>NW_026575146.1:52453537-62453537 GCF_905146905.1 Nyctereutes procyonoides | reverse complement strand
TCTCTCCCTCCCTCTCCCCTTCCTCCTCCTCCTCCTCCTCCTCCTCCTCCTCCTCCTCCTCCTCCTCTTCCTCCCTCTTCTCCTTCTCCTTCTCCTCAGGGACTCAAGTTCTAGGGCCCACCTGCTGGCCCCATCCACCACAGCACAGATGCTGGTGTTTGCCCTTATGCCAAACTCACATTTTTATTGTTGTTCTTATTTACCACTCACTTTCTCCTGCTCAAGTCTCACCTTCCTTTTTGTGATATACTTAAATTCCAAAAGCAAAGTGCGGGTTGAGAAAAGCCCTAACCTTCGTTGATGAGTGAGGCTGTGTGTGGCTGGCCCAAGCCCCACATGCCACAATGAACACCCAGGACTGTCTACACTCTCCAGTGCCCCCATCACTGGTCAGAGGGCAGCAGGCTGTTTGGCATGTGTGGTTCCGTGGGTCTAGGTCAGCGTCAAGACAATGCCTGTCTGCAGTAAAAGTTCAGGGGGGTTGTGCATTGACGGCAGTAGCAGCTCGTTGATCTGACCGAGGTCCCCGTGTAGCTGAACGAGAGGAGTGTGACCTAGTTGTGCCTCATGAACTAGAGTAGAAGGAGAGACAAGGGCCTCAGGTGGGGACCCATGTTCTGTGCCAATCCTGCTTTGCATGGAACATACATGCGCCTCCTCTTGCTATGGTGCAAGGCTGCAGTGCCCAGAAGGTGTGTATTCTTTGGTCTTTTGTGCATCAGTAGGGCTCCTGTGTTGGGCTCAGAAGGCCACTCATAGAACTCCCTCCCTGCTCTCCTGCTCTGCTCTCTAGAAGCCACTGTTCCCTGGATGGTTGGCTGAGAACTGGCCTGAGGCCCCACCCAGGACAGCGTCCACCCTGGACAGGAGCATAGGCCTTGTGGGAACCCTCCTGGTCTATCCATACAGCCCACCCCAGCCACAGTGGTTGTCATGAGTCATCCCAGCCCTCCTTCCCCTCCAGCCAGCTATGCTCTGTGCCACATGCTAACAACACACAGGAGATTGAGACTGATGGGTTGGCTGGACTGTGCCCTGCTGTTGGCTTCTCTCCGCAGCAGACACAGCACAGTGGCCCAGGACCTGGGGAGTGGGGGAGGGGCTTGAGAGTCCTCACCTCCCTGCCAGGGCCTGGGCATCACCAGTACACGTTCTCTGACCTAGGAGACCATAGGAGGGTGGACAAGGGGTTCTGCTCCTCCAGGCTGTGGATAGCACGACTAACGCTGCTCCCCACACTGCACCTGTGCTTTGCCATCTGTGAGGTGCAAGGTGGTTCATCACAGAGCCTAAGACATCCACCCTAGGAAGCAGGGTGTCCGCCCCACCTGATTGAGGACAGTCACCAAGCCATGCAACATCGAGACAGCCTTAAGACCAGTTAGGACAACTTCGAAGCATAGCTATGGTTCAAAGCACTGAAACCCCACATTCTGTGATAGCAAAACATAAATGCATTGTGAGCTTGCTTCTCCCAAGAGACTCCCTGGGAGGAAACACACTAGGGCCTCCGTGAACCTTCCTGAAGTTAGCTGACCCCAAGGGCAGGAGGAAGAAGAGAGGAGCTGGAAAATTATTAGCCTTTGCCCTTCCCTCTGTGGGGGTCTGTGTGACAAACCTGGTGGGCATGCTGGGGCAGAGGGAGCTTTCCAAGGAGCAGGAGGGGGCCAGCAGGAGGGGCCACTTCAGCTTCCAAAGCAGAGTATTCCAAGTGTGTTAGATTAAAATAGCCCAGCCCAGGAGCTGCCCGAAGCCAGCAGCCTCTTTACAGTTCCTGGCGGTTACTGTCACCAGGACCCTGGTCCTTGCCGCCTACAGAGGTAGGGCCTATGGGTTTCCCTTCTCTGCGACTGTTTCCTGTCAGCTGCCTCGGGGCTGCCAGGCAGCAGGTCTGCTGTCCCTGGAGTGTGCTCACCGGGTAGCTGTCGCTGCTGGCAACCCGGGAGCTGACACGGCTGCCTGGCTGGAGCTCCCAGAGAGAGGGACTCCCCTCCAGGACCTCTGCCCTGGGGGGCCGTGAAAGAGGCCTTTGCCGACACCACTTGTCCAGAAGCAGGACACGCTGTCTTTCTGCCTTGCTGCAGATCTGTTTTTATACCGTTTTTATCGTGAAATCTAAAACACACGAAGGGAGCACTTGGGAAGCTCCATTGGTTGGGAGTCTGCTTTCGGCTCAGGTCCCTGATCCCAGGGTCCTGGGATTGAGTCCCGCATTGGCTCTCTGCTCAGTGGGGAGCCTGCTTCTCCCTCTCCCTCTGCCGCTCCCTCTGCTTGTTCTATTTCTCTCCCAAATAAATAAAATCTTCTAAAAAATAAATTAAAAAAAAAAACGCACGAAGGAGTGCATCAGTCCTTGGTGCAGGCTCATGAATACTTACAAAGCAAATACCCGCAGAGAAGAGATATAAAGCACCAAATATCACAGGACACCCTCCCCACTCACACCTCCAGGGCACCACCACTTCCTGGATTCTCGTGTCCGGCGTACCCTTCCTTCTTCAATGCTTCTTTTTTGGTTTTATCACCTAGGACTTAGGTGTACATCTCTAGACAGACCATTTGCTCTTGCCTGTTTGGGAACTTGTGCATATAGAATCGTGGCCTGTGTTTTGTGTGCATGGGAGTCACCTGGGTTTTGTGTCACAGCTATTTGTTCTTACTGTTCTGTGACATTCCATCACATGAACACCCCAGGATTGACACACTCATTCTGCAGTCGGTGGACATTTAGGATGTGTGCAGTTTTTTGTTTTGTTTTTGGCAATCACAGATAGAGCTGCTGGTAAACTCACCAGAGTACTTTCGGGGCATGGGGGGCATAAATTTTTATATATTTAACAGATATGGAAAAGGGTGTAGATATAGAGGGGATTTCTGCCTCACGAGGATCGATAGGCATGATGTTCATGGAGAATCCCAAACTGTCTCCTGAAAAGGTCAGATTCACACTCCCACAGCAGCACAGAGGGGGCACTCATTGCCCTGCTCTCCGGCAACACTCAGTATTAGCATCCTTTTTGAATGTCCTCAGCCTCTAGAAGTCCAATGCACTATCCATTGTGCCACGGAGCCACCTTATTAGCATCCTTTTTAATTTTTGCCAGGGTGAAGGGTGTGCCCAGGTATTTCCATTGTGGTCTTCCTTGGCCGTTTTTTTTGTTTGTTTGTTTTTGTTTTTGTTTTTTCAGATTTCTGATGAGGTCATTGCACTCTCACCTGACAACCTGCCATCCTCTGTCTCAGTTCTTGATTGAAAAGATCAATCAAGGCATAAGGCAAGGTGTAATGGTGGAAATCGGGCACGAATTCAGAAAACCAGAGTTTGGATTCCTTTCCTTTTCTTATTTCCAGGACCCTGAGGTCAAAGATGGGAAAGCCTGTAAATCAAGGAGAATGATATCTTCGTGAGCATCATCTTCCCGCCGTCACCTGACATACACGTTGGCGGAAATTCTTAATGCTCAGTGTTTGTTTTGTGTAGTTCCTCCAAACTGTCCTCTGCATTGGGCACTAATGCTTTTGAAATGCACAAACTATGAACCGTCATCCCCCATTCCCAGTATAAAATAGCTTCCTACAGAATAGCCTTAGCTCTCCTCCCATATGAAAACAGGTCTTACGTTTTCTGTGTGGTGGCTTTTTATTTTGACAGCAAGCAGCCTCCCCAGTTGTGGGACTCGTGAAGACAGGTTCACACCTGGGGTGCTGGTGGCCTGGTTGGGTTGGGAGGAAAGGAGCATTTCTCAAGGTGCAGAAGGTTTCAGAGGTGGCCCCACGGAGGACACGGAGGGTCTGGGCAGCATCCTTCCACCCGCTCCAGCTGCCCGAGCAGTGGGCTGGGGACGGAGCTGTCCCCTGGTGCACAGCCACGCATGGCTCTATGAGACCATTATTCTTAAAACAGCTCCAGCCCCGCAGTGCTGGCTCAGCCCTCTGGCTCAGGTGGCCTTTGGAGATGAATCCATGGGCAAGGACGGTGCAAACACGTCTGTTTCCAAAGCCCACCTCGGGGCTGTGACCTCTTGCAGCCCAGATGAGTTGAACCCTTCCTAAAAATGCAGTGCATTGGAGCATCTGCTACACATTTTGGGGTCTCCATGTTCTCAGGGCCAGAAAGGCTTTCTGGAAGCGTCCTGACTCACACTCTCTCAGAGCTGATGATTCCTGGGGGGCTCGAGATGCTGCAGGGAGTGGGGGGAGAGGAGACCAAGAAGCTGAACTGGGGGAGGGGCTGATGGCCAAGTCCTGCCTTTGTAGCCCCCACCTGGATCTGGCCCCCCAAAACTCTCAGGCCTCCTTCTGGGCCATCTCCTCCTTGTGGGCGTGGAGGTCCCCTCCATGCACCGCAGCGGGCGAGCATGGGCTCCTGGTCAGGCTGGTGGGTCTGTTCCCAGGGAAGGGGGTGGCACCCCAGAGAGCCTGTGGGGACCTGAGAGCAGAGCCTCGGGGTCACCAAAGCCCTGACTCGGCTCGCTCGTCCCCACCCACGGTGTATGGCACCTTCTCCCTGTGACATCATGTGGCAGCATCCTGTGGAACAATGTTCTAATTCCAACCCCACCCTACCCTTCGTGCAGTGGGACAATGGGAGGGAATGAAGGGCCTTGGGGTGGGGGGCCCGCACCCCCTCCATCCGTGGTCTGGAAGCTTCACGGTGCAGGGCTGACCAAGCACCCACATGCAACCCCTGGGCCAGCAATGGGGAGCTGCAGGTTCTGGGAACGTGGCCGTCAGGGAAGGGAGGTGAATGCACAGACAGTCGGTGTCCTGTGGGTCTCCTGTGCTGGTGGCTCCAGGGGAACTGAGATTCACCTGCCAAGCCCAGGCTCCCCTGCTGCCAACCCATGGGTGAAGGCCAGCCACCTCCACAGCACCTCCTGGTTGAGAGCCACCCAGACAAGCGATGACCCACCCGTCGGGAGAGCCCCTGAGCGCAGGTGGGAAGGGCGGCTGCGGCCGGCGGGGCAGGTCCAGCTCTGACGCGTGGTCTCCTGTCTTCCAGGATCCGGGACAGGAATGACAACGGGTCTTACGCCCTGTGCCTGCTGCACGAGGGAAAGGTGTTGCACTACCGCATCGATAAGGACAAAACGGGGAAGCTGTCCATCCCCGATGGGAAGAAGTTCGACACACTCTGGCAGGTAGGAGCCGCCCTCACAAAGTAGAAAGCCCACCGGGGAAGTGGGGGTCCCAAGCAGGGACCCAGCCAGGCTGAGCTCCTCTCAACCTGTAGGTGCCTAGAGGCCTCGGGCCGGGGGGGGCAGGGGTGTCAGGGGGATGAGGCTATGGGAGGTCCAGGGCCACTGAGCCCCGGAGAAGCCCATGGAGGGCCATGCTCCCAGGTGAGCCAGGGGCCCTGGCTCGGGGGCTGGGAGCATCTCTCTCTGTCCAGGAGCCTCACCCACCTGCAGAGGGAACCTCTGTGAAATTAACACAACTTAGAAAGTGGCTCAGCACTTTCTGCTTTTTTTTTTTTTAAGATTTTATTTATTCATGAGGGACACACAGAGAGAGAGGCAGAGACACCGGCAGAGGGAGAAGCAGGCTCCATGCAGGAAGCCTGATGTGGGACTCAATCCCGGGTCTTCAGGATCACCCCTGGGCTGAAGGCAGATGCTTAACTGTTAAGCCGCCCAGGCATCCCCACTTTCTGCTCTTGTTGAGAGATTTTTCAGCTCCGGTCTGAAAAGGGTTTGTTCTTGAACCAACTATTAACAAACTCCAAAACAGCTCCTAATAGGGGAGGCACATAGGGACAGAGGAGTGGAGGACTGACACTGTCGCGCTTTCCCGTGGGCCGAGGCGAACACATGCAGCTCATCTTCACTTACATCATAGCCATTATTGACGGTGGCCGTGGCCATGGCCGTAGTGGTGGCTGGCCGTGGCTGTGCTGTGTGCACCATCTCAGCCACACTCCCTATAAATAGCTGGCCTGAGCGACAGCTGCGCAGAGCTTCTGCAGGTGAGGAACGTGATCGGGCTTGTGTACATAGGTTCACACCCAGCACCTCACATGTGCTCATGGTAGAAAAGGGCCCCACTCAAAATCCATCTGTTTAAGCATTGAGAGCAGGGATTCTCATTCGCTTGAAACACAGTGACCACCACCTGCTGCGTTTTGGTTCTTGATGCTATAGTCAGAAAAAAAAATACCTCTTCTCTGCACACTGAGTATTATAACATTTGTTCACGTTAGTCATAACCCTGGCATTGACTTGTGCTGTGTGGCCCGTTAGCGTGTGGCTTATTACCGACCGCAGGCCGTGCTTTACCTTAGTGGCATCAATTTGAGCAAGTATGCGACCTGTCGGTACGAGTACCCCATGCAGGTCAGAGACGAGGAGGGGACGTTGCACGGTATGAATGTCCTCCCGAAGTCTCTCAGGTCCAAGAGTCATGGATGGTGTGCGCGCACGGGCCCTGGTCCACCTGCCACACGTGTGCTTACAAGCTCTGGCGCAGCAACAAGGACAGCCACCGGGCGTCTCCTGAATGACCCTGTCTTGGTGTGAATTCACACGCGGTGCCAACGCCTGCACGCTCCCTGCAGTGTTACCTGTCTCTCATCATTGGAAACTTCCTGCCCAAGCCTCTCCCAGACTTACTGATTCCTCTGGCCTATCGTGATTGTCCAGCCATAAAACTAAATCCTTCCTGTTGTACATTTTCCAGCCCTAGGGTTTAAGGAAGAGCTTCCAGATGCCAGCACTACCTTCTGTTTTTATAAGCGTGACTTCCTTGTTTTTTTTCTAGAGAGCACCATGAGGCAGCTTGTCCCCGGCCCTGCCCCAGGGGCCCGGGGCTATTCCCCTGCGAGTGGCTCCTGGCTGCCCTTGGTGGAATTCCTTACTTTGGAGAAGGAGTCAGCAAACCAGGAACTCAGTCTGGCTGCCTGGCCTGTTTTGGTGTAATTCCTGAAAAAGTGGTTTTTTTTTTTTGTTTTTTCATTTCAAACCATGGGTTTTTTAAAAATAAATAAGTAAAGGACTGTGCGACCAGTTATGGGGCCTGGAGAAGCCCGAAATAGCGGCATTTGGTCCCTTCCACTGATGTCTGCCCGAGCAGGGAATCCTCACATGTATGCCCACCTCCCAGGCACCCCCATTCAGCACATTGTCAGAAAACAGAAGATACCTTTTAAATATTTTATTTCTTTATTCCTGAGAGACACAGAGAGAGGCAGAGACACAGGCAGAGGGAGAAGCAGGCTCCCTGTGGGGAGTCCGATGTGGGACTTGATCTCAGGACCCCAGGATCATGACCTGAGCCACAGCAAACGCTCAACCATGGAGCCACCCAGGTGCCCCAAAACAGAAGATATTAGAATGACACTGGAGAGCCAGGTGGGGCACCTCACGGCTCTAGGGACCTTGATACCTCCAGCCTGAGAGCACGCGATTACACTCATCAGAGCAGGCAAGGCTTCCATGTCTACTTCAGAAGCGTGTTAGGGCCAGTCACACTGCAGTGGCTGTTTAGACAGTAGATCCTACCACATTAAAAGACAACTTTAAGGGATCCCTGGGTGGCGCAGCGGTTTGGCGCCTGCCTTTGGCCCAGGGCGCGATCCTGGGGACCCGGGATCGAATCCCACATCAGGCTTCCGGTGCATGGAGCCTGCTTCTCCCTCTGCCTGTGTCTCTGCCTCTCTCTCTCTCTCTGTATGACTATCATAAATAAATTTAAAAAAAAATTTAAAAAAAAAAACAATGCTTCCTGGAAGGATGAGATAGATTCACTCAGGGGAATCTGGCTGGCTCAGTCAACAGAGCATCTGACTCTTGGTCTTGGGGTCATGAGTTCAAGCCCACCTTGGGCATGGGACCTCCTTAAAAAAAAAGATACATAATTTTTTTTTTATTCAACAAAGATTCACCCAAGCACATAAATTTTAAGAGGAGAGAAGATTCAGGGGCAGGATCCTTAACTGAAAAAGGAATCAATAAGCAGATAAGGAAGAGATACCAGATACGAAGCTTCCAGGTTGTCTGAAGAGGAAATGTCTGTAAGAAAATGGGAAATACCCAGACTGTGTTTTTATTGTGTAAGTTTGAGGAGGTATAAATACCTACTTGCCAGTCATTAATTTTTTAATGAACCAGTTGGACATCATGTGTCAATTTTCTGGGAGCTTCAGGCAAGAACAGCCACGTTCTGCCCCTGGGTCCCAGCTCTGCTGTCTTCTCCCTCAGAGTGTCTCAGGAGTGGGCAATGTGTCTCATTCACCTTCCTTTGCCTTTGGTCCTGTCTGGAGGCTTGTTGAATGTCTATGTAAAGGAGTAAGTGCTAGCATGCAGAATTTGTTTTGATAACATTGCACAGATGTAAGAGAAATAAACAAATAAATGGAACTTGCTACCAAAAAAGAAAAGAGGGAGGGATGAAGACATGGATGGAGGGATGGAGAGATAGATGGAGAGATGGATGGAGGGATGTATGGAGAGACGGATGGAGACATGGGTGGAGGGATGGGTGGAGGGATGGATAGAGAGATGGATGGATGGATGAATGGAGGAATGAATGGAAGGATGGATGGAGACATGGATTGAGGGATGGATGGAGATGGATGGAGAGATGATGGATGGAGGGATGATGAGAGATGAGTGGATGAAAGAGGGATGTAGGGAGAGTGGGGCAAAGTCCAAAGGGGAGGTGGTATGTGGACTCCGGTCCAGGATGTGAGTCCAGGGAGGGAGAGGCATGAGGAGGGACCAGGACCACCTCCCAAGGAAGCATGTTGTATTGTTCAGGGTGTCCTTGAGTCACATTTAAGATCTTCAAGGAGAGTTGGCTACTCCAAGTAGGATTTCCCCACTTCTGCCTCTGCTGTTCATGGCTCTTCTCTCTTCTGTTTCAGCTAGTGGAGCATTACTCTTATAAACCAGATGGGCTTCTAAGAGTTCTCACAGTTCCATGCCAGAAAATTGGTGGGCAGCCAGGTGAGTCCCTGACCTTGGTGCCTCAGTCTCTGGGGTCTTGACAGTAACCAGCCTAGCTTTACATTCAGCCTGTCCCAGATCCAGGTGGGATGAGGCCTGGTTTTTATTGGTTGATAAAAGATGATGTTGGATCACTCCAGTTAATCAAGCTGGAGCCGATCGCTCTTAGTTCTCATGGTGCAGGTGAGGACGTGGAGTGAAGGAGGATGGATGAGGAGCAATGGCTTCTTGGGCGAGGCTAGCTGATGGTCAGGCTGGGTGATCTGCGGCCGGGAAGGGAGCTGCTGGGTTTTGGGGCTTCAGCCATAACTGTCCACGTTCTTTCCACCCAGGAAACATCAACTTCGGAGCCCGTGCGCCCCTCCCCGGTGCCCATCCTGCGGTGAGTGTCACTAGAGCTGGCCCCACAGTGCAGCTGTACGCTAACTCAAGGAAAAGCACGGTTTAGGGCACAGGGTAACCGTGACTGTTATTTCTGCCACACTTGATAAACTGGGACTGAGGAGCGTCAGCTAGAATCAACTTACTCTCAGTTCCAGTCTAGCCAAGTTCATTTCTTCGTAGGTTAGACCCAACTACCCAGTATTATGCCTCCTGGTGGGTCTGGGAAATGATGTGCACGATCCAGGAGACCGTGCGCCTGGTTGCTGGAGTGAGTCTGCCGTGCCAGATGTCCCACTGAGCTTGTCCGCCCGGCTCTCTTGGCTAAATCATTGTCAGCAGGAGACTTGACCTTTTGGGTGGCACGGGTTTGATGGTAGTTTAGGGTAAGAAGTGTGGGGTGGGGTTGGGATGCTGAGCAGCATCAGATGAGAGAAGCCTCTGGAGAAGGCTGAAACTCACCTCTCCCTCCGTGTCAGTAGGAGGCCAGAATGTGACCTATCCCAACACAGGCCCCCAAGGAGAGAATTCTGCTTCCACAAGCAGACACACAGATTTATACTCGGAGGAGGAATTGGGTCCTGCTCCTTCCTGGGGACCTCAGTGTAGACAGTTGGTGTCCCTGAATGCCATCTATAAAGCATGAAAATCCCCGTCGTGAGCTGTGTGCTCCACATCTCCCTAATTGCCAACTAACCCTTAAAAAACAAAATCTGCAGAAGCGGGATATATATTCTGCCCTCAGGAAGGACGATTGACAGCGCACAAGCTGCACCCACATGGAAGCAGGGAGGATCTCCAGGGGACAGCACCCATGCCCAGATGGGGGGAATTGGAATTTGCTAAAATACCAGTGAACTTTGGCACCAGCATCTAAACTATAGCACCTGTGTGGAGTCGTCATTTTATTTTAGCCTTTATGGGGCTTCTGGGCTGGGCAAGTCTACTGGCACATATACGCTCCATGAGACAGATTTATTTTCCTCCAAGGTGGTTGAAGGCCTAGGGCCAGGAACTTTTTTTTTTTAAAGATTTTATTTATTTATTCATGAGAGATACAGAGAAAGGCAGAGAGAGAGGCATAGGGAGGAGAAGCAGGCTCCATACAAGTAGCCCTATGTGAGACTCGATCCTGGAACACTAGGATCACACCTTAAGCCAAAGGCAGACGCTCAATCACTGAGCCACCCAGGCGTCCTAGGGTCAAGAACTCTTACCAGAGTATCAAGCCCAATATGCAGCCATGCATCACCCACTAGCTTCAAGAAGTTAGATGTTTTGGAAAATCTTGTTATTGACTGTATATCAATACATATGGAAAAAAAAACGCGCATGCGCTATGTGTCCAAATCAATGAATTTCCCCAGTTGCCATGGAACCAAGACCCAGAAGGAGTCACAACATCAGACACAGAATGATGTTTTGGCTTGAGTTTGTGATTTAGTAATCTATATGAAACAGGCTGTCCAATGTGACAGCCCTAGTTTTATAGCTTTCTATGGAAAACATAAACCAAAACATGTGTCCAGAACCTTCTGCTCAGGTGGTAGGCTTCTCCTGTCTGAAGCATCCCTAAGGATCAAGTGTGGCTGGTGGTGAATCTCCCCAACAGAGTGTAGAGGGGGGTTGGCCGTGTGATCATAAAGCGAGATGAAGTAGCGTATCACGTGTTTGCTTTTCTGAAACACTTACTCTTCCTCTTTGCCGTTATGGTTTCTAGACATGGTCGGCGGGTGGAATAATCTCAAGGATCAAATCCTACACCTTCCCAAAGCCTGGCCACAGAAAGGTGCTAAAGCATCCCCTGTTTGCTGTCCCTGATTGAGTGGTAGGACTGACCCATGCACGGCGCCTGCGCCCCGACCTGGCTGCCCTCCCGGCTGCCCTCCATGTGCGCTGCGCTGACCGTGTGTCCTGCTGCTACGCTCCCGCATCTGCCATGTGTGGCCCCTCCAGGCAGCCTGGCCCAGGCACTCGCTGTGCTTTCCATGTGGGTCCTTGTCCCTGCCGCCCAACCGCCGCCGCCGCCTGCGTGCTCTCTCTGCTAACTGTGCACATGCAAGTCACTTGGGGTCGCATGGGAGGTGTGAGCTTCATGTGGGAGATCCTCCCCAGAGCAGGCCAAGTGACTTCCGCTGCCAGCATCGCAAGTTGCGGTGCACGATATAGCCGGTTACATAAACTACATACAATGGGAGGGGTGCTGGGGTTTTGTGGATGCTGCACAGGGGGGCACTGCAGGCTGTTTATTTTATTTTGTGGGTACCAGGGGCCACGGCACCTGCATTGTGCCTATAGATTTAGAACACGGAGCTTTCTATAGAACATGTATAAAGACAAATGTGGAATTCGAGGATTAGAAGCACCTCGTTTCTTAACGAGGCAGTTGGGTTAATCTGTGATGCATTTTTGTGTTTGGCCAGGTGATTGAACAGTAAGGGGAAAAACGAAGGTGTTTTTTTTTTCAATGATTTTTATTTATAATGAATTATCTCCACATATATGTGTGTATATATAGATAATATGCATGGACTGCCTTTCTTTCCCATTGTGCTTTTATCATTGGTGGTAGAAAGTCGATTCTCTTACTAATAATTCTTTCCGTGTTCATACCAATTGGCATTTTTTCCAAACATATCCTTTGCACAATTGGCATCAACTCAGTTGCCTAAAGTACTTGCTGGGAATAACATCCCTGAGATTTTATTTAGGAAGAGTTTTTCACGTGGCCAGTCAAACTCAAGGTCCTCCCAGTTTGACCACAGAGCAGACAAGAGGGTTTACCCTGACAGTGGAGGGCAAGATCTCTGATAAGCCAGAGCGGAACAGTTGTCTAGTTGAACATCACGTGGCCAGGTGATGTGGACAGCTTTCAGGGAGCGTCAGCTAGGATGTGGCAGAGCTTTGGGGGAGCTCCAGCGGGACTGGTGTGTTAGGACCGGGCACCAGGTTGTCAAGGTGACACATTCCCTGTGTCTGGTGCCCCTTCAGCCCCACTGCTTGGTGTTTGTCTGAAGCCACCAGGACCAGTAGATGATTGAGGCTGTGGCTCTGAAGAGGTTGACACCTACCTTGCTCCGCAGCAGAACTCTTGGGCTGCCACCTTCCAGCCTGTGGGGCCCAGGAATCCTGTGGGCATTTGTCCCTTCCCTTGGGAGAGGGCTCCATGCGCTGCCAGGACAGCATCTCATAGGCCCATGGCCCAGCTGCAAAGAGCTCAGATGGGCGCCTGTCAGCCGAGGTGATTCAGAGCATCTTCTTTTCAAGGTGGTAATTACAAATTTCATTCTAATTAGTGGCTTTGCTCCCATGGTTTGGCAGTCAAACAGAAGATGCAGGAGTGTTTAACTGAATGTGGCATCGACAGTTTCAGAGAACAGCTCTGGAAAGCTTCAAGTCTCCCCAGAGGACTCTCAACTGATTAAGCCAGGCCCACCCAGGATTGTCTCCTTAACTTAAATCAACGAATTAGGGATTTTAGTTACATCTGTAGAATCCCTGCATAGCAGTAGCAGGATGACAGTTTTTTTTATATATAAATTTATTTCTTATTGGTGTTCAATTTGCCAACATATAGAATAACACCCAGTGCTCATTCCATCAAGTGCCCCCCTCAGTGCCAGTTTGATTCGATCTTGGAGGACCAGACCTCAGGCTAGCCACATGGACACATCAAAAAATCAGGAAACAGTAACCCAGCCTGGCAAGGAGACAAGACTCACTGCCACCCTGTCATGGTTCCGAGTAGGCTGAAGCAGCTTATATCACTCACAGCAACCGAGGAATATCCAGAAAAGATGTAGTAGATGTTTACACTAAAGTCAGTTACACTACCTAAAGTATCAGTAAGACCACCTAAAATTAAAGAAGTATCATCAAAGGAAATAATAAACTGGGAATAAGTATCGGCCATGGTGATACTCTGCAAAGTTAAGATCTTACATATATAAAGGAATTTTTACAAGTCAATAAAAGTCTTCACGGGGAAATGGCAGAGGATGTCAGTAGGTCATTTTTAGCAGAAGCAAATATAAATAGGAAAAATGTAGGAAAACATAAACATAGGAGAAGCTGCTCCCTTTCATAGTATAGAAATGCAAGCTAAAACTAGGTGCCCCATTACATCCACCTGTGAAGTGGACCCAACTAAAAGTGACAGGTCGTGCAGCAAGAGCGTGGTGAGCAAGCCCTCCCGCACTTTGCTGGAAAAGTGTGAAATGATGCAGCCTCCAAAGAAGGCAAGTTCGTGACATCCATCCCAAGGAAAATCACGTGTGGCTTTTTGACTACGATTTCATTTCTAAGTGTATTATTCTCGCACTTGTGTGGGATCGTGTGTCTAGGAAGGTGTTTATTCCAGCGTGGCGTCCCTGACAAAGTCTGGAAACCAAAGTCTGTCACTGGGAGACAAACCCACGGTAAAATTCACATCACGGGAGGCAGCTGAGGTCTAGAATTATTTCCAAAATCCAGTGCTAATTACAACAGATATGTGCTGATATAACGTAAAATATTCTGCAAGAAATACAGAAACACAGCGGTAACGGTAGTTGCTGTGAGAGCACAAAACGGGGGTGTCAGGGAGACTCACGTTCCTGTAAACCCCACTGTGCCTTTCTAAATTTGTACCTCTAGAATTTAATCAATTTTTTTAAAAAGAATGAAATATTAGAGAGTAATAATCTGGTTAATACCACAAAAATACTTTTCTGGCCAAAAAAAAAGGTAGTTGCCTATTTTTAAATTTATAACAACTTTGAAATATGCATTGAATTTTCATAGATGCTGAGAATATTGGTCAAAGAAGGATTGCATGATGGATTTAATGTATTTTAATTGTCAATCAGAAATATTTTAGGGGAGCTGCTGTTTATGTTTTCTCAAATTAATTAAGCAGTCGCTAGAAAGGACTTGCAGGAATTGTGTCCAAGAGCCCATCTGTTCAGATAAGGTGCAAATGACTCTCTTGAGTGTGTTAATTTGATCACTATACATAGTTGTTTTTAATAATTCAGGCCCAAAAAGGACGCACCAGGACTTGAATTAATTCTAGTGTGTGGGTAGCTACTGAAAAGTATGTTTTGACTTGAAGAGGATTGTTAATTAGATATTAGAGATTTCATGATAAAAACTTAAGGGCAGGTCTATTTTAAAGTTTTCCTTAGATATTAGGAACACTTTGGTCCTTAAAAAAAATATAAATGAAGTTAACTAAGGAATGTAAGTTGATTCACCCGCTCCCCTTCCCTGCAAACACTCACTAAAGACTGGACGTCCTTAGCTGCGTGAAGGCCCTCCCGATACTAGGATGGGAGCATCCTTTCTTGCTTCGTGAAGGAAATTGGCCGAGTGTGAACAACAGCATCTTTATGGACCACACATCAACCTCCTGTTTCGAAGGCGAGCTCCCTGGGATGCAACACAGCACTCACCTATAGCTCAGTGGTGGAAATGTGTTCCAGAATTTCAAATTAAAGCCCATTTTTCATGCTCTAGTCCAACACCTACATGGATGATTGGGTTGTTTTAAGGCTTGCATTTAAATGCACAGTTCACTGGGTTCGAGTTGGAAGAGCAAAAGGAGGAAAACCGAGTTGTGAAGTCAACACCCAAGCAGTAGGGCAGACCCTGGAGAAAATGTGTCACCAGGTCATTATCATTCGCTTAATTAATTTGTGAATATATAACCTGCTGCCCTCTGCTCCTCTGGTTAGGAGATTGATGGTGGAGGTCTGGTGGTGGTTTTTGTGGTCCTGAAGCAAACTCAGTATCATTCCGTGCCCTTGGCCGAGGAGGGTCTGCACTGGACTGTGGGGCCTCGTCCCCATCCCCCATCCCCTGCCTTGGGACCACGGCCGCTCCAGCAGAGACCAGAGTGGTGTACGGCACGACAACCCGTGTTCTGAGCCCACGGGCTCTCCGTCGCTACAGCTATGAGTCGGATGTGTCATCTTTGCTGCTACTCTGATTGCAAAAGGTCTGTCAAAAAGCCCAAGAGCGAAGGTCTAGAGATGGATAGTAGGACACACCAGATGCTCCAAGATCGGGAAGCTGAGTTACCTGTTGGCTCCAGGGGAACATCTGGTTCACTTCTGAAGCCCGACTTAAAACATAGGCACCTGGGAAGGGTGGAGAAAAAAAACAAAACATAGGCACCCAAAGGATATTTGTTGAACACATTTCCATTTGCAGTTAAGCCTGGCCAGGAAGAGGTCAGAGATCTTTAATTGTGGACCTAACTTCGTCCTTTTATTATTATTATTACTCTGTAAGAACTTATTTTACCCCAATTTATAAAACTTGAGAAAAATCACGAATTTTTCTTTGGGAGGGAGAACACGAAGGTAGCCAGTGCCATCTAGTGGTGGCCTGTGGGTTTGACCATCAGCGAACATGGGAAAATGCACCTGCTCCCATTACATTCACACCTGATTCTCTCCACGGAAAAGGTGATCGACCGGGGCATAATGAATCATCAACTATAAAGCAGAAAGAATAACGACAAAGGATATAATAGACCAGCAACGTGTTTTTCATTAAACGAGAATTTCATTAAATGTTAATGCTCATCAGTACGCTTATAATTCAGCATCATTCTTTGCAAGTCTTTGAATTCTTTTCAACGGGGCATTCGATCCCAGAGGCTGTTTGGTGTCGTCCGACCACGCAGCACATCCATCCAACACGTTATGGCAGATGGAACTTGTGTTTTGCACCTTTACCTTCGTCATAACACCACCGACATCCTGTAATTAGGCACAACAGAAAATCTTCCATGTCTTGCAAAGAACATTCTCCTGAGAGCACTGCCTAGGGAGGGGACCCAGGGGGCCTGAGGCAGGGAGCAGATGTGGTTAGTGAGGGACTCGTAGGGCTCGCAGGCTGCAGGGGCTCGTAATGGCACAGGGTCTGCGCGGGCACCTCGGCTGGCAACGGGCTTGCCTGACCTTCCAAGGGAGACCTCACCCAGTTTCCTGATCCAGAGCCAAGGGTGAAGAGGGGTGAGCGCCACGCTGCCCATTGGAGTGTGCTTGACCCTGTCTAGGGCTCGAGGTTCAGTGTGTCTACTGCTACCAGTTCTCACTCACTCTTAATGCCCTGGTATCCTTGTCACTCTTTTGCACACTCCCACCTCTGTGCTGAGGTCCTTCCCCACAGGTTTCCCATGTCAGGTCATTGCATTCTGGCTTGATCTGTGCAGTCCTGCTGCTCTGGAGAGCACTCACGCAGGGCAAGGCAGCAGCAGCCCCCAGATACCCTGTCCTAGGTGGGCAGGGGGTGGACCTCAAGGCCAGGAGGAGGGGTGCTGGTGGCCTCTCCTTGTCTATGACAGCCGGTCCTGGGGTCCTGAAGTCTCGTCTTTGGATCTCAGAGTTTCCTCCCTATGGAGATCAGAGACTTTGAAATGATTGTATATGTGAACCTAACAGAGGCTATTTTAAAAAAAAAATGAATACTGTTTCCACCTTCTTGGAGTTTGATTGCAGCTGAGCAGAGGGTTGATGGGAAGCCTTGGGATCCCCGGTCTCCCTGAGGACGGTCCTGTCGAGACGGGGTAATGATCTTATAAATGCAAAGTAGACTCACAGGACATCCAGTTGCCCTGTAATCACAGGCCAGTTTTTTAAAAGAGGTGGATCATCATTTGGGATCATCCACGCCTGTTTCCCTCCGGGAGGATGGAGACTGGAGGGATGACTCATTTTTTTTTAAATCATGCTGACGTATAATCCGCATCTCCCAGTTTTAAGACAGTATACCCATTCATTCATTCACATTCATTCATTCATTGAATGGAGGTGGGTGTTTGGCACATTTTTATGGAGCTCCAACGGTGGACAAGGCAAAGCTCAAGTGCAATGAGTGCGTGACCGTGCCCCTGGGATCTACACTGTTTTCGCTCCTACGGAGGGTGGAAGGAGTGGTGGGAACACCGAGAGAGGCAAAAAACAGGGAAGCGCCAACGTCCGTTAACTCAGGAGAGCAGATGCCTGTAGGCCGGGCCCCTGGACCTTAGTTCTGTACACAGCGGCTCTGCGGCGCTTGGCCGATGGCCTGAAGAAGGGGGACCAGGGTTTTGGAGACAGGTGGTGGCAGTGGTGCCCCATGACTCGGTCACTGTACTTTTGGTTTCTGGGCCTGTGATGTCAGGAAGGCAGATGAGGACTCCGTGTGTGCCTCGAGATGAGTGGAAGTGTGAGATCAAGCTTGATGTCTGTTTCTTTAAATTTCTCCAAAACCTGGTGGTATCTCATTTCTTCATGGCCAGTGTTTGGGCCCAGATAAGGTAATTGGGTTTGTGGAACTTCTACTCAATTATACCAAAAAAAAATTTTTTTTTGAGTTATGATTTCTTTTTCCACAAATCAAATTTAGCAGCAGTACCCTTGTTTTATGTTGAGGGGGTAAAAGGTCACCCAGGAAGACTCAAGATAGAGACTTTCAAAGGGCAACATTTATAGGGATGTAAGGAGTTGACTAACGGGGTAGGGGGAGCGTAACAGGAAGATACAGGCACAAGGAAGCAAAACAGACTTTCTCCCCCTTCACGGGGCCTGTGATTAGGATCATGAGCAGCAGCAGCAGGAGCAGCGCTGGGCTTGGGCTGGTGGCAGCCACTTCCGTGGGGGTCCCCTAGCTCACAGCAGGTGCCACCCTCCGGCATCCTCCCCACATAGCTAGGTCTCTGTGGAAGGTAAAGTTCAGGCTGAAACCAGGACTGTGTAGATGCTTTGGAGGCAGGGAGTGGGCGGGGGAAGCAGCCGGTAGATATTCAGTGTTTTCTCCTTACGTAACTTCATAGGACATAAAATTGAACACAAAGAGTTGATGGAAGAGAGCGAATCCCAGGGAATCATTCGTAGGTAGGGACCTGTGAGCACAGACACTCTGAGACCTTGTAGCCCCTCGAACAACAGGGGCTCGAATAACCCCCGTGGGGTCCAGGCAGTGGCCTGAAGAATGAGATAAGCCATGGTCGTTATTTTCTGTCTCTTCCTGATTCTTTCCTTTGTCTTCTGCACCTAAGTTGAAATGTGGTTATTTGAAAATGAGAGTAATCGTGCAGATGAATTACTGTGATGTGTCGTTGTGTGCTGCAGGCTGCCTCGTCCGCAGGGAGCCGGCCGGAGAGCTCCTTCAATCCTTACGAGCCGGACCGGGGGCCCTGGGCCACGGACAGAGGTGAGAAATGCACGGTCAGTGAGTCCCTGGCCACTAGCTCCCCAGCGGTCCCAGGAGCCACAACGTGGGTGGCCACCTCACCCTGGCCCCATGACTTATTGGTGCTGCACTGTGGTGACGCAGCCCCAAGGTGATGCTGCTGTGTGGCAGCAGGTAGTGGAGGCCCCCCGTCTGTGCACAGCAGCCTGCTGGTGCCCAACATGCTCTCCAGAGCCTCACTTTTGGGGAACCGGCCTCCCTGGAAGGGAGCTTCCATGCTGCTGCTTCACAGTAGCTCCGGAGGCACAGGGCTAAGATTGTGTCCTTGCAGAGGGGGTGTGTGTTCACTACATGCCAGCAAAATGGGCAGGCGTGCATGGCTGGTCAGAACTGGAGCAGTGTCTGGGTGGCTGGGAGAATTGCAGCAACTCTAGGGCCAGGAACGGTGCATTTCAGGGAGAGCCACCCTCCATGAACCCTGTCGCCCTCTATAGAGCTTGCCATCAGAAGAGGCTGACTTGTCTCTACAGGACCTCCTTGGGTTCTCTGAGTGACTCTGGGTGACTCCGGATTACATTTTTTTAGTGATCTTGGTCTGTCTATTGATACAAAAACAACCTCCAAATGCAGTAGCTTAAAATGACAGCAGTCATTCAGTGGTCTCTGTAGGTCAGGACTTTGGGCCAGGCCGGGCGGTCGAGGAGGCTATGGTGAGGCCGGAGCACGGGGCCGGCCATATCCCCAACTCCACTTCGATGGGTGTCCCCATCAGTCTCCCCTGGAGGGCTGGCGTGGGCTTCCTTGCAGCACAGGAAGTGTTGGGGCAGCTGGACACCTTGCATGGTGTCTGAAGCTCAAGAGCCAGCTTCCCAGCTGACAGTGGGGAGGGGCGTGATCCTTTATAACCTGGCCTGAGTATGTCACGAGTGTCACTTCCAATGTATTCTATTGGTTGATGCAGTTACAAAAGCCCCTGGGGGTGGGTTGGGATGGGGACATAGGCTTCGTCCCCAGTAGAAGGAATGTCAGAATGTTCAGACAGTTGAAAGCCGTCCATTAGGGAGGCTTCCTCCCTCTTGGCCCCTGGCATGAAAGACCCTTTCTCTATGCACATTCGTGCAAGAACGGGGTCCTGTCCAGTGGGGACGGGGATTCTTGCTGCCCCCCTAACAACTGAGAGGGACCGTGCCTGAGTGCTCACTGACCACAGAACCGTCCGGGCCGACCAAGGTCTGCAAAGGTGAGGTGTAGCCCGCAGGAGGCAGGAGCAGGAGACGGTGGGATTTTCAGTAGGGACCCAGCCCTAGGGTCGTGTGTTTCTTGACCGCACTGCAGACGCCCAGAGAGAGGCCTTGCCCATGGACACAGAAGTGTACGAAAGCCCGTATGCCGACCCTGAGGAGATCAGGCCCAAGGAGGTCTACCTGGACCGCAAACTGCTGACCCTGGAGGACAACGAACTGGGCTCTGGGAACTTCGGGACCGTGAAGAAGGGCTACTACCAGATGAAAAAGTAAGTCGTGGCTGCGCCGTCACACCGCACATTCTCCTGCAGCTGCAGTTCTAGAAACCAGCACATGACGTGCCTTTCCCATGCATTTAGTCCGAGACACAGAATCAACCCAATACGCCCGAGTCCTTCTGTGTCGACGTGTCTGGTACAACTGCCATGAAAGCATCCATTGTGTGTATCAACTCTGTGTAAATCAATGATATATATTAGTTTGCGTCTAGTAAGTGTACCTTCTTGAGCATTAGAAAGTGTAAACAAGCAAGATAAAATGAGAACATCGTATTCATCCCACCCAGATACTGCTACCATTAACTACGAGTATCGTATATATATTTTTTAGGTCTTTTCACCAACACACAGACACACATGTATTATTTAAGTAAAATGCAATTACTCGGTGATGAACCACACGGCATTTTTAGATATTTTCTTTTATTTTTTAAATTGTGTCTCATTTCTCTTACCCAGAAAGTTGCTGATTACAGGTATCATTAGTGTAATTATTTATTTGATTTTCCTTATAGTTTCAGAAAATAACACACAGCACACAATAATTAGAATTGCTGTGTCACTGAAATCTCTGTGCCTCATTTGCTCTTTAGAAGATGTCATGCACAGAGCGTTCAGTAAAAGTGCCGGTCTATACAGTCCTCTGAAACAGACACTAACCCTGAATATGTATGTTTGAGTTAATATGTTATTGATATGAATACAATTGGGTTTAGTTGTTTGATATTATTTTGAATTTAAGACATACAGGTTTTTTTTTTCTTGAGTAGGTAAATATACATTACTCAAGTGTCAAGAATGTAGGCAAAATATGCACAGAAACTCTTGCTTTCAATCCCATTTTTTCTGGGTGCGTGTAATTAAATGATATGCTCATTTGAAAATCTATGCATGCATCTCACAGTCATTTGTGAAATGAATATAAATTACTCTGTATTAAGGCATAAATTTCTTCAATTAGCTTGTGACACTTATTCCTTGCTTAATTAAATACATATATTAACACAGACAGAACTATGGATATGTAATTTCAACTATGTGTTTGGGGAAAGGAGAGGAGATGTTTTTAATTTTATTTTTAAAAAGATTTTATTTATTTATTTATTTGAGAGAGAGAGAAGGAGCTGTGGGAAAGGACAGAGAGAGGAGAAGCGGACTCTCCATTGAGCAGGGAGCCCAATGCGGGGCTTGATCCCAGGACCCTGGGATTATGAACTGAGCCAAAGGCAGATGTTTCACCAACTGAGCCACCCAGGTGCCCCAAGGAGATGTTTTTAATCATGAATATGTATAATAGTTTATTGAGTACTTGTTTTCCCCTGCTGAGATGACCTTATGGTTTTTCTCCTTTATTGTGTTTATGTGAAGTCAATGATTTTTAGATGTTCAAGCCACCTTGCATTCCTGGAATAAACTTATCTAGTTTGTGAATTAGATACTCTTTCTTTTTCATAAATTACTGAATTGGATTTACTAATATTTCTCTTTGAATATTTGCATTTATATTCACAAGAGACATCAGTAAATTATTCTCTTGGAGGTTTCTTTGTTTGTTCTTGGCGTCAGGGTAATAATGCTGGCCTCAAAATGATTTGGGAGGTTTCCTTCCTCTTTCCTTTTCTGGAAGAGATTATGGGTGTTTTTTTCTTCCTTAACTATTGGGAAGAATTGAAAGGTTTCTCTCATTCATTTTGACTCCTACCTCACATGGTATACAGAACCAGTTCCAGGTGGAATGATAGACAGAAATATGGAAAGGTAAAATGAAAAACTGCCTAGAGGGAGCATAGGGAGGTGGTTCCATGACTGAAGGAGGGTGACGGAGGTGCTCGTGTAGGAGTTACAGCTTGCACTCAGTGTGGAAACACTGGTTAAACTCTACACTAAAGTGGTCTGTGATTTTGTGAATGTATGTTAGACTTACTCCATTGTTCTCTTATTTTACCTGTTTTTTTTTTTGACAGTTCTGTTTTTATTCTCCCGTTTCAGAGTTCAACAAATGAGATGTACTTCCTGCATGTGTGGGAATTCTATCATAGAGAAATGCATTTTTTTTTCAAATGACACACAGTTAAGTTCCATTCATTTATTTAAGTCCCACTATATCAGAATATTTTTAGGAGGTCATCATGACCTATGTGATGCTTTTATGAGAAAGTGATAATTTTTTGCACGCTTGTTGAAGCTTCCTTAAATCTATCAATGCTCAGTTTTAAAAAGTGTTTTGTAAATTTTGAGCTCTAACAACATATGCTTTTTAAACTCTGCATCTGGAAATTCATTTTTAACATATATCAAAGGAATGTTATATTCACTTACATTACAGATAATCTGAGATGGTACATCTGAAGATGCTGCAGGAATCCATGCATGTCACAGTTTGTGAGGTTTATTTGAAAGTCATTTACATATCTTGCAATATTGAGGCTCTGCTTGGTTGGGACATTCTTCAGCACCCCCTCATTATTTGTAAATCAATGCAGTGCTTCTCTCTTTGTCTATAAGAAGAGAGAACAGTTGCAGGTATCTCCATTACATCATTTCTACCACAGCATTTATGCTTCGTAATTACCTGGAACTTAGCTGCTTTGAAAAGTTTCTTATGAGGGTTATGATTTCTTATGCAGAGTCGTGAAAACAGTAGCTGTGAAGATTCTGAAGAACGAGGCCAATGACCCTGCTCTTAAAGATGAGTTGTTAGCAGAAGCGAACGTCATGCAGCAGCTTGACAACCCTTACATTGTGCGCATGATTGGGATCTGTGAAGCCGAGTCCTGGATGCTCGTCATGGAAATGGCAGAACTGGGTCCACTCAATAAATATTTACAGCAGAACAGGTATCTTTAAGTCTCCCAGAAGCTGATGCTGTGATAGGGCAGGGCCCTCCTGCCCAGTGTACATAATAGCTTTAATTTCTGTGGGAGGCTCTCTCTCCCCCCATGCCTTCCTTGTGTTGGCCTTAAGGATGGATGGAAGAGAGTTGTAGTCTTTGGATCAGATGCTCTTTTAACCCTTTTTGTGCTAAGGGAGACTCTAATCCCACAATTTAGTCTTCATTCTCCCTTGCTCACTCTGTATTGCCTGGTGATAGAATCAGCCTTAGAATATCTCAGTAATCAGTCTCCCCTCACTAGGCAGATCATGCCCACCTTAGTGAGAGAAATATTAAAATAAACATTTTAAAAGGGGGTAACTAGTGACGTCTTACTCATCTGGCTGACCTCTACATTCCCATGAGTAATTCCGAAAATAATCTGATGCTATTAATGGATTACAACCATTGGTAGGATATTCACGCTGTGCTCATCAATAGCCACTGTTGAGATGAAGGAACTCACATGGAATAAGTCACAATAATAACCACTGGTTACTTTGTCCAATTTGATACATCACGTGTGTGCTCTACTTACATCATGTGTGTACTCTACTTAGATTATGTATCTGATCTGCACAGAAGAGAGGTGCCATTAGTCCCACTTCACATGTAAGAAACTGAGACTCAGAGTTGGTTTTGTTATCTGTCCAATATTGAAACAAGGATTTCAGCCAAAGCCTAGCTGTCTGTGAGTCAGGTCTGTCCATTCCATTATACT
The DNA here is from genome assembly GCF_905146905.1 of Nyctereutes procyonoides. Classification (NCBI taxonomy): domain Eukaryota; kingdom Metazoa; phylum Chordata; class Mammalia; order Carnivora; family Canidae; genus Nyctereutes; species Nyctereutes procyonoides. The sequence goes on along the minus strand of NW_026575146.1, from coordinate 62,429,937 downwards.
GCTTTTCATGTAATTCAAAGCACACCTCGAAAATCCTACCAGTTGATTACCAGGTTAATGGTGCTCGGTTTTGAGCAGCCGTAAGTCAACAAGGTTGTTTGTCACCACTTGTTACTCTTAAGAAGAATAGGAAATGAGTGGATCCCTCTGCCTACACAAGGAGCATGATTGGTTGGTCCCAAATGGAGTACTGTTCACCACCACTAATGACACATCTATAACTTTCAGGCATGTCAAGGATAAGAACATTATAGAGCTGGTTCATCAGGTTTCTATGGGAATGAAATATCTGGAGGAGAGCAATTTTGTGCACAGAGATCTGGCTGCAAGAAATGTATTGCTGGTTACTCAACATTATGCCAAGATTAGTGATTTCGGACTTTCCAAAGCACTCCGTGCTGATGAAAACTACTACAAGGTAGGAATAACTTAGCCAGTATGGCAAGCAGCAGGTGGTGAGAATCTGAAATGCAAGTGTTTGTGTTCTTTGTTTGATTATGGAAAGGGTCTCAAGAAGCAATTTATCTATGAAAAATATGTAAAAAATATTCTTGTTAAGCTTTAATTATATTGTTTTTAAAAATGGTAATACTCTAAAATATCATGAACTGGGTTCACTCAGAATATTAACTTTCAAACTATATTCCTGGGAACAAAAAAGAATCAAGGTATTAATTGATAATTCATTTAAAGAAAACAAGAATAGAATTCCTTCCTTAAATTACTTTGGAAAAATGGGTTGAACAGGTTGATTCTTGTAGGATATCTCAGAGCTCATCCCTGACCCCATAAATGAACTGATAGTAACTAAAGGAAGGGAAAAACTTAAGAAAGCCCCATATGAACTCAGTTATAGTGTATGTGAGTCTATGTGGATCAACTGGAAAATGTAATGGGAATGGAACCTAGAAAATGGAAGAGGGAGCCAAGGACAGATTTCCAACTCTCCAGGTCCCTGGGAATGTCCAGCATCCTCAGGAATTGATGGCACACCTTGAAGTCTCACTTGTGAATGGCAGGATGGCGGGTGGGATTGGCCTGAGCCTAAGCATCACTCCCACATTGTGGAGTGCCTGGTACCCCCACTCCCCCAACCACTGGCTCCTCTCTGAGAGGGCCACCATGCATATGGGGACAGCAGACCTCAGCTTGGGGTCAACATGAAGGTCAGACAGGAGCAGAGCTGTCTGGAAGTACTCCATTGTCCATAGAGAAGCTGGTCCCAGAGCACAGCCCCTTCAGTGATGAGCCAGGGTTAGAAAAAGCACCGAGTGAGCCATTTGCAGAGACGGCTGGGAACTGGAGCAAAGGAACCAGCAGAGTGACAGCCACAAGCACATGCCAGAGAGAAGTAGGTTTTCCATCAGGGGGCACTTTGGAAACTTTCATCATGATAATTAAAGAGAGAAGAAAATCTAGGCACTGAAACAAAGACTCACAGAGGACATAGAGAAGTGGAGATAACAAATCATCCCCAAACTTAGTGCCTGAACACAATACCAAGTGTTAATTTATCCATAGTTCTGCAGTGTGGGTGTGGCTTGGTGGGAGGGCACATCTCTGCTGCACACAGTGTCTCAGGGGCCGTCCCAGGAGGGTGGAAAGATTCATACCCACTCTGCTCACTCACACAGCTAGAGCCTGATCTCACCTGGACTGAGGCCTGGGACCTCAGCTGGGGCGGACCCATCCATTACTAACTCACCAGCACATGGCCTGTCCATGCCGCCTTGGCTTCCTCACAGCATGGCGGCGACCGTGGGTGGTCCTGAGAGTCAGTTACTCAAGAGGCAGGAAGTGAGGCCACCAGACCCCTAAGGCTGGACCCATGAATTGGTTCAGAGTCACACCCGCCTCATGCTACACAGGTCAGAGCATCCACAGCCCAGCCAAGATACAAGGGAGGGGGAAGGACAGACCCCACCCCTGGTAGGGACAAAGGTTAACATGAGGGCCAGTATTTCAAACTGCCATAGATATTCAGCAGTACACTGTTGAAAACTAAACCAGTGAATCTCTGAAAACTAATGAAGAAGAGGAAGAGAATATTGAAGACACTAAAAAATATCAAGCCAAAAGATCTGGATCAAGCTAGTGAGGTAGGAGACCTTGGCCTCCATCCCACCAAAAGGTCAACAATTAGACAGCCATTCTTGAAGGAGACAGCTCTAGGAGAGTGTAGGAATCCACTTCAGAAGCTTCAGCAACACGGGGCAACAACAGACCTCAGAATAGCTGCACAAAGAGAAAGGAGAAGAGTGTCATTTTACCTGCATGACACCATCTCCAGGCTGGCATCGCTCAGTATCATGTGAGAACAGCCAGCTAGAAGGAGTTCCTCCCATGGGGAAAGGGAGAGTGGGGTGAGCTACCAGCCTCCCCAGGCTTTGGGGGCATGGCCTGAAGGACTCACTTCCTGTCATCCCACCCAGACACCAACAAGGCTGAGGCCTTTTGGAGACAGCTGGGAGCCAGGAGGAATGCCCGGGCTACCCCTGTCGGCCACACAGTGGGAACAACGATGGTTCCTGGCAACCTACTCTGCAGAGGCCCCCAGCAGCCTTCACTGCTGAGGACTTGTGGCTGTCATGGATGTCCCCAGCTTTTGTCACTAAGGATCCCGTTATGGGCCCCAACAGACTGCTCCACAGAGGACCCCAGATGCTTTCCATGCTAAAGAAACTAACAGCAAGCACAGCCTTTGCAGACTCCTGGCAGATTTCTTTTTTCTTTTTCTTTTTTTAGATTTTTACCCCACATATTTTCACATTCACAGAGAGCAGATGCCTGATTCCCTCCCTGCTCCCCAGCCCATCAAGGAATCCACATCAGCAGCCAGCTCTGTCTGCTGCAGCTGCATGGGTGCAAAACACCAACCCAGACCCCCCACAGCTGACCTCCACCTCCATGCACACATTCATTGCTATCACCTGCATCTGTGCACCTGCATGCTGCAAGCCCACGTCCACTCACTGGCCTCCCTGCTGTGCCTGTGTTTGGAATGAACCCGTGCAGCTGCAGGAGTGCACACGGACAGCCAACACCCTTAAGGCTTTTGTGGGCTCAGATCTGGCCTTGTTCCCTGTCACTGGGCTCACCTGCAGCTAGTGCCTATAGCTGTGCACCTGCATGCTGCAGCCCAGCTCCCATCACCAACCTCTACAGCCATGCATGTACTAATGGCAAGCCCCTGCAGCCGTGTAAGAGCTTTCCAATAGCCAGAGACCCCATAGCTGCTAGTACATCTACATTTGGCCCCAGCCCATACTGCTGGCCCAACCCCACTATGTATGTGTCCACAGCTGGCTGCCATCACTTCATGGGCACCTGCAGGTGGCCTCCACAGGTGAGTTTGTGCATAGAACTAATTCTGGTCACCATCACCACCTAGCCTGGTCCCTACCTGCTGGGTCTCAAGGTGGTGCTGGGGACCCCAACAACCAGTACAGGCACTGCAGAACCACAGCTATCATTAAGGATCATGCAATTATTATTTTTGTGGACCTCAGAGACCTAAGTCAATGAGATCTCACACGAACCACAACCTGGACCTATCACTCAACCTGCACTTGCCACCCCTCCGCCACGAGACCCAGAGTCAGAGCATCCTTTAGTATGTTCCCACCTGCAGGTGAAAGTCTTTATTAAAGTCAGCCCATAAAGTCTGGAAGAGGTGACTCTTCTTCAAATGTGCAGATACCTACTCAAGACTACAAGGATCATGAAGAATCAGGGAAACACAACACCATGAAGGCAACACAGTAAACTTCCAGTAACTGACCCCCAACTGACTCCAAAGAAATTGAGATGCCTAAATTGTCTGAAAAATTATTCACAATAGTCCTAAAAATGTTCAGAGTGCTGCAAAGAACATAGGTTTAAAAATTTAAAACAAAAATTGGGAAAATGATACAAGAACAAAATGAGAAGTTCAATAAAGAGATAGCATAAAAAAGAACCAAATGAAAATTTGGAGCTAGAAAATACAGTGATTGAACTGAAGAATTCAATGCAGAGTTTCAACTTCAGACTGGACCAAACAAAAGAAAGCATCAGTGAATTCACAGACAGGTCATTTGAAATCATCCAGTCAGAGGAACACAAAGCAAGAAAAAATGAAAGGGAGAAAGAAAGTCTACAGGACTTACAGGACACCATTAAGAGAAAAAAGTCACATATTATTAGAGTCCTTGGAGGAGAGGAGAGGAAGAAGGGGGCCAAAAGCTTATTTTGAAAAAAAACTGTGGCTGAGAATTCCCAAATCTGGAGAGAAATTTGGACATCCAAGTTCATGAAGTTCATTGGTCCTCAAATAAACTCAGTTCAAATAGATCTTCTCCAAATATTATGCAGAAACCTTACAGGCCAGGAGGGATTGGGATGATGTATTCCAAGTGCTGAAAAGAAAGAATTGCTAACCAAGAATACTTTTATGTACCAAAGCTCTCCTTTAGAAATGAGTAAAATAAAGACTTCTTTTTTAAAGGATATATTTTTTTAAGATTTTATTTATTTATTCATGAGAGACACGGAGGGAGAGAGAGAGAGAGAGAGAGAGAGAGAGAGAGAGAAGGAAAAGCAGGCTCCATGCAGGGAGCCTGATGTGGGACTCAATCCTGGGACTCCAGGATCACACCCTGGGCCAAAGGCAGGCGTTAAACCACTGAGCCACCCAGAGATACCTAAATAAAGACTTTCCTAGACAAAAGCAGAAGGAGTTCATCACCACTAGACCTGCCTTAGAAGAAATGCTGGAAGTATTTCAAGCTGAAATAAAAGAATGCTAATTAGTAACATGAAAACATATGAAAATATACAACACACTGGTAAAAGTAAGTATATAATCAAATTCAAAATACCCCAATACTGTAATATAGTTTTGTGTTAATCACTTAACTAGTGTAAAGATTAAAGGACAGAAGTATTAAAAATCACTATAGCTACAATAATTTGTAACTGATACATAGTATAAAAAGATAAAAATTGTGACATCAAAAACATACAATATGGTGGGAAGGAATGAAAAGGTAGAGTTTTTTAGACAATCAAAGTGAAGTTGTTATCACCTGAAAACAGACTGTTACATACGTAAGATGTTTTATGTAAGCCTCAGGGTAATCACAAAGCAAAAAACCTGCAGTAGATACACACAAGATAGAAGAGAATCTAAGCATACTGCTATGGAAAACCATCAGACCACAAAGGAAGGCAGCAAGAGAGGAATAAAAGAGCAAAGGAGCTACAAAACAGCTGGAAAACACATTTATAAGTTTTTATCTATCAATGGTTACTTTAATTGTACATGGATTAAATTCTCCAACCAAAAATAGTGTCAGAATAAATTAAAAAAAAAAAAGACCTAAACTACATGCTGCCTGTAAGAGACTCACTTCAGTTTTAAGGACACACATAAACTCAAGGTAAAGGGATAAAGAAAGATAGTCCATGAAAATGGAAACCAAAAAGTAACAGAAGTAGATGTATTTATAGACAAAACGGACTTTAAGTAAAAAACTGTAACAAGAAACAAAGAAACTCACTATATGATAATGATGGAGTCAATTCATTAAGAGGATATAACAATTTTAAATATATATGCACCCAACGTTGGAGAACTTTCTTAGTATAACCTGAATAAACAAATACTAACATATATGAGAGAGAAATAGACAATAATGTAAGAATAGTAGGGATTTTCAGGACCCCACTTTTTAACTATAGAAAAGTCATCCAGGGATCCCTGGGTGGCGCAGCGGTTTGGCGCCTGCCTTTGGCCCAGGGCGCGATCCTGGAGACCCGGGATCGAATCCCACGTCGGGCTCCCGGTGCATGGAGCCTGCTTCTCCCTCTGCCTGTGTCTCTGCCTTTCTCTCTCTCTCTGTGTGACTATCATAAATAAATAAAAATTAAAAAAATTATAAAAAAAAAAAAAAAGAAAAGTCATCCAGACAGAAAATCAATAAGGAAACATTAGACTTGAACTTTACTTTAGGTCAAATGGACCTTAACAAAATTCACAGGTGAATTCTATCTAACATTTAAAGGAGAATCAATGCCAGTCCTTCACAAACTCTTCCAAAAATGGAAAAAGGAGGATGGTTCAACATCTGCAAAACAACAAATATGGTACTCTGCATTAAAAGAATGAAAGATGAAAATCATATGGTCATCTCAATAGACACAGGGAAAGCATTAGACAAAATTCAGTATCTTTTCATGATGAATATTTTCAATAAAGTGGGTATAGAAGGAACATGCTCTAAGATCAGGAGCAAGACAAGGATGTCCACTCATACTACTCCTATTCAACATGGTATTCACTGGAAGTTCTAGCCAGAGCATTTAGGCAAGAAAAATAAATAAAAGCATCCATGCCTTAAATAAAATAACATTGTCTCTATTTGCAGTTGATATAATCTTACATATAGAAAACACTAAAGACACTACCCAAAAAATATTACAACTCATTAAGAAATTCAGTATAGTAGCAAGATACAAAACCAACTTGCAAAAATTTGCCACATTTCTTTGTATCCACAATGAACTGTCTGAAAAGAAATAAAGAAAAACTCATTTATGATTGCACCAGAGCAACAAAATACTTAGGAATAAATTTAAATGAGGAAGTGAAAGATCTACGCACCAAAAACCGTAAGACATTGGTGAAAGAAACTGAAGAACACAAATAAAATGGAAAGATATCCTGTGTTCATAGAGCAAAAGAGTTAATATTTTTAAAGTGTCCATACTACTCAAAGCCACCTGTACATTCAATGCAAATCCCTATCAGAATTCCAATGGCATTTTTCTCAGAAATAGAAAAAAAATTCTGAAATGCATATGGAACCATAAAAGACCCCAAGTAACCAAAGCATTCTTGAGAAAGAACAAAGCTGGAGGCATCATGCCTTTTAACTTCAAACTACACCACAAAGCTATAGGGATCGAAGCAATATGGTACCAATGTAAAGAAAGAAATGGAAAAAAAATAAAAATAAAAAATAAGAAAAAAAAAGAAAGAAATGTGGGCTGATGGAACAGAACCAAGAGCCCAGAAATAACCCTATGTATACATGGCCAACTAATATTTGATAGGAGAGCCAAGAATATTCAGCAAAGAAAAGACACTCACTTCAGTAATAAATGGTGCTGGTAAAACCGGATGTCCACATGCAAAAGAATGAAATTGGACCTCTATATTGTTCCACTCATAAAAATCAACTCAAAATGGATTAAGGACTTAAACATAAGACCTGAAGCCGTGAAACTCTGAGAAGAAAACATACAAAAAAGGCTCCTCGACATTGGTCTTGGCAATGATTTTTTTTTTAATTTGACACCAAAAGCAGCCAAAACAAAAATCAGTAAGTGGGATTATGTCACACTAAAGAGCTTTTGTACAGCAAAAGAAACAGGAGCGGAAAGGCAACCTATAAAATGAGAAAAACAATTGCAAACCAGCAAATAAGGGATAAATATCCAAAATATATTTTGTAAAACAATAGCAAAAAAAGAAAACATCATATTTTAAAAATCATAAAGGACTTGACTAGACATTTTCTATTCTCTTTCTATATTTCTGTAACCAAACAGGATATCCAAAGGCCAATATAAAGGATCACCAATCATCAGGAAATGCAAATCAGAACCACACCTGTCAGAATGGCTAGTATCAAAAAGACAAGAAATAACAAGTGTTGATGAGGATGTGGAGGAAAGAGAACCCTCATGAACTGTTGGTGAGAATGTAAACTGGTGCAGCCACTGTGGAAAACAGTATGGAGGTTCCTCAAAAAATTAAGAATAGAACTACCATATGATCCAGCAGTCACTTCTGCATATTTATCTGAAGGAAATGAAATCGCTATCTGGTAGAGCTATCTGCATTCTCATGTTTATTGCAACATTATACACAATAGCCAAGATATAGAAACAACCTAAATACCAAGCAACAGATGAATGGATAAAGAAGATGTGATGTGTGTGTGTGGGGGGGGAGTGTATGTGTATGTATATTGGCTTAAAATGTAGGCATGGAAAAATGCTCAATATCACCGACACCAGGGAAATACAAATCAAAAACCACAATGAGATACCACGTCACACTGGTCAGAATGGCTAAAATGAACAACTCAGGAAACAACAAGTGTTGGTGAGGATGTAGAGAAAGGGGAACCTCTTACATGTTGGGGGGAATGCAAGCTGGTGCAGCCTCTCTGGAAAACAGTATGGAGGGTCCTCAAGAGGTTGAAAATACAGCTACCCTGTGACCCAGCAATGGCACTTGTAGGTATTTACCCAAAGGATACATACACAGTGATCTGAAGGGGCACCTGCACCCCAATGTTTATAGCTGCAATGTCCACAATAGTGCACATATGGAAAGAGCCCAGATGTTTCATCGAGAGATGAATGGATAAGGAATATGTGTGTGTACATATATACAGCCATCAAAAAGGATGAAATCTTTTCTTTTACAACAACATGGATGGAACTAGAGGGCATTATGTTAAGTGAAATAAGTCAGAGAAAGACAAACACCATATGATCTCACTCATTTGTGGAATTTAAGAAACAAAACAGAGGATCATAGGGGGAGGGAGGGGGAAAAATAAAGTCAGATGAAAACAAAGGGAGACAAACCATAAGAGACTGAGCTCTAGGAAACAAACTGAGGGTTGCTGGAAGGGAGATGTTTGGGGGGCATGGGGTAATGGGTGATGGGCATTAAGGAGTACATGTGATGTGATGAGCACGGGGTGTTATACGCAACTGATGAATCACTAAATCTACCTCTGAAACTAATAATACATTATATGTTAACTGAATAGAATTTAAATAAATAATTTTTTTAAATGTAGGCAAATATATGGGATACCAATCATAAAAAAGGAAGGAGATGCTGCCATTTGCGACAAGATGGATGGACCTCAAGGGCATTAGGCTCCGTGAAAAGTCAGACAGAAGGATCACTACTGCATGACCTCACTTATATGTGCAAACTAAAAAGCCAAATTCATATAGACAGTAGATTTGTGTTGTTGGGGACCAAGGGGTACAGACATGAGAAGATGTTGGTCTCAGAACATAAACATCTAGTTATCAGAGGAATAAATTCTGGGGGTCTCTGTATCCTATGGTGACCCCAGTCTAAGGACTGTGTTATATACATGGAAGCTGCTAAGAGAATACATCTTAAATGTTCTCACCAGAATGACGACAAACAACGGTCATTTTGTCAGATGAAGGATGTGCTACCTAACCTTATTGTGTGTAATCCTAACATTTTGCTATATGTAGGTGTCTCAGTCATCATACCGTACATGTTAGGAGCAGAGAGAATGCACATCACTGAAAAGATGGGGACTCGGGGGATTTCTTGAAGAAAACAACATGAAGTGGCACAGAATCCAGAGTAAAGTGTGTTAAAGAGAAAGGATACTGATACTGATCGAAGCAGATCTGTATGTGGCCCCATGACCTTGCACCACACCACGACCGTAAACACAAAGGCCCTCTGATCCCACAGGTCTTTGCCCTGCATGCGGCACAGACACACACTGTTGGTCACACTCGTCCCAGCAAAAATCAGGAAACTACGTAATGTGCTCTCAGTAGGAGGCTGGTTAAGTCGTAGTAGATTTATAGGAAGCATGCAATCAATGCTTCTAAAAGTGGACAACGTATATCCCTAGCTTTTCTACGTCCCAAAAGGTATATATTACCCCCCTGTACTGGTTATAGATTTTTCTGGAGGGATTCAGAAAAGATAATCAAACGTGGCCATCCCAATGGCTGAAGATGTGTATCACCTCAAAATTCAAATTAAAATGGAAATAGCACACATGACTATATTGTTCATAACTTTTAAAAAATCAGAATCTAAAAATGATGCACTACATGATTGAGACAGAAGTGTAATCAGTGTGTCATTTAGAGACTTGCCTTGGTGCCTGTCCTCCCAGAGCAACGTCCCAGGGTTGCACCCCACTGACTTACCATAGGGCAGGCCATCTCTCCTCCGCCCAAAGGGTGCTGGTTAGAATGTCGTCCACAAGACGGAGCAGGACTTTCGTGTACCAAACTCCAAACCCCAGAGGAAAGGGTTTTTGCTGGGCATAGCCTCAATCTCTTTACTACCACTTACTTTTTTAAATTAGAAAGTTTAAAACATTCTTGGAGCGCTTGGCTATCTCAGTTGGTGGAGCGTGTCACTCTTGATCTCAGGGTTGTGAGTTTGAGCCCCACATTGGGTGTACAGATGACTTAAAAATAAAATCTCTAAAAATCTTTTTTTTTAAAAAAGAAAAGTTTAAAACATTTTTTCCAGCGATACTAATAGCCTGTGACAAAATAATTAACATTGGCTTAAAATCATAGACAAATACATAGTAATAGTTAAATATACTTAGGAATAGTCTAGTGTTTCTTGGAGCACAACCATGAAGGTAATATTCGGGCTTGACTCTTCAGTAGTTACAACAGGCTGCATGAAGCTATGAGTAGCCAAAAGAAGAGGTAAGAGAAAAAGACAAAAAAGTACAAGAAATACAGTCTGAATCTTTAAAAATACAATTGAAACTTAAAATTTAATTTTTTAAGATTTAAATACATATTTTTAAGCTTCAGAACAAATACATGCACACGTGCACAGGGCATTCTGTGAGTCATTTTATTCCTGTTTTTTCTAATTGTGGTTAATATATATTAATTTCATTTGCTAACCTCAATTACACCGTCTTAACTATTTTTAAGGGTGTAGTTGGCTAATGTTAACTTCGTGGTAAGTTAAGTTGGATTAAGTGTTCTTCCCTGTGTGTACGACCCGTCTCCAGAATTCTCTGACACTGTGTCCTCATTAGACAGCTACTCCCCGTTCCCCCTGTGAGCCCCTCACCCCGGTCCTTGGCAGTCATCTCTGTGAATCAGACCCATGTCGGGGCCTCAGGTGCCTGCTTGCATGCACTATTTGTGCTGTAGGGACTTGACCGGCTTGTTTCACTGAGCGTGATGTCCTCAAGCTGCATCCAGGGTACAATGTGTGTGTCGTTTAGAGACCTGCCTTGGTGTCTGTCCTCCCAGAGCGACCTCCAGGGTCAGGCACAGCATCCCCTTCCTGTTTAAGGCCCAATGATACCCTATTGCATGGATATTGACACTTTGTTCATCGGTTCCTTGGGTGATGGACGCTCGGTGGTGTGCACCGTTGCTGCTTTGAGCATGGGCGTCTGCAATTCTGGTGTCATGGAGAGCCTCTGTCTGCTTTGCTTTCAGGCCCAGACCCACGGGAAGTGGCCCGTGAAGTGGTACGCCCCGGAGTGCATCAACTACTACAAGTTCTCCAGCAAGAGTGACGTCTGGAGCTTCGGGGTGTTGATGTGGGAGGCGTTCTCCTATGGGCAGAAGCCCTATCGGGTGAGCCCCTGCTCTTTCACTTCCAGCCGTGTGGCCATCGGGACAGAGAAGCACCCGATTGTTGTTACGAGGTGCTGAAAAATCATAAAATTGTCAAATCTGGGCTCCCTGTCGGAGCCTTTCTCTGTCTGGTGACCCTGAGCGGTTAATATGACCTCAGTTTAATATAGAGTGGAAAAATGTATATATCTGATATTAATTGCACAGTGTATTTTTTTCATTGTCCATTACACCTGTAAATATGCATAAAATAGATCCAAGTCAACATTCATTAGGGTAGAAATAGAGATATTTCATCCTGGCTATTTCCAGGATTAAATTTATAGTTTGGTTAAATAGTTTAGATTTTTAAAAATCAAAACATGCATGCCAAAAAGTGCACATGTGCTAGAATACAGCTTGATGAATTTTCACAAACGAGGTGTGCCCATGAAACTTGCCCCCAGGTGATGAAACACAACAGCACCCCAGGCACCTATAGCCTGTCCCCCAAGGGTAACCCCATCTGACCTCTAGGTCATGGGTTAGGTGCTCCCGGTTTTGTATTTTTTTATTCGTGAAATCATGCCCTCTGTTCTTTTGCTCTGTTGTGTTGTGTTGTGGTTGTTATGTTGTGTTGCTGAATGCTGCCTTTAACAAGCTGGTGTGTTCTGCATTTTAGGGCATGAAAGGAAGTGAAGTTTCAGCTATGCTGGAGAAAGGAGAGAGGATGGGGTGCCCCGCAGGGTGTCCAAGGGAGATGTACGAGCTGATGAAGCTGTGCTGGACATATGAGTGAGTACCCAGCATGGCCTGCAGTTCACGCTAAGGCCCTGGGGCAGATGGGATGGCCCAGAAAAGAAGCTCCGCCTCTGCTTTTTCATGAACCAGGGATGTGCTCTCTTCTAAACAAAGAGGGGTGGAGGTGGCTTGCTCCCTGGACCATGCACTCATATTCTTTGGTCCAAAAAATATGTTTAGACAATTAACTCTAATCCAGTGTATCAACACTTAAACGTGGATGGTATCACCAGGGGGTGAGGGTGGTCAGCGCAAAAGGTGTCCATGGGAGTCTGGGCCGGTCCGTGACCCACTTGTGGTGGTCGTGAATGGCAGGGGTCCTCAGCAAGGGGATGTCATACTTGCCCGATTCCTGCCCAGCTATCGAGGTGAGACCCTGGGTGTCTTCCAAGTCATGGGGGATCGGCCCAGGGAGCGCTGCCCCAGCGGTGACTCAGCCCTTGGAAGTGGCCCTCACAGTCTGCCGGGTGCCGTCACACATCCTTCCAGGGGAGTGGGGGGGGTGGCGCCCATGGCCTGGGGTGGGCAGGTGTAGTGCAGGGCACCTCAGCGGGCCAGAGAAACACGTCACACACGAGAGTCAGGGAATCGTCCCGGCTGCCAATCAGGGAAGTGGCCTTGACCTTGCCTAACAGGCAGCCTGCGAGTAGGCCATGGGGAATCCTGGGCCCCGGTCTTGTGTGTCTGACCCCGGTGTGTGCGGTGAGCACCCCCATAACTCTGAAATGTGGCGGGAGTGTGATCTAGAGGAGCCTGTGTGCATGCTGTGTCCTGGCTTCAGTGCCGCGGGGTCAGCTGTGGTGTCAGATACACACACTGGTGCAGCAGGAGCATCTGAAGGTTCCAGAATGTTCCAAGTGCTTTTGGATGTGGCCTGGGATTGATTCTGTGACTCCCCAGGGAGCACCCTTCTCCGCAGCTGGGAGTGGAGGTCACGAATGCCATCATGATCTAGAGATGACCCCAGGTCAGCCCCAGAGGGAGAGGGCACATGTCGCTCCATCTGCTGCAGACACTGTCCAGAGAAAGGGGACCCCGTCAGAGCCACCGGGGACAGCGCAGGCTCACCCAGGCCTCCAACAGGCACCCTGTGCCCTGCTTGGCTTTGGAAAGACCCCCCCCCCCACATGCTCCCGGGGCTGTGAGGATTCCCTGGGGGCCGAGTCCCAGGTCGGGAACACGCTCACGGGCCTTCCCTCTGTGGGCGCGGGCTGGCCTCTGGCCTCAGCGACCCCTCCTTCCCAAGGACATGGGGTCAAGTGACCCCCGACAGCTGCACGAGGCCGCGGGGCAGGTGTAAGCCAGGGAGGGCGCTTGCTAGAAGTGAGCATTCACGGATGTGTTCTCCTGCCTGCCTGGGGCCTTCCCATGGAAAGTTTCACTTCCTGGGGAAGAAGACGCTTGAAATCATCCTGAAACACATTTTTAAAACCCGAAATTAAAGTGGACTGTCAGGGAGACGGTTAAAATCAGCACTTCGGCATTTAATGCTAATACCGACACGGTTTGTCTGGCATTCTTTGTGTCTGCCAGTGAGGAGGGGATGGGCCCCACGGGGTGGGGCGGCCAGGAGTGGGGGCACCTCTGCTCAGCTCCGGGGTGGGGGGCCCTGACCTGCCCCAGACCCTCAGTGCTCGGCGCGCTCTGCTCTGACTCGGGGCATCGGGACCAGGCCCCACTCTGCCCACCCATCCCTGCTGGACACATGTGGCCCCTTGCGCTGTCACCCCAGCATGGTCCACAGAGAGTAGACACACCAGCGACACAGGTCTCCTGGGTCCTCAGCAGGCCTCTGAGCCCTCAGAGTTTCTTTCCCGGGGTAGCTGCCCACCGAGAGGTCTCAGTCACATCACGGAGGCTGCAGGCCGGGGTGCCTTTCCCGTGGCTTCCACCCAGGCCTGCTCACTGAACCAGCCGCAGGATTCGAGTGTGGGCGGGTGGAGGGCATGAGGACAGCCCATGCCCAGGACCAGACACCACGGCTCTTTGGCAGGGTTTGATTGGTTTCCAGCACCTCTGTACTTGTGAAGGTTCAGGTTCTTCTGGTCGTGACCTGACATGGCAGGGGGATGGGTTGCTCAGAGCCTGGGTCTAAGTGTACGTAGTTAGATGTGCTCCTGGATGACAAAGCTCTGCTTCCTTGGGCATGGCCACCAGGGAGCCTCAGACCCCAGGAGATGGCCTGGCAGCAGGGCCCTCCCTGGGGATCTCGGGGAGATGCCCGTCCCGTCCCGGGCAGCCTGCAGCTCTGTTCCAGCCAGCCTGCCTGCCCCTTGGTTCCATGGTGTGTCCTGGAGCGACGGGGTAGGGGACAGAACCCACCTCCGGGCGTCTCCCTTCCAGAGGAGAATAAGGCACTCGAGGCAGCACCTGCAGAGGTCACACGGAGGGCAAGGTGCACGGACAGAGCCAGGCAGGGAAGAGGGGCCCCCACGAAAACAGGGAGCGGCAGGGCTGGGGGCTTCAGTCATGTTCTACAGAGTCAGCGCCTGCCCTGTAATTAGGGGTGCCAAGGGGGAAAGCCCTTGTGAATCAGGAGAAGTTGGGTCTCTTTACCCTGAAAAATGGACTTCTGCCCAATGGAGAAAAGCATGGACACTGAGTGTCTCTGATGTCAGGAATGATCTAGATGGGGCCCAACATGCTGCTTCAAGATCAGTAAGCATGAGCAATGGGGTGACATTGCCTGGACCATCATGAGGCCTGCCCCTGCGTCCATGCTCTGCTCAGTGCCAAGTCCATTCCCTCTCAGCACCTCATCCTTGGAGTACCTCATCCCTGAGCACCCCATCCCTGAGCATGCTGTCCTCTGAGCACCCTGTCCTCTGAGCACCCCATCCCTGAATGTCCCATCCCGAGTGCTCCCTCCCCTAAGAGCCCCAGTCTTGAATTCACTATCCCTGAGAGCCCCTCCCCTGAGCGCCCAGCATTCATGCATGCAAGCCACCATCCCTGCACCTGGGGTAGGGGTCAGCAAGCCTCACGGAACTGCCCCGCTAGAGCCTGTAGTTGGGGTGGGGGACGCCCAGGCAATAAGTGAGCTAAAGAATCCATGTGCTCTAAGAAGGTGATGGGTCCGATGGCATTTCAGCGCTGAGGACAGGGCCCTGAAGGGTGTGGTTCACATGGGGTGGGGGTGGGGGTGTCCCAGGACACCTCCTGTGGGGAAGCACTTTCTCACACAAAGAGATGCAGCACCCGCCTGGCTCACAGAAGCACAGTGAGCTTCCAGAACCTGGTGGGGTCACCAACATGAATACAAACAAACCCTATGTATTCTTCATGCTTTTTGAGGCTTTTTTTTGTTCTAAACATTCAACTAGATAGATGAGTTGGTTAACATATGATAGCTGCATAGACAGATGATGGATGGGCAGATTGGGAGATGTTTAGACAGACATATACGTGCACACTTTGAGATTTATCACTGACACGTCCCGTTGACCACCCTCCACGTACCCACCCAGCCCACCCGTTGACACTTTCTGGGTGGAGGTTACAGCCCTAGGCTGGCTGTGCTGGAGGACTGGGTGTGTGGGGCAAACATACCACACATTACCCCATGTCAGCCCCACTTTATCCCATGATTACATATTTGATGGCCATAGAGCCACTGTCAGGAATCACGGGGGCTGTCTTTAGAGGTCCGTGTGGGCCTGCGTTAGGGAACGGTGCTCCACCTGAGGACCCCAGGATTGGGGGCGGGGGTGCAGGCAATGAGGAAAGAGGGGCCACTGGCACAAGGGCCCGAGCGAAGAAAGCCCCCCAAGGCCTGGGGAGGTGACACAGACAAGTGGGGACGGGCAGGAAGCAGGCACATGTACAGGGCGCTTGGCCACACTGACTGATGCTCAGTATCATCCCAGGGGCGTCGAGGAGGGTCCTCCCCACCCTCAGGAAGCCTCACCTCACAGGGTGTCTCTGCTGAGGGCTGGCCTGTATCCCTATATTGGTTTGTTTGCTCAGTGCCTGGTTGCTGAGTGGCCAGAGACTCGGGAGCTGTGTACATCTGGTCCCCAGAGTGGGAGAGGGACACTGGGTTTTGCAAAGATGATGGGGTGTGTTCTGTGTAAAGGAGGGAGGCTGTCCGTCTGGGTCGACATGGGTCCCACCCAGGCTCCTGCACAGGGCATAGCCGCCACCCCACCCTCCTTGACCACAGCTTGGTGGCCAGAGTCACAGCCCCCACCCTGAAGCCTGGGGTGGCCCGCGTCCCCCGCCATGACCACAGACCCCTGACAAAGTCCCGCAGTTCATCCCGGATTTCAGGAGCTCCTGAAAGCTGTAGGTGAAACCATTTATTTTGATGCCATTTGACAAAACCCAGTTTGGTTCTGTAGAAACAGAGCTTCCTCCCAGTGGTAAGTGATTCTGGGTCCCCGTGAGCCTGGCCCCCTGGGCTGCCCTACCAGACCCGTGCTGGGCCTTCCACCTCTGGAAATCATACTCTGAATGTGCATGCGGCACCTCGTGGAACCCCAAGTTCTGTTTCACTTACTGAGCAACTCTACCCACTAGCAGGAAAGCCCCAAATCCCATAATGTCAGCAAAATAGCTTCCATGCCTGAGTAGGTTCTCACAATTTTAAGACATACTTGCTTCCAGCCGGTCCCGTCATGGGGGAGCAAGCGGAGAAGTCCATACAAGTTCATTCAGAAGTTACGAATTTTTAGAAATGTTTGCACATCATTGCTTAGGTCGTGACCTGCCCCCAACAGTGACATAAAGTACCGCCCTGCTGTGCTGAGCATTGTAATAGGGGGCCCACCTCTGCGTCTGCCGTGGCAAGTTTTGAGATTTGTGGGGTTTTTTTAAAGATTTTATTTATTTATTCATGAGAGACAAAGAGAGGCAGAGACACAGCAGAGGGAGAAGCAGGCTCCCTGTGGGGAGCTCGAAGTGGGACTCGATCCCAGGACCCTGGGATGATGACCTGAGCCAAAGGCAGATGCTCACCCACTGAGCCCCCAGCATCCCAAGTTTTGAGTTTAATACAGTCCCGTATCAACAGCACGTTTTCAGAAGATCCGGAGCTATCCTGTCAAGGTGAGGGGGGAGTTCAAACTGTGCCCATCCATTTTTAACAAGAGTCGGAGTCCAACTTGAAATACGGGCCTGAGGCCCACTGACCCAGTAGGTATGTTTAGGTGCTTTCTATTTTGCTGGATCAGCAGGAGAGAGTCTCCAAACTGGGCGGGTCAGAGCTCCTAGCTTTGAGAGCAAAACATCTCCCAAGGTGAAGACCGACGCGCATCGCGTGGCGATCCCGTTGTGTGCAGGTTGGGCCCTGCAGGTCGGGTGGGCCTGACTCTGTTCTGCGGGGGCTTCTGGTCGCCCGGTGTGGGGAGTAGGGCCAGCAGGTGCCTGCAAGGGGCATGGCCGTTGGCACCTGCTGCCCTCTTAGGGGCTGGAGGGCTGGATCCCAGAACAGCGCAGACACCAGCGCTAATGCACCTCTTCCCTTTGCAGGGTGGATCGCAGGCCGGGGTTCGAAGCCGTGGAGCTGCGACTGCGCAATTATTACTACGACGTGGTGAACTAACGGCCCCACACCCTCCGTGGCTGCCAGGGGTGAGGGGAGCCGTCACAGCACAGCCCGCCCAGCAAACGGATTTTGAGAGCGGCCCCCTCTCTGTGCCGACAGGAGAGCCAGCCTTGCGCACAGCATGCCCTTTGACTGTTGCCCCCAGAGCCTGTCCTGGAACTCGCCCTCCCCCGACAGCCTGGGCAGACAGACAGACCCCAGGCCCCGGGGGCCCGTGGACGGCTCTGTGTTCCCTGTGTGTGCGGTTGCCCTGGCAGGTTGGTTCCCTTCGGGCTGTGTGTCTGCCTCCCGACGTCCCGCAGCCTGGAGGTGTCCCGGGCGCCCACGCCACCTGCAGTGGATGGGAGGGAAGCAGACGGGGGCTCGGCTGCCTCCAGAACGTGGCTCCAGCAGGTCTGAAGACGGAGTCCTGCCACAGGACAGCTTTCCTGGCGATGAAAGTGCTTTGAGGTTTTAAAAAAGAAAAAGAAAAAAAAATTCAGGCTGGACCAGCAGGATTTCTAAGCGTGGGGCCAGTTCACTGGGTGTACAGGTGCGGGTCGCGCCTACGCTCTGTGCGTCCAGAGACTCAAGACGCCCGTCCACGTGGAAGGTGGGGCCGTCGGCGTGAGCTGGCCTGGTGTGCCTCCCCGCTGAGGGCCTCCCCCCAGCCCACCCTCCCCGGTCAGGGCTTGCATGGAGGTGGTGGAGAGGGGCCGTCTGTCCCCTCAGGCCTGAGCAAGGACAGATGGCACCGTGCAGCGGGCTGTCCTCTCCTTGGGGAGGCCCTGGCTCCGTGTCCTGGAGAGACGGTGCCGCCAACCCTCCCGACTCTCTCTGTGTTCATGGTGTGGGGGTGAAGGGGACAGCCCTGTGGCCATGGCCACCACGGATGAGTTTCCTAAGCTTGTTTCTATCCATCATAAAGCCAGACCCGGCGCCTCACCACGAGCATGCCCGAGTGGACTTTGGGGCAAAGCCACATGCCTGGAAGTCCTGTGCTGGTCTCCTAGGGGGCGTGAGCCCTCGAGTAGCAAGTGAGCTCATACGTGCCCTTGGCCCACGAACGCCAGTTTGAAAGAATCAGCCGTCGTTCTGAGGTCCCTGACCCCACAAACTTGGGCAGTCCTTGGACATCCTAATGTGCACGTCCATGCTGTGGGGAGACGACTGGTCCCTCCTTGCACCCCGGGGGCCAGGCGGGGGGAGAGGCAGAAGCTGGCACCCTTGCTGAGCTAGAAGGGGACCTGAGCCACTCATCAAACTGGTGGGAAGAAGCGTTTAGAACCCACCCAGACTTTTCAGGGTCATGCTCCCTGGCAGTTTAATCGTTTTGCTGAATAGGAAGCCCTGGCGTGCTGAGCACGTACTCAAAACAGTGGCAACATACACTCGGAGTCCCTGAAGTTAAAAAGGTGAGTGACCGGATCTCTGCGGCCAGGCTGTACGTAGATTTGCTGGAGTCATGCCCCGGAAGGGTTGGGACAAAGCACTGGTGACAGCCGAGCAAGAGGCCGTGTTCTGAATGGCTTCCTGCTGCCGCCGGGCCGTGTCTCTGGCCGAGGCCGCCCACGGGAGGCTCCGCGGTGTGAACCGGCGACGTCTGCGAGGTCCGGATCCTCACGGGGCGCTGGCCAGGGCTGGACCTCCCACGCTCACCGCCCACCCGACAGTCTCTACCCCCCACGCCCCCCCGGGGCCCGGGCCCACTGCCCACTCCTCGTTCAGCCAACAGATGCGCCACTCAGGCCAGAACCAATCAGTGCCCATGCCACAGACACCATGTCCCCACCGTGGGCCTGGAGGCTCCTGGAACACAGCGGTGATCCCTGCTGTGGTGACAGGGTCACAGGGACTGTTTCAGGGGCTGTCACGGGCCTTGGCTTTCCTGTTGGACGGCAACTTCCCACTGACCCCAGCCCAGCGACTGCGGCTCTGCCTGGGTGTCCGTGCACGGGGGTGACTGCTGCGTCCTTGGGGCTCCCTCCCCCCTCCCTCCCACAGAGCACGCACCACCGTTTCAGAAGAACCACATTTTTTTTAACTATGATTTTTTTTAAATAAAAGTTTTTAAAGTAGCTTTGTGATGATTTTCATGGGTGTTACTAGAATGCTGTAGGTCGCACCGTCAAATAAACAGTGTTAAACAGCATCATTAAATGCAAGGTGTGTGTTTTTTTTTTTGTTTGTTTATTTTTAGTGTTAGGTGCCCAGGTGAGTCCTAAAAAGCTGGATGCACACAGATCCCTGGGAGCAGGTCCGTGAGCTTCTGTTGTGCAAAGGCGTGCCGAGGAGGGCCCTGGCTGGCCGTCACCCCTGTTCCTGGGTGGGGTGGGGATCTGCCTGAGGAGGACCTCACAGCCTGCCTCATACCCCCAGGGAAGGGGGGGCATGATGATCCCACAGATCCTGGCAAGTGCCAAAGCCCAGCTGGGGGTTGTGGGCTTTCCCGTTCTGTGTGCTTACGGGGCTCTGTGGGGGAGTGGAGGAGTTCTAGATCACAACCCCCTCTCCAGCTGTTTTAAGGGGGTCACCCAGGCTCACTCACATACCACAGATACACAGCACAGAAATACACACACGACACATGTTCCTACATGTCACAGGTGCACATGCACATGCCACAGACACGCATAGCACACGAACCCACACACCACACGCACTGGGCCTCACCCCCAGGGACCTCCTAAGTGCCAGCGTGGGGCAGGCATCCTGCTGGGGGGGACGGGGGACGCGCTGCTGGCTGTTCTCACTTCTCTGCCACCGCCTGAGGCCTGGGACCACAGGTCAAGGGTCGGTGCCTCTCTAGGCCCCCAGCCTCCCCTGGGGTCCCACTGATGGGCCTCTTGCCAACACAGGCAGAGTTTGGAGTGGGCTCACCTCATGCTCCCTTGGCAACCCTGACACCAGGACACCAAGAGATGGAGTCAACACAGAACGCACCTATTGCTCTGGAAGCCGTAGGGGCGCAGAGCAATACGGTCGGCTGGTCCCCAGCACCGGCCAGGGGTGGGTCCCCTGCACGCGGGGGAGGCTCACCCACCACCTTGTGTCGACACTCGTGAGTGCAGACGCAAAGACCGGGGGCCCAGCTCTGAAAACGTGGGGGGAGGCCTCACCGCGTGGGGACCCGCGGGCCAGCGGGGTGGGAGCTCAGGAAGCCAGGGACCTTGACCTTGAGCCTTCGACACCAGGGAAGGGGCAGGAGCCACAGCCGGGACGCGAGGCAGCTGTGTGGCTGAGTGAGCTCGGGCCAGGGGGTCCTTGGGGCTCGCACCTGTTATGCCCAGGTCCGTAAACGCGCCCTCGGTTCAGGGAAGGCAGATGCCTTTTCAAAAGTAGGAATGGGTCCTGCTGTTGCGGTGCTGTCCTAGTAGGGATGGATGGTGCTGGCGGCTCCTGCGTCGTGCTTCTTCTGGACACTGCTTGTGGCCGTGGGCGGCCAGGGACAGCGGGCCCTCCGGAGTCTCTGCATTTTCCCAGGTGATGTGAGGCAGACAGAGGCGGCGCCCCAGCCCTACTTCAGCCCCTTCCCCTGCGTGGCCCCCGAGGGCCAACCCGCACCCGTGAGTCTGTGTGGTGCAGCCGGCACTTGCCCCAACGGAACAGTTTGGTCAGCAAGGGTCACTCCTGCCCCGGGAAGGGCCCCGGGAGCCCGTAGCCCACTCGGACTGGAGGAGTTCCCTAATAGACACCACCTCATGCATTCTCGCCAGCTCAATGTTTCCCCGGCTTCTCTGACCACAGCCCCGCACAGATCGGGGGACACAGGCCGTGGGTACGGAGGTAATTCTGTCCCGGGTGTCAGTGGGGGAGGCAGTTAGCTGTCCTAGGAGCTGAAGAACCAGCCCCGTTGATCTCAAATGTTGGTTGTTTACGCACCGTATTCTCTCTCTCTCTCTCTCTCTCTCTCTCTCTCTCTCACGCACACATCTACACACATGCACACCCCCCAGGACACATAACAATCAATCATGTCTTCAAATAAAAAAAAGAAGAAGAAGAAATGGTAGCATGTCGAGACACCTGGGCTGCCCAGGGCACATAACTTGGTGTTTCACTGCTTAGAGCTCTTTCATGGGCCACTTATGATTTTAGAGTTTTGCAGAATTAGCCTAAAGGGGGAAAAAATAAAAACCACTTTTCTGGAACAGCCGCCACCCAATCCAGTAACATCCGCCTGGACGCCCTGCACACCCCGAGCGGATTCCACACGTCTGTGCTTGTCTGACGACCGTCTGTCTCTCTGGCAGGTGGGGGTGGGGAAGGCTGCTGGTCCCTGCCCCCTTGCAGGGCGTTGGATGACCAGGTGACGCTCTCTGCCCACATGCCGCTCGGCCGGGGACGGTTCCAGGAGCTATTTGTTTAGCTAGGCGTTACTTGACCAAAGCCGTGAGTCACAAGATGCTATGCCTGGCAGTCTTTGAGGTCTCGAGATGACTCAGTTTTCCATGTCATTAAACTGTGGAACAATGAATGGAAAATGCATATTGTTCATAAGCAGCTCTTCCTCGTTCATAAAAATAAAGAGCTAGTGTGTGGTACTGGTTCCAGGCGACATCACGTATTTCCGTAAGCCATTGAGGATTCCGCTGAGCATGCTGGGACCCGGCGACCCAGGGCTGCAAACCTTCCCTGCTCGGGCCTGGCTGCAGGGGAGGGCCCCTCCCGGACACAGGGCAGAGGGGAGGAGGCTGCAGCCTCGCACACAGGGGACAGGGTGGGGGACCGTTTGGCTAAGTTGGGGCCTTTACCATGCGGCTGTGCCAGAAAGACAGTGATTTTCATAGAGGAGGCGAGCCACCTGCACCCAGGCCCTGATTTCCCATCACATGGCACCCCTGGAAATCCACAGACAGCGCCCACGTACGGGAGGGTCTGGTGGGGCAGACTTCTGGACGCTGGCCGTGCTCCCACAGCTGCCACCTGCGCAGGCCTCCACAGTCGCACACTGTCATCCGGGCCGCCATCACAGCCACGGGACCTGCACCGCCCCATAAGCAGGCCCCCCACCTCAACCCTGCAGAAAGAAGAAGCCAGATGCTCGCTCTTCAAGTTGGTACCATGTGCGAGCACACACAGGGCAGGGGAGTCCAGGTAGAAAGCCACACACACGCGCACACACTCACACACACACTCACACACACACTCACACACACACACACTCATACACACTCACACACACACACTCACACACACACTCACACACACACTCACACACTCACACACACACTCACACACACACTCACACACACACACTCACACACTCACACACACACTCACACACACACACACTCACACACACACACGCACACACACTCACACACACAGCATCCACACCGACTCAGACGCCGGGCTGGGCCAGGGGACACTGGGGAGATTCCCCCAAAGGGAAGCCTTGCTGGTAACAGCAACAGTGAACATGTAGCCATTTCGATGGACTTATGTCTGCCTCCTAAGCATTTACACATTTGTCCACTCAGGGACGGTCTCCCATTAAAAGGGGTAACACAACCCATCCCTTCACATTCTGCAGTGAGGTCCTCCCTGGAGGTGGCTGTTGTGATGGGCACCTGCCTCCCGCCTCCTTCCCTTCAGACTCCCTGCTTCTGCTGGTCGCTGTCTGCAAACCCCAGTTGGCCAGTGGGGCCCCCGTCCTTCTGCACTGCTCCCTCAGGACTGTGTGTATGTGGACGTGTGTGTACAAGCATGTGTGTGCTCATGTGTGTGGGCGAGTACATGCACACAAACGAGTGTGTGTGTGCGTGCGTGTATGAGACTGTGTTAAGCACTGTCTTTCTCTTCCTAAGCCTATGGTGGTCCATATTAGGACCCCTTTCAAAGTGGCCATCACTTTCTGCTGTGAACCCCCTTTGTCCCTGTGCCCCCAGGTCAGTCCAGCACATGCAGAACGGGGCATGCACCCCGCCCTGCAGAGGTAACCCTCCCCGGGGCAGGTCTTCCTATGAAAGGGCTGCCTCCCCTGTGCTGCTCAGACACTGACCGCCTGCTCTGGCTCCAGGGACGGTGTGGGTTGGGACGCAGAGGCCCAGACAGGGGGCCGTTCTCTGCACACCTGCAGGAATTGGACTTTCCCTACAAGGACCAGCCCTCCTGGCCCAGAGAAACCAGCCTAACTGGCAGAGCAGGCTTTACGGCAAATACTGCATCCCCCATGTGCTCCCCTGAGACCGGGTCCCAGAGGCACTCCCTGCACTGCTGGCTGACAGGCAGGGATGCCTCCCAGGGCTGGACCCGAGCCCTAGGCCTCCGGTGGATCCTGGAAGCTTCACCAGGAGAGAAAGCAGCCACCCCCCCTCGTCCACGGCAATTGAGAGTGGCCTTAGAATCTGTGGATGCCACAGTCTACACTCTCTCCACTCTCAGCTTCCGGAAAGCACCTGGCAGAGCGCTTGGGGGTCAGAAGTAGGGATACCTACATGATGCCCTTCAGCAGGTGGGCCAGGCTCTGACCACCGGCAGACCTGCGAGCAGGGGGCTTTGTGCTCAAAACAGCACACAGGGTGTGAAGGCCCGAGCATTGCCCACACATGCCGACCGTGAGCTGGTTTGAGATCCTGGACCCATGGATGCCGTGTGGTGGACTCTGTCACAGATCTTTCCTTTGTACATTCCACAGCTGGCAGAGTGTTTTCAGGTTTATTTGAGGTCTGAAAACAACCAACTTTTGAGACAGCTGTCACTATTAATTCCTCATTTTACAAATAAGAGGCCATGATTCAGAAAAGAGGCTGACCCAGATCTCTTATCTCACGCCCCTGGCTCTTAGGCCCGACCGCCCCGTAGAATCTTAAATGGAACCTTAAGAGTGCAGGCACCCAGGCTCTATTCCTAGAGCATGGCCTTGCTGGTCCAGGTGGGGCCCAGGCCATAGGCCTTTACGGTCTACACAGAGGCACCAAGAGGTAGGTGACTCACCACCCTGCTTCTTGGGGCTCTGACCTGGGGCACACAGAGCCACCAGGGATGTGGGGCAGGATGGTGAGGGTCACAGCCAGACCTGAGTTCCAGCAGGTTGGCTTCTCTGTTGGAAGCCAAGTGGTGCTGACCCAGCATTTTTATGCTGGGTCCTTGAGTGAGGCCCGCAGCTGTTCCACCACAGGTCAGCAATGAATAAGGGTCTTGGGTTCTCTTGACTGATAGAAATTGGACTAGAAATCGTTAGTTTTCAGTGTTAAACCTCATCACTGTCGGTGACTTAGGTTCCAACATTTCGTGGAAGAACAGGGAAAGGTATAGCATGGAAAGCTCAAAGTCTGACAAAGAAGGGTAAACCCTCAGGGGAGAAGGCATCGGAACCACGCTCAGCCCAAGATGACACCAAGGAACCTCTCGGACCTGGGCCTTGCTCGGGAGAAGAATCAAGGAAGCACCAGCCTCGAACGCCACAAACAGCACCTGTGCCCTGGATGGTGTGGGGATGCCCGGCAGGGAACAAAGGCCAAGGTAATTTGTACCTGAAGCCATGCTCTCACAAACATCTCCCAGAGCCCTCCACCAGTCCTGGGAGCCTCATGTGAAGGACTCCCCTGAGCAGGGACTGAGGATCTCCGACGGCTTCCCCAGAGGCCGAGGCAGGGGCAGGCCGTGGAGTCTGAAGCGCACACAGGATGGCAGAGCCAGCTCTGAGAAAGCCCCTTCCACAGGAGCCACCAGAGCCGGCTGCAGGTACGCGCGGAGCGAAGGCAGGGCCCGGCCCCTGCGGAGACAGACAGTGTGCGCCTCCCTGACAGACGGCCCTGAGTGTGGCACGGCTGCAGGTTTGGCTCATGAGAATGGGAATTCTGGTAGATTCCATTCTTTGCAATTTCCACGGGAAAGGAAAAGCAGGAACACGGTGCACCTATGATTGTGTAACTTGTGTCGGGCCAGGTGTGTGGCCGCCAGGGGGCTCTCGATGCCAGGTGAGAACGTCCCTGCTCACACCCTGAGGGAACGTCCACAGTCAGGAGGCCGGCTCTGCACCTGGCCACCGCATTCCTCCCGCACGTCCACAAGGGCGCATGCCACCTGCCCATCCTGAGCCAGGTGCTCAGGAAAGTGGGCAGTGGTCTGGCTGGACCCAGCAGCTGGCAGAAGCTGGAGATGCAGGAGGCCAGGTAGACGCGGCCCCAGGGCCCAGTGGTCTGCACCCCAGGGCCAGGCACTCTGAACCCCAGGGCCGGGTGGTCTGCACCTTAGAGCTCAGGTGCTCTGCACCTCAGGGATCAGGTAATCTGCATCCAGGGCCAGGCAGTCTGTACCCCAGGGCCTAGGGGTCCACACCCCGAGCACATCTTTCTTTTTCAGAATCTTAGTAGTGCTGCCCCAGGAACCATGGAGGGGAAGGAGACAGCCGTCTTGAGAGGTTGCAGATACAGTATCTTCCTCTGGGAAATCTTTTTTTTTTTCTTTTTTATATTTTTTTTTTGTTGGAGTTCGATTTGCCAACACATAGTATAACACCCAGTGCTCATCCCGTCAAGTGCACCCCTCAGTGCCCATCATCCAGTCACCCCAACCCCCCACCCCCCTCCACTTCCACTACCCCTTGTTCATTTCCCAGAGTTAGGAGGCTCTCATGCTTTGTCTCCCTCTCTAACTTTCCCCAGTTAGAAGGGGAGGAATGCGGGAGGAATGCGGTGGCCAGGTGCATTTTCTCTCCTTTCCCCTATAATCCCTTTCACTCTTTCTTATATTCAGCTTATGAGTGAAACCATATGATAATTGTCCTTCTCCAATTGACTTATTTCACTCAGCATCATACCCTCCAGTTCCATCCGCGTAGATGTAAATGCTGGGTATTCATCCTTTCTGCTGGCTGAGTCATATTCCGTCGTACATACAGGCCACATCTTTATCCATCCATTGTCGGAAGACGTCATGGCTCCTTCCACGGTTTGTTTATAGCAGCAATGTCCTCCAGGAAATCTTATTTACACAACACGCCTGCATTATTAGGTCCTCTCCCAGGACCTCGGAGCAGCCCTTTCCAACCCTGAGCACTGAGATCTTTGTATTAGCTTCCTGGTGAATCGTCTCCGCCAACGGCCAACAGGAGAGTGAGAACCTGAGTATTGTTAGAGAGACAGACAGACAGACAGGGAGAAAGAGAGGTGGTGAGGAAGGAGGAAGACGGGACAGGGGAGGAGGGCAAGGGTGGAATTGAGTGTCGGTGGTGGGCGCGGAGGCAGATGGGAAATGCCCAAAACAAGGAACAGAAGTCACCTGCAGGGCCATGCCCACGCGCTAGTGTGAGTTCTGTCTGTGTCCCTACCCCGTCCTGTCTGCTCCCCAAGGCTGAGCCCTGGTCCGTAGTCCTCATCAGGGTCTCAGAAGGCCCCTCCACCCGCACACCGTCTCTCCAGCTCCCCCACCACCACCACCTGTGGTTATCCCAGGGCCTAGAGGCTGGATCGCAGATTCCCAGGGCCCTGGACTCGTCTGGTGCGTGAGGGAGGCTGGGGTGGGCCTGACGGAGATGGGGCTGTGCGGGCCTGACTGCGTCGGCCCACCGGGGACAGCTCTGCTGCACACCTTCTTGTGCGTGCTCCCCATGCAAGTGGGCCCACGGCCCTCACCGTCAGCGCCCGCTCCTACCTTCCCTCTCAGGGTCAGCCTCCCAGAGAACCACCTGCTTGGAGGTTCCTTCTGAAGACCCCAGTACCCATGGCACCTCACTCACATGCGCCCAGCGTGGTGGCGAGTATGCACAGTGCCGGGCGCTCAGAGGCACATGCATTTAGATACTGAGAGCTGTTGCCCAACAGTTGGTCCCTGAGGGGGTCTGGTCTGTCCCCCTGACTGCCTCCCACACGTGGGGGCTTCCAACAGCCTGAGCAAACTGAAGAAATGACCTCGTTCCTATAGAGCCCCTGAGCCTGGAGGCGTCAGGGTTGGGGTCAGGGTCAGGGTCTGGGTCAGGGTCTGGGTCAGGGGTGTGGGGGCGGAGCACCACGCCGCAAGGATCCTGCCCACCCCTGCATCCCAATGCCCAGTGCCAGGCAGCCTCAAGGCACCGTGCTGAGTGCTGGGGCGTGTGTCGGGGGCCAGGCAGGCCAGGACGCCTGTCCCTACCCTGCCACCCCCTCCCACCCCTGTCTCCTCACTTGCCCTCAGAACTGGCAGAGGCATCCCCACCTGTGCAGACCAGGGCTGCTGGCCACTGTAAGTGCTCCCTATGGGGGTCCCGGGTGGTCCCAGTGCAGTCACCATGTCCTGCATGTTCTGTTCCCCCTCCACGGGGGCTGATCTCTGCTCAGAAAGTCTGTGATCCAGCCCACCTCCGACATGATTCCACTTGTGTGAATAAATGCATTTTCACCAGGGGTTGTTGCTTATGACTGTCAGCTAGAAAGTTCTGGCAGGACAGGTTGGCCCTGCCCTCCAGGACACCCCGGGTGGGTCCCGGGTGCTCATGGCCAGAGAACTGGAGGCCCTTAAAGGCTTTGATCTTTCAACACTTGTGTTTCACAAGCTAGAGACCCCCTTTCACAACCAGATGGCCCGGACTGGACCCCGGCGGGCACAATCCACCTTCAGCCAGCAGGGGACAGCGGTGCAGGTGCAGCCAACAGAGTGGAGGCAGGTGCCACAGTGACCTGGATGAGGAGGGGGCTCTGCTGGAATCCAGGATGCTTCCTCCTGCTTCCTCGGGTCTGGCCCACACCGCACGGGCCCCTTTAGAGACAGGACTAATTATCCAGGTGGAGGCCTGGACAAAAGAGTAATGACCAGATGGACAGCCAACTCCTCCCACGGCCATGTCCCCACACGCCGCGGCTCCCTGGTGTCGTCATGGTCTCTGCGTGGGTGTGTCCAGCCAGGTCCGTGGAGCAATTGTGCCCGGCCTGGTCAGTGTGCTCCACCTTTGCCCTCTGACCCGCAGGGCCCCAGAAACCGGAGATTGTTCATTCTCACCCTACCTGCAGGCCCTGGGGTGCAGCCCCCTGCCCTGCAGCCGGCCCCACCTACGTGATACGACCTGAAGGCACTGGAGGTCAAAGACCCTGTGCGTGAGTGAGACAGAGACAGGGAACTACAGAAGACCGGGGTCTCCAGGTGGCTGTGAAGCATCTGCCTTCAGCTCAGGTCATGATCTCAGGGTCCCATCTGTGGCTTGTGGAATGGCGTTCCCACCTCATTGTAGGACACCATGCTCTCCCTGCCCTGGCAGGTAAACCAATTGGAATCCCTCCACCTGTGCCTGCAGGCACCCGGTGGGGGGGGGGCGGGGTGGGATGGGATGCTGTCTGCAAAAACTGATGGGTGCATAAGGCAGGAAGGGAGCCCGGGTGGGACCCTCAGTCCCTCCCCAGAGCCCGCCCATCCCTGCCCCCCACCCCCCAGCCAGCCTGTCCATCCAGGTTCAGGTGGCGGCTCTGCAGTGACCTCGCTCAGCGATGGCACCCGCCTGGCAGGTGGGTCCCTCTGAAGCCACCAGGGGACAACTTGGTTAGGCCAAGTGCTGGGGCCTTGTTATAGGGACCTAATGGGCTGGAGGAAGGAGCAGGGAAAAGTCACAGCCTCCAGGTGAGCCTTATTCCCGAGATCCTGGCGGGGAGGGGGTTTGCCTTTTGGGATGGAGCAGAGTGACCCTGAGTCCTGGAGCTGAGTCCCCCTGTGCCAGGCCAGTCCCCAGGGTGGTGCCCGAGAGTGGGCAGCAGCCCCCCTGCAATGAGAAACATTGACCCCTGCAATGGGAGCTGCCTCCGCAGGGCTTCATTTCGGGGGCTGAGCCTCTTCCAGGAGGCGGAAGGCGAGGGAGACAAGGGGAAGGGGAAGGCTGGCTGGTCCGACCATGGCTCACCCTGTCCCTCCCCGAGCGCCCACTGGGGGGCAGCCGACACCCGGGCAGCGGCCCTCCAGTCCTGGCCGTGCATCCAGACTAGGCCTTACTTGCACATACGTGTGAAAGCCGCCAACTGGATCCCCTCCTGGAAATCACATGGCGACAGGGGTGAAAAGACCGTAGTCAGTGATTTATTTTCAAAGTAAGCAGCTGGCAGCTGGCTACTGGATTCGGGGAAGCAATTGCTAATCTTTGCCATTAGATGTTGGCCAGTAAAGGGGATTTGAAAGGTTTCTTTATCCCTTCTTGTTAAAGAGCGGCCCAGCACATGTCCACTCCTGCCAGCCGGTCCTGGCCATGTGCTCACTGTGAGTGCGGATGCTGCATGTTTGAGCCGGAAGGGCCCCTCGTCCAGGCCTGGTGGTTTCCTGCCTGGAGCCTCAAGGAAACCGAAAGACACATTCCATGTCCCTGGAGAAAGCCACCAGGACCTCAGAAATACTGGGGCGCCTAATGGGGCTTGAGCAGTCCAGGCCCTGACGAAGGGCACATCTGGAAGCACAGACTGTGACCCCGCGGTCAACACCAGATGGAGGACCAGCCCTTTCTGAACGTGGGGCCTCAAGCAGGAGCATGAGGGGCTCCAGGTCCGATACACCTTGTTTTCCAGGGGAGGCAACTATGTTCCCCAAACCTGAGGCACCCTACGACAGGGATGGATGGTCACGGTGGGCCTCATGAGCAGCGGCTGCCCCGGGCCCTCTGCACCTGCCCTGAAT
Organism: Nyctereutes procyonoides; assembly: GCF_905146905.1. Taxonomy (NCBI): domain Eukaryota; kingdom Metazoa; phylum Chordata; class Mammalia; order Carnivora; family Canidae; genus Nyctereutes; species Nyctereutes procyonoides. Next base: position 62,399,648 of record NW_026575146.1, on the reverse strand, counting down.
CCCAGTGCCAGGTCAGCACCTGCCTTCTCTGGATTCCCAGACAGGAAGCAAGGCCACGGCCGATCCACCCTGAACCCCCAGGAAAAGATTTGAGAAAGGTCGAGAAGAGTGGCTGTTGAAAAGCTATGTATTTCTGCATATCTGCTCGCCTCCTTGCAGCTAAGTAGCGGCAGTCAGGGACGCGCCACTGAGACACACAGCAGGGACAGAGCCCGCAAATGTGTCTTGTCTCCAGCCCCGCCTACCCTCCGGCGCCCCTCTGTGCCGCATTCCAAGCGACCCCCAACAAGAACTGAGTTCCAACCATTTCACTTCCCAGCAACATTCCCGGCCACAGGCAGGGAAACGCGGTTCGGAACCTCCGCTCGTGTTCGGCGTGGCACGAGAGTCTGTGGTTAGGGCTTGTGCACGGGGCTGAGGCCGGGGGCAGACCCGATTCACCTGCTCCCCCACGGAGGGGGTGGTCCAGACGCACCTGCCCCCTAACTTCACAGCCTGTGCCACATGCTCGCATCAGCATTTCTGGACCATGGTCTGCTGAGCGGACAAGCGAACGTCCTGCAGCTCAATACTGGGAAACCTCTGTAGGTCGTGGTCCCCGCCCCCAGAAGATCCAGAAAGCAGCCAATGTTCCTGCAGCGTGGAAACCCATGGAAGGTCCTGTTACCCTGAGTGTCCCAGGGTGTCTGGCTGGGAGCTGTCCTGCAAGCCTGCCCATGAGGGTGCCCCATGTGCCCGCCCTGGCTGCTCTTTCCTGTGTGGCCCTGCACCCTCCCCTCCTTCCACGGCTGCCGTCCACTCCCTGACACTCCCTTGGCTCCGCAGGTCCTAGACTGCAGTGTCCCCTCTCATCTGCATGTTTGGTGGACATTGGGCTGCACATCCTGTGAGGGTAGAGTCGCTGGACGCAGGCGGTGAGCAGGCGCTGAGTGAGGGCCAGGCTGGGGCACCCCCCACTTGGTTGCCAGGTGTCCCTCCTTCTAGATGGCGAGGGTGGCTTTGCTCATCAGTACCCGTGCCAGGGGACCCAGGGGAGGGATGGGTGGCAGGACCCAGGCTCCCTGCATCCTTTGCCAACCCCTGATGTTGGTTGGCTGGAGCAAATCATGCATGTCTGCATTTGAAGAGCCAGAGGAGACATTTCCATTCCTATGGGTGTCTGCACGTGTGCGTGTCTGTCCTCATATCTACCGACGTAAGTGTGAATGTGTATATCTGCATGTGCTGCCCACCTGCTCTTGAATCTGGGGCACACAGACACAGTCCTGGCCTTGCCTCAGTCACGGGAAACCTGGTGCCCCCAGGCGGCCTGTGTGTCCCTCACTCCTGGCCAGGCCTGTCACAGCCTCCCCATGCCCCTTCCACTCTGGCCTGAGCCGTGGGGCCTGGGCGCCCGAAGACTGGGGTGCTGTGTCCCAACAAGTCATCAGGCTGGGCCCGCCAGCGGGACAGCCCAGCAGAGGAGCTTCGTCTCCACCTGTCCCAGAGCCTGGCCTCCCTCCAGAGCCTGCCCTGCCGGTTCTCCTAGGCGATGCCCCTGGGGGGGGCAGAAGGGGGGACACAACTAGCCCGCCCACTCCCCCCCTCAGGCTGCTGACTCCTCCACCATCTCTGCTTCCCCTGGGGAGCCCTGGGGAGGGGCCCCCCAGCTCCCACACCCAACGTGGCTCAGTGCTGTCAGTTACAGGACGCCCTCGCTTGGCCCACCCTCGCCACAGTCCCACCCATTTCTTGTAAACAGACTCTTCTGTCTCTGGAACCCTCAAAAGTTCCTCTTTACCTCTGGAATTCCAAAAACAGGTATTTGTAAGATTCGTTCTGCTGTGTGTGAATTTGCCAGGCCTTCACAACAGGGCCACGCACCTCATTTGCAGGACTCCGTGCAAAATTCGACGTGGGACCCTCGTTCAAAAAAGCAGGACAACTGTGTATTTAAAGCTTCCAAAGTAGAAAACTTGCCTTCCCCCCCAGGCTTCCCTGACCTGTCACAGTGCATTTGTCATGGAATGCCAGCCCCGACACAGAAAGACGAACATTTTAAAGGCCTAGCGTGAATCTCAGCTCTCACCCTTATAGTGTGCGCGCCCAGCCTCCACGGCACGCACAAAGAGCCACTGAAGGCGTGGTCTGCATTCGCAGCTGGTCCGTGCACCCTTCCCAAGGCAGCAGAGACACTGCCCCCAACCCCATTCGTGAGCGCCCCGAGCTGGGCACATCCCACCAGCGCGCGGCCTTCAGCTTGCCGGGAGGTAAGAAGGACCAAAGAAGAAAGTGCGATGGGTCTCTTCACCCTTCCTGCTCTGATGACTTCAGAGGAAGCAGTCGCTGACTCAGGGACCTCCAGGGTGAGGAAGGACAGGACGGTGTGTGTCTCGTTGTCTATGTCCGGTTCAAGGACAGAGTGTGGCTCCTCAGAGCTGCCAGCGGTCCACCTGTGCAACTGTCCACGTGCTACACGCCCCTGTACCTGCCTTGAGTCCCTCGGCGCACCCCACATGCCGGGTCCACAGAGTGCTGTGTTTGCGAGGCCATGTGACACCCGGGGACACCAGCACATTCTTCTGTTCTTGCATGCGCTCCGGTGTCCCAGGAACCTCACTCGTGAACACACACTCAACGATCACATTACTAAGGATCCCGAGATGCTGAGCTCAGTGTATCTAACCAAGTGGGTCCCGTCCGAGAGCGTAGGGCCCACGTGCCCGCAGGCCACACAGTGGGAGGCCGGACCTGCCAAGGACAGATGACGTTCTCACGAGCGCTCCTTTCTTCCTTACTCGATCCTTTCCATCCAGACTCTTCTTCTTCTCGAATCCTGGCAAATACACAATGAGACTTCCAGCTCTCCTCCCATGGCAGCTCTTCTCTCTGATGTTTGTTTCTTTGTCCTTAGGTCCCTATTTCTATGTCCTCTGTCTTGTTCTATGTCTACATCCTATGTCCTTATGTCTACGTCCTGTGTCCTTGTCCTGTGTCTACATCCTATGTCTTTATGTCTATGTCCTATGTCATTCCTTGTTCATGCAGCGAGAAGTCCTCAGCCAGCTCTGGAACGCATTATCCAGCTGGCAAGCCTAAGAACTGAGGTTCCATAAAAAAAAAAAAAAAAAAAAAAAAAAAAAAAAAAAAAAAAAAAAAAAACTGAGGTTCCATTAATGGCTTATTCCCTCAAGTGCAAAGTTCTTTGGTTCTTTTTCATACCAGCCTCTTCTTGGTTTGTGCATAGTGTGCAGTCTCCAATCCCTTTGAGATACTAAGTATAACTACCTGTGAGACTTCAACCTGCCATACTGCCTTTTCCATGGGTTGAATCTGGCTGCCGCTTTTTCACGGCAACCGTTTTTGCTCCAATGCTTGGTGGCCCTTGGTGCTCCGCTCACCTGTTGGTTTGGGAATCCGCGATTGGCATGTCCCCCGGTTTTCTCATTTGTGAAATACAGACCTCGGCGGGTCGGCGGTTCTCCACTCTTTTTAGCTTTGGTAAATGTTGTCGAGGGGAAGCATATCTGTGGAAGCGCTGTAAGTCAATGTGTAGGAGGGCAGGGCAGGTGCCAACCCTGGTGGCACGGCTGCTGGGCCCGTGACCCTGTCCCTGTGCAGCTAACGGATCAACAGATCCAATACTGTTCGATTCCTTGTGGGGAATCCCCAGACTTGAGTGTCCATGAAATCCCATCCTACACACTCATTCTGGCATTCTGATTCTAGAAAGGGACTCACACACCCTTGCACTCTGGATGGGAACAGAACTCCCATCCATGGTTCCCAGATAAAGTCTCAGCAAAGGAGGTCACACATAGCAGTGGTGATGCATGTCACCAGGGGCCGAGTCACACATTTATTTTCCTTAAGTGGACCTCCTGATTGCAAAGGGATCGCTTCCAGAAAAGACTGGGCTAAGCTCCAGTCTTGGCCTCTGGATATAGCATCAACGTAGATGCTATAAATTAGTCAATTCTTGGCATTTTATTCATGAGAAGGATGAAACAGCCCTTTCTGCTGGACCCATAGCTGTTTTTTCTCAGCCACCGTGCAGAGCGAGCGCCAGGTGGGGTGGGATCATGGACCTGCCGTCCGGTTTCTGATCTAGAAATAAGTCAAAGCACCAATGTGCAAATACCTGCTATTCTTAAAATAGGTCTGTGTGTCTTGGTGGGTTTTTTTTTTTTCTTTTCCTTTCCTTTAAGCTACTTGAGATTCGGCAGAGGGATGAGGAAGTGAGAGTTTTGAATTGGTTTGTCTTCTTTCATCGGGGGAGCATGGTTCTTTTTTTAAGGGTTTCTGAGAGGGAAATTGAATTGCTTCCTCTTAAGAGGATCAGTTTTGCATGAACCAAACTACTACTACTTACTATTACTACCACCACTACTAATAATAGCAAATACTGGAATATAAACCTCAAAGAGTTTGCAGCAGGAAACCTGTTTCCTGGGCTCTGGTTGGCTTCCAGCTTTATTTCCCACCCCCAGGTCTCTCCTCCTTGAGCCGTGGGATCAGGGCTGCCCCTCATGCCTCCATTTCCTCTCACATGCTGCTCTCTTTGTATGGTAACATACATTCTAGAAGAACCCTGGATCTTCCGCTTCAAGTGCCAAGGTGCTTTTGGGGGTGCTCATTGCTCTGGACAATCTGGGGTCATCTTGTTGGAAATACCCCTTGTGTTGGGGACCTCAAAGCCATGACCCCACCTTGGGGGCAATCAGAGACACCACCTCAGTGTACGCTGGCCATCCCTGCCTGTCCCCAAGTGATATAGGAATGAGTTAGGGGCAGACAGGGCTAGGCAGGGAAAGAGAAGGGCTACCCATCCCAAGACAAAGATAAGTCAGTAAAAACAGAAAAAAACAAACCTGGCTCCCTAGCTCCAAAATGTGAGGGAGTCTCCCCCTTTAATGGTTACTAAGTAATCACAGAAATATGTCATTAAGGGGTTATCAGCAGTCCCAGCTAACACCCAGATGGCCCAAGAATCTCAAGGCCACGGGCTCCCTGACTAGGCTCAGGGAAACCCTGGCTATAGCGAAATAGCATAGGGGAGAGACTAACCAGAGTGAAGGGAACACCTGGGCCTGGCCCTTGATATTTACCAGAACATCCTGTTTGTTATTATGATGGTTCCAAGGTCACCATGTTTGTTCTAAATGTAGACGTGATATTTACAATCCACCCTGATATGGACAAGAAATTCACCAAGTTCCCTGGTCAGTTTCCTATAAAAGACAGACCCCAAAAGCCCCCAGTGGCAGCCCTGCCCGGCCCCTCTCACTTCTGAGCGCTTTCTCCGTATCTCTGTTCCGTAACCTCTATGGCTCTGATCGCTCTCTGTCGCCCGTGAGACTCAGTCTTCGCCTCCGTGGGACGAGAACCGAGCTCTCCTGTATCACAAGCGCGTGCAGCCGCAGGAAGGAGACACCGCCCAGAGCCCTGGGCAGAGGAAGGTGGTGTCTGGCCAAGGCCTCTCCCGCTCTGCTTTGCTTACCACCACCACCCCACCCCGACAGAGGCAGCCCTCGCTTTTTCCTATTTTTAAATCTAAGACACATTTCCCAAGCGCTCAGGTGGTTGGGGCTCACTCGGTGCTGCTTATCCCACGCTGCAGCCCCGCAGAAGGCCACCGCCCAGCCACATGACCGCGCCGGGGTCACCCTCACCCTGACTTCTAACAGCAGGACACGGTCTCCCCTGACTTTGTGTGAGTGGAATCGTGCAGCTTGCACCTCACTCTCGTCTCCCAGCTTCTCGGGTTCGGATGGCACCCGCAGGATCCCCATCTGTTCGTGCCAGGCACTTGTAGGGCACCGTGTCCTTGCTGTCCCTGGGGCTCGCTCCGGTGAGCGGTGTATTCCTCTGATGGTGGCACTCCTGTGTGGACTCCTCCTCCGCCGGGCGACGGCTGGCGGTTTCAAGGGTACTTTCACATTGAAATGGCTAATATTGTCTCCAGAACAGAAGGAACCGGCCAATCCAGTCCCACAAGTGACCGGTTGTCAGCGCAGGAGGAGGATAAAGCCCGGGCGGCGCGCTAAGAGGCAGGCAGTCACGGGAGGCTTCCACGGGGGAGAACTCCCATTCCGAGCGGGTGTCCGAGCGGGTGTATTCTTGGTCTGGTGCTAACAGAACCCTCTATTACTGCTGTCGACCGCACACTAGCCACATGCTATTATGTGGTATTCGCAGGCTCCAGGGCGGGTTATTTCCCCCCCCGAGAGAGCACCATTTTGTCAATTCACCCAGCAAACCCAAAAGTCAATGGATGTGTTTAACGAGGGAGGGAGTTTATGTTCGCGGGTTCACCTGGGCTCCAGCTGGAAATCTGGTTGGATTTCAGGATGTGACTCACTCCCGACTCCAAGGGCCATGCAGTCCCAGGGGCACGGCCAGGTCTGATCTATTCCCAGGACGTGCCCCATTCTCACACAGGAGTCCAGCTGTCCTCTTGCGGGAGTGGGCTTGCTGTCCTTGGGTCAGTGCCCGTCTTGTCCAAGCCTCCTCCCGTCACTCACAACCACCGTGGCTCCTGTCTCTGCGACACCACTGTTTTTCTCCGCTGACCCCAAGCCAGAGTACAAAATGATCAACTCTAGAGAGCCATGTTTTCAGACTGAAAAATAACATGTTTGGAGTATGTTCCTGACTTCCAAGCCAACAGTGAGAGCTAAGGGGCAGGGTGGTGGTGCCGCAGGAGGATTGAAAAGCCTCTTTCCTTCTAAACCTAGTGGATGGAAGGCCTCCGAGGAAAAGCAGCAGAAGGATACCGGCTTTAGTCTAACAACTGCAGCAGCGTCAGACCACCCACCACGTAAGAATGAAAGAATCTGGAGAAACCATTCAAGCTCCCATCATTAAAAGCATTATCAGAAGAGGAAGTAAATAAATGGGGTGAAAGCGGAAACACAAGGATGGGGGGTGCAGTGCAGAAATCCCTTCCAGAGTGACATGCATTGTGACGTGTAGACCCGTCAGAGAGGAGAAAACCCGCCAGGTTGCACCTTATCTAATCGTGCACAGGATTGGAGCTTCATAAAAACACGAAATACATAAGGGGAATGAGGGGGGCAGAGCGCTGGCTGTATATTCGAAGGTGCTCCCATTCCAGGTGGCAGAAGCGTCCCCAGCCCCAGCCTCCTGCAGGGAGAGCACGTGCTTGTATTACTAGGTGGCCTTTCCTTCCCCGCATCTCCTGTCCCTACCTCCGCCTGCCAGACAGGTTCTCCAGGACGGTGGTGACTGCAGAAGGAACTTACCAAAGAAGGAAGAGCCACAGGCAGACTCTGACTTCCCACTGGGAAGCCCACTTTTAGACAACAGCATCCACAGCCAAAGCTTTCCTCTGCAAGACAAGAGCATGTTAACCTGAAGAAATAAACACCTGAGGGACACCTGGGTGGCTCAGTGGTTGAACGTCTGCCTTTGGCTCAGACCATGATCCTGGGGTCCTGGGATCAAGTCCCACATCTGGCTCCCTGCAGGAGCTTGCTTTTCCCTCTGCCTGTGTCTCTGCCTCTCTCTGCATGTCTCTCATGAATAAATAAATAAAATATTTTAAAAATAATAATAATCACTTGAAAGAGCCTGACATTCGAGGGTTCATGAAGACACTTCAGCTGCCCTCACACTGCTTACCCCATGGGAGACGCTCTCGGGGGGCGCCCAAACCATGGTCAGCATTTCTCAATTATCCCGTGCAGTCTGGAATGTTTCCGAGCCCCCAGAACAATGGGTGGGGCCCCAAGATTGAGCTATGAAAGGAAAGAAAAGTCCTGGTGATATTCATTTTATGTGTCGCCTTGACCTCATACAGGATGCCAGGATGAAATGTGATTCCAGGTGCATCTGCCAGGGTGTTTCAGGAAGAGATTAGCATTTGAATTGGTGGGCTCTGTAGAGCAGATCGTCCTCCCCAGTGTGGGTGGGCCACATCTAATCAGTTGAATGCCTAGAAAATAACAACAACAAAAAAGCAGAGGAAGGGCCAATGCTTGGTGCCTGTGGGTCCTGGGTGGACACTGTCTTCTCTTGCCTCAGACCAGGACCTGCACCCCACAAGTGAAGCTCAATGGTGGTGACACTTTGCATGGACACTGCTAGGTGTGGCACTGATAGGAACAGTGCACCCGCTTGACAACATTCTGGCAAAATCAGACAGAAAGTTCATTAACCACTTCTCTGGACTGACCCCCTCAAGGGCTAGCAGACAGTAGAAAGAAATTCTGAATAATTCTGTCAGTAGTATTAGCTGCCCTTGGAGAGAAACCCTGAGTTCAGTGGGGATGATATTTTCCCAAAATCTGTGCATCCAGCAGTTGTGGAGCTGGGTGGAACCTGAGGGGAAGTACCAAGTGGAGTTCACCTTGTACTCCTTCCACCAGGGATCTGGAACCCATAAATCTCCCAGCTCAGGCCAAGGACCCTTAACAATGAAAGTGAAGCTTACAACCCACTAGGACTGCCACTGTAGGTCTCAATGGGCTGTGCCTGAAACATGCTTAGCTCAGGGACACCCACCTCCTGGACCTATCTCATTGCATCTTTCCTGCCCAACAATGCTAACAAGATTTTTAACTGTGAAGTCAATACCCCAAGGGGAAGAAAATCCACTGCTTTCCCCTGTGTAAGACCCCCCCTTGCCATGACTCCTCTACTGGGGCCTCCCAGGGTCCCTGGGAAGGATGGTCCCAGGCTTCTCAAGCCAAGGCACCAGTATCACCAGTACCATTAGCATCAATGTCAAGAACTAGAAAGAAATTAAAATTCTTGGGCCTCTCCCAAATCTCCTGAGGCAGAAACTTTGGGGGTGAGCCTAGAAGTCTGGGCTTTAACAAGTGTTGGGGCAATTCTCACGGCTGCAAAGGTTTCACCTCCACAGCGTCCTCTGTTCATATTCCCGAGATCTACACAAGTCCCTCTCTTCCTCGTGCTACAATAACCTAGCTACAGACCCCATCAGAAGCCACATCACACAGGTGCAATGGTCCTACTATATGCATCCTGGAAGACACCCTCTATGGTTCCCAAAACAGTGCTGGACCACAATGAGCAGTGTTACGGGCTGAATTGTGTCCTCCAAAAATATACATGTTGAAGTCCTCACCCCCAGAATTTCAGACTGTAACTGTATTTGGACATAGGACATTTAATGGGATAATTAAAATAAAATGAGGCTCATTAAAATAGGCTCTAATGCATTATGACTGGTGTCCTTTAAGAAGAAGAGATGTGGACACAGAGAAACAGGCATGTGAAGACACCAGAAGACAGCCATCTGCAAGCCAGTGAGAGAGCCTGGCTCAGATGCTTCTCTCCAACCCTCAGAAGATACTGACCCTGCCAATCCCTCAATCTCAGACTTGCAGCCTCCAGAAGGGCCCGAGAATGAGTTCCTCTTGTTTTAGCTGCCCTTCTACAGTCCTTTGTCACAGGAGCCCTGGCAACATGCCACACAGCAAACACCCACCGGCCTTGTAACAGGGAACTCCCATGTGCAAAATACTCCACAAGAGGGAGCTTCCAAGTTAAATAATATCTGAAGAAAAGAGGGAGCAGAGTGTCCCTGACCACCACATATGATGAGGATGCCTGCCCGCTGTAATGAGGCTACAGGTCCCACACCTATAGCATAGAAGCACCTGTTACCCAACCCAGGAGCAGAGGGACAACTTACGCATAATTGCGCCCACTTTGGACAATGAGTTCAACCGTATAATTAAATAAATTAAGAAGGCATGGCCCCCAGATCAGATAGCTTATCCTTAGATTCATGAATATATTTGCTGAGAACATTAAGATGTGATAGGGATGCATAATCCGAACTTTTGTTGGAAGCCATGTCACCACAACCAATTCATTAGGAAACCCAAAGTGCCAGTGAGACCTCGTAGGTCCCCTGCTGTAGCTTCATGAGGCCATGGGGAGGAAAGCTGTTGGAGCTGGGGGGTGGGGGACCTTGCCAGAGGGCAGCTGACACCCCTAAAGTTTAGTTGTCCACCCCAGAGTCCCATTCCACTGAAATTGGCCCATTCTGGTATTGCTGACTTGGAGAAAAGGATGCATTTTTCCACCTTGTTTACATGGGCCAAGGCCAGGTGTTTGAAATCCAGCCTCTGGTATGGGGAGCTTTACTGACAAAGTGCTATAGAGAAGCATATCCAGTGAGCACCCCACCCAAGGATGCATCAACTCATCACATTACCCTGAACTGTTTCCTGTTTGCAGAACACAGAAGACCAGCAGCCTCAGTGGCTCCCTACTTCTGAAACATAAAGCTGATACTCAGAAAAAAATGAAAATAATTTAAACCAAATTATGTTGCTGACATCTAACTTGTAAACATATCTGAAACTTGCCAAAAATCAGAGCTAGCTTCCCCATGTGGATTAGAGTCCCAAGTACATTTTCAGGGGGCTGCCCACGAGGATGTGCATCATCTATACACCTGTCTGGAGGCTCATCAGTACATGGTTTGGGCCACACACAGAGGATTGTGGGGTGAGGGGGTTCGCCAAAGATGAACCGTAAGAAGCACCCACTTTGCAGTGGGCATTAGCTTTTAAACAGCAAACACCAGGAGTGGAGCACAGGTGGACGCCAGGTCAGCAGGTCTGCTTGCCTCTGCACTGGACGTGGTGTCACCCCGAGCGGAGTTGTCTCCAGCATGTACTTACTCAAAGGGTGGCAGGCAAAGTCTCTGATAATCCAAGTACCCTCTTTAACAACTGCCCCAGTGCATGCCACCAAGCAGCTAGGAGATAGCTAAGAGGAGGGAGACAAAGGGGCCCTTATCAAGCTCTGGACCTGATTCTCATGTCACCCATATACAGACAAGGAGCCAGACACTTAGGTTGCACACCTCCTCTGATGAGAGGAACTGCATGAAACATGAGTGATCTGACTTACATCCACCTGCCCCCAGCAGTCACCAATGTCATTTGCTTTTTCAGAGAAATGAGACTTTACTCTGGTAGCCAATCCCCAAGACCCTGTCCTCCTGTCATCCACTAGTCCTGTGATGAATCATGGCTGGTGTGTATATGGTGTGTGACATGCAAGGCCACTCAGGAAAGATGTAGCAGCTTCCTCCTCGGTCTCTCAAACCTCCTGCTCTGTGCTGCTGGCCACCATGTCATGAGGACCCTCAAGCAGTCATGTGGAGAGGTCCATGGGGGAGGAACCGGGGATCCCGCCACTTCGGGAGGGCAGCCTCTGGCCCTGCTTAATCCTTCAGATGACTGCAGTCCCAGCCAACACCTGACCACAATGACAAGAGGGAAATTAGAACCAGCCACACTGCTCCCAAATTCCTGACCTGCAGACACTGTAGGAGATCATAAATTATATTTGTATTTTATTTATTTATTTTTAAAGATTTTATTTATTTATTTATTTGAGGGAGAGAATAAGAGTGAGAGAGAGCACGAGCAGGGGGAGGAGCAGAGGGAGAGAGAAGCAGACTCTCCGCTGAGCAGGGAGCCCAACCGAGCCACCAACTATTAACACCATTTACATTTTATTCCACTCAGGTTTGGGGTAACATTTGGCACAGCAATACATCATTAATACACATCTAAACCTCTTTATTTCCAGATATGCAATACAGTGATGTCAGGCATTGGCAAGATACCACCAGTAAAATTAAATGGTGAGTAAATAACATGCCCACCAGCTCGTTATCAAAGCACCGGACCCTGAGGGGCTTGGCAATTCCAAGCTTGTGATGAGAAAGACCATCCATCAGACTTCTTTCATCCATTGATTCTCATCATCTCATTGCCACCTCCTTCCTACACTATCCCCTTCTAGATGCTCAATTACTTGATTGCTCCTCCCCATGCTTGTCTTCTCCATAGCCTTTCTGATACTTTCATTGTATACATTCATTTATTTCCCTCACTGTCTCACCCGCCCCCATATCCTTGGCACCTGAAACAGTGCCTGGCACATGGAAGCTGGTCAGTGAGTGCTGGTTGAGGGATTGAGGGAGGCGAGAGGTTGTCCAAAGTATTCAGATGAGAAAAAAAAACAGCTCTTCCATGTGTTGGAGCAGAAAGGGGAGCAGAATGAAGGGGCTGTTTATGTTGCTCCATCTTGATGCTGATCAAAACTTGCGGGGTTGGTGAAACAACTTGTACCTGTGCGCCATTTATCATACACAAAGGATTCTAATGAACAAGGCTTCGTTTGACCTTCACGACATCTATGAGACAGAGCAAGCATAAGCTAGCTATTGTTGAAGAGCAAAGCATCCCAGACTCTACTAGCTGCAAACAGCATCTATTTAGCTCAGGGTTGAGCTGGTTGGCATCGAAGGCTGGGAGTGGCCGGGTGGTCACAGCACTTGCTCTCTCCTTTGTATCTGTGGAAAGCTGTGGGCCACTGGGCAGAGTGCTGGGGGGGCCCCATGAGCTGCCAGCCACGCACCTCAACTCCTCTCCTAGCAGGCTGGCCCAGGCCAGCTCTCCGACAATGATAATGGAGCAGAGGTGAACAAGGGGACCAGGCCTCCAGGGCCCGGCCTCCCAGATGGCTCCCTGTCATGCTGTGGCACTGTGTAGACCAGAGCCAGCCACATGCCCCCGCCACCCCCCTCTTCCCGCTCCCCGGTGCAGCTTGCAGGGAGATAGGCTCTACCTCTCAGGGCCAGAGCTGAAAAGTCATACCAGCCAGGGCGTAGGTACAGCCGAGGGAGGGGCAGTTGGGGCCAACTTCACCATCCATCCCTCACATTCACATTTTACAGCAAAGAGAGGCTCAGAGAACACTGAGTGACTTGGGTCCCAGGGCTCAAACCGAGACTCTAATGTGAGTTTACTGACCCCTAATCTCACTCTGCCCTTCCCAGCACAAGCCTGTCCCCGCCCTTTCTTGGTCAAGCAGCTGAGGGCTAAGTATTTTCCCCTTCTTCACCTCTTCACCTCTACTTAGGGCAGCGACTTGGATCCACTCAAATGTTGACCGACCACAGGCCGGGAGAGGCAGAGGGTGTTTCTCATTGAGCAAAAACATCCAGCTTTGATTTAAATGTTGTTGCCACACGAGCAGTATGGTGCTTCTGGCTCAAACATAATATAATTCTCCACCGCAGATGGTGCAGGCGGGCTTTTTGTTCTACTTCAGTGACGCTCAGTCGGCACCCTTACCACACCTCAGAACCGTGTAGGAGCTCCGGCTCTGGGTGCCAGGGAAAACTGCAAGGCCAGGCAGATAGGAAGATAGTGGGCGACAAGCGGGAAGGCCCACAGTCCCCTCAGAGATCATACAAATAGGAACAGAAAGAGCTACCTCAGTCTGGCCAACCCATGGTGTCATTCCATTGGAAATTTCTGGTGCACTTAACGTAGGCAGCAAATTGGACCCAAAGAGCAGGTGTTTCATATGGTGGGGAGGAAGATTGAGGCTGCCTTTCCCCTTTGTTGGCCAACTAGAAAGAGATTAAGATGTAATGCATCATTTTTACTAAAAATGGAAGTAAAAATCTCATGAACCAGTGTTTAGATCAAATAGCGAATTAAGGGGCACCTGGGTGGCTCAGCAGTTGAGCGTCTGCCTTCAGCTCAGGTCATGACCCCAGGGTCCTGGGATTGAGTCCCACATGGGGCTCCCCCCCACAGGGGACCTGCTTCTCCCTCTGCCTATGTCTCTGCCTCTCTCTGTGTGTGTCTCATGAATAAATAAATAAAATCTTTTTCAAAAATAGTGAATTAAGACTCAAGAACATTTCAGCACAGTTTCCCCAACATTTTTCTCCCGTAGAAAATAGTATTACCTATTGGCACAGAGCAGGAGCTGGTGAGCTACAGCCTGTGGGCCGAATCCAGCACTCTGCCTGCCGTTGTTGTTGTTTTTCTTCTTCTTCTTTTTTTTTTTAGATTTTATTTATTTATTCATGAGAGAGAGAGAGAGGCACAGGTACAGGCAGAGGGAGAAGCAGGCTCCATGCAGGGAGCCCGATGTGGGACTCGATCCCGGGTCTCCAGGATCATGCCCTGGACTGAAGGCAGCACTAAACCGCTGAGCCTGGGCTGCCCCCATGCCTGCCGTTGTTAATTAAGGTTTATGCTCACTTTTTTCTTTCTTTCTTTCTTTCTTTCTTTCTTTCTTTCTTTCTTTCTTTCTTTTCTATACACAGATGTTTATAGCAGCTTTATTTATAATTGTCAAACTTAAAAACAATCAAGATGTCCTTCAGCAGGTGAATGGGTAAATAAACGTGGTATATATGAACGATAGAATATTACTCAGCACTAAAAACAAAGGGACTATCAAACCACAAATAAAATCTTTAAAATCTTTCTTTCTCTTTCTTTCTTTCTTTCTTTCTTTCTTTCTTTCTTTCTTTCTTTCTTTCTTTCTTTCTTCCTTCCTTCCTTCCTTCCTTCCTTCCTTCTTTCTTTTCTTTTCTTTTATTTCTCTCTTTCTTTTCAGATTTTATTTATTTATTCATGAGAGACACAGAGAGAGAGGCAGAGACACTGGCAGAGGGAGAAGCAGGCTCCCTATTGGGAGCCCAGTGTGAGACTTGATCCCGGGACCCCAGGGTCATGACCTGAGCCGAAGGCAGATGGTCAACCGCTGAGCCTCCCAGGGCCCCTATGAGCACTTGTTCACTCACATTTCTCTGTGATCATTTTCATGCTGTAACTTCACAGGACTGAGTAGCTGAAATGCAGAGCATTTGACCTTCGATGTCTAAATTATTTCTACCCAGACTTTTACAGTATAAGTTTGTAGGGCCTTGGTCTGCACTCTTGAATACCAAGCTCTGCAGAAGGTCCTAGAATGTGAACATTCGAAAGTCTGTCCAGTTCGTGAGGTCAGCGCGACAGGCTGAGCTCTGGGTCTCTAATGCCAGGAGTACTATGTGCTGGGCTAAAGGGAGAGAACGGACACCAAGCTGATGGCCTGGGTGGAGTGTGTGGACCGTGACTCCCATTGGTCCAGCCGGCTAGACTCCAGAGGACAAGTTCCACCCAGGTCCCAAAGATCTGCCCCAGCTCCTCATGAAGCAGAGCCGTAGCCCTACACCTCCATCCGTTCCAGGGCGCCTCCGAATCCTGAGCCAGCCCAGACCTGTGCTGCCAGGATGAAGACCCCATGGGCTTGGGAAGGACCCCAACTTGCTAGAAGACCAAAGCTCATGCTGGTCAGCCCTGCAGGAGTCTTAGCTTGTCCCGGACGCCACACCCAGGAACATCCACGCCCAGACTCAGGTTCAAACGGTCTCCTAGGCCCAAACATACCCATGCCGTCGGGGTCATGGTCATCTCTGATGAATGGGTGCATCTGAAAAGGCTGAGTGACAAGGAGACCCTCAAGCTTGGTGTATGCCAGGACTCACGTCAGTCTGGGCACCTGGTGGAATGTTCCAGGTGATGAAAGCAGGTAGGGAGGGGAGGCCATGCTAAGGGCACCTGGCCCAAGGGCCAAGTGCCTCTGATGCCCTGCCTCTTGCTCGGTGGCTATGCTCAGCCTCCTGAATCTTCCACCGGCATCCTTCCTCTGTTTCTCCCCAACCGTCCTGCCCTTCCTTGCCCTCGGGACTCTCGCCCCCAGCCTGTGCGGCCTCTCCTTCCCTCTTGTCCTATCCAAACTTGTGCCCTTCTGACCCATCCCCCTCCCCTACTTCCCAGGAGCCCAGCAGGTATTGGGGGGAGGCTGGTGGGCACACCTCAGACCCAGAGAATGAGTCTCAATCCAGCCCTTCCAGGAGTTGGGACAGGCATGGACATTCCAGATCATTCTGTCAGAAAGGCAGGAGGAGTACCTTCTGGTGGCCTCAGAGGAAGGCTGTCCTGGCCGCAGAGACACTGAGGAAGGGGCAGTGCCTCCCCTGTCCCCATCCACCCCCTCACTGGCTGTGAACCGAGTGGGCAGCTTGCATGGAGCTCAATAGGCAGGGGAAGATGGATGGACCCCTTGTGCCTGGCAGCTCCAGGACATGAAGCAATCACCTCTGGAACCACCCCAACTCCAGAATTCGAGCTATGTGAGAAAATCCCTCCATGTGTCATCGAAGCTATTTTGAATTCAGCTTGTGTCACATAAGCTTAAACAGGCTTTGGAGGGCCTGCCGCCTGGTGAACACCCCGCCACAGGCCCCCGGCCTTCCCTCCGCTAGGCTGGGCCTCCGCCGCCACCAGGCCCAGCCTCCCCCTCTTGGTGCTAAACCCCAGGGGTACGTACGGCACCCCCAGCGCGAACACACTCCCTGAACCCATGGCGAGCGTGTGCCCCGGCGAGAAGCCTCACGCTCGCCTGGCCAGGGCCCCCGCTTTCTCCTCCCGGAATCACAGGTCATCCTGACGCATTGAAAACCGAGCCAGCCGACTTCTGCTTCCAGCTGTGATGAACTGGGTCATGGGAAACAGAGCTGCCGCTGGGGGCAGGAGAAAACCCGGGCACAACAGGGAGACATGGGCCCAAGGGCACCAGAGACCTGACAGTACAGCCGAGACCTGCGGTGCCAGATCCCAGGGAAGAGCAGGACCCCACAGGTGAGCTCAGCTCGGCGCCCTTGCCCGGGGGCCCTTCCCCGCGTCGAAGTCGGCAGCACTCCCCACACCCCAGAGTAGTAGCTGGTGTCAAGGCAAGAACAGAATAGGAAGCCCGGGAAACGCTGGCCTGAGTGGAAGAAAAGTCTTTCCAGCGGGTGTGTTTGGGGGCAGCGGAGAGCCACCTGGAAAACAGGAAAACCGGGCGCTGGCCTCCCCCCGCAGGGCCCACACACCACAGATCCAAACATGAAAGGCAAAACAATAAAGCTCTTCGACAAAACTATTAGAGGATCTTGGATGTGGGACAGAGAAAGACGAATCCAACAAGATGCAAACAGCACTATCTGCAGAGAAGACTCAATAAGTCGTTGTACGAGCCTGGTCAGACCCTCTGGTCACTGAGAGACACTGGCAGGAAGGGAAGAGACAATAAGCCAGGAGGGGCGAGGAGGTATTTGTCTGTGAAACGTCGACCTTGCCCAGGGCCCTTTCCCAGTGTAGAGAAGGGTTTCCTACGAATTAAGGAAGAAAATGACGATCAAACAGGAGCCTGAGCAACAGCCTGTACATGCACAGTGTGTCTATGAGCAGGTGCTTACGGAACCGGCATGCGAGCAGTGGCCAACATGGACAGCCAGACAGCACAAGGCTCTGGTGACAGCTCTCAGAGCCAAGGGATGGCCTCCCATCCGTCGTCTGCTTTGGACGTTTATGAAAGCCAAGGACAAAAAAAAAAAAAAAGCCAAGGGCACGGACCCTGTGGGAACCGGCACGTTTACCCCTCGGTGCGTTACCAGCAGAACCACATGAACACACATCAACGCGGTCTATGCAACCATACTCCTTGTTGGGGTCTTCGTCACAGCCCCGAAGTGGAAATAAAAGTACTTCAGGGATCCCTGGGTGGCGCAGCGGTTTGGCGCCTGCCTTTGGCCCAGGGCGCGATCCTGGAGACCCGGGATTGAATCCCACGTCGGGCTCCCGGTGCATGGAGCCTGCTTCTCCCTCTGCCTGTGTCTCTGCCTCTCTCTCTCTCTCTCTGTGACTATCATAAAAAAATTAAAAAATAAATAAATAAAATAAAATGAAATAAAAGTACTTCAAAGATGCAGATCCATTTGTGAGGTGCATCACTAGGGAAGGAAGGAAAAGAAAGGCTCTGCAGCTAAATTGAGCAAGCCAGCTACTGAAGAGTCCTCACTGCGGGCTTTATTATTAAGATAAAAATCGGGCCCAACGAAACCCAGCCACAGCATCCCATTGTTAAAGGAAAGCAAGAGAGTGATTCCCATCAAAGTCATGATAATAGTTACTTTCAGGGGCAGGGACAGAAGCGGGGGAGGTCCACGGGGAGTGGCTGCATGGGCCTCCTGGACCTGGGGACGGGCCACGCGGGTATTTACACGCCGATACGTGATCTCAGCTCTGCACCCTTTCCTGGCCAAGTTTCACATTTCACGATGAAGGCTAGATAAAAGGAAAACTCGCACTCAGCACCGCTCAGTGAAACCTGCCGGGCCTCCAACTCTTCAGGCCTGGCATCCGCATGCAGAATTTGCACTCAGCCATGCAGTCCATCGGGCCTATTGTTTTTTCTCCTGGACACCATGGATCTCCTTCCCATTCACGTCTCCTTGTTTGGTTCTGGTCCCCGAAGCTCAGCACACCTGCTAAGCAGCGAGCCGTCCTGTGAGCCGGCCTTACTTTGTTAATTATTCGACGCTGGATCTTTGAATGAATCAGTGATTCATCCAAGCCTTTCTTTTTACACGTGTTTTGAATGAGTAATGTTCTTATTTCACCTGCCGGCTGTGTAAGTGGCACTGCCTCAATGATCCATCGCTGTGCAGCCACAACACTGCCGTTTAATGGGTACAGACGGTGACGACCGCCCCTCTGGACTCAGCTCCCTGGGCTGGGGGATATGTGGGGGCTGGTGCATCCGGGATGGTCTCCTCACTCGGCGGGGGTCACCTGGCCGTACTTCTGCACGTGTGGTCGTCCCAGCAAGGCGGCTGGATCTCTTCACAGGAGACTCAGGGCTCCAAGAGACGGTGTTCCAAAAAAAAAAAAAAAAGACTGAGCCAGCCTGCAAGGTCTTAAAGCCTGTTTGCCGTGCTGGCTAACAATGTCCCGCTGCCCAAAGCGAGGCATTCAGTCAAGTTCATTCGGAGGGGACGACACAGGATGTGACTACCCCGGCTCAGCAGGGGCCACCTTGACCAATGCACGTATGGCACATGATAAACATATACTAATAAATTTAAAAAGACAAATAAGGCAGACCCGTCAAATGCATGTATTCAGGAATACACAGCAATCGAAAGACTCAGCAGACTTGTGCACGTCTGTGCACGTTTTCCTTCTTTGACGAGTCAACCAATAATTCTCTAAAGACAAAAGCTCTGCGGGCTAAGGACACATTCACAGCATCGTCACTGGTCAGAAAGGTCTCCAAGAGCAGGTGTTTCCAAGAACACTGTGGCTCGCATAGACTTGAGAAGTGGAAGCTTTACGTGGGAGGTCTCGAGTCCCCCGTATGCACCATGGAAGGACACAGCCACTGGCCCAACCCCCAAAAAATTCATAGTGAGCTGAGAAATCAAGGTGTTCGTGCCTTGCCTGAGGTCTGGGGGCTCTGGCCTCCTTCCCTGATGTTGGGCTCCGGGCTCGGACTCATCACCTCTCCCGAATGTCTCAGAGCGCCCTCCGCCATCACCCGTCCCCCTGCCAGAGATCACTGGAAGTACCGAAACTGTCTAGGATACCCACCTGCCCAAGTAAGGCCGCGAGAAAGGCCCGCAGTGAGGCTTCACCCTCAGACCCGGGGACCGAGGAGTCCAGGTGGGAAGTACCAGGGCTGTGCGAAACTGAATCGCTGATCTGCAGTCCCCAGGGACTACCTCCCGGAAACCCTCTGGCAGGGTCCCTGTCCCTCTGCCTCCCCCACAGACAGCTCTCACTCGGGTGCCTGTGGACCCTGGTGGCTGGCAGGGAGCTCTGGGCTGCACGCTGCTGCTTCTCAACGGCTCTGGACTGCTGAGTTCTCCCTCTTTAGGGGGAGTTTTGTGGAGCGGCCAGCAGGTGCCCACCCGCCTGCCTCCTTGAGATGGAGTGCTCCACCCAGGACCCCACCACCGGCCTCTTCTCGAGTGCTCCATGTAAGCAAATGCATCGCGAATAAAGCTGGCAGAAATATTTAAATACGAAATAAATGTGCTTTAAAAGTTCTTTCAGGAACGCCCAGGTGACTCAGCGTTTGGGCACCTGCCTTTGGCTCAGGGCATAATCCCGGGATCCCGGACGGGTCCCGCATCAGGCTCTCTGCGAGGAGCCTGCTTTTCCCTCTGCCTGTGTCTCTGCCTCTCTCTCAGTCTGTGTCTCTCATGAATAGACAAATCGGGCTCCCTGCATGGAGCCTGCTTCTCCCTCTGCCTGTGTCTCTGCCTCTCTTTCTGTGTGTCTCTCATGAATAAATAAATAAAATCTAAAAAAAAAAAAAAAAAAGGTCCTAGAGGGTGGAGGAGGAACAGGTTGAAATTTTAGAGGATATAGTCAGGAGAGTCTAATTAAGAAGTTGGCATTTGAGTAAAGAAAGTGGTGAGCCACATGTCTCTCTGGAGAGAAAAGTTTTCTGGGCAGCAGGAACAGAGTGTGCAAAGGCCCTGAGGCATGAACACAGAGGTCAGGATGCCCAACGGCTACTTGCTCCTAAACAAGAACTCTAAATCCCTCTGCACATCATGGGGAATCTAACCACAGTGCTGGCGGCCGGGGATTTGGGGGGAGATCCGGTTCCTATGCATCCCTGTCCTTTGATGCAGAGGAGAGAAAGCAGAGACCAGGTCCAGCACAGGGCTGCAGCCAGATGTGAAGTCCAATTTTGTCACTGCCATTACGGTTTTTCTTCCAAATGGTGAGATTACAGAGCATCGTTACACAGGGTGGCAACGTCCCACAGCAGTGCAAGACTTCTATTGTGCAGGGGGAGTGGGGAGAGAGTTTCCGGAATGACATGCTAACGGCACCAGATCTAGCACACAAGAGGATACATTTTTCCAGAAGAGAGAGTGGACAGTTCCCAGCAACAGGAGGGCCGGGGATTCACTGTCCCGTGTGTTTGCGCACTGGTTACGCGGTGGTGGCGGCGATGTGTTGTGATTGCTCCTTGTCTGTCCCCATCGTCCCCACGAAAGAGGAAGCAGGGGAATCAGCTAAGAAGAAAGGTAGAAAGGAAGTTGTGCAGGTTTGAGGACAGTAGAGCTGAAGGGATCCTCTAGGACGGGGGACGGCCGGGCTGAGACATGCAAGCTCACAGCTGCAGGCACGAAGGGCTCCTTTGATGTCCTTGAAATCAAAATAAGGCCGTCAGCGTTGGGGTTGGGGGGGATTGTGCCTGCAGGTGCAGGTGTACAGACGGAGCAACGTTCAAGGCACCCCACAGCCAACGTGGCCCAGACACAGACCCCGCCCCACCCCGGGATGGACCTCAGCCCCGCCAGCCAGAAGGTCGGTCCTGGGAAAGTCAGGTGTATCCAGCGGGGGCTTTTCCCAAAGGCACGTGACAAAGCAAGAGAGGAATGTGTGTGTGGAGGGTGTTTATAAGGGCAGCATGGTCAGGAGGATGGAGGATGCAGGGGTGCGGGCAGCAGAGGCAGTGTGCGGGGACCCCAGCACGGCTGGGGAGTCAGGGACATCCGCAGACACACAGGAGGGAGCGAGCTGGGAAGGCGGGGCGGACGGGGGACGGGGGCCCCCGACAGCAGGACGCCCGCACCGGCCTGCTGAGGGCTGGAAGGGCGAGGCCTCAGAAGGCAGGAGTCAGCCTCTGGAGGATTGTGCGCAGCTGATGTGGGGATGGGGAGGGACAGGAGTGTGGAAGGGGGGTCGGGGGACAGGGAGCGGTCCCCATGTGTCCCCTCCAGTCAGGGAGCATGATGGGGATGTGAGAGGTCAGGTGGGCTCGGCAGGCAGCCAAGGTCAGAAGCCTGGGACCCGTGGGGGTGGGAGCTGATGGGAGAATGTTCTGGAAGCGAACGCAAACTTGGATTCCCTCCCTGGTTTACAAGGTCCTCCCAGAATCACTTCTTGGGCTTTAGCGGGGATGCAACAATTTCTGTCCTGTGCAACTTACGTAGGACTTCCTCTTGGGGACTGGGATGTTGACAGGGAACGCCACCTCCCTCCCACTCGTGCCTCCTTCCGGAGGGACGGCGGTGCTGGCACAGGCAGGTGCTGCATCGGAAGGCCAGGTGTCCTCACACGGAAGTCTGCAGAACGTGGCTCTGGGAGCAGCTCTTCCCCCAGAGCGCCAGCATTCCCTCGCAGTCATGTCCCCAGCTCGTGTGCTGGGGGAGGGAGGGGTCCCCACTGAGGATCACGCGCCTCCTGTGTTTGTTTGTTTTTTAATCAAAGGCAGAGGCTGGGGAGAGTATGAGCAATGAAATCTGAAATGCCGTGTCTTCCTGATGTGTCAGGGATGGTGCTTCAGTCAACAGAATTGGCGATCATGTAGGGTGGGAGCCAGCGTGAGCCCCTCACGCATCCAGGTCGTGGGCCACAGGGTGCCCGGGTGGCTCAGCGGTGGAGCGTCTGCCTTCAGCTCAGGGTGTGATCCCAGGGTTCTGGGATCGAGTCCTGTATCGGGCTCCCTGCATGGAGCCTGTTTCTCCCTCTGCCTGTGTCTCGGCCTCTCACTCTCTCTGTTTTCCTCATGAATAAATAAATAAAACTAAAAAAAAAAAAAAAAAAGCAAGAAAGCCAAATTTTGTAAGAACGCCCTTGGAGATGCCAGAGCGGACTCCGCCCCTGCGCGTGCCTGCTGCCTCCCGGCCCCCCGAGGCTCAGGCGCTGCTATGGAGGTTTTGCTGGCGAGATGGGGAGCGGCAGTGCCTGGCTGGCCGGGCCGGGGGCCGTCCTAGGTCCACAGAGGGCTGCAGGCCAGGCTGCAGGTGTCATGGTCACACCGCCAGCGGTGAGCAGGTGGGTGCTGGCCTCGAGGGGTTGTTTGTCCCCTTGTCTGAGGCCCAGGGCCTTCCCAGGACCCGCCCCCACCTTGGGGCTACAGGGCCCCGCATGTCCCTGGGACTACGTAGTCTCACCTTTCAGCCACTATTACTCAAGGGATAAATTCTCATCCCTCGTCCACGACACCAGGATTTGCTTTCCACTGGACAATCTTGTTTTTCTGATTCTCCCCAGGGAGCCACCCTGAGCCTTGAGCCTTGAGCCACCACGGCCCCCGAGGACGACTGGCCCAAGCGTACGACAACCAGCAGAACTGTGGGGCGGGGAGAGAAGCCTGGGCTGGTGCTGGTGCTTCTTATGGCCAAGACCCCTCCCCCCTCCCCCCCCAGAGCCCTGGTGCTGCCTTGAGGCCATTTGTGAGGCAGGCCTGAGGCTTTTTGGGAACAGCGCTCCCCTCTCTGTGGAGTGGGGGACACCAGACACACATGTGACCCAGCGACCGCACCAGCCCACCCACCCACGTAAGACCCCGGATGGAAAGGCAGGTGGAGCAAGTGTGTACACCACCGGGGCGCTGTGCCCTGGGCACCATGTGTGCACCTCCCGGGTTCCATGAGAGAAGTACTTCCAGGCACAAGAGTGTCCCCTGAATCCCTCAGTGGGTGGGCATCCCCTGAGAACAGACATGGCCTGCCCGTTGCATCCACTGGGGTCCACCAGGGGAACAGAACCAGCAGGACGAGGGTAGGGAGGAATTTCACTCTAAGACAGGGGCTCGCCAAGTCATGAGGACCAACAGGTCCGAGTCTGTAGGATAGGCCCTTAGGCTGGACACTGGGCGAGAGCCGATTCTGCAGGACTGAATCTGAAATCTCTAGGGAGGACCAGCCAACTGGAAACTCCAGCTCTGTTTCCATGGGGTGGGCTGGAGGCAGGACCCCCACTCTGGGAACCTCAGGCTTTCATCTAAGGCCTTCAACTGATTGGATGCACCCCACCCACATAGATGCTCCGCTCAGCATCTGCAGATGCGTTCAGCCCATCTAAAGAAACATGCCTTCCCGGGGATCTAGACTGCCGTTTGACCAGACCCCTGGGCACTATAGCCGAACCCAGGCAATATGGGGAACTGTACCAATCCTAAGACAGTGAAAAGCAATGTCATTTGAATAATAGCCTGAAATTTGGGGGGCAGTACTAATTCCTTTGAACACAAAGGCAGGGACGGCTACTGTTGGCACCAGAACAGGAACCTAAGGAGATGTTGTTGCATGTGCATGAGCTCATGTGCAGAAAACATGGGAGCATTCGCAAGACATTGGGGCAGGTGGAGACCACCCCTGAGTAGGGGGTGGGGCAGAGAAAGATGCTGGACCAAAGTGTCGCTTGAGACCTGATTGATGTTGGAGCCACACAACCGTGTCACTTATTTAGTACAATGGATACTATCCAACAGACCCTAATCCTTAGGTTAAAAAAAAAAAAAAAACCCACAAAGCCCTATATTGCAGATCATGGCTCCAACACACTCTAGCTTCTCATTTCTCCAGTGGAGGACTGGCCCCCATGCCCCAAGTATTTGAGTCTATCCTCAGGAGGAAAACCCAAAATTAGAACATAAAAAATGTTGGTGGTTGAGGTTTTCCCCAGAATCCTTAGCAGGTGAGAACAGGCTCTGGGAAGCCCTGAGGCAGGTGGACTGAGCCTGTGGTGGGGGCAGGTCCTGGGGTGCAGCGGGCTGGGGAGGGGGGGCTGCACGCAGACTCCTGGCCCACCTGGTGGCCGTCTGCACACTTCCGCATCTGCATCCCACGGCCCTGGCCTCAGGGGGAGGCCCGGCAACTCCTGGGGACAGGCCCGCGGAAGACCCCCACGCTTGACCCCACAATGACCGCGTCGCCTGTAGGGCTGCCGCTCTGGAAGGTAGGCAGGGAGAAGACGGGTGGAGTCGAGTGTGTTTTCGGGGAAGACATGGAAACCAAGAGCCCGTGGGACACACACACCACCCCCTGCCCTCGGCCTGTCACGTGACTGCCACCTTTTGTGAAGACGGACACTGGGCTCGGGGGCTGTGTCTCTGCGTACGTGTAAATTGTGGGTACTTCTCCTCCATGACCTTTCTTCCAGCCACCCGGCATCTACGTGGGGGATGATTTTTTTCCGCCCCAATATTTTAACTAGGAAATTTCCAGATGACTAATAACTCAAGGTACGTGTTTCAAGATGTGCTTTTCATTTCACACGATGGCTGTACCCTGCGGGCAGGGTATCGAGGTCTGTTCCAGTTATTACTGCAGCCTGACAAGCCACCCCAAACTCTGGGGTGAGAAGGAACAACTCCTACTCACAGAGTCTGGGGATCAGGAGCCAGGCTTGGGGGGTGCAAGGGACGAAGGCGCCTCTCCTCCATGACCCCTGGGCTGCAGCTGGGCAACCTGTGATGGCTGGGGCTGGAATCATCTGGAAGCCTTGCCCTCTCCTATGGCTGGGGCTTCTGGCCATAGGAGCCCCCAGGGCACCCAGGTGGAAGCTTCAGAAGCTTCATCATCCCTTGAGAAGCATCTGTTGGTTATGGGCCGGTCTCTGAGTCTAGGTCCCATCCGAGGGAGGGGCCTGGAACCCCCAACTCTCAAGGGGAGGGGTAACAGGCGAGGCCTTACTTGCAGACAAGCTTGTGGGATGAAAGATGCTACCAAAGCCGTCTTTGGAAAATCCAAGCTGCTCCCCAGTCTGATGATGGTGATATGGGAAGGGGCATAAGGACCTGCTCCGTTGCTCCCCAAACCCCAAGGCCCTGAGCCAGAGCGAGGCCACACACACTCACCGTGTACATTTCTTTTTTATATTTATTTGTTTGTTTGTTTGTTTGTTTGTTTGTTTGTTTATTCATGGGAGACACAGAGAGAAGCAGAGACACAGGCAGAGGGAGAAGCAGGCTCCCTGGAGGGAGCCCGATGCAGAACTCCATCCCAGGACCCCAGGATCACACCCTGAGCCGAAGGCAGATGCTCAACCGCTGAGCCACCCAGTGGTGCCCCTGGGGTCCCTCTTTTCTTTTCCCTTTCCAAATCCTTTCCCTGTCAGTGTTTCCCCATCTTCCTCCCCACTCAGTACATCAAGAACCTGGGCCCAGCACTCCCTAAAGCTGTGCTTCGCGGGCTGCTGTTTTGGGAGATGCAAATAGGAACCCCGACATAAGAGTCTATACTGTCATGTAATTTATGCAGATGGTGCCCTCTGTCCTGGACACACACAACATACTGGGGAAAAGTAGAGACTCTCCATGAAAAAAAAAATCACCTTATAAGTGTTTCCACCATGTGTTTGTCAAATTTACTTGAGCTGAAGCACAGGTTGATGAGCACCTCCTGGAGAGCCGTGAGCTCCAGAGCCAAATTCCAGCTGCGCGGCCAGCTCTGTGTGGGCCTCGGGCTCTTTACGTAACAGTCGGGCATGATACCACTTACCCCCCAGGGTGAGCGTGAGGGTTGATGGAGGTTCCTACGTAAAGCTCAGTGCCAGCACCATAAAACTCGGCAGAGAGACTTCACTATTTTTGCTGGATAGGACATCACGTGACGCGAGCTCCGTTTGCCAGTCTGACAGGTGGGGTGCGTTGGGGGTGCATCTGCCCTGACAGTGTCCACGACAACCATGGGAAGCCTGAAGGGAGTGACCCGCAGGCCCTGCCAGTGGGAGGCCCCTGGCACTGACTGGATGGTGTCTGTGAAAGGAAGGGCCCATCCTACCCGGCACCCAAATCAAAGGGTGAACTCCACACACGGATCTTGCCAGCCTTTTTAGGTAGGTACGAGCAAGTTTATTCCCAGTATGGGAGCGGTCCTATTAGGTAACACACAATCATCCCTAACGTCTGACTAGCCCCCATGCGATCCCCACAAGGACCTGGTTCGTTCCCGTTATGCAAATGAGTAAGAGACAGACTGGACCAGAACTCAAGAGCACTTATTTCTCGCGCTCTTGAAACCGGAACAGGTGTTTATTGTTTGCTTGTGGCTCACAGTATAATAATAAAATATCAGAAAATAAATAAATGAATAAGAAGAAAAACCAGAGAAAGCAAAGAGGATGGGAAGAAGAAAAGGGGGTGTGGACGGGAGGGAGTGGTGGTTACGTGGTGTGGAGGGGACGTAGGTTGTCAGTGTGTGTTATTCGCAGCCGTTAACCATAACCACCCAGTCCCACCCCAGGTGTGGAATCCGAGAACATACATTCTCAGAGCCCTAAAGCTCTTTGGCCGCATTGGTTGCCAGCCCCCCTGGCACCCCATTTTTCTAGTTCCCACTTAGATGGATGACAACTCAAGCATGCCCCACTTGTGAAAATGGTGGCAGGACAAAGCCTCGTGGCCATGCCGGGGGCCCCCCGCCAGAGCCCCCTCCCTCGTCCCCCCATAACAGGCTTCCTTCCATTCCCCACGGATGGCGGCCAACACTCTTGAAACCAAGCCATCCATCCTTCGGGCCTTTGCAGCTGCCAGATAAAGGTGAAGGAGTAACAGGGAGCAGACCATAAGGATACCTGTGTACAGGTGTGGAAAAGAATGCGTCTTAAAGCGAAGGCAAAGCATTGGCGCCGAATAAGATTTCGGTGTTTTCGTTCTGTTCATCCTAAAAACAGAAGGATGGAAAGTGGCACCTGAGAGCTTACAGGCACCAAAGAAATAAATCGTTTTGGGGCAAAGCTACCTTTGGCAAAAAAAGTTGTGGCCGACTCAGAGATTCTGGAAAGGCAGAGGGTGTTAATATTGCGGCGATGATGCTGAGCTAGGCACCGGGTTCACGGCAGCTCTTGTCAGTCCGTGCCTGTGGAAACTCTAGAAGGCAGACATGTGAGACAGGGCTGTGCCTGGAGGGGTGGCCCTGCACTCATCCAAGGAGGGCCCGGCTCCCCCGTGGTAGCCGCCACCCCCAGCCGCCCCGGGTCATTGCCGTGTGTGCACCGAAGGCCGACGCACCTCAGCCAGACTTCAAAAGTGGCGTCGCTTCCACTACAAAGATAAAGTCCTTTTTATCTGGTAGCTAAGCGGGTTGCACTGCTGCATGGCGAGAACAAAAGGATGAAAATGGTAAAAACCTAAAATAAGAAAATATATAGACATTCTGTAACTTAAAAAAAAATAATGCAAATGGTAAGTGCTAGTGAATTGGATCACACTTAGGTGTATTCTTGGGGCATTCTGCTCCTGGTTTTATGGTCCCCTTGTATTTCCCAAAGGGGTGATCCTATGTCCCCTCAAACACATGCAAAACAGCAATTGCTCCTATCCTCTATTTGGCAGGCGGCTTACGTACATTTCTGGGTCAGTAAAGAAAGGAGTGAAGAATCTTCCAGTCTGAGTCTTAGAGACGAGGACACCGAGGCCCAGGGAAGTTGAATAATGAGCCACATCTCAGTTGGTGCACGAGATCGGGATGACCTCAGACACCCCCGCGGGCACTCCACCTGCTGCCTGACCGCCGGGCAGCTCCCGAAAGAAGGACCCGGCCTAGCGGCATTTCTCCCAAATGACCCGCTCCGTCGTTCAAATCCCCAACAAAAGCAGGAGAGGTGAGAACGTACTATACCAGCAACAGTCAAAACATTTCTGTAAGTGAGAAAAATGCTATCTCGAGGTGGGGGGGACTTCAAAGAAATGATGGCATCCGAGTTTCAAACGACTTACTGCAAACAAGCGCCCCGCTAACTCACATTGCTGAAAAGACCGGCCTGAATTAGGAGGTGCGTTCGCAGAAACTTCCTGTATCGATTACGAAGGATGAGCTGTAGTCAGCACTTTCCCCGTGCGGACGTGAATGCACCTGCACTGTCGTCCTCGTCAGTGGCTCATCATACCTGCCACTGTCACCATACGTGCTATTCCCAGGTGTCAATACTCACTTTCGTAAAGTCATAGTTTCACGGAAACCAGGTGCCCCCACCTGCCCTGCCCACCGCCGCTGCCGCACCACCAGGACGGAGATGCCACGGCGGAGCAGCCATCAGAAAGCACGGTCTGCGTGTCACCACGATCACCTTTTTCATCATTGCAGCACAGAAAGGGAGAGTTAGGAGAAGGGATGTATTCTTCGAGAAAGAGATGCTGGAGGGCATGAGAATAGAGACGTTCACGAGGCCGACCATCTCGTCGTCCAAAGAAATGATGCAGCACAGAAAAACTGCAAGGAGCCTCTCTATTCCTATGCCCGGGGATGATCGGCATGGGGTGGGGAGTGGGCACCATGGCTCGGGACAGGTCACATCCTTCCTGCCAGCTGAGTGCCATCCACTCTTCAGCTTAACACACTGAAGACACAGCCGGGCCTCGTGACCTGGGCATGAATTCATGGGACACCCTCCGCAATCAGAGTACTGCTCGCAGGCACTCCTGGGGCCCCATGGAGGCCAGCTTGGCAATTGTTTTGTTTTTGTTTTTGTTTTTGTTTTGCAAAACTAAACATATTTTTACCATAGGATCCAGCAACTGTACTCCTTGGTATTTACCCAGAGGAGCTGAAAGCATCTGTCCAGCTACCTGAACCTACGCACAGATATTTATAGCAGCTTTAGTTGTAACTGCCCAAACTTGGAAGCAGCCAACAGGTCCCTTGGTAGGTAAATGGATAAACAGAGTGGGGTCTATCCAGACAATGGAATGTTACTCACTGCTAAAAAGAAGTGAGCTGCGGCACCACAGCGACGCACAAAGAGGGATGTTAAGTGTACGGTGTCAGCTGAAAGCAGCCAGGCCAAAAGGGCTGCACACGCTGTGAGTCCAACTAGACAATCTTCTGCAAAAGGCAAACCTGTGAAGACATTAAAAAGATCAGCGGTTGCCAGGCATCAGAGGGGAAGGAGGGTGGGATGAAGAGGAGGGGTGCTGGGGATCTTCAGGTAGGGAAATCTGTATGACCCTGTAATGGTGGACACATGACATCAGACGTTTGTCCAAACCCACAGAATATACACCACCAAGAGATACCACCATATAAACTGCAGGCTCTGGGTGATGATGACGTGTCCACATAGATTTGTCACTTGTCATTAATGCCCCATGTTGTTGTTGGTGGAGGGGGGGGGATGGTGCTGATGGTGGCGGAGGCTGTGCATCAATGGGGCCAGGAGCTATACGGGGAATCTCTGTTCCTTCCGCTCGATTTTGCTGTGGACCTGAAACTGCTCTAAAAAAAAATTAAGTCTTGGGGCGCCCTGGTGGCTCAGCAGTTGAGAGTCTGCCTTCATCTCAGGGAGTGATCCTGGAGTCCTGGGATCGAGTTCTGCATCGGGCTCTTGCATGGAGCCTGCTTCTCCCTCTGCCTGTGTCTCTGCCACCCTCCATGTCTCTCATGAATACATAAAATCTTTTTTTGAAAAAAAAAAAAGTTAAGTCTCAAAAAACAAAGTCTATTGATGGATTCAGGAGACTCAGGGATAAGCAGTTGATCTCAGAGAATGTGGTGTTTGGAGGGAGAAAGCAAGAGGGGGCAGAAAGAGCGGGAGCCCGGGTCCTACTCCTACCTCCTCCTACTTGTTTCTCGTAGGCAGACGCCCAGGACGCAGGAGATAAGCACCTGGGCCTGGGCCTGCCTCGAGGCCCTGGGAGGCTGCCTGGCCAGCGGGCCCGGCCTGGGGCCCAGCTCCGCCTGCCAGGTGCCTTCTATCAGGTTCCTCATCTGAGGGGAACAGCTGGCCAAGGAGATAGGCCAAAAGGCGCCTACCCAGCCCCTGTCCCCGTAGCTCAGAAATACACGTGCTCGAACAGGGTTGATGAAACTATGTCTGAAAAGGCAGCGAGGTTCTCTAAGTGGTTCTGGTTCACTCTAGTCGACTGGTTCCTAGCTCTTGGTTTTCAAAGTAATTGCTGCTTGTGCTTCCTCCCCACATCCAGCTTCTCGTGGGCAGGCTCAGAATTGGGAGCACCCAGCAAACCTAAGGCGTGGAAGTTTGAGGCAGTAGAGTGGGGAGGATGGTGTGGGAACGCAAGCCGGGCCCGCGGGTGTCTGGAGGTAGAGCAGGTGAGGCCGCGGCTCTCACACTGGCTGCCAGCAGGGCCCCCTGATGCCCAGGCCCCACCCACGCCCACTGGACAGAAGCTGCAGGCCGTGTGGCACCAGGCACCTGCACCGGGCCGCATGGCACCAGGCCTTCGTTCCCCAGGGGACGGCCCTGCCCAGGCAGTCCAGGGACCACTGCCTAAAGCCGCAGACCAGAGAACGTCCTGGCCCAGCCCTTCATCTGGGGGAAAGGCCCTTCCATCGGACATTAGAAACCAAGTTATTTTGTAGCTTGAGAAAAAAAAAAAAGCAGAAGTGCCATCACCGAGAATCCTTGTTATCCTCTCGTGGCAACTGTGAAAGCATCTCACCAGAAAGAGCGACGGAAGGACGGATGCCCAAGAGCTTTTCGCCTCTTCTGCTTCTACGATCCAGCAGCAACGACGGCCCTGGGCTTTGCCACGGGAGAGACACTGGGGACAGTCAGCTGAGCGGAGTTTGGGAGAAGCAAGGGTGCAGCGCAGCCTCCCAGGGGAGCTGAGTGCCGCTCGGGCCGCCCAGGGTGGCATCGCCCCTCCCCGGAGCTCCAGTCTGGGGGTGGCCGGGGCAGCAGCACCTGTGTGCGCACAGGGCGCCCAGGCTCAGAGAGTCCCGTCGGCCGAGGAACAGCAAGGACAGCAGCTCCCGTGACTCCGACAGAAACGCCAGGGAGCTGGCTTCCCCGCTGCAGGGACAGCTGTTCTCCGGAGCCCAGCACACTGCACCCACACGGCTCCTTCCGGGAAGACGTCGCCGAGTGAGTCTTGGCAGCATTTATATAAGCTGTTCAGGGATCAGGGGTTTTCTCTTTCTTTCTTAAGGAAAAATAAAATAAAATAAAAATGAGGACATGCAGAGAAGCCTGGGACTTCCATCAGATGTGTCTTCCCTGGTGGTCTACACCTGCAGAGATC
Organism: Nyctereutes procyonoides; assembly: GCF_905146905.1. Taxonomy (NCBI): domain Eukaryota; kingdom Metazoa; phylum Chordata; class Mammalia; order Carnivora; family Canidae; genus Nyctereutes; species Nyctereutes procyonoides. The sequence goes on along the minus strand of NW_026575146.1, from coordinate 62,368,247 downwards.
CTTCCCAGCTGCCAGGCTGGGCTCCAGGGAGGCAGGGGTGATCACGGCCAGTGGCAGGGTGGGTGTGCGTCTGGTTAAACAGTGACTGCTCCTCTCCAACGGTGGGTACCAGGTCTGGAGGGAAGGGAATGGCCAGTGTTTGTCATGTAAAGGTTGTAGGGACCGGGTCTGGCCTGGAGCCAGGACCCCAGCAGGTGCCGCAGCCAGAGCAAGGCCTGATGCCATTTGCTGCATTCCTCCAAGGATTTCCAGCCCCGACCCCCGACCCTGACCCTGCTCAGCATGGCCACAGATGGAGCCCATGGCAGCCCCCGCCCCAGTCCCCGACACGTGGGGAGAGAGGGTGAACATTCTCCTCCATCCTTAGTGAGGAGACTGACCTGCTCCCCTTTAGCTGGAGGAGTTTCCTCTGCAGAGAACTGAGAAACAAAACAAAATTATTTCAGTAAAAATATGGTATTTTCACCCCATTGACCCCTTACTATTTGAATTAGCAGATATCTCAGTGCCCAATACAACAGTGTGACACCTCTGAACCCAACATCCTCAACCCAGTGGCCGTGGGCCCCTCGGAAGTCTGTGCGTCAAATCTGGGAGCGGGGAGATCCGTGGCTCAGAGGGAACACGAGTCCTTACCTTCATCTACCTCTGCTGGGAATCTAGGACAGGGCTCGGCCGCGAATGTGAGTGACAAACCATGGCAGGATGAGCAGTTCTCACAGCCTGGTCCCCTGAGAAATCTCAGATGTGTTCACAATGCAGAAAGTCAGTTGCAGAGAGACAGACACACATGCCGTGGATTTTGTGCATATTTAAAACAGGCTGAGAAGGAGTCCAAAGGCTTCACGCTGCCAAAGGTGTCTGTCCAGAAAGGTGACAATTCAAGAGACGAGAAGACCAGACCACAGCTCAGTGACACATCAGACTCAACAGCACACTACTTACGGTAGATCTTGCAGGGACCAGGGAACAAAGGGAAGATGGGAGGGTTGTGTCGTCTTGAAGCCCCCGACACAGGGCAGCCACGTGGCACCTCGGTCACATGGCTGGTGAGCAGGAGAGGGACTCTTTGTCTCTTTTGCCAACATCCTCTCACCAGACATTTGGCCCCTGGCAGGTGGAGGTGAGGTGGGGGACCCTTCTGTGTCCACCTGGGCCTTCTGGCCACTCCAAGGAAGCTGACCCTCCCTCCGAGCCCCATCATGCGGGCCGTCCTCCCAGCTGCTCCCGCTCCATCCCCCAGCACCATCCTGGGAGAATGTGGGTCCCCGAGGAGCACCTCGGTGGTCTGTTTCATGGACGCGGCTGCTGAGTGGCCCTGTTGGAATCCCACTGCGCCAGCAGCCTCCTGCCCAAGGGAAGAAGACGCCAGCCGCTCACAGATTGGGCCCCCAGTGGGGGAGGAAGGAGGTGAGGCCACAGGGGTAGGGACAAGGGAGAGCACACAGCATGCACGAAAGGCCGGAGCCAGGCCTGGAAGGGGGGCGCTGGGGGATGCGGGGTCCAAGGCCACCAGAGTTCATCCCATGCACTTTGCTATTTCCCCGCGCTCCTCTTGGTGCCGACAACACTGACACCGCTCGTCTGCATGTGAGGAAGGGCTCTGGCTTTCTCCATCCTCAGAGCTATTCTCTTCCTGTGAGTTCCTGGACAAGGACCAGGGGGACTCGGCTCAAATCTCCAAACCATGGGCTGCTCAGCCTCAGTTTCCCCATCAGCAGGGCCACAGGCCCTCTGATGGCAAGGCCGTCAGGTGTGTGAACCCAGAAGGTGCAGCTGCCCCAACCCTTACCTGCACCTGCGCCCAGCAGCTCCTAGAGCTCACCAGAGCCACCCTGCCCACTCTGTTGCCCCCCACCTCCACTCCCCTGTGCTCCCCTGGGCACCCAGCATCACCCAGCATAGGGTGCAGGCACCGGGCTCATCTGTGTACCCGGTCCTCCACCCAAGCACAGGCCCTACGAGACAGCAGAGCTGTGGGCTTCCATGCTCCTGCCAAGTCCCCGCTCTGGGCCCTGTGGCTGGGGTCCCTTGCAGCACTGGCTGGCTGGCTGGCAGACTCGGGTGCCCCGTGCACAGGGGACATCTGTCGACCCTTGCCTCCTGCGTCTCCAAGGTCCTGCCCTCAGCACCACACTTGGCACCAGCAGAGAGACGGGGCTGTGGGCCATGGCACATGCCCTTCATCCAGGGGCCAGGCCCCACAGAAGGTCCCGTAAGGCAGGACCCAGAGAGGAGGCTGCCCCCAGCCTCCGGGGCCGGCTCTTCTGGAAGGAGGGATGCTGCGGGCTGCGGGCACAGAATGGCCTGGATCTTTGCACTTGCTCGGCCCAGTGTGACTGTCCTGTGGCTGGCAGGTCACACAGAACAGACCTGCTTTACGCAACCAGTTTTGTGGTGGGCTCTCCTGCCCGGTATCTGGGACATCTGCCGGAAATCAGGCACCGTCTGTGGGATTCCACAGCCACCTCAGCTGGCGTCCTGCTGCCGTTGACTGAAGCCACAGTGGCTGCACCTCGGGGAAGGGCTGAAAGCGGCCCTGTGGCGTGCGCCATCAATCAACCCTGGTGTTTCCATCCGAGGTGAATCTCATACAAAAATAAAATCAAAATCCCCTCGGTTCCAAAATATCCTCAGAGGGCGGGGACCAGGAGCTGGGCGTATGGTGGGCGAGGCCGGGCCTGCAGCATCTGGGGTTCCTAATTATAGGGTCTCGGTCACCCGTGCCACATGTGAGCTGAGATGGGCCCGTCTGCCCGGCTTTCCAACTGTCGTCCTGGCCACCAGCTTCCTCACAGCAGCGGGACAGAAATACAGACTTCCCTGCACCCCAACGAGTTTCCCCGCAGCTGCGGGACCGGTTTTCGCCTTCCGGTGAGCGGGTGGGTGCCCTGCTCCCACTCTCAGACGAGGCCTGTGAGCCCTGAAAGAATGGCAACTTTTCAAAATGATCCGTGGGCACAAAACACATGGTCACAGTGTCACTGGGGACCAGACAGTCACTGACAATGTCCTAGAAGAGCATTTCCTTCCAGGCCCTTCCACTCAAAGGGCTCCCTAGGCCTCTCCTGTCCAGGTCTCATGCACCGGGTGTGAAGACACGGCCGTGGGGCCCTTGGGGTGCTGCAGAAGGACCACTGAGCAGGGCAGGACCTCAGGGGCCTCCTGAAGAGGAGCAAAGAAGCCAAGCACACCCCGGGGCCATGGGCTGGGGACACAGGAGGGAGGAAGGGCCCTTGGTGCAGGATGGGTTCCCAGGCAGAGGCCAAGAGGGGCTGGCAGCCCACGCAGGGCAGGAGGCACCACGCGGGGCAGCAGGCCGGACCCTGGTGGAGATCGGGGATGAAGCGAGGAACACACGAGATTGTCGGGGAGGATGTTCAGGGACCATGAGCGACCATTCCCCCAACAGGAAAGTTCTAAGTAGCTGTGACTGGTGACAACAAGGGGGGACATGCCTGGGGACCCTGGGTTGGAGACGATGGGGGCAATAATGGTAGGGAGCACCACCCACCACCAGAGACAAGCTCTCCAAGGGTGTTGGATGTGACCCAACGGGCAGACTGTGCTCACCTGCACATTTGAGAAAACAAGGAGGGGCTACTCACAGAAATAAATCCTCCGTAAGAGGCAGCAGAAAGTGAGAAATGGCCATCAGGAAGCCAGAAGCAGTAGTGGTTCCTGCTGGGTAGAGAGAGAAAGGGATCCAGGTTGAGAAAGAAACAAGAGTGGAGACGATATCCCCCAAACCCATGAGGAGAGAGGGAGGGGTCCGGGCAATGCCCCAGCCCTGCAGCAGAGACCCCACGAGGCAGGAGTCATGTGAGTGGGTCCGGCCTGAGCACCAGCTCCTCCGCGGGCAGATGCACAGCCCATCCCAGAGGCCACTGGGGCCCCCTCCCTGGCCCAATGTCATCCCCATGGCCACAGGGCCAGCGCCTGGCACCTGAACTCTCCCTGGGAGCACGCAGGACCGGCCCCCTTTAGGAGCCGGAAAGGGATAGCCAGCAGCACACCCCGAGACACTTGAACTTTAGGGGAAATGCACCAACACAACACACAGACAAACAAACAAGAAAACACCCAAGAACAGAATTACCAGGTTAACATTGTCCTCATCGATACCCTTGGAGGCACAAGGGGACAAGTCACCCATAGAATGGTCAGGTGGCTGCATCACTGAGGGTAGAGACCCTGTGTTCCACCTAGCAGGGCCACCCCCTGGGGCACGGCCCATCCTAGGTGGGTATCCCCCACCAGCCATCAGCTGAGCCCCCTGCAAGGGCACCTCAGTCAGCCTGCAGGACATCACAGCGTTCCCATTATTTATCGCCCCCTCCAGCTTTACCCCATTCCTCCAAATCTCACTAACAGAATAACACTCTAAACACCAGTCCTGCTGTACTCACTACCTTTTCCCCCATTTTCTTTAACTCCTCCCACCTGCCCCCTCATCAGTATGACATTGACCTCGAAGTCAGCAGAGCGTTAACGCAGGGACTCATCCCTTCCACACTGACTGGCTCCCATCCTTGCCTCCTGGTCCTGGCTTCCAGACCCCAACCCTTGCACCCTCCAACACAGAGTGCCCTCCTGGGCTACGAGACCAGAGCTCATCTTTGGGCCAGCTTCAGAGGGCTGACCTGCCCCAGCAGGCTTGGCCTGCACCTGTCTCCCCTCCTGGTGTCATCCTCACAGTCATGGCTGCCAAATCTAACCTCCAGTCTAATCTCTAAACTTCAAACTCCAGCTCTCTAGCTGGATGTCTAATGGGCAACATAAACATGCTCAACCATGTACCCCATCATACTCGCTCCCCACTCTTCCCTACTCTGCATGGCATCCAGTTGCTCAGGATGAAAATACTGGGCCCTCTCTCCTCCCTCACATGCCAACACCACTGTTCAGGCCACTGCCATTTCATGCCTGTGTTATCACAGCAGACAGAGGGTTCTTCTTCACTCACTCAGCCAAAAAGGACCCCAAGGGAGGCTCTCAACAAGCAAACCAGATTGAGTCACCTCCTGGTGCATACTCTGTAGGGCTTCCCCGTGGCCTCAGAGTCTGAGGTCCTCACCACGGCCTGGAGACCCAACACGGCACCGGCAGTCCTGCCAGCACTCCACCTCACGTCCTGCCTTCCCACACGGAATGCCCTCCACACTGCCTCTGGCACCCATTTTTTGTCAAGGAGATAAGAAAAAGAATTAAAAGTCAGTATTGGAAAACAATAGAAAACCAGAGGAAAAATTAAGGCAGTCAAATACAGTCACTGTTTGAAGACAACATGAAGGCTAAATGATTGTCTACCTGGAAAATCCAAGATGATCCCTGACCAATTATCAAACCCTATGAGTTCAGGAAGTTCACCGGGTGAAAGATCCACAAATAAAAATCAAGCTTTTCTCTATACAGCAATAGACAATTAGAAACTGTAATGGGAACAGTAGGAACAAAAACATATAATACCAACAACTGTGCAAAACATACAAAGCAAACAAAGAAACAAAGACACATGCCATAAAACTTAAAGGCAAAAAGAAACCCAGAATTATTGGAGACTCACAACATGTATCTTAATGAAGAACCAATATTCTAAAGATACCAATTCTGAATCTGTAAATTCAGGGGAAGACTAACCAAAATTCAACAGGATTTCCTCCCAAAATATATTTTAAAGATTTTAGTTATTTATTCATGAAAGACACACACGGAGAGAGGCAGAGACACAGGCAGATGGAGAGGGAGAGGCAGGCTCCTCCAGGGATCCCAATGGCAGGACTCGATCCCAGGACTCCAGGATCACACCCTGAGCCAAAGGCACTCAACTGCTAAGCCACCCAGGCATCCCTCCTCCCAATATTTTATTGTGAAAACATTCAGTCAAAGAAAAGTTGAAAAAAACTTTGAGTGAACGCCCACCACCTAGACACTAGTACTAACATTTTACAACATCTGCTTTATCACAAGCTACCCCTCTATCCATTCCTCTGTGCACACATTGACCCATCTTTTTAAATGCGTATCAAAGTTGCAGGCATTATTACATCTCACCTCAAATACTCCCATACTTCTCATTAACTAGGGCTGATACATTTTTATAGATTTTTTTTGTAAAGAATATTTATATTACAATTAAATGCACAAATCTTAAGTGAACATTTCCTGTGGGACACCTGTGTGTAACACAAACTGGTATCAAGTATGAAACATTAACATCACCCCAGAAATTTCTCCCACGCACCTGCCAACCAACCCCCTCCACTTTTGAAGCAAACTCCTGGCGGTTTCCACCGTGGATCAATTTTGCCTCTTCTAGAAATTTATATAAATGGAATCCCACAGTGTGTGCTCTTTTGTGTCTAATTTCTTTCACTCGGCATAATTGCTTTGGGATCCAGCCAAGTGGTTGTATGTATTTGCAGTTCAATCCTTCTTTATTTCTGCCTAACGTTACACTGTGTAAAAGGACCACAGTATGGCTATCCATTCAATGACTGATAAAAACCCTAGACAAAATCTCAACCAGTTTTTAAGTGGGATTTGGCAAGCTAATTCTAAAATACACATGGGAGGGAATAAGTACGACACTGGCTAAGCAGAAATCTCTGCGGTGGGGGATTCACCCTACTAGGTATGAAAGTACATTCCACAGCTATCATGATGAGAAGACTGGATTTGGACACCGAAAGGACAGGTAAATCAACAGAATAGGATTTAGAAGTCAAGAAACAGACTGATATATATGAGAGAAATGTGTTTCAATGAAAGTGGGCATTCTATTACCCGTGGATTACATACAAATCTGGAAAAAGAAAAGAAAATATAAAGAGCACACAGAAGAGACCTTCCTAAGGAAAGTGTAAAAAAAAAAAAAAAAACCCCAAGGCCATAAACAGAAAAATGAAATAATTAAACCACAGAAAATTTAAAACCATATGCACTATGAAAAACATATAAATCAAAAAGATAAGATGTAGATTGGGCATAATAAGAATGATGTCCTTAGATAATTTTTTAAATGCTTGCAAATTAATGAGTAAGAAAACTTCTAGAAAGCTCAGCAAATGAAGTAGACGGTACCAACGGAAAGGAGGAATATAAACATGGAAGAAATACAGCCTTTCCTTGAGTGTTTACTCTCACTCATAAATAAAGAACTACAAATAAAAGACCATCAGTTGACAGAGCCTTTAAAAAATCGAAAATAAACGGTCTTGGCAAGAGGTCGAGGCACTCGTACATTTTGTTTGCAGGAAAATAAATCTGTAAATCCACCATTAATAACGGGCAGATCCTTTGACCTACAGTTCTATTTCTGGTTTCTGGTCTTGTAGAGCCACAAAAACGTGGGAGCGCAGACATGGATCGGAGTACTCCCAAGCTGCAAAGAACTAAAATGCTTGCTCACGGAGGGGAGAAAGGCGAAATGAAGGATGATATGTCATGCCACAGAAGCATATTGTTCAGCTCCTTAAACCAATGGAGGGGAGTCTGCAGACTAGCACAGAGAGCAAGCTGCGAGCTATATTTTTAAAAACAGAGTCACGAAATATCACGTGCCATGTGATCTAGTACGTGCACAGATGATCCGTGTATTTGCCATGTGCAGAGCTGTGTGAAAACATCTTGAAGGCTAAGGCTGTGTCGCGGGGAGTCGTTGTCAAGAACTAGATCTCCACTCTTTCCTTCTGTGTTGCTTGGCTCTTTTCAACGAGACTGTACTACTTGTCTGATCAGATGCGTACACGCGTGTGTGCGTGAGTGTGTGTTTAAAGGGCAAAATAGGTGGAGGAAGGCTGATAGCTGAGCAGTGACTCTTGATTCTTACTAATTACAAATTATCTGCAACATTTGCAACTGAAATCTTGGCTCCTTTAATTGCTCACATACTGGACATACAGGATGAGAAAGGAGTGGGATTAGCTTCACCATTGTCATCCTCACCCCGTAGTCATGGACCGCCTGCAACAACCCCCCCCCCCCAACCACAACAGGTAGAGTGGGTATGTCATGTCAGACTCCACCATGCCCTATAAAGGGGATATCGTTATCCCCACCGGATAGATGAGAAATTTGTGGTTCAAGGGTGTGGCACCACCGCCCTCAAGGCTACAGAGCTGGGACTGTAGCCAGGGTTGTCAGGATGGAAAGTCTCTCTTGGTTTTCCCTGGCCCCCATCTCCGCCTTTGGGAAACAGCGCGGGAGGGGACTCCTGCCAAGGCGCTGGCCGCCCAGTAGGGTGCGCTAGAGATGCTCTCACACCCCTGGCTGGTACAGTCCGTGCCCAATGGGAGCCAGGATTCCCCTTGGCATCCCAATGTCGCCTTGACCCTGGTGCCCCACCTGGACACGACCACCACCGTCACGTCCTCGTGCATACACGCGCGCGCGCACACACACACACACACACACGCCAATTGCACATGCACATACATTATTACTAGAATCTCCACTTCTCTGGGCACCAATGATATTGGCTGAAATCGGCTCTGGGCAAAATTCTGAAGAAGAATAATGCAATCTTGTGATTTCTTATCACTTATATTCATAAAGTGGATGATGCTATTTGATGTCCAACATGCTGGCAGGTGTTGCAGGTATTTGAGGATCCCCCAGTTGAACTGGACTGGCCATTCTCCCAGAACACCCACCATTTTGGGGGGGGCGGGTTCTTGCCAGTGTACTACCCTAGATGGTTCTCAAAAATTCACAGTGTGTTCTGAGCTGGATGCCTTTCATCTCTGCCCACTGCTCGCTATTTATTTATTTATTTATTTATTTTTAGTATTTTATATATTTATTCATGAGAGACACAGAGAGAGAGAGAGAGGCAGAGACACAGGCAGAGGGAAAATCAGGCTCCCTGCAGGGAGCCTGATGTGGGCCTTGATCCCAGGACCTCGGGATCACGACCTGAGCTGAAGACAGACGTTCAACCATGGAGCCACCCAGATGCCCATCTGCCCACTGCTCTTCCTGCCACCCACTCTCCTCTCCTAGCCCCCTTCCCACTCTGCCTTGGGAAGTCCACAGAACTGACTGAGTGTCCATGTCCCAGCCCAGGGAACTTAGCCTTCCTTCAAGTGATTAGGGACCCTGCACCTTCGTCCCTCCCCCAACTTCTTGCTCTTTCTACCTATCCCTGAGCCACCCCCCATCACCCTTAGGAAGAATTATTTTCACGCTTATGTGGAAGACAGATAACGGTTTTGAGTGGTTCCTGTCTTGTTCCTATCTCTTACCTTCAATTGACAAACCCAGGAAATTCTGGTACCAATGGGCACCAACAAAATCCAGAAGGAAATATTTGGGGGCAAGTGAGGCTTTTGGTCCTGGAATACCATCCATTCTCTCTTGCTATATCTGTAATCGCTGCTCTAGTGTCTGTAGAGTTAAAATATGAGTGCAGAAAACATAATGTCATCAAACTCCTCCCATGCAGTGGCTCCCAGTGTCTCATGCCTTAAATGCAGAAACATATACCCACGCATCCCTGAAACTGTTGTTAGTAATCTTTCTTAGACATTTCATTTGGGGGGGGGGATTCTAGAATCTATTTTATTCGTAGCTGTCCTTTTTTAGTAGAGAATATATCTCAACTGGACCCATGAGCTCCTTCCTGAGTTTACTTATATGGTTTGTCTATCAGCTCAGGCTCTCAGAGAACTTCCTTGGGTTCCTATCAATATGGGGTGGGTGTCAAAGCATCATCCAAGAGGAAGAGGTAGAGAAAACACTATTGCCATAATTTCTTTTAGGGACGTGTAACCCATGCAGCTGTATTGTCCCTCCTTAATGGATAAGACCACGACTTTCGCCTACGTGTGGCTTTCTGTAAACGTCTACACAGACACGCTGGTCTAGTCTGGCCATCTGACGGTCCTTCCCAAATGGGTTACATGTCCCTACAGATTCTGGGACTGGCAACACCTTTTCCTGGGCAGTGATTCACACACTTGGACCGAGCAAATGACTTCCTTTCTCTGCTTTTTCGTGGTGGATCCACAGGCACATGATGTCTGTCTGAATGTGTAGAAAACAATTATCTCATCCGCTCATTGCCCTGGCGGCCCCAACTTGCCCTTACAGGTCCAAAGTCCAGCTGTGTTTCTTCAGTTACAACATGATTTAGAGGTCAATCTATTTTAATTTGCCTGAGGGTAGAAGACAATGAGAACCAACCATTTATTTTTTGTTTAACTTGTGAAGAGGCGTTCATTTTTATAAAACCATATTGGGAATATAGAAGTAGAAGCTAAGAAGAGAAGCAGTGCTATGGTCTATCATTTGGATTTGATCTTGGGCACATGCTTCCTTATTTCATGTCCCATCTTAAACCACTATCAATCTCTTACATTTCCTGTCTCATTTATTTTCTTCACTTGAAAAAAAAATGTTTCTCCAAGTTCATTTTTCTTTGAGGATTTCCTATTTCTTAACATTCTTTTTGATACAGAATCAAATTGCTTATCAACATACCAGATCATTTTCTGACTTATTGTATGAACTTATTGACTCTCACCAAATTAACCTCATTTCCAAGCAAATTAAACTCTTTCCCAAGTTAGAGTGCTCTGTACACACACACACACACACACACACACACACACACACACCCCCTCCAAACATCTCCAGCTGACTCTTAGCTTCATACATACTACATCATGGTACTATTTGGGATGGGCATGCAGATCTCCACTAAGCCCATTCATGAACCCAAATAAAAACACAGTGATCATTTTTCTCAGATCCTGAAGCAGAAGCCACACCTTAAAAATATGGGTGCACTTACAAAGAAAAGAGAATGAAGGGCAGCCCTGGTGGCCCAGCGGTTTAGCGCCACCTTCACCCCGGGGCGTGATCCTGGAGACCGGGATCGAGTCCCACGTCGGACTGCCTGCATGGAGCCTGCTTCTCCCTCTGCCTGTGTCTCTCATGAATAAATAAAATCTTTAAAAGAGAGAGAGAGAGAATGAATTATTTTAAGTTGAGGTTGAGTGCAGAAATCCAAAGTATATGATAAATGCTGGCTTCAGGGCCTTCTCCTGGCATGGTCTCTATTACTTGCTCCTTGGCCTACTGCTATGAGTTTACTAAACACTCCAGGATACCTTTCATTGGTTATGAAAAAATCTGAACATGTCACATTATTCTGGGTAATGACTGTCACAGGCTGAGTTCCCCAGGAAACAAATTTGTGATAAAAATAAATGACTGCTAGTGTTTTAAGCCACTAAGTTTGAGATATTTGTTACACAGCAATAGCTTGCTGGCACAGGTCCTTGTATGAGGCCCAGGACATCCCTCTTAGCTTTCTGTCTTCCTATTACAGTAGGCTAAGTTTTCTGTTTCATCCTCTTTATTCCATCAGACTTTATATGATCACAGAGCATATTAAAAGATGATCAATTTCATATACCCCAGCAGCTCAAAACCTTGGCTCCCCAAATCCCTGCTAATGTAAAAAGCATAATTAATCATGACATCATATGACTACTGATTTAATGTCCATTTTCTGCAGCTATGTGACAAGCACCTGCCTCCCTCCAGCTTCTGCTAATAACCTGATCAGAGTGATTCTGGCTTTATAATACTCCACCGCCCTTACCGGCAGAGTCTTTGACATTGTATTTCAGCCAACCAGCTACACTATTAGAGCCCCTCTGAGCCCAAAAGGCTGAAACTCTGCACCCAGGATCATCTTCTTAGAGAACCTGCATCGAGAAATGCAGGCTGCTGCAACCTCGTGTTCCTACATACGCCCCCCAGGTTTCTGTCAGTAAGAACTAGACAAGGCACTCCTCATTGCGGGGCACCCAGTGCACCTCACCCCCCAGGGCTTGTGGAGACGAGTCTAGTTGCAGGTTGAGAAGGAAAGAGAGGTGCTGGGATGATGGGTCCTGAGGAGACTCAGCAGTGCCTCAGAACCACTATCTTGGAGACGCCATCACCAATCTCCAGGCAAAGGGGAGCTAACCCCAGACAGGCAGCAGGGCTGTCGGGGGCCCCGAGGCCACCACCCATTCGACACATGGGAGTCAGCATATAGTTGAACACACTGCTCTGACTTATTACCTCAAAGGGATATGAAGCAAAATCAACAAAGGGAAAAAGTGGGTGGGGCAAAGTCTGGAGGAAACCAGGCAGAGGCGTCCAAGACTCCCCTCCCAGTGAGGTCACACAGGATGCACTTAATTCCTCCGGTGACCAGCTGTGCTGACGTGTGCGATGGTTTCTGCCTGGGATGCAGAGGCTCAGCACCCAGGGTTTTATTGAGACGGGTGGCAGGACCACTTTCTATCCAGCGTGTAGCAAAATTTCTATCCCAGCAGGAAAACAGGTCTCCTAATAAATAACATTGTTTACACCAACAGATTGGCCACACTGAGACACTTTTATCCTTTAGGGAGTGGGGGAGCCCTCCCGAAGTCCAAGTTCCCAGAAGTCAACCAAGGCTCCATCCTGCAGGCGGGTCTGTCTGTGGTAACCCTTTCCTACACAACTGTCCAAGAAGACATGGTGGCATCTAGGAGCTTGAGGTCCCCAGCAGCCTTGCATATGTTCATATGTTCAGGACCCTACTCCTTCTAGATCAGTGCTCTGGCTTTAACAGAAGACACTCTGTTAGCTTGAGAGTCGATTTGCATTGTGATCCAGCTACTATGGGATAAGGCTCTGGGTTCGCTTCTTTGTCACTGTGATGGGAGTGCTGCTGGAATTCAGCAGGGAAAAAACAGGGATGCTAGCCATCCCACAAAATAACAAATGCCCCACACTTCACATGAAATTTGAATGCTCATTTGGATTGTCACAGAGGTGGACAAACCTCTTTATAATTATCCAAGCCTATAATCTACTCTACATGTAAATACAAGAGATATTTTAACACAGGATGATAATGTCTTGAAATTTCCAAGAAAGAGTTTATAGTGTAAATTAGGAGAAGATTTTTGTCTACTTTGTCTGGAACTTTACCAACCATGGTTCGTCAACTTGGAAATCATATTCCTGGGGTTCCTGGGTGGCTCAGTAGGTGAAGCACCTGCCTTCAGCTCAGGTCATGATCCCAGGCTCCTGGGATCAAGACCCACATGGGGTCCCTGCTCAGTGAGGAGTCTGCTTGTCCCTCTCCTGCCCCCCCATCACATTCCTAAAGACAAGCCATCTATAGTACTTGAGTCACAAAAACAACACCTGTATCCTCAGTCTGCATTTGTGGTTGGGCTTTCAAAGTGACCCCATGTGTCTGTGTGAGTGTGGTATGTGTATGTGTGAGTATGTATACGTGTGTTATTTCAAAACGTCAAATACGGAGACAAAAATTTTCAGATGAATATCCACTTCCTTCTCTCAGACCCAATCTCATTTATTTTTAGAATACCTAGTACCTCCCTGCTCCCTCCTGCTCTTGCAGTATGGCTGGGCCATCTCCTCTGTCCTAACACGCATTGCTAAGGAATGAATCTGTTCACAGGCCACCTCCATTGTCTATTTCCATTACAACTAAATCACCCTAAAATACAGTAGCTTAAAACAACAAAACTGTTTATCTTCACCTGCAATTCTGCAAGCTGACTAGAGTGGACGGGGTAGGTTTCCTGACTTTTACAGTGTTGGCTGCAGATGCTCAAAGGCCTAACTGGTCTGGGGCATGCCAGGGTGGTATATACAGCGGGTGCCAACTGTCTCAGCTGGTAGCTTAGCTGTGTTGTGGGCTGCAGTATCTGCCGGGGCATCTCCCAGTACCAGGGCTGGGCTCAGAGACACAATGTTCCCAGGGTGGAATAGTCCAGCATTAGAAGGTACAGAGTATCCCCTCCCCTGCACACTGTGGCCTGAAGAATCCCAGGCCCAGCCCACATTGCAGGGGAAGAGATAGACTCATCTCTCAAAGGTGGGGTGGCAAAGAATTACAGGCATCTTTGACCCACAATAATCCCAACAGATAAACTAGAGAATAATGTCACCTAAGAAAAATGAAAGAAGCAAAAGAATGAACCATTATCTGTGACGCGGGCCAGCTCTGGGCTGTGGTGACACCTGCAGGGCAGGTGAGAAGGGCCCTACGCAGCCCAGAGCCGGTGCTTTCAGACTCGTGCGGCGCTGGTCTCCCTGTTAGGAGAATCCACGGCAGAGGCCCAGACGTGAGCAAGCATTTTGGCTGTAGGGATCCAAGCAGGAATGACAGAGGATAGTTCTGAATATGGAGCAGAAGCTTGAAATAGTAAAACATCTGGTGAGACATGGAGATCATGTATCCACATTGTACGGTAACAGAGAAATGGCCTCAAAAAGCAACAATAAAATAGTTTAAGATAAAATAAATACGACCACGTCAGCTGCCTCGAGTGCAAATGGAAAGCACTTGAAGGGGGGTATAAGATGACAAGCGACCCCTGAGCGCGCCTGGCAGGAGCATCACAACAAGTCAGTGGGCAGGCATAGTAACAGGAGGGACCCTGGTCACCCCTCCGGGCAGGGTGGCATTTCATCCAGACACGCCCTTCCATCCACCCCTTCTTCACAAACCACACCTCCCCACCAAACTTCATGAGCTTGTCAAGGTAAATGGCATAGTTTTGCATATTTCTTTATTTTATTTAGAATTTAAGATGTTTCAGCCCAGGGCTGAATTTCAATAAGGTTTTTCGTTTTGGTTTTTCTTTTAGTAAATTATGGATAAGACTTTACAGGTCCTGAGCATTTTTATTGCTAACCTCATTTTCTCCATTAAGGCTTACTATTATTTTTTTAAAGATTTTATTTATTTATTCATGAGAGACACACAGAGAGAGGTAGAGACACAGGCAGAGGGAGAAGCAGGCTCCCTGTGGGGAGCCTGATGCGGGACTGGATCCCAGGACCCCGAGGTCACACCCTGAGCCAAAGGTAGATGCTCAACCACTGAGCCACCCAGGTGCGCCTGCCTTACTATTATTTTACGCAAAATTCCATAACATAGTGATATTTAGGAACACATATTCTGCTTTGTAGGAGAAAGAACCATATATTGAAACTCATGTAATTTCACTAAGAGTTCTTCTCCTTTTCCTCCTCCGGATCCTGGCTAGGTATATCCATATGTGACTAGTGTACATACATATGCATCTCACATCTGCGGGTAAATCATCCTAGGTATGCATTCCATCACAGGACAGGGAAGGCATAAGGGATGTCTGTAAAGAGGAACCTGGGGATAAGCTTGAGGACCCCAAGCTCAGGGACCTCTGAGGCCCACCGCCAAGGGCAGCTGAGTTGGCGTGGAGACCCCAGAGGCCCTGCATTAGTTATCTACCTCTGCCTGACACACATCCCCTGACCTAGCACCTCCAGGCAGTGATCCTTCATTATCCCTCCTGGTTCTGGGTCAGGAATGGGGACGGGGAGCAGCCGGGGGGGCTTGGAGCAGGGCAGGGCACTTGAAGGCCATCCCTCAGAGGTCTGGTGGTCCTCACCAGCTGTCAGCTGTCACACCCACCATGGCCTCTCCATGTGGCTTGCACCACCCCCAGCAGGGGGGCTGCGATCCAAGGACAGGCACCCAGGGAAGCCAGGCAGAAACCATCGTGCCTTGGGGCCCAGCCTGGAAAGTCCTATCGCAACACTTTCCTGGTAGCTGTTGGTCAAGGCAGATACGGGGGTTGCCCTGGGCTTAAGGAGTGGGAACACCTCCCCTCCCGATGGAGGAGGTCAGAATCCCATTGTAGAGGAGCTTGCGGGATGGAACATAAGGTGGTGTGACAAGGCAAAACCACCCAGCACCCAAGCAAGTGTTCTGGGTAAAGTCATGGCCATAGACTAAGAGGGGAGCCAGGTGGGGGTGTCTCTAGGGCAGACGCAGGACTGAAGCTGCAGAGCCACACCAGGCTTGATGTGCCCTGAGTTGCAGGAGTCGAAACCTCCCAGAATCTGAGACAGACATTCAGTGTTTATTCAGATCACATCTTAAAAGAAGAGAGTTTCAGGCATTCTTTAAAAAGTGACATCGTGTACATCGTCTAACAGGTGGGCTCTGTGCAGAGCTCAATGTTCATTGGCTGTTTTAGTTCTGGTGTGTTTTAGAGGGAAAAATCACATTTACCTTTATATTTTGTGGAGAGTAGGTGATCAGGAGCCAGATTGTTTAGGCAATAGCTGCTGCTCTGGGCTCAGAGGCCTGGGGCAGAGTGCATGTGTGTTTGGCGGGGTGGGGCGTGAGTGTGTGTGTGAGTATGTATCTGTGGTGTGCACGTACATGTGTGTATGTGTGTGTGTGTGCCTACCTGTGTGTGGTGTGTGTGTGTGGTGTGTTCTGTGTGTGTGGTGTGTGTGGTCTGCTATATGTGTAGCATATATGTGGTGTGATATCTGTGTCTGTATAGTGTGTGGTGTAGTACGTGTGTATTTGGTGTGATATGTGTGGCATGCACATATGTGTATGTGTGTATGGTGTGTGTGTAGTGTGTGTACATGTGTGTAGCTGGTGTGATGTGTGTGTAGTGTGTGTATGGTGTATATATTGTGTATATACATGTGCAATGTGGTGTAATGTGTGTGTCTGTGTAGTGTAAGGTGTGGTGTGTATGTATGTGTGTATGTGGTAGGATGTGTGTGTGGTGCATGTAGTGCAGTGTGTGTGTGTGTGTATGTGTGTGTACAAAATAAAAACAAAGGAACGGGAACGACCGTTTGTAGCTGTCCAGCTGCGGGCACTGTGCCTGGTCACCTTCCTGGTCAGACCCACAGGCCGGGGGCATCGCAGCAGGTCACTGTCCACCCCAGACCCTCCATGTGGGAAATGGGTGCAGGAGCCAGGGTGGCCCCCCAGGCCTGGGACCCGCTCCAGCCTCAGCAAACCCGCAGGAGCCCCGCTGTGGGAGCCTGGTGGACAGGAGTCCCCGTGGGGAGTGCCAGGAGCACTTTGCCGTCAGCAAAACCCAGCGTGAAATGTTAGCTGCTGGGATTTGTTGAACACACGGCAGCCACTGGCCAAGCGTCTGAGAAGGAGTGACTCTAGGAGGGCGACAGGCTGGCACGTCGGAGCAGCAGCACCAGAGCATGACAGGGACATTAACAGATGTGTTTTCAGACCCTGTGAAGGAAACAAACCCATCATCCTCCAAACGGACTCTTCTGTGCAGCCGTGAGTCTGTGCATAAGCTCTCCTGGAAGCAGGTGCACTGAGGCGGCGGCCGCCACATCTCCCAGGTAGGCCAGGCTCCCTGTGGCGCCCCAGGAAAGTCGACGTGTTTAAAGTCTCTTCTGCCGCCACTGGCCTTCTGTTTGAGGCATCTTCCAAAATTTCAGCAGGAAAACAGCAGAGAGCCCTGCGGACATGGCCAGAGCCGCGAGGACGAATGGTCTGCTGACAGCCTCATGGGCAGACTGGGTTTTGCGGATGAAAACCCTTCCTATGACCCCTCCTCGGCCTCTTCCATTTTTGCACCTAACATTCCCGAGGTCCCCTTTCTGTTTCATAGGGAAGGGTTTTCACCTTGAAGCTCTAATTTTAGGTGATGTCCCAGGAATGGACAGGGACACAACTGCCACTCTGCTGCCATCGGATGTGAATCAGCTGCTAGTCACAAAAGCCGGGAATCTTACTCTCATGTTTTTCCTCTTCTCTTGAAAACCGTGTCTGGTCAGTGACCCAAATGTGTCCCAGTTGGCAAGTGTCGCTTCTGGAATCTCTCTGCTGGGAGATGCTCGATACAGATTTCATTTCCAAGGTAGCACATGGAGTATTTCTATTATGATGTGCCCCAAAGTGTAGGCACTTTGCCCCAAAGTGTAGGATTAAACATAGAGTCTGTACTGACAGAGTAGAGGCCAACCTGCCATTTCTCCTTCTAGAACTAGCCTTTATTTTCTTCCTCTAGGGATGACCTTGGAGAAAGGTATTCTTTTCCCCCCAACAAAGCTTTGAGGGGAGGTTGGACACCAGATGGTAAGATTGCATGGAAGAGAAAGAAGGGAGAGAAAAATAAAGAAACCTGGACTCTCGAATGTGAATCCAGCTATTTTTGCACAATGGACTGAGTGATCCTGCAGCTTGGAAGGCTCTCCCCGTGCATGATTCAGACTGAGCTGCTTGGGACTGGGGGTAGGGGTGGAGGGTAGGGGTGTGGGGATGGGGGAGGCAGGGAGGCCCTGTCCTCTGACTCAAGGATGGGAGCAGAGCTTGGCTGCGTTGGAGATTCTGCATCATGGCAGAGCACCAGGACACCTTGGTCCTGGTATGCAGCCCAACCCTAGCCCTGCCTCAGGCTAACTCAGAAAACAGAATTAGATCATCTTATACAGAGGATAACTGATGGCTTACCTATACTGGAAGCCATGATGTTATCTGGTCTTAATTGACTTCCAGCTTGTCACCCTCAGCTCTTTTCTGGATGGAACAAGGGTTCCCTTTAGGCCTGATATCTCCTAATTAAGCACACCAAGCCTTACCATCAGAGGTGATCTAATGAGGAAGCCGGGTTGCATAACAAACATCTTCCCTATTCATCCACCTCCACTCTTGTGCAATGAGTCTCAGAGATCAGAGATCAGAGGGAGCTGACATTGAAAACCTGAGAAATCTCTCTTCAGTGATCACACTGTACTTGGGAAAATTGAAAACTGACCATGGTGCGTTGCTGTTTCCAATCAGGCCACCCCCTGGAGGGTTTTCCACCCAACCTGTTAGCATGGTAAGATACTGTTAGTCTTTGCCTTTTAACTTTATTAAATAAAAAAATGTTGTGATGTCTTTGTCTCTGATTTACACAGATAGCACATGCATTCATGTTATACATTATAAATGATGTGTATATATATATATATATAGATATATATATATAGATATATATGGATATCAGACAAATTTGTTTGCCAATACCCTGGTGCACGGACATGAGGTATGTAGTGATCAGAATCCAGCTGAGGAGACCAAAATAAAGTTGTTGGCACTTGATTGGGAAAAGGTCTAATACTTGGAATTAAGCAGTTTAAAAAATCACTGAAGGAACACGTTTTTAGCTAGGATTCTTGGAATGAGGCTTGGAACAGTAAGAACCAGCCCAGTGGGAGAATTACTGCTTCTGAGATCATTGCTGGAGCCACCCCAGGCCAAGTTCAGGGCTGTTTGGGCTAATGCCCCAACACATCCAAGGAGTGACATTTTTTATGCTCAAAAATCAGGGTAGGACCTCGGGGGAAGGAACACTTGAAGGAGAAAGAAGCAAAGACAGAAGCCTTAGGAAGAGCACCTGGCCTCAAATCTGCCTTCCCAAACGTTTAGACCAAAGGCTCAGCAAACTTTTCTTAGAAAGGGCTAAAGAGTCGCTATTTTTGGCTCTGCGGGCCATAGCGACTGTGACAACTACTCAACTAGACTGCTCAAGTGTCAGTGCAGCATAGATGATAGTAAAAGGGTGAGTATTCCATGCTCCTGTTGACACAACCAGAGTGGCTACCAGATTTGGCCGAGCCTTGCTCTTGGGGTTTTAAGTGAAACCTAATTTATCTCCAGAACCCTAGCTGCAAGGGAGTCTGGAAAATGCAGCTTTTGTTTCTGAATTAAATGACCCAAGACGGTGAAGGAGGACTGCTTTCCTGCCTGATGAAAGCATGTGCTTCGGGGGCTTCCTATGTATTTAAATAAGGAACAAGCGCTAGCCAGAATGAAGGGTGCGTCCCCGGCGTCAAGGGCTGTGTCCATTTTCCCTGGTAAAGAGACCACCTCTTGAAGCACAGTCAGCTGTGAAGACAGTTGTTATCGTTTACTGTTCTTCTCCAAGAACCATCTGGCCTGCGTATGGGTCAGTAACAGAGAGGGGACGGTAGCCTCCAACTCCGCTTCTTGCGGATTTTTGACAATGGCTCTTTTCTTGGCAATTCTCCCAGAGATGCTGTATTGACTTCAGTTTTACACAGAGAAGGGATTCTGGGGGGTTCCACTGATCATTTCTGGCAGACAGGCCCTCCCCCTACGAGCAAGAGATTCAGCGTGAGTGTGCAGCCCACTGTCAAGTAATTCTGTCCTAACTACATATTCAGGAACCAGGAAAATAACCATAAGATGGGTTTCCAGAGCCACTGGAGACTTGGGCCAAAATTCCATTCCTGACCCTCTTATCCCTCATCCCTCCCAACTAAGTCCTGATTCGGGGGTGGATTATCTCACCTCAGAGCCTGTGTCTATTACTCTCTGGAAATCTGGATGCCCCTTTCTCTGTGCACTGCCTCCCTGGTTAACAGTGACAAGTCACATTCAGGAAGGTAGAGGAATACTCAACGGTGGCAACAATGAAGGAAATGAGCTCCAGGGGACCGGCTGGCCCCTCCCTCAAGGCCTTTCCATGTGTTCCCTTATGCAAGGCTCTAGAACATTGGCTTGAGTGCTTTTCCATTCTAGAGATCAAGCAGGGTGTCCATCTACTTCAGGAACACCCGTGGGTCCAGACACCTTGACCACAGCTTGGTCCTGCTGCCCATCCCAGCAGGGACCCTCATCTTGTCTCCCAGCAGGGGTCCTTCAGTCCCTCCCTCTGGTGGAGTGAGAGCTTCCTGGCCTTTCTCTCCAGACCACCCGCAGGAAAACTTGCTGCTCAACTGATCATGATGGGAATGTAAGCAGGCTTCTGACTTTTTAATTTCTTCAATAAAACAACTGTGATGAATTTAATGCAAATGTCATGCTTGATTTCTTCTCCTATTTATATTTGATTGCTATCTATGAAAACCTTTGTTTTTTTTTCTTGTGTTTAAGTGCTCATGGCAAACTCAAAATTTGGAATTATTTGAGTTGGCACCATTTGGAGTTTTGTCTCTTTGCTGGGACTGATGATAAAGCAGGTGTCAGCAGAACTTACAGAGGCATTTCCTGTAGACAGCAAGGTGTGTGCCCAACAGGATGGCTTTGTGCTCAGGCCCAGATGAGTTTAGCAAAGAAGCACAGACTTTGAAACCTAAGTGCCCAAGCCTGAATCCCACATCCACCACTTTCTGGGCAAGTTGCTTAACCTCTGTCCTAGCTTCCTCTTCTATAAAATGGAGACAGGAAAGTTCCTCACTGATAGGATCGTTTCAGAGATTAAATAATTGAATTCACAGAAAGCATCATGAACACACCTGCACATCAAAGCTCCACACCATGGACACATCATCAGTGTGTTTGGGGCAGGGGGCAAGGGGTGGGATCCAGAAGGTGAAGACAGAATGAAGTGGGGTTTACCTTCCTTACCCGGGCTTCCCCTACCCTTGTGGGGGGTTTGATGGGATTATGCTAAATCTGTCAACCCTCTCTTTGTTCTATAAATGAGCTTCTCTCTCAAAAGGAACCACTAGTGGAGGGGGAGGTGGGGAAAGCACACTCAGCTCAAGACCAGACTTGCTTCTCAGGCAAAGAGCACAACAGGGAAACTTTTAGCTCTTCCTCTTGCCCAAGTGTTCCCACCTGATAAATTGCTCTGGGCCCAGGATTCTGAGCTGTGGCCGCTCTTCAGGTGGACTCGAGATGTCTCAGCCTCCAATGCTGGTGTTTCCAAGGATGGCAGGAGGGAGAACAGCCCATCCCTCTGACCGGTGCATCTCATCCCTTCTTCTTTCCCTCCCCTCCTCCCTGTCTCCCTCCCACTCTTAATGTTTGCAGAACTAACCTGAATCCCAGCCAAAGTTCTACATCACCTAGAAACTCAAACACTTTTAATTCAAGCCACATCCCCCAAAAGCATCCAAACAGTGGCTGCCAAAAGAAATGTGATTTGTGCCAGGCAAAGTCACCCATGGTGAGCCCACCCCTTCATCAGCTTTTCTGGAAGAGTTCAGGGCTCCCAGTGGGACCCCCTGACTACGGGTCAGTGTGTGTAGTTGGCCCAGCTGCAGCCCCAGCTGCTAGAGAGATGTGAACTATCTAGAGTCACTGCGCTGGGCCACCAAGGTCTCTGTGGGCATCTGAGGACTGCCAGAGCAGCCTCCTGTCCCCGCTAGATAGCCTTTACAGGAGCCTGAGCAGGAGAGATGGTGGAGGTGAGGGAGAGACACATCTAAGGAGGAAGAACAGAGTAGACATGAGGCAGACGGCACGGAGAAGATGTGGGGCTGGCCAATGTAGCCCCATCCTCCTCCGGAACAGCTGGAATAGTGGACAAATATTGTTTATAAAAACAATCTGAGTAGAGGCACCAGAGAGAAAACAAGCCAGCAGAGAATTACGGGGCCAGATGAAGGACAGAGGGGTCAGCCCAGCTTCTCAGGCCACTCTTCCCAGAGATGTTTGCCACTTCCACAAGAAGCAGTCAAGAGGTGGCAAGAGGAATGGAGAGCTCCTGGCAGCCTTTCAGTGTGTGTGGGGGGGGCGGGCACCAAAAGCAGGAGAGTCCCTATCGGCCACCCATACTCCAGTGGGAGCCATGAAGATCTGCATCCCAGGAATGGGGTGATCAGATTAAACATCTCTCAGAGGGACTGTACCCCAGCTTCAGATCATGTGTGAAACTGGATGATGGTGAATCCGAGCTGCTTGGGTCCCAGCTGCCAGTCAGGAGAGCATACAACCCTGTACCCCAACCTACCACCTGAGGAAGAACATCAGCCTAGCCCCCACATTACTCCTACTACTGGTCCTATAAGAATGTGTGACCCTTGTTTAGAAATAACTAAACCCACGAGACAAAAGCACAGGAAACCAAGAAAAACAAAAGAAAACAGAAGCAAACTCTTAGCAACTCCCCTTCAAATGAAGTTCTCAGAACCAGACTCTCAAATTTTTTTTTTTAATTTTGGAGAGTTTGGGGTATATGTCAAAGAAAGTATAGTTTAATGAACCCTCACATACAATTCATCTTCAACAATTATATACAAACACACACGCATGCGCATACACACACACTTTTGGGGGCATTTTAAAACAAATCCCAGATATAATATCACTTCACCTCTAAGGACTTCAGTATGTAGTTCCAACAACCTAACCATTATGCCATTATCACACCCAGCACAATTAACAATAATTTCTCAATAGAAGCTAAAACTTAATCTGAGTCACAGACTTTGAAATAACTACCCTTAATATGTCCAAGCTCATTAATGACCAAAATTGAAAATTCTTGCAGTTTGACATGATAAAGAGCCACCAGATGATGATTTCCCCAAGCCAATAAGAGGCATCCTGTGGAACACAAATCATGCCCCTCCTCAGACTCATTCCTTTGATCTTCCCCTTGCCGCTGAGGACCTTGGCTCCATGTGTGTGGATGTCCCAGCTATAGGCCCAGGTGCTACTGCGTCACCCCCAGGAGCCAGGCAGTCATAGCCTCACTCTGGGGAAGACCCCAGCTGCCTCATGATCCATCTTGGAAGCCGCAGTGGTAGGAACTGCAAGCAGCCCTGGGTACAGGCTCAGTCCCATCAGATTCTGAGGCTCTGGCTCCTTCACCTCATATCAGCTCAGCCAGGGCTTGGGAATAGACTTCATGAGGGTGGCACACACGGGGGATGGGAGTGTCACACCCATGAGGGGTTTCATTTTTCTTTAAAGATTTTATTTATTTATTCATGAGAGACAGAGAGAGAGAGAGAGAGAGGCAGAGACACAGGCAAAAGGAGAAGCAGGCTCTCTGCAGGGAGCCTGATGTGGAACTAGATCCCAGGACCCCAGAGTCACAACGTGAGCCAAAGGCGGACACTCAACCACTGAGCCACCCAGGGGTCCCCAGGGGTCTCTGATAGTGGACAACAGCAAGCAAGCTCCCCTCTCGCCCTCTCAACCATCCTCCGATGGGTTGTTCTAGAGAACGCCTTTCTGTTCAGCCTGCCTGCGCACACCTTGAACAAATGGGCACTCAGCATATCTCCCCATGAAGCTGTAGTTAGCACTTTCCAGCATTCACTTCTTTTCCTTGACCTTCACCTGTCCATCCTTCATACTTACTGCTCTGCGACCATCCCTTCCTTCACCTTCAAATTTTTCCTGAAAACTTACACTGGCACAGACATCAACCCCGGACTGAATTAGCCTATAAACCGAAAGCAGTACCACACACACACACACACACACACACACACACTCACACACACACATCTGAATGCAAGAAAAAGCGGGTGAAGATCAGTAACAAAGGGAAAGTCATAAAAGTATTGAAAGGAAAAAATATAAATTATCTTCAGAAGAGCCACAATTACACAGATATCTGATTCTACAATAGAAATATTAGGAGTCAGGAGACAGTATCAGGATATTGAGAATATTTTCTTTTACATACCAAAATAGATTTCTGTGCCTAGTGAGAATATTCTTCAAGCATGGGGGTGAAACAGAGACATCTTCAGATAAACATAAGCCAGAGAATTTCTCACCAGAGAAAACTCACTAAGAGAATGATTAAGGAGTGTGCTACAAGGTGCAGGGACATGATAACAGATATGAGCTTGCAAATGCACAAAGAAAAACAAAAGAAAACATAGAAGTTTGGCTGACTCTAAGAGCATACGGACATCCTACAAGATTTAAGGCAGGAGTAACAGATTTCAAGTACTCTGAGATCCCTGAATTATTGGTAAAGGGTAAAATATAGCCAGTAAAATTATCTGTGATAGGAGCAAGCATGCCTGTTGTATCTCTAAGATAATGAGAGTAAGAATAATAAGAGATTATGTGACTAAGCTAATAGAGGCAGGAAACAGAATAATAATATCTAACATTCAACCCACAAGAGGGTAAGAAAAAGAGCATATAGGGCAAGGAGTCCCACACAGGAAGATAACAGATTTAAATAAAATATATCAATAATTAAATCAAATGTAAATGACTTAAGTGTTCTAATTAAAAGGCAAAGATTATCAGACATGAGAAAAAGAACCCCAAAATCATAAATAAATGCTCTAAAAGAGAATGATATGAAGATTGAAAGTGAATAGATGGAGAGAGTTTGATTTGTTTGTTTGTTTGTTTTCCTTTTTTCTTTTTTCAGAGAGAGATCATGAACAGGAGGGGCAGAGAAAGAGGGAGAGAATCCTCAAGCAGACTCTCCACTGAACGTGGAGCCCAACACGGGTCTCGATCCCAAGACCCAGAGATCACAACTTGAGCTGAAATCTAGAGCCGACCACTCAACCAACTGAGCCCCCCAAGCACATCTGGAGAGTTTTAAGGCAGAGAATAATGAGGAGGCAGGTGGTGATGCCATGTTAGCATCAGGCAACCACAGATCACAAGGTCAGACCCGGGTTCTAGAAAAAAGGGTAAGAGTCAACTCACCAGGAAAATAGAACACTTTAATTTTTATGCACATAAGAACACTATCTCCACATGTATTAAGCAAAAGAAGACATACAAAAGACCAAGATTTTTATATATCGGTCAATTATTGCTAGAACAAACGTGACCAAAAAAATCAGTACGATTAACCAGATTTGAAAAAACAAGTGAAACTCTTGATCTAACCCATATGCATATGAAGAATATACCTCATTTCTAGAATACATGGAACATTTACAAAAGTCAGTCAAACAGTGGACAGTAAAGCAAGCCTCAGGAGATTCCAGAGGATGCAAAGCATAGTGGGTATATTGTCCAATCACTGCTCAATTTATAAATTCCTCAATCACTGAGGGATCAGCAAAGATGCCATGACAGTTACAGGATATGGTCAAAGAGATGCTTAGGGGGAAATTTAAAAATGTGAACACATATGTTAAGAGATGATTGAAGACTACAGATCAGCGACCCCAGAACCCATCTAAGGAACTGAACAAAACCCCAAATTTAAAGAGCTACAAAAGAACAAAGTTGGAGGGAGGAAATAAAAAGGAAAGAACAGAAAAGTAAACCATAGAAAACAAACATCTGACAGGAAGGCTCAGGAAAGCTGGAAACACCAACTCTTCAAACTCCCGAGATTGTAGTGCAAACAAGGAGACACAAATCACAGGGGTCAGGAGCAGCAAGAGGGCATCACCACAGACCCTGGACATGTTTGCAAGACTGTAAGGTGGCAATTATACCACCAAATAAATGCAATTCAAAGGAATTAAAATTTTTTTATTATTTTAATTATATATAAAGTATATATATGTGTGTGTGTGTGTGTATGTGTGTGTGTATACATACACACACACATATGGAAACTTCATGGGACATTTTGGCAGGTGCTGTGACTAAGATAACCTTAATCTTAATATCTTAATAACCTCAGCCATTTTTTAATTTTATTTTTTAAATTTAATTTAATTTTATTTAAATTTTTAAGAGAAAAGCAGACAAATTTCTAAAAAACTCCATCCAACCAAAGCTGACCCTGGAAGAAATGGTAAACATGGGTGATCCTATAAATATTAAAGGAATTAAAACTGTAATTTAAAACCTTTCCTTTAAAAAAAATTAAAAAATAAAACAATAAAACCTTCCCTTCAGGACACCTGGGTGGCTCAGTGGTTGAGCATCTTCCTTTGGCTCAGGTCATGATCCTGGGGTCCTGGGATAGAGTCCCACATTGGGCTCTCTGCAGGAAGCTTGCTTCTCTCTTTGCCTGTGTCTCTGCCTCTCTCTATGTGTGTCTCTGCCTCTCTCTGCCTGTGTCTCTCTTGAATAAATAAGTAAAATCTTCATAAATAAATAAATAAATAAATAAAACCTTCCCTTCAAGAAGACTCCAGGCCCAAATGGGGTGTCTCAGTGAAAGACCAATGTTGATTCATACAAACTCCTCCACAGGCCAGAAAATGGTGGGAACACCCACCCCCCACTGGTTTTATGAAGATTTAATGACCTTGATTCCAAAACATATAAGGTCATTTTAGGAAACAAAGGTACAGGACCATGGAAGAATTTCTTGAGCAACATGGTAGGGGTCTCCTGGTACTGCAAAGTTGTTTGGGAAGGTAGCTCTGACTGGTTAGTTTGGAGAGCTCTTAGAACCCCCAAGCCCACACTACCCCTTTCCTTGCCCTCACCTGTGACCTCTCAGATGGCCAGGGAGCCTGCCTATGTATATCCACTGGGACTCACTGTGGATTATCTGGCCCCCACCCATCCTGTCATTGCCCCCCCCCCACAGGCTTCCCTACAGTTGCTTAGACCTGGTTGCAATCTGTAGTCTGACCCCCATCTGCATGTCTGGGGACACCTTGTCCCTTGTCATTCACCTTAGTGCAGATGCTGTCCATGCACAATGGAGTTGTTATCCAGTTTTTGTGCTCTGTCTGGATTCCTTGAGGCCTTTAGGTAAGTCTCACAATTATGCCACCGGCCATTCCCTCATGGGGTCTGATATGTGCCTTTATGCCGGTCTGTAGCTCCTGTATGGCATAGATTTTTCAACCTCTATAGATGGATATTCAGATGGTTTCCTGTGTTTTGCTATTTACAAAAAATGCACAAGAATATCTTTGGACATATGTTTCTAAGTATGGGTTCTTTTATTTTTGTAAAGCAATGCTGAAACTGGAGTTTCTGCATCATAGTTAATGGAGATTGCCAGATTGCTTCCCCGAGAGTCATAGCAACTCACACTCCACCAGTAACATTACAGAGCATGGGTGTCTCTGACGCCTTTCTTCTAAACTGTTAGAATTTGAGAGGAAACTTGGTATTTTGTTAATTTAATTTTCCTGCCGCTAGTGAAGTTGAGCGTTTTAATGTCTAATCACTTTTTGCATATTCATTCACTTGCCTATTCATATCCTTTGATATTTTTTCAAGTGGATCTTTGTTTTTCCTTTTTCTGTAGAAATTCTTTGTAGGGATGCCTGGGTGGCTCAGTCGGTTAAGCGGTCAGCTGTTGATTTCAGCTCAGGTTGTGATCTCAGGGTCCTGGGATCAAGCCCCACATTGGGCTCCCTGCTCAGCCGGGCGTCTGCTTGAGATTCTCTCTCCCTCTGCCCTTCCCTTTGCTAGCATACACTCTCTCCCTCTCTCAAATCAATAAATAAAATCTTTTTAAAAAAATTCTTTGTGTGTGAGCAATATTAAACCTTGGTCCACAAACATTGCAAGTGTTTTACCTATCATTTGAGATTTGACTCCTTTAAATATAATTTACCACATAGAATGTGTAACTTCTGAGGTGAATCTGTCACTATTTCCCTTTGTACCCTTGAGGTTAGTCTGTTCTTTGAGAAGACCTTCCTCACTCCAAGGTTAGACAAATATTCTTCTCCATTTTCTTCTAATATGTGTATGGGTTAGTTTTGGAGGTAGCTCTGTAAACCTTCTGGGATTTATTTCTATGGAACAAAGTAAGGATCTGTGTTTTCTTCCAAATGAATGACTGATCTTACCCAGCAATAATTCCTTTCTGCTTCTTCCTTAGCGATGTAATCCTAGGCCTGTCTGGAAACAAAGCTTTCTGCCATGTTCTTCACAGGAAGTTGACCTGGCTGTACTCCAGGGTCACCCTCACCTGCCTAATCCCATAGCTCTTCCAAGAGATTGGTTCAAAAGTGGGCATGTGACCCAATTTTGGCCAAAAGAACGTGGGGAGAGCCGAGCAGAGGCCGTGGGAAAGGTCAGCCTCCCTCCTCTGGGTCAGCTTCCAGAAGTTACTGTGTCTTCTTCCTCTGCAAGTGGCGTTGAGTGGGGAAGAGACCAGGGCCCTAGAGCATCTGACCACTTGTAGTGAAGAAGCTAACACGGGAGGGCGGAGCCAAGAGAGACAAGGGAGTCCTGAAGGCTGTATCTCTCTACAGCTGGGAGGTCCGCATTCTGCCATAAGACGTGTCATCATCTTCCTTTCTTCTCTAGATGTGTCTTTGTTAAAATTATTCCCATTTTTATAGATTTCATTTTTTATTATAGATGGTAGCTTTCTGTTTAATTTCTATTTATCAACATTATTTTTAAAGGTATTGATTTCTATGTCTTTTGTGTACAAAATTATCTTTTTAATTCGATAGTGTTTTTTTTTTAATTTGGTCTGTTGTATTTTCCAAACCTACAATTCTATTATTTACAAATAAATATAATGTTGATTCTTCTATTTTAACTTCAGTGTGACTTATTTCTTTTTCATTTTCTTACATTAGCTGTACCCCCCCCCCCAAATAATATCATTTAATAGTGATGGTAGAGGTTGTTGCAATCGTGGTCCACATTTTAGCAGCTTCATATTTCACAATTTAATATGCAGATTTCTAACAAATTATCTTCATTATATTTCAGTGGCTTGTTCCTCATCCTATTTTATTTACAGCTTATATTACAAATAACTAAAATTTACTCAGATGTTACTTTTAAATCTGTTGATATAATTACATGGTTCTTTAATGTGTTTATGTAATGAATCTGTTAAACATGCTGTATCATTCTCACATTCCTGGAGCAAGTCCTTCTCGGTCAAGCAAAATGCATTTTCCAATTTACTGCCAAATGTGATTTGCTAATATTTTATAGGATTTGGGGAGTTTGCATTTATATTCACAAATGGAATGGATCCACTGTTTTTCCTCTTATTTTGTTCTCTCTAAAGTCAGATTTCAGTATTAAATTACAGTGGGTAAAATACAAAATAGATGAAAAATTTCTTTCTTTTTCTTATGATTTGCTATATTTGTTTGAATAACATGGAAATGACAGACAATTTATTAATTGAGATATGTCCTCTAGGGGCACTGCTTCTCTGTCAACTGAAGGGATATGCTTCCTGGTATACCTGGTACCACAAGTTCTTTCTTGACTGAACAAGCAGCTTCTTTGAAGGCAGAGAAATAACCCAGGTCTATAAATCTTAACACTTAGGGAAAGCATAAATTTAAGGAAAGCACTCCAACTCTTCTAAAGAATCTAATAATATTTCATGCCAAAATTATATTTTCGAATCAATATTATTTTCCATGAAAAATGTATTACTAAATGGTATCATGGAGACAAATAAAAACACACTTTTGAAGCAATGGAAAGTGTACTCTACAAAGGTTCACATAGCCCATCACAATGACCGAGGCCACAATAAAACTATGAAACTAAAATTGCATAGCTGAAATGTACAAGAATAGCTCAATTCACCAAGCCCAAGGAAATGGTCATTTGACACAAACAATTACGCATCCCTTTCCTACTTTACAAGGGCACAATGAAGATAAAAAAGATTTCCATATGAAAGCTTCAGGGTGTTTCAAAGGAAGCTGCATTCTCTGTATAATCACCATTATTGTCAAGACTGCCAATTTAAAAATGACCTATCTCTAGGGTGACCAGAAGGTATGGCCATTTATGGTGTTTGCAAAGGCTTCAGCTATGAGAAATGATTATTATTCTTGGCTCTGCTATGAAATGGAATTATTCAATAGGTACCATGTGCCAGAAAAACAGTAGGCTTATTCAAGAGGGCTCTGAAGCTAATAGTAGATAATAGTTATGCAATCAGAGATCAATTATTTAAGGACAAATAATTATATTACTAAGCTATCCCAGTTGAGAAAAGAATTATATAGTTTTATGAATACGGCTTGAAGGCTCAATAGAATCATATGTTTTGTAGAACATAAACTGATTCTTGAGGTGAAATGATTGGTACAAGGTCTCATTTATTCTGCAGGTACATAAGAAATAGCACAAGAAGTTGAGGAAATAGTGGTGAGCAAATAGAAATAGTCTTTGCTCTAGAAATATTTACCACTTATGGGAATAGCCAAAAAAATCAAAATAAATTATCTTGAATGGTAACTAAGTGATGAGATAGTATGTTGATCATCTTAACTGTAGTAATCATCTCCCTCTACGCACATATATCAAGTTATCTTGCACAGCTTAAATATGAACAATTTTTATGACCAAAATAGAATGAAGTTAGACCCTCACTCCTTATACAAAAATGAACTCAAGATGGATCATAAACTTAGATGTAAGAGCTGAGATCATCAAAAGAAAAGACTTGTAGAAGAAAATGTAAATCTTCTAACCTTGGGTTAGAAAATAATTTCTTATCTATAACACTAAAAGTGCAAATGACAAAAAAAAACTACATGAGTTAGATTTTGTGAAAATTTAAAACTTTTTGTGCTTCAAAGGACACTGTCAAGAGCATGAAAAGCACAACCCACAGAATGAGAGAGTATATTTGCAAACCATGTATCTGATAAGGGACTTGTATCTAGAACATATGAAGACACTCTTATACATCACAATAAAAAGACAACCCAGTTTAAAAGTGGGCAAAGGATCTGAACAGATAATTCTCCAAAGAAGAAGGTGTACAGATGGCCAACAGGCACATGAGAAGATGCTCAACATCATCAATCACCAGGGAAATGCAAATCGAAAGTACAGTGCAGAAGCCACTGCAGTCACCAGGATGGCCACAACAAAAGAGATGGACAATGACAGTGTTGGCAAGGATATGGAGAAACCAAACCCCTCAAACACAGCAGGTGGAATCATAAAATGGAGCAGCTACTTTGAAAACCAGTTTGGGAATTCCTCAAAAAGTTAAACCAGAGTTACCATATGATCCTTCCATTCTACTCCTATGTACATATTTGAAAAGCACAGAAAACACGCATCAAACAAGTATATGTACATGCATTTTCACACCAGAACTATGCACAAAGGCCAAAAGGTAGAAATGGTCCATAGGTCCATCAATGGATGAGTGAATGAACAAACTATGGTAAATACATCCAATGGCATATTATCCAGCCATAAAAAGGAATGAAGTGTGACATGTGTGACAAACATTATGCTAACTGGTTGAACCTCAAAAACATTATGCTAAATTGAAGAAGCTGGTGACACAAGGTCACACAGATGTTACAATTCCATCTACTGGAAACATCCAGAATAGATAAATCTGCAAAGACAGAGTTCAGGTTGTTGGTTGCTGGGAGCTGGGGAAAAGGAGGAACAGAGTGACCGCTTGATGGGTACAGAGTTTCTTTTGGGGTGATGAAGATGTTTCAGAATCAGGCAGAGATGGGGACTGCACAATATGGTGAATGTACTAAATGCTACTGAGAAGCCACTGTTTGCTTTAATGTTATGTGAAATTTAGCTCAATAAATTACTTTTAAAAGCACATAATCATGTGATGAGCTGTTGTTGCTCTTGTCAGAAACACCCTTCCTTTTATATCACTGCTCACTCTCCCAAAAAATCATATTTGATGAACTAAACATGTCTGTGGAAAGGAAGTACCTAAACCCCTTGCACACTTGCCCCTCTGGCCGGGCACCAGGGACATGGTGACAAGAGGAACAGAACAGCAGACTTGGTCCCCAGAGAACTGGGCCAAAGATCAAGGCTGTCACCTCCCAGCTGTGTACCACTGGGGCGGGTCCTTCGACATGGCCTTTGCTCCTTCCTCTGTAAACCAGGGTCATCACAACATCTTTGCCCACCTGGTAAGACTTCAGGGAGCAAAGAGAAGAACGGGATAAAATCTCCTGTGAACCATGGAGCATCACATGAATGTAAATTTTGTATTTGTTTGAACCACATACAACTGCCAAGAGTCAGCCATTTTTTATTGATGGCCGCCATGTGCAATCTACCATGACTGTCTTCTCAGGTCAGTTTCATGTGATTCAGGCTAGTTTTCAGCCTATTAAGTATCCACAACCTCTTTGATTAAGAAATAAACCATGGGGGGATCCCTGGGTGGCTCAATGGTTTAGTGTCTGCTTTCTGCCCAGGGCGTGATCCTGGAGTCCTGGGATTGAGTCCCACATCAGGCTTCCTGCATGGAGTCTGCTTCTCCCTCTGCCTGTGTCTCTGCTTCTCTCTCTCTCTCTCTCTCCCCCCGTCTCTCATGAATAAATAAATAAATAAATCTTAAAAAAAAAAAAAGGAAGTAAACCATGATAAACTTCCTGATAATTTAGTTTTATAATTTTGCAGGTATCACATACCTTATCCCAGTACTGACACCTGAAACATGCTAATCCATGCACCTTGTGAAGCTCAGCAACATACGGAGCATAAAAGGTTAAAGAGCATGTTACCACATGGTCATTGAGAGCACAGAGGCTGGAACTCCACTGCTCCATTTCTAATCCTGGACTTTCTATTACTCCCTGTGTGACCTTGGATGAGGTGCTTAAACTCTCTGTACTTCAGTTCCCTCATCTGTAAAATAAGATTAATAATAACACCTACTTCTGTAAAATAAGATTAATAATAACACCTACTTCACAGAGTTCTTGTAAAGAGGACGTGAGTCAGTGAGTGTAGGGCTAATAGAAAAACCTTTGGCACTTGGTAGAGTAGCTGATCTTTCCATGTTAATGCTATTGACTTTCACATTTTGCCCAAGGTAATTACGGACTTAACTTCACAAAAAAAATATTTTAGAAATGGAAGGCAAATTTAAGTGTTCTGTGGATCTCTGTGTGTCTTTAGATCTACCTAGGTTTACAGGGAATAAAAGGCAGCTAATTTTATCAAAGTTCTATAATCATTTTGTCCTGAAACTCCAAAAGAAATATCCATAGCCCCATAAAGTTGGAAGTCTGAGAGTCTCTTTCTCTCTCTCTCTCTTTTTAAAGATTTATTTATTTATTGAGAGAGAGAGAGTGAAAGAGCACAGGGGAAGAAGCAGAGGGGGAGGGGGTGTCAAGTGGACTGCTGCTGAGTGTGGAACCCAACTGACCAGGGCTTGAGGTGAAGCTGGACTTAGGTCTCCACATGAGGCTGGATCTCATGACCTGAGCCAAAACCAAGAGTTGATGTTTAACTGATTGCCAGGCACCCCTCTGAGAGTGAGTCTCTTTCCATGGTTCCAAAGAAAGCCCTGTATTTGGAGCCAGCTAGGCACAAAACCTAACTTTTTGATCAAAGTCTAATAAGATACAACATAGGAATTCACACGTGATATTCTTAGAGATAAAAGAACTATGGAATGCAAATTTTGCCAGCAAAAGAAGAATAAAAGGAATTTAGAAAATTCTAACATTTTTCTTAATGTGAAAAGCCTACTTTCATTCTTAACTTGTCTCAATGCATGATGTTTTTCCTATTAAATTGCGGGGGGGAGATGGGCATACCCACTGGTGATGATTGTGTTGTAAAGTGGGCATTTTGCATTTCTTTAAGTCCCAGATGTGTTTCCTGAGGTGTTCTAAAGAACAGTTACATCAGAATCACCTGAAATATCAATAAAAATTCAGATTCCTGGATCCCGCAGGTTTTGAAATGTATGGGAATTAAATCTAAAATAACTATATTATTAAGCAATTTTTTAAAAGAAGCCTGAAAATATGATCAGGAGAGTGGACACAACAAGTAACATCTCACAGCTTTGAAAAAAATGCAAAAGAATTTCTAGAAATGGAAAATGCTTCACTCAAATGAAAACACAGTGGACATCTGAGCATCAGATACACCCAGTTGAAGAGAGAACTGCAAGCGGAGCAGGAGAGAGAAATAAGGAAATCATCCAGAATACAATCCAGAGAAACAGGAGAAACAGAGGGTAGTAAGAGATATGCAAAGGTAGGTGAGAAGGTTGGAGTTGGAAAAAGAAAAATAATGAAGGATGACGAACAGTAAATATTTTAAAGAGGTGGTTGCTGAGAATTTTCCAGAATTGCTAAGACACCAATGCCCAGATCCAGAAAGCTCAATGAACTTCCAACATAAATTTGAAAAAAAAAAAAAAAGAAATGTTCCCACACATGTAGGTTTATCATAGTAACACCGTAGAATCCCAAGGTGAAAAGAACATTTAAAAGCATCATGAAGATTAGAACAGAACAGCCATCTATAAAAGATAGCAACAACAGGACCCAGAGGACAGAGGAGAGGAAAGATCTAAGTTGGGCATGTTGTCAAAGGAGATGATAAGATATCATTCCACACCTGCCAGATTGGCAAAAAATATAAAGTCTGATAACACCAAGTGTTGGAGAGAATGTGAATCAATGGTAATTCTCCGTAACTCTGCCAGTGGAGTGGAAAACTTGTGCAACCAGCAAGGCAAAGTTTGGTGTCACTGAGTGAAATGAAAGAAGATCTTGCCCCATGACCCATCCTGGCTCTTCCCAGGGCACCATTTGCAAACCTGCTCCAGAAGGCATCTACAAGAATGTGTGACAGCAGAAGTGCTGAGAGTGACAAAAAAAAGAAAGAAAGAAAAAAGAAAAAGAAGAAAAGAAAGAAAGAAAGAAAGAAAGAGAAAGAAGAAAGAAAGAAAGAAAGAAAGAAAGAAAGAAAGAAAGAAAGAAAGAAAGAAAGAAAGAAAGAAAGAAAGAAATATAGGCAGCCCTGGTGGCACAGCGGTTTAGAGCCGCCTGCAGCCAGGTGTGATCCTGGAGACCCGGGATCGAGTTCCACATCAGGCTTCCTGTATGGAGCCTGCTTCTCCCTCTGCCTGTGTCTCTGCCCCCCTCTCCCTCTGTCTCTATGAATAAATAAAATCTTGAAAGAAAGAAAGAAAGAAAGAAGAAGAAAGAAAGAAAGAAAGAAAGAAGAAGAAAGAAGAAAGAAAGAAAGAAAGAGAAAATAAGCAAAATATCCATCAGTAATACCATCCATCAGTAATACCATGGAAAATAAAATTTGGTGTCATCATACAATAAAATTCTCCAGTGATGAAATGATCCACAACTGCATGCATCAACATGCATGAATGAATCTCGACAACACAATATGAGCAAAAGAAGTCACAAGGAATATACATAGTACAATTACATTGAAATATAATCCAAAAAACAGGCAAAAGCTTAGAGATAAAAACATGTTAACACTCTGTGTGTATGTGTGTGTGTGTAAAAGTACAAAAACACGGGTATACATTACATTCAGATTGCACTTGGTCTTAGCCAAAAGGCTAAGAAGCAATGTATCATCACATTCAGATTAATGTCTACTTTTTAGGAGGAAGAGTAGAGAATTAGGGGGCTGGGGGTAGAAGAAGAGGGCTTCTTCCACTGTATCTCACATAACATTTCATTTTAAAAACAAAATCATAAGCAAACATAGAACATGATATTATGTAATCAATATGGGTGACGGGCTTGTAAGATTTAATATTCTTATTTATATTTTTATTTGTGATTTTCTTCATTATTTGAAGTATTCCTTAATTTTAGAAACCAAGTACACTAGTATACATGATAAATAAAGAGCTCACAAAAATAGTAATAATAAAAAATAACCACCAAAAAAAAAAAAGCAGGTAAAAGATTTGAGCTGATACTTCACTAAAGCAGATATGTGAATGTCAAGTAAGTTCAAGAAATGCTCCGTATCAGTAGTTATTAAGATAATGAAAAGTAAAAGTACAGTAAGATACCACAGCTCACACACTAGTAGGGCGGATAAAATTTAAAAGACCACATCAAATACTGTCAAGGATGTGGAGCAACAGAAAGTTTCTTACATTGCCGGTGCAAATGTACAACGATACAATCTCTTGGACATCACTTTGGCAGTTTCTTTTCTTTTCTTTTTTTTTTTTTTTTTTTACTTCGGCAGTTTCTTAACAATTAAACAGATTAGGGCGCCTGGGTGGTTCAGTGGAGCATCCGCCTTCGGCTCGGGTTGTGATCCTGGGGTCCCAGGATCGAGTCCCATATCAGGTTCCCTACAGGGAGCCTGCTTTCTCCCTCTGCATGTGTCTCTGTCTCTGTCTCTGTCTCTCTCGTGAATAAATAAAATCTTAAAAAAAAAAACAAGTAAACAGATTACCTCTATAAACATATAAATCCTATAACCCACCATTCCATTCCGAAGCCTTTCACAGGACAAAAGAAGGCATATGTCTGTGGAAAGACATATGCAAGTGACCATAACAGCTTTATTTGAAAGAGCTAAACCCTGGAAGCAACCCAAATGTCCATGAACAGGTAAGTGGACAAGCTCTGATATATCCGTATAATAGAACAGTAGTTGGCAGTAGGAAGGAATGCATTATAGGCCATAGCAAAAATTGTCTTCAGAGTAATTACACTGAGTGAAAGAGGCCAGACGAGAGAGAGTATACGCTGTAGGTATGATTCCATCTATTTTAGGAAATGTAAGCTAAAGCAGAGCAGCAGAGAAAGTAGCTGAGTGATCCCCAGGGATGGGGGGGGGTGGGGGTTGGCGAGAAGAGGGAGGGATTCCCAGCGGGCAGGAGGAAGCTTCCAGGGTGATTCACAGGTTCCTGATCTCGATCGTGGTGATGGATTTACGAGGGTGTGCCTAGCCAAATTCATCAGATTGCGCTCTTTGGATATGTGCGTCTTTGTGTATCAACTACACCCCCATAAAGCCGGGTAAAAAAATAAACAAAGCAAGTGGAGAAGTAGTAAGGGAACTAGCAGGGCCGGGGAAGCCACAAGCCACAAACCTGCAGAAAATCCTGCCCAAATGTACCGCGAGACAGGTCAGGAATTTGCTGCACCAGGGACATTGGAAGGCCTCAATGCAGGGCCCTGGATGAAAGTGTTTTACACACCGCCTGTCACCATCCCAATTCCCCAGACAGATGCAGACCCTCCCCTCCCCACCCACCCTGGCTACAGCTCCCCCCTCCACTTCACCCCAACTGCTCCAGGCAGCCAGGCAGTCAGGCTTGTCCCTGCTAGCTTAGGTGCATTCCTCTCTGGTGGCGAGGAAGGGTCCACCCAAGAGGTGTGGGCTCCGACCTGTGGACACACACACCAGCATCCGTGCCGTGTCTCTGCAGGACATGCCCCTGACGCAGCCTACTCTTTAACACGAATAGACAAGGGGTTCCCAAGCGTTTGAGGAGATCTTCCAACAGGAAAGAGAGAGTTGATTCGGAAGAAAGAGAGAGGTAGGGAGGAGGGAGGGCAGTGTGGGGAGGAAGGAGGGGGAGGAAAGTTGTGATTGAAGGAGGGAAGGAGGGAGCAAAATCAAACCAGGGGAAATAGGGACACGTCAGAAAAAACACAGCCTTGAAAAAATTGTCATTACTATCTTCAGAGGAATAACAGAAGACGCTACATCCATAAATCACAAAGAGCTGCCATGAAAAGGAACAATGAAGATGAAGAGGGGGCCCCGGGAATTAAACTTGTGATGGGTGAAATACACCTGGGCACTTGGCAAGAGGGTCTGGAGCAGGCGCGAGTGGAATGTGAGCTGGCCAGGATGCAGGAGGCTCCCCGCGGACCCATAGCCGAGCGCCCCAAGTGTCAGGGTGGACAATCCACCGCACTCCAGAACCTGCTGAGGTCTCCCTCCTTCACCAGCGCTGGTGGAGAATGCCGGTGTGCAAGGTGTCTGCAGGGCCACCACGGGAGGGTGTTCTGTTTTGGCTCAGCCAGGGGACAGAGGGGTCCCTGACCTAGCCTGGTGTCTGCTCACCGGGGCCCCAGGATACAGCTGGATCCACCGCAGGAGAGCAAGTCCCCAGGGAAGGGGGCTTCTTTATAATTCACACGGAGCTGCACTGTGGACAGATGGGTGGCCTGGGCATCAGCAAAGGACAGACCTGTGTCCCCAAGGGCACAGTTGCCTGCACGGTTGCACCTCCCCCGAGGTGAGATGCAGCCTGGACCCCAGATGGCACCCAGCAGGGACCCACGCAGGCCGCGCAGCAGTGCTGGTCCCAAGAAGGGGGCTCAGACCTTTGGCACCCCAGAAGCAGTGGCTGAGCGCTCAGCTCCTGAGAGGCACAGCTCCCCCCTCCGCCGCTGGGTTCTCCCAGCACCTGCCAAGGCTGCAGGCTCCAGGGCCCGCCCCCAGGGCACCCTGCCAGCCGGGCCATCTTCTCCAGAAGGACACTTGGGGGCAGTCATTCAACATTGCACACGCTCTCCTCTCCTCTGCATGGCTCCCGTTCACCCTGAGAACAAGCCTTCCCCGGGGGCTCCGGGGGCTCTGTGACACCCTGAGCCTCTTCCCCAGGCAGGAACACAGCTTTGGCACACAGGAGGCTCCCGGAGGGAAGGGGGGACACCCCCCGCGGGACTCCTAAATCCCAGCCCTCCCCAGGGCCTGGCCCAACATAAGAGAGAACAAATGCGAGAGGCCTTGCTCTAAGGAGACCTGGAGAAAAACACACACACACACACACACACACACACACACACACACAGCAGTGTTGCAGTGTTGTGGGTTCCTTAGGACCAAGGCGCTAACAAGGACATCATTGCTGGCAAGGTGGCACATTCCAGGCAGGGGGCAGCTCACAAACGAGCAAAAGTGCGAAGGAGGCCGAGTGATGTCCGACGGGACGTGCCAGTGGCTCCAGGTGGGACGCCAGGGTGGAAGTTCACAAGCAAGGGGGCATTGGCAGCAGGGGGGGCGGGCTGCTGGACGTACCCCGCCCCCCGGACATCGTGGAAACTCCCAGATGGGGTGGGTGCGGGCTGCTGGCAAACAAGACACCCCCCCCCCAGCCAGCCTGTCTGGCAGCTGCCCTACACCAAAACGGGATGCAACCCCCCGGAGTCCCACCACACCCCTCCAGGGGGCAAAACCAGCCTGGTGACCGAGACATTCAGACCCTTGCCCAAATTAGAGTGTGTATATATGTGTGTGCACGTGTGTGCACGCCCTTGGGGCAATAGACACCCACCGCCCCCTGCCCCCGGAGAGTTGCAGGAAGTCACAGAGAGCTTCCGGGGGTCTCGATGATTCCATTGGGGTAGGGGTGTGTGCAGGCAGGGGTGAGGCTGCTTCCAGAGGTCCTTGTAAAGGGGGGCTGAAATGGAGCCCTTGAGCGGTTGCAGTGGGCTGGGCCCTGGAGGACTAGGACAGCTGTGGAAGAGCCGGAGGCTCCATGTTCCTGCCCCCCCTTCCTGCCGGCAGGTGCCCCACTCTCCACTCAGGAGGCTCCCCTCCTTCTCAGGCCCCCCGGCGCTTGCTCCCCTTCACCTGTTAACCCTGTAGGACCCCAGGAGCCTGGGACCAGCCAAAGGTGCAATGACAACCCTGGGGGTGGCAGCTGACATACCCTCACACCACTGTACACGAGTGTATGCCTATGCACACCCTCACATACTCATGCACACATGCACATGCACACATATAGGCACACCCTCATGCACATGCTAATGCACACACATGTATACACATGCTCACACAATCATAGAATTGCACACTCACACACTTACATATACCTGCATGTGTTCATACCAGCACTTACACACTCACACACAGGGCCCTGGGTGAGACCACGCCCACTGCACACCACCACAAAGCTGGCTGTCTGAGGTGGGTATGTACCAGCGACCCCGTGTCGCCCGCCTACTGGATTGTAAGGTGCCTCTAACTCCCATCTTCAGATCCTGGGCTGGCCTGGTGGCAGGGGAAGGGGAGGTGAGGGAGGCCATCGCCTTGTGAGGAGCTAAAAAAACAGTGATCAGACAAATAAGACTTTAATGCAATACTTTAAAAATTGAAATTAATGCAAGACAATCCATGATTGTTAAAGACCATAGGGGCGCTGAGCTGAGGTATGCTGGACCTGAAGCAAGAGGAGCAACCGGGACAACATGCGACTCCTGTGCCACCGTCTAGTCTAACGGGGAGAACACAGACAAGCAGGCTGATGAGCACGATCCCTGACCCGCAACCTCCCAAAGGGACAGGACACTCTCAGGAACCTCCCGCCCTGGCTGGAGGAGTCCAAAGAGGTGATGGCGACACACAACGTGGGGCCCTGGAGAGAAAAAGGCCCTGGAGAGGAAAGGGCCCTGGCGGTTGACGATGTTTTCCTGAAGTCAGTTTCTCAGTTTGGAAGGTTGTCGCTCTGCCGCCCACCCCTCCTGTGATGGTGGCAGAGATGCTGAGAGCAGGGGAAGCCCTCTGGCATTTCCCCACACGATCTCACCAGCTTCTCTGTGAGTCTCTGACGGCTTCCAAACTTAAACAGTTAAATAAATAAATAAATAAATAAATAAATAAATAAATAAATAAATAAGAATAAATTAGCTGACATCAATAAAAGAGAGAGAGAGAGAAAGAGAGAGGACCACCCTGCATTAGGTGGAGACCACTTCTGGCCGCTGAGCCAGGCCCTGAGGACATGAGGGTGGAGATTAGGGGTCTGGTCCTTGAGGCTGGGTAAGGGCACCTGGGGGATGGTGCTTGGAGCAGATGGAGGCTCAGGGGAGAGCAGGGGTCCCAGCAACACCCGAGGGCTGGCCGTGGTCAACGATGGCCATGGGCACTCCAGCTGCAGGGGTGAGGGCAGAGAACTTGCTCTAGATGAGGACACGGAGCTGAGGCGGGATGAGGGCCCCCGGGGCCGGCACCGTCTATGCAATGGGCTGCAGGACACCAGACACATGACAGGATTGCAGGCGGGGGCTGGCTTCCCAGTGAAATAGGAGGGCGTCGGAAATGAGCAGCCAGCCTTACAAGGACGGTGTTTGACCAGAAAGAAAAGACTTTAACTGGAAGTGATTAGTGTCCACAGAAGCACACACCCCGGGTGGCCTGGGTCCAGGGCTCTGAGCCGAATGACTGTGCCGTGGCCGCTGCACTGGCGGGAGCTGGTCACAGGGAAGGAGCGGCCTTGGCTGAGGCTCATTGTGGGTGAGATGGCCCAGCAGGGAGCCCTGATGTCCCCGGGGAGAAGCCGCTGCCCCCTCCCCATCAGCTCCAACAAGGCCATGACTGGCAGTGGGCAGGTGGGGCCCTAGGACCCGCACACGACACCTCCTGGAGCTCTTTAGTTCCTGAGGATAAAACCACGGCCAAGAAATGACCAGTACACCTTGATCTGGGGTAGGAAGCTGTGCTGTGCCACTCCTGCTCACAGAAGGTGGGCTGTGCGGCCCAGGGCAGCCTGGAACCTTTCAAGGGGCACTGCAGTGCGGGAACAGTGGGGCAGCCTGTCGTTGGGCTGGCCTGAGTCCTCAAAAACAGGTGTTGGAGGCATCTTATAATCCATCAGGTGGGGGACTTGGGGTCACCAGAATATGCCCACCTCGGATAGCCAGGTTTGTGCCACTGGGCAAGGGGGTGTGCAGCAGGGGCCAGGTGGGTGTGTTTATGCTGATGTGAATGAATGCCTGTGGGGTAGTGTGAGTGTGCAACAGTGTGAACATGTGTGAGCCCCCTCCCCATCCTCCATCCCCCTCACAGCTCTGGGCACAAGTCACCCTAATGCACTTATAAATAAACCAATGCAAGGACTGACCAGGTACCAACTGCTGATGCATCTGCTGTCATCTCCAGTCCTTACGACACCCCCATGGCAGATGCACAACAAACTCAAGGTCAGTGACGTGCTCGGGCTAAGGGCAACGGGAACTAGGTTTGGACTCCGTCCCCCTGAACACCACGCCCTGGCACCTGCCACCATGAAGCTCTCGGGCATCGTCTCAGTTCGCAGGTGACACTCAGGGCTAAGTACCTGGTAGTGTACTGTCCCCTTTCACCAGCCTTCCCCAGGACAAAGGGACACAAGGCTCAGAGCATCGACCGCCTCAGGTGGCCCACATCACACAGAAGTGGAGTATTCTGGGGCTGGAGCCTCAGTCTCAGGGGCATCCACGGGCCTAGGGGGATAGGGATTTTCCCAGATGGGCCCTGGAGATACTCCTGCCATCCTCTCTTCTGTGTGGGGCTTCTGGGCTTCCCAGTTTGCTTCTCTGGGCAGACGGCTTCCTGTGCTGATTCACAGCCCCACTGCTCCCCATGAGCAGCCTGGACCCCCCCGAGACCCCCCAGAACTCCGGGCACCCCCTCTATGCAAACACCCCCCATCATCTGACTAATGCTCCGTGTCCCTGTTCCTATTGCATATCCATGGTCCCTGCTTGGGCCAGGATCCACCCCTGTCTCCCCCCAGCAATGGCCCCAGGCTGGGGGCGGGGAGTCAGGGCACAGGTGAGAGGAGGCGCATAGAGCTAGCCAAGAGGAGGGACACGCAGCTTCCTGGGCAGACTGGCCCAAGAGTCCATTGCTCCTCTGGCATGTATATTTACACTGGGTTTCTGACCTCCAGGGAGACAGAGTTATAAATGGAATCACAAACAGATTTTTTTTAAAGACTTTATTTATTTATTCCTGAGAGGGAGGCAGAGACACAGGCAAAGGGAGAAGCAGGCTCCCTGCGGGGACCCCGATGAGGGACTCGATCCCAGAACCCCAGGATCATGACTTGAGCGGAAGGCAGATGCTCAACCCTTGAGCCCCCAGGTGCCTCTCTTAAAGGGCCATAATATAAAAGGTCTCACTCACCCCAGGGTGAGTAATAATAAACTTGGGTTTCAATGAGCAGGTGTCCCATTGCCGGGGGGTGAAACTGAAATGACACGTGTGTACGGAGGCCTCCCCTGTGATGGGCCGTGTCCTAAACACCTAAACACTCGCCCGCTCTGTCCTCCTCACCTCCCGCCATAACCCTGAGGAGGTCCTCAGTCCCGCCGCCGCCCGGAGGGCACACAGGCCTGTGCGGCAGCCCCGCGACCCCGCTGACCTCCCGGAGTGGTTTCCGCCGCCCCGGGGAGGGGCTTTCACTGCCTCGGCATCACCCGGGAAGGGGGTCAGGGAGGCTTCGGGAGAAACAAACCAAATTGGTTTCCTTTAGTTTAAAAGTTCAAATCTAATCTATTACAGGAAGGAAATGATACTCGAGTTTTCTTTTCTCGTCTTTAACCAGACTTCAATTTCAGTTTCAAGTCTCTTGAAAAGCTTCACAAAAATCCCTCGTGCTTTATCAGTAATTTTTAACTGTCTAATTGAGTGGAAGGCGTAGACGCGTCGCTGAAGAACATCAGCAGGTTGTCACAAATCAGATCCACACGCTCCAACCCCGAGCCGTCTCTACCGCCGAGGCGGCAGCGCGGGGGGATGGCAGCTGTCTCTCAGAGCGCGGGGGGCTGCCCGCAGCACAGGCTGGGCTATGGGGTTTCCCCCCACTTCAAGAGGGAAAACAAATTATGTGCGTTGCCCTGTTGGCATTTCACGGTGTCAAACGCTGGCCCAAGTGTCTCGAATGGGGACGCCAGCCCTTTGCTCTTTCCCTCTCACCCTTTCCAGCAGGGATGGGGAGAGGGGACCCTGCTGGGACCCAGAACTGGCCTCAGGGCCACGCAAGTGTCGGTAGGTGCCAGGCACCTCTTCCTGGCTGGGGTCACACCTCCCCGCAGGCTCCCGTCTCTCCCCTGGAGCAGGCCCAGAGGTGCATGCCCAGCATGATCCGAGCCAGAGGGACAGACTCAGACTGGCTGTCTCCACAGTTACACAGAGCAACAAACTATAGGGGAAGTAACTAAGGCCAGGTAGGGACCAAGTCAAGAGGGGGACTTGGGTCCAATGCTAGGAAGGAGCTTTGTATGAGAGCAGTAGACCCAGGGCGGGGTGGACTTTCCCAGGAGGTGATGGGTCACCTCTGCCGGGAGGCAGGAAGGTCAAGTCCTGATGAGCACCTGTTGGGGATGTGTAGGGAGAACTCCTAGAACAGGTAAAGGCTCAACCTGAATGGCTTTCTCAGAAGGGCACCTGAGCATCATCACAGTACCCTCGCCCCAAGATGCCCCCTCTCGTGTCCCCACAATTATCTCCTTCATGTAATCTTATCCAAGCCTAACCTTCCTGCTTCTTTACCTGTGACTTCTTTCACTGCC
Organism: Nyctereutes procyonoides; assembly: GCF_905146905.1. NCBI lineage: Eukaryota > Metazoa > Chordata > Mammalia > Carnivora > Canidae > Nyctereutes > Nyctereutes procyonoides. Next base: position 62,323,817 of record NW_026575146.1, on the reverse strand, counting down.
TCTGCCACCTGCCTGTTGGTTCCATGAAGGTGGGGCCCTCCTCCCACCCCGTAGTGCACTGGATACAGTGAGTAAATATTTACCAAATAGAGAAATGAGTGAATGAATGATTTCTAAGTCTCCTTTTAATTCTGAGTCAATGAGGTGTCAGGTGACCCTCAGTTTACCCGAGTATGCTTCTTTAAAAAAAAAAAAAAGATAAAGATGGGACACCTGGGCAGCTCGGTGGGTTAAGCAGCCGACTCTTGGTTTCAGATCATGACCTCAAGGTGGTGGGAGCAACCCCAAGTCAGGCTCTACACTTTACACAGCGTCTGCTTCTCCCTCTCCCTATCCTTCTCCATCTCCGTCCTTCTCGGTGCTTCTCTTCTCCTCTCGCTCTCAAATCTTTCTTTTTTTTTTAAAATGAAGATGTTTTTGGGGACAGCTGGGGAAAATAAACAAGTAAGTACATCAAAGGAAAGGAAAGGAAACCTATCTTTGCACACAGATTGCATTCGCTTGTATATAGAAAACCCTTAACTAATCCACCCAACAATCTACTGGTGCTAACACACAGGTTCAGAGAAATTGAAGAATATGTGATTGATACATAAAAATAAATTGTTCTTCGGTGCACTAGCAGTGAGCAATCCAAAAGTGAAATTAAGAAAACAATGCCATTGTCTTAAAGATGTTATTTATTTATTTACTTATTTACTTATGTATTTACTGTTTAAGGGAGGGAAGGAGGAGAGGAAGAGGGACAAGCAAACTCCTCGCTGAGCAGGGAACCAGACATGGGGCTCCATCCCATGACCCTGAGATCATGATCTGAGCTGAAATCAAAGAGCTGGACGCTCAACCAACTAAGTCACTCAGATGCCCCAACAATGCCATTTATTATTTTATTTTATTTTATTTTATTTTATTTTATTTATTTTATTTGTATTCAAATCGAATAAACCACCTAGGAGTAAATTCAACAAAAGAAATGAAAGGTTTTTACACTTTGAACTGCAAAACATTTTTGAGAGAAACTAAAGAAGAAATAAAGCAAACAGAAAGACATCCTGTGTTCATAGATAGGAAAAGCTTAATATTGCCCATCAAAGTCCCAGCTGGCTTTTCTTCCCCTAAAGTGACAGGCTAATCTTAAAATTCCTAAGGAAATACAAGGCACGCTGAATAGCCAAAATTATCTTGAAATGGAAAAATAGCTGGAGAGCTCGAATTTCTCAATTTAAAAGATGGAAAGGAATTTGGATAGACATTTCTCCAAAAGAGATGCACCAACAACTGATAAACCCACAAGAAGATGCTCAACATGACTAATCACTGGGAAATGCAAATCAGAGCCACAATGAAATACCACTTCACGTGCACTAGAGTGACTAAAATTAAAAAGACAGACAATGACAAGTGTTGATGAGGACGTGGGGAAATTCAAGCCCTTGGATAGTGCTGGCGGGAATGTAAAAGTGCAGCTGCCTTGGGAACCAGTTTGGCAGTTCCTCAAAATGGTAAACGTAGAGTCACCGTGTGACCAAAACCATTCTACTCCTAGGTCCATATTCAAGAGAAGGGAAGACACACGGGCACACAAGACCTTGTAAGATACTATTTAAATCAGCATTGTTCCAAATAGCCAAAAAAGTGGAAATAACCCAATGCCCATCAGCTGATAAATTTGTTGAAAAAAATGTGGTATATCCACAAAATAGATTCTTACTTGGCAATAAAAAGGAATAAGCACTGGCATGCTATATAACATGGATAAACCTTGAAGATAAGCAAAGTGAAGCAAGTCAGAAATAAAAGGCCACATGTTACATTATTCCAGATATTAAATGTCCAGAATAGGCAAATCCATAGAAATTAGAAAGTTTAGAAAGTAGGTTGCAGAGGGATAAAGAATGGGGAGTGACTTCTGGGTACAGGGCTTCCTTTTTGGGGTAATGAAAGTGTTTTAAAATTAGATTATGGTGCACGACTCTGTGAACATACTAGAAACCATTGATTTATACATGTTGGAAGGATAAATATCTCAATTCAATTCTTAACCGTTTTTAAAAAGTCAAAGGGAATACTTGATTTGAGGGAGATGAATTTTTGAAGATAGTGTTTGTGGTCTTAGACTTTGCTTTAAAATGTTAACAAGGGATGACAAAGATTTCTTTTTATCAATGATTTTATCTCACGCTATATTTAAAAAATGATCAGAAAAGATGTTCTTTACGTAAATTATTATTTTGAAATATTTCAAGCATACAGAAAATAATATAATAAAATCCATGGAAAGCTTACCTAACTTTGTAAGATCTCAACATTCTGTCATTTCTCAGGTGGGTCTTTTATTAGGTAAGAAATAAAATTTTACATTATAGCTAAAGAACCCTGAATACTCCATCCCCAATTACATCCCTACTACTCTATCCCCCAGAGTAACTGCCATCCTTAATTATGAAGCTTCTAAGTCTCACATATATTTTTATTATTGTGTTTATTATGTATCTATAATCAAGAACAGTATGTTCTGGCTTTATACAATTATTTATAAATGTTATCATGTTGTAAATACCCCTCTGTAAATTGCATGTTTCAGTCAACATTATGCTTTTGAGATTTATCAATATTAATTCATTCATTTTACTAAATAGAAAAGCATACAGTTCACATTATATGGCTTTTGTCAAAGGTTGTTGTTCCATGCCTCTGGATATGCATGTTCAGACTATTTATGTGTTTCCTGTTATGAGCCACGCTGCCATGCACAACTCCTTGGGTAGGAGCTTCTCTAGGGAGTCATCATCAGCAGAACTGCTGGGTCATAGGGATGCGTATTTCTCCCAGATGTTGCCAAGTTGTCCTTCACCAAGGTCAGCTCCTTGTATTCCTACCATCAAAATCAGAGTTCCCAGCCCCCACAGCCCACCTTCAAAGAGCACTGTCAACTTTTAGTTTTCCGATCTGCATCCTATTGTAATTTTCACCTTCCAATTACTAGTGAGATTGTACATTTTCATGTATGTTGGTCTTTGGGGCTGTGCCTCCTGTGGATTGCCTGTTTATATGTTTTGTCCATTATTCCATTGATTTTTTTTTTTTGCTTATTCTTAGAAACTTAGAGTTCTTTATGTACTTAGCATACTAATCCTTTGTCTGCTGTATGTTTGCAAACAGTATATCTCCTGGACTGCAAACTTGTGTTCATTCCTCAACGTTGTCTTCTATGCTTATTTTTAACTCTAATGTAGCCCAATGGATTGAGGTTTGGTTTTGTGTTTTTTCGCCTTTTGTCTTTTGAGAAAACTTTGACAATTTTAAGATCATAAATATCGCCCCTATAGACCACCAAAAATTTTTTTTTGTAACTTTGCTTTTCACATATAGGTCTTTAATCAACCTGGAATCATGTTTGACTGTGGTGTGAGATGGAGATTTAATTTTATGTTTTCTGACACTTCTGCCTGCTGCATTGATTGAACTGTTTATCATGTCGCTGGTCTACACAGCCACCTCCCTCATATATAAATCTCCTTCAGGTGCAGGGGTCTGCTTCCAAGCTCTCTCTGTTTCCTCTGATTTATTTGTTTATTATTATAGCTTCATAAAAAGTCCAAACACCCAATAAGCAAATTCTCTCACCTTGATTAATTTTGCTTATTCTCGGCCAGTTCTGCTTCCATATGAGTTTTTGATCAGGTTGTTAGATTTCTTTAAAATATTTGTTGAACATCAACAATTCCTGGGTTAATTTGGGAAAATGAACATCTTTATGCTGTTGAGTTTTCCTATCCATTGTTACCGTAGTTACTCTATCTGGTCTTCTTTTATGTACCTCAAGGACAGTTTGAAATGTCCTTCGTAAGAACTTTCACAGCTTTTGTTAGATTTCTGCATAGTTACCATGTTTTTTTGTTTTTTGTTTTGTTTTGTTTTGTTTTTTTGGCCACTATAAATGGCACATTTCTTAAATTGCATTTTATAATCTGTTGTTGCAAATAACACATTGATTTTTTCACACTTACCTTATGTCCAAAAAAAAAAAAAAAAAAACCAGCTAAACACCCTCACTGATTTTTCTTTTCATCTACAGATTCTCTCAGATTTTTCTACATACACAATCTTCTCATCTATAGGAAATTTCATCTTTTCTTCTCTCAGGAATTCTAGCATTTGTCATTCCCCCCTGCCCAATATCTTATGATAATAAGTAGCTCAAGTAAAATATTGGATAAAAGGTGATGGCAGACATTCTCAGCTTGTCTCGGACTTCAAACACCCTCATTCTAAGGTTTCCCCAGTGGAGGCTGCTTGCTACAGTTAATTTGCAGGGATTTTTTTTTCCCATGAAGTTAAGAGACTTCTTTCTGTTCCCAGTTTCCTATGAGTTTGTGCCTTGAATGTATATGGAATTTTAAATTATGAATCACACAAACAGATTTTCAAATGTAATCTCACAGTCCTTAAAAAAAAATCCAGATTCATCAGGATCGATTTGTTTTTACACATCACTGAACTCCATTCGCTAATCTCTGTCAGGATTCTGATGTTTGCATTTATAAGGACGATGAATCTCCTTCTTCTCTTGCTGTCTTTGTCTGCTTTGGTCAAAAAAAAAAAAAACTAATCTCAGAAAATGAGGCAGAGATCAGTGCCTCCTTTCTATCCTTTGTAACATTTATACAACTTTGGGATACCTGTTCCTTAACTCTTTGGCAGAATTCTCTTATCAAACTGTCTGGTCCTGACATCTTGTGTGTATTTTTTTTAAATTTATTTATTCATGAGAGACACACAGAGAGAGGCAGAGACATAAGCAGAGGGAGAAGCAGGATCTCTGCAGGAAGCCTGATGTGGGACTCGATCCCGGGACCCCAGGATCATGCTCTGGGCTAAAGGCAGATGCTCAACCACTGAGCCCCTCAGGTGCCCCCATCTTGTGTGTAGTATTAAGCAGAATAGGCTTCTAAATTGCTGGCAACATTTCTTTAATGGTTAAAGGCCTATCCAGTTTCTTTTCATTTTTGAATTTTGCTCAATTACGTTTTTAGAGATAATTATTCTCTCTCTATGTTTTGTTGTTGTTGTTGTTGTTCCTAGTATAACTCTTGTTTTAATCTCTATCAATAATGACCTGCCTTCTTTCATTCCTAGTGTTGCCAATTTATGTCTCCAGGCTGTGTTTCTTCTCCCTCTGCAGGGGGATTATCACCACTGCCCGCCCACAAAAGACCCTCCTCCCTGCTGAGCTCTTACCTCGCCGGCAGGCCAGCGGGGCCCCAGGACTGGCTTGGGCTGAGGGTCTGTGAGCAGAAATGATGGTTTTCACATCCTGGCCAAGCCCAGAAGAGCGTGCAAGCTCCCCACCCGCTCTGGGCACTCCCAAAGCAAAGCCTGGAAGTTGCCTACCGGGCTGCAGCCCGCAGCTTGCCGCAGCGTGGTCGGGTGGAGCGGAGCGCCTGCAGTTGGCCTTGTAAGTGACGGGAGACAGCCCTTTGCTGTGTTAAGCCACGGAGATTTGTGGGTTGTTTATTATCGGCTCAAGCCTAGATGGTCCTGACAAACACACAAAGATTTATACCAAATGAGATTCACGGCAGCATTACTTATAATAGTATAATTTTAACAACAGCACTAAATGTCAAAAGATGGGAGCTGGCCAAATAAATTATGGCTAATGGCATAATACCGGAATACATATTTTACAACAAATAAAAACTTACATGTTGAAGATCTCTAGAAGCAATGGGAGTGTTCTCACAATAAAATATCAGGCGGGGGAGAAAGGGAGAACATCAAAGAACGCACACAGTATAATCACATTTTTATTTAAAACCGCTGATATAAAGTCAGAGGAAAAAAATAAAGCGCCAGCACCACGATGCTGGTAGCGGTCACAGCAATGAGAAAACAAACAAACAAAAAGAGTAAGGATCCAGCAGAAACGGCCACCGGGGAGTTTGTAAGACGGAGGGCCAAGAACAAGCTGAACGATGTTATTTTACATAATACGGAGAAAGTAAGTAAGGATTGTCAGCCGAGCCCACGGGAACAGCGGGTGGGATTACGTCCCAGCCGGTTAAAGGGAGGGTTTTAGTTGAGCAAGCCCACCCAGGACTTGGAAAATCACTTTACGGGGTGCAGTGTGAACGCATTCCTTATCCCTTATTCCTGCTGACAGTCACCCTAATCTCAGGCCCCATGGTGGCTGGTCACAGTCAGGGTGAGAAGTAGGGGTCAGGGGGTCTTGACACATGCAGGTGGGTGTTCGAAAGAATGCCCGAGCTGCCTGTGATGTGTGGATGACGGGGTGCGCCGTGTAACAACGTGGACAACTTGGCCTTGTCATCCCCCGAGGTTTGAAAAATATCTCAGGCTCAGGCTTTCCGGGAACACAGTGTGCCGAGGAAGGGTGTGGGCTTCCAGAAACAGTGGACCGCTCTGAAATCACCAGGGCCCACGGCAGGGTCAGCGAGGCAGTGGATGGGGCCTGGAGCATCGTGTTTGCAGACTCGCCATCCAGGCCAATCAGAGGACGCTCTTGTGTCTCAACAGCGAGCGATGGCCCGCTCATCTTTGTGGGTTTTCCCAGAGGTGACCACAGAGGAAGTCCTTTTCTTAGCACAGTTGGAGCAGGGATGATTCCTACAGAGATGCTGATAAATGCTTCCCCGAGCCTGTAAGTGCTGGTGTGTGACGCCCACGGCTCCCAAGTGACATCAGCCCGGAGGTTCCCGCTGCTTCCATGGCCGAGTGACACCTCACATATTCACTCCCAGTGCCAAGTAAGTGTGATCATTCTTGACGCAATGCTAACAATGCATTAGGGGAGAATTCTGCACGTGTATACAAAAGAGGAGGGGGCACAAGGAATTGAATAATATCAGGAACCAGGAATTTGGGTTGGAATTGTTATTAGGCTCAGGATACAGCAAATTCATAATTCAGAATATCTGCCATTTGTTATTCATCCAGCAAATTTTGACTTAATGCTCACTGTGTCCCAGGCATTGCTTTGGCCACTGGGGACAAGTAAGAATCCTATAGTGAGGGGCACCTGGGTGGCTCACGTCAATTAGGCGTCTGCCTTTGGCTTAGGCCATGATCCCGGGGTCCTAGGGTTGGGCCCCATGTGGGGCTCCCTACCCAGGGGAGAACCTGCTTTGCCCTCTCCCTCTCTCTCAAATAAATAAATAAAATCTTTAAAGAAAGAAAAAGAATCCTACGTCATGAAGTTTGCCATCAAGTGGAAGATATAAATATTCATAAACAAATGAAAGTTTTTTTTAAAAAATTAAAAACTAAATGAACATAAAAAGAGCAGTAGAAAGGGTGGCCATGGGGGCTGGTCTGGGAGGCAATCTTTAGCTGATCCTCGACAGGAGCAAGAGCCACAGATACTCAATGAGTCCATGCAAGGCTGTAGGTATGAGCGGAGTCTGTCTCTGGCTTCCAGGAGGAGGTGATGGGTTGTGGACAGGTTTCTAGAAAAAGGTGGGGTAAGCACTGACATGTCCCTGGGATGGGGGATGCTCCAGAGTCATACAACAGCATCTCGGATCTCCTGCACCACAGAGGGTCTTGGAGGAAGCACAGATCAGCCTGGCACAGCCTCACATTTGTCAGATAATTCTTCCAAGAGCAATTTAGAGGCTGGTGCAATCAAGTGTGTCCCTAGGGTCCTTCAAGGCAGGGTTGTATGTGCAAAAGAATCCCCTGTAGTCACACCTGCGAGATAAAGGGGAGAGGGAGCAGAGCATGCAGAGAAAGAAGCCTTCATGCCACTGTGCGGGCCTGAAGTCTCTGAAAGGAAGATGGGGCAGGGGACACCTACAGGCTGCAGGGAATCCCAGAGAAGGCCCCTTCGCCAGCCCCATAGGAAGCCCCACAGGAAGACAGATGTAGGGGGTCCTATATTGGGCAAGAATGCCCAGACGCTGTTGCCCCGTCGTCTCCTGGCATTGCTTTGGGGCTGAGGAGACACGGCCTCAGCTTGAACACTGGCTGGAGCCTGTCAGCAGGCTGCGCTCCTTGTCCTCCCCGAAGGGAGAACCACACTGCAACCTCCCCTGGCTGCATGCAAGGCCACGGGGCCTATTAGCAGAGGGGAGAAGAAGCCATCACGTGCAAAACTGGGGGCAGGAGTTAATTCGAGAAAAAAAAAAAAAACTTAACTAAATAATTAATTCTCTGGTCCTTTGGGAGACCGTTCTCTGTGGTCTCTGGCAACTCTGCAAGCCTCGAGGAGGAGAGGCTGACCGCCCTTTGTTCTAGATGATCTTTGCAAAGATTAGTGGGAGGGAAGAAAAGTGCCTCCCTCTGGAACAAACATCAGCATGCAGTTTGAAAAAGATAATGCCTCCCCGTGGAACAAAAGGCAGGCCAGTCTACAGAAAAGTCAAGTTTCCCAAGCTTGGGCTTCTTCTTCTGGAATGCCACCCCCTGCGTGTGCAGACCACATCCATCACCCCTTAGGATCAGGGGACCTGGGGGTTCCACGTGGGGCTCAAGGACAAACATGAAAATGCTGCTCCTCTGACCACTGCGATTGCTGAAGTTCAGAGTCCTTTGTCTCTGAGCCAGGAGTCTCTTGTCTTCTGCCGAAGAGATGGACCAGTGCAGGTTCACTTGTTATTTTGCAAGGAGGGCAAAGCTTAGATTCTTGGTGGTTCTTGTAATGGCAGATGTCCTGGGAGGGAAAACCATCGTGCACAGGTAAGAACGCAAGGCAGGGATCCCTGGGTGGCGCAGCGGTTTAGCGCCTGCCTTTGGCCCAGGGCGCGATCCTGGAGACCCGGGATCGAATCCCACGTCGGGCTCCCAGTGCATGGAGCCTGCTTCTCCCTCTGCCTGTGTCTCTGCCTCTCTCTCTCTCTGTGTGACTATCATAAATAAATAAAAATTAAAAAAAAAAAAAAGAACGCAAGGCAGAGAAGGGTCAGCAGGCTTTTCAGGAAGACAGCCAGGGCCTAGGCAGCAGGAGGAGGGTTTCCTGAGGAGGCCAGCTTCCACGGAAGGGAAGCAGCCTGTGGGACCTCTCTTCACCAGCCGGGTTGTTTTGTTTATTTTATTTTATTTTATTTTATGTTATTTTATTTTATTTTATTTTATTCTATTCTATTCTATTCTATTCTATTCTATTCTACTTCTATTCTATTCTATTCTATTCTATTCTATTCTATTCTATTCTATCCTATTCTATTCTATTCTATTCTATTCTTATTTATTTATTTGGTAGAGAGAGACTGACAGAGAGCAAGAACAGGGCAGGGAGGAGCAGAGGGAGATGGAGAAGCAGACTCCCTGCTGAGTAGGAACCCCCCCCCAATTCTGCCCCGGATACAGGGTTCAATCCCAGGACCCCAGGATCATCACCCAGGCCAAAGGCAAACACCTAAGCTGCTGAGCCACCCAGGCATCCCTCTGGATTGTTTGAAAAGCCCTGTTTCTCAGGATAGATTAGAGGAAATAAGAGACTTTAGAAAGCATTGGCCGCATTGGTGACCTGGCTATAAATAACCAATATTTGTTTGAAATAATAACAGTGAAAGGCTGTCATAGGATCTCATTTCTGGAGTTATTTATAGGCTTCATGTGACAACCTAACGAGATGGATCACATTTTAATGCTGCAAAACTATCGTCACAAGATAGTTCATCAGAAAGGTCACCATTTCCCTGGAGGGAAGTTGGCACCTCGGGAAGTTGCCCCAGAGCACAGGTGGTACTCAGTAAAGCATTTCTGGGTCAAGCCCCAGGTCCTGGCCCAGCCGGGGCTCTCCTGTAGAGTTTCAGCGTCCGCGGGTACCTCTGCCAATGACGGGCGTGGGGAACCTGACAACTCACTTGTTGCACTTGGCCTTCCCTCGCTAGCCTCCAGGGAGCCCACCATGGGGTTCCACGTGGGAGACAGGGGTGTCTCTTCACCCAGGCACATGCAGCTCCTTGCTGCTCCTCCCTCCGCTGCTGGGGACACCCTCAGCAGCACCCTGCTGCCCAAGACGTATTTCCCTGCGTCCTCCCTGCTCCCTCTTCTGTGCCCTAAAGTGGGCTGGGGGCGGTGCAGTTGTGGTCTGGGTTTAAAGGTCTCTTTTTAGGTCACCTGGGTGGCTCAGCGGTTGGGTGTCTGCCTTTGGCTCAGGTCGTGATCCCGGGGTCCTGGGGTTGAGTCCTCCATCGGGCTCCGCGCAGGAAGCCTGCTTCTCTCTCTGCCTGTGTCTCTGCTTCTCTCTCTGTGTCTCTCATGGATAAATAAATAACATCTTAAAAAAAATAAAAGGTCTCTTTTCATGGGAGTGTGAGGGAGGGATGACCTTCAGAAGAGGACCAAGTCACCAGTGGATGGAAAGCTTAGCGACCGACACTTGGCCAGCAACATCAGAGAGGTAAGTAACAACAACATTTGTCTCAATCTTAATAGTTTATCACATCTTCCATGGTCTTATTCTTAAATTAGTGCCATCTATTGTACTTATTTTTTAATTGTTATTTTTTTTAGATAATTGTTGATTCACAGGCAGCTACTCTTAGGCAGTTTGTCCAGGTATCATCGCAAAACGCCAGCACACGAGCATGTCACAACATTGACACTGATGCAGTCCATAGGTTGGATTCGGGTTCCCCTCGCTTTCTAGGCACTCAACATGTGTGTGTTTAGTTCCGCACAATTTTATCAGACGTGCACATGGGTGTATCCACCACCAGGGTCAAGACCCTACACATCTCCACATCCCCAAGGATCCCTCCTTTTACAACCACGTCCACCACTCTCTACCCTCCAACTAACTGAATAATGTTTCACCTTAAAAATGAAGTGCATTGGTAGGAATGTAAAGTAGCACAGCCGCTCTGGAAAGCAGCAAGGCTGTTTCTCATAAAACTAAATACACAGCTGCATGACAGCCCAGAAATCGTGTCCTTGAGCATGTGTCCCAGAGACAGGAAGACCCAAGTTCACGCATAAACTTCTCCGTGGAGAAGCATCGCAGCTCTATTTGTCAGAGTCAAACTCGGGGAAACACCCAGGTGTCCTGCAAGGGGGAGACCAGCTCAACAAGCTGGGGCCCGGCCACGGCATGCAAACCCCCACAGTGGCAAAAAGGAGTAATTCATTAGTACATGAAACAACTCACATGAGTCTCCAGGGAATTGTTCTGAGTGGAAAAGCACCATCCCACGAGGGTACGTACCCTACGGTTCCATTGTTAGGACATTAGATGCACCTGCCCTTGACCTGCTCTCAGCACAGCCCTGGGACTTGGTTGTGCATTTGCACTTACGATGACCGATGGGTGGCCCCGACGCGAAGGCTGGCTTCCATGGCAGCGTGTGCTTGGCCCCTTTCACCTGCTTCCTTCCTAATACTCGAAAAACATGGTCAGTCCTCCCCTGCCAGTCCTACCCTCTCCAAGACACGAAATGGTGTAAGTGAAACTAAGATCCTGCTGTGACACTCGGTAGTACGATTAACCTGGACTAAATGGGATGGTGCCCAGATTATGTTTCTCGGGACCCCCTCCCCCTGTGCTGAGTTGGCCCAAAGGCAGAGGAGAAGTGGCTCTGCTCCCCAAGGGTCACGGTTTTCTGGGGTGACCCGCACACTCCCCCCGTCCACACCCAGCTTCCTCCTGGCCCTCCGGCTGGCACCTTACCCTGGATGTGGTGGCACACTGCAGTCCCCACCCTTGTGACTCGTCCAGCCTGCTCTGGCCTCAGGAGGGCTGATCGGGGATGTTCCCAGCTGCCCCAACACCCTTCCCTCCTTCACTCCATGTCACTCACTGTGGCCCTGCAGTGCCAGCCAGCGGACCATCAGGACGGGCAGCGGCCACGGCAGGTCCTGGGATGGGGAGGCTTGCGAGGCGCACAGCCAGAAACTCCGAGAAACTCAGGGGAGCCAGGCATTCCAGTGGTGGGGAGACGTGCTCAGATGAGGAAGGAGGTCAGAGTCCAGCTAGTGGACACAGCATCCCACGGGAGGGAACACTATCCGTTCAGGCAGAAGACATCTCCCAGGACCGGCTGCCAGTGTCTGGGAAGGGACACCGAGTCCTCGCTCGCCAGCGAGGTCAGGGGGTGCCCGGGGAAGCTGGCACCAGGCTGGCTTCCATGGCCACGAGCTCAGATCAACACAACCCTTCGAAAGCTTTGAATCAAAGGACGGGTCTTTGTAGCCAGAACCCCACCAAGTCACACGTGGCAAAACCTGGCCCAGACTCCAGGTTGAGTACTCTCAGGCTCTCAGACATTCAGCATGTCACACCAACCACCCTATTAGCATGCTGTGATGTCAGCAGTCCATAAGGAACAAATACGTAACAGAGGTCGTGGCAGCGTATTTCGGAAGAGCCCCACATGTAAAGTAACTGTGATCACCGGCCAGGCCGCAGCACCCCATCCAGGGGGCTGGGCCGGGGGAGTCTCGTCTGGTGGAGAGAAGGCCACCAGCTCCAAGCAGAGAGTTACCTCGTGCTCCAGTTCTGCGGCCCATGTGTCACAGTGAACACAGCTCCAGACCTTCTAGAACATCTGACCCTTTGCTTCTGGGCTGACCCCCGGAGTCAGGGGGTCAAACTGGCCTCCATCTGGAAAAGGTCAGACCTAGGGACAGAGCAAGTGCCCTGTGTGCAGTGACAACTTGTCCGGGTGTGACCGTCAGTAAGACAGTGGAAGGGCTGTGACGACCACGCGCGTCCTGGACACAGGCCGAGGGCTCGCTCATGTGGGCAGGGGCTCGGGGAGGGCGTCCTCTGCTCGCTCCTACCCAGGCTGCCGCAGCTTCAGGGGCCCGGACCTCACTGCTGCTTTGGATGCCGGTGCAACACGAGGACATAAAAGTGCCTCAGGTGCAGCAAGTAGCCTGCAGAGCGTGGCACTGGGGGCTCCCACGGCAGGAAGCCCCAGTGGGGTGAGGCCCCCAGGGGACCACCGCAAGAGCTGGACAGGACGCATCCACGAGGCTCTGGCTACACGGCGGCACCTCCCAGGACAGGCTGCCCGTCAGGTGGCCTCTCAGGCCCCGCCTGGCGGAGGGCGCAGGGGTGAGGCCCGGCCAGCACGGGAGCGAAGCGCCTGGCAGGACTGAGTGGCCTCGGGGCCTCGGCGGGGCCCGCGGCGGGAGACGGAGCCTGCAGCCTGCTGACCCAAGCACGGGGGTGCCGCAGGGGCTCGGAGACAGCGCAGGGCCCTGGCACAGGGAAGCACCATGGGCCTTGCGTGGGTTTGCTTGAGCACAGCCGGGTGGCAGGTGCAGGGACCGCGGGGCCAGGTCCCCACCGTGGGCCCAGCCCAGGTGGCTCAGCAGGGCCTCCCAGCACCATCCGGAGGAGGCGGCCCGTGTCCACCGGCTACCGTCAACTCTGTTGGATGGTCCCCAGGGCACCTGCAGCTGTGCTGGCGCAAAGACCAGCCGACGCCAAAGCCAACCAATCACCGCTCATGCTTTCCTGGGTGACCCGAGCAAACTTTCCACCGATCAGGGCTGCCGTGGAGCCCACCAGGGGCCTGGCCCCTCAGTGGCACTGTTTCCACTGCACAGCTTCCTGCGCGCCATCAGCTCATGTCCTGGGGGGCTCCGAGCAGCCAGGAAGCTCCCAGGGACAGGGGGCCCACGCCTTAGCCCTCCCGTTATTGCCGCAGGATGTGTGTGGTCGGCCTTCCAGCCTAGGTGCTAAAGGCTAACGGCCCTTGACCACCGACGGGTGAGAGCCCGGAGCACTGGCATTTAACCACCACCCCGGAGAGTCCTGCTGCCAGTGTAACCTGTATGTTAGGGAGGGTTCTCCGGAGACCCACAGCCCATAGGGTGGAGACACAGAGAGATCCATCCTAAGGAACTGGCTCACGTGATGATGGAGGCCCGCAAGTCCCAAGATCTGTGGGCTCCGCCCTCAAGCGGGAGGCCCAGGAGGGCCAATGGGGTAGTTCCAGTCCCAAGGCAGGAAAGGAGCTGAACTCCTAGTTCAAACATTGTCTGGCAGGAAGAATTCTCTCCCATCCTTGGGGACGTCCACCTAATTGTTCTGTTGGGGTCCTTCAACTGACTAGAAGTGGCCCACCCACAAGGCAGAGGAGGGGATGAGAGGAGAGAGGACTCCTCCCTTACTCAGTTTCTCAAACCAATGCTCACCTCATCCAAAAACGTTCTCACAGACACACCCAGAATTGTGCTTGACCAAAAACCTGGATGCCCCCAGAGCTCCACCAAGCTGATACATAAACTCAACCCTCATAATCTATATTTTAATATAATTAGTTTCCCCAGTAACCCCATGTTTGGGTTTTCTATGGCTAAGAAACAACACCCTCCCCCACTACACACACAAATACATAAATAAAAAACAAACAACCTTACAGCCTAAACTGCCATTTTATTTGGCTGGTGATTGCAGAATCCGAGATCAAGGGAGGTCCAGATGGGCAGCCCTGATCTCCCCCATGGAGCACAAGCTGGGATGGGGGCATCTGCAGGCCAGCCTCCTCTGGGCATCTGCAGGCCGCCTCCTCTGGGCTCCTTGGTCTTCTGCTAACCACAGCACCCCAGGCTGCACGCCGTGGTCTTGTCATGGTGGCAGTCTCTGGTCACGCCACCAGCATGAGCCGTCTGGCCAGGGAAGGTGCAGGTGCCAGGACAGGCGATGTCCACCATACTCGGCTGGCCCAAGTATTGTCAGGGCCATCGATTGGAGGGCGGTGGGGACATGGAGCCTCCAAGCTTGGTGTGTGTGTGGGGGGGGGTGACTGTGAAGGAAGGCCTGTGGCCGGGGGGACACTGGAAAGTCCCATCTGCCCATCCGTCCTATGCCCTTCGCACATTAAAAGCATCATTCTGACCAGGCCCGTGTGGACTTCACTCAGCTGCCAAAGAAGCTGATGGCATAGCGAGGCTCAGAACCTTACCCAAGCTTCCCACATACCCGGCTGGTGGAAAAGGGGAAGGGGACCCCGTTAAGCTCTGTATGGGCTGAGCTAGACACCATTTGAGCTGGTGGCACGGTGGATCTCGAAGGTGCTCGCTGTTCTAGAGTTGTCTAGAGTCGTCATGAGGTACGCTCGAAACGTCTCCATCAGGGGGAAAATACAAATGGGGTGATCCATTACCTCCCGGGACATGTCGCCTCCCAATCCCTCCCCTATTTCAGAGTCGCCAGGTTGCTTTCTGGGATGCACCCCTGCTTTGCAGCCAGGCCAGAGTCCTCCCTAGGAGGGCACCACCCAGGCCTGCTCAGGGAATGTTCTAGGTCATAAGTCACTGCCAACACTGGGGAGCTGTCATCCTCCCTGGGGGCGCTGCCTGCAGACACGGATGGAACACCTGGGCTTGGATGTCTCCATCGCATGACACCTCACTGCCAGCCTCCCAGACCTCCCCAGGAGTGGGGGCAACCCAAGGACACCAAGTGACCAAGAGGGCTCTGCTCAGCCCACAGCACCAAATGGTTCTCACCAATCCCTGATCTCTGAGAAAGCCTTCGTACCTGCTCTCCCAGCTTCTCCTGCTTAGTGATTTACCCAGGAAGGAGATGACTCAGGTTCTCACCTCCCACATTGGCCCCATGAGCAGAGGGGGCCAGGGAAGTGGTGTTGGATCAGGACCTTGTGGATGAGGGGGAGCCACCTGCCGGTGGGGCCCAGCCCCCCTGGTTGGTGCAGAAAGTAGTCCCAAACACAAGGACGGTCCACTCCATCCTGCCCTTGGTGGTACCGCTGAATCAGCGAAGTCGGCCACGGGGAGCACAGACCACAATGCTTGGGTCCGTGAGCCCACAGAACCGGGTGGGTGGCTCCCTTCACTGCCCTGGATGGCCACGGAGTAGACAGGAGGGGAGCAGGTGCATCACGTCACCCTGCAGGACTGTGTGCATGTCCAGGGTCCTCTCCTCTCCGGCCCCCGAGGAAGAAGAGCAATTCCTCCATCTGCCCAGGGAGAAGCCAAGAGGCGACAAGGTCCCGGCAATTTCCATCTCCCCAGAGAGGCGAGGGCAAGCAGGGGCTGCCGTTGGGCTGAAGAGTGGGGTATGTGACCTGATTTCCAGCTGGTGAGCGTTCCAACAGAGCTTTCTGGTAGCGTGCCCTCCAGGGGGCCACAGGCCAGCAGGCGGCCCCCGGAAACCCTGCTTGCTGCCTCCTGGCTCGGCTGAGCAGGACCTGCTTGGTCACGGAGGTGGCCGGGCTGGACGCGTGTGGCCAGGGAGGGGGGAGAGGTGACCGCAGGGACGGCCGCTGCGGAAGGACACGGCCTGCCGGGCCCTTCCTCCCTGGACCCGGGAGCCCGGTGGCCCTGGGAACTCTGACACCGAGCCCCAAACGAAGTTCCAACCACATACCTGAGAGAAGATGGATGAAAACGGTTAAAGCCCCACTGGGCAAGCAAGCCCGTTTCCTAACCTGGAGACTGAGCCTCCTGCTGAAACGTGCAAAAGGTTAACACGGTGATGAAGCAAAGCAATGAAGTGAAACCAAACACACCCTGTGCTCCTCCAGCGTCCGGGCCTCGGCTCCTCCCGCAGCCAGGAGGGGAGCACACGTCAGGCGGGGCTCACCAGGTACAGGTGATGGGCAGCTCACGGGCCCACTGGGTACAGGTGACGGGGTGGCTCACGGGCTCACCTGGTACAGGTGATGGGGCGGCTCACAGGCCCAGTGGGTACAGGTGATGGGGAGGCTCACAGGCCTACCGGGTACAGGTGACAGGTGGCTCATGGGCCCACCAGGTACAGGTGACAGGGTGGCTCATGGGCCCACCAGGTACAGGTGACGGGGTGGCTCATGGGCCCACCGGGTATAGGTGGTGGGGCTGACTGGCTGACCTCCAGGAGAGGAGCCAGATCCTCAGGTAGAAAGACTCAGCAGGGCCTGACTTAATCTCTGCCCCTGTAAAGGCATCACTATGCTCCTCCCTATTTTTAGAGCTCGGCATTTAAAAGGTCAAGTGCCTTCTAGAGTATTTACTCTTCTCTCCAGGGTTTGTGCTCTGATTGCAGTGATGCCCCCCCCCATCCCACACAGCTTACTTTTTACCCGAACTGCCAACGAAGCTTGAAATCAACAGCGTGTGGGGTTTGGGTGTTTCCTTCATCTCGCTCCAACCCCAACTGCTGGGGCCACTCAGGAAAAGCACATGTATGCAACCTGACCCCCTGAGAGGTGGCCCCCCCTGCAGCAAGTCCACAGCCTGAGTCCAGGGCCAGCCTTGGTCTCTGAGCCTGTCCGTGGGGAGCTGTGGGGCCACATCGGTCCTGGCTTCCCTGCCTGTCCCTCTGTGTCACAAGCCTCAGGAGCCTCTCCATCATCCGCACTCTCCCTGGATCACCGAGGCATGGATGAAGCCCATCCCTGTAGCACAGCCTGGGCCAGGCTCCCAGAAAACAGACAGAACCCCGACACCCCCTCCTCTGGTTCCCCTGGCTCGTGGAGTCCTGGTGCTGCCACCTGCACAGGACACCCTTTTGACTGGTCCCCTCCAGAGCCTGGGCCTCACTCCCCCCCCCCCCCAGGGCCTCCACTTCTAGAGAAAATGCAGTCAGGGCCACTCCACTCGGAGCCCTGAAGCAGGCAGGCCGAGGCTCTGTGGGACGGACCAGTGGATGCCGAGGTGGCATCTGTCGTGGCCGAGAGACTGGCCCAAGGAAGCCCCAGGGCTCTGTGTCCGGCAGGCTGCATAGCCCCAGCGTCCAGGAGGAGGGCAAGGCAGTGGGCAGAACCACCCCCAGCAGGTGCTCAAATCATCCCTGCATCCCCATCACTTTCCAGCCTTGGGCTGGAAAGACCAAGCACTTCTCCCAGGGCAAAAACATCCTTCTCACCCCAAACACCCCAACACCAGTCTGCACGAGGAAGCAGCACCTTTCAGAGCTGTTTAGAAGCAACCACCCAACTGTTTGGATGGTTTCCTCAGAGCTCCCAAGCCGGAGTCTTCTCTCAGAGACAGAACTTGGCTGGTGAGGGTGGAAACAGGGAGACAGCAGGCTTCAGGGGACAGTCTCAGTGGGACTCCAGACCTGTACTCACCCCTTTACCCTCCTATTCACCAAAGAAACCCTGTCACATGGCCTGCTCCCTTCGGGGGCCCACGCATCCTCCAGCCTCACCCACAAGCTCTCCTTCAGGGGAAATGATGGAGCAGGGCCCTTGTCCTGGGCTCACGTGGCCCTGGAGCCCCACTCATGGGGGAGGGGCCCTGCTCCTGCACCAGAGCCCACCTCCCCTGGGTGCTGGCTGCACCCCTCCACCTTCTCAGAGACCACCCTTTCTCACACGATTGTCCTCCCCTCTGTGCTGCTCATCCCAACAAGCCCGAAGACACGCTGTAAGGGCGGCAGTCCACGGAAACGCAGCGACCCTGGGCTGTGGGACTCATCTCCTCATCATCGAGCAGGAACACCGGGCGTGGACGTGGTCAGAATTATGTGGTCAATCTGTTACAAGTTAATTCTCACTTTCCAAAGTAGTTGGTCAGTAGCTTTAAATAATATCTAAGCCCAAAAGTCAAGAAATAGTAGTATAGAAAATACACAGCAGTGCGAAGGTTGTTAAAATCAAATGCTAATGGAGACCAGCCTTGAAGTTCCCCTGAGCAGACGGCACCAGTTTAGTCATGCAGGCAACATTTAAATCTGGCTTATTTTGCAAGACGGACTCGACCTGGGTCGTCCCTTGGTGGGGCCTCTGGACATCATGAGCAATACGTGAAGTGTTTTCCCAAGGTTGGTATGAGGTAACCGCTGGCCAGTTCCCGATCCCTGGAGATCATGCTAGCATCGTGACCAATCCCCGGGAAGAAGACACAGTCACCGACGTCTCACCACAGGAGCTGCTTTATGACCATTTACCCCTGGGTCCCACTCCCTGTCCTGGTTTGGGGCCTCTTGGTTTGAAAACTGCCTTTTCGGTGTGTGCATGATAAACTGTGACCAATTGCTACTGTGGTGATTTATTGGTCTTAGTTCTGTTATTTCTGAATTTTCAACAGAGGTAAATACCAACTGAGACAGTAGAAAGAACTGAAAGGGTGGGCTCCAGGGAGAGAGACTCAGCGGCAATGGGGACAGGGGCCAGGAAAGTCTCTTTGGACCTGGTGACATGCCTCAACTCGATCAACCCTATGAAGACACACGTCAGGGCAGTAGAGCAGGAGAGTCCCGCGCGTGGACCTGTGAAGGAGGCACGGGAGCAGAATGCGCTAGTAGGTGGTACGGCGCACGGGGAACTGCACGTGGACCACATGCACCTGTTACATATTTGTTCTATTCCAAAAGCACTTCATCTCGTCTGTTCAGAACGGTGGCTCTCAGGCTGAGGGAGGGGTGGGGGATACTCAGGACGTCCTAGGACTCGCCAAAGACATTTTGAGAAGCCAGGAGGACGATGGGGGCTCTGAGCCAGCCTGGCAGTCACTATAGGAAACCATGCATTACATTCGCCATTTCCAGATGCCCACCCAGACCTGAAAATGTGCCACGAGCTGACAATGCTGCATCTGCCAACCACAGAAAGGTGATGGTTCCTTATCACTGTAGTCAACAGTGACCTCTCATTTCTATCAGGGACACTTCAAAGATCTATGAACGTGCACATCTGCAATTTAATGCTAACACTTTCTCATAAGCTGAAAGACAGTATCATCTGCAATAATGTCACTCCTGGCAAGCTTTGACCATCATCGGCCACGGACGCCTCTATTCATCTCCTAGATTTTCTAAATAAATGCTGAGTTTCGGAGTGGCTTCGTCTTTATGGAAGAGTTGCAAAGGTGGTGCACACCCTCACCTGGCCCCACCCGTTGGTAATGTCTCAGATGTAACCACAGCACACCTGTCGACTCTGACAGGGCAACAGAACTACTAACTAACCTCCACACTTTACTCTGAGTTCCCCAGTTTTCCGCTAGTGTTCTTCTCTGTTCCAGGATTCCACACTGCATTTGCCATCCTGCTTTTCTTTTTTCTTTTTCTTTCTTTTTTTTTTTTTTTTTTTTTTTTTAGTTTGAGTTATGAAGCATCAAATGCCTGGCTCTAGCTTCAATTTTAGCAAGATCTAGTAGACCCGCCGTGAGGCAAAAATAAGACAAGAGGTAGAGCCAAGCTTCTTTATATATCAGAAAATGAATTTTGCTCATGCCACTGTCTATGCCTTCCTTTCTGAGACCCTGAAGCAGTGGAAAGCAATGATATGTCACCTGCCCCTCAGTTGCAGAGGAACATACACTACATCTCTTACTTGCCCCTTGTCTACCCCTCAACTTGTCGGGTTTCTCCAGAGAAACAGAAGCAACAAGGGGTGGGGGGGTTGCATGGGGTGAGGGGTTTATGGTAAAGAAAGGCTCCTGCATCCCAGAGGCCTCCAAGTCCAAACTCTGCAGTGTGGTCAGTAGGCAGAGAGCCGGGGAAGAGCTGATGTTGCAAACTGAGTCCTGAGGCCACCTGCTGGAGGACTTCCCTCTTCCTTTGAGGAGTTCAATCTCTCCGTTCAATCTGGTCCTTCAACTAATGAGATGAGGCCCACCACATCAAAGGAGGGCAAATCTGCATTCCTCAAAGTCCACCAGCTTCATTGTTAACCTCCTCCCAAAACATCCTCACAGAAACATTTGGAATAATGTTTGACTACATATTTTGGCACAGTGATCACTCAATCTGACACATAAAATTAATACACATCATAATGTCTTTCCCTCTTTTTAATCTGTAGGTGTCCCACGAAAGACTCTAGAAAGGTAGGAGGGAGTCAAACACTGGCCTGCAAGGATGGCCGATGAAAACGCGCCAGTTTGCACTCTGTATAGGAGACTCGGTAGGCTTGTACCTAAGTGCATCCTGCTGCTTGTTTTGAACAGGAAGTTCTTTGGTGTACATTGGAATAAAGGGTGCGGTGGCTATAAAAGTGTGGTTCTGTCATGTGTCCCTCAGGGAAAGAGCATAAGAAGCAGCTCTGGCTCTGACCTGGGGCACCTGACACACATGAAGGGCTTTCATGGAAAGGCCAGTCCATTTCCAAAGTCAAGAACGGTGAGCCAAAAAAAGAAAAAAAGAAGAAGCCACCATCCTGTCTCAGATCCCTGGTGATCCTGGGGATCAGAAGGAAATGCAAGGGGCACCTGGGTGGCTGAGTAATCTGCCTTCAGCTCAGGTCATGATCCTGGGGTCTTGGGATCGAGTTCCGCATCGAGTTCCCTACAGGGAGCCTGCTTCTCCCTCTGCCAGTGTCTCTGCCTCTCTCTGTGTGTCTCTCATGAATAAATAAATACAATATTTTTTAAAAAAAGGAAATGCAAGAACAACATGACCTGGCTGTGTGGGTCAAACTACAGAGGCCCATCAGCTATTACCCACTGAAGCAGGGGTGAGCGCATGATGGAAGCATGCAAGAAGGCACCGGCCATGATTTCTGTGCAGAGACACACTTCAGAGTCCAGTGGAGGAAGGAACAAAAGCACAGGTGCCCACAGAGCATCTTGGACCTTGATTTTTTTGACCTGGAAGAAAATTGAGGCTCTTGCAAAAGGAGCTCTTAACTTCCCTTTATTCCCAGGAAATTCCACCCTGAACTGGAGGTTACCCTTTGGAGTTTGAAACATAAACATTTAAGAGGAGTAAAGGAGGAACATTGCATAGCAGGTGGAAAATTTAGAAAGCCAGCGTTCTCCAGCATGCTAGGAGGAAGGAGAGGATCCAACGGAAGATATAGGCTCCCCTGATAGAAATGCCCTTTCAGTTGGGCAAATGCAAATTTTCAAATATGCTGCAGAGCCCCTGAGGTTGCTTGTGACTCATGCATGGATCCACCAGCCTGGAGAGACACCGCCGCATTGTCAACCTCCACTCACTACCGACCACAATTGTGACCACCAGTGATGTCTGGGAAGACCCTGCACCATGAGGCCTGCACCATGTCAGAGCCTGATCATTCTGGGGTCACTTGAGAAGTCACTCACTAAATGCTGCCATGTAGAGCTGGGGCATGCCCTGAGCCAAATAACGGGGCTCTGAGAAAAGGTCAAGCCAACAAAACCCTGGTCTACGGAGCTGTGGTGGCAGGTCTATGGCATTATGTGCAGGTGCATTCAATGCAAAGAGTGAGCCCTAGTGTAAGTGATAGACTTGAGTTAATACTAGCGTATCAACTAAGGGACCACGTGAACACAAGATGTTAGGAATAAAAGAAACTGAGTATGCGGAACTCTGTGTAGTATCTGCTCAATTATTCTTTTTTTAAAAAAAAGATTTTATTTATTTATTCATGAGAGACACAAAAAGAGAGAGAGGCAGAGACACAGGCAGAGGGAGAAGCAGGCTCCACACAGAGAGCCCGATGCAGGACTCGATCCCAGGACACCCCGGGGTCACGACCTGAGCCAAAGCAGGCACCCAACCGCTGAGCCACCCAGGCGTCCCTGCTCAATTATTCTGTGCAACAAAAACTCTGCTAAAACACTGCCAGAATCTGCTGAGGACCAAGAAGGCCAGGGGAGCGTGACGCATATGCAGACTGAGCTCGTATGCACAGAATATTTCTGGGTAGCTGAGGGTAGAGCTGAGGAAGACACTTAGTTATCTACTTTTTCATTCCCTTTGAATTGTGTACCATGTGCATATGTTACCCCCTCAGTAATAAATAAAATTTAAAATTCAAAAACACGAGGATAAAGGAGCTCAAATAAAACTAGTCCACAACTCACGTAGAAGCAAAGTTCTGGAGTGAAAGAGAAGCAGAAGCAGACAAATCTAATTGAAGAAAGAGGAGAACCACATGCCCAAACCCTGCGTTTGGGTGGTTTCTATTTTCATTGTGGCCCAAGTAGCACTTCAAATATTGTCCAGCTTCTGAGCAACAACATGATACACAATACACAACACAGCCGTCACTGGCTCCCACGGGACAGCTGGCCGAGGCCATGGGTGGCTGCCCTTTGGACACAGCAGAGGTCTCTACATCTCCTCGTACCCAGTCTCTCCCTCTGACTCCCAGGGGTTTCCAGCCTGCGGATGGAACTGAGCTCTTCGGCTCAGCCAACTCTTCCTTTTGGTGGGAACGTGCTCGTTCTGGCTGGAGACCTCCAGCCATGGGACATGGGGACTCCGCACAAGAGATACCCGACGGAGGCAAAGGCGACCCCACGTTGCCCCCATCCGCGGATTTCTAAACAAATCTAGAAGACAACAAGCTGGAAAATCCGGCAAAGCTGTTCACAGGAACCTGCGGGTTAATTAGCAGACCAAGGTAGCAGCATGGAGAGATCGTTACTGTGTTGTTAGCATTTCCTGCTTTAATAAGGGGGGAAAAATCCCGAACTCCTATTAACGGAGCATGTCATTTCATGGTGACAAGGGGCCGAGGCTTCCAGCTCTTCTCCTTGACAGTTTTCAAAATGTTGTTGAACATGTCGCTGTGTGGGTTCACTAGCTGTTTCTTTTCTTCATCAGACTGAAACGCTGTAAAGACTTTTAACAGCATTCTAAATTTCTGGCAAGGAGCTACAGAACCAAGAACCGCTAATGTCCTCTGCTTAGAGCCTCCTCGAAATGTCAAGTGCTCTTGTGGCTTTTGTAGAAGTGGCACAGAAATCACGCTTCAAGTTTGGAGGATGTAATTCACTCCCAGGAGAGGGATGCCGCCTGGCGAGGGCTCCCGCGGGGTGGCACTCCGGCTCGGTCTCCGCCTTGGCCTACCTCTTTCTGTTTCTATTTGGAAGGAGTAAAATCACTTCATTTCCGATCTTGTTAGTGGAACTGAATTAATGGTAACCAGAGGCAGAGATGCTAACCGTCACTACGCACAATGGGATGCGTGGATGGTCGCACCCGGTTCAGGCTGCAGGGTACGGAGACAAACCCAGGGACATGTAAGTGCCCCACGTGGCAGGACAGTAAAGCCCTTGTGTGCATGAGGACTTCCTGGGGTGTCTGGTGAGTTGCAGGCACCCTCCTAGACCTACTGAGTTGGGTGGTCTGGGGTGGGCACGAGAAACGTGCCTCGATTCCAGGCAGACCCACCAACTCTAGTTGGGGAGGCACAAGCATGGTTGAGGACAGGAGTTATCTGACCTTGTAGCCTGTGTCAAAGGCCTGGGGGAGGGGTCATCTGGGGTAACTGCTGAAGAATGGGTCAAGGGTTCCTACATTTCTGTCCCCCAGAGGCTCTGGAATCTACACGGGCCTCTACTGCAGTCCCACCAGGGAAGTTTCAAAAAGTCAGAATATAGGACGCTTACCGGATACTTTGCAATCACAGTCATTACTTAGATCAAAAACAAGAAAAGGATTGTACCAGGCAGCGAGTCCTGCGTCCTGCCTGACGCGTGAGCTTGTGGACATTATGCCCTGGAGCACTTGCCATTCACGGTAGCTGCACGGACACCAGCCACCTGCACAGCCACCTCCGGTCACCCATGTGTGTCTGGCTCTCGGCGGGGCTGCCTCCCGCACATAGGTTCCCTCGGTCCAGGATGCTCAAGGGGTAGCCCTCAGCCAAAGAGGGGTGGGGGCTGGTGGATAAATACCCCAGCTTCCTCATCCCTGGTGGGGCGACCCTGAGTTCACCTGAGGGTCCCCAGTGGTGATGAAGCATGGTCACCGCACCCCCACTGGCTTTTCCCTGCATTTGCCCCCCTCTCTCTCCCACGCGTGATTCCAAAGGCCGCCGCCCAGATGAAGACCTAACGCAAGCAACCTCAGGCTGTGCTTTATGGAGTAAACCAAACTCAGATTCAAGCCTCTGGTTAAGAACGATGCTTCCTCCGCTGCTCCCTCTGAATTGTTTGGTTTGGTTTTTACGAATTAAGGATAAGCCAGTCCACAAAAGTTATCACATTAAGAGGGGATAAATCCATATGAACGGATCAGTGATAAACGATTCAAAATATAGGCTAACAGAAAAATCATATGATAATAAGAATGCAAATCCAGAGGGGGCAACTGGAGCTGGCTCTGGGCCTGTCAACCTAAAGCTAACATTCCCGTTTAGTCTGCAGAAGTGACAGGTATGGTACAATTCAGAAGAAGGAGACAACCTGGGGTTCCTGGGTGGCTCAGTCAGTTGAACGTCTGACTCTTGGTTTTGGCTCAGGACACAATCTCAGGGTCATGAGATCGAGCCCTGTGTCAGGCTATGTGCTAAGCGTGGAGTCTGCTTGAGATTCTCTCTCTCCTTCTGTTCCTCTCCCCTCTAAAATAAATAAATAAAATCTTAAAAAAAAAAAAAGAAAAAGAAAAAGAAAAAGGAGATGACCTCTGACATCAAAGAAGAGAACTACACTCAGTGGCAATGCAAGCAATGTAAAGTCACCGATGGCATGTGTGCACAGCCGCGTGGCTGTCACTAGTAGGAATTAGATTTTGCGCATAAAAATGTTATAGAGACAGTTTGTATTCTCACATCGAAGATGACACATTACCTTACACCTCACCCACAAATACTAATTCAAGATGGATCATGGACACAACTATAAAAAAAAAGTATAAAACTTAGGAAAAACAGAGGAACTTTAGAATCTCATGCTAGTCAAAGAGTTCGTAGGCCCAACACCAGAGGCACAATCCACAAAAGGAGAAAGTTGGTAAAGGGGACTTCATCAAAATTATAAACCTTTTATTAACTTTCTAAGGTATGGAGGATAAACATACAAATTAGCGACTAAGAAAAACGAATTGCAAACCATACGTGCATCGGACAAGGAACTTGTACCTAGAATATATGAAGAAGTCTCAAAACTCAACAGTAAAGAAACAACACCAATTAGAAAATTGGCACAAAAAAAAGAAAGAAAAAGGAAAATGGGCAAAATACATGATACATCTCACCAAAGAAGATGTACAGATGGCAGACACACACTGGAAACACATTCCACGTTGTCATCCATCAGGGAAATGACATTAAGCCGTGATCCCCATGCACCCATTGCCTGTAATAGAGAACAGTGACAACCCCAGATGCTCAGATGGGTCAGGAGGCCTGGACCCCTCATGCTCAGCTGGGGAGGGTGAATGCAAAATGGTACAGCCACCCTAAAAGACAGTTTGGCAGTTCCTTATAAAAGTAACAGGCAATGAACACATGACCCAGCAATTCTACTCAGGAGCATTTATTCCAGAAGAATGAGAGCGTATGTCCATGCGAAAACCGCACTTGAATATTCACAGGGGCTTTATTTGCAATAATCAGGAACTGGAAACAACCAAAATGTTCATCAAGGGTGAGTGTTTAAGCAAACTGCGGTCCACCCACACCTCTCCATCCCACTCAGTAATAACACGGAGCAGAGTATTGGCCCAATACAAGAACGTGGATAGATCACTGGGAAGTTATGCTGACTCAAAAAAGAAAAAAAAAGCCAATTTCTAAAGGTTACAGAATGTATGATTCCACGGATATGAGAAAATTACGCAAATGGAGAACCGATGACGGCATGCCAGGGTTTGGGGGCGTGGGCAGCAGAGGGAAGTGAGCCATCCTGAGGGATCCGGGTGGTGGTGAAAGCGACTTGTGTCTTGCCAGCATCCATGTCCGCGTCCCAGCTGTGACACTGCACCATACATAGTTTTGCTAGACGTTCCCACTAGAGGAAAAGGATAAAGGATTTGCAGGATGTCTCCGTGTTACTTGTTACAACTGCATGTGAATCTACAATTACCTCGAGACAAAGCCTGTAACCTTCAAAAATGGAGCCAAATGCCCAGAGAAATTAATGCATTTGAGAGAATTTCAAAATCATGTTTGTACATAAAGGCAAGTACTTTACTGACTCTCAATGCACATTATGTAACAGGAGGGAAAAAATTTTTAATAATTATGGGATTGTGTAAATAATTGCTACTTACTAGTTACAAAGATTGTTTTTAAGTATCCGCAAGGTTGTTTTTTTTTTTGTTGTTGTTGTTGTTGTTTTTTAATTTCACCCTTAAAACTTTAGGAAATTCCTCGAAGCCAGAAATCATTTCTACTGCTGGATTCCAGATGGATGTCTTCATTATTGGCCTGGTCTCTCTGTTCAGCGGGGTCTGGGGCACCGTGGGGTCTGCACACCGGGTCTTCCTCCACCGATTCCTGTCTGGTCCTGGCAGAGGAGCACAGGATGGAGGGATGTGTGGGTCTCACACAGCAGCCGTGACTGCCTGGAGGACAACTGTGCTGGAGGCGCCGGGAGCTGCCCAGAATCCAGAGGGTGGCGGAGGCTCTGAGCCAGCGCTGGTTCAACGCTGAGCAAGGAAGTTAACAGATATGAGAGAGGCCCTCCCAGCACAGGTAAGGAGGTGGCCCGGGCAGGATGCCAGGGACCCACACCCACGGCGGGGGGTGCATCCCAGCCGGTGTCCGTGGTCCCCCCACCTCTCAGCTTCACCCACAACCTTCAGATAATTCAGGATGCCTGGGTCGCTCAGCAGTTGAGCGTCTGCCTTTGGCTCGGGTCGTGATCCCAGGGTCCCAGGATCGAGTCGCATATCGGGCTCCCTGCAGGGAGCCAGCTTCTCCCCCTGCCTGTGTCTCTGCCTCTGTGTGTCTCTCATGAATAAATAAATAAAATATTTTTTTTTAAAAGAAAATTCATGACTCTGTTGTGTGGCAAGAAATGACACCCACTAGGGCAGATAAATATGCATGCTGAGGCTCCCAGGCACACCCGGCAGCGGAGTGTGGGGTGCAGAGGGCCCTAAAGAGGTAGCAGGACGGCAAAAGGCCCCAGGCAGCAGGAAAGGGGAACACGCAGTATTCCCCCAATCCAGAAAATGGAAAAGGAGGAGGGCTATGGAAAATGCCCTCTGCTCCGTCGGGCGGCTCAGCTGCCCTCCCAAAAGCAGAAATAAAAGCTCTTTGAAAAGGCAGTGATTTGCTTAGAAAACATTCATTTAAAAATGTCTTGCAATTATTGACAGTCTCCTTAGACCTGGGCAGGAGCAGGGTCCCCTCGCCTCCCATGTGTGCCTGCCTCGGACAGAGTCACCTCGATTTGGAGGGGAAATAAAACGAGAGTCCAAACACCGGGCTGGAAATGCACGTGACGGGAAGCGGATTGTCCCCAGATTGAGGAAACTCGGAGCCGTATGGTCACCCACCTCGGTGGCCTGCATCCTCCTCTCTCTCTCTCTGTCTCTCTCTCCGTCTCTCTCTCTCTCCCACGCCCCTCCCCATCCCTCGTACACTTGAGCTCAGCTGGGCAGCCGTCCAAATGATTCATATTAAATTCTGGCTATATTCAGCACAAAAGTCATCCAACATCAGAGGATCAAAGTTACATCAACCAACAAGCGCTGGGGAATTGATAAGCAGCTAAAATTAGGTCATCGCATAGCAGCAGCTTTTGATGGATGAAGTGAAATTTAGCCGCAGGTTTGCTATTTAAAGATCCGTTACAGATCTCTTCCTGTAGTGGCGATGAACTCACAACACAGAACCGGGCCTCTGATGAAATGTTTAATCATCCGCGTCCGCCCGCTGACCGTGGCACAGATTTACAGGTTCCTTAGGAGGAGGCTCGGCTCTCCGGCCGAGCGGCGTAAATAAGTGCATTTTCGTTCCCGTGTCCCGATCCTAACAGAGGCGAGGATTCTGCAACGTTATTTTAATCACTTTTAAAAGCCTTCCGTCAAACACTTCAGCCTGCACAGCCTGACCCGGCTCCACGCTTCAAAATTCTTCACCTACTTAAAGCAAACACGGGGCTCGCCGGCCGGCCTTCCTCAACCTGCCTCGGTGGCCTCATTTCTGTTCCCTGACACTTTATTTTTATATATTTATTTATTGCCAAAATGGAACCTTTATTTATTTTATTTTTGGTATTACTATTGTTGGTTTCAGGGGTAGAATTTAGTGATTCATCAGTTGCATGTAACACCCAGAGCTCATCACAAGTGCCCTCCTCCATGCCTGTCACCTGTTACCCCATCCCCCCCACCTCCTCCCCTCCAGCAGCCCTCAGTTTGTTTCCTATGATTAAGAGCCTCTTATGGTTTGCCTCCCTCTCTGATTTCATCTCGTTTTATTTTTCCCTCCCTTCCCCTATGATCCTCTGTTTTGTTTCTTAAATTCCACGAGTGAACTCATATGATATTTGTCTTTGTCTGATTGACTTATTTCACTCAACATAATATCCTTTGGTTTCATCCACGTTGTTGTTGCAAATGGCAAGATTGCATTCTTTTCGGGGTGCCTGGGTCAGTTAGTTGTCTGCCTTCAGCTCAGGTCATGATCTCAGGGTCCTGGGATCGAGCCCCACGTCGGGCTCCCTGCTCAGTGGGGAGTCTGCTTCTGCCTCTCCCTCTGCCCCTCACGCCTGCTCATGCTTTCTCTCCTGCTTGCTCACTCTGCTCTCTCTCAAATAAATAAATAAATAATCTTTTTAAAAAATATTTCATTCTTTCTGATGGCTGAGTAATATTCATATATATGTATATATATATCCCATATATATGGATATATATATATCCCCACATATATATGTCATATATATATATATATATATATATCCCACTTCTTCTTTAGCCATTCATCTCTCAAAACACATCTGGATTCTTTCCATATGTGGGCTATTGTGGACATTGCTGCTATAAACATTGGGGTGCAGGTGCCCCTTCGGGTCACTGTATGTGTATCCTTTGGATAAATACCCAATTGCTGGGTCATAGGGAAGCTCTATTTTTAACTTCTTGAGGAGCCTCCATACTGTTCTTCACAGTGACTGCACCATTTCACATTCCCACCAACAGTGTAAGAGGGTTCCCCTCTCTCCACAGCTTCTCCAACATTTGTTGTTTCCCGTCTTATTAATTTTCCCCATTCTCACTGGTGTGAGGTGGTATCTCATTGTGGTTTTTATGTGTATTTGCCTGATGCCAAGTGATGTAGAGCTTTTCCTCATGTGCTTGTTGGCCATGTGTGGGTCTTCTTTGGAGAAATGTCTGTTCATGTCTTCTGCCCATTTCTTGATTGGATTATTTGTTCTTTGGGTGCTGAGTTTGATAAGTTCTTTATAGATTTGGGATACCAGCCCTCTATCTGATAAGACATTTGGGGAGTCAGCCATTCACAACATGAACACCTGGACCTGGACCTCAGAGTGTTCACTCTTGGCTATGTTACTGTAACAGATTTAGCATGGGTTCCCCCAGAAGCCACCCTTGTATAACATTCTCCTGCAGGCCACATATGTGGAGGCTTGTTCCCAGAGCTGGGGTGGGGGAAGGGCGAGACAAGGAAATGAGAAGGACCAGGAAGGGAAGTATTACTTCCCCAGGATAACTGGACCTAATCCCAGTCAGGATGGGAGGTGGGTGCCAGGGTGGGATGTGGAGGCTGCCCAGGTGTGTACAGGAGATGCAGGTGTGGGAGGCTGGGCATTAGCAGGTACATGCTGCCTGGGAGTAGGGGCATGCAGGGGGCTTGCTGGCAGCCCGAGCCACTACATCCAAGAGTTCACATTAAGGAGTGCTTTTCCAAAGCTTAGAGCTGAGCCCCAGGTCAGGGGAGATGGGACCCCCCCCCCATGCTTGGAGTCTAGGTGGCAGGCACCTGCACACAGCAGGTGCCTCAGGGCATCCCACCAGAGATGGCTTGGCCGTGTGTGGGCCCATCAACCAGAGGGCCTATTGCTTGGGGCCAGTGAGCTGCCACCCTAAAAATTACACCAGGTGTCATTATTAATCACTGTTGCCCACCAGTTAGATTGTATCAGGATGGCTCTGGAAGTCATGGTGGCAGATCATATCTTCCAAAGAGGTGACCCACCCCACCAGCTCTTCCTACGGTGTGACGACAGCTTCCTCTCGAGAGGTGTGACCTAGACTCTCTTCTGGGGTGGGCTGTGTCCCTCCCAAATTCCTCTGTTGAAGCCCTAACTCCCAGGACCTCGGAACGTGACTGTGTTTAGAGACTGGGTCTTGTTTAGATGGGGCTGTTAGGATGAGCCCCAATCCAAGATGACTGGTGTCCTTATAAAGAAAGGAAATTGGGACACAGATAACACGTAGAGAAAAAACCACGTGCAAACACGGGGTGCAGAAGCCACCCACGTGCTGACCGATGAGCCTCAGAAGCAGCCAGCCCTGCTCACGGCCTGTGTCTAAACCTCCAGACTGCAGGCTGGGAGGCGCTGACCGTCCGTGGTTCAAGCTGTCGTCTGAGGCACCCTGACTCGGCCGCGCCAGCACACTCCTCCTCACCCTGGGCAGATCTGTCCCTGCCAGCAGAATGTAGTGCCAGTGACACTGTGTGACTGCAGGCTGTGGGTCAGGCTCTGACTCTCACAGATGCTTGCCTTCCACCCCTGGTCCCCCTGGCTGCATGGGGGACCCCAGCTGGCCAACATGGGGGGACAGCAGAGGGACCAGCTCCAAGCCCCCAGCCAACAGCTGGCACCAATCACCAGATTCACGGGGAGTGAGGCTTTGGGGGGACCCCCCAGGCCCCAGGCTCAGGGTCCTTCAGTTAAGGTTCCAGGCACGGTGGAACAGAGACTAGCCACCCCCCCTGCGCCTTGTCTGAGTCCCCAGCCCTCCTAATCCAGGAGCGTAATGAGCGGCTCCACACTCTATGTTTCTGGGTAACTGTGACAGTCTTGAACAGAAGCTAGTGTTGATCCTTGGTTTATCAATATGAAAACTAAGAGGAAGACAAAGTCAATGACTTCTCAAGGTCGCATCTTGAGAAAATGGTAGACATGGGCAAGTGGCCTCCCTGTGCTGAGCAGGTTACAGGGACAGAAACGCGCTCAGCCATCGGCGGCACAGACACAGCCCGCAGAGGCCCCTGGTGTGTGCACGCAGGGTGTCCACCTGCCACGACGACTTGCCCCCCCCCCCAGACCATGTAAGCAAATCCGTTGGATAAATTCCAAAGGTGTCGTGTTTACTGAAAACATTTCCCCCCAAAGAGATGGCCAGCACCGGTGCTCTGCTAACAGCATCAGACCCCTGTGCCAGCACAGTCTTGGCAATGTTCCGGGGTTTCTGATAACTGGCAACGCTTTTAGACCTTACACAATTATCTTTAAAACCTGATATAATATACTTAAATCAGTATATGCTGAATTATAACTTTGAAGCTTTATCTGTTGTCCTCATGCTGGGAAAGGCAAGAGAAGCAGCATAATTATACCCGTTTCCTTTTTCTTGCTCTCTCTGCATCTCTAAATTCTTGCTAATTATATAATTATCTCTAAATTGTCATGCTGGAGCATTTGCATCCTGCTCCCTATCTGGAATTTCCACACACACACACACACACACACACACACACACACACACGCCGCCTGTGCTTCTATATTTAAGCAGACTCAGTGCCCGCCGCCAGTTCTCAGGACCCAGCTTCCGAGCCCGGTGGCTTGCGCAGGGTCCACCTCCAGCTGCTGGTTGGCAGGGCCCTGGTGTGACATTTTCTCAGTCCTTGTTTGTTTGCTGTTTCCTTGCTACTGACCCGTTGGCAGCCTTGGTACCATCACACCTCGCCTTCGGGTGTTTCCTGCAAAGGACACACGTTTTCTTACCTCCGACTTTTATGGAGATGCACGGGTTGGGGATATTCTTTGGCTTCTAGCAGTTCTGAGTGTGGGTTGTACACCTGTTCTGGGTTTAGCAGAACCTTTGCGGGTTCTCTTTTGATCACTCCGAGTGGCTATGCGGGTGCTGTTGGTGGTGGCCCAGTCGCAGTGGAGGAAGGATGCCGGGAAGGGATGGGCAGTGAAGCAGGAATGTCTGAAGTCTAGGTTTGGCCCCGTGGCCACACACTGCACCCCGGGGTTACTTTACCCAGACGGCAGGGTCACCAGTGCACCGCAAACCTGAGCAGTCTGCTGTGCAGACTGTCCTTGCCTCTCCGTCTCTAGGTCATCCTGAAGTTGGACGGTCGACTCGGAGTCAGGGAAACCCTTCCTGCAGAGGGCCGTGGAGTGGACGGCAAGGACTCACCTGCCAGGCTCCACGTCTCGTGCTGTTTCTGCTCCTGCTGCTGGAACAGCTTGGCTGAAAGCTCTCCAGGGGAAAATCATGTCCTTGTTTCAGTTCTTGCCAGCGACCCACTTAAGGGTCACCGTTTGTCTCCTACGATATAGCAGCTTAGCTCATTAAAAAAGATTAACCTTGGATAGAAACAGACTGCGTGCGTGCAAATTATATGAAACAGTGACTTGTACTGTGGCACAGAGGGCGGCCTAAGGGACTGTGAACAGCTGCACAATCCCCAGGGCCATTCCACCGGGATGAGGCCACTGATGTCTGGGGTCCAGGGCATTTCTGTGGCTCTGGATGCACATTACTACCCCCTGAGCCAACTGCAACCCCAAACAGATCACAGCACGATCTTAGGGCGTGGGACTACTGCTGGAAGTTTCCATAGTTCCCAGAAGATCTCAGTGAGTGGCTCGGGTCTAGAGTCCGGGTCTGGACTGGAACATGTGGCCTTTGGTTGGTGATCAGAGCCTGCTTTCTCCTGGAGTAAATGTGACCATGAATTCAGATCAAGTCAAACATACTTGTCTTCTCTGGCCACAAGTGCTAACAAAAAGTAACAAATCAGGGGAAACATCTTATTTGGGAAGTCTTCAAAAAGCATGTTTTTTCCCCTCTGTGCCCCAGTTGTCTAGGCAATCTTGCATGTTGGCTACTTCTGGACTTACTCTGGGGGCATTAGAACTACACACAGCCCCCATGCCTCAGGCTGACCCAGGTGTGCAAGGACACCTCTGGGTTCCAAGCTGGTTCCAATGGCCCCACCACCCCTTGGTCAGAAGAAACTGTGCACAAGGACCACTCAAAATTCAAAATATTCGTTCATTCAAAGAGTCACTGAGATCATACTCTGTGCCTAGCACCACGTTAGGTACTTAGGACAGGGCTGTACATGTAAGGACATGGTCCTTGCCATCCCGGTCTTTGTTATATCACATCCCATTACACATGACCATTTTATATCTGCACTGTCATATGTTAGCATTATACACGACTATATTGTAGATGATCTTTTATTATATACAACTACCTTATAGTCCATATTATGTATTACATATGACTATATTACAGTCCTTATTATATTATATATGACTATATGAGTCCTTACCAATATCATACTATATTAATTTCATTATATGTGACTATATTATAGTCATTATGTTATATTATATTTGACTTTATAGTCCTTATATTACATTATATATTATATATGACTATATTATAGTCCTTATCATATATTATGTTTTATATGACTATATTCCAGTCCTTATATTATATATTATATATGTCTATATATTATATATGACTACATATGACTATAATAGTCCTTACTAATATTATACTATATTTGTATTATATATGACTATATTATAGTCCTGATTATGTTACATTATATTATATTTGACTGCATTATAGTCCTTATTATATTACATTATCCATTATATATAACTATATTATAGTTCTTATACATTATCCATGACTATATTATAGTCCTTATTAATTATATATTATATGTGATTGTATTACAGTCCTTATATTTTATATGAGACTATATTAGAGTCCTTACTAATATTACATTAGTTTTATCATATATGACTATATCGTAGTCCTCATTCTATTAGTCCTTACTAATTACATACATAGGCCTTACTACATTCTCATAAACATAATAATTGAAAAGAGTAGACATGTTATGAGTGAGACAAACAGGCGGCTAAGACACAAAATGGGGAGGTTACTTTAGAGGAAAGATGGGAGCGGGTGACCTCTGAGCTGACCTGGTAAATCGAAGGCGGCAGGTGACAGTGGTGAGAGGGAGGCTGCTCTCGGGCAGAAGCATCAAGAACAAAGGCGGTAACATCAGATCTTAGGGTAAACCCGACTGCCCCTTGGGGCACACCCCTCATTCTTCTCTGCTTGCCCCTCCACCCCGGGAGGCCAGGCCTGGACCACGAGGGGTCACAGACAGACCCACGTGGCAGGGACGGACGCCCCCAGGCAATGCCGGTGAGGACCTTCCAGGCACCACCACGCCAGCTTGGAAGGTCCCCCCCAACGCTGGCTGACCCTGAGCCTGGGAACCCCCTAAACCACACCTGGGGGCCCAGCCCACAAACTCTCTGAGGCAATAACCGTTCACGCTCAGGCTGCTGCATCTGCTGTTGTGTGCTCTTTGATTTCTGTGATTTGTCCTCCCTGTTCCCTGCAGCCTGGCCCCTCTGGCCCCTGCACGTGTCCCCATCACCTTCCGGGCCCTTGTTTCCTGGCACCACGAGATGCCCCAGCCCCCGGCCTGCACTGAGCCCTGCTGTGCTGGACGATGTGCAGGATGGGTGGCTGGGGCTGGGGTGCTCACTCCTTTGCGGGGGCCCTGCTTCCTGGGTTCCTGGCTTCCCGGGGACCTGCATCCCTGTCTGCTTTCATCCATCCATCTGCACGTGGACCAAAAGCAATGAGTTTTTGCTGACACCTGGGATCCCCTCCTTCACGCCTTGCTGTGTCTGCAAGCCCTCTGGGACCAGTACCCCTGTCCCCAGCTCATGGCCACTTCCTGGGTCCTGTGGTGTAATGGCCCATGGCCCCGGCTGGTGCTCTGGGACAGATGCTCAACCTGCCTGCACCTGCTTGCCCCCTGCCCCTCTTCCTGCCGTCCTGACCTCCTGGGTCCCCAGGCCAGCACATCACCTCAGCAGTGGCCTGTCCTACACAGTCAGTTGGAGAGTCCAGAGGGGCGATCCTGACCAGCCTGTTGGGTTTTCCTTTTTTTTTTTGGTTACTTGAGAAAAAGTATGCATAATATAAAATTCACCATTTTAAGAGAGAGATTGCAAGCAGGAAATGGGCAGAGGTAGAGGGAGAGAGAGAATCCCAAGCAGACTCCCCGCCAAGTGCAGAGCCAGACCTGAGGCTCCACCTCACGATCCTGAGATCATGGCCTGAACTGAAATCAAGAACTGGATCCTTAACCCCCTGAGTCCCCCAGGCACCCCAGTGTTAATTATTGTAAAGTGTACAATTCAGGGGCTTTGCATCTATTTACCATGTTGGGCAACCATCACCATCATCTGATTTCAGAATATTTTCATCACCCAGAAAGGAAAGTCCGTACGCCGTGAGCAGCCCTGCCGCCCTGGAGGTCGGGCTCCCGTGCTCACCCAGAGGCCTCGGGGTGGGGTGGGGCATACACTCAAGTGGGTGACGTGGACTGGCTGCCGTGTCCCACACACACCTGCTAGTCACCTGGGATTCCCCCGTAGCGGATCCTTAAATCTGTCCTTCTGTCCTTATCCACCCACACAGATGTCAATTCCATGGACTCTAGTTGTCAGTAGTTCATCACTGCCCACTTGTTTGAGGTGGGGGGGGGGTTGTAGGGATACCTTGTCACCTGGCTTTGCTGCCCATGCTGTCCACGGGACTCTGAGTTTCCCTGATTGCTCCGTTTTTGAGTCGTTGGGGTGGAGGTGGGTGGGGAGGAGAGGGTGGGAGAGAGCAGAGCCTGCCTTTATGAATCCTCAGTTAAGGCATTTCTGTGACTTTGCATGGTCCCTGAGCCACAGGGCTTGGAGTTCACCTGGCACCTCTCCTGGGAAGTGATTGAAGTCATTAGGAAAAGGTCAAGTTGTTTTTAAAAACTTTTTTCTCTTAAGATTTTATTATTTATTTGAGAGAGAGAGAGTAGGAGGAGGGGCAGAGGGAGAGGGATGAGCAGACTCTACACCGAGCACAGAGCCGGACACAGAGCTCAATCTCAGGCCCCTGAGATCATGACTTGAGCCAAAATCAAGAGCTGAATAACCAACTGAGCCACGCAGGCACTCCAGAAAACTCTTTTTAAGAAGGAAAGAAAAGGTATAATATGGCTCATAAATATTTGTTCTTAAAATGCTTAATTTTTAAAGGCGATGTAATGCTACCTGGAACCTTAATAAATGTGCAACTCTTCAGTATCCAATGACCCGAACAGATGTGGGTATGTGAGCGGGCATGGGTCTACAGCTCTTGGTAGCTCAAATACAGGGCTTGAGAGCTGCTTTTTAAGAATGTCATTTATCAAATAGGAAATTTTATGGTGAGTTGTGTCTTCCCTTGATTGTCAGGACAGAGCCAGCCCTCAGGTTTGTGTGCTAGCAGATAGACAGGCTTCCATGCTTGTAAACGGTTGCTGGCGTTTGAAGCAGAGGCAGTGCACACTTGTCCCAGCTCGCAGGTGACAGGGGGTGAGCGCAGAGCAGGGCTGTGGGCAGGGCAGTAGGTCAGGAACAAGCAGCGCCCCTCCTCTGCTGACAGGACCACAAGATCACCCAGAAAAATGCAGGGGCCCCTGCTCATGTTGTGTTTGGAGTATTGTTAAGATGCCCCCGCTTCTCCTTCCAGTGAGGCTGCATCTCACCTGCCCTTGGGCAGTCCTTCCGCAAACCTTTCTGGTAATGAGCTCTCTTAGCTCAATTAAAGTATGCCACCTTCCCACAAGAGCTTTCGGAGCGAGTACAAATGGATTGGCTCCAAACACTGGACTGTCAAGCCTCATGTTGCCCTCAAATTCTCAGGAGACCTACATTCTTCCTCACAGTTCTGAAATGTCACTGGGCAAAGAGCTCGGGACCTCCAGACAGACTGGACAGCTGATGCAGCCCTCTGTAAATGCAACAGCTCTGAAATCACACCAGAGCTAGTCAAGGGGTGTGTGCACACTGCCCAAGCACAGAGCAGATGGAGGATGTTGCATCTCAGAGAAACTGTGCGTAGAAGACCAGGAGTAAGAGCAGCACAGAGAATGAGGCAAAGCACTCTCAAAAACAGTGAGGTTAATTTTACAGTATGTATGCAGTTTTGGTGTTTACCTCTTTCCCTATTTACTTATATCTGAATTGGAGTGATTTGTGGTAAGGGAATATTTACCTACCGCAAAGAAACCTGTATCAGAGATGGATGACAACAGCCCAAAGAGGCAGACAGACAAGTCACTCCTCAGGGGGATGCAACAGGGTGGGATAGGGGCTTAATCTATGAGCCTGATGTTGTGTCTTATGCACTCACAAATATCTGCTGCCTACACACATTTTGCTAATTCATGGAAAATCAGAGATCTGAGCAGGAAGTATTTGTGAGTATAGTATACTGAAATCTGTAAGATGGATGGATAGATGGATGGATGGATGAATGGATGGATAGCAAGATGAATGAATGGATGAATGGGGATGAATAGAGAGATGGAAGGATGGATGGATGGAGTAATGGTGGATGGATGGGTGGATGGAGTAATGGTAGATGGATAAAGAGATGGATGGATGGATGGATGGATGGATGGATGGATGGACTGACATGTCATAAAGCAGTTGTAGCAAAATGTTAACTGCATAATCTGGGTGGTAAGGATATCAGTGGTCCCCACAGAGTTCTTTCAATTTTTCCATATGTTTGAAATTTTTCATAATGAAGTGTCAGAGAGAAAGCTTGTGGCCGAATGTTCTTCACAGCTTTGTCCTTACCAAACTCAAGGAGCTTGTTAAAAACACACTCCTGAACCCACCAGGCCCACATCTGAGTTTCTGGGAGGGAAGCCAGAGAGACTGCATTTGCACAGCTCTGCTGCAGATCTTGTGAACCTGGGGTGTTAAAAACACTGCAGAGAACTCTCCTCAGGAAAGCTCATCCCAACATAACCAGGCACAGCTCTGCCTCTCACCTCATGAACCTACAGTAGCTGGCTCGAAAGAGTGGCTGCAGGTCTGACACCCTGACTGTCATGCTGGCACCCAGATTGCCAGGATCCAGGACGGCAGAAGCATTCACCTTGAATATTTGGTGGTTTGATGGTGGGACGGCAAAGTAGACCTAAGTTAGCCCCATAGCCACGTGTGTGAATTAACACCATGACCTGGCCCCCAGAAAACATCCTGACAACGCTCAGGCCCCTCACCCAGATCCTGTGGCTGACCCTCCAGAAAAGATGCATAAAGAGACAAAATGCTGGTTTGGGTCTGTATTCAGGAATGTTATCCTGCATCACTCTGAGGATCAGCCGTCTCATGGGCAAGGCCAGGAGCAAAATGGAAATGTGGGGCCTGTTGCTCAAAAATCATTAAGAATTTCAAAATGGTAACAGCAGAATGTGAACACCAGCCTTGGCTGCTTCCAAGCCTAGGGCCCAGAGGCCAGCCCCCATGGTGTATTATGGGAGCTCCAGCCACTAGGCCAGTCACAAGGCTCATAAACGTTTTTGTTTTTGCAGTCAATTATCTGGTTCAAAGTGATCACATATCCCCACTACAATCTCCAGGAATACACCTATTTTTCCTAATTAAGTCTTCAGCTCCATGGAAAGCTTATTTTTCACATCACGTGCGATGAGTGATTTACTCGGGCAC
The DNA here is from genome assembly GCF_905146905.1 of Nyctereutes procyonoides. Classification (NCBI taxonomy): domain Eukaryota; kingdom Metazoa; phylum Chordata; class Mammalia; order Carnivora; family Canidae; genus Nyctereutes; species Nyctereutes procyonoides. The sequence continues at coordinate 62,284,532 of NW_026575146.1, read as the reverse complement.
TGAAAACATATCTACTGACTATCAAGGATGCTTCTAGGTCCTGGAGCGACAGTGAGAAGAAGCAGAGTCTTCCAGGGAAGTGGACAGAGAAGGAAAGACACAAGTCTGATGAGCAGACAAGTCCTTGTGAGCCATGCAGGGACAGTGGGCGCCCCAGTGGCTGGACGATGGCAGTCTCGAGGGGCCGGCCCCAGGACTTCCCAGCATCTCATGATTCCTGAGCTCTTCCAGCTCATGATTACTGCTGTCACTGCGTTCATTTTATTTTGAAGAGGTTGATACCTGCAGGCAGCACAAAACTTCACGGTAAGCAGACGGTGTCAAGCCCTGGGCTGTAGGATGACCTGGGCGTCTGAGCCACTGTGGTCCCACTGTCATCCCTGTGCCTGAGGGTGCGCCCCATGGCTGAGCCTGGCAGGTTGCTAATCCCAGCTCCCTCTGTCCTCAGGAAGGACACCCCCGAGGTGCTGTCCTCCGCTAGGGTCAGGGATCCGAGGGCAGCGGGCTTCACATGCCCGCAGTGTGGCTGGGGGAGCATGGCCCTGTCTCAGCACCTCGCTGTCTCCCACCTCTCACACCACGGGGTGCTTCTGGAGTCGTTCCTTATGTGAGTACCTGACCAATTGTCATGTCAGGGTCCCCTTATGAGCAAAGTCAGAATCAGAGGGTGTGAGAACAGCACCTGCAGAAAGGAAGTGGGGAAGAGGCCAAGGAGGAACCAACAACAACAAAGGGAAAGCCAAGGGATGATGCCTGGAGGACACCAAGAAAGAGGTGGTCAGCGGTGAGGGGACAGCAGCGAGGGTGACAGTGAGGGTCCCCGTGATCCCTGCCTCAGGTTTATACTAGGGACACCATACGACTGGCAGCAATGAAGTTAAGAATGGGGTCCCGCTGGCCTTCAGAAGAACCCAGACTCCATGAGGACGAGCTCCCCTTGCACACACAAGTGCCAGGCTGCCCTAGAACCTGTGCGTTTCCTCATCAGTCACTGGGGCTGCAAGTGGTGTCACGGCATCTCACACTGTGCGTCTCCCACCTCAGAGTCCAGAGGATGGGAGAGAGCAGCCCCGCAGCCCACAAGCGGATCATGGTCATTTCCATCATCCCTCCCACCAGTGATGCCAACCCCACGGGAGAAGTTCTCCCCAGGACTTCGCAGATGCACCGGTGACCTTGAGCCTTCGTCCTTTCCTTAGACCAGTTTTAATGGGGTGGAGGGAGAGGGAGAAGAGGGATGGGGTGCATTTCTGGCACCAGTAGACAAGGCTGGTTTTCGGATCCTTTCCTTGGCCCGTGGTGCCACTCATCCCTCCGAATTAAGGTTCATGCCGACACCCCTCCCGCTAGCTCTCAGCCTAGAAATGACTTATCCTCACAACACTCAAAAACATATCATTCCACCTTCCCCACCCCGTGCCCCCCACACACTCATCAGGAACACCACAGGAGAGGAAGACAGCTGGATGCCCCCAGCTCACTCAGGATCTCCAGGAATTTAAACCACGTGGGGCAGGTGCGCAAGGTGTGCACTGGTGAGGAACACGGGAGGCACCAAGAGATCTGAATACACAAACCACGTCTGAAAGGCCGCACAATCCTCAGGTAAAGACCTAAGCGTAAGCAGATGAGCTACTGGCAGGTACGGGGGGCGGGAATTACCACCACCGCTGTTAGAAACGCAAAGTGGGGCTGCAGCTGGCTGTGCGCTGCCCACGGTCCATGCTTATCAGGCGGTTCAGGTGAGGTGGTGAGTTAGGGAGGACAGTGGGGGAGGCTGGGAGGCCGCCGGTGGCGTTAGGGAGGACGCGCGTGCTAAGTGACCTGCATTCCCTCTCTGCACCTGCCGCTCCTGGGAGGTGGGAGTGATGGCAACTGGGCAAGTGGGCTTGGCAAGATGCAAAGGGGTCACGTGGTTAACCCACGGTGGGCGGCAGGCCCGGCACCTGGACCAGCGAGGGACCGGCTCTGACCACTGGCTTATCCTCATCCCCGTCCTCCCCCGTCCACAGGAAACAAAGAAGAAAATCATCCATTGCTTTGTGTTCTTTGCAAACACCCACTGACCACGTACATGCTGGAGGAGACTCCCTGTCCGTGCCGGATGGAAAAAGCACTAGCCGTGGAGGCAAGCGTGGCCTCCGTGGAGGACAGAGCGAGTGAGGGAAGGCTCCTGGCACGCCAGCGGCGCCCTTGCTTCCCTGTAGATGCACAGAACCCCCGGCCTCCTTCTCCTCTTTCTAGAACTGCCGACCATCTGCTGCAGAGGAAAACTGCTCCCTCTGCGGATGGCAGAAGGGCATCGAGCTCACCGCAGTGGGTTTTGATAGAGCGTGGAGCCAATTCGTCCTGCAGAGAATCACGCCAAAGCTCCAGGTCGCTCAGCAAGGAGGCTAAACACCGGCAGGGAGCACCTGACACCTGATGACGTCTGTGGAGGGTTCACCCTTGGTTGAGCCCCGGGCTGTACACCTTCCACTTCCAGAAATGGGACTGCCGCTTCCCCTGGGTCACGCTAAGAAAATTGGGGTCTCCGGATGTGACCAACTAAGCCTTTTAGATTGGAGACCACGCCGCACCTGCGCAGCCACATTTCTCAAGACTGGGTGCTGCGCGGAGGTGAAGGGACAGCGGCGTCCCCGTGCAACGCAGACCTCACTGTGGCCCCGTGAGCACTAACACACAGCCCAGGAGCCACTTATTTTGATGCGTAGTCAATGCCTGACATTTTTAGCCCAAAGAAAAGCACTTCTAGTTATCTGGGGGCCGGGGGGGGGGGTAGCCCTCCCAAAGCCAGGCGTGCCGTGGGCAGCGAGTGCCAGGAGTGCCCACCTCCACGGCTCTCCGAGGTGTCCTAGCGAGGGCACGGCCAGGAAGGGCAGGGTGTTGACACCCCAGCCTGAGCCCTGCTCCAGAAAACCCGAAAGTCCCTCTCACCTTCCAGGGTGGTCGAGATTTTGCAAGCTGGAGGATGCGGCGGGGACTCAGGCAGCGGTAAAGTCCGAGGTCGAGACTGGACACACCGCATTTCAGAGCATCCTCCGTGGGAGATGTCCCCCATCTGGGGGCAGGGGGGTGCCGGTGGACACCCCTTACCGTGTGTGCAGCATCTACGTTGGTGAAAGACAAAACTCCACCATGTACATGTGAAAAATCTGATGGGGTTTTGTCAAAGCAAGTTCGCGAACCTGGCCGCATCCCATCCCACAAGCAGCGCGATGGTGTAATGAGTTGTAGGAAGTGAAGGTTTTTATAGGCAGGAGGGGGGTTGGGGGGTGGGGGGCCTGGAAGTTGTTAGCAGGAGTGGAGAAAGCATTGTTTGAGGCCAGGACATCTTTTGGGGGGCCTGGGGGACATGATGCAGAGCTCTTATCATTCAGGTGACCTCATCAGGGCCGCTGGGGCGGGGAAGGATGGATGTCTGATTGTTAAAAGGTCACGTTCCCGGGAGAGCTCGAAACTGTAATCAAGGCCGGGTTCGCCGTCCCAGGGAGCAAATGAGTCCGTTTGAGCTTGTTCCTTCTTGACAACGTGTGTGAGACAAGAGGAAGCTCCTGCCCCGGAAAGAAGGAGGCGTCCGCCAGCTTTGAGGACAGACACTGAGCAGAAAGAAGCGCCCCGACCGCCTCAGCCACGGCCACTGCCGCCTCCAGGCCTTGCCTGGGCAAGAAGCCTGGGAGCAGGTGCACGGGGGCGGGGGGGGGGCATGAGGGGGTCCGCAGATGCACATCCCAGAGACCCCGACCCTGAAGCTGGACTTCCAGCCAGGAGGGGACCCAGGACTGCCCTCCCTGCCAGCAGGAGGCTTCACGAATACAGCTAAAACCACAGCCAAGAACGAAGATCTGATTGTTCCAGTAAGTTCCATGTGTGCATCCTGAGTTCTCTCTCTCTCTCTCCCTCTATACTGTTTTAGACCAGATGGGGGTTCCGCTCTGAAAACAGAGGAGGTGAGGAACAGCGGGGAGGCTCTGGGCTCCGCTGTTCACACACAGTGCACCAGCCATGTCCCACGTGTGTCCGGGGAAGAAACCAGGGCTTTGCAGTGGGAACCTGAGAGCGCGGGACGGGCATGTGATCTCCAGGACACTTCTCACCCAGGGCCAGACACGGGACCATGCGTCAGCGTCCAGAGTCCTCCTGGATGGGGAGAGGCGGTCGCCGTTCCCGCAGACAGCCCTCGTTGGGACCTTCCCCTGCTGCTCGTCACTCGGTGGTGACATTGGCCACTTGTAGATGTAGAGTCTCATGTTCTCCTCCCAGCTGCAAAGATGACTTTCTTTTGTGATGCGCCCCACCTAGAATTCCTCCACGGGGCTCAGTTCACAGTAACACACCCCAGACCCAAGACGAGAAGGCAAATCTGCCGATCGGATTTTCCGACCCCCACGTCCACCTCTCCTCTGATTCGGTGGCTGGAAGGAAGGTGGGTCAGCTATTGCGCCGAGGGCGCTGAGGGCCCTGGGGTGGGGGTCCTTCTCCCTCCTCGAAGGGCACGGGGACGCGGACTCCAACCTCAGTTGCTAGACACCTGCTTCCCTTTCAAATGGGCCCGACGAAGCCCGCCCCCACCCCACCCCGGTGCCGAGAGTGGCTCCCCCGTTGCCACACCGTGTAGGACACCGGGGCCGTCCTGGTGGGGAGGGGGTAAGACCCTCTCGGGCCCCAGCGCTGGCAGCCTCTGCCGGGGCCTGGCTTTTCTAATCTAAATTCTCCTTTCTTATTCTATTTTGAGATGCTCTCTGGGATTTCAGGAATGCTAAGACGTGCCAGTTGTGAAAGGCCGAGTACACGCTGATCACACAGGCGCACGTGGGTGGAAGCCAGTCACGCGTTAGGCCCCCAGGCCTTGGGGCGGACGCCCGGGAGGCCCGGGACGGAGGGCGGTGCGCGGGCGCAGCAGATGGCTGGATGCGGGCTAGCGGGGGAGGCCTTGGGTGACCCGTCATGCCGAGGAAGGTCAGCCTTTAATGAGGGCAGGCCCCCAGGGGTGATAGTAAGTAGGACAAGCAGCCCCGCGAGTGGCAACCAGTGTGTGCTTGGCATCGCCGCAAAGCTACAAAGTGCCACCCTGAGATTTCACAGTCGCTAGTGGCAGCCCCAGGACTGGCCCAGCCGGGTCCCCTCACTAGGAAATTGGTCACAACTCCACACACCCTTACTCTCGAGCTTTTCCACACATTTAGAGATGTTTTGCGTGTTCTTCGGCCTCCCTCCCCGCCATGAGGTTGTGTAGTACATTTCTGGATTCTTCTTAACCTCTCAGCTTGTAGAAAGGCCCTTTCCACCTCTAGTGGCCCAGCCTGGCATGGCTTTGGCATCAGTTTGACTGGGGTGGGGGCAGATTATCAGATTAAAACTGAATTGAGCAACAAAGAAAATGGCATTTTGCGTTTTCTTGGCTTAAGGACAAACAATAAAGTCTGACTGGATAATGTTTGATGACGTTCCAGGTTTACTTGGTCAGACACCAAACAAAGAGGCATGATGGAAGTCCTATCCACGCTCCACTGCCACGAGGGCCACGCAGTGCCAGCCTGGTCCTCGGTGTCCACGTCACGGCGGCCACCCCCTGAGTCCCGGGACAGATAGAGGTGACAGCAGACCGGCCATGTGGCCGCCTGGACTCCCTCGGGCAAGCGGTTAAGAGGGTTTCTCTTCAAAACGTTCGCATGTTGATGAGACAATGAGTCAGGAAGCGATCGGATTCAACTTGCCTGAAGATAAGCTGCTGGAGATTTTCAAATTGGAGTCTGGCACCCTGCGTATATAAAAAAGTCACTGACTTGCGTCTATTCAGAGCTATGAATTTCCATGTTACTAGAGTTTCTTCTTTCTTGACAGAGAAAGTGCTAAATATTTAAAGGCTTAAAGTGGCCAGGAAATTCATAAGCTCACATTCAAAAATAATTTCATTCCGTTCTAAAATTAGAGGTGGAGAAAGTCAAGAGAATCAAAACAAGTTGTTACAATGAGGACTTAACGTTGGATCGAGCCTTGGTGCCCTTTCCTTCCAAATTCGTTTTCATTGATTCTTGATAAGCCCCAGCTTCCCGCCAGAACACAGGTCATAAAGGGGGTCCCAGAGGTGGGACCACTTTCCCAGAATACTTCTCACCGCAGCGGCGGGGAAGGGGCCTGGGCCTCGGAGCCTCTTCCCCCATCGGAATGCAAATTGCCATTCTGGGAATGTCAATTGCTGCGTGGCTGATAATTTTATGCTTTTGCCATTGGAAGAAGCATTCAGGAAATGTGCCTCAGGCATATTTAGTTTGTTGAAAAACTAAGAATGTCACATATATATGGTTTGGCCACCTACTTGGCACTGGGAACTTGATATAGCATTGTTATTTTTCTGCAGAGCCAGAATGCTAAAGAGTTGATAGCTGAATGGTTCTTGGGTATGTTTCAGAAAGAAACAGCTACATTTGATGCTGAACAGCTCTCTAAAGGAACAGCAAAAGCAGAGGAGTTTTCATTTTCTAGAAGGCATAGAAGACCACTCAAAAACAAAACAAAACAAAACACAACTTATAAATAGACCATCATGTCCCAAATTCAAGTAATATACCAGTGTCCTGAGCAAATTTAAAAGGTGTGGTTCCCGGCCCGCCCCGCTGGCCTCTGAGCCATAGTTAGCAACCAGGCGTGTCTGGGCTGGACTGGGCCGGGCTGGGCATTGGCGTGAATCGATGCACGGACTTTATCCATCATGTTCCTCGTGCTTTCTTCACCATGTGTCTTGGAGCTCACTACATGTGTGCACGTATGTTTTTCCTTATGCGAAAGAAATATAATTGATTTAATAATTTTCTCTAGTTGACAAATATTTTGGTTGTTTCCGATCCAAAGGCCCCCAAAACCCAAACTCTCATTTGAATTTGCAATTCCCTGAGACCTGGACATTTTCATACGTGTTTATTATCCACCGGTATTTCAGTGTCTGTGGATCACCTACTTATCTTGCCCATTTTTAAAATTTCACTGCTTGCATTGTTCTGATGATTTTGCAGGCACTCTTTTTGTATTCTGGATACTATTCCTTTGCTTGCTAAATATTTTCTTCCTATCGGTTACTTGTCTTCTCCAAACTTTCCAGAATGTTTCTTCTGCATTTTCCTTTGCACATGGTAGACTTGATATTCAGCTTGCCAATACCAACTCAAAAAATATCTTATCTGGATTCTGGCTGAAACAAGTTTGTGTTATTTGGGAAGAACTGAAATGTTTATGATATTGAGGTATCTCTTCAGAAGAGTCTGTCTCATTATTCAAATTTTTAATGTTTTTCTTCAAGGCTTGCATGTAGACTTCTGATTGATGGCCTCTACCAAGTTAAGGAAATATTTTCTGTTAACTCAATTGCTTACTTAATTAGGAGAGAGTGTTGAATATGTTTTTAAAGATTTATTTATTTATTTGAGAGAGAAGGAGGGAGGGAGGGAGGGTGGGAGGGAGGGAATGCATGTGTGTGCTCGGTGGGGAAGGGTAGAGGAAGAAGGAGAGGGAGAGTCTCAAGCAGACTCTGCACTGAACACAAAGCCTGATTCCAGGCTCGATCTCAGCACCCTGAGATCACAACCTGAGTCAAAACAAAGAGTTGGATGCTCAGCTGATTACACCACCCAGGTGCTTTGGGAGTGTTGAACACTTTTAAGTATTTTTCATATCCATTGAGAGAATAAATGAGTCTGTGATTTTTTTTTCTTGTCTTGTCTCTATCTAGTATGGGATAAAGATTATACTGGCTACCTGCAGTTAGGATGTATGTCTCATTCTCTGTTTGCTGGAGAAAGATACATAAGGTAGGAGTCATCTATTCCTTGAAAGTTTGGCAAAACCCACATGTACCATCTAGGCTTTTGTGTCTTGGTCCGTTTGGGCACCTGTAACATAATAATGCAAATGGGTGGCTTATAAACAGTAGAAATTTGTTGCTTATAGTTCACAGGGCTCAAAGTGGGTGATCAGCCTACCAGCATGTCCAGTGACAGTCTTCTTCTCATTGTATGAACCTCTCATTGTATCTGCACATGGAGGAAGAGGTGAAAGAATTCTGTGGGCTCTCTTCTATAGGGACACTAATCCCTCATGGGGGCTCCACCCTTGCAACCTGATCACCTCCCAAGGCCCCACCTCCTGATACCATTACTTTGGAGGGTAGGATTCCAACATGCAAATCTTGTGGGGATACAAACATCCAGACCATAGCAAGGGGTGCTTTTGAAAGGAGGGTTCTCACAATAAGTGGGGGGCTCTAATAGGCTACTGACTCTGTACTGTCTCCTGCTCTTTTGATTTAAAGTAAAGTTGCCCCTTTAAGAGGACCAGACAAAGTGGAGTCACTAAGATAATGGTTTAGATTTAAATGGGCTTATACGATGGGGGATGATGGGAGATGATGGGCGGGGGCAGAAGTCACACACAGATCCTCAGGACTCAGTGTGGTTCATAGGCCAGTAACACCAGCATCACCTGCAAACCCCTTAGAAATGCTGAGTATCGGGCCCACTCAGACCTACTGAGTCACACTCTGCATTTGAGCAAGATCCTCAACAGATGCTCAGACCCATTAAAGTCTGAGGAGCTCAGATGGGAAAGGTTCCATAGTCAGATCACATGAGCTGTGAACATTCTCACTCTGTACTTTACAAATCGAAACTGGAAAATGTCAATAGAATGATAGGTGTGGTTTATGTACGACAAGATGTAGGCATCCACTCAGCAGACCCATTTTTCAAAGAAAAGACTTTGACCTACATTAAGAGCTGGGTGAGTGAATATACGTTTTTATGTCTTTGATTCAAGTAAAAATGTTTGAGGTCTGTAATGACATTATTTGACGATTCCCAGCTTTGACACACTTCGCCAAACCAACTGCCTACAATCTGGACTGTATCGGGTAAAAGGGATCCTACTCTAATTTATGTTTTCCCAGATTACCATCCTATTTCATCCAGACTCTCAAGAATGTTGACCTAGAGTGGTATTCCATTATAATCTTTTTCAAGACGACAGTAATGGACATGTTACACTTCTGATGTTTTCAGTTGTGTCTTGTTTTTGCGGTTTTGTTTGCTCATTCAGAATAGCCAGACATTTTCTTTCTTTTTTTCTTTTTAAAAAGATTTTATTTATTTATTCATAGAGACACAGAGAGAGAGAGAGGCAGAGACACAGGCAGAGGGAGAAGGAGGCCCCATGCAGGGAGCCCAACATGGGACTCAATCCCCGGTCTCCAGGATCACACCCTGGACCGAAGGCAGCGCTAAACCACTGAGCCACCAGGGCTGCCCTAGCCAGACATTTTCAAAGCACTTTTTCATTTTGATTTTTTTATTTTTTTCTTTCTTTCACTAATATTTAGTTTAGTTTTCATTATTTTCTTACTTCCATTATCTAACCCTTCCAAGGGTTTTTTTTTTTATCCTTGTTCTGTGTTTCCTGTCTTCTGACACTGGCATTGAGAGCTACAAATTTTCCCCTGACAATTGTTTGATATGGTACTCTCACTAACACTCATTCCTAAGTCCATTAAACTTATAAATTTAGTTTTATTTTCTTTTAATTTTAAAGGGTGTTTTTAGATCCTGAAAGAACCACTTTACCAAACTTTCAATGTCAAAGCTAATCTTTATTGTGGCCCATTCCGAGGATGTGGCCTATATAATTTCTGCATTTTGGAATTTGTTAAGATATTCTTTGTGTTCTGCTTCAGCAATAATTTCTGTGAATGTTCTATTTGTGTTTGAAAAGGAGGTGTGGACTCTGTTGGCATAAAAGAAAAATATCTGAGTGCACAGATTTATATCCATATATAATCAGGGCTCTTAATTATGCTACTCCAATCTTCTCTGCCCTTTCTTATTTTGGTCTATGCTGGAATAAATGGGCTCACACAGCCATTTGCCTCCACTTATACTTACTTGTCCACACACCTGAGTTTTGTAGGGCATAGCAATATGGCCAGGCTAGCAGATGAGTCATGATTAAGTCTAGACCAGCACTGGTCAACAGAGGCTTTGACGACATCTTTGCTTCTTCTTGGGATGTTGGTTTAAGAACATAAGATCTAGAGCCATGGCAGCCATTTTTGTGACCATTGGCATCTTTATTCATTTTATAGTTTGTTTGCTCACAACATGTTGTGTCATCTTTATGGTTCTCTCATATTTATTTCTATTTTTCTGATGTATATTTCTTTTTTCAAGAATCCCTCATAGTTGGTCCATGGGTAGGACATTTCTGAGTCCCTGGTGCCCATGCAATGTCTCTTGTTTGCCCATGTTTCACACTGACCTTGGGCCTGAGCTCCCCAAGCCTTTCTGCCTTCACAGCAACTTCTGCCTTTATTTTCCTCCAATTCTGTTTCTCCAGAGGATCTGATCTGTCTGCCCACATTCTGTCTTCCACAAATTGTTCAAAAGCTCTCCTCTGCTTGTGGCACTCTTGCTTTCCTATATTACTAAGGGCCTATTCTTTTAAAAATATCTTTTTTGGTCATTTTATGGGAATTAAGGCTGAAATAAAGGTAGATGCATGAGCTCAGTTATAGTAATTCAGTATCAAAAACTTTAACACGGACATCAATAATTCATTCTTTACAAATTTATAGGCAAATACTGGTCTTGGAATGATCCCATTTGGACCAAGGGATATACTGATTGCAGTTTTGTTTTCCCTTCCCTGGGCTATGTTTTATATTCCTTATGCTGCTGACTCTCCTGTACTATTTAAAATACATGCTTACTTCTAAGTAGATGCCCAACCCCAAACTAAGGAGTCAAGCTTGAATACACATCACATCGAATACACTTGACAGCAGGGCACCCTCGCATCAGCAGCTCTTGGGTGTAGATTTGACTGCAACCCATTGGACACTTGTGTCGATTCTCAGGCAACAGACAAGACTTTGAGGGTCAGGACCCTGAAGAAGCCTCGCTACATGACTTAGGGGCTGGAGTCCACCCTTTCTGTGTCGGCCAGAGCACATTACAAGGCCTCCCCAAGCCTCGTGTCCTTCAATGATGAGGTGACTGGGTAGTGGCATCCACTTCATGGAACTACTATGATGCTTGCACATGCAGTGCTCAGAGCTGTGGCCGTACTCACTGCCTGTCCTCATGACCAGCCTCACAGTCCAAACTAAAGCCTAGAAACTTCCGTGGTCAGCATTCACCAGCCAACCACCTGAGCACCTATGTGAACATAAGTCTTAAAAGCAGCCAAACACAAAAGATACACAAAAGACAGGCAAACACTCATCAAAATACACAAGGGTGTATGCGCATGTGTTCGTGTCTTCATTTATATGTGCTCATGTGTGTGTGTTCATGCGTGTAGATGAAAGTGGATGTGGATGTGTGTATACATGCATGGTCATCTTCTGTGTTGAGGTGCTGGTATATCTGTGCATGTACGTGGGTATGTGTGTACACGGGTGCATGTAAGGGTGCAGCTTGAGCACATGATCCCGTCTGTGCACGCGCACATGTATGTGTTTTTGGAGGACAGTGCACGGACAGCATAGAGCACCTCATTCCTACAGCCCAACCTCAGCCTCACGGAGTTGCTCGGCTTACAGAAATCACTAAAACCCTCTGTCAAGTGCAGCTTTGCTGGCTGGTGCTCACTCACCCAGTGTCCAAAGGGATGCTCCAGCTGCCTTTACAGGGCTCGCATTAGCATAAATATTACATTAGTAGGACCGGTTAGAGTGTGCTTATCTCTCAAGAGACTCTGCAATATGATCTTGAGACACTTAAGTCTGACATGTGTGTCCCACATTTAAATAAAGCCCTAAGACAATTTGGTCATGTGACTGACAGCTGGCAGGGGAGGGGGGATTGGAGGCACAAACAAACATTTCTTCTTAAATAAAAAATTTATCCCTGAAGTATTTATGGATCAGTTTCCTAAATTGCTTTACAGTCGATAGAGGAAATTGTCCTTTTGCCATCTCCCATGATATCAGCATCCTTTTGAAGCCATGATTAACCTTCTTTCCATTCATCTTCCACCAATTTTTCAAGTTGGCATGAGTTATGGATTGTCCCTTCAGATCTCCTCTCTCCTGAAATTATTATAAAATTGAATTATGGTCTCATATTCAGTACTTTCTGTAATTGGAGGAGCTACCCATAGGAAGTCAGACAAAATCCGAGCATTGTGTTTATCGTGTGCTTAGTGGCGTGGGCTTGCTCAGCCAGTGGGCACATCTTCATTCCAAGTGCAACCCAGAGCACCAACAAAGCAGGAAGGCTTACCTGAGATGCTCTCTCTTGTCCGTGTTTCAGTGAAACTGTGTACCTGGTATGCAGACATAGGCTTTCATGCCGATAGAAGGTTCTGGCTTCGTTATCTGGGGCTGTTACAACAAGATGCATCAGATGGGTGGCTTATGTCTCCCAGTTCTGGAGGCTGGAGGTCCAAGCTCACGCAGAGGGGCAAGCAACCACCCTCCTGGCTCTTGGCAGGCGCAGTCCCATCATGGGGGGGTCAAAGCCCCATGACCTCATCTAAGCTAATGACCTCTCAAGCCCCCCCATCCCCATCACTCCGTGTGGGTAGTGTTTCACCACCTGAATTCTGGAGGACACCAGCCTTTGGCCTGTAACAGTTTCCACGTCTGTCGTGGTGTCTGTCCATGTTGCAAAGAGTAGGCTTCGCTGAAGCCCCCTCACATAGGCATGGATGTATGGCAGGGTGGATGGGGAGCCTTCCAGAAGCAAGCTACCTAACCCAGCCTACAAGGGTCTGCTGTCCCCTCCACAGTAGGAACCAGAGCCCCTACCTTATCTGGGAGCCCCAACTGTGGCTCAGGATGCACCACACACATTTGCACAGCAGCAAGACAGACGGCACTCGGCCCATGACCCCGCCACAAGCCAGCGCTGAGCAGGCCGACCTTCACCAACATCACAAGACAGAAGCCTTCCCTGCTGGCCGGCACAACTGAGGGCCGCCTTCACGTCAGCTCCAGCCCTGCAAGGAAGCCCCTGGCATGCTAGGTGTGTGGGCATCTAGGCAAAGTGGGTGGTGGCCTCCCAGCCTCTGCCCTCATGGGGAAGATGATGTGGAGGCCCATGCAAAGCCATCCTACAGACCTGGGTGGCAGCTCGAAGCCACACAGAGGTGCTGCCCCGCAGGGACCACACATGCCTACATGGCTACTAGTGTAACTTCCAGGGCATGGGGCTCACAGCCCTTGGGAACCTGGACTCACAGCCCCATGCAGCAGCTGGTAGCCACAGGTTGCCGGGTGCACCTGAATGGGATGTGCTTTGGGGGGAAATACAGCAGACCCCAAAGCCAGCATGAAACAAAGGGTGCGTAATATCTCAAAAGTAACGTTACAAGTTAAAATGATCATATGTGGGCAACGTGGGGTTACATAGGGTATATATTATTAAAATCGATTTCAAACTGAGGCATAAGAGGTTGGAGAAAATGTAGGGTGGATTCACACAAAGGAAGGAGAGCCTGCTGCACACTGTGACCTGGGTGAGCCTTGAGGACAGTCCACGCGGCGAGACAAGCCATCCATCCCGGGCGGGCGGGTACTGGGTGGGGGCTTTCTCCGGAGGGACTAGAGTCGTCAGCCTCAGAGGCAGGCAGCGGGATGGAGGTTAGTGGGTACAGTGGGGAGATGGGGACTTATCGCTCAGTAGGGACAGAGTTCCGCTTCGGGAAGGTAAAAAGTTCCGGGAACGGCCGGTGGCCGTGTGAAAGCACTTAGGGCCACTGAGCTACACACTGAAAACGGCTCAAATGGTAAATTTTATGTGATGTGTATTTCACCGCAACAAAGCTTTTTAAATCAATTTCACCTGTTTCTTCTATTCACTTGTATGTCTTATCTACTAGAACCCTTTATACATGGAAGTTTACTTAAGATTTTATGGATTTTCTGCTAGAACATTGAAAACGATCAATGTGGCAGCTTATGTGTATCCGACAGCACGGGGCCAGAGGGAACCAGTTATTTAATCAGCAAACATTCAGTGACCAGCTCTGCACAAGTCAGGGTGGCAGGTCTCAATATGTTAAAAAATGAACATAAGGTGCAATCCTAACATAGCTGCAAGGGGCTTACGGTGAGACGGGGAGAGCCGCGTGTGTGCGTGCACACGGGTGTGCATCAGATGTGCGTAGGAAGACTAGAGTTGGCACAACAGAGTGTCCAGTGGCAGAGGCACCCACCAAGTGAGAGAAGAGACCCGCCGCCTGCCCTGAGGCCCCACCGGCCCAGCGGGCGCTCAGCACCTGTGTGTGCGGAGTGGGCGTGGGAGCAGGACAGGTGCAGAGGCCTGTTAGATGTTTGTTGGCCTATGACCTCGAATAGATTTCATCAGAAGGGATAGGATGGTATGTGTGATGCACCCTATATTATGACATGGACTTTTTTTATAATTATAAAGCTATTCTTGTAAAATTTTTAAAAGATTTTATTTATGTATTCATGAGACACAGAGAGAGACGCAGAGACACAGGCAGAGGGAGAAGCAGGCTCCATGCAGGAAGCCCAATGTGGGACTTGATCCCAGGTCTCCAGAATCACGCCCTGGGCTGAAGGCGGCGCTAAACCGCTGAGCCACCCGGGCTGCCCATATACATGGATTTTTATCCATATAACTAAAATAAATAACAGAACACATAAGTAAACAGGGGAGAAGAGATAGGTCGTCTGACAGGAGATTTCTACTTATAAATACAGAAAGAATAAGGAGAATATAAACTTATTATCGAACACCAAAATAATCACATGTTTGTGGAGAACACAGGTATGTGCAGTTTCAAAGTATCTCCCCCCCAGTATTTATTAATTACAAGGGCAAAGAAAGTAATTTTATTCTTTCTTATTTACCTTATATTCTCTAATATTTCTTACGAATATTTATTTACCTTTTAACACTTACTTTATAATACTTGCATTTTTTTTTCTAATTAGGAATTCCAGCAGACACCACCTGAGCCCGATGCTCAAGGTTAACAGCACCAGGAATCATGTATGGTGACATCACGTGCAACTGCCAGGCGGCACCGAGGACACACATCACCTCCCAATCTAATCATCCCGGCAGGCTGACCCAAACTCAGGGACATTTTACCCAATACCAGGCCCAGGCTCTTCAAAGCGTAAAGTTCTGAGGGACAAGGAAATACTGAGGAATTATCACGGCTTGGAGAGAATTAAGAAGAAAAAGCTAGGTGTTTTGTGGGGGAGCGGGGTGCTCGGACAGAAGTTCTGGGACTAGCTCATGCCAGCGTTAGTTCTTACTCCTGACAAAGGCACTGTGTCATGCGAGGTGCAGGGTCACCCTCAGGTATTTCTGCAACGTTTCTGTAAGTCTAAAGTTGTATCAAAATGTAAAAGTTGAGTCAAATACAGAGGCCCGGGCCAGACGCGCCCAGGCCTGCTCTCTGGTCACCTGCTCAAAGCCCGTCGTCATCTGGTCCCTGCATCCCCTGCCCGCCCCCAGGTTGCTGCCCGACGCGGGCCAGAGTCAGGAGCCCGCAGCCACCTCTGGCCCACTGTCAGGAGGGTTGAAAACCTTTGTTTACTTGAGGGCCATCCAGAGAGGTCCTGACTCGGTTTTATTAAATGACAAAAGTAGGGAGTCCTCATTCTAAAAAGTCAAAGAAAGCACGTGAATGAGAGAAACAATAACAAACAGTTCACCTCCACATAAGTCCATCCCAACCCAGAGGCAACCAGGTCCCGATGGGCCGGCAGCTTCTCCACGCTTCTCCGCTAATGTGGTTTTCTTTCCTACCTTTACGAAGAAACAAGGGTCATCCCACAAGTGCAATCTTGAAACTGGCTTTCCTCATTTCACAACTCCTTGTGGGTATTTCTTAGATATATGGCTGTATAACTCGTCCCCAGTGCGCCCAGAGCTGCAGACCATTCCAGCATCCGATCTTATTATGGTTGTACTAGAGTTTACCAGCCCTTCTCCTATGGATAGATTCAGGTCATTTCCAGGGTCCTGCCACATAAGCAATAACTACCTCCTTATCTATCAGCACTCTTGTTTCTGAAGAAGAGTCCCTAAGAGGGATGGCTAGGACGAAGGATACAAGCATTTTTAGTTTAATAAATATCCTTCTATGGATGGTTCTTCCTAGTGGGTTTAGCAGTCCCATCCCCACCAGCCAAGGAGGGGGACTCCATGTGTCAAACCCGCACCTGCATCCATTCATTCAGCAGGAGTTTAGCCCAAGGCCAATATGACCCACTCCATTAAAATGTTTATTTTATTATACATTGTTTATATATATATAAATATGTATATATATGCATATATATGATCTCTCTCGTGTATATATATACAAACACACACACACACACACACACACATATATATATACACACACACACACAGATTTCTGGTCTATTGATTTTTTTTAAGATTTTATTTATTTATTCATGAGAGACACACAGAGAGAGGCAGAGACACAGGCAGAGGGAGAAGCAGGGTCCCTACAGGAAGCCAGATGTGGGACTCGATACCAGGACCCCAGGATCACGACCTGAACCAAAGGCAGACGCTCAACCACTGAGCTACCCAGGTGTCCCCCGTCTATTCATTTATTTCATGTTTTTCCCCCATCACTTCTATTCTGTTTTGGTCCTAGTAGCTTTTTACAAAGCCCTATGGGCAGGGAGAGCACGCAGCCAAAGCCATACTTCCTCCTAAAGTTTTCCTGGCAAGTCTCTCACATTCGTTGCTCTTTAGGAGATTTAAAATAACTTCTGCTAATTCAAATAAAATTCATCTGGAACTGTGTCACATCTATAAAATAAATACATGAAATGCATTAGTGTTTACAGTAGATTAACATATAAATAATGTATACCTACAGAATCTAGCTTTGTGTTAAAATATGTACAGATACACACACACGTATATTTGCTAGAGATTTGTACTTCTGAGTTTTAGACATGCCTCTCCAGAAATATGGGCTGGATATCTCCCTTTATCTGAGAATGAATTTACATTTTACAAAAGGTTTTACAGTTTTCTGCAGGTGTATCTTGAACATTCATAACTTTTTTTTTTTGTCCAGGGATTTTACGTTTTGGGTAATGTTTTATCTCACTCCCAGGAGAACACCAGTCGCTACTTAAAAAAGAGAAGATTTTGTTGATCTTTGTGAGTTAATTTTGCTCCCAGTCACCTCTTTAAATTTTCTGCCATTTATTTTAGCAAAAGCCCTTAGGTTTTCTGAATATAGAATCTCATCATCTGTAATTAAAGATTCAAGTGATTTTTTTAAATGTTTATTTCACTAGGTATAAGCTCCATAAGGGCAAGAATTAGTGTTTTTGTTTTTACATTATATCCACTCTCGGCACACAGTAAGGTCTCAGTAAGTATGATTCACAGGGATGGAAGGGAGGAGGGAGGAAGGGCGAGGGAGAGAGGGTTTAGCATTTCATTGCCAGATGTGATGCTTGCTGTTCTAACAAGTTGTCTTAACAGGATATAGACACTTTATCATTGAGCCATCTCTGGTGTGTGACCTGCGGCTTCAAACCTGGGGGAGCCACGCGACACCTCTGTCACCTGGTTCCTCTGACAGAACTGGATGCTGCCTCCCGATTCCCAGGTGGCATTGCCCCTCTGCAGGGATGAGACAGGAGGGGAGCTGGCACCTGCTGAGCTGCCCCTCTGGGCCCGGCACTGTGCTGAGTTTTCTACCGTGTTCATTCAAGTCTCCCACAAACCAGTGAGGTAGATGCTCAGGTTCTCGGGTATTTCTCACTCTTGCCTCCGGAGACTATTTTTATCAGAATCCACAATCTCTTGTTGGACCCTGGCTCACGGGTGCCAACGTGTCCCTGTGGACGCCCCAGAGACCCAGACCCCAGACAGGCAGATGCAATTAGCAAAAATTCATTGAACGTTTGCGCAAACGGGCTCTCCGCCTCCGAGGAGGAAAAGAGCCCCGATTAGCAATTACAGGTGTCTTTTAAAAGGCAAAAGGAAAGAAACTGCCTAAAGACAAAAGAACCGCGGGAGTCGCGAAGCATCCAGGTTGATTTTGGGGAGGGTCAACATGAACCTATTCAGGGACATTCCAATCAGGGTGTGGGGGGAAATGGTTTTCTTATTGTGAACAGAATGCTTTTAGTTGCTAAAATTTCAGGAAGGCGCTGGATGGGCTGCCTCTGGGTTAGGGCTGGCCCTACTTACAAGGGGGGAGGTTTCTTCACTCTAAAAAGTAAACATCGCTCACTGCCCTGGGGAGCACACACAAAAAAAGAAATCTCATACCTATATGTTACTTTATGAATCATACCCTCCAAATTATCCTTCATTTTATTCACCAGATTTCTTTCGAATGAGGAGTTTATTATTTTTTAAATATTTTATTTATTTATTCATGAGAGACACAGGGAGAGGCAGAGACACAGGCAGAGGGAGAAGCAGGCTCCCTGCGGGGGAGCCCAATGCAGGACTCGATCTCAGGACCCCGGGGTCATAACCTGAGCCAAAGGCAGATGTGCAACCGCTGAGCCACCCAGGTGTTCCAAAAGTAGCATTTTAAAACTGAACATTCCCTCAAAAATCAAACATGGAATTACCATACAATCCAGCAATTCCACTTGTGAGTCTATTTCCCCAAAGAATGAAAAGCAGGGATGCAAACAGGTGCTTGCACACCTGTGTTCATAGCAGCAATATTCACAACAGCTGAAAGGGGGAAGGAGCCTTGGCTGAATGGATGAACAAAACGAGGTCTATCCATACGGTGGAATGTTACTCAGCTCTAAGAAGGAAGGAAATGCTGGCCCTTGCTACAAGGATGAACCACAAGGACATTCTGCTAAATGCAATGAGACAGAAACAAAAGAACAAATACTGTATGACTTGTGAGCATCTATGAGCCACCTGGGGGAGTCAAATACCTAGAGATAGAAAGTAAAGGGGGTTGCCAGGAATGGTGGGTGGGGGAGGGGCATCAGTGTTTAATGGGTTCAGTTTGGGAAGATGGAAAAGCTCGCAGATGGACAGTGGTGCTGGCTGCACAACATGTGAGTGTACTTAATGTCTCTGAACTGTACACTTAAAAATGACATGAATGGTAAATTTAATGTTATATACATTTCATGACAATAAAAAACATTTTAACTGTTTTTTAAAGGTGGCGTGTTGTCTTGCCTCTCCCAATGACTGCTGAAGCTCAGTCCTCATCCATGGGAAAGAAGTACAGAAGAGTACAGTTTCTAGAGGCAGATAGACAGATAGACAGACAGGCTTCCTGTTCTGGCCTTACTGTTTCTCAGCTGTGTGACCTACAAGAAGCTGTCCCCCATTCACAGCACTTTTGACGTCAAATGTGTGGGTTTTCCACACCAAGAAATCCTCCAATTTTCCACGGACACCTGCTGGGTATCCTATAATTTAATTCTGTTCTGACACTAACCACAAAGACTGAATGTTGACCCCATGGGTTAAAGGCTCAGACTCCCAGGACTGCTCCCACTTCAGATGCCACTTGTAAATAGTGGGTCCCTGGTTCACTCACACTTCTACCCAACGTGGCTACAAATTGGGGGTTACCATGACTCCCTCCTTAGGTTTAAGAATTTGCCATGATAGTTGACAAAGAACTCAGGGAAACACTTATGTTTACCAATGTATTATAAATACTATTGCCAATAATACAAATGAACAGCCAGACAAAGGGGTATCGAGGCAAGGTCCAAAAGGTCCTAAGCACAGGAACTTCTATTCCCCTTGGAGTTGGGTGCATCACTCTCCTGTCATGTGGATATGTTTACCAACCCAGCAGCTCCCAGAATCCCACACTTCAGAGATTTTTATGGAGGCTTTATCATGTAGGCATGATAGATCATTAACTCAATCTCCAGCCTCTCTCCTCTCCCCAGAGCTTCGGATGGGGTTGCCAATTCCAAGCTTCTAACCATGACTTGGTCATTCTGGTGACCAGACTCCACCCTGAGGCTATCCAGGAGCCCACTGGGAGTCACCTCATTAGAATAATACTTTTACCACCCATGAAATTTCAAGGGATTTAGGAACTGGGGGCAGAAACCAAATATAGATTTCAAAGGATGTCACAGAACTTAGGAAAGTTACTTCACCTTCTGAATCTTAGGACTGTTGTGTGGAATTTATAAACCAAGGTTTGCAGCAGTTCCTAGCACTATGCCCACCATGTGACAGTCCAATAATAAAGGTAATGAATGCCTGCTGTTGCTGCAGTGAAGACATATATGATAACCACTGGAACTGCAAGTCTGTGGGGGATTACTGCCATTTAATTCTCTAGATAGGAAAAAACTCACTCATCTGATTGTTCTGTAACTAATTTTCTTTATATTTTTAGATACAGTGTCCAAAACAATCTTGGAGGATTCACATTTCTCTTTCATAATGTACTACAAAGCCACTGCAGCCAAGAGACCAAGGTGCTGGCAAAGGCTTGACATACAGGTTCAAGAAATTGAATTTAATCTAGAAATAAATTCTTCCATTTATGTTCAATTCATTTTGACAAGTATGCCAAGACAACTCAGTGGTGGGAAGAATGCTCTTTTCCACAGATGGTGCTGGGACCACCGGATATTCACACGCAAAAGAATGAAGCTGGATCCCTACCTCACATCATACACAAAAATTAACACAAAATGGATCATGGATACAAGTGTAACAACGAAACCCATAAAACTCTCCAGAGAAAAAAAGGCATGAAATCTTTGTGACCTAGGGTTATGCAATAGTTTGTTAAATACAATACTAAAAGCAGAAGTAACAAAAGAGAATATTACAAATTTGGACTTCGTCCAACTGAACATTTCTGTGCTGCAAATAAGACTATCAAGAAAATAAAAAGATGACCCACAGAATGGGGCATGATCATATACATTTATGACTTTTATCCAGAATATATAAAGAACTCTTACAACTCAACAATAAAAAGACAAGTAATCTAATTGGAAAATGAGCAAAGATTTTAATTATACACTCCCCCCCCTCCAAAAACAATACACAATCAGCCAGTAAGCCCATGAAAAAGTGCTCAACATTGCCAATCATTGGGAAAATGCATATATCAAACCCACACCCTTAGTGTGGGCAATAGCAAAGCATTGGTAAGGGACATGGAGAAGTTGGAACCTGCATATATTGAATGTGCTTTAAAGAATGTGAAGTGGTGTAGTCACTTTTTAAAATGACTTGGCAGTTCCTCAGAATGTTAAATATAGGGTGGTCATATGACCCAGCAATTCCACTCCTACATATCTACTCAAGAGAAATGAAAACATCCACAAAAAAACTGCTCATACAGCAATGATTCATAATAGCTAGGAAGGAGATATAATCCAAATCTCCATCACCTGATGAATGGATAAATAAGATATGATATACCTATTCAGGAGGATATATATACACACACACACACATATATATATATATATATGTATGTATGTATATATATATAATCTACATTTATTTGACAATAAAAAGGAATGAGGTACAGGTGCATAAAAAAACATGGATGAATTCTGAGGACATGATGCTAAGTGGAAGCAGCCAATCACAAGGGACTATCTAGTGCATGATTCCATTTATACGACGTGTCTGGAACAGGCAAATCTATAGAGACAGGAACTAGATTAGTGTTAGTGGTGGGAGGGATGGGAAGTGCCTGCTGGTAGAAAGGATACAGGGTTTCTTTTGCAAGGGAACAAAAAGGCAGCACCTTGGTGGGTATTTGACTGAATAGCTGGTACTACCTCGAGCCCGGGGGATGCAGGAAACTACCCATCACAGCCTCTAACCACTTCTCCTGCTTGCTCCCTAAGCCCCAGCCCATCGGATGTTCCAGCCTTCCCTTATGAAGCCTCCTCTTCCTGTCCTTGCTGTCCACACGTGACCAACGCCCCTCCCCATCCTTGGAAACACTTCGCCGCTGCCCCCCCCCGCCCCCCGAGCCTCCTCTCCATCCCTACTCCTGCCAAGTACCCTTGGATGGGCCACGGCAGTGCCAGCCAGGTCAACTGTCCGGTCCTCAGCCCCTGTGACCTGGCTCTGTCCCCACCATGAGGGAAACTGTGGAATCAGCCTCACCTTCAGGTTCCTGTGCCTACAGCTGGACACTTATCATCAGATATTCGTTGCTGCACAAGCATGACCCTCAGGTGGTGAGCTAGGACAAACCTGGTCATTCCCACAAGCCAAACCTCTGACACTTCAGAAGCAAAGATTCTGAAGCTAAAGCAACAATAATCTCCAATGCAATGACTTCATTGTTGAGCCACAAAAACCCCAAAAGGGGAACTCTGGAGACATGCCTGAGCTTAAGCCATTATGAAATGGCATCTGAGCAAAATAATTATCTTTAGAAAGCCAGGTGATTTTTGGACACCCGACATTTAGAAGGCTGAGACCAAGTCAGTAGGTAAGGTATCCTATCATTGCATAGAAACCAACATAACCAGCATTAATACACACAGATCTGTATCCATACGTACATATACCCCCTCCTCCATCTTTGTAGCCATCCCTGCCCTCACTCATCCATTTACCTGCCCATCCATCTATCCTTGCACTCATCTTTCCTTCCATCCATCTATCCATCCATCATCATCCATCCTTCTATCCATCTATCATTATCCACCTATGTACTCCCTCATCCTCTATTCACTCATCCATCCATCTATCCATGCATTCACCCATCCTCTTGTCCATCCGTCCATCCATCCATCCATCCTCACACTCATACCCATCCATCCATCTATCCAGCGGGCCAGCCAGCTAGCCTTCCAGCCAGCCAGCCAGCCATCCATCCATTCATCTATCCATCCATCCATCCTTTTATTTATCTATCATCATCCATCCATGCACTCATCCATTCTGTATCAATCCATCTATCCGTCATCCTTCTGTCTCCCTATCTATGCACAAACATGTCCTTCAGCTCCAGTGTTGTCTTCCCTGCTTGCCAATATAAATAAGGTCTTGATATCCTACTTTGTTGACATACCAGATAAAAACTGTCTGAAGAATCCACATGGTCTGTCCCACAGGCTGGATTTGTCTGTTTTCCTTGGCATCATTTGGTTTGTTTCTTTATTCCCTGAATTTCCTATAAACTGAAAAGTAATTTGGAGTCTCCATGAAATTGAGGTTAAATATTTTTGTTGAGACCACTTCACAGGCAGGCTTTGTATCTCTTCTTCCCAGGGGTACCTGATGCTGATGCTGCTCTCAGTGGCACTAACTTGATCACCTGGACAAGGTGGGGCCTCAAGACCCTTGCCGCAGAGCAGGGCATGCCCTCACAAGTTACAACAGTGGTGGATGTGATTCTGGGCACTGGGTGACCACCAATCTACGTCATTTTTACGAATGGCCTGACACTGATGGTCAAGTTTGCATCGAGGAGGACGAGTGTTCTGCAGTGTGACAGGATGGTGACATGGGTGGAAGCCCCAGGGCCTTCCATCTGATGTGGGACCCTGGTCCAAGCCAGAGTGGGGCAGGGACAGAATGAGGAGGGACAGTACAGAGGCAGAAATGACAGGATCTGGTGAGGGTTTCATGGAAATGGAGGAGTCTGGGTTTGGGTGTGGGCAACCTGCTGGACGGCATGGGCTTCTCTCTGAACCTGAAAGTGCAGGGGGCAAGCAGGAGGACCAGGGGGAGGTGGGCTCAGGTGCAGCCCCTGGGGCATCCGTGGGGCATGTGCGAGGCCGTGCACAGAGGGGCTGGGGCTGGGGGCTCCAGGACTCAGCTGCGGGCCAGGATCAGAGGAGCCTGGAAGGGGAAGGCGGCTCCAGAAGGCACCCAGGAAGCTGGACAGGAGGACTAGGAACTCCAAACATGCTCATTTTTGAAACTGGGAAGGAGACATTTGAGAGAGGGTGAGGCATTAGAGAAAGCGAGACAAGAGCATGTCAGGTAGGCAAAGCCTTGAGACGACGTCCTCCTGAAGTAGGCTTTTTGATGCCATATGACAGGTCCGATGACAGAAAGTGGTAACATTTTAAGACAAAAAAGCTTACCATTAGGTAGTCTGGTTTATTCGTTTGTTTTTTTAAATTCTGCTTTATCTTTTTTCTTCCAAATTGAGATAACATGGACATGCATCGCTGTAGGGGTTCCAGGTGCACAGAGCAATGGCTTCACTTACATACACTGTGGGGTGGCCCCCGTAAGTGTGGTGAACAACCATCAACTCATAGACACAGAGGAAAGAAAAAGAAAAAAAAGTTCCCCCGTGATGACAACACTTAGGATCTACTGTCCTGTGACAGCTTTCCCGGGGAGTCACAGCCGGGGTGCCTGTCGCCTCGGTGCCACCTATCGCATCCCTAGCTCTCGCTCACCTTATACCCGTAGGTCTGTACCTTCTGACCACCGTCCCCCGGTGTCCCCTCCCCACCGCCCCTGCTCCTGAGAACCACACATCTGATCTCTTTTCTATGAATTTGGTTGGTTTTGTTGTAGGGGCTTTGTTTGTTGTTTGAGGCCCCCCAACAAGAGATCACGTGGTCTCCGTCTTCCTCTGACTTATTCACTTAGCATCACGCCCTCAAGCTCCATCCACGGTGTCCCAAATGCCAGAAATTCCCCGTTTTTCCATGGCTGGATAACCCCCAACACGTACATACACTACAACTTCTTTATCCAGCCACCCGTTAGCAGACTTGTTCGTGTCCCCGTCTTGGCTGTGGGAAATAATGCTGCTGCAAACACGGGGTGTAGCTACCTCTCCAAAATGCTGTTTTCTTTCTTTCTTTCTTTCTTTCTTTCTTTCTTTCTTTCTTTCTTTCTTTCTTTCTTTCTTTTCTTTCTTTCTTTCTTCTTTCTTTTTCTTTCTTTCTTCTTTCTTTCTTTCTTTCTTTCTTTCTTTCTTTCTTTCTTTCTTTCTTTCTTTCTTTCTTTCTTTCTTTCTTTTCTTTTTTAGCTGCATTCCCAGAACTGGGATTGCCAGATTGTAGGGGAGCTCCATTCTGAACTTTTGGAGGGGCCTCCACGCCCTCCTCCAGGGCGCCGCACCAGTTTGCATTCCCACCAACCGTGCCCTGCTCCCCCACCCCCTGCCAGGAACTGCTGTCCCGGTGACACTGTTCGAACAGGCACGAAGTGAGAGCTCACTGTGGTTTTGATCTGCGTTTCCCAAATGACTAGTAACATTGAGCGTCTTTTCATGTTCCCGTTGGCCATTCATATATAATCTTCTTTGGAAAAATGTCTACTCAGATCTTTTGCCCCCGCCCCCCCCCGCCTCTTTTTGAAAATGAAAGTCATAACTCATAAATTACTTTCATGGGTCATTAAAGGATCCCAATCCACACTGTGAAAGACTGCACAGTGCTATGTCTCCAGACCACCAGGGAAGGCTGCCTCTGCCCCCGAAGGTCTGTGAGCGTGTGCCCCACGAGGGCAAATCCGCAGAAACAGGCAGGTCAGGTCTCTGGCTGGGTCTGGTGGTGCAGGGAGGGGGCGGGGGACAGGTGCCCAGAGAAAGGGTAGATCCGCGGCCCCCTGCTGCTGTGATTCCAGCTGGCATCGCCAGGTTGTACTATTTCACAGTCAGCAGTGCTCCCCAAGTGGCCCCAACCCCGTCCCCAGTCACTGTGTGAGCCTGTCCACATAGCAGGGACCAGGCACCTGCTCACCGGCCCGAGCCTGACTCCCTTCTCCTGCCTCAGCCCGGCTCAGAGCAGGAGGGGCAGCAGTTTGCCCAAACCTCCTGATATTAAAAAAAAAAACAAAACAAAACAAAAAAAAACAACAACAACAAAAAAACAAGGGGCACTTAAGGGGTTCAGTGAGTTAAGTGTCTGCCTTTGGCTCAGGTCATGATCTCAGGGTCCTGGGATCGAGTCCTGTATCGGGCTCCCTGCTCAGTAGGACACCTGCTTCTCTCTCTCCTGCTCTCCCTGCTTGTGTTTTCTCTTTCTCTCTGTCAGACAAATAAAATCTTGAAACAAAACAAAACCAAAATGGGAGCCTGCATGCTCCTTAACCCCAAGCAAAAGGGGCTCCATCCCACACCGTGCGTAGCTCCCAGAGGCTGCACTGCCCTCCTGCAAAGAAGATCCAGCTGCCTTTGTACCTTTTTGTTTTTGTTTTTGTTTTCCTTTCAAGCTCAGCATTGCTCCACAAGAATGCTTCCGGGAAATGGAGCGCAGCATAGATGCTGGCCTGGTCGTTAACGAGCCCCCACGAGCAGCCTGGGAACCAGTTCAGACACCCTTGTCTCAGGCGAAGAATTGCTCACTGGGCAAGAGATGAATCATTGAGGACTAGAAATGATCACCGAGGATTTTCAGTTAAACTACTTTGCCTTCTGTGGAGGTAAGAGTGTCAGAAGGGTTTACATGTGAATGTACTCGGGCCATCTGGGACGTGTTTCAGCAAAATCCCAAGGATCTGCCCTCCCGACCCCTCTTTGGCTTTTGGGTCCTTTCAGGAAGGAGCATTTGATGCAACCAGGGGGAATGAGGAAGATCTTCTTGCAGGAAGGGGCATTTAGGTTGGGATTTGAAGAATCACCTTCAGTGTGGGGAGTGTCTCAGGCCCAGAGGAAATGTAGGAAGGCAGGAGGATTTAGGGTGACTCCTTTGGAAACCCAGAAGGGTCCTGGGTCACGGCAGGGTGCATGGGAGGGTGGGAAGGTGGCAGAGCCAGGACACAGGCGCTGGCACACAAGCCCCGGGGGAAGCCACAGTCTGCAGGTAGGGGGAGCCGTCGGGAGGTCACGGGGTGGGGTGGGGCGTCGGGAGGTCACCCACAGGGAGCCAGGTAACCGATCTGCTATAAATCACACACAGTGAGACGCTCTGGAGCAGCGGCAGCTGGAGGCGGCCCACGGGAGGCTTCCGCAATTCTGCGAGCAAGGGGTAGGGGCTGGAGTGCGCCCTGTGCCCAGAGACCCTCCGCCGTCTCGGAGCTCCCGTCCCCCGTCACTCGGACAGCCGGGCCCCCGAGGAACAGGGACTGCGGAGAAGGCAGGTGGCCAGGCAGCCCACCTGGGCCCCAGCGACGATGATGTCACCGTGGCCCAGTGGCTGCCACTTCTGACAGTAACTGTCTCATTGTGTTTCTCTTTCCCGCATCCCAGTCCCACGACAACCTGGGAGAGGAAGTGGCGGGGGAGACGGCGTCCTCACCATGACTCCTGCCATCAAAGGCCCTTTCACTCCTCTTGGTGGTGGCACAGTCACCAGGCACGAATCGAGGCCTCGAGATTTCACCCGGTCACCCCCCAGGTTGTGTAGACAGAGGCCTAGGGCCACGGCCTTGCTTCCAATATGATGCTGTTGCACCCTGACATCTCCTCGAAATCTGTCACCAACGTGGAACCTTCCTTCTCCCTCCCCGCAGGAGGACGGCATCTCCAGAGACGCCCAGAGCCCTGCCCCCAGCTGCCCTCTGTGGTCACCCTGGCTTCACCCAAGTAAGAGGGTGCTTTTGTGCTCTTAGGAGTCCTGGGTGACCACGCAGGATGGGGAATCACGGCCTTCCAACCAATCTGGCCCTCGTGCCTGTTTTTGTAAATACACTTTTATTGTAACAAGGCCGTGCCTGTTCATTTGTGGATTGTCTGCAGCTGCTCCTGTCTAGGACAGTAGAGCAGAGAGTGCCCGTGCGGCCACAAGGTGAAAAATGTTGGTGACCTGGCACTTTGCAGAAAAGTTTTCCAAACCCTGATCTAAGGAGTCCATCTCCACATGGAGAGGCCCCGAGGCCACAGCAGGGAGGCCCAGCTATTCCACGTAGCGGCCTTGGGGCCAGGCACGGCCATTTCCTGCCAGGGCGGAGGTCCTGAGGGACACGGGCAGAAGTGCCCCCCGGATCCCAGGTGACCCACAGAGCAGGGGTGAAGAATGACGGCTGTCAGGCAGTGCTGGTCATCTATTACCCAACACCAGATACCTCCTCACCCTCCTCCTCTCCCCCCTCCCCTCCCCCTCCTCTTCCCCCTCCTCCCCTTCCCCTCCTCCCCTCCTCCCCCTCCCTCCTCCCCTCCTCCCCCTCCTCCTCATCTCCCTCCTCCCCTCCCCCTCCTCCCCTCCCCTTCTTCCCCCTCCCCCCTCCTCCCCCTCTTCCTCCTCCTCCTCTCCCCCTCTCATCGCCAGAACAGGCTGCAGCTGGGAAGATGGAGCAAGCCGACAGGGTACCAGGGAAGATGAGATACGCAGCCGAGGCTGAAGCCGCTCCCGCCGCTGCCCAGTAGGAGGATGTCCCCGCAGGCAGAGCTGTTCTGGAGAAACAGCCCAAGTCATCGTGAAACCAGCTCTGCGACCACACACTTCTGTTTCCTCCACCGTGTACGTCACCCCTACACTCAGCAACAGTTTGACCACATTTGAGTTTGTGGGTTTCTGCCTTTTAAATGAATATTATCATTCTGACGGCACTGAGTGCCTGGAGGGTCCCCCGGAATGGGAGCCCCCTGCCCCCGAATATCCACTAGTGGGTTCTTTCAGAGGCACCGAATTCCAGAATGTCTTTTTAAAGAAATGAGCCTGTCATTGAGAGTATCTGGGGCTTCAAAGGGACGGGGAGCACTGTGAACCCTGCTGTGGCCCCCACGGCTCCTTGTCCATCTGTCCTGCACTTGAGCCAAGGTCTGTGTGTCACTAGTGCTCCACTGCATCTGGACAGAAGGCTCGGGGCCCTCTCGCTCTCAGGGTGGCAGCTGCTCCTCACAGGAGACAAAGGGCAGGGCTGTGGCAGGGGGTGCCCGCCCGGAGAGCAGGTCCCCTCCCCAGACAGCGGGTCGGGCAGGGGGCCCCCAAGACTCGTGCACCCCGAGGCTGGACCCACGTTCCCCGGCATGCTTGGCCAGGGCATCTGCAGGTGTGCCCAGGGTGAGAGGCTTTTAAATACAACTGACCTGGGCTTGGGGGCAGGAATGGGGGGGCAAGCCAATCACACCTGCCCCGGGGACCAGAACACCCTTTGTGGCTAGAGACACTGAGCTGGGCCAGGAGGTGGCTTTGGAGACAGCAAGCGAGAGAGGGCTTAGGTTGGGAGAGGCCAGGACAGCATCAGGTGGACAAGCAGGCAGGCGCTGGGCCATGGGGACTGGGGGAGCACTGTCCCTGGAGCACGGCCTGGTCAGCTCCTCTGCTGGCCGTCTCCCCACCCCTTGGTCGGGCTGCAGGAAGGTGCCGCGGCGCCTTCCGTTTCCCATCGTCCCGAGGGTCCCAGGACGTCACCCTGGCTCCGCAGGCACTCGTGCTTCTGGTCCTCACGACGCTGGCTCTGAGGAGTAAGTTAGTCCCCTGAAGGAAAAAGAAGGCACCAGCCCCCCCCTTTCTCTGCACACCTGTCCACCGAAGTGTTGCCTGTCCGCGCTCACCTGTGCTAGAAGTTTCCGTCCTACACCGAGCGTAAAGTTGCAGCGTTTGTTCAGCAGGGTGGCGGCCACACCACCACTGGAAGGCCTGGGCCCTTCGCGCTCCCGAGGTGCCGGCTGTTGTCCCCAGGCAGCCTCGAGCTCCCCGGTGTGTGCCAGTTCTCATCCTTGCAAAGGCCCAGGGAAGTGGGGGCAGGAGGCAACTGGGGCCACAGGACAGTGAACATGGGATTTTACTATTTTAGAAAGCTTTCTGATTTTCCTGAATACCGCACGCTCAGGAAAGGATCCATTCACGCAAGAAAGCCCTTGCACGGAGCAGCAGTGACGCCTAGGGCCGCCCTGCGTGGGCCCAGTCTGAAGCCAGCGGCTCCCATTTGCTCGAATGCAGTTGGTGTCAGGCCGTCTTAGCGCTGCTGGTCCCTGCCCCGCCTGGGGCTGCAGGTGCTCCCGGCCCGGGAGAGCTGGGGAGGAGCCTCCCACCCAGCGGCCCTGGCCTCGGGCGGCCACTGTGGGTGCGCGCACGCCCGGATCCCCCTCTGGGATGCACTGTGGCTTCTGGAGGACTGCTCTGCCCTCGGTGGCCATCACAGAGGTGTTTGGCAGGTGCCCCACGGGGCTGTGTTCCTACCAACAAACCTTGGCTCTCTGCCCACTGACCCCCCCACCCCACGCCCGTTATACCCCAGGTCAAGGCACCTGCTAGTTGGCCTCCCCACCCCACCTGCTGCGGGGATGCTGTAGCCACCTGAGGAATGGCAGGAACCCAGGCCAGGACGGGAGCCTGGCCACCAGGAGGGCCTCGGGCCTCCCTGAGGGTGGGGGTTAGAGTGTCGCCTGCTGGGAGCCGGGAGGGAACAGACTGGCCACAGCCAAACAGGCCCTGAAAGACACTGTGAAGTGCGGACACCCCCAGCCCCGCCGCCCACACACCCAATGAGGCCAGGCCAAGTCTGGGGGGGGGCGGGGCAAGTGGCCCCCAGGCTCAGGCATTGGCCCATCGCTGCCACCCAACGAGGCCCATCATCAGGCCAGGCCACCCAAGGACTGAGGGGGACAAGGGACTCCTTCGGGCACGAGTTCTCCCTATCTGAGCTGGAGGGAAGGGAGAAGGGGAGTGAGCTGGTCCATGCCCTCCCCTCCCCTCATGGGAACCCAGAGAGGACCGAGTCACCCACCCTCACGGGCGGGGGACAGACAGCGGGCCTGGGGTTGAGAGCAGACTCCTGGCCGGCTCCCCCTGGGCCTTTAGCGGCTTCTTGGCTGTGAAATTCAGAGCACAGGTAGGCCAGTAGAGCCTGAGGTCCTCGTCCTCCCCTGCACACTCGTGACACACGGGGACCCTCCAAACCCTCCCAGACCAAGAAACCAGACGTTCTGGGGTGGGGCCTGGGATGCAGAATTTTAAAAACTGCCCGGATGATTTCAAGATGCATAAAGGTGAAGAACACCTGACCAGTGACAGCTTCCAGATGCTGGTGCTGGTGCCTTCTTGGGGGTCCGGTTAATTGCAGGTTCAGATCTAGGGCATTGGCGGGGCCAGGGGCGGGGACGGCATAGGGAATGGGGTGCCGAGCATCCGCCTTTCTAGCTGGCTCCTGGTCCATGCAAGTAGGAGGCAGAGCCGTGTGTCCCAGTCTTTATTTATTTTTGACTCTAGCTCTCCAGTGCTTCATCACGTAAAAAAAATCACATGTCCTCCCTCAATGATACTTGAAAACTGTAGCAGGAAATTAAAAATGATTCTGAGACCAAGTGTCAGTTGCACAAGGACGAAGTCCTGCTGTGCTTTCACATGGACCTCTGTGGCCGGTCACAGGCAGGCCACCCACACCCATACCCACACCCAGGATCTGGGAAAACAGCCTGGTCAGAAGCGACACCAAGGCTCTTGCTCATGCTGGCACCCAGCAGTCGGGTGGCCTGCAGTCCTTGCCCGTCGTGGGGCTTCTGTCCCAGTCACCAAACAAGGGAGCAGCCAGGTGACCTCAAGGGCCTTTCCTATGTGATTGGGACTTTTGATCTCAACTCAGCTTTTGGCTTTCTTTATCACATAACCAAATGCTCTTCAGCTGCCTCTGTGACTTGCAGGAAAGAGGCAGGCCTCCAGCAGTACTCTGCACCCTGGGCATCCACGTGAGAGACTGTGCCACAGAGTTCCAGAAGGATCAATGGCCCAGACCAGGCATCAGAAACTCTACCGAAAAGGGCCTGGTGATAAGTATTTCAGGCCTCCAGGCCTGAAGCTCTCCACGGCCACATTCTCCACCACCAAAGCATAGACAATGTGTAACAAGAGGGTGTGGCTGTGTCCCAGTAAAACTTTATTCACACATCACAGCGGCTCCTGCCTGTCGGTACTGGGCCTGATGTGACTCAGACTTCAACCGCCACGGGTTATCCACGGAGGTGGCAAAACTGAAGATCCTGAGCAAGCAAGCATGAGTGCAAGTCTGTCCATTTATTTTTTTTAAAATGCACTTAAAAATGTCCTGGTAGCAACATTTTTTTTTTAGAAGTTAAAAGAAACAAGGGACATTTGTATGAATAGGATATTTTATTTGAACTAAAATACTCAAAATATTATCATTTCAATGCGGGGCACCGGTCACATTTCTAGTGCCCAACAGCCACATGTGGCCAGTGGCGGGGGTCACGAAGGGCAGAGTTTAGCGTGAGGCCTGAGACTCTGCATTTCCAACAGGCTCCCAGGTGCTGCTGCTGCTGCTGCTGCTGTTGCTGGTTCAGGGACCACGTTCTGCGGCAAGGGCCCGGGGAGCCCTACCTACTACGGACAAGATGACTGCATAGCTTTGGCACAATTCTGTGCAGAAGATTCGGCAAACTGCACACCCACCCTCAAGTGATACGAATGTTTAAGAGCCCATCTGAGGGAACATCCAGCTCCACGTTCACTCATCAGGTCTGTGAATCGCTATCTGTGCATCACTATCAGGTCATCTTCTTTCCAGTGCTCGCTCAGAATCTGCTGCTTTGACACAAAGCCCAGGAAGCGGAGGCCGGGTCTCCTCGTCCTCTGCAAACTGGAGAGCCACGGAAGCCGGTGGTGTGGTTCTCAGAACCGGAGGGTTGGTGGTGCATGTTCCTGCCCAAAGGCAGGAGGAGGATGTCCCGGCTTGGCAGATGAGCAGCGAGGAGCAGGTCCTGTGAGGAGGGCCCACGGAAGAGACCGGTGGAGGACTCCCAGGAGAGACCAGGCCAGGACGGGGAAGAACCACCCAGGGGCCAGGCGCTAGGGTGATGGGGGGACTTTCATCCTGGCCCTCGGGGGACCGCAACAGAGGCAGCACCTGCACAACTCTTGCTGGCCGAGGCCAAGGGCGAGGATGGGCTTGAAGACCAAAACCCCACCCCCTCCCCTGGTGCCTCCTGTGCTCCTTGCCTCCAGCTAATGGGCTTCAGCGGGGGGG
The DNA here is from genome assembly GCF_905146905.1 of Nyctereutes procyonoides. Classification (NCBI taxonomy): domain Eukaryota; kingdom Metazoa; phylum Chordata; class Mammalia; order Carnivora; family Canidae; genus Nyctereutes; species Nyctereutes procyonoides. Next base: position 62,251,743 of record NW_026575146.1, on the reverse strand, counting down.
GGGGGGGGGGGGGGGGGGGGGGGGGGGGCGCACTTGCGCTCCTCCAACCCCCATGCAGATCGCAGCAGCTGGTGGCTCGTTGGCCTCTGTGGATGTGGCTCCCCGGGGTGCTGATGCCCGCCTGGGCGCCGGGCCCCTTCAGGGGAACTCGGCTTCTCATCATCCGACATCTAACTCAGAGGAGGGGAGGAAAACTGTCCTCCTGGATGGTGGCTCCATGGAAGTAGCAGCAGCCGTGTGATGTCACCCAGAGGGGGGACGGCCATGCAGTCGGGCCGCCTCCCCTCCCCGGCTCTCCTGCAGCACAGGGCTGAAGCCGCAGAAAAGCCACTGTGTGCCCGGGGCTCAGAAGGCCCCGCTGTCCCCGAGGGTAGCCAGCACTGCACCTGCGCCCCATCCCCCCCACACCCCTGCCCTGCCGGGTGGCCGTGGTGACCCCCACCATGTAAATGTGTCACTGTGTTCCTGCCTGCGGGCGTCCTCCTTCCCTGTGCGCAGCTAAGCGGTGGGCCTCAGGGTGCTGGGCGGGACCAGGGGGAGGGGAGGGCACAGGCACAGGCCTACCCCACCTCCGCTGCCTGCAACCACGGGTTATTGAGGCAAAGGAGACGTCCCAAGTGCAGGCGTGGCGGGTGTCACACAGTGGTTCCTCCAGGGACGAACTGGATGGGGAACCTGTGCTGGGGGGGGGGGGGTCAGAACTCCTCTACCTCGTCTGCCTGCCCCCAAATGCTCCCTCCTGCAGGATTCCTAGAGCCCTGGGCTCTTCAGAGCGTCCTCTCCTCCTGCCTTCCTGCTGCGTAAGCAGAAACCACCCTGTGATTTGATCCCTGACCTTCTCCTTTGCCCATCTTGTCTGCGGCCCACCTGGTGTCTCTGTCTACAAGGGTGACAGGGACAGGGGCCTCGCTGGCCACTTCCTGGAGCTCAGGCTTACCCCCAGCCCACCCCCCACAACAGCACCCTCCCTCCCCGGGGCCCAGGCCTCTGGAGCCGTGTCATGGGAGGGCAGGCTTTTCCCTTCTGCCTGGGTCAGCTCCAAGTCCCCTCTCTGGCCACAGAGACCTGGCAGCAGAGTACACCCCGGGGGACCCTCTGCAAGAGGGGGAAGATGCTCAGCAAGCGGGCTGTGCCCAGCAGTGGGCACCTGACGTCCTGCGGGTCCTCCGCCCCTGGCCAAGTCCTCTATCAGACTCATCGGACCTCAGCCCGTCCTGCAGCTTCATGTCGTGCAGGCCGGCGCTGAGAGCGAGCCCACTCGCCTCCCCTAGTGCGCAGTGACCACAAGAGAGGGTACGCGGCACAACATGCCAGCACTGAGAACGGAGGGCAGAAGCCATGCTCTAAAACCACAGCCCTGTTCGAGGAGCTGGGTGGTATATTTAGCAAAGCAGGATGTTTGTGGGTAAATCAACATTTTGCTGTAAATAAAATTTTGAGCTGAGGATTGCAGAAACTTCTCTTGCCTGCATGTTGACAAGAGAGATGGTTTCCTAAAACAAGATCAGTATGACCTTTGTTTCAAAGACGCCCTTCTGGCTGAGGGCTGGGGTGCCTCTGTGATAAGCGGTGTTGTCAGGGGCCAGGGCCAGAGCCTGAGGAGCTTAGAGAAGCTTCTCCCCAGGTAGACCAGCAAGCCACCCCAACTCCAGCTCGTGCCTGTGTGCCATGGCCCCACTGGCTCACTGATGTCTTTTCCTAATAGGCTGCCGCTCCATACAGTTCCATGAATGGGGCTCACAGCTCTTTAAGTCAAGAACTGCCGTGGCCTGCTGACCCCACACTGAATGACTCTGCGTGCACCTCACGCCTTCCATGCACGCACAACATTCACACATCACATGGACAAGGCTACTTTGTCTCCAATCTTGCCTCTCCCCAACTTTTGCCGAATTGTATTTTGACTCATTCCCTCTGTGTCTGGTGGAGAACCATGGTGGGGAGGACATGGGGTCATGTGTCAGGGAGGAAACACCACCTCGCATTCTCTGTGGCTCCTGCCACTAAGAGGTGAGTCCAAACTGCTCCCTTGTATTTGGGCTGGCTGGCACGGCCTGTGTGACCCATGGAAACACAAGATCAGTGGCTTCTGGGAGCTCTACACTGGGTGACAACAAGATTTGAGGCTCCTGCTGTGTCTCCTAGAACTCTTGCCCTCAAGGCTCCAGGCATGGAGAGAGGCCAGGTGCAGGTATTCCAGCCGCAGCCCCACCGGAGCTTCCAGCCAGCCACCAGCACCACCAGCCGGGCGCCACCTTGGATGGCTGGCTCAGTCGAGCCTTCGGATGACCGCACCTGCAGGGCAGACCGTAAGGGAAAGCACCTCACAAGCCCTTCCCAAATTCCTGACCTGTGGAATTGGGAGCAAAACTAAATGGTTGCTCTAAGCCACTGCATTCTGAGTGATTTTGCATTGCAATGGATGACCAAAGTACTAAGGACATGAATCTCAGGGACGCTTCACTGGGAGTCCTGACGGGAAATTCCAAATAAGGCTTCCTGGAAGAAGTAGTATCTCCAGGGGTGAGATGGGGGGCAGTGATTTCTCAGAAAGAGAAACCAGCCCAAGTGCAAGCAGGCTGCCCCACCCCTGAATGCTCCCTCCTGCAGGACTCCTAGAGCCCTGGGCTCTTCAGACCGTCCTCCCCTCCCGCCTTCCTGTTGCATAAGCAGAAACCACCCTGTGATTTGATCCCTGACCTTCTCTTTTGCCCATCTTGCTCTGCGTTCCACCTGGTGTCTCTCTCTACAAGGGTGGGGGACAGGGGCCTGAGAGGCAGTGAGAGAGAGTTCCATTTCCCTGGGGATGAGCAGTCTGTGGGAGGACAGAGGGAAGATGGTGAAGATATTGGCAGAGATAAGCTTCTACCAGAGATGCCCCAGAATCCCCATTGGGCTGACTGCAGTGCGGAGGTGAAGGTGTGCCCAGCTATTGTCCGGGGCCTCTAGGGGGGAAGCAGAAGCACCCTCCATGGTCTCAGAGAAGTCACAGCAGATCTGCTGTCTCAGACTGACAGAGAGAACGGATGTCTACACCAGCAGCTGGCGACTAGTGGACATGCCACTCTCTTCCAAGGAGCTCCTTCGATGCTCATAGCTGCAAGCAGGCAACACTGGACTCCCCTGAGAAGGAGTAGTGAGAGTAGCTGGAGCACGCAGGTCCCACTCCAGTGATGACAAGTGGGCGCCTCAAGGCACAGGTGCTGCTCAGTGCCATGTCAGAGGCACGAGTCCCAGAGGCAGTTTGCAGGCCAAGAGGAGAGCCAACTGGAGTGGAAGTTCCTACATCTGAAACCAGAGACGCAGACTCCGAGGCAGGAGCAGGGCCACCACAATGGGGGAAGGTCTAGATGGCCGACCTGGCCACCTGGTGATACATTAGGTTTAGAACCCATAGGAGCCACACTTCAGGGCAAGGTGGGATACACTTCAGAACCTTCAGTGCCTGGCAGGGGGGTCTACCTGAAACATGCTTTCATGTTGGGGGGCCTGGGAGGCTCCCCAGGACTCTGAGTCCCTAACACGCTTCCAAGTGCTGCCAAGTGCACTGCCACTGGCCCAGGGGCCATACCCAGAGCTGCTGGGATTGACAGGACATCTCTAAGAAGATGAGCCATCATTTTCCCAAACACCAGCAAGAGCTTGGAAACTAGAGGTTTTCCATACCAAAAAAGGAGAGGAAAAAAAAAAAAACAGAAAAAAGAATAATACTCATTGTTTCAGGAAACAGCAATGAAACAGGAGCAAATTAAATGGTTTAGTGCCACAGTCACGGGACCGCCACATCCCTTAGTGTTCTCCCACTCATGACAGTCGCAGACACAGCAGCTTCAGACACTCGTTCACTAGCTCTCAGCTCTGCAGCCCACACGTCCAGGCGGGCGGGCCAGCTGCTCTGCTAGGTGCCTCATAAGGCAAAGTCCAGGTTCTGGTCAGGAGACCCTGGGAAGAACCATTTCCAGGCTCATCCCTGCCTTGCAGCTCTAGACTGGACTCCCTGTTTTCTTGCCAGCTGTCGGGAGGAGAAAGGGGAACTGCTCTAGGGAACTAGAAGCCACTCTCAGGTCCTTGTCCCAAAGCCAACAACAGATACCCCCACCCCCCTCACATCACATCTCTAACATCCCCTTCTGTGACCAGCCAGGGATCTTAAAAGATTGCGATGAGTTTAGGCTCACCCAGATAATCTCCCTATTTTTCAGGTCAACTGATGTAAATCCCTTTGCTGTGCAAAGTGACATAGCCCTGCGAGTGATGTCAGGGGGGATCCAGGCCATGGGACCCTCTTGGATTTCTGTACCACAAACTAAAAATGGTGCCTTAGGAAAAAACAGACAAATTGCAAAGACTTTCTTCAAGGAGTTTTACGTCTATGATCATTTCAAGTTAATTTTGTGTATACAGCAGGGGAAGGGTTGTTTTTCTCCCCCCTATATATATTCAATTGTTTAAAAAACTCATTTCCCTATTGAACTGAGTGGCTGTCTTTGTTAAAAATCGATTGACTCCTTATGTGTGGTTCTTGGTTATGTCCCCTTGATCCGTATATCCACACTTCTTGATTACTGTAGCTTTCAGGAATTCTGGAACTCAAGAAGTGTTTCCTCCAACTTTTTAAAAGTTGCTTTGACTATTCTAGATCCTTTATACAGTTGACCTTCAAACAATGTAGAAGTTGGGGATGCCACCCCCTTTTCAGAAATCCACATAGATAGAACTTTTGACTCCCCCAAAACTTAATTACTAATATCCAACTACTGATCAGAAGTCTTACCAATAACACCAATAAGATTAAGACAATATTGTGTAGGCTAGATGTATTAATACACCGTATTCTTACCATCAAGTAAGCTAAAGAAAAGAAAATGTTATTAAGGAAAATATAAGGAAGAGAAAATATATTTATAGGACTGTCCTGTATTTCTTGGAAAGTAATATGCATCTAAGCAGGCCCATGCAATTCAAACCTGTCTGTTCAAGGCTCAACTGTATTTTCAAAGTATGTTTTAGAACTAGCTTCTCAATTTCTACACAAAACCCTGCTGGAATTTTGATTGGGATTACACTGAATCTAGGACCCAGAGATGAATTTGAGGAGAGCTGGTGTCTCCATGACATTGGGTCTCTCAGTCCAGTAACATGGTACATCTCTCCACGTACTCAGGTCCTTTTAAATGTCTCTGTCAAAAATGTTCTATAGTTTTCCATGAACAGGACTTGAGCATCCTTTATTACATGTGTTTTTCATTATTTCATTTGGCATTATAAACAAAATTATTTAAAAAGTTTCATCTTTCAATTGTTTGCTGCTTCTATATATGTGTACAATTAATTTTTGTATATTAACCTTAAATCGTACAACTTATACTAGCGGCTTTATAGTAGCAGATTCCTTGAGATTTTCCGTGAAATCATGCCATGCTTAAATACGGACAGTTTAACTTCTCCCCTAACAATTTATATCTTTTTCTTGTTTTTAAAGACACAGGTTCTCTGTGAGATGACAGCAAGTGATAAGAGTGAGCATGCTTCCTTATCAGGTTCCTGATCTTAGAGAGAAAGTATTCAATATTTCAACAGTAGATACAGTATTGTGCTAGGTTTTTCACAGATGCCCTTTATCAGATGAAAGAAGTCACTTTTTTGCTTAGTTTTTTAAAAGAAAAAAACCAATTGCACAATCACAGTAAGAGACGTTAACCTTCCTCTCTCAGCAATTTATCAATTAGTTAGAAAAAATCAGTAGACATAGAGGAGCTGAACATCACCATTAACTTTAACCTGTTATTAATACATCATTACATATTCTTTTCAAGTACAAAGAAAAAATTACACATACAAGTCTCAAAAATGTAAAAGATTTGAAAATATATGAAGCAGATTTGCTGGCTGCAACAGAATTAAATTAGAAGTCAATAGCCAAGGATGAAGTGACTGGGTGATGGGCACTAAGGAGGGCACTAGGTGGGATGAGCACTGGGTGTTATACTATATGTTGACAAATTGAATTTAAGTAAAACATTGAAAAAAAAAGGAATCAATAGCCAAATGATATCCAGGAAAAACTCCAATATTTGGAAACTAAATGACACACTTCTAAATAACATATGTTTCAAAAAAGGAAGTTACAAATAATCTAGAAAATATTTCAAACCTAAGTGGGAGTGAAAATACATCATATCCAAATGTGTGGGGTGCAGCTAAGGCAGTGGCTAGAGGAAGAACCATAGCTTCAATGCTTATGATAGAAAAGGGGAATGGTCTGAGGTCAATGATCTCAGGGTCGTTCTCAAGATCCTACAAAAGAAAGTAAGAAAAGTAGGCACAAAGGAAGCAGAAGGAAAGAAATAATGATGAGCAGAAGTTAACAGCACAGAAAACAAACATTACCAAGAAATTCCAAAGCGAAATCCTAGCATTTTCAAAGCAACAAAGTAAGTAAAGTGATACCCAGACGAGTCAAGATCAAAAATCATGACAGGACATAAACCATTGATATCAAGCATGAAAGACTGGTTATCAGACCAGTCTGGGGGTATGAGAGATAGTAAAAGGGCAGCAAGCTAGTTTTATGAACAACTTTATGCCAACCAGCGTGGTTACTTCATGAACTGTACAGATTCCATGAAAAAGATAATTTACCAGTATTTGGACAAGCTGGAAGAGAAAATGTGGGGAGCCCTGTATTCGCTAAAGACCCTGGCTTCATCATCATAAAGCCTCCTACCAGGGAAACTCCAGGCCTACTCAGTTTCACTGGTAAACCCGTCAAATATTCAAAGAAATAATAAGACCAATAATATAGGCAAATCCCTTCAGGAAACAGAGACAGAGGAACACATCCCAACGTGTTTCTGAGACAAGCATAACATCAACACCAAAATATTATAAAACATTACTCCCCTCCCCTTAAAAAAGGGTTGTTTTTAAAGCAGTAAAGTCAACGGGGTAGCATTCATGAAAGTCTCAGAGTCTGCTGGCCCCATGGCAAGAAAAACAACGAACTTCAGCCAATGAGCATGAACTTCAACTCCTGACATCAGAACATTAAACTTCATTCCATGATGCCTCTTCAGAGCTTGCCATGTTTGGTAACAAATCATCTTTTTAAGAGAAAAAAAAATGAAAAACAAAGCTAATTCTGAGTGAAGAAACACAGAAAACCACATTATTGGCTTCGCAGAAATCCAAATATAGTAAGTAGGACCCCAGAAAAGCTGCGTGTCGGGAAGGAAACTGTAGGACGGCATGGAGGAGTTCAAGAGGGGAATGGGCCTGCGCTCCCCGTAACTGGCCTGCGGCGCAGAGTGTTTTTTTTAATGCGTGGAAGAGAACTCTGTGAAGAAAGCATTGCAAGTTCTATTTTGACAGACGCTCTCAGTGTGGTTTCCACTGTGTAGCTAAGCGACCTTCTGGCTCCGGAGATCCACGATAGTGACACACAAGAATCTTCTCCACCGGTTATTCAGAAGCAGGGTGTTACGTGGCACACAGGGCTCGGCTGCGCCAGAGACTTCCACTGCGTGAACGTTGTCCCTGCCTTCCTGGGAGTCACTGTGCCGAACCTCCCTGGGGTCACCCTCTTAGGAGCCTGCAGCCAGAGACAGGGACACGACGGTTGCCAAAAACCAATAGTGACCACATTTCTTTTTTTTTTTTTTTAATTTTTATTTATTTATGATAGTCACACAGAGAGAGAGAGAGAGGCAGAGACACAGGCAGAGGGAGAAGCAGGCTCCATGCACCGGGAGCCCGACGTGGGATTCGATCCCGGGTCTCCAGGATCGCGCCCTGGGCCAAAGGCAGGCGCTAAACCGCTGCGCCACCCAGGGTTCCGTGACCACATTTCTTATCGGGAATCTGGGACCCGGGCTCTGAGAGAGGACTGTGTGGCCGGCAGTGTGACAGCACCGGCGGCTCATGAGAACCTGACCAGGTCCGTCCACGCAGCGGGGAGCTGCCCACACCGTCACGGCGGGGTGCAGGGTTGGAGGCCCGGGTTGCCCACTGCGTGTCCTGAGTGTCCTGCGTGTCCTAGTGGAGATGAGGTTGGGAAGCCTGGCGGCCACCTGATGCCACTGCAACCACCCGGTGCAGGCACAGCTTTAGTAATTCAGGTTTAGGATGTTTTACCCGGATTCTAGTCCAAATGGGTCCCTCCGCACAGACCGAGTGCGATGCTCTGCTGTGGGACGGGTTCTGGGGGAAGAGTAGGTAACGGACTACCGATGACACGGGGGGTATCTAGAACAGACGTGAGTGGATGCGTCCCTGCGTGTGCACGCCCCACTGCCCACACCCCGTGCTCTCCCAGGACGCCGAGGGTCTGGGGTCTCAGGACGTCATGCCAGGTGTGGGGGCATGGGCAGGTGACCCACCGCCACCTCATCCCTGGAGTGATGACAGAGCAGCCCAAGTGTTCCACGGGTGATGAGGGAGAGTGGGGGAGCTCCCACAGCACCCGGCGTGGGGGGGGGTCGGGGGCAGTTGCGGGGTCCTCGGCGGGAGGCGGGAGCAGGGAGGCTCTGGCTCACCTCAAATCTTACAAGAGCACCTGGAGCTAGTTTGTTGTTCCCAGTCGGCCTCAAGCGCCACTTAAATGTGGTTGTGGGGACAACTGGATCTGACGTGGCTCTTTCTTCTCCACACCATCTCCGTGGGGAGCGCGGGGACACAGAGCCACGGGCAAGCGCCTCTGTTTTCCGCCTGCTGCGTGGTCTTGTTTTACAAAGGTAACAGACTGCCACCTGTGCCCGCTGCCCTGAGCCCCGGCGACCCTCTGTCCCTCTCATTTCCCAGGGTGACCCCATACCAGGCGGACTTCAGCGTGATGTTTGATCTCCTGATAGATAAGCAGTTCAGGGCTCGGCAAGGCTGGCTGCAGGTGTGTCTGCCAGGAAATGAGCCGGGTAGGATTTCTGTGGTTTGCAGGGAAATTTCCAAGCTGGGCAGATTGGGGAAGCAGGGAACCAAACTCGGGTGGAATGAGGAAGGACGCCAAAGGCCGACCTGGGCTCACGCAGGCCAGCAGAGCACGGGCAGTCACTGGGGCCCGGCCTGGGACGACCCTGGAGCCCGCTAGGTGGCCCCCTGGCCGAGGCCCCGGCTGCATGGCTCTGGCCTCAGTGGCCCCTGCTCCCTCCACCCTGGGCTAAACGGCCCCCAAGGAAGGGAGAACCAGGCCGTTCAGGGTGAAAGTGGACAGGACTGGGGGGCAGGGACACTGGCCTGTGTCCAGGGGACCCACACCAGCAACCTGCCCTTTAGCCCTCCATCATGCGATGGGCCTCTGGGACCTGCCGGGGCCTCAGGGGGGCATGGGGACACGCCACGGTGGCGTTTCAGGAGAGGCAGCCAGTCCCTGCCGCTGCCCAGGGTGTGTGGACGGCAGAGCTGTCCACAGGGCCGGCCTGTTTGCGACGGAGGGACGGCAGGGCGCATCGCTGTGAAATCTGCACTGTGGATGTAAAGCTACGCAGATCCAATGAGCCGCCGAGTGGACAATCCATGGTCACTCCCGTGTCCAGGCTGGGGCGTCTCCGGCCTCCTGGCACTGTCTGAGAAGCCCTGTGCTGTGCCCCGTGGCAGGGGCAGCCCCGTCCCTCACGCTGCCCCTCTGGCCGCTGCCTGCCTGCACCGAGCAGGTGGGGCAAGCCTGTGGCGGTGGGGACGCCGCAGGTGGACAGAGACAAGGGGGTGTCCAGCCGTGGTCCCCACGGAGCGTGGCAGGGAAACCATGTCCTGCCAGTGGACGCAGAGTGGGCGGGGAGGAAGGGCCGGGAGAGAAGACAGCCGGGCAGGCTGAGCCCCCATGGCCCGCTGGGGACTCGACACGGACTGGGGGTCCAGGGTCAGGCTGCTTCTGCGGAGCGTGAAGTGCACTCTGGAAGGAGCCGGGGCGACCTGGGCCGGGCCGGCCGTGGGTCAGGAGCTGGACTCGTGGGTGGTGAGTGCTGCGCTCTCCGCCTGGAGCACCCCGCCCCACCCAGCACCCGGCCCGGGGTGTCCTCGCAGGGGCTTCCGTCCTGCGGTCGGCCGGATAGGCCCCCGAAGACATCCACGTCCTAACCTCCGAGTCTGGCGGGGTCACCTCATCTGGCAAAGGGGGCTTTGCTGATGTGATGAGATTGAGGGTCATCTGAGGGGGCATCCTTACAGCGGGGAACTTACGGCGGAAAGCGAGAAGGGGGTGCGAGGAAGGTGGATCCTGGGAGCAGGGCCCACAGCCTGTGTGTAGATGACCGGGGGGCGGAGCCCCTGGCCGAGGACCAGGGCAGCCTCCGGGGTCTGGGGAAGGAAGGACGTGGATCCTGCCTCGCCCCCTCCAGAAGGAACTCGCCCTGCAGACACCTTGACTTCAACCCAGAGGGACTGACCCCAGGCTTCTGGCCACAAGACCAGCACCGTGCACCGCCTCCCTCAGAGGCCCAGGCACTCCCCCAGCAGCCCCAGCAGCACAGGCTCTGTGACAGAAGGACTGGGACTCGCCATGCCCAGGATTGGTGGCCCTATAGGCCACAGTGGCCACTGCTGTGCTGGGTATCGCTGGCACCTGTGCGTTTCTTTCATGTCTGGGGGGATGAGGGGAGGACGTCCCGAGGATGATCACGTCCCTTCCCCAGCCAATGTGTATGGCGACAGCTCCATAGGTTGAGATGGCCCTGCCCGTGACCAGAGGGCCCAGGGATGAGGGCCTTCTCCTGGCCACAGTGGCTGGGGGCAGAGGCGTGGGCCTCCGCCAGGGATGAGCCACCGCAGTCCTTTCCGCTGCGAGTCCAGAGCCCAGGGCCAGCCCTGGGTGGCTTGCGAACTTGCCAGCTAAGGCCCAGGTCCCCGGGGCGGCCTGCTCGCCCTGGTCACACTCAGTAGGCTAAAGGATGCTGGCTGCATGTGCACACCTTCAGACAAGCATGTGATGAGCGGGTGCCAGGCCAGGTGCCCCACACATCACCCTCAGAGCCGCCCTCAGCAAGGCCAGGGGGTCAGGGCAGGTGTGCATCAGGGCAGGTGTGCATCAGGAGCTGGGCAGCCCCTTCGGGCTACATTTCCCACCTGCGTGGAGAAGAGGTCGGGTGCCTTGAGACACGGTCAGCCCCATGGCCATCAGGAGGCCAGGTCCTTGGCCGGGTCTGAGGCCCAGCCCCGTGTGTCCTCCATTAGGGCCCCACCCCCATGGCCCATCCTCGGCTCCGGCCCAGAGTGGTCACCTTGGGCCCCACAGCCCTTATCCCAGCTTCCTCATCAGTCAGGATAGATCACCAACTCCACACAGCAGGATCGTTAAAAATTTGTTTTCTGATGTAATCACAAAGCGGAAAAACACCGGCCCTCCTGTGATAGGTGTTTGGTGACCGCTTGGTGGATGAATGACTTCATACTTGATTATTTGTCAACTGAGCACTTCACAAATATCACTGTTGGCAATGATATTAAGCTTCCAAGTTCAGACCTCTTCTTTACATCACGTGTGCTAATCTGGCAAATTTTAGGTTTGAGTAGGTTGTAGATCATCCATAGGTGGATTTTTTTTTCCTGTTTAAAAAAAAGGGGGGGGGGAACTGCTGTAAAAAAAAAACTGCGAAGGCCAAAGAATATGCTGACATTGCTCACAACAGTGCTCGCATGTTGCACAAGATAAAGGAGAGGCCGTCACACAAATAATAATTGCAGAAATGCAAAATAAAACCAGGGCAGCACCTTTCTCAATGACAAGGCTAGCAGAGGGCCGGGGCGCATCACCCCCCGTGGGGAGCTGGAGGAATCGATGCCCTACGGCCAGGGGGAAGGCGGCCTGGCACGAATCAGAGCAGGCCGTCGGCAGCATCCGGGAGATTCAGCAGTGTGCATCCTCCACCCGGGGCCAGCCACGTGCGGCCGCGAAACCTCGCAACAACCAACACGTCCCCCAGGAGAGCACCGGCTACGAGGAAGGGCAGCCCCGCGAGGAAGGCTATGTTGCCGACTGGGGAAAACGTGCATGATTATTCTGAGGTGCCGGGGAGCCAGCCACAGGCCCGTCTGGAGTGCACGACACTATTGTTTCTGGAGAAAAAGGTGTGTGTGTGAGTGTCCAAGTGCACACGTGTGGGTATGCGAGTGTGCGAGTCTGCCGCAGGTGGGCGTGCGCGTGTGTGCTCTGGGAGCACGGGGAGCAGTCGGGGGTGATCGTGAGGGTGACGCAGGTACATATCCGGACAGCACTGCTGGATGTGCTCCATCCTCACCACGCTCCTGCCAGGGGGTGACTGCTATTCTCTCTGCTCCTCGGATCAGGAAACCGAGGCAGCGAGTAGCCAAGCGACCTCCCCACCTAAGGTCCCTGGGCCAGGAGGCAGCAAATCCGAATCCAGAGGACCCGCTTCCGAAACCCACAGCGCCATCATCCTGGCCGGGCACCCAGCCCAAAACGCGAGGGGCAAGGCTGCCGTCCAACACTTCAAATGGCCGAGCATGGACGTTTCGGACTTTCTTTTTTGTCTTTTTAGAAGTAGTTCTACGTTTCAAGTGACTACTTCAGAAACTGGAGGAAGTGACGCCTTTCCCTCAAGGGTGAAGCCGGGGCTGTGGGAGGTCTCCTGCCCCCGTGTCCCCCCACCCCTGCCCTCCGAGGGGTGACGTAAGCGGGCCCTAGGGAGGAGCGGCGGGAACCTCGCCCTTACACAACCGGGCCGCCTTTCATACGAATTACAGCGCCCCCGGGGACACTGACAAAATCCTCGGCCAAGAGCTGTCAAACGCAGATTTCAAACGCAGAAGGAAGACACCCGGCCCATGCCCTGATTAAAATTAGGAAAAAGGCACATCTGCCTGGTTGCGCGGCGTCCGCTGTCCGCCTGGAGCCTATGGTCTGGCCTCTCTCCGGCTGCCTCTCCTCGTCCCTTGGGGCTCTGGCTCCCAGGATGTTGGGCCTCCTACTTTCCGGTGCTGCCACCAAAATGGGAATGCGAGTGCCTTCTGCATAATTCATGAGATTTACTGAGCGTCCAAGTGCTACTACGGTGTCAGAGCCACAAACGTAAGCACAGGCGTGGGGACAGCTGCTCCGCCTCGCCGCCCGGCCAGCCAACGGCGTCTCAAATTCAACCCAGAACACCTGCCCGCCCGCCGTCCCAGCCTCAGATGCTGCGTTACGTAATCGATTGGAGGAATGCACGCTTGTTCGTCTCGTGGCTAAATAAATGTGAACTGTCTGGGCCGGGGCAGGGGCCCTGGGACGCCCTCTGGTAGCGCCAGTTCCAGGGTGCTTGGCTCTTGCATCACCAGCAGTGGCCGAGAGCCCAGGTCGAGGGCTGCCTCCATATCGGGGAGCCCTGGGATGCGCCCACAGAAACAGAGGGCAGTGCTGGGGTGTGGGGGGTGGGTGTCAGGTCTTCAGGCAATCAACGGAAAGACAACGCTCCCTGCTCAGAAAATGAGGAGCACATGGGGGCCACAGCAAAGAGAAAGAGGTTAGCTCCCCCCTGGGGAGCCCTGGAGGCCATGTGGCCTCAGAACCTTTAAGAACTAGCAGGTGTACAGGTTCTGACATCAACCCCTACTCCAGCCGCTTGGAGGCCCTTGTGTTCTCAGGCGGGGGGGCAACCTTGGGTCCCAGCACGCCAGGGACACGGCACAAGGGTCACCCCCAGCAGCTACGCAGTGACAAGGCAGCCCTGCATCAGCCTAGACTGCACACCTGAGCAAGGTCACCTGTGCACACCTGTGGGGGGTGGGGCGGGGCAGGGAGCAGCCCACCTAGGCTGGACCCAGACAGCGGTCCATACAGACTGAACCTCTCTGGGGGAGTCGAGGGCCCTGAACAACTTAGGGGCGGGATCTGCCTTCTTCAGACTGTGGGGTGTGGCCTGGGTCGTTGTTTCTAGGTTTCAAAGGACCAAGGGGCCTGGCGCGCCTTGCACATGGTGCACGCCCTGCCTCTGCACCTGTCAGCATGCCAGGTGCAGGCTTCCCAGGCAGGCATACACGAGGGGGCCACCGAGGACCAGAGGCGGCCCCAGCTGGGGACACAGCCACCAGACCGTCAGCATGTGCTACGTCCAGGTGTGGTCTTGGCGAGTCCCTGGTCTGGCTCACAGGGCCTAGTGCCTACTTCCTCCCTGCTTCAAACTGGCTCTTCCGAGACTCTTGTGCCCGGTCCGTATGAGGCTCTGGGAATCTACCTTCCCCCACACCACCTGGAGGGCCGGGCTGGACATGTGACAGATCGGGGGCCCCCAGGGACAGGCCCTGGGGACGGCAGAGGACCCCATGGCCCCACTGAGCACCATCCAAGTCCTGATCCATAGAACCACAAGGAGAACAGGTGGTGGTGTCGTGAGCACCCAGTTTGGGGACAGCTTGTTACATGGCATTAACGGAACTGCACTCGGGCTACCTCATCCTACCCGGTCAATCGGGAAGATAGAAATGGAAAAACCACAGTATGAAATGACAGATAATGAGTGAATTGCTGTGCATTTAGAACGAACGCCAAGAACCAGACAATGGGTTATGGGAGTGAACGGGAGTCAGTAAAGCCGGAAGGAAAAAGCCAACACAGTGCCCAGAACTCTTCTTGGCTGGTTACGCGCAGAAGCACGTTGCTGTGAGAAGAATATCGGCCCCTTGAAGATGTCCGAGTCCTCACCCTCTGGAACCTGTCAATACACCAGGCTTCTGACCCGGGGGGGCTGGGGTAGCAGAGGAAGGTAATTAGGAGGAAGGGAAAACTGCTAATTGGCCTTAAAATGGAGAGAGGAATTTCAGAGAGCCTGAGTGCGTGCGGTGTGGCCACAGGTCCCTGCTGGGGGTGAGGGCAGAGGAGCAGGGTGGGCAGAGAGCTGGGGCTGTGGTTGCTGCTCTGCAGGTGGACATGCAGGTGAACATGGGGATGTGGGGACATGGGGATGTGGGGACATGGGGACGTGGGGACATGGGGACATGGTGCGGGGATGTGGGGACATGAGGATGTGGGGACATGGGGATGTAGGGACATGGGGACGTGGGGATGTGGGGACACGGGGCCATGGGGACATGGGGATGTGGGGACACAGGGACATGAGGATGTGGGGATGTGGAGACTTGGGGACATGGGGACATGGGGACATGGGGTCATGGGGATGCAAGGACATGGGAACATGGGGATGTGGGGATGTGGGGACATGGAGAAATGAGGATGTGGGTATGTGGGGACACAGGAACATGGGGACATGGGGACGTGGGGACATGGGGATGCAGGGACATGGGACACAGGACGCAGGAGGCCTCCAGCAGCTGGAAGGGCAGGGATGGGATCCTCCTCTGGTACCTCCAGGAGGCAACAGCCCTGCTGACACCCTGACTTAGCCCTGGGAGACCCAGGCCAGCCCCCCGAGTGCCCGAGCTGTAAGACAACAAGCCCGTGTCCTGCAGGCTACGGCGCTGTGGCTGACCCAACTGTAGGAAAATTCGAGACGACATATGTGTTCCAGGCACGCCCCTTGACAGCAGGGCGCCCCGCTTTTCCAGGCACACAGCACGTCTCCCTGCCAGCTCCATGCCCGCTGCGGACCGCGTGTCCCCCCGCCTTCCTCGGCCGTCTGTTTCGACGCGCGGGGTAGCTTCTCGGGGTGAATCGCTACGCCTGAAGGTGCTTTGCCGAAGGACAGAAGCTCCCTCTTCTCCTGTGGTTTTAACCTCTTCCGCCGGGTGCCCTGCACCCTCCTGGCGCGGGGCGGGCGCGCCGGCCTCACCACGTCCCGGCCTCTGTGCTCGGCGCCCGGCACTCCGTCTCGGGGTGCGGGGGCGCTGGCTGCGGGGCTGTGCGGACAGCCCGGGGAACCCGACCTCACCCGCCGCCCCCGGCACTCTCTCCCCTGCTCTATTCCGTTTTGTCTACTGTGTCCTTTGCGTTCAAGACTTCCTTTCCTTTAAGGGCCATGCACTTGGGAGCCTGACTGGTCGAGGGCATCCCTTTAAATTGTTTTGAAATATTTTAAGAGCTTTGATCCCTCGATGCGCCTTTGGCCGTAAGCACTGCTACGTGGGGTCAGGACACAAGCAGAAGCTCACCGTGGTCTTTTTCCAGGGTCACCTGCCGGAAGCGGGGGGCACAGGCTACCATCCCCCCCCAGAGCCTGGAGGCTCCCCGGGGTGGGCTTCTGTCCCAGCTCAGCCTCTGGGAAAGCCCGAGTGGCGAACCGAACACCCCCTCAGCACAAACAGGTTAAACTGAGTTCATTCACCAGCGAACGAGAGCCCGTGATTCACGGAGCCTCCGACCCTCCCGACGTGGGCCTGGTCGGCTGGCGGCACTACCTGACTCCACTTTGCAGGCCGCCTGGACTAGGCCCGGCCTTGCTCTGCCCCTGCCCTCCTGCCCCTGGGCGTCTCCCTCGTCCCTTTGTGTCTTCGTGTTACCCACCCCGTCCCAGGAGAAAGCACACTTCTCGGCACACTGTGTGTGTGCGCGTGTGGGTGGGTGTACGGGGTGTGTATGTGTGTACAGACATATGCGGCATGAGTATTTGGGGGTGTGGGGGATGTATGCATGTGTGGTGTGCATGCATGTGTGGTCTGTGTGGGGTGTATGTTATACGTGGATGGTGTGCGTTTGGGTGTGTATGTGGGAGGGAGTATGCGTGTGGGGTCTGTATGTGTGTGGTGTGTGGTATATGTGTGTGTGTGCTTGGTGTGTGTATGTGTGCATGGTGGGTGTTTGGGTGTGCGTGCGTGTGTGTGTGTGTGTGTGTGCATGGGGTGGCATGCCTGCATGGGGTGAGCCCTGGAGCAGTTTCCATTATTCCAAGACAGCACACAGGTTAGGCGCAGTAGGAACCGAGGGGAGTCCGTTTCTGAGAACCAGGCCAGCAGGTGAAAACCAGAGTTCGGGGTGCCCGATGCGGGGCAGGCTCGCCAGGCAGGCAGGGCTCGGGGAGGGCCCTTGTGCTGCGCTGGCCGGACCCTGTGCCACTCGGGGTCCGCTTCGCTTGCTTGTGGCCTAGATGGTCCCAGAGGGGCCAGGGCCTGCGCCCTGACACAGCCCCGAGAGGTTCCGTCCCCCAGACACAGAGTCCAGCCTCCTCAGACGGGTCCAGGGTCCACCCACCGGGAGCATGCAGGTCACCTCACAGACATCTGATGGCACCAGGTACCTTGGCCAGGAGGCCCTGTGCTCCCCAAAGCCCAGCCCGCGTCACAACAGGTGTCAGAGCAGGGGAGCCCCCCCAGCCGGGCCTCATGTCCCCTGCCGCGGAGGAGCAGGGTCTTCACAGGGCGGACCTGCCGCTGCTGCACCTGCCCCTGCCAGCCCCCCCCCCCCCCCCCCCCCCCCCCCCCCCGAGGCAAGGAGCGGCCTCATCACTTCGAGCCTCTAGAACAACAGATGGTAATGTGTTGACACTGAGAGATTTAAGGGGACTCAGTTACGGTCTTACTGAAAAAGCTTCCTCTAAAATAAGAAAGCACACAGATTCCTCAACTCCCAGAAATTGCTGACAGCTTTGTTTTCAGCCCAGCAGGAGTAAAAAGAAGCTGACAACTTATTTTTGCAGGTTATGCTCATTCAAGTCTATTTTTAGATCTTTTTCCTAAGTAAGTGCACCAGAATAGCACTCGGTTTGAGAATCACCATCTGTTCCGAGCGGCGAGCTCCGGCTCACAGGGTCCGGGGTGGGCGCGCCCAGCCGCCGCTGTCCCCCGCGGCCGGGAACAAAGGGGGCAGTCTGCGCCTCCCCCGTGTGACGGGGCGCCCCCGCGGCGTCACAGGCGGGGAGCACCCCGAGCGTCCATCAAACAACCGTTAGAATACATTTTATTTATAACCTGAGCACCACCGGCACATGCCCTTGGCTTTAAAACAAAACAAAACAAACAAAAAAAAAAAAAACCAAAAAAAAAAAGGAGCTCAAATAATCCGTTGTATTGAAATAGATTTCTTATAAAAAGGCCATCCGACCTTATCTTGGTTGTTAAGATAAAAATTAACCTATGGAAACAGAAAGCCACCACCGAAAGCTATAAAAGGCCTGCTCTCTTGCTTTCGGGTTTATGGCAGCCGCTCCTTCCCTCTGCAGCCCGCTCCTTCTCGAAGCTCAGAGGCCCCGCTGGCTGGTGACTCACACTCTTCTATGGAAATGCAGTTGGTGCATGACGTACCTTCTGAGAGAGGGGACCTGACATATGAGTAACGAGCTGCCCAGCACCTTCTGGAAACCAGTGCTCGCATGGGGGGCCCTGGGAGGCCCGGGTGCCACTGGCAGCCCTGAGCCCACAGACCTGACCCGCCCTGCTGCCCGGCTATTTTTAACCTCCACTAAACTTAGCTTGTTCCACCCTCTGGAATAACCTAGATCTAAATACCACCTTTCTCCTGCGGGTCCCAAGAACCTTTGCAAGGAAAACTGTGGGTTAGGTGGTCAGTGACAGGCATGCAAGATGCTACGGCTAAGATAATAAGCCTGTCCCGGTGGGGGGAGGACGTGGCAGGAGATTTGGGGACTGGGGGCACCAGGCACTGACTGAACTGCCCGTGTGCCTATCCCGGGGGTGGTGTCCATCTATTGAGACCATGTGACCCAGCCAGGGCACGGCAAGGAAGCCTCCCCACCCCATGGTCACTCTTTCCAGCCTCTCTGAGTGTTTTCTAAAATAATTACCAAAAGGAAATCACGCTTGCTCACATAGACACGCACACACTCTGTCTCTCCTTCCCCAGTACAGAGTCCTTGGGGACACGGGGGCTTGGGGACTCGCGGTGGAGTTCACTTAAAACCCAGTGCCAACACGCCCCCTCTCATCAGCGCCCCATCCCAGGAAGGAGCTCCACAGGGGTCAGTGCCCTTTCCAGAGCCGCCCGCACGTAAGCAGCATCAGCCAGCCTGGGGGCCTGCTTCCTGGGCCTCTGCACCGACTCCAGGACGGCTCCAAAGTCAATGTTTACCCACTGCACTGGCCTTCGGGGAAGCCAGAGTCTAGGAGGTGAGTGGGGACAGGATCCCGAACGCTGAGCAGTGAAGCCAAGACGAGAAGGGGCCGTCCTGGAAGAGGTCCCATCAGAGCACAGCAGTGGCCTGAATCACACCTGCCTGGAGGTGCGGTCACAGTAATCTAAAGTACCAAGGGAACCGGTCACTAGAAGGTCTCCTCTTCAGTGGGAGCCAGAACCCAGGGTGTTAGAAGATGGTGTGTCAGTGGTGGGGGGGTCCCACACCCCTCCTCTTCTCCTTTCTCCTTTTGCTGTTCAGGGCACCATCTGGTAGCGCTGTCGGTGAACTGATCCGGCCTCACTTACATACATATAGACCTATGTCATTCAGAGAAAAAGAAAACCAAGTGCCTCCTTCTTCAGAAGTGTCGTTTAGGGGATGGGATGCATTATTTAGGAAAGGTCCCCTTGTGTTAGTTACCTGGCCATCCAGCAGGAGAAAACTGTGGAGCTGCTCTGCGTGCAAGAGACACAGTGGCTCCTAAGTGGCCCTGCGTGAAAGTAACTGGACATTTCTTATCCTCTGAGTGAACAAATAAAATGATAAATAGCTAACATGGATTAGGAGGCTATCGAGGGGACCAGCACTATTAAACACAAGGTCAAGGGCAGCCCGGGTGGCTCAGCGGTTTAGCGTTGCCTTCAGTCCAGGGCGTGATCCTGGAGACCCAGGATCGAGTCCCATGTTGGGCTCCCTGCATGGAGCCTGCATCTCTGAGACACAGGCCTGTGTCTCTGCCTCTCTCTCTGTATCTCTCATGAATGAATAAATAAAATCTTTAAAAAAATAAACACAAGGTTGACAAAATTGGGAAAATCCAAGCCACACACATAGGGATACCTGCCCAGCGCTGTCTGTTGTCTTTACAAACTAAATGTAGAGGACTTGTCTTGCCTTGTCTCTCCACTCCAAGCATGGAGTCCTCTCCCCCAGCTCCAGGCCCAAGTCCTCCCCAGATACCTCCAGGTGGAGTGGAAGTCACATTACCCTGCTGCCTAGTGGCAAGGTTGGAAGATGGCAAGTGGGCCCTCCTGCACGGAGAAGCTGGCTGGCGGGGGAGAGGGGGTTGTGGGAGAAGACGGGACAACCGGGCTAGGTGTCCCAGAAGCTGGCTGCTCAGTCGATTCTCTCTTGTGGTCTAGTGTACTTCAAGTTGGGTGTGTGTTACTTGCCACATAAGAAGATCCAACACACACCTTGGAGTCTTGCCCTGACCACACCGCTCCATCAGATGATCCCCTTCCCTGTAAGTGTGTTGCATTCCCTACATCTCTGGCTAATGTAAGGTCCTTGCTGACAGGGCCACATGCTGGGGTGCATTAGGAACCTCTCTAAGCCCTCTATGTCCCGTTGCTCAAAGGCAGATGCCACTAAGCTGAGGTCTAAAGATTGCAAAGAGGTGAAGCCTGTAGATTCTTCCCAGTCCAGGTTCAAAACTGATTTGAATCATGGTATTGGTTGGACAATGCACCGCCTCCCCTACACTAGCCCCGTGAAAAGCCAAGTAGGGTTCTAAGGAGATCCTTAGCCCATGACAAGTTCCAGGACCCTCTACAACGGCACCAAGAAAAGTGAACCAATGAGGGATATGAAGATGCCCACAAACAGGTTCTCTCCACTGATCCTTTGGGGGAAACCCATCAGCAGGAGACTGGGTGGCTAGACTGGCAAAGGCAGATGGGTCAACCAAGGATATCTGACATCCACAGGTCCTGTCACATCCTTTTGCCTGACACAGAATATTTGGGAGCCAGAGAGCTCACTGTGCTTCATCTCCGTTTATAAACACTTCCCTCCCTTGTTGACACAGTGTGCTGAGATGGCTGAACAGCATGGAGGCCAGACCCTCCCTGACTGCGGAGTGATACTTGGCCTCAAGATCAGTGGATGAAACTGGAGGGATGGGGTTAGGGATGGGCGTGGCTGCTGGGCAGAACTCTGCAGTGTCTCCAAGCAAACATCTGCATCTGTGGACTGCAGGGATGGGTGCTGTAGGGCAAGCAAGTGGGCATCTGGGGGCAAGGATAACTGGTTGGGTCCAGGTTGGCCATCATGGCTGCCATGATTTTGGGGGCCAGAACAGCAGCCTGCCTTCTGTTAGAAAAGTCACCGTCCAGGCATAGCACCTACTCCCACAGCCACAGGGAGGACATGTGATCTACTTCAGCCCAGCAGAGGCCTCTCTGGGAAGGAAGTTCTGAGATGGAGCCAAGTGAGAAGAATCCCCCTTTTTCCCCAATGGGGAGCCCGGCGGCTGCGAGCTGCCACGGGGTGGAGCCAGTCTATAAGACCAGTCCCATGGATGAAGTTGCATGGCAGAGAACATGTCAAAGAGCGGATCGTGTCCCTGCAGCCCTGACACCCTAGCTCCAGTGGTGTCCAAGGATGCTGCTCCCCTGTCCCATCTGTGTTCCATGCTGAGAGTCACAAGGCTCCCTTTCACATAAGCTACTTAGCTTCATTTCCTGCCACTCACGACAAAAGTCCTACTGCACCAGCATTTCAGACTGCACTCAACTGGTAAGATTTGCAAATATTTAACATGACACAGAATTTTAATGTACCTTTTTAGTCATATGAAATCAGTAATAACTGTCACACTGTCCGTCCATCATGCATGGGAATATGACAGTTCTATCTCCATGGCCCCAAAAATGTTTAATACAACCAACAGCATCGTCAACATTTAGGTCATGAGACAGAGCACTGTAAAATAGATCTGCATTTTTGTCACAGCAAATTAGAATAAGGTAAAGGTAAGATTAAAATATGGTAGAAGAGTGTATGCGCATGAACCAATCTCAGAAATTCCTACTCCTAAAAAAAAAAAAAACAAAAAAAAAACAAAAAAAAAAACACACAAAACCCAAAACCAAAAAACAAACGAAAAACCTCTCACCTAGGTTTCTCTGTTTCACTCAGTGGCTTTAAAACAGTTGTTAATCACGTACACATAAAGAAGCCAAAACACATTTGGTTATTTCTGAAACACATTGTTTTGAAGCTCTGTTTTTATCTTTCATATTTGTGTGTCGAGAGTTATGTCACAAAGTTAATCATTCCCAGGATGCTTGCATTTGGGGTAATGAAAAACTTCTTGTGCAAGTGGCCATGAATCAGGGAGTGCAACATTGCATAATGTGCTCTGAAGCACATGTCAGGGGATCAGAGCCCAGCATTTCTGCCTCTTGCTGACCTTTTCTGAAGCAGAACTAGAGCCACGTGATGCATGCTTCCTGCCAACAGTCACTTATTGCCAATTATTAAGTTGGATAATGTGGAGAAATAGAAATAGAAATTTCAGTTCCTTCAGAGTTCTAAAAAGAACACTCTTTGAAGTCCCTGGCTTCTGGCACAGTGCTGTGGCTGACTTGAATGTGTTACTCTTGATCATTATGAGAACTACCCATTAAAATTGAAATAAAATATTTTGCTAAGTGGTTCCTGGCATTTGTGTTAGAAACAATAGCCATAGCCCCACAATAAGATTATTTTATACGTAAGAAAGGAGAAGCAAAAAATCAAAGACACTAGGAGCCAACGACGTACGCATAATACATCAAATCTCAGCCCGTCGTGTTTGATGTTCTTGAGCAAGAATGTTAGCGAGAAACTATTACTTAATCTTGCCAGTATTATCCAAAGAGAACACTTGCGAAATACTCAAGACAAATATGCTGTAATTATTACATGAATAAAGAGCTTGTGTAGCAGAAACTGCATTTGTAATATCCACACAGACTTGAGTGGAGCAGACTGGTAATTAGCCACATCAACAACAATGGCCACTGTGTCTGAGGAGCTCTGGGAGTGCACTGTGCCAACCTGCCGTTTTCAATGACACCTTAACCAGAAAACTCTTCTGAAACTTAACCAAGGGTTTATTATACATTCTAGTAGCCTATTAGAATATATCTGGTTCTCTGGCATATATTAGAAATAATAAATCATCAAATTGCATCTAGATTATTTTCATTTTATTTTTTTCTTTTTTGTTGTTGTTTTAGAAAAGGACTCTTTCTTTTAAAAATAAAAAGTTTTTAAAAAGAAAAGAAAAGAAAAGGACTCTTTCTTGGATTCCATCACTAGTGAACTCTTACTGTACTTGAAATCCTGTCCAAGATCTGACAAGTTCAAATTAATAAACTGTTTTGTCATCATAGCTTTAATGTCCAACAGTGGAACATGAATTTAATAGCATGGAAGGAAACTTTATACTCCTCCTAAAACACAAAACACGTAAATGCCAGGACTTCAATAATTAACTCTTGGGTTTTTTTTACTACGTGAATTCTGCATTTATGTATTGATTGGCTCTGATTTATGGCTATTAGCTTCACCACTGGTGGTTGAGTGAACACAAATCCTCCACAGACCAAGCCAACCTCATGACTAGGCAGGGGCAGCCACAGCTGGAACAGCAATTTTTTGTTTCCTGGGCCTATCCTCAGAGCACACGTTTAAAAGACAACACCACAGTAAACCTTACACTTCTTTGACTGTAATAGATTCAACATTTGGGGGATGCCTGGGTGGCTCAGGGGTTGAGCATCTATCTGCCTTTTGCTCAGGTTGTGATCCCAGGTCCGAGGATCGAGTCCCACACTGGGTTCCCTGAGAGGACCCTGCTTCTTCCTCTATGCCTCTGCCTCTCTCTCTGTGTCTCTCATGAATAAATCAAATTTTTAAAAAAATAAAAAAAAATTTAACATTTGGGCAATAAAGTATATTTAGTATTTAAGGCTATAATAACAGCAACAATAAATATGAATATGAATAATTAATATATATTAGTATTAATGATTAATATACTATTATAATTATATTATTATTCAATAAATATCAGTTTATTCAATAAACATCAGTTTTGGTGTACCAGAAGTCAGATGGCTACTCTGAACACCTTATTTATTAATAACATCCATGATCCACGTGGTTGCATTAGAATAGTCTGCATGGGAATTATGTAAGTGGGAATGGTGCAATGAGAATCTCCAAAAATCTGTTTCTCCGTATAAGCAGTAATTTTCAAGATCAACTTTTACAAGACCTGGAAATTAACCAAAAGCTTGCAATAACCTAATGAACATTTATTCCGGAAAAATGGCTGCATCTCAGTAAGAACATCAAGCTTTGTGGCATTTTAACTCGCCAAATATCCAGTCTGCTTTTCCTAACTCCTTGAAAACTAATGCCCTCAAGGTCAGGGTAGCTGTGACCTGACCACCATTGTGGCTGTAACCTACCCAAAGCTCTTTTCTTAAGAATCTGTCATTTTCTGACCTGTCTGCCTGCTCTCTGGAAGATCAATTACTGAGGAAAACCCCAACTCATAGGCCTTGCTTTTATTAGATCTGACTTGAAGCCCCTTCATTGTAAATAGTTTTTTCCATAGGGTATTTGTGGAGAAAAATCAGTGGCAACTGTTTAGCATCAAAGTTACCTAAGGCAATGACAGCCGCTGGGACAAATAAGAAACTGGCCAGAAAACTTAAAAGGAGAAAATGGGGAATGAGATATCCATTCAGGGCTGTAAAATGCTCTGACATGTTCCTAGGAATCTAGAAGGCAGTGTGCATGTGCAGGGCTGTGTGCACCCTCAGGAAAGACCTGAGAAGGCCCTAACTCTCATCCCTAGCCAACCTTGAGGCTCTGCACAGAAAGGAAGTGAAGGCTAAAGCAAGGTTCCTAATTACCTGGCAAAGCATTTAAGGCATGCCCCAACATGCACACAGTGCCCCTCTGCAAGACCTGGAGACTTACTGCTTCAAGGCATTTATAGGAATCCCAGCCGAATCATTAGCTGATCACTAAACTAAGTACAGACTCCAGGGACCACAGACAACAAACAACAGAATTATGTCAGATAAGTCAATACGCAAACAAACTGCAACATAACAAACAGCAACCACAAATATGGGGGAGGGGAGACAAGGACCCAATTTCCAAAGTTGCCATATTATATTATTTATTTTTTGACATAGTATATTATTTTAAATACCCATTTTCAACAACATATTGTAAGACATGTAAAGAAACAAGCAAGTGTGACCCCATACAAAGAAAAGAAGCAATCAACAGAAACTGTTTCTGAAAAAACCAAGGCACTGAATGTACTAGAAATGGTTTTTTTAAAAAAAAAGAAATGGTTTTAAGTCATTTTAAATATCTTTAAAAAACTAAAGAAAAGCATGAGAATAATGTCTCACCAAACAAGAAATATTAGTTAAAAAAAAATTGCAAAATAGATCCAAAGACCAATTCTAAAGTCAAAAATATAATAACTAAAACAAAAAAAAATCAGTAGTAGTATCAAGAGCAGATTTGACATGGTAGAGGAATCAATAAACTTGAACACATATCTATAGAAATCATCAAATCTGAAGAGCAGAGGAAAAAATGTTCAAAGGCCTCAGAGGCCTGTGGGATACTATCAAGTGTACTAACATATGCATAATGGGAGTTCTGAAAGAAGAGAGAAAGGAGTAGAAAGAGTATCTAAAGAGGTAATGGCCAAAGACTTCCAAAATTTGAAAAAAGATACGATCTACACATCCAAAAATCTCAGTGAAATCTAAGCAGAAAGAAGACAGTGACCCATACCAAGACACATCATAAACTGCCAAAAGCCAAAGCTGAAGAATCTTGAAAGCAGCAAGAGAGAAATGATTTGTCATTCACAAAGGGCCCCCAAAAGATTAGCAGCCTATTTCTCATCAGAAACCACACTGGCCAGAAGACAGTGAGATGACACATTCACAGTGCTGAAATAAAAAGACTCAACCAAGAAGCAGATATCTAACAAAAGTGTCCTTCAAAAATTAAGAAAAAATTGAGACATTTTAAGAGAAACAAAAACAGAGAATTTGTCACTAGCATTACTTCCCTACAATACATTCTATAAAGGGAGTCCTTTGGGTTGAAATGAAGGGACACTAGGCATTAATTCAAATCCACTAGAAAAAATTATGTGTACTGATAAAGATAACAACACACACATTAAAAAAAAGAAAGAAAGAAAAACCCAAAACAGTATAAACGTGTTTTTTATTCTTTAAGTTATTTTCCTTTAATAAGAATTAAAAGACAGCTGTGTAAAACAATAGTTATAAAGCTGTTCTCGTGGACTTATAATGCATATGGATTTAATTTATCTGACAATAGCACAGAGGAAGTGGAAAGGTACAAAACCACACTGGAGCAAAGTTTTCGTGTGCCACTGGAATTAGTTGGTATTAATCCAAAACAGACTTTATAAGTTAAGATGGTAGTTGTGATTCCCAAGAAAGCAAGTCAACAAAAATATAGCAAATGAGATGATAAGGAAATTAAAGTCATACACTATAAAATACCTATTAAACACAGAAAACCAGTAATACAGGAAGAGAGGGAATAAGAGACATGCCACAGAAAACAAAGAGTGAAGTGGCAGATGTAAATCTTACCTTATCAATAATTACATTAAATGTAAATGGTCAACCACTCTAATCAAAAGGCAGAATGGGAAGAATTAATTTAAAAATATGATCCTGCAACTCCTGGGTGGCTCAGCAGTTGAGCTTCTGCCTTTGGGTGTGATCCCAGATCCAGGGATCGAGTCCCACATTGGGCTCCCTGCAAGGAACCTGCTTCTCTCTCTGCCTATGTCTCTTCCTCTCTCTCTCTCTCATGAATAAATAAATAAATCCTTAAAAGTTTTTTAATAAAATAAAATAAAATAGAAATAAAAATATGATCCAACTTTATGCTGTCTACAAAAAATACACTTTAGATTCAAAAATGTAAATAGGTTGAAAACAAAAAGATAGACAAAATATATCATGAAAAAGCAACCAAGAGAACAGGAGTGGCTACACTAATATCAGACAAGACAGACTTTAAGATAAAAACAGCTACTATGGACAAAGAAGCACATTTTATAATGACAAAAGGATTAATTCATCAAGAAGACATAATAATAATGAATACATATGAATAACAACAGAGTCCCAAAATACATGAAGCAAAACCTGACAGAACTGAAGGGAGAAATAGACAATTCAACAATAGTGGTCTCAGACTTCACTATCTCACTTTAAATAATGGATAGAACAAGTAGAAGACCAATGAGGAAATAAAAGAATGAAACAAGACTATGAATGAACTAGACCTAATAGAACGCTGCATACAGCAAAAGAGGAATACATATTTTTCTCATATGCACATGGGATTTCTCCAGGACAGAGTCTATTTCAGGTCATAAATTCTCATTAAAATTTGCCAAGGACTGAAATTATACAATGACGGGATTGAGGTACATTTCTAACCACAATGGAATTAAATTCAAAATCAACAATATAAGGAAATTTGGGATAGTCACAAATATGTGTAAATTAAGGAACACAATCCTAAAAGACAAAAAGGACAAAGAAAAAAAACACAAGAGAAATTTAAAAATTCTTTGAGATGAATGAAAACAAAACCACATGCGTTGGGGTCCCCAAAACTCCTTCACGTTTGGTAATTCACTGGGAAGCCTCAGAGTACTAAGCATATAGTCTATTTATGACTATGACATAGTATATAATCAAAAGGACACCAAGCAAAAGCAGCAAAGGAAAAGGTATAGAGGCAAATATTGGAGGAGACCAGTTGCAAGCTTCCAAGTTCCTCTCCCAGTGGAGTTACACACAAGTTTAATTCCTCCAGTGACAAAGTATAACCGGATGTGTAAAATGCTGCCAACACCTTATCAGAGACTCAGAGCCCAGGGTTTCTGCTGGGGCTAGACATGCAGGCACACTCTGCTGACAGATACCAAATTCCATATCCCAAAAAGGAGAGCATAAACCATATTGTTTGTCTAGTGCAGGCATGATTCAATCAATTCTGGAAATGGTGGGAATGTCCCCAAGTATAAGTTTCCAAATGAAGGCCAAGGACCAGGAACTTCCCCAAATATAAGGCAAGGGACCAATCTTGCAGCCAGTCCTTCACAAGAACAATAGTCAGACCTGTTGTGTTAACTCTTTTCCACAAACATAGCAGAACTCATGGGATGCAAATAAAGCATACTTATAGAGATATGTATAGTTGTAAATGCCCATATTAAAAGGATCTCAAATCAAATAACCTAACATTCTACCTCAAGAAATTACAAAAATAAGAGCAAACTATAGACAAAGTAAGTAGAGGGAAGGAAATAATAAAGACTAGAATAGAAATAAATGAAAAAGAGGACAGAAAAAGAGAACAAAAAACCCCAACAAAATGAAAAGTTGACTCTTTGAAAAGCAACAAGACAGGCAAACCTAGCTGGATGGGCGAAGAAAAAAGAGAGAAGCCTGAAATACTAAAATCAGGAATGAAAGAGGGGAAAAGTATTGCTGATCTTATAGAAATAAGGACTGAATAATTGTATGTGAAATTACATAACCAAGATGAAACTTAAAATTCCTAAAAAGAAACAAAGTATTGACACTGACTCAAGAAGAAATAGAAGATCTGTACAGAGGTAAAATGAGAATGAATGAACAGAGTATTTCCAACACAAAAAAAAGCCCAGGTCCAAATGGTTTTACTGATAAATTTTATGAAATGATTATAGAATTTGCACCAATCCTACACAGACTTGTTTTCTTAAAAAAAAAAAAAAAAAGAAGGGAACACTTCCTACATCATTCTATGAAATCAGTATTATCAGTATTACCCTGATACCAAATCAAAGAAAGATATCACAAGAAAGGAAACTACATAGTAATATTCCTTTTAAATACAAACCTGTAAATCTGGAACATGATATTAGCAAGCCACAACCAGCAAAAAAAAAAAAAAAAAAAAAAAAAAAAAAATTATACACCACAACCAAAGCAATTTATCTCAGGAATTCAAGGTTGGTCTAATATCTGAGAATCAATTAATGTAATAACATATCGGAGGTATAAAAAATAACCACTGCATGATCAAATCAACAGATGCTGACAAAAGGTAGACAGTGGAGTAGAATTAAGAGTTTAGAAATTAACCTTTTTGACAAGGTTACCAAGACAATACAATAGAAGAAAGAATGGTCTTTTCAATAAATAGTGCTGGGACAACTGGGTATCAACATGCAAAAAGAAGTAAATTGATTATACCTTTCACCATATATAAAAATAAACCAAAATGAATAAAAAATCTAAATGTAAAAGTGAAACTATAGAACACTTGGACAAAGACACATCTTTATCACTTTGGGTTAGGCAATGGTTTCTTAGGTATGACACCAAAAGCACAATGGAAAAAAAAGATAAACTTCACCAAAATCTAAAACTTTAGTGCTTCAAGGGACACCATCAAAGAACTGAAAAGACAACTCACAGGAGAAAAGATTTATAAATCATATATCCAATAAGATACTCATAACCAGAATGACTTGTATCCAGAATATATAAGGAAGAGTTACAACTTGATAAATAATAATAGTAATAATAATAATAATAAATGGCAACCCAATTAAAAATGGGTTTAAAGAGTTTGAATGGGTATTTTTCAAAAAAAAAAAAAACAAAAAGATATACAAATGACTGACATGCGTATGTGAGGATCTTCAACATCATTCGTCATTAGGGAAATGCAAATTGAAAGCACAATAAGGTGCCACTTCACAACTACTGGACAGCTATAATCAAAATAAGAGTTAATGCAGGTGTTGGTGAGGATGTGGAGAAATTAGAACCTTCATATGCTGCTGATGGGATTGTAAAATGGTGCATCCCCTTTGGAAACCAGTTTTGCAGTTCCTCGAAAAGTTATACATAAAGTGGTTGTATGACCCAGTAAGTCCACTTCTGGGTGAACATCTGAGTGAAATGGTATATGTACCCACACAAATACTGCACGTGCATGTCCATAGCAGCATCATATATAAGAGCCCCAAAGTAGAAACCACCCAAAAGATGGCCAACTGATGAATAGGTAAATAAACGGGGTATGTACATACAATGGAATATTTTCGGCCATAAAAAGGATAACATGCTGATGTAAACTATACCATGGAGAACCCTGAAAACATTACAGTGAGTGGAAAAAGCCGGCCATAAAAGGTTACCTATTGTATAAACCTATTTACACAAAATGTCTAAAACAGGCAAGTCCAGAGATAGAAAGTAGATTAGTAGTTGCCAGCGGTCGGTAGGAAGGAGCAATTGGGAGAGACTGCTAATGACTACAGGGCTTCTTTTGGGGCTGATGAAAATATTGTAGAATTAAACGATGGTCATGGCTGTACAGCTCTGTGAATATGCTGAGACCACTGAACTGTAGAGTTTAACGGGTAACTTCTATGGTATGTAAATTATGTATTAAATAAATAAATAAAACAAAAATATCCACAAAAATCACAAAGGTAAGTCTTCTTCAATTCTGACGGTGGGGCTGCAAACTCAGAATCAATTCAAACATTATGAAATACAGCCTCAAAATGCATCCTAAACATAACTTCTCCAGGTGCCAGCAGCTTTGGGGAACTGTTCTCACGGGAGACAAATAGACAAGATGAGGTCTTTTTCCTTATGGATGTGGCCCTGGTTCTGCATCTGCTGGAGGCCACAGAGCAAGAGAGGTAGGACCTGTCCCAGGCCAGGACGTAGCTTCTCCTCTCAGCTCCCTTCACCAGGACACTCCTCTTCCTCATGTTCACTTTCCAAGACTGGCTTCTCCCTGGGGGAAACCAGATACAATAAAAAAAAAATGTTGGTTTTGTTGAGTTTCATGGGAAAGTCAACACAAATGTTCCTAGCTACATGTGCAAATGTGTTTAAATACGTGTGAGAGGTCACACGCTCTGCCTAGACTCAGGAGGACAGCACAGTGGACAGGCCAGTGGACAGGGTAAAACTGTCAGTCGTTTTATAAGAGTGGTTTGAGGGATGCCTGGGGGGGCTCAGTGGTTGAGTGTCTGCCTTCGGCTCAGGTTGTGATCCTGGGGTCCTGGGATCGAGTCCTGAATCTGGCTCCCCGCAGGAAGCCTGCTTCTCCCTCTGCCTATGTTTCTGCCTCTCCCTGTGTCTCTCGGGAATAAATAGATAAAATCTTAAAAAAAAAAAAAAATAGTGGTTTGATGGTCACAGGCCATGCACACGCTCCCACAAAGACCAGAGGGAGAAAGTACGTTTTCACGTTGGGTGCAGACCTGCCCTGCTGTGCCAGCATCCAGGAGGGCCACCCACCACTGCGGCAACTACAGCTCTCTGGTAATCCGGGGATCCTGCCACCAAGTCAGATGTGGGCTGTCACTTCCGGTCTTCTATGTTATGTCACCCAACTCTTGTATTTTCAAAACGCTCAAATTAGGGCCACTTGTGAGCGAGTGCTAAGCTTCATAAAAAGGGTGTGTTTCAGGAAAGTGTTAATAGACAACTCAAGAGAAATGTGACTCAATCCAAGAGAGGCTGAACTTCTCGGGCCTGCCAACCCGCTCTTCACTTTCTGTAAACGCACAAAGGTCTCATTCAACTCGGCTCCAGGGCTGGAAGTGAAAGTGATCTGACTATTTTTGAAAAGGTCAGGAGAGTACACTTGCCCATCTTCAGATTCCTGTGAATCCTCTGCCTGTAGACGTCACGGCGACGGGCGTCCAGCCCCGAGCTGCCAGGGATGCCACCGCGATCCCACTACTGCTCTCGTCAGCGGCGGACAATCCCACTCGGCGACATGGGCTCACCGCGTCCGAGGAGCGTGCCACAGGGCGGCTTCCGGGCCGCGCATCAGGGCTGCACCTCGGTCCCTGCAGGGAAGCCTGCCCCGCTCCCGGGCGGCCGGAGTCCCCGGCATCTCCTCTGTGGCAGCCACACGACAGCCACTGGGGCCCGGGAACGGGCTGCTCGTCTCAGGGCAACGCCCCTCCCCAGCCCCCCGGGCCGGTACTGTGGACCTGGCATTTGGGCATGAGGCTCAACTTTCTTGAGATCCCCCGGGGACTGCTGCTTGGGGGCCAGCGTAGTTCTGAACCACGCTCCGTTCGGGGGTACGGGGACATGTACCTGCGCTGACCGGGCCCACCAGCGCCCAGGCCCTGCCCTGACGGCCCACCTTCCACGTCAGCCTCAGCGGCTTCCCCTACTGACTGTCCTCAGGTGTGTGCGTGGACAGCGCAGGGCGGCCAGTGGCAGTGGCACCGGGCCAGGGGCAGGCCCCAGCACCACATGCGGATCTGCCTTGAGACAGCGCCCAGCTGCCCCACTCCCTTTCCCGGGGTCAAAGCCAGGTTTCTGAACGCACCCGAGCCACCTTCCCCCTGACAAACCAAGTGAACGCGGCACCACCACACCTGTGGAAGACGGTTCTCCTGCCCACAGAGCCCGTCTGCACGGACGTGTCCCCTCTGTCTTTGCAACTGATCATGAGCAACAGCCGGATTCCCTGACAGGGGCTCAAACAGGCTCAGAGGGGTGAGCTGCTTAGCCCGGGGTGGGTCTCATCACCGATTCCAGAAGAAATCTGGCCGAAGAACTCCTGTGTGCTTTCCAGAGCAGCAGAGCGAATCCCCGACCAAACTGGGACTGAAGGCAAGCCTCGGGCTGAGTCCGCCTCTGGCCGAAGAGAGCAAGGAGTTCCCAATGCGGCCCCCACAGGACAGGGTGCTCTCAGCCACATCGGCTTCCTTCTTCAATGAGTAGCACCACTGACCTCAAACTCACACTCTGGTAGTTGCTTATGGGAGGTGATGCGTGGCTCGCGGCTGCCAGGGTGGCCCTGCGGACCCCACGGTGCAGGGATGAGACACCGGGGCTCGGAACGCAACGCCTCCACGGTCCAGCCGCCGACAGACCCATTCACTGGCCTTTGAGTACTGGACGTGGGCAGGCGGCCCGGCTGCGGGGAGGCAGCGCTGGGCGGGCAGCCTGCGCCGTCAGACCGTTTGATAGGCACAGGTTCAGTATCTCCCCAGTCTCGAGGACACCATGGGCCCAATCAGGCAGGAGGACACACATGCACGCACACACACACACGCATGCACAAGCACGCACACCCCAGCCGCCTCGGGCTGTCGCTCGGCTGTTTGCAGTGACCAGTAACTGCTCGCCAAGCGCCAGAGCCTCTCCCTTTGCGGCGCTGGGAGGAGCACACACTACAGTGCGTGGGAACAGCCGGGGGTGTTTGGGGCCTCACACACGGTACAAGCCCCAGGTCTCTCATCGCATCCACATCCATACCTTCCGTGATCTCGTCAGTGTCCCCCTGAACCAAAATGGACTGCAGAATAGTGTTTTCTGTATATTTTAAAAGGGATAAAAAAAAGGGGGGGGATGGACGCGCTGCCTTGCGCAGCCCCCCAGGGAACAGTTGGCTGAGGACGGCTGCCCTCCTACCTTGCCTCCTTAGGCTGGCGCTGCGGGGGCGGGTGCCACGAGGGCTGGCCCCCACCACCCATGGTACGGGTCTTGGGCTGTCCTTGGCATCGATTCTCCCCATCAGGTGCCCTGCTCTCACACGGCCTTGAGCATCACCTGAACAATAAAGGCTGCACGCCAGGTGCTTGAGGACTGGGAGCCCTCCCTCTAAGGGGCAGCTGCATTTCGGAAGGCTCCCGAAGGACTCTGAAAGTCCAAAGGATGGTATGGGGGATGGTGGGTTTTTAGGGCCTGAGACCCACAGGTCTTTTAAGCAGAGGGTTCAATCCCCAACATGCCAAACACAATCTGTAGCCTGTGTCACCTATGCAGAAAAGTGGCTCTCTGACCCGGTAACTTTAAAATGCTGTTATTTTTTCGCTTGCTACAAATGTATAATTATTCTTTGATACAAGAAAACAATTTCTTCACCGTTTTGATAAAGCCCAATAATGTTGACAGACACAAACATTAAATATTTAACTCGGTGGGTGACGAAGAAATAGCAGCATGATTAAATATTAGAGTGCCTTCCTGTCAGGATTTCTGGACCCCAGATCAGACCAATGACAGGACCTACCAC
Source organism: Nyctereutes procyonoides (assembly GCF_905146905.1). NCBI lineage: Eukaryota > Metazoa > Chordata > Mammalia > Carnivora > Canidae > Nyctereutes > Nyctereutes procyonoides. The sequence goes on along the minus strand of NW_026575146.1, from coordinate 62,217,865 downwards.
CAGAAGGGAGAGAGTTGTGGTCAAGTGAGATAAAAGATCAACGGCCGGGCCAGCGGGGGGCAAGCCCACGACAAACCTAAGTGTCTGCCGTTGAGCACAACACCTGCGAGTGATACCCTACTGTTTCAGGTCCACCTAGAGAGTTCTCATCTGAGTGTGGCCAGGAAAGTGACCCTTAGTGACAAGCCAAGTTTTTGACAGAAGAGAGGGGGATAAAAAAAAAGGACCAAGGAAAAACATCTTTTTTAAAGAAGATTTTATTTATTCATGAGAGACACACAGAGAGAGGCAGAGACACAGGCAGAGGGAGAAGCAAACTTCCTGTGGGGAGTCAGATGTGGAACTCGATCCCAGGACCCCGGGACCCCGCCCTGAGCTGAAGGCAGACACTCCACCGCTGAGCCACCCAGGCGTCCCAAACCATCTATTTTTTTTTTTTTTAACACAATATGAACTTGAAATGATCCTCTAAATAACACAAATGACTCAAGACAATCTGAGTTTTCTCTATAGGCAATTATCACCCTTCTCGTCTGAGCGGCTATGGCTTGCACCCCTTCTTTCAAAGAAGTTACACATTAACGAGTGCTATGTGTTGCAGGACCAGCAGGTCCCCTGCTCTGACATGATGTGAAATGCTTTTCCCCTTACCTGGAACTGCGCTTGGTTAAGCATCTTCCCTCCAGGTCTTCTCCAACGTAATCGGGACACGTGGGGATCGCCACCGCGTTGCCAGCTTGCATCAGCTTCCTGTGGCTTCTGTGTGAAGACGGGCAAATGTGCAGCATGTAGGAGGTCAACTTGGGCAGCTGCTCTGCCCACGGGTGCAGTCCCCTCCCAGAGGACCCACAGGAACAGGTCCAGCGTCAGGACCACCCCAGCAAGGCTGCTGTGCCCAAGGAAAGACCCCGGCAAAGGCCAACGTCTACATAGACAACTGGGCAGATGCTTTCCCCTCGTCCTAATACAAAAAAGTCCATATGCTCTCAAGTCACAATGGGAAGATGTCTTTGCTTTTGGACACACTCCAGTGACTTAATCAGAACTTGCAGGAAATTCACCGGCACTCAATCAGCAACAGACTGCGTCCGTGAGAAGAGAGAAGTCATTCAGCACACACTTAATATTTTCCCCATTAACATAATTATTTCCCATGTGGTGAAAATCATGTGGCGTTTGGATGTGTCGCAGACAGAACGAAATGGCTCTGAAATCTTTAAAGCGCTATGAAAACAAGGGCCAGCACTTTACTTGCAAATTATCCTGCACAAAACAAAAGGCACGAGTTTTATCAGGTAACCAAGCATGCACCTCACTAAGATACAATCAGCAGAGCCGGACGTGGACTCTCATAAACTGCGTCCACAGGAGGCCACTCAGCTGCGCGCTGACCATAAAACTGCAGGGTCTGCTGAGAAGGTGACGCCAACTCTGCCCTCCCCCACCCCCCGCGGCCGGGCACAGTGGGCATCAGCAGACAGCAAATCCATGCTCATCTCTTGTAACGTGTTTCAAATGTAATGGAGAGTTCAATTTCCCAAAGCAGAAAACAACCAACAACAAAAAAACCCCTCAAAGTTTCAACGATTTTAAAAATTCAGTCTGTGTGCTTTCCAAGAGCAAGGAAGCTCCGGCACTGAGCGTGGGAATGCACACAACAGGCAGTCACCCACAAGCCGAGTGTCATTTCACGGCAACAAAGCAATGGTGTACTGTTGGGAGGGCAGTGGACACCCCCACCGTCTACAAGCAAGGAGGAGCACGTCTCACAAAAGTGGGGCTTCCCCAGTGCTGCCAAACTCAGCCCCGGACACAGCCTCAGAAGGTGGTATGGTCTGATAAAATAAAGCTAGCTCGATCGGTTCAGATAGAGAGCTATCAAGTTCTCCCCACTGCACACTGATCCTACGGCTGTGTCCCACACACTTCGTATCTGTCCCCTTCCCAGGCGGGGCTATCAGCTCAGACATGCCCCCGAGCCCCTTCCTTTCTAGTCACTTTGCCTGGCCAGGGGTTACAACAGGGAGACAGGGTGGCCGTGTTCACCTCCTGTCCTTACTGAAACCAGGGGCAAAAGCTAGGCAGCAGGAGACACTCCAGGCTCCACTCCACTCTTTATCCACAACCCTGAGCTGTTAGACCCTGGGCTGGGCCACCTGCTGGGTGGTCTTACATGCACACCCCTTCCAAGCAGGCCTGCGCTTGGCCTCCTGAGGCCTTGGGCCCCAGGCTCTGACTGGGCTCATTTCCCAACATTCACACTGTATTCTAAGACCACAGAGGTCACCTGATACAATGCAAAGGGGGTAGGTATCTCCTCAAATCCAACATGCAATGATTTATTCAGTTCAAAGGGAACGGGGTAAGAGAAAAATATCCAAGTTTTCTTTTCACCAATTTTATTTATATTTGGTAATTTTCACTCAGAGAATCTATCAGTTCCTTCTTCAGTTTGAGATGTATGTATATATGGACGTATGTATGTATGTATGTATGATCCCTTAGAAACTTTATTTGGTATAACTTCACATTTTTGGTATATAGAAATAATTTTATTTCGTTATCGCAGCACAGTAGACATACAATCAATATTATTTCCTAGAGTGTGCAATATATAAATTATTCACATTAAAAAATTAAGAACAGAAAGCCTCATATGCAGGAAATATTTAAAAATGTGTATGTAAGTTTGAATCTGTTTTTGACAGTATACACTACTAGCTTTATAAATCTGAATGGATATGATGTGATGCACGTTCGAACAAAGTACACAGAGGGGTCCACTCGAGATGCTCAATTCACTATACAGAGAACTCGCTCTTCACTTTGGTTATTGGGATTCCAGGTGCTGAGGCATACGTGGATCTGAAAGATACTTCCAGAAGTATATTTATTACACTGGCATTGGAAAGATTTCTGTGTCTTCTATTCTCCTTTATAGCGAGGGGGTCTTTTCTCTTTAAAAGCAAGAAGACCTTCAAGTCTGTCTTTTGTTGGAATAGTCTAGAGAAACAAAACATTATGTTACCTATGCCAAAAAGTAAAAACTTTAACAAACTTTATGCAAGAAGAACTGATCTAAAATTTTGAAATCTAATCATCATTTGAATAATTCTCTTACCAAATTCACCATTCTGACTCCAAGTACACTTTTCCCCCTATTTCAAATGTACTTTAAAAAACCAACAGACTTTATTTTTTTAGACAATTTTAGGTTTACAAATAATTGAGCAGAAAGTTCAGAGTTCCCATAGATCCCCTCGAACCTCCCAAGATCCCCCCCACACACTTATTAACATCTTGCATCAGTGCAGTATGTTTGTTACAACTGATAAATCAGTATTATCAATAATTATTACCCAAGCCTACTGTTCACATAGGACTCACTATGTCGTATATATCATGGATTTGATTTTGATAAATGTATAATGTCATCTATCCACTACTACAGAATCATACGCAATAGCTTCCTTGTCCTAAGCATCCTTTATGCTCCATTGACTCATCCTGTCCCCTGCTGCCTTTTCTAGAATCTGTTTTTGACAGTATACACTACTAGCTTTATAGTTGGAATCCTATAGTACATAACTTTTTAGATGAAAACCCTTCACTTTGCAGTATGCTCTGGAGGTTCTTTCATGTCTTTCTGTGGCAGGAGAGCTCATTTCCTTTTATCACTGAATGTGCCTCCCTTGTATGTGCCTCATTTTATCCATTCACCTATACTTCTTGGTTGCTTCCAAGTTTGGCAAATATGAATAGAGTTGCTAAAAAAACATGTGCAGATTTTTGTGTAGACATAAGTTTCCAACACATTTGGGTAAATACACAGAAGTACAACTGCTGGATCACGTGCTAAGATTATGCTTAGCTTTGTAGGAAATGAGCAAATTGGTATCTTGTTTGTGTTTGCATTTCTTAATGATGTATGATGTGGAGCATCTTTTCTATGCTTACTTGTCATCTGTGTTTCTAGGTTGGTGAGGTGTCTGTTTTACCAGTCCCTGGTCTTTTTTGGATATAAATCCTTTATCAGATGCATACTGCAAAGATCCTCTCCCAGCCTGTGGCTTCCCCACAATGTCTTTTGCAGAGTGGAAGTTGTTAATTTTAATGAAGTGAAACATCATTTTTTTTTCTTTCATAGATTATACTTTTGGTGTTATATCTTAAAGAAGTCATCGCCAAACCCAAGGATGCTGACATTTTCTATGTGATCTTCAAGAAGTTTTATAGTTTTTCATTTTTACATTAGGTCTGTGGCCCAGCTAGAGTTAAGTTTTTATGAAGGGTGTAACATCAGTGTCCAAGTTCACTTTTTTGTCGCTGAATGCCCATATGCTTCTGTACTACTTGTTTTCAAGACTATCTTTTCTCCACCAAATTGCCTTTGCTTCTATGTCAAGGACCATTTTATTTTCTGTGGGTCTACTTATATGACTATTTTATATGAATCTACTTCTGGGTTCCCTATTCAGTTCCACTGATGCATTTGTTTGTTCTTCTGTCCATTCCACAGTTTCAATTACTGTAGCTCTACAATAAGTCTTGAAGTTGGGTAGTGTCAATCTTCCAACTTTGTTCTTCAATGCTAGATTGGCTAATTCTAAGTCTCTGAACTTCCCATATGAACTTCAGAACTGGTTTGTCCATATAGATCAAGTAACATGCTGAGATTTTTACTGGGGTTGTATTGATTCTCTAAGTAAAACTGGGAAGAAGTGACTCTTTAGTAATATTGAGCCTTACTATCCATGAACATGGTATATCTGTCCGTTTACTTACATCTTGATTTCTTTCACCAGTTTTGTAGTTTTCCTCTTATAAGTCTTGTATTTTTTTTTGATTTATACTTAAGCATTCTACATTTTTTTTGTACTAATGAAAATCCTGTTATGTTTTTAATTTTAAATTCCAATTCTTCATTGCTGGCATATTAATCTTGTATCATGCAATCTGGCTCTAATTGCTGCTTAGTGGGTTGTTTGTTGTTGATACTTTGGGATTTTCATGGACAGTCATGTCTTCTAGGAAGTTTTAGTTCTTTTTTCCCAATCTTTTATTTATTTTTTCTTGTCTTACTACATTAGCTAAGATTTCTAGCAGATGCTGAAAAAGAGAAATGAGAGGAGATGTCCTTGCCTTGTTCTTGGTCATTAAGTATGATGCTAGCTGTGGGCTCTTTTATAGAAGTTCTTATCAAGTAAGGAATTGTCCGTTTAATCATAGTTTGCTGAGTTCTTATTATGAATGGGCATTGGATTTTGTTAAATGCTTTTTCCAGATCTACTGATACGATCACCTGATTTTTCTGTTTAACCTGTTGATGTGATGGATTTACAGTGATTTCTGAGTGCTAAACCTGGCTTGCAAATCTATAAAACAATCCCATTTGGTTCTCTTTAAATACTGTATACCTACATTTTATACATTTTCAAACAATTGAAATTGTTTTTATACATTGTTGGATTTGATTTGCTAATATTTTGCTGAGAATTTTTTACATCTACATTTATGACAGATAATGGTCTGTGGTCTTTCCTAAAATGTTGGGTTTTGGTATCAGGGTAATAGTGGCCTCAGAATAAGTTAGGAAGGGTTCACTTTGCTTCTCTTTTCTGGAAAACATCACTAAAAATTGATATAATTTCTTCCTTAAATGTTTGGTAGAATTCACCAGAGAAACCATCAGGGTCTGGTGCTTCCTATTTTGGAAGTTTATTAATTATCTATTTAATTTCTTTAACAGACATAGGGTTATCCAGATTATCTATTTGTCCTTGTGTGTCCTTTGGTATGTTGTGTCTTCCAAAGAATCAGTCTATTTCTTCTAGGTTATCAAATCTGTGGGCAGAGTTGTTTATGGTATCCGTTTATCATTCTCTCAATGTCCTTGGGAGCATTAGGGATGGGCTTTCTTGTATAACTGATATTGGTGATTTTTACCTGTCTTTTCTTTGGTTAGCCTGTGAAGTCTGTCAACTTTACAGATCTTACAGAGTCAATTATTTTGTTTTGTTGGTTTTTTTTCCCTTTTTTTATTCTATTTCCAATTTCATTGGTTTCTGTTCTAAATCTTATTTTGTCAGCAGTAGTGACTTTGAATTCTATTTGCTTTCTTTTTTCCACCTTTTTTTTTTTAATATTTTATTTATTTATTCATGAGAGAGAGGCAGAGACACAGGCAGAGGGAGAAGCAGGCTCCATACAGGGAGCCTGATGTGGGACTCGATCCCGGGTCTCCAGGGTCACGCCCTGGGCTGAAGGTGGAGCTAAACCGCTGAGCCACCCAGGCTGCCCCTTTTTCTACTTTCTTAAAGTGGAAACTTATGATTGACTTTAGATCTTTCTTCTCTCATATATGTATTCAGTGCTAAAAGGCTGTTCTAAGCAGTGCTTTCAATAAATTTCTACAAATTTTGAGAGCTGATTTTAATTTTGGCTTAAAAACACTGAATTCCTCTTAAGCCATCCTCTTTGAAAACATGTGTCATGTACAAATACGTTGCTTAACCTGAATTAAAAAGACTAATCCCACCATTAATAGGTGTGATTTCCCAGCTATCCTTCTGTTTTGATCTCTAGTTTAATCCCACTATGGTCTGACAGGATGCTCATCATCACTGTTCCTTTACATTTCATATGGTGTGATTTATGGCCAAATATACTTCTAATTTTTTTCTTTGGAGTCTACGGCTGCCCACTGGTAAGAAGTGCATAATTTACTTCATTCGTGGCATGTGCTCATCAATGACAGGTGGCAATTTATACATACAGACCAGCCGCAGGGAGCACTCTAGCCGTCCCTCCTAACTAATGACACTGCTGTACTTAAATGGGAGCTGAAGTACTTTCCAATATTCACAAAAGGTAGGACAAAATTCTCTTGCTACTTTGGATGCCCTAAACGAAGTTACATTTTTTAGAAAACAAGGGAGGAAAGAAAAATGGGAGATTTGTTCCTCTATACAAAGTCCTACTAATTTGTGTAAAACACGAATTTTTCTGTAAAACAGAAAACTGTATACACTGTTAGGGAACTTTCAGTGAGCAGGAGGAAGGCTCAGAACCAATGAGTCTCAAATATGGATGGTCCCACAGCAGGCCCACGTTTACCCTACTGCCCTCCTCCCTTCTGTCTACACTGGAGTGAAGGTTCAGACTGACACCCATAAAATACAACATGAGCTAGAGATAGCTACAGCACGAATGGTACTAACTTAATAGTTCTTTAAATTATTCAGACAAGAGACATTCCTATATGGAAGAGAATCAGTGATAAGAGCTGGTAATAGTCAAATAGCAAAAACAACTCATTTCAACCCATTTGTATGATTTTAGGAGAGGCATGAGCATAATCTTGCTCAGATATATATATATATATATATATATAATTCATTTGACTTGTACAAAAGGTAAACATAATTTATAAGAGGTACCCTCACTAAATTTGTGGCTGCATTACATACCTGAGCATAACAAGCTTCTTCTATGGCTAATCCTGTTACTAAATCAACCTGCGGATAAAAGCATAATTAAATTTCAGCAGGAAATGCTTTTTAAAATATGGAATACTCAATATAAATTCAAAGTAGTAATGCTTCTCTCCAAAGCACAGTAACACTTCTCCAAAAACACACAATTCCTTGATCTGATACAGCAAATTGGAAGTATGACCAGCATGAGAATTCTGGAACTGGGCTGCCGGGTTCAAATTCTGCCTCTACCACTTGAGCGCTGTGTAACTTTGGGTAAGTTAGTTACACAATCTTTGCCTGAGAGAACAAATGGGGGTAAACTAGGTAAAGCCTTTATAAAGCATCTATATACGGCCTGGCATGTGGTACAGATCATTTAAGGCATTTGCTGTTAGTATTGTTATGATTATGTGAGAATTTTTAAAAACCATTCAACTACTTTGTAAATTTTTAAAACTGTGTTTATTGCTAACAAATTCAATCTCTTTTTATTGCTATGAAGCCCATGAAGATATGGTGGCCTCTGGTATGTAAGGAAGAAGTATCTTTCTTCAAAATTCCATATCTAACCAATGTAACTGCTGTAATGAAAGCTCAATATACAGAGGTGTCTGCATTGCTTCCTTGCCCTGCCTACTTCTCTCCTGGCTCAGGGCCTCCACTCCTCAGAAGCCAGCTCTCCAGGGTAACCCGAGGATACCCTAAAGACCTGCGTTATTTAATGCAGGCTCCCTGCATAAAGCACATTGAGACATTAAAGGTAGAGAGAGGGCCTGGCTCAGCTCTGAGCCTGAAAGTTCTCCTCAGAATGTTTTTTTAATAACACAATACTGGTGTTGAGAATACACAGAACGACCTTTTCTTCTGGTTTTCTATGAACTATTACCCAATAAATCTGTCTATAGCTGAATGGCAAAAACAGCGAGCATGTCATAAGCTGCAGGACATGAGTGAAATTCCCAAGTTCTGTGATTAAGATCCTGATTCAACAATAGCTTAAGCAGAATGAAATCAATAGTGTAGCTAAAAACGAAACAAAACAAATAAAAAAAACCCTAAGCCTCAGTAGCCTGTAGTAATAGTAACATTGGAACAGATGGATTTTAGAGCATTAAAAAATAAATTAAATTAAATCTCCACTATCTCCTCCAACATGAACTCAAGCATTAAGGCACTCACCTCCATCCCTTGATTAATTGCTAATTTTGCCACTCTCACTGCAACGGGTCCCTAAAATTCAATTAAAGAAATAGATTTTAGTTACTATTTATGCAAATTATGTTGTATGTCTCAGTAAAATTCAGAAATTCCCATTGCTGGAATCATGGCAAAGAAGCAACAAAAACTGTAAGACAGTTAATGGGAAATTTCTTTCTGGCCTTGCAAAGTCTACACAACACTTGGAAGAACTCTACTGGACTAGTAACTCCACATGCTTGCAGGTCAGCAGATGGGTGTGCCAGGAGAGGGCCGACCATTTTTCAGCAGATCTCCCTGGAAGTGAAGTAGGGAAAAGAAAAGGAGATGATGACACAATGCCACATGGAAGTGAAGGCGGAAAAACAAAAGACGATGACATGACACCACAACCACAAATGGCCTGACAGGAACCTGGGCTGGCGATGAGGTGAACGTTCCTGTCAGGGTCTGTTTCACACTCTGGCTCTGCACCTGTCCTCCTCGGGCTTCCATAACTAAGCACGATGAGGATGTATGGGGAAAAAGGTGCCCTCCAAGCAGTGCTCCGACACCACACAAAAGCTTGCAGCCCAAGTAAGTCCTTCAAGATACGTGAGGGTCACAGGGGAAAAAACTGGGTGTCTGCCGTGAAAATATTACTTTTGTCGACTTTAAAAAGCAAAATGCTCCAGATGGAATTTAGCTGTTTGCCCACATTTTAAATTCCTAAAAACTGTTTATGGGTCATGAAGTTAGCATTCAATGGTATCCTTTCAAGTGTCTTTTGGATTAGAATGCAAAATAGGCTCTAAATAGCAGAAGCACCAGAGGACTCCAATAAATAATGAGTAAATGCCTGATGGCAGGAAAAATACCATTCTTCCCAGGCAGAGGTTTCATTCATCAACTTTAACCCGTCAGAATTCTCTAAGTCAGACACTTATTAAAAATCTTCCTCAGAAGCCACAAGTTTGTGAGGCTCATACAAGTATCTTTGTCAGAATTCTTGAAAATGTGATCTGCAATATGTGCAACACACACTAGAACCATGCTTTTAAGATCATCAAGCCTTTCCTTTTTTGTTTTTTGTTTGTTTTTTGTTTTTTTTTAAACAGACTGCTCCTGTCAGTGAGAGTCTTCTCTATCCCCCTGCATCCACCAGCTGACCCAGACCAGGTGGTTGTCCAACTCCTGTGTGTGCGTGAATGGATGGAACAGGTATGGGAGCCGCTCCTGAGGGACATGTGGGCCGCAGGGACAGCAAAGTTTATGAAACTGGGAAAACAGGAAAACAGAAATGCTGGAAGATGCAATGTTCACTCAATGGGCCTCTTTCAAAATATAAAAGCAACAAAACCTCTTCTTCGGGACATTTTTTTTCCTTGAACAGAAAAATGGAAGTAACATCCAATACAGAAATCAGAAACACTGATTTTATAGAAGTTTTCTAGTATCTAAAAGAATCATCATTCAGTGACAGAAACTAGAAATAAAGAGTATCACCCTCAAATTTTGTTCTGTAACTTCTGCATATGTACAGCCACACATCTTCTGAACCATAAGCATCTCCCTTGCCCTGGGGAAAAGGTTTAGTGGTTAATGTTCTCAGACGCACGTCCTCCAGATAAAAGGGACAGGACATAAGGACACCTGTTTTGCCACCTTGTGGAGTGCAGCTGGCTGTCAGATGGCAGGTGGGGAGGCATGGGTACTGAGAGCCACAGGAGAAAGTACGATGAGGTACAGAGGTGCCCAGGGGTACAGACTGCAGGAGGGAGCTGAGTCATCAGTCCAAAGGACCAGGAGAGGCTGCAACGATCAGAACTGGAAGGATGCCATGTCTCTTCTTAAACACCTCCCTCATTTCAATGCAGATGTGCACTGGCCTTAGAGTTTTAAGCAAAAGGAAGTCATTAAGCCAATACTTAGTTAAACTTCTGCTTCTCCTGCTACATGTACCTTTAACTTCTCTTTAGGCAGACATTACCCTAATGTTTTGGGGAAATATTAATACCAAAGTTTCAGTGAGAGCCTTTTTGTTTTTCCCTAAAGCACCAAAAATCTTTTCTATTTGCTGTCTCCATCAATTGAGAGCATAGAGCTCTTGTCACTTACATGGGGAATGAATCATGTAAGGATGTAAGCGCCGTGTCCTAAAAGAGCACACAGCTAGCTAAGTGAGAAGGACTGAAGTATCAACACCCGGCAGCGTGGTTCTAGAAACTGACTCCACCGTGAGGCCCCACCTGTCAGCAATCAGGGGACAAGCGGGGCCCAGCAGACCTGAGCCCCTGTCTGCCGACTGGGAACTCCTAACAACACCTTCTGAAACATGATGCAAAGCCCTAAACAAATGTGAAGGGCAATAAGCATTTCTCTAGAGGGAGGTTTCATGAGACTCCCAGAAGGATCTGTAGCCCCCAAAAGGGTTATGAGTCCTGTTGGCATCAAACGGTGGAGGTGGAGAGGAAGTAACTCTGATTCCACTACTGGGGAGTTATAAAACCTGAAACTCCACTAGGGATCAAGACAAATTGCTAATTGCTCACAAAGCAAAAGTCCTCTTATCTGTGATTTTAGAAGAAAGGAATATCCGGAAAATACACCAGAAAGAAAGAACAAAGAACACCTAGACCTGGCCTCATGATGCACCGCTGTTAACATTACTCATAAGAACTGTTGTTTGTGAGCAAATGCACCGTGTATTCCAGATTCAAAAGTCTTGAGGCGGGGAAGAATACTGTGTGCAGAAGGGTGAAGACAGTGCCTACAACATCACAGAAACACAAGCAGGGGCATCTGGGTGGCTCTGTCGGTGAGGCGTCTGCCAGGGTCCTGGGAGGGAGCCCCCGTGTTGTGTCGGCCTCCCCGCTCAGTGGGGGAAGTCAGCTGCCTTCTCTGCCCCTCCCCAACTCATGTGCTCTCTCTCTCTCTCTCTCTCTCAAATAAAAGACAAAAAAAACAAAAATCAGACACAAGGAGACACATGGTGGCTGTGGTGCGGGCAGGTCACTTCAAACCAAGCTGCGGCAACCAAGGCCTGTGCTGGGATGCTGGCTGTGGTCTTCCCAGCATGGATGCTTCAACGGGGCTTCAGCTTGGGGGTGACTCAGCGTGACAGCCCATCTGTGGCTCTCTCTCTGTGTGTAAGCTCAGGTCAGAAGGGTCAGGGGGCTAGTGAGGGAAGTTGCTAGGAAGCTGTCATACGTCAGTATGCACGCCACGCGTTATCAGAGCACGGCTACCGCGTGGGCCCCACATTATCTCCAAATCTTAAATTTTAATTCTGAAGGTCCTTCATGTTAATCTAATTTATGACTGCTTCCAGTTTTAGGGCTACCACATACTTTTCTATTTGGAAAACATCTCACATTGGTATGTGAGAGGACTGTCTTGTCAATTTGCTGTAAAGTTATTTAAAAAGAGGAAAAAAGGAAATGCAATCAGAAATACCTGAGGTAAAAACTCTCTTGCTAGGTCCAAGGCCTTTCGGTAGGCAGCATCCCCCTCCTGGTTCTGTTCTAGAACATGGCTGATCAAGCCCACAGCTTTGGCCTCTTGACCATCGAGCACACGTGCAGAGAAGATGAGCTCTTTGGCCAGGGACATCCCAATAGCACGTGGCAGGCGCTGTGTCCCCCCTGCAGAGAGAATGGGGCAAATGCAGGCAATGAGTTCATACCTTTAGTCTTAACATTTCAATGTTTCACTTCTTGGCTTAAATAAACAAGGGCCAGAAGTTTATATGTCAAGATTAGTAACTGGCAAACTACTTCAAAGCAGAATCTAATTAGTTTATCAAATTAATAATGCCCCCCAAAACCATGTGAGTACCTTCTGCAATTGTTAAGGGGTTCTGGCTCTCTTTATTCCTTGCAACACAGCTGGTGTGTCCCCAAATTGAATCCACAGTCATTACCACAGCAAGAGCATGTGGCACACAGGGTGGGCAAGCCACACTGTCCCTGAGCCCATTCACTGGATGCTGGGCACCTCATTTTTGGTTTAGACAAAACTTGTCAGGACCCGAGAATTCAACTCACCACGTGCTCTTTAAAGAATTGCTGATGGTAAATGAATTGCAGACTAATAAAAGAAGGAAACCAGGTAGTTACAGGTGAAAACAGGTTCTGTCCTCCTGGTGGCGCTTATGCTTTTGGCGCAAGCACGAATCACCCATCTCTCCTCCCCGTTATGTTCTAGTGACAAGGCCAGGATTTCGTTAAAGAGAAAGCTAGACAAAAGCAGGTAATATTCTTATCTGGTGGCCTCCATTATTACCAATAAGAATACGGAAGCAGCTACAGTGTTAGGCTTTTTTATTACTTTTTTAAAAATTTAAATTCAATTTGCCAACATACAGTATAACACCCAGGGCTCATCCCATCAAGTGCCCTCCTCCGTGCCCATCACTCAGTAGTTACCCCAGCCCCCCGCCCCTACATCCCCTTCCACAACCCTGTTTGTTTCCCAGAGTTAGGAGTCTCTCATGATTTGTCTCCTTAATTTTCCCCCCAAATCTCATCCTTAGGGCAGCTGAGGGGCTGCCCCAAGGCACTGGTGGCCAGGAAAGCACACTGGCGACCCGTCATCCAAACAAGCTCACTGGGTTTTGTTTGGTCCACACGTCCCAGTCAAAAGTGGCGAAGTGAAAAATAACGACCACAGGTTCCAGAAAGCGTATTTCCCTTCAGTGATGAAATATATTCCTACATTTTGAACAAATAAAGCTAGCACGCCTGCATTGGTATTAAGCAGATGCATTTAAGAACCATGAGAAGCCATTTAGGAAACATGGGGGATTCAGAAAAACAAACATACACAAAACTCAGTGAGTTGGAAAGGACTGATACTTTCAATTGGGACTGGGTTTGAACACAAATGAGTACTGCTTCTATAAAATACAATTTATTAAGTGTTTACACTGCCTCAGCAGTAAGAGATGGTGAATTTATAAGTGTTTTACTTGATGTGGCAGAAAAACGTGTGTTGGAACAAAATGAAGCATTGACAAATTTAAATCTAACTGTAAACGGTGATGTTGCTCGGTGTGGGAAAGATGGGTCTAAGAACTTATGGGACAAGCTGCAGGGAAAAGACAAGTTATTTATGGTGCTCCCAATGGCAGCTGATTAGAACAGAGATATAAATACAACCCATACAGCTCTATTTCCTCATGGAGCTGATGAGAATTTTCACGAGACGGACCAACTTATGGAGACAGTATTCATGATAAGCACATTAGGAGATGATTCTCTTTTGTGTTCTGTGAAAAGTCTGATGTAGACTGGTCAAAATCAGCCGATGTGACCCTCAACAATCCCTGTTAATGTCATACTTTCTATTCAACTGGGACCATGGAGTCTTGCAAGTCCATAGAGCTTACACCCATTCATCCTATCATTTCATTCATAGTTATTCTCCAGGAATGAGGATTTTGTAGAAGTTAAAGAAAGAACGGTGATGAAACAGAGGCCACAAAACACATCCATTCCCTGAGCTGAACAGCATATAACTCAAGTCCTGCTTGGTGAAATGGATGCATACCAGAAGAGTCTGCTGGAGGACATGACCTCCTGCTCAAGAGAGCTTCCTGGTTTTGTTGAAAACAATCCTCACCAGAGGATCTAGGAAAATCCTCACCTTGGCTCACCAACTAACACTGCATCTAAGACTCAGCCTATAGGGTGACATCACAAGCCATCCACCCTAGGAACCTCATGTAAGTGGGCCCATACAGTGCTCATCCTTCTGTGTCTGATATATCACACTAAGCATATTGTCCTCTGGGTTCGTCCGGTTGTAGGGAGTCAGCATTTCCTCCCTTCATGAGGCTGAATAATATTCCATTGTATAAATACCAAGTTTTATATATTCACTGACCCAGTAATGGTCACTTGGGTTGCTTCTACCTTTCAGCTATTAAGAATAATGCTGCCATGCATGTGGGAACAAATATCTCTGAGACTCTACTTTCTGTCCTTTTGGGTAGATATCCAGAGACAGAGTTGTTAGATCATACAGAAAAATTTGAGTTTAATTTTCCTGAAGAATAGCCGCACTTTTTGCTACTAGCTGCTCATTTTACATTCTTATCAACAGGGCACAAGGATTCTAATTCCACATTCTCACTAATAAGCATTCTTCTCTGTAGTATTTTATTTGCAGGGGGAGGGGCGGGGGGGAAGGGGAGGAAGAGGAGGGTTTGATGGTAACCTTCTTGATGGGTGTGAAGTGGTATCTCACTGTGGTTTATGATTTCCCTAACAACTAGTCACACTGAATTTCTTTTCACTTGCTTATTGGCCATTTGTGTATTTTCTTCCAGAAAAAAAACATCTATTTAAGTCCTTTGCCTATATTCTAATTGGGTTGCTTTTTGGAGATGATTATAGGGGTTCTGTATATATTCTGGATAGTAATCACTTATCGGATATATGATCTGCAAATATTTCTTCCCGTTCTGTGGATTGCCTTTTTCCTCTGTCCTTTAAAGCACAAAAAGTTTTTAATTTTGATGAAATCCATTTTTTTTCTTATATTGCCTGTGCTTTTGGTGTAATATCCAAAAAATCATTGCCAAATCCAAGGTCACAAAGTTCTTCTACTGTTTTCTTCTAAGATATTTTTATAGTTTCAATTCTTACATTTAAGGTCTTTGATCCTTTTTTTAAAAAATTATTTATTTATTTATTTATTCATGAGAGACACAGAGAGAGAGAGAGGCAGAGACAAAGGCAGAGGGAGAAGCAGGCTCCCCACAGGGAGCCTGATGTGGGATTCGATCCCAGGACCCGGGATCACACTCTGAGTGGAAGGCAGGTGCTCAAGTGCTGAGCCACCCAGGTGCCCCTCTTTGATCCATTTCAAACTAATTTTTATTTATGGTGTAAGGTAAGGGTCCAACTTCATTCTTTCACATGTGGAAGTCAGTTTTCCTAACACCATTTGTTGAAAGGGGCATTCTTGAATAGTCACACTAATACGTTATTTAAGTTGCTCATTCCTACTGAAATTTTATCTTTAGGAAACCTGTCTGGTGACAAATCATCTGGCCAGTTTTTCTGTGCTGCAACCAGTCTGCAGAAATCAAAGTTCGACAGAACTAGAGGTAACTGCCTCCCTACTCCCTCAGTCATATAAAATTTGTGACTTCCAAGTTTATAAAAATGATGTGACCTGTTCAGTTTGCCTTCCTCAATTAACACTGATAGTGTGAGCAAGAGCCATACAAATGGAAGTTACTAAACCACAGGGCATCACGATACAAAAAACTAGATACAATTGATGAGGAATCTAAGATTTCCACCAGTATCTCACAAATAGTAACCCTAGATAGAAAATACCTTTTTTAAAGGTTTTTTTTTTTTCATTTATTTATTCATGAGAGACACATAGAAAGGCAGAGACACAGGCAGAGGGAGAAGCAGGCTCCCTATAGGGAGCCTGATGTGGGACTCGATCCCAGGACCCCAGGATCACGACCTGAGGCCAAGGCAGGTGCTCAACCTCTGAGCCACCCAGGCGTCCCAACAGAAAATATTTTTATGTCAACATTCTACTCCAGCTTGGAAGTGCTTCTGTTTGTGAATAGCAATTTTCCATTATAAAACGAAACAAAACACGAGTGCCTGTTAGGAGAGTCAAGGCTCGGTGCAGCACCGACCCCATCCTGCAACCAGAGAGACAAGAAGCGCCACCGAGACCTGATATGAGGGAAAAGGCGTCTGATTTCAGTTCCAAATGCAAAGAGGATTATTAGAGAGAATTTACTTCAGTTCATCTTTCATCAATTCTTTCTGAATATTCAATTCCACTATCAGTTTAGCCTTAAGTAAAAACAAAGACACCATGTCCTATTTGTCCGCTGCTTCTCTTATACCAGGCTCACCCACTAGATCACACAACCTGCTTACTTCCCATAGGACTGGAGTTTAGGATGATAAAATGCCACCTCTCCATACAGCCTCGAGGACTGACAAGACTAAACAGTGGGACCAAACCTGAGGTGGTCCCCAGTGGAATGCAACCTGTTCCGCTCTGGCAGCAGCCCTAATACGTCAAGATCTCAGAGTTCTGCCAGCCTCTCCCCAGAACTTACGCTACTGTCTGTCCCAAGAGCTTCCGACCTGGAGCCCTGACTCCTGGTCATGCCCTGCTCTGAGGCTCAGAGAGTTTTAACAGTTTGCCCAAAGTCAGAAAGTTAGGTTGCAGAAACAGGATTCAAACTTACCTCTGACTGATTCTTATCTACTATGTGGTAAAAAAATACAAAGAGCGACTTATGAAAAGAACTGATGGCTTCTTGTAGGAAATAAGAGGTGTGTGTATGGTATGCATCAGTATGTAATAATGTAAGCAGGCATACACATACCGAACCTGCCTAGAAAGTTGTCTCTGTGGAGTCAGATGATAGCTCTTTTTTTTTTTTATTCTGCCTTCCTGTGTTTCCAAAAAAATCTGCAATGTATAGGTAATATGATACTGTAATAGCGTCATTTCCAACATGGTAACACAATGTTCACGCGTTCAACAAGTACTTATTGCGGCTTCCTGCCCCAGGCACATAGATACGGTTGTGTAATAAACACCCCCCCCCACCCGTCTGGATCTTACGCTCTCATAGAGAAGCCCACAACGAGCCAACGAAGACATACTGTCAGGCAGCAGAACAGTAGAGTGTCGGGGTGTGGAGTGCACACAGCATAAGACAGGATGACCAGGGAGGGGCTCTCAGGAGGTGACACTGGAGCTGAGACCAGGAGAAAGCAGGGAGTGCCCCAGTGCTCAGGTCTTGTGGAGACCGTGTCTGATTCATGGAGGAACACAGGGAAACCGGAGTGACTAGAGCACAGAGCAGGGATATGCAGGTGGCAGCAAACACAGCCCAAGAGGAGCAGGGCCAGATACTGTGGGCCCCCTGCACGGTCCTAGGGTTTACTGAGGGTGACAGGAAGCCACTGAGCATCTGACAGCAACCTCAGAAAGCAGTGGTGTGGGATCATCATTCTATAGTGAAGATTTGGGTTTGAAGATCAGCTATAGTCATGATGAGCCAGGAAGACAAAGGTAGGTAGGCTCACACTATGTGTAGGAGGGTCCCAACAGATTTGGAAAGAAATTTCAAAACAAGGTCCCAATTTGCTTTCAGTAGTATCTATGTTTGGCTGCCTTCATTAAAATCTTGGTCTTGCTTCTGGAGACCCCCTACTGGTAGGTGGCTTGGGACAGTCAGTAGATCTTCCAATGGAGGCCAAGGGGCTAGAACCTCCTTCTCTCAGCCCTAGCCCAGTTGGGCAGGCAACCAAGAGGTCTGGTCCATGGGATGTGATTTCTCAGGACCAGGCATCCTGAATGGGTGACCTTGTGACAACACAGGGGCAGGGGGATGTACAGACCCGATGATCCTTGTGTTTATACTGTGATCCTGGCCACGCTCTGCCAGCCAGTGCGGGCTATCTCATTCCAGGGCTCCTAGGTTCCACTTTGTGTTCTAAGCCCTGTTATCTACCCATCTATTAATTCTGGAAACCTTACAATAAATTTCCTTTTCTTTTAGGATAGTCTGAGTCAATTTCTATTGGATGTTTTCTACGTCATGAAGGACACAAACAATGTAACTAGTAGTTTTGTCTTTGTCTTTCTCAAAAATAGATGAAGCCAAATGGGAGTGTATCTATTGTATTTTTTTGCAAATAAAATCCATGTGTTCAATCTCTTAATTTATTGGTTTAGTGACCTACTGTGTGCCAGATGCTGTCCCGGGTGCTGAACACACAGTAGTAAACCAGATAGATTCTCCAATCTTAAAAAGCTCATTACATCTTAGAGGCAGAGAGGAAAGAAGAAGAGCAATTAACAAGCACAGGAACAAGACAGAACAAGTGCCATGGAGAGAATTTAAGGCAGAGGAACAGGCTGTGAGATAACCGCTATATGTCTGATTTAGATTGAGTGGCTGGGGAAGAGCCCTGGTGGATAAATGTGAAACCTGTGCCTGAATGCTAACAAGGCAGCCACACGAAGATGGGTGAGGACACCAGCTACGTGAAGGCCTACAGTGAAGCCTGGCTCAGCATATTTGGGAAGGAGATTACTGTAGGAACACAGGGGGAAGGAATGTGAGGGGAGTAGAAGGAAGGGAGTGGGACAGGCAGGTTCAGATCACACAAACGCAGTGCAGTTTCCATCTTACTCTACGGGTGACGCAAAGACGCTGGAGGTTCTGAGCATAAGGTGACATAATTTGATTTGTGTTTTAAGAGATCCTTTGTAAGTCTGGCAGAGAACACGTTACAGGGGTGCCCAGCAGGAGGCTGCTGGTGTCATCCAAGTGCCACATGACGGTGGCTGGAATGGAAGTAGGGTAGCACACGGTGGGGGGGTCAGGGAGGGGAATTTGGTGTAACTGTCCAAAACTAGTGAAAAAGATATGAGGAGACTGGGAAATTAATCCATAAACCGGTTTTCTGACTAGAGCACAGGAATGGTAGGGGGCATTTTCTCTGACACGGGGAAGACAGGAGGCAGTGGGGTGTGCTCAGGCCATGTTAAGCTCCACACAGAAGTGGAGCAGGCAAGGATGTGACCGGATATGCTGTCTAATGCTTATTCATGATGACCATCACACACATGGCATTCAGAGCCAAGGGCCTGCATGAGACCACCTCGGGACACTGGTTAGAATAGAAAGGAGCAGAGAGACTCAATGAGACCCTGGGAGGTGCCCAGTTGCGTGAGTGAGGTGGAATAAATGCAGGAAGGTGGTGCTCAGCCGCAGCCAATCACTCCTGGGCGTCTGCCCCCTACTGCTCACTCCAGTCTTCTTCTAGGAAGCCTGCAAGGATCTTCTGGGAGAGTCTGTCCTCACAGGAATCAAGGCATCCAGGAATAAAGAGGTGTTTTCCTAGGTGTGACCACATCCACACATGACCCCTGGAGCAAGGACAGCCACCTCATGACCATGATGGAAGCAGCAAGGGCAGAGTCTTCCAAATAAAGATGGCACAGCACAAAGACTTCACTGGGCTGCCAAACTCAGCAGTCCCCAAACTGCCTTACTTGGAGACTTTCTGTGATTACTTGGCACTTTCTTAGAGATCCAGCTCCTGAAGTAGGGTTTTCTGTTATTAGTACCAACAATGTCTGTGAGTGTAGATGGACCAAGGAAAGTGAGCTGAACACATATTTTGGGGAGTGGGAAGTAAACATGTGAGGGAAGTGTGGGGGAACTGCTGGGCAAAGCAGATGACATATCCAAGATCTGTGGTCACAAGACGAGTTAGCATGGTCATCTGCTCCTTCCCAGCAACTGGTGGCCATCTGGGTGCAGGCACAGCAAAGGCAGAGATAAGCTGGACAAGTACACAGAGAGGGAGGCAGAAAAGGAAGAGCAAGAGGGGACACTGACCGAGCAGACCCCAGGCAATGACATTATGTGAGCAGTCCTGAGCGTTTCCTATCTGTGAACTAACTCATGTTGGCCTCCCGACTTCCCTGTGAGGCTGGTGTGAAGAGAGATAAGGTTACTTGTAAGGAAGTCATTCTGACGAAGGACCATGAGACCAAGGCTGGGTGCCAGAGCAGGGATGTGCTGAGATGAAAAGGGCCACAGATACAGTGATTTGGTGAGGTCCAAGGAGGCCTGGACAGTGGGGATGCTGTAGACCCACACACAGGAAATCTCAATAAGGAACGCAGCCAGTGGTGATGGCATGGAAGTCACGGGTATGACCCTGGTGGTGCGGGACGGTAAGGAGAATAAGACATGAGTGGCTGCAATCACGGACCCAGAACTGACACTCATTCTGGGGATAGGAGGGGGTAATGTACACAAGATGCCGATTATCACAACTCCTGAAACAGGCTTTCTTTGTTTT
Organism: Nyctereutes procyonoides; assembly: GCF_905146905.1. Classification (NCBI taxonomy): domain Eukaryota; kingdom Metazoa; phylum Chordata; class Mammalia; order Carnivora; family Canidae; genus Nyctereutes; species Nyctereutes procyonoides. The sequence goes on along the minus strand of NW_026575146.1, from coordinate 62,197,329 downwards.
AAAACCTGTGGAATAGCAAACATTGGGATACTGGAAACCTACTACTCTAAATCGGAAAAATAGTAATACTTCCTTGGTCCTTTCAAAAGCACCAACTCATTTCCCCAACTACTAATAAAAGAGCTGGAAAAACTCTCTTAAACTGCCAGGTAACAACAGTTGACCACAATTTCTGCATATATTTAGCATTTCTAAATACCAATTACCTAATTATTTAACACATATTGAATTCACTGAGGGAGTATGTTTGGTTGCAGAAAACAAATCCATCAAGTATGAATTATATTTCCTCCCTCATGCCATTAAACATATGATGAAAATAAACAATTTCAGAACTGTCAGAGGGCTCATTCATGTCCAAATCTAACATGCTCTTGGCACTCACATTCTGGAAGCAGGTAGCTCTGAACCACTGTCAGAAGCCAGGGACAAAACAAAAACAAAAACAAAAACAAAAACAGGATACAAATACTTAAAATGGATGTCTGTCGTTTTTGCTTGAAATCTATCAATAACAAAAATGAGTTTGTAACTGCAGTTTTTCCATGGTTGATTCTTTTCCTTCATTTACTAATTTTCAGGATTAACAATGTGGCTCCCTAAAATCTGTCAAAGGTGACAAGTTTCTAGTCTCTGAGAACCTTCACAGGCTTACAGATTTTCACATTATCTGATGGATGCATTAGCATGCACCAGGTTCATCTGTACTGAGGTTCCAACTGGCCCATCTTTGGCCAGTGGGAACAGACTTAGACTGCCTCTAGTGACCTTCTGATATGACCTTAATAGTCTCTGATAACTTCTCATTGCCCTAGGATCACAAAATATTCCAAGCTCATCTAGTACATCTCCTACCCAGACCCTGAATGGGCCACTTTCCCCGAACCCTGGTTTCTTTCCACAGGGCAGCATTTAATCCAGCATCCATACAAGAGCCATGACTTTGGATGCATATCGAAGATGTAGGACCTTTCCCAAAAGTCATATTCTCTCAGTGATTCTGGGCTGAGTTTCGAGGCTCCGTTCTTCTAAAAGATGAGCATGGAGGACGGGTGCCAACAAAATGCACGTGGGGAACAAGTCTTTGGCAGTCAGGCTTCGCTGTGTGATGCTGCCACATCTCCAACCTTTTCACTGTCCACTCTATTAAATCCAGCCTCTTTCACAGGACCTACAATTTTATTACTCTGATTCGACCACTTCCTTGAAACCTTTGAAGTCAACCACAAAATTTAGGAGAATTTTCTCAAGGCTGCATCAATATCACAAACGGCAAAGAAGTCAGAGCACAAGCTCTTGTCTTCCTCCTTTGCTGTCCTTGACCTGCATACTCTGTCCTCCAGGTTATCTCCTGGTTCAAAAAGGCTGAAGTCTTGTCATCATGTGTGCAAACTAAGGAGAAGGAAAGGCAAGAGTGCTGTGCTTTCAGAGGCACTGATTAAGCCCTAGCCAACACCCCTGTTTCCACCTCACTGGGTAGAACTTGGTCACGTGGTTGCAGGTGGCGGGAAAGGTTACCGTCTTGTCTTGTATTTTGCCATAAATAGGGAATGAACCTGGGCTCTTATCACTAAGGGAAAATGGAAACAAGTAAGCAATGAGCAGTTGCTACCCTGCTTGGTGAAACTGTTTAAATCATGTAACAAAATGTTCTCATGTTTACTTACCATGTGGATAGAATGAAAATATATTTGAAATTTTATGTTCCTGTTAAAAATTTCCCAGAATTTAACATCTGTTATTTTAAGAAGGCATCAAGGATTGTTCTATGTAATCTCTCCTCAGATTATGCCACTCAAATTTACTTTAAAGTAGCAACTTTAGATGAGCAATAGCTTAAACACAGCAAGCTTGTTTTTGCCAGCAAAGGGAAGAGGTCAAGATTTTCACATTATTTGGCGATGTCCCCCACTGCTCTGTATTCCTCACAGCCTCGTGGGCTTGCTGGCCCAACCTGGGACTCCCAGACTAAAGTCCTAAACTGAAAGTCTAAAATAAACCAAACACAGATGTTACCTTCATTTTGTTATATTGACATTATTTAAACAGTTTAAAGCAAGCTTATTGACAATTCACAATCAGTTATAATGTAATATATAAATAACTGCCACAGCTTATGGATCACAAATTATGTTTCAGTAACATTTACAAGGTAGAAAATGCCATATTCTCTGTTTCTGTTTTTTAAGCTTCTTTTTTAGCCTTTACCTTTTCCCTTCTTTTACAACTTCATGAAAAAAGAAGCCACAGTAATACAGAGAACACTGCTAACAAATTCACCAAGTTGAAAAGTTATGTAGCTACCACATTAATGGCATCTGCTGCCATAATGAGAAAGGATCTCTGACTTCTAGAACTGAGTATCGCTTTTGAATTATGTCTAAATCCCCTCTCATAAATAGAAAGCCAATTAAAGTTACTTTTTCCTTGAATTGTGGAAGGAAAATGTTAGTTTTGGATTATAATGCCTGTTGCAACTGATCACTGTGAAACTCTGTCACAAGGCTTTAGGCAAGAGCTTTCTTGATAGATCTGGCCCAGATGTTTACAAAACCAACTTCCTTTTGCTTTTATAATGAAACATCGAGGTCAAAGAGGAATGCACAATGTGAACAAACATGGCGTGTTTACTGGTCTCATGATAGATCATGTCACAATCATACAAAAACCATAAAAATATTTATCCTTCAATTTGTGACCAATGCTTGAAGTGTTGTAATACTTTCTGTTCCCCAAGGATTTTTAGCATGTTGTAAAGTAGTGAGAGAAAACACACATGGGCATACAGAAAGAAATAACACAGGGATGAGTGGGAAGAAAAACCTACCCAGCTAAACTCCAGCAGAATCTAACAGAAATACATCAGTTTGAGCTCTATGTGGTATATTCTAAAGGAGCCTTGTTAATAAAAGCTAAAAAATTTTCAGAACTGGGGCAGAGGAAAAAAGGTTAGACATCAAAAATATTTTTTCCAGAGCAAATTAAGCTGCCAAAAAAAAAAAAAAAAATCAAAACCTTTGTGACTTAGTTTTCATTAAAATGTACTCTAGAAAGCTTTCTTGACCAGTCTCCCATTCACTGTCAGAGGAAATAAGTATGCAAAGGTTTTATTCATTAAGAAAAAAAAATGTATTTCCTTTAAAATATTTATGTATAATTTCTACAACAAATACTTGAAGCCCTGTTATATTTATTTTGACTTTTGAAAAAAGAGACTGTTATATACCAGATGAAATACACATAGTTTTTAAAACCACTGTGAAGACTGCCAGGGTAGACGTGTGCCTATTCCGGGCCGCCCCGTGTCCTCCACCATACTGCCCCGCACTGCCCTCCGCCACCCTTCGGAGCTGCAGAGGCTCTGCACTCAGTGGCCCGAGGACTGCCAGACGCTTCCGCCGGGACCTCTCTCCCGCCCCAGCACAGACAAGCCACAGGCAGATGACACTCTCCTACAGTCTGAATCATGCACGGAGCGAGGGCAGAATTAAGGGAGCAGTTAGCTTCACCAACTCAAGCATTGGATTTTAGGCAAGTCTGGCTAATGCCGTGCTGCCACACAAAACGTTCTGTGATGGGGGAAAAGGTGTGCATGTGAGCCATCCAATACAGGAGTCATTAGCCACAGAGTGCTGCCCTGCACTTGAAATGTGCTGAGTGTGGCTCATGTTTTCACCTTAGTTCATCTTAATCAATTTAAACAGACATGTGGTCTGTAGCCACAGCACTGGACCGCGCAGGTCAGTCTCCTGTCCCTTCAGCCTCCTGTGAGCTCCTTTTTGGCTGCAATGTTTGTTTCTGTTGCAAAACCAAAGAAACTCTGATAAGATCTACAGTTCATTTTAACATGTACAGCACCTTAATCCATAAGCAGCTAAGGTGCACGACATACCCCTAGCTCATCTATCCAGCAGGAAAGTGCTTTGCACAAAGGGAGAAGGAGGCAGTGCATGTTCTACAGTCTGTATAACCTTTGTCATGCCCACATGAGAAGGGAGAATGTCAGAAACCATACAGTTCGCCTGTTCTTATACTACCGTGGAGGCCACAGCCCTATGCTGTGTCTAGGTTGCCTCTTGGCTTCTTGCCTCTGCAACTCCGCCCCATGAGCCACTCCATAGGGCTGCCTCTTGACCTGGCAAGTGGCTCCCTACGGTGAGCAATGTACCAATACAGACCTGGGAGTGATTTCCCGTCTCCTGCCACATTCTTTTGGCAGTCTGTATGCCCAGGCCTCATGAGGGAAGAGGCCCCACATGGTGTGGACATTGAGAGCCTGCCAAGCACAAAGACTGGGTAGTGGACTGCCCATGCTCTAAAAGCCATCTCTTCTTCTGCTCACCTGTACTTTACCGAAAGCAGTTTTTCTAGGGCACATTCACACGGTATTTTCTAAAACTTCAAAATCATCCTCCAGTCTTTCAAAATTAAGGAAGAGATGAACAGAACATGTTAACCATTATCTTTAAAAAGTAACAGGGGAAGATGGGGAGAGTATAATACAGAAGATGTTCCTTCTGCAAAGCTCATCCTATGAAAAACATAGTCTTTGTCAACTATCACATCAGTGGTGCTTCTAGCCTTTCTAAAATGTATTAATTTAACTATAACAATAAAGAGTGGACCCTTTGGTGCTTCATAAAAACTGGACCCAACTCTTCCGTTAAATGAGGGGTCTAGGAAAGGACTAAAGACACATGTGAAGACTTATCGATACGCACATATTTTCTCCCTGGATATCACAGACATCTGCATAAGCATAGTCACTGTAAGGTATTATTGATAAATGAAACAATACACACAAACATGTGACAAAATGACTAAACAGTGGAGTGGACATGAAGATCTGAATACTCTTTTTCCTTATCAAAAGCAGGTCACATGATAAAAAATTTGAAGATTCTGGCACAGCAGAGCCATTATTAATAGATAAATAGCAACCATTATGTACTATGTCATTTAACACCCTATTTCTTATACTTTTTGTGCGAATGCTTTGGGGCTGCTTACTATCATTAGTCCTCATTTCACACATCAGAGGATCGAAGGCTCAGAGAGGTCACCTGTTCCCATCAGGTAAACCAGGGGGTGAAGGAGGGGAGTCTGATTCTGCAGCCCACCTGCTTCTCCTAACAGCAAGCCACCTCCCTCTAGAAGACAGAAGAGGCATGGCTTCCCAAACAGTTACCCTTCTGTTGTTAGAACGAAGTCTTAGTGGGAGTTAGCGTAGGAACAAAACTGGAACAAAGGATAGGTGGATTATCAGTATCAGGGCAGTGCAAAATGGCAGAAAGCTTCACAAGAGCACACAGTGGTCAATTCCTACGGGCAACATGTTTTTGCAGAGAAATGTATTTCAATGCAATGTCCACAAGACAGAAGACCCGCACACTCGTGTCCACCTCCCATTCTGGGGGCAGATCTTCCTCCCCCTTACTCTCTGTGGCTGATGCAGGCCTGCCTCTACCTCATCCTATGGTTCTTAGGGCTCCTAATGCAGGAAAAGGCCAGAGGCACAGAAGAGGTGGAGCCGAAGACCAGGCGCAACCCCCCCCCACCCCCACCGCCCCCAGGAGGGTGCGGGCCAGGGTGGCCAGCTCACTTTTCTTTGTTTCAACTGTGAACAGAAAACAAAGAGCAAAATGAGCAAAATAAAATGAGCATGGCATTTCACAGTGGCTGAAACTACAAAGATGAACTAATCAGCATTGCTCCTGATTGGGACAAGTGCCAACTAGCCGGTGAAATGACAGTATGAGGCTCTGTTATTTAGGGGAATAGTCAACAACTGTTTCATATTAGTGGAGAGAATGAGCCACTCTTCAGAGCATATCCAAGCAAGATGAAGCAACTCTTAACTTACTGGAAACAAATTATTTCTGTAAGATACATCCAACACCCAGTCAGTTTTTCATAACTCTTAACTCATGCTGCAAGAAGAAAACCTGTCAAAAACAAGTAACCTTCTCCCCACATCCAAAATGAAATAAAACAAACACATACTCTCCATCAATTCCAACCTCTTCCTGAACCAGCAGCTCCCACAACACACAACACACACGAGTTCTCCCACAGCTTTTGCCTATTCAAGCTCAGCTGGCTAATTTATAACAATTATCTGATATGTATTTTTCAAATGTTCATTGTATAGTATTAACAGAAATCATTTAAAATGACAAAACTCTCACAATAAAATGGTGGGGTAAAACCCCAAACACTGTACCTGTAGACTTCCCAGTTACTCATTTTGCTCCTACTTACTCAGCTTGCTCATAAATGCACAGAAACTTCAGATGCAGGCTTAATAAAGATGTTTTCATATATTTATATTAGGATTTCGTATTTCAAACTACCTTAAGGCACAGATGGATATAAAATATATGTGAAATTACCTTGGGTAAATGCTAATGCTCTTTCCTTTTCTCCCCAAATCTCACAGCTCACCTCTTGTATATGCTGCTGAGGATAAGGACAAAGGCCCGGAGGGGACAGACTAGCCTCTCCCTTGTTCCCCTTCACCCACTCCCAGAGTCCTGCTGATCACACAGCACACATAGGAGGCTCCGGAGAGGTAATCCCTATCTTCCCCCTGTTCTAGGAGGACATCTGAATGGAACTTTCAGAGGCGACAACTATTAATTACTGCCATCCTAGTAAGAACAATAAAAGTTCTTTTACCCTCATTGTGCAAAATGTGGTGGCTGATGTTAACAATGGATTGACAAAGATGTTCCTTTGAAAAATTAAGTTTGAGATGCAAATATTAAAATTAAGCCATACTCTCAGTATTTGAAATGGAAAATTCTTTAAACACTGGAAACATAATATGCATCAATTAGAGATTTAACATGTATACCACAGATTTTTGTAGGACAGATCCTCAGCTAGTTCACTGCTAATTCCTAGTCTTTTTCTTTAACAATTAACAACAATTAGTTGAAAACTCAATGTGGGAGAGGAAATAAAAGGTGGGGAACAGCAAGGAGAGAGAAGTGCCACAATCCTATGGCATAATTGTAGAAAATCAGGCCAGGAAACACACATGACAGATTTGAAGGTCAGGCCACATGGAGCAAAGCTGGTGTGTGGGCAAGACCTGTGTCGGGGCTACCACAACCCATCTCTTATGTGAGGACAAAGAGTGTGAAGGCATCCCCATGACAAATTTTAAAAACGAAGCACTTTTCGAGAGACAGGCCTTTCTCCTCATGTGCTGTCCCACACAGAATGGTCAGATGCCATTTCGGCTTTTATCTGATGAGAGGAAATCTGGACAAGGAAGGCAGAAAGGATCATGATTATCTAATGACTGCCAAAGATCAGCAAGAATTGAGTGACGAGGAAGGCAAAAATGATCTTATGGAAGAAAGATCACAGGGATCAAGGGTAACTGAGGGGGAGAAGTGCCCAAGCAGGTGGCTTACAAACACCTACTGGGGGGAGCAGACATCTGCTGGGAGCAGCGAACTGGCCCCACTTGACTCACAAGCATTAGCCCCTCTGCTCCTCCCAACCCCCTTATGATGCAGGACCACCGGTGCCCTTCATGTAGACAGGGAAACAGAGGCCCCATGTCAAGGTCAGTCAGGCATGGGGCCAACACGCAAACCAGGCCACTCCTCCTGCTGCTCTCTCATTCCTCCTGGGACGCCCCCCCTCCCTGGGATGCACACCCGCCCCCCCCCCCCCCCCACCAAACAGGCACACACCTGGATTTCGCTAAGCCTTCCTATCTCAAGCTGCCAGCAGTGTTACAGGGGTTGGAGGTGGGAGTCTGGGGCAGGCGCAGAGCCCTGCTGTTCTCAGAGTCCCAGCCCCTGTCCCTAGCTGGGGAACAGGTTGTACAAGGGTGTATCTCATGGGAAACAAGTATGGCCCTGATGAGGCAGAAGGAGCCTGGGGCAAGGCTTCTGCACAGCTGCACCACAAGGCTGCTTCCAGTGCCCAAGGGATGAGTCCTGCTCCTCCTGTTCCCTCTTCCCATCCCCTCAGATGACAGGAACACAGGCAGTATGCAGCCCTCAACCCAAAGTTCACGCACTGTGTAGCAGAACAGTAGTCCCGACAGAGGCTCACGATAAAGAAGCATGTGGGTGATGAAAGCACACCGGCACGGTGGCTCCCCCAAATTACGCTGGCCTCCTCACTCCTCTGGGCAGACCACACAAGATACCCACAGGGCCCAGCGACAGCACACGTGTGCCAGGGACACTGATCTTCACTGAGGGAGCGCCATGCAAGGACTAATGCAAAGCTCCTGTGATACAGAGGGACATGAAATCGATATGCGAGAGGCAAGGGCAATGATAAATCAAAACTGAGACGTGAAGAAGACTGCAGAGCTAAGAAAACCACTAAGAGCCCAAATAATACTGCTACAGAACTAATAAATGAAGTTGAAACAGCATCTCATCAAAGAAATGAGGCAAAAGACACCATGCTTATGGCAAAATACTTGCAAAAGAAGGCACTCCGTGCACACTAGTAGGTTAGAAGCTAAGCAAACACACAGGACGACTGTTTAACAATGGAACCTGCTGCTCCTTGTGGAGCCTAAGCCCATAGGCTGTGAACGAAAAGACTCATGATGAGGATGGCAAAGTGTAAGGCTGGGAGGAGTCTGGGTCCCTCCCTGTCCACAGCAGCAACTGGCTCCCAGAATCCTCAGCAGACACACCCAGGGCCCGTTCTGCCCAAGCTGGCCCAGATCAGCACCCCCAGCTCCTCCTGTCCAACCTCCCCAATCCTCAGCCCCGTCCTCCGCATCCCCCACCTGCACTCTAGTCTTCCTACTGTTGCAAGTCTTCCACCATGCTCGGGCCAGGACCAGGAACCTTAAATCTCTTTGATCTTGCCCTTCCCTTCAGTGTTCATTGCATGCAACCGGCAACCAGCAACCCATGCACAAAGCTGCCCTTTCCCCTGCTCTCTGATTCTGCATTGGGACAGCACTGCATGGCTGCAGGAAGTCCTGAGATCTATGGAATGATGCCACCCAGAGTTCAGCACCCAATGCTGACAACCCAGGTCAAAGGAAGCCCTGGTGAGCACTGAACTCTCCAGCAACCCCCACAGTGAGCCCATGTGACACCGCTCCTGTACCCTATCTCCAAAAGCATCTCTCTTCTCCCCAGTCACACAGGCTCTCTGCAGGGTCTCTCGCATCCCCTCTGTCCCTGTGGATATCCGCCTTGGCCACACATACGCATGCAACACCTTGATTCCCAACTTCTGCATCTCCACAGGTGCTGTCTGCTGCCTGCGCCCTTCCGCATCCACCACACCTTCTCCAGTTCAAAAGGAATCCCCCTGATTTCTGCCAGGATCCAAGACCTTTGGCACCATATTGTTTTCGTCCTTTCTGTACTCAAACCTGGGTCTACTTTACCCAACTGTGGTTGTAAGCATGCTCCCTTCATTCCCACGGGTAAAGCTTCACTAACACATTGGCCTTCAGTTACAGAGCACCTGGCAGATGCTTAAAATACAGTGGCACAGAGGCAGCACTTCAGAAATAAGCTTTGCTTGTCTATAGCCACAGTATCACATATTTTCTACTTTCCTTCCACTCTCCCCCGCTCCCGCAACTCGGCTTTACTATTTTTCTTCATTGAAGTCCTTGACAGGCAATATTATACCACTTTCAGGTGTACCACATCATGACTCAACATTTATATATATTATGAAACAATCCCCACAATAGGTCTAGCAACTACTCGGTACCATACATAATTATTACAATATTATCGGCTGTCTTCTCTGTGCTGAACTTCAAATCCCATGACTATTTATAATTGGGAGTTTACACATCCGAATCCCCTTCGCCTATTTTAGCCTTCCTCCCTGCTCCCCTCCAGGAACCACTAGTTTGTTCTCTGTCTTCAGGAGTCTGTTTCTCTTTTGTTTTGTTTGTTAATTTGTTTTGTGTCTTACATTCCACACCTAAGTAAAAGGCATGCATCCTTCTCTGACTTTTATCGCTTGGTATAACGATACTCTCTAGGTTCATGTACGCTGCCACACATCACAAGAGCTCATTTCTTTTTATGGGTGAGTAATATTCCAGTGTGTATGTGTATCACATCTTTATTCACTCTTCTACCGAAAGACACTTGAGTTGCTTCCATATCCTGGCTATTGTAAATAATGCTACGATAAACATGGGGGTACAGAAGTCTTTTCAAATTACTGTTTTCATTTTCTTTGAATAGCCAGGAGTGGGATTGCTAGATCATATGGTAATTTTTAATTTTTTGAGGAACTTCCATACCATTTTCTATACTGGCTATATCAACTTCCATTCCCACCAACAGTGTATGAGGGTTCCCTTCTCTCTGCATCTTTGCCAACACTTGCTTTATCATCCTTTTTGATACTTACCATTGTGACGGGGAGGTGGTAGAGCTCATTTTGGTTCTGATCTACACTTCCCTGATGATGAGAGTGATGTTGAGGTTATCTGTATGTATGTCTACTTTGAAAAAACATCTACTCAGGGGTGCCTGGGTGGCACAGTAAATTGAGTGGCCAACTCTTGATTTTCGCTCATGATTGCAGGGTCAGGAGATTGAGCCCCACAACAGCTCCACATGGAGCAGAATCTGTTTCAGTTTCTCTCCTTCTCCCTCTGCCCCTGCCCTGCTTACACACTCCCCCTTCCAAATAAATAAATAAATAAATAAATAAATAAATAAATAAATAAATAAATAAATAAATAAATAAATCATTCATTCATTCATTCCATGAAAAAAAGAAAAATGTCTACTCAGGTCTGTTGCCCATTTCTTTTTTTTAAAGGTCGTATTTACAAATCAAAACCACAATGAGATACCACCTCACACCAGTGAGAATGGGGAAAATTAACAAGGCAGGAAACCACAAATGTTGGAGAGGATGTGGAGAAATGGGAACCCTCCTGCACTGTTGGTTGGAATGTGAACTGGTGCAGCCACTCTGGAAAACTGTGTAGAGGTTCCTCAAAGAGTTAAAAATAGATCTGCCCTACGACCCAGCAATTGCACTGCTGGGGATTTACCCCAAAGATACAGATGCAGTGAAACGCCAGGACACCTGCACCCCGATGTTTATAGCAGCAATGTCCACAATAGCTAAACTGTGGAAGGAGCCTTGGTGTCCATCAAAAGATGAATGTATAAAGAAGATGTGGTTTATGTATACAACGGAATATTACTCAGCCATTAGAAACAACAAATACCCACCATTTGCTTCGACATGGATGGGACTGGAGGGTATTATGCTGAGTGAAATAAGTCAATCAGAGAAGAACAAACATTATATGGTCTCATTCATTTGGGGAATATAAAAAATAGTGACAGGGAATAAAGGGGAAAGGAGAAAAAATGAGTGGGAAATATCAGAAAGGGAGACAACATGAGAGACTCCTAACTCTGGGAAATGAACTAGGGGTGGGGGAAGGGGAGGTGGGCGGGGAGTGGGGGTGACTGGGTAATGGGCACTGAGGAGGGCACTTGATGGGATGAGCACTGGGTGTTATTCTATATGTTGGCAAATTGAACACCAATAAATTTACAAAAAAAATAAAGGTCGTATTTAGGAGATTTTTTTTCAAGACTTTATTTATTCATGAGAGACACAGAGACACAGAGAGAGAGAGAGAGAGAGAGAAGCAGAGACACAGGCAGAGGGACTCGATCCCTGCTCCATGCAGGGAACCCAACGTGGGACTCGATCCCAGGTCTCCAGGACCACAACCTGGGCCAAAGGCGGCGCCAAACCACTGAGCCACCTGGTCTGTCCTGCTGTACATTTTTATTTTTATTATTTATTATTTTTTAAAAATTTATTTATTTATGATAGTCACAGAGAGAGAGAGAGAGGCAGAGACACAGGCAGAGGGAGAAGCAGGCTCCATGCACTGGGAGCCCGATGTGGGATTCGATCCCGGGTCTCCAGGATCGCGCCCTGGGCCAAAGGCAGGCGCCAAACCACTGCGCCACCCAGGGATCCCTGCTGTACATTTTTAAATTGAATTGTTTGTTGTTTTGTTCTTGAGTTCTATGAGTTCTTTATATTTTGGATATTGACCCCTTAGAATACATTATCTGCAATTATCTTCTTCCATTTGGTAGGTTGGTTGCCTTTTTGTTTTGTTGGTTTCCTTAACTATGCAAAAGCTTATGCAAAATAGACATAGTCCCAATTGTTTATTTTTGCTTTTTTGGTGCCTATGCCTGAGGAGAAAGATCCAAAAACATATTACTGAGACTGATACCCAAGAATTTAGGGCCTGTGTTTCCTTTTAGGAGTTTTAGAGTTTCAGGTCTTACACTTAGATTATTCTGCCTTGAGCTTATTCTTTGTATGGTGGAAGAAAATGGTCCAGTTTCAGGGATGCCTGGGTGGCTCAGTGATTGAACGTCTGTCTTTGGCTCAGGGTGTGATCTGGAGGTAGTGGGATCAAGTCCCACATCGGGCTCCCTGCAAGAAGCCTTCTTCTCCCTCTGGCTATGTCTCTGCCTCTCTCTGTGTGTCTCTCATGAATAAATAATCTCTTAAAAAAAAAAAGGAAAAATGGTCCAGTTTCACTCTTGCATGTAGCTATCCAGTTTTCTCAACACCATTTTTTTAAGAGACTGTCTTCTCTGTTGTATATTGTCCTAGGTTAATTGACTATATAGGTGTGGGTTTGTTCTGAGGTCTTTAGGAAGTTCCACTATGTGTCTGGTTTTCTTACCTGTACCACACTGTTTTGATAACTGTAACTTTGTAATGTATCTTGAAATCAGGGAGTATGATGTCTCCAGCTTTGTTCTTTCTCAAAATTGCTTTCACAATTAGGGGTCTTTTCTGGTTTCACACAAATTTTAAGACTATTCTAGTTCTGTGAAAAAAGCTGTTGGTATTTTAATAGAGATTGCATTAAATCTGTAGATTGCATTGGGTAGCATGAACATTTTAACAGTATTAATTCTTCCAACCCATAAACAGGGTATATTTTTCCATTTATTTGTATCATTTTCAATTTCTTTCATCAATGCCTTAGAGTTTTCAGAGTACAGGTCTTTCACCTCCTTGGGTAAATTTATTCCCAGGTTATTTTATTCTTTTTGATGCGCTTGTCAACGGAATTGTTTTCTTGATTTTTCTTTATACTGGTTTGTATATATTTACAACATATTTCTGTATATTAGTTTTGTATGTACATTACTGAATTCATCTGGAACATTGTGTTTTCATTTTCATTTGTCTCAAGGTATTTTTTAAGTCCTCTTTGATTTGTCGATTTGATGTTGTTTCGCCTCCATGTGCTTGTGTTCCTTCTACATTCTCCTATAACTGATTTCTAGTTTCATACTGCTGTGCTCTGAAAAGGACCTGCCCTTGATAGGATTCCAATCCTGAATTTATGGAGACTTGTTTTGTGGCCTAACATGCAATTTATCCTAAAGAATGTTCCATGTGCACTAAAATTTTATGTATTCTGCTGATTCTGGATGGGATGTTTTACATATACCTACGAAGTCAATGAGGTAAAAGTGTTGTTCAAAGCCACTCTTCTCTCATCTTCTGTCTGGAAGACTGATGTAAGTGGGCTATGAAACCCTCTTACTGTTTCTGTATTGCTGCCATTTTCTTCCTCTATGTCTGTAACAGCTGCTTTGTATATGTAGATGGTGTGTTGAATACATAGATATTTACAATTGTTACATCTACTCGATCCCTTCCCTTCAGCTTTGTAATGTTCTTTTTGTCTCTTATTACAGTTTTTGTTGTAAAATATGTTCTGACACACATATTGCTACCCAAGCCTTTCTTTTCATTTCCATTTGCATGGAGGACCTTTTTCTAACCCCTCACTTTCTGCCTGTCTTTAGGTCTGAAGTGAGTAACCTGTAGGCAACATCTGATGGGTCTTCTTTTTTTATCCATTCAGTCACCCTAGTTCTTTTTGTTTTCTGCCTGTATCTTTTGATTGTAGCAGTTAATTTTTTTAAAGTAATTATTGATTGGATACACTTACTGCCATTTTGCTCATTGCTTTCTGGTTGTTTTATAGTACTCCATTCGTTTCTTGTTCTCTTGCTTTCTTCCCTTACAATTTGATGACATTCTTCAGTGTTATGTTTAGATTCTTCTCTCTTTGTGTATCGATGATCAGTTTCTAGTTTGTGGTTACATGAGGTTCATGTAACACCCTATGTATATAGCATCTGTTTTAAGTTGAGGGGGCTTCAGTTAGAACAAACACACTAAAAAAAAAAAAAAAAAAAAAAAAAAAAGAACAAACACACTACATTTTTACTCCACGTCTGTGATATTCTTCCTTCTTGTGGATTGCAGTGCCTGGAAGTGGGTCTCGATCAGATCACATCTCTGCCTCTCCTATCATTATCAATGTGCCTTTTCCTTTATACCTTTAGCCATGGAAAACCTGTTCTCCTAGTCTTCAGGTCCTTCTCAAAGAGAGATGTTCTACATGTTGTTGCAGTCTCGGTGTGTCCATGGGAGGAGGTGAATTCAAGATCCTCGTATGCCATCTTGGCTGAGAATCTCACACATTTTCACCTAAGTAAGCTGATTTCAGAAAAACTAAGTTTGTACGTTTTATTATTTTTATTTTAGTAAATGGTCTGTCATTATAGTAAAACACATGAGATACTTCAGGCTGAAAAAAACATTCAATTTAGGGAAAGGAAAAAATTTGCTATAAAATGTGTTTGTTTTTTAATTTTAAACTTACATTTCTCAAATAATTCTGAAAAGTTTCTCTCAAAACAAAGTAATACATCAATTTGGGACTAAAACCAAGAATGGTATAAAAATTTTTTTTGATAGCAGGTGTCCAAGAAAAAGAACAGATGATATTTTGCTGTCCTCAATGGCTGAGTGAGTGCAAGTACTATGCTGTTCCTCCCAACCCCCAGGCAAGGGCAGCCATGTAAAGTTTATCAGCCAAGGGTGCAAAGGGCAGGGGCTCCACCAACACCTACAGGTCTCTTTCACCTACACTCAGAGCACGCCAGAACCACCCAGCATGCAGAAGGAGGAAGGATGGGAAAAGGCGGAATCATACTAGCTGTCCCAAGGGGTCCATCATGGACCAGCCGCGTGGGCCAGCTACCGAGCAGGACTAGGCCTGCTTGATGGATCCAGACTAAATCACTCCTGCATAAGCACGAGAGCTAAATAGATGCTTATTGTTTTCAGCCAGTAACTCTAGGAGTGGATTGTTAAACAGTAATATTGTGGCAACAGACAGCTGGAACATAGACAAAATCCCTTACAGGGAATAAGGACTAGAAATAGACACAACTGTACTGATTTTTTCTGAAACATGTTCTGAGAATACAGACAGTAAATACACAACAAGCAAGGGAAGTTTTGATCTGCTCTATGAGAATCCAGTACATGAAACAGAAGGACACTATAAGGACAAGCACAGAGGCCTATCCATCTGTTGCCTGTTTTGAAAATGAAGTCCTACCAGGATGCTATCACACCCACCTTGGTGTATGGTCTATGGCAGACCCACACAATGGCAGTTGAGATAAGGAGTCGGCCCCCACCACTAATGGCCCCCATGGCCTGACAGGTTTACCACCTGGTCTTTTATAGAAAGTTTCCCCACCACTGATATTGATACAAATAACAAGTATGATCTAAAGAACCCTGCACCCCATCTTCCTGTCAAATATATAGGTAACATGCATGAAAACTCACTGTATCCTAGGTCAGAGAGAAACTCCTACCAATGACAAAGTAATTTATACTAGATAATCTGTATACTAGTTTGTCTATAACGTAATGAAGATCACATATCAAACACAGTCTCCAAAGCTAAGTATGCTTCCACATTAAAAACATACAAATCAGTTAAATGACAGGTGAATATGATAAATAAGACAGTTAAAAACCAGATGAAATTTCTGTAAGTGACTTATGAGAAAGTACCTAATATAGTAAATATCTTAATCCTAAAATTTATCTATATGAACCAACAGAAACAATGAAGGGAGTAAAAAGACTGACACAGAGCAAAAGCAAAAATAAATTTACCATATGTAAATGAGTGATAAATATATTTGCAGGAAACATAAAACTAGAAGAAGTGATACAGAGATTTAAAAATGAACTAAACAGAAATTTCTAGAAACGGAAAACACAGTAACTAAAATTAAACACTTCACAGATATATTCAGCAGCAGGTTAAACACAGTGTAAGTAACCTAGAAGTATCCCAAATCCAGCACACAGAGAAGGAAATTCAGTGATCAGGTCTTGTTAAATATGATCAGAGTCTGAGAAGAAAGGGAAGAAGGAACAGACAGAAACAATATTTAAAGAGGTGCTGGCTGGATATTTCCAAAACAATGAAGGGCACCAATTAGCCTACAAAGAGTGCCAGTGAATTAGCAAGATAAATAAGATGAAATGCATATCTTAATAAATAAAATAGTAATCCAGTCAGAGAGGAAGAAAAATTTTTAAAGGAAGCAGGCAAATAAAACAAAACAAAATAAAAAGAAAGAAAGAGAAGAGAAGATGAGCCTCAACAGATTATCTTCAAAGAAACAAAAGCTACACTACAGCCAACTTCTCTGGCATATAGAAGCCAGGAGAGAGAGACGGAGATCTCCTTACAGGGCTGAAAGAAAATACAAACCAACCCTAGGATGTGAACTCAAGAAAAGACAGGCTCCAAATGGAGTCAGTTGTGCTAAACCCAAACTGGGCAGACCAAGACCTAACCCCTAACACAACTGCACTTTCAGCCTCTCCCAGGAATGTGACCTTTACCTGGTCCATTTGCAGTTGCCTGGCTGGCACTAGTGAGTTCACTGACAGACCCCCACCTTCCCTTAAAGGAAGGTGACCATGCAGGGATTGATCCTTTTATAGACAAGAGACTCCCATTTTGGACAGCACCTACACAGAGCTACTTTCTGTCAGCCAGGATGGGATGCTTGTCATGAGTTGCTCAACAAAGCCGATTATATCTTCAAATTAACTCCGCTGAATTTTGTTTAACAGAGTCGGAGACAGTGGTGGGATCAAAGGAAATTTCCATCAGCTTTGAAGACCAGGAGAAATGCAGGCATGGCACCCAGGAACCCTTTCCAAATCTCTTCTTGTCTTTTCTGAGGGCCTGGGAACGTTCCTCTCCATCTGACCTCTGATCTCTTTGCATGAAGTTCTCAATCTAATGGGCTCTATAGTTCACAGGTCAGCTGGAGACAACAGGCAGGTCCACCAGGAATCCATGGGATGAGTGACTGCTTTAGACCACAATCCCCCATGTGACTGGAAAACCCCAAGCCCTAGTTCTGTCCCTGGATCCCACAGTGGGAACTGCTGGCAGTTTGGTCTGTAGGACCCATTTGTTTGGAATCCTTCCCTAGATTCCACTTTGGGAACAGCCAGCAGCTGCCATTCTCTACTTGCCTGGAATCAGTCCACAATTCCCATTTCTGGGGGTCTGCTGTTCTGTCCTTTCCCCATCCAAGGTTCTGTAGGAATTGGTAGTGGTATACACAAGGGCCTTCCCTTGGCCTGGCCACAATAACCTCTCTTAGTAACTGCTGGTATGCTACAGGACACATGTGTATCTGTCTTCTGTTGTGTAGTAAGGGCCATTGCTAATGAGAATCTCAGAAGTAAAAAGCCATGAACACTAGTGGGCCCAGGTTGAACATTTAATAGTTATTATAGAACTCATCACGCAAGTTAAAAACTCACGTTGGGGTAAGTTGTTCATGGAAGAGGTTAGACTGACAAGTTACCAGTCAACCTCAAGAAGACTTACGTAACCAGGTAAACGGTAAAACATCACATACTTCCCCACCCAGCAGTACAACCCTTTCAGGTACTGGTGTGGCTTAGCTAAAAATAACTGAACTAAACTAATTAATAAGAATGGATCCTTAAATCCAAAGAGTTGAGCAAGTCACTTTCCAGCACTGAAAACAACCTAGAATTACAACAGCCATTATGGGAACCATTCTAGTTAGACGAGATCACTTAAAAGATGCCCTTCAGGAGGAGCCCTGGTGGCTCAGCGGTTTAGTGCCGCCTTCAGCCCAGGGCGTGATCCTGGAGACCCGGGATCCAGTCCCATCTCAGGCTCCTTCCATGGAGCCTGCTTCTCCCTCTGCCTGCGTCTCTGCCTCCCTCTCTCTGTCTCTCTTGAATAAATAAATAAAATCTTAAAATAAAAAATAAAATAAATAAATAAAAAGTGCCCTTGAAACCAAGGGGTTCCCAAAACAAATGGAATACCTATTTTTATCGGTATACTGGAACTTTAAAAAGGCTTCAAAATTCCAAAATAGCTTCATTAAAAAAGTCACTGCACAAGGGTAATAAAAATTTAAAAAATCTAGATCATAAACAAAAGTCCACCAAACTGTTAGCCTTACAGTGACAAGGCCAGGAACCTCAATCATACCTGGGCCTCTGCCTCATCCCTCCCTAGGGCTCCATCATTGAAACACTGGCCCGGGGTCAGTATCCTTGTTGTAATCAACTGAGTCAGGTCCTTAAAGGGCCTGCGCAAACTTCTCCACACCAACTGGAATGCCCTCCTCTCTACCCTCACAGAAGGGCCCCCCTATCGCTCCCTCCTGGAGTTGACAGACTCCATGGGCTTCTCAGATAAACTGCTACTTCCCTTCAAACAGTAAAAGGGAAACTAAAATTAAAATCAGTGAAAAAACTGGCCAGACTCTGGTAGATACTGGAGCTATACTCTGTATGTACCTCAAACCTCACCTGGAGCCCGCAGATGGGATCCTGGAAAAACGAAGAGGCTGGCTTGAGAATTCCTCCCAGGGTCAGCATCCCCATCTCTCTGGGTACCCAACAGACGTAAAATGCCCTACTGTCCTTTCCTTCCCAAATCTAGGCCACTGGCTATTGATCCTTGGGGGGTTTACTACTGGCCGAAATATTTACAGTTCGTCCCGGCTAAAAATCGTAAGACATTCAAAAGCATTTAACAATATGATCAGAAATCTGGCCACACTGGAAGCTAATACTCAGAGCCTAGTAGGAAGTTTTTATCAGCCTTGTCCTTTGAGCTAAATGTAGCAGAGAGAAAGAAAAACACCCCAGCATAGGTGAATGGGCATGCCGGTCCTGTGATACTATACAAACCACAGCCCAATTAGAAGCAACTACCCTGATCCAATATATCTTTGTGAGACCAGAAACGTGGCTCTAGAAACAACTCAAAGTCCACCTCTTCTTTCTACCAATCAAAAAAACTTTTTAAGTATTATAAAAATTCTGGCTTTAGGGAACAAAAGTTGGGTTCTTTTCCTGTGCCTTTGAGGTGTGACTGTTCTAGCAGGGCTTCTCCAGGACATCTCATCTAGGGTGACTCTTTCAAGTACAAATGTCAAGGAAGAAGAAAAAGAAAAAAAAAAAAAAACAAAACAAATGTCAAGGAAGTAATTCATTATCAGAAGGAAAACAAAAGGGGGAAAGTTTATTTTGAAACTTAGGCGAACGAGGGATGCCTGGGTGGCTCAGCGGTTGAGCATCTGCCTTTGGCCCAGGGCGTGATCCTGGATTCCCGGGATTGAGTCCCACATTGGGCTCCCTGCATGGAGCCTGCTTCTCCCTCTGCCTGTGTCTCTGCTTCTCTCTGTGTCTCTCATGAATAAATAAAATCTTTAAAAAAAAAAAAAAAACAAAAAGAAAAAGAAACTTAGGCGAATGAAAAAAAATCTTAAGTCTCTTTTCCATAAATGTTATAGAAAATAGAAATTCAAATAGAAAAACCTTTAGCCATCTGAACAGGTAAAGTTAACTTATTCCAACTATTCTTGTATAAACCAGTGAGCTTTGCATTCTAATAGCCATCTCATGACTAAAATTTTAGAACAAAAGCTATAAGTCTTTGAATACATCAGCCTGTATGTTTATGTATCTACATATATGTACTGTAGATATGTAGCATTTTTTTACCTCTGGATAGTACTGCCAACCGAAGCTAACTCATAAAAGAGCTCTGTTTAACTGGCTTAAAGAAAATTAAGAGGGATCCCTGGGTGGTGCAGCGGTTTGGCGCCTGCCTTTGGCCCAGGGCGCGATCCTGGAGACCCAGGATCGAATCCCACGTCGGGCTCCGGTGCATGGAGCCTGCTTCTCCCTCTGCCTGTGTCTCTGCCTCTCTCTCTCTGTGACTATCATAAATAAATAAAAATTTTAAAAAAAGTAAAAAAGTAAAAAAAAAAGAAAATTAAGAGATTTGTATGAATTAAGTATCAGTAAAATTCTCAGAAATATAACAGAAACTAACCCAAATGCTTGTTAGGTTCATATGATCTGAGGAAATATTTGCTATTAAAGCTTGTTTAAGTTTGGTTTAATTGAAAGAGTTATGTCTTCAGAGTTATCAATATTAGATACAATACAGACACGCAACTTTTATTCTACCTGGGTGTGGTAATCAAAAAAGTTCATGTTACCTCCATTACAGAACTTATCAGGCAGAAAAATAACTTCAGATGATGACTGACTTTGTCTAATGTCTAACGAACTTATTGTAGGTAATCTAAACAAAACTGTTATGAACAAATGACCTAGTTTTTGAGGTACCTCCATACTGTTTTCCAGAGTGGCTGCACCAGTTTGCATTCTCACCAACAGAACACAGAATTCCCCTTTCTCGGCATCCCTGCTAACACCTGTTGTTTCTTATGCTGTTGATTTTAGCCATTCTGACAGGAGTAAGGTTATATTTCATTGTGGTGTCAGTTTGCATTTTTCTGATGAATGATGTTGAGCATCTTTTCATGTGTCTGTTGGCGATCTGGATGTCTTCTTTGGAAAAATGTCTATTCATGTCTTCTGCCCATTTTTTGATTGGATTATTCTTTTTCTAATGTTGAGTTTTATAAGTTCTTTATATATTTTGGATACTAATCCTTTATCAGATATGTCATTTGCAAATATCTTCTCCCATGCCACAGACTGCCTTTTAGTTTTGTAGACTGTTTCCTTTACTGTGCAGAAGCTTTTTATTTTGATGAAATCTCAATAGTCTATTTTTGCTTTTGTTTCCCTTACCTCAGGAAACATATCTAGAAAGAAGCTGCTACAGTCAGTGTCAAAGAGGATACTGTGTTCTCTACCAGGACTTTTATGGTTTCAGGCCAGAGAAGATAAATATATAATTTCACTCATATGTGGAATTTAAGAAACGAAACAAATAAGGGGAAAAGAAGAGAGAGAGAAAAACCAGGAAACAGACTTAACTACAGAGAACACATTGATGGTCACCAGTGGGGAGGTGGGTAGGGAGAATGGATGAACTACATGATGGGGATTAAGGAATGCAATGCTGTGATGAGCACCGAGTGCTATACGGAAGTGTTGAATCACTATACTGTAGACTTGAAACTATTATTACACTGTATGTTAACTAACTGGAATTTGAATAAAAACTTAATAACAAATTATTTAAATAGATTTAAATGGAGGACGCCTGGGTGGCTCAGCAGTTGAGCATCTGCCTTTGGCTCAGGTCATGATCCCACGGTCCCAGGATCAAGTTCCACATAGGGCTCCCTGCGGGAGCCTGCTTCTCCCTCTGCCTATGTCTCTGCCTCTCTCTCTCTGCCTCTCATGAATAAACATATAAAATCTTAAAAAAAAAAATATTTACATGGGAAAATAGTTTCAAGGTGAACTTCTTAGCAAGTAGTTTCCAAAATCTTCTGGTTACTTGAAACCTTAAAGTTTTGATAAGTTAAATGATGAATTAAATTAAATTCATGGACAACCTAGGTCATCTCCAAATAAAATAAAATAAAATAATAAAATAAAATAAAATAAAATACTTAAACATACCAAAACTAGGTTTATCCACTTTTGGCTTTCCTTACTGATGAACTAAAGACATTCTGGTCTAACACTAAACATGTTTCGTGTCACACTGGAAAATTTGGTACAAGGAAAATATACATTTAAGAATTATAAAATGTATTCATAATTTGCTAGTAACAGGCTGTTCATAATTATTTAAAGCTACTAGAAATAATAAAGGAAGCATCTCTGTATGTAAGGAAAGTAGGGTATGTGTTTCCATGAGAGAAGGTATGAAGAAAGGAGATACATTTTTTATTGAAGGAAAAGAAAGTCATTTTGCTGTGAAGGGAAGCTACTTATTTCAGAATGGAAAAAGGGAAAAACACAGCACAAAACATAAATTCAAAGAAAAAGTGACAGATTCATAGAAAAGGAATCTTGAGAAAGAAATTTTATCTGTGATCAAGCTGGCTAAGTTTGAAATGGATCTAATTAAGTTTAAAAGAAGAATTTTATTATCAAAACTACACCGGTACAAAATTATAATTGGTTTTCTTTCTGTCAAAAGGACAAAGTTTTCTTAGATTATTGGTTTGCTCCTGATAAGAGACTGTGAACAGTTTTATCTTTTAAAGTAATCTTCCTAGAAAGCAAAGAGTCTGTTTTCATTGAAATAAATTTCTCTACTTCATGTTGTCACAATCACTTCTTTGATTTTTTTTTTACTTCTTTGATTTCTTTAAATAACTGAATCTTCTTAATTAAAAGAGCCAAGATTTATTTTTTACAATTTAACTTTCTGTATTTGCCTAAGTTTTTAACTGTCGCTATGGTTAAATACATAACTACTGTTTCATAGCAACCTGTGATCCTATCTGACCACATATTTTAAAGTCTTTAGGTATTTCTGACAAACTTCCCCAGATTAAATTATGAAGGTTTTTTTGACCTCAAACTAGCTTTGGGATTTTCCAAAGGGCCAAACATCTCAAGAGACTTGTTCTTCTCCTTATAAAAAAAACAGAGATGTTAAACTAATCAGGTTAATTTACTATGTTAAATGACACGGGAAGCACTGTCAAATAAGAATTAATACAAAGCCCCCTCAGCCCCGGTGGTGCTGCGGTTTAGCACCGCCTGCAGCCCGGGGTGTGATCCTGGAGACCCAGGATCGAGTCCTGCGTTGGGCTCCCTGCATGGAGTCTGCTTCTCTCTCTGCCTGTGTCTCTGTGCCCCCGCGACTCTCTATGAATAAATAAAATCTTTAAAAATATAAAAAAATAATAATACAAAGCCCTCTTTATGTTGTATGTATCTTAAGATATTGTATATTACAGAAATAACTACATTTCCTTAAAATTTTTTTTAAAGATTTTATTTGTTTATTCATGAGAGACACACAGAGAGAGGCAGAGACACAGGCAGAGGGAGGAGCAGGCTCCCTGTAGGGAGTCTGACGTGGGACTCGATCCCAGGACCTTGGGATCATGACTTGAGCTGAAGGCAGACACTCAACCACTGAACCACCCAGGCATCCCAATAACTACATTTCCTTATCAGATGAACTCTCGTTCAATCTTTAGCAATGGGCATTTTAAGTTTTTGTCATTTACGGAGTATTCTGCTTTTTTTTTTTTTTTAAATTTATGATAGTCACACAGAGAGAGAGAGAGGCAGAGACATAGGCAGAGGGAGAAGCAGGCTCCATGCACCGGGAGCCCGACATGGGATTCGATCCCGCGTCTCCAGGATCGCGCCCTGGGCCAAAGGCAGGCGCTAAACTGCTGCGCCACCCAGGGTTTCCCGGAGTATTCTGCTTTTATAAAAGTGTTCCTGCAAACGTGCTTCATCTTCAAGGAGATGACAACAATAGGTTTCTGATAATTTTAAGATGACAAAACTAAGTTCTGGCTAAGAATTTCTAGAACTAACAGAAACACTGCACTCAAGAAAACAAAGATTAATTACATAGGACTGAATGAACTTATTAAGAGGATGATAATTTTTTTTAATGCAACAATTTAATAAAGTATATCTTTGTAAACAAAGATAAAACATTTACTTTTCTCCCTCTCTGGCCCACCCAGATTTCAAAAACTCTTGAGTATTCTTTTCATGGCAACATATTTAGTTATTTGCCTCAGTTCAACAGTAATCTGTTCCCCTTATAACTCAACAAAATTGGGAACACTGGCTGTATTACCATGGCTTTGACTGGAATGATATCTGCAAGGAAAACTTGATGGTGAGTCCTTGGCATGGCTTCCTGGCCTCAGGGACTTTGAAAGGTTCCATCTGAGATTCCTCACAAATGTTTTCAGCAAAGTAGTCCCAAATATGAGCTATATGGTCAAATTCTATGCTTGCACTTAATTAAGCAAAGAATCCGGCCAAGTCGAATGTAAATAAATTAAGTTTCACTGTGATCAGTTATCTTTAGTAAAAAGTGGGGGTGACCATAGGAAAAAAAATTACTTTTGTACCTTTGTAAATATCAGATTTTAGTCCTGTTAAATGTCTTTATGGTTTTGTTATATACCTGTAAACCGGCCTGGATCCTGAATTCTTGTGATTTCCTCAAATATCTGAGTGTGACTTTTCAAACTACTATTTCCCATGTTCTTTGGAATGACTTAGAAGAACAAAGACTGCCCTTGAATCCCCTTGGAAGATCTTGCCAGGTGCCCTCCTTACCACTCAGATGGCAGCCAAACGTAGACCTGAACCTTGGGTACACATCTACTAGCTGAAGAAAGACCATCTGACATTTGGTCCTATGTGGATGCCAGAGATGCCCCCTCCCCCAAACAAAACTGACTAGGAAGTAAGTAGTTGACATTGAAGGAAACTGCTTTCTCCCAAGATATCAGATCAAGACATCATACTTTAAACAAGAAAAGCTATCTTCTCCTTTCCTTACTGTGGCACTGGCCTATAAGGATCATGCCATCAGTCATATCTCCCAAGCCACTGCTAGAAATGAATTAACCTTTCAATTTGCTGGATTTGGAATCAAAACCCTCTGATCTGTCCACAATGCTCTATTCCATTAACAGTGCCACTTCAGTGGGCAGGGTGTATGACCTGACATGATTTATCTTTGTCTGTGGCAGTCATCATTCTCCTTGGACCTGTGAATGCCTAGAAGGCTGGCACATAACTGGGCAATGCCTCTTATCTAACTGCACCCCTGACCACAAACAAACTGAGACATCTGACAGGTCAACTCTCCAGGATTTACATCATCGAGTTAAAAAGGATCTCCCAACCCCTTTCATAATCCTCTGGCAGGCCTCTACTTCCCTGGTGAGGAGTACATGTAAACAAGGCTGTGATTGGGAACCTCTCCTTAACCCCTGGAAATCCTACAGAATCCAAAGCTAAGACAGCTGCCCAACAAAAACCCTGAGACTCTCTGGCCAAGGTTGTTCTTGAAAACAGAAGGGTCCCGGATTTTCTTTCAGCTCAGCAAGGAGGTGTCCATGTTGTGGCCAATACTACTCGCTGTACCTGGATTAACACTTTTGGGGAAGTTGAAACTCAGCTATACAAGATCACTGAGAGGTCCATTTGGCTTAAGAAAATTACTCCTTCAAAGGGGTCTTTCTTTGACTTACTTGAATTTTAGTGGTTTGGGTGTTAGGGACTTGTGTCTGGTTATTTTTGGCACAAGTTTCTTTGCCATAGACATCCTTGCCACAAACATCTGTGCCACAAACATTTTTGCCACATAACCAATTGGCCATAAAGCAATTTGCCATAAAAGAGAAAGTAACCTAAAAGAGGGACATTCAGGACACCTGGGTGGCTAGCAGTTGAGTGTCTGCCTCTGGCTCAGGGTGTGATCCTGGTTCCGGGATCGAGTCCCACATTGGGCTCCATGCGAGAAGCCTGCCTCTCCCTCTGTCTATGTCTCTGCCTCTCTTTCTGTGTCTCTCATGAATAAATAAATAAAATCTTTAAAAAAAAACGAAGAAGAACATTCTTTAAAAAGAACATAATGAAGCATGAAAAATAACAAAATTAAAAAGATTTTATCATGAAATAAAAAATATTTATTACATTTAAAATGTGTGTAAGATTTATGGCAATACTGCACATATAGCATTTTATTTTGTTGACTGTACCTAAGCACTTGTCTTTAAACTCCTTTGTTCCAAATTCTAGCATGCATATTTGTAACTGAGCTTTGTGTTGCATTATGAAAGCCTTCCACCACACTGTTGTTTGTTCTTGGCATCCTGTCACATGTCCACTGACAGACGTTCCAAAGTTCTGTGGGAAACCTGGGTTCAATTCTGTGCCTTCGAGTCCCTCAGTTTTTCTCCTCCGGTGCAGTGTTTAAACATAAGAAACCAATGCTTGTGGTAAATCATCATCATCTGTTAGCTCAATAAAGTCATCCATAATGTTGCTAACTGGAAGAAATGTTAACAACATAATGCATTTAATTCTTCTGTTAAATGTAGCATCTGTTAAATGGTACAACTTCTGTCTGATACCAGTTATTTTGTGATAGGTGTTTTCTGCCACCTGAAACAAACAGTAGGTTATAGTTTTATCCAGGTGTAAGTTAAGAAAAGAAACAATACTTCTGGGGATTGCTGGGTGGCTCAGCGGTTTAGCGCCTGCCTTTGGCCCAGGGCATGATTCTGGAGATCCAGGATCGAGTCCCCCGTCAGGCTCCCAGCATGGAACCTGTTTCTCCCTCTGCCTGTGTCTCTGCCTCTCTCTTCTCTCTCTCTCTCTCTCTCTCTCTCTCGAATGAAAAATAAATAATCTTTATAAAAAAAAAGAAAAGAAAAGAAACAATACTTCTATCCTCAAAGTCATTTATTAGGGATCCAGGATTTATGTTGGATGTAAGTGCTTTACGATATTTTAAAAAATCTCTGTAAATCTCTTCAGATTTCCCTGGAGATAAAATGAATAGATTAGAAAGGCTGCTACTACTTCCCATGATGTGTAACATATATAGCTGGCAGTATACCTCTGGACTACACTGGTACGTACGCTCCATCTAAGCCACATTCTCTGTATATACCTTAATTCTGTCTATATCATGCTCTCCATTATCAAACAGTAAAACATTTTCAACATTTTCAAAAAATTCATCAGGAATCACGCAAATGTTTCCTTCTAGGAGTTAAGAGGGATTGCATTCTTCTTTTGCTCCAACTATGAATATTGCTGGGTAAACCGGTAAAGACAGCATTGGAGAACAAGCAATTGTATCTAAATTAGGTAAAAAGTCCGTAATCCATGCTAAGACTGCTCTGACTTACCAGCCGCTTCAACAACTGCTCACCCAGGGTCTGCAGACTAATACACTAACACTCCATAAGGCAGTGTGCAGTTGGGCTGAGCTCCCAGCAAGGCTTACCGGCCTATGTTCAAGTGGATAGACATGGCTGTTGTCACCCACCATCCTGGGACCCTCATATCAACCATCACTGTATGGACCACTACGAGGTCTAAGACTTATAAGACATAAAAATGATAGTACCGAGTTGATGGAGAAATCAAACTTAACTGTCAACCAGTAATTTTTTCTATGTTTTATGGCAAATGTGCCTTACAAGCAACTAGTTAACGTGGCAAAAATGTCCGTGGCACAAATGCTTGCAGCAAAGGTGTCTACAGCAAACATACCTAGAACCTTGGGCACCAGTGCTCCTAAGTATACTCCAGATACTGAGAATTATCCTGCTTATAATAATCACAGCACTCTCCCTGGCACCCTGTATTCCCTGAAAAGCTGGAAGTGCACATTTGCAGCCACCAAACACCAAGCAAATGATCTCCCTAAGACTAGGACACCAGGAGAGAAATGAGAAAAATAACCACCTAAGAAATTGTGAACCTGAAGTTGTGACCTAGGAATACCACAGAGAGTCAGTCAAAGCAAAAAACAAAAACCCACCATGACCCCTGAATGTCACAGGAAGGATCCCTAAAAGCTGCAAGTACAGAGCAGTAGTAGCCAAGAGTGGCGCTAGTACCTTAAGTTTTTATCACATCTTTCACTTACACTGAGAGTCTAATCAAAAGGGAGGAATTGTTTAAAAAAGAAACAATTGGCCCCACATGGGGGTCGCTTGTGCCAAGCCCCACATGAACCAACCAAGACTTAATACCTAGGCTTAGTGCAGCTTTGACCTCTCCCAAATACGTCACCTTTAACCAATCAATTTGGAATTGCTTGGTAAGCACTAGTGAAGCAATCTGCCTGACAGACCTCCCTTCTTCCCCCAAAGGAACATGACCTTGCCTAAAACAACCCGCTCTTTGCCAGAAACTTCCTTTTTCAGTCCCCTTCTGGCTGTAAAACCTTCCATTTTGTACAGCTCCTTGGAGTACTGTTCTATTTGCTAAAATGGGATGCTGCCCGATTCATGAGTCATTAAATCAAGCCAATTAGATCTCTAAATTTGCTCAGTTGTGTTTTCTTTTCAACAGACTCTACATCCAATGAACCTATTCTTCAAGAATGAAGGTAAAAATAAGAAAGAATAAAACTCCACTTCTCACAGCACATACCAGGTTAAATTCCAAACAGCTTGAGGTCTAAAAGTAAAAAAATAAAGTCATTTAAAAACAAACACATAAATATACAAAAAAGAGATGAATTCTTAATCACCTGGGCCTATATCTCAAGATGCACAGGTAAAAAAGATGAATGCATTTTAAGAAGACTTTTACACAGAGAGGCTAAGCAAACTTTAAAGACAAATTAGTAAAGAGGGAAATTGGTAGAGGGGGGAAAAATGGGCAACTGAGGAAAAAAAAGACACAAAGAACTAATTCTTAATACATAACAAACCACTAATTTGAGACTGATAAAGCAATTTCATAATAACAGAGAGAGCAAAAGCTACACACAGACCATGGAGAATTCATTCCAACAGTCTGCAGGAGACCAGGCGATGTTACTCCAAAACAGCCACATTGGCTTGAGGACTATTTGAGCTGAAGACGACTAAGAAAAAGCAAAAGAAAAGTTCCAGAAATCGATCCAGGAGTTTTTCTGTTGTCAAAGTTGCGTCCACCAAGGAAATCTCCATCTGTACAGGTGTCTCCGTCTCCAGTCCCAGGGAGAGGAGGTCGACGTCTCACAGTTCCCATCAGTGGAGGACGCGCTAACTTAAGTCTGCATCACAAACCATACTGAACAACCCATTCCCCACACTTTTCCATGACCCACCTCCCAAGAGAAACCCCAACCCACTAAGATGGCGCATGAGCCCTCGAGTCCTAGCTACCTCCTGCACTGACTCATCACTGAGTCTTCTCACACGCAGGTGCACACTGTACGTGCCAACACACTGTTCTTCTCGCTTATCTGTCTCGTCAGCGCGACTGCCAGGGCCCCAGGCAGAGGCCTGGAGGGCAGAGGAAAAGTGTTCAACCTCTCCTACAGGCCTTTGGAAACACAGAAACTACGAACTGAGAAATGAAGTTCTACCAACTCAAACTGCCCTTCCTCACCGTCACATTAGTAAGCGTGCCAATGACCAGCAACTGTGTTAGTGGGGTGTGTGGGGCACACAGGTTTACAATCCCTGGCAGGAAGCCTAGCAGTACCTGGGAAGAGTACCCTGAGCCTCAGCCATCTCACTCCAAGGCCCTCGACTCCAAGATGGACTAGTGAAAACATCTGCAAAATGAAAATAATATGAAACAGGCAAAAATGTTTAACTTGTGACTTTGTCTTACAAAAGAACAAAAACAAGGGTCTATCAGCAGGGGACAGGCTGAGGGGATGACAACACATCTGCATAACAGAAAAAGAGAAATCAAGAAGACATCCTCACAGTTGCCAGGTATGAGTGCTCAAGCTCCACGCACTGCCGTCGAGTATCCCCATATGCCTGCCATATGGCTCGGATGGAAGGTGTATGGTTAACTTCTTAAAAAATGACACAATGTTTGCTAACATTGGTTGTACCACTCTACATTATTGCATGTGGTATGTGCGAGTTCCAGATGCCACATTCCTGTCGGCATTTGGAACAGTCCTCTTAACCTTAGCCACTCCCCTGGGTGTTCAGGGGTGTGCCAGCGTGGGCTGAGCAGGACCTTCCCTTTTGATGCTGGACATCTTTTCATGAACTTACTTTTTAGTCACACATCTCTGGTGAAATGTCTTCTCCAATCTCTTGATTAGTTTTTAAGGCATTTTTTCCCTCTTACTACTGATGATGACAGTTCCTGACACACACATAAAGGATGTAGGTCCTTCGTCAGGTCTGTGATCTGCACAGATTTTGCCCCATCTTGGACTCTCTGTATATTCTCCCAACAGGGATAAGAAATAGCTTTCATTTTGATCAAGCCCAATATTTACAGTTCCTTCTCACATAGATTGTGCTTTTAACATCTAGGAGATCTTAACTTTCTACCCCAAGAGCACAAAGACTGTTTTTCTAAATTCTGTGTAGAAGTTTTATACTTTTAGGTGTCATGATTACATCTATGATCCATTTTGAGCTCATTTCTACATGTGGTGGGAAATACAGATCAAAGTTAGTTTCTGTAGATAACCAATTGTCTTTCCCCAATATTCTGCCTTTTTATTTTAAATATTTACATCTGTATTATTTTTGTCTTTAAGAGGCCTACTGAACATGTCTTCAAAATAAAGTATATTCTTTTTTCCTAAAAATATCTAAAAGTAGGGGCACCTGGGTTGGCTCAGTTGGTTAAGTGACTAACTCTTGATTTTGGCTCAGGTCATGATGTCAGGGTCATGAGACTGAGTCTGCGCTGGGCACCACACTTAGCGTAAAGGCTACTTGTCCTTCTACCTCTGTTCTTCCCCTGGTCTTTCTCTCTCAAATAAAAAAAAAAAAAAAAAAAAAGTAAAAAAAAAAATCCTTAAAAATACACCTAAAAGTATTAAGGATATAACAAAGAAATACTAAAGGCATGGATTCTTAACAATGTTGGATTTTTGACAAAAGATGCCCTGGCCTAAAGGCTGTAAGAAAGCCCAAGGGAGGGGGAGTGGCTCCAGTGGCAGTGGGCACACAGCTCAGGACGCTGTCAGGGCTACAGGCTAGGGCACAGAAATTGCAAGAGTTAGCAGATGAGCCTTCACTCTGACCAGCTCTCACTTACAGGATACTAATGTTTGCCCTTACTGTTTCTCACTAAGATGTAGTTACACACACACACACACACACACACAAGCACAAATTAGAGCACTGCTATAATGAGCAGGCTGGCCTAACAGCATTTTCTGCCCATGGTCAATAGTATAACAGATGTCTATGTCTGCAAGATGGAGCTCCACTGTAAGTGACAAAAGAGGAAAAAAAGAAGTAAGTAATGAAAACAGTATTTCTAAACACTGGCCTAGAGTTCTATAAACGCTCTGGTGGCTCTGTGACACACGAAGGAAACAGTATCTCACAAACCACTGTGTCAACCCCACTTTCCTGTTACCTCACCCCTGCAGCTGTTCTTTTAGCTGATTACACAAAAGTTGTCTCTTCAGATTTTTTTGTAGCAGTAACATAAAATCAACAATGTAACAGATACACTAATATACACTTTAACGATCAAATACATCTGCCTTTGCTCATAATCATGAATGTGACATAAAAAGTATAAAGACCATGTCCAAAATGTTTATCAACCACTCTTTTTCTTAATTCTAAATTAAAATTTTTAAAATTAAAAAAACTCAGAGGTCCTTTGCAAACTGTAGTCACTAACATCTTGTTTTGGAAACAGAAAACTGGAGAAATAAAAAAAGAGCAGAGAAGTTCTAAAGGGACGAGCCTGTACCTGAAAAGATGGGCAGCGTGTGGCTGCTGTGCCACAGATGACCCAGGGTGTCCTATGAAAGTCAAGCACCCTGCTGGCCCCTCCACCCTACATACCTCAAGACTCGCTCACCCCAGCTTGTCCTGGTGTGTACATCTCGCTCACCCCTCTGGAAAGTTATTTTCATACCATAGTCTTATCAAACCATTCTGCAAAGGGCCATAAAGGTCACTGTATCATTTAGCAAATATTTACTGTTTCCAAAGTTCTCATTCTCTACCAGGTCTGGTGTAAAGCTTGGGTGTAACAAGAACCCCCCCCCCCCCCAGTATACAGCTGAGTCTTCTGCACCCCAGGGAGCTGCAAGACACGAAACCCACTAGCTGAAGTCACATGCTTAGTGAGTATTAGATTCTCAATCAGTAATTAAAAACCTTAAAAAAATGTTGAAGGCATATTCATTATGTTTTCTTCTCATTGGAAAATAGTACCCGTCATTTTAATCTCATTAAATATAAGAGAATTTAAAGTCTGCAGGATCTAATGAATCATGGGCATTCTCTTGCAGTCGCCTCCCCATCCAGCCTCCTATGGGACTGTGGACTGATGACTCGCTATCAGGGGCTCTGTGTCCTCCCACTCAGAAAGGTGCCCATGTTTCCCTTCTGGAGGACTCCTATGTCACCCAGATGGACACCCTTCTGGGAGCACTGGAGGCAAACAAGGGCCCAAGGAAGAGAAGGGATTACATGTGACAAACTGGCAACTTCCCTCAGTGTGCAGAGAAGCCGTGAGCCGGTGGACATCTCTGCTGTGGCCTAAGAGAAAGGGTGATGCCCTGGGAGTCTGGGGAGCTGAGGCTGCAGGGTCCCCATAGGGAGGATCTTTGGGAGTCAGTCTTATCATTTTATAGGAGAGAAAGAGGATGACCTTGCCACTGGAACCCCTCAGCAAGATCAAGCATGGAGCCTCTGGCCAGTCCCTCTGCATGGCAGAAGGGCCCCCGAAGTTTGGGATACACCAAAATACATCTGTCTGCATGCTGGGATCCCTCCCCACCCTCCAACTCCACCACAGAATTGTCTCCTCTCACGGGGTTTCAACAGTGCAGGTGTGCCTGGTCAGCAGTGGGAGTACTCATACATCCAACCTGTTGGGTCTGTACTACTTACAAAATAGCTGAGTTTCTGAGAGGAGTCACTGGGCAGTGGAAAATACAAGTCAGTCACTGGCTGATCGTGTGTTCACTACAAAAGCCAGAAGCTGTGGTTGCCTCTGAGATAAGCTCCCAATGAGCCTGTAAAAGAAAAAGGGAAAGGGAGCCGAGTGTTGCCACAGGTCAGGATGGAGGGGGCATCCCCTGCATTCCTGCTCCTGCTCCATACTCCTTCACTGAGAAGCCTCCAGCCTGCAAGCACTCTGTCCAGCAAACACTGTGATAAACCTTCTCTGATCAAGCACACACCACTGCACATCACCCCTCAGTGCTGTGATCCTTCAACTGTACCGGGTGGGGTGGGGGGGAGAGGGGGCGGCCCGGCTTACGTCAATACTATCACCATCTCGGCTCCTGCATGTTTGTCCCCTCTGCCCTTAAATAGTTTTCTGTGTCCAGCTGAGCCACCAGAGCTGTTAAGGAAATCCATCCATGTCTTGTCTTTTCTCTCTTTCTTTCTCTCTCTGTTTTTGAGGGGTGGGGATGCGGGAGAGAAGCAGAGGCCATTTCTGAAAACTTTAACATATGATCAAGGAAGAGCTACATGACAACTGAGGTGCTTGTAAAAAAGCGTACAGCAAAAAGTGAGCAAGGGATGTTTATCTAGCGCTCCATTCATGCCAGGTCCTGCTCTCAGTGCTTTATAAGCTCACCCCTCATTCTCACACCCGCTCTGAGGGGCGGTGCCCTAACTCCCACTCTAGGCCCCAGAGGGAAGCATGAGCAGTGCTGGGTGTTCGTATGTGGGCGTCACTACTTTGCAAGACTGTGAGGTTGACCTCACAGAAACCCAGACTCCCCACGGGCTGCATGAGCACAACGGGTGGGGGACACTTAGGTTAGCAAGGGGGTCAGGTATTAGAAAGAAAGAGCAAAAGAACTTGAAGTCAACCTATTAGGGTAAGATACCACTGGATGTGGATATAACACATGTTTGGACTACACTGGAACAAAGTTACCACGAAACCCTCACGGCAAAGAAACAGTATCACTGAAATTGACCTTTTAATATGGAAGTACCAGAAAAATCTTCTAATTTTCACATTTGTACTACTGGACTATAATCTTATAGAGTAGATGAATATTTAATGAGTAGGAAAACTTTGTTTCTATACCAGTTATTACTTGTATGGTTTTAATTTACCATTTCTTTTAAATCCAATTTATGAGTTATACTTCTTTTTTAAAGATTTATTTATTTATTTACTTATTCATGATAGACACAGAGAGAGAGAGAGAGAGAGAGAGAGAGAGAGAGAGAGAGAAGCAGAGACACAGGCAGAGGGAGAAGCAGGCTCTATGCTGGGAGCCCAACACGGAACTCGATCCCAGGACCCCAGGATCGTACCCCAGGCCAAAGGCAGGTGCCAAACCACCAAGCCACCCAGGGATCCCCTGAGTTATACTTTTTAAAAGTCAACTAGGGTCTATTACTCTTTAGAAAATAATCCATCATACAATTTCTTAAATAAGGAATTCTCAACTGCTTGAAATGCATTTAAAGCAAAGCTGTATCGAATGAACATTACAACCTTGGACTACATGTAAAGGATTTCTTTCTTATCCAAGAGAAATTTCGAAAAATTAGGTTTGTGGCCACCATTCTCATGTTTAATAGAATGCACAGGCTAGGGGCCCTCTATCTATATGACGTAATGTGAAGTGAATGAAACACAACTCTTGGCCTTAGCAGATACCCCGATTTCAGATTTCCAAAGCTATCAATAAATTATGACATATCCTGAAAACGAAGCCTCCTGTATCTTCCTTCATATTACACTAAGTTCATAAATACATTTCACAGACCCTCTGTGAAGGCAGAAACTAAACTATGGCCTATGATCTAAGACTCGAGAAACACGTGCAAGACTGCTACCAGAACAGAGGTGGCCCTGCCTGCCTCGCCACCCAGAACAGCCATCTCCCTGCTTCCACTGAAGGAGAGGCCTGTCCTGTGCAGTGAGGCCCTGGCGCCCGTGGCTTTGTGGCTTTTCTGTGATTCTAAACCTCAGGGTCTGTGTAGCCGCAAGGACTGTAGGCAGCTGCAGCTCTGTCACTGGCTCCCTAAAGTGGTTTCCTCAACCCCATGTGGCTCCTTGAGGACCAACACTACAGAACCTTTGTCCTGACTGGTCGGTCAAGGTTATCTAACCATGTCTCTTGGCAGTAGATAATCTCTGTATTCCTTAAAGGTGTTAAGACAAGTAATTCTCCTGCATATAAACCATATTTCAATGGTACTAAATAGAGTGTGATTCAAGGAAACAAACTAAAAGTATGTGACAAATTAGCATAACAAAGTCAAGTAAGAGAAGAGTGGAAAGAATTATATTTCAAAGTAACTAAAATGGCAAGAAAACTACTGTCCATTTGGGCAAATTTAAAGATCCATATCCAAACAAAATAATAGAACGAATGTGACAAATCAACGTGGACTGTCTTGAATGTACAGGCTAACGTCAGAGACCAGGCAGAAGGAAAGCTGCCAAGGTGTCAAGAGAGGGTAATTTCTGGAAGGTGTGTGTACCTCGATTTCTTAGACTTTGGATTTGGGGCTACAGCTGCAAGGTACTTAAGTGGTGTAACGAAGCGCCACGCTGGGCTCTGGTAAAGTCTTCCAGGAGGAAGGAAGGGCAAGGGCAGCATGGGGGGGGGGGGGGAGACAGCGGCCCTCCACCTGCAGCTCAGCTCAGGGCCCGAGAGTAACAGGAAAGGTCTCCAAAGGCTGAGATGGGGCACAGATATTGAGATGCAAAGGGCAACACTGGTAAGCAAAACTCAAGCCTTCAATCCCAGGACGAGCTTATGCTTTCTCCGGGGAGCAATGTAAGTTATGGAAGGTTCTGGAGTAAAATTAATTTGGCAATCATCGTATGGACATAAATGTACCAAGGAGAGAGCATGACCCTAGAGCCTAATTATAAGACGCTAGATGAGCTCAGGCAGCAGGTAATGGAAGCCTGGATTAACAGAGTGGCTGAAGAAACAAAGACGAATTCTAACGTAAGAAATGATTAATGTCAAACACCAATTGCCCAAGCATCTCCTCAGTTAATTCAAAAAGTAAACACTGTCCATGTGAGCAACCACGTACGTGCAGTCAGTGCAGTGTTTACAAGTGAAGATTACTTTCCTAATGCCAGAGCACTTCTATTAACTAACAACAATCCCAAATGGCAGAGTGGGGCAAGCAAAACATCTAGTAGGATCAAATATCCTCAGTTAGCTATGGGACCCTGGAGGAAGCCAGGTCCCAAAGACTTGATTCCCACATCTGGGATATGGGAGTAACCTACCTCTTAAACCTCAAGGAGAAACATGAGACAACGAGGTAAGGCCCATCACACGGTACCTCACACACACAACAAACTCAAAGGTCAACTGAAAATGTTTCAGCCTGTCACAGAAAAGGGGCAGTGAGATTTAAGTATGGATGTATATAAGGTTATATATTCTGTAAGTTCCCATTTGGGTCATGAGTTTGGAAATGTAGACTTCTGACAGTCTTATAAACTCACTAAACATATACAACACCAACATATAGGCATTTCTCAGCATTAGGGCAAACTAATTAAATGCTGGCATGCTATTTACCCTCAGGGTAGTAAATATAGTCAAAGCTAAACTCAGCATAAGAAGTTTCATATTCAAAAGCCTAAGAATGATAATCCACATTACTGATTATATCCTTCATCATAGTTGAAAAAATTTTAATATTTCCATTTTAAATGGTCTCAAAAGAGCAGTTTTTCCATGAAGGTATCATGAAATACAGTGACATCATATATTTTATCTAGTTCTACAGTTTACTTGCTTTTAATTTGCTGCCCAAATGTGTAAGATGTGAGTGATGGCAGTGCTACAAAAGAATGTAATTTTTAAAAGAAAAAGCTTTGCACAGCTGCTTGTAATAAAATAACCAAACCTCGCAGCAAAGGCTGATTAGATAAAGATAAATATAGTAACACATGCATAAGTCTGAAATAGATCTAAGAAAAACTGTCACAGAGGACATTTCCATGACTGTCCTGACAAGCAATTTTTAATAATTAAATGTGCCTATGCATGTATGGTTTTATAGAAAAGCTATTTATAATGCCCCTTACAACTTCGCAGCATCATAAAACTGCATATTTTTTTAAACTCTCAAATACTAACTTGGTACACAGTAACTGTTTACAAATGACCTGTATTATTTAAAGTAAAAAGCATAATGTGAATTAATTTAGAAAATGTCTTAATTTTCAAAAACGCACTAATTGCTCACAAAGTGAGGCACTATAAATTATGTGGCTCCATTTTAGACATAGATAAAGAACAAGTTCTAAGTTCTGGCATGTTATCCTCTATTTACAGGAATTAAATACAATTAAATTTAAATAACGTCGTAAGAACATTTTATTTCAGCTTCATCTTATTTTAGAAACACCAGAGACTGATCATACATAATATATGGAAGTATTTGAAGTTGGTTTTGGCTAGTCTATTAAAATCAGTTAGTGAGGCTAAACTGTAAAACAAATACACATCTACCCAGATTGTGCCAATTAAGTTTATGCTTTACTTAGTGGCATAAAATAACACTTCATATAACTTACCCTAAAATAACATCTGCTAATAAAACTATGACCTAGATTATTGTGAAATTCTGACACTTCTTGCAAGGATACAAGGAGGGCTTCCTTTGCTGCCCTCTCCCTGACCCGTGCTCCCTGACCTTACATGCTCAAGACCATTTCCCTGGGTCTGTTCTCGCACCAGCATCGCAGTGTCTTGGCACCTTTACCTTTACACTGTGTCTTAAAATAAGGCAGTGTAATTCAGCCAACCTTGTTCCTTGAATCTCCATTTAAGTTTTAGAATCATTTTCCCATTTCATACAAAAAAGGCTGTTAGGGTTTAAACTAAGATTGCACTGAATCTTTTGACCAATTTGGGAAGAATGGACTTCATAGTAGCTCATCTTCTGACACATGAGCATGTTATGTGTCTCTATTTATTTCAGTCTTCTTTCATTTCTCTCTGCCATATTTGATAGTTTTCAATGCAGAGATTTTGCACATATTGACCAAATATCCCATATTTTTAGCACTATTATATGAGTTAGTTAAAATTTCATTTTGCGGGACATCTGAGTGGCTCAGGGGTTAAGTGCACCTGCCTTCGGCTCAGGGCGTGATCCTGGAGTTCTGGGATCAAGTCTCACATCAGGCTCCCTGCATGGAGCCTCCTTCTCCCTTTGCCTATGTCTCTGCCTCTCTTTCTGCACCTCTCATGAATAAATAAATAAAAATCTTTAAAAAAATAAAATAAAATTTCATTTTGCAATATACAGAAGTATAATTGATTTTTATGTATGATCTTGCATCCAGAGGCTCTGCTGGATTCACTGACTAATTGAAACAGTTTTTGGTGAGATTCCTCTGAACATGATCATATCACCTGTGAAAACACAATTTTAATTCTTCTTTCCAATCAGCATGCCTTTTATTTCTTCTACTTGCCTTATCCCACTGGGTACAGCCTATGGTACGGTGTTAAGTAGAAGTGATCAGAAGAAGAAGTCAGGACCTATTCTCTCCTCTTGTGTTTTCTGAAAGGATTTAGGTAGATTGCTAATATTTCTTCCTTGAAAGGTTGATAGATTCCACCAGTGAAGCCACCTGGGTCCATGGTTTTGTTTGAGAAAAAAAATTTTTTTTAATTACAAAGTCACAATCTCTTAAAATACATTAGTATTCAGATTTTCTATTTCTTCTAGTATCAGTTTTGGTTCTTATAGGTCATTCCAGTTGGTGAATTTCCTAGCATAAAATTATACATAATAGTCTCTTAGAATCGTGTAATATCTATATAATTTGTTGTGGTGGCCTAGCCATATTGTTCGTGCAGAGTCCTTTTTCACTAATTCCCTGCTCTTAAAAGCAGAGGTTTAAGTTCACTGATCCCAGATCTTTCATTTTTTCTAACGTAGCCTTTTAAAAACTGTAATGTCTCTCTAAGCACTGCTTTAACTACATCCCACAAAATTTAATCTTATTTTCATTTTCACTAAGTTCAAATATTTCCTATTTCTCTTGTGATTTCTTCACTGACCCATGGATGTACTTTGAAGTGTATTCTTTTATTTCTAAGGATCTGGAAACTTTCATATATTTTTCAGTTACTCATTTTTAATTCAACTCTGTTGGGGGTCAGAGAATATAGTCTGCATTATTTCAATCTTTTAAATTTATTAACACTTATTGAGATTTACTTTATGCATTTAACACCCATCTTTCTGTTTCAATGAATATTCCATGTACAACTTCAAAAGAATGTGTGTTCTATTGTTGTTGGGTAGAGTTCTCTGAAAAAATCAATTAGGTCAAAGTTATTTCACAGTGACATTCAAGTTTTCTATATCCCCAAGTGCTTTCCATTTGCTCCATCAGTTATGTAATCTCTGGCAAAACAGATTTCTTTATTTTTCCTTTTATTTTGGGGGAAATTTTGCTTTGTGTATTTTTAACTTCTTGCATGCATTCTTGGGATTCTAAAACCATGTTGGTGAATGCACTCTTGCGTTATTATGAAATGTCTCTATGACTAGTCAGATTCCTGTCCTGAAACCTAGTTTCCTGGTATTAATATAGTTATTAAGCTCTCTTATCTATTGTTAGCATGCCATATCTTCTTCCACCCTTTAAACTATCTGTATCTTTACAGTTAAAGAGTGTCTCCTACAAAGAGCATATAATTGAGTCTTACTTTTCCAATCAGTCTGACAGTCTCTGCTTTTTAATTGCACCTTTCAGAAAAATTTACATTAAATATAATTATCAATATGGTTTTAAATTTACCATCTTGATTTTTGTTTTCCATTTTTCTCATCTGACTTTTATTACTTTTCTTGTCTTTGGGATTGATCATTTTTAAGTGTTCCATTTTATCTTCACTATTGGCTTATTATTAGTCTTAAAAACTTTTTAGTGGTTGATCTACAGTAAAGTAGCCCTTCTCAAACAGTTTTGTGAGAATGAAGCTAACAGGAAATGGTATGACTATTTGTAAATCTCCCAGTGACAGTACGTAGCTCCTAGGTGCACAGGACAGAAGGTACAATAAAGAGCTTTCACTGGCATCAAATTTGAAAACACTTTAGCCATTATGTTTTCAAGTATTTCTTCTTTCTCAATCTCCACTCCTAGCATACAGACCCCAAGTATAACATGTTACACCACTTGGTCACTGAGCCTGAGCCTCACAGGTCACTGAGACTCTATTCATTTTTTTAAAAGTTTTATTTATTTTAGTAATTTCTACACCCAATGTGGGGCTCAAACTCAACCCCAAGATCAAGAGTCACAGGTTCTTACAGATTGAGCCAGATGGTGTCCCTAAAGTTTTTTTTTTTTTTCCTTCGTGTGCTTCGGTTTTGATTTTCTACCTCTGGGTCTTCATATTCACTAAACTCTTCTTCTGCAATATCTAGTCTGTTAATCTTGCCCTTTTTTCATTTCAGAGACTGTAATTCTTAGTCCTTTCAATTCTGTATTGTTCCATTTTATAATAAACCTTATAATTCTCTCGATTATGCTCATTTTCCTTTTACATAAATATACATAAATATAAACAGCTACTTTGAGTCCTTTTCTGCAAATTGTATCATCTCTCTTGTATCTATTTCTTTCTGTTCACGGTTTACTCTTCAGGGTCACATTTTTCTGTTTCATCCTGTCTACTAATTTTTGATTGGTTATGAGACATTACTTGACTATGTCCTGTGCTACATTTCTTGTTTTCTTTTAAAGCATATTGGGCTTTGAACCATAGGCAATTAAATTCTTTGAAGAGAAGGTGGTCCTTCTGAGGTAAGTTTTTAAGCTTTGTTAGGGCAGGTTTAGAGAACTGGTTAAGTTAAGGCTGGTACAGCCCTCCTAGAGAGAGCATAATCCTTCTGGGTATGTACTTAATTCACAGTGTGTCCTATAAAGCCTCTCTACTCAGAATGTGAAACTTTTCCAGTCTCTCTTTGTAAAGTCTGGGAGTTGTTTTTCTTACAGTTACCCGGTCATTCTCTGGACAATGGAAGCACATCGTAGTGTTCAGCAACAAACTCAAGGTCACCCCTGTGCAAGTTTCTGGAACTATTCTTTGTTGTAACTCCTTCTCTTCTGTACTGTTTCCTACACATTTAATCCACTTCAGCTTCCCATGGGACCATCTCAGATGGCTTGGATTCTACTTTCTTGTCCTGTAGTCTAGAAAATGCCTCTAGGAGGAAAACCATAGTGATTTGGGAGTTTTCCTTGATTAACTGTTTTGTCTCAGGACCACGGATATGTACTATCTATATACAGTTGTTTCATATATTTGTCCAGTTTTCTAGTTATTTAAGGTAGAAGGTAAGTCTGGTCTCTGTTACTTCAGCATGGCTAGAAACAGAACAAGGATATATACCTCTGAATTGGATATAAGATGGAAGATTTGAACTGGACTAAACAGGGGAGTGTTTCTCTCTTAAGTAACAAAAAGTGACCAGAATTTTATTGACTCAATCAAAACCTCATTAACAGATGAAAAAGATTCTTTAAAGTTTAGGTGAAGGCAGTAGGTAAGAAAAATAAAAGCGTATCACATTTATATTCCACTTAATTCACAGTTTTCACTAAACTATTTAGTTCTCTAAATATATATTTTGCAAAATGTTGTCCAAATACATTCGAGTTATCAAAAACATCTTTAAAGGGTGACTTGTATTCTTTACTGCCTGCAAACCTTAAATTCACATTAGTTGTATTCCTATAAAATTTAGTGCAATTTGGATTCAATCTATTTTCCAACAGCAACACTTTAATGTAGATTATATTACTAACCATAGAGAGATTACTTGAGGATAGGAGGATCCTTTATAAGAAGTAGCAAAGACCAGGGCCAGTTGCCATGGTCCCCCTCCTCCCCTCAAACACAGTTAATTAGACAGTAGTATTTCCAGTGAACATAAATGTGGCCTCTAGAACTCTTGCCATGGTAAGTCAGCACACGAAAGTAAACTTAATGGCCACTCATACCCTATTTCAAATTTGAGCTAAACTGAAGGGGCAGTTGCATGGCCCAGGCACTATTGTCAACTACCTAACAAATGTTACCTCATTTAATTCTCACAAAACTATGTGGCATTGGTACTTCCACTATCTTCAGTTAATGATGAGAAAACTGAGTAACATAAATAGTAGGCAAGCCAAGAATCAAATCTAGGTAGTCAGTCTAGTTCTAGAGTCCAGAGTCCATGTATCAGAGACTGGCAAACTATGGCCTGTGGGCCAGCTGCCTATTTTGTAAGTAAGAAGTTGTTTCTGCCAGGATGAGGGAATACAACTTTTGGAAACAGCGACAAAGTAAAAAGCCCCCAATGAGAAATTTGCTTAGAGAGGAAAAAATGAGAATCATTAATCTTACTTACAAGGATCATAAAAATAAAGAGCCATGGCAACAGGTGTCTTTCTGGAGGCCATTCGGTTGTGCTGATATTGCTGGGCAATTTGTCTGTGTTTTGAAGTAATATATACATTTTCTTTCTAGCTAATTCTATATAAGGTTTATCTTCAGAATAGAAAATGACTATCACAGGACTGCAACAGATCTTCCTTTTTGAGTCAACTTGAAATGACCAAATGGAAGACACTGTTGGAAAGGATCTTGTGGCCCATCCTCACTCCAGTATCATGGTTTACTATACAGGAAATTATTTGTGTCATCAATGTACTCTGTCTACCAGATTCAGGCCTGAAACTGAAATCTATGAAAATAAAACAGAACTAAATTCACTTATACTCTTTCCACATAATTGACAGTACAAAAACACAAATGTTTTTAGGGGGAATAATTTTTAGATTTAATAAATAAATAATAGTTACTCATTTAATTTGTTGTTGTTATTGTTGTTCAATGTGATGGGTAGGTACAAAAAGCCAAGAGCAAAGAGAAAGTTTTCATATTACTTTTTTTCCCTAAGGCCATTATCACACTAATTCAGGCAATTACTTAAACTGTTAAGTCTCTTAGTTAAAACTTCATTATAGGTTTGGATTAGTGAAACACTTGATTAGGAAATATTGAATTTTTTTTGTCACAATATGCACATATAAAACAAATATAATACAGAAGAATTTATGTGTGTCCACCTTTCCTGCCCACCTTAAGTCCCATTCTCCAGAAAAAAAAATTTTTTTTTACTTTTTTTGTTCCTCTCATAGTTCCCTCTACACATCAAAATCATAAGCATAGTTAGGTTTCCAGATTTAATAGCCTTACACAAGGTCTAAAGGTTTTCCTAGATTTAAAAATCAGAATTTAACTCATCAGTCTTCAACTATCTGTCTCAATTTTTAGCCCTTCTACTAATTGTGATTGTTAAGTATATAGAGTATAATTAAATTTCCTATTACACTAAGGTGGCATTGTGTCTCAGTTCCTCACTGATACTGGAGTCATAACACACTTTCCTCTGATAATGTCAAGACTGTAAACATTTGCACCTTGAAGTGAACAGCAACCAAACCTTCTTTATTATAGTCTTGTTCTGAATGTTGGAAACCAAGAGCTAGCATCTACATTATGATATGTAAATATGATTTAATGCCAAGCCAAGAGGATTGTTAAAATTACATTCAATCCTTTACAAATCCAATGTTAGGATCTCCTGACCACTCCAAGGACAGAAGAATCCTAGTTTTAGGATTGAAGGGACCCACTTTTCCCATGGAGTACTTAAAACCAAGTACTTAAAACCTTTCCTCCTACCTTTGGCCATGTCAGGAATTTTTCCTAAGGTTTCTAATTGCTTCTTTCAGGGAAGGTAGAGTTGAAGGAGAACAGAGGCCATTCCCAAGGTGTTGATCCTTGTGTTCTTCCTCAGTTTGGAATGGCTGTCGTTTGAACCTGCTTTACAGCCAATATTCATTCTTCCTGCAGTTGCTTTGGCTGCCCAATCAGGTTGACTACTCTGCTTCCCGGGGTCAATTGTCTCTTCTTGTTTACTCTCCTGTTTTGCTGCTGTACACGTTCAACTCTTTTCTTAATAAGGGAACTGGGGAAAGCTAACTTTTCTAGTCCTCAGACATCTCAATGTCTTTTTGCTGCTGTTGTAACTGAAAGTATTTTGCCAGATACTGAATTCTGAGTTAAAAAAAAGTATGTTTACCTTTGGATTTTGTTGGCAATACATATAGTATCCAGCATTACTGATGAAAACTTTGATGCCAGTTGGACATTTCTTCCACATGTGGAACTTGTTTTTCCTCCTCTCTGAAAATTTTTGCAATCTTACCTTCACCTTTAAGGTACTGAAAT
This sequence comes from Nyctereutes procyonoides, assembly GCF_905146905.1. NCBI lineage: Eukaryota > Metazoa > Chordata > Mammalia > Carnivora > Canidae > Nyctereutes > Nyctereutes procyonoides. The sequence continues at coordinate 62,153,213 of NW_026575146.1, read as the reverse complement.
TTTACAAATACATACCTATGAGTGACTTGCTTTTACTAATTGTGCTGGGTCTCATTGGGTCCTTTTAATATAAAAAACACAACTCTTTCCTATAGAAATTATCTTCCTTTGCTTTTTTGTTTTCATTTTATTTATTTATTCACGAGAGACAGACAGAGAGAGATAGAGACAGAGACACAGGCAGAGGGAGAAGCAGGGTCCATGCAGGGAGCCTGACGTGGGACTCGATCCCGGGTCTCCAGGATCAGGCCCTTGCCTGAAGGCAGTGCTAAACCGCTGAGTCACTCGGGCTGCCCCCTTTGCTTTTTTTTTTTTTTGATAATTTTCTCTCCTCTCTTTCCCTTTAGTTGCATGGCTGCAACTAAAGGGATCAGCACGTTCAAATGCCAGGTCCAGTTCTTGCTATTGTCAGTGTCTCACATTGGAGACACTCAGTTGCCTTGCTACTGTACATCATCTCCCCTTTCCCTACTCTGTGAATGCTGTCCTCTTCCTCCTAAGGTTACTACCACCTTTCCCATACAATGGAAAATAAGGACAACAGTGTGTTGGCTGGTTCCGGCCCCACCCAAATATCACACTCCTGCCCAGAATCCCTATTCCTGGACTCACACGTCCCCCAGTTTCAGCTACACAGTCCTGGTCATCAGACATCAACTCCAGGTGACTCTGAGGATGCCTTCCAGGAAGGTAAAATGAAGACTGGACTAAATGTCAATGGAGTCAAACCCTCCTCACAACAACATTACCATTGAAAGTTTACTCATACAACACTTTTCTTTTCTGTTATACTTGAAAGCAGAAAGTACTTCATCCAAAGTTTGAAGCAGTTTGGCTTTAGTACTATCCCACAGGCCTCTTCATCCTATGTAACATTTCTATAATGAGAACATCCTCTGGGTTAAATTCCTTCCAACATAACTCACCCCTGTTTTGGAAAGCACACAAAATGTAGTGTCTACAAACCTTAAAAATGTGCAAAGAGCATATACACATATACACATTTACACTGAGAAAAATGAGACACTTCATTAAAATCCCAAGCTTCTATTTTTGTGCTAATACACCAGGTACCACTGTTGCACAGTCTTCTGTGGAAAGGTGGGATGCCTCTCCAGCACAACCTCTGCTCTATCTCGGTCTTCTGAAAAAAAATCCATATACACTTCATCATGAGGAGTCTACCTATATCCAGAGATACCGTGCATAATACAACATAGAAGCACAGAAAATAAAACAGAAGCGTATATTTAATGGAAATGTGAACAAGATGCTCTTTTGGTTACTCTTCCACCAGGTTTATCTTAGAGGTGACACGATTCAGACAATCAACTCTCCCTAAATGTTTGAGAAACTGTTCTTCTGAACTCCCTCGTGAGAGATGGATTAGCTACAGAAATATGTATCTGCCCAGAAGGCCACATCCAGATATTATAGAGTCAGACAGCGATCTAATGCTAACCCAGGTAGTTGACAGATCTAAATATAAATACTCAAAAGTTTCCATTTCACTAGTTCATAATGATTGAAAAAAAGTTATTCCATTTCTTTTCAATACATAATTCTTCCAGCAATATTTTAATTTTAGTAAGGCATAAATGCCTCTCATGACAAAAGTATATTTTATTCTGTGTAAGTGAATTTTAAAATATAACACTTCAAATTTAGTCACTTAATATGTCTAACCCTAAAACTCACTTCAAAATTCAAAGAGGGGGGCAGCCCGGGTGGCTCAGCGGTTTAGTGCCACCTTCAGCCCAGGGCCTGATCCTGGAGACCTAGGATCGAGTCTCACGTCGGGCTCCGTGCATGGAGCCTGCTTCTCCTTCTGCCTGTATCTCTGCTTCTCTCTCTTTGTGTGTGTCTCTCATGAATAAATAATAAAATTAAATATAAATTAATTAATTAAATTCCAAGAGGGAAAGTGAAGTACTTCCTGTGCTTATTTTTTGAAAATTACATTTTATAGAAATTCAGTGGAAACAATATTTTATTTTGGCTACCCCGTTACAGCACACACCATCCAATAACTAACTGGCTTTAAATACTAGGGCACTGGGAAGCATTCCTAAAATTTTGCGTACAATACGGCAAACAGAAAAACACTGCCAAGTCCCTCTATGGTCTGCTATCCAGACCAGCACAAACCATGTCTTTAATGGCCAACTATAAACAGAAACAAAGTGACTGCCTGGCAGAGTCCACAGCATTTGTGGAAGGATTCAGAGCATCATATGAGCCACCAGGACACTTCTACTAAAATTAAGATTTCACGTTAGCCAATTGAAGTTCTTGCAAAAACGATAAGCAGATAAAATTGACTCTGATTAGCACAAAGACAAGAGGGATTTCTGGAAGACTCTCGGAGAATCAAAGGGGGCTCTGGAAGATGACAGGCAGACATCAGGCACACCCATCCAGCAATGACAGGGTTGTGCTGTAGGAGCTCTATCATCTCCACCAGGGAGCCCAAGGTTCCTATGGGAGAGCCAGAGGAGGGGTCTGCTCTAGCTCCCTGCCTGGTGCAAACATGCTCAGTGTTCTCACAGGAACTGGGGTGTTTTCAGCAAAGGGAATGGGCACTAGGCAGCCAAAAAGCAACAAATATCTACTGCAGACGATCAACAGTCTAGCAATAATGAAGTATTTCTCAGTGTGAGTAAATGGATGCATTTAAGCATATTCACGAGGCCATGGCTCTCAAAGGACTCAAGCTAGATCCTTCCTGTAGGGCAGTAAAGGAATAAACACCTTCGGTTTCGGCTCTACCTAGAATCCTTCTTCAATTCAGACTGTGATCCATATGAACAAAGAATCAATCTGTCACAGACTCAGGTGTGGCCTACTGGGCGCCATATGTAGTTAACTGTCAAATCAAACATTGTACTTATTAACCCAGGAAAATAAACTTGTACACAATCCAAATAAATCTGCAAACTGATAATCATCACTTTGATATAGAGAACAGGTTTATCTCAAAGCTTTTTAAAAGATCTAAACTTTATGAAGATCAAATATTATTATAGAAAACACAATCTTTCCAACTAAAAAGGATGAAAAAGAGAGTAAAAGTAAACATTCTAATATGATCAAGCTACCTTATTAAAAAAATTACTAATGTATAAATTAGAATTTATTTAGAAAAAGTTAAATATTAATAGTTCAATATATATATATATGTCTTTATTATAAAGATGTTTCAAACTACTTCTTTAAAATATTAACATTTCTAAGTTCCCTACCTCCAAATACTCAGTATTACAAAATCTGAAAACACTGCTTACTTATACAGGGATACTTAGGATTTAACTGAAAGGACTTCTGTTTGCTGGAAATGATGCCAAAAGTAAATCTGAACTTACAGCAGCCTCCATCCAAACCCTATCATAAAGTGCTTTACAACAAATTAAATACAAAAGAGCATGCTTCCAAGCGGTGGCTTCGGAATGTGCATTTGCTCATGGAGACATGAGTGCGCGCAGCTGGCGCTAACCTTCTCAACGTTTCAATCAAAGCCTGACAGCTACCAGTTTTATTTCACATGGAGTAATTATAGCAAACGGCAGTTAGGCTTAATGTTCTGCTATTTCTTTTCTTTCTGGAATGTAATCAACAAGATATTAAGATTGCTTCTGCTTAGCTTTTCTTTAATCTTCACACCGACAAAAATAAAAATTCAATCAGCAGGCACTGAGTGAAAAGTGCAGGTGAGGGAAGGAGACCTGATGGCTGGAAGGATTTTCTCTGGACCACCATTCCAACACTGGAGGTCTTCACAGCTTTCTGCAAATAACATCTACTTGTCCTCTCATGACGCAATACAAAATCTTCACTAGGCTTCTCATTTGTTACAATTCCTGGACTTTTTGACATATATCGTGGCAGCATATGTGGATCACTGTGAAATGCTTTTGTACGTTCAATAAGGAGAGCCCTGAGCAGCAGCTCCCCAGAGGTTATGCTACTCTGAAACCTGGTGCCCCTACACATGCTTTGTGTACAGCAGGACAACTGAAGCAGACTGCAGGATAGAGAGCAGATGGTCCAGATTTAACAGACCATGTGCTTAAATTCTTAAAGTAGTAAAATGTTACTCTCATATCCTTGTGTAAAATGTACAAATGCACGTATTTTTAATCTTCTTACACCTCTACTTGCTGAAGTGAATTTAGGCTGCTCTTTTAAATTCCTGCCTCCCCATACACACTGTCACTGTCCTGGACCACCCAGCATATCTCCAGAATCCCAGGATCGGGAAGCTGTGAGAGCTCTGGGGAGCCTTACTCTGTCCTAGGCCTCCAGACTGTCCCACAGGCTCCAGCACTTGTCCCCACTCAGTCATGAGGCCAGCAGGACGACTCAGCCGTCCTCCAGGGTCATCTCTCACCCCTGACTCCAGTGGCCTTTAGCTCAGCACTTCTCCTGTGCTTCATTCATGCTGTCATCACATTTATCACCATCCAACATAACTCCATATTTTATTTGTTTGTCAGTCCGCCTCCTCAAATGTATGCTCCATGAAAGCAGCAGTTTGGTCTCCTATTTACTAATATATTTTTCAAGCCCCTACAAGTCCTGATACACAGTAAGTTCTCAGTAAAATACCTAAAAAACAGATAAATACACCTCACAGGCTTATAAATCAAAGGGAATGGATCACAGGAAAAATCAGGTCAGACACTGTAGGCATAGATAATGCTCCAAAGAAAAAGAAAGCAAAATACTGAGTACAAAATATTTGCACTTGAACATGATCTGACTATGCTTCACAGATGTGGAGGCTGATGGATAGAATAAATGGTCAGTTGTATCAGGCTCTGTGGCTGTTGCTGAGAAAACTCAACTTTGGCTGATTTATACACAAAAAAAGAAATTTACTGAAAGGTTTCTGGGTGACTCCAAGAATTACCAGGAATGCTGAATGTTGAAAAAACCAGGTAGGAACCGAAAGTCACCCCAACTAAGGATGACGGCCCCCCACACCAGAGAGGCCCCCTCTAGCAAGAAACCTGCTGACCAGGACTTGGACAAAGCCCTCAGCATCAGAAGGAAACCTCCATCCACTGTCCCTACTTCTGAGGTCACGTTTCGACACAAAATCCTGAGCAGAAAATCTCAACTAGCATCCACCCACTTGGACCTATACACAGGGACCCACAGCCTTGGAAGGAGGGGCTCAGATGCTGGAAAAGCCAAAAAAACAAAAAACAAAAAACACCAGCAAAAAAGGTTTATGGGGACAGAGGTGTAAATAACACACACTTCCCTTAGTATAAACAGCAAAGAGAAAGTTCTCAGTACAAAGGACTCGACTATACTTGATTAGTAATGTATTAGTGAAGTGGCTGTTATTAGCACTGTGAGAACAGTTTAAGAATAATATGCTCAACTTCACATATTTGAACAGCAATTTAGTTTTCTGCAATATTAACTGGCATGAGAAATGTTACACAGGGGCGCCGGGGTGGCTCAGTCAATTGAGTATCCGTCGGGCTCTTGATTTCAGCTCAGGCATGATCTCAGGGTCCTGAGATGGAGTTCTGCCTTCCGGCTCCAGCTGAGTGTAGAGCCTGCTGGATATTTTCTCTCTCCCTCTCCCTCTAACCAGACCCCCCTCCCTCTCTAAAAGAAAGGATGGAAAGAAGGAAGGAGAGAGGGCGGAAGGAAGGAAGGTTACATTTATTTAAGGTTAAGGTACCACTGAAATATTTTAAACCTTGTCTTTATAACACAACAGAAATGTTTTTCAAGGCATCAGCAATAAGACAAATATGTGTACATTCATGTAGCAAATCAGCAACAAATAATTACACAGTGACCCAAATAACAAGGATTGGGAGGAGGTGAGTGCTCCAGTTACAGAGCAATCACTGACTCATGAAAATTCAGTTGTTTGCATTTAAAAAGAGTCTGAGCTCTCTAACACTCTTTGCAGCTTTAATTTTGTGCAGCCACAAAATACAAATAACTCCCAAATCTAAATCTACTTTCTTTTCTCTCTTCTCAGAAGTATGAAAAGGCTGGCCAGGTATGCTTGAGTTTAAGAGAAACCATCTGTTCCTTTCTTCTTCAGTCTCCTTATACTCAAATGATGTGCACACAAAGCCCTCTCCAGGTCCGCCATAGGCAGAGTAGGGAAACAGTTTTTACATGTTCCCTGGAATTTCAAGAATGTGTCCCCAAGGGCACTGAAATATGCCTACTTAAAAACAAACTATACCAAGGAAAGAAAAAGAAACAGAATACAAGTGTGCTAAAACTAACCCAAAGAACATGTAAACATAATTTCTGGGTATGCCTCCTAAAATTCATAGGAAATATAATATGGAAAAAAAAACAGAAAATAAACAAAAAGACCCCCATTAGCTTCATTCAAGGAACACTTACTAAACACCTATCATTTAACCAACACTGGACTAGATGCTGCCAGGAGCCAACCAAAAGGACCAGTTCCTTTCCTGGCTGCATGCAAACTGAGGAGGATACGTGGAGGACAAAATCATACCAGCAGAGGTGCAATTTGTTAAATTTAGTAAACAAGGAGGCCTTCAGACTGACTAATGCCTAAGTAAGCAAACCAAACTTTAACCCTGTCAATGCCTCAAGATAATAAAATCAAAACACTAAGAACAGCCAATCCCAAACAGCCATCTAGGCTTTCAACCATAGCCAATCAATAATTTCCTAACTTTGTTTCTAGCTTTTTCTCTACAAAGTCTCTCCCCACACTCCTTTTTTTTTTTCCTTAAGATTTTTATTTATTTATTTATGAGGGACAGAGGGAGAGAGAGAATGAGAGAGAGAGGCAGAGACACAGGCAGAGGGAGAAGCCAGCTCCCTGTACAGAGCCTGATGTGGGACTCGATCCCGGATCCTGGGATCAGGCCCTGAGCTGAAGGCAGACGCTCAACTGCTGAGCCATCCAGGCATCCATCTCCCCACACTCAGGTTGGTGGAGTGCTCCTAACCATGCGCTGCTTGGCGCTGCCTGATGCAAACTGATTTTTGATCAAATAAACTCTTAACATATGCCTTAGCTCATCTTTTAACAAAATACAACCAAGAGGGTAGGACGTTATAAAGTTCTTATTTCAATATCTAATGATATGATCTTAATATGGTTAAATTAAAAAAAATCATTTCAGATTTTTATAATACATATTTTCCAATGATTTTCTCAATAGCTGTGAAACTTGTGAATGAAAAATTTAACAAAAACTTTATAATTGCAACATGGAATGTATGAAAACTAAGGGAGAAGGAGTAAATATTAGAGTGGCAACTCGACATCATTTAGGTTTCTGACAAATAAAGGAACATAATTTATATTAAATAAATCTCTACATAAATTAACAGTAAGATGGAAGTAGACTTCAGATAATGCAGAGAAGAAAAACATCTGGTAAACAAACAAATGCTGGCAACAGAAGCACGGAAAATACCGTTGCCAAACTTTACCCTGCAATTCTCCAGGTTGGGAAAACTGTTCCACGAGTTCAGGCTGGGAGGTTCACCCTAGCAGAATGTGCTTCCAAAGCTGGCTGAGTGATGAGATTTCCCAGTGATTCCCAAGACATGCCATCCCGGGGGACTTAAGCACGACTGGGAACCCCTCAGCACACAGAAGACACTGAGGGTGGAGTAGCCCAGGATGGGGCAAGGGCCACAGAAGAGAAAAAACGACATTGATAAAGACAAACACACTACACAATGACACTGCTAACAACAAGTGTATCCCTATACATCCTGGTGCCTATGATCAGAACCCCCCCTTTTTTTTTTCAAGGCTGCCTTTGGTTTTATTGATTTTTTTCTATAAAAGTTTTCAATTTCATTGATTTTTTTTAAAAAGTAAACTCTACTCTCAATATGGGGCTTGAATCCATGACCCCAAGATTAAGAGTTGCATGCTCTACCAACTGAGCCAGCCAGGTGCCCCCAGAGCCCTTTCAATGTGCCACCATGATCCCTTCCATCCTCACAATGCAGGCACCAAGTAGTTGTGACTGGCATCACACTTTATACATTAGGAGACAGAGGCACAGAGAAGCAAATCATTTTCCCAAGGCCACAGAGCAAGGATTCAATCCACTCCAGGGCCACACTTGGCGAGGTTAGTGGTTTTACAATAGATCATATTTTCTCTATCTCTTTCTGAAACCCTGATTTAATATATGGCTAATTTCAAAGTAGCTGGTTTTAACTGTCAGATATTTTAGTATCTACAGATCATTAACTTTAGAGGACTGTGAGAGTTATTCCCTATTTTTTCAAGTACCTGCTTCTGGCTGTGAATGAATAGGGAACTTCCCTGATCATGTTTAAAGTTGTCTACAGGGGCAGCCCCGGTGGCGGTGGCGCAGCGGTTTAGCACCGTCTGCAGCTTAGGGCGTGATCCTAGAGACCCTGGATCGAGTCCTGCGTCGGGCTCTCTGCATGGAGCCTGCTTCTCCCTCTGCCTGTGTCTCTGCCTCTCATTCTCTCTCTGTGTCTCTATGAGTAAATAAATAAAATCTTTAAAAAAATAAAATAAAATAAAATAGTCTACAGTAAGATGCAGTTCAAAAGTATATATATTAGACACATATTCTCAACCACCTGAGCCAATGGATCCTATCGTGGCATCAGGAAAAAGTTTGCTTACTAAACAGCTTCTTGGTTTTCCTAAGACATTCTGACAGGCCAAACCTCCAAGCTGAACAGAAACCCCACCATGTAGCAACCAGCAGGGTGACAATGACCATTTCTAGATGCTTCTTCTGCCTCTGAAATGCTCATGACCAAGTGTAATTATTAACAGGTCAAGGAATAAATTAATTCCAGGGCATTGGAAATTATGTTCATGAAATGAGAAGTGGCCTTGCTGACATTGCATCACTATTTCTAGACAGCACACTTGAACATCAAATAAATCTCGCATCATGGAGACGTGCCAAAAGCTAGTGACCTAGTTTCATTAGGGTGGGAAAGAACAGCAATCTGTCCTTTGAGACAAGAACCAAAATAGCTTCCTACAGCCTAGCTTCATGCTTCCAAAAAGTTTTAAATAATTTTTCCAGGCAAGAGCAAAAATAATACTTAGAGTCAGTATCAAATATGAATTTCCTTCATGTAACCCCATGAGTTAATGCTAGCTCTCATGATGTTATCTCTATTTTCAAATTTTGGAAAAAATGAAGGATGAGCAGAATTAAATAAGAAAGTATTTCCAACATCTAACAATTGCCACACTAGCATACCAAGATTATTTTTGAGAAACTCCAAAGGTAATTAGCTAACTATGACAACTTCAAAGAAAAATACAAGTAATAAAACTTTTTTAAAAAGTATATGACATGTACATAAAAATAGGGCATCCCGAGTGGCTCAGAGGTTTGGCGCCTGCCTTCGGCCTGGGGCATGATCCTGGAGTGCCAGGATCGAGTCCCGCATTGGGCTCCCTGCGTGGAGCCTGCTTCTCCCTCTACCTGTGTCTCTGCCTCTCTCTCTGTGTGTGTGTGTGTGTCTCATGAATAAATAAAATCTTAATCTTATAGAGAACTACTGAACCTGCATACAGCACAACAGAAACAAAGCTTGGCACTCAACATAAACTGGCAGGAGCCAGGAACAACTACTTTTAGAAGAAACAGGAAGGGCAGGAAGCCAGTCTGAAGACCCCAGGACTATGAAACACATTTACTATGAGGTCTTTCTGAAATTAAAGCATGTGAACTTAGGATAAAATTGCCTCTAAGAATTCACTTTATAACATCTACAAACTGTATAACGTCTATAAGACACATACTTGTAACAAAGCAACTCAAAGGTAGGAAACATAAGGTTGGGTAAGACACCTCAGGTGAGTGCAGGTAAGTGACGCTAAAATTATTAAGGGTTCATATTCATCACAGTTGGGTAAGAGAGAATTCAAGGTAAAGAAACTTCATGGGAAAACAGGGGCATGTCATACTGACAGAGTGGTATAACCACAATGAAGACATATATGATCTCTTTAGGTCCTCAAAACACATGAAACTGAAAAATATTCAAGAAAATATGTGACAGACTTTTAAAATAGAAAAACAAAAACAAAACACCTGTGAAGTGTATGTATACACAATAAACTGAGAAAAGAAAATATGTGAGAGAGGCGCCTGGATGGCTCAACTGGTTAAGTATTTGCCTTTGGCTCAGGTCATGATCTTGGGGTCCTGGGATCAAGCCCCACATTGGGCTCCTTGCTCAGCGGGGAGTCTGACTCTCCCCTTCTCAAATACATTAATAAGAATCTTAAAAAAAAAAAAAAAAGGAAAACCTGCTAGAAAAATGAGACATTGACAGAAATATAATAATATTAGATACCTTAACATACATCTTTCCAATTTTACGGATCAAATACAGAAAAACTAAAATATATATACATATAATTAATAAAACATTCTATAACTATGTCTATACTTCACAAACAAAAAGAAATACTTTCTTTTCAAATGCCATGAAATATCTTAACAAAGTGGTCAGTTATTACACAAAATCAAACCACAATCACTTCTCAAAGGTAATGCTACAAAAAACGATATCTGAACATGTTACAATGAAACTAGAAATTATTAATAGAAAACACAAGAAATGACTTGGAAACTAAAATACAAATAAACAAAAAAACCCAAAAACATTTCTCTAAGCAATTCTTCAGTTAAACTTAATTAAGAATATAAATGCAAATCTGGAAAATAATAAAAGTGTTATCTGAAAATAATGGTAAACAGCTCATATTAGCTTAAAAATATAGTCAAACTCTGATGTAATGAATTAATTAAATTTCTGAATTGTTAAGTTAAAAAGGTGCAATGAAGGGCTCTGGGTGGTCCACTAGACTAAGCACTCGATTCTTGGTTTTGGCCCAGTTCATGATCTCAGGATCCTGAAATGGAGCCCCTGCATCAGGCTTTGTGCTCAGTGGGGAATCTACTTGGGATTCTCTCTCTCCCTCTAGAATCCAGAACTATCATTAAGCACGAAAGAATAACAGAACAGTTCATTCCAATAAAGCTAGAACCTCTCACCAATAGAAAATCTACCTAAATATTTCAAGCACCAAAAAAATTCAACACTATTTGTGTGTCATATTTCCTCCGTAAGATTATGGACATATAATCTCAAAATAAAGAGTAGGAGAATGCTTTATGGTGAAACACCAAAGTTCTTCTCCAGAGGTATAAATAAGACAAGCTGAGATATCTAAAATGTACTGTTAAATCAAAAACAGCCATAACAATGGTGAACCTGTTTCAAAGAAAAGGTAGTCCTTTGAAACACTCCTGCCAAGTACATTTTAAGATTGGTGCTCTTAAGATTTCAACTTTGTAGGAAACAGATTCTGGAAGGCGTTTGGTGAGATCTCAGTGAATGGAAAAATCTCAAGAAGTCTGTATGTATACATTAAGAGAACTTTTCTGATTAAACTATCAATCATTTAATAAAAATAATGCAACAGGGCTCCAGGTCAAACTAGTGAAATACAAGACCCTGAACTGACCTCCTCCCATGGACACATCAAATCTATGGCTAAATATACAACAATTTCCTATGAAAGACATCCAAAAGCTAGCTGAGCAATCCCTACACATTGGGTGAATGAGAAAAAAACCCACGTTGAATAGAAGAGGCTAAGAGACAAGCTCACCATAAACCCCACCCCAGCACGGCATCCCATGACCAGGAGTGAACTCACAACTCCAAGACTCTCCCTGAGGAACAAGGGATGTGAACTTCACCCAAATTTTATGCCCTGCACCTGAAAGATGAAAACGTAAAATGTCTCATTTTGAAAGTCCTCAGGATTCATGCCAGAAGAACCACAAGGCTAGTGACTGAGAACAAGACTTCACCTGGCTGCTCTCCAGGGCTCAGCACAGAAGCAGACAACTGAAAAGCACTCAGTCTTCCTGTGAGAGGCTGATTTGTCTATTTTGAAGCTCCATACTATAGGGGAGGTATCTCATTCAATATACACCTAGGGCCGTACTGAAATACTCTTCAAAGCCTACAGAGTCTGGTGAGCACCATGTATGCACTCTCCCCCGCCTCACTCCAGGTCACCAGTGTCTCCCAGAAATGAGCCTGTGCACAGGTGTGGCATCCCGATTGCTGTAGCTGACACTCCTCGATCACCTGGCTCCGGTGGCAAGTCTTATATTTATGGGTTCCACACAACTCTGACCGTGCAGAGGCAGCCACCAGAGAGGCCCAGGTTCTGGTGATAGCACCTATCCGCTTATCTTCACAGCTGTGGCCCATGGGGCCACACTTTAGGGAGCTCACTACAATCTCCACTAGAGACAGAGACATCAGCAGGCACCACCTGTGAGCTCTCCACCTGCCCCGGCTCAGGTCAGTGAAAAAGGACCTTGGGCATATCTGGCACCCCAGCTTTTGTGGCCGCCATCCAGACAGCCTGGATCTGGTGGACAGCTGGGACATGTTAACAGGTACAAGAGGACAGCAACAAACGAAGACACAGTTATTAACTGGCTCTTGCGTCAGGGATCAGAATACAGGAAATAGACAGAAACGCCCATGTCCCAGTCATCCCCCCACAGGTCTGTCTGCAGACTTTAAAAGCTACTGCTTCACTGTGTGGCTTCCAATCTGCCTGAACCCAGATGCTGACGGAGATCCTCCCCTCTGGCACTGACAGGTCTGCCCACACCCTCAAATACTGCGAGTCCCCAAGTGTGAAACAAGCTGCTAGGACAAAAACAAAGTTTTGAGAGACATCCAATGGCTGTGCGGGCAAGTGAATGACAAGGTTCACTTCCAAGACTGGGCAAGGTGGCTGTTCCATCTAATGCATAAGAAGCCAACACAGGCTCAAGGAAAATGAAGAACCACAAGATATATTCCAAACAAAAAGACCAAGACAACACCTCAGAAAAAGACCTTAATGAAATGGGTCAAAATGAGGACCATAAATACGTTCATTGAAGACAAGAGAAGAATCCATGAACAAAGCAGAAATTTCAACAAAGAGAAAATATGAAGTCACAGCCTTGAAAAATAGGACAGCTGAACTGTAACATACAAAAGGGGGTAAAAGACAGAGTGGATGAGGGCAGCCCAGGTGGCTCAGCAGTTTAGTGCTGCCTTCAGCCCGGGGCCTGATCCTGGAGACCCAGGATCAAGTCCCACATCGGGCTCCCTTCATGGAGCCTGCTTCTCTCTCTGCCTGTGTCTCTGTCTCTCTCTCTCTCTGTGTCTCTCATGAATAAATGAATAAAATCTTAAAAAACAAAAAAACAAAAAGAGTGGATGAAGCAGAAGAAAAAAACAATGAGCTCAAAGACCACTGGAACTCCTGTAAGCAAAGTCGAAACAAAAACAAAACAAAACAAAAAAGGATATGGGAAGACAACAAATAATGAAGAAATCTTAAGAGATTCATCAGATACCATGAAGAAAGCCAACACCTGCATTACAGAGGCCCCAGGAGGAGAAAAGAGAAAGGAGTATAACAGTTTTTGAGGAAATAATGGCTAAAAATGTCCCTAACCTGGGGAATTAAGGACATGAGGTTCCAGGAAGTCCAGAGGGTTTCCACACAAGAAAAACCCATAGAAACCCACATCAAGACATACAATTAGAGTGTCAAAAGTTAAAGGCTAAGGACAGACTCTCAAAAGCAGCAAGACAAATACAACTTGTTAGAAACAAGGAACCTTCCACAAGACTATGAGCACATTTTTCAGCAGAAACTCTAGGCCAGGATGGAGGGGCACAGTGTGGTCAAAGTGCTCAAAGAGAGAGGCTTCTAGCCGAGAATACCAGGCAAAATCGTCCTTCACTGAAGGCGAGAGTTTCCTAAAATCACCACCAGATTAGCCTTCCAGAAAAATATTAAAGAAATGGCTTTAAGCCAAAATGAAAGGCTGCTAATTGGTAACAGGAAAACATATGAAAGTATAAATGTCCTGGTCAAAGTCAATATATAGTAAAATCCAGATTAACTTAATGTTGTGAAGGCAGTGGGTTCATCACTTACATAGCTAACATGACGGCTGTAAGAAAAAAGTAGTGGAAGTGACTGTTACTACAATTTAATACATCACAAAAAGATGTAAATAAAATGTGGCATCAAAAACACTCAATGTGGAGGACAGAATAAAAATGCAGGATGCGTCGGAACTTCACCTGACGTTTACAAGTGGAAGCTCTGTGATATCTGTGATATAAGCTTCATGGTAACCACATGCACAAATCTACAGTCGATACACAGAAGATAAAGAGCAAGGGAACTAAGCTCACCACTAAAAAAAGCCATCAAACCACAAAGGAAAAGAACAAAACACGGGAAAAAGGAATTACAAAACAGCAAAGAAAACAATTAGCAAAATGGCAGTAAATACATACTTATCAGTAACTACTCTAAATGTAAAACAATGAGATCCCTTCAAAAGGCACAGAGGGCTGAATGGATTAAAAAAACCAAACAAATGCTATGTAGGAAAGACACATTTCAGATCAAAGGACACATGCAGACTCAAAGTGAAGAGGTGGGAAAGGGTAGTCCACTCAAATGGAAACCAAAAGAAGGATAGCTACACTTTTACCAGATGAAATAAAACTTTAAGACAAACACTGTAATAAAAGACAAAGAGAGGGGCGCCTGCTTGTCTCAGTTGGTGAAGCATCTGCCTTTGGCTCAGGTCCTGATCTCAGGGTCCTAGAATCAAGCCCTGCATCAGGCTCCCTGCTCAGCAGGGAATTTGCTTCTCCCTCTGCCTCTGCTGCTCTCCTCTCTCGGTCTCTCTCTCTCTCTCTCTCTCTCTCTCTCTCTCTCAAATAAATAAAATTAAAAAAAAAAGACACAGAAGGTTGTTAGATAATGATAATAGTCAATCCAACAAGAGAAAAGCACATTTATGGGATCCCTGGGTGGCTCAGCAGTTTAGCATCTGCCTTTGGCCCAGGGCGTGATCCTGGAGTTCCAGGATTGAGTCCCGCATGGGGCTCCCTGCATGGAGCCTGCTTCTCCCTCTGCCTATGTCTCTGCCTCTCTCTCTCTCTCTCTCTGTGTCTCTCATGAATAAATAAAATATTTAAAAAGAGAGAGAGAGAATAGCACATTTATAAATATGTATAGATAGATAGATATAAACCAAACATTAACAAAACTTAAAGGGAAAAGCAAACACCAGTACAACAATAGTGAGGACTTTAACACCCAACTACATCAATGGGTAGACAACGAAGACAAAAAATCAACAATGAAACACTACCTTAAATGACACATTAGACCAGATGGACTCAAGTCATTTACAGAACATTCCACCCTTAAGCAAGAACTTTCTTCTCAAGTACATATGGGAGATTCTCCAAGATAAATCATATGTTAGGCCATAAAAATGGTCATTAAATCAAAAACTGAAATCAGATCAAGCATCTTTCAGACCACAATACTATGAAATCATCAATCAATTAAAGAAGAAAACTGGAAATTGAACATCCAATGGATCAGAGAAGCTTCAAAAGAATTAAAAAGATCTTGAGACACCAGAGAGTGGGGTAAGCTAGTGGAGCAGGATGCTGAGCTCACCTCCTGACATGGACACACCAAGATAATAACTGTATGTAAAGCAATGAGCTTTAAAACATTCTGAAGATTAGCAGAACAGATCGTTCACAACTAATGACATTTTAAAAGAAGAAGATTACAATAGGAAAAAATGTCACTGATAAAAGCGAACACATAGTATAGGTAGTAAATCAATCCCTTCTATGGATAGTATGAAGGTTAAATGATAAAAATAGTAAAATCAACTATAGCTACAAAAACTAAGGAATAAAAGAGAGAAAAGGGGGTGTCTGGGTAGCTTGGTCACTAAGCATCTGCCTTTGGCTCAGGTCATGATCCCAGGGTCCTGGGATTGAGCCCTGCATCTGGGCTCCCTGCTCCATGAGGAGTCTGCTTCTCCCTCTCCCTCTGTGTGAGCACACTTTGTCTCTCAAATAAATATATAAATAATTTTTCTTAAAGACAGATAAAAATATTTAAAATATGACTTCATATACATAAAATGTAAAGGTGGGAATAAAAATGTAGTGCTTCTGGAAGGTGTTCAATATAAGTAAACATCAAATTAATATAAATTGATATATGCATATAAGATGCCATATACGGACCTCCTGGTAACCAGAGAAGTCAGAGAGGAAATTAAGAAATATCTGAGGAAAAATAAAAATGGAAGCATGACAGTTCAAAATCTTTGAGACAGAGCAAAGCGGTTCTAAGAGGGAATATTTATAGCAATATGGGCCTACCTCATAAAACAAGAAAGAAAATTTCAAATAAACAATCTTAACATTACACCTAAAGGAAATGGAAAACAAAGAACAAACAAAGCCCAATGTTAACAGAAGGAAGAAAAATAATAAGAATATGAGTGGAAAAATATTAACTAAGAAATAAAAAATATAAAAGATGAATGACCAACAGCTAAGTTTTTGAAAATGTAAACAAAGTTGATAAACCATTAGCTGGACTAATCAAGAGAAAAAAGAAAGGATTCAAATAAAATCAAAGAGAAAGAAAAATTAAAACCAACCCCCACAGAATACAAAGAATTATAAGAGACTACTATGGAAACCTGTATGTCAACAAATTGATGAACTTAGAAAAAAATTGGTAAATACCTAGAAACACACAATTTTCTAAGACCTAATCAGAAAGAAATAGAAAATCTGAAGAGAACAAGTACTAGTAATGAAACAGAATGAAATCGAAGCAACAAAAAAAAACTACCAACAAACAAAATCCACAGACAGATGGGTTCACAGATGAATTATACAAAACATGTTAAAGAAGTAATACCTATCTTTCAGTCAAACACTGAAAATTATTCCCCTATGTTCAGAAATCAGACATGGACCTTGATTCTTGCTATACAGTACTGGAAGTCCTAACCAGAGCAACTAAGCAAGGAAAATAAAATCCAAATCTACAAGAAAAAAAATGGAGTGAAACTGTCATTATTTGCATATGATATATTGCATATAAAATATCCTATATAATCCACCACAGAAATGTTAGAAGTAATCAATGAATTCAACAAAGCTGCAGGATAGCAATCTAATGATTTAATGCAATCCCTATCAATTTTTCCAATGGCATTTTACACAGAAGTAGTCTATGTCATGTATAGTCTTTCACAGAAGTACTGTGAAGCCACTAAAGAACCACCCAATAACCCAACAATACAAAGATGGAGGCATCATGCTTCTTGATTTCACATTTTTTACAAAGCTTCAGTATTCAAAACAATATGGTTTGGGCATGAAAAGAGACATACATACCAGAGAACAGAACAGAAAGCCCAGAAATAAACCCATGCATATATGGTCAATTAAGGTGACAAAGGAGCCAAGAATATAACAATGGGGGAAAGGGCAGCCTTTTCAGGAAATGGTGTTGGGAAAACTCCACAGTCATAGGCAACAGAATGAAACTATTCCAGTTTCTTGTACCATACACAAAACCAAGTCAAAATGGATTAAAGACTTGAATATAATACCTATAAACATAAATCTTCTAAAGGAAAAACAGGCTGTAAGGTCTTTCACACTAGTCTCAGTGATGACTTTTTGGATTTAACACTAAAAGCAAAGGCAACAAAAGCAAAACTAAACAGTGGAACAACATCAAACTAAATCTTCTGCACAGCAAATGAAATCATCAACAAAATGAAAAGGCAACCTACAAAATTAGAAGAAAATACTTGAAAATCATATATCTGATAAGGGAATGATATCCAAAAATTAGAATTCATACGATATCCAAAAAGTAGAATTCATACGATTCAACACCAAAAAAACAAATAGGTTACAAAATGGGCAAAGGATCTAAATAGACATTTTTCCAAGGGATGCATCCAGGGTCACTAGGAGGTGCTCAACATCACTAATCATGAGGGGAATGCAAATGAAAAAAGGAAATGAGGTATCACATCACCCTTGTTGGGATGGTTATTATAAAAAGACAATAGATAACAAGTGTTTGTTGAGGATAATCAAGAAAAGGGAATCCTTGTGCGCCGTTGGTGAGAAGGTAAATTGGTGCAGCCTCTATGGAAAATACTATGGAGGTTCCTCAAAAAGGTAAAAATAGAGCTACCCTATGACCAAGCAACTCCACTCTGGGTAGTTATCTGAAGGAAATAAAAACACCAACTTGAAAAGAAATACATACTGCAGCATTAATTAGGGTAGCCAAAACAGGGGAAGCTGGGTGGTTCAGTGGTAAAGCATTTGCCTTCGGCTCAGGTCGTGATCCTGGGGTCCTGGGCTTGAGTTCTCCATCAGGCTCCCCCCCCCCCCCGCCCCAGGGAGCCTGCTTCTCCCTCTGCCTGTGTCTTTTTCTGTGTCTCTCATGAATAAAAAAATAAAATATTTAACAACAACAACAAAAGAATAGCCAAAACATGACAGCAACCTAGGTGTCCAGTAACAGATGAATGGATAAACGCAGCTGTGGTGTATATACTACAATGGAATATTATTTAACCATAAAAAGAAGGAAATCTTGACATTTGCCCAACATCGATGGACCTTAAGGGCATTATGCTAAATAAAATATGTCAGACAAAGAAAGACAAGAGTTGATTATCTCATTTATATGCAGAACCTTAAAAAAAGAAAAAACACCCCCCAAAAAATCACAAATACAGAAAACCAATTGGGGGCTTCCAGAGGTGGGGGCTGGGCAAAATGGTAAAGATGGTCAAAAGGTCCAACTTCCAATTATAAAATAAATAAACCCTGAAGATGTAATGAACATCATGGTGACTACAGTTAATAACACTGTACTGCATATTTAAAAGTTGCTATAAGTGAATCACAAAAGTTCCCATCAGAAGAAACATTTTGTAACTGTGTGTGGTAATGGAAGCTAACCAGATTTATTGTGGTGACCACTGTGCAACTTATATTCCATATAAGTATATAGGGTTAGGGTTAGGGTTATAACTTATAACCTAAGTTATAAGTTGTAAGTTATAACCCTAACATGCTTGTATGGAATTATTATATCATACACCTGAAACTAATATGTTACAACTCAACTGCATCTCAGTAAAAATAAATAAATAATAAACAGTGCAATTAATGGATGCCTGAAGATGTATTCATTTAAGAAATCATAGCTCTTCCTCTTCTAGCCACAATAAGGTAGCTAAGACTGGATTTACTGTCTTCCTGATATAGCCAAAACTGACTTTTCATGACACTGGACACAAGGCAATATGGGACAGTGATGACAGGAAAAACAAGCAAGGTGAGCCCTACCTCTGCACAAGCTTATCCAGAAGGAGCTGCCGAGATGTGGAGCAAAGCCAAGCCCAGTGCACCCTCAGTAAAAGAGAAGCTGGGAGCTCAGAGGGACACAGGTAATAGTGTGCAAGACATAGGTAAGACTGCAGAAATTTGAAGAGTCCCTCCTGAGTATCCATCAGAGTACTAAGCACTCTACACATGTGAAGAAACTCCCCAAGGCCAAGGAAAGAACCACCTTTTAAAAGGAGGAAAGAGTCAAGGCATTCAATAAACACCAAGCAAAATGCCAATGAAGAAAACTATACCAAGGAACACCATAATTCAAAGCTGCACGCAACCAGTGATAAGGAGAAAATCATAAAGCAGCTCTAGAAAAACAACATGCTGCGGTAAAACAACAAAGATAATGACAGTAGATCCCTCGCAAGAAAAAAAAAAAATTCAGCCAAGACGACAGTGTTGCAACATCTTTAATGTAGTGAAAGATAAATAATGCCAACCTGGGATTCTATACCGAGCAAAAATATTTTCAAATACAGAGTTGTATCACCAGCCAAAGGAGCTTATCAGCAGAGGACATGAATTACAGAAATGTTAAAGGATAATGGATATTGGTAACAAATCCAAGTATGTGTCTACAAAAAGGAATAAATGAAGTGGAAACAGCTACAGAAATAAATTTATGCCATTTTTCTAATTACTTAAACCTCTTTTAAGAATAATATCTTTTGGGGGGCGCCCAGGTAGCTCAAAGCATCTGTTTCTTGATTTCAGCTCAGGTCTTGTTCTCAAAGTCATGAGTTCAAGCCCTGCGCTGGGCTCCACATTGGGTGTGGAGCCTACTTAAAAAAAGAACAATAGATTTTTTTTAACAAAATTAATTATGAAGCATGGGTTTTAAAGCATACACAAAAGTTAAAAGTGCATAACAATAGCACAAAGACCAGAGAAAAATAATAAAAGTACTTAATATAACATTCTTGTATATGAAATGTTTTATTCATGTGATAGTAGTTTGATAAGGAAAGTTACACAGTTCCCACCCTAAAGCAATCAATAAAATAAAGAATAAAAGTGAATAGTCAAAGAAATAAAATAGAATCATAAACAATATTCAATTATGTCAAACAATGGCAAAAAAAAGTGAAACAAACGAGAATAGAGAAATAGAGAATAAGAAAACAAGAGATTTTTAAATATCAATAATCATATTAAAGGTAAACAGTCTGAATATTCCAATTGAAGGCAGCCATTAAGATGAAAAAGCAAGATCCAACAATATGCTGCCTTACTAGAAAAACGTTTTAAATAAACAAACATAAATAGCTTAAGAATAAAAAGACAGGAAAGAATAGATTATGCTAACACCAATCCAAAGTAAACTGGAGTAGTTATATAAATAGCAGGCATAACAGAATTCATAGCAAAGAATATTACCAGGGATAAAAAAAAAAAGACTATTTTAAGATAATAGAGAGCAGTCCATCATGAGACATGACAAAATTAAATATTTCTGCACTTCACAACAGGGCCTCAAAATACTTGAAACAAATGCTAACAGAACTGAAAAGAAAAATAGAAAAATTCACAATTATCCTTAACTCACATTTAAAGAATTTTCCACTAAACAACAGAACATAAAATTTGATAAAGAAAAAATGACGACCTAACAAAATACAGAGCTACATGGTGTTCGTGGGTCTAAAGAGTCAATAATGCCAAGATCAAATCTCTACAAATGGATCTACAAACTGAATAAAATCTCAATCAAAATCCTAGCAGGATTTTTGTAGAAATTAACATGTTGATTCATATAGAAATGCAAAGGATCTAGATGAGACAAAACAACTTTGACAAATAAATATGATGACTAACAATACCTATTTACATTAATGTGACAATACTCAAGACAGTATGGCATTGGTCTCAAGATAGACAAACACATTAATGGAACAGAAAACACTCCAGATATAAGCCTACACATACATGAACATTTCATTTCTGACAAAGGTGCAAAGGTAAATAAATAAGAGGAAAGGACATTCTTTTCAACAAATGGTGCCTGGACAATCAGATATCTATGTACAAACGTTTATGAGTCCATACATCACATTACACACAAAATGGATCACTGACCTAAGAGTAAACCAAAACTATGGAAGTTCTGGAACAAAACTTAGAAGAAAATCATGTGTGACTCTGGTTTAGGGGAAGATTCTGTACACACCAAAGTCACAATCCATGAAAGAACAAGCTGATAAACTAAACTTCATCAATATTAAAATTTTGTTCTTTCAAGAACTGCTGAGAATAAGAAGTCAATTCACAGATGGAAAGAAAATATTTGCAAAGCATACATCAGAAAAAGGTCTTGTATCTATAATAATAGTAAGAAAACACAATAATAAAAATTCAAAACTCAGTAATAAAACCCAATTAAAAATGGGTAAAAGAGGGGTGCCTGGGTGGCTCAGTAGTTTAAGTGTCCAACTTTTGGTTTCAGCTCTGATCATAATATCAGGGTCCTGAAATCAAGCCCTATATCAGGCTCCACACTCAGTGCAGCGTGTGCTTGTCCCTATCCCTCTCCACGCTTGCTCTCTCTCTTTCTCAAATAAATAAAAATCTTCTTTAAAAATGTGTAAAGGATCTGAAGAGATACATCACAAAAGAAGAAACAGAGATGTCAAGTGAGCACATGAGATCATTAGACATTAAGGAACTGCAAATCACATCCACAAGTTCGTGCCAAGCCTTTGGTGAAGATGCAAAAGAAAAAGGAATTCTCATTACTTCTGGTGGGAACTCTTATATATGCTGGTCCAGCCAATGGGACATCAGTTTGGCCGTTTAACAAAAAATGTAAATAGATACTTATCATATGAAGCCATTCCAGTCCTAACCATTTACCCAAGGTAACTGAAAGCATATGTCCATGCCAAGGCTTCTATGCAAATATGTACAGCAGCTTCACTCCTAAGTCCCCCAAAACCAGAAATAAGCCAGTATCTATCCAAATACCAACAGATTATCAAACTCTGGCATACCCATACAATGTAATAGTATTCAGCCATAAAAAGGAAGTACTGAAATTCACTACAAAATAAATAAATATCAAAATAATTATGCTGAATACAGAAGCCAGGCAAAGGAAAAATTACACAGAACATTTATGCACAGTTCTAGAAAATGAAAACTAATCTAGAGTGACAGTGTGGTTCAGTGGTTGCATGAAAAAGCTTTTGGGGGTGAAGATATATCCATTATACTGGCTGTTTAAGGTTTCACAGGTATAGACATGTCAAAGCTCACCAATTTTTTTTTTCCTAAAAAAACATGCATTTTATTGTACATCAATTATAACATAGAGCAGCTGTTAAAGGTACCTTAAAAAGAAGATACATTACAATAAACCACGTCTCAGGAACAACACAAATCACAACAGAGTGCGTGTCCGTACCACCAACGTGCTGGACAGTGTCATGTCCACACAGACCTTCCTCACCGACTATCTTACAACAGTCATGTGGTACAGATGTTATTATTTTCATTTCACAACAGAAGAAACTGAGATACAAAGTTCAGAAGGAAACTTGCCTAATGAAATACAATGTAGTGAGGGAGGCTCAGCCCAGGGCTTCTCCCTTGATCCATGACTCTGCCTACTGGTAGGGATGGCTGCTCACCATTCAACCAAGAATGCCACTGATTGATAGGGGTACCTGGGGGGTTCAGTCAGTTGTCTGCCTTCAGGTCAGGTCACGATCTCAAGGTCCTGGGATCCAGTCCAGCATCGACCTCCCTGCTTGGCGGGCAATCTCTTTCTCCCTCTGCCCCTCCTCCTGCTTGCTCGTTTTCTCTCTCTCTCTCACTCTCACATGGTCTCTCAAATAAGTAAATAAAATCATAAAAAAAAAAAGAATGCCATCAATGAGTGAATAAATGTGCTCTGAGCACATAAGTAAAAAGAATGACATCTTGACTCCATGGTTCCCAGTAAGTGTTCTTATTGTTAAGACAGCAGACGTGTCTGCTGAAAGAGAAAATGCTCGGGGACTCGCACCGAGGGTGCGTCCAAATGGTTTACACCTTCGATTGCACACTACAGGCTTTAGAGATTCAAAATCCAGTTACCAAAATGGGTATTTTGTGAAAAGCAAATTCAGTTTTACTTTTAAAAGACGGGAGAAATGGACTGCCACTCTTCCTAATTTACACAGGCAGAATTAACTTCCCGTCCTTTATGAACATCTTACATATTGTATTTAATTGCTCTTGGACATCTGCTCTCTACAGTTTAAATGTGATCCCTAAAAGCTACTTACTTAAGTTGATACATAAACATAACAGAATATTCAGATGCAAAGGAAGCTTTATTATAGCTAGACAACAGGAAAGTAACATGCTGCTTACAAAATGAGTAATCGGGTTTCCTAAAATACCAAGTTACTACTTATTTAAAAATATAAGAAAAAATAAAACAAAGATGAGAACAATAGGCACTAACATCACTCTGAGGTCAGAAGCAGGAAATTACTTAGAATCAAAATCGCTGATTAATTCTATATCTTTACTTATATAATTCGGACATATAAGACAAAAAAACCAATTTTATTAAAGTAATACATGCAGTTGAAGGAAATGAAATATTCCTGTAATAGTAATTCTCCAACTCACTGTGTGTAACCACTCTTGGATGTTAATTTCAGTCTAACTCCTCCCCAGAACTGTAGCTCACACATTTAGTAATGTTCACTGAGTGCCTAGCAACCTGAGGGGTCAAACTCCAGGAGTAAGATTTGTATGCTTTTACATTTTATATTTAAGACATGATTTTGAGTTAATTTCTGTACAGTGAGATTTAGGTCAAAGTTCTTTTTTTTTTTCTTTTTTACTTTACTTCTTGCATATGGATGTGCAACTTTTCTAGTATCACACTTTCTGCCCCGAATTATCTGTGCTCCTGTGTCAAATACCATCTGGCCACACTGGACGGGTCTATTTCCAGGTTCTGTTGTGTTCACTGATCAACAGGTTTATCCTTTCACCAATACCACACTGGATCTGCAGGAAACAAATTATCTTGGTTTTCCTTAATCCAAGCATGTCCTTATTTCTTGCATTCTTAAAGGACATTTTTCTCCAAATACAGAAGTTTCTCAGTTGACAAGTCTTTCTTTTCATCCTTTAGTAATGTTGTTCCACTTATTTCTGGATTTCCTTGCTTCTGATGAGAAATCTAATTCATTCAAGTCATTGTCTCCCTATAAACAATGTGCTATTTTCCTCTGACTTTCAAGGGATTTTTTTGTTGGTTGGGTGGTCTTGGGTTTGTGATTTTAAGCAGTGTCTGATGTGCCTGGTCATGGATCTTTTTGGGCTTATCTTGTGTGGGCTCCCTCAGCTTCTGAAATCCTTCTGTTTACGTCTCTCACCATATTTACAAAGTCTTCATCCATTATTCCTCCAAATACTTCTTTTTTCCGAACCACACTTTCTCTTTTCCTTTTGATATCCTTCTGACACAAATGCTAACTAAACACTTCAGCCTGTCCCATAGGTCCCTGAGGTTCAGTTCATTCACTCAGGCTGGTTTCTCTGTTATTCAGACAAAATAGTTGCTAGTGATCCATCCTCAAGTTCACTCTCTCTTTCTTCTGTCATCTTTATTCTGTCTTTAGTTCATCCACCCTCCTTCTTATTTTGGCTAATATATTTTCCAGTCCTAAAATGGGATACTCTATACCTTTTATATCTTTTCTGAAACTTGCTATGTTTCCATTTGTTCACACAGTGAAGGCCTGAAATTAAGGCCCAATATCACATGCTTTCTAACATCTAGGGAAACCAGGTGAACCACAAATGGCCTGACCACAAGCTCCCCTCCCCTCTCTGTTCGCAGGGATAAGTCCCCTAGACAAACAACCCTCCTCACTGAAGAGACCAGGCAGGGCTCCTACATATCTCTGAGGAGTGGGTTCTCCAGGGTCAGACTGCAGAATTATTGAAACAAGCCCATCAGGGCACCTGGTTGGCTCAGTCGGTAGAGCATGCAACTCTTGATATCTCAGGCTCCTGAGATTAAAAAAAAAATTAAAGAGAAAACAACAACAACAACAACAACAACAACAAAGTCCATTACATCCTCCTGTGGGACCCAGGGGGCAGCCCACCTTCCTATCACTCTAAAGCTTGCCTCTCACGGTCATGCTGGATCACTCTGCTCCAGATCACACCCTCTATGTGGTCCTGTGGATGTCTGCAGTGTCCTCCTACTTTGGAATAGGAGTTTCATATGACTAAGAAACTGCTACCAATCACATCTATCTGTGGTCAGGTGTCAAGTGTCTAGTCATCCCAAGAAACCTAGAACAGGATTCTCTCCTGCATTAACCACATGAAGAGCAGGAAAATGAAATGGTTCACCCTTAATTCTTGGGAGCACTTTTACAGCAGCCGCTTTAAAATCTGTCTCAGATAATTCTAACATCTATTATCTTAGATGGCATCTGTTGAATGTCTTCTCCCATGCAAGCTGAGATTGTCGGGTTCTTTATATGCTGAGTAATTCTGTCCTGGACATTTTTGTTTCAGCAGTCAATGCTAAATGTATTCAGGATACACATTCCAACCAGCTTTCTGTGGATTTGGTTTCAGTGTTGCTATGTTTGTGAAGACTCTGGCCAGTTTCGGATCTGGGCAGTGGTCCATCTCTTGGTTCAAATTCTCAGTGTCTGATATGCTGTTTAGTATCAGAGCCCACATGCACATCCCCAGAGTGAGTCAGGAGCTTACAAACGACCTTATGGGATCACCTTGCTTTGTCCCCTCCTCTTTACTGTCTCTTGGTACTTTCTAGTACCCTGGGGCTTCCCATGTTGGACCTCCATTCAGAACACTGGGGTTGTTCCATCTTTCACTTCCAACAACTACAGATATGTCCATGGCCAAATGCAGATGGACAGAGAAAAGAAAAGCAGAACTTGCCCCCCACCCCCTTAATGACTGAGGAAGGTTCTCTTCCCCAAGATTCCTGATGTTTTGGGTCCTAGCTGCTCACTACAGGAGGTTCATCTCTCATTTCCCAAACCTGAATATGAGAGAGACTCCTGAAGTTCTCTCTGGCTGTGCCAATGTCCCTTTCTGGGATTTTTTTTTTTAGACCAGGCCAGTGGATGCCAAGAAAAAAACTGAATTCATATTTTTATTTTCAGCCCAGACCACTCTCCTAAACTGCTTAATTAACACGGCACTTGGATGTTTAACAATTATTTTTAACCAACCACTATTCCTGTCTCTTCTGAATGCACTCTGTCCACAGCTTTCCACATCTCTGCTGAAGGGAACTTCTCAATCTCTCCAGCCAGAATACCTGGAGTCCTTCTCTATACTCCTCTGATCTGTCAGGAGATTCTCCAGGGCCCATCACCCTCCATCTGGACTATAGCCATAGGCTCCTGGCAGGGAGGGGCTCCTGCCTCTCACTTGGGCCTCCTGATACGTACTCTCAACATAGAGATCAGACAGATCTTTAAAAGCCCAAGATCGCATGGCCCTCTGCTGAGAAACTGTTGTGAGCCCTTCTCATTCAGGGTAAAAGTGGTAACAACCCCACTGGGACTCCCCTACTGCTTCTCACACAGGACATCCCATCACTCCCCTCCTGACTGGAATGGGGGCAGTGACGGGGAATGTCGCAAGCATAAATGTCTTCTACTATCTGCATGATTAATCTCCTCAATTCCAATCAGTCATCACTCCAATGTCACCTTCTCAATGAGGTTTCTTCTGATGCCCTATTCTGAGTGCAAGCCCCTCCCCCTGCTCAGGCCCCTTCCCCTACTGCTTTTTCTAGAGCACTCTAGACTTCCACCATAATTCACAATGTATTACTTGCCATGCCAGCCACCCCTCTGCTGCAGTATCACCTGGATGGCGGCAGTGATCTCTCCTTATTTGTTCACAGCTGCACGCCCAGTGTCTAACCAGTGCACGGCTCAACAAATATTTACTGTGTGAGGAGAATAAATATCCCTAGAACACAGTGTGTGGGCAAAGCACACAGCAGGACAGGAGGTTAAGGAAGCGCCGACAACCCACCTTGTAGGCCTTGTAAACTGAGATGGAGAGCTGAGGGAATCCAAGCTATTTTCTCAAATTCACAATGCCCAGGTGTAAATTGCCTTATTCTTGTTCAATTCCAATAATTTTCTAATAGGGCAGTTATGATACTTGCAGATTTTCTCTCTCCTACCAGATTTTACATGAGCAATTCAAAGGGAATGCTGCTGATTCATACATATGTGTGTGTTTCCTCCACAGCAGCTAACAGGTCAACGGTATAAAGTCAACAAATAACCTCCCCAACACTGTAAGTAGAAGTGGTCACCGAATTACACTTCAAAGTACAAAGAAATGAGAGTCTGCAGTGTGAGAAGCATGTTCATAAATAAATCTAACTTCAGAGAGCGGAAGGAGTGCAGGTCTCTGCAGAGGTCAGCAGAAAGCAGTCCACTAAGCCTGGTGGTGCTGTCCATTGCTCACCACACAGGTAAATGTCTGACACTATACTAGCCTCTTGAGAAAAGCAGTCTTATTTTTGTTATTACACTTTTCTTCCTCCTGAAATAGTCTGACCTTATTAATCAGATTTGGCACCGAAAGGTCTTTTGCTATTTATGAAAATCAAGTTCACTCTCATAGGATAAAGATGAGTCACTATTAAGGATATTCAAAAGAATGAAGCTCACATTCTGATGCAAACTCTAAGATGATTTCAGCAAAGGTTATAAACAAAACTTTCCAAAATGACTACAGTGTTCAGGACAACATGCACGCAGGATCTAAAAATCCGTATTACTTCACAGACACACCTTAAATAGAGTTCCTGGTCACTTTGCCAAGAAACTGCCTTACTGAGAAGCACAGCCTAGATTCAGATGAACAGGGACACTTCCCACCCTGTTCCCATGACACCTGAGTGCTCTCATTTCCTTCCTCTCATTTTTAATTTGGGGAATGGTCAATCCAAATAAAAGTTATTAAAGATTATTTTCCTGAAAAGTTTCTAAAAAAATAATGTTAAAAGTGTACTAGTAGTTAGTCACCAAATGAAGCAAGTGATCAGAATTACCATCACCCAAAGTGAGACAACCACTGTATAAAATGAAAATGAAAAAGAGTATGGCCCATTATTTTTGGCTAAATATTCTAACCTACATCTAAATTTGAGGAAATGACTCAGTCATATCCAGAATGTGTAAACCTCAGTAAGATAATTTGCCTGAATAGTGCTATAAAAAACAAAGAGATGGAAGACTTGTCTAGATTTAAAAAACAAAACAAAACAAAACAAAAAACCCATAGATCTAACCAAATGCAATATATGACATTTAACTAGATCCTGAATTGAAAAAGCAAAGCCAAGAGTCACCACCAACATTTTGAAACATGTGGGGAATCTGAAATTAATGCTAATATTGTTAGGTATAGTACTAGTTTAGTGGTTATGTAAGAGTTTGTTCTTCCTCCTAGGAAAGGTACGCTGGTCCAGCGAAGGTTCACCTGGTCATTTTGAAATGGCTCAGCAAGAACAAATAGAGGAGGGAAGTGAGAGGAGAGGTGTACGGGGATGGGCAGATCTTGGTGAGGTGCATAAAGAAGTTCATTTTTTCTGCCTTTCAAATTTTCTGGTTTGATTATTCCCAAAATAAAAAGCTGGATGAAATAAAAGAGAACCACGGAGCAGTGGAAGTACTACACATCCTGTCCATAGTGATGTATGCCCAAGCAAGAAGCCCTAACAGTTATTTTAATTACAATAAGGTTTCTTGACACAAACCCCAAATCATCTAGAAGAGGCAAGAAACAAAGGCCAGGAATGAGGCAATCAGTCACCATTTTCTGCGCACACTTAAAAGAAATTCCCTAAACTGTCAAAAGAATCCTAATCCTCGAAACTTGTTTTACTTGGTTCTTACAAATGTATTAAAGGATGGTATCATTTGAGGAGCTACTTCTAAGAGGGAATTTTATTTAAAACTATTGGAACATTCTCCCAATGAGACAAACATAGGAGGTGGAGCTTTCTTTAAGGTGAAAAGGCTAGAGAATAAAGTAGAGCTCTGTAGTGTACAAAGATTCCCAATTTCGGACATTGCAGGAAGGTCCTATGGTAATAATCTTAATTGTTTTTAAATTGGCTAGTGCTTTCAATCATCAACATTGTATTTTATATTTTATAGTATCTAAAATCAAATATATATATATATATATATATATATATACATATTACAAGTAAAAGTACTGGTTTAAGTATAGGACAGTTGGTTACATTAAATTTTTCTAATTACATCTGATATAATACTATTTAAAGAATACTATTTAAAGAATTCGTATCCAATATGTTTCTATAATCCTCTTCATTAACTATATACTTTTAATAGTCATCACTGAACAATCTCTTTTCTCAAAAACACGAAAATTTAGAATACCCATCTAAGAATCACATTATAGTAATGGTCTACTAATACTCATGTTCACTAGGAATATTACTTTCTCCAAAACAATCATTTTTAATTTAACGTGTTTTAAGAAACTTTATAAAATATACCTTAAAAAAGTTCAAGTAAAAAAAGAAAAAAACCCAAAGAAAGCTAAACGCTGGGTTTTGATCAATTTTCTCTGTAAAGTATCATCACAAAAGGACAGAAGTGACGCTGACTAGGACAGCCAGGGGCATCCAAATGGGGAGGTGGGGAGGTACAGCCTCCTCTGGACCACCCAGCGCTAAACCTCGCGCTCAGGCCTGTAAGAGCTCGGAAGGGCAGGACTTGCCAGACCTCCCGCACTACAGCTTCTAGTCTGCAGGTAGCTCAGACATTCTACCCTGAGGAATTTACTGCAATCTTCATAGTACTAGGAAAGCACCACATTTATTGTTTCCACAACTCTCCCCCCTCCTCCATTTTCTACCCCCATGTGGCTGTCCACAGCTGCTCCTGTGTGAAGCGGATGAGAGGCGGGGCTGCTGACAGTGACAAGGGTTGTGGGCCACACTGCTCAAGGAGCATCTACAATAGGAAGCAAACTTAGCATCTTTTAGCTGAAAGAGGTCTACCAATAAGGGAGACAGAAACTAAGAATGGTCTACTACGTCGATTCTAAGAAGCTCTTACAGTAGTTCATACCCAAAAAGAGGACATCCCAGGGACCACATTAGCCATGGCAAATCCATCAATTTAAAACCAATTTTAAGGGGGGAAAAAGTGGTATTTTCATGAGGATCATCTACTATAAGAAAGGGAAGAGAAGTGATATGGTGAAAATATCTGGATCAAAATATCCAGAAGAGGATTTTGCTCCACAGAAATGTCAGAAACCACTCCTTCAGATAATACGCTAAACAAACCTTAAAGAAATTGCACTGTTGTATTAAAAAAACAAACAAAAAACCTAGACCCAACTGAGGGTGCATCAGTAACCATTGCACAAATGTGAAAGTGAACCAAATTGTCTGTGTCTTTCTTCTTCAAAGTATGAACGTGGCCTCACGGAGAATTCAACTCCATAGAAAGTGAGACATGACAGAGCTATACGTATATGAGCAATGAACCTGAAAACAACTGAAATACATTTCCTCAGACTCACTTAGGAAGAAAGACAAAGACAGAAAACGATCCTTTATAAGTAGACAGGAAAATGTCGAAGCATTCTGAATTTTATGACAAATAAATTCATTTAATAAAAATTTTAGAAATAATTACAATCATGAGAATACATGGTCCAAAATGAATTAAATTTACAAGTAGTTTCTAATTAGCGGGTCCCTGATTGAGGAAGACCCTAAAGAACTTCAGTACTCTGGAAAGAAAATGCTAATTCCTAGACCTCAAAAGGCAGGGACAGCTCATGAGTGAACAGGGAAAGAGCTAATGTGACCACTCCTGTTTCTGCAGGACAGTCAACTAGGCTTCTTTCATCTAGCCAATGCCAACAGTGCTCTCATGCAACTGTTCTACCTTCTTGTGGTTTAAATGCAAAACCATTTCATCTTCAAGATCTGATAAATACCCAAATTACCAAGTTCATCTTTCTCCTACCCCCTATCGCTGCCATCCACTAACTCCCCATCCAAAAAAATTACTGACACATTAAAAACCACTGTATTAATCTCTAAGGGCTGCTACAACAAATTATCATAAACTTGCTGGCTTTAGGAGCACAAAAATCTTCCCATCTCACAGTTCTGGAGGACAGAAGTACAAAATCAAGATGCTGGCAGGGGTGGGACTGGGAGGGTTCCTTCTGGAGGCTTCTGGCTTCTGGTGGCTGCCAGAGATCCCTGGCCTTCCTGGACTCGCGAAGGCCTCTCTCCAATCTCTGTCTTCACAGGACCTTCTCCTGCTTCTCCTCTTCTTATAAAGACACTTGTTTTAAGATTCATTCAGATAATCCAGAATGAGGTCATCTCAAGATCCTTATCACTTTATCTGCAAAGACCCTTTATCCAAATAAAGTCACACTCACAGGTTTCAGGCTGACCTATCTGCAGGGGGTTGGAGGTAGGGAGAAGGTCATTCCACCAGTCACCGTCTTTCTAGGGTTAGTTATATCCTAATTACCAATAAGTGCTTGCTTCTTTAAAGAATTTCAGAAACACACCACACCATCCTTTTTCTGAACCTTGCTTTATTTCCAATATTATTTATTTGACAATTCTTTTCAACTGGATCCATTTCCACAGAAATCCTTCTTTGAGTGCTTTTCATTAGTCACTGTGAACAAGACTGGCATGGTAAAACAGGCAGGTATCAAGTGCTTTTGCCTGCAAGTAGAGCATTTTTGTGGACTACCAAAGTAGAAGCTTTTTCCTGAGTCTTACACATTGACCCAGGTAGTCACCAGTTTCACTGAATTGTATTTTGAGTTCTCCTTATCCATCCTCATCAGGATAAACATTCTTATAAAGACAAGGTTAAACATACAATTTTAACCTGTCCAGGCACAAACGTGCCTGAAGTGTTCACACACTGCTTTTCACTTTTACATTGTCCCTGTTATTTAATTCATAAAACTAATAAGTTATCAACATGCACATCTGAAATGAACCCTACTTTCTGAAACAAAGACCTCATGAATTAGGAATACTTCTAAATTCTCTCATCATACAAAAGAACCAAAGTTTCAGACTGATTGGTTGAGGCAAGGTTTCATTATCAATGTCAGGGAAAGGCTTTCTTAAGAGAGTCTTTCCAAAAAAGCAGCTCACATACCTTTTTTGTAGTGACAGATAAAACATCTCAGCTCTATATTCAGGCCACCCACTAACCCCAACCTTTGTCCTGCTTCCCAGACACACACCCAGCTAACATGAAGCCTGGGAAGCCCTGCCCACTCCTCCCATGGGGTCTGACCACATGCCCGTGCTCTTTGTGGGTGTGCACAATTATACAACCACATAAAAGTTTTAAAGTATCAGTGCAATCCTTCAAGAAAAAATGTGACTGATAGAATAATGTAAAAATTAAGAATTGATACAAAAAAGCAAGGAGACACCAGAACAAGAGAGCAACAGGCGGCAAACCCAGCATCTTCTCTACCTAAGCTAAAAAAGCACATTTTGAATACAGACTTTGCTACCAAAGCAAACAACACAGTATCAGTCTCTTTATCCAAAATGCTGCCTTTTCAATTAACACCCTTTTGCCTTATGCCCTGTAGTTGAGAATAAATCAAGATGAGTGAGAAGAGTTCATACCTCCACCAGGAATAATTGCCAACTTTGTTTCAACCAAGCCCATTTTTGCAGAGGAAGCTAAAAAGGAAAGAATAAAATTAAGTAAAATGCACATCATCAGATTCCAACATTAAGACTTGAAAAAGTTAAGTAAAATCAGCTAGAAATATTCTGTTTACTAATTAAACCTGTGTCACAAATCTTTTTAAAAGTCACTTCAGAAGGAATTCAGTTATGGAAATTAGTAAACACTATCTAAATGATGTATATTAAGACATTCACATAACATTTCCCATTAAAAACTGCTCAGCAGTGAATGAATTTTCGATGCAGAAAAACTAAGGTTATAACTACATAATTTGACCTGATAGTGCCAACTCATGTTTGAAGGCTGAGCCCCCATTAATTATTCAGGACGGGGAGAGAGACTGTGTCTGACAAACAGGAATCTTTAGCTGTCTGAAGAGTCCTCCAAATCAAACAGCTTAATATAACATATCAGATATGGCAGCTTTTCAGGACCAAATCTCTAGTTACTTTTGACAAATGTTTTACTGTTCTGACAGCTGGACAGGGATCCTCTTTCCACGTTGTGTTTTTATGGCTACTTTAAAATATCTTAATTATTTCTTTACTTGCATATCAAGATGTTCTTGGACCACCTCCCATATCCTAATTCCCAGAATCTGTACTCTTTCAGAAATGGACTACATGTACCTTAGCTTTTCCATTTAAAACTCATGATTTCAGACAAGTAAGTAGAGATCTGAAATAAAGTGGAAAGCGGGGAGAGTCCACAAGGATTAGCAGCTACAAATCCCAGGAAACCGTCAAAAACTATTGAAAACACAATTATATTGGCTCTATTTTTAACAGGCAGCTGCTTCAGGAGTGATGGTGTGAGCCAGGGGAAGAATGGCAACAAGTATGCTGCCTGCTTTATCCAGTCCTTGGTCCCAGGGCCCCTTAGGTCACCCCAATGTGACCATATGGTGGCAGCGGACAGGGCTCTGCCAGGGTAATAGGAGTGGAGGCCAATGTGCCAGCATGCCTGGGTTCAAATCCCAGCTCAGCCCCTGATTCTGGGCCATCAGGCCTCCTCTCTGTGCCCCAGCTCCCTCAAGCACCCCACAGAGTGCCTCGCACAGAGGGCTCTGAGGCCAACTGTGTGATGTAATACATGTCAGGGGCTTAGAGCAGGGCTGGGCACCGGGTCAGCACTCAGCACATGGCCAGCACTGTTCTCATTATTGTTCTCATTATTATTTTCATAATCGCCTCATCCAACTCACAGGAAACCAAGCAAGAAGTAAGTGAGCCTCAGAGAGATTAAGTTATCATTACTGTAGCTGACAAGAATTAAGTACTTGGACTGGGCACAGGCCACAGATTAGCTCCTGTTGTTTCCCTCATCTCAGAGGAGGAAATGGATCTGAAGAGGACAGAGCCAACGAGTCAAATTCACTTCTGTCTGATCCAATTCCTCTTCTCCTCCCCGCCTGCGAAGGCTAACACGAGACTATCAAATTGTTTTCTTAACTGGGAATCTTCAATATTTCATTAAGCCCAACCAAAGGGTGACTTCTACTAAACATTCTATTCAAAAACAGGAAAAGAATAAAATATTTGGAATTATCTGAAGAGTAAGCACAAACTTCATTTCTCAAAGGATTACTTCTCACCTGCTACACGTATATCACATGCTAGTGCCAGTTCAAGGCCGCCACCCAAAGCAAGTCCATCTATTGCTGCAATTGTTGGCACTGGAAGATTAGCTGAAATAGAAGGAAAGAGTTTATGTTTCTTCAAGATCGTTACCTTACTATGTGATTTATTTTAGACCTTTTTGTGTGAATTTATTTTTATTTTTTTTGTAAGATTTTATTTATTCATGAAAGACAGAGAGTGGCAGAGACACGGGAAGAGGGAGAAGCAGGCTCCCTGTGGGGAGCCCAATACAAGACTCTATCCCAGGATCCGGGATCATGCCCTGAGCCAAAGGCAGATGCTCAACCACTGAGCCACCCAGGTGTCCCGTGAATTTATTTTTAAATGGGATACTATATACAGACTTTTGTAGCCCTTTTGCCTTTAACAAAACAGCCATTTCCTTTGTTATTAGTCTTCAAAAACATGCAATGATTGTGTAGAGTTCCACCAAATAAATATGCAATAATGTCTTTAAATCTTCCGATATTGCTGAAATACCTGCATAAATATTTTTTGTTAAATTAGCACAATCACAGTTCTGATTTTGTCATCTTAGGACCTAAAGTCTTTTATGAAATGTGTGGTTCATACAAATTTCTACATGAAATGACTTAGGTATAAACTGCAAAACTCATGATCCTTTATGGGTCACTGTGGTACTCAGAATGACAATCTCATTCTTCTCAAACAACACAAAAGCTGACCAAGGGGCTTCTGGGGTACCGCCCACTAGTTCTATCACTGAGAACAAGGACAACAGGCCAGGCCACAGCTAGAAAATAATCCAACTTTATCAAATAGCCCACTTCAGATGGAAGAGGCTTTGAGAAGGTCCTGAGAACCAGTCCAAAAGCATGCCTGGAAAGGCATCAGCCAGCCAGAGCTCCAACCAGACTTTCTTAAGCCCAGAATATTATTTTAATGAGATTCTGTAAATTAGAAGACATAGATTTCATTTTTAAAAGTGGTTCAAAAACTGACTGGTTAATTATTCTGTGAAGCAGACTCCTCCTTATTAGCTTTATTTTTGACAATGGGAATGTGAAGCAAGGCTGGCCAAACTTACTACAGTATAAACAGAACTGGCACCATCTCTTAATTGTTCTGATAAAAAATAAGTAATAATCACGTGGCATGACGTACTGTAGCATACCCCAATGCTATGAGGGTAATCATACTGTAACATATAAATATAGCAAATCAATACGTTACATACCTTAAACTTACACAATGATATATGGTAATTACATCTCAATTTTTAAAAATAAAATATAAATTAGTAAATAGATAGAGTCATCCCTAAAAATCTCTTTCTTCAACAGGTATTCTAAAATAGGAAATTCCAGTCAGAGAGGTTCACCCTTTGACTCCTTTTAAAATACACAAATTTGTTGAAGTGCATGGAGTTTTATTCACACATGAAGGAATTTATCAGACTTATCTTAGGTACAAAGTCTGAAAAGGCTGGGAGGGAACACGTACACATACTGCCGCAGAAGACAAAAGCATTCCCAGAAAAGCAGGGGTGACGGGGCTATGGGACTGTCTGTACCTGCCCAAACATTCTGGGGGAGGTGAGGGCTTGAGAGGCCAGGCCTGACTCAAAGGTGCTCTGGGAGTGCACCTGACAGCACACCTGGTGAAAAAATAAACAGATCGCCACATTAGGGTCTACTGTCAGGAAATAAATTTAATGAAAAAATGGTATCTGGTTAACTTTATCTGACAAAAAAAAAAAAAAAAACAAAGATAATAAAGGAATATAATGGCAAGTTCATCTGAGAGGCTTCCAAGATCATCTCAAACCACAAGTCAAATGGAGTTACTCTGCTACCCACTCTCAATCCTTTCTTTCTAAGAACCTAGCAATGAAATGATGGTATTTCTAGACTCCTATGGTCTCCTGCCTCCCCAGTCTCATGTCTCTCCCATCAGAACCTCTCCCAAGGCTTCCTTTCAGCCTCGGCTCCCATCCTTCTAGGACAAGCTTTCTGAAGGAGAAGAAAGGAGAGACTGCCACTCACCCTGACCACAGAGCTCCAGCTCCACCCATCTCTCCCAGGCTGCTCTGGCTCTGCTTTCAGTGACACTGGGAGGCTAGCCCGTAACCAATGGCCACCACCCAGTCCCTGTTAAACTTGCTGCCTTTGATGATCAGACATTAGTGCCGGACACTCATCCATGAATTCCTCTTCATGTGTCTGGGGAATCCCTCTGTCAACTTTCCTGTCTTTCTTTCCACTTTCAGTTTATTTTTCAGCATTCCTCCCCTTCTAACAGAAGCTCTGCCAGGAATTCTCTCATTCCCACCCAGAACTTTCACCATATATAATACCAAGGATGTCCAAATCTCTGCCTCAAACAGAAACTTCACTCTCCACTGCATCTCTTTGACTCCCTGCTTATTTGGACATCTCCACTTAAATGCTTTGATGAGTTGATGTTCAAATCAACTTCCTGTCAGTCCTTCTATATTCTATTTCACACTCAGTAGTATCTCCTCCACCAAGTTACCCAAGATAGATGACCCAGAGTCATCCCAGATGTCCTCCTTTCCACAGGTCACAAATCTGCAAGCCCCCCTCCCTTTCCAACAGCCAGTCCTGGGGTCTTTCCTCATCAGCAAGAAGTCTCTACCAGACCTTCACCCTCGACTGGCCCCTTCCAATGCATCTTCCATATATCCTATAGGATAATCTTTCTAAAATGCAAATGGAATCCTGCCACTGCCCTCATTTACAAGTGTACAATGATTTATTCCACACCCAGGATAAAAATGGAGAAAACAATCAACATGGCACAGGAGACCCCCAAAAACTAGGTTCTGTCCACTCGCCTGACTTCTTCTCCAATCTCAGGCACGTACTCTATGTCCTAGCCCCCAACCACTTAAAGCACCTCCAGTTACTCTTCCATCCATGCCTGTGGATGAACTGCCCTCTGCCTGGCATGCCTAGCTAGCACCTAATTATCTTTCAAGGCACTGCTCCAAGTCCCTTCCTTTGCACTTCCATGGCACTCTGTACATGCTTTTCTATCAGAACATTTGCCACACATTCTGAAACAGAGATTAACACCACATCAGTGCTGGTCAGTAACATCCTTCTTACTACCCTGGGGCTGCTTCTTCTGTCCCTATTACATTAAACCTCATATCCTCCCTGCTTTTCTTTTTATTATGAACTTCTTTCACTTAATACTTTAAAGAAATAACATCAATGTATGTAGCCCAATGGAGCTACAGAAAAGATAAAGTATTAAGGGTTTCTGAGCAGGAGAGAACAGGAAGAGGATGGAGTTCTCTCCTTGCCATGGGAAAATGCAGAAGGCACTCACCAGCTACCTGCAGGAAGCCG
This sequence comes from Nyctereutes procyonoides, assembly GCF_905146905.1. Classification (NCBI taxonomy): domain Eukaryota; kingdom Metazoa; phylum Chordata; class Mammalia; order Carnivora; family Canidae; genus Nyctereutes; species Nyctereutes procyonoides. The sequence goes on along the minus strand of NW_026575146.1, from coordinate 62,115,101 downwards.
GCTCTTCAGAGAGAAAAACCACAAAGGTGAGTTTAAGGATCTCTAAAATCTAACCCAGGTCTGAAACATAGACACTACTGAGGTCCAGTTTCTGAAAATTTCAACTCCTACCTAATACAGGTTGTCTCAAATTCTTTAGATTTTTTTCCTCTAAAATAAGAACAGATTTATAAAATGTCATTAAAAGAAAAAAAAGAGTTAATGCAGATAAAAAACACAAAATTGATTAGTAAATATACCCTCCCTTTCACTGCAAGAGGCGCTATAAACAGAGATTATGTTGATAAAATAAAATGATTGGGGACAGGGCATGCGCAACAAGCAGGTTTCAATTCCACCTGACCTGGAGAACAAGGCAGGACCTAAGGAGAAATAAACAAATCCAAACAAGCTGATCTGGGAGATGGGGGTGGAGGTGAAAGCTGTCCCATGCTCAAATTTTCTTAATCCTGAAGGTGAAGAATAAACACTTGCCCCCTATATGCTTATATTCTCTGGAAATAATGAGAATTATTTTTAAATTTGATAGTTAAAAACTTAAGAAACTTTCTCAAGGTGCTAGGTTTTTTAACATTACATCTTATGCAAAAAATATAAAATAAAATGACATGGAATGTAGGTTCCTTATATAAAATAAGAACAAGGAAAATAAGGTATCAATACTCTCAAATCATTATGCAGGTAAATTACTTGCTCCTTTCAAAGGCTGATTAACATAAATTAGCATCCATAAAGCAGTCTATAAAATTTTTCCTACTAAAAAATTATGTAAGCAGAACAGCTTAATTAGCATTCAATGAGTAATTAAATTTCAGCCATTTTACAATATTGTATATTCTGAAGTTCTAGTATGTCAACTGTATACTTCGATCAAAAAACATTTTTAAGGGCAGGCTGGGTGGCTCAGTGGTTTAGCGCCACCTTTGGCTCAGGGCATGATCCTGGAGACCTGGGACAGAGTACCACGTCGGGCTCCCTACATGGAGCCTGCTTCTCCCTCTGCCTGTGTCTCTGCCTGTCTCTCTGTTTCTCATGAATAAATAAAAAAAATCTTAAAAAAAAAACAAAACTTTTTTAATTAAATTTTTTTTTATCTTAAATTTTACGTAATCTCAAGCTTTCCCTGAAAGACGTTCTCTCTCTTAGCAAATTTTCTTCGGGAAAAGATGAGTCATCCCAAAGTATAAGCTAATTTCACAGTTACCTCATATGCTTGTTTTCACTTCCAGTACTTTTTCTGCTTGGTAGCACTTAATAATCTTAGTGGACTCAATATAACACACTTCAGAAGGGCAGATTATCCATCGCAAAGAACTGAGAAATATCAAAACGGCAGTTGTGTAAGATTGTGGCTGGATGACATGGGAGCTGCCAGGAGCAGAGGTTATTCCCAACAGCAAAAGGAAGAAATTATGACTCGGCATGTTACACAACCAACAGGATCAGATACTATTTTGAGTTTAGTACCAGGAAATGGGCCAGGTATGACAAAGAAGATAATAATCCTTTGAAATGCTCCTAAAAATATAATTAAAGCAAACAATTAAAGTTTTGCTATTTCAAGAGAAAAATAAAGGAGCTGCCTGGGAAGGCTCTGGTCTGCCTCAGTAGTCTGCAGGGGAACACCCCGTGATGGAGGGGCACTGGAGTCAGGAGACCATGAATGAGGGGAAAGGGGAACAGGCCTACTTTTAGCTCTGAGAGAGATACCACATGTAACAGGTTTTCAAATGTTTCCAAAAAATATAAATTAAATCATTAAGGAAAAATGCCAGTGCAGTGTGATTTTTAAATATGGCTTTGACTGAAGAATCATATTCTTATACAAAACAGAGAAATATTTCAAAGAAATGCTCACAGAGCATACTAGAAGTTTGACTTTATTGAAGTCATTCAAAAAGGATAGAAATAAAATAAGAGTTAACTGAAAATTATAATAAATTCCTAATTATAACTAATTCCAACTCAAACTTTCATCTTCATGTATCCTCTCCTATTCCCCTCATCAAATTTCAAAGGAACTACAGAAACAAAATAAAACTGCTCCTGCCCAAAGCCTGCAGGTGGCTGTGCCTCTGCAGGCCCAGCTGTAGTTCGGAGCAAGGATCCAGCCTGGATGCCAATAAATACTCACACCTCATCACACAGTAGGGCTGGAGGCTTATAAATGGGAGCCACCTTCCCAGGAGTCAGGGGGCAACCACTCTGCAATCTGAGAAAAGATACTTGATTTTTCTAAACTGATCTCTTATCTTCCTATCTTTTTAACTTTCCATATAGTTACGTATCAATCTAGTACATATGATAAAGTGCTTACCATGTGGGGTCACTGTCCTTAGCACCTTATGAATATTACATAAACCTCCTACCAGCCTCATAACATCAGAACTGCTATGACCTTCACCACTAATGGGAGCACAGGGCAGGGGAGCTGCCATCACTTGCCTGGTACAGCCACAATTCAAGTACAGATGGCCTGACTTCAGGGATTTGCTCATCATCATTAGTGCCCCTCACCAGTTCCCACAGCCTGGACTCAAGAGCCCATGGACATGAGCAAGGACTCAGCACTGCAAGGCAACATCCCATCCTTCCTCAAGGGCCTGTGACCATGAGCCTGAAGAAAGGGAAATGATGAGACCCCTGGGGAAGCCTGACAAGCACAGTGGCTCTGAGCTCTGGTAACTCCTGGAGCCCTTAGAACACCACGAAGTTCAAGCGATCTAACAGAGGGAAAGCAGGGGAACTGTCGGTTGCCTGGAACAGAATTCTGACTTGAGATTTTCCTACAAACCTCCAACCCAGACTGTCCCCAGTGTAGGATCACAGGTTACTAGACAAAGGCCAACACCAGAGTATCCCTTTCCTACCACAATTCCAAAACAAATAAAGCCTCCCTGGGGAAACAGAGAAAAGGTAAGCAAGGGTAAGCCCCCACACACCTCCACAGCCTTGTCTGGAGGATCATACGTAATAAACAGAACTGACTGATAACCTCCACAGTCAACAGCTGCTCCAGGTGTTCACTACAGTGGGATGTGGTGGGGGAGGGGGAGAGAGGGAGAGAAAAAGGAAGGAGGGGAGAAGGGAGGGAAGGGCAGAGAGAGAGGAAGGAAGGAAGGAGGGAGGGAGGGAGGGAGGGAGGGAGGGAGGGAGGGAGGGAGGGAGGGAAAGGAAGAGTGAGCTCTTGGCATATCAAATGCTGCTTGACATGACACATGTAGTTATTTCCATTTCTGACGAAAACATAACAGTTTTACTTTTACCTGGTAGGAAAAAAATACCCCATTCCTGCCTTGCTTCACCCTCAGGGGGTTTTGCTGGCCCTCAGTCTGTGGACCAGCAGTACTGGTATCCCGGGGAAGCCTGATGAAATATATGACCCCCCCGGGGTCCCACCCCAGAACTACCCAGCCAGGAGAGGAGCTGCATTTTAACAAAACCTACAGGTGAAGCTCCAGATACTCAACTAATCCACAGGGGCCCTGATCAACTCAGCATCCTGCAGGATAACATACTGACCACTGCAGTCAGACAAAGCAGTAAGAGCCCTCACTCTTTGGGAAAGACCCAAATGTTCGTACCAGCTTTATGTGTTCCATCCAGACAATGGAGCACTGCTCAGCAGTAAAGAGGAACCAACTACTGATTGATGCAAACATCACTGAATCACAAAAAAATATGCTGAAAGATGACATGCAAATTAACACATACTGTGTGCCGTTTATTCAAAATTCTAAAAAAGAAAATGAGTCTCCAGTGATGGGAAGTAGCTCAGCAATTATCTGGGGACAGGTAGAGAATGGGAAGGGGCAGAGGAAAGGGTCATTGAGGGTCACGAAGAAACTTTGGGGGTGACGGACATGTTCACTATCTTGACTATAGTGATGTTTCCACAAGTCAAAGTCAACACATGATGCACGTACGACTAAAACTTCTATGACTTGAATAATAAGAAAATGATAAATCCAACAGGATAAAGCATACTAGTTTCCTGATCTTTTATAAACAGAGGTTAATTAGATACATAATTTATATTTATTTTTATATGGATGTAAGTTAAAATCAAGTAACAGGTATGAATCAATTTAAAATTATAAAGAAAATATTAAGAAAAACTGATGAGAAAAGTAAAAGGGAAGAATCTGGTTCTGTTAACTGAAATATAACTGACATATATATTAGCTTCAGGTGTATAAAATAGTGATTTGACAATTCTATCCATTACTCAAGTGCTCACCAAGGTAAGTCTAGTCACCATCTGTCCCCAACCAACATTATTACAATATCTTTTATTATTTCTGGTGCTATACTTTTCATCTCCATGACTTACGTATTTTATAACCAGAAGTTTGTACCTCTTAATCTCCTGTATCTATTTTACCCATCTGCCCCACCTTCTGACAATCCTAGTTTGCTCTCCGTATTTAAGCATCTGGTTTTCTGTTTGCTTATTTGTTTTTTAGATTGTACATGTAAGAGAAATTACATGGTATTTGTCTTTCTCTGATTTATTTCACTTAGCATGATACCTTCTAACTCTATACATGTTGTTGCAAATGGGAAGATCTCATTCTTTTCTATGGCTGAGTATTCCACTGTGAGTGTGTGTGTGTGTGTGTGCGTGCGTGTGTGTACATGTATACCACATCTTCTTTATCCATCCATCCATCAATGGACAGTTAGGTTGTTTCCAAATCTTGACTATTATAAATAACATTGCAATAAACAGGGTTACAGACATCTTTTCAAGTGTCTTTTAGTGTTTTCGTTTTCTTTGGGTAAATACCCAGTATTTACTGGATCGTATGGTAGTTCTATTTTCAATTTTTTGAGGAATCTCCATACTATTTCCCATAATGGCTGCACTAATTTCAATTCTCACCAATTGTACACAAGGGTTTCTTTTTTACCACATCTTCATCAAAACTTACTACTTCTTGTCTTTGATACTAGCCATTCTGACAGATAAAAGTTGTTATCTCATTGTGGTTTTGATTTGCATTTCCCAGGTGATAAGTGATATGGAGCATCTTTTCACTTATCTGTTGGCCATGTGCATGTCTTCTTTGGAAAAATGTCTATTTAGGTCTTTTGCCCATTTTCTAATCAGATTGGTTTTTTGGTGTTGAGTTGTAGTTCTTTATACATTTTGGGTATTAACTCCATATCAGATATATCATTTGCAAACATCTTTTCCCATTCACCAGGTTACCTTTTTGTTTTGTCAATGGTTTCCTTTGCTGTGCAAAACTTTTTTGTTTTGTTGTAGTATCAACAGTTTAATTTTGCTTGTTTCCCTTGCCTGACGAGACATGTCCATAAATATGTTGCTCAAAGCAACAGGGAGGGAAGAATTTAAAACTGGAAATATACCAATTCTGTCACTGCTCATAGTAAGAAGTCAACAGAACTTTCCAAAGGAAAGGATCAAGTATACTATGTAAAGTTGTAATAAAAACAGCAGCTGAGGGGCACCTGGGTGGCTCAGTGGGTTAAGCATTTAACTCTAGATTATGGCTCAGGTCATGATCTCAGAGTCAGGAAACAGAGACCGGAGTTGGGGGGTGGGGGGGCTGTCTGAGCTCAGCAGGGAGTCTACTTGAGATTTTCTGCACCCCCCACTCTACCCCTCCCCCTGCAGCATACACTATCACTCTCTTCCTCTCTCTAAAATAAATAAATCTTAAAAAAGAAACCCACAAACACAACCAAAAACAACCACCACCACATAGCATATTTAATATTTTTTAAATGTCAAATAACCAAAATCAGAAGGCACAGGAAATCACAACAGGCGTTAACAACCAAACATATCAATACATTTAAAGAAGCTGTACTCATCTAGTAAGAGAAAGACTCCAAATGGATCATTCAGCAAAACCCAATTACAAGTAGAACATCAGAGAAATGAAACATCTACAAAAAGAGAGAAAATAAAGTTCTAAAAATTCGAAGTATGGTGTACTCAGAGTCAAATACAAAGGAAATATCTCATAATCTTAGTATGTAATGAGCAACATTTGAGTAAAAGCATTAAATGGGCAAAGGAGAAGCACTTGGTTAGGCTTAACAAAGGAAAAGTGCACAATGAAGATCTAGAAAGAATAAAATTCATACAGAATAACACTGCAGCAGCATCCACAAGGCAAATACCCAATAAACAACAAATTGAACACAGCACAAATGTGACAGCCACTCTCTGGCCATTATACAATAATTAAACTTAGAAAATTACAACAAAACACTAGCTAATTGGGGACAGACAAATAGGGACGGCCTGAAGGCACAGTTTCTTCCCTATTGAGTAGCAGAGAGAGGGGGTTCCATATGTGAGGATCAACTCAGGGGAAGTGCAGGCTCCAGCCACCTGCCTCCAGAGGCAGTTTCCAACAAGGCCACTTCCCCGACTGGGAAGTGTCCATGGCTGTACAGATGTTCTCTTCCTCTCTGAAATGCTCAATACATACAGCATGACAGAATGGGTCCCAAGTTCCTAGAACTACGGACCCTAAATTTCCTCTACCCCAACAAACTATTTACTTAAATGGGTAATATAAAAAATAATAAACGAGCTTCTCCTTAGCTCAGTTATGCTCTCCTTCTTTCTCAAACACAGGTTCTCCTCCACGCCTACAAGAAAAGTGCCCTGTGGGTTACGTAATGTTGGCGCCGGGCCATCTGTCACAGGATGCAGCCGGTGCCAACCCAGTGTAGCTGTGACATGGAAGCTGGCCTGACGTGGGAGAGCCAAATGAACAAATCTCCTCATCAACCTTCAACGTAGCTAATATCAGGAACTAAGAGAATATTTTGCCCGTCTCTACACTTTATTTTTTAATTTATTCCAAACCTTAGACAGAAGGAGGATTTCTATTTATTAAGGCTCCCTCAGACACTATATGATATGTATGATGTTTTCTGCACTGTTGTCTGTCAAAGTAAAAAACTAAAAACTACCTAAATGTCCATCAATGAAGGAAGAATTATATATGTTATGGTATGTGTATAACAAATAATACAACGAAACAATTTTTTTTTTCTAAAATGCAGTGGTAAAAAATCCCACTCTGGAGAAAACTAGACTCCAGACTATTCCCACAAATAATTTTTCAAATACAATGTCTATCACACAGCCAAAGGATAACCAAGAAAACAAGATATATTAAGAACAAGTAGGAAGAAACGTTAAGAAAACATCCATACAAAACTGAGATCCATAACCTTCATGTGCTGACTTTCAAATAAAGACATGAAGCCAAGCATGAAACTGTGAACGATAAAAAGTGACACAACTGATTTTTAAAAGAACCAAAAACTATTTTAAAATGAAATAAAAAACTCAATGTTTATAACAAATTAGGGGCAGCTTATGAGAAAATCAGTGAAGCTGTAAACTATTCAGAGAGAGATAAAGAGGGACAAACATGGAAACGATGAAGAGGAGACACAGACACACAGTATGGTTGGTTGGATATGAGCCAAAGTGGCAGAAAATAGGTGAAACAAGCATCCCTCGTCCTGGGTTTAAGAGAAAGCAGCAAATGTAACTTGAAGAAAAAAAAAATTAATGAAAATCAGGATGGAAGTTAATAGAACAGACTCAAGAGAGAGAATTACCAACACCCAAACCAGATTTCTGAAACGTAAACTAGAAATGGTGAAGCTATGGAAAGGCAGATGGTAGAGGAAAAGAGGACAAGGACAATAGGCTGTATCAGGAGCAAGGGGACAACCCGCTGCCTTGTCAGAGACACTAAGACGATGTTATCAATGACTTCACACTAATGCATTTGAAAATCTGTATGAAATGGATAAATTCCTAGAAAAGTATTAATTTCCAGAAATAAAATTTAAAAAGACAGCTTGTTTATGTGGTTATTTTCATCTCTATATTTGTATATAATCTAAATCAATGTATGGATATAAATACATATTCATGTAAAAGCCAAGAAAAGGCCTAAAAATATTAAAATCATTGAATATTAAAATATTAAATCAGGGCACCAGCAATAATTACTTAGTGGACAGAAAGGAAGTGGGGAAAAGTTGCTAAAAGTTCTAATTTTTTACGTTAAACACACATTCACATGTTCCTTATGGAATTAAAAGCTAACAAACATCAAAAGCCAACAAAGAACAGAAGTGATTTCCCCTTTTGATCTTGTCAAATTCTAAACTATTCCAGGGTAATATCTTAAAGCAAGTGATAAGAGCTTGGTTGATAAGCCCATTTCTTTGGCTATATTTAGCAAAACAGTGTAATTTCCACACAACCATCCAAAATCATAATGTGATTGATACCCAGTGGAAGTCAGCAAAGGCAATAAAATTCCAAAAAGGGAAGGAGAGAGATCCTAAGTTGCAAAGGGAAGTGTAAGTCTATTCGAAACTATGATTCAGTAGGTGGGGGATGTTAACACTTCTAAGGGAAAATGACTACTAGCTATTTGTGTCAGCTTTCTGTCATTGCTGACAAAAGGACAAAGAAAACAGAAATCGGGATCTGGAAGTTACACACAGAAAACTAGTAACTACAGTTAGCGAGAGTTTTTAATCAGTCAATCTTTCATATACTGTAATTGAGCACTTCCAATTTCTAGTTATTACATCAAATTAAAGGGAAAAATGTAGTAATACATGCTAGAATGCATCCAATTCAACAAAATTAACTAGTTATTTAAAAAAATCTCCTTGACCTTCAAACAAACAAAAAAACGCAGTGAACATAAACATTTTGGGTCAACCTGGCAGACTGACAAACAATTCTACCAACTTCAAAAATGTTCTTTACTAAACAATTTAGATGTATTAAGATACATCTAAAATCAGAGGATAGCAAAGAAAATGTAACAAGTACACAACCTTTCAAATTGTAATGTGACAGCAGTCACTGGCACTAATTAAGTATTTTTACAATAAGCTTTATTTCAGATAAAGTAAAACACAAATGAAGTATCTGAAAAATCTCTGAATAGTAATAATGATGATAAACTACCAAACTCTAAAAAAAAAAAAAAAAAAAAAAATCAACCACAATTCATAGCAGCTCACCGCATTTTGGTAATTGATAAATTTAAGTTTTCTGCAGTAAAATAAACATCTTTTGGCAACTTCTTTGGGAAAAATGAGAAGCTGAGCCAATGTCTGATTTTTTGTGAATAAGTATCAGATGTCTCTAAATCAAATGGAACGCTTAAAAGGGATATATCTGGCATTTATGCAAACCCTTTTACACTCATCACTCAAGAACCTCTAAATATTAAAATGGGATGCTAGAGAGTTTTATGTGGACTCATACCTTCACAAAGCACAGGCCTTAGTATAGTGTGTTATGTAATTAAAAAGAATATGATTAAATGTACAAAGTGACAAATACAACACTTTTTAACCTTTAGTAAAATGTCATCATACCTTATTTATATTTAAAAGCTCTGTATCTTACTTCAGAGATTATTATTAAGCTATGGTAAATCAGACTTTATGCTTCAAAGGAAGATAGCTACAAATTTTTGACAAAAAACTTTCTAAATACTCTCACCTATAGTTATTTATAAGAAACCAAATCATGGGTTGTTTTTATACATAAACAGGGTAAGTTACAGATAACTAGTTGTTTCTACATCGACCTACACCAGAATGCCCCACAGTCAGACTAAGGCCTTCCAAAATCATCCAAGGAATGGAGCTTTTCCGTCATGGCCAGCCCCGGGAGCAGGTGCCCACAGCCCCAAAGCCCATCTCCAGGAGGGTACCTGTCAAAGGCACCAGTGACAAGTGTACTACCAAATTTAGCCATCCATTCTTTCCATGCACCCTCCTGGACACGGCAGCAGCGTGTGACCGAGGCCTCCCACACAAAAGACTTTCTTCACTTGGCTCTCAGAGTACTGTTTCCTTTTTATGTCTCTACCCTGGCACATCTTTCTGAGTCTCCTTTCTGGTTCTTTTTTCATTCCAGTCTTGCAACATTAAAATGCTTCAGCTGGAGGGCAGCCTAGGTGGCTCAGCAGTTTAGCGCCTGCCTTCAGCCCGGGGTGTGATCCTGGAGTCCTGGGATCGAGTCCCACGTCAGGCTCCCTGCATGGAGCCTGCTTCTCCTTTTACCTGTGTCTCTGCCTCTCTCTCTGTGTCTCTCATGAATAAAATCTTAAAAAAAAAAAAATGCTTCAGCTGGAAATGCTTGGTATTTTAAAGGATTACTACAGATTATCATTTTCAAAAAAATCATCCACATCAAACTAGATTCCAACTGAAAATTCTGGTGAGAACCTACTTCAATTATTTTTTTATCATTAGATGACAATTCTTTGAGACGGAAGTCGACTTGCGCCCACAGAGAGAGAATTCCAAAAGGTTTTCTTAGCTCTTCATGAAATACCACCTGATGAGGCAAGACTGGCCATCAGGAGGGAAGTAACACTTCTGCTCCCATTTTCCATATCATAACTCTGCACAGTGAGGATCCCAAGAGTGGCATGCTATCGTCACCAGTGAAAACAGGAAGGACAGTGCATAGCATGCACCTAGGGGGGGCAGGTAAGTTAAAAATCAGCAGCTTTAGCAGATCCAGATAATTTCATATCTGTGCATCTGTGATGTCTTGCTCAGGCCTAAGATTTCAAAATAACCCATTACTGCTTTCAACCTAGGCATCCCAGACCTGAAAGGGGGAGAGAACTTGAAACAATGATTAACCTTCTAGGTATCCAGGAATTCACCATTTCTTTAGAACAGAACATCTCAAAAATAGACTTTTTTTTCTTTGAAAAGAGCAAAAGAACTAAATTTTGTTCTGGAACTTTGGAGTTACTTTTTTTTTTAATATTTTATTTATTTATTTATGAAAGACAGAGAGAGGCAGAGACATAGGCAGAGGGAGGAGCAGGCTCCATGCAGGAAGTCCAAGTGGGAGTCGATCCCAGACTCCAGGATTACAGCCCAGACCAAAGGCAGACACTCAACCACTGAGCCACCAGGCGTCCCTGGAGTTACTTTTTAAGAAGAGCCTTTCTAGGAAGCTAGAATAGTAAAGTATGGAATTTAGTGACTCGGAATAAAATACAGAACTTTCTGATCTCTATTTTAATAACACAGAATAGCTTTCAAATGAGCGCAGTACCTCTAAGTTCCTTATAGATAGACTCTTTTAATAAAGATAAGAAAAGCATGGTAGTCACCATGGCCAAGAAAAGGTCCATGGCTCTTGAGACCCCAGAGAAAGATCCTCTAGGTGTGGAAAATGCAAATTAACAGGGGGCATGAGGAAAACTTGGTATTAGACAGGCAGGATATTATACTCTGATTTATACCATTACTGATAGTGCCACAATGGTTCTAATAACGAGCTCACAAAATTCCTGAAAAGTTAACAATTATCTTGAGCCTCTATGAACAGGCATCAGCACATCTGTGTATGAAACAGCTCCATGAGTGCAATGCAGGGTCCTCACCTACCGCATCCACTCACATCCTCCAGCTAAGACACCCAGGCGGCTCAGTGGGTAAAACATCTGCCTTTGGCTCAGGTCATGACCCCAGGGTCCTGGGATTGAGTCCAGTGTCACGATCCCTGCTCATCGTGGAGTCTGCTTTTGCCCCTCCCTCTGCTCCTTCTCTCTCTCTCTCTCGCTCACTCTCTCAAATAAAGGTTAAAAAAGAGAGAGAGAGTGAGAGCAAGAGCAATCTCCTATGGACACAATCCCCCCTGGAAGCCCTGCTCTACAGAAAATGAACGGACTATGTCAGAAGACCCAGTGCATAAGGACCAATAAGAAACCTGGAGGCTTATGTGTGGAATCTGGTCCATAAACCAATTTCATCTGACATTCAAAGGGCTTTTTCCTTTCCTTTGAAAAACCTTAAAACCAGGAGATAATTTCTAAAAAGTCTAGAATTTTGGCTTCTCTTGAAAATAAGAACCAAGGCAGAAAATGAAGAAAATTATTCAAGATTTAACATTAGAAACGTTTGCAGAATTCAAGATAAATGAGTATTTTTAAAACTGATCTAATTAGGTAAATATACAGAATGTATGTAGCTTACACACACATAAGGAAGCAGAGTAATAACAAACTTCCTTAAGATGATCGAAGTACCAACTATGTCAGAACCCATACCCTGTCCACCCATGTGTTCCTCACCTACTTTTCTACCTGCCTCCCCAAACCCAAAGGTTTGAATTCTGTTCATCACTCTATTTTTCATGTGTGTGTGTGTATGTGAGTAAATGTGATTTCAGTATACACACATTTCTAAATTATATGCTGTTTTGTATGTGTTTAGAAGAAACATATTGTTTTAATTAAATGTTTCAAAGTTTTATCCATGTTGTTACACATGTAGTTATTCACGTATGCACAATGTTATCTACAGTACAAATACACAAAACCATTCATCCATTCTCCAGTCACTAAAATTTGTTTGTCTTCAGCTTATTATTAATAAATAATAATGCTACTATAAAATCTTTTTCTTATACCATGATATAAGCTTCCCTAGGACACATGCACAAAATGCCTGTAGAATAGTGTATTTTCAAACTCCCAAGTAGCAACATACCCACTGGGTCAAAATCAGGTATTTTAAAAAATAAAATAGCATAGTATCCACACGCAGTGCATAAAGAAAGGTTATTATCTTCATGAACCTCTGATGCCCACCCTCTGTGTTTACTGGGATACACTATGGATATGATTCGCCATGGGTCCAGTAAAAACAGTACTAAAGGGCTTACCCTCTAGGTAAATGCCTCCTAAAAAAGTAAACTTCCGAGTCTTATGGAAATTGAATGTTCAACTTTGTAAGATAACACCAAACTGTTTTCCTAAGCAGTTACATCAATTTGTACGCTCATTAGAAGTGAGTCAATCTGCCTGGTGATCCACTTCCTCACTAACTCTCAGTAACTTCAGGCATAAGAATATGTGGCTAATCTGACAGACGTGTGAAACATGACTCTCTGCTATATTGTCTTACAGACTCCCAGGCTGCATGCATGCATGTATGTGTTGATTCATGTGTGCGTGTGCGTGTGTGTGTGTGTATGAATGATTTGGCAGCTCTGTGTTTCAAGTATTTCTTCCCAGCTTTTGGCTTTTCTTTCTTTCTTTATAGCACCTTTTAATGAACAAATGTTCTTAAGTTTAATTTGGTAGAATTTACAAACCTTTCCTTTTATGGGCTGTATTTTCTGTTTAACAATTTTACTCTGTCAAGACCATAAAAGTTCATTTTCTTTCATGAATGCAGTCAAGCTTTTTACCATCCCCAGCAAATGCTTCCTCTCTCCTGTGGCAGTCCCCCTATTTATATGTGCCTTCTGTATTCCACTCCATGGTCCATTTGTTTATCCCAAGGCCAGTAACATACTATCATAATTTACAAATCTTTAAAATAAGTCTTGAGTGCTGAGAAGAAGGCAAAACCCCTTATTTTCTTCTTTAGGAATGTTTGGCTATTCTGGGGGCTTCGTTATGCTCACCAAATTCCTCACAAAATTAATGCCGAATATGTAAGTGTAATTACACTTTATCTGTACATGTTGAATCATTTGTAAGAATCATCTTCATGATACTGAATCCTCCTATTCAAGAATGTAATGTGTCTCCATTTAATTTTTTTAATGTCTTATGATAATGTTTCATAATTTTTCCCTATAGCTTACATATATTTCTAGTTCCACTTTTGTTCCTGTTGTCAGTAGTATCCTTTCTTGACTGACATTTCTTGGCTGCTGATAGTACAAAGAACAATTGATTATTTTTAAATATGGGTATTACATTTGGCTTTCTTGAGAAACTCATTCCTAATAATCTGATGATCCTTGTAGATCTCAGTGGAGATAATCATACCACTTGAGAGAGGCAGTGTTATACTTCTGTTTTGTATCATTATTTTACCTCTATTTCCTGTCTTTACACAGGATTTTCAGAACACTGCTGAACAGAGGTGGTGAGACTGGGCCTTTTGTGTTTTCCTGATTTTAGGAGACTACTCTTAGGTTTTACTACTAAGAAACAGATACTTTGCATCAGCCTAAGGAAGTTTCCTTCTATTTCTAGTCTGCCTTGACCTTTCTCTATGAATAGATTTGACATCTCTCAAATTCTCGTCATCAATCTATTAAGGAAGAACATGATTTTATTTTAAAGGACTAATGTCACAAATTTTTAAGATTTTCAAATGGGAAGCTCCTCCTCCCCCTTGTATTCCTGGGAAAATCCAACTTGGGTCTTTTTTTAAAACCTACAGGATTTCATCCATGCTCTTAAAGCAAGACTGGCTCCTCTTACTTTTTGCCCTATTGTTTTTGTCACATGTACATGTGAAAGTCATACTAATCAGCAATACTGAATTTAGGATTAAATGCTCACTGTATTGTTCTATGGAGGAGGTTTGTGTGTGTGTGTGTGTGTGTGTGTGTATGTGTGTGTGTGTGTGTGTAGGAGTTTATATAAGATTGCAAGGATCTGTTCCTTATATGCCACTGAAACACCAGAAGGTAAATCATTTAACATGTAAAAACGAGCCCAACGCTTTCTCTGTGAAGAAACTTTCAACTACTACTCAATCCCTCCAGGGATAATAGGGTTATTCCAGAATACAATTTCTTCTTGAGACACAAATTTCATATTTATTGGCATAAAGATTTTCACAGTATTTCTTACAAGCTTTATAATCTCTGCCCTATCTACAATCAGATCCCTCATCTGTAACATCTCCTGTTTACCCTTTAGTCCTTTGTCCAGAGGCTTGGTCTCGTGCAGATTCTCCCACTGCAACTCCAGCTTCTATCTCATTAATTTCTGATCTTTGTATTATTGCCTTCCTTCAACTTTCTTTGGATTCATAAATTTTTAAGGCACTGCTTAGCTACTTACTGCCAGTGGTTTTCCCTTGTTAACATAGGCATTTAAGGTTATCACTTCTCCTCAAACTATCACTTTCATCAAATCAAGTTTGGATATGTAATAACTTTATATTCATTCAGTCCTAGTACTTTTTCCCATAATAGTTCCTCCTTTGACCAATGAGTTTCTTAACAGTTTTTTTTAATTTACAAATATATGGTTTTTAAATCTCTATATTAACTGTATTTTTATTTCTAACACAGTTGCATTATTCATAAGGAACATGGTCTCTATGTGTGAATCTTCCAGAACTTAACAGAATTTAGGGCCCACCACATGATTATTTTTGTAAATGTTTCATATGCTCATGACAAGTGTACATGTTCTCCAATTTGGGGTTAAGAGTCTCGTTAGTCAATTCTGATACCCATGTTGTTCAAATCTATAGTTTAAACTTTTGCCTTTCACTCTCATGATAAATTGGGAGAGATGAACTGAAGTCATCACAATGATGAAGGATTTGCCAATTTACCATGTATATATCCAATATAACTTTATCTGTAACTTTCAGATGTTTTCCAGAACATGTTTAGTCTTATGAAAAATTTAACATTTTGATACATGCAGTGTTCTTCTCCTAATAATGGTTTTTGTCTTACAGAGTATGATTCAATAATCTCCTAGTATGAAGAAAGCTACAACAGAAGTGGCTACTATTAACAATACATAGTTGATTTAAGTTTCTTAATCAAATCTGAATACCCATGTCTTTAACAAGTTTAGTCAACTAACATTAATAGTAATTACTAGACTTATTTCATCATCTCATTATTTAATTTATCCTAAGGTTGGCACTCTCTTGTCCTCTTACAATTTTGTTAGGATTTGACTTTTTTTTTGGTTTTTGTTTTGTTTTTCTTATTCTGCTCTCCTCTCCCCACCCTCCAACTCATTTGTAGACTTAGCTCCATTCCTGTTCTTTGAATAATAACTTAAACTCCCAGCAAAGGATACAAAGACATTAAAACCGTTAAGTCTCCAAAATGTAAAAACTGAAAAGGCCTAACTCAAATATGGAGCAAGCTGTCCAAATCAGAACCAAAAGTCAGCAGATTTCTTAAAATATAAGTAAAAAGAACAGAAGACTCTAATTAATTTCAAAAGACAAGAAAATAAAGAAGACAAGACATCTGAGGTGGATGAATGTGATGGACAGATGGAAAGAAGGGTGGGAAGGAGGAAGAGAAGGCAGGAAATCAGATGCAGTGCTTGTTCTAGTAAAACCTGTAAGCTAATGTGGTTTCCTAAACAGCTGGAAAAAAAAAAAAAAGGAAACATTAAATATACTGTTTCGTAACACATGGAAACTACTTAAAACTCTAAAACTTAAATTTCATGTGCATACAGTTTTATCGGAACAGAGAAACACACGTTTACATTTTGTCTGTGGCTGCCTCAGCACAATACGTCAAAATTGAGGACCTCGTACAAAGCAAGGATGTCTCCTCTCACTAGTTCTTTTCAACATCATACTAAAAATCTTTGCAAATGTTACTGAACAAAAAAAAAAAAAAAAAGAAATAAAAAGTAATACAGATTGAGAAAGAAGACATCCAACTGTCTTTACCTGCAAATGACATGATTGTCTACAATGCAGAAGATATGAAGGAATTAACAAAAACTTCCTGGAACAAATACACAATTATACCAAGGGTGCAAGACACCAAGTAAATATACAAAAGTCAATCACTTTTCCACATACCAAAAATGACTTGAGTGGAATTTGAAATTAAAACAACAATAACACACTATCATCTCTCAAAACAAAATACTTAGGTATAAACCTGACAAAATACATACAAGCTCTATATGAGAAAAGCTATAAAACTTATGTATGAAATCAAAGAACTAAATAAATAGTCCATGTTCATGGATAGGAAGACTCAGTATTGTCAAGATGTCAGTTTTTCTTAATTTGATGTACAGATTCAATGCAATCCCAATCAAAATCCCTGCAAATTATTTTGTGGCTATCAATAAACTAATTCTCAAATTTATATGTAGTGGCAAAAGACCCAGAATAGTCAATACAATATTAAAGGACAAGAACAAAGTTGTGGTACTGACACTACCCAATATCTAGACTTACCATTAAGCTATGGTAATCAAGGCAATGTGGTTATTGGCAAAATAACAGAAAAACAGACCAAGGAATAGAACAGAAAGCCCAAAAACAGACTCCCATAAATCAACCAATCTTTGACAAAGGGAAAAAGGCAATACAATGGAGCAAAGATAGTCTTTTCAACAAATGGTGCTGAAACAGTAAGTAACATTCTCAAGCAAAATCAGGAATCTAGACGTAAACAGGCCTTACAACCATCACAAAAATGAACTCAAAATAGATCACAGATCTAACTGTAAAGCACAAAACCATAAAACTCCTAGAAGATAACATGAGAAAACCTAGATGACCAATAACTTTTTAGATATAACACGAAAAGCACAATCCATCAAAGGAATAATAAACTAGACTTTATTAAAATGGAAAACATATTACAAAAGATAATGTCAAGAGAATGAGAAGACAAGCTACAAGCTGGGAGAAAGTATTTACAGAATATTCTGATATTTGATAAAGAACTATTATCTAACATATTTGAAGAACTCCTAAACTTAACAACAAGAAACACAAACAACTCAATTAAAAACTGGGCCAAAATCTCAACAGACAATTCACCATGGATGTACAGATAGGAAATAAGCATGTAAAAAGATGCTCCACATCATATCATCACAGAAATACAAACGAAAACAAGATACCACTACACACCTTTTAGAATGGCTAAAATCTGAAACACTGACATCAAATGCTGACAAGGATGTGGAGCTACAGAAATTCTCATTCACTGCTGAGAAAGCAAAATGGCACAGCCACTTTGGAAGAGAGTAAGGCAGGTTTTTTTACTTTTGCCATATGATTCAGCAATTATGCTCCTTGGTATTTTCCCAAAAGAGCTGAAAACCTGTTTCCACCCCAACCCTACATATATATACTTCTAGCAGCTTTATTCATAACTGCTAAAATTTGGAAGTAACCAACAGGTCCTTCAGTAGGTAAATAGATAAAAAAAACTGTGGTACATCCAAACATGGAGTACTATTCAGCATCAGAAACACATAATAGCACTAGAAACATATAAGATATCAAGGCATATATAAAGGGAAAAAACTTTAATGTGTCCTACTAAGTGAAAGAAATCAATCTGAAAAGGATACATACTATGTGATTCCAATTATATGACATTCCAGAAATGGAAAACTAGGGAGACAATAAAAACAGACTGTCAGAGAGGAGTGAAAGGAGAACACACTGAGACAGATAATTTTTAGGGCACTGAAAAGAGTCTGTATATTACTGTAACGATGGATGCATGTCATTATATATTTATCAAAATCCCCAGAATGTACAACACCAAGCGCGAACCCCATTGTAAACTATGAACTTTGGATGGTTGTGATTTGTCAATGGAGGTTCATCAGCTGTAATAAATGTCCCATTCTAGTGAGGGATGTTGATAACAGGAGAGACCATGCTTATGTGGTGACAGGGAGTATAAATCTCTGTACTTTCCCCTCAGTTTTGATGTGAACCTTTAAGTGCTCTAGAAAATTAGTCTTAAAAATAATAAAAAGTTGAGTAGCTACAAAAGAGATCATACAAAGCGTAAGATATTATCTGTCCCTTTAAGAAAAAGTTTGCCTGCCCTGGTTTAATATATTAAATGAGTAGATCAGATCAAGATACTTAATTTCTATCTGCCTTTCAAAATCTCTGTAAGTCACCACAAAAGACAACTTCAAAATTTTATGTTCACTGTAATGTAATAAAAGGTATCATTAACAAATATTGGGGAACTCATGGTATAGAAAAGAGTAGACTGGATTAAAATCCACAATAGAAATGCTACAGCTAGAATCACTGAAAAGAAAATGCCACTGCAAAAATAGAAACAGGTTGTTGTTTTTTTTTTAAGTCTCAGAAAAATTCTAATTTCAAAATCAGTAAAATGAAAAGAGGCTTGGAAGAAACACCAAGGTGATGTTTACAACTAGACCAGTCTCAGCCACTCTTCCTCCCATTCATATAAAGTTAAAGATAGGGCAGCCCCAGTGGCTCAGCAGTTTAGCGCCGCCTTCAGCCCAAAGTATGATCCTGGAGACCCCCGATCAAGTCCCACATCAGGCTCCCTGCCATGGAGCCTGCTTCTCCCTTGCCTGTGTCTCTGCTTCTCTCTCCCTGTGTCTCTCATGAATAAATAAATAAAATCTTAAAAAAAAAAAAAAGTCAAAGACAACATCAACATCTACTTCCAAGATTGTGCTCTCTGACCAATATGGAAACCAAGTCCATGCTCTGCCTCAGGAGACATCTGATCTGACCATGAGGCCGAAGCTGAAGACAGAAGCAAAGGAGAGCCACTGAGAACAGCAGCATGGGATTTTAAAAAGATAAAAAGGTGACAATGACCATTCCCGGAATCAAAACAAATATATTCTAAAACTTAGCTCTAAAAAACAAACACAAAAAACAAACAAACAAACAAACAAAAAAAACAATAACAAAACCACACAAGGCTCCAAAGATGCCACATGGTCAAATTCTACTAAACTTTGTTTTTTTTTTTTTAACTTTTTTTTTTTTTTTTTTTTTTTTATGATAGTCACAGAGAGAGAGAGAGAGAGAGAGGCAGAGACACAGGCAGAGGGAGAAGCAGGCTCCATGCACTGGGAGCCTGACGTGGGATTCGATCCTGGGCCTCCATGATCGCGCCCTGGGCCAAAGGCAGGCGCCAAACCGCTGCGCCACCCTGGGATCCCTCTACTAAACTTTGAAATAACAGATGATTTCCCTGTATAACAGAGAAAAAGATAGAAAGCTTTTCACCTCATTCTATGAAGCTTACAATCCTGATGCCAAAACAGAAAACGGGGGTGCCTGGGTGGCTCAGTTGAGTGTCTGTCTGCCTTAGGCTCAGGGCATGATCCCGGGGTCCTGGGACCAAGTCCCACATCAGTCTCCCCACAGGGAGCCTGCTTCTCCTTCTGCCTATATCTCTGCCTCTCTGTGTATCTCTCAGGAATAAATAAATAAAATCTTAAAAAAAAAAAAAAAACCTAAGACCATAGAAAACAGTAACACAAAAAGAACTAGAAGAATGATCTCATTTATGATTATAGCAAAACATACAAAAATCGAATCCAGTAGTTTATATTAAAAACCACAATAACCAGTAACAATGACCAGGTAGGGTTTATTCTAGTAACACAAAGCCAGTACAACATTAATAACTCTATTAATACAATTTATTATACTAAAGGCTAAATGAGATAAATGAGACAAATTCTAATATATACCAATTATAGTTGATGCTTGAACAACACAGGTTTGAATTGTGCAGGTCCATGGATATGCAGATTTTCTTCAGTAAATACAGGGCAGTACTTGAAATGTATTTTCTCTTCTTTATGATATCCTTAATAACATTTTATTTTCTCTAGCTTACTTTATTCTAAGGATATTATTTTATTAATATTAGAAGTATTACTATTATTAAAGTATTACTGCTTTATTGTAAAAATATACTATATAACACATATAACATACAAGATATGTGTTAATCAACCGCTTCTGTTATCAGTAAGGCTTCTGGTCAACAGTGGGCTACTGCAGTTATTAAGTTTTTGGGAGAATCAAAAATAATACACAGATTTTCAAGTGTGTAGGGATCAGCAGCCCTAACCCCCATATTGTTGAAGGGTCAATTGTATAAATACTGACATACATCAAAAAAGAATTTGACAAACTTTAACATGCATCCCTGATTAAAAAACAGTAACAAATTCCTAACAAGGTGTAATAGAAGAAAACTCCCTGAACTTGCTAATTACTGGCAAAATATTAAAAGCATTAATCCAAGTCAAATAAAGATAAGGAAGACAGGGATGAACACACTCCAAAAACTGAATAGCGTACCAAGAGGCTTAGCCAATGTAAAACTGCATGAAAAATAGGTAAGATTAAAACACTGGGAAAAGCAAAAATAAAAATAGCATCATTTATATATAATGAACTTTTATCTGGAAAACACAAGATAATTAACTGAGAAATAACAACAGGAAATAAAAGTAATTATCAAGTCGATGTGATACAAAACAAGCACTTAAAACATAATAACTTTCCTACAGAACTATAATAACCAGACTTCAACAGAAACAGAAGAAAAAGATCCCATTCAAAGGAATAAATGCTACAAAATAGCAAGAATAAATCTGAGCCAGAAAAAAGATGGAAGACCAAGCAAGGCAAATATGAAGAAAACTTTCTTGAAGGATATAAAAATATTGGATGACCCTGCCCCACCTCCCCCGAATGAAACCCATACACATCATGGATGGAAAGGTTCAGTATCACAAAAATGTCAATTCTTTCTAAATAAGATTTAGAGGAATTCCAATCACAGTCCTGTGATAATACATTTCCTTCTTGCTTTAAAAACCAGTAATTCCAAGTTAATTTGGAAGAACTGATATGTGGGAATTACCAAAGAAAATCTTCAAGGAGAAACAAAAAAAAAAAAAAAATAAGAGAACTTCATACCCTCCAGATACTCAACATTTTCAATTTAAATACTGGAATTGAATGAAGGGGGCACATTAGGAGACAGTATCTGTAGTACATTTAACAACAAAAGACCACTACTAAGTGGCCCTTACATAAATAAGCAGTTGTTACCGAAAAGAGGAGGAAGGATGTGAAAATGCAATCTGCAGAAGAGGAAACGCAAGTCTAATGTGAAAAGGTAAAATATCACACAAGCATCTGGGGAAAAGCACATTAAAATGCAAAGATGTCAAAAAATAAATTAATTAATTAAAATAAGATAAAATGCTAAGAGCTCTTCTTTGTTAACCTTGGCAAATTTGAAAAGCAACACTAAGTGTTGGCAGAAATAAGAGGAAACCAGTATTGGTGCATAACTGATGGGAATGTAAATTATTACAACCTTCTTGGAATATAATCTGGTAAAAATTATTAAAATGTAAAATGAATACATGATGCTGAGAACTGCAGTTCCATGTTCAGGAATCTATCTTAAAAGTACACATATTAATGCTCTGAAAGACCTGATACAAAGATATTCACTGCTTTATTATAAAGAACAAAAATGGGAAAAAGTCCATAAACATTAATGAAGTAATTTAAAATTTTGGAGAAGACCATGCTATGGGTTACTATACCGCAATATACTAAAAAGTATCAATAATAAAATAAGTTGATATATACTAAGACATAAAGATTATCCAGAAGTCTATAATTCTAAGGAAATAGTATGATCCTATTTATACAAACAAAACAACTCTGAATCTATAAATACGTGTGCATGCAATTATCTGGGCAACATTTCTCTTTGTTTGCTAATAACTACCTTCATATACCATGTCATCATATATAGGAGGTATCTTTAATTATAAAATATTTTTTCACAACTTTTCAAATTAAATGTATTACATGCATCTCCACAGCAACCGTTTACAGATCATGATTATCTAATTACATAAGAATTTTAGCCAAAGTTTATATATAAGGACAGTGTGCAACTTTCCAAATCTGACATTCAAGGTCATGTTCAGCATGCTAGAAGGAGTGTAATTGAGCTTACCAATTTCATCAATCACTGCTCTTATTTTGGAGACAAAAGGACCAACTTCACTGGGATTCATTTTGACTCTCTCCTTAAGGTCAGCACCTGCAAAGTATTTTATTTACAAATATAATCTAGTTATAAACAAGATCTTAAGGCAATGAATTGAAAATTTACTTAAGATTCATATGTAAATTGAATATCAACTGAATATATCCATTAAAGGAATTATACTACTTAGGTTTTTCTTCTCAAAGACCAGCAGAAGGAAAAATAAAATGTCTGTTCATACACCTACCATGTGCCTAAAGCAGTGGTTCTCAAACTTTGTTGCCTCAGGGACCCCTTACACTCTTAGAGGAAGAGACTTATTTTAGATTCTATCTAGCAATAGGTGCTCTATTAAAAACTAAAACTATCAAATTTTTAAAATATTTATTCATTAATTTAGTAATACAAATAAACCCATTCATATTAACATAAATGACTACAGATTGATGCCACTTCCTTGGCTCTTACAGGGATGCTGGCAGTTTTACCCACCACTGCTTTCACACTATCAGTGCAAACGTCAACCCAGTAAAAAGGGCAAATCACCAAACATCAGTTTGATTCCATGGATGCCTGCGCCATGGTGGCTGCAGATCATGTTTCAAAAAATCACTGGCTTTCACATATGAACAAACGGACAGTTTCATTATTATGAGTTTATCACAGAATCATAAACTTGGAACAGAGAAAAATAAGAAATTCTTAAGGAATCACTCTGTGGCTCAACAAAGGCATTCTTTTTAATAAAATTATATGAGAAAAGGAAGGCTCCCATTTAAATGAACAAATACAAACAAAGCAAAATTACAGCAAAGAAGGTATACACTCAGCTCCTTGCTCTCTTCTTAATCCATTATAAAGTAATCAAGACTAGACATAATATCAAGTGCCAGCCAAGGCTGGAACATTCTGAGCCCATATACTTCCTACAGGAATGAGAACTACAACTGACAGAGCACATACCCTACAATCCATCAGTTCCTAGCTAAATATACCTTAGACAATCTCAAACATATGCCCAAGGAAATATGTACAGTAGCATTCAATACAACATATATGTAATAGCAAAAAGATTAGAAATAACCTAAATATCTCTAAGAAGCACTTTTAATAGCACTAAGATATATTTATACAACAGAAGAGTACATGTTCAGCATGAAAATGAAGGAACTAAAACATAAAGATAGATAAATTTAAATGTTGAAGAACATATAATTATGTACATTTATTATATATTAATATATAACATATTAATACATATTTATATATTTAATAACAACATATTATCATATTTACAGAAACATACACAGGATAATAACCCTTTACATAACTTTTTTTAAAAAGAATGCTCTTTGGGGGGCAGCTGGCTGGCTCAGTCAGCAGAGCACGTGACTTTTGAGTTCAGGATTGTGAGTTCAAGCCCCACACTGGGTGTACAGCTTACTAAATAAATAATTTTTTTTAAAAAGCTTTTTAAAGGTATAAAATACACATGGAAGTGATAAATATCAAATTCAATTAGTAGTGACCTCTGTGGGAAGGGATTCAGATGTGATTGGCAATGGTCACAAAGAACTTCAATCTTATTTGTAACACTGTAATGCTTGAGTTAGGTGATGGGTAATCAGTATATCAGTCTTTAAACATATGTCTTCATAATTAATTTTTTCCATGAAAAATATTTGTAGGACCAAAAAAATTCTAAGCCATTTGTTTAAAAAAAAAAAAAAACAACTGTCCAACTCACTGTCGACTTAACCCTGAGAATATCATTTGAGAATATAAAGTGTTGCTTAGTGCATGTTGGCTAATACATATTGGCTAATAAAAGTAGCTACATGCAGTGCCATATGGAGGGGAGGGTGGATAGATGAAGAGCCAAAGCAAGCATAAGTGACACACAGGGACTCTGCATGAGGTGGTCCTGAAGGAGCCCCAGGAACCTGCATCACATCCTCCAACCTAGTGTGGATTACAGCACGAGGGTGCCCTGTAACATGTCAACTAGTAACTAGTGCTCCAAAGGGGGCTTTCACCGACATCCACACCCAGGTTAAAGAGACTAGCTATTGGAAGCCATGCGGGGGAGCAAATAATGGGGGTTCGCTCTGGACAAGTACAGCCCATTCACACACACCAGTGCCAGAAGAGGTAGCTGGGTCTAAGTGCAGCCCTAACCCACACAACCATGAGAGACTTCCATGGGATTCATGGATTATTTTAGAAAAAATTACCTTTCTCCATGGGATGTTAAACATTTGTGACCTTAAGACTACTTTTTAAAAATCTTAATACCCTTTTTGTTTTTACTTTTGAAACAAACCCTGCAATTCTCCAACATTCAGAACCCAAAAGTACAGAGTTGCTTCTATCCCTCCAGATTATAAATTTCTTATTTGATAATATCACAGTTTTATTTGCAGTCTGGCGTGTTTTACTTTTTAAACCCAAGTCCATGATGATTCACCTCAGGCAGCAATTGCTGCCAGGCAATCCTATCGCGTTCACCCTGGTACTCATCTACAGACCATTTCCTAACTCCTCCCTCTCCTCAGACCTCAAGCCTCCTACTCAAACCTGACACCAACTTACTAAGAAAACAGATGCATTCAGAAGAAAAATTTCACCAACACCCACCACCAAACCTACCTATCTAGCAGGATGGAACTCTTACACTCTGCCCTCCCTTCTGCTACTACAGATGAACTAGCTCAACTTGTGCACTAAATCCCACCCCTTCTTTCTTTAGTGCCATCACTCTAGCAATTATCCTTTTCTGGTTGGCATCATCAACAGTATCCCTCTCTTGAGAACCATTCTCATCAGCTACAGGAACACTGTAATACTGCTCATCTTTAAAAAAAGAAAATGATGTTGGTCCTTTTGTCTGCCAGCTTTAATAGAATAGCTTATTATCAAACCAATTCTTTCATGAAACTCTACATAAAAAACATAGAGCAGCTATTTTGAGGGCAATGGAGAACAACGAAGACAATGAGAATGTATGAGAACTTCAAGGCAAACGTTAGTTTCTGAACAATCTCACAGAAATGGGGAAAAAATTGGAGCTCAGAGCTTGCCAAAGAGGAATGCCACAGGCTTTCATTCAGGACCTCTTAAGATTAAATATAAAACAGGGTAAACACAAAGAAAACCATACCAAGACCAACTGCTAAAAAGAAAGGACCCCCCCCCCCAACAAAAAAATAAAGAAGCTGCCAAAAAGAATAAGACTAGCAGCTGACTTCTCAACAGAAAGTGAGTGACATCTCCAAAGTGGGGAAAGACAGTAACTACCCATCTAGAATCCTTCGAAAATGATGGGGAAATGAAGACATTTGACACATATACACACGCATGGTTCATCACCAAAAGGCCCACACCACCAAAAGAGACACCACACAGAATTCTTCAAGCAGAGATTTTAAGAGTAGAGTTAAAAATCTTATTTTATACTGCTCATGAGAGATATACCTGAAAAGATAAGGGCACAGACTAAACAGTAAAAAGGTAAAAACCATGCAAACACTAACCAAAAAGAAACTTGTGAAGTCATCCCCACAGCTGACAAAGGAGATCTCAAGCAAACTATAATCTCTCAAACTAGAGGGTCATTTTACAATAAGTATGATGATCCACTAAAAGTCTTCGGATTTCTTAAACTAGAATATATAAAATAAGACAGCCCCAAAATATATAAAACAAAAACTAATGAACCAAAATAAAAACTGACAAATCTACAACCACAGTGGATTTAAACAAATCTCCCACAGTAACCAACAAAGCAAGTAAGTAAATATCTTTACTTGCTTTATTAAAGTAAATATCTGTAATAAATCTTGGTTCTTTCATACCAAGAAATGGACAATAGATAAAGATTAACCCCCACAGTAGAAGAAATAATAAAAACTGGAGCAAAACTTTTTTTAAAAAAAAGAAAACAAATACACAGAAGAAAAACATCAAAGAAGCTGCTCTTTTGAAAAAATACTAAAACAAATGATAGGCCTTTTAGCAAGACTAATCATGGAAAAAAATCAAAGGTGGCACAAATCCCAATAGCAACATTGAAAGGAGGATACTACTATGGATTTTAAATACATTAAAACAAGAAGAAAATATTACTAATAACCTTGGCCCTATACATTTGAAAAGGACATGAAATGGACACATTTCGAGAAAAACATAACTTCTTAAAACTGACAAAGGGAAAATCTGAAAACACAAATACACATGAAAGAAATTGAATAAATTAATTTAAAACTTGTCTACACAGGAAACTGATGCTGATATGGCTTCAACAGCAAATTCTTCCAAACATATAATGAAAAAACTTGGGGGTGCCTGCCTGGCTCAGGCATAGGGCAGGCAACTCTTGATCTTGGGGCTGTTAGTTCAAGCTCCACGTTGGGTAAAGAGATTACTTAAAAAATAAAATAAAATCTTAAAAAAACAACATGAATCTTACATGGAGAACTGCAAAACGAAAAATTGATTAAGAACACTTTAAGAAAAAACATGACAGTGTTTCTCATAAACACTGTCTCCAAATATCCTCAACAAAGTATTAGTAATTCATACCTAATGGTAACATAAATAAAATACAATACAGGAAGACAAAATTACATTTGGTCTAAGATTCAAGACTAGTTAAATATTGGGGATCCCTGGGTGGCTCAGCGGTTTAGCGCCTGCCTTTGGCCCAGGGATGATCCTGGAGTCCTAGGATCGAGTCCCACATCAGGCTCCCTGCATAGAGCCTGCTTCTCCTTCTGCCTGTGTCTCTGCCCCTCTCTCTCTCTCTCTCTCTCTCTCTCTCGAATAAATAAATAAAATCTTTAAAAAAAGACTAGTTTAATATTAAGTGTTTTAATTTATAAAAATAATAACATAAAGGTGAAAATCATAAAATTTTCAGTAGGCATAGCAAGAGTAGTTAAAATTCATCTCATACTTTAACATCTTGAGGTAGAATTTACATAATATAAAATTCAGTCATTTTAAGTATACAATTCAGTAACTAAGTAAATTTGCAGAGTTGCACAACCATCATCACCATACAATTTTAGAACACTTCCACTTTCATAAAAAGATCCCTCACACTCACCTGGAGGCACTCCATGTTCCTGCCTCCAACCCTCCATTTCCCTAAAATGATGCCTTCTCTGGACATTTCATACAAATAAACACATGCAACCCACCATCTTCTGTGTCCTTCTTCCACATAGCAAGTATAGTGTTTTTCAGGTTTACACATGTTATAAGAATGAATCAGTACTTTTTTGTTTTTATTACCAAATAGTATCCCACCAGAGGGACAGAGACACATTTTGTTTATCCATTCATCCACTGATGGATATATCTGCATTGTTTCCACTTTCTGGCTATTATGAAAAGTATTACTATGAACATACACACACAGGTTTTTGTGTAGACAAATGTTTTTATTTGTCCTGGGTAGACATACAGGAACAGAATTGCTGGGTCATATCGTAAATTTCTATTTAATGACAAGAAAAAACCCTACCCTTGCTGTTTTTCCACCATCCTATCAGCAATGCCTACAGGTCCCTGTCACCCTTGCACGGCCACCAACACTAGTCTGCCATTTTTTAAATACCATTTTAGTGGGTATGAGATGGTATCTATTATGGTTTTATATGTGCATTTCCCTAATGACTAATGAGGTTAAGTATCTTTTCATGTGCTGATTAGCCATTCATACAGGTCTTCGGTGAAATGTCATTTCAAATCTTTTGCTCAATTTTTTTTTTTTACTGGACAATATGTCTTCTTATTGATTTTAAGAGTAATATCTTGGATACGAGTCTTTTCTCAGAAATATGATTTGTAAATATTTTCTCCCCATCTGTGGCTCATCTTTTCATTTTCTTCATGTCTTTTTGAAATTTTAATTTCAGTGAAGTTCAATTTATCAATCTGTGAATCACATGTGCTTTTGGTGTCATATCTAATCAACAGTCATTCTTAATTAAAAGATCATACCAAACTAGGAAAACAGAATCTTTTTGAGTCTGATAAAGAGAAATCATAAATATCTTTAACATCATCTTTACAGGTCAATTACTGTAAGCTTCCTTCCAGAGATCAAGAATGATATAAGGGTATCCTTTATCATTTCTAAAGACAGTAAAAGATATACTAGTCAGTGTAATAAGAAAAAAAAATTAAATTACATCGATCAGAAGGGAAAAATAAAACTGTCATTATTAGCAAATGACTAAATTATACATGAGGAACACCCAAAAGAATTTAGAAATCAAGAAAACAAGTGAATTTAAGGTTGCTGAATACAAGTTTAATAAACAAAAATCAAGTATTTTTATATATACTAGCAAAAGAAATTTGTGAAATTTTAAAAAGACACCATTTCCAATAACATTCAAAAATCAAGGAGCCAAGGAATAACTCTAACAAAAGATGAATAAGATCTTGACACAAAAACCTACAAAAATCTTAGATAAATTAAAGAACTAAATAAATGGAGGACTACATCACGCTCATGTGTTAGAAGACATCATACTGAAAGGTGTAAATTCTCTCCAAATTAACAATGTGGTTCCAATCAAAATCCCAATGCTTTTGGAAAATGATAAGCTGAAAATGAAGGGCATTTCAATACCTCTTGCAGAAGATACTCTTGCAGAAGAAAGAATTGGAGAATTTATACTAAAATAGGAAGACGTTATTATAAAGCTAATATATTTAAGAAAATGTAACACAGCCTCAAAGATAGAGAAAAACACCAAATGGAACAAAATAGCAACTCCAAAAAAGACCCACTTGATTTATGACAATGATGGCACTGCGGGAGCTAAGACCAGATGTACATTCTGATAAATGAGGCTGGAACCACTGAATGCACATGTGAGAAGAAAAACAATTCTTAGCTCTTCACACCATACACACACACACACACACAAAATCAACTCGTGATAAATTATAACCTAAATGTGAAAAGTAAAACAATCAAACTTCTAAATGAAAACCAAAAATATCTTCAAGACTTTGATATACACAAAATTTTATAAAGACTTCTCCAAAGACTTAGGAAAACACTGGACTTTGTTAAAATTAAAAACTTCTTTTCATCAAAAGACATCACTAAGAGAACGAATATGCACATGAAAGAGTGGGAGAAGAATGCCTGAAATGGAAGTCCTGCACGTATAAAGCACTTAAATAGCAGAAAGTAAAAGCTAAATAACCCACATACAAAAAGCAGGCTAAAAATCAGAAACTTCCAGAAAGAGGACACCCAGCTGACTAACAGATGAAAAGGAACACAACATGATTAATTATCAAGCAAACACAAATTAAAAACACAGCTTTAAATAAATAAATAAATAAATAAATAAATAAATAAATAAATAAATAAATAAAATAAAAACACAGCTTTATAAACAATACACAGCTAAAGTGTTGGTGACAGTACAGAGAAATGGGTACTTTGATTTAATGCTATTGGGAGTAAGAATCACTTTTGGAAGTAATTCCACCCCAAGTGTATATGTCCATATCTGAAATAAATGATATGTAGAATAAAAGCATATTCACCAAAGTGTCATTCACAACAGCTAAAACCTGGCAAGACCCCGAACATCCACGGACAGTAGAACGGATAAATTTTAAAACAGTCCCACAACACATGATTATACTACTCCTAGAGGAACAGGATAAGCCAAATCCCACAGACATGGTTAAGTAGTTAACCTTAAAAGAGCACATGCTAGATAATACCAGTTACATAAAGTTTGAAAACAAGCAAAATTAATAATTGCTGATAAAAATCAGAACAATCTCCAATAGCTTTGGGTGAAGGGAAGTTAATGATAGAAAGAGTCGGGGGAAAAAAAAAAAAAAAAAAAGAAAGTCGGGGATCCCTGGGTGGCGCAGCGGTTTGGCGCCTGCCTTTGGCCCAGGGCGCGATCCTGGAGACCCGGGATCGAATCCCACGTCGGGCTCCCGGTGCATGGAGCCTGCTTCTCCCTCTGCCTGTGTCTCTGCCTCTCTCTCTCTCTCTCTCTGTGTGACTATCATAAATAAATTTAAAAAAAAATTTAAAAAAAAATTTAAATGATAGAAAGAGGCATGTGTTGGTAATGGCATTGTTCATTTCTTAAATTGGGTGGTAATGGCACAGGTTAGTTCTTTTCATAGAGATGTATTACACACTTAAGAACTGTACAATTAAAAAAAAGAACTGTACAATTTTTGACACGTATAATGTAATTAAAAATGTTTAAAGAAACTTCCTAACTCCAAAAAAAAAAAAAAAAGAAAAAAAAGAAACTTCCTGACTCCATACTGCTCTACCCCCTCCAGCTATCACAAATTTCTCTCCCCTTTGTGAAAGTCAAACTCCTCCGAAGGGCTGCTCTTTCTGTCTCTCACCCTCTCCTCTTAAATTGTGTCTTTTAAGCAAGGGAGACAAAAAGACAATTTAAAAAAAAATTAATGTAATAACCAACAACGGAAGTGGTGTTTTGGGTGAAAAAAAGAACAGGCAAGTGTCGACCTAAAGTGCAGGGGGGTTGGTAAGGGTGTGGACCACATTACAGTACTGAATAGTGCAATCATACTGAGGTCACTGAGAAAGTAGAATGAAATTCAGTAAGATCTGCTTTTCATGTTTCTGAAAATTTAGTATTTGGTTCTAAGTTACATATTTTTCATCACTTACATTTGCCTTTGCAGTCCTTCTCTACTGCAAACTCACTCCATCTAAATACATAGTTAGATGTGTAATATACCAAATAGATGATGCATGGAGTTATTATATTATATTAAGTGAAATATCTATTCTACTTAAATACTGCCCACTAAAGTGGTCCTCTCCTAAAATTCTTAGGCTTATTGTTTTATATAAGTTCCTTCTTTTAAATATGCTTTAAGATTACTATGTGTTAAATCTCTACTCATTGATATTTGCAGTGGACTAGTCCAGCGGGACTTTACAAAAGTTATGAGAAACAGCAATATTCTTTGTCACATATTGCAGGATGCCTAGCTTCCCTGGCCCCTAATAATCAAATCAGTAAAGCCCTTCAATTGCTGTGCCAACCAAAGAACTCCTGCCCAATTCCAATATGCTGCTACCCAATGAGTGTGGTCATCCCCCTTGAGAGCCACTGCTTTCTCAATGATCTCCAATTGCTTTTGTTCCCCATGCTGCTAAAAAGAATTCTGAAAAGTAGGCTGTCTTGAAAATTTTCATATGACATCTAAAAATGTTCATTACTTAGGTTTAAGCAGTGACAAAGACTGCAGCGCATTCATAATCACTGTCAGTATATCCAGTTCAACCTAACATCCCACGGTGATGATTCACAAAATCATCCGCCTCTAAAACATACAAACAAATCCTTGCTTAACAGTAAAAACGGGATCCCTGGGTGGCGTAGTGGTTTAGCGCCTGCCTTTGGCCCAGGGCGCGATCCTGGAGATGCAGGATCAAATCCCACAGCCTGCTTCTCCCTCTGCCTATGTCTCTGCCTCTCTCTCTCTGTGTGTGTGACTATCATAAATAAATAAAAATTAAAAAAAAAACAGTAAAAAACATTACAGCATTTCTTTTCTGTATGAACTGCTATTTCTGCACCACTTTCCTAGAACTATTTTTTCTGATGTAATCACTATTTATGCATTAAAAAACCTTTTGATTCCTCTATCACAAGCCTTTGCAATGAAATATGTATATGGATTGAATTAATTTTTATTAAATTTCCTGTAACTATGGTAAAACACTAACTTTAAAACTCCTCTGGACTGACTTCATTACAAGTATTAACTATTGCACAACTGATTAAAGCATAAATGGAATGCACAACTGATAACTATCAGATATTAAAAGCAAACTTGTATTGGAAACGTATCCCAATGAGATCCCTGGAACTATCTCCCCTCCTTCCACACATCTACATATGCAAAGCATTTTTGCGAATGAGGCAGGGTTCATTATCAAGGTTAGTAACATGGAGAAAATCTTCTCTCATAAAGGAGTTCTACTTCAGCAACATCACCCAATTTTTTCAGTTCCTTTGGAGCCAACTCTTCAAAAATCATACAACAACCAAGAAGCATTTAATAATTCCATATGAGCTTTATTAAGCAAAGAATTGGAAACTGCCAGAATAAGAACAGGATTCCAGTTATAATTCTCAACATTCATTATTTTCAAAAATCCTCTTGTTGGCAATTCAGAAGCTTTTGTTTTCCTCCCTGGTGCAAGGAAGCACGTAAGATCTGGACTGATTTGTGAAATGCAAGGACAGCTATGACAGGGAAGATGGCAAAGAGTAACTATAACCCACAGACCGGCCTGAGAAGTCTCATGAAAGAACATCTACGTATGTAAACCGTGTATCAACAAGATGCTTCAAAAACTAGCTGTTCCTCCTGAATGCCTAGAAATATCCCTACCGCAGTCTGGCGAATCACTGTGTTAAGTCATCCTCCTTGGACTGTAGTGGCCGGATCATATGGATGGAGACGGCAGTCTTTACAAGTGACTACCAAACTGTTTTTCCAAAGTACTTCTACTCCACACATTGCCAGCAGCAGTGCACTGCTCTACTTCATTCCGTGGGACTGGCGCTGCTAAGTTCTGCCCATCTAATGAATAAGAAATGGTAGCTTTAAGTTGCCTTTTGCTCCACAGTAAAAGAAGAAATGCCT
The DNA here is from genome assembly GCF_905146905.1 of Nyctereutes procyonoides. NCBI lineage: Eukaryota > Metazoa > Chordata > Mammalia > Carnivora > Canidae > Nyctereutes > Nyctereutes procyonoides. The sequence continues at coordinate 62,081,794 of NW_026575146.1, read as the reverse complement.
CAGGATCTGTAGAGCTCATATGATTGTGTACTGATCAAAGTCAACACTTCTGAATTGTGCCAGTGTCCGTACATCTGCTGTCAATCCAAACCACCTGGGTCTTTCTTGCTCCTACCCTCAGAAGGGTTTGTATCACCCCCACTCAACCCAAACAGCAGCTCAAGATAACTAAGGATTTCCAGGCAGCTCAGTCTGCGGTGCCAGATGGAGCAGATGCTCCCAGTGTCCCGGGCAGATGTCCATCTAGACCAGGAGACCAGTCTGCTTTTCCTTTCCTGTACTGCTCCAGTGTGGTACTGGTACTGAAGTTAGCCTAGCCTCACAACAGGTGTGTGGCCAAGGGTCCTTCTTTTGTCATTTTCTCAAAGACCGTGTATGAGATTGGAATGATCTGTTCCATTCATCTGTGTAGAACATCTTTCTGCCATCTCTGGCCAGGTGTTTTCACTGTTCTGGGATTAGTCAATTTTTTATTTCTTAGGTCAGTTTTTGTTAACTTTTATTTTGCAACAATTTAGCTATTTCACCTAAAAATTTCAAATTTATTGGTATTATTGACAAACCTTATCTAACCAGTTTAATGTCTGTGGAATTGATAACTATGGCCTCTTTTTTCAATCTGAGCATTGTTAGTCTGTTTTTCCACCCTTGATTTAATTTTACCAGAAGTGTGACCATTTGAATTTTCAGAGAACCAGCTTTGGGCTTTATTATCCTCCCTACGTACTATGTGTTTTCTGCATCATAAGCATATGCTCACCTTCGTTTCCTTCCTTCTGGCCTATTTAAATTTAGCCTGTAGCTATCTGTGTCATTTCTTAAGCTGGATTCTCAGTTTATTCATATCAAGCCTTTACTCTTTCCTTAAGATATTACACAATATTTAAAGTATTTTGTTAGAATGTAATTCTGAACATGCTCTAATTTACATCAAGATTCCCTAGATGAGCTCTAAGTTATTTAGAAGTTATTTTAAATTTCCCAATGTATGGAGACTTATCCTAATTACCTTTTTTGTAAATGACTTCTATCTTAACTGCTTGCAGTCACAGAACACAGCCCTTAAAATCTGTAGAGGTTTTACAACCAAGCAGATGGTTAATTTTCATGAATATTCCATGTGTTTCTTGAAAGGAACGCATAAATGTCGACTGCTGAGGGCAATGATCCACTCAGGTACATTACCTTAACCCTCAGCAGAACAAGAGAAATTACCAACACCCTTTATCAGCTAAGGCCAATAAACCCTTTGTATTTTATTTAGTATTTAGGTCATTTTATAAATAATTTTCAGAAAAATAGAAGAAAAATGAAAAAGAAAATTTGAAATTTTAGTCAAAATGTAAATATACCAAACCCATATTTTTACATTTTCCTAGTATGTGCATATATGTGGATACACACACACGCTACAAATACATACATATGTATGGATATACACTCAAATACACACACATGAGAAGGGGTACATCACTTAACAAAACTGTCATTCAACTGACACTTATGGACCTGGAACATATACATAGTTTTATAAAAACTGACACCAGATTTCAAATATATCTCTAGTAGATGATCATTATTTGGAGTTCTTTTTGAACTTGCATTGTGGAAATGCAGGGCTTTTGAAAATTTTGACAGCTCACAATTTTGTTACGACAGCCATATTCTTTGTACTTGATTGTAAAATACTTTCACTTTTAGATGTATAAATCTTAAAATGACAAAGTCAATGATTTGTTTTCATTTCCACACCATCTATTCCCTTCCTATCACCTCTGTACACACACTAGTCTTCAACACTTTCCCCTTACAAGCTTTATCAAGTAAAAGATCATGCACAAACATTACGTGAAATACAAGAATACTGACACCCATTCTTTTAGCAAAATAGGATATCCAAGTACTTGTCACAAACTATTGCATAAGGAAGTCTGTCCTACCAAGTAACAAACTGAATGCAAATTCCACATTTCCTTTATATAAATCACAGAAATAAACTGTTCAGTCATTGGTTCTTGATTTTGAGAAATTTCATCTAGGATATTGTCATCTGATAACTCACAGTCTACAATTTCACGTATATGTTCAACTGCACCTTTAGGTTTAGAAGTGATGGTCTCTTTCGATGGTTATTTTATTCATCTGATAACTATGAAATATCTTCCTCAAAAATAAATAAATAAAAGAAATATCTTCCTCTGTCAACTTTCTACTCCTGACCATTACAGGTAGAGAATTAAAAATTCTAAACACTTAAATGTGTTCAATAAAAGCTTTAAGAAAGACTAGAAAGATGGTGCCTCCAGATTTCATTTATATTTTTAAAAGATGATGCAATTCTTGAGGCAATGCAATCAAAAAGCAATGATCAGACTACTCCATCATTTTTCTGTGCAGTTCCATCATTCTTCCATTTTCTTACAATAGTCATTCTCAGTATAGCTGGGAATCAGTGGTAAGTAATAATAAAACCATTTCTAGATGATGAAATTATTAATATAAGTAGTAATATGAAACAAGAACCCACAATGATTCTCAGATTCAGAAAAAAGGTTCAATGAACCCTCACAGTAATTGCAAGAGAACATGAGTTTTAATCTTCTTTTTCAAAGTAAATTATACACCACAACTAAGTGGGATTTATCCTAGGTATGCAAAGCTATTCAGCATTCAAACATCAATCAAAGTAATCTACCATATCAGCAGCTAAAAAAAGCAAAAAATATCACATGGCCCTATTAATAGATGCAGGAAAAAGCATACAACCAAATTCAAAACCCATTCATGATATACATTCTTGATAAGCTAGAAATAGATGGGTATTTTCTCATCTTTATGAAGAATATCCATAAAATGTCTACAGTTAATATAACTAATGGTGAGAAACTCAAAAGTTTTCCCATTATGATCAAGCAAAAGGCACGTTTTCCTATTATGATATCCCTCTCACCACACCTTTTTGGCCCCATACTAGAAATCTTTATTAATACAATAAGGCGAGAAAAAAAAGTAAAAAATAATATAGACTGGGAAGGAAAATAAAAAAATAAAAAAGTGGCAGTTTTATTAACAGATGACATGATTGTCTACTATGTAGAAAGTCCAAGAGCCAACAAAAAAAATTCCTGGAATAAGCAATTGGAAGATGCAAGTTCATATATAAAAGTCAATCACTTTTCAATATATTAACAAGGGACAAGTGGGATTTGAAAATAAAAACACAGGACGCCTGGGTGGCTCAGCGGTTGAGCATCTGCCTTTGGCTCAGGGCATGATCCTGGAGTCCCACATCGGGCTCCTGCAGAGGGCCTGCTTCTCTCTCTATGTCGCTGCCTCTCTCTCTCTGTGTCTCATGAATAAATAAATAAAATCTTAAAAAAAAAAAAGAAAAACATAGTATCACTTACATTAGCACCTCCAAAACTGAAATACTTAGGTATAAATCTAACAAAATTCATAAAATATCTATAAAAGAACATTACAAAACTGATGAACAAAATCAAAGAACTACACAGTTGGAGAGATAGTCCATATGCATGAATAGGAAGACTCCATATTGTCAAGATGTCAGTTCTTCCCAACTTAGTCTAGATCCAAGTACATATCTAACATCAAAGTCATGATCCATGAAAGACATGATGAATAAGCTGGACTGATTTAATTAAAACTTGTGTTCTGTAAATAACGTCAAGACAATGAAAAGACAAGCCACAGACGGAAAAAAATACTGGCAAAAGACATACCTGATAAAGAACTATTAACTAAAATATACAAAGAACTCTTAAAACTCAGCAAGTATAAAAAGGCAATTCAATTAAAAACTGGGCCAAATGGGACCTCTGGGTGGCTCAGTTTGTTAGGCATCTGACTCCTGATCTCAGCTCAGGTCTTGATCTCAGGGTCTTGAGTTTAAGCCCCATGTTGGGCTCCAGGCTGGGCGTGGAGCTTACTTAAAAACAAAACAAAAACTGGACCAAAGACCTTAACAGACACTTTACCAAAGATATCCAGACTGGAAAAGAACATATGAAAGATGCTCTACATCACATGTCATCGTGGAAATGCAAATTAAAACAAGGAAACACCACCATATACCTATTAGAATGGCCAAAATCTGAAACACTGACACCATCAAATGCTGACAAAAACACAGAACAACAGAATCTCTTATTCATTGCTGGTGGGAATGCAAAATGAGATACCCTCTCTAGAAGACAGTTTAGCAAGTTCTTATAAAACTAAACATACTCTTAACACACAAGCCAGATATCCTTGGTATTTATTTATCCAAAAGAGCTGAAAACTTGTGTCTGCTTAAAAATCTGTATACAGCCTTTATATTTACAGCAGCTTTATCCGTAACTGCCAACACTAGGAAGCTACCAAGATGTCTTAGTAGGTGAATGAATAAACTGTGGTACATCTATAAAGTAGAATATTATTCAGCAATAAAAAGAAATAAGCTATCATGCTATGGAAAGACATGAAGGAATCCTCAATGCATATTATTAAATGAAAGAAGCCAATCTGAAAAGGCTATACAGTGTATAACATTCTGAAAAAGGTAAAACTATGGACACAGTAAAAAAGATCACTGATTGCCAGGGGGTTGGAGGAAGCATTGATAGGTAGGGCACAGAGGATTTTCAGGGCTGTAAAACTATTCTGCATGATGCTGTAATGGTAGAATACATATCATTATATAAATACAAACACTGATGGGAGTTTATACACATATGTAATGGAATATATAATTCATTTATCTAAGCAGCTCTTAGTTCTATCTGGTAAAAGGACCTAGAGACAAAAACACCAAGGGATACTGAACACGGTTAGCACCCAGATCCTGGTTCTTAAACACCATTTCCCACGAAAGGGAAATGAAAACTTCGAGCTCTGACTATGATGGAGTGACTATGCATTAGCCCTTCTTCCTTCTAATATTTGAAACTTCTTTCAGATGCTGATCAACAGGTAGTGACAGACTCAATGGGAGCCCACTGACTGGCCCAGCTTTCTAAGGGTGCTTTACAGGATGGGGTGCAAGGCAGGGGGGCCTAAACAGAGCCAGTAGAATGGTCTGGCTGATAGATGGGGATGAGAGTTCAAGGACGGTGGGTGGATGGAATTTGTAGAAAAGGAAACCAGGGAGGAATCACTCAGAGAAAGAGCTCCCCTATCTGTACTGGGCTCCCTTAAGCTTTAAACTGAACTGCCCATTCATAGGCAGTTATCAACAAAAGAACATCAACAGGGAGCTGCGGTGTGAACAACTACTGGTGTTCACCTTATGACCAGCAGGAACTGAGAAAATGTACAGAACACTCTGGGCACTCAGTAAAGATATCAGAAGCTTTAAAAATAAGCTTCAAAAGGGTCAGGCGGATCCTCCAGGAGCATGATCACCTGCTAGAACAAACACCACTTTAAGAAAAACACCACGTAGGGGTGGTCATATCTGTTACAAATATAACCAACCACAGATAATTTCATGCAATTAAAGAGAAGAAAATCACCAAGAGTTTATAGTGAGGAAGACAAAACAACTGAAAGTACATGATATTTTTATAAGTGTTTTAGTGAATACATTATATTGATATTTAATTTATTAATCATGTGGCCTTTACTTTTATTTTAGAGAATATGAAAATACTATCTCCATCTCTCAAATCTTATTTTGCCCTGAAAGTCCTAAGTTATTCAAACGGAAATTCTAATTAGGGGGCTTCCAGGGACAGAAGATGATCCTAACTGACAGTGGCCCCAAATGCCACTCTCACTACACATAGCATTTGTACAACTGCAAGTTGTAGAGCTTTCTGCAGGATCACTCATCAACTGCATACAAAAAAAACGGCACTTTCACTGTATGTTTAGAGACATAGTCTCCATGGGCCAGGCATCTAGCATCTTCCTGTGGAGCTCAACGGAACTCAGCCTGGCTTCTCTAGCTGCAGGTTGAAAGGCCAGGTCCCAGGGAACAGACCTGGACCAGCAAAAAGGAAAAAGAAATCACATCTGGACCAGGAGTAAGCCTGCAGGCCAGTCTGCACCCAGTGGTCCCCAAGCTAAAATTGATCATTATTTCTAAAGCTTTTTACAAAACTAGATAGATAGATAGATAGATAGATAGATAGATAGATAGATAGATAGATAGACAGACAGACAGACATGATAGAGACTGTAAGAGGTCCAGAAAGCCTAAAATATCTGGCCCTTTTACTGAAAAAGTCTGCTAAACTTTAGTCTAGACTAACTCTGGTTCCCAAGGGAACCTTTCAAAAAGCAAGCTGTGCTGCTAAATATCAACCGCCAGGAGCAGAGTGATAAACATTTGATTTGCTCCTAAGTGCTGGAGCTCCAAGGACCCTGACCCAGGTCACAGGCTGAATTACAACCCCTGGCGTCCTGTAGCCATGTAACGGGGCTTTCCACATGGAGGAACTTTTCTGGCCTCTAGCGCCCTCCATCCCACTGAAGGCAGCATGACCTCACTAAGCAGGCCTGGTGAGGGGCCCTGAGAGACAAGAGCCCAGGCCAGCCACCTCTGGCTGAGCTGCCCACCTCTGGAGGGGCCCATTCTCTCCCCTCTCCAAAAGAGGCAGCTCTGCTCCTCTGGACATGTCTGCAGCTTAGAAGGGTCCGTTTAACAAGGGACAGTGAGAGGACAGAACCTGAACGAGTCACTCTCCTCTACCCACAAGCCACCACACGTGCACTGTGGCAAAATACAAGCTTATTTCACTTAACCAAGACACTCAACACATGTCACTTCCTCAACAGCCAAAACCTTTCCATTCCTTGTCCCACGATTACTGGTTCAGTACCTTCAAAGTTTCAGGCACTGTTTTGTTTTCATTTTTAAGATTTTATTTATTTATTCAGGAGAGACACAGAGAGACAGGCAGATACATAGGCAGTGGGAGAAGGAGGCTCCATGCAGGGAGCCTGATGTGGGACTCAATCCCAGGACTCCAGGATCACGCCCTGGGCGGAAGGGAGGTGTTCAACCACTGAGCCACCCAGGGATCCCAAGCACTGTTCTGAAGAGGGGCCCCTGCCCTAATTCCCGGGAATCAGCACATCTGCAGGAGAAGCAGACTGATCACAAAATCACAAGTAAAAAATAAATTTGGGAACTGAAAAGTGCCGAGAAGAAGCTAAAATAGCAAACTGTGGCGGGGGTGGGGGGAGCAAGGCTAAAATGACAAGGCAGCAGCTCTCCAAGGAGATGACATTTGTGCAGAGGTCCCTCCAAGCTAAGGAAACCCAGTCTGAGAGGAGAATGAGCTCTGCCTTGAGGAGATGAAGGTGGAGCTGACGAGAGGGAGGAAGGTGGGAGATGGGGTGGGAGATCTTATGCACTTGGTACCTGCTGGCCACGTGGGGTCTTCCTCCAGGTCTAGGTCAGAAGTGTAAACTGGAGGCTCCAAGAGGGTGAGGTGCCGTGCCTTTCCCAACTCCCTGAGGCTGTCCACACACTGTGGCTCATGTCCACACGCCGTGGCTCACAGCCACTCCCCACACCACTATGACCTTCCCATCACCCTCTGCCTCCTAGATTTCAGCCCTCCTTCTTCCCCCTTATACACACACACCCTTGTCTTTATGCTGGGTCCACGAAATGATCCAGGATAATCTCACCAGCTCGAGATCTCTAACTTATTCAGATGTCTGACATCCCTTGTGGCATGTAAGGTCACAGTTATAGGTTCTGGAGATTAGGACATGGACAACTTTGGGGGGAGGCATTATTCATCCACCATGCAATTGATTTCTGAGGAGTGGCTGAAGAAGGGGAGTGAGGTGATCCTTCAGGTTAATCAACTGGGCTACTCTGCAAGACACATGCTACAGAGGGGCAAGGCAAAGGGTAAGTCAGCAGTTTACTACTAATATGTACTTCCTATTTCTTAAAAAGAAAACAATACTTATAGAGCATGAAATATTACTTAGGAAATATTTTTTTAAAGATGTATTTATTTTAGAGAGAGAGAGAGGCAGAGAGCAAGGGGAGGGGCAGAGGGAGAGAGAGAATCTCCAGCAGACTCCCTGCTGACTGTAGAGCCCAATGTGGGGCTCAATCCCAGGACCCTGAGAGCACCACATAAGCCAAAATCAAGAGCAGATGTTCAACCAACTGAGGCACCCAGGTGCCCCTTACATAAGAAATTTATTTAATGGAAATAGGGTTAGAAATGAATTAGCAACAACCAATAATTATTACTTCCTCAGAAAGGCCATGAGTACTCTGGGTTCTTTTTAATGGTATCTCTGGCACATCCAAATGAAAAAATTAAAATGGGCAGCCCAAATGGCTCAGCGGTTTAGCGCCACCTTCAGCCCAGGGTGTGATTCTGGAGACTCTGTATCAAGTCCCACGTTGGGCTCCCCGCATGGAGCCTGCTTCTCCCTCTGCCCATGTCTCTGCCTCTCTCCTCTCTCTCTGTGTGTGTGTGTGTGTGTCTCTCATGAATTAAATAAATAAAATATTTTTTAAAAAATTAAAATTAATTATAATATTAAAAATTCATATTAGGAAAGAAAAAAGGTTTAACATCAATGATCTAAGCTTCCACCTTAAGAAGCTAGAAAATAAGGAATAAATTAATACCAAAACAGAGGAAAGAAAAAATGAACCAATGAAACCAAAAGCCACTTCTTTGAAAAGATCAGGAAAAGTAATAAATGTTTTACCTGAATTTATGAAAAAGATACAAATTATCAATATCAAAAATGAATGCTATCTCTATAAAATCAGTCAGTCTTAGATAAGTGAATATTATTAACTTTATCCCAATAAATTTGAAGACTTAGATAAAACAGATAATCTCCTTAAAAGATACCAATTACATAAACTTAAGAAATGGATAATTTGAATAGCCCTGTATCTACTAAAGAGATTAAATTCATAGTTAAAAATCTTCCCACAGAGAAAACTGGACCAGATGGCTTTGTTGGTGAATTTTACTAAGCAACTACATAAGAAATAATACCAATTCTATACAACCTCTTCAGCAGAATAGAAGAAACAAAACTGGAACACTTTCTGATTCATTTCATGAGGCAGCAATGCCCTGACACCAATACCAGACACCAACATTGTAAGACAACTATACCTCAGTTTCCCTCATGAACAGTTGCAAAATTCCTCCACCAAATGTTAACATATCAAATCTAGCAATAGGTAAAAAGTAACAAATCAATGACCAAGAAGCTTTCCTTACAAGAATACAAGGTTGTTCAACAGCTGAAAATCAATTGATAATTACCATTTTTAAAGAGATTGAAAAAAAAAGATCATCTTAATAGACACAAAAGAGATTTGACAAAATTCAACACCTATTTGTAATAAAAAAAAATACTCAGCAAACTAGGAACAGAACCTTTTCAACCTAATAAAAGCACATTTCTGAGAAAACCACAGCGAACAGTATACTAATTGGTGAAAAGACTAAACGTCTTCTCTCTCCGGCTGAGAGAAGGCTGGGATGGACATTCTCACTAGCTTTATTCAACATGTAATGAAGGTCCCAACTGATATAATAAGAAACAATAAAAGGCCAACATACCAAAAAGGAAGAAGTAAAACTGTCTAGAAATGACTACTTATGTAGAAAAATCCCAAGGAATCTACAAAAAAAAAAAAAAAAAAAAAAAAGATTCTCAGAACTAAAAAGTGAGTTTTTAATAAGGCTGCAGGATATATGGTCAGTATATGAAAATCAATTGTATTTCCACATGCTAGCAATAAAAAAATCAAAAGTCTAAATTAGGAAATGTCACTTAGGATCAAAAAACTATGAAATAATTAGGAATAAATTTCACCAAATATTTCCAAGATTTGTATAAATTGAGACTAAACAGCATAGATAGCCTGGGTATAACACATATATACAGTAACTGATTTTTTAGAAAGTCCTAAGATAATTTGATGGAGGGAAAGTTAATCTTTTCAATCACTGGAACTAGAAAAAGTGGATATGCATATGCAAAAAAATATTTTTTAAAACCTGTGATAAAATACAAAATACATTTGGTCCTTTTCACAGGATCCTGGCACAGAGCTCTAATAATCCTTGAAATATTCAGAGCGATAGAAGTGTTTTCTATTTTCATTCATAACGAGCCCCTCAATCATACCTGAGTTTATGCTAATGAGATGATTGTTGGAGGGCCTCTGAATAGCTTCAGGATGGAGGCTGCTCACCAGAAAGACCAAGTCATGATTAGAGGGTTGGACTTTTCAGCCACACCCCTCAACCTCTGGGACAGGATGGGGACAGAGATGGACTTCAACCACCAAAGACCAATGTTTTAATCAATCAATCATGACTATGTCATGGAACCTCCATAAAAACCCATAAACAATAGGGTTCATGGGAGTTTTCAGGGATGCCTGGGTGGTTCAGCAGTTTGGCGCCTGCCTTCGGCTCAGGGCATGATCCTAGAGACCCAGGATCGAGTCCCATGTCAGATTCCCTGCATGGATCCTGCTTCTCGCTCTCTGCCTCTCTCTCTGCCTGTGTTTCTGCCTCTCTCTCTGTATCTCTCATGAATGAATGAATGAATGAATGAATGAATAAATAAATAAATAAATAAATAAATAAATAAATAAATAAATCTTTAAAAAAAAAAAAAGGTAGTTTTCAGGTTGTTGGACACATGCATTAGGAGTGGTATGCCAAAAGGGCATGGAAGCTCAGTAGCACCCCCCACAACACTCTTGCCCTATGCATTCTACCATTTGGCTGCTCCTGGATTCTAACTTTTGTAATAAACCAGTAACAGTAAGTAAAGCACCTTCCTGAGTCTGTGAGTCAATCTAACAAATCCTACTCCTGATATCAGATTGAGGCAGGCAGGGGCGGGATAGGGTTCCAAGGGGTTCCACACCAGTTCTCCAATTATCCACACCAAAATGGTGCCCAATAATTTAATTCAATCCTGATGCTAACTCCTGAAGTTAGCACAGACCCTACAGGTTAAGAGCCCAGGCCCATGAGCCTGCTTTCACTTCAGATGCTGATCACTAGTCTCAGTAGGTACCCAAAGTTCTAACTGACCAGCTGTAAATTCAAGAGTTTCCACAAAGTCCTCATCAGGTTTGATAATTCATTAGAATGACTCACAGAACTTAGGAAAACACTTTACTTATATTTACCAGGTTTATTTTATTTATTAGAGAGAGAGAGAGAGAGAACAAGAGCAGGGGAGGGTCAGAAAGAGAAGCAGACTCTCCACTGAGCAGGGAGCCCGACACAGGGCTCGATCCCAGGGCCCTGGGATCATGACCTGAGCCAAGGGCAGATGCTCAATGGACTGAGCAACCCAGGCGCCCCCTATTTACCAGTTTATTAAAAGGATATGACTCAGGCAGAATCAGCCAAATTGAAGAGATATATAGAGCAAGGTAAGAGGGAGGGGGCACACGGAGCTTACATGACCTCTCTGGACACAGCACCTTCCGAAAACATTGATGTGTTCACCAATCGAGAAACTCCCCATTGTTTATGGGTTCTTACAGAGTTTTCATTACACAGGCACCAAATCCTTTGGTGACTGAACTCAACCCCCAGCTCCTCTCCCCTCCTGAGGCTGGGAGAGTGGCACTGAAAGTTCTAACCCTTTAATCCCATGATAGATTCTTCTGGCAACCAGGCCCCACCCTAAAGCGATCTAGGGACCCCTGGACCCCCAGTCTTGAGCCAACTCTTTAGTATACAAAAGGCACTCTTACTCAGGAAATTCCCTGAGTTTTAGGAGTTCTGTGCCAAGAATCTGGGGCAAAGACCACACACATATTTTATCATACCACAACACCTAAGTCCACATCTTGTAACATACACAAAAATTAAGTTAGAATGCATTAAAGGTCTATGTGTAAAACATAACTAAAAACCTTCTAGAAGACAACATAGTTTGAGAGAGTCTCTGTGCTCCAGAGTAAGATAATAGTTCTGAATTCACAAAATAAGTACAAACCCCATAAAAGAATACAAATGGATAAATACAACTTCAAATAAAAACTTACATTCTTCAAAACAAACTGTTAGAAAAAGGCTAGTCATAGAATGGGAGAAAATACTTACAAAACATTTATCAGATAAAGGCTTTGCACAAGGAATGTGTAAAGAAGTCTACAATTCAGTAAGAAGACATCTGATAAAAACATAGGGAAAAGACCTGAATAAACACACACAAAAAAGTGACAGTAAAAGCACCAGGAAAGATGCTCAAAACCACTAGCCATTAGACAAATGTAAACCCACTCAGCATGTAAAATGAGTACTCAGCAAACAACACTACTGAACCATGTAACATAGTGAACCTGAAAGCATTATGCTAAATGAAAGAAGCCAAATACAACAGATCACCTATAGTAGGATTCCATTTAGAAGACCTTTTTTTTTTTTTTTTAAGTTTTATTTAAGTAATCTCCACACCCAACATTTGGGGCTCAAACTCACAACCTCGAGCTCAAGAGTCACATGCTCTTCTGACTGAGCCAGGCAGGTGCCCCAAAAAACATTTCAGAAGAGGAAAAACTATAGTAAGAGCAAGAGAATGAGCTGTTTAAGGGGTCATAGTAAGGAAAGAGATTAACTACAAATGGGCACAAGAAAGCTTTTTAAGTGATGAACATATTCTAGAGATCAATATTGTGATCATGGTCTAAATGTCAACACTTAGCAATTATATACTTAGAATTGGTACTTTTTCTTTAAGTTTTTATTTTATTTAAGTAATCTCCTCATCCAACATGGGACCCAATCAAACTCACAGTCCTAAGATGAGGAGTCACATGGTCCTCACTCTGACCCAGTCGGGTGCCCCAAGAATTGGTACATTTTATTACAAGTAATTCATACCTCAATAGATTATTTTAAATAAAAAATGATATACAATAAAAGAACCCTATGCTCAACTATTACGAATTTGTGTATATCTATCCTTTCACTTTATTTATCAAACTTCCTAAGGGACTAGCATTTAAATACATAACTACAACTTAACCTGAGATTCTGAAACAAAATTGAATCAGATAACTTCATCAGTCAGCAGCCCCCACATGTCTACGTCATGATATCTGTCTCCATTTGAACACTACACACAACATTCAATACAGCATGTTGACAATTTTAGTGAGAAGTTTTTAGTGAAATCATAATTTACTAGAATTCAAAAGCAGAAGCAAAACTACATTTACTTTCAAAAAAACCCCACACTATTATGTATAATTCGGTGAAATACTCAATTTAGAGTTCATCATACAAGAATCAATTACCAAGAATTGTTTATAATCTATTTTAGTAATTTCAAAGGAAAGAAATCTTTATTCTCAGTAATTTCTCATAAAATTTCATTTCAAAAAATTTATGGTAAAAACAATATATATGGCCTTTGCTACTTAGTGTTGGAACACCAGGGAACAAAACTAAATGATTAGGGTTACACATTTACATCTACTTCAGTAGCCCAGCCAAAAGACTTTTTCATAATTTCATTACAGACAATACCTTAAAATTGTGAAGTAGAATTATTTCAGGTTTCCTTTGTGTGTGAATATGAGTGTGTCTGTACGTGTGTAAGAAACAAGATAAAAGTTTTAAATGTATATATAATACCTAGATCATGCAGGGAAGACAACATAGACTTTAGCCAATCTCTGATATGATCTATGTAGCCAGTGTTTCATGATGAGCTTTGACTATGAAAATGACATGTCTCAATATTCTAAGAGAAGTACAGGCAGGCCATGAACCCAAAGTAATGTCTAACCTACAAGAAAGAGTACACTTTGGGAATTCACAACCTGGAGTCATGCCTAGGGTATGGCATGGTATCTGACAATATCTGAAAACAGTGTACAGGAAACACTGTGTACATTCATAATTATGGTTTTCTTTTCTGTATCTAAATATCATTGTTAGTAACAGAAAATTCACTTAAATACACTATACATAGAATGGCATTCTGACATTACATATCCTCTCAATCAAGTATGATGTGTAAGTACATGAAATTTTCAGAATTTAAAAAGGAGACCTCATATTCCTAAAGATTACACATCATGGTACAGTTAAGAAACAAAACAAAACAACCCTGCTCTAGGAAGTCAGGAGAAGTAGTTCCAACTAAGTCATCCTCTTCAACAAGGCCCTTAACCTCACAGGGCTTCTGTAAAATGAAAGTATCTGAACAAGATCTTCTGATTCTAAAGATTTTCCTCTCAGATGTTGTAACAATTCAGAAACTCAGTCAATTGTCACAATTTTAGGTGCCTGGGATTTTTTTTCAAATTTATTTTGAATATAATTGGTTACTGTAATTCATTAATGTAAGATAATTATTTCACAGAGGGGACAAGAGAGTAACGCTGGGAATCCCTGGTACTCCTGGGGAGCGCACAGCCCTAGTCCGGGGCCCCACACTGTACACACAGCCCTGTCCCACAGCACCAGCTTCCCACACCACAGCACGTGCTGTGCTCTCCCTCTTGTCCCCAAGTAGTCCCTGAATGCTGGACTGGGTGCCTCTGTGCATCAGTGTGCATATTTGTATACATCTCTACCATTAAATACTGGAAGGATAAAAAAGAATCTAGTCAAAATGTCTATTTTTATTAGAAGACTTAGCAGAGGTAAGAGCAGGACTTCTCTCTTTGTATACATTTCATACATTTTAACCTACCACCTATTTTTTTTAAATAAAATTTTATTTTAAATATTTAAATGTAACTGGAATATGGTTATAAATTTTAAATAGTATAGTTAAAGGAGAAGTCGGAAATCACTTTACACACTAGGGATCACTTTAATAGTGCTTCATCATCTGTTTTCTGGCATATCAGAAAAAGGACGTAAAAAGAATGAACCAAAGTCAGGAACCAGAGACACTATCAGTGAATAGGAGGGTGATCTGAGACAACTGAGGGAAGCTGTGGACACATCCCAACAATCCCCAAATCACAGCCATTGAAAGGCTGATTAATTTCAGCAACTACATGCTGAGTCTCCACTGAGGCTATGTTCCCAGAATACAAAAGATGACTTTCAAAGAAGGAAAAAAGAAATTCCCATCCTCAAGACATTTGAGGCCAGACCACTGTATAAGCTTTAAGTTTCAGGAAACAACCAAGGTGCCCCAGGAATCCAGATGGATGGAGAAAAGGAACCTTTGCGGGGTAGGAAGGGAAGAGGGAAACGAGTAACTTGCAGGGTTAGGGAAGTAAGAGAAAAAACAGTAAATGAAGACACTGTTTCTGAGCATTTTGTGTTTGAATACTGCTACTTCAGAATAGAAATTAAAGCTCTAATTATGTAAAAGTCTGTATTCTTCAACAATAATAAATAAGCCTAACTAAATTCAGATTTTTATACTGGTATAAACTATGAAAAACTTATGTGTTCATTATAACTCTGCAAAGAGATTTTATTAACTGGCTTATAGTTAATGTGTACATACTAATAATGACTGCCTCCTTCAAATATATGTAAGGAAAAAAAAAACTTTCAGAAAAATTTTAAAGAATGGTTCCATTATATACACCAAGTTACTAAAATAAATGACTTGCCCCAATTTTTCTTTTTTTTTTTTAAACCTTCTTTTTTTTTTTTTTAATTTTTATTTATTTTATGATAGTTACACACAGAGAGAGAGAGAGAGGCGCAGAGACACAGGCAGAGGGAGAAGCAGGCTCCATGCACCGGGAGCCCGACGTGGGATTCGATCCCGGGTCTCCAGAATCGCGCCCTGGGCCAAAGGCAGGCGCCAAACCGCTGCGTCACCCAGGGATCCCTGCCCCAATTTTTCTATAATTCAAACAATGATTTTTTTAACAAAATACGGTAACAAATCTCATGAGTTAAATATAGCAGAAGATTATCCTGATCATGCAGAAATTAGAAAGCACATACAGCAAAGAAAATAAATGTGATTAACACTCAGGAAAACAGTAATCAAGGCCAATGTGTTAATCTGGTAAAAAAGCATTTACTTAATATTTTCCCAAGAAGGCAACCCATAAAAAAAGAGCTGTAAACTGTTCTAAAGCATTAAAGGCTTTTTCAGAGTACTAATAACATGAAGATGCAAAACCAATGGACAGCCAAACTCTTCCAGTAATTAGTGTTATGGTCACCAAGCCTGTGGCCAACAGAAAGACAGAGATGCCTGTTGCCTCAGTAAGTAACACTGAATGTTGAACTGCTGCTCTGCCCTGAAGACATCACGGTCACTCCTCAAAAGATTCAAGTCTCTGGGCCTTCCTTAAAGGCCTCCAAACTGCTCCTGGCCTTTCTTCCCAAGAAGCCTCCAAGCAGCCCTCCGGGGATCTACGTGTTGGACTCAGTCACCCAGTCCAAACACATCCAAGAATTCCGTTCTCTCACGGTAAATTCTCCATACTGTAAAGCCTGACAGAAATTATTAATGGCCACCATTTATTGGCTCACTGCGCGGTATTCCACAAGCACTCAAGGTGCCCAACAACCAGAATGGGCGATGGCCTTACCTGCCTGCAATGTGTAAAAAGCAGAAGCTAGACTGCAAAAGGCCCTCACCCCGGCAGCTAAGGATAATAATCCTGCTCTCTCCCATCACCCAACTGGAGTTAAAACTAATCTTTTTAGGTATGCCACGATGCATTGACACCCAAAATAGAATTCATTTACGCTGAATGTTTCCTAAAATACCACAAAATTCTGCAGTATTTTAGGGTGGAAGCCACAGAGGTTGAATGAACCCTGCCTGAGGACTCTTAAGAACGAAACTGAGGCCTATCAGCCACAACAAAGACCTCTGCAAACTTTCCAGAGTTCCCAGCATTGCTCTGGGTACACTCTCAATTTTTAATAGATGCTTGTTTAATAAATAAAATGCTCTATGTCATTCCTTCAAATGGTTAATTGCCCAAAACAGATTATCTCATATTTTTACCAAAAAAAATTTTTTTAGGCCTCAGCCAACAACTTTCACTTGTAAATGGCAATGATATTGCATGTTATCAGCATTTACCTTCATCATCTACATTTACTAGTTTTACTATTTTACTAGTTGACATGGATTTATTCAATTTCATGGCATAGAAATAACAAATACGGAAAGAATAAGACAACCTAATCTTTAGCTTTAGGTAATACAGTACAATTGGCTGGACAAAATCTTAATTTTTGCTGCCATGGATGCCAATTTAAAAATACAATCCATGGGGCAGCCCGGGTGGCTCAGTGGTTGAGCAGCTGCCTTCTGCTCAGGGCGTGATCCTGGAGACCCGGGATGGCATTCCGGGTAGGACTCCCTGCATGGAGCCTGTTTCTCCCTCTGCCTGTGTCTCTGCAGCCCCCCACCCCCCCCCCCGGTCTCTCATAAATAAATAAATAAAATCTTAAAAAAAAAAAGTACAATCCATGGACACAAACTTAAGTAGGTGCCACTATAAACAATGTCCAAAGCAAATGTCTATACTTAACACCTTTTACTGGGATAGCTACTGCTACTTAAAGAAAGTATTTTTTAAGCAACAAATAAACACAGAGCACACTGTTATAGGTAGGAGACTCAACTCTTCCTTCCCAGTTGATCTTTCATATATATTACACATGCATTACAAATATTTTAATGGTTCGAATTATCTTAACAACTTCCAAAACAACACGTTGCAAAAGTTTCTTAATACAAAGCATTTTTTGTCTTGTAAAACAGTAAAAAACAGACAAAGAAAATGTCCATAATAGAATTCTACTCACAAACACTTTATAATGGAAAAATGGGATATCGCTGAGGAAAAGTTAGACTATGGTTCAGTGTCATAATAAAATTTATTTACATACCAGCACAGAATATTCCTGGGACTTCACTCCGGACTATTATGGTCCGCACTTTCTTATCAGATTTTAAAGCATCCACAGCTTTTGAGAGCTAAACAGATACAGGGAGGGTAAGGAGAAAAAAAGGAAAAATCACTTTCAGAATGATGTCAACATGTATCTTAATACTAGAAGCAAACAGCTTAATCTTTACACTCACCATTTTTATCAGACTTTTACTGAATGTATTTTTGGCATAAGCTCTGTTTATTCCAAGCACCACAATTCCTAGTCAAGAAAAAACAGCACAAGCATCTGAGTTAGTGAGTATTCGTGGTACAGACTCCCACACACACAGCTAATTAACTTGGAACTTAGGAAATCTGCCCTTTCCTTCAGGTTCACACCAACAGCTTTGTCCTTATTTGAGTCTACTCTCCTTTACAAGATAAGCCTATTTTTAAAGAATGTGGTATATGTAATATATCTATTAAGATCAATATAGTACTTAATATGCACCTCTTTTCTTCTATTACATAAGAACTTTATTAACATCATGTCCCTTTCAATTTCTCTCTTAAGCACCACCAAGGTAATATGGCACATTTTACTAAATGTACTTATTAGTGAAAATTCTCAATTACAGAGTACTATTTAAAATGTGGTGTCATCACCTTCAAGTACATACAGAAGTAACAGCTAAGCAATCCTTGTCACAGCATGCCTTGTGGGATCAGGTTTTTGCTAGTGTATCAGGACTTTGTATCATTCCATTTACTCTTTTTGTCATATTACATGGTTCTCAGTATTTCTACCCCAAGTTTCTCTCCTGACTCTGTTCCACGTACTTCACCTGAAGATGCTTCCATTTGGATACAGTCCAACAAGTAATTCAACCTCAATCTATAAAAGCAAAGTTCATTCTTTCTCCCACGAAGCCCAGCTCACCCTCCTAACTTGTCTTATCAGAAACCCACCATCCCGTTCCAAGTGCTTCAGTCCAATCAATTTTCCAAAAACCATTATGCACAGAATCTACCTCCTCCTTAAAATTCTTTGTCTCCAAAACATCTGCATTCAAAGACCTTATCTGATATTCAAAGTCCTATACAACCTGTACTTGACCTTGCTTGACCTCTGAGTAAGCACAAATTTTCCTTGTATAGGAAAATGCCTTCCACCTCCTTGGGGGTGGAGTGAATAGGATCCTTCTTTGTAATGGAGTTAAACTGAAGACAAATGTACACATGCCTTCCCTATGCAAGAAACCACAAACCTATTTGAATAAGAAAGTACAAAGATAATCTTCAGCTCACAGAATAAATTTTCAAGAATCCCAAACAATCTCAGCATGGAGAAAATCATGAAGAACTGGTATCTAGGGTCGGCTCTGCATGAAACCTCCCATTGAGCTGGGTAGGTCCCCTGACTCAGGACAACGGCTGTCACTACTTGAGCACTGTAGTGCATTCTGGACACCGTTCCCAGGGCTCTATGCTCATGAAGCCATGTGACCCCCACAGTAACCTAAGAGGGAGACAGTATTTTTATCCTATTGAAAAGATGGAAGCAACTGGGAAGCGGAGAAGCTAGAAGTGGCGACAAACTCCACACTTGAACCAATGACGTTGCTGCACTGTTCAAGCCTCTGCAACCTCGTGAACAAAACCAACTGGGTAAGACCAGATGTGTCAGACTCAACTGTCCTGAGGACACATCATAGTGCTCAGCTCTCAAGGTACTAGAGTCTGGGAAGAAACAACAAACGGTAATAAAATAATCATTCAAAATGGTGCTCCAATAACCTGTAAGCAGAAACTGATAAGACTGGGAGATTGCAGACCAGCAGGTATGGCAGAGCTCAACAGAGTGAGGAACACAGTGAAGGCAATTAGGAGTCACTCAAGAAGTAAAATCTGGATTGACTGGACTGAGGACTAACTGCATCGAAAGGTATTAGGAGTGGCTACCACGGTTTCACATCAACTGGATGACAGATGATATTTAAGAGACAGAACCATAAAAAAATAACAAGAACCAAGGTGAGGATGGAAGGGGCTAGAGTTTATGAATTTGGTTTTGAATGAAAGTGAACCTAAAGTGCCTTTGAGGTGCCCCACATCAATTATCAACTCTAAGGGTACTAAGAGGCTTAGAATGCAGGTTCTGACGTCTAATTACTGGAGTCAAAATCCCAGTCCAACACTTACTAGCTGTGTGACTTTGGGTAAGTTACTTAACCTCTTTGGTCTTCAGTTTCCTACTCTGTTCCAATACTAGTATTTTCCAACTCCATGGAACTGTTGTGAGAATCAATGATAAAATATACATAAAGTTTACAACATAAGCATTCAACTGTTACTGTTCCTTCTAACACACTCTGATGCAATAAATAAAGTATTATCATTATCTGTTGGTATGTACTTTCCAGAAAATGCCATTACATACAGAAATAAAGAATAGTGTACTACAGCTTTGGTTGTTGTTGATATTTGCCACAAACGGGATTGTATTTTCTGTTGGTGCTGGTCTACATAAATAGGTCATACATATTTCCTTTATCTACTTAATTCAGCCTTAAAGATATTTATCAAGACATTCTTCTTAATGAGTAATAGTCAGTGAATTTCCATTATTTATTTATCTTTTGATGAGTATTTAAATTGTACCTAAATTTTCCTTAAAAAAAGAAAACTGAGGGATCCCTAGGTGGCGCAGCAGTTTAGCGCCTGCCTTTGGCCCAGCGCGCGATCCTGGAAACCCAGAATCGAATCCCACGTCGGGCTCCCGGTGCATGGAGCCTGCTTCTCCCTCTGCCTGTGTCTCTGCCTCTCTCTCTGTGTGTGTGACTATCATAAATAAATAAATAAAATAAAATAAATAAATAAAATAAAATAAATAAAATAAATAAATAAAAAATAAATAAATAAAATAAATAAATAAAATAAATAAAATAATAAAATAAAATTAAATAAAATTAAATAAAATTAAATAAAATAAAATAAAAACTGAAAAAAATAAGAAATAAACTTTTTTTAAAAGATTTTATCTATTTACTCATGAGAGACACAGAGAGAAAGGGAAAGGGAGAGAGAGAGACAGAGAGACAGAGAGAAAGCAGAGACACAGGCAGAGGGAGAAGCAGGCTCCATGCAGGGAGCTCAGTGCGGGACTCAATCCCGGGACCCCGGGATCACACTCTGAGCCAAAGGCAAACACACAACCGCTGAGCCACCCAGGCATCCCAGAAATAAACTGTTTTAAATTTTTCTAAATATTTCAATGCTGCAATGAACATTCCTGAAGGTTTCTTTTCTACAGATGTGTACTTCTGACAGGAGGTATCAAGAAGTAGAATTTCTAGGCCTAACAGAATGTGCATTCTTTTTTTTAAAAAAAAAAAAAAGATGTATTTATTTAGAGACGCCTGGGTGACTCTGGTTGAGCATCTGCCTTCAGCTCAGGGTGTGATCCTCCAGTCTGAGGACTGAGTCCCACATCATCAGGCTCCCCTCCAGGGAGCCTGCTTCTCCCTCTGCTTATGTCTGTCTGCGTCTCTCTCTCTCTGTGTATTTCATGAATAAATACAATCTTTAAAAAAAAGGACAGAGAAGGACAAGGAGAGAAAGTCTCAAGCAGACTCCATGCAGAGTACGGAGTCCAGCACAGGGCTTGATCACACCACCCTGAGACCATGACGTGAGCCAAAACCAAGAGTTGGATGCCACCCAAGTGGCCTGAGAATGTGCATTCTTAATTTTAACAAATATGTCTAAAAAAATATTATCTCATTAACTGCCCAGCCAAAACACTATTTGTTCACAAGAGCAGACCTCAATGGGATGAAAAACATCTTAGAAGATATTTGGAAAACTTCAAGAAACATCTTGAAACTATCACCAGGTAGAATCTAGGCTTTGCAGGCCCTAAAGCTTATAAAATTTAGGGAGTCCTTGTAAGGAAAAGAATACAAAATTATACACATAGAATTAGAGACAGATGTAAATATTAAAACATTCAGAATTTTAAAAACTTGAGAACTACTATATTTTCTTTTCAAATATATATATGAAGTACACTTCCTTCTCTATATTCTTGAATTTTTATTTATCAATAATTCTGAAAAAATATACAAAGCTAATCAAATGCAACTGTAAGGAACCTCAAGTAGTCAAAACAATCTTAAAAAAGAAAAAGGAATTAAAGAATTAAATAAATAAATTATTTTTAAAAAGAAAAAGTAAGTTGAAAGTCTTAGTTGAAGGACTTAATCAGGACACTTCCTAATTTCAAAACTTACTACAAAGCTACATTGAAAACAAATGGTGCAGTACTGGTATAAAGATAGACATAGAGATCAACGGAATTGAAATAAGAGTCCAGAAATAAACACCTACACTCATGGTCCTGTTTTTTGAAAAAGATATTGTGACCATTCGGTGTTAAAAAGAACAGTCTTTCCAACTAATAGTGGTGGACAACTAGATATTAACCCACCAAAGAATGAAATTCGACCTTCTCCTCACATGTTATCTCAAAATGGGGAGCCTAGGTGGCTCAGTCCATTAAGCATCTGCCTTCGGCTCAGGTCACAATCCCGAGGTCCAGGGATCTGGTCCCATGTCCACCTCCCTGCTCAGCGGGGAGTCTGCTTCTCCAATGACCTGCTGCTCCCTCAGCTCATGTGCTCACGCTCTCTCTCTCTTCCTCTCTCTCTCAAATAAATAAATAAAATCTTTAAAAAAGAATTATCTCAAAATGGATCTGAGAACACTGTGAGAGCTAAAAATTACAGCTCTCTCAGAAGGAAACAAGTATAAATCTTCATGACCCTGGATTAGGCAACAGTGTCTTAAATATGGAAACAAAAGAAAAAACATAACTCACCAAAACTATCAAGAAAAAGTGAAAAAAAATAACCCACAGAATAGAAAATATTTGCAAATCATACATCTGACACAGGGTTAATAACCAGATTATAAAAGAATTTTTACTACTCATAACAAAAAGACAAACGATCAGACTGAAAAATGAGCAGAAGTTTAAACAGATATATATCTTCAAAGGAGATATATAAATGGCCAACAAGCACATGAAATGATGCTCAACATCATTTGTTATTAGGGAAATACAACCAACACCAGTATGAGGCATCACCTCACAGCCAGTAGGAGGGCTAGAATGAACAACAAACGGAAACAAGCGTTGGCGAGCATGTGGGGAAACAGAAACCCTTGTGTACTATTGGTGAAGATATTAAAATGGTGCAGCTGCTGTGGAAACTAGTTTGGTGATTCCTCCAAAAACCAAACATAAAGTCACCATATGACCCACAGATTTTACTCCTAAGTATCTACCCAAGAGAAATGAACAGATATGTTCAAATAAAAAACTGTACACAGTGTTCAGGAGCATGATTCATAAGATCCAAAATGTAGAAACAAAATGTGGTAATCCATACAGTGGAATAAAAAACAAGAACAGTGAATAAAATTACCATTCACAGCAAGAACTCAAGAGATGTTTAAAGTCTTGACTTTTGATGGCAGGGCCTAAAAATGAACAGGTGGCACCCTTCCACAGTGCTTTTTTTTGTTTAATTTTACCATGTGCATATATAATATTTTTACTTTAGAAATTCCGTAAACTTCAATAATTATTATTACTAAAAACTGACATGTGATATGCAAAGTACTGAAAAGCAAGAACAGAAAGAGTATCTCCAATAAACCACATACAGACCTAGGTTCTTCAAAATACATCATTAAAAAACTGAATGCATAACTCACAAAATAGTAGGAAATTTTTTTGCAAATCATGTATTTGATAAGGGGCTTGTATCCAGAATATACAAAAACTCTTACAATTCAACAATAAAAAGACAAACAACTCAGTTAAAAAAATGGGCAAAGGCTTTGAGAAGACATTTCAGTAAAGAAGATACACACATGGCCAATAAACATGAAGAGATATGAGATACATCATTAACCATTAGGGAACTCCAAAACAAAGCCAGGAGATGCCACTTCACATGCACCAAGATGACTATAATCAAAAACACAAACGATAACAAGTATTGGTCAGGATGTACAAAAATTGGAGCTTTCAAACCTCGCTGGTGGGAATGTAAAATGCTGCAGCCACTTTGGAAAAGTTTGGTAGTTCCTCAAAATGTTAATACTCATAGAATTATCATGTGACCCAGCAATTCCACTAAATGGAAGTGAAAAGAAATGTCCACAAAAATTTACATGAATGCTCTAAATAACAATATTCACAATATTCAAAAAATAGAAACAACCTACATGTGTATGAATGATGAATAAACGAAATGTGGCCTGATCTATTCAAACAATGGAAATGTTATCCAACCATAAAAAATGAAGTACTGACACTCACTACAGCACGGATGAATCTTGCAAACATAATGCTGAGTGAAAAAAGCCACAGAAGACTATATATACTACTTCTCAGATGAAGTGTCCAACATAGACAAAGCTATTGAGACAGAAAACAGATAAATGGGTCCTATTTAGGGGGAGGACTGCATGAGAATGGGGAGTCACGGCTAAAGAAAAAGGTTTCTTTTTGGATTGAAAGACATTCCAAAGTTGGAGTTGGTGGCACAACTCTCTATATATACTAAAATCAATTATACATTTTGAATTTTATGGTATGTGAATTCTACATCAATAAAGATTTAATAAATAAATAAATAAATAAATATTAAAAAATATATACATCTTGCAGCACCTGGGTGGCTCAGCTGCTTAAGAGTCTGACTTCAGCTCAGGTTATGATCCCAGGGTCCTCCAATGGGACTCTGCTTGTCCGTCTCCCTTCCCCTCTCCCCTGCTCGTACTCTCTAGTACACGCTCTCTCCCTCTCTCTGTTCCATATAAGTAAATAAAATATTAAACATATATATATATATATACACACATCTTAATATATTTGTATAAATATAATTCCCATGCCATAAAATTATGAAAATACACTTTTAAAAATAAACCAATAAATAAATGAAAATTAAAACATAAGCAAAATATATCAAGGAAATCAATCTGCTGAAAACAAAAAGCAAGTAGATGTAGGAAGACCAGCCGGCAGACCCAGGGAAAGCGCCCTTGGGAGACGTTGCTGGCTTGGACAAGAGCGGTGTTGGTAAAGAAGAATGCAGAGAAACTGGAAAGACGTCAGAGACACTCAGGAAGTCTTGATAACCTGGATGTGAACAGTAAGCAGCAGATATCAAGAAAGACTTGCATGATGCACTTGATTATTTGCTCTATTTCTGCCAACAATATTTCCAACATGGTTCTCAAAGATAAGCTTTGAAATGGGTCACAATTATGAGTAGAAGCTTGGCAGACTGGGAGAAGTTTGATAAGGGGAAGAGAAGTCATTCTTTTGTATGCAGTCTGAGAACCGCACGCAAAAGCACAAATAAAAGGGAGCAAAGGCAAAGCTTAGGCTCCAGGAGCAGGGGAGATTGGGGACTCTGCCTGCAGGCATCTGGGAGCCACTAGAAGTTTCTAACGGAGCAGTCATTCTTGACCCTGAAAAGAGGTAACCCCAGGACAAGTATGAGCAATAAACTGGGAAGGAGAATGACTAGTGAGCAGCCAACCTATAAAGGACAGACCTTGAGGAACCAGGGCGAGGACTGCTGCTCTGACCCCGAGTAGGTCAGACAACAAAGCAAAAAATAACTGCTAGGGAAACCTGGTCATACAACTGCGCGTCCTCAACAAATTGCAGATATGGAACCCAGACAACAGATGAGTGCTGGTGCATTCTGCACTGAAGCACCTTCACCAGCCTACAGAGGCCTAGAGGGTGAAGAGCGGTTTGGGGCTCCTCAGACCTCACCTCTGGGAGAACTCTCATTCTCTTATTCCTTGCAGGCTGTTGAGTCCCTCAGATTTTGGACTGGTCTCTATGAGAAGCAAAGGCATTGGGACACTCCTTTACCTGCAGATTCCTTGACCTCACTCATGTTTTCCTTTGCACTGCTTACTGCTGGTTTGCTAGTAAAGCAAAGCATGTATAATGTTAGCCAAGCCTGAGCTGTCATTCAAAGGAAGCTGGGTCAACTTTCTTAAGAAACTATAACTTCCCAAAAGCAGATTTTTATGTTTCAGGTAACTGCAAACATCTGAACTTATGCACTTGTCTTGTATGCTTTGATTTCTTCTCTTTGATCCATCTGGATCCTAACTTAAGGGCTTTCCAGACATTTCCATGTCATTTCCAGACACTTCCAGAATTTCCATGAAATTCTACTTGCTATTTGCATTCATATAAGTCAAAAGGACAAAACAAACAAACAAACAAAAAAAAAACAAAATATGGTGCACATTACTCGCTGCACCTGCAATCTCCATGTCTAAGGTACCGTTTGGACATCTAAGGTAACCGAAATCCCAGTAAGGCCAAGCTTAACCAAAAAGGCTCTAATCACTCCAGCCCCAAATCTACTTTCCCGCTGAAATTCTCAATACTCCGCATGTCATGCCACACTACAGGCACACATGCCCTGCTGTACTTCCCGAAAACATAACATGTTTGGATTCCATGCCTTTGACCATGCTCAGGTCTCTGTCTGGGATAATAAACAAATGATAGATTAAATAACTCCTCATACTGCACTAGGAGCTAGATACTCAGGGGCAATTTGTATTGACATTCTCATCTAATTTTCACGGCAGCCATACAATGTTGGTGTTATTTTTCCCATTACACACCAAAGTTGAGGCACGGAGACAGTTTGCCTAAAAACCCTCACCACTCCCAAATTCTCCTGCCTAGTCAGGATTGCCTGGGAACCTAGTTCATCTGGCCAAAGCCTAAATCGACCCTCAGAATCCCCCTGTCAAGTCCTCCAACCTCCCCAAATACAAATGATCATAGCCCTTTTGGGGGGTAGTACAGCCCTTCACCCTCACCAAGCCTTTCAAGGTAGCAGAGCCTTTTTTTGCCAGTATCGCCCTCACTCTGTCAGAATATGCTTTATTAAAGACAGCAATCATGCCTTAACTCCTTTTGCACTTCTGCTTCACAGATGACAGGTGCTCAGTAACAACCTGTCTGTCCAAATTAAATGACAGGTTCTCTGGCAAACTGCTCTAGCACGTTCCCCCCGACCCCAAGGGGCTCGAGAAAGGAACTGGGCTCCACCCCTCACCCCTCCGAGAGGCAGGTTCCTCCCTCCTCCACAGCCCCCGCCCCCGCGGCATTGTATTGCTAATGCATCCGTCTCCTCCAGCGCAGGTAGCTCAAGGGCAAGATCCCTATCACCCGCCGCTGGGTCCCCGGAGCTTTAGCGCGGCACCCGGAAGGCAAAAACGTGCTCAAAAATGGTCTCAACAAACTGGAATTCAGTCACCCAAACTAACTTTAACTTTCTACAATAAACAAGGAGGGGGGCGGGGGGGGAGGGAGAGAAACTGTAGCGGCTGCACGGCTTTACGTGGGAGATTGTTCAGAACGAGGTGCATTCTCACTGCAGCTTCTGAAACTCCACCCCCGGGGGACCCCGATATCTGAGTGCACAGAAAGCAATTACACAGCAAGCACAAAACCTGCAAGCAAGTATCACACACCCGGTTTATTGACCTTGGCTCGTCTAGAGATGAGGGCGTAAGCTGCATGTCTGTCTTCGGCGCTGAGTGGGGCCGCTTTTACAGGTAGGCCGCTCCGGAGTACACCTTTAGGCACTCACAGCACCTCAAGGGTGCAAGGCTGGGGTGGGGGAGGGGAGGGGTCTCGACCCGGGCCGCTCAGCGGACGCTGACGTCAGCCGGGACACTTGACCTTGCGACCCCTTCCCGGGACCCGCGGCTGCCGGCGCCGCGCCCCTCACCTCGGTTCTCCTCCTCCAGGTACCGCACCCGCAACTCGTCCTCCGTCTTCACCTCGGAGCTGTAGCCCCTCCGCGGGGCCGAGCCTCCTCCGGCCGCGGGCGTCCAGCCCCGGGCCCAGACCGCCGGAGCGACGCGCGGGCCAGTCACGGAGCCACGCAGCCTCCACCCGGGGCCAAGCCGCGCACAGCAAGCGGCCACCAAGCGTGCGCGGCCGGCCTGCAAGGTGCCCAAGGCCCCAGGCACCGCCGCCGCCGCTGCCGCCATCTTGTCTGTTTACGGCGTGGGCCTGCGGCTGCGGCCCCGCCCACGCCGCGCGCACGCCGCCGCGCACCCGCCGCCGGGCACGCCCCCGCCCCGCCCCCGGAGCCTCCCCCTGGCGCAGGGCCACGCCCCTCGCAGCCTCGCCCCGCCCCCAGGGCGTCTCTCTGGCGCCGGGCCCCGCCCACCGCCTCGCCCCGCCACCCGGAGCCTCTCGGGGGCGCCAGGCCACGCCCCTCGCAGCCTCGCCCCGCCCCTAGGGCGTCTCCCTGGCGCCGGGCCCCGCCCACCGCCTCGCCCCGCCACCCGGAGCCTCTCGGGGGCGCCAGGCCACGCCCCTCGCAGCCTCGCCCCGCCCCCAGGGCGTCTCCCTGGCGCCGGGCCCCGCCCACCGCCTCGCCCCGCCTCCCGGAGCCTCTCGGGGGCGCCAGGCCACGCCCCTCGCAGCCACGCCCCGCCCAGGCCCGGTGACGCCTCGCTCCGGGGGCCGCTAACCCGGGTCTCCCCTCCCTGGCGCGCGAGTTGCAGGCTTGCCCCGCAGAGGCAGGGTGAAGGCGCTTTCCCAGGCTGTGGAATGGTTTAGGGAAGCATGTCCTATAGAACTCCCCTCTCTCCCAGGGATACGCTCTGGGGTCCTGTGTTAGCTGCAAAGGTGAGCTGAGATGCTCGGTCTCAGGCTTGGCTGGCTGGGTAGCAGCTCTGCGTGGGCCTCTGCTTTATCCAGGCATGCAAGAGCCACAGGTTAGCAGGTAACGTGCCTGTGAACATGCGCAGTGCTTGCTGTGCGGAGTTCAGGACGCGGGTGAGAACAGCCACTGCAGCCGGCGACCTCAGCCCGCCACTCAAGCAGGTGCAATAGAGTCCTGCTAAGCCACCCTCTCGTCTTGGCAAAAATGGGCTCGGCAAAACCGTATGCTGAGGCGGCATTGACAGCGTGTGGCTCTCACCTCCGCCACAAACGCAGAGGATCGATTTAGTGCATAGGGGTTCATCAAAGCAGTTTGAAATTTTCTCCCATCTAGTTTTTATCACAGCTTAGCCCGACCAAAGGTGTGCCTAGGAATTCTGTTGGAAAAGTATCCTGCTGTGAGCATACTCCCACTGCCATGCAAATTTCTGCTGTACATCCACATTTTTGATTCCTAAGCAAAACTTTCCTCAATATTACGCCCGCACCTCTGTCCAAAGTGGAAAGAAAAAGCCAGATGGGTTTCGTGAGCGCGTCTGCTGTGGGAATGTTTCTGAGGGCACTTTTATTCTATCTTCTGTAGAGAGCCACTTGTGCAATTTCTCTTGAAGTTTAGGAGATGGAAAAACTTGGCTTCCTTTTGTATCGTTTCCCTTTTTCTGACACTCATGTTCACTTTGATGCTAGGAAAGTCAAGAATTCTGTTTATAGCTCACCTGTTACAATTATTGCAACTAATTATTGTTCACTTTATTAATTGCTAATTATTTTGCTCTGTTTACATTGGCTCATCAACGGGTTATAAATTCAAACACAGGAGTTCCAGAACACCTGACACAGTGCTATTTAAAGTAAAAAAAAACCTCATACAAACTTCCAGTTGTAAAATCAATAAATCGCGAAAAGTACAGCATGAGAAGGATAGTCAACAATATTGTAGTAACATTGTATAGCTACAGATGGCAACTGCACTTATTGTGGTGAGCTTTTGTGATTCATGTAATTGCTGAATAACTATGTTTTACACCTGAAATGAATGTGACATTTTTAAAAGACGGATAAAAAGACGGATAAAAATGTTTTTGAGTGCTGTGACTCTTAAGATATTATTAAAGAAAGAAGCAAGTGGATAAGAAATGCTATTTGGTTGCTTTAAAAAGCTATGTAACCTATCTTTTACCACAATAATTGAATCCAATTATAGTGATAATCTAAAAGATCTTTATCGTAGAGCCAGGAATGTTATACACTGAAATGGCCACAACCACATAGCATAAGGAATATAGCCAATGCTACTGCAATAGGTTTGTATGGAGATGTATAATAGCTACACTTGTGGTGGGCAGGGCATAAGGTATACAGGAGGTAACTCACGATGTTGCACACCTGAAACTAATATAACATTGTGTGTCATCTATACTCAAAAAAAATTTTATATAAAAAATAAAATGGACACAATTTATTTTTTTAAATGGACACAATTTAAATTTGAAAATACATTCAACTGTTTATGAAAACTTCTAAATTGCCTATAGTACACATATACTAAGTTTTTAATAGGGTCAGAAAAGAGATGTTCAGAAATATGTTCAGGAAACATCAAAAAACAAAGAATGTCAGAAAAATACAAATGACCTGTAAAGTGCCAAAGTTTCACATTTTAACAAAATGAAAAAGGTAAACGAAAAGTAATACAGCCTCAGAAAATACTTGCGATTGATTAGGAAAACTGCAGAAAAAAAATCCTAGATTGTTAGAAATCTGATTAAGACGGACAGCGCATGGTTTTGATGGGATGGAGCCTGACTGGAAAATACAACATAGAGACACTTGCTCCTTCCTTAGTAATTTTAACTCCGATCCTTATTAAAAGCAGTCATGAGGGTATCCCAGTCTGTGAAATTGATTCTTAAAAGTTAATGCAGATAGCAAATATGACCATGACCGTTACAACATGTCAGATCAGACAGACTCGGCCTTGGAGCCCAGCTTGATAATTGCTTTACTTTGATCCATGAGCTATGTAAATACTCCCTGTTTCCATTTCTCCATTGGCAAGAGAGCTAGTACGATATCTATTTCACTTCACGAGTTCTTTAACCTCAATTTCTTCTACAAAATGGCAGGGATTGTGCCCATGGTATAGGGTTGATGAAATAAGCATATAACACACTTGGCACCAGGAAATGAGAACGGAATAGATGATACTAGCCACAGTTTACCAACTTCCTTCTCAGTCCATTCCAGACATTTGAATAAGTTGCTTTACATCCTATCCAGACAACTTTGAAGTTGGTATTATTATCCCATTTTGCAGATGACAGCACTAAGTTACTTAATCAAACTCTGCAGCTAGTCCGTCATGAAGCTGGAATTTGAACTTTATATATCTGACTCCAATCCGCATGTTCTTAATCACTGTTGTGCACAGCCTCTCCATAAATGGTAAGAGGTCCCCTAAAATTTGATTCCCTTTTCTTTTCTACTTTTCAGCAGAAGACATATGCTAGGAGCAGAGTGTGAGCTGGGAACAATGAATATCAGTTTGGGAGAGGAAGGTATGGCTGGTGTTTGGGGGTATTCTATTGCTATTACTACCATCTGTTTATATATAGATTGAGACCTTTGCATCCAGGCAGCTCTCAGTTAACTCTCTTTTCAATATGCCACACCCCTAACACTTGTCTAATGCTTACTTCTATATAATATTAAATGTGTGCAATACAGGATGGCCAGCCCTGAACTCCTGGAATACAGTCAGCCCTGAATGGCAGAAGCCATCCCTCCAAGAACAAAGCATGTAGGGGAACATAGGTGCCCTGGGTAAAATAAAACACTCACCGGCATGTTACCAGCCACAAGTGGAGAGACAAAACTAGTTTAGCAAATACTGTGTAAAGATGGCATTCATCTCTCTGTCTATAGTGGCTGCTCCCTGCCGCCAACAGGACAGAGGAGTGGAGTACCCAGCCCTAAAAATGGCACCTGTCCCTCCTACTGTTCCTTCAGGTTACACCAGGCAGCAAAGTGAGCCTTAAAATGTATCATTGTGCTTGGCAACTGCATACCCAGCTATGATTCTATTACTACATACAAAGAGGATTACTGATTGTCAGGAACATGATCTGCCACAGACTCCTGATGTTTTTACTTTTGAATCAAAATTTTCGTGAATCCTGAGATAAAGATTCACAGCCCCCCCCCCCCCCCAGAAAAAATGTGATAGGTTTCACAAGAAACCGCTGACACTGGAAATTGAAGACATCTTTCAACATGAGCTTCCTGGAAATAACTGCTATTATATCTTCAGAATTGAAGATTAACTCAAGTATAAGATAAAGGATAACTATAAGGATAAAAGATAAGTATAAGAAATTGTGCATACAATCACAATCATGTTAAACCTGCAAGGATCTACCAGTACCGTGAGACACAGAGATGCCTGTCATCTGCATGTTTTACAATATAAAACTATGAGAAACTATTTCAGAATGATGTGTGGTACAGATAATGATAAGAAAATGTTAGAAAGTATATATATAACTGTGTTCAGGGTGAGATATTCGTGTGACTTTAAAACTTTTTAAATATTACATAGGCACTTTGCATATTTATTACTTTAAAGTACAAAAAAATGGTCCACAGTACATTCCAAGAGGAGTGCAAAGCTTTATTCATGCTTTAGTCCCAAAATAAGAATCAAAAACACCAACACCTTTGAAATTATTTGGGTCCCTTTTTGGTGTTTTTAAATAGTCTTCTCTTTCAAGTGTTCTCTAAGTCTCCAGAGTGGACTTCCTCTCCAGAATCTCTCCCTTGCCCACTATCCTGAATACTCACCTCCAAGAGGGAGGGATTGAATAGCAAACCTGGAAAACCCCATGTCAAGAGTCTTGGAAGTTTCCAGTAAGCCTGAACCAAAGACATTATCCCCACAGAAAAAGTGTGACAGAGGACACCCTCTATAGAGGCCTGAGTGGACACTGCAATCCACCCCCTGCCAACATTTTGTAGGTTCCATTTATAAGTACCGACCATGAACACATATGCCTGTGAACTCCCTTTACCTACAAGGTAAAAGATAAGTGTTGCACATATAGGGAAACCGAGGCTTTAAATTAGAGTTACATCGCTATACATTACAGAGCAAAGATTCAAACACTTGACTTTAGAATCTGAGTCATTATTTCTCTGTATTGTCTCCTTTTTTCAAGTGGACATCAGGGCTCTGCTGTACCCATTGCCAGCCCCATTCCCAGCTATGGGGAACTTAACCACTCTTCTCTGTTATCCTCTCATTTGGAAACTTCACCCTCTGTATTAGATCCTATGTGGTCATGATTTCCCAGATACTGCCAACCTTCTCTTCATCCTGTCAGCCCCATAGTTGCCAATAAGTATGCACTCATACACACAAACATACATGCACACATACACTAGTCTCTGAAGATACATGCCACCACTGTCTAGGATAGGAGGGAGGGACATCTAAGGACATTGAGGGATGATAGGTAGAGAATATGTGGCTTCATGTGGGGTGATGGAGACATCCTCAAATCCACTAGTGATATTTGTATACCTCTGAGAATATACTAAAAGCCATTGAATTGTATATTTTAAACAGATGAATTGTATGATGTGTAGAACTATATTTCAATAAAAAGAGAAGGTTGATTAGCGCTTCAAGAAGATATGACTGATTCTCTATCTGAGACAGAAAAAATGCAAGGCAAGTCCAGAATATTTTGTACCAGAACACAATGAGGTGCTCAAAGACTAACAGAGGTGAGAAAGACACAGATTGAAAGAGATCTCTCTGGCCAAATCTGAGACAAGTGGAGCATCAATAGGAATGATGCCAGTAATGAATACTAACACTTTTGCTACATTTAGATTATTTTTAAGTCAGTGAACAATTACGTGAACGTCTGGCAGAGGGAGGAGGCCAGTTTCTCCCTGTTGGAGTGGGAGAATACAGATAAGCCAGCCAAGGGAGGTCCTATGATTACGTGTGATGAGGGAATAGCATTGGAGACATCCATATAAACTCATGTTTAGTTTAGTATGGATGCAGATGATTCTGTATAGAAGTATCTAGATAAACAAATATTCATTAGTTAGTATGTACAATATGTGTCCTTGCTCTCAGCTGAGATGCCCCAGAAGCAATGGTAGTCTAGTAGCAATGAGCACACTTAGTGCCCAGATCCTGGTTTCTAATACCATTCTTGCAGAAAAGTGCTCCTTGGAGAAATAGCTGATTTTAGGACTTTTGGGATACTTTAGAAAATATAGGAGATGAGCCAGAAGGATGTTGTAGAGTCAGAAAGTAAGAAAGTGTTAAAAACAAAAAGAAAAAAAAACCCACAATGGAGAAACCCACAATCATGGGAGTATATTAGCAGAAAATAAGTATCCACATATCCCACTGATATAAAGTAAATAATTGGATAAATAAATGGGAGAGAAGCGACAAGTCTCCCAAGCAGAAGAATTCCAAATGACTTATGTAGACTTTCTGCCCTCAAAGAGGAGGAGCATAACTACTATTTAAGCATGGGCGGCTGCACACCTCCTCTCCATTCTGCTATTAATCCCATCTAGTGAATTTTTTTTATTTTCTGGGCTGGAGATGGCTGAGGTTTCTTATTTGATCATTTATTCTGAGCACATTTCCATTTAAAGTTTTGAACATATTTACAATAGCTGCTTGTCTGCTAATTCAAACATCTGGGTCATCTTGAGGTCTCTCTCCATAGTTTACATTTTCTCTTGTGCAGAAGCTCTGAAAGTATGGTGTGCAGACTCCTGGGGTTCCCCAACATGCTTTCTGGGAGACTGCAAGGTCAAAACTATTTTCATAATAATACTAAGATGTTGTTTTCCTATTTCAATATGTTGACATTTGCAGTGATGTGCAAAAGCAGTTGTCAATTAAACTGCTGACATGTTAACATGAATCGAGACAGTATCTTTACTGTACCACTGTACTGCTGGCTGGCTACTTAAGAATTTCTTTGATAAACCCAGATAAACTATTAGTTTCTTTAAATTTCAATTTTGAGTGTACTCTTTTTAATATTTCATGCAACAAGATGTGACTCATGCACAAGTCACTTTTGCTACATAATGAAGCACATAGAAAAAGTACTGGTCGATTCAGCAGAACTAGCAGATTCTTTCATGAAACACCATTTCTAATTGAAAGAACAATAGGTGGTCACAGTGGTTCCTCAGAATTTAGTATTTGATAGATATTTTCTTTAAAAAAAAATCCTGTGACTGTGTAATTTCAAAGAAAGTGCCAGTATTTTTGGCCCACAATGATATTTGAAATTTCAAGTGAAAATTGAAATTTTGAAAAACCTGTATCCACCATCATGATTGTAAGTTTCCTGATGTTTAAGGTTTACCTGGTGAGATCAGTAATGATATTAATGACTGTTTTTTTTAAAAAAATATTGAACAATGAAGTGTGCCAACATTTGAAAGGTCTACATAACTCAGTGAGTCAGTATTTTGTAAATGACCAAAGCTAATGTTGTACATCGTGCATGAATAAAAGATCCATTCAAAGTGCAATATAAAATGATGGATTTTAATATAATAGAATGTGAAACACAACAGACTATAATATAGTTTCAAATTCCACATTGCAACAAAGCTTTGAGGAACTAGCACTCGTTTTAAATTTTAGTATACTGCGAAAGAAGAATATCCATAGTTATCTGGAAAGGCTACTAAAATATTCCTATCTTTTGAACTATGGGAGACTGCATTATCTTCACAACCCAAACCAAACCAAAATATTGCAATAGATGGAATGCAGAAGCAAATATGAGAATCTTGCTAACTTTCCATAAAACTAGACATCAAAGAGATTTGAAAAAATATTAAAAAATGCCACTCTTCTCATTAATTGTTCTGTTTTGGAAAATATAGTTATTTCTCATGAACCTGGGTTATTGATGTTAAGATGTATGAAGTTTATTCTTTTAATTACTCAATATTTTTAGATTTTGTCAGTTTTGATTTCTAATAAGGTAATAGGTATAATATGCATAACAAAATTCTGGTAAGGAACCTCAGTAATTGTTGAGTGTAAAAGGTTCCTCAGTTCAAAAAGTTTGAGAGATACTGCTTTTAATTTGGGTCATATTTTTCTGTTTATTCATGTATCTAATAATTTCGGATTGTATTCAGACATCATATAATAGATTATAGCCTGGATTCCATTGTTCACCTGAATAGTATTGATTATTTTGTGTTAGCAGATAGTTAACTTATCTGAACACAAACTCTGCCTCTCTTACAGTAGGCAGTAGCAGAGATCTCTCGTTAGCCTTAATTAGCTGTGTTGCTTGGAATTTGCCATGCTTGTGCATCATTCAGGGGCGAGTCAGAGATTTGGGCAGCATTTACACACATCATTTGGAGCACTTGCTCTGTAGCTCC
This sequence comes from Nyctereutes procyonoides, assembly GCF_905146905.1. NCBI lineage: Eukaryota > Metazoa > Chordata > Mammalia > Carnivora > Canidae > Nyctereutes > Nyctereutes procyonoides. The sequence continues at coordinate 62,045,717 of NW_026575146.1, read as the reverse complement.
ATCCTTCCTGAGATTTCTCCCCTTTATTTTCCAGCTTTTGTGGTTGCCCAAAAGTTTCTCCTCTGATACCTCAACCAGTATATCTGCAGATTTTTGAGTCTTAGCCACCACGAATAGTACTAACTGAGGCTTGTCCTCAGGCGAAACGTTGTAAAAGCAGGAGACTCACCAGTTCTGCACTTCCTTTCCAAGTGCCAACTCCCCTCCTGTTTCTTCCTGCTTTTCTCTCAGCTAGTTGCTTTTAAATTTTGTCCAATATGAGTTACTGTGCCATTACAAGAACAGAACTCCAAACAAAGGCAAAAATAACTTAGTTCTACTTCTGAGGAAAAAAATGTTTACTATGTTTGATATCACAATACCGAGGATTGTTCAGCAAGTTACTTAGAAAGTACAGTCAGAAGGGAAGGGAGACTTTTGCCATTCCTCTTGTACATTTTTTTTACCATTTACATTTTTAACACCATATTCATATGTTACTTGAAAATTTTAGACATGTAACGGAAGAAAAAAGGAAGAGAAGTTAAAAATATATTGCAGAAACTCATCGCTTTTTCAGGTAACAGCATGGCAAAATCATGGCCATGGGATTCAAACTACATAAATTTCAGTGAAAGGGATGCCTCTTTTAGAAGCATGAGCTTGAGCACTGGACTTTCATCCATAAGATGGAGAAAATAGTATTATTTGCTCTCTACAGTTGTTGGAGGATCAAGTGAGATAATATATGTAAAGCACGTAGTACAGTACAGATATAACAAACACACTATAAATGCTATAGCTATTATTTTTATTATAGTATAATTTACTACATGTAACATATTATATTACTATTATTTGTCATATTACAGTTATTACTATTACTATTAAGAAACAGTAATTTTAACATTGAGCAATGATCTCCAAAACAATATACATTAAGACTTATGCTTATGTTTTATCCCTTCCCATAACTGTTATCTGTGCATGTTTATATGGACACACATGAAATTATATGCTTACCATTTTTACCCTATTCTTGATAGTGCGTGTGATTTTTTTTTAAATTGAAGACTATTGGCTCAAAGATTCGATCAAAACCCAGAAGCATATTTATATTCTCCCAGAAGCATTTTCATTCTCAAAATGAAGCTTCTTTTATGCAGACCACAAAATATTTTTAAATCATTAATTAATTATTTTAAGCTTGCCGACCTGTCCTGGGGGATGGGAATATTCCCACTGTGGACTCTGGTCCAAAAAGCCAGGATTCTACATTATCTACAACCCCAAGCAGTCAATGAAAATTCCTTTGTCAAACCCCCAGATCAAGAGCAGTGGGTTGCCTTGGATACTTAGTTTATATTAAGCAACTGAATTTATAAATAATTCAGGAAATGAGACAGACCTTGTTTTAATCAGCAGCATTCCTATAGATATGTCCTATTGCAAAACTATGTATGTCATCTCATCTAAAATCACTTGATAGTTACACATCTCCGAATTAGAAAATTGGGGCTTGGGAGACATAGAAGGAAGAACTCTTGACTTTTAATTTCCCACCAGTCAGCAATGATGCCGACCCTCTGTGTTTCGCCACACGTTTGTCCTGTGTTACGTTTGCAAGTGGCTACCACTCAGGAAGTTGACGCAGAGTACATGCCATGGTGGAGCCTCTGCCTTTTTTCTAAAAAGGAGTAGTGGTAGTAGTAGTTCAGGAGAAAAGAGACAATGTTAAAGTTTTGCTGGAGAGAATAATCACATAGAAAGAGAAGGAGAAAGACCAAGAATAATAAATTTACCAGATTATTTTTTAAACAAGTGAGATGTCTCCTTCAAGTATGAGAGGTGTTGGGATATAGAGCCCAAGGGAGGGACAGAACAGTCTGGTGTTGTGATTGATATCAGCTACAGGACAGTTAATCATAACCCAGCAAATGCTCTGGAATCTTCTGGCTTTTAGAGCCAAAAGTCATTTTCAGCTCCAAAGAGAAAGCCAACTTTGTTTCCCATTAAATATGAGAATAAGAATGTGTTTTTTCACAGGCACATCCCTGTAATGTTACTGGTGCATAGGTCAATTTGGGAATATGTAATAACCCAGAGCCACATGTCAAGTTTTGCTGTTTGGGGTTGACTACTCCTCTTTTTCAAGTCTGTAGGCCAGGACTGATTTCTAAATTATGTTGATAAATGTCTGTGGCTCTTTTGTATACTCTCAGGATCCACACCTAATTCCTGCTAGATTGTAAAATCCTGAAGAACAGCTCATTGTACATCATACTAGCCATAGACCCCAGGGACCTCTGCAATGCCTGAAGCAAATTAGATACTTGAAAATATTTGTTCTTGGGGCACCTGGGTGGCTCAGTCGGTTAAGCATCTGACTTTGGCTCAGGTCATGATCTCAGGGCCCTGAGATGGAGTCCCTGGGATTGAGCTCCATATCAGGTTCCACACTTAGCACAGAGTCTGCTTATCCCTCTGCCACTCCCTGCTGCTGGTGCTCTCTCTGTCTCTCTCTCAAATAAATGAATAAAATCTTTACAAAAGAAAAGGAAAAGGAAAAAAATGTTCTTTTTGTTGAATAAATGAAAATAAGGTCTGTGGCTTTCCATGAAGTCAGAACTGGGACTAAAACCCCCCAAAGTTACTTCTTAATTTTAGATGTACCTCAAGACCCAACATGTGGCTTTTAAACTAGAATTGTAAAGTAAGCAGTGCTAATCTGGTACTGTTGTACTAATTCTCACGGAATAAATAATTAAATTGTCATTTCTGTAGTTATAACATTTTTAAACATTTCATTCTTCAAGGGGTTCATGAATTAAATGACAATATTTAAAGATATTTTTAGATGTTAAGATATCTACGCATTTTAAGCTATTTCTTTAGTGAAGAGGTTATTTTAAATTTTTACTTTAAATATCACAGATTGTTGTAGTAATGTCTGACAAACTTAAATTCTCGATCAAATATTCTTCTGCATGCAGTGTAGTGTTGATTTAATACTGCGAATCTTCATGATAAGATTGAGTTGCCCAGAAAGTTCTGCTAGAACTCTGTTACTAGAAAATGCAAAGCCTAATCATCTTGACATTGTGTGTGCAGGCCGAGCACAGGGCTCTTGTGCTCTGGTGCAGATGGGCTCCACATTTGGGAGCTCCAACAGCTCAGAACACCACTTATACCATCAATATTAGGAATGGTTTTCCACTCTCAAGTATTGGGTGAGTTTGCAAAACTGATGAGCAATTCACATGTTATGTCACTGGTTCTCAGCCCCTAGCTGACCAATAGAATTACTTAGGAAGCTTACCTAATAATAATAATAATAATAATAATAATAATAATAATAATACACATGTCTATGGAGTCATCTCTTCCTAAATGGAATACTGGAAATCCTAATTTTCCTTTGGGAGGTCTCTTTGGTATCTGGTACCATTTTGTATTGAGGTCCTTTTTCTTCCCGCTTCTAGAAACCCCTGTTTCTGATGTGTCATTTATGAAACTTCCTGTAAGTGATAAGACTGAACAGGTCTGACTAGTCCATGGTATTTAATCAGAACAGAGGAGAGTGGAATCCCCTCTTTGGGTATATTTATTTAGTCAATGATAATCCAGAGGGGAGGAAGATATTGACAAGTGTCCAGAGCCTTTGGTTTCTTTGGTCAAGTATGTATCTGAGTTGCCAGCAAATTACTATCCATTCGTTTCTAAGAATAAACATCAGTTCTTGAACAGTATTGCCTTAATCGTTTGCACAAACCCACGTATGTTCTGCTCAACCTGAAAAGCAATTATTGATGACATTTTCTCACCACATAATTAATCACTTTCTCTTTTTTGGGTCTGCCAGTTTTGTTTTCATTGTGGACCTAGATCAGGAAAAGGAAATATCAAGAGTCATCAAACATTTAATCACATCAAGATATGAACATATGTCCTAGTTTTCTAAAGACAAGAAACTATTAAAGCCAGAAAAGCAAGGTTTAAATTAAGCATAAATAGATACAGTGTTTTAGACATGAGGAACTTTTGTTTAAAATGATTTAAGAGGGGCGCCTGGGTGGCCCAGTCTGTTGAGCGTCTGCCTTTGGCTCAGGTCATGATCTCATGGTCCTGGGATCTGTCCTGGGATCAAGCCCCACGTGGGGCTCCCTGCTCAGTGGGAAGTCTGCTTCTCCCTCTGCCCCTCCCCATGACTCATGCTTGCTCTCTTGCTCTCTCTCTCTGAAATAAATAAAATCTTTAAAAATCAAATAAATAAAATTATTCCAGAAATCAGTACAAAGGTACAAACAAGGAACAGCCTCCCGAAAGTTCTACCCTTCAGGAGATAAGAGTTAAGTGTGTGGTTCTGTCCTCCACAGTAGACAAGGAACTTTTCTGTTGTTTCCTGGTTTGTTTGTTTGTTTGTTTGTTTGTTTAGAAAACACTGTATACTCAAAGACCAAAATAATATTTACCTGAACTATTCCTTCTCCTCTTTATCATTCATAAGCGTTTTCAGTTAAACACATTTTTACATGCATGTTTATTTTTTAAATACACACAAATGTGGGACACCTGGGTGGCTCAGTGGTTGAGCATCTGCCTTCGGCTCAGGTCATGATCCCGGGGTCCTGGGATCAGGTCCCACAATGGGGTTCCCGCAGGGAGCCTACTTCTCCCTCTGCCTGTGTCTCTGACTCTCTGTGTCTCTCATGAATGAAGGAGTAGAATCTTTAAAAAAAAGAGCACACATGCACAAATGGCACGCACGTAGTTGGATAAAAACTTAAAGTCTTAATTTCAGCCTTTTAAAACAAGTTAACCGTATCAATGTAGTGTCATAGGCAATATATATCCTGCATACATTCATCATCTTAATTGGAAATTCACAAAAAAGCAGGTATGTATTAATAGAGTGATGGATTATTTTTATACTCTGTCTTTATGCACTTTAATCCCCAAAGATTTCAGGTGACAATGTTACTCACTAACTTGATTTAATATTGGTCCCAGGTGTTAAAATCAAAAGATCTCAGAAATTATATTTAAAGTGTAATAAAATCATCAGTTTTAAAAACAAAGGGATGACATTTAAAAATTGCATGCAGAGAGGAGAAGTGAAATAACCGAGTTAAAGGGATTTGCACCAGTTTTTGGAGTTTATTAAAACCAATCATATATTAAATGACAGTTATTCTTTAGTTAAGTACATGTGTTTATATTTCCATGCCCTAAAATATTTTGTGTAAAGAATAATTTATCTGACCCATAAAATCAACAAAAGAAATTGAGAAGGTTTAAAATAACGAGGTTAGAGAGAAGATATACAGCTACTTTTTAATTCAGAATTGCCAAAATAATACAATTTGTCTAAGGATTCATGTTAAATAGCAATATTACTCCTGCCATTTTTAATACAATATATACAACTCTGTACTTACCAACAGAATTTTTGAGCTTAAGTTATGTCTAATAGTATATTGATTTTTTAAGGTATTTTTTCTGCATTTTGGTCAATCCAAGTAAGAAGCTTAGTTATTGTTGCAGATTTCCTTTTGGCCACTTTTGTGAGAGAAGGATTTGTCTTGAAACATCGGCATGGCTAAGAATTCAGAAGTTTATTTTGTTGTGCGCCCTATTTTTTGTTTTTGAGCTCTGACCTGCTTTTTAATGTATTTTTAAGCTCTTTAAAAAATTTTATTTATACTTGAAGTATAGTTGACATATCTTATATTAGCTTCAGGTGTACAACATGGAGACTTGACAATTCTGTATATTACTGAGTGTTCACCAAGGTTAAGTGTAGTAACCATACATCTGTCACCATACAAGGTTGTTACAAATATTATTGACTATATTCCTTATGCTGTATTTTCATCTCTATGACTTATTTATTTTATAACTGGAAATTCATTCTTATTCCCTTTATTTTGCCCTATACCCTATACACCTCTGGCAACCACCAGTTTGTTCCCTATATTTATGGGTCTCTTTCTCCTTTGTTTATTTTGATTTTTAGATTCTGTGTATAAGTGAAATCATATGGTATTTGTCTTTCTCTGCCTGGCTTATTTCATTTAGTGTAATAGCCTCTAGGTCCATCCATGTTTCACAAATGTCAAGATATCTTTGTTTTCTATGGCTGAGTAATACTATATAGTGCGTGCGTGCGTGGACAAACACGCCACCTCTTCTTCAACCATTCATCTGTTGACGGACATCTGGTTGCTTCCGTATCTTGCCTATTGTGAATAATGTCACAATAAGCATAAGGATGTCATACATCTTTTGAATTAATGTTTTCATTCTCTTCTAGTAGATGCCCCGCCAGTGGAATTACTGAATCATATGGTAATTCTATTTTTAATTTTCTAAGTAACCTCCACTGTGTTTTCCACAGTGTTTGCACTGGTTTACATTTCCACCTATTTTTAATGGGTGCTTCTTAATTCTCTATAGGCCAACTGAGTCAAAGGAACTTTGCATACTTGCAGCCTAGAGAGAAGGAGAAGCGGGAGCCTCTCTCTCCCATGTGCAGGAGCCCAGTGGGTGCTGTCACTGCAGGGGGTGTCTGGAGAGCGGCTGCTAACCGTGAGTTTGTACCGCTGTCAGCAAGACAGTGTTCCTTCCCTCTGTGGGATAGCTGCCTGCAACCCGCACATCATCTCTGGTTCCATTTATGTCGTGATTCTGTTTCTCTGCTGATGGATAGAAGGCTCGCTCCCTTGGGCAGCTGCTAATAGGGCTTGCTTGGTCAGGGAATGTGTCTGTTGAGCCCTCATTATCAAAGGATTTCTTCCACAGTGTTCTAAGGTTTCAGGAGCATCATTTGCTATCTTCTGTGAGATAATGCATCTTGTCCAACTGGTGTATTTGTTTCCTTTCTGAGCTACTTCACCCATAGCCTCCTGTGTTACAGCTCCTATGTTTCCCTGAAGGTGTTCCTGGAAACGTTGTGACTTTAATTGTAATGCTCTACCCTATTGCCAACAACATCTCAGTATAGTCCATCAATATGCAGACCACATATCATACCACTTGGTGTTGTAAAATACATTGCAAAATATGCTGTGATTATGTGTTCAACTGTAGCTTGTCATTGAGCCAACTTAGTAAATCTCCCCAACCTTTGGTCGACTGTGGTCTTGCAGTGGCAGGTAAAGGATAAGGACTTCCAGGCAACACAGGTATCGACCCAGCACCAGGTGAGGGAGGGACCAAGGCCCAGGGGCTTCTCCATCCAAGTTTGTCAACACCAGCAAGCCCCCTGGCAGGGAGGTTGTAGCCTCACACAGGAATGGTGCACCATGGGTTCTGGTTCAGGCCATGCTGTGCTCTTCACTGGATAGGAGTTGAGAGTCTGGGGTCCCATCGAGTCTAGACAGGGGTCCACGTAGCCCACTGTACTAGTGGTTATCAGTGTTTCTCACTGTTTTCCAGTTAGTGTCTCAGTTTGTTGTAAGACCCGGCATACTGTCAGAGCACACACATGCGTGTGTGTCTGCGTGTGAGTATGTGAAATTAGTGTCTGTGAAGATTCAGACTGGGACAGACTTTTAGCCCCAAAGCCTACTTGCCGACATGGAACAGAGATAAGAAAGTGGGTTATCCAAAACTGACTTCTAGCTAAAGGGATGGATTGTGAGAGCAAAGGGCTTGCACTGCTCACTCACAGGATGATTTGCTGTTGTGAGAGTCCTCGTTCTAGGTTCCTGGGTCTTTCTGCACCTCACAGAGGGGTTGCCGGAGGTGAGAATACATATCCCCAACACCTGAATGAACCATTGGTTTTATGTGGTCTTCCTGTCAAAGAGAGAGCACCGTTATTTTTTCTTTAAGATTTTATTTATTCATGAGAGACAGAGAGAGAGAGGCAGAGACACAGGCAGAGGGAGAAGCAGGCTCCAGGCGGGGAGCCCGATGCGAGACTTGATCCCAGGACCCCGGGATCACGACCTGAGCCAAAGGCAGATGCTCAACTACTGAGCCATCCAGGTGCCCTGAGTGCCATTATATTTCCTATGTAACATCTGTTCCTAAAACTGTTCTGATGATGTCTGAAACTTCTGTTGTCCTTCAGCTGTTCAGATTTCTCCTCCTCAACCACTTTCCAAATTTTTTCCTCCAGGTATATAGTAAGTGGCAGAGCTTTGGGGTTTTTTTGTTGTTGTTGTTGTTTGCTCATTTTTAGAATCAATGAATCTCCAAAGTTTCCCAAGAAAGAGCAAAAAAAATAATAATAAGGAAACACAACACACTTATTAGGATGATTAAAATGGAAAACACTGACAATACCAAGTGCTGACAAGGATACAGACTAATTAGACAGTGCACATCACTCAGGGTTGCCAGATGGGGCACACGCCCCAGGGAGGGCTTGAGAGTGTCCCACCGGGTTCAACATACACTTACTAGATGGCCTGGCAGTCCCCCTCCTGGGATCTTACCCTCAAGAAATAAGTGTTCTTTTCACGTAGAAACTTGCACAAGCTTTACCTGTAATCGTCAAAAGCTGGACACAGCCCAGATGTCCTTTGGCAGGTGAGAAGATGAACAGACGGTGGGATAACCGCGCCCCTGGATTCTGCTCCGCAACAAGAAAGGACACATGAGTGACACACAAGGCCCCTGGAGTCCATCTCGGGGACATGATGCAGAAAGAAAGAAGCCCAGCTTGGGATGATTCCATTTGTAAGATGTTCTTGGAAAGACAAAGCCACAGTGGCAGAGTGGCTCAGGGCAGAGGCTTTTTCCCCTCTCACTGTTAACTCATTATGTTTCGTAAGACGTGATCAGATTCTTTACCCCTTTAAGTCTGACCTGGTGTAAGTTCCTTGTTGTTGTGACGAGGTGACTGGGCCCCGGGCAGTCTTTCTGGGTTTTTGGATCACGCTCTGCACCACTGACCATAGTGGTCTTCTCTCTGCCACTAGGCAGACTGGGGAGCTGGGGTGTCCAGAGCCCTCCGGGGTCAGCTCGCAGAGAGGTGGGCACTCTCCGGCTGGACGTCTGCCCCACCCTGGCTTGCCCTCGCTCCTCACAGTCCACCAACCCCGAGTACATCGCCTTTGGCTTTCTGGGGGTTTTGTTCTCAATAGAGGTTTTCTGGGGGTTTTCTGTTCTCAATAGATTTAATCAGGCCTCTGCTGAGTTTTGACCTGGATTTATTCCCTAACCTGTTGCTTTAATGTCTTTTTAATGCATAGACTAGTCAGGTTTTCAGAGTCTCCTAGGCTGAAGGTTTTCTTCCTAAATATGGCTTTAATTTCACAGAGCATTTCTGCAGTGCGATCTGGTTCTTCTGTGCACCTAGGTGGGATCCATCCCATATTCATCGCCAGTGAGACACCATCAGTCAAGTGATCCCAGACGCCCCAGGACAGAAGGTCTCATTGGCCAAATGAAGCTGCTGTAAGCACTGCAATTGTTAAATCAGGTAAAACACATGGTGAGGAGCAAAGGGAAAGAAATAGGGCTCATTAGTGGACTCAAGGCAGGGCAGTGGGATTCATTCCCTAAATCCTGGTTATACTGAATTAATGTCACCTGTGTGTCTGTTTGTCTGTCTCTGCCAATGAAGCATCCCAGCCCTGTTGTTACAAGGACCAGATTGACATTTCGGCAAGGAGGCCAGGTCAGAGGAGGCACCCCAGTCAGGCCTCTGTGTCCCCATCACTACTGCCAGCTAGCCCACACACCAGCATGGGGTCATATTTGCGTTTCTCAGCCTGAGGACACAGAAGGCGACAAAGGGTGGTTGAAGGAGAACCTTATGAATATTTAGAGTCACAGATTGCAGGCCCCTCTTCATCTTTCCGTTCCCTCTCTGACCGTGTTAAACACACACATGCTCTTGCATGTGCACTTCTATCTACTGAAACTATCTAGGGACGCTGCCGATGGCTTTCAGTCCACCACTGACATGCACCTAACTTACGTCTTTCCCCTTTCTTGTTTTCTCATCTTTGACACCAGCATTGGAAATTAACACACAAGACAAAAAAAAAAAAAATTTACATTACCCTACACAACCCCCACCCCAATCTGCCAAGGAAAGTGTCGAGGGTGGGAGAGTCAGGTACATGTTTGTGTTATCAAGGGGTTTCCTCTCTTACTCTGGACATGGTCAGGGCTATTAGCAAATGTGGTTTTTCCTTCTGTAGCCAAATGGGCTTGCTAGTATCAGGCCCAGAGCACCCTGGGGAGTCAATGCAGATGATGAGATGCTTGCCCTTGACGTACCTCATTACTGCTGCTCATGTTCCATTGGCACATTGGCAGATCTGATGACCTGGCCACTAGGGTGCTAACTTCGGAAATGTGCTGGGCGTGGGGGGGGGGGGGGCGGGGGGGATCATGGGGTTGGTGGGGTTGGTGGGGAGGGGTGGAATTCCCCAGGCCAACAGAAAGTAGGGAGAACCACATGTCAGTAAACATCAGTAATGTCTAGTTCTGCTCTATTTGCTTAATTTGTGTGTGTGAAATATTTTAATGTACACTCTATAGACATGACATAAACATTGTGTTGTGTATCTCTTTAAAATAAAGACATCCCCCCACCAAATAAAATAAAATAAAATAAAATAAAATAAAATAAAATAAAATAAAAAAATAAAATAAAGACATTCCTTCCCTGCATTTTTCTGCAATATGGGTGAGTCATACATGTTATGACAATTCACCTTGAAATACTTCGGTATGCACTTCTTTTTTTTTAATTAATTAATTTATTTATTTATGATAGTCACAGAGAGAGAGAGAGAGAGAGAGAGAGGCAGAGACACAGGCAGAGGGAGAAGCAGGCTCCATGCACCGGGAGCCCGACGTGGGATTCGATCCCGGGTCTCCAGGATTGCGCCCTGGGCCAAAGGCAGGTGCCAAACTGCTGCGCCACCCAGGAATCCCTGCATTTCTTTTTTTAAAAGAAGAAACTTTTACTTTATAATCACATGATCATTATCATACCTACCCAAATTAATAATGCCCCAGTTTCTCCAATATCAAGTCATAGCTAAGTTTCCCAATTATTTCAGAACTTACTTTTCTGTGTACACACCAGGCTCCAGGTAAGGACTATAACCTGCATTACTATGTCTAGTATAATCTGTCTTGATAAAACATCGTCCCCTCCTGGGCTCCCCCAAGCCCCTGTTATAGGACCCTGACTTTCTGAAGGGACAGTTATACTGTACACTGAGTACAATTGTAGTGTGAATGTCCTACCTCCTGATTTGATCTGTTTGTTTCAATGTGTGGCTACTTCCCTTGCTCCTTTATCCTGGTTTTATCTATAACCCAGAAGGCAGCTAGAAAGGCTTCATTCAAGCCAGGCTAACCCTTTTGCACAAGGACACTTCCTAAGCGCTGGCATAAAGTTCACATTGTTCCAGGAAGGAGGAGCCGTGATCTGATTCCCCACTCTCAGTACTGCTAACACACAGATCACGCCCAGTCCTCCCATTGTGGGCTGCATTCCACCCCCCACCCTGCCCCTGCCAGCAACAAGTGGTCCGTGCGGCAATATTTTGGCACCATGTAAGCCCCCCCACTAAGCCTCAAAGAAAAATATTTTAAGAAGCAATATCCATTTCCATGTGCAACTCTCCCAGGCAGTGACATTTCAGATAAATATAGAGAAGCTACGAAAATGAAGCAAGTCAGCGTAGAAAATTGGCAGTTTGAATGTCCGAAGTTAGCAAGGGGAATGTCCAAATCCTAGTTAAAAATGCCTCTCCTTCCACTTTTCTCCTGTGGTCCCTGCTCTGGGTTCTGTGACACCAGGGCCACCAGGGTTTGCTCCTCCCCCTTTGGCTTCTCCTTCAGAGTATTGTTTGCAGACCCTTCCTGCTCCTGAGTGTGGATGGGTGCTGTCCTAGGTGCTGTCCTCTCTGCCCGTGACGTGCCCTCTTGGGATTATACCACCCACATCCATGGTTTCAACTGCAATCTGCACGTATGAGTCATAAACATCACTGTATTAGGGTTCTCCAGAGAAACAGAAGCAGAACCTGTAGGATATTTACGTACTTAGAGATACGTACATGAGTCTATATGCATGACATACACGTATCTCCGGTATAGGAGAGAGATTTATTATTATGAGGATTGGCTTGTGCAATTATGGAGACTGGGAAGCCCCAACGTCTGCTGTATGAAGGCTGGAGACCTCAGAGTGTGTAGTTGTACATTCCAGTCTAAGTCCACAGGCCTGAGAGTCAGGGGAGCTGATGGTATAACTTCCAGCCCAAGGAGAGGAGACCATGTCCCAGGCCTTCAGTGGACTGGCGAAGGCCTACCCACATTGGGGAGGGCAATCTGCTTTTTTAGGTCAATTATTCAGATGTTAATCGATGCAGAAACATCCTCACAGACACACTCAGAAATCATGTTTAGCCAAATGCCTGGGGAACCCTGTGATCCAGTCCACTTGACACAAGGAGTTAAGCAGGACACTCAGTGTACCTGGCCACTCAGCTAATGTGGGGGGGCCCTCCCTCCTCAGCATGCTGAAAAAAACATCACATTGCAACACTTAGCTCACTCTACAACCCAGCTCTTGCCAAAAATAGCTCCTTTAAATTCTGATAACTACTCCCGTGTTTCTCTCAAGCTTCATTCTGCTATTAGGAAAAACACGAAAAATAAGATATACTTCCTGTTAAACTTAGCCTGAACAGTACTTCTAGGCCTCTTGGACGATCTTGTCCTCCTTCCTCCATAACTGGCGTCCCAGAGGAGGACAAGTGTCCAGAAGTCACGGCAGAAGAAAGCATGAGGGTGGCTGTGGCTCCCCAGTTTCTCCCGGCGTTTGTAGCAGACTCCCCGCGCACCTGCAGCTTCTACTTCATTCTATCTGGATGCCCCGCCACAGACTTCCTAAGCTCCTTCTTGGGGAAAAAGATGGTATTGAGCACGAAACAGAACGTAATCCTAGCAGGAGCAGCCATAGCCGCACAACTCTGCATGGTTCTGGGCTACCCCACCTTCTCTGAAATATAGTGAAATTGAAGAGAAAAAGGCTGGGGTAAAAAAGAAACAAAAACACAAAACCTAAAGAAGAGTGATCCAGATGCATGCCAAAGGGCTGCAGTAACAGGCTTGATGTATTTTCCTATTTTCTCAGTATTTTTAGCACCTAAAATCTAATCAAGAGTTGGCCAGTTTTTGTTTTAAATAAAACGCATTTGAGGCAGACATCCTCTATCTTATCTGCGTCCCATTCTCCTCCCTGCCAAAGAGAACATCTTTGCAATTTACATATGAAGGTAAAAATTCTTACTCAGTTCGGCGCACCTCTTTTTAACACAGTATGACCTAGTGCAGAATGTTCTATGTGTATCCACTCAGATTTTAATAATTTAAAAAAAAAGGGCAACCGGTCATGCAGCAGAATCATTATTTTGACTTCTGGGCACCCCACAAGAAGACTTGTAAAGTACGTCTGGATCATTGTAACAGGGGCCAGGTGCCTCTCTGCAGCCCGGGTGACTGTGTATTTTAATCATCATCGATGATAAAGAAGCGGAAATGTGGACAGTTACAAGGAAAAACTTGCCCAACGTCCTGCAGCTAGTGGGGGGCAGGCCGGTGCTCGAGTGCTGACCTGCTTCCAACCTGTGAACCTCCTTAGTGCCATTTTCCAAGAGGACGCTGTTCTGTGGCCCCCTGTGTTCTCTCTTCATGGGAGAGTCTCCGCTTTTCTGTCCACGTGTCTGGGATTTGCTCTCACTCTCTCCCTGGCCCTTTATCAAAGCTACTTGCCCATGTCTTTGTTTCTTTGCATTTTGCAGCTTTCTATCCCATTTCTCGGGATTTCCCTGAACTCAGCGTTCAGAGGTTAGAGGGTAGAATGACACCGTAGATTTCACCACGTGACATATTTGTGGAACAGCGTGTTTTGGTCCCTATCACTCCAAAATAAAATTTATTTTTAAAACTATGTTTTGTTTTTCATTATGCAGTGCTTAGAGGTTCTTCTTCCTAAAATTCTTTTTGAGAAATTTTAAATCTATAGAAAACTTGAAAGAAGAGTACAACAGACACCTATATATCTTCTACCAATTTGTTAACTGGTAAAAGGTACACTCATCAGTTGTTAACATTTGTTTTTCTAAGGAAGTTGCAGACATCATGACATTTCACCCCCCACGTGTTTAAATACGTATTTCTTAAGAATGAGGAAATTGCCCTGTGTGATATTATCACACCAAACACCTGATAAGTATTCCACAAAATCACCTATACTTAGAATTTCCTGGTAGACCTTCTGTAGCCTTTTTTTCTATTTAAAATTCACACATTGCACTTGGTTAGGTTGGTTTTGATCTAGAACAGTCCCTACTTTCTTTCTTTTTTTTTTTTTTTCATCCGAAAAGATTCACTTTCTTTGAAGAGTCCTCCGGGCCAGTGGTCCCGTAGAATATTTGGACTCCAGGTTTCCCTGGTTATTTCCTTATAGTCAGGCTGAGGCTGCGTTTTTGGTCAGGAGCACTGACTCTCATCAGGACTGCGGTCTGGGGGCTCTGTTTTTGAAGCATCATCTCCATCTGCTCCACTCTGGGTGCTGCTGTTTGATCACTGGATTATGCAGGCTTTGTACTTGCTTGTGTCTCATCCCTGCTAGATTGGATCTCCTTTGATGGTTGTTACAAACACCAGGATGTCAAGACAACAAAACTGGGGATGTCCCACAGGGACAGAGACACAGCAGGTGTGGCTGGGCCTTGAGACTGAGGCTCTGGGCTGGGGGCTCTGACCCAGAGGCTAGGTTTGCTGCCAGAAACCGCAGTTCCATTCTCAGCTCTTGCCTGCCCTTCATTCCACATCCAGCTGATCACTGAGATCCTGCAGACTCTCACTTCATCCTCCTGGTGATGCTCCTACCCTGGACAGGATGCTGCAGTGGCCCTGGACACAGTCCTCTTCTTCTCTTTCTGTACTATTGCTGCTGCCCCCTGACTGCTCTTCCTACCCACCTCTTCCCCTCACGACTGCCCAGTGAATCCTGTGCACCAGTACAGCCCACCGCACCACTCTCCTGCTTAAAAATCTTCACACACACACACAAAAATCTTCACCAGCTCCCCGTTTCCTCTTTTTTAAGATTTTATTTATTAGAGAGAGAGAGAAAGAGAGAGAGAGAGCACAAGTGGGGCAGAGGGAGAGGGAGAAACAGACTCCCTGCCAAGCAGGGAGCCCGATGCAGGGCTTGATCCCAGGACCCTGAGATCACGACCTGAGCCGAAGGCATACACTCAACCAACTGAGCCACCCAGGCACCCCCAGATCCCCATTTCTTAAGGAGAAAGTTCAAATGCTTCGCCTGAGACACAGACTTCCCCTCCTCCATTGTTAAGCACAATTTCTTTACCCAGAAACGGTATTGGTTATAGTATAAAACAGGCACAGAAAATACGGAATAATAATTGCACAGCTGGATTGGTCTTTACACAGTGAACCCTGCCAGGTCAGGATACAGAGCACTGCTGTTACCCAGGAGCGTCCTCATCCCCTCTCCCCATTGCTACATCTCCTTTTTCCCCCAAAACCACCACTTTCCTGACTTCTAACACCATATAGGAGTTTTACCCTTTAAAAAAAAAATTATATAGGGACGCCTGGGCAGCTCAGCAGTTGAGCATCTGCCTTTGGCTCAGGACATGATCCCTGGTCCAGGGATCGAGTCCCACATCAGGCTCCCTTAGAGGAGCCTGCTTCTCCCTCTGCCTGTGTCTCTGCCTCTCTGTGTGTCTCTCATTAATAAATAAATAAAATCTTTAAAAACTATATAAATATCTATAAATAGATAGCATGTATTCCTTTAAGTATGGCTTTTTTTTTTGGGCAATGTTGTGTTTGTAAGATTTATTGAGGTTGTTCATGCCTCTTCTGACTGCTCATGTGTTGTACATTACTTCCCTATGTGAGAATACCAGGATTAATTGATCTCTTTCACCATTGATGGATACTTGGGTTATTTCCAGGTTTTAGCTATGAATAATGTTGCTCTCAACACTCATACAGGTTTTTGTGTGGATGTATGTCTGCAAAATTGCTGGGTTACAGGATTTGCATATATGCCCATCCTTAGTAGATACTGACAAATCATTTTTGAATTTATTATACCGATTTACATTCCTACCAACAAGGTATGAAAAGTTCGCTTGCTCCTTATCATTGTCAACACTTGGTATTTTAAGCCTTTTGATTTTAGGCATTCTAGTGAGTGAGTGGTAGATCTCATCGTGATTTTCATTTGCATTTCTCTGATATCTAAGAAAGTTGGGCACTCTTTCATATGCTAATTAGCCAGTTGGATATCCTCTCTAGGGAAGCGTACCCCTTTTCTTATGGACTGGTAGGAGTTCTTAGCAGAATCTGATTATGACTCTCTTGTTAGTGATAGGCATTGGTGGAAAATCTTCCAGTCTATGGACTGACAATTCATCCACCTAATGGTGTATTTTGATGAATAAAAGTCCCTGATTTCAACATGGTCCAGAGAAGAGCACTGTAGACACCTTCCCTTCTATCAGGAGAGATAGATCTTTCTCAGAAGCTAGAGCTGATGTCCTTTCCATTCCACTGACAAAGCAGATTGCAACTCCACCCCTCACTGCAAGGGAGTCTAGGAGAGTGGACATTTCTTTTGTTCCTGCCTCTCTATCAGAGGACAGGGCACAGAACATAGTGGTCAAGTGGCTAACCAGAGGTGTCTGTGCTAGAAAGAAATCCACCAGGACTTCCTGCTGTGATCAGCAAGTGGAAGGTGTGTTACATGCCCCTCACCACACTGAGACGTGTTGATGATATGTAATGTTGAGCTACTAAATACACTTCCACTGAAATTACATCATGAAACTGAGATATTGGGATGGATTACTGATAAAAGTGAAATGGGTGTGAAAATACCTCCATATGGAGCCCCATATGTGTGTGTGTCTGTGTCTGTTTTCATATACAGGCATATTTAATATGGGAAAATATACACTACTGGTTTGCTTAACACTGGTCATTTGACAAGGATCAGATCGGAGAAGTGGAAGCCTTAAAATTTTCTTCATATACTTTCATACTATGTTTCATACTATGTTTCTTTAATATCTTTATAACTTGAAGAATACTACAGACATGTCTTTATCTATTGGAGTCAAATCCCACTTAGGAGGGTGAACTGCTCTGGTTCACCATTGCTAATTTAAAGGTGTCTGCATTTCTGAGGTGACCTATTGTTGGAAAGTGTTGGAAATCATAACAGCTGGACACCTGGGTGGCTCAGGAGTTGAATGTCTGCCTTTGGCTCAGGGCGTGATCCCAGGGTCCTGGGATGGAGTCCCACATCAGGCTCCCTGCAAGGAGCCTGCTTCTCCCTCTGCCCATGTCTCTGCCTCTCTGTGTGTTTCTCACGAATAAATAAATAAAATCTTTTAAAAAAGGAAACCATAACAACTGGCTGCATTTGTAGAGTAGATAACCCATGTAGGAGGCATCCTAGCTTTATAAAAAACTCCACCAAATACTATGCTAAATTAAATAGATCACTTATGGACTGAATTGTGTCCTCTCCAAATGCATATGTTGAAGCCCTCAACCCCCTCCCACCCAGACCTCAGAGTGAAGGCAGGGTCTTTGCAGAGGTAATAGAGTTAAAATGAGTTCATTAGGGTGGGCACTAATCCAATAGAACTGGTGCCCTCATATGAAAAGGAGATTAGGATACAGACACACACAGAGGGAGGACCATGTGGGACCCAGGGAGAAGGTGGCCATCCACAAGCCAGAAGAGAGCCCTCAAGAGAAACCAGCCTTGACCTAGAACCTCCAATATCCAGAACCCAGAGAAATAAATACCTGTCATCTAAGCCACACAGGCCACGGTGCTTTGTTGTGACAGCCTTAGCATGCTAACAGTTACCTACTACTCATATATTGTATACCTTCATTCTTCTCCTCCTCTACTTTTATGGAGGTATAACTGGCAAAACTGTAACATAAAGTGCATGATATGGGGGATCCTTGGGTAGCTCAGCGGTTTAGTGCCTGCCTTTGGCCCAGGGCGCGGTCCTGGGGTCCCGGGATCGAGTCCCGTGTCGGGCTTCCGGCGTGGAGCCTGCTTCTCCCTCTGCCTGTGTCTCTGCCTCTCTCTCTCTCTCTATGTCTATTGTAAATAAATAAATAAATCTTTAAAAAAAATAAAGTTCATGATATGATGATGTGATGTACATATATATTGTGAGAGGATTCCCCCAACGAGTTACTTATTACATCATTCACATTGCATACTTTTTTTTTTTTTTTGGTAAGAATATTTAAGTTCTCCTCTCTCAACAAATTTTTTTAAAGATTTTATTTATTTATTCATGAGAGACACCGAGAGAGAGACAGAGACACAGGCAGGGGAGAAGCAGACTCCCTGTGGGGAGGCCGATGTGGGACTCAATCTCTGGACCCTGGAATCACGCCCTGAGCCAAAGGCAGATCCTCAAACACTGAGCCACCCAGGCGTCCCCTCTCTCAGCAGATTTCAATTTCACAATACAGTGTCATCGACTGTAGTCACTGTGTTTTATATCAGATCCTCAGACCTCATTCATCTTTCAGCTGGAAGTGTATGCATCTCTTTACCAGACTTTCCCCATTTCCGCAGCCCCTGGCCGCTGCCATTCTGCTGTCCATTCCTGTGCATTCAGCTTGGTTATGTGTTCACGCTAATGGCACTCATCTTTACACCAAAGCATTTGCTTAATGCTTCAGCTTTAACTTTTAAAAATTCTTCCATAATTCTTTCCTCTTCACGGGCAGGAAGGTGAAGTGAGGTAAATCAGGTATTCCTGCCGAAGGGATATGGAAACCGAGGCACCAAGGGATTCAGGGACATGCCCAAAGTCACATGGCAAATGAGAGGCAAACCAGGAGCAGATTTGCTCTCCTGGATCAGGAGATTTTCTGTTGGCCAACTATCAAATGGAGCATTTAATGACAGCTGCCTTGGATGGTGCTTCTTTACAAATATATACAGTGCATCCAGCTACTACTTCCTGAGGGTGTGTGTGTGTGTGTGTGTGTGTGTTTGTGTGTGTGTAAGCCTTTAAGGAGTTGAGGAGACAGCAATGGAGACGTGACATCTGCTTCTTTTTTTTTTTTTTTTTGTGACATCTACTTCAAAGGAGCACGCAGTCCAGGTGTGGTGGTAAACATGCAATATTTCATGCAATGTGATCATGCAATATTTCATGCAATGTGAAAAGTAATGTGGCAAGACCACTCAGAAGGACTTCACAGGTGTGGTGGAAATTGAGCTGGGGTTGGCAGTGAAGGAGCTTGTCAGAGACTGGGATTTGCAGCAGAAGGAGCTTCAGGTATGAAGCCCAGTCAGAGACCAGAGCGTGGTGGTGGGAGAACAGACTGGAGGATGATGGCAGGCCGGGTGGGAGACAGTTCCAGAGAGCCTTCCATGCACACGAGGGAACTGGGCCTTTGTTCCATATTCTAGACCTTCCCAGGCCTTTGTGTGTCTCTTCTCAGGTAAGTAAAAATTAATAGAAATCTGATACCCAACTGCTGAATTTTTATTTTACCAAGTGAAAAACCAAACTACCATCATCTGTAATTCAACATCATTTTGTACAAGGAGCACCAGTGAGAATGTGGGAGGGGCCTAACTTTCTAGGAAAAAAAAAAAACCCAAACAGTTGAATACATTTGTTTAGCTTTATGAAAAACTCACTATACTCACTGTTCTCCACTAATTTCACCAAGGCAGAATTTGGGGAACCACTCCTATAGATCACATTTCTCAAACTTCAATAAGGAAATATGAATCTTGTTGGAATGCCATTCTGATTTCAGGTGGGGCCCAAGATTCTATGTTGCTAGAAGCTTGTGTCAGGTTCTCACTGCTGGAGCTCAGACTACACCTTCATGAGCAAAACTGAGTCTCCACCAGAAGAAACCAGGAGACTGGCTTTGATCATATTTGTAGCTTAAATAGTTAACCAGGTACATGAAAAAATGTTCCACATCCCTTGACATCAGGGAGATATAAATCAAAACCACAATGAGATACCACCTCACACCTGTCAGAGTGGCTAAAATTACCAACACAGGAAACAACAAATATCAATGAGTATGTGGAGAAGGGGAACCCTCTTGCACTGTGGGTGGGATGCAAACTGGTGCAGCCTCTCTGGAGAACAGTAAGGAGGTTCCTCAAGAAGTTAAAAATAGAGCTACCCTATGACCCAGCAATTGCACTACTGAGTATTTACCCCAAGGACACAGATGTAGTGAAACGCCGGGACACCTGCACCCCGATGTTCACAGCAGCAGTGTACACAATAGCCAAACTGTGAAAGAAGCCATGACGTTCTCCGACAGATGAATGGATAAAGAAGATGTGGCCTGTATATACAATGGAATATTTCTCAGTCATCAAAAAGGATGAATACCTACCATTTACATCGACAAGGATGGAACTGGAGATCTTAAGCTGAGTGAAAAAAGTCAATTGGAGAAAGATAATCATCATATGGTCTCACTCATGTGGAATACAAGAAATAGTGAAAGGGACCACAAGAGAAGAAGGGAAACTGAGGAAAAATCAGAGAGGAAGACAAACCATGAGAGATTCCTGACTCTGGGAAACAAACAAAGGGTTGCTGGAGGGGAGGTGGGTGTGGGGATGGGGTCACTGGGTGATGATGGGCGCTGAAGAGGGCACTTGATGGGATGAGCACTGGGTGTTATACTATATGTTGGCAAATTCAATCTAAATTAATAAATAAAAAGTTAACCAGGAAGCCACGCGTAAAATTGGTTGTAAGTGAAATGCTCTTATAGTTGATCACATGACAAAAGCTCTGCAGATATGTATCTTGTGGGTTATGCAAGATTACTTCAAGCTAGCACTCTGATCCTCCGAGTCAATGCAGGAACCCCTCAAATGGCAAGAACACCTCAAAGATTCACAATAAATGCATTTCTTGAATTGACCGTGTGTATCTCTTCCTGACTTAATCTTTAGCCGTAGTAATAGAGACAGAATATTGGTGGAATTCTTGTAAGTAAGTACTATGTGTCAAGAACAGACTATCTACTGCCAAAAATAAAATGACTTAAAAATAGTGTAAATCAAACCAGCAGTAGTTGATTTGGTGCCATCGCTTCTCAGGGACTTGAGCAATGATTGAATCCTGTACATTGAGAACAGACTGTTCCAGGCCAGGCCTTTGGAAGTTAACTTCAAAGCAGATGTTCTGGAAGCTTCTGTTACCATTACAGACAAGCTGTTCTCATTTTATAGAAAAACAAATACATGATAATAAATTATCATACTTACCTTAATGGCTTCACAAGGATTCATCAGGAAACATTCATAAAAGAGGGGATGAGAAGCTTTAAAATGTTCTTTTTAAAATAATATTTTTAGTACATCAGAAGCCCAGGACATAGTGGGCAATAACAGATGGCGAATCTTACAAATATCTTACAAATACGGGACAGGCTACCGGAACCCAAGGCAGAAAAATAACAAAATAGAATGACTTTGGGGTCAGTAATAATTTTAAAGAAGCTCTAAGTTCAGTTTCGAGGGTATTCTTTAAAAGATTAATCCAGAGGGGCACCCGGGTGACTCAGTAGTTGAGTATTTGCCTTTGGCCCAGGGTGTGATCCCAAGGTCCTGGGATTGAATCCCACATCGGGCTCCCTGTGTGGAGCCTGCTTCTCCCTCTGCCTGAGTCTCTGCCTCTCTCTGTGTGTGTCTCTCATGAATAAAAAAAAAAAAAATCAATCCAGACATACTCCCTACAAAAACTTTAATAGGTGATTGTTTCCCTGAGGCCTATTTGAACACTAGCCCTTAAAGGACTTGCTACTTTTTAAGAGGCTCTTATATTCATTGGCCTTTTATTCCATAAGGGGGTGTCTGACACCCGGCTCACACAGTATTCCTGATGGATCGAAGCCCAACTTCAATAGTTTCCTGTTGTCATTAGACTTCGCTCGCTGGCATGCAGGGCAGCCTTTCCCTGGCCACTGGAAGACACCCGGGCAGACCCATGACTGTCCTGCCCGCTTTGGTAACAGGCAGGTCTTCAGACACCTTATGAAGCCCAGCCTCACTGCCGAGACAGCAGAGGTGTCAAACACAGTTCAAAACTGCAAAACACCAGCAATGCTATATTACCTACTAAAACCCAGGCTGGCGAAAAGAAATAGGGGAAGAATAAATAGGAATGTGTATATATGTATATATATACATATCTCTAAACTTCAGAAATGTCTGAGAGCTTTGAGCAGAGGTCCTCAAATACACCTTTGAAAAAAATGTTTAAAAGAGATCCCTAGTTTATCAAGTGTACAAAGAGCTGTTAGCCCTCTGCCTCTGAGCCCCCTGCCACAGAGCTGTGGTTGTTAAGTGGAGTCACAACGCCCAGGATGTTTACAAGCTGTGAGGACAGTACTAGAAATTCTTTTGACATTTATTTGTCCAAAAATGTGATACATTAACCTTTACTAGTATCTCATGTTTATTTATTTATTTATTTATTTATTTATTTATTTATTTATTTATTTATTTATTTAAAATAAAAATACAGGGTGCCCAGATTAAGCATGATTCTGGGAGTGTTTGTCCTCACAGACCCTTTCTGGACACAGTTAGCATTTGAATCAGTGGACTAAGGGAAGCAGACCAATGTGGTGGGCCTCATCGAATCTGGTGAGGGCACAAATAGAATAAAAAGGTGGAGGAAAGGGGGAAATCCCTCCCTTCCTGACTGCCTGAGCTGGGACACCTCATCTCACCATCTCCTGCCCTCAACTGGGATGCATGCCATTGGCTCCCCTAGTTCTCAGGCCTTGGGATATGGGCTGAGTCATACAGCAGGCTTGACTCTCCTGGGCCTGCAGCTTCCAGACAATAGATCGTGGGACTTGTCAGCTCCCACAGTTGCATAAGGCACTCACTCATCACTGACCTCAGTCTCTCTCTATATCTACAGATATCCTCATGTCCCATTGCTTCTGTTTCTCTGGAGAACCCTGACTAATATGGCACAGTAACTTCACAAGTCCACAGTGGACACAGGAGGAGCTCCCAAAAGGATAGCTATTGTTGGTGGCATCGTGCAGAAGTCCAGAGCACCAGACAGCCTCGTGCACGAGTGCTCACTGGAGAGTCTGACCACGTCCCGCTGCACTCCCAAGGCAAAACAACTCCCCTTAGTTCAGGCAGAAAACTCTTGAGTGCAGCTTCGGGATCTGCTGTCCCCGCAGGTAACTGCTGCTTGTGTGTCTATGCACAGCATCCTTCCCACGGTCACACACCAGCCATGCACCCCTCCCAGAATTACCCCACCCTTCCCCACAGGGGGGTCACGAGACGACATTTCCTACAGCCGTTCCCCAAGCGATTCCGGGCAACTTCTGCAGCCTGGGATTTGAAGTCTTTGGGCCACCAGTCCCATGTTTACTTTTGAATTTTGTCTCCTCAATCCTCTAAATGAATTTACTTCGCCAGGGATGCAGCACCCCTTTGTGCTTCTCCCACGGTGGGAAGACCGCTGCCCTCCACTCTTGCTGTTGGCCCGAGCTCTGTCCCTGCCCCAGCCAGCTTCTCCCCTTGCTGAGACACCTCCCAGGTCTGCATGGTGACTGACTGCCATGTGTCCTCTGAGCTTCTTTCTTAGCCAGCTCTTTCTGTGCAGTCTACCTCTCCGCAGTGTCTATGGGCTGTTTCCACATTCAGAGTTTTAGTCTTTCCTTGTTGAGAAAATTCAAAACTCAAAAGGAGTTACCGTACCTTTATGTAATGTTTTCCTCACGGCTTGCAGCACAAAACTGGGTACCCAGAGGCAATTCGTGTTTACTGATGATTAGTGGGGCCTCCCTAACCCCCAAGCCCAGCTGAGGCTCAAGGTGGCCTCTGAGCCTCAGCTGCCTGGGTGGTCAAGGTCCACGACCCCTTCCAGATTCTGCAGGATCCTCAGGGCATCGGCCTTCACCATCCCCTTTGGTGCCTGCTCCCAGGTGAGCTGCCTGGCTGTGCAGAATGCTGACCCAGACATAAAGTCCAGCAAACAAACAATCAACTCGCACAAAGCATGGGAAAGCCTGTAGGGCTTTGTGACAATCGCAGGAGGTCATGCCACATGTTGATCAGTGGCCAATTGGGCCTCCATCCCTTCCTTCCTTTCTCTTTATTTCCTACCCCACTTCCTGTCAAAAGCAACCCCCCAGACTCTCACCCCCATCTCCTCGCACTTTCTCTGCAAAGCACCTGCCTCTTTTTCTCACTGTCCTGGACCTGAAATATCACTGTTTTTAGGGCACTCCTGTGACCCCAGCAGCAAACCAGAAGTTATTTTCTCATAGAGAAAGTCCTCTCCCTCTCTCCTGGGAAATCGGGCATTGCTGTTAGGGAAAACATTTTTCTTTTGTTTTGTTTGTAACCTTGTTGCATTGAACTATATGCTTTTGTCAGGGGTGGTCCCTTTTGGGGCTTGTCCTTCCTCATCCCTCTTACTGGGCACCCTGATCACAGCACCTTGCTGTCCCCTGTCCCATCCTCAGGGTTTCGTCCACGTGCATTTCCAAAGGAGGCTGGCTCTGGACTCCCCAGAACCTTGGGCTTTATTCGAGCACTCTCCCCACAGTACCCTTTTCCTTCCCGAGGGGGTTAAGATTCAGCAAATGGGAGACAGCACACATGGCAGCGGGTTACTGAGCTTAATTTAGTAAGTCAACATCACCATCACTCCTTGGTGGCTGCTAGCATGACGACGCAGAGGCGGTCAGGGCGTGCTCTCCTGACTACTTAAGCAGTGTTCTCCGTCAGCTAACGTCATCCGCTCTCCCTTGCCCAGACTTCTACCGCTTACTTAGCTCCACTAGCTCTCCACATACCCTTTGTGCGGGTATGTGCGGGCCAGTAGGAGCTAGCTCCATGGAAAATACTGCCAACACCTTTAAACCAGTAGTATCTTGGGGCCCCTGGGTGGCTAGTGGTTGAGCATCTGCCTCTGGCTCAGGTCATGATCCCTGGGCCCTGGGATCGAGTCCTGTATTGGGCTTCACATCACTTCCCAATTATGTAGATCAAGAAATTCAGATCAAGGGATGCCTGGCTGGCTCAGTGATTGAGCATCTGCCTTTGGCTCAGGTCATGATCCGGGGTCCTGGGATTGAGTCCCCCATTGGGCTCAATGATCAGTGCTTCTCCCTGAGGGAGCCTGCTTCTCCCTCTGCCTGTGTCTCTGCCTCTCTGTCTCTCATGAATAAATAAAATCTTTTTAAAAAATAAAATAAAAAATAAACCAGTCGTATCTTACCGTACCTGCCTGTAAGACAAGCCCATTCACATTCGTCTAATGAGACAACAGTACATGACTGTGTTATTTGCTCTTATTTCTCTGCCCTCCCGGGCCCATCGAGTACCCAAACGTCACAACCTTGGCAAGATTTTTCCTCTTTACATTTTTCTGGTGCGAATAGCCTGGAGGGCCCTATTCAAACCTGAACAACCCCTGACCCCTGTCCTGAAAATCACACAAAAACAAAAACCAAGAGGGTGCTGCCAATGATTCTTATTTCTGAGGGATAATTTCTAGTTTTCAAAAAGAGGTTTAATAGCTACCAGATTTAAAAAAAAAAAAATCTAACATGATTTTTAAATGAAAATGTTTTTTAAGATTTCATTTATTTGAGAGAGAGAGGAAGCACAGGCAGGGGGAAGGGCAGAGGAAGAGGGAGAAGCAGGCTCCTCACTGAGCAGGGAGCCCAATGTGGGAGCTGATCCCAAGACCCTGAGATCATGACCTGAGCTGAAGGCAGATGCCTACCTGACTGTGCCACCCAGGTGCCCCTAAAATAAGTTTTTAATGAATAATAACTGTGTCACAAGGTGACTGGACTTCAGAAGAGGTCATGTGTGGAACACCAACATGAAGATGGAAGAGCAAGTCAGATATTAGCTGCTTTTATGTGGGAATATTTGCCCCTGGAAGGTGAACAAAATAGTTATCACGCAACTATCACACGGCAGAAAAGTAGATGCTTCCACGGCAGCCTTCCTAAGTCACAGATGAAGCCACTTCTAAGATCTCAGATTCCCCGCTTTGCTCCTGTGGTCAGAGATGCTCCAGCTCAACCCCCCCATCCCCACAGGGGCAGGAACTGAAGACGGGGTCGCCCAGCCACCTCTGCAGTATTCTCCTTCCTACAATGGGCATAGGAAGTAATAAGATAGTGTCGCAGTCGGCAGGGGAAGGGGATGTGCTGCTGGCTGGGCCACGTGGGGGACACATATACCTGCCTCCTTGTCCAGGCCACACCCTGCCCATGGATCCTCCTCCTGGGTGGGTGGAGGGGAAGGGGGCTGCTCCTACGGCCGTGTCCCCATGAACCCCAGGCCTGCCAGCAGGCTCCCCTCCTGCTCCTGACCCCAGGGCTGCGGTGGGGCCTCTGGGCTTTTGCAGCTTTCTCTCCATCAAGCCCTACCGGACAGCTGTCTTTCTGGGAATTCTCAGGAATTTGGTGTTCTGTGCCTTCTGACTCCTAACGTTTTGAGTACAGTAACAGATTTATTTGGCACACAGGCACTTTACAGGATTTTGTGGAACGCTGTTGGGAGAGGCAGTCGCATTTCCCCCCACACAATGACGAAGTGTCATGGTGTCTTTACGCTACATTGCTCTGGTTCTTAGTGAGTGTGGATTTGCTTGTTCCTGCCATTCTTTTATTTTTAAGGAGTAACATTCTACACACCATTCCGAGATCCTTGAAATTGTAAGGCAAAATCACGGAGGGAAAAGACATCCAATTGTGTTTAAATCCAAGTATTGACCCTGACAGCTCATATTAGCAATTAACATGGAAGGTGCCATGGCCTCAGGCTTCCTCACTGCTCTGACAGAGGTCTACTTCTTCCGTAAAATAACTCAGATTTACCTTTCTTTTTAAAATAAGTATCTTGTAAGTTTATTTATTTAAATGCATTCTACCCCCATCACAGGGCTGGAACTCATGATCCAGAGACCAAGAGTTGCATGCTGTTCTGAACCAGATGCCCTTGATTTACCTTTCTTGCTATCATCTACTTGTTCTTTTTTTTTTTTTTAAGATTTTATTTATTTATTCAATTATTCAGATTATTCATTATTTTTTTTCAGACTATTCATTATTTATTCAGAGAGAGGCAGAGACACGGGCAGAGGGAGAAGCAGGCTCCCTGCAGGGAGCCCGATGTGGGACTCGATCCCAGGACCCCAGGATCATGACTCGGGATAAAGGCAGACCCTCAACCATGGAGCCACCCAGGCAACCCCATCTACTTGTTCTTAATCTCCCTCCCAATACCACACTTTATAGATGGTTCACCTCTTTTGGGGACAATGTGTCAAGGTTTCTTAGTACCTCCTATTTCACAGCTGTGAGAGGTGTCACATCTAGGTTCCTTTGAAGTGTTTACTCTGCACTGAAGAGCTCACAATTACCCAGTGCAACAAGACAGTTGTCCTCGTGTTTGGACACTGTATGAACACAACTGACATCTCCTGGGAGCTGACTCAGAGTAAGCTGGAGGAAACTAAAGCCCCCACTCCCACCCCTACAATATGTACTTATTGTATTATTTTTCTCCCAATTGTGAACTTGCAAAGCTTTTATTTTTTATTTTTTTATTTTGTTTAACACAGGAATCTGACCTTACAAGGTATCCCTACTATACCCATGTTGGGTTCATTGCATCCATTCCAGGTTGTCAAATGCTTTGGGATCCTGGCCCCCTTGCAATATTTGAGTCCCCCACCCTCCCACCCCATGCTTTGTATAACATTTGAAATGAGATGAGTTTGCTTCGGTGGCCTCACCCAGTCACTGATAAAATATGAAGAAGGCCAAGGGCTGAGAAGAACCACATTTCTCTAAGAGCCAGGAGATTTCAGAGAGAAAACAAGTCACTGTGGCCAAAAGGACAGAGTGGATACCGTGCACGCGCACTATTAGCACCTTTAGTTCCAAGAGCCACTTTAAAAAATATAGAGGAGTGAGCTTTTACTCAGAAACTAGTCCGCCAAGGAGACTGCAGCCCCATAAACGGCATGTCTGGGGTGGCACCATGACACATGGGCAGCAAACCGGGTGAGGGCTGAGTCACTCTGTACACCCTCTGGGAGCCCCGAGTCCCTGCACTCCCCGCAGAACAGCAAGGAGGTCAATGTGGGAAGAGTTGGACCTGGAGACAGCTTTCATGAGGACCACAGCCCTGGAGAAGCCTGGCCTTGACCAGCTTGTGCCCACCCCTCCCACTGCACCCAGAGGACCCAAACTGCTGACCCCACTGCCTCCCACAGGCGACTGCAGATCCTATTCAAATCATCAGTAACCGTCTCACCATCAATCGACTCAGAACGATGTTTTCTCCCGGGCGTCTACGTTATAGTTTCTACTACGGAGCTACTATTTATAGTCATCACTGGCAAACTGGAAAAAAATAAAACAAGTCATTATGTATCCTCAGACTCTACGTGTTGGACTGGGATAGCCGATGTGTTCTGTGAAATTTTGGAAATGAAGTAAAAATGGAATTTCACTAGCTTAATTCCCTAGACTATTGCAGTCGAGAACTGTTTAGATTTAGAATAACATAAAAGTGACTTCATCCTTAGTCTTTAGACACTCTTAAAAGAACTTCTAATTAATAAAGTGGGTCAGTGACTCAACTATCCACATGAGTGTGTCATACTCAAAAAAAAAAAAAAAGGCCCATGAGGGGCTGATGCCAGACAACTTGGATTTTTCTACTCAAAACAACAACAACAAAAAACACGGAAAACTTAAGCCTAATGAAAAATAGATAATGGGAAGTAATTTAGTAAATTAGTCTCAAATGTAAGAGAAGTCATTGTTATTTCCTTGCCCTCCCTCTTCTGGAAAGTTTCCAAACTTATTATTGCCCAGGGCCAAACCAGAAGAAAAACAAATTATGTGCTGAACTTCCATTTCGGTTTTGCCGTAATTCAGGGAAGAAAAGTCCCCCAAGTGAGTAAAATACGGACTATTTTAATGTCCACTTCGGGAACTTAAATGGTTTCCCGCCCCCCCTCTCTTCTATAAAATCAAGTGCAAGGAAGCAGAAGTTCTGTGTTTGTCACCAATCCTTTATTGAAACTGGTAACCGACACGCTTTATAATAGAACAACAAAAATAATGTTCAATATATACAGCCTTTGCATGGACTATCTGACTATACACAAGGCAGAGTGATAACACGATCTAACTTCCATAATCATTTGTGCACAAAAAGACACCCAGCAGACATGTGGACATTACAGTGGAATGACATCACGGTCCAGTGAAAATTCAGCCTAATACAAAAAACGAACTCGTCTATCGCAAATGACAGCTCTCTCAACGCCCAGAGCTTCTCAGTAGTTAATTCACCCGGAGTCCGAAGCAGAGATTTGGTGTGTGGCTATGAGTCTCTTCAGTGAGACCACCTCTGTGGATAAGTTTGCTATGCCCTGCTTCAGAAACAAATTCTCCGGGTCAGACACTTTGTAGCCACTGTCTTGCATTTCTACAACTCCCGTTTTGAAGCTGTTCTGGGTTTTGCCATGAAGTTCTTTTTGGTGCCAGTGTTCTGATTTGAGAGACCAATCTTGAATGTTGGTCACCTGCACTGAGAAAGGGGTGAGGGAAGAATGTACCATCCCAGGGCCCGGGTGCTTCTCGAGTTCGAAATGTCTCTTAGGCGCCCCGTCGACAGGCGAGGACGGTTTCTGCGTGGCGTCGAACTCGTGGTCGAAGGCCTCCACCTTGATCTGCATGGCTTTGGCTTTTATGCGAAGCTTGTGCGGCAAGGCCGAGGAGTTCGCTTCTGGAACCTTAACCACGGTGGCGTGGACGCGCTGAAGCTCCACGGGAGAGTGGATGGGGCCCTTGGGCACCTGCTGCTCGTCCTCGCCGTCCGAGGACTTGCCCACGGCACCGTCGTCTGTCTCCGAGGTCCGGGGGGAGTTGCTGGAGGAGCGGGCCACCTGCAGCAGAGGGGGAGAGTGCGAGTAGCCGGGGAAGGCGGTCCCCATGAGGTTCTGGTACACGGAGGCCCGGTAGGCGCCCCGCTCGTCGCCAGGCTCCCTCGCGTAGCTCTCCAGTTCCACCGGCTCCTGCTTGATGGCCTGGAACTTGCCCTCGGGGCTCCCGCAGCCACCCCGCGCTGCCCCGTCCTGCGAATGTTCCAGCGAGGACACTTCGGAGACGTCAGACAGGGAGGCCTGCGGGGAGTGCTTGATGACCGAAATGCAGCCGCTTGTCACCATCGAGGGCTCGTGCTCATCCACAAAGGGGCTGGCGCTGGCTTTGGACGCCTGGTAGTCTTGGAAGTACACGGCCGTGGAGTGACTGAGTTTCTGAATCTCTTGGGTGTAGGCCGTAGAGCTAATTAAACCAAACTTTAATTTTAGGGACAGCAGCTCGGCTTTCAGAGTAGCATTTTCTTCTCCCAAGGCGATCAGCTTGTTCTCCAAAACCAGGTCATTCAGCCGACGCTTCTCCCGGGACCTCTTGGCAGCTTCGTTATTTTTCCGCCTCTTTTCCCAATACATGGCATCCTTCTTCTCGTCGGGAATGAACTCCCGTTTCCTCCGACACGCGGAAGACTTGCTTTTCCCCACGCTGCCTTCGTTCAACAGCAGCTCTTCGCCCGCCGTCAGGTCTTCCGAGACCTCGGTGAGCGTGGGGTTGAGCACCATCATCTTGTCCACACCGCTGCCAGCATCCAGGGATGCCTGCTCCTTCTTGATGGTCTGCATTTTCCTCAGCTGCATCAGAATCAGGACGGATGACTCCCCCAGTATTCACAAATGCTTTACAAGCTGCAGCGTGCAAGCCATCAACACGCGCCCTCCCGTCCTGCGGTCCGGAACAAAGCTCTCCGGCTCCTCTCACTGAAGGGAGTAGGGGTCGTCCTTCTAGGTTCCCTGCAATACAGGAAAAGAACGTTATCCACCGGCCAAATACCTATTGCCAACTATGCACCAGGAGTGACGCGAAGCACACAGGGCACACAGGTCTGCACAAGACGCAGGCCTTTCCTTCAAAGAGGCTGCCATCTGGAAAAGGAGATGGGGCCCACATGCCTATGCTGTCAGGCGGAGAGGACAGCTCTCCAGCGAGACCCTCAGCAGAGTGCTGCGTGGCCCAGGACAGTGGCAGCAAAAACGCAGGTGCCCAGGGAGAAACAAGAGGAAGGCTGTTCCAGGAGCAGAAACGGGGGAGGAGGGCATGTGGAGACGGGACATCCCAGGAAGGAAATGATGGACTGCCTCTGGGTGGTTAAGTTTTTATTTCTTTTTAAAAGATTTTATTTATTCATGAGAGACACAGAGAGAGAGAGGCAGAGACACAGGCAGAGGGAGAAGCAGGCTCCCTGCGGAGAGCCCCATGTGGACTCCATCCCAGGACTCTGGGATCACACCCTGAGCCAAAGGCTCATCCACTGAGCCACCCAGGAGTCCCTGTTTGGTTAAGTTTTTAAACGGCACTTGCATATTGCGGTGCTTCTGAATAATCTTAGACGAATTTACATCACTACGAAGCAAACAAGCTCACCCCTTCCAAGGAAGTTCCCCAGGTAAACGCTCACACCCGAGCACAAATTCTCAAGTACGTGGAATAGAGTATCACTGGTGCTAAATCTGTTTTTTCACCAAAAATGAATATAAAAGCCACACCAATGACTTGAGTTGTAGTTGTCTGGATTGACCCTTGCATGGCCACGAACCTGTCCATCACACCCCCAACCACATTCTGGCAGGTGGCCCAGCACACCTGGACGAATGAGACTCCCCTCAATAAAGCTGTCTCTTCTGACGCATCATTCTTTTTTCTGGTTCCTTCAAATTGATTTCTCCAACATCTACTTAAGATTGAAGCACCTAACATGCTTTTCTTTCTTTTTTTTTTTTTGTCCTGAAAAGTCTGCCTCAATAGATTTCATTTATACAGCAGTTTGGGACTAAAATAGTTACTACTACTACTAATAATAATAATAATTACATAAAATAAACAGTTACTATTCAAAGGGACTTTTTTATTTTTTATTTTTTTAGGTACAGTGCATTCTTGAAACAAAATTATTTTAAACCGAGAGAATGTAATTATGGAAAGAATTTCTTTCCATTTTACTAATTAGTCTCAAACAAAATATTTTTAAAAAATCCTCTAAAATAGAACCAACAGCTAGCTTCCTTTTTCACCGATGAGATATTTATAATCTGAATTTGGCTTGACAGGAGGTAATAAACCCATATTAGATTCCAATGACAATCTTTGTGTGGTGGTTTTGGGATCCAACTGTATTTCTAGACAGGGTTTCTCTGCCTGATTTCCCAGTAGGTGATACTTTCCTACAGGAGACCCCGTTCCTTCACTGCTATTTGCATATGGTACTCTCTCCTGCCACATTAAAAAGATTTAATGTTTTTGTTTTACGTCACTCCCTTTCTTGTGCATAGTTTTGTAATGACTAATGAAATGAAGTTTAATTTTATCATCTGGAAAAGCCTGCCAGCTTCTTGCGCCTTTTCCAGAAAGAACAGAAGAAATGATGTAATAATTTCAGGATCATAAAGAATAAGGCTTAATGCCACATTTTTGTCCATCAAGCTGGGCCAACAGGGAAACAGTCAGTTGCAATGTAGCGAACCCCACGATTAATAATAACCAAGACTCTGCTTGTTTTTGATAACACAGCAGGAGGCAAGGAGTCTGCATGGCAGGCAGTGATGATGGTGCCAAAAGGAGATCTTCCTAGTGATGACTTAGCGCAACAACACTGCTTTCTATAGTTCCACTCAGGTTCCGTCTTCTGACGTGAAAACCCATTCTTCCTCTACATGTTCATCGGGCTCTTCCCTATTACTGAAGATTTCTGTTCCCCAGCTCGGTCAAGTCCCCACCACTAAAGTTAACTGAGTGTTGAGGCAAATCCAAACTTCCAGCAGCAGATGGGACAACTGCACTGATCTTTTCTGGAGATCTTTTGATCTTTTTTGATCTTTTTTTGCACCTATTCTTCAAACCTTCACTGGATCCTCGGGCACTACTGTTCTTTTTTTAAACATCATATGGTTCCTTGAACACTATCATTCTGGATATATTTTCCACTGGAGACTCACTCTCTCCCCTGCATTTTAAAATGTATCCCTTCCTGGGACACCTGGGTGGCTCTGTGGTTGAGCGTCTGCCTTCAGCTAGGGGCGTGATTCCGGGGTCCTGGGATTGCGTCCCGCATTAGGCTCCCCGCAGGAAGCCTGCTTCCCCCTCTGCCTATGTCTTTGCCTTTCTCTGTCTCTCCTGAGTAAAGAAATAAAAAAAATCTTAAAAAAAACCTTCTTTTTTTTAAAAAAATTCACATTCCTTCTACATCTGCTTCCCCAGTGAGTATTCCCAGTTAATGCTTTTGAAATGCCCCGCCATTCTGCCTTCGTTACTCTTCCTAAACTTTTGCTCATTTCATATTTCTTACCCATTTTCATCATCCCAAATCTACCAAGGGGGTTGGGGCTTTGCAGCCTCCTGTCCAAAGGCTGCATGTGCCAGGAGCCGGGGAGAGCGGGGCAGGCAGCCCTCACCACACCGTATTAAGGACACCACCCCATGTCCACTTACTAAAAGTATTCCCCTTGGCTTAGCACCTCTTTGACCCCTCTCTTCTTGCCGTCTAAGCACTCTGTGTCCACTCTGTCATCTCTAGAACTTCGTCAGTACGTCCAAAACCTACAAGAATTGTTCGTTCTTTTTAATCATCTTGCTGTGTGAATTTTACTACATGTATTAGAATCTGGGACTCTTCCTTCATCTTCAAATATTAATTGTCTCTCTGACTCATCGGCAAATCACTATACCTACTATCTCAGAGGATCTTCTGTAATATTTTTTATCAAATAATCTTGCAGCGTTGGAAAAAAGTTTATCATGCGCTTGAGATCATGCAGAGAGCGG
Source organism: Nyctereutes procyonoides (assembly GCF_905146905.1). Lineage (NCBI taxonomy): Eukaryota > Metazoa > Chordata > Mammalia > Carnivora > Canidae > Nyctereutes > Nyctereutes procyonoides. Next base: position 62,011,736 of record NW_026575146.1, on the reverse strand, counting down.
TGCCGATTTTCTACACCGTATCTACAGGTTTGTTTCCTATGACCAACTAGTCTGCAGTTGTTTTCAGGGTGCAAAGTATCGTCTCTTGTGTCCAAGCAACAAACTGAACAGAGAGGTGTCCAATATTGGATTGACGGTCCCTCCTTTGCCTCAGCTATGATAGTTTTGTAAATGAAACACTTTCTGATAGTATTTTTTAAGCCGAATATTATCATGCAAATTCTAAGCAAGACATTTGAAATACTTGTTAACAGAGAGCTGCTCTCATTCATGAATTGATTTGTTCAACACATACGGAGCGCCTACTGTGGACCAGGCACAGAGCCAGATGTGGGGGCAGGGGGGAAACCAAACCCAAGAGTCAAGGAGCTCCTAGTCTTCTGCAGGAGGCAGAGTGAAGAACCCAGGGCCAAGGAAGGCACGCACAACGGGGGGCACCGTCTACACGGGGACCTGGTGCACACGGCACATCCTCCCCAGCCCCACTGCTTGTTTGTGGGGGTGGTGACAACAACACAAGCAATCCTACAGGTGCCATTAACTGAACGCTTACTACACAGGAGACACCGGGAGCCCAGCCTCTCATGGGTTTGTTCCCCTCACCGTAATGGTTTTCAAAACAGAAAAGGCTCAGAGAAGTTCAGTGCCCGGCCCAGTGCCGCACAGCTGGTCAAGCAGCAGAGCTCAGACCTCAGCCCACATCCCAGTCCCATTCCCCTACCAGGACCCAGTCCGACACCTGCACGGGGTTGTTCTGGTGCGCGTCCAGTTCCGTTTCTGGATCACCCACATTTCTGAGTAATACGCACCAGCTTACTAACGTACTTTGGGACACGAGTAGATGCTGCCAGAACGTCCTTAAGATGACAAAGGTGCCACCTGGAGCTTCTCTCCAGCCTCTCTGGAGTTGTTTGGTCGATACTCCTGAGAGTATCTAATGAACTGAGAAAACTTTCCGAAGGTTCATCTCTGCTAAAATTTTAATCTCCTGGCAATTGTATATGCTAAAATAGGAGAAAAGAAAAACTGTAGCCAGGGGCATTGTCACCTCTGATTTTCTTGTACAAAACCAAAATGTGCCCATTTTCAACATGGAGGGGAGGAGGGTAGTTGAGACACAGAGAGACTGAGTGACTTTCCCAAGATCACACAGCACTGGAGGGCAGCGGTGGGCCTTAGAATCTATCTGCCTCTCGACAGGAACTTACAGGGAGTGCTAAGGTGGTTTATGAGCCGTCTAACGCATCCACGTTTATGCTCAATTAGTGACTTTATTTCAAACTCCAGTGTTCTCCCTTGGGATTGATGCCCATGTCACCTCTGTGTCATGTAGGCGGGTCACCACCAGCACTGTGCTGCAGGCACCCCTTCGATTTCCTTTTTCGAGTAACTGTTACTTAACTGCCAGTTCTGTGACGCTGGCCGGTTCCGCGCGACCAGCCTCATCAGCACACCCCTTAGATAATAGGGCTTGCTTCACGAGGACACGAATAAAAAGAGAAACCGAAGAGCAGGAGGCAGGGCCTTCCAGCCGGTGGCCTCCCATCCGTCCTGCGGGCCTGCGGGCCTGCCGTCTCTAATGAACGCTGCTTCCTAGCCTATTATGCTATTTCCACAGGCGGGAGTTGTGTTTTGCACACTCCGAGCTGTATGTAATGTCTGTTGCCGTCAGATGACCTAAGCACCGTCTTTAATTAAGATCAAAATTTGGTTCAAAAAATTTCTCCAAAAGAGTAAAAGTTCACAACATGAAGTGTCCACCAAATTTTCCCTCAAGGAGCGACGTCATTGCTGACGTTTACACAGACAGCCCTGCACCTGCCCCGGAGCCTCTTTCGCAAGAACCATGGATGGCAATTCAAACTTTTATGAAACGAGAAGGCTTTCATTTCAAGCCTCTAAAATCCTTCCCATAGTTTAGACATTATTCTACTATGAGAAAAGTTTGTTATTAATGCTCTCTTGAAGGGGGAAGTCTTACTGCAAATAGATGTATTACATATTTTGATTTAAAAATTCTGTCTATACAAAATGAAATACTATCTGATATACGCTATTTTTAGAAGCGCCTTTTTAAAAATAGAACTATCTCATTGTCCTCCACTTGCTGGATGTGCCATTTATTCCCTCAGAGGCATAGTATAGATACCATTAAAGAAAAAAAATTTTTTACGTGAAATTGTAAGCTCTCTCTCCACGAAGCAGGCAGCTGCTTGTTTTCGAGATAACGTGTGACTTCGGTGAAAAGTTAATAAATAAAGTTCATCAATTCACAGCTCCTTAAGCTATTAAAACTAGCAAAATGTTAACCTACGTTTCTTGTGGTAGATTAACAGTCAATGACACAATTGTTTCAACAGAATGCTTTTACTTCTTTTCATGGATAGGAATAAAATCCAGTACTTGAAAGCAGAGATAAAACAGGGAAAGGATACACATGTGCAGTCTAGGGGGGAGTGGGGAGTGAAAAAAACTCGGAGTATTGAAGTTGCAAGGGGGATTTCTAATCAGGCTGAAAAATAAAAGGCTTTTATTTTTTAAAGTCATCTCTACACCCAACGTGGGGCTTGAACTCATGACCCCAAGATCAAGAGTCGCATGCTCTATGGGCTGAGCCAGCCAGGCATTCCAATGTCTTTTTAAATCAATGTTAAATTTTAACATTGTTAGGCCTCTCTAATTGGCATTGAAGTGCCTCCCATTCAGTATTATGAACCCTAGTGCTAGAGAGAAATGTGTATGCGATCTAGATACGAACACAAAGTGACGCTCACGCTTTGCCAAAATCTGTCCTATCATAGAAATGAACTAACCTACTTTTCCTATTTGGGCACGTTTGTAAATAAATGTGTTAAAACCCGATGAGAGTTTATGCTATGTGAAAATATTTCGAGTTTCTTGCTCTCTCATCCTCCACGAAGGGCCACTTAAAAATGAGACTGAACCTTAACAAATAGGATAAAGCTGCATTTTATGATGGCACTGACATAACGTAAGGAATTGAAGTACAGAGCAGTACAACTTGACACTCTTTTATACAAGAGGCCAGTGTCTGCAACCTACAGCACACAATGGAAATACTCCGAAGACCATGCGGGAAGCGCATAGATGCTAACTCACACAAAGACTGCATGACTGCAGAATCAAAGACAAAACAACACCCTCGCTGAAGGGGGACAGGGATGGGGTGGGTGTGGAATAACAGTAAAGCATTTTTTTTAAAGATTTTTATTTATTTATTCATTCACGAGAGACAGAGAGAGAGAGAGAGAGAGAGAGGCAGAGACACAGGAAGAGGGAGAAGCAGGCTCCATGCAGGGAGTCCAACGTGGGACTCGATCCCAGGACTCCAGGATCACGCCCTGGGCCGAAGGCGACGCTAAACCGCTGAGCCACCAAGGCTGCCGGTATTTTTAAAATGCCAGCATTTTAAAAAAGCTGCAGTCACTACAAAATGGGGACCACTGCTTTCCTTGAAACCTCGGAAGACAGTGGATCAGTGTGACAACTAATCTGAAATCCTAAGAGACACCAACAAGTCACCAAGTAAATCCGTTACAGGAAATTCTGCCAAGGGTTTGCACCAGCAGAGCGCACCCTGAGGAATGGTGGCAGGAACAGTGTGGGTGCAGGGCTGGGGGTGAAGGGGACGGGGACGGGGAGGGCAGGGTACAGAAAGTTCTTGAATGTTTGCAAGTACACTGAAGAACCCCTCCAGTCCTCCTCAGCTTGACTTTTTGTACTTCTAATTTTTAATTTCACTTTCTTGCCCAGCGAGCAGCTGATTACAAATGTCATTTACTTTACTACGGGCCTTATGAATAGAATGGGTTTTGGGTTTTTTTTTTTATTATTATTATTAATGTTTTCATCTCTACTTGAAGGCTATTGAATTGCCCCTTAAGATCCTTGGAGAGTTAATTGATAAAAAGACACCATGTTCTGATAACTAAAAGGCTTATAATACAAAGATCATTCTGATTCCAAAGAAAATGAGCCCTCAAAGCCCAGATTATTACCAATGGCATTTAGAAAATCCCCACTAAACTTTCTTATCATAGAAACAAGCTTAAGTTCTCTAATTAAAACCGTATGAGAAATGGTGTTTTTTTAATTTTTTTTTTTAACTACAGGAAAGTTATTTGCAAAGAAATTTGAGAGGTAATTGGGGGTAGCAGTAATACAAATTCATTTTGAAACCAAAAAACTGTTATGTAATGTCTGTGATCAAAGGTCAATGTCTTTCGACATTCTCAATGAGTCCGATCTGGATAAAAATCAACTCAAATACAATTTAGGAAAATAACAGGATATCAAACAATGTGTTAATGCTGTGAAACACTGGCACACCTCACAAAACCCAGAAATGCATATTAAAGGAGCTTCAATTGCATTGTTTCTGTCATATTTTGAATCGAATCCCAAGTGTGCTCTCATTCCCTCAATACAAATTAAAAATAAACAACTCCTCACAGCATCAGTGCCATCTGGATTACAATGGAAAAATGAAGTATGTGTGATTTTAGCTCGGGTAAAAATAAAGCCGAGGCAAGATGACTGGCACCTTTTCCATTCCATGCGGCAATCACATTCACGTCGTGGAGCTGACTCCGGACCAAGGCAAGGTCAACTAGAAATATCCACTCTGCGGGTGAGTCAGGCAGTTGCTCAACACGGGAAAGCGCTCTAACAAAGGGTTTTTAATTTTCAGGTGGTTGCATCACACTGATGTTATAATTGCACTTCGCAAAGATAAGCCTTTAACACAGAAAAGGAAATTGTTTCAAAGACTACAGTGAGCTAGCACTCACACTCTGGGGAAGGAGACGGATGGGGGTGGGGGTGGGTGTTACTAGCACAGTGTTCACCCCCCACTTCTCCTTTTCAGGCTGGTGGTCTGGGCTGCTAATCCATCTCTCCATACCTGCACTCCCTCACCTATAAAATAAGGACGGTGATAGAACACAGTGCCAGGCACAAGCAGGGTAAGGAAGGGGCTAGGAAGCACTAGCTCTTAATTTCATTTCTGAAGAATGAGCAGCATCAAGGCAAGGAGGATGATGAGTTCCAGGGCTTTTGAGCCTCTCACAATTCTTAGAGAAGTACGGCCCTGTGCCGAAGGTGGAAGGGTCACCCAGCTGAAGTCTCGTGTAATCAAAAGAACTGACCATCAGCAGATTCACGGACATAGCCTTACTTTTCAACCAGGCAGCCTGTACAGGCTCCTCTCTCCGTGGCCCATCTGTGGGGTCTAAGCAGCCTTGGCAGGTCTCGGGCCATGGATGTATCGATGTGGATGGATCAGGCCAAGGAAAACTGGCACAGAGAGGTCAAAGGAACTGGAAAAAGCCAGGCTGTGTGGCACTTGTTACATCATTCTAGCCACCACGGTCTCACCTCTCTGTGTTCCTTCTAACACTTCCCCAAAACATTAACTCAGTGATTTGGGAGGTTCTGCAATACCGTCAAGAATTCACTTCAAACTTAAATCACTGAACACCATGGCACACAGTTTTGGGGGTGGGAGGAAGGAATCATTATTAGAACAAAAATGTATCCTGAGAAGGATCTTTCATTATAGGCTTAACTCAAACTTCAGTCCTTACTATTACTGGACAGACATGTAGGCAGAGAAAAATGAAGGTGAATACATTAAAAAAAAAAAAAAAATCTGGCTCCTGGTGAATGACATGGAAACGGTTTACTGAACTCCTCACAACTACCCAGCCAGACAGGTCAAATTCTCTCAGTTTACCCTGGACACCAGTGGGGATCACAACAGCTCCTGGGAAAGGACCCAGCCCTTCTGAGCCTGCACTCCTGGCATTGGGCCAAAGCTGGTCCCTAACTACTGACAGTGGCCTGGAGCTGAAGAGAGAAACCGATTTAGGGGCAGGGAGGTGGGATGTGACCCCACAGAAACCAGCTCTTCACCAAAGCCGACTGCCTGCCGGAGAACACCTGTGATGCCGCCCTGAATGCTGCGAACCAGTTGCTGAGCACACTCTCAGAAGTCTTTCTGCCAGGATGAAAGTGCTGTAGCCTTACAGTAGGACAGCGGCGTCTCCGTGGGCGTTTTGATTTTTGTTTTATTTTGAACTCGGGGGATTCAAGTTCTTCCTACCCTAGCCTTTGACCGCATGAAGTAAAGGTTCAAAAAAAAAAGAAAAGAAAAGAAAGAAAGAAAGAAAGAAAGAAAGAAAGAAAGAAAGAAAGAAAGAAAGAAAAAGAAAAAAAGAAAAAGAAAAACCAAAAAACAAACAACAAAAAAACACATCCAGTCGACCAGCACCCAGTGGAGCCCAGCCAGGCGCTGCTCTCCATCACCATCAATGCTGGAGCGCCCCCACCCCCAACGTCTGCGGTCTGTTGACATTTGGAGGCTTTCTCGGTCCTTCTCACTTCACGAATCCAGAAGCGCCTGGCTCCGAAACAGAACGGAGCCTCCAGGAACAAAGGTGTCCGCGGCGCGCGGCAGCTCACCGGGCCCACGCGGGAGGGAGGCCGCTGGGGCTGCCCCAGCCCCGCTGCCCTCCGCGCGCCTCGCCCCGGGCGCCCCGCGCTCCTCCCCGGCCCCGCGAGCCCCGGGCGCAGCCGCTCCGCCCGGCCCAGTCCCTCTGCGCCCCCCGCGCGGCGCCTCACCGGGACCCGCCCCCGCCGGGTGGGCGGCGCAGCGGGGCCTCGGCGCTGCCAGGACCCCCTCGCCAGAACAAAGGAATGTGGGGAGGGGGCGAGGACGCGCGCAGGCCGCCGAGCGGCTCCGGCCCGAGCGCAGCCCGGGGCGCTCCCGGGGCCCCGACCCGAGCCCCCCCATGCGCCGCCCCCCCAGGCCCCTGCCGCCGCCCCCGGGGGCCCGCGGGCGGGAGGGGCGCGCCCCTGGAGGTCGCGATCGGAAGGTGGCGCTACGTGTTCCCCAGCAGGCCCGGGGCTCCCTGCCCAATCTCCAAAGTAGGACGAGGTCTGACACGGGGGTAGGGGGGTGGGGGGTGGGGGGTGGAGGAGGCAGTATTAGCTTGTTGGAAAGCAACTGCAATTATTTGGGGGAATATAATTTGCTCCAGAGATGAATGTCTATAATATGACCTCCCCCCCCCCAAAAAAAAACCCCAAGCCCTCCTCTTTATTTAAATGTTACATCAGGAAAAAAAAAAATCTGACATATACACACCGTCATATACATATATTCACACATAATTACATTACCTAAGAGTGCCGGAAGGAATTTAAAAACTGGGCACATTAAATATTCATACATCCTCACAGGGATAAAAAACTAGGGTATCTACACAAAAACGCAATCCACTAACCTATATCTGTTTCCCATAAATCATAGCTGGCCTGGATGCAGGGGGGGGGGAGGGAAAAATACCCACGACGTGAAATAAATACTTGTGACCTCATTCCCTGTTTTTATTTACAAAAGCCGAGACCAGAAGATGACACTTGGCCATCCCCTGCTGTTCTCAGGGAACACAGCACTTTTCCTAAAGTGTCCTTTATAGAGATAAATGGGAGTCAGCATCCAGCAAATCACCGGGCTCTGCGAAATGCCTTCCTAAAAATACAATCTTATCAAAGGTCTCCGAAGGCGTGGAGTTAAAACTACAGCAAATGGCCTTGAACTTGTATTTGCACAGAGCCCTGGAGAAAACACCAGAAATAGCGCTGCGAGGCCACAATTGTTAAAATGTGATAGGGCTAAATTTAGAAGAACGCACATTTCATTTAGGGCAAGAAGACACACATTCGGCAGCGTGAGCTAACTCAATGCTTTACCCAGTTGTCTACTTTCCTGTTTAAAATATCCCTTTAAAAAAAAAAAAAGAAAGAAAGAAAGAAAAAGAAACTGTTACAGTGACATTTTAAAGGCTGAGATTGTCCTACTTTCTTTGTAGCAAGATTATAAAATCACGTAATTAGCTCCCGCTTCCTATGCTGACTGCCAGCACATTCGGCAGTTACATAATGCAACATTTCCAGGAAACTATTATGTGATCTGTCTTGTCGTGTCTGAAAAAGCAGTGACAATAAGGTGAGGGAAGGGGCTGGGGGAGTGGAGCGCTTGGAAATCGAGAAGGTATAGGGAGGTCAACCACAATGGTTCGCCCCAGGTTTAAAAACAAGAGCTCGGGACACCTCAGGGGGCGAGCCCCGGGAGTCCCCAGGATCAGAATCCAAGCCCAGGAATCCTTCACGTTCCGTAGGAGCGTTTTAGGAAAAGATGCCTTTTTTTTCAAAAAAAAAATTCTTTTAATTTTTTTTTTTTTATTGGGGACGTAGCAGAGATGCAAACAACGATGCAATCGCCGACGCTGCGCGCACATTTCCAAACCGTGGCACGCGTCCGCGCACATTCCCGCATCTGCCCGGAACCCTCGCCAACCCTTCTCGGTGGACAGATTATGCAATCTGCGCAAGGACGAGTCCCCACCACCTTCCCGGGCGCTGGCAACGCACGCTGACGACAAACAGGGTGGAAGACGTGTGTGCACAGCCGCGGCCCCCGACACCAACAGACGCCGCGCACGCATTCCCCGAATGCCGTCACGGTTCGCGCTCCCGACGCGCCCTCTGGACGCGGAGACCCAGACTGGTCCCGCGGACTCGGCCCCCGCCGCGCCCGCGCTCCTCCGCCCCCGCCGCCAGCCCCGCGGAGGCGACGAGGAAGGAGGCAGCGCTGCCCTTCCCGCTCGAGATGGCTCGGCCTCCCCCGGCGCGCTCCTCCACCAAAACATCAATTTTCCTGAAATCAGGAGACATTATGCAACAGCGGCGGGGGGAGGGCGGGCGGGGGGGAGCGCGAGCCAGCCCGGACTACGTGCCGGCGCCAGGGCGCTGCAATCAAAGCAGCCACCTTAAGGTGGCGAGTCCCCTCCTGACAAGGCAGCAAAAGTTTATGTAATGAACGCCCCGCGCACACTCGCCGCCGCCGGCCGCCCCGCGCACAGCCGCCCCGCGCCCCGCGCACAGCCGCCCCGCGCCCCGCGCCCGCGCCCCGCCGGCCGCGCGCCCCCGGCAGCGGGCGGGGAGCGGGGCGCGGGGCGGCTGTGCGCGGGGCGCGGGGCGCGGGGCGGCTGTGCGCGGGGCCGGGCCGGGCCGGCGGTGGGCGGAGCGCTTACCGTGTTCCTGCTCTCGGGACGGCGAGCCGGGCGGCGGGAGGGCGCGCGGGCGGCCGGGCACCGGGCCCCCGTGCGCGCGGGGCTCGGGCTGGGCCTCCGGGGCGGCGGCGGCGGCGGCGGCGGCGGCAAGGGCGGCGGCGAGGGCGCGGCGCGGGCGGCGGGCGGCGGGCGGCGGGCGGCGGGCGGCGCGCCGGGTCCGCGGGCGCCGTGGCCGCGCCGGGAGATGTGTGTTAGTAGGTCAGTTCCGAGCGCCGCGCTACGTCGCCGCCCGCCAGCCTCGCGGTGACGGGCGGCCGGGGCCCCAATCGCCGCGCCCGCACCCGCCCCCGGCCCGCCGCCAATGGCCGCGGCCGGCGGGGGCGGGCTCTCCGCGGCCCCGCCCCCGGCCCGCCCCTCCTCCCGCCCCCTCCCCTCTCCCCTCCGCTCCCTCCGCTCCCCTCCCCACGCCCGCTCCGCCCCCCCTCCGCGCTGCGCCGCCGGCCCCCCGCCCGCCCGCCTCCCTCCGCGGCCGCCGCCCCGCGCCTCGCGCCCCGCGCCCCTCGCCTCGCGCCCCGCGCCCGGCTCCGGGGGTGCGCAGCGGCCGGGCCGGCGGGCGAGCTGCGGAGGGGCCGAGACCCGCCCGCCGGCCCTCCCAGCGCTGCCCCCCCCCCCGCGGCCGCCGCGCGCACTCACGGAGGCGCTTTGTGTGTCCCCGAGCACGCAGCGGCGCGGCTACCTGTTGCCCACCGAGGACCCGGGCGTGGCACGGACCCCGGCGGGGGCCCCTCCTCCTCGGGGCGGGCGGGGGCAGGCGCGAGGGGGGCGCTGGCGAGCCGCGCGCAGGGGGTGGGGTGGGGTGGGGGGTGGGGAGCGGCTGCAGCCGAGCCCCGCGGGGCTGCGTAGGCGGCGGTGACCAGGCCCTCGCGCGTCTCCCGGGGGAGCGCGGCGGCCCGCGGCGGGCAGAGGACGCGCCGCACCAGACACCGCCCCCTGCACAATTAGGGCGCGGATGACGGAGGCGAGGTGGTTGCGTAAGCCGGCCGGGGCGCGCGGCTCGCCGGGGCCGAGAGGTGGCCGCCGCGGGTGCGCCCGGCCCGAGGCTCCTGCGCGCGCTGCTGGCGCCCGGCGCGGCCCGGCCCGGCCCGGCCCGGCCCGCGGGTGTCCCCCGCCCGGAGCCCGCCCGGAGCCCGCCCGGAGCCCGCGGCCCTCTGCCCGGCGCCGGACGCGGCCGGCTGCCCCCTACATCCCCGGGCTGCGTGACACGCGCCAAGAGGTGGGAGCCACGGGCGTCGCGCGCGGGCTGGGAAGGCACGTGGCGCACACACGGCGCAGCTTGGGGAATGAAAGCGGGCGGGCGAGGCTGCCTTGGCCGGGGGCCACGGTCCTGACGGTGACGCACGGGTGGCAGGTGGGGGGACCTCCTGCTCCGCGGGGGCCGCGCAGGACCGCGACCCCTGCCTTCTGTGCCTTTCCAGCCTTTCCCCTAAGACAATCTATTTTTTTTGGGGGGGGGGGAGAAACTTGAACCCAACCCCAAAGTGACCCCCCACCTACCACCTACCATCGCCGGTGCCATCATCAACAGAAAAATCTGCTTGCTCCGTCTGTCTCTTTTCTCTCATCCCCGTTCTCATGTGTCACAGTAATAAGCGCCAAGGGTGATGTTTCAGGACGCTTATCCCTTGTCACTTGGTTGTTGGGAAGCCTCACGCTCCAAACTGTTCTTCAAGGACAATGCTGTGGTTCAGAACACGCACTTGTTCACAGTTCATCCGGTAGAGGGTGGATTTACCAACAAGGCCCTGACCATTGAGACATGCCCTACGGCTTTTAATTTCTTCCCCCAAATTCACTGTCCCAGGCGCTCACCAACTCAAGAAGTTGTCTTCTGTCTATGGCTATTGAGTCTGTCCCTGCTATTAAGACGTTTATTCGAAGAGTTGACTCTGTTGATGAAAATGCGTCTGATTTTGGCTTGTGATTTCCACCTCTCTCTCTCGGTTTTTGACGATTGTGCATTTTTTTCCCCAAGCCCTTAGAATGCCCACTATAGTTTGAAAACCTCCCTTAGGTGAAATTAAAACGATATCCATGAGTCGGTTACCTTTTCAGGGTTAGAAATGCAGCGAGTTCCCCAGAAATCCAAAGCCACTCTACAGAGCTCCCCTACCCCACACCTACAATGAGTTCTCCAGATTTTTGTGCTTTTTGAATGATTTTATAGAATTCCAAAGCTATTGTAGAATGAGTAGTGAATGACTTTCTAGAAAGACAACTTAAAGTTGAAAAAACAAGTAGATAACGTGGTTGGAGGCACCCCAGACAATGATGGTAGTGGTTGGGGCAGGGAGTGGGGAGTGGGATTCTCTGAACTCGGAAACTGAGTTTTTCAAAATTCTTTATGCCGAATTTTGAAACCTGATGCTCTTTTTCTTACTTTGGTGGTGGTGGTGGTGGTGGGGGCCTAGATTGTGCCTGTATCATATTTCTGCATAATTTTTTTTGTTGCCTTCCTACTTGGAAATCGGATGAAGTGTAAGAGATGTCTGTGATACCAACTTAGAAAGTAACTCTTTAGCTCCTCCTGGTGATTGGGAAACCACTGAGCAATACGGTGAACGATCTGTCCCCATTACCCAAGAGGTGTTGTGTCCAGTAGGATATGCTAGAACATTCACAGAATAGGCAAGCACTTGCAGATTAACACAAGTCAATGGAGCATGAAGCCTGAGACATTGGAAACAAATTAGTCAGGGTGGGGAGGCTTCTAGGAAGACATCAGCGTATGCCTGGCAGTACAGCAGGGCTGTGACCAGGTCTCCAGGAGGAAGAGGAGGAGGAGAAGAAAGGGGGTTCTGGTTGAAATATGAAGTCCAAACTTCCTGACTCTCAGTCCCTGTCAGTGTGTGGGGTGGAGGATGCCAGGGAGGAGGAGGAGGAGGAGAAGGAGGAGGAGGAGGAGGAGGAGGAGGAGAGGACTCTGATCGGAACTACAGGCGGGAGAGAGTCAACCCCACATTCAGCTACATCTGATTACACTCCCAATATCCTTTTTGGTTAAGCAAATATAAGGAGAGCAGAGTGACTACAAATGTAGCCTCTCTTTCCTGATTGGGGAGTGCCTTACTACTGTAAGCACTTACCTTACCACATTTCAAGCTAGAAGATTCTCCAGAGGCCACCTGTCCCCAGAAGGCTTTCCCTGGGGCCCCATCAGGCAGAGGTAGCTGCAATTTTGGATGCATGGTGAGAATAGGTTAGTGGTGTTGGGCTGTGGCAGCGAGAGAGCCACACACCGTGCTTGGGCCCTCATGGGTTGTTGTAGCAAGAGACAGAATTCCAGGGGCTGAGGCTCCAGTTTTTCAAAAAAGAGTAAACAACAACAAAAATTTTTTTTTTTTTTTTGTAAGCTATCCTGAGTTTTCAGTGTTGGCAAGCAATTGGTTAAAAAAAAGAAAAGACACAGTGGCTTGGCCAGCTGGAGACTGGGCAGGCTGTGCACCCTGACCAAGAAGTTCTAGAGATGCCCATGGAGAAGAGCCATCGGAGGGTGAAGGGTAGGATCCTGCCTGGTCACCCAGCTTGGACAGCTCCACCTTATCTGTTCTAGATATTGGAATCTGTATTTCTTTGTAGGAAACCTTACATCGTTAAAAATCTTTTGGCCACCACTGGGGCCCCAGAGCTAGCCTTGGGGCTCCCAAGGCTAGGACCACCGTCTTCCTACTGTGCTGTGCCTATTGGTGTCCGTTCTGTAAACTTCATGAACACAAGGTAAAACAATTTCTAGGAATTCAAGGTTATAGTTTTGTTTTGTTTTTCAGGTTAGGCTTTAAACAGTGAGCTAGTGTGGCAGCGATTGCCATGGCTTGTCACCCACAGGAGGCCTGCCCGCACCCGTCAGTATGCAATTTATGCTGGTATTTTGCTTTGACCTAATGAGTCATTGAATGTTTAGGCAGAAACTTCCTGGAATGGGTAGAAAATTTCTTTCTACCTTCTACTTGCGTGGACCTTTATTATTCTTTTATGTTTTCTTCTCCTGATTTATTCAATGTATTCTCTTTTTTTTTTTTTCAGCGTGCACGCAGGAGTGGAGGGGGTGGCAGGGAAGTGGGGGCAGAGAGGGAGAAAGAGAGGGAGAGAGGAGAGAGAGCAGGCTCCATGCTGAGCGCAGAGACCATCACAGGGCTCGATCCCACAACCCGGAGATCATGACCTGAATTGATCAATAGCTGGATGCTTAACCAACTGAGATACCCAGGTACCCATTATTTGGTGCATTCCTAGTTTTTCCTTTGGCCTCTCCCCAACCATCAAATCCTCACCTCCCTCTGGATTCTCTCCTCTACCAAGCTTCCACCTTCCATTCTTGCCCCCTGCCTATCCCAGCCACTGCCTGGACATTGTGAGGGTTTAAAATTTTCACCCTGCCTTCCCCAGCCTCTGCCACAGGGTTCCATCTGCAGGAGTTCCATTAGCATGCTCGGCCTTATTATTCAAAAACCAGTTTTTGTGGGAAATTGGGTAATAGAAGATGGTCAGATAGACTCCCCAAAGAAGCACAGGCTTTAGAGTGTGAGAAGTTGAAATGTTTTGTATTAAATGGCTCTTGCTCAAGCTAAGACAGAAATTAGATCTCTACACCGACTACATGATTTCCCCAGACAAAAGCAGCTGATGGCCTGAATACATTTCAAAGCATTTCCAAAAGACCCAGGAAAAGACCAGAAAGGGGTGGTTTTGCAAAAAGAAAAGAAGACGTTACAAGTGCAGCATTACAAAAACTGAACCGGTCTCTAAACTCGGCCCTGCAGATGACACAGGTTTCCATTTAGCATCCGTGTTCCTTCGGATTAAATGGCCCAGGTAAGTTAAGGTGTAAAAAAAAAAAAAAAAAAAAAAAGGAAAGTCACAGAAAAGGCAGGTGACAAGCAGGGGGAATACGTGAAAAATGGTCAAGACTTGGGAAGCAGCGAGTTGCATTCATTGCAAAACGCTGCATGGTGAGGCAAGCGCTGTGGCAGCAGTTAGCCGGCGACAGGGACACAGCACAGTCACAAGAGTGTGAAATATAAAATTGTGAAATGTGTTCTAACAAAAAAAACATCTTACTAAGAATAAGAGGTGACACATCCTCCCTGCAATGCAGCTCCAGTCACTAAGGCAAACCTTATCTAAACACTTCTGTGAAGTCATGCACAGTGTATCCGCTGGCAAGAGCCACGACTACGACACAGGAGGCGGGGTTCTCCAGAATTTTCTACCACAGACACCCCAAGGGAATCATTTCATCTCCCCTGAACCTCGGTTCTTCCTCAGAGACCTGATGGCATCCCTCCTGGGGATGCAGTGGGGTGAGATCTTCAGGACGAGCCACTCGCACCCGGGCCAAAGGGAGAGCTGCACACGGAGCATTTACAGAGAAGCAGATCCTGGTTAATGCAGGCTCACCCGCCACCCTCACTCTGCCCAATTACAACACGCACAAGAGGAAATTACACCGTGAAATGCACACTGGGGGACGTAGAGACCAAGAGTGTCTTCTGGAGGTGTGGTTTGTTTCAGCAAGAGATTCCAATGAATGCCACCAGTTTGGTAAATGCCACCCAGAGGCCCGGAAATTGGGTGCTTGACCGCATCTCTTGGGCTTCTGAGAAACTGTGCAAAAGTGCTTAAGATTTCTTTGAGCTCCTGTGGGTTATGATCTTCCCAGGCAGGGCACATATGTCTGTAAAGCATGTCCATGGTGGGGGAGGAGGGTGTGGCAGCGGACCCCGCAGGTGGTGGTCACCCAAGCAAGTGGGCAGGAGAGAGGCTGGCAGGGAGAGGCAGACGGTGGGGTGTCCACATCCCAGCCTCGCCGCCCACGAGCGGTATGGACTGGACAAGTTAGTGGCCCGAACTTCTCTCTATGTGGGAAATGAGCGGGGATCTAACTAACTAACTGCTTAGGAAAATACCTGACCTGAGATAGTGATGCATGGTAGGTCTTGTGCTTAACCCAATACAACATCAACCTGCACCAGGGAAACGGTATCATTCACCAGAAAAGTGGGTGTGTTCGTGTGTCGCTGTTTGTGTGCACGAGTGTGTATCTCTATTAAGTGATGTAGACAGGGAATTGCATGACCCTGTCAGTCTCCCCTTCAATGCAATTGAGCCAAAGAGTGCTTGCTCCCGCCAGAGAGCACTCTAGAGGTGGTGGGGGTGGAAAAAGTTTTGCTGATTCTTCCAGGTTTTGAGCATCACGTACTAGAACATTCCTGGGAAGGTTGGTCCAAGCCCTGCTCCTGCCGTAGACTATGGGTTCACTCCTTCACTCCTTCCCCTGATGCACATTTACTGACCAGGGGCCCGGGAGTATGCCATGCCACATGCGGATCACGGTGTGGAACCGTCATGCAGAATGCCAGCCCACCCGTGTGCCACGAGACGCGGCTTCCACGGGCGGGCGATGGGAATAACTTCCTGAAAGTGGTGGAGTTTACCAGAATTTTAACATGGGTGGGCATTCCACAGACAAGACCCAATGGAAGAGGACACGCAATGGAAGGATCTGCCACCAAAGACACAAAGGTAGGAGGCTGGTGAGCAGGGGTGGCCCGAGGAGCTTCCAAGCCAGGGGTATGTATGCAAGGTTCTGCAGCCAGAGAACAGGTGGGAAGGCTGGCCAGGCCGCAGGACGCTGCACGGCTCACACACTTTCAGGCAGGGGGGATCGTAGCTGGTGATGGCGACAGGTCTACAAAAGCGACATACTGTTTCAAACATGTTTCTACCGAAAACGTCACACAGGAAGCATCCGTGTGGCAAAGGGGTTGAAGGCCCAGACTCCACAGCTTGATGGAGCCCCGGGTCCTGCCCCATTCTGGATGATCCTAGTGAAGTCACCCGAGCCCCTGAGGCCTACGAGCTCCTGGCACTAGTTAGGACAGAAGGCATACTTCAGACACAGAAACGCGACAAGACAGGGGCCTGCCACAGGGTTCCCGCTCATGTGCTGGCTTTCCGACTGTGGAGCAGCAGGGGCCTCCATGCCTCACTGCTGTCTGGTGGCCTCTGTCCCCGGGAGCCCCTCCTCACTCTGGCTGTGCTCCTGGAGGAAACGGACAACAGACAGTCTGCTCAGAGCTGGGCACCAGAAGGAGCAAGCTGGGAGTGGTGACCCACATCTTCTGGGACCAGCCCGGAAGGGGGGAAACAGGAAACTGGATTTTCATACAGGTGTGAAGGGCTAAGGTAGTGAAGCATGGAAAGGTGGGGCCACGGAGGATGACATGGTGGTCCCCGAGGAGGCAGGCCTCCCCAGGCTATTGCCAGTGGGCAGGAAGGGGGCAGAGGCACACAGTGTGGCCAGGGGAGCGTGGTCACCTCCAATGACAAGGTTCTGGGATTTTGAGCCCTCCCCCCACCTCACCCCCTGCCCCTGCTCAGATCCCCAAGACGTTCCTTATTTGCTCCAGGGGAGGAAGCTGAGTGCCTCCTATATGCTGAGTACTGGTGCCACATGCTCCCCAGGGAGGGGGCACCTGAGACTTACACCTCCCCAGAGCTTCCTGAGCTCATCGAGAGATGCGAGGGGGAAATCTTAACTGTATAAGATTGGTTTACTTTCCCAGGGCTGAAAATTCTTGAAAGAGGCCCCAACACCTAGGGCAGGAGGGAAACTGTAAGTGCCAAGGATCCAGCAGGAGGCTTTCTGTGTGCCATCCACACGCTTCTGCGCCACTCAGGGCTGTGATCACAGGTACTTCCAGAGGATCTGATGTGCCCATGTAGTTTTGAGGCATTGCACCCTCATGCCATCCTGTTGAGAGGTGAAGGGTGTTGGGACAGGGGTCAGACCCCAGCTGCCCACACTGGAAGCTGAGCTTAGTGCCTCCCGGATGGTGCCCTGCAGTGCCGGTCACCCCACATGGGGACAGAGCTTAAGGGGTGTGACCCCAGCAGAGGCCCACGTGGCTGCGGCCTCCTCCCTTTTGCTCACAGCCATCTGTGTGGTTGTTCCCAATGCAGGACTCGGGCTGTCCCCAGACCCGTGCCACAGGGGACCTTTCCCCTGATGTACAAGAAGGTAACCTCTTCCTCGATGAAAGCGACTGCTGCCCCGAGTGTGTGGCCTCCTCCCAAATTGCCTTGGGGTCAGCTACCGTGGGCTCCCCACTGCTTGCCTGGGGGGGTAGGGGTCTGGGGGAGACCCCATCCAGGGCACCCTCCCCTCTCCCACCCCAGCAGCCATCTCAGGCACTTTCCTGTGTGGTTGGCATCATCACTGTTTCTTCCCTGCACCAGGTCAGACCCAGCAGGTCCTACAGACACCCAATGCCTCCATCACTGAGAAACCCAGAAGGCGGCAGGGGCGGGTGGGGGAGTGCCCTTCCCCGAGGCTGCCCATGGGGTAGGTAGCATGGGCTCCGGGTGCAGGGGAGGGAGTTGGTGCAGCCCAAGGTGGACTCTGAGCAGGTTGAGGTGGGAGCTGGGCAGACCACCGTGCTAGCCGCACTGTGCTCCCTGTCACCGAGCAGGGGCCTATTGCTCGGGAAGCTGTGGTCAGCCTGGTAACCAACACACCACCTCCTAGCCGTTCCTGACCTCTCGGCCTGCCCTTCCGTTCCTTTCATCATGCAGTTCTTTAGCTGTCCCTCCCAAAAAAGCCTCAGCCTATGAGCTTTGACTTGGGCCCCAATTTCTAGGAATCCCAGATAGCCAAGTTTTTTTTTCTTTCTTTCTTCTAGAATCTGTAGAAGATAACAAATGCTGCAATATTCCCCCAAAATAGGTTCCCGGTACTATATACCTCACTAAAGTTAGCAAAGGGAGGAAAACGAGTGTTTGAGCCTTCTAGAGAAACTGGTGCCTATTTTCGTCTCCAGCAAAACCATGCAAACCACTCCTGAGCCAGGAGAGCCACCTTTTATGCATTCCAGCAACATTGTTCAGTTTCTAAGTGAAACAGAAGTTTGTTGGGAAAGCATCTGGGAAGCCCTCTCCAGCGCTTTTTTTTTTTTTTTTTGGTGGGGGGTATGATACGCATTTGTCAACTTGACTGGAGATGAGTTAGATGTATGGACATTTGTGATAAAGGGAAACATTTTGAAGTGTCAACTAGAAAGAAAGACTTTCTTGTTACTGAAAAGTATCTGTTTTTACCACTAACTGCCTGAAGAACATTTTTTTCCAGGACAAATTGAATCATTTACTTAACAGCAAAACAGTAAAGCCTTCCTATTTAAATAGGAAAATAAACAAGAACGTCCATTATTTTTGACATCAGAACTGAGAAATGAGGGAGAAAAAAAAAGAATTGTCAGGGATCCCTGGGTGGCTTAGAGGTTTAGTGCCTGCCTTTGGCCCAGGGCGTGATCCTGGAGTCCTGGGATCGAGTCCCCATGTCAGGCTCCCTGCATGGAGCCTGCTTTTCCCTCTGCCTGTGTCTCTGCCTCTCTGCCACTCTCTGTGTCTCTCATGAATAAAATCTTAAAAAAAAAAAAAAAAAAGAATTGTCATTATGACAGGGGAGACATGACCCAATATGTTCATCTATCTGCCTAACGTAGTCAGGAAAACACGAGAATTCAGCAAGGTCGCTGGAAAAAATGTCAGTATTTAAAAACATTGGCTTTCCTGCATATGGGAGGCAGGTATAGCGGAGTGGCTGCCAGCTTTGTGCTTGCCACCTGCTGCTGTGTGACCATCGCACGTTGCCCAAACTCTCTGTGCTCCTGCTTCCTCGAGTGTGAGCTTGGGGTGCTGACCCCACTGCCCTCAGAGGTTCTGGGGAGTCACTATAGCTTGACTCACTCGCCACCTAATTCTAGGATTATCCTTGTAGCCTCCCTGTTCTTTGGGATGTTTGCAAGTGTCACACACTTTCACAGACATCTTTGGAGCTCATGTGACTATTTGGCACAATTCTGGCCAGAGAGCTGGACAAAGTCACAGATATTTCCTATTTGTCCTTTCGTCCTGCTTAAAGATGGATGTAATGCTGGAGTAGTGGCACCTACACTCAGTGGTCTGACAAGGGGGGAAAGGACCAATGTCAGCAACCTCTTATGATGTCTCTGAGCCTCTTGAATGTGTGAAAAACAGATCTGGATTTGCTTAAACTCTGTGGGTGAGGATTTTGTGACCTATAGATTCTCATCTGTGTCTGAAGAATACATAAAGCATAACCTGAAGAGCATTCCTCATGCCTAAGGAATGCTTGATAAATGTCAGCTCTTGTTATTATATTTTAAAATATCATATTTAAATATATTTAAAATACAATTAGGAAAAATGTCTGATTTGTAATTAAAAAACTGGTAAATAATTCTTACTCTATATCTGGCAAAGAAGTGCAAGCTGATCTGTGTAAAGAAAACTACTAACCATGGAATAATGACATAAAAGGAGGAACATATGTGAAGAGATTAAACACATTTCTGGTTGAAAAGAGTCAATATTATAACAATGACAGTTATCACCAAATTAAGCAATAAGGATGATCCCACTTAGTCAAAATTCCAGTGAGTAATTTGAGGAACTTGAAAAGTTGATTCTCATTTTCAACTGGAAGATTACATATTCCAAAATAACTGAATTGGCTTTTAAAATAAATAAATGTGGTAAATTTATTCAATTTATTCAGTAGGACGTTAGAGCCTATGTGGCATCATGGAAAGACAAATTGATCAATAGAATGGAATTGAGATTCTAGAAATAGATTCACATATAAACGTAAAACCATCTATAATAAATATGACTGTTTAAACCAAAGAGTGCATTAGTCAGGGATGAGTGCAGAAACAGAAGTTGCTCTGGGTATTACAGAGAGATTTTATATAGGGAATTAGATATTTACAACACCACTGGAAGTCCTACAAGGGAATATTCTAGGCTGGATCTCCTGAAGTGACTCAGCATAAATAGAGCTGATCCAATGGGGAGCCTTAGACACTGTCGCTAAAGCCATGCCAGAAACAAGAAGCAACTGCCTCTCACATGCAGGAAACCAGACCATGGTGTCCAAAGCTGTGGTCTGGGAACAGGAAGTCACACGAAGAAGTTGTCCCCATCACCACAGCTTCTTGATTCCTAGGAAGCTGGAGGATGGACACAGGAGTGCCATATAAGCAAGCTTCACGTTTTTTTTGAGTTCCCTTCCCAGTGGCAACATCAAAGAGACATGAAGAGATGGCTCACCCCTGCCTTCAAAAAATCTCTCACAAGTGCATCTAAATGATGGAAGATAATTTCCTCACAGAACCTCAGTTTCAAGGGAGTCTAGAAAATGTTTCCTCTGGCTTTCTGATTTTGCCAAGTAGAAGCCGGATAAAATGGAGGTTGAAAGAATTGATCCAAAGTACCTACTGGTAACAGAAAAGAGTACTGTATTGGGATCATTGGTCAGAGCCTCACTTCATTCCAAACGTAAAAATATTCCCATGGGATTCAAGATTTAAGTGTTGAAATTATGCATAAGATTACTCAAAAACAGATGGGAGAACAGATCTATAATCATGGCGTAGGGTGTAGCCTTGATTTTAATTGAGTAAAAATCAAGCAGTTTGGGTTTGATAACGGATACCCCAAACCAAGTTCAAAGACAAAAAGTTAGGGGCGCCTGGGTAGTGCAGTTGGTTAAGCGTCTGTCTGAGTCTTGGTCTCGGCTCAGGTCGTGATCTCAAGGTTGTGAGATTGAGCCCAACATCGGGCTCTGCGCTCAGCGTGGAGTCTGCTTGAGATTCTCTCTCCCTCTGCCTCTGCTTCTCCTGCTCATGATCTCTCTCTTAAAATAAAATAAATACATCTTTAAAACAAACAAAGCACCAGAGACAAAAAGTTAAGGGAAGTATCTATAATTTTTATTCTAGATATAGGGTTAATATCTTTAATATGTAAGAGTTCTTACAAATCCACAGAAGATCGACAGCCCATAAATGAGATCAAAAGCCAGTAAAATAGACAATGGACAGGAATAACTGATTTTTGAGAAACTCAAATGCAGATGACTTTGAAGCATATGGAAACACGAGTAACTCCATTAATAATGAATACATGAAATTACAATGAGAATTCATTGCTTATCCACCTGGCAAACATGGGTGTGTGGTAATATCCATTGTTGGCAGGAGTGGTATGGAAATCGAGTGCCTAATGGATGCAAACTTTAAGAAAGTGAGTCTGGCGGTATGCGTCAGATGTTAAAATGTCCCCGCCTTTTAACCTGCAATACGCTTCCTAGAAACTGTCTCACAGAACTAGCAATACACTTCTCAGAATCTGTCCCACAGAAATAATCACATAAGCAAAGACTCACACTACAAGGATTTTGACTATAGAGTTGTTTGTAGGAGGGAAAACTGGAAACAATGGGGGCCGTCAAGGGGCCATTAGTTAAATAAATGATGATACATCCATACAATAGAATACTAAACAGCAGTTAAAAAGTAGCTCGATTTCTATTGGCTGGAAGATGGCAATAATGTAGTGAGTTGAAAGTAGATGTACACAGGTCATATCATTCCACTTGTCTCTTTTTAAAAAGAAAAGCATTTTATTTATTTATTTGAGAGCCAGAACAAGAGAGACAGAGAGAGCATGGGCAGGGGGAGAGGCAGAGGCAGAGGGAGAAGCAGACGCCTTGATGAGCAGGGAGCCCGATGCAGGGCTTGATCCCAGGACTCGGGGATCATGACCTGAGCCAATCAAGAATCGGATGGATGCTTAACCCACTGGGCCACCCAGGTGCCCTGATTCCACTTGTTTCTAAAGACAAAAATGTATATCATACATGCGGTGGATCCAGAGGGATGCACACCCGATGTTGCTCACCCCGGGCTACAGGAGTAGCACTCAACATGGGCAGAGCTTCCACTTTTGCCTATGTGTGCTTCTTCAAGTTTCCACATCACAAAAAGACCTGTATTTTCTTTTTTAAAAAAGAAGATCCATAAAGAATTAAACCCCAAATTAGCCATTTAACATATAAGCACGGCATCGAGGGTGACTGAACCCCCCCCCCTTTATTAAAGTCAAAAGTTGCTTGGAGCTCCCCGGTAGATGCAGAAATCTGTCGGAGTCTAGATGGAAGGAATTGCATTATTTCCTGAGGCCATTACTTCCAAATTCCAAAACCAGAAGCAAAGAACACTTTGGCATTTTAGAGTTGCACTTGCACCTTCCTTGAGAGGAGCTGCTGCTTTGGCTTATGGTGATTAACTTTCCTGCCCAGGTTGCCTGGTCTGCAAGACCAGCATCTTCCAGGCAGCCCTGAGGGGTGCTGTGTGCAGGATTTGGCTCCTGATTGACACCTGCAGTTACTATTATCTGCCTCTTGCCTGGCCAATCTGCGTATTATTTTTATATTTATTTATTTATTTATTTATTTATTTATTTATTTATTTATTTATTTATTTATGGCTTACACTGAGTCACCTTATCGTGGCTCGCCGCTTGCCTGTGCAAGCTGTCGTAACGGGCCTATTGCTGTAACTTCCTGAATACAATCAGAGATGTTACATTGCTTAAAAATTTCCTTTGAAATGTCAGACGTGAAGCTTTGTTTTCGACCCAGCCTCTTTTGAAAATCTCTCCCTCCTCGCTGTTGGGGGGGGCTAGCGGATGGCAGAGGGACCAAGGTGGAGCAGGGAGGCCCCCAAGGCCCGGCCTGCGTGTAGCCAGCCACGCCTTGCACCTTCACAGTCGTGCCCTCGGCCCGGGCCCCGCCGTCTTCCCCTCCGCACAGCGAGTGGCAGCCCAGCTGCTCCGCGCAGCTTCTGCACCTCAGAGGCTTCCCGCCACCCTCAGGGAGAAGCCCCCCTCCCACTGTCATCCGTGAGGGTCTGCAAACCCTGCTCCCTGCCCTCCCTTCACCTCACACCTCTCTTCTCATTCCCAGATGCACTAATCTTCCTCCAGTTGTTTTTTTTGTTTTTTGTTTTTTTTGCTTATGTTACTGTTTCCCTCCTCTCATGGCCTTTGCCTGTGCTGTTTCCTGTGCCTGGAACATTCTACCCAATGTTTTGTATGGCCTCCTGCTCTGTCGTTAGGTCTGGCTTCAGTACCATCCCCTGTGAGAGACGGGTGTGTGTCCACCCAGCACCTACTCCTATGTCTATTGCTTGGGATAGCAATGCCCCCAGGTCCCTCTGTGGAAGTGTCCCTCCCACATTCCGGGGGGTTGACACAGGGGAAGCCACACCAACTCCAGCAAATAGGAGCTATGAAAGTCTTCCTTCTCACTTCCCTGGGGGAGAATCTCTCAGGGGTCCCAGCGATGGGGTAGGGACAGTGCCATGGTGGCCACATGGGCAGAGGAATAAAAGTCACCTTGTATTCAGACTTTCAGGAGCTCCTCTCTTAGCCCCGCCTTCCTGTTATTGAACCTGAGCCTCCTGGCAGCTGCACCTGGCAAGTGAGCCCCTTGCATGGATCTGTCACCCGCGGGCACTTGTGCAGCAGCCGCCTCCGCTCTGCAAGGCCGCCTCCTCTCCACGCTCAGTCTGCAGACATCGCTCATCCCCGAGTGGGTGGCTCCTGTCCCATTCCCTGCGTCCCCCTGCATTGATACCCTTGGAAGCCTGGCCCTTTCTTGCAGTTCCCCTGGGGTTTGAGCAAGGAGAAGAGACTCCTCAAGGAGAATGACTATCCATCAACACGTCCAACTTCAAGCGGCTCCCTAGAAAGCTCAATCTTCTCCCTTTGGAATATTACTCAGCCATTAGAAACGACAAATACCCACCATTTGCTTCAACGTGGATGGAACTGGAGGGTATTATGCTGAGTGAAGTAAGTCAATCGGAGAAGGACAAACAGTGTATGTTCTCATTCATTTGGGGAATATGAATAATAGTGAAAGGGAATATAAGGGAAGGGAGAAGAAGTGTGTGGGAAATATCAGAAAGGGACACAGAACATAAAGACTCCTAACTCTGGGAAACGAACTAGGGGTGGTGGAAGGGGAGGAGGGCGGGGGGTGGGGGTGAATGGGTGACAGGCACTGAGGGGGACACTTGACGGAATGAGCACTGGGTGTTATTCTGTATGTTGGTAAATTGAACACCAATAACAATTAATTTATTAAAAAAAAATCTTCTCCCTTCGGAAAAGGACTGCAACCTTTTCCTGCTTTGCTCAGACCTCCTACTTCATCACCTCCCTGCTCAGACTCAGGAAATGACCCCATGCACTAGAGTTTCACAGAGAAAAGACAACCTCCCCGCATGGCCTGTCATCTTGGCAAGGTGACCCCAGTGCATACAACTCCATCACCATGGAGGAGGTGCCCCCTCCTGTCTGAGCCTGATAATTGTCCTTTTATGAAGCTCGGGTTCAGTTCCCTCCCCTAGGGTCCTAGCTGGGCACCCCTCTCTCCAGCATTTAGTATTGACCAGCTCTCATTAGTATCTGAACTTAGAGTGACCACCTCCCTCCAGTGTATGAGGGGGTTCCCTGGACTCAGAAAACTTTCAGCACAAAAACCAGAATGAATTTGTCACCTGATTTTTCTCCTAGATTCTGAACTAATCCTCCTTCAACCCTACTCTTTCTTCATCTTCATCTTTCCCTAAATCTCTCCTCTCCTTCATGCCCAAGCTTCTTAAAGCAGATGTTTGTAATCTGGGGTGAGGGGCGGTGTTGTTCGCTTCCCAGTCACTTTGGGAGAAAAGGAACAGAGCCACGTGACTGCAGGAGCAGCTTGGGGCATCTGCCTGTTGTCCCTGCTGCAGGGCGCTCCCCATTCTGCAGGGCCGTGGGCAGGACCCCTTTCCCTCCGTTCCACCACACACTGTTACCAGACCCACCATTTCCTTGAGATGGTTTTTGGCAGGGTCAATGGTTCATATCTAGGTACATTTCCCATCATCATTCCACTTGGATGTTCAGTTGGTGATGCTCAACACAGGTGAGCCTTGGCTTCTGTGCCCTCATACTGTCTTAATTCCTGTCAACCTTTGCAGCTTTCTTGCAGGCTCCATCCTCCTAATCATGAAATCTCTAGGCCCTCTTTACACACTCACCCCGGGGAGCTCATCCACTTGTCTGGCTCCACTTGTCCTATCTATGCTGGTAAATACAAGTCTCTGTCCAGTTCTAATCTCTGTTCCAATCCAAATTCCTCCTGGACAAACCCATCTGGATGCCCCCAAAGAAACTCATGCTCAGCTCATCCAATATCAATCTCATCATTACTCCTGCTTAACCCCGCAGCAATTCCTGGGTATCCATCTCAGACAGTGGGGCCAGTATCTACCCAGTTGGGCAAGCCATGGGTAGCTACCAGTCATCCTTGAGTCTTCCCTCACCACACCTTCTATGTCAATGAGTATTCTTAATTGCAAGCCAAGAAAACCAACTGGAAGCAACTGGAAGGATGTTCAGTAGCTCACAGATGCTGCAGCAAGACTGCTGAGCAACAGTTCATCTGAGTGGAGCCAAAATCGATGATGCCTGCTCAACCGACAGAACCGGCATTGCCCCTAGGCACTGACTCCACTGTTTGTGTCACTAACAGTTCTGATCCTGGACCTCAGTCGCTACTGCTAGAATTAACACAGATGCCACCATTACCAACTTCACCAGAATGGAGTCTGTGTAGTACCGGCTAATTTTATGATTGGTTTACAACCAAGAAAGCAGGATGGGGTTGGGGGTAGGGAAGCCACTGCAATTTGACTGACAAAGTATAGCAGCTTCATGCCAGTGGCTTCACTGCAAGCAATGTTGGGAAGTGAGTATCTCGCATTTTTTGCTTCGGGAGTGGGAGTAGTGGTTCTGCATCACACGATGGTAGGAATGCATCCTCAAGCACGGGAATGAGGTTCTGATGCCAGGTGGCTGCAAAGAATGGATAGTGTCTACTGTCCACCTATTGATGGCTCAACAAACACTCTTCACACACTTATACTTCATTTTAAAAAAAGATTTTTATTTATTCATTTAAGAGAGAGAGAGAGAGAGAACGCACAGGGAGAGGGCCAGAGAGAGAAGGAGAGATTTCCTGCTGAGCTTGATCCCAGGACCCTGAGATCATGACCTGAGCCAAAGTCAGAGCTTGACCTACTGAGCCACCCAGGTGCCCCTCACACACTTAAACTTCTTTAAAAAAAAATGCTCCTGCCCAACATAATGCAACTCGCCCTCCTAAAAGAAAGCCCATTTGTTATCTGTCTGGAACCTTATCTTTTTTCTGCATGCAGCTTCAAATCCAGGATCTTATGTAGTGACCATTTCTACCTTATTTCTAAAACGATCCCATCTCCATGTTTTGTTGTGGAAGGATTATGTGTCAGTTATACCTCAATAAAACTCAGAGAAAAAAAATCTTCTTAATGATGTGGAAGAAAGACAGAGATGATTTCAAACCATTTCCCTTACACTTGAAGCAGCGAGGAAGAAAACACAGGGAACTTCTGTGGCCATAGTTTTGTAACCACCCCATGCCTCTACTAAGCACATCTAGCAAGCAGTTCCTTAAAGCCTTGGTCTTCTTGTCTCCTATCATCCCTCAGTTAATCCTTTATACTATGAGCTGATAAAAATAGTCACCCCTGAAAGATCTAAGCCATAGGTGGCCCTGCCTTTATAGACTTCCAGTAATACTAATCCTTGGAAAAGGGGAGTCAGGAGCATCAGAGTGTCCCTGGGGAACCCCCGCCCCACCTCGGGTTCATGCACATTGTCTACCAGTCTCCCACCTGTAACACTGTCCTTATATCCTTTTGACAATTAATTTAGCCCCTCCATCTATGGCACAGCCCGTCCTGTATTACCTGCTCCCTGAAGGTCATAAGAAGCCTAACATGGCCAGCTGGCAGTCTTAAACTTCTAGTTTAAAGGCATCATTGCTATATCAGCTGTTGGGAGCCTCTTCTTCCTCTTGGGTATTAAGTCCTCTGAGTGATCAAGGCACAGAGTTGTGAGGATCGAGAGAAAGACTTTGACACAGCTGGTAGTCCAAGTGTCAGGCTCCTGAAAATGCTGCTGCAGAAAAAACCCAACATCTCTGTGACCTTCTTGCCTGTAGGGATTGCTAAATCAGCAGGAAGATGTGCCTCACCCCTCTTGCACCACCACATCTTCTCTCAATTTGCATCTGAAACCCTAGTTGCAAGAGACTTGCAAATGTGGAGTTCAGTCTCTGTGTCACAGGAAGGGCTACTCAAAGGGGATTGGGGTGGCACTGGGTGCCAATTCTATGTGGAATGACCCCTTCAAGACATGGTCTCGACCATCTGTGCTAGGGTGATGGATGGCCACTCTGTTTGGCACCAGTCTGTTTGGTCACTGGTGAACTGGAGTCTCAGCGGTGTCAGTAACTAGGTCTGCCTTGGTGGGGTGAGGACTAGGACTTTGCCATGTCTTCATGCTTATTATCCTATTTCCTGACACTGGCCAGTCAGACCCCTGGTGAATCTTCAGTGAGGACTTTATTCCACATGTCCACGGTTGATAATCCAGGTCACATCTCACTTACACAGGCCTTGGGCCATCAGAACTCCTGTCCTTAATACTACCTGGAGTTTGACTTCCTTCAATAACATGTCCAGAAAAATCCAGTCCATATTTTACTCAACTTCCTGGAGATCTGGGACCAAGTTTCTTATTATTTAGGGTACTTTGCTGCAAGCAACAGAGACAAATTCTGGCTAATGTAGTCAGAACAATTATTATTTCAAAATTACCAGGCATTTCACAGAATCTGTGGAAGGGTGGCAAATCAAGGTTGGATACCACAGAACTGATAGTCATCTCCCAAATTAGACTGCAGGGATGGTGTTATGAATGTGTCTATACCATTGGACAGCTTACATGGCTGGCTCTTTCAGTGTTGCCACCAGAATCAGTGCCCTTGCAGAGGGGATGTAGCCACTTTCACATGTACTGCCCCCACCCCCAGAAGGAATCTGCATGACTTCACTGCTTCATGTCACCATCTTCTGATTAAACACTGGAGATGAGGAGCCATAAAGAGGGTAGGTAGTTTTGATTGGCAGGGTCTAGATCCTGTGCCTGAGTCCTGGCTACTAGGAGGCTAGCAAATGAATACATGATTTTTTAACTACTGTGTTAGGAGGCAGACTCTGTTCCCAGACCTGGGAAGAGCTTCAGCTGCAGTGTGGCCATAAAGAATGACAAACACTCACTATGTCCCCCATATATACTCAATTACTCATTCTACCCATAGTGGAATATCTGTAGTCAATTCCTACTAACTCAACCTCCGAAATCTCCTCTTTAACAGCTTTATTGAAATAGAATT
The DNA here is from genome assembly GCF_905146905.1 of Nyctereutes procyonoides. NCBI lineage: Eukaryota > Metazoa > Chordata > Mammalia > Carnivora > Canidae > Nyctereutes > Nyctereutes procyonoides. The sequence goes on along the minus strand of NW_026575146.1, from coordinate 61,983,386 downwards.
CACGTGATATAAATTACCCATTTAAAGTATATAATTCAATGGTCATTGGTATATTATATTATGAATGTCTGTAAATTGGGATAAAATACATAACATAAAATTTGCTGTTTTAAGTGTACAATTCAGTAGCATGAATTACTTTCATAATGTTGTGCAACGATCACCACTATTTCCAAAACTCTTTCCATCATCCCGAACAGAATCTCTGTAATCATAACCATCATTTTATATTCTCACCAGCAATGTGCAAAGGTTCCAATTTCTCCAACATCCTTACCAATACTTGTTATTTTCCATTTTTAAAAGATTTTATTTATTTGAGGGGGGGGCGTAGGGATTATAGGGAGGAGGCAGAAGGAAAGGGAGAAGCACATTTCCTGCTCAATGGGGAGCTTGATCCCAGGACCCTGAGATCATGACCTGAGCCAAAAACAGATGCTTAGAACAAACTGAGCCACACCAACACCCCTATTTTCCACTTTTTATTATAGCCATCGTATCAGATGTGAAATGGTATCGCATCGTGGTTTTGATTAGCGTTTCCCTGATGATTAGTGATATTGAGCATCTTTTCATGTATAGATGCATGTATATATATTCTTTGAAGAAATATTTCATTCAAGTCCTTTTGCTATTTAAAAAATTGAGTTGTCTTTTTGTTGTTTAGTTGTAGGAGTTCTTTATGTTTTGTGAACATTGGACCCTTATCAGATATATGGTTTTCAAATAATTTTCTCTAATATGTGTGTTGCTTTTTCACTCTATTGATAGCATCCTTTGATGAACAGAAATTTTAAAATATGGTGAAGGACAATTTGTCAGTTTTTTCATCATTGTTACTTGTGCTTCTTGTTATATCTGGGAATTCATCGCCAAATCCAAGGTCTTGAAGATTTACCCCTAAGCTTTCTCTAAAAATTTTATAATTTTTGCTCTTATATTTAGAATATTGATCCATTTTGAGTTAATTTTTGTTTAATTTTGTATATGGTATGAATTAGGTAATCTAATTCCATTTTTTTTGCACCATCTGTTTAAAAACTGTTTTTCCCCATCAAATGCATTTGTTTCCCTTGCAGAAACCAATTGGCCAGGGATGCATGAGTTTATTTCTGAACTGTCAATTCTATCCTACTGATCCTCCATCTATTCTCATCAGTATCACATTATTTTGATTACTATAGCTTTTGTATTAAGTTTTAAAATCAGGAAATATGAGTGCTATAACTTTGATCTTCTATTTTCAAAATTTCCTTGCCTATTCGAGGTCCCTTATAATTCCATATGAATCTGAATATTGGATTTTTTTATTTTGGCAAAAAAAGGCCATTGGAATTTTGATAGCAATTGCATTGAATCTGTAGATCTCTTTGGTTACTATTAACATTTTTACACTATTAAATCTTTCTATCTATGAGCATGGGATGTCTTTCCATTTACATAGATCTTAATTTCTTTCAGCAATGTTCTTTAATTTTCAGTGTTCAAGTATCTCACATCCTAGGTTATATTTATTTTCAGGTATTTTATTTTTCAGATGCTATTGTTCCTTCTTTTCTTTTTCAGTTTCCTTTTCTGATTATTTATTGTGGGCGTATAAAAATACAACCAATTTTTATGTGTTGATCTTGCTTCCTGCAACTTTATTGAATTCATTTATTATCTCCAGTAGCTTGTGTGTGTGTGTGTGTGTGTGTGTGTGTGTGTGCATATTCTTTGGGATTTTCTGTATGTAGAATAATGTCATCTGTAAATAGAGGTATTTCATATTACTTTTCCAATTTGGATATCTTTTATTTCTTTTTCTTGTCTAATTATTCTGGGTAGTATGATGTTAAATTCAACAGTGGTGAAAGTGGGCATCCTTGCCTTATTCCTGATCTTAGGGAGCAGTTTTAAGTCTTTCACCATTAAGTATGATGTTAGCTGTGGGTTTTTCCTAAATGCTCATTATCATATCAAGGAAATTCTATTCTATTCCTAGCTTTCTTTTTTTTTTTTTATTCCTAGCTTTCTGAGAGTTTTTTTTAACCTTGAAAGTATGTTGGATATTGTCATATGCCTTTTCTGAATCAATTGAGATGATCATATGATTTTTTCTTTCATTGCATTAATATGATATATTACATTTGTTGATTTTCTTATGTGTACTGCCCTTGCATTCCTGGCATAAATTCCACTGGTCACAGAATATAATACTTTCAGTGTGCTGTTCCATTCCGTTTGCTAATGTTTTGCTAAGAATTTTGCTTTTCTATTCGTAAAGGATATTGGTCTGTCTTTATCTGGCTTTGGAATCAGGATAATGCTGGCCTCATAGAATGAATTAAGAAGTCTTCTCTCATCTTTATTTGAAAAGTTTGAGAAGGGGCACCTGGGTGGCTCAGTTGACTAAGCACCCGCCTTTGGCTTAGGTCATGATCTCAGAGTCCTCGGATCAACCCCCGCATTGGGCTCTTAGTTCAGGGGAGTCTGCTTCTCCTTCTCCCTCTGTCCCTGTCCCCACTCGTGCTCCCTCTCTCTCTTAAATAAATAAATAAATAAATAAATAAATAAATAAATAAAATCTGTTTTAAAAAAGAAGAAAAGTTTCAGAAGAATTGGTATTAATTCTTCTTTAAATATTAGTGGAATTCACCAGTGACACTATCTTGTTTGGGGCTTTTCTTTGATTCAGTCTCTAGTTATTGTAGGTCTGTTGAGCTTTTCTATTCTCCCCCCCTTTTTTTAAGATTTTAGTTATGTATTTATTTGAGAGATAAAGAGAGAGAGATAGAGAGAGGGAGGGAAAGCAGAGGAAGGTGCAGAGAGAGAAGGAGAAGCAGACTCCATGCTAAGTGCAGAGCCCAATGTGGGGCTCGATCCCAAGATCCTAAGATCATGACCCGAGCTGGAATCAAGAGTCAGATGCTAAACCAACTGAGCCACCCAGTTTACTCTAAATTTCCTATTTCCTTTTAAGTCAGTTTAAGTAATTTGTGTTTCTGGGTATTTGTCCATTTTATCTCTATTATCCAATTTGTTGTTATACAATTGCTCATAGAATTCTTTTATGATCCGTTTTCTTTTTCTATGGTCAGTAGTGATGTCCCTACTTGCATTTCTGGTTTTAGTTATTTGCATCTTCTCTCTCCTTCCCTTTGTCAATCTAGCTAAAATTTGTCAATTTTGTTGGTCTTATTTTTTTCTTTTTAAGATTTATTTATGATAGACATAGAGAGAGAGAGAGAGAGAGGCAGAGACACAGGAGGAGGGAGAAGCAGGCTCCATGCCGGGAACCCAACACAGGACTCGATCCCGGGACTCCAGGATTGTGCCCTGGGCCAAAGGCAGGCACCAAACCGCTAAGCCACCCAGGGATCCCCAATTTTGTTAGTCTTTTCAGAGAACCAGTATTGGGGTTCATTGATTTTCTCTTTTATTGTATTTTCTATTCTATTTGTCTCTGCTATAATGTTAGTATTTCCTTCCTTCTGTTACCTTTGAGTTTAATTCACTCTTTTCTACCCCACCCCACCCCCATTTCCTCAAGGTATAAGTTAGGCTATTGTCTTGAGATCTTTCTAATTTTTTTAAAGAATTATTTTTAAGTAATCTCCATACCCAATGTGGGGCTTGAACTCACAACCCTGAGATCAAGAGTTGCATGCCCTATTGAGTGAGCCAGCCAGGTTCCCAAATCTTTCTTATTATTAAACTTTTTGACAGCTATGAATTTCCCCCTGAGCTCTGTATATAATGCAAATACCCATAGGTTTGGGTATGTTGTATTTTCATTTCTTTTGCATCTAACTATCCAATTTCCTTTGTGATTTCTTCTTTGACCCATTGGTTGTAATCAGAGTGTGTTGTTTAATTTCCCCATATTTGTGAATTTTCCAATTTTCCTTCTCATTGATTTCTAGCTTCATTTCATTGTTGTTAAAGATACTTTATATGATTTCAACATTTTAAAATTTATTGGCCCCCATTAGTGTCATATAGCCTATCCTGGAGAGTATTCATGTGCATTTGAGAAGAACACGTATATTTTTGTTGTTAGGTGGAGTGTTCTGTGTACTAGTTAGTTTATAGAGGTTGAGTTTAGCTGGCTTATTGTGTTCTTCCAGTCTCTGTATTGTTATTGATCTTTTGTCTAATATTCTATCCATTACCAAAACTAGAGTATGGAAGTCTCCAAATATTATTGTAGAACTGTCTATTTATCCCTTCAGTTCTGTCAATACCAAAGATCTCTTGAATCTATCCTTGCCAACAAACTTTTTCCTGTTCCACTGTAATGGCATTTAACTGACCTCCGCCTTACTCTGGTTAAATCTGTTCTCCACACAACAGCCAAAGTGGTCTTCCTTCTTCTTCTTCTTCTTCTTCTTCTTCTTCTTCTTCTTCTTCTTCTTCTTCTTCTTCTTCTTTTCTTAAGATTTGTTTCTTTCTTAGAGAGAGAGAGAGAGACAGAGAGAGAGAGAGAGTCAGAGGGAGAGAATTTCAAGCAAACTTCCCTGCTGAATATGGTACCCAACTCGGCTCGATCTCACAACCCTAAAACCATTTTCCCTAGGCCTCCATTGTACTCAAGAAAAAATTCAAATTCTTTAGTGTCATTTCAAAGCCCAAAGTGACTTGGATTTGACTCTAATTTTGTCTTCTTACCATTTGCCTTTTTAACTCTAATTTCAGATATATTGAATGTTTCATGTTTCCAATTGCATTCATCTTTATCTAACCTTCTGACCTTTGCTTTACTTTTTTTTCATGCTACCTAGAACTGCCTCTCACTCTGCACCTCAACCTCTTCATATAGAGAATTTTTGTTGACCATTTACATGTCAGTTAAGCTATCAAATCCTCCAGGAAGCACACTATGACTTCCTGATACAAAATGAGGTGCTCTTTTGTTTTGTTTTTTAAAATTCCACCTCTACATGTGCTTTGACATTTATCATAGCACTTAATACCTCATAACAGGATTACTCTTTCTTTGGCTTGTTGGTCTACACCACTGGAGCCTTTAGCATTGTGCCTGGAACGTAATAGCTCTGTTGGAAGAGCCAAGGCACAGTTGGCCATGAATATCTTTGCATGTTCTTATTGGTTATGCTGAGAATACAAGGCCTTGACCACTCTTCATCTGAGCCACTTGCAATGAGTAACCCTGAAATATAAGGTCGTATCTCCTCCCACATGAAGAGCAGGTCTATTTCCACTTACTGTAGTAGTGATGACTCTCCTAAGCTCTGTGTATTCCTGTTTTGTAACACAATTCATTACACACACAGGCATACATTATGGAAGTTTTGTGATGGCCCTGTGGGATTGAGGGTGGGGAACATAGGAAACCCATGCACATCTGCTGCTTTTTCCATCGATAACCAAAGTCCTTTGTCTCTGACCCAGGAATCTCATGTCTTCTGTTAGCATCCAAAAATGCCAACAGGCTAACTTGTTAGCTTGCAAGTAGAATAAAATCCTAGACTCTTTACTGCGCTTGACAAAATCAAGGTATAGTTATCTCTAAGAACAAGAACTGGAATTGACACATCTGTATTAGTTTGCTAAGGCTGCCTTAACAAAGCATTGTAGACTGGGTGGCTTATACAACAGAAATTTATTTTCCTGCAGTTCTGGAGGCTAGACATCTGAGATTAAGGTGTTGGAAGGTTTGATTTCTTCTGAGGCTTGAGGGAGGATATGTTTCAGGCCTCTCGCCTTGGCTTGCAGATGGCCATCTTCTCCCTGTGTCTTCACATCATCCTCCCTCTGTACATGTCTGTGTCCAAATTCTTTCTTCTTATAAGGACATCAATCATATTGGAATATGGCCCACCTTAATGACCTCATTATAACTTAATTACCTCTGTAAAGATGCTGTCTCTAAATATGGTCACAATCTGAGGTACTGGGTACTGGGGGTTAGGAAACTGACATGTGAATTTGAGGAGGACCACAATTCTGCCCATAATAGCACCATAAAGAAAAGCAGAATACAAACATTCTTCAGGTTTTATAGCATAACCTCCCCACCTTGTTATTTTTAATGAATTATCAATAAAAAATAATTTAAAAAGGAAACTTCAAGATGTTAAAGTTATTTTTGAAAGATATAAAATTCATTTTTCCCTAGGTATTTCAAAAATTATTCTTAAATCCTTGAAACTTGGCAGTTTCCTCAGGTGGTTACACTAATAGATCTTTTTGATCATATGAAACTGTGTTTTAGAGCAGAGATATTTCTAGCATTACACTAAAGCAATAATTTACTACATGTATTGATTTAAAATTTTATCTGAAATTAAAACATAGGAATAAGGAACATTTTTTATTGGTAGATATTCTCTAACTAAGAGAAATGATAGAATTAAAACATTACAAGTAGTCACAACATGAGGACTGTCTATATTGACTTGGGATTTATGCTTTTAGCTTATGATATCTCATTTCTTGTTTTGCTTATTATGTGGAATTCAACATTAGCTAGTGATGTGGAAAAGAGATTTCAAGTGAATGAGCCTTGAGGAATACAATTAAAGAATAAAACAGCTAAAATAACTCATAATTTATATTCCCTCAGTACAAACAAACAAGACAGTTGGAATAGAGAAAATATTTCTATTCTGTGGAAATAATCTTTTAGAAAGGCTTTTAATCCCCAAAGCATTTACTTTTTTGTTTGTTTACCAAAATATGGGTTTTTGTCTCTGAAGAAATACTACTGTAGAACCACAATCTTGATTATGTATAAGAATATACATTTTCTAATAGTTTGAGCCATAATTGAATAACTCCAGAAATGATCATCAAATTTGACTTCTAAAAAACTTCCCTAAAAAGGGACACCAGGGTGGCTCAGTCGACTTTCCTTCTAACTTCCTTTGTGAGTATAATTACGGTTGAGATCTATCCATGCTGTTGTGCGTATCAATAGTTCATTCCTTTTTATTGCTGAATAGTAGCCCACTGCATGGATATACTACTGTGTGTTAAACCATTCACCTGTTGATGAATATGTAGATGTTTCCTGGTTTGGGTTATTATAGACAAGCTGATATGAACATTCTTATATAGCCTTTGTGTGGATGGAAAGACGTTGGTGAGGGTGATGCAGAAAATAGAGAGATTGGGATTTTATATGTTCCCTTGTTCACTAAACATTTTAGAAAGAGAATACTGAACCAGGGGCACCCTCAGTGAAGTCTGAAGCATGCGCTTACATGCTGATAGTTTGAGAAGTAATTCCCAGAGTGGGAATGAGGGGCTGGGGTGAGTTGTGTGGGAAAGAAGGTAAAGTCAATACAACGTGCTTTATTGGGGTTGCCACTTTTAAGCAAGGAAGCTTGATTGTTTAGTATACGTGCTGCCAAAGCAAGGACAAGGAAGCTTGATTCTTTTTTTTTTTTTAAGATTTTATTTATTTGAGAGAGAGAAAATGAGCAGTGGGGAGGGGCGGAGAGAGAGAGAGAGAGAGAGAGAGAGAGAAGCAGACTCCCCACTGAGCAGGAAGCCTGATGAGGGGCTCGATCCCAGGACCCCAGCATCATGACCTGAGCAGAAGGCAGACTCTTAACTGACTGAGCCACCCAGGTGCCCCAAGGAACCTTGATTCTTAGTGGACACCTCCTGAACCCAGAATTATTCACCCAAAGGACAGGAGATAGGAATGTCTATCTACCAAATCTTACTCCTTATTGTTCAGGGGCTTTCCCTGGAGGAATCACTCCATGCTTCTGTGCTGTGCATGTGCCAGAGCCTAGCAAACACTGCTCAACTCTGTAGTTATGAAATAGAGAAGTAAAAAAAAATGAGCATCTGGCTCATTATGCATGGCATATGGTATGAGTACATTGGGCACCCTCTGAAAAGCATCATAAATCCAAAAGTACTATTTTACTTATATCCTGAAAACTGCAAAAATACCTCATCCATCCTAGGCATATGGGCAATACAGAAAGATTTAGAATGGAAATGAAATGTTACATTGCAATTCCGTTCCTCCTGTGTAACTTTAAGAGCAATGAGTAAACTGATTTCATCATTTTCCCAAAGCCTGGGAATATCTACATTCTGTGCCCTCCAAGCCTGTAATCTATGCTATGTTTGTGGTTTCTTGTGTATCTTGGGTGAAAACTTACTCCTGGTCATTGATTTGTGGAAGATTTGTTCAGTCAGTGATACTGATGGAGAACTTATTAGACTCTGTCATATTTTGAGTGATAAAGGCATTCAATTACTGTGTCAGTTTCACAGCTTTACATTTTCCAATTAATATATAGAAAAACAAAATCATACCATTGGGAAAACGAGGTTAGGTATGACCTTTTAAGCTTTTTAAACTAAAAATGAAATATAGGTAAAAGTCCAAAAGATTATGAAACAAAATACAGAAAGTAATAAAACCAGAGGAAAAATTGAATTGATAATTGAACATTGAAAGATAATTGTGTTGGTTTCCTACAGCTCTCATAGCAATCACCATGGACATGGTGGTTTAGACAACAGAAATTTATCCTCCCTCAATTTTGGAGGCCAGAAATCTGAAATTAAGGTGTGGACAGGACTATGCTCCCTCTGGAGGCGCCAAGGGAGGATCCATCCTGCCTATTCCAGCTCCTGGGGACTGTAGGCAGTCCTCTGCTTCCAGGGCTTGTCATCACACCCCTGCAACATCTACCTCTATCTTTGCCAGCTTCATTCATTTTGCCTTCTCTTCTGTGTCTGAGTCTTCCCCTCTTCTGTCTTAAACTACAATCTGCCTTTCTCTTAGGATGCTTCTGATTGGGTTTTTGGTCCATGCAGATAATCCAGGATGAGCTTCTCACCCCAATATGCTTCATTGCATCTGCAAAAAACAACATTCACAGATTCTGGGGATAAGAATATAAACATATCTTTTGGTGTCACCATTCAAACCAGTACAGTGATTGTTTGAAAAAAGTAATAAAATAGACATAACCTGGACAAGTCTGATCAAGAAAAGGAAGAAGAAGAAGGAGAAGAAGAAGAAGAAGAAGAAGAAGAAGAAGAAGAAGAAGAAGAAGAAGAAGAAAGAAGGCACAGGAAAGAACAACAGGATAGGAAAAAGGGTGTAATTATATATTATAGATACAGAGGAGATTTAAATTCAAGGATAACAAAATGTACAGCTTTATACCAGTACATTAAAAAACTTAAAGAAAACTGACAATTTTCTAAAATGCTCAAGTTTGCCAAACTTGGCTCTAAAAGGCATAGTATAACTAAAAAGATCATGAATCAAAAGAGAATTTGAAATGGTAGTCAAATATCTTCTAAAATAGATATTATTTAAATGCTTTTATAGATGAGTTCTATCAAACCTTCAAGGAACAGAAAAAATTTATCCTAAATTCCAAATACAAAAAAAAAAAAAGATTGTATTCACTTTCTTGAGCTGTCATCACAAAATATCACAGGCTTATTACTTAAAACACAGAAAATTACTTTTTTGTCATTCTAGAGGCCAGAAGTCCAAGGTCAAAGCTCCAAAAAAATTCAGTTTCTGGTGAGACTTGGCTTGCAGACAGCCCCTTTCTAGCTGTGTCCTTACCTGGCTTTTCCTCTATGGGTGCATGAAGAAATTGAGTGAGAAAGCTCTGGTGTGTTTTCGTCTTCATATAAGGACACCAGTCCTATCAGGCTTGCCTCGCCTGACCTGAACTGCCCCCTCATGCCTCACTTAAGCCTAATTACCTCCTTAAAGATCATATCTCCAGATAGAGTCACATGGGGAGTGGTCAGGCCTTCAACATATAAATTTAAGGGTGGGAAACAAGTCCATTTTTAACAAAGGTAAAAAATTAAATAACTGAGTTTATGACAATAGTATCAATCTGATATCAAAACAGGAAATGGGCTTTTCGTAGATGGCTTGCCCATTTCCTGTTTTGATAAGCCCACAGCAAATATCATTCTCAATGGGGAAGCACTGGGAGCCTTTCCCCTAAGATCAGGAACCAGACAGGGATGTCCACTCTCACCACTGCTATTCAACATAGTATTGGAAGTCCTAGCCTCAGCAATCAGACAACAAAAAGACATTAAAGGCATTCAAATTGGCAAAGAAGAAGTCAAACTCTCCCTCTTCGCCGATGACATGATACTCTACATAGAAAACCCAAAAGCCTCCACCCCAAGATTGCTAGAACTCATACAGCAATTTGGTAGCGTGGCAGGATACAAAATCAATGCCCAGAAATCAATGGCATTCCTAAACACTAACAATGAGACTGAAGAAAGAGAAATTAAGGAGTCAATCCCATTTACAATTGCACCCAAAAGCATAAGATACCTAGGAATAAACCTAACCAAAGAGGTAAAGGATCTATACCCTAAAAACTATAGAACACTTCTGAAAGAAATTGAGGAAGACACAAAGAGATGGAAAAATATTCCATGCTCATGGATTGGCAGAATTAATATTGTGAAAATGTCAATGCTACCCAGGGCAATTTACACGTTCAATGCAATCCCTATCAAAATACCATGGACTTTTTTCAGAGACTTAGAACAAATTATTTTAAGATTTGTGTGGAATCAGAAAAGACCCCGAATAGCCAGGGGAATTTTAAAAAAGAAAACCATAGCTGGGGGCATCACAATGCCAGATTTCGGGTTGTACTACAAAGCTGTGGTCATCAAGACAGTGTGGTACTGGCACAAAAACAGACACATAGACCAATGGAACAGAATAGAGAATCCAGAAATGGACCCTGAACTTTATGGTCAACTAATATTCGACAAAGGAGGAAAGACGATCCACTGGAAGAAAGACAGTCTCTTCAATAAATGGTGCTGGGAAAATTGGTCATCCACATGCAGAAGAATGAAACTAGACCACTCTCTTGCACCATACACAAAGATAAACTCAAAATGGATGAAAGATTTAAATGTGAGACAAGACTCCATCAAAATCCTAGAGGAGAACACAGGCAACACCCTTTTTGAACTTGGCCACAGTAACTTCTTGCAAGATACATCCACGAAAACAAAAGAAACAAAAGCAAAAATGAACTATTGGGACTTCATCAAGATAAGAAGCTTTTGCACAGCAAAGGATACAGTCAACAAAACTCAAAGACAACCTACAGAATGGGAGAAGATATTTGCAAATAACATATCAGATAAAGGGCTAGTTTCCAAAATCTATAAAGAACTTATTAAACTCAGCACCAAAGAAACAAACAATCCAATCATGAAATGGGCAAAAGACATGAAGAGAAATCTCACAGAGGAAGACATAGACATGGCCAACATGCACATGAGAAAATGCTCTACATCACTTGCCATCAGGGAAATACAAATCAAAACCACAATGAGATACCACCTCACACCAGTGAGAATGGGGAAAATTAATAAGGCAGGAAACAACAAATGTTGGAGAGGATGCGGAGAAAAGGGAACCCTCTTACACTGTTGGTGGGAATGTGAACTGGTGCAGCCACTCTGGAAAACTGTGTGGAGGTTCCTCAAAGAATTAAAAATAGACCTGCCCTACGACCCAGCAATTGCACTGTTAGGGATTTACCCCGAAGATTCAGATGCAATGAAACGCCGGGGCACCTGCACCCCGATGTTTCTAGCAGCCATGTCCACAATAGCCAAACTGTGGAAGGAGCCTCGGTGCCCATCGAAAGATGAATGGATAAAGAAGATGTGGTTTATGTATACAATGGAATATTACTCAGCCATTAGAAACAACAAATACCCACCATTTGCTTCAACGTGGATGGAACTGGAGGGTATTATGCTGAGTGAAGTAAGTCAATCGGAGAAGGACAAACAGTGTATGTTCTCACTCATTTGGGGAATATGAATAATAGTGAAGGGGAATATAAGGGAAGGGAGAAGAAATGTGTGGGAGATATCAGAAAGGGACACAGAACATAAAGACTTCTAACTCTGGGAAATGAACTAGGGGTGGTGGAAGGGGAGGAGGGCGGGGGGTGGGGGTGAATGGGTGACGGGCACGGAGGGGGACACTTGACGGGATGAGCACTGGGTGTTATTCTGTATGTTGGTAAATTGAACACCAATAAAAATTAATTTATAAAAAAAAAAAACAGGAAATGAACCTCACAAATAGAAATCGGTAAGTCAATGTTGCTTGCCTATGAGTCTAGATAGAAACTCTTAGAATATTAAAATAAGTTTATGCAAGGAATGTGGAATGTTTCAAAATAGAAAAATGACAATGTTTTCGATACAGACATTATTCAAAGCTGAAATCCCTATTATCTTTGATTTGACACTAATGATAAAAGAATAAGCATCATTGGGAAAAATTAGTCATAGCAGGAAATAGCCTAAATCTGCATTGGATGTTAAGAACAGCCAGCAAACATCAGTAGCGATCTGGTTAAAATCAGAAACAAAACCAGCTGGTTCCTACCCCTACTGAACATTATGCTGGAGACTTGAGCCACTGCAATAACCAGCAGAAAGAGGTATGAACATCAGTGAGGAAGACAAAAAACAATATGATTTTTTCAGTTGACATGATTTCTGTCTTAAAAAAGGGTACCAACTAATAAATGATTAGTTTTAATAAGTTACTTCAATCAGATAGCCAGACACAGATGAATATAAAGAATCAATAGCATTGTTGCCTAGATGACAATAATCAATTAGGAGCCATAATAGAAAAAAATTATAAACAATGGCAGCCAAGATTTAATATCTGCACTAGTAAGTCTAACATAGTAAGTGGAAGATCTACATAGAGAAATATGTAAAGTATTATTCGATGAGTTAGAAGAAAATTTAATAAGTGACAAAATATTCCCGAAGTTCATTTCTAAATTCAGTGAATAACCATCAAAATTTCAACGGATTTTTTTTCATGGAAATTAACTCTCTGATTTTAAAATTCATAGGGAGCCATAAATGTGCATGAACACCCAAATATTGTTAAAAAGAGAGCTAGGATTTCTACACAGGTATAAAAATATTACAGATTTGCTCTTCCAGACATTGTTGGTGGTCTATCTGATATCCATTCTCTCTTCTTACTTGCTAACACAATCTTGATTTTATTTGGAGTGGTATAGTTTTCAACCTCACAGTTTCCTTTGCTCTTGAAGTGGTCCTGTGACATAGTTTAGGTCAATCAGATTTAAGTAAAGTTTTGTCATGTGAGACTTTTGGGAGAAGTATAGTTTTCCTGACACAGAGGGACACATTCAAATTAGATATAGGTATAGTTTTTCCCATTCCTTGCTCATTCCCCCCCTTTACTCTGCCTATGATATGATGCCTGGAGGTTCATCAGCCATCTGGCAGACATGAGAGCCAAAACCTCAAGTGATAAAGTGGCAGCGCTGACAGCAAGAATGATTCTGCATCACAGATGCCATCTTGGACTTGCCATGCCTGACCTGGACCGTCTAGCTCTGGCATTTTCGTTACACAAGAATAATCAACTCCAATTAAGCCACTGTTATCAGAATTTTGTGACTTGCAGCCAAACGCAGTCCTAACTGATACAAAAACAGGGAGCCACCGATATGGATGGAGGGATAGACAAATCTATCTATGGAAGAAAATACAAAATTCTACATCAGAACCATGCAAGTATAGGATTTTTCATAAAATAATGAAAAAAGAATGGGCTAATGAATAAATTGTAATTGGCTACCCATCTGAGAAAAAAGATGGAGATATTTACCAGATACAAGGGAGAAATAGAGGTTGTGAGTGGTAGGGTGACCTGACATCCTGGCTGGCCTTGGACAGCCCCATCTTACTCTTGTTGTCAAGGTATAAGTATCAACAGCACTCCATTGAAGGCTCAACAGTGAATTGTCTGGCCATGACTAGTCGTGAAAGGACATTGGCAAAGCTGCCTGTACCACAGCTTGTAGGAGCCTGCAGTGCCCAGCGTATAAACCCAAATGGAGCTTGTGACTAGTTACAAAAACAGGCCTCTTGCTGGCATGGAGAAGGACCTGCCTATTTCCACCAACTCTGTAGGCACAGGAGGTTGGAATCATTAATACCACATCTGCTTCTAGATGTAGGGCTCCGGGAGCCTGAGTGAGCACAAAGGAGATTTTGAAATAATACGGAACCAAAACGAAATTCCAAGTCAAAATTCTAAAGCACATTAGGAGATCAAATAATTGACGAAAGAAGAATTTTGAAAGTAATTTCATCCATGTGAAAGTATATTTCTTGTAGGACCTTTTAATAATTTAAAAAAGTGTATGTAGGGATCGTTAAAGATACAAATGAGAGGATAGTGTCTATTAAAAACAGAGAAGACATCGTCAAACACAAAGCCAGAAATGAAACAATAAGGGTTGAGTCTATGAATAATTAATTAGAAATCTAGGAAACAAGATATATGGTCTCCTTAAAAATTGAGACTGAAAAATTTAGAGCAGACTTAGGTTTACAGAAAAGTGGAGCAGAAAGTTTGCAAAGACCTCATGTACCTGTCACCATCTCTCTACCCACACACAGTCCCCCTGTTATTAATATCTTGCATTAGTGTGGTGCAGTTGCTGCAACTGAACCAATATTGATACATATTAGCTGATGTATGAACTTTATATTAGGTTTCACTCTTTGTGTTGTACATTTGTGGGCTTTGACAAATGTGTGATGTCATATATCTACCACTTTAATACCTTATGGAATAGTTTTACTACCCTAAAAATCAGATCTGTAGTTTTGAAATACAAGAACTTGAATAGGAAACATTCTATTCTGAACACAGTAAAAACAAGAAAGTGGCACATTGGGGGAATAATAATAAAGCATCTGTTCTGTACACCTGACGAAAAAACAAGTATTTTAAATGTACAGAAAGAAAATTAAGGAACATCGATGCTAGGTCAAAAGGGTCAGCCTACACCTCTAGGAAGGAGTTCCAGAAGGAGTGAGTCAGAGGCAAAGGAAAGGAATCAATATTTGAAAATTTAAACTCTTAAGGATTTCCCAGAAATTGAGGAAAGGCATGGGTGCTTAGGTCAGAAGTGCACGGAGCATCGAGGAGAATAAATGAGATAAACATCACCTAGATCCAGAGTGAGATCTACAATTTCCGAGACGTAAAGACAAATGTCTAAAACAGTCAGAAAAAGAAAGAGAGAGAGAGAGAGAGTCCTTACAAGGGAAGATTACATTGGCTAAACACAGCAGAGAAGCTAGATGTTAGAAAATAATGAAATTACATCTTCAAACAGTCGAAAGACTTGGCAAGGCTAAATGACCAATCAGAATTGCCTGCGTACCTTAGAGACACTGCAGGTTTGGGTCCGGACCTCCACGATAAGATCCCTCTTGAGGTGTCTCCTTTGACAAATGCGTTCTTTAGAAGTGTCTTGCTTAGTGTCCAAATATCGGGGGATGGTCCAGCTGTCCTGTTACCATTTACTGGCTTAATTCCAACGTGGTCTGGATGTGTTCTGTCTGGTGAAGGTCCATGTGAGTCTGCCGTTGGGTGGAGTCTCTAAACAGGTAAGTTAGATCCGGTGGGTGAATGGTGCTGCTCAGATAATCTATGTACCTAATGATTTTCTGCTCAGTCTATGAACCGCTGAAGGAGTGTTGGCGTCCACAACTCTGAGAACATTCCCTCCCTGGGCTCTGTCGTTCCTGCCTCTTGAGTTCTCATGCTCTATTGTTAGGTGCGTGCATGTTTAGGATTGTTATGTTGTTTTGGCAAATTGACTCCTATATAACTATGTGGTGTCCCTCTTTCACTCCTATAATTTTTTCTGATTTGTCTGAAATTCATGTGTCCTCTGGCTTCCCTTTGATGAGCGTTAGCGTGCTATAGATTTCCCCTTCCTTACTTCTGACTGCTCTTTGTAAACAGCAGAGTTTCCCTGGTTGTTGTTGTTGTTGTTGTTGTTGTTTTAATGATCTCTGACACTTTTTTTTTTTAAGATTTTATTTATTTATTTGTGAGACACACAGAGAGAGGCAGAGACATAGGCAGAGGGGGAAGCAAGCTCCATGCGGCAAGCACGATGTGGGACTCGATCCCAGAACCCTGGGATCGTGCCCTGAGCTGAAGGCAGACGCCCAGGCATTGAGCCACCCAGGCATCCCTGACACTTTCTGTGTTCTAACTGGGGTACTTAGACCATTCACATTTAAAGTGGTAATTAGTACAATTGAATTAATACCCACCATTTTGTTAAGTTTGCTGTATTTATTCTTACCCCCAGACCACCATCCAATTTTTTACCCTGTCTGGTTTTAATTGAGTATTTTATATAATCTCATTTTCTCTCTTCTCTTAGCTATCAATTAATTATACCTTCTTTTTTTTCAATTTTCAGATTTCTTTTTTTTGTATTTTTTAAATTGGAATTCAATTTGCCAACATATAGTATAACACCCAGTGCTCATCCCGTCAAATGCCCCCCTCAGTGTCCATCACCCAGTCACCCCATCCCCCCACCTCCCTTTCCACTATCCCTTGTTCATTTCCCAGAGTTAGGAGTCTCTCATGTGCTGTCACCCTCTCTGATATTTCCCACTCATTTTCTCTCCTTTCCCCTTTAATCCCGTTCACTAGTTTTTTACATTCCCTGAATGAATGAAACTATATAATGTTTGAAGTTTAGTCAATCGGAGGTCAATTATACCTTCTAAAAAGCTTTTTTAGTGGTGGCCCTACAGTTAACAATATACATTTATTTATTTTTTAAAAAAGATTTTGTTTATTCATTTGACACACAGAGAGAGAAAGAGAGAGCACATACAAGCATGGGGAGGGAGGAGGGAGAGGGAGAAGCAGACTCCCGCTGAGCAGAGAGCACAATGTGGGGCTTGATCCCAGGACTCTGAGATCATGACCTAAGTGGAAGGCAGATGTTACACTGACTGAGCCACCCAGGTGCCCCAACAATATACATTTAAAATCAAACTAAGTCCACCTTCGGATAATGTTGTACAGATCCAGGGACCTCATAGCAGAGTATTCCCTCCCTTCCTCATGACACTGCTACCGTTCCCTTCCCTTATCCGTGTGCTGTGACACCCATTACATTACTACTGTTAATTACTCTACACAGTTCTCCTTTAAATCAATTAGGAATAATAAACAACTTTATTTTACTACCGTTCATCCTCTTCTTCTTTTTAAATTTTTTTGTTTTTAATTTCTTCTTTTAACTTTTTCAGTTTTTGATTTTTATTTAAACTCAATCTGCCAAAAAAATAAAAATAAATAAACTCAATCTGCCAACATATAGTACATCATTAGTTTCAGATGTAGTATTCCATCAGTTCCATATAATACCCAGTGCTTATCCCATCATGTGCCCTCCTCAATGCCTGTCACCCAGTTACCCCATCCCCCCACAACCCATCCAGCAATCCTCAGTTTGTTTCCTAGAGTAGGATTCTTTCATGGTTTGTCTCCCTCTCTGATTTTTCTCCACTCAGTTTCCCCTCCCTTGGCATATGATCCCTTTAATTCTTTCTTATATTCCACATATGAGTGAGACCATTTAACTGTCTCTCTCCAATTGGCTTACTTCACTTAGCATAATACCCTCCTGTTCCATCCACGTAAATGTAAATGGTAGGTATTCATCCTTTCTGATGCCTGAGTAATATTCCATTGTGTATATAGACCACATCTTCTTTATCCATTCATCTGTGGGAGGACATCATGGCTCCTTCCACAGTTTGGTTATTGTGGACTTTGCTGCTGTGAACTTTGGGGTGTAGGTGTCCCTTTGTTTCACTACATTTGTATCTCTGGGGTAAATACCCAGTAGTGCATTTGCTGGGTCACAGGGTAACTCTATTTTTAACCTCTTGAGGTCACTCCACACTGTTTTCCAGAGTGGCTGCACCAGCTTGCATTCCTGCCAACAGAATAAGAGGGTTCCCTTTCTCCACATCCTCTCCAACATTTGTTGTTTCCTGTCTTTTTCATTTCATTCTCACTGGTTATCAAGTGGTATCTCATTGTAGTTGTGATGTGTATTTCCCTGATGCCAAGTGATGTGGAGCATTTTTTCATGTGCTTGTTGGCGATGTGTATGTCTTCTTTGGAGAAATGTCTGTTCATGTCTTCTGCTCTTTTTTTGACCAGATTATTATTTTTTTTTGCGTGTTGAGTTTGATACATTCTTTATCAAGATCTTGGATACTAGCCATTTACCTGATATGTCATTTGCAAATATCTTCTCCCATTCTGCAGGCTGCCTTTTAGTTTTGTTGACTGTTTCTTTTGCTGCGCAGAAACTTTTTATCTTGATGAAGTCCCAATAGTTCATTTTTTTACTTTTGTTTCCTTTGACTTTAGAGATGTGTCTTGCAAGAAGTTGCAGTGGCTGAGGTTGAAGAGGGTGCCACCTGTATTCTCCTCTAGGATTTTGGTGGATTCCTGTCTCACATTTAGGTCTTTCATCCATTTTGAGTTTATCTTTGTGTATGGTGTAGGGAGTGGTCTAGTTTCATTCTTCTGCATGTAGTTATCTAATCTTCATGACACCATTTATTGGAGAGACTGTCTTTTTGCCTTTGGATGTTCCTTCCTACTTTGTCGAAATGAGTTGACCATAGAGTTGAGGGTCCATTTCTGAGTTCTCTATTCTGTTCCACTGATCTATGTGTGTCTGTTTTGTGCCAGTACTATACTATCTTGTATCTTGATGATGACATCTTTGTCATACAGCTTGAAATCCAGAATTGTGATGCCCCCAGCTTTGTTTGTTTTTTCAACATTCCTCTGGGTATTCAGGGTCTTTTCTGATTTCACACAAATCTTAGGACTATTTGTTCCAACTCTGTGAAAAATGTTGGTGGTATTTTGACAGGGATTGCATTGAGTGTGTAGATTGTCCTGGATAGCATAGACATTTTAACAATATTTATTCTTCCAATCCATGAACATGGAACATTTTTCCAACTCTTTGTGTCTTCCTCAATGTCTTTGATAAGTGTGCTATAGTTTTCAGAGAACAGGTCCTTTACTTCTTTAGTTAGGTTTATTCCTAGGTATCTTATGGTTTTTTGGTGAAATTATAAATGGGATAAATTCTATAATTTTTCTTCTTCAGTCTCATTCACTGATTTCTGTGCATTGATTTTGTATCCTGCCACATTGTTAATTCGCTCTATGAGTTCTCCAATTTTGGGGTGGAGTGTTTTGGGTTTTCTATATAAAGAATCATGTCATCTGTGAAGAGTGAGAGTTTGACTTCTTTGCCAATCTTAGTGCTTTTTATTTCTTTTTGTTGTCTGATTGCTGAGGCTAGGACTTCTAGTACTATGTTGAATAATAGTAGTGAGAGTGGGTATCCCTGTCATGTTCCTGACATTAGGGGAAAAGCTCTCAGTTTTCCCCCATTGATAATGTTATTCTCTGTGGGCTTTTCATAGATGGCTTTTATGATATTAATCTGTGTTCCCTCTGTCCCTACACTCTGAAGAGTTTTAATTTAGGAAAGAATGCTGTATTTTGTCAAATGCTTTTTCTGCATCAGTTGAGTGATCCTATGGTTTGTATCTTTTCTTTTATGAATGTGACCTATCACATTAATTGATTTGGAGATATTGAATCACCCTTGTATCCCAGGAATAAATCCCACTTGTTTGTGGTGAATAATCCTTTTAGTGTACTGTTGGATCCTATTGGCTAGCATCTTGATGAGTATTTTGACATTCATGTTCATCAGTGATATTGGTCTGTAATTCTCCTTTTTGGTGGGGTCTTTATCTGGTTTTGAGATCAAGGTAATGCTGGCCTCATAGAATGAGTTTGGAAGTTTTCCTTCCATTTCTATTTTTTGAAATATCTTCAGTAGTATAGGTATTATTTCCTCTTTAAATGTTTGATAGATTACTCTGGGAAGCCATCTGGCCCTGGACTCTTGTTTTTTTGGGAGGTTTTTGATGACTGCTTCAATTTCCTTGCTGGTTATTGATCTGTTCAGGTTTTCTTTCTTTCTTTTTTTTTTTTAAAGATTTTTTATTCGTTTATTCATGAGACACACACACACACAGAGAGAGAGACAGAGAGAGAGAGAGAGAGAGAGAGGCAGAGATACAGGCAGAGGGAGAAGCAGGTTCTACGCAGGGAGTCCGATGTGGGACTTGATCCCGGGTCTCCAGGACCACACCCTGGGCTGAAGGCAGCACTAAACTGCTGAGCCACCTGGACTACCCTGTTCAGGTTTTATATTTCTTCCTGTTTCAGTTTTGATAATTTATAGATTTCCAGGAATGCATTCATTTCTTTCAGATTGCCTAATTTGTTGGCATATGTTGTTCATAATATGTTCATCCTCTTCTGATGCAATTCCACTCTTTATGTACATTCAGACGTCTGACTTATATCAATTCCTGTTGCCTGAAAGATTTCCTATAATATTTTTTGCAGGGCCAGTTGAGTAGTGATGAACGTTATCATTCTCTTTCTCCTACAAAGTTTTTATCTCTGCTTCAATTTGAAAGTTAATTTCACTGGATATAAAATTATGGATTGGTAGGTATTTTCTTGTGACATCTTGTGACTACTTCGATTCAGGCTTTTGTGGATTCTGATAAGATGGGTTTTATCTTCCATACGGTTAAATCTTATCCTTGCTTCTCTATGGGTTTTCCCTGGATTCTTCCACAATTTCCTCTTTGACTTTGATTTTCTAGGTTTGAATAGGATATACTCAGATGTGGTTTTATTGACATTTATTGTGCTTGGCATTCTCTAAATTTTTTCATCTGTGGGTTGGTGTCTGTTATTAATTTTGGAAAGTTCTTGGCGATTTTTACTTCAAACATTTCTTCTGCTCTGTGCTTTCTTTCTTCTTATGGCATTCCAAGTCACATTTGTTATACCTTTTAATATTTCCTGAAGTTCTTGGAACTGTTTTTATTTTTTTTAAATAGGCTCCATACCCAATGTAGAGCCCAGCACAAAGCCTGAACTCACAAGACCTGAGCTGAGGTCAAGAGTTGAATGCTTAACCAACTGAGCCACCCATACACCTCTTGGATATCGTTTTTTGAAAAAAGTTATTTCTTCCCTTTGCCTTTCAGTTTATGAAGTTTCAGATGACCTGCCTTCACTGTGCATGACTCTATCCTTGCCACACTGAGTCTTTCAGAGGTATTATTCATTTCTGTCATTGTATTTTTATTTCTAGTACTTCATTTTGATTCTTTCTTACAGTTCCATCTCTCTACTTGCATTATCCACTTGCTCTTACATGGTGCCTATTTTTCTATCAGAGCCCTTAACATATTATTCATGTTCTTTTAAATCCCTGTGTGATAATTTCAACTTCTATGCCATGTCTGAGTCTGGCCCTGGTGCTTGCTTTGTCTCCTCATAGTGTGTTTTTAATTCCTCTTGGGTTTGCCTTTCAATACTCCGTTGGAGGCCTAGCATGCCATATTGTGCAATAGGGATGGAGGTAAGTGGGCTCCAGCATGAGGATTTACATTAATCTGGGCTGAAGTTGAGCAGTGTGTAATGCTTGCTGTGGCTGCAGGTGCCAGATGCTTGAGATTCCTCTGGTGTCCTCATTTTTATCTCCCTCCTCACTTTGGGCTCCCTAAGTGCTCCTCCTCAGAGAGAGTCCACATCTCACAGATCTTCCATTTGGAGCCCACTGTTATTATACTGAAAGCCTATTGGTGCAGCAGTGGTGGTGATGGTGTGCATTGAGTGTGTGTATGTGTGTGTGGTATATGTGTGTGTATGTCTGTGTGTATATGTCTGTTGCATGCATGTATGTGTGCGTATATATGTCTGTTGCACATATGTATATATGTGTATATGTCTGTTGCATGTATGTATATATGTATGTATGTATGTATGTCTATTGTATCTGTGTGTGCACAGGTGTGTGCATGCATGTATGTATATGTGTAGTATGTGTCTGCATGTGTGTGCAGTGCGTGTGAGTATTCTATAATCACATGCATGAACCTCTGTCTCTGTGCTGTGCTCCTCACAAGTGCTTCTCCCACAGACCAGCTGGTTTTCTCTTCCTGTCCCCTCCTTCCTGTCCCCCGGCTGCCACATTCCCAGCCTGTTTCCTTGAAACTCTGACTCCTCTTGATTACAGTGTCACCTGATCCTTGTTGTTGTCAGGTCACAAGAAGGCTGGAGGGGCCTGGAGGGAAGGAAGAAATGCCCTTCCTTCACCTGGCAGAGGCTTTGGCAAAGTGTTTTTCCTCAGAATAGGCTCTGGGCATCTTTCATGGTGACTGTTCTTCCTTTCCCCAGCCTTAGTCACAAGATCTTTCTCAGATGAGAAAGATGAGAATCTGCTGAGTTTCCTGCAGGGAAATTGCCTGGAAGCGGGCCCCTGAGACCGCCACCCCCAGCATTTCTCACTCACGCCAGCCCACGCACAGCCCCCGGGAATTTATTGCAATTACCATGTGGCTTTTCTCACCAGCCTATGGCTCCAGCAGCTCCTGCTCCTGGGAAGCAGATCTCAGCTGGGACTCTTCAGATCTGCCTCTTTCCAGACGAGGGGTGGGGGGGCGACAGTCACCCTGCGACCTCAACTCTCTGATGGGCCAGGAAAGGCAACTGGTCTTCAGTACATCCAGCTTTTGCTTGTTCTGAGGATGAGTGCTGGCCTCTAAGCCCTTTACATGTCAGAGCTGAAACTGGAAGCTTCCCATGACAAACGTACACGCAGTTTTATTCTTTATTATTTTACCATTATTTCATCATGGAAATTTGAAAACACTTCTTGAAATAGAGAGAAAAGCATAAAGACCCCCTGGGGTGCCTGGGTGACTCAGTCAGTTAAGCCACTGGCTCTTGGTTTCTGCTCAAATCATGATCTCAGGGTCATGGGATTGAACCTCTCATGGGGCTCTTTGCTCAGCGAGGAGTCTGCTTGAGATTCTCTCTCCCTCTCCCTCTGCCACTCTCACTTGTGCTCTCTGTCTCTGAGATAAATAAATCTTTTTTTTTTTTTTTTTAAAGCATAATGATCCCTCAAGTGCTCCTCCTTACGGTAGGTCCTGCTTCCTGAAACAGTTTCCTCCTGGCCCTCCTGGCTGTGGCCCATCCCAAAGCTCATAGCACACAGTGTGTACTGAAGCTTGTTAGGGCAGCGTCCCAGATACCAACCTGATGATGGATGTACATTACTATGAAAAAAAAAAAAACCCAGCTTCAATCATTATCAATATCTATGGCCTACCCACTCCCCCAAGATCATTTTGAAATAAGCTGGACATATTAAAATTTCACCCATGAACATTTTAGCAGGTGTGTCTTGGTGATTCTGTCGTCAGATGTGACCACCTTCTCCTATATTCAGGCAGGGTCCATGTGTCCCATCATTTCAGAATCATTTTGTAACAGATCATCTGAATTGGGGCCCAAAGAAAGACCTTTCTATGTCACAGTCTTCCAATTGTCCCCTCACCCCATACCTTTTTTGTGGGAAAAAAAGTGGATAATTTGTCTTCCAGTGCTCCTCATGGTCAGCTTTTCACCGATGATTCCTCTATTCCTTGTACTTCCTATAAATCAGTAGCTGGAACACAGGTTTGATCAGATTCATGTTCCTTTTTTTTTCTTTTTTGGCAAGATTCCTTCCTAATTCTTTTTGTGATGCCTGTGGCCTTAACTCATGACTCCAACAGGGACTACAAAGAACAATTTTCTCATTCACAAAACCGTCTTCATTTCCTGGCTGGAATATTTCTATAAAGACAGACTGAGCAGGAAGTTGCCCTTCATGGGCAAACCCTGGCTTGGGGTTGCTCAGCAGAGACCACACTTCGCTGTTTGCTCTGTCTCCCCTGGTGGAGACAATTTGGGGAGATTCAGACCTGAGTCACCACCACCATGATCCACCTCAATTCCCACATGAATCCTTTAACACCTAACAAAAATGAAGCAGAAAAAAAAAGGGCAAAACATTAACATGTGTTAGAATTGAGTAACTGTGTTATTCTATGTCAGTATTTATTATATGATTCTCTACCCTTTTTTGAATTGTAGAGTATCTTATGGCAACATATCTTACAGTGTTAAGAAAATGTGTCCGTGACCTTGAGGTAGTGAAAACTATAAATAACTTGTACAAACCCAGGAGATTAACAGCCTAAAGATAAATAGGTCAAACCCAGGAACAGAAAAAAACTAAAGAAAAGCAAATGGTGAATTAATCTCACTAGCAGTGAGTGGGGCAGAATGAAATCAGGGTAGGATATGAGTTGCAATTTTCCCCCCTTTCATTTATTTTTTCTCTTCGGCATTTAGTAATGCAAGTGTTTGGGGCATAGAATTTTCCACTGAGTGCAACTTAGCCAAATGTCATGACTTTTGTTACATACATTAAAAAAATTCATTATTTTTTAGGTCTCGTGCAATTTTGATTCCGAGTATCTCTTGGAGACAGAATTTGTTTCTTGCATGAGGCAAAATTAAACATTTTTGATGTTTGAGTTTTCCTGGTTGTTAATTTTCTTTTATTTCTCCTCAGTGTCGTTTGGTCTGAAAACGTTAACTGAGTTATTTCTACTTCACAGAATTTTTTTAAACTTTTATTTCAGGCTTTATATATCATTAGTAAATATTTCATGAGCAATTCAAGATAATCTGTATTCTTTACCCCCTGCCCCCCATAATAGTGTTCAATATCAATCTATTACTTTTACCTTATTTGGTGGGTCACTCGGATTTTCTATATCATTTTTCTTTTAAAATGTTGTCTGCACATTAGAATCATCTGGAGAGCATATTAAGTTCTGAATCCTGAGCCTTGCTCCAGACCTACGGGACAAGAATCTTCTAAATGCATTTTTAGAAGCATCACAGATCATTCTGGTGCACATGGCACTTCAAAAATCATTTGCTATAGTCTTCATTTCTTCATTTTTCTCTCCTTGAAAATATACAGCCCCACACACTCATCCACCTACCCTCATACACTCAGACTTACATTCCCTCATCCACACACACATCACAGCCCTGCACCTTGCACAGGTAATGCTCAACACAGACTTAGGTGAATAACAATTTGTTTTCACATCCTTAACTTTTTGATGGCCAACCTATATCTAGATTGTTTTTGTGAACTCTTTGATTTTTAGATTTGGAGGTTATCTGAGATCTTCTTCTGAGCACATGTTGTAATTCCACTGATTTCTGTTCTTGATCTGTAACCCTGGATGGAGAAAGTGTGTGTGATGGATGAGTACTCTGCCTTTGGAGTCCTAGAGACCTGCGTGGGGTTTGAACCTCAGCTCTACCACTTACAGACTATAGGAATGCCAAAAGTTAAGTGATATCTCTGGGCTTCAGGTTTCTCATCTGCTAAATGGGATCTATGTAAACATTTAGCACAAGGGTTGGTGACTTAATGAACACTCAACAAATAGAAGCTATAAGGGACAAGGCCTGTTAGCATGACTATAAAAATTACTTACCACCAAGTGAATGAAATTTAAAAGCTTAAACATGTGAGATAAGTTACTTATTTTGATTTTTAGATGTGGGAAATAAGAACTGAGATGATTTAAAAAACACACAAAAAAAGGATAACGTTTTTCTCAGGAACTGGCAGGTGGGTTGTCCCTTGTTGCTGTCCTGTTTTCACCTCTCCCTGTGCTTTTCTCCTTCTTAGCTTTACGTATTTTTTTTAAAGATTTTATTCATTTATGAGAAACACACACACACACCACACACACACACACACAGAGGCACAGACACAGGCAGAGGGAGAAGCAGGCTCCATGCAGGGAGCCCGATGTGGGACTCGATCCTGGGACCCAGGATCACAACCCGGGCTGAAAGTGGTGCCAAACCGCTGAGCCACCAGGGCTGCCCAGCTTTATGAATTTTGATCCCAGATTACGTGGGGTGTAAAAGTCGCTGCGGGCTCTCCATGGTGGCTTTTTCATTACAAAGTGAGCCTGCTCACTTATTGCTCTTTGCCTCAAGTTACATCTTCTCTGTTACTATTATTGCTGCCTTGCTTTCTTCTGAATTGTGTTTGCCGAGTACATCTTTGCCCACCTTTTGTCATTTCAGGTGTTCTGGGTGGTTTTGCTTTGTCGTTTGTTTTTATATGCGGCTTCCGGATGGGTTTTGATTCAATCTGAAAATCATTTTTCCTTGTAATAAAGCGGTTTATCCATGACTGGATATTACAGATATATTTGCCTTTAACTCTTCACCTCATTATTCTTCGTGTCTTCTACGCTTCTTTTGCTCTTCTTATCTCTTGCTCTATGGCTTCTCTTTTTGAGTGTGTCAATATTTTCCTTTTGATAATTTGGAAGATTTACAGTCAATTTTATTTCTTCTAGGATTAGCCTTACAACTTTTAAGAGCTTACAGAAACCTTCTTTCTCACTAGCCAACTTTAACATTATCTATTGATGCCCTTCAGGGAAACAAGCACTTCCCCTACCTCATAAGTTTTATGTTATATTATATTCTTCAAGCAGTTGCTGTGTTATCTTGGGAAGTACCGTCTTCCACTCAAGCTCCACTGGGCTCCAGACCTGGCCAACCAGCTGTCTCCTTAATAGCACTATCGGGTGTCTGAATAAGCATCGTCACCTTGATACCCCAGGCCTGAATTGGAACTCTTGCCTCCCACACTCTCTTGCACGTTCTCCCACATTTCAGGCAAGAGAGCACTCTCGACCTCTTTGTCAAAGCCAAAAACTGCAGGGTCATCCCTGATTCCTCCTTTGTCCTTCTCCAGAAAATTCAATCCAATATTCCTTCTCCAAAACATACTTGAATCTTGTTTTTTCCCCCTCATCTCACCAGATGCCCCAGCTCATAACACCGGCTCCTCCAAGCCTTTCTGCCCGCCTCCCCACCGGGTCCATCTATTCTGAACATGGAAAGGGGGCATCTTTGTCCTGTGTCAGGCTTTCTCGGATCCTGTCGTCCTCAGAATGAAACTCTCTCCCCGCTATGGCCTATGAGGCAGGCCTCTGCAATGGCAGCCAGACCCAGACCCGGACCCCGGGGTGACCCCCATTTATCTGCACACTTTTGCACAGTTATCAGTTGCACCCCCTTCCTTCTGAAAGCCTCTCTGTTTGGACGACATGTCATACAGTGGCCTTGGCTCCTGCTTGTCTTTCCCACCAATGCACACCTCTATGAGCCGGCCCCCTCTGCCTGCGTCACCACTGTAAACCCCAGATCAGAAGCTGGGCCTGGTCCATAGAGTGCATTCAAAAAATATTTGTTGAATGAATGGATATATTTAATCGACTTTTTTTTTCTTTTATTTATCAGATCTGGGCGGTGTGTAACAGCTCCCAATGGAAGTTGAGAAATTTGCTCACTTTACACTTTCTCCATCTGTTCCATCTCCATGATTTTCTCAGTTCTGTTCTCTCATTTGTGTTTCCCCGTAGTTTATAATACTCCCCTTCCCCTGGATGCCCACAGTCCTGATGCCCTGTGGTTCTCAGTCCCACCTTTATAGGAACGCATGCGGCTCCCACCACCTTTGAACCCCTGGGCTCCTACCACTGCAGCCGGCCTCTGCCTCTCTCTGCCCAACACCCCCCCTCCCGCAGTGGCTGCATTTCCCCCATTTCCCACCTCACCCCCCTTTCACTCCCAGATCACATCCTTTCATTATATTTTTTTTGTGGGTGAATATTCTGTCTATAAGGCAGAACTGTTGGGGCCCTGACAACAGACCCCATGCTGTGTTTCCTCTGTGTCTACATGGTGTCTAGGCAATGAGTAAGTGCATCCTACATCTTCAGAAAACTACCCCAAGCCCAAAGCGCCCTCCCACCCCCGGAGTGGCTGGCACCCACTCCGAGGAGGGGAATGCTCAGTGAAGCCCAGGTGGGCCCCAGCCGAGAGATGACCAGGAGCGTGCAACGTTTGTGATCCATGTGTGGGGTAGCGAACACCTGAAGATACAGTGGAGCTCGGCATCCTGATCACTGAGGAGTCATGACTGCATGACATCACATGCCAGTGACAGAGCGTGTCCAGGTGGTCAGTGCTGATGGCTTCACGTAGGTATGGAAGCAGATCCTGGTGGAGCCTGGGCCAGGTCAGCCATCAAGAGAGCAAGGGGGGGCAGCTCTTTTAGGGTCCCTCCTCCCCCAGTGAGTCCTTGTGTGCTTGCAAGAACAGGGGACCTTTGGTGGGAAACCCCAGAGGATAGGCCCGGGCCGTGTTTGAAAAGAATGCTTTTTGCAGAGATTTATAATTTTTATAATGATTTATAATTTATAATGATTTAAAATTTTTCATTACATTTGCACAAATAATCTCTGTGAAAAAGATCACACATGATGTGCCATCTCATATAAAGGGTGTCGCTTTACTTGACTGACAATACCTTTTGTATTAGAATGCCCTGGGCATAGTTACTGAATTAGAGAAGGAAGCTTTCTCCTTTTAAACCTACACTTCCTGGATGGACACCACACACATAATTTTATCTTCGTCTTTTGGAAATAGGTGATTAATTATAGTTTTGTTTTGTTTTGTTCTTTAAAGACATCTTAAAAAATATATCTTCTTTACAGAATTCCAAAGGATCCCATTCTCGTTATACAAGTACACAGCGAAGGGACCATTCTACGGCTGAGACCACTTGCTGTTATTATTAGGGTTTTCTTCCTTCAGTCCTGTGCATTTTGTGTGTGGGCAGATTCTGCTGCTGTAGCGCACGACCCTGCATGCGTGCGGTGGCTTGAAGTGACACAGATTTCCTAGTTCACGGCTCTGTAGGTCTGAAGTCCATGGGGCTGACTGCGTCTCCATCCTGGGGGCTCCCAGGCCCACGTCCAGCTGTCCTCAGGCGGGGGTCTTATATGGAGGCCCCGGAGCAAGAGCCCGTTTGCAAACACACTCATGTTCTTGGCCAGATTCTGTTGTTTGCACCGTTGTTTGCATCCGTAGGGCCAAGGGCCCCATTTCCTTGCTGCTGGCGGCTGTGGCCTTTGGTCCTTACTAAGCTGTCTGCTTTCCACCTCCCCGGCCACCTTCATCCTCAGACCAGCGCTGTCATGCTGTCACGCCCGTCGCTTCAAATCTCCTGGATTCCCCCCTGCAGGCAGCTGAAAGATGCCCCCTGCAAGGGGTCTGGTGTGATGGGTTAGGTCATCAGGGATACTCTACCCCTATTTTTGTCACCGGTGCCTGTAGCATCACTCAGGCAGCAAGTGGCATCTCACCCTGCTCACGAGCTCTGAGCGGTAACCGGGAGAATCTGGGGAGACATGCTTGGAACTTGGCTGACCACACGTCTGGGTATTTTATTTTATTTTATTTATTTTATTTTATTTTTTATTTTATTTTATTTTTATGTCTGGGTATTCTAAAGTATTTTATCTTTTACACTTTGATTTGGCATTTTATGTCACTGAAAAGTGGAATGGTGCTGGTACTGTTTTTGTAAGTTTTTCACTTAATGGGAATGCTTTTTCTGTCATCAAATGTTCTAGGATGTGATGTTTTAGGACCAAAATAGAGGTACATAATTGATTTTTATCATATCTGTGTTATTGGGCATTTGCATCATTTCAAACTTTTCTTTAAGGAATTCTTTTTAAAGATTTTTATTTATTTATTTGACACACAGAGAGACAGATAGCAAGAGAGAGCACAAGCCAGTGGAGGGCCAGAGGCAGAGAGAGAAGCAGGCTCCCCACTGAACAGGGAGCCCGATGCGGGACTCGATCCCAGGACCCCCGGATCATGACCTGAGCTGAAAGCAGATGCTTCATTAGCTGAGCCACCCAGCGGCCTCTTGCTTCAAACTTTTCTGTCTCATAATTCATGCAGCAGTGAGC
This sequence comes from Nyctereutes procyonoides, assembly GCF_905146905.1. Taxonomy (NCBI): domain Eukaryota; kingdom Metazoa; phylum Chordata; class Mammalia; order Carnivora; family Canidae; genus Nyctereutes; species Nyctereutes procyonoides. The sequence continues at coordinate 61,953,632 of NW_026575146.1, read as the reverse complement.
ATAATTCCGTACCTGCGTCCTATACATCCTTGCATGTGAATGGCTGAATGTGTCTCAGGGTGAGTATGTTGTGGCTTCTGAGACAAACTGCCACACCGGCCCCAGAAGAGCCAGGCCAGCCACACTCCAACTTCGGGACCACTAATATGGTCTTGCTAAATCGGGATGACTCCCTCTGACTTAATAGGGTCACAGCAATCTGAGACTGTGACACTGAACAAACCAACCATCTAACACCCAGGCCTTGGGACTCAGCACATTTTCAGTTAGGGGATGCCAAACACTCAAGATTCTTCCCACACCTCGAGGATCATCCATTGAAGGTTGTCCCCCACTGGGGACCCTGTCTCAGAAAATAACAAGAAGTAACAGCACTGATGTGGCTTCCCTGGGGGACCTGAATCTTCCAGGGTGGTTTTTCAGGATGGCCACCTCACATAGGGTTGACATGGCCAGTGAGATGCAGCCACGTGCCGAGAATGTCACCCATGTCACCCACGACCTCCTCTGTGTTAAACCTGATGACTGGCCTCCCAAGCCCCAAAGTCTTGTGGCGACAGCAGTGCATATCTGGGTGACGCTGCTGAGCAGGGTGGGCTCCCAAGATTTCCAAGTGGAAGTCACGTCCCGCCTGTCACCGTCGTGGCACCTCTGGAGCCATTCTTACTGATCAGTGTCTTTCCGCCTTAAGAGGTGGTCTTACCATCCCTTGCCCAGGTCCACAAAATGAAACTCTAATTGTAAGTTTTTTTCTAGAACACAGATCTCATGACAGACGTAGGCTTTTTCCTGGAGCCCTAAACGTGCACCATAGAGGCAGTGAACTAGTTGGTCTGGATGTACATTCAGCATGTGAAAGGACACCTCTTGCCTGACCGACGACTCCAGTCCTGGCTGGGGAGCAAACCCCCATTTACCCTCCGAGCTGTTGAGGGAAGCTGTCCTCCAACCCAACACCACACGTACTTATAAGCAACCCTCTCATGTGCTTCCACGGGCAGGAAAGTTGCTTTGGGGGAAAATTATAGACACCAAATTTGGTTTTTCTAATGGAAAAATTTGTGTGTTTTCAGGTTAGGACCCAATCCCTAACTTTAGTACAGTTGCAAGCTACTACCCCATTGATTTAACTCCTAGAATGGCGTGGCTGTTAGGTATAGAGCTTTCCAGAATTTGAACTGATTGTATAATGCAACGCAGTACGCAATGCCACAAAGATTTAACAATATCAATAGCATTATGGAGTGATATTCAGATATTTTATATCCCTTTTGACAACTCTGGGTATATTTTATGCAAATAAAGTACAGAAGATCACACAGTGACCTGTAGCACCTTTCCTGTTAGGGATGCATTTTCATATGCAGATTGGAGGGGATGTTCAGGGAAGCTCAGGTGTCTGAGGACTCCTGGGTGGGGGGAAGGGGGTTGCAGGTGGCCCTGCTCAGGGGCATACAGTGCTGAGATTGCTCCTGGACACATGAAATCAATCCACAGGTGGAGAACTTTGTATTTTGATGGTGAATTCCAGCCACTGCAAGAGGGCATATTTTCCTTTATGTAGGCTTTCTTAAACCTGCTATGCAATCTAGTAGAAAGCAAAGTGAGGTTTGATGTTTTGGGTTTTCTTTTTAAGATTTTATTCATTATTCATGAAAAACACAGAGAAAGAGGCAGAGACACAGGCAGAGGGAGAAGCAGGCTCCCTGAGGGGAACCTGATGTGGGACTCGATCCTGGGACCCTGGGATTACGCCCTGAGCCAAAGGTAGGCGCTCAACCACTGAGCCATCCAGGTGTCCCATGGTGTTTTGTTTTTGTTTTTGTTTAAAAAAAAAACATTAACACAGGGCTCTGCACCAAGCAATGTCCTGGAAGCCTGTGTGCTTATTATTGGGTGGACACCACCGCTCAAAAGCCGTTTTGGAACTTCATTGACACTGACTTCAGAGCCAGTTTGTTGGTCAAAGAAGCAAACTGGTTCTCTTAAACGCAGTCTGAGGTGGGTCCCAGATCTGTGTCTGTCCCCTCAACTTCTCTCTTTCTCCCCATCTCTTCCTTCTTCTTTAACAGTTGGGATAAAACCCACGATTCCCAGGAGAAGGTCATGTATCTGGCCCACTGCTCAGAGATTGGAGCTGGGACATGGAGGGTGGGGAGTGAGCCTTCAGGGGTGCTGGTGGGGGGCCCAGGCCAGGGCCAGGTGAGGACCCTGCAGGAAGTGAAGGAGCCCTCACTACCCTCTCCTCTTCACAGCTGGGAAGTGGCTCCTCTGTGGCCCTGTGCATTCCCTACTCAGACCTCACAGAACCAGCTAAGGTGGCTACTCTTATCATCAGGAGGGACGTCAAGGCATGGAGAAGTCAAGAAGAGCCACATTCGGGCCTCAGGAAGTGGCATCACCGCTTTTGCACACTTCAGGCAGCATCGCGAGTGCCGCCTCTTCCAGCAAGACTTGCTGGCCACCTCCCCTGTCCCCTGCCCTCAGAGGTAGTGATGTGGACCTGGTGCTCCTTAGGAACCACTCGGTTCCCCCATCGTCAGGCTTCAGATGCTGTGTTGCCATTGCTCACTTATTCTCCGCTCTCCCCCTGGACACTGCTTAAGGCAGCACAGCTAGATTGCAAAGAGTTAAGGACCAAAAGCCAGACTGCCTGGGCCTGAATCCCTGCTCTGCCACCGGGTAGCGGTGGGACATGCAGCAGCGTTGCTTATCTTCTCTGTGCCTCTGGATCCTCATCCATAAGATGGGACCAACACAGGAATCGGCTCATAGGGTCATTGAGGGAATTAAATGAGCAAATGTTTGGAAGGCACTTGAATAAATCAGGTTGTAGGTGCAGAGTAGGTGCCAGACGGATGTGAAATAGATTATGTACCTGTGTCAGGAGGGCCGAGTCTGTACCTTTGCCCTGTGGTCCCCAGCGTTGAGAGTGTCCAACACGACACCTGCTATGGTCTGTGCTCAGTGAAGAGTTTTAGATGTTGAAGGTTACTGTGCTCAGGTAGGTTTCACAGCAAAAGCTATGTTTTTAGCCACCATATTAACACCACTTCTCTGAAATGTCAAATTGTCCCTAAGCATACTGCTTCTTCGAATGACAAAATTTCCCTAACTGTGATGCTTAAAACTGCAGCAGATAATTGGTATTCAAAATGCATATGGAATGTTATTCAGCAAAAAAAAAAAAGGGGGTGGGGGAAGGAGCCATCAAGCCACGAAAAGTCATGAAAGAATCTTAAACGCGTATCACCAAGTGAAAGAAGCCCACCTGCAGAGGCTCCGTGCCATAGGATCCTACCTCGATGACATTCGGGAAGAGACAAAACTATGCTGACCTTACAACCATGAGCGGTTGTCGGGGATGAGGGAGGAGGGAAGAATGAACAGAGTAGAGAGGATGTTTAGGGCAATGAGACAACTCTGTGTGACACCACAATGGTGGCCACGTGATATTACCCACTTGGCAAAACCCACAGAAGCGAAAAACAGCAGTGTCCGTCCCAACGTAAACTGTAGACTTTAGCTAATAACGAAGTATCGATACCAGTTCATCGGTTATCACACACGTCCCGCACTAATGCAACATGTTGGCAGCAGGGTGTGTGGCTAAGAGCAGAGGGTACACAGGGAGCTCTCTGGGCTTGCTGTAAAATTTTTCCATAAACCTAAAACTGTTCTAAAATAATCTGTTGAGATAAAATTTTTATTTTTTACATTTGTTTTCATTTAAGTTAGATTTGCCAACATATACTATAACACCCCGTGCTCATCCAGTCATGTGCTCTCTTCAGTGCCCATTACCCAGTGACCCCCCCCCATCTCTCCTTCCACAACCCTCTGTTTCCCAGAGTTAGGAGTCTCTCGTGGTTTGTCTCCCTCTCTGATTTTTCCCCACTCAGGGGCACACTCAGTGGTTGAGCTTCTGCTTTTGGCTCAGGGCATGATTCCAGGGTCCTGAGATCGAGTCCCGCAACAGGCTTCCCGCAGGGAGGCTGCTTCTCCCTCTGCCTGGGTCTCTGGCTCTCTCTGTGTGTCTCTTATGAATAAATAAAATCTTTTTAAAAAAAGATATAGAATTTTTAAATGTGTATGAGGACTCCAAGCCACCTCCCAATTGGAGAAAAAATGACAGGTGTTCACATGAACTCGTGCAGTGAACGAGTACACATGGCAGGACAAACACCTTGTGTTTATCTCATTGAATCCCCAACAACAATGAAGTAGGCATGATGCTTATTAGGCAGAAACCAAAAGACAGACACATTGTGAGTGTATCTTCTGATTCCCGCCCCCTCAATTGGGAAGACATGATTTTCTTCATCTGACCCCTTCTTCTCAACCATGAAACACAGTATTCATCTAATTTGATAGAGTTATCCATTAGCTATCATTAAGCTCCTTTCGCATCACTTTAGAACTTTTTGCTTTTTAAACACATTGAAAGAGAATAATCTAGAGGAGAGAGATAAAAATAATTTCTTTTTTTAAAAGATTTTATTTATTTATTCATGAGAGGCACAGAGAGGCAGAGACACAGGCAGAGGGAGAAGCAGGCTCCTTCCTGTGGGGAGCCCGATGCGGGACTCGATCCCAGGACCCGGGGATCATGCCCTGAGTCAAAGGCAGATGCTCCACTGCTGAGCCACCCAGGTGCCCTCTTTTGATCCCTTTCAATTTCAAAAACCTTAATTATGTTAAGTCCCCCCTTGTTCTCAGAACCTGGAGTCCTTTGAAGGTTATGATCCTGGACCTGGACGTCTTCCCTTATCTGACGTTGCGGAATCTTCCCTCTGCCTCCCCGGCAGCCTGACCAGGGTCCACGGTGTGGAGGCGGCCTCACTTCCTGCACATGTTTATGGCTTTGCCAGGGCTTCTCTGGAGCACTTTTTCTTTTGAAATACCATCTATTGTTAGTTGTTGTGTAAGGCTTCCTGTCAGTGGAGCTGTTGTTTAAATAAGGCATTCCTGAAAATTACCTTCTCCCCACTGGCTTTTTTCACTTTCCGGGTGGAGGAACTTGGGGATTCGAAGAGATCCTCTGTCAGATGAGGTCACCGGCCTGCTCGCAAAACCCCAGCTGCTTGCAGCTTTGCCCTCAACATGCTGTTGTGGTTGGTCATTGCTCTGCGATAAAGCTTGTGCATCTCTGTGGTTTCCCAAAGGTGCTATGATTGATGGAGAGGCTGGAACACACACCAACAAGGAATGCAAGGTCCTTCAAATGGATGCGAAGGACATGCAACATCCACCTGGTGCAGGGGGCCCACCACCTGCCCTCGAGTCCCCTTTAGGGCGCCGAGCTGGGTGACACCTGCTGGTTGGGACGAGTCTGCCAGGTGTTTCAGGAAGCTCCCTGCAGCATCCTCTGGGCGGCTGGTCTCCATGGACTCTCCCTGCCTTTCCAGAGCCTGGCTAGGAGCTTGCCTGGTCCCTGGGTTCAGGAGACTGTGAACCACCCCCCTCTCGAGCTCCCCCTGGGCGCACCGTCCACTCGCCTGCAGCCCCCACCACCAGGCCCCCCGAGATCCATCCTTGGGGCATCTCTGACGAACCTGTTACTCTGGCAGAGCCAACTGGGCAGAGCTGGTTTTTCTTTCTTTCTCTTTCACACATGTCTTGCATCTGAGACAGAACAAAACAGATGCTCATCCCTCCTCCTACAGCAACAACTTGAAGGAACACAAGAAGAAAATGTATCAATTAAACCAGCAGTTCCAACACTTCGTGGTCCCAGGATCCCTTTATGATCTTAAAAAGAAATGGAGGACCCCAGAGGGCTGTTGTTAATCACTTGTTTACTGGTATTCACTGTCCTGGAAATTAAACCTGAGTTTTAAAATATTTATTCATAAGTATTACTTAGTAATAAATATTTATGAGTGGAATATGTGTCAATTCATTTAGAACAACAATAACACACTCATCCCATGTTAAATGGCACATTTTACACAAAAACAAAAATTGCCAAACAAAACAAATGGTGAGCAGAGCGCCGTGTTCTACATCTTTTCTGTGGCAGCTGCGAGACGGGTGGTGGGGTCTCGTCGCCACTTGTGTGTGTAAGCTGTTGTGGTTGCACAGGGGAGGAGGCTCTGGGAGCCTTCAGTGCATGGCTGAAGCTGAAAAAGCAAACACCTCTAGCATTAACATGGAAAGGTTTGACCTCGTGCAACACCAGGGGTCTGTGAAGCCGACTTTGAGAAGTACTGAGTTAAATCAAGCGATTCACTTCATAAAAACCAGCGACAGTGGTGTAATGTGCCCCTCTGGGGCCCTCCCTCTGATGTTGGAGGAGCCTCCAGCCCTCAGCATGAATGCCCAGACTAGCACTGCGGGTCACCTCTTTTCCAGCACACTGGATGGCGTTCACCCCATTTGTGTGTGATCAGGTGTCTGTGCTCAACCCATTGCAGGGGACCAGAGCCTTTTTTTCCTTTTTTTTTTTTTAAGATTTTATTTATTTATTCATCACACACACACACACACACACACACACACAGAGAGGCAGAGACACAGGCAGAGAGAGAAGCAGGCTCCATGCAGGGAGCCCAATGCGGGACTCAATCCCAGGACCCCAGGATCACACCCTGGTCCAATGGCAGATATTCAACCGCTGAGCCACCCAGGTGTCCCCAGAGCCTTTCTTCCTATGTGACATTCAAGTCATCCTCTCTGGGACCTTCTAGCCAGGATGACTTGCTATTTTTTACCATTCTCATACCTTCCAGGTCCAATGGGCATTTATTCATTTTGACAGCAACAATCGTTGAGACTCCTCTCTGGCTCACTTAGTCAGGACAGCTGCCTTCCCAGGCCCGCTTCCTCCCAGTTGGGAAGAGGGCTGAGCACTAACGCTCACGCTTCAGCTTGCAGGAGCACTCCAAGGTAGGGTGCCACAGCAGAAAGATTACTGATTCTCAAAAGGTCAAAAGTGGAACTTGATATTTCTAATTTGATTATTTTTTTTAAAAAAAAATCTCACTTTAGGGGATCCCTGGGTGGCGCAGTGGTTTGGCGCCTGCCTTTGGCCCAGGGCGCGATCCTGGAGGCCCGGGATGGAGTCCCATGTCAGGCTCCCGGTGCATGGAGCCTGCTTCTCCCTCTGCCTGTGTCTCTGCCTCTCTCTCTCTCACTGTGTGCCTATCATAAATAAATAAAAAAAATTAAAAAAAATCTCACTTTAGTATAAAAGTGTATCCATCCCGTCTGTTCTTTTCCTTGCCAACTTTGATGCACCACCGCACATTATACCAAATCATGCCTTCAGATCACAACGATGCCCCTACTTTTAGAAGGTCTTCATTTTCTTTTGCTGTTTTTCATCTGTGATTCAAGTGTCCTGGAGCCGGAGTCTGCATATTCGGATGTCCTCCTGACCTCCATCACCCATGAACAGGGAAAGAAATCTCGACGGCCCCTCACTACGACACCCCAGTTGAGCAGTGGCAGCAAATGTGATAACACAACGCCCCAAATCTTATTGTCCAGCTGTTTACTGAAAAAGCTTGTTGATACCTTGTGTAAATGTGTCACATAGCTATTCAATTGTACAAGTGCCAAGTGAAAAAACTCTTTCCCCCATTGGGCTGCCTTTGAATGTTTTGTTGTAAATCACTTGACCATGAATGTAAACATGTCTCAACTTTCCTTTCTGTTCCATTGATCTACCTATCTATATGCACACCAGTACCGCCAAGTCTTTCTATGACTGTTTTCATTTATATGCTTGACTTCCTGTGAGTCACTCTGCGCTCGTCTACATTAGCATTCATCCAAGGATTGCCCAGGGATTGTGTTTCAATGCCCCGAATGAGTAAGTCTTCTTCTCCTTGGCCAGTAGATCTGTCTGTGGCTGGGGAACCTAATTTAGGGTTAAAGTCATTAACGATTTTGTTCAGACTCTCACTTTCTAACTGGGCTTCTTGTGTCCCCTCGGTGTGTGTACGTGGTCTCAAGTTCAGCCAGAGACGAGAGGATCGCTGGGGACCTCTCTGTTCTCTTGCAAGCGTGCACTCGGCCTTGTGCACACACACAGACCTCCAGCCCACAGTAACGTGGGCACTTATCAAGGTACACTATGGCTGTCTTAGTCTTTCTCTTTTCCAGTTAAATTTCTGGTTAGTCAGCCAGTCAACTGGCCCCAACAGAATCACAGCCTCAGGTTCCCTGGAGTGCTGGTCTTCTTATTCTTTGGCTTCTAGACTTGCTATTGTTTCCAGCGGTGACTGGCGTTTGCATCCGTGGGGTTTTCTTCACTCGGCTCCAAATCAGGTCATCAACCCTCTGGTGGCAAAGCTCACACTTTTCATGCCCTGATAGAAGAAGTCCTGCAACTGAGAGCTGGGGACAAGACCAGCCCCCGGGCGAAAGTATCACAAACTCTGTTTTTACTCAAAGCTGAGTGGTTTTACTGAATAAACCGTACTCAATTGGTTGGATGACTTTGGTTGATTTATACAGTCTTGAAATGGTGATTTTTGACATTTTTTCTCTAGTTTTCTTCTTTTTTTTTGGGTGGGGTGTGTGATGTCTGCCAAGTTTTTCACTTGATCTTAGCCAAAAGGCTGAGAAGCAATACTTGCCAAGTCTTTCTTACTGCACCATTATGGAAGTCCTGCCCTCAGGAATCCATCTGAACAAACACTTCATATTTTTTCTGATGTCCCCCTAAGGTTTGAGAACTGGTCCCAGAGATAAGCTACCCTGTTGCTATCTAAAACCAAATTTTCAACTTGTGCAACAGATTATCCTATCCCCTCTCACATGCTCAAGAACAGGAGTGTCACTGTTCTTTCCTGAGCCTGCTTCGCTCAGAAAGCCATCCCACTGGCTTTCCCAACTGCCATGCTCTTCTCCTGGCTATTCATGTGACTCCTTTTTTTTTTTTTTTAAGATTTATTTATTTATTTTAGAGAGAGTGAGAGTGCAGCAGGGAGATGCAGAGAGAGAGGGAGAGAGAAACTCAAGCAGACTCCATGCTAAGTGCGGAGCCTGCTGGGGCTCAGTCTCACTATGCTGAGATTGCAACCTGAGCCAAAACCGAGAAGTGGCCATTCAACCAACTGCACCACGCAAGGGCCCACAGATGACTCACTTCTTCACCTCTTGTTCAAATCTCACTGTTCTCTTACTACTTTACCTCAAATTGTAAGTTTTCTTATTTGTTATCCTTACAGTTTTTGTTTGCTTCTCCAGCCTAAACTGTATGCTCCGAAAGACAAGCATCTTTGTCAGTTTGTTCACTGACATATCCCAGATGCTTAAAACAGTCTCTGGAATACAATAAATCATTGTTGAATGAAGGCATGTAGTATGAAGAATGTACCATGAGAAACAACATTGGGTTATTTTATGTAAATTAGTGCGAGGGGTTTAGTTATTTCCCCAAGAATGGGATATTGTTTTGTTAAAATTCTAAGAGGTCACAGAGGCATTGGGTTTCTTGGCTGAATCTTGACAAAATTAGGGAGAAAGAAGAGAGGGGAATCACAAGTTATGTTCAAGTATACTATACTTCTGCAATGCTCAGGAATCTCACTGTTTTGATCTATTGTGCTCTTGGAGGCTGGTCATACTGGAGTTTCTTCTTCTGTTATTCAGTTAGCATCTGGTGGCAGTAAGGAAATACCTGAAGGCTCTGTATCATCCCACCCCCAGGCCTTTTCTGCTGCCACTTCTAAGTAAGGCACTGGTGATTCCAGATAGAAGGGCATGACACCTTGCAGAGAGATTTGCTTTGTTCAACTTCACCAGCTTCCAGCATGTGAATGTTACAACCATGCTATCTGAGCTGGTGAAAGCAGAGTGATTGTATTGTGTTCCCATGACCAGGACATGTTTTTCACAGCCGTCAGTATTCTTTCTCTGCCTATCTTTTGCTATTGCTTCTGGAAAGCTTGGATATTAAGTCCTGTGTCATTTAATAAGCCACTCTTCTTAAATACTCTTTTCATGAAGAGCAAATGAACTGGTGATTTTTTTTCATTCATTCAACTCTGAAACCACCATCCATCGACAGTTGACCAATATAAAAAGTGAAAGAGGGCAGCCCTGGTGGCTCAGTGGTTTAGCACCTGCCTTCGGCCCAGGGCGTGATCCTGGGGACCCGGGATCGAGTCCCACATCAGGCATTCCTGCAGGGAGCCTACTTCTCCCTCTGCCTGTGTGTTCTCTCTCTCTCTCTCTTTCTGTGTCTCTCACGAATGAATAAAAAAAATCTTAAAAAAACAAAACAAAACAAAAACCTATAAAAAAAAGTAAAAGAGCAAAAGATAGACCAAAGGTTTTTTGACTTCTTATTTTGAAATAAAGATAGACTCTCAAGAAGTTGTAAAAATAGTGTAGAGAAGTCCTGTGTACTTGCCTAGCAGCTTCTCCTAATGAAAACAGAATACTTAACTGAACTACATACATGGTCAGACCCAGGAAATTGACCATGACACAATATAATAAAATATTTAAGAGTAAATGTAACTAATGAGGTGAAATTTCTCTATTTTGAAAACTATAAGACATTGATGAAAGAAATGGAAGAAGATACAAATAAATGGAAAGGTATCCCATGTTTCTGGATTGGAAGAATTGATATTGTTTAACTGTCAGTACCATCAAAACCCATCTACAGATTCAATGCGATTTCAATCCATACTCCAAAAGTATTTTTTACAGAGGTAGAAAAAACAATCCTAAAATTTACATGTACCCACAAAAGACCCCAAATAGCCAAAGCAATCCTGAGAAAGAAGAACTAAGCAGGAGGAATCACACTTTCTGATTTTTAAGCAATACTATAAAGCTATAGTAATCAAAATTGTGGTATTGGCATGAAAACAGACAACCAAGCCAATGGAATCAGAAATAAACTTAAATATATATGGCCAACTAATATTTGACAAGGGAGCCAAGAATACTTAATGGAGAAAAGAGTTTCTTTAATAAAGGGTGCTGGGGAAATTGGATATTCACGTGTAAAAGAATGAATGAATGAATGAATGAATGAATGAATCTCGACCCCTAACTTACTCACAAAAATTTACTCAACATGAATTAGAGACTTAAATGTAAGACCTGAAACCATAAAACTCCTAGAAGAAAATATAGGGAAAAAAAACCTCCCTGACATGGGTCTTGGCAATGATCTTAAAGCACAAGCAAAAGAATAGAAAATAAACAAGTGGGACTATGTCACTAAAGAGCTTCTGTATAGTAATAGAAACCGTCAATAAAATGAAAAGAAAACCTATAGAATGGGAAAAAGTATTTACAAACCATATATCTGGTAAGAGGTAAATATCCAAAATATATAAAGAATTCATACAACTCAATAGCAAAAGAAAGAAAGAAAAGAAAGAAAACCCCAAATAATCCAATTAAAAATAGACAAAGGACCCAAATAGACATTTTTCCAAATAAGATATACACATGGCTAACATGTGTATGAAATGATGCTCAGTATCACTAGTCATTAGGAAAATGCAAGTCAAAATACAAAATCACACCTGTTAGACTAGCCATCATCACAAAGACAAAAGACGACAGATGCTGTCAAGGATGTGGAGAAAGGGGAACCCTTGTGCACTGTTGATGGGAATGCAAACTGGTGCAGCTACTGTGGGAAACAGTATGGAGGATCCTCAAAAAATTAAAAATAGAACTACTATATGATCCAGCAATTCCACTTCTGGGAATATATCCACAGGAAACAAAAACACTCACAAAGATATCTGCACCCCCACGTTCATAGCAGCGTTATTCATAAAAGCCAAGATGTGGAGGAAGCAACCTAACTGTCCATCAATGGAGGAATGGATAAAGAAAATGTGATATATCTATATATAAAATAATTATATAAATCTATATATATATATAATATATATATATATATATTAGAATATAACTAGCCATAAGAGAAGGAAATCCTGTCATTTGCAACACCATGGATGGACCTTCAGGGCATTACACAAAATGAAATAAGTCAGACAAGGACAAATACTATATGATTTTACTTACATTTGGAATCTAAAAACAAAAAACCAAACAAAGACCAAAAAACCAAACTTGAGAGATCAGATGTGTGGTTCTTAGGAGCAGGGTGGGGGGACGGGGCACCGGAGGATGGTGGTCAGAAGGTACAGACCTCAGGTATAAGGTGAGTGAGAGGTCGGGATGTGACAGGCGGCACCCAGATGACATCACACTCAGTGGTGTGATACCCAGGAAAGCTGTCCCAGGAGAGCACATCCTAAGTTTTCTCACCACAATGGGAAATTTTCTTTGTCTTTCTTTCTTTCTTTCTTTCTTTCTTTCTTTCTTTCTTTCTTTCTTTCTTTCTTTCTTTCTTTCTTCTTCTTTCTTTTCTTTCCTTCTTCTTTCTTTCTTTCTTTCTTCTTTCTTTTTCTTTTCTTTTATTTCTCTCTTTCTTTCTCTGTCTCTCTGTCTCTGTCTCTGTCTCTCTCTCTTTTTACATTTCTTTTTATTGTGTCTACGAGATGACAGTTGTTAACTAAACTTAGACTGGTGATATCACCACCCAGTATATGTGAGTCAAACCCTCTGTCTGTACACCTGAAACTCATACAGTAATGCAGGTCAATTATAGCAATGAACCTGGAAAAAAACCAGGCCGGTTTTTACATGCATTCACCTAAAGAAAAGCTCTAAATGATAAGATCGTCAAATTCTAGAAAATATTGGCTTCAAGTTTTATGCTTTACTTTTTGCAGTGTCCGTGATCCAATTAAGTGATGAGAGAACAAAATAAAACTGTAGCATATTTATACAGAAATAAGGGAGTATTCGTGTCTGTTGCTATTGTAACAAATCACCGCAGACCCAGAAGCCTGAAACAGCAGAAAGTTATTCTCACACAGTTCTGGAGGCCGGGCGATCACCATCCATCTCTGGCCTGGAGTGAAGGTGTCCGCATGGCTGCACTTCCCTGGGAGCTTCTAGGAGAGAATCCTTTCCCTATTAACTTCTGGTGCTGCCCACACTCCTTTGCTGTGGCCACACCATCCTCACCTGTGCCTGCCCCCCCTCGCATCATGCGGCCTCTTTGAATTCTTCTCCTTGTGCCTTTCTCTCATAAGGATACATGGATGTGTTGGCCTCTAGACCCACTCAGAGAATCTGGGATAATCTCATCAGGTAAGACCCCAAATTTAATCACTGGTGCAAAGACCCTTTTTTCTTTATAAGGTCACATTTACAGGTTCCAAGGGTCAGGACCTGGTGTCTTTGGGGGCCACTCTTCAGCCCGCCACATAAGAGATTCAGAAATCAAATGAGGAAAGGTTTTGTCACCTATGGAGCTGTGGGGTTTGTCCTTGGAGCACAGTCTTGCATTCGCCTGACCAGAGGCTGAGCCCGAGAAAGAAACCAGAGTGTGTGGCTCAGATCTCTGGTCTGTGCCGTACTGGTTTGTTGGCCACTGCAGAGTCTGGGGGTGGCAAGAGTCCTCCGCCGTAACCTCCCTTCTTTTTATCTGTTTGCTGATGGGTTTGAAATACTCAGTGGAAATAACGATCTCCTCATAAAACACGACCGTAGCTTTTATAAAATGTGTAGAGTTCGTTTCTGAGATAGAAACTACTTCTCCCTTCTCGGTGGACAGAATAACTGTTTCTTAATTTATAAACCAGGCGCTGAGTCTGGGTTGAGTCACCGTCATTGTTCTTCCATTGGAACTGGCCATTTTGCTAACGAAAGTCCAGAAGATCTCCGGGTGCGTGGGCTGATCCCAAGCTGGCATTTAGATGCTTGATAAGCCGAGGAGGAGAAAGCGCGGAGACAGTGGGCTTGATTGCTCTCCCCGCCTGCACCTCTCCCCCACAATCCACTATGAATCACGCTGGATTAACAACACATCCCAGACAAAGACACTGAATTATATTAGCATTCGCCTGCAAAGAAATTACGTCCAAGGCCCTCCGTGAAGTTACTTTGGAGAAGTCTCGTCTTGCGAGCCAATCTGCGTGTAACAAAATGAGGGCAAGGGTCAGAGAGAAACAAAGAATGTTTTTGTGACACGCTGCAGTCAGCACAGAGTTTATGTGGCAGATGTTCATCCTGCCACGCAATGCAGATGACTTCATACGTGGGGAGGGGGGACTCTGCTCACCACCGGCGTCCCTCCCTCGCGACGACATCATCACCACCTCTGGAGGGCAGTTTTTATGAGCGACGTGGAACACTGTGAACACAGTCGTGACCGGGTGTGTTTTTAACCAGTTTGGTTGCTCTAAGGCAATCCCAAATGGATTTTGTTTTCGTTTTCTGAATCCACATTCTAATGCGGGAGGAAAAGGAATGATGTCTGTGTCTACATTTTTAATTCATGCTTTAGGTACCTTTCCCTGTATGCTTTGTCTCCTGTAATTTGCACCGTTAATTTCATATGCATTAAAATAGAACAAACCTACAGCCGTGTGAAAGTGCTAAAGTAAATTGGATTTAAAAATAAAATAAAATGTAAATCGCTTATAAAAACTTGTTTTAGGGTTCTGGTCCCAGTTCACTTTCCTCCCCCGTGGCCAACTTAAAACCGGCAAAAAGAATGAGCATTAGAGAAGAAAATAACGGTTTTCGTTGAAAATGCAAAAGTAACTGCCAAGTATAACCAACTCGGGGTCAGGCTGTGACATGACACCAGAAAGCATATGCAACCCCCGCCCCACAGGTCTTTTCTAGCCTACGGTTTTCCATAAAAGGGTAACAACCCTCCCCGTCCAACCGTAGGTCCTGGCCTGAAGCATCCATACCTGGCACCACAGGTGAGACAGGTCGGAAGAAAACCATCCAGATGCCCAGTCTTTCCTCAAAGCGCAGGGGTCGGAGAAGGAATCTTCATGGCAGTCGGCTCAGTATCAGCTGCTCTGGTACCCTAAGTGCCCTGGCACCTCAGGGCTTTGCTGCAAACCACACAGGCCTGCTTACCACGAGATGGACCACGGAGATCGGTAAGCAGATCCCATCCTTGCTCGGGGGACGTGGAGTGTTGAGAAAATCCTTCCAACGACTCCCGAGTTAGGCTACTGCTCTCATTCTCCATCTATCTTTCCCCCAACACCGTTCTTAGCAAATAGCTCATCCAGAGGGAACTGTTCTCCTGAGCTGAGAAGTTCTCCAGGAAGAGTGTGGCAACAAGCAGGAGGGCAGGTGAAGAATATCTATCAGAAGTAAAAGAAAATTGTGGATGCACTTTTCTCTTGTCACAAGCTCAAGAAAATGAAAAAGAAGGTTAGTCTCCCTGAAATAAGGACTCCAGGGAGAGATAGAAGAGGTCACAGGAGAGATAGTGACACAATGGAAGGGAGGGACAGTGAGCTGTGGGAAAGAAATGTCAAGACAGGACAGCAAAAAAGGCCCTTCCAGAGGCAAGCACGGCTGCTGGCTCCCCAGGAACAGATGCCCAGGGGGAGATAGGCCAGCCAGATGAGTGTTAGCCACACCGTGGGATCCACACCTTGGAAGGAAGGCAGGGTTGGGAAGCGGAGTTGGCAGGGGTGAGGCTGAGCTGCGATGCACACTGTCCATTTGGATCCTTCAAGAAACAACATCCAAGAAGGGATTGGACGTGCAAATTTATTGGGTAAAAAATAGTTCTTATGGGGCAGCCTGGGTGGCTCAGCGGTTTAGCGCTGCCTTCAGCCCAGGGTGAGATCCTGGAGACCTGGGATCGAGTCCCACGTCGGGCTCCCTGAATGGAGCCTGCTTCTCCCTCCGCCTGTGTCTCTGCCTCTCTCTCTCTCTCTGTGTCTCTCATGAATAAATAAATAAAATCTTAAAAAAAATAGCTGGAATGTTCCAGATAGCTCAAAGAGCTCCCTTTATTCAGCTTTACATCCTGGCTGCCTGGAAAGCCCCCCCCCCCCCATCCCTCGTGGACGCCTCAGCCCTTGCTGGTACAGCTGCTCAGGCCTTGGAGCTCCATGGATACCGTGGCCTTCCTCCTGCTCCAGTCCAGCAATGCCAGGCTGAGTGGCACTGAGACCTAGCTCGAGTCACTGACCTGGAAGCCTGTGGGGGACGTGGGGGCAGGTCCTAGGGCAGGCATGCAGGTTTCGGGGTGAAGGGGACCCTGAACCATTTTCAAGTAGAGGCAAATGCTAGCCCTCGACAGGCAGAGAAGAGCCACCTGTGCGGGCTCAGAGCTTCGGAGCATCTGGAGTCACTGTGTGGGAAGCGTGCCTTACACGTCCCCATCTACACACCAGGGCCCTCCTGGGGCCCGTGCTTCTCTCACGGGGAAGCCGGGCCCCTGACCCTGCAGCCAGTGAGAACCTCTTCTCACATGGCCAAGGAAGTCTCTGATTTTCTGCTTAGCCTTTAGTCGTGAGCTGATTTATCTCAGCTTTTCATTTTCTTTCCCAAAGCCCGATCAACCCAATTCATTTTCCGTGTAGTTACTATTTCCCTCACCTTTGTGAAACCTGAGGGCACCGCCTGCCCCCCACCCACCCGCGATGGCACCTGGCACCTGTAACCACAGCACCACTCTCTCGTACAGGGTGACCTGTACCCACCTGCCACTGGTGGGTGACGGGGTCTTCTCCGTTGCCAGACAGGCAGGGCCTGAGCCAGCAGAAAATTCTCTCCTTCTGATACCAGTTGTCACAAGCTGGGGTCCCTGTTGAGCAGGCTCTGAGAAGAGAGACTAGCAAGGAGGTTTTCTTGGGGGGAGCTCTTGAGCTCAGTCCCTGTGGGAGGGAGTTCAGGCAGCAGGACTGGGGAGGGGGCACTGAGCTGGTGTGCAGTTCCAGCAAAGGTGTGAGCTGCTCTTACAGTGACCTGTGGGACAGGACAGCCCTTCAGAGCTGCCTGAGCAGGAGTGAGCCGGCTGGGTCTTCATTCCCCTGCATTTAGGGGCCAGCGAGTGTGGCCTGCTCTCTGAAAGAGGCCTCACTTTGGGCTCAGAGGGGTCTTCAACTAAGTTAGCCCCCAGAGTGCTGGCAGCTGAGAGCTGTCTTCCCATAGCGCTCCCCCCAGTGGAGGGGTCGGGGGATCCGGTTATTCCTACAGCTGACTTGTCAGCAGCAAATGAGGCAGACTCCACTGGAAAGGCTGCTTTACTGGAATGGGAAAGCACAAGTGCCAACAGGTAATTCTACACCCACTGGAAAGGTCCTTCCGGAAGGAACGTGAATAAAGACATTGCCCAACAAGAGACCTGGCTGCCAAGAGGTCTGCCCTCGAAATGGTGCTTTTTGGGTGAAGGAAAACAAACCAGATGGATGGTCAAAAATGCAGGAAAAAATGAAGGATAATGCCAAGTGTCAAAAATACATTGTTAAACCTAAAATAGCATTGACTTCGTAAAGCACTTGATGAAAAACTTAGGAGTGAAGCAGAAACAGTGGGTAGGACGGGTGGGGTCCGTGTTCCCAGGCTCAAGGGCTGGTGGGAGAAGTGGCAAAGGTATCAATTTATTTTGGACTCAGGTAAGTCAGCAATGTGGCACGTCATTTTGTAAAGTAACCACGAGGCCATTAAAAGAATAGAAAATGAGTGTATGACTTTGCAACTAATAGAGGGGAAAAAAGAATTAAAAAGTTCTCAGTTGGAACGCCTGAGTGGCTCAGCGGTTCAGCGTCTCCCTTTGGCTCAGGTCGTGACCCCAGGGTCCTGGGATAGAGTCCCATATCGGGCTCCCTGCACTCCCTGCAGGGAGCCTGCTTCTCCCTCTGCCTGTCTCCGCCTCTCTCTGTGTCTTTCATGAATAAATAAATAAAATCTTAAAAATAAAATTCTAGGTCAACACAGATAAGGTAAGAAAAGAATGAAAAATAATGTAGAATGAGTGGAACAATAGAAAAATATATTGCAAACATAAGGACGCAAAGGGGTTGGAATAAAGAATGAAAACAAGATACAAGCTAGCACTCCGCACCGTCAGGTTGGCATGGCTCTCCCAACACCAGGCAAGGTGCGCTTTGAGGGGGAAAAAAGCAATGAAACTCACTATGGAATAACAACATGGAATTTTCCTGTATTAACCCAAGAATCAATTCTGAATTAACCTCAGAATATGTAAAGTGAAAACTAACAGAACTACAACAATTCATGACCTCGGTGGGAGACTTCATTACATACCTCTCAGCAATTAACCAAATAATAACAATCAAAAAATCCAGAAGTTCCAGAAAGATTCAATCATGATCCTGTCCGAATAGGCCTAAACGCCGCATTTCCTTGAGTCTAAGAATTCACTGGCTGTCACATGCACGGTTATTTGATGAGCCACGGAGAAAAAAAAAAAAGAAAATCTTGTCGACTGCGACAATGACTTCTCATTACTCAGAATTACTCTCCCACAACCTACTGGCAAAGCTCTTTCATTTTTAATTATGCCGTGGGTTCACACACATAAAAATTGGAAGATATAAGAGAAATGAACTACGGAAGGTGTTTCTGAAACATCTGTGAGAATTCTTTTCTCTGAGAGCTATTTAAGAGTCGGAGTCATCAATATGCATGATTTCTTCACCCGTTAGGGTCCTCGGTGACATCGGGAGGGCTGGGGTTACAGCACCCCCGAGACAAAGCCCCATTACCATCCACCCCGTGATGCTGTCACCTCTGACTCTGCTGTTTGATCCTACCTGAAGGTGACGACGGGGACTTCCCAGGCACAATGGGGACGCATGTTGCATCCTTAAATGGCCCTTACGTGATCTTTCTGCTAGAAGTTATGCACGCGTTCATGTATGCTGGGGCAATGACAGCACTATCACAGAATGTCACATCCTCTCTGGTCATAAAATGCACTCTTAATTTTCAAGATAGTAAACTGTGCATAGCCCACATCCTAAAATCTTTGGGATACAGTGAAACACTGTACCAAACAGTGCCCGAATATGCAATATTTTCAAGCACGTGCAGAATATTTCTAGAAACTTTCCACATGATGACCTTAAAAATAAGCTTCAATACATTTTAAAAAATTGTATAATTACAGAGTGGGTTCTCTGGTCACAGTCCTATTCTCTGGTCATGGTCCTATTATGCTAGAAATCTACATACAACAAAGGAAAAGCTAAAAACTTCCTATATATTTGAAATAAGAATTATCTTTCTAAATACCCAACAGGTCCAATAAAAAATTACAATGGCAGTTAAAAATCTTTTTAAATTAACTTAGAAAAAAATGTTAGTCTCAAATGAGTATATAGTTCATCCTCGAACAACATGGTTTGGACTGTGTGGGTCCACTGGACGCGAGATTTTTTTTTCAATTAATACAGTAAATGTATTTGTTCTTCTTTATTATTTCCTTAATAACATTTTCCCCTCTAGCTCACTTTGCTTGTAAGAATAAAGCATATAATACACATAACCTATAAAATATGTGCTAATTGCGGGTTTATGTGATCAGGAAGGCTTCTGGTCCACGGTAGGCTATTAGTGGTCAGGTTTGGGGGAATCAGAAGTTATATGCAGATATTCAACTGCACGGGGAGGGGAGGTGCTCCTAATTTCTCCCCCCCCCCAATACTATATTATGAAAGAAAAGAAAAGGAAATTAGGAAGATAACATAAAAATAAACCCAAAGAAAGACGAAGAAAGGGAATAAAGGCAAGGACACATACTAATGAAACAGAAGAAAAATACCCTGAAGAGATGAGTGATTTGACTCTGGTCCTTTGAGATGGGTAAAGTGTGAACCAGAGGGATCCATGAGAAAGTCCTCCTGGAGAATTTGTTGCTGAGATTTGTCTCCAGGGCGAGAGGCCAATCCACATGGTCCCTTTGATGGAACTTTCTTAACTCTGCAGATTTTCTGGCCCTTGCTCCTGCCTCCCCTTGGGCTCTGCCAGTGGGATCCTGTTGGCTGGGGCCCTGTGCAGGCTTCGGGTTACTGTTTTCTAAGAGTGGCCCTGGGCCAGTAGCTTTGGCACACCAGGTGGAGGAGGGGCTGTCAGAAATGCAGAGTCTCAGGTCCCGCCTCAGACCTCCTGATTCAAAATCCACCTCGGAGCAAGAGCCTCAGAACATCCCACTAAAGTCTGAGGGATGGTAGCCTGGAGAGATCACCAGAGAGGATGCTCAGTCTCACTCTCCAGCCCACGAAGACCTGGTGCTCGTGCTACTCCCTGGCCCCCCACCTACTGTTCCCCATCTCCTTACAGCACTGGAAGATGGAGGTGTTTCCACATTTCCTCATTCTCTTCTCATGGATGAGCTGGCCAAGTCCCCCTGTTGTCCACCCTGCTCAGTGTCCTCCCTTGGTAGTGCTTGGCCCTCTGGCATAGACACCCTCAATCTGCAGGGAGGGTGAGTTACCTTAACACTGACCGCATCATCCCTGGAGGCAAGGGGGGGGAGGCACATCCAGCTCTGAGGTGAAGAAGCAGAAACATTGAAAAGGAAGTTGAAAGGGGAAGAGAGAAACCAGGTCACACAGCTCCCAGGCCAGGCTGCCAATCGCCCTTCGCAAGAAGGCTGTGCCAGCGCTCAGCTTGCTGGCTTCTCATCCCATCATCCTGGACAAACTCAGTGGAAAAACCATCTGAATGTTCCCCTCAGTGTGGGATAAAGGATGGCTCCCTTTAAAAACCCGTCAATTCCTCCGTCCTTTGCAAGTTCATCCCGGGGAGCCCGACCCCCTCGGAGGGTGGATTTGTGTGGTTGTGGGAGAGCCACCTCCTCCTCCCACCTTGGGCTCAACGGTTATTGTCAGAGCCCAAAGGCAAGAGTGCATCTTCTTCCTGGAGTCTTACGGATTCCTGCAGGTTCCATCAGGGCTCCATCCCCCATAGACATGCTATCCCCATGGCGTGTTCAGCGAGGAAGGCCAGAGCATCCATGCGGCCTGCCCAGGAGAGGTCACATTCAAGGTCACTCCTACCAGAATGCTCCCTTTCGGAGCTAAGCCTCCGTGGCAGTGCCAGGCAACACAGGAGCTGATGGCTTGCCCTCCGATGGACTATTCACTGTAAGATGGGCCATCACCCTGGAGGTTATAGCTTTTCTCCAAAACCATGGTTGTAAAAAGATTCATGTAAACTTTTATTTCCCGTCTTTGGAAATCTCATGCTAAACAAAGCAGGTAAGTTCTCCCAACTAAGTAATCGGGCGGATCGCTGGTGCTTGGAGAAGTTTAGCTGCGGAAGTGGAGGGAATAACGATGTAGTCTTCCCTCAGACTCCTCCCAGTTTCAAATCCAAACGTCTGTAAGTCCCTAAACAGAAACATCTACGCTCCTATGGGTCATCTCTGTCACCAGGGGTATGGTTGGCTCACAGAGTCCGTGGGAAAGATGGAGACCAAGGTGTGACCAGGTGACAACCGTGTGATCATGGGGCCTCGGGGGCTGGGGGGATCCCATCGCGCACCTGCCACACTGAGCATGTGGAAACGTCACTTCAAGTAGCCACTGTGTCCCAAGCAGCTCCCGTCCTGCTAGAACTGGGGGAGGCTCTCCTGAGAAGCTGACCTGCCCTTTTTACACTTGGCTTATGTTTATAAAGGAATGGGATTGCAAAATTTCCCTGAGATGGGGTCTTGTGACCTTTTAAAGTGCCACAATGGCAATTTGAGCACTTGTGTGAGTTATTTTCAATACTTCCTACAGCTTAATAGAAACCAAACATTTACAAATAATAAGGCCACGGAGGCTAACTGAAATGGCCTGTTTCTTTTCATGAGCCTGGGATCTAGCCAGCTTCATGCTATTTTTATCTTGGTTTACTGCTGTGAGTTATCATTTTCGCTGCTACCAATTTTTGTGTACTCAACTATGATTAATAAAAGGGAAGAATTTATTTGTTTTTCTCTAATGAAAGTGATCGAGTTGGTAGATGCAATCTTTTAACTCCTGAAGTCCATGGGTAGAAATATTACTTCAGGGCTCCTCGGTGGTCAGATGGAGCTGCTGGCCAAGCCACTGCCCTTCACTGGCCATTCAGCCATCACAGTGTCTGCACCCAGAGAAGAACCATGTCAGATCGGGGTGTGGACAAGGTGCCACGAGTCACACACCTGCTCCCACACAGTCGAAGCACATGTTCTGGTGAAACCTCAAGGCACAGACTACTATGCATGTTTTTCTTATGTTTGCACATAGATACGGGTGAGGAGTTTCTTTTTTCACTGTGGCCTTCATAACTCGGATTCCAGAACCTAAGAAAGATAAATGCAGAAAATTAACCATTAGATGATCCAACTTTATGGCCAGTGGTGCAAAGGTCCTAAGCATATATTGTTAAATCCAACACATTTATTGAAATATAACAAACCATAATCAAGCAACTTTATTCTAGGTAAGTTTTTTTTCATATTTTATTTCAGAGAGAGAGAGAGTGCGAGCTAGGGGAGGGGTAGAGGGAGAAGCAGACTCCCCGCTGAGCAGGGAGCCCAACGTAGGGCTCCATCCCAGGACCCTGGGATCATGATCTGAGCCGAAGGCAGACGCTTAACCAACTGAGCCACCCAGGCCCCCTGACCTTGGTAATTTCTACAAATATGATTTATTTTATAAATTTATCACAATTTTTTTAAAAAATATGATCATATCTATGGAAATCAAGAGACATTTTGCAAAATTCAACACCATGACTTTTTTTTTAAGGAACGTTTTAATACACTATGAATGGAAATGTCCTTAATAAAGAGTATTTATCAAAATCAAAGACAAACAGTGTACTTCATGATAAAACAAGTAACCGTACCTATGTATTTTACAGACTTTTCAGGGCCCTTGCAGCTTTAAGTTTTTTTGTTTTTTTTTTAATATCTTAACTTCAGTGTTTCTCAGATTTACTTGATAAGAACAATTCAAAAGGAACTACCATCCCGCCTCAAAATGCAAATCTGCACAGTGGGACCTGGGTGTGTGGTCGTCGAAAGAAGGCCCAGGTGAGTCTTACCATTTGGAGAAACACTATCACAGCCTCTGGTGCCATGTCAGCCCATTTATCTTCATAACATGCACTTTGTTCTCTTCTCTCACAGTGGAAAGTCTTATCATGACACTTCTCAACCTCTTCCCTGAGTTCAATCACACCGCTATGTCATCTTCAAAGGTTCCAGTTTCTAATCTCTAGTCATTCTTATCACATTGAACAGTCATGACTTTTGCAAACGTTAGCTGAGCATATTTTGGGGATTGGAAATCCCTCTTTAAGTTTGCAGGCCTGTGAACTTACACATGAAAGCAATGGTTTGCCTCAAGATTGCTGGGAAGCTCAGATGTCCAAGGGTCATAGGCTATGGGACTTTCAATCCTCCCTCCTACTCCCCTATCTCTTCAGTAAATCGCACATCCTGGGAACATTGCATCTGGTATAGTATAGGTTTGGTTTCCCTCCTTCTACAGCTGAAGTACAATAGATTCCCTGTTTGCTGAGAGTTTTTACCATGAAAGACCATCAAATTTTATCAAATGCTTTTCTGCAGCTACTGAGATGATTATTTTTTTTTTGCCTTTTTCCTGTTAATGTGGTAAATTATATTGATTGTTTTTTTTCAAGTTTTTATTTAAATTCTGGTTTGTTAACATCTGTGGTAAAATTGGTTTCAGAAGTAGAATTTAGTGATTCAACACTTACATAAAATACCCAGTGCTCATTACACCACATGCCCTCCTTAATGCCCATCACCCAGTTACCCCATCTCCCCACCCCCCTCACCTCTAGCAACCCTGTTTGTTTCCTAGAGTTAAGAGAGTATGGTCTGTTTCCCTCTCTCTCTTTTTTTCCTTCCCCTATGTCATCTGTTTTGTTTCTTAAATTCCACATATGAGTGAAATCATATAGTATTTGTCTTTCTCTGCCTGACTTATTTCACTTAGCATAATACCATCTAGTGCTGTCTGTGTTGTTGCAAATGGCAAGATTTTATTCCTGGCTGAGTAATATTCCATTGTGTGTATATACCACATCTTCTTTATCCACTCAGCAGTTAATGGACATTTGGGCTTTTCCCATAGTTTGACTATTACTGATAATGCTGCTATAAACATTGGGGTGCATATGCTCCTTCGAATTTGTATTTTTGTATCTTTTGGATAAGTACCTACTACTGCAATTGCTGGGTTGTAGGGTAGACTTCCTCAAGATAAAAACTTCTGCACAATGAGAGAAACAATCAACAAAACTAAAAGGCAATCTATGGAATGGGAGAATATAGTTGCAAATGACATATGTGGTAAAGGTTTAGCATCCAAAATCTATAAAGAACTTATCACACTCAACACCTCCCAAAAAATAATCCACTTGAGACATGTGCAGGAGAGGGGCGCCTGGGTGGTTCACCGGTTTAGAGTCTGCATTCAGCTCAGAGCATGATCCTGAGGTCCTGGGATCGAGTCTTGCTTCGAGCTCCCCACAAGGAGACTGCTTCTCCCTCTGCCTATGTCTCTGCCTCTCTGTCTGTGTCTTTCATGAATAAACAAATAAAACTTTAAAAAAAATATGCAGAAGACACGGAGAGAAATTTTTCCCAAAGAAGACATCCAGATGGCCAATAGGCACATGAAAAGATGCTCAACATCACTCATCATCAGGGAAATACAGATCAAAACTATGATGAGACCCCCACCTCCCACCTGTCAGAATGGCTAAAATCAACACAGGAGACAACAGGTGTTGGTGAGGACGTGGAGAAAGGGGAGCCCTTTTGCCCTGTTGGTGGGAATATATGGATTAATTTTTAAAATATTAAACCAACCTTAAGTTTCTGAGAGAACTCCAATTTAGTCAAGATGTGTCATCCTGTTTATAAATATCTGGGTTTGGTTTGCTAATATTCTTGCCAAGGATTTTTATGTCTGTGCTCATGAGGGATGTTGATGTCAATAATTTTCTTGCAATGTCTTTGTTTAGTTTTGTGTCAAGGGTATTTGACCTCATAAAATGAAGTCATCCCCCCCTTCTGGAAGTATTCCCTCTGCTGTGTTTTCTGGAGGAAATAATCTTTAGATTCTAGAAGGTGCCATTTCTCTTCAGGTTGGGTGAGAACTTCTTGAGTGCTTCTTAAAATGCAGTTCTGCCAAAGATGAATATGTCTCTCTAAAATGTCATTTTTATTTTTGAAGACGTATCAGTCAAGGTTTAGCTGGAGAAGCAGAGCCAGTTCTTTTGAAAGCTTCTCTCTTTACTGATGCTGGGACACAGGAGACTGGTGGCTACATCAGGAAAGGGAGAGCCAAGGGACCCACCCCCACTGAGGAAGATATGCCTAACCTAATGATGCTTTCTCCCTGCATCCCCACATCAATGAAAATTAATTCATTCCCATGTTTTTCCCCCATGATTTGCTTCCTTGTATTCATCGCTGATTAATTCATTGCACACTCCTGAGCGGGCCCCCCGGAGGTGCTCCCTAGCATGGACTTCCCAGTGAGAGTCTGTGTTTCAGACATTCCACTGTTCTAGCTCACTCTCCCTGTAAGCAAGGGAACCATCCTGGCTAGCCTAACATTTTAGCATATATACAATAATACTCTGTCCCTTAGGCAGGATTTCAAACCTCGAAGCAATATGAAATCTCTGCCAGGCTCTGTTTACCCTGTTTGGCCTACTGAATTAGTGGAGCAAGAAAGAGACAAAAATATGGAACCATAATGTAATGTTCACTGAGAATCCTGGGGGGAAAAAGGCCCCCAAAATTTGGAAAGGAAACCAGGGTACAAATTCCCTCCTGTGGTGCTCAGAGGCCTGAGATACTTACAGGGGAAATACACAGTCATCTTATTTCTTAGCCTGTCATTCAGCGAGGGGTGGGAGCATCCCCTTCTGGTACATAAGCCAGTAATATACCCAGATCTTTCCTTTCTGTACCCTTACCCAATAATTCTTATCAACCTTCTTTCATGAGCCTCAAACCCTTCCTTCAAAGAAAAGGAATATAGCTCTTTGACTTGGGAAGAGCCATAACTTTCTTTTTCCCATGGAAGACTACAGAGCAAGAATCAGCTGCCCACTTGAACTCCTTCTTTTATTCCTTTGTAGCCCTCAATTTGGTCTTTTTGGTTTTTCCCAACAATGCCTGCATCAGTGAGCTGTCCACAAGAAGTAAGCACCGAGGCCTCCTTCCTTCCAAGACGTGGTCTCATAGCCTTGTCACCTGTCTACCAAGGCTTTGTCTGGCCCTGGGCCCGAGTGGGCCTCCCTGGAGGTCCTCTCCATCGAATCTTGTGCTCATTCGCCAACCAACCCAACAGTTACAAAGCTGAGACTGGCACATATAGGGTGAAGCGTGTACAGCAATATCTCATATCCAGAATCAACAAGAAATGATTATCATATTATATAAATAAGTATATATTTATCATAAATATAAATGTATTAGATAAAATAAGTTTTATTTTAAAATGCAAGCATTTTGGATGAAAGAAATCTGCAATTATCATACACATTTACCTGCCTTTTCAGATAGCCCGTGGGCCTGAATTTAACCTTTTCTTGGTGATCCAAATGGTGTGGTCATCTGAAACCATCATATCTCCTGGTATTTACACCATTACATCTTTCCTTCCCTGGCAATTTAGTGCCCTTGTGACTCACCCTAACCAAGTGACTGTAGTGACACTCTGCTAGGCCTGATCCTTAGGAAGTCCTGGCAGCTTGCACTTAGGGCTCTGAGGGAAGTCTGCAGTCTCACACCCCAAGACCACTGCGCTGTGGAAAACCCACCCTCGCCACAAGTGAAGGCTGCCAGAGCAGGACTGAGATCCACAGCCAGCCCCAACAGGCCATCCTGGGAGCAGATCTTCCAGCCTCCATTCAGGCTGTCCTTCATGTAACGTAGAGGAGAGAAAAGCTGTTCCCAGCTAGCCCTGCCCAGATCGCAGAATCAAGAACAAATCAATGGCATTGATCTGGAAGTCCCTGGATACAGTGGTGGATAATGGAAACCCGGCTTATCGGGATGGTGGCTGTGGAGCTGGGATTGGGCTAACCTCAGAGGGAGCGCTGGGATGTTCAGACGACAGTGGGAGCAAGTTCTTGGGATTTACTCCCTGTGGTTTTTCTCTTCTGGCTTTATTAGGGGGTCAGCTGCCACTTCTTGCTGAGGCCTACCCGCTGTCCTGCCACAAGGGCCCTCAAATCTTCAGGAGAGCTAATAACTGGGCTTGACAGAGGGGGACAGGTGAGCACACGCAGCACAGTGGGGACAGTGATCGTGGGTGTTGACACATGTGGGGCAAAAGCATAAACAGCCTTAAAAAGACCCTTCAGACATTAAGTGCTCCTGGTAAACAGCAGAATGTCATGAACAAGCCATTAAACACCTGCACCCTGGCTACTTAATGTGATAAGCAAGACGAGAAAAGACCGGCTAATGAAATTTATTCCAGGTAACGTACAGTTAAGAATAATAAACAAAATGCTTAGGCATGAATTTTATGAAGTCCTCAGTAAATGATTAGGTATAATTTTGCATAGTTAGAAGCTCGAGGGCTTTCTTCACCTTCATGATCTCTTTCTGTCTTTGGGAGAGTTTTCATTAGAACATGCTTATTGGTTTATTAGTCTAAATAATTATGCTTTGGTGGGAGGTGCTGGCAACATGCTGATGGAAATGACATCCCCCGTGGGTCATCCTGCGGGCTTTACCTGGAATCCTCTGGATATTTCAGCCCTCAATTTTGATGGGAACATCACCTATGAAAATTGTTATTCTCTATGCCAAACATTCCATCATCATCAGGATTTAATAACTTAATGGTTTCATAAGGTGAATTTTGAGATCATTCCTTGATTTCTCCACCCATATGCAAGTGGCCCATTAAAATAAGTACAGTTAAAAAAAATAAGTACAGCTGACCCTTGAAGAACAAGGGTTTGAACTGCACAGGTTCACTTTTATGTGGGTTTTGGGTTTTTTTGGTTTTTTGTTTGTTTGTTTTACTGTAAAAAGATTTTTGTTTCCATTTGGGCCACAGCTTGGGAGAAGGCTCCAGCATGGTTAAAAAGCTGCCTAGTGGCTATGGATAAGAAGAGGTTCAGGCAAAAGCCTTGACACCAGAGGGACACCAGAAGGGTTCTTCAAAGGCCGCTGGGCTCTAGCAGCTCTAGTCATGCTCAAGGGTGGGCCTAAGAGATACTTGCCCAGCCCAGTCTGGGAACCGCCAGCCTGTGGAGCTGAGTCAGGTGGTCGCCCATGTTCTTCATGAACTCCACCTTCTTATCTAGGAAGTGGGTCTCTAGGAAGTCACAGACATGGGAGTCCTCATGGTAGGCCCCAGAGTATGCAGATACAACAGGGCTTGGTTTAGTCTTCTCCAGGACCTTAGTGGTTTCCATGACATCCAGGGTTTTACTCAATTTGTTTTGGAACCACTTCTGCACATTCTAGAAGAGGGCATCACCGCCATGTTGGTTTTGCATCATCAAGAAACGCTGACCTGAGCTTTTCCCTGGCCAACTGGAGAAAGAAATGGCCCATATACTCCAGAGCCACATCACTGAGGTCAAAATAGAACCCTAGAAGGAGATGCAGGAGGCCTACAGGTGCATGTTGACCAGGTGGTCCTGGAAGCAGAGGATGGCTGAGAAGATGATTCCAAAAGTTTCAATTGGAAAAGATGTTGGAGGGTGGTCAAAGGCTGGAGAAGGGGCATCGCTGGGTCGTTTCTATCCAAACACCGTTGAAGTAAGAGGCAGATCCGCAGGACCTCTGGGTGCGCTGCCTATATGCAGATTTTTTCCAGTACAGTACAACGAATGTATTCCTTATGATTTTATCATTAACGTTTTCTTTTCTCCAGCTATCTTAAGATTACAGTATATAATACCCATAACATACAAAGTATGTGTTAACCAACTGTTTGTGTTATCAGTAAGGTTTCCAGTCAGCAACAGATTATTAGTAATTAAGTTTTAGGGGAGTCAAAAGTTATATGTGGATTTTTGACTGCATGAAGGGTAGGCACCCTAATGGCCCATGTTATTTAAGGGTCAACTATGGATCAAGGTTTGGGTCACAGCCAGATTAGTGCTCCATGAGCTTTGGGCAATGTGGCCCCAGTGGCCATGGGCTGAATGAGTTCTTCTGAAAGATGTTAACATCTCTTCCACTGTAGGCTCCATGTTTGGCATCTACACGTGGAGAAGGCGGTTGCAGTTAGGAGTCTTTCAGTTTTTTTACCCAAGTGGATGTGAAAATGTAGACTCAATTTATTAAAAAAGAGAACGTAGTACATACTCTGTGCAAGGCCCTGCCTGAGAGCCTCAAGCTCCCTTAATAGCATCTCATTCTTACTAACATCCTCCTACCAGTGATATTTTGGTGTACCCTAAGTGATAAAGATCATGTAATTCACATCCAACCACATTCCACAGAATAAATATGCTGAGTGGAGCTGTGTAGTCACCAGCTGGATTTCCCCCTTTCTTTCTTTCTTTCTTTCTTTCTTTCTTTCTTTCTTTCTTTCTTTTTTTTGATTGTACTTAGTTATCTGAGAGAGGAAGAGAGAGAGAGAGAGAGAATGAGCAGGGGCAGAGGGAGAAGCAGACTCTCTGATGAGTAGGGAGCTCAAAACAGGGCTCAATCCCAGGAACCCAGGATCATGACCTGAGCTGAAGGCAGACACTTCACCAACCGAGGCAGACCTGTGCTTCCGGATGCCCCAGGGTTTCCCCCAATTTCTTTTAAACATCTCAGACTCTCCTTTCGATCCTGTGCCCAAGATGACCAAGAAAAGATGGAATAATGGTCGTGCCAAAAAAAGGCCTCGGCCAGGTGCAGCCCATCCGCTGCACCAGCTGCACCCATTGTGTGCCCAAGGACAAGGCCATTAAGAAGTTCGTTATTGGGAACATCGTGGAGGCCGCCACTATCAGACATTTCCCAAGCAAGTGTCTTCGATGCCTATGTGCTTCCCAAGCTGTATGTGAAGCTCCATTATTGCGTGAGTTGTGCCATTCACAGCAAGGTAGTCAGGAATTACTCTCGCGAAGCACGGAAGGACCGAACACCCCCACCCCAACTTAGACCCATGGGTGCTGCCCCATGACTTCCACCGAAGCCCATGTAAGGAGCTAAGTCCTTAACGACTGAAGAAAAAGTGTTCTCCAGAAAAAAAAATAAATAAATGGTGACTATACTTAAAAAGATAAAACAAAATAAAACACCTCAAACTTACAAAAAAATTGAAATAATGGTATAATGAATACCCATTAATCTCCTTTCCAAATTCATCAATTGTTAATATTTTGCTAAGTTGCTTTGTCTCTTTCTCTCATTCTGTCTCTCCTCTCTCTGTCTTTGTCATACACAGTTTTTGCTAAACCATTTGAAAATAAGCTACAGCTGTTACCTACTTCAACATGCATCTCCCAAGAACAAGAATACTTGCTTATTGACCACAATACCTTTATCAACCCCCAAGTCAATATTTAATGTGAAAATAAATTTAGTAGTAAAATTTCTCTAATTGTTACAAAAATGATTTTTTTTTTAAATTCAGGATGCTTTCAAAGATCATGCATTTTATTGGCTACCATGTGTCTCTAGTCTCCTGCAGTCTAGAATGGTCCTTCTACTTTTAGTTGCTATATATAACCTTGGCAATTTTGAGGAGTCTAGCCTGGTGTCCTGTAGAATGCTCCACTATCTGGATTTGTAAATTGTTCCCATTGATTAGATTAATGTTGGGCATCTTTTTAAAAAAAGATTTTATTTATTTATTCATGAGAGACACACAGAGAGAGAGGCAGAGACATAAGCAGAGGGAGAAGCAGGTTCTCTCTGGGGAGGCTGATGCAGGTCTTGATCCCAGGACCGCAGGATCATGACCTGAGCCAAAGGCAGATGCTCAACCACTGAGCTGCCCAGGTACCCCAATGTTGAGCATCTTTAACAAGAAAGCCACTTGGGGTGGTGTGCTTCCTTTTACATCACTGGCTGCCCAGTGGTTGGGTGATGCTACCTTTGATCGATTCCTCAAGGGGGATCCTTTCCCTCTTTGTAATTAAAAATATCCTGCACAGTGATGCTTTGAGGTTCTGTGCCTGACAACTCTTCCCTTGATGATTTTAGGATTCACTGCTAAATCCTTGCCTAAAGTAGTAATTACCTTAATGGTAGGAAAATTTAAGTGTTGCAATCCTTCATTTCTTCTACATTTATTAATAAGCACTATTTTATAAAGAAATGCTTCCTTTTCCCATGTTAAAGATATCACTAAGGACTTGGAGATTCTTATTTTAGACAATGTGTTATAACCCATTCCATCCTTCATCGTTGCTCAAATTATTTCAACTATGATCATTGGAAGTCCCTTTTAGCAAGTACTTGTGTCCTTCATACATGTCCCCATCAATTTTTCATGCACTTTTCTTGCTTTCTGGCATAGCAAGATGTTCTCAGCTCACTTTTCGTTTCTGATAATTAGGCATTTACACCGTTTCCATCATTAGCTCTTACCATTCATGGCATAATGAATAGCTCTGTGCATGAGTTGATTTGTAGTTGTGCTACGGTATCTGAAAGGAAGACATGTTACCTTTTTTCCTCTACTCTATTCTCAGAACACTTCTAACACCAGTTGTGTGGGGTTTTCCCGCACTGAGTAATTTTCCAATTCTTGGCAGACAACAAAAAAATGCAGTTTACTTCGATTCTGACACTATCTACCTGGAATTAGCATCAGATTCCAAAAGCTAAGGCTCAGTTCCACAGGACCACCCTTATTTCGGATGCCAATTACAAGCTCATGTTGCCACTTATAGTTCTGACAGACTGGCTAGAAATCAGAGGTTTCCCAAACCACCTCCTCAGGTTAATGTTAAAATGGTTCACAGAGTTCAAAACAGGTTTACTAGGTTATCAGTTTATTATAAAATGATACAACCAGGAAGTGATGCATAGGGCAAGACATGGGGGAAGGGGTATAGAGCTACTGCCTGCTTCAAGCATATGACCCTCGCAGCATCTCCAAGTTCATCAACTTAGCAGCTCTCCAAACCCCTTCAGTTAGGGTTTTGTTTTGTTTTATTTTATTTTAATGAAGGCTTCATTACATAGGCATGATAGACTGAATCCTTAACACTTGGAAATCAAGTCAACCATCTCCAGCCCCTCCCCCTCCTGGGAGGTCTGAAAGTTCCAGCCATCTTATCACAGAGTTGGTTCCCCGTGGCAACCAGTCCTCCATCTTTAGGTGCTTTCCAAAAGCCACCTCATTAACACGAACTTAGGTGTGGCTGGAAGGGGCTTATTGTGAACAAAAGACACCCCTTTCACCTTTATTTATCCACAGCTGTTTCAAGAGCCTGAGGCAAAAGAAAAATATTATAAGATACTCCTATTGCTCTTACCACCTAGGAAATTACAAGAGTTTTATGAGCTGTGTGCCAGGAACTGTGTATGGAGACCAAAATATGCATTGCTTATTATATCACAACATCACAGCATCTAAAGGGAAAATTCTGAGAAATAAGGTGACTAGATTAAAAGAAAAGACTATACAATTTTTTTCCAGAAATTTCCAAATTCTCCCGCAGAGGTGTTGTAACATTCTGCACTCTTATTTGTCATAGATTGTAGCGCCAGCTTGAATTTTTCATACTTCTACTTGAACATGAATTTCTCCTCAAAGCAGTCCGTATTTCTTATAGTCCATTTTTACAGTTACTTTCAGCCTTTCATCACAATCTTAAATTGTTTCATTCTTAGCAAATCTTTGTCACATGTGATAATAATTGGGGATTTTTTTCATCCTAACTTTTATTTTAATACAAAAACAATTGGAGTGACATCAGTGAGATGGCAGATTAATCATCATCATCATCCCTCATAGAACACTGATTTTTGGTAATTGCCCATAGATGACAATGCCTTTTTGGAAGTCCTTCAGAGAAGTTCCAGCACACCATTATAGGAAAAATAAAATGCAAAAACAGATGCATTATAAAAGGTAAGAAGAACAGTTTTACCTTGACTGTGTCACCTCCTCCCCCAAGGTGGCAAGGCTCAGGGCCCAGAGCGCCTATGGCTCACAATTCCTCCCATGAAGGAGAGCAAATGAGTGAGCACCCAGCTTCCCTAGCCATGTAAGATGCTGCCCAGGAGGCCCACTGCTTTCTTGACCCACCTAGAATACCACATGATCTCAGTCTGAGGGTGTCGGAGAGCCTAAGAGCCTAAGAGCACAGCAGCCAGGTCCTGGAATTCATCAGAGGACACTAATAACCACTTTTCAAAGTCTCCTACTAACTGATTTGTGGTCTCTATCAGGAAGCCTACTCACGAATTGCTAGAGGTACTACCCCTGTGGACACCCCAAGCAACCCACAGGCACCCCCAACACTCCGTACACTCCTTTCTTCACAACCTCATACCCCACCTCCATGGTTGGCTCCAGGCACACAGTCTCAAAGATGGTGAGAGCAAGCCTTTGCTAGGGATCAAAGAGCGGAAAGCCCACTTGACTCTTTAGGATTAGGAAAAGGTTCACAAATGAGCATTTCTGGGCACCGCCATAGAGGAAACATATGAGAGGTCATCAGCACCCAGCCTGGCTTCCTGGAATTGAGAGAAGGCATACAATTAAGAATCCCCCTCCAAGAGGGAACAAGAAGTGGGAATAACTGTATTCATAGAAAAGAATAGAGAAAGCCTCAGAGTCCCTATTTAGATTGACAGGTGAAAATATCTCTCATATGATGATGGGAATTAGACTGGAGGAGGTGACTGCCTCTTCAAATGCAAAGAGAGCAATGCAATACCTCAAGGAACACAAAAAATAAGGGAAACATAACACCACCAAAGAACTGACCTCAAAGAAATGGAGATCTGCAAATGGTCTGACAAAGAATTCAAAACAATTATTTTAAGGAAGCTCAGCAAGCTGCAAGAAAATACAAATAGATAATTCAGTGAAATCAAGAAAACAATATGTAAACAAAATGACAAATTCAACAGAGATGGAAATCATAAGTAAAAATCAAACAGAAATTCTGGAGCTGAAGAATACAATGTATGAATTAACAAATATAATAGAGAGCATCAGAAACAAACTTCATGAAGGACAAGAAAGAATCTTTGAACTTGAAGAGAGGTACTTGAAATTATCCAGTCAAAGGAGGAAAAAAAAAGATAAAAAGTATGAAAAAGAAAGAGTGAATAAAGCCTGCATGAATTATGAGATTTACTAAAAGAAATAATATTTGTATTATGGAAATCCCAGAAGGGGAGTAATAGAAAGAGTCAGAGGCTTATTTAAGGAAATAGCAACTAATATTATATGTTAACTGACTGGAATTTAAATAAATGTTTTTAAAAAGCAATCAATAAACATACTAGCTTTTTCATCTTCACAAGAAAAAAAAAAAAAAGAAAAAGTGGCTCAAAATTTCCTAATTCTGGGCAGAGATACAGACATCCAGCTACATCAAGTTTTAAGTGCCATACAGATTCAACCCAAAAGGGACTTCATCAAGACACAATATGATAAAATTCAAAAATCAAAGACAAAGAGAAAATTTTGAAAGCAGCAAGAGAAACTCATTTCATACAACAGAATCCCCATGAAGATATTGATAGATTTCTCAGCAGAAACCTTACAGGCCAGGAGAGAGTGGGAGGATGTATTCAACATACTGAGATGAAAATCACCAACCAAGAATACTTTACAG
This sequence comes from Nyctereutes procyonoides, assembly GCF_905146905.1. Taxonomy (NCBI): domain Eukaryota; kingdom Metazoa; phylum Chordata; class Mammalia; order Carnivora; family Canidae; genus Nyctereutes; species Nyctereutes procyonoides. The sequence goes on along the minus strand of NW_026575146.1, from coordinate 61,919,045 downwards.
AGCAACACTGTACTTCAGAAATGAAGGACAGGTAAAGATTATCCCAGAAAACCAAAACTGAAGGAGCTCATCACTACTACATGTGCCTTACAAGAAATGCTAAACTGAGTTCTTCAAACTGAAAAGAAAGGACACTGATTAATAACATGACAACATATTAAAGTATTAAACTCACTGGTAAAGATGTAAGCAAATTTAGAATATTCTAATACTGTCCTGGTAGTGTGTAAATCACCTATAGCTCTAGTGTAAAAGTTAGAAGACAAAAGCATTAAAAATAACTGTAGCCTCAATAATTTAGTAACAGATACACAAAATCAAAGATGTAAGTGATGACATCAAAAATATAAAATGAGGGGAGAAATAAAGGGTAGAGGGTTTGCATGCAATTAAACCTCATCAGCTTAAATATACTGTTATAATTATAAGATGTTTTACATAAGCCCCATGGTAACCACAAAGCAAAAAGCTATGGTAAATACACAAAAGATAGAAAGAAAAATCAAAGCATATATAAGATCATCACATAGGAAGAAAGCAACAAAGGAAGAAAGGCATTATAAAACACCAGAAAAAATAATTTAAAACATGGCAATAGGAAGTTCTAACTTAACAGATTAATGCTTTAAATGTAAATGGATTAGATTTTTTTAACCAAAAGACATAGGGTGGCTGAATGGATTTTAAAAAACCCATATCTAACTATATGCTGCCTATAAGATACTCATTTCAGCTTTAAGGACACACACACATGGAACCTAAAGACATGGGAAAAGATGCCAATTGCATGCAAATGGCAACCAAAGAAAGCAGGGGTAGCTGTACTTATACCAGACAAAATGGACTTTAAGCCAAAAAATCTAATGAGAAACAAAAAAGGTCATTATATGATGATAAAGGGCTCACTCAATTCACCAAAAAGATATATTAGTAGATATTCATGCACTCAATATCAAAGCAGCTAATTATCTAAAGTAAACATTAACAGATATGAAGGGAACATAGCAATAATAGTAGGAGACTTCAGTACCCCACTTTCAACATTTGATAGATCATCCAGACAGAAAATCAATAAGGACATGATGTACTTGGCCATACTTTAGACCAAATGAACCTAACTTATGTACACAGAACATTGCATCCAGCAGCAGCAGAGTACATGTTCTCCTCAAGCACAGATGAAACATTCTCCAGGAGAGATCACATGTCAGGTCACAAAATAGTCTTAACAAATTTAAGAATATTAAAATTATGTCAAGCATCTTTTCTGATGACAATCACAGGAAACTAGAAATCAGTGACAAGAGAAAGTTGAAGAATTCACAAATCAAACAATATACTTCTGAATAACCAATGCTCAGAGAAGAAATCAAAAGGGAAAAAAATTCAGAAAAACATCAACATGACATGCCAAAAATTACGCAATGCAGCAAAAGCAGTGCTAAGAATGATGTTTGTAGTGATAAATGCCTATGTTCTATTTTTTTAAACCTTTTATTTTATTTTTTTTAAAGATTTTGTTTATTTATTCATAGAAATGCAGAGAGAGAGAGAGGCAGAGACACAGGCAGAGGGAGAAGCAGTCTCCATACAGAGAGCCTGACATAGGACTCGATCCAGGGTCTCCAGGATCATGCCCCGGGCTGCAGGCGGCGCTAAACCGCTGTGCCACCAGGGCTGCCCTTTTATTTTATTTTTTTTAAAGATTTTGTTTATTCTATTTTTTTTAATAAAGATTTTATGTTTAAGTAATCTCTACACCCAATGTGGGCTCAGATCTACAGCCCTGAAATCAAGACCTGTATGTTTCACCAACTCAGTCAGCCAGGAGGCCCTAAATACCTACATTTTAAAAAATGAGATCTTAAAAAAAAAAAAAATCGACCTAGTTTTACACCTCAAGGAACTAGAAAAAGAAGAACAAACTAAGTCCAAAATGAGCAGAAGAAAGGAAACAAAAAGATTAGAGCAGAAATAAGTTAAATAGCTACCAGATAAACAATAGGACAGATCAGCAAGATACAGAGCTAGTTTTTTGAAAAGATAAACAAAACCGACAAATCTTTACCAGACTAATTAAGCAAGAAAAAGGGAATACTCACATAAATAAAATCAGAAATAAAATATGAGACTTTATAACTGATACCACAGAAATACAAAAGGATCGGGAAAAATTACTATGAATAATCATACACCAGCTAAATTGGATAACCTGGATCAAATGGATAAGTTCCTAGAAACATACAATCTTTCAAGACTGAATCAGGAGGAAATAGAAAATCTGATTGTGGAGATTGGATTGGTAATCAAAAATCTCCCTATCAAGAAAAGCTCCAGAGCAGATGGCCTCAGTGGGGATATCTGCCAAACATTGAGGGTAGAAGAAATGGGTAGATATTGTTCAAAAGGCACAAACTTTCAGTTATAAGATGTATATGTTCTGGGGATGTTATGGGCAGCATGATGACTATTGCTTCTAAGACTGTATTACCTACTTGAAATTTGTTGAAAGATTTACTCTCTTAAGTATTTTCATCACACAAACACGACAGATAATTGTGTGAAGTGATGGATTATTAATTAACTTGATCGTGTTCAATATTTTACAACATATATCAAATCATCACATTGCACATTTTTAATATAGACAATTTCATTTATCAGTTGTACCACAATAAATTTGGAAAATTAATACATGCTCTGTTATTTGATTTCTTGGAAACTTGCAAAAGTTAGAATTTTCTTTTATACAGCATTTGCAAACCAAATGAAATCATTTTGGTTTTGTTATTGCAGTTCCAGAGATTGGCCACAAAATGTCAACTTTACATTTTTAAAGTCCATTGCCAAAGAGAAACTCAAACTATTTTCAGCAATTTCCACATCATTTGAATAATATATGGTCCCCCAAAGTAATACCTTAAAAGACACCATGCTTTCTACCATAAAAACATCATTATGTAATTGTTTTTCATTAGAAAATAATATTTTATAGTCACTCTGGCTTTTGTTTGCTCCGGACAGCTACAATTACACAAGTCCACCATAAAAGAAATAAGATAAAATATTTTACTTTAGAAAAAACAAATTTAGTTGTATGCTAACTAAAATATGCTCACTGGTAAAATAGTTAATTCTTGAGTTTATATGCAAAATTAGAAAAAAAAAACCCTTTAAACTGAGTAAGCATTTAAGTTATTGGGTAGGGATGTTGAATGCTTATTCACCTATTGAAAATTGGTCAGAACTCCAATGTTCTCTGCAGCATTATTTACCATAGCCAAGATTTGAAATAACCCAAGTGTCCATGGATCGATGAATGGATAAGGATGTGATATATATATATATATCTCCAATGGAATATTATAATAATAAGCAAGATAAATAAGTCAGAGAAAGACAAATACCATATGATTTCACTCATATGTGGAGTTTAAGAAAAAAAACAAATTAACAAAGGAAAAAGGAGACAAGCAGAGCAACAATCTCTTAACTAGAGAGGATAAACTGTTCCCAGAGGGGAGCTGGGTGGAGGATGGGTGAACTAGTTGGCAGGAATGAAGAGCGCGCTTATTGTGAGGAGCACTGAGTAATGTACAGAATTGTTGAATCATGGTACTGCGCACCTGAAACTAATATAACGCTGTACACTAATTATACTTGAATGATTAAGAAAAAAGAAATCAGAAAAGAAACAAAGTGTTGGTGAGATATTTTCACACCCTGGTTAACGAATACTTTCAGTACCTTTCAAATTAGTGACAGTTTAGTAAATGATTTAAATAAATGAACCTGAAATATTCGGCTCAGTTAAAACTAAATCCTGAGCTGCTTTGAACATGCATAAAAGTATCAGAGGATGGTCCAGTTAACGAATAGATGTGAAGATTAATGACTTTTCTACCACTGGCAACTAGGAAAAATCTATTGCTATTGCAGGTGGTCGAATATTTTGCTGTCACTTTGCCAGGTTACATTTGCACATCCAGCGCTTAGAGAGTGGCATATTCCCCAATAGTCTGTCTGCAGATGTCTCATCTGCAGCCACATGGACTAATTGAGCTATTCCAGGTAGTATCATGAATTCATTTCAATCTGTATACAAACTGAAAGTAGAAGTACAATATACAATCCATCTTCTTATGCTGAATACACGCACACACAAATAAAGTGATGGCTTGTATTACTGTACATCTATATTTTTGTTGAATGCCTACTGAGTGCCATGCGCCACGTTTGACCTTTTATATAAAATCTTAGCTAGATCATTTCACATAAAATTTCCTTAATCTAGTCTCCTCAAGAGAAGAGGGTAGCATCATTTCCTGGGGCAGAGGAGAGTGGTAGCTCTCAGGCCACGAAACAACATGCCGATGACCATCAGAGAGAATGGATTAGCAATGCATGTTCCATTGCTAGGTAACATTAAATATAATGCAGTTGCCTAGGGAAAAGCAGACTTGTTCTTAAAAATCTCAAATATGCTTTACTTGACTTTAATTTTCCTGATTGCATGTCCGAGCTTGATGGAGGCATCATGCCTTCTGTGGCTGTTGTCTGGGTGGGGGAACACTGTTGGTGCTAACCCAGCTGTGGTCCTGCCCCATGCCCACTGCTCTGCTGACAGGTGCTGCCTTCCACAGAGCGGTGGAAATGCCAAGAAGCTGCTTTTCCAGCTTATCCTGAAGCAAGTACGTGGGTGTAAAGCGATCCTGGCCACAGGGAAGGCTGCTGAAGGTAGGAGAAGGAAAAACGTGTCTGCAACAACAATACAAGTGTCTGTGTGAAGATGTGACACTTGCCACCAACAAGAGAGAAGCCCCCACAGAAGATGGCAGGAGGGAGGATGGGGTGAGTCTGGTCCTGGTGGTAGCTCCAGATGCTGGAAACCTGGAAGCCACACTGGGAAGACTTCTCAGTGCATGAGATAATCAGAATCCTGGATTTTAAACCGTGGCTGCCCGAAGTGTGGCCCTAGGACAGCAGTATCAGCACCATCCAGAGCTGTTTAGAAACTTGGGACCTGAGGCCCACTCAGTCTCGATAAATGTCTACCTCTTAACCAGATGCCTTGGTGACCTGCACTGGTGTCTTCCCACCTGCACTGGTGTCTGCCCACCTGCACTGCAGCCGCTCTATACTACCTGTTGTTACGCTTTACATTCTTGGGAGCCTCCTCAATGTAACTGCCTGGTGCTCTCTGAACCTCCCCCCTCAGGTGGAAAGAACTTTCCATCAATACCAAATCATATTTGATTGTCTGAAGAACACAGAATCAGAAAGCTGGGAGGTTTGCAGGCAAGTCTGATGTGGCCTTTTGACTAAGCACGAGGTTTCTCCAGAGCTGACCTGGCCCATTCGTTAGGACTCCGAAGACCATCTGTCTTTTCTTTTCTGAAACAGATCTTTCATTCTATCTGCTCAGAGCCCCTATTGTTTTAAGAGGTACGTTTTAATGGAACATCAAAGAGAAAAATCGCTGTCTTAAAATATACGTGTCAGTAGTTGGCAAAGTAATAAGAGAAGAAATATTTGGATACTACTTCTTTCCCCATTTTAATTCTGCTTTAGCACACTTTTAAAAATCAGATAGGCATTTATTAGTGGATATTAGCAATATTTGTGTAAGTGCACACTGGAAAAATGCTTTTAATAGATCGTGGATTCCTAAGTTTTTAAATATGCCATGTTGAACTTCATCTAGTACAACATAATTATTGGCATTTAGCATCATAAAACCAATGACTGTAGAGAGAAAGTCAGGATGTTTTCCCAGGTCCCAGAACATAATTTTCCATCATGGGGATTATTTTGACAGTTGCAGCAAATGGGGACTTTCCCCCCGTCTTGTTTTTGGATGTGAAACTGGACCTTTTTGACCTTTACACAAGTGATTATTAATCTTTCCAGACTCTCCTCATTTTTTTTTGAAGATCCATAAAGAAGTTATGCGGAACACAACACTATAACGGAACACGGTGTGAAGACAGATGACTAATTTCGTACATTATTTCTGGATTTTCCCTTTTATTAGTCGTAGCCTGAAACAGCTTCCCCCCGGAAATCATTCACTGTGGCGTCCTCCCCCTCCGCCCTGGACCCCCTCCCTGAGCAAGAGGTGGAAAGTGAAAGGCTAGTAATGGAACACTTAAAAATGATCCCACTGGGCCCTGCCTGTTATTCACAAGCAAGGAATGTGGTCGTGCTTATAAGGACGAGGTTCGTCTAAAGGAATTTCCATAAACCACCAGTTGCATTACATCAATGCATCATCTTAAATCCCATGGTGATTTTCCTAAACACAACTAGCTTACTGGCTTCAAACATGCTATCTCTTCTTGTCGTTGCAAAAAAAAAAAAAAAAAAATCTCTAAATGTTTATATTCCTGCAGGGCCATCCTAAAATGGCCAGTTAGCTCATGTGGAATAGTAAGGGGAAGACATGGCATGACTTACGAAGAATAAGGCTGGGGTGGAAATGCAGCCCTCCAGCTACCCTGTCCAAGTACCTTGCCCACCCTCAAATCCCTGGCGCCAAGCATTCGAACCCCAGTCTCTGTGTATTTCTTTATTGCTGGTGGGTGGTGGATGGACAAGACATGGGCTTGGAGAGGGCAGGACATGCAGAGAAGCAGGAGGGGACCCCGGGAGCCCCTTTACATTCTCCAAAACCCCACGTGACAAAAAAGCCTGTCCCTGGTTCTCTGAAACTGAGCCAGCGCAACAGCCACTCAGATACAGGGGGAGGAGCTTTCACAATCCAAGTGTGGGCTCTTGAGCATCATAACTACGGTCAGGAGGTCATGTTATGAGCTCTCAACTCAGCTCCAGACCCGTGTCCTCAGCAGACCAGCAAATCCGAGCCACGAAGCTCCCCAAAAAAGCAGGTTTTGACAATGGTTGGGGAAGCCCTGCGATAAACAGCACAGAAAGGGATGAGGTGTTGTCCATCCTCAAATGTCCATTTTCTGCAAGACTTTGTCTTTCCTGGAGGGCTCTTTTCACTCCCTCTGTCCCTAAGTGACCTCCACCAGGGCTCTCACTTCACCCTCCACCCCTGCCAGCCTCTCTTCTGAGCTCCAGATGCAAACAGCCAGCTGTCCCTGAGGCATCTCCACAAGGTGTCCCAGTGCACCTGCCATGCCCATGTCCAGAATAACTCTCTTGGTCTCCTCCTGCCTGCTGACCTCCAGCTGGGTGCCCTCCCTTGGTGTATTCCAGAAGGACTGGGATTGTTGCCCATTCTCTCCTGAGTCAACTAGTCTCCACTGCTCTGTGAAATGAGCACCCTGGCCCCATGACCTTGGCTGTGCCCCCAGCTGCAGGTCACCCCTTGGAAGTATGAGGACTGCTCTCCTCAGTACCCAAAGTATCCCCACAAGGCTGGGCAGGGAGTCAGAGGGGCGGTGGGGACAGAGCCGTCATTAATAGAATGACAGCATGCTTGAGAGAAGCACTTGAAACTAAGAGCTGATATAACTACCCTGAACATCTCAGGGAAAGGTCTAAAAATCCCAAACTTTCACCTAAGGAGCCTCATGAGCAGAGCCCAGAGCCCTCTTTCTTCACACTGTGGAGAGAAAACAGGAGGAAGGACATGGGGGAGGGGGACACCAGCCCCAGGTGGGCAGATTTGCGGGGAAAGCTGAGTCAATGTCAAGCATGACGCTGCCCCTGATGCAGTGTTAATTAAGCTGAGAGTGTTTCGTGGTCATCAAGCCTCCGTGGGAAAAGGAGGATGTGAAACAAGTTGCTGAAGCTGAGGATGGTTGGGAAATGGGTGGGCTAGCATGTTCCTCCTGGCTTTAGAGGAAGAACCTCACGCAGGCAGGAAGAGCCAGAGAAGGTCCCCAGGCACCATGGGAATGGGTTGGGCACTGGGCCCCACTGAGAGCGCCCCCCGTCTGCAACCAGCCCATGGCCCTTCAGTGCCTCACTTCGTGTCCACCCTCTGATGTGTTCCGTCGGGGGGGTCACAAACGGATCCAGGTGATGCATTTGGGGCAGGAACCCAACAGAAGTAAAATGCTCTGTTTTTCTCAGCCTGTCACATCAGGAGACGCCTGAAGTCAGTGTATCCCAGCATCAGCTTCCATGGCCAAGTTCAGGGGGGTCTCCCGGGCTTCCCCACCCTGACCTGACTGTTGCTCTTCTTCCCCTTGTAGCCAAGAAGCACAATGCAGGGAAGTGCACCCGGATGGTGCGAACGTGCTGTGTCTGTCAAACTCTGACCTGCACGTTCTGGCACCAACTGATGATGGACTGAAGCCATCATTACTATGATCCTTGCCAAAAAGCAGTTTTCTCATTAGTTTCATTCCTTAAATCCAAACTGAGAGACATTTTACAAAGTAACTGGCTTGTATTCCTTAAAAATACTAACTTCAGGAGAACCCAAGGAGCTGTTCTGGATTAAAGGAGCCTAAAAAGACCCAACAACTAGATGCAGTGTGTGTGACCCTGGACCAGGATCCTGTTGTCCTTTTCTCTAAAGGACGTTGTTGGATATAACACCCGGTGCTCGTCACATCATGAATTATTGAACGCTACATCTGAAACCAATGATGTATATATGTTGGCTAATTGAATTTAAAGAGAAAAAGAAAAAAAAAAAGAAAGGACATTGTTGGGACAACCAGTGAAATTTGAGTAAGGCCTGGATGTTCCGTAATATTATTACGTCAGTGTTAATTTTCTGATTTTGTCATGGTGCTTGCCTTACGTAAAAGAATGCTTCTGGGAAGTGCACATTGGAGTATTTCGAAACAAAGGGAATTGCGGCTACAACTTTCTCTTAAGTGGTCAGAAAAAAAATACTATGTATTTATAGCAAATAATAAGGCACTGTGGGGAATGCCGTTTGTACTTGCAACTTTTCTGCACATGCGAAATGATTTCAAAACAAAGTTTTTAAAATGTACTGGGCATTCAAAATGAACTACGTGGGCGTGGCTATATTTGACCAGGAGTGAGGGGATCACACCCATATGGGGAAAGTGGTTGGGTGATCTCGTTTCTGGGCACAATCCCCTCCATCCCCCTCTGCCAGATGCAGACCCACAGGGATCTCTGGTAAGAAGCGGCTTTCTCTACAGTGCTGTCCGTGAAGGCAAAACATCTGAGTCATGGCAACCGAGACAAGTTTTCAAGAAAACTGACTAAGAGCCCATTGCTTTTTGCCTCCAAATTCCAATTTCTGGCCATGACATTGTGGTTGTCACATAACCCCATTCTGTGTATCAAGCATCCCGAAATAGATGATTCCAGAGGCTGCGGCTTGCCTCGGAAGGTCTTACATGGTAACAATAAAGGTCTTCGGCCTCTGAGCCCTCCGATGAAGGACAAGCACACCAAGTAATCAGTCTTCACTGCCACGTGAATAAGCTCCTGTCCCCACAGAACCACCAGAACGCAGGCCACGAGCCCACAGGCCCACACTGCCGATAGTGACCTCAGCCTACAGAGGGAAGAGAGAAGTGGCCCCCCAAATAGATCTCTGAAATACTCCCTTGTCTTCTGTGACAGCACAATTTACTGTTTCATTTCGGTCTGTTATCAGGAAGCCTTCTGAATCAGTCCTCTATTTTGAGCACAAAGTCAAGATTTCGGTGGCCTCAGCCAAAGATACCCATGTAGAGAGCTGCTGAGCTGGCTCGCTGATGCAGGCCTGATGATTCCTGGAGTCCTTCTGGGGGAGTGGGAAGGGGTTCACCCATAGAAGCTTGTCCTTGACCTTTCTATCCTCTCCCACCCTGTCCATGTAGCATTCCACTAGAGAGAACACAAAATTGAATGTGTGCCAAGAAAATGGATCCACTTGGCAGACATTATTAGCTTTAGTGAATTAAAAGCTTGCCAAAAATCAACCATTTCTCTGGGGGGTTCTTAGTTTCTTCCCTTCTGAGTGTCCTTTTTTCTCTTTCTTTCTTTCTTTCTTTCTTTCTTTCTTTCTTTCTTTCTTTCTTTCTTTCTTTCTTTTCTTTCTTCTTCCTTTTTCCTGGCCTTCTTACAGAAATGGCAGGGTCATTGGCATATAATGCAGTTGCAGAACTTGTGACCAGGAGCCCCTCTTGGGACAGCAGGGCTGAGCCAGCCCACACCCCAGTTACTGGGTCCCTGTAACATGGGTGCTCTGCACATGCCGTGCACCATCCCACCTAACTCTCGGGACAAATTTGCAAGGCTAGTTATTTCGTCCTCATTTTTTCAGATGAGAAAATAGAAGCTCGGACAAGGTGAATATCACCCCAAAAGTCCATGGCAAGTACAAGTGAGGTTTAAACTCACTTGTTTGTCCACAGGGCTCTACTATTCCACTCTGTGTACTTTGATGGTAAATAGAAAGATATCCAGACCTCCTTCTTCATCTGCTTGGTGAAGGCCCCACATTTTTCCAGCACGTTGAGTTGGGTGCCTCGACTGCATGAGAACACATACCTTTAGCACCTTGTTTCACTTGCGGTTGCCACCTCTGTAACCCTGTTGAGCAGGAAAGAGAATATGTTCAAGATTTTGCTCAGTGTGGTGGTTGAGATTTCTCCACTATGTGTGAGCTGGACCTCTCAAGACCAAAGCTTGCATGGTCACCAGCTCCCTGCTGAGCCAGCCAGGTGGGCTGCCATAGCTGGTAGCCCTGCGTCCTGCCCCCTGCTACGGTTTCTAATCTCATTTGGCTTCTTGTAGATTATGTGACATCTGAGCCTATGAGAGCAGATGTCTCCACCCCTCCCAGCACCTGAAGGTCTGCCCTGGGTGTACTACCCCTTCATGGTAGGACCATTAGATTTTTTCCAATAAGCACCTAAGCAGACATGTCCTGTAGGGGACCCAGTGCCCCCTCGTACTCCCTAGGCACTCACCAAAGCCACATGACTGTTGGGTTCTCACAGAACCATCCACACCTGTCCATCTGAGGATCCCCTGGGCCTGACTCCCACACAGGCCTGGGGTGAAGTGGCAGCGGGTTGAAGACCCCAGGCATACCCTTGAACTCATGAACCCACAGAATTTGGTTAATTAAGGTCCTGGACTCTTTGACCCTTAGGTGGGACAAGTTTGAGGTGTGTTGTCTACTTCTGTCCCCTCTTGAGACCAGTGGGGTTGAGGCACTACTGTCTACGGCAAAAACTTTAAGCACAGCAACACCCTGTGTTGGCTTGCTTCTCTTCTGTCTCACTTCTATGCCTTATGAGGGCTTCCTGGGAGCAGTGCCTAGTACATTCCTTGCACTCAGACCCTGGTCTCAGCTGGACTTGAGAGAAAGTGGCCTTGGACAGCCCTCGGGGCTCCTTCTCCATAGACCTAGTACAGTCACCACACAAGACCCCTCCAGGGGACCATGGCTGTCACGACAGAGGTGAGGACGGGTGTCCCTGGGGCCTCTACTTAGACTTTTCCATGCCAGGCACCTGTGGCTCCAGCCAGATGGCATCCATCTGTGTACTTTGATGGTAAATAGAAAGATATCCAGACCTCCCTTCAGGAGAGAGTTCCTGGAGGACACGGGAGGTGGGCCTCAGGGTGGGACACCAGAAACATCGGTGGTTTTTTGTTCTTATGTGCCTTCCCTGAAAGAGGGGCCTCTCCTGTTCCAACTCTTAGCAGGATGAAGCTCATCAACGAGAAGGAGCCTCTACCCACTGGGAGGGGAAGATCTGGTCTTCCAGACAATGGTTGACAACGTTTCAGAAGAGAAAGAAGAATAATGTTTCTTTTTCCGCCTTCTCTCTTCCAGGTCCCCTGCTCCATTAAGTCATGATTTTTGGGGTGGCATGGCAGTCCAGCATCATGCACCCCACTTCTGCTAGCCCACGCTCGGGGACCGCCAGGCCCTGACCTCAGCAAACCACGTGCAGGAGTGAGTGGGTACATCTGTCCATTTCTTCTCCTCAGCACAGAGTCTGGGAGGGCGAGCATCACTTTCTCAAAGGTTCAGAAATATCAGAAGGAAAGCTAGTGAGTCACTGCAGGAGAAATCAGTGAGAGTGGGGGCACCTGGGTAACTCAGGGCATGACCCTGGGGTCCTGGGATCGAGGTCCACATTGGGTTCCCCGCAGGGAGCCTGCTTCTCCCTCTGCCTGTGTCTCAGTCTGTGTGTCTCTTATGAATAAATAAAATCTTGAAAAAAAAATCAGTAGAAGTTTCTTGTGGACACACTCCAGTGACTATTTGCAAACTGGGACCCCTCAACCCAGAGTGTGAGTGACACTTGGGGGGTCTATGGTCATAAACCAGCTCCTGTGGTGAGACATTGATGACTGTGTCTCCTTCCTGGGGACTGGTCACGATGCTAGAATGTTCTCAAGTGATGTGGCGCTGGTCAGCAGTTACCTCCTATCAACCTTGGGAAATGGTTCAAGTTTTGCTCCCGATGTCCAGAGGCCCCAGCAAGGGATGACCCAGGTCCAGCCAGTCTTGCCAAATGAGCTCAATTAAGCTTTATTTGTATGACTAAACTAGTTTCGGCTGCTCAGGGGATTTTTTTTAAAAGGCTGGTGTTCATGTGTTTTCTATTTCAACAACCTCCTGGCTCAGGGTGACTGGCTCCGGGGCGGGAACATAACACCGGAGACCCAGGACGGCCTGTCCCAGAACCTGCGGGAAACAGGCCTTCGGTGCTGAGTGGGTCCCGGGGGGGGGGGGGGTGCCCAAAGGCCTGGGCCGCCCTGTTGGCATCGTGGGTCAAGCACCCCGGGGATGGGCCCGGGGAGGCCAAGCCCTTGTGACACCAGCCGAGGAACCAGCTTGTCCTCCTCTGGACCTTGCAGTAGGTGAGCCATTCAGTGCCTCCGGCTGCTTCCTACAGTCTTAACCATGTTTTCTGTCACTTGCAGTAGAGAATCCTAAGGGATGCAAGCGGGGGGTGGGGGGGGTGGGAGGGTGGAGATACTCTCTTGCTTTTGTACCAGGACCGGAGATTTTTCTTCACTGTTCCCCGTGGCCCTGCGTGACCCGCGAGGCCAGAGCGTGTGGCTGCTGGTGCCCCTCAGCGTGGGCTTTTGAAACCCTCTGGGGCACCGACTCCTCAGATGAGGTGACAAAACTTAGAGGAATTTGCCCTTGAGGTGCCCAAAGGTCTGATTCTGACAGGCTGAGGTTTTATTCCCAAAGTTAAGATTTCACTCACAAGTATGTTTACGCAAAAGCCCTTGGGGAAATTACATTGTATTGATTTTTTTTAAAGATTTATTTATTTGAGAGAGAGCACCCAGAGGGGAGGGGGGGAGTGAGAGAGAGAGAGAGAAGCTTTAGCAGACTCCCTGCTGAGCACTGAGCTCAATGTGGGGCTTGATCTCGCAACCCTGAGGTCACTCTGAACAGAAACTGAGGTCCTGACCCTAAAAGAACTTGTTGATTTTATACTTAGAAACAACATTTGTCCAATTGTGTCTCACATTATTGCAGGAAGGGAATCAAAGTTGTAGACACAGGTGTGGGGGTGGAGCCGTGGGGTGATGGGAACAGAGGTGATGCTGGAGATGAGAAGGAGGGAGGGGAAGAGGGGGAAAGATGGGGAGGAGGAGGAGGAAGAGGAGGAGGTAGGGGAGGGAGAGGACAGTAGGGTCTGTGAGTCAGGCGAACAGAACACAGATCTGGCCTGAAGATGGACGCAGCCGTGATATGAGGAGTGTTTGCAAACCACGAAGTGTGTGTTTATGAAACCTCCCGAGGGGTAAACCGCCTCCTCCCCAGTTGTCACCTGGGCCGAGTCCCCCCAAACGCCCACACCCCAGCACAGGCGCCCTCTCCCCGCCGCCCCTGCACGGAACACCCTGCACCACGGGGCCATCCTAGCCATGCGCATCCTGCCAGCGTGGCCGCCGAGGGCTTGCAGCCCGACTAGTGCCACTGTGAACCTCTAACTCTTTATCGTTTAGTTTTACATTTAATTTTAAATAATTTTAACACCGCACGTAACTGGTGGCAAGAGGAGTACAGGGATCACCCCTGAATCACTGCTTGTCCCCTTGGGGCCCCAAATTCAGGTTCATAGTCATCACCTGCTGCAGCCGCCACCCCACCAGGATCCTGTTGGTGGCCAAAAATAGTTGAGATACGGGTTCCTCCCCAGGACCCCCAGGACCCCCAACCCCTCCGCTCCCCCCACCCCACAGAGCACCCTGCTGCATTTCCTCTGCGAGCCCCTCCCCACCGGCCACACTCTGCGCTTACCTGATGTAGGTTTGTCGTCTATCTCTGCCCACCGGAGAGAATTCGGTCTCTGGCACCTCCAGCTGCATCAGTAAATATTTGGGAAGGAGGTGGAGTTGGAGGCGATCGCCCTGGGAATTCCTACCTCCCCAGGCCCCCAGCACCTGGCGCCCACCCGTCAGCTGTGTCCGCCTCTCAGGAAGAAGTACAGGACAGAGGCATACAGTTTGGGCCTAAACAGACCCGAATCCCAACCTCACCACTTGTTTTGTTATATAATTTATGAAGGTAACAGTGCTCTTTTGGCTGCTTATGTTCTTATAAAAGGTGGAGATAAGGTATGTAAAGAGTCTAGCCCAATGGGAGAAACAGGAATGGATCAGTGCACACCTAGAATTTCATTAAAGCTTTTCTTTTCTTTTCTTTTTTTAAGATTTTATTTATTTTTATTTTTAAAGATTTTATTTATTTATTCATGGGAGACACAGAGAGAGGCAGAGACACAGGCAGAGGGAGAAGCAGGCTCCATTCAGGGAGCCCGATGTGGGACTCGATCCCAGGGCGCTGGGATCACGCCCGGAGCCAAAGGCAGGCACTCAACCCCTGAGCCCCCCAGGTGCCCTTTTCCAGAGGGAGACGCAGGTGTTTGGTTAGATGGACAGCTGCCTGCTGCCCCACCTGCTCCAGGAAAAATCACCAATGAGCCACACCGCTCATACACGGAGAGGGGGATATTTGTATTTAAAGGTCCCATCAGGGTCTTTAAAAGACCTCTTTTTTTTACTTCCAGGTTGGAGAAGCTGAAGTACTGTTCATTCCAGCCCTCGTTTCAAGGTCAGAGCATGCAGGAGTCTCTTCTTTAGATACACACCATGGGTTTTAAGCGCCCAGACTGGGGAATTAATTTCGGTCACCAGTGTCACCCCAGAATGTGGCGCTTCCAGCGATGGTCACCCAGGCATGGCTCCTGCAGATGGCTGAGTGAAGTGGGCAGCCAGGGCTGCACCTGTGAGATGAGACTATAAGGACAGCACCAGACAGACACCTCGTGTCCTCACCGCAAGGACCTGGCACCCCTGCTCCTGCTGCTCCTTGTGACCGCAGGCATTGGCTGGTGATGGAGGAATGGGGACCTTCTCCTCTAACCTCCAGGCTTTCAGACTTGGAGTAGGGCAAGGACTCTGGTGCCCACACTCTATTGTCATCCTGTGGGTGCTGGGCCCAGCCTGGGGTATGACAGCACATCCCATAGAGTGGTCGTGGGCGGGTCAGGGGAGCAGAGGATGCACAGGAGTCAGAGGAGAACCATGGAGGCTGTGGCTTCCCACCGGGTCAGCCTGCAGTGGCTGGGAGGGCCCTGGAGCACCTCGTGTGGCCTTTGTAGAGCCACAACCTGGGAGAGGACCCAGCAGGTGGGGACCCCCCATGGTACTCTTTGGGAGAAGAGGCAGAGGGATGAGACTGGGACCCACACATAGGACACTAGTGGAGACTGTCCAGCCCGTGCCCCCAGCCCTCCTGCAGAGAGACAGCAATGGTCTCACCTGCACATCAGTCCACGTGTGGCCCTTCGGGGTGACCATGAAGCCCTCCATCCCTGACACCCATACACAGGTGCCGAAGTTCTACCCCAAGCTCTAGATCCAAACTCACTCAGCTCCTTAAAAGAATTCTATCACAAAGTAATCTTTGTGCAAGTCATCTTCATCATCATCAAGGCATGGATTCTTTGAATCAAGTCCCCATACCCCAAGGCCAAGGGCCAGGCATGCCCTGTGCCACACTTTTCGCAATGTTCACGTATAATGTTCACATATAGTAGAGGTAATGTTTTTACAAAATCGTTTGCTTTATGAACCTGGACTCATATTGCATATGTTTCTCTGCAAATTGCCTTTTGTACTTCTCATAGTTATTTGCCACAAAGTAGGGCCATAGACGCCCTTCTTTTATAGGATAGATTCTGAGAAGGGAGATTGCTGGGCCAAAGGGTGAGTGTATTTGAAGACATTGATAGATATTGGCACTGATATTAAAATGAATACTGTAGTATTTTATTGGGGCACCTAGGGTGGCTCGGTCCATTAAACATCTGCTTTCGGCTCAGGAAATGATCTCAGGGTCCTGGGATCAAGCCCTGCATCAGGCTCCCTGCTCAGTGGTGTGTCTGCTTTTCTCTCTCTCCCTCTGCTACTCCCCCTGCTCGTGCTCCCTCTTGTTCTCTGTCTCTCAAATAAATAAATGCAATCTTTAAACAATTACTTTAGTATTTTATTGATACTGCCAGACTGTTTTCCAACAACAGATGTAGGTATTCCCATTCCCATTCCCATTCCCATGATGTGCGAGTGTGCTTCCCGCCACCCTTGCCAGCACTGGGGGCCATGACTTTCTCTGATTCTCAGACAAATACATTGAATGAAGTTAATGTTACTTCAGTTTTCCTTTCTCTGGGTATTAGCCAAATTAATCATATTCTCGTGTGTTTATGGATCATCAGTATTTCCTCTTCTCAAAACTGTCTCTTCATGTTCTTTGACAACTTCACACTGAGGTTGAAAAAATACTTATGGATTTTTAAAAGTTTTTTGATGCTGTGGACATTCACCCTTATTTGTCCAATGTATTTCCTTGTTGGTTATTTGTCCTTTGACTGTGTCTGTGATTTTTTTTGGCTGTGCGATTTTTTTGACACGAATATATCATCAGGGTTTTTTTTTTGGTGTTTACAAAAATGTTGAATTACAAAATCAAAGGCAAAGTCATTTGAAAGAAGTACAAAAATAGATACAGGGTCGTATCAATTTTAAGTACTGTTTATCATCAAAAAATGGAATTAAGCTCCATGTTCAGGCATTCGAGGTATAATTTACTTGTGGCATTGTGGATGTTTGACATTTTTTATAGTTTTCCTCATTTTTATCGTTTTCCCATCTGAATTGCCAATATTGCTGCATTTTTGTTTCCCAGGTTTTTTGATGCAAAGTGTTTTAATTACATAGGGATTGCAAAATTTCTGATGGGCTGGCCCGCAACACAACGGCCAAATCCAACACTGTTTGTACAAGAAAGTAAATTCCACAGGGAAAGGAACAAGCTTAGAAGCCAAGTTTTGGAATGTGTAAACTGAGGCTGCCTGTGTGCCAGACAATTCAGGTAGGAAATGAGCAATATAAAACACATAGGCCAGGACTACTTGTGACCATGTCTCCCAACTTTTTCTTAGTTGTTGGTGCTTTTTTTGTTTTGTTTTTTGTTTTTTTGATGGTGGGAGGCGTGTTCGTTTTCTTCTTCTAGGATTGCTTGATAATAGCCACATTTGGAAGGTTCTATTAGTTTCCCCGCATCTGGCGGCGACTGGCATCATTCCATCGTGCCGGGATAATTCAGTAGCGTCGCCTCCTGTGGAAATAGCTGCTTCTGGCAAAACTGTTTAGTTTATCATTTAATCAAAACATTTGCATAGTTCCACTGAGTTAGAAAGCAAAAATGGGGTTGATCGTTTTTGCATAAAGACAAGTCAAATCAAGGAACGCTTTGAACCATGAAATGAAATTTAATTAAATATTGGAATGACAAACATTTCACAATGAACAGGCGTTCTTAAATAATGGTTAAAGAATACACCAAAGAAATGACATTTGTACATACAGAAAATGTGTAGTGTGACCTGATAGATATGCCCTGAGATCTTGAGTGAGGGTTACCTGTGCGTAGCTTCACTTGTTTGGGGGGGTGTTGGTTGCTCCGTGAAGATGTCTTGGAGCTTCTCAGACTTTGTGCCCTAAAGGCGTTGTAGGAGCCTGGAGAATCTGAAGCCCACTCACCAGGTGGCTGCACTATGTGCTCGAGATGAGACTGGCCCAAGGTTTCTGCCCCAGGGTGTTGCTCATGCTGCCCACTTGCTGCCCACTTTTGAAAGAGCCTATTTAGTAAAGCCACTGCATGTACCCAACTTCAGGGTCCTTTGGTTCTTTTTTTTTTTTTTAAGATTTTATTTATTTATTCCTGAGAGACACAGAGAGAGAGATGCAGAGACATAGGGAGAGGGAGAACCAGGCTCCCTGCGGGGAGCACAATGCAGGACTCAATCCGAGGACCCCAGGATCATGCCCTGGGGCAAAGACAGATGCTCAACCACAGAGCCACTCAGGTGTCTCTGGTCCTCTGATTCTTTTCTCTATGGATTCCCATTGCTTTCCCCTTATCATTACAGAAGCTACTATTAGTTTTCTGTATTTCTGCTTTCTCCTCCCCCCAAAAGTGCTTTCAAACTAGAGTTCAGCCTTGTTAACCTCCTATAATTCTTTGCCAAAATACACCCTTATGAGGGGGGTTCGCTGCAAATAGCCACATGTCATTTGCAAATATAGGAACATAAACTTACCATGAAGTCTCTGTGTGGTGGCTGGGGGTCCCAGGGAGCTAAGGGATGCCCTGGACAGCAGGCATGCATGCCCCCTCTTGTCCTGCCCGCCCCTGCTGCCTGTAGCACAGCCTGCCAGGAAGCCGCTCTGCGTGGTTCACACCTGTTGGTCTGGCACTCAGAGCCAGGTGGAAGGGGGTGATGATGGGTAGGCCTCCAGGGGCAGAGGGAACGTTCCTGCCTGGGGAGGAAGAAAAAAGCATGTGGGAATTTAGCTAAATCACATAAGTGATCTCTGGAGCTTTATTAAAGAGCATGTGCCCCAGGAGATTTTCAAACAACACAAAAAAAATCTTCCATTCTGGACTTACTACAACTTGTCACCAAAAGTCCTCTGGATCAAGGTCCTTTTCCAAATTCTACTTATAGGAAATGCAAAGTTACTTTTCTATGGGCCTCATGAAATCATCATGAGGCAGGTAAGCTCCCACAACAGGTGTACAGAAACACACTCAATGTTGTTGACATGCAGAGGGTAAGACAGGGTTGCCATGATTACCTGGGGTGGAGAAAAAGTAAACGGAAAAGAAATCAATTTTTTTAAAAAGCAAAGAGAAGAGTCCCAGGGAAGCCAGCATGTGTTTATGAAACGGGGGCCCTTGTGGGGCAGCTGGGTGGCTCAGCTGGTTAAGCGTCCGACTCTTGGTCTCTGCTCAGGTCATGGTCTCAGGGTCGTGAGATTGAGCCTCTCATTGGGCTCCATGCTGGGCATGAAGCCTGCTTGAGATGCTCTCTTCTTCCTCTTCCCGTCCCTGTCACCAAAATAAATGAAGAAATAAAATCTTAAAAAAAATACATAAAAAAAGAAAGAAATGAGGACCCTATCAAGAGATAACAGACAGATAACTTAGAAGTAGCATTCAAAGAACAATAATACTCAGTGCGAACAGTGAAGGGTGGATTCTGGAACCAGCCTGCTTGAATTTATTCTTGGCTCTGCCTCTGACTGGCTGGGAGACTCGGAGTGAGTTGCTGAACAGAAGGGCTGCAGGTGTGTTTGTGGGGCCTGATCTGGTCTGCGGGTCACCCCAGCATCTGTGTGCAGACGAGGGCAGGCAGGGGGCATGCAAGAAGGATGGGCAGTAGGAGGGAAGACAGAAAAATGTAAGGCTGCTTCCCAAACCTGCAATTTCTGAAATAAAAATGAGGTCTGAACAAGTGCTACCCTTGCCATTAGCTACTTAAAAGAAGGCAAGAGGGATCCCTGGGTGGCGCAGTGGTTTAGCACCTGCCTTTAGCCCAGGGCATGATCCTGGAGACCCGGGATCGAATCCCACATCAGGCTCCCGGTGCATGGGGCCTGCTTCTCCCTCTGCCTCTCTCTCTCTCTCTCTCTCTCTCTGTGTGACTATCAAAAATAAATAAAAATTTAAAAAAACATTAAAAAATAAAGATTTAAAAGAAGGCGAGATAGAAAAAAAATAACATTTTAAATATACTGTGTTTTTTCAGGGAGTGTTCAGGGTCTCCACAATTGAGGTTGTTCAGTGTCACCCAGGCCCAGGGTAGGAAATTGCTGCCTGGGAAGTTCTCTGTGATCCGGGGGTGTGCGGGGCAAGGGAGGTGGGAGCTGAGGGGCGGGGGTGCTCCAAAGGCAGCTTGGAGACCTGTGCTCCTCCTACACAAGGAGGGGAGCTGGGCGGGGAGAGGAGAGACAGGCGACTTCCCTCTGGGAGCTGGGAGGGGGGATCGCAGGCCCCCGCAGCCCTGGAGAACTTAAGCTGACCTTGGTGCTCTGGTCCCAGCCAAGAAAGCAAAGCCCAGGAGAAGAGACACCCCCTCCATGAACTGAACCTGCGCTCTCTGCAGGAATCCTTGCTAGAGCTGGGGATTTAACACTGATGCCAAGGAAAGTAGTGGCTGTTGTTCTCTCTCCCTGGTAGAGCCACTCACAGAACCTTCCTGGTCCAGCTTGTGGTGATGCCCAAGAGCCAAAGTCACATTTTCAGGAATTATATGATCCTGTGGTGAAACAGTGGCAATAAAAATAAACTTCTGGGGCACCTGGGTGGCTCAGAGGTTCAGCGTCTGTCTTTGGCTCAGGTCGTGATCCTGGGGTCCTGGGATCGAATTCCCTTGCCTATGTCTCTGCCTCTCTCTGTGTCTCTCATGAATGAATAAGTAACATGTTAAAAATAAATAAATAGATAAACTGCGTGGGGGCACCTGGGTGGCTCAGTCAGTTAAGCATTCAACTCTTGATTTCGGCTCAGGTTATATCTCAGGGTCTTAGGATGGAGCCCCTGTAAGAGCTCCACGCTGAGTGGGGAGTCTGGTTGGGATTCCCTCCTCCCTCTCCCTCTGCCTCACCCCTGCTCACACACACGTTCTCTCAATCAATCAATAAACAAACTTAATGTGAAATTACCATTAAATCAGTTACTTTATAAATAATAGCAGTAAGTCTCAAAACTCATCATTTCCCAATTATTTCACTACTGTTCACTATTATTTCTGTTCTTAAAGTTATTTATGTCTATCGGATCTGTGCTGTGGACATCCTGTCTACTGGCACACTGCTCCACACCGCTTCCCAGGTCCGTGCTCAGTGAAATCAGGGTTGCAGCTCCAGTAAGCCATGGTGGGAGTATTGACACACAGAAATCGGTAGATGACACAAACTGTTTTTGATGAGCTGTTTTTTACTAGTGTACCACGACTAGCACATTCGGAGGGATGCAAGTTAGCACAGGGGAAAATTCACATAATTTTGTAGATAGGAATGCTAAAGAAAAGTATGTGATTCTTTCTTATTGCTTTTCCCCAGGAAGGAAGAAGGAAGAGTAGGATCAATTCAATTCAGGAAGGGTTTATGGAACGACTGCTGTGTGTTCAGCACTGGAGTGGACTTTTAGCAGGAACGCTTAAAATTATTCATGCAAACAATGCTTCTTTCTAGAAACAGGATTAAGTGATTCACAGAAGATTCTTCTATTTCAGTGAATCTATTCATCTATAAAGAAATACTTCATACAAGGCCCAGCAGCCAAGATGATTGTTTTTCTCCATATTGTTGAATTGCAACACCATTTCTTCTGTTTACCATTCAAAGCACTTAGGCTATTCAATGTGTCTGTGTGAGCTCTTTTCAAGATATAAACAGATTTTTGAAATGTAGATAATTAATCTTTGATGGAGCCCATCCTTATTGCCTACTGGAAAACTCAAATAGGTTAATCTGGAATCTTCTTGGGGATCCAAAGTGATTGTCTTTCAATAAGCCCTGCACTTTTTTTTTAAGATTTTATTTATATTTGAGAGAGAGAAAGAAGGAGAGAGAGAGAGAGAGAGAGAGAGAGAGAGAGCACAAACAAGATAGGGGAAGGGCAGAGGGACAAGCAAACTCCCAGCTGAGCAGGGAACTTGATGTGGAGCTTGATCCCAGGACCCTAAGATCATGACCTGAGCTGAAGACAGACACTTCACCCACTGAGCCACCTAGGCCTTCCTAAGCCCTGTGCTTATTTTTAAAAAAATATTTTATTTATTTATTCATGTGAGACACAAAGAAAGAGAGGGAGAGACATAGGCAGAGGGAGAAGCAGGCTCCCTGTGAGAAGCCCAATGCGGGACTCCATTCCTGAACTGGGATCATGCCCTGAGCCAAAGGCAGATGTTCAACCGCTGAGCCACCCAGGCATCCCAGCTCTGTGCTTTATAGCAGTGGATTGAATCAATCCCCAGGTGGGTGTCCCTTCCTCCTCCTGGTGCACATAGTGGGACACAGGAGGAAAGTCACAATTGTGAGAAAAATTCTTTCTTTCATTCTAATCTGTCATCTTTGCTGAATAATGGCATAATTTTGGCTTAATCTTGGAAAGTGCGTCACATTTAATTTTCACTTTATTAGAAAGATTCTGTGTGCACAACTGTGGAAGGGATTTGGAGACCCTACATTAAAGCTGCTATTGATGTGAAATGTCCACAAAACCCTTGGTGGTGTTTACAAAGGCAAGGAGAAAGGCGGAGGCAGAGGGCTTGTCATCAGTGAGCCATTAAAATAGAAATGCTAAGTGGATTTGACATTTGGAAATCATATAATTCACCATATTAACAGATTTAAAAAGAAAAACAATACAATCATGTCAATAAATGCAGAAAGAGCACTTGACAATAGAAAAAATTCACAAATCTCTAGCCAGACTGACCAAGAAAAAAATATTGAAGTCATAAATTAATAACATCAGGAACTGAAGAGAGGAAATCATTACAGATTCAACAGCCAAAAATATAAAATAAAGAAGTGTATGGAAAACTTATGCTAATAAATGTGACAATTTAAATTAAAGGGAAAATCCCTGACAGAGACAACTACTGAAACTCACTTCAGAAGAAACAGATAATTGGAATGGTGTTGTATCTAGGAAAGAATTGAAAACTGAATTCATAGTTCAAATCTCACTCAAAGAAAGTGCCATCCCTGGATGGCTTCATTAGTGAATTCTACCAAAGATTTGCGCAAAAAGCAATATCAATTTTACATAAATGGTTTCAGAAAATAGAAGATGAGGGGAAATTTTCCAACTCATTTTATGAGGTCAGCATTACCCTATAACAAAACCAAAGACGTTATGAAGAAAGAAAACTAAAGACCCAATTCCTTCGTTATCACAGATGAGAAATGCTCTTAAAAACCCTAACAAAATGAATCTAGAAATATAAAAAACAGGGTAATGCATCATGACAAAGATAAGGATGTCTATTCTCACCACTTTAAATCCACACAATGCTGAAGATTCTAGCTAGTGAAATACAGCAAGAAAAAGAAATTAAACACATAGCAATTAGAAAAGAAGAAGTAAAACTGTTTTTATTTAGAAAGAACATGACTGTCTTTGGAGAAATTCTTAAGGAGTGTAGAAAAAAATCTTCTAGAATAAGTAAATGAGTTTAGTAAGATTGTAGGACACAAGGACAATATATACAAAAACCAATTGTCCAGTTTGAACTCTAATCCATACAAGGTAGGATAAGCTCCTTTCTTCCTGCTTCTACCCACTGAGAATAACTCAGAACTCTGTAAATAACAGAAAGGGAAACCAAGAGACCTCTGAAATACCGTAAAAAGAAGACAGGTTGGTTTGGGACCCTAGGACTAGAAGAACAATACACAGCAGAGTTGACCCTCTTCTTCCCTGAGCAGAAAAGAGTGACCCAGGCTGGGCATTCTTCAAGCCTCAACCTGTAACACAGGGCAGCCTGGGTATACCCATTCATTCTTCCTCTGGATTAAATGGGATTCCCACCTATAACATCAGGTGAGTCTAGCAGCACCAGCAAGGGGGATCAATCAGGAGCCCACCCTTAAAAATGGCTGAAGAAGTCCTTGAAACAGAAAGGAAATGATAAGAGAAGAAATATTGGGAGATCAGGAAGGAAGAAAGAAAACAGAAATAGGAGAAAAAATGGCTGCATAAATAGGCTGTCCTCCTCATGAGTTTTATAAATTATATTAATGATCAAAAGAAAAATTATAACACCATCTGATATTGTAGACAATCAAA
This sequence comes from Nyctereutes procyonoides, assembly GCF_905146905.1. Lineage (NCBI taxonomy): Eukaryota > Metazoa > Chordata > Mammalia > Carnivora > Canidae > Nyctereutes > Nyctereutes procyonoides. The sequence goes on along the minus strand of NW_026575146.1, from coordinate 61,894,963 downwards.
CTTAAATGCAGGGAAGTTGAAAAGGCTTAAATGAAAGTAAGGTTAAGATGGCACTACCCAAGATGGCAAAATGGTGAAACTAGCAGACGCCAATGAGTTGTATACATATATTTTAATGCCCATAGCAAACTATACAGAGAATAAGAAAATGAGACAAAAAAATACACTCAAAAACACCATAAATAAATCCATGTGAAATTCTAAAATGTTTAAGTAATCTATAGGAAGGAATGAAAAAAGAAAAAAGAGAGGAAATAAATAAGAGACTATAAAATGGCAGATGTAATCCCAAGTAAAGAAAAAAAAATGTCCCTTTAATGTAAATGGATTAAACATACCCCCTAAAAAGGCAAGAATTAACTTTAAATTTAAAAATGAATTAAAAAAAAAAACAAAAACTGTTCAGAGGACTCATCTCCAATTCAACACTGATAGGTTGCAAGTAAAAGGATGGAACATGCTTTACCATGGAAACATATTTTAAGAGGCATAGGTGATTATGTAAATATCAGATAAAATACACTTCAGGGCACAGAAAATCACTAGAGATAAAGAGGAATATCACACAATAATTAAAGGATCAATCCACTAAGAAGACATAGCAATCCTAAATGTGCACTCACCAAACAATATAGCCTCCAAATAGATGATATAAAAACAACAGAGTTAAAAATCTTAAAGTATGATAGGACTTCAACCTCCCACCTCAGCAACTGATAGAACTACCAAAGAAAAAAACTGCAGGGATATAGAAGAATAGTATGAGCAACAGGACATAATTGAAATACATAGAATGCTGCATTCAACAACAGCAGAATACATATTTTTTCCCCAATTGCCCATGGAACATTCACCAAGACCACATTCTGGGTCATAAAACAAGCGTCAACAAATGTAGAATAATTATAATCATACAGAATAAGTCCTCTGACCATAATGGAATAAACTAGAAATCAATAACAGAAAGAAAACAGGAAAATCTCTGAACGCCTGGAAGTTAAATAGCACATTTCTACATAATCCATTGGTCAAAGAAGAGGCTCAAAGGAAATTAAAACTGAATGAAAGTGAAAATAAAACATTTTGAAATATGTGGGGATGGAGCTCAATAGCTCTGAGAGGAAAATTTATTTCAGTAAATGCTTATGTTAGAAAAGAGGAAAGGTTTTAAATCAATGGCCAAGTTTCCTAATTCAGGAAACTAGATAAAGAAGAGTAAAATAAAGTCAAAACAGGCACAAGGAAATAATAGAAAGAGCAGAAATCAATAACTGAAAATAGGAAAACAACAGAAAAAGTCAATGAGACAAGAAAACGGGTTCTTTGAAAAGATTGATCAAATTGATGAACCTCAAGCAAGACTGACAAGGAAGAGAGAGAGAAGACACAAATGAGAAATAACAGAAGTGGAATGGAGAGTATCACCAGAGATTCTTCGCTCAGTCTGTTTGGCATTAATATAACAAAAATACCATAGACTGGGTGGCTTCTAAACAGCAAACATTTATTTCTCACAGTTCTGGAGGCTGAGAAGTCCAGAACAAGATGCAAGCAGATTCAGTGTCAGAACTCTATCTTTTTACTGTGCCCTCACAAGGCAAAAGGGACAAAGGGGCAATCTGGGGTCTCTTTAAGGGCACAATTCCCCTTCGTGAGGGCTCCACTCCTATGACCTCCCAGAGGCCCCACCTCCTAACGCCATCACACTGTGGGGGAGGATTTCAGCATATGAATTTTGAGGAGATGCAGACATTCAGTCCATTACAATCCCCCTGACTTTAGAAGGGCAGGGGAATTTTATTAACAACTCATAGGTTAAAATTGACAACTTACATGAAATAGACCAATTCTCTGAATACTATTCAAACTACCACAATTCACCCCATATGAAATAGGTAATTTAGTTTTATAACTATGAAGGAAATTGAATTAATAATTTAAAATGTCCTGAGGGGGAGCCTGGGTGGCTTAGCGGTTGAGCGTCTGCCTTTGGCTAGTGATCTCAGGGTCCTGGGATTGAGTCCTGCATTGGGCTCCCCATAGGGAGTCTGCTTCTCCCTCTGCCTATGTCTCTGCCTCTCTTTCTGTGTCTCTCATGAATAAATAAAAATATATATTTTTTAAAAAATTAGAATGTTCTGGAAAAAAGAATATTTAGGCCCAGCTGGCTTAAATGAAGAATTCTACTAAACATTGTATAAACCCCCTTTTACACATTCTTTTCCAGCAAACACAAGAAGAAACACTTTCCACCTCATTCTATGGGGCTAATATTATCCTGATACCAAATGCAGAAAAAGTTCACAAACGAAAATCACAGACCAGTATTCCTCATGATGGAGATGCAAAAATTCTTAACCAGAATTAGCAGACAGAATTTATAAGTATGTAAGAATTATGCACCATAACCAACTGGGATTTATTCTACATATGCAAGCCTGGTTTAATACTGAAAAAGCAATTGATATAATCCACCATATTAACATGCTAGAGAAGAAAAACCATAAGACCATAGCAATTGATGTGGAAAAATCTTTTGGCAAAATTTACCAACCAATTATGATAAAAACTCATAGGAAACTAGAAATAGAGAGGAACTACCTCAACTTGATAAAGATTGTGAATAAAAAACCCAACACTAACATCATACTTAATGATGAAAGACTGACTACTTTCTCCTAACATTGGGAACAAAGCAAGGGTGCTCAATCTCACAACTGCTCTTTAGCGTAATGCTCAAAATTCTAGGCAGAACAATAAGGTGAGAAAAGGAAATAAAATGCATACAGATTACAAAGAAAGAAAGAAATCTGTCCTAGTTGCAGATGACATGATACTCTATGTAGTAAATCCCAAGAAACCTCCCCCTCAGAAGAAAGAGAAAAAAAAACAGCTAGATCTAATTAGTAGGTTCAATAAGTTTGCATGATACAAAAAACATAAAAATCAATCATACTTCTATATACTAATAACAAACATCTGGAAACCAAACCTAAAAATGCAATAGAATTTATAATAAATCCAAAGAAAATGAATACTTAGGTATACAATTAACAAAATATACTTAGGTTATACATGCTGAAAAATGACCCAAAAACTTCTGAAATAAATCAAACAACATGTGTAAATGGAAAGGCGTATTGTTTTTATGAACTGGAGGACTCACACAGTAAAAATGTCAGTTATCCCCGCATTAATCTGTAAATATGATAGGATTTTCATCAAAATCCCAGCATTTTTTAAGACATAGAGTATACCTTTTCTAAAACTCATATGGAAAGGAAAAGGTCCTAGAATAACCAAAACAATCTTGAAAAAGAACAAAGTGTTAGGAATCATTCTTTCCAATGTGAAGACTTACTGTATAATTACAGTAATCAGGATAGTGTGGACTGCTAAAAGGGTAAACATACAGATCAGTGGAACAGAATAGAGAACCCAGAAATAGATCTACAGAAATGTGCTCAATTAATTTTTGACAAAAAAACACAAAAGCAATTTAATGGAGGAAAGACAGCCTTTCAGCCAATGGTGCTGAAGTAACTGGATATCTATAGGCCAAAAAAGAGCCTCAGTCTATATTTCACATGTTAAACAAAAATTAACTCAAAATGGATCTCAAACCCACATGTAAAATGTGAAATTGTAAAACTTCTAGGAAAAAGAAGAGGAAATCTTTAGAATCTAGGGCTAGACAAATAGATCTTCTCTTTGAAACCACAAGCATGATCCATAAAAGAAAAAAATAATGTTTAACTTAATCAAAATTTAAAACTTTTTCTCTACAAAAATCCTTATTGATAGCATGAAAAGACAAGCTACAGACTTGGAGAAAATATTTGCAAACCACATATCCAACCAAGAACTGGTATCTAGAATGTATATATAAAGAACTCTCAAAACTCAACAGTAAGGATCTCTGGGTGGCGCAGCAGTTTGGCGCCTGCCTTTGGCCCAGGACACGATCCTGGAGACCCGGGATTGAATCCCACATCGGGCTCCCGGAGCATGGAGCCTGCTTCTCCCTCTGCCTGTGTCTCTGCCTCTCTCTCTCTCTCTCTGTGACTATCATAAGTAAATAAAAATTAAAAAAAAAACTCAACAGTTAAAAAAAAATTAGTAAAATATGTGAACAGACATTTCCCTTAAAAATGAAATACAAGGGCAGCCCCGGTGGCCCAGCGGTTTGGCGCTGCCTTCAGCTCAGGGCGTGATCCTGGAGACCCGGGATCGAGTCCCACATTGCGCTCCCTGCATGGAGCCTGTTTCTCCCTCTGCCTGTCTCTCTCTCTGTCTCTCATGAATAAATAAATAAAATCTTTTTTTAAAAAATGAAATATAATTGCTAAGTAAGTAAATGAGAAAATGTTCAACATCATTGTAAAGTGCAGTACAGCCATTCTGGAAAAAAGTTTAGCAGTGTCTCAGAATGCTAAACATGCGATTACCATATAACCATCAATTGCACTCTTGTGCATTTATCCTAGAGAAATGGTAACTTAGGATCACACACAAAAATATTTCTGTGAATACTTACAGAATCTTTATTCGCTGTAGCCCAAACCTGGAAACCTATATGTCCTTTAGTGGGTGCGTGGTTAAACAACTTTGACCTATCCAGACTGTGAAATAGTATTCAGAAATAAAAAGGAATGAACTTTTCATATACACGACTGGGATGAAGCTCCAGGGAATTATGCTAAGTTTAAAAAGCCAAACTGGTGCAGTGACTCTGGAAACAGTATAGAGGTTCCTCAAAAAGTTAAAAATAGAACTACCACCCAGCAATTGCACTAAGGATATTTATTCAAAGGATACAAATATAGTGATTCGAAGAGGCACCATCACCCCAATGTTTATAGCGGCAATGTCCGCAATGGCCAAACTATGGAAAGAGCCGAGATGTCCATCAATAGATGAATGGATAAAAAAAAAAGGTGGTGTGTATATACATGGATCATTACTCAGACACCAAAAAGGAATGAAATCTTACCGTTTACATCGACATGGATGGAACTAGAGGGTGTTATGCTAAGAGAAAGAAGTCAGAGAAAGACAAATATCATCTGATCTCACTCATGTGGAATTTAAGGAACAAAACAGATGAACATTGGAGAAGGAAGGAAAAATAAAATAAGATGAAAACAAAGAGGGAGGTAAACCATAAGAGACTCTTAATCGTGGAAACAAACTGAAGGCTGCTGGAGGGGAAGGGGTTGGGGGGATGGGGTAACTGGGTGACGGGCATAGGGAGAGCATGTGATGTGATGAGCACTGGGTGTCGTACATAAGTGATGAGTCACTAAATTCTACTTCTGAAACTAATAATGTACTATTTGTTAACTAAATTGAATTTAAATAAAATGTTAAAAAATAAAGTCTTGTGTACTGTTGGTGAGAATATAAATTAGCACAGCCACTATGCAACATAGTATGGAGATTCCTCAAAAAATTAAAAATAGAACTACCATTGAGGCAGACATTCCACTTTTGAGAATATATTGGAAGGAAATGAAATCACTATGTCAAGGACGTATCTGCATCCCTGTGTCCATAGCAGCATTATTTACAAGAGCCAAGATATGGACACAACCTATGTGTCTTCAATGGATAAATGGATCAAGAAGACACACACACACATGAATATTATTCAGGAAATTTAAATAATATTCTTGAAATAAGATTATGGAGATGGAGAACAGATTGATGGTTGTTGGGGCTGAGAGATGGGGGAGCAGAGGAGAGGTGGTTGTGGTTACAAAAGAGCAACACACAGGAGTCCTTGTGGTGATAAAATTGTTCTGTGCTTTGAGTGTGGTGATGGTTACACAAGCCTACAAATGTGATAAAATGGCATAGGACTAAATACACACAGATGTGCATACTCACACATGCACACACATGCAAACACACACATATACAAACAAGTGAATAGAAGTGAAACTTGGGAAATCTCAGTAAGATTGGTGGGTTGTATCAATGTTAATATCCTGGGTGTGGTATTGTACTATAGTTTTGCAAGATGTCACCATGGAGGAAACCATGTAAAGGGCAAAAAGAGTCTCTGTTTTATTTCTTACAATTGCATGTGTATCTACAATTATCTTGAAACAAAGAAATTGATTTTGAAAACCAGTTTTTTCATTTTATTACCAATGAACGACTGGAAATTAAACTAAATAATAATTCTATTCACACTGATATCAAAATATGAAATAAAAATGGACCTAATGAAAGTGAGCAAGATCTGTACACTGAAAACTACAAAATATTGCTGAGAAAGGTTTTTTAAAAATCTAAACAGAAGGAGAGAGACACCATATCAATTGGTCAGAAGATTCAATATTATTAGGGTGTCAGTTTTTCCCAAATTGATATACAGAGTCAGTAGAATACTTTTTTAAAAAAGATATTTTTTTTATTTATTCATGAAAGACACAGAAAGAGAGTCAGAGACACAGGAAGAGGGAGGAGAAGCAGGCTCCCTGCAGGGAGCCCGATGCAGGACTTGATCCCAGGACCCTGGGATCACAATCTGCACCGGAAGCAGATGCTCAATAGCTAAACCACCCAAGGGCCCTGATTCAATGGAATACTTAACAAAGTTCCAGAAAGCTCTTTTGTAGTAATAAGTATACTGATTCTGAAATTTGTGTAAAAATGGAAATGTCTAGAATGGCCAAAACAACTTTGAGAAAGAAGGAATTGGATAACTTAAACTACCTGATTTCAAGATTTACTATAATAATCAAGGCAGTGGGGGGTTGCCATAGAGGATAGACACAGAAAGGTATGGAATACAACAGAAAGCCCAGAAATAGACCCATGGGGTCTGCGCGTGCGTGCATGTGTGTGTGTGTGTGTGTGTGTGTGTTGTGTGTGTGATTATTTCTTCAACATTACAAAGGAAATTTAATTGGAAAATAATAACTTGTTCAGAAAATGCTATTAGAACAAGTGGATATTCACAACAAATAAATGAACCTCAACATGTACGTCGTACACGAAGATTAACTTAAAATAGATTACAGACCTAAATTTAATAGTTAAAACTGCAAAACTAGAAGAAAATCTTCACGATCTTGGGATTGACAATAATCTTTCAAAATAGGATAGCCAAAGAATGACCCATAAGATAAAAAATTGAAAAATTGGGCTACAAAATTAAAAACTATTATTATTGCTTTTCAAAACACAGGTTTAAGAAAATGAAAGCAAGCCACAGATTGGGAGAAAATATTAACAACACCTAACTCCAACATAGGACTTGCATACAAAATAAATAAAGAGCATTTCAATTCAAAAATAGGAAGACAAACAAAAAGGGGCAAATGTTATAGTTAAGCATACACTGTATGACCTATAAATTGCATTCCTAGGTATTTTCCCAAGGGATGCATCATCAAAAAAGATAGGCAAATAGCAAAAAAAAAAAAAAAAGAAAGAAAGAAAAAAAGAAAAGAAAGAAAGAAAGGTACTCAATATCATTAGTTATTAGGAATAGTACATTGAAAATATGAGATACCATTACACTGAAATGCCTAAAAATGTAAAAGACTGGCAATGCAAAGTATTGGAGAAGATAGGAATCAATCCAATCAACTCTCATACACTGCTAGTGGCAGTGCAGGATGATACAACTTTGGAAAATAGTTTGGCAGTTCCTTATAAAGTTGACCATACACATATATGACCTAGTAATTGTATCCATAGGTATTTTCCTCAGATAAATGAAAACATAAATTTAGACAAAGACTTAAATGCAAATGTTCATATCAGCTTTATTTATAAGAGCCAAGAACTAGACACAACCCTAGTGTCTATTAACCAATGAACAGTAAACACATTGGGGCATATCCATGCAATGGAAAAGAAGGGGTGTATTTACACACTACAGCATGAAGGAATCTCAGAATAATTACTTGGTGGGAAAGAAGTCAGACACGAGAGAACACATGCTGCCTTTTATATGGAATTCTAGAGCAAAAGAATCGCAGAAGAAAGGAGATTAAAGGTTGTGCTAGGGTGCCAGAGGATGGGAGAGGAGATTGGCAGTAATGAGGTGTGGTGATAATATGCTGCATCGTAATTGTGGCCATGTGTCACACCATTGTGTACGATTGTCAGAAGTCATGAAATAGTACAATTTACATTGATTAACATTACTATATATAAGCTTTACTTCAGCAAACCTGATGTAATTAATTATCTCTGCTTAAAAGCAGTAGAGTTGCCAAGCTGGTGAAGAATGGTGGGAGGTCCAAATGAAGAAGGAAATCCAGAGCCAACGGACACCCAGAGGGGCTCAAGGCAGTGTGAAAGTGTGCAAGGAAAGAGTTTACAGTCCTTCTGACACAGAGGGGCAAACACACCTGGACCGCCTAATGTGAGTGCCATGTCATAGCAGGTGGTGTGCATGCGCACCACACCACCGTCATTTGCAGGATTTTTCAGTTTGTGTTTTTTTAAACAACTTAGTTGAGGCATAATTTACATTCCATAAAACACTTCTGTAAATTGTATGGTTTGTAATATATTTATTCAGGTGTAAAACCATCGCCATAATCCATTTTTTTGAAAAGTTTCATTACTCCCCAAATTTCCCTTATTGCTTTTTCCAAGCTGTTGTTGCTCCAAACCACAGCCTGGGGCAACCACTGACTTCTTTTATACCTCAATATTTTGCCTTTTCTAGAAATGTCATATAAATGGGATCATGTAATACATAGTCTTTTGTATCTGGCTCTTTTCATTTTAGCACAATGTTTTTGAGGTTCACCCATATTATCGTATGTTCCAGTATTTTGTGCATTGTTCTCATTGAATGGTATTCCATTGGATACACATTATCCACTGACCAGTTAATGGCCCTTTGGATTTTTCCAGTCTGGGAATATTTGAATAAGGTGGCTCTGACATTCTGGTATAAGTCTTTGTATAGACATATGCTTTCACTATTCTTGTGTCAATATCCAGGAGTGCAATGGCCGAGTGCACTGAGGAGTGTTTTTAACTTTCAAAGAAACTGACAATATGGTGTGTAAAGTGGCTGCACCATGTCACATTCCCACCATCACTGTATGAGGTCCTGGGTTCTTCAGTTCTTTAATCATAACCATTCTGGTAAGTGGGTAAATAAATCTCACTGTAGTTTTAACACCCACTCCTATGATGCTTAGTGAAGCAAAGCATTTTCCATGTGCTCACTAGCATAGGTTATCTTTGGTGAAGCCTCTATTCAAATCTTAGGACTCATGCTTTTATTGGATGGTTTTTCCTCTTATTTCTAGTTGTAAGAGTTATTTTATGAATTCTGAATACAAGTCCTTTATCAACGCATGATTTACTACTGTATTTTTTCCCATCCATGGCTTGTCTTTTCATTTTCTGCATAGAGTCTCCATCAGAGCAAATGTTTTACATTTTGATGAATTCCAATTACATTTTTTCCTATTTTGAATTTTGCTAGTGATGTCACATCTAATAAATTTTGGCCTAACCTGAGATCACAAATATTTTATTCTATGCTTTTCTGTATAAATGTTTTGGTTTTAGCTCTTTATATTCAGTAAATTTTTGTGTGTGGTGTGAGGTAAGGATCCAACTTAAACCTTTTGCATATGAACATTTAATTTTTGTAGCACCATTTCTAGAAAAGACGATCCTGGGGTGTTTGGGTGGCCCAGTCGGTTAAGGTCATGGCTTCAGCTCAGGTCATGATATGGGGGTCCTGGGATCAAGACCCACATTGGGCTTCCTGCTCAGCGGGGAGTCTATTTTCTCTCTCCCTCTGTCCTTCCCCTTGCTCATGCTCTCTCTCTCTCTCAAATAAATAAATAAAATCTTTAAAAAAAAAAAGAAGACCATCATTCCCCTCACTAAATCCCCATGGTGCTTGTATTGAAAGTCAAAGTAGACCACATATTATGTGGATTTGCTTCTGGACACTGTCTTGTTCCACTGACCTATAATATGTCAACTGCTATGCCAACACTGTCCTGATTACTGTAGCTTTTTTTTTAAGATTTATTTATTTATTCGTGATAGACAGAGAGAGAGAATGAGAACGGCAGAGACACAGGAGGAGGAAGAAGCAGGCTCCATGCCGGGAGCCCGACGTGGGACTCGACCCCAGGACTCCAGGATTGCGCCCCGGGCCAAAGGTAGGCGCTAAATCGCTGAGCCACCCAGGGATCCCCTGATTATTGCAGCTTTAAGTAAGTTTTGAAATCAAGTAATCTAAGTCCTCCAACTTTGTTCTTTTTAAATATTGTTTTGGCTATTCAAGATTCTTTGCATTTTCATATTAATTTTAGAATCAGAATACCAATTTCTATGTAAAAAATAAGCTGGATGGTAGATATTGGTACCTACCAATATCTAGATTTGGTAGATATTGCATTGAATCAATAGACCAATTTGAGAAGAACAGCATTTTTAACATGAGTCTTTCAGTCCACAAAACTGATACATCTGTCGACTTATTTAGGACTTTAATTTTCTCTTAACAAAATTCTGTAGTTTCCAGTCTTGCACTACATTTTGTCTTGCACTTATTTTGTTAAATTTATTTCTAAATATTTTAAGCTTTTTTGATGCTATTGTGGCTAGACCTGATTCCTTAGTTTCATTTTTGAACTATTCATGGGCTAATATACAGAAATGCAATCAATTTTGTATATCGATCTTATATCCTGAAACCTTGGTAAACTTACTTAGTAGTTCTATAACTAGTAACATGTCTTAGGACTTTCTATATAAACTGTAATGTTTTCTGTCAATAAAGATAATTTTACTTCTTTCTACCAACATGTGTACTATTAATATTTTTCTCACCGTGTTGCAGTGGTTAGATGATGAACTCATTCACTGTTTAATCTTTCATAACTGCCTCATGTTAACTATAGGATTTTTACAGACCCCCTCTCCATGAGGTACTGGGAATTCCCTTTAATTCCTAGCTAGTTGAAAATTTTTACCATGAATGAATATTTGATTTTGTTAAATGCTTTGTGTCTACTGAAATGATCACATGGTAGTTACCCTTCATCTCTTAATGTGGTAGCTTACATTAATTGATTTTGAGATGCTAAACCAACCTTGTATCTTACAAGCTTATACACCACTTTGCCGATTGAATTTCCTTACTTGATATAGGTCAACTTAAATTGTCTCCTCCTTCTTAAACCAGTTTTGACTATGTCTTTTCAAGAATTTGTCCATTTCTTTCTGGTTGTTGGATTTGTTTGCATACGAGTGTTTATAGTATAATTCCATAATATTTTAAATTTCTTTAGAGTCTGTAGTGACGTTTCCTTTACTATTCTTGATTTTGGAATTGGAATCTTCTCTCTTCTTATTCAGTCTACCTAATGGTTTATCATTTTGCCAATATTTTCAAGAATAGATTTATTTTCCTGATTTATTGACTTTTATTGCTTTCATTGATATGTGAGCTGATCTATTTTATTTCCTTTTTTCTAATTTCTAACACTTGATTTATTCTTCTTCTTCTGGCTTCTTGATGAGGATGTTTAAATTGTTATTTTTAAAAACTTTCTTCTTTTCAGATGCAAGAGCTTAACCTATAAATTTCTCTGTAAGCACTGTGTCGTGCATCCTATAAATTTCCACATGTTGTGCTTTCTTTTTCATTCAGTTCAAGATATTTTTAATTTTGTGTGTGTTTTCTTCTTTGATTCATCAATCATTTAGAAGATGGAATGTAACTTTCAAATAGTAAGCACTCTTCCGCATTTATTTTTCCTGCTGATTGCTAATTTAATTCTATTTTGGTCATATAACATACACTATGCAATTTTAATCCTTTTAAATTCAGTGATAGTTGTGTAGTTAGCTAAAAACTGCCTCTACTCAAATACACTCATGCCCTGATCCCTGGAACCTATAAATGGAGAGAAATCTTACCTTATATGGAGAAAGAGTCTTGGTAGATGTGATTCAGTTAAGAATCTGAGGTGATCCTGGACAATGCAATCACACTTTTAAAATGATGGCAGAGGGAGATTCCACATACAGAAGAAAGGGCAGGTCAAAAAAAAAAAAAAAAAACAAAAAGAAGAAAGAAAGAAAAAGAAAAGAAAGGGCAGGTCAGTGTGCGAGCGGACACAGAGATCCCAGTGATGCAGCCCCCAGCAGAGGCATCTGGAAGCCACCAGAAGCTGGAGGTCAGAAGGGATGGATTCTTCCCTTGAGCCTCTGGAGGAAGCTTGACCTGCCAACATTTTCACTTCAGCCCAAAATACTGACTTCAGACTACAGGCCCCCAGAACAGTGAGAGAACAAATCTCTGGTGTTTCAGGCTCTGGCATTTGTGGCAACCTTTTACAAAAGCCACAGAAAACACAACTTGCTTTTTGGCCAAGCATGGGATCCCTCCCTCTGAATGTTCCTGTGGTCTTGCAAGGGTCGTGTATTCTGCTGGTTGGAGGTGGAGTGTTTCATGTACATCAGTCAGGTCAATCAGCTGATAGTGTTGTTCAAGGTTTCTATGTCCTTCCCAATTTGATTGAAAGCTTCAGCTATAATTATTGAGTTGGCTATTTTTCCTCTCAATTCCATCATCTCCTACTTTTTGGACTTTGAGACTCTGTTGTCAGATGCTTCTATACTTAATAATTGTTAAAGCTTTCTGATACTTTTACTTTTTTTTGTCTTGCTGTATTTCTTATTTCAAAATCTATTTTGTCCAATATTGGGAGAGTCAACTCAGTCCTTCTCAGCCACTCTCTGTACACACACAGTGTCATTTTTATTATCCATATATATATTTTTTAATGAACCTAGAACACATCTCTTATTTTGCTGACCTGTCTGGCTCACTCTGTTAAATATGCCCTGGGAGATAAACAGGTCTCAGGCCCCTTTGTTTCTCATATAGACATTTCCCTAATCTCCATGTGTTCCTGCCCCACATCCCTACTGCTTCTTTCTCCAGAGGAATGTTGGATGCAGCGGTAGGAGGGTGTTGGAGGGTGAGGACAGTGTCCTTGGAGTCTAGATGCTGCACATGCGACGTCAACCATCCCATCTGTCAACCCAGCCCACCCTTGCATGGGGCACCTCATATTCTGAAGCATTTCACAGACCCATGCAGAATATGATTTTCTGTCTATTTGTATTATCCTCTCTAGGCACCATAGGTTGAAAATGTGTTCCCCTTTCTGAATCAGTTATAAAGTATTCCCTGATTTTCATCCTGCAAACATCTGTTGAAATCCCTTGTTTATCCATTATCTTTTGCACATTACTTCTACCTTAGGGTCAAGATGATTGCTCAAGCTCTGGCCCCCACATCTGTGCTACATTCAGCAAGGAAGACAAGGACACAAAGAAGGGCCCATGCTCTTTTAAAAATTAATTAATTAAAATTCAGTTTAATTAACATATACTGTATTATTAGTTTCAGAGGTAGAGTTTAGGGATTTATTAGTTGCATACAACACCCAGTGCTCATGACATCATGTGCCCTCCTTGATGTCTATCACCCAGTTACTCCATCCTCCCACCTCCTCTCCAGCAAACCTGTTTGTTTCCTGGAGTTAAGAGTCTCTTATGGTTTGTCTGCCTCTGTTTTCACCTTATTTTATTTTTTCTTCCCTTCCCCTAACGTTCCTCCATTACGTCTTAAATTTCAGATATGAGTGAGATCATATTATAATTGTCTTTCTCTGATTGACTTATTTCACTCAGCATAATACCCTCCAGTTCCATCCCTGTTGTTGCAAATGGTGGAATTTCATTCTTTTTGATGGCTAAGTAATATTCCATTATATGTATAGACCACATCTTTAAAGAAGCTTCCTGGAGGCCCCACCCATTTGGCTGCTCTGCTCTTATTGCCTGGGATCTGGCCACACAGCATGCTGAGTTCACTGGGGGGCTGGGAAGTGCTGTCTTTACTCACAGTGCTCACGTTTCCAACTAAAAGTTGAGAGTCCATAGCCAAAGAAATGTGGACAGAGATTGGTGGACCTCTCTGTGTGTCACAATGAGGATGATAGAAAATTTTAAGAATCAACTAAGCACCTAAAAAGTATGGCTCTTCATTCGAGGGTGCACAGTAGACCATCACAGGTGAGTTGCATCTATGTGGTGCAGATATTTTGGTGCCTAGTGAACAGTTGTGAAAAGACTGAATGAACCATTAGCCTGAGAGAAGGCTGTTTCCCTGTGTTTACTAGAATCCATGACAAGTGATAACATCCATTATTTTCCTGTATTGAGTTCATCAACAAATAGAAAATATCAACTTGCCTCTGACATTCTGAATCTGCTTGTGTGTTGCCGCCATGGTGTATTTGGATTAAAGCTCCAGGCTCAGTGATCAGTGCCAGGTGGAAAGACTGGAGAGACCAGACAGAGAAAGAGTGAGGAGTCTTTTGTTTGGCTCATGTTTACCTACAAAGCCTCCCCTAATGCAGAAACGGTGGTAACATAAGCACAAGCTTACCAGCCATTGTTCCTTGAACTTGAACCAGAAGCCATGGTTCGATGTCTGGCATTTTTCAAAGAGGTCGAGGCAGCTCTGTTTAAAAAAGCTGCCTGCTGTGGGATAAATAATTTTTTTTATTACAGAGACTTAGCAGTGAGCCTGAGAGCAAACTTCTTCATCAGAGCGCTCAAAAACTGGGAGGATGTGGAAACATTCCCTCTGCCACATCACACAAGATACTCCTGAGAGAAAAGGATGGTTCTTGAGCTACTGTAAAGATGTGAGAATTTAGTAGGTTACCTTCAGTGTTCTTAAAATCCTTCTCTTTGGAGGGAAGGAGAGAGATGTAGGGAAGAAGAGGTGAGGAACTGGATAGGGAAGGTATTTTGTTTAACCCACAGAGCCGTTAAGTTAGAAATCACGTGTGCCTGTGCAACTTTTTTTATACTTGCCATCAAGATCAACATAAAGACCCATTATTTGTTCTGAAAATGTCTGTTAAACAGGAATACTGTTAGGAGCTCATGGTCTAGTGGTGGTAAGAAAGGCAGTTAGCAAGTAAGTACGTAGACCTTTTTAGGTGGTATATTTGTTGGGGAGTTGGAGGGAGAGTAATTAGTGGGGTGGCTAGCAGGTGTTGGGGGGCTGTCTCTGGGGAAATGATCTTCCATCAGAGACCTGATGCATGAGAAAAAGCTAGCCATGCAGAGTGAATGTGAAGAGACAGAGAGTGATGGGTTGAGTTTCAGGCAAAAGGGTGAATAAAGCAAAGGGTCTTGGAGTGAGGAGAACCCGGCCCAGTAGATGGCAGAGTCAGGGCCTCTGTCCTGGCACCAGGGAGTGGGGGCCATGGCCCAGTATGAGACTGGAGATGGGGCTGGGGGCCCTTTGAGAACAGACTTACTGGCTATGGGAAAGAATCTGGGTTGCCTGCTAGGTGTGAGGGCAGTGCTGGGGTTAGTGGGGGACAGGGAGCATTAATATTTACACTGCAGACACTGCCTATGGCTACTGGATGCAGAATGAGCTCCAGGGGGAGGCAAGGCTGTTGCAGTAGTTTGAGACCAGAGATGATGATGGCTTGCATGAGCAGCAGCAAGATGGAAAGATGTAGAAAGAACTGAAATACATCCTGGGTGAAGGCCAAGAGGATTTGGCTGTATAGATCAAAGTTTTTGTGGTAGAACCACCACTTAATGTTAGATTTGTTATCCTGTTTGATACCTGGAAGCCCCTTTGTGAAACCCCACTGTAGAAGGAAGGGGAGCAATCCCACAGGCCATAGTGTCCAAGGTAGGGGGTGGCTGGCATTCACGTTCGAAGCCATACCCCTTGCCTAGCCAGATGAGATAAAATGATCATTTAATAAGTATGATTTATCAAGATTTGGTAACATATTACAGAAAAATGACCAAAACTAGCCCAGGTGTTGTTTGATAAATGTGTGTGTGTGACCTTCAGGGCCCTCCAGACATGAGGTCTCTGGTGCCCATCTCCCACCCGCATTTGGTGATGACATTTGCAGAAAATGGAGGTGGCAGGTGGATAGGTCCATCTGGTCTGCTGCTTCTTTTGCCCCTCATGTGGCAAAAACAGAGTATGTCCAATGAATTCTGAAAAAAAAATGAGAAGAGTCAAACAAATATTTACTGAACACCAACTATTTGTTTGTCACAAATAGTCTCCTTGGACTCAGGGACATAACCATAAGCAGCTTATGGTGTTGCGAAGAGCAAAGACCAAGCCTTGAAGTGACAGGACTCCTTTCCTGGCTGCATGTGAAAATTAGATTCTTTGTACACATACTTTGTACACAAGATCAAACCGGCAACGGCTCTAGACTGAATATGTGTGTCTCTCCCAAATGCACATGTCGAAACTTAACTTCCAAGGTGAAGGTATTAGGAAGTGGGGCCCATGAGAGGTGGTCGAGAGGGATGAGTGTCCTTGTGAAAGGAATCCAGGGAGCTCCCTCGCCCTCCACCCACCCACCTGCCACGCTGGGCATGGACGACACCATGAGAAGAGAGCTGTCTCTGAGCTCAGAAACAAGACCTTGCCACACACCAAATGTGCTGGCATCTTGAGCTTGGGCTTCCCAGCCCCCAGCACTGAAAGAAATACATTTCTGTTGTTTATAAGCTACCCAGTCTGTGCTTATTTTGTTAGAGCTGTCTGAACAGACTAAGACAGCAATCATGCAAGAGCCTCAAAAAAGCTAACTGTGTGGTTCCAGCTGAATGCAAAGGCTTAAGGAAAGGAAGACTCCCACAGGCTAGAAGGCTCTTGGTCCCTCCCAACGAAGAGGAAGGTGTTGAACAGGACATTGACTTGGTGACATATGTCTAACTCTGAAAGGAAGTGGGTGATGGTCTTTTTTCAAGAAAGGAAAGATGTTATTAACCCAAAATGTGTGAAAATAAACATGAAGGAGATCCCTTTAGCCTATGTTATCCTCACAGCTAGAAACTTCCACATGGATCCTTCCCATTTAAATCCCAATCTCCCCATTGGAGATAGAATTCCAGAGTCCTTTGTTATTCTGGCAGGTGTTTGTCAGGTGAGGATTGCAGGGAATACGTCCTGAGGCCTTGGCCGCATCCAGTAAGAAAACTGTCATAGGCTGAGATGTGTCCCCCCAGATTCATATGTTGGAGTCCTGACCTCAGAACATGACTGTCTTTGGAGAGAGGTTCTTTAATTTTTTCTCCAGCTTTATTGAGAATATAACTGACGTATCACATCGTATAAATTTAAGATCCACAATGTGCAAATTTGATACATTTCTATATTTTCTATATTGCAATATGATTCCCACCATAGTGCTAACACCTCCGTCCTATCACATCATTGCCATTTCTTCCTCATGCTGAGAACATTTAAGGTCTACTGTTTTAGCAACTTGGAAGTCTATAATGCAGTATTATTGTTGACTATAGCCACAATGCTGTGCGTTTGATTCCCAAAATGTGTTCATCTACGTGGGACTTTGTGCCTCGGACCCGTCTCCCCATGTCCCCCACCCTCAGCCTCCAGGACCCATCATTCTACCCTCTATTTCTACGAGATTGACTTTCTTAGATTCTACACATGTAAGGAATGCCACACAGTGTTGGTCCTCTGTCTGACATACTTCACTTAGCACAGTGTCATCAGAGGTCCATTCCCATGTGTATGGTGGCATTATTCATAGAGTTGAGATATGGAAACAACCCCAGAGCCTGTCAATGAATGAATTGATAAAACAGATGTGGTATATGTATACAATGGCATGTTATTCAGCCATAAAGTGAAGGAAATCCTGCCATTTGTGACTCCAAGGAGATAAGGTCTTTACAGAGGTAACTGAGTTGAGATGAGGTCATTAGACCCTCATCCAGTATGACTGTGTTGTCCTTTTTAAGAGGACATTTGGACACACCGAAGGAGATGACCTAAAGACCCAGGGAGAAGACGGCCATCTACCAGCCAAGCAGAGAGCCCTAGAACACACTGCCCCCCCCCCCCCCCCAGGAGCAACCGGCCCTGGTGTCGCCGATCCTGACCTCAGATGTCCAGCCTCCAGAGGTGGGAGACAACAGGTTCCTGTCCTGGATGCCTGCCCCTCCCGCCCCCCCTGTGGCATTTTGCTGGGGCAGCACTGGCCCATTAATACAGAAACCAACACTTCCAAACCTTACTGTTGAAGACCAACCTGTGTGCAGTGGGAAAGCAGACAGAATAATGGAGCATTGCTCCCTATTCTTCGTATTTATCAAAACTGCCCTTCGACCCCGGGTAAGCGGGCTCTTTGGGTCGGACCTCTGCAAATGCTTCTGGAGTCCACAGTTTGTTCCTTCTCCATGAAGCACCTTGTGAAGTCATAAACATGCCTGGACAAGCAGCTAGCTTACATGGTAAAGAGATCACTCCTGCCCTCCCACCTCATCCTCTCCCACCAGAGCCCAGAAGACGGGGGGGTGAGCAGGAGACTGTCGGCAAAATCAAGTGCTTTTCATGAAACACTTGAAACAGCCTCATTCTGGTTCAGCTCTTCGAACATCGGCACTGTTTTCTCCGGATGCAAGTTTCTGGGTTACACCTTGTCCTTCGTTCCTGGAGGTGTTCCTTAATCAACTTGTAGGGCCTGACACCCAGGTATCAGCCTGTGGAGCCCGAGGTCAACAAACAATCACGTTTCAGCAGTGTTTACAAATATTGGAGTCCCAGAAAATAATTCTTAGGGAAAATATTCTGTCTCTTAAAATTTGAGGGCTCTGGACCCCTTCATAGGGCACTGCTGTGTGCTCCATGGTAAAGGATCTGGGATTCTAGGTCCCCGGGGACAGTGTGGCCCCAGGAGAGACCCTTTCACCAAAGCTGTCAGAGCTCACAAGAGGCATCCAGGACTCACAGTGTGAAACGCACGTATTCCTATTACCGTGTGTGCTCTCTTAAAGGAAAGACAGTGAGTTCTACTCCCCAGGGGAATCGAACATTATGCCTTTCAAGGGAGGGGGGGAGTGGGTGGGGAAATCCAAACCTGGATGAGCAGATTAAAGAGCTGCCCCTGGCAAACTGCCCCCAGCAGGAGGACACTGTGTCTCTGCAGGCAGGAACAGGGCTGCAGCCAGCACACCCGACACCGTCCTTGGCAGTGGGGCTGGAAAAATCCACCACCGTCATCCCCCCCACCCCCCGATTAGCTGCACAGGCTCCAGGTCCTGGGGGCAAGTTGAAACACTTGCTTCCCATTGAGGACATGTCAGATCCCCACATCGCCCCAAATCGCCCACTGGGTAATTAATGGTGCTCACAAGGATCGTTTATGAGCTGGTGGTTGGTGGTCATGCTGGATTGGCAAGAGCTGCTGGTCCGAGGAGCCGGGCTCCCCACGGCCCAGCACTCGACTTAGCGTGAGGCTGATTCAGACTTGCATCCTGGGAGGCTTTCTTCCTCAAGCCAGGTTTCTCATATAAAAGGGACCAGAGACACGGGACTCCCATGAGCTAGAGAATCCTCGGGAATCGTTATGTCTGACACTATGTTTCTTCCTGGCTTTTGTCCATCCAGATAAGCAAAGCTGGTTGAGCTGTGCTCAGCAAGCAAGCGGGTGCGGGGGAGACAGACAGCGTAGCATCGGGGGGTCCTGGTCCTGCCTGGAGCCTGGGTGATCTGCTTAGGAGATGCCGGATGTCAGGAAGCCTGGCTGTAAGCCCTGGTTCTGCTTTTGAACCTTTTGGCACTGAATTCACAGAAGTGTCCCTGGTGACATTGTTGAGATCCAAGTGCCGGGTGGGATGGGTTGCAGTTGGGCTAGCTCTGACATCCCACTGGTGGTCTGTTCCTCGGGGGGCCCCGGGATCACTGCTGAGGACCGTCACCTCCTCCCCAGCCTTCCCCGCACTGCACACCACCCGCCACCAGAGACACGTGCAGGCGTCCCAGAGACGTGGTGTCTTGTCTGCGAGGTTGGACGACTCTGAACTGAACATCTGGAGCAGTGGGCTCAGGACTCTCCTCCTCAGTATCATCTGCTCCTCAAGCGTAGGAGACTTTTTTTTTTTTAAGATTATTTATTTTTTTATTCATGATAGACAGAGAGAGGGAGAAGCAGGTTCCATGACGGGAGCCCGACGCGGGACTCGATCGTGGGACTCCAGGATCACACCCTGGGCCAAAGGCAGGCGCCAAACCGTTGAGCCATCCAGAGATCCCCCATAGGAGACTTTTTAATCCAGAGGTAGCCCCATAAAAACAAATAAATAGGATGCTATGGTGCATGAGTGGAGAAAACAAATGCCACTGTCTTTACTTTCTGGTTGATCCCATCATTGGTCGGCGATAGTGGGGCGCTGAAGCTCAGCATTGAGCCCACCGATTATTGTTGGCCCCCTCTGACCCTCTCCTTTGGGCTTGGCAGGTCTCCTCCTGGAGTGTGCTCAGCGTGCCCGGGCACCTGGCCGTGAGCGGGGCCTGCGCTTCCAGGTCCTGTGGTGCTGGAAGGTGGCAGGTCCAGGGACGACCTGCTCACCCGGTGATACCTCCCCAATCTCTTGGCTCTGCAATGGCTGCTGCTGTATAGGAACCCCTCCTGGAGGTCCCCATCTCAGCCCTATGGGGGTGCAAGTCCCTCAGATCTGTGTGCAATCCCCCCTGGGCTCTGCTGGGCCAGGAACCCCTCAGCCCCTGGTCCGAGGTCCCCATGTGCCCACCCAGAGATCTTGGCCACAGCCCCTGTCCCCCTGCTTCCACAGAAGGGGCACCTGGCCGAGCATCAATCTTAAGCTTCGCTTTCTGCCACTCTGGCTGGTGGTGGCTGCCCCTTGGAGATGGAGGGAGTCCCTTTGGGAGGAAGTCTCCTGCAAAGTCCCAAATGAAAGGAAGAACAAGCCTGCTCTGCCTTCTGCTCCCTCTCACTCTGTGTGGGGTCTGCAACTGCTCACAGAGGGCCGATAAAACCCTCACTGTGGCCTTGTCCCTCCCTGCAAACCCCTCACTCTCCAGCCCACCTCCCCTGCCCATTCCCTAGGCAGGAGGGCCCTCCTCCACCCACCAGCAGGGGCGTCCCTGTGCAGAGACCTAGGTCCCTCTCCCCAGGCTGGAAGGCCACTCAGATGACACCTTGCCTGTGCTCCAGGAGTCCCCAAACCCCCTTTCCCCGCAAAGCTTGGCTTGCAAGACCATTTTCTCACTGAGCATTGCTAAGGTCCATTTCGTGAGTCAAAAGCTACACATTACTTCTGTCTCTGTTCTCTCCACGGAGAGGTGTCCAAACCTCTCTGGATGATGGAAGACCTGGCTGAAGAGGGACAGGGTCACATCCGAGCAGGTAAAGAGCATAAGCACAGTAACATCTCTTCAAAAATATGTTACCCTGTAATATGGAAAAGGATTTGGTTGTTGAGGAGTTTCAAAAGCCTGGTGGAGAGTAGACGCAGGAGTTTTGTAGGTAAAGCGAACCCCCATTTCATGTGTTCACACACGTGGAGAGGAAATGAAAGACGGGGTCCCGGGACGTTGGCTGCGGTTTCTAAACACTTGCGTTCTTTGAGAAAGAATGAATTTTATGAAAATGTTTTCACCACTGTTGGCACTTTGTGTTATCTTTTCTCTCCTTCTCTTCTTTTCTTACAACTTCTTTACAGCTTCTTACAACCTTTCCTGCAACAATTGTGATTATCCTGCCACCAAAGAGAAGAGGAAGCTAGTTTTAATGGGCAATAAGGGACAATGTTGGTGTTACCTGTCCTGGCTTGGGAAAAGGCTGGCCGCTCCCCAATCCTGACAGTCTGCGTGGCCCAATGCCGGCCACCACCCGGCCGTGGGTTACCCACTCGGCTCGCTTTTCAAGTCTGCCTATCGGAAAGTGGGTAGAATTTCTCTGCGTCTTGCTGCCCTTGTCTGAAAAACCCTGCTTCCGTGTTGGGGTCTCAGGTCAGTCAGGGACAACGCCTGTAAATATCTGCATATATCAGAGGTGGATAAATAGGAAATGCCCCGTGAGTTTGGTGGGGCTGGAAATTTCATCCTAACTCACAGAAACTGTTGTTTTCAACTGCTAAATCTGTAGTATTTTCTTTTTGGTCACCATAGAAAACCAATACACTGGGTTTCTCAATTCCCATTCGCTTCCAACTGCTGCTGCTTCTTTTTTTTTAATGGTCTAGCAAGGGCGAAGACGTTCATCAAACAGATCCCACAGTCCACAAGGGAGACGCTAACAGTGGCTATAACGACTTGCTTAGCTCCTACCCTCTCAGCCTTCCTCTCTGTGATCATTGAAGGGTAATGGATAGTAGTTAGACTCCAAGGGACCCTTACAGCTTGCATGGGGAGCCAGGAGGTGGGAGCCACTGCAGGAGGGGACATTTCCTTGACTTAGATGACTCAATATTGTCCTTTTGCTGGGTTGTAAGCTCCAAGAAGAAATTAAATTATATATTTTCTATTTTTCTTCCATTCCCAGGATTATAGCAAATGATTAAAAAGAATGTGAGGATGGATGAGTGGATGGTAGATGAGTAGATGGATGGATAAATGCGTAGATGGACCAATGAGTGAATGGATGGATGATGATGAATGGATGAATGGATGGATAAATGGATAGATGGATGAATAGATGAATGGATAAGAGGATGGCTGAGTAGATGGATGAATAATTGGTAAGTAAATATATGGAGCTTGAACTTGTTGGTCTCTTATGAACTTGGGCCTACTCTAGGACCTGGACTTAAACCTTATGTCTATAATAAAGCACCCACCTTTGTACCACAGTCCACCAGCATTTGGGCCCTGCTTTGTCCTTACAGCTCCCACCCCTGTCCTCAAGATTGCCAATGGCCTGCCCACATCATTCTATCTTCCCTATTCCTGGGCCCTGGGTCCCACCATCTGCTAAATAACCTACCTCCTAGAGCCTTGGCTGCTTGTGATCTTATGAATGTCCTCCATTGATGATATTGGAGCCTGGATGCTAACTGTGGTCTTCTGAAAACACTTTGTTGATGACCCAGTTTCTCTCCTCTTCCCCATCCATAGCTCTGCCGTCCTCAGGATCCCCTGCCCCTGGCCTGGCCTATTTACATTCCTCCCTGACAGGTGCTATAAAACACAGTCTCATCAGGCATGGACCATGTCATCTGGGATATTGTAAAATACCATATGGTTACTATTTTGGGAAATACAATCACAGAAACATGAGAATAGCAGCCACCCATGGGCTTGGATAGAGGCAGGGAAAAGTGGTCATGGTTCCTCCTCAGCTGGGCTCCTCCATGCTTCATTGTGCAGGTGAGGTACAGAGGCCGGGCAAGTGGGGAAATTGCTGCAGAATGGGATGTGTCCCTCAAACTTTGCTGATATATCTGATTTTCTCCTTTGGCAAAGTTAGGGGCCCTTTGTGTTGACTTGGATCACTGCCTGGGTTAGCTGTGGACGTGGGAAGTAGGAGTGTGGGATACTCTTGGGGGAGGAGGACATAGCGAGCTGCTCCGGCCCCAGCTCCCTCCCAGCTGTTGTCTCAGAGGGTGGGAGCACCGAGCATATCCCTTGGTGGCACCCACCAAAACCAAATCAGAGCACGCGGGTTCATGGAAGTGAAGTTCAAACTGAGGAGGCCTGAGCTGACTTTCCTTCCACATCTCCCCACCGATCACATACTGCAAATTTAACACCACTACAGTGGTATTGCAAGAAGCTTCATAGCACATTGAAAATTCTTTTTTGAAAGTTAAATTAGTATTGATTAAGATCATATTTTAAGCCCAAAATTAATTCACTTTATAGGACAGAGCCACCTACTGATGGTCTGGCCACCATTTCCGTGTACTGGGTGCTTTTCCTCAAGGATTCCTTCTGCTCTGTGGGTGAAGTATCAATTGCCCCCATTTTACCCGTGAAGACGCTAACTGAGGTCACACGGCTCACTCAGTGGCTGAGTCCGAAGTGCCTTGTTTATGTTCACTGTGTGGCTTCCAATATCCCGCCTGATGCGACCTGCAGCCAGCAGGACCCTCTGGGGCTGGAACCACGGCCTCCACAGGCTCCCCGGCCCGTGGCAAGCTGGCAGGGTGCTAGCAGGAGCTGCCTGGTTTCAAGTCCGTCTCCAGCCCCACAGCGGGGAGGTGTGCCTGCGGACTGGGCCGGGTTCGGCTCATCAGAACTAGCATCAACTTCCAACCCCTAGTTTCATGAACACAGGGACCCCGACTTCTCCTACCTCTGTTTCTCATCCGTAAAATGGGAATGATAGCAATGCCTAAACCTTGCACGGTGGTAGGAAGAATCAATGTGTGTCAAGTACACCCAACGAGAACTGAATAACGGTCAACCGTGACTGTTTTAGTCGCGAGTGCTGATTTAATTGGAGAAAAGGTGTCCCTGGTGGTCAGGACCCGCAAGAAACAGCCCCGGACACCTGATCTGAACAAAGACGTGGCACAACTGGTGTGTCCCGGCCGAGCTCGGGGCTGGAACAGGTGCTGGCGATGGCTGCGGGTGCAGGTGACGGCCCAGGAACGCTACTGTGACACAGAGTCACGGCTTGACAAGCTGTTAAGCAGCTGTGTCGGGAAGCAACTCAGTCTCTTTGATCGCACATCCCCAGAGTTTCAGCCCAAACCCTCTCTCCAGGAGATGGGGTTCCCTCCATGAGATGGGGGCTCCCCACGTGAGATGAGGGCTCCCTCCACAAGATGTGGGTTCCCTCCACGAGATGGGGGCTCCCTCCACGAGATGTGGGTTCCCTCCACGAGATGGGGGCTCCCCCCACGAGGCTGGGGCTCCCTCCACAACAACGTGCATCAGGGTGAACACGCACGCGCCGTTCCCAGAGCCAACATGGCAGTGCTCCCAGCTTGTTTTCCATCTTCGCGCTTCCGTGGCGTCGGCTCGGGAGGGATGCGGGAGCCGCGTAAGCAAGCCCCTGCAGGACCAGGAGCGGCCGCTCACAAAGGCAGCTTTGATGTGGTCTGCTCCAGCCAGAGCTGCCCAGCTGACTCTCCCACGGAGTATCAACAATACCATCTGCACACGCCCAAGCCTAACGTGTCATTCTCGCCTTGGGAGCAAATCATAGCTGACGGAACATTCTGGAAACGTTGCCAGAGAGTGACGAAAGAGGCTGATTTAACTATTAAAACTCAACAAAGGGGCCTCCTTGTTAACAAAGAGCAATTTCAGACAAGAAAGGAGCTTAAAAAAAAAAAAAACAATGAAAACACCACCCAATGTCTGCTCTAGAAGGCATCAGCCATGGTGGGTGTCTTAGAGGGAGCGGTTCTCCCAGGGGATGAGCCTGGAAGCTGACAATAGTCAGGCAATGCCTAACTTCCTCAACCCACACACTACAGCTTCTAGAACAGCCGATCCTCTGGGTCTCCCATCCCCGGGCGAGCACCGAGGCAGAGTTGTTCATTCCGACTGGTGCACCCAGTGCCAGTGGGGAGCCCCTGCACCCACACTGCTTCTTTCCCTCCTGTGCCCTCCCACTCAGATGGGTGGTGGACGTGGGGCCCAGGGGTGCTCTGTTCGGCATGCACCGATTGGGCCCAAGCATCCCTGAGCTCCATCCCAGCTGGGGGCTGGGCCGTTGGGGCTCTGTGAGCTCAGGCCCTCTTCTGAACCATCATGGTGCTAGCTTCTGGGGAACTGGGGGATGGGGTCACAGGGAAGATTCCATAGGAAAAGCGAATGCAAACTGGTCTTTATATAAAATGGGTGGCACAGAGTGTGGCAAACACTTGTCACTATTATTAGACACAGCCATTGACTCTTCCAGAAAACCACTCCATCCTTCTGGCCGGTGCGGCTCTGGGGACGGGATGGTGACCATTCTGAGATGACTGTTGCCATCCTGCTCCTTGGGCTGGTCCCAGCAGGACACTGACTCCTCTCATGAGTTCAAAGAAATATTTATGGAGAGCCAGGCATAACATGGAATTTACACTTTTGTGTCTAATCTTATTTTTAAATTTTTTTAAAAGTGGGTTCGACGCCCAGCACAGAGCCCAGCACGGGGCCTAAAGTCACAACCCCAAGATCAAGACCTGTGCTGAGATCAAGAGTCGGACGCTCGACCGACTGAGCACCCATCACACTTTGGCGTTTCAGACAAGACACTATGATGGTACAAATCTGACATTTAGGAAACTTTAAATTCTCTTTTCTCACTGCAGGCTTCGATTAAGTAACTGTCCCGCTGCTTGCTTTACAAATGGATCTCACCGTCTGCGGGAGAGCCCTGGATCACGGTTAGAGACGGGTGGGTAAACCCCTTTTGTGTGGGGATTGCCTTGTCAACCAAACATTAACTCACATAAAGAGGGAGCTCCAAGGGGTACTAGTGACAAAATAAGGAGGTGTGATCCTGTTTGGGTGGAAAGAGGACAGAAAAAAGTCATTTCTCTTCATTTCTGGATGTCTCAGCCTAAACCAAACCATTTGCTTTTAGGAAACCGTAGATTCGGGCTTCATGAAGTCTGCAGGTTGCGGATGTGGAGGGAGAGGAAACAGATGCCCGAAGATCTTCTAGAAATGCAACCGTGGTCTTGATTTAGGACCTTGGCTTCTAAACAAGCAGCACTACATTTATATACCTGTCGAGAGAAAGAAATAAAGGCAGAATTGCAGTACCTCAACGTGGGGTGGTGTCTCCTCTGTTTTGCCCGACCAGCCCCTAGCCCATCCTCGTAAGCTTTCCCTTACTCGTCCCCCCTGCTGCTGACAGACGAATCTTCTGAACATTCAGGGTCTCCTCAGCAAGATGAGCAAGCCCGCGTGGGGATCGGCAGGCGGGAGCCTCGGAGAGCTCCTTCCCGTCCACTTTTTCCTCCTTTGCTGCCTCGACCGTCCAGCTGGCTGCCCCTCAGCTCTGCTCCCAGGGTCCAGGAGCAGGGTGGGCCGAGGCCCAGTGTGCTGCAACCCCTGCTGGGGGGGGCGGGGATGTGTGAGTCGGTGTTCCCCGGGGGAGCAGAGCCAATGGGACATATGCATACGGAGGGAAAAAGATTTAACTTAAGAAACTGGCTGATGCGAAGACGCAGGTTGGCCAGTTCAAAACGAGCAGGGTGGCCAGCAGCCTGGGGACCCGGAAAGGAGTGATGCTGCCATTGAGGCTGCTGGCTGAATTTCCGCTTGCTGGGGGGATGTCAGTCTTTGTTCTCGTCGGGCCGTCAACTGCTTAGATGAGGCCCACCCACACTATTGAGGGGGTATCAGCTTTACTCCAATTCCACCCATTTAAATGTTAATCTCATCTGAATACAGCCTCATGGGAACATCCAGGGATAATGTTTGGACCTCCCCACACCTCTGCCCCGGGCACCATGGCCCAGCCAGGTTGACATGTAAAATGCACTATCTTAAGGTGCAGTGGGCCAGGGGATCAGGTGACTCGACTCAGAATCTGTCACTGGCAGATCAAGCTACCTTGATGGTGTTTTCTTTCCCTGCCTCGACCCCTTGGTCACCGTGTCCTTTGCCTGGTTAACGGGTCTTCCCCCTACGGTTCTCTGTCCTGCGTGGACAAGGAGCCCTGCTAGGAGAGGGTGTGCTCAGGTAGGGTTTCCTCTGTGTGTGACTCAAGCCATCTTTATGCAAACAGGTCGAGAGCTGGCATGAGTTTTTGGGTTTTGTCTGAGTCTTGTTTTTGTTACCAGCGCAGCAGTCCACCCCTGGATGTCAAATTTTGTGTGGCCTCCAGGCCCACTTGGCTGTGCTGCTGGGGACCCCACAGCCCCCCACACCCCCAAGAAGCGGGCAAGCTCCCAATCATCCTCTTCTTCATGTCCCGTCATGCGTAGCCAGGACACAGTCCCTGGCAGTCTGGTTTGAAGCAGGCACTGCGAGGACAATTTGTCCCCAGCGGCCAACTTCTAATCACATGGGCTCATGTGCAAGATGCTGTGCCTGGCATCCTGTGCGTGTGAGTGAGTGCACAGGTGTGCTTGGGCATGAGTGCCAAGGGGACATCACTGTCACAGTGTCGGGGAGACTGCGGACCCCTGAGGAGGCTGGCATCCCAGCCGCGTGCGTCATCCAGGGAGCCCCGCACGGGCACCCGTGGCCTGAAGGTGTCGGCAGGGGCCGTGGTGGTATGGAGAAGGGAGGGAGAGCCAGGGGCACCCCCGGTGACACCTCCTGCTCTGGGAACAGGTGAGCAGAGCCACGGAAGGGACAGCTTGCTTCACACATGTGGTTGCGATGAACTGTCTCTGATCACTGCTTTCCTGGCACCCCATGTCCGTGACTGCAGACACCCCTTTCTGCTTGTCGGTGTCCCGGTGAACACTGAAGCCCTGGCCGGGCTCTCATATCCAGAAGACACTGCCACCAGGCTCCACTTATGCTCAGATAGGTGCAAGCACCCCAAAGTATGCACCCAAGCCATGCATGGTAAGGCCCAGGGCCATTCAAGGGGCATCCAGGTGAGAGATGGGGCCACATCGGGTACCTGTGCCACACCCTGGGGATCCTAGGGCAAGCCTCGGTGGCTTATTCGGTGCCACCTTGAAACGAAGCTCCATGAGGATAAGGGAAACAGAAGTGTCATTGAATTGGCTGCCTAAGTCCTGTGCCCCTCTCTATGGCAGCCGTCAGATGGAACCCAAACAAAATAAAACAAACAAACCCCCCACACATCCTAAAAGCCAGCAACTTCCACGAGGGGCCTGTTGGCTGGGAGATACACTAGATTTTTCTTGTTTTTTGCCCTCCTTGCTTATTTGGGTGCTGTCTTCCTCCCAAGCCTGGGGACCATCTCCTTAATTCCCGAGCAAAAGCACTGAGCCAGAATCTGGCAGATTCGGCAGCAAGAGGGGAGGGAACAACACGCTCGCTCCTCCTAGTAAGCAGTGTGAGGCTTCAGGAACCCTGTCCCCTTCACACATCCTGTCCCCTTCACACATCGGAGCTGAGGTCTCGTCCAAGAACAGCCTGGCGAAGCCGCAAAGGGGGCGTCAGGCCTGAGCCTGCAATCCCGGCTCCCCACCTCGTGCCCGGGCAAGCTGCGCACCTGCACCTGCACCTGCGTGCCTCCCTCCCGGTCCTCCTCCTTAGCCCCGCCCTGCCGCAGGAGGTGAAGGGGGGTGTAGACGGGCCTCCATGCTCCGTGAGTGCCAGAGATTCTAGACAATGTCCAACTACATTGATTCCACACAATTCCTAAGGCTTAGAGGATGCACGTTGAACTGCCCCCTTGGCCTTGTCACTCTCCTGGTGGAGGCCAGCCTCCTCTGGGGTAACTGGGTCTCCCGTGTTTCCCGGGACAGCAGCCTGAACACCCCTTGCAAACCCCTTAGAAATGCGCTCCGTGGTGCCCACCCCGGACCTGCTGAGTCAAGGCCTCTGGGCGGCCTGCATCTGTACTTTGACAAGACCTGCAGAGGGTTCAAAGGTTGCTCCATCTGCAAAGCTCTGCAAGAGATGAGGGGAGGGATCCCGGCCACGGAGCTTTGGCTCCTGGAAGCACCACTCCCAACAGGCCTCAGTTAGGGCTGCACATGCCAGCCTGGTTTGCTTTCTGCTTGAGGCCTGGGGCTCCCCCACCCACCAGAGGTCTGCTTGGGCTCAAGGGTCCAGACTACCTCCCTCATCTCCCTCTCCCTTCCTTCCCTTCTCTGATTCTCTCTCTCTCTTTTTAAAGAAGATTTTATTTATTTATTTCAGATAGAGAATGAGAGAGAGTATGAGCGGGGGACAGGGGGCAGAGGGAAAAGCAGATTTCCCACTGGGCAGGGAGCCCCATGCAGGACTCAATCTCCCGACTTTGAGATCATGACTGGAGCCAAAGGCAGATGCTTCACCGTTGGAGCCACCCAGGTGCCCCATGTTTCAAAATTTTCACCAGGTATGCATTCCTCTGCAATAATTTCCTTTTCTTGTTGAACAAGCATTTTCGAGATTGGTTTACCCTCATACCTATGGCTTAGCCAGTCTTGCTGATTAACATTGTACATTATATGAATATATAACAATTTATGTATCCAATTCTTTATAGGTAGACAACTAGGTGGTTTTCAATTTTGAAACAGCAACAATACCCCAGCATGCACCTTAGTTAGGACTCTGGGTGATCATTTTCCAAATTCTCTAAAATATACCTAGTACTGCATTTGCTGAGTCACTGGCTAAATCGTGTATTGTTAAATTGTTGCAGGAAATAATAGTCCTTGCAATTTCATATCTATCAACACCAGGGATGATCAGACCTGATAATTTTTCCAATCTGATGGGTCTAAATGGTCTCATTTGTGAGTTACAAGTCAGGAATTTTAGGGAGGTTGAGCCTCTTTCATATATTCATTGATCTTTCAGGATTTCTTTTCTATGAATTTTCCCTTCTTTGGCCCATTTTTAAAAATTGCGCTGTTGCAAAAGACTGTGCCATTTCCTCCCCCGTTCAAATGCTGAAACCTAGCTCATAATGTGGTGGTATTAGGAGTTGGGGTCTTTGGTGGTGATTATGTCACCAGGAGGGGCCATCATGATGGGATTAGTGTCCTTATAAAAGAGGACACAGAGAGCTCCCTTTCTCTTTCTTTCTTTCTTTCTTTCTTTCTTTCTTTCTTTCTTTCTGTCTTTCTTTCTTTCTTTCTTTCTTCTTTCTTTCTTTCTTTCTTTCTTTCTTTCTTTCTTCTTTCTTTCCTTCCTTCCTTCCTTCCTTCCTTCCTTCCTTCCAGATTTTATTTACTTATTTTAGGGATGCATGGGTGGCTCAGTCAATAAAGCATCTGCCTTCAGCTCAGATCACATCCCAGGGGCCTGGATTGAACCCCACATCAGTGTCCCTGCTCAGCAGGGAGCCAGCTTCTCCCTCTCCCATGCCTCCTGCTCGTGCTCTCTCTGTCAAATAAATAAAATCAATTTTTTTTAAAAAATTTATTTATTTATTTTAGAGAGAGTGTGTGAGTAAGTGGGGGAGGGCCTTTTAAATATTTTTGCATTTATTAATTTTAAGGACGGGAGGGGCAGAGTTAGGGGGAGAAAGAGAATCTCCAGCAGATTCCCTGCTGAGCACAGAGCCCAACCTGGGGCCCAATCTCACAACCCACTGAAATCATGACCTGAGCCCAAATCAAGAGTAGGAGGCTTAACCTCTTGAGCCACCAGGCCCCCCTCACTTAGTCTTTCTACCACGTGAGGAAGCAGGGAGAAGATGATCACCCCTCAACCAGGAAACAAGCCCTCATCAGATGCCAAATCCACAGGTGTCTTGACTTTGGACTTCCAGCCTCTAGAATGTGAGAAATAGATTTCTGCTGCTTATAACCCACCCCTTCTGTGGTATACTGTTAGTTACGGCAGCCACAATGGACTAGGACCATTGTCTTTTCCTTTCTGATTTGCATAAATCACCTATATTATGAAAATATCAATCCTGTGTGGTTACTCGTCTGTCTCTTTCTCTTACGTTTTCCATATTGATGACACATTGTCTGCAAATAATGGCTTTGACTTTGTTATTCTTTCCAGTTATTATGCCTCTTTTCTGTGCCTCCTGCTGGCTGGGCCCTTCAAGACAAAGCCAACTGGAGCAGCACACTTGACTTTAAAGGCACTCTTTCTAATCTTTGCCCTAATCTACATGCTAATATTGCTGTAGGCTTTCAGAAGATGATGGTTACCTGGCTTTGGAGGGTCCATTCTATGACTAGTTTCTAATGTATTTCATAATTAGTAAATGCAGAATTTCATCAAATGCTTTTTTTTTCTGAATCTTTTGAGGATCATGCACTTTTCCCAATTGAGTGTGTAACATGATCAATTATATTAACAGACTTCCTAAGATTTCTCTTTGCGATTTTTGGGTGAATATGCTTATGTGTTATATGTTATACATCAAAGCATGTAGATTATATGTATATTCTTAGGATTTTGGCACTTATATTCATAAGTGAGATCGGCCTGTTTGCCTTGTCAGGTGTTCAGTTACTCTTCTGTGGAGCAATATTATAAGATACAAAGGATGCTGCATTGTTGTTGTCTTTTTTACGTGTGATGTTGGGTCATTCATTCTGTGCATCTATGGCAATAAATGACATCTCTGTGGTATGGATTGGATGGAGGTCTTTAGCTGTGCATAGCAAGAGCCCTGGAAAATGATATCCAGATCCAAGTAAGAGGTGAGGAGTTGAGCTAGTGTGGCTATACTTACTTCAGGCAAAGGGGACTTAAAAATAAAGACTGTTGCAAAAGATATAGAAGGGCACTACATAATGATAAAGGGGTCAATCTTGTAAGAGGACATAGCATTTGTAAACACTTATGCACTAAACATAGGAGTACTTGAATATATAGAGCAAACATTAACAGAAATGAAGGGAGAAATAGATAGCAGTACAATAATACTGACGGTTGTTGTTCCCCGGCAACAATCATCCCTGAGCTCCTAGTGCTCAGGCACACAAAGTCAGCACAGGTGTACTCTCCTGAGGGTGGTGGTGGAGTACACAGCACATGGCCAGGCCCACCGCGGGCGACTCTTACTATCATGATGGAGAAGTGGCCGAGTATGTGGTAAAAACCCTCACATTCATCCTTTCCCATGCCTTCTCCAAGAAGGCATCTCCCTCCTTCCTAAAAGGTAAAAAATGTCATTTATAATCTGGGATGATATGGTCTGGTGCAGAGAAATAACTATAACACATGGAAATGTATTGGCAAGATCCTGGCAGGTTAGCAAATACTCAGTTCTTTGCTGCAGCCCCGCTAAAGTCCATAATTATAACAGGATATCTTTTTTTCTTGTAATAAAGAGCAGTTGAACACTATGTTCTGCTTGTGTCTTGTGGTGACTAGTCTGAATCACAATCACGAGCAGGCTCTTACAGTGTGGGGGAAGTGGCCCTGACAAGCACAGTCTTTTCTTGCTCACAGAACAGTAAACATGGTGCCCAGTTTGGCACCGACACTTTCTCTGAAAGTGGCTTCCCAAGACTGTGTGCGCCACACCATGCTATTTTTTTGTGCCAACAACTGTTCGTTGACTTTTTTTTATCATTAAAAATGAGAAAAAAAGACTCCACATGGTAAGAAAACAAACCTTTCTGTCACAGATAATTTCATTTGAAGCTAAAGTCAGGATGTATTTATTGAATAATGTGGTTAACCTTGTGAAGCTCACTAAGAAAGCCATTTCGTTAGAGTGTCTATATTGTGAAACACATTTTTATTTTCCAAATATGATATGCAGATGGCTTTTCAAGAGCAAATAAAAGCATAAAGGAATTCAATAACATGCACATTGGCAGTTGCATTTAAAGACAATAAAACTCACCTTTCAAAACTGATGTAGGTTGTTTCCGACTCATTATCTGTAGACTTTTCCATCCAATATTTACTGAATGCCTATTATGAGCACGCACTCATATATGAAATGTTTTATGAGATAGGCTTTCTTTATCCTCTTCTTACAGATGAAGAAACTAAACACAGAGAAGAAAATCAATCCCCTTTGGGTCTCATAGTCTACTTTGCACCAAGCTGGGAATCACAGTCTGCCACCCTGTCTCTCTAGGACCTCAGGACCTATAGACGTGGGACGTACAGTAAGGGAGCTACCATCCATATGAGACTATTTAAGCTTAACTTTAGGTGAATTAAAATTCATTAAATTAAATCAAATTAAAAATTCAGTCCCTCCATTGCACTAGCCCCAACTCAAGTGCTCAAAAGCCTCAAGTGGTTAGTAGCTCTCATATTATACAGCCCCAATATGACCTTTCCATTGCTGTGGAGAGCAGCCTTGAACATCACTCAGAGGCTGCTGGAGAACCATTCAATGCCTCCAGAGGAAACATGGTGCCAAACGCTGGCCTCACTGGTCCAGGCTTACCTGCCCCTCAGCTTTGTGACCTCAGTAACCTTGCCCTTTGACTGGCTTTCCAATTCCTTCCTCCAGATTTTCTGCCCAGATGTTCTAGGTCTCAGCGGGATGTTTGGTCTGAAATGAATCAGGTCACCTTTCCCAGAATTTCATTTTCCCGCAGATCTGTTCATGAGCCATCCTTTGTGCTTAGCCACAGTTTCTTGTGTTACTTGGTGGGGAGCATGTTGAACCATGCCTGAAATTTAAAATAAATGTTTATAAACCATCTAGAGATAGTCCCAAGGGGTGTTACCCTATGCCATGCAGCCAGAAAACTTTGTCATACACCAGTACCACCTCATGGCCTCCACACACACACAGACATCCACATGGACAGGCTCAGAACCCTGTCAGCCAACTCTTTTCAGGCCTCTCACATGTCTTCTTTGAGCTTCCAACCACGGTATCGGCCATGGTCACCTCTGACTCTGCGCCTCCAGGTCCCATTGGTGAATATCTCCATAGTCCTAAAGCCACTAGATATGTCTCATCCAGTACTGCTTACAGGACTCATCATGAGAATTCTATTCTTTGTGCCTCTTGAAGCTGCTTGGGTTCCAAATTTCAAGAAACCAGAGCCAACATGCATTCCACACAACACCAGGTGATGGCCTATTCTCCATCTCTTTGCTGGAGCTTGCCAGCTGTCCGCTATGTACCAGTTCCTGCTCCCAGGCTCCCAGCTCAGTGGCTCTTCCAGCTGTGGCTTCCCCCTTCCTACCACTGAGCACCCACTTGCCCAAGAGCAGAGTGGGAGGCAGACCATTCATTCTCCCCATCATCCGATCTCCCTTTGTCTTCTTGAGGGTGACCGCCCTCATTAAAAACCCCTAAAACTTCCATAGGCGCAACTCCCCATATTAACGGATGGAGATAGACACTAGTGTCTTGTGAGGAGGGAAGAGGTGCTTTCTGGAAGATCAGTAGGTGAATTCAGCCTGTTCAATCACTCTGTCTCAGAAGGACTTTACGTGCTTTACCCAGACATGTGCATAGTCTGCCTTTTAGTTAGCTTCAGTGTTTTGTTTTTTTTTAATGTTGCCTCTATTATGATGCTGACATACTACAAATCCATTCTGGCACCGACCACCCACAGTCAGCATAGACCTCACGAGTTAAGAGCACTGTCCTCCATAGGATTGGCCCTTTTTCAGACCCTAGCCATAAATTCAGGGAGTCCCAGGCCACCCACACTTCTGACCAATCGACTACAAATTTCAGAGTTCCCATGACTCCATCCAGTTTGAGAATTCACAAGAACAGTGCCCAAAACTCAGGAAAAGTGGTGTAGCCACGATTACCATTTTATTATAAAGCATACAACTCAGGAGCAGTCAAGTGAAGAGATTACAGGGTGAGGTCTGGGAGGGTCTCAAATGCAGACCCTCCACACCCACTCCTTTGGGAACCGGGTACATCATTCTGCTGCTGCATCACATGCTGATCAGCCAAAGAGGGTTTTCTGTGTCCAGCATTTTTATTGGGGTCTTGCTACCTAGACATGATTGGTTAAATCATTAGCTATTGGTGATTGAACTCATCTCCAGGTCTCCCTCCCTTCTCTGGAGGTCAGGCTGGCTCCAAGTCCCGGTCTTCTAACACATGCTGGGTCTTTCTGGAGAGTAACCCCAGCCATCTGGAGAGTAAAGAGGGGACCCACCAAGATTCACCTCATTAGCATAACCTCAGGAGCAATCCCAGGGTCTCCTGACTGACAAGACACTTCTCAACACTTCAGGAAGTTCCAAGGTTTTTAGGAGCTCTGTGCCAGGAGCCTGTGACAAAGACCAGATGAGTTTTACCTTTACAGCTTGTTCACAGTTACATCATGAGACTCTTTCTTACTCACCCACAGAGGGAATGAGAGGATCTTGTTCTATTAGCCAAGAATATATCCCAATACCTTCTCCTTTTCTGTATAAATTGCCTGCGTTTTACCCAAAAGAAAATTAAATTAAATTGCTAATGAAATACATTATTTTTACTCAAAAAAGATAATGTTGCTCCTGAGCCTCTCCTACCATGATCTAACAGCAATCACTAGTCTTGCTTTTTGCATGTATACTGTACACTACCTGAGGGCAATACATTATTAGGTTGAGGCCTTCAGGATAAGAGGACTGGACTTCAGAAAATAGTTTTAAAAGCCTGTCTCTTGAGAGGTTGATCACCAAAAGCAAACATTATGCATCTATACAGAGACATCAGGGTGAACCGTACACATAGCTATATGGGAATAGCTGGAAGGCCAGGTTTGCAAAACCCTTAGCATCAGGCTTGAGTGAAAATCCAAACCTCAAAGTCAAAACCAATTTACAATATAAAATGCATCTGGTTGGCTGAAAGTATACAGTGAGGTTTGAAAAATAAAAATAATATATATATATATATATATATAGAGAGAGAGAGGTTTGGAAGGGGAGGAGAGGCGTACATTGCCTGGAACCCTGGCTGTAATCAGGGAAATCCTAGAAAACCCACAACAAGTTCAGCCCTGAGTAATGGGAACAAGCTGGCAAAGCCCCCCTCTAGTAAGAATGAACTCTGACAATGGTAAAATGAAGTTCTGGGGGTACCTGGGGGGCTCAGTGGTGGAGCATCTACCTTGGGCTCAGGTCCTGGGATCCAGTCCCACATTGGGCTCCCTGCAGGGAGCCTGCTTCTCCCTCTGCCTGTGTCTCTGCCTATCTCTGTGTCTCTCATGAATAAATAAATAAAATCTTAAAAAAAAAAAAACAAGAAGTTCTGAAGGGACCACTTGTCCATGCTCAAAAAACTAACCACCTCTGCCAGAGCAATGACATTTCCAATCACTTGACTTTTTGCAACATGTTTAGCTGCTTTCTGTTTTCAGTTTATGCATGACTGGGAGGAAAAGAAAAAGCTAGAAAGGATTTTCCCTTCTCATATGCTCATGGAGGCCGGGCTGCAGGGTCTGCCCCCGCACACGGCGAGACTCGGGTGCACACTGCCATGCTAGGGGTGTTGTCGAACAAAAATGACGAGTTGGGCCTTTTTCTGCTTCGCTCCCGAAGAGTTGCATGAAGTTTTCACTTCCCAAGCACCCGCTCGGCATGAGCATTTTCCAAATGAGATTCCCCAGAGAGAGATTGGACTGTGCTGCCACCGGAAGGATGTCAGTGTTGATTTCGCATGAGAGAGTGTTTGTGAAGCACTTCTTAGCTTTCACGAGGTTGTGTGTGTTTGTCCAAAGTCTTGCACATTTCACGAAGACCAAACAAACAACCAGCCTATAGAGGGGGAACACACCTTGCTTTACTCTGTGAGCAAAAGGATGAACTTTGGGTTCAGAGACAAAGTCAAGAGTTGACCTTCCACGTGCTGTTTTTTCTTTAATATTTTATTTATTTATTTACGAGAGACACACAGAGAGAGGCAGAGACACAGACAGAGGGAGAAGCAGACTCTCTGCAGGGAGCTCAATGCAGGACTCAATCCCAGGACCCCGGGATCACAACCTGAGCCCAGGGTAGATGCTCCACTACTGAGCCACCCAGGAGCCCTCCATGGACTCATTGAATGCTGAGCAGATGAGTTAATGAGCAAGTGGTTTCCTGGGGTTCCACTGTCACTTGAAAACACTGGTGGGGAGGACCTGGCCCTCTTCCCCTTGGCTTCCATGACTCCATCTCCCCTCCACCTCAAGGATGCTCCTAAGAGAAGAGAATGTACTTTGCAAGAATTCTGATACAATCTTTCTGAGTTGTAGCTTTTCCTTCATCTACTCACTCAACAAATATGGTCACCAAAAGTGGCCACTATGTGCTAGAAGGTCTCAACCCTGGGGTTGGGGTTGGGGGTTGGTCTATTCTTCTGGCTTGTATCCTAATGAAGAGGCAAACGTTGATAGACAAAAGTTAAACATAATTACAAAGATCTCAGATGATGACGAGTGCTCACAGGTGACTCGGAGTCTCTCCAGCGAGTTAGGGTGACAGTACTGGACGGCAGAGCTCTATGAAGCCAGGCTACGGCAGCATCATGGCTGGAATCTGACTACGAAAGGCTCCAGCTGTCCAGACTGGTCAAGGAGGGAGCCTGGGGTTTGAAAGAGCAAGAAGGTCAAACAGGGGCACCCAGGGCAGACACTGACGGGGAAACCAGAGTGGTCTGTGGAAGGAATAGAAAGAATGCTCTTCTGGAAGGAGCACATGTTGGTAAGAAATAGAATCTGAGAAAGAGGCAGGAACAGAGCATGCAGGCCTCAGAGCCCAATATATGGTCCTTGAATTTTGTTCTCAATGTGCTTGGGAGGCCTGCACATTTTCGACTTTGCAGCGAGGAAGAAATATAATCTGATTGACCTTGTGAAGAAGTCTCTGGCTGTTGCGTGGCTATCACCTGTGAACACTCTCAGGAGGGCATCCAGGGCTCCCTAGAACACTGACGGATACTCCCACTAGGACAGCCAGGCCAGGCTCCTGAAGTGGCAAGGTGCAAATCCCTCACCTGGGAGGGGGGAGCCTCGCCTGGGGAGGGGAAAGAGGCCAGCCGAAGCCTGAACAGAGCAGGTGAGAAATGTGAAAATCTAAAGACAGGCAGTTGGAGCGGCCCCGCAGCGGAGGCCAGGCTTGTACTCGATGCGGGGTGAAGGATGGAATCCAAGCCCCAGATCGAGCAGTGCAGATCCAGCTTCGAAGATTCCCAGCAGAAGCAAACAAAAATGCTTGCTGCTGCAAAGTACCCTGTTTTAACCCTCAGGATTTTCTCAGATTAAGTTCAATCAAATATGAGCTCACAACCCTATAGTCACTGACATCCAGAGAAACCAGCCAGCAGTTTGATTGAACTTAATCTGAGAAAATCCTTGGGGT
This sequence comes from Nyctereutes procyonoides, assembly GCF_905146905.1. NCBI lineage: Eukaryota > Metazoa > Chordata > Mammalia > Carnivora > Canidae > Nyctereutes > Nyctereutes procyonoides. Next base: position 61,856,325 of record NW_026575146.1, on the reverse strand, counting down.
TAAAATACCATTCTCCACTAAAAAGGATCAGGGCTTCTTGGAGAAAGAGGTGATTCCGGGACTGGGGCTGGACGGATAGAAGATGAACCTGGAATGTTGTGTTGCAGATGAGAACATGGCAAAAGAACACAGAAGTTAAGCATTAAAGGGGCTGCCTCCGGTTAAATCAGAAATAGTTTGAGTATCAAGATATGGAAAGCTGTCAGAATAAAATAGGAAACCATGAGTCCATCTAGATGCAAACACACACACACACACACACACACACACACACACAGAGAAACAAATAAATACAGACGGGGAGAAAAGTCAGCATTCCTTACAATTAATGCTGACAATCAATGCATAATAAATCTGAATGCCAAACATCATGGTAATAATTGGTTCAGCCAAGACACTCACCAGGTGCTAAAACCAGTGGGTGGAAGTTTGGTAAGGAATTGGAATAATCAGATGGTCTCAAAATGCCTTTCAACAAAATGCCGCTTACAAAGAAAGGACCAGCGAGAAACTAGAACACCTCTACCCGACAACCAAATAGCATCACCTGGAATGGGACACACCAAAGTCACTTCCCTCCTAGCAAGAGACAAGGACACCCTAGCCCACTTCTGTACTGTTTTTTTCTTTTTTTTTTTAATTTTTTTTAAATTTATTTATTTATGATAGTCAGAGAGAGAGAGAGAGAGAGGCAGAGGAAGAAGCAGGCTCCATGCACCGGGAGCCTGATATGGGATTCGATCCCGGGTCTCCAGGATCGCGCCCTGGGCCAAAGGCAGGCGCCAAACCGCTGCGCCACCCAGGGATCCCTTCTGTACTGTTTTTACCAAAAACTTATAACCTGCATCCTTTCATGCGGAAATGTCAGACAAACCCAAAGTGCGGCGCATGATACAAAATGCCTGGCTTCGCGTGCCAAGGTCTGAACTCTTCCGGGTGGAAAAGACCCAGAACGCTTGCTAAGTCAACGCAGCGTGTGATCCTGGGCTGGATCCTTTAGCTAGAAGAGGACATTGCTGATGAAACATAACTGAGGTCCGAGGCGTGGTGAGTAGTAACAGGACGTCCGGACTTCTGCTGGCTGCGCTGTGCTTACCCAGGACAATGTCCTTGCTAATCAGGGCACATATTTGGGGGGTGGTGGGCATCCTGGCCACAACTTACCCTCAAATCATTCAAGAAAACAAAGTTATTTGTACTGGACTTGCCTTTTTTTTTTTTTTTTTGAGTAGTTAGATTACAAAATAAAATTAGCGAGTCAAAAAGAGAAAAGATTCACCCAGACAGCCCTGCGAAGAACCAAGAACAGATGGAACCTATTAATCTGTTACAGTGTTTAATGGCCCAAAGTTTTGAACATTAACTTCAGACTCTTAAGAGTTTTTAAGTCTCGGGGCCTCTGATTAATGTGCAAGGGATTGTGTACCAATAGCTCCAATCATCATAGCTCAGAGTAGAGAAAGGCAAATAATACGAATTGAGTTAAGCAGCCTATACAAACCTACACGTGGTTGTATCACCACTGCTATGTCGGTTTTCAAATGCAAAGCGCGAAGTTCAGGAAAATTAATTACATTGGCCAAGATCACACGGTACACACCCCAATTGGAATTAGAACGAAGATGCCAAGGTCTGTACACCTGCCAGCTTTTTTTTTTTTTTTTTTTTTTTTTTTTTTTTAGCAGCGTTGGTCCTCCTGGATAATTAAAAGTCAAAGGGTTACCTTTGGGGGGTAGTCTGGGGAAAACAGTGAGAGGAGGATGGTGCCCACCATCGTCTGTGACCCCACACAACAGCTGGATTGGGACAGTCCTGCTCCCTTGCAACCGACCACCACCTCCCTGAGAACCACAGAGAAGCCCTTGACTGACAGGCAAGACCTCATTCACCTCTGACCCGGAGCCTCCAAGGGCCTCCTTTGCCGCCATCCACCAGGAAAAACTAAGACACAGAGCACGGCAAAATTCCACTTTCTCGGAATGTCCTCTGGACCCTCAACGAGAAAATCTTTCCAGACTTTCCATTCCTGTTGGTCATTTAAAAAGGCATTTGATTAGCTCAGAGTTCAGGGATATTTAGTACTGACTCTGAAAACTTAATTTAGTTGTTATTTACCAAGCAGGGCCGTTGGAATATGAAAGATGGGAGTTTAGTTTTGCAAAGGTGTGCAAAAGTTTTTACCCTGTAGTTTAAAAGAGTATTTTAAGGGGATTTAAGCAGATTCTGTAAGATCTGATATTTGTTCTCTTTTCATGAAAACTAATCACTGCTTTGGAAATGGAAGTTTGCTATTTGCTACTCAGCAGAGTGCTTGTCACATGGTAAGTATGCAAAAGCTATTTGTCATATGGGTGAATTAATGCTTATACCAAGGGCCAAAAAAATTGCCAATATAACTCAGATGCTTAATGTACTGGCTTGGTTGCAATGCAAGTCCTTTATAATTAAATGTACAACACAGAATTTCCTTTCAGAAAATTCCTAAATTGGGGTTCCTGCGGGGCTCAGTCTGTTAAGCATCTGCCTTTGGCTCAGGTCATGACCCCAGGATCCTGGGGTCTCAGGATCCCCACATCAGGCTCCACACTCAGCATGAAGTCTGCTTGAGATTCTCTCTTCCTCTGCCCCTCCTCTCTCTCTCTCTATCTCAAAATAAATAAATAAGTCTTTTTAAAAAAAGACACTTCCTAAGTGAATCCCATAACTGTCATCTTACTAGTCTTTTTCAACAGTGATGTTTAAACAATTTATTGACATTGAAAGCACTTTTCACTAGTAAAGGTATTCAGACTTGGGAGCATCAACCAAGGATACGTGGAAAATTTTAGATCAAACTCACTTCCAAAGTCATATTTTGATTTTTGAAATTTAAAATGTCATTTTTTAAACTTTTAAAAGTATTCCTTTCTGTGCCATGTAGGCTTTGGTGTCATATCTAGGAGGTTCCCTGGACCCAGCTGCAGAGCTGGGTGCCAGGTAAGGACGGACTCCACCTCTGGGCTGATGCCTAGCCACCTGCATCCCCTTCCTGCCCTCCTCCCTCCTGCCTGTTCTTGGGGGCTCACCTCCACCATCTGCACTATCCACGCTCCACTGCCTTTTGCCTCCAGGCAAACCTGCTCGCCAGTGGGAAATCAGCCACAGAAAGAGAGAGGGTTTGGGAGTCCTGATGTTCCCTGCTTGTTCCTCACCTTGCCAAGTGCGTGTGTTGGGGATCCAGCCTAAGACCCCATGTTCCAGGATGAGCGAGAACAGTTCACAGGGCTCAGCGCATCATCACAGTCATGATTTGTTACAGTGACTGAACACGGGGGAAAGCTACTGAGCAAAACCAGCAAAGGAAGTGGCACATAGGGCAGTGTCTGGAGGAAGCCAGGTCAAACTTCCAAGCCCCCTTGCAGTAGGGTCACACAGGACGTGAGATTCCTTCAGCAGCAAGTTGTAATGACACATGAGATGTTGCAGTCCATGGCAGCTCATTGGAAACTCAGGTCTCGGTGATTTTACCGGCCGCTGGTCAGTGTAGGTACCCTTTGCCTAGCCTGTACAGAGACACCCCAGAATCCAGAAAGAAAATGGAGGTTCAGGGTAAACCACGTTGTTTGTGCACCATTTAGGCACAGTGGGCAGGCTTATCGGTTAGGGTGCTGGGAATTTTCCTGAAATCCAAAATTCCCGGAGGCTAGCCAAGGGCCAGCCTTACAAGCAGACCCTTTGTAGGACAGCCATCCAACAGTCTGTCCTGCTATGCTGACTTCTGCACACCCAGGGGCTGCCAGCGGCTGTTTCCTCCTGCAATTCCAGCACCTTCTCCAGCTTTGCTCTCCTCTGACCCTGCTGGCACCTCCCTATCCCCTGGCCCCTTCAGGTTCAGCCAGGGGCTAGCCCTGAGCGGGTCCCTGTAGGGTTCCCTTAACTCTCAACAACTTTTGTCACCAGCCAAGATGGAGGGACAAGGACAAGACCTACCCCCTGCCCAAAATACCAAACAAACCAACCCACAAAACAAAACACAACATCAGACAAAAATATGTGAAACAACAGTTTTTAAGATACTGGCCATCAAGAGACAAAAAGCCAGCGGATGTCCTAGCGACAAGAAACCAAGGAAGTGAGCCTTCCCATCACCCCAGCTTGCCGCCCAGGAGGGTGTGCGGGCTATGGCATAGAGGGGGTACCTGGAGGCTGAGGAGATGGACAGACAGGCCTGCGAGACGGAGGCACTTGGAGCTCCAGGTGACCTGGTGAGGAGCAGGTAGCCGGAGACTGAATGCTGGGATCTGTGCCAGGTGCACAGTAACACAATAAAAAAAGAAATAAGAACAATTGATGATCTCAATGTTTACACAAAAAGCATTTGAAAATATCTGCCATTCCAGATAGAACCTCATAGAAAACTAGGACTAAAAGGGAACTTCCCTCAGCCTGATGAAGGGAACGCTCAACTTCACCAAATGTTTTTACCCAGTCTCCTGAGTTGATCATTTAAGTTTTGTGTTTTATTATTTTTCTTAAAGATTTTATTTATTTATTCATGAGAGACACAGAGACAGGCAGAGACACAAGCAGAGGGAGAAGCAGGCTCCCCGTGGGGAGCCCGACATGGGACTCAATCCCAGGACCCGGGATCACGCCCCTGAGCTACCCAGGCGTCCCAAGTTTTGTGTTTTATTCTATCGATATGACGGATTATCTTAATCGATTTTCAAATGTTAAGCCAATCTTGCGTTTCTAAGACAAATGCCACTTGATCATGGTCTATAATTCTTGTTATATGTTGCTGGATTTGATTCACTGTTTTGTTGATAATTTTTGCATTCATATGCGTAAGTAGTATTGGTTTATTGCCTTCTTGTGATATATTTGTCTGGTTTTGGTATCAGGGTAAGACTGTCCTCATAAAATGAGTTGGGAAGGGTTTCCATCACTTGACAGATGCTGAAATCTACTCCGCAGTAGAATTTAGCAGTGAAGCCAGCTGGGCCTGGACTCCCCTTTACGGGTAGATGCTTTATCATCATCATTACCATTATTATTACTAATTCAATCTTTTCATTTCTGTTTTATTCAGATTATTATTTCTTCCTGAGTCAGCTTTGGTAGTTGGTGTCTTTCTAGAAAGGTGCCTACTTTATCTAATTTATTAGTGTACAACTGCCCATAGTATTCCTTTATAATCCTTTTATTTATGGTAGGTCGGTAGTAATGTCCTCTCTTTTAAGTCAGTAGTTTATGTCTTTTCTCTTTCTTTTTCCGGGTTAATCCAGCTAAAGATGTGTTTAAAAAAAATAACAAGCTCTATTTTTTTTTTCTATTTACTGTTTCATTGATTTCTCCACTAATCTTTATTATTTTCTTCCCTCTCTTGCTTTTGATTTAGATTGCTCTACTTTTTCAATTATCTTAAGGTGGAAAGTGGGGTTAATGATTTGAGATTTTCCTCTTTTTTTTTCTTTGAGGTATAATTGATATAACATTATATCAGTTTCAGGTGTGCAGTGTCATGATTTGATATCTGTATGCATTGCAAAATGACCACCATAATAAGTCCAGTTAACACACATCATCATATGTAGTTACAATTTTTTTCTTCTGAGAGGAACTTTAAGATCCATTCTCCTAGCTACTTGCGAATATGAAACATTATTATTACCTATAGTCGCTATGCTGTACATTACCTCTCTATGGATTATTCACTTTATAACTTAAGACTTGTACCTATTGATCCCTTCCACTCATTTTACCCACCACCTACCCCCTGCCCCAGGCAACCACTGATCTGTTCTCTATATCCATGAGCTCAGCTTTTCTCTTTGTTGTTTTTAGATTCCACATATAAGTGAGATCATATAGGATTTATCTTTTCCTGTCTGACTTATTTCACTCGGCATAATGCCCTCAGGGTGTACTCATGTTGTCACAAATGGCAAGATTTCATTCTTTTTTATGGCTGAATAATATCTATATCACATTTTAAAAAATCAACTCATCCATCAATCAACATTTAGGTTATCTAGTTTCTTGGCTATATAAATAAATGTTTCGATGGTGGGAGTACCTATATCTTTTTGAATTAGTGTTTCCATTTTCATTGTATAAATATCCAGAAGTAGAATTGCTGGATCGTATGGTATTTCTATTGGTAATTTTTTTAGGAACCCTATGTGTTTTCCACAGTAGCTACACCAATTTACTTCCCCACCAACAGGGCACAGTGTTCCCTTTTCCCTACGTTCTCATCGACACTTGTTATTTCTTGTCTTTTTGGTAAAAGCCATTAGAACAGGTGTGAGGTGATAACTCATGGTGGTCTTGATCTGTATTTCCCTGATGATGAGTGATGCTGAGTCTCTTTTCATGTGTCTATTGGCCACCTGAATATCTTCAGAAGAATGTCTATTCAGATCTTTTGTCCATTTCTTATTTTTTTATTTTTTAAAAAATATTTTATTTATTTATTTGTCAGAGAGAGGGAGGGAGGGAGCACACCAGTAATGAGAGTGGCAGGCAGAAGGAGAGGAGAAGCAGACTCTCTGCTGAGCAGGGAGCCTGATGTGGGACTCAATCCCAGGACCCTGAGATCATGACTTGAACTGAAGGCAGATGCTTCATCAACTGAACCACCCAGGCGCCCCTCTTTGCCCATTTTTTAGTTGGATTGTTTGTTGGGTTTTGCTATCAAGTTGTATGAATTTATACATACACACACATACACACACCTATTTTGGATATTAAATCCTTTTTATAGGTGTCTGATTTGCAAATATTTCCTCTTATGCCATAGTCTGCCTTTTCATTAATTGATTGTTTCCTTTGTTGTATCTTCTTCTTTAACATAGGCATTTCCAGCTGTAAATTTCCCTCTAAGCACTGCTTAGATGCAGTGCCTAATTTGTGACATTCTACCGCATTATTCTTTCCTCTCCTGAGTTTAGAGTACTGACGTCACCAGCTGTCTGTCCCCATCTGTCCATTGCTCCCCACATTTCCGTCAGTTTCTGCTTCGTGGTGTTTTGTTGCCAGGCTCACATGTGTCTATAACGTCATATTTTGTCTGATATCAGTGTAACTGCTTTAGCCTTCCTGTGGGTCCTCTTACACATCTTTTTGCCTCCTTTTCTTTTAATCTCTTTGTATCTTTGAACTTAAAATGTGTCTCCTGTAGATAACATATCCTTGTAGCATTTTTTTTTTAAATCCAGTTTGACCATCTCTACCTTTGGTTTGAACTATGTCTTCAGTTTGCATTTAAATTTATTATTGATATGATTGGATTTAGGTTTGACATTTTACTTGTCTGGTTTGGTTTTTTTACATGCCTCATGGCATGTTCCTCAGTTCCTGTTTTTACTTTCTTTGAACTCAGTGAATATTTTCCAACGTTCCATTTTAATGGCTTCAATGATTTTTTTTTCTCCCACTGTATTTTAAAGATTTTTTTAGTGGTTGCTCTAGGGTTTAGCATATTCCTCTTAACATACCAGAATCAGCTTCAAATGTATAATAACTTATTTCTAGTGATATATAGAAGTGTAGGTGCAATATAGCCCTGTTTCCTTTTCCCTCTGTTTGTGGTATAATTGTACATATTATAACATTGTTATATGTTTTAACTGTTATAAATTGTTATATAAATGTTACATGTTATAAATATGTTACATATGCTATAAATAACATATTGTTATATGTCATAAATGTTATAAACCCGATATTTAATTTAGTAAACCCAACAACAATCATTGTAATAATTACTTTACCATCCCCAGTCATTTCTTTACCCTAATAGAGTTTTATCCCCTTGCCTCTTCCGTGCTGTTATTGGCAAATATGAGGTACGCACGTGACATCTCTATATGCAGGCCCACCTACCAGTGGCATTTGTCCATGACCCAGTAAGCGGTGAGGGAAAGGGACTACAAAGGGCAAAGGAACACTTTTGGATGTGATGATCATGATGCTGATGACAATCATTTAATAAGTGTATACGTGTATGAAAATGAAAGAAATCTTTGGGCCTATTATAGGTCAATTACACCTGAATAAGACTCATAATGGGAAAAATAACTAGAGGGAAATATTTCCATTACCATAACTCTTTATTACCATAAAGAGTTAACGTAAGAAGAGCTCATACATACATATCAGGTGTCAGAGGAAATAAGACACTGTAATGAAAATGAATTCAGTCATGAACTTGGGATGCAGGAATGTAGAATGAGGGCAGACTGCTGGGAAGAGAGCTTGGCATTCACTGCATACTTTGTGACGTTTGTTGAGTAAATATTTGTTGAGCCCATTGTCCCTGGAAGGTAACTTTTGTACCCATCACACCCCTAGGGTCAGTTTCTTGGTAATATTAGTGCTCTCCCAACACTACCATAATAAATACCCCTTTATCACAACAGGAAGTCATATTACATCAGGATCAGGATCACTCAGCACATTTTCCTTCCACTGCCTTAGTCATAATAATGAAGAGTGCTGAACCATTCATTACATAGAAACATAGTGGTAGCATTGCATTTAATTCCTTAACTTTATTTTTTATCTCAAAATCTCAAGAGGCAAGTAACAGGCAAGTTCTATATATCTTCCATGTGTTTCCATTTTTAAGAAGCTTTGAGAAGGAAAGACTGATTTCAAAAGACATTAGATCATTTAATGGTGTTCTGTGGTTTGTATCCTACTGGATTCTTCAAATTCTACACGCTTGCACTTTCCTCTGCCAGACTGGTCTCCCCATTGCTCCTGCCCACATCCCATTATGATAATAGCCATCATTTCCCATCATTTCATGAGCACCATGCACATCATGCACGCTCCACATGTGTCAGCAATAATCCTCACATCTACCCTCAACATAGGCATTAATTATTGCCCATTTTACAGGTGTGAGAATTGATAGTCAGAGAGATTAAGTAAGCTCCAAGTCTCTCCATAAGTGATAAGTTTCTGACAGACTCCCCAGACCTGTGCTGTCAGGCTGTCATGTTCAGATTTCTGTCTTTGCCTTTTTGCTCCTGTCATAACCCCAGTCTGGATCACCCTTCTTTCTCTTCCTTTGGGATTCTCTGAAGTCTAGTTGGACCTTGGGTACAGACCCTGGCATTCCTGGCCCTCAACTCCTGGGGGCCACCTTGTCAGTCCCTTCTCTGGGGGGTGGGGGGAGAGAGAGAGAGAGAGAGAGAGAGAGAGAGAGAGAGAGAGAGAGAGGTGAGGACCAGAAGTGAAGCTGTTACCAAAATCAAAGAGTGGCAGTTGGGGAGATGAAAGGCAAATTTAGGAAAAAGAAACTCTGATGCTTTCCCTTCCTCCTTTCAAAATTATGCAGCCCAATCTCACTTTTGAGGGTGGCTAAGGAATACAAGCAAGTGGAGGGCCAAGTAAAAGATTCTCCGTCATCCAGAAATGGCATTGGCACTCATCAGGACCAGAATCCAGTCCTTGCAGGGCAGGAGCGAAGGGTGCCAACCAATTTCCTTACCTCGCCCAGCCATGGAGTTCCTGATTCCTTTGTCCATTTTGTTAACTAAAACTAAAGATAATTTACTATCAGCTCACAATGCCCTCAAGCCATGGTCTTCAGCTGTGTGCACCTGATTTGGAATGGCAGTAAAACGCACACTCCACTAAACTGGATTTCAAAGAAGAGAATCCAACATAGGGTCGCCGGGCAGACACATAGAAAGAAAAGGATATATGCCCCATTGCTCTATTTGGGTACCAACAACTTGAGAAGAGCTGCCTAAAAATCATTTTTTTACTTCCTGGACCTGCAGGAAAGATCCAAGAGAACTTTATGAGGATGATGGTAAATGTTCTATGTCTTGATTGGGGGGGTGGATTCACAGGTATACACATTTACAAGTCACCAAATTATACATCTAAAGTATGTGCATTTTATTGCAGGTATTCCACCACAATATAATTATAGGGAGGAAGGAAAAAAAAAGAAAAGAAAAACTTCCCTTACTCTCACTAACTTAGGCTCTGCCTTAGAAGAAATCCTGGTTCCATCAGACAGTTCTTCCACCAAGGAACCAAGGAACCCTCCTGCTGCACTGGTAGCCACAAATACCTGGTACAGATGCAAACACCTGGACACTTTGGGCACTCTGCCTGTGGGCCAGCAGGTGATAAAAGGATCTGCTGACCTTGGCTGTCATGGGAAGATGGGATTGCTGTTATGAAGTGGGTTGGGAGGAGTTCTGGAATGTAAGGCATTCAGTGGGCCTCTCTCAGTGCTCTGTGCCCAGCGTTGATGGCGCACAATGGACTGCAGCCTGCCTGACCTTCAGAGAAAGTGGGTGGAGGAGGGACACCATGCTGGATTGCAAGAGCCTGCATGTCCACTTGAGGGTCAGTCAAAAGGCTTCTTGTCAAGGAGCCTCTGGGTTTCCTGATGAGATTAGCTTGAAACACACTTCCTTTTCAGAGGATGAGTGATGGAATAAAGAGCCTATTGTAGACCTGGACTGAATGTCTCATCCACACTCATCATGACACCTGCGCACCCTTCCCATTTCAGGACTGGCTACCTTTCCAGCCTGATGCACGCTAATTATTATCTGTTTTACTTACACAGAACAGGTTATCTGTAACAAGTAGAGACTGCTACAGAGATTTTCATTAAGTTTGACTCATTCGTTTACCTGGCTGGAAGGATTAGACCATATCACAGAGTACTCATGCGTTCTCAAGTACTAAAAATGAAATAATCCCTGCAGGCTCACTTACTCCCACACAGAGTTTAAAATAAAAATAGAGGTAGAGGTGGGGCTGGGGCTGGGGGTGGGGGTTTCTCTGCTTCTCTAGTTCCTTCCTGGTCCACTTTCTACTCCAGGCTCTGTGCTGGGCGATCTCACATTCCTGATAACTGTGGGCCCACGCAGGCCTCTTAAGACACCCATTCTCATTGCTTACACTCAATTAGAGCACCATGTGAGGGCTGTGTTTGTCTAACGCAGGGCCTGGATCCCCTCAAGGATTTTCCCAGTCTCTCTCACATGTCAACAAGAGTGGCAACAGTGGCCTTGCCATGTGAGTTTATTAAGCAGTCTCTTGAAGAATATTATCCAATGCTGGATAATATTTTAAAGTTGTATCCTTCAAATGCCATTTCCAGCAGTGATCAGGTATAAAGTAAGCTATGGCACTCACAAGGTTAGCACTCGCTAATAAGCATAGAACGGAATCATATGTTTCCAAACTACATCATAGTTTTCACAAAGAAGTCACAGATCACAGATAGGTCCTATCAAGCTTAGACACACGTTTCTTTCATCGTAGCTATAGGTGTATCCTCTAGGGTTCTCTTTCCAGTTTTGTAGAGCTGAAATATTCATATTTCAGAAATATTCAATAAAAATATTCATTATGCTTTTTTATTGAAGTATAGTTGACATACAATGCTATATCAGTTTCAGATGTACAACATAGAAGATTTGACAATCCGGTACATTACTCAGTGCTCACCATGGTAAGCGTAGTCACCATCTGTCACTAGACAATATTATTACAGTAGCATTGATCTGTACTCTTCATCTATGTAACCTATTTATTTTATAACTTGAAGTCTGTACGTATACTTCATCCCATCAACATATAAAAGACAAAATTTACAATAGGCTGCCAAATAAGGAACAAATGAGACTCTCTAAAGCCAGGCAGATTCATTGAAAAATTTCTTTTTAACCCAGATGGAAACTCTGGACAACAGAATCACAAAGCATGAGGTTGCAGGAAAGCAACTCTCTTTTATGTCACTTCATCATTTGGTGACTCATTCCAGAGAGCATTTGGTAAAATGTTTACCAGCTAGTCTGCTGAGTGAGATGAAAGGCTGGGTTTGAGCAACAAAAGGTGCTTTGTAAAGCTGGTTGAATGGAAAATGTAGGGAAATAATTGCACAAAAAGAAAGGAAAGGAAAAGAAATTATATAATATGCAGGGGGGGAAAGGCCATAAAGGTAAACATTAGGCTGTTTCTTACTTTATAAACTATTTTAAGACATAAGAAGGAATTTGCATGACAATACTTTTTAAAACTTTTTTTTATTGGCGTTCAATTTGCCAACATATAGCATAACACCCAGTGCTCATCCCACCAAGTGCCCCCCTCAGTGCCCATCACCCAGTCACCCCAACCCCTCGCCCACCTCCCCTTCCACTACCCCTTGTTCATTTCCCAGAGTTAGGTGTGCATGACAATACTTAAGAGTTATGACCTCTTTAAGTGGAGAACACGTCAAAACAAGATCCCGCCTATAAGACATGCTCCAGAAAGAAGAATGTGACATTTTCACAATACTTTCTGAATAATTTCTTTTCTGGGTAAAGGAAACTAAAAAACTACATGAGGAAAGTTTTATTTCTCCAAGGCCTTCCCTCCATCTTTGTTTATAATATACAAGAATAATCTATGTATAGATTATTTATCTCTCCTTTCTGTTTCATTAACTTTATAGCAGGTGAGCAAACTTCAAGGACGCCAGGGGTCTCACCCTAAGCATTCTAAGAAATCAGACACCTTCCAAGTAGAGTGGAGTGTTCTTAGAAAATTCACAGATATAAGAAAAACTGTCTGCTACTCAGTATTAAGAAGAAAACCATGAAGAGCCCAGCTTCCTCCCATTGTCTCATTAAAGTTTTATTCTTCTGGTTTAGCAATCCTAAACCAGATGTGCTGCCCTAGTGTCTCAGTTGCTCTTTGACACCTAGTGGGTTTCCTGCCAACAGATCACATTCTTGTTGCCTCACAATTAAGCTGAGTCTTCCTGGAAACAACCTTCCAGGTTTGGCTTCTAGCCTACTTTTCAGATGAAGGAGATCATACATTGTGCTCTGAAATTTAGAATAAGTAAACTGTAGATAGACTTTGAAATGGCCCAGTTAGAAATGGATCCTTCCCCAGTTGGGCCTCTGATGAGACCCCAGCCTGGGCTGGCACCTTGGCTGCAGCCTCATGAGACCATGAACAGAGGACCCAGCTAAGCTGTGTCCAGACTCCTGACCAGTAGACACTCTGAGATCATAAATGTATGTTGTTTTAAGGTGTTAATTTTGTGATCATTTATTATACAACATAGATAGCTAAAAAACAGATTTATGGAATATTCACTGTCAGAGGTCTTTTAAACCTCTCCCCACTTTAATATTATTATATTATTAATGAGGAACATGGTACCCAAATGGGTGGTGGTGCTGGTCCAAGACCACCCAGATGTGATCCTGGGGTACCCCTTCACTGTTCTTGTCTGAAACTACATTGGATCTTTAATTTTCCTATTTTTTACAGGAACTTTTTCATTTTGCTAAAGTGATTTTTCAAGAAAGAGAGAACAATTCCTCAATCCTTGCTGTTGATTTAATTTTGGTTGGAAATAAAATCCTAAATTTAAGATGGTTTTATCTTAAAACATCAAAGACATTGCTTCATTTTAAGAAGTTTGATGCCAATCTAAATATCATTCCTTTAAAAAGGAACTTTTTTGTTTTACTCTAGGAACTAGTTTCTAGGAACTCCTTTTTTTTTCTTTGATGTTCTGAAATTTCTTGAGGATGTGTCCCAAATGGGGTCTTTTCTCATTTACTGTACTTAGGAGTGAATATGCCCATTCAATTTGAAAACTCACATCCTTCATTCAGCCTTGGGAATTTCCTTCAGTTTTTAAATTTCTATTTATTTTTATTGAAATCTAGTTGACACAGTGTTACATTACTTTCAGATGTACAACATAGTGATTTGACAAGTCTATACACTATGCTATGCTCATCACAAGTGTAGTTACCACCTGTCACAATACAACACAATCACAATACCATAGACTCTATTCCCTAGCAGTACCTTTCATGCCCATGGCTTATTCATTCCATAACTAAAAGCCTCTACCTCCCATTCCCCTTCACCCCTTTTGCCCATCCCCTTACACCCCTCCCATCTGGTGGCCATCAGTTTGTTCTCTGTATTTGTGGGAGTTTCTGGTTTGTTTGTTTTGCTTTTTAGATTCCACATATACGTGTAATAATATGTATTTGTCTTTCTCTGACTTATTTCACTTGGCATAATATCCTCTAGGTACATCCATGTTACAAATGACAAGATCTCATTCTTTTTCATGGCTGAGTGACATTCTATTGTGTCTATGTACCACGTCTTCTTTATCCATTCATCTACCGATGGACATTAAGCTTGCTTCCATATCTTTGTTATGTAAATGATGCTGCAATAAATATAGGGGTGCATGTATCTTTTCAAATTAGTGTTTCCATTTTCCTTGAGTAAGTGCTCATTAGTGGAATTACTGAATCAAATGGTAATTCTATTTTTAATTTCTTGAGGAACCTCCATACTATTTTCCACAGTGGATGCATAAATTTACATTCCCACCAAGAGTGCATGAGGGTCCCTTTTTTTTCCACATCCTCACCAATACTTGTTATTTCTTGTCTTTTTGATATTAGCCATTCTGACAGGTATAAGGTGATATTTCATTGTGGCTTTCATTTGCATTTCCCTGATGATTAGTGATATTGACTATCTTTTCATGTGCCTATTGGCCATCTATATCTCTTCTTTGAAAAAATATCTAATCATGTACTCTGCCCACTTTTTAATCAGATTATTTGGCTTGCGTGTGTGTATATGTGTGTGTGTGTGTGTGTGTGTGTGTGTGTGCTGAGTTATATAAGTTCTGTATATAAAGAGCATCCAGGTGAGCCACCAGCAGAATAAAAACAGCTACCTAGAGATATGAAGAATGATCTAAGCCGACAGACAGTGGAAGAGGACAGACAAACAGAGGAAGAGAACAGAACTGGGTGTGTTCCCAATTGTTTTAGTCCTTAGCCTGAATGCTGTCCTCCATATACAACACAGAATGGATAAAACCTTGACAAAACGAATCTGCAGTTTTACAGGCTTGAGAAATAAGAAGGGTTTAAAGCAACCATGGCAGCCAGAAATGAAAGAAAGGAGAGGGCCACAGAGAGCACCCCAAATTCTTGAACATTGTAAGCATGAGGCAGACTGCAAGCAGCTCAGCTGAGGCAGATGAACTGAGCTGAGCTTCAGGGTGTGGAATTTGAGTTCATCCAGATTCATCCTACTAAAACGAACAAAAGTCAATAGCCTTTGGGGTAACATAGAATCCAGAACCTCAACAACATATTACTCATAATTTCTATAAATGTCCATAAAATCCGAAATTATTAGACATAGAGGAAACAGCAAAGCATGACAGACCTCGTTTAAAACAACAACACAATCTAAGAATACTCGTATTGACCCAGATGTCATTAAGTAAACATAAAGCAATTATTATAACTATGCTTGAGAAGGTGAATGCGTTCAACGAGTGAAAATATTTCTCAGCAGTGAAACGGAAAGAACCAAATGGAAATTCTAGAGATTAAAAATTACAATATACATGTTATGATGATACAAATAACAGCTTGATAATGGGCTGAAGATGACTAAAGAAAGTGAGTTTGAAGATTGAGCAATTAGAAATTATTCAGTCTGAAGAGAGGAAGATAAAAGGATGGGAAAAGTAAACTGACCTTTATTTACCTGTGAAAAGACATCAAAAAGTCTTACATATGTGCAACTGGACTCTCAGAAGGCAAAGAGACAACCAGGCATGAAATATATGTGAAGAAGTGTCAGAAAAATTCTAAAATATGTTGAAGGACATAAATTTTCAGATTCAAGAAACTCAGCAAAACCCAAGCAGGAAAAAAAGCAAATGAAATCACACATAGGAACATCACAGGCTACCTGCTACAAACAAAATAGAAAGAGAAAATACTGAATACTTTGAAAAACCAGATGGCCAAAATGTGGTGGGCAAGGTGTGAGGTGTAGAGATGAAGCTTGAGACAGAGAGGTGCTCAATCATTTGAAGCCTTCCAGGCCATGATAGGGAACTCTAATTTTACTCTAAGTGTAGTTGGAATGCCATTTAGGCAATATAAGCAGGAAAGTGACCCCATATAGCTTGTAGCTCTAAATGATCACTCTGCCATGGAGCAGACACAGACTGGGAGAGCGAGGAGGAGGCTGTGCACATTCCAGGGGGCCGATGATGGTGCCTTGGGACTGGGGGATGTCAATGACATGGCCAGAAATGGAGAGGTCTGGGGGGTGCATGCTGGAGCTAGAACCACCAGAACCACAGAGTTTTTCCTGCAGAGGATGGAAGGCACAGAGACAAATCCTTGTTGGAACTTGGAAAATATGAGAGAAAGAATTTTCTCTGGGAGAGAAGGCTGGTTTTGCCTCACGGGGTGGTATAAGTGGTGAGTAGAATTAGAGTTATGAGTTAAATTTGGGCTTCAGATGCTTACCTGGCATTGAAGTGAAGATATCCGCTCACAAGAAGTCTGTGCACAAAGTAGACCTAATGATCTGAGTAATCAGCAAAGAGGTGGGACCTGAACCCATGGATGAGGGTAAGAGTCCCCAGAGTGAGCAAGTGCAGGAGGTCTGCAACGCACAAGTTCTGACTTAATGATTTTTTGACTTTACAATGGTGTGAAAGTGAAACACATTCAATAGAAACTGTATTTCAAATTATGGATTTTGATCTTTTCCCAGTCTTGCAATAGGCGGTGTGATCCTCTCCTGTGATGCTGGACAAGGGGAGCCAGCCGCAGCCTCCAGGCAGCCACGCCATCACCAGGGTAAACGACCCATGCACTGACACCCATTCTGTTTTTCACTTTCGTACAGTATTCAATAATTACATGAGACAGTCAACACTTTATTATAAAAGAGGCTCTGTGTTAGATGATTTTGCCCAACTGTAGGCAAGCATAAGTGTTCTGAGCACATTTAAAGTAGAGGAGAAGCTCACCTATGACGTTCAGGAGGTCAGGTGTATCAGTGCATTTTAGATTTAAGGTATTTCCAACCTACAACGAATTTATTGGGACGTAACCCTGTTGTGGATTGAGGAAGATCTCTAGATGGAAGAAAGGAATTCTCTTGCAATTAATTCTTTTTTAAAAAAGATTTTATTTATTTATTTATTTATTTATTTATTTATTTATTTATTTGAGAGAGAGAGAGAAAGAGAGAGAACATGAACAGGGTTAAGGGCAGAGAAAGAGGAAAAAGGAGAAACAGCCTCCCTGCTCAGCAGGGTCCTTGAGATCATGACCTGAGCTGAAGGTAGACACTTAACCAACTGAGCCACCCAGGTGCCCCATCTTGCAATTTAATTCTTTTTTTTTTAAGATTTTATTTATTTATTCATGAGAGACACACAGAGAGAGGTAGAGACACAGGGAGAGGGAGAAGCAGACTCCATGCAGGGAGCCCGATGTGGGACTCGATCCCGAGACTCCAGGACCAGGCCCTGGGCCGAAGGCAGGCGCTAAATTGCTGAGCCATCCAGGGATCCCCCGTGCAATTTAATTCTTAACTCTCATTTCACCATTGCTCCAAAACTAGGCGATTTTTAAAAAGCAGCTTTATAAGATGCCTTCTGCTAGTATTCTACTTATCTGACAAAGTACTGAAGAGATGTTTTCCTATTTCAAGTAAATAATTATGCCCTAAACACCATTTTTGAGGTGTCTGACTTAATGGATAGAGACAAAAAGAGAAACAATCATTTACAATGTGGTTAGTGAGAGATGATTTTCTTTTAATTATTCTCCGCAGTACCAGCTGCATTACGTGGCTCCGTACTCTACGGGAAGCCACTGTATCCTGTAACCATGGGGGCGGGTGCAAAGGAGGCCTTCTTTATTGATTTGTTGGGTGTGAGTTGATCTTTCATTAATATGTACAGATAGTCAGGTACTTATTTGTACAGATTTGACGATTTTTGACAAATGCATACACCCACGAACCACGAACACCCATTGAATATACACCTTCCCATCCTCCCCCTATCTGGGCAACAGTGTCCTGACATCTATTCTCATATGTTAGGATGGCCTGTTCTCAATCTTCATATTAAAGGAGACACACGACGAGTACTCTTTTGTGTCTTTTTTTTTATGTTTTGAGATTTATAAATATTGTTATGTGTTCCAGTAGTTTATTCTTTTATTTGATCATTTAAGCAGTATTTCACTGAATGACCACACCAACCTGTTCCTCTGTGTGATTTGGTTTTGCGCTTTGCTGGGGCAGATCTGTTCTAATCCTGCCCCTAATTTTAGGCTTTTTTGGGGGTTCAATTAAAACAACCTAAGGTGTCCACTAAGCTGCTCAATCTGAGTAGGACCAAAACCCCCAAGCTCTGTCTCAGCTTCAGCAGAGAAAGCTTGTATTGCTCTTTTAGGCTTTGGATGTCACTGTCTGCTGGTCTCAGCGATGATCTCCCCATACATCAGCACTTCTGGGGTACATAGCAGATTGGAGGATTTGCATACAGGTTTTGGGGTTTGTCTGTGACTGCCCAAGTCATTCCAGCTGCTCTGAGAGTTCCTCACTCTGTCCTCAGACATCTCAAGGCAATAAACCCCAGGTCTCTGTATGAGTTCTATGCCAGGAAGACTGGGGAGTGCCCTCAGGGGAAAAGTCATATGAGCATCCCACCTAGTGCAAGTCCTCCACCTCAGGGTTAAACCGACTCCAGCTTTTTTCCACCTTCAAATAGTCCCTTTTAATGTTGTTTCTATGGTTTATAACTGCGATCAGCAAGAGGATTAACTACCTTGACGGGAAATGAAATTCATTCATTTTCACCTGCTGAAAAGAAGTGCTGTGTTTTAAAGTTTCTAGCAAGGTGTTGAAGAAAATGAATGGAAACCATTTATAAACACAAGATGCTGTAGATGTGGAGATGCACCACTCGAACTCCCCTCAAGGAAGGACTGCTCATCCATGGGGAGGTGACCAGCAGCTCCTGCAGGGTCTGCCTCAGCTGTGTCCCCAGAGACCCCTCTTCCTGGGGAGCACAGATCTCTTGGCCCAACAGTGCAGGGAAATGAAGACAGAGGACATAGATGGGCAGCAGTAGCTCCAGGGCTCCCCTTCGGATTGACCAAGGATCTGTAGATGCTGCACTGCAGTCCAACGCCTTTCCCTACCCAATCCTGCTCAGCAGTTCCCTCCACTGACATTGAAAACATCTTGCATCTCAAACTTGTTTCAGCATCTGCTTCTGGACCTTCCAACCTGGGACATAAAATCCTGCCCCTCCTCTTCCTATTCCTTCCTGTTCCAGTCCTAAAGTCAGCAGGTGGAGTCAAGAAGATATTATCTATACTAGTTGGGAGAGGGAGGAGGAACCCAATTGCCAGAACAAGTACTGGTGCTCTAGGGGGTTAGAAGGGCATCTGTATGGGTGGGGAGCCTGGTGCAGAAGCCAGAGGCCCATCAGTGGGGACCAGCCCAGAGTGGGTGTCAGAACCTGAGGAGGGTGAGAAGGCTGCCCCTGGGGGCTGGTGTCAAGGAGTGAGTGTGGAGCAGGGAGTTGGAGCACAAAAAAGAGTATCCAGGAGGGAGGGTGGTGCTACAGGCTGGGATGTGTCCCCCGCCCCCACCCCAATTAAAATGGTCAAGTCCTAACTACTAGTACTCAGAAAGGGACTGTGTTTGGAGTTAGGATATTTAAAACGGTGATGAAGCTAAAATGAGGTCATTAGAATGGGCCCTAATCCAATCTTACTGGTGTCCTTAGAAGAAGAGATTAGGACATAGACATGTCCAGAGGGAAGACCATGTGCACAAATCAGTGGGAGGCCCCCATATATAAGCCAAGGACAGAGGCTTCGGGAGAAACCCACCCTGCCAACACCTGATTTGAGACTTCCAGCCTCCAAAACTGTGAGACAGCACATTTCTGTTTTTCCAGCCCCACAGCCTATGGCACTTGGTTATGGCGGCCCTAGCTGGCTCACACGGTGGGTGACTTTTGTGACTTTTGTGGGGTGACTAACAGAAGTGGCAGCAGGAGATGGTTATGTACAGTGAGATTGGGCAAAGGTATTAAGGATGATGGCAGCCAGGTTTCCTACTGCCAGAAAAGGAGTTAAAAGGGAGGAAATGAGAACAAACTCTGGTTTTCCATTAGACTTGGGGATATGGGGACAAATCCACGGTTTTCCAGACATTGGTAAGTAGACAGATGATAGCTCTCATGACTGACAGAGACACCTGATAGGTAAGTAGCTGATCAGATCGAGAATAGACAGCTAGAGGATAAGTGATAGACACAGAGAGAAGACAGACAGATGACAGGTGGCTAGGAGAGACACACAGACACGCACATGCGCACTTGTACTCCTCCACTCTCACAACTAGAAGCACGCAGGTCAACAGGAGAGACAGCTGTGTAGCAGCTGTGGGCTTGGAGGAAAGGCAAGTTCCCACCACATCTGAGAAAAAAACTCCCTACACTCAGCCAGGCAAGAAGCTCGAATATCAGCCACTCTTTGTCCCACCTACAAGAACCTAGTGGATGGGGCCACGGACTCCCAAGGTCAGGAGAAGCCGGGCCCAGCTAGCAGCAGCTGCCATGAGAGTGCTCAGAGATTCCAGGCGGGGACGGGAGCCCCATGATCTCCACAGGGCCCCACAAGAGAAAGAAGCCACGTGGTATATAACCCTTCAAGCTCTTCGGTAGCACCTGCCAGGCCCAGATGGTGGGGGCCAGGGCAGGATCCCAGCAGGTCAGGGTTCAGTCCCTTGTCACCTCCACCCTCCAGTCACCCTGCTGGGCACATCCAGGGGTTTCATCCCTGTCTCAGGACGTTCTGATCTCCAAGTGGATGCAAGAGTGGGTGGAGAAGTCAGGGGACCTGCCCACGCTCTCTGGGCGGGGCAAGGTTACCCCCGGGGAACAGCTGGAGAAAGGCAGTAGAAAGCAAGAGCCAAGCTGTACCGGGCTTGTCAAATAGGTTGGCCGCCGCCTCAGGGTCTCAGGGACGGCCACATGTGGGTCACAAGGCCAGCGGCCAAAGGGGCACGGAGGGCTCTGGAGAAGCTAGGCGCGCTTCTGAGAAAAAGAGCCCAGAGACTCTCTGGCGAGAAGGAACTGGGGAGGAAGTGATATTCCTTAAGCGGGAGGTGTCGGCGAGGCCAGTGCTTCCAGCCCTGAGCAGCATCGGAACCCTGCCCGGGAGCGAGGGGTGAGGCTCTGAGAGCTTAGGGGGCTTTGAAGGAGCACCGTCAAGGGTTCACAGCCAAAGCAGTCAAGACTGGTCACCTGCGTTGCTAACTCGTCTGGTCTGGGTTGGACTCAGGAATATGCACATCAGAAACTCCCGGATGAGGCTGGAGCTCTGGGGCCATGGACCCACTTTGAGAACTTCTGTGTGCAAGATGTGGATTCCCGTGTAGTGGGGCGGCAAGGCCACTCGTCCCGCGCCCCGGGTCACACCATCTGACTTTAAACACTAGCGTGCGGCTGTAAGTGGCACACAGCTTTATGTAGCAAGTGGAGATTAATTATAGCCCTATAGAAAGCACTGGAAGGGATCATGTGGAGCGCACGCAGGAATAGGCACAGAGGCCCATAAACAAACATCGTGCTCCCTGGGGGTAGGGTCTGGAGAGAAATGAATAGGACCCCAAAAATCTTGACGGGCCTTTGATGGTGCCCGTCAGGTACGGAGCCAAGACACGGTTAGCGGTGGTAATGACCGCCTGCCGAAATGAGAATTCTTTCATTTGGTAAATCAATAATTACAAGCACGCTGGGGAAATTAAGAGAGAAAATTGCATCACATCAGTGTTGCTACCAGAATCATATATGCCTACAAATAACAAATCAGGAATCCCCCCAGTGGTCATCAATAAGCCACACACACTGCACGCTTGCATGGGGATGTTAAAATGCAGAGTGTTTGCTCTCCATCGACTATAACATACGTGTGAGCAGATTATAAAATGTGACAGTTACAACAGCTCCGGGAACCGTTGCTTTAAATTTTCTGTGTTGTGTGCTCGTGTGTTTGTGTGTGCATGTGCATATGTGTGTGCACACCTCAGGAGGTGAGAGTGCAAGGATTCCCAGGGAAGGCACTGTCTTTCTCTCCAGGAAAAAAAAAAATATTGAATTGTAGGGATTGATGATGAATCCTTTTGGAAATCTAAACACCAACTTTTAGGACCCGCTCCGTCTGTCCAAAGCCATATAGAACTCCCAGGGGAAGGGGCCCCAACTTTGTTCTGGCCTCACCTCCCACACATTTCAAGGAAAAGCCTAAAATATAAGCATGCAGTTGAGACCTAGCAGAGAAAGTCATATGTCCAGCCAATGTCCGCCTATCCTGCTCCCTCAACAGAAGGCACAGCCTCCACTCCGCCAAGCCAGCCCACCTCTCCCATCTTATGCCTGAGGTTTAACCTGTGGGTGACTGCACCCCCCCCCCGACTGCAAATATGCCCTTTGATTTTTCTCATTGACAGAGGCCATTCTCCTTAAAAGGCAATCCCTGTGCTACCCACCCCCAAATCCTGAGTCTCCCTGAAATCTTTCCGGATTAATGTCACCTCAAGAGACCCTTTTCTTGCCATTCCCAACAGACTTCATCAACCAGCTGTATTAATTTTCCTTCCTTTCCAAATGTGATTTTCCTGAATTTATATCTTTCTGCCCCAGATATCTTATCAGTGACCCAAAGCCAATGCCCCTCTGAGGCCTGACCCCCTTCCCTTTGGCCATACAGTCCCACCAGGGTGGAAAAAACATGTCTCTTGGGGACACAAGCTGCGTGGACGAGGTGCCCCACACTTCCAGAGTGCTAGTTCCCAGTGGAGATGTGGAGGGCCTCCTGCGCTCCAGGAGGCTGACATGAGCAGCTCTCCTAGCTCACAGTTCTGGGCCTTTCTCCCTATTTGCCTCATCTACACAATCCAGCTGCTTTCAAGTACCCCTTTGTGCTTACAAAATCAGTGGGGCCCATTCTATGGGGTCCTTGTGGGAAAGGTGGGGATGTACAAAAAGAGGGCGGGTACATCACTCTGGTGTGTTTGAGGCAGCTGCTGTGTCCAGCAACCTCCAGAAGGCTTGCCATGGATGGGAGGCCCAGTGAGAAGCAAAGGAAAAAGAGCTTCCACCAGGGCACAAGCCAAGTAGAGATGAATTTTTTTTGGATTTAAGTTAACCTAACAAAAGGAGAAAAAAGGGATGTGTTTGGAGGCCCCCCTAACGTTTCTTTTTGTCTCTCAACACCTCTTACTTTCCTTTTATGAAGTGAAGGATAGGTTGTCACAAAACAAAGACGAATGGAAGAAAAAGGGAAAAGTGTTGCACAATCTATTTCATTGCAGTAGGTACTTAATTAATGCATACTTTGGCCTTTTTTTTTTTCTTCACTTTGATGTCTGGCATGGAGCTTGAACTCACAACCCTGAGATCAAGACCTGAGCTGAGCTGCTGAGATCATGAGTTGGACACCTAACTGACTGAACCACCCAGGTGCCCTTGTGTATTTTGATTTTTAATGCTTACATTACCTCCTGTGATAAAGTTATTAGTAGAACTATTTTACAGATGAGGAAACTAGACCTCAAAGAGATTAAGTAACTTATTCAAGATGCTACAAGCAGTACTAGGTAGAGACAGGGTTTGAATGCAAGGTCAGTTTGGCTTCAGAAGCACATTGATTCCAGAGTTCTAATTAATTCATCCAAGAAATAAAAAGTCCAAAGCTTGAGCCCTGAACTGTAACGAGCACCATGGGATTACTAGGAAGGCATCCCACATAGTCCCATACGGGTCAAGACTGAGAAACACGAATAAATCTGTAAGAACTGCAGGTGCTATCTAATTATGTGCTGAATTATATGATATTAATAAAGGACCTTGAGAGCTCAAGAGAAAGGAACATTAATGACAACTCATATATCCTTGGGTTTGAGGTGGCAGTCAAAGGGCACTAAGATTTTATCAACAAAGATAAAAGGGAGGAATTTCTGGTTCCAGACAAAATGGTGTAGGCACATTCCACCCCACTCCTACTATTTATAATGAAAAAATTCTAGATAAAATGAGCAAAGCAACTACTAGGAGACTGAAAGTGGGAGAGGGACACTGGCTAGGGACCTTAGGACTCCCAGGAATACCTGATTATGAGTTCCTTGGATTTTGTGGATTTTGGCTTTCTGTATATCTTGGCCTGGGTTCTATATCAGCCTGGGTTCTATATTAATGCCCAGGATCATTAATGGGCACAGACCAATAAAAAACAAACCTACTATCTCCACCCAAAGGCTGGAAACAGGTCAGCTCTGCAGACGGGACCACATAGACTATACCTGCTCTATTTTGGGCAAACACCATGAAGGAAGTCACACCTCTCTCACCCATGTTGGGCCTGTGAAGACTCTGGGATAAGTTTTTGCCCCTCACCTTCCATTCCCCCTGCATTAACACAAGCAATGATAGCATCCCTCCCCCTTACCACTAGGTGCAGTAGAAATGGTGAAAGGGAGCCCTATTGATTGCTCCCACCCTACACTAAGTGAACATCAGCAAACAGGTGGCATATTCCCCATATACATGTGATCCATCAGCCACAGAGCCAGTAGAGAGGAGCCATGCTGACAATCCCATTTATACTAAGGGAAGCAGAGGTAGTTCCCCTCAGAGACCATCTCATTGTGCTACAATGTGGAAGGGAAAATTAAAGAGAAGAGGGAGGTAAGGAAAGGAATTTTTAATCTGGATTTTAAGTCCTGGGCATACCCCCTGAGTAGCCAATGTGTGAAATGACTTTGAGAACTGAACCTACAGCATAAAATGTTCTCCATATTCCAGACTGCCTCTTGGTAACACACAATGGAGTAATCCTGAATACCACTGTAAATACTTGAAACTAAACTGATTCTTGAACAAAAGCCCACAGAATTGAGCCAGGATGTGCATCTTAAATATAAACAGATTGACTGACTGACAAAATACATACTTAAATAGGAAATAAAATCACCCATGACATAATACATAAAACATCCAGAATCAACCCAAATTTACTCATCAGACCAAAACCCAGAAATATCTCAGCTTGAATAAGAGAATCAATCAATACAGATGTCAGGATCACACAGATGTTGAAATGATCAGCCAAAGATTTTAAAGCAGTGATCATAAACATAGCCCAACAAGTGATTACACCCTTCAAACAAATAGAAAAAAAAATTTAAAAACCTCATCAAATACAAAATATAAGGAAGAACTAATGAATATTTTAAAGCTGAAAAATATAATAACCAAAATTTTAGAACTTGCTAGATGAGTTCAGTAACAGAATAAATATGATAGAGGAAACCAGCAGTAAAGTTAGAATATGTCAAAAGAAATCCTCTAATCTAAGTAAACTATAGAAAGGGGACAGATTGAAAAATTGAACAGAGTCTCAGAGTAGTGCAATAATAATAAAAGAGCTAACATTCGCATCATAGTGATTCCAGAAGAAAGGGAGAAAGAAAGACTGTAGGGTGAAAAAATATTTGAAGAAATAATAGCAAAAATCTATAAAACTTGGTTGAAAACATCAACCTACAAATTAAAGTTCAGAGAATCCTAAGTAGAGAAGATCCAAAGAACCCAAACATATTTTAAACATTAAAAAAAAAAAAACCCTTGAAATAGCCAGAAAGAAATGAAATACTACTTGTAGGAGAACAACGATTCAAATGAGTCCAGATAAATCATGAAAAACCATGCAGGTGAGGGCATCCCGGGTGGCTCAGCGGTTTAGCGCTGCCTTCAGCCCAGGGCGTGATCCTGGAGACCTGGGATTGAGTCCCACGTTGGGCTCCCTGCATGGAGCCTGCTTCTCCCTCTGCCTGTGTCTCTGCCTTTCTCTCTCTCTTTGTGTCTCTCATGAATAAATAAATACAAATCTTTTTTTAAAAAAAACCTTGCAGGTGAAAAGAAAATGGCACAATATTTTTCTAGGGCTGAAAGAAATGTCAACTCAAAATTCTATACTCATCAAAAATATTCCTTAGGAATGAAAGTGAAATAAACATACTCCCAGATGAAAGAAAACTAAGAGAATCTGTGGCCAACAGACTTGCTTTAAAAGACTCACTGAAGGAAGTTCTTCAGACGGAAATGAAATAATGAAAAAAAAAAATCAGAAAATCAGAAACAAAGAGAGCCCAATGGAAAGACAAACATTTCGTTTAAAATGATACTGTATTCTGCTCCACTCAAGATTTCAAAATCCAGCTTTGTGGTAGAAAGCAGTAAATTGTCATCTTGTCCAATATTGTTCTTAATGTGTGTGGAGGCAATATTTAAGAAAATTATGAAAAGGGAAGTGGGCTTTTTTTTTGGCTTTAGGCTCGGAGGAGGCAAAGGTGCTACTGTCTTTGGTTGTCCCGAATCCGGGTTCATCCGACACCAGCTGCCTCCACCATCCCGCCTAAGTTCGACCCCAACGAGATCAAAGTCGCGTACCTGAGGTGTACTGGTGGCGAAGTTGGTGCCACGTCTGCCCTGGCCCTGAAGATCGGCCCGCTGGGTCTATCTCCAAAAAAGGTTGGTGATGACATCACCAAGGCAACCAGTGATTGGAAGGATCTAAGGATTACAGTGAAATTGACCATTCAAAACAGACAGGCCCAGATTGAAGTGGTACCTTCTGCCTCTGCCCTGATTATCAAAGCCCTCAAGGAACCACCAAGAGACAGAAAGAAGCAGAAAAACATTAAGCACAGTGGAAATACCACTTTTGATGAGATTGTCAATATTGCCCAACAGATGCAACACCAATCTTTAGCCAGAGAACTCTCTGGAACCATCAAAGAGATCCTCGGGACTGCCCAGTCTGTGGGCTGCAATGTTGATGGCTGTTACCCTCATGACATCATAGATGACATCAATAGTGGTGCAGTGGAATGCCCAGCGAGTTAACTACAAAGGAAAATATTTCAATAAAGGATCATTTGACAACCATAAAAAAAAGAAAGAAAAGGGAGGTGGGTAGAAGTACGTAAGTGGTGTTAACTTTCTACATTCCATTCAAGTGGTAAAATATTGATACTAGGGAACTATAATATATCAAGATGGATTTTAAATTTCTAGACTGCACATACATACACACACACACACATCTCACGCACTATACAAAAATAAACACTCAAGGGATCCCTGGGTGGCGCAGCGGTATGGTGCCTGCCTTTGGCCCAGGGCGCCATCCTGGAGACCCGGGATCGAATCCCATGTCGGGCTCCCGGTGCATGGAGCTTGCTTCTCCCTCTGCCTATGTCTCTGCCTCTCTCTCTCTCTCTCTCTCTCTCTCTCTCTCTCTGTGTGTGTGTGTGACTATCATAAATAAATAAAAAAATTCAAAAAAATAATAAAAAAATAAATACTCAAAACTATTGGTGAATAATAATGGAATACTAAAAAATGCTCAAGTGATCCACAGAAAGTCAGGAAAAGATAAACAGTAAAATAAAACAAAACAAATAATAAAATGGGCAACCTAAATATTAGCATAGCAATAATTACTTTAAATGAAAGTGTTCTAAACATCTCAATTAGAAGGCAGAAATGATCAGAATGGATTTTTTTTAAAGTAGTTCCCATGCCTGATATGGGGCTTGACTCACAGCCTTGAGTCAAGAGTCACAGGCTCTACTTACTGCGCCAGTCAGGTGCCCCCAGAATGGATTTTTTAAAAAAAGACTTGGGCTAAGTATAGGCTGTCTTCAAGAAACTGACTTCAAATATAGTTATATAGTATGTTAAAAGTAAAAGGATGGAAGATGTATAACATGCAAACACTAACAGAAAGAAGCAAGAAATGTCTATATTAATATCAGACTAAGTAGCCTCCAGGGAAAAGAAAATTACCAAGGATAGGAGAACCATTACATAATGAAAAAAGAATTAATTCACCAAAAAGATGTAACAATCCTAAATGTGTACGCACCAAACAACAGAGCTTCAATATACATGAAGCTGACAGTCCTAAAAACATAAAGACAAATGCACAATTATGACCATGGGCAAAACCCCTCTCTCAAGAATAAATATAATACTTAGAAGATCAACAAGGCCGTAGAAGAACTGAATACACCATTAACTGAGGGGATCTAATGAACATCTATAAAATATTTTCCCAACATTAGCAGAATACGCATTCTTTTCAGGCACACATGGAAATATCCATTTAAATAGACCATATTTGGGTCCATAAAACAAAATTTAACAAATTCATGTTCCCTGACCATAAGGGCATTAAACCAGAAACAAACAGCAGAAAGATCATCTCCAAACGTTAAAGATTAAATACTGCATTCTAAATAATCGAAAGAGAAATTCTCACAGGACATTGGAAAATGTATTGAATTGAATAGAAAAATAAAATGACAACATGCTTTGGCTGTAGCCAAAGCAGCATACATGGAGCAATTTATAGCACTAAATACTTCTGTTAGAAAAAAAGAAAGAAAATTAATGAGTTAGGCTTCCGCTTCAAGAAATCATAAAAAGAACAAATAAACCCAAACAACTAGATGGAAGTAAATAATGAAAGAGCAGAAATTAGTGAAATTGAAAGCAGAAAAATAATAGATAAAATTAACTCAAAAGCTGATCTGATTTTTGAAACAATAAAATTGACTAACGTCTAGCAAGACCAACAAATTAAAAAAGGGAAGGTACAGAAATTAGCAGTATCAGGAGTGAAAAAGAAGTATCACTATCAATTTCACAGACATTAAATGGCTACGGAAATTCTACGAAGGACTCTACACACACATGTGCTTAATACCTTCGATGAAATAGACCAATTCCTCAAAACCCACACATACCAACACTCACTTGAGGTTAAATAATAAGAATAGTGCCATAACTAGTAAATCAATTGAGGTTGTAGTTTAAAACCTACAAAAAGAAAAAAGAAAAGAAATCAGCAGGCCCAAAGAGTTTCACTGGTGAGTTCTTCAAAACGTTTTGATAATGAGAAGCAGTGCATGTTTAAAATCTTAGAAATCCAAATTAGGTCTGCAATTGATTTATTGATCTATTTATGTTGGCAAAGTATACAATTTATTAAGTTTTGCCGTGTGCATGCACCAGAGAATTCATTCCTATGTGAAAAGACTGAATATGTCCCTTCCTCTCAAAAATCTCCTTGTGTCCTCTTTATTCTCTTCTTTTGGCCCCTCTCACCCTCCTTCCCAGGTTCAAATAAAACTTTACATTCGCTTGTTGTTCTACATTAGTTTACATTTTTTAGAATTTTGAAAAGTTGAATAATACAATATGATTTGGGGCCAGGGTTGAGTTTACACAGCTTGGTTTAAAAAAATTAACACTGGTACATTTATTGCATGGATTCACAGTTTTATTATTTTTAATCTCTTAGTTGTGTTACATTGGAAGGATGCAGAAAGGTATGTTTTTTTTTAATTCATTCACTCATTTATGAATATCTATGTTGTTTCCAACTCTGAGCTATTAAAAGTAGACCTGCCAGGATCTTTAGTGCAGGAGTCCTTGACATGAGCATGTGCTTTCAATTTCTTGGGGCACAGTTGCACCCAGGAGGGCAGTGAGGAGATCAGTGAAGAGGCACATGTTTAATTTATTGAACAACAACAACAACAAAATTTTGTTGAAGAAGGTGCCACATTATTTTCCAAAGCATTGTAATTTTACTTTCTTGCTAGCAATGTAGGAGAGTGCCAGTTGCCCTCATCCTCAACAACACTAATTATGGACACAGTCTTTTACATTTTTTTCCAGCCTGACGGATGGTAAGCGGCACCTCAGTGTGTTACTTGTTTCAATTTCAACTGTGAAAACATTTATCTTTGTCTTTTTTTTTTTTTTTGGTTCTGAGGTCTTTATTTCCTTTATTTATTTATTTAAATTCAATTTGCCAACATATAGTATAACACCCAGTGCTCATCCCATTATGTGCCCTCCTTAGTGCCCATCACCCCACCCACCTCCCCTTCTGCAACCCTTTGTTTGTTTCTTGGAGTTAGAAGTCTCATGGTTTGTCTCCTTCTCTAATTTTTCCCACTCAGTTCCCCTCCTTTCCCTTATAATCCCTGTCACTATTTCTTATATTCCTCTTATGAGTGAGACCATATGATGATTGTCAGGATTGCAATTTAGTTGATAGTATCATGTCAATGTTCTTTGGTTTTTTATTTTTTTCAAATCTAAAAGAAAGGGCTCTCAGAGTCTGGCGAGGTAAACGTACCAGAGGAAACACAGCTGGCCGGCAGAGTGTGTGGCTATGGGACAGGAGGAGTTATCACCTAGGATATTTAGGGCTCACTCTGCCTTCTGCTCAGTCTTGCTTCCTTGCGATTGCAGGGAAACGGGACTTTCACAACACCATGAAGCAAAGGTTAACCAAGGAGGCTCACCAGCACTTTATTGTCCACATAATGCAATGCTCAGGTGTACAGAGGTAGTACCCTTGGCTTACCAGCCCTGCCTGACCTTGGGCGTGATCACCGAGGACCCCCAGATGGCATGACTCACTGGGAGGGAGGGGCACATGGAGGGGCTGATCGAGGCTCAAAGCCTGGAGCTGAGGACTCTTGAGGTGCCCTGGCAACTGCTTTGAAGCACGAGGCAGATGCTGTTGGCCTTCTCAGCGTTAATTTCCCCATCTTGATATCAGCTTTCCCTTCCCACCATTATCTCCCCTTCCTAACACCCACGTCCACTTTTCCAGTAGCAATTTTTTTCCTTCCTTGTCCCGATTCTATGCAACAGCATAATTCTTTGCCAAATTCATGTTCTGCAGGGAGCAGGGCCCCAGTCCTCAACCCACAGGTTTTGTCCAGCAGCCAGGGAACCCACCCCACTCTTTGCATGGAGGGTCACTCCAGTCCTGTCCCAGTGATCCCTTGTCAAGGTCCCCACTCAGGCACCACCATGACTTCCAGGTCCTGCCTAGCAGCATCTGATGTAGGTCTCAACCTCTATCACCCGACTGTCCTCTCCCTTTCCTGGGATAACCCTCAAAGGCTCAGCTGATAGAGCTTGTGTGTGCTCCCTGTCTTCCCAGTGAGTATGGTGTCCTGGACAGGCCTGCTTCAAGGCAGAGAGTTCAAATCCCTGTCTTACCACTTACTTTGCACTGTTAAGTGTTGTTGCACTTAACCTCTTTCCCTAAAGGTAAATTGGGGGTGGCAATACTCCCTGTGTTCTCTTGAGGATCAGATGAGTTAATGTCATGTGTAGACTGCTGGAAGCCAGTAGCTCACCAGTCTGGCTCCTTCTCCTACCCCTTTGCACACAGAACCTTCAAGATCTCAAGCATCTCCACCCTAGAGGGCAGTTAGTGCGGGAAGCTCAGGAACAGTGATTGATTCCTCTGGTGTCTCACCGCCTCCTCGACCCACTCAGAAGACTATGTGCTAGGATACCCATGGGATGTGATCGTCAAACCGGGGTGCTCTTGACAGTGGAAGTAAGTATTGTCAGTTAATAGCGAGGATGACAGCCATGAACCAGGGCCGTCTGGATGAACCCAGACAGAGTCAGCTCCAGCTTGTAGGAACGAGGCTAACAAAGGCTGTCTGTCAACCCAGCCTCCCTCTCATCTTGGAAAAGCCCAGTCATGCTCCAGCTCTGGGAGACCAGAGCTAAATGCTCTACGCACAAGATACTCATGTCTGCGCAGCTGGGATTGTCAGCACCTGCAGAAAGAACAGTAGTTTCCAAATCCTCCACGTCAATAGACAAACAGCACCCACTGGGTATGAAAACAAAGTGGCCCACAGGTTGGATCACTTGGGATTCCACGTAGCTGCCGTCCTGGGCCAGCTCCAGGCAGAGAGGCCCCCCCCCCTTCCTTCTTACATCACAGTGGGATGAGCATAATGAGCGTTCGGGAATAATTAGCAGATGACACACTGCCCCCAAGGGATGACGGGGTAACAGCAGAACAACAAAGCTCAGGAGGATTTCGAAACGTCGGTGGCTTTATAAGCTTCACGGGGTAGACGGGCTTTTGCCAGGACCTCTCGGCGAGGCGGGTGCCCAGACCTGTGCCAATGCTCTGATGCCGGGGCCAACGGCGTGAGGGCACATGGCTTAGGGAGGGCAGATACTTATCTCTTCTCTCAGCGAGGGCCTGGTGCTGCCCTATCGGGAGCGAAATTAATTAGGAACAGAGAGGAGAGTCCGCAGGTAATTAGGGGATGCTCCTCCCCCTGGCTGCCACCGCGTGACCTCCCCTAACGAGGCAGCTCCCGCTCCATCCACAGTCAGGCTCCCTGTGTCCCTTCCTTGTCATGGTCCCCTTCCTGTCCACAGAGCGACTCGTGGGGACCCTGGTGCCCATTTACCAGAGAGTATCCAATGGCCTTGTTACTGCAGGTAGGAAATAGGATGCGTGAGAAATATATACCTAGCTGTTCACACAGGTTCACAGAGCGCGCCACCCAGGAGGAGGCTGATATGTGACCCATCCCATGTAGGTCCTCACCCATCCCATGTAGGCCACGAGGACGGTGGGCGTCCTGGGAGAGGCCCTCTGGAAATCACTGCCCAAGGGGCTGGACACAGCTCTTCCTGCAGGTGTGGTTCTATCAAGAAACGTGGAGGAGCCCAGTGACATCCTCCTGGTGGGAACTTCCTAACACGCCCCCCGCCCCCCGCCCCCCGCAGGGTCATAGGCCATCAAAGCCAGGGAGAGAGTCACCAGCCCTCTGTGTGTAAATGCCCTAAAAGGGGCAGGGTCATCAGGGAAGGAGAGGGGGGGGTAAGCAGGTGAGCAGGGACCACAGGTAAATACCGCCAATGTCTCCAAAGTCAGCGCCGTGCTGACCCGTGTCCCAAGGGCGCTTGCACACCGCCTGCCACACCTACTTCCACGCCGGCCGAACTCGGGGGGCCGCCTGAGTTTAGCAGAGGTGCACTAAGAAGCACCTCTTAGTGCTTTTATCTGAATAAGACAGATTATTCAGATAAAAGGTTCTTCGTGAATGCTCCAAACAGACGAGAAGTGCCCGACGTAGCCGCTAACTCTCTCGTGGTGTAACAGATGCCTCTATAATTTAATTCCTTGCATCCAATGAATATTCATACGTATCAGATGAGCATTGTTTGGCTCTAGTAAGACTAGGCCGTGTCTCCTTGTCGACAAACAGAGAGAGGTGTGCGTTTCCGCCAAGTGTACGTACTCCTCGTTAATCCTCGCGAACCAAGGCCCTGCCTCAACGGCCCAGGTCGGAGCCAACCGGCAGCGCGATGACGGAGAGCAGCCCAGACGCACCCAGAGGCCGCAACCAGAGGGCAGGAGACGAGGCTCCACGCCCCTGAGGGCCCCACACACACCCGGCCACCTGACTCCTTATGCCACCTTGTGGGGTAAAGCCCGCACGGTACCAGCTTTACCCTGGTCCTCTGCCGTAAGGATGGCCAAAGAGCAACACACACAAAACTGAACAGGTCCAAGAAACGTACACAGTAAAAAAAAAGAAAAAAATCTCCATACATCTGTTCGACACATTTAGATTTTTATACCGTATCCCTCAAAATTAGCTTTTGAACGCTCTACACCTCAAAGCTGTTTCTCCATCTGGGCCACAGTATTCAAATCTACTGATTCTGTGCCAATTGTGTGTGTTCTCTGAAGGGCTCAGAGAATCAATCACTCACCCCCAATCTGAACCATTGTCCTTGATGCAGACCAGCCTCAGAAGTTACTACATCTGTTAACAATTTATTCAGAAAACAGAAAAACCTCAACTAAGTTGTGTTTGTTAATTGCTGGATCAATCATTATTCCTGTATAATGGTTTCTGAGTTTTCTAACTAGTCCCAGGGGACAATTTTCAGATTTTTTCCGACACAACAAATACTCTAAGTTAGAGAAAGGCTTTAATGGTTTAATTATACAAACCGTCAAATGCCTCATCCCACGACTTTGGACAAATAGAACGATCGTTTATGAATTATGATCCCGTAGGTTGTCATAGATCGCGTACTCTATCTTATACACTGTGTGTGGTATATTCTATATTAACATGTCATGTCATCTATTATATGTTATATTACGTATTATGGGATTTGCAGACTTTATCTCAAGGGGAAAGACAGTAAACATAAAATTTTAGGCTTGTGGGACACGGGGGCTGTGTTGTCACACCTTACCTCTGCCGTAGTAGCCAAGGTCTGTAAGCAGTCTGTAAATAAGTGAATGTGGCCGTATCCAAATTAAAACAAATCTGTTTTACAAAGTAGATGGTGAACCCATGGGAAATATTTTGTCAATCCTTGTTTGTATTCCACATCATATATCACACCTCGCTGTACACCGTGTGTTGTAAAATATGATTGCATGCTCCATAGTAGAAACAGGTCATGTATGTGGACTGCACAACCCAGGAATGGAACTTGGATTCACCCTACATGCAGCAGGGACTTCCAGGAGGCACTGGATGTGGTGAATAACAACAGGGGAAATACACGTCAGTGAAATTCTCAGAACATTGACATTGGTTGTAAATACATTTAAAAGTGAATGTTGAATCTGCTCCACTCGCCTATTAAAAAAATGGCAGACATTCTGCCCTGGGCCTTGAGGGAGCCCCATTCTCCTCTTAGGGTCTTTTGTGGCATGAGACGAAGTCCCAGTCCCAAGTTCCAAACACACTGCAGGCAGAATCTGTGCATACGTTGCCTCCTTGTTAGTATTTCTCAGCAATTCAAAACATAAATGCTCAGGTGAATCTCACCTCCAGGGGCACCTGGGGGGCTCCGTGGTGGAGCGTCTGCCTTTGCCTCAGGGCGTAATACTGGGGTCCTGGGATCGAGTCCCTCATCGGGCTCCCTGCATGGAGCCTGTTTCTCCCTCTGCCTGTGTCTCCACCTCTCTTTCTGTGTCTCTCATAAATACATGAATAAAATCTTGGGGAAAAAAATTACAAAAATTAAAAAGGATCCTGGGACAGCTTTTAAGATTGAGTTAAGCTTAATGAGTGATTTGGGAGCTTTGAAGAAAGGTGAGCTCTAAAGATGAAAGGATAAAAATGCCTTAAACATTTTTATGGAGTTACAGTGGAGTCCAAGATATTAATAGCACGATACAAAACCGAATATCTGAACAAAGGGAGGTGGGCTCAATATCAATAGCCCTTCAATAAAATCAATATGGTCATGAATATATTAATAAGGTGATCTATATAGAATAAAGACGGTCATAGTCCATCCATGTGTGTATTTGCCCTATCTGTAGGGTTCCAGGAATCCAAGGAGATGATGGTGATGCTCCAAACCCACCCCCCAAACAGAGGAAAGAGAGAAGCCAAACATAAGAGAATAAATGTAGGACCCAGAGGTCACCAACCAGGGGCTAGACAGAGGAAGCATTGAAGGTTGAACAAAACTCAAGGAGTAAGTGGGGGCACAGATGGGTTGAGTGTCCCCACCTGTGATAGCAGCTGTGCTGAGCGTTGGCATTTCTCTGTGTGCTGGGGTCTGGGGTTATAGGTCCAGGAACAAGCACATGCTCCACTCTGAAGGTTGAGACCACACCGGAGCATTGTGGTCGTCGTCAGGCTGCATCTTACAAAACGCTTGCTGGAGCATGCCTCCAGCAACTAGACTGGGTGGGGGGTATGGGAGGCGTCTAAAGCCCCCATCATGGGGCACACAGGGACCTGAGGGTTGTGACCCCAAAAAGAAAAGTACAAATGCTCATGGGGCACCCAGGAATTGTCTTTAAACCTGTGAACAGCTGTCCTCTAGAAGAGGGCTGAGTCACCCACAGAATTCACACAAACATGTATTTCAAATAAAGAGTTTACAGTCCGTGGATGACAAATGAGTGAAAACAGTGTCAGCCCAGGGAGATATCTGTTAGGCCGTGTTACACCGTGTGGAACAGAGACCTCCCCTCTCCAGGGAGTTTGAGCAGAGAGGGTCATAGGAGGTCCTGCCCTAGGTCTTCTCTACATAACGTAAGACCTTGGTCAAGACATGTGCATCCTACTCTCATGCTGTGTGTCCAGGTCATCGTGAGTAATATATCTGACGGTGTTTCGCAAACATAGAGATGCGACGATGTGGGTATTATTATGTGGCTGTGGAATTATGGGTCGTTATGCAGATTAGCTTAAATCTAAGGTCTCTCTCAATCTCCAGGTTCTGTGATTTTTAAGACAGTGGGAAGTTGAACTGCCATCCCACATGGGTAGAATGATCACATGTTCCAAGACACAGGGTCTAAACAGTCCTCGTGTCTTTTCGGCTTCCCATCGGCT
The DNA here is from genome assembly GCF_905146905.1 of Nyctereutes procyonoides. Taxonomy (NCBI): domain Eukaryota; kingdom Metazoa; phylum Chordata; class Mammalia; order Carnivora; family Canidae; genus Nyctereutes; species Nyctereutes procyonoides. Next base: position 61,820,163 of record NW_026575146.1, on the reverse strand, counting down.
GGCCACGCACAGAGGCTGAATCTCGGCAGTGCGGCCACTTCTGGCATGAAGAGGATTTATGGCATTCAGTCATCGCCTCTCAGACTTCTGGAAAGATAGGTTAGGAGCTTTCTCGAGTCCTCTGGCCACCCCACTTACTCCACTCCCCATCCCTCCAAGGTGTTCAGAGGTCCCAGAGTATCGAGAGCTCCACCCGCGTCTGGCATGGTACACGTGCCATGCTCCCACCCTCCTCTGCACCTGCCCCCACCCCACTCCAAAGGCACAAGGATTGGAATGTTCTAGAAAGCCCTGAACCAAGTTGCACAACCAACCAATGCCTTGATCTCGTCTGTAAGAGGAGGTGAATACCTCTGTCTTTCCCACCAACTTGGGTTGTTACGGGGAATCAAATGATTCAATGATATGACACATTTTTTAATTTTAGTAATCATCTAACAACTTTCAAAATCCCACATTCCATGTTCTGGTACTGACGCACTTCCCAAACATTAACTTCTAATTCTCAAAAATCTCTGGGATGTTTAATTGTATATTTTATGTATTAACTTGACTGGAACACAGGGTTTCCAGATATTCGGTCAAACATTAATCTGGGTGAGTCTGTGAGAGTACTTTGGATGAGGTTAGCATTTAAATTGGTAGATCTGAGTAAAGTAGATCTCCATCCCCTGTGTGGATGGGCCTCATCTAATCAGTTGAAGGCCTGGATAGAAAATAAAAATAAAAAGTTGACCCACTCCCAAGGAGGAAGGAATTCCTCCCACCTGCCTGCCATTAAACTGAGACATCAGCTCTTTCTCACTTTCACATTTGAACTGGAACAGCTGGATCCTGGGCCGGTAGCCCTTTGGACTAGAATGAAACCACTGGCTCTTCTGGGTCTCCAGCTGCCAACTCATCCTGCAGATCTTGAGACCTGTCAGCTTTCCTAATTATGTGATCCAATTCCTTATAATAAACTCCATTGTGTGTGTGTGTGTGTGTGTGTGTGTGTGTGTATTCACATACATGTCCTACTGGTTCTGTTTTTATGGAGAAACTGGACTAAAAGAGTCTACGAAAATATTACTACTCTGTCTGACCCAGAAAGAAACAGATTCCAACCCAGGACTTGTAAATAGCAGTATCAGGATTTGAATGTGCCTCTAGCTCCAAAACCCGTGTTCTCTCCTGTAGATTATATGGCCTCCTCATGTATCGTTATCACCCTTGGACAAAGCCTGGGAGGCTCTTCGGGAAAAGGAGGATGAAACAGAGGAAGCCCCGCATCCTGCAGCAGGGAAGTCACTGCACCTGGAGGAACCCACCAAAGAAGCTGGGGGTGTCCGGAGCGTGGACTGCTGGGAGAGGCCCAGGAGGGCGGGCCGGGTGTCAGGCGCTAATAGGCCACCCCGGCTGCTGTGAAGGCTGGACGAGCATCACCGCGCTGATGCGTATCCGCTGGAAGTGTTCCCAGAGATCCACACTCTCCATCAGCACTCTGCGGCCAGACTCATCAACAGAGTGTTATCAAGATGCAAATCTGCTTGCAAAGATATTTTTTGTGCAGTTTCATTCCACAAAGAAAACACTGCCGCCTATTCACCCGAAAGAGAGACCTAAAATGCTGAGAAAGGTGGCACGCTGGGCAGCCCCTGGAGCCACATGAGAAGAAGATGAATGATTTGAAGTGACTGTGAGTCCCAGAGCATAGGGGACAGGGTCTGCCTGGGACGAGTGCATCTCCACTCCTTTCACGGTTCGCTGTGCAAAGTCTGAGGCCAGTGCAGCCCAGACCTCGGGCGGTGTCCATGAGTGCACCATGTGGCTCTGGGATCACACATTCCAAGTGCCACCGCTTGGAATGTGTGATCATATTGCTGTATGACATATTGGTGAAACCGAGGAGACAGGGCGAGGGTCCCGCTAGCCCTTGGTGTCTCATGGAAATCTGGGTGACTTCATGATCACGCATGGCCCTCTCACCTTTTCTCTCTGTCGCCAACTAAGGAAGGGACAGGAGGCCACTTCCACGAACAGCTGAGGAGATGCACGCTCTCCCGCCAGCTTCATTCCTCTGACCACCCATGCCCTTCATACGCAGAGGGGATGATGGTGCCCCGTCATTTCCTAGCCTGTTGTCCCGTGGATCAGTACAGATGGTCCCTTCCTTTGGAAACATCGAGAGAGGTCTCCAGAGTTGTGCTCCCGAGAATCTCAAATGAGCCAAAAGAGGAAAATAAACATGTCTGTGCTTGTGTGGATTCCCAAACTCAGCTCACTCGTGTTCTCTTTCATTTGTAATGTGGCCTAATTTGTCTCTTCAATGGTTCTTTTTCCTTTTTTAACTGGAGACCTCTATCCCACTCCCACACCCCATTTTCACTGTGAACCTCTAGTGCCATTTGACATTCTAGGCAACACATCTGTATCACTTCAGTAAAAATGAAAAGTATGTTAAAGAAATCATCTTTCCCCCAATTCCTCATTCCACTGTTCTCTCTGGGAAGTTTTATCAATTTCTTGTGTATCCTTTTATAAATAGTCCACCGAAAAAAATACCCAAATATATATTTTATATATATTTACATATATATGTATGAATATTAACATACATAATTGCCAATATAAGTGGTAGAAGCGTAAATGACCCTGGATTCTCTAAAATTCAGGTTTCATTTGAACTGCTATCTTCTACTTTTTATTTATTTTTTTAAGATCTCATTTATTTATTCATGAGAAACACAGAGAGAGAGGCAGAGACACAGGCAGAGGGAGAAGCAGGCTCTGGGGAGCCCAATCTGGGACTCGATCCCAGGACCCCGGGATCATGACCTGAGCCAAAGGCAAATGCTCAACCGCTGAGCCACCCAGGCATCCCTATCCTCTACTTTTTAAATTATTTATAGTGTATAGAGTTCTGCTTCACTATTTTTTGAATCTTTTCAAAATTCCAGTATATTTAAATATCATATTTTATTTAACTAATTAACATGAAAGTGGTTCAAATTTTGGACAATTCTAACTAATGCTGCAAATAAGTTCCCTTCATATATATGTTGACATTTCCTGCCTGAGTAATTCTAGGAGATAGTTTTCTACAATTTGAACTGCTGGACCTAAAGGTCATGATATTTACATCTCCCCACAAATAGTGACCCAGTCCACGAACTGTGTGTGTAAGTGTCTGTCCCCTACCCCCGTCCTTTGAATGCAAGACACGATCACTCCCTTTAACCAATGAATCTTTTTAATTTCATTAATTTGTATTTTATTGGTTATTGATAAGTCTGAGCTTCTTTTCACATACTGTGTGGCTTCTTAGTTTTCATCCCCTCTGTTCATTTCCTTGATCTATTTTGTAATTATGTGCCCACTTTCTCATTAATAGGAGTATTTTATTTATTACTCACGATTGTTCCAAAAATGTTCTCCAAATTGGTCACAGGTCTCGTATTCTCTATAATATCACTTACTAAATAACAATGTATTGTTTCTCAATATCAAGTCTGCAATTCTTCTCCCTCAGGCTTACAATTCTACATCATTCTCAGAAAGACTCTTGCCACCTGCTTATTATAAAAAAATTCTGTTTTCTGCCCCTCGTAATTATATTTCAGTTCTTGAGTCTTCTGGAATTTATTTACAACGTGGTATAGAGATCTAACTTGTTTTGTTTTGGATTGCCAGTTTTCTCAAACAATCCATATTTTCCACACTGATTTGAAATCTGACTATGATCATGTACCAAATTTCTATATTGACTTGTTTTTGAATCGTTGCACTCTGTTCTATTGATCCTTTGGTCTCTACCCTCACTGTTGTAATTAGTCTAACTTTGGGTTTTGCCATTTGGGGAACTTTTAAAAATATAATTATAGATCAAAGATAGTAAAGAGAGGGCCTGTGTACCCTTCCTGTTTCTCCCAATGGTTACATCTCACATAATTAGAGCGCAGTATCAGAACAAGGAAGTCCACACTGTATAGTGTATGTGTGTGTGTGTGTGTGTGTCAATGCCACGTTATCACAGATTGCAAATTTGTGTAACTACCACTACAATCAGGACACAAAAATATCCCATCATCAGAAAGATCTGGCCCATGGGACCCTTTGTTGTCACCCCGCCATCCTTTCCCCATCATCCCTAGCAACAACTAATCTTTTTCCATCTCTACAATTTTGTTTTTCTAAGAACGGCGCATAAATGGAATCATGCAGTATGTGACCTTTGGTACCGGCCTTTTCTGCTCCACCTAATGCTCTTGAGACCTGTCCAAGTTACTGTGTGACCCACAGTCCACTCCATGTATGATTTATCACACTTTGCTTAACCATTCATCCATTCGAGGACATTGTGGTTGTTTACACTTTGGGGCGATTACCAATAGAGCTGCTAAAAACAATTATTTACAGGTTTTTCTGTGGATGTGAGTTTTCATTGATCTGAGATAAACATTCAAGAGTACAACTGCTGGGTTGTATAGTAAGTATATGATTTAGCTTTATAAGAAACTGCAAATATTTGCCAGAGTGGCTGTACCATTTTTCATCTCCACCAGCAGTGTATGAAAGATCCAGTTTCTCTGCTTCCTCACCAGATTTTGGGATTATCACTTTAAACAAAAATTTTTTTTTAGTTCTTCTAATAAATGTATAATGATATCCCACCGAGGTCTTAATTTCCATTTCCTTAATGTAAATTAAGCTAATGATATTGAGTATCTATTTAACTGTTTTTTTGCCATCCACGTAATCTCTTCATGTCTTTTGCTCACTGTATAATCAGATTATTTTTTGACTTTGATTTCTGAGAATTTATTATTTTAGATATGAGTCCTTTGTCAGATATGTTGTTTGCAAATATTTTTTATTCATGTGTCTTTCCATGTTCTTAGCAGGATATGTTGTAGAACAAGTGTTCTAATTGCTGATGAAGTCCTCTTCATAATTTTTTTTAATATACACATGCTTTTGATGTCATAACTAAAAACTCTTCACCAAGGCATAGGTCTCAATGATTTTTTCTCTACATTTTTTTCCTCTTAAATCTTTGTTTTATCTTTAAATCTATGCTCAATTCGGGTGAGTTTTCACATGAAGTGTGAGGTATAGGTTTTGGCGGGGGTGGGGAGGGGGGCTTTGCCTGTGGAGATCCAATTCAACTCTATCTGTTGAAAAGACTGTCTTTTGCAACTCCGTCAAAAATTAGTGGCCATAATCATGGAATAATTTAAGGGCCCATGATTTTGTTCCACTGATCTGCATGTCTACCCTTCTTCCTAGTCCAGAGCAGCCTAGACGACTACAGCTATGGAGTAGGTCTTGAAATTGGGTAGAACAATTGCTCCTATCGTGTTCTTCTTTTTCAAAGTTGTTTTAGCTCTTCTAGTAGCTTTGCCTTTCTGTGTAGATTTTAGATTACTCTTGTCTATATCTCTTAGAATCCTTCTGAGATTTCATAGGAATTGTGTTAAGTCTGGATGGAACTGGAGGGTATTATGCTGAGTGAAGTAAGTCAATCGGAGAAGGACAAACAGTGTATGTTCTCATTCATTTGGGGAATATAAATAATAGTGAAAGGGAATATAAAGGAAGGGAGAAGAAATGTGTGGGAAATATCAGAAAGGGAGACAGAGCATAAAGACTCCTAACTCTGGGAAACGAACTAGGGGTGGTGGAAGGGGAGGAGGGTGGGGGGTGGGGATGAATGGGGGACAAGCACTGAGGGGGGCACTTGACAGGATGAGCACTGGGTGTTATTCTGTATGTTGGTAAATTGAACACCAATAAAAAATTAATTTATTAAAAAAAAAGGAATTGTGTTAAGTCTGTATATCAATCTGAGGAGAACTGACACTCTTACTACGCTGAGTCTTCCAGTCTATGAATGCAGACAATCTGTCTATTTAGACATTCAATGAGAACTTTGCCACCATACAAGTCCCATATATGTTTTCTTAGATTCATGCCCAAGTGTTTCATGATTCATTGAGAGATTGCACATTGCATAGTAGTTAAAAATTCCATTCCCTCATGTTCATTGTTAGTGTACAGAAACAAAGCTGATTTTTTGTATGTTGACCTTATATATCCTGCAACCTCGCTGATCTCATGTATTCATTCTGGGAACTTGGGGACTTTGTTTTTTTTCTTATCTACTGTATTTTCCTTGGTACTCTCTACACAGACTGTCATGTCATCTGTTAATAGGAGCATTTTAGATCTTCCTTTCTGGTCTATATGACTCTTATTTCTTTTCCTTGTCTTATAATAGTGCCTAGAACTTCTAGTAGGATGTTGAATAGCAGCAATGAGAGTGGACATCTTTACCTTGTTCCTGACCATGGTGGGAAAACACCTACTTTTGCAGATGACTTTAGCTGTGGGGTTTTGTACATATTCTTTGTCAAGTTAAGAAAGTTCCCCTCACCTCCTAGTTTTCCAAGTTTTTTTCATAAACGAGTGCTGAATTTTTCAAATGCTATTTCTTCATCAATGGCTATAATCATGTGACTTTCTTCTTTAGCATGTGAATATAGTGGATTACCTTGATTGATATTTTTTTTAATGTTTAAGCATTCTCATATACTTTGGACACGATGTGTAGGTTTTATTTTATTTTTTTACATAATGGTGAATTCTATTTGCCAATATTAAGAATTTTTGCATCTTCCCGAAGATAATCCTCTCTCTAGGTTTTCTTCCTTTTCTGTACCATCTTTGCCTCATTTTGCTGTGAGGATAATATTTGCTTCGTAAATTGTGGTGAAAATGTTTCCTTCTCTTTTATTTCCTGGAAGATATTTTGTAAAATTTGTGATAATTCTTCTTTAAATACTTGGTAAAATTCTCCAGTGAAACTACCTGGGTCTGGAGATTGCTTTTTCAGGAGCTTTTTCATTACTACTTTAATTGTCTTGTTACATGGCTTCAAAGGGTCTATTTCATATTAGGTGAATTGTGGCAGTTTATCTTCTAAGGAACTGGTCTGTGTTATGTAAGTTATCAAATTTATATGCGCACAGTTGTGCATAGTTCTCCCATCTTATCCTTCTGATGTCTACAGGGTCTGTCGGTATCTTCTCGTTCATCCCTGATATCAATAATTTGTGTCTTCTTTTTTTTTTTCTTTGTCAGCCAGCCTCGTTGACCTTTTCAAAGCACCAGTGTTCTGTCTCATTGATTTTCTGTATTGTTTTTCTGTTTACAATTTCATCGATTCCTGCTTTTCTCTGTACTATTTCCTTCCTTTCTCTTGCATTATGTTTGCTTTGCTCTTTGTTGCCTGGTTTCATACAATGGGAGCTTCTATTACTGGGAAAATTTTATTCTTCCTTACTGCAGATATTTAGTGCTGTGAATTCCCCTCCCTGCACTGTTGCCTTTGTGTTCCACACGTGTTGGTAAGATGTGTTTTCATTTTCATTTAGTTTGTGTTTTTGTTTTTGTTTTTCTTGTTCCTCTGACACTCCCTCTTTGACCCGTGGATTATTTGGAATTGCGCTGTGAAGGTTCCAAGTGTTTTTCCAAACGCATGGAGAAAGGTATCTCCAGAAGATCATTTTCCACTTACCTTTCTGTTATTTCTACTTTAATCTTAGGTGGGGGTCTGAAGACATACCCTGCATGACTTCAATTATTTTAAATGTGTTTAGTTTGCTTTATGGTCTAGGTTATGTCCACCTTGGTGTCTGTTCTGTGGTCTCTTAAAAAGAAGCAACTCTGCCATTGTGCATGGGACTGCTCTATGTATGCTGCTTAGATCCTGGTGTCTTTGAGGTCTACACATTTCCTGTCTAGTTTGTTGTCAGTTATTGAGAGAACAGTGTAGAAGTCCCCAACGTGGACTTGTCTTTCTCCTTCTAGTTTGACTCATTTCTGCTGAACATATTTGGCAGCCCTTTGGTTCATTCATACATGGAATTGCTATGTTTCTTAGTGGATTGACTCCGTCATCACATATAATGTTTCTTCTTGGCACTGACAATTACTTTTGCTCTAAAATTTACTTTATTTGATATTAATATGGCCACTCCAGCTTTCTATGGATCAAAATTTGTACAGTATATCTTTTCCATCTTTTTACCTTCCCACAAATGAGTATCATTATCTTCAAGTGAGTTTTGTAGGCAATATGTCATTGGTTCATGTTTTTTAATCTATTCTGTAGATCTCTGTCTTTTAATTGGTACATTTAGAACATTTATCTTAATTTAACTATTGATCATCAAGCCTTAAGTCTGCCATTTAATTTGTCAAGTTTTTCTTCTGTTCTTGAATTTCTCTGTTTTGTTTTTCCTGCCTTTGTTGGGTTTCTTAATTTTTTCTAGAATTCACCTTTATTTATTTATAGGAATTTTGTTGGTGTCTTTTTGTGTTGTTTTTTTAGTTATTGCTCTAGACATTGTATTATATAATATATTCAAAACTTGTAAGGTCTATTGGTGTTGACATTTTACAAATTCAAATGAGGTGAGGAAAAACCACATCCTTTTATACCTCTTTACCCTCCATAGTCAATAAATTGTTGATTCAAATCTTTCCCCTACATACGTTGAGAACCATATAATTTTTGCTTTAGTCACCAAATATAATTTAGAAAACCCAAGAACAGAAAGAAAATCTACCATATTTTTCCATATTTTAGCTCTACCGTGTTTCCTTTTCTGATGTTCTGAGATGCTTTCTCTTATTTTTTTTCTGTTTAGAGTATTTCCTCTAGATGTTATTTTCAGGCAGGAATGGGCAATCATTTCTCCCAGTCTTCATGTAAGACTTCTTTTATTTCGGGATCCCTGGGTGGCGCAGTGGTTTAGCGCCTGCCTTTGGCCCAGGGCGCGATCCTGGAGACCCAGGATCGAATCCCACATCAGGCTCCCGGTGCATGGAGCCTGCTTCTCCCTCTGCCTATGTCTCTGCCTCTCTCTCTCTCTGTGTGTGACTATCATAAATAAATTAAAAAAAAAATTAAAAAAAAAAAGACTTCTTTTATTTCATCTTGATCACTGAAGGATATTTTTGCTGGATACAAAATTCTTGGGTTTAAACATTTTTTTCAGTGAATCGAATCATGTCACTTCCTTCTAGTTTCCATGTTTTTAAGTGAGATATCCACCATCATTAAATTGTGTCTCTCCAGTAGGTAATGTGTCATCTTTTTCTGGCTGCTTCAAGATTTTTAAATTGTTTTTAATGTGTCCTTAAGTGGGGTTTTTCGAGTTGATCAGGCTTGGGGTTCACTTAGCTTTGTTAATCTGTAGGTATCTCCTGACATCACTTCTGTGAGCAGGGGGAGATGCACCTGGCATGACAGTGAAAGTCCAATCTCCCCATCTGATCTCCACCATCACCACAGGATACAGGAGAAGGGCTCACAGCCACCCAGTGTGCATGAAAGTCCCAGTTCCTACCTCTGCTTTCTCTGACACTATCCAGTGGGAAGTTGGAGCACCTTGTTGGCTTATCAGAAGTGGATGTCTAGCCTCCCCACTCTGCCACCTGTGAGTATGGACCTGGGGCCACAGCCTTTCCATAGTGTTTGGTTTGAACAAAGCAGTTACTGCCTGACAGTTTCCTGCCTTGCTACGCTGCACCTTTCCTAGTCCTTTGTAGGCAGCCGACCTCTCTGGGAACCTTTTTTGTCCTTTGCAGATGGGTGTTTTCTGATTGCCAGCTTCTCCAGTATCTAGTCCGAGGTATATGAGGCCAAAAAGAAAACCCAGAGTACTCACCACCCTGTCATTCCTTGGGATCCGAGGTCCCTAAACAGTCTGATTTTTCTCTCGGCCAGTCAGAGTATACCCTATGTTTGTTTTATATATGTTTTAAGGTTTTTTAGTTGCATTTATTGGGAGGAAGAGGGAAATGTCCATCCACTTATTTCCCCAGCGGTAGAAGTCACTAGAGCATATTCTGCATCTGGTAAAGAAAAGCAATCTCCGTTTGTGTTTATTTTTCAGAATTATTTTGGCTATTATGTTTTGCTCTTTCAAAGACTATTTGGGATAAACTTGTTGAGTTCTCACTTAGAGTTCCCACTGGGATTAGATTAAATGTAATGTGACTCTATGACCCAGTTATTTAGAATATTCACTTAATCAATTGTAAATAATCCAGGGTCTCACAGCAGAACGATGAAAAATCTTAGGTTCACATATCAGCTCTGCATCCTTAACAAAGATTCCAAGATTAGAGGCCTTCCACTTCATATATAACAGGTTGATCCTAAGTTCTACCTCAATAGGTCTTTCCTTATTAGTGACTTTTTTTTCTAGCATACCACACTACTCTATTATAAAAATTCAGCTTTTCTCAATTTTCCACCCAAGGGTAGGGCTATGAGCTCCTGAGAGTGTGTGCCATGCTAACCAGGGCATTTGTTTTACTAATGTTTCTCATGTCACTGCTTTTAAATGAGAGGTCTTTCAGGCGATCATGGCATGGTATGTCACTGTTGGTAAAGAATCTGTAAACTCTGGCTTTAGCTGGCTCTCCGTCTTGAGAAACCAAACCAAGATTTTTAAAAATAGAGCAAACAGGAGTTTCCTGATTGTAGTACATGTCTGTGTTTGTTTTCTACTGGTTGCATAAATATAGCAAATCTCTCGACAGAGCATTACATTGCATCTCCTGGGTTCCCAGGAGGGAGTGTTTTCTCTTCACTTGCCATTTCTGCAAGAATGTGACAGCAGGAAGGAGGAGGTGGTGGTATTAAAACAAGGAGTTATGACTACAAGATGCAGAAGGAACATTTTTGGACAGATGTCGGAATGAAGAATTTCTGGTCTGGAGAGTAATTTTTATGTAAGAGCGTATGATGCAAATCACAGTGAAATTGGAAAAAAGAGAAGTATTTAAGACAAAGTGGGACTTTTAAATTCAATAACCAGCACTAAAGGCTTTTTAAATAACAACATCTTATCTTCACAGATATTATAAAGGCCCCCTTTCCCCACTCCTTTTCCTGGCTTGACACACGTTCCATGTCAGGGATACTGAGAACACACACCACAGAGAAGGTCTTCATTTCACATTGACAAGTAACAAGGCTTGGCTCTGCAATGTCTGAATCCATTTCTTTTTGTTTAAAGATAAAATGTAGACATGCCCAGAAGAGCCCTCTTTTTTCCTTACTGGAAAGGGATAAAAGGACTTGGGTGGGGGTGGCGGAGGAAGAGGAGGAAGGCATCCTTTGTGATTCAATCACAAAGATGAGGTGACAATAGGCTTCCTCTAGAGGAGTACATTGTGTACAGAGACACTCACTTACTGGCAAATGAATTTAATTAAATTTGACTGGTTGAGCTTCCAGCATCTCAAGAGAATATGTGTTAGCTCCTTTGCTTTAAAATTCTTTTGCAGTAACATCTTGGAAAAAGCATTTTACTTAAGCGGAGTGTTGCAGGTTGAATTATCCCTGTGCCTCAAATTCCTATGTTCAAGCCCTAACCCTTAGTACCTTGGAATGTGATTATATTTGGAGATTGGATCTCTATTGAGTGTAAGTAAATAAAAGGAGGCCATACGGACAGGCCCTAATCCAGTGCAACTAGTGTCCTTATAAGAAGAGGAGATGGGGACACACGGAGGCACAGCAAGGCAACCGTGTGAGGACACAGAGACAGGACGGCCATCTGCAAGCTCAGGGGAAACAATGTGATCTCCGACTTCCAGCCTCCATCACCGTGGGACCTAAATTTCTGTTGTTTCAGCCGCCAACCCGTGGCACTTTGCTATGGCAGCCCCAGCAGAGTAACACGTGGTGTTACACCACCTTAGCCAGGAAGCTGTGAACACTTCTTTTTACTATGAATTTAAATTACACACAACAGAATGTGAAGTGAGTCATTTGTGAACCTGCGACGAGAGACGAGAAGTCGGCCTGCCCTGGGTGCTCCCCTGGAGAATGTATTTGCAGCAAACCTCCCAGGGCCTCCCGCAGGTGTGCACCGGGCTGGGCTGTGCTTACACACGCAGCGATCCTGCCCCCTGCTGAGAGTACACGTACACCCCGGCTCCCTGCCTGGCCCTGAAGACCTTCCGAGTCTCATGCCTCCTTCTCCACACCTGCCTTCGTGGCTGTGCTCATCTCCCCTCCTGCCACCTTCCGCCTCCTGCCTGGGAATCTCCCTGGGGTGGGGGACCCTGGCCTGAGGGCACCCCAGGCTTTCCACCTGCCTGGGTAGGACCCTCTCCCGCTGGGGAGGCCGATTCCAACTGCAGATTGTTGGTCTAAGTCCTGCCGTCCCACAGACCCCCACACTCCTTCTGCCACTGGCTTTCCTCCACTCTCCTTGCTATGAGGCTGCAGACTCTAGAAGACTCGGTCCCTGGGTTTGGCTGGTGCCTTCTCGGCCCCTCATGCATCTGCCTGGCTCATCATTAAATGTACACCCACAAAATATCTGATAAGTATTAAAAAAAAGCAACAGAATAAAGGGTTTTAAAGATTCTATCATGTTTATACTGCCCCACTCATGACTTTGATTTATCTTTTTCTTAAGATTTTATTTATTTATTCATGAGAGACACAGAGAGAGGCTGAGGGAGAAGCAGGCTCCCTGCGGGGAGTCCGATGTGGGGACTCTATCCCAGGACCCGGGATCACGCCCTGAGCCGAAGGCAGATGCTCAACCACTGAGCCACCCTGACGTCCCCCCAACTCATGACTTTTAATAAGTGTTTGCCTCTTATACCCCAATAAGCATATGGGAAGTGCCCTTGAGGCCTGGGAAACAGAAGGAAATGAGGTCTGTGTATCCTTTGGGCTACATTATCAGGCTCATCTCAAATTTTAACTCATGCACACCAACAGAGCACTATCTGAATTGGGACCAAACACCTGTAACACAGCCCTACCCTCAGTCCTCCAGATAAAGGGATGGGTTGGCCCCTTGTCGGGTGTTATTGACAGAGAAACACATGGAAAGTCTGTTTGAGGAAGGAGCACTCAGATACCAGGTCTGGAAAAGAAGTGGTTAGAAGTCCTGTGGAAGCCGATCTGTGAGGTCCAGAAGCATCCTGGGTTAGATCTTTGCACTAACTTGGGGTTTGAAGCTAACTCAGCAGTGCAACTTAGACTCTTCAGTAGCTAAGTGATAAATAATCCAGAGTCTCACAGGAGATGCTTGGAACTCGTCCACAACCCAGCACATCCAGGTACTTGATGAAGACTTCACAGTCAAGCCTTGGGCCCCACGCCCAACGAGGTCATCTACAGTCCTTACTGTCTCCGTGTACATTTCTTCAACAGGCCGATGACCACTTGTGGTTTTATTCCGACTAAAATCAGCGTAATTCAATTCGTAGTGTTGGTCTCATCATTTTAGCATGACCCTTGTTAGCTCTGGCAAGCACATGGGTTTCATGAAAAAGACTCCATCTCCTGGTGGACTTTAAATGTCCTGCCACCCCCTTCCTGGCAGCCCAAACTTACTGAGGTGGGTAACATAGGAAAGGCAATTTCTCTCCCCTGAGCTTTGTGGGAAGGGTCTGTCCTTGGCTTTGCCCCGACGAACCAACCCTTTTGCACGGAGCCCTACGAAAGTGAGTTCAGTTCTTTTTACGCTAGCCCTTGACGAAAGATAGAGCGACCCACACTTCTCATCCTATCGGCTTATCTTGTTTCGTCGCAATCTGTTTCATCTAGTGCTCCTGAGAGTTGCTCCTTTGAATGGCATAGGAATTATTTTAAACAGCAGGGACCCCTGCAACACCCTCCCTCCCCACTGTCTTCCCCGCTCAAGCCCACTCAACACATCATGTGGTCCCCCAACGTCACCAGCACCTGCCCCGAGGCTCCCTATCCACTGTCCTCCCACAACCAGGGGAGATGTGACCGCTGGGTGTGGACATCTGTGCGGTGGGGAGCCCGGGTCACACCACTGCTCAGAACGAGGCTTGGGCTCATCTGCACGGCTCTGTGGTTCACTCTTGTTGGCAATAAAAAGGAAACACACAGAAATAAGGGCATCCCCCCCGGGGCGGGGGAGTTCTTCGCCTCTTTCTAGCCTTCAAACTCTGGATGTGGGGACACGGCCACTACCCCGTCCTTCCCCTCCTTTAGAATAATCTCACTCCCTGGCTCCACTTCTTTGTGAGAGGAATAATAAGAGTGCCTCCCTCCCAGGGATGTGACGAGATTAATGAAGCGAGATAAGTCATTTAAAGTCACAGAGTAAGCACTCTGTAGATGCAAATCCCATCCCTGGTTACCTTGCTCAGGAGGCCAAGAGCAGGCCTGCGCGAGCCTCTGCCTCTCCCCTTCCCTCCTAGTGGTTCGCACAGAGGCTTCCCGCCGCTCTTAGCAATCAAGCACGTGCAAGCCCTTCTCCTCACACTAAATAATTCACAGATGAAGAATCGGCCATAATGGGACCACCCATCTGTATTAATTGTGAGAAAAGAAGCTCTCCAAAGAGCCAAGAATGCCGGGAGTAAGCACAGGCATTTCCGAGGAGCCGGTGACAAGCCCTCGAGCGCCACCTGCAGCCCGCGGCCCGGTCACAGGGGATGGCCCAGCTCAGGTCTCGCCGAGCTCCTCAGCCAGGATCCCTTCACAGGGATGTGATCCGCGTGGATAAAAGAGAATTTTAGTCCTTTCAGGAAAGCTTTACACAGGGACGTGGATGTGTGGGTGTGCAAGTGTTTTCCGTGGAGAAGGGCGGGCCCCTCGCTCGGCGCCCATTCTGCTGGGTGTTGGGCAATCGCCAGCCCTCCGAGCCTCCGCTGGCCTGCTCCGAAGGGCAGATGACACCACCTGCCTAGCGAAACTATTGGAGTGATTCAGGAGATGACGCACGTGACACGCTCACCACAGAGCCGCAACAGAGAACTCCAGATGACAGCCGCCTGTTGCTTTGCCTATTTCTGCAACCAGTGTTATTGAGGCTGCTGTGTGCCAGGCCCTGGCTGGGTGCCGGGGCTTCCACACTGAGCAAGCCATCGGCTCCAGCACCCCGACTCAGCGCCTAGAACGTAGGTGGGCAGAGGAGGAAATATTACGTGATTTAGAACCACTTTTGTCCTGGGAGAGAGTTAGTACAAACATTCTCATACCTCGTATCTGGATAAATACAAACTCAGTGGAACTGGTTGGAATGTTCCAACCAACGACATTAGGCATTAGCCCGAGAGTGACTTTCAGAAATTGTCTGTAGGTTAATGTATTAGTGTCTATCGCTGCTACATACCAATCGCCACACTCCTCCAAGGAGGCTCACAACAACACACATTTATCATCTCACTGTTTCTCCAGGCCAGGAGTCCTGGAGCTGGGCCCAGGCGTTCTGAGCTGGGCCCTTATCTGGGGTCGCACGGGCACTAGCAAGGATGCTGACCAGGGCCGGGTTTCCATCAGAGGCCTGGGCAGGGACCTAGGGTTTGTGGCAGCTTGCTTCTTCGAAGTCAGCGGTGGAGAGGCAAGGGCAAGTCCACCAGCAGCAGAGTCTTATACAACAGACTCCGATCACAGAGCAACGTCCTATGGCCTTGACCACTGGCATCTCTTTGAGGAAGCCACACGTCCTGCCCACACTCAGAAAGAGGGAATCATTCAGGGGCATGAGCACAGGACAGGGGACACCTTGGGGTCTGTCCACATCTCGTTCTCAAAACGTACAGAGTAGGAAAAGAAGACACAGCTATTATTTCTTAAGTACATCTTATTACAGAAAATAAAACAGAGCCAAGACGCGTCACACAGCTCACCGTAATGATCACCACGTAAATTCTAAAGACGGAGACTGCTACTCTACAGTCCAGAAGTTTGTGGGCTTGATTTTCACAACTCAGAAAATACTAGGGAGTTCTGAAAGAAAAATAAGTGGATAGGTAACAGGACCAATGACAAAACTGCTTAACACTTGCATTGCCATGCTTTAAGTTTTAAGAAGAAGAAGAAATCTCATTTTGCAGGTAAAAGTAAACTGCTGAAATATTTACTGATCGGTTTCATAGGACGATGGCCCCAGGGTGTCCAAATGCCTTCTGAAATCACTGTGAGGGGATCCCTGGGTGGCGCAGCGGTTTGGCGCCTGCCTTTGGCCCAGGGCGCGATCCTGGAGACCCGGGATCGAGTCCCACGTCGGGCTCCCGGTGCATGGAGCCTGCTTCTCCCTCTGCCTGTGTCTCTGCCTCTATCTCTCTCTCTCTGTGACTATCATAAATAAATAAAATTAAAAAAATATTAAAAAAAAAAAAAGAAATCACTGTGAGCAGTGAGGGGAAACAGTGCAGGCTGTGTAGCCCCGCAAACCACTCCACCCTAACGACACTAACCTGTCTCCACCACCCAGGGGAAGGAATGACTCTGGTAAATGATGGCTGGTTGATTGCGGTACAAGAATGTCATTTCCCAAACCTGCTATGATGTGTTTGCATCTATGGGCAGCATATGACAGGCAAACAGAAGCTTAAGATTTTAGTATGATTGTTTTTTTTTTAAGATTTTATTTATTTATTCACGAGAGACACAGGGAAAATAGTAAAGACACAGGCAGAGGGAGAAGCAGGCTCCCTGCAGGGAGCCCAATGCGGGACTCGATCCCAGAACCCCAGGATCATACCCTGAGCCAAAGGCAGACGCTCAACCACTGACCCACCGGGCGCCCCGTATTATTGGTTTTAAAGAAGCATTTGTTCTTAAAATGTGGCTAGACAAATCAGTCAGGGGACAGTCTGGAGACAGACTTATCTGTGTGTGATCCAGAAGTGGCATTTCGTTAGCAGAGAACCATCAACTCAATAAATGGCTGTCCTACAGAAAAATAGGCACCTTGGGACACCTGGGTGGCTCAGGGGTTGAGCATCTGCCTTTGGCTCAGGGCGTGATCCTGGAGTTCGGGGATCGAGTCCCACATCAGGCTCCTGCATGGAGCCTGCTTCTCCCTCTGCCTGTGTCTCTTCCTTTCTCTTTCTGTGTCTCTCATGAATAAATAAATTTTAAAAAAATCTTTGGAAAAGAAAAATAGGCACCTTTATTTTACTACCTCACATGTGCGTGCACACACTCGCACACACACACACACATGCACGCACCATATTCTGAATGGATGAAAGACCTAAATGTGAAAACAAACTGAAATTTTTGGACAGAACTATAGGCAGCTCCTGGTGGCACTTCAAGATAGAAAGAGATTATTGAATAAGACCCAAAGCATATTAGGAAAGTTGATTTGCTTTGTTATGTTAGACATAAAAAGTTTTGTGAGCCAGACATTATAAACAAAGTTAAAAGTCAAGCAGTACATTAGAAAGTCTGTTTTTAATTCCACTGGCCAACAAAGGATTAATATCCAGTATATATACAGAACCTCCATGAAACACTAAGGAAATGGTGAGCCAGTCACAGTCACGGGCAAGAGACAGAAAAGACTTGATTAATGAAAAAAGGAAACCAGGGGGCTAGGAAACGTGAAAAGGTGTTCAACCTCTCCACCAATCAGGCAAATGCAAATTAAAACCAAATTAAAAGCACAAATAAAAAAGATTTCATGAAGGTACCGTTCCACACACACGGGGTGGGGAAGGCTAGGGCCTGCGGTGCAAAATGACACTACCTGTGTAGTGGGATTTATTTCCCTGGATGCTGAACTAGTGCCATCAGCTGTGGTAAAACAAGATGGGAGAGTGTGCGAGATACCCAAAAGAGATGACATGGGACACCTAGGGGTGCTCAGTCAGCTGAGCATCTGCCTGTGGCTCAGATCATGGTCCCAGGGTTCTGGGATCAAGTCCCATGTTGGGCTCCTCACAGGGAGCCTGCTTCCCCCTCTCCTCCCTGCTTGTGCTCTCTCTCTCTCTTTCTCTCTCTCTCTCACTCGTTCGCTATCTCTGTCTCTCTCTCAAATAAAATTTTTTAAAATAAATAAGATATAAATTAATTAAACAAAAGAAATGGAAGACCCTGGTCCCTTACACCCCACCCCCACCCCAGGGCCCCAGGGAGAAGCAGGGGGTCAGGGTACTCTGTGGGTTCTCATCCTGGGAAGGAGCCTTGCTCCCTGGAAGTTGTCTGGGAAAGCCAGCTGCCCAACCTGGGAATCTCAGGGCCTGAGAGGGTTTAGGTCCTCCTGCTGAGAGATAGGGAGGTCTTGATCCCACCCAACTCACCCAGGGTTCCAGCTAGAGACCCAGAGGGAAACCCTGGGGTCATTTTGGGGCAACACTCTTTGTCCCCTGAGCAGTAAACCCATACCAGCGTAGGTGTGGTTTTGGTGCAAAACAGGCTAGTGTGTGTGCCTTCATCCCAAGGGTGATGAGGATTCATGAAAGCCTTTCATGAAGAAGAGGGGACCCAATCCAATGTATACTTTGGGAAGTCCAGTCTGACCCCTGGAATGGATGAGAAAATCCTGCAGAGTTGGGAGCTGGGGGTTCGGACGTGCTGCCCCTTGTAAGGGGAGATGGTGGCTTGCACTGAGGAAGCAGAGCCAGGTACATGGTGGGGAGAGTTTCAGAGGAAACACAAAACCAGGAGGAGAATGGGTTTGGGGTAAAGAGATGATGTCTTTCAATGTGAGTTTGCTGCGCCCGTGCTCCATGCAGGCAGAAGCATCCAGAAGGCACTCAGGCATGTGAGTGTGAGCATCCAACGTCGGATCTGGGCTGACCATTGTCACAGAGAACCTCTTTCTTTGGGTCTTCAGCTCTGTCTACACACTGCTGGTTCTGCCGAAAATGGCTTCTATCGTGATCTCAGAATTCTTGCCAGCAGCTTCCAGAGCCCCGCAGCCCATTGATCACGTCCAGGGGGAAGGATGTGAGGAGAGCACTCCTGCCAAGGCCCTTCAGCTGACCGGTCTAGTTCAGGACATACGCCTGTCCCCAGCTCATTCTGCTGGGTCCACTTAGCCCAGACCACCTGCGTCGCTCCCAAAGTCAAGTGCAGAGCCAGCTTCTCTAAATCCACAGGGTCTCCTAACAGAAACTCAGGGATATTGGGAAGAAAAGGTGGGGAGTGGGTTCTGGGGTGACGGCCTACCACTGTCCCCTAAAATGAGGAAACAGTGTTCAAGGAAGCCGGCCAGTGGATCTCTTCTCTGAATTCTTTGCTCAACTCTCTCAGGACTGAGACACTGCAGAGCTAGGAGCTCGTGGACTCTGAGGCCACAGGTGAGATCAGGTGTCCATAGGAAAAAGCTGGCACAAGGTGGAATGAGGAATGAGCTGCAGAGAGGGGGTCTCGCCTTGTCTGGAGACCTGAGGCAAAGCCCAGGATTCCACAGCACTGAGAGCTCGGCCAGCAGGGACCACCGCAGGGAGGGTCCCATCCCAGCAAGTGTCCCATCCTGGGAGGACCTGAGTGGGGCTGCTCGTCCCAGCTGGCCAGGGAGGTGCGGGGAGACCTGTCCTGCTCCTCCTCACCCCCAAGGAGCCCAGACAGCTCAGTGCTTGTTTGCTTGTTCACTTGTTTTGTTTTTAGTGACTGAATTCTCTGGCACGGCCGTGATGGGCTGGGGGGGGGGGTGATCAGAAAAAGTTGAATGACTGGAAGCAATTGAGTCATAAATGTTCTTATTTACAGCACACAGACCAGAACGCACCCAAAGGATGGCAGAAATGCTGTGTTCCCTCTGAAGGATGACCTCAGGAAATCATCCCCAAAGCTACCTAGCCTTTTTTTTAAAGATTTTATTTATTTATTCATGAGAGACACAGAGAGAGAGGCAGAGACACAGGCAGAGGGAGAAGCAGGCTCCCCATGGGGAGCCCAATGCGAGACTCGATCTCGGGACCCCGGGGTCATGACCTGAGCCAAAGGCAGATGCTCAACCGCTGAGCCTCCCAGGGCCCTGGGAAGTTAACTTTAGAAGACAACTAGCAAATCACAATACGATCCACGAGGAAACCTCGTGACAAAAACTCAAACTGCCCACTAGAAGGTTGCTGAACATCTCAGATAAAATTCTCCCAAATATCAAAAACATTAGGTACTTCAATACCTATCTTCTCCCCATTATAAGAAAATGTTTTTAAATGCTGTTTAAATCTAGTTTTCAAAGTTTAATTGCCCCAATTTTGAAATTGGCACGAGTACCGCTTGTGGAAGGCCCCGCTAATATTGCTGTGTGTTCTGTCTCCGACGAGGGGTGGGAGACGAGTCTAGTGAGGCAGCAGGCCCTGGCCCTGCATCTCAGGTGCCCAGCATGGGCTGCAGGAGTGCCACGTCTCAGGTATGCTTCCCGAGGGTTGTCCCGACTCCGGACCAGGCTGGCGGACACGTGGAGACGTGAGGACACCCTCCTGTGCTGGGGGACGCAGCGAGCAGGTGCATCTCCATCCATGAGGGGGAATTAAGACAGAGTCGTGTGCATTCGGTCCCCTGGCAAGTTATGGACGGACTGTCACATCCTGTGGTGACACAAGTGCTGCAGAAAACTATTTGGTAGTTTTTAATAAAGTTTAACATACATCCTCTTCATGGTCCAGAAGCTCTGCCTCTGGGTGTTTGACCAAGAGAAATGAAAAGATTGGTCTCCACACAGAGGGGTGCGGGCATGTGCAGAGCGGCTTCAGTCCTGGGGTCTGGACATGGGGGACCTCCCAGTTTCCCTCAGGAGCTGAAAACCAATCCCGTACACCCATGTGAGGGAATTCTACTGGGCAATAACAATCACACACACACACACACACACACACACACACACACACACACATGCGCGCGCGCGCGCACTCACACACAGGTGGGTCTCAAGACCATGCAGAGCAGAGGGACCCAACAGAAAACGGTGCATAATACAGTCTGACTCTGTGTCAAGTTCTGGAACAGGAAATGGTAACCTGTAGCATCTCAGGGCCTGTCTGGAGCCGGGGTGGGGGGTGGGGGAGTGAGGGCGTTGGGGGGGATGTAGGGGGGATGCAGGCAGAGACTGACAGGACTGAGGGAAATAGTCTTCAGTTTGAGTGCAGTGATGGGTACGTGAGTGTGTACATTTAATCCACCAAATTATACATTTAAATTATACCTCGAAAAAGTAGTGCTTTTTATTTTAAAAGACAAAGAACCCCTCTGATGTTCTCAAATGCAGATGCCAATACTTGCCAATCACAAAATTTCAAAAGGCCAGTCTATTTACATTTAAGTGTGGTTTTAAAAACTCTTTGCACCATTGTGGTGATGGAAAGAGTCTCTTCTTCAGGCTTGGAGAGGGGAGCGAGGGGTCAGGTCGCGAGAAGGGGAGGTGACCCCAGCTCAACCACCACACGACTGCAGGTGCAGGGGAGACCAGAGCCCCCGTCCACCCCTGAGTCACAGGCAACAGGGGCGAGTATGGTGGCTGTGGCCGCTGGCTGGGCTGGGCTGTCGGACAGCGTGGGAGAAAGGAAATAAGCAGACGAGGTGTTTGGCTTTGGCCAGGCTGGGCTTGCCCTTGTCTGGAGTGGCCCTCCCCTAGCACCCTCCACCACTTGGGACCCCCTGTGTGGGTCTGTGCAGCTGTGGAGCCACACCGGACACCCTGGGGACCCGCTCTGGACATTCCCCATCTCCGCGGAGGTGACCATACTCGTGCCACCCACATGAGCAGAAGTGCTGGGATGAGACCATGAGTGGGAGAGGTCGGAGCTGGCGGGTGGATCACCTGCAGATAGACTGTCCCCAGGTGCTGCACCTCACACATCTGTGACGACAGTCCCCTGACGGCTCCTGGAGCCAGCAGTGCTGACCCTGTCTCTGACTCTGACATACCTGCTCTCCCCTGGTCCTACTCTCCCCAGTTGCCCCTGTCCCAGGTAGAAAGATGCCGGTTGGACGTTCATCTGGTCTTCGACGACTGCTGGCCAGTGCCCACCATGGGCCCCGCGTCCCTCCAGGGGGATCTTGCGGTGGACGGCTGTGTGTACCACCTGGACAACCACCAAACCTCCTTCTGACCTCTTCGGCTCCTCGGTGACCCACCGTGTCACTATCACAGGTTTGTGGGAAGCCCTTTGTCTTCGTATCAGAGGCTTTCGGACCAGGTCTCCCTCTGCTGCAGCACCTCAATCTGCCACCGGTTCTCTCCAGACTCCTCTGTGTCCTGTGTCTGGCCCTATGCATGCGGGTGAGTCACTGGAGGAGGGGAAATGGTAGTGAGCCTCCTGGGACCCAGGCCTCCTGCTGCCAGGTGGCTCCTCACTCAGACACGTCATGGACTCCAAAGGGCTGCTGGACTTGTGGCTTTTAAAACAATGCAGGCATCGTGGCAACCAGGAAAAAACCCAGTGTTAAACTACAAATTGGCTATTCAAGGCAGGCTTTCTTTGTCAAGAGGCCAAAGCATGCCTCTTCTGTCTTCTCATTAGGATGGGGTGGCATTGGGGCCCCTGGTGGCTCAGTGGTTGAGTGTCTGCCTTTGGCTCACGTCATGAACCCAGGGTCCTGGGATCAAGTCCCACATCGGGCTCCCTGCAGGGAGCCTGCATGTCCCTCTGCCTGTGTCTCTGCCTCTCTCTCTTTCTCTTTCTCATGAATAAATAAATAAAATCTTAAAAAAAATAAATGAAGTTAACTTCCTAAAAGATTTGCTTCTTCCACTGCAGAATGTTGCATCTAATGTGGAGCTCAAGTGCTTGGGGCATAAGAATATTAAGTTATAAAGAACAGTAATAAAACAAGTGCTGTGTGATATACATCATGTTAATACCCTAAGCGTTTGATCTGGTATCTAAAAAGTAGAAAATAATCTTCCCTGTTTTGGAGGTGACAATTGGTAAAATTCTATTTTGGGATTTGTATGGGTTTCCAGCTTAATTAATATTAATTAATTGAGGTAGAGAAAAATAAATTGACCAAAATCTCCATGGCCAGAGACCACATGTGGAGCTCTTTCTCTGGGGAATTGCCCTGTGCAGACCCCTGCTGCTGGGTCACAGTGATCTGTCCTCAAGGACAGAAGGCCCCAGGAGGCCCCTTCAGCCATGGGCCCCATCCAGCTGGAGCATGGGCCCATCTTGTGGGGACCTGTCCTAGGACACAGTGACCCTGGGGGGGATAGGATGGAGGTCAGTCTCCCACCCAGGAGGAGTGTCCGTGCCCCATGATTGCCCACACCCTATCCCTGAGAGGAGCACCCACACCCTCTGGGTTTCCATGCTCCACTCCTGGGAGGAGTGCCTGTGCCCCCACAATTCCCCATGTTCCACATACTGCTGAAGGAGTCCCTCAGCCCCACATACCATGCACTTGGCTCTCAGGCCCTGCCCACTCACCTTGGGCCACAGCCCGAGTTTCCTGGTGGTAGGAGCCATGGCAGGTGCAAGCACTGAAGTGTCCTCAGGTTTGGAACCCTGGCTCAGACCTGGAGCACTCCTGCTCCTATTCACCAGACACATGTCACAGCGCTGTTTGGTTCAAATGCCTGCTTCTTAATGCACTGCACCTTGGCTTTCTTGATCCCCCTGAGCCTCAGTTTCCCCAGCTGTGAGCTGGGATTTTGCTGAGGATGAGGTCAGAGAAGGCAAAAAGCGCTCTTGCTGTGTCATCCTTTCTGTGTCTCTGCCCCAACCCCCATCTCGTCAGCTTCCTAGTAAAAATGGCATAGAAAGGGGATCTTTGGCCAGATTCAAATCTAGAAGGCAGAGGAAAGAAACGAGAAACAGAAGATCTTCAAGGAGGGTCTGATTTCACCTCGGTATGATTTAGTTCCTCCGTGAGGAAACAATGGAAGGACATGATGTTCTGTGAGCAGTTTCATCAAAGTGGCTCTGCACCACGGGCTTCACAAAATACCCAACACGAAAAGTATGCCATTAAATCTGTTACCGAGAGAGAGAGATGGAGAGAGGGAGAGAGGGATGCCACTTCTTGACTGTTAGACTTCACAGAGGCCTGTCTCCTTGACCTCTCCCCTGACTCCCGAGTAATCCTTTCTTGGATCTCCATGTTTGTGCAAGAGAACATGCAGTTCCCAGGGCCCCCGTGTCTTTAGATTCAGATTCATATTTGCGGTGGGCCACCCTCTTACGGATGATCTAACCCATCCCTTCCATGATAGAAGCAAAGAGAAGTTTCCTTCCTCTGAAGAGTCAAGAGACCAACGAGATGACAGCAGTCCCACCCACTGCTGTGCCCAATTACAGGCTCTCACAATCACTAAAATTAATAATAATTTTTTAAAAGTTCATCAGGAGCCAATAGTTACAAACTTACTTCTGACAAGAGAGAGAAAGAAAAACCCAGACTTTCTTGGGTGTAGTCATTTACCATCTTAGCTGTAGAAATGGTGGTGCCGGTAGGGCAGGCACACCAGCTGCCACAGTGATTGTCTGTGCATAGTGGGATTCCAGGCCCCAATGGGTCCAATCTTCTCACTGGGGCAAGAAACAGAGGGAGTCAGCTCTTCATCATCCTCGACCTCGGAATGGCCATCTTCTGTTTTCTGGGATGATGGCCAGAGGGGAAAGCCTGTGACATCTCTACTTTCAGGATTTTACTCAGGTTGACTTTGTTGTCAGGTACATGATCAATGGTTGAAATGTGTCCTGAGAAAAGATTAGACCCTCTCTGGAGGGAACACAGTTCTCATTGCATTAGCTCAATCCAGGGACTGTGCTGCTAATACGCTCCTGTGATTGCTCACATTTTTCTGACTTGCTCTTTCATATTATAAAAGACGCAGTTGCCCCTGCTAAGGCTGCATGCTCCTGGGGGTTGTTGTTTGCTGTGTTTATCTGCCATACTTAGTGTGTAAACATCTGTGGCTGCTCTGACTTTTTCATGGAGCCCCTCATTATCTCTGAGTACTTTGGGCCTTAACTCTCACCATATTTAACACCCACAGTGACCTTCTTCTGTTTTTCTGTGTTTTTCATCCATCTTCTCGACCAGAGGCAAGTCACTTCACCTTCCTCAGGGGAGGACTGGGTGGGCTGAGGATCTCTGCCAGAGGCACATGGTGGATCCTTCTGGCTGTATTCAAGAGGGGACCCCAGGTCATCCAGCGACTTGAGTCCCTAAGGGGTTAACTTCCGAAGGAAGGAATGTCAGCACACACACGTGCCCCATCCTCATGTCAATGCTGGCATCCTACTTCTTTATCAGGAGGAGAACTAGTACTGAGACTCTTCTTTGGAGCAGAGAGGTCATCTTGAAAATCTCAATACTTTGATTTCATGGCTTTTTATCCTGGGTTGATTTTCAAAACCGCACGTGCATTTAAATTCACACAGACCTGGACCGATATTGGTGGCCACAGAGCCTTGGGTATGACAACCTTGACCACTGGGCTTCAAGGACACAGAAGTACTGGTGGGACATACAACTTCGTTCCGGCATCCATGTGTGGGCCTGGAGATTGAGGAGACAAGTGGTGAGTTAGAAGAAAGTACAAGGGCATCAGAAGAGACAGGTCTGTAGGGTCACATAAAGGTGGACGCAGAGAGAAGGGGGGAGGGCAAGCAGAACACGCACATGTAGAAAAGGTAGAAGCAACCACATATCTGGTGCTTCTCAGGGCCAGGCACCGCGCAGGTCATGGTTTTCCGCACAAGAATGTTCACTGCAACGTTATAAGGGCATTCGCAAATAGCTGAGTACTAACAAGAAATCTATAAGTGGAGAATTCCACTTATCCGAAATCCACCATGAGGATTTTTAGAAAGCAAACCCATCCATGAGCAAAGAATTGAACTCCTCAGGTTGAACCTGAGTGTGTGACCTCCGGGGAGGGAAGAGGCAGGGACACAGCAGCTACTTTGGGTTCACGAATCTGGGAAAGGAGTTTGAGGAGACTTCTTGATATTTTCTTGATTCCCTCATTATCCGTTCTCTGGATTTGCTCCCCGTTTGCGGGAACACAGCCATAAGTGACTTCTTAGCAAAGGGAAGGTGTGACATCTATGATCTGGGTCATCACGGCCATCTTTCCCGACACTTGGTTGGGGAGAGGTCTTTAAGCTCCTTCCTGAAGGTCACACTGGGCATCACAGGGGGAACAGTATCACCTTCGCTCTGCGGCCTCCAGCAATCTCCTTCTGGTTCCAAATGTAAAGACCATGCCCACCAAAGCCCAGAAGTCAGCCCAGCGCTGGGGAGACAGCAGTGAGCAAGAGAGGGAGACACTACGCTCCTTGGGCACTTAACCTCTTATAATCCCACCTTTGCAGGAGGGAACGACCTACTGCCTGTGGTTGGAGAGGCACCCGGAACACACTTTCCTCCACTAATTAATTAGCATTTATATTATCTCCCACCACACTTGAAATTGGGGCACCAAACAGATGTCCCCCCTCTTTTTTTTTTTTGGCTGTGTGTGTGAACTAAAATCATTTTTAGGGAAACAGGTATGTAAGGATCTGGGCAGATGAATTAGAGTTTATTTTCTAGTGGCCTCTAGCGGCACTTGTCAGAATTGCATCTCAGTCTGTGGTTTGGGGACCCCACGTCCCCCGGGGAGGCTGAGGACCCCCCAACCACTACCCCCCTGGCTGGAATGCACTGTCAGCTCTGCTTGAAAAGGACACTGCGCTCCTGCACAGCTGATCCCATAGGGGTGAGACCAGCTTCTTGTCCCCATAAAAATCAAAACTGCTCACTCCCTGTTTCCTTCAGCCACCCCCCAAGATTCTGAGACCCCAACCTTGGGAATGGGAAATGCACCGTTTGTAGGAAGGGGATATACGTCGTTCATAGAGTGAATTTCTGCTTTTCTGTCTTGCATGAGCAGATGCCCTTGTGGCTATACCTGCATGATTTTTTTTTAAAGATTTTATTTATTCATGAGACACACACACACACAGGCAGAGACATAGGCATAGGGAGAAGCGGAGCCCACGGGGAGCCCACGGGGAGCCCACGGGGAGCCCAATGTGGGACTCGATCCCAGGACCCTGGGATCATGACCTAAGCCAAAGGCAGACGCTCCACCACTGAACCACCGAGGCGCCCACCTGTATGATTTTGTTTCCAGCTAAAGCGAGGAAATAAGCCATCACCAGTCACAAGGAAAGGAACTTTGAAGACAAACCTTTCCAGAGGCTTCTGGGTCACAGTATTTTTTTTTTTTAGGGGCACATTTGGTGAGTAAAGACCAGTTTATTTAGACTGCCCAGTCCTGCCAAGGAGTCTCCCGTCAGGCTGCTGAGTTTTCTTCAGAAAGTTGCAACACCATGGACATTTGAGAACGTGGGTGGCTTCTGAGCCCATCTGCTGGCTCTTTCTCTTTTTTTTTTTATTATTTATGATAGTCACACAGAATGAGAGAGAGAGGCAGAGACATAGGCAGAGGGAGAAGCAGGCTCCATGAACCGGGAACCTGACGTGGGATTCGATCCCGGGTCTCCAGGATCGCGCCCTGGGCCAAAGGCAGGCGTCAAACCGCTGCGCCACCCAGGGATCCCCCATCTGCTGGCTCTTGCTTGTTCTTTGCGCGACCTCTTGCACAGGGAGCGAACAGCAGGCTGCCACCGGCATTTGTCACCAGATCAATCTCATGATCTCGCCTCGGGTCCGTTTGGAGAGGGTCTCGTGTGGTTTCCGCGGGCCACGTGGTCACACTGTGTGCCTGCACATGCAACAGAATGTTCCACCCACAATTAGATCCGCTCACGCCCTGCGGGGTAATCGCGTCAACGGCAGTAGAGCAAAAGCAGAGTTTTCCACTAGGAATCCTCGTTTCCTTCCACATATCAGGTTTCCATGCTCCGTCGTCTTAGCAAAAAAAAAAGTCCCCCAGGCATAAATAATCAAGTTAATGAAACTTATTAGGAGAATAAATGCCCTGAATAGATGCCACGAACATGCATATTCATAGGACCCACAGAATCAACCCGGCTTTCATCAGATCACCTCACACCACGAAGTACAGAGTAAATTTGTGTTTTGTATGAGAGAAATGTGCCGTTTCTCTTAGGCTAATGAAATCCACACTGAGAGCTATTTGAAGTAACTAGAAATTGACGCCTATTGGATAATAATTAAAACTCCAAGAACATTTACCTGTGAGAAAATGAGAAGCCCAGTTCCCCCCACGTGAGACGGTGGTCTCCCCGTCCCAGGACGCGGGGGCGCCCCCAGAACACCTACTGTACTGTAGGAGCCCGTGAGCAAGGGGGATGTGAGCAAGCAATGATTTTGATCATTTCAAGAAGATGCAGAACCGTGTTGTGCTCCTATTCGGCTCCTGCTTGTCTGGCTGGTCGGGTCTTCCTGACACGTACTTTTGCAAACAGCCTGAGAAAGGGGGACGGCGGAGGCCAGGTGGCAGCAGGCCTCACCCCCTCCTCCTGCCTCTGGCCTGGATCCAAGCAGCCCAGGGAGAGGCAGGAGTCTGGGAGGATGGCCTGGGGCCTGGGGGCAGCCACAGGAGGAAGGGCTGCATCACTGGGCATAGGGCGGGGGGGGGGGGTCTAGGGAGCGAGTCCATGAAGACAGGCTCCTAACCTTTTCTGCACCACAGATGGACCCTTTTGCACCTGGGTCCCTTTTAATGCATAAAATGAAACACATCGTATGGAAAATATCTATAGCAAAATTATTAAATATTTTTCGAAACAAAGGATGCGATACGTGAGCTCCTGTATTCAGTGCATAACAGGATTTTGCGGCAGGCCCGCCGAGGGGTGTAATCACGGAGTAGTGATGAGCGAAACCAAACGTTGGGGCATCTGCCACAACCGCAGGGGTTCGAGAGAATAAGCGATTTTCTCTAGCAGCCAGCCGTGAGTGCGATGAGTATCTCTGGGCTTTCCCTACGTTCATCATAAGAGGAAATGCTACATTTCACTCAGAGGTTAGTGAAAATAAACATGTGGTTTCCCCACCATGTTCACAGGCAGGTCTGGGGGGCCTGGGCCCCCCGGGCAGGGCCCTGCCACTATGTTCTGAGGTCCAGGGAATGCTGGGGTCTCTAGATGACAGCGGAGCCTCCAGAGAGAGACCCCAGGAGCCTGGAGTCTTCACAAGCTCTGGAGGACGGTGGGTACCCACCGTCCAGCGTGCTCATGGTGGAGGGGCATGTCTCTGTCCTCCGTTGTTTGCAAATTCAGGGACCCGATCTAATGATACCTGAGGGACCCTGGTTGAGTCCCACAGCTAATCTGCCCAAGGTGTCACCAAATGGCAGGGACTGTTCCCCAGGAAGACTTGGCCTTTCTCACAGTATTTCTTGTTCAATCACCTTCCTCCCAAGAAAGTAGAAATATTTCCTGTCCGGTTCACCACTGAATCCAGCCAATAGGATATGTTCGAGAAATATTCATAGGACAACCGTATGAACACTTATGTGAAAGGCATTTGGGGAGACCTAGCATCCTGTCCACAGCACTTGTCCTGCACCTTCAGATCTTTCATCTAAGGGATGTTTTCTTTTAATATTCTTGGACG
This sequence comes from Nyctereutes procyonoides, assembly GCF_905146905.1. Lineage (NCBI taxonomy): Eukaryota > Metazoa > Chordata > Mammalia > Carnivora > Canidae > Nyctereutes > Nyctereutes procyonoides. Next base: position 61,790,876 of record NW_026575146.1, on the reverse strand, counting down.
GTCTAATGAAAATGGACGGTCTAATGAAAGCCAAGGAAAACAAAACAGATGATGATAACAAGGGCTGGTGAAGAAGCACCGAAATGCCATGTCCTCAGTCATTGTTGATGGGAAAGTACAGCGGTGCAGCTTCTTTGGAGAATAGTTTGAGATATTTCTTAGAAAGATCACTGATTTACTGGGGCACCTGGGGGCTCAGTCAGTGAAGCATCTGCCTTCAGCTCAGGTCATGATCTCAGAGCCCGACGGCTCCCTGCTCAGTGGGGCCCCTGCTTCTCCCTCTGCCTCTGCTGCTTCCTCCACCCTCCTTCTCCATTCTCTGTCTCTCAAATAAATAAATAAAACCTTAAAAAATGAATGAAAGCACTGATTACCATATGACCTAGCAATTCCACTCCTAGGAATCTACCTGAGAGAAACAAAAGCCTCCATCCACATATGAGCACGTGCAAAAGTTCACAGCAGCATTATTCAGAATATCTGAAAACTGGAAAAATCCAAATGTCCACTGACAGATGAGTGGATAAACAAATATAGCATATCCATATGATGGAATACTATGCAGCAATAAAATGAACTTCTGATAATGGACTACAACACGGATGAATCCCGAAAACATTGTTTGGTGAAAGGAGCCAGAAGCAAAACGCCACATGTTGTATAATTCCATTTATATAAAACGTCCAAAGAAGGCAAATCCATTGAGGCAGAAAACAGAGCAGATAGCCCGGGGCTGACAAGCACGAAGGATTTTTGTGAGGGGATAGAAGTGTCCTAAAGTTAGATTAGAGTGAAGGCTGCACACTCTGCAAATCTTAAAAAAATCACTGAATTGTACCTTTGGAATGCCTGAGTTTTATGAGAGTAAATCACAGCACAATTAAAAAAATTAAGAAATAAAAATAAAAAGGGGGTGATGGCCTGACTAGTGGAGACTCAAGGAGCCTCGAGATCTCTCCCCGAAGGAAAGGGAAGCGCCTTCTCTGGAGCCCAGAACGAAGTCCCTCTTACAAAATGCCATGGGTCTCCTGGCGTGAGCGATGTGAAGACACAGAGACTGGATACAAGGTAAGAGCCAGGCCTGGAGGTGTCCACGGGTTGGAAAAGTCGTGTGGACACAGACTCCACGGACTCGTGTCTACTTCAGCACACAGACCAAGTGCACCTGTGTGTCACTTACAGGAAAAAGCTCCAACAAGCAAATTGAGAATGGAAACCAGGTAGCAGGAGGAGGGGTCCTGAACACGGAAACCAACTTCCGGACAACTTGTAGATCAGTTTCTTTACTCTTTCCCTTGGCTCTTATAGCCCAATTCATGTATCTCAAAGTAATGGAGAATCTGCTTCTTTTTTTTTTTTTTTAATAAAGATGTTATTTATTTATTTAAGAAAGAAACAGAGAATGAGAGAGAGAAAGCATTTGCAGGGGACATAGGGAACAGACTCCCTGCCGAGCAGGGAGCCCGATACAGGACTCAATCCCAGGACTCTGAGATCATGACCTGAGCTGAAGGCAGACACTCAACCGACTGAGCCATCCAGGCATCCCCCAAGGTAATGGTGAATCTTAACAGAATTCTTTGGTTGCACATTTTTATCAGTGTAGACTGGCTTTCCCCCAAAGATGTGGCTCTAGTGCGATTTTCTAATAAAGACATCATAGTAGGGGGGCATTTGCCTTTGGCTCAGGTCATGGTCTCAGGGTCCTGGGATCGAGTCCTACCTTGGGCTCCCCGCTCAGCAGGGGAGTCTGCTTCTCCCTCTCCCTCGGTTTCTCCTCCAACTCATGCTCTCTTTCTCTCTCTCTCAAATAAATAAATAAAATTTAAAAAAATGAAAGACACTATAGTGAAGGAACAAAGTAAAATATAAAATTTGGTTAATTAAAGTGACAATAAGATGAGCATTAAAACCTTAAGAAAGAAAGACCATATTAAGGAAATGATGAAAGACAAGGCACTAGGAGTGAAGAGCCAGCACCGGGAAATGGGGTGTGCCGTTCCTGTCAAGTTCTTTAGAGAAAAAGGAACGGATCTGAATGCGGGGGGGGGGGGCATGCAGCAGGAGCACAGGGTGGGGCCCGGCTCTCTCCTCCCCTGAATTCTCTCTCACCTGCCTGTCAGCCTCCCCCTTAGACCTTGATCACTAGCGCGGTTCCCCCGAGCTTGGCCCTCTGGTGGGCACACTTGTGAATGGCACTGGAGCTGCATCACCCCTTCCCACCCTGAGGTGGTGGGGATCCTTCCCCCTGCCTTCTGGAGTCAGGTCACTTGGCCCTGCCCTCCCCGGGAACCTGCATGTGTCCCTGAGGCCTTCCAACACCCAAGGGATGGTTTTCAATCTGCCTCTCTGCCTCTGGGCAACATTTTTCACTAAAACCTCAGCACTTCAGATTGGAAAAGAAAGCGAACAGGACAAGGGCCCCTGGGTGGCTCAGTGGTTGAGCTTTGGCTCAAGTCATGATCTCGGGGTCCTGGGATTGAGCCCTGCATCAGATTCCCCGCAGGGAGCCTGCTTATCCCTCTGCCTGTGTCTCTGCCTCTCTCTCTGTGTCTCATGAATAAATAAAACCTTAAAAAAAAAAAACCCAAACAGGACAAATTCATGAAAAGCAATGCTAATGAGTTAAAAATGAACTTTCCCTGCCTTTTTGAAAACATGCCCTAGAGCCCGGCCACGGGTTCCCAGTCCTCTCCACCTATGCCCAGTGCTCCAGGGCTGGGGGTCCCGACTGGCACTGAGACATCGCTGGTGGCAGCTCCGTGGCAGGGCCCCGTGGGGAGGCTCTGCTGAGACACCTGCCACCTTCAAGTCCTGCCCTCGCTCACCAGCAGGGGCCCTGCTAGGAATCCTCCAGCTGAGTAGCTCCCCATCCACTGAAGGCCAGAGAGCCCCAGAATACATCGTTAATGTGACAAAAAAGCGAGGCAGGAAACCATCTGTAAAGAAGAGAACCGCTTATGTACTAAAGTAAAGGGATACGTATAAACGGGGAGGACCCGTAGGAAGCCGATGACCGCCGTCTACCCGGAGGAAGAGAGTGGGGAGAGACAGGACGGACTGGGACGGGCAGGACTTCCCAGTGTGCATGTCTCTGGACTACAGGGACGTAGTCACCGCGCAGTAACCAAGTGAAACAAATGTGAAAAGGAAATACTGTCTTGTAACAGCCCCACGGTCTCGAGTGTGGACACCTGACCCCGGGGTCATGGCCTTCTCTGTACGGGTGCCAGCTAGGCTAAATCCAGGCGTCCTCCAGCTAAATAAAGCACCACTCCTGTCTCAAGAGCCACCTACTGTGTGCTCATGACGTCCCAGGCCAGCAAGGCCCTAGTCTCTACTACCTTGGGGACTGATGAGGGGGACAAGAGGACGAGGTGGGAGCAAGATGGGCCTTGCCAGAGTCACCTTAGCTCGCAGCAGTGAGGCTTCCAGCTGGTACTCTGACCTTGATTTACTCAGACACGAGCGCCTTCTTATAGTTCACCTCAACAGAGGTTTTCTAGGTCCCTGTAAGAATCTCACACACAACTGACACCCGTGTGAGGCCCGCTTTAAACAAAGTCGCCCCGAAATAGGCATCAGCAGAGCGTGTCGAGGCAGAACCCAAATGCAAAGGGAGCCCACTTAATCAACGTTTCCGTGTCCAGAGAGGTCAGCAGGTTTCTTTCGTAGAGGGGGAGCTAGTGTATACTGTGGCGCTTAGGCCAACACCCTACAATTAGTCCAGAAAAACGAGCCATTGCTCTGATGGACCGTTTCCACGAGGATCATTTATCAAAAAATAGAAGGACCGCAAAAGCTGTCCGTGGCATCGTACAGGCTTGACTGAGCTCATCACACTTTCGTGAGTGACTCAGTAGCGGTGGCCGTTGCCCTCTGTGGGGTGAATAGGGCGAGTGGCCGGCAGACAGCCTGTGCGACATTGATCTCATGATGGGGCAACTTCGCTCTAAGGTCAGTTGTTCGGGAACATCCAGTCTAAGCCACTGTTCAGTGAACTTGAGAAACTGAGTGACCTTCCGGCAGACGAGTAAGACTTCACAACGACAGGGAGCTGTGACGACCAAAGGCTATGTTGGGCCCCAACGTAAAATTCCCCAAATCAAAACCTCTCCCACTCTGCAAAAAAAGCCTTGCAAACATTTCCACAGAACTTGGCAGGGGGCGGGGAGGGGCACCTCAGCCCTGTGGGTGGCCTGAGCTGCGGCCCCCCGTCCCAGGTGGTAAACCAAGGTAGCGGCTGCCGTCCCACCCGGGCCCGAGGAGAGGGCAGCAGGGGGCTAGTTCCCATATTCTACTCTCAGGTGCCAACCCAACAGTTAGACCATCAGGTGCACCAAATTAGAGATAAGATGAAGTTCCTCTTTCCGATCAGGGAAATGAGAAGTAGCTCCATTTAACCTTGAGCTCTTTCACTATGCGATGCGGACCACACTCACCAGGAGCAGGGGCTCTGGTCGGGGGAGCTCCCGGCCCAGCGCCAATCATGCTTCCTCTGCCAAGCAGAGAAGAAACGCCCTCCCCACCACCCCGATTTCAGGATACACATTGAGACAAGTGAGTTCTTTATTGGTCTCTGTGGCTCTACGAGAGAGCAGCATTATGCCAGAGCCGTGGGCAAGGACCATGTGCAGGAGAGCCCTGGAGCTCAGGATGACCCGAGGTCTTGCATGATCAGGACCGTCAGTCCTGGGCTTCAGTGGCTGGCCGGGGACCCTGAGCCCAGCATCAGCACCTGTTAGGCACTTGTATGTGCACACTCTCGGCTGCACCAGGACCTGCTGCAGGCGGATGCACTGCGGCCTGCACACAGGACGCAAATCCCCAGCCGAGCCAAGCTGGCCCCAGGACTGTGGAACCCGCCAGGCAGCACCAGCAGAGTCCTTGGCGGGCAGGAGCCCCTCTGGGTCTCATTGCTGGAAGCCGTGGAGAGCTGGACCCTGGGGTGACCGTGGTTCAGATGGCTGACGTGCCAAGGGAGCAGAGGCCCAGGCGGCCCAGGGTGGGTGGTGAAGGTGGCTCCATTCGCACTCACAGCCTCACCCCACCTCCCCACCCTGCTCCAGGGCCCCGAGGAAGTGCCAGGTCCAACCTCCAGATCTCAAAGTGCCAGGGACCAAGGGACCTCAAAGCAGAGAGGTTAAAACCAAATAGCAACTTCACATCATCTGTAGTGAACTCGCCTCCCAGATCATAACACAGAAGCAACGGAACGTGCTTCCATCATTTGGCTGCGCTCAGGAGTTGCCCGTCCTGGACAAGACGCCCCAAAGCCACTGCAAACAGCCCACGGCATCGCCGTTGGGTCCCGCGGCACTGCGGCTGCCCGCCATCCTCGCAGCCCGCACAGAGCCCATCAAAAGTTCTGTTTCACTTTATTGGATACACCAGGGATGGGAGTTACAAGTGAGATCATCGGTGTGCCAGCCTGTGAGCCTCCTCTCCCACCGGCTCTGAAATGAACGGACCTCGCCTACATAGGACACAAACACAAGCAAACCAAATTACAATCAGGTGGCGTCCCAGGGTGGGTAAAGTAAACAGTTAAATTACTAAGCTCGCCATACGTCCATGAAAATGGCATACAAAACCATATAAATTACATTTCAGGTCTGTACATGATTCTCGAGAAACAAAACAACAATACTGTGCTCTGTACAACGTCGCTCCAAACATTCCAAACCCAAGAAACACTTGCCCCTGAATTCCAGAAAAGTGGGCGAAAGACACATGCAGGATGATTAAAATCATTTCACAAAAATGCAAAATCGCATTGGGTTTCTTTTAAGGCACATTTGCATGTAAGGCGCAGAGAACTCCCATTTCAGAAGCCCCGTGTTCACGGGACCCTGGCAGGCAGGCGGCAGCATCCTGTTCCCGCCGATCCTGGGCGGCAGCGGGGAGACGGTCTCTGGCAGAGGGGCAGGGCGGGGTGGGTGGCAGGGAGACAGCAGGCCGGCTCCATCCTCGAACAGGCCGGCTGCCCCGAATCCCAAAGCCCGACGTCCCGCCTCGCAGCCCCACAGGCCTGTGTTCCCAAAGTTGCACCACGTCCGATCCTATGTGCAAGGTGGAGGGCAGACAGTACCTATGTCCCTGCAAAGTGCAGGCCCTGCTCACCCACCACCCATCTCCCTCGGGGAATGCTGGGGGCGTAGGTGGTCACCGGGCATCCCTCTGGGCCACCACCTTTGCCTGGTCAGGCGCCACCAGCTCAAAGACCCTCCAGCCGCAAGTGGCCACAAACGGCAGCTCTGCGCACGAGAGGACGACACGGGTGCAGATTCTGTGCAGTGGGAGTGCACGCCAGCCCACTGGTGCCTGGGCTTGAGCCTCCCCGCTGAGTGCCCAGTGGCCCCAAGCCCCCTCAGGCCTCCAGCTGCCCCTCGGCCTCATCCATCTGCAGAGTCTCATTGTCCCCTAGCAGTTCAGTTTCCGGGACAGAACCATCCTCCTCCTCCTCTGCTTCCTGCACTGGGCTCTGGGCTGCATCGTCTGGGGTGTTCTGGGTGTCCTCGGTGGCTTCTGAGAGCAGGGCTGCCCTGTCGGCCATGGACGTGTTGGAGGGCGCCGTGGTGACATAGCCTGTGCTGGTGGAGCCACTGCCACTGTGGTGGGAGCCGGGCTTGGGGACCACCTGGGCAGGCACCTGCTGCGGGGCCATCTGCATCGGGATCTGGACCGGATAGAAGTTGGACAGGTAGGCCCCATAGGCGGGCACCGGCTGGTACCCATTGACTGGGATGTAGAGCTGGGGAGGGGGCACCATGGGCCGGATCTGGCCCTTCATGGGGATGAACGGGGGCTGCGGAAAGGGCTGGGCCTTCTGCTTGGGGCCCCCGTAGCGGGCGTTGCTGACATTGCTGACCGGGCTGGTGCTCAGGGAGCTGGTCTGCGTGGTGTTGCTGGCGCCCGAGGTCTGTGCCGAGCTGTTGTAGGTGGACAGGCTGCCCCAGGCACGCAGCCGGCTGTGGATGTCCTTGAAGCGGGGCCGCCGGCTGGGAAACTCGTTCCAGCACTCGATCATCAGGGCATACACCCAGGCGGGGCAGTCGTCCGGGCAGGGCAGCACCTGCCGGCTGCGGACCATCTCCACCACGTCCTGGTTCGAGTGTCCGCAGTAGGGCTGCAGGCCGTAGCTGAAGACCTCCCACAGGACCACGCCGTAGGACCAGATGTCTGAGTCCACGGAGAACTTGCCGTACATGATGGCCTCGGGGGACATCCAGCGGATGGGCAGCAGCGCGCTCCCCATCAGCTTGTAGTAGTCGGCCGAGTACACCTCGCGGAACAGCCCCAAGTCGGAGATCTTCACATTCAGCTTGTCGTACACGAGGACGTTGCGGGTGGCCAGGTCCTTGTGCACCACGTGGTGGCTGGACAGGTACTCCATCCCCGAAGCGATCTGCGCCACCACGTGCACGAAGTCGGGGGGCTCCAGGGCTGACTTCACTGTGCGGTCGTCGTCTGTGCTGCCCACGTCGGAGTGCGGCGAGCGCATGACCAGGAACTCGTGGAGGTCACCGTGTGAGCAGTAGCTGAAGACCATACTGAGCGGCTGGTCCTTGGTCACCATGCCCAGCAGGCAGACGATGTTGGGGTGCTGCAACCGGGCCCGAAGCATGGCCTCGTGCCGGAACTCCTCCCGGAGCGGCCCCTCTGCTTTGTCCTTCAGCGTTTTGATGGCCACGGCCTGGCTCTGCTCCCCTGGCGCCGGGCCGAACAGGTGGCCTTTGTAGACCTTCCCAAACCGGTCCTCTCCGAGCTCCTCCATGAACCTCACCGACGACAAGCTGATCTCCTTGAGCTTGGCCTGCCGAGAAGAAAAGCTGTCGTGAAACACTTGCATTTGCACAACAGGGCAAGGATGGGTGGGGGGGGAGGGCGGTTGGGGGGGAACAGGGGCGGTCCCGGTGTCGCCCACCTGCACGGCCCAGCAAAGGACCCCCAGCGCTGCCCATCCCAGGCTCAGCCTGCCCTGCATACCGCTCTCTGCTCTTAACCACACTGACAGCATGAGGCTGCCTGAGGACCCCTGCTGGGCTGCAAGTTCCGTCCCCCCAAAACTCCAGAGGCACCATCACAGACTGTGTGTGCACACCTGCTCACACTCAAGCACATACACACACATGCACACACACCCAGCCAAGCTGGGCTCCACCATCCCGGAGGCACCCCTGGACTCTCGCATCCATGTCCCCCACGCAGGACCCTTCCCAGAGCTCCCCGATGTGTGGCCGGCGTCGAGGCCCAGGCACCACCACTGCTCCTGGAGAGACCCAGTGTGTTTCTGGGACCCTGTGGCGCGCTACCCACGGTGTCTGCCACTGTCAGAGCCTAGGCCAGCTGCTCTCCAGCGGCTCCACCATGGGCCCATCCCACTGCTTCCTCTTGATTGGCTCCGTCATGACAGAGGCCGGCACATGGTGAAATCAGCCCCAACGTCCTGCTCCTTCTGTGTGTCCCTCCCTGTGCTCAGAGGCTCCCCGTCTCCTCACCGTCCACCCCCACAGCCCCAGTGAGCGTGCAGTGGCCGCTGGCTATGGAGCCAGGTGAGTCCCTTCTCTCCCTGACCACCCTGAACACCCCCTTCAGAGCCCAGCCTGCCTTCAAGTAGTAATGTCCCCTCACATAGGCCAGGCTGGCTGTGACAGCCTGTCTCCTGTGCTGTGTGTCGGGGTGTTCTTGCCGTCCTGGGGGCTCTTGGGGTGGGTGGGGGGTGGGCAAGGGCTGGGGGGATGGCCTCCAGCCCCAGGTGGAGGTTAGACCAGCCTCGCCCTAACTTCTCTATAAGTCTGCCAATCCACCCTTTCCCTGAAAATCAAAGCAAAACCGACCCAAGCCCAAACTGGCCAGAAAGCAGGGCTCTGTCCCTTACAAGAGCCAGACGGGCCCTTGCCTGGTGGCCCACCCGAGCCCTTTTCATTTTGTTCTGTGGGAACCTCAGCACAGCTCCTCGGGCTCCCGCTAAAGCAGCCATCGAGGCAGAGGGACAAGCCATGGACCGTGGGACTGGGGGTTCCCAACACTCCTACCGCTTCCTTCCTAATGACACATGGGTCCTGACACGTCTTAGAGCAGATACGAGAAGATAAAGGGCCATTTCAGATACTTATGTGTCGTGTATCAAGTAAACCAAGAGCCCAAACGTCCAGGCAAGCGAGCTCCAGGCAGAGGCTGTGCCGGGGCGGGGGTGGGGTGAGGGGGCGTGCGGAGGAGACCTGCTTGTGCTGGGTGATGAGAGGCATTTCCACATCCTGGCTTGGAGAAGCCATCAGCTGGCGCCGCTGCGGTGTAGACGCCGAGGCCTTCTGCTTATTCCGGCACATGCAGACCAAGAAGAAAAGACACGCGATGACCAGGGGGATGGCGATGCTCGGGACCAAGATGTACAGAATTCCCATCCTGCTGCTGTCCTGGGGACCTGGCAACGGCAACGTTCACAGTTTTTTTTTAAGACACAATCCCCCGTTCCAACTCCAAATTCTCCGCCAGCCCACGCCCTCCCCCCGCTGCAATATTCAAGCACAAGTGGACGATCCCGTGAGTTCCACGGAGGGGCAAGTCAGCACACCAAGCCTAAAAACGGGTGACATACTGAAAAGCACACAACCCCTTGCACGGGTGTGAGACAATCCAAAACTGCCGCCACGGGATGAATCGGGAATACACGGCACCAAAAAACAAAACAGAACAAAACAAAACCCCGTGGACTCTAAGGGTCTTAGTGTAGTAAGAACGAGCATCCTGGGGTGAGAAATGACCCTTTCTGCAACATTTTAGGATTTTCCTCCAGTTTTCAATATAATGAACATATATTCTTTGTAATAATTCAAAATGCATTTGACGTAAGAGAGCGCTGGTAGCCAGTGAGTCTGACCCAACCGCAACATGGGGCCACAAGCACGCTGGAAAACACGATGGTAAAATGTGCAGATTGTGGCTTTCCAGGTAGTCTTGCCATTTTCACAGGGAGGAGCAATGCTCTGTCTCCCTCTACAGGATCCACAGACAGGTGCAGGGGCCATGCGGGGCCGCAGTGTCTGTCTGTCTGTCCCATCAGTACCACGCTGACCCACTCCCCCACACCCTACTAGAGTTAAAATCAAATAACACCACAGAAGGCTCTTGCTCTCCGCTCCCTCCTATTCCGGGCAGATGTTCTAGAAGCCTCCGGGGCAGTGGAGGCTTGGGTCATTTCTCCGGGGAGATTTCATGCCCCTCAGGCCCAGGTCAGGGATGTGAGCGCCGTCCAAACACCTGTGCGACCATTTATTTTATCATCATCTTTTCAAAATCACCAACAGATACCATGCCTATTAACAACTGCGGTGATTATAGGGCCGCGAACATTCCTGATGGCCCATTTACCAAAGGCTACACCGCTGTTAGCAGGTTGGTGTTCACCTGATTTTCTATATTCGTGTTAAGGCGAACACCAAAGTAATGACAGACAGAGCTGTTCTGACAACAGTCTCACAACCAGAATTTTAAATAGAATTCTTTTTAAATGGGATCCAAGCCTCCATGTTGCCCCGCCCCTGGGTTTTGTGGCAGATTTATACATCTGAGACGAGGTTCCACGAAGAACAGACAGCTCCAGGCATTTGTCGGGAGCCGCACACAACTCGGTGTACAGCTGTATCTCTCCGTCATCCTCCTGCCCCTGCTGGGAAGCAATTAGCCTGCTGCTTCTTTAGCGACTCAAAGTGATCCTGCAACACGTATCCTTAGCATTCCTGCCAAGTGCAAAGATTTCTGCGATGGAAGATAATCCTAGACCTGCCAGATCAAACCGCATGCATATTTTTAATGTTTTGATTAATTTTTAACTACAAAAGTAACAACTGCTCGTTTTAAGAACGCATCCTTTTTTTTTGGGGGGGGGTCTTCTCTTAATTTAAATTCAACTAATTAACCCATAGTGTATTATTGGTTTCAGAGGTAGATTTAGTGACTCATCAGTTGCATATAACACCCCGTGCTCATCATATCACATGCTCTCCTTCATGCCCGTCACTCAGGTACCCCGTCCCCCCGCACCCCTCCCCTCCAGCGGCCCTCAGTTTGTTTCCTATGGTTAAAAGTCTCTGATGGTAACATTTCTGTAGGCAATGGAAGTCCCTGCTCAAAGTTTGGTGTGTATCTTTCCAAAACTTCATCCATAAAATGTAGGTGCCTATGTGTGCTCACACACGCACATGCACAGCTTTCCTTTGCAAAGAAAGAGCCAGAGAAGGGAAGGGAAGGGAAGGGAGGGAGGGAGGGATGCAGACAGGGATGGGGTAGGGGGAGAAGCAGCAAGCAGGAAGAACACAGCTACAGCCCTACAATGTCCTTTCTCTAACAGGACATCATGGACAATTTCCTTCCTCGCAGGAAATTTTTTTTAGACAACTGTGGCATTCTGCAAAGCAGCTTTACGATCATCTAACTCCTGACACTCTCTTAAAATTTATTCCTGCGGTGAACTCACATTCTTGAAGATCTGTGTTAAGATCTGTGCTAAGAGGAGTGGCAAATTTGGAACTGCCCAATTACACTCCCGGGAAGTAAGGGATCCGAGCAGCTGCAGGTGCAGGCTCGCCCAGCCCGGGGCCGCTGGGGCAGGGGCGGAGGTTGGCGGGTGGACGGCGAGCCTGGCTTTGCTTCACGGTTAATCTCTCCTCCTCTGTCTCTTCTCGGTAGTGTTTTCCAGCAACCCACTGCCTCTAGGTGCCCAAATGTAAGACTCAGATGGCAGCCAATCTTCTCTCGGGCACCCAGGCTGGCGGAAGCTGGCAAAACGTAAATGGTCTCAACACAGAGTCATGCTTGTCAGGTCTGCAACCCTTAACGGCCCTCTCTTCTTCTGTCCTTAATTTCACAAAGAAATTGCAGGGAAACTGGCAGGGAGACTGAAGTTCAGTTCTTCCTCAGTTGGCCAAGTCCACCTGTGAAAGCTGGTGTGGCAGGAGGTGAAGGAGGGCGGGGGGTGCTGCGTCCCCAGCACCAGAGGCCAGGCCTAGGCTTGACTGCAGCAGGAAGCACTTTTCCTAACATTGGGAAACATTATGTAACAGCGTCGATGGAGAAACCAGATGCCAAACTCAACAGCTCGGGACCACACACAGGGAGGAAAGCACTGACGGACCCAACATGTAAACAGCAGTCTCCACGGAGAGGTGAAATCTGGGGTGAAAGGCACATGACCCTTCAGACTTTCCTCCTCTGTCAAACCTCACAACCAGATAGGACTGCCAGGACCCACAACGGCTGTATTTACAACCAATAATCATGGTGGGGAAATGGGGGAGGTGCCAGGGCCACCAGCCCCCCAGCCCCACACCACCACAGTGCACTCAACAGTTAATGCGTTCAAAAAAAAAAGAGAGAGAGAGAATACATACTACAAGAGGGTACGTCACACAGTTCCATGCGTACGTTTTTATTCTGCGTGAAGCACCAGGGGCCTTCCATCTGCCCCCCAGGGTTCCGGCAGTAAGCATGCCCCCCTCCGAGCTCGGGGAAGTCTGCGCTGGTTAGGTGGTGGCTGTGGGGGAGCTGCAGGCCCCACGGCTGGCACTGGTGCCCTGACTTGGTGGTGCTGGCGGTGCCTCTGTAATCTGTGCCCGAGCCATTGTAGCACTGATGGTCTGGGAGGGAAAAGACATGTTAGGAGGCCCGAAAATTAAGCCTTTCTCGGGGGGGGGGGGGCGGTGTCCAGAGAGTATCCGTCTCCACCTCTCCCCAAAAGCAACAACAGAATCACTAAGCCTGCACCTACCCAAACGGGAATTCCCAGGAGACCCAAAAGTTTCCTTCCCAGAAAAGCAGCATTTAAAACGCATTTTAAATGAATCTCATGACTTCCACGAAGCTCCAAGGCCACAAGTTAAATCAGGGGTGAATCAGGGGATACATGGGGGGCAGGAAGCCCATTTGAAGTGATGCCATGATCCTGAGAGCACATTTGGGACCTGCCAGGCACCTCCATTCCCAAATGAGGATGTCGACCCCAACCTCCTGTTCACTTCACTAGAAGCAGAGCTGAACTGGCCAGGAGGGACAGTGAGCACCCAGGCCCACACCCTCCAACGGCCGCTGTGCTGCCCAGTAGGACACCGCATCATCTCTGCAGTGCACGGGGGGTGGGGACCCAAACCCAGGGTGCTCCCTGAGCCAGACCCGGGGTGCATGTGTGTGCTGAACAGCAGTCCTGCAGAGCTTACCGGGTGTAGACACTACTCTAAGCAGCTTCTACAGATTCACTCATGTAATTCACATTCCCCATCTTCTGAGGATCGTAGTTGCCATCGCCGTGCAATACGAGGAAACTGGTATTTAAGCAACGTGTCCAAGCTCACCTGGGGTGAGCCCTGAGCCAGGATTTGGACAGAGCCGTGAGCCCTGAGACCAGGCTCTGGCTGCCCTACCGAGGAGCTCCGTGGTGCTCTGGGAACCCCCAGCCTCACCAGAGAGCTGAAGAGAGTCCCAGGCCTGGGAGGAAGGCGGCCTCTTCCCCGGGTTTGCCCCTCCCTCCCCTTCAAGGTGCAGCACCCCGACCTCCTCAGAGATGAGAGATGTTTGGGGCCCAGGGCAGGTATGGAACGCGGCCCCGCCTGGGCTCCCGCTGCTCAGGGGCCTCTGCAGCACCCCTAGGATGCCGCCCCCTTGGGGTGTGTGTGGAGTCTGAAGCCCTAGTGGGTGGCGACTCACTCGTCCCTAAGAGCAGGGGCACAGCGGCTGGGCCTGGAGCCCTAACGTGGGGCCCCCTCCCTGGGGGACCGCCCGGCCTTGGGAGGGCCCAGCTCCGACACACACGGCCCGGGGGAGGGGGGCACCGGGTCAGGGGACTCACAGCGGCCCAGGCGCTCGGCCGGGATGCCGATGCGCATGCAGTTGGCGGCGTCGGGGCTCTCGGGCAGGGGCAGCGCCTCGCACTTGGGCAGCTGCAGCCGCATGAGGATGAGCGGGTTGGAGCGCGCGATGGTGTACTCCTGGCGGCACAGGTCGCTCTCCAGCACCTCGCACTCGTCCCGGCACAGCTCGCGGGGCTTGGGCGCCCGGGAGCGCGAGTCGCACAGCGGGAACACGAAGTGGCAGAAGGACGGGATGGCAAACTGCGAGCACTGGTCCGACAGGTGTGTGGAGGTGCCAATCATGGTGAAGGCCGCTGTGGGGGCAGGGAGACTGGTGTCAGGGTGGGCGGGCACCTGCTCTGGGGCCCCCAGGCCCCCCCGCCCCCCACCGGCCGCACCTGCGGCACCTGGCCGCATCGCCAGCCAGGTGTCTCTCACCTGCTCGGAGCCCCTGGCCCCCTCCCTCACTCGTGCCCACCCACCCTCTCCCCTCCCCCGCCCACCAGGGCCCTCCAATCCTCCGCCCTGTCGCCCTGTCTTCCTGTCTTCCGCACGCCCAGAAAGGCTCTCACCCAAGCAGACTCCCAGGGAGCATGAGCCACCCTGATCTGCACCAGATGAAGAAAGTCCCAGGTCCCAGGGCTTCACTTACAGACATCATAAGCAGAATAAGAAAGGAAAACCACACCCAGGTTCTCATCCAGCTAGATGCTTCTTCCACCCCAGGAAGATTCGGATTTTACACCCTTCCTAAGGCCCTGCTATGAACTGGGCTCTGCAAGCACAGGGCGGCTTGTAGAGCAATGGGGCTGGGTGGCTTCTAGAAGCAGAGATGGGAAAAGCACACAAGGACCAAGCCCCAGTCTTCTTTCTGACATCCGGGTCCTTGGGTCTGTGGGCAGAGAGGCCACCTGGGGAGGCCCTGTCAGGGCCTGGGTGGAGAAGGAGGAAGGGAGTAGGCCAGACAGGTGGGCAACCAGCCCTGTGAAATGCAGCCACGGGAGGAGTAAGAAAACAATGGGAGAGGCAGGGATGAGAGGGGCATTAGCATGACCCCTGATGTGGAGAGAGGAAGTGGGTGGGGGCTGCAGGGTGAGCGGGGGAACAGCAATGCCTGTGGCAGGAGGGCTGAGTCGCCCTCTCGGCCACCAGGGCTCAAAGGAGGCATCAGCCAGCAAGTCCACTGCCAGGAGGCCCGTCTGCTTTGACCTGTGGAGGACCTGCTTGTGACGATCTAACCTCTGACAGCTAAAGAAAGAGACGCCCCTCTGCCCACACACCCTGCAGAGATGGGGAGAGAACAGGACAGGTTGGGCTTCCATCCCTGGGACACCAGTTCGACCTAGGACTTGTGGTGGGGTGCCCGGTGAGGCCAGTAGGTGGCACTGTGGGCACCCATTCTCCTGGGGACCTGCTGAGCACCCAGGGCAGCCAGGGGAACAGATGAGCTGGTGAGGGAGCCCAGTTCTGGCCCTGCTCGCTATTTACTACAGGATAGGGAGTCACTCAGTCCTTTCTGGTCCTGTGTATCTGTCAAGCAATTTGTTGAGGCCACACGCTGGGGGATGGAAGCCTGCACAGAGCCTGTAAGATGGTCCTTCTGGCCAATATTAAAATCAAGGAGCAGAGAGTTAAGAGGTTTAGGTGCAGGCTGTCTTGGAGCTGGCTCAAGAACCAGGTGTGAACCCAGTTCAGTCCCATCACGGCAGAGGTGGTGACCATCGTGAGGGCTGTCATGATGTGGGCTGTGACCCAACGCTCCCCTCCCCAAAGGCATGGAAAGATGTTCTAAGAAAGCCAAACCTAGCATTTCTTTGGGGGTAATCAACCAATAGAGTGGCACAGCTGACCCTTTAGTGATCTCTCCTCTCCCCTGACCCCCTCAGAACATATCCCGTGAAGGCTTATTTCTGAAACTATGGCTCTAGGTACCCAGAAGGTCCAACAGGTCATGTCCTCGCCTTTGCCCGCTCCTCACAGGTCACCCTGAAGGCCTCCTGGGGCCCATTCCCTGGGAAGCTTCCAGAGTCCTGGGAACAAGTTCTGACAAGCCTGCTCTCCAAACAGAATATCTCCACAACCAACAGTCTCAAAACCACAGGCCGGCAGTCTAGAGCAACTTCGACTTTATTCTCTCCCAAATTCACAAATCTAGAGAACATCGTTCTAGGCTTGTGTCTAAAAACTGCTGTAAAATCAGTCTGCTTCAATATCTGAGTTGTTGAAGGCTGCAAACAGGTCCCTCAAATATAACTTGGGAACAATCTTGTGCCTGGAATCAGGGCCTGTCAGTTAGTGGGATGAACATTCTGGAGTCTGCCACTAGCATTTTACAAGATGATTAGAGCAGAACAGAAGATAGCAGAATGCATGGCTCATATTAAGGCTGTAACCAACTTTTTCCCTTAATGAAATAGAACTGAAGAGAAAAATCCAAGTGCACTGGTTTTGTTAGGGATGGTTTTTGTTTCTTGTAACCGATGTCACATCTCTGAGATACAGGTATGGGTAAACTAAAAACTAAATCATAAGTAAAGCACACATTTTTACTGTCTGTTGGGGTCAAAGAGGTCTGAGAAGTTCTGCTTTAATGACATGAAAAGCTTTTCCAATGAGATACTGATGTTTCCAGAATGTTCTCAGGGGTTCAGTAACTATGGGCCAGGCAGATCTGTGATAGACCATGACCTCAGACCCTCCAGATTGAGGTGAAAGACGGGGAAGGCTGGCCTGAATTTAGAAGGACATGTCAGTGACACCTCCATGAGCATCCCCTAGCATCCTCACCAGGGCAGTGCTTTTTTGCAAGCCTCTCTGCAAACCCACCACGTCTCCCGGGGAGCCCAGCATCAGAGGTGGGTGGGTAGCTCTAGTGGGCAGCCAGGGTCAAGAACTATTATGTAGAGAACCCAGTTGAACTGGGCCATCTGCCATCTTCACAAGATTTTCCTCATTCCTTAGATAGTCTGGAGAGAAAAACGTGCGTGTGTTTGTAGGGAGAGGAGAGTCCAGAGGAAGAGGGCTTTGCAGGGCTTTGGTCTAATTCATTGTCTTACTTCTCAAAGGATTTTCCCCAAGAAGACCTTCACATCAACATGTAAAAGTCAGTGCACTGAGGACCAACAGTCAACCAGAAATGGCAAATAGCAGAGACAAAGAACACGCAGCGTCGTTTCTCACGCCGTGAAGCAGGCTCCTGAAAGCCCAGAGCACTGCTGCTGACCCGCAAACCTCTCTCCCAAACTCCGAGGGGCCTTGTGAACCTTTTAACCAAGCCCCTGTCTGAGAGGGAGCCAGAGTCAGGGAAAATAAAAAAGTCAAGTGTTTGAATGGTGTGGGCACCGGCCTGCCTCCAGGGTGGCCAGCCCAGGGACAGGGAAGCCCTGGCGACCCAGTGAGGACAGGACATCTCAGGGCTTTGAACCCACGTGGTTGACCCAATGAAGTATATCAGACATATACTCTAAGCAATCTGCACTTGCTAATGGGAACACACAGGTGGGAACATTTTAGGGGAAACTGGGGTGGCAGTCCCAACTCCTTCTAACAAAGCTCTCTGACTTTCCATGGCAAGACACATGCACCAGGGTTGGACCGTCCAAGACGCCGGTGGGACTGTCTGTGCAGACACGTGGCAGCGGGGCACGTGCTCACTCTCCCACGGCGTTGCTCCTACCTGTGATTCGGTTTTCAATCTCCCCCTGCATCTGGAGGGAGTCCACATAGATGGTCCGGTTCCCAATGAAGCGTGCACACGCGATCCCCCGGTAAGGCTGGCAGAAGCCGTCCTCATGGTAGTCGTCTCTGGGGAAGATATGGTCTGTGAGCATGCTGGTTTTCTTTCTTTCTTTTTCTTTTATTTTCAAATCCAGCATCTTATGATCAAGGCATCTCGTTCCTTGGTATTTACCCAAATGAACTAAAAACAGAGGATCACACAAGAACCTGCCCACAAATGTTGACCACGGTTCTATTTATTTGGATCGCCAAAACTCGGAAGCAACCAAGATGTCCTTCAGGAGGTGAATGGATAAACAAACTGTGGTCCACCCAGACAGAATATTAGCCAGCACCAAAAACAAATGAGCCAGGCAGCCCGGGTGGCTCAGTGGTTTAGTGCCGCCTCCAGCCCAGGGCCTGATCCTGGAGACCCAGGATCAAGTCCCACGTCAGGCTCCCTGCATGGAGCCTGCTTCTCCTTCTGCCTCTCTCTCTCTCTCTCTCTCTCTCTCTCATGAATAAATAAGTAAAATATTTAAACAGACAAACAAAAAATGAGCCACAAAAAGACATAAAGGGTCCGGAGCTTAAATGCACGATACGAAGTAAAATACCAATGTGGAAAGGCCACGTGCTGTATGATTCTAGCCATCTGACATTCTGAAAATGGCAGAACTATGGGGACGGCAAAAGGTCAGTGGTTGCCAAGGGTTGGTGGAGGGGGTGGTACGTGGGATGAACCTGCAAAGAACCAGGACTTCAGGGCAGGGAACCTACTCTATATGATACTAAAATGGTGGATACAAGTCATCTCATATTTGACCCCAGAACAGCATAGGTTTGAGCCTTGTGAGTCCATTTACATGCAATTTGATTTCAATAAACAAAATAGAATATGATAAATGTACTTTCTCTCCCTTATGATTTTCTTAGTAAAATTTTCTGTCCTGCAGCTTACTTTATGGCAAGAATTCAGTATATAATACGTACAATGCACAAAATATGTGTTACCTGATTATCAATTATTGTAACACAATTGTACAATTGTAATTGTAACACAATTACAAAATATGTGTTACTTGATTATTATCGATTATTATCGATAACAGCCTACTGTTATTGATGGTTGGCTTCCAGTCAACAACAGTAGGCTACTAGTAATCAAGTTTTTGGGGAGTCTAACATTACACGCAGATTTCCAACCACGCAGAGGGGTGGGCATCTCAATCCCCACGCTGTTCAAAAAGCTGTTGTCTAAATTCATAGAATGCCCAACACCAAGAGGTAACACCAAGAGGAAACAGACTTCCATTAATCGTAACGTATTGATATTGGCTCATCGATTCCAACCAATGCATCACGCTAATGCAAGATGCTACTAATGGGGGAACCGTAGGTTGGGGGGTGGTACGTGAGAACTCTCCACACCTTCTATTTGATTCTTCTGGAAACCCAAAATTGCTCTAAAACATAAAGTCTATTAACTCAAAAATCCAGCACCTTTAAGGGAGTAGAGCCAGAGTTGTGAAAGATGGATTCAAAATGTGAAGCATACACGTGGGTGGGTACATGTTCTGTATATGTACAAATACACACTGAACACTCATCAGGAGCATGTTTCATCTTACCCGCAAACTACATCAGAAACACTACAGTACACCCCTGTAAATGTCTGCGGTTTGAAAGCAAGACTTTTATGAAAATGACAATAATCCAGAAACTGTGCTCTACCATTACACTGCATGAGAGGCATCTCTGAAATGGAGGGAAGCCGTGGGGGAGGGGAGATGCCCAAAGTCTGACCTTCAAATAATTTGTACAAAGAGATGTGCTTATTATGCAACAGGGAAGTGTGCAATGTAGACAGATACCACAAATCACACTTCTAAACGCAGAGGTTGGATGGGGAGCCTTACAAGAACATGGTCCTCCACTGGGCCACCCAGTCTGACTCCCTCGTTGGGGCCTGTGCACGGTCCCACTAGAGTCTGTGCCACATTCTTTTTTGCTTTAAGATTTTATTTATTTATTCATGAGAAACACAGAGAAAGAGGGGGAGAGACAGAGAGAGAGGCAGAGACACAAGCAGAGGTAGAAGCAGGCTCTGTGCAGGAAGCCTGATGTGGGACTCGATCCCGGGACCCCAGGATCATGCCCTGAGCCAAAGGCAGATGCTCAACCGTTGAACCACCCATGTGTCCCCTGCGCCACATTCTGTTTGTAGAACCTGTTAGTCCTGCCTTCAGCTGAGGAGATCAGGCATTCTGAGGACCCACATGCTTCTTAGAGGGCCCTCAGGATGCTCCCAGGAGACGGTGGATGTGGCCACAGCCGATATATGACGGCTGCCATCTGCTGGGAGCAGAGGAGCGGAGCGGGGGTTGGGGCTCTGGGGCAAGCTTCTGGCAAGTGCCTTAGGCCTGTCATAAAGTCACTTGTTTTCTAGCAAATCTGTAACCTGCCCCCAAGCCTAACAACACTTGTCTTTCCGCCCTACACTGGTTTAGCCCATCCCCCAATGAAAATCTGTGTTGTGTCCAATTTCACCAAATGGACTTAAAAATCTGTATTTTACAAACGTAAAATCTGGATGCTCATAATAGTGGAGACAAAGGGTCTGGAACAATACGGTCTCTTCAGCCGCCTCTGGCTCTCTCCCTCCTCGGCACCTGCAGGAACTCTCTTTTTCAAAGAAAGGAACCTGGAGCCATAAATAATCTAAACAAAGAGAGTCTGGTGTCAACAAGAGCTGGATGCCCTTTCTCACAATCTCGCTTAGCCATTATTTCTTTGGGTCAAGGATTCCTTAAATAGAGTTTAAACAACTAAGCACAGGTGCTAACAATATACACCCAACTCACTCCTTCACTCTTTGTGACCTGGAGTTAACTGCTGACTAAATTAAAACCGATGCTTACACGAGCCCAAGTTCCCTCTGCTCCAGTGTGTGTGCCACAAGTCACTGTCTGCGGGTGGGTTCGGGGCACTTACCCACTGTGCCAGGAAGATCAATGAGATATGCATGCTCTGTTTAAAGTCACCTGTGACTGGGATAGGAGATGTGATGCAGTCAGTCCCTTGGGGTGACTCCACAAGAGGAAGCGATTTCTTTTCTTCACTTCAAGAATCAAGGAATAGAAAGCCTGGTCCCCCATGGTGGGCAGGTGCTCCCAGGACCAGGAGAGCAGGGGGAGATGGGAGGGATGGGTAGGGAAGACATGCTGAGAAGGGGCTCAAGGCCATCTCATCTCAACTGCTGCTAACTCGGCTCACTGGGCTTCTAAGCTGAATTGTAGAGAATGTCCAAAACCACAAACAGAAGTAGCTAGAAAATGACATCCTTCAGCTTTCTGAATTTTGAGAAAACACGTGGAAACTCCTGTTTAGTTTTGAGCACAATTATATTTTACCTTTATCTGGCATAGTTTTGGACCTCTGAAGAGTGACAGAGCTACTGAAGTCTGTAAAACTGGTCACTCAGATGGGATGCCTGGGTGGCTCAAGCAGTTGAGCATCCACCTCAGGGTGTGATTCCAGGGTCCTGGGTTTGAGTCGCACATCAGGCTCCCTGCAGGGAGCCTGCTTCCCCCTCTGCCTATGTCTCTGCGTCTCTCATGAATAAATAAATAAATAAAATCTTTTAAGAAAACAAAAGGTCATTCAGAGACTAAAGAAAAGCACGGAGACAGAAGCCACCATCTGTAAAAGCCCTTAAACCACAGGAGCGAAACATCCATGCATACTGAATCACAGAACAGCAATGTTTGGAAATTACATTTCAGGTAGGTCCTACATTCCTAATGCCTCACACACTAATCTAAGGCTTAATGACACAGATGAAGAAGGAACTTATAAACCAACAAATTCATGGTCGAGGAGGGGAGACAGATAAATAACTATAACTTATGTAAAAAAAATAAGGAAAGGAGTAGGTGAGTGAGAGCAGCAGAAGGATAGAAAGCGTTTTTCACAAAGGGCAAAAGCACAAAGAGTAAACCGAGGTACAGCACTTTAACAAAGCCTGAAACTAACTTCCATAAGCTTCAGGTGACCTGACAGTAATCCCATAGGTTGCAGTAACAAAAGATTCCTCAGAGGAAGGTAACAAAATCTAGAGTACAAACTATAATGTCGGGTACACAATGAAAAATTAGCAGACATGAAGACACAGGCAAGTATAACCCATGGTCAAAAGAAACTCAAAGACGATCCAGATGTTAGCAGACCAGGGCTTTCAGGAACTCTAAGTGTAGTAAAAAATGCACAGAAGAAAAATATGGGTAATTTCAGGATATATGGAGACTATAAAGGAATTGAAGAACTAAAACACATAATCCGCAATAAACCCCACACTGGATGGTATGAACAGATTAGATAAAAGAGAAAAAAATGGTAAGCTTGACAGGTCAAAAGAAAATTTCCAAACTGAAACATAGATTCAAAAATTTACAAAATAATAAACAGCACCTCAGTGAGCTGGGGGCGAGTACAAGGGGTCTAACTGATGTGCCATCAAATCCTAGGAGAAGAGAGACACAAAGAGTCAGGAAAAAGATTTGAAGAAATTGTCACCAACATTTTTCCAGAGTTGATTAAAAAATAGTAGCACATTAATCAAGCAATGTCAGCAAACAGCAAGCAAGAAAGATAAAAAAACAAAAAAACAAAAAACAAAAAAGGAAAGTACATCCACTCACATAACAGTCAACCTCCTGAAAACTTAAGATAAATAGAAAAGGGGGAACATGACAAATAATTGCTGGCCCCTCATCAGAAACAATGCCCCTCAGCAAAACAGAAGGATAGCTTCTACTCACCAGCAGAGAAAATAAATCGTGAACCTGGAACTCCACACTCAATGGAAACATCTTTCAAACAGGAGGGTAACCAAAAAGATATAAATGTGAACATATATAGTATCAGAGCATTAAAATATATGAACAAGAACTTACAGGACTAGAGAACGAAACAGAAAAATCCACAATTACACTTGGAAATGTTAACACTTGTCTCACAGCAATTCATCAAACTAGATAAAAAAAAACTCATAAAGAAACAACAGTGGAAACACTGACCACCCCTCTTGACCTAATGGATGTTTGTAAAACAACATACTCAACGAGACAGCATCCATGTTTCAGTGCACAGCACATCCACCCAGACAGACCATATTCTCGCCACAAAGTAACTCACAGTAAATTTAACAGAATTGGAATCATAAGTCTCAGATCGCATCAAATTAAATTAAAAATCAATAACAAAAAGGTTTAGAAACTCTGCAAATACTTGAAAATTAAATAGCCCACTTCTAAATAATCTTTGGGCTCAAAAAAGAAAATACAAGAAAAATTAAATGGTATTTTAAATGGAATTCACATAAAATATGAGAAGTGAAAACAGGATACCAAAAATTGTGGACTGCAGCTACAACAGCAATTAAAGAGAAATTTATGACTTTAAATGCTTAAATTAGGTCAGGTTTTATATTGTAAGAAGTTGGAATAAGAATGTCAAGCTAAACCTGAAGTAATTAAAAAAATACTAATGATGAGAGCATAAATCAATATAAAAGAAACAGAAAAATCAATAAAACCAAAAGTTGGTTCTTCAAAAAAAAAAAAAAAAAGAACAAAATTGTTTATACCTAGAAAAACTGATTAAGAAAAAGAGAAAATACACATTACCAGTATCAGAAGTGCAAAAGGGGACATCATCAAAGACTCTAAGGATGTTAAAAGATAATAGGAAACATTATGCAGAAATATGTGAACACTGATCCAATAACTTAGAAAAGTATGGCAAATTCCTTGAAAAACACAATACACTAAAATTAGTGGAAATAGAAATAAAACTCACAATAGCCTTAAATATCTTAAGGAATTTGAAGTAATAAAAAACCTTCCCATGATCAAAAACCCCAGGCCCAAATAATAGAAACTGGTGCATTCTATCAGATATTTAGGGAAGAAACAGTAGTTTTACACAAACTCTTTTGAAATATAAAGGAATGAGATACTTTCTAATTCATTTTATAAGGTCAAATGATACAAATGCCTCACAAGGATGTCTAAGGACATAACAGACCAAAATGCCCTTGACCAAATGGGCAACATGCTTCACAAAACAAAAATAAAAAAACTGGACCCAACCAAATAAAAAGACAATAGAAAAATAGGTAATAAACCAACTGGGCTAACCAAGAATGCAAGGTTATTTCAACATTTAAAAACTAGTTACTGAAAACAGAGACAAAGAGGGAAACCATGTAATAATCTCAGTTGACGGAAAAAGCAGTTGACAAACGTCAACATTCATTCATTACTAAAACTCTCAATTAAAAAAAAATCACTCTTAATCTATTAAAAAAGGGCATCTATCAGAACCCTACAATGGATGTGTGACTTAACAGTGAAATAAGGAACATTTTTCCCCATAGACATTGAAAAAGATAAACCTGTCTGCTCTTACCAATTTTAGCAGACATTACCATGGAGGTCTTAACCATTCTGATCAGGAGATAGATTGATCAATTTGATCGATGGATGGATAGATAGATAAATGGTATATAGACAAATGGCTTATAGATTGGAAAGGAAGAAGTAAGACTGCCTTTACTCACGTTTCATACCATAATTTGCATAGAAAATCCTAAGGAATATATTTTTAAACTACTAAAACGAATACAGATTTAGCAAGATCACAGGACAAGGTCAATACAATCAATTATATTTCTGTACATAACAGGAAATGAAAATTTTTAAAATGTCATTTCCAGGGGTGCCTCAATGGTACAGTTGGTTGAGCATGTGACTCTTGGTTTTGGCTCAGGTCCTGATCTCATGGCTATGGGATTGAGCCCCACATCAGGCTCCATGCTCTGTGCAGTCTATTTGGGATTCTCTTCCCTTTCTCTGCCACTGCTTCTCCCCACTGCCTGCGCGTTCTCTCTCTCTCTCTCAAATAAATAATCTTTTTTAAGAAGTCATTTACAATAATGTTAAAAGTACACAAGAGTAGCCAAATTCATAGAAACAGAAAGTAGAATCATGGTTGCTAAGAATTAGGGCAAAGGGAAATGGGGAGTCATTGTTTAACAGATACAGAGTTTCAGTTTGGAAAGATGAAAATGTTCTGGAGAGTTTGGGTGATCAGGTGCATGGCAACGTGAATGTGCTTAATACCACTGAGTTATACACTTAAAAATGGTTGAAATACTTAGGAATAAATATAATAAAGTATGTACAAGACCTCTACACTTCAAACTTCAAAACACTGTAGAGATAAATAAAAGAGAACCTACATAAATAGAAATATATTCCATATTCATTGGGTGGACCATTCAGTGGTTCTAAGGAGTCAATTCTCCCACAGTACAATATCACCTATCAAAATCCTAGCAGAATTTCTTTACAAATTACTTTAAATTATAAAAAAGTAAATAACTATATAATGTGAAAATAAACAAGTGAGCAAAATTAATAGCACCAATAAGGGGTAGACTTCTACCATGTATCTCCAGATGTGTGACCCTGAAAAGGAAACGTCACTTACATACTTTAAGTAAAAAATGCATATGCAGCATCTAATCATGGACATCATCATACACATTAGCCAAATTCAAATGCCGAGATATTCTGTATGATAACTGCCTTGCATTTGTCAAAAATTTCCATGTCCTGAAAGGCTGAGAAACGGTTCCAGATTAAAGGACGTGAAAACAATGTGAAGAGGATTCTGTCCCAGGGAAGGGGTCTAAATGGTATTACTGGGACAATTAAAGAAACTGGAAAATGAATGGCAATTTTCACTGGATTTGAAGCTCTTGTTCTATAAGGAAATATGGTTGATCTTAGGAAATACACACAGAAGTATAAAAGGGGAAAGGGCATGATGAGTGCAGCCAATTCTCAAGTGGCTCAGGAAAAGTAGTAATTACAAATATGTACAGGACAATAATAAATCAAATATGGCAAAATGAGGGATCCCTGGGTGGCGCAGCGGTTTAGCGCCTGCCTTTGGCTCAGGGCGCGATCCTGGAGACCCGGGATCGAATCCCACGTCGGGCTCCCGGTGCATGGAGCCTGCTTCTGCCTCTGCCTATGTCTCTGCCCTTCTCTCTCTCATTCTGTGTGACTATCATAAATAAATAAAAAAAAAAATTTAAAAAAAAAAAAATATGGCAAAATGAGAGTTGGTAAGCCTGGGTAAAAAGATACAAGAAACATTACTATTACTCTTCTCATCATAACTTTTCTGTACATTTGAAGCTATTTCAAAATGGAAAGTTAAAAACATCCCCGGACACACTTATGTAGACATTGACAAACTGATTCTAGAATTTACAGGCAAATGCAAAATAGAATAGCCACAACAATCACGAAAGAGAGGAAGGATGAGGGTGAATTTGCACCATCCAACTGTAACATGTACCACAACGTTACAATTATGAAGACAATGTGATACTGGGATATAAGGACAGATCAACAGAACATGATGGAAAATCTCCCAAAATAGACCCTCTCCTATGATCAACTGATTTTTAATAAAGGCATGAAGGCATTTGAGAAGGATCAATCATTTCAAAAATGGGTGTCAGAAGAACTGGACATTTGTATGGAAAAAATAAAGTCATGACTCCTACTATACACAAAAACTGTCTTTGAGTTGGATCACAGACCTGACCATAAAAGCTAAAACTATGTCACTTATAGAAGGAAACACCAGAGAATATCTTTATTGTACTGAAGTAAGCAAAGGCAAAGATTTCTCAGACATGATGCATAAAAGAAAAGAATGATAAATTAGACTTATCAAAATTAAATTTTCCTGCTCATCAAAAGACAGCATTAAGAAAATAAAAAGGTAGGGCTCCTGGGTGGCTCAGTCGGTGAAGTGTGTGCCTTCAGCTCAGTTCACAATCTCAGGGTCCTGGGATCAAACCCCCAATGGGCTCCCTGATCAGTGGGGAGTCCGTTTCTCCCTCTGCCCCTCCCACCTCATGCTCATGCTCTCTCTCCCAAATAAATAAATAAAATCATAAAAAAGGAAGAGAAAAAGGCAAACCACAGACTGGGAGAAAACATTTTATGTATTTGACAAAGGAACTGTATACAGAACATATAAAGAACTCTTGTTGCTCAACAGGAAGACAAACACCACAGTAAAATTGGACAAAAGCCTAACAGATACTTTACAAAAGTGTGGCCTGAAAAGATGGTCTTACCTTTTGTGAGGAGAAAATGTAAATTAAACCACCATGAATCATCACAACACAAGATGCTGAATGGCTAAAATCAGACAACACCACGTGTTGGCATGGATGTGGCTGCAACTCACACACTGTTGGTGGCAGCATCAGGTGGAAAAACCACTCTAAGGGAAGAGTTTGGCCATTTCTTATGGCTTACGTACATACTTACCATCTGACCCAGTAATCCCACAGACAAGGATGTATTCCAGAGAAACTGAAACATGCTCACAAAAATACCTGAACACAAAACATTCAAAGCAGCCTTATTTATCTGGACACCCAAATGTCCACCCATGGGTAAATATATTGTAGTATTGTTATAAAACAGAGGACTTACCACCAACAAACAGGAATAAGCCACAGGAAGAATCTTTCAGATACTACATGTCATGAAAGAAGCCAGACACAAGAGTCTCCCAAGAGGGTGTAACCACCGCACAGCAGGAGTTTTTAGTTTTTGTCTGTTTCATTCATTGTTATATTCCCAACCCCTTGAACAAAGCCTGGCATGTAGTTGCCCCCCAGTATAAATCTGTTAAATGAATGAATGATTTCCTTAAAAGTAAGACACCATGCTTTATATTTCTAATTCCAAGATAAAGTACTCTTAGCATCCAACTACGCTGATGTATTAGATGTGACAAAAGTGTGCACTTGGTCCAACTGAACACAGTCAAGGCCAACATTCACCCCATAAAAACCCAGGTCAGCAGAACCTCTCAGAAACACTTGGTTCTGCCCTGGTCATCTCTAAGGCCAGGATCATGCGAGACGGCCAGAAGCAGAAAAACGGCAGCTCACATGGGACCAGTTCACCAGGAAGTAAGTGTAATTCTCCCACACTGTGTTCAGGGAGCTGGTCCCTCCGGGGCAAACCTCAGAAGGTTGGTATTTCCTTGGATGACTTTGGAGGTCGGTGTGTGAAAAGCTCTCATCCATGCATCACAGGGCCTAACAGCTAATGCATGGGCTCTACTGAAAACAGAGAAAGACCAAGTGGAGGCATTAAATGTGTTACTACACGTCCAGCACTAATACTATCATTACCGCTAGAGCGCAAACATTTTCGACTGTGTCGTTATGTGGTCTGAGTTAAGGAGGGTGTGTGTTCTCTAATGACTCTACCCACGATGATCTCTTTACTCGCTTATTGCCTGCATCACATAATCTTAAGATGAATTAAGTTTCTATTTTTATTCAAGTCCTGTACTGTGGGATTTAAGGAGTTATATTTTCCGAGAAGCAGCATCTATCATGACAAGAAGTCACAGAGAAAAAAAAAAAATTAGGCTGGCCTCTGTCCTCCCTCCAACTCAGTTTGATTAGGTTGCTGGTATAATGGCTTTCACATCAAATGCTCAGTGTCAGCCTTTTGTCTGAGCCGGTTTACTTACCAACAGTAAGGCAGCTTGGTTTCTCCTGAAGTCGTTTTTAATAATTGGCTTGTTGGCAGTTTCAGGTTTTTTTTTTTAATAGGGCTATTTTCCTGTAATTAGGATAAAGCTTGAACTTGGTTATGACAGTTCCCCCAAAAAAAGCAGTGGAAGGAATTGGAGGGAGCAGAGAGGTTAGTTCTGTTTAGACATGTCAGCGGTGGGGTACCTCTGAGTCATCTGCCCGGAGATGTCCCTGATGTGGTGGAGTTTGGGGGCCTGGAGATGGGGAGATAGACCAGGAAATGGGGCTTTCAGGGCCACAAACAGTAGGGGTGGTGAGTGGCCAAAGCCTTGGAGTCACTTGCCATTTGTAAGGTAAGAAAAGGGCTCAGGAAACAGCCCCAAGGAAGGCGATTTTCCAGAGGCCAATGACTAATGTAATTTTTAATTGTCCAAGAGAACACCACAGCTCCCTTTAGGCAGCGTCTGCTGCTACACATTATGTGTGCACACACGTGTGGGCCACGATGTCGGCCAGGACAGCAATGCTGGGAACAGGGAAGCTCTGATGTGCAGGTCTCAGGGCTACCCCATTCTGACCACCCCTCCACCGCCTGGCCATGCCACCAGGCTACCCTGCGGTGTACATACAGGTCTGTCATCATGAAAATGAACCACATTCTAAAAGAGCAGATAAAAATGAAACCCACACATGAAACATGAGACACAGAGCCTTACATTAATCCCCTCACGTTACCCAAGCTACTACCTGAGTAAGCCGTAATAACGCCGTCTTTGAACTTGGGTCTGTGGAGTCACAGCCTGTTCTTAAAGTCTTTGTTTCCCATACACACACCCTCCTCACCTTCTCTTCAAAAGCATGAAAGGAAAAGCATTGTTTGAACAGCAGTAAATCCCTGTACCTCGCTCAACACACATGAGCCGGTGGGGTGTCCAGGGATCTGGCAGCATGTGCAGGTGTGGTTGTGCGAGGGCTGCAGCTGGGAAAGGGGGCCTGGAAGGGAGTCCTAGCAGCCGTTCCCACTCACATTTCAGAGCAGCAACCCAGTGCTGGCCTGCTGCACTCGGTGACCGACCGAGGCTCCACCATTACTCACTGTTCAGCTCTGCATTTGCAGGCACAGGCACCCGGCTGGTCCAGCAAGGAAAGAATCTCAGGAAATGGCCCAAGAGAGGAGTCAACAGGTGGGATGAGCTGGTGACACTCCAGAGACAAAGATGGAGAACTTATGGACAAATCTGTCTTAAGCCCACTGATTCCCCCTCTTTCTGTCTTGGTTTTGGTTAACTTCCAGAGATGCCACATGGAGGTGGAGTTTAGTCTACTGAATAAAGGTCGTGGTCACCGTTGGTGCCTCTGACTACGAGGTCCCTGATTACAGAAGGTTGTCTGCTGGCACAAAGCAGCAGATCGATTCAGCAGCCCAATGAAAGAATAACTCACCCTAACTGAGTGGATTTCAGACCTGGACCGCAAAGCTACTCAACACCAGGAGCTCTATTACGTAACATAATATTTATACATTCAAAGGAGTAAAACCACACAGCAACCTTTGTATCTGAAAAAGTAACTGCAAAAAATCCGAGTTCTATGCAATTCTGATAAAAATACAAATGGACAAAAGTCCAGATGAAAGAGTAAAAGACAATGGCAAAGAAGCCTACAAGTATGGTATAGTAATAAAGTGGATGTATGAGTCAGCTCAGGCTGCCATAACAAATAGCCCAGGTGGGACAACCTGACTTTTCATAGTTTTGGGGCCGCTGAGAAGTTCAGTATCAAAGTAACAGCCTCTTCAGCTCCTGGCTTATAGACAGCGACCCTCTTGCTGTGTCCTCACATGGTAGACAGAAAGAGCTCTGACGTGTCTTCCTCTTCTTGTAAGGACAGGAGTCTTATAGGATCAGGGTCCCACTCTCAGGACCTCATTTAACTGTCATTTCTTCCATAAAGGCCTTCTCTCTAATACTGTCACAGGGGCCAGGGGGTTAAGGCTTCAGTGTATGAATCGGGAAGTGGAGGGCTGGGAGGAGAAAGGGTGGGGGATGTAATTCAGTCCATAGCAGCAGGGTAAGAAGATTTCTTTAAATATATCAAGATCCACCTTCTGCAAATAGTGCCCGATGTATGCTACCTGGGGCCCCTGCCCACCCTTCCCAGTGACCAGTGCTGACGAGGTGCCGGGGGATGGGGAACGTGGATGAGCAAATACTGACCAACATGTAGCATCTGTGTCACCGTTCACGACATCTGGAGCTGAAGCCATGGCTCTCTGATACGTCTGGACAAGAAATGAGGAGCCCAGTAGCCCCTGCTAACCTCAAACACAAGCCCTGACAAGAGGGGTTCTGGTATGCAGGATGACAGGACGTGCAGGGTCCAGAGAATCTCCCAAGATGAACCGGTACAATGCAAAGATGATGCATCAGGGAAAAGGCACCTGGGTTCACAGTCAGGACCCACCACGGCTGAGAAAGATGCATGAGCCAGACTCAGCCTCAGTGTCCTCACCTAGGAAGGTGGGTCCGACACTTTCCTACATCGGAGGATGCCAGGAGGCTCAGTGGCCACACATGTCCTAGACTCACAGCCAGTCACAAGTGATGCTAGGATTTCAGTGAGAGGGGCCTCCCTGTTTCTAAATGTGCTCGGGACACCTGGTGGCCCCAGGAACCTGGCCTGGACACTTACTCTCCTCCCAGCTGCCTTGTAAGCTCACTGTCACTGGAAGGAACCAGCAACAATTGCTCTTGCGACATCTCTCCCCAATGCTGAGCCACAGAAAATATAACGGTGTTCCCCCCGAAGCAAGCACATCGCCATCCTTATGTGAAGTCCAGCCAACGTCCAGCAAATTCGGCAAAGACGTGCAGTTGCTGGATTTAAATCCTGGATCCTTATATAACGGACACCCTCTGGGAATGAGAAAATGGTTTGAGGAAAACAGATACTTACTGAAAGTTATGATTTGGGCTGTGTGTTGGACCTAAAAAAAAAAAAAGAAAAAAAGAAAAAAAGAAAGAAAGAAAGAAAGAAAGAAGACAGGTTATTAATACTTCACAATTTGGAATCAATCTTTTTTTTTTTTTTCCAATCCAGCCCATGGTAAAGGCAGCCGCAGGCCAGTGTGCTCATTTGTGGTGAGCCGTCCTCGGGCCCTGGGCTCTGCTGCTGCCCAAGATTACATGCCAGGGACGCCGAAAACCACGAAATGTGGATGGGGAGCACTCTCGGTTTCTGCAGAAACATTTGGAGGTATTTTTGGAGTTCTTGCTGCCTTGTCTCGCTCTCTCCTCATCTAACCTTGGTTCAGGAGATGTTTCCTAACCGGGGCCCGAATGGTCTGGAGCCCGGGTGGTGGGACTGGGGCAGCGCGGGGATCATCTGGCAGCTGGGATGGAGAGGACTCATCCACCCTTCCCTGTCGCCACTGGTGATGAGGCCGGTCGCCCCTGGGCTCAGCACCAGGTACCAGGTACCTGGTAGTGCATTGTGTGTGTGTGTGGGGGGGGGTGTGCACCTCCTCGTGGGACCACCACCTAGGACACGGCCTTCACGCTCACCTTACAGAAATGTGTCTGGGGCTCCCTTCTGCACTCCGGGTTTACAGACCGCTCCGTCTGTGTCTGTGTTCCTTTACTACTAGCAAGTGGCTGCAGGTTAGGCCAGGCCCTCGTGCACAGGGAGAGGCCACAGGGAAGGGTTTTATTGATCCTTCTGCTGGCAGGTGGGGGTGCGGTTTCAAGCTGCAAATGACCCTTCTGTCCCGGGGCTTCGAGTGTCCCCACCTGATAACCGCACACCCAGGCCGCCCTGACTCACCGAGCCGCACAAATAGGACGCCAGTGGCCGTGATGGTCTTCACCCCGTTGGTGGCCACGCACTGGTAGTAGCCGGTGTCCGTCGTGTCCAGATCTTGGATCCGCAATCGTGAGCCGTATTCTGTCTTGCGGATGATGACGCGCCGGGGCTCCTGCACCACGGGGGCGTCGTTCTTCAGCCACCGCACGGTGGGGGTGGGGTTCCCCGCCACCTTGCACTGGAGAATGGCTGTCTGGCCTTGCACGATAGTGATGTTGTTCACCGGCTCCAGAAAATTCAGGAAGTAGCCTGCAGCAGAGAGTGATCACAGAACAGCAACACTGAGTGAGGGCTGGCAGAGAGGCCTGCCGGGCGCTCCTCCTGGGACTGGCTCAGGAGGGCTCCTGTTTTCTCTCACATAAATATAGCCCATTCCCGGCACTGGTGATAATAATGTTCCAGAATGTTCTGAGAACACTGGGTTAGCAAAGCACTGCTCCTACGGAAATACCATCAGGTTCCTTTGGGCCTCTGGTCACAGTATTGTCCTCAATCATGGCATAAGTTCATTTTACGTGTGTTTCTGCCTGAAGACACCTTATTAGACCACCTAATATGGGTCGTGTATCATCAACATTGAGCCCACGGCCACCACTGCTGTTAACTTGTGCCTGAAGGAAGCTTAGCTAACTCGTGTTTTCTCTGTAAGGCACATCACAGCTTTCTGGGGATTAGGAAGGCCAACCAGCACTCCAGCACCATCACTGGGGGGATTTTAAACAGCGAAATCACCAACAACAACAACAAAAAAAAAAAAGCAAAAAAAACAAAAAAACAAAAACAGGATTATATGGACCACAGAAAGGATACTTGTTCACAATATGAGCTGGAACAGTTAGGCAGGGGTCGCCTTGTTGAGCCTCAGCTAGGAATGTGTACCTCGGGCAAGTCTAAATTGTCACGGCTCTAGGCACGTCTGTGAATGACCACAATGGCTTCGTGAGCACTGATTTGGGCATTCCGGGTACACTTCAGATATTAGGGGTACTCGAAAGTACGAAAGCCAGAGCGAGGATCAACTGTGTTTCTCTTTGCAAGCACTAGGTCTCATCTCACTGAGCCACCATGTAAGTCACACTTGGAAAGACCATGCTCTTTCCTGCCACACCACCAACTACAAAACCTCGATTAGGAAAAATTCATCGCAAAACAGACACACCCTCAGAAATGAGCAAACCGCTGGCCTGGACAGAACAAGGATGTCAAGGCTGAGTGCTGCTGAAGGTCCTGTCCTGCTGCACCTGGGACAGGAGCTGGAGAGGCTGTGTGGGGACCCACACTGGATGGAGCGCAGGACCCGAGAGGACCCAGAGGACAGAGTGAGTGCAGCTGGAGTATGGGGCTCAATCCACTCAGGGGTGGGGACGCTCAGCTGGTGACATAGGCCATGGGGAACAGGAGGAAGTAAAACAGATTAGAGAGGAGAGGGTATGTATGTATGTGTGTGGTGTGTATCTCTGATGTGTGTGTGGTATGTGTGTGTGATGTGGTGTGTATATTTGTGGGTGTGGTGTGTGTATGTGGTGTGCAAGTGTGACATGGTGTATGTGGTGTGTGTGTCTGTGAGTAGTGTATGTGTGTGTTTGTGTGGTATGGGTGTGGTACAGTGTGTGTGTGTGGTGTGCATCTCTGATAGGTGTGTGTGGTGTGATATGTGTGTGCGAAGTGGTGTATTTGTGGTGTGTAGTGTGCAAGTGTGACATGGTGTATGAGGTGTATGTGGTGTGCTGTGTGAGGAGTATGTATGTACGTGCTTGTGTGGTGTGGGTGTAGGTGTGGTGCAGTGTGTGTGTGTGTGTGTGTGTGTGCACCTCTGATATGTGTGTGAGGCATGAGGTATGTGGGTGTGATGTGGTTTACTCATGGTGCAGGGAGTGTAACTCCGTGTATGTGCGGTGTGTTGTGTGATGTGTGTGCATTTTAGTGTGTGATGTGTGAGTATACGCATAGTGCAGGTCAGGAGCTGGGAGATCATGCTGTCAAGATAAGCCTGCTAGATAAAATTCCGTAACACACACAAAGACCCTAAGGTTAGACAGATAAGACAATCAGCCATGAGGAGGTGAACTCACTTCAGACAAAACTAAGATACATTCATGCTCTGAATCTTTTGGCTTCCTTTCTGGTAGGTTCCTACCCTTTTAAAAAAATAAAATGAAGTTGAAAGATGGCACATATCTCTTATTACTGCCTCACTGGATGGAAAACTATAGGGTTTCTAGTGGACCCCTGAGGTACATTTCACAGGCTGGGTGATAGCCCCTAGGTGTTGGGTGACAGGAGGCAGCAAAGGGGATGGGAGGCTGTGGATTTTAAGAGGCAGGGATGTTTTTTCTCGACAAGGGACAGTGGATAGCTGTCTGGAGAGGTGTTACTAACTAGCACTAATCATTATTACCCACATCATTAAATTCCACCTTGATGCTCTCCACTTAATTCACTGAATTAACCTATGGAACAGAATTCTCATGGATGACACAAAGCCGGAATGTGAGAGACATGTCAATGACAACCCCCTGGAACCAAGTAGGGTGATGTTCTGGACGTACACTCTTCATTAACTCGATTGCACAAGCTGGACTTGGGGAGATCTGGTTCCTGCAGCTCCCACCCTAGACCCCCGGGTCTTCAAACACAAGAGCCAATCTGATTTGGACGGTCTGAAGCAGTTACTCTGACATAATCTCGGGCACAGATGACGGTGAACGCACCATTTCACTGTGTCTGGCCAGAGCCCAACTTAATCAGAGAGCTTCATATGAAGCACTTTCAAGTTGCTTAATATTCAAATGCTTCGTCGAGGTTTGCATAACATGGATGCAGAGTGGGGCATACAAAACAGCCATCAAATTATGATGTAAAATAGCAGATGACACGTTAAAGTTACAACGATCTCTTCTTGGCCTAAGCTTAATTATAATTCTCATCTCCACGTTGATGACAGTTCCTCCACAGACCTGTGACAAACCAGAGCTTCCCGGCAGACCCGGGCAATGGCTTCATGTAAAGCTTGAACATAAGGGTCTGTGTCTCCAAGGTGATCAGCAAACATCTACGAACAGCAGGGCCTGGGGGTTCTCGGGGCCGGGGGACATGGTGGTCACTGCTGGCTCTCATCTCCTGCCTTTGGGGGACTGGCTTGCATATGTCCCCTCCACTTTAAGGACATTTGCATACGTCAACCTGGGACAGCTCCACCGGCTGGCTAAATATTCTGAAAGATAGAGGAGGATCTTCTTCAACATGGAAACATTTCTCTAGAAAGGGAGAGAAGGTGGGTTAGAAGCCAGAGAAGAAAGTTAAGGGGTCCGTTTCTTTCGTCCAACCAAGGAGACCTGAGGAGCAGCCAGCCAATAATTATTGCCCAATGACTGCAAACAGAGCCAGTATGTTTCTTCTCCAGAATATCTTTTTTACATTGAATGGGTGTGGAAACATGGAATTCTTCATCATATCCATCAATAGCTTCTCCTACATCCTCGATCGACAAACTGCTAAGCGTTAGACTTGAACCTGTCAGTGTTCCCCATTCTCTGGCTCCTCTGCCCTCTGCATGGACACAAAGAGCTTGGTGTTGACCCCATCCTACCGCGCAGGACACTGTGAAACCATCTACTGGAGTCAGAACAAGGTTTAGTTCAGAGACAGTGCCAGCAATTTCCCGTCAGACGTTTTCATCATGATAGCTAATGTGGCCTGAAGAAATGCTCGTGTGCCTTACACCACTGATTTAATCATCAAAGCACTCTTGGCTCTCCCTGTTTACATGAAATATCTAGACCAAGTAAATCTCCAGAAACAGAAAGCAGAGTAATAGTTGCCAGAGGCTGGGGGAGGGGAAATTAGGGAGTGACTCTTAATGGGTACGGGGTCTCCCGCTGGGGTGCAGAAAAAGTTTGGAACTAGAGCGTGCTGATGGCTACATGACATCACAAATGTAATCCTTGGTCAGAAAATGCCCCTAAGGAGGGACGAGGTACATGTCGATGAGCAAGGGGAGACGAGGTGGACAAACCTGACAAAAGTGGGAGGTGGGGTGGGGTGAGGTGGATGGAAGTACCAGGTGGGAGGAGGAGCCACTGTGTTGAAAGCGTCCTTCCCTGAGTGCTGGCAACCACCCTCAGCTTTGCTCAGATCCTAGGGTAAGGCCTCCACCGATTTCTTCTGAGCCTGAGGCATCCAATTTGTCCAGATCCCCTTCACTCTCAACAGATGAACACTCACCCCTGAAGCCACACCCTCCTCAGTTTGCAGAAAACAAAGGAGAACCTAGTGCAGCAATCTCATCCTCATGTAGTATTCTTACTAATTCTCCTCGATCCTGCCCACATCTAAACCACCAGTGCTCACCTCTGTCTTCACACTGGAGCCACCCGGGAGCTTATAAAAAAGACCACCTTCACCCGCATGGCAACCAAAACCCAGGAGGGGTCTGGGCAATGGTATCTCCCAAAAGCTCTTATGCACGTGGCTGGCTAGGGCCAGGAATACTTGCTTTCAGTTGCTGAGGACAAAGAACAGCTGTAGTGTCAGTGAACCGAAGCCATCCAAGAACAAACTTAAGAGCAGGCCAGAAACCATCCCATGATGAAGCACCACTAGAGGAAGACATCAGGACTGGGAAGAAGGTACCTACATCTCCAGCACGGGCCCCCCGGTGGTTCTAGATGCAACGGCATATGAAAGCCTTGTCCAGCTGGGAATGGATAAGGCTGACTCTCCACGGATGGCACCCGTGCCCCAAGCTAGGTCTTGAATCAGCCTCCTTCCTGCTCTACTGGAAGGTCAGAGAGACCAAAACCATAGGTAGATGACACAGTAACTGCAAAAACTCATGGCGCACCCTCCCCCACCAGGTGGGTGATTAAACTGAGCTTTTAAAAGGAAGAAATTAGGAAGACATGTAACGGCAGACAGCTGACATCCGTGGTATCAATACTTTGGAAATTTTCTCTACTCTCCCCACACTCTCACTGACTGGAGGGGGGAGGATCTCTTACTCTTCCTAAAACACACCCAGCTGGCCCTTTATCGTGCAGTCGACCAGAACACCCCATCCTCAGATATTTGCTGATTCTCCAGGGTCAAGTCTCTGCCACAAGGTTGTGTCCACAGAGGGTGATCCCTCAGCTGCCGCATCTAAAACAGCCTCTATTCGTTTCTAACTTCACTCCCCACACCACTGATCTCAGCCTGTTGCTAGGGCAGTGTCACATTTGTTAAATTATAATAAATGAAATAAGCTTTGACATCAAAAATAGCAAATTTTGGGGCGCCTGGATGGTTCGGTCAATTGGCAACCCGATTCTTGGTTTTGGCTCAGGTCACGATTTCAGGTTTGCGAGATCGAGCCCCCCGTTGGGCTCTGTGCAGGGTGGGAAGTCTGCTTAAGATTCTCTCTCTCCAAAAAAAAAAAAAAAAGATTCTCTCTCTCCCCCTACCCCTCCCCACCTCCCCAATGTGCAAGCACGCATGCACGCGCTTTCTCTCAGTCTCCAAAAAAGAAAAGTTTCTCAATCTCATGGCTATTTCTTGTCCAGATTCAATTTAGAACCATCCTGGTAGTTTCAGTTTAAAACTTGGGGTGTCGGGGCAGCCCCGGTGGAGCAGCAGTTTAGCGCTGCCTGCAGCCCCAGGCGTGATCCTGGAAACCCTGGATCGAGTCCCACTTCGGGCTCTCTGCATGGAACCTGCTTCTCCCTCTGCCTGTGTCTCTGCCTCTCTCTCTCTCTGTGTCTCTATGAATAAGTAAAATAAAAATTAAAAAAATAAAACTTGGGGTGTCGATGGAGAAAGGCTGCATTTACAGATGATTTACGTTAAACTGACTTCTTGACAATTTGGAGAAAGTACAGTCTACGTTTCTATGTCAGACCTTCTCACCTAGTCAAGAAAGCTTGGTCATTTTCTTTGTAGAGACCTTCATATGTATTTTTAGGCAGTTTTTTAGGTATCCTAGAATTCTTAGTACTTTAAGAATTGTTTTTATTTCCATCTAAGTGGTTTAAGGAAGGCTTATAGGACAAGTCTTGGATTTCTACATATTGTACTAATTTCCTATTCCTGCCATAACAAATTAGCACAGACTTAGTAGCATAAACCAACACAAATTTACTATCTTACAGTTCTGGAGGTCAGAAGTCCTGACATCACGGTAACGGCAGGGCTGTGTTCCTTCTGGAGGCTCTGGGAGTCTCTGTCCTTGCCTTTACAGCTTCTGGAGGCCACACATGCCCTAGCTGGTGGCACCTCCCTTGCATTCAGCCCCATATCTGCCTCCAGCAGTACGTCTCCAGCTAGTGATCTGACCCTCCTGCCTCCCTAAGGAGGGACCTCTGTGCTTACACTGGGCCCACCCGGATCACCCAGGATCATTTCCCATCTCAAAATCTTAATCCCATCTGCAAAGTCCCTACACCATGAAAAGTGAAACATTCACAGATTCCGGGGACATTTTTGGGAGGTCATTATTCTGTCCACTGTGTATATTTTTCTTTTATCTTGCCACTTTACTCAAATATCCTATTTTAACTTATTAGTTAAAATAGTTTCTGACCTGACCATCTTGGATTTTCTATGCAGACTTTTTCTTCAAAGAGCAATACTGTAGCCTTTTTGCTTTTAAAATTCATATTGCTCACATATCCTTTTACCTAATCGTTTTTGCTCAATATTAGTTTGTCTTAATTTAAATTTTAAATACTGAAATGGTACAAACATATAAAAAATATAAATAGTAATGTAACAGATACCTGTTGCACACATCAATAGTGTGTGTACATATCAACGTTTTATACTAATTTTACCATATTTGACTTAGAACACTTTTTTATACAGATTTTATTTATTTATTCATGAGAGACAGAGAGAGAGAGAGAGAGAGGCAGAGACATAGGCAGAGGAAGAAGCAGACTCCCTGCAGGGAGCCCGATGAAGGACTTGATCCTAGAACCCCAGGATCACAACCTGAGCCAAAGGCAGACACTCAACCACTGAGCCACCCAGGGATCTCTGACTTAGAATGCTTTTTTAAAAATTAGACTTTCTAGGATGCAACTAAAATCCACACTTCCCCATTTCTCCCTCCCTCTCCTGAGAAATGGTACACACCATTCCAATGTGCATTTTTATTGTTTTATATTTTTAGAAATTTTCTCTGAAAGATCATCTTTGCTGTTTTTTTTTTTTTCAATCAAAGTCGGCTTGGGATTTATCTTTGTTGGTGTTCATTTATTTTAACAACTGTATAATACTTCACTGCACAAACAAACCAGGACTTCTTTATCCTTTTCCCAACTGAGGGGTAGCGAGCTGTTTCCATATTTTTGCGAGTGTTTAAAGACCAAATGTATACACGTCTCATCCTGCACACATGCAAAAATATCTTGAGAGCATCTACTTGGATACAGAGGTGATGTCACAGGGCCTTGAAGTCTCTCATTTATCTAAGTCTCAAGAATGCTTGAAACCATGCATGCTCACTATCAATGTCAGTTAATCTGTTTCCTCCACAAATGTGTTAACATTTGGTGTTTAGGGGATTAAACATGTTTGCCATCCGATGGATCTGAAATAGTGCTGTTTCACTACTGCATCTTAAGAATGTCACGAGCTTGAGTGTTTTGAAAGGTTTACTACCCACTGGGCTCTCCTTCTGCAGCTTTCTTTTTTTTAAAATTAATTAATTAATTAATTAATTAATTTATGATAGTCACAGAGAAAGAGAGAGAGAGGCAGAGACACAGGCAGAGGGAGAAGCAGGCTCCATGCACCGGGAGCCCGACGTGGGATTCGATCCCGGGTCTCCAGGATCGCACCCTGGGCCAAAGGCAGGCGCCAAACCGCTGCGCCACCCAGGGATCCCTGCAGCTTTCTGTTCAAATTTTTACACTATGGCTCTTTTTCTAACTTCTGCAGTTAATGATTTTTCTAATACATGCATTTAGAGTACAAATATCCTTCAACTTTTTCTTTGCCAACTAATAAATTATTTAATCTCCATAACGTTGCCCAGACCCAAGTGTATCTTAAAACTTACATTATGTTTTAGGTATGTTGTTGAAAGTATTCTTTTTTAAGATTTTTTTTATCTGGGAGAGAGAGCACAAGCAGGGGGAGGAGCAGAGGGAGTGGGAGCCCAATGTAGGGCTCAAACACAGGACCCTGGGATCATGACTTGAGCTGAAGGCAGACGCTTAACTGACTGAGCCACTCAGGCTGCCCCGAAAGTGTTCCTAACTGAGCTGTTGTCACAGAACATGGCCTAGGTGATGACAATTCTTTGATACCACTGAGATTTGTTTTACAGTCTACCACACAGATAATACTTACAGTAAGAGTTGCACATTTTATTGGTAAGAATGCGTTTTCTCAGGGCGCCTGGGTGGCTCAGTCTGTTAAGCATCTGTCTTCAACTCAGATCATGATCTCCAAGTCCTGAGACTGAACCCTGTATCAGTGGAGAGTCTGCTTCTCCCTCTCCCTCTGCCCCTCTGCTCATGCTCTCTCTCTCTCTCAAATGAATAAATTTTTTAAAAAATCTAAAAAAAAAAAAAAAGAATGTGTTTCTCTAACTGCTCAGTGCAGGGATTTTTAAATGTCCAGTAGATGAAGCTTGTAAAGTTTTTCAAATTTTAATATGCTTATCTATTACTTTCAGTGGTACCTGTGTTCACTGGTTCTGTATTTGTCAGATGGCTATTAGTAATTTTGTCGGGTTGTGTTTATGTACTGGAAACCATTTGCTAGGTACAACAAACTTTAGGTTTATGGCATCAGCTAGTCATTAGGTCACTCAGTAAGGCTTTTGTCTAACAGACCATTTTGTCTGACAATAACGTAGCTACTTCAGGGTACTTTTGATTAACACAGTCTTACACTGTATTTTTAATTTTTAAAATCATTTTTGTGATTATATTTTAAAGATGGATCTTGTAAAGAACATATAATTTAACACGTTAATTGATGTGTCTATCTGTGTGAACGATGAGTTTTTTAACTGGCAAGTTTTATTTTTAATGTTTTCATTTTGCATTTTATTCTTCATTTTAATCCTCCTTTCCTGTGTTCTACTGGGTTTCTTTCTTTATTCTCCATTTTTCCCTTACTAATCTATTAAACTGTACATGCTTCCCTTAGAGAAGAGCAGGTTCCTCAGGTGTTTCCTCATCCTGAATCGCATTTGCTCTTTGGGTAAAGGACTGCGGTTGTGAACGTCCTCAGTCTTGGTCGAAGAGTAACCCGTGACTTTCACACTTGAGTAACAGTTTAGCTGGGTATGGAATTCTAGACTGGAGATTACACTGCCATCTTCTGGCTTCTGTGTTGACTGCTGCAAGTCAGGCTACTTCTTGTTCCTTCCTGGGTAATCTGACCTTTCCCCTTGTAAGCTACCTTGCATATTTCCCCTCTGTCTTTGCCATTCCCATGGAT
Organism: Nyctereutes procyonoides; assembly: GCF_905146905.1. Classification (NCBI taxonomy): domain Eukaryota; kingdom Metazoa; phylum Chordata; class Mammalia; order Carnivora; family Canidae; genus Nyctereutes; species Nyctereutes procyonoides. Next base: position 61,749,371 of record NW_026575146.1, on the reverse strand, counting down.
CTCGAGCTGTGAATTTATTTGTATGTAGCCTTAATGGGCTTCCATCCCAATTCCATCCATTCTATAAAATTCTCCACCAGTATTTCATCAAACATTGTTTCTCCCTACCCCTCTATTTCTCCTCTAAAGTTTCCTCCTGGATAGATGCTGAACTTCCCCTTGTATGCGGGTCCTCACTGTGCTTCACTGCTTTATACTCTCTAAACCTCTGTAATCTCCAGCTGTGCGCCATCTGCTCCTTGACCTGCCCATCAAGTTTCTCGTTTCTCTGACTACAACTTATTTCTAGAAGGTCTGTTTGGTTTTCAAACCCATCACTGCCTTTTCTTCCTTTATCTTTAATCCTTCTGACTCCCTTGTTTACTAGCTCACCACTCATCCCAAGCCTCTCTGAGTGTGCTTTATAATTTTCTACTGTAGGACTGGTTTTTCTGTGGGAACCCCTTGAGGACGGAGTTCCTGCAACAGGCAGTGCCAAGTTTTCATGTTAACTCTTGGGCCTGGGATTTCCCCACAACATTCCTGTCACATAAACTGGGTTTCCTGATTTCTCACAGTAGCGGCTACTGTGCTTGCCCCCTCGAGCCAAGGTTCAGGTGAGGACTGTAGGCCCTAGGTCTCCTGGCTTGCTACCAAAGGCTTACCTACCACACTCAGTTCTCTGGACCCCACGGATTCCCTCTGGTTTGACGCTGAAACCCAAGGCTCCAGCAGCTGCGGCTGAGCCTTGAAGAACAGTTTCTGTAACAGGATGATCTTCCAGAAGCCTTATTTAGGGTACAAGAATTGTAAATTCTTTCATTTTCCTAAGAGCAAATTTGATTTTTGTTACAATTCTTATTTTTCCCAGTTGAAGGAAATGTAATAGCTCCAATTCCAAGTGAAATCGGTAACACTAAAGGCATTTATTCATTCACATAATCTCAATCAGCATTCTCCTACTCCTGCGTATTCTCTCTAGTGTAGCATTTACATTTGGGGGTCTCTTCTGGTATCAGTGCTTTGGAGGATTTGATATATCTGCAGAAGCCCGTGGCCCATCCCCAGCTTTTGTTAAGGTGCCCATGACTTACTGGGTGTTCCTTCTCCCCTGGAGCCCATGGATGCGCCCACGGCCACATGGGGACACCATCTTTCACTGCTGGGGATCCCATGTCATACGTGCATGACACTTGCAGAACACAACTCTCTGTCTCAGATAAGCTAAGCCATGAAGACATTCTCCAAGGCCACAGAGTGAGACCACCCAGAGTGGATCCTTCCTGGCAGCCCAGGGCTGTCACAGTTCTGCTTCCTTCCTATCTGGCTCCTGGACATTGCTCTATCTCTTTCTGCAAGTTCACTAAGCATTTCCATCTTTTACTAATTTTTATGGAGCACTTGTATGTAATTTAAGCAGGAAGGTGGCCAAGTTCATCTGGTCCAGCACTGTAACTAACCATCATTAATTCTTTGGAGGCCAAAAGGAAAGGCAGAAAGAAAGTTCTCTCAAGATGAAGCACACCATTGCTTTGGCCCTTGGCTTTATTCACAGGTACCCATTTAAACTCCCGGCTTCGTTTCCCTTTTGTGCAAAATATGGGGTGTGTAACTAACTTTTGCTAAGCTCTCCTCTAGCTCACAAGGCTCCCTTTATGGCCACCCTAAACCTCTCCAGACAGGACCAAACAGCCCAAGTAGGGCGGAACCCAGACGACTGAGAATCTAGCTCCTTTGGATCAGTCAACATCCCACAGTATTAGAGGAGAACAGAAGTCTTCCCTTTTAATCAAGAGGGTTTCCCCTGCTGCACAGCAGGGTAACTTTAAGAACAATGCTAATGGGTTCCATGGCCCTGCTGCCGGGCCAGCCTTGTGCTCATATTTAACTCTGGAAAGTGGAGCTGAGTCCAAGCATGAAAAGACACCCAAGGCAGAGGTAACAGGAGACCTCATCACCATGGGATACCCCTCCCACCTCACAGTCAGATCAGTGATTAATGCTGTTGTTTTTTTTCAAATCCTGACTGGCCGTCCACATGTTCTCCAACGTGGTCACATCACTTAGGTGCCTGAGGAGTGGCTTGTTTACCAGGCCACACCAACTGGTCTGGGAAGGAGATGAGGAAGGCCGTGTGCACTTGGGGTCACAAGGTCACAGGGCTTTGGCTGGTGGGAAATAAAACAGACAACCTGTCTGGCAGGGCAGGTGAGGAGGAGACCCCGAGAGCTGCACACAGGACATAAAGCTGCTCTTCTCTCGGAGAAGCATTTACAGGCCAATAAATGAGCCAGGGGCAGGGTCAGTGGGTCACTGTGGCTCAGACGTTCCCGCTGAGCCGTCTGGTGGTCTGCCCAGCGGCAGCTGCAAATGGCGGCAGCAGCGGGGTAGGCTGGACAAGTGGGTTGGACGAGCCAAGGAGCAGCAGGGGCAGGGGAGGAGGGAGTGAGATTGCCAACGGTGGGAATCAGAGAGCAGGGGAAAACAGGAGCACAGGAAGTCTGAGGCCCTGAGCGATGCAGGAACGCATGTGACAGGGTCTGCAGTCTGGAGGAGAGTGCCCGTCCTGCGGGGCAGCGAGCGGTGGCCCCCACAATGCCGCATGTTGGGGCTCAGTCCCTAGGACATGTGAACATGCTCTTATCGGCAAATGGGGGCATTGCTGATGTCATCTCATCAATCTGAGGTCGTACGGGTGGGCCCCGGTGCAGTGGCTCCATCGGAAGAGGGACATCTGGACCCAGACGCACAGAGAAGACCATGCGGCAGACCGTGCAGTGACAGGGGCAGAGGTGGGAGTGGCTGCGGTCACAAGCGCAGGACATCCACCCTGCCAGCCCCTCCAGCGGCCGGGAGGGAGGCCCGCCACCAGGTCCCCCTCGGACATTCCAAAGGAACTGAGCCCGCCGCTGACACCCTGACTTTGGACATCTGGCCTTCAGTAGATTTCGGAGGTTAGAAACACCTAGTGTGTGCTCCCCGGGTACGACAGCCCTCAGAGGCGACAGCGGGGAGCAGTGGAGGGGGGAGGGAGGAGCTGGCACCACAGGCCAACACCTGCACACAGGGCCACGTCCTGGCCTCACAAGGGGGTAGGGCATCACCACACCCATGTGCAGCTAGCAGACCCAGACATGGACAAGCCCAGAGAGAAACATGCCCAAAGAACAGCTGGAGGGGGTCACATGCCAGCCGGTGCACACGGGCATGAGGCAGAGGGAAACAGACACAGATCCAGGGGTTGGAGGCATGCACACACGCACACACGCACACACACACAGACAGCTGTTAGGACAAGCACATGTGATCAAGCCGATCACAAGGTGGTGGCCAAACCCAATGAGCCTTGCTTGTCTCCAGCAGGAGCCACAGTCACAATGCCAGGCAGTGGCTGCCAGCTGTAGCCACTCCTTCCTGGCCGAGGCTGTCTCTGCAAGGACAGGGGGCAGGGAGTTGAGGGGACTCTGGGAAGAAGGGGCAATGAAGAGGAAGGCATGGGGGCAAAGCCCAGCCTCATGCTCCGGGAGTTGGGGTGCATGTCCACCCTCCCTGGGGAAGACTCACCGTGAGCTCACACGAGGCCTCTCCCCACCCTCAGCCCAGGACAGCACGAGTGTGTGTGCTCTCACACCTCTTCTCCATGGGCTAGGCCTTTCTCCCACCACTGCTCAGTCTGTCCACATCCTGGACAGTCCAACAGGAGCTGCAAATTCTCGGCGGTGGGAAGGAGCGAGGGTGTTCAATAACGGGCCTTCCCCAAGGAGTGGCGCAGAGCTCAGGGCTCTTTGCACTGTGTCTGCAACAGGGGGGTGAGGTTTTCTACTTTACCCATCAGCCCTGGAGCCCTTATACCTGCAGCAAACTCCAGGAAGCAATCACACACACACACACACACACACACACACACACACCCAAAAGTTCCAGAAACGTACCCAACACACACTCTAATCAATCCATGCCTCTTACATGAGCCAGAAACCCAGAGCTCAGCAAACAGAAACAACGGGCCTCGTCTCCATGCCGACGCGGTGATCTCTGCTGATTTTTCTGTTCCCTGTGCCCAAGGAGACCTGAGGTCAGCACCGCAGCGCCACAGGCTGCACGTAGCAGGGCCAGCCTGGTGAGTCTGCCCTGTGACTTAGAATGCCCTGAGGACCACCTATAATTGCAATGTATCCCCAGGGGGAAGAGGTCGGAACTCCCCTCCTGGTTTCACTGGACGACGAGCAGCCCCTCTCCTGGGACGGGAGACAGGAGCACACCGGGTCTGTCTGCAGAGGCCGCGGGACACGCCGGCCCCCAGCACCACCCTCTGGGCTCTCGGAGTTACCCACTTCCCACAAGCATTCCAAAGTAGTGATTTTACAAAACCCAAGACGTGTTACATATGTACTTACAACACAGCCTCGGAACACAAGGGCAAATGGCTTCCAGGCCAAACGTGTGCTTTTGTGAGTGTCCTGACAGGAACAGTGACCGTGACAAAAATACCACTAATGATCTTACTCGTAACAGGTAGTGTGGCAAACGTAGCAAGGAACGCAGGCTCCTGGTAAACCCTCCCTCCTGCGTGAACAGCACTTCAGCTGGAATCGCCCCCTCCCCGGGCCAGCTTCAGTCCTACCGGTGACCGTCGTCTGGCATACCGAGGTCTCAGGCAAACTTCCCAGCTGTAAATCACAGTCTCCTGTGTTTATTTTCTCTTCTACGTAGGTTTTCTGCCTGGAGATCTTTCTCTCTCAGGACCGACCACCAACTCTATATGTGTTCAGCGCTCAGTACTGGTGCAGTGTATCTGAACACAAGCACTGTCTACACCTATACCGAATTCCCAGATCCTAGTCCGTGCAGAAGAGGCAAAGTGGTTCTCTCACCGAGGGACTGACCTACTGGCCGTTCTCACCTGCCCGTGAGTTCACAGACGCGGGGGCATCATGAATGTAAAGCAGGTTAAAGCAGTAGCTCCTACAGCCCATCCAGCTGTTACTACTTTTTTGTAAGAGTTCAGCCAAATGGGGCCAAGTGGTGCCATAGTCTGATGTTCAACAAAAATCACATGGAATAAGCATGGCCAGGCCAATTCCTCTCGTCACTGAGCGTACGAGGAGGAGGCCAGGGGAGCAGAGAGGAAGGCAGCGTCAGTCTCCTTTTGTGCAAAAGCCATAACCCAGAAAAGGAGGAACATCACACCAGAGAAGCAGAGCATAGGGCTGCAGGGGAGAAGTGGGGGCCCCGGGTGGGCCATCCGCTATGATCCTGTCCCCGAGGCCCGTGGAGGTCTGGAGGCCTAGAACGGAGGCCCATGCTGACCATCACACCTGGGAAGGTAACACACGGTACATGCCTCCTGCCGCTGCTTCCTGACAAAGGCGGCACCCGTCTAGCCCCTCCCTGAGGGGCTAGCCCTGAGGGGCTTCCCTGAGCCCCTCTAGCCCCCGACGGCCATGGGTGCTTGGGCTGCAGGGGCAGCCGGAGCCACTTCCCGGCCTGCTGTGCACTCGGGCCAAGCCTCATTCAGACAGCTGGGCCCAGCGTGCTGCACCACCCGTGCATGGCCCTCGGCTTCCTCTGTGCTACCACCCACAGCATGCATGCACGTGCGCACACACACAGAGAAATGCACACGCACATACAAACACATATGCATGCACGTGTACACACACATATATATGCACACCGTCACACACACTCACATGCACGTATGTAAACACAGAAATACATGCACACATGCACACTCATGCACAGAAACACACCTGCATACACGTATGCACATGCATGCATGCACACAATCACATGCACGCATGTACACCCAGAAACACATGCATGTGCATGCACATGTGCATGTACACTCATGCACACAGAAAAACACACATGCATGCACATACACAAACACACCTGCATACAAGCATGCACATGCATGCACACATACACCTGCTTCACCAGTGAACTTCTGCACTTGGTGTTTCTGTGCCCAGGAGAAGGGAAAGCAAGTGTCCAAAGGCCTCAGCACTGCAGACATGAAGCACGCATGGCTTTCACACGATCCCATGTGGGTTAACAGAAACAGACGGGAGGCTATCAAATCCCAACTAAGCAGAGGATGTTACAAAGCATGCAGTTGTGGGCCTGAGAAACTGCTCAAACACCAAAAAGAAAGACCCAGAATACCACCCAAGGCACCAGATCTTGTCCATGTTTGGAGCTTGTGGCTGGATGGGAATAACAATTTCTGTGAAAGTTCTGGTCACGATCATTTCCACGCCTCATTCAGCAAGTGTGTCTTCCCTCCAGGTGGACCCCCACTGCCGTCCATCCTACAGTCGCCTCTGCCATCCCCCCATGCTGCTTGAAGCACAGCTGTGGCTGGGGGGGGGTGCTCCCAGCCCCTCTGGCCCCCAGGGACCCAGCACCCTGCACCTGGGGGACAGGTCTGCTGTAAACACGCTGCTTCCCCTAGGTGCTCCTGAGGCTACCAGGTGAGTGCAGGTTAGGTTTGGACTCTCACTATGGTTCATCCACCTCCGCTCAGCCTGCCTCACCTCCCCCTCCCTGCATCTTACCTACTCCCTGCCTCTCATCTCCCTCCTGCAGCCCCTCACCTTCCTTTTGCAGCCCCGCACCTCCCTCCCGCAGCCCCTCACCTCTCTCCTGTATCCCTCACCTCCATCCTGCAGCCCCTCACCTCGCTTCACCTGCCCCACACCTCCCTCCACCTGCCCCTAACCTTCCTGCAGCCTCACCCCTGTCCTGCAGCCCATCATCTCTCTCTTGCAGCCCCTCCCCTCCATCCTGCAGCCCCATCTCCCTCCTGCAGCCCCTCACCTCCCTCCTCAGCCCCTCACTTCCATCCTGCAGCCCTGCACCTCCCTCCTCCCTCCTCAGCCCCTTCTACTTCTCCTCCATCACCCTCCAGACCAAGGTGATCTTTGCAGAGAATGATCAGGCTACACCGTGTTCCAGGCCAGAACCCTGCACAGTGGAGGATGATGCTCAGAATAAAATAGAACATTCTCCCGCCACCTAAAGAGCAGTGTATGTCCTACCTATGGCTGCCCAACAAAGCTGTCTGCAGTGATGGAATATTCTGGATCCGTGCTGCCTATCATGGTGGCCTTCATCCACATGTGGCCACTGAGCACTTGAAATGCAGGTCAGAAGACTGAGGAACTGGATTCTTAATTTTATTTAATTTTAATTGATTTAAAGACCCACGCACAATTGATGGCCTTGGTATTGGGTCAAGTTCGTTTAGCCTCTGGTGATCCTTCTGACCTCAGCTACCCCAGTCCTTTCTCTCAGTTGCCCCAAGACACTAAGTTGTCTTGACCTTGGGCCTTTGCACAGGCACCACCGTGGCCCAGGACACCCCCTCTTTGACTGTCAGCTCCTCAGATCTCAGTGTCACATCCCTTTCCTGCCTTCCAGCTCACCACAGCCCCATCTCTTCCCCCGAGCTACTCTGTCAAGGTCTCAGGATGCTGACTCCCCAGTACGGGAAACATCATGAAGCAGAGACCACACACAACGGTGTTATGTTATTTGGGTCCCCAACATGTGGCTGGGTCTCACACACAGCTGGCACAGAGGGCCTGTTGAGGAGTATGTGTGGGCCATCTGGACCATGGGCCACGGCAGCCTTTCAAGAAATGATTTCAGACTCACCATCAAAAACCATCTTCCTTCTGAAGAAACGTTTCCCAAGGCCCAGCACCTGGGGCATAGGCCTTGCCCACCTAAGGATATATCCTTGTCCTGGTCGAGGCCTGACCACTGCAAGCCCTGGGTCTCTGTGCAACCACAGTGGGCTCTGCACACCTGGGCGTCAGCAACGGCAGACAGAGCTCCACATGCCCTTGACTGAGACCACTGGCCTCGAGCAAACAGCATGTACCAGTGAGGGTCCCATGTCACCCCCGGAAGCCTCTTGAGACCGACGGGGACATGCCAGCCCCCAGACTGGAGCCCGGAGACTTGAGTCCTGGCTGCTCAGTGCCCAGGAGACCCAGCCATGGACACGCGGAGGGAAACCACCTCCTGAGGGGACCTAGGACCCTCAGGGCAGGGAGCTCAGCAATTATTTTGGGCTTCTGGTCTTTGAATAACCAGAAAGACGCTAAGCAGAAATAAAGTCAATGCTTTAATAAATCACCGTTAGGCACTGAACTGTGTCTCCCAGAAATGCACACGTAAAAGGCCTAGTCCCCAGGGGGAGGGTCTTTGAGGTTGGGCCTTTGAGAGGCATTAGGGTAGATGAAGCTCAAGGGGTCCCCACAGGGGATCAGTGCCCTAATAGGAGGAGGGCCAGAGCACTGTCTCCGGCACCTCGGGACAGCGAGAGGGCACCACTCACAAGCCTCCTTAATTAAGAAACCGGGCTGCATCTGAGGAAACACGTCCTATCGACTCGACCAACCCGAGATGCCTACAGAGTGTGCCAGGTGAGCAGTGACCCAGACGGTGACCTGTGGGAAAGGCTGAAGCTTTTCAGGAGACCTGCTCCTAGGGGAGTCACCTGCCCCCCTGGTAACCCCACCACCCCATCTGGACCATGGGCTATGGCAGCCTTTTGGTCTGCAGCCCCTTACCTCTGGATGACTCCATAGACACAGTGACCCCAGAGGACCAGGACCTGGCAGCAGGTGACAGTGGCCAAGCCAGGAGTCCAGCTCCCCACAAGACCCCAGCCTCCCTCCAGCAGCCATCTGTCCACCCCTGCCCCGTCACCTGTCACCTACCACCTTCCAACTGGCACACGCCAGCCCTTGATGCCCTCATAGCCCCAGATGCAGGCACGTCATGCCATCACTCCTACCAGCAGGGGGGTGCTGGGCCCCGGGCACCCTGCCACCCGCCCTAGCAGCCGAGCCCTGAGACAGCCAGCCAACCATGTGCCTCTCTGCTTGCAACTCCGGGAATACTTTCCAACACCTGCTCCCAAGAGCAACTCACACTTTACCTTTCAGAGTTGGAATAGGGCCATCCTGTCCATCCAGTTGTCCCAAAGGGTCATTCGGGTCAGGAGCCTCCACTTCCCCTGAGCAAAAGAGCACAGCATGTCCATTAATGAGATTGTACTGCAGGGTCTTTACTCTGCTTCTCATGCAAAGACAACAGTATTCCAGCAAAACTGCCCACTGTTTATAGAAAACCTAGAGGGATGAGACATTGTAGTGACTTGCAGAGAGGGCTCTTGTAGCATCAGATTTGGTATAACAGCAACTGTGCTTCTTAACATCTGTCCCAAGGGCAGCAGAATGCAGGTGCTGCGCAGTACGCACAGATGAGGCCAGCGTGTGACCGAGGCCCTGAGTGCAAGGCAGGAGAGAAATTCAACAACACCGGTCGGCAAAGTAAATAAAACAAATAGCCAGAGTCTGCAGGTTGCCCTCCACATGCGGCCCCTGGTAATTCTGAGTGAATTCAGAACTGGAGCGCGTCATAGGCAGCTCATTCCCCTCCCAGCTCCTGGGTCAGCAACCAAGGACCCATTCACGCACAGCTGTGAGGACAGAAGTGTCTCATGCTACGGCACCAGCAGCTCGCCCCTCAGAGGGAGGTGGTGTCAGCAGGAGCAGCCAGCTCCAGACTCACCCACGCCAAGCACAAGAGCAGATCTGGCCTGCTCAGCCAGAAATGCCACTCAAAGACACAGGCCCCCAGATCCTGGGGGAGGAAGGGCAGGGGCAAGGGACGCCCTGCTCCCTGTCCCAGTGTGACCCCTGACACCTGGTAGCCTGGACATGACTGGGTTCCCCTGGTAGGTCGGGGGCAGGGATGGGTGGGGGAGACAAAGTGACATCAGGGGCGGCCCTGACAACACGTCTGAAGGGACTGGGTTCGTGGCATTAAAGCTGACCGAAGAGTGGGGGACACACACTGAACGTCCTGTGGCTCAGGAAGGAGGAAATCCTGCCCGGCTACACACAGAGGAACCTGGAGAACGTGACGCTGATAGAAACAGCCCGACACAGAAAGACACATAAATGGTGGATGAGGTCCCCGGGGTCATCAAATTCATGGGCAGAAAGCAGATGGGGGGCACCGGGGCTGCAGGCAGGGGCCCGGGAACTAGTGTTCCATGGGGATGGTTGCACATGAGGGAGATGCTGCACATAGGTAGTGGCAGCAGGTGCACAATAGTGCGAATACTGTGAATGCCACCACACCACACACTTAGACGTGGTTCAGATGGCAACCCCTCGGGGATGGGCATTCACCTCCATTTTTAAAGACTCCTACAGAAGATAATTCAATTATCAACACCCCTTCCCCCGCCTCTCTTAAACGAGACTCAGGAGCAAACAAAGCACCCAGACCCATCAGGCCGCTCTCAAGATGAGGCCTGGCCCCAGGCCGCTGAGCTCTGAAGTGGGGTACAAGTGGTACAAGCGGTTTGCAGACAGAACCAGGCGCATAAGAGTCTTCAGACTGTTCAGCTACATGAGCACTGGCCAGAGGGCAGGTAAGGGCACCAGCAAGACGTCTCTAAGCTGATCCTGCCCATCTCGCCAGCTCCTAAATTGCAGGATGAGCCAAGTGACACACAACCTGCGCCCTTGGGAGTCCAGCCCCAGCGCCCACGAGGCCAGTGAGAGGCTGTTTCTGCCCGGGCTTCTCACGCCCCTCTTCCTATTGTGTCCAGTCCAAACCGAGCCAGCCGGCAGAAGCCTCACTCCATGCCAGCTTTGGTAAACTGTCCCCCCACGATCAACCACGTGGAAGTACCACCCTTCTCCTCTGAGATGATGCCCCAAACGGTAACACATCCCCTGCAGTGGTCATAGCGTAACCTCAGGAATCATGAGCTTGCCCAGGGGACTGTGAACAGCTGTAGGACATGCGGGGTGCATCCCGGTGACTGCTGGTGGTCCCGGCATTACAACCTAGACCCAATCCGGGGCGGAGACTGGCATGAACTACACCCGTGAGGCAGTCGACGCATCTGTGCTCGAGAATTAAAGTTCAGTTGAGTTTGAAACTGTAAACTGGCACGTTACACATACCATCACTCAGCACTGTGTAAATGCAGGGAGACCACAGGAAATCCAACACACTCGTGCTATATACACACATCTGAAGGAGGCATAAAAGTTATTAACTGCTTAGAAATTGACAAATGGTGTGAAACGGTCAAATAAATATACACCCTCAAGAAAAATAAGCACTATTAGCCCAATTCCACTGTGGAATAGATTCCCAGCTCTTCCAAGGCAACTCTTGGTTCTGAGGCAAACATGTTCCCCGCGCACCCGAGACGCAGTGGAGACAAGCACGCTCCCTGTGTGGAAGGAGCCAGAGGTGATCCCAACATTTCTGGTGACTTTTTTTTAAATAGATATTTATTTATTTATTTATTTATTTATTTATTTATTTATTTGAGAGAGAGAAAACACAAGCAAGGGGAGCAGCAGAGGCAGAGGGAGAAGCAGATTCCCCACCGAGCAGAGAGCCTGATGCAGGACTTGATCTCAGGACCCCGGGATCCCACCCTGAGCCGAAGGCAGACGCTCAACCACTGAGCCACGCAGGTGTCCCTGTTCTGCTGACTCCTGAGCAGACGTCACCACCCCCCCAGACCTACCAAGTCGCTATTGACCTTAGAGATGCTATGATTCTGTCTGAAAAAGTTGTGCTGGTCGACATATAAGCTGGGATTTGACTTTTCATTTCTTTAAGTCTCAAGTTTTGCCCTAAACACATTAGTGTGGTTTGGTAATAATTTAGTTTGGGTACGTGAGCAGAAGGGTGTCATCTACATGTCTGGAAACCTGGGTAGAGTTTCAAGCAGCCCACAAGACTGATACAAGACACCCCGCCAAGATAAGCCATATATGTGAATAAACGCAGAATTGGCCAATTGTCGTGGTCCTTTGAGCTGACGCCTTACGTTTCAACACAACTGGGCCCTGTTGTGGCTTCCTAACTGAGAAATAAGGACCCAGTTGATGGTCTGATATTAGAAACTGTCGTTCTCCCACAGAGCATAGTCACACACAAAATGGCTGTCCTCACTCCTGTCACGCACAGTGTCTTAAATGTCTAAGCCAAACGTAACAGGTGCAAATATGAACTTGGGGACCGATGACATGCGACAGCGTAGGCCAGCATCTCAGCAGATTCCAACAGGCTCTCTCCTGGCTCCCCCGAAAGGGTCCAAAACACCCCAAAGGAAAAAAAAAATAAGACAAACACAAGCCAAAACCAACAAAACAACCACAAAAACTCTCTCTCACACACATGCACACACGCACATCACAATGTCACTATTACATATCTGGAATTTTAAAAGTCATTTAAAATTTCTTCCTTTATTTTATTTTTCAACATCTCTCCAATTAAAAAGCATCAAATAATTGCCATAATTCACATCCCATAAAACTCGCCATTTGCAAGTCTACAATCCAGTTTGTCTGGGGACGTTGACAAGATCGTACAACCGTCTCCACGATCTAATCCCAGAATCTTTCAACACTCCCAAAAGAGACCTTGTTACCATCAGCAGTCGTTCCCACTCTCACCTCTCCCAGACCCCATATCCACTAGTCTGCATGCTCTCTCTCTCTCTCTCTCTCTCTCTCTCTCTCTCTCTCTTTCTCTCTCTCTCTGGGGATTTATCTATTCTGGATATTTTACATAAATGAAGTCATACAGTACGTGGCATTTTGAACAAAGACCAATTTTATAATTTGATTTTTTAAATGTTAGGCAGCAAGGAGAGAAGGAAGGAAGGAAGAGGCTGGATGAAGCTGGGGCAGGTGACCAGCAAAAGAGACCATTCCCTGTCTCCTTGGCACATCAGAGCACCCAGAGTGGACGGGAGAGATCTGGCTCCCCGAGGGGAACAGGATGTGGAGGTGCACTCGAGATCGAGATCGGAGGTGATACAGGATGGGACCGGAGGAGCTGCTGGGAAGGTGGGATGCTTGGGGCCTGACATGCACCTGCCAGGAGACCAGCGCATGTCCACGTGATGCTGCAGGGAAGGTGGGGCTCTCGGGCTCTGGACACAGGGGACTGAGTGTGGGTCCAATAGCACCAGCACTAGAACTGGCGTCACCTGAGGCTCCCTGACTAGTGGGTTCTCCTGCCCGTCAGTGGTGCTGGCTGAATGGCCTCTATCCACTACCTAACCCCATGCATTGCCCAGGCGATCCCGGCTGGCTGGTGACTGTCCCAGGTGGTGTGACTCTGCGACATCTCCCCAATGGCCTGTTCAGCACTCACACAAAGGCCCACTCGGGTTACCTGGTGCTACTGCCTTCACCCCCGCTGGCCCCCTGACAGACGAGAAGACCTGAATGGAGAACCACCTAGGGGAGGAGCCCCACTTGCCCTAATGCCTTGGATTTTCATCATCTCCCTCTGAATTAGAGCACCTCTTTGGAGCAAATGGCGTGTCCTTTGTTTTGGCAAAATGCTACAAGGTGTGCTATGAAGGCCATGTGTCCATTTATGATGCACTGGATAGGAGTGATTGTCACACTAAAAGCCCATACAGCGAGAGAGTGCAAAGCCACTGGAAACCTCAAACCGTCGCTGGCATCAATCAAGTAGGCATGATTTATTAGCTCCTTATTTGTTTTCTTGATGTTTAAAGAAAAGAGAACATGTAATGCGAAACAAATTTAAAAGTGGCTGCTATAATACAATGACACGTTACATGTACGGTTTGACCCATGTCAAAATTACACTTCAATGCCCAGAAGCAAAGACTAAATACAGTGTGGTAACAACCCACATGGGATTCTGGAACAGAAAAAAAAATACATTAGGTAAAGTCTAAGGAAATAGGAACCGCATGGATTTTGGTTGTGAATAATGAGCCAGATGAGGCACTGTGACGAACGTAGCAGACTCGTGTAAGGTTTAATACTGGGGGGGAGACAGGCGAGCCGTACACGGGAACTCGCTACAACCATCACAACTCTCTCTAAATCCGAAACTATCCTACACAGTAAGCGTACTGGGAGACAATCACACATCCCATCCCATGGTTCAAGCCCGTAAGCAAAAATTTAGACTAACCTGCCAAAATATAATATCTTCTACAGGTAAAGAAGGGCTGTAGGGAAGATCCCATCTCCAAACACCCTACATTCTTGATCACCAGATACAGCCCCAAAGCCAGGCCAGAATGCTAACCACAGGAGTGCAACACCACAGACTCACTGAATTTCGTCTGCATTGTTCAAAGGCTCAACAGCAGGCCAGTGAATGCTCAGACATGAAGTCACCCTGGAGAATGTGGGGTTTTGAGCTGAATCCTGCCTTAATTGTCAGGCACGGCGATAGCAGCTCTGAACCAGGAACTCAGGGTGTATCCTTTGTATCACTTATCAGGGGTCCTACAAGTTGAGAGCTGGAGCAGCTGGCGTCTGCAGAGTGACCCAGAGAAAGGGTTCACCGCCGATGTTGGATGATGCTTGCTGAGTTGCCAGGGTTTCACAGGGTGGGGGGCGGCCTGCTGGACAGGTACGCCCTGCCCCCAGTGTGGGTAAATGCGGAGTAATCACAAACCATGCAGCAGTCACACAAAAATCTTCTCTGGACCTGCTCCCGACGTGGGCCTCCAACACGACATCCTGACGTGTGGGGCCAGTGAGAGAAATTTCTGTCTGTAAAGTGGCGAGTGGGCCCATTCTGGTTTCCAGGCTCTTTCTGTACTATTAAAATACTCAGTCTCTCATTAGCGGCAGAGACACTATTAGGCAAGAATTTCCTAATGAAGTTCAACCCACGCCCTTGGATTTAGAGTCCATGGGGCCTTTTTGTTTTGATTCGTGTCTCTTAAAATGTTTTGTTATTCATACTTTTCATCCACTAATCTCTACCTGTTGATCTGAATCAGTACACTTGTTGTGATTTAATTAGGTGTAGTCTCTGGCATATCTGGACAACTTCAAAGCAGGCTCCTTTTTTAATTAGTGAGGGGCGCTTTATTCACCAAGGCTTGGCATTCCTGGATTTGGTCATCCCCGGGAAAAGGTATAATTTGCAAGATATGAGAAAGAACAGCAGCCAGCGCCCAGAAAAAGCCCCCAGCCTGGAGGGGGTGATGGCGAAGCAAGCCGGGAGCCTTGGAGTTTTACAATGAAAACTCAGCCCATCCGCTTGCCGTGGGAAACGCTGGCCACGCGTCCCTGAGCCACCGCTGAGCTGGGCGACACGCGCAGTCGAAACCGCTCGTGATGCCCGCAACGGGAGAATGGAAGACAAGAAACGAATACCTGGGAACGGGCACCGTATAAAGCCCCGAAGGGGCGTCCATTCATCGGGGCGCTGGGCCAGACGAGGTGTGTCGATAGTAAAGAGACCCCGTAACGTCACTGGGAGCGCCCTGGTGACCCCGCCAGCTCGAAAACCACAGAGCAGTCGGGGTGAGCGCCGCTGGCTCAGCGCTGGTTGTCTTAACAGCCTGTGATCTCGCATTTTCCCTCTTGCTAAGGTGGGGCGGAGCGAAGGCCGGTGCCATTCCTCCTGCAAGGGCCCGGCCTGACCCTGCTCTGGGAACAGAGTAGAGTCCGGCAGCCTGAACGGCAGTCGCCAGGGTCCCTCACCAATGTGAACTCTGGCTTGGATTCCACCTCTATGGCAAAGAACATCAAAGCCCCAAGTGAGTCCCAGTGTAGACGCAGCTCCCCACCCCACCCCACCCCTGGCACTGCCGGAGGTGAGAGCTTTTTCCACCCGGCATCCCTGACAGCCCTGGGGTCCCCAACAAAGGCCCCACTGTCAGTGCTCAGGGAGTCTGGGGCTGAGGAGGGGGAGAGGCCGCCGGGGAGGCTGAATCAGGGTCTTTCATCCACCTTCCCTCTTCCCCAACACCTAGGGCCCCCGGGCAGAGCCGGAAGGCGGGCGCCCCGACCCCCAGATGCCGCGGAGAAGCGAGACCTCCCCACCCCCGCCAGCCACCCCTGCACGGCGAGACCAGCTCGGGGGCCCCCTTCCCCAGCTGTGCCCGCCTGTCACCTTGGCAAACCCAGCAGAAAAAGAGCAACTCACAGAAATGCTGAGCACCCATGCCGCGTGCACCCTCTGACACCATCTGGTTTCATGGGAGACTCTCAAATACTGGCTGTTCCCCTGCACACAAGCTTTTTACCTCGAATCCCTAGGTTTAAAGGTAGAGAAGGAGAAAAAGATACCTTTTCTTTTCTTTCTTTCTTTTTTTTTTTAAAACAATCCTGGGATGCCCAGGTGGCTCAGTGGTTGAGCATCTGCCTTTGGCTCAGGGCATGATCCCAGGGTCCTGGGATCGAGTCCCACATCGGGCTCCCTGCAGGGAGCCTGCTTCTCCCTCTGCCTGTGTCTCTGCCTCTCTGTGTGTCTCTCATGAATAAATAGATAAAATCTTTTAAAAAAAGAAAAGAACAGAATGATCCTGATAGGGAAAAGAACTGAGTAGGGTACTGTCCTATAGTGACAATGGAAGCCACCTTCTAGGTGCCCAAGGGAGGGGCTTAGGGGCCCAGGCCCCACCTGCTGCTGCGAGACCCCTGGGCTGGTGGGAAGGTGACCCGAGGTAACTAGTCAGGGGTCTGCAGCAGTCTGGCTGGCTCTTGCCTCCGAGGCGCCGTCCATTTGCTGTTTTGCAAACACGACGTTCGTCAGCAGTGATGGTCTCATGTTCATGGAAACAACCAACCAACAGAGGTACACGTCCACTCATGCTGAGGTGGCAACAGTGACTTTTTTTTTCTGTATGAGTTTGCCAGTGATGCAGTGCCACAGCCTGGGTGGCTACATCCTGGAGGCCAGACTCTGGAGATGCAGGCTGAGCAGGGTTGTTTTCTCTCCAGGCCCCTCTCCCTGTTCCCTCCTGGGCTGTCCTCGCATGTCTGGGCCCTTGTCTCTTCTTATAGGGACACCAGGCCCACTGGACTCAGGCCCACCTTAACGAGCTCGTCTAAACTTAATCACTTCTAACGATGCTGTGTCTGGGCAAGGCTACACTCTGAGATGCTGGGGCAGGGACTCCAAGGTGTCTATATTGGGGGGAGCGCAACTCAACCCATAACAGGCGGTGTTACTTGTCTTCACGGCTGCTTTAGAGGTGATGCTGATATGAAAGCAGGTTCAGCAAGTGTGTGGTGCCGGTGGACGGGGCCAGGCCTTGGTGACACTGCGTAAGTCGGGGTCTGGACCAAGTACAGAGGGGACCGCCCACTGCCCACTAATGGTCCCAGCACCCTGGCTCCCTCCCTTGGACACCCTCCTTCCTGTAGGAAGCCATCCCGTGGCTGTCCTCCAACAGACAGCGCTGTCCTCCAAGCTCCGTGCGCCTACAGTCGCCAGTGGCAGTGGCAGCAGTGACACCTGAGCCCACATCCCTCGGGTCCCTGCCTCACAGGCTCACGTACACCAGCGCTGAGCAGCAGGCAGGCCCAACCATTCACAGGAGCGGCGCTGGTCAGCACTGACGGGCACCCCGCTTTAGGCACATCCTCCTCATGAGCCCTTCACACGAGTGCCACATCTCGCGTCCACCTGTTCCGTGTGAGCGTCTCCTCCTCAGTCCTCTGATGCTGCAGCGTTGGGGGCTGGGCCTGCAAAGCTCCCCCCTTCCCTCTACCTCTATCCCGTTGAGGGCCTGGTTGCAAATGAGCACAGTGCACAGGGCCCCCAACAGGCTCCTTTATGGGTCCAACCACTTGTCCAAAAGCCAGCAGCAGAGGCCCGAGGACAGGCTCGCATCCGACACACACGTCATGTTCGACTTGTCCAAACTTGAACCCAGCCTCCCAGCACAGACTGCTCCCCTGGAGCAACCCCCACTTCCTCAATTATCACGCTGCCCTTTCACAGGCAAAAGCCACACACCCTGGTGGTCCTGACTCCCTTTTCAACCACCTTCTGCATCCAACCCATCAAGAAATGTCATTGGCTCTGTCTTCGGTGTCTGCATCAGAGTCTGATGCGCTCAGCCCCTCGCTGCTCACGCTTGGGCCCAGCAGGGTCACTCGACAGCCTCTAGACAGGCCTCCGTGCATGGGCCCACCTCCCTGTATCGGTCACACTGGACCTCTAAAATGGGCTTCACTGTGACAGGAGAGGTGAATTTTGACAAAGAAGCCTGGATTGTATGATCCTCTCACACCAAGTTCAACATGGAGCAGAGGCATCTGTGGCAATGAGGGTCAGCATTACCTGTGGGGGTGATGGCCAAGACGGAGTAGGAGAAAGTTTCTTTTTTTTTTTTAATTTAAGATTTTATTTATTCATTTGAGAGGGAGAAAGAAGGAGAGCACAAGCAGGGGGAGGGGCAGAGGGAGAGGGAGAAGCAGACTCCCCGTTGAGCAGGGAGCCCAACCTGGGGCTCAATCCCAGGACCCCGAGATCATGACCTGAGCCGAAGGCAGATGCTTATCTGACTGAGCCACCTAGGTCCTCCTTTCTTTTTCTTTTCTTAGGACAAAGGTTTCTGAGAGATTGCCAGTGTGGCCCAGTGATACGGGAATTTACACACTTGTATCTCTGCGTTATCACACCTACACAGAGCTTTCCACGGTTCTAGCAGAATCTCTCCTGTAATGCAAGGCCCACCCTGACCTCATTCCACAAGCCAAACACTTCCCTGCACATAATGCACATGATCCTGTTGTCTACTACCCTCTTTCCTGTCTTCCTTTTCCCCTTAAAATTTCCAAGAAACAACATGTTTGTTTATTCCTCCCTCTTCTTCCTCTTTCTGCTGCTTGCTCTATCCCCAGCAGCTGGGCAGGAGCAGGAGCTCTTCATCCGGTGAACAAATGAAGGCTTCTGTGCTCAACACCTTCTAGCACCTTCCACCTCCTCAGAGGTGATAGAGGTTCCCCCTCCATGCACACATGCACCCTCCTGAACTCGCCTCAGCTCCTCTACCCTTCACACCCTCAGAAACAAATCCAGCCCCTTCTCCCACTGGAGTTTGCATCTATTCTGTCCCTTGCCTGGAAAACTGCCCCCCCCAGACCTCCCTCCCCATCACCCCTCACTTTCTCTGCTCCACCATTAATTGCCTGGACACTCTCCCTGGAAACGTCTCAGCCCACGTACCACCTGCCCTGTCCTTTGCTGCATTTCTCTCCAGGGCAGCACATCTGCTCCAGGACAGCAGGCTCTGGGTGACAGTCAGTGCAGGCCCTCGAACCCAGACACGACCATGTGAGGATAAACAAGTGTGTGGGACCACCTGGCTCATGCTCTGGCATCCCTGCGTTTCAGCTGACAGTGCGAAGGGTGGGGCTCGGGCTGCTGCAGGTGGGCTCAGGGCACCTGTGCCAGCGCCTCTTTGTGCATCTCCTCTTCTCAGAGGCAGATAATGGGGTCAATCTCAGGTTCATGCAGGACGGGCCCCTGCTCCTCCAAACCACTGCTGAGCACTTCCCTGCTCATCTATCCTCAGCCCAGACAGTCCTCCAAAATCCCCAGGCCCTGCCAGGCCCCACACACCACTGTCTCACAACATGTCCTTCTAAATGTGTATGTACAACTTCACAACTGCAAACGAGTAAGAAATGGTGACAACATTAAGGCCGTACCACGCGCTGCTCCCCCACAGGAAGAGCCAGTTGCTGTCACCACCCCCCTCCCTCGGCAGGTGCAGCGGAGGTGCGTTCTGCTAAGTGAGAGGCACCAGGCCCCCACAGACATCTGGCTGGCACAATGGTGGCCTGAGGATCCAGATGAAGCCACTCTGCTTCAAAACAAAACAAAACAAAAAAAAGCTGGGCAACACAACGGAAACCAAGCATCTCAGAACTCAGAGAATTCACGAAAGCCGCAGAATGAACTGACAACATCCATCCATCTGGGAGAAAGGAATGAACCTCAGAGAGATGGTGGGCTGTACCAGTTTGCTGTGCACTGCAATGGTCGGACAGCCGACGCCCTGAAGCTCTGTCGAGAGTGCCATCACACAGTGACTGCATTGTCTGGACTTGCAGCACCTGGGGTAGGCTCCATCTCTGGCTCAGCTGTGCTGGGGGTCGTGGGGAGGTGGCAGGGGGTGGCCACCCCTGGAGCATTACCAAACAACAAACTGCCCACAACAATCTGCCAACGATGGCCTTCTTTGTGCTGACTACAGTGGCAGTAAACGTGTGCACAGCCCGGAATTTAAAAGGAAATACAGAACCAGAGGGCCTCAAGGCACTTCAGAAGGTCTGACGTATTTCTAGGATCAACAATGCTATGCACACATGGAAAGACATGCACATGCCCAAGGAAGACCTGGAAGGAGAAGACATGGCCCCCTGTTGCTGGTGCCATTGGGAACAGGCAGTAAAGGCTGAAGTTTGATGGATGCCTGCTCACAGGATCCCCTTGGCAAAAGGTTCAAGACATACCACGAGGTACCTGAGAAAATCTCCTGACCAGTAACTGGCTAACCACATAGCATTACTGATGGGAGATGTGACCCTTAGGAATCCAAGCTTGAAAATGTAAAGGACCTTATGTTAAGAGTTCTTATCACACAAACAAAATAATAACAATAACAATAGTAATAAATAAAGTTGGGAGAAGGAAACTTTTGAAGGGGATGGGTATGTTTATAGCACAGACTATGGTGATGGTCTCATGAGCATGTACTTACCTCCGAATTTATCAAGTTGTGTAAGGCAAATCTGGAATCTTTTCTGAATGCCGATCATACCTCAATAAAGCAGTTTAAAAAGAAAAGAAAAATAATTTGAAAAGAATGGCAGACAACTCAGTGGTCACCCATCACAGGAAACAGAGAACCCACAGAATTAGTAAAGGAAAGCCTCAAAACAAACAAATAGTAGCAAGAAAAACACCACCAAAAACCAAAATGAAAAACAAAAATAAAACCACAGCAGCAAAAGCAAACTTTGATGGGTAGAGGGGTTTGCTCCTAGAGTTGCTAAAATACTACCTAAAATGTCCAGTTTTTAACAAAGAATTACAAAGACAAGCAAAAAATAAAAACAAAATATAGGCCACATGCACAGGAAGAAACACCCAACAGAAAATGTCCCTGAGGGGACTGAAATTATTATAAATATGTTCAAAAAACTAAAGAAAACCACACCTAAAGAATCAAAGGAAATTATAACAAGTTTTTTCACCAACTAGGAAATAACAATTAAGTGATGGAAATTAAAAGAATCGTATAGAAATTCTGCAGTTGAAAGAACAAGAGCTGAAATTTACCAGGTGGGCTCAATAGCAGATTTGAGCTGGCAGAGGAAAGAATTAGTGAACTGGAAGACAGTTTAATACCTTTACTGGAATAGAGATTATCTACACCAAAGAGAAAAAAAATAAAAAGAATAAAGAAAAATAACAGACCGTAAGAGACCTGTGGGATAGGACCAAGAGCATCAACACATAGGAGTCCAGAAAGAGAAAAAATATATATTTAAAGAAATAATGACCAAAAACTTAACCAAACTTCATAAGAAGTATTAATTTACACACTTAAGAAAATCAGCAAACTCCAAGTAGGACAACCTCTAAGATATCTACAACTAGATACAAGATAAACAAACTTGAAAAACAAAAGCAGAATCTTAAAAGCAGCAAGAGAAGTGACTCATCAAGTATGAGGGATCTTCAATAAGATTAAGAGCTGGCTTTTCATCAGAAACCCAGGGGGGATAATATATTAAAATTGTTGGGGGAAGACAAAGACTGTCAACCAAGAATGCTATATCCAGCTAAACTCTTTTTTCAAAAATATGTAAGTTAGGCCACTTCCCGATGAACAAAAATGAGGAAAATCTGTCATTAGCAGCCTGCTCTGTAAGAAATAGTAAAGGGAGTTGAGTTAAAATGAAAGGACAATGGGAAGAATCCTAATTCACACAAAGAAATAAAACAGTACCAGTAATGAAATATAATATAAACATATTTTTGTCAGTAGCTCTTTTCTTCAATTTACCTTACAAGACTACTGCATAAAACTGTGATTATAAAATTGTATTGATAGACTTAAAACATATGAAGACATAATTTGTATGGCACTAATAGTTTAGAGATAAGGGGAAGGAATATCAACATATTGAAGCAAAGTATTTACTATTGATATTAAGTTAGTATTAACCCGAACTAGACTTTTTAAAAAGTAAGACAGTAAGTAATTTTCATGCAACCACTAAGAAAATTATTTTTAAAAATTCCATATAGGAGAGACAAAATAAAGAAATTTTTAAATCACACTAGGAACTATTTAACACAGAAAAGGCTGGAATCAAGGAACAGAGGAACAAAAAAGAAGAACACATAGAAAACAAGTAGCAAGTAGAAGTAAAACCTGTCATTAATTAATTAAAGGCAAGTGGGTTAGGGATCCCTGGGTGGCGCAGCGGTTTGGCGCCTGCCTTTGGCTCAGGGCGCGATCCTGGAGACCCGGGATCGAATACCATATCGGGTTCCCGGTGCATGGAGCCTGCTTCTCCCTCTGCCTATGTCTCTGCCTCTCTCTCTCTCTCTCTCTGTGACTATCATAAATAAATAAATTAAAAAAAAAAAGAAAAAAAAAGAAATCTTTAAAGGCAAGTGGGTTAAAAGGACAAATCAAAAAAGAGACTGGCAAAAGGGATTTAAAAACATCCAACTTTATGTTGTTTATAAAAGACACTTCATATTCAAGAACACAAATAGCTGAAAAGATATATCGCACACACAGCAATCAGAAGAAAGCTCCAAAGGCTTATATAAGTATCAAGCAAAATAAATTACAAGACATAAATCATTATTAGAAACAACAGACATTTTATGACAACAAGGTCAACCCAATCTATTTTAAATCTATATGCACCTAACAACAAAGTCCCAAAAACACGAAGCAAAAACTTACAGAAATGAAGGAAAAAATAGCTACGTCAACAACAGTAACTGGAGATTTCAATAATGGATAGAACTAGGCAGGTCGGCAGGGGAACAAAAAATGTAAACAACTCTATAAACCAATGATTACCTAACACTACAGAACATTCCACCTCGACAGCAAGATACACATTCTCCTGAAGCTTACACAGAATGTATTCCAGGAAAGACCATATTCTAGGCAATAAAATATGGTTTAATCCATTTAAACCTATGTTCTCTAACAACAGAATGAAATTAGAAATCAGTAACAGAAGAAAATTTGAGAAATTCACAAATATGTGGAAGTTAAACAAGATGTTTCTAAATAACCAGAGTCGCAGAAAGTATCACAAAGAGATTATATAAAATACTCTGCAACGAATGAAAGCGATGGATGTAAAAAAAGAAACCTTAAGTAGTGCTACTAAAGTAGTGCTTAGAGGGAGAGTTATAGCACTGTGTCCATATTTAGAAAGATCTTAGAACTATAACCTAACTTTACACCTTAAGAACTTACAAAATGAAGAGCAAACTTAACCCAAAGCTGGCAGAAGAAAGGAAAGAACAAAAATAGGGCAGAGACAAATAAAACAGGAAATGGAGAAACGACAGAGAAAATCAATGACCCCAAAAGCTGGTTCTTTGAAAAGATCAACCAAATTGAGAAAGTTTTAGTTGGGGTGACCAAAAGAAAAAGGAGATTCAAATTATTAAAGTCAGAAATGAAAGAGGAGGGCATCACCATTGAATTAAAAGAAATAAAAAGGACTATGATATTCTGAATAATCGTGCGCCGACACGTTGGTCACATAGATGAAATGGACATGTTTCTACAAAAGAAATAGTTACCGGACTGGCTCCAGAAGAAACAGACGGTCTACAAGAAGTGAAGACACTCAAGGAGCAACCAGAAACATTCCCAGAAAGAACAGCCGAGGACCAGATGGCCTCTCTGCCAAATTCTACCCAATGTTTAGAGAAGAATTAACACCAATAACTTCACAGACGCTTCAAAAAAAAACACATATAAATAAGAGAGAGGAATAGTTTCCAACACATGCGAGGAGGCCGGCAATACCCTGATACCAGTACACTTTGTGGGGCTTGCAGCACGAAGTAAATCTGTACACAAGATGCAAAGACAGACCCCTGAGTGAGCAAAGCAAGGTGAGCGCCAGCTGCACCATGTCCTCCCAGGCCACTCCCGGGCACACAGAGACGGGGCGACCAGCAGTCCTGGAAGCTCGGCAGGAAACACAACTGTGTGGAGACTTAGGAAGGAAACAGGGCGAGCCACGTCTGAATCGTTTTAGCAAATTCAAGACAAGTCCTTTTTGGAAAAAAAAAATAATTTTTTTAAGTAGAACAAAATAATTCCCCACGGGAATTCTATAATTAATGAGATTCTCTAGGGTTTTTTTTTTTAGATTTTATTTATTTATTCATGAGAGACACTGAGAGAGAGGCAGAGACACAGGCAGAGGGAGAAGCAGTCTCCCTGCAGGGAGCCCAATGTGGGACTCGATCCCAGGACCCCGGGATCATGCCCTGAGCTGAAGGCAGATGTTCAACCATTGAGCCACCCAGGTGCCCCCATTCTCTAGTTTTTTAAGAACATTAACAATTTAATGAAGCTACGTAACTTCAAATATCTACTGCACAAAAAGAGGCATCGCTGCATTTAGATTCCCTGCATGCTCTGCCCACCCCCTGCATTTTAAACAACCTAGAAATAGCTTTTTTTAAAAAAAAAAAAAAAAAGATTTTACTTATGTACTCATAAGAGACATGGAGAGAAGAGCAGAGACACAGGCAGAGGGAGAAGCAGGCTCCCCGCAGGGAGCCTGAGGTGAGACTGGATCCCAGAACTCCAGGATCACACCCTGAGTCGAAGGCAGATGCTTAACCGCTGAGCCACCCAGGCACCCCTGGAAATAGTCATTATATTCTATTTCCCAAATATCTTTCATCCACCATCTTTAAATAGTGAATACCATTAGAGAATATCTGATTCCTTCAATACAAAGAGCAAGGATTTACAACAGCGATGCAACTATTTCCATTTCATAGGTGCAACTTTGGACCGTTAGTATTGACTATATTATAGCAATCTAAACCCATGCTAGTGCTTATCATAAAATGCACGTAATTGCCAATTATCATTCTTTTCTATAGATTAATGTCTTTGTCTTTTCTAAGCTTCTCCTTTTAAATAATTTACCTAAAGAATTAAGTCGGCAATTAAATCACCAGACACTGCCTATTGCCCCACGCTTCAATAAAAAAGGACATTTTTCAATACATTGTTCTACCTAAGTGAGACTCTTTAAACTCATAAATCATGGTTCTTTCAAGGTTTTCTTTGAGGCTTTCTTATTTTCACAGCCAGAAGCCCTAAACTAATCAATCATGGAGTAATGTCATGGGTAATTACCACGGGGTTGACGCGCCTGTTCTGTCTCTCGAGGCTGCAGGTGTGCTCTGAGCTGGGTATTTTAGAGCTCTTTTGCTTTAACAACCAAACGGCACCCAGGAACCTCTCTCTGTCAATACCATAAAAACACGTGTGAATGGGCGCATGTGGGACATCCAGCAAACCATGCCCTTGTGCACCCGCCTGGGACTCAGAGGGGCCCTGCAGCTTCGTCCTCACGACTTGAGGTTTTCCGTTATCTCAAGCAGTTAGATTTGGAAGAAATTGTAACCAAATGAAAAGAACAAGAAGGTCTCCTTAGCCCCATGGCGGGCGCTGACACCTCTGGACATATGGACAGGCTGCTGGCAACCCCTGGACACATGCGTGGGGCTGACGCCCCTGGATTCTGCTTCCTTGTCCACAGAAATGGTAGCATGACATCCCTTCTATCAAATCTTTCAGCTCTGTGTTCTACTTTTCTGAAACCTTCTTTCCCAACACAGAATTCAGGGAAAACACCATTTCTGCCCATAATACATCTGTGAGCCTGGGGGACCTTGGGATGAGGGAAGCAGGGGGGAGAAACAGAGATGCCACCAGCAGGAGTAAATCCCCTCCCTGCTCATCCGCAGGCAATTTCACATGGACAAAACGACCCGTTGGGAGAGCTGCTTGTAAAGAATTTTCAAAGGGAACAAACAAGTTAATAGAGATGAATCTCTCTCTCTCTCTCTCTCTCTCTCTGACACACACACACACACACACACACACACAGCCCACCTCTCCTCCCCCTCTCACTTGAATTCTCTATTTTTCCTTCTCATTTCAGAGGTCTGCATGTGTGGGGGTCGGAGGCTGTCAGGGACCGACCCCATCTCTGTCTCCTGGTCTGAATCACCTTCCAGCCTCCCAGGGGGAACCTGTCCCTTGCCCCACTATCTCAATGGGCAGGGGGGCCTTTGCACAGCACCCTGACACCCAGCGATGCCTGGAGACATTTGTGACAGTCAGACCCGGGTGCAGGCCCCGGTGGCACCTGGTGGCTCGAGGCCAGGGATGCTCTCACACACGTTCGCTATGCAGGCAAGCCCCATCACCTGGAATTACTGGGACCCAGATATAAATTCTGTGAGCACGAGAAGCTCCGCTCCGCTCTACCCTCTATTTTCCTGCTTGGTCTTAGTTTAGAGACAGCAAGTCTGAGAGTTGGAATAAAACTTAGATACAATCTCGTCCAGTCATGGGGGCTCCCGGCTCATCCTTCTCCAATTTCACATACAAATGGAGCCCTGGAAGGTTCTGGCATGTGGGAAGAGCCCAACCTCTACGTGCAGTCAGACAGACGCCAGGGAAACCCTGCCTCCGCCTCCTCCCAGCTCTGAGGCAGGGCCCAGGGCAGCAGCTTCTCGGCCTCCCAGACTCCTGAGTTTGAGATGGGAGTGAGGGGACCTTACTCCCTAGTCACCGTACGGGTCAGCGCAGGTCACAGAGAACTTGGCGGGCTTTGCTTTACATTCTTTCCACGGAAGCCCACAAACGTGTCCGAGGGTCCTAGGCGGATGGCTGGGGCCACAGGGAAGGTGGTGCCACAGTCGCTGGCCATGAACAGACGTGGGTCGCCCAGAGGGCTGAACCATTTGGAGAAACAGGTGGAGGAAGGACCCGTGTGTGCTCTCGCCAGCCCGTGGTTTCTCATCGTGATAAATGTGTGAACAGGAAAGGGAAGGAGACAGGAAAGAGGTCAGGGACTGGGGCTTCCAGGGCCTGCACGGCTGCTCAGACAACCCCCCTCCCCCCCCGGGCCCTCACCTCCTTTCCCACTTGCTTGCACGTTCAGATACCATGCCGCAGTGAAGGTCATGGCCATGTAGCCAAAGGGACCCATTATCGATGCAAACAAGCCACTCTCCGTGTGCGCGGGCTTGCAGACAGCAAGGGGCTCACGGTGGGCCGCAGTCTTGCTGAAAACAGTCACCGAAACAGATGCCAAGTCTCACACCACATGAAAGTCAACTGGATGGAAGGCCTGGAAATCCTGCACCCTAGAGGGTAAAGTTTTGCATAACTGGGGGTGTCAGACCAAGGCATTCCAGCAGCAGGAGCTCCTGCAAAGGCAGCTGGATTATACCAACCTTGCTTTCCTTCCCACCATTATTTTTACGTGTGAGGCACCCACAACAGGAGGCTAAGCCATCCTGGGAACACGAGGACTGGCCAAGACTTTCTGGGTAAGGTGCTGGATGTGGCCATTCTCTGCTGGAGCTTTGGACCTAACTGACCACCTCCCACCAGGCCTTGTGCTAAAAGCAGGGAGTACTGAGGGAAAACCCCAGGGATGTCTCGATGGCAATTTCCAAGGAGGAAAAATGCCAAGGGGGGACCTGCAGCGCATAAATTCTCCTCAGTGGGAACAGAAATGGGAGTCCTGGGCACACCACGCTGCTGCCCAGCACAGTGAAAAGCAGCATCCACTCAGGAAAGCCCTCGGGAGGGCAAACAGGCCCACACGGGGCGGCCTGTCAGCAGGGAGGGTCCATGAGGGCCCAAGGCAGCAGCTGTGCATGGTAAGCGAGCTAGGTTTTGAGGGCTGCTGTGATTTGTGAGACATCCCTGAGGCCATCTCACCTGTCGACAGGTAGGCTGTGGCCAGGGCCCAGGAAGAGGCCTTGCAGCTGCCCATCACCAAGTCCCAAAGGACAAGCACACATACAGAACAAAACGATCCCTGGCAGGCTGCCTAAAGGAGTTTGGTGAATCTGTGCCGTGGAAAACCACTCCACGTGGGAGGGCTCACTTTCGTGACTCTGGCGTGTGAGCTGCCATGGACCAAAACTTTACCTAACATTTAAAAACTGTAATGGTTTCCCGCACATCAGCTGCCAAAGGTCCCAGGCCAGGCTGAGGAGAGTGCAGACATAGCAGTAGGTGTGTAAGTGGGGCAAAGTCCACATGGGACAGCCACCTGCATCCACAAGTACACACCCGCCACCCAACTGTTCCACCTCCAGGAAACGTATCCTGCAAAATGAACTCACACATGGGTGAAATCATATGTGCACACATTTAATCGTTGGCGTACTGTCTTTTTGTTTTTGTTTGCATCTTTGCTGACTTTTATTTCCTTTCGGTGTATAAACTTATGAATTTTCACACAGGAATAAATTCACATCACCACAACCATAGCCAATATATACAACAGTCTAACCACCCAAAACACCCTTCCCATACTTTTGCTTTACACACACACAAACACACACCCCATATACACACACATACTTTTTTCTCCATCGCTATAGATTTGAATTTTTTGAGAAAAATGGAATTACAGAGTATACAACTGATAGAGATCAGATCCTGGCACCCCAAAATAGGCCACTTTGGCATAAGGATTATTTTGAGCTGAAGACAACTAAGAAATAGCAGAGACAGGAGGAGCTCTCTGTCTTCCTCATCTGTCTAAAAGCAAGACACAAATTTCTCTTTGTGAAGCCGTCCTCCTCTTTTGTACCAAGAGGGAAAAACAACCTTATTGCTGTAGGGGGAGGCAGCACCAGGATGAGTCTGCCTAACTAAATCCCACTAAATAATCCTCACCTACCATGAGTCTCCCACACATACTTCCTAGTCACTCTGCCATAATCTACCACCGCTGGAAGCTCAAACTCTTTCCCTTTGCTTAATCTCATCTCCACAATTTATTGCCCTTTGTTTGTATGGTATATAGCATCCATGGCTAACCAGTTCTTTGGGTTTTCACATTTTTTTCTGTAAAGCCTTCATGCACATAAAAATAGCAACATCAATAAAATCTGTGTGCCTTTCCTACTGTGAAATGACACTTGTCAGTTTAATTCCTAAGTCTTAGTCACAGAACCTAAGAGAGTAGAAGTTTTTTTTCTTCCCCTAGATAAACGTTTGAAACTATCTTTCATTCACCGTAATGCCTTTGAGGGGGCCTTCTAATTTCGTGTTTGTAGAAATCATTCATTTGTCTTTCTTGCAAAACAGTATTCCACATTGTGGATGGGCCTAAGAATGGGGAGTAGCTACTCTGAGGTGATCCTTTTGGACGAGGCCTCACTCACACTCTAACAAGCACACAAGTCACACAAAGAGCTTGTTATGTACAGATTCTGACTCTGCGGGATGGTGCCCGGGATTCTGCATTCCTAACGGCTCCCAAACAATGCCATGCTGCTGGGCTGTGGACCACTGTGAATCCAGAGATCTCGTCTTCCAGGCAGACAGGCCATACCCTAGTGCACCCTTTTAAGTTTGGGTGAGTAGAGTTAAGACTGGTAGCCATGCACCAATGGAGCATCACAAATAGAGCTTTTCTTAATTTGGCAGGTTTTAGGTGAAGGGTACACTTGGCATTGGTATTACCCACCAGAACCCTGCAGGCATTTGGGTTTGAGACACTGCTGAGTCTCATCTGTGAGCAGAAGAAACACAGATGTTTACCGACCCAAGATTTAAAGGCAGCACTTTCTCTGCACGGTGCAGTGTTTTCAAAGGCCTCTTAAACAGAGGCAAGTTTACTTGCAGGGCTCAGCAAAGACAGAAAGAGGAAGAACCAGGGTTGTGGGGAGGGAGTCTCACAGAAAACCCACTAAAGAGCTCTAGAACACCTCCCTTTTTGCCCATGGGAAATGAAGTGAATCCAGCCTGAGCCAGCCACATGTGCCAGGAAAGCCAATGTGAGGTTATCTTGGTCTCCTAACCACTGGGGAGGCACAGGAACCACCACACCACTACCCCAAGGAGAAAATGCAGGGCATCGGAGGGCCATGCAGGGATGCTGCCTTGTGAAGAGCGGAGGGGATCGACAAAAACAAAACAAAACAAAAAACAGGCAAAGGACCTAAACAGATATTTTTCCAAAGAAAAATGTCCAAAATGACACACAAATGTCCAAAAAAACATGGAAAAATCACTGGTCATTAAAGAGATTACAAAAACATCGCCAATCATTTGCAGAACAAATGAGATACCACTCACATCCATTCATGGAAAAGAGCAAGTGTTGGGGAGGATGTGGAGACACTGGAACCCTCGTGTGCCATGGTGGGAATGTGAAATGGCACAGCTGCTGGGAAAACAGTACGGCAGCTCCCCCCAAAATGAAGACTGATTACCACTCGACCTAACAACTCCATTTTCAAATATACACCCAGAATTGAAAGCAAGGTCTTGAAGAGCTATTTGCACACTCGTGTTCAGAGCAGCTGAACCCAAGTGTCCATCGATGGATGAGTGGATAAGCCAAGTGTGGTATGTACACACAAAGGAATACTATGCAGTCTTAAAATGGAACTCCTGGGGAGCCTGGGTGGCTCAGTCAGATGGGTGTCTGACTCTTGATTTTGGCTCAGGTCATGGTCTGAGGATCTTGGGACTGAGCCTCACATTGGTCTCCACGCTCAGCAGGGAGTCTGCTTGGGATTCTCTCTCCTCCCCACCTCTCCTCCCTCAATGTGCCCCTCAAATAAATAAATAAATCTCTTTTTTTAAGGTAATTCTAACATGTGCTGCAACATGCACAAACCTAAGGATATTATGCCAAGTGGGATAAGCCACTCACAATAGGACAAATATTCCATGATTCATATGAAGTGTCTAGAGTAGTCGACTCCATGGAAACAGAATGAAGAATGGTAGTTGCCAGAGGCCAGGGCAGGGGATCTGGGGCATAGTTGCTTATGGGTATACACTTTCAGTTGTGCAAAACGAAAGAGTTCTGGAGATCGCACCACATTGTGGGTATACTTAACACTGCTGAACTGATGCACACGCGCTGGATGGGCGCATCGAAGGACACATGGGCTGGAGTCAAGACACCCACGGACAATGTTCCAAGCAGAGAAGCATCCAGAGGTCTCATACGAGACTCCGTGCACACCCCACCCCCAGGGTTGGGGGGACCACAGCCACATGTGGACAAGCATGGACACACATCCATTTGGGATTGTCAGGAGCCTGCACACAAAGTGGCGTGGTCTGAGCTTTCCACGGCACTGTCAGGAATTATTCTGACTCTGCAAGTTCTGCTTGGCGATGGCTGCCTCTCGAATCTCACTGAGTCAGGGTGTGGGTGTCAAGGCCCACATCACGTGGGATTGTGTCTTCTCTTCTCTGGGTGAGAACATTTTACAATTTATTTTCACTGGACTACGACCCTACAGAGGCTACTGTCACCAGAAACACACTCATTTCCAAATGTCTGACATAATGAGAGCATCTTGTGGCTCTGCCTCCCCTCATCTGGAAGTAGGCAGAGCACGAGCAGCACCCACCTGTGAGAGCTGCGGGGCTCAGGGCTGGCGCCCTGCATGTGTCACCCAACTCAAGAGCTCATGGTGGAAGCATTCCGTACCATCTTGTCTCTGCCTGCTCCCTCCGCTGCGCAACAGCCCCTGATTTCAAACCCTGTGCCCATCACATCACTAGAGCTTGTGCCTGTCCCCACAGCAGCAGAGTCACCTGGCTGCCCCCGGAGGAGTCTTGGTTACCTCTTCACCTGAGGCTCTGCCCAGCTGCCCCTCCTCCAGGACGGGAGGCTCAGTCCACAGAGTCCTAGCCTGCAGGCTCCAAGTGGCCAGGAGGTAACAGGCACAGGGGACCAAGGCTCCTCCCAGCCTGGACACAGAAGTAAAGGAAAGGCGCCCACTGCTCGGGTCAGGATTCAGCAGGTTGGCAAGAGCCTACTCCCCAGGGCACAGGATCCCAGCATGCCTTGCCTTCTGCAGCCAGTTCTTGTCAGCGCCCATTCCTCGAGATGCCACCATCATCCCCAGGCCACCTCAGGGCTGGAATCCACCAGGAGCAGATCTTTAGGGTGAAAACTACAGCCACAGCCCTGAGCTGGGCAGACCAGAAGATTGAATGAAGATCGCTGTGACCTTCCTTCAGCACATGACCTCTGGGTCATCTTCCTGGAGGTCAATTAACTGGATCATGTGACATCTTCGTTGATATTTTCCAGCCATCTCTATTAGTATTCCTCCCCCACCCCCAGGAAAATTCTTTTTCCTTTTTTTGTTTTTGTTTTTTTTAATGGTTTAAAAGCTTTAAGCAAAATGCTCTGCAGGAATAAGGAGTATGCCCTTAATCCCCGACTTAACTAAAGCACTTCACGTTAACACTGTCAGGGTAAATATTTAATGACTACACATGGTCTTGAACAGCAGCTGCCTTTCCAAGTCTGTCTGAGACTGTCCTCAAGTCTCCAATCTCCTGGGTCTCCCCTGCTCTGTGCTTCAGTATCCCTTGTACACACATACACAGAGAGAGTGCAAGGATAGTCATACCATGCCAACTCGGGCCTGTGGACACCCACACTTGGCCAACAACAGTCACAGGACCATTTGCTCTTTACATGCCCACTTCCCAGGCCTTAAGTTCAGGGAAACAGCAAACATGACAGGCCCTCATGTGGCATTCGTTGTCCCACCTGGGGCCCAGGTACATAGTACAGATCCAAAGACAGCCCTGGAGGGACACCTGGGTGGCTCAGTGGTTGAGCGTCTGCCTTCGGCTCAGGGCATGACCCTGGGGTCCTGGGATCAAGTCCTACATCGGGCTCCCCATAGGGGGCCTGCTTCTGCCTCTGCCTGTGTCTCTGCCTCTCTCTGGGTCTCTCATGAATAAATAAATAAAGTCTAAAACACAAACCCACAAACAAAGACAGCCCCAGAGTGGTCAGTGGCAGAGCCAGAGCTGCCCTGTGGTCCTGCCTTCTCCCACATGCCCCTCACCTTCTATCAGACATAGCGCCCCTGTCCCTCCATCCCGAATGACACTACGTTCTTGCCTCAAGGAAGAAGCCTAGAGATGCTGCACCTCCTGGCTTAATGGTCACACAATCTCAGCATGAGAAGTGAAGAGCCAACAATGCAGACACCTGTAAGCAAAGGGAGCGGCAGAGGAAGAAATGCCAGCGTGCTCTGGGTACGTCTTTACAGGAAAGCAGCGCCCCTAGATGCATGTGTACACACACACACATGCATGCACATATACCTGCAGGCTCTACACATGTTTAGATGCCCACTGACGTGCACACACACACACACACCTGCCGTCACGCACTCACACACACACACATGCATGCACACCTGCCATCATGCACACATACATATGCACACACAATCACGCTTTTCAAGACGCCTAGTCAGGAAGCACTCCATGAGACTTCCTGGGGTTGGATGAAGAAAGGACTGGGATGGGACGGTGGGAGCCCAGTCCCACTCAAACATCCAACCAAATCACATTCCATCATCAATATCATCCCTCCCAAAAGGATACAGGGACAGAATATCCTCAGCCTGCATCCCCGCAGGGATGTAACTGATGGGGAAGCACATGGAGGACCAGACATCACCCCGCCCCACCCCACAAGTTCAGCTTTAACTGGATGTTAAAAAGTAAAACTGCACCCGAGGTGCATTTCAGTGCTAGGACCAGCCACTCTGGGACTCGTGGGTGGGAAGGTGGGAGGAAGGGCCCGGGGGGGATTATTAGCAGAATCAGGGAGAACAGGTGCATGAGGCTTTGGCCCGTCGGGGGAGGTCGATGAGGTAACTGCACATCCAGGGAACAGGAGGAACAGGACAGATGGTTTCCAAACTGCTGTCCTGTGCTGGTGGGTCCTCCACGCCCTGACTGTGACCTTCAAGGACCAGCTATCATCCCAAACCTGCGTGTGGCAGCTGTGATGTTGCTCGGCTAATGATTACAAAATGGGGTGGCACGAGAGTGCTCTCGAGGACACTACGGCCAGAGAAACGAAGCCGAACGTTTCAGGAAGAGGAATAGAAGCGAGTTGCTGGAAAGTACTCGGCTCTGTGCGCACAGGACAGCGGCGACCAGCGCGGGGCTGGAAGCCTGCGTGCTGCCAGGGTCTGCGAGCTTCCTTTGCATTTTTATTTTTTTTAATTATTTTTTATTTTTTATTTATTTATGATAGTCACACACACACACACACACAGAGAGAGAGAGAGAGAGAGAGGGGGGGGGGGCAGAGACACAGGCGGAGGGAGAAGCAGGCTCCATGCACCGGGAGCCCGACGTGGGATTCGATCCTGGGTCTCCAGGATCACGCCCTGGGCCAAAGGCAGGCGCCAAACCGCTGCGCCACCCAGGGATCCCATTCCTTTGCCTTTTTAAAGACCTGGAAATGTGACGATCACGGAAGATGCGCTGGGGCGCGGCTGGGAAAGAGGATGCGCACAGCCTCCTCGGCTACGATGGCAGCCCGTCAGCGCACACTGGGAGTTTAAATAAAACGCGCCACACTCCCTGACCCAGCCTCCCTTCAGGGGACAGTCTCGCCATACCAAACGCAGACACTGTCAACACCGCCGCGGCCATCACGCCTCATCTGTGGAACGCTGATCCTGGGAATGTTCCGGTCTCATCTCCTTTATCCCTTTCCGGGACCCAGTGAAGTATCACCATCATACCCATCCTGCAGGTGAGTGACTGAGGGGAACTGAGGCCGGTCCACCCAGGGCCGTGAGGGGTCTGCCCGGGTCTCCCCACCCAACAGCCCCAGGCCGGCGGGGCCCATTCTCGCAGCTGGGCGCACCTGCATGGAGCCTCCACAAGGTCTTTCCCGAAACTGTTCTTATGACAATAAAACTGCCAGCACAGAACGTGCCCAGGGAAATAATGTGCAAAGCCACAGCAACACGTGACACCTAATTCTCTCTTAAAAAATCGGAAACTTCCCCTCAGGCCCGACACATGAATCTGGGCCATGGAGCCCCTCACTTGCCCGGCACTTCACCCCCTAGTCCCCAGCCACCCCGGAGCTCGCACACTTTTCTCCTTGAGGAGCAGGAACACAGGGCACCTATGCAACAGACTCAGGCGAAACTCTGCCCTGAAAGAGCAGGACGCAGGCTGTGGCCCCGGGAGGGGCCCAGACACCCCCTCCCCATCCCCAGCCGTCCGTAGCACCGTGCCTGCGTGGATAGAGCACCTCCAGGGCACCCCTGCACACGCAAGCCCAAGGGGGCATGGACCGTCCCAGAATCAGCACTCTCACATCACCCCTGCCCCACTGACCGACAAGGAGGATGCCTTCTGAGTTTGTGGAAGACATGCCCCCAAATGACAGAGGCCTTCCAGTGTTCTTCCCTGGAAGGACATGCCAGGTGGTTGTGAACAGCTTTATGGACATGTACGTGCCTACCTGGGGAGTCAGTCCCTGGAATGTGCCAAGGGACCCCACCCACCCCCCCTGTCCCATGTCACAGGAAGAAAGCAGAGCTCAGGAAGCAGCCAAGAAGACCACTCACCCTCAGGCAGCTTCACATTTTGCCCCAAGCTTCTTCACAAGAAGTCCCCTGGTAGTTAGGGAGCCTGAGGAGAGCTGGCTCTTGGCTCTGGGTGCACCCCAGAACGACAGGGCACTTGTAAATCCCATGCTCGGGCTGTACCCTAAACCTGCCAACTCCCCGGATGGTTCCTGCAGCAGTCAGGGAGCGCAGCTGTCCATCCCCACTCAGCCCTGCAGGCTGTCCCCTCCTCTGCCCAGGGAATCTTAACCCTGAGTGGGCATCGGAAGCACCTGGGGGTGGGGAGCAGAGCACTGCCTTCACCTCCAGGCTTGCTGCTCAGCAGGTCTGGGGCGGGGCCCAGAAACTTACATTTGCAGCAAGGGCCCAGGCGGTGCTGGTGCTGCAGGGCCAGGGACCCCATTCCCCCAACGGCTGCCCTAGACACTGCACCCACATCAGGTCATTTGAGTCTCACCAAACAGGATCTGAGACGCTGATGCTCAGCGGCCTACGGGAAACAATGGCATTCCACCTTTGCTCTGCTTCCTGTGATTTCTACTTCTCTGCAGATAACCACGCACCTTTCCAGGCACTATTCGGGCAGAAGCGATGATTTTTTTGCCTCGCAATTCTCTGTATCCCTTTGGATATATCGCTGACTCTGCCCCCACACACATACCTGAGAGATGAGGGAGAGAAAGAGGAGGGGAGAAAGAAGAGGGGGGAGAGGAGAGAGGGAAGACAGTTGGTGGAGGGAGGGAAGGAGGGGAGGAGAGGCCCGGGAAGAGGACCCAGATGGGGAAGAGCCAGGCCTGCCTCAGAGCTGTGTGCAGCTTGTAGGAAGAGGGAAGGTCGCAGGCCCAAGCCAAACCGTGGCCAGCAGCCTGCCAGCGCCCACCAGCATGACTCACTGACATGTGGCAACATTTTGTGGCTTTCCGGGGAATGGGCAGGCAGCCAGGGTGGGGGGTGGCCAAGGGAGTGGGCTCCCCCACTACTGGGTGTGCCCAAAAGCATACTGCCCAGGGACCAGGCCCAGGGGCTTCCCTGAACCCCACGGTGGGCGTCGGAAGGGCTAGTGTTAACCTGTCAGGGATGCGAGTGATACCTCTAGGAACGGTCTTAACACATTCCCAAATGGTGACGGTATCTACAGGACGGTCAGCTGAAGATGAGCGCCTCTCTCAGACACAGAATTTGTGGCAATCTAGTAAAACCAATAATATGCACCATGGGGCGGGGAGGGGGAGGTGCAGAGCACTGGCCATGCCGTGCTGCTAACCCCCAGTGACACCTGGCCACGAAGGGTGCAGGTTCCAGCCTCAGAAAGGACGACGCAGAGGGCGCTGGCGCCCACAGGCCAGGCTAGGACACCCTCCACCATGCCTGAGACAGCCCCAGCCACCGCGTCTGGAACACAAGGCGCAGTGATATCCCCACATCCATGAGTGTTTGTGCAGTAGCTCCGGCTGTCTGGGAAAGCCTTTGCAACCATCCAGCCTCAAGGTGAAGACCGAGCTCATCCTAGCATCTGCACAGGGGCATTGCTCCCAAACCCCAGAGGCAGCCAGCAAAGCCTTCTGAGAATTGACAGTCAAGACCCAAAGGCCCGCTGGATTGACAGGTGTGGTTTTGTGTTGTGTGTAAGCAGATGTTTTCACGGGGATCACTGACCTGTGATGTACACTCATGGAGGTTTACAGGAGCAACCGGAACTTAGCACCCACGCCGGGGACCTCCTCCTGCCTGTGCTTCTGGCTGGTGACACGCAGACGCATGCCCCATCCAGGCTGCTGGTTGTGGTGACCTCACCAGCAGGACACACAACACGGCACCCGCAGTCCCCACACATCTAACACTTGGGTCGACTGGACCTCAGACAGGGTGTGGACAGTGGGGGGGCGGGGGGCTCTGGGTCTCCCGACAGAAACCCAGTACTCAGGAATACAGGCCACCCTGGGGCACAGCAGGGTGGGGTGTGCCTAGGAAGGCTGGGAGTCCCTGGACTGGGCACTGGTGGCCCTTGAGGTCACAGGCAGGACACAATGACCTCAGTCTCTTCCAAGGACTGGACTGGGACTGGACACGTTGCACAGGGAGGGGGGACGGCTCCCCACCTCACCCAGAGCCCTCTCCAAGTGCTAGTGATGGCGGCGACAGAGGACAAAGCAGGAGAAGTCCCATGTGGGTTCAGTGACCTTCACTTTCCTGCTTTCTGTGCTGGGCTGAATTATAGCCTCCGCCCCAATCCATGTGTTGCAGTCCTGACCCCCTGCACCTCAGAATGGCACCATATTTGGAGGTGAGCATTTAGAGAGGTGATTAAGGTAGTATGAGGTCACCAGGGTGGGTCCTAATCCCATAGAGCTGGTGTCCTTATAAGAAGAGATGGGGATGGGGGACTGGGGTTGAGTGTCTGTCTTCAGCTCAGGTCGTGATCCTGGGTCCTGGAATCGAGTCCCACATCAAGCCCCCTGCATGGAGCCTGCTTCACCCTCTGCCTCTCTTTCTGTGTCTCTCATGAATAAATAAATAAAATCTTAAAAAAAAAAAAGAGGTGATTAAAGTAGTAGGAGGTCACCAGGGTGGGTCCTAATTCCATAGGGCTGGTGTCCTTATAAGAGAGGAGACCAGGACACAGACATGCCCAGAGGGATGACCCACAAGGACACAGGGAAGACGGGCTTGCACGCCCAGGAGAGAAGCCTCAGGAGAAACCAGCCCTGCCCACGCATGGATCTCAGACTTCCAGCCTCCAGGCGTGGGAGGTGATAAATGCGTGTTGTGTTAAGTTGCCCGGGG
This sequence comes from Nyctereutes procyonoides, assembly GCF_905146905.1. Taxonomy (NCBI): domain Eukaryota; kingdom Metazoa; phylum Chordata; class Mammalia; order Carnivora; family Canidae; genus Nyctereutes; species Nyctereutes procyonoides. Next base: position 61,711,076 of record NW_026575146.1, on the reverse strand, counting down.
TTTTGGCACTTTATGAGCGCAGCCCCGGCCAATGCACACGGCATCTTTTAAAAAGCGCTGCCACTAGGTGCTAACAGGGTGGAGGCGCAGACAGAGGCGTCTGCAGCTGCCCGGGGTGGCGCTCGTCTCCCGCCGGGGAGCCAGGGGCAGGCTGGCCCCCTCCCGCTGCGGCAGCCCCGGCTCGGGCTGCTGTTCCTCACGTAGAATCCGCTTTTGGTCATTAGTCCAGATAGCAAGGGGGGACTTAAAGTAGAGCAAGATCGCCAGTGGGAGTCCCCCAGCCCCCCCAGCCCCCTCCAGCAGGACACTGGAGCCGGACCTCCCCACATCTCTGGGCTGGGGTGTAGGCTCCTGCGTACACACAGTGCCTCCCACACATGGGAGGAGAACTCACGGGAATCTCCTAGGACAGGCTCCAAGCCATCACCAGACCCCACCTGCAGCTGTCCTCCCTGTGGGGTGGTCACCTGCGGCCCTGGGATGGCCCTCCAGGGACCGGGGGGACCCCCTGCTCCTGGGTGTGGCTGGGGCCCAGCCGAGGTTCCCCCCTATATTAATATTAACCAGTCCTTTGTGTTTTTGGTCGTTCTGATGTTTTCATACCAGGGGCCTTGGGGACCCCGGAGAGACAGAGCCCCCCCACCCAGGGCTAGCCAATATGCTAACCCACCAAATTGTCCGACCCTGATCCCCAGCCCCCATCTCCCCACCACCAGGGCTAGGTACCACACATTGAGGGCAGCCCTACACCCCACCCTGCTTGGCCTGCTCAACCTGCCTTGCCCACTTCTTTCCCATCGAGGCTCCAGCCCCCATTCCCAAAACCTCACCCTGGGGAACGGACCCTGGAGCTGCCCTGTGGCTCCCTATGTGCCTGCCTCCTGCTTCCAGGCATCTGGAAGGACAGGGCTTCTCTCCTCATGCCAGTCATTTCCCTTCTGTTTATTGCACATGATGCGAACAAATCCCAGCACTTTTTTTTTTACGATTTTATTTATTTATTCATGAGAGACACAGAGAGAGGCAGAGACACAGGCAGAGGGAGAAGCAGAATCCCTGCAGGGAGCCCGATGTGGGACTCGATCCCAGGACCCTGGGGTCACGCCCTGAGCTGAAGGCAGACTCTCAACCACTGAGCCCCCCAGGCACCCTCAGCACATTTTAAAACAGAGCCTTGCTGCCACAGCAAGACCCCGCACACGTCAAGCACCTGTCTCTCCTTCCTAACTCCGGTTCTGACTGGTGTTCAGTTCGTTGGATTCTTCATTTGCTAAAATCCACACAATCCTGTCAGCCCGTGTGTGTGCGTGTGCGTGCATGTGCATAACGAGTAGTTCGCGTCTCCTGAACGTGGAGACAAGGCAAAAACAAGCAGATTCAGTGAGCATCGAGTCGAGATGACTGACCCCACACACATGCTCACGTTGGTGACCCTAAAACAAACTCAGCCTCAAACCCCCGACGCTGAGCTGGGCGTTCGGGGAGGAGGGGGCGTCGGGGATGCCTTGGGAGCAGATCCACGAGTTTGTAGCGACCGTGACAGTTGGCAAAAGCCGTTAACCGCATATATGAGGCAGGATCAGCACGTCTGAGGGTCAGGCACGCCCGCGTGTGTGGCCGCCTGGAGCCCGGGGAGCCTCCCAAACGGGCCGGGGACAGGAGCCGGGGTCACACACACCGTGCCGTCACTGGGGAGAAAACCCAGCGGTGCCTCCCACCCGGGCGACTCTGTGCCTCTCCCGTGTCTCCTTGTAAAGCAAAGTACTTAATTTTATAGGACTTCACGTAGTTCCCACCTTGGCCAAAAAATAAAAAGAGGGAGGCTTCCCTCTCCCCTTCCCCAGGCTGCAGCCCGCCAAGGCTGTGTTGACTTAGGGAGCAACCCCTCCCGCCCCAATTCCGGCTGGGAAGGCGGGGAGGGCGCATGAGACCTGGTACCTGGAGGCCGCGCTGCGGCTCCTTCTCATGTGTCCTTCTGCCTACTTGGCGTTGAATTCACCTTCATCACGTGCCTTTGTGGTTTGCCTTCCGTTATTTCTCGGGCCGAGGAAAAGAGCGGCTAACTGCAGGCCTCGGCGCGGAGCGAACGCTCACGCCCAGACCCGCCTCGCCAGGGCGCTTGTTAACACCAGCCACCTATATACGACCTGGACTTTTGGCAAAAGAATTGTTTTTTTCTGGCAGGTGCTGCCCCCTCATGATTAATTCCCAGCGAAGGAACTATAACAACGTTGGCCTCCTGGCAGGATGACAAAATACACACGCGCGAGAGGTGGGCTTTCTCCAGCTCGCATCACTCACACCCCTCGGTCTATGCAGCACACAAATTACAGCTGTGGATGTTTCCACATAATCTAAACGTTCACTCTGCAGACCTCTTACTTGTCGAAATGTATTTATGCTCTCGGTAATGGAGGGGCTCATTATTTACACCGGTTGTTTAAACAGTAACCAGATTGTTTGGGGCTGGCTGGTGCGTCTGGGTCGGGGCGGGGGGGGGGGGGGGGGGGGGCGGTGCTTGCCATCTGCACATGGACCGCCCCTCGGAGCCCTCGCATCTAAAGGAGCCAGCAGCAGGGGGATGAGGACGTGGGGAGCTGTGGGTTGCAGCCAGGCATACATCGTAGTAGGACTTGCTTTCTGGATCCTCGACAAAACACACAAGTGAAAAACACGTGACCATAGGGAAGCCGGCTGGTCCCTGTCCGGGAGCCCAGCACAGCCTTCTAGAACGTTCCATTGTGCACTGTGTCACTCAGTATGAAGTCGGGGTCCACTCTAGAGAATTCCCCAAATAGGACTTTCCGACGAGGTCCCATTGTGATCATGACGTTTCTACAAGTCCAGAGAAGGCCCTGGGACACTGGCAATGAGCAAAATCCATGGGGAAAATGTCAAGGTAGCAGAACAAGAAAGTTGAGGACCTGCTGGGCACCCCAGGCGCTCATGAGAATCCTGAATCGTATCACGTTTTCTAAAAGGAAGGAGAAATTGCAAAATAAGGTATTCTATCAAGGAGGGGGAAAAAAAAGAAGGAGGGGGGGGGAATCAAAGGAAAGGAAAGCCTGGCATCACTCTACTACTGGAAGGAATCTTCCATTTCTGGAAGGCAGCAGCCCGGCTTTGTCAGCAACCCTGAGAGGGGCGGAAACCATGCCCGACGCACTCACGCACACAGGCTCCGGCCTTCATCACAGCCCTCTGCACGTTCTGGTGAGGAAGGGGAGACACAGATGGGTTCCGGGGGGAGGAGCATGTGTCACAGCAGGGTGGCCACCAGAGGCCATGGCACCGCAGGCAGCCTAGATCCTACCCGCCTGCTGGGGTCTCCCTACCCGCCTGTTGGGGTCTCCCTCAGCGAAGGCAGTGCTGCCAACAAGCCGTGACTTCCAAACTTAAAACAAAAATACAACATGGCTCTAAGCACTACTGTCGACGCAGGCCACCCGCTCGATATCACACTAACCAAATGAGTTGACCTCAGCTCCCTGACGCTCAGGAGCTCTACTGGTGCTCCTCGTGCCTTCTCTGCTAGATCTAAGCAACAGGGGTCCCTTCGTGCCTTCCAAGGATGCGAACGATGGTGGGACAACCACAGAACTCCCAGGAAAAGGAGATGAGGCATGCATTGATTAATAAGAATGTTGGCTTTGGAATTAAAAAAAGAAAAAAGGAAAAAAAAAAGAGTTCAAGGCCAGGTTCTGCTGGTTCCCAACAGCTGACTCACCGGGCACCTCTCTCCCCCTCAGCCCAACAGGGCGACACAGTCCATGACAATTCTTCACATCCCACAGTCATGGGGCAAGGGTGGGAAATAAACTCTCTGCAAAGTGCTGGTCAAGTGTTAGTCACCCAGCAAAGCTGGCTTTCACCACGTGCTCAAAAACCAGGGCGCGGAACTTGGTAATGGTTCCGTGAATGAAGGCAATTTAGTTCTACTGAATTGTGAAGGTACAACGTAACGGGTTTTATTAAAGAAAAAGCTCATGGTCATGTGGATTATGTTTCAAGAAGAAAATCCAATAATGTCAACCACCCTTTTCCATAAGAAATGATATGCATTACATTTTTTAAATGATCGATGGCTTCCAGCATGCCATGTTATGGATTCATGGCATATATGAAATGATTTTTCTCCAATGAGCAGTTATTACGGAGCAATGCAGCTCCCTCTCAGAGCGAAGAAACCACAGGCATTTTCATTCATAATAAAAGTTATCACATGGTCTGAAAAATAAACCTTAAGGCAGTTAGAGTACCTGGGTCAGAAAAGGTGCTTAGGAGAACGTTAAATATTTGTAGGTAAAATGAGTGCATTTTGCTCGAGACTGAGGCATTAAATCAAGCGCCTCTTGCTTCTGACGGCCTCCTAGAGAATTACAGGATTTCCACTAATCCCCAAATAAACAGTGTAAATACTGCTCTTAGTTCAGAAATTGCCTGACAGCTATCAATGGGTATTCTTAACAGAAAATGTGACAGCACCATGACTGTAAGCCTTCCAGAAATGGATGGATGGTCTTCTTGTGAATTCCCTGCAAGCCAAACCAACTGGACGGGATGCCGAAGAAATCGAAAAGGACCTCTTTGCAGTGGCGGGTGGCTCCAGAGGACCTTTCTAAATACATGAGGAGGAAAGCATCAAATCCCTAAAGCAGCACTCATGTGTCTGGGAGGTGGGTGCGCTTCAAACACCCAACAAGGAAACCAAGGCAAAAGCATCCACCACCAAGGGGGAGGGGAGGCCCTTGAGTCGGCTTTCCGTGGCTGTTCTCTAAGGATGCTCATGGTCATGGGCAACCGATAGCTAACAGCCCCGTAGAACTCCAGAGGCCATGGCTTCCCCGTCTCAGAAAACCCTTCTCAATAAATGGTGAACGGCCCCACCATTGATCCAGTTGCTCAAGCCAAACACCATCCGTCATCTTGCTCCACCCTCCCCAGAGTCCCAGAGTCCTGGCAGCCAGTGGGTCAGGAGTCAGTTCTACCCCAGGACAAGTCCCAAAGCGAGTTACTTCTCGCAGTGTCTCCCTGCCCCCACCCAAACACCCATGGCCACCACCCTTGTGCTGGCTCACCAACACGGCCTTACCCCAGCCTCCCTACTTCACCCTCACGCATCATGACCCACATGGTTGCACGTGGCCACAGGAGTCTCTTCAAAGGACAAACCCTGTCCTTTCACTTCCTTGCCTCAAACCTTCCAAGGAACAGCCCACCCCACTTCACCTAAAGCCCCAAATCCTCACTGCCCGCTTCCTGCTACCCAGCAGAGGCAGGTCCTCACTCAGGCAGGCTCGGCTCCTGCCACAGTAGCCAGTTGACCTCCCTGCGGGTCCTCATCCCCCAACCTCTCCCCCACCACAAGACGTGGACCTCGTGTCTTGTGGGCCCCGTTTCCACATAGAGCGCCTTCTCAGAGGCCTCCCACACCACCTCCCAGAAGGCCCCCCCTGCTCTCCATGCCCTCAGTCCACCACATGCCCCACATCCCCACCTGACTGTCTTCATTGCTGCGATTCCATCCACAATCCCTTCATTTACCTTTTAGTGGCTTACTGTCTCTGCCCCTTCCAGGACTGGCAGTGGGTTCTGTGTAGTTCATGGGAAATTATGTGATAATCCAAAGAGGATCTAAACATGAGATAAAGAATCAAGGGCACGGTCCAGTAGGAGGAAAAAATCCTTCATTTACCACTTGTTCCTGGTTTTGAGCCCAACATCAAAAAGGACACTTACAAATATGATTTGAGAAATATTTATAAACAGTCACTAGCAAATTGTACTATTTTATCTTGACTTTATCTAAACTCTCCTCAAACTGTGACCAAGTGTAGTATTCTTTTTAAAGATTTTATTTATTTATTCATGAGAGACAGAGAGAAAGAGAGAGAGAGAGAAAGAGACAGGCAGAGGAGAAGCAGGCTCCCTGTGAGGAGCCCGATACAGGACTCAATCCCAAGACCTTGGGGTCACACCCTGAGCTGAAGGCAGATGCTCAACCGCTGAGCCCCCCAAGTGCCCCCCAAAGTTCAGTATTTTAAGTGACTATATCCACCTGTCACCCGCCAGCCTCCACCCCTGCTTCAAACACTTTGAGTAACATGTTCTGGAAGCTCAGTGCAGGGAAAGCCCTTGGCCTGCATCTTGGCCAACTTTCACATCTGAGGCAGAGCCTGGGGGAGGAAGGTTTGGGCACAGCCATGGGACAGACCTGGGTGGGTGTGTCCCCACCTCCCCAAGTTCATTCCAGGACAGTGAACGGCCTCCAATAGGTGGGAGGCCTTCCGCGGTATCCAGAGACCCAGAGGGCTGTGCCTGCCTGCAGGCCAGCTGATGAGATGATGTGGTCACCATAAACAAGCAAGGCCACCTCAGGTGCAGCGGTGGCCCTGTGACGTGTATGCACCTGAGGACAGAGTGTCTACCACAAGGAGCCAGGGAAGAAGGTCTGTGTCCTGAAGGCTGTCACCCCATCTTCCCACCCCCGGGGGGCGGGCCCAGCCCAGCCCCAAGAGGGGGACTCCCTTGGTCCCCACCGGTCTGGGAGCTGACACCCGGTAACACAGCTCCATGGCCCCTGTGGACCCGGGCAGCCCTGTGTCCCATCTTGCCAAACCGAGGCCCCATCTTGTATCCATGGCAATGGAAGAAGTCAAGGCCATCCTTAATGACCATGCTGCAGATTTACTTAGGGAGTAAAAGCAGAAAGAAACCACAAGCCCAGCCAGTTGTTAACAGGATGGGAGGGAGGGGAGGCAGGCGGAGGGTGTGGGGTGGGGATGGGGGGACAGGGAGGCCAGGCTAGGCCTCTCAGCATCTCCCTGAGTGTGTCTGTGGCTGTTCCAGATGATCTGACGATGGTCAGGTGGGGGCGAGGAAGCCTTGGTGCACGGGGTCCACGGGGCGATTTATGAAGCATTTCCTTTTCTCTGGGGCCGGAGCTGGGATCACATGAGCCTACGCTTTTCTAAACTCCATGTTTGTTTTTGTAGTTTCTGCCAAACTAAATCAATCCAGCCTGTGGCAACCTTGAAAGAGTCATGACTCGCTCGAACAGTCAACGAGTTTGACTTCCTTCCAAGAACGTCGACCAACATTTGTACAGGCTTCTCATGCCTGCTGATCAAACCCTCTAATTACTCAAATCTGTGTCACATAACTGTACATTAGCGACTCCTGAGATGACAGATTTCCACTCTTTGATATGCGCGGCTAAACGTGTCTTTCTTTCATTCAAGTCGGCAGAAACACTCTCCCGGCCTAACGGCAACCCGCCCGGCAGGCGCAGGTGTCTCTTGTAGGATCTGTAACCGGAACAAAAGGCCACACATGCCCATGGGTCCCCCTGCCCCTGGCCCATCACTGCCACTAAACCCCACGCGACGATGCCAACCCTCCTTTGGAGTGTGGACACCAGGTCTCTGGAAGCCTGAAGGGTTCCTAACAGAGCCCTCTGGGGTGACAGAGGAAGAATCCATCACAAAGGGGGCCCCCGTGGCTCCGTGGCAGAGGAATGGGAGCTGCTGGAGTGGGCCATGGAGAAACCTAACCCCTTGTACAGGAGAAACCAGAAGAACAGGCACAGCTCGGGGGCACTGAGCCACCCCGGGGCCCTCGTGCTGTGGTCTGCACATCTATTCATGCCTGGAAACCTGCCCCTGATAAGGCGATGTGAGCACATGGGGCCTCTGGGAGGTGAGCAGGTCACAGGATGCAGCCCTCACAAATGGGATTAGCGCCTTTCGAGAGGCTCCAGAGATTCCCCTGCACCTCCTCCTCCCGTAGGATGCAGTGGTGAGGCACCACCTGCCACCCAGAAGAGGGCTCTCGGCAGACCAGGCTGGCACCTTGATCCCACACTCCTCGTCTCCACAACTGGGAGAAACCTCGGTTGCTTCTCTAAGCCAACCAGAATGTGGGATGTCTTTAGAGCAGCCCACACGGATGAAGCCAGCTTGGAAACCCCAAATGCCAGCCAGAGGGGGGACCTGCCGCAGCTCCAGTTATATGACCGTTGGCCTCTTAGCTGGGACAAAGGCAACCCTGACTTCCAGACCCTGGGATTTCCCTACTAGACCTTCCGGGGGCAGGACTGCAGATCCATCAGGCCTGAGGATCACTCTCCCCGCCCTTCCTTTGGGCTCCTGTCCCTGAGTCCACATCACTCGCCTCTGTTCTGCAAGGATGACACCCCCCCTTCTGCACCAGGAAGAGAGCATATGGCCCAGGCCCACCCTGAAGAAGTCACCCCTCCTTCCCTGCCTCAAGTCCATTGATGAGCCTGGGGGTCCAGCGTCGGTGAAAAGACCATGGCTGGGTAGTCGGCCAGGCCAGGATGCATGCCCGGAGGACAAGCCGACCCGCTCCCACTGTGGCCCCGGGGAGCCTGGGCAAGGGGCCAGGAGCAGAGAGCTGCACTGGGGAGTCTGGTCCCAGAGGGAGCACCGCTGATGCTGCTCCTGGGGCAAGGATTTGTAAAGCATGGGAACAAAGTAATTACAGGGCAGAGGCCTCAGCCACTGCCCATCTGCTGCCATCTGGTCACTGAGCTTCTGAGTCCTTCAGCCCCTGGGCCCCTCCAGAGTTACCCCCAGAGAGGAAGCACCCCTGCTTCGCCGTCTCCTGTGCACGAGGCCCCAAGGCCGTGGTGAGAAGGGGCCAGCGCGCCATCCTCCAGAGCATCTGTGACGACCTGCCAGCCATCGGCACGGCACTCTGCCACGGGATACATTACCTGGGTGGGGGTGGGGGTGGGGGTCAGTTCCGTGTTTCTGACACACCCTGGGTTCGCTAGGAATGACAAAGTAAAATCGGACCAGTTCCAGCTGTGAACCACTAGTGGGGGAAGCAGCTATCCCCCTCCCAGAAATGTGTGTTCCTCTAAGCGGCCAGGACTAGAAACTGGTTGAACAACACAATGCACGTGGTCCCTGTGGCTGGGACCTGGGGTCCCTAACTTTCAAGGCTTTTGATCTATTTCCTGGGCAGGTATCACAAACTTGGTATGTGGGGTCCACTTAGTAAAGGGCGAACGCAAGCCAAGATAAAGACGGAAGGAAGACGGCTTTACAAACTCACTAATGAACAAAAATAAAAAAAAAGACCCTTCAAGGAATGGCAAATAGTTTACCCAAGCCGGGACATGGGGAATCCAGGAGAGTGATAAACATGTAGGAGGCATACATGCTCTTACTTTTTTTTCTTAAGATTTTATTTATTCATTTGAGAAAGACAGAGAGAGAGGGAGCATGAGCTGGAGAGGGGCAGAGGGAGAAGCAGGCTCTCCACTGAGCAGGGAGCCTGATGTGGGACTCGACCCCAGGACCCTGAGTTCATGACATGAGCCAAAGGCAGATGCTTCACCAACAGAGCCACCCAGGTGCCCCTTCTTCTTTTTAAGAGAGAGAGAGTGCAGTGGGGGGAGAAGCAGAGGGAGAGAGAGAATCCCATACAGGCTCCATGCTCAGCAGGGAGCCCGACACAGGGATGGATCATACCACCCTGAGATCATGACCTGAGCAGAAACCAAGAATCCGATGCTTAACTGACTGAGCCACCCCAGTATCCCTGGAAAGGGTCATACATTCTAATACTAATTCGAATTAGAACGGTCTGGACAAAGTCATGGTCTTTAAAACACACTCTTGCTGGCACTGGCCACAGAAAGGGCCTGGAAGCAATGAGGGCCCAGTACCCAGGAGCACAGCAGCACCCACACACCAGTGTCTCCACACTACCAGCGCGGACCAGGCCTCCTGGGAAATCAGCTGCCAGCCAGTCTGGGACAAGGAAGGCGGAACCAGACAGCAAGAACGCTGCAAACACAGGTCGGGTCACGTCGAAAGGACACAGGTGCCAGCCTTAAGCATTCCAGCGACTAAACGTGAGTGTCCGGAAGAATAAAAATGACTTTGATTGTAACACATGGAGGTTTTTTCAAAAATCCTGAGTCCTTAACGATCCCCAAAAGTTGGGCCGGGAGGATACTTTTCAATATTAATGACTCCATGAGAAAGAACGCCATCGTTCTGCAACCTGTGGTGCAATAACTGGTTCGGACGAGGCTCATGAGGACTGCAAAGCCCTGCATGGAAGGCTGCCTGGGGAACAGGATCTAGGCCAAGTATCCACGTGTGTGGTTGCCGAGCAGTTAACAGGGAAACGATGGGCCCTGACGAAGTCAAGGAGCACAGTCCCCAGACGGGATCAGACTAAGCATCCCCTCGGGTAGGACCCTCTGTGCAGCTCACCTGTCCAGTCCTGGGGCCCGTGCTGGGGCCCGTCCTGGGGCCACCAGTGTTCACACATCCTCCCAGAAGCGTGTACGAGGGACAGAGGTGCAGCATAGCCACTGCTACCGGGAGGAGGGACTCTGGCTTGCAGGCTGTGCTGCCTTCCACCAGCGACATCCCACCAGCAACATCCCACCAGCCCGTGGCACCGCTTCACCAACATCACAGAGATAAGAAAAAAAGGGAGGAGACTTTCTAGATTAAAGAGACCAAATGGTTATACAACCCAGTCGATGAGGGAATCTTGACTAGATCCTGGTTTGGGAAGAAGGGAATGACACCTGCTCGGAGAGACTTGGATAACAGTGAGCATCCAAGGAGGGGTGCCTGGGTGGCTCAATGGGTGAAGCGTCCGACTCTGGATTTCAGCTCAGATCAGAATCTCAGGGGGGTGAGATGGAGCTCTGCATCAGGCTCCCTGCTCAGTGGGGAGCCTGCTCCTCCCTCTTCCTCTGCCCTTCCCCCTGCGCTGGTGCTCTCTCTCTCCTCCCTAAAAAAAAAAGAGTATCCAGCCAACCTCCGATGTCCAAGACTTCAGCTCCTGTTCCTCTGTGTAACAACATTGCTAAAATATACGAGAAAGCCGTAATTCTTAGGAGATGTTCCGGTGCTGCTGGGTTGGGGGAAATTTCACAGTGTCAACAGCTTATTTTCAAACTGTTGAGTGAACAATTTTTATAAAATGTGTGTGTTTGTGTGTGTGTGTGTGTGAGAGCCGAACCTTGTGGCCGCTGAGCCCAGGTGGACAGTCTATGTGTGTCTGCTGCACTATCCTTCGACGCTTTTACACACTGGAAAACCTGCATCACGGGTGGATGAGGGAACATAAAGAGGCTCATTGACTGGGTAGCAAATGAATCCCCAAGGTTGCATTTAGCTAAATAGGTTCCCAGGAAAGCCCTAAGGTGCCACACCCCGAAGTCCCCAGTGTGTGCGGCTTCCCAATCTCTCAACACAGTCCTGCTGGATTCAGTGGGGGGACCCTCCAAGACTCTGAGCGGGAGTAACCCTTCTTCCCTGCCGCCCTTGGGTTCCCAAGCCTGTAGATGCGGACTCTCAAGAAGAAAATAAGGACGAGGTCTGCCGACCACACACATGTGCTGGACACCCCTTCCCGCCTCCCCGGTACTTGTCATGACCACCCTGCAGGGCAGAGATGGCTCTGGCCCCTTCCACATCAACAACAGACTTCAGGAAGGTCACCAGATGCTCAGGGCCCCAGGAGAAATGGCCGGTCTGACACCAGCCCATGACCCACCCACGCACCCCGCTGTGCTGGCTGCCTCTCCTCGCTTGAGGTAACTCCTCGCGGGCAGCATCGGCGTCCCTGCTGCAGCACATGAGGCATTCCAGGAGTCTATTTATAATAGCACGGGCAAGGAAAGGAGAGGGAGAAAGACCCCAAATTGTTTGCCAGAACTGCAGAAAGTGGCCAAAATGTAACCATAAACCCAAAGGCCACCAACCCGCCCCAGGATGCTTATGGCAGGTGCATCTGGGAGGCCTGCACAAGCCGAGGAGGCTGTCCTCCACCTGAGAAGGGATGGCTCCGTTTCCTCAAGGAGAAACAGGACGTCAGTGGGAAGGCATGTGTAGCTCTCAGCAGGCAGGACCTGCAGCCGGTCCCCAAGCTCTGGAAGGAAGCAGCCCATGTGTTTGCAATCAGGAGGCTGCCTGGCACAAGGGGAGAGCTCGGGAGGGCCTCTTGCCAGCTGCCAGGACCAGGCCTCCTTAATCCAGCCAATGGCACTGCCCGTATGGCACCCCAGGGCCCTGGCCTCCAGGACACGAAGGGGAGGGAGCCCCGGGCTTCAGACTCATGCCCACGTCAGATGGGCCACATTGCCAAGCCCCCAAGTGCTTCTCTGTAGCCTCCTGGAAGCAGTGACCAATAACATGTGCCTCTCAGACATAGGGGACAATCAGAAACACACACACACACACACACACACACACACACATCTGTTCCCACCACTGGCAACACACAGGTCTGTAACACACGGAAGCCCTGAAAACAAGACCACCTCTCAGAGAGGAAGGCCAGCAGGAACCCTGCAGAGTGCTGGACCCGCAGGGAAATAAAACGTGTGCTGCAGACACTTGCCCCCGCCCCCCAAGAGCCAGCGTTGGAAGGTGCCAGCCAGCTGGCTGGGGACGGGCCCGAGGCACACTCCCACCTGGAGATCCAGTGTGGATGGTTGGGCAACTCTCCAAACCTGCTGGCGACCAGGAGGTCCTGCTCACGTTCAACTCAGGCCTAATCACTTTGGGGAGAAAACCTGAGACAGAGCGGAGTGTCTGAGAAACCATCCTGGAGCCGTCCCCTTGGGGACCCTGGAGAGCTGTCCTGACTGCTCGCAAAGATTTCTACAAGAACATCCAGCCTGACACCCGGGAGGGGGAGAGAAGGCGGCTTCACGGGCACATCCTGGCTGCCACCTTCTGGAAGGCCCCAAGAGACAGGAGCACCCCGAGGAAACAGGGTGTCCATCCCATGTCACATTTTAAAAAAAAACACAGGATTCTTGAATCAGTTCGGAATTGGGCCGTGAAAGGAAAAGCATCAATTTAGCAAAGCCGCAGAGAGAATCCTCAGATTTTCTCCATGGCCACAAACTGCTGACTTGGGCAAACACACTTGATTTTCAACAGGGAAGAGAAAAAAAAAAAAATCCGTAGTTCAGCAAAGACACCGAGGAAAGGCACTGGGGCTCGTGACGTGAGCCAGGATCCAGAGGCCCCGAGGGGACACAGCCTTTCAGGTCCACACCCTCCTGGCTTCTATGGAAATCTAACCGGGTGGCAAACAGGAAGGCATATGTAGGGATTCTGACCCCCAGAGCAGTAACTGCTTTTCTGGGGGGTCCCAGGGGAGGCTGCCAGCATTGTTGTGGACGTCCTGTGGTTTGGCTCCCTGGGTTCAAAGCTCAGCTCAGCCAAGGCCTAGCCAGGCCAAGACGCTCCCAAGGAAGATGCTGCCCCAGCTCCCAGGATGAAGTGCACAGAAGTGTGAACAGAGCATGGACGGGGAGCACCCCAGCTGCACTGGCGGTGCTATTTCATTTTTAGACGTGTGTGTGTGTGTGTGTGTGTGTGTCCTCTCACACCCTCCGGGGGCCCTGCGTCTTCCATGAGGCACTTCCTTCCTTGACATACCTACATCTTCCTTTGCGCTACAACCTATGCACTCCTAAAACCCCCACGTAGATGGAGGTTAAATTCCACGCCCCGACGACTGCACGAGGTTACTCGAAAGCCAGCATGTACTTCCCGGGTTAAAGCAAACGGTCTTCTGTAAATAAGCAACAATGACTATGTGTATAAGTCACTGTGTGTTTAAGTTACTCTGTGTGTAACGTTCTGAGAAGGGGTGACGGTCAGAGGGCTTCTGTCTTAACTTTGCTCTGATTGCTAAAATAGACGTCAGATCTTATGGAAAATTTGGAAAGGACTGGAAAGCCCAGGGAAACAACCACCACCACCACCATAAACAAACAAACAAACAAACACAAAAACAATAACAACAACAAAAAAACGTTAGACTTGGAGTCAAACGAAAGCAATATTAAAATTTTGGTCCATTTCTTTTGGACTCCCCAGATGACACATCCTTATTACGTGTTAACATAAACACGTTTTTTTTGCAAGATTCGAGTCATTTCCTAAATTGAGGGTTTTAAAAAAAATTATTCTGTTATCATTAATAATACAATAATAATTCCTCCCCTGAACTATATGCCCATAAGAAGAGAATCTGTGGGGCGCCTGAGTGGCTCAGTGGTTGAGCCTCTGCCTCTGGCTCAGGGTGTGATCCTGGAGTTCCAGGATTGGGCTCCCCGCAGGGGGCCTGCTTCTCCCTCTGCCTGTGTCTCGCCTCTCTCTCTGTGCCTCATGAATAAATAAATAAAATATTTTAAACAACAACAGCAAAAAAGAAGGAATCTGCATTGTTCAATCAGATCTCGGGAGTCTGGGACACTGCCAGGTGCACATCAAGCGCTCACCGTGTCTTACTTGAACAGATGAATATTACATCGAACGTTTTCCCCATATCATTACAGGTAACATGATATTATAAAGATTTTGCTGTATCGTCTGTTATTCTTTGAAAATATAATCTTTTACGTATCTACAGAATACCTCTCTGTGTAACATATCAAGTTTACTTAACTCTTCTGCTGCTGCTGGACACTCAGGCTCCTTCTAATCGTTAACTGTACTGAATGGAGCTGTAATAACCCCCCGTCTATAAATCTTTATTTCTCTCCTCATAGTCTCAGAGGGATTCCTAAAAGTGAAAGCACCGGACACAAGGACTGATCCTATATCACACACCTGTTTGTGTTACATACAAGAATATGATTTTTGAAAACTTCATAATGCAACAACCCAAAAGCAGTCCATAATTAAGCTGAACTTCTCGTGAACTATGAAGGATTCTGAGGCCCTTTTTAAATTTCTGTGTCACTCATCAGTATTTCTCTTCTGCAAAGTCACTCGTGCCATTCACCTATTTTCCTATCAGCCACCAGAATTCGGGGCAGAATTATATCGTGTTAGTGACTACAGTTTTATAATGTATCTTAAATCTAACAATGATCTGCTTTCACCACTTTTCTTACTCAGAACTGTTGTGGCCACTGAACCAATTCTTTATTCTTCAGGTTGGGCGGTCGTGTCATTTTTTCCCGTGTCCCCCAAAGTCCTACCAAGATATGGATTGAGATTATTTCAAATGTTTGTTACCCTCGGGGGAACAGATATCTTTAAAACATTTAGTCTTCCTGGGGTGCCCAGCTGGCTCATTCTGTGGAGCATGCAACTTTTGAACTCGGGATTGTGAGTTCGAGCACCACGCTGGGTGGAGAGGTGACTAGAATGCTGACCATGAATGGATTATTGTCCTTTTAAAATTTTTTCATTATTCTAACACGCTTTCATATTCTTTGGTAAATGGGTTGTCTGGTTTTGCTTCATGCTGCGTCCTTTTCCCCCCAAAGAGATGCATACTTCCGATTATTGGTGATATACAGAAAACCTTTTCCAATAGATCTTTTCCAAATACGTTAATGAGTCTACTGAAAGTTTTTAGTCTGTTTACTTAATCTCCAAAAACAGTAACTGTATCTTGCACAACGCATTCAATACCTCCCTTACAGAACAACATCACATCAGGTTTTCATAATTGGCCTGATATTAATACGATTATCTAGGTTACACCACTAATGCTTGTTTTCACTTTGGCACAGATATTAATTAACATTATAAGAGGTTATCCTTCCATCTCTAGTTTCCTGTGGTTTTTAAAAATGAGAAGTGTGTGATTAATTTTCCTGAAAGCCTTTTTGGGTATCTCATAATCTCCCCTATTTATAACGTCTAAACGATTTCAGACACCAGAAAACACACACCAGCTGAGGAGGAAGGAGAACTCAATTTTCAATTGACCTCCAGGGACAGCCTAACTACACACTAACTACCCCGGCCACACCAACGCACCTCTGAATAAATCACACCACGCGCACCGCCGCCCCTTCCCTCCAGCGCACTCAGAGAGAGGCAGGTGAATCCGCACAGAGTCATTCTTTCCTAAATGTGGAGAAATCCCACATGTTCTCATACAACCGCACTTAGCCACAGAGAACTGAGAATACACAGCAAGCTCAGAGGTAACTGGGAGTATTTCCACGTACCTGGAACCATGAGAGAAAATATTTTTTTTAATTTTTTAAAAGATTTATTTGTTTATTCATGAGAGACACAGATAGAGAGAGGCAGAGACACAGGCAGAGGGAGAAGCAGGCTCCTTGCAGGGAGCCCAATGTGGGACTTGATCCTGGATCCCATGAGCTGAAGGCAGATGCTCAATCACTGAGCCACCCAGGTGTTCCATGAGAGAAAATTTAAACCATCAGAACAGGGAGGGATAAAATGAATGTGTGGCCACGTTCCAGAGGGCAGGTCGGCTGACGCCTTTGTCCCAATGCAACTGGGATTTACAGATGGTTGATCAATGGAAGCCTATCATATTCGGTGGGGTAGTCTTAAAAAATGATGGGTACCTATGAAAAATATCTTATTTTAACCAAAAACATACATATGAACCAATATACTGGTGCAGAGCCTGGGGCCTTTCTCTAAGTCAAAATCTACTGATTTCTGTTTACAAGATTTCTTCACAAATCACATAGAGTCAGTTGATCCTTGAACAACATGGGTTTGACCTGCTTGAGTCCACTGTTACGCAGATTTTTTTTGATAGAGCACCATAATTGTATTTTCTCTTCCTTACGATTTTTTAAAGATTTATTTATTTATTTGAGAGAGAGATAGCAAGAGAGAGAGATAAAGAGAGAGAGAGAGAGAGCATGAGGAGAGGGAGGGGCAGAGGGAGAGAGAATTCCAGGCAGACTTCCTGCTGAGCGCAGAGCCTGACCTGTAGGTCAAACCCAGGACCCTGAGATCACGACCTGAGCCAAAACCCAGAGGTGGCCTCTCAACCAACTAAGCCACCCAGGCACCCCTTCCTTACAATAATTTTAATAACATTTTTTCCTTAGTCTATTTTATTGTAAGAATACAGGGTGTAGTACCTAGAACATACCACATATGTGTTAATTGACTGTTTATGTTATCAATAAGCCTTCCGGTCAATAGTAGGCTAGCAGTAGTTAAGTTTTGGGGAGTTAAAAGTTTTATGCAGATTTTCGACTCTGAGGGGGGTCAGCATCCTGCACTGTTCAAGGGTCAAGTGTGTATTATATCATCTGTTTGCTGGTTTAGTATTCTTAAAGTGAAGTGTTTCCATGCACACATAAATCCAAATACAAACACCTGATCAATTTTCACTACGACACATCAAAATCAACTGCCATTGGGTTTTGTTTTAAGATTTTATTTATTTATTTTAGTGAGAAAGAGAGAGAGAGAATCTCAAGCAGGCTCCACACTGAGTGCAGAGCCCAACATGGGGCTCGATCCCACAATCCCTGAGATCAGGACGTGATCTGAAACCAAGAGTCAGACACCCAACCGACAGAGCCCCCAGGTGCCCCATCAAGAGCCACTGTTTTTAACAAGTTTTCCTCGTTCTGCATTTTCAAAGCATTCAGCTTGTACTGCTCCTTCCTTGGAAGGGGCCAGTGGCCCTGGCACAGGCGGCCAGCGGTTCACTTATGCAGGGAATGGAGCCTCTGGCTCATGAGAAAGAGTAAGAGAATTATGCGACCAATCTTTGATGTCAACGATGTTCATGTTACAATATTGAGAGAAAAATGTTAAGAGCAATACTTAAAAAAATTTTTTTTTGTATGTATAGAGAAAAAAGTTGGAAAGACAGACATACCAGACTATTACCAGTAACTACACCTGGCCTTGGAGAAATGGGACTGTGGGGACGCCTGGGTGGCTCAGCGGTCGAGCATCTGCCTTTGGCTCAGGGCATGATCCTGGAGTCCTGGGATCGAGTCCTGCATCGGGCTCCCTGCAGGGAGCCTGCTTGTCCCTCTGCCTGTGTCTCTGCCTCTCTCTCTGTGTCTCTCATAAATAAAATCTTAAAAAAGAGAGAGAGAGAGAGAAATGGGAATGTAGGAATTGACATTACACACTGTTTATGATTAGAGTTATCTAAGAAATTCACCTTATTACTTTCTGTAAGTTTGTTGTTTTCAAGAAAAAGAATGCCAACAGGAAGTCAAGGTTTGGGGACAGATGAAGCAAGTGACTTTCTGGAAGGGACCTGTAGAGTTTGGATTTCCCTGCTGCTACTTCTTAGGGGCAGCTGTGTTCATAACCTCATCCTCCAGGTGCCCAGCATCCCCGGTCCCCCCATGGCACCCGCAGACCCCAGCCCTGTGCACCATCCTCCAGTGCCTTCCACTCACTGGAAGGGCCCAAGCCCCACCAGGTCCGTGACCTTGTGTGACTTGACCACCACCCAGATACCCTCAGTGACGCATGTCCCGGTCCACCTGCTGGACCCCAAATCCCCTCCTCCCCACACAGGAAAAATGAGCTGCAAGCATAGGCTTGAATGCGCTGATTAGAACCACTTTTTCCCAGCCTGGTTTCTTAGAAAATCAAGGCATTTGTGAGCAACATGATCTCTTCCAGAGGTCTTGCCCCCAGCCTCAAGTGTTGCTGCCTGGGGTCAGGGATGGTGCAAGAGGGCAAGGAGGGGGGCTGGCCCTTCCTCCAGGGCTGCTAGGGCTATAAAGTGCATCCAAGTTCCCTTCCAGCTGCAGGCTGGAAAGTAAAAATGCGGATCAGGTTGCAAATTGATTTCCATGACAAAGAACAGTAAATCTTGTTAGAGAGAGAAAGAGAGAGAGAGGCACACCCCTGGCTCAGGGGACAGGACTAGGAGCAGGGGGGAGTGGGGGCCAGGCGGGGCGTGCCTCCCTAGCATTCCCCTGAAGTCCCTGGGGTCGCCTCCGGCCTCCCCACTTGCCCAGCTCCTCAGAAACCACTAGGACCAGCTTCTCACACTCAAACCTACGGCCCCCCATGGCTTCGAGCTCTTCAAGCCAGCTCCCTTTGAGGGGCCACTGTGTTTTGTGGTTTATTTTTCGATCCAGCCACCAAGCAAACATGAATTCTGGACCTGGCCTCGCATGTGAAACCTGAATTTTTGTTATTTCTAACTCCAGTAGAGGCAGGAGACGGGCCTGCAGGGCCTCCTGGAGGAATAATGAGAAGGGAGAGGAGGGAGGGAGGGAGGGAGGAGGGAGGGAGGGAGAGAGAGAGAGAGAGAGAGAGAGAGAGAGAGAGAGAGAGAGAGACGGCCCCCCAGCACGCAGTCAACCTGGCCCCCTTTGTGGCCACATAAGGCAAATGTCCGCGGGATTTATGTTCTAGCTCCAACAAAACCAGCATCACCAGGTAATGGACCCATCTACCCAGACACTTAAAATTCCAAAATGGAAAAAAAAAAAAAGTGGAATCGGATTTTTAAAGCCTTCTCAAAAAGGATGTGTCCCAAGTGGAAGCTCTCATGATTTTAAAGCTGAGAAAGTCTTTTGTTAAATCCCGAACCCAAGGAAGGTGTGGTTCATCAAACGCAGCCGGGAGGTTTACCTAAAAGTTCCATTTGAGCAACGGCTCTGACTCCCGAGGGACTCAAGACAAACACAGCCCTAATAAAACCCGATAGCACGGGCTCTGCTCAAGGGAGGCCACTTTATAACCCGGCCAAGCCCTCTGCCAGGGAGTGATCGCTTTTCCAACCCAGCACAGGAATGCGCTCTGCCTTATGTCTCGGAGCACAGACGTCATGCGAACGGGTGGGCCCGGGGCAGGGAGCCAGAGGCTGCGCGGGTCTGAAAACAGCGACGCGAGTTTGCAGGCCCGGCGAGGCCCCTCCGGGAACACAGCCCCTTCAGTCCGAGGTCTGGGAGCCGCAGCAGGAAGGGAAGGGGACCCACAAACCACCTTCCTCTTCACCTGCCCGTGTTCTTCACCAACCCAGCCGCTTGCTAACGAAAGCGAGCATGTGCTTCGTTTACCAACCGTGCATGAAAAACAGGCCTGTCTTGTCTTCTTAAAGCATTCCCATCCCATGCTGCTTCTGCAAGTCACTGGGATTGTGGCGCTGGATTTTTTTTTTTAAGATTTTATTTATTTATTCATGAGAGACACAGAGAGAGGCAGAGAGACACAGGCAGAGGGAGAACGAGGCTCCTCGCAGGGAGCCCGATGTGGGACTCGATCCCAGGACCCCAGATCACACCCTGAGCCAAAGGCAGACGCTCAACCGCTGAGCCACCCAGGTACCCCAGTGGTGCTGGTTTAAGGGCTCCTTAGCTCTCTCCCACACTCACCGCCCTGCCCCCATTCCCTATTCCAAAAAAAGCATCAGCGGCAACATAAGCAGACCTGGAACCCTGGGCTGCCCTGGCATGTTTTGGGTTCAACACACTTCGGGATGGGTCTCTACAGGGCCCGGCCACCTCATTCTTGGCCCCCCATCCACCAAGGAAGAGAAGATGCAACGCTCCCAGTCCACGGGCATGGGCCCAGGAGCCTATCACGGCAGCACTGGGCATTCTTTCCAGAAGACTCCTGAAATAATGGTGTAAAAGTCCCTGTAGGAGGGTGAGGAGAGGCCTGACCACAGAGGGGGGCAGGATGCAGCTCCAGAGACTAGGGGCTGACCCGTGGAGGCAGAGCCACCCCCCAGCCTGGGAAGGTCACCCTGTGAGATCTTTCTCAAGGAGACACTGAAAACTCCTGTCCAGTGCCACGTCTGTGCATCCTTCCCATTCGTGGTCCTGCTCCCGTCAGGAGACAGCTCACATAGCAAACACCTACTTCCATTCAGTCGTAACAGCGGCTCCTAAACTTGGCCATATGTTAGAACAACTCGAGGGCACCTAATACATATTCCCATGCCACAGCCTGGACCAGTGAAGTCACAACCTCTGGGCGTGCAGGCCAGGGCATCAGCATTTCCAGAGCCGGTCCCAGGGGAGAATCCCAGGCATCTGGGATCTGCCTCACCGCAGATCTGGAGACAGCGCAGAAGCCGTGGTCTCGTCTCACCTCACCCTGAATCTGAGCGGGCTCCAAGGCCGCTCTGTCCCCAAGAATAAGGCAGGAGAAGCATTGCTGTGCCATTCCTGGACCCAGGGCTCAGGAGCCTGGTAGTCTGCACTTCTGGTCTCCCCGAAAACTTCCCCTGTGAGCCCGAACCCCCAGGCAAGATGCCACTGGCCTCAACCTCCCACAGACCTGAAGAGAGAACAGTGATCTTTCCCCGCCCAGGGTTCCAGTCTCCCAGCCCAGGTGCCAGAGGAGGACGCGTCAGGCCAGCTCAGCCCTGTCCCCTTCACCCTGCCTGCTCGGATGCACTGGACCAACCACAACATTTAAAAGCTGGGGCGAGGGGCGCCTGGATGGCTCCGTCAGTTGAGTGTCTGCCTTTGGTTCAGGTCATGATCCTGGGGTCCCGGGATGGAGTACCATATCCGGCTCCTTGCTCAGCAGGGAGCCTGCTTCTCCCTCTCCCTCTGCCCTCCGACCCCCAACACTTGTGCTCTCTCTCAAATAAATAAAATCTTTAAAGATAAATAAGTAAGTAAGTAGGTAAATAAATAAATAAATAAATAAATAAATAAATAAAAGCTGGGGCGATCTGTGTTTGCACCCCTGGCCAGTGGTGCACTGTCAGTAGCTCACAGACAGAAGTTTCACTGAGTTCAGATTATTGCATTTGAGAACCACGAGAAGAAAATTAATGAAGACATCTCTTTCTCTAAGGGATGTGTATCCAAAGGAACTGCATTAAAAGCTTAGTTTAGATTTGTAAATAATCATATAGATGTACGTGATTAAATCTCTCCCCAAGAATTTCTGTTCTGCGGTGTCTTCTTGGGGTTTAAAACAAGAAAAGCAGGTAATGAGGTCCCACCTAGTGTCGCAAAACTCAAAACCGTAACAATTAAAGGAAAGAAAAAAAACCACCAAAAAGTCTAAGTGCAGACATAACTGTTGGAGAGGGAGGGGCTCTATCAGAACCCCCAACTCGACATGTCCAGGAACGCCGTCCAAGGTTGGGAGATCTTGAGAGGCTTGGGGAGGGGCGGCACTTACAATCTCACACACTTCTCATAAATTTTCCATTTCCCGACTGTCTCGTTTCCAGGACGCTTAATGGGTTTCAAAAGGAAGGGGGGAGAAAACCAATCCAGTTGTGCAGCCAGAAAAATGCCCTTAAGGCCCAGGGCTCTTAGATTATCTCTGCACATTTGGCAAAGAGAAACAAATATTTTTAAACTGCTGTTGTTGTGTTGGACTCCTCTTCCCCACACCTTGATTTTAGACTGCAAAGCAGAAGTGAAAAGAGCAAGAAACATGGACGAAAGGGCCACTTGCCCACACATTCGAACTGGAACACAAAGGAAAAAAAAAATCTCAATGGGTAGTTCTCATTATCAAACTGCTACATTAAATAGCAGTTATTTTAGGAAAACAGGAATCGCCCACACTCCCACTGCCCTCGCAAGACCAGTTTCGCATCTGACTGTTGACCTGGATATTTTCCTGCCTCGTCCAGGGTTTAGCTTGGGATTTATAGTCTCCTAGGCAGTTAACATCTTTACGGTATTCCTTAGGTCGGGCATACTTGAGATGTTGGAATGCTCCCTCCTGGATCCTGAAAGATGCCACTCAAACCAGGAAAATAGCGTCCCTTTGAAAAGGTCAGCATCCCCGGTCAGCTTGTAAAGGCAAACGAAACCAGGCGGTGGGAGCCGTCTGGGGACAGAGCAAGCCCCCGGAACCACAAGGCTGGGATGCATCAACCTGATGGTGCAGATGGAGGGCACGGGGCCCAGCCCACCTGGACCCCCACACGGCCCACCCTGCATGCCCAGCCTGCTCCCTCTGTCTAGGGGGCCCAGACCTGAGCTGCAAGGCCTCACCTGCTGGCGCTCCACAAAAGGCACCTCTGTCCTCCTCGTCTCCGCTTCACCATGAATCACCTTTTTATAAAACGATACACACAGAAATACTCAGAGATCAGAACACAAGGGCCTCCCCCTAACCCCAGGATCCAGGACCTGACATTAAAAAGGCCCCGTTCCCCCACCGGGCACATAGGGGGACACCCAGAGGGTGGCTCAATCCCCCCTGGGCTCCCACAGACGCAATCCCCCATGGTCAGGACACATGACAGATCTTACTAGGCCCGTTTAAACTCGCAAGGCAGGCAGCGTGTGTCTACCCGCTGAACCACTACAGATGCTATGGATCTTCGTGAAACCCCACATTCACGAAAGCCAATGCTCCACTCCGGGATTTAAAATAAAAGAACACAAAGAACAAGGACATCGTTTTTCGGCAAACGGTGGAGGTCGGCTGCCGTGCGAACTGGAGAGAGGCCTTCTTTGTGCAGTCTGAGGGGAATGTGCACACGCGCCCCCTTTGCGGGAGGAAAGCCCAGTAACCAATCCTGGGCAGAGAGTCAAAGGGACTTGAAAATAAAGATCCGCAGAGCTGGCTCTCCACGAGGCGTGGGCCCCCTGTGCAGCCGCCGTACGCACGGCACCCAGCACAGGCCTGGGGTCAGGGGACAAGGGAAAGATCGGGGATGGCACAAGACGAAGGGATTCCCAGGGGCTCCCGGGGGACCGCAGGGGCGTGGGGTAGGGAGCTTAGGTTGTCTTCCCAAAACACCTCCTCCAGTATCCCAGGCTGGTTCCTGATGTGACCCAGAGAACACCTGTGCCTGCATGTGTGAGTGTGAGTGTAAGGGTGTCGCCGGGTGTCTGTGCCAGTGTGTCTGCGGATGGGGGCAGAAGGTGCAGCAACAGAAGCCTCTCTTCTCAGCTGTTGTCACACCACTACCTGTGGCCAAGCCCCCAAGCCCCTGACCCTCCAATGCTCCAGCTTGCGACAGCTTGTTTTCACAGGTGTGTTTGCTTCAACCACTCTCAGGAAGCCCTGGCTGCTGCTGGGCAGGACCCACCCCCGAGCTGCTAGAGGCACCTGCCGGCCTCTCTTCTCCTGAACAACAGCCTCCTGCACCCGAGCCCACCTAGAATATCCCAGAGCTCCACCAAGACGTGAGCGCACTGCACGGACAGCCCGCGTGGTTCCAGGTGTCCGGCAGGGACAGGTAACTGCATCCATGGCTGATGGACATCGGGATGTGGCAGAAGGGGGCAGAAACCGCCAGCCACATGGCTGCCCCTCTGTGCGACATTGTGTGTCCCTCTGTGGTGAGATGCATGACAAGCACAAACACTTCCAATACCGCATATTCTAGACCCGTCCACACACCAAACCACTTCTCGGAGGCCCCTGTTCCTAAAAAAATAAGTCTTTGGCTCTGGAAGCGAGGAGAAATGCAACGTCTCTCTCCCGGCAGTGATGCGGGCCAACAAACAGCCTTTGGGTCAGGGTCGGAGCCGGGGCCACACAGCCGCACGCATCCTGCACAGCCCAGCCCCACCTGCCATGGGCACGGGGACAGAAGGACAGGACAGACCCATGGCCGACAGCCCCAGCTGCCGAGGATGAGATGGCCCAGAATGTGAAGCCTCACCCAAGGAGGCTGGAGCATGGGGGGTGCCAGCGCCCCGGCGAGATGGGAGGAGCCCCTGCTCCCATGAAGGGCCTGGGATGCAGACCCCAAGACACCCCAGGTCCTCAAGCTGCCCGTCCACTGTGCGCATGTTACTATGTCTTATACGTCTGCCGGGTCTGCATTCTTCCGGGCCACCCCACGTGCAGCAGAGACAAAGGGCACCGAAGACACGATCGTGTGGGCTCCTGGAGTCAGGATGTGCACCCTCCCGCCCTGGGACCCAGGTGGCCATGTGCGGGGCTGGTGGAGTGCACACTCCTGCCGGAGGGCCTTCTGGACTTTTCTGTGAGCCGTGCCGGGAGGCTTTGAACCTATGAGAGACCCAGCAGGGACAGGGACAGGGATGGGGGAAATCAGCCATCCTGGGTATTTCTGCCTGGCCTGAGCTGCGAGGGGCCCCCTATGGTGACCCAGGGGGCAGTTGGGGGAGGGGTTCAGACAAACAGGAAGTCTGGGCTGTGGAGGGCCAGCAGGCCAGATCCCGACAACAGCCCCCAGTGGAGGGGCCTCCTCTCTGCCCCCGGGACACACGTGTACAGGAGCTGCTCAAAAGCCCACACAGCCCCTCCAGACCACCGTTTACCCCAATCTCACTGATTGTTCCAGAAATGTTCTTCATGCCCCAGAGAACACATCCTGACAGCCCACAAGCCCTGTAAGAGGTGCCAATCTCGACTAGGGTGGCAGGGGCCTCACACCGTCAATCCCCTACTGTCTTTCAAGCTTCTTCCACTTAATGACCTATGTCCACAACGTCCACATGGCCGCATGTCCTTCCCCGTGTACATGAACATCTGTATGGAACAAGCCCAGGGTGAGGGGTGCAGATGAGAGCCCGAAGCACCTATGCCACCTGCTTCTCCCCCCCCACCCCCCCACTCCCTCCTCTTCCTGGAAACAGAGGCCACTGGTCCTGCGAGGTCACCCTGCCCATTGACTGAGCTGTCAGAGCAAAGCGGGCAGACCCGCTCCCCCTGGGGCACAGTCCGCATGTGGATCAAAACCTAAGTCGTGGATCAAAACCTAAGGCAGACAGACCAGACCCCACGTGGAGGGAGGAGGGGAGAACACGCAAGGACGACACAGGAGGCCGGGGGCCCTGAGGCTTGCCCACCCACCACCGTGGGGACACCTGCACAGGCCTCAGACGCACAGCTGCCTGATGCCAGAAGTGCAGAGAGGCTGAGGGACCTGGGGATACTGAGCCCAGATCCTGCCCCTCTGCACCCCCACCAGGCAGGCCTCCAGGAGGCAGTCCCCACTTCCAATCCAACCTCAAATCCGGGGCTCTTCAGTTGGAGGGGCAGAGCACAGGGTCCTAAACATCTCGGCCCAGCACAAAAGGAAACCAGCCCTCCTCGCACACTTCCCTGCTGCTTGGCCAGCCCAGGGCCACTTCCCCGCAGACCCCCTTCCTTTCAACAGCCACTCTCTGCACCAAAGGCCTCCTCGCTCCCCTTCTGAAGTGCTTTTTCATCCCTGGAGTGGGGGAGTAGGGGGGAGGGGTTCATCATAACTCAGAGCTGCACGTTTCAGCGCGCTGCCAGAGCCAAGGGCATAAATCAGAACGCGTCTCAGCGTTTCGGGGCAGAGGAAATGGCTCTCCAGCTAAGCTCCCTACTGTTTCTTAAAGTGATTATTTTGATTTAAACCGCTGCCCGGTGACTAGACTTGTAGCTACCAGCGTCAGGCCGTTGGTCCCGGGAGCCGCGAGCACAAAGGAACACTGTTGGCTGGGTTTCGGGGCCTCGTCCAGGAAGGTGCGGCGGGCTCCGGGCCCCGGGCTCCGGCTACCCCCACAGACGGGCGCTTGTTCCCGCCCCGAGGACACGGCCACCGACGTGTGCTCCTCTGCCCACCACCGCCACGCACGCCGCAGCTTCACTCCAGAGCTTTCACTCCAGAGCTTTCAGTGGGCTGCGTGCAACGCAGCAGGGTCCCTTCCGAGGCTGCGCAACAGCTCGCTGCCACCAGAACCTCCAGGGCTGGGGAGGCTGAGAGGAGAACCAGATCCCCAGGGGGAATCCCCTGGGGCAAAAAAAAAAACCCAAAAAACAAAAGGCTACATTTGGTAATTCCCTTCCAGTAAGCTCAGCGGTCCCCTGCGGGTCAGGTCAGGACCGGACAGGAAAGCGGGGAGGAATGATCCCTTTGAATCATGTGTCCTGATTCAAAGCAACCATTTCATGGTTTGCAAACTACTCCCAGGCAACGCTGAACACCTTCGTGACATGGTTCGAAATGATGGATCCAATCAAAAATACGTGTGTCGGGGGGTTGGGAGGGTGGGCAGGTCCTCTCATTCTGGGTCCCCGCCCCCACGGCGTTGGAGGCAGGACACTGTGGGGTCCCCCTGGCACCCCAAACCCTGCTGTCCGGCCTGGGCTGCTCAGAGTCGGTGCAGATCCCGGAGCGGCCCATCCCGGACTCACTGGACGATCTTCTGTGGCCGAGGAAGAGGCAGCAGAGCTCTCTCTCTGCCATGCGAGGACCCAGCGAGGAGGCAGGTCACCAGAACACGGCCCTGCTGGCATCCGGGTGCCGGATCCCGAGCGCTCGAGCTGGGGTCGGGGGGACGGAGCCACCCAGCCCTCGGTGCTGTGTTTCAGGGCCTGCGCTACAGAGCCTGCTTCCCTTGCGGACAGTCCCTGGCCAAGCCCCTCTCTTCTTGGGCACGTAATCGTGACGGGCCTGCCCTCTTCAAGGGCGCAGGGGGGCTTAGGGTTTCCTGCCCGCCATCTCCTCTGTGGCCAAACCTCCTTTGAATCCGGGGCTCAGGAGAATCCCCTGGAAGGCTGCTGGGCTGGAAACATCTTCTTGCTTATTGCTGCTTGCCTTCCACAGAAGAGTAGCTGCATTTCCCTGGGAAACCCCATGATCCACATACCAATTACTTCAGGGACAGAAATATGCCTCCAGGAGCCACAGGTCAAAATGCAGAAAGACATGCTTAGGAAATAGTGCCCATTGGGGCACCCGGGGGGCTCAGTGGTTAAGCCTCTGCCTCTGGCTCAGGGTATGATCGCACGGTTCTGGGATTGAGTCCCATATCGGGCTCCCCGCAGGGAGCCTCTTCTCCCTCTGCTGCCTGTGTCTCTGCCTCTCTCTGTGTGTCTCATGAATAAATAAATAAAATTAAAAAAGAAAGAAAGAAATAGTGCCCATCAGATCCGGGGGCCAAGCCAAGCACACGGTGTGGATGGGGATGCTGGGGCAGGGGGAGAGGGCACCACAGAGCCAAAGCCCATAGATGACTGGGTTTCTCAGGAAGTGAAGGGAAAGACAGCACACATGGTGGGAATGGCATGTGCAAAGGCACTGAGGCACAAAACGGGACAGGGACACTGTGGGCTGGGTGTGGAGAGATCGAGAAGTGAATCTAGAGAGGGAGCAGCAGCTGTCTGCAAGGGAATCTCGGCCAGAAGTGGGAGTCACCCCATCCTCCCCAAAAGGATCCTGGGGGCACTGTGGCCAGGAGTGGGCAGCCGTTCACAACAGCCCCATGAGCCCAGGTGGAACACGGTCCCCCACAGAGGCATGAGATGAGCCTCAAGGTATGACCAACCCACACCAGCCCTGCAAGCAGCAGGCGCATATGGCAGGAACTGGGGCTCCAGGGGTGGGGCCTGACCCCCAACGGAGGCCACAAGCCCTCACTCCTGGGACTTCCCACTTGGTGGAGGCCCATGTTAAAGGACAGCAGGCAGGGCCACGGTTTCTCTGAGTGCCAGTACCCCTAAGTGCTTACGCCTGCCCTGCTCCTCCATGCAGTACACCCCAAAATGGAAGGTTGCATCCATGCACCGCATGGAAGCCCAAACATGCCCCCAAACAGCCACCCAACCTAGC
This sequence comes from Nyctereutes procyonoides, assembly GCF_905146905.1. Lineage (NCBI taxonomy): Eukaryota > Metazoa > Chordata > Mammalia > Carnivora > Canidae > Nyctereutes > Nyctereutes procyonoides. The sequence goes on along the minus strand of NW_026575146.1, from coordinate 61,682,846 downwards.
TCCCCCATCTCAGTCAGTTTGGCTGATGCAACCGGACACCACAGCTCATCACAGCCGGGAGCTGTAAAGCACAGACACTTCTTTCTCGAGGCGCTGGAGGCTGCACATCTGGGATCGAGGCGCCAGCAGATTCAGCGTGGTGAGGGCTCTCTGCCCGGTGGGCAGACGGCTGCCTTCTGGTGGTTCTCATGCCGCAGGGAGAGCGCTGTGCTGTGGCTTCCTCTTCTTACACGGGCACTGACCCTACCACAGACACCCCACACGTGGATTCCTCCAACACTAATCTCCCCCCTTCAACCCCCACACCAAATACCACCCACACAGACATGGGGGGAATGCAGACCACTGCTCCCCAAACCCAGGCCGGCTCCAAGGGCACCAAGCAGACGAGGTGAGAGAGACAGCCAACGAAGCAGTAACTGCAGTCTTTAGTGTCAGGCCGTTGGTCCTGGGCCCACAACACCCAGCCATGCACCCACCACACTCCTGTCCTCAATTCCGTGCAGTGGGTGCCAGGCTGGGGGCTCAGGGGCATGCGAGCATTCGTGAGGCCGCCCCAGTGCACGGTGGACCCTGCCCCCTCCACTCCACTGCTGAGCAGGAAAGCATCCTTCACGTCTTTGCTGCCATCAGAATTACACTCCCCAGAGCCCCGGTTCCACTCGGCTGGATGCGCGTCTGTCTTTGATCTTGAGAGCAGTGCAGACTCATTCTCCAGGATGGGAAGCATGCAGGCACCAGCCTCAGCACAACTCCCAGCCTAGCTAGCATTTCCCGCCAGGCAGTGTCGAAACTGCCTCGAAATGTAAAACAGATGAGCCTCGTAAAGGGGGGAAAGAAAAAAAAAAGTTATTTATATTGTGGAATCCTTCGAAGCAAGCAGAAACTTGAAGAGGTTTATCACCTGGGGTGCACAGCTAATGGTACTCAGGGTCTTCCTGCCCTGAACGGACGGATGTGTTTTATGGAAATGAGAGACAAGGAAACGTGTTGGTGCGATTTCTGTTTATTGATTTCTCTTTCCAGTAACAGATGCATGCCACGCTCATCAATCAAGGGGAAAATGCTGTTGGGTGAAGCCACGCTTTCCTGAGAATCCCCCCGAGGGTCGGGATTACGAGGGAGGTTTTAAGGTAATTAAACCAGGGGAGGGTGGTGGTATCTACACTCTGCTGGCTTCTTGAGAACGGGTGGACATCTGTGTGTCCAGCCATCCAGAGACATGAGGGGATGTGCGCATGCAAGCACGGGGCCCCCGCTGGGGTCACCAACTTTCTTCACTCGCCTGCCAAAGTTCTGTTATGTCTACAACAGCAGGACGTGGGGCTTTAGTTCATGAGATCCTGCTGGACTCATGCTGGCCTACAATTGGATCCACTCTTATAATAATCTCCGGATCGTACACGGAGGACAGAAATACCTTACACGACACGTGATGCTCAAAGAGCTTTATTTTTTTTTAAATATTTTATTTATTTATTCATGAAAGACAGAGAGAGAGAGAGAGAGAGAGAGAGAGAGAGAGAGGGAGAGAGAAGCAGGCTCCATGCAAGGAGCCTGACGTGGGACTTGATCCCGGGTCTCCAGGATCATGCTCTGGGCCAAAGGCAGATGTTACACCGCTGAGCCACCCAGGGATTCCCCTCAAAGAGCTTTAAAGCAATGGCACCGTAGGAAACTCGGGACTTTTAATGCTCGACCCCTGAGAACTGAGAGGTCAGGTCTATCTACAGAGACCCCTGTTCGCAGGTCCATCAGGTTGTCCAGTTAGTTCCACACTGTGTCGTTCCTGAGGCGACCACAGGCTACCCACTAGGCAAGGTCACATGGGCCCACGTTACCGTGGGACCAAACCCTTCTTTCCTGGTTGTGTGATTTCGGGAGTGTTACAGGAAAGGCACCCAGACTCTGCTCACATCCCAACCACGGTCACACAGGGGTTCTTAGGCTTCTCTTGGTTTCAACACTGAGCCGTCCTGGGGGGCAAAAGAGAAAAAGACTGGATAAAGAGACCTAGAAGGTGGCAATATAATGCAATGTGAGAAGCATCTCAACAGATGAGCAGATGGTGCTCTTTCTGGAGGCGAGAGAATGCAGACCCCAGAGCAGGACTGTGGGCTTCCAGACAGTGCTTCGGCTCTTCGGTTCTGTCTAACACATCCAAGGACACCTGCTGCAAACCATGGCTCCAGCTGGAGTCCTGGCCTGGCCACCTGGCTGAGCTCACACGGGCCTGAAAACCAGGTCCACTCCTGTAGAGCCCACGCTCCTGGGGGCTCACCGCTGAGTACGTGACTTCTCTTTCAAGTTAGCTAGCTGTCGCTGCTTCTCAGACTTTCTTTCATACTGTGAAGGTGGTACGTGAATACACTGACCCCTCTAAGTCACCAGTGACTCCATCGCCGCCGGGGGTGGGGGTGCATTCGAGATACAGTACGGGACAGCTTCCTTAAAGAAGGATGGAGGCACAACTTTAGCTCCAAATGAGGGAAATTACAGCATATCTAAAAGGAAATGGGAACTCAGTTGGAAGAACAGGGCCATCAATAAGTGAAATCGATGCACAAAGACACGAGGCCATAAGAAGCTGGAAGGGAATGTAGCCCAAGGTCCGTCGAGGAATCATCCTTCGGAGACACTCTTTTCCATCCTCAAGAGGAGAGGGAGGACGGGAGGCTGGCAGGACGCAGACCATGGACCCAATTCGATGCGTTGCTCTTCCGAAGGCCTCTCTCTTCTCTGAGAACCAGGGCGGGCAGGACCATCCAGGGAGGTGGAGAGGAAGAGGAGGTCTCCAGCATCCAAGTGAAGGGGTCTCAGGCCACCCATGGCAACATCCTGCTTAACGGGCTCATCATTTCACACCACCCGGCAGGCGTCCACGTGCACACTGCCTCTCTTATCCGCTCTTGAGGGCACTTGGGAAATGCCAGTTAAGTGAACAGATAAAAATAATCATGGTAGGGCATGGGAAGATGAGGCCCCCTGAGACATGTGGGGAGTCTGCCAAACGGTGAGAGGCCCGGCGGGAGGTACCAACCGCAAGCAAATGGGCCTGAGCACCCTGCCCTGTGGGACGCCCTCCAGCTGGGCATGGCTGCCAGGCGTCGGCTCACAGACCATGGCCAGCTGGGCTCCTCCGGGGCTGGGCTTTACCAGATGGCACCAGGGCTGAGGGACAAGGGCACAGCAAGTGTAAAGATCTGCTCCAAGAGTCCTAGAAAAGGTGATGGCTCCGTGGATAGGCAAAGTGTGGGGACCACGACGTCAACAAGGAGGTTGATGACTGTGCCGTGAACAGGCAGGCTGGTTGGTGGCTCCCACGAGATGGAAGGAGAGACGGCTTTCCCGGGTAACAGAGCTGGGGTTGAAGGGAAGCCACCCCCAGCACGGGGTAAAGGAGACAGTCTCTGGAGATGAGGAGGCCCAGGCCCCAGACATCACAGTGTCAACCCAGCCATACATCTGGGTGGCCTCTGTGGATATACAGCCCTGTGAGAAAACTGAAGTGCTGGGGACCCCCACTGTCCTGTCAGCTTCTCTCTGTGCCCTCAATCACCACAGAGTGGTGACCGCCCCTGAGCTCTTCACCTGCCCATCCTCAGCTCGGGGTCCCGGACACTAATTCACAATGATGGGACACATCCCATGGACATCCTGCTGTGTGAACAGACACACAGGCCGACGCTGTGCCTGCGTGTACAGGCTGCCTTCCGTCGAATTGCATGGACACCAGCACGGCCTGACAGCACCATGGTAGCGACACCAACCACGTACAGTGGTATAGACGCAGAAGATGGTAGGAAGAGGGTCAACCGTCTGCAGAACAGCGATTCGTGACCTGTGCCTGAACAACGATTCCTGAGCCCAAACCCGCAATATTTCTATCCTAGGGTAGCTTTCTGGAGAAGCCAACTCAAAGACAAGACTTTGAGAGCAAGCAGTGTATTCAGGGGGCGAGCCCTGGCAGCCCTGTAAAGACAAACTGCTTCTACACCCATAGCATTCTGTCAACACACGTGCTGTCCCCACGCCAACCCATTCTCCCACTCTCCAGATGCCCAGCGGGCGTCCCACCATTCACTCCTAACACAAGCTCTGCCCAGACTTAGTGTCAGGCTCTGTGGCTCTAAGGGTCCAGGCCCACACAACAGCCCTCACTTCAGATGCCAGTTGCCAGGACCAGATCCCCACGGCCCCCACATTTCTGTCCCACTTGGCTGCAAAGCTGGGGGCTCTCACACCCAACCCCTGGGTTTGACACTTTGCTAGGGAAATTCACATTCTGTGTGCAGACATGACTCGGTGCAGAGGAATAAAGCACTAACTTGACTCCACTCTGATCACCTCTCAGTAAAGGAGCTGTGGCTTCACATCACCTCCCAATTATGTACGTCAAGAAATTCAGATCATGGGGCGCCTGGGTGGCTCAGTGGTGGAGTGTCTGCTTTCAACTCAGGGCGTGATCCTGGGGTCCTGGGATGGAGTCCTACATCAGGCTCCCTGCAGGGAGCCTGCATCTCCCTCTGCCTGTGTCTCTGCCTCTCTCTGTGTGTCTCTCATGAATAAATAAATAAATAAAATCTTTAACAAGAAAAAAAAAGAAAGAAACTCAGATCAAGGATCCTCTTTTAAGGAGCCCCAGTCACGAGGCAGGGAGTAACCTCAGGGCATGGGATCCTCTGTGGCCTCCAAGAGCGTGGCCCCGTGGCACACGCGCTGGGAAGGCAGGGCTCTTACCCTGAGACGCAATCAGACAAAATGACTTTTTTAGATAAAGCTCTTCTAGCAGCAACTCGAGTCAGAGGTGAGATTTGAACTGTGGAGAATTGCCGCCGTAACCTTTGGTTGGGACAAGCCCACAGGGAAATAGCAAACGCTTTCTTTTAAAAACTGTAATTAGTAGAGATGCCTCAATTATTTTTACAGGAGGCACATGGAAACATCTCTCACAAGGTTAAAATCACAACTGCTATTTCCTTTCTTTTTTTTTTAAGCTTTTTTTTCCCCCCATAATCTCTACACCCAACATGTGGCTCGAACTCACAACCCCAAGACCAGGAGTTACATGCTCCTCCACCTAAGCCCACCGGGTGCTAGTTGTGGCCACAACTGATTATTTCTCAAATGCTTAAAACAATGATTTTAAGTGAATGGGATTATCCTCATACACGTGAGAATATAAAATCTAGTTCAATTCCTCCCCCAAAAGTACCCTGGCCTTAAGCTCAAGTCTCACCCCTACCCTCAGGAGGATGGCTCATCCTTTCACTCCCTGGAGGCCGCAGAAGGGCCCTAAGTCCTCACAGGGCTGGCAGGTATCCCGTGGGTCCGGGAAACACCTATCAGACCATAGAAAATCTATCTTAAGGTCAAGCCCATTCTCAGATGGGGCAGCAGACCAGCATGTTTTCAGAAAGCTCAATAGACATCCTCGGGTCTTTATTTTCCCCCACTGGTGTGACAAGGAGAGGCTGGATGGGACTCGACCCGGGCAAGCGTCTGCCCCAGGGCATGGCATTTGCCCCAGCACCCATCTCCACCTGGCCCAGGCACGGTCCCGTAGCCCTGAGGCCCAAACTCCCTGACTGCAGAGGGGGAGACGCTTCCACACCCATGGGGTTGGGACCGGCACTTGCCCACTGAAGCAATGACTGCACCCCATAAGCTGCCTGCAGCCAGGTGGCAGGTGAGGGTCGAGGAGGTAGACAGACCTCAGGCCAAACCCCAGAACTGCGAGCCACATCGGGGTGGAGGCGCTGGGTGCCCAGTGCGGGCACATGCGGGGCTCGGTGACCATCCGCCAAGCAAGTGACACACACCGGTGTCCCGTCCAATAAATACCCTGCCGTGGTGCAGAGCTTCACCTCCTACAGCAGACAACCTGTAAGATCAGCGGTAATTCCAACGCCAATGGGTGCCCGCTGCTCTGAGTGCTGTCTGTGCTCAATCTCTTCCCGTCGCTGCAAAGATGTCCTGCGCCAGTTATCAGCCTCACCTCCTGGTGGGTGGCAGGGCTGGGACTGGGCCCAGGCCGCGAGGATGCAGAGCCTTTGCTCACTCCCACCCGCCCCTGGCTCAGGGGATGCCGCCCAGGCTCATGCGCGGTGACAGAACAGGGCCCTGGCTACTGATTCACTGGTGCCCGTCGGCAAAGCTTTCAGCGAGCGGCCCCTCCACACCCGCCCCGTCTGGCTCTGCAGGTCTGGGAGTTGAGCACCCCCACTAAGTGTTCTAGACATCCCACACACGTCACAGAGACGAGGTCACGAGCCACAGCAGCAGGCCTGAGTTCCGTTCCACCTGCCAGCCTGGTCCACACCTCCCTGGCCCCTTGAGGACCAAGGGCATCGTGACCCACAGACAGCACAGCCAGGCTTGCACGGTGTGGCTGTCGTGCTAAGCGTGACCAGCACTGCCGTCTGCAGACGGCAGGACAGCCAGATGCATATGCTTCACGATCGTGCACATGGGCTGGCCAGAGGCCCATGGTCCCCCCACCCCTAGAAAGGGCCCATCCAAGCCTGCTGTGCATGCAGCCCCCCCACACCCCGGCATTCAGGGGGGCACCAGGGACGCCACACCCGGGGCAGGCCCAGGCCGCGGGGGACGGGGTCAGGTCATCCGGGGCAACAGCCGCTGGCACACGCTCCCCACCGCCTGCAGCCCCTCAGGCTCCCTGCCGGCCGGGAACTTGGGGCTCCGGGTGTGAGGGCACCGCCCGTGCTTCCCCGCAGGTTCGACAATCTGGTTTTCATTGAGCACAGTTTGGAGTGCTCTCCCACCACATTTTTCTTTAATTATGATAAAAGAGAGTAACTTAATCAAGCATACATCCTGTTGAAATGAACATGAGCAAATAAAGGGGTGAACGTAGGGAAGGGGGTGGGAACTACACCCAGAGGTCCTCTGGATTCAGGAGAAAGCCCGCGTGCGGCCGCCAAGCCCAGTAAATCAAAACACGCCCCCGACCCCCACCGCCCCCAGAATCCCGCCCTGGTTCTACTGCAGAGCGGAAACAAAGGCGGCCCTGCCCCACCCAAATGCAGCTCCGGGAAACAAAGCAGTGTCCCCCCAGGCTGTCCCAAGGGGCAGGCCTCTGTCCCACAGCCCCAACCTGGGCAAGGGACAAATGCACATGCACACACACAGGTACTCAAGTGCACATGTATGTACACATGTGCTCACATGGAAATGCACACACACATGCATCCATAGACATGCACTCACGTGCACATGCAGGTACACATCCACTCACATGCAAATGCACACACGCACACACATATACACACAGAGGCACAAAGACATGCACTCACATGCACACACGTGTACACACCCACTCATATAAAAGTGCACACGTGCACACATATATGCACTAACAGGCACACAGAGACATACACTCACATGCACATGCACATTCATGGACACACCCACTCACATAAAAGTGCACATGTGCACACGTATATGCACTGACAGACATGCACACGCATGTACATGGACACACATGTACACACACACACCACAGGGCAGTGGTTCCCAAACTGCCTTGGGGCCCAAGGCAGCCCAAAAAGTCCTCAGAAACGCAGGACCCCAGCCCCACCGCAGACCTCCAGAATCCAGTACCCTGGAGCAGGCTAAGGCTGAGGACCTCGGACACCTTGAGCGGGTCTTATTCATACACAGGCCAAGCTTTGGTTTACAAAACAAGACTGCGGCCCAGGCAAGAGAATCTTATTCAGCACTACAAAGAAATGAGCCATCGAGCCACAAAAGGACACGGAGGAACCTTCAATGCCTATCGCTCAGTGAAAGAAGCCAACGGGAAAAGGTGACATACTGGTCCCAGCTACGTGACACCCTGGAAGTGCAAAACTACAGACTATAGGGATCAGAGAGTCGAAGGGAGGGATGAACAGACGGAGCAGTAGCAAGGGCTGTGCAGCATTCCACGTGCTCCAAACCCACAGATTGTACAACACCAAGAGTCAGCCTGGGGTAAGCGCTGGGCTCTGGGTGCTTATGACATGTCATCGCAGTTTTGCGGACTGTGACAAACCCAGCAGGTGGTGGGGATGTTGACAGTGGGGAGATGCCTGTGGGGTCAAGAAGTATAGGAGAAATCTGTGCCTTTTACCCAAATGACCTGTGACCCACAACGGCCCTAAAAAGAGGTCTATTTACATTTAAAAAAAAATTAGAGTGCAGCTTTATGACTTCACTTAGCACTTTCTGCACTCACGGGCAGTAATAACAAAAGCACTGAGTGTCTCCTCAGGGCCTCCATGTGCCACACACCAATTCACTTATCTCAGAGTGACCCCCTGGGGCTGTGCTACACCTGCACCATAGGGCTGAGGAACTGGGGCACAGGAATGTTGAGCAACATGCCCGAGGTCACACAGCCTGTGAGGCATCAGGGACTGGGGTCTGCCCCCTAGACACACAGCTGTGGCAGGCACCACGCAAGGCACAGTCCTGCCTTTCAGAGCTCCTGAGGACAGACGAAGAACAGATGGACAGACAGAGGACAGGGAGCTCCGGAGCCTGCAGGTCTGTGTCTGGCCATATGCGAGGCCCAGCCACAGCAGGTGGGTCAACAAAAACGTTATGAGACACCAACCCCAGCCCAGCCCCACGTGAAGGCCCTCCCTAGACATAGCATTTGAAAGTCTTGCTTCTGCACCTCCAGGAAAATCTCTGTTGAAGGCATGGGTACTCTCTGGAGCATTCTAGACATGATGCGTGTGGGCCGCTCCAGCTGGTGGGAACATCATGATGGCCACCACCCCAGAAGGTCTGGCTACCCCAGCCCTACCTGCTCTGAGACACGAGTGTGGCCCTGCAGGCCCAGGACTCTGTGACAGCCGCAGAGAGGAGGCCCTTCTCAGGGAGGAGAGTGGAGATTCCAACTGGCATGGTTTGAGGGAGGTATGGGAGGACACAAGGGACCCTGCCTATCAGAACCCCGACCAGCATCTGGACACCTTCAATCTCCCAGGGAAAGGGTCAAGAGGCCTCTTCTCCACAAGAGGAAGGCAGTGGGATGCCCAGAGGCAGGGCACCTCTGGGGACCCCCTGATGGTGAAAACAATCAAAGCCCACCCGGGGTTGTCCCCTGCTCTCTGGATGAAGGGAGGGACCTTATCAGGAACAGAGGAGTCTTGGGATGCCTGGGTGGCTCAGTGGTTAAGCGTCTGCCTTCAACTCAGGTCATGATCCTGGGGTCTTGGGATTGAGTCCCACATCGGGCTCCCCGCGGGGAGCCTGCTTCTCCCTATGCCTGTGTCTCTGCCTCTCTCTGTGTGTCTCTCATAAATAAATAAAACTAAAAATCTCTAAAAAAAAAAAAAAAAGGAACAGAGGAGTCTGGAAGAAGAGTGAGAGGAGATAATTAATCCACCTGCAAGCATGGTTAATAATCAATACATGACACATAAATACAAAAGGCAAACTGGACTTCTATGCACTAGCAACAAACAATCTGAAATTAAGAAAATGATTCCATTTGTAATAACCTCAAAGAAAATGAGCCGCTTAGGAATAAATGACATCCCAAGAAAGTGCAAAACTTCAAGTCTAAAAACTGTATAAAGAATTTAAGAAGATTGAAATAAACAGAAAAGCACCCCACATTTGCAGACTGGAAGGTTCAGTTCAGTTAAGATGGCAACACTCCCCCAAACTCCTCTATAGACTGAACACAATCCCTACAAATACCCCATGGCTTTTTCTGCAGAACTGACTGGTTTCTCTTAAAATTCACATGGAAATGCAAGCGACACAGAATAGCCAAAGCAATCCTGAAACAGAACAACAGAGCTAGAGGCCTCACACTTCCTGGTGACTGAGACAGTGAGGTGATGGTCTAGGATGGACGTGCAGATCAATGGAGTGGAATTCCCAGTCCAGAAATGAGCCATCACATTAACGGGCAACTGCGTTTTGCTGAGGCTGCCAAGACAATCCAGCTGGTGTAGGGACAACAGGACATTCACAAGCAAAAGAATGAAGCTGAGCCCCTTCCTCACAAAATTAAACAGAAAAAAATAAGTCAAAATCGACTACAGACCTAAATGCCAGAGCTAACACTATAAAATGCTTAGAAGAGGGCAGCCCGGGTGGCTCAGCGGTTTAGCACCGCCTTCAGCCTAGGGCGTGATCTTGGAGACCCAGGATTGAGTCCCACGACAGGCTCCCTGCATGGGGCCTGCTTCTCCCACTGCCTGTGTCTGTGCCTCTCTCTGTGTGTCTCTCATGAATAAATAAATAAAATCTTTTTTAAAAAATGCTTAGAAGAAAACAAAGGTGTAAATCTTCATGACCTTCAGTTAGTTGATGGTCTCTAAGATATGACACTAAAAGAAAAAGCAACAAAATATACATGAGTTGGGTTTCGTCAATATTAAAAACGTTTGTGCTTCAAAGGACGTCCTCAAGAAAGTGAAAAGATACCCGCAGAATGGGAGAAAAAAATTCCCAAGTGATATATTTGATGAAGGACTTATTTCTAGAATACATAGAAAACACTGTCATGGACTAAATGATTATGTCCCCCTAAAGTTCATATGCCAAAGCCCTAACCCCCAATTTGGAAGCTGATGAGGTATAGACGAGGTCTTGAAGGGGGGCCCCCTTCAAAGGGGATTGATTATGCCCTTAACAGAAGAGGAAGACGTCAGCATTGACCCTGTCTGCTATGTGAAGACACAGCAAGATGGCGGCCAGGAAGCCGGCCCTCACCAGGAACCGACCGCACCAGCACCTTAATCTTAGGCTTCCCAGCCTTCAGAACAAGAGACACAGTCTCTGTTGTCCAAGCCACCTGTCTTATGGTATGCTGTTATGGCAGCCCAAGCATACTAATATAAACATAATTGAATAATCAAAAGAAAAAATAGGGTCAAAATATGGTCAAAATATGGCTAAGATGCTGAACAGTTACTCCCCCAGGAATGATACACACATGGCAAAGCAGCACGTGTAAAGGTGTTCAACATCATGAGCCATTCGTGAAATGCAAATCAAGAATCACAGCAAGATCCTACTTCACACCTATTGGGCAAGTCAAGAAGACACATCCTAACAAGTTTCGGCAAGGATGGACGTGGAGAACTGAAACCCTCACACAGTGCTGGTGGGAAAACCTAAAATGGAGCAGTTGCTGAGGAAAACTGCTGGCAGTCCCTCAAAGTATTAAACACAAGGTTAGGGATCCCTGGGTGGCGCAGCGGTTTGGCGCCGGCCTTTGGTCCAGGGCGCGATCCTGGAGACCCGGGATCGAATCCCATATCGGGCTCCCGGTGCATGGAGCCTGCTTCTCCCTCTGCCTGTGTCTCTGCCTCTCTCTCTCTCTCCTCTCTCTCTCTCTCTCTCTCTGTGACTATCATAAATAAATAAATTAAAAATAATAAATACTTTAAAAAAATAAACACAAGGTTAAAAACACCCACCCACCCACACACACACACACACACACACACACACACAAGGTTACAATGTGATCCAGCAATTCCACTCCTGGGTAGATCCCCAAGAGAAATTAGAGCATGACCATAGAAATACCCACATAGGAGTGTTCACAGCAGCATTGTTCATAACAGGGAAAAAGCAAAAACAACCTGAACGTCCATACACTGATAAATCAATAAATAAAATGTGGTCTCTCTGTACAATGCAATATCATCCAGCTGTAAAAGGAAGGAGGTCCTAGGACAGGCTACAGTATGGATGAACCAGGAAACATTACGCTAAGTGAAAAGACACCCACTCGCAGAGACCACATATTGCATGACTCTATATGAAATGTCCCAAACAGACAGGTCCCTAGAGACAAAAGTACTTCAGTGGATGACGGGGCTGGGGTTGGGGTGCTGGGGAGACTAGGGTGATAGCTGAAGGGAATAAGTCCCTTTCTGGGGTGGTGTAACATCCTAAAATTGATGGTGGATATGGTTGTCCAACTCTATGAATACTCTAAAAGTCATTGAATTTTATACCTTCTATGGGGAGCTGCATTTATATCTCAACAAAAGTGTATCGATTAAGAATGATGAATCTGGAGGGATGCCTGGGTGGCTCAGCGGGGTGGAGCGCCTGCTTTTGGTCCAGGGTGTGCTCCTGGGTCCTGGGATCGAGTCCCACGTCCAGCATGGCATGGAGCCTGCTTCTCCCTCTGCCTGTCTCTCTCTCTCTCTCTCTGTCTCTCATGAATAAATAAATAAAATCTTCTTTAAAGAAAAGAATGATGAATCTGGAGATGCTAGAAATAGGACAGGGGACAAGCTTAGGCGATATAACATCTAGAACAAAAACAAGAAAGCAGAAACAAAGCAGAAGATAAGGTGGTTTCAGGAAAAGGTGGAGGTGGGCTCTGTTTGGACTCACTTCAGCAGCCAAGGTTCCCATCTTTATGCTCGTGTGCTAACTAACATCCTTTGCCGCTACACACTTCTGTGAGGCCAAGAATTTAAACTCAACCCACAAAGCCCCGGGACAAGGGGGCAGGTGTCAGATGACCAGGCACCACCCACAAACACAGTCCTCCTGTTTCTGACGCTTGTCAGTGGTTTTGGCCAGGACAAGACCTGGTTCCTGCAATGGAGAAAAAAACCCTATATTTTACTCTGAGTCACCAAACCTACCCTGGGTCCCTGTCCACGCTGGGAGCTGAGAACACAGCCACCAACATCGAGAGGACAAGGGGCATTGGGAGTAAGGGAGCACTGCCAAGGCACACACCGCAGGAGGGGACCCTTCCAGTCCTGCCATGCAGTCCTAATTACAACTCAGAGATGTTATGATTCTGGTGCCAAAATCTGCAGGGAAGTGCCGCCACAGATCAAAGTGTGTGAAAGGCGCCTAGCCTGGATGGCCAAAGTCACAGGAGTCAAGAAGGCCCCCTTCCAGAGCGGTCCCTTGCATGGTGTCTCCTTCCAAAGAGAAGTCCAAAGAGGTCTGGTTCCCAACGTTCACGAGGGCGTGCCAAAGATGCAGACGAGGCCGGGAAGTTTTGCAGCACGTGCTTGCTTTAAGCAACTTATTTATCATTTTCACCTTAACAGAGCACAGAAAATGTAACAGGTAAATCAGAGCTTTAAATTCAAGGGTGCCATATGTTTTATTTCTGCTGATCTTGCACACCCGTTTGATCCTCCTCCGGTCAGCTCTGAAAGGCGAGGGCAGTGGCTCATGAAAAAGTTATTTTGCATCCTTTCAGCCGACAGACTGCTTTCCTCAAAAGGGAAATTCAAATGACCACAGTTGTTCCCTTAGCCAGGAATTTCTGCGCTTGGCACAATACTCCCCCCTCCCACCCCCAACAGCGAAGTCTTGGACTCAGTTGTCTGTGATCCACGCATCCTCAAAGTACAGGCTAAAGCTCCAAGTTTTTTTCCTGTATAGTTTTCAAATACAGTAATTCTATATGGCAATAAAAAGCTTAAGAGATCTCCAGCAGTCCTTTCAAGGAACAACAAAGGGGAAAACCACATGAAGGTATTCGGAGTCCTTAAACCCACCGCTCCAAGTAAATAGGCAGTTTGCACACTTCCAACCAGCAGGCTCTTCCTTCGACGTACAATGTCACCTCTCCGTGAAAGCGATACCTCGGCTTAGGAAAACAGTCACCAGATGACAGACTCACGGGATCAAATGACTCAACTGTGAAACCAGTTTGTTCTTTTTTTTTTTTTTCCAATTTAACTGGAATAATGTGATGGTAACCACATTAACCTTACTCCTCTTTATAAATAAGGAGATCAAAATGCTGGCTTCGCGGGGAAGGTAGAAGAGCCATTTCATTTTTTTAAAACCACACAAAGTAACCAAAAGCAGTTAGGTGAAAGTCTTGTTCTGAGCGGAAAAGAAATATTTCCATTGCAAAGGAGTCCTTCATCATCCTTAAAAAAATTAGACAAGGGCATGATAACATTTCCTTTGCCAAATATGGGCCAAAGACGCGAGTTTGTTTTAAATGCACAATTATGAGCCTGTGGACGAATTCCACTTTGGTTTGCAGTTCGAAACATGGGCGGGGGCGGGGGTACAGCGGAAAAACATTGGCTTCTTTGGAGGCCAGGTCAACCTGCCTGAGGAGATTTCTAAAGGAAGGGGAGCAGCTTACTCAGGGTTGCTGGAGATGTTCAACAGCCAGCCCCCTCCAAATGAAATATGGAAGATGTTTTCTTTAAGCTGCTCCAGAGCATATGCCTCTAATGTGAGCCACTATCCAAATTTAGCAACACATGTTGAAAAAACAGCCACTTCCTGAATTACCTAAATCAAAACACACTCTGGCTAGGTGTTGTGTTACAACAGTGGAGTCGGTTTGAGGCACAGAGAGAAAGCTTTCATGTGAACTGGCAAAGGAAGAAATAGAGATGTTCTCTCCCTTGACCGAAATCCAGGCTTGCCAGCTGCATGTTTCAGAGCTGCACCATATGGCAAGGGCACTGCTAGACAGATGGGGCTGCTGACATTTCAATTAATTAAAGTGAAAGAAGATTTAAAATTCAGTTACGTGGTCCCACTAAGCCACATTTCCAGTGCTGCATAGTCTCAGGAGGCTAATGGCTACCATACGCCAACGTGGAACGTCTTCACCAATCCCCAAAGTTCTATGGGTCAGAAGTGATGAAGCAATTTTTTTTTTAAGTAGACGCCATACACGGCATGGAACCCAACACGGGGCTCAGACTCACAACCCTAAGATCAAGACCTGAGCTGAGACCAAGAGTTGGATGCTTAACCGACTGAGCCAGCCACCCAGGGCCCTGTGATGAAGGAATCTAATAAACTACTGCATGTAGATGTTTTTGCTTGGGGGAAAAAATGGATAGGCTCTAGATATAATCTAAAATCCACAAATCCTTCTCAGAATGGCGTTGGGGCTCTTGCGTTTTAAGGCAAAACAGAAAGGAGACTTGTAAACTATCTATGGTGACCAAAACACATTGAGGGCTGTGGTTCTGGACAAGGTGGAGTGATTCTGCCTGTGTCTCCCAGTGAATGAATCCAGGAATCCAGGCACCTGGACCTGAACTGAACACAGCCCTCGCCTCCTCCTCTCTCTCTCTCTCCCTCTCTCTCTCTCTCTCTCTCACACACACACACACACACACACACACACACACACACACACACACGGGCACCAGCACAGTCAAGTGAGCGCCATGAAAAACCTTCTAGCTCTGCTTGAGGAGTGCAGAGATAGGTACAGAAGAGTGTATGGAGCATTCTTATTTTTCATCTTCCTTCTTTTCTTCATTCTCTTGCACCCCAGCTCCATGGTGGTTGGATGGAGGTGGTGCTGGAGATGGCAGGAGATGACTGCAGGAACTTGAACCTCTGAAGAGAAACTACCTCCATGACCAGGGAGGTTGGGTCCCAGGAGGAGGGCAAACCTGTTGTTGTCATTGTCTCTTTCTGTCCTCCAACTGGACAGGGGCACAGTCAAGGTGAGCAAGCAGCAGAAAAGGTAGCTAGGGGTGCCTGGGTGGCTCAGTCATTTGAGTGTCTGCCTTCAGCTTGGGTGGTGATCGAACGACCTGGGATCAAACCCTGCGCCAGCCTCCCTGTTCAGGAGAGAATCTGCTTCTCCCTCTCCCTCTGTCCTCCCCTCTGCTTGTTCTGTCTCTCTCTCTCTCTGAAATAAACAAAATCTGGTTTTTTAAAAGAAAAGGTAGTGAAAAGCCCAGGGTTTTGTACCAGGGGATTGAAAATGGGAGCTCTTGGGAAGCAGAAAGTATAGAGGAGATAGATCAAGGGGGGTTAGAAATTCAGAAAAGTCATCTCTTAAATTTGTTTATAAACTCCCAAGGCCACCCATGAGCTGAGCTGTGTATGTGGATCCAAACCCAAACAGATACAGAAAATAACTGAAAAACAGAATAATACCAAGCAGGTCCCAGACTGGCCACTGAAAGGTTGCATGTGTGGGACAGACCTGAGAAGCATTACAAAGGCTTTGAAAGCAGAGCTGATATTGGAACTACAAATACAGGAAGCTGCTGGGAACCTGAAGCTGAACCCAAATGGACCAACTGTGCTCAAACAACATCCCCCACAGGGATCAAACAACACCCGGAGTCTCACAGCCAAATATAACATCCCAAGTCTCCATGATACAACCCAAAGATACTCAACATAAAGAAAACCAGGAAAATCTCAAAAAACTCAACAGACATTAAGAACAAGAGGACATAGGGGTGCCTGGGTGGCTCAGTGGTTGAGCATCTGCCTTTAGCTCAGGTCATGATCCCAGGGTCCTGGGATCGAGTCCCACTTCAGGCTCCCTGCAGGGAGCCTGCCTCTCCTACTGCCTATGTCTCTGCCTTTCTCTGTGTCTCTCTCATGAATAAATAAACAAAACCTTTAAAAAAAAAGAACAAGAGGACATAGATGTTGGAAAGTTATCTGACAAAAACTTTCATATAACAACTATAAAACACTCCAACAAGTAAGGATGAGCACTTTGGAAAACAGAAATATGAAATGTCTTAGCAAAGAAAATGAAGATATAAAAAGGGGGGGAAAGGAAATTTTATTTTTTTTAAGAAATTTTAGAATGAAAACACAATCAATGGAAGAAATACCTCACTGTATGAGATTGAAACTAATACAGAGATGACAGATATCAATAAAAAATTACAGGGTCTGAACAATAAGATTGGAAAAAGAAATGAAGAGAGACTTGTGAGACGAAATGAAGTGATCTGACATTCATATTATCAGAGTCCTAGACGGAAAAAAGGAAAGAAATAATAGCCAAGAGATGCATGGCTGGCTTGCAGCAAAGCATGCAACTCCTGATCTTGGTGTCATGAGTTCAAGTCACACTTTAAAAAAAAAAAAAAAAAGAAAGGGCAGCCCTGGTGGCGGAGCAGTTTGGCGCCGCCTGCAGCCTGGGGTGTGATCCTGGAGACCCGGGATCAAGTCCCACATCGGGCTCCCTGCGTGGAGCATGTTTCTCCCTCTGCCTGTGTCTCTGCCTCTCTCTCTGTGTGTCTATGAATAAATAAATAAAATCTTAAAAAATAAAATAAAACCCTTAAAAAAAAAGAAAGAAAAAAAAACAAAATAATAGCTAAGCCCTTCCAAAATGAGGCAAAAAAACACAAAGCCACAAAATAAAGACAATCAATCCCTAAAAAGAGGGATCCCTGGGTGGCGCAGTGGTTTGGCGCCTGCCTTTGGCCCAGGGCGTGATCCTGGAGACCCGGGATCAAATCCCACGTCGGGCTCCCGGTGCGTGGAGCCTGCTTCTCCCTCTGCCTGTGTCTCTGCCTCTCTCCCTCTCTCTCTCTGTGACTATCATAAATAAATAAAAAAAAAATTAAAAAAAAAATCCCTAAAAAGATAAAGAAATCGAGTTTAACCACACATATACTAATCAAATTGCTGAAAAAAAAACTAAAGACAAAGTCACAAAGATCATTAAGGCAATCAGAGAAAAAATATTTATGGAGGAAAAACTATTTTTATAGCTGCAGATTTCTTATTAAAAAATAATGGAGGTCAGAAGGGTGAAATACAAAATATTAAAGTTCTCAAAGAAACAAACTATCAAGCCAGACTTCTATACCCAGCCAGCAAAAGCATCCTTACCAGATGAGGGATTTTCATTTTCAAAAGAAGGGAAACTAATGGAACTCCCTGTCAGCAGACTTGCAGAAAAATATCTGCTGAAGGCAGCACTTCATACAGAAGGAAATTTGTGCCCGAGACCTTGATCAGGCCCGATGGAAAAGGAACAAAAATGGAATGAACTATTGATAGCTGAAACCACATGGGTATATCATAAAGGTTTATGCAGACTCAGAAGATTAAACCCTTTATGACTCCATGACATGAAATTCTTGAAAAAACAAAATCCAACACATCAGTGGTCACCAAGATTTATGGGTGGCCAGAAGCACAGCTATAAAGGGGTACCACAAGCAAGTTTTGGGGCTGCTGAGACCATTCTGAATCCTGATTTTGGTCGTGGTTACCCATCTATGGTTGTGATGCTGAAGGCAACTGAAGATCAAAAGTGATTTTTTTTAATAGTGAATAAAATACTGAATGCTCAAAGTGCAGATGTCAAAAGGAAAAAAAAAGCCCTCATATTTCAACAAATCTGGACTGCATTATTTTATGCAGCCTGTAAATGGCCCAAAGCCACAGATTTGGAACTGATTTTAAGGAGAGTCTGAGCAAGTGTATATAAGACTTTTATATACCTGGAGACAATACTTATTCTAAGGACACTCACAGGAACAAGGAAACTCTAGGCATGAGCCTGCCTTAGTTTCCAGAACGCTATTAGCAGAGCTCACAATAAGTAAAAATACAATTACAAAGAATTGTTAATGCCCACATTAAAAATAGAATTGTTGGATCCCTGGGTGGCGCAGCGGTTTGGCGCCTGCCTTTGGCCCAGGGCGCGATCCTGGAGACCCGGGATCGAATCCCACGTCGGGCTCCCGGTGCATGGATCCTGCTTCTCCCTCTGCCTGTGTCTCTGCCTATCTCTCTCTCTGTGTGACTATCATAAATAAAATTTAAAAAAATTAAAAAAAATTTAAAAAAAAAATAAAAATAAAAATAGAATTGTTCTACAGCTCAGTCAAATTACTCTTTAAAAGAATGCCTTCCAGAGAGAGGCACAATCCAGATTTAGGGATTCTGCTGACCTCAGAACCCCCTGGTTGTTCTAGCAACAGCCCCGAAGCAGACACTGCACCATTTTCTCTAAGTGAGAAGGTACAGCCAGAGTGCTGCCCACATCAGCTCCCTCATCAGCTTCCCCTCTGTCCATGAGTCCTACTTTCTCTGCTTACACAATGGGCAGCCCCACCATGTGTAGAGCAGCTTGTATGACACATATACCACTGTGTGTCTTGTCTCTACCTTAGACATTGTCTGTGACTCTTACTCTCCCTATCATTCTTCCATTTTGACATTTATTGGCCATGACATATCCAATAGCACCCACTTGATAAATGTTTACTGAATGAATAAATGAATAGGCCTGCAAACTGAAAGAACATGTTCATGGGTTGTAAAATAGAAATGTAAAATAAAAATAGAAATATTTTTAAAGGGATTTTATATCCAATTTAGATTTTAAAAATCTCTGATAGGTTGCATTTTCCAAGATAGGCTGCACCAGTATCTTCTATTATGTTCTTCTACAAGGTGACCTTGACACTCTCCACCAAGAACTGGGGTCTATTTGTCAATTTTCCCACCCTCGAGAATCAAAGTGGACCCTCGGATGCCTTTGGCCCACAGAATATAGAAGTGACCCCGTGTCGGTTCTGAATGAAGCCTATACTGGCCAGATTCCTCTTCCTGCCCTTAGGACACTTACTCTCCACAGCATCCTTCTGGAACCCAGCCACCACTCTGTGGGAAGGCCAAGCCATGCAGAGAGGCCACATGTGAGTTCTCAGTCAATAAACCCCTGAGTTCCAAGCCAACAATCAGCACCAGCCACCCGTCATGTTCCTGCACCTTCTTGGGCAAATAGCCTGGATGAGCCTTCAGATGAGATGCAGCCCTCATTGGTACCTTACTACAGCCTCATAAGAGACACAAGAAGGGATCTTGGAACCCAGAGAAGGTTGGTATCAATGATAACAAGCCATCATTCCAGTCTCTAAATGGTGGAGTGTTTTTTTTTTTATTTTTTATTTTTAAAGATTTTATTTATTTACTCATGAGAGACACACACACAGAGAGAGGCAGAGACACAGGCAGAGGGAGAAGCAGGCTCCATGCAAGGAGCCTGATGTGGGACTTGATCCTGGGTCCCCAGGATCACAACCTGGGCTGCAGGCGGCACTAAACCGCTGCACCACCAGGGCTTCCCGGTGGAGTGTTTTATTACACAGTAATAGATAATAAGCAAAACAGAGATGAAGGAGAAATCACATAAATTCTAAATCTCCATAAATTCTAAATAAAGGTTACAGGATTTCTTCAACCTCATTGTTCTTTCTTTCTTCCTTTTCTTTCTGGGAAAAACAGCCAGTATGAAAGAGGCCCACACACACACACTTCTCATCTTTGGTAAGTGAAGCTGAGTCCATGGCGCATAGAAAGTTTTCCAACCCAGGTCCCTCGTTGTAAGTGCATTTGCAGTTACAGGCTTAGGTGGGCAGTTTACTCCTTGATCCATCTTGTCATTTTAATCAGGAATAACTATGTCACCCAAGGGAAGCAGCCACTATTCCTCAACAGCGTTCAGCCACCCCCAAGACTTTCCACATGTGCAACCAACTCTTTTGCAAGCCCGTGCCCGGCCTGGAGGAGGAAGTGGGCAGCATTCACATGCAGCGGAATCAATTCCTTTTCGGGGTTCATAGATTTTTGGGAAGTCACTACTGTGTTAACTCGCCTTCCACCTTGGTATTTCCCAACTCCTACTCTGGGCTGGCATGCTTAGCAGTCAGTGTCTTCAGTGTGGCCCTTGTGCCACTCACCGCTCAAGAGGCAACACTATCTGCTGCCAACACACAGGGCTTGCATTCTACCATGGCACCCAGGAGGCTGGACTGGAAATATAAAAATGTGCAGAATAAGAACTCCTTCAGCAGCTCCTCGGGATAAATGGGGAAGGCGTGGGTCACGGCCAAAGTACCAACACATGCTGGGGGCAGAGAGGGATCTGCACACTGTGGTCCTGTTCACCCTGAGAAAAACCAAAGGTATCTTGGTGTGCTTTGCATCAAACTCAAATACCAGACCCACACAGGGCACAGGCCTAGTGTCCCCTTGGTGTGGCATGAGACTCGAGGTCCTGGATCTGCAGGAGAGCCTCTGAATTTTTTAAAGTTAATGGAGAGACTCGACTCTTTGATATTACTATTATCATCATACTTTCTTCTGATTCTGACAGCTAGGAGCTAAGGTATGTCCCCTGTGGTGAGGACTTTCTGGCCTTGTGGTTTGGGTTCCTTCCTCTGGATGAAACAGCATAAAGGCTGGGTTTGCCCCTCCTCACACCCCCCTCCATCATCTTCCACTCGGGAGAACTGCACATAGGCTAACTCCCTAGCACCTGCATGTCCCCATGTCCCTGCGTCCCTTGTCCACCATCCTGCCCTCTCGCCAGAGTACTAAAATGCCACCAATGGCAACACAGAGTGCAACAGGGCCTCTCTGTTGCAGCCCCAGAGACATCTGAGTGCATCTGAGCCAGGGCAGATGTATGAACCATCTCCAAAGTAGTACAGTGTGCCCAACCCGGCGATAAATACGGCTGCGTTGACAGTACTGTAATTTATCCAGCGCCAAGCAGCTGAATCCCAGAGTCTCCTTCTACACCCAGACTCTTCCATAAAGAGATGCCTTCAGGGAAACTTCACCTCCCCTGAAAATTCAGGCTGTAAATTACCTCTGACAAATTAACCTTCACTTCTCCTTCGAGATAAATTTTAAGAGGAAAGCATCTAAGAGAGTCCATTAAAGGCTTTTCCATCTGGTGGTCTGCTGAATTGGCTGGGGGACTTGGACTTCTGCTTAGACCAAGACTTAGACGAGTAACTCAGTGTCTGTCTGTAGAAGATCAAATCAGGACATGGGAAAATGATGACAGCCACCTGGAAGGGCTGACAAAGCCTGGCTCCCAGAAAGGGCTTCCAGGAGCCATCAAATCTGGGCTCACGCTCGGGAAACAGAATATCATTCATTTCCACTCCAACAGTGGGAAACCGAATCTGCATCAGAGCAGGATTACTCCAGCAAAAGTCTCTTCACCAACTTCTACTCAAGCAACTGTTCTGGTTATGGGAGGTCCTCATGGCCCCTGAAAATTGCACTGAGCAATCACACTGAGACCACACTGCCCACTTCTGCTCCTCGAAGTGACGCACACACTCCCCAGGACTCAACCACATCGGCGCCCAAACCTGTTCACACCAGTTATACCTATCAGAGTATTAAATTGTATAATTAAATGTTGTCTAAATTCCTAATATTTCTGCAGAAACATGAGGGCAAAAGGAATTCGTTCTAGGAGAACGGAACTGGTTTTGGAGAACACAGTAAAGAAACGGAGTGTGGGGGATGAAGATATAAAGGATAAGAAGACCTTATACCCTTCAGACCTTAGCTTGTGTCACAAGTTCCTCTTGGTTTTCATTCTGTTGCTAAAGAACCCCGAACTGAAAACTCTGGGTGTAGTTTAGGCAAAAGAGACATCTGGGGCCTCCTATCAGGTGACCCTGACTGGAAGACCTTGGCCAACATCCAAAGACTAGCAGATGCATGGTTGTTCATGTGATTTTAAGTTGAATACAATGTTTAATACATGGATGTGTTGTTTTACTATGTTCTGCTAATTTGAAAAGACAGTTTTTTGGTTAGCCTACCTGATCACAGATCCCCGTGGCAGAGAGTTAGCAGACTTCACTAACTGCAGCATGCAAGGCTGCCCATGGAATGCCTAAAGATATGCCCCAAGGCTTTTGTACTTTTGTTGATGGCAATTTTTTAAATGGACAAGAAGCTGACTCTACCAGAAGTAAGAGACATCTGGCAAAGAGAAGCCTATGCAAAAATCCCAGTAAGGCTCTCAATTCACTTGACAAAGGTGCAGAAATGTAAATGCTTTCAAAAGAATTTCCAAGAGCCCTTAAGAAACTAACTGGTTAATTTTCTTATTTTAAGAGCCAGCATAAAATAAGAAAGGCCTGTTGTGGTGCTTCTCACATTATTATATGCAGCAGGGAAAAACAGCTGGACTGACCACATGCTTTTCTGTTCTTCTTTCTAAATGCCTCACAAAGTAATGGGAATGAAATAAAATAAGATATAAACCCATAATCATGAAGAAAACAAGACAAAGGTGATAGGAAAAGAGAAAGCCCAGAAATTTATAGAAGAAAGCAAGTCATGCGGTACAACACACAGGAGAACCCACAGCCGTGGAGATTTGTGGAGGATGAACAGAAGGACAAACAGTATAGAGTCTACATGGCTGACACAGGTGAAGAATGATACAGAACTGAGATACCAGGTTCATCAGACAGCTGGTAGGGGGTGAAAAATAGTGGTGCAAACATGGGGAAGGACCAGTAGAAACCCAAACCAAGAACTCCCATCCCAACCAGGCTACATCCTCTCCCACCCAAGGTCGGGGCAGGCTGGCACTCAGGCCTCTACTTCCACTTCTTTCCCTGCTAACAGCAGCAAGGGACATCAAAAGCGGGTGCCTGTTAATCAAAAGTAAAATGAAATGGACCACTCCAGAAACAGACCAGTAGGCCTTGTAACCTGACCAGCCCCAACACTGAACCCAAACTGAGTCCACTTGGGCCTCAATAGATGTATGTGATCATTTCTACTATGAATCAATCAAGAATCACCAGACATTGGAGAGAGCCCCATTCTCAAGCCAGAAGACTCATGAATCTAGAGTAAAAAAGGAAGCCAGCACTCAGAAGAAGGAACCAGAAGACACATACCCCTCAACTAGCATCACAAAATTTCAGAACAGCAAGGAGAAGGAAAAGATGCTCAAATCTCTCAAACAAAAACATTACCAGAAAAGAAATGAGACTCCAAAAGCAGCAGACCTCTAAGAAGGCAGCACAGGGTGCTAGGTGACAATGGGGTGACGTTTCAGGTAACTTGGCATCAACTGAGAATGATACCCAGCCAAACTATCAGTACATGTACAGAGAACTTACAAGGACTCAAACTTCCCATTGAGCATTTCTTATAAAGTTCTCACCTCTGCTCCCAATGGCCCCTCCACACTCCTTCTGACCTCACTCACCACCATATTCTCAAGGTTTGACCCACACTTCTCAAAAGAAGGAGCTCAGGAAGTCCCAAGGCATATGCCTGCCCCTAAGTCATGAGCCCAGCACTGATTGATGGGAGGCAGAAAGACCCAGAATGAGCCTCCAGAGGACTGAGATTCTAAGACCAGAAAAGGATCAAAAGGGTCACTCAAAGACTATGGTATTCAGGGAAAAGAAAGAGACATCTATAGGTATAAAGGGAAAATTATCATCTTGATATATCCAAATACCTGGATTTCTAGGAAACATACTAAGTGCTGCCAGATGACATTCTCACATTCATGTCTTAAGAGTCAATTGTTCAGGGACACCTGGATGGCTCGGTGGTTGAGTATCTGTCTTTGGCTCAGGTCGTGATCCTGGGGTCCTGGGATCGAGTCCCGCATCGGGGACCCCACAGGGAGCCTGCTTCTCCCTCTGCTATGTCTCTGCCTCTCTCTGTGTGTCTCTCATTAATAAATAAATAAAATCCTCAAAAAAAAAAAGAGTCAATTGTTCAGTCTTGGATAACTCTGAAGAACCATCACGGATGAAGTGATCAAACCACTTTACATCTGGAGTGTGCTGTGTACCAGTTTTCCTCTTATGTCTATTGACAGACTAAATTATACTCAGGCAAGTCGCTGCATCTCCCAGATTTAGATTTTATGCTCAAACACTAGAGGAAGGGGGCGAAGAGGTAATAATACTTGACTCCCACCTCAGTGGGAGGTTGTAAGACTCAAAATTAGATTGCATTTGCAAAGAGTTCCAGAGCTCCCCAGGAAGGAGGGCTATAAATAACTCAAGGTATCATTATCCCCAAAGATAATCAATTATTTTCTCATCAAAAGCAGGCTGCAAAAGAAAGATTTTAAGGATGAGGACCCTTTAATTTGTTTAAGTCTCCAGGATTAACAAGATTTTCAGAGCGTTTAGAACTTCACAAGGCCCCATCACCAACCATGGCTTCCTCCAACAAATGGAATATTTACAATACCTGAGAAATCCCTTTATTGCTAGAAAAATTGACGAGTAGTACTTTGGCCGCATTCATTAAATTCACTTATTCTACAGGCTGGTGGAGGCAGTGGGAGGTGGGAGTCCCGAGAATGAGTGACTCTTGCCTCAGCAGACCATGACAGCCCCCTCCCCTCCCTGGGCCCAAAGTCTTTCTCCTTTTCTACCTGCTGAACATGCAAAACCCAATACACCCAAACTGTGGGACTTTCTATAAAAGTGGGCTGTTTCCTTCCAAGTGCCAAGGCTGCAAAGGTCAAGACCAGGCTGAGGAATGCTCCAGAAGGGAAGAAGCCAAAGAGGCCTAGGGCCAAATGCAGCACATGACCCTGGACGGAATCCTGCACAGACAGACATCCCTTAGGACCACTTGTGACACTGTCGTGGGTGGGGTCTGACAGCAGACACACGTCAAGGTTCGCATCCTGATTCCGATGGTGGTGGTGTATCAGGATTACGTACAAGAATTTCCTTGTTTGTAGAAAACACACACAAAATCATTCAGGGACGATGAGGTACCCTGTCAACTACTTACTTTAAAATTAGAGGAAAAAAGTTTGGTGTGCTGTATTTGTAATTTTCCAGTAAGCTCTGAACTTCATGAATATAATTTGGAAAAACTGGAAAATGCAATGTGTCTAAAAACAGTGAGGTGTTTGATCCGTGACGGAATACCATACTTGACTCGATCATACGTAACCATTAAAAATGGTAGTCACGGAAAAACGGAACAGGCAATGAGAATGAATGTTTATATAATAAAAGCCTGTTAGGTGTTACCATACATGTATGATCATGGACATAAATACTCTAGTTTTTTAATATATAACTGTCTGCAGTAGCATAAGGAGGAACAATTTTTTCTCTTCCTAGTATGTTTTTCCCCTGAAGTACTGACGTACATGAGTCAATTTAATAATTAGGTAAAAAAAAAAAATTAGGGGTAAAGAGAGCTTCTCTGAACTGTTCGGTTTCTTCGGGAAAGGCCAGTAGCAGAGAGCAAAACTAAGACCATGTGGGAATGTTAGCAAGAGCAAGAGCTTATGGGAAAGGCCGCGGAGGGCCCGAAGAGTAGATGCCAGGGGCAGATGTGGGGAGAGGTGTTACGAGATCCCAGTTCTGGGATCCCTGGGTGGCGCAGTGGTTTGGCGCCTGCCTTTGGCCCAGGGTGCGATCCTGGAGACCCGGGATTGAATCCCACGTCGGGCTCCCGGTGCATGGAGCCTGCTTCTCCCTCTGCCTGTGTCTCTGCCTCTCTCTCTCTCTCACTGTGTGCCAATCATAAATAAATAATTAATTAATTAATTAATTAATTAAAAAAAAAAGAGATCCCAGTTCTGAAGTGGAGGCTGGGAAGAATGCTAGGTCCAGGGGCCACTCGCATGCTGGTGTCCACATGTGTCCACAGGTAGTCGGTCAGCGAGAGCAGGGCTGCCTGTGGAGCCACCTCCCCTTGTCATCTCCAGGGTAGAGTCTACTAAGCCAACAGCAAGTAGGGTCTCATGCCAGCCCTCTGAACCCTGAAGGAACTAGCCCATTGCCCAGGCAAGCACAGCTCCAAGGGAGCCATGAGGCAGCCTCCAAGTGACCGAGAAGAGCCAGGGGCTGTGCTGAGGGAAGGAAGCCAGCGCAGAAGCATCCCGAATATGCCTCCACCTGCAAAAAGGCCCACACAGGCAAATCCAAGCAAAACGCTCGTTAGGGATGGGTATGGCTCTAGTGTACGTCTCCAAAATTCTTCAGTGGGCACCCCAGCTCCCCACGTCTCAGAATGCAACATTTGGAGACAGGGTCTTCAAAGAAGTAATTCAGTTTAAATGAGGTCCTTAGGGTAGACCCTAACCGGATGTGACTGGGTGTCATAGGAAGCAATTAGGACACGGACAGGGACAGACTGATGACCATGTGGGGACACGGGGAGAAGACGGTGACTACACACCAAGGAGAGAGAGACCTCAGAGGAAACAGAGCCTGCTGACACCTTAAATTTGGCTTCCAGCCTCCAGACTGTGGGGAAGGCTGTCTCTCCCCTTGATCAAGTGGCCGGGCCCCTGAGCTTTGTTACAGCTGCCCTAACTCGGGGACATAGGCATACTAGCAGGTGGCGAGGCTACCAAGGTAAGCAGGGGGATCACTGACACGAAGCACAGGGTACCTGTTATGCTGGAAGACGATGAAACCCAGAATGCTTCGTAGGAATGGAGAAGGAAGCTCAGTTTCTCTCTTTTTTTAAAAAAATGTTATTTATTTATTTGAGACAGAGAGAGAGAGAGAGAGAGAGCATGCGCGAGTGAGCATGAGCAGGGGGCAGAGGCAGAGGGAGAAGCTGACTTTCTGCCAAGCAGGGAGCCCGACACAGGACTCGATCTCAGGACCCTGAGATCATGACCGAGGCCAAAGGCAGATGCTTCCACAGCCCCCTGCACGGTGGCCTTGACACTGGAAAAGCTGGACGCTGTGACACCCCCTCCAGCAGAGCCCTCACTGCAGCTGAGACCCCACCACCAAAGGAGATCGTCCCTGGGCCCTCCGCCCCAGCCACTTCCCAGCACAGGTTCTGGCGGGAGCAAACTCTCGGGGAAGTCACACCCGCCAGAGTCTTGCCGGGACACACGCATGTCTTGGGAAGCGTGTGTTGTGCTCGCTGCCAAAGACCCAAGGGCAGAGCTAGAGAGAAAACACACTCACCGCCCTGCCAGCTGCCTAGAACCACTGAGCCCCGCAGGGGAGCTCCGTGTGGGAAGCCCAGGCACTTGACCATGGTACCTTCCTTCCTCCTTCCGCTCAGCCAGTCTATCCGTCAGCCCCGCTCCATCGTCCCGCACTCAACACCATCCAATAACACCCACCTCCCATCCACATGCCAGCTTCCGCAGAATCAAACCCACACACGCACAGACAGCAACACACGCACACATGCATGCACACACACACACACTCGGGTCCAGGCCCGTGGCACTAGCATGGTGGCTTTCACAAGGCGCTGTTGGCAGGAGGCCCCAGGACATGGTCACCCCTTCCGGTAATCATTTAGGCGACATTTACCTAATTGACCCCCAAAGAGGATCACCTATTCCCTGCTTACCCTTCCTTACTTTGGTTGTTGTGTTTTGTTTTGTTTTGTTTTGTTTTTTTTAAAGGCAGGTCTTCCACGGAAGAGCCTCCAGTCTATGTTCGGTTTTCATATTGTCAGGGTCTGGGTGCTGAGGGCCCCACCTTGGTGATGTGACACATCTGACCTGACCACAGCTGACACACTCCCGGCCCTCCTGGATTTCTGGCTCAAACTGGAGCTGAGGCCTCCCCGGGGCTGCCAGGCACGTCCCATACGGTTCCACCCACTGAACACGCTTCCAGGTCCAGTTTGACAAAACTTTCAAGTCCTTTTTTTAAAAAATGAATGTCAGGATGTAATCTACATTGGCATAAACATGCAGTGAATGAAGTCCCAACAGCCTCTGCACCAACTCTTTTTTTTTTTAAAGCATATTTTCTAAATTAAATCATTGGTTTCCTGCGCTGAGAAGGTGATTAATCAGCGGGGGAGCCTAAGTAGGAAGCGTTTTATTGCCCTCACTCAGCATTTTCTGTTTCCAGGCAGAGCACTCACTAAGCCTTGTACTGACAAAGTTAATGCGCCACCAAGCTCAGGGGCCCCAGGACCCAGGTGAGAGAGCCAGCATCCCTCCCCATGTTCCACCTAGCCCCACAATGTACCCTGAAAGTCCGGAGGCTCTGTACCCTTCCCATCCCACCAGTGAACCAGGCCCAAGGGGACGGCATGGTTTCCAAATGGCAGCATGGCCTGCAGCTGGCCCCAGAAGAACAAAGGCAGGGCGGCAAGGGCAAAGGGCTGCAGAAAAGTTAAAAAATAATAATAATAATAATAATAATAAGCCTCTGAAGGAGGTGAAAGGGGACTGGGGGTACATAACGGAGGCCCCGTTCCTGGACCTCTTCAAGGGGAACGAACCAGCCTCCAAGGAGGGTGCTTTTCATAAAGCTAGAGCCCCAACAGGCGCTGGTCTTCCTGGCTTCTGGGTCCCTTCGCCTCCCCAGGGGTGTCAGGGGAAGGGGTTCTGTGGGGGGGCGGCAGGGCCAGAGCACCTCCTGCCCCAGGATGAACACGTACACACCCAGGATCATTAAAGGACACAATGCCTGGAAAGCAGAAGGACTTGGGATTTCAGACCCCGAATTCCAGCAGGAGACCTACAGGAGCCCCTCCCCCAGGGTTGAGATTTACATTAATTTTATACATCTTGGGGCACCTGGGTGGCTCAGCGGTTGAGCATCTGCCTTGGGCTCAGGGCATGACCCCAGGGTCCTGGGATCGAGTCCCACATCGGGCTCCCCACAGGGAACCTGCTTCTCCCACTGCCTAGGTCTCTGCCTCTCTCTCTGTGTCTCTCATGAATAAATAAATAACATCTTAAAAAATTTAACATGTCTTAAGTCCATCAGCCAGTTGCAGCGTCTAGGTCTTATGGCAACCCTGGTTGAACAATTAACAAAATAGAAATCATGAAACACACAGTAAGAAGTGGACCCTGAGTGTGTTATATCGTGAAACCATCTCCACAGTATGAAATGTTATCAGGTCCGTGGCCGGGCGGTTCCTTGGTGAAGGAGCCCTTATCTTTTCGAGACACCTAATAACGTTTTCGCAAATGCGGTGATGAATCCGGGGACTGGGATGGGGGCAGGAGTGGGCAGTTGCTGTTGGAGCCTGGGTGGGGCCCCGCGGCGTTGAAGCCACTCCTGCGTCTGGGGGATCTGCAGCTTCCGCAGGACACCTTCCCATCAATCCCTCTCCGTCCCCATTTCGAGGGGACACGCCGAGCCTGGGCTGGCCTGACAATGTCTATCCCCGAGGGCTCTGTGGACACACAGACTGTCTACACCGCAATGTCCGGGCCAGGGGACGAGGATCCAGAGCTGCTATCTCCTGGCTCTGAGACAAAGGCCCTCCTCCTCCTCCTCTTCCTCCAGGACGGGATGCCACTCCGGGTGCTACACTAGAAGGAAAGGAAGTCACCCCTGACCCCCCTGCACTTCTCTGGAAACACAAACCGAATTCCGTTCCCGGGATGAGGTTTCTTTGCTTTGCCCCTTAAGAAAATCAGGTTTTCCAGCTTGGGGTGGGGGCGGCAGCAAAGGCTGTAATTGTAGGGTTCTGGCGACGACGTGCAGACCCAGGGCAGACCCAGGGCTCCAGGGTGTTTGGCCGGCAGCAGGGAGATTAGCAGATGAAAGGAAAAGATAATATTACCTGCTGGGGTTATCTTTCTTCTCACCAAGGGTCATGAACCCATTACTTACCATTTAAAAGCCCGGCAGGAGAGGGTCCCCTGAGTGTACAAATACAGACCCAGAAGCGGCTCCCCTGCGGGGTCGGCAGGATGGGCCCTCTTTCTTTTATCCAGGACTGCGGGGGCGGGGGGGGGGGCGGGGGGAGCCACGACTCAACTTCTGACATCTCACCAAGCAGGACCCACAGGTGCGGTTTGGCTTGGGGAGACCGACTCCCACCCTGGGCCCTCGGGGCAAAGTATTTGAAGGTTCCAGGGTCCATCTGCTTTTCAGGTTTGGAAATAATTTAGTATGAAATATTTCAGATGTACCCACCCCCCCATCAAAAAAAAGTGAATAAGTCACACAAGAGCCAGGTGAAAGCCCCATTATCCATTTCGCAGCGCCCCCTCCAAGGTCCCCTAACTCAAGCGCCCGTACACAGCTGCGCACCTCTCCCGTACATGGATCCAACCCAAAGTCACTCGCAGAAGACGGCTCTGCGGGGATCTGACCTTCACATAAAGAGCATCGGGGTCCTCCTGCTACCAAGGGGCTTCTCCTGCCCGAGCTGAGTGCTGAGCCATCCACTCAACGCAGGCATCACCATCGGTGTCCAGCGCCCTGTCGGCGGACGCCGGGTTGTCTGCGGTGTGAACACCGGCACCGCAGTTCGGAAGCCCCACGGACGTGTCCCCCGCCCCCCACCCCGTCCTCGGAGCACATGCAGCCCTCCTCCAGCCCAGCTCCAGACAGGGCCAAGCTGCCCCCGAAACTGGATGCTCCCATCTGCGCTCCCCGTGTCTCGTTCCTCTTGCTTTGGCACGTTCGTGTGCACACCTGGAACCATCAAGACTTCCAAACTGTCAGGGGCCCGACGGGGCGAAGCTGTGCCTCCTTGTGATGGAGAAGCCATCCCCAGGCTTCTCCCCAAGGGGGGCTTCCTGTGACGGTTTTGTGTTCCACTGATCTAGATGGAGGGGAATGTGGACGGTCACCCGGGTTCACGGGCACGCACAACGGGCCACAAACTGCGCTGACCCCTGGGAGGACCAGGACCACGACAGAGGGCGCCGTCGGTAGCAAAACCCCGAGGCAGTAACCTCAGCCTCCCTCTCCCAACGCGGACACCCCCTGTGCCAATCGGCTTGTTCAGACTCGTTCTCCAGCTGATGGTTCTCACTTTCAGCACCCCTCTGGGCTCACCCACTCCGTATACGCACTCACGAGTGTGGCAGGCTTGGATGGGGCGAGACACACAAGAAGCCCTGTGAGCCCACCCTGCGCTCAGAGGCTGGCCGTGACCAAAGACACTGCTCAGAAATCACAGAAGGCACAAAGCCTGTGTCCTGGAGACACGGACACCCAGACTCAGTTGACTCAGAGAAACCAGCAGAGACTCCCAGCGGCCACGCCGGGCACAGGGGGCCCCCAGCCACCAAGTCGGCTCCGCTGTGCTGGGGTCAGCTGGCGCTCATCCGCACGCCGCGCCCCAAGTGCCCTCATGGGCTTCTCTAAACACTTCCCGACATCTATGGAGGTCTGCTTTTCTTTGCTTTCGAGCTGGGTCTGAGAGCTCCTCGGAAAAGCAAATATCACAGATCAGCTATGTTTGGAAGAGAGGCCATGTAGTAGACAAGACGGTGGGTGCTTCGTGTCCAGACATCCAGCTGGGGCTGCCCTGCACCAGGACTCCTCTCCAGCAACACTGGTGATGACCTACCGGGCCCAGGTGCTTACTGAGCATGCCAGCACATGGTGCTCAGCAAGCAGTCCCTGCCTGCAGGGCTGAGGCCACCAAGCATGGACTCTAGGGCCCCAGATACACGATTGCTGGCCCACCGGTGGACACACCCAAGTTCCAGTGTCGGGTCTATGTCTTGAACGTCAGCCCACAGGGAACGGGCAATGAATGTCCCATCGTGTGGCTGCATGCGGGGGTCTCTGGATCAGGGGGCCTGAGCTCTGCACCTGCTGGCCTTCTGCTTGAGGATCTAGAGCCTCCTTCCTCCCTGGCAAGCCCCCCTTCCACCCCCACACTGACCAGGGCACCAGGTGGACCAGGAGGCATCTGCAGCCCCTCCAACGACAGCAATCAAAAAAGGGCTTTCTCAACATTTGAGGGCCAACATGAGACTCAAAATCTCAGCATAGAACGCACTGACACCCTAACACCGAGCCCAGAGAGACCCAGCTTCAGAAAGGCTGACTTGGAAATTTCTCGGGATCTGAAAACTTGAAAATTGGCACATGTGCACCCTGCCTCTTCAAGGGGCCTGTAGGGTGAAAAGGAAGCACTCCATGGCCAATTCCCCCAGGAAATCCCCTCACACAGGACAGGCTCCGGAGTCACTCTGGCTAGAGCCCCTGAGCACAGGAGGTGAGCTGGGGCAGGGGTCACGGCCCCTGAGATCAAGCCTCCCAGCCAGCCAGCCTTTGCAAAGCAGGACAGGGAGGCCTCGTAGCTCTGCTACTACACGCTGCAAGGCCCCACGACCTCAGCCCAATGTGGGTCAGAAATGCTCCCTTCACAGGCTGTTCTCTACTTAGAAAATGCAAACTACCCCTTTTCTCAGTTTCCTGGAAGACAAGTCCCCCAAAAGAATCAGAGGCTGGAAAGCAATTCCCCTCTGGGGACACGGACAGCTGGACAAGGACCCTTCTGTGCACAGAGACTCGTTCCCTGGGAAGCCATGCTCAGCCTCCAGCAGGGAGACGCGAACCTCAGCTTCTAGAAACTTCCGGGGAACCCAGGCAGCCTGTCCTTCAAGACGACGGTGCTTTCTCTCCTCATTGTATGTGTGCATACTCTTCCAGACCTCTCTCTACAACCTGCTGGAGCCTGCACCCATTTCCCCATGCCCCCCACACTGATGCTCCAGCTTCCCGAGGTCTGCAGGGGGTCTGCAGGGACTCCTGTGAGTGCATACATACACTGTCCCCACCCCAATTCCAGATCTTTCAGAGAGACTTCATACCTACAACTCACAGAACACAGCTGGGCTTCAAAGGGCTAAGATGTCACAAGAGACGAATGTTGTTTAAAGACCAAGGTTCACACACTCGGAATCCATTACAATGGGATGGATGCCCAGCTCAGCCAGCAGGAAAAAGATCCCCTCCATCCAAAGAGTCATCTTCCTTGCATGTTTTGGGGTACACTTCTCGATTCTGTGCCTGACACCCGAGGGTTTGCAAGGCAGCACAGATACTGGCCATCCCGTGAAAGAGCACAGTCACACTGGGATTTCAGCAGTTCCCAAATAAAGCCACGAACCCCATCCTGTCCGCGGCTGCGGTCTCTCCAGCTCAGTCCTCTGCCTCCCAGCCTCCCTTCTCCAGGACAAGAAAGCACTGAATTTCAGAGTGCAAGATTTCTCAGAAAAATGAGAAGATGTACTCACTACCAGATAGCGTCACCGAGCAACGTTTTACATCAACAACGTGGGCACCTTCATCCCTGGAGGTATTTTTTTATTTTTATTTTTTAGTATTAATTAACAAATCTTCCCACACTGAGATTATAAACTTGACCTCTTAAATGCACTTCTTTAAACTTTAGCTCAAGTGGGGCTTGGGTGGCTAAGCAGGTTAAGCATCCAACTCTTGATTGCAGTTCAGGTCATGATCTCAGGGTCCTGGGATCAAGTCCTGCAACAGGCTCCTCACTCAGCAGAGTCTGCTTGGAAATCTCTCTCTCTCTCTGCTCCTGCTGCTGACAAGCTCACTCTCTAAACAAATAAATCTTGTGTGTGTGTGTGTGTGTAGGTGTGTGTGTGTGTGCATAATATATGTGTATATATGTATATATTATTTATATATATGTATATTAGCTCAAAATCCCACCCAGAATTTTTTTTTGTAATTAGTGAAAGGAGACCCACTTTTCCCCAGTTGAAAAGTCAATAGCACTAACACCTTTTTATCATAGGACATGTTCACACAAGCAAGGCTCAATGTTGGGACTCCTGTTTTCTTACTTGGTCAGTGTTATCGGTTTTCTGCAGCTGCCACAGCAAAGCACCACAGCCTGGGCAGCATAAGACACAGAAATGTATCTCCTCCAGGTCCCAGAGGCTGGACATCCAAGACCACGGTGTGAGCAGGGATTTCTCCTGAGCGTGCATACACACGGCCAGCCGTCTCCTCGCTGTGCCCTCATGTGGCTGTTCACCCGTGCATATCTGTGTCCTGATCTCCTTAAGACGACACCAGCTTATACAGTCCATTTGGAGGTAGTGGGCCCTAGGACGTCAACACGTGAATCTGGGGGACATGACACAGCCCTGGCAGTTGCCTGTTCCCAAGGCCACACAGTGCAGTTCCCGTCAGGAGAGTCATAGACTACACACTGCACTCGTAAAGATCACCTCCCCATTCTTATTGTTAATTTTCAAAACAGCCTGGGTTGTGCTGAGGTTTTTCACTTCTACATGAATTTTAGAAAAACTCGCTGACTTTGATGACAAAGCCTTTTGGGATTCTGGTTAGCAATGCACTGAATTTATAAACTGTCAGATGTTTACAGTTACTGGTCTTGTTCCAATAGGGTCATTCTTGATGGAGCAGAAAACCAGTGGCCTTTCTCTGTTAACTTACATCCGGTCACCTGGCTTAAATGCCCTAATTTTTAATACTTGTCAGTTGATCCTCTTGAATTTTCCAGATTAACATTTATATAACCCACAAATAAAGACAGCTTTCTAATTATTATGTTGTCTGGGACTTCAAGAATGGCAACAGTCAGCAATAGTGATAGGTGACCTCCATACCTTGTCACTGACTTTTGCATGTCTTACATGAAATTTAATATTCCCTACAGGTTCCAGAAAATTGTTTTTACTAAGTCAGCCAAGCCTTTTATGCTAATTTTTCATTAGCAAAGAATTCTGAAATTTAGCACAAGCACCACTGCATCCGCTGAGACTTTTTTTCCCTGCCAACCTGTTCACGTGGATGTTTTCATGCTGACTCATAACAGAATTTCTAGGATAAATCTTTTTCCTTTCCAATTGTTCTTTTAACACGTTGCCTGGTCTCCTCTGCTAAATTCTAGATAGGAATTCTGCATCTGTGTTTTCAAGTGCTCAGTCTCCTGATGCCATGTGACAAATGTCCACAAATTCAGAGGCTCGGAACAACACTTGCTGACAAGTGTACAGTCCTGCAGATGAGAAGTCCAGGCATGGCATGGCAGGTTCTCAGCCCACAGGCTCTGCAAGCTAAAACCAAGCTGTCAGCATGGCCGGATTCCTTTCCAGTGGCTCTGGGCTCCTTCGGGATGTTCTCTGATTTCTGTTCCTTGTGTCTGCAGAACTGAATCTCTCGTTCCCTCTCTGGCTGTTCCCAGGAGCTGCTCTCAGCTCCTAGAAGCTGCTCACATTCCTCGCCATGTGGCCCCCTCCATCCTCAAAGCAGGCAACACACCTCAAATCCTTCTCACAGTTCGAATCCTGACTTCCTTCTTGGACCTCCAGACTCAGGCGGGTCTCATGCAACAAGGCTGGGGGGTTGGATAGTCTCTGTTTCTTAGAGTTAATGGTGCCATGTGACACAACCTAATGACAAAGGGGAAGTCCATCCTAATCACAGGCTGGGGGGTAGGACAGGAAGCCAGGGCACGTCTGCACCCTGCCTACCACCTGCAGGAATGCAGAACTACAGCCAGCCAGGTGCCTACAACCGAGCACCATCATCTGCCATTTCTGGCTCTGCTCTTGGGCAGGGTGGTATGTGTTGTGTGTGTGTGTGTGTGTGTGTGTGTGTGTGTGTGTGTGTGTGTTTTAACATAAAGCCAGATTACAACATTCTTCTGCTTCTGCTCAAAGCTTTCCAAAAGCTCCCCAGTGCATGCAGAATACAAACCTACATCCCTACTGTGGCTTACAAGGCCCTCCAAGCATGGCCCTGCTCCACCAGCACCTGATTCCAGCCATATAGACCCCGTGCTGTTCCATGAACATTCCACCCTTGTTTCAGCCTCAAAGCCTTGGGACTGGCCATTCTGTCTACAGGGAAGGTCTTCCTCAGACCCTCCAGTGTTTCTGTCCCTCAATTCCCACCTGCATTTAACCTCAGGCTCACCTGATCCTGACATGACAGGATTTCCCCACTATCCAAAAGTAGAGTGCTTCCATGAAGCCTTTCATAAGCCAACACAGCATAAAGCAAAGATGGAATTTCCATCCATTGAAATGGGCAATTTTTTGAGTGTTTTCAGACCCCAAAAAATAATTCTTAGGCTTTTCAGAGATTTGAGGATATATCTTGCTAACGGATGCACAAAATAAATTGAGATAAAGCACAGATGCTCACAGACACTGTCTGAAGCCCTGGAAGCTTGATGGAGAGATGCTGCTGAGTGTAGTTCCCAGGGAAGGGGCAGGGTGGTGCCACCCTCGCTGCTCGGGCGCACGCTACCTCTACCAGGGCTCGCTGCAAAATCAGCACTAACGTTCTTTTCACTTCACACCTTTTGTCATAAAAATGAAAATCCTCTTCGGATTTCCTTTGACTCGTGAAAACAGGTACTAATGTAGGCATTCCATGAAAGCAAAGTGGTATAAGGCAAACTTTTAAAAAAGCAGGGGATACCTGTATATGCATTTGCTAATCAATCAATGCCAACTTTAGATTAGATTACCACTGAACAGACAAACATGGAAGTTCTCATCGAAAACTTGCAGGTGCCCCAAATATGCCCAGGATCCTACCTGGAAACTGTGAATATCCCTTGGCATTTCCATTGTTACTCCTGGGGATATAAGAGAATTTGGGCCTCTCTAGTCCCTTTTAGAATACTCAATTATTCCTTCTCTGAAAACTCTTCCTATCCAGAACACTGGCAACCCCAAATGCTGGTGAGGATGTGGAGCAACATGACCTCTCATTTATTGCTGGTGAGAATAAAAAATAGTGCAGCCACACTAGAATACATTTGGCAGATTCTTGCAAAACTAAACATACTCGTACCATTCAATCCCATGAGCACTCCTTGGTACCTAACTCAAGGAAATGAAAATTTATGTTCACGCAAAAACATGCACGTGGATGTTTACAGAAGCCTTATTCATAATTGCTAAAATTTGGAAGCAACCAGAATGTCCGCCAGCAAGTGAATAGATAAAGAAACTGTGGTAAAAGCAATCAAATATTTCTCAGCACTAAAAAGAAATGAGCTATTAAACCATGGAAAGACATGGAAGAAACTTAAATGTATACTGCTAAGTTGAAAAAAAAAAGCCGATCTGAAAAAGCTAATTCTGTAGGATTCCATCTGCATGACATTTGAGGAAATGCAAAACCATGGAGACAATAAAGGGATCAGTGGTTGCCAGGGGATTGGGGCAGGGATAAGCAGGCAGAGAACAATGGATTTTTAGGGCACTGAAACTACTCTGATACTATAAGGGTGGACACGTCTTTGTACATTTGTCCAAAAGTACAGAATACACAGCATCAAGAGTAAACCATATAACATAAACTATAGACTTTGGGTGATTATGATGTGTCCATGCGGATTCACTGATTGTAACTCTGGTGGGGGATGTCCATAATGGGAGAGGCTGTGCGTATGTGCGGGTAGGAGGTATATGGGAATTCTTCATACCTTCTGCTCAGTTTTACTGTGAATTTAAAAGTACTCTAAAAAATAAAGTCTATTAAAAAATTAAAAACCTCTTCCTTCATTTGATGATCTGAGCATTTGGTGATACAGGGAAGCCAGGGACACCTGTGGAAACTTTGAGGTGAGAGCATCAGTAAGGCATTAACCCAAGTCAAATCACTTAAGAATATTCAACGTTTTATGGGACTCCTGGGTGGCTGGCATGGCAGATGTGGTTGAGCGTCTTCCTTTGGCTCAGGGCATGATCCCGGGGTCCAGGGATCAAGACTCACAATGGGCTCAATGCAGGAAGCCTGCTTCTCCCTCTGCCTGTGTCTCTGCCTCTCTCTGTGTGTCTCTCCTGAATAAATAAATAAAATCTTTTAAAAAAAAAAAGAATACTTAACGATTTTACAAACATTGGAAGTTGAGTGTTGTAAGCGATAATAACAGCCATACAGTCCAAGAGAAATTAAGACCTATTATTGGAAAAGTTTCCCCAGATCTGTTTGTCTACCTCCTTCCAAAGGGGAAAGTCAAGCAGTCTATACCCTGGAGTCTATTAAAAAAAAAAAAAAAAAAAACAGTCAGTGCTGCTCCACTAGGCATATTCGTAGCTGTGGACTTGGTCTCTGACTGAGTCTTCTAGACGCAACCTTAGAATTCCTGCTTCCCCACAGGTCTGTCCCTGTCAAGTTTATCTTTAGAAACAGAACAGACACGCCTCAGAGATGTTGCAGGTTCAGTTCCAGACCAGGAAATACAGCAAGTAATACCTCACTAAAGTGAGTCAGATGAATTTTTTGGTTTCCTGGTGCATAGAAAAGTTACATGTACACTACACTGTAGTCTAGTAAGGGCACCGTAGCATTATGTCTAAAAACAAATGTACCCACATTAATTAAAAAATACTTTATTACTTTAAAATGCTAACCACTCACTTTCAGCAAGTCGAAAGCCCTGAGCACAGATCACTGTAATAACAGAAAAGTGTGCAGTGTTGCAAGAATTACAAAAATGTAACATGGAGGCACAAAGTGAGCAAATGCTGCTGGAAAAATAGTGAGGACAGACTTGCTTAACACAGGATTGCCACAAATCTTGAATTTGTGGGGCACCTGGGTGGCTCAGTGAGCATCTGCCTTTGGCTCAGAGAGTGATCCTGGGGTCCTGGGATCGAGTCCTGCATCAGGCTCCCCAAAGGGAGCCTGCTTCTCCCTCTGCCTGTGTCTCTGCCTCTTTGTGTGCCTCAGGAATAAATAAATAAAATCTAAAAAAAAAAAAAAATCTTGAATTTGTAAAAAAAAAACACTATCCACAGAGCACAATAAAGCAGCGCATGGTAAGCAGAGCGAGGCCTGTGCTTTACAACCAAAAGGATTCATTCTCCTCAGATCCTCATTTCTCCTTACAAGCAGATCAAGCTCCGGGCTTCCCTCCTCAGGTTCTGCAAAGGTCTGGCCCCACCTGGATTTTGTGCAGCCCACAAAATGGTGAGTCACTAGGTGACATTTCCTGCTCACACGTCTGTCTCACTCACTTCTGCTTCTGGATCCCATTACAGAAACAGCCTCATCCAAGGGAGAATGAGACCAGAACCAGGAACAGAGACCTGACCGGCCCCTTCCCATGAAAGTTTAAACCCGTAAAGTAGATGGAAAAATGTTCACGTGTATGTTGTAATCCCTTTTAAAATGACTTCTAAGGGTCCTTTTTTCTTTTTTTTCCTCTTGGACTTAAAACTGATTAAACAAAACAATGTTCTGTCCAAACCTGCGTTTTTCTTATTACTTCCTAATCATTTTACCACCGACATAAAGGCCTGTTCTTTTCCAACACTGGGCTCTGTAATCATTCCTGACGGGCCGGCTTTCCACTTGGCCAGGCCCCAGCAAACACCGCTGGGCTGCATCGCCCTCCGCAGCTCTCCCCAGACCCTCTCCTGGGGGTAACAGCTCACTTGGAGAGAGGGGGGTAAGCCGGCAGGAAGAGGGTGGGGAAAGCTCCTCTTCCTCATCTGTTAAATTCAGCCCTGGGAGCTGGGCATACACTGAACGGGCTAGGGATGCTGGAGGACCCCCATCCAGTCTAGCAAGGTGCTGTGATCTGAATCAACACCCCCAAATTAAGTGGGGGGCTGGGAGTCTGCAAGTCCCATTAAACCTCAGAATCAAGCTAATTATTAACATTAGCAATTAAAACAATACTGCTTAATTTTCAGAGTGCATCCAAATACAGTCTCCGTCTGAGGCCAGAATAATTGCAGATTCACGGCAGGCATTCCTGCCCCATTGGCACCAGGGTCCCCTGGTGCACCGTCCTTTCAGGGACTGCCAGACGTCGGGGGCTAATAAATGATATAAATAATCCCACGGCAGGGGCCCCCTAAAAAGTAGCACAAATTTGCATCACCTCAGGATATTTTCACCAGATAAAAGCAGGCACGCATGCTAAGCGGTGTTCAGACCAATGGGCAGGATTCTGAAGGCAGAACAAGGAGGGTATTCTAGTGGGACGGAAAGGCCTGGCCGAAGGTGTGGGGGTAGGATGTGAGGTGAGCCTCAGGAGCCCACAGTGTAGACAACATGCTTCCTGGGGGTGGATATACAGTTGAGTATGTCACTAAGAGGGTCACCAAGGAGGGACCTGGGGCCAGGGGGTAGCTCACTCTGAACCTCAAAGCTTCTTTTATTTCTTTTTAAGATTTTATTTATTTATTCATGAAGGATACACAGCGAGGGGCAGAGACACAGGCAGAGGGAGAAGCAGGCTCCCTGCGGGAAGCCCATTGCGGGACTTGACCCCAGGACCCTGGGATCAAGCCCTGAGCCGAAGGCAGATGCTCAACCACTGAGCCACCCAGGGGCCCCTCGAGTGCTTCTTTTGCATGAAGGCATTTGAGATCACAGGACATCCACTCCAAAGCAGGACACCCAGATGTCTTCCCTGAAGCTGGGTCCCCTTCAGAGTGTCCCGAGCCACATTACCAAGTCCACGCACGCATTCACAGCACATCCCTCAGGCCTGGGAGCCACAAGGCACCAGAATGAAGGCACCAGAATGAAGGCACCAGAGGACAGAGGGAGGGAGACAGACAGGCCACAGGGACCCCCACAGGTTCAGAGCAGACCTCACCACGCTGAGCCCCTGACCCCTGGGGCCTCAGCATGATGGGCACCACCTGCAGAAAGGGAGTCCCGGAAGGCCATGCACGGTCAGTGAGGCATCCTGCGTCCCCGGCTACTTCTCTGCAAACAGGCCATTTCAATTTCCCTTGGGGGAAAGGTGACCTGTGGCCTACTTAAGGACCCAGGGTGACCGGCAAGGTACTGGTGTGTGGAGAAGATGGCGTTTGCTTCCACGGACCCACGATGTTAAACGACCCGCCCAAAAACACACGAGAAGAGCCAGGGTCGGAGCCCCAAGATCACGCTTGGGGTCACGGCGCCTTTACTGAGGTGTGATTTCTGTAGGACACTTGTGCCCATTGGCAGGTATGGCAAACACACTCGCCCGTGCAGCCGGCACAACACGGGGCCCCCTTCACCGAGGGGTCTGTGCCAGGGCCCTACACGTGAAGGGGACCCCCCCCACCCAGGTGCCCTCAACTCAGGGATTCTCTCAGCAACGTCCAGGCCCAGTCCTGCTTACAAGCCGAGTTGGTGTCCTGCAGCCCCTGCCTGGGTACCCAGCTGGCCCAGAGCCCCCGCGGACCCCATTGCAGAGGAAGGGACCCCAGAGGGCACTTGCCCTCCTCCACCTGCTCTGCCCGCCCGAGGCCCCAGGGAGGCAGCAGGGGGCCTTGGAACCCACCAGCCCAGTGCCCGAGGCCCCTCCTGCTGGCCTTGGCCCAGGGCACCCTGTTCTGCTCCAGAAGCAATGGCAGGGGCAGCTCCCCTACAAGCGGAATGGTGAAGGGCAGCCGGGTCCCACCGTCCATGCCTCCAGGATACATGCCACCAGGAGTCCCCAACCCCCCCCCCAGCAGTACCCAGAGGCTGCCTCCTATTCCAGTCCCTGGCGGGGTCACAGCCAAGTTCAGAAGCAGAGTGATGGAGGCCCCCAGGAAAGCACAGAGAGAAGGTGATGGCAGGGAAGGAGGGTGTCTGCGAAACTGCTCAGGGCTTAATGAGGCAGAGAAGTGGCTGTGTGTGCCGACAGCTCCGGGGAGGGGACCGCAAGGAGGGAGGGGACCGCAGGGAGGGAGGGGACAGCAGGGAGAGACGGCCTTTTGCTCAGGGCATGACCCGGGGTCCTGAGATTTAGTCCCACATGAGGCTCCCCACAGGGAGCCTGCTTCTCCCTCGGCTTGTGTCTCTGCCTCTCTCTCTGTGTCTCTCATGAATAAATAAGTAAAATCTTTACAAAAAAAAAAATCCAAGACGGTCCATGTAACACCTTACTATACCCACCTGAAGTGCAGAGGGCAACGTGACAGAGACCATGTGGTATGAGCAGCACATACAGGGTGAATTACACCGAATCCAGCTCCACCCGCACCCAGTGCAAACTCTGTGCCATCTGCCCGCTTATCTCAGAGACCCTGTGACATGTCATAAAACTCGTAGAACCAGGAGACAGAAACAGTTTATAAGCTACTTTAGATGTAACCAAACCACAATGCTGCTCTCCCCGGTTTATCTATCTGCTCCTCATCCCATATAAAAATAAGTTCTAGGTTTCCCTGCAGGAGAAAAAGCTCTG
Source organism: Nyctereutes procyonoides (assembly GCF_905146905.1). Lineage (NCBI taxonomy): Eukaryota > Metazoa > Chordata > Mammalia > Carnivora > Canidae > Nyctereutes > Nyctereutes procyonoides. The sequence goes on along the minus strand of NW_026575146.1, from coordinate 61,640,450 downwards.
GGCAATTTCAAATGTTAGCTTAGTATCTTACCTCCTTCAGCAGAGGGTGAAAAATTAAAGCACTCTGACTCAGTTTCTCAACATGAGGCCCAGGAGGAGCTAAGTTTCTCCATGCACAGCTCCCGTGCAAACGAGGCCACCTATACCTGAGCAGGTGCCACCCAGCATGTGTGACCAGAGCACTGGGCCAAGAGGCTAAAGAACCTTGACAGGGGTCCTCCAAGAGGCTTCTCCGTCAGTTGACCCAATGACGCTTTAACCCACTCAAGGGGACTGTCACGCCCTTGCTGCAGATGGAGAAAGTGAGGCTTGGAGAGACAAGATGGCTCACAGGGGCTCCAGGCCCCAGCTCCGGGACGTTCTGGAGTTTTCTCCTCCCCAACAAGCCTGAGGCCTGAGCAGGCAGGGATCTCTCCTCCAGAAAGGGGAGCCGGCCTCCTGGGCACATCTCCAAGTGCTGCCTGGCATCCCAGGAGCTCTGCAAACCCCGAAGAGATTGGGGCTCCCACAAAAAATGGAGACGAAAGGACAAGACGCGATTGTTTTCAAAGTTTCCCTCGTGTTTGCTTTACCTGATTACTTCCTCCGTGAGACAATCGCTCATGTCTAAGCCAAAGCAGCATGTTCAGTCTTCTATCCTTACATATCACAAAATGGAGTAAACCTCCCCCATCCCTCGGGGGCCCTTCCCTCCGGCTCTCGTGCCCTGGGTGGCCGGGCCCACTCCTTGCCACCTCCCCATGCCTTGGCCCCTGGGCCTGCGGCTGCCCGGACCACAGCAGATCCCCACAAGCAGCACCTGATGGGGGCTCTACTGACGTCTACACACTGGGCCTCCAGGCTGCTGCAGGTCAGGCCCCGGCATGTCCAGGACCCAGGTGGGGCCGGCCCTCTCAGACACACCAGCCCACAGGTACCGAGAACACTGCTGAATTCATTCTGATATGAACCTGACTTGGGGCACCTGGGTGGTTCAGTGGGTTGGGCATCCGCCTTCGGGCTCAGGGTGTGATCCAGGGTCCTAGGATCAACTCTTGTGTCGGGCTCCCCACGGGGAGCCTGCTTCGCCCTCTGCCTCTGCACCCCCCCTCCTCCTCATCCATGTTCTCTCTCTCTCTCTCTCTCTCTTAAATAAATAAAATCATAAAATAATAATAATAATAATAATAATAATACAAGCCAGTTCATCAACATGGAGTTAATGTAGAAACATTTTTTTTAAGGTTTTATTTGTTTATTTGACAGAAGGAGAGAGTGAGCAAGAGAGCACGAGTAGGGGGAGCGGCAGAGGCAGAGGGAGAAGCAGGCTCCCCACCAAGCAGGGAGCCCGACGCAGAACTCGATCCCAGGACCCCGGGATCACGCCCTGAGCTGAAGGCAGACCCTTCACCGACTGAGCCGCCCAGTAGGAACATTTTGTCTGCACTGACAAACAAGCATGTAAAAACCATACAATTGAGAAAGAAATCTTGTCACATGGCACGGCCTGGATGAATCTTGAAGACGTCTCACCACGTGAAATGAGCCAGGCACAAAAAGAAAAATACCGTAAAACTCCACTTACATGAGGAGCCTCTAGTCACCAAATCCACGGAGACGAAAGCAGCACGTGGTTGCCTGGGGCCGGGTAGGGGGGTGGGGGGCTTCACTTTTGACGGGGGGACAGAATTTCACTTTGGCAAGATGCAAAGAACTCTGGAGAAGGGGAGGGTGCTTAGTGCCACCAAACCATACCCTGCAAAATGGTTAAAACGGTCGATTTATGGTGTATGCATTTTAGCACAATAAAAATAATAAAGAAAAAACCCATCCGTTCAAAAATAACAAAATAAAATAAGGTAAATACCTTCCCCCCTAAAGTGTGAATTCAAGGGAAAGGAAAGCAGCCCCCTGAAGACTGCAATGGGGGATTTCTGTGTCCCCTCCTGGACGCCCAACTCCAGCCAGCGGCGGACGCAGGGTGAGGGGCTCAGGTGCTCACCGACACGCTTGCCGCAGAAGGCCAGGGAAGCCTGGGAGCTGGGCCCCCTCCCAGGAACGGGTCTCCCCCACATTCTCCACGTTCCGGAAGGCAGCACGCTGGCCCCCCTTCGCCCGGCCAGGTCATCCCGGGTGCAGCGAGAACGCTGGCGGCTCTGCAGACAAAGGGGGCTCACAGCAAATGCAGCCGGTTTCTAGAGCAGGCTCCGTAGGAGCTCATGTAGAAAAATCCGAGTCTCAGGTCTGCGAAAGAGTCTATGGCGATAAAATGCCCGCGCCTGTTTCACGTATACAAGGGCACACGGCTCTGTTCACACCAGATCCACTTGATTTCCAAAGGCACAAGCAGTTGAGGGCTGAGATATTTGAGAGGGAAAGTGAGTAACCTTCCATGCTCAGAGGAACACAATCGAGGGGAGCCCCCTGCCCCCTCGGGGAATCCCAGGGGTAACGGCTACACATCGGGGCAAGCAGGTTCCTGGGATCAGAATCTGGGGGTGCTCCCTTCTTCCTTCTGCTGACCCGGTCTGCCCGGGAGTCGCCAGAGTGGATTGGGCCAAGCGGTCTTCCTCCAGGCTGCCTTCCAGGGTTGGGTGGCAGGACCTGGGCCAAAGCCACACACGCCCTCACCCCGGAGAGAAGTCTCAGCCCTCCTGCTTCCCAGCGCGGGGACTGAGGCAGAGGCCTGGCGGGAGTCCGGGCACTGTGCCCGTTGCCTGGGGTGCCCTTAAGACAGCGGGACCAGGCCTCTTGGCTGCATTCTCGAGGGGCCACCAGCCCTGCAGACCAGCATGACGGTGGAGGCCAACCACACACCTTGGTGCCCTTCTGGGCCAACGCCGACCAGTCTCTGAAATCAGATACTCTGGCTCGTCACGATCCCCCGTGGGTCTTGGACAGCAGCTCATTTCTCATGCCACCTAGGGATGCCACCTAGGACTTCGGGGTCCCCGTGGTTCATCCAGGAGGAAAGATAAGACCGCTTGTTACTCACAGCCTCGTCACTCACACAAACTGCCTGGGACTGCACCTCACCCGTGGCTGCGTAATGTGGGCAGGCATGTGAATGCACACGTGCACCTACGTGCGTGCACTTGAGGGGCAAAATGCAAGCTCCAGAAGAGGATCTGGAAATGAGAGCCAATGTGCAGAAATCGGGGAGAAAGTCCAAGGACAAAGAAAGGGAGCCCACCAGCATGCTGGGGTTTGAGGTTTTGGGTTTTTTTTTTTTCTTTTGGAACTAAGAGGGGAGCCTTTCCTGGGAAATTCTAGATCCCAGCACAAGATTGTATATTAAAGGAAATGCAGAAAATTATAGACTACGTTCAGATGTGACTCCGAATTGCCGGTTTTCAAAGAAACAATTATTAATGAAAAGGGGAAAATGCCGCTCATTTGAAGAGAAGGCTTTAAAAAAAAATGTAAAAACACCAGTAATAAGTGCTGAGCAGACATACTAAAGTAAAACTCAGGAGGAGGCTTTACAAACCACAGCAAACCAGAGGCGTGGCATTGGTCACTGTCCCAGAGGTGACCTCAGCCCTGGCTGCGGGAGGCGGGGGGCAGATGGGAGACCAGCATGCACAAAAGGCAGCCTCCTCCAGGGAGCCCTTCAGTCTGCTCTGTGGGGCTGGGGTTGGGGTAGGGGGGCAGGCATGTGTACCCCAGGCGGCTCTCCAACAGGGAGGCTCTCCCACAGGGAGGGGACAGACTGACGTTTTGGTAGCTTAACCCTGGAAGTCAACCTGGCATATCAATGATAAGCTTCCAATTTAGAAGGAAAATGCTTCCCTGGGACCCCTGGGTGGCTCAGCGGTTGGGCGTCTGCCTTTGGCTCAGGGCCTGACCCTGGAGACCCAGGATCTAGTCCCACATCGGGCTCCCTGCATGGAGCCTGCTTCTCCCTCTGCCTCTGCCTCTGCCTCTGTCTCTGCCTCTCTCTCTCTCTCTCTCTCTCTCTCTGTCTCTCATGAATAAATAAATAACATCTTTTAAAAAAAGAAAATCCTTCCCTGACCCACAGAACCAGACCTGTGCCCAGGAATCTCTGAGAAGTCTGCATGTTGGGGGAAAAAGAAGCCGTGGAAGATGACTCCACAGCCTGCACCGCTTCCACACCCCGACCGGCCTTCCCAGGGCCCAGGGTGTCACAACTGCGGCTGGGGGTGCTCCGCAGGTACCTGCCTCCCAACAGCCAGAGCAGCTCTTCCAATGCAGCACGGACCGTCCTTCCCCAAGTGAAAGTCCCATCGGCAGGGCGCCTGGGTGGCTCAGTGGTTGAGCATCTGCCTTTGGCTCAGGACGTGATCCTGGAGTCCCAGGATCAAGTCCCTCATCAGGCTCCCAGCAGGGAGCCTGCTTCTCCCTCTGCCTGTGTCTCTGCCTCTCTCTCTCTCTGTGTGTGTGTGTCTCTCATGAATAAATAAATAAAACCTTTTAAAAAAGAAAAGAAAATCCCATAGGCTTTGTTTATTGGGTTTTAGCTTTAAATCATGCTCGGGTGGTCCTGGCATGATGAGATGGATTTTATCCAATTGTGGGTTGTTTTTTGTTTGTTTTGTTTTTTAACTGTAGTCAAGGAGCAGCACTGTCTCAGTTGCAGGCGTACAGCACGGTGGCTCCATGCTCACAAACATTACGAAGAGCTCACCCTGGTTCAGTGCCGCCACCAGCCATTGCCCTGCAAAGTGATTCCAGTATCACTGACTATATCCCTAAGCTGTCCTTTCCATTCCTGCTACTTACGTATTTTATTTATTTTTTATTTGTGTATTCACGAGAGAGAGGCGGAGACACAGGCAGAGGGAGAAGTAGGCTCCCCACAGGGAACCTGATACAGGACTCGATCCCAGGACCCCGGGATCACGCCCTGAGCCGAAGGCAGATGCTCAACCACTGAGCCACTCAGGCGTCCTGCGACTTAGGTATTTTAGAACCATAAGCAAGTATTTCTCTATCCTCTTTATTTAGGTGGCCCATCCCCCCTACCCTTCCACTCTGGGGACCACTGGTTTGTCCTCCATATTTATGAATTTGTTTCTGTTTTGTTTGTTGGTTGGTTTTGTTTTCCAGAGGCCACGTGTCCTTCTCTGATGGTGTCACACCCCCAGCACAAAACCCTCTAGGTCTCCCCAGGTTGGCAGGACTGGCAAGATCTCATCCTTTTCTACGGCTGAGCCCTATTCCTTGTACACACACCATGTCCCTCTATCCATTCATCATCTATCGATGCCTTTCATCATGATTTAGTTAAAGCACTGGCTTGCAGTGACGGGGCAAGGAAACTAGTTCTTTCCCTGATGGTCGGAGAAGCACAGAGTACCCCCGACAAAACGTCCAGGCTCCAGATTCACAAGGTCTCCACCAAGGGTTGTCAGGCTTTTTGAACTGTGGGGAGCACACCCCGTAAACAGCCGCCATCTCCACCACCTCCCGGAATCCCGTCAGGTGGCACGAGGTCCGTTCACATGGCTGTGCAGCAAGCCCCACACAGCCCCACGTGGACCCTGCATCCTGCAAAACTGACACCCGTGGAGCTCACCCCCGTGTCAGGTCAAGGGAGCTAACGGGCAAGGGCTGCGTCCAAATGGAATCCCGCACCCGTGAGAAACCTGCTTCACAGTCTTCAAACCCTAGACAGGAAGCCGGGAGGTACAAGCACCCCAAAGTCTCGGGAGCCAGCATGCCTCCCCTGACCCCCGGGCAGGTGGGAGTGAGATGACACTGTGCAGGATGGAAAATTAAAGAGTCGAGGGCTGGGATCAGGGATCTGAGGGGACCGGCAGGACCTGCTGGGCCAGCACACCACGCATCGGCACTCACTTTAATGTCCAAAGGGGACCAGCTTTCAGCCCAGTCAGACACAAGTGTCCTCCGAGGACCTGTCAAGGGAGCTCTTCTCTTCTACACGGACGCGATCACAGGGTGGAATGAAAGGTGAGCCTCCCACTGGCACAGCCTCCACCAGGACACCAAGCAGCCCCACAGCCCCGCCCTGGGTGCTCAGGGGCATGGGACACCTCCCCACGCACCTCCAGTGGGGGCCGGAGGAGGGATCTGGGCCTCTGGGAAACATGTGGCGTTGGAGATTGAACTCACCTGTACTGGAAAATAGCTTTCTTGGAGAATGAAAATACCAGAACGCAGAAAACGCCACGATGAAAACGAAAAGCAGGATGATGGTAACATACGGATATTCCACTTCGGGCCACTGGCAAGGGTCAAAACTGAAGGAAGTGAAAGCTGAGTCTCAAGGTGATCCGTGCATCCCCATGCTCACAGCAGCATGAGGCCCACTGGTCAGAAGGTCAAAGCGACCCAAGTGCCCGTGGAAAGAGGAAGGGACAGACAAAACGTGGAATCCGCACGCAGCACAACATTCATCCTAAGAAGGAAGGGGATCCTGGCACCTGCCGCAACACAGGTGAACTTCGAGGACATCGGTCCAAGTGCAATAAGCACGGCACGAGAGGACAAATCCTTTGTGACTCCACTTCCATCAGGTACAGGCAGTGGGCACAGAGACACAAAGTAGCCTGGTGGCTGTAGGGGACTGGGGGAGGGGACAGGGACCAGGGAGGGGATGAGACTGGGGAAAGGATGGGGACTGGGGAAGGGATGAGGACCGGGGAGGGGATGGAGATTGGGGACTGAGGAGGGGATGGGGACTGGGGAGGGGAGGGGACAGGGACGGGGAGGGGACCGGGAAAGGGGACCAGGGACAAGGGATGCTTTACCACAGTTAAAATTTTTTAAGTTTTTTTTTGGGGGGGAGGTGTTGGTGGTGGTGGTGTTGACCTTAAACCAAGACAAGCTATGACAGGTCTTCTGCATGCCTGGACATTTGGGATACATCAGGGAACCAGGTGCAAGGTCCTGGAAACCGGGACCAATTCATAAACCAGGCTCGTGACCACAGACGTGTGCCAAGTTAGGGACCTAAGACTGCAGATCCTTGATTTGGTGGAGATGCTTCTAAACGTCAACAGTCGTAAGGGTGGGGGCGGAGGGGGGTCCCAAGGCTGCAGGAAGCAATGCAAGCTCAGAGGAATGTCCATCTGGAAAGGAAGCCGGCCACCCTTCTAAGAGCATTGTGCACCACACTTAGTCTGGGCTGTGACGTTGGGAGGGGATGAGGCCCGCTCCCAGGAGCACAGCCTGGAGGAGACACAGGGCTTCCCTCGCTGTTTCCAGAAGCCCCTTCAGTATTCCTGTAGCAGCGTGGGTGTCATCGAGGCCCCTGCAAAAGACACCCCCCAAAGTGCTAGAGGAGGAGCAGCCTCTGCCCCCGGGGTCGGCACAGCTGCGTGGGGCAGGGACAGGTCAGGTAAGAGGGACAAGATAGGGGAGGCGTCTAAAATTAGCCTGGAGCTGAAGCAGACCCAGCTGTGTTATCAACTGTGGGGGACGGGAGCGAGGAGTGGCAGGAGCCCCCAAGCACGTCCTGGCTTTCGTCTTGGTCGCCAGAGGGATGGAGGGGACACTCTCTGTGCCTTGAAGGACAGGCTGAAAGACTTCCAGAGGAGGCTGGATGACAAGCCTGCTTTTAGAGATGCAGCCCCTGCGGCACCCCCATCACCCCCAGCCCTAGACTCAGAGTAGCAAGAGCTCAACAGAAAACATCTCCCGCCCGTGGGACCACAGTCTATTCTATTCTTATAAATAGAATATTTAGCAAGGGAAAAATATAAGTTTTTAATGAGTTTTTCACAAGGAGTACAAACAGGCTTTATAGACGTAGTCTTAGTAAACACCAATCTAGCACTTTCTGCAAGCCAAGCACAGTCCTAAGGGCTTTATAGCTATTAACTCATTTAAATCCCCAAGACGAGAACCCCTTGAGGGAGGGAGGGAGGTCCTGGTCCTTTGCCTGCAGGAAGGGTATTTACCCAGGAACCCAGACCACAGACTAGGACTCCAAAGAAAGATGCTTAAAATAAGCTCAACATCCTTCCCCCGTCCTTCAAAGCTGATGATTAATTGATACGAATAACAAACAAAATTAATCTCATATTTAAAAGATTATCCACATTGAGCTCCACGGAGATTTTAAAACACTCAATGGAGCCAAAAGAAACAGCACTGAGATTGCAAGTGGAAGGTGCCAATTAAAAAAGTGACTGAAATCCCTAGAAACGCAAACCCTTATAATTTCATTATGAGAATCCATAAAGCTGACACCTTGGACAGTTGGACTCTGCTGACCAGGAGGGAACGTTTCCCTTCCCCTTCCGTTACCCCCAAATTAGCAAATCAATGCCTGACCAGGCTGTTGTCAGGCATCCAGCCAACGGGAGGAATTTAAGAAGAAACCACAATGCTCCCCAAACCTCTTTAATTTACAGAGCACCAGGGTCCAGGGGGCCTAATGCAACACACTGCTCTGCCAAAAACAACCTATAGAATTTCTTTCGGATGAGAAAACTAAAATGCCTTGCTAATTGCTTTTCCTCTCCAGCGACCTGTCTTGGAATCTGTGGGCCTGGGTGCACCTCTCCCACCACCGCCGGGGGCAGGAGGAGTCCAAGCTGGGCTTCCTCTACCCCTCGGGGGCCGCCACTGTCCATGTGGCCCCTTCCCTGGAGGGGAGCCCCACACAAGTCCACGCAGAGGGCACGTGCGAGGATGGTGAGCCCGATCTGCTGCCCGGGCAGGAAAGCTCCCCTTCTTATGGGAATCAGGAATAACCGCTGGATGAGATGAGAACTGGGTGTTACACCATATGTTGGCAAATTGAATTTAAATAGAGTATTTTTTTAAAAAGGGAAAAGGAAAAGGAATGACCGCTGAAACCTCGACGGGCCTCCTGGGCCGCTTCTACCGCTCCAGACTCACATGATTCACGGCCCCTCCTGTCTGGTTTTTCCTTCCCACTCCAGCTGGGAATTTGGTCCCTTGGGAAACTTTATTTCTTCCAAAGGAACATAAATACAGCGCTTTTTCTTCAAATCATTTGTTTTGTTGGGTTGGGTTTTTTTAAGCTTTATGATTCTTGTTATTTTTGATTTGTGGATTCAGCAGAAAAGAAAGTTAACAAGGAATGCCTGGTGCTGGCGACGGTGTGGGGAAGCTGCAGATGGGCCTTAGGTGTACTAGAGGCCATGGGGTCGGCTCTATCAAACAACCACAGCATCCCCACACACGTTATTATTACTGCTAATAGCTGCCTCCTTCCTGGAACATATTAAGGACCTACCAACATCCTATATGGAAATCTATACTTAAGAAATAGCTTCAAGGGGAGCATGGGTGTCTCAGTCGGTTAGTATCTGCCTTTGGCTCAGGTCATGATCCCAGGGTCCTGAGATCAAGACCTGTGTTGGGCTCCCTGCTCACTGGGGAGCCTTGCTTCTCCCTCTGCCTGTGTCTCTCCCCCTGCTTGTGCACATACATGTTCTCTCTCTCTCTCTCTCATAAATAAATAAAATCTTAAAAGAAAAAAATAGCTTCAAATACAGAGAGAGAATCATAGCCAAATAAATCTGGCTTTCTATTTAATGCCTAAAATATGTAGCATCGTTAATAACATGGAATAACTTAGGAAGCAACTAAAAAGAGAACTAAGGAAAAAATATTTAAAGACACTATTATGCATTCCCAATAAATGATGTTTCTACACAAATATCTGGGACAAAGCAAAAGATCCCATCGCTGTGGTCCCATCAACGCTGTCACATGCTCCCTTTAAAAATAGGCAAAACTCAGCGTTCTACACACAGGCTCTCTTCGAAAGTAGACATTCCATTTGCTAAGTGTAGACAGGATAATGGAAATCAAGAGCCAACATAATCAGAAGCCACGATAATTATCCCAGTTGTCAAAACCAATGACCAAAAAAAAAGCATGAAGAGGCACAGGCTAGTTACCGAGTCTCCAAGTATCTCCCTGAACGATAGGAACTAATCAAGAAAGAAGCCACAGAGATTGTACAGCAAAGAAACCTGGCAGACACCAGCTTCACCGAGTGACCAGGCGAACACCCCAGCACAGGGACAGGGGGGTGCCGATATAATGCAGCCTCGCTCCCGCTGCCTTCCCGCCAAAAGCACGTCGTCTGAATCTGAATCCACACGATAGAAAACAGACAAGCCCGAATCAAGGAACATCCCACCCACACAACGGCCAGTGCTCTTCCAAGGTGTTGAGGTCAAGAAAAACAAGGCAATGCTGAAGACATCACAGATCGGGAAACGTGGGATCCTGGATCAGATCCTGGACAGCCAACAGACTAGTGCGAGGACTGGCGGGCTTCAAACACGCTCTGAAGTTCCCTTAAGAAGATCACGCCAACGTCCATTTCCTAGTTCTGATAAACGTGCTGTTTCGATGGGTGATGCTAACTAACCCTGGGGAAAGCAGGGTGAAGGGTGGAGGGAACTGTACTCTTTTCGTGACTTTCTATCCATATCAAACTATTTTCAAGTAAAAAAAGAAGAGGGTGCGTGTGAGTATATGTGTATGTCTGTATGTATTGTCCCGCCGAGATGCAATTCTAAGTCTGAGCAAAAGGTTTTATATTTGGAAAAAAATGTGAAGAATAAATATTTTAGAAAAAATATTGAAACCATCAAACATGCAACAGGTAAAAATTTAGGGTCTCTCTGGTTTATCGGTTGTAACTTGTTTAAGAAAGCTTTTAATGTAATATTTCTTTAATATTTTATTCCTCACATTGTATTAAAGTTAATGGGAGTCATTAGACCTTTAGGTAACATTATCTTGAGATCAGAAAAAAAAAAAAAAAAGAAGTACTTATCCCCCAACAGGCCAGCCAAGAGTATAACGTGGTGAAGCTTTTTACAGAAAAAAATATTGACAATATTCATGAAAACGTAAAATGAAGACAAAAATCTATCATACAGGAATTTCTGATCTCCAGCATCAAGGACACAGGTAACAGGTCCTCAAGGACCCGCCATACAGGCTGAGCAGACTTTTATTCTTCGGGATGAATCATACTGAAAAGACTTCATCTCCTTTCTCTCTACAAAAAGGTCCCAGCCCTGCCAGTCCATGATAACAGCGTGGGATTGGACGGTGCACCAGCTGGGGGGATTCAGAGCGATTCAGCTGCCTGCCAGGGACTCAAGAGACAAAGCCGACCAAGGGGGAAGACGGAACCACCAACAGCTGCCCCCAGGATCCACCATCCGGTAACAATAAGACGCCAACTGAGGCAGCAGGCTCATGCTCATTGGCAACGGGAAGCAGAAAACAGACATCGCCCAGAGAAGGTTTTGAGTCATGGAGAGAGGCAAGGATCCCACATAGAATCACTGAATCAGACCAACGCAGGACTCACTTCTCGCTCCTGGAAAATCCACCACCCACCCCCCTCCACCCCCGAGCACCCCCAGCAAGGGCACAAGCTCTGCTTCCCATGATCTACTGAAAACCCCAGATACATTTCTTTTGCAAGCTATCCTCCCAAACCCCCTCTGCTCCAGCGGGTCTAACGGCTTTCAGCATTCGTGAAGTTGAAAAAATCGGACATTCCCACATCTTTCACATACGAAATACCTGGAGTCGTCCCAAAGACAAAAGGTAGAATAGTGAGCGCCAGGGCCTGGGGAGCAGGTGGGCAGGTAGTGTTTAATGGAGACAGGATTTCACTTTTCCAAGATGTAAAGAACTCTAGAGAAGGATGATTGTGAAGGATGATGGTGACAGTGTAAACATACTTGGTGCCACTGAACAGGACGCTTAAAATGGCTAAAATGGGAGACCTGGGTGACTCAGTGGTTGGGCATCTGCCTTCAGCTCAGGGCATGATCCCAGGGTCCTGGGATCGAATCCCACATCCGGCTTCCCACAGGGAGCCTGCTACTCCTTCTGCCTGTGTCTCTCATGAATAAATAAAATCTTTTATTAAAAAATGGCTAAAACCAGTGCACCTGGCTGGCTTAGTTGGTAGAGCGGGTGACCCTTGATCTAGGGGTCTTGAGTCCAAGCCCCATGTTGGGTGTGGAGCCTACTTAGAAAAAAATGACTAAAATGGTGAGTTGGTATATATGTAACCAGAAATTTTGTTTAATGTTTAAAAAAAAAAAAAAACTTCCAGAGAATAAGATTACATACTCCCTCTGTAGCTCCTGGCCAGGAGAAATGTTTCCTACCAAACTGAAAATACTCAAGCTACTGCTCACCAAGGCCAACCAACCAGCAGTCCACCCGCGGCCGGTGCCCAGGGGCCAGCCAGTCGGCTTCCTGGGGCACCCTCCTCGGGGCAGCCCTCCACCATAGCCAGGCCCGAGGAAACAGGGAAGATGTGAGCACAGGTGCTCTGAGCAAATAAGACAACTTCACCTTTACAAACCAAGAACTGAAGCAGGAACTAGCCTCCTTTTGGCTCATCAGGTCAGCTTGCAACTGGATACATTGTATTTTCCCCACTAATGTCTTCACAGAGAGTTTAAGCCTGCAACAAAGTTTTCAGTTTTGCTCATGTGATGCAATTCTTTTCTTTTTAAATTTTTTTTATTTATGACAGTCACACACACACAGAGACAGAGAGGCAGAGACACAGGAGGAGGGAGAAGCAGGCTCCATGCACCGGGAGCCTGACCTGGGATTCGATCCCGGGTCTCCAGGATCGCGCCCTGGGCCAAAGGCAGGCGCCAAACCGCTGTGCCACCGAGGGATCCCATGCAATTCTATTGGCATTTAGGAGTTAGGATGTTTTGGGGGCTCCAGGAGAAAACAAAAAAATATCCTAACCTTAAGAGCCTTCCAGATGACGAGGTCCACGGGAAGGGGTCCAGTGATGTCACAGAGGCTGAAAGTTCCACCTGCCCATCGCATCATGCTTTGCAATGACATTTCACCCTCAAGTTTGGTACTGGAGGGTCTCCATCAAGCTGCAGAGATCACACCAGCCCCAGCAGGAAGGAGGAGCAAGTGGCCAGAGGCTGTCTCCAGCCCTCTTTCCCTCACACCTCATTGGCCAGAACCAGGATAGGGACTGGCCCCCAGCCAATCACCGGCAAAGGAGAAGGTGGTTGCCATGCGGGTCTTAGCCAATCACGACTGGGGCTCACCAGGAAGTGGCTGAGCTCAAAGCCTCACCTGCTCCCAGACACCTGAACGCAAGCCCACAGGCCTCAGGGAAGGCGGGCAGGGCTCACACAGCGGGGAATCCTTCGGTTTCTTTTTCTGGTTTCTGGATTAAAAATACGCCACAAGTCTGCTAAACACCACCACTTAAGAGCCAATTTGCCACTTTTTGTAACCAAGGTGGTTCCATCCTCCACAACTGAACATCTCCCTCCCCCTAATGTAGCATCTGACAGCAGGGTTGCCTCTACGGTCAGCGACTGGCCGTTCAGACAAAGGGACGCCATCCTAAGAGCAGCGGCAGGGACCCGCAGGCTTCCTGCAGCTGGCACTGCTGGGAGCTGAGATCTCCGCGCCAAGCTCAGCATTGATGAGGAGATGACGCGGAGGATGGACTCCACCTCCCACAGGGGGATGAAGTGAACTGAGGACCAGGACCTCATGGGCAGCCCCCACAGATGATCCGAACACGCGCCTGGCCTCAGCGGCCCCTGGAACCCATCCCTTCCTCTGGCATCCCTGGGGGAAGAGTCCAATACGCTTCTGTTCCCATCGGAGGGAGTGAGGAGGGAGGCCGAGGGCTGGCTGAGCTTAGGTTCTAGAGTGGGTGTTGGGGGATTCGTAACATCTGTGCTCAACGGTATCCCGGGGTCTGTTCACATGGGCTCTCAGATCTCAGTCTTCAAGAGGACCCCAGGAAACCCAGCAGCTTCTGGAAGGTGTGTGGTCATATCTTGGCTACAACTGGCCCCACTCAGGAGAGCGCCAAGGAGGAAGGAGCCAGTGCTGGCTTGATCGAATCATGGGGATTTGTTTCCTTGGCCACTAATCATTTTGGCGCCTGGAATTCTTCCATGGTCTTGCCAGGAGTCAGTAACTCTGGACGGAAATTAGAAACTCAAAGTCATGAATAAGCTCATGCGGATTTCCAGTCCTGTGAGCTTATTTTGTTCGGGGGAAGCTGCCATGACTTTTCTGTTGGTGGATTCTCTAATCTCGTCAAGCATTTCCCATGTGTAATGCTCTGCCTATCAATGCTTGGGGCAACAGCCAGCACCCCTGGCCGCCACCTAAGCCCTCTCCTCAAAGCCTCAGTGGGGCACCCCCTCCTGCAGAGAAATCCTGAGGGACCCCGGCCTCCACTGGCTCCCACCCTTCAACCTTTATCCTCACAACCCTCTGCTACCCAATGCCAACATCTGCCAGACTTCAAATCCAAAACTCCTCTTTTAAAAGGTCAGAAAATTCTCAAGTGAAGGCATCGTACCCACTAGACAGCTGACCCCATCTGTGGCCCTCATGGCCACTGTTTTCCTTATGGTCACTCAGACCTCCAGCAGAATGCCCAACGGGATGACGATGGCCATGTTTGGGGCCCTTCTCCTGGTCCCGACACCAGCTATCTCATATATGTCTTTCCTTGTAACTAAGGTCAGAAACTTAGCAACACTTTTTTGGAATGTGACGTCTTATTATATAAAGGATCCTGAACTCCTGCTTTCTCCCAAGAAACAGGCAAAGAGGAAGACAACTGTGGCTGGCTGCCACAATGGTAGAAAGACTGGCTGGCTCAGTCCATGGAGCACGTGACTCCTGATCTCAGGGTCATGTGTTCAAGCCCCATGTTGGGTGTAGAGGTTATTTAAAAACTTAAATTAGTTTTCTCTAAATAAGAAAGATCCTGAAGGGGCACCTAGGTAGCATGACCCATCTCAGTTAAGCATTCGACTCTGCATCTCAGCTCAGGTCTTGATCTCAGAGTCACGGGTTTGAGCCCTGCAATGGGCTCCACGTTGGGCATGGAGCCTACTTAGAGAAAAAATGATAATACGTAAATATTAAAAAAAATAAAGATCTTTAAAAAGAACAAGGTTCCCCAAGCACCCAAAGGTTTTCTCATCGATGGGTAGAAAACATTCACGGCTTCTGAGTCGATGGGAACAAATGAAACCACAGGACACTGTGCTCTTCCATAATTCTTCAGCTCTCCCCTTCCCAGAGGCTCCAAAATTAATTCCAGTGTTTGCTCAAGTGCTGGTTATCAGCTTCATCACCAGCCACGGGTGCACAGTCGTTAATCTCCTCCCTCTCCCTTGCACACTGAAGGGCTGCCGCTTGGGCTCAACGTTCCTGGGCTGGCTCGGGCCTCGAACACCCTCACCCTCTCAGGGCGGAATCCACCTCCTGCCTCGCAGGCTGCCCCCCACACACACACCAGTCTCCAGGTTTTTTGGTCCTAAACTGTGCCCACTACTGTCTGATACTCAAAGCAGATTTTTAGAAAAGAATCCGAAACCCAGAAACTAGGGGGAAGAAGATACCTAGAGAGGAGCTCCCAGGAAAGAGGTATCGTGCGGAAGTTTACTTTATGTGGCAAAAAAAAGGCATAGAGGCCGCCCCAGGTGGGGTGATCTCGTGCCCTCGCTGCCCACGGTGCAGGGGGACCACACCACCTGTGCCGGCATGGAGTCCTCTACCATTCGTTCAGCCTAACAGAATTATTTTCCTTCAGATATGCACAAAAATAGGGGACACCTGGGTGGCTCAGCGGTGGAGCATCTGCCTTTGGCTCAGGGGCGTGACCCTAGAGTCCTGGGATCGAGTCCCCAATCGGGGACCCTGCAAGGAGCCTGCTTCTCCCTCTGCCTGTGTCTCTGCCTCTCCCTGTGTCTCTCATGAATAAATAATTTAAAAAAAAAACGATATGCACAAAAAAAAAAACCTACGCATGTGCACACGCACATATACCTATACACACACACACCTGCTTACGAGGTGAGCCCCATCATTTCTTCCAACACAATTTGAGAAGCACAGGGGTCTGTGCCCACCACAAGCGGGATAGGGGTGCACCAGTGAGAAAGGCGGCCATAGTCCTATCTTCTGGGACCTTCAGGTATGGCAGGAGAGCTGGGGCCCCAAGACTGCAGGGGGTCACTCGATCCCGATCCCTAGGATGAAGGCAGATGCACATTTTATGAGAACAGTGTTGGCCAGGCAGGCATAGGGACTTCTCGGCAGAAGAGGCTGTCCCTGCACAATGGACGAAAGCCAGCGTGGCTGGTGCGCAGCAGCCCCAGATGACAGCAGGGGTGCTCGGGGGTGGGGTGGGGAGGCAGCTGCACAGGTGGGCAGAAGCCAGAGAGGCCAGCGTGGGCCACCTCCCGCTCAGGCCCCTGAGTGGGGGTCCCGCCTGTGTTCAAGCTAGGTGATAACTGGATGCAGCACAGAGCTCACTGGTCAGGCCACTTCATAACTGGAACGTTCATTGCTGTATCCAGCTGCAATCTCTCCAGTGACGTTACCGTCCCATCCTGCACCTGCCCCCAGATGCCACGCGGGGCCACTAGGCAAGCTCTCCCACATGATTTCACGGATCCCAGCCCAGGGGTACCCTGGAACTCTGTCCACACGTGGGGCTCCTGACCGCAACACTTTTAAGGATGGTTTACAGTAAGATGGAGAGAAAAGCTAATGCCAGCTTTCAGGAGATCTTTTTGTTTGTTTGTTTTAAGATTTTATTTATTCATGAGACACACACACATACACAGAGAGAGAGAGGCACAGGCAGAGGGAGAAGCAGGCTCCATGAGAGGAGTCCGATGTGGGACTCGATCCCAGGACTGCAGGATCATGACCTGAGCTGAAGGCAGACATTCAACTGCTGAGTCACCCAGGCATCCCCAGGAAAAGGCCTTTTAAGACAAATGTGTGAAAGCGGGAGCACGCGAGACAGCCACTGTTGCAGGCTGACAATAGCCATGGGCCAGCAATGTCTTATCTTGTCAAAGAAGGCACTGGTGATGTCGCGTCCTGTGCGATTCTGCGAATATCCTGAAACTGGTGAGTTCTTCCCTCCAAAGAGGAGAGTTTATGTGTGCTCTATGGCAGTAATTCTGGTGTGAAAATAAAAGTGGCAGGAAGCACATGCACATGAGACGTGCACATGGTCTGCGGTGGCACCTAAGAGGTTAGCTTCGTGGTAGCCAAAAACGTGGTAGTCATTCCAGATGACTGAAGTTGAAAAAACAAGCAAGACAGAATCAGCGATCAGCCCTCTCTGGCCCCAGTCAGGCCCGTGACACACACTGGCCACCACCCCCAGCCAGACCCTCCCCACCCATCCAGCCCACGGCGATGACTCTACAAAGTCCATATTCCCTGTTGACCTTACATTCCAAGCCACTTCTCGACACAACCACGCAGCCTAAGATTTGACACATTTTTAAACAAATGGCATCCAGCTTCCCACACTGGAAAATCTCTAAGGGACACATAGGTGTCATGAATGAACTTCTTTGCTTTATAGGCACCCAATAAGTGTTCATGATGACTACTCCCAATAAATAGGGTTTTTATACAAGGTCTCCTGCTTCTTTTTTTTTTTTCTCCAGATTCTATTTATGTATTTGTGAGAGACACACAGAGAGAGAGGCAGAGACACAGGCAGAGAGACAAGCAGGCTTCATGCAGGGAGCCCAACGTGGAACTCGATCCCAGGACCCCAGGATCACGCCCTGAGCCAAAGGCTGATGCTCCAGCGCTGAGCCACCCAGGCGCCCCGCTTCTTCTTCTTCTTTTTTTTTAAGATTTTATTTATTTGAGAGAGGGAGAGCGTGCACACATGCACAAGCAGAGAGGGGCAGAGGGGGACGGAGAAGCAGACTCCTCACTAAGCAGGGAGCCCAATGCGGGGTTCAATTCCAGGGCCCTGGGATCGTGACCTGAGCTGAAGGCAGACACTTCACCCACTGAGCTCCCAGACGCCCCCAAGATCTCTTGCTTCTTAAACAGCTGCCTTCTCAGACAACCATAACTCCTCAGCCCAAATGTATAACACAATGTGCTTTGGATTCTTACACGAGCCTGCTTTTTCTTGACTCTGTTCTTTAAATACCAAATTCATCCAGTATAAATTCATATTAAAGCAAAGGCCAGCTCGTAAAAGTACCGGTTCAGTACAACTCACAGATGCCTCCCTGTCCCTGAGCACAGGACCATCTGAACAACTAACCGTGATTTATGACCTTCCAAATATTATTCTTCTACCTCCAGTCTGCTTCCAGTATGAACATTTTCAAAAAAATCTCAGAGGATCATTTCACGTGTTAACGGCCTTGTTCAATTTTTTTTTTCTTCTTACCAAACGTGTACCTGGGCTCCTACAACACCACGTTAGCCAAGTCTCTGGAGGTACTTGCTCTTGGCAATCTAAATTCTCATTTCAGCTGCTCCCACTAGCACAGTGGGGATTTCAGGCTGCCAGAGGCGGGGTGCAGCGGTGGGAGGTGGGACTCGGGCCTGCGATCTCGCATCTTGCTTGCTCCGACCTTACTGGAAGGTTTCTCTGCACCCCTCAGAGCAGGTATCCACTGTGCACCGCCAGGTGAAATACGAGGGAGCTGTGAACCAAGAGCTCCAACACTTACCAAGCCTGCGTTTTCTCAGACATGTTTGCACAGGCCGGACGGGACCGCTCTGAGCAGCCCCGGCCCCCGACCCTACACCTGCCCCTCTGATGCCACCTGACCCCTGGAGGTCTGCAAGTCCAGCCTCTGGACAGCCAATTCAACCCCTGACATTAGGGGCACACTGTGTGAAATGGAAGCTTTGAGAGCTATTTTCCCCTCCTCTTTTGAGTAACCGGTAAGAAGCTGGAAAAGGTAACCCTCATCGAATGACCTAGAAGACTCCACAGTGTTATCACTGGGACCTGAATATTGATAGAGCACACACTGCTGATTTGAAATCTCTGGAACTATGATGTTAATTTCTTCTTTAACTTCACACACTTGTTTTTATTTAAGAATAAATACCATGCTTGACCCTCCCGCCTGAGGGAGGGGGCCGAGGACAGAGGGCAGTGGGCCAAGGCCGGCATTTATCAAAAAGAAGGCCAACTCGGGGAGCCTGGGTAGCTCATTCAGTTAAGCATAGGACTCCTGATCTCCAGGCATGAGTTCAAGCCCTGGGTTGGGCTCCCGCTGGGCATGGAACCTACTTAAAAATAAATAAATAAATAAATAAATAAATAAATAAATAAATAAATAAATAAATAAATATAGTAAATGAATAAATAAAAGCAGGCCACCACCAAGTACTGCAAAGGATGTGAGGAGCCAGATCCCTCACACCCTGCCTGGTGAGGATGTGGGCCCCTGCGACAAACAGACTGGCTATGCCTCAAACACTATACACAGTCACCCTGTGACCCCAAAACCGCATTCCTAGATGTACCGGGTCTGTGTAAGGGAAACTCACACCAATCTCACCTGCCCCCCCCCCATCCTTACAATGCAATGAGAAACAGTTTACATAGTGGCAATTAGATGTGCATACTAACTGTTGCATGTTCTGCAGACTTGAAGATTTTTTTTTTTAAGAATTATTTATTTATCCATGAGAGACACAGAGAGAGAGGCAGAGACATAGGCAGAGGGAGAAGCAGGCTCCCTGTGAGGAGCCCGATGCAGGACCCAATCCCAGGACCTTGGGATCATGACCTGAGCCAAAGGCAGATGCTCAACCACTGAGCCACCCGGATGCCCCTTGAAGAGTCTTTAAGCATTACATGAGAACCTTTTCCAAAGCACCAACTCCTGGGTTTTAGCATCTCCTCTCCTGTCAAGCTCTGTAGATGGGCCCTGTGGGTGGGTCCTGCAGCCTGTCCGGATCTTTGTCCTCGGTACACAGCACGAAGCATATCCAAGCACCATCCCCCATAGGCCCACATGCTGGGGCTCTGCTGGACGTGGCCTCCCCCAGCCCCATCAAGCAAATCCTGCCCAAAGACACCTCAACCTCCACATAAAGCTACTCCCTCGGTGGCTGGGTGGCTCAGTCCATTAAGTGTCTGACTCTTGGTTTCCATTCAGGTCATGATCTCAGGGTCGTGAGATTGAGCCCCACATCAGGCTCCATGCTCAGTGTGGAGTCTGCTCCAGATTCTCTCTCTCCCTTTTCCTCTGTCCCTCCCCTGTTTGTGCGTGCACACACACACACACACACACACACACACACACATACATGCACTCTCTCTCTTTCTCTCTAAAATAAATAAAATCTTTAAAAAAAAAATGCTCCCACATGCCAAAGACTTCTTGAAGTTATAATTAACAATATGAGACCATGAAGCCTATGTTGTCATCAGCTCTGAGGATTTCAATGTGCACCTGGCAACAGAGAGGCTCCCTGTATGTTGCTGAATAAACCAACAAATGGGCAGCCCCGGGTGTACAGCAGGTACTGCTCTGGCTAGCTGAAATGATGCGTCCCCAGCAGCATTCAGAGCTGCACACCCCCCGCAATGCCAGTGTCTGGAAACCGCATGCCAGAAACATCCAAGACAAGAAAACCTGCCACTGGCTACTTCAAGACGTGGGAAGGAAAATGGGTCTGGAGACCACGGGCTGAGGAAATGAACAGACATCTGGACACATGCTTTCTTCCTAAAATTTGTACAGAAAGCATTAAAGAAAAGAAAAAAAAAAGAAAAAAGAAAAAAAGAAAAATAAAAAAAATTAAAAAAAAAGAAAGCATTAAAGACGGTGCCTCAAGGACCACAGTTAATCTCTCTGAGCAATCACTGCCCTAGAATCACTCAGGTTGACAGAACTGATCAATACTTTAACACTGATCTGAGATTTTTACCAATGTGCTTATAAATTCGTGGCCTGTTGCAAATAATGTCCGCACAAAGGAGCCATTTTCTGGACTGTGCACCTGCCCACCTGCTCACTATCCTCCTGATTAAGGCAAGCAGGGTCCCCGGGCACACAGGGCTGGGGGGCACCAGGGTTGTCAGAGGAACAGCCCCACTGGTACCTCTGTGACATCCCTGAGCCCAGGGCCCTCTGCCGGGCTCAGTTCTTGGGCCAGAAGAACTTGCATTTTTTTTAATTATATTTATTTATTTGAGAGAGAAAGTGAGAGCACAAGCAGGTGTAGTGGCAGGCAGAGGGAGAAGGAGATGCTTGGCTGAGCAAGGAGCCCGATGCAGGACTCGATCCCAGGACCTTGAGATCATGTGAGCCAAAGGAGGGCATTTAGCCCCTGAGGCACCGAGGTGCCCCAAGAACTTGCATTTCTAACAACTTCTTGCCCAGGTGCTGCTGGCCCAGGGACCACACTAAGATGATCATGCCCATGGGGTTCTGGTTCTCTGGAGAAGGACACCCTCCCAGCACCCAGCACCTGTTTGTCTTGCAGACATGAACTCACACAGCTCTCAGGAATGCAATTCCTCAATATGGCCTTCACGCAGCCCACTGAGGGGACTCCAGCCCCTCCTGGGCAAGCTCTGCCCCCATCCAGTGCAGGTGAGCTCACCAAGCCAGGCCCCCAGTGATGTCCTTGGCTTCCAGTATGTGTGCGTGTGCACACTTCTGGTGCCTGGCACAACCACCCACTTATCCACAAACTTAGGACTTGTCTCTGCACAAGCCCCAATTCTCAATCCCCTCTCCTAATTACTCCCTGAGTCAAAATGTACACGCCCCGAAGCTTCTTGTACGGCAGCAAGTCTACAGATGGGTTAATCTACCAGAGCTCAAACTTGTGATAATGGAGACCCTCTATTAGGAGGGGTGGTCGGTGGGGGGAGGAAAGCCGGCCCCCTGCACCATCCATCTAACAGAAGCGGTGGGGCTGATCCGGGGACGGACACCATTCTGACCCCACAGTGACGGACTCCTGGACAGAACAGCCAGCTGCCCATATTCCTCTTTGGTGGGGAACAAGTAACTTGCCTTCCGTGGCCCCGGCCTCAGTTGTTTGGGTCTGACTGGCATGTACAATTGACCCTCAAACACCACGGGTTCACACTGAGCAGAACTATCCACTTACGTGAAAAGTGTTTTGATGAATACATTAGGGTACCATGAATGTATTCTCTCTTCCTTACGATTTTCTTAATGACATTTTCTTTCCTCTGGCTGACTTTTTGGAAGAATGCAATATGTTACACTCACACACACCCTACAAACCATCCTAATCCGTTGCTGATATGTTATTGCTAAGGCTTCCAGTCAACAGGACAGTGACTGCAGTTACGTTTTGGGAGAGTCGGAAGTTATAAGGGAATTTTCATCTGCGCAGGGGGAGTCAGTGCCCCCAGACCCCACGTTGCTCAAGAGTGCACTTAAGAAGACCTCTGGCATTTTCCCTTCCAACAGCGATTTAAGTTGGATCCACAGACGGAGGCACATCTTCAAACTTCAAGCCATCGTCATTGCCACCGGTCATCCCTGCTGGGAGAGGCAGAAATCCATCCACCTTTGCAAAAGATCAAGAGTGGTCAGCCTGCAGATAACCTTGTTGTACGAAGTGAAATAAGCCAGCCACGAAAAGACAGTCCAGCACATGAGGTCCCTTGAGTGTCAGAGAGACAGGGAGAAGGACACTGGCTGGGGGAGGGCACAGGGATGGGAAGTCTGGGCTTCATGGGGACAGAGCTTCAGTCCTGCAGGAGCAAGAGTCCTGACGACAGATGGCGGGGATAGTTGCACAACGGTGTGAATGGGGTCATTCCCCACCAACTGCACACTTCATGATGATTAAAATGGCAAATTTGATGCGCATTTTACCACAATTTGAAAAAGTGCACAGTAACACAT
The DNA here is from genome assembly GCF_905146905.1 of Nyctereutes procyonoides. NCBI lineage: Eukaryota > Metazoa > Chordata > Mammalia > Carnivora > Canidae > Nyctereutes > Nyctereutes procyonoides. The sequence continues at coordinate 61,617,804 of NW_026575146.1, read as the reverse complement.
TTTTTGGAGTGGTGTGTCACTGGAGTGGGGGAAATGGACCTTTAGCCCCGTTTCGCAAGCCAGACGCAGCCCAACGGAGCAAAGCAGTCTTGTTCAGACTAACTATTTCATCAGCGCCAAACTGTGTCCTGGATGGGACTGTCCTCCCACAGCAGGTCAGAGGTCCAGACTCCTCACCCTGGAGCCGTCCTCCCAGGAGGGAACAAAACACCCCGAGACCTGAGGATCTCAAAAGTCGCCCGGTGGCCTCTGCCCTCCATCGCATTTGGACGCCTATCCAAATCCCAAACTACCCACAGTGAAATGTGACCAGCAAGCAGGCCACCCGGAGGAGAAGTCCTCGCCCACCCACCGGCCGGGGCAGGACGGCTGCTGGGGCCCGTGCCAGGGGCCGCCGCCCGCCACTCCTAACTCTGCAGCTGCCTGACGTTCTGCACTTGCCTACTTGGCACCCATTCATCATAGAGCCAACCGTGCTAACTAGATCTGCTTATTTGTTGCTTTCTCAAAGCTCTGGCAACTAGGACCTCAACCTCACAGATGGGGAGAGGCAGCCCCGCCCTGGGCCACCCAATTCTTCCAGGTGGCAAAGGGCTCCCGGGCAGGCCTTTCTTGTGCAAACCAATCAGTGCAGCACCCACACCCCCAAGTGCTCCGGGCCCAGGAACCTGACAAGGGAGAGCCCCCAGGGCCCAGAACTCACCAGATTCCAGCTGGCAGAGCCTAAGCTGCTTACTCGGCCTGGCCTCACTTTTCCTGCAAAAGCCCAAGGAAGGCTCTGGCCTCACTGCCCCCCACTCCCACTTCTGCTCCCGATGGACCCGATGCCTCCCTCTGGGGCCCTGCATGGCCTGCGTGTCCCTCTGCCTTGGGACGTGGAACAGAACCTTCCTTCAGTGGAAGCTCCCGTGGGGACAGTCTGTGGTGCACCTACAGACCACCGCAGTGTGGGGACAGAAGAAAGGAAGGTGACCTGCACTCCAAGGTCAGTGGCCCTGCTGACTCTGGGGTGGGCGAGTGGGACTCAGAGAGCTGGGTCCGCAGCCCCCACCAGCGCAGATGCATGGCTCTGGGCAGGTCATATCCCTCCCTGCTGCAGCTTCCTCAACCATAACGGGGGTAATAATAATGCCTCCTCTCATGGGCAGATCCAAAGATTTGGGACAATCTGTCCGAAGAGCACAGGCCAATCCCAACCCGAAGTTGCTGCTGAGGGACGACTGTGGTGCCCAGAGGCCTGTCCATATTGTGCGCACCACACAGTGGCTGGCTGTCTTGGCCAGCCGGGGGCTGGGTCCCCAGGACGGACTGGGTGCCGCCGGCGCTTGTGGTCCTCATCACTCTCCAGTAAATACTGACACATCCCCAGATGCCAACAGTCCTATCCACTTTGTCATAGCATTTTTAAACGTTAGATCATTAAATTTTTTTTAAAGATTGTATTTATTTATTCATGAGAGACACAGAGAGAGAGGCAGAGACACAGGCAGAGGGAGAAGCAGGCTCCCTGTGGGGAGCCCAATGTGGGACTCGATCCCAGGACCCCGGGATCATGCCCTGAGCTGAAGGCAGATGCTCAACAGCTGAGCCACCCGGGCATCCCAATCAAGGTTTCTTCTTAACCTGCTCTCGAATCACAGAAGATACAGAAACTGAGATTACAGACCACCCTGGAAACAACAGTAATAAAAACATTGCACGATATGTGACACAATCTAAAAGGTAAAGCTGAAGCCGCACTCAGGAAAACAGACCCTTAAGAACTTGCTTTACTGAAGAATAAAACTGCTCCAAGATTCATTCAGAAAGCTAAGTGGGACTAGCTAAAAAAAACTCTGGGGAGCGGGGTGGGGGTAAGAGAACGGATTACTGCAGCCGAATGTTAAAACATATAAAGCTGTGGTATCTGAAAGTGGGACAGCCAGTGAACAACCTAAAAATAACGCCAAGCTAACAAGGAATTTTTAATACCCAGAAAAGGCTGCTGTTCCCATCACGGAAAGGAATGCATGATTCAATAAAGGATCTCCAAGCAATTTGTCTCAGGAGAGTAAAGGTGGATCCGAATTCCATGTCAATGAAAGATTCAACCCTAAGAGATGAATCATAAGAACCCCTCCAAAAAGGATAATATTAAAAATAACATTACTGTGGCAAAATTCAAAGTATAGAAAAGCCAGTTTCATTTGGCTTTCTGCATAGAACTTAAAACTTTCTGCATAGAAACAAATACCATCAAGCAAAGACCAAGGACAATCTTGATCACGGGAAAGAAAAAATACTTTCCCATGATCAACAGTTAAATGTGATCAGGAATAGAGCTAAAGGATGTCTGGGTGGCTCAGTGGTTGAGAATCTGCCTTTGTCTCAGGTCGTGATCCCAGGGTCCCGGGATTGAGTCCCACATCGGGCTCCCTGCGAGAAGCCTGCTTCTCTGTCTGCCTGTCTTTGCCACTCTGTGTCTCTCATGAATAAATAAAAATCTTAAAAAAAAAAAGAGCAGTTAGGGAAATAACAGAGAACAACTAACAGAAAATTAGTAGAAAAAGTAAACAGTTATTTCCCTGAAAAAAGGAAGACACGGGGACTTAGGAGACACTTGGCCTCACGGTAAAATGTCAATACACAGATTAACATACCATTTCCACTTTTCAGGCTTAACAAGATGAAAATGCCTGACAATGCCCAGAGTTGGACAGGGCTTGGCTCACACCCCGGGACTGGGAGGATAAAGTGCTGCCTTCTGGAAGAGCAATCCTGTAGAATCTATGAAAGATTTAAACATAAACATGCCAGATTTAAAAAAAAAAAAATTTCACTTCTGGGAACTGACTCTCCAGATACACAAGTGCAAACAAAACAAAACAAAATGTGCATCCAGATGTTCCTGCAGCACTGAAGTGTATGCATCAGCTCCAACTTCGGATTAGAAGGATCCACCGGTGGGAGGCCAGTGAAATGTGGGCATCCTTGGGCCTCCACCGGCAGATATTAGCAAAGGCCGAGGGGTGGAAATGGTGCCTGGCATGCGCTAATAGGGAAAGATTTCTAAGAGCCAGTGTTGTTCAAAACAGCAGCGCAGTCTGTGTGGTATAATCTCACTGAATATAAAAACAGATCAGGGATGCCACAGCACGGGCTTGGAAACACTTTGCCCAGTGAGGGAAGCCAGATACAAAGGCCACACAGTGTAGGATTCTATTTATGTAAAATTTCCAGAAAAGGCAAATCCAGAGAGACAGAGTCCGTGAGTGTGGCGATGGGAATGTTCTGGAACCAGATGGAGTTGGGAGGGGAGCACAACACTGTCAGTAGACTAAACTCCCCTGGGTTGTGCACTTTAAAATGGTTAATTCTGGGCAGCCCCGGTGGCTCAGCGGTTGAGCGTGTGCCTTTGGCTCAGGGCATGATCCTGGAGTCCCAGGATTGAGTCCTGCATCAGGCTACCTGCAGGGAGCCTGCTTCTCCCTCTGCCTGTGTCTCTGCCTCTCTGTATGTGTCTCTCATGAATGAATGAATGAATGAATAAATAAATAAATAAATAAATAAATAAATAAATAAATGTTAATTCTGGTGCGCCTGGGTGGCTCAGTCTGCTCAGGTCATGATCCCGGGCATCCTGGGATGCACAGCAGGGAGTCTGCTTCTCCCTCTGCCCCTCCTGCTCATTCTCTCTCTCCCTCTCTCTCCCTCTCTGTCTCTCTCTGAAATAAATAAAATCTTTAAATAAATAAATATAATGGTTAATTTTATGTTAGGCAAATTTTGCCACAATTTAAATAAAAACAAAGGAGATGCACAGGCAAGCACATGTGCCTAGAAAGCATCTGGAATGAAGCACAGAGACTGCCAATATGGACGGGCCACCATCTATCTGGGGATCTCGGGATTGTGGAGGGGAGCATGAGAAGGAGGTGGAGGAGGGGGAGCTTCTCAGTTTACACCCTTCACGGGGCTCTTCTCAAACCATCAGCATGTGTTACTGGGCTTTTCGTGTATGATTGGTGTTTCCTGACTCATACCTCGTCCTGTAATAAATACGTGAGTTACCCTGATGTAAGACTTAAACATTCCAGAGAGAGCTAAATGAAGCCCCAAAGCCAAGAGGGAGGCCCCTTGGAAGAATCTGTCTATTTTCTGTAAAAAAACAGAAAACAGCATAGAATTGTTTTGTGGGGGTTGTCACATAATGATTCTTTAAATACCTGCAACGGTAGATTGATAATTGGGCCCAACAGTAGATTGATAATTGGGCCCAAGCCAAAGCTCCCTCAACATTGTAAAAACCCCCAACCCCACGCCCCACACACCCAGAATACAGGGCAGGCCCCATTCTATAGCCAGGAGGAACAAAACATTGTAAAGAGCATTTTAAAGACCTTAATCCTGGGCAGCCCCGGTGGCTCAGCAGTTTAGTGATTCTGGAGACCCGGGGTCGAGTCCCACGTCAGCATCCTGCATGGAGCCTGCTTCTCCCTCTGCCTGTGTCCCTGCCTCTCTGTGTGTCTCTCATGAATAAATAAATAAAATATTCTTAAAAATTAATTAATTAATTAATTAATTAAAAACCTTAAAACTGAGCAAATCGGCTTATACCCACACTTGGCTTTCATTCTTTCTCTTTTGTTTTGCTCTGTTCTGTTTTGTTTTGAATCAGCTTGGCTTTTAGAGTCCATGATCTAAAGTGACTTAGTCAAGTAGGAGAAACTGGACTATCTTGGGTTTGGGGGATGTTTTTTTTTTTAATTATTATTCAAAAAGAAAAGAAATGGGCTCCAAGTTTAGAGTAGCAGAAGAAAACAACAATCAAAGTTAAGTGAATTTTAGTTGAACTCTGGAAACCCTCCACTAATTAGAAGTCATTGTGCCTGAGCACTGCCTTGAGAAACAACGGGCTGGTTTTCCTTCTCCCAAAATGAAATGACGAAGACATACTGAATTTTGCAAACCATGAAAGAAAACTCATAGAGGTCAAAACAGCCATCTGAATCTTCGCAATGAAATAATCAGGCACTGGACCATTCCTGATGCAACCAGGCCGTGTCTGGGTGACACCTAGCACGTGGCCTCGGCCCCTGCCAACGCCTCCTTGCAATCTGCTGGGGTGCGAGCCGACACCCCTGCCTAGAACTCTCCGCCCTGTGCGGGCCCCTGCGATGCCCACTGTCCAGCACCCAAAGGAGCTGACATCGTGTACCACCCTGCTGGTCGCGTGCCCCTGCAGCCTGCCCGGGAGGTTCCCACAAAAGGTCTCTTTCTGCTTGCTAGCAATTCTCCACTGCCCCCAGAGCCACCCCTGAGCCTTGGAAGAGGACAAAAGGGAAGAAAGGAGAAACCCTCCCCATACCAGGAGCCGGGGACCCCACGAGCCAGCCGGGGCCCCTTGCCCCTTCCTCTCCATTTGGCGCTTCCATGGCTTCCCCGCGGGGCCAGACTTCAAGGAGTCCAATCGCCTCCCGCTTCAAAGGCTTCCAGGCCCCGATAAATCACCCACGCTGACAAGCAGCGCAATCCTAGCGCCCAGGATGTTTGCTCTCAGCGGGTTTTGTTTTTGCTGTTACCGTGGTTCCCCCGAGAGTCACAAAGGGATGGGCGCCTGGCACCTCGAGGAGGCCTCACCCCGGAGGGGAGCGTGTGCAGGCACCTCACCTGGCTCTGACCTCTGGGGGCTGCCCCCTCCCACTCTGCCCGCCCCCATCAAAGCCTCAGGGCCCCCGTCAAAGCCTCAGGTCCCCCATCGAGAGTCAGGCAAGAGGCTGGAGGAACGTGGGGGGACAGGAGGGCGGCTGCCCCACGGCCCCCTGAGGGCAGCCTGGCGGCTGGCAGCAGCACACAGGGCTGGCCACAGCGCTGTCGAGAGAGCAGCACGGGACAGCGAGCTCTCCAGGGGGACAGCCCTGCCCTCCGTGCCAAGTGGCTCATCCCCATCGGGTGGCGCTGGCCCTGCTGTGTCTGGGACCCAGCTCCAAACCCTAACACTGACCAGTCCCGGGGCTCCCGGGCTCATCAACAGAAGGGGTGTCTGGCAGCAGCGTATCGGTCAGCACAGGCCATGGTAACAAACAGCACCAGAACAACAGGCATTCATCATCCCACTGACCTAGAGGCTGAACCGCGAGATCGCAAGATGTGGGCCTGGCTGACTTTGGCATCTTTTCTCCCTGTGTCTTCTCGTCACCTTTGTCACCTTCCCTCCACCGCAAGGCTGTTTCTGGGCCCTGGTTTCTCCTTTTTTGTAGGGACACCAGTCAGACTGCCTTAGGACCCACCGTCATGACTTCATTTTAACTTGATCACATCTGTAAAAATCCTCTCTCCAGCCAACATCATATTCTGAAGTCCTGGGAGTTAGGGCTCCAGCATCCCTTTCTGTGGGGGTCACGTCATCCACATGTGGTGTTGTCTTTACGGAAAGTCATCCAGTGAGAGCAATGGCCCTCCGGCCTCACAACCGGAGAAACACAAAGCTGTTAGTTTTGAAAGACAGCTCCCACTATAGTTCCATCTTAACATTCTTTCAGATTTCCCCGTTTTTTGCTTCGGTTTCAAAATATGCAGAAGACTCTGGTTCTTGCGGCTATTTACATAAGGTCCAAATACCTCAGTGGCTCTGGGGACCGTGGCAGTAAAGGCGGGGGCGCTGGCTGCCCCCTGTTGCCCTGCAACAAGCTGCCCAGCTGGTGCAATTCCACGTGGAGGGTTTGGGGACAGCTTCAAAAAGGATCAATATGTGAAGAACGGGATGGGGATGTGACACTTGGAGGTGGAGAGTCTGCAGAACTGGGGAACTGGCTGGCCTAGGGTTCCCACATCCCAGCCTCCCATGTCCTTACCTGTCTGTGAACACCCTAAAAATCAAAACGCTCCCCAACAGGCTTAGGAACTCCCACGGTCTCCTCGACAGACAGCCTTCCCACGGTTCTCCTTCACCTCCTGCTCTGGCCAGCAAAGGACAAAGCAAGGAGGGAGGTGATGGGAGGCAACAGCGTCTGTGACAACAGCCTCGACTCCTTTATTCAAATGCCAGACACAGTGTCTTCCCTGGCAGCTTAAAGAAAGGACCCAACGAGGTGTCACCGGTGCGGGAGGCACAACGGCACAAAAGATCCTGAGACCCCTCTGCCCTCCTCTCCCCTCCCCCTGGGGAACCGCTGGTGTCATTCTGTGTTTGTAGACTAGACGCCTGATTCTGGAGGCCAGCATCTACACACACACACACACACACACACACACACACACACGGGAGGCCGGATGGTGGGGGGATTTTTTTACACCAGTCACATGCAACATGCATCCCTCTGTGGCCTGACTTTTGTCCCACCCAGCATCCCGCGCTGAATCACTGCTCTGTTGGTACCCAGGGGTTCCCATTTCCATGTCAGCACCCAAGGAGACACAGTGCCGGCTATCTGGCTCCCATTGCAAGACACGTCGCTGTTTCCAATTCCTCTCCATTCGAACTGGGGCGGCAGTGAGCAGCGTGCCGCCCGGGCACACGTGTCTCTTTCTAGAGCAAGACCAGGACGTGCACCCTTGTGACGGTCAGAGCCAGTGCCGACCGCCCTCCAAGTGGCAGCGTGCACCACCCTCCCCCAGCACCACACCACCCACATCACCGCTGGCACGGCTCTCGTTACCCACTGGTGACTCCAGCCAAAGTTCAGGGGGAACGCCACTGGCGGGGGGGTGACTGTCTTGTAACCTGCATCATGTTCGAGCCTAACAAGGCCCGACGCCTTCCTAGGGGTTCTGGCCCTTTGCATCTGCTGCTCCGTGAACTGCTTGCTGTGTTCTGTGTCTCTGCTGCAAGTGGGACATTGACCTTCTCATCTACCTCGGGGGTCAGGTGCTCTGGATACAAACACCCTCACCTGCCGTACGGACTGTAAACGGATCCCCCCAACCCTGGGGGGCTGGACATCACACCCTCTGCACTGAGACACACAAAACAGACCCTTCTGATATGCTGACGCTGAGAAATGCAGGAAGGGGTCGGAGGGACCCAAGAGGTCCCATATCTCCTCCGCCTTGTCTTCCTTCACCTGGATAACCTCTGTGTGATGACACCGGGCCCCGAGAGTGGCGAGGAAGCACCTGCTCCAGGCAGCGCACCGCAGCGCCTTTCTCCTAGAGCACCCCACCCAGAGGGCCCGGGGTAGAAGGGCCAGACCAGCTCGTCAGGGCCCGCCCAGCGCCCCCACACACCTCTGCACCAGGACCCAGCGGGGTCCTTCCCCCCCAGAGCACCCACAGGCCCTGCACCGCGCGAACACCTCTGCACCTGCCGCCACGCAGCGGCGTAGACCCACTGCAAACCCCAGGTCTGGCTGAGGGCCGCTCAGATGGCGAACACCGGGGCTCGGGGGCACCCCTCGCCTGCACCCCCGCTGCGATCGAGGCAAATGTCAAAGGCCGTTTTCTAGTCGGCTGGGGAAAACAGGGCAGGGCTTGGGTCTCAGATAACGCCTGTCTGTGATAACAGTATTGAGATTATGTGGAGAACAGTCCTTACCATTCATGCTGAAGTATTTACAGGTTAAAAAAAAAAATTAAGGCTGTCTGGGACCCATTAAGAGGGCCGGGGGAAATGAAACGAAATTAACAGGACGTGTAACTGTGGAGGCTGCAGGAAAAATATAGAGGGGTTCACTGTACTTAGTCTCATTGTGCGTCTGCCTGACGTTTTCTATAATGAAAAAGCGAAGGGGAAATGTGTTAGAGGTCCTGGCAATCTAGAGACGAGACTCAGACTTGGCAATTTTCAGCCTCGTTGAAGAAACTGGTGTCGAAAACACGAGCGTCTTCCACCCCCCCGCCAGCCTCCCCAGCCCTGTGTGAGGTCTGACACCATTTCCAATAAAACACAACTGTTTGTGTCTTTCTTCTTAGAGACACTGGCTATGGTCACACGTGTGTAATGACTTGTTCAATCCTCTACTTGTAAATCATTTCCTTTTTTTTTAAGATTTTATTTATTCATTCATTAAAGACACGGAGAGAGAGGCAGAGGGAGAAGCAGGCTCCCTACAGGGAGCCCCGATGTGGGACTCGATCCCGGCACCCCGGGGATCACATCCGGAGGCGAAGGCAGATGCTCCACTACTGAGCCACCCAGGAGTCCCTGTAAATCAATTCCAACTTACAAAAAAGTTGCAAGATTCATGCAGGAAACTCCCCCCTACACACACACACACACCCATCCTCTTGATCAGACCCACAAATTTTTCACATTTCCCCCATGTGTCCACCATACTGTCTCCGCACACGCCGTGCTCTCCCTTCCGAAGACTCCAAAGAGATTGCAGACATTACGTTATCCATTAATGCACAGTATATACATCCCAAACGTCAGGACATTCTCTTCAACGACCTCCCTATGATTCACAAACTCAGGGAAGTTAACTTGGACAACATTTTTGAGTAATTTACGCCCACATTTCAATTTCATCAAACGTTCCACCAATACCCACATCACGTGTTTTTGCCATAGCACCGACCCATCTGGAATCACACAGTGCATGTGGTCACCCCGTCCCATAGGCCCGTTCCTTGGCCATCTTCGTCCTTCACGACCTTGAGGTTTGCTGCTAAAAGCCAACTGTTTCAGTAAGATGCTTTTCCAGTTGGGCTTGCTAGTGTGCGTCACCGTCAGAGTCAGGTGTCATATCTCCAGCTGGAAAGCAACCCAAGTGACACCCTTCTCAGAAGAACGTGTCCATCGGCCCGCCCAGGTGGCATGAGCCTTGATCACCAAGTTAGGGCGACGTCCTATGCCTCTCCAGTCTTGTTGCTAACTGTCCCCTTGCAAATGAGGGCTGGGGTGGGGGGCGGTGGGAAACACTGTGGGCCAGAAACATTTCCTGCTCCCCACCATGTTGGCCTCTTCTAATTAGATTCAGCATTCATGGAGGACTCTTGCCCAAATCAATCTCTACAATTACTATTGCTAAATGGGATTTTTCCTGCTCACTGCACATTTATTAATTGACATTTTAAAAATGTATTTACCTATTTATTCATGAGAGACACAGAGAGAGGCAGAGACATAGAGGGAAAAGCAGACTCCCTGCAGGGAGCCCGATGTGGGACTCGATTCTGGGACCCCAGGATCACGCCCTGAGCTGAAGGCAGACGCTTAACAGAAGGCAGACGCTCAACCGCTGAGCCACCCAGAGTCCCCTAATTGGCAGTTTGCTATAGGGAAGTGCCCTCTCTTCCCCATCCCTTCTATTTATTTGTGGAACATAGTGGGTTAAATAGTGTCTCTCAAAATTCATATTCACCCAGAACTTCACATGTGACCTTATCTAGAAATAGTCTTTGCAGCAGTAACAAGTGAAGGGACCCTGAGACGAAACTGTCCTGGATTTAAAGGGAGCCTAAACACAATGATAGGTGTCCTTACAAGAAGAGGAAGGGACCCACACAGACACCGAGGAAGGGCAGCTCTGAGAAGGTGAGGGAGAAAGCAAGCTGATGCCGCCACGATACAAGGGACACCACAAGGGACAGTCACCAGGAGCTGAAAGAGGCAAAAAAAAAAAAAAAAAAAAAGATTCCCTGGAGACTCCCAAGAGTGTGGACTGCTGACACGGGGATTTTCTGCGGACATCCTCTATTTCCTATGTTTGAAGTCACCTTGTTTGTGCTGCTCCATCAGGTGGCCCCGGGAAACACACACATGTATGCGGTTACTCACTGACTCATCAGCGTTGAACCATTTTGTTCCATGTCGAACCCTCGCTCACCTTTGTTCGACACTTAGCACGTCCCAGATGTGACCTCCAGAGCTCCTGCAATGGGCACCTGCACATTTGAGACATTCCCATTATCTCTGATCACTTACTTTCTGGCCCAAGAACATGCTCCGGGCTCACCCTGCATCTCTCCCCATGCTGGCCCCACAAGCGGTCTTGCCTCCCCAGGACTCCCAGCTCCTTGACTGGGGAACTCTATCTACCCACCCAGATGCGGGCAGCGGGAGTGCTCGTTGCTAGTGAGGTGCCGGAACATGACTACATCAGAGATCATTGACAGTTTACAAGTTATGACTTCCTAACGTGAACATTCACGTGTGTGTGTTGTTGTGTCAGCAAATAGATGAAATCGTGACTTACGCCACTGTCTCCAATTCCAATCCAGCCCCCTGTGGGTTCTTGCTTTCCTGTATCCCAGATTAGCATCTCCTTCTTTCCACAGTAGGAACTCTGCCTACAACACAATCAACACACTTGGTCCTTGCCCAACCCTACACGCACCTCACACAAAGCAGAATGGAAAGGTGGCCCACGGAATGGGAGTAAATACGTACAATTACACTTATACCTGATAAGGAGTTAATATCCAGGATATGTAGAACTCCTACAATGCAAACAAAAAAAAAAAAAAAAAAACACCCAAACAATCTGATTTTTAAAATGAGCAAAGTATTGGAATAAACATTCCTCCAAAGAAGATATACAGGCGGCCATGAAATACACACAGATGACAGGAAAAAGATGCTCAATGTCACTAGTCGTTGGAGACACGCAAATCCAAACTGCAGTGAAATCCCACCTCATATCCACTGTGACCGCAACTATCAGCAACACAGAGAGCAGCAAGTGGCTACGGCAGGGGCAGGATGACGGTTCCTGGGCAGTAAAACGAGAACCACCACGCCGTCCAGCAATTCCACTTGCGAGCATACACCCAAAGACCCGGAGACACCCCCCACGTACACCCGTGTGCAGGACAGCGTGACTGACCAGCCGCAAAGGGGAAACAACCCGAATGTCCACCAACAGATGGCAAAGCAGAATGCAGGAGACGTGGGGTGTGTGTGGGGGGTGAACGTAACAGAATATTCTTCAGCCTCAGGAAGGAAGTACTGACATATCCTACAACGTGGATGAACTTTGAAAACACTGGGCGAAGTGAAAGAAGCCAGTTACCAAAGGATGAATGCCGAATAAGCCCATCTATTCAAGGTACCCTTGGCGGCCGGCCCAGTCATAGAGACAGACAGCAGAACAGTGGGTGCTGGGGGCTGGGGGAGAGGGAACGGGGAGCCAGGGATTAATGGGGACAGAATTTCAGTTTGGGGGATGAAGAGTTCTGGAGATGCACGGGGGTCACAGGACAGTGTGAACATGCTTCCTGCCACTGAACTGAAGTGTATCACTAAAAATGTTTTCAGGGGCCGCTGGGTGGCTCAGTCGGTGAAGCACCTGCCTTCAGCTCAGGTCATGATCTCAGGGTCCTGGGATGGAGTCCTGCATCGGGCTCCCTGATCAGCAGGGAGTCTGCTTCTCCCTCCCCTTCTGTACTCCCCACCCCTCCCCCATGCTCGCTCTCTCTCACTCTCTCAAATAAATAAATCTTAAAAAAAAAAAAAAACTGCAGATGCACAACCAGCCAGGCTCTCTGCTTCTGCACAGCACCCACCTCTCACGTTCATTAGAGGGGGCACCCCCTTGTCCCATCATCTCCTGCAGACGTAGCATGTCACTCAATGTTTCCCTATCTCAAGTTGCTTTGGAAACGATAGCCGATGTTATATGGAGTCTACTATGTGAAGACTATGATTACGATGCGGTGACCTGGGGGTTATTTCAACTGTTGGGAAGAAAACTCTCAGTTTCCAGATGTTATTTCCAAATGTTCTCGAGGGGGGTGTTCTATAAGAAAAACACAAAATAACAACACATTGTAGGGCTATAAGGTAGACCCTGCACCTAGGGGGACCCAGAGGCTGTGCCTGAAAGCTTTTTTGAGCCTGCAGCCCCTCCCCTGTTTCCACGTCTGTCCTGCCACCCATTGGTGTGCCACTCACTTTCCAGGTGGGGCTCCCATGTCCATACCAAGTTCCTCACCGTGCCCCAAAGCCCACTCATTCTCTAGTCCAATGCCCACCGCCTGCCAGGAGCCAAAATACTGAGTGTGACCGTCCTCCAGACCCCTAAGCGAGACATGGACATGTCCCCTGTCGGTTTCCCCCCAGGAAGCTCCTTATCCAGCACCTTTCCTGGAAACTCCCCAGTGAGTCCGACACCAAGCCCCTTGATATTTCATGCACCTCTTTTCTTGGGTACAAACACGATCCTCTCATCCCAACCACTGCTGCCAAGTTATCTAGAACATGACTGCAGGCCAGTCCCTTGGACCACTCACCCCCTCCCAACCTGAACACACCTGTGACCTGACTCCCGAGATCTCCCCTACCCCATGGACTGCACCCGGGCCGCTTCTACTTCCTACTGCTCCCGCTGCTGCGGGCACCTGGCCAGCCCCCCAGGGCAGCTGCTGGCGTCTGGGCTAAGGGAGACCTCCGCGTCCGGGTGCACACATCTTCTGCTCTCTTTAGGAGGGCTGACAAATACTGATGCTGCCAGACTTGACTCTGAATTTGTCCGTGAGTGTGTCCTCACACGTCACATCCTTTCTCCCTGGCCCGGACCACTACGAGTGGGTCTCCCTGTGGGACCCTGCTTTCTGCACCCCCAGGGTGCCTTGTGGGGGGTGGCTCACAGGTACGGGGGGCAAGGAGTCCTTGGCCCTTCCCCTGTGCATGTGCTTTGAATCTGCACGGTGCACATTCCTCCAGGACACCATGTTCCTTTCACTTCTTCAAGGTGTCCTGCTGCAAGATCTCAGACTCGGCCTAATTCAAGTCAACAGTCGTCACTAAGATGATTTATTTCTTTTACAGAGAGAGAGAGAGCACAAGGGGGGGGCAGAGGGAGAAGCAGATTCCCCTGCTGATCAGGGAGCCGGACATGAAGTTCGATCCCAGGACTCCGATATCATGATCTGGGCCAAAAGGAAGACACCCAGGCACCCCTAAGACCATTTTATACGCTCTTGGGGCAGCCCGGGTGGCTCAGTGGTTTAGCGCCGCCTTCAGCCCAAGGTGTGATCCTGGAGACCTGGGATGAGTCCTGCCTCGGGCTCCCTGCAGGCAGGGACTGCTTCTCCCTCTGCCTGTGTGTGTCTCTGCCTCTCTCTCTCTCTGTGTCTCTCATGAATAAATAAATAAAATCTTAAAAAAAAAAAAAAAAAGACCGTTTGACATGCTCTTAATGGAGCTACAGGGTTGCCCCTCCCAAGCACACGCAGGCACACATGCATGGTGCACACACCTGTCCACGACATCCCGCCCAGTGCCACGGACTGCACGAGAGGCTCAGGGCCGGGTCCCACACGTTAGGGTCAATCCAGTTGGATCCAGTTCTGCCTTCCCATCTCCCACCAGCAACAATCCAAACTCTAGGCAAACCAGATGGAGCCCCTCCTTGCTCTGAACTCTCCAACGTGCTCCTGAAGCTAAGGACAAACACTGAGCCCCAGGACAGAGGGGAGGAACAGCCCCGGGGGGTGGCAACAGAGCTCCCCGCGGTGCCAGGAATGTCCTCTGTGTGCGTGGGCCTGTGAAATGCAGCCAGGGCAGTGAAGGAAGTCAAGCCTTCATTTCAGTTTAATGAATTTTAACCCGAATAGCAAAGTGTGCCCGGCAGCAACTGTCCTCTGCTGCTCCAATCTGCAAAGGGGATTTCTGTAATTTAAGTGCACAGTGGGTTACCGACCCCACCCCCACAGCAGGGCACCGGGCTGTGGAAATCACTGGGCTGGGGACTAGGGGGATTTGGGGCAAACCCTCCCCCACCCATGGAGGACTCAAAGAAGCGACCACATTCTCCCCAGATAACATCTCACAAGTGACAGGGTGCCTACTGGAGCTCATTCCAACGACAATTAAAGACACACACTCCACTTCCCACTGAAACGTGAGACTTTCTAGAGGACAAGCCACTTAGTCTAATGAGGCTAAATTTTTCTGTAATTACTTCCTTCCCTTTGGTTTTTGATTTTTTTTTTTTTTGGTTCTCTCCAAGATAGAATTAAAAAAAAATCAAATCAAAACAAAAAACCCGAAATCCCAAAAATGGTGCAAACCACCACACCAACACAATTCCTTATTTTTGAAAAGCTTTCAGCAAATTCCCAGCATTGTTCAACAATTCCTTGGCCACTCTGTCACCATGATTTTAAATAGATCACACCCCAGGTAGGTTTCATGACCATTTGTCCATGCAAGCAGAGCTGTCCTGCCCTTTTATTTCCAACGTGGCAAGCTCCTGAACAAAACCAAATACCTACTAGAAAGAGAGAGGCTGGTACCAGCCACCCCCCACCCTCCCCCAGTTGCATCCATACTTAATGGGCCAGAGCTCCTCCTCTGGTTGCTCCATTTTTTTTTTTTATTTCAAAACTCAGGAAGTCCTCACTACTCATCAAACTCCTAACATTTCTGATACCGTGCTGCAGTGAACACCACAAAACCAAAGGACCCAAAGGGTCACCACGAAGCAATGTTTCCAACATCAGTGCTTTTAACCCCAATTGTCCTTTCATGAAATTGCTATTGGCCATGCAAGATCCAGACTTCCCCAGCAATGCTTCCTCTCTCTGCAAAGCAAAGCCCCCTTTGCTTTGAAAGCTTTCATGCATGGTATTCATGGAGTTTGCCTGGCAGTCACCTCAGGGTCCCCAAAGAAGGAAGTATCTTAAGGACAACCTTATCCATCAGGATGGGGTCAGAGCCTTTAAGGAACCCCCCACCATGGGGCACAGCAGGGCAAACCCAAAGCTCTGCTACCCCGTCCTTCTCCACTCGGTGACCGCAGGACGCTCCTGTGGGGGAGGACTTTGGGTCCACTCTCAGGTTCCCAGGGAATGGACCAAATAAACACCAAAAGGCCTCTGACATGGACGGAACAGTTTCCGAAGATGGTCATAAACCCGGGGTGGGGATAACACTTAGCAGCCCACTGTCTTTTCCTTGACGACGACCTGGAATTATATCATTGAGCTCTCCCAGGGAAAAGAGCTACAGAGTACACAAATTTCCTGTGCTTAATCAGACTGGCCAGGGTTCTGCAGATTAGGGAGGGCCAGCCCTTCACACCCGGGTCCCATTTCAATGATAATAACTTTCCACATCCTGGCCTCCCGTGGAATGCATTTTAAAGGAACGCCACTTCTGCGGCGGAAACCCGCTTCAGAATCCCCCTCTTAGAGGATGCACCCTCCCTACCTGTCAGACAAGCTGCAGCCCCACATTTCTATCCCACTGATCTGGCCTGGGGGTCGGGGTGGGGGGGGTGGAGGGGGTAGACTGCAAAGGAAAGATCTGGCTCTGGCAGGCTCTGGTGTCTCAGAGGTTAAACCAAGGCTAACCGTTCACCGGTAACAAGTACTTTACTGCAGAGTGACACACAAACGCCTAACAAGGCTGTGCTTTGACCCAACAAGAGGAGAAAGGCTTAACAATAAAAACAGAAATGCGGTTCCCATTTTGCCTCGTCAATCTGCAGATCATGGTCCCCAGGAAGCACATTCTCAAACTCATGTTGCACACAAAACATTAAGCAAAATTCTGGTCATTTTCTTCCAAACTGGGACTTGCTTTACTAATTGAGAGTTAGGCACCCGTGGGCACCCAAGGGTGTTTCTGTGAATCCTTCATACAGCAGCTTGCTACGTGGATGGTGACCGGCAGGGCCAGTGTGTCCAGGTCTCAGGATGGCATTCAGCACTGAGTGGACACCAGGGTTAAGCCTGCCCCCGCTGTTAAATGCCGAAACGTTTCAAAAGTGTGCTTCTTTGCTGCATACACAGCCATAATGAGAAAAACATGTTGCCTTACAACATACATGAAAACTTTTCTTTTTCCAAAGTCTTATTCAAGATGTTGTCCTGTGCTGGCTTCCAAATGGATCGATAGCATTATTTATTATGACCATGACTCCAAGAATCTGGGCCAGAAATCGACACTCCTGTGCTCTAAAAATGGGAAAAGGGCGAACCCCCAAACCACCACTCCCAGCCTTTCCTACCTGGGCGGGGCACACAGTCCCATTAGGTATTTGTCTCCTCAGGGAACAGAGCTCTCCATAAAAACGCAGAATAAGAATCTACGAATCCTTCTGCAATAACCTTTCCATGTTTTTATCTAGTCACATCGTTTGTGTATAAAATACACTCAGATTGCAGGGATTCCTCTTCACAGCAGAAAAGATGCCCAAAGTACCCAAATCTCCTGTAAGCATACAACTGAATTCATATTTTGAATATGAACAAGTTTGAACGTTCAGCTAACGGGAGCATTCCAGAAGGAAGAGGATGATGATGAACACCTTTCCTCCTCCCTCCCTTATGGAGCTGATTATTTTACTGGAAAAAAAAAAGCAAGTGACCTCCGCTCGGGGTTCCAGAGTTAAGGAGAATGACCCAGGATCGCTTTGTTCCTCATGAGATTCCTGAAATACGACCGAAAGGGACGGGCAACGTTTCAACTACTCGGTGCGAAACGCGAGCAACTTCTCCCCGGGCTTGTTCCGATGTCGGTCTGAGCAACAGAGGAGTCGCCTTTCTCGCAGCGCCCCGCTGACAGCCCTCCGCACCCCACGGCACCCCACGGCACCCCACGGCACCCCACCCCCGTGCAACGCTCGTGCAACGCAAGCCGCCGCAGCGCGTGCGCCCAGGCAGCCGTGCAGGGCCACCGAGCCCCGCGCGCACCGCCAGCGCTGCGCCACCGCGCGTCCGGGCCGGGACTGAGGCCCCGTGCGCCCCCCTCTCCCCGCGCAGCAGCAGATTCCCCCGCCCACTCTAAAGGGGGGAGGGATCCGTGCGGGGAGGAGGGGTGCAGGGATGTCGTGAGGATCCCCCGGCCCGACTCGGAAGAGGCCAGGTTTGCTCACCATGGCGCAGGGCACCCTGCGCGCTTTTCTACGCTCTTAAGGGACAGCGACAGAAACGCAAGCCCCCTTCCCAAATCGAGTCATCAGCAATGTCTGAAGTAATCAGCATCTGCTTAAACCCGGACGGCTCCCCCCAAAAGGCGGCTGGCCGGCACCCCTGATGCTGTACACCGGTCCCGGAGCGCGCGGCTGGCAGCAAAACGCGGCAGGCGCGAGCCCCCCGGGGCGCCGGCCCCCCACTCTCACCTGCCTGCAGGAATACATGGAGGGGTGGGGGGTGCACGGTGCAAGAGGGGCGACGCCGAATCCGTCTCAAGTGTAAAGCGGCGGGGGCGACCCTCCTCGGCCTCCCAACGTCCCGGCCCGGGGCAGCGCCGCCCTCCCCCACCCGGCGGGGTGCCCGGAATGCGGCGGGCGCGCGGGCCGGAGGTGCCCAGGGGTCCGGACGGCGTGGGCGGCGCCGCCTCCTCGGGCGGTTCCTGCGTGTCCGGGGCGCACGCACACAGCCCGCGCCGGCCCGCCCCGCGCCCCGGGCGGGGACAACGTCTGCCCCTCCAGGCAGGGCCCCCGGGAGCCCCGGGCCGACCCCCGGCCGCGTGTCCCGGCCCGGCCCGGGTCTCGGGGAGCCGCCCAGCAGCCCAAAGGCCGCCCGCGACGCCCCGACCCCAGGCAGGAAACGCCGCTCGGCTACCTCCCCGGGGAGGAGGAGGGGGTGGCGGGGCCAACAAAAGGGAAGGGAAGGCAACGTCTCCTCGGATCTAGCGGCGGGGGCGGGGGCGGGGGCGCGGGGACCCCGAGGCTCCGGCGCACAGGGGGGCGCGGGGGCCGTGAGCCCCGCGGGAGTAGCCCGGGCGGCAGGGGCCGAGCCAGGGTCCCGAGAGCTGAGGACGCCGCGGCAGGACCGGGCGGCAGGCACACTCGCGGCCCCGCACACCCCCGCACCCCCGCACGCCCCGGCGCCCGCCCGCCCGCGCCCTGCAAGCCCGGGGCCGCCCCCAGAGCGCGCCCCCCGGGAAGCGGCCCGGGCCCCCGCGGCGGCGGCGGCGCAGACCCAGGGCGCGGCGCCCGCCTGGGCACCGAGGGGCGGCGGGTCCTACCTGAGGTCCGGGGCGCGCAGAGCAGGAGCGCGGCGGCCACGCAGACGGCCGGGGCGCACAGCAGCGGCGGCGCCGAGCCCCGGGCCATGCCGCGGGCCGTGGGGGCCGCGGGGGCCGCGGGGGCCGGCGGGGCGCGCGGGGGCCGGCGGGGCGCGCGGGGCCGGGCGCCACCACCCCTGTGGGCCGCGCGGCCGCTGCCCTTGCTCCCCGGCGCCGCGCGAGTGGGTCCCCGCCGCGGAGCTCCTAGTGTTCCTCCCGGCCCGGCCCGGCCCGGACGGCCGCTGGGCTGGGGCGCGGCGCGGGCTGGCTGCGAGGCTCCGGGGCGCGGGCTGGGCGTCCCGCCGGCCGCCGGGAGGAGCGCGGGGGGCGGACCGCGGGCGCGCAGGAGGCAGGGTCCCGGGCTCGCCCGCCCCGATGGGCAGAGCGAGGCCGGCGCCGGCGCCCCCTGCCGGAGGGACGCGCCCGCGGCGGGCGGGAGGGCGGGCGGGGCGCGCGGGAAGCGGGGGGCCGGGGCCGGGGCCGGGGCCGGGGCCGGGGCCGGGGCCGGGGCCGGGGCCGGGGCCGGGGGCGGCCGCTCGGTCCCCGCTCGGGCCTCCCGCGCGCGCCCTCGGGTCGCCGGGCCGCGGAGGTGCACCCCGGGGGCGTGTGTCGGGACCTCGCGGCGGCCGCGCTGGCCGCAGGGGCGCCCGAGCCGCCGGCATCCACCTCCAGGGGGCGGGACCCGCGGGGCCCCGCTCACTGCTCAGTGACCCCGGACCACTGTGCTCCCGGCCGGGCCCACCGGGCCGAGTCCGACAGCCCCTCGGCCCCAGAAGCCAGCGGTGCGGGAGGGCGAGGAGCCGGGGCGCGGAGAAGCGAGCCGATCAGGGAGAGAAACCGGCCGGGCCGCGTCCCCGCGGCGCCCTCCGGGGCCCCCTCGCCTCGCCGCGCGGTGGGGACGACCGCGTCCCTCCAGCACGCCCGGGAACCGCCGAGAGCAGAGCCGCGCAGAGGCAGCGCGATGCTATCTGAAGCCACCGTGGCTTCGGGTTTACTGTTAAAAGCAAATTGTGTAATTTTACCCATTAAAGGCAGAACACTATTTGTTCTCTGCAGAGCCCCAGAACATGCAGAAGTAATTTGCTTCACTTGTAAAAGACATTCTGAATGCAATTCAAATGGCATATTTTCTTGCTTATTCTTGGTTTTGCTTAACACATGCCAGGGTCTGCAATTGGAAAGCCTGACCCTCCTGTTTGTAACTTAAGAATTTTCTTTGTTTTTGCTCTCTTGGAGCAAAGGACTTGGCACCGCCAGCATCTCCGTTGTTTGTTTTGTGAGATTTATCTTCTAACTGATTACCAAGCAGTTTGTTTGGCTTTTTTTTTCCCCCCTCAAGCCCCATTTCCTGCGGGTTGGGGTGAATTGGGGAGAGCCCTGGCCTTTGGTGCCAGACCCCTAGACTGTGGAACTCACCACCCCCGCCCCCGCCCCCGTACCCCCTCACCCCCAGCCCCATCCCACCCCCGGATTGGCCCTGGCTGCCTCACACATGGCAGGAAACCCAAGTTCTCTTGCTGACAGTACGGCTGGGCCGCCCCGCCGCATTACCCCTGTTAAAATGATTTTAGGCCCGCCCGTCTCTGGCCGAATCTGTTTGCAGCCACATCCCACACACCTCTCTTCCCTAATGCACATTGTAAGGACTGTGCCAGGCACTGGCCAGGGGCCGCCGGAAATCCAGGCAGAAAGGGAAAAGATGGTAAAAGCGTGAGCCAGCTGCGGATGCCGGAGCACAGCCCGTGGTGCTGGCGCTCGTGCCTGTCTCAGCTTCGGGCAGCAATCTCCCCCGCGCATTGTTTGAGGACTGCCAGATCTTTATCTTTGGGTTTTTTCCCTCACTTCTCTTCCCCTGGGGGCCCTCAAGGATGCTTTATGAGTAAATAAAGCTTTAAGGGTTGGTCTTGAAGCACTTAGTTCCAGACTCTTCCATCGTGGTTCGGGTGGAAACAGGGAAGGCAGAGAAGGGGCCATCAGCAAAGCCCTGGGTGCTGCATCCGTGCTCCTTGTGCTTTCTGCTGGGCGGGGAGGGCGACTGGGTCAGAGCCCCGCACCACTTACTTTTGGTGTGAACTTTGGGGAAATGACCTAATCGTGCACACAGGCCCTCATCTGTGTGCAATTTTCACAGGACTGGGGTCCCCAACAAAGCCCACCTGAAAGTTTAAACAGCAACATATATTTTTGCCATCAGTTCCTGGGATGGAGTCAGAAATGCAGATTGTATCATGCAGGATTCCATCACGCAGGGTTTATAAAAATTATCTTTGCAGTGGCACCTGGGGTGGGGGGCTCACTGGTTGAGCATCTGCCTTCAGCTCAGGCTGTGATCCTGGGGTCCCAGGATCTAATCCCACATGGGGCTCCCCTCAGGGAGCCTGCTTCTCCCTCCGCCTGGTCTCTGCCTCTCTCTTGGTCTCTCATGAAAAAATAAAATCTTTTTTTAAAAATTTTATCTTTGCAGCATTTCTTTCTCCAGAGTTCCCCTACCTATAACTCTGGCTGGTTCCCAGCAACCTCCCCTGCACTCCCTCCTTCATTCCCTTTCTATGAGTTCAGAACCCACAGGAACCAAAAAAATACAGTACATTTGCCTTCATGCATGGGGAGAGTCACAATAACGTGCTTTCTAAGTAGCAGAATGTGGCTTTGATCCCACGTCAGAACGAAGCTGCTCGTTCCCTCCAGCCTGGACTGCTTACTGATCGCTGCATGACAAATCAGCCCCAAACCTGACAGCGTAAAACAGTTAACATTTATTACTCTACTAGTTTCTGAGGGTCAGGAGTTCGGGAGAGGCTTCACTCAAAGTCAGCCAGTGCTGCCTCATCTGAAGGCTTACCAGGCCCCAGGTCTTAACCAGGGGGGAGGCCTCCCTTCTCCCCATGTGGACGTCCCCGCAGGGCTCCCTGAGCATCCTCCCAACGCGGCAGCCCACTTCCCCCACCCTGAGAGCCCGGTGGGGTTTCCACAGTGTACTGTTGCTTTCATGGGCCTCTTGGTGGAGGAGTGTGCACCAGGAGGCTGACGGCCACCCCACCAGGATAGGACACAGCCATGCTGTGCTCGGGACAGGCAGCGGGCAGGAAGGGAGGAAATGAGTGTGGTGGGCCCCCTGGAAGACCAGAAGGGGTCATGCAGGTAATGGAGGAAAACACTGAGGTGCATTGACGGGCCAGTGTGAAGGCTCTGGGGCAGAAGGGTCCCGGTGTATCTGAGCAACAGCCTATTGGCCATTTGTGTACCTTCTTGTATGAAATGTCTGTTTAAATCTTTTGCTCATCTGCTAGCTGGGTCATATATCTTCTTATTTTTGAGTTTTATAGTTTTATGAGTTCTTTCAATGTTCTGGATAGAAGCTCATTTCAGGCAGATACAGATCCAGATAATGTGTTCTCTCAGCCTCCAGTTTGTCTTTTGGTGTCGTTTTTTTTTTTTTTTAACAGTGTCCTTTCATAAGAAGCACGTTCTTATTTTAATGAATTTTTTTCTTTTTCGAGTAATGCTTTTTGAGTATCAGCAATGCTAGATCAGATCAAATGAGGTCTGGGATCTGGGGTATCAGAGCCTAGCAGGCATCACTGCACTGGTGGGAAAGGTGAGCGGCTGCTGCCCGGCACAGCCTCTGCCCAGGGGGCTTCCGTGGGGAGTACATGCAAACCAGTGCAGGGTGGTGGTGGTAGGGGGGGTCTCGCGTGTTTCTTTCCATTTCAACTGGAAAAATCCTCCCCTGACTTGTATCTTTCTGCTCTACCAGCAGCAAGCAATGCAAACATCCAAACACAAACAGGAGGGCTCCATGTCCCCACTCTCCTGGCCAGTCCAGCTTCAGGCCCCCGCCCCACCTTGAATCACGCAAACAGCTGGCCAGGATCAAGGACGTCTTTGTTTCTCTCTTGCTCAGCCCCTCCACAGCATGGTATCCTAGACCATTCCCGCTTGAAATCACACGTTTCCCCTCGGCTTCCTGACACCAAGGCCCGGGCCTCGCCGTGGTTTCTCCAGGTGTCCCTCCTTGTTTTCCCTTGGCCGTTAGGCTGCACTGGGTCTCTTCACTCTACAACCTCTTCCCAGCCCAAGGTTTCAGCTGCCATCCTGGCGACACTGGCATCCGTTTCTCCAACCTGAACCAGGCCAGTGCTCTCAACCTCCGCTTGGGCATCTCCACCTGGCTGTCCCAGGGACACCTCAGACTCCAATTATACAAACTTGATCTCCTGACCTACATTCTTCTCAACCCTGAACCCAGCCCGAAACCTGATCTTTTTCCCAAATTCCCTCCCTCACCGAACGGTACTGCCATCCATGCTCCACGAGACACACACACACCAACCACCCCCACCTTGGCTCCTCTTCTCGGCACATCCAGCCCATTGCCCTCTCCGCGGTGCTTCTGCCGACTATCTTCTGTCCCCAGGGCCATCACCCTAACTCAAGAAAATATCCTCTCTTGCCTCATTAAGAGCCTCTGTTCCAGTGTCCCCTCCTCCATCACCCAGCTCCAACGGGCTCTCCATAGCTATGTAATAAGATCCCCTATAAAAATGATTTAGGCCTTTCTTTCTCTGTTTCTTTCTTTCTTTCTTTCTTTCTTTCTTTCTTTCTTTCTTTCTTTCTTTCTTTCAGTAGGGTCCACATCCAATGTGGAACCCAACATGGGGTTTGAACTCACAACCCTGAGATCAAGATCTGAGCTGAGGGACACCTGAGTGGCTCAGTGGGTTGATCATCTGCCTTCGGCTCAGGGCATGACCTTGGGGTCCTGGGATCAAGTCCCACATTGGGCTCCCCACAGGGAGACTACTTCTCCCTCTGCCTGTGTCTCTGCCTCTCTCTGTGTGTCTCTCATAAATAAATAAATAAAACCTTTCAGGAAAAAAAAAAAAAAAGACCTGACCTGAGATCAAGAGTCAGATGCTCAACCGAGCCACCCAGGCGCCCCAAAAAGTTCTTTCACACCCAAGTTGAACTGCACCACTCTCCGATGGCATGTCAGCTCTCAGGGTTAAAGCCTGACGCCCTTACCTTGCGCGAAGGACCAATACCCAGCCTCATTCTGCTGCATGTGACCCTCCTCCCATATTCCAGCCATATGGCTCTTTCATTCCAAATTACAAAGAGCCCAAGATCCCTTCCACGTGGGGCCTGGCCCAGGCTGCTCCTCCCACCTGGAACATGCTCTTCCTGACTTCCTCCCCTGCCGTGGCTCTCACTCCTCCCTGTGGCTGTCCCTTCCTTGGGGACAGGTCCTTTATCACCGCCACCCCACGACAGGTCAAGCCTCCATGCAGACAGTGCGCCTGGAACCCCAGCTGGAGGCACACCTCACAGGTGTGACGGTGCCCAAGTGGTGCAGGTCCCATCTGCCTGCTGAGCTGCCACTAACCATGTGTGCCCACCAGCACCCAAGAGGCAGCAGCGGTGGCGAACCTGGGAGGGGCTGGGGGGGGGAGCAGAAAATGCTGTGCTCAACTCTGATTCAGGACAAATACTATACATTCTTTCATTTCCCAGCCCACTGCCTTTCTCTAACGGGGAGCCCATGTTCATGACATGACGCTGGCAGGTTCTCCATTTCACGCTTACATGACTGAGTGAATTCTTTTTAGGTTTATCCTAAAATTACACATCTGCCTGATACTACAGTGGTTTTGTGAAATAAATTTCATCCCAAACCCTATAGGTCCACCTGCCTAATATGCTTTCTTGTTCCCCAACGTTCAGATTCAGAGACGAGGAAAGCAAGTTCTCTGTTGTCACCAAGAACCGCAAACTTCCTAAGCTTGTGGCAGCTCGAGCATCGTCATTTTAACAAAGAAACTTTATCCTAAATTTCCAGTCTTTAGGTCAGGAAAAGGGAGCAGCAGAAAGACACTGACAGGAAATATCTTTCTTTGTGAGCCAGCATTTTGTGCAAAGATGACTCCTGCCCGGCAGGTGGGCGTCCTGAGAAGGACTGCTGCTAGCAAAGCTTCCATCTTCCCAGAGGTTTTTTGGGAGATGTGTTTTTCTCTCCTGACATCAAGGACATGGTGTCTTTTCTGACACCAATTTTCCAAAGAACACCTGGGGGTTGGTCCCTCAATTTAACTCCATTCTGACACTGACCATCCGCATTTAGCACAGACTCCACGGGCCAAGAGCTCACTCCCACCACACCCCCTCACATCAGATGCCAGTCCAAGCCTGGGTGCCCCCGGCTTTGGCTCCCATTTGGCTCCTCAGTTCTGGAAATCTGCTAGAACGGCTCCCAGAATTCAGAGAAGCACATTATTGACTACCTCCAGTTTATTCTAAAAGATACGATTCAACTCCCAACTTGGGAGGCGCAAGGCAAGGTAGAGGTGGGTGCACCACCCTCCCAGCTCCTCCGTGGCTTCACCATCTTGGAAGCTCTCCGAAGCCTTTCATCGAGGACCCTATATGGAGGCTCCATGACATGGGCACAATTGATTAAACCGTTGGCCATTGGTGATTGAACTACATCTCTGGCCCCTCTTCCATCCCCTCTACCCCTGGCTTGGCCTTTCTGGTGACCAGCCCCCATCCGAAGCGAAGAGGGTCAGGGTCCCTCCCACAGTCCCCTCATTAGCATGAACTCAGGTGTGCTTGAGAGGAGCTCCTTATGAAAAACAAAGGCTACTCATCCCTCCGGAGAGTCCAAGAGGATTAAGAGCTCTGTGCCAGGAACCTGGGACAAAGACCAGATATAAATTTCTCATTGTAGCATTCACATGGTCAGAATATTTTCCCAGACAGGGCAGTTAAAAATAATAGTTCATTCTTTTTCGAAAAGGAAAGTCAATAAAACCAACATGTATTTATATCACCATGGTTACAGCAATAGGGTTATGGGACGAAAGTACTGATATTACAAAGGTTTTTGTTCAACAAGGTTTCATGCCTTAGAACACCTTCCAACATCCTCTTTAAAAATAATTTATTTCTCAGTCTTAAAAGCAAATGTAGACTCTCCATCCTCTGTGGACCAACCACCATATCCTCACTGGCTGGCGCTTATCCATCTAACTCCTTGCCTATGCAATACCATCTCTGAGACACCTGGAGGATTGTCCTGTTTCCACTAGTTCAAGCTTCTGGGAGCTTGAGGCCTGTAGTGAGCTGGTTTTCATGTACGTGATGGGTTGCCTTGTGCCCCCCAAAAGATGTTGAAGTTCTAACCCACAGTGCCTTATTTGGGAACAGGGTCTTTTCAGGTGATGTCTCCTAAGATGACATCATCAGGGGCCCTAATCCACCTTGCCTGGATCCTTATGAAGAGGCACGGAGACAGCCAGGTAGAGAGGGAAGACCCCCAGGGAAGATGGCAGGGATGCTGCCACCAGCCCAAGACCGGCCAGAAGCTAGGAGACAGGCCTGGAACAGGCCCTTGCGTTAGGGGAAGACCTCAGAGTCTTTGCCCCCAGGAGAGAGGGAGAGCTGGCCTAGTGATCACCACATCCACGTGGATGCTCCTGCTCTCAGGGGGCGGCTGGGCCATTCCACAACTGGATTCACGCTGAGGAGTCTCATCAGAGCAAGATCCAGAGCTTCCAGGAAAGACTTGATCTCCCAACTGTAGGGGAGAAGGACAGAGTACAGCCTCACAGATCCATGTCTTCATACCTAGCAGAGCAAGACTGGAGCTTTCCAAAGCCCCTTTGGATAGCTCATTCTCCAAATTTCCCTTTCAAGCTTTGCCATCAGTCTGTCGTTTGCCCCAGCTTCGTACACTTGTGAAGTTGGCCAGTTACCTCTACATGGTCTCAACACATCTCTCTTCTTCCTGGAAGAGCTCAACCTTGAAAGCGGGTCTCCCAGGGAACCCCAGACATGTCCAACAAGGACACTGCTCTGGGAGTGGGGCTGTGGAGAAGCTTCGCCTCCACTGTGCCCTCCCTGGTGGCTGTCAGGCTCTTGGGTTTTCAGATTTTGCAAAGCAGGAGAGAGCTGAAGCTGAGAACAGGACCAGTTAAAGCTCCACAAAGCTTCTGTTCTATTCAAATGTCTTTCTCCTCTCACTGAGACTTGGCTGCTTGTCTCACGGAAGCGCTTCCTACATTTACGATTGCTACAAGCCTCTGGTTAGCTTCCAGCCTTCTTGGAAAGTTGACTGATAATTTTGCCAGTTTTCTCATTACCTTTACGGAGCAGAGAATGTTCAGATGTCCTTGCTCTACCATTTTCTCTGACCTTGAAATCACTCCTAGGTGGATTTCACCACTACCTAGCCACAAAGGCTCCCCATGGGAGGGTCTTTTGTGGTTTCCATGGTTGTAATCTCAAGGGTCAATTATAAGTCCTAACCTTCTTTATTAGTAGCCTTGACCACTACCTTTTGGAAAGACTTCCTCAGTTGGCTTCCTAAACATCCCCTGGTTTTCTTCAGACCATACTGGCCACACCATTTTCACCTCCTTTTCTGTTTCCTCTCCTCTCCCTAACTTCTAAATGTCATTCCCTGGGGGATGGCAGGCAGTCTCATGTCTGTAAATGCCAACTGTAGACTGACACTCCCAAATGGGCATCTCAGCTGGATCGCTCCCCTAAACACCACTGTCACATGCCTAACAACACACTCAACATTTCCTCTTGAATTTATCAGGGACACATCCAACTGCAACTGTCCCAAACATGACTGCTTATTTTCCCCTGGGCCTACTCTTCCAGTCTTTCCCATTTCTGCGAACATTACTCAGGCAAAAAACTTCGATGTCATCCTGGACTCCTCATCTTCTCCCACGTCAAATCTATCAGAAGGCATGTTGGCTCCATCTTCAGAAAATATGCTTACACAAACCAATTTGTACGACCTCTACCATGGTCCAGGCCTCCATTAACTCAAAGCTGAGTTAGTACAATTAGATGGGAGCCAAGGTGACACACTTAGACTCCAACTCATATCTTCTCTTCCTCATTCACCAACTTCCTCTGTGACTGTCCCCATCTGTAGGAAAAGCAAACATCTGTCCAGTGGTTCACAGATTCCACATGATCTGCTCTCCATGGACCTTCTACTCCTTCAATCCTCTCTGTCTTTCCTTCCTCCCTGGCTTCCTTAGTCTTCCTCAACCACCTGGGCCCTGCATACCTGCTTCCTGGAAGGGTCTTATTGAGAGGCTGCATGGCATACTTCTTCACCTCCTCAAAGTCTCCTTCTCAGTGGTGCCTTCCCTGAAACCCTGTTCTCAGAGTGGACCATCCCTATCTCCTGTGGCTGTTCTATTTTTTCTCCTGAGCATGTACCACTATCTATACTATTATATGTTTTACTTATTTTTATTTATTTTTTTATGATAGTCACAGAGAGAGAGAGAGAGAGAGAGAGAGGCAGAGACATAGGCAGAGGGAGAAGCAGGCTCCATGCACCGGGAGCCCTGACATGGGATTCGATCCCGGGTCTCCAGGATCGTGCCCTGGGCCAAAGGCAGGCGCTAAACCACTGCGCCCCCCAGGGATCCCTTTATTAAGTATTTACTCAATACTCAACTCCCCACAGGAGCTGGCCGAAAAGCTGCTGGTTTTTTATTTTCAGATTTCATCTCTTCTCTTCCCTAAGACATTGGCTGTGAGCGTGGGTGTGGCTTATTGCATCCTGCCTGGGGGTGGGGGATGGGGAAGGTCCTCAGGTCCTCAAAGAGAGCCCTGCAGCCTCCCAGGTGGGATTGCTAGCTGGACTGGCCCACTCCCTGGTCTCATCTACCTCCCCTGAGAGTCTGTGCTATGGGACTTATACCTCCCCTAGTCTTTACCTCCTGAACCAGGGCTCTGACATTCCACAGATGTGCTCAGAGTTCCTTTGCTGAGAGCATGTGGGAACTCTTTCTACCCTGCTACACAAGAATGCATGATTTATTCATCTCTTCGGGAGTGTAGATTATACAAACAATGCAGAACGCTGCAAATTCCAGCCCTGCTCCTGTCAGTATTTGTTTGAGAGTCTGATGCCATAGTATAAAAACGATATGAACAGTAACAACTACAATTTATTGGGACTAGTTGAAGCAATATGATTGAGAACTTGTTGAAATAATAAAGCACAAAGTGTTTTTCTTTTTAAGGAGGGAAAGAAATTTAGTATTCACATGGGATGGAAACTGAATCCTTTTTAGTAAATCTTGATCTCACTGACGTAGCAAAGTAATATAACAGGATGCACATCATCCTTAAAATTGATTGCACTCTTGAGTTAAACATTTTCTGAATTGCCATATATAGTAATTCTCACTGCCCTGTTGTAAATGGACTACTTAACAGTGAGGTAAGGTTAAATAAATTAATATACGAACAGCACTCAGAATGGTGCCCAGCATACTGCAAGCACCATATGTGTAAGCAATTATGATTCATTATAGAATGCAAAGCCGTGTGCTACATTATGCATTTTTACTTTCTACATGAAAAAAAAGTTTATAGTAACATTACCCTGTAAGTCTATCAATTTTATCCCAGCAGCTCTTTGAGAACTTTTTGAGGCTTAAATGAACATGCATTGTTGAAAGCATGAAGAATCTATACTAACATGCAGTTGAATTTCCTGATTGTGTTGCATTTTAGGCAAGCACTGCACATTTAACCAGCATAACCTTTCCCATTTTTAAGATTATAGTTATGTATTTATTTTACAGAGAGAGAGAGAGAGTACAAGCAGGGGGAACAGCAGAGAAAGAAGCAGGGTCCTTGCTGAGCAGGGAGCCTGACACAGGGCTCTATCTCAGGACCCTGGGATCATGACCTGAGTTGAAGGCAGATGCTTACAGACTGAGCCACCCAGATGTCCCATAACCTTTCCTACTTGCCAAAGTAGGCTTGTCAAAGACTACTTTGAACAGAAATTTTTGTTTGTTTTTGTTTGTTTTCTTCTTGTTGCTTTTTAAAAAGATTTTTAAAATTTATTTATTTAGAGAGCATGTGCAAATGGGGAGACAGGCAGAAAGAGAGAGAGAGAGGGATAGCCTCAGTCAGACTCTGCACTGAGCACAGGACCTGACAGGGGGGTCAGTCTTACGGCCCTGAGATCATGACCTGAGCTAAAACCAAGAGTCAGATACTCAACTGACTGAACCATCCAGGCACCTCTGTTTTCTTGTTTTTGTTGTTAGCATGTAGATGAGAGAATGGAATTTGGATCAGACAATCCAGGCTCTAATACTATGTGACAGAACAATTTGTGGAGTTTATAACATAAGTAGAAGTAAAATATATGACAATTGAATAAAAAAATAAACAGAAGAAAAAGGAAAAATGGATGTATAGTATTATAAGGTTCTCATACTATAAGTGTAATTTTACTTATAAGTACATTGTGATGAAATGAAGATGAATACTGTAAACCCCAAAGCAACCACTAACATAACAAAACAAAAAGTTGTGACCATTAGCCAATGAAAGAGATCAAGTAGAATCATTAAAAAAAAAAACATACAACCATTCAATTAATCCTAAAGAGGCTGGAAAAAAGACAGAAAAGGGAATAAAAAGCTGATGGGACAAGTAGAAAACAAAGAGCAAGATGCCTGATAATCACAGTAAGTATGGCTAAACACCATGATTAAAAGTCAGAGATCATCAGATTACTTGAAAGACAAAACTACCAAAGCTCATTCTGAAGGAAATAGATAAACCGAATGACCCTCTATTTATTAAAGAAATTGAAATTATAGTTGAAACCTTCCTCTCAAAGAAAATGACAAATCCAGATGACTTTGTTGGTGAATTCTACAAAATGTCTGAGGAAGAAATAACAGCAATTCTAGTCTTCCATAAAACTGAAAAGGAGGAGATATTCTCAGCTCAATTTATGAGGCCAGTGTCACCATGATACTACAACAATATGAAGACATTACAAGAAAACAAAACTATAGACCCATACTTCTCAGGAACTCGATGTAAAATATTCTAAGGAATATTCTAGCAGATCAAATCCTATAGACATACGAAGGCTGATACATCACGTGACCCACATGGAGTTTATCCCAAGAGTGCAGGTTTTCCTGCAGGTGTCATTGGCTACTCTCTTCTCATAGAAAAGTAAGGTCTTTGACTCAAATCCACTGTCAACTTTTCCTGAGGGTCTGTTACTTTCTCCAGTTACTTATTGTTACATAACAACCCCCCCTCCCCACTGAAACTTAGTGGCTTAAAACAACCATTTTCCTTTAAAAAAAAAAAAAAACTTTACTTATTTTTTAAGTAAACTCTGCCATGAGTCTCATGACTCCAAGATCAAGAGTTGCATGCTCTACTGGCTGAGCTAGCCAGGTACCTCCAACCATTTGATTTTAAACCATTTAAAAAACAGCTACGGGTTTTAAAACAACCATTTGATTTTGCTCATGAATGTGGATCAGGAATTTTGGAAGAGCTCAACTGGTTAGTCAGTCTCTGAGTGAGGTAGGGTCAACAAGGATGCCTGAGGCTTGGCACTTCCTCCCAAATGCCTTCTCTACTCAGCATGTCTCCATCCTCATGGGCCTTTCTTCCCTTTTCTTTTCACCTGATGTCTTCCTCTCTGGGTTGTCTTCACACAGTTTGGGTTTCCCATAGTTTGATGGCCTCTGGGGAGTCAGACATGCATGGCAGCTCAGGGCTGCAAGACGGTAAGATAATGTCTACTGGTCTTAAAGGCTATGCCCAGATTTGATGTGGTTTCACACCTGCCACACTCTCAGTGATGGGGTACCAAAGAACACTCTTCTGGAGAAGTATTAAAGAATCTGTGGCCATCTTGAACCCATTGCTACATTAACCCCTCTCCTGGTACTAATTTATATATGTTACTTAGGGCTTATTTTTTGGAAGGAACAGAAAGAAACCCAGGTTTCCTTAAGCAAATAGGAATTTGTATGGAAGAACATCTCCCAGTGCCTCTCAAACTAGCAGTGCCCTGGCCTGTTATACTTTCCGTCTGTCCTTAGGGCCAAAATTCATCCTTTTAGGTCCTCAAATACTGACTCAGGTATCTATTGTAAAAACACAGCATCCCAAAGTGGTTTAATGGCTTAAAGCAGCAATGGTTCATTGCTCATGTTTCTGTGACAGGGTGGGTAGATTCTGTGCCATTTTTTCCCGGTTTCACAGGGAGGGTAGCTCCCAGATGACCTCACTCCAACATGCTAGCTACAGGCTGGGGACACTGGGCACAGGCAGCTGGACACAAGGACGTGTGATTCACCGGGAGCCTTTATCAGTCCCCCACAGATACCAAGAGGGGATCCCACCCTTTTTAGTAAATAATGGAGCTTAGTTGCCTTGACCGAGTCCAGACTTCCAAAACCCGCTGGAAGACAACTACTGAATCACAGTGCAGGGATGCTTCCTCGGAAGATGAGTCTGCTCTATTCAGAAATCTGATGACTCACCTTCTCACCATGAAGGTCTTACTACAGGAAGCACACAGAAAGTTTTCTCTTTAATTCCACAGTGACAAATCAAAAAAGAAACAAATTTCAAAAAAAGAACCATAAAGAGTTTTATTTGGAAATTGGAGCTAGATTCAAAACAAGTGCCATGGGAAAGTCAGATCTATCGTTTGAGTGATTTTGAAATGTAAAAGCAGGGCAAAGAAGGCACCCACCTTTATCATGAAAATCAGTGTGTTTAATCAATGCTCATTTTGGGAAATCTGAATAATCCAGAAGAGGAAGCACAAAGTAGAAAATAAAGATCACCTTGGGCAGCCCTGGTGGCTCAGCCGTTTAGTGCTGCCTTCTGCTCAAGGCCTGATCCTGGAGACCCAGGATCAAGTCCCACGTCGGGCTCCCTGCATGGAGCTTGCTTCTCCCTCTGCCTCTGTCTCTCTGTGTCTCTCATGAATAAATAAATAAAATCTTAAAAATAAATAAATAAATATCACCTTTAATCCAGACATCATGCAAAACCAAGGCCTCTTTCTTTCCAGCATGTGACTTTCCAGAATCTTTTAAATGCATGCTCTTCATTATGTCAATAAAAAGGCAAATAAATGAGAAAAAACACAGAGGCCTCTGAGGAAAATATGCAAGAAGTTAAAATTGAGTTGGAGGGAAATAACTCACTGAAAAAAACAATTTTTTTAAATAGCTTTGTTAGGATACAGTTCATATCCTCTACAATTCACTCATTTAAAGTATACACAACTGGGCAGCCTGGGAGGCTCAGGGGTTTAGCGCCGCCTTCGGCCTGGGGTGTGATCCTGGAGACCTGGGATCAGGTCCCGCGTCAGGCTCCCTGCATGGAGCCTGCTTCTCCCTCTGCCTGTGTCTCTGTCCCTCGTGTGTGTGTGTGTGTGTGTGTGTGTGTGTGTGTGTGTCATGAATAAATAAATAAAATCTTAAACAAAAAATAAAGTGTACAACTTGGGGACACCTGGGGGGCTCAGTCGGGGAAGCATCTGCCTTCTTCTCAGGTCATGATCTTGAGGTCCTGGGACTGAGCCCTGTGTCAGGCTCCCTGCTAGGCAGGGAGCCTATTTCTCCCTCTGCCTCTGCCCCTTGCTCGTGCTCTCTGTCTCTCTTTCAAATAAATAAATAAAATATTTAAAGAAATAAAATTTAAAAAATAATAAAGTATATGAATAGTGTTTTTAGTATATTCACAGAATTATGAATATATTGCCCTTACAATGGAATTTTATTTTGTTTGTTTGTTTGTTTATTTATTTTTATTTATTCATGAGAGACACAGAGAGAGGCAGAGACACAGGCAGAGGGAGAAGCAGGCTCCATGCAGGAAGCCCGATGTGGGACTAGATCCTGGAACTCTGGGACCACGCCCTGAGCCAAAGGCAGACGCCCAACCTCTAAGCCACCCACGTGTTCCATGGAATTTTAAAATATTTGTCTCCCCTAAAAGAAACCTTTCTAGCCTCATTCCCCCCCAAAACTCCAGCCCTAGGCAACTGCTAATCTACTTTCTGTGTATAGGGATTGGTCTTTCCTAGAATTTCAAATAAATGAGTGAAATCATATAAAATGTGGTCATTTGCAACCAGCTTTTTTCATTTAGCAGATTGTCTGTGAGGTCCTCCACACTGCAACATGTATCAGCATCCCCACTTTTTATCACTGTGGACTCATTTCCCCTTCGACAGATACATCACATGTTGTCTACCCATCAGCTGAGAAGCATTTGGGTACTCACTGAAATTTGAAAATTAATTCTAAGCTCGTTTTTAAATATTTTGACCAGCAAGCTACATATATTCTCAATTATTTTTAAAAAATCTTTCAATAAAAAATTAAAAAAAAAAAAAGGGATCCCTGGGTGGCACAGCAGTTTGGCGCCTGCATTTGGCCCAGGGCACGATCCTGGAGACCCGGGATCGAATCCCACGTCGGGCTCCCGGTGCATAGAGCCTGCTTCTCCCTCTGCCTGTGTCTCTGCCTCTCTCTCTCTCTCTCTCTCTCTCTCACTGTATGACTATCATAAATAAATTAAAAATTAAAAAAAATTAAAAAAAATCTTTCAAAGGTTTTGAATATCACAAAAATAATATGGGCCCATGAGAAACTGAAACACAGCCAGAAGGGCAGGTGGAAGACATTGAAAGCCTCCCTACATCCCCCAAACTCCTTTCCTCCCCAGAAGTTAACCCCCTATTTCTAGTGTTTTTGTCTAAAGCTTTTCCCTCGGCATTTACAAACACATGTGTACACATAATCCGCGCTATTCATTTGCAAGTCTTTCACATTTGCAAGTCTTTCTAATAACTAAAATGTACCTGCAACCCCAACCTCCTTACTTGGGACACTTAAAACATCATTTTTGGACATTGGTGCAGCTGCAAAAAACATGTCATCCAACTAGCACTTCCCCAGCCAAGGTCAAACAGGTGTTGATCTGCCTCCTTGTTCTAGCTCATTCTGGAATATCCTTTATGTGGTCTACTCAGTGCCATGTTTTTCTCATTCTCATGCATTTGCTGGTGATTTCTCTATTGAAAATCCCCCCAAGCGGGGTGTTGAAGTGCTGGCTTGTACTCCCAAGCTCGGGAAGGCTGTGATGGGTCCCATGGAGAAAACACGTGTGCTGGATAAGCTTCCTTCAGGAGTGAGTGGTGGTCCTGCTGGCTGTGAGTTCAATATTCATGAATCAACGGTATATATTAAATAAGGTGTCTTTAAAAGGAAACACACTTAAACAAGATTATATATTGAGTAGTTGTGACCAGATGCTCCCAGGAACCTAAATCTAAATCTATTTCTCTTAGGAGAATTGGTTCAGTGTTTGATAATTCACTGTTCATGATGGCTTAACAGAACATGATTCTTGTGAGTCATGAGCGTTGACTGCATATGTATGTAAATTTACAAACAATTTTTCAAAATTGCATTGTATAATACATTGCTTTCCAACTTCATTTTTTTTTTTAGATTTTATTTATTTATTCATAGACACACAGAGAGAGGCAGAGACACAAGCAGAGAGAGAGGGAGAAGCAGGCTCCATGCAGGGAGCCGGATGTGGGACTCAATCCCCGGTCTCCAGGATCACACCCCAGGCTGCAGGCGGCGCCAAACTGCTGTGCCACCAGGGCTGCCCTCCAACTTCATTTTCAAAATTAATGTATCATGGAGGTATTTTCATATCAGTGCATGTAGGTCAAATGAAATCCTTAATGCAAAGGTCAGACAATTTGTAGTCAGATCCAGCCTGCTATTGCTGCCTTTTTTTATTTTTATTTTTATTTTTAGTAATCTCTACACCCAACGTGGGGCTGGCACTCATGACCCCGAAATCAAGGGTCATGTGCTCTTCAGATGGAGCCAGCCAGGTACCCCTGGACTATTGCTGCTTCTTTTAATAAAGTTTTATTGAAACACTGCCATGCTCATTAATTTCAGTACTGCCTATTGCTACTTCTGCATTCTTTTTTTTAAAAAAATATTTTATTTAAATTCAGTTTGCTAACAGATAGTATAACACCCTGTGTTCCTGTGCTCATCTCATCATGTGCCCTCCTTAGTGGCCATCACCCAGTCACCCCATCCACCACCCCTTCTGCGACCCTTTGTTTGTTTCCCAGAGTCAGAAGTCTCTCATGGTTTGTCTTCCTCTTTAATCTGCTTCCACATTCTAAGGTCAGAGTTGAGAAGTTGCAAGAGACCATGAGTGTGGCACCCTAAACATAAAACATTTACTATCTGGCCCTTTACAGAAAAAAAAAAAAAAATCTCCCCAAACTCTGCTTCAGAGGGCTACTACAGAAGATTGTGTGCTATGGATACTCAGCATTTTATTTGGTTGTTCCTCTGAGGGCATATCAGTCCTTTATCACTGTTTGCTATTTTAAGTCATACTGCATGGCTCATTGTCAATATTTATTTGTGTGAACTGTGCAAATATTTCTGTCGGAAGGTTCCTCAGAAGGGGGATTGCTAGTTGAATGTGTATGTGTGTTTGAACGTTTTGAGAGGTCTTGGTAAATCATCTCCCAAACGGTTCATATGTTTATACTTCTACGAGAGTCTATTTCCCCTTGCCTTTACCAAAACGGGATTATCAAAATAAACGTTCGCCAAAATGATGGGGGAAGAAATGGTTTCTCGTTGCTTCACCCTGTTTTTCCCTGAGTGCTAATGAGGAAGAATCTGTTATTTTTTCATATTTGTGATTTCACCACGACCGCTTCGACAAAGATATATTTCTTATAATTTTGAGAATAAATGTACTTATGTTTACTCTTCCCTTTCAAGACAAACTCAATGGTATGTTTTGTTGTCTTTGTCTTTGAACTATCTTCACTTCCCTTTTTACCTCTTTCTCCTATATTTCACTGAAATAATTGGAAGTTGCAGCTCCAGATTCGCTTTTATTTTTAAAAAACTAACAATGTATGCTTCTACTTTTTCGGGAATTCCTTATTCAACAAGTGAAGTCGTCTTGAGAGCCATCTTATCATGGACATGCCTCTAATGTCATTATGTGTCTTGGCTCATCATCCTTTGATTTGTGTGTCATCCTTTTCCTGACTGCTTTTCCTTTTTTTTTTTTTTTTTTTTTTTGAATACGTCCTCAAGGGATTTTTTGAGAAAGGCTGTGAGGATATGCACTGGACATTGTCATTTAGCAATCCAGCCTCCACGTTCCCTTCTTTTTTTTCAAGAAAATCTGTTTTTCTCAGGCATTTACCCCTCATCTGCTTAGAGCACATGACTCAGGGTACGTAACCCCCATTCCCAGTTGGTGGATGAGTCTAAGGCAATTGGCACATGTTACTCTGTGTAGGGCACAAACAACCTGAGTCAGTCCAATGAGATTGAAAAGAGAAACTAATACCCTGTTGCTGGAAGGAAAGTGTCTCCTCATTCTCCTCTGATGCACGTAAATGAGGAAACTTGACACCCTTGTGGGAGCAAGTCTTAGAAAGAAGCCAATGCTAATGAGGGCGGGATGGAGAGATGGGCAGACAGGTCTCCATGCATCCTTTGGCCCTGAAGCAAGTCCATGTGACAGTCACCCTCTCTCTCTGGAGCTCTCTCTGGGGCTCCGGTTACTTGCAATCAAAAACTCACCTTTGTCTTTATTTTCCCTCACACTGTGTTGATGTTTTGGGTGGGAACAGGAGTCCAGGTTCAAAATAATTTCCCTGAGAAGGAAAGCATTATTTCCCTTTTCTCAAGTGTCAGTATAGCATCAGATATGCCCTCAGTCTAATCCTTATCATTTATGAAACAAACTGATTTTCCCTCTTCAAAAGTTTTGGAGTCTCCTCTTTCTCCTTGATATTAGCAGTTTCTACTAGTTGTACCTTGATAAGCATCTTTTAAACATTTCTGCTTGGCACTTGGTGGGTTCTTTGTATCTCAAAACTTGAGTTTATATATATCTCTAGGAAATTTTCTTACGTTAATTATTTTTTATTGTTTCCTACCTGTCTATTGACTTTATTTTATTCTTCAGAGGACCCAATAGATGCTTGACTTCTCTCTGTACTTTGGACCTCTTAAGTTTTCTCTAGTTTGTGAAATCCTAGATTTTACCTTACAGACCACAGATCATTCCTTTTGCTTGTGTTAAATCAACAATTTCAAACTTCAAAGGAAATTTTCAGTTGTAATAATCATTCATTTTAGATATAACACACAAAATTTCAAAAAATTCTAGCAACTTTTGCTTTCATTGTTCTTTTTTCATTGCAGCCCATTCTTACCTTATTGACGCAGTATGCACTTGGATCTAAGGATGGTAATTCCTTTCTTAAAAATGATTTTATTTAGGGATCCCTGGGTGGTGCAGTGGTTTGGCGCCTGCCTTTGGCCCAGGGTGCGATCCTGGAGACCCGGGATCGAATCCCACATCGGGCTCCCGGTGCATGGAGCCTGCTTCTCCCTCTGCCTGTGTCTCCTCTCTCTCTCTCTCTCTCTCTCTCTCTCTCTCTCTCTGACTATCATAAATAAATAAAATTTTAAAAAAATGATTTTATTTATTTATTTGAGAGAGAGAGAATGAGTAGGGGGAGAGGGGAAGGGGAGAGGGAGAGAGAGAGGGGAAGGAGGAGGAAAAATCAGGCTCCCTGCTGAGCTGAAGGCAGATGCTTAACCAACTGAGCTATCCAGGCGCCC
Source organism: Nyctereutes procyonoides (assembly GCF_905146905.1). NCBI lineage: Eukaryota > Metazoa > Chordata > Mammalia > Carnivora > Canidae > Nyctereutes > Nyctereutes procyonoides. Next base: position 61,579,380 of record NW_026575146.1, on the reverse strand, counting down.
CTGGGGATGGTAATTCCAATTCACATTGGTCTCTGTATTAGCTGCCACCCTCTTGTTGTGATTAGAGACAATATTTCACTTCTCTAATAAGCCCTTTTGCTATTTTTTATCAAGTCCATAGATGTGTCATCGAAAAAATAAGTTTCTTCTCATTTTAGTGGGATTTATGAGAAAGAAATCCTGTGCGCAGGACTCCATCTTAGACTTACAGCACCTTGACCAATTCACGGCTTTTTCAAGTCCTTTCTGTGTTTGGCATCCGAAGCTTAACTGGGGAATGTGAGTTTGGTCAAAGGTCAATTGGTTAAAGACTGAACTTTCATTTGAATTTTCTCAGGAAAAATAAGAAAAGATTCTTGTTTATATTTGTTATTGTCTTATCTAGAGAACATCTGGAAAGCATTGTCACTAACTCACTCCATTTGTATTGTTTTTCCAAGGAGTAAAAAAAATAAAAGGAAATTCCAAATAACAGTGTTTTCTTTTGCAGAGCCAAATATTATTATACTTCTCTCCTTATTATAAACATAGTTGGTTCTGTATATAGACATGTATTGATATAGCTTTCAACATCTGGAAAGCCAGGATGGTAGTCGGTGTGCACTTGCAGGTTGTTGAATATAATAATTGCTACCTTTGCGAATAACAAGTGTTCAGTGAGAACCTCCTAGGTAGGCAACATGGTGCCTCAGAATGCAGGAGGTACAGTATTTAAATGTGGCTCCTGCCTGCAAAGGACGTATGGTTCCATTGTGTGTGTGTGTGTGTGTGGGGGGTGATATTAATGGTCCTGGTGTAATTTGAGAAATGAAGTATGTGGTTCTGATAATAAGGGATCAGCAGAGACTCGGAGCCTTAGGGGACCAAAGATGCTAAGGTCCGTAGGCTGGACCTTGGAGGCCGATCCACCATCCCTTCACTTGTGCTATGTTCTACCGATTGGAAGAGAGTCCCAGGTCCCAGCCACACTCAAGGGCCACATCTACTGTGCCTGCTACCATGGATCCTGCCTGCGAGAGAAAGATGACCTCTGTATGGAGCACACTACAAACAGAGGTGTGGATGTGTGGGGCCCGAGGAGACACAGCGACAAGCATATTGCTCTCGACAGGGAGAGGAGGCACAAGGCTGATGGCCAAGAAGCTTGTCTGGGTGTGGGAGGCCGCACATGGCTTCATGTGGATGAGGGGAATTCATGGGAAATATCCATGTGGATCTCCTACTGTGTCCTTGCTCGAAACATTTTAACTCAAATCTCATCAAACCTTTACACATAACTCTAGTTACAGGAAATATGGGGATAGAGGAGCCACAAAATGACAGCAGCAGGAAACAATCTGACAAAAATCTGTAAAGTGAGACACTTTTCATGACAACTGGCCTGGCCTCCCCGACAGGACAATGTCACACAGAAGTAAGGAGACAGGGATAAAAGTAGAATGCAATGCTTGGATCGTGGTTCTAAAAAAAACTACTATAAAAGACGTTTGAGGTGGACAGTGGGGAAATTTGGATATGGATTGGGCATTAGGTTTTATTTGGGAATTACTAAATATGATCATGCTATCATGGCCATAGAAGAGAAAACCCCTATTTCTTGGATGTGTAGGATGGTGTATTCCTTAGTGAATGGCATGAAAACCATAACCTGTTTTTTTAATTTTATTTATTTATTCATGAGAGACACAGAGAGAGAGGCAGAGACACAGGCAGAGGGAGAAGCAGATTCCCTGTGGGGAGCCTGATGTGGGACTTGATCCCAGGATCCCAGGATCATGCCCTGGGCCAAAGGCAGGCGCCCAATCACTGAGCCACCCAGGCGTACCCCAAAGTGCATTTCTTTAGCAAGTATTCATACACAATGAAAAGAACACAAAACATTTTTTAAAACTTAATTTGAAAAATGATCGAATTTAGCACGGATGGAGCATTCCTTCCTCCTACTGGCACTGAACAAGCCCCCGATGGCACAGCAAGCATTGGGCCGAAAGGCCAAGAGCCAAAGATGAAGCAGAAATGCTTCCCAGGGTTAGGGAGGCGACGGTACAACAGTGGGGCCAGGCGTGGGAACGAGTAGTGAGGGTGTCCTGTGAAGAAGAGCCTACAAAAGAAACACAAAGAGATAAACCGGCCGGGAGACCCAGTTGTAGAGAAGACTCGATGCAAGGGAAGGCCTGGTGACGAGGACAGCTTGCTGCCAGGGGCCTGGTGGGGCCATGGTCATGAGAGTCCGCACGTGTTCCTCGAAGAGTTTGCATTTCTCAGCCAGGTGGAGACTGTGCAGGACGTGGGCTCAGGAGTCTATTCGTGCCTCTATTGCCGCTGAGCTGCCCACGATCCAGCCTGACGTTGAACTCGGGGAGCCCGGCGCCTACACCGGCATCTCAGGACGTGTCCCATCTTGTGGGCCGGACCGCATCACCCACACGGGGGTTGGCAGTGCAGACATCGGCGGGGAACTGGAGTGGGTTCTGCAGGACAAGCCAGACGTAACTCGCGAGGGCACGTGGGCCCAAAGGGCAGGTCAGGGGGTGATGCCCTAGCGCCCCGCGGTCCCGGCAGGTGGAGGCCAGGCTGCCAGCAAACCAGCTTCCCCGAGCCAGCATTTCCTGGGGCTTCCCAGGGACCCCCAGACACCCCGGTCCCCGCACAAGGAGACTCGGAGGCAGGAAATATTCTAATAACTTCGCCTCTGCCAAGTTGGGAGAGAGAGATCGCAGGCTGTCATCACCACTCTCATTAAAAATATTTTTTTTCATAATAGAAATTCCTCACCTCTCCTTTTTTGGTCACTTAAGCGCTTTTGCCGGCGGTTTAAAAAATGTCCTTTATTCCATGACATTGTAAGAAAGGAGCCTTTGGAGCCACAGCGTAGTCATAAATGAGTCCCGCACAACTGTTTTTTATTTCCATTTTGTTTCACTGACGGAGAATGTAAATTGAACTTTAGTGCTATTGTGCTTTGTTCTGCTTCTCTTTGTGGAAATGTGTTCTGAATTAAAGCCCACGAATAAACCAGAGCGGTCCCAAATATTGCCCTTCAGCTCCGGAGTGGCCTGCGAGCCAAGAACAGATAGAGAATGTGGTTTTATGAGCCCCAGATGGCGCGGTGGGTGTCACGGACGTCTTTATGTGGAGAGGTCACGGGTTCAGTCTCCATCTGGAGCCGCCCCAGAGCCGCTCCGGATCTAAGGGAGTCCGGATGCATCCTGGGTGAGGACGCGGCGCCGTGGCCACCTCGGCGGCCCTGGGGTCACCCGCCGCGCCCTGGACGGGGACCCGGCTTGGCTGGGGGGGCTCCCTGCACCCCTGTCGCCCGTTCCTGGGGCAAGCAGGGAGGCCCTGAGAGGGGGCTTTCCGGTCACCCCGGTGCTATAGTCCTTGCAGAGGGCACGACTAGAAGTTCCGGAGACTGTTTTCTGCTTCTCTGCAGGGCGGAGTGATGGTGTCTTGTTTTGCTCTTGAAGAACACAGATACGGCGAAGTCGTGAGGGACTCGCGGCCATGCTATGCAACTCATGGACCTTCTGTCTTTGCATTTTTAAATGAAAAGTTTTAAGCATTAGGGTAAAATACACAGAGCATCAGGTGTGCCGTCCCCACCCTGTGTAAGCGTGCAGGGCTGGGGCACAAAGCGGGTTCTCGCGCTGTCACACCATCCAACCCCAGGAGCCCCCCATCTCGCAAAACCAACACTCTGTCCCCGTCCCCTCTGCCCCTGGCAGCCTTAACTCACGGACTCCGGCTAGTGCTGCAGGTAGGAGCTGCAGAGAAACCCCTCGCCCGCTGCCCCAGCCTCCGGAGCCTGCCCACCTGCCAGGGCACCTGGAGCCGGGCAAGGGGCCTCCTCTGATGGGTGCCTGGGGGAAGCCAGGGGTGCCCGGCTCGCCCGCGGCTTCTGCACACTTCCAGGTCTGGCGGCCGGGCTCTCCTGCTTTCTCGGGGGGCCAGGCGCTCCGATCTGCTCGCGGGGGGTGGGGGGCTGGACAGAGCATATTCGGAGAAAGCCATGGACAGGACAAAGCCCTTTGTTCCAACCGGCCATAACACTAGCAGAGTGGGGATCTGCTCTCTGCTGTCCTAGTCGTCCGGTGGCTCAGAACTCAGCAAAAGAGAAGGGGTGTCCCTGGGGGGCCTGCTCTCAACCTCAGCATGAGTCTGGGAATGTTGCAGATTCTGCATATTTCAAATCATCCACACGCTTTTGCCGACTTGCCTGCACAGCCCTGCAGACGCCTCAGTGCAATGCGCTGCCAGGGTCACAGGCCAGTCCCCGGAGATGGAGCCCGCGCTCCTGTAACTGGCTTCTGGAACCTTCCTCCAGCCCTGAGGGTGATTCTCCAGGGCCTGCTGCACCTGCTCCTGGGAGTAGCCCGGGGCCACCGAGCACTCCGCACCTCCCCGGGGACCCCGGGCTGGGGCGCCAGTGGGAGGAGGCCAGGCGCGCTCTCCGTTGCCATCGCTTCTCTTTGCCTCACTGTTTTCCTTTGAAACAATGTTAGCCTTACAGAAGGGCCTCGGGACGGGGGCTCCCGCCAGGCTCCTCCTGTGCTAGCACCTTCTAAGGCAGCAGGTCCAGGAGACGGGTGTTGATAGGATGTGGCTAAACGCGCTACAGGCCTGACGCCCATCTGGCCAGATTTGCCATCAATGTCCTTTCTCTGCTTGGGGTCCCGGGTCCCACTGGCACTGGGCCTGCGGGGCTCCTGAGTCTCCTCCCTGCAGGGGCAGCTCCGGGGGCTGCTTGGTCCCCCCTGGCCTTGGTGCCCTATCTTGACCGGGCTCATCTGATGCTTGTCACCATCACACAGAGGTTACACGTTTTCAGCAAGGACAACCACATGGCGATGGGATCTCGGGGCCCCAGGTCAGGCTGTCTGACCCTCAGTGAGGATGACCCGGGGCCCCTGGGTCAGGCTGTGTGTCGGGGTCCCCACGGTGCAGTGTCAGGAGTAGAGGGAGATTATTCTGAGACACTACAAATACTCCATTTTTCCTCAACCCTCCACCCCACCCCTCGGAGGACCTTGCCTCTGACAATTATTGCTTGGCTATCTGCCCAAGGTGGCTGGCTTTCTTTCTTTCTTTCTTTCTTTCTTTCTTTCTTTCTTTCTTTTCTTTCTTTCTTTCTTTCTTTCTTTCTTCTTTCTTTTTCTTTCCTTCTTTTTCTTTCTAAGATTTTATTTATTTAATTGACAGAGAGTAAGGTGGTTTTCTATTTCCCTTGTTCCTTCTGTTTGTGATGTGGGATCCATCTGTGAGGAAAGTTCTATTCCCACTTCCTGCACTTGCTGACCTGTAATTCAAGGCTGTATCTATATGAGAATGGACTCACGGATCTTCATTTTATTCTGAGGCTTAGACTCCGTCACTATTGTGTACTGTGCTGCTCCATTTGCTTCCTGTCCTGTCCTAATACGGGTGCACTGTCTCCCTCCTCGTGCTGATGCACAATGGCTCTAAAACCAGAGTGGTCTTTGGTTTCCTCTGATGAGCGTCCCATGCAAAAGTCACTAGATCTTTTTCTAAAATCTTCCTTCATATAGTATCCTACTCATTTAACTTGATGTGATGATTAAATTTATTCATCATATAAATATGATGTGGTGCTCATGGGAGGCTTTGCCTGGTTTTGGAGGTAATCAAATATAGGCTTGATAGACTGTGAGGGCTCCTGAAACACTATTGCTATTATTCTTGCTGTTCACAGCACTCAGGTGCAATATAATTATAAATAGGACAATGTATAAAGACACAGAATTTCAGAACAATCAATACCTATATAAAATCATGATTACTATTATCTTGTTTTTCAGTGTTACATGCACCATCTTCATATATTTCTTCATTTTTTAAAAAATGTTTTATGCATTCATGTGAGAGAGAGAAAACATGTGCAAGTGAGCACGAGCAGGAGGTGAGGGACGGAGGGAGAAGGAAAAGCAGACTCTGTCGCTGAGCAGGGAGCCTGACACGGGGCTTGATCCCAGGATCCCAGAACCACCAGCCAAAGGCAGATGCCCAACAAACCAAGCCACCCAGGGCCCCAAATACTTCTTTAAAGACTGTCTGGGATGCCTGGCTAGCTGGCTCTGTGGGTAGGTGACTCTTGATCTCAGGGTCATGAGTTCAAGCCCCACATTGGGTGTAAAGCTTACTTAAAATAATAATAACAATAATGATAATAATAATAATAGACTGCCCCTCTACTCCCTAAACTAACTCTGGCACTAGGTAGGTTACTACTTTCAAATCTTAATAATAATTTTTCTGTTACTTCCTTGCAACAGGATCAAGGGCGATTTTTGTACCTGAGACTTGCCTGAACGTCAAAGGTTTTTTTAGACCACGAATGTGTATTTCGTCTACTATAATAGAATGTGGGCAGCCCAGGTGGCTCAGCAGTTTAGTGCCGCCTTCAGCCCAGGGTGTGACCCCGGGGTCCCAGGATCGAGTCCCACATCGGGCTCCCTGCACGGAGCCTGCTTCTCCCTCTGCCTGTGTCTCTGCCTCTCTCACTCGTGTCTTTCATGAATAAATAAATAAATAAAATCTTAAAAAAAAAAAAAAAGAATGTTACTTGAAATATCCCTTAACGCAACCCTTAAACCCTGGTCCAAATGGAATAAAAATCTCACTTTGCCACAGACACAGGTTGCCCCCCCACCCATGGTTGCTGCCCTGTGGGCACACACACCTGTTTGTTTACACATTAGAATGGTGTTAGGGAGATTATTCTGTTAGCTTGTAAAATACACGCAATTTTATTCATTGCTCTCCTTTTGAAAAGAGTAGCACCGGGAAAAATGTGATCTGTTAAAATTTCCCCCAAATCGGTAAAGAACTTTAATTTACTTATGTTTTGGCTTTGAGAGAGCAGAACTGCTTGAGCAAACTCCCTGTGGACCTTGGCGCGCTGTGGGCCAGGCACTGGATTAAATTAAGCCCAGGTTCCCCTACCTAAGTGTAACTGTATAGGAGTATTAGCGCTGCCTGAAAACAGCACTTGTTCACCATGCTCTGTTAAAACTTTGAATGGGTTTTTAACCTAAGTGGGTTTAATTCAGAAAACTCTTTTTATAGAAGTAAACTTTGAAAGCATTGCTTTTCAGGAAAGCGTTTAGAATGACGCTGCGCAGCCCCAATTCCCGCTGAGAAGGAAGGAGCCTTGTGGCTGTAAACCATGGTCCTTAGTGGGCTGGGTGAAGCCCACGGGGTGGGGGTAACACTGGGAAGGTCCCCCGCCGGGGGCCCACGTGGATCACAAATTTGGGTCCTGCAGCAAAGCTCATCAAAGTCCCCACAGCTCTGCTCTCCTGTGCAGACCTCCAGGCTGTTTACCTGCGTACTGAGAGGCAACGGCCCTGCCCTAGGAGGAGGCTGGTAGGATGGGGGTGGAGGGAAGATCATGGGACCCTCCCCACTGAAGGGATCAGGATGTGCCACCCTAAATCACGCCAAGTGGGCATAATATTGAATATTTTGAGCTAAAGGGACTTGAGAAACAACAGATGTAGGACAGCCTCTCTGCCTTCCTTTCCACCCAAAAAAGCAGGTCATAAAATGTCTGTGATCAGGTGCCCGCCCGGTACCAACAAGAGAGCATTCTCTTCACCTGGGACCCAGAGCCAACACTGATGCGCATCTGCATGCACAGACTTTCTAGGACGGACCTTGTCTCCCATCACTGGTCCCCATATATTTATCTCCCACAAATTGCCACTTTTCTAGAAGCCTAAACTTCTTTCCCTCTGTCTCGTCTCCACTATTGGTTGCTCTTCGTTGAAAATGGCATAGATGTCCTCAGACTTAACCATTTCTTTGGGGTTTTTATTTCATTTCTGTATGGCCTCTCATAGGGATGTAAAATAAACACATTTTGTTTTTTTGGGACTTTTTTGGGGGGCAGGCAGTTTAAAATGCAGATCCCTAGACACTGATCCTAAGAGGGCACAGGGCAACATGTTTTTTTTTTCCTCCCCCTATACCACCTATAGATTATCTTTTATCCACACAAGTAAAACTCACTCAAGGAGTCCCAGAAGCTAGGGAAACTGAAACTCCCTTTACTATAGAAGTTTAAAAAAAAAAAGTTACATCTGTCAGTTTTTGGGGGGAGCACCAGATTTAGACCAGAGGTATGTTTGGTAAATGGACTTTCTTTGAAATGATGAGCCTCTTTGAGAATCTAATGGAAGCTTTAGAAGAAAGTGGGCAGGTGGCAGCTATGTGTAAGGAGAGTGGGTGGTCCCTCATAAGAGCCTCCAAAGGTGGTTCTTGCAAACCTAGGGGAGAGCATCCAGGAATGCTGCCTGGGGCATTGTGGGGTCGGGAGGACTGTGGCCCACACCTGGGGTCTGGGTCTATGGCTCCTCTCACCTTGGTGAGGGTCCCAACTGGGAGTTCTCCAGAAACTTGAGATGACCTTGCAATGGCTGAGGAGTGCCTATCAGCCCTTCTCCCGCCATCAGGCCAGGCTAAGCCTACTCTAAACAACATTCCTTTTTTTTTTTTTTTTAAACTGAACACTTGGGAGTACTCCTCCCAGTAGAGGCAGGAGCGGAAACAGCAGCTTTATCTTGTTTACCCATTCCAAGACATCTTGGGGAAGTGTCCTAGGCTCTTTGTTTCTCTTCCTTTTCTCAAACATAAAATTGGGGTAACCATAGTATCTTTTGCATAGAGTTGTTGTGAAGAATAGATGAGCTAATATGTATACAACTGGAAACTGCCCCTGTCCTGGAGAATGCCATCTACATATCATTGATTCAGTGATCAATGGACTCAGGGATCTCTAAACATCCCCCACTCTGAGGATCCAGAAGTTGTAATAACATGAAAGCTATCTCTGTATATTAATCGACTACCCTGTTGACATGCTTTATTTCACTTAATGCACCGAACAATCCTGTGACTCAGACTATCTCACTCCGTTAGAGGGGAGACCAAACTCATGTTACTTGCCTCAGATCACACAGCAGTGGGTTCCATCTCGGTAAGAACACAGTCAGAATGCAACCCTCACCTGCCCAAACCACAGGGTGTGAGAAGTTATTTGCAACAGAGAACGAGGGAATTGTATCGGAATATGAAAGAAAGCTTACACATCAGAAAGGGAAGAGACAACAAGGTATAGAAAATGAATGGAAAAAAAAAAAGAAAATGAATGGATGGTTCCTATAAGAAATTCACATGAAAAAAAAATAAAAAAAAAAAAAAAGAAAGAAATCCACATGACCACTAAGTCTGGATAAATGCTCAGCTCACTGGGTAGCATCAAGAAGTGCAAAATTAAAACCACATCGAGACATTACTGAATATCCATCACAAGTCCTGGTGAGGACAGAGGGGAGCGGCGGTTCATTCTACAACAGGTGATTGACAGGTCTTTCTGAGCTCCAAAGATATCCTCTCACTACCTCCTAACTTCCCACACTGCTGCTGAGGAGGCCCATGCTACTGTTATTTCTGATTCTTTGCATGTGTATTTTAAGATGCTTTGGGTAGCAAGCAACTGTAGGGGAGAGAAAAACTTTTCATCCACTCTCTTATGTTCTTGGGACTACGGTTTACGGCTTTAATCTACAAAGATGGGTTAATAGGACAAAAGGCACACAAACTTTATTTGATGTTAATCTTAATTTTTATATCTACAGGAGGCTCTTCCTGGAAAAGAAGTAAACACCCAAGGAGGTGGATAGACCTGGAGGCTTATACATGATCAATTATATACGTGATTTATATGTGATAAATTGCACAGACACAACGAGACAGAGGAAACAGGTTTGGGCTTTGAGTAGCAGTAATTTATGGGAAGGTAATGGTACGGGGGAATGTACTAGAAGATAAAGGTTATTTAGTAAGGTCTGTTTATGTAGACTCATGGTGGTGCCAGTTCTACCTCCAGTCATAAATGTTTTTCCTCCCTTGCTGCCACAGTAGGAGGGTCACCTTCACAAAGGCAAATTCATGCCCTATTTTTAGGAAGATAGGGGGAGGATAGAGAGCTTTTCCTACATCTGCAGCTTGTTAATTGCTTTCAGCTTCAAAATAACCCTTATGCATATTTGGGGTGTCACATTCCAATCCTTCCCAGAACATAATATCTGTCTAAAAATGACATGAGTACCTTGACTGTTCCCTTAGCAGGCGGTCTGGAAGGAAGCAATCCTGAGGTTGGTTTGGCACTTCTCCATGCTCATCTAGGGCCCAGGCGCCTTCCAGCAATCCGCTCTTCCATCGCTGGCACGTCAGCCATGGTGCTCTTCGCTGGGATGAGATGGTTGCATCAGCTCCAAACCTCACAGCCTGAGTCACAAGGAAGGAGCAATAATATGAAGCCAGCCTCAGCAGATGTGCTCCTGTATTTCCTTGCTCAGCACCTAGCCAAGGGGCCCTGGATGACCATGCTGGGCCCCGTCATGCCTCCCCCCGCAGGAATAGCCACACCGCAGGCCTCCAATCTGGGTTCTACGAATTCCCCCAGAAAGAGGGGAGGGCTGCTTGGCAGACATCTGTGGCATCTGTTACATTAGCGGATCCGTGAGGTTTTTTTTCCCTCTGTGAAAGCTTAGGATTATCAGTTCTCTCTGGTGTTTAGGGTGGAAGTAGAGAACTCTGAGTCCCATATTCTTTAATTCAGCCTTGGCTAAAACATTCAGCTGAAGCAGAAGCATTTAATGAGAAACACTGAGAAAATGGGGATCTGCTAAAACAGGTACTTTTGAAAAGAACAACCCTGTGCTAGACAGTAGATATTTTTTAGATAGATAAGAAAATAGATGTTTCCCTGGACAAACCTGTTAAATCTACTGTATCTGGGGATCCCTGGGTGGCTCAGCGGTTTAGCACTGCCTTCTGCCCAGGGCGTGATCCTGGAGACCCGGGATCGAGTCCTACGTAGGGCTCCCTGCATGGAGCCTGCTTCTCCCTCTGCCTGTGTCTCTGCCTCTCTCTCTCTCTCTCTCTGATGAATAAATAAATAAAAATCTTTTTTTAAAAAATCTACATGTATCTGAGCAGCATAAAGTTAAGCTCTGGCTAAGTCTTTGTGATGAGAAGTATAAGGAGCTTTCTTGAAATATTTACTGTGTTGTGTTAACAGTTCTATGCACTGTTTTCTTGTAACCTTTCTTGTAACCAGAGTGTGTTTGCCACGAGATAGTCCAAGTTTTCAGGTTAATTTGGTATAGATAATGGTGTTTGTTCACTTTAAGTTCTAAACTACGTTTCTTATTGGAGGCTAACTTTACTTGCAACCGTGGTGACTCAATTCGATTAACTCAGCCTCTGTAGAAGGTTGTGTGGGTCCTTAAGTTAAAGTTAGAACCATAGCTCAAGACACAACCTTTTATGAATACTTATTTATTTATAACTTCAACAGATTAAACTTGAAACACAATTCAGAGACTCAACCTGTTATGATATGTGAGGTTTCATGATGATGTGCTTTGCCATAGCTCCGTGAAACTCATTTTCTGAGGTGTTCAATGGGCTTCTTTGATAAAGGAAACTCATGTCTCTGGTTTTGGGAAATGTCTGTATATTCATTTTGGAGGAGTGAGAAGCCTGGGTTATTTATCCATTTATCCATTGATCACTGCAGAAGGTCCAACATCTAACTAATAGTTAAGCTTTCAGTTTATTTAACAATATGTGTCCAGAGTGCCTGGCTGGCTCAGTGGGTAGAGCATGTGACTCTTGATCTTGGGGTTGTGGGTTCAAGCCCCATGTTGTACATAGAAAGTACTTAAAAATCAAATCTTAAAAAAACCAAAAATACATTTCTGTTCTTTTATTCTATGCCTCCTGTTAATCAGATATTGTGCCTCCTAGAATGATTCTCTATTTTCCTTACATTTTTCTCTGTGTTTTCCATGGCTCTATCGCCTTAGCCCAATAGGACCTTAATGTCATCTTTCACTCCACCTTCTGAACTTGTAAAAAATTTAACTTAGGCTATTTTTGGCCTCTGATGATTATTATCAATTCATGATGCAGAATTTTCTATTTCTGATGGTATCCAACAACAGGGGCATGTGGGGGTGGGGTATTTGGGTGTGCGTGTGCGTGTGTGTGTGTGTGTGTGTGTGTGTGTGTGATTCTTTACTTGTGGTCTGTTTTGTGTGCTCAAATGTTTTGGTTTCTCCCACAATGGTAATACTTGTCTATGTTCACACTGAAGAGTAGGTGCTAAGAAGTGGGCCCACAGGGTGTGTGACAGGAGCTTGGGGCTGGTGGGCCCCCTAGAGTGCTTGGCCAAGAGCTAGCACTTTCACTCCACATGTCAGCACCTGAAGGCCTCTCTTCCAAAGAAGGTCCTAGGAGGGGTGGCACAGGGCCGGAAGAGTCTCCCTGCCAGAAATCTAGAAGCAAATAGGGCAAATATGCTGGGCAGACCTGCCATCTGGTTACTCTGTCGAGGAGGAGCTTGCCACCCTCACCTGTCAGTTCCTTAGGGGTCTACCTCGGTGGCAGGGAGCCCCTTCCCCATCAGCCCTGTCCAATGCCCAATGGAGGTGAGCACCTGGCATCTGTATTTGGGGCTGAACCTGAGCAGCACAGCCAGGCCTGCTCACTGTGCCATGAGTGACCTGTGTCACCTGAGGTATCTGGAAAATGCTGAGTTCTCTTTTGAAAACCTGTCACAGCAGTTGCAGCAGACACTGTTGATGCCACATTTCCCTGGAGCTCATGTTCACAGACCCACAACCCCTCCTGCAAACACTGTGGCCATAGGAGCTTGGGTGAGTGAGGACATGTTGGAGAGCAGCCACCAGCCCCAGAATGAGCAGGAGTGGTGGTAGCTGACCACCCTTCTGACTCATCAAGTGGCAACTGGGAAGTCTCCAGCAGGACTGAGCCCCAGTGGCCCACAGCAGGACACTCTTGTGGATGCCTGCTGTTCCTTGGAGCTAAGTCAGTGCTTTGGCTTCCCCTCAAGACACCTCCTGGGATTGTCTCCCAGATACACTTGTGTCACTTTAATCCTCATTTTAGAGCCTGGATCTGAGGGACTCAGATGCAGCCAGTCAGCACCAGGCCAGACCCTTGCATGCACTCTCTTGATCAGAGCTGGCCATAAGCACTCACTGTGGGCATCCATTCTGATTTGCCATCTTAAGTGGGATGAGCATCCTATCACCTCTGCCCCTGTGGGGTCCTCACACAGCATGGAGAAGCAGGTGCTTCCACCTCGTTTCACACAAGGGGAAACTGAGGCTCAAAATGTTGCCTCAGGTTATCCAGCCAAGAATCTGGGAGGCTGTTACCAGAATCCTCTCTCCCTGACTCCCAAGTCCTGTGTCCTCAATGTGGGACTGTTTGCTCTGCACAGGAACCAAATGAAAAGTCATTCAGAAACCAGGCCCCAGGAATCTCAGTAATGTTCCCAACACTATAAACACCTATTCGATAACAAATAAATTAGTTTCCCTCCCTTTGTGGTTTAAAGAAAGCATTTTTGATGCACGGAAGGGAAAAAACAAATGTCATCGCTTGAACGGGAAAACAATCCCAAATTTAGGAGGAGAATTTGTGAGCACAGGACACAAAGCATGCTGCAGAAGGCACGGGAGATTCAAGGGTCCTTTGGGAAATTATTGGTTTCCCAAGATTCTATCTTTCAGGGCAATTTTTGGTTCGTGCTGGAGTAGCTGCATGATAGACCGGAGGATAGAGCGTGCATAGGGCCCTGGCATCACAAGTGGGTCTGGGTGACACCCCAGCTCTGAGGGTCTGTATGTTTTCTCCTCTGTAAGGAGATTTTGTGGGGGTTCCTGGGAGGTGCATCTTTGAGACACAACACCGCAGATGCTAAGATTCTTTACTCCTGGGTGACTTTAAGCTAAGACATGCGGAGAGAAAGAAGTGGACCCATCGGGGTCATCCTGCTGTGTGTGTGTGTGGGAATGAGGCTCTGCATTTGGATCTTCCTAGTGCTGAATCTCTTCCCCAAAGCTCTTTCCAAACATCAAAACAAGCTGCTCATCTTTGCGGCATGAGTGTGCATGGAGTTTGTTTCGATGAAGTTACCCAAGGAGTGGCTGTGTGACTGTTTCTGAAACAACATAGAAGAGGGAATACAGATGGTCAGTAAGCTCTTCAGATGTGAAATGGATTGTTTTCTTTCTCTTTGCACCAGACTCTGATCCTGAAAAATAAACTTTCAGATATAAACATTCCCGAAATAGGAAAACTGGACATAATAGCTGCTGAAAAGTCGGTTAAAGCCCAATCTTACCCGCTCTTGTTTGAATACAGATGCAGTGGAGGACAGGAGACCGCCTGGTTTTGAACTCCTGGCCACAGGGGCCGCAAAGGCAGCAAAGCCCATGAGACAAAGCGGGTAGGGAGCTACACAGCTGCCCACAGGCATCCCAGAGCACACTAGCCACATTATTAGTGGTAGGTTATTTTGGACGGTTCTTTTTTTAAAATCCACTTAATAAATATGCACCGAAGAGCCTACTTAGTGTCACTTACGCTTCTGAGGAAGACATTTGATGCAAATAAATGCTCCAGGGTTGGTTTACCTTTGGCATGAAAGCCATCATCGCTGATGAAGCATAAAGGGTGGCATTCTATAAGCTGATCAAGGCAGCGCTGAAACAACAAAGCCAAGAATTACCGTACACGTTCCCTGCCAGGTATTTGGAGCGCATGCTAATTTCCCGCATCATCTTGGGATGCCAGGTCTGGCTGCAGTAGCAGCTCCATCGAGTGGGGGATGCCAGCACCCCACAACCTAATTTAAAATAATCAAGTCCAGATGCTGGTGCCAAAAAAGAGGTTTGCACCATTCACCACCATGACCTAGATCATATTTCAAAAGTGTCAAATCAAAGCTGTCCCACCAAAGCCTGATTTCTTTTTTTTTTCAAAGCCTGATTTCTTAATGAATTCCTTATGTATTCATCTCTTGAATACAGAAAGTGGGGTATCCGCTGGAGAGTCAAAGATTTACAAAAACAAAACCTACGGGTGTTATGCTTTGTGAAACACACCCTGTGCAGTGAATATCTCGCTATGGAATTATTTACCGCTTCATTAACATGCTTTCGTTTAAAAAGCCACATCTGAGAGGCATCATAATGTTGACGGAGAAGAGGGAGCATGCGCTGAAGGGAAGCTCGTTGAAATCTCAATATTTTAGAGGTCTTAAAAAATGCTGACATTCTATCATGTTAATCCAGTGCTGTTGAGAGTAAAATTTTAAAAATCTTCTCATTTTTCTATGTTGAATGTTGGTCTCTTTTCCTGAAGAAAGACTCTGGCTAAGAGTTGTCTTTTGAGTCCTGATTTAATATACTAAGTATGTCTGGATCCTGAATAAAGCAAGGTTTTTGCTTTTTTGAAAAGCAAAAAGACGTATGATCCTCTAGGTTAGATAAATACCTATATACAGACAGAGAGATGGATGGACTGAAGGGTAGATGAACAGAGATATAAGCAGGTAGTATCAGCTTTTGGAGAATAACACTCTCCTACCTTCAGATTAGCGTTCAATGAATGGGTTTCTGCTCAGAAAGGTGCAGCCTACAAACTCCAGGAAGCATTCTTGAGTACTCTTGTCCAAGTACTCCAGAGAATGGGGCTCTGTCTCACAAATGGCTTCAGGATCCTGAAGTTATTATTATTATTTTTTAATAGAGATCATTCTAAAGCATAGTACTTTTTTTTTAAGATTTTATTTATTTACTCATGAGAGACACAGAGAGAGGCAGAGACACAGGCAGAGGAAGAAGCAGGCTCCATGCAGGGAGCCTGACGTGGAACTCGATACCGGGTCTCCAGGATCATGCCCTGGACTGAAGGAGGCGCAAAACCGCTGAGCCACCCGGGCTGCCCAGAATCCTGAAGTTAGATTATGAAAACTCCACTCACTCGTTCATTCAACCAGTAATCACTCGAATGGCTGCTCTGTGCCAGGGCAGTGGCTCTTGTGGCCATGGATTTCAAGTGGTTCATTCCAGTTTCCATTTTGCAAAACCTTAAATGGTACTTCTAGCTTCAGAACAAGAACTCATAGGGACGTCTGGGTGGCTCAGAGGTTGAGCATCTGCCTTTGGCTCAGGGCGTGATCCCACAGTCCGAGGATTGAGTCCCACATCGGGCTTCCTGCATGGAGCCTGCTTCTCCTTCTGCCTATGTCTCTGCCTGCCTCTCTCTCTGTGTCTCTCACGAATAAATAAATAAATAAATAAAATCTTTTTAAAAAAAGGAAAAGAAAAGAACAAGAATGCATAAATTCACTTATCCACCTCCTCTCTCCCAAATACAACTAAATAGCCTGGAAATAATCAGACAGAGAATGGCAAAAGGACTCTGAAAGTGGAAAAGAAGAAGAGGGGGACTGGTTGGAGACCTCAGGTCTTCAGGTGTGGTCATGTGCTGAGGGCTTTGAGCTCCTATATGCCCCACATGGGTGCCAAAGAGGCCTGAAACCTGGAACTGCCAATGGCAGAGATAAGTAAATAAGAAAGGCCTGGTGGAAGAACTGGGCAAGGAGGAGCCCAACAGAGCCTAGATGGAGGCTGCTAACCAACTGGGGGAACACAGCAGGGAGCCCAATTTGCCTTCAAAGCCCCACTGGGCTGACACAACCCTGACTCTGCACTCAGGAACTGCTCTGGAGGGCTGCTGACCCTCCAGGGAGCAGCATCAGCACAGCCCAGCAACTCTGTGCTCAGCACCTGTGGCAGGAGAAGACCCAGGCCCAGAGGCTTAAGCCCTTCCATGGCAGAAGGCGGTCTAGCAACATAGATGGTCCAACCTTTCAGACAGCAACAGTGGGGGTGGAGTGAGAACCCCAGAAGTGCCAGAAGAATGAGGCTGGCCAGCAGCACTGTAAAGCTCTAATACTAACCTGTCACGGGATCCCTGGGTGGCGCAGCGGTTTGGCGCCTGCTTTTGGCCCAGGGCGCGATCCTGGAGACCTGGGATCGACTCCCACGTCGGGCTCCCGGTGCATGGAGCCTGCTTCTCCCTCTGCCTGTGTCTCTGCCTCTCTCTCTCTCTCTCTCTCTCTCTCTCTCTCTCTCTGTGACTATCATAAATAAATAAAAATTTAAAAAAAAGTCTCACCAAAAAACGACTTCTTCAGAAGGGTACAAACAAAAACAAAAAATAAAAATTAAAAATAAAATAAAAATTAAAAAAATTAAAAAAAAAAACTAACCTGTCACTGAACCACAGCCTACAGAAGCGGGTCAGAACCTAGACAGTAAATGTAAAGGGGACACTTTCACTGCTAAAATATAAGATTTAAGTAGCATTAAGAGTCCCTTAACACAATAACCAAAATGTCTGGGATACAATAAAAATTCATTCATCATACCAACAATCAGGAAAACTACCCTGTGAGAAAGAAAAATCACTGGATACCAATATTGAAGCGAAAGGATGTTGAAATTATTTGCCAAGGATTTTAAAACAGTGTAATTAGGAATGTTTCAATAAATAATGACAAATTCTCTTGAGAAAAATGGAAAAATAAAAAATCTCTGCAAAGAAATAGAAGTTATAAAAACTCATTGAATGAACTCAATAGTAGAATGGAGAGGACTTTGGATAGAATCCATGAACTTGAAGACAGATCAATGGAGTTTATTCTCTCTGAGTAAAACAGAGAAAATAGCCTTAAAAAAATGAATGGAGTCTCAGAGATCTGTGAAACAGATGTCTAACTAAGTATCCAAAATATCCAACATTTATCATCTGAGTTCCAGAAAAAGAGAAAGAAGCTGTGGCTAGCTGACAACTTCCCAAATTTGGCAAAAGACATAATACTACAGATTTAAGAAGCTGGGGGAAATCCAAATTGGATAAACTCAAAGAAATCCAAACAAAGACATGTCATCATTATTAAATTTTTAAAAAACTAAAGACAAAAAAAAATCTTAAAAACCAGGGAGAAGTAATGCATTACTTGTACTGGGACACTGAATTAATAACACCAGATTTCTTTCCTGAAACCATCAAGGCCAGAAGTCGGTGGTACATTTTTCTAGACATAAAAGAAAAGATCTGTCAACCATGTATCCTGTATCTGGCAAAACTATCCTTAAAAAATTAGGGGGAAATAGACTTCTCAGATGAAGGAAATTTAAAGAATTTGGTGCTAGCATACCTACATTTAAAGGTTGGTAAAGGAAAACCCCCAAACATTAAAAAAGAAAAAAAGAAAGTTACCGATTGAATTGTGCCCACTCATTCCTATGTTGAAGCCCAACCTCCAATGAGACGGTTTTTGGAGATAAGACCTTTAAGGAGGTCTTAATTAATAGGTCTAAGGTCTAAGCAGGTCTAAGTTAATAAGCAAGGCTCTAAGGATGGGGTCCTACTCTGATAGGACCAGTGGTCTTAACAAGAAGAGGAAGAGACCCAGGGCATGTGCACATAGAAGTCATTTGAGGACGTGGCGGGGGCGGGTAGCCTATGAACCAAGGAGAGAGGCCTCAGGAGAAACAACGCCTCCCAATATCTCTCACCTTGGACTTGTAGCCTCCAGAACTGTGAGGGATGCACTTCTGCTCCTTAAGCCCCCAGGCCGTAGGATGTCTAATAGCAGCCTGAGCAGAGTATAGCAGAGAATGACAACAGATGGTAGGACCTACAGAGGAGAAGACAAGGACAGTGGAATGAGAAGACAGAGGCAGGCAAACCTAACAGACTGTTCTTTCCCTCTTGAGTTTAAGTATACTTTATATTTGAAGCAAAATTATAACACCATTTGATGTGGTGCTCAGTGCATGCAGGGGAAAACACTTAAGACAATTATATTTAAGAAGTGTGGAGAGTCAAAGATCTAAATGGAGGTAAGGCTTCTACACTCAGGGTAAAACACTGATAGAGCACAGGTTGTGGTGTATCACAGCGGTATCGGGTCACAGGGCAACTGGCAGTAAAGTTACACAAAGCGGTATATAAAAAAATGTTATAAATAAAGAAGAATCTAATGCTGAATAATGGTCAAGTAACTCACAAGAAGGCAAGCAAAACAAAAACAAAGACAAAAAACCCCACAGAGGAATGAAAAAAGAGGACAAATAGAAAACAAAACACTAAAATGGCAGACTTAAGCTCTAATATAAAAGACTATTTTAAATAGTAGTAGGAAAAATATACCAGTTAAAAGACAGAGACCAGTTGTTCTTCAGTAAAGTTGGAAACAATTAAGAATGCAGAAAGGTTGAGATAGTGTGGGTAACACACATGACTCAATCACTTGCAGCCTTTAAGAAACAGGACTTCACAATAACACCATAGATGCAAATGTGAATTAGAAAAGAAGCAAGAGCGACTATAATAACACCAAAGAAAGTAAGCTTCAGAGCAAAAAAAAAAAGTTATTTAGGAACAAAAGAGGGCATCACAGAATGATAAAGGCTCAGTTAACCCCCTAAGATCCAGCAATCCTAAGTTTGGGTATAGCACACAGCAAAGTTTCAAGTTTTTCCACGGAGCAAAAACTGGTGAAGAAAAGAGAAACAGACACACTCACGGTTGTAGCTGGGGATTTCAAAACCCAGCTTGCAGTGTTTGCTAGGACTATTAGAGATAAAACCAGCAAGGCTGCAACAAACAACGCCACAGCCCACTGGGTTTGCCTGACATTACGGAATACTCCACCCGGTAACAGGAGGATACATACCGTAGGCAAGTCTCAGGGAAGACTCACTGTGAAGAAAGGCCATATCCTTGGTCATACAACAAACCTTAGCCAATCTGAAAGAATTTAAATTGTACAGAGTGTGTTTTCTAACCAGAACAGAATCAAATTAGAAAACAGTAAGTGAAAGACGACAGAACCATCTCCAAATTCTTGGAAATTCAATAACACACTTCTAAATAATTTGTGGGGCAAAACAGAAGTCTCAAAGGAAACTGAAAAATAAATGAATGAAGGTGAATGAACATTGAAATGAAATTGAAAATACAACATCAAAGCTTGTGGGGTTCAGCCAATATGGTGTTTACATTAGAAAATAAATGTTTACATTACATTAGAAAAGAGAAAATATATCAATCAGTAATCTAAATCCCCAGCTCAAGAGGCTGGAAATAGAAGAGAAAGGAAAAGTACAGCAACTAAAAGCAACAGAAAGAATGAATTTTTTTTAAAAGGGCAGAAATTAATGAAAATAAAAGCATGAAAATGAGAGAATTAGTGAAAACAACAAACATATTTGTCAAAAAAGTCAATAAAATTGACAAACCCTAAGCTCAACTGACAAGGATAAAAAGAGAGAAGAGACAAATCACCAGCGTCAAAATGAAGGAAGGGCACCACAAAGGATCCTGCAGACATTATAAATCATACATTTGTCACACGTGTCAGAAATTTGACAACTCAGAAGAAATGAACTAATTCCTTGAAAACCACAAACTACCAAAACCCAACAAGATAAAACAGATACATGACTAATCCTATAACGTCGAAAGAATCGAATCTGTAATTTAAAAGTTCCCGAAGAAAGAAATTTCCAGGTTCCAGATGTTTTCATATAGAGAGTTTCTCCAGCATTTAAAGAATTAACATCAATTCTACAAAATGTCTGCCAGTGAAGAAAAGAGGGAGGGAACACCTCCCAACTCATTTTATGAGGTCATCGTTACCTTGATACCACGGTACAAACAGGGCGTGCATAAAAATAAAGCTATACATCAACCTCTCTCATGAATTTAGATGTATAAATCCTCAAGAAATATTAGCAAAGTGAGTCCAGTGATGTATTAAAACAATCGTACATCATGACCACGTCATCCCCACCAAGGATGCAAGGCTAGTTCGACGTTCGAAAATCAACCAGGGCAATCCATCATACCAAGAGGCCAAATCACTTGCGCGTCTATTTCTGTCTTGATGTCTGCTTCCCAGAGGATCCAAACTCCATTCATTTGCTGAGGGCTATAATACCAAAAATCCCACAGCAACTTAAGTTGAGAAATGTAACACAGACACTTTAGATGGGTTTTCTTTATGATTAATTACAAGGTAGGAATGCCCAGTGCCACTGCCACCATTTAATCTTGTTCTGGAGATCCAGGGCCATGTTGTAACAGAAGAAAAGGAAGTAAGCAGCACGATGAACATCTACCTAGAGAAAAACCAAAAGAACCACCAAACTGCGTTGACCCTTGAACAATAGGAGGATTAGGGACAAAGACACCCATGCAGCAGAAAATCCCCGTGTAACTTCTGACCATCCCCCCCCAAACTTAACTACTTGATAGCCTACTGTTGACCAGAAGCCTTACCGATAACACAGCTGATTAACACATATTTTGTATATTATGTGTGTGATAGACTGCATTTTGACAGTAAAGTAAGCTAGAGAAAAGAAAACGTTATTAAGAAAATTATAGGAAAAATACATTTACAGTATTCTGCTGTATTTACTGGGAAAAAAATCTACGTAGAAGAGGACCCGCGCACTTCAAATCCATGTTGTTTAAAGGTCAACTGTGTCAGAACACATACAGAGTTCAATGCTCCAGACCAACTTACAAAGGATTCAGTGGTCTTGTGCTCGCTGCAGCAGCACACATGCTAAAATTAGAAAAATACGGCGATTAGCCTGGGCCCCCATGCAGGATGACACTCTAGTGAAGTGTTCCATGCTCTTATTAAGGAGGGCCCTTGTGATGAGCTCCGTGTGTTGTACGTTAAAGTGTTGAGTCACTGAATTCTACACCTGAGGGCAGCCCGGGTGGCTCAGCGGTTTGGCGCCGCCTTTGGCCTAGGGCGTGATCCTGGAGACCTGGGATTGAGTCCCTTGTCAGGATCCCTGCATGGAGCCTGCTTCTCCCTCTGCCTGTGTCTCTGCCTCTCTCTCTCTCTGTCTCTCATGAATAAATAAATAAAATCTTTAAAAAAAATAATAAATTCTACACCAGAAACTCCTACTACACTGTATGTTAACTAACTGGAATTGATAAAAACTTGGGGGGGGGGGGGAAGCAAAAAATTGATGGTCTTTCTCTAATAACTATACTAAATATAATAAAAGATACAAAGTACAATTACTAAAAGTATAAGATATCTAGAAATTATCTGAGAATCCAAAATCCTTCTATGGGGAAACAAATACTCTAATGAAGGAGATTGAAGATCCGAATAAATACAAAGACATCCCACACTTCAAGATAGGAACATTTAATATTATAAGATGTTGATTCTTTCTAATTTAATCTGTGAATGAAATGCAGTACCTGTCAAAATTCCAGCTGGTTTTTTCTTTTAAGGGAACTCAACAAAATTATGTAAAAATACATGTGAAGATGTAAGAATCTATGCATAGTGAGGTAAATTTTACATACTGAGACATGCTGAAAAGCCTCATTTTATTTTAATTTTAGTTTTATTATTTTATTTTTTAAAGGATTTTATTTATTTATTTGAGAGAGTGAGAGAGTATGAGCAGGGGGAGGGGCAGAAGGAGAGGCCGACTCTCTGTCGAGTGGGGGGCCTGACTTGGGACTCGATCCCAGGACCCTGAGATCATGACTTGAGCTGAAGTCAGACACTTGACTGCCTGAGCCACCCAGGCACCCCAAGGGCCATATTTTAATAAAGACATACTGAAATCCGCACAAGAACAGATGAACAGACCAAGGGAAAATGATGATTTGGAGATGACCCACATGTTTGTATAACACTCAGTATAAGATAAAGTATAAAGATAAATTAATGAGGAAACAACAGACTGTTTAGAGAATGACCTGTGAAAAGAAAATTGGGTCCCTATCTAATCCCGGATACAGGGGCAGACTCTAGATAAAGTCCTGAATGTGAAAGATAGAGACTGGATCGAAGTCAAGAGAGAGCAAAGAATGCCAGAAAGTTCTCAAAGAAAAGCACTAACCGTAAGAAAAAAAAAAAGTCAGTAGCTCTCATTACATCAAAATTCAGGCTTCTGGGCAGCCCCGGTGGCTCAGGCATTTAGCGCTGCCTTCAGCCCAGGGTGTGATCCTGGAGATCCATGATCGAGTCCCATGTCGGGCTCCCTGCATGGAGCCTGCTTCTCCCTCTGCCTGTGTCTCTGCCTCTCTCTCTCTCTCTGTGTGTCTCTGTCTCTCTCATGAATAAATAAATAAAATCTTAAAAAAAAATTCAGGCTTCTGTTCAATGAGAGAGCTAAGATACAAATGGTAGATATTTAACAACACAGCTGCGTGAAACTATATGGGGTTGGTGCCTCACACAAACCAGGAGCTCCTAGAAAAATAAACCAGAGAAAGGAGTGTAAACCACATAGAAAAATGGGGAAAGGATACATACAAAACATACAAGGATCTTCAAAATAGGAGATCCTAATGATGACCTCAGGGTGATAAATGAGGAAATGGGGCCATAACATATATTTAGACAGATGTTTTATTCTCCAGAAGGAACAAAGGGGAAATGCTTTCGGTGGTTGCCTCCTCAGAGTGTGGCTGAGTGTGGGAACTGTTGGGGTGAGAAATCCTTCTATACAATTTGATTTTTTAACCATGTACATGTTTTGCTTTGCTGATTTTTTTAAATTTAATTTTTTAAAAGTAGGCTCCACACCCAGCATGGAGCCAAAAGCAGGGCTCTAACTCATGACCCTGACGTAAAGACCTTAGCTGAGATCAATAGTTGGACACTTAACCGACTGGGTCCTCCAGGCACCCTGGACATTTTTAAATTTTAAGAGAAAAGGAAAGGAGCTAACGGCCAATACCCTTATCCACATCTTTCAGAAAGTTAAATATTTCACCCAAGAATCATCTAGCCCAAAAGAGTTTCATAAGAATGAAAATTTAAGGATATACTTCCCCAAATGATGGCAACCTATTATCATTCTTTGGATTAAATATAATCAAGAAACAGAGGTAGCACAATGAAGATGTGATCTTGCATAAGAAGCTGTATGATTTGGCGGTTTCTTCACTTAGCAGAATGTTTTTGTCTTTGAGATTCATCTGTATTGTTCTTTATTTTTTTAAGATTTTATTTATCTATTCATGAGAGACACACAGAGAGAGGCAGAGACACAGGTAGAAGGAGAAGCAGGCTCCCTGTGGGGAGCCCGACAGGGGACTCGATCCCAGGACCCCAGGACCATGACCTGGGCCAAAGGCAGTGCTAAACCGCTGAGCCACCCAGGCTGCCCGAGATTCATCAATGTTGTAACACGTGTTAGCTTATTTAACTGCTGACCTGTACTCCACTGTATGGATATACCATCTTTTGGATGTTCATCAGTTGGCAGACGTTTGGATGGATTCCAGTCTGGGTCTACATGACTAATGCTGCTATCAACATTCACGTATGAGTGTTTGCATGAGCAGGTGTTTTCATTTCATAGAGAAAAGTTATGCTTCTTAGAAAACTGCCACAATTTCTCCAAAGTAGTCGCACCATTTTACATTTTCACCAGAAATGTATGAGGTTTTCATTTTTTTTCTCTATCTTGCCAATGGCTGGTATGACCTTTTTTATTATACTCATTCTACTGGGTGTCAGGGGCTATGTTGGAAGTTTTGATTTGTGTTTTTCTAATGATTAATGATGTTGAATATATTTTCATGAGCTTTTATAGACACTAAATGACTCTTGGTGGCATCTTTTTCACCATTTTTTAAATCTAGTTTTTAAAAATTATTTTTATATACATGGATACGCATCCTTTATTATATATGATTTGCAATATTTTCTTACAGTCTGTGGCTTGTCTTCATTTCCTTCATTCTGTCCTTTGAAGAGCAAATTTAAAACATTTTAAAGCATTTTCTTGTTGAGAGAGAGAGAGAGAGAGAGCACGCACAGGGAGTGTATATAGAGAGAGAGGGAGAGAGAGAAAATTTTAAGCAGGCTCCACACCCAGCACGAGGTTCAATCTCACATCCCCAAGATCACCACCTGAGCCAAAATCAGGAGTCGGATGCTTAACCAACTGAGCCACCCAGGGGCCCCTGCAAATTCAGAAAAATTTTAATGAAGCTTATCAATGTCTTTCTTTGGCTTATGCTTTTCATGTTGTACATAAGGTATCTTTGCCTAACCAAGGATTTACAAAGATTTTCTCCTAGGCCTTCTCCTAGAAGCTTTATAATGTAGCCTGTTATTTAGGCTTCTGGCCCATTATGAGTTGATTTTTATATATCGTGTGAGGTAAGGGTTTATTTTAAATAAAGGTGTCATAAAGGCAACACTCCATCCATGTCTCTGGGGGGAATCTGTTCCTGGAACAGATTCTGGTGGTTGCTGGGCTTCCTCCACCTGTCTTCATAAAGCCTTCTTCTCTGGAGTGAGCTCCTCTGCGCCTAAGGGTCATCTCCTTTTGCCTCTATCTTAGGACATGTGTGATGGCCTTTAGGGAGTGCCCACCATTGTAATTCCTGGCAATCACGGACAGCCCCGGTGGCTCCGCGGTTTGGCCCCGCCTTTGGCCTAGGGCGTGATCCTGGAGACCGGGGATTGAGTCCCATGTCGGGCTTCCTGCATGGAGCCTGCTTCTCCCTCTGCCTCTGCCTCTGCCTCTGCCTCTCTCTCTCTCTCCCTCTCTCTCTCTCTCTGTGTGTGTGTGTCTCTAATAAATAAATAAAATCTTTTGAAAAAATAATTCTTGGCAATCTCATTTTAAAATCCTTAACTTCATCACAGCTGTACAGATCCCCTTTTCCAGATAAGGTGATATTTACAAGTTCCACGGATCAGAACTCAATTCTTTGGGTGGCCCATTATCTGATCTACTACGATACCCAATTTCTCTCAGCAAAGCAACATTTTTTTTTTTTTTTTGCAACATTTGTTTTGAAAAGGCTATCCTTTTCCCTTTGAATTAGCACTCTGGCATTGTTGAAAATCAACTGACCATAAATGTAAGGGTTTCTTCCCGAACTGTCAAATCTGTTCCATTGATATATCCTTGCATTGGCACCATCTTGTCTTGCTAACTGTAGTATTAGGGTAAATTTTAGGATCTAAGTATTGTAAATCATTCAACTTGATTCTTCTTTTAAAAAACTGTTTTGCTACTAGAGGTCTCTGTTTTCATATCAATTTTAGGATCAGCTTATTGATTTCTGCATAAAGGTCTGTGGAAATTTTGTTAAGAACTGCATTGAATCTATAAATCAATGTGGGAAATCTTCCCATCTATGAACATGGAAATCTCTCCACTTATTTGAATCTTCCGCTGTTTCTCATGACAGTACTTTATAATTTTTATACTTTTCAGTGTATGAGTCTTACACTTTTTGTTACATTTATTTATTTTAATGCTACCATTCATGGAATTGTTTCCTTAATTTCATTTCAGATTACTTGTTGCTAATATACAGAAATACAATTCATTTTTTTTTAAAAAAGATTTTATTTGAGAGAGAGCACAAATGGGGAGAGGGAGAAGCAGACTCCTTGCTGAGCAGGGAGCCTGATGCAGGGCTCCAGCTCAGGACTCCCAGGATCATGCCCTGAGGTAAAGGCAGATGCTTAATCCACTGAGTCACCTAGGCACCTCCAATTCATTTTTGTGTATTGATTTGATACCTTCTGATCTTGCTAAATGCATTTTTACTATAGTTCTTTAAGAGATGCCTTAAGATTTTCTTTTTTTTTTTAAGATTTTATTTATTTATTCATAGAGACTCAGAGAGAGAGAGAGAGAGGCAGAGGGAGAAGCAGGCACCACGCAGAGAGCCTGACGTGGGACCAGATCCAGGGTCTCCAGGATCACACCCCGGGCTGCAGGCGGCGCTAAGCTGCTGCGCCACCGGGGCTGCCCAAGATTTTCTATATATAGTGTCATCTGTAAATAAATTTATTTCATTTTTTCCAATCTAATTCCTTTCCCCCACACTTATTACACAGGCAATAATTTTCTCCCTTAAAATTGTGACTAGGATTTAGGACTTTCTAAACCCATGTTCAGGAGGGAAATTATATGTAGCTTTCTTTTCTTGTGATTTGTCTGGCTTTGGTATCACAGATACCAAATAGAATGAATGGACAGATGTTCCCATCTCCATTTTTTTCTGAAAGAAATTTGTGAATAATTGGTATTACTTGTTTTTTAAATGTTTGATAGAATTTACTAGTAAAGCCATCTGGATCTGGACATTTTTGTGGGAAGATTTGGAATTACTTAATCAATGTATTTGTTATACTTCCATTCAGATTTTTGTAACTTGTTAACTGTCTTCCTTGGAGTTCATTCACATCATTTGTCTAATTTTTTGGCACAAACTTGTAACATTCTCTTATAATCTTTTTAATTTCTCTAGGGATGGTAGCAATGTTACCCCACTATGTCCTGGGTTTGGTAACTTGTGTCTTTTCTGTTACTTCCTTGGCCAGTTCAGCAAGGTTTTGCCAATAGTTTCATTTATTTCCTCTATTTCTGTTTCCTATTTCATTGATTTCCTCTCTATTCCTTCTTTCAGGCTTAGTTTGCTCTCCTTTTTCCAGTTTCTGACGGTGGAAGACTAGGTTATCAATTGGAAACCTTTTTTTCTGATATGGCATTTAAAGTTACAAATTTCCTTCTAACTCCTGCTTTAGCTGTGTCACATAATTTTGTCATTCTATTTAACCAGTTCAGAGCATTTAAGAAGCCTCCTTTGTGATTCTTCTTTGATCCATGAGTTATTTAGGGTTTTTCCAGTTTTCTTTTGTGACTCTCATAGTTGTGTTGTGGACAGAGAACATATACTTTTTATTATTTCAATCTTTTAAAATTTACTGTGACTTGTTTTACAGCCCAGTATATAGTTTACCCTGAAAACTTTCATAGGCAGTTGAGAAGACTATGTTCTGGAGTTTCCAAGTAGAATGTTCTACAAATGTAGGCAGGTTTGATCAAGTTGGTTAACAGTGCTCTTTAGGCCTTCTTTATATACTAATTT
Source organism: Nyctereutes procyonoides (assembly GCF_905146905.1). Classification (NCBI taxonomy): domain Eukaryota; kingdom Metazoa; phylum Chordata; class Mammalia; order Carnivora; family Canidae; genus Nyctereutes; species Nyctereutes procyonoides. Next base: position 61,551,501 of record NW_026575146.1, on the reverse strand, counting down.
TCTTACTGGTTGTTCTATCAGTTATTTAGAGTGGCCTTTTTCAAGGTTCCAACTATTACTCTTAAATTATCTATTTTTTCAATTATGACAGTTTTGCCTTATGTATTTAAGAAGTCTCTTTTTAGGAGCATATATGTTTATAATTATTATTTTCCCTATGCACTGACAATTTTATTGTTTTGAAATATCTCTATGTCTGTAGTAATCTTTTTCGTCTTAAAAATCCATTATTTTTCTTTTTTTAAAAAAGATTTTTATTTATTTATTCATGAGAGGCAGAGACACAGGCAGAGGCAGAGGGAGAAGCAGGCTCCATGCAGAGAGCCTGACGTGGGAGTCGATCCCGGGTCTCCAAGATCAGGCCCTGGGCTGAAGGTGGCACTAAACCGCTAAGCCACTGGGCTGCCCTCCATTATTTTTCTGGCCTACTCCAGCTTTCTTATGGTTCTTGATTGCACGGCATATTTTTCACCTCCTTACTTTCTACTTATTTGTCTTTGAATGTGAGGTGTATCTAAGCATATTTAAATTTTAAAAAACTTTAGTCTGCCAATCTCAGGCTTTTAAATGAAGTGTTTTGTCCACTTATGTTTTAATGCAATTATCTATATGGTTGGGTTTTTGCGATTTGTTTCATATTTATTTTTGTACCTCTGTTCTTTTATTGTTTTGTGTTAGATATTTTTCAGCTTACTACTTTAACTCTTCTAAACTCAATCAATAAAGTTATTTCTTGATCAGATGGAGCAGATTCCTCAGGAAGGGCTCCATGAACACAGTACTGAACTCTAAGTTGTTTTTCTACCAACTTCTTCCTTGAAAGACTGCTTTTCTGGATACTTGATTCACATTTCTTTTTCCCTCAAATCTTTTGACAATGTTGCTCCACTTGTTTTGCTTTATATGTTGCTTTTCAAAGATGATCTTTTACGTGTGTCACCGTGATTAAGCCTCCTAGCTCATTATCTTTACAAGGCACGAGGTAGGAAAATGAAGTTTAGATCTTCTCTACAGCATAATCCATACCGTAGGTGTGGGTTATGGATGATTTGATGTCCTCATAAGGACAGTGTTTTGGGTAGACAGAGATAACTGAGATATAGGTGGCCATAAGTGTCCTCACACATTTTGTCTTCAGGGACACTAAGGTTTTAATGTCCAAGAGGAAAGAGGGCATTAGGCCTGCACATCCAGTGATTACTGTCCTATTTTACAATTTATTTTTATTTTTAAAAAGATTTTATTTACTTATTCATGAGAGACAGAGTGAGAGAGAGGCAGAGACACAGGCAGAGGGAGAAGCAGGCTCTACACAGAGAGCCTGACGTGGGACTCAATCCCAGGTCTCCAGGACCACGCCCTGGGCTGAAGGCGGTGCTAAACTGCTGAGCCACTCGGGCTGCCCTTATTTTACAGATTTAAAGATGCACCTTTTCCACACACATTTTTATTTCTGATATTGAAATGTATCCTCCAACTGGCATATTACATTTCCGTAGTACATAAAACAAATGCACACGGTCTCATTAGTGAAATTCTAGATTTGAAACAATGCTCTTTCCTATCCCAACTTGTTCAGAGCCCCTACATTTCCTGAGTTGGAAGCTAGCTATAGACGACAGAGGGGAGCAGTCATTTGGTTCTTCCCACCCCTGTGGGAAACCAGTCCCCAAATGGTTTCCATGCTGCTTGCCCCAGCCAGGTCATGAACAGAGCCTTATAGAACCTTCTCACTGCTTCTCAGAGAAATGTGTGCCCTGCTTCAGATTTGACGGTTTTCTCTCAGTGTTCTGCCTCAGTTTTATATAACTTTATTGTTTCGAGCATATTGTTTTTGTGGTGTATGTCATTTGATGTTGCTGTGTAGTTTTAATAGAAAGACTTTAGTTTTATTTCGGCCAAAATGCTGATGTGTCCCAAGGGCTCAAGTTGTTTCCACCATCTTTTCCAGAAGCTTCTGTCATTTTTAAAACATAGCAGTGAATATCTAGATGTTGAAATGTTGATTCAGAAAATATTATAAAAATAGCTGAAAAGTTGCTATCACCACCTGCTAATAATGAAAACAAAGGTTCAACCATCTGTGTAGTAATAGTGGCCGAGGCTCACGCCAGTAGGAACCCAGGGAATTCCAGATACTATACACTGAAGAAAGGTACTAAGAAATTTAATTATTTCCTAAACACAGACACCAAGATTACTCTTCTATGTATGCAGATAAGTTAAAATCAAGAGACTATTCTGTTGAATAGATTACATATGCAAATAGACTGATTGTCAGGAATGTAGGTTTATTTCATTAAAAAACAAAGCAAAAAGATTCATCCCCCCAAGAGTACTGTACCCTTTAAAGCAGCAGCAATCACAAGGCACATATGTACGAAATACCTCAAGCAAAATAGAAACAAAATGTTAAAAAATATGTTATTTAAAAAGATGTTGGAAGACCATTTGTTAATATGAACATAGACTGTAAAAATGGCATTCTTAAACATATTTTTTAGAAGTTTTATTCCTTCACCTTTACTAAGAGAAGAAACAATGATGTAATATTTATGCACTACCTTGTGGCACAGAGCACAAACGTTTACACCACCTAACCTGGTTTGCTAAAGAAAAAACAGCTAAAGTACAGCTTAAAAAAACTTTATTTTTAGTGTGTTCACATTTTTAGATATTTGAAATTCATAAGCTAAAAAGTTATTTTCCTTAGCTTAGAAAAAGACTGTAGTTATATGTCCTTAGGCAAACCCAGTCCACAAAAGGAATACATTCAAGATATTTTAAAATATCAAGGACATGATTTCTATTCTAGCTAGGATCATCACAGTAACCCTCTTCCTAAAACAGATTAGAAGTCAACACATAAATGTGAAGGTCAATTATATTAAAATAAAGTAGCATTTGATTTAAATCATTGCTCACTTAAGAAATACAATGACTATTCATTCTCTGGTCAGGGCTGTTAAGATTACGTATTAAGAAATGGTGTAACATCAATACTTAGTGTATATAAAAATTCTAGGATTCAAATATATTATAATGAAAAGTTCATCATAATCACACAAAAAGTGTTTCCTTTATATTAGCCACCAATGAGCCGCACGGGACGAAGGCTGAAAAAGATGCGGTTGAATTAACTCCTCGAGAACAGGTTTTGTGTCCTAGATGGCGAAGTGTTCCTCCAAGCTCTAGTGCTGCAGAGACATTATTCTAGGAAACGTTAAGGAGTGCTTACACGCTCTTTACTATTAGAGGGAGGAAGATAAACTGAAGCTCCGTTTTTAAACAAAAAAAGAATATAAAATACTAGTATAATAAAACATTTAAATAGTACTAAATCGCACAATTTAAATACTAGTTATATGCTGTCATTAGTTTTCTTCTTTAAAAAATCAGTTCCTGGGCTTTTAGATGTGTTTTCTTTTTAAAAATAACCAGCATCCTCCTCGTGGTTGGGCGCCAAGTCCACACCCATGCCACCCGGTGGCCACCCCTCCAGGTACCCACAGGCCTCTCCTAGGTCACAAGGAAGTGACACAGAGGCCTGTGCGTGTGCCGTGTGGCAGCTGCCCGCCGGGTGCTAAGACCCAGCCTAAAGCAGCACAGCCTGGGCCACCTCCTTGATCGTGCGCGCAGCTCTCTCCAGTTCTTCATCTGTTTGTTCCACTGTGACCACAACCCTGATGCTGGGAAATAAGGACACAGAAAACCGTCAGAGGGGCGAGTCTATGGCAGCTGTATCTGAAGTCAAGTTCTACTGGAATATGGCCCCACCCATCAGCGGGCCTACTGTCTAAAGCCACTTCCTTGCTGCGCAGCAGAGTTGGGTGGTTGTGGCCAGGACCCTCCGTCCCAGAGCCTGGACACTGGCCAGTGACAGACGTCTGCCGCTCCCAGCCCCACTGGTGGGAACCTGGGGGTGGAGCTCTGCCCAGGGGTGCTGGGACCCCCGCCCTCTACATCATCTACTGCTCAGGCAGCACTAGGCCCCAAGCTGCAGTTCAACATTTCTCAAATTAAGGGGTGTGTGTGTGCCCACACTCATACTTACAATTCAGTAAGTCATGTGGAAGTTCTGTACTACTTTGAGGCAAGGCAGAAATGTTTAAGTTTTTAGGAAACTGAAGACAAAAACTATCAGCTTGACAGGGCAGTTCTACCTCTCTTCTCCCAGGCCCCTCTGCAAAAGTCGGTAGCATCCATTGGACATGTTCACAGAGCTGTGCCAGGTGGCGCACAGAGCCCTGCGGGCACAAAGCAAGTGTGGCCCCTGTTCTCCCACAACACAGGATTATACCTTCGCCTGGGTGCGATTAGGAATGCGAGGGCAGGATCTTTAGGGCGTCTCTGAGCCGCTGCCAGTGGTCTGCCGCCAGAATCCTGGCCTGGCCCTCCATGTGTGCACGGTGCTCGGGACCCCAGGGCCTTCCCTGTTCTCCAGGGCCCTCTCGTGCATTCCCCCTAAGCTTGTGCTCTGGCTCCCCAGAGGCAGTTGAGGGTCCCCATCCCACTGCGCAGCCTGCAAGAAGGCGGTATCGACGAGTCTGACATACCTGATCTTTCGGGCTCGCCTTAACCTTCACCTGCTCTTGGAAGCCTGAGTCCCTTCCAGCCCGGAATGACTCGCGCCCTCCTCCTGTGACTCACCGACCTTGTGCTATGACCCTGAGCACTTCGTGTTCTGGGTGTCTACCCCCTACGACTACACTTTAAGTGCTGATGAACAAGCACCAATTTTCAATCAAGAGTCCAAGTACCCTCCTCCTGTGTATGGCTTCTTGAACCTCTCTAGATTTTCCCCACTGTTGCTGTTTTCCTCTGGATGGTTTGTAAGTGTTTGCCAGATGCAGTACCACACGGCCTCCAGCCGGCAGCGGGGTAAACATCACCACCCAGATGTGCCCCTCGCACCAGATGGCCGTCGTGGCAGATGTGGTTGGACCGGCGCGTGCACCTCAGGGCCTTGGCAAACCTCTGCCGATCAGAACTGTGGCCATCCCAGTTCAGTCCTGGGATCTCAGACGCTTCTCTGAGTTAACTGGGAGGGTACAGCGAGTCCTGGTGGGGCTTTAGAGTTAATTTTAAAATGGCTGGTTTAAGAGGAAAAAACATGATGCACTAGACTTTAGTACAGTACATACTCTTCCTTATCCTATGATAGTCTTTCAAACGTTTTCAGAACAGAATGTATTTTATACAGAATTCTGAAAGGAGGAAAAACAAAAGTCAGGTCACATTTTAACGTCCACCAACCTTGGAGGAGGGAGGTACTTCTCTTCTTTCTCCAGGTAGCGTGCCTGAGTTAATGCGATGCTTCTGTCCATGCACTGTATGAAGAAGAGGGACACATTTGCAAGCTTGGTGGCAGACACTGTGCTCACTATGACAGGAAGGTAATCTGAAATGCTATCCTTAATGGCAGCATTAATTCATTTTTGCAGTTACAGCTGCGAGAAGGCAATACCGAAGATGGTAATACCAGGACAGTCCCCAGCAGCACCAAGTGGCACGGACGTTCTGCGGCGGCGGCCCTCACTCTGCACTGCCCAGGGCCACTGCCGCAAACCGTGTGGCTGCCAGGCACCGTGAGACAGGGGTAGTGCCACCGAGACTGAACTTTTAATTTTACTCAATTTAAATTTAAATAGTCACACATAGCTAGGAGTTTCATTTTAAACAAAGTAGTAGTAAGACACAGGGAAATAGTACCTGCAAAGCCCTGGAAACTAGCCAAAAGTTGAACTTAATAGTAACACCAGGATAGTTACAGAGACAAAGGGCTCACACTTCAAATGTCAACAATTCCTCTGATTTCCATGGGCTACCTTCGAGCAGGTGCTACCAGGCTAAGAGTCTGGTGTCCCCCCATAATTTGCATAGCTTTTCCATACATTAACCATTTGTAAATATTTAAAAAAAAATTAAAACATCTCTATCAAAATAAAGTATAAAAATCAGATTGAAGTAATGGTTTATCAGGTTTTTTTTTTTTTTAGATGATGAAAATATTTTGGAATGAGGTGGGTGTACTCAAAACTACTCAACTGTATTATCTTAAAAGAGGGTGAATTTTTTGGTATATGAATTATATTTAAAACAGCATAAGTCAGAGCAAGGGACTCATAAAAGTAAGGAAAAGTATTCCCAGTGCTGGGCAGTGAGTCTGCTTAGAGGGCCCCACTGTCTGCCGCTGGGCTGCTTTCCTGCTGCTAAAAAACAGCACACAGAAAACAACAGCAGGCGACAATGACAGACTTCTACTGATGCTACATCTGGAGTGTACTTGGAGAACCTAACTCCTCCTGAAAACATCTGGACTGGCTCTGTTCCTAGGCCTGGCTAAGAAATGTTATAAACCATTGTTCAGTTTATAAAAACAGTGTCTTGTCAAGCAACAAGAACTTGGCAAGAGCTCTGAGTTCTGCAAAGCTCACACGAGAGTCTCTGCACCGCAACCGTCTCCTCAGATACTGACCAGGGTGTGAAGCAGAGCTGGAGATGAGGACACAAAGACACTGTAAGACTTCTGTTCTTTGCGTAAACACAGTTTCCAGGCTGTATTTTGTCCCTGCCTGGAGCCCCTGCTCCCTGATTCAGCTCTCACAAGGACTTCTTGGAGACGGTCAGCCTTGGGCCGGTGCCCAGATCTGGCATCCGTGAGCTGTGCAAACTTTCGCCTTCTCTTCTGTTCTGAGGACAATTCGCACAAGTGCGGCCTGCATATCCGATGCTTCTCTAACTTGCCCTCTTCAGTGTCTCTGGTACAAGTAGAAGGAAGACCCTACTGCTGCGATCTCTCGAGGAAAGAGCGGAGGGCGAGGTCATGTGGAATAATCACCCTGGCAGCCAGGGATGGCCTGGGTCTTGTGGCGTGGAGCAATGCAGGAGGCTGTCTTGAGGGGGGTGGAAGGAGACTGGGGTTGGAGGGCAACGGTGATGGGACTTGCGGCTCCAAGAGGCTGCTCTACAGCAGCTGGTGTCCGGGACCCCAATGGGCAATCTGCTTAGCGTACAAGCTGTGCTGTCACATGAAGCCAGTATGATCGCTCTGACTTTTACTGCTGTGTCCATTTAGCTTGTATTTAATTTATAAACTGTTTCGGTGCCACGTCTGTGTAAGAACCCTAACCACAAGGATGCTGTATTTTCTTTTACGTCTCTACACACTTACGTGACATTATAGTAAAAAACACTGAGGTGATAAAAGCGCCTGTGGGGTGTTTCTTCCTTTGAAAGAAGTCTGTCTCTTTTTGTGCTTGCAGAGCTGTACCCAAGGGACATGTGTGGCACCTCTGCACTCAGACGGTGTCGAGACTCACTCCAGCCGGACTGCTCATGATTCACACATTCACTTAGTGAGGAATCTCAGGGTCTGGGTTTGGTTTTGTTTTATAAGACGACTGACTCCAGAAGGCCACAAGCTGCTTGAAGCTCTCTCTCCACTATCTGTCCCCCCAGGTGATGCAGTTCACACACCGTAGGAGGCAGGATGCTAGAGCAAGCTGTGTAGCAGAGGCCAGCGTTGCCTGGTCTCCTCGTGGAGCAGCCATGTGACTGGGGAGAGCGGCCTAACCCGCTGGCCACAGCTGGACAAAGGCACACAACAGATGACAGCCATCACCCTGATGCCTGGAGCATGGCCTCAGAGCAAGAGCCCCTGGAAGGAGCCATCAGGACAGGGAGGCAGCACAAGCCTCCTTTCATCCTTGTGTGCATGCTAGCATTCTGGAGGAGTCTCGTCAAGGTAGGGCTGCCCCGGCACAGGCTCATCGAGCTGCCACATCCACACCTCTCTGAGGAGGAGGAGGAGGAGGAGCTGTGTGGAGGCAGGGGAGGGGGGTTCTAGGAAACACAGCTCTACCAAGCACAGAGGGGCAAGTGGTCCTCCCCAGGGAGGCATATCTTAGTCAATAGCTAAGGTACAATTAGTAGTAAGATCACTTTCAGGAGATAAGAATGTTTAAATCAACCTCCAAATTAGGCCTGGGAAAGATACCGTCTTTCTTCCTTTCTGGTAATAAGAGTATTGTGACTGGTCTCTGGGCTATGCTGGGGGTTCACCCTGGAGAGCTGTCCAGGGCTGTGTCTGATCGTTACTCATAATGTCAACCTGGCCCACATGTATGAAAGCCTGGGTTTGGAAATGCTAAGCGAATGGGTTTTCTGGAAGGCTAAGTATTTAGACATTTCAGCACTGTGTGGATTAAGGGTAGAAGAACTACATACTTACATGATTTACAATCTCCTGAAGTAGTTTAACATCTTTTTCTCGAGACCCAGTGCTGTCTTTTAGCTGCAGGTGAAATGCTGGAGAAAGGCACTCCCCCACCACTTTTAACCCAGAAATGCTGAAAGGAAACACACACACACGCAAGCGTAAGTCCCTTCTAGGCACAATGATATCCCACGTCTAAGTAATTGTATTAAGTCTGCATTAATGAGTGGAACAGAGGCTTATGGCTTTTCTGGGCAGAATCATCCAGTGACTCCAGTCCTGACAGAGACAGCAGAAATCCAGCTCTGGGTAGGGCTTGCTCATCTAGGATGCACCTGCAAGGCCACTTCTGTGAGTGTGGCTGTGCAGGTGCTCCCTGTCTTGGTGGACAGCTCTGGCTCACGCTGCACAGAAGATGAGAGTCATCCCCAGGCTCCCACCAGGAGGCCTGCAGGCTGCTCCCTCCCTCCACAGCCCAAAGGCCCCCTCCTCAATCGCCTCCTCCCCATCTTTTGCAATGGCCAATAAGCCAGGTCCCAGCCTGAGGACTGCCTCCTGGGGACTCCCTCCCAAACCATTCCCCTAGAGAAGCATCTACTCCATGGTTTTCTATTACTGTTTCCTTCATGACCACTTATTATTGATACTGTTCCCTTGTTCATTATCTCAGTCTTAGTTATATCTCGCCTTTCATAAATTATGCTCATATTGTATAGTTAGTTCCCTTATTTGCGTGTTTACTGTTCAGTTTTACTTGAATTATGATTATTTTCATCTTTCTTAGGATAAACAGAACAGACATCTGCTTCTCAGGGAGGGAAGAGAGACTTCTTTAGGAGTGAAATCCTGTATTTTCAAATGATTTTTATAGATGTCATGAGAATTGCAGGTCAGGTTCATTTAAAGTCCATTTTTATCCGATACGATTAATAGTTTGATTTCTGACTTATCTCCTAGGCTACAAATGGTGACACATGACTTTGAAATTGAGCTAAGCACTTTTAAATGTTTTAAACATTTAAAAAAAGATTTTATTTGAGAGAGAGAGAGAACACGAGCTGGGGGGGAAGGGCAGAGAGAGAAGCAGACTCTCTGCAGAGTACGGAGCCTGAGCTGGGGCTCTATTCCAGGACCTTGGGATCATGACCTGAGTTAAAGGCAGACACTTAACTGACTGAGCCACCCAGGCGCCCCTAAGCTAAACATTTTAGATAAACTCTGTTTAGCAAGCTTCACTTAGAAAGATTTGCTTTTCCCTTAGAATAAAATTAGCACAAAAAACACTTCATAGCACATTTGATTCCTTAAGTTATTTAGGATTCAACAAACTTTACTGAATGACTGTGTCACACCATGCGAGGTGCCAGAAGCCAACTTCACCTGCCTTTCAAACCACCAATGAGCACTATAATTTGCCACTTTTCTTTAAATGTAATGCATCCTACTAGACCTCTCAATAAACTAGGCTGCAAAACAGTGCAGTAAAACGTACTATAATAAAAGGGATTTACTCCAGAATGCAAGCATAATTTAATACCAGAAAATTGTAACAGTGTAATTCAGCATAAGACATATCTATGATTTTTTTTAAACGTCTCCAAATCTAGGAATAATCTGATAAATACTACCTATAGAAAATTTAAAGTATGATGCTTCATACTTCATGAAGAAATGCTTTCATACTGTGAATGACAGAAGAGGTGTACCACTACTACAATGGAAGAATCACTAATGTGCTAGCGACTTACACCAATGCAGTAAGACAAGAAAAGGACCAAGATGTCTAAGAATCTGGAAGGAAGAGAAAACCATTATTCAGATAACAGGACTTTTATAGATGTCATCATAAAGAGAATGAAACGAACCATTAGAATAAACAGGAGTTTGGAAAGACTGCAGGATATCAGATCCTAAGGACAAAATGCAAACACCAGAGAAGACTAGCTACAAGGAGAAGCTGCAACTGGCTAGCAGCTGGAAGGGAAGGTGGGGTCCAGGGAAAGAGGTAGTTAGGAGGCTAGAGGATGGAGAGTATTCAATGCTAATCAAATGATTCCAGAAAGCATGACAAGAGGAGAGACAGCCAAAGGCACCGGGTCCTTGAGGAGAAAGGGCTATGATACCACGAGAGGAAATTTCTTCTTCGGCTGTACCTGGAGGAAAGACTGGTTCGGATGGATGGCTGTGTACAGGTTTGTGAGGGAAAAAATGGGAATCTGTGTGACAGCAATGAAGCCAGGCTGTCGCGGGCAGTGGGCGGATGCAGGTGGGGAGTGGGGAAGGGATTGAGGGGCTGGGGACTGGGGAAGGGGGAAAGATGGGGAAGAGAAGGAAGGTGGAGGGCTGGGCTTATAAAATGAAGACAGCAACACCACTAGACAGAATGAAGGGCACCTGAGGTTGGTGTTCCTGATTTTATAATGAGTCCAACATGCTGCGCTGTATTGGGATATCAATATTTCATAAAACAAAGTAACTGGAACCAACACAAATATCATCTCCTAACCATAAATCATGCAAGAACTTTTGTTACTATCATGTAGACACACCCAGAACTTTAATTATTTCTGCCCCGACTGTACCTGGAACAGCTGTGACCTGCTCATTTACTCACTGCCCTTGTCCATTAGAAGTACTCTTGTGTAGTTAAGACAAACAAGTAAAAACGCCTAAGGTTCATTTCAATTTCACCTGTTGTTCTTATATTAATTTAAAATAAAACTTAGTATTTTTCTAAAAAATAGGGCCTGTATGAATCCACTGTCACCTAATTCCATAGCGTATAATGATTATCATTTTATCTGTATGGATGTGAAGAGATTCTCCTGTGCTCACCTGAGTTATTTCTGGTGGTAGCATGTTTGGTGGTTATTTTCATCTTTGAAACAAATATATTGCTATAATATTAATGAGCTTTTAACCTTTTTAGAAAAACAAAGTCATGGTTCTTCAATGACAAAATGGGTCCTCTGGCTTCAAGCCCACAGACAAATCTGGCTGAAGAGAGTTTCTCATTTCTTAGTTGTAGTTCAGCTAAACTGACCCAAGCCTATGGGTCTGAACTGACCCTGACTTAAAACCAAAGAGGTGACATTTAAAATTGTTCATGAGTTAATTAAATGTGGTACAGACAGACTTTAAGTTGGTTGACAATATATAAAACTTACCCTTGTAAAGCTTTATGAATTCGCTTGCACTTTTCCTTCAACACTGAAAAAATACCTGTACAGAAAAAAATGCACTTGAGAGTAATTCTGCAACATCTGATACTACTAAAGATATTTTTAAAGATTTTAAAGTTCAAGTTCATCAATTTAAAACGCCGCAAAGCCTCCTACAGACTCCTAGCACACAGGAACACTTCCAAAGGCCCAAGCCTCGGTCTTCGACATACATCATAGCACCTCCTCACCCACTTTCAGTAGAATCTAGGATGAGGTTTTCCACAACAAAACAATTGCTCTTCTCATCAAGATAATCTGGCTAATAAAGGGTATAAACATACTACTTATTTCTGGACCCTTAACAATTTGGTAAAAGATACTGTAGGAACGTTCACGATCTTTTCCTTGCTATTTTCACTTTATTCATGGAAAATTAAAAAACTAAAATATCTAAGCAAGAAGCAGGAGTGCTAGGCCTTCTGACAAGCATGAATGTGTACCCAGAAACACATTTCCTGATTCTCTGAATTAAAGCCATTAACAATTTATAAATTAAAAAAAAAAAACAGGTAAGGCTTGCTTTTTCATTTCTGTTTTAGGCTTTGTGAGGAGGTACTAACAAAGCCTAAAGACACATTTGAAATTTAGTCAAACTGGCCCATTAAATAAAGGAGCTTTAATGGTTGATAAACTGGGTTTGGCTTTTGTATAGACTAATGAATCAAAGGCTGAAGGGAAAAACTGGATAAGCTATAAATTATATGTACTGAGCATCAGCAGCACACTTCAGCTAACTTCTCAAATGACAACCAGCCCAGAGCTGACTCCTCCTCCTGGCATTTCCGCCCATCCTGGGATCCAGTCCCACTTTGGCTTTGGCTCTGCCTCCTGGGCTGGAGAAGCTCTACACTGAATCTCAGGCAGGACAACATCTTCACTGCAATTCTCCATATAAACACCAGGTAATATCATTCACATGCACAGTTCTGTCTGGTAAACACTTTGCCTCTAGCTAATTCCTCCAAAAGCACACCACAACCAGGCTGACATAACTGCGATGTCTGCTGTCCTGGGTTCAGAAGATTATACCTGGATTCTCCTCCATGATGTTGAGAGCCTCAATCGCAGCAGCAGCCAACAGCGGGGGTAGTGAAGCTGAAAAGCAGTATCCCTGGCCAGAAAGTCGCTGAGAAGAAACAAAACAAGTTAAAGACATAAATATGCTTCTCATTTTTGTGGGCTAAAAAACCTAAAGGCACCAGATCTGCATCACCTCAGGTGAAGGTGTAAAGATTTATGCATGTATAAAAGTTATACATGTAACACAAATAAGGCTTTTTAAAAAAGAGATAATTTCAAATATAAATATTCTGAGTGATTCTACAAATCGACTTTTAAATAAAAATTGTGATAAATTAAGTCAGAATGAAATTCTGGGATTGGAAGTTATATGCTGAGTAACTTTCAGCATGACCAGTGGAGCAACTAGTTTCAGTTTCTGCTTTTGTTTTTAAAAAGTTTAAGAACCCACCTGGTGGTCAATTACAAAAGATCTGCCACAGCAGAAACCTCCAATAGAAGCCAGGGAATTCTCCATGTTGGCGCTGATAAGATCAATATCATCAATCTGCCAAAAAAGTGGGACAGTGGTAGTTATTCTTCAATTTAAAGAAAAAATAGGGCAGCCTGGGTGGCTCAGTGGTTTAGCGCCGCCTTCAGCCCAGGGCGTGACCCTGGAGACCCGGGATCGAGTCCCACGTCGGGCTCCCTCCATGGAGCCTGCTTCTCCCTCTGCCTATGTCTCTGCCTCTCTCTCTCTCTCTGTGTTTCATGAATAAATAAAATCTTAAAAAAAAAAAAAAAAAAAAAAGACCCCTGTCAGGCCTAGAGACAAAATTTCAGCATTGAGCATATCAACACCTTGGTTCAAGCAAATTACCTTCATGCAAATTAAAAGATAAATCATACAAAATCTATCGTTACAAGGATGGATGTTTCAAAGTGCACCTCTGAAATGGTCTCACTTTACACTTTTTGGCCACTTCATCATGCACGGACAATTTATTCACAGAGGAAGGAGGAAGAGAAATTAAAAGATGAAATTCAAAACTGCTTAGTATTAAAAATATTCAAAGGTACAAAATAAGATCATTTCCTTGCTTAAGTAGTAGTCCAGCTGGCCTTTCCCTAAAAGGTATTTGAGATAAATACTAACAAATCTATCAGAGTTTTGAGCATTTTACCCCTGTATTCAATTTACCTTTCACCTTTTCAAAAATAAAATCAATTACTGTGTGTCTTGTGGGCTTCTGAGTCCCCATTATCTTCTCAACTCCATGCTTTGCTGACCCTCACCTTCTGCTCCAGCACTAGCACCTGGTGCATGCTGGGCACACAGCAGCCATCCTAAAGCACTCACTAATGGTCATGATCACAAATGGTCTGAGCACATCTGGGGGTTTCTAAATGGTCCACAGACCCAACAAGGAAATCTGTGCAGTTTTTTAGAATAACCTTTTATTATGAAAAATTTCAATCACACATGGAAGTAGAACAGAGTATAAGGCCTCATCACCAGATTTAGCAATTACCAGCTAGCTCATGGACAATCCTGTATCATGCAGAGCCCCCTGCTGCCCTCATCATTTTTTTGTAGCAAATCCCAGACTTCACATGGTTTCATCTATAAATATTTCATGTGCATTTCTAAAGGATACAGACCTTTAAAAACATAATCACAAAACTATTTTCACACCTAAAAAATGAATAATTTCTTAATATCGTCAAATATTCAGTGTTCAAATACCTGCCTCACAAAGCTTGTGTTTTGCAGTATTTGCTGAAATCAGGATCTAAATATAGTCTATATATCCTGCACTTTTCCTCAGTGCATTTACTCACCAAACAGCAGTCTGTCTTTGAGGAGTATGCATCAATCTAATGTCATGTGATATTTGGTCTGTTCTCCAGTTTTCTCTGGACCATATGGGCAGTGGGATGGAGATAATCTAAGGTGATTTTATGTTCTTTAGTTCAACTTTTTAACATAGGTTGTAAAACTTTTATGCATAGGATTTGCAGGCAAGTTCCCTTCAACTCAACCAGTTACACAATGGTGGGTGAAGACAGATCCTACGGACAGGCTGGCACTGCTCCTCCCTGAGGCTCCAGGGGCATAAACCATTAAGACTGGGAGCAGCTGGGACTCATTTCCAATCAGCAAAAGAACACATGACCAACTCACTCCAGTTGTCTGGGACCTTGAGGCTTTGTGTAATCTGTACCAGCACTGCTTTAGACACACTCTCTCTCTCTCAAGAAGTCATAACTAATACCCCATACAAAGAAATAAGGGAGAATTCAGAATTATAAATATTAGAAAGAACATTCTTTCACTGCCATAATATTTTCTCAAGAACTACTTTAGGGAATTCTTACTGATTTTCAGAAAAACACAGCAGGCAAATTTACTGGTTTCTAGAGAAGAGACATTGAAAGCTAAGATCAAATACTACCAGGTAAACAGACCACAACTGTATGAGTAGCCACTGTGAGTTATAGGTTCTGAGGGAGGACAGGCCTGATGTGGCTGAGCTGATCCTCTACAGGCTCAGCAAAGTACCAGATACCATACTGCATGACCCTGCACACTGATGATGACCATCATCTTGTGCCCATGAAATGTATGCAGCAGGACGAACTGCATGTTTTCTATATGAGGAAATGTCCCAGAAAAGGAAAACTTACACTGATTCCAAAATGTTCTGTGACTCCTCGACCATGCTCCCCCAGGACTCCAAACGAAAGGCTTTCCTCCAGAAAGATTCTTGCTTTGTATTTGTATTTTAACTTAACCTAAGCGGTAAACAAAACACAACTTTAAAATACTGATGATTAGCACCCTAGAGTATGTACGAGGAAGAACAAAGTTAAACAAAAAATGAAAACATAGATCCTCAACACTGATGGATTTGTACTTGTACATCTGCTGACTGGCTGAAATTTCTTTGTAATCTATGTGCAAGGCAGAGGGGGAAGCGGCAAAAACTGCATGTTCCCAGCTGAGTGTGACGACTTCTTCAGCTCATACCATAAACAAGTGTCCTTTCCAGGGTCTCTTTATTGCCATGTTTTTTGCATTCTGTACTTTTTGCTAGTGATTTTGTTTTAGGATGGTCCTGCGCAGAGCGCTGAAGTGCTGTCTAGTGTTCTTAAGCTCCAGAAGGCTATGATGTGTCTTAGGGAGAAATGGTTGTGTTGGATCAGCTGAGTTCAGGCATGAGTTAGAGTGCTGACCGCCCTGAGTGCAATGTGAATGAACCAATAATATGTGTTAAATAATGTGTCTTTGAGCAGAAAACACATAAAACAAGGTTACATACTAACTGATGAAAAAGCTGTGATCAGAGGCTTGCAGAGAACAAATGACATTTTTGCAGCCCATTTACAGAACATAACTATGTACGTGCACTTTGTAGAACATAACTACAGGTGGCCCTGGAACAACACAGGTTTGAACTGCGGTCTGCTGAGTTGTGGATTTTTTAAATAAATACTGTCCAGCACTGTATTTTCTCTTCCTTACGATTTTCTTAACATCTTCTCTTCTCTACTTACTTTACTGTAAGGACTACAAAATATGTTTTCATCAGTTATTTATGTGATAGGGCTTCCAGTTAACAGGAGACTATTGGTAGTTAAGTTTTGGGGGGAATCCAGAGTTATGTGGACTTTCAACTGTGTGGGGGTCAGGTCAGTGCCCCTAGGATCTGCATTGTTCAAGGGTCAACTGTACCACGATGATGAAAACATACTGTACTTTAGATGCTCTAAATTTAACTAACATAGACAGCACAATGCCAATTTTTAAAGAGAGAAATATTAAGATATCTCTTTGAATAAAGACATGTAATCTCCCTGTTAAATACTGTTTTGATTATACACAAAACTCCTGAGGATATGCACATATTCTTCCCTTTGTGGTACTATGTTTTAATTTGAACTTATGGTACTTTTTTTTTTAAATCAGAAAAAGCTTTAATATGCTTTACAATCTGTTTTTCTTTTTGATTGTAGGCTTGTAAGAAAGTCTTTTCCCGTCAAAGGCTTAGATGTATATTTATCTGTAGATTCTTCTAATTATTTCATGTTACTTTTTTGTTTACAGAGTGGAAAGCTGAACATATGCATGTTTGTATATGGTTTTTTCCCTCTAATGTTTTTTAAAATATTCATTCATTCATTCATTCATTCATTCATTCATTCATTCATGAGAGACCCAGAGAGAGAGAGAGGTAGAGACATAAGCAGAGACAGAAGTAGACCCCATGCAGGAAGCCTGACACGGGACTCGATCCCAGGGCTCCAGGATCACACCCTGGGCTGAAGGCAGCGCTAAACTGCTGAACCACCTGGGCTGCCCTCCCTCTAATTGCTTTATCTCTAAATAATACGAATGTAATCAGTTTCACAACTGAATTAAAATGCAGCTATTATTAACCACTAAATTTAGATGAATTTTTACTAACAAAGAATAAGCTAATTTGGGGGAGAATTCTATCTTTTCAACACTGTTTTCTATTCATTAATATGTATGGAACATTATATGAATATTTTCTAAAATTCTTATTTTAGAAAAAATTTTATATCATGACAATAGTGGTACACAATTAGACAAATCAGTGAAACAAACAAGAATCCCAAAGTCAAACCCTAATTTGTATCCTATAACCTTTACAAACTCATTGCTAATATATACTTGACCCGTTCCTTACACTTTACATTTGTTTCATGGTTTGGCTGTATATCTATCCATTGGTACTGCTTTACTATTAATAGTCCTAAATATGCAATGCTGGTATCTTTTGGTCTTCTATCACTCCCATATCCTTCTATCAGTCTTTGACACGAAAAGAAGAACAGGAAAATGAATACATCTCTTTTACTGATACTTAAGATACACCTAGATTTCCTCACGAAACAGTGAAAAGCTTTAAAAACAAGATATGAAATCCTTATTCTGAATCCTCATTCAAATGATGGACTTATAGATTCACATTTCAGTGGCTGAATGCAAGGGTTCAACATAGGAAAATTAACTATATTAATAGGATGAAGGAAAATCACACGATCAACTCATCCACCAATGCAGAAAAAGCATTTGACAAAATCCAAATCTCTTATGGTATAAATACTCAACAAATTAGGATGAGGAGGGAACTTTCTCAACCTGATAAAGAGCATTTATAGAAAACCCACAGCTAATATCATACTCCATGGTGGCAGCCTGAAAAGCTGCTCCCTCTTGCCACTCCTAGTCAACATCGTATGGGAAGTTTTAGCCAGAGCAATCAGACAAGAAAAACAAATAAAAGACAACCAAATTGGAAAGGAAGAAGTAAAACTATCTCTGTTTGTAGATTATAGGAGTTTTATGTATAGGATAAGATCCACAAAAATACTATTTGAGTTATAGTAAGTTCAGCAAAAGTTCCATGATACAAGATCAAAACACAAAATCAGGAGCACATGGCTGGCTCAATCAGTGGAGCATGCAACTCTTGATCTCAGGGTTGTGAGCCTGAGTCCCATGTTAGGTGTAGAAATTATATTAAAAGAAAAATCCTTAAAAAAAAAAAGAAATAAATAAAAATAAAAAATAAAACCCTACCAAATCAGTATTTTTTATTGTATTTCTATAAACTAGCAGTTAATAACCCCTAAAACAGGTCCATTTATAATAGCATCAGAAAGAATAAAATACTTAGGAATAAATTTAACCAAAGAGATAGTAAAAATCACAAAACACTGCTGAAATGCAAGATCTAAATAAATGGAAATACTTTTGTGTTCATGGATTCAAAGAATTAATTAAGCTGGAAATACTTCCCAAAACAATCTATAGATCCAATCCAATCCTGATTCAATACAATCACTATCAAAATTTCAATTTACAGAAATGGAAAAGCTGATCCTAAACTTCCAATGGAATTTCTAGGGACCCCAAAGAACCAAAACAATCTTATTAAAAAAGAACAAAGTTGGAGAATTCACATGTCTTGATTGCAAAATTTACTATAAAGCTACAGTAACTGAGATGGTGTGATAGTGACATAAGGCTAGACATACAGATGTGGAACAGACTTGAGATAAGCCCATCTCTCTATGATCAATGGATTTTTGACAAGGGTGCTAATAAGACCATTCAATGGAAAATAATAGTTTCTTCAACAATTGTACAGGGACAACTGGTAACTACATGCAAAAAAGAATGAAGCTGGACACATGGCTCATAGCACATACAAAAATTAAGTCAAAATGGATCAGAGACCTAAAATAAAAGCTAAAACTATAAAACTCTTAGAAGAAAACATAAGGGTATATCCTCATGACCCTGGATTTGACAACAAATTTCTTAGGACACCAAATGCACAAGCAACAAAAAACTAGATAAAGTGTACTTCACCAAAATTAAAAAGTTCAGTCCATCAAAGGACACTAATCAAAGATGTGAAAAGATAACCTACAGAATTGGAAAAATATTTGCAAATCATATACCTGGCAAGGGTCTAGTTTCTAGAATATATAAGGAACTCATAACAGTAAAAAGACAACAATCCATTTTAAAAAGGGCAAAAGACCTCTAAAGACATTTCTCCAAAGATATACAAATGAACAAAAAAAAGAGGTTCAACATCATTAGTCCTTTGGGAAATGCAAATCAAAACCATGTGCTTCACATGGCAAAAACTGAAAACAAACAAACAAACAAACAAACAAATGAGTGATGAGGATGTGGAGAAACTGGAACTCTCCTCCACTGTGGATGGGGATATGTAAAATGTTGCAGCTTCTGGGGACAACAGTCAGGCAGTTCCTCAGTAAGTGAGACACAGAATTACCATTTGACCCAGCAACTGTACTGCCAAGAATATATACAAAAACACTGAAAACAGGGCAGCCCAGGTGGCTCAGTGGTTTAGCACCGCCTTTGGCCCAGGGCATGATCCTGGAGACCTGGGATCGAGTCCCACATCGGGCTCCCTGCATGGAGCCTGCTTCTCCCTGTGCTCCCCCCTCTCTTTCTGTGTCTCTCATGAATAAATAAAATAAAATAAAATAAAATAAAATAAAATAAAATAAAAAAAAAACACTGAAAACAGGGATTCAAACAAATACTTGTTCATAGAAAGTGTTCATAGCAGCACTCATAACAGCCAGAAAGCAGAAACAACCCAAATCTCTGTCCATAGATAGATAATGCAACAGGTCCACATGACAGACTATTATTTGGCATTAAAAGGTTCATGAATGAAGGACTGATACATGCTAAAACGGGATGAGCTATGAAAACATGGCAAGTGGAGGAAGCCAGACACAAAAGGTCACATGTTATATGATCCCATTTATCAGAAATATCCAGATTAGGTAAATCCACAGACAGAAAGCAGATTGGTGGTTGCTAGGGGCCACAGGCAGGGAGAAATGAGGACTGACTGTTTAGTGGGCAGGGGTCTTCTTGGGAGGTAACTAGAGAGTTGATGGTTGCACACCACGGTGCCGATGCTAAATGTTAAAACTGTACTCTCTAAAATGGCTAATTTTATCTTATGTGAATTTCACCTCAATGAAAAAAAAATCTCAATAGTCATGGTTTCTAAAAACAGTATATTGTGGATGGAACTAGAGGATACTATGCTGAGGTGAAATAAGTCAATCAGAGAAAGACAATTATATGACCTCACTCATGTGAAATTTAAAAAACAAAACAGAGGATCATAGCGAAAGGAGAAAAAAATAAAAGACGATGAAATCAGAGAGGGAGATAAACCATGAGATTCTTCATAGGAAGAGGGTTGCTGGAGGGGTGGTGGTAGAGGGATGACGTAACTGGGTGACGGGCATTAAGAAGGGCACGTGATGCAATGAGCACTTTTTTTTTTTTTAACACTGGGTGTTATATAAGATTGATGAATGACGGACCTGTACCTCTGAAACCAATAATACATTATATGTTAATTGAATTTAAATAAAATTAAAATAAATAAACAAAACTGGTATATTGCCTTCCCTGTTAAAAAAAACTGAGTTTTGGGGCACCTGGGTGATTTAGCTGGTTAAGCATCCAACTCTTGGTTTCAGCTCGGATTATGATCTAAGTAAGGGTCCTTGGTCCTGTCAGGCTCCCTGCTTCTCCCTCTTCCTCTGTCCCTCCCCACCACTTGTGCTTTCTTTTGTTCTCAAATAAAATAAATAAAAATCTTTAAACAAACCAAAAAAACTGTATACTTAAGGTAAATATATTTGATTATTCTTTATTTTTATTTACTTATTTATTTTTAAAAGATTTTATTTATTTATTCATGAGAGGCATAGAGAGAGAGAGAGGCAGAGACACAGGCAGAGGGAGAAGCAGGCTCCATGCAGGGAGCCCAACGTGGAACTCGATCCCGGGTCTGGTCTCCAGGATCACATCCTGGGCTGAAGGTGGCGCTAAACTGTTGAGCCACGGGGGCTCCCCCTGATTATTCTTTAAAGACCAGGGCTGGCAGCATGTGGATGGCTCTGTCAGTTAAGTGTATACCTTTGGCTCAGGTCCTGATCCCAGGGTCCTGGAATCAAGTCCCACATTGGGCTCCCTGCTCCACAGAGGGCCTGCTTCTCCCTCTGCCTCTCATGAATAAATAAATAAAATCTTAAAAAAAAAATAAAGACAAGAGTTTCCATGTAATGTTAATCTACTTCCCTGGTATGGTCAGAACATACTTATGGTACCTATTGTGCAAAGCAATGAAGATGTTAGATGCTATGAAGGTTCATAAACAAAAAGCATTACTGCCCCACCGTCCAAGTACTAAAATACTGAGTAAACACAGTTGCTTACCAGTTCTGGAAGAGGACAGATAGTTCCGGTATTCATATACAGCCCTTCTGCTACAATGAAACGTCGTGTGACCCGAGCCTTGCGAGGATTCTTTAGAAGAAAAGAAAAAGACATATGAAATTTCAGTAGCTCCAAATGCAGACGCTGTTAGATGCTCCCGAGCACTCCACCTGACAAGATCTATCCATCTGAGTAAGTAACAGTCTGGGTAAGTTTCAAGTTCAAGGTTTCATACCCCTGTTATTTTGAGACAAAGAACAGTGCTTTTCTTCTCTTGTGTTTTTCAGTTCGCACAACCAACTAGGTGACCACACACATGCATGCACACACAAGTATAGGCGCTTGGGGTATACTGAAACACAAACAAACCCCTCCAAACCCAGAATGACTGAGAAGGGGCCTGAGGGAAATTTCTGGGGAGATGGGCATGTTTTAGTTCACAAAAAGGCCATGACACTGGGGTTATTAATCGATCAAAATGTATGGCTAGGATTTGTTCACTCCAATGTCTTAAAAAGTTTATCTAAAAACAGAAAGAACTAAAATGATGCTGGCCATCATCACAGAGATGAGGTGGGGAGTTTGGAAGAGGCTCGGACGATACAAGAACGGCAGGATGTTGATAAAGCTGAGAGAAGGGTACAGGGGCTTCTTATACTACTGTGCTTCCTTTGGATGCAGCGGAGATTTTCCAGGATAAAAAGTTAAATAGGCAAACCGTGCTCATCTTCATCTACCAAATAGCAGATAAAATCTTCTCCTTCCTTACTACTGGGTAAAGTAAAACTCAACTATGACCTCCTCCAGGCATGTCTGAGGTGGTGGCAGAGGGGCTATTTCAAACATCTCACTGATGGCAAGTCACTGATAGTAAAGCACTCACACTGGTGAATATGTAGATGCTTCAGGTGTGTGGGGCTGAAAAAATATTGAGATCCACAGCCAGAGTTCAC
Organism: Nyctereutes procyonoides; assembly: GCF_905146905.1. Taxonomy (NCBI): domain Eukaryota; kingdom Metazoa; phylum Chordata; class Mammalia; order Carnivora; family Canidae; genus Nyctereutes; species Nyctereutes procyonoides. The sequence goes on along the minus strand of NW_026575146.1, from coordinate 61,529,283 downwards.
ACCATCTTCCTACTCAAAGGTTTCTTGCCTCTAAAGCTTCTAATTGGGGACATTTTAGAATCCACAGCAGTAACACTCAGAAGCCTGTCTGCTGCTGAAGTATGCACAAGTACAGCAGCCATCCTCACTCTGTTCTGAACTTACACTCAAATGCCATAGGTTTGCCAGGGGTCATGGGTGAGGATATGAGGAGAGCTGAGCCTCTCCCTACCTTTCCAAAATCAAGTATTTTTATTATGACTTAAAAAATATTCAATATAGAATTCTTGGGAAATGGGAAAGCGCACAAAATTTTTTAACAAAGTAGTTACACCACACATTGATAACATTGGTCTTTCTTATGAAGATGTATCTTTATAAATGACTTGGTTCAAATCAGGACTGTACTGCAATAGTGTTAGGATCTGAATTTTAAAAAATTACTTTAATTCATATTACTGTAAACATGATTTCAATGGAGATGTACTATTCTACCTACGGATATACTATATAGTAACTATTCCTCCAATGCTAGATGCAGGCCGTTTCCTTCCTTTTGCTTTTTTACATCACGTTGTGAGTATCTTTTATAGTTTTTAACACCACTTCTGATTCTTTTCTAAAGACAGCACCCCAGATACAGGTCCAAGGGTACAGACATTTAAGAATTCTGCAATAGGGCAGCCTGAGTGGCTCAGTGGTTTATGTCGTCTTCAGTGCAGGGCATGATCCTGGAGACCCGGGATCGAGTCCCATGTTGGGTTCCCTGCATGGAGCCTGCTTCTCCCTCTGCCTGTGTCTCTGCCTCTCTCTCTCTCTCTCATGATTAAATAAATAAAATCTTTAAAAAAAAAAAAAGAATTCTGGAATATCTTTGCCCATTTACCCTCTAGAAAGGCTGTGCCAACTGGCACTCTCCCCAAAGTTATGGGAGGGCCTCTGTTCCTGTACATAGACCAGTGCTGGCATGGGTTATTATTATGAAAAATGTTCCCTAATCGGACAGGTGAAACCTCCTTGCCTAATTTTGTTAATTCTTAGGGAGACACAAGTATTTTTCACTTGCTCACATTTATTTGTATTTCTCCCAAGAACTGTTTCTACCTACTGTCCTTTTCTAAAAGAAAAATTAATATAGAATAAGAGAATCCTGTATGAAAGAGAATGAAAAAAACATCTGTGAACTATTTAAAAAACTGACACAAAATGCTTGTTCCGAACCTGGATGAAATCACAGTATTTTAATTCACTTTCGAACAAAAGAGGAACATCTAAAGTAGAAAATATTTAAAACTGGGCATTAGTACTAATGTGAAAATGAAATTGAAAAAAAATTCTTTCCAAAAACCAGAATGTAATGTTATTTAGAAATCCTACCCCTGCCAGGAAAATGTGGTATAAATTATTTAGTAAAAAAGATAAAAACTGTAAAATGGAAATAGATTTCAAGAGAATTTTGTCATTCATTAAAAAAAAAGCTCTACAGATAATAAATCTCATAAAACAAATATGCATGCGTGTACACACACACACACACAAAACCTATTTTCCAAATCAATACAAACTCCCTTGGGAAAATATACTCCACAGAAGACTGGTTCATTGGTCACATCTTCAAGTCCAAGTTCTCCAATCTGGTAGCATTCTATTACTGAATCAGAATATGGGACATCTTTTTACAATTTGTCAAAAGAAATTCATCAGTGGAACGGTCAGTTCTAAGACTTTCCTGACAGATTTTTCTAAATTATGTAACTATGAAACATTCGCCTACAGCATATCTATCATCAAATAGAGTCTATGCATATTCATCAGGACAAAGTGTGTATTCATCAAGCGCTCCTCTTAGGCCATCACCTAAGTAAAGACAACAGAATCTTAAAGGAATAATGCATGTATCTTATCTGGAAGAATGAAAATTAATGAAATTAAGGAACATGATGTGTATTTCTTATCCATTACTCTGGTAATGAATGAGCTGCCCTGGAAAAGTCCTCTGGAAAGTAGTGTTTGTGATGAAGGATGTGGTGCCCAGGCTGTGTACAGTCCCCACACAACAGTTCGTGCTGCAGAGCCACAGATCAGAATTGCCTTCTCCAACCGTGTCATCAGGGAAGTGAGTGACAACTCTACCAGTGATGCTCTGGGCACCTCCCCACTGCTGCACTCTGATGGGAACACCAAGGAGCTGGTTCCACCCCCACTGCCTGCCCCTCAGAGGTCTACACCTGTGCATGTGCTTGGGAAGGGGAGGTGCCCACAGGCTGCGCCGTGGACGGAAATCAGGCTGGGGTCACTGTTTCCGGCAGGCAATAGCTGCTCAGAGCTCCCAGGGGAAGGTGTCTGGAGGGAGACAGTCACTTTGTTCATAAACTCATGTATTAGGATCTGCTGTCACTGTTTCTTCCAGTTAATTGATACATGATTTATTCTGTTATAAATAAACTTGTTTTGAATTCACAAGGTACATCTCATCACCACACTAATGCATTCTGCTGTTACTTCTGTAGAGTGCAGAGTACACCCCCAATCCCCCAACACACACACTGTTTTTCTCTTTTAGAAAGCTGCCTACATTACCTCTTCTCAAAGCTGCCATATGTAATTATGGCAACGATGAGGCAATTACAATCAGGCTTGGCTCTCCAACACGGAGTGCGTTTAATAAGCAGGAATGCCCTCACTTCATATCCAAATGTGATCCGCAGGCAAGTTTTCATGACAAATTACCATTTCATATATAATTTAGCTGGTTAGCAAGTACAAAAGAACTGTATAATTTTCTTCAAAAGAATCATACCTTTTGATCTTCCATCTCTTGTTCTTTTAGTAGGCGCTCCAGGTCAGCCATATCATTATGCTTAAATAACTTAATGTCACTACGTGATGCCTGTAATCCTTTCTGAATGGCAAAGCAGGCAGCTCTATCTCTGCAAGGAAGAGAGACACACCAAATTGGGGTTTTAAACGGCCTTGTCAACATTATCAGAAAAGGAATGCATGTTTTTGTAAGTTGACCAACATCCACTTGTTAACCTGAGCATGGCAAGTCAATAAAACACGTTTGACCACTTACACACCATTGTTTGCATTTGACTCTGCAAGTGCTTTTCACATAGCTACCATGTTGATTCTACTCGACGAAGCACACCCCTGCTGAATTTAACCCTCTCAGAATTCCGCAAATATCTGACTATGGATAGCATGTCTGTTCACCCACAGCAATTTTCTCTTTCTGAGAAACACATAAAACACCGGTGATCTCACCCTCAGTAGGGTCACAGATTTGACCAGCACAAACCTGACATGCCTTTGCCAAGAGAAGTAATACTGATTTGACCCTGGGTCTTGCAAATGAAACTTCAGTAAGATCTTCTAAATGGGGTTAATCAGGGACGGAATTTTTTTTTTAAATTAAGTTGTATTATTTAAAAATATATGGGATCCCTGGGTGGCGCAGCGGTTTGGCGCCTGCCTTTGGCCCAGGGCGCGATCCTGGAGACCCGGGATCCAATCCCACATCCAGCTCCCGGTGCATGGAGCCTGCTTCTCCCTCTGCCTATGTCTCTGCCTCTCTATCTCTCTCTGTGACTATCATAAATAAATAAAAATTAAAAAAAATAAAAATACATTACATATAAAACAAACATAAAAAGACTCTGAAAAGTGGTAAGGTGAGATAGGCCAAGGACCTGAGAAATGACGTCTCGTGGACTTCTCTTAGTTGGAGCTGACAAAGTTGGCCAAATGGAAGTGCCAAGGGGCACAGGCAAAAAAGTTCTCACAGAAGTCTGCTCTCTGTGGCCAAAGGGACAGAAAGGGGGAGGCCCAGCAAGCAGAAAGCACTCGACTGCTGCCAAGCCACAGAAAAACCTGGGCCCACCCCTCCTACACACACCAGCAGAGGCTGAAGGGTACCTAGATTCTGAACCTCACAAAGCTAAGAGGCACCCCAACAACTGCCATGATTGTTATCAGAGAAGGGATCCAGGACTTTTATCCCTGCGAGATGGTACCAAATGGCCCTCAAGCACATGGAGAGCCCAAACTCCCTTGCAGAGAGGGGTACTCTCCTCTTTCTAGCTTGGGCTGTGTCAGAGGAGGCTCAGGGCAGAGTAGGACTTTCATTAACACCAGTGGAAGTGAGAACACCCCCACCCTGGGGTCAGTGGAGGCAGAATGGAGACCCTGAACTTGTAACTCTATCTGGTGGTAATGAGGCAGTAGTGCCCCCGTGCCCCTAATGGAACAGTGATAGGGAAAGCCAACTAAAATGTAAGTTTCAATAAAGCATAAATTGAATACATAATAAAATGTCCTGATTTCAAATATCACTTGTTGTAACAAGAACCTGAGATAACAAACAGGATGAAAGAAAATGATCAACAAATACCAATATTGAGTTGACAGATGTCAGGGTCCCTGATAATGACTTTGGAGCTGTCATGACAAAAAGGTTCCAGTGAGCACTTAGGACCATGCTTGCAACAAGTGAAAAAACAGGAAGTCTCAGCAAAGAAAGAGGAGACCAAGAATCCCATGGGAAAACTAGAAATGAAAAACACAATGACCAAAAGAAAAAGTATAGTGGCCGAGAGCTGGTAGGCAAGACAGAGGAAAATCCAAGAATGGAGAGACGTAACAACAGAAACTAGTCAACGTGAGTAAACCAGAGAGAAACAAGCGCCAAAGAACAGAACCTCGGGGACCTGTGGAACTACCACAAAACATGCCACACTGGCCTCAGTGGGGTCCTGGGGACAGACAGAGGAGAGGGTAAGGCTGAACAGGGAGTCAAAGAAATCAGGGCTGACAATGCCTCAGATGTGGCAAGAACCTGAAACCTATAAAGAAGCTGAACGAAATTCATATAGGTAGACTCAAACAAATAAATGCCAAGATTACAGTAAAGCTTCTGGAAACAAATGACACAGAGAAAATCTTGAAAATAGCTCCCCTAAAATGACACATAATTTGAGCCACCAATTTCTCATCAGAAATCATGGAGATCAGAAAAACGTCACTCTGTTCCAAATACTTGGAAGAGAACTCTGAACCAAGAATTCTATATAACAAGCAAAAAGATCCTTTAGGAGTAGAAGGGAATCCAAGGTACCCCCTAAAGGAAAACTAAAATGTCCCCAGCAGACGTCCTCTAAAGGAATGGCTGAAGGAAGCTCTCTATAGAAAAAAATAAGAAAACAAAAGAATCTTAGATTGTCAGGCAGGAAGAAAGGACACAGTAAGTAAAAAATATGAACAAATACACTAGGTTTTTCTTACCTTCCTGAGTTTTCTAAATTACTTTGGATGACTTAAGTAAAAATTATAGCACTATCTGATGTGGTTTTCAATGTATGTGAAGGAAATACTTATTAAAAGGATTATAAACGAGGAGAGCAGAGGAATGTGAAGGAAGGTAAAGGTTTCTCTACCTGAGCTGATAAAATGATGAAACCAACAGAAAAACAAAAAAGAGATAACAAATAAGAAAAAATATAATGTCCTCATGTATCCAATAATTACCTTAAATGTAAATGGCCAAAATACACAATTTAGAGACAAAGATTGGCAGAATGAATTAAAACATGGCCCAAAAATATCCTGCCTATAGGAAAATATACAAGAAGATATATAATAATGTAGTAGTGGATGCATATATAATATATACAATAAATAAACCATGCCAACATTCATCAAGAGAAAGCAGAAGTGCCTATGTTAATATCTGATAAAGTAGACTTTGAAATGAAGAAAATTACCAGAGACAGAGAAAATCACATAGTGATAACCAGGATCAATTAACCAAGAAAATGTGCACCAAACAACAGAGCTACAAAAGATGAGAAACAAAAATTGAAATAAGTGAAAGGAAAAATCGATAAATCACAACTATAGTAACTGTAGAACTACTAGACAGAAAATCAGCAAGGACAGATTTGACCTCAATACCACCATCAACTAAGAAGATCTAATTGTTGGGATGGCTGGGTGGCTCAGCAGTTGAGCATCTGCCTTCGGCTCAGGGTGTGATCCCAGGATCCCAGGGTGTGATCGAGTTCTGCATCGGGCTCCCTGCGAGGAGCCTGCTTCTCCCTCTGCCTGTGTCTCTGCCTCTCTCTGTGTCTCTCATGAATAAATAAAATCTTAAAAAACAAAAAAAGAAAGACAAAAGAAGATCTAAGTGTCATTTATAAAACAGTCACTGAACAATGGCTGAATATTCTTTTAAGTGACTAGGGAACACATTCCGAAAAAGACCACATCATGGGCCATGACACAAACTGCAACAAATTTAGAATCTCCAAGCACCTGGAACTAAACACACTTCTAAATAATTTGTGGGTCAAAGAGAGTTTACAGGAAAATAAAATACACTGTAATAAATGAAAATGAAAATAAACACATCAAAGTGTGTGGGACAAGGCTACAGGAGCACTTCCGTAGTACACAGCACTAACACATTAGAAAAATGTCTCAAATCAACAATCAAAACTTCCAACTAAAGAACCTAGAAAAAAAGAAAAGCAAAAAGAAACCAAAAAAAAAAAAAAAAAAAAAAAGAGAGAGAGAGAGAGAGAGAGAGAGAGAAAATGGTGGGAAATAATGCCAGAAAGCAATAGACCTGAAAACAAAAATACAGTGGAGAACGATCAGTGAAACAAAGAGCAGATTCTTTGAAAAGATAAATGAAATTGACCACCAGTAGCAAAACTGACTATAAAGAGGAGACAGATTACCAGATAGGAATGAAATGTGTGATCATTTTCAGGCTCTGCAGACATTAGAAGAATAAGGAAATAGTATAATTAACACTAAATATAGAAGTTTGACAACTGAGAAGAAATGAACCAATTCCTTGAAAAACACCAAACATCTTATCAATAGGACATTCATCATTTGACCAGCCTTTAAGAACTAAGGATATTGAGTTCATAATTAAAATACTTCCAAAAAATAAAGCCCAGCTGGCTTTACTGGAGAAGTCTACCAAATATTTAAGGAATTAACGGTAATTTTATACAATTTCTCTAGCAAATACAAGAGGGAATCCCAATAGATGTTATGGAATAGTCTCCTGATGCCAAGACCAAAGTCCAAAAAAAGTAAACATCCACCACTAGCCATCAGGGAAATATAAATTAAGATCACAGTAAGATATCTCTACACTCCTATCAAAATGGCTAAAATTTAAAAAATGACAACATCAAATGTTTCTGAGGGTGTGGAGAAAACGCATCACTTATATATTATTTATGTGAATGTAAAATGGTACAGCTGCTCTGGAAAACAGTTTGGCAATTTCTCAAAAAATTATGCAATACCATATGACCCAGCAATTGTACTCCTTGGGTTACATCCTGCAGAAATGAAAACTTATTTTTAGAGAAAACTTGTACATAAGTATTCACAGCAGCTTTGTTATAGCCCCAGACAGGAAACAGCTCAGATGTCCTTAATAGGTGAATGATTCAACCAACTGTGGTGCCTATGTGCCATGAAATATGATTTAACAATGAAAAGGAATGGGTTCTTGATCCATTCGACATGGATGGATCTCCAGACAACTAAAGCCGAGTGAAAAAAGTGAATCCCCAAATGTTACTTACTGTATGACCATACTTGTATTAACAATTTTGAAATGACAACATTACAAAAAGGGAAAACAGGTTAGCGGCTGCCAGGGGATAAGCAGTAGGGAGGGAAGGGGGACCCTACATGTGTGGTAACATGAAGGATCTTTGTGGTGACGGAAGTGTTCTGTATCCTGACTTTATCCATGCCAATATCTCAGCCATGAAGTAACCACTGGGGGAAACTGGGTAAAGGGCGCACAGAATCTCTGTATTATTTGTCATAAATGTGTATGAATCTACAATTACCTCAATATAAAATATCCCATTAAAAGAGGGTACATGAAGTAACGTGCACACAGACTTAGCAGTGACAGGGACAAACTTAGCATATGATGATCCACTGTGCTGAGATGTCTGCTGGCACAGCTTTACCACAGCTTTACCACTATTTACAAAGAGGAAAAAATTAAGCCCCGGACATATTGCCTAGGCCTAATAAATTTATCAAATAATTTATCATTACCTCTAGTGTTCCTAGTTCTGAATGAATTCTGGGCAGAATATTTAAAATTAAGTGTAAGAGAATAATTAAGCTGCCTGAGTAGCAACTGAAGTTCTTAGATATGGCATCTGCATGTGGGGGTGAGCGTGGCCTGGGCCTCCCAGCATTTAAAATGGAGAAGACAAGACCTTATTCGTGGTCTGACAAAGGAAGTACACATGTTCAGCTATAACTATACGTTTTAGGGGCTTAAAATTAAAAAAAGATCTGCAAGTGAGGTGCTTGCATTAAATGACACTGAAAGCACTGGTTGTCTGCAACTGTTAACTAGAAAAAACCTAGAGATACAGTTTAAATCAGCAGCTTCAGTTGTGAGGAGTCTTACTTGATTTTTTAACTAACATGTAGAACATTAAGAGAATCCTGCTTTCATGGTCACATTGGGAAATGTTCACTTTGGCCCTGGCCGTCTGTCAGTGTTTCTAGGCTGCTGCAGGGCTGGGGAGAAGGAGGGGCTGCATGCACCCCAAAGCTCAGGCAGAGCCGGCTTGCTGCACCAGCAGGAGCCCACCAGTGAGATGCAGGGGGATGGTTTAGGGGCCACAGGAAGCTGGACCACTGGCCACTCAGACTCTGCTTCTAAGTGCCAATCTTATTTATTCACTGAGCTGGTACTTACTGAGCACAGCTGAATAGCAAATGCTATCCTAGGCAATAAACTAGCTTAGACTGATGAAAGCACAACAAAAGAAGAGCACGGTGAGTCTGAGGCAAGATGAGCAGAGAACACGGAGGTTGTGTGGGTATGTGTGCAGGTGCAGGTACACATGTGCCTATGGGAGTCCTGAGGAGCAGAGGGACTTTGATGGGCAGTATGAGCACCCATTTGATCATAGATTCACAAGAACAGCAAACTCCTCTGGCTGTAAGATTTTCTCCACATGCAGCTGAGGTCTTGGCTTGGTCTGAGAGGTTGGGGAGGGCTTCCCTACGGAGGTGATATATGTGCAGGGTGAGCAGGATGAGCAGGCGTCCAGTAGGCATAGGGACTGGTGTGTGCACAGGCCCTAGGGCGAGAGGAAATTAGCACCCAGGGCCGATGAGGCTAAAGAGTGAGCACCTGAAGAAAGGGTTACAACATGAGCCTGAAAAAGTAGTCCAGAGTGCAGAAGATGGTAACAAGGACTGGAAACTTTATTTCAGGAACAACAGAAGTTCTTAAGCATGACATAATCAGATAGCATTTTTAAAAAAGATTATTCTGGCTAAGATATTAAAAAGGAAAAGAGGAAACAAAAGTAAATTTGAGACCTCAAATTAAAAGTCACTTAATAGTCCACTCAAAAGAGGACAGAGGCTTGGGCTGGAGGGGAAGTGCCTGCGGTGGATGTAGCCAGTTGCTCTGCTCCACCCTACTGCTCTCCGCTCTCCACAAAAGTGGCGTTGCCAATGCCCGTGTGCTCGAGTGTGCAGATTTGCTCGTGGCTTCTGTGATCTTACCAAGAGACAAGGACTCGGGGTGGGGCGGTGAGCAGTGGAGGACTTTGCCAGGTAATCTGGGTGACCCTGTGGGAGGGGACCATGGACTCTCAAGGACACGACACTATCACAGAACCGCAGAGGGATGCCAGGGCACGGGCCTCACCCAGGCTAAGTCTGGCTTTCCCAATAGCAACAAATGAAACTAATCAGTAAAAAAAAAAAAAAAAAAAAAATGCTTTAGGCATCTTTCTAGTGACAGTCTTATCAATGCTGCACAATTACTTCACTGCAGTTACTTTGTATTTCTTTAAACAACAGAAAGTCAGCACTACTGAGAGCAGATAAGATCTAAGGAAGGAATTTTCTAGGAAGAGCACCATTCTTTCTAAAGAAACTGATTAGAAAGATGGGTAAAGTTACTCACACAAACACAATGTCCCCTCTCTTAGAGTAAGCGGGAATAGCACTGGCTATAGTGGCAAATCCGTAGGAGTATATAATGGCTTCTTCTGTCTTCATAAATTTTGCCAGGCGGTCTTCCAAATCCAAGTGAACATCTATAATAAGATGGTTATATTACATGGTTAAAACACCTTCCAATTCTTTTTCTTTAAGTAAAGAATAAAGAAAATAATGCAACCAGTTTAGTTTAGTAATACTGTCACCTCATGGCCAAAATGATACTGTTTTTGTAAAAATTATACATTTGTTTAGGTAATTCTGGGCCAAAACTATTTCTAAAACCTGAGAACAGAATTAGCTACTCATCTGTCCTTACAATGCATTAGTGGGGTGGCTCCAATTCTGGGTTTTGCTTCTATGTCATTCTAGCATGGGATTCAAGGCTGTGACTTTACCTGCTTTAACTTCCCTCACCCAATCACACTGAGGCTCTACCAACATGTGACACATTTTTGAAGCCTTTTTGCATTTTAGCAGAAGGCACCATACCAGACATTAAGAAAACTGGTGTCCAGCTTTTAAAAGGAAAAGAGTAAAATAACCCCATATACTCTGCATCAAGACAGTGCTCCCTTTTTATAGCTGCACCAGCACACACCTGTGCACCTGCTATCACTGAGAAGCACTGACTTTTCTGTCTCAATTTTTTCTTAAGTGTAATGGGGACTTCAAATGTACAGCACAAAGAGAAATGCAGTATTTTACAGACCCGCTTGAAAAGAATGTTGATGTAATAGCCGGGAAGGACTGTGCTTGTGAAACTGGTACCCCTCTCTCTTCCTGTGATGGTTCTTTACCGCCACTCCCCTTCCCAGGCTCAGCCACGAGGCTGCATGCCCTGGCATAGAGGGCCCAGCGAGGTCTAGAATCAACAGTGAACTGACCAGCTTTGAATCTGAAAACTTCAAAGTAGTCCTAAAATGAGGCAATACCCAGCAAAGAAGAGGATTTTTAAAACTTCCTTTAGCTCTTTTAACTACAGCAGGACCCAATCCTGGACAACAAACCAGAGTCCTGCCACATGCCCTGGCAAGCGTAAGGTAAGCATACACATAAAGTGTGCTTTATTTTATTTTCTGGGTATTGCTGCTAAATTTTTGGATTCCTCATTGTATGTCTCTTGTCATCAATTGGGGTTTAGTTTATGACACCCATGCATCCTGCCATCTTGGGTCCGGTAGCTAGTTCCCCCACCCACACCCTCAGCTTATAATCATGTGCTCTCAGTCTTCAGTCAGTAATCATGGCCCATGTGCTGTACTTCTGAGTGTAGAAAGGATCAACGTGCTTCTGGCCAGGAGGCTGAAGGTCAGACTAGGCCTGATAGCTTCCCCTAGGTGTGGAGTTCTACACCAGTGGCCACCTGCCTCTCTCTGTGGTGTCACTGTCAGGTGGCACACACACTGTGTTTCTCCCTGTGCTTATCCTGATATCTGATAACCCTGTGCTTATCAGACTACCTGTCTTTATGTGACAGTCACTGCACGTTTGGTTATTAAATGAACTGAGATTACTGGACTTCCCTCATCTACTTTTTAGGATAGATTTTATTATTACTTGGTTGGAATAGGATAAACAACTCATTTTCACAATTCCTCTAAGACAAGTAGACATAAAAGACCAAAGACACTTCTTCCTATTTATAAATATATGTCAACTGAGTCTGTTACAAAAAGCAAACGAAGTGTTGTTTGATGTCCATTATCGAAAGGTCACAGTCATTGTACAATGCCATCAACATTATGTAAGTGTGGGATTTTATAGTAACAGAGTTAAGATGACTATATCCCATCTGATCCAAATGGTATCAAAGGGGTGCTTGGGTCTTCAAGCATCAGACCTATGACACCACTGCCACACAGGACATGACCCTGACTGCCTACCCTCTACATCATGCTGCCAGTGAAAGGTTTCAGAGAAAATTGGATGAGAATGAGGAAGTGGCCACATGTCAGAGAACTGGGCATGTCCCACGCTGAGCACAGAGCACTTCCCTCTTCTTTAGGGTGCTCTGGGCAGCCCACTACAGGCAAGTCCTCGTCACTCCTACTTCTGATCAGAGAATCCCCGTAGCAGGTCCTCGTAGGAGGCCTCCTATGAATGACAATGTGGCCTCTAAATCGGGACTATCTATCTCAAATCTCCATAATTTAGCTAGCAGATGGACAACTGGGAGTCCCAGAACTGCTCTTATCCAGTATCTCCATTTCAAAAAGAAAAAGCATGCTATAGACACAAACTATTTTAGCTAACTGCAAAAAACGACTTTAAATCATTCTGTGGACTCTAAATGACTCATTTTTTTTTTTTTCACTGATTAGCAATGAGAAAGTAAAACCATCTTGGCTCAATTTCAGGGCTTTAGGGTTAGTTACCCAGTTGATGAAAATTGCACGTTAGAAACATTCTCGTTGTTGTACATACACATAACTGTGTTTATATCACTGCCATAAAGTGGTTAAGAAGAATCTACAATAAGTCAATGTCTTACTGATTCTTGCCTTTCCCAAAAGTTTAAAGAAGACTGGCTTTGTTCTCCTCATACCTGAAGACGCTGGGTTTTAGCTGATGGCAGCCTTGCAAAGCAGGTTTTGTGACAAGCAGATACGGAGAGCTGCACAACTTCTTCTGATGTGTGATAGCTACTCTGTGCAATGAAAAACACTCTCAACCCAAGGCAGCAAAGAGGAAAAGTGCCAGGCCATGTTCTCCTACTTCTGATGTCTGTCTTCTGTGCAGATGATCCATTCCACTGACTGGTGCCATAGGTCTGCATGATGTGTAGGTAAAGCACTATGTCCTCTGATTCACTGCTAGGAACAAACATGGTAGGGGAGAGGCCACAGAGGGAGTTGCCCAGAAAGCTTGTGTCCCTCCCAGCACTTGCTGCCCTTTCTTGCACCTGCTCCCTAACTAGAACCTAAGAAGGGATTCAGGGCTGGTACAGGATGTCTGGCACCCAGGCAGGGCCTGGTCATGGCTGTCATCACAGGGGGTTCCAGATCTGGCCTCCCTCCTCACTGGGTGTGGACTCAGGGCAGGCCTGAAACTGCTCCATGAGGTCCTTCCTCTGTCAAACAGGTAACAGTTGGACCTGCCTCAAAAGACTGCTTCCAGAACCACGGGTCAATGCCTATGAAACACTCAGAGTAATGCTTGGCATGGAATACACCATTTAAGTGTTTGTACAATAGAATTATTTGTAGAATAAAAGGTTTTCTTTTAAAAGGAAAAAAAAAGCAGTTATGCTATCTTCTAATTAAGTTGTCCAAATCCTAGATATTTAAGAACTTCATATCATAATCACTTGTTCATTTCAGCTTCCCACTAGATCTCCTCTTTTATTCTGATAAGAGGTATCCTGGCCTTGGTCGTCCTCCAAAGGAAAGACTTATAAAATAGTCAACTTTAGAACAGTTTAAAAACAATCAACTACATTTTTTTCTTAAGCCTTCTATACTTTTGCGTTACATACTGCTTTTTTTAATTCCTCAAGACTCGGACAACTTTTCTTAAAAGTCCAAATAATATCACTTCTGCACTCATCAGAACATAAATACAGGGCTGAATGTTTTCCAAAATGTTTTTACGTGCAGTATCTTATGTGATTCTTGCCAAAATGTTCTAAGATGTGCAAACAAGGATTGTTCCCCTCCTACACTGTAAAAACAATCCCATGACTGGTTAGTACAAAGAAGTAGCAGATCTAGGAACTTTATGACCAAATGTTCTCCCTAATAAAACATGCAATCATGATTCCGTTAACTGCTCTAAAACAAAGATAGAATATATTTTGAAAAATAAACTGAACAATTTGTTTACTAATAGCTGTTGAACACAGTTAAACGCCACTACCCCTCACCATGAAATCCTGCCATTCGTTGTATTTTGATTTAGTTTAAGACCTAAGTAAGCATTGTATATGCAAAGTGGATCCGGAGAAACTGGTGACAACCTCAAGCAAAAAAGATCTGAATGTATTCAAAGAAAACACAAGCAGGATAAGAGAAAGTACCAGAGTGCACAGACTGTTAGCTCTAGAGGAATCTGACAAATCCGTTGGCACTGTTCTCAAACACATATTCAAATAATAAAATGAGAAGGTGGAAAAGCTCCTGATCATACGGCCCTTGTAAGATTATCAGAACTTGTGGAGTTCTACTTGCCAAAGGCAGGAGAACATGTAACCTAAAAAACTAAATGAATTTTAACTCAACCATTCTTCGATTTTTTTTTCTGTGTTAGTCTTTTAATGTCATATATGTTACCATGAAATTAAAAAGAGAACATTTTAATAAGGAAATTTACAAGTGATTTACATTCACTTATGAAAAGTTGAGAAAAGAACTAAACAAGGAAGTATTTTCAGCTTTGAAAATAGATGCCTGAATGTGTTACTTCCAGGATAAAAAAAAAGAGAGATGATATTAAAAATAACGTTTTAGGAGGCACCTGGGTGGCTTAGTCAGTTGAGCGTCCACCTCTTGGTTTCAGCTCAGGTCAATATCTCAGGGTCATGAGACTGAGCCCGGCATTGGGCTCTGCACTCAGTGAGGAGTCTGCTTAAAACTCACTCTCCAGATCCAATTTAAATTTCAAACAAACTTACTCTGACAGCAAGGTATAGAACACATGCAGTTTTGTAAAAATAGAGGGAAAATGTATGCATGGAAGTGGTTTGCATTTGCTGACAAAGTTTCTGGAAGAACTGACAAGGAACTGCTGATAGTAGCTGTCTTTTTTGGGGAGTGGAGTAATGGTAGGGGAGGGGAAGACTTTCACTCTCTATAAAGCTTCTGAAGTTTATCTCATGGGATGAATTATTCAATCAACAATATTAACCTAAAACCATTAACTAAAGACTGGGAAAACTGAGGAGTCAAAACCTTTCTTTTTTCATGACTTGATTTAGCAATAAATCTGCTATCTGTTTTCTCAAATTAACTCCCAAGCAGGAGCCAAGGCCACAAATGCAAATAAAATCCACTTGAAAGAAAAGCCTTTAAGAAAGTAATTTTTTTAAACCTAGCAAGCAAATCATAGAAAGTCTTGTTGATCAGATTACAACAAACAACCCATAAAAAATGCCTTTTCTAGTTTTCTAATATTATGTATCTAGGAAATAATCCCTTACTAATAAAAACCAAGCAAACAACCCATGCTTGCACCAGACTGGGGTGAAGAGGGGGACTGACTGGCGCTCTGTAAGGTGTTGATCTTGCCATTAAGACTGATGTCAGGATACCTGGTTTCTAGTTATAAGTTTGAAATTAAATGAGCTGTGTGATGTGAGGAAGTCACATAACCTTTCTGAAGTTTCTATGCTGCTTCTGAATGGCTACGTTGCTGGAATGCAAGGTATTTCAGATCCTTCTCAGCTTAAAATGCTTGGACACCTATTCTGTTGTCTGTTTCCAACACAAATAATTTAACTGCTAGGCTAGCTAAGGAATAACGAAAGTGCTCCCTTAAATAAAAATATCCCAACTGTTTCAACGAAACACACAAAGGTCTAGAAATGGAAAAGGGAACAGAAGACAGAAGAGACTTCCCCACACACTGACGTGTGCAAGCCAAAATGTTATTTCCAATAACATATTCATTTGAACGATTATTCTACATTTTCTCTGAGGACTCTGAGTTAGGGTAGGGACTTTGTAGTATTTGAAACCACACTCATCCTAATATATAGTTGGAAATCAATGACCCTTCCTCTTCATTCCAGAAAGAAAACAGCTACATAATCAATCCTTTGTCCTGCCCCCCCCCCCCCCAACTGTTCTCATCTTCCTTCCCATAGGAGGTGGCTGCTCGGCTGGAGTCAGCTCCCAGCCCTTTCACAGACAGGCTTGACCCAGGTTCTGGGCTCACTGCCTAGCTGGACCGTGGGCAGAATAATGTGCAACCCCCCCGCCTGCCTCAAGGGGTACTGTGGCCACAAGCTCCTACTCCCCCCATACTTGTCACCTGGCTGCGGCCTCGGACACGGAGTCTCTGGGACAAGGACAGGGCCCTCAGCACTAGAGGAAGGGGATGGGGAAGAACCAGGTTCCTGCATGACTCTGAAGCATGGAGCCACCCGCAACAGGGCCCTTCTCCTTCCAACAATTGTGCACGACAGAAACAAACTGGGTCCCCTTATACCACTATCATTGGAGTGCCGGCAATAGCAGCTCAGGCTTCACCCTACCGACACGGTACACCTGAGGGACATTCAGTCCCGGTCCAATGTGTCTCCCACAAACAGTACTCATGCTCAGCATCACCATTAATCAAGGATGTCTTTTCCAAGGAGTTTTGAAATGAAATTGAATCAATCTTTAAAAGCAGTTAAGTAGTTTGAAAAGTATGGCAGAAACATACCAAACGTGCCATAAAATCCTCTAGGCCCACAAGTCCCCACGCCATACTTCTTTAGAGATGCCAAAGCTGCTGCCTTTGTGGAAGAAAAATCAGGTTTCAATAATATGTCTTTCAGGGTTCAAAACTGACATTTCCAATTCTGTAAGCCACAACTTCCCCCCACCCCTGACTACTTTCCTTCCTTTCTTAGAACTGTGGCAATTTTAACAATAGGATATGAAGAGCAGACACATGTAAAGATTTAAGGGACAGAACTTAAAACATGGAAAAGTTGTATTAGTTTGATTATCAAAACGTGGTTAACTCAAGGCCTTTATAATATATATATATATATATTTTGGGGGGCATTTTTGGGCATGTCTTTCCTCAGAACGGTTCACTGGCTCACAATCGTCACAGGACACGGAGCAATGTGCACATGTCTGACGATTACCTGGGTCTGGCTCACATGTTCTCTGGACGTTACCACCACTAACCCACATCATTATTGCCCACCCTTTGTCAAAACCCAAGTCACAGCTATGCCAACAAAGAGTAATGGCAAATGCCAGCGGAGAGAGCCTTTTCTGATGATCTGCATGTGTCTTATCTCATGCCCAATCTCCTAAGTAGTCATGCTGTCTTCAGCATAGGTGCTACTTACCTTGACCCGAGGGTTATCCAACAATCCAAGAAAATTAAATGAGGCAAAATTTACACATTTTTTTCCATTCACCACAATGTTGTGGCTGGGAGGGCTGGGGAAAGAGAGGAGAGTGGTATATTCGCACATTCACATTATAGGGCACACGCTATCACATCACCATATCACCCTGGTGGCACACAAGACAGAAGTGCTATCACTACCCTATTTGTATACCAGTCTCCTAGCTCTTTACCTTAACTAATTATTTTAAAGATTTATTTCAAAAAAAAAAAAAAAGATTTATTTCCATAGAGAGAAGTGTGAGTGCATGTGCTTGAATGGGGGGAGGGGCAGAGGGAGAGAGAATCTTAAGCAGACTCAGAACTGAGCACTGAGCCCACCATGGGATCCCATGGGATCCCATGGGATCCCTGGGTGGCGCAGCTGTTTAGCGCTTGCCTTTGGCCCAGGGCGCGATCCTGGAGACCCGGGATCAAATCCCACGTCAGGCTCCCGGTGCATGGAGCCTGCTTCTCCCTCTGCCTGTGTCTCTGCCTCTCTCTCTCTCTGTGTGACTATCATAAATAAAAAATAAAAAAAAAAATCAGAGCAAAGATTTGCCATGATCTGTGTTGGAATTACAGCTCACTTTTTTTTTTTTTAAGTATTGCAAGGTAGCCTAATAAGAATAGAATTAATGGCTGATTTTTAATGCACCACTTTCTGATTTTACATTTTAAAAATAAGAAAAAGAGGGGCACCAGGACCGCGCCCCGGGGCAAAGGCAGGCACCAAACCACGGCGCCACCCAGGGATCCCTCTGCTCTGATTTTAAAACTCATTAAGAAAAAAGTAGCTAAGTGAAAGAATGAAGTACCTTCGAAAAAAATCTGGAATAAGACAAACAGGAAGGAAATATACAAACATCTAGATCAAAAGCAAGAATAGGTAGAAGTAGTTATGGCTTTACAGTTAGGTAGTTTAAAACTACATATTAACCATAGAAAGACACTAAAAAAGTAAGCAGAATATGTTTCCAAGTTCCAAAGTTAGGGTTGGAATACTGATAAAAGAGGAATTCCTTCCCTGTCCCTTGGGGAAAAAAGAAATAGGGTGGCCAGCAGCACAGGAGCATGGATCTCAGTTGGGCTGGGACAGGAGACGAGCTCTTGAAATGACTTAGTCCTCTGCTGACAACTCTCCCAAAAGCCATGCTTCAAAAACAGGGCCAAACTGTGGGTCAGGAGCTAGTGAGGCCAACTTAGTCATGACCAGCCTCCTGTAGTGGAAGGAAGCCGTGAGAACAGAGCAATACAGAGACCATCAGAGCGCCTGGCATAGCACACAGGGCCTGGGGTTGTGGGACGAACTTGCTTCAGGGGTACAAATGCCCTGCTGTGCACACAGGCTGCTCTGCTAGATGCACTACAGTCAGAAAAGACTGGGAAACCTTGCTCTCAGTAACATTTCAACAGAATCAGTTTTCTAGGAGAGAAATAGAAGATGCTGGAGAATCAATCAGGGAAGGAAGAGAATGACCCCCAGAAGCAGGGAGACTCACACAGAAGGCAGAGGACTTAGGGAAAAGAACACAGGGTGCAGTTAGTCAGATGGACTCCACATGCATTATCGCTCCCTAAGGCTTCAGGAGCCCGGGGCAGCTCCCTGGCCTCTGTGAGTCTCAGCTTCTTCATCCTTAAGTGGGGGTAAGACCTACCTTTCAGGTAATTGCTATAAAAGTGCCTGGTCCATAAGAGGTGCTGTCTAAATATTCCTTCCTTCTTTTCCTTCAAACCACCTGCTCTGACTCTGAATCCACCATGCCATTTAGTTGCCTACTTCTCAAGGCTTCTTAGGCTTCCCAATATTCCTGGTGTGGAAGTGATGACACTCACAAAGAGATGCGAAAACAAAATCCCTATGGAGACAAGTCTGTACTAAAGGTTGCTGCTGGAACAGTCAAGGCCATTCTACAAAAACTAATATGCAGAGAAATCAAACCATCAAGAAAAAGTAGGCCCAAAACTCCTGACCAATTGATAAACTGCCAAGAGGCACTGTGATGTAGATACAGGGATCTTGTTTCCATTGGCACCTGGAGCAGAAGGAAACCAATTTCCGGTAAGAAATGGAAGGCTCGGGCACCTGGGTGGCTCAGTGGTTGAGCGTCTGCCTTCGGCTCAGGTCGTGGTCCTGGGGTCCCGGGATTGAGTCCCGCGTCCGGCTCCCTGCAGGAGCCTGCTTCTCTCTCTGCCTGTGTCTTGCCTCTCTCTATCTCTGTCTCTCATGAACAAATAAATAAACTTAAAAAAAAAAAAATGGAAGGTTCACGCCTGTGTTCCACGCAGGCTTGCAGGGATGTCACACTGGACATGCAAATGCTGGAGCATAAGACCCTGAAGGGTCTCTCACAGAAGCAAATAGAGCCAATCTAAAAAGACAACCCTAAGATCAAAGCCTCAGAGAATGAGAAGGGGGGAAAATAAACCCCATTCTAATAAAAAAACCACAACCTCACTATTAGTGACAGTCAGTATTGCAAAGTGAACTTAGAAGTAAGGGGGACAGTGCTTTCCCAGGAGACTAGTATTAAAAAACCCCATTAATGATGGGTGGGGCACCAATGTGAGAACAGGCACCCAGAGTAATGAGAGACTCTAGAACTCAAGAGAACCAGTGTACATATTAATACCTGGGGAATGACAGCAGTTGCTCCACAAACTACCAAATCAAACACATTTCTTTCTCTATGGAGAAAAATAAAATTGGATAAACATGGACAAAGGTGAATTCTAGACATATTAAAAACCTAGGAGATATTATAGAAGAAATAATAGAAGAAAACGTAGAAGACTGTCCTGTGCCACTATGGAGTAGAAATGATTTCTGAACAAGTTCTCCCCACACTCAAAGAGTGAGACTAAATGGATGAATTAGAGTCAAAATTAAGAATTCTGGTTGGGCGCCTGGGTGGTTCAGTTGGTTGAGTGTCCGACTCTTGATCTCAGCTGAGGTCTTGATCTCAGGGTCGTGAGTTCAGGCTCCCTGTTAGGCTCCATATTGCCTGTGGAGTCTTACTCCACAAAAAAGATTTTGGTTCAGTGAAGAGACCACAGACAAAACAGACTGGGTGATAGACATTTACTGTATGTCCCTGAATCTACAATGCTGTCACTGTTTTTTATGTACCATTAAGAAAGAAAAACAGTGCTGATGAAAATGTAATGATGTTTTCTTATGTGTGCTTATGATTTCTGAGTCGACAATGAGAAGTTCTACTAGGTTTGCATAGACACAGATTTCTGTCACAATGTCTGCACATCTAAAAGGGAAACCGTAAGATAAATCTGTCAACACATCCCTAACCTCTTTACCCAAGGCCCCCAACTGTTTTCTTCCTGCTGCTAAGCCATGGATTTCATGGTGCTCCTCCGATATGCTCCTTCCTGCTGTTGAGAGTACCTGTCTCATGCAGGAGGATGCTCCCCCATCATCCCTGATAACACCTGACAGGTTAGTGCCCCCATGCTTCAAATTGTGATGCTGGAACTTTCCCACTGGACTAAACTCATCATTCCCCTCAATCGAACTGCATTTCTGAAAGTAAGCTGTGATTATCAACAGGCAGCAGAGATTTACAAAGGGACGTTCGAAGCTTGAGTTGCTGCAGCCTGTGTTCACTGGCTCAGAGTCTGGGCCTCTCTCCTGCCGTACACCGCCTTACCTGCCAGCAACATTCACGACTCAGTTCAAGCGCTGGCAGTAAGTTCATGGATACACAGGCAAGGACACCCTTGCTAACAACGGCTCTCAGCAACCATAAGATGCACCCCCATTTCAGAGATCTTAAAACAGGAAAAACAAGAGCGTGGATCTTGAAATGAACATAATGGAATACTACATCAAAATCAGACCACAGATTAAAGTCTACCTGGTGTAAGAGGTTCTTGCAAATCAAAAAAGAAGCTAGGAATCCAGGAAAAAAGAGGTAAAAGATATGAGGAGGCATTCACAGAAGCTAGTAAGTATATGATATGATACTCAATGGTTCAAATAATCAGAAAAATACAAAATAAAACAATGTGGCCAAACAGGGCTGTGGCGAATGTGGATCCCCATACAGTAACTCAGGGGAGCAGAGATGGATGGAGCTCCATGCAGAGAAGCCCTGCAGGGAAACTAGACAGGCACGTTCCAGAGAGACTCAAGCAGCTCCACAAGGGGACAGTGATCCCACCAGATTCTGTGTGGCAGTGGGGAGCACAGGCAGCTTTGGTATCCTGAGGGAAACAGCTAAGTACACCACGGAATCACGTGTAGCAGTCAGGAGGAATGAACACGAAGTATATCCAGCCCTCCCACATCTTCTGTTTGCCCTGTTTTGAGATTTTTTTCATTATCATTTAACACCAGCTTGCATTCTATTTATTTCACTGTTGGGTTTGTCTGTCCCAGAACTGTGATTTACTGTATGTGCTCAGCATATTCCTGGAACAGAGTGG
Source organism: Nyctereutes procyonoides (assembly GCF_905146905.1). Classification (NCBI taxonomy): domain Eukaryota; kingdom Metazoa; phylum Chordata; class Mammalia; order Carnivora; family Canidae; genus Nyctereutes; species Nyctereutes procyonoides. The sequence goes on along the minus strand of NW_026575146.1, from coordinate 61,507,791 downwards.
GCACTGAAATATATGCTCAAAAAACTAAGTGTGAATAAAAAAATCAGAATGAAGTCTGGAGCACAAAATTAAAAATATACATTCATAAACCGTTAAAATGTGGTTCCAAAAGTAGTGTGAAAATTGACATCAGGAAACCGTGCTAAAGTGGACTAGGGATGCTGGCAGATGGCCTGGCCAGGGAGCAAGATGGCTCCATGTCAATCACAGGAAGAACTGTCCGTTACAGACCCTCAGAGGAGTCAATCTCCAGTTACAGGTGGCAATAGGGAGAGATAGACACTGCATCTCCTACCAAGGATCCACCAACCCTGCAACTCAGCTAACGAGAAACCCTCACCACCCTGAAATCTTGCTTTTTCTCTAATAAACTTACATTAAAGCAACCCATCTCAAATGTCTCCTCTTCCTCCAGAAAATAATCTTCTTCTCCCTTGTTTGTTGGACTTGCCTAGGGTTTAGCTTCCTGGTCCCAAATTGTAATTTTTATTCCCAAATAAACCCATTCCTGTTGATAAAAAGAACTATTTTTAAGGTTAACAATACATGCAAAATAAAAATAAAATGTATCATTTTAATCATTTAGAAATATATGCCATCATGTGATGAGTGAAAGCTCAGCACAAGTATTTCCATGGGGTGGCTGAGTGGGTGCAGGTGAGTGGGCGAACAGATGAAAGGAGACAAAGGCTAATGCACCCGAGAGCAGAGCGCTGCCTGGCGTGGGCGCCGACCAGCAGGGGAGACAGAGGACAGAGTCAGCACCCATGTCCACAAGAAGGGCCCCATGGGGAGAAACTAACACAGAGTCCCTGGCAAATCTGAGAATGGGACGCACACGATCACCACCTGCAAGGGACACATGGCCCACAGCAGAGCTCCTCTATACATGTGTACGTAAAGGGTGTGTGTGTGTGTTCCATCTGCCTATCAACTACTTCAATTGAATTCAGGCCAATACATTCAAAGACATTAAGAAGAAATGGACAATGAGTAAATGACGGTAACCAAACCCTCTCAAGAAGGAGACCCGAGGGCAGCCTGGGTGGCTCAGCGGTTTAGCGTCGCCTTCAGCCCAGGGCGTGATCCTGGAGTCCCGGGATCGAGTCCCATGTCGGGCTCCCTGCTTGGAATCTGCTTCTCCCTCTGCCTGTGTCTCTGCCTCTCTCTCTCTCTCTCTGTCTCTCATGAATAAATAAAATATTAAAAAAAAAAAAAAAAAGGAGACCTGAGCAGCTAGGAGGACTCACTGAAGACATTAATTCAGGACAAAAGATCTAGGCCCCAGCTTTTATGGAGCACAGGGCATGGTGGTGATGTCACAAGGCAGTTCTTTAAAGTGGGGCCTTCTGTACGCCAGTGGTCCCTACTAGTTCCCCTAAGGTGCCTGATGTACAGAAGGTGAGAACAAGCCTTCCCCCTTTCCGGTCAGTGCAGACATTAACCTCCGTGGAGCCTGAACACGGAGCCCTGAGAGAGGTCACTGAACAATCATGAAGAAGACAGAGGGCCAACGACGACAGTCCATGTGGTCAGCATGCCTACAATACAATTGATAAGAAAATGTTAAGACCAACTCTACCAGGCACAGTCAGGGCAAAGAAGAAAGAAACAAAACTCCTCTGTCAGCACACAGGTTATTAGCAACACGAACTGGGAATGTATAAAACTAACCAAACAGCCACGGTTAAGTAGACCTTATTCCAGGAAGGTGAGAATTAATAGGAAAACCCATCAGTGACTTCTGGTAAACAAAACAGAATGAAGAGAAAAACCCGTCAGCCTTTCGTTCCTTCTAATGGCACGTAAAATGCCTCCAAGGTCTAAATAGCTGATGCTACTAAGACCATGATGCAAGGAGAGATGGACAAGTTGTATCTGAGAAGTCAGAGACCAGAGGGGAAGCTGCAGGTGGGCTGACCATGAGAGGCTCAGCCACAACACCTGGAGAATGCTCCCACGCTATGGGAACATCTCCCTGTGAGCATGCAGATGGTTCGGAAATCTTATAAGAAGCAGCCGTTTGCTCAGATCTCCTTCCTGCTCTGCAGAAAGACAGGAGATTTACTCTCTGGAAAGGCTTGAGCATAAACTCAAAGTCCTAAGGACAGCTGAGAGAATGGGGCCATGGTGAAAAGAGCAATCAAATATACATCTGCATCATGAAAAATGGGGACACTGAGCTCTCCTCCTGGAAAACAAAGGAGTAAATCTTAGTAATTTTGGATGAGAGAAGGATTTTAAGATCTAATACAAAAGCACAAGCAAGAAAACAACAAAACAGATAAACCGGACTTCATTAAAATTAGAAACAATTGTGCTTCAAAGTTCACTGTCAGAGAAGTGACAAATCCATAGAATGGGGGAAAATCTTTGAATTTCATATATTTGATAAGGGACTGGTATCAAAATACATAAAGAGCTCTTGTAAGTCAATGATAAAAAAGACAACTCAATTAAAAAATGGCCAAATGAGTTAAGTAGTTATTCTCCAAAGAGAGTAAGTGGCCAATTAGCACATGAAAAAATGCTCAACACTATTAGTCATTAGGGAAATGCAAACCTAAACCGCAGTAGGATACCACTTCCTACCTACGTGGAGAGAATGGGACTCTGGGGTGACGAAGGGTGGCATGGTGGACTGTTTTTCTCTGAAAAACTTAACTGCTATACATCATTTAGAAAAACCTATCAGTATAATTTGACATAGTAACTGATTAGAGCTGGGAAGTCATACCATCATCTCAATAGATACGGGAAAACATGGGATAATATTTAACATTCTGATTTAAAAAAATGAATGAAAAAGTTCCCTTAGCAAATGCAGAAGAAATAGGAAACCTGTAACTTGGTACAGGTTATCTCCCAGAAGCCACCGGGACACTGAGGTCTCTGTCACCACTACCATCCAGCCGTACGGGAGGTGTCCTAGCCAGCGTAGGTAACACAGGAACAGAAGAAAAAGATGCTCCTCATGACAGCATGAACACACCCTGGTTCCTAGAGATGAATGCGTTATAGAGATGAATGCGTTAAAAGATACACAACATTCACGTCCTGGTTGTTAAGCAGGCGTAGGGTGGGTGGACACTAATGAAAGGTACGTGGGATCTCTCTGTATTACTTCTTACAACTGCGTGTGAACCTACTATTATGTCAATGTAAAAAGTAGGAAAAAAAAAAAAGAAAAAGAAAAAGATAGGCAGTCTTTATGAAGAAAGTTACATAACTTTACTGTAGGACATGAAAGACCTATGTGATACACCAGGTACCCAGTGATAAGATTCAGTACCAAAGAACCTCCAATTAATCCAAATCAGTACACTGCTAGTCACAAACCCAAACTCTTTTTCTGGTCAAATAAGATCAGTTAAACTGAAGCTCGAAAAAGAGAGCCACAAATAGCCCAAGCCATTCTGAAGGACAAGGAGGTGAGGACTTGCTCTAGTCAAGGCCTATTCCTAAGCTGTGCTATTTATATGAAGTTCTGGCACAAGGAGAGACAAATACACTGAAAGGATAGAAATAAAGCCAGAAACAGACCCGACAGAAGGGCACACAGGATACCAATAAAGGGAAATTTCTACTCGGTAGGTAAAAAAAACGGACAATTCTACCAAGAACGCTAGGATAGCTGGCCACCATACAGAAACAGGAAAATCCGACCTCTGGGGTGAGGAAGGACTTCATAACCACCGCATTAATGATGAGTAAGTCTGGGTTCAAAACATGTAAAGATTGACTAAAGAAATCCATAGAGTGAAGAAGGCAAGCCTCCCTGAGAGTAGACCAGAAGTGGAAGTATATACTCGGGAGAACGTGCTGCATCACACTATCAGACAAAGTACCGAATACCTTCATGGCATCAAGAATATGTGTTATAAGTATAAACATAGGGGAGACTGGGGGCTCAGTTGGTTAAGCATCCTAGTCGATTTTGGTTCCAGTTGTGATCACGGGATTGTGAGTTCAAGCCCCATGTCAGACTGTGCTGTGTGTAGAGCCTGCTTAGGATTCTCTCTCTCCCTCAGCCCCCCTCACTCTTGGGCATGCTCTCTCTCTAAAATAATCTTTTTTTTTAAAAAAAAAAAAATATGACTATAAGTGAAAGACATCCACCAACTTTGTGATAATGGCTATCCTTTGTGGGAGGTAGGAGTAAGTGGTAGATGGAAAGGGGTTTCTTTATATATATTTGGAATGTTTTATTTAAGATAGATTAGAAACAAAGAAAGCAAAATGGTAACGCCTATTAATTATGGACAGGGGGAATACATGTGTCAGATATTTCCTGTAAATTTTAAAATACTTCTTAAGCAAGTATATATAGTAAAGCAAAGATAAGCAACAGGAGAACTAAACACAAAGACAGACGAGACCCCGGAAGCAGGGAGAGAGGCAGTGCAAGGAAGGTCACGTTTTAGAATTCGTACTGAGAGTCAAGTGCTGCTGTCTACAGCTAATCACTAAGAAGTGTGAGCACACTATTAATATCTGGTTACAAAGGTTACCTACAAAAGACCTAAAATCAGAAACAATCAAGCTAAGAAAAGGCAGGAGTGTTGCTTTTCATTTCAAGTATGTCTCACTATTTGAAATATTATTGGGAACCTGTATTATTTCACAAAAAAAAGTTGTTTTTTTGTTTTGTTTTTATAAAGGAAGAAAAGGACAAACTGGATGCCCAAATTGGAGACTATAAAAACTGTCCATATAGCCTTAAAAGAGAGTTACATATTGGGCACCAAGGCAGGGAGTTTCTGATCTTCAGAGTTTTCTGTTAAAAAAGAAATACTATGTAAACCTCTGCATGCTTTGGCAAGGATACCTAGAGGAAACCAAAGATACAAGTCCTTCAAGAAGCAAACCAACTTACCCTGAAACAATGTTGTAGTTGAGAGCAGGATGGTCTTTTGAGATGGGAGGAACAAGAGGTTCTGGCTGCCACTCTTCAATCAGTTCTTCCTTTTCCTACAGGAGAAAAGAAATTAAAATACAGCAGGGTACTAGTCTCAGGACAGTGACTTATTTTGTTCCTATACTTCTATTATCAACCAACCAATAAATTGCTCATCTGTCCACCTGTGACCATGAAGACAGAGGTTAGAAGCCATTCAAAACCTCTCATACTCAAGAAACTGCAGATCCATAAAACAAAAGGACACTGTATCTAGTTGCCAAAGTTAAGCTTTAAAAACACAGTTTTGTTTTTCTTCCACGGCTTTTAGGGTAAGATGTCTGTGATTACCAAATCTTGCTAATTTTGGCTTTCAGAGGATTACTCTAAAATTATGTCTAGTCATTCTCTTTAAAAAATGTGTAGTATGGATTGATAGCTTTATTTTTTTAAAAAAGATTTTATTTATTTATTCATGGAAGACACAGAGAGAGAGGGAGAGACACAGGCAGAGGGAGAAGCAGGCTCCATGCAGGAAGTCCGATGTGGGACTTGATCCCGGGTCTCCAGGATCACGCCCTGGGCTGAAGGCGGCGCTAAACCGCTGAGCCACCCGGGCTGCTGATTGATGGCTTTATAAATAAAAACTCAAACTACTTAAAAAGCTAAGCTAGAAACCAGTTTCATGGCCACCTGATCATTCACAAGGAGTTCTGAAACACCAAGGGAAACAGCAGAGACAGGACCTCTGTCCTGGATGGCCCAATCTTACTGCAATGATATCAAGAGTATTCCATGGCACACTAATCCCACAAGGCAGTCAGGACAAAATGGTGGGGGAGGGAGGGATCTGTGGTCAAGGTCAGGGCATCTCTCCAAATGGAGGTTCAAATATCCACTGGCCCAGGAAAGGTTACACAAAATCATGCAATAAGACATCCCCTACTCTGCTTCAGCCAGGTTTCCAGAACGTACTGGCCCTAAGAACCGCAGGCTGAATGTCCTGTGGGGGACACTGCCTGACCATCCTCCAGTTATTGGTAACGACGAGGACAGCGGGAGCCCGTCAGTGCCAGCAGGGAAGCAACTGCCGCAAGTCTGCGTTGATTCGACACCATCTTGCACTTGTTCCCCTGAGTGCTCCATCTCCATGATCTCCGAGCTGCATTCAGTGCACCCACTTTGTGAACAAAGCTGTAGAGATTTTTGTGGAAAAACCTTTTTCACAGTCACTGGTCTCTCTAAACATTCTGGCCCAAAGCTACAGGGGCTAGACAGGGAGATGATGGCAGTGACAGCAACGACAGTGCAGTCAGAACGTGCTTCCCTCTTGCTCTGGGCACAGTTCCTAGGTGCTCCCACCTGAGCCAAAAGGGTAAGCTTCTCTTTTACCAGCCGCCTCATCCTTCCAGCTAATGGAACCCCATGTGGGCAATGCCACGGGTCCTCTACACTTCCACTTCCTAAGGTTTGCCTGGCTTGGGCTGGGTCCAGAGAATGTGTCACAATTCAGTTTGGGGTGGGGAGATGAGAGGATTCTTTCCAGCTCCAAATTTCCTTTATGAAGAATACAGGGAAATCCTTCATTTTCCTCATGGTGCTCCTCATGAGCAGCTCATGTAATCCCGCACATTGGCAAGAGATCCTGGAGATCCTGTCCCTGTCCATGCTTCCCTTCTGCCATCTATCCCTAACACTGCTGATTCCCCTTGACAAAGTACAGAGCTCTGTGGCAGGGTGTTCCTCTGGGTGTCTACTTTATTTCTGGCTTCTCCAACTTTGCTTCCCTGATATTTCATTTCCCTTGATTTTTTCACACTTGATTCCCTTGATTTTTTCATTTCAAGTGTGTCTCACTATTTGAAATATTATCAGGAGCGTATATTGTTTCACAAAATATTATTATTTCACTACAGAAAACATTCCAACATATATAGGTAAGCTACCACAAATACTCTTTGAAAAGATGTAGCAACTGTAATCAAACACTGAGTAATAAATAAAAGAGATTTAATTTCTTACCTTGACTGTAAGATCAGATCGTTCTTGTAATTTGTAAGTTTTAGAGAACAGGAGTCTGATTATCCAGAGAATCAGAATTCCTTCCAAAATAAGATGGTAAGCAGGAGCCTAAGAATGAGTCAAAAACCAAAAAAAGAAACAAAATAAACACTTCAAAAATCTGCACATAAAATGTAATGTACCTGTATATACTGTCTTCCATGACCTTTAACCTATTACTTCTTAAGATTAAAACTTAATCTTTAAAACTCCTTTCATTTCTACTCACTCCTTTCCCCATTTCTAACAGTTGGCAATTTCTCCTTCACATGGAAAATCTTTAATAGTAAACCTTTAACACCTCTCTATGAAAGAAATTTAGGGATCCCTGGGTGGCGCAGCGGTTTGGCGCCTGCCTTTGGCCCAGGGCACGATCCTGGAGACCCAGGATCGAATCCCACATCAGGCTCCCGGTGCATGGAGCCTGCTTCTCCCTCTGCCTATGTCTCTGCCTCTCTCTCTCTCTCTGTGACTATCATAAGTAAATAAAAATTTTAAAAAACTCTAAAAAAAAAAGATTTATAGAAAGAAATTTAATTCTTAAAATAAAATCTGATGCAGAATCCCAACATGAGGAACAATGTCAACTATCAGATCCTTCAGATAATGTACATTTCTACTGGTAGGAAAGAACAGTAACCAACATTTCACAGCTCCACCAGGCTTCTAGCGACCCAATACACCATGGATGAGTTAGGAGTTATCAGAAAATCAGTTTCCACAATTCTTGGAGTTTTGCACATTTTACTATATTTTCCGAATCCCCGATAAGCCTCTTTAAAACCTTCTTGGATCCTGGCTGAGGAAAAAAAAGCTTTATAAATGCCAAAAGGAATGGCAGGTCTTTTTCCTATAGCAGTTTCCCAAAAGTATGCAGTTGCAGTGTAGGTGTGTTCCATGTCAACAGGCCTAAAAACACCTTACTAAAATTATCCATGCCAAGTCTTCTTTTCAACTGTGCATTTCCCAGATAAAGGCCAGGCTTTTATGTTTTGCATAACTAGACACTCTAGGTGTGTGTGGAAGATTCCGACCTTTGTAACTGACTGTAAACCACAGTTATAAAGTGATCCACTCCAATAGGCTGGCACTGGAAAGTCATTTAAAAGAGGTGTTTAGAACATAATCACAAATCATTTTCAAACATTAGACAAAAAGAAAGTGAAGATGATTCCTCATTGTTTAAAAAAATCTAGAATGTGGACAGAAGAAAAGCAGACAAATTCGAATGTAGGTAAATAAGTCAATACACAAATAGTTTTCTAACTACATACATGTCACATACACACACTATTATTTCTCTTTTGGGTACAAGACCCCTCAAATTCTACACACTAACTATATCAAAACTGGAAACAAGAATGGAAATCTCGGGGATCCCTGGATGGCTCAGTGGTTTAGCGTCTGCCTTTGGCCGAGGCTGTGATCCTGGAGTCTGGGAATCGAGTCTCTCATCGGGCTCCCTGCATGGGGCCTGCTTCTCCCTTTGCCCCTCTCTCTGTGCGTCTCTCATGAATAAATAAACAAAATCTTAAAAAAAAAAAAAGACTGGAAATCTCTCTTTAAGATGATTTTTAAACATACTGATCCCCCTTGAATACAATTCATTTAAGAATAAGGACTGTGGTCTAAGCATTCTTTCGGTTTTCTCAACAATTGCACTCTAATAGGCAAGCATCTGCCCAAGTCTCTAAGCATCTCGCTCCACAAAGAAATCACCCTAAGAAAAACTGAGAGACTGTCTAGTGAATTAAATCAAAATCACAAACGCAGCTTCTTTCCCTGGGAATGTCACATCTAAGAGAACACCTCACTCTTGGTCAGTTAGGTAGCCTTCAAAAAGGAAGCAACAACACAGAACAGAAAATTGGTCATTAAACACACACACACACACACACACACACACACACACACACACACACACAGAACCCTTCAATTTCAGAGGCTCTTATCTCAGTTACCATAATTAGGTTAAGGTGGGCCATCACTCACACCACATCTGTTGTCAATTCTTTTTTCAGGAAGTCCTGGTAAGTCTCGCAGTGGAAGGCACCAGGGTCCCCCCTCACCAGTAAGCAGCTATGTTCAAGTTTTACAGAATTATCAGAAGAAAATCTGAGGCTCGCTTTCAATGAAGAGGAGCTCTATAATATAGCACAGGAATTTTTGCCCTGTTTGATCAGTGCACTAGCCCTCGCCTCTAGATCCGTAGCCACCCGTCACCACCTAACTGTAAAAATATACATCTAAACGAAATCAAAGGAAAAATTCAGTCCCTCCGCTTGCACTGGACGCATTTCAAGGGCCCAGCAGCCACATGTGGGTAGTGGCTACCACACTGAACGGCTCCTGCACCGGGTAGCGCGGCTCAGCTAGCCTTTCAAAAAAAACCCTTAATTATCCGGAATAGCCTTTAAAAAAAAAAAATCTCTAAAAATTGTTGTATCTTTACAGAACAGAAAACGTGGCGCATGTGGAAGAATGGGAAACGATTTCGTATTCCCAGTTCCTGAATCGTTCGGCTTTCGTGACCCCTCGCCCGGACAAAAGCAAACTCCAGTACACAGCCCTGTCCCCTGCCCCCTGCCCCCTGCCCCACAGCCCCCACGACCTCCCCGGGCTGCGATCACCCCGTCCTACCATCACTCCCAGCTCCACAGGTTTTCAAGCCCAGCCTCGCTCCTGGCCCCCTCCCACCTGCTCCTCTCCTGAGCGCCCCTCACCCCCCGCCCCCCGTCCGCGAGCCCAAGGCGCCCCTGGGTTCCCGCTCCCGCCGGTGCTCCCCCGCGGGGCCCTCCAGCCAGAGGAGCCGAGGGTCAGGGCGTGACCCAGCCAACCCCGCGTGGGTCGCAGACCGCGAGTCCGCCAGAGCCGCCCCACGCCTGCGGGGCTGGGTATGGTCGTGGGCCGCTCGGGCCGCCAAGCTCACCTCGTAAAGCGCCTGGACCATCTCCACCAGCACCCACTGCTCCGCGGCGGCCGCCATAGTCAGCCACTGGCGCTTCCTTCCGGAAGGCGGGTCGCGGGCACGTCAAACAGCGCGCGGCGCAGCCCAGTGACGCAGCAGCGCTTGGGGGCGGGGCTGGAGAGACTGGGCCCCGCCCCTTGGCGCTTGCGCGCTGGAGGAACGCGGGACCCGAGGCCTCGGAGGCGTGGGGCTCACCTGGCGGCCGGCAGGGATGCGAGCCCGGAGGGGGCTCCTCCGACAGGTGTTGTGCCAGAACCCGTGCTGGGCCCTCGGGAAGGAGGCATTAATAATAAATGGCCCCTGCCTTGGGCGGGGAGTGTTCTGTAATCATAGATGTGCTCTTTACTTTTAAATGACAGAGGAACCCAGGAATGCATTATCATAAAAAATACAGAAATTATTATATATCACATATATAATAAACATATGTAACCTCTTATAGAGCACTTAGGGTGTGTCCTGCATAGACCAATGCTCGGCGAGAATTAAGCCATGCAGTACTTTGGTGTGGAACCTTCTAGAACCTTCTTTGGCACATGCAAATGTGGTGTGCACACACTTATTTACTTGGCTTGGATGTCTTAAATCTAACTGAGACCCTAGTGATAGTAGTGATCTACAATTTGCTTTTTTTTTTTTCTATTTATTTTTTTCTTGGGGTGTTTTGCCCATTCATCCATAAATCTTGCATTTTTCGTCTTAAAGAAGACTACGTCTTGGAATAACGTTATAAATACATATTTCTTGTTCCATTTTACTTACATATTTTCCTGTTAGTGGACACTTAGGTTGTTTTCTACTTCTGCCTCTGTTACCAATAATGCAGCAAGAAGCATCTATGTGCATGTATCTTCCTGTTCATGTGGGAATATTTTTTAATGCAATTAGCCAACATATAGAACATGGTCAGCTTTAGATTAGAGTTAGTGGGGATCCCTGGGTGGCGCAGCGGTTTGGCGCCTGCCTTTGGCCCAGGGCGCGATCCTGGAGACCCGGGATCGGATCCCACATCGGACTCCCGGTGCATGGAGCCTGCTTCTCCCTCTGCCTGTGTCTCTGCCTCTCTCTCTCTCTCTCTCTCTCTCTCTCTCTCTCTCTCTGTGACTATCATAAAAAAAAATTAGATTAGAGTTAGTGATTCATCAGTTGCATGTAGCACTCAGTGTTCATCTGTTACATGCCCTCCTTAATGCCCATCACCCAGTTACCCCAACTCCCCACCCCTCCCCTTCAGCAACCCTCAATTTGTTTCTTGTAGTTAAGAGTCTCTCATGGTTTGTCTCCCTCTCCGATTTTTTCCCAGTTTTCTCTCCCTTCCCTATGGTCCTCTGCACTGCTTCTTATATGCCTCATATGAGTGAAACTATATCATAATTGTCTTTATCTGACCAACTTACTTCACTCAACATAATACCCTCCAGTTCCATCCATGTCCATGTAAATGCTGGGTATTCATCCTTTCTGCTGGCTGAGTCATATTCCATTGCATATATAGACCACTGCTTCTTTATCTATTCATCTGTCAATGGACATCTCAACTCTTTCCATAGTTTGGTTCCTGTGGACATTGCTGCTGTGAAAACTGGAGTGCAGGTGCCCCTTTGGACACTACATTTGTGTCTTTGGAGTAAATACCCAGTAGTGCAATCACTGGGTCTTAGGGTAGCTCTATTTTTAGCTGCTTCAGGAACCTCCACACTGTTTTCCAGAGTGGCTGCACCAGCTTGCATTCACGTGGGAGCATTTCTGAAGATCATTCTCAAGGTGGAGTTTTGGCCACAGAGTATGCACAGTGTTAACTTTGGTAAATACCACCATAGTGTTCTCCAGAATGGCTCAAACACTTTAAAATGTTTGAAAGTGTAACCGTACTCTAGCTCATTGATAGATATAATCAATCTTTTAAAAACTTGCCAACTTAATGGAGATTAAATGACACCTCACTGAGTTTTCTTATCATTCTGGTTGTTTATGAGGTGAGCAACTTTTTATTGGCATTTGTAGCCCCTCTGTGAGTCGCCAATTCAGATCCTTTGCTCATTTTTCTTTTGGTGGTTTTTCATTTTCTTATGGATTTATAGGAGCTCTTTCTACATTCTGAATATCATATATTTTTCCTATTTCATATGGGATGTTTCTGCCTGATTTCTTTCTAGCTGTTTATGTTGTCTTCTGTCTATGTTTTAGATTTTACATCATGTGTCAGCGTGTTCCCTTATTGCCTTTGGATTCAGATCTTGCTTAGAAAGGGTATCTATCTCCAGCACACCTATGCTTTCCTCCATGCCTGCATCAGCTTGTTGTTGTTTACGATTAGCTCTTTAATTACTCTGGAAATTATATTACTGTAGGATATATATTCTGTAGGATGAGACATATGGGCCTTACCATTATTTTTTCCTAAAGGAACAACTGATTTCCCCAATGCCATTTATTTGAGTAATCTTGACTATCCCCAATACTGTGAAAGGGCACAAGCACTACACAACCCTGCTGGAGTGTTGGGGTGCCCCTGTTTCCTGCTGTAATGCAAAATTGAAAGGATGTGGGCACATGTAGTTTCCCAGGAATCCCTTCACAGGGTAGATGACTTGAGCCTTCTGGGATAGAAATATTGCAACTTCCTTGTGCCCCATAGCAAGGTGACTCTGAGAGGTCAACTTCACCATCTCCTCTGGGTTGAGTCAGTTGCACTGTCTGCAAACTCTTTGATATGCCCGTTAAGAGGCAGAGTCTGTGCTCTCTTCCCTTGAGGCTGGGCATATCTTTGCCATAGCTTCTAGAGTAGAATGCTGCCGCCATGTACAGAGATCATGTGGGTCCCTGTAGAGGGAGAAAGAGATGGCCAGGAGGCCCCGAGCTCCCCCTGCACCCAGCTGTTTGAATCCTACTAATCCAGGTTCCAGACGTGGGAGGGAAGATACCCTCGGGACAGTCCCAGCTCTAGCCACTGTCTGGTTACAACCCCCGAGAGACCCTGAATGAGTAATGTTTAGCTAAGCCCAGACAACCCCCAAATATGTTAGCAAAATAAATGGTATTATTTTAAGCCACTGCTTTGAGATTCTTTTGTTATATGACAATTATCTGCTACAGTAGGTAACTGGAATAGGTACTCTGTCAGATTTTGCTGGCTTTTGCACTCTTGCTTCCAAAGATTGCCAAACAAATTATCACAAACTTGGTGGCTTGAAACAGAAATTTATTATCTCACAGTTCTGGAGGTCAGAAGTCCAAAATCAAAGTGTTGGTAGGGCTGCATTCCCTCCAAAGGCTCTGGGGAAGAGCCATTCCTTGTCTCATCCAGCTTCTGTGGGTCTTCCCTAGCTTGTGGCTGCATAACTACAATCCCTGTCTCTGTCCGCTGTCTGGTCTACTCTTCTCTGTCTGTCCTCTATATGCTTTTTAGCAGGCATGTGTTGTTGGATTAAGGGTCCGTCCTAATAATCCAAGGATGATCTCATCTCAAGGGGATACATCTGCAAAGAAACTTTTTTTCTTTTTTTTTTTTTTTAAGATTTTGTTTATTTGACAGAGAGAGTGAGAGCAAGAGACCACAAGCAGGGGGAGGGGCAGAAAGAGAGGGAGAAGCTTAAAACAAGAGTAATTTATTCTGTTATAGTTCCAGAAGTTGAAAGTTCAAAATCCAAGCATCTGCAGGGCTGCTTGGGGGGCTCTTAAGGCTCTAGGGGGGAATCTTCCCTTGTTCCTTCTAGTTCTGGTGGTTCCATGTGCCCTTTGGCTTGTGGCCGCTTCGCTCAGGTCTCTGCCTCCACCTTCATGGAACCTCCTCTTTCTCTGTATGTCTCTTCTCCATGTTTCTTCTAAGGACACTTGTCATCAGAGTTAGGGCCCGTGTGGACAGCCCAGGATGATCTCATCTCGGGATCCTTAATTACACAACCACTTTCTTCTCTTCCTGATTCCACCATTTAGCCAATATTGCATAATATTAAATAATTATTGTATAATTTGATATAGAATATTGATAATATATCATATAACCAACATTACATAACTATACAATATAGGATGCATCTATATACATACTATGATGTGAGTGCCTAGCACTAAGTTTTTGATTGCTGAGACATCCGTTTCAAATAAACATACTCCCCGCTGCATCACACAGCTACTAGCAACACAGCCAGACAAGAAATGAGGCTGTCTCCACTGAATTAGGATTAGGGTTAGGGTTAGAGTTAGGGTTAGGGTTGGGGTTAGGGTTAGGGGCCAGGGTTAGGGTTAGGGGTTAGGGTTGAGGTTGGGGTTAAGGTTAGGGTTTCGCTTTCAGAAAGCCCTGGGTAACCTAGACATCTGACCCCTTGAGTGACCCTGCTTCTCTCTTCCCACCCCCTAATTCCCTAATATTTGCAAACTATATAGCTGATTAGAGATTAATATCCAGAATACATGGAGATTAATGAGTGCAACTCAATAACAAACAACGAAACAATCCAAGTAGAAAATGGGCAAAGGATTCCAACAGACATTTTTTCCAAACAAGTACACAGAGTCCCTAAGCACACTAGGGGTGATTTATGCCACTGAAACGTATTCTTAAAGGTAATTAAGATAGTAAATTTTTTTTGTATATGTTTTATCACAGTAAACAAAACCTACTTTTTCTTTATATGTATATACTTATCTTTTATAAATTAACTTTTCCCCCCCAAATTTCCGCCTTTTGTCCTTTCATGCTTCATCTTGCTAAAATTTCTGGTGTTGGTATTCCAGTCCACTAATTTTATCATGCGCCAGTGCAGATCAGTGTTTTCAGCTTGAATTCCAGTGATCTTTTCAAGGAATGTTAATTAGAATTCGCTTCATTTGTTCATCAATAGCTATTTCCTGAGCACTCCCTGGGGCACTGCACCACAGACTAGTGATGTCCCTGACCTCCTGGAGCATATGCTGTTGTGGGGAGTCAAATAATAAACGTACATCACTGAAGATGCGGTTTGAGGTCATGAAATACTATGTGGAGATAAAGAATTACAAAAAAATGGAGCACCTGGGTGGCTCTGCAGTTGAGTGTCTGCCTTTGGCTCAGGGCATGATCCCAGGGTCCCGGGATCGAGTCCCACATCAGGCTCCCCGCAAGAAGCCTGCTTCTCCCTCTGCCTGTGTCTCTACCTCTCTCTATGTCTCTCATGAATAAATAAATAAAATCTAAAAAAAAAAAAAAAAGAATTACAGAGAGTGGACAGGGCAGGCCTCCCTGAAGACACATTTTTTGGACAGAACTCAGTAAAGTGAGGGAAGGAGACCCAGGAGTGCTTTGTGAAGGAGTGATGCAGGCAGAAGGAGATGATGGGGAAATGCTAGGAGGGTTCAAGAAGCCCCAGAGTGTGGTCAGTGTGGGGTGAGCACAGCTCCTGCTCAGTCCCTGGCAGTGCTCGTGCAGGTGGAGCTGGTGGGATTGGCTGCTGTGGGGTGGGGGAGAGAGGAGACCAGGGATGCCCCAAAGTCATCTGCCCAAGCCACTGTGTGAATGGTGTCACCATCTCTAAAATGGGGAAGATGGAAGGAGAGCAAGTTTGGGGGTGGGCATTGGACATCCATGTGGAGATATGCCAGGGACAGGTGGATGTTGGTGTCTGCAGTTGGAGGAGAGGTTGGGAACAGAAATGTAAAGCGGAGAGTCTAGTGGCTGGAAGAGATTCTAAAGCCCCAGGGAATGAGTGTAGACACAGGAGAGAAGAGGTTAGTGCCCCTGAGCTACTGAGGTGGGTTTTCTCAAGAAGCTCCTGGGTGATATACAGCTCCCCAATGAGGGAGCAAACAAGAAAGAAGCCAATGTGGAAAAGCTCATCTGGAAAGAAAGGGAGGAGATCCCAGAGGGCAGCCAGGTGTGTGTGGGGGGCAGGCCTACCTACCATGTGACTAGGTCACACTGGATTAAGGGGAATGGACCTGGGTGGGTCCACCACCATGCAGATTAAGAAAAAGAAGCAAGTAAGCCCAGAAGAAAAACCTCACAGAAATAAAATCATTGTTGGGTTTAGTAGTGAACGACATTTCAAGTCATGGAGTCATGAAAAACATGCAGAATGAACTTTAAGAAATGAGCTGAAATAACACTGAGAAGATGGGAGCTGGTGGAGTGTGTGTGAGGGGTGAGGTGAGACCCTGGGATCTTCGCTTTCACCAGTAAGTGAACAACAGCAAAATGCAAGCATCATGCGTGGCAGGATAGCGTGCCCTTTAATCACAGGAGGTTTTCACAAGAGGTAACTAAAAGAAATGGTTGCCTTTTGGAAGTGAGAACCTGGGGTAGGGTAGGATGGGCTATGAATGATGTTTTTTTGTGATAAGCCTTGTGCTTTTATTTGAGTTCTTAAGCTGTAATATAGGTACTACTTGGGGAGAATCAAAATTAAACCGTAGTGCATCTTTCATTGTCCTTTATAATACTTTACCTAACATATTTAGTGCTACCTGTAGGTCACTATTATTAGTGACTTATGTGTATGAACCAGTGAAGTAATGTGTAGAGATTTCTGTTTAGATCTAAAGTCAAAAAGATTTGTTAGTAAAATAAAATTAATGAAAATCCCCTAATTCTCCCATAACTCTACAGGATGTCAGATGTGTAGTTTCGTGTGTGAGTGTGTGTATATATATATATATATATATATATATGTATATATATATACAGAGTATAAGAGTGTATATATACATACACTATATACACTATATGCTCTCTCTCTCTCTCTCTCTCTCTATATATATATATATATATATATATATATATATATACTCTTGAACCCGTTCCTACAACTTTTCCTTAGTGTCATAAGGGCTTTCAACTCCGTACTGTTGTGTCGTGGGATGTGAGCTGAGTCATCCTGGCTGCTAAGTGTGTAGATCACTTGTAGTTCGTCCCTCCACGCATTTCTGCCTTTTTGTCCCAGGTTCGCACTTCTACTCCCATCCCTAGTCCTTCTGGACACATGCTCCAGCGTCTTTGAGTACACCTGTAGCCTTGCAAAATTGATGTAGGGGCATTCTTCACTCACCTCACTTAAAAATGTAAAAAGCGAGGTTCAGGTTGTCCCTGGAGAGCTCCGCTTCTGTGAATCAACAAAGCCACTGGAGACTGGTTCTTGTGAGATCTCTGCTCCACTGCCTAGAGTATTAACTTCTTTTCAAGACCAACTGCAAAAGCATCTCAAGACTAGTACTCCTCATTGGCCGTAAGACCCCAGTCAACAGCAATCAGCTCTGATGGATCCCATTTTTGTGTCCAGGTGAAGAGAGAGATGGGTCTCCTGATGGTTTTTCTTAAGAGCAAGGAACCGACTTTCTCAGAGATCTGAGAGCTCTGCCCACGTCTCCCCAGCCTGCTGTGGTTCGGGTCTGCCCATTCCTGAGTCAGTCAGTGTAGAGAAGGGATGACTCATGGCTACATAAAGGAGGGACAGAACAGATATTGAGAGCTCATCACAATCCTCTAAAGCCAGCTCACTGGTCTCTCCATCTTAGCTTGATCTTGTTTCTCCTCCAGTCTGTCCAACACAGCAACTATCTATGCCACCCATCACTTAAAATACTTTGATGCTATGATAGCTAGTCCTCAAAGATGGCCATCGCATGGAATTACACCTCCTGGTAGTCTCACCTTGAATCTGGCTTTGCTCTGGGATTTTTGTTTTTGTTTTTGTTTTTTTTTCCCGATGCAAACACACGAGGGTTTATTTACAAGCTCGAGCTTGGGTCCAAGTATACCCGACACAGCGGAGCAGGGACTTGGACCTGGGATTTGTTTTTGACCGATGATTCTGTGTGGCTTCTGGAAGTGGCTCATAAAAGACTTTGCTGTTTTTGCCTGGGTCTCTAGGAATCCACCCCCTCCCCTTTTTTGAATGCTCACTCTAGGAAACCAGCCACCATACTTGGAGATACTGAAGCCACATAAGAGGCCATGCATGGGCACGACGGTTGACAGTCCCAGCTCAGGTCCCAGCCAGCAGCACCTTAGGCATCCAGCCCAGGTGAGCCCTCAGGTGAGTGCAGCCCCATCCTCCCCACGACTGCAACATCTGCAAAGACCTCAAGCCCTCAAACAAGAACTGCCCAGCTGGGCAGTCAATTTACAGAACCATGAGAGATAATAACACACGGGTCTTCATGCCATTAAGCTCTGGGGTGGGTTGTGACCTAATGGTGCATCACTGAGATGAATGCTTTCCCAAGTAAATCAGTTCAAACTGCAATAGTGAGCAAGAGGGTCCCCGGCCAGCAATGACTTGCCTGAAGGTGCTCAATGACCCCACATACCAGGATGCCTGGGAGAGGCAGTTCCAGGATTTGATCAGTGGCTCAGCATGGTCAAAGACCTAGACTTTTCTGGTTTCCATTGTGCCATCCTCGGCATGGTGGCTTTGGGGTGTTAGGACTGTCACCGATTCTGGATGACCACCGTGCCATGCAGTCACAGGCAAGTAGGATGACAGAGGCAGGGCAAAAGTCCTCTTCTCTTGAGCTCGGAGGTTTTATCTGAAGACCTGATTTTTCCCAGTAACTTTCCAGCCTTCTTCACTCTATACTTTACTGGTCAGCACTGGCCATGTGCCCACCCCCATGACCAGTTACTAGGAAAAAGGGTTAGACTTAGCCAATCAATTATGATTCATCCTCTGGGTCTGTGGTCTGTCCTCATGGTGATCAAGGGGTCTTTGCCCACTGCCTGGATTAACTGGGGTTCTGTTTTCAGGAAAGGGGTGTGTGGGACTGGATGTGCCATCATGTGTGCCACACCAACAGATCAAGCCCTGTTCTTAGCCAGGCCTGTGTTCTGAGCACCATCCCCACTGGCCTCTGAGTGTCTTGGCACGTGTACCTAGGAGGTATACTCTGTCCCTGGAATGCTCTCTTCTCCAGCCATGTGAGATACACATGCTTCAGATACCAGCTCAAACACCACCTCCTCGGGGAGCTGCCCACTGAGCGAGGTGCTGTATCAGAACCCTGGATTTCTCGGTTTCATGGAATAAAACTGAGGTCTGTAAGTGTGCATGAGTGGATTAAGGCCTGCCTTCTCCACCAAAGATGTGAACTGTGACAGTATCTTTGTCACTAAAGTCACAAGTACCTAATAGATACTCCATCAATAACTAGTAACTTTCTGGACGGTGCGGTTTGCTCCCTGAAATTCCCCCCACCTCTGTAGGCTGGTGCTGTGAAAACACTGAAGGCATTTAAAAAAAATTATTCAGGACCTTAAATCCTGAAAAACTTCAATGGGGTGACCTTAAACGACTCCTATGGTATGTTTCATTTTGCTTAAACCGGAGTTTATTTAATGCTTGGTGAACTTTTTAACTTTCAGTTTAGGATGCTACAAATAAGCAATTTATAAGGATATGGAAGCCTGCTCATCCTTCAAGTTTTGGATAACTATGTTACTCATTAAAAAAAAGAAAAAAAGTCCAAGGGCACCTGGGTGGCTTAGTGGTTGAGCATCAGCCTTTGGCTCAAGATGTGATCCTGGGGTCCTGGGATCGAGTCCCACATCGGGGTCTCCACAGGGGAACTGCTTCTCCCTCTGCCTATGTCTCTACCTCTCTGTGTGTCTCTCATGGATAAATACATAAAATCTTTAAAAAAAAAGTCCAGATTGACATGATTTAAGTGAATTCCCATAAAGAGGACAAACCTGAGCTCTAGAAACAAATGCATTTTATTAATAGCCCCACCCTGCAGTGCTCAGCGCTCAGAATTTATTACAAAGAAGGGGAGACATGGTTCTAAGTTACAGCTTGTGCTTATAGATGTCTCTCATGCATCTCCTGGCTGTGTGGCCTTGGGTGAGTTGCATAACATCTCTGTGACCCCCGTTTCCTCAGTTGTTAGAGAGGGATGTGCCGTTGTGAGAATTAGGCCAGCTGGCACACGCAGAGCGCTGACAGGAGTGGTCAGGCCCTGGCAGGTGCGGTCCCACCGTGGCTGGTACTCCACAATGCGGCTGGAAGCACTCAGCATACAGTACTGCTCTTGCCAGACACCTCGGCCACTTGCAGGCCAGAACCACATTTGAGGTTCAAGCTCAGTCATTTTCCAGAAGAAATGCCTGAGCGCCAGAAGGAGAGGGATAAGGTGACTGTGGAAAGCCTCCCAGCAGGGCCCCAGGACCCGGCTGTGAAAGAGGAGCCTCTCTGTGTTTGGTGATAGATATTTTGTTTCATCATGTTAATCTTGTGCTCTTGCCCAGTGGCCTCTCCTCCTAGGGACTGGCCAGTCCTCCCTGAAGTCCTGCTGTTTATCCAGTGAGGCACAGAGAAGCAGGCAGCTAGTCCCCCTAACGTGTCACTGTCCTTTGGGTGCCCTGTCACAGGTGGCGACTGTCCCCTGGTCCTCTGCGGGGGAGGAGCTGATGGCTGGGGCAGCTCTGGGGGACCCCGGGGCAGAGGCACCCCCAGGGCAGAAGTCCCAAATCCTTAGTAAATCTCTCTCTCTGTTCCTCATCCTGGGCGGAGTCGGAAGGTCCCTTCCAATGGCTGCATTGGTTTTCAGTGAGAATCTTCTTTCAATCGATGACCTGCAATATTGCTATCGTGGTGGACTCTCTGCAAAGGGCTCGAGGGCCCTATCAGGTCAGTACCTGGAATGTGGAGAAAACTCCTGGCGCCTGATGTCTCTTGGAGGTTCACTGAGGCATGTGGCATCCAAGTGACCCCTGTGTGGCCAGGGAGTGTGCAGGTGATGGCACTAGACAGTGGCAGGGCTGGAGGCCGATGGAGGGCTCACTGGGGTGAGAGGCCTGGGACTGCTCCTGCCTGTGACTGCGGCCCAGGGTGCTGCTCCTGCATCAGGCCGGACACGGGCCTGGCACCCGCTCCAGTCCCTCTGCCTGCCTTTCTGGGGTGGATGCTGCTCTGTTCTTCCAAAGGGAACAAAATGTAATCAAAGTAGACTTTCCACAACAAAACAATCCAAATCTGATTTCCTAAGAATGTTAAAGATGAGGAGATCCCCAGAGGTTGGAGGACTCAGAGGGAGAAATGAATCGGGACCCCCAGGAAGAGTCAGCGTAAGAGAAAGGCCTGTTGGCGACCTGGGTTGGCCCATCCCGGGGCTGCGTCCTGGCGCTGGGCTGGGCAGGGAGCTCCAAAACCAGGGGAGCCCCGGGGAGGCTTCAGCCACATGGCCATGCTGGACCTTGGACCTTGAGGAGGGGACCTCCCAACCCCCAAGTCTGTGCATAGTGTCAGGGAGCAGGGGGCACAGGGTGGCTACATGGTCGGGGCCAAGTCCCACATCTCCCTCTCTCACTGTGGGAACTAGGGTGACTTCCCAAACCCTGGTGCCTGGTTTCCTTGTCTGTCAGGGATGACACCACAGTCACCTCCTTGTGTGACTGTGGGGATAAAGGAGATGCACACACCAAGTGTTCAGGACTGTGCCGGGCACCACCCTGACACCTGCTAGATGCTTACTGTGGTTTATGTTCAGGAAAAACCCTGCTGTTTTAAAATGGAAGATTTCTTGAAAAAAAAAATCTTACATTTTTCCCTTTTATTTTGCTTCGTGTTCTGTGTTATTTTCAAACCAAGTCCCCCTGGTCGTCATTTCTGAGCAGCCAGCATGGTGCAGATTTGGTGCAGGTTTGGTGCAGGGAGCTTTCGGGTCACTGATTCATGCAGCAACTCACAACCACCCCAGCGGGCACGGCGGGGGTCAGTGCAGGGCCCAGCAGGGTTTCCCACTACAATGGAGAAGCAGAATTGTGAGCTTGCTCAGAGCAAACCTCCTGGAAGAGACGTGAGCTGGGCCACGTGAGGAGGCGGTGGACGAAGCGAGAGAGGCTCTCGGTAGAGGGGAGAGCGCGGGTGGACGCTGTCCTCTGGTCACACGCTGTCAGCGGAGAGGAGCAGTCAGGCTGCTCACATCCCGCCAGGCGATCACGGTCACGGGTGCCCGCTCCCCGGGGTGACGTGGGTCAGTGGCGTGTTTTCATTCAGGAAGCAGCATTTGAGACTGAGCATTTCCATCCGCTTCTGAATGACTCACGCACGATCAAGGAGTGAGTGCGCTGGTCTGAGGAGCACCGGGGTTGCACAAGGGCTGAATCACTGGCTCGCACACCTGAAACTAATATGATGCTGGGCGTTAACTAACCGAAATTAGAATAAAAACTCAAAAAAACCCCAACAAGCCCCATTAAGGGGCAACTGGAACCCCACCAGTTTGATACATTCGGGTGAAATGGGTACACACCCCTGCAGGTACACACATTCCTCTGTGCATGTGTGCGTGTGTACTGATGCGCTGCCACACACCACAACAAATACCTGATTTAAAGAGGTTCTGCTCCACTAAATCCCCCCCCCCACCATCCTGTCTTCTCCCTCTTTTTCTTGGATGACATTTCCTTGTTAGACAAAGATGCTGAAACAAAGTAACCTGATAGGAAAGGACACTGAGGCTGGGGTTCCAGCTGTGATAAGAGCATGGCATTTTAAAAAACAACTGAAGTGGGATTCTTGTAGGAGGTAGTAGGGCAGCAGCGGTCCCACATCTGGAGCTGGGATGGAGACAGGAGGCTGAAGCCCACCCCCCAGCAGTGAAGCCCACCTGGGGGGGGGTTCAACCTCCAGTCCTGGCTTTTAGGGTCTCGGCAGGTTTTTAAAAAAATCCCTCCGCTGCCTTCCTCTTCTTTTTTTTCTCCCTCCTTGTCTATGCCATGGGAATGGGAATGCCCTCTTGGATTATCAAGAAGATAAAATGGTTTCAGATATATGCAGCACCTCGCATAGTAAGAGGCAGTAATGATTGGAGGTGGTTGTCAATGGCAAAGTTCTGGTTTCACTGAGGACAGAAGGGCAGAAAGCCTTCCTCGGGTTGTGGGAGGATGTACTCAGAGCCAGTTCAGGGAGAGGCCAGGTGACCTGATGCGACCTCCAGCTAAGGTGCAATCAGACATGCATGCCAGTGACCTCATCTGGGTCATGTAGGATGAAGAAAGTATTCAACCATACCCTGAACAAAAATATGACCAGGACTCTGGGACACGCTTATGGTTTTATCTCGCCTCTTCCTCCCACGTCGTTGACTGGGGTTTCAAGGAAGGACTCAGACAATTAGCACAGTTCACACTGGCAGAGTGAACAAGTGTGACCCTTGGGCCACTGACCATGCTTTGATGCATGGTGCTCGCTCAATCAGTGCCCTCAGGTGAGTCATCCCACCTTTCTTGACCTTTGTTCCTTACCTGATCCATACACCAACAGGGTCTGACAGAGCACTTGCTAAGACTCCCTACTGCCCCCTCACTTTGGTGGCCATCAGCGAGGCCTTTGACTCTGTGGGTGAGCCTCAGAATTGGTTGACCTGAATTCAATCTACCTGGGAGGCAGGGTAGACTCAGCCATGTGTGAAATGGGCCAAAGGCAGTGTAAGAGCCCATCATGGGCTGTCATGTTGGCCCAATCTGTAGGTGCTCAGAGAGGAGCCCCAAGAAGTGGTAGGGGAACCAGGGCAATGCTCTGGGGAGCCGGTGGGGGGGGGCCTCTGAGCTCCTCATCATCCCTATCAGTCCCCTCCCCACTCCCCACATTTTCCTGATTTGGAAAGTCAGCTTGTTTGCCATCTTGTATGAAGATCACAAATGCAAGGCCCAGCCCCTCCCAGATGGAGACTTGCAGTCACTCCCTTCATCTCAAATCTGGACTGAGTTGAATTCAATTAGCTTTTGAATGTGAAACTCTATTGTACTTTTAATTTTTTTTTTTTTTTTTACTGTTACAGACTGAAGGAAATTAGTAACCCATCTTTCTTCATTGCAATGTGTGTGTTCAGGTATGTGGCAATGTGGTCTTCGACCCAGAGCACTTCTTGTTTGGGTGGGAAATGGAGAAGGAGCCAAGGAAGGTGGGAGGGTCCTGTGTCTTCCTGAATATCTTGATTAGAATTAAGTGCAGGGTTTGTGGAGTCCAACATTCAGGATCCACGAGGAGCTGGACAAGTTTGACAACATCATGTTCTCCTTTGCTAGATTCCTTTGAGCTGCATTTCTCAATAGCAGGTTTGCACAATAGCATTTAAGACGCCTACAGGGCTGCCTGTTTTAACACTGTGTTCCCTGTTTATTCCTCTGATTAAATGTGGATTTAAATTCTGGAACTGTGTTTTTAGGGAGGGTAGGAGGTTTTCCCAATCTGAACTGTTGTTGTCGACACACGAGTTCTAACACCTTTCAGAATTCCTGAGGAAATGAGAAGGTGGTTAGGAATTTACTGACTAGCATACCTGAAACATTTCCTTCTCACTCCCTATAGGGACAATCAGCAGTGGAATCACCATAAAAATAATTGCAGAACAATGTTACTCATGTCCTCGTTACTCGTGGTTATGTTTTCGCCAACTAATAAACTTTTTTTTTTTTGAGCAGTCTTAGGTTCTTGGAGAATGCTGAGAAGAATGTACAGATATTTCTCATATAGCCCTGCATTCCCCACTATTAACATCCCTACCAGAAAGGTCCACTCGTCACATCTGCTGGACCTACGCTGATACAAGGTGATCACCCGAAGCCCAGAGTTGACCTGGAGGACCATACATCCTGTGGGTTTAGACGAACGTACGATGGCATGTTTTTACCCTTGAGGTACTACGCAGAATAGTTTCATTGCCTTAAAAACTCTCCGTGCTCTGCTTACCCTACTCATGCCCCTGCCCCCTCCAGGCCACCCCTGATCTGTTTACTGTCTCCAGTGTTGACAGAATGTCCTAGAGTTGGAATCATACGGTATGTAGCCTTTCTCTGATGGGCTTCACTCACTTAGTGATACGCGTTTAAGTTTCCTGCGTGTCTTTTCATGCTCTGACGGTCAGCTCACGTCTTTTTAGCGCTGAAAAAATTCCATCGTCTGCAAAGCAACATAGCTCCATTCACCTACCTGGTTGATTCCAAGTTTTGGGAATTATGAATAAAGCTGCTATCAACATCCATATACAGGTTTTTTGTGTGGTCATAAGTTTTCAAATCATTTGAGTAAATATCAAGGAGCATGATTCTTGGGTTGCATGGTAAGAGTATCCCTACTATATGCCCATCCGTAAACATACGTAAGTATACATAATCAAATACATTATGGCTGTTTTTATTATTTTTTTAGATTTTATTTATTTATTCGTGAGAGACACACAGAGAGAGGCAGAGACACAGGCAGAGGGAGAAGCAGGCTCGCTGTGGGGAGCCCCACGTGGGACTTGATCCCAGGACCCTGAGCTGGAGGCAGATGCTCAACCACTGAGCCACCCAGGTGTCCCAATGGCTGTTATTATTTTGAACAAACTGTTGTCTGTTAGATCACAACAATAAGAAAAATAAAAGGTTTTTTTTTTTTTCCTTCACTTATTCCTTCTTTGGTGCTCTTCCTTTCTTTAGGTAGATCTGAGTTTCTGACCTATTTCATTTTCCTTCTCCCTTAAAAAACTTCTCTGATATTTCTTACTAGGCAGGAGTACTTGCAACAAATTCCCTCAATTTTGGTTTCTTTGAGAAAGACTTTATTTCCTCCTCATTTGTATATGCCTAAATATAGTTTTTTTTTTTTTTTTTTTGACATTTAACCTACCTGTTGTTTTCTGAGCTTCCTGAATCTCTGTTTTGGAGCCTGATGTTAATTTGGGGAGTATTTCAGGCATGATTGCCTCAAATTTTGCTCCTGTTCCTTTGTCTCTTTCTTTTCCTTCTGATGTTCCCATTACATGTATGTTACAGCTGTGCAGTTGTTCCATAGTCCTTGGATATTCTTTTATATTTTTTTCCAACCTTTTATCTTCAATTTTCAATTTTGGAGTTGCTATGGTCACATGCCCAACTCAGAGGGAGATTCTTTCCTCAGCCGTGTCCAGTCTACTAATGAGCCCATCAAAAGAATGCCTCAGTCCTATTAAAATGTTTTTGATCTCTGGCTTTTCTTTTTAACCTTTCTCAGAATTTCCATCTCTCTGCTTACAATGCCCATATGTTCTTGCATATTGTCTCCTTTTTCCATTAAAGTCCTTAGCATATTAATCAGAATTGTTTTAAATTCCCCAGTCTGGTAATTCCAACAACCCCTGCCGTATCTGAGTTTGGTTCTGATGCCTGCTCTCTGTCTTCAAATTGTGATTTCTGCCTTTTGGTATGGCTTGTGATTTTTTTTTTTTTCTAGATAGCCAAGCATGATGCATTCGACAGAAGAAACTCCCAGAAACAGCCTTTAGTAATGTGGTCCTGAGGTGTGTGTCTTGGCGGGGGGGGGGGGGGGGGGGGAAGGTGTTCCCTAGCCCCATGATTAGGTCCCCGTCTTTTGGTGAGCCTGTGTCCCCAGACTATGACTCCCCAGCTTTTATAATTATCCATATGTTTACCTTTATTGAAATCTTTATTTTTCTATGTAGCTTTGAATTACTCTTTGACCTTTCATTGCACCTTGCAGGACTCCCTTGACCCTTCTTTTTTTTTTTTTTTTTTTTGCAGGGCAGGTCTAGTCACAAGCTCCCAGTAGCTCCCAGCTACTGTTTCTTTTAGAATGTTTTGATTTCTCCCTCACTCACAAAGAACACTTTAGATATGGGATTTCTTGGTGACAGTTTTCCTGTTAGCACTTTCCACATATCAGCCCACTGTCTTCTGGCCTTCCAAGTTTCTGATGAGAAATCTGCTTGCAGCCTTCCTGGGGCATCCTTGCCTTGTGTTGATTCACTTTTCTCTTGCTACTGACAAGACTCTTTCCTTATTGTTATCTCTTGAAAGTTTCATTATAATATGTCTCATGCCGGTCTCTTTGAGTTCATCTTTCTTGGAGTTCACTGAGCTTCTTCAATGTTTATAGTCATGTCTTTCTTCAAACTTAGAATTTTTCAGCCATTATTTCTTCAAGGAGTCTCTCTGCCCCTTTCTCTGTCTCCTCTGTTTCTGGGACTCCTAGGACATGCGTATTGGTCCTTCCAAAGGTGCCCAAGTTGTCCTGGGTTGTTTGCTTTTCTTCAATCTTTTCTCCTTTGTTTCTCAGCCTTGATAAATCCAAGGTTGTCTTCAAGTTCACGGATTCTTTCTCCTGCCTGCCTAGCACAGTCTTCCAATGCTTCTTCCACCTTCTCCATTTCAGTTACTGTACTTTTCAGCTCCATTGTTTTCTTTTTTTTTTTTTTTTTGGTTTCTTTGTATGTTTTCTGTCTCTTTGTTGATGTATCCATTTTGTTCACAGGTAGTTTCAACTTCCTCTATGTCTTCTTCTAGCTCTTTGAGCAACCTTAGGAGCATTATTTTTTTTTTTAAGATTTTATTTATTTATCCATTAGAGACACACAGAGAGAGGCAGAGACACAGGCAGAGGGAGAAGTAGGCTCCCTGCAGGGAGTCTGATGCAGGGCTCGATCCCAGGACTCCAGATCACCATCTGAGCCAAAGGCATATGCTCAACCACTGAGCCATCCAGGCATCCCAAGAGTTGAAGTCTTTGTCTACTAGATACCCTGTTAAGTCTTTTCAGGGACAGATTCTGTTGACTTACTTTTTTTCCCATAGAATGGGCCATACTCTCCTGTTTCTTTGCATGCCTGGGATTTTGTTTGTTTGTTTAACACTGGACATTTGAATTTAATAACGTGATAACTCTGGAAACTAGAATCTCCTCCTTCCTCAGGGTTTTAATTAAAACACATTTTAAAAAAATTATAGCCTCTTTGTGCTGAGGATCAGCTTGAAGGATAAACATAATTTCCTAGGTCTTTTCTAAGTCTTTCCATTTTCTACTTTTCCCTGTATATGCAGTTGTTTTTGAATGCCCTAGTCTTTAATGTCTGGCTCCTGAAGAGGAAAAGGAAAAATATGAAGGGAGAATAAAATGGAACTGGCTCTTGAAATCACCTGGATGGCTCTTGAACCCAAGAAGAAGTACTTTGTAACCCTAGGGGAGTAACAATACAGTGGCCATTGCCTCTTTGTCTGCACATCTGTGATCAGAAGCAGCAATCAGTGATGGCAGCACAGTCCCCCAATATTTGAAGGACAGAGTCCTTCCTGCCTGCTCTGTGTCCTCAAGCTGTGTGTGAGCTGCTGCAGGAAACATGCACAGCTGTCTGCCACATGGCTGGGGATAGGGAAGGGGTAGCTGCTACTGTGTTAAGGGCCAAAATTGCTCAAAATTGAATGCAATTTACCATCCAAGCCTTCTCCTGGAAGTTGCAAGCCTTCAATAGACACCAGATTTCCAAAAGAGTTACATCAGACTGATTCTGCCAGTGCAACTGTCCTCTAGGTGGGGAGACAGACTCCTGGGGCTTCCTACCTCACTATCTTTCTAGAGGCTTCTCCTTTGTCTACAGCAACTGCTGCCTTATGCGTTCCCTCCAGCAGTGTATGAGTGTCTCAATTTATCCATGTCCTTGACAATACTTGTTATTATCTCTCTTAAAAGGGGGAGGGGGAGGAGTGGCAGGGACCAGGGTCTGGAAAGGCTGTAGGACACTAGGGCATGGACAGCGGCACATAAAATAGAAGGGGACAGACAAAAAACAATGGTGGGCTGGGACAAGGCCACAGGAGGAGGAGAGACTGGACAGATGTGGGCATCAGGGCCTGTGGGGATGTTGGGGACAGGAGACCAGAGGCCAGGGCTATAATTGAGTGTGGCTGCAGCTCCACGGACAATGGCTTGGAATTCTGTTAAGGAAACTCGAGCCAGCCTGGTGTGTAGTGGACCCTGGGAAAATACCACTTTGTAGGACATAACTTTTGGGCATTTGTGCTGTGACAATCCTCCCTTCATGATGGAAAAGGTATATCTGATAAGCTGTCACTCAGGGAGACCACAGGGCTGGACTATTCTCTTCCCAGGAGGCAATTTATATGAGTTACAAGGGAAGGAATGAGAGTCTGGTGAAGCCTGAATGTCTGCTTTTTGGCAAGAGAACTTGTATGTGCTTCCTACTTGGTGTTTCTCTTAGAGGTGGTTCCCCTCTCTGAGTCCCAAATGAGAGAAGGAGTTAGGATCAGGTGCCATTATTCTCTGTCATCTCAGACATGAATGAGGGAGGCAGGTGCTCAGCTTCCAGATCAGGTCTGTGGACACACATCTGCCTCTTTGTCTCCGAAGTGGTGGGTGGTGGCTCTTTCCATGAAACCACTCAAAGAAAGAAATCTCCCCAGCATAACACACACACACACACACACACACACACACACACACACACACACACAAGAAATCTCCCCAGCAGATTCCTGATTATTACTTAATGTGAGTGGAAAACTGAACAAGCAAGGCTGAAAAATCCTTCTGATGGGGCCTGTCCTTTGCTGTTCTATCTTTTCTCTCCTGCCTGCTCTGGAGAAACAAGCCTCCCTGAGGTCAAGTGCATTCACGTCAGATCTCCTGGCACAGTCAGTCTGCAGCATGAGGCCCTAGGGAAACTGGGCATTGTTACTGTGTGGCTGGCGCTTCTGTAGATTTGAGATAATTGCTTAAAATATGGTGGGTTAGTGTGTGTCTCCTTTCTCCTTTTCCTTTCTTGTCTTTGGTGATCTTTTAGAACAGTTAAAATGGAGGATACTTGGACAGGGCTGAAGGAAACCCCCAAATAAGAATTTCCTCTCCTCTAGGGGCCAAATATGAGATCCTTTCATGGAACTAGAAATGAGTTGGATGGAGAATGATTCCAAGCTTAGCTACAAGTGTAGGTAAAAAGAAGTTTTGAGAATTCAGAGAAGCACCGTACAAGACACACATCAAATGAACAGTCTTTAAAGAATCCTTGTGTTTCTTGGCTACAACTTAATTTGCAGTGTTTAATTTTTATTTCTAAAAAATTTTACAAACAAGGGGCGCCTGGGTGGCTCAGTCGGTTAAGTGTCAGACTCTTGATTTCAGATCAGGTCGTGACCTCAGGCTCTTAAGGTCCAGCCTTGCATCAGGCTCCACGCTCAGTGGAGTCTGCTCCTCCCTCTTCCTTTGCACCTCCTCCTGCTCATGTTATTTCTCTATTTTTTTTAAGATTTTATTTATTTATTCAAGACACACACACACACCACACACACACACACACACAGAGGCAGAAACATAGGCAAGGGGAGAAGCAGGCTCCATGTAGGGAGCCCGATGCAGGACTCAATCCCGGATCTCCAGGATCACACCCTGGGCTGAAGGCAGCACTAAACCGCTGAGCCACCAGGGCTGCCCTATTTCTCTATTTTTAAAAAAGATCTTATTTATTTATTCATGAGAGACACACAGAGAGAGGCAGAGACACAGGCAGAGGGAGATGCAGGCTCCCCGCAGGGGGCCTGATGCAGGACTTGATCCCAGGACCCCAGGGTCATGACCTGAGCCAGAGGCAGACGCTCAACCACTGAGCCACCCAGGTGTCCATGTCTGTCTCTCTAAAATAAGTAAGTATATTTTTTAAAAAATAACAATTTTACAAACATTAAGTCAATTTTCTTTTGGGTATACAGTTGTATGAGTCTTAATACATGTACAGATTACTGAATAAGTGGAATCAGACAGAGGCACCTAGGTGGCTCAGTTGACTGAGTGGTCAACTCCTGATTTTGGCTCAGGTCATACTCTCAGGGGCCATGAGATCGAGCCCCAGGTGGGCTCTGCACTCAGTGTGGAGGCTGCTTATGATTCTCCTTCTCCCTCTACTTCTGACTCTTCCCCTGCTCTCTCTCTAAAATAGATAAAATTATTTTTAAAAAAATAGAATCCTACACTATGTAACACTTTGAAAAAGCACTCAGTGTAATGTCCTCAAGCTTTATCAAATTTGTGATTAATGATCACAATGTAATTACGATGATTTATGAAGAGAGCTCCTATAAATGTTTGTGTACAGGTTTCGTGTCACTGCTTTCACTTGCCTAGACTAACACAGAATTGGGATTGACAGGTCAAAAGGTGTATATGTCCTTAATGTCTTGAATTTGCCAAGCTATTTTCTGGAGTGGTTGTGCCATTTTACATTCCAACAATGTGGGAGAGTTCCAGATACCTTGTATCTTTGCCAGACATGGTACTGACATGTGCAAAGATTTAAGCCACTCCAGTAGATATGAACTCGTATCTCATTGTCATTTAGTTTGCATTTCCCAAATATTTCAGAGATTTGGCCATGAGTTGCACGTAGTCGTATTTTCTCTTTCTCTTTGCTGTTGTTTCTCATTTGAATATATCATGCTTATAAAAATGCTTCTTACTTTTGACGGGTATCTGGATTGTTTCTAGTTTTTGCCTATTATGAATTTGCTATGAACATTTGTGCTTATGTTTTGCCTCCATACCTAGATATTTATACTGTGTTCCAAGAGGTGGCATTGCTGAATCACAAGCCATGCATATGCTCAGCTCCAGAAGTTTTCTGCTAAAGGGTGCCAGACTAGTTTTATTTACACTCCTACTAGCAATGTGTGAAATTTCCCATTCTTCTGTATCTTCGCCAACTCTCTGCACGTCGTGTCTTTTTTGCTTTAGCCATTTTGGTGGTTTTTGTAGTAGTATCACACTGCTTTTAATTTGTATGTCTCTGATGAGCATAAAGTTGATATTGCGTTATGTTTCCTACCTTTTCCATTGACTCTATGCACACACATAATTGGTATTATATATAAAATGCATATGACTGATATAGGCACCTAGAGGTCGCAGATTGTATTTCACATAGGATATTAGACCTTCAACAGATAGATCAGTTAACTAATCTCTTCTCCTACTCTGAGACTTGCCTCTTCACTCTCTTATTGATGTCTTTGGATGAATAGCAATTCTTAATTTTCACATGGTCCAACTTAGCCATCTTTTTTAATAGTTGGTATTTTTTTTGTGTCTTACTTGGGGAAACATTGCCTACCTCCAGTTCATCATAGTAATTTCATGATTTTCTTTTAAATGTTTCATTGTTTTACATTTCACATTTGGGTTCGTAATCTATATGAATTTTAGAATTTACTGACAGTATGAGGACTTTGAAACCCTAACTCAACACCCCTTTCCGCCATTCCTCTACTGTTATTTATTTTATTTCCACACCAACATTAGTTTTCCTGTTTAACAGTCAGTGTTTTAGGGGGACCTGGGTGGTTCAGTGGTTAAGTGTCTGCTGGGGTCCTGGGATTGAGTTCTGTATCAGGCTTCCCACAGGAATCCTGCTTCTCCCTCTGCTTATGTCTCTGCCTCTCTGTGTCTCTCATGAATTAATAAATAAAACCTTAAAAATAAATAATATTTACTTAGATTTACTCATATATTATCCTTACTGATTTTCTTCTTTCCTGCTTTAATTACCATATTCCGATCCTTAATTCTTTCCTTTATGACTCAAAACTTCCCTTTAGCATTTCGTTCAGTGTGCATCTATGGAAATAAATTTTGATTTTTTTATTTGTTTGTGTGAAACAGTTTAACCACCTTCAATTTGTTCACAGTTTCATTGAATACACCTGATGGACAGCAACACTGTATGAGTCTAAGGTATATAGCACGATGACTTACATTTTTGTGAAACAATGACCAGAGTCAATTTCGTTAATATCCATCACCTCATATGGACTGAAAAATAAGACATTTAATCCTTGTGATGAGAAATCTTTGGATCTGTTGGCCACAGTCATCATGCTCTACCCTGAGAACTGCCTCCGTATTTGAAGTCTATCCCACACTGGATGTAATTACCAACCGGCAGTTATTTTCACGAAGTACTTCGAAGACGTTGTTCCATTATTTTCTCAATTCTGTCATTTTTGTGAAAAATCTTACTGTTATTCCTTTGAAAGCAAAATGTCTTTTCCCCCCCTCTTCACCAGTAATTTAGTTAATGGTGTGTCAATGGTGAATTTCCAGGTTTTCGTCCTGGTACCATGGTTATGCAGGAGGTGTCCTTATTAGTTTTTTTTTTTTTTTTAAAGATTATTTATTTTAGAGACTGAGAAAGAGCAGTGAGTGAGCAGGAGGGGGTGCAGAGAGAGAGAGGGAGAGAGAATCCTGAAGCAGCCTCCCCACCACTGAGCAGCAAGCCCAACATGGGGATTGATCCCATGACCCTGAGATCATGACCTGAGCTGAAACCAAGAGTTGGCCACCTAACTGACTGAGCCACCCAGGTGCCCCAGAGGTGTCCTTATTTTTAAGTGTTTAGGGTCTGTACCTTATCTTCAAATGCTTCAGAAAAAAACATATACATATTACATACATGAAGAGAGAGAAAGAGAGAAAGCAAATAGGGCCAAATGTTTAAAATGGTATATTTGATAAAGAATTTGTAGGAGCTCTGTCTACTCTTATACTTTTCTGCAAGTTTGAAATTATGTCAAAATTAAAGTTTACCAGAAGAAAATCTCAGTAAAACAAAAAACTTATTAAAAAAATTAGATTCCTATTATCCTATACATAACATATACATGTATATACACACATATTCACATACATACATCTTCATATATATGGACCTCTATCTGGATATATATCTTCATATACGTTCGTATCTGAACATTCATAATTCAAAGGCTGTGTTGAACAGTCCAGTATCACAACGCCATCTCCAGAGTGCCCTCCCCTGATTTTTCCCACCCTACCACCCAGGGAAGGAGGAGCTCCATCTCCATAGGCTGGACCATTACACTCGGACGCCCGTCCAGTCTGCACTGCCGAGTCATCACAGGTAACTGCCCCTCAGGCTGGAGGTGGCCTCGGAACCTTGGGGCAGGACCCTTCCAGCCCTGGGGAGCAGCAGTTGGCCCCTTTGGGCTGTTGGAGTGCTAGGAACTAGGCTTTCAGGACTTCCCGCTCTGGCAAGATCTCCAGGAGGGAAACCCTGGGAGTGTTCACATCACTATGAGCAAAGAGAGAACTCCCTCCTTCTGCAGGATGAAAGGTTAGAGGCCCCTGCGGAATGCCTCAGGAAGGTATGTGGGCCCATGTTTGTAGGACTTTCCCTGTTAATTCAGCAACTGGAACCCAAGCAGGCATTCTTGTAATAAATAGGTGTCTGTACTCAGGTAATAAGTAGGTAATAAATAGTGTCTGTACTCAGCTGAGTATCAGGGTTTCTGTTTTAAAATGTGTAATTCTCTTTTTAAGATACATTTCTATTTGTTTCTTTTACAAATTGTAACAGGAAATGGTGCTTGGAAATACGGGTATCCTAGGTTTAAAATACATCACAAAATTAACGAATTTGGAAATTAACTGAGTTTATAATTCCTAAATACTCTAAAGTTCACTTTCCTGATTCATCAAGTCTAAGGGTTTTAAAAAATATTTTATTTATTTATTCATGAGAAACATAGAGAGGAGCGAGAGAGAGGCAGAGACACAGGCAGAGGGAGAAGCAGGCTCCCTGCAGGGATCCCGATGAGGGACTTGATCCCAGGACCCCGGGATCACGACTTGAGCTGAAGGCAGATACTCAACCACTGAACCACCCAGGCACCCCAAGTCTAAGGTGTTGACTGAGGCTTAAAATAAAAGTATTACAATTTCTGTAAGCTAATTCTGGTTTTGGTCTGTATTTAATAATACACAGTAAAAGCTGTGTGCCTGCAACGTGTGGCCATCAGAAGATCAGAAGACACATATATTCTGTTGCATACACCTACACACCCTATATATATGTGTGTGTGTGTGCCCATCATATGTGCATTAATCCCCATTTCATGCTTTCAGCTCGGAGATGTTTTGTAACTTGTCCAGGCTCTAACTCCTTGGGGCTAGACCCAGTTGGTGCCCAGGATCACATGGCCTATCTAATGCCTGTATGATTTTCACTGTTATGCTTCTTCCCTGCACAGATCTTGCTTTGTGTCTGACTTGTCTGACCTCTTTTAATTGGAATTTGTTCATGGGCACTTACTTCCTTCTATTTCCCATAAGAATTTGGTCATTTGTTGTGCCTAGTCTGCTTCTCTGATTATTACTACACAGGAAAGAAATATTTTTTTCTCCTATAAGCCCTTCATATCATGTATCCCATGTAAGTATATTTGAGATGCAGCCTTATTTCAGTAAGTCCCAATATAATTACCTGTAAAAGCAGGTAAAAGCATTGTAGTTGAGCCCAACAGAGTCTCCGTAGATTTGATATGAAGAAATAAATTCAAATTCTCCAAGCATATCAAGTTCAGTTACATGAGACCCTGTGACGTTTCCTCTTGTGGTAAAGATAAAAGACACCCTTGGTCTCATTGGCAATAAACATATTCAAAATCGTGTAACTGGTTTCTACAGGGCACATCTTCTCTCAGTGAGGGCCTCGAGAAATGTGCCTATTTCCTGGTGGGCGCTGGCTGGGACACAGAAGCAGTGATCCCTGAGGACTGCTGGCTTCCCAGAAATCTCGTGGCCGGGGGAGATGTTGGCAGCAGGCTGTAGTCTGCCTGTGTTTGCTCACGAGCTCTGACAGTTGCACTCCAGTCCTAACGCTGGAATTATCCAGGGCGTCAGATCCAGATAATTGTCCACGGACAGGATATTAGACTTAGCTGTAAGTTACTAGTTAGGCTGCCACTCTTCCTGGGTCCTTTTGTTTTCATTCTTTCCTGAGTTCAGATTTTGTTTTGCACCAGAGAGCATCCTGGAGGAATTTCAGAAAAGTCTGTGTGTGGTAAAGCTTCTCTCTCTCTTTGCATGTCCAAATGCAGTTTTAGTTTCTTTCACACCTGGATGGATGGTCATGTGCCAGTTTCAGAACTTGCTGTGGAGTGATGGGACCATCCAGTGATGGGGCTATCCCTCTGAAAGCAGAGGCCTAATGCTGTGACATTACTAAGTGGTGTGCACCGTACACACTGCTCAGCAGTAGACTGTTTCACAGATGGGTGTACTGTAGAATTTCAATGCCTACTCTAATATTTAAGTTAAACTCTAATAATAAAATGTTTGGAATAGGACCCTTTCTTAATTAGGTCAGTAAAAGTGTCTTTGCCTTGAAAGAAGGGATGGTTTCTCCAACCACATGCACAATCTAAGTCCCGGAAGTAGTTTGCTCTTGCTCGGCATGTTGGCGAGGCCACAGTACTTCCTAGGAGCTTTATCAAAATCCAGGGCTCTACATTAGTATTGGTACCATCTCTAAGTTTTTACTTTTTTTTCTGTTAGTAAAAAAATTCTTTATGACTCCTTCAATAGTCTTACGTTACAATTTACTGTTATATAGCCTGTTTTCTACCCTATTTACAATGATTTTCTTTTTCCATGTTGGCATTTCATATCTTTTACTTTCTACATTCTAGCCTCAGGGATGAAAGGGATCCTCAGGGTTTGACCTTAGAAAAAACCAAAGCAGTGGAGTCTTTAAGAATTTCCCAGTCAGGGCAGCCCCCATGGCGCAGCGGTTTAGCACCGCCTGCAGCCCAGGGCGTGATCCTGGAGACTCCTGGAGACCCTGGATCGAGTCCCACATCAGGCTCTCTGTATGATGCCTGCTTCTCCCTCTGCCTGTGTCTCTGCCTCTCTCTCTCTGTCTCTATGAATAAATAAATAAAATCTTAAAAAAAATTAAAAAAAAAAGAATTTCCCAGTCAGTTATAGGAGTAAGGGTGGGTGTCACTCACAGTCCAGCAAGGCTCACAGGGTGGACAAAACAGAAGTTGGAAGCCATGATGATGAAATTGCTGAAGTATGTCAATATATATAGGTCTCAACCTACAAAAAGCCTTTCCCTAAGGAATCTGCTCTTTGCTGATGGCAGGTGGGTATGGGAGGGGGGGTGGAAGGACAGTCATCATGGTGATAAGTATAAAAACGAGACCATTCATACGAATCTTTAATACTGTGCCCAAAGTTCATAAAAAGTAATGTACTTTTAACAAGAAATTTTCCTGTTTACTATTCAAAAAAAGTAATAGTCCTGAGCACCTCGAGAATTTTTCTGGATGTGATTTAGAACACGGTAAATCGAAGACAAATGTAAGCCTACTTAACTGATTTTGTAGGAAACACCAGGGTGATGGAGCAATTTGATACACTGGATGTGTCAGCCGTGCTTAATCTGGAGTCAGCTCTGGTCAGAGATGGAGCTTCCAGACAGGTGCTCCCAGCGGCTGTCCCACTCATTCGCGACTGGTAAGCCCGACTATGCCACTCGCAGAACCATGTAGAGTCTGGTTGCAAAGTATTCATGGCAAAGTGACACGTTCAGTTTCTTCTGGTAACATAAAGTTTGGTTTTCAAAAACAAATCATCTATGAAATGGAAAGTTATGAAACATTTGAAAGCAGTTAGGCACTTGCAACATAGGTTCTTTCAACAGGCTTTCATTGATTCCGGCATCTTCACAAAATGCTATTAACTGCTACTCAAAACTGATTCATTTTGTGAATGAGGTTTCTGTTGCTTTTTCCTCCTTATTTGTAAAAATTCCTGATTCACAAGCACTCGAATCCTCTTGTAAGCAATACCTTGTATATGTAGAAAGATCCTTTTTAAAATGAAAATAGAATGAGGGAAACTAAGCATTGTTGCCTATTTCCCACAGATCTTTAATTTCTAAAGGGTCCACTTCTGTTGGTTTCTGCATGTTTTTTAGTATAATGTATAATTTATCTTGTATATAGAATATGTGTATGTTTTAAAAGGTGCCTCTCCTCATTCTGTTTGCTGGTTAGTGGAGAATTTTGTTCCCTTCCTATCACAAAGATAGAGCAAATTAAACTCCAGCAATATGATAATCAAACAAACTGATAAAAATCATAGCTAATCAGTGTAGGTGAGATGGTGTAATAGTGCAGAGTAACAGGGGGGAAAAAAAACAAAATTCAAGCCAGTGTAAAAATGTAAATATGACATCTGTTTCTGACATAAACATGCTCCAAAAGAATCACTGAGTGAGGTGGGAATGAATACATGCCTCTGAGGGCCCCCTTTGTGCTAAAGCCTTATGCACTTGACTGCACTCATCAACTTCTGGATCACTTCAGTGCAGGGAGCTGAATTACTGAAAGCCAAAAGCTTCATATGTTACAACTGATTCAGTTATAAGAAGGCTAGTACCTTTTATTTAAAGGTGAAAAGGAAAAGGCATTTCTCAGTATGGGAATGAGAACTATCAATAATACCTGTTATTGATATTTATTTCAGAATAAACAGAGTATTTCAACTTATGCCCAGGGCATCTCAATTCATATCATTGCTCAAAAGCACCATGTGAATCAGATGGAAAATTGTATATATATATATATATATATATATATATATATATATATATATAAAAGAATATGTATTCCTTTATTTGCTCCATTATTTTGGTTCCCTATTAAACGACCCTGATGCAGTTGTCAAATCTCCTTTATTTGGAATATTTTAAACACAAAATTGGGTTCGACTGAGGATTCTAACTGAATTAGCCCCACACTGCAGTTACATAGGGTCCAATTATACGTCAGTCTCCAGAAGGTAGCGCCTAATGACATCTTCCCTTCTTTCTGCCTCTTTTAGTAAAATGAAAGCCAAAGAGAAGTACCAATCCGACGTGTGGTTAGAAATTGAACACCTGAATAAGGGTGAGGAGCTCAGATCTAAAAGGGTATGGGGCTAACTGTTGCCTAGGTCAGGATCTCTTGCCCTCTGCTCCCATGGGTCCCAGTGGCCATGTGAGAGCCCACTTCCTGCTCAGGTGGGAGAAGAGCTGTCTAAAAATCCCAGGTTAGTGTGTGTGTGTGTGTGGTGTGTGGCACGCATGTGTCTACTCTTGATAGAATGTTGAAAGAATCATTTTATTCAGTCTAATTTTATATAATTTAGAGATTCTTTTATCATGGTAAAAACTTTAAGTGGAACTACCTTTTTTCAGTACCATGAAATAGTTCATAAAAATATTTTTGTAATTGACACAACTTTTTTATTCTGTGGCAGTCACTTCCTGGTGTTGGAATGCTGCTATGTGTTGCAGAATGAGGCAAAGCCACTCCACCCCATCTGGAGGTCCGTGAGGGTTTAGGCTGGGTAGGGTTGGGGTAACAGGTGTCTGGGTGTTCCACGCTCTAGGAGACAGTGTGCAGCTGGGGACTCACCAGGGAGACTCACTCAGCCTTGGATCGAGATTTTGATTCTTGGAGTACCTGCTTTAAGCCATTTCCAACAATTTACTAACCCCTTTTGCTTCCCGTTAAGATTTCCTGGACATTTCCCCCTGAATCAGGAAGCTAAAAACATGTCACACTCTGTAATACATGAATCCCTTAAATTTTCTTTCACTATGACAGTATTATTGATAGGAGAATTTAATAAAAATAAGAGGTGGATGTTACCTTGAATGAAGGGGATATTCTGTGTTCTTAACGGAGGCCATTTCTTACACAAATCGGTTAGAGGACCTTCTATATGCCTGAGCTCTCCTTTCTGCTCATTGCACATTTCTGTGGCTCACACAGGACTGGATCAGGGTAGGTTTCCACCAGCTGAGGAATATTCTGGAGGGCAGGGAGCAGGCTAGTAAGGAACTCAAGACAGGCAAACTCTGGAAAAACAGTGGCTGTTCAATAGATATTTGTGGATTGGCCATTTTAATGGACAAGATACAAAACAGTTAAAGAGAATTCAAGTGCCCTTGTGAAGATGAGAACCAGGATAGGTTCAAATTCAAGAGAGATGTAAGGAGGCACTGAGTATAGGATAAGAGATGTGGAGCATCCAGGAGGTGGTGGCCCCTGCCCAAGCAGGGGTGGATTCTCCGGCAAAGGCAAGGACACAGTCTTGCCTGCCACAGAAAAGCCCTGGATGGGGTACTTTGGGCACCAAAACATTGATTGGTGGGAGTCCTGATGAGCTTGACAGTTTTTAGAAGGAACCCAAAAGAGAAAGGCCATATATTATTATGCTTTATGAAGTTAACATTTTACCCTTGAGTTTTATTTTTACCATTATTTTGTCTGAATGCTGTAGAGCAATAAAATCCCTGTTCAGAGTTCTGTGACATTTCTGAACACTCTTCCTTATTTGACTATTAAACAATCGTGCTAGGATTTACAGCTGAAAAACATACTATTAGCAATGTCAGTTGTTAAAGGTATGTTGTTAGAGAAAGTTTAAATCTGTGCTTTTTCATCTCTGATATTTATTTATTTAAAAAGATTTTATTTTTTCTTTCATGAGAGACACAGAGAGAGAGAGAGAGAGAGAGACAGAGGCAGAGACACAGGCAGAGGGAGAAGCAGGCTCCATGCAGGGAGCCTGATGTGGGACTCGATCCCGGGACTCCAACCACGCCTCGGCCGAAGTCAGGCGCCAAACCACTGAGCCACCCAGGGATCCCCTCATCTCTGATATTTAAATGGAATTATAATCATACTTCCAGATTTCATTTTGAATACAGTATATTTAAAATTAGTACAATTGGTAGATGATAAAGTATGGAATTTCCTTAAAATTCCCTTGAGGATTATAATGGAAAGGAGGGGAACTGAGTCGGAAATATTAGAGAGGGAGAGAAACCATGAGAGACTCCTAACTTTGGGAAACAAATAAAGGGTTGTGGAAGGGGAGGGGGGTGGGGAGATGGGGTAACTGGGTGACCGGCACTGAGGAGGGCACTTGATAGGATGAGCACTAGGTGTTATACTATATGTTGGCAAATTGAATTTAAATAAAAACAAATGTAAACAAAATTAA
Organism: Nyctereutes procyonoides; assembly: GCF_905146905.1. Taxonomy (NCBI): domain Eukaryota; kingdom Metazoa; phylum Chordata; class Mammalia; order Carnivora; family Canidae; genus Nyctereutes; species Nyctereutes procyonoides. The sequence goes on along the minus strand of NW_026575146.1, from coordinate 61,467,272 downwards.
TTAAAATAGAATAAAATTCCCTTGAGGAGGGGTGCCTGGCTAGCTCAGTCAGTGATTCTTGAGCTCAGGCTTGTAAGTTTAAGCCCCATGTTGGGCATAGAACCTACTTTATTATTTTTATTTTTTTGGAAACTACTTTAAGAACAAAAGAATCCTTGAGGAAAAACCTCCTCATAGTTGGATACTGTATCCTGTCTAAATATCCTGTCTTGATATCTAAATCAAGATATCAATAATATCTTGATACTATGATAGAAATTTTTAAGTATAACTAATATTTGTTCTATACCTGCCTATGTTCTTACTACAGATAACCTGGGTTAAGAAGTGCACACTAGGTATGTGGGAGGAGTAATGTGAAATTGATTCCTGGAGTGGGGACAAGCTGGCACAGAAAAAGAAGCCATCATTTGCATGACCATATTTCTGAAATCCCCGGGGTCTTCCAAAAAATGTGTTAAGTTTTATTTAAATGTAATACTTTTGGGAAAAAGAAAGCAAAGATTTGACACACAGCAATTATATGCATGAAAACTTAGATCATTTATTTCTGTACTTTCATCATAATTTTGCCATGAATTTGCTAAAAACGTGTTTCATTTGAGATGCAGAATTCTAAGAGGTATTAAATGCATTTTATTTATATGAATAAACAAACATTTTGATTTAAATACATGATACATGATAAATCAGGTCAGCTCTGAAAAATACAGTCTGAGAATAATTTTAAATAGATCAGGACCAAAGAAGGTGTGAACATTAGTTTTATTTTTCTAGCTAAAACATGTTTGCCTTGTTTTCCAGTGATAGTGCAAGAAGACCCAAGGTCATCCTCTGTGGCACCTTGTGGTACAACCACCAGTGCTGTGGCTCAGTGTGAGGTATGTACGAAGTTCCTGGAGTATGTTTTGCAGCCTCTTCAGAAGTTACTGATGTTCTCAAAATCGTACTTTCTTCTTGCTCTAAAACCGTTTTAACATCCTTCCAAATGAGAGGCCCAGAGGCTTGACACAAGCACATGGGAAAGACACAGGTGTGATGGGAAATTAGGCTGCAAGTTTATGTAAGATGTAAAGTCATTTGTATTGGGATTAAAACAATGAACAAAATATTTTACATTGCAAACCATGACACATGTACAGAAAAGTGCATCTAATACCCGTGTCATCTGTGCTCAGGGGCAAATGGAAGCTTGGTTGACAACTTAGGAATGCTTGCTGCTGGGTCGCAAGCCTTCCTTTTCTGCAGGGTCCACCCTGCTGTTCAGGGTACTGACTTCCTCACCTTTTGTATTTGTTCACACTCCACAAAGGATTCTAATTTAGAATGCTTGTAAGTGGAAACATGTGAGTGTCGTGCATGTGGAGCATAGTATGTTCAGGTATATTTTTGTGCAGTGATCCATTATATGAACATGATGGAGTCTGCTTCCCCATTCTGTTGTGGAGAAAACTCTGGATATGTGTTTGGCTCCAGTCAGGAGGACAGGAGCTGTACTGGTTATTTTGTTTTATTTTATTTTAAAGATTTATTTTTTTATTTGAGAGAGTGCATGCATGCATGCATAGGCAGTGGGAGGCACAGAGGGAGAGGGAGAGAGAATCTTAAGCAGACTCCTGGAGGCTCCAGTGTAGAGCCCCATGTGGGGCTCGATCTCATGACCCAGAGATTATGACCTGAGCCAAAATCAAGAGTCAGACCCTTAACCAATAGAGCCACCCAGGTGCCCCATGTATCAATTATTTTAATAGAGGCATTTTATTTATTAATTTATTTTAAACAGCTTTATTTAGGTGCAATTGCTGTATAATTGAGGTACATATTTAATGTATACAATCTGACACACAGTCCTGTAAAACCAGTCAAGGTATACCTGTTACCTCCAGAAGCTTCCCTGTTCCTCTTTTTCATTGTTGTGGTAAGAACACTAAACAGGAAAGAAACTCTCCTAACAAGTTTTAGGTGCACAATATGGTATCATTAACCACAGGCACAATGCCATGCAGCAAATCTCAAGAGTGTATTCATCTTGTGTAACTGAAACCTTTCGCCCACTGACTGACATCTCCTCATTCCTCCTCCCCACCAACCCCTGGGGAGCACTCCCACTCTCCACTTCTATTAATGGGATTATTTTAGATTCCTCATAGAAATGGAATCGTGCAGTATATGTCCCTCTGCAGCTGGCTTATTTTACTTAGCATGTCCTCTGGGTCCATTCATGTCGTAAGGACATTTTACAACAGAGAACTGATGGAACAGGCATCAGAGGACTTAAGTCAAAAAAGCAAACAGTGAGGCAACAATGAGGCAGCAACCGCAAGAAGTAGCTATCACCTCTGGAATTTGCAAGACAAACAGAAGGGGTTGGGGCTCCAGAACCTGGAAGCCTGGAACACAGGGTTGGTTCACTGGGTGCAGAAGGAAGTTGCAGACTGGGCCAACTATGGCTGGGAGGCAGGGCTCTGCAGGTTATTACACAGCTATCATGTACTGGGTGAGAGAAAACACCTGAAGTCAGAGGTTGTCGATGCTCATTCTTGGGAACTGCCATGGTTCTCCCACTATGGTCCACCAGTCAGCATGGAGCTCTAGTACATTGGGTAGCAAACGACATTTTGGCCTGGGACTGTCTCTCAGTGGACCCAGTGGTCCATGTCTCTAACCTGTGGTTAGTTCCCCAGTCACTGAGTGTATGATGAGAATAAACAGACTCAAAAACTGGTATGACCCATGCATGATCTCCATGTCCTGGGGAGTGAGGGAAGAAAGAGCCAAACAGAAGCCTCCAGCTGTTCCTTGCTGGAGAGTGTCATAGGCAGAATTCTAAGTGACCCTTAAGATCTCTGCTACCTGGAGTCCAAATGCTGTAAAATCCCCTCCCCTGAGTCTGAGCAGGATGAGTGAGAATGAGATAGATTATCAACTCCCATGGTTAAGTTACTAATCAGTTGACTCTGAGTGAATGAAAAAGGAGATTACCCTCAGTGGACCAGATCTAATCAATCAAGTGAACTCTTTACAAGAAATTTGCGTCAGAGAGACATCCTTCCATTAACCTTGAAGATGGGGCCCCCATGAGTTTTATAGCTGCAAGGAAAAGAATTCTGCTAACAACGAGAGCTACAAAGAGGACCCCAAGCCTCAAAAGATACTCCAACCCTTTCCAACACTTTGATTTCAGCTTTAGGAGACCCTCATCAGAGTAGCCAGCTATGCCATGCCTGGACTTCTGGCACACAGAACCATGAGATAATGGATGGGTATTGTTCTAGCGTGCCAAGTTTTTGGTAATTTGTGACTCAGCAAGAGGAAGCTAAGACAAATAGTATATCAAAGTAAAGCCTTGTCCAGGGGCAGTCTAGAGTGCAGTGCAAAGAACTGAAAAGTGCAGGGCTACTTATCTATCAATCCTCCTCCATCATCTGTTTGTTCTGTGCAGAAGTACATAGATCTTGAAGAATGTGATAGTTTATTGAAACTTAATCACATGGTGACTCCAATTGCAACTCCTGTTTCATACCTGCTTTATAGTTATCTATCTGACAAATGCTTTTTTCCCCTGTTATACCAATCTCTAAGTTTCATTTTGTGCACATATTAACGAATTCTATGGCTGCTTTTTGGATGATAGTAATTATAAAACAACATTGGTTTCCATACATATATCTATTTCAGAGATGTTAAAATGCAAAAAAAAAAAGTGTGCATCTTATAGCTCGTAAAATATGGCCAACGACAAACCTTAAAATAACTGCAGGGAAAAGGCAATAAAATGTGGCATGCCTTACTCAGAAAATAATCAAACAGATCTTCTGGAAATGAAAATTATATGGATATAATTGGCAGGAAAAATGCACAGAACAGAAGAGAATTATTGAATTGCAAGACAAATCAGAACAGGATGGAGAAAGAAAATTCTAGAAAATACAGGAGAGGATAAACAGTGGGAGTGAGGTGCGAAGTTCTAACCAGCATTTGGTCCAAGATGTGAAAGGTGAGTGGAGAGAACAGAACAATAGTTGAAAATATAACAGTGAGATCTTTTCAGATTCAGGAGTAGTTCACAGATCCAAGAAGCTTAGCAAATCACTGTTGTGATGAATGAGAACAGCTTCACACCTAGACACATAGCGAAGCTGCAGATTTATGTCTTAAGTCATCCAGAGTAAAAAAAGTAGATTACCTAAATATGATAGCAGATGGAATGATATGCGACTTCTTCAGTATCACCAGAAGCTTGAAGAAAGATATTTATGGGCCGTAAGGAAATCACTGTCGACCTAGAAATACATGCACAGCAGGAGTATCTTTCAAGAATGAGGGTGAATTTCTTTCATTTACAGACAAGTGAGAACTAAGAGAAGAGAATCTGTCAACAGCACACTCTCACTGAAGGAAATTCTCAAGAAGGCACTTTAGCAGGAAGAAATGGGTCACGAAGGATAGGTCTAAGATAAGAGAAGAATAGAGAACAAAGCAAGTGGCAAACGTATAAACAAACATAAATGAACACTCAGTGAATGAAACAGTGGATATAATGTCTAGAGGGTTGAAAAACAAAACAAGATGGACTTAAACTGGAAACAAAAACATTTCATTCAGGAGAGAGGTAAGCGAATCTACAACAGTCTAAGACCTGGGTGTTGCCCAGGAGGACAACAAAGATTTGATTACATTCAGATTTGTGGAGTTAGCTGGGCATGCTTTAATTCCCAGGGAAAGTACAAACAGAATAGACACAGTATGAAGAAGTTCAAAGGCAGAAACAGCAATCACAGAGTCAGCTAATCTAACAAGACAAGAAAGGGGAGAAATTGGGAGCAGATGGGACAAATGGTGAGCACAAACCAAGATGGTGGAAAGAAATCTCAGTAACAACTAACCAAATTGATTACAAGTAACAAAAACACTCCAGAGACAAAAAAAAAAAAAATACTGTCCAAATAGATGAAATAAAATCTAACATATACTGTTTACTGTTCATGAGGGATATCTCTAAACTTAAACTACAGAAAGCCTTAATGTTGGTTAGACATTAACTGAAGGGAGGCTGAGATCTCTATATGAATATCAGATAAAACCCAACACACAAAATAGTATTGACAGTAAAGAAAGTCACTTAATAGAATAATGAAAGGCTACTTTTACCTAGAAGTCATACTAGTTTTAAATATATATGGATCAAACAGTGCACCTTAAATACATATATAGGGAAATGACAGAAGTACAAGGAGAAATAGACAAATCCTCCATGATAGGAAATTACTCAGTAATAGACAGGAAATACTTGAATAAAATGATAACAAAATTGACCTAATGGAAAAATACAGAACAGGGCACATAATCAAAGCTGAAATCAGTTTCTTCTTAAAATCATAGAAAAAAATTTTTTTAAATGAGTAGACAGACCACAAACTAAGTTTCAACAAACATCAATGGGTTGGACTCAAGGAAAATATGTTCTCTGACCTTGAAAGAGCTAAGTTAGAAGTACATATTTTAAAAATATATGTTCAGTTCCTATATGTAAATTAAGAAATACATTATTAAGTAAACCATGAATCAAAGGAGAAATTCTAATGGAAATTAGAGAATAGTTTGGACTGACTAATAACAAAAACGTTACACTTCAGTATTAGTGGAGTGCAGCTAAAGCAGTATTTAAAACATGTACATAACCTTATGTACATAAAATATAAAAGAAGAAAACCTGAATAATTAATCCATTTTTAGAAGTTACAGACAAAAGTACCAATTTAAACTTGAAGAAGGTGGAAGGCAAAAACAAATAAACAACTTAGGAGCAAAAATTCATGATATAGAAAAAAGTAACAAAATAGAAAGGAACAGTAAAGCCAATAGTTTCAACTTCGATAAAAACAATAAAAGTGACAAAAGTATGTGATGGTTCATTGAGAAATAAAAATAGAAATAAAAGGCACATAAGGCCCATATAAAAAATTGATAAAAAGGACCTCATATCTGAGGCATATAAAGATAATGTAATACAAAATAACTTTGGACCATTTCAAAATATGAAAAAATTTCATATCAATATGTAAGAAAAATTTGGATAAATCATTAGAAAGTGTCACTTATTCAAATCAACTCAAAACAATGTGAAAAACTTGAATATTCCTATAATTATTTAAGAAGTTTTTTTTGAAGATTTTATTTATTTATTCATGAGAGAGAGAGAGAGAGGCAGAGACACAGGCAGAGGGAGAAGCAGGCTCCCTGTGGGGACCCCAATGTGGGACTTGATTCCAGGACCCTGGGATCATGCCCTGAACCGAAGGCTGATGCTCGACCACTGAGCCATCCAGGTGTCCCTAAAGAAGTTGAATCTGTTGTTAAATATCTTCCTACAATAAAACTCTAGGTCCAGATAGCTTCTATCAAACATTCAAGATGAAATAATTCCAATCTTATCAAAATCTTCCAAAGAATAGAAAAGGAAGAAATACTTCCTGTGATGGTTAATTTTGTGGGTCAACTTGACTGGGCCACAGGGTGCCCAGACATTTATTCAAAACGTTATGTCTCTGAGGATGTTTTTGGGTGAGATGAACATTTGAATGGACTGAGTAAAGCAGATTGCCCTCTCCAGTGTGGGTGGGCCTCATCCAAACAGTTGAAGGCCTGAATAGATCACATGGGCTGACCCTCTTGTGAATAAGAGGTATCTCCTTCTGCTTGACCGAAAGCACTGGGGATTGGTCTTTCCTTGGACTTGAAGAGAAACATTGGCTTTTCTTGAGTCTTTTGGACTAGGACTTACACTTGGATAGCTCTCTCAGACCTCCAGCTTGCTGACTGCAGACCTTGGGAATTTGCAGACTCCATAATCATGTGAGCTAATTCCTTCTAATAAGTCTTTTTATGTATATAAAGTTAAAATGACACATATAAAAATAAAGATATATAAGCAAATAAGTAAGTACATATATACATTTATTATGAGGATTTGGCTCACATGGTTATGGTAAAGACCCAGCAAGAGATAGATAGATAGATCTAGACAGATGTACTTCTCCTCATGGTTCTGTTCCTCTGGAGAGTGCTGACTAAGAAGGATTTTGGCACCCGGAAGTAAAGTGCTGCTCCCACAAATTCCTAAAAATGCAGACGTGGCTTTGGAACGGGTGATGGGAAGGCTGGCAGTGGCTTGAGGCACAGCTAGAAAAAGCCCAGATTGCCAGGGAGGGTCTGTGGGCAGATGACAGGCGTTCTGGGTGATTCTGGTGAGAGCCCAGAGGGAGAAGTGGGGAGCTGGGGGGGGGGGAACGCCTCCGTTCTCTTGGAGAACACATAAATGATCACGAGCAGAGCCCTGATGGGATGGTTGTGAAGGGCTGTTCTAGGCAGTTTTCAGATGGAAACAAGTTGGTGCTTACTGGAAGGTGAAGGATGAGAACCCAGCTTAACTGTGTTCTCGTGTTTTGGGGAAGGTCACACTTGCCCTGAATTATTCAGCAGAGACAACTTCTAGGCCAAGGACTGAAGGTCTGGCTTGGGGCCTTGTTACTGCAAGAGTTCGAGAAATGCGTTGGAAAAGGGAATTGTCCAGGAGTAAGGAGCAAGGACACCGTGTGGAGAGGCAGCGACGCCAAGGGAGGGAGAAGCCCGGGAAGATGGACACAGATGTTGGAGCTCAATCTGAGGGGGGTGGAGGGCCCAGCAGCTGGGACGGCAAGGAGGGATGCTCCTGTGGAAGCCAGAGGGAGCCTGACGCTTCTCGCACACTTCTAGCCTCTAGAACCTCTATCACCGCCTGTGGGTTGTGTCCCCTTTCGCTGTAGGCTTGTCTGAGCTCTGCTATACACAACAGACACTGCTTTCCTTCAACAGGGAAGGACCCGTGTCATGGCCTCCTGGAAACCAATATGGTGTCAGCTGAGAAACAGGCGACTCCTGAGAGCAGCTTGCTCTCTGCCCAGGATCCAGGGCAACAGGAATTCATTAAGAAGAGCTGAATGGAGCCCGAAGAAATCTAGTTACGGTCACTTGTCATGGAAAGTAGGATGGTGTTGTTGTTTCTGTTCACTTTCTGTTGCACATGTTCACTTCTGTTTTGATGAATAGACAAAAAAGCCTTTTCTTCTTGATCCATTTCTAACCCTGAATTTAATAGACTATGCTTTTGCAAACTGAAATAAAGCATTTTTTTAATAATAATAAAAAAGGAACCAGAAATGAGACGTTTAGAAAAGTCTCAAGCCTATCCGTATGGCAAAAAAAGGAGAAAGCCTTTTTTCTGAGAACACCAAGGGTATGGCTGAACCACCATTTGATGAGGACATCGTGGCAGGGACTCACACGTTTAACCAGCCCTGTCAGCACAGGCCAGGAGCAGAGAGGGCATTAAACCAGCAGAGACACTGCCAGTTTGAAGGGGAGGGGATGAAGAATGCTGACGGAATGAGGACTGGATTCTACAGGGCTGGACCACAGAGCTACGAGGCTGTGAGCTGTGCACTATTCCTTAGGAAAGGGGAGGATGACCCTGAGGCAATTCAAAGACCATAAGGGCTGGGGGTGCCTGGGTGGCTCAGTCGGTGAAGTGTCTGCTTTCAGCTCAGGTCATGATTCCAGAGTCCTGGGATTGAGTCCTGCATCAGGTTTCCCACTCAGTGGGGAGTCCGCTTCTGCCTCCGTTCCTCCCCTTTTGCTTGTGCTCTTTTTTTCTCTCTCAAATAAAATCTGTAAGCAAACAAGCATACAAACAGAGACCATAAAGGCTGATCCTCTCACCACAAGCTCAGAGGGCAAAACTACATCCTCCTTGGTTTCAGAGAGCAGAGGAGCTACAGAGGACTTGGGAGGACATGGAATCCAACAGGATTATTCTCAAGACTTAGGGCCACCTGGGTGGCTCAGTTGGTGAAGCATCTGCCTTCAGCTCAGGTCATGATCTCAGGGTCTTGGGATGGAGTTCCACATCTGGCTCCCTCCAGGTGGAGAGTCTGCTTCTCCCTCTCCCCCTTACCACAACTCATTCTCTCTCTCCTTCTCTCTCTCTCAAATAAGTACATATAATCTTAAAAAAAAGACTGACAGTAATTAAAATGGGATGGTATTGGCAAATGCATAGACACACAGACCAACAGAACAGAACAATATCCAGAAAAAAGGTATCTGTGGATACTTGACTTATAAAGCTAGGACTGCAGAGCAATGGGGCAAAGACTATGAAAGCACAAGCCTCAGAGTGGAGAAAGATATTTGCACCACAACAACTAGCAAAGGCTCATATCCAGAATATACAAAGAACCCTGTATCAGTAAGAGAAAATCAGTCAGCTTGGCAGGAGAGGGGCAAGAAGCTTAACAGACAATTCATAGAAGAGGAAATCCAAAGAGACAATAAATATATTAAAAGTTCTAAACCTCTTGAGATAGCATAACACAGTTACTGCAGTGCTTAAAAGAAAAACACAGCAAAGCAAGCGCTGGTGAGTACATGGAGCAATGAGGACCAGAGGTACTGTAATTCCATTCCAAGGGATACAGTCTAGGAATCTTGCACACCTATGCCAGAAAATACATATAAGGATGTTCTTGACAGCTCAGACAGGAACAAACCCAAATGTCCATCAAACAGGGGAGTGAATAAAGAAATTCTGGTGTACTAATATAATGAACTACTGCATAGCAATACAGATGAATGAGCCACAGCTACCCACAATACCACGGGTGAATCTCATCAACACAAGGTTGCGGAATGGGGTAACTGGGTGACGGGGATTAAGGAGGACACGTGATGTCATGAGCCCTGGGTGATGGATGCAACTGATAAATCACGGACCTCTACCTCTAAAACTAATGACACATTCTATGTTAATTAATTGAATCTAAATTAAATTAAAATTTTAAAAAACCCACTATATTGAGTGAAAAAAAAAACAGGCACGCAGGAGAATAGACAGGGAACAAATGAAACTCTAGCAGTGTCCCATCCAGCCTGTCAGCAGGGATGCTCTGTGCTGCACCTGCCTGGGGCACTCAGTGGACCTGCATCACGGGTAGAGAGCCCCGCAGACATTTCCCACAGCCAGTGTTGTGGTTGGACTGACCCTTGTGGTTCTTATTATGATTGCAGGACTCATTTCAGCAATAACCTCCAGGGAGCTCTGAGGAACGAGATTTATCACTGACAGTCCTGGAGAATACTGGGCATGCCCAGGGCCACTTTTCATTGGCAAATTTAGAGCATAAGCATGGGAAGGAAGAAGCAGGGTCACCCGAGTAGTCAGGTGTCTAGGTTACCCAGGGCTTTCTGCAAGAAAAACCCTAACCCTTACCCTAACCCCGTGGGGACAGCCTCATTCCTTATCTGCTTGGTTTGCTAGTAGCTGTGCGATGCAGCTGGCAGTATGTTTACTCGAGATGGATGTCTTTCGAAATGGATGCCTCCACAATCAAAAGCTGACTGTCAAGCATTTAAATTACCATCAGAAGTTTCTGGCAGGCACTTAACACCACAGTAGTGTTTAGGGATGCATACTTAATGTGGTCAGTTTCCAAACAAATGCAAAGAGGCTACTGCTGGATCCAAGATGGTTTCTTTTGGGGAGGAGGAAGGTTGTGAATGGGACCCAGAAGGGGCTTCCCGGTGCCGTCAGGGTCCCAGTTTTGGATGTAGGTGGTACTTTGCTGGTGGTGGGCATCACAATAATTAACATTATATGATTTGTGCCCTTTCCCCTGTATTTGCTACATCTCACGCTGCAAAACAAATTTACTAAATAAAGAAAAGAGAGAGAGAGAGAACCAATGTAAAGGGACTAGCTGGCGAGGCAGAGGAGTGTGAACTCATGTGGCTGTGATCAGAGGTCTGAGTGTAGGGACAGCAGCGAGGGAGGTGGGAAGACTTGAGTTTCTGGTGTGCACTGGGCACTGTGATGACAGCTGGATGGGCACCATGCACAAGCGCTCTACCAGGGAATGCATCTATTAACAATAAGTGACAGGCAGGCGTTACTGAGTTTTGAGTTCCAACCTTCAGCCTTAGGGCTTAACTACTTTGTTGAGAGCCTTGCATCCGCCACGGAGAAAATGGAACTAATTAATGGGAATAAATCCAAAAAAGCAGGATTTTAAATTCTCCCCAACAAAGAAGCACCAATCAAATATTACGTGAATAGTGTATTGTGTTTCACAACAGTGGTCACATGAATTAATGGTGAAAGACACGGTCTTTCCAATTTGAGAAAAAAGAAAAAAAAAACAGGACATTTGGGGATTTAAGCCACATATCTGATGCTGCCTTGAACTGAACGCAAGCTTAGGAAGTAACTATCAGAGATTTTTGCTTTGCACACCATCAATTATTTCTGCTTCTAATAATTTGGCCTGACTCTGAAAAGTTTGTTCTGTTGGCCCAAGAACATGCTCAAACAAAGCCTTAGGGTTTTTGTTTTTGTTTTTTTTTTCCATCAGTGAAGGCTCCAAGACTAAGGGCTGCTTGGGCGGCGTAAGCCTTTCTAACGTCTCCCAGCTACCCCAAACCCTCAAATACCCAGTTACAGTGGCCATCACAACTACAACCACCATCAGCATAATTTAATGTGTATTCTTAAACAGAAATTTAACTGAGTAAATTTAAAGAACTAACAAACAGAGGGGAGCTCTGAGAATAATACAAATCAGAAGGCTTTCCTCAACAGGGACATTATTAGCAAAAGAAAAGAAAGGGTAGTCTCAAGCAAGGTCACCTTCCCTTAGATGGAAGGGCGGGGGAGTCTTCTCAGGCAGATTGCCTCACTAGTGTGATCAAGAAATTCCAGATTGATTGGCTTACAGTTCCACTGCTGGGAGAGGCTGAAACTACACTAGGTTAGGTGTGCCATCTTGGTGAGGCTTAACATAAGTGACTCCATTTTGGGTATATTGTTTCTTAATATTTAACAACATTAAAAAGCAAAACACATTTTAAAAATATTTTATTTATTTGAGAGAGATAGAGAGAGTGGAGCATGAGGGTGGAGCAGAGAAGCAGGCTGAGCAGGGAGCCGGAGACATGCAAGGGGCTCTATCCCAGGACACCGGGATCATGATCTGAGTCCAAAGCAGATGCTTAACCAATAGAGCCACCCAGGTGCCCCTGAAACAATTTTTATTCTCTAGTATCATAAAGAACACTGTGTGCATGCAACCCCAGGAAGGCTGTCCCCCTTGCCTTTAGACCCATCCTCTCCTATACAGAAATCCTGGAGCTGCTTCTGCATTTTGTTTAAGCCATAACTTTGGAAATCACTAAATTATGTATTATTTGATCTTACAAACTAAATTTTAAAAATTTCTTAACATAAAGGATGCTGACCCTCAGTGCCAGTTTCTGTGCTGTTAAATAAGCAGGGGATTGTATTCGACCATAAGTCTCGAGGTTGATTAGCTTCTTGTACTCTCACTTAATGCCTAATGTGGTATAGGGGAGAAACAGTTCTTCTCTCCTCTTCCTGGATCTCTGGTTGGGCCTAGAATGAAACTGACATAAGAGATTAACAAGAGAAAAACATACAAAATTTTAACTGAATTTTGACTTGTATGTGAGAGTCTCTGCAAGAGAAGTGACCAGAGCAGGAAATTCTTTTGCCTTTTAGACAAAGAAACAAATCGCATGTGGAGACTTGACATGATAAAGGGAGTTGGCTCTATGGGCAGTGGATGCTGAAGAAGTAACTAGGAAGATACAGGCTGGGCAAACAAGGTTTGTTTAGACAGCCTTCCTGGCCCCAAATATCCCATCTCTGATGATAAGAATGTCTTCCCTCCTCCTGGTTCAGGGAGGGACCTTCCACAGGGGGGATTTATCACCTGCTTTCACAGGAAGACAAAGGAGGGTCAGTGTGTCCTTGCACTGTTTCTCCAGTAACTTTAATTCAAAATAATCAATAAGCCAAAGTGGCATATCTTCATCAGGCACCCTCACAGACAGAATTCGTCTCTTTAGTTTCAAGTTCATTTCTCTGTTATCCACTCTGGAGGGAATCCACCTTTCTTTTGAAGCCTAGCATTTTTCTTTTCTCTTCTCTTTTCAGATTTTACTTATTTATTTGAGAGAGAGCTAGAGCATGAGCAGGGGGAGGGGCAGAGGGAGATGGAAAAGCAGACTCCCGCTGAGCAGAGAGCCTGATATAGGGCTGATCCCAGGACCCCAGGACCAGGACCTGAGCTGAAGGCAGACTCTTCACCAACTGAGCCACCCAGGTGCCCTGTCTTAGCACTTTCAAGTGGAAGAGAAAGATGCATGTGTGTGTGGGGTGAAGTACTCAGGGCTATGGTGGGAGCAGACTAATCACTACTGCAGTGTTAGGGCAGCAGCCTGTATGTTGAAATACTTGCGACAAAAATATTAAAATTATAGTTACTGAGAAATATTGTAATGTTCATGACTGAAGAACCATGTGTTCTATACAATGATCTGATTTTTTTTTTTCCTAGACAGATCCAGTTGAGAACATACTTGATCAGAACCTCAAGATCAAGTTTTACATCAGTTCTGGGTCCGTGTCTCCATCCTCACACAGTGGAGATGAAGCCGACCCAGTTAAGGTGCCTCCTTGGGGTAGCTTTGCTCACAAACACTTCATGTGTAACAAAACAAAGGCAGATGATTCAGAAAGAGAGTGGCATTTTTTTCCTAATCACATATGCTACTTGGTTGGCACAGTCCCTTAGAGAGTCTTCAGTTTAACTGGTAACACTGGAAGACTTGAAACTCGGATGAGAACATTACTCTCGAAAGTCAGTAAAAAAATGACAAAGGCTCTTGAAGAACAGGCTTAATGAGGCTTAATGATTATGTCTACTCTGAATATAAGGAGTCAGATATAGCAGGAACATATATCGTAACATAAAATCTGGGGTTATGAATAATTAGTAAGGTATCAATTAGTAAAGTATATATTTGTGACTGTGCTTATTAAAATTGGAGATGTTTTATTTTCTATGCAATGGTACATGAAACAACTAACTCTTCATTGGCCCTTCCTTCATGTTGGTCAGGGACTGTCTCTCAGACAAAAGAAACTGTTTCCTCCAGAAGTCAAAGCATTTGGTGTCTTTTAGCTCACAGGCTCCCTGTTCAGAAAGGCCTTTCCCCTCCTGCTCTGCATCTCCTTCACCCCCATTAATCCCAGCAGGGATTCTTTGCTGCCGCTGTGGAATCCTGGGGGCTGGGCCACGAGTTGTGAGGTTAGCATGCAGTTTAGTTGGGAAAGAGCTTCAATGTGGCTTGGGGCCAGGCAGGGCATTATTTGCAAATTCTGCTCAGAGCCTCTGAAAAAATTTTTTTTATTTTTAATAATAAATTTATTTTTTATTGGTGTTCAATTTGCCAACATACAGAATAACACCCAGTGCTCATCCTGTCAAGTGCCCCCCTCAGTGCCCGTCACCCATTCACTCCCACCCCCCCCCCCCCGCCCTCCTCCCCTTCCACCACCCCTAGTTCTTTTCCCACAGTTAGGAGTCTTTATGTTCTGTCTCCCTTTCTGATATTTCCTACCCATTTCTTCTCCCTTCCCTTCTATTCCCTTCCACTATTTATATTCTCTGAAATTTTGATAACAATTTTATCTTACTGTTTTAAAATTTTAACAATGAAGTATTTCCATCATAGAGGAATGATCTATTGCAAATCCATATACCTATTACTCACAAATTTTGCACAAAAAGAAATTAAGATGAAATTGAAGGCACTTAGATCTATAGAAAAGTGCTCCTTTGATGCACATTTGGGTTGATTCCATTTCTCACTAGTACAATTTCTCTATTATAATGAGCCTGTTGGTATCTGCTGCTTCTACAGGTAATCCCCTCCCCACTCCAATCCATGGTTTCAGTTAGCTGCCCTCAACCAGGGTCCAGAAACAGATGATCCTCTTCCTGACATGTGCTCAGAGGGTCAACAGTCCCCTGACACAAGGTCACAGTGCCTGCATCCTTCACCTCACTTCATCTCATCATGTAGGCATTTTACCAGCTCACATCATCACAAGAAGGGTTAGGACAGGACAAAAAGATGCTTTGGGGGAGAGAGAGAGAGAGAGAGAGAGAGAGAGAGAGAGAGACCACATTCACATAATTTTTATTACAGTATATTGTTAAAATTGTTCAAGTTTTCGTTACTTATTGTTGGTAATCTCTCACTGTTCCTAATTTATAAAGTAAACTTTTTCATAGGTATGTATGAATAGGAAAATATATTATATATATATATATATTATATATATAATATATATATATATATAGGGTTTGGTACTATCTGTGGTTTTAGGCATCCACTGGGGGTCTATATACATATGGGAGAGTTTGTTATTTTCACATATATGCATGTTTTGGCAGCAGAGTGCTTTAATTTTGGGGAAATATTTACAGATTTTAGGGAAACTTTGCGGGTACAGCATTAATTTATTTTTCCTAGACTACCAGAGGCTGCCTTCTGATTTTTCATCACCTCGGATACTTCAGTGTGTTTTTTATAATTAAGAATATTCTCCTACACATACCATAAGAGACTTTTAATCATAGGAAACAAACTAAGGGTTACTGGAGGGGAGAAGGGTGGGAAGACAGGGTAACTGGGTGACGGGCATGAAGGAGAGCACGTGATGTGATGAGTACTGGGTGTTATATAAGACTGATGAGTCACTCTACCTCTGAAACTAATAATATGCTATATGTTAATTAATTGAATTTAAATAAAAAAAAGAATATTCTCCTACATAGATACACCCACTGTACAACCGTTGTGCCTGACGGTGACGCAGTCCTACCATCTGACACTAAGGCCCCATACAGGTTTCACCAGTTGTCCCTGTGGTGCCATCATAGCTAAAGGACCCAGTTCAAAATTCTGCTTTGTTGGTGCTTGTCATCTCTCTTCAGTATCTCCCCATCTGCAACAACTTCTTAGTCTTTGTTTTATTTCATGACCTTGAGACTCAAAAGCCACAGGCCAGTGTAGAGTAGGATGCTCCTCATTTAAAAAAAAAAAAAAGGTTCCTCGTGCCTTCATGCAGGTTACACATCGTTGGCAAGAATATTCCAGAGGTGATGCTGTGTGATGCATCCCATCAGGTGGGATGTTTGCTTTGACCACTGCCCTCAGGTGGAATTTTCCAGACCTCTCCTTTCCTTTGTAATCACTATTTTGTAGAGAGTATTTTTGTAGAAAGTACCCTATTGCTCACCAAACTTTCAATTTATTTATATCTGTAGGGACCCCTGGTTTCTAATTTTATTAAGTGGCTTACAATTGATGAGTGTCATTGTTTATTCTGATGTTCTAATGGTCACAGATGTGGTCTGTGTGAGCCCTTTCTTTGGTACCTTGTCCTTCTGACATGCCTTCATCACTCGTTGAGCACCATCTCTCTATCTGGCAGAACAAGATGCATCAGCTCATCTGTCTGGTATTCCCCAGCCCTGCATTCAGCCATTTTTCCAAGTAACACTGATGGTGGCTTTCAGTGGAGAACAGTATTTAGAAGTCTAGCTCTGAGTGTTAGGTGTGCCCTCACTATTGCAGTATCACTGTTTCAGGCTCTTTTTTTTTTTTTAAGATTTTATTTATATATTCATGAAAGACAGAGAGAGGGAGGGAGAGATAAAGACAGAGGGAGAAGCTGGCTCCTTGCATGGTGCTTGATGCGGGAGTTGATCTCAGGACTAGGATCACACCCTGAGCCAAAGGCAGATGCTCAACTGCTGAGCTACCCAGGCATCCCTATTCCAGACCCTTTTACGAGAGAAAGTTTGTACATCAGTCTATATGTAGAAATCTTTTTTTTTTTTTAAGATTTATTCATTTGAGAGAAAGAGGGAGAGACAGAGAGAGTGCAGTGAGTGCAAGCAGGAGGAGGGGCAGAAGGAGAGCAAGAGAGAGAATCACAAGCAGACTCCCTGCTGATCGTGGAGCCCTCTAGGCGGGGTTTGATATCATTACCCCGAGATCACCACCAGAGCTGAAATCAAGAGTCAGCTGCTTAAATGACTGAACCATCCAGGTGCTCCAAAATTTATCTATCTATCTATCTATCTATCTATCTATCTATCTATCTATCAATCATCATCTATCTAATCTATCTATCATCTATCTTCTATCATCAATCTCATTTATCTATATTATCTACATATCGATCATATATCAATCTATCATCTATATCTATCCATCTATCTATGAAAACTGAACTTGTGCACACATAAATAATTCCAATCCAACATCATAAGGTTCATTCTAGTTTTGTCTCTGTCCACATTTCTAACTCCCTTCTGTGACCAGTCTCCCATCTCTGCAGATAGCCCATTCTCACCCCATGTGGGCTCTGCATCCACACTCCAGGTCACCCTGCATGCACACACTCTTCTGCCTGGGGAAGAGAGTTTTTCAGAATCTATTTCTACTCTTAGCAGCACGTAAAAATTCTCATTTCCTTAAACCTATGTCAACACTAACTGCTTCTAGGCATTTGAAAATTTGCAATTCTGATTGGTATAAAGTGGTATCTAATTATTGCTTTCATTTTGTCAAGCTGAAGTTTTTAATTTTAACCCAGTAAAATTCGTTAGTCCTTTCTTTTATTCCTCGCACTTTTTGTGTGTTTTCTGAGAAATCCATTTCCATCTATCCTTCTATCCCAAAGGTTCCAAAAATATTTAAGGTTTTGCTTTTCACATTTAGGAAATTATATCTTTGCTTGGTAGGAAATACAAATCAGTTTTTGCCATTTTGATAGTTTTCCAATCACATTCATTGGCTAGTCTATTATTTTCCTAATAATTTGTACAGGTAAATCCTATTTAATTGTGCTTTGCTCTACTGCATTTCACAGATATTGCAATTTTACAAAATAATATCGTGGTAACCCCGGGTCGGGCAAGTCTCTCAGTGCCATTTTTCCAATAGCATTTGCTCATATCTTGTCTCTGTGTCACATTCTGATAATTCTTGCAATATTTCAATTTTTCATTATTATATTTGTCATGTGATCTATGATCAGTGACTGTGACTCACTGAAAGCTCAGATGACAGTGCTTTTTAGCAATAAAGTAAATTTTTTATTTTTTGATTAGCTGTATTGCTTCTTATTTTTTATTTAAATTAAATTTGCCAATATATAGTATAACGCCCAGTGCTCATCACATCATGTGCCCTCCTTAATGCCCATCACCAGTTATGCCATCCTCCACTTGCCTCCTCTTTGGCAACCCTTTGTTTCCCAGAGTTAGGGGTTTCTCATGGTTTGTCTTCCTCTCAAATTTTTCCCCACTTAGTTTCTCCTTCCCTTCAATAAAGTGTTTTAAATTAAAGTATGTACATTGCTCTTTTTCTTCTTTCATTATCGAACTATAGTTGACATAAAATGTTATTAGTACTCAATGCTCACCACCATAAATGTAGTTACCACACATTATTACAAAACTACGAACTATACTCCCTATGCTGTACTTTTTATCTCCATGAGTTATTTATAACTGGAAGTTTGTACTTCTTGATCCTCTTCACCCATTTCACTCATCCCACCACTCATATCCCCTCTGGCAACCAACAGTTTGTTTTCTGTATTTATTAGTCCATTTCTGTTCTTTTTTGTTGTTGTTGTTCATTTGTTTTGTTTTTTAGATTCCATATATAAGTAAAATCATATAGTATCTGTTTTCCACAGTGGCTGTACCAGTTTGCATTCCCACCAACAGTGGATCAGGGTTCCCTTCTCTCCATATCCTTGTCCACACTTACTTCTTGTCTTTTTGATAACAGCCATTCTGACAGGTGTGAGGTGCTATCTTAATGTGTTTTTGACTTGCATTTCCCTGATGAGGAGTGAGGTTGAGCATCTTTTCATGTGTCTGTTGGCCATCTGTATGCCTTCTTTGGAAAAATGTCTATTTAGGTCCTCTGCCCATTTAAAAATAAGATTATATGTTTGTTTGTTTGTTTTTTTTTTTTTTGGTGTTGAGCTGCATGAGTCCTTTATACATTTTGAATATCAACCCTTATTGGATATAGCATTTACAAATATTGTCTCCCATTCAGTAGGTTGCCTTTTCATTTTGTTGGTTTTCTCTGTTGTGCAAATTTTTCTTTTTTTAAATTTTGGTGTAGTTGCAATAGTTGATGTTTGCTTTTGTTTCTCTTCCCTAAGGGGATATGTCCATAAATATGTTGTAAAGGGTGATGTCGAAGAGATTGCTGCCTTTATTTTTTTAGTATTTGTATGGTTTCAGGTCTCACATTTAGGTCTTCAATCCATCTTAGTTTATTTTTGTGGATGGTGTAAGAAAGTGGTCTTGTTTCATTCTTTTGTAGCAGTTCAGTTTTCCCAAGCCCATCTGTACCATCTTTTTCCTACTGAATGGTCTTGGCACCATTGTTGAAAATCACTTGGTCATATATATATATTTAATTATTTCTGGGCATTACATTGGTGTATATGAGTATCTGGATGGCAGTACCACACTTAGCTTTCTAAGTGTGAAACCCCCAACTATGTTCTTTTTTCCAATAGTGTTTGGGCTATTTGGATCCCTTGAGAGTCTTTATTGCATTTTGGAATAGACTTTCCTATTTCTGCAAAAATGTCTGAGATTTTGATAAGAATTGCACTGCATCTGTGGATTGTTTTGGGTAATATGGACATCTTAAAAATATCAATTCTTCTAATACATGAACATAGGGTGTTTTTCCATTCATTGGTGTCCTCTGGATGTCCTTCACCAATGTTTTGTAGTTTACAGCGTACAAGTCATTTGCCTCCACAGTTAAGTTTATTCCTAAGCATTTTCCCCCCTATCCATGCTATGACCCCTATCCATTTGGAGCTGTTTTCTTAATTTCCTTTTCCTATTGTTCATTCTTAGTATATAGAAATATGGCTGATTCTTATGTATCGATTTTGTATCCTGCAACTTTGCTATATTCATTTAACTGATTTTTGGAGAATCATTAGGGTTTTCTTCACGTAAGATCATGTCATCTGTGAATAAATACCCATTTATCCTCTTCCCATACAAATTTTAGAATAATACTGTTTGTATCCATAACAAAGCCTTGCAGTCCTATTATTTTGAGAGAAGCGGCGGTAAGCCTTTACTTAATCTAGATAAAACTGGCATCTTTACTAAACCAAATCTTCCAATTCATGAACTCAGGATGCCTCTCCACTTTTTCAGATACTCTTTGACTTCTCTTATCAGCATTTTGTGGTTTTGAGCATACAAGTCTTATATGTCTTTTGTGAAATTTATATCTAAGTCTTTATTTTTTTTTAGCAATTGTAGATGGTACTATACTTTAAACTTCAATTTCCATGTATTTGTTGCTAGTATTGTTGAAGTGCAATTGATTTTTTAAAAAGATTTTATTTATTCATGAGAGACACACACAGAGAGGCAGAGACATAGGCAGAGGGAGAAGCAGGCTCCCTCTGGGGAGCCCGATGTGGAACTCGATCCTGGAACTCCAGGATCATGACCTGAGCCGAAGGCAGATGCTCAACCACTGAGCCACCCAGGCATCCCAGTGAAATGATTTTTGTATGTTGATCTTGAAACTTGAGAACTTGCTAAAGCTCATTAATTTCTAGGAGGTTTTTGTTTGTGAGTGTGTATGTAGATTCCTTGGAATTTTCTATAATTATGTCATCTGAGAATAAGTAAATTTTGTTTCTTCCTTCCTAATCTGTATGGCTTTTACTTCCTTTCCTTGCCCTACTGCCCTGGCTAGAACTTCTGCTGCTATCTGATAATAATAGACAGCTCTTGTACTCACATTAAGGGAAAACAATTCAGTCTTTCACCATTAATTATGATGTTGGCTGTAGGATTTTTGTAGATCTTCTTTATCAAGTTGGGGAAGTTCATCTTCCTAGTTGGCTGAGAGTTTTTTTTTTTTTTATCACAAATGAATGTTAAGTTTTGTCAAAATGCTTTTTTTCTGCATGAATATATTATATGATGAATTCTTTGTTCTTTAGCCTGTTAATATGATACATTGATTTTCAAATATTGGATCACCTTTCCTTCTCTGAAATAAACACAACACTTATAATGTATATGCTTCATATATATTGCTGAATTCTATTTGCTAATACACTGTTGAGACTTTTGTATCCACATTAATCCAGAATGTTGGTCAGTAATGTGTGTGTGTGTGTGTGTGTGTGTGTGTGTGTGTGTGCTGTGCTTGTCTGATTTTGCCATCAAAGTGATACTGGCTTCATAAAATCTGTTGGGAAGTATTCTCTTTTATTTTCTGTAAAAAAATATAGAGAATTATTGATGATTCTTTTTTAAACATTTGCTATAATTTTCCAATAAAGCTATTCTGGAGGTTTCTTTATGAGAGTTTTAAAATTACAAATTCGATTTCTTTAATAGTTATCAGGCTATTCAAATTATTTATCTCATATTGAATGTGTGGTAGTTTGTACTTTTGGAGAAATTGGTTCATTTCATCTAAGAGATTTCATTATGTATACAAAATTTGCTACTATACTGTGACAACATGTTATTTGATCAAATGAAGTGTGGCAACTTCACCTCCCTTTACATCATTTTACTCTTCCTCATTTGTAATTGTATTACATATTTCTCTATATGCACTGAGGGATATTAGACAGTGTTATAATGTTTGTTTCAACCATCTAACACAATTTAGAAAATCTATCAAGACTATACTTTCAGGAATCATTTCTATAGTCTGTTACTAGAGAAATTTCTCTGAACGTGTAGAGTAACTGAAACCACAAGGAGATGCAGTGTCCCTTCCCGAGAGTGAAGCTGACTCTGGATGTTTCTCCAGCTACCCTTTGCATTGATGATCATTCTCCTCCTTTGGGGGAGTAGGAGAGAAGGGACACCATTTGAGTGGTTAAAAAAAAATCTACCCATATTTTCACTCTTTCCATGTTTTTCCCTCATTTCGAGTCCTTCATTTCTTTTCTGTGTAGAACTTATTGTAGCTATCTTAGGTAGATTGCAGACAAGTTCTCTTAGACAGTCTTTGAAACTGTCTTGATTTTAAAATCACTTAAAAAATTAATGGGCTTTAGGTGCTCCTGGTTGGCTCTGTCAGTAGAGCATGGAACTCTTGATCTCAGGGTTGTAGGTTTGATACCATGTTGGGTGTAGAGATTTACTTAAAAATAAAATCTTAAAAAAAATTAATGGACTTTATTTTGGGGGTAGTTTTACATTCACAGAAAAACTCAGTGGCAAATACGAAGTCTTACTTACCTGTCTCACCACCCCTTCTCTCCCAGTTTCCTTCATTATTAACAACTTATGTTCGTGTGGTACATTTTTAGAGTTATGCACCATGATTATTAACTAAAATCTATTGTTAATGTTCACATTTTGTATTATACATTTTACAGATGTACAACTGGATAAATGACAAGTGGATAATAACATGTATCTATCATTACAGTATCATTTAAGTGCAGTTTCACGGTCTTAAAAATTCCTGCGATCAATTTATTCTTCCCTTCCTCCCTCTACCTGAAATCCTGGGAACCACCAATCTTTCTACTATCTTTATAGGTTTGCTTTTTCCACTGTGTCATATAGTTGGAATCATGCAGCTTTATCAGATTGGCTTCATTCATTTAGCAATGTGCAGTTAGGGTTCCACTTTAATATGTTGTTTCTCTCTGGTGCTTTTACTATTATTATCTTTTAATTTAGTTTATTTTTTTGTCTTTAGTTTCCAGAAGTTTTACTACATTGTATCTTACATTGTATTTCTTTGGGTTTATCCTACTTGGAATTCAGTCAGCTTCTTGAATCTACTGTTTATATCTTTAACCAAACTCAGGAAATTTTCAGACATTATTTCTTGGGAGTATTTTCTCAGCCTCACTCTTTTTATACTCTCCTTCTGGGACTCTGATGTTAGGTCTTTTGTAATAGTCCCATTTTTTCTTGTCTACTTTCTCTATAAAGTTAATATAGGATAATTTATATTGTTCTATCAAGTTCATGAATCTGTTCTCTGCCCTCTCTATTCTTTTATTGGGCCAGCCACTGAATTTTTAGTGATTACTGTATTTTTTCTTTATTTGTCAAATTCTGCTGGTTCTTCTTTATATCTTCTATTTCTTTACTGAAACTTTTACAAGTTTTTTGAAAAGCTTTTGCTATTCTAGTTTCTTTGATTCTTTGATTTTAGAATCTACTTGTCTATATCTACATAAACTCTTTTTTGAGATTTTGATTCATATTGCATTAAATAAATAATAATTTAATTTAATGAGAATTAATATACTATCTCTATGGCATCTTCTAATTCCTGAACATGATATGTCATTCTATGTATTTAGGGCTTCTTTAATTTCTTTCATCAGTGCTTGGTAGTTGTCAGTCAACAGATCCTGTGCATGTTTCACTAAGCTTATTTACAAGCATATGTAAATATATATATATATATATATTTATTTAGTTATATATATATATATATATTTAAATCTTAGAGGCACTGTAAATAGTACTGAACTAGTAATTAAAAATCAGTTTCCTATAGATTCAATGCAAACCCAGTCAAAATTCTGGCAAGTTATCTTGCGGATATTGACAAACTGATTTTATGGTTTATACAGAGAGATAAAAGACCGAGAATAACCAACATAATATTGAAGGGGAAAAACAATGTTGGAGGACTGATACTACCCAATGTCAATACTTACTATAAAGCTACAATAATCAAGACAGTGTGGGTATTGGTAAAAGAAGAGACAAATAGATCAATGCGAGAGAAAGCCCAGAAACAGATCCACATAAATATCATCAAATGATCCTTGAGCGAAGAGCAAAAGCAAAAGAGTGGAGCAAAGATAGTCTTTGAACAATTCATGCTGGAACAACAAGACATCCACCAGCAAAAGAATTAATCTAGACGAGATCTTACAGTCTTCACAAAAATAACTCAAAATGGATCACAGATCTAAATATACAATGCAAAACTTATAAAACTCATTGATGATATCATAGGAAAAAATCTAGATGACCTTAAGTTTGACAATTACTTTTTAGATACATTATCAAAAGATAACTGTACTCCCTTAAAATTAAAAACTTGCCTGTAAAAGACAAGGTCAAGAGAATGCAAAGACAATCTACAGACTGAGAGAAAATATTTGCTAAAGACAAATTTAAACTGTTATCCAAAAATATACAAAGAACTCTTAAAACTCAACAATAAAAAACCCAAATAACTCAATTAAAAATGAGCCAAAGACCTAAATAGGTACTTCAATAAAGAAGATACATGGATTACAAATAAGCATACGAGTCTACGGCCATACCACCCTGAATGTGCCCAATCTCGTCTGATCTCGGAAGCTAAGCAGGGTCGGGCCTGGTTAGTACTTGGATGGGAAACAAATAAGCATATGAAAAGATGTTTCCTAACATTGGTCATCAGAGAAGTGCAAATTAAATCGACAATGAGACAATACACACCCATCAGAGTGGCCAAAATCTGGAACAGATTTTGACAACACCAAATGCTGGTGCAGCAACAGCGACTCTGATTGCTGGTGACAGTGCAAAATGGTGCAGCCACTTCACAAGATAGTCTGGCAGTTTCTTACAGATCTAAACATATTCTTACCATACTACCCTGCAACTGTACTCCTTGATATTTACATAAGGAAAACGAGAACTTAACTCCATATCAAATTATGTACATGGATGTTTACAGCAGCTTTATTCATAATTGCCACAACTTGGGAGCAACCAAGATGTCTTTCAGCAGGTGGATGGATAGATGGTCCATCCAGACAATGGAACATGATTCACTACTAAAAAGAAATGATTTATTAAGATAGGAAAAGACATGAAGAGACCTTAAATTATTAATACGTAAGAGTTAATCTGAAAAGGCTATATATTGTATGATTCCAACCATATGGCATTTGAAAAAGGCAAATTATGGGTATAGTGAAAAGATCAGTGGTTGCCATGGTTTGGGGGAGAAGGGATGAATAGGTGAAGCACAGGATTTTCAAGGCTGTGAAAATACTCTGTATGATACCGT
Source organism: Nyctereutes procyonoides (assembly GCF_905146905.1). Classification (NCBI taxonomy): domain Eukaryota; kingdom Metazoa; phylum Chordata; class Mammalia; order Carnivora; family Canidae; genus Nyctereutes; species Nyctereutes procyonoides. Next base: position 61,442,225 of record NW_026575146.1, on the reverse strand, counting down.
AGGGTGGATACATGCCTATTCATTTGTCTAAATGCACAGAATGTACAACACCAAGAGTGAACCCTAATGCAAACCATGGACTCTGAGTGAATATGATGTGTCAGTGTTTCACTGATCGTACTTCTGGTGGGACATGTTGATAATTGGGGAGGCTATGCATGTGTGTGGGCAGGGAATATTTGGGAAATCTCTGTACTTTCCCCTGAATTTTTCTGTGAACCTTAAACTTCTGAAAAATTGTCTTAGAAAAAAATAATCAGTTTCCAATTATTTACTGTTGTTATACAGAAATGCGATTTTGTGTTAACCTTGTGTCATGTGATCTTACCAAATTTAGTAGTTCAAGATTTTTTCCTTTGACATTCCTTGGAATTATCTAAGCAGACAATCATGTCATCCACAAACAGGGCAGTTTACTTTCTTACTAATGTGTATACTTATCCTGTCCAGTTCTCTCTGGCACACTGGCTAGGGTTCATCTTGATGTTGAATAAAAGTGGTGGTGGTGGTCATTCTTGCTTTGTTTTCATTCTTAGGTGAAAGCAATTGGTTTTTCATCCTTAGTGGTAATGCTTGCCTCTGTTTTTTGTAGATGCCTTTTATCAGATTATGGAAGTCCTTTCTATTCCTAGTCTGTTGAGAGTCTTATCATGAATGGATGTTGAATTTGTCAAATCCTTTTGCAACAACTAATATGATGTGGTGTCTCTTCTTTAGCCTGAAGATAGCATCTTATTAAGCAAAAGAAAACTAAAATAAGGGTAATTCATCAATACATGTATCTAAGATTTTTAAGAGGGAATCTTTGTTATATTCGTTTTTACAAATTCATATGAAAAAGGCTATTAATGGGATACATAGTAAATAGCACAGTGAAACACCATCAACTTTTTAAAGTATCTTTGTAAATTCGGCAGATGTCCTGAGTCTACTGCATTTACTACCAAACTTGTATGTTTTCTTCATGGTTATCTGCCAACCTGAAAGGAGAGACATTCTTCAAGTCTGTAGAGTTACCTGCTTTGCTCAACCATTTAACGTCTTCCTTACAACTGTATTCCCCAGTAACACCCACAAGCATCCAATTCTTCCTGTTTCAAGAAGTGTTTTCTATGAGTTCCCAGGAAAGAAATGTTTATTTTTGAGTACTCACAAAATCTTGCTGAACCTTCACAAAGTCCCTATTTACACTTATAAAATGGGCATTTCAAAGGGTTGAGGATTGTGATCATGTGTCTACTTAATAAAAATTCCTTACAAAGATGATTAGTATTTTTTTAATGTAGTCTACATGCTATGATGTATTGTTTTAAAATAGCCAAACCATAATAAATTATATAAAACATACATATATTTTGTTTGTAGAATGTGAAGCATATATCTAAATTACTTAAAATATCTTGTCAACACTGTGAGAATTTGAATTTTACTATATTTTTGCCTATTAACAAGTATAATTCTTTTGCCTTAATTGAGGAATTATTTAATTCTTATGATTTCGGTGATATCTGTAACTTGCCCTTGTTAATTTTCATTTCCTTGATTCAGATTGTAGATTCTGCTCATCTACCAGTTCACACACCAACAATAAAGAGAAAGGAATATCATAGTAGTATCCTTTTTCCAACTAAGGTACTTGATTTAATTATAAGCTTAGCAGGTTCCTTTCAAAATGAGAATAAATTGGTTTTGCTGTTATTGTCTTGGCATTTACTAAAATTTTTTTGCAGCTACATTCATCAAACCTCCAACCAGATTTAAAAATTAACATAACAGAAAATTCCACTATAAAAATCTTCTTAAGGTTTGAATATAGCCAAGGCAGGGGTAAAACATTTAGTGACAATTTCAGAGGATGTTTTTTTCTATTAAATGGGCTTTGCTGTGTCTGTCAAATCTCATTTAGAAATTATAAATGATGGTAAACTCATTAACTGAATTTTGCTCTGAAATCTGCTTAAGGGATCCATATCCTGAATCTCATAACTTACTCTCAGATAAATTCTAAATTCAGCCATAATTTAAATGTAAAACTGAAACCACATAACTACTAGATATGTACTAGAGAATCTTATACTTTTTTTTGGTATATTTTTTTTATTGGAGTTCAATTTGCCAACATATTGTATTACCACCCAGTGCTCATCCCGTCAAGTGCCCCCCTCAGTGCCCATCACCCAGTCACCCTGTCCCCCACCCCATCTTCCTTATCTCCACTTCTACTACCCCTTGTTCGTTTCCCAGAGTTAGGAGTCTCTCATGAGAATCTTGTAATTTTGGAGGAGAGAAAGCCTTTAACTGTTTTTTGAATCAGATTAATGTACTGCCTGTTTAACAAATAATTTTAAATGACCAAAATATTCAAAGCATTTCTCTTTATTAGCATTAAGTAACCAGAGGCTGTAACAAATAGCAGTAAAAAGAAAATTCATAAATATAGTAAACCTGTTTTCCCAAACCAAACAGCAAATATTATCATAAATGATGAAACACTAAATCTTTTCAATTAAAACCAAGAATGGTATAGAATTATCCCATATTGCCATTAGTATTCAGTAATTTCTAGGAAATGCAATAAAAATGAAAATAAAATGACTGGAATAAACATTGGAACATAAAAGTCTTTCATAAGATTGATATGATTGTTTGCTCAGAACACCTAAAAGGCTGTTTTTTTTTAAACCTACTGAAATTAATAAGGTAATTTGAACACAAGGTAAATATATAAAAATAACACGGGTTATCTCTGTTATATAATGAATACCTAGAAAAGAAATAGAAGATATTTATATGCCAAAATCAACAAAAATACACATATGTTAAAGAGAACTAAGACTAAAACACGATGCAGTGTTGTGTCAAGATTCATGTTTTATTAGGCAGTATCAATTAGAATACCAAAAGTATTCTATTTTCTTCTTTCCTGTTTTCCTTCTTTTTTTTTCCCTGGGGACTTGTGGTTAATCACAGTATATTAAAAAATACATACATCCTTGCTTTCTAATGAAAGCCAATAAAAGGAGAAAAAAGAAAAAGCAACTAAGTCAACATAACCTTAGAAGAAGAAAGCCTGGGTGAGGTTAGCAGAGCTGAGAAATGTGCATGTCGAGTGATAGGGAGAGCACACCGAGGAGCCACGAGACATTGGTTCCTTGGAAGCCTGGAAGGACTCTGGGATTGGAGGCACCAGGTCTCCCAGGAGGTGAGGGTGATGTGCAGCTCTGCAAACAGAGACCTGATAGGGAACAGGTAGCCCAGTACATACACAGTGCCCACAGCAGGGCCTGCGATTCTCTGGAGAAGTCAGATTTTGTTAGGATTTACATACTGCTAACTTATGATAAAAGTAATTTTGAGGGCAAAGAGGTATGATCAAGAAATGGACAATCCACGGTGGGTTACAAATTTATTGCTAATTCTGTGACAGCAGTTGCAGCTTTCCTTGTTGGGGTTTCAGGTGTGAAATTTCAGGATGCCCTCCATCCCAGCCTGCTTCACTGGACCTTTCCAATTTATGTATATCGTTTTTTTAAATTGATAGTAGAAAATGAAACACATGATGTATTAGAGAAAATTTTGAAATTATTCTCTTTCCAAAGAACATATAAAAACCATGTTATTTTTTGCTTACCCCTCCCCATTAAAAGTATGTACACAAAGGCAATTCTCACTCCATCCACTGATAAGGAATCATCCAAAGAATCTGTCAGTCAAGAAATCATCTTTCCAAGGTTCAGGATATATTGGGCCCCCCAAAAGCCAGGCTTGATTTATTTGGTTGCAAATGGTATTAGTGAATGTGTGATCACCAATGAAATTAATTCTCCTCTTCCTCCTCCTCCTCCTCTTCCTCTTCTTGGTAATTTTTGGTATCTCTTGCTCAACATTTCCTAATTATGAAGTCGTGAGGGGGCAAGAATCCTACATTCTGGTGAGAAAATGCAGGAGCTGCATTTCTTTGTACATAAAATGATACTTCAGGCAAGGATTTGTGCCTAGAATCACCTCTTCAAAGTTATTTCACCTTCAGTACTTTTTTGGTCTCTTTCTTTTGTAGAATAAGAGCCACCAGTTTTTCCTTACGTCCTTCACCGTGCCCACCAAATGTCACCAGTGCACGTCTCTGATGGTGGGTCTGATAAGACAAGGCTGTGCCTGTGATGGTAAGACTCCAGGAACAGAGCTGTGGGGCCAGGACCAGGATCTTTATACTGACATGCCTTAGTCTGCAGGAGTGGCTGCAGCAAAGGATACAGACTGGGTGACTTTTAAACACGGAAGTGTACTTCTCACAGGCTGGAAGTGCAAGATGAGGGTGCCAGTGTGGTCAGGTTCTGGTGAGAGCTCCCTTCAGGGGAGCAGGCTGCTAACTTTGGGTTGTACCCTCACAAGGCCAAGGGGCCAGGGAGCATTAGTATCACCCATGAGGGCTACACCCTCACGACCTCAGCAATCACCCCCACACACAAACCCCATCTCCTGATACCACCACATTGACGGGTATGATTTCAACATATGAATTTTGGGGCTGACACAGACATTCAGCCCATTGTAATATGTCGCTCGGCAAACATTCTGTTTTCTTTGAATTGTAGAAGCATGTCATGAAGTGAACCTTTTGCTAAAAATCTCTCTGCATCTGTTTCATATTGGAAAGATTGGACCCAAGGCCATTGGGAATGTTTGGGGGACCTTGGCAATGTGTAACTCCAAAGGACCTCACCCCCTTCAGGCCTGTGTGAATATTGTTCCCAGAAGTCCTGTTGTATAGCCTGCAGGCAGGGCCACATCTATTAAGAAAAACATAGACATATTTTGTTCTCTGTAGCACTAGTAGAGCATGAGGACCAAATTCACTAGTTTATGTGGCAGGAAAATGGAATGCTATCCGTGAGTTGTAATTGCTTTATTCTACTCGGTAAATATTATTGCAAGGGAGCATTATGCTTTTGGAAGTATCAAACGGTGGATCACTGTGCCACAGACACTTCTCATTTAACGGACTCTGCCCTCTGGTCTCCTTAGCCAGTTCTGCTCAGTGCTCACTCTGGGACACAGTGCTGAGGGGGACAACTTTCCCACCCTTAACACTGCCACAGTCAGAGCCACCTTAACCATAAATGCAACCTACTGCATGAAACAAAATGGGATTTAAAATGGGGAATTAGGTACTTAAAATATACTTCCAGGGCTGCAGAGGCAGGTTCTGAGCTCTCTGTGCCCAGGAGCATCTCCTGCTTCCAGCGTGGCCTGGTCTCTGCTGAGCCTGGGGCAGCTGCTATTGGGGTCAGAAAGAGATGACAAAATTAGGAAGTGGCCACCAGCTGCTGCAGCTCCCAGAACCTGCTCCTTCTGCCAGGATCAGGAAGGCCCCAGCAACTGACCTGCAGGACATCACCCGCAAAATAGAGCAAGCTCCCACAGAATTGGGACACCACCACTGTGCCTGGGACCTCCCACCCTTCCATGCAGTGAAGTGTGTGGTCTGCATCCTGCACCTCTCCCAGCCTGGCTCAACTCTGTCTCACAGAAAGTCATCTTACTAGTGGAACTTCAATCAGGCACCCCCCCTCAGTTGCAAGGGAGTATGGGAAATGTCGTTTTTAGCATTCTGACCACTATGAGCGCAGACAGAATTGAGGCAGAGGGTGACGGAGTAAAACCATCATATCTACTGCTATCATGTCTCTTTATTCCCTTCAAAAAGCATGTGGGTTCTCATGTCACACAACCTGTGTAGAGAAAGCTCCAAGAGCTTGTCCAGTACCTTCCCAGCAGAAGAGAGGCACCCTCTGTGTAGATGTGCAGGAAGGCATGGGAACAGCCTATGAAGGCCATGTCTGGGTAAGTGTCCATATTTTGGGTTTAGATGAATTCTTGAAAAGTTGATTACTTACCTTGCACTGTGTGAGCAATTTGTAAAAAAAAAAATATATATATATATATATGTATATAATTAAGATAAAATGTATATAAAAATAAGTAAAATATAAAAATAAAATAAAATATATTAAAATTTTATATAATATTTATAACAGATTATAAAATAAATATAATATGCAATTGAATATATTTGTTCTATCCTGAGAAGATAGAGAACAAAATTTAGCTGTCACAAATGGAATATTTTTAAATGTCTCAAAGTATTCTATTTAAACATTACCTTGTGATGAACAAATGCTGAAATCTCCCCTAATGATGTAACTCTGAATCAGTTAGCAATGACAAATTACATGAGACTAAAAGTGAAATGAACCTTTTGAGAAATATTAAAAATCTGAGTTGAATTTGAGTCATGGTATTATGAGATTTGAATTTAATGCTACCAGAGATGAACAAATTATTTGAATGAATTGCTAGTGTTAATTGAAATGATAGCAAGCTTATTTTCACAAGAGATACTCAGTCTTGGAAGGAACTACCTTGTTTTTTAAAATTTCAATTATGTTACACACAGCTCTGTTCCACATCTTAAATAAGTGACATACTTATAACACATGTTTATTATTTCAATTTTATTTGTAATAATTGGATAGCATTTTATTTCAGCTTCAATTGTTTTTATTTGCTTTAAAAAAATCAAAACTTAAAGATTCCAAAGAAAGCAGGGATGAAGAAAGGATGGCAGAGAGCACTGGCTATAGTTTGTGACTTCAAGCTCTTCCTGTATAATATGGAAGAAGAAAAAGGTTCAAAACCCAATGTTGTCGTGAGTCAAGTGATTGACATGAGGTAAGCTTTGAGATAATGTTTTAATAATAAAAATGGGCATAAAAATGGCTTCTGATATTTTATTTAGTGTCATCATTAAAATTTAACTTTATGTTAAAGTTCCTAATTTTCTTCATTGCCACATAAACTTCATAATAGAAGACTTTTTGCCTAAACTTTGCATCACCACCTCCACGGTATGGATTATATAATTCAGTGTGATATTTATAAGAGTCTTTTTGGCCAAAAGTTATTTTCTCTCTCTCTCTGTGTGTGTGTGTGTGTGTGTGTGTGTGGTGAGAAAAGCATCTCAAAACCAGACACTCTTTTAGAGTGAGATGCAAGTCATACACCATTTCATTTTTTATTTATTTATTTTTATAAATTTATTTTATTGTTCAATTTGCCAACATATAGAATAACACCCAGTTCTCATTCCATCAAGTGCCCCCTCAGTGCCTGTCACCTAGTCACCCCCACCTCCCGCCCACCTCCCCTTCCACCACCCCTAGTTCGTTTCCCAGATTTAGGAGTCTCTCATGTTCTGTCTCCCTTTCTGATATTTCCCACTCATTTTTCTCCCTTCCCCTTTATTCCCTTTCACTATTTTTTATATTCCCCAAATGAATGAGACTATAATGTTTGTCCTTATCCGACTGACTTACTTCACTCAACATAATATTCTCCAGTTCCATCCACGTCGAAGCTAATGGTCACACACCATTTTAAAATGTGCAATTCACTGGTTTTTAGTATGTTCACAAGGTTGTATAACCATCACCACAATCTAATTTTAGAACATTTTCCTCATGCCAAAAAGAAACCATATATGCATTAGCAGCCATTCTACATTCTTCCTTGCCCCAAGCCCCTGGCAACCACGAATCTATTTCTGTCTCTGTGGATTTGCCTACTCTGGTTATTTCATATAAATGGAATCATATGTGAAGTTTGTGATTGGCTTCCCTCACTGAGCATACTGTTTTCAAACTTCCTCCATGTTACTTGTATCCATATTTAATTACTTTTTATGGCTTATGTCCTTTATCAGGTTGAGGGAATTCCCTCCTATTTCTAGTTTGTTGAATGTTTTTATCTGGAAATGGTGTTGGATTTTGACAAGTGCTTTTGTGGTATCTATTGCAGGAATCATATGGTTTTTTTTCCCCTTTATTAACATGGTGTATTATTACACTGATTGATTTTTTTAAACATAGAGCCTACCTTACATTCTTGGGACAAATCCCCTTTGGCTTTAGTGTGAGAAAAATAGGAATACCCTTTTTACATGCTGCTGGATTAGATTTGCTGGAATTTATTGAGGGATTTTTCCATCTGCATTAATATAGAATATTGGTCTATAGTTTTCTTTTATTAGATATTTTTGCCTGGTTTTGGTGTTAGAGTAAAAATGGCCTCAGAATGAGTTGGAAAGTATTCTTTCCCTTCTTATTTTTTTGGAAGAGTTTATGAAGGACTGGTATTAAATACGTTTGGTAGAATTCACTAATGAAACCATCTGGTCTTCAACTTTTATTTATGGTAAGTTTTTAAATTACTAACTCAATCTTCTATTTTTTTATTGGAGTTCAATTTGCTGATATATAGCAATAACACTCAGTGCTCATCCCTTCAAGTGCCCCCCTCAGTGCCTGTCACCCAGACACCCCAAGCCCCCAACCCGCCTCCCGTTCTACCACCCCTTGTTTGTTTCCCAGAGTTAGGAGTCTCTCATGTGCTGTCACCCTCTCTGATATTTCCCACTCATTTTTCTCATGTGCTTGTTGGCCATGTCTATGTCTTCTTTGGTGAAATTTCTGTTCATGTCTTTTGCCCATTTCATGATTGGATTGTTTCTTTGCTGTTGAGTTTAATAAGTTCTTTATAGATCTTGGATACTAGCCCTTTATCTGATATTTCATTTGCAAATATCTTCTCCCCCTCTTTTGCTGTGCAGAGCTTTTTTAAGTACCGATAATTCATTTTTGCTTTGGTTTCCCTTGCCTTCATGGATGTATCTTGCAAGAAGTTACTGTGGCCAAGTTCAAAAGGGTGTTGCCTGTGTTCTCCTCTAGGATTTTGATGCATTCTTATTTCACATTTAGATCTTTCATCCATTTTGAGTTTATCTTTGTGTATGGTGTAAGGGAATGGTCCAGTTTCATTCTTCTGCATGTGGCTGTCCAATTTTCCCAGCACCATTTATTGAAGAGACTGTCCTTTTTCCAGTGGATAGTCTTTCCTGCTTTGTTGAATATTAGTTGACTGTAGAGTTGAGGGCCCATTTCTGGGTTCTCTATTCTGTCCCATTGGTCTATGTGTCTGTTTTTGTGCCAGTACCACATGGTCTTGATGATCACAGCTTTGTAGTACAACCTGAAATTTGGCATTGTGATGCCCCCGGCTCCCGTTTTCTCTTTTAATATTACCCTGGATATTTGGGGTACTATCTCAATATTTTCTAGTTATAAGTCCATTCAGATTTTCTATGTCCTCCTGAGTTATCTTTAATACTTTGTGTTTTCTAGGAATTTTTCTCTTCTTTTAGATTTTCTAATTTTTTTGGCATGTGATTGTTCATAGTATTCCCTTATACTTCTTTTAATATCTGAAAGGTCAGATAGTTATCTTGCCTGTCTCGTTTCTGATATTAGTAATTTGAATCTTCTCTCATTTCTTTCTTGGTTTAGGTAAAGGCTTGTCAATTTTGTTAGTCTTTTTAAAGAACCAACTTTTGCTTTTCTTTGTCTTACTTTTCTATATTCTTTTTTATTAATTTATACTCTATTCTTTGTTATTTCCTTTCTTCTGTTTATTCTGGGCTTAGTTTGCTCTTCGTTTTCTAGTTTACTTAGGTGGAAAGTTAGGTTATTGAGTTGAGATCTTCACCCAATTATTCCTTCTGCCCCCTTTTGTCTCTCCTCTTACTTTGGGATTCCCATGATGTGTATCTTATTATTTATGGTCTCCTACAGGTCTCTCAGGCTCTTTTCATTTTTCTTCATTCTTTCTTCTTTCTTTTCCTCAAATTGGATAATATTAATTAACCTGTCTTCAAGTTCAGTGATTTTTGTCTTCTGCCTACCAAAATTTGTTTTTAAGCCCGGCTAGTGAATTTTTCATTTCAGTTATTTTATTCTTCAACTTCAGAATTTCTATTTGTTTTTTTTTAAAAAAATAATTTCAAATTACTTATTGATATTTTCTACTTGGAGAGATATCATCATCCTCATATTTTTCTTTAGTTCTTTAGACATGGTTCCCTTTAGGTCTTCAAACATATTTCAAATAAATCTTTGTCTAATAAATTAAACATCTGGATTTCCCAGGGAACAGTTTCTACTGGTCACACTTTCCCCACATATTGGTCACTTATATGTTTCTTTGCATATCTTATAATTTTTTCTTAAAAATAGGACATTTCAAATAATGAAATTGGCAACTCTGGTCATCAAATTGCACTTCCTATCCAGGACTTGTTGTTGCTTGTAATTGTTTGTTTCTTTGGTGACTTCTGAACTGATCTGTAAAGTCTTTATTCTTTTTTATGTGTTGTCACTGAAGTCTCTACTTTGTTAGCTTAATGGTCAGCTAATTACTGCGCAGAGATTTTTTTTAAGCATCTGGATCCAATGTATCTCCCTGTCTTTGTGTGCAAATTGGGGCACTCCTTCGGTACTCAGCCAGGCAGTTGACAACATTGTCGTAGCCTTTACTTTCTACTCGAGCAAGTCATCAAGAATAATGGAAGAAATAATAGCTGAAAACTTCCCAAATTTTATGTAAAACATTAATCTACACACCCAGATCAGCAAGAAGACCTTATGGCCTTCTCAGGTCTTTCCTGAATATCGCATAGACCCAGGAATGTTCATAGCCCTACAGATGTGCATTGACATCTAGATTACTAGCAATATATATTCAGAGCTTTTTCAAGACTCTATGGACATCTTAGTCCCTATCTTATCTTTTTAAGATTTTTGATTAATCTCGTTTTTTTGCCCCAATTATTAAACACTGCCTAGGCAGCTGTGTAGTTAAGAGCTTTGTAGTTGTTTCTTCTAAGTGCCCCTTGGGGATGGATTTTTAAACTTGGAGAGCTCTAAGTTAAGTCAAATATATCAGTTTCTTCCTCATACCTCCTCCTCTTTCTGCCCCCCACCCCCCATGTGCACTGGCTTCTAGGATGCACTGTAAATGCAGGCTGCCATTTTTCAAGGCTACTGAGGAGCATATGACAAGGGCAAGTTAAATCACCACAAAGCTCACGATCCCTACCAAGACTTGCTATTTTTCTTGAATAAATCCTCTTCAGATTGCCACAAATTTTGGTTATAGAGTTCTGAAAAAGTTGATTCTGATGAATGTTACCAGTTTTCTCTTTCTTTCTTTCTTTTTTTATGAAGGAGAGAAACTTCAGAGACCCGTACTCTGCCATTTTTACAGATGTCTCTTTAAGTGTTTATTACTAAATCATACTGAATCAGTGAACTCGTAGCAAGTACATCTTGTTGAAAGAAATGCAATAATGTGTTCTCTCCTTCCCCCTGCCTGTTCTGAATCTATTAAGCCCCTTTCCACATTCCTCTTAGCATATCTGGGTATCTGTCCTCGGCCATTTGCTCTTCTTCCTCTGCACATACTCTAGGGGATCCCATCATTTCCTGTGGCTCCAGGAATCACCTACACCATGATGACATGTTCTGCCTGAACAATTTATCACAGATTATGTGGGTCTCCATATTCATCCTATCTTATTTTGATTCCTTACTCACAAACTCTGTTCTATATTCTTCACACTAGTTAATGTCACCCTTGTCAGAAATTTGATAGTACCTTGAATAACGGGCACAGGAAACCAGATTATCTTGAAGGCGACTTTGAAAGATTAGTCTGGCAGTAGATTTTTTTTTATAGGATACTGTGTGTGTTTGGTGTTAGGGATAGGAAATGAAAGCAGTGCTGGAGTCAAATTCAGCTTGCAATTGTCCATTCTTCAGATTGAGTGAGTGTCTGCACTAAGGTGATGGCTGCAGGAATTACAAAAGAAGAAATGAGTACAAGAAATACTACTAAGGTGATCTCACAGGACATGATGAGTGGGAGAAAAAGGAAAATGAAGAAAAGAATAACAATAATAGAGGGTACTGAGGTTTTAAGTCATCAAGAATAAGAAATGGAAAAAAAAGAATAAGAAATGGTAACAGCAGTAAAGTTATAATGGAGAATTATCATATTGGGAGAAAGATATAAATTAGTTTTAGATGTTGAAGAAATAGAAAATTATCAAGTGAGCCAGATCAAACAAATTTCTACTCTCAACCCAAGTGGAGAAACAGGGGCTCAGGCTGCTGGGCTGGCTCAGTCAGAAGAGCCATGTGACTTGATCTTGGGGTTGTGAGTTTGAACTCCATACTGGGTGTAGAGATTATCAAAAAGAATTTTTTTTAAATGCAGTAATAGGGACCATATTTAACTGTACCTCTGAAACAGCCAAGAAACTGACTTAAGGTGCTGGACATCAAATAAGAAAAGGCAATGATCCCTGAAAAGTGGAAACAAATGAGGTGCTCTCTGTATTTGCCTCAAGTTACTGCCTTGTGAGAGCTTCTAGTACATAAAACAGGAAGTGGAATACCAGGCAGAGCCAGGTAGACTCCTAGAGTTGAAGACATGGAGCTGAGAGAGAGAGAGAAATCTCCAGGGATCTACAGATGATCTCATTCAAAGAGTCAGTAGATTACTGATCAGTACATGCACATAAGGAAACTACCAGAGGCCAGTGAAAGAACCACCTGAAAGATGAGAAAGAAGAGTGCTTGCTTGTTCCAACCAGCTAGACTGGGAACCTCAAGGTAATTGAATAACTCTATTATCTATTAAGTAACTGAATTTTAATTAAATATTATCCCACAAAGAGAATTCCAAGTCCAAACAGTTTCACCGAGGTATTTCTTTTTAGTTGAAAATCTAAGGAACACACAATACCAATTCTACACAAATTTTCCAGGAAATTGAGGAGCAGTTTCCTAACTCATACTATGGGACCTGCATTACTTTGATATGAAAGCCAGACAACACATTACAGGAAAAATATAAACCTTTCTTTTCAAACTATTCCAGAAAATACAAGAGGAAGGAAAATTTCCAAATTCAATCTCTGAGGCCAGTAGCACTCTGATACCAAACCCAGATAAAGAGACCCCCAAAAAAGAATTAGAGGCCAATATCTCTCATGAATATAGATGCAAAATTCTTCAACAAAATATTAGCAAACCAAATTCAATAATACATCAAAAAAATCATACACCACACATCAAGTAGGCTTTATGTCTGGGACACAATGGTGGTTCAGTATTCACAAAACAATCAAGAGGACATGTCACTTCACTAACAGGATAAAAGCCATATGATCATTTCCATAGACGCAGAAAAAGCATTTGACAAAGTACAATGTCCATTCATGTTAAAAACACTCTGCAAAATAGGTCTAGAGGGAATATAGCTCAATATAATAAAGGCCTTATATGGAAAACCCACAACCAACATTATACTCAAAAGTGAAAAACTGAGAGCTCCCTCAGGGTCAGGAACAAGACAAGGATGTCCACTCTCACCACTTTTGTTCCACACAGTACTGGAAGTCCTAGCCACAGCATTTAGACAACATAAAGAAATAAAAACCAAATTGGTAAGGAAGAAGTGAAACTCTTGCTATTTGCACAAGACATGATATGGTACATAGAAAGCACTAAAGAGTCCACCAAAAAACTGGTGGAATTGATAAATGAATTTGGTGAAGTCACAGGATAAAAAATCAATGTACAGAAATCTGTTGCATAATAATGAAGCAGTTCATAATAATGAAGCAGTAGAAAGTGAAATTAAAAAATAATCCCATTTACAATTGCACCAAAGACAATAAAGTATCTAGGAATAAACTTAACCAAAGTAAAAGACCTATACCCTTTGAAAACACTGATGAAAGAAATTCAAGACAACGTGAAGAGATGGAAGGATATTCCATGCTTTTCGATCAAAGAAAAATATTGTTAAAATGCCTATACTCCCCAAAGCAATCTACAGATTTAATGCAATCCCTATCAAAATGCCAACAGCATTTTTCACAGAACTAGGACAAACAATCTTACAATTTGTATGGAACCACAAAAGATCTTGAATAGCCAAAGCAATTTTGAAAAAGAAAAAATTGGAATTATCACAATTCTAGATTTCAAGTTATATAAAAAAGTAATTAAAAGAGTATGATACTGACATAAAAATAGGCACATATATCAATAGAATAGAACAGAAAACCCAGAAATAAACCCATAATTATATACCCAACTTATCTTCAACAAAGAAGGAAAGAATATACAACAGGAAAAAGACAGTTTCTTCAACAAGTGGTGTTGAGAAAACTGGATAGCCACGTGCAAAAGAATGAAACTGGGCCACTTTCTTTCATCATCTGCAAAAATAAAATGTATTAAAGACTTCAATGTGAGACCTGAAGCCATAAAAATCCTTGAAGAGACAATAATTTCTCTGACATTGGCTGTATTAACTCTTTTCTAGATATGTCTCCTGAGGCAAGGGAAATAAAAGCAAAAATAAACTGTTGGGATTACATCAAAAAAAGTTTCTGGATGGCAAAGGAAACAATCAACAAAACTAAAAGGCAATCTACTGAATAGAAGATATTTGCAAAGGGCACATCTGATAAAGGGTTGGTATCCAAATATATAAAGAACTGATACAAGTCAAAATAATCAAAATCAAATAATCCAATCAAAAGTGAGCAGAAGACGTGAAAAGACATTTCTCCAAAGACATACAGATGGCAAACAGTTATATGAAGAGATGCTCAGCATCCCTCATCATCAGGGAACTGCAAATCAAAACCACAATGAGGTATCACCTCACACCTGTCAGAATGGCTAAAATAAATAACACAAGAAACCACAAGTGTTGGTGAGGATATAGAGAAAAAGGAACTATCCTACATTGTTGGTGGGAGTGCTAACTGGTATAGGCACTGTGGAAAAACAGTATGAAGCTTCCTCAAAAAGTTAAAAATAGAATTACCCTACGATCCAGTAATTGCACTACTGGGTATTTACCCCAAAACACTTATTCAAAGGGATACATGCACCCCTATGTTTACTGCAGTTTTAGTTACAATCACCAAACTATGGAAGCAGCCCAAGTGTCTATCTATAGGTGAATGGGTGAAGAAGATGTGGTACACACACACACATACACACACACAATAGAATATCATTCAGCTATAAAAAAAGAATGAAATCTTGCCATTTGCAACAACATGGATAGACTAGAGTGTATAACGTGATGCAAAATAAGTCAGAGAAAGACAAATACCATATAATTTCACTTATATATGAAACATATAAACAAAACAAATGAGCAAAGGAAAAGAGAGAGAAAGACAAATCAAGAAAAAGACCCTTAACTATAGAGAACAAACTGATGGTTACCAGAGGGGAGATGGGTAGAAGGATGGGGGAACCAGGAGATGGGGATTAAAGAGTACCCTTAATCATGATGAAATAAAATAAAATAACAAAAAAGCACAAACCAATATTCTTTGTGAACTTACTTGCAACAGTCTTTACAAAATGTTAGTAAATTGAATCCAATGTTATGAAAAATTATATTGCATGATGAACAAGTATGGTATTTCAGGAAGCTTGGGTTAACAAAATTAATGTACTATGTTAACATATGAAAAAGATCATGTCAATAGATACAGTACACACATTTGACAAAATCAAATTTATTCTTGAACTCTTAGAAGGGAGCTTCCTCATCCTGATAAAGGGCATCTATGAAAATCCTGTTAATTCATAATTAGTGGCAAAAGACTCAATACTTTCTCTCTAAGATCAGAAGCAAGACAAGGATATTTGCTCTCACCACCCTGATTTATTTAACATTGTATTGAAAATCCTAGCCAGGAAAGAAAAAGAAATAAAATACATCCAGGTTGAAAAAAGGAAGTAGCATTATTCTTAGACAAAAATGAACATCTATGAAGAAAATTCAATGCAATCTACCAAAAATCTATTAGAACTAATATATGAATTTAGCCAGTTTGCAGGATACATAATATGTAAAGATGAATTGCACTTCTTTACACTAGCAACAAGTAATCAGAAATTGAAATTAAGTAAGCAATATCATTTGTACTAGCATCAAAACATATTAAAAGCTAGGCATCAATCTGACAAAAGATGTGCAAGACTTGTGCACTGAAACTATAAAATATTGATTAAAAAATTAACAAAGACCTAAGTAAATTGAGAGTGACTGGGTTCATGCACTGGAAAAGTCAGTATTTAAAAAATGTGAGTATTCCCAAAATTGATCTATGTTTTCAACACAATCTTAATCAAAATCCCAGCAAGCTTCTTCATTGTTTACAGAAATTGACAAGTTAATTTTAAAATTCATAGGGAAATGAAAAAGAGAAGACACAAAACAACTTTGAAAAAAGAACAAATCCATAAATACACACACAAATATATACATATATAAGATATTTATAATATACATATAAAATATATTTGCAAATATACAAAAATATACATATATATATACACATAATATATTTGTATATATATTTCTGGATTTTCTATTCCACTAACAGACAGTTGATCCCAAACAACACAGGTTTGAACTGTGCAGGTCCACTTATATGCAATTTTTTTTGATAAATACACTGTACTATGTGTTTTCCTTTCCTTATGATTTTAATTACACTTTCCTTTCTCTAGCTTATTTTTATTAAATAATATAGTATGTAATATATATAAAATAGAAAATATGTGTTAATCTACTTTTTTATGTTATCAGTAAGACTTCCAATCAACAGCAGGCTACTAGCAATTAAGCTCTTGGGGAGTTCAAAGTTATACATGGGAATGCATGGGTGGCTCAGTGGTTGAGCATCTACCTTCAGCTCAGGTAATGATCTTGGGGTCCTGGGATCAAGACCCATATCGGGCTCCTTGCAGGGAACCTGCCTCTCCTTCTGCCTATATCTCTGCTTATCTCTCTCTCATGAATAAATAAAATCTTAAAAAAAAGTTATATATGGATTTCTGACTGCATAGGCATGGTCAGTGCCCCGAGTCCCTACATTGTTCAAGAGTCAACCATATACAGTATTTTATACAAGTTATAAAGGCTATCAACAAATGGTACTGCAGTTTTAGATATTTGTATGCAAAAAAATCAACTTTGATCCATACTTTTTACCATATACAAAAATTAACTCAAAATAGATGATAAAAAAATAGATGATAGAACCAAATCTAAAACCTAAAACTATAAAGTACTCAGAACTAAACACAGGAGAAATCCCTTCTGATCTTGGATAAGACAAAGAGTTATCTTAAGTATAACATCAAAGCACAACACATACAAAAAATTGATAAATTGGACTATATAGAAATTTAAAACTTTAGCTCTTTAAAATGCACGAAGGAGAAGAGAAGCCAATGAGAAGTAACGAGCTGCAAAGTGGGGAAAATCAAACTCCTCACAAAGACTTATATTCAAAATGTAGAATGAACTCTTAAAACTCAATGATAGAATAAATCGCTCAATTTCCAAAAACTGGGCAAAAATTTGAAAAGATACTTCAAGAAAGGAGATATGCATATGGCAAGTAAGCACATGAACACATGCTCAATATCATTATTAGGAAAATTCAAATAAACAACCATGTGATACCACTACACACCCATAAGAAAGGCTAAAATTGAAAAGATTGACCATTTCCAGTGTTGGGAGGATGTGAGGACTTACAGCATTCTTCCACTGCTTTGTAAATCCAGTAATCACTTTGGAAAAAGAGTTTGGCAGTTCCTTGAAACGTTAAATGCACACCTACTGTGTCATCCAGTCTCTCTGCTCCCAGGTATTTTCCCAAGAGAAATATGTCCATGAAAGATATACAGGAATATTCACAGTAGCTTTGTTTAAAATAGCCCCAAACTCGAAACAACCTAAATGTTCATTATTGGTTGAATGGATACAATGTGACAAATTCATACAATGGAATATTACCAGTGAAAAGAAAATGAAGTATTATTCATCTATGCAACAACATGAATGAATCTCAATTATGCTGAGAAAAAGCAGCCAGACAGAAAAAAATGCATATTGTATGTTTCCATTTATATAAAATGCTAGAAAATTCAAACTAATCTCAAGTGGCAGGAAGCAGATCAGTGGTTGACTGGGGAAGAGGAGGAATTACAAAGCCATTAGAGGAAACTCCTGTGGGTGACAGACAGGTTAAGTATGTCCATTCTGTGGCGATGGTTTCACAAGTGTATACATAAATCAAAACTTTTCTAATTGTCCACTTTATAAATATGTGCAGTTATATGTCAAGTACACCTCAGTAACATTTAAAAAATCTATCAGATCAGCTTATCTGAGGGCACAAACTCCTTATTCTTGGCAGTGGCTTTGGGGTCAGTTAGGTGCTTCTATTCAAGTCTATGAGGACTAGAGTCTGGGGTCAGCCTGGAGTTTACTTGGGTTTTATTTTCTTTTTTTAAGATGTATTTATTTGAGAAAGAGAGAGTGCATGAATGGGAGAGAGGCAGAGCAAAAGGGACAGGAGGAGCAGACTCCCCACTGAATGAGGAGCCTGCTGTGGGGTTCCATCTCATAACCCTGAGATCACAAATCTGAGCCAAAACCAAAAGACGCTCAACCATCTGAGCCACCCAGTGCCCCTACTTGGGTTTTCTGATAATATGCTGCTGGCCAAGCACTGCTGGTACAACTTGTTGATTACTATCAGTTACTACAGAAAAGAATGTTAAAAAAAATCAATGAAGTTAAAATTGATGATTATGTTTATATATTGTTTTACTCACTTTCAGGTGATTATACTCACTTTCAGTGTCTTGATTTTCTCCAGGGATGGAGCGTTTTCTGTGAGTTCTGTCTGGCCCTCCGACTTCATTCCTGTAAGGAGAAAGGAAATGTCCCGTATGTTTAAAGTAAGCATGCATACTGCTATTGGATCGCTTGATGATACATTTTGTTTCATCCCTTTCTTGGCTACCTACAGAGGGTCAAAGTGCTTTGTGCTGCTGAAGGTCACTGGAGGTTGAGATTTCAGAATGCTGGGCGATCATGTTCCCCTTCCTACGTCCCACTTGCCACAATAAATCTGTCCCCCTGTTTCTATTTGGGAATAATGTAAAGAGCTTTTTAGACAAGCCACGGTCTTTTCTTCCCACAGTTAAATCTAAGCCTTAAAATGCAAATGTTCCTGAGGAGGTCTGTTCCTTCTACACTAAAGTAATAGGAGGACAGATGTCAGGTCTATAGCAGAAAAGAAGCTTACAAAGCAGAGTGGTATCAGGAGTATGAACGAAGAGGGGAAAAACTGACAGAGAAAGAGTGATGACCTCCTTCAAGGCCATCATGACTGACGGTTCATTCTGGACATGCAGTAGCATGAGTGTGTGGCTTCTGAACTAGAGGCACTCTGTAAAATTGTTTCCTTTGAGGCAATCTTTTGAAGTCAATTCAAATTCAAACCAAGAGAAAAAAATCAAGGAAGGATATACTTTTGCAATCTCTCTCTTTCTTTTTAAAGGATTTATTTATTTTAGAGAGGGCGAGTGAGTGCACAGAGGGGAGGGGTAGAGAGAGAGGAGAGAGAAACACAAGCAGATGCTGTCCTGAGCATGGAGCCTGACATGGGGCTTGATCTCACAACCCTGGGATCATGACCTGAGCCAAAACCAAGAGTCACATGCTTAACTGACTGTGCCACCCAGGCACCTCTGTGATCTCTTAAAAAAAGGAAACACTCTGCTCTTTAAAATTCATATAGAAAATTAAAGTGATTCTTTATAAAGTGACAGAGAAAGCAAAGGACTGTGGTCCCCTTGTGACCCAGGTGGTCACAGTCAACCCATGATGCCTGTATTTAACAAAGGCTGACATAGGTGTTCCTAGCATAGACTCCACCCAACCACCAGGAAACCGTAGAGAGACCTGGCCATTGCTACTGACCTAGGAAGCAGGAATTTATTATGCTACTGCTGCTTGATTGAGGTTACAAAAGAAAGTTTTACATATAAATTTAGAGTGCTGCTAGGCTAAGTATGTATTTTTAAATTTACATTTTATTTGCCAGTCACTAGTAATGATGTAAGTTACAGGCACGTAGCAGCTAGGAAAGCATAAGTACATCTAAGTATTTGTGACTTAACAACAAAGGGCCCCTGAATGTTGCATAATATCAAAATTGATTATGATGACTGCAATCAAGACATATTGCCTGATTGCAATTAAGACACATCAAAAAGATGCAAAGCTGTGTCTAGAATTGAAGACAGAGAGGCTCAGAGTGGGGGTTCTGGCATCAGACTGCCAGCAATTTCCCCCACTGTGCCTGCCTTCTCATCTGCAAAATGGACAGAATGATGGTGTCTACCTGCTGAGTTTTCCATGGGTATTAAATCAGTTAACCTATGTACTTTTATTGGAGCAGTTCCTGGTACAGAGTCAACACTCAATAAATTGTAAACATTTTCATTGATGGAGTTCAATATTACTTAGAATACCCAGCATTTTAATGAGGATCAAAATAGAAGTGATTCTGACATTTTGCTTTTGGCCTGGGTTCTGATGCTCATGCCATTTATTCTACTACCCAGGAAGAGTGTAATAGTATTAGAAGTGTCATCTACCAATGATGATTTTGATGAAAAATGCTAAACAGGCAGGCTTAAAGAGCTCTGCTTTCTTATAACTGAGATACTCCTTAAATCATTGCAGGTTACGGCTTCTCAGCTCTCGGCGCCTAGCAATAGGTACTCAGTACCAATCCTCGCAGACAGCGAGAATGACAAGTGTGAGTGGGTGGGAGTGCTGAGTGACTTGCACAGGATGCTGAGAAAAAGTCACTCCAGAGACCGCTCAGTCTATGTTCTAAAAGAGGCTTATGATAGCAGTCTGCCCCTGATCAAAACCACCCAGACAGCTGCAATCATAGGTATGGATTTATAGCATTTATGCCCTAGTTTCGTGTGCCTCATCCCAATCTCCAGATCAAGATCTGAAAACCACAATTTTATTCACAATTCACATGTCAGCCAGACCTTCCCCGCAGCCTGCCTGCCCATTACTACTCTGCAAAATATTAATATATTGATTCTATGATGGTTCCCCAGGCCCTGTGTAAAATGATGTCTCTTTAATATATAGTAATACCTTTCTTGAGTCTGAATAATTCTGAGTTCCCAAACCCATCTGGTTCCAATACACCAGTAGTGTGACCCTGTGTAGTCATTGTGAGCTACCGACCTTGGGGGCAGAGACCATACAGATATGAATATCTGTATTCCCGATACCCATAACTCAATAAATAAATGAACAATAAGTGAGCAAAGGAATGAATTGTTAAGATCAATATTCAATAAACAAGAATATTTTCATTTCCCAAACATCATTTCTTACATTAAAGCCACTTTGCTACTTATTGCTATGTAACATGGAATCTGTTACTACTGTGCTCATGTGTTAAGAACGGATAATTCCTGCTTGCCAGTTATGAAGAGGATTAAGTGAGCTAATATATGTATAGTTCTGTGCTTTGTGTTCAAGGCATTTGCTCAATAAAGTACCATCTTTGCACTCTTAAGTTTTAGTTCTCAGTGTGTTCTTACATACACTCAGTGCTGTTACAGTTCAGGCCAGGAGCACTGAAATTAATGACACATTTTTTTTTTCACTTAGGAGATAGTTACTTATTCATATCAAATTTAAAAATATACTATTACTTAAATTTCTTTTCAAGTATTTGTAAAGATTACATGATCTTTCTAAGGAGAAAAGTCATGTTTTATTTTTACTTCTCTAATCTGAAAGAAAAATAATAGCACAAATTGATTATTGTTTTTCATTTTTATATATGCTAAATATGTATCTAACTTGACTTTTAAACTTTTTTCATATTGAAAAATTTGTCCAGTTTATTTTAATAGCTTTACTTAATGTTTGCAAAAAAAAAAATCCTTGACGTTTGTATTTATGTGTCAAATATAGATCACAAAAGAATTGCTCTGGGAAATGAAGAGGGGTTATTTGTTGTGCACGTTACCATAGATGGTAAGATGAGTCTTTACTGTTCTGCTATAACTCTAAAAATAACAGTATCAGATTTGTTCCTTTTTTTCTGTAAAAGAAATCTTCCAGATCTGGTTTGATGTGTTTTTAAGTCAAATGTTGACTTTTCCAATATCCAGAGATCCATAACCCCCAGAGTCTAAATGTCTTCACAGGTGATTTTATATAATAAATCCACCATAAGAACTCAGCTGTCTCCAAGTTGGCACCATAAAGAACACACAGTTCTGTTTCCTCCTCCCCCTATAACATTGGCCCCACAATGATTAACAACATATAAATAAATAGTTCCTAGAGAATAGCAGAATTCTTTGTTTTTGTCTGGGTGCTCACAGTTGTTTGAGGGAGAAATGGGGGACTAGATGAAATCAGAGCCATTCTATACCATTGTCCTCTTGAATGTCTGGCACCTGAATCATGGCTGAGCTTAAGGAGAACCTGCATTTGAAGGTGACTAGCTGTGTTCTGCATTGAAGGTCTCCTGTGCTGTGTGGGTGACTCAGTGCCACTGGGGAGGCCCATGAAAAGTCCACCAGGTGTCCAGCATGAGAGCAGGAGCTGGTCTCTTGTTTGACACCACACGCCATGCACTTAAACAGTGCCTGGCATACAGTAGCCATTCATTACACTTATTGTATAATAAAGGATTAGTGCCAGAAAAAAGGACATTTTTACTCTTTTTTTTTAAAAAAAAGAGGGATCCCTGGGTGGCGCAGCGGTTTGGTGCCTGCCTTTGGCCCAGGGCGCGATCCTGGAGACCCGGGATCGAGTTCCACGTCGGGCTCCCGGTGCATGGAGCCTGCTTCTCCCTCTGCCTGTCTCTGCCTCTCTCTCTCTCTCTCTCTCTCTGTGACTATCATAAATAAATAAAAAAAATTTAAAAAAGATTTTATTTATTCATTCATGAGAGACACAGAGAGAGAGAGGCAGAGAGAAAAGCAAGCTCCTTGCAGGGAGGCCAACGTGGGACTCGATCCCAGGACCCCAGGATCACGCCCTGAGCCAAAGGCAGACACTCAACCACTGAGCCACCCAGGGATCCCAACATTTTTTACTCTTATAAAAAAGTAGTATGTTTCCATTTGTTGGACACTGAATAGTGTTTGGCCTGCTGCCTAGAATCTCAGGGCTTAAGTTTATTATGCTAATTTACTTAATAAGTTAAATAGAGAAATAAATTTTTTTAATAAATTAATTTTTATTGGTGTTCAATTTACCAACATACAGAATAACACCCAGTGCTCATTCCGTCAAGTGTCCCCCTCAGTGCCCGTCACCCATTCACATTCACCCCCACCCCCCGCCCTCCTCCCCTTCCACCACCCCTAGTTCATTTCCCAGGGTTAGAAGTCTTTATGTTCTGTCTCCCTTTCTGATATTTCCCACACATTTCTTCTCCCTTCCCTTATATTCCCTTTCACTATTATTTATATTCCCCAAATGAATGAGAACATATAATGTTTGTCCTTCTCCGATTGACTTACTTCACTCAGCATAATACCCTCCAGGTCCATCCACGTAGAAGCAAATGGTGGGTATTTGTCGTTTCTAATGGCTGAGTAATATTCCATTGTATACATAAACCACATCTTCTTTATCCATTCATCTTTCGATGGGCACCGAGGCTCCTTCCACAGTTTGGCTATTGTGGACATGGCTGCTAGAAACATCGGGGTGCAGGTGTCCCGGCGTTTCATTGCATCTGAATCTTTGGGGTAAATCCCTAACAGTACAGTTGCTGGGTCGTAGGGCAGGTCTATTTTTAATTATTTGAGGAACCTCCACACAGTTTTCCAGAGTGGCTGCACCAGTTCACATTCCCACCAACAGTGTAAGAGGGTTCCCTTTTCTCCGCATCCTCTCCAACATTTGTTGTTTCCTGCCTTGTTAATTTTCCCCATTCTCACTGGTGTGAGGTGGTATCTCATTGTGGTTTTGATTTGTATTTCCCTGATGGCAAGTGATGCAGAGCATTTTCTCATGTGCATGTTGGCCATGTCTATGTCTTCCTCTGTGAGATTTCTCTTCATGTCTTTTGCCCATTTCATGATTGGATTGTTTGTTTCTTTGGTGTTGAGTTTAATAAGTTCTTTATAGATTTTGGAAACTAGCCCTTTATCTGATATGTTATTTGCAAATATCTTCTCCCATTCTGTAGGTTGTCTTTTAGTTTTGTTGACTGTATCCTTTGCTGTGCAAAAGCTTCTTATCTTGATGAAGTCCCAATAGCTCATTTTTGCTTTTGTTTCTTTTGCTTTCGTGGATGTGTCTTGCGAGAAGTTACTGTGGCCAAGTTCAAAAAGGGTGTTGCCTGTGTTCTCCTCTAGGATTTTGATGGAATCTTGTCTCACATTTAGATCTTTCATCCATTTTGAGTTTATCTTTGTGTATGGTGCAAGAGAGTGGTGTAGTTTCATTCTTCTGCATGTGGATGTCCAATTTTCCCAGCACCATTTATTGAAGAGACTGTCTTTCTTCCAGTGGATCGTCTTTCCTCCTTTATCGAATATTAGTTGACCATAAAGTTCAGGGCCCACTTCTGGGTTCTCTGTTCTGTTCATTGATCTATGTGTCTGTTTTTGTGCCAGTACCACACTGTCTTGATGACCACAGCTTTGTAGTACAACCTGAAATCTGGCATTGTGATGCCCCCAGATATGGTTTTCTTTTTTAAAATTCCCCTGGCTATTCGGGGTCTTTTCTGATTCCACACAAATCTTAAAATAATTTGTTCTAAGTCTGAAAAAAGTCCATGGTATTTTGATAGGGATTGCATTAAACGTGTAAATTGCCCTGGGTGAGAAATAAATATTTATTATGGTTTATTATGTTAATTTTATTATTAAGATAATTGTTATTTCTGGAATAATTACTTTTATTTTTAACTTATATGATTTTTGGTCTCTTTTCCCTTCCTATCCTTTTCTATCCCTCCCAGATCTACCCTGAGATTATGTCTTTGCTTTTATTAGAACCTGACTTAGACCCACTGGAGTAATAAATAGGAGAGAATTTAAAAATAAGAAAACATTCTTACAGTAAAGGAAACCATTTTTCAAATGGCTTCATTTTCAAGAAAATGAGAAAGGCAATGTACTGAATATGAGAATATATCTGCAAAATCGTATCTGAAAGGGTATATATCTAAAATATATAAAGAAATCACATAACACAATAACAAAAAAATCTCCAAACTGATTTAAAAATAGTCAAAGGAAAGGATTTGTGTAGACATTTTTTTTTCCCCAAGAAAGACATATAGATGGCCAACAGGGACATGAAGAGGCACTTAACATCTTAATCATCAGGAAAATGAAAATCAAAACTACGATATTATTCTTAACTGTTAGAATGGCAATTATCAGAAAGATAAGTAATAACAAGTACTGGCAAGGATGTGGAAAAAAGGGAACTCATATACTACTGGTGGGGATGTAATTTGGTTCAGCCATTGTGAAAAACAGTATGGAAGTTCTTCAAAAAATAAAAAAAAATAGAATTACTAAATGACCTACCAATTCTAGTTCTGGTGATTTATCCAAAGAAAACAAAAACACTAACTGGAAAAGATATCTGCACCCCTTTGCTTACTCACTGCAGAGTTATTTTTAATAACCATGATATGAAACAACCTTAGTGTCCATCAATTGATGGGTAGATAAAAAAACGTGGTATTCTATACAATGGAATATTATGCTGCCATAAAAAGAACATCTTTCTATCTCTGACAACATGGATGGACCTTGAGGGTATTATGCTAAGTAAAATAAGAGAAATATCATATGATGGTTCTTTTATGTGGAATCTAAACAAACAAAAAATCACCTGGAAACACACACACACACACACAACACACACACACACACAAAATGGGCTCATAGATAACAGAGAACAGATTAGTGGTTGCTAGAGGTAGGTGGGGGAAAAATGGATAAATGGGGTTAAAAGGTACAAACTTCCAGTTATAAGATAAATAAGTCTTGGAGGTATGATGTACAACATGGTGACTATAGTTAATAATACTATATTGTATATTTGAAAGTCGCCGAGAGAGTAGATTTTAGAAATTCTCATATGAACAAAAACTTTGTTAAACGCATATGATGCTGGATGTTAATTAGGCTTATTGTGATCATTTTGCAGTATATACAAATATTGAATCATTCTGTTGTACTCCTGAAATTAATATAATGGTATACCTCAATTATACCTCATTAAAGTTTTTTTAAATAAGACATTGGTAATGTGAAGGTGACTTGTCATTTTATTTGTAAAAAATTTATTCATATTAAAACATTGAGAAGACATGAGATCATCTTTGCCTTTTTCAACTGCTTTTCTGTAAATTTGAAGAGTACATTCAAGATAAAGAGATTATTCTGAGTTTGAAAATGACATATAATTATGTTTATTCGTGTAGAAATTATTCGGGTTGGTGACATGAAGAAGATTTATCAGATTGAGCTCATTCCCCATGGCCAGATGGTTGCAGTGATCTCTGGGCGAAGTCATCATGTGCAACTGTTCCCCATGTTGGCTTTGGATGGACGGAAGACTGACATTCACAAGCTGGCAGAAACAAAAGGGTGTCACACAATGACTTCTGGAACAGTGTGCCAAGGGGCTCACACATGCCTTTGTGTGGCCAGGAAAAGCCAAGTCTTTTGTTATGAGCTGTTTCAGAGCAAGAAAATTTCTCACAGAAAATTTAAAGAGCTCCAAATCCCAGCCAATGTCCAGTGGATGGCCATCTTCAGTGAACAGCTTTGTGTAGGATTCCAGTCAGGATTCCTGAGATACCCCTTGAGGAGAGAAGGAAGTCCATACAGGATGCTCCACTCACATGACCCTACACTGTCATTTATTGCGCATCAACCAGTGGATGCTCTCTGTGCAATTGAGATCTCCAGTATTGAGTACCTGTTATGTTTTAAGAGCATCGGAATTTACACGGACAGCAGGGGCCTCCGATCTAGGCCAATTGAACTGATGTGGCCAGCAACTCCAACTTATTGCCGTAAGGCTATCTTACAATTTGTTCCCTTGTCTTTCTGTATCTCTCTTCCCTTTTTAAAAATTTTATTTCTATTTCCTCTATTGTTAATGACAGATTTGATTTTTGAAAACATCACTGAAGATAACTTCCTGATTTTTCTAAGTCTTTTTAAATAGAAAAATGAAGTTATAGCTAAGTCATACATGTGATAAGTTAACCTTTTTACTATATTCACAGGAAAATTTACCCTGAATATATCCTTAATTCAAATTGCTTCTTGTAAGCTCCTAAATAGATTATCTTCAGGGTCATTGAAAATCACATGCACGTTCATAAACCATAAGAAATAGTTACCAAAGTATTTTTTGGCTTTTGGGTTTAGTTTATGTAAAGTATACATGTAATGTTCTTAAATAGTTTTAGCTCATTTCACATTTTATTGAAGCAGGCCATCATTTTATAAATTAAATACAGCCTTTTTTTTTTAATCTACTTGGAGAATAGTATTGGGCACTTAATATGAGCAACTTAACTCTGGCAAGGGTTAAGAGCATAATATTAAACATAAGATAGACTCATCTGTGTCTGTGTGGAGATTATAATCATGAGATGAGACCCATAATTAAACAAGTGCTGTGATAGGAGAACAGAGAATTCTACGGGGGCCCAAAGAAGGTATGCTTAATCTAAACCAGTGAGTCAGGGAAGGCCAGCTAAAGAAAGAGAAGTATTTTTGTCTTTCAATACTTTAAAACACATTCCACTCTTTTCTGACTTCCATTATTTCTGATGAGAAATCAATAATTTTCATTGTTGTTCCCTTTGTTTTTTTCTATTTAGCTGCTTTAAAATTTTTTCTCATTATCTTTAGTTTTCAGTAATTTGATGTGCTTACATGCAGCTTTATTTGTTTTTTGTATATATTCTGCTGGGCATGTTCAGAACTTTTTGGGATCTGAAGATTGATATCCTTAAGTTTGGAAAATTTTTAGGCATTTTATTTTCGCAAATTTTTCTAACCTATTTTTTCTGGGGATCAAATTACACATTTATCAGACCTCATGTTTAAAATATATTTGTTTATTCAAGAGAGTGTGCCCACGCATGAGTGGGTGGAGTGGCGGAGGAGGGAGAGCAGAGGGAGAAGCAGACTCCTCACTGAGCAGAGAGCCTGACTGGGCTGGATCCCAGAACCCTGAGATCATGACCTGAGCTAAAGCCAGATGCTTAACTGACTGAGCCACCCAGGCCCCTCCAGACCTCCTGATTTTGTTTCATAGGTCATTGAGGTTTTTTTTTTTTTTAATCCTTTTTCTCTGCTTCAGTTTGAATAATTTCTATTGGTTACATCTTCAATTTCACTGATCTTTTCCCCCTGGCTTATCCAGGAATTAAGCATTTCAGATATTGTATTTTGTGTTTATAATCTAAAGTTTTTTGAAATTTCCACTTAGTGATATTGTCCTATCTTCTAATATATTAATATTTTTCACAAAGTCCTGAACTACTTACAATAATTACTTATAACTATTCCAACATATGGCTCATCCGTGGGTCTGTTTCTATTAAATTCCACTCCCCCCTGGTCAAGGATGATATTTTCCTTTTTTATATCTTATTATTTTTTTTATCTTTTGCTGAATGTTATGAATGTTATGACATAAGGACTTTAGACTGTATTATGTATTTCTCTAGAGAGCATTGTATGTTTTGTTCTGATAGGTAATTAATCTGACTAACTAGCCACCTTGGTTTTGCTGAGACTTGGCTTTAGACTTTGTTAGAATGGGTCTATTTTGGTTTTTCTTTTCGTCCTTACTCCTAAAGAATGGCCTTTCTGGGGCCTCAAATAAATGCCCAGGTTTTTTGCCAATGTTTCTCCACCCACTCTGTCTAGGTCAGAAATCTAATGTCTTTCCAGCACTGTACTACCTAGGATATTTTTGTTCATCCCTCAATGCTCTGAGCAGGTCTCATGGAATTTTGCTCTGTTCATGAGCAGCTTTGGATTTGGCCAGGGACTTTGAGGGAACTGGTATGCAGATGTCTGGGACAACCTTTGTCTTGGCTCTTTCTTCTGTGTACTCTACCTTGCAAATTCCAGACACATTATAATCTGTTTCCTCTGCCCAGCAAAACTTCTACTCTCTTCTTGGGCTCCATTTTTTCTGCATAACAGTTTGGAGATTTTCCCTAGCAGAAAGCTAGGGGAATATAGGATCTCCCTTATGTCTTTCTCCTTTTTTAGGAATGGCAGTCCTGTGCTGTATACTAATACCTAAAAAGTTTTTTCATATACATTTTTTTCCAGTTTTATTATTATTGATGGTGGCAGGGTATGTTCAATATCAGCTGCTCTGTCATAACTGGAACAGGCCATCCACACTGCACTTTGTGAGCAACTATAATAAGTTCACTGTTTCAGGCATGGGGTTCAAGATGACAGTTCAAGAGATGGGGCTGGAGGAAGTCTCATGAGCCATAGCACAGGTGTTTTGCAGGCACATGGTTAGATTTGCATTTCAGAAAAATCCCCAGGTTCCAATGGTTACATTAAAGATGATGCAAAGTGAGGCTGGAGGCCCAGAGACCAACTTGGAGGTCACTGTAGAAATTGTGGATTAAGGTAGAGGCAGTTAGGGTGGAGAGGAGAGAATTTGAGGGATATTGAAGAGATCTAACTGACAAAACTTTATACTTGATTGGAAGTTGAAGCTAAGGGACAGGACAATTAGTAATGATTCTTGGATGTCAAAATTTGCAAATGAGTGGATATCACTGATATTTATTAATAAAATACAAGGAAAGGTGGACTCAGATGGACAGGGGACAAAGGTTGTGACCATTTAACTTATTTCTTTGTTTTGTTGTTGAAACCCATCAAATAAAATCCCAGAAGTTATCATTCCACTTCTATACATTTTACATTACATCTCTAAAACTCTGGACATTTTTTCATAAAACCACATTGCTATCATTACCCTTGGAGAAGTTATCAGTGATTCTTACTGACATCAAATACATAGTCCATAATCAAATATTCCTTGATTATCAAAAAGATGTCTCTTTTGATAAGGTATTTCTTGGAGTCAAAATCTGAAGAAGGTGCACATATTGCATGTTATTGTTAGACCTTAAATAGCGTCTCATCTTGAGTACTCTTCAATGTCACTGATTCCTTGTCCTGTAGGATGTTCCACAATCTGAATGTTTCCTCATTGTGTTTTTTTTTCTTCTTTTATATCCTAAATTTCCTGTAACTGAAAGTGAACTCTAACCTTTTAGTAAGAATACTTCATTAACAGTGTTGTGTATGCCACACTGAAGCACATTGGGGCACAAGATGTCTGTTCATCTAGTTGTGGCAATGCTAAAATAAATTACAAGTTTCTTATGTTGTCAGCCTGATTCCCTGGACACAGGGAGGCAGCACAGGTCAGAGAACCAAGAAATGCAAATGTTAGAGTGATGGTCAGGGGCAAGAAGCCCACAAAAAAGAATTCTGGGAGGCAAGTATCACTGAGCAGTCAAGCAAGACAGATTGAAACATGTCTATTGGCTTCAGCAATAATTGGTGGTTGATGACTTGCTGTTTTAATGGAGGAACTAGGGCACAAGTCAGACTGCTTGGATGAAGGTGTGAGTAGGGCTGAGAAGTGGGGGAAGAAAGATAGAGGGCACTCTTAAGAGCTTGACTATAAGAAAAGAAAGAAGGATGACACCACCAGAGCCTTGCTGTTGTTTTAATGGAGAGATATTCATGTTGAGAGGTGAGAATTTCGTAGTCATAAATTATTAGTGGTAAAGTAGAAAGTTCCAAAAATGTTAGTGGCTCCAAGTTTTCACTGCTTTGTTCATTAACTTCACTCTCCACACATACTTTTCTAATCTTACACTATATTCTTGCTGTGAGCTGAATTAGTTTAGGAGCTGCAGGTTTTGGAATGTTATACAATTACTTAATAAAACTGCTCTTAGATGAAAATGTTAGAAAGCTTTTTGTCAGATTTTCACTGTTGTGTCAAACTCTAAAATATAACCCATGTACCTCATTTGTTTTTATTTCAACCATATTAAAATATGAGACAGCAAATAGACTATTAATGGACATTAATTATAATTAATATTAATATTCTATAATTTGATTATAATGAGATTCTCTCAGGTTTTCAATCTGAAGTTTTTTTTTTCTGGAGTTTTTTTTAATGTATTAGGACTTAGCAAATACAATTCATCATGAATGCTGTGTGATTCCATTCATACCACAATTTTGAAATGATGAAATTTTAGAAATGGAGGACAGATTATTGATTCCCAGGAGTTAGGGAAAGAGGGGAATGTAGGTGGGATTATAAAATCCTGAGAGATCCCTGTGGTGGTATAAATATTATCTTCATTGTGGTGGTGGATACAAGAATCTACACAGGTGATAACATTGTTTAGACCAACACACACACACACACACACACACACACACACGTAAACTGGTGATATCTGCCTAGGATGGGTTGATTGATTTGGTCAATGTCAAGGATCCTAGTTTTGCAAAATCTTGCATTGGGTGGTACTAGGCACAGTGTGCAAGAGATCTTTCTGTATTATTTCTTAAAATTGCATATGAATTTATAATTATTTTAATAAAAAAAATCCAGTTAAAAAATGAATCCTGAAGCCCACACTCGCTGTCACCTCCTTCCCATCTCCCAGGTTACAATGCCCCATATCTCTCCGTGTACAGTGAAAATGCAGTGGACATCTTTGATGTGAACTCCATGGAATGGATCCAGACTGTCCCCCTCAAGAAGGTGATTTGACATTGAGATCATGTGACTTATGAATTACTGACTAAAAATGGAAACAGAAATATTCATTTGTGTATTTACTAATTTGGAAGCTGAACTGAAAGTAGAAAATCCACACAGAAACCCAAATTGGTTAATTTTATTACTAGTATAAAAGCTATTTTGTGATACATACTTGCATTATATGAAGTAGATTGTCATGATATAAAAAGTATTTATTATGTATTTATTTATATCATACACTGTAGATACTATATCCCACATTCAGTTGTTACTTTTATTTGTTACTAATTTTCACTTAGTATAATTTTGCATCTTAAGAAGGAAAATTCTATAGGCTAAGAAAAAAAAAAGAAAAATATATAACCAAAGCTGTGTTTCAGATTCTCAATTAGGATTTTACAAATTTACAATAAAATTTTTTTTATCTCTACTACAAATAATTTTAAACACAAATAAAAATGTAAAAGATTGCCATTCTGTAAGGAAAGATTACTAAAGATTTAAGAAAAATTAAATTTTGGGATAATTATACAAAGCATGAGCTATGTATAAAAAAAGTTTATATAGGAATAAGATGAAGAAAGTAGTCACAATTATGTGAGAATTTGCCTTACTTTAAACAATATCAGCTGTGGGAAAAGCTTTTGCTAGGACTGTCCAAGTACATAATATGTGAAAAATTTCTAGCATTCCAAATGTGAATCACTCATCTTAACTGTTTGGTAAAGTGAATTTGAGGCAGATGAATCTTCTGAAGATAACCTTTTATGATGTGATAGCCTTTAAAAAGTCACTAATAACTTTTAAAAAGTTACATTAAAAATTAAATGTATTTCTATTTGTTTTCAATTTTCAGATTTCTTTAACCTATGATATTCATGTTTCTGAAATTTTATCCATGACTGTATAACAACACCCAACCCCTTTGACTGGTATTTTCTTTTTTTTTAAAGAATAAAATATTTATAACTTTAGAATACATACTTACAACTTAATTTTAAAAAGTATTTGTTGAGATAGTAAACTTGCTTTTTATTATTTTAGGTTCGACCCCTGAATAGTGAAGGATCCCTAAATATTTTACTTTCGGAGACAATTAGATTAATATATTTCACAAATAAGATGACATGTAAGAAACAACTTCTTCTTAGTAGAACTACTTCTAAGAGACCATATCTCTACCTGACTTCCCAAGGTCACAGAGCAAATGAGCAGAGATCTGACATTGATCCAATGCCCTAGTGGCAAAGAGTGATTCTCCTTCATCATTGCATATCCATGGAGATAAAACATTCATTTCTGGCACACCACTTATTTTACAGCAGGACCTATCTAGGCATGGTTGGACATAAGCACCTGTAAACAACATAATCACTATTTACAATGTCCACTGTGAAGACTTCACCCACTTTCTAACAAGCTGAGTGCACCAAGCTGCAGTGCATGTGCTGTTAAGAAGATGCAGGTCCCTAGTCCTACTTCAACTATCCCCATCTATATTTTCAGATTCTAGGAGATTCGTGGTATGAAAAAAGCCACATGGATTCATTTCTTTTTTTCTCCCTTATTTTACTGATAAGATAGAATGCACACATAGTGTAGCTAAGCATTAGTTGCTAGGGCTGCCATGACAAAGTACCACTGACCAGGGGGCTTACACCACAGAAATGTACTGGCTCAGTCCTGGAGGCTACAAGTTCAAGATCAGGGTGTCCGTAGGGTTTGCTCCCTTTGAAGGCCGAGAGAGACAACCTGCTCCAGGTTGGTCACCACAATGACTTCAACTTAACTTGACCATCTGCAAATATCCTATTTCCAAATAAGTTCACATTCACAGGTACTGAAGGTTAGGACATCCGTACATTTTGAGAGAGACTCCATTTAACCTGTAACAAGCTTATTTTCTTTTTGAAGTCTAAGACAGTTTTTAAGGTTTCAGGGTGATAGTTCTTATTTACTGCTTGACATTAAACTAAAATAGAGTGGGCTCTGGACTCCTAGGGGTCTAAAGAAGATTGCATCCTTCCCCAAGATCAGAAGAGACAGAGAGTAGAGGGTGATTCTTCCATTCAGTAGATTCATTCCATTCATCCAGAAGTAGAGTTGGTGGGGAGGGGGACCACTTTACCCCATCTCTGTACCTCTTCCTCCTATTGTGGGCCTCAGAAATACTAGTTTTGTTACAGTAATTGTTTTTATCTATAGAAAGAGTCACCCTTTACATTTTATCCTGCAGCACAACAGAATATTCTAATGCCCTTACACCACAAAATTCTGGTAGGAGGAATACTGCACAGACACACGAGGGCCAATCAACGTGGAAGGACACCAATGCAACTGCTCTCTTCTTAAAGACGTGGTGTTGGTTTATAGATATACGTTAGTGCAGATTTATTTTTCAAGTATTGTTTAAATTGAAAATTATATTCTGTTCATGAGTGCTCCCTTCATATTCTTGATAATGGATGCCATAAGCATCCAGTTTTAACTTTTAAAAATAAGAGCAGTATATTTGTGCAGTTCCTTGTGAGAGTAATGTGAAATTAATGGATGGAAAGGCATTTTAACAGTTTAAAGGACGCTATTGTTTTATATTTAAAAATATGTGTAGATGGAGATGAGCTGGTATTTCCCGAAACATCAGATAGTCATCAGAAGCAAATGGTCCGACACCTCCACAGCAAGCGACGATATTCCTTCAGAGTTCCCAGAGGGAAGGAGAGGCTGCCTATAGGGCTGTGATCACCACCCTTCACATGTGGGCCAAAAGGACCACTCCAGAACCACATGTTATTTGATGTTATTTGGAAGAAAAATAAATAAATTTCTGAAACTTGGGCAGAAATCTCTGTTCACATCAGTGTTATGTTTATTTCTCTGTGAAACTTCAAAGGAAACCTTTATGTAGTTAAATATAAATCGAAGTGTAACGTCAATTTGTTTTTCCGTGAGTGCGGAATAACTGAAATTCGGTATGTAAGCCTCCATATAACATAAATATAGAACAAATGTGGATACACATTGTAACATATGCCCCCAAATCATTTTGTGAACAAATAAACAGTACTGTGTATGCATACAGATTGATTACTCTCTGACTCTGGATGTGTTTTGCTTTGACTTTAGGATAACCTTTGGTAATAAGCCATTATTTGGCAATAATCTCTGTAACTGAAGAAACAAACAAACAAAAAAAAAAAACAAAAAACAACAACAACAAAAAAAGCTGACCTTCTTTGAATGACAAAAACATTCCTAAAGTGGTGCAAATTCTTTTAAAAGAGCCATAATCATATTAAAAAATACA
Organism: Nyctereutes procyonoides; assembly: GCF_905146905.1. NCBI lineage: Eukaryota > Metazoa > Chordata > Mammalia > Carnivora > Canidae > Nyctereutes > Nyctereutes procyonoides. Next base: position 61,407,217 of record NW_026575146.1, on the reverse strand, counting down.
TAACATGGCAGAGCTTCTTTGATGTCTGTAGCTGTTTAAGGCAATATTTCTACCAAAAACTTTGTAGTATTTCAAGCTTCAAATTTTCAAGTCTTTTTGAACGAAATCTTTGAAAATCTTCAATCATAATTGTGGATTTCTTTGTTTTTTCATTTAACAGCCAACAATTCTGGCTTCATATACTTTTGAAGCATTTTTCTGTTCTCATACGTTAGGTTATGTTAGATAATTGATATCATCATTATAAAAATTTCATCTTTCTCTTTAGAAGCATTCCTTATCAAGGAGTCTCCTTCGTCCAATATTCATTTAGCCACTTTACCATGTCATCTTATTTTAGAATCTGTACTGTATATCTTTTTTTCCAACTTTCACTCAACCTATATGTGTCTTTAGATTTAAAATGCATTTCTTACATATAACTTATGGCTAGGTCTTCCTTTTCATTAAGTTTCATAATGTTCATGCTTTAATTGGGAGTATTTAGAACACTTAAATTTAATATAAATATACTGACATGTTTGGTTTTTGATATGTCATCCTATTTGTCCTATCTTCTTTTTCTTTCTTCTGTGTTCCCGTATTCTTTTGAATTGTATATTTTACTATCCAATTTTTCTCTAATTATTATTTGTACTTTTTTTTTTGGTGGTTGCTCTACAATTTAGATTATAATTCTGATACCAATTAAGATGCATGAGTTTTCCAACACCACCAAAAAATTCTCTGACACCAGCTGGGCATCCTACAATTAAACTCAATTTTGACATTATCTACCCAGAGATAGTGTCAGATCCCACTGGTTAAGAGCTCTGTCCCACAAGGCTGCTTACTCCCCTCCACTTTAGACATGAGTCTCAAGCCCAGGTTGTCACCTGTGCTTCTGATGTATAGGGTATACATCAGAGGCTCCAACAACTCCCTCCTTGGGTTCAATTAACTTGTTAGAGTGGCTCAGAGAACTCAGAGAAACATTTTACTTATTACTGGTTTATTATAAAAGGAACTCAGGAACAGCCACATGAGAGAAACTGGACAAGTTATATGAAAAGGGCACAGAGTTTGCAGGCTGTCTCCAAATCCACCAGCTCCCTGAACCTCTATGTATTCACCAACCCTGAAGCTCTCTCAGCCTTGTCTTTCTGGGTTTTATGGAGGCTTCCTGACATTGACATCATTGATTATACTGATTGGTCTTTGGTAATGAATTTAACCTCCAGCCCTTCTCCCTCCCAGAGACTGAGGAGAGTGGACCAGTAAATTCTAACCTTCTAATTACATTCTAAGCAGGTGGCTGAGTTCCCTAGGTGCTTTCTAAAGTTACCTGATTTAACATAACAAAAGACACCTTGATCACTCTCATCACTTAGGAAATTCCAAGGGTTTTAGAAGCTCTGTGCCAGAAATGGGACAGAGAAATATAAATTTCTTATTATAAATCACAGTATCACAAGTCTGCACCTTTAACTTATCACTATCTACCCTGAAATGATACCAATTCACTTATGTTGTAAAAACCTCTAACAACCTATCTCATCTCCCTCTCCAACCTTCTGCGCTATTGTAATACATTTTGTTTCTATATATGCTGTATTTTTTTATTATATCATCATACTTAGGTATTACTTTTGCTTAAATAGCAAGCTACCAAGAATTTATTTTAGAAAAAGGTAAAATATTTAATATTTACATTGATTTTTGAAGAGATAAGATCAGTTATTTGCAAAATGACCCACTTTGTGAATTTGTTTTATTTTTATTGTCATTCCTTCACCTATTCTCAAATTGGGATTGTCTATCAGACATCTATTGAACCTAGGCAAAACTGAAAGCATTTGTAAATGCATATATCAGTTGATTGCAAGTGTAGACTATTTTTCAGGGAACATTTGGTAAAAGCTGAAAGTTTTGTTTTGTCAAAACCAGGTGGGGTGGGTCGGCTACTGGCATCTAGTGGGCAGAGGTCGAGTATGCTCCTTAACATTCTCCAATGCACAGGTCAGTCAGCTACAACAAAGAACCATTTGGCCCAAAATGTAAGTACTGTGGAGGTTGAGAAAGACTGATGGTGATGCATGAAGCACTATGGCTAGTACTGAAAACTCAAGTAATTTTGTGTGGTTGGAATGAAGTGTGCAGTATTGGTGAGAGTCCAATCCTAGGAAACATGGAGGACAAGAGGTCAAATAGACCAGGGTCCTAAGTATATTGCGTAAGGTTTGGATTTCAGAAAACATTGTTTGGTTTGGACAGAAAACATTGAATTATTAACAGAGAAATGAACATTAATAACACTCCAGTTTGAAAAGACTGCCCGGGTGGTAATATAGATGGACTGCAGAGCAATGGGGGCAGTTGCAGTAATTCAGGTTAAGAAATGTAGAGGGCTTTAAAGATAAATGACTTAAGAACTTTCCGGACATGAGGATGATGACTTGAAGCATGACCACTAGCGTTTTGGGCTTGACATGTGGGTGAACGTTATCATCCTGTGAGGTCAGGAACACAGGACAGGGGATCAACCCCGCGGTGGAAGGTGCTGGGTGTGAGATCACCAGAGAGCTTGCGAGGGGGCACATTCAGGAAGCAGGTGGCCTGGTGCTCAGGAGGGACGTGTGTCCTCAAGCAACTGAGGTATTCAGGTGATGCTGAAGTACTAGTTGAAGCAACCTGGGGTACAGGACCACCACCATGGAAGGTCTGAAAAGGAATCACCACTATGTGATGGACACGAATGCCAGGAAGAGGTTTCAACAAGCGGGCTCTGAAACGCTGCTTCAGAAGGGGACTAACTTAAGTGACGACCTGAAACCTGTCCCCTAAAAGTACTCAGAAACCTTAGCAGGACCACAGGGCTTGAGTGCCTAAGACCCGCCCTCCCAGAGAGCAAAGCTAACCAGCAGCAGTGTTGAGATCTCCGCGGTTCCCACTCTCACCTTTACTAGCCATGCTGCATTTACTTTCCCTCCAATCCCCCTTCGCATAGTTACTCTCCATCCGGATAACCTGGACCCCCTTCAGACTGTTACTCTCCATCCGGAAAGTCTGGAACTCACTCGCACACTCTCCATCCGGAAAACCCGGACCCCCTCGCACAGTTACTCTCCATCCAGGTAACCCGGCCCCCTCGCACAGTTACTCTCCATCCAGGTAACCCGGCCCCCTCGCACAGTTACTCTCCATCCAGGTAACCCGGCCCCCTCGCACAGTTACTCTCCATCCAGGTAACCCGGACCCCCTCGCACAGTTACTCTCCATCCAGGTAACCCGGACCCCCTCGCACACTCTCCATCCAGGTAACCCGGCCCCCTCGCACAGTTACTCTCCATCCAGGTAACCCGGACCCCCTCGCACAGTTACTCTCCATCCAGGTAACCCGGCCCCCCTCACACAGTTACTCTCCATCCAGGTAACCCGGCCCCCTCGCACAGTTACTCTCCATCCAGGTAACCCGGACCCCCTCGCACACTCTCCATCCAGGTAACCCGGACCCCCTCACACAGTTACTCTCCATCCAGGTAACCCGGCCCCCCTCACACAGTTACTCTCCATCCAGGTAACCCGGCCCCCCTCACACAGTTACTCTCCATCCAGGTAACCCGGCCCCCTCGCACAGTTACTCTCCATCCAGGTAACCCGGCCCCCTCGCACAGTTACTCTCCATCCAGGTAACCCGGCCCCCTCGCACAGTTACTCTCCATCCAGGTATCCCCGCCCGCCGCCCCCTCACAGAGCACGCTGTGCTGGACGCACCTCCCCACCGCCGTCACCCCCATCACAGCAATCCCTAACCTACCTGATCTGCAGGGTTTGGAAGGCGCCGGTCCCGCCCCCACAGCGGGCGGCAGAGTGTCCAGGCGAGCGGCCGGGGCTGGGCGGGCTGCATGGGGAGCAGGGCCGAGCCCACCGCCCCACAACCCCGCGGGAACCTGCGGCAACACAGCGACCCCACATGTCCCCTCCGCCGTGTCCAGGCGGCCGCGCAGGGCCTCACGGGAGTCAGCCGCACAGCACCCTGGGAGCGGCCCCATGGTGGTGGTTTGTGCGCAGGCGCAGCCCCGCCCCCGGAAGCCCATTTTTGTGGTGAGGACCGAGAACGCGTGGGCATGGAGGGGGCGCAGGCGGTGTGGGGGGAACGGAGGGCGTGTGGGGATGGGGGCGAGGATGGTGGGCCATGGAGGGGGTATGGGGGCCATGGAGGGCGCGTGGGCGTGGAGGGGGCACAGGGGGTATGTGGGGAACGGAGGGCGTGTGGGGATGGGGGTGAGGATGGTGGGCCATGGAGGGGGTATGGGGGCCATGGAGGGTGCGTGGGCGTGGAGGGGGGCACAGGGGGTATGTGGGGGACGGAGGGCGTGTGGGGATGGGGGTGAGGATGGTGGGCCATGGAGGGGGTATGGGGGCCATGGAGGGCGCGTGGGCGTGGAGGGGGGCACAGGGGGTATGTGGGGAACGGAGGGCGTGTGGGGATGGGGGTGAGGATGGTGGGCCATGGAGGGGGTATGGGGGCCACGGAGGGCGCGTGGGCGTGGAGGGGGCACAGGGGGTATGTGGGGAACGGAGGGCGTGTGGGGATGGGGGTGAGGAAGGTGGGCCATGGAGGGGGTATGGGGGCCATGGAGGGCGCGTGGGCGTGGAGGGGGCACAGGGGGTATGTGGGGAACGGAGGGCGTGTGGGGATGGGGGTGAGGATGGTGGGCCATGGAGGGGGTATGGGGGCCATGGAGGGCGCGTGGGTGTGGAGGGGGGCACAGGGGGTATGTGGGGAACGGAGGGTGTGGTGATGGAGGTGAGGATGGTGGGCCATGGAGGGGGTATGGGGGCCACGGAGGGCGCGTGGGCGTGGAGGGGGCACAGGGGGTATGTGGGGAACGGAGGGCGTGTGGGGATGGGGGTGAGGATGGTGGGCCATGGAGGGGGTATGGGGGCCATGGAGGGCGCGTGGGTGTGGAGGGGGCACAGGGGGTATGTGGGGAACGGAGGGCGTGTGGGGATGGGGGTGAGGATGGTGGGCCATGGAGGGGGTATGGGGGCCATGGAGGGTGCGTGGGCGTGGAGGGGGCACAGGGGGTATGTGGGGAACGGAGGGCGTGTGGGGATGGGGTGAGGATGGTGGGCCATGGAGGGGGTATGGGGCCATGGAGGGCGTGTGGGCGCACAGGGGTATGTGGGAACGGAGGTTGTGGTGATGGAGGTGAGGATGGTGGGCCATGGAGGGGGTATGGGGGCCATGGAGGGCGCGTGGGCGTGGAGGGGGCACAGGGGGTATGTGGGGAACGGAGGGCGTGTGGGGATGGGGGTGAGGATGGTGGGCCATGGAGGGGGTATGGGGGCCATGGAGGGCGCGTGGGCGTGGAGGGGGCACAGGGGGTATGTGGGGAACGGAGGGCGTGTGGGGATGGGGGTGAGGAAGGTGGGCCATGGAGGGGGTATGGGGGCCACGGAGGGCGCGTGGGCATGGAGGGGGGCACAGGGCGTATGTGGGGAACGGAGGGCGTGTGGGGATGGGGGTGAGGATGGTGGGCCATGGAGGGTGTGGTGATGGAGGATACAGGGGAATGATGGAGGGTATGGGGTGAATGGAGGGCGCTCAGAGATAGAAGCTGCGGGCTATCTGGGCCTGGCCTGGGGTCAGCCAGGTGGGGTAGGGACGGAGCCTGTGTCCATCCAGCCCGGGGTCAGGTCCCTGCAGGGCCAGGAAAGCGGGGGCAGTGGGTCTGCAGGGAAGGCTGCGGGGAGCCAGAGGGCCCAGGGCAAACTCTAGCTGCCCCCGAGGAAGGAAGGGCAAGGGGAGATGTTGCTGATACTCAGTGTGCTGATTGATATTCAGTGTGGCAAGATGGTACCTGTGAAAGATGAGCCAGATGCCACATGGTAAGCATTTGTTAAGTGTAAGCTTATGTATGTATGTACTTATGTGTTTATTTTTTAAAGATTTATTTATTTATTCATTCATTCATTCATGAGAGACACATACAGAGAGAGAGAGAGAGGCAGAGACACAGGCAGAGGGAGAAGCAGGCTCCATGCAGGGAGCCCGACGTGGGACTTGATCTTGGGACTCCAGGATCAGGCCCTGGGCAGAAGGTGGCACTAAACCACTGAGCCACCCAGGCTGCCCTAAACTTATGTATTTAGAAGACAAAGCACTCTTATTTGATGTAATTATATCTTTTTGTTTTTGAAGATTTATTTATTCATGAGAGACACACAGAGGCAGTGACGCAGGCAGAGGGAGAAGCAGACTCCCTGTGGGGAGTCAGATGTAGGACTCAGTCCTAGGTTCCCGGGATCACGTCCTGAGCCAAAGGCAGATGCTTAACCACTGAGCCACCCAGGTGCTCCTTTTTTAAAATAACATAAAACAGGTGCAGAGAGGTGATGGGATCTACTGAGCGTCACAAGTTTTTGGGTGAAGGAGTTCAAGCTTCAGAGCCTCCTCAGCTTGTGACTTCTCACCAGAGCCTCAAAGCAGAGGTGGAAGCACAGGGACAGGGTTCTCGATTTGAATTCTTGATCCTCCTGACCAGAGGTGGCCACATGCTGGGGGTGTTGCCACATGGAGAAGCCATCTCAGACTGTAACAAGAACTCCTACAACTCAAGAGCAAAAACCACCAGCAATTTCTATTAAACAGTGAACAGAAGATCTAGAGACATTTCTCTGGAGACATTTCTCCAGAGAAGACACACAGATGGCCACCAGGTAGATGAGAAAATGCTCAGCATCACTCATCGTCAGAGAAATGCAATCAGAACCACAATGAGATGTCACCTCATACCTGTCAGACTGGGTTGAATCAAAAAGACACGAAATAATAAATGTTGGCGAGGATGTGGAGTGAATGCAAAAAGGGACTGTTGGAGGGAGTGCAAACTGGTGCAGCCACTATATTCCATTATAGGACATGTGGAAAAGCCACTATGGACGTTCCTCAAAATACAAAAAATAGAACTGTGTGATCCAGCAATTTCACTTCTGGATATTTATGTGAAGAAAGCAAAAGCACTAACTAGAAAAGGTACCTGCACCCCTATGTTCGTTGCATCATTATTATTTTTTTAAAGATTTTTATTTATTGATTCATGAGAGATTGGCAGGCTCCCTGTGCAGAGCTCGATGTGGGACTTGATCCCAGGGCTGAAGGCAGACGCTCATTTGCTGAACCACCCAGGCATCCCTGCATCATTATTTTTAATAGTCAAGACATGGAAACAACCTAAGTGTCTGTCAATAGATGAACAAATAAGGGAATGTGAGATATATGTGTATGTATATGCACATACAGACACACTGAAATATTAAAATATTATTCAGCCATAAAAAAGAAGGAGCCCTTGCCATCTGTGACAACGTGGATGGAGCTAGAGAGTATTATGCTGAGTGAAATAAGTCAGTGAAAGACAAATACCATGTGATTGCAGTTATGTGTAGAATCTAATCCCTCCATGAACCCCTCCAAAGTACCACCATGACCAAGAAGAACTATTGTTAGAACAACTTGGGTGGGTGGTTGCCAGAGGCAAGGGTGGAGGGGTGAGAGAAATGGGTGAACTGCCTTTTTTGTTTTGTTTTGTTTAAATAAAAGCCAGCATCCTTGCTGGGATCTAGGAGGTCACACATGGCCTGGCCCCCTGCCTCCCAACGCGATGCCCACCCTCCGGCCCCCACTCAGCCTGCAGACTCCAGGCGAACTTCCTGTTCCTGGAAACCCTCCTCTGAGTGTTTATCCCTGTCCTGACCTCTCTCTGGTACATCCTTTCCCCTGACAACCATTTCACTCTTTTCCTTCCTTGCTTAGTATTTTTGCCCAAATGTCTGCTTTTCAGCAACCTTTGCTGACCGTTCTATTTTGACTCCCAGTGCTCACTCTGTATCCACTGGCACTGCCTCCACCCCGGTTTGTTTTCTCTGCGGGACTTAGCACCAACGTGGGATGTGCTTTACTTACTCCTTTACTTTCCTGTTTCTGTGCTGGAAAGAATTTTGTGCTCAGCAGAGGTTTGTATGGTCACATTGTAGTATAGGTGGTACATCTCCCTCTACTCTCTTTCCAGCCCAGCCAAGTGTTCAAAAGATTGCTCTTTGGGGCCCTGGGTGGCTCAGTTGGTAAAGCATCTGCCTTCAGCTCAAGTCATGATCTCAGGATCATGGAATTGAGTCCTGCATTGGGCTCCCTGCTCAGCAGAGAGTCTGTTTCTCCTTCTCCCTCTGCCTCTTCCCTCTGCTTAAGCTCGCTCTCAGCCTCAAATAAATAAAAAAATAAAATCTTAAAAAAAAAAAAAGATTGCTATTCATGTGCTATTCAGCATGAGGATGTGTTTGCTTAGTCGGCCTGTGGCCAGACCCTGAGATTTCCATACCTGAAATCATTTCCACAACCATTGTGAACTTCCTGGGGACCTCATGCGCCATTTTTGAGGGTTGTTCTCCAGTAGACTAGGTAATAATTGTAAACGCGGCTTTTTGAAATGCTAAGGCATTTGAAGAGTACCAGCAGTCCCTGCCTGCCAAGGCGCATAAGGCAGTGACCATTGTAGGTCTAATAATATTGGCCATAATATTTTAGCTTTTAAGATCAGTTCTTAGATACTATTTTTTTGAGCGTTACTCTTTTTTTTTTTTTTTTTCTTGTACTTGAAGGAATAGCAGTTGTGACTGCTCTGGCTCTCTTTAAATTTGTGGGACCCAGCCACATCTCATGAATATGAAAACAGTAAAGCCCAAATAGGCATGAATTCACTGTGTGCTCAGCAAAGTTAAATCTGGAATGGCTAAAGATGTGCAGGGTAATTGCTCTGCTTCACAGCAGTGTAGACACACAAACGACAGGAAGATCATCAATCACTAAGTAATAGTACTTTGCACAGATAAACCAGGAGTTTACATTTCTTTCCCTTTTAGCTTTAATATATGTCAATGTTGTTTTTATCCCTGATGACTCGAGGTTAATTTTAAAAAACTATTTTTTAAAGGTTTTATATATTTATTCATGAGAGACACAGAGACATAGGCAGAGGGAGAAACAGGTCTGATATGGAGACTTGATCCCAGGACCTCAGGATCACACTGTGAGCCAAAGGCAGCGCTCAACCCCTGAGCCACCCAGGCCTCCCTTGAAGTTAATTATCATAGTCACCTTAGGGAAGACAGCTGGAGATCCCAAGCTGCCTGAGGGCAGGGATTGTCCCATTCCTGTGAGTCCTGGATACAGTGCCCTGTGCCCGTGTTTGGCTGGAACTCAGCAAGTATTTGTTGAAGGAGTGAACGAATCCCATCTGGCTGGCTTCTTGCTAGCTCTGGTTTAGGTGGTAAGAGCTATTTCATGCTTTTCTGTGTAATTTCATGTTCTTTCAAAAACCTGTTGGAATTTAACCTCAGGAGAAGGACCATTTTAGATCATTCCAGAATGTAAAGAGTCTCACATCACAAAATGTTAAAATGTATTTGCTGTGTGCTACACACATAAATATCCCGGTTCTGCTTCTTCCCTTATGGGTTGTATATGTTGCTTTAACAGTTGTTACAATTTATAGCTTTTATTTTTTTAAAATAGGCTCCTCAGAGCTTGAACTCATGACCCTGAAATCAAGGCCACAGCTGAGATCAAGGGTCAGATCCCTAACCAACTGAACCAGCCAGGTGCTGCAGTGGTTGGTAAGATTTCAAGAAACTGGTCTTGAAGGTGGTGAACTTCATTTTGGGCTGCTGTGTAATGAAGCCACGTGGCCACTGGGTGGAGGTGTTGTACAGTGTAGAACACACCCATTCTGTGGAGACATTATTTTTTAATATCTTATTTTTTTTAAGTAATTTCTACCCACAATGTAGGGCTTGAACTCGCAACCCTGAGATCACATGCTCTTCTGAATCAGCCAGGCAGCCGAAGGCTTTTACTGTTTAATACAGAAAATTAAATGGACGTTCCATGCAAGTGGGTACTTTGGAACATGACAGTGTTAAAGTTTCAAAGCAGTAAATATGTCCAAAACATTCAAGACCAAATTTTAAAGATAAAATATCCCAGTAGTGTTATTATTCATTTTTCTCTTTTTAAAGGATTTATTCACTGTTCTTTTGTATATCAATACTTGATATTTTCAGTTTCAAATTCCATGTGTAGCATATAAAAGGAAAATGCAGAGCTATCTAAAAAAAGTGCATACACATATATGCACAGACACATAAATACGTAATTTTTATTGTATTTATAGAGGAAAACAATGACCTCTTTTGTCATAAAAGAATGTTTGATTTTTTTCCATATATATTTCTCTCTCTCAGCAACTAGAAAAGTAGCAATAATGTCTATTTTAAATTTTTTTTTATGTCTAGACAATGGCTGATTACAAAATTGACAACTTAGACTGTCAGGAAAGATAAAATTACATGTCGAAATGGCTTTTGAAGGTTCTGGCTTGTTTATATTGTTCTGCTGTGCTACAAAACTCAAAAGGCTTTTGCTCTGAATGGATTTTATTTGTCACTGTTTATTCCTACTTTTATTTTTAACAGCCCACCCAAAAAATCAAACACATTTTTTTGTGTTTATTATTTTTTTTAAAGAAAGCATTGCTGTCTGTAAATATGTCCGTGGGAATTCAATGCAGTTATTTTACTTTATAGCATATTAAGATAGTCAACCAAAATTGGATTCTGAGGTGCTCTTTCCTTGAACAGAGAATGAACTTCGGGTGCGGTGCTCCCTGGCTGTGGGGACCAGTAGCGTCTTTGCTTTAGCACCTGTCTGGGGCCAGCTCAGAAAGCTCAAACAATTGCATGGGAAAGGAGCGTTTTCCAAACCCAGTCATTCACACTCGGTCAGTGGGTTGGTGGAGGAAGATGGGGCAAAAATTGTTCTCTTCAGGTACCCAGGAAGCACAGACCTCCAGGGAGCAAGCCCTTCCTCACCATCCCACGTCTGCAATGATGCTATCAGTGCATTTTATCTACAGAGCTACTAACACCTTGCATACAAAAACTGCCTTTCTCCTACTTCCATTTTTAATGCCTCAGATAATATTGTGGAGCTCCTAGGTCACAGGCTCTTAATGATGAAAGTGGTGTGAGAGGAACTGCTTTCTTCATTCGTCCCTGTGGACACAAAATGCCAGATCTTCAAAGCATTTTGTATCTGTCTTCAATCCTGCGTTCCTGTGTTTCTGGTTTATTATATTTTCGATTGTTAACTCTGAGATTCCCAACCCCACAAGCTTCGGGGTGAGAGCAGAAGTCGCCACCACCACAGCCCTCGCTGTTACTGGGTATCTTTGCTTCTCTTCCACAGCAGTGCACATTTATTTATTTTATTTCCCTTGAAATGATTATACTTTTCCCTTCAAGGGAAATAACGATCTTATGGCTCACTGTCCACGTCTAAATCATCTGGTGGATACAGGTTGTGAATTTAGTGCTGAATTTCAGTAGATGAGGTTTCTATCCAGGCTTTAAATTTTAGTCTTTTTTTTTTCCCCACTAATTTTTGGAAGGCTGTGTTGGCTAAATCCTTACTGAATTAAGTCAAAGAGAAGACCAGGATGAAAAAGGGAGTACTGGGGTTTTGCCTTCAAGAAGCCAGTGTGCTGGACCTACTGACCACATGGCAGAAGGAAAGGGGATGTCCTGACACTGCTGTGAACCCCCACCTTATTTGGCCAACGCATCACCTACCATTTGTACCCTAACCCCAGACGCATTTGTGTATTTATTTAAGTTATAAAGTTCATAAAAAGGATGAGCTTTCTAGGTCACAAAGGAAGGGCTGTGAGCACCATGGATGTGAAATTATGGTGAACTTTCCTTCCTCCTTCCAAGAGGTAAGAATTCTCAATATTTTTCTTTCAATGTTGCTACAAATGCTTTTCTGCCCCCCAGAAGAGGCAGGAGCACAGTGGAATTAGAACATTGTAGTAAATACTTTCATTGCTTTAGTTCTGTTTTCCCTTTTTTTCCTCTTCCTGAAGGTGGCTATTTCTGTTACTTAATCCTGTGTCAGCCTGGGTGGGTACAAAGGGAAGACGATGTCCCAAACTGGGCCTGCCACATCCTGTCCGCAAAACTTGGGGACTGGGACTGAGAGATGCTGCTCTGAGCTCACAGATCACTTTAACATAGAATATTGAAGTTTGGGACTTCTGGTGCTGCTGTGTTTACCAAATGCTCAGCAACACAGATAGAATAGTCTGGAAAAGGAAAAGTGAAGCAAAGAGGAGTGAGAAGGTCAGAGGACCTGCGGGGAGACTCAGAGTGCCTGGATCTGATCTGGAGCTCTTCTGGAAGCTGCCACGCCATTAGAATAATCTCTCTGGATTTGGGTTACATTGCTCTGGGTGGATGTCTCTCATTGTGAAACAAAATGGCCCTGAGTAGGCCAGTAGTGTGGTCAGAACATTCCACCAAATAGAACACGAATCGAGATACCACTGTGCAGAGATGCTTTTGTCTGTTAGGGTAACTTCCATAGCTGCACTATAAAGTTTTACCTCATAATGAAGAGCAACCAGCTATTTCAAAGTAAAGCGCAGGCTGGTTATGGCTTATTAAATAATGTGTTTAAAAGAAACACAGAAATTAGATCTTGAAAGACATCAAGGCAAGATTAGATGAGATCATAGACTTAGTGCTAAATGGTCCATGTCGTCACTGAACACAAATACCTCTGGAGCACCTCCCAACCTTGTGCGCCTTCATCCACGTGGGTGAGCCCCGTGCAATGTCCCCAAGCAGTGCTCTTGGAATGGGAGGGGGGCAGGTAGTTCCTTTGCCCATTAGGAACAGGGGAAACCCATATATCTCTGTGCCTTACCTAAGGGGTGAGCCTGCTGCTTCACAGGACAGGTCTCCATTTGTGGCTCCCTGTGGGGCAGCTGGCGTGGGGCACTGAAGCCACAGTGTTACCTGGGTTGGTACAGTGGTGAACGCAGAAGTCTGGCTCTGACCCAAAGCCTTGGGTGTGCTATTACATCAAGGCTCAGTTAATCAAGATGTATAAGGAAACTCGCTATGCACATTCTGAAATCTGGGACCTGCTCTTTCTAGTTTCTGGCCTTGAGAGACTGAAGCGGGGGTAGCTCAGACGCAGGGGAGGGGTGACACCACTCTACTTTTCCAGGGTTTGCTTTCTCAGCTGACACCAAAGCGATGCACATAGCAGGTGCAAAAACAAAGCTCTCCCCAGTAAAGCATCTGAAGAGCTGCCCCAAAGGCATAGATTTAAGGACCCTTTTCACAGAAGGCACTTGCAGGTTTAAAGGCAGTGGGAGGTGGGCAGTGCTTTGTGTGGCTGAACTCACAGACCCCTCTGCCTTTTATTTGTGTCTACCTGAAGAAGAAAGAAAAAGAAAGAAGGAAAGAGAAAGAGAAAGAAAAAAATAAAGGAAAGAAAGAAAGTAAGAAAGAAAAGAAAGAAAGATGAGGATAGTAAATCCTGGAGGTGGAATTAGATGCCTCTCATGATATCCTAGGGAGTTTTATTTCATTTGCTCTGTGTCTCAGACAAGGAAGAGTCAATCAACTGTGAGCCACTGTGCAGAAGCAGCTTCTCATCATCTTTGAACCTGGTCACCGGTGAACACACACCTGTGGTCCTGAATGCTACGACTTCCCCAGAGTGATGCAGGTGGCAATGGGGAGGCTCGCTGTGTGCAAGCAGACGGCTGGCCCTTATTTCTGGTTCCATCCTCTTGGGGGGGGGGGGCTCCTGTCCTTGAGGATTTCTGATTATCAGAGTGTCACCATTGGCCTCTCACACCCAGACATAGAATCCTTGTTAGCTCTAAAATCGGGTTGACTTGGTGACATCAGATGAGACTTCAAGTCAGAAGGCAAAATTCTCATAATTACTTGCAATGTAAGTAATTCTCTAGTTTCTACAGATTCCTTCAATCCTGCCTCCATAGCAAACCATCTTTGGATTTGCTAAAGTGGTTTTGAAAACCCTACTTTTCTTTACTGAAGCTCCTTATGCCCTTTTCAAGTATGCATATGGAGAATATAAAAATTCTAAACTGGCATGCTTCACACATTTATGATGCTGTCAACTTTTTCCAGCAAACAAACTTGCAGATTTTTATCTTTTTATTTTAAAATTTTTTTTAGATTTATTCATGAGAGACACACACACAGAGAGAGAGGTAGAGACACAAGCCCAGGCTCCCTGTGGGGAGCCTGATGTGGGATTTGATCCCAGGACCCCGGGATCACGACCTGAGCCAAATGCAGACACCCAACCACTGAGCCACCCAGGCACCCCTGCAGACTTTTAAATTGGAGTTTTAAAATTCAGAAACATTTTAAATTTTTAACTGAGGCAGAGATGAAAACAAATTGTCATAGATGTAATAAAAAGAATTTTGCCATCTACTATCGTTTTTAGCTTGAACTCTTCAGTGGTGACACTAATAATTATACATTGATATAGCTTCTTTTATTAGAAAAATCAAAAGATGCTTCAGAGAAAGGATACGTTAGAGTCTTTGGAGGAAAATCTGAAACAAATTGAACCTTTGAGTGACATCAGAGTGGGAATACCTGTCACTGCTGCTGGAGGACTGTATAAACCACCTGGATCTGTGGAGGTCCCGGGATTTGGCAAACATAGACCATCATATAAGTCCTGTAGTAGAATACTGCTACTCCTTCGATTTGACAAATTCCACTATTCATCCAGAGGGGATTTCTTCAGACTCGTGTCCTGCTGTGGGCTGAATTGTGTGTCCCCCTCTAAATTTGTATGTTGGAATCCTGACCCCCAGTAACTCAGATTGTGACCATATTTAGAGTCTGGTTTTTTTTTAAATTTTATTTATTTATTCATGAGTGACAAAAAGAGAGGCAGAGACACGGGCAGAGGGAAAAGCAGGCTCCCTGTGGGAAGCTTGATGTAGGACTTGATCCCAGGACCCAGGGATCACGACCTGAGCCAAAGGCCGACCTTCAACCACTGAGCCACCCAGGTGTCCTAGAGACGGTCTTGACACAAGTAATCAGGTTATGTTGAGTCATTAGGCTGGGCTGTCATCTGATATGACTGGTGTCCTTAGGAAAGGGAGAAATTTGGACACAGATGCATAGAGAGAAGACAATGTAAAGACACAGAGGGGAGACAGCCATCTACAAGCCTCTTGAGAGAAGACTGGAACAGATTCTCCCCTCACGGCCCCCAGAAGGAATCAAATCTGCATCCCCTGGATTTTTGATTTTTGACCTCCAGAACCAGGAGACAGCAAAGTTTGCTATTTAAACCTCCAGGTCTGTGTGCTTTTTTAGAGCAGCCAGAGCAGATCGAGGCATGTCCTCTTGTAATAGAGCAGGGGAGCCTGGCTGACAGAGCTTCGAGGGTCCTTGTAATTTAAAATTTCACTATAGTTGTATTTAAAAAAAAAAAAAAAAGAGGGGCACCTGGGTGGCTCAGTGGTTGAGCATCTGCCTTCGGCTCAGGTCATGATCCCGAGGTCCTGGGATCGAGCCCATGGGGAGCCTGCTTCTCCCTCTCCTCTCAGCTCGTGCTCAATGTTTCAAATAAATAAATTCAAATATTTTTTTCTTAAATTAAAAAAAGAAAAAAGCAGGTGTAATTAATTTTAATAATATATTGTATTTAATTCAATATATCCAAGTATCATTTCAGCGAGGTATTTTGAATACCGAGATATTTTATCTTCTCTTTGTGGTCTTGATCTTTACAATGTGGTGGATGTATTTTACACTGACAGGGCATTGAAATAGTCAATAAAAGTTAGGGATATTTTGACCAGTGAAAGTTATTTTGGGAGGGCACCTGAGGAAGACAGTTTATTGTTGTATGATTCTTGCTCCTCTTCTGTGATTGCAACATTTGGCGTGGAATCATCTGGTCCCTTTGATGAAAGAAAAGATGTTAGGGTTCGAAGCTGATGGTCAAGAAAGAATTCTTGAGATCCCTTTGATGCAAAAAGGTGGTTTTATTAAAGCCCAGGGACAGGACCTGTGGGCAGAGAGAGCTGCCCTGGGGTCACGAGGAGTGGCTGATTATATACTTTCAAGTTGAGAGGGGATTAGGGGGAGCGTAAGTCTCTAAGGAATTTGGAAGCAAGGTCTCCAGGACCCTGAGGGGACCAGCTATTGTTGGGAAACATCACTTATTACCATCTAATAAAACCTGAGTCAGGAGACTCTTTGGATGTACATCGGTGGGCCATGTGCTTGGGGGATGATCGCCAATGCGTATCTTGGGGGGTTTAGAGATAAAGGAAATTTCTAAAGGAATTTTTATATGTTAGAGCAGAGTAACAGGGTCCTGGGGGTCGGGCTAAGGTTGCCTTTGCCCTCAGCAGAGTGTCTGCATCGAGGCAGCTGAGTCCCTGGAGGAGGGTCCCTCTGCCTGCGTCTAGGACGGTCAGTGGGCAGTAGGGAGGAAGGGAATCTAATAATCCCTCTTCTTCTGCCTTTGTTTCCCACATCACTTTTTGCTCTGATATGTCATCTTGGTAAATCTAATCCTTCCTGACAGAGATGTGATATTGGGGAGGACACGTTACTAGATATTTCAGAAGCATGTGGCAGGCTACTGTCTTGATTTTCTGTGTATGGTAATGTCAGGAAGTCGGTCAGACCTCGGCATTTGCCCCAGTGAGGACCCCAGCCCCGCTCCATTCCCCCTGCCCCCAGCCCCTTTCTATCTGGTTCAGTTGGATTCTTTGCAGGGCACCCCCCCCACCCCCGCCAGAGGCATGGTGGGGGCTGCAGAGCAAGCAGCAAAGGGAAGGGAGTAGGTGCTGAGAAGCCTCTGCTTTCTGCTGTGTCTCTGAGCCTTAATAAAAGGGGTGGAGCAAGCAGCATCCTTGTTTTTCTGACACTTTGCCCTGATCTGAGGATCTGACATCCCCCCCCCCCCCGCCGCCCCCGAATATCACTGTGGTGGTTGAAAACTGACCTGGCCTTTAAGGCTTTAAGGGTTCTTGGGCAGTGAGGAAACATTGCTTTTCTTTCATTACCATATTCAAATGACACAGATCTGTTGATAGTCCTGCCATGATTTGCTCACCTTTGAGCAAGACTTTAGTGATTGTTTGCTAAAGGTCACACTACAGAATTGTAATTTGTTTCTTTTCCCCTGGGAATCTTTATCTGTGGTGTTATTCCTTTTAAATCTGCTTGTTTTTAGAGACGTGTTCTGGCAAAATGAGTTTTGGAAATCAGAGAGTGGCATGGAAAACACTAATTTCCTAACATGGGTTGGATCTGAATTTACTCTCTGCTTCCTTCAAAAAAGAGATTCACCATGGTGGTTTTTGAAAATCACATTTTTGCTGTCAGTAAGAAGGAAAGCAAGACTGTTTCATCGCCACAGTCTCACAACTCAAACCATTTGGATGGCTCCTTTTAAAAACTCTGACATCTTGTGATTAATGCTGAATTTTATCCTCATGAGGTGAATAAGGTGAAAACAGGATGCATAATTTTACCTTCATAAAAATTCATTAATAACTCAAAGTTACTCAGTTGGTCAACAAGCATTTGTTAAAGAATTTGTGTTGGCTGGCAATTGGACCAGTGATGGAAGGTTCAGAGGCTAATGGAGCCCCCGCCCCAATGCTTCTGGATTTCCCTCCTCTGGCAGGTGGGCTGGCTTGACTCATGAATAAAGAGCCTGCAGATCCACCTTAGGTATGTGCTGTCATGCTAGGTATTTCATCTTACAAAATTAAAAATGGAAAACACAAACTCATTTGGACCGAGATGGTCACACCATTGAACTTTCACAAAATGGGATTAAATACTCTCCACAAATTAATTTAGAGTAATATGAGCTGGGCAGGATGAGGTGATACCAAACAAGTGATGACGGATTTTGTAATTATTCTATGGCTTTCTTCCTGCATTGGATGCTGCGAGAATTGGCCCCAAGAATCCTACATCGTGGAAAGGGTTTTAAAAGCCTCTTTTTGGGGGCACCTGGATGGCTCAGTGGTTGAGCATCTGCCTTTGGCTCAGGGCGTGATCCCGGGGCCCTGGGATCGAGTCCCACATCCGGCATCCTGCATGGAGCCTGCTTCTCTCTCTGCCTATGTCTCTGCCTCTCTCTGTCTCATGAAAAAAATAAATAACATCTTTTAAAAAAAAAAAGCCTTTTCTTTTATCTTCTTTGCATGAGTCGTGGGTTCACATTCAGGGATCATTCAGAGTTGAAAGGGCACAGTCAAGAGATAAATATGCCTCTGGTTGAGAAGCCTTTCCACGGCTTCTTCTGCCCTTTCCCTCACATTGACCGATGTAAATGCAGAATATCCTAGCACTGGCGTGGGTGTAAGTCACGGTTCCTGGGCTGTTGGGAGAACAAGCGCCGCAGGAGACGTTCACTTGGATTCAGTCTCCAGTGGATTGTCTGGGGCCTGGCGCCTGCCTCGCCAGTTATCTCCAACGGGCGATGGAAACTCTCCCTCCTCTTAGGAAACAAAGCTGTCATCTTCTTACCTTTACAAGCCTGTATGTCTGATTGCTGCCGTAGCAAGTCACCACACAACGTAGTGACTTGAATCAACACCAAGCTTCTTCTACAGCCTGGAGGTCAGGATTTCTCAAATCCTGGAAGGGCTTCAGGATACTCTGTTTCTGAACCTTTTGCAGCTTCCAGCGCCATCTGTACTATGCTCCTCTTCCCATCTTCAAAGTGGCATCTTGAAACCCTGTCCCTCTGCCTTTCTCACGTTGCCATCTCTGTCTGCGGCCAGACCCCTCCTGTCTCCCTCTTACAAGGATCCTGATGATCACACTGAACCCACCCAGCTACTTCAGGATAACCTCCCCACAAGATCCTTAACTTACATCTGCAAAGTCTTTCTGGCTGCCTAATGTGGTATAGTCCCAGGTTCCAGGGATTAGGACATCTTTGGGATTGCCATTCAGCCTTGCAAATGCCAAGGCCTGTGCACTCCGACAGACTTGGATTTCACCAAGACCTGATGTGGGCATCACCCACCACTTGCCTGCTCCGAACAGAGCCAGCACTTTGGCCTGTGTGAACTCGTGTGAGGATCGGCCCTTTGCTGTCTGTCTCCTTGGCTTCTACACGGACAGCGAGAAAACATGGGTATGGGGCTGCATGTTTTGGGCTGAAGCTTAATAGCATGATTGCAATTAGAAACGTTAGTTTAAAAAAAAATTTTTTTTTTCTCTTGTTGGGATAGTAATGGAAAACTCTGAACCTCCATGGAGAGAAGGATACGATGGAAGGAACCCGTCTGCATTCCAGACACATAGGCTCCTGTTTCATGGAATTTTCCTCTTGAAGGAGTAAGCAGTCATTTCCAACTATATCAGAACCAGGACCGCCACACGCTGTTAACATTACACCTATTTGATTTCTGTTACCATGTGCTCAGCCCTCGCAGAGCGAAATGGCAGCTGGATGGTACATTGTCCAGAAGAGGGGGCCAAAGACTTTCAGAAATGCCAGGAGCCCTGTCATAATTCCAGCCCATGAAAGTATCTCAGTGATACAAGCGTGCTGACTCCCCCAATTCTCAATTGCTCTCATGCTGGGCACTCCGCTGGGCTCCATGTGCCTCGTTGGAAATCAATCATGTGGAACTTGGGTGTCTTGGGACCTCTCACTTCCCCATTTAAGGACCTGCAGCCCCTCCAGGGTCAAAGAAGTTAGGAATACCCGCTTTGTATTTTCTGTTTTGTTTTTGGTTTTGGTCAGTCATAAAAGGACTTTGAGAATTCACAACAGAAATTAGTGTCAAAAGCTCAAAATCTCCTTCTCTCTCCCTGTATAGAAATACTACTGCCAGTTAGCTTAATAGACTTTTAAACATCACATATTTGCATTCTTTCCTTGAATGACTCCCATTCTCCTGTTTGTTTGGAACTCACAACCTGCAATGATGCACTCAGAGTAGTCTCTGTGTGCCACCATGGCCACGTGTTGGGTTTTCCCGTGGATGTGATTGACTACGGACCTTGACTGTGAGATGTGGAAAATTAGAAAGGAGACCTGGACCCAGAGACTGATGGGACAGAGAAGAAAAGAAATGAATCCCAGTTCTTGTGTTGTCCCCCCAAAACAAAGCAAGTGACGACGAAACACTGGCTTCTAAAGAACCCTTGTGACCAAAACACCAGCAGCGTTGTGGGTAGAGGGTGGGCAAAGCCCCCTGCCCTTCTTCAAGGGCACACTTGACCTCACGTTGACTTTCTAGCTTTAAAGGGGGCTCTTGCCTGTGTCACCAGACAACTGTGTCTACGGTAAAAATAACCCGACTGGTGAGTAGCATTTGAGGGCACCTCCATAGGGGCTAGGCTGTAACAAGAACCAGAGCACTGCCACTACTCGTGCACCTGTTAGGGGCTGAGTTGTGGGCCCTTCCCTAGAATTCATATGTTCAAATCCCAACCCCTAGTACCTTGGGATGCTACTGCATTTGGAGATGAGGTCATTACAAAGGTGATTAAGTTAAATGAGGCCATGAAGGTGGCTCTGATGTCATCTGACTGGTGTCCTTGTAAGGAGAAATAAGGGCACAGATATGCATTGAGAGGACCATGTGAGGACCCAGGGAAGGGACGGCCGCCAACATGCCCAGGAGAGAGGCCTTGGGACACCAGCCCTGCCCACACCTTGATCTTGGACTTCCAGCCTCCAGATGGTGAGTTAATGAGTATATGCTGTTGAAGCTGTGCATCTGTGGTGTTTCGTGCTGGCTGCCTTGCCGACTGGACCAGCACCTGTTTCCAGGAACCCCGTCCCTGTTCTAAAAGGTGTCATCTCTATAATTTTGTGCAGTGCTGGGCATGCCCCAGCAGAGGATGCTAGCAGCTTCTGCTGAAAGAGGAGACTGTGCAGCTCTCCAGATCTCACCTGCCCTGGGAGGTCAGCGGGGAAGGTGGTGTTGGGATGCCCCCGCCTCAGTCCAGCATCTCTGTCTCCAGCTCAGGGGGACGGGAGGTGTCTGGTTTCTGCAACCTCTGACTTCTGAATCCCAAGGTGTTGGGGGCCAGCAGTGTCCGTGGTCCCCTCATCCAGCCAAAGAACAGAAGGACCTGGCATGTGTGGCCAGAAAAGCACAGACTGCCTCTCGGTTCCTGTGGGTGTTAATCAGCTCATGTCATAGGCCACACGTCACATGTCAGTGCTCGGAGATTCCGTTGACTGAGTGTGCCTCCTGCAGTGAGAACTACGGTGGGTGCATCCTGGCTGCCCCCTTGCCACCCACCTTCCAGCAGCTAGGGCTTCAGACAACCCTGCGCTCAGCCCAACAGAGCCTTGACCCCTGGCCGAGCAGGGCGCCAGCTGCACAGACGCCAATCCTGGCTTTGTGTCCTGCTGACTCTGCCTGTACGCGGGTTGGGGTTTGGTTCCGAGTGTCAGGCTGTGATCTGAGTTCAGTGCCCATAACCAATGGGTTTGTGGCTGAGAAGCTTGACAGGCAGGGTTTGTGCTGTTGCACCAGTGCCAAGAGGAGGGGAGCCTCTGGGGGCCCCTGCTGCTGTCTGTCCTCCTCTGTCTCCCTGGGACTCAGTTTCCATGTAAACAAGGGTTTGCTGTTAACTTTTTATGCTTCTCCTTGGCTCTTGGGTTGTTTCCCTGATACTCACTTGCTTTTAGGTTAATACGAACAACACATTTTGAATAATTTAAATTTAAAAATGAGTACTGGCTCGGTGTGTGTTGCAAAAGCACAATGACTTAGAGTCTTCTGTCTGGAAATTGCTTGTTGCAACTCAAACCAGCCTTGAACACTGTTCTTTGCACATTGCAGCATCTCCTTTTCAGCAGCCCTCTCCTTCTGGCAAACTCCTGCTCATGCCTTGCATCTCTGCACAAATGCCACCTGCCCGGGAAGCCCACCCTGTTTTCACCCAGGCTCAATTCGATTGGCACATCATTGACATCATTTCTGTAATCCTTTCCCCATTGCTGTGAGATTTTCTTCCTAATCTTCATAAACTTTGTGAGAAGGGTTTGGTAATTGCTTTAAAAAGTAAACTCTTTGCTACTGCATTCTCCACCATTTGCTCTCAGGTATTTACCCTGGACACATGATAGCATGCATGCACACAGAGACTTGTGCATGATGTTTATAGCAGCTTTAAGTGTATTAGTAAAAAAACAAGAGGCAGTGCAGGACCCCTGGTGGCTCAGCGGTTGAGCGTGTGATCCTGGGGTCCTGGGGTCGAGTCCTCACATTGGGCTCCCTGCAGGGAGCCTGCTTTTCCCTCTGCCTGTGTCTCCACCTCTCTCTGTGAGTCTCTCATGAATAAATAATAAAAACAAAGCAAAAACCCCACCCCAAAAACCAAGAGGCAATGCAACTGTCCACCAGCAGGTGAGTGGGTACATAGTGTGGTCTCCCCACACAGTGACAGGCTCCTCAGCAACAAAAGGGACAAAGTGATGTGTGCGGAAGCACAGAGCTTTCTCAGACACATTTTGATGAGCAAAAGAAACCAGACACAAGAGAATATATACTGTGATCCCATTTATATGAAATTCTAGAAAAGATACATCTGAATTACATCACAGAAAGCAGAGCAGTGGTTGGCTGGGGCTGGGGGAGTGGTGGTGGTAGGCAAGTTAGCCGCTGGGATGGGGTGGGCTCAGTGGCACATCCTCAGAGGTGGCTTCAAAGAGGGCAGGCTCGGGTCCACATCACCGTCCCTGCCAGCGTCGGGGAGGCAGGACTGGATGTGGGTTGGTTTTGCAACCCAAGGAGGCTGCTTCACAGGGAACAGGACCTCCCGGCAGTGGAAAGACTGCTGGAACACGGGGGGCACAGGGTCCTCTGAGGCAGTGGCTGCTGTTACAGGCACAGGAGGGGGAACTGGCTCCCCCAGTTCCTGGGACAGGAGGCAAATGAATGGGGGAAGGTGAAGGGAATTGGTTCCCTAAGCAGAAGTCATAGAAAGACCAGGGACCTGAAACTCAAGCCTGCTCCTCCTGCTGAAACCAGCCGGGTGCCAGTGGTGGGCAGGCTCTGGAGTGTGGGGCACAGGGGGGCTGCCCTGCACGGAGGCTCACAGGCAGGCCACTGGCCGGTCACACGGGTACGTCCCTGCTTAGTTTGGCCTGGCTCAGGGTTTGGGTGGGGAGTGCCCTCCCGGCCTCCAGGACGCACAAGGAGGTTGGCAGAGCAGGATGGCACATGGCAGGCAGAGTCCCTGCCCACCTCAGCGTCCCACTGCAGTTCCCAGACCCTTTGGCCAGCCTGGGAGGGAGGAAAATGGGCTTTCCCAGCCTCTTTTTCCTTGTCACCAGGTAGGTAGATCTGCCAAATGACTCAGAGGCAGAAGAGCAAGATCAAAGTGGAGAGCGAAGCAGGGGTGTGAGGGGACCCTGGCGCGAGGGGGCACGGACACCCCAAGTGCAGAAAGCCACACCAACGTGGGAGCAGGTCGCGTCTCCAGGTAGCTGTGCGTCTTTAAGGGTCCTTTGCACATGTCTCATGGAATCTGTTTCATTTGAAAACCTCTGCGTATGTAGGCAGTGACTGAAGTGGGACTGAAGTAGGAAATATTTGTTGAAAATAGGACAAGCCAGGGACTCCTGGGGGGGCTCAGTGGTTGAGCATCAGCCTTCGACTCAGGGCATGATCCCGGGGTCATGGGATTGAGTCCTGCATCGGGTTCCCCACAGGGAGCTTGCTTCTCCCTCTGCCTGTGTCTCTGCCTCTCTCTGTGTCTCTCATGAATA
Organism: Nyctereutes procyonoides; assembly: GCF_905146905.1. NCBI lineage: Eukaryota > Metazoa > Chordata > Mammalia > Carnivora > Canidae > Nyctereutes > Nyctereutes procyonoides. The sequence continues at coordinate 61,383,543 of NW_026575146.1, read as the reverse complement.
AATAAATACAATCTTAAAAAGAAAAAAAGAAATGACAATAGGACAGCAGGTGCATCAGAGCTAACGAGAGTCCTCCCTGTGATGACACCATTTCGGGGACCGCTGCTGGCCACCACCGAGGACTTGCTGCCTTTCGTGTGCAGGCGGTGACACGGGCTCAGACACAGGAAGAAGGTTTAAAGTATTTTTCACATCCACCCTATTACTAACAACTCACTGCATTTTAAAAACAAAACCGACCAGAGCATGTTAATAACCATTTATTACAAACAGCTACTTCCCAGATCAAGTTAAAGGGTTTGGTTTGGTTTGTCTCTAAACACCACCATTTAAATTTGTTGAACAATCAAGCCTTATCTCCTGTTTCTTCCAGCCTTTTCCCTGGTCGCCTTTCCCTCCCTTTGATGGGAAAGAAGTCCTGCCAAAATGTCTTTATGAGACAGACTTTACCCCCCCCGAGGATTGGGTCACGGTCAGCCAAGCAGAGGTGTGCCTGAAGATGGAAAACATTCCCAGGTGTACGCACGCTGACCTGGGTAGCCACTCCTCCTTCTCTTTCTCTTTCTCCTTCTTCTTCTCTTTCTCCTTCTTTTTCTTCTCCTCCTCCTCCTCCTTCTTCTCCTCCTCTTTAATTTTTTAAGTTTTTAAATTTTTTTAAATTTTTATTTATTTATGATAGTTACACACACACACACAGAGAGAGAGAGAGAGGCAGAGACACAGGCAGAGGGAGAAGCAGGCTCCATGCACCGGGAGCCCAACGTGGGATTCGATCCTGGGTCTCCAGGATTGCGCCCTGGGCCAAAGGCAGGCGCCAAACCGCTGCGCCACCCAGGGATCCCAATTTTTTAAGTTTTTAAAAAAATTTATTTATTTATTCGTGAGAGACAGAGACGGAGAGAGAGAGAGAGGCAGAGACACAGGCAGAGGGAGAAGCAGGCTCCATGCAGGGAGCCCGATGTGGGACTCTATCCCGGGACTCCAGAACCACGCCCTGGGCTGAAGGCAGGCACTAAACCTCTGAGCCATCCAGGGATCCCCTAATTTTTTTTAAAATTTTTCAAAAAATAAATGTATGTATGTATGTATTTATTTATTTATTTATAGAGCAAGAGAGAGCATGAGCAGGGAGGAGAGGGAGAAGCAGGCTTGCTGCCAAGCAGGGAACCCCACATGGGCCTGGGTCCCAGGATCCTTGGACCATGACCTGAGCTGAAGGCAGATGCTTCATCGACTTAGCTACCCAGGTGCCCTGGGTAGCCAGTTCTTAGTCTGAACAGATGCTGTTTCTGACCCACGTTGCCGGTGGTGGGCTTTTCTCCTCCTAGGGTCATGGTGCTGTGAGACCTAACAGTGAACCTCAGTATCATGTGCAGCCTTGATATAGGGTTAAATCGGGAGGGGCTCAGATGGCTTAACCACATGCTCTCCCCATCTTCACCCCCAAAGGTAGGGTCCCCCCTCCAGCACCCCTTCTGATCACAGGGGCCAGGTGCAATCCTCCCCACTGTGAGTGTATGTGGCTAACGAGCTGCTGTCAGTCTCATCTGTCCTGTGTGGGGTGCTGTGTGTTCGGCCCTCCCTGGAAAGCGATGTGGGACTCCCTCCTTCAGCAGGACGAATGGGGGCATTTGAAGAGTCACATATGAAGCACATGTCTGCATGACTTCTTGTGCCCTTTAGGCATGATGAGTGTCACCAGCTCTGGGGCAGTGACTGTGCAGCCTGTGCGGGGCACCATTCCACCTGCTTCTGGTTCCTCTCATGAAAACTCTTCTGAGGGCTGGCACCTGCCCCTCCCCCTCACTGTTGCTTAGGAACACCTCTCTGCTTCCTTCTCCAGTGACAAGCCCTCTCCCCAGAGCTCCCTCATTTTTTCGGGTTGGCTGGTATTCTGTTCCCTGTGGGTTAATCCATCTAAATCTCCAATGAAGCTCCCGTTTCAGATCCCCAGCTGACTCTGGGATGCATCTGTATTAATGGTCAGGCATCTCTGGTGGTTTCTAGAGCGAACTTGAGAGGCAACATGTATCTGACTGCCCATGGGCATCATGCACTGACCCCCCACCCCCACCCCCGGGGGTGAATTAGGTGCCTTTCCTCATTGTGAAGCTTCAGAATTACTGTGGGCAGATGTGAGCATCCGAGCGGCACTTTCTCTGTTGCTCTAGGGGCAGCATGTGAGGAACGGGAAGCTGGTTGGGTCAGTGAAGTCCAAACAGTGCAATGGTTTGGCTCCTTGTTTTCAACTTCTCTCTAAGGGATGGCCTATGTAGGACTCATGACATCAGAGCCCGGTTGTCATTTGGGTGAGCCTTCAGACTCATGCAGTTGTGCGTTACCTAAGTGTAGGTGGGTGGGGCACCCGATGGCAGACATAGCATCCCGGACCTCCTGGCCACTGCAGCGGCTTGTTGAGCGGCTCCAGACTCAGATACTGACACTAGTTCTGCTGTGTGGTTTCCCTACCACACCACCAAGCGATTAGCTTCATTCTGACAGTATCTACCTGGAGACAGCATCAGATCGCACAGGTTAAGGACTCAATCCTGCAAAACTGGCCCCCACCCTGCATCAGATATTAATCACTTATGCTACTGATTGGTTCTGGCTGTAGGTTGGTTCTCATGAGCCATTCTCCCAACCCCATCCTGGGTTTGATGAATTTGCTGGAATGGCTCACAGACCTAAGAGAAACATTTTACTTACTGGAGAATGGGTTTATTATAAAAGGATAAAACTCAGGAACAGACAGATGTAAGAGATGCATAGAGCCAGGAATAGGGAGGGGCGCAGAACTTCCAGGCTCCCTTCAGGGGCCAGGTCTCCAAACTTCCCACCCACACTCCCCCAGTCCTTTGGGGTTTAATTGTTTTTTTTTTTTTGTTTTTGTTTTGTTTGCTATCGCTGCCATTCCCTGAAATAACTCTTCTCAAAGTAACTTGCAAAAACCACTCATAACCATCATAAATAGATGTGTTTTTAACACTTATCGTAATGCATCACAGAATGTCAAATGCATCTCTTCACATAAAAAATATTGTTTACTTCATACTAAGTGGTGAGTACTTTTTAAATATTGTTATTCCAAGTGTTTATAAACACTTCTCCAAATGCATTACAGATGATTTATCACATCCATTCCCTGTGAAAACACTCTTCTGGGTTTTTATGTAGGCTTCATTACTAGGTAAAATTGATTAAATCATTGACCATGGGTGACTGATTCAACGTCTAGCCTCTCCCCCCTCCTCAGGGTTGGGGGGCTGGGGCTGAAAGGTCTAACCCTCTAACCACAAGGCTGCTCTCTGTGGCAACGGGCACCTACCCTTCTGTGCTTTCTGAAAGTCACCACGTTAACATAAACTCATGGTTGAGAGGGTCTGTTATCAATACCAAGACACCTTTACTGCTCTTATCACCTAGGAAATTCCAAGATTTTAGGAGCTCCATGCCAGAACTGGAGATGAAGACCAGATGGATGTTTCTCATTATAAATCACAATATTATACGGGTTCTTCTTCCAGGGGTCAATTGCAAGTTGCTCCTTTGGAGATGGAATTTACCTTGCTAGCTCTTACCTTCTTAAGCGGAATGCATGCTGACCTCAGAGGTCTCATGCGATGGGGTCGCTACCACTGACCCCCTTAGAGACCCGCATCTCTTGACTCCACCTCTGGTCCTGTGAGTCTCCTTGGTCAGGATGCTCTTCCCACCTTCCAGTCCAGGCTGTAACCAACCCCTTGACAATTCTTCCAGGAGTCTCCAGTTTATGAGCTTGTATCTGTCTTTCTTTCCTCTGAATTATTATTTTTTAAAATTTTATTTATTTATTCATGAGAGATAGAGATAGAGAGAGAGAGAGAGAGAGAGAGAGAGAGGCAGAGACACAGGCAGAGGGAGAAGCAGGTTCCCTGGGGGGAGCCCAATCCAGGACTGGTTCCCAAGACCCCAGGATCATGAGCCACCCAGGTATCCCCACTCTGGATCCTTTACCCAAGGACTTAGCCTTGCCTGGGTGGGTGGCATGGCCATGGCCTCCAGCAAGGTCACAGTGACCTACATTCTAAGGCAATAAAAGGCTTGCTGTGCAGTTTCAGCATGCAACAAACAACTCACTGACATTTTAAATTGACTAGAGTCTTTTCAGTTTGTGCTTTTGTTCTTTGTCTAGTATCAGCCATCCCATCAGGGAATAGATGGCATGTCTGGTGTAAGTACTGTACTGTTAAGTACTGTTTCAGTGGTAGGTGTCCCGAATTCCCTTTCTTTTACGGCTTCTACACTTTGTTTCCATAAATGTATTTCTCAGACACAGGTTCCTTTCTGAAGTGATACCTTCATTCTGGTGCAAAGGAGTTCCCTGTCAGCTCAACAGAGTATTCTTGTTCCTTTTCTAAAATCCCACTCTTGTACCAAGGCTTCATTGATTATCACAAAAGCAGTACAAAAGGTCCTGGTTGAGCACCTGTCACTTAATCTCTTTCAGAAACTAATGAAGAGAAACCAAACCATGTGGTAAGATGAGTCAGGTTTAGTTCTGAACAAATTGGCAGTTGCTTAAAAAAATGATTTGGGCTTGAACAGGGAGCATGAGAGAAATGCACTCGGATTTTCATTTTTTTCCTGCCTCGGTGGGATAGAGTCTTGGTCTTTGAGGTGATGTTGGGTATTTTGGTTCACAATCGAATAATTAATGGTAACTTTATAATATGTATATTTTTAAAATGCAAAATATCCTTTTCTCCAAGTGGCTTTTGAAACAGGAGCCCATGCAGCCATGACCTGCATATGAAGACGGAGAGCCAGAGAGCTGAAGGTGGAATTTGCAGCACTGACAACTCCATTCACACACAGCTGTCTACTTATCAGACCCCATGAGCCCAAGGTACTCTGTCTCTTACTGGCTCTGGAAAACGTAAGGCTCAGTGATTTGTAAATGTACATCAACTCTCTGAGAGAGGTAGACTCAAAGCTAATTTTAGAATACGAAGAAAACCACTGTGTGCTTTCTCTTAGATTTCTAGATGGCATGGTTGACTTAATTCTGCACACAAACAAGTTATTCACATTTCGGAGAATATTATCAACTCAGTTCAGTTCAGCGCAGTACTTGTTTGTTGAGCTGCTTAATCTGGGGGAAGTGGAGTTCAGATTCCTCCTTTGCTACATAGAGAAGTAGAATTATTGGGTCCAAGGAGACAACCATTCCTAGGACTCTTGAAGTCTGTGTTCCAATTCCTTTCCAGTAGAGTTTAATTTTTCACCTACTTTTCATCCTTTTCCTGTGGGGACCGTGGATGTCCACATTCTGAGAGCAGCATTTCTCCTGCAAGACATTGGTTCCCCCCTCCTTCAGAGTGAGACCCACTGCTCTGCACAGCTGAGACCAGGCTTGGGCACCTGCATGACAGCTACATGGAGCCAGGCTTTTCCTGAGTGCCACCTGCATGCCACCTAGGGCTATGTGTGACACCCAGCACACGCTGGTACAGCCTAGGAAGAGGGGACACCCATGATAGTTGTGGAATGAGTGAATGCATGAGTCTTCTTAAGCTCACACCCTCCCCTCTTCCTTGTCATCTCCAGCAGGCCTGATGCTGACCCCTCCCTTGCCACAGCCATGACTGCTCATATCACTGGTTTGGCTACTTGTGTTCAACTTGCTCATCACATTGTTCACATATCATTTTGAAAAGATCTGAAACAGCTTGCGCCTAGACATATAACGTGTTATGGTGCCTTGGTGCATTTGTAACACTCCCGTGGAGAGGAGTACCAGAAATTCACCAGGGAAATGCTATTTTTCTGTCTTGATCTCTGACCTTGTCCTGTCTAAAATAAAGCCCTCCCTCCCAGTGTTAAATTGCATTTCTTCTGTTTGCTTGTCATCTTGTGTCTTTGTGGTATTTTCTATCAGGTCCAGTGTCCCTCTCCTGGAGTTTGGGGAAAGACAGAGTGACAAGAGCATGCAATGGATCATGTGACCAACAAGCCATGTTTTTAGTTGGGGAATATGTTGACATTGGTGTATTTTGCAGAATCTGGGGCTTGAAGCTGTGATTTTGGTAGGTGGGTAGACGCAGGCTTCCTGCGTGTACCTTGTGGGCAGTCAGCGCTCGGGTTGTCCATGGGGCAGGGCTCTAGCTAACAGGCACCTGCCCCTTGAACAGCATCCCCTCCTACTAAAGCACATTGAAAAAGGTGTGGCCAGAATTCTCTACCACTCGCCTCATGTCTCAAGTGGACCAATGAATACATGGATGCCTTTCATGCATTAGTCTGATTTGCCTCCTAAGAGATTTTTAAAAGTAATTTTCATGTGGATCTATCTTCTTCTCACCCTGAGGTAACAAAGACTGATTTTCCCCTTCCCCTCCAACTCCAGTGAGGCTATGCATCCTCCGGCATTTAGCAAGGCAATCCCACAGGCTGGGTGTGTGTGAATTGCATTATGAAAATAACATATGGCAGACACGATAGTGGGGACGTATATCCTTGCTAAACCTGTGCTTCAGAGGAGGAATCAGTGTGGACATTCAGGGTGTGAGGTCACTATCTATGGAACCCAATGGGGCTGAAATGTTGGGATGTTTAGCCATAGGTGTGGAATTACAAGAGGAAAATGTTTCCTCGGCGTGTGGTTCAGACTGGTTTTGAGGAAGGGAAGAGCATGGAATGAGCTCGGATCACCTGGCCATCCTAGATGAAAAGACTCATGTGCTCAGATCTCTCCTGAAAACACTATGGAAGTTCTTAGAGGTTGTGACCTTGTCCCTCTACAGTATAGATAGGCAGGTGCTGTGAACTGGATGTTGGTGTCCTGTCCCCCATCCCCTATTCATATGTTGAACCCCTAAGCCCCAATGCGGTGATATTCTTTGGGAGGTCATTAGGGTTAGATTAGTCATAAGGGTGGGCCCCTCATGACTGGATTAATGGCTTCACAAAAGACAGACAGGAGCCCTCTCTTCCCCATGGGAGGATACGGTGAGAAGACAGTGGTCTATGAACTGGGCAGTGGGCTCTCACCAGATACCACACCTGTTGGCACCTTGACCTTGGACTTACAGCTACCAGGAATATGATAGGTGAGAGCTTGTAGTTTAAGCCACCAGTCTGTGGTATTTTGTTGTAGCAGCCTGAACTAAGACAGCCGGTATTTTCATGTCCACTTAGATTTTTTGCCATCTTGATTTCATACATTGCCTCTAGACAAATGATGGTCAATTATTAAGTCCTTGCAAACCTGACAGCCAGCCTCTTGGGGCTTGCTGAGATCACCCCAGCTCCAATTCAACAGTCCTTCTCAAAAATAAGTGAACAATGCCTCTCCACTAAAATATAAAACGTAATATGTTGTGGTCTTATTAATAATGAGCTTTTCTTTTCCTTCACAGCATCTACACAACACTGTTGGCAGAGGACAGAGCCCTGCACTCAATCCTCAGGGAACCTGCCCCAAAGCTGCTGTCTTCCTCCTCCTGGCAGATCATGTTCCTACTTAAAAAGAAACCAAAAAACTGTCAAGTTCCACATATCCAGTAAGTAGGGAAGGGTACCAGAAAAAAGGAGCGTGAAACGAAAGTAAAATTCACTGGAGATGCATCTCATGATAAGATGAAAGGGCTAGGGGTTCTTTTTCAATTATTTGGAACTCTTGTGAATAAATGCCACTTGCAGCATTTGGATGTGGGTGCTCTTCATATTTTCCCATCCTTACTTTTAAGGACAGCAAACTTAGAGTCACTTAAAACATCCTGAAGGAGGCAGAGGACTTCAGTTATGGCAACAACCCTTTGTTGTTGTAACTCTTCCAAATTCCATGCTGAACCACGTGGTGTGATCTAAAACAGACATGCTTTTAATGCTCTATCAACTGACATTTGGTGAACATAAAAGAATTGTGGGAGGGTGTGATACCCCTTCACTAGAGTCATAAACTTTTATGATTTCTGGGAAGCTCACCAAATGACAGTAAATCATACCTTCTTCTCTTTCTCGCATCCATTTCTTGATAACCCAATACACTCAGAATTAGACATATGATAGATTACAATCCACTCCATGTATTAACAGAATATGACACAAATGGTACATCCTGGAGGAAGCTGGGACCTCCTCCTAGTTCCATCACGAAAAGTCCCACCTCAATGGAACCATAACATGGCATAAAGAAAAAAAAAAACTACTCATTTTAGAAACAGGTTTGGACATTCCTGGCGAAAATTATTTAAGCACTACATGGATTTCACCAAAAGAAAATGTGCTGTGTTTTTCAAGTTCAGAGAGCACCGATGCTAATGACCTGTCATAATATCCAGCATAATATCCAGCATGGCATATGTCTTTGCTGTTTTACAAAGAACAAACGTGTATGGAAAGGACTATAACCCAGTATTTGATTGAATAACCAGAAGAAAACAAACAGACCAGCAGACTGCCTGGCTGGGGCTGGCGGACACAGCTTCACCACCAGAAAGCTGTTGTCACCCCATGGTATTTCCACTCAAAATTTAATAGACACTAATATTTCCAATGAACCTTAAGATTGCTCACAACCAAAGTGGACAAAGAAACAAAACTAAAATGTGCCAAAATCTCTATTTATTTTTTTATAAAAATATTTTATTTAAATTCAATTTGCCAACATATAGTATAACACCCAGGGCTCATCCCATCAAGTGCCCTCCTCAGTGCCTGTCACCCAGTCACCCCATCTCCCTACCCATATCCCCTTCTGCAACGCTTTGTTTGTTTCCCAGAGTCAGGAATCTCTCATGGTTTGTCTCTCTCTCTCTCTCTCTAATTTTAACATCCTGAATTATTAATTCTTTACTAGTAGTCATGCCTTTTCTTTTTTCTTGCTTTTAGCAACCTCTGGGCCCACAGAAACCCACTCCACCCAGCTCAGTACCATCCGCTCAGGACCGGGGTGGGGTGTTGGGCCATGGAGGCTTACCTGGGGCTTTCTGGATAGTTGGATATTCAAATGTTTACCCACAGGGGCACCTGTGCTCACAGAATTCTCCCAGGCAACATTTTTTTTTTCACTTGCTTACTTATGTGTGTTTCCTTTTAAGGGTCTCAAAGGAGCCCAGAGTGTTGGGAGCCCTTGTGATATTTTGAATGCTTTCTGGAGTATTCAATCATCCTACAAAGAGTGGTAATCATGTAGTAATGCTCAATCACAGGAAACCATTTACAAAAATTATACTGTGTTTTTGGTTTTTAGTGGTCTTTTCTAAACTTTTATTTATTTTTTTAAATATTTTATTTATTTATTCATGAGACACATGAGAGAGAGAGGCAGAGATATAGGCAGAGGGAGAAGCAGGCTCCCTGCGGGGAGCCCGATGCAGGACTTGATCCTAAGATCCTGGGATCACGTCCTGAGCCAAAGGCAGACGCTCCACCGCTGAGCCACCCAGGAGCCCCATTTCTAAACTTTTAGAAGCCTATTCAGAAAACTAATTTCTCATGAGAATGCATGAGTCTGAGTTGGAAGTAAGTACAATTTCAAAAGGAAAGACATTTTAGTAGCAGGAAAGAAAACACCTAGAAACATCTATAAACTATACAGAACGGGGCCACATTTAGAGGATTGGATTCCTTGTTGGCTGTATTATACAAGAGATACTGGGAATTTCAAGGATGACATGACACAGTGGACTGTCTAGAAATGAAGTCACAGGATCATTAAAAGACAGAAAAAAGTATAAGACTACCTTGTGCCAGAAAAGAAAATTAAATTTGATTTTGAAAGCTAAAATTTATCGGGAACAAATGTCATCATAGTATTTCTTACTTTTTAATCACCGAATCCGTCAAAAGGTGAGATAATGTATTTTCTATTATTAGATGGACTTAAATGAAAGATCTGTTCTCGGTGGGCAGGATTTATGCTTCAGGTGAAAAGTTAAACGTGTATTTCCCAAGTTTCTCCTCAATGCAGGCATTCTGTGCTTCGAACATGGGTCTGGGAAGTAGAGTAAAGCCCCAGAACCTTGAACATGGTGACATAACCCACTGTGATCATGCTGTATGGCATAGTTAATCCGAAAACAGGGAGATTATGTGGGTGGGCCTGATCCACCCATAGGACCCCTTGAAAGTAGAGAACTTTCTTGGTGGGGTTGCAGAAGACAAAGGGAAAAGGACAAGTCAGAGAGTCCAAGCACTGGAAGGATTTGACCCAGTGTTGCTGGCCATGAACGTGGGTGATGCCCGGTGACAGCGAGTATGGGTGGCTTCTAGAGAGCACAGTGTGAGCTCTAGGGGACACCCAGTCAGGTACCAGGGTCCTCAGGCCTGTAACCACAGGAACTAGATTCTACCAATGATCTGAATAAGCTCAGAAGGTCCTCATTTCCCAGAATCTCTGAGTAAGTACTTTCCTACCAACACCTGATTTCAGCCCCTAAGACCCAGAGCAGAGCCCCGTCAAGCCCTCCTCAACACCTGACCTACGAAACTGAGATAATGCCTGCTGTTTGAGCCACTGAAATTGTGTGTGGTACTTGCTAGTTGTACATACAGTTGGCCTGTGACATTTATTGAATTCCTTTTTTTAAAAGATTTTATTTATTTATTCATGAGAGACTGAGAGAGAGAGAGAGAGAGAGAGAGAGAGAGAGAGAGAGAGAGAGGCAGAGACATAGGCAGAGGGAGAAGTAGGCTCCATGCAGGGAGCCTGATATGGGACTCTATCCCGGGAGTCCGGGATCATGCCCTGGGCCAAAGACTGGCGCTAAACCACTGAGCCACCCAGGGATCCCCCATTTATTGAATTCCTAAGTGAATTAATGCCATTTGAGTGAACCCTCAGCCCCGAAACAGGAGCTACTTATCTGTGGAGTGTATTCTCATGTGTATTGTTTACACATTCTATGTTTTTGCCTTCTTTTCATCTGAAAGCAAACCCATATACACATATTTTTAAAGATGTAGAACCAGGCAATCATGGTGACTGGATTTGTTTTTCTCTAAGTTGTTAAGAATTTGGGTATTTTATTTTAATAGTATTTTCACCACTAGCAAAACAAAAACAGAAACACGGTGGTACACAGTCCTCTGAGGTTGAGTGAGTCCTCTCTAGAATGACAAAGTACTGCTGTTTCTTTGTATAAAGTTTGAGCATATTCAAACATGCTGAAATCATAGTTCACATCATGAAATTCATGTTCATTTCATTTTGGACATTTGGGGTTGGAACAGGTTATCATGTTTTTCATGCCTTCAGCTCACTGACTCTCCACGTGTTCATGAACATATGCTGGTTATGAGGTGACTCTGTCGTGCGTACTACATCCTTCTAAAAAAATCAAACTCATTTTAAGATTTATACTCCCCCCCCCCTTTGTAAAACAGTTTTTACGATGTTCTTGCAAAGTTCCAGCTCAGGTTGTGCTGTAAAGGCTGATGCTCGGGACCATCAGAGACTACTAGTGAGTGACAGACACAGTAGTGCTGCCCTGGGCAGAGGACCAGAAGCACTGCTCAGGCCTTTTGATGAAATTCAGAGCCACACCAAGATGCAAAAAGCAGCGAGTTTACCTCTTCACTGCGATAGAAGAGATGGGAAAGAGATATTTGGATTGAGTGCAAGTCTACAGTCTTAGGAGTGAGCCATGATATCATTTGTGCCTGTTCTGTTTCCTACTTCATTTCATGCATTTAATGAGTGTCTCCTCCTGCCTGACCCATGTCAGGTGCTGAGGTATGAGAGGTGATAACAGAGGGAGGGTGTCAGGAATAGACCATGTGCCAAGGGCTGTCGCAGAGCTCCCCGTGATGCTCTGAGGGTCCCAGAGTAGGCCACTTGCCCCAACAAGGAGCTGGAGAGGGCACCTGGAGGGACACATTTGAACGTGGTCATGAGGGATGCAGTGGGAGAGCTGAGGTGGAAAAGGGGTATTTTGGGAAAAAAGGCACAAGACACAGAGAAGTGAGTGAGCAAGCAAAGCAGGACACTGGGCAATTAGTCTGTCTGGAGACGCTTCCTGGGATCATGTGTAGGATTTATGGGAACAATGGTTGGCAAAGGGTCCAGAGAGACAGGGGCCTGATTTCGAGATTTTGATGACATTTTAAGAAATGTGGACAAGAAGGAGTCACTAAAAGATCCGAAACAGTAATAAAAATCAAAATACGATGGATAGCACAGCTATATTCTAAGAAGTTTTATTTTTTTATTTTTCTAAGAAGTTTTAGAAGCCACGCCCCTTCCTGCTCCATAATTCATGAATAAAATGTTAATGATAGTAAGAGTAAAATGTAATGGTCAGAGTCAACAGAGGGTCTCTGGACAGGAGGTGAAGAGTAGGGGCCTCGTGTCCAGCGACATTCCACCTCTCTTTTCAGTTTCCTTCCTCCTTTTCCTCCCACCGGATGATCAGCATCCTTATTTTCCCCTTGATTTGGCTCTCCTGGAAACATCCAGCAAAATTAATTGAAGCCAGGGAGTAGAAGCCTGTGAACCAAGAACAGAGACGTGATATAAAAGTTACAAAAATCTGAGTCGTAGGGAACTAGGTAAAATGCAACGGTTGAGAAATAGCCTCCACCTGCGCAGACCGTACTGGTGGCCACAGCTGTTGAGTGGATGGCCTGGAGACCACCCCGGGGCACTTCCGTTGTGCTGGGAGAGGCATGGACATGTGAGCTGTGGCCTCCTTCAGGGACCACCTCTGTCTGACAACGTGTCTTCATAGCAACAGTGATGCCATGATGTTGAGCTCAAATTCTATCTCCTCCATGAACACTCTCTTACCTAAGCTCCAGGGGCATCTATTGCTGCTTTAAATTTCTGGAGTCCTTTCTGGCTGTTTTGTTTTTCTGTAAACAACATGATTTTGTGTTTATGGTACAAATAATTTCTTAGCTTGGGAGTGATAATAGCTGTATCTACTACTCCATGTTTCTCCTATTTCTGTTACTGCCGAGTGGCAAACCTAAAAAGAGAATGCATTTGGTTAAAGCATCAAAATGTTATCAGGGTGGGGTAGTAGAGACAGGAAATGTCATTCAATGATTCCAGGACACATGCAGGTCAGGGGTGGAAGTCCTAGGTCCTAAGTTTTTGGCCACCAAAACAAAAAAATTTTGTCCTTGGGCAGCAGCTTCTTCCTTGTAATTCTGATTTTCTACAGCATCCTCCTGACCTGCGCGTCGTCTTTGGTCGTACCGATTTGTCACGATCTATTCTTACCAAGTAACCTGGATAATTTTTCCTTCTAAGCAGTGCTTCCCACTCGACAATTATTTGGGAGACAATGGAACCGATTACTTCGCTTCAAATTGTTTAAAATAATCAGTAATTTTAGACAGCAAATTAGACAGCATTTTCTCAAAGGAAGAATTCATGATTGAACTGCAACTTTTCATTTCATTGGGAAAAATTCATTATTTCAGATTTTGTTCTTTTTAAACTACGCCACAGGTTTAAACTTTCTGAAAATGAGAGACTCTGGAAAAGAAGCCATTTGCTTCCCTTAGGCAGTCACCCCATGGCCATGTATTATGGGCAGGGATGGAAAATTGTCCTCATTCCTTTTATGAAATATGATGGGTTGATTGTGGCTGCCTGGAGCCTCATCTTCACTCAGAGGAGAAATATGCGGCGATCAATTAGTCGTGTCTGCCAGGAATGGTATTGGGGTGAATACATAAGAATTTTGAACAGTGGGTCTGAAAATGTGCCTGTAATCTGTTTATTTTATGACCCTCAGGGCTAAGACAGATTTAGAATATCCTAATACCTAGTAGGGGGAAAAAAAGAAAAGAAGTGACGTGAATTCAAATCTCATTTTTTTTTTTAATGGAGATAACCTGTATAGTAACATTTGGCTAAATACAAAAACAGCAATACCCACTAACGTCTACTGAGTGGCCATCACATGCCAGGAATGGCTCTAGATGTGTTCCTGTGTCTAGCCATGTGTTATGTATACTCAAAGATACTGTCTTAAGGATTTTTCTAAAACATGAACGACAGAAAAGGTTCAAGGGAGGTTCTTGCAAAATAAAAACAGAGAAGCCCTTTTATATCGTTATATGAAGTGTTGTTTTTATATTCAAAACAACTCCTTGAGAACTTTTAAGGAAGGTAATAACTGTAATCATATATTTTTTAGAAAGTTTCAAGGGAATTCCAATAAAAATGAATCAGTAGATTAACACACAGATGAATCCTCTCTGCTCCATATATGCAATTCTGTTGGATAAAGCACATGAGAGTAAAGCAAAGATAAATGGGCTTGCTCTTGAACAAAATCCACAGTGCTAGGGACAGGGAGGCAGGAAAGGCAGAGGGAGAAACTGAGGTCATGAAGCCAGTGCTGCCAGGTTGTGTTCATCAGTTTACCCACGCAGGCAACAGGGACCATGTGTTTTACGGGACAGGGGTCTGCACTTGATACCAGGGCTTCAGGTAAGATTTTTCACCCCTGAAGTGAGGCAGAGGGGCCAGTTGGCAATGACGTTTGGGCCTAGGACTTGCATGGAACAACAGATGTGAGCAGCAGGGAGGGATGCAAAGACGGGCTCATGACCAAAGCTGAAGCAAGCCCATGCTGGTCTGTATGTCCCCAGCCTCACCAGGGGCAGGTGCTCTGAGCCACTGCAACACCTGGTTCTGACCTTTGTGGCTGGGAGTCGGGGGGTAACAGACCCCCCCAAAACCCAGCATACGTATGCATGTGTGCACATGTGCATACATACTACACCATACACGCCACACACACATGCCATATCACCACATCACACACATATACACACACATACCTCATATTGCCACAGCATACACACACACTATCACCACATGACACACACACCACAACACACAAACTCATATACACACCATTATCATCGTATCATACTGCACACAGACACACTGTATCAGCACACAGACACCACACACCACACGCATACTACACACAGTTTACAGGTGGAAGCTCCATCTGCTCATAGGAGCCTGTGAGTTAAATTTACTAAACTCATAAAGAAATCTCATGCTAAAAATACACAGCAAAATTAATATCAGGGAATTAGCTGAGGGCACGGGGAGTTGAATTTACAGAAGAGTTTGACAAAGATTTTAGCGTTAGAAGGTATAGGAGCCTCAAGAAGATAAATAAAATTTATCTAAATACAATATTTATTTACAATTGTCAATAAAATTTACAATTACATCCATTAAAATTGTAAAAATGTGACACATAAACAGACAGATGTGAAATAAGAACAGGCTGACATAGAAAGTACCAGCTGGGAGATGGCTACCCTGCCAGAGATACTGGAAGAAGGCAACCCTTTATGAAGGGACTTTTTTTTTTTAATAAAAAAATCCATTTGGTAGATAACAACTGGATGTGTGCTCTTTAAATTGTCTCCTTAATCAATTGACTAGCGATCCACTGTGTGGAATACTGTGGAGGACAAACCTTCCCAGGCCTCTCTATGAGTTTTACTGTTTTCAGCTGTAAGACAGAGAGAACCCAGTTAGAAATAACATTAAACAATAGGAAACTTGAGATCACATAACAAGAAGTCCAGAGTTGCACAGCTCCAGACTTGGTTCATTCAGTGGCTCAGCAATGTCATCAAGGATCAGCTTGCTTTCATTTTTCTGCTCTCCCATCCTCAGTGTGTCCTGCCCAGACTAACCCTCCTCATGGTCCCAGCATAGCTGCCACAGCTCCAGGCATTCACAGGCAGGCGTCAACAAGCATACAATACAGGACACCCGGAGGAATGGGATCATTTCTTCCAGATCTGTTTCTTGTCTAGACTATCTGTGGTTTATGCAGTGGAGCTGGATGTGGGGCCCAAGCCCCTCTGAAGACGTGGAAGGTGAGCATCAGGAAGTAAGACACAGCATCAAATATTAGCACAGGGATGCTTGTTAGTATTTCCTGAATCAATCTTAGATGCCACAGGTCCTTAGTGCAAGATCCTGGTAACCAAGGCATCGTGGACTGATATCTCCTCACACACTCACCACAATAGCCAGAAAAGACCAGGAAGCTGGAATATTCCATCAAGAGCCTTGAGTATGAGGTTTCTACAGATGCCCCATAAAGGGACAATTGGGGACACTCCACCTTCTCATATCCAGCAGCCCATCTCTTGGGTGACGGTTGCCTTTATGAAATGTTCATCTTGTGACTGGGTTTTATCCTGAATATAAATGTACTTTGTTTTATCTTTGTTATCGTTTTCATTTGGTTCTGTTTTTGTTTTCTACTTGTCTCCATTTCCCCTCCACTGGTTATACCAGTTTCCGTCCTTTCATCTTTGACCTCCTCCAACTCATATAGTCTTTAGAGTTTCATTCAGGCATCGCTGGGTTTTGCTTTGTGATCTCTTGTGAGGAAGTTTTCTCATAAGAGGTGAATTTATCCTGTTTTTGTCTACTAATACAACAGATATATTTATTTGCATTCCTGTGATCTGTTGAAAGTCTTTCTTTGTTTCCTGTATATTTCCATGTTGTTCTCTCTTCTTTGTTTTTGTAATTTATTCTAATAATTTTAAGGCTCAGTAAACATATGCTTGGTTATTCTGGTGGTTAACTTTTATGATGTTAAATAAAGTATAGATATTTTAAGTATATATGGTAGAATTTGGACATAAAACTTTATTTCCTGGCTTTAAAAATCTCTTCCTTTTGGTTCAGAACAAAAGATGGCATTTAAGACAGGGTCTTTAAAAAGAAAAATAAAGACAGGGTCTTTGGCTGAGAACTATGGAAACTAACAGATTGTGAAGAGAAAATTGTCTTTGAGGTAGACAGACCTTTCCAGCAGGGCTGATGGCAGGCTGCCATCTTTCTGTAGGTATATACTGGTGCCAGTCAAGCTAATTTCTATGGTTACCTTTTAAAACATGCATCATTTGACTTTCCTGATAATTTTCATTTCTGCAGAATATACTTAAAATTCGATGAATTAACCATTTTCGGGAGGTAAATTAATAGAGGCTTTTCTAAAGCTCAGTGAAGACCTGCTAGCCTGAAGGAAAACAACTCATACTAAAAAGGATGTTTTCTATTCCTCTAGTAAAGAACTATTCTCTGGTTCTAAGCTAGAAAAGTGCAAAGGCCTGTTTGATTTTAGGAGCCACTAGGGTGCCGTTTAATGCAACAGCAATTGTGCACGAAATACTATAAACATGAACGTAGCAGAGAACAGAAGTGTAGTAAAACAGTATAACAAGCAGCTTTGGAGACAGCATAGGGAGGGTATTAAAGGGATAACTTCTTCAGGCACCTGGGGGGCTCAGTTAGTTGAATGTCTGACTCTTGGTTTTGGCTCAGGTCATGATTTCAGGGTCGTGAGACTGAACCCTGCATTGGGCTCCATGCTTAGCATGGAGTCTGCTTTAGATTCTCTCTCTCCTTCTCCCTCTACCCCTCCTTCTCCTTCCCTCCTCTCTAAAAAAAATATAGCTTATCAAAGATGCTTAGCTACTCTCCATGATAAAAAGAATTAAAAAATCATATGCAAACATGTAACTGATTGTTAAGTTCTAACATAGGACACTTGATAACTTAGACTCAGTCAAACACACACTCTCAGGGGAAGATCTTTATTATAAATGAAAAACAGTTATCAAAAAGGAACAAAATATTTATTTATTAAAGATTTTATTTATTTATTCATTAGAGAGAGAGAGAGAGTTTGAGAGAGAGAGAGAGAGGCAGAGACACAGGTCGAGGGAGAAGCAGGCTGCATGCAGGGAGCCCGATGCAGGACTTGATCCCAGGACTCCAGGATTGCGCCCTGGGCCAAAGGCAGGCACTGAGCTGCTGAGCCACCCGGGCTGCCCAGGAACAAAATATTTAAATAATGAAGAGCTATTTAATCAACCCAAGCAATTGGGCCCCCATCAAATATAGAGAGGGAAACTTCTTGAATTTCGAAAAGGTATTATTTCCAAATTTTGGGAGGAAACACTTCTTTTTCTTCTATTTAATCACATTCTGAAGGGTGCAGAATAATCGGTGTATATACAGTGAATAGTTTTTTATAACATGGAAAAAATGTGTTTTGTGTTCCTTATAATTTAATGGAGAGGACCAACCTACAAAGTGATGATGTGCTTTTGTGCTGCTATTTAGTTCTTGGGAAGACCATTACACTTCAGGTGTGTTGGTTTTTGGTGTCAGGGGTTAAAAATTGCAGCTGATGATGAAGCATTGCTTGCATGAGCTTTACACGTCTTGCATTTACTCATTATTCTCTAACTCACCTCTGAGAACTTTTCCCTTGGCCATAAGCTTCTCTGTCTTCTGGGCATGGTTTTCATTCTGCACACTTTGCCATGAGCACAAAGATAAGTACAGGCTAATTTTTTGTCCTTATCCTACAAAAATTGGTAGGCTAGATAAAACAACACCAAAGTAATTGTAAATAGTAGTTGGAATGTCCTATGAGCCATGAGTGTGGTATTACTATGATGTCAAATGGCAACGCCCTCAAAGATATTCACATGCTGATCATTAGAACCTGTAGATTTGTTATCATATGTGGCAATGGGATTGCAGCTTTGGTTAAGAATTTTTAGAGGAGATGATTATACTAGACTGTTTGGGTGGCCCAATATAATCACAAAGGCCATTATGAGTGAAAAGGAGAGGAAGGATGGTCAGGTATCAGAGTCAGAGAGATACTATGCTGTGTCTTTGGAGGCAGGCCACAAGCCAAGAAATGCAAACACTATGAGTTGTAAGAGGCAAGGAAACAGGCTTTTCTCTAGAGCCTCTAGAATGAACATGGCCCTGCCAACATTTTGATTGTAGTCTAGTAAGACCTATTTGGATTTCTGACCAAAGAGAATCATTTTGTATTGTTTTAATCCAGTGTTTGTAATAATTTGTTACAGCAGCAAATAGGAAACACATACGCCAAGGAAATGCAAAGAAGGAATTGTATTTTCAGCTGGAGTGATAGAGGAAAGTTTACTGAAGGAAGAAGCATTTGTTGACCTTGGATGGGACTGTCACATTCAAGGGAGAGAGAGAATGCGACACACCAATGGGCAGAGCAGGCACCATGAAGTGTGTGTGGAGGTTCTTAGGGATGATTCAGTTGGCCAATCTGGAGAAGAGAAGCTTGGATAAAGGGCTGGGCAGGGACAGTAAGACCTGAAAGTTGGAGCCTGGGCTCCAGGTAGAGTGACCTTGGGAGATTCCAAGCTTAGGAGTGACCTAGTGTGTTCTGGGAAACTCATCTGCAATGATGTCTAGTGGGAGGAAGAAGGGGGAGAGCAGTCGAGAGGAGAATGAGAAGTGGCCATGGGAATTGAAAGGTGGGATGATGCACAAGCAGGAAGCTGGATGATTTGTAATTGTTCATTAATTCGTTGTAGAGAAATCTGTATGAAGTATTTTCTAAAAGCATCTCTTTGACTCTGATACCTAACCATCCCTCCTCTCGCTGTCTCCTTTTTTTTTTTTTAAAGATTTTAAATTTATTTATCTGACAAGGAAAGAGAGTATGCACACAAGTAGGGGGAGCAGCAGAGGTAGAGGGAGAAGCAGGACTCAATCCCAGGACCCTGGGCAGATGCTTCACTGACCGAGCTACCCAGGTGCCCCCCTCTTCTCTTTTCTACTGGTAATGACTCTTGTGTAGATTCAGACGCTGGGCACCTAGCAGAAGCTGACATGTTAGAGCATGGGGAGAGGGGAGAGAGCTGAATACCCCCACATATCCGGTAAAAGCGCAACAATGAGAGACACCACAAAGAGGCGGGTCTCACACTGCACATAATAATGGTGACAAGGTGAGCTCACCTTAGCTGAGATCTTTAATCTTTGGAGAGTGATAGAAAAAAATATAGATCCAGGCCCAGAAGATTCCACACAGAGAATCTGGATTTTTGGAGAGCATCCAAATGCTCTCATCCCTTCTTTCTTAGGGATCAGGAGCCACACTAGGGAGCTGGGGAGCTCTACCTGGCGACCCACTCTGAGAGTCGGAGTGTGGCTGACAGTCCTCCTGCCTCAGGACCCAGGTGGGGTCATGAAGCCCTGCCTTCTTCATTTGAACCTTCCTTAATGAAGCATCTATGGAAGGGTTCTTCTGGAAAGTCTTTGAAGCAACTGGGAAGTAAACCACATGGCCCCAGTCCTGCCTGTCCTACCTTGAAAGTATTCAGTTTATGTGAGTTCCTTCCTCCTACACTGACAGTAAGTCCAGTTGACTAATTGCCCTCAGGTTAAAAAAATGTAAATGTCAAGGGGACATTAAGAAATATATCCTTTAAAAATGTTTTCATGACTTTTAGGATGTTGCTATTCACGCGGTTGTCCATTCTGCTACTTATTTTCTCTTAAGTTCTATGCAAATCCTTCCCTTAAAATTTAATTCAAGGAAAAATCTTACCTTATGGTGGGTTTTTGTTTTTGGGGGGTTTCATTTCTAAAATAATAATTTTTAACTTTTTTCTGTCTACACATTTTAAGGAGGATAAAGGATGGAGGATTTTATGATAAAGCATAGTTATTCTTTTAGGCACATTTTCTTTTTTTTATTTTTTTAATAAATTAATTTTTATTGGTGTTCAATTTACCAACATACAGAATAACACCCAGTGCTCATCCCGTCAAGTGTCCCCCTCCGTGCCCGTCACCCATTCACCCCCACCCCCCGCCCTCCTCCCCTTCCACCACCCCTAGTTCATTTCCCAGAGTTAGAAGTCTTTATGTTCTGTGCATTTTCTTCCTTCTATTAGAATACTTGAATTTTGGCTTCATTAAACTCACTGTGTGCATGCTCTATTCTGGCTGTTAACGGGGTGCTTGCATCAACTGAAACTTATATTCTTTAGCTCCCTGGTCACTTGGTGTTGACATCACACTCTGGTCTGTGACGAGATGACCTACACTCCAGTGTTCTTACCGTGCCAGCTGTAAAATAGCTTCTGGGTGGACATAATTCATGGGACAGGACCTTAGCTATGTTCTGGTGGCTCTCATTGGTTGTCAAAGAAATTAAGGTCTTCTGGAAATAATCAGTTTGGAAGAAGTTCTTTCGGAGCTGACCTCCACAGTTGAAAAGGAATAGGTGAATCTGCTTTCCAGGGATTGATGAGAAGATTGGACTAGAAAACAAGTGTCTTTACCTTTTTGAATTAAGCACTCCAAGGAATGGACTCTTTTGTGGGAAATCCCCTAGAAAATGGTTAAACTCCTGGAGGAATTTTCGTCAGTGTGAATGAACATGATTTCTGTGGATTATGGGATTTGCTGGAGCCCACAAGCATAAGAGCGCTGTGCATCCACAAGGAGAGAGGAATGACACTGTGCATCAGCAGAGACATTTATGGAGCAAACAAAAAGCTTCCTAAAAACCACATGTTTGAGAGAAAACAAAGTTGTGTCTGGAAATCAGGGCTCCCAGGATGAGGTTGGTGACCCTTGGGAACACTAGCTCCCGCAGACACAGAGTCCCGTCATGGGTGTTGGGGGGGGGTTTCAGAGGAGCCCAGCCACCTGTCAGCTGTGTGGTTCATCTGTTCCTGAGCTTCAGGTACTTCAGCTATCAAATTAGGTTGTCAGATGCGCTTTTGCTGAAGTCCCCTCCAGCCATGCTTCCTCTCTCCTGCATCTCCATCTACTTCCCCCTGCATTAGATGATCCTGTGCACAGTGTCCCCCCAACAGTCACTCTGACCTGCAGAGAGGGACTCATGGGAGCCCGTGTGCATGGAAGAGTCAAAGCCCACTCTTTGCAACCCTGGCCCTCTGTTCTGGACCAGTGTCTCTGAGCAATGTTGGTTTCTTTCCCATAAGATACCCAGGTCTCCTATTTCTACTTCATCATCCCAATCAGAGGACATGGATTTCAGACTCCTCTCTCTCCTATTTACTTTTCTCTGGAGCTACCTGTTATCACCAATGTCCTTCTAGAAATACAGAGCCTACTCTGATTATGGAGCTACTAAAATGTCCGATTACTGTTTGGTATGTTGAGCCTATTACCATATTCCTTCAACGGCGAGGCATGTGTCTTACATTATTTCCTCAAGTCATTGTGAGTGTTAACATTAAAGAGTATATACTCTAATGCTTCTTTCCTCTCCCTCAACCCTGTTATGAAATTGATTGTCTTCAAATTGATAGCTTCTTGGAATTAAAGACATAGAGTACATTCCTCTGGTATTTTCCTCTATATTTTTCTGGGGTGCAGGAAACATTGGAAGCATGACACTCTGTCCAGGGTTGGTTCTACCAAATCTGTGTCTCTTCTGCAAAGTCTTTCAACATGGAAAAAATGGAAAACAGCAGTGATGATTGCCTAGCCTCTAAAGCAGAATGGCATCTCACTGGTAAGGGGTCATGGGGTGCTTGAGGATTACTGCACTGGAAGAAAAATGGATCCACCTGAGAGATGCCATCGTGGTGAATCCCTCAAGCCCAGCCAAGCTCTGGGGTAGGGGAGGAGGACATGCCTGTGTGATGGTATAATCTCTCTGCTCCCTGGCAACTTCTGCTTTCTCTGCAGGGCCTGCTCATCCACAAGCACAGGGCTGTGGCCACCGGGATTCAGGAAGAGGAACCCATTCTGCTGGAAGCCCAGGGTGAGGACTGGAATGTGATCTTGAGTGTGATGCTTAATTTTATGTGTCAACCTGAAGGGTGTTTTTGAATGATACAAACTTTGAATCGGTGAAATTTGGGTAAAGCAGATTGTTCTCTATGTTGTTGGGTTTAATTCAATCAGTTGAAGGTCTGAGTCAAAACAAAAAGGCTGGCTTCTCCAAACAAGAGACAGAATCCTCCAGCAGCTGCCTTCAGATTTATCTGCATGTTTGGCTCTCTTGGGCTTCTAGCAGATGGCCTTTCGATTGGAACTGGAACATCGACTTTCCTGGATCTCAGACTTATTGGCCAACATTGCAGATTTTGGACTCATTAGCCTCCATGATTACATGAGCCAATTCCTTATAATAAATCTCTCCATAGACGCACATCCTATTGGTTTTGTTCCTCTGGAGAACTCTGACTAAGGCACTGGGTCTGACAAGATGGTTTCTGTCTGGAGCTCTGGGTGTCAGAGACACGGTGAAGGTATCACCTGGCCAAAGAATTGTCAGTGCTGCACCCCTGCCTCAGACATGACCACTGGAGACCACTGCCGGGATCAGAAAGGCAGAGTTATCAGTGGAGCAGCTACTAGGGCAGCAGCTACTGGGACCAGCATGGGTTCAGACTGTCTGGGAGCTGGAAGAAGGAAAAACACCAGGAAGGATAGGCCACTTCAGGAACCATCAGACATCCTCTATTTGTGTACTATGTAACTCTTTGTGGATTGCTGTCATGTTGGGTGAGCCAGACTGACATCTTGTCAGCTGCTAGACCTTGTTGGCAGTGGTACTGCCTGGCGAGGGTTACTTCTGTCCTTTTCCTCCTCGGCATCTCTCTCACCTGCCCCATCATCAGGATCTTTCCTGACACCCCACCCTCCAAACTGTCTACATCAGGTCACTCCTGCTGTGAGTTCTCACTATACTTGGTGCTTCTCCTGTCTCACAATGAGTCCTGTTTGTGGCTGTGTCCTCGAATGGCTGTCGGATTCCTCTCCACCTCCTTCACTAGGCTGAGTCCTTTGAAGGGGAAAAGGGATGGGAGGCTGGTTGTGCTAGCCCTTGTGGTCCCAGCATTTAACATGCTGCCTTGCACAAAGTAATCATTCAGTAAAGAATTGAGTGAGTAGTAGGTAGTTTGTGATGCCATTGAGAGAGGGTTTATGGGAGGGAAATTATCAATGAAATAGGATGTAAGAGTGGAGAGGACTAGAGGAAGCTCCTTCTTGCCATCTCATCCATAGAGAGGGAAGTCGGGGCTGTGGCCACACCCACACCGAAGACTGACCACCCCACAGACCCAGCAAAGACAGACGAAGTGGCCACATCTCCCCACCTTCCCCCAAATCCTCATCTGACTTCAATGAGCATTGAACACAGAGGCTTTTCTGGTTGTAGAATTTTGAAACTCAAAGGTCAGAAACTAAAGTTAGAAGGTTCAATGCATGGTAACTGTCATTTCGTTTGAAGTGAAAATTTCTTTTTACCACAAAGGTAGTAAGTATGAAACCATAGTTACAACCAGAAGTTGCCATATCTACTGATTTTTACTTGAAAATGAATAAATGAGAACACAAGAAGGATAGCCAAAACTGGGAAAGAAGGGAAGAAGAGACAATATGCAATTTAATAAGACACATAAGACAAATTCTGATATTTGGAAGCTCCCCAGGAAGCGAATGAATTGGCATGACAGTATGCCCTAAGCTTGGGAAAGAGGTTTCTTTGTATGTGTTACATATGTGTGTATGTGTATTTATTTTTTAAAATTTATTTACATTCAATTAATTAACATAGAGTATATTATTAGTTTCAGAGGTGAGGTCAGTGATTCATTGGTCTTATATAACACCCAGTGCTTATGACATCATGTGCCCTCTTCAATGCCCATCACCCAGTTACCCTGTCCCCCAACCCCTTGCCCTCCAGCGACCCTCAGTTTGTTCCCTATGATTAAAAGTCTCTTATGGTTTGTCTTCCTCTCTGATTTCATCTTGTTTTATTTTCTCTCCTTTCCCCTGTGGTCCTCTGTGTTGCTTAAATTCCACATATGAATAAAATCATGGGGTAATTGTGTTTCTCTGATTAACTTATTTTGCTTAGCATAATACCTTCTAGTTCCATCCATATTGTTGTAAATGGCAAGATTTCATCCTTTCTGATGACTGAGTAGTATTCCATTGTGTGTATATACCACATCGTCTTTATCCAGTCATCTGTCAATGGACATCTGGGCCCTTTCCATAGTTTGGCTATTGTGGACATTGCTGCTATAAACATTGGGGTACAGATGCCCCTTCAGGTCATTACATTTGTATGTATGCAGACCATCACAATGGAACCTTTGCAAGTTAGGACTTGTTGGTATTTTAATTATCCAATCACAATATTTCTTGGACCTAGAGAGCACTTATATGTAAGTATAAAAGCAACATTTTGAAGCCTTTAAAAAAACTGGCTTAGATATTGCACAAGTATCTAAAGAAGTGGGACATTGTTTCTTTTGGTAGCTGATTCATGTGGCTATTTGGATGAATAGTTTGCTGACACAAGGCTAGTGGACAATTTTGGGTGACCTTGTGTAATCAGTCTCAGTGCACTGTGGCTGATGTTTCTCAGTATCTGCCATTATGCCTCTCTCCATGACCCCTCATTGTCCACATACACACTGGAAAGCTTTGATAAGGGAATTAAATGTAGTTCAAGGTTCCAACTCAGAGCCTCCTTATTATAGAGGAATAATAATGAAAATAATAATAGTAGGTGTTTAGGGATCCTCCTTGTTCTCTTTGAAATAAGGCCCAATGCAGTGTTGAGGGGAAAAAAAGTATCAAGTTCCTTTTTTGGTGATTTCATCGGATGAGTTTTCCCAAGGACCTAATTAATAGAAGGGGGTTCTTGTGGCTGTAAGCCCTCCCTTTGTAATGCACACATACCTACGTGGACAGGAATGAGGACCCATGTATTTCCTCCCTGTCACCACTGGAATGAAACACACTTCCCACCCAAATACACATTAGAAGATAACTGTGTGAGAACTAAGATCCCCTTTGGCAACATAACTTTACATTTGCCAGGGAAGTTCCTGCCCAGAGATATACAATTCCAAACCAATTTCCAGTTTTCTTCAGGAAAATTTTGCAGAGCAGCTTATCTGGACAAATAAATCTTGCTTTAGGGCCAGAGCTTTCTTGTTCCACAGACTGCTTTCTTATCAGAAAAGGGCTTCTTTCGGAAGCCTCGTTTCAAAATCTTCACCTCACTATTTCCACCAGTCCTACATCTCCATGAGTACACAGCCTTGACAAAGCTCCTGTGAGCTAATCGGCTCTAGACACTAAACCCATAAAGTCCTTCTGAGCTGCTAGTAAGACGTCAAGGTGGTATGCTTCCTCACTGCCATTGACTTTCTCGGTGTACAGCCTTTTTTTTTTTTTTTTTTTGCTGTCATGTGGTGGGCAAGAGTGGGAAGATTACGTAACATCATAAAATGTTTTGGTGAAGCTTTTGTTGTCGATGTGGTTCACAAGAAAGATGCTTTCTGTAAACTCCACATATAGCAAACCCACCCTAAACACGCCAATAACATCCTAAACGAGGTCTCTGTGGCAATAATGAGAAAGCAGAACAAGTTATCTGTTGAGGCCTCACTACTTGATCAAAGGAACAAGAGGAAGTCATCGCATCTAAAGATATATTAAAAGGGATAGAGAAGTGAGATAGGAAAAAAGAGAAAATTGAGATCAGGTCGTGACACATTTTCTCCAGTTAAGAGGCTGTAGCAGTCAGTTCTCTCCTCGTCCTTGTCTCTTATTCTCCCTTCTGAGTTCCAGCCCCACCAATGGAGGCATGGGAAGAAGACAGCAGGTCTTGAGCATACAGAGGAGACAAGAGTGGACATGTTTGAACAGGGGTCTGGGTAGAGCTGGAAAAACAGAGATTTGCAGTGCAGATAGCATGTGAAAATCCAGCAGCCCCCACAGACATAAATGAGGCCATTTTGGGGAGTGTCTAGCTGAATCTGACCCTAAGTCCACCCGCCAGTGGTGGTGTTTCCTTGTTGTCTTTCCACAATTCTTGGCCTTGATCTTGGTCTCTCTCCCACATTTGTCCTCCTCTGTCCTCATGTCATCTGCCTGTCTGCCCTGTCACTTGGAAGAACTCATCAGTTGTCACCCAACCCTGCCCCTACCTATTGTGAAAATCCACCTTGTCTTTCTTCTTTGATCGTCCTTTCCCATTTCTGTACTGCTACCCGAGCCACCTTAAAAAGTGAAACCTTCCTCAATACTTATAATAGTTATGCTAAAGTATGTCTAATTAATACACTGAGAGAAGTTCTTTTTCTCCTCCTGATAATTAAGAATGAGAGTCTATTAATGCTGATTATTTCTGTAACTTCAATTTATTACTTTTCTTGAAAAATCAAATAAAAATTCATCATATGAAATAACTATCCCTTTTCTTGTAACAAAGATCCATTTTTCTTACTAATTAGTGTCTTAATTCTTTCCAGGCTGCAAGGAACATATTTGACTATCTTTTTAAGAAAATCTTGCCAGTACAAATTTTACTACAGAAAGCATATGTATAAGTAAGAAATGGGTAAACAAAACTCATTTTAAAGTCCAAGTTGGCAGTAGTGGGAAAAGTATATGAGAGGGCTGATTCCCTGTTTGTACTCCATAGCACTTTTCATTTCTTGACCTCTTTCTAGTCCCTTTGAATGTTGTATGGCTGCTCCTAACCATGCAAACCAACTTCAGACTCTCACATTTTATTAGAGTCTGCCACAAAATATGGAATTCCATACCAAATGTGTTTGTATATGTTTCTCTTTTTTTACATAACTATTTAGGACAGCTTTATTGCTAATTGTGAAAAATTGGGAAAAAAAACCCAAACGTCTTTCAATGGGTAAATGGACAAACTATAGTACATCTACACAAGGGAAGACTACTTAGCCCATGAAAAGGAACAGACTGGCTTCACACAAGCAACATGGTTGAGCCTCAAAAGTATTTACTAAGCCTAAGAAGCCACATCAAAGGACTACATATTATAGAAATCCACTTGTAGACATTCTGGAAAACTTAGAGTCGGGAACTTGGTGATTCATGAGGGTTGGGAGTGGAAGAGTAGCTTACTGTGAAGGGCAACAGGTGGAAATTTTAGGGGGTGATGGAACCGTTCTCTAAGATAATCTTGTTGTACAACTCAATGTACTCATCCAAACGCTTAGAACTAAACACCACAAAGAGTAAATTATGTTTTCTGCTCCTTCATGTTTTTTTTTTTTCCTGTTTTCTTTGCTTTCTATCTTTGCTATCAGGCCGGATGGCGACATTCTTGGCCAGCAACATTAACAGCAAGGCAGCATGATTCTTTGGATGGAAATGCCTTACAATACCTCCCAGGCGTTAAACACTCTATTTGTTGCAATAATATGAAGGCACTTTTTTGAGAAAGGTATACAAGCATATTGTTATGTCTCACATAAGAAAAATAGTTTTTCTGGAGTAGACACTTGGAAATGCAATTCTTGTAGAGTAGATGATATGCACATTTTCCGTGTCAATGGGCGTTGTTCAATTGATTCCAAAGGGTTCAGTGTATGAGAGTTTCTGTTTCTCTATGATCAAAGCACACCTGGTATTACCAGACTTTAAAAATCATGCTCACTTTCTAAATAAAACATAATAATACATGGTTTTAGTTTGAATTTTCCTGGTTGTTGTAAAATAGAACATATTCATCATATAAGAATTGACATCATTTTCTATTTTACCTATTGCTATTTGTTCTTCCCTCCTCATGACACCTTATAGTTTTACATATATTCTGGTTATTGTCCCCAGTTTAGCAGATGAAGAAAATAAAACTAAGTGTGGTTTTAATGATCATGCCCAAAGTTACATGACTAATGATTTTCAAGGCACTGTTTGCAGCCAAATGTTTCTGCACTTAAGGGTTTTAGTATAACAGAGCTCATCTCCTTGAGTAGCTCTATTAAAACCAATGTCAGCTTCCTTCATTTTACGCACTATCAATATGATTACATTATAGGATGATCATCTTACTTTTTCCCTTTCAAGCTTTTTCATGGCAATCATGCATTTTTATGTTATACTAATGCCAACAAACCATGTGTTATCTGATTGAGTATATTCCACTGTGAAAACACTTTAAAGTCTGCCCAGAATTTGAATACAAAGTTTTAATCAGCAAGTATTTTTATCAGTGCCAAATTATTCGTATGCTTGTAAAGGAAAAAAGGAAGTGTTACACTAATAAAAATAATATACACATGGTAATCCCAATAACCAATAGCATGCACTTGGAAACAGAATCTTCTTTCAAAACTATCAGGTTGACACTTTGTTCAAGTTTCTGGGAGTAGTTTCTGTCTTGACAAGTTGTTCATACATGGGCTTGCATTATGGCCCATATTGATCACTGAAGAGGCTGCTTTCACCAATAACTTGACTAATGATCCAAAACCTCTCTCCTGGATGACTTACAGCCTCAGACCCATAGTCCTCCAATGGCTGAAAACGTACTTCAGGTCTCCCAATGTTTCAGTGGCCGATGAGAGGTATTTTGCCTGCGAGCTCTGTTTTTCAGTAAAGAGAGTATATTTGTTTGCCATGAACTGCTGTAACAAAATAGTGTAGAAATTCAGTGTCTCCCAGTTCTGGAGCCTGGAAGTCTGAGATCAGGGTGTCTGACTACACGGTTGGTTCCTTCTGAGGCTCCAGCCTCGGTCTCTCTTCCTGGTGGTTTGCTGGTTGTCTTCATCATCCCTGGCTTACAGAAGCTTCACTCTGATCTCTACCTTCAGCTTCACAGTGTGTTCCCCGGGTGTGTGTCCATCTCTTGTCCAAACTTCCTCTTTTTTACAAGGACAGTCATATGGGATTAGGGCTCACCTTAATGACCTCGCTTAACTAGATCATTTGCAAAGACCCAATTTCCAAATGAGGTCACATTCATGGGCACTAAATTCAAGTTTTAACATCTTTTGGGGGGGGGAGATCCACAGTCCTGATGTTTAATTTTGTCCAATATCATAGAGTCCTTCCTTGCTAATTGTTCCAGTTACTAGATCCATTGCCTTTGTTAATAAGAATCTGTTTTCTGGGGCACCTGGGTGGCTCAGTTGGTGAAGCATCTGCCTTTGGCTCAGGTCATGATCCCGGGGTCCTGGGATAGAGTCCCACATCGGGCTCTCTGCTCAGTGGGGAGTCTGGTTCTCCTTCCTTCTCTATCCCTTCCCTCACTTGTGTTCTCTTTCTCTCTCTCAAATAAATAAATGAAATCTTAAAAAAAGAATCTGTTTTCTCATCTTCTTCCTTCTTGTTTTTTTGTTTTTGTTAATTCTCATTAACGACTTCACTAAAAAGCAATTCTCCATCTTTACCTTCTTAATCTGCCAGACAATCTGCTCCTTTTGACGCATAATTTTCTTGCTTCTTTTTATGACGTTTCATTTTCATAAACTCTGGATGTCTCCACATCAGCTGCCGCTTCTCGTCCTTGGTATTTCGTTTTGCTTTATTCCATTTCATCATGCTGAGTTGCAACCATCATCAGAGCTTAGTAATGCTCTCAACACAGAAAGGCACTAGAAATGCAGGAAAATTGCAAGGCATTGTGTTAAGGAGAGGCGACCCAGCAGAGCTGTTGAGTGCCTTCCATACTGGCGTATATACGGCAGTTTCTACAGTTCAATGGGAACTGTTTTAAAGTCCCCAGAGGAAAATAAATAAATAAGTAAAGTCCCCAGACGATCAATGTCCAAACACGTGTGACATTCAGCTGTCTGTGATATTTCTCCAAGGAAGTCTTGACTGGCCACTCTCTTTGCTGTGCTCCCTGGCTACCCCACCTCCATTCCCACCCATTCCCACTATGGGGTGCTGGCCTCCCTGGAGTTTCACTGGCCCCTGTGCCCCCTGGTCAACATGCAGCATCAGTTATGGGAAGTGCTTGGGATCAGGAGGGCAGGAGCAGAGAACCAGGGCATTTGCTCCCTGCCTTCTAGTGCCTTCCTATATGTAGCCAGTGGCTGGATTGTAGGGCCACAGCTACAGAGGGGCAGGGGCTCTTCTACCAGAACACGTCCCCTCTCCATCCCCTTCAGACCTGGAGGTGAGCCATCTTCTTGCTGGTGCTGGTCCCCAGGCCCTGAGTGTCCACATCCTTCAGAGTCCCCTTCACCTCTGAGAGTAGTTTCCACCCCAGTTAGCACTCTGTACACACTGTCTGTTAAAATTTGAATATCGTTCTCCTTTATTTGTGAACCTTGGAAAGACAACAGGTAACAGGCTCTGAGAACATGCTGGTCTTTGAGACATAGGCTGTTGTACACTTTTTGAGAACTTTTAAGTTTAATTGTGAACTTTTATCGATACCAGTGGAGTGAGGGAGGCTGGGGATGAACATTTTTATTATATTCCCCAATTCAATTACATTCATGATAATATTTCCATTTCAGAACAATTTTATCTTTATCAATTATAAAAATGCCTCTAGGATTCACTTACTTGATGTATTGATGCAATTTCCTCTGACTGTAAGAAAATGAAATTGCTATTCTTTGCAGCGCTATTCACCACCCGCATTAATTACGTCCCCAGGGGGAGGGTCTTTCCACAAAGATGTCCATTTTGCAGAATTGTACATGATGTGCAAAGATACAAAGTAAGTTACACTGTTGAATATGTCATTGCTCTGTTGTTGTTTATCATTGATGCATTCAGATGATTATGGATAATTCGGCTCTCTATCCAGGGCAGACCCAAAAGAAATTTCAAAAAAGAAGCCCAGTCTTACTCTAATTATTTAAAGGAGTTTCCAAAGAGTGAATGCAAGATTTGTCACTTTGATGACTCTGACATGTTACTGTGGACCTCATGGTCCATTTTGGATCTGGTTCACTTCAAGTAGATTTAAAGAAGTTATGATCGAATATCCAGAAGAGAATGCTGTAATAAGAAATAAAGAGCATAGAGCGGGTACACAGTGGTGCTCAACCAGTGGTAACTCCTCCCATAGCTGGAACTATTGCCCTGGCCACTACCGGTGCCCCTAGTCCAATATACCACCTGTATCCCCCTTGGTGATTCCAGGTCATTTGTGTCCACACTTCAAGTGAAGGTTTGATCACCCCCAGGGTCTTCTACTCCTCAGTCAGCTGTCAAATGCCTTCTGAAGACCCTAGCAAAGCACCTCGGAGAAGAGTATGAGGGACAGGACTCACTCCCAGCCAGCTCCTGGCCATGCTGGCTGTGTCCTGTTGACCCAGTGGCTCCCGGATACCAGCCCCCAGAGCAGCCTGCATCCAGGTCCTTGGGGAGATAAGAACATGAGGGATGAGGTGATAGGTTTCTCACAAAACCAAAGTTGTTGAAGTAACATGGCCTGTCCTCATTAATTCTGAGATAATGCCCTTAAACTTTGCATGAAAATTCAGCTTTTTTTTTTTAAAAGAAGAAGCTATTCATTTTTTTTAAAGATTTTACTTATTTATTTGACAGAGAGAGAGAGAGAGAACACAAGCAGAGGGAGGGTCAGAGGGAGAAGAAGGCTCCTCGATGAGCAAGGACCCTGGGATCATGACCTAAGCCAAAGGCAGATGCTTAACTGAGCCACCCAGTAATTTTCTTTCAAGAAAAATTGATCATTTTATGATCAAAGTCATAGGTGGCTCAGTTGGTTGAGTGTCCAACTCTTGATTTTGGCTCAGGTCATGATCTCAGATTCATGGGATTGAGCCCCACGTCAGGATCTGTGCTCAATGGAGAGTCTGCTTGAGATTCTCTCTCCCTCTGCCCCTCCTTCTCCTCTCTCTCTTTCTTTCAAATGAATACATCTTTAAAAAAAGGAAATCAAGGGGCACCCGGGTAACTCAGTGGTTGAGCATCTGGTTGAGGCTCCGGCTCAGGTTGTGATCCTGGAGTCTTGGGATTGAGTCCCGCATTGGGCTCCCCGCATGGAGCCTGCTTTTCCCTCTGCCTCTCTCATGAATAAATACATAAAATCTTTTAAAAAATAAGTTATCAAAGTCACAAAGGCAGATTAATATTTTATACTGTGCTTTTATTTTAAAGTCTTTTATGTCTTAATTTGGCCAAAAATAAAAAAAAAGGAAGGAAGGAAGAAAGGAAGGAAAAGAAAATAATGCCACCACTTACTTTTGGAACCCCTGATGGACTAGCCTCTCAGGATTCCCAGGGACAGAGGGACGGGCAGCGGGGCCTCCTCCGACTGACGTCCAGCGTGTGGTGACTGGGCTTGGGCACCCTGTCCTGCATGTACAGCTGACATAGTCTGGTCGTAACCGTGGGGTTCACATGGAATAGACAAGGGGCCTGTGGTTCCCGCCAGGGCCCAGCAGGCTGAGGAGACTACTAACATAAGCAGGGGAGCAGGTGCAAGGAGGGCATGGCCATGCCCGCGACGGCTGGGCCACCACTGCTCCTGCAGGAGGGCTCCATCTGTGGCGCTGCTGCTAAGGTCAGGGGCCAGTGAAGAGTGCCAGGACCCGGACACTGCCAGAGAGACCCGTGAAATGCGAGCTGACATACGTTCTGGTGACAACGAGCCATGGTCCCAGGGCCTGTGGCTCACTGGGGGACATGGGCAGAACGGTGAACAAGGGGTCTTTTTTTTTCTTTTAAAGATTTATTTATTTACTCATGAGAGTCACAGAGAGAGGCAGAGACACAGGCAGAGGGAGAAGCAGGCTCCCTGTGGGGAGCCCGATGGGGGAACTTGATCCCAGGACCCCGGGATCATGACCCCGGGATCATGACCTGAGCCAAAGGCAGACGCTCAACCTTGAGCCACCCAGGTGTCCCAACAGCAGGTCTTCTTGACCTGTATCGAGTATTTGGCATTTCTCTCCATATGTCGTACCATGGTTTATGGGAGGATATCTTTTGTTTCCAATGAGGGCTGATAATTAATTACAGTTTCACAGCTCCACTCCTGAGAGTAAGGCCTGCAGACCCACTGGCTGCTGTGGTTCTGGGAAAGCCTGGCCCTGCCGAATTGAGACACTGCCCCAGCCCCGGGGGGATGTTACGGTGCCTGGCCCCCCACCTGCCTTTGCGAGCGCCCCCGGGAACCCTTCCTTTTCCATGGGCCTTCGCTGTGGCCATAAAGGCTTCACTGTATGTGGGGACTGGGGGGCACCCCTGAGTCCATCACACATGGGGCCCACATTCTGAAATACAGTGCTTTTTTACTTGAACACACCTGGGCGATCTCGCTGTCCCGACTGGTGACAGTAATTCACTGAGTGCGAGCCCCAGGCTGAGGCAATGGGAAGCGAACACCTTTACTAAAGCCAGATGCTGTCCTGAGCCTTGTACCTGGATCAAGTGAATAACCGAGTCCACAGGCCACAGGTGTGCCACAGGTGTGTCAGAGAAGTTGGGTGGGTGACTTGCCCTGAGTCACTCAACTGCGGAGCCACAGAATTCAAATCTGTATGGCCCTAAGGCTCCAGACCCTCTCTTAATTTGCACACTGGGCTGTCATGGGCCAGTTCCCCTTGGCACACACAAGCAGCCCCCAGCAGACTCTTCAAATGCCCGGTGTGGTTCAGCCTGCTTCGTCCTACACAGCAGAGCCCATGTGTCACTGACAGGTGGTGTCTTGGCCTTTCTGCAGAAGCTGCCCAGGGGCCCACTCAAGGTGTGTGTGTGGGGGGGCGGGGCAGACTTGTCGCCTATCCCAAGGCTCTGTCCAGACAATGCCAAGTTCTCTGTGGAGTGCCTAGGCTCCATTTTGGGGGGATAGGGGAGCACTGAGTCTCCAAAGCTCCACCGATTTTGTGGAGCTTCCTTTGGTGCACCGATTCCTGCGCCAAAGGAAGAGGTGCAATCTTCCTTCTGCAAAACAAGCAATCTCCATTGTAGTTGTCAAAGGTATTGATAAGCAAAGAGAAATAGGAGATGGCATTTCAAGAGCCAGGATACCCAAGAGTGCTCTTTGACCACCTGATCTTAATGCCATCAATGAGAAGTCCCTGGGCACAAGTAGAAGTGGGGGACGACTCCCAGGCGTCCCGGGGAGAGCCATGAACAGCATCCACCAGCGCCCACTCCATGCGGCTGCTCTGGGTGTCTTCAGTGATGGGGGGTTTGCATAGAGGGACTCCTCTGTCACTGGGGGCAAGTCTGCAATGTTCCTTCTTGGAAAGAAATGAGAACACTTCTCAATAAACCTGAAATCTGAGGCTCCACTGAGGAAGAGGGGGCAGGGTGCAGAGCACTCATCTCTCAAATGTGTTTCCTAAAAATCGCAGGTCAAAACCAGTTTCTGTGGGTGTGCTCCAGTGATGATAGGGTTGGCTTTACCTGGTTGTCAAGTTAGGGGTGTCTTTCCTCCGTTGGTCTGTTTTCATTATCTTTTAAACTATTTTAAGCAGGAGGATCCAGACCTTAGTTCAATAATCTTCCTCTGCTCTTTTCTCTCTCTCTCTCTCCCTTTATTACACCTGTACTTCTCTATTTCTCGGACCAAAATTGGGACTGATTTCTGATTTGCTAACAATAACACTTTGTGCCTTAAATTGTTTAATACGTCTCATGACCTCCCTTGAAAAAGCCCGAGACACAGGTGAGTCTAGGAAGTCTTTGGAATTTTTATTTGCAAAATGAAGAAGTAAGGCAAAATGTATCATGTGTTATATGTATATCATATATTTACATATATCTTGGAGAGAGGAGTTGTTATCTCACACACTTTTGTTTGTGTTCTTTATTTTAGTTTTTGAAGTGTAGTTTTAGCTAACAGCCATTTTTTGTCACTAGAGAAACATGGAGCAGATTATATTTTTAAAAAGCAGCTTCTATGTTATTGTCATTTAAAATAATAAGCATATAAAAGAGAATTAGAAGATGATTCAGATATTCAAAAGGTTAGATTCTACACAGACATTATGGACCATGAGGTCTACAACCAACTATTAAAGGATAGCATATTTTCACATTTAACCACAATAGATTTATTTTAACTTTTGACTGTCAGCTTTCAATATTCAACTGATCTTTATAATTAGAAAATATGTCTTCAGTATATCTGAATAGGATAGCTGTTTGTAGAAAATACTAAGAATATCTTCTTCATTACATACATAAAGGTCATAATGGATTATTAGTGTTCAAATAAAATAAGATGGAGGAGTGTCTGGGTGGCTTAATCATTTAAGTATCCAGCTCTTGGTTTCAGCTCAGGTCATGATCTTGGGGTCCTGGGATTGAGCCCCGCATTGGGTGGGCTCCATGCTCAACACAGGAGTGTGCTTGTCTTTCTCCCTCTCCTCCTCCCCCTGCTCGCATGCTCTCTTTCTCTCTCTCTCAACCAAATAAAAATAAAATCTAAAAAAATAAGATAAAATAAGATGGAGACCAGCTTTGAGGACCCCTCGGGAGACACAATCATTTAAGCCACCTAAGCAAAACAAGTCTAGCTTATTTCCTGAACACAAGCAAAACTTAAACTAGGTTATTTCTTATAAATGTCTCTGAAAATCATAAAAAAACTTAAGTCATTGTCCTAGAAATGGATAAGACAATCCCTTTTAACCAATTCCCCTCTGTCTAGAAACTCTCACTGTAGTAACCAACCACTTGTAAAGGGTAAGCAGCTCCCCCGTTTTTACTTTATAAGCCATCCCAAACTGTCATGCCCCTGAGCTTTGTAAAAGTTTTGAATTTGAAAACTCCCAGTCTGCATGTGAATGGTTCTTATACACACAATAAACTCTTACAAAATGCTATTTTACTGATCTGCTTTTAATTTTTACTGTTTCTGGATCTTTGACATTAGTAATTTTATAGATAATATTTGACAAATATACAGAATCAGTGGGAGCTGAGGGTGGTAAATGTCCATTGACATTTATAAGAAAATTATAAAGCAGATCAAAATGTTTGCATTTTTAATATTTGCATTTTCATTTTATTTGTGATTTTTTCGTAATGTCGACAAGAAAAAGATATGAGAATTTGTACTTCGCTCATACTCATGGCTACTACCACAGTTCAGTAATTTAATAAACAGTATTAATTCAATTCTATTAAAAACATAAAAATTTAATGAATATAATTGTGATTACTAATGATACCACACTTGATATGATATTTTCTAAGGCTGTTAAAGATGTCTTTAATTAGTTGAGTTTTTTTTTCCCATTCAAGTCAGTTCCTGACTGATTACCTAAACTTGCTTATAATTGTTAATAATTCCATGAAAATTCTCTTTACCTTCTTTCATAGTAGAAATAACTGAGGAGGAAATAATAGGTATGATATTTATTTCAGACATTAAATATAAAGCTGTTCTACATGTCTTTGGATTATTAAAGAAAAAAACAACATAGGCCCCATATGTGTTACTTACACTGAGTTTGTAGACTTCTATTTAAAACATAATCTAACTTCAATTTCAACCTCCCCCAGGAGTGTTGTCTTGACTGGCCAGTCAGAAACTTTCTAGTGAGCCTGCCACATGTACCCTCTCTGTGTCCCAAAGAAAGATGAGGCCATCTCCTGATAAGATCCCTTGCTTCCCCCCGCCCCCCCCCCCCCCCCCGCTAGAAAGCAACCTTGCCTGGAGCAATGATTTTCTTTTGCTAGCAACTTTCTTGCCCCCCACCCTCCGTCTATAAAGACGTTTCATTTTCTACAACTCCTTGGAGTGCCTCTCTGCTTACTAGATGGGGTGGTGCTGATTCACAAATCATTTCATCAAGCCAATTAGATCTTCAAATTTGCTTGGTTGAATTTTATTATTTAACAGGGTGTTTATAATTACAAATCATAGATGTTAAACAGTGCATATGGCTTGGTTGCTAAAAAAAAAAAAGGACTAACTTGCAGAATAGAAATCTATTCATGTGAAAGGTATACTCAATAGGTAAAGCAGTTGGCCTGATTTTTAATATTTATTTACTTATTCATTAATATTTATTTATTTATTTATTTATTTATTTATTTATTTAATTTTAGAGAGGAAGAGGGCATGAGTGAGTGAGTAAGTTCAGGGAGGGTGGAGGGAGGTGGGGAGAGAAGGTCTAGCAGATTCCGTGCTGAGAGCAGAACCCCATGGAGGGCTTCATCACCCGAGATCATGTCCGGAGCTGAAATCAAGAGTTAGACACTTAACCAACTGTGCCACCCAGGTGCCCCTGGCTTGATTTTTTTTAAAGTATCTACCGAGTTATTCTATTTCACAGCTAACCTTACTGTCCACTGCCTTCATTGTATACAGTTCCTTTGCTTTGAAAGTCAGCACATGTTGTGCTATAACTTTGAAGTTCTTTCCTCAGAGGATACTTCTGGTAGTGGGGAAGTATATAGGAAACACACGTTTAATGGAGCACAGATTGCAGATTTAATGGTAGTGTGTTGTGCTGATCTATTTGAGGCCTCTGATACACAATCCAGGCAAGAGTCTTTGACTGGAGGCCTCTGCTACTGGGGCCAAGGTGCTCCTTCCTAAGACACCTGGCCCAACAGGGCACTGAGGCTGGCCCAGCAGGACTGTCAGTGCATTGGCTATCCACTCAAGACACACAGGGGTAGATGTCATTGACTGTGACCCAGGAGCCAAGGACAGAGTCTGGGAGGACACTGAGGACATGATGGAAAAAATTCTTGGAACAGACCAGCACTTCTCTAGAGAAATGTTAACAAGAGTCCTTGAGGGTGAATCTTTTTTATCTTTTTTTAAAGATTTTATTTATTTATTCATGAGAGCACACACACACACACACACACACACACACAGAGAGAGAGAGAGGCAGAGACACAGGCAGAGGGAGAAGCAGGCCCCATGCAGGGAGCCCGACGTGGGACTTGATTTCGGATCTCCAGGATCACACCCTGAGATGAAGGCGGCACTAAACCGCTGAGCCACCCAGGCTGCCCAAGGGGGTGAATCTTTGAAGCTACTGGGTTTCTGTAAAAAGTAATTGGCAACCAAAGTATGGTGTAAAATGGTAAAAGTGAATAGGATAGAGAAAGACTCTACTGACTGGCGTTATGTGGCAGGAATGTATCAAAAACTCTGAAGAGAGGCACCTGGGTGACTCAGTGGGTTAAGCATCTGCCTTCAGTTCAGGTCATGATCCCGGGGTCCGGGGATGGAGCCCTGCATTGGGCTCCCTGCTCAGCGGGGAGTCTGCTTCTCCCTCTCCCTGCTTCCTGCTTGTGCTCTTTCTTGCTCTCTCTCTAAAACAAACAAACAAACAAACAAACAACAAACAAAGAAAATCTTTAAAAAAACAAAACCCCCCAAGAAACCAAAAACTCTGTGGAGTCCATGAAGAAAAAAACTGACACAACCAAAGTCTCCCATAACAAAAGTTGCTACCATGCTGCCAGGTAGGAACAGGCCGCCAGAGTGCATGCACCCCCTCCTGGGGCTAGCCTGCGTCCACACTCCCTGCATGGCCAACTCCCCGGCCCCCTCGAGTTCCGTGTAAAAGAAGAACAGGGCCTGTAACAGCCGCATGCCCACAGACTCATCCTTAAGACTGAGTTGTCTGGGGGACATGGAGGGAAAGCCAGGGCTGGCCCTGAGGTGCCAAGAAAAAATTATTCCTGACATTTGTCAGGCTGACTGCAGGCAGAGGGGCTTTACTGCAATGGGGTTTTATCCTGGGGAGGGCAGATTGGGCTCAAATCCCAACACAACAAGGAATTGCGGGATTTATAGCCAAGGGGGGCTGGAGGGCAAGTAGAATGGAAAAATAACTAAGAGGGGACACCTGGCTGGCTCAGTGGTAGAGCATCTGCCTTTGGCTCATGGTGTGATCCTGGGGTCCTGGGATGGAGTCCTGCATCCGACTCCCCGCAGGGAACCTGCTTCTTCCTCTGCCTGTGTCTCTGCCCCTCTCTCTGTGTCTCTCATGAATAAATAAATAAAATCTTACAAAACAAAACAAAACAAAACAAACAAAACAAAACAAACAAAACAAAAAAGAAAATCACTAAGAGGAAGGTCAGGGGTAAGGGAGGTTCTGACAAATCTGTCCTACCAGGATTCTTGCTGAGGGCAACTAGAGAGAGCAGACATCTCCTGGGGGATGGTGGAGGATACAGAACCTAATAAGATACCAGAGGCCAAGGCCAGACTGACAGCAGGATTCTTGTCAGAACTGGACTCTACCAGGGAGGACCCAGGAGGCCAAGGTGGGGCCCAGTGAAAGAGAGTGCTTAGGAGCACCTGAGCACCGTTTGGTCAAGGAGAGAATATTTGCCAGTAGGTCTGCCATCCCCTTCTCTGAGCCAGTCCTGGGGCATGCAGGGAGGAGCAAGTTTGTACTGGGTCCCTGAGCATGGCCCTTCCTGGATGTTCAAGATCCCAGAGCAAAGGCAAATAAGACTGCATGCTACGGGGAATGTGTATAAGGCTTCTGGGGTGACCTGGGCTCTAGCCAGACCCCAGTCTTGCCCGAAGCTCCCTGCCCCCAGCCTATGCCACCTGCTTACCCATGCCTCAGGTGTTTGGTCAGCCAGCCGCTCCCTGCTGTGCATGGATAGCCAGCAGCCAGATATGCCTCTGTCCAGAGGTCAGGGTCCCCACAGCTCCTCTGGGCTGTCCATGTCTTTCCTACAATATATGGTCCCAGCAACCTCTAAGGACCCAGACATGGGAAAAACTGGATGAAGACAGGAGAAGGTCCATGGGTGGTGGGGTGTCAGCCCAGAGCAGGTGGGCTTCATGAGGAAGGTCCTATGATGATCAAATAAATACTATATCTTATATTGTGTTAGGCAGGGATGTGATCTAACAGGGACAGCAGAGATCTTTTAGAAGCCGTTTTGGATGGGCACTCCAGGGACCCCACTGAGATGGGCGATGGCAGTGTGTGCTGTGGGTGGGAAGAATATCCCAGAGTGCAGAGTTTCAGGGCAGGGGGTATCCAGAGCATCAGAGGGAAAGCACAGGGCCCAGCATGGCTATCATGCAAGGAACAAGGGAAGGAGGTGAGTGTGAGCCCAAGGGTGTCAGGGCCAATTCATACCTGACTCCAAGGTAGAAGCGAGAACTTGGGATTTATTATAATCAGACAGGACACCACTGAACAATTTGAGGAGGGGCGGCATTTTGGAGTCAGGCTTTCATTTTGGAAGGGTTACTGGCAGCTCTGCGAGCAGGCCAGGGGAAAGGGGTGGACACACGGCGATTTGAGGAGTCAGGCTTTCATTTTGGAAGGGTTACTGGCAGCTCTGCGAGCAGGCCAGGGGAAAGGGGTGGACACACGGCGATTGACCAGGAGACCTTTGCAGCTGCTGGACAAAGAAACTGCAGGCGGAGGGTCTGGGTGGGCTCTGTCCCCCACTTCTGTTCTTGATATTCCAACTGTGCACTTTTGCATTTGTGACACTGAACAATTTCCTCCATCCCACCCATGGACTACAACTTGCTCTTAGACTTTACCAGTCACATGTTCTGAGAGTGGACAGAGTGCAGATTCACATGTCAGGGCGGGTGGTCCGACAACAGTTTTGCTTAACTCAATGGTCATGGTCTGTGGTTATGGTTGCAGTTTTATGACTGTGACGTTATTTGTTTTGTGTCTGCTTTTTACCCCGGACTATATGCTTCATGAAAGCAGAAAATTGTGTTTTAAATCACTACTGTATCTGTAGTTTTAACACAGTGCCCGACATATAGCAGTTCCTCAGGTTGTGGTGTGTTCATGTATTACTGGCTGAGAATGACAACACAGCAATGAGAAAGAGACTGGACAGGTATTCTGCCAGTGGGAATTTTTTTCTGTGTTCTTTCCTACTTTAGACTTTGAGTACCCTAATTTCTCCTCTTTATCTTCTCTGTAATGATCTTTTCCTTACAACTATGAAGAATGAGAAGACTTCTCTGGGAAAAATTTAAATGTTTCACCATCAATTCTAACTGATGAATCTAATATTGAAATCATAATTTAGTATTACAGTTAGTAAATATTTTCCCTATGTTTTCTATATTTAAAAAATGTCAGTATTTATTACTTATGAAAAACAGACGCTAAATAAAATTCATTTTCTGAAGCTTTGGGACTGTAAATTATAAGGCCCAGAAACCACATTTTTGTGGTTCTATTTCTCAAGCATCCAGCCCAATGGTGTAGTGATAGGATAACAGTGACCATGAGGACATATTGCTGCTGACATAGGGACTCAGCTTCCCACCAACCTGTTTGACTTATTCCATAGAAAGTGAGTTTTTTTTGAAGACATTTTAGTATTTTTAAATAACAATTTACTAGAAAAGTCAATTGCTTTCCTATATATCAGCAACGAATAAGTGGAATGTGAAATTAGAAACTCAATGCTATTTATCTTAGCCCCAAAACAAATGAAATGCATAGGTATAAACCTAACAAAATATGTATAAGATCTATATGAGGTAAACTACCAACCTCTGATGAATGAAATCAAAGAAGAATTATATAAATGGAAACATAGTCCATGTTCATGGATAAGAAGACTCATTCATTTCTTCCCAATTTGATCTATGGATTCAACACAATCCTGATCAAAATCCCAAGTTATTTTATGGATATTGACAAACTGGTTCTGAAGTATATATGGAGAGGTAAGAGACTCAGAATAGTTAACACAATATTGAAGGAGAAGAACAAAGTTGGACAACTGATGCTGTCTTACTTCAAGATTTACTACGAAGCTACAGTAACCAAGACAGTGAGGTATTGGTAAAAGAATACACAAATATATGAAAGGGACAGAACGGAGAATCCAGAATAGACACACAGAAATATAATTGGCAGATCTTTGGCAAAGAAGCAGAGGCAACACAATGGAACAAAGATGGTCTTTTCAACAAATGGTGCTGGAGCAACCAGACCTCCACATGCAAAAACAAAACAGTAAGGAATTTTGTTTTTTTGGGGTAAACCTAACTCATACATGGAAACTATCATTTCATATACTGTTGGATAAAGTAATTTTGTTCAGGATTACATCTTCATAAAGAGGTTAGTCAACTAATCTTTGACCAAGCAGGAAAGAATATCCAAAGGAAAAAAGACAGTCTCTTCAATAAGTGGTGTTTGGAAAATCAGGCAGCCTCATGCAGAAGAATGAAATCAGACCACTCTCATACACCATTCTCAAAGATAAATTCAAAATGGATGAAAGACATAAAGGTGAGATAGGAACCCATCAAAATCCTGGAGAACATAGGAAGCAAACTTTTTGACCTTGGTCACAACAACTTCTTGCAAGACACGTCTCTAAAGGCAAGGGAAACAAGCAAAAATGAAGTGTTGGGACTTCATCAAGATAAGAAGCTTCTATGCAGCAAAGAAAACAGTCAACAAAACTAAAAAGCAACCTACGTAATAGAAGAATATATTTGCAAATTACATAACAGATAAAGGGCAGGTGTCCAAGATATATAAAGAACTTATCAAACTCAACACCCCAAAACAAAAAATCTAATGAATAATGAGCAGAAGATATGAATGGACATTTCTCCAAAGAAGACCTACAAAAGGCCAACAGGAATGTGAAAAAAGCTCCACATCACCTGCTGTCAGGAAATACAA
This sequence comes from Nyctereutes procyonoides, assembly GCF_905146905.1. Lineage (NCBI taxonomy): Eukaryota > Metazoa > Chordata > Mammalia > Carnivora > Canidae > Nyctereutes > Nyctereutes procyonoides. Next base: position 61,340,358 of record NW_026575146.1, on the reverse strand, counting down.
ATCAAAACCACAATGAGATACCCCCTCACACCAGTGAGAATGGCTAAAATTAAAAGACAGGAAACAACAGATGTTGGCAAGGATCTGGACAAGGGGGAACATTTTTGCACTGTTGGTGGGAATGCAAGCTGGTATAGCCACTCCGGAAAAGAGTATGGAGGTTCCTCAAAGAGTTAAAAATAGAACTACCCTATGATCCAACAATTGCACTACTAGGTGTTTACCTGAAAGATATAGATGCAGTAAAACGCCAGGACACCTACAGCCTGATGTTCACAGCAGCAGTGTCCACAGCAGCCAAACTGTGGGAGGACCCATGATGTCCTTGGACAGGCAGATGAATAAAGAATATGTGATATATATATATATATATATATATATATATATATATAATGTAACTCAGCTATCAAAAAGAATGAAATCTTGCCATTTGCAATAACATGGATAGAACTAGAGGGTATTATGTTAATTGAAATAAGTCAGTCAGGAAAGTTAATTACCATATGGTTTCACTCCTATGTGGAATTAAAGAAGCAAAACAGATGGACATCTGGCAAGGGAAGGAAAAGTAAAGAAGATGAAAACAGAGAGGGAGGAAAAAGAGACTCAATCATAGGAAACAAACAGGGTCACAGGAGGGGAGAAGGTTGGGGAAATAGGTCACTGGGGGATGGGCATGAAGGAGGGCACGTGGTATCATGAGCACTGGGTGTTATATACAACACCTCTTGAATTCTACCTCTGAAACTAATAATACACTATATGTTAATTAATTGGATTTAAAATAAATTTTTCATAAAACATCAAAAAACAAAAACAAAACAAAAAACATGCAAAACAAACAAAACAAAAAAAACATGTCCACATGTAGAAACAAAACAAAAGAAAAAACAAAATGGATCACAGACCCAAATGTAACACTCTAAAACTCCTAGAAAATATGTAAGAAAAAACCTTAACCACCTTGGATATGGCACCGACTTTTAGATACCACCTCAAAAGGCGCAATCCACAAAAGAAACAATTGGTAAGCTGGAAATCATAAAAATTAAAAGCTTTTGCTCTGCAAAAGAAAATGTCAAGATAATGAGAAGACAAGACAGACTGGTAGAAACATCTGCAACAGACACATCTGATAAAGTATCGTTATCCAGAATACACAGAGAACCCTTAGAACCAACAATATGACAACAAGCAGTTTAATTTAGAGTTGGGCAGAAGATCTGAACGGACATTGCACAGAGAAGTTACATGGGTGGCCAGCGAGCATATGAAAAGATCCTTACAAGTATCCATCGTTAGAAAATTGCAAATTAAAACAACGAGACACCACTAGACACTTAGGAGAATGGTCAAAATCCAGAACACTGAAAACACCAAGTACTGCCGAAGATGTGGAGCAACAGGGATTTGCATCCATGGTTGATGGGAAAGCAAAATGCTGCAGCCACCTTGGGAGACAGATTGGAGTTTTCTTTTTTCTTTTTCTTTTTTTTTAGATTGGTTGTTTCTTATGGAATCAAACATACTCTGACCCCACAATCCAGCACTCTCACTGGAGACTCCTTTTTACTCAAAGGAGTTGAAAACTTACATCTGCACAAAAAACTGGGCACATGTTTTTAGCAGCTTTTTCCATAATTGCCCAAACTTGGAAGCAAGTGGGCTATCCTCCTATAAATAAATGTATACATAAACTTTGGTCCATCCAGACAATGGAATATTATTCAGTCCTAAAAAAAATGAGCTATCAAGCTGTGGAAAGACATGAAGGAAGTGTTAATGCATAAGACTGAGGGAAAGAAGCCAATCGGAAACAGAATGAGACTTGGTGGTTATAACTCCGAGACCACTATCATGGGAAAAATTTCCCTGCATGTTGTCACTCCGGTAGGATGATTTAAACATGGGTTATCCATGTTTACCCTGCAACTGTAAAAGAAGGCTGTGATACACAGGACTACAGAATGTATGAACTGTGCCTGAGGAAACGGAGCCAGTTCATGAACAGCTCGCAGCTGTGGGTGATGCCGTGTGTCCATCTGGCCAGCGAGGGACAGGAGGGGACAGGAGGGCCTGCCTTCAGACAAGCCGCCCCGGATCACCCTGAGCCTGTGGATCAGGATGGCAGTAGCCACACAAGGCCTGGGGGCCCCAACAAAGTCACCAAGGAGGAATGTTCTAGGCAGGCCCACAGGCCCCGTTTCCTCTACTTGCTGCTCTTTTGTGAAAAATTCTTCCACACAAATATGCATTTTTGTCCCTCAATAAAAATAGCACTGGAGGCTTTCTCTACTAGAAAGTTAGGAATGTTTGTTTTCCTTAGTCTCTCTGTTGGATGAACTTTCATTGTTGTAAAATCACTCAGAAGAATGTTCATCCTGCTAATACGTCCCCTGGGCCAGTGTCCCCGCAACATGGCATCCGACCCACGACATCGAGGAGCTCACCAGCGGGCAAGAGGTACTCGAATGTGATTTTGGTTACTCGGGTAACGAAATGTGATCATATTCATTAACCAAAGGAAAACCTGGCCAAGCACAGCATGGATAACAGTTCCTGGGAGCTCTCTCTGCTTCTTTTCTGTGGTCTCCCTGTGAAATGTGGTCACCTCTCAGCAGTACAGCATCAACCTGAGAAACCCTGGGAGGAGGCCCCGTGTCTGTTCCTGGGACACCCTGTTCTCCTGCTGGTTCCTCTGAAGTTCCCAGAAGCTGTGCTCTTCACACAGGCCCTGGTCCCACTTACCGGCAGTGCAGGAGGGCATCATGAACATGTCAGGTTGCTCTTCGTTTTAAGGATTTGCCTTTTAATTCTCAATTTGTTTCTGTTCCTAAGCTTTTAGAGCTTTTTGTCAACTTATGGGAAACATCTTGAAAAGGTCAAGTGACCTTCAAATCTAAATGCTTCCACCTAGTATGTCCTTAAGAATGATTCCCCCACCCCCTGCCCCAAAGCTTAATAGTTGCTTTCTCAGAATTGAGATTTTAACATAAAAATACACAAGTGAAAAACCTCCCAAATATCGGCATTTTCACAGCTAATTCCCTTAAAAAAAAAAGATTTATTTCTTTATTATTTTAGAGATGTGGGGAGGGGCAGAAGGTGAGGGAGAGAGAATCTTAAGCAGGCTCTGTGCTGAGTGCAGAGCCTGACAGGGGGCTCGATCTCATGACCCAGAGATCACGACCTGAGCTGAAACCAAGAATCAGACACTTAACTGACTGCATCACCCAGGCGCCCCCACAGCTCACGCCTAACATATTTTCTGACTTTTGTAAAGAAGGAAGAAAAATCAACAAGAATTTTTTAGGTAAGCCGCAGTATTATGAAAACAAAATATTACATGGTATTATATAATAAAATATTTTATAGTATTTCAATGTTATACAAATAAGTAAACATAAATACATTTCCAAATAATATGAAATTTTATAAGGTTATATCTTAATTGTTTTTACTAAGAATAAGAAAAGCTCTTTCCAATGGGCTGGTCAAAGGTGGAAACAAGGTTACTTAAAAATGCAAAGAAAAGTTATAAATTCAGATTAAGGCTGTGACATAAAGGCTAGACACAATCCCTAGAGGTGAGGGCTCCCGGACGAGAAAGCGGATCCCTAGCCTGTGCCAGCAGCACCTGGAGAGGATTGGTGTTGAAAATGCACCACTACCTATTCTCCAGAGAGAGTTTTCAGGGTCAGGACTGTACCCTCACTTCTGTCCCAACAGGGAACATCCAGGAACCAGCTCCGGGACCCTGTTCGAGTTCCCCTGGCTCTGGGGACTCAGGGCATGACTAACCATCTCGAGACATCTGGGGCCAGGGATGACTTTTGGAAGTAGGTACCGCCCAGGGTCAGGGTGGAGGGTCATCCAGAGGAACCACTGCGGTCCCCCGTGGGCAAGAGCTGCCCTGAGAGGGGAGGCCAGGGGAAGAGCAGGACCTCTACCCTGTGACGGGGGCCCCGGGAGGACCGGCTGGCCGAGGCACTGGTCCTTGCTTCAAGGAGCTGCAGGTGTGCGATGCCTGGAAATGGCACCAAATGGCCAGGAGAGGAGTCGGCTCCGAACCCTGCCGAGGCCTGGGCCACTGTTGGGCTTGTGGCAGCGCGGTGCTGGCCACACAGTCCGGCCCCTGTGGGTGATGAGTAGTCAGAACCGGATCGGTGAGGCGGGCCAGCAGGTGAGGGTGGCGGGCACACCTGGGAAGCCCACGCAGCAGGAGGTGCAATGGAGAGGTCCCCGGCAATCCTGGGGGGCAGCAGCTGCGCGTCGAGATGTGACTTGGCATTTGGACTCCTGTCTGGGCAATTTAAGTCCTGAAACCAGACCTCCTCCCGTTATTAGAGATAAGCAGAGAGCCCCGACTTCACCCAAGGGCTGCGGGGAACAGCACCAAGGAGCAGGTAGGAGTAGACAGGTGGAGACAACAGGGCTGGTTTTGAAAGTAGCACACGGAGTCCAGCTTGTTCAAGGCTGAAGAAGTAACAGCTTTGGGATCACAGGGTCCTGTACCACTAGACTCAATTAGGAAAGACCTGCTGAACGCCGTCGCCCAAGAGGACTCCAAGGTGACTTGGAAGAGTACTGCTTATTTTCCCAGAGAGGATTTTTTATTTTTAATCCATCTAACAATACTAGCATTTTTGTGTGAGGAAATTTAACTCTGTAAAAAAATAACTAATTGTGTGTACTTTATTTTACAAATACAAATGACTTGATAATAATATGAAAGAATAAAATCAGCAATAATAGAAAAATCACTCAATACTTGCTAAGGAAGTTGTATTACTATTTGAACTCCTTTCCCCCTTGCAACAATGCTATTAACTTTGATCCCCATTTTCTGGGTCAAGGAAATGAAGTCTGGAGGCACTGGGTGACTTGCCCAAGGGGAAAGTTTAGCTCACCCCGGGGAATACGCAGTGCAGCGTAAATGTACATACTCTACAGACTATTTACTGACACTGGAAATAGGCCCAGAAGCGTTACCGGCGTGAAGGTATGGCAGGTGTAAGAGGGAAGGTCAGTGGTCTGGCCTCTGAGGTTTAAGGACAGTGTCTGAGCTCAGAGAAGCCTGGCTGGCTACAGGGGTCGTTGCAGGCAAGTGGCACAGATCCTGAGGCCACAGGGAGCAGGTGGGAGTGCGTGCAGCTTCTGGACTCAGGAGCAAGGCCGAGCTGCAGACATCCTTAGGGGTGGGTGCAGGGGGACAGCACAAACATGCTTCCAGCCGGAGAGCTGTGTCCCCCACGCCTGCGGGCGGAGGTGTTCCCTGTTCTGTATCCTCATCTACCCTGCCTGCTGAGCATTGTTTTATACCATCTGGAAGTGACTTTCACCTGTGTTACAGTGTGGCTGTGGAGAGCATAAGTGTGAGGAATGGGCTCTTCTGGTTATCATAGCACAGGATGCCAGGGGGCTCAGGCTGAGGCGGGGAGGGCTCCCCAGCATACCCCAGTAATGGAGACATGCCTCTGTGTGGGGAAAGCAGCTATCCGCATGGCCAGGGGCATTTATTTTAAAATTCAATTGGCCAACATGTAGTATAATACCCAGTTCCTATCCCATCATGTGCCCTCCTTAGTCCCATCACCCAGTTACCCCATCCCCACACCCTCTACTCCTTCTGCAACCCTTTGTATCCCAGAATTAAGAGTCTCTCATGGTTTGTCTTCCTCTCTAATTTTTCTCTACTCAGTTTTCCCCTTTCCCTTATGGTCCCTTTAACTACTTCTTATATTCTGCATATGAGTGAGACCATATGATAATCGTCCTCCGATTGACTTACTTCACTCAGCATAATACCCTCCAGTTCCATCCACGTAGACGTAAATGGTGAGTATTCGTCCTTTCTGATGGCTGAGTAATATTCCATTGTATATTTAGACCACATCTTCTTTATCCATTCATCTGTCAATGGATATCTTGGCTCCTTCCACAGTTTGGCTCTTGTGGACATCACTGCTGTGAACATTAGGCACAATTCTAAAGACCAATCCTGTTCCTGGAAATGGTGAATCTGACCAACCTCAGAGAGGTAGTGGCAGTTGGGAAACCATCTGGATCATGTTACCTACTGTGTCCTTGCTGTGAGCACCACAGAAAGTGTAGCTGTGTGTATGTGGGAACATTTCCAGAAGTTTCCATAACTTAAAAAGTAAAAGTGCATGAAACTGAGAAAAATATTGTGACCAATCAAGGGAACCACCCTTAAGGATGAGCACTGTAGCCTGAAATTTTTTTTTTTTTTTTTTTTTTTTTTTTTGCTTTTTGGGAAAAGATTTTTACTCTGTGGAACACCAAAAAGTTATCAGATAATTGCCACCCTCCACATTTGTTCTTCTCAAGTACATGATTTATTGAAATCAGTTTGAGGCCTGTTTTAAATATAAATTGTTTTCAAAACCAAGCTTGTAATATATCCTGAATATCATGTAGAGAGCCACGTAGATTAAACATCACTTCATTTTCAGCAAAATGGAGATCTAAGTTTGTTATTTCTTCCACTATGTTTGCTTTTGATTTCCATTTCTGCTTGGTATATATAAATGGCGAAACATTCGTAAGATTTATGGGAGGTGAATCTTGTTAAAAATAAAATGCAGGTAGCCATAAAGTCTGGAAATATTGACAGTATTTTTCTAATAGATTGAACCCCTTTGACTCTTTCTTCTAGGGTGAAGGTACAAGTTTATGTGAGAGAAATTGCACCCACAAATCATCAGAGGCTACATAGGATAGATGTGCATGCCTTGATTGGTGGGAATGTTGTTTTAACACACATTAGTTCTTTGAAATTGTACACAGTTTAGTGAACTATGAATTGCTAGTGAGGGACAACACATTCACATGTCATAGGGAGAAACTGTTATGGATGTCTGTCTACGTTTGCAGGCTGCATGGCCACCCTAAGTGACTTACTCAAAAGACTGAATAATAATCACTGTGTTAAAACTGATTAAGGGTCAACTAGTCAAAGAAATACTGCTCTTTGTAAAGCATTTCCTGTATGAAAATTTTCCTAATTGGCCTCATTTTGTTCTGCATTAGTTGCATTAAAAAAAAATACTATCCAATACTGTAAGACACCTGAGACCATATTGTATCATTTTGTGATTCAACGACATAAGGGAGTAAGGTAGAAAAATAGTTATGTTTGTGAACTCTGGCAAATAGAAGGGTATTTCTTGTTGAAATAAATAGGCCAAAGAGCCTTCATGTTAGTTCTGCTTCTCTTAATGAAGACTGGCACTGTCGTTCCCATGGATAATCTGAGAGACTTAACCAGGGACACATGCTTGGCAGCTGTCATTAAAATAGATTTTAACAGGGCAAGAAAAATGAGTTGCTTATGAGCAACAAGAAACACATATACACTGTCATGAAAATGCACCCTTTGGAAAGCGGTATATAATGTGGGCATTTTGATGTACACTTGTACATTAACATACATTTTGATTATTAATGTACACTTTCTTCAATTCAGGTATTAAGATGTTCCTTCTACTAGTTAGGTCATGTGTATATCTCATAGATGAAATGATATATTTTGTAAGATTTCTAACTATTTGAAACAATGTGTCCTTTCTTTTTAGCCCTATAATGAGTATAAAATGGAGCCTGATTGCCTGAGACTTGCAAAATGTTTATTTTTAGAAAATTATTTTAAAAAGTGAATCCTCACAAATAGGACCTTGGTGTAAACTATGTTAGCAGAACATTAGGACTTTGTCACATCTGGAAATATGTATAAAATACCATTTGAGGGCATTGCCACATCTTAAGGAAAAAAGATAAAAAGTATGATTTTTATCAGAGGATAAAATGGAAATATTTGTAGGTGTCTGACTCATTTGTAAAAATCCTCACATAACTGTTAGCATGTTTCATTTAAAAATAAGCAAAACTCATAAACCTGACATAGCTATTATGCACAACATAACATGCCAAGGCCCAGCCCCCTGGGAGGTGAGAGTCCAGATGCCTTTTTGCTGGTTTATTTTATTCCAACATTTGCTGCCAACCTTTACCATGTTTCCAAAGTAAGGAAGTCAGGCATCTTGAATTCAGATCTTGTCTCCAGTGAAATAAAAAATGTGACACAGATATCCTTTGACTAGACATAAGTAAAACTGGGCAAATAAGATATTTTCTCTCATTGGAAGTTGGCGGCATTTTGCTTGTGGTTTCGTTTTTGTAAACTGTGGTCAGAGCTTAAGCAATGAAAACCTGCAGAGGGGAGAGTTTGCAGACCTACAGGTGGAATCTGTGATTCTTTTGTTCAGAGGCAATGACCTAACGAAGAGATAAACCTCTGTGAGCATTCCCTCAAGCGGAGAGCCCCGTGTGGGGAAGTGCTGACAGTGTCTGAGAGGTTCTCAGGTGGGCACAGCCCTGACGCTCCTTCTGCGCTGCCAGTTTGCTAAGCGGTTCCAGATCCATGATGCAGGACCTGTCACTGCGTGGCTGCTCGGCTCCTAAAGAATGCCTGTGAGGTCTCTGGGCAAGCTCCGTGCAGGACCTCTCAGAGAGGAGGCTCTGTATGGGATTTCCCAGGGTTCATGTCTGTGGGTGGTCTCCCAGTGTGGGGTCCCTGGATGGGAGGTCTTTCTGTGGGTCTCTGTGGGAGGTCTCTATGTGGGTCTCTGTGTGGTCTCTGTGGGTCTCAGTCAGAGGTCTCTGGGTCTCTAAGCAAGCTTATCACCTCGAGCCGAAGGGACCCTTCCCCCCTGCAGGCCTCGGTGCCTCCGGGTGCCAGGGCCTCGGTGTGGGAGGTGCGGTGGCTTCTCTTCCCCTCGGCCTCTTCTCTTGCACCTAGGCTGCTGATCCCGGCAGCAGGAGAGGGGTGGGGACCCTGGGGTGACAGCCCCACGGCCCCTCCCATTGTCTCCCCTCCTCTGGGCCTGCGGGTGGCAGGGGGGGCTCCCAGGGGCCCCCGGGGCCTTGGTCACCACCCCACGTGTGGCCACACGGTGCAGCCTGTCCCCACCTCCCTGGCACCTGCCCCTACTCCACTTCCCGGGAGGGGCGCCCCAGGGAGCAGGGGACTGACTGGTCAGGGTGGCCTCTGGCTCCCCATCCGCTCACACCTCAGAGCCGGGGGTGTCCTCGCCCTGCGCTGCCCCAGGGGACAAGGGGGTGCTGCCACTGAGCTGCGAGGGCCCCTGGCGTCAGCGGGGACAGGAGAGCCCCCAGCAGAGCCACCCTCTACCCCCGCCAGGCCCGGGGGGCATGGTTCCCCCCATCCTGCACTCAGGGCCAGCCTTGCCTGCAGACCCCACGCCCCCCTCTGACACGGGGCACTGTCTGCCACCCGCCTGGAGCCCAGGGAGGCGGGGATGGGAGAGGGGCCTTCTGTCTCTGCAAACCCTCCCTATGGCCCAGGAGTTCGGGGTAGGGGCACCGCAGGACAGGATGGGCCCAGCTGGATCCTGGGGTGGGCCCTTTCAGATCTTGTTCCTCTTTTGTGTGTGGTCATAAGGACGGTGCTATGGAAACGGAAGGGGCATGAGGGGGCATGGGGGGCAGGTCGTGGGTTCACCCCCTCCAGGGCCCAATCCCTTCTGGAAGCCAAAGCAGGCACTTGGGGAGAGCAGACTCCATCCCTCTCTTTTCCCCAGCAGGGCCCACACAGAGGGCAGCACCTCTCATGAGAAAAAAAAAAACATATATTTTGGGAAGCAATACAAATCGTGGTTCGAAGAAGCCATTAGCCCATGGAGGATGTGCTAACATGAGAAAAATAAGTTTTTCTCTGTACCGTATGCACAGTCCTACCAGGAAAGCCATGAAAGGCACACACTGACTGGCCAGACGAGACGTATCTTTGGAAGAGGCAGTGCCTTGGGCAGTGGGGGTGGGGAGGGCGGCCTGAGGCTCCTGGTACCATGGGCCTGTGCTGGCACGCTCTGCCTGGGCACCCCGTCATCCTGGACGGGAAGGCCCACCTGTTGTCCCTGCCTGGGATCCACTCGGCCCTGTTGGGACAGCTGTGGCCCTTGGGGATGGCTTGCTGCTTGGAGGCCGTCTCTCTCATCACTCTCCTCTGCTCTTGGTAGGAAAGAACCCTGTGGTAGCAGACGTTGGGACCTGCTGCAGCCCGCTGATCCCTTTTGTAGCAGTTGCACTCCGGGGCCCGCAGACCCTGGTGAGGCACCATTTTCTCCTCCAGGATCTGTCCCACGGCTGTCACGAGCACCTGAGCCTCAGCAGGCCCCCTGCCCGGAGCCGACCTGCCTGATGCTCGGTTCCGGGCAGATGCTGGAGAAGGCTTGCCTTTCGGGCCGGGATCTTCCTGTCCTTTGCCTTTACCGGGAAGAATCCACTGCAGAAAGTGCCTCACCTTTCTTCTGAATTGGCTTTCTGGAGGAACCTCCTCCTTCTTCAGCAAGACGGGACAGAACTTGCTTCTCGAGGGCTCTGGGGATGCCTTGTCCCGGGAGTGATGGTTCATCTCACTGATTTGGAAGACCTTTAGTTCTCCTAGCTCTTCCTCATGCTCTCCTGCGTTGGGCCTCCTGTAGTACTCTCTCTCTTGAGCGGGGATAGACAACTTGCTCTGGCTCCTAGAGGGGGCCTGCAGGACCAGGGGCTCTGGCTGCCACTGGCTGTCCTGCCCACTCGATACGAGGCCAAGCAGCATCTGGGAAGTTGATGCGTCTTCACTGGACACACTCTGGAAGTCAGACAGAGATCCCCGAGAAGCCAACATGTCTGCAGCAAGGAACATATCGGACTGACATTCTTGAAGAAGACTGTTGGTGGCACAATCTTGAAGAATCACCCCAGTTTCACAGTCTTCAAGAAGCACATTGGAGATGGGGGCTTGAGGCTGGTTCTCTGACTCTACCAATCTCTGGACTGCAGACTCTCTCAGCTGTTCATCAAGGCATGGCTCTTCTGGGTCTTGGGCAACCAACTTTACAGATGCTGAGGGGCCATTACTGCTCCCAGAAGACCCCGATCTTCTCAGATCCACATGGATGGTTTGGTCATTAGGAAGCACACTGGGTTCTAAGGTGTCACCCCAAGCAGGGGCCTCCTCACTCTCTGCTGCCTCCCTGGACTCTTTGGCACTCAAAGACTGGGACTCTAAGTTGAGCTCTAGCACTGTTATGTTACAGCAGGAGTCTCGTGAGGCCCGACCCCCCGTCTCCCTCCTTGGCTCACTGGTGGTCGTTGCTGGACTTGGACTTGACTCCAAGCTGCTATACTCAAAAGCCCCCAAGACAGTTTCACTGTGCCAGATTCTGCCCACAAAGCTGTATGTGAGGGTCTGAGAAGGTGGCCTGGCCTCCTGTCCAGCCACAGGGGCCTCTGGGGGCCCATGGCCCTCACCAAGTGAGATCCCTTCCAGGGTCTGTGGGATCTCCTCACATTTAGGCTGAGGGGCAGGGAGGGGGGTCTCTGAGGGGGGAACTGCTTCTTTTGTTATTTCCTTCTCCCCTCGATGGGGCTGAGGAGGTTTGCCCAAGAACTTGGCTTTTGAGCGGGCCTTAGATATGCTGGTGGCTGAGTGGGGAGTGGAGGACCAGGGAAAGATTGAGCCTTTTTTCAACTTAAAGAGATTTATGGGCTTGAGAACCTTGAGGGGTAGGCTCCATCTGTGCTTTACCCGGAACCTTATAATATGTGCTTCTAGCATCCGTTGAGTGTACGGGCTGAGGATGGAAAAATCGTGGGAAGTGGTCATGCAGGGTTTCCAACCCTTGGAAATTGCTGGCTTTCCAGTTTTCCTGTGGATGCTTGGCTTGCCAGGAAGATCTGAGGCATGGTTGACGGCAAGCCTAGAGCGATGAACATCCACAGGGATCTGCCCCTCTCTGATCTGCCCCAACTTCCTGCCCAAATGGGCTCTCAGGATCTTTTCTGGATGCTTCTTGTCCTGGATGCTTGTCGAGTGCTTCATTATGTCTGGGTCTGACTCCTCAGAACCTTTCCCTGGATCCTTCCACGGAGAAGTTGATGAGCCCCTGCATAGATCTTTCTGAATCTTCCGCACACTAGACCTTGTATCCTTGCCCAGGTTTTTTCCTGGCATGGTCCTTGCTGGGTTCCTGGACCCGGTCTTCTGCACAGCCTGGCAGCTTCGGTCTCTGGATGCAGAGGGCCACATGGGTCTGTGCTGGTTGTGTGCCTGTGTCACCTTCAGGGCCTCGTCTTGAGGTTGGATCAGCTTCACAGACAGCTGGATTTTGTGGGGCAGGCCACTCTGGTGCCTCATGAACCTCTTCCAAAGGTGCCACTCCAGTTGCTCCCGGAGCTCAGGGCTGATCAAATCCTCAGGAAGGACAGAGATGGACTCATGGGCCTCAGGGGCCTGGTCATCTTGCAGAAAGTTGGGAGAGACTTGGCTAAAGACTTCCTGAGATCTTTTTACCACAGCAGGTAACGTCCTGTCCCTTTCTAATTGCTTCTTTAAAAAGTGACATTCCAGGTTTTGAATTGCAGTTGAGATGAAAGATGGTGTATTGTTCTCAGATGCAGGGCAAGGTATCCCCATCTTGGGTGGAGAAGGAGGCAATTCGATTGGAACAGAGGGTGCAAAGTGGGCCTGCGGCTGGGGCAGAGCCAGAGGCAGGGGCGGGGACTGGGACAAGGTTGGGGTCAAGGGTTGGGGCTGGACCATAGCATCAGGTAAGGACTGGGCTGGTGAAAGATGTGAAGCTATGTTGGCCTGCATTGGGAGGGGCAAGGTCTGAGAGAGTTCATTGAATATGACAGATGGGAGCTCCAGTGGGGAACCAGCCATGCTGACAGTGGCCACCAGGGACTCACTGTGCAGAAAGGGGAGACCCCAGAAGAGCTGGCTGCATTTCTGCTGTAGATTGTCTCCCGAAGTCCCGTGATATGGAGGCTTTTCTGGACTGAGCAGCCGTTCTTGTATGCTTCTCATGCTCCAGAAGGATTGGCAACCCAGGGTGTCCTGCTTGTCACCTGGGGACTTGCACCTACTCCCCAAAGAGTTTAGGTGGTCATCTGACTCTTCCTTCTTCCAAATCTTCAGTTCTATTCTCTTAGTGATTAGTATCTCCAGAAGCTTCTGGATATCGGGGTTGATGAAAGAGGGGATATTAGCCTCTACCTGTCTGTTGGTGGAGTCTCCCCAGAGCAAGACCTTTGGTGGCTGGTGGGACAGAGGCTCTTGCTGGGACTCTAAGTGTGTTGAAGTGGAGAAGCTCCAGGCTTTGGCAGTTGCCTGCCAGCAGGACAGGGCTGAAATAGGACAGCTTGAGTGGCCTAAGCCTGAGATGACTGGAACAGGAGAAGCTAACCAAGGAGTGTGTGGAGATGAACTCTGTGGGATGGTGTTCAGTGGGGGTGCCATTGAGTCACACAGAGGGAGAGTCAGAGTAGAGTCTGGCCATGCTGGGGCAGAGGAGTCTGTCAGAGGGGGAGTACAGGCCTCTGAAGAAGGGAGACTTGACAGGGAAGGAGAAAGAGCAAGTGGCTGGTGTGAAAAGCCATCCAGGGGAAGGAAAGGGTCTGGTGGCCAAGAAGCACTCAGGGAGAAGTGTGAAAGAAGAGAAATTGAGGAGGTCGTTGGGCTTGGTGACAGAGTGGAGGCCAGAGGTAGAGGGCATCCAGTCAGAGGAGCGGGGGAAGGTGATGGGGCCAAGACGGGAGCAGCATCTTCCCCAGGCTCGCTGCATGGCTGGTGGGCTCCAGCAGATGCTGCTTTGGACACCTCCTCAGGGGCTTCTTGATGTAGGAACTGATGAAAGGCCTCTTGGTCAGGGACCCTCCCCAGGTGGCTGCAGGAGGCAGGAGGCACCAGCTACAGCCAGGAGCAGACGTGGCCAGGAGAGTGGGCCCCACGGCCCTCCACACCCCCACACCCACTTCACAGTGCTCTTGCTGTTCCTCACCCCAGGGCTTTAGCCACACTCTGTCCCCATGGCTCCCCTTTGCCCTCTCCCCCACCCCCAGGACAGCCCTAGGGTCCCTGCAGTGCTGGGCTCACACCATAGACTCTGGGAGGAGGAGCCAGCAGAGAAAGGGGAAAGATTCTTTACCTTTGGAGAAGGGAAATCAGGTCCCGAACCTCCTCCAGTTCTTGCAGGCAATCTCTGCAAGCTTGAAACACGAGACTGGGTCATAGACGTGAAGGCAGGGGCCCAAGGGAGGAGGCTGGGTACAGCGTCCCTTTAGGGGAGACCTTTGTGGTTTAGACTCGGGAGTCCCAAACTTCAGTGTCCAGGGCCACGTGCCACACAGTGACATCAAAGCTCATGATGGGGATCACTTTGTCCTATACAGAGTGCATCCCCATTCATGACCTTGTTGGGGGAGACAGGACTGGGTGACCTCACAGAGGACTCTGAGCAAAGTTGGACCTCTTGTCCACAGTTGGAGCTAGAGGTTGACCAGGCCCTGCAGCTCCTGCTGGGCAACACCATGTCTGGCCCCTTGGGGCTTCGTTCTGGCCCAGAATCGGGGAAGTGTCAGGGTCCTGCTCTGCCTCCCAGGAGCCCCCACCAGGGCTCTGTTTCCCGAGGAACAGACTCGGGCCCCAGGATCCTGGAGATGGTGGGGCTGGGCCCTCGGAGCAGGAGGGATGGTGTACCTGGGGTGCGCAGGGCTCGGGGGCAGAGGCTCACCTTTCAGAGTCTTCAGAGTCTGGGCTTTCTTCTGGCTCCTGCTGCTCCTTCTCCGAGGCTCCACTCGATGCTGAGATGAGAGAACATGGGGAGACTGGGACCCCCTCCCTGCCCTCTGGAGCAAGCTGCAGATGCTCAGTGCTCATGAACAATGTGACTTCCTACATTTAACTAAGGGGGGAGGGGGCATGGGTTTCTTTCTTTTACTCATTTTCAAAGTGGATAAATACGTTTTCAGTTTTTCTTCTTTGAAGAATGTACAGAAGGATTTTCTACGTGAGAAATTCCTCTGTCACTGGTCCTCTGCTCAAGAAACACACACATCCCCAGACCTGCAGCATCTGCGTTTCTTTTTTTTTTTTAATTTTTATTTATTTATTTATGATAGTCACAGAGAGAGAGAGAGGCAGAGACACAGGCAGAGGGAGAAGCAGGCTCCATGCACCGGGAGCCCGACGTGGGATTCGATCCCGGGTCTCCAGGATCGCGCCCTGGGCCAAAGGCAGGCGCCAAACCGCTGCGCCACCCAGGGATCCCATCATCTGCGTTTCTTCAGGTAAGACCCTGCACCCCGAGGTCAGAGCCCCACTCCAGCTGCTTCCTGGGGCCTCCTGAGCCCAGCGCTGCCCTTGATTGGCCCCGACAGAGCAACATTCACCTGAGACACCTGCCCCAGGAAGGTGGCTGGTGAACGGGTTCTCAGGGGCCTGATCTGTGCTAGAGATGGAGCCCTCAGCCATCCCGTCCTCGGCCACTGGTGGTGTGTGTTGAGGATGTTGTCCTGGGGCCCTCCACCACACCTGTGCTCCTGGCCTGAGATCGTCAGGTAGAGATCCTCGTGCCCCTCTAACCTCTTTCTGGTCTGGCCTGTCCCTGGACAGATGGTGTTCTGTTCTATTCATAACAATGCATGTGCTGCTCTTTCCTACCTCAGGAGTCTCTCCAGTGATTCAGAAAAGTAGAAATACTAATAGAAAAGAGGATGGGATCATGCTCTACTGGGTCTGGGCTAAGGGTTCCTTACCTTCCTGCTGTTTCTGTGTTTCTCATGTGGTGGTAAGGATGGATCATTCCGGAAGTAGGAGAATAACAGGAAGAAGAGTCCTAGTCCACATAGGAAGGTGAAGATGATATTAATTGCCCAGGAAGTGGGACCGGAGCTCAGCCAACTAGCAATAATGTATTTCTGAGGGAAGAGGTAATTCTCCATCTCTTTTTTCTGAAATGCATTATGTCAGGTTGCACGGCTGCCTGCAGGCCACTAAACCCTGGGAGTAGACTTGGGGACAAGAGCCCCAGGCCCACATCACAGAGCTGTGGTCTGGTCACAAAGGGCTCCTGAGGGCAGTGAGGGGACAGAAGTAGTAGGACTGCAGCCCCTCCCTGCCACCTGGCTCTGCAGCTTCATCTCTCCACACTCCCTGGCCTGCCACTCCTCTTCTCTCCCCCTGTAGAGATAGACCTTTGTCCATTTGCTCTTTGTCCCTCCCGGAACTCAAGTAATACCTGCTTCCCTTGAGATCTCTACTTGGGCTCCGTCAATTTCATAGCTTCTAAAAATCTGGAGTTGTCCCTGGAATTTTGATTAATTCCCAGGAACTTTTGCTTTTTGGGTGCTCTCTGTCTGCATCTCCAACGTCCCCACATACTATGTTTTTGCCTTGCATCACACCCTTAGCTGTGTGAGTTTTGGAAACATCTTAAAATATTTTATTTCAATTCTCACTATCTTCAGCTAGAGGGACTTAGAAAATGAATAGTTACTCAAAATTTACAAAGCTAAATAAGTATAAAGCAGATTGAAATAGTTAAATCTTCAAAGTACTTTTTTTTGGTAAGTTTCTAGCATTTTTGCTTCTGAGATCAGTAGAGAGTGAATGGCAGAAACACTCTTAGAACATTCTCTGTAGACACACATACACACACTCACACACATTCTTTAACAATTCTGGCATTTTCAAATCTAAGGAGCAAGTTCTTCTTTTGTTTTACTGTTTTATTTTTCAACTCTAAGGTTTCTCTTAGTAATTCTTGTAAGTTTGTATACCTCGGAATATCTTCATTTTGCCTTCATTTTTGAAGGACAGATTTACTAGATATGGAATTTTGGGTTGACAATTTTTTAAAAAGATTCATTTATTTATCTTTGAGAGAGAACAAGTGGAGGGGGAAGAGCAGAGGGAGAGGGAGAAGCAGACCCCTCTCTGAGCAGAGAGCCAGACGTGAGGCTCGATCCCAGGATCCTGAGATCACAACCTGAGCTGAAACCAAGAGTCTGATACTGAACCGACAGAGCCACATAGGTGCCTCAACAATTTTTTTTTTCTTTCAACTTGTTGACTATTGTCATTTCAAGGCCATTCCCTCATTGGTTCTGATTGGAAGTCAGTGGTTATTCTAACTGTGGTCCTCTGGACTATGAAGAGAAGTTCTTGTCTTGCTTCAAAATTTCCGCTTTGTTTTTCCACTGTGTTGTTTACATCACTGTTTGTGATGTATTTCAGAGCAGATCTGCTTCTTTTTATTTTATTGTAGGTAAACACTGAATCCATCAAATTCGGTGAGTTTTCAGCCACTATTTCTACAAATATTTTGTCTCCCTCCTCCTTTCTCCTTTCTTTCTGAGAGCACTCCCTTAAGTAGATAAGAACATCCAAATGATTCTGCATTTCTCGCAGGTTTGCAGCAAAACACTACCCGAGACCCTGAATTTCTCAACATTCACGTTAGTATCTAGAAAGCAGCTTAGGTTCTGAGAATGTCTTTGATACGGAGTGTTTTGCTGGCATCGCTGAAAGCTGCCTGTGTGACGATGTGCTCGTGCACATGTATTCTGACTATAGTGGGGCTGTGAGTTAGGGCCATTGCTTTGGAAAACACTTTATCATGACCTGGTACAGGCTGAAGAGAGTGGGCCTTTGACAGAGCGATTCCAAGGCTAGAGCTGGAGAAACTCCCCCATTTTACAAAAGCAAAAAATGGGGAACAACCCAGTCTAATCGAGTGGGAAGTCCGTGCTCTGCAATATGCCAGAGTATCGTGCTCAAGTCAAAGTACATGAACTATAGCTAAACATCGTAAAAGCAAGTTATGTAGACACACTACTGAGGAAGAAATAAAACACAAGCGACTTGCAGAAAATTTATACAGGATGATTCCATTTGTTCTAGTTTCACAACTATACGATACAAAATAACGTGTTATTTAGCAATGCATTTACTTTAGTAAAATTACAAAGAAAATACTGAGAGTGATGAACAGGATTGAGGAACGAGGTGGGGAGGGAAGTACAGACACCTCCAAAGATGTGGACAATACCGCAATTCTTAGGTTGGGATGTCTACGGGTTTTATTTTCACTATCTCTTACATCTTCTATAATAATTTATAAATGTTAACATAACTTTAAATGTCAAGACACTTCATGGTAATGTAAACAACCCCACTGGAAATAAAACTGAACATAGCAAAAATAAAATGCCCAACAGCCTCATAAGGAAGGGAGCAGAAAAAACGATTATAGGGATGCTTTGTGCTCTAGAGCAGTCTTTGTTCTCAATACCTTGAGGACCCCAGCATGACTTTGAGTGTTGAAGCCGTGCATTGCCCATTTCCCCACTGCCCTGTTTACAATAAGCTGGATTCAAATAAGATCACCTTCTGATAGTTTCCAAACCTGAAATAGTAAAACGCAGATCTGTGACTCTTAGTGGATGGCACTTGCTTCCTCTTGGCTAGAGATTTTCAGCAGTAAATGAAGGTATTGAGCTGTGGCTGTCACCCTGGCTGTGCTCTGATTATGCCAGGCAGCGGGACCTGGATCTGGCTGGCACACGATCCAGGCTCTTGGAGCAAGGTGACCGTGACTTGACAAAAAACAGATCAGACCAGACCTCACGCTTGTGGTGAGCTTTTATTAAAGCAAAGAGGAGGAGGTGCGAACGTATCTGAATTTAGGCCAGGGACTCTGAGGCGAACAAGCCCTGAGCTTGCCAGGTGACCCATAGAAAAGTACTTCTCATAAATAAAACATGGGGAAAAGTAAAAATGTGAAATATATAGCTGCCTTTGAAGAAATTTAGATATGCTTTTCATGTTTGGAGCATTTTTCTTGTTTATTTATAAATATTGATCTTAATATTTATGTATAATACATATCTTTTTAGAAGAAAAACACCATTTCTACATATTTACGCTGGGTAGACATAGAGCTGTGCCTTTTTGGAGCTGGCATGACATCCTTCATGACAACACTGATGCTCACGGAGATGGACTGCATCCCTGATTCCCTCTTCCTTGGCGCTTCATCTGATACATCATAAGTTCTGTGCCAATGGAACACGTGGTGTACCATCTTACTTTTTCTGTGATGAATGCCAGGATTTGATAAATGCTTTACCTGGGAGTGCTCATTCAATAGCCCAGGTTATAACATTCAGTTCTTTAGTGCCCTGTGTGTCATCTATTCAAATCCACGTGGGTAAATTGAGGGCCTGCCCAAGCTCTGGGCCCACATTATAGGATATTCCCTGAAAGAGACAAGAACATCCAGATAATTCCACATTTCTCCCAGGCTTGCAGTGAAATGCTGTCCAAGAAACTAAGTTTCTTAATACTCATGTTAGTACCTCATGTTAGAAAGTAGTTCAAGTTCCAACATAAACATTTTTGTGAATAAAGCCAGCTCAATGAGACCTGAAGGATCTTTTATTGTCCTTTTCACTATACAGAGGATGCTTTTGCCGCATATAATCTATATCCTTTCAATTTGCCGCTTTGCCTCACTACCTAAGACCTCCATCAACAGAGCAAAGTGCACACTCTGGAGGATATGGTAATGTGTTTTCAGTCTTCAGATTGGCTAAACTAAAACATGATGCTGGAAAAAGAGCAGGATAACAGGTGCTCTCATTTATGCTGGTGAGGTGTGAGTGGTTGTCATCCACTCCAGAATATTCCAAGAAGAGATCTTGAATTTTAAAAATAGGTTTGTGTGTATGTTTTTAGAACACTGAAAAAGTATGGAGCCCAGAAAAGCAATCCTCAACAAGACGAAAAGACAATCTATCAATGGGTCCCAGGAAGGCCAATCAAATGACTCTCAGGATCAAAAGAAGATATGTGACAAAAGGTCAACGATTTGGGTTATTTTAGTCTTTAAGTGACAAAGTAAAGAAGTGACCATCCCTCTCCATATATATTGGGAGGTTTTTATGAAAATGGCACTAATTGGCTTCTTGCATCCTCAGAAGCCCAAGGAAGTTGAAGTTTTACTAAGACATTGGAACATACTAAATATCAAGTTTGATAAGACCTGTTCTATTAAATCAAAGAACTTATAGATTCTGATTCTGACTTTTGAGAGAAAGGGAAGGATGCATGGATCTTCCTTGACCTAGTGAGATATTTACTTGTATTTTGGGGGGCCTGGGCTCTGATGCTTCCAGTATGATGTTTATGCTCCATTTCAGCAAGTTTCCTTTAAAATGCATTTCTCTGGGCAGACTTGACTCAGACCAGCTCAGTTGGCTCCAGTGATCCCAGCTACAGTCACCAAGCTGACTGGTTGGCTACATGTGTTTCTACCTGTGCAGTTGATTGTATGAGGACGTATGTGAATTTTGTGTGGTCATGTTTTATATGATAATAATGAGTTTGTCCTTTTCTGGAGAACATAGAAGGTGGAGCATGAGTTTTCAGAGGTCTGAAGCAGAAATTGATAAATCAATGCTATTGCTACATTCTCTCTACCCCTTTTTAAAAATGGGCAGTGTGGAGCACCTGGGTGGCTCAGTGAGCATCTGTCTTTGGCTCAGGTTGTGATCCCGAATCCTGGGATTGAGTCCCACTTCTCCTTCTGCCCATGTCTCTGCCTCTCTCTCTCTCTCTCTCTCTCTCTCTCTCTGTGTCTTTCATGAATAAATGAATTTTAAAAATCTTAAAAAAATAAAGTGGCCCAATGTGATCCATAAAGGGACTGAGACTAATTCCTAACCCTATTTCACTTAAAAAAATTATTTTGAGGGATGCCTAGGTGACTTGGTTGGTGAAGCATCTGCCTTCAGCTCAGATCATGATCCTGGGGTTCTGGGATCGAGCCCCTGTTTGGGCTTCCCACTCAGCCAGGAGTCTGCTTCTCCTCCCTCTGCCCCTCCTCCCTGCTCTCTCTCACTCATTCACTCTCTCTCTCTCAAATAAAGAAATAAAATCTTAAAAAAATTATTTTGAGCAAACCCTGTGCTTCTCTGAAACTCCTAGAAGTTCATGCAACTTTATTCAACAGTAGACACCCATGGACTACTCCTAGGTGTCCCACTGGTGCTAAGAGCCGACCGTCCCTTCAAGTGGTACATAACATCAGAAATGCAAAATAGTATTTAAACTCTTCAAAGAAAGCTCTTTTGGATTATTGCTTTAATAAAAATGTACAATTTACTTAACCATTCTGAGCCCTGGCCATCTCCCTAAACAGACAAGGGAAGGTCAGCCGTAGTCAGTGATTTTGTCCCCTTAGGTGTGTCCATAAGTAGACAACACCCCACAGACACCATCATGGTCACAGCAGATTGACATCCAGCCCTGATGCCAAGAAATCCTGCAGCACCAGACATTGCCTTAGCAACACATTCTGATGCTGGGTTGATTGCTCCTGCCCGTTTTCATATTCATGCTCTACGTAAAGGCATTCGTTATATACCCGTGCCATAAATATTCAGAAGAAATCCAATGAGTGGGTAAGAGAAGATGTCCTTGAAAATACTTTCCAAGGGAACACTTTTTAAAGGGGACATATTCCCCCCCCCTTTTTGGCATGTATAGGAGGATGGGTTGTTCTCTACTTTCTTCATTATCATTTTGAAAATTCAGATGTCATGATGACTCACTGGCATTTCATTTTGCTTAATTGTGCAGCCTTTCTTATCATTCTTTTTTTTTTTCTTAAATATTTATTTATTTGAAGGAGTGAGAGAGAGCAAGAAAGCATGAGCAAGGAGGGGGCAGAGGAAGAGTCTCCAACAGACTCCCTGCTCAGCTCAGAGCCTGACTCCAGGCTCGATCTCATGACCCTGAGATCCTGACCTGAGCTGAAATCAAGAGTCAGGCACTTAACTGACTGAGCCACCCAGGTGCCCCATCATTGTTTCTTTTACGAGTCAGCCAGCCATGAGTATACACACTTATTTCTTCATTGTGCATCTCTACCCTGCTCAATCTGACCCACTCATTACCCTGATAAGGGTGGTAATC
The DNA here is from genome assembly GCF_905146905.1 of Nyctereutes procyonoides. NCBI lineage: Eukaryota > Metazoa > Chordata > Mammalia > Carnivora > Canidae > Nyctereutes > Nyctereutes procyonoides. The sequence goes on along the minus strand of NW_026575146.1, from coordinate 61,318,508 downwards.
AGAGCTCCCAATCCATCCCATGAACAGCTGAACCTGGAGCCACGTGCCCTGTACCTGGTGGGAATTCCAGCGTGAGTTGCCTTGCTTTTGAGCTTCTTGACCAGGCTCATCTCTGTGAGATAATACCGTGCTAGCTTGGGGATGAGAGTCATTCTTAATAATCACCATTTTGGTTGACACTGCTATTCTTTATGCTCCGGCTTACGCTAAGTGTGTGATGGATAGTCTATCAACAATTCCCCAAGGGAAAGAGCTGGTAGCTCTGTGCAGGAGAATCAAATCCAGACTGGCTTGCTCAGAGTTTGGAGAAAACTGACAACCTGGTTCCACAGCCTCCAGGAGAAGCAAATCACATTCTCATATTTTGTTGATGTATGATTACATATCCCTTCTTAGATGCAGTAGTATATGTTTTTTACTTGATTAATTTTATTCTTTATTATCACTTTTCCTACTTTTTCATGTAGTTACTGGATTTTCATTTTGCTTTTTTTCCCCCTAGGTTTTAGTTTATAGCCTAGTCCTTTTCTATACTTTCTTTAAAGGTGCATTATTGTGAATTTACTAGAGACTTTTGTTAGAGATTTTATAATTAACAACCAAGGCACATGCCAATAATTTCTGAATAAATATGATGCCCACCTTCCATACTTTATTCATTCTTTTTTTTCTTAATTACAAATGTTAAGTACTTTCTGTGTTAGGGTTCTAAGATGTGTGTGTGTGTGTGTGTGTGTGTGTGTGTGTGTGTGTGTGTGTGTGTTGAGAGAGAAAAAGAGAGATAGAGACAGAGATGGACACAGAAAGAGATTTATTTTAAAACATTAACTCATTGTGAAAGCTGGCAGGTTTGAATTCTGCAGGTTGGTGGCAGGGAAGACCTGATGTGGCAGCTTGAGTCTAAACTCTGTCTGGAGGCAGAATTCCTTCCTCTCTGGAGGATCTTAGCCTTTTCTCTTAAGGCCTTCAACTGATTAGTTGAGGCCCATCCACATTACAGAGAGCAATCTGCTTTTCTCAAAGTTTACTAATTTAAATGAAAATCACATATAAAAATATTTTCACAGCAAGATCCAGAGAGGTATTTGGTCAACTATCTGGGTACTCTGGCTCACACAAGTTGTCACATATAAGTAACCATCACAATGAACCCCTGTTGATTTAGCACCCACACATCACTTTAAGTCATGCTTAATCTCCAAATAAAGACACTAACAAGGTTATACTTCTGTCTAACGTGATACAATTATCCCACGTACAACTTAAAATGCACTAACACATTCTTTAGCAGAAGATACAAAGTCCTTGGAGATTTCCCCTCTTCTCCCTATAACTTCAATAGGATGGTGTAAAATCCATATATCTATGTTCTCTGATAAGGGACTGAAAGAAGGAAGAAAACAAAGATACAGATGGACTCACACAGAAATATTCATAACAAAATAAGGAAGAAATACTCATAAGAATTACAGTCCCGGAATACCTGGGTGGCTCAGTCAGTTAAGCATCCGACTCTTGGTTTTGGCCCAGGTCTCGATCTTAAGGTTGTGAGATCCAGCCCTTGGTTGGGCTTCATGCTCAGTGGGGGGGTCTGCTTGAGATTATCTCTCTCCTTCTTCTCTGCCCCTCCCCCTGCATGCACTCTCTCTCTTTAAATAAATAAAATCTTGAAAAAAAAGAATTAGAGTTCTTATGTCTGTAACTGGTCACAAGGTCAAGACTGGTATTAGAACTACTACTTCTGCTGCTCATTTTGTATTATGTTTGCTGTCAGCAAGCACCTCAGCCAGTCATAGTTTTTTATCTGGTGGTGACCCAACCCTTTATTCCTGTCCATTGTCTGGACAATTAATAGTCCTGACTGGATTGGATTGGTGTCGTTTTTCACTGACTTTAATTACAGTACTTAGTGGTACTGAGAGATGCCTCTGGAATCTCCAGTACTGCACACATACCCTTCTTTTCCTCCATGGTGGATTAACAGTCTCATTTTTCTGTGTAGTCAGGATCATTAAACACCTTAAGTCTCATCCTTTATGTGTTTTTTTCAAAGGCCTGAGGAGCCCAAGGTGGCCAAGAAGCAGTCTTAACTGTTTAATGGAATCATGGTCATGTCTCCTGGCGGTAGCATTCTATTTGAGCTACAGCTTCAAGATCCACAGATCATGAGGTCACAGAAACAAGAAGCAAAGATTTCCTAGTGACATCACTAGAGTAATACAGGAGCCACTCTCATTTCTAGCTCTATCTTTCTTGACCCATGAATCCTGACTGTGGGAGAAACAGCATCATATATTGATGCATTATTTAGAGCATACCCAGTCCAGGAGAACCTTGCCCTGGGACTAGTTTGCTGCAAGTTATTTCCATCCAGCCAGCACTGTAACTGAGTCTTCAAAAAGTCATTTCACTGTTCTAGCAAGCCAGTTGCTTCAGGATGGTGGAAAACATGGTAAGACCATGAATTGCTGCACTTGCTCGTATATGAAATACATTCCTTGCTCAGGAGCAATGCAGTGTGGAATACCATGCCAATGGGTTAGGCATTCCATAAGACCAAGGACAGTAGACTTAGCAGAAGCACTATTTGCAGGGAAGGCAAATACATATCTAGAGCAAGTGCCGATTACAGGAAGAACAAAACAAACATTTCCTCTTCTATGATGAACGTAATGTGGTCCAATGTAATCAACCTGCCACCAGGTAGTTGGCTGATCACCCTGGGGAATGGTGCCATATTGGACTCTGCCACCATCAGATTGGGCATGCAGCAGTGGTTCATAGCCTCGTTGGACCTGGTAAGTGGAAATAAGTGTTGCTGAGCCCATACGTAATCTCTTCCACTGTGGCCACTTTGTTCATGAGCCCTTTGAGCAATGCCGGGGGCAGTTGGAGAGAAAGGAAATAGTAGCCACAGAACAAGTCATCCTATGGACTCTATTAAAAGCTTTTGTGCTGATGTCACCCTTTGCTGAGCATTGACATGGGATATAAATATATTCACATTTTGTAGCCACTCAGAGAAGTCCATCTATAGACCTTTTCCCCAATTTTCCATCACCAATTTTCCAGTCATGCTCAAGTCTTTGACCATCCAGCCAAACCATTGGCTGCAGCCCCTGTATTGATATAAAATTGCAGCTGTCTACTTGTAGCTCATACCTACATATATGCCAGAACTACCTATGATCCAGGTACAACTCTTCTCTTCTGTCAACTGATTATAAGTAACTCTCTATAAGGAGGCCATAGGTGCATAATGGGAAAGGAGGCAGCGTGCCAGGAGTGGGGGGACCATCCCACTCTGCCAAATCCCAGATTTGGGCAACATCTTTGTGTAACTTACCCACCCAGTTCTGCCTGGGCCCAACCATGTATATGTCAGTCCCATTGGATGATGGAATGCTGTTTTAAATGTTCACTTTGTGACATCGTGGGTGACAATGGGGGTCAAGTTGAGGTCACATGGTAACTGGGTGGCCCAAGGTTAAGTATCTCTACTAAGCTCCTCGAACAGATTATAAGCTATTTCTCAAAAGAAGAGTAATTATCCAAAGAGGATGGCAGGGCTTTGTCCCCAAATCCTAAGGTCCTGTATTGAAAATTGCCTATAAGAACTTGGCAAAGTTCCAAATGGCAACCCTATCTACCACTGCCACTTCAAGCGCCATTGGAACTACTGGATCATGTGGACTGAGTGGCAGAGCAGCTCATACAGCAGCTTGAAGCTGTTGCAGAGCCTTCTGTTGTTCTGGGTCTTACTGAAAACTAGTAGCTTTTTGGGTCGTTCAGTAAATGGACTGGAGTAACACATCTAAATGAGGACTACTTTGCCTCCAAAAGTCAAAGAGGATCACCAGGCATCACATCTCTTTCATGGTTGTAGGACAGGTCAGATACAACAAGTTATCCAAGTTAGAAGGGACATCTTATCGTGCCCCACACCACCAGGCTCTAGAAATTTCAGTGAGGTAAAAGGCTTCTGAAATTCGTCTGATCTATTTCCCACCCTCTGACACACTAATGTCTTACCAGTAAGTCTACAGTAGTTGCTACTTCTTGCTCACGATGTCCAATCAGCATAACATCATCAATGTAATGGGCCAATGTGACAGCTTATGTGGAAGGGAAAGGCTGTCAAAATCCCTGTGAAGTAAATCATAACATAGAGTTGGAGAGTCGATGTGCCTCTGAGGTAGGACAGGGGAGGTGTATTGTTGGCCTGGCCGGCTGAAAGGAAACTACTCGTGGTTTTTACTAACAGGTTGGAGGAGAAAGCATTTTTCAGGTCAATAGTTGTATACTCGATTGCAGGGGATGTGTTGATTTTTTCAAGCAATGAAACTACATCTGCTGCAGGAGCACAGAGTCACCATCTGATTAAACTTATGAGAATCCATAGTCATTATTCCGGGATCCATCTGTTTTCTGCACAGATTTAATAGGTGAGCTGAAGAGGGGAGGGATTGGCTGTCACCACCTCTGCACCCCTCAAGTCCTTGATGGTAGTGCTAATCTCTGCAATCCCTCCAGGAACATACCAGTACTTATGGTTTTCTACTTTCCTACAGTACAAGCAGTTCTAGTAGCTTTCACTTGGCTTTCTCACCATAATAGTACTTACTCAATAGGCCATGGAATCAATGCAGGGATTCCGGCAGTTGCTGAGAATGTCTTTCCAGTTATGCATTCCAGACTTGGGAAAATAACCACAAAATAAATTCAGAGATCCACTGGACCAACTCTGAGATCAGCCTGGGATAAATTCCATTGACTCTCTGATTTCCATAAGCTTCTACTCTGATTGGTGGACGACAGGAATGTTTTGAATCTCCTGAAATTAATGAGAATTCAGAGCCAGTGTCCATAGTCTCTGAAAAATCTGATTATTTTCTTTTTTGCAATGCATAGTAACCCCATAGGGAAATCTGGGTGAAGGATTAACAGTAAAGTTTTCGCAGTGTAGCAGAGTCACTCCTCCTGGCTTTCCATCTGTTCAAGGGGTATTGGATCTGTAGACTGGGTTGAGTCTGGGAATTGACAGAGAAGCCATGCCTCTGTTTTTATGATTCAGGTTAAGATTTGTTCACTTGACCTAGGATTCTTCTGCTCATACAGATCAAGTATCAGACTTCGCATTTCTTTCATTTCTAGGAAGGCAATGGCCAAGCAGCCAATGCCATGGGTCTCTGTGAGTCTCTGTTCTGATTGCTGAGTTGACTTTGCTGCCTACTATGGCCACCATGTCCACACTGCTTTAGCTATAGAGTGTTGCCACTTGGCCCATGCCACCTTGAATCCAATCGATTCTTTTGCATTTAGGTTTTCCAATTATAACCACAATTTCCACCTAGGATCTGGCCTACAGCAAAGAGCAATACAGAACTCTTCAAGGATTTGGGGCTCCATTTGCTAATAATTTTTTTCTCATAGTCCTGGTGAAAGGTATGTCTCTGGTCCCTCTCAGGGTGGTTTAGGATACCTCCAATGACAAGTACACTCTCACTTTCCCAGCCTCTGCAACAGACTGAATCTTGATGTCCTCTAAAGTCTATATGCTGAAATTCCAATCGCCAGTGTGATTGTCTTGGGAGGAGGTCCTTGGGGAGCCCTCATGAATGGAATTAGGGCCTTTAGGGAAGAAATTCCAGAGATGTCCCTTCCTCCTTCTGTCAAAGGAGAAATTGACAATGTGCAACCCAGAAGCCAGCCCTTGCCAGAAGCTGTCCACACTGACCACACTGGCATCCTGATCTCAGACTTGTAGACTCCAGAACTATGAGAAATAAATAACTTTATTTAGTGTCAGCCACTTTTTGGGTTATGTTTCAGCCAATCAACCAATTGAATAAACTGTTAGGACCTGTTCCAACCCAAAGCTGCAACATTAGATGTAGACTCTCTGCTTACCGGATCTGTATTGACAAGTCTGTTCTGATCTGTTTCATATTCATTCTACCTTCAACCCATGCTCTTAATATCCATTTCTACACACATTTTTTTAATGTGTGTATGTACTGGAGAAATCACATATCCCTCCAGAAGCTCATTGCCCCTGCTCAGAAGTCATACTTTGTACCTTCTGGGGTCTGCTGGTAATTCAGTGTAGTTGTAGGTTGGGAAGCAAAGAGGAGTGATGGGGTTGAGCCTTGAAAAGAATTAGCAATGTATTGCATTAACTCCCTACTTCAGGGAGGCCATTATAGCTTTTTAGGGATAAAGCAGGATCAATCTTCCCAGATGAGGGTGGAGCAGATCCATCTGTGGGCAGAGCAGACTCATCAGAATTTGGGAGTTCAGGTTCCAGATTCATGAATATCTTCTCAACTGTCCCCACATCAATTCTCAGGATTTTCCTTCCATAGCAGACACTGTGCAAGACAAATTCTGTTGGTGTTGCAATTCACTCCCTTACAGGACAAGATTCTGGGTTTTGCCAAGTAATATAATGCTGTACAGCAGTGGTCTTAATGCCCATGAAGCTATGACATGGGAAAATATGGCAGGATGGCTGCTGGTCTCCTGGGCTCTGGCCTGAGGACAGCCTTTCCCCTAAACCATGCCAGAAGATGATAGCTTTCGTTTCTTCTGGTGTGACTTTGCTATAGAGTGTCAAAATCCTTTTATACTCATCCCTCTTTTAGGATGTGGCAACTTCCATGCCAGCTTGGTACACACTGGAAGCTCCTGTGAAGTTGTAAAACTCATTTTCCTGGCAGAGAGTCAGCCTCATTGGTCTGGGGTGAGCTGGGTGTCAGGACTTCTCCAAGTTCTGCTGGTAATTCTAGCCTAGTGATTCACACTATACTACAAAGATAAGGGAGGTGCCGACCTTCCACAGGTTGGTGAATTCCAGTCCATAATATCATTATGTTTGTCATTATGTTTGATTAGGTTTCACCATATTTCATACCCTGGTGGTCCTGGTCAGATTCCGGATGTGACCTCTGGGCTCATGTCTGCTGCCTGTGTTCCTGCCTCCTCGGCCTGAGGTCCTGAACGGCTCCCCTGGAGGGAGTCCTCAGCCCGGATCACAAGTCCTGACCCAGAGAAGCGATTTTTGGATTCAGAGAACCCAAGCAGAGTCATGAAAGTACTGAAATTCTTCTTTAGTTGCGACGCATCATCTCATACTCCCATGATTCCTCTGAGATCAGACAGTCCCTAAGACGTGTCTGCAGGATGAATGAGCTGAGACTCTGGGGCCAGGGTGCCCACTTAACAACAGGTTCAGCCTCTGGCATGTCATGCTCATGCCGTGAAAATTGACTCCCTCTTCCCCTGAAACCATGTGAAAGAAAATGAACAAATCAACATGTAGCCACATAGATTATCCCAAACCAATCTGGGGTGGGAATACATCTCATCTGGGCTGGGTTTGGAATGCACCTGCTTTGCAAGTATGTTGTCATTATACAGTTGGAATGTCACCCCTGTCCTTGGGTGAGTGACATTCATCTCTCCTCCCAGGCCCTTTTGTCTCTCCTCCCTTCTAGCTTTCCATGATCTGACTTGTTTTATGGTTACTGGTTTATGTGAACTAAATTATGCATTTTCTAAGAGCTGACATGTTTGTCTAACTCAACTTTGTCCCTCACCTTCAGTTTTCTTTTATGCATAGGTCCTGTGGATGCTGCTGGTCAACAAATGGTTGTGGAATTGAGCTGCAGTGACTGGAAGTCCCGATAAAGCCAGAATCATAGGGGAGAGTGAGGCTCCCCTGCCGGTACATACACACATGTACGTGCTAGACCCAGTATCAGGGATTTCCAGAGGGCACTCCCCTCAACGTTCGACGATTTACCAGGACTCCTGGGACTCAGCATATAGAGCATATAGTTTGACTCACAGCTGTCATCTCTGTACCTCCAAAGTCTACAAAGCTAAACCAGTAAAGGGAAAAAGTCTGGAGGAAAGTTCCAAGAGTCCTCCCCCATTGGACTCCCATGGCACAACTCGATTCCTCCAGCAGGAAGTTATGAGTTGTAACATGCATCCTGTTACCAAGCTACCATGGAAGCTAGCTTGAATCTATGCATCCAAGGTTTTCATCAGAGGTTGGTCCTGTCGGCACCTTCTGCCCACCACGTACTGAGATTCCAGACTCCCAGAAGGAAAGCAGGTGCTCAGCGTAACCACATTGTCTGTCCCAACAGTTTAGGCAGCGTGAGCCGCTACCCTCAGCACAATAGCAGGAGCTCTGGCCAAATCCAAGTTCCCGGACTGCAGATGGGAATCGACCTGCTAAGAGCATGTCTAAGGGCAGCAGCCAGGCCTGCTGTGTTCGCTCTTCTTTGCTCATCTGTCAATCACATTTGAGTCTACAGTATCGCGCACATTCATTCACGTGTCCACCTATTTTCATATGATCTCCTCCACTGTGTTGGGTGTGGGAGACAAAAATGTAAACGAACAAACTCTTTTTATCAAAGAGGTCACTGTCTCTTATAGGAGACTGACAAAGAAAGGAACAAATATAATACCACATGGTCAGTGCCGACACGATTAACACATCTGAGAATGCCTGGCTGGGTGTATACTGCAAGTCGGAACCTAATTACTGCTGCTTATCAAATTTACAGTATGAAGTGTGCACATAAAATTTGACAGTTTGACAAATGTCTAGGAAATTAATTTACACCTTTATGTGTTTTTTGATATGCGCAGAGGAAGAAGAATGCTCTTTGAAAGTTCACAAGCCCTAAGGAGTTGGAAAGCAAGGCATTGTGGGATTTCCTTCTACAGGGTCTAACTTTGGGACTAAAAGTTGGCTTTCTGTAATGTTACTTTTTAATGAGACTTAACATAGGAAGTGATCTACATCAGATAAATCCCAACTGACAGACTACAAAATACCTGACCAGTACTCCTTACAAAATGTTAATATCAAAATCAAAGCAAGTCTGAGAAACTATCACAATATAGAGGAGACCTAATGACTAAGTGTGATGTGGTATCCTAAATGGAGTACTGAGACAGAAAAGGGACTTTACAAGGAAAAATGAGGAAATCTAAATAAAGTCTATCAATTTTAATTAATAGTAATGTAGCAATATTGGATCAATGATTGTGACAAATGTATCACACTAATGTAGGATGTTAATAATGAGGTGACTGGATGTGAAGTATATGGGAATGCTCTTACTATCTTCAAAAGGTTTTTGGAAATCAAACTATTATACAATAAAAAGTTCATTAAAAAAAAAAGGGAAGTGATCTACAGATTCAGCCTGGTTCAGAAAAGCCTAGGCCATTTGCGAGTGAGATTGGTACTTGTTATACATCACTAATTAGAATATGCCAAAAGGCTTGGGGCACCTGGGTGGCTCAGTGATTGAGTACCTGCTTTCGGCTCAGGTCGTGATCCCAGGGTCTTGGGATCAAGTCTCACGTCAGGCTCCCTGTGGGCAACCTGCTTCTCCCTCTGCCTATGTGTCTACCTCTCTCTGTGTGTTTCTTAGGAATAAATAAATACAATCTTAAAAAAAAATATGCCAAAAGACCTGAATAGGTTGGGTGATATTCAAATACAACTTTGAGTTTGGTCTAAATGTTAATATTTATCCTCCTGTAACTCAAATATTGGTGTCAAACTTTCAATTCACCTATGCTTAAAATTATTAACTAGAAATGGATGCCGGTTTCACTTTAGAATCCAATAATCCATCTTTTCCATGGCTCTCGCTTTGCTTGACACCTATGAGAAGAGCAATTGTTACAGACCCAGCCTCCACTTGGATGTATAGATTACCTGTCAGCCACGTTAGGAATCATCAAACACACCCCAATCCCAGCACGTTTGGAAATGAACCAGGATCTCACGGCTGGCGTTACTGTCTGATCGGTGGTCAGGCCAGCCAGATTCCCGATGTCATCCCTGACATCATGTCTCTCAAGATCCAGTCATTTTGGTCTTCTCCTAAGGGCAGTTCAAATTAAGCCATGAAAGTCTTTCTCCTGTGACGTTAGCCAAATCCAAGTTGTCTGTGGTCTTTGAACTCGGTGGAAGACTTCTCATGACCCACCTGCACCCATGTTTGAACGCTGCCATCTATTCTCCACATGCAGCCAGAGTAGTCTTTTCAAAACGCTGATCAAATTTGTTCATCCTCTTCTTGATACGTCTCATTGGCTATCCATTGTTCATGGGCTAAAGAGAGAGACCCTTTGTGAAACTACTCTAAGTCTTCAGGAGAAGATAATCAAACTTCACTTCGGGCCTCATTCCTTAACCTATATGTTTGTGTGTGTGTGTGTGTGTCTCTAATATATACACACACACAAATATAATGATGGATAATTACATAATCGTAATACATGTTATGCATAATGTATAATGTATATAATTACATATTAGTTATTGTATTGTATAAATTACATAATTATTATATATGTTACATACATATATAATAATTATATAATTATAATTTTACATTATATATGTAATAATATGTATGACATAATTATATAAATATATATGATCATAATTTTATAATTCTGTAATATATAAATATATTTAATGTATTATGCATAATAATGACATATATTTAGCCCACAAAAAAGCATTAAGTGTTATTAATTATTGACATAATAATGCATAGTCTAAAACATAATTAAAATCCATTATTTGCTTCCTGGTTAAAGCATGGAGTATAAAAACTTGTGAGATACATTCTGGTTCTTCTGTTCTAAATGATCACTCTGAGAGATGTGCTTCCCCCAGTTTCTGGGGCTGAGACTAATTATTTAGTAAAGTGGGATTTATGACAAGGTTATGTCCCTTCAGAGAGGAGTTATCTGCTCTTCTCGCCGTGATAACTGTGAAGATTATATTTTTATTGAAGTAAAGCTCAGGTAACATATCATTTACTATTTTAAAGTCTACAATTTACTGGAGTTTCATTCAGTCACCATTCTAGGCAACTGTTACCTTTGTGTAGATCCAAGACCTTTTTACTGCCCTCAAAGGAGATCCCAAACCCCTAGAAAGTTGCTCACTTTTCTCCACTCCTCCCACCCCCCGCCGCCACTGACTTGGCAACCACGAACTTTCTTTCTGTCTCTAAGGATTCACCTGTTTGTAAAATTTCATATAAGTGGAAGTGCATCCTGCATGACCTTTTACCTTTTGCGTCTGCCGTCCTGTGCTGATCATGACCGATGTGAGGTCCATCCTCACCATAGCGGTGCTGCATTGCTTTTGATGGCCGAATAACAGTCCCTTGTGTGGCTAGATTGCATGTTGTTTATCCATATCCTGGATATACTGTCTGTGGGTTTCTTTCTTTTTTTTTTCAATATTTTATTTATTTTATTTATCTACTCATGAGAGATACAGAGAGAGAGAGAGCCCAATGCGGGACTCAGTCCAGGACGCTGGGATCACCACCTGAGCCAAAGGCAGATGCTCAACTGCTAAGCCACCCAGGTGTCCCGTGTTTCTGGACTTCCTTTTTATTGTATTGTATTGTATTTTTTATTTAATGAATCGCTTCTTTTATTTATTTATTTATTTATTTATTTATTTATTTATTTATTGGAGTTCGATTTGCCAAAATATAGTATAACACCCAGTGCTCATTCTGCCAAGTGCCCCCCTCAGTGCCCATCACCCAGTCACCCCATCCCCTGCTCGCCTCCCCTTCCACCACCCCTTGTTTGTTTCCTAGAGTTAGGAGTCTCTCATGTGCTGTCACCCTTTGATATTTCCCACTCATTTTCTCTCCTTTCCCCTTTATTCCCTTTCACTATTTTTTATATTCCCCAAATGAATGAGACCATATAATGTTTGTCCTTCTCCGACTTACTTACTTCACTCAGCATAATACACTCCAGTTCCATCCACATTGAAGCAAATGGTGGGTATTTGTTGTTTCTAATGGCTGAGTAATATTCCACTGTATACATAAACCACATCTTCTTTATCTATTCATCGTTCGATGGACACTGAGTCTCCTTCCACAGTTTGGCTATTGTGGACATTGCTGCTATAAACATTGGGGTGCAGGTATTCCGTGTTTCACTGCATCTGTATCTTTGGGGTAAATCCCCAGCAGTGCAATTGCTGGGTCATAGGGCAGGTCTATTTTTAACTCTTTGAGGAATCTCCACACCATTTTCCAGAGTGGCTGTACCCGTTCACATTCCCACCAACAGGGCAAGAAGGTTCCCTTTCCTCCATATCCTCTCCAACATTTGTTGTTTCCTGTCTTGTTAATTTTCCCCGTTCTCACTGGTGTGAGCTGGTATCTCATTGTGGTTTTGATTTGTATTTCCCTGATGGCAAGGGATGCGGAGCATTTTCTCATGTGCTTGTTGGCCATGTCTATGTCTTCCTCTGTCAAATTTCTGTTCATGTCTTTTGCCCACTTCATGATTGGATTGTTTGTTTCTTTGCTGTTGAGTTTAATACGTTCTTTATGGATCTTAGATACTAGCCTTTTATCCCTGATATGTCTTTTGCAAATATCTTCTCCCATTCTGTAGGTTGTCTTTTACTTCTGTTGACTGTTTCTTTTATTGTGCAGAAGCGTTAAATCTTGATGAAGTCCCAATAATTCAGTTTTGCTTTTGTTTTCCTTACCTTCATAGATGTATCTTGCAAGAAGTTGCTGTGGCCAAGTTCAAAAAGGGTGTTGCCTGTGTTCTTCTCTGGAATTTTGATGGATTCTTGTCTCACATTGAGATCTTTCATCCATTTTGAGTTTATCTTTGTGTATGGTGTAAGGGAATGGTCTAGTTTCATTCTTCTGCATGTGGATGTCCAATTTTCCCGGCACCATTTATTGAAGAGACTGTCCTTTTTCTAGTGGATAGTCTTTCCTGCTTTGTTGAATATTAGTTGACCATAGAGTTGAGGGCCCATTTCTGGCTTCTCTATTCTGTTCCATTGGTCTATGTGTCTGTTTTTGTGCCAGTACCACATTGTCTTGATGATTGCAACTTTGTAGTACAACCTGAAATCTGGCATTGTGATGCCTCCGGTCTGGTTTTCTTTTTTAATATTTCCCTGGCTATTCAGGGTCTTTTCTGATTCCACACAAATCTTAAGATTATTTGTTACAACTCCCTGAAGAAAGGCCATGGTATTTTGATAGAGATTGCATTAAATGTGTAAATTGCCCTGGGTAGCATTGACATTTTCACAATATTCTTCCAATCCATGAGCATGGAATATTTTTCCATCTCTTTGTGTCTTCCTCAATTTCTTTCAGAAGTGTTCTGTAGTTTTTAGAGTATAGATCCTTTACCTCTTTGGTTAGGTTTATTCTTCAGTATCTTATGCTTTTGGGTGCAATTGTAAATGGGATTGACTCCTCTAATGTGGGAGCTGCCAAGTATATCAATCAATTAATAACCAAAGTTAAGACATACTTGCTTAATAATATACTAATACTGGAACCTAAACACGGTACTTTCTGTAAATGACAGATCTTCTAAGCACAACATCTCCAAAGAAACAAGAGCTTTAAATGATACACCGGACCAGATGGATTTCACAGATACTTATAGAACTCTACATCCAAATACAACTAAATACACATTCTTCTCAAGTGCACATGGAACTTTCTCCAGAATAGACCACATACTGGGCCACAAATCATGTCTTAACCAATACCAAAAGATTGGGATTGTCACCTGCATATTTTCAGATCATAATGCTTTGAAACTAGAACTCAATCACAAGAAGAAATTTAGAAGGAATTCAAACACATGGAGGTTAAAGACCATCTTGCTAAAAGATGAAAGGGTCAACCATTGTAAATTAGAGAAGATTAAAAAGATTCATGGAAACTAATGAGAATGAAGATACAATAGTTCAAAATCTTTGGGGTACAGCAAAAGCAGTCCTGACAGGGAAATACATCGCAATACAAGCATCCCTCAAAAACCTGGAAAGAACTCAAATACAAAAGCTAACCTTGCACCTAAAGGAACTGGAGAAAGAACAGCAAATAAAACCTACACCCAGCAGAATAAGAGAATTAATAAAAATTTGAGCAGAACTCAATGAAATAGAGAGCAGAAGAACTGTGGAACAGATCAACAAAACCAGGAGTTGGTTCTTTGAAAAAATTAATAAGATAGATAAACCATTAGCGAGCCTTATTAAAAAGAAAAAAATCAATTAATAAAATCATGAATTAAAGAGATCACAACCAATACCAAGGAAATACAAAAGATTTTAAAAATGTATTATGAGCAGCTATATGCCAACAAATTAGGCAATCTAGGAGAAATGGATGAGTTTCTGGAAAACCACAAATTACCAAAACTGGAACCAGAAGAAATAGAAAACCTGAACAGGCCAGTAACCAGGGAGGAAATTGAAGCAGTCATCAAAAACCTCCCAAGACACAAAAGTCCAGGGCCAGATGGCTTCCCAGGGGAATTCTATCAAATGTTTAAAGAAGAAACAGTACTTATTCTACTAAAGCTGTTCTAAAAGATAGAAAAGGATGGAATACTTCCAAACTCGTTTTATGAGGCCAGCATCACCTTAATTCCAAAACCAGACAAAGACTCCATCAAAAAGGAGAATTATAGACCAATATCCCTGATGAACACAGATGCAAAAATTCTCAACAAGATACTAGCCAATAGGATCCAACAGTACATTAAGAAGATTATTCATCATGACAGAGTGGGATTTGTCCCCGGGATGCAAGGCTGGTTCAACACTTGTAAAACAATCCACGTGATAGAGCATATGAACAAGAGAAAAAACAAGAACCATATGATCCTCTCAATAGATGCAGAGAAAGCATTTGACAAAATACAGCATCCATTTCTGATCAAAACTCTTCAGAGTGTAGGGATAGGGGGAACATTCCTCAGCATCTTAAAAGCCATCTACAAAAAGCCCACAGCAAATATCATTCTCAAAGGAGAAAAAGTGAGAGCCTTTCTCTTAAGATCAGGAACATGACAGGGATGTCCATTCTCACCACTGCTATTCAACATACTACTAAAAGTCCTAGCCTCAGCAATCAGGCAACAAAAAGAAATAAAAGGCATTTGAATTGGCAAAGAAGCCAAACTCTCCCTCTTTGCAGATGACATGATACTGTACATAGAAAACCCAAAAGACTCCACCCCAAGATTGCTAGAAGTCATGCAGCAGTTTGGCAGTGTGGCAGGATACAAAATCAATGCCCAGAAATCAGTGGCATTTCTACACTAACAATGGGATTTTTCACCTCCTTCCCCTTAGGCACCAGTGTCTTCTGAGCTATAGGGCATTTGCAAATTACTGCTTCCTAACTTAAAAAAAAAAAAGTCAATTACTTACAATAAGTTAGCCACCTTCCTCTGTAGTGATTAAGATCTCCATGGCTTCACAAACACCCTTCCCACAGTATTTCCCACCCTCATCCTCACGTGTCTGTTTCCTTCTCCACAAAAGCACTCCTCCCAATGTTTGGTGGGTGTCCTTAAAGACGTTGCCTGGTAAAACATGCAGTGGCTTTGAACCTGTGCTTTTTCCTCTGTGTGAATAGCGATGTGTTGGAAATCTCTTCTGTGTCTTACCCTTTCCCTGGTGCATTCGAGATCTACCAGCACTGCTCTGCGTACTTCTTCAGACTTTGGGGTTTTTCCTTGTCATGCAGTATTCGGGAGCATGCACCAGCTCTATTTTTCTCATCTAGTCACCTAATAATATAAACCAAATTGTTCCTAATTCCCTGCCACGACACACCAACCTTCCTGTGTCTCCTAATGGATGAATTAAAGAGTATCTCTCAGATATACGCCCAGGAACGAGGTAGCTGTTCACAGGACACTCTATTACTTTATGTCTTTGAATGTTTCCCAAAGTCTTTCCCAGAATGTTCCATGATTTACACTCACACAGAAAGGCTTGAAAGATCATTTCCTCACATCTTGGCCGACACATATTATTATTACCTACCTTATTAGTCACTTTGATGGATGTGACACATATCTCGTTGTTTCAACATATTTTTGCTGGCTTACTAGTAAATTGAGCATCTCTTCTCCAAATGGATGTTTAGGGTCCTTTTCTGGAAATTGCCCATCCATATCTCTTTTGGATTTTTAAAAATAGGAACCCCCTTAGCTCTGTGGTTGCTGTCTTGGTAGCTCATTAGTAAGGGTTTTTGGATATGCTAGACTTGTTTTTTTTTTTTTTTTTTTAAGATTTATCTATTCATGAAAGATACAGAGAGAGAGGCAGAGACACAGGCAGAGGGAGAGGCAGACTCCTTGCGGGGAGCCTGATGTGGGACTCAATCCCAGGACCCCGGATCACGACTTGAGCCAAAGGCAGATGCTCAACCACTGAGCCACCCAGGCATCCCGGATAGGCTAGACTTTTAGACGTGTTTCAGAAATATCCAGTTTACTCTATATAGGTTGTATTCTGGAGGTTACAGTCTCTCTTAACACTCTGTGGGTGTTTATTGTTGATTAGAAATGCCTAATTGTCTTTAATGTTTTTGCTGTGTTTATAATGTTTTCCCTATCCCTGGGTTAGCTTTATATTCTCATCTTTCTTCTTTTGATGTTTAATCTATTTGGAGTCCAACTCTGTATCTGAATTAGTAAATAAACATGGGAGAAAGAGCGAATCGCCCTTACAGAAAAATTCCAATTAATGAATGCAGACAGAATGAGGGAAATAGAAAATCACCATTAGAACATCACAGGGACATTGCTGCAGGCACTATTCATGGATGAATGCCAACTATTTATTAATTAGTATGATGGTTTTAACATATGTCCACAAATTATTTGATATTTCTCTTTCCAGGAGGTGAAGCTTAATTTCCCTTCTCTTGTGTGTGGGCTAGAATTAATGACTCATTTCTAATAAAGAGTGGATAGAAAGGGAAAAATAGTAATTCTACAGTGGAGAAACCAGGCAGGCACCAAAGTGATGAGGGTTAATGTCACCAGTAATAAGTCATGTTGACATCACACATCCCCCGATCTAATGTAATAGGACAGGCACATTGCCTGTGTGGTATCCTCCTAAAAATCTATTCCTCTCCAAATCTTCCCAGAAATCCCTTCTTATCATGGGAAAACACTAGGAAAACCCAAACTGAAGGGTGTTTTATGAAATGCCTGACCAGGGCTCTCTAAAGGCATCATAACCAACAGGGACAGATTGATAAACTGTCTCATCAGAGAAAACCTAAGGAAGCCGTGACTAATTGCAATTGGCATCTTGGGACACCAGTGGAGAAACTAGTTAAATTCCAGTCAAGTCTGCAGTTTGGTCGATAATAATGTATCAGTGTTAATTTCTTAGTATTGGTAAATGTACGATGATTATGTTAGAGAACATGAGGGGAAAATGAGTGAAGGCTAAATGAGAACTCTGTGCTCCTTGCAACTTTTCTGCAAAACTAAACAAAAATTAAGTAAAATTCATTTCAAAATAAAAACAAAACACAACACCTTACAAATAGTATAAAAAACAGGAGGGAAAAAAATTTTTCATAGCAATGTGATGTGGAATGTATTTTTATGACTGACAAATTGGACTATGTGATAGTCTTTCAATATAAACAGCAGGGTGAAAAACATACTGTGATTAAAACTAATAGTTAAGGAACAAACTGGGAGGGATACCATGCACATAGAAAGGGGTCCTGGTTGTACAGCATCCTGGACAGGCACACCCATAGGTGGAGAGGGGCCTTTGGTGATCTTCAAACAATTTATTCTAAAGTCTGCATTAAGTGTATCCCTGCTTTATGCTTTTCCTGGGTGCTGGGTGGGGTGCTCCTGGGTGCTGGGTGGGGTGTCTGTGGGTGCTGGGTGGGTGGGGTGCTGGGTGGGATATCCCTGGGTGATGGTGGGTCGAGTTCTGGGTTGGGTATCCCTGAGTGCTGCGTGGGTGGGGTGCTAAGTGGGTAGGGAGCTAAGTGGGGTATTCCTGGGTGCTGGGTGGGTGGGGTGCTGGGTGCAGTATCCCTGGGTGCTGGGTGGGTGGGGTGTAAGCCAAAAGTCTCAGTCATCATCTAGGTGTTGCCTTAAGTCCTTGATTCCAAGACTGTGGTCATGAGAGGCTGAATCAATGGCATAGTGATGCGTGAGTTTTTAGAATTTGGAGTGTTGACTGTCTCCACCCGCCGCCTGTGGCCTTGTGTGTTTCCCTCCCTGGCAGCTGGGGCAGCCAGAGTGAAGCAAACAGACACTGGAGGACAAAGTACCAGAGGAGCGTCTCTCTGGGCCTGCCCTGGTTCTAAAGACCTGGTGATTTTCTGAGAGGGACGGGGAACCGGCTAGGTGCTGCTCTGATGGGTGCGGGGTGCAGGGCAGGCGGTGGCGGGTTCTCCAACCCCGTGTCCAGGCCTTCCCGGCCCCTCCTCCCATCACCAAGGTCCTTGTGACTGTCCAGGGGTGAAGGACCCGATGTGCTTTGGTCCTTAGCAAAACAGAAGGAAAATCCGACCCAGGGCTTCTCTGCCAGACCATGTTCTGCCCTTTCTCTCTTTTTTTTTTTTAAAATTAATTAATTTATTTATGATAGTCACACACAGAGAGAGAGACAGAGAGAGGCAGAGACATAGGCAGAGGGAGAAGCAGGCTCCATGCACCGGGAGCCCGACGTGGGATTCGATCCCGGGTCTCCAGAATCACGCCCTGGGCCAAAGGCAGGCGCTAAACCACTGCGCCACCCAGGGATCCCTGTTCTGCCCTTTCTCAATCTCCGATACGTAGCGTGAAATCCACCTCTTCTGCACTCCTGCGGCCTCTGTCCACATTCTTTGATTCAAAGACTCTTAAGGTAATAACCTATTAATTCATCTCATTATTGTTAGCTTCTTCAGTCCATCCTAAGCGTTGCTACACAAACAAACAAAAATAACCTTTTGCCCTAAATGTGGCTTGATCAGCTTATTCCCTTGGTCCAGGCACAGCAGTGTTCCCTGCTGTGGATGACACTGTCCTAAATGCCTGCACCCTATGTCCAGCCTGGTTTGCAAAGCCACCTAAGGGACCCCCAGTATGTTCGAGGGGGGCCATACTTATCTCAACCTCATATGCAATTCTTAAAAACTCTCTTCTTTCTTTTTTAAAATTCCTCAAGAAAGGTTTGAAAGGATTTTCTAAGGGGGCCAGGTCCAAAAGAATCTAAGGCTCCCCTGGCTGAGACCACCCATCACTCCCATTAAAACTTGCCTGTTAGGGATCCCTGGGTGGCTCAGTGGTTTAGTGCCTGCCTTCAGCCCAGGGCCTGATCCTGGAGTCCTGGGATCGAGTCCCACATTGTGTTCCCTGAGTGGAGCCTGCTTCTCCCTCTGCCTGTGTCTCTGCCTCTCTCTCCTTCTCTCTCTCTCTCTCTCTCTCTCTCTCTCTCTGTGTGTGTGTGCCTCTCATGAATAAATAAATAAGATCTTTTTAAGAAAAACTTGCCTGTTAGGTACTACTTCGAACAGTGCAAAGCATAGGTGCCAGAGGGCAAGTAAGGGCACCAGCCCAGGCTGGTGAGCCACAGCTTGAATGTGCACACGTGGCTTGTGAAGCTACACGTGGCCAGGAGGGCGTCCCAGGAATAGGATGTCAGTGGGCGGGTGAAGTCAGAACCGTCAGCAAAGAATGGGAGCGTGCAAGGCCTCTTATACAACGTCCAGGACCGTGGACCTTCCCTTGGGCACGGGGAAGGTCACACAAGGACAGTCACCCCACCAGGGGCAGGGCGGTGTGTGCCGTGAAGCTCAGGGAATTCTGTGACCTGGGTTTATGTAAGGCAGTGACACCGTCTATCCACATGTGTGAAAGGCCACTGTGGTGACTGTGCGCAGAACAGGTTTCACCTTCCCCTTCCTTTATTTCCTCATTGCTCTACGTTTCCCCTAGGTCAGTGGGAAATTTCAGATTGAATCCCACAGCCCCTGGGTCCTTGCAGTTTTCCTCGGTGAGGTGTGGTGGCCGTGGAGGTGGACGAGTGAAGGCTTGAGGAGAACCCCAAGATTTCCTCGGTCATTCAATTGGAGAAACTCCCATTCATCTCTTGCTGTAGTGAGCTCTGTTGGGAACTGCGTCCTAAAAACAGATGGAGTTGCCTGCCCAGGACAGCCCCACCTCTGTTCTCCTACTACACAGATGTGTGCTGATCCTGAGGGCTGAAAATACATAGCCTGCTGTCTGGAGAGTTTTCTGATCCTTCTCTGGAAATGATTTCATTTAGGAATGAGACAAAGGTACAAAGCTGGAAGCAAGGGGCGAATTAAATGATTCTAAGTGGGGTCTTTCCCAACTTTCTGAGTCTGCAGGTTGGTGGTGTCTTTGTGCTGATTTGCTTTCCCTGCCCAAAAGTGAGTTCTTAATTCCCAGGAATGGGGCTCCCCAGGCTGGAAGGTCATGACCTCAGTCTTCAAAGGAGCCAGCATGAGGACAGTTTTCGCTGGCAGCAGAGGAAGGCTCCTTTGCCAAAGTGTGTGGTCCGTTTTGGTTGCACCCACATCCCGGTTGGTTTTCCCAGTCAGCATGTATCAGCTAAGAGTTAGTTAATATTAGTTAACTGCACACTTTATGGTGTACGGATGGCTTTCTGGGTGTTGACAGAGATGTATGGTCACATATCTGCTGGCAAAGCCACAACACACGATTGTCCCTTTGTCACAAAACTTCCATCATGCTTTGCTTCTGTCATGGAGCCCTCTCGGCACCTGCAACCCCTGACCGTAACTCATCTGTGCTCCATCCCCGTTTGTTTTTCCCTTTTCAGAATGTATACAAGTGGGATCATAAAATAGAGAGACTTTGGGGCCTGGATTTTTTGCACAGTGAAATGCGGTTCAGATTCGCCCACATTGTTGCATGAATCAGTAATTCCTCTTGTTAACGAGCAGTGTTCCACTGTATGGACATACCACAGTTTGCGAAGTCATTCCCCTCTTGAAGGACTTTGGGAGTGCTTCTACTTTTTTATGATTACGAAAAGCTGGATTTATAACCTTGGACACTGGTAACCATCATTACCTCATAAAATGAAACCAGCGAAGGAGTTAATTTATTCAATCCCCAAGCACCCTGCTTTCCCAGCTGGCCTTCCTGGTCACCAACGGTCTTTGAAAGAAGGGAGATGAAGGGAAATGTGATTACTTGACCCTACTTGCTTTCTCACCCTGAGGGAAAGAGCAAACGGTTCTGGAAAGCAAGAGGGAGAGAGAGAGAGAGAGAGAGAGAGAGAGAGAGAGAGAGAGAGAGAAGCAAAATCCCTCCTTGCTCTTGCCAGAGAGCCATAGCAAAATGTGAAGGTTCAATGCTCCTTCATGAAGAAGAAAAGTGCTGAGTGTAGAGACACATAGAAAATTCAGACCTCTAGGCGATGGAATGAATCTGCTGGGCTTTGCAGTGCTTCTCTATTCTGGAACACCTGCCATCAAATAATGCTCCCCCCCCCCCGTCCTCAAATTGTCACAAGCTGTCCCACAAGCTAGGTCTGGTTAGATTTTCTTGAGTCAAGTGTAGATAGGAGGCAATGCGAAATACAATGTTAAAGAAATAACATAAGTGAAAAAGCAATAATGTAAGACAACAGAGGATAATTGCATATAGAACTTTGAACTGGGAAAGTAATCTAAGTTCTTAACTCATTTATTCTGGTGTAATTTAATAAAGGGATGAGAAGTCTTCAGAAAGTTATAGTGAACCAAGATACTGCAAATTAAATATAAATTGGACATGTTAGCACATTTATCCACAGGATATTCTACATTAAATGAGTAAACCCTGAGAGTGGATGTTTGATTTTGAAAATTAAAAAGACTGTTAGCTACCTAAACGGGACACTTGGCCTTCAGAAACGTAGGCACTACTCCATGTCCTGAATGTGGCATCCACGCACTGAGATCGGTGTCACCCAAACGAAAGGTTCCCCACATCTCTGCCTCCTCCAACGCCCCTGGTGCTGGAGGATCCCAGTTCCCCGTATTTAATTTCAGGTATCGCCCCTGCCCTCTGTCCTCTGGCAGTCCTGCCTTCTGACTCTCACATCCATCCCGCCTCCTACGGGTTCTTACCCGACCTGGCCGGGAGCTGAGCGAGCTGTGCTTCCATCATGTCTGTTTATTTTGAACCCCCCACCACCTTGATGGGATGAGCACTGGGTGTTATATGTTGGCATATCAAACTTCAATGGAAACAAATAAAAATAAATAAATAAATAAAATGAAAACCCCCTCTGCCTCCCTGTGACCTAGCAGATGACGCTGCACACCTCTGACATGCAAGGCCCCCGCACCAGCTGCAACCCCATGCACACCCTGAAAGCACATGGGCCCCGCATTCCAGGCAAATCTCATCATCAACATGCATCAGAAGTTGCCAGAAGTCGCTGCCAGCCGCACTGTCTCCTGCCACCCTTTCTGCAAGCAGTCATACCCTCTGCTTACAATGACTTTTCCCGTGGGCATGTCCATGCCCTCCATACCCCTCACACCCTCTGTCTACTTTGGTCTCAAGGTCCTCACTATAGAGTTCGGGAAGGAAGGCTGAGCGACGCGGATGGAAGCACCTGCACCACCCGGACCCATGCCTGTGGGGATGCAGAGAGTGTGCATCTGTCTCCCTAAGGGACTCTGGGGGGTCACTCCCAGCTCCCCCAGCCCTGCAGGACCACACCTCCATTTGGAAGGTGGCGGGTTAGAAACCAGGGGACACAGAGAGCAGGTGCGTCGATGTTTAGCTGAAATCTTACTCATAGATGGAGATTGACCCCTTGGGGGTGCAGACAGCAGGGGCACGGGCCCCTCTGGGTCCTTATGTAACAATACGGATCTCATCGAGACGGTGTCCAGCGAGGGCTCGCAGCGCTGCACACTCAGGTGCCCAGGCCTGCTTGCCAGCTCTTCTCTCCCTTGTGTCCTCACTCTCCGTGAGGCATTCTCATCACTCTCCTCACACCTGCTCCCCACCCCCCCCCCACTGGCCCAGAGGAGCCCCTGCAGGTCCACCTGTGTGAGAGGAAGCGCCCACCGAGAGGTGTTCGAAGACAACGGGTCCGGCAGCGGATAGGCTGCCATCCTGCCCTCCTCACATCCTGCTCAGATGACTGTGTCCCCTTGGACTAGCCTCCCAGCTGCCACCCTCCTTCTGGAACCCAGTCTCTGATTCTACAACACCGGCTGGGTGTTGAGCAATTCAGATCACTTCTGATGGAACTAACTGGGAGTTAGGGCAGGCCCCCCAGTCCCACCAGGCCATCCCAAACTCAGACACTAGTCACCAAGTCCCAGGCCACTCATACATCTGCTGGACCAGCTATAGATTGGGGATTCCGCGACCCGCTCCTCAGGTTTGGTAATTTGCTAGAATCGCTCACAGAACTCAGGAAAGTGCTTTACTTAATATTATCAATTTAGTAGAGGGCACATGGCTCCGGAATAGCCAGATGGATGAGAGGCATAGGGCAGCCATGTGGGGGAGAGACAGGGTGCCCCCATGCTCTCCTGGGGTGCAGCACCCTAGCAGGACCTCCACATGTTCATCAACTGGAAGGTCTCTGAAGCCCCTTCAATTAGGGCTTTTATAAAAAAGATTTTATTTATTTATTCATGAGAGACATGGAGAGAGAGACAGAGACACAGACAGAAGGAGGAGAGGCTCCAATGCGGAACTCGATCCCAGGACCCCGGGGTCATGACCTGAGCCAAAGGCAGAGCTCAACTGCTGAGCCACCCAGGTGTCCCCAGTTAGGGATTTTTATGGAGGTTTCATTACACAGGCATGACTGATTAATTCATTGGAATGGTGATTGACTCCCCCTCTGGCCCCTCTGCCCTCTGCTCAACCGCTGAGATACCCAGGCATCCCAGTGCACGTGGCTTTAAAAGGCTTTCCCGAGTCAGTGGTTGTCTCTTGACCCAAATATGTTTTATTTATCGCCGGGAACAGACTGAACAGAAGTGCTGGTGATGAGGCTTCGCTGTCCCCACAGCGTGCAGGTACCACGGCCACGGGCGTTGCTGAGCGCGGAACAGCTGCCAGGCAGGTGGCGCGGCTGTTCCAGGAGGGATGCAAAGGTGTGAGGGAATGACCCTGTAGGGATCGCACGGTGGGAAGACACAGCCCGCCTTGCCGGTTGGAATCTCCTTGGTGCTGCCGTGACCGAAACTCGATTCCAGTTCATTAGTGCCCTGCTGCTGGCTCGATGTGTTCCAGCTGGGGAGCCGCTCCAGCGCCTCGCAGGCGGGGCTCCCCCCTGCTGCAGTTTTTAATAATGAACACACCAAAGACTTCATTTTTCCTGTTTGCTAAAGATTTTGTGGCCTTTCTTATAGTGCATATAAAGACTCCTAATTTTTTTTTATACCTCAAAGCATAAGAATATGTCTTTATGGAATAGACAACAAGATATTGGTATTATCGATCTCAATTTCTGTTATTTATGATATTTGCTTTTCAGCCGAGCAGTAGTTTACTAACCAATGTCTATGATATACGAAGCACATAAACTATTTTTGGGCTCTATAATTTTTGCCAGCACTTTAATAGAGATGGTTGGAGTTGTGAGTGTCTCATATTTTGCTGTTAACATCTTGCTTTCTCTCCCTTAGATACTCTGATTTCTGATAGTCCAGCACTTTGGAGAATGTCTGTCATCTTCCAAATCCATCTATAAGTGGCTACTAATCACTTTCTCCACCAACTAGGATTCTGAACAGTCCCTGGTCAGTGGCTGTCAGAGTGCTTCATCTAGGAGTGATCAATATTTGTTCTATCAGTGAACAAATCGATAAATAAATAAAATCAAAAGGAGACTGCTTCACCCTAAAGTGGCGTCTGACTTATCCAAGATTTATTTTCTTCATACTGCAGTGTGTGTATGACTTGTTCTTTGTTGAATCTGTCTATATCATTATAACTTGATAACCAAATGTTAAATTTTCCCAGCCATTATATGCCCATGCATTGAACGTGCACTCTCTGTAAAGTGAGAATATAAACCTAACAAGCCAGATAAATTAAGGAGTTGTTATTCGCATAAAATCATTCTTCTCTTTTGCTATGCAAATAAAGGCAATCCTGCTTTGAGGGCTGAGTGGCTGAGTTGACTAAGCATCAGACTCTTGGTTTCAGCTCAGGTCATGAACTCAGGGTCATGAGATCAAGCCCCACATCAGGCTCCATGCTCAGTGGGGAATCCGCTTGAGATTCTCTCTCCTCCTCTCCCTCTACTCCTTCCCCTACTTGCTCTCTCTCTCTTTCTTTAAAATAAGTAAATAGGATATTTTTTAAAAAGAAATTCTGCTTTCCTCATATCTCATCAAAACATATTAATGTTTACAAACAAATTAATGACTTTTTTTTTTCTGAAACCAGTAACATCTCAGACAGAAAAGCTGAGAGGAAGCCAATCTGGGTAGATAGACTGGTGCAATGATATCTCTGTGCCTGGGATGGAGGTGCTGTCTTTTGAGAAAAATATCAGAAATAAAGAAAGTGAAACAAAACAGAAAGACATGTGGGCACTTAAAAAAATGATAGGACATTAGTATAATCTGTGCTTTTGAAGAATTGGTTGCATCAAACTATGAAGAGCTGTGGATCATATATTTATTTACTTTAATAAGAAAACAGGCTCAGGGTTTTGTCCCAGAAGTGAAGCCTCAGAAAGTGATGGGGGGGGGGGTAGGGGACACTTCTGCCTTCCAGCACATCCCATAGGTATGGCACTGTCCCCCCCTACAACAAAGGCATACACCACAGATATTGTATTTTGAATGGTAGTAGAGGGCCATGGGAGCCATGAGAGCTGAGTGATGTGCCATTCCTAAGAGGGGAACCAGGCACCTTGAGAGCCAGCTGTCTTCATCCCCAGGGGCGTTGCCGAGGAATAGGAGTTGGCCAAGGCCAACAACCACCTGTGGGGACAAAATAATCCAGCAAAGGTCTGGTAGTCATGCAGAGTCAAGCAGTGGGAATCTTCCGAGCATTAGACACAGGGTGGTTTTTCTCAGAAGATGTTTGTTGAATTTTGCGTGGAAGGTAAAAACATGATACTAAAGCTTCTGAAAAGTAGAGTAAGGTCTCCTGTAGCCTCAGTCTTTGGGAAACAAAGACCTGAAGCAGTAGGTGCCTGAGATGGGACCTCTGAGTGAAGCAGTGAGTTGACACTGAACGTCTACTCTTGCATCTGGCCTGAGGGCCTCTACTGAATTTGGTGGAAGACCTCTGCTGGGGTCATTTCCATGAGACTAGAGTAACAGTGTTGCAGACTTGGGGGCCAACCGGAGCATGCAATGGACTCTTCACTCAAGACATTTATGCGATTTTGAAGCTCTTGTCTGGTTGGTTCAGGAGGAAGTGGAAAAAAGGAAGTAGATCTTCTGCAACCCACTAGATCCACTATAGATTCTCAATTGAAAGGACTAGAGGTGAACTAAGGTAGACCGAATCTCACTAAAACTTACCCACACTGCCACCCAGTTCTGACTGAGTATAACTCTAACTGGTGTAAGGCTAAATACCTACCTGAAAAGAAAAAGGAAACTTAAAAGTTTCCCTGGTGCATAAGCCAAGGAGAACTCTGCCCTTCTAATGTCTCTGTATCATTTTGTTTCAGAAATTTGAAGTTGTAAGTGCTCTCTCAGGCTCTATGAGATGTAGATAAATCTGTGTAAAAGCTAAATCAGACTCTTTGTAGCCTGGGAATGTCTTTCTTGGAGATCTTGGAGATATCTCTTTGAAATACAAACACCAAGGAGTGTGAGACTGTCTTTCTGTCTTGGGGGTTCAATTTTAGACACTTAGCTCCAAGTAGTAACTTCCTGCTTATGAAAAAGACACCACAAATTCAAATTTTCTTTTTTGAGAGAGAAAGAAAATTCACAAGAATGCAACAGTTGTGTATGCCCAGCTATAGAAAAGGGTGGGCTTCCGTTCTGTCTTCGCAACCTCTTTAGTGGGTTGTCTATGGTTATACAGTGCTAAATTAATGCTTATTCAATAAGAACACTATTTTCTTCTTGTTTTTTTTTTTAATCTTTGTGGAAATGTTTTCTGGGTTGGCAGCAGGCTTTATTTTTAAGGGTTTCCCTAATACTAGATGTGGGGAATCAGTGCCTACACATCATCTGACAGAGAAAAAAAAACCTCTCAGTAGTGTGAGATGTTATCACATCCTCTATGGATGTGCCTAGTACACTCTCAGAGTGCAGCCATGCAAAGAGACAAGGTGACAAAGCTGGTAACCAAGAGAGACAAGAGATGATATAATCACAGATGACCTAGCTATTGACTGTGGTAGACTGGGGCTTTAAAATAACTGACTGATGTATTTAAGAAATAGATGAAGAAGATAAAAAATGGAGGGTTTTATCAGAGAATTGGAATGTATGAAAATCCAATGAGCATTCTAGAACGAAACAATATAGTATCTTAAATTATGACATCAGTGGACAAATGTGAGAGCATATTGGACAGGATTGTTGAACTAGAAGAAAAATCAATAGAAATAGGAAAGACTATAAGCATGGGGGTAAATACAATCTTAAGAGACATGTAGAACACACTCAACATTTCTAAGAGATGTTTAATTGGAGTCTCAGGAGGAGAGAAGAAACAGAATAAATTAGAAGCAAAATTCAGTGATTAAAATAAACAAAAACCCAGAGGTTTTTGGTGAGCCAAAACAAAACAAAATAAAATACAAGACCTTGGTCTTTTTTAGTAAAACTATCAAAAATCAATGACAAAATGGGACACCTGGCTGGCTCAGTCAGAAGACAATATAACTCTTGATCTCAGGGTCATGAGCTCAAGACCTACACTGGGCACAGAGATTACTTAAATAAATAAATAAACTAAAAAAAAATGATCAAGAGAAATCTTTAAGGCTGCTAGGAAAGAGTCAGAGAACATTGAAGTATTCCTTCCATTTCTAATTACTTCATCAAACTATTTAAAATATGAACACAAAAGGAACTGCCACACTAAAGATCTCTCAATACTTTATTTGAAGGTCATAAATACATATTTTTAAAACACTGCTCCTGATGAGTAAGATTTTTAAATTAAATTTGTGAGTTTATTTTATTCCTATGAATATGATTCTGAAAGCAGGACCTAAAACAAAAGTGGTTCCTTTGAACAAGAAGGTAAAATCATAAAGCAAGATACTCTCAGACAGAAAATCATAAATATAAACCTCTAAACGGAAATGCTCAGCAGAGAAATAAATCTGATGCAAAAACAGAAGTGGAGGAAGTGGAGGAAGAAGCTGAGACTCCAGACAAATCAGAGAGTTGGAACTAAGAACAGTTATGTTGATAAATACACTTTTAAGGAAATATGTGCTGTGTGGCAAGGAAGAATGTGACATGCTTGCCTGTCATCTGGATTTATGCAAATACAAATATCCTGAAGTTCATTGACTAATCTCCTTGCCACATTACCCAGATTAAACAGTGCCATGATGTTTCACCTCCTCTTTAGTCCTTTTGTAATTTGGCATTGATATATATATGAAATTCCACTGCATTAAAATTGTTTCAGAAAAAAAGCGATTTGTTATGAATCAACTAAAATCACTTTTAGGAGTCATATATATCCTCGATAAGTCAGTCTGCTGTACACTTAAAAAAATCAATAGGGTCTTCCAATTTAGCTAAAACAGTATGAGAACTTGAGTCCTTTTGGTCAAATTCTGACCTTCCTAATAAAAACTGACCAAAAGGGATGAATACCCCAGGCTATTTCTCTTCTATCACAGAAGATAGGCAACCTTGCAACTTTCCTGGGTTTTGCCTACTTTCCCTGATAACTTTGGAATTTCTTTCTGTAAAAAGCTCATTTTCAGTAATCATGATGGGAAAAAAAGCTCATTTTCTCTGACGCTGGGTATGTGGGAATCGGCAAGAATAACACGACGTGCAAGTTGAGTGAAGGATTTGGATTCTGCCAAGCTACGCCTGCAGTTTGTAGATCGTGTAAGAAAAACACTGAATTTAAAAGCAATACATAGAATTAATAAAAGTATCTATAATGGATGCAAATGGTATTTCTTACCATAGGTGATCTTTGAATAGTAATTGTAATAATCATTTCACTTGACTATGAAGATGTGATTTTTATGTCCGTGGTAACCTGGCTCAGTAGAAAGAACATAGAATCAGATGGGAATTCAAAACTCAGCCCAATTCTTCCTGGGTATGTTGTCTGTGGAAAAACATTCAAGTTTTCCAAGAAATAATTTCTTGATAAGTAAAATTAAATGAGTAATCTTTACATCAGAAGATGCTCTGAGAATTGAGAGAGAAATAATAAGAAATCTTTTAGCACAGTACCTGACACAAATGTCAGTCCCTTGTCCCCCCATCCTGCCTCAATCCTACAGACAGATACGCATAAAAAGAGAATCAAATCACCCATTGGAGAAAGGTAGCAGTAAGTAAAGGACCATATTTATGTTGCTAATTGACTAAGGGGTAAAGCTCCCCTTCAGCATGCATTTTATTCCTAAATCTCCTCATCTTGTCAGAAGGCCTACTATGTATACAATGGAATATTACTCAGCCATTAGAAACGACAAATACCCACCATTTGCTTTGAAGTGGATGGAACTGGAGGGTATTATGCTCAGTGAAATAAGTCAATCGGAGAAGGACAAACATTATAGGGTCTCATTCATTTGGGGAATATAAAAAATAGTGAAAGGGAATAAAGGGGAAAGGAGAAAAAATAAGTGGGAAATATCAAAAAGGGAGACAGAACATGGAAGACCTGGGAAACGAACTAGGGGTGGTGGAAGGGGAGGAGGGCGGGGGGTGAGGATGACTGGGTGGCGGGCACTGAAGTGGGCACTTGACGGGATGAACACTGTGTGTTATTCTGTACATTGGCAAATTGAACACCAATAAAAAATAAATTTATTAAAAAAGGCTTACTTGGATTTAGGGAACAGTAAAAAAGAAAAATAACTAGAAAAAATTAATGCAGGGTTGGGCTTTCACCTTCAAAAATAAGTTTTCTTCATTACGAGAAACAAAAACAAAAAGCCAAGTCCTTATTGGCTACCATGTACTGACTATTTATTATATTTCTGTAACTATGAGTTTAAATAATTCAGTCTCCACATAATTCTGAGAAATGAGTATTGTTCGCTTCTCTTTACAGTGGAGAAACTGAAGCCAGATGTGTGTAGATAAATGTGTCAAAGTCAGGTATCTATCTACTCAATGGTAGAAGCAGCATTCAACCCCAATTTTTTGGATTACAAAGCTTGTATCCTTTATTTGTTATAGTGATTCTCTGACAGACTACACCAATATACCAATGTTTCTTCAGCGGTTTTATAGTAAAAATTTATAGTTATGGAGACACTTAAGAAAAGAAAGTAGGAAAGAAAGAAAGAGAAAGAAAGAAGAAGAAAGAAAGAAAGAAAAAGAAAGAAAGAAAGAAAGAAAGAAAGAAAGAAAGAAAGAAAGAAAGAAAGAAGAAGAAGAAGAGAAGGAAGGAAGGAAGGAAGGAAGGAAGGAAGGAAGGAAGGAAGGAAGGAAGATTAACGTGCTCTCAGGGGCTTAGAATTTTTTTGTTTTCTATTTAATGATTTCCAATTTATAGACACTTCTTAGATTCTTGAAAATATAGCACAAAGACTTCAACTAAATCCAAGACAAAAATCAATATTATACTTACTTAACTGAACAATCAGTCTTGCATGGCAGGTCAAACAAAGCTGGAGTCTTGTCATTACTGCCAAGTAGATGACATCTGTTCTGCTCCAAGGGGAAGAGGCCCTTTGCTGGAAGATCCTACCAGCAAGAGCAGCAGTCCCAGGATGTCAGCCCCCTGTCCGGCTTGCACATACTGGGCCTGCCAAAAAAGACACGACTCACACAGGCACTGGATGGAACAGTGCTTTACTTGCATGGTGAAGGGATGGGGCAAGATGGGCTTCAGTAGTGAGCATTGGTCTCAATGGGCAGCGGGTCTAACCCCTAGACCTGTGCACCACGATGGTCTGCATGCATCCATCTCAGCAGGGGAAGTGCCTCATTTCCTCCCTGGTGGGAATAGGTAGGGCTGTGGGCTTGGCCAGGTGCCACATGGCACATACACACATTGAAGCAGAAGAAAGAATTGCATGTCAAGTCTGGAATAGGGGAATTTATTCCCAGAGGAGGTGATAAGCCAGCACAGACTACAAGGGCTCCTATTTCCATGGAAGGGAATGCTCCAAGTCTGAGGCTACTCTCTCGATCAAGAGTTACCAGAAGCATGATCATCTTTTCCAACAATTACTATTTCATGAAATTAGAGTTCTATTTTGCTGCTTTTAGGTCTAGAAAGATTTTTCTCTCACCTGAATAGATTATGTGGGGTAACCTTTTATCAGGCCAAATAATCATTTATGAACAGTTTGGAAAATATGCCATAAAACATGATGGCCATCACACCTAAAATTAACCAATTCATAATAATTTGTGCTGGTAGAAGAATTTGAGAAAAAACTAGAATTGATGCTATTAATTGGTTGCAGTAAAAATACTACTGGGTCACACAATTTGATAATATTTTAAATGGTGATAATAAACATGCACAGTTTTACAATTGGTGGAAATAATTGACCTGAAGTAATATTGACAAGAGATAAAACTGCAAGTGGTAAAATAGTTTACTGGGTAAAAATTGACGAATCTTAAGCCTATAAGACTTTGGAAAATTGTTAATTGATTGAGCAAAGTAATGACCATACACCAAAAAAGGCATCATGACAAAAACGAGACTTAGTAAAATATAATATGATACTGCACAGGGCAGGATTGATAGATCTATCCTTTCTGTAAAATTAAGACAGAAAAGAACTGAAATTAGTGGAATATAAATAACAGCATAAAAATTTCAAAGTATTTTATCTGTGCTGCAAAGACTTTGATCAAAGAATTAGTAGGCTATAAATGACAATTTTAATAGAAAAGAATCAATTGAGGTCATGACAATTGCACATTTTATTTACAGTGTCCTCAGGGTGGAAATGACAAGGTCAAAGCCTGAATCGTATGAAACTGGCAGGACAAGACAGAAAACAAGGCGACTTGGAACAGCAGGTTTCCTTCTATTTTAGAGGCTTTCATCTCTCTTGGATAAAGTAAACCAATTTCAAAGGGACCAGAGCCCTTGACTTTTCTGTAATGACATGGAGATCACTTTTGTTCCTACCAAACCCAACACTTTACAATTTCTTCTCTCCTTAGATGCATTTTCAATTTTGGAATCTTTTTAAGGATTTTCTCCACATTCAGCTTGATACTGAGAATTTTGGCTTCAATTCCCAACTCCTGTTTTTCAAAAATATTTGCAGAAACCTAAACGTATAATCTTGGATTTTGTAACGGCAGTGATGAGTCAGACTTGACTGATATCTGGCCAAATGACTTACTTACTATGCGACTTTAAGAAATTACTTACATTTCTCAAACCTCAATTTCTAAATCTCTAATAAGGAGATAGCAACTCTCAATTTGTGTGTTCATGGTGATGATTAAATAAAAGTCTTTACAAAATCCTTTACAGGTGATTAATATTCAATAAAGTGAGTGTTTGTCTGCCTTCCCATTAGGTGAATTGTGAAGCAGATTTTATTAATTCTTCCCTTAAACGTACCTTCATTCATCTTTGCACTCCTAATGGCATGTTGAGGTTTCATTCTTTCAACTCACACATCCCATTGTTAAATTCATGGAATCATATATTGTGAAAAGTCTCATTATTTCATTTATTGTAAAAACTTTTTTATTCATGGGAGACACAGAGAGAGGCAGAGACAGAGGCAGAGGGAGGAGCCTCTGCCTCCCCCACAGGGAGCCCCATGTGGGACTCTATCCCAGGACCCCGGGATCATGACCCGAGCCAAAGGCAAATGCTCAACCTCTGAGCCGCCCAGGTACCCCATGTCTCATTATTTCAATGGGTATTTGAGGTGGAGATATGTATGTATCTTCATACTAAGGTCAACAGATCAAAAGATGACTTCCATTGAAAAGAGAGTTTATTGTACTTGCAGGTCCTCACAGGAGGGAGTCTGCACCATGGAGTGCCACATGGGAGTCACATGGAGAGGTGGAGAGGCAGAGGGAGGTGGGGGGAAAATGTGGCCAAGGACCTTTATTGTGTTTTTTTTTGAAAAGGAACAGGGGAGACAGGCTTAGGGTTGGCTAATTTGAACCATTTTAGTAGGCTGTAAGGCAGAGGCACTGTCCCGAGCTGCCTGGTACCTGGCCCTGGGGCAGGGGCTAGTGGGCTGGTGTGTGAAAGCCCACCACCCAAGGCAAGTGGCTCGGTGTGGAGTTAACCGGTTGCTCAAGAAGAAGAACTGACTGGCTTCAAGTCGGAGCCTCAAAACTGGGTCAAGACATGACAAAAAAAACCTATCCCAGTGTGTGGATGAGGAAGAAAAGACTCTTGCCATGGGGAGTATAGTTCATCCCCTTGGAGGCTGATTCTTAAATCAGGGAACTCAGGGAACCCAGCATAGCTGGAGGCCTGGGGCCATCTCCTCATCATCCCTTAGCTGGGGGAGTGTGCTACCTTCAATAGTCACAAAGTCATATAATAAACTGTCAGACTCCTTGCTCATGCCGTGTGCTAGCAATTTGGAGAAGGTAAAATTTAATTCCAGAGGAAAATTTAATTTCCTCCTGGATCTTGGCATAATCCAGAATGTGTAGAAGAGAGTGGGAGGTGGGAAAATTAACACACCTCTCTGGAAAAGTGTTTTCTGGTGAGGAAAAACCTCTGTGGGTGTGATGACTATCTTTCCTGGGTGGGTGGCTGCTGGATTTTGTTTAAGGACAGCCTCAACGACAGCGGGCATCAGCCAAAACATTGCATTACCAAGTACACTCTTAATCAAGTCGAAGAAAGCCATTCCTGATAGCACACCCCAAAGCACCCTGAAATACAGCACAGTTCAGTCTGAAATCCCAAGCCAGACCTAAGAAATTTAGTGTAAAGAGGAAGAAAATGGAAGTCCAAAGACTCAAGTTGCAGTTTTTAGCTCTTTCATCTGGGTCCATGAGGTACAGCAGGCTGACAAAACGGCTTAACTTTAACATCTTCTAAAATTATGAGGAAAAAATGAATATAATGATAATGAGTATATCTTAAAAAATGAGGCTGGATTACATTTGTCTTTATACTACTACAGTCATGTGATGTAACTTTCAATATTTTATAATGGAGGAAAGAGTCCATAATGCAAATGTGTCCATTATGTGGGTGAGAATAATGCCCTTGGAAGATGCCCACGTCCTAGTCCCTAGAACCTGTGTCTATGTGACCCCCACATGGGCCCAAAGGACTTTGCACATTAGGGACTTTGTGATGGTCCTAGATTCCCCAGTATGATCACTAGGGTCCTCAGAGGACAGAGCATATGTCAGAGAGAGAGAAGGAGGAGATGGGACCACAGAAGCAGGAGTTGGAGTGATGTGCTTACAAGGTGGAGGATGTGGCCACAAGCCAAGTGATGTGGGCGTCCACAAGAAGCTGGGAAAGGAAGAGTGTAGCTTCTCTCCTGGAGCCTCCTGAAGGAAAGCAGCCCTGCTGACTCCTGACTTCACTTCAGGAGACTCGTTTCAGATGTCTGACCTCCAAAACTGTATGATAAAAGATTCCAGTTGCTTTAAAGCACTAGGTTTATGGGGTTTGTTAACAGCCTTTCTAAGAAACTAATACACCCATGAAAGTTGCAAAGTGGTCCCACCGCCGTAGGCAAATCTCTTACATACTCTGGCTTTAGTTTCTTTTTCTGTCATACAAGGGGATTGAAGCATGTCTCATTTGCACACTCAGATGATTTCAAAGGTGAAACAGGTAGCATAAACTGGTGACTCTAGACCCATGTTAGGAGAAGGAAGGGGTCTGTGGCATCCTGGAGCTGGCCCAGCCAGACAAAATACACTCACAGGAATGTGTGGGAGAGGATTACACGGACTCCCTCTCAAAGTTCTTACAGACTTTTTCTTTTTTTCTTAAGATTTTATTTATTTATTCATGGGAGACACAGAGACAGAGGCAGAGACACAGGGAGAAGGAGAAGCAGGCTCCCTGGGGGGAGCCCAGTGCAGGACTTGATCCCAGGACCCCAAGGTCATGAACTAAGCCAAAGACAGACACTCAACCACTGAGGCACCCAGGTACCCTGGACATTTTTTTTTAAAGATTTTATTTATTTATTTGAGAGATTGAGAGCATAAGCAGGGTTGGAGGCTGAGCATTAGGGGATGGGGAGAGGGTTGGCTCAGAGGGAGAGGGAGAAGCAGACTTCCCACTGAGCGGGGAGCCCGACATGGGGCTCCATCCCAGGACCCCGGGATCGTGACCTGAACCGAAGGCAGATGCTTCACTGACAGAGCCACCCAGGCGCCCCATCTTTACAGACTTCTAAAGGAGACAGGTCAAACTCTTGAAACTGTAAATAAATTTGGAAAAATGTCACATCATATTAACTAATAACATAAACCAGCTCAAGATTTTACAGTTTCATTGTAGAAAATGGGTTCTGAGACTTGGCAGAGAGTATTTGGCATAAAATGTGGCTTCCCGAATGGCCTGGCTGTGAAAAGAGAAACATGTCTTTAGATGAAAGGTCCTGAATTATCGCAAAATCAGACATTTCCCGCAAACACGGTAAGCCCATAGAGTTTGGTTTCGTACACAGCAAATGTTTGCTTACTTGCTTTTTACACATGTTTGGAATCAACACATTTATCCCCCTTTAGGGAGGAAAAAAGGATTCACTCAGCTCAATTTCCTCTCTATTCTCCCTTCCTTCCTGGAATCAAGATTGCATCTAAGTTTTTATGTCTTGATGGGACCAAAATGACTCCGTCAGGATCTGCAAGCTGTGCCTCCTGCCCGACAAGCAGTCTGCACTGCAGATAGATGTCACTGCTGTGTTGCTCATCAGAGTGCAGGACATTTTGATGAGAAATTCCAACATTGCTTCATACCAGGAAAACCTATAAAATATATAATTGTTGCCTAACAGTGAACAATCCCCAAAGTCAAAGTAATTCTGAATTGTGTTCTTAACTGTTGTAGAAAAAACTTGATAATTTTTCATTGTAAGGATTTTCTCTCTTTAGAAAAATAAAATAATAAATTGGATCCAGAGCGAGGAGACAGTTGATACAAGTGGCTTACTAAGTATTTGCAAAATATTTTCCCATTAATTAAATTGTGTAATATGTCTAATGTTACATCCATATTCTCCTAACCTATTTGCAATTACATTTTATTAATAGGAATAATATATATTTTAAGCCAATGTGATTTCTCCAAGGCCTATAAAAAGCCAATTATTAGTATAGATTAGCAGACAAAATTAAATAGATGATGATAAGATGATATTTTGTTCAGAGCAATAACATAATTAACTCAGAAAATATCTTCTTAAATTTTAAAATTTCAATTACAGTTTGTTTTTCATTGACTTGGAAGATTTTTTTCAAGTTTTTATTTTAAATCCAGTTAGTTAATGTACAGTATTAAATTAGTTTCGAGTGTACAATCCAGTCACTCAAATGTACAATCCAGTCATAAAAAATTCAAGAAATTTTTTTATTAAGACTGTCAGAATTGGGACTTTTTTTCAGAATCAGAAAAAAATGGAAAAAGATATTACTAGTGGTTAGTATCAAAATATCTTCAGGAAAAATGTAGTTCTGACTCTACCAAATTTATTTCAATGTCATTCAAAACTCAGGAACTGATGAGTGGAAAACCAAAAGAGTCTAACATATAATGTTGACCTTTCACTTAAATATCATTACTGAATACAGATCCTAGGGGATCAGTTTGCAGAAAATGAATAACAAACATATAACAAGTATTACTGTAAACCATAAATATGTTGATATTATAGGTCATACAATAGTGGGCCTACATTGCTGTAAAAATTGACAGATGCAGATTTTTAATCAGTAACTAAGCCAAAGTTCCATAGTTAAACAGATATTAAGCAAGGGTTCTGTCAAACAAAATGCAAGGAATTCAGTGGTGAACAAAAAATTAAGAGTTCCTGTCCCCATATGATTATCAACTACTGAGTAAGACAGCTTAGGAAAGCACATTTAAAAAAAAAAACCCAAAATACACAAACTGGTTATTTTAAATCACAAAACAATTTGAAGGTAAGAAACAGCATTTGAGAGAAAATTAGAGAATCACATTTGCATAAGAAAAGGCAATACTGGAGCTCAGTGCTGAATGCCAGTTGGAGCCAGTCAAGCCAGGCTGAGAAAGCACATTCTAGGCTGAAGGAATAAAAACTGCCTGCAAAGAGCCAGGCTTGTTCTAGAAATTGGACAAGCCCCACTGTGAATGTGGCAAGTCAGTGAGGGCATAGAAAGCAGGATAGGTGAGTGGAAACTAGGTTATGGAAGTTTATGAGCACAGATCAGCACACTCATATAAGAGCATTTCCCAAGGCAGGAGAAAGAACTGCCTCAAAGTATCAGAAGGGGGGCACTTGGGTGGCTCAGTCCGTAGAGCATCTGACTCTTGGTTTCGGCTCAGGTCATGATCTCAGGGTCGTGAGATGAAGTTCTGTGTAGGGCTCTGTGCTCAGCATGGAGTCTGCTTGGATTTCTATCTCCCTCTCTTTCTGCCTCTCTTCCTGCTCACACATACTCAAATGTGTGCACATGCGCGCATGCTCCCTCTCTGTCTACTAAACTAAAAAAAGCAAAAGAAAGAACAAATCCCTGGCTCCTCACAGAGGGCCTAGAAAAATACCTGGTCTCTCTAGTCAGAATGGGAAATCCTCCATACATGAGTATTTAGAATAGTACTCAATCCTGAAAAGTGGGGAAGATGTTAACAATCCATCGGTTGGACCCCACCTAAAAAAGCTTAAAAGCAAGACCCTAAATGGACAAAATTATTTTCAAGTAATTTCACTACATCCCAGAACCAGAGTCAAGAGCATTGATAGAAATACTAAAATATTCAGCACCAAAAAAATAAAAATTACGACTGGCATCCATTAGAAATTATTAGGCACAATCGAACCACATTGAGAAGGAAAAATAACCATCCATTAAGACTGATCCAGGGGGATCCCTGGGTGGCTCAGCGGTTTAGCGCCTGCCTTTGGCCCCGGGTATGATCCTGGAGTCCCAGAATTGAGTTCCGCCTCGGGCTCCCTGCATGGAGCCTGCTTCTCCCTCTGCCTGTGTCTCTGCCTCTCTCTCTCTCTCTGTCTCTCATGAATAAATAAATAAAATCTTAAAAAAAAAAGTCTGATCCAGAAAAAAAAAAAAAGACTGATGCTGAAATGGAGAGGTGAAAACATTAGTAGACAAGGAAATTGAAACAGATATTATAACTACATTCCACATTTTCAAGAAGCTCCATGAAGGATTGGACATGTGAAGTAGAGACAAGGAAGGTATAAAAACGATGCAAATCAAATTTGTAGGGATTAAAATTAAAACAGCTCAGATAAAAAGTACACTGGATGAGATTAACTGCAGATTACATATTGCAGAAAAAATTAGCTAACTTGAACAAAAAGCAAGAGATATTATCCCAAAGAAACACACAAATAAAAATGTTAGAAACTTAGAAAATAAATGAATATCAAGAGAATGATAAGACAGGCCATGGATAGGGAGAAAATATTTGTAAAACACAAATCTTATAAAAGACTCCTATACAAATATACAAAGAACTCTCAAGGTTCAGCACTAAAAAAATTGAACAACCTGATTTAAAAATGGGCAAAAAAAGAACTTAGTAAATGTAACAAAGAAGATATAAACATGTCTGATAAACACATGCCAAGATATTCAGTACTATACATCATTAGGGAATTACAAATCCAAACAACAATAAAATACCTGTTAAGATGGCTAAAATCCAGAATGGGAACAACAACAAACGTTGGTGGGGATATGGTGCCACAGGAATTCTAATTCCTGCTGGAGGCAATTCGAAATGGCGTAGCCATTTTGGAAGAGAGTTTGGTAGTTTCTTAAAAAAACTAAATATGCCCTATATATGCAATCTGTCAATCAAACTTCGTGGTATATACTCAAATGAGTTGAAAACCTATGTACATACAAAAGCCTACACTAAAAAACTGTGCTATCGATACTCATGTAATGAAAGATCACTTAGCGATTAAAAAGAAATGACATATCCGGCCATGAAAAGGCATGGAAGGACCTTAAATGCACGTTCCTAAGTGAAAGAAGACAATCTAAAAGGGCCATGTACTGTGTGATTCCAACTCTATGACACTTTGGAAGGCAAAACTATAGTAAAAAGATCAGCGGTTGTCCGAGGATTGGGTGGAGAGAGGGATGGGCAGATGGAGCACAGGAGATTTTGGAACAGAAACTATTTGCATAATATCATGATGGTGGATACCTGTTGTATTAATCAGCGTTCTCCAAAGAAAAAGAACTTGCACGTGGTGTGTGTGTGTAGCATGTGTAGTGCTTTGTGTGTTTTGTGCATGTGTATTTATAATGGAGAATTGGCTCACACAATAACTGAGGCTGAGAAGTCCCATGATCTACTGTCTGCAAGCTGTAGACCCAAGAGAGCTGATGTAACTCAGTCCCATTCCAAAGGCCTGGGAACCAGGGGAACCAGTGATGTAGATGCTAGTCTGAGGGCAGGAGAAGAGGAGGTGAGATGTCCCAGTGCAACAATGAAGAACAGGGGCAAATTCTTCCTTCCTCCGCCTCCTATTCTAGTCAGGCCCTCAACATATTAGGTGATGCCCACCCACATGGGGAAAGCAATCTGCTTTCCTGAGTCCAACAATTTCAATATGAATTTCACCTGGAGTACCCTCACAGATACATCCAGAACTAATGTTTATTCTGGGTGCTGCGCGGCCAAATTGACACATAAAATTAGCCATCACAAATAAACCCTGAGTCAGCATGACACTCATATGAATCTCCTTATACCATACTTAACCTCTGATAAAGACAATAAGAAGGTCATAATTCTACCTGATTTTAACATGATACAACAGTCTTACATTCAACAGAAAATGCACTAACCCCATCCTGAGAACCTCAGTTACTCAAGGTAAAGTCCTTGAGTAACATAACTTAATATGAAATCAATAATGCTTATGTACTAGGATATACAATCAATACATCCTAATGTTACATGATAATAAGAGAGTAAAAAAGCCATAATCACACACACATATATTCAAAACAAAAGAAAGGAGTAAATACTCCAGACAATTATACTCCTCATTTCTGTAAGTGGTCACGTGATCATAGCTGGTACTTGTATCTTCTTTCCCAATTCATCCTGTATCCCCTTTATCTTTAGCAGGCACTTCAGCTGGTCGAGGTTCTTCTCCTGGTGGGGTGACCCACATCTGCATTCCTGAATGGTCTTGGTTATTGGTAGTCCTGCCTGGATTGGGTTGTTATAAATTTTCTGTTGAACCTAATCCCAGAGTCTAGGCCTCACAAGAGTTGCTTTAAGGAATCCCCTGTATTCCAGGTCCACCCTTCCTCACCTTCACTGTGGAATTGGTTGTCTGCAAGTAGTCCCACTGGTAGTCAGGATGGATAAAACTTACCATTCTTCTTTGCCTGTTGGTTCAGAGGCGTGAGGAGCTGATGGTGGCCGAATGGCAGCAGTCTTAACTCACATTTAAATGGAATTCTTGTGTCTCCTTGTAGAAGCATTCATCCCTTTGGAGCTAAGACCAGCAGAGCATAAGGTCATGAGAACAAGAAGCAAAACTTTTCTTTTTTTTTTTTAAGATTTTATTTGTTTGTTCATGAGAGACACACACACAGAGAGGCAGAGACACAGGCAGAGGGAGAAGCAGGCTCCATGAAGGGAGCCTGACGTGGGACTCAATCCCAGGTCTCCAGGATCACGCCCTGGGCTGAAGGCAGCACTAAACCGCTGAGCCACCCGGGCTGCCCAAAGTAAAACTTTTCTAAAGGTTCATTTGGGGTAACAATGCTACTACTTCCATTTTGACCTCTTGATTCCTGCACCTGTGAACCTTGGCTATGGAAGAAATAGCACCACGTATCAGGTACTGATTAAGATCACATATGACCCCCTAGAGAATCTTGCCACCCAAGCAACACTGTTACTGAGTTTTCAATGTTCATCGTTCTATTAAGCAGTTGTTTCAGGATGGTGAGGAACATGGTAAGACAACAAATTCCATAACCGTAGGCCCATCACAACACTTTGTCTGTTTATGATATGTGCTTCTTAATGAGGAGAAATGCTGTGTGGAATACCATGGCAATGGATAAGGCATTCTGTAAGTCCAGAGATAATAGTTTTGGCAGAAGTACTGCATGCGGGGAAGACAAATCTGTATCCTGAACAAGTGTCTATTTCAGTAAGCACACAATGTAGTCCCCTCCATGATGGAAGCTATCCATTGTTATCAATCTGCTACCAACTAGCTGGCTTATCACCCTGAGGACTGGGCCATATTGGAGACAGTGCTGGACTCTGCTGCTGGCAGGCTGGGCACTCAGTGGTGAGCAGAGCCAGGTTGGCCTTGGAAAATGGAAGCTCATGTTGCTGAGCACAGGCATAACCTCCAT
Source organism: Nyctereutes procyonoides (assembly GCF_905146905.1). Classification (NCBI taxonomy): domain Eukaryota; kingdom Metazoa; phylum Chordata; class Mammalia; order Carnivora; family Canidae; genus Nyctereutes; species Nyctereutes procyonoides. Next base: position 61,276,959 of record NW_026575146.1, on the reverse strand, counting down.
CATGCTACCATGAACACTCTGTTGATAAGCTCATTGGGCAATGACAAGGGTGGCTGGGGAAAGAGGCTGACTCGTATCCACAGAACAAGTCATCTTATGTATTTGATTATTAAAATACTCCTCTGCTGAGGTGATCCTTTGGTGAAAATTCACATAAAAAACAAATATCTTCACATTTTTGACCCATTCAGGGTAGTTTATCCATATACCAATTTTCCAATCATGTGCTTGAAATTTTCCATTTCAAGTGCCTGACCATCCAGCCAAACCATTGGCCACAGCCCATGATTCAGTATAGAATCACATGTCTAGATATCTCTCCTTCCAAGAATTTATCCTTCACCCAGGTAAACTGCCTCAAGTTCTGCCCACTGGGGGAAGTTTTCTTCATCAAAATCCTACAAGGATGTCCCAGAGAGTGTGGCAGTCCACTTTTGGGTAGGGCCAGTATAGTAAGCAGAGCCATCCTGTAATCAGGACTGGGTCTTTTCTTCCTTTGTCAACTAATCTTAGGGAACTCCTTGAGAGGCCCTATGTGCATGCTGAGAGAGAAATAGCAGTGTAGCAGGGGTGGAGCCATGGGTATTTGGGTCACATCTCCATGTCACTTCTTTGTGCCTTTAGGACCTGCTCTGTACTGATCATACGTGTGTGTGTGTGTGTGTGTGTGTGTATAGCACCCCCATTTGATGATGGGGTGCTGCTGTGCAAGCCCAACTTTATGGGTAGGGTAGTACTCCATTAATGACAAACAGGTTAGGTCACATGGTAACTTAGTGTCATGAGTAAGTGTTCAGTCTCTTGGCCCAGTAGCAGGCTAAGAGCTGTTTCTCAAAATGAGAGTAGTTATCTATGGATGATAGAAGAGCCTTGCTCCCAAACCCTTAAGTCCTGTTCTTTGATTTACATGTAAGGGCCTGCAAAAGACTCCAAACAGTAGGGACACCTGAGTGGCTCAGTGGTTGAGCATCTGTCTTCAGCTCAGTGTGTGATCCCGGAGTCCCGGGAACGAGTCCCACATTGGATTCCCCAAGCAGAGCCTGCTTCTCCCTCTATTTCTCTCCCTCTATGCCTCTCTCTCTCTCTGTGTGTTTCTCATGAATAAATAAAATCTCTCTCTAAAAAACAAAAAAGACTCCAAACAGCAACCCTATCTGCCACTGGTACTTCAAGTACCATATGGTCCCAGTGGTGCATCATATGGCCCAAGCGGCAGAGCAGCTTGTATAGCAGCACGGACCTATTGCAGAGCCTTCTCCTGTTCTGGGTCTCACTCAAAACTAGCAGCTTTTTGAGTCGCTTGACAAAAAGCCTGGAGTAACACACTCACATGAGGAACACGTATCCTCCGGAATCCAAAGAGGGCCACTAGGCATCATGCCTCCTTCATGGTTCCTTCATGGTTGCAGGAAGGGTCAGATACAACAACTTAGCCTTCAGCTTAGAAGGAATCTCTCATCATGCTCCACACCACTGGACCTCTACAAATCTCACTGAGGTAAAAGGCCTCTGCATTTTGTCTGATTTATTTCCCACCTCTGACACACAGGTGTCTTGCATAAATCTAGAGTAGAAAGCCATTACTTCTTTCTCACTAGGTTCAGTCAACGTAATGTCATCAACATAATGAACAGCTGTGCTATCCTGTGGAAGGGAAAGCCTATCAAGGCTCCTGACTAGATTAGGCTGGAGAGTTGATATGCCCCTGAGGTAGGAGAGTGAAGACACATTGCTGTCCTTGCCAGCTGAGAAAGAACTGCATTGCATCTGGTGTAGGCCTGATGGGCATGTATGGAGAAAAAGACATTTGCCAGATCAATAGCTGCTTGCTAGATACTGGAGGATGTGTTAAATTGCTCAAGCAATGAAGCCACATCTGGCACAGCAGCTGCCCTTGGAGTCACTGCCTGGTTAAGTGTACAATAATTCACTGCCACTCTCTAAGCCACATAGAATGCGGTGGAACCACTTCCTCCTGCATCTTTCAAGTCCTGCACTGACCCCTGTTGTCCCTCTGGGAATGTGGTGGTACTCTTGCTTTTCTATTTTCCTAGGTAGATACAATGGCTCTAGTGGCTCCCACTTGGCCTCTTCCACAGGTGTAGTCATCACTCCACAGGTCAGGGGACAAACGTAGGGATTCTGCTAGTTGCTGAGTTATGTCTATTCCAAAATACATTCTGGAAGTGGGGAAATAACCACAGGACTTGTTTGGGGACCTGCTAGGCCCACTGTGAGATGATAAAAGTCCGTTGATCATTTGACCTCCATAAGCCTTTATTCTGATTTTTGGGCTTCTATGATGTTTTGGGTCCCTTGAAATAGAATCACTTAAGAGCCAGTGTCCAGTAGTGCTCTAAAGTTCTGCTCATATCCTTTTCCCCAAGTCATGATTACTCTGGTAAAAGGTCATGAGTCTCTTTAGGGAAGGCTGGGACAAAGATTAACAATATAAAATTCATTATTAAATTGGAGACCCAGCCTTCCCTTCATTCAAGAGCTTCTGCTCATGTCTGGGAATCGATTGAGGAGCTGTGACTTTCCTTTTTATGAGTTAATTTAGACATTTATTCACTTGATCTAAAACTCTTCTACTTATACAGCTCACATAAGAACTTAGTAGGCTTTATATCCAATTCACTTCTGGAAACACTGTGATCAATTAGCCAATGCCATAGGTTTGCCTGGGTCAGACTTTTCTGATTTTTGCTTTGACTCTGCTGTCCATTAGAGTAGCCACACTTTGCCTTAGGTGGTTGAATGCTGCCATTTGGTCCCTTCCATCCCAGGACCCAATTATTCTATTGCATTTAGGTTTCCCAATCCAGTGACTATAATTCCCACTATGAGGGCAGGCCTCCAGAGAAAGTAATCACAGAACTCTTCAAGGATGCTAGAGCTCCTCTCACAAATGTATTCCTCATTTGGTGGAAAGTATGCTTCCTGGATCCCTCTGGTGGGGTGAGTAGGTTTTACATGACAAAGTCACTCTAACAACCAATCTAAGACTTGAATTTCTCCCTTTACACGAAACCAAGGCATGTCCAGAACTTCCAATGCACTCATGGTGGGTCCATGTTTCAGTCAACCAACCAATCAGTTATAGCCCTTTCTAATTCCCTGAGCTGCAGCATTAAATACAGAAACTCTACTTAGGGTTTTGCCCATAAGTTCAGATCCAACCTTAATAATGAGTTCCTTCTTCCAATATCTCATATCCTTTGTATCCACTTCCACACATGTTCCTCCAGATTTTGTCTGTATAAATTATGAGACTAAAGTAGTTATTTTGGAGTATAGCACACTTCCTTATGAGTCACATATTGTAGAGACCACTTGTGCTGGGCATGAGGAGGACAATACTGATGGTAAAAGAGTCTCACCATAGTTTAGAGGTGAATGCTCCTCGCTTCATCACAATCTTCCTATAAGTCCCCATCCCAATTTAGAGGATTCCATTGTTTCCTGATCAATGCCCTCACTTTAACAGTAGACTGACCACCCTTCAAGGCTGAGAGTTCAACTTGCATTGTAATTCAACCAGTTGCATGGTGAGGTTCTTTGCTTGATTGTCAGCCCTGTAGCAATAGGAGGTAATGGTCTCCTTTAGGACACACATAGATACTCTTAGGTCATTTATGTGGCACTTGACTTGGGAATTCAAATCCCTAAGCTCATTCTTTTCTTTTAACATCTTGTTCAATGACATTAAGAGCAATCAACCAAAATCATATACATTCATTTTCCAAAAATGTTTAGAAGTATTATATATAGAGTCATTTAGCTCTTTATAATATTTAGAGTATCCAGTACAGATATTTTGCATATCTCCATAAATATTTCACACCATGGACTATCAGTGCTCCCTTTACTACTAGAAATAGATACAGTCACACCTCAAAATCTGATTGGATTAGAGAACCAATTCCAGAAACTCTAGAAACAATTCAGAAAACTTTTTCTTCTTTTTTTTAAGGTTTTAATTTTCGAGAGACAGAGAGAGAGAGAGAGAGAGGCAGAGACACAAGCAGAGACACAAGCTCCCTCTCTCCGTGCAGGGAGCCTGACGTGGGACTCAATCCCGGGTCTCCAGGATCATGCCCTAGGCTGAAGGCAGGCGCTAAACTGCTGAGCCACCCGTGCTAATAAAACTTATTCTTTTAACTGCATTTTTCTAGAACCACTGTCAACACCAAAATCCATATTAATCAAATTTCTCCAGAGAAATAAAACCAATAGGGGACACACACACACACACACACACACACACACACACACATATATAATTAAATTCACATTTATACATATGAAAGGAAATTTATTATGAGTGATTGGCTGACATTATTCTGGAGGCTGTGAAGTTCCACAGTCTGTCATCTGCAAGCTGGAGACCCAGGAAAGCTGGTGATGTAATTCAGTTCAAGTCCAAAGGCCTTAGAACAAGGGGAGATGCTGGTATAAGTCCCAGTCTGAGGCAGGAGAAAATGAAATGAGATGGCCCAGCTTAAGCAATGAGACAAGAAAAAAAAAAGACAAATTTTTGGAGAAATTCCTCTATATCTTCTTCTACTTCAAGCCCTCACAGAGACAGACATTATATAATAACAAAAGGGTCAATTCTACTCAAAAATACATAACAGTCCTAAATGTATATGCACCAAACAACAGAGTCAAAAAGGATAGAACTGAAAGGAGAAATATACAAATCAACAGTTATAGTTGAAATCCTCAACATCCCTCTTTCAACAGTTGATATAAAAACTATACAGAAAATCAGGCAGGATATAGAATAACTCAACAGCATCGCAAATCAACAGGATTTGATTGATTCTATAGACTACTCTGCTGGTTGAGAACAGAAAACACATTCTTTTTTTTAGTGAAAGGGAATAAAGGGGAAAGGAGAGAAAATAAGTGGGAAATATCAGAGAGAGAGCGAGAGAACATGAGAGATTCCTAACTCTAGGAAACAAACAAGGGGTGGTGGAAAGGGAGGTGGGCTGGGGGTGGGAGTGACTGGGTGATGGGCACTGAAGAGGGCACTTGATGGGATGAGCACTGGGTGCTATGCTATATGTTGGCAAAAGGAACTCCAATTAAAAAATTTTTAAAAACACATTCTTTTTTAAGATTTATATCTATTTATTCATGAGAGACACAGAGAGAGAAACAGAGAGGCAGAGGGAGAAGCAGGCTCCATGCAGGGAGCCTGACATGGGACTCGATCCCGGGTCTCCAGGATCACGCCCTGGGCCAAAGGTAGTGCTAAACCCCCAAGCCACCCGGGCTGCCCCCATTCTTTTTTTTTTTTTTAAGATTTTATTTATTTATTCATGAGACACCACACACACACACACACACACACACACACACACACAGAGAGGCAGAGGGAGAAGCAGGCTCCATGCAGGGAGCCTGATGTGGAACTCCATTCTGGAGCTCCAGGATCATGCCCTGGGCCAAAGGCAGGCGCTAAACCACTGAGCCACCCAGGGATCCCCCCAAGAAAACACATTCTTGTCAGAACATAAACAAAATAGACCATATCCTAGGTGATAAAATTAACCTTGACAAATTTAAAATAATTTACATCATGTAGAATATATTCTTCAATTAAACTGGAATCAAGCTAGAAATACAAAATAAAGATAAAAGGAAATTTTCCACTTAGAAGGAATTTCAAGGGAAATGATAAAATTCAGTAAGCTATACAAAAATAAAAATATAACATATCAAACTTTGTGGAACAGAGGTAAAGCCTTTGTTGAGAAAGAAATTTATTTTATAAAATGCATATAATTAGAAAAGAAGGAAGGTCTGAAATTTAAAAAAAATCTAAGGTATCATATCAAGGAACTAAAAGAATCGTTACAAAATAAAACCAAAGGAAGCAGAAGGAAGGGAATAATAAGAGTGGAAATGAATAAAATAGAAAAAAAGAATAATAGAGGAAAGCAATGGAAATAAACTGATTCTTTGAAAAGATCAGAAATTTAACGATCTTCTAGTAACTGGCAAAGAGAGAGAGAGAGAGATTGAGATCTCAAATTACCCATATCTGGACTATGGAACATCACTACAGACCCTGAAGACATGACAATGGTAATAAAACACTTGGAAGAATTCCACCTGCATACATTTGATAATTTAGAGAAAATGGATCAATTTATGATTAAACCCCCACATAAACCAGAAATTACCACAACTCACTCAATATGGAACACGTCATTTGAATAGCCCATAACCTATTAAGGATATTTAATTTACAATTTAGAAAACCACCAAAAACAAAATCTCTAGGCCCAGATGTTTTCACTGCAGAATTCTACCAAATGTTTGAAGAAGAATTAGCACTGATCTACAAAATCCCTTCCAGAAAGTCGAAAAAATAGGAATAGTTCTCAATTCATCTTATAAAGCTAGTATTACCTTGTTATGATAACCAGACTCTTTTTTTTTGGTATATTTTTTATTGGAGTTCAGTTTGCCAACATATAGCATAACACCCAGTGTTCATTCTGTCAAGTGCCCCTCTCAGTGCCCATCACCCAGTCACCCCATCCCCTGGCCCACCTCCCTTTCCACCACCCCTTGTTTGTTTCCCAGAGTTAGGAGTCCCTCATGTTTTGTCACCCTCTCTGATATTTCCCACTCATTTTCTCTCCTTTCCCCTTTATTCCCTTTCATATATTTTATATTCTCCAAATGAATGAGACCATATAATGTCTGTCCTTCTCCAATTGACTTATTTCACTCAGCATAATACCCTCCAGTTCCATCCACATTGAAGCAAATGGTGGGTATTTGTTATTTCTAATGGCTGAGTAACATTCCATTGTATACAGAGACCACATCTTCTTTATCCATTCACCTTTCAATGGACACCGAGGCTCCTTCCACAGTTTGGCTATTGTGGACATTGCTGCTAGAAACATTGGGGTGCAGGTGTCCTGGTGTTTCACTGCATCTGTATCTTTGGGTAAATCCCCAGCAGTGCAATTGCTGGGTCATAGGGCAGGTCTATTTTTAACTCTTTGAGGAACCTCCACACAGTTTTCCAGAGTGGCTGCACCAGTTCACATTCCCACCAACAGGGCAAGAGGGTTTCCCTTCCTCCATATCCTCTCCAACATTTGTTGTTTCCTGTCTTGTTAATTTTCCCCATTCCCACTGGTGTGAGGTGGTATCTCATTGTGGTTTTGATGTGTATTTCCCTGATGGCAAGGGATGCGGAGCATTTTCTCATGTGCTTGTTGGCCATATCTATGTCTTCTTCTGAAATTTCTGTTCATGTCTTTTGCCCATTTCATGATTGGTTTGTTTGTTTCTTTGCTGTTGAGTTTAATAAGTTCTTTATGGATCTTGGATACTAGCCCTTTATCTGATATGTCATCTGCAAATATCTTCTCCCATTCTGTAGGTTGTCTTTTAGTTTTGTTGACTGTTTCTTTTGCTGTGCAGAAGCTTTAAATCTTGATGAAGTCCCAATAATTCAGTTTTGCTTTTGTTTTCCTTACCTTCATAGATGTATCTTGCAAGAAGTTGCTGTGGCCACGTTCAAAAAGGGTGTTGCCTGTGTTCTCCTCTAGATTTTGATGGATTCTTGTCTCACATTTAGATCTTTCATCCATTTTGAGTTTATCTTTGTGTCTGGTGTAAGAGAATGGTTTAGTTTCATTCTTCTGCATGTGGATGTCCAATTTTCCCAGCACCATTTATTGAAGAGACTGTCCTTTTTCCAGTGGATAGTCTTTCCTGCTTTGTTGAATATTAGTTGACTGTAGAGTTGAGGGCCCATTTCTGGGTTCTCTAGTCTGTTCCATTGATCTATGTGTCTGTTTTTGTGCCAGTACCATACTGTCTTGGTGATCACAGCTTTGCAGTACAACTTGAAATTCGTCATTGTGATGCTCCCGGCTCTGATTTTCTTTTTCAATATTCCCCTGGCTATTCAGGGTCTTTTCTGATTCCACACAAATCTTAAGATTATTTGTTACAACATCCTGAAGAAAGTCCATGGTATTTTGATAGGGATTGCATTAAATGTATAAATTGCCCTGGGTAGCATTGACATTTTCACAATATTAATTCTTCCAATCCATGAGCATGGAATATTTTTCCATCTCTTTGTGTCTTCCTCAATTTCTTTCAGAAGTGTTCTGTGGTTTTTAGGGTATAGATCCTTTACCTCTTTGGTTAGGTTTAGTCCTCAGTATCTTATGCTTTTGGGTGCAATTGTAAATAGGATTGACTCCTTAATTTCTCTTTCTTCAGTCTCATTGTTAGTGTATAGAAATGCCACTGATTTCTGGGCATTGATTTTGTATCCTGCCACACTGCCAAATTGTTGCATGACTTCTAGCAATCTTGGGGTGGAGTCTTTTGGGTTTTCTATGTAGAGTATCATGTCATCTGCAAAGAGGGAGAGTTTGGCTTCTTCTTTGCCAATTCAAATACTTTTTATTTCTTTTTGTTGCCTGATTGCTGAGGCTAGGACTTTTAGTACTATGTTGAATAGCAGTAGTGAGAGTGGACATCCCTGCCATGTTCCTGATCTTAGGGGAAAGGCTCCCATTTTTTCCCCATTGGGAATGATATTTGCTGCGGGCTTTTCATAGATGGCTTTCTAGATGCTGAGGAATGTTCCCTCTATCCCTACGCTCTGAAGAGTTTTGATCAGGAATGGATGCTGTATTTTGTCAAATGTTTTCTCTGCATCTATTGAGAGGATCATATGGTTCTTGTTTTTTCTCTTGTGATAACCAGACTCTTCACTCTAGAGAAGACACTGATGGTCACCAGTGGGAGATGGGGAAAACAGGGGATGGGGATGGCAGAGTGCCCTGTGTTGAGCACTAGGTGATGTATAGAAGTGTTGAATCACTATATTGTACATCTGAAACTAACACTGTGTCCGAGTGGGGCTTATTCTAGGGATGGCACTTCTAGGCGTCTGTCTAAGTGAAATTAAAACTTAAGTCCATGCAAATATCTGCACGTGGTTGTTTATAGCCGCTTTATTTGTAACAGCCATAAGCTGGAATCAACCAAATTTTCTAGAATAAGTGAATGGTTAAGCAAACTATTGTATATCAATCCTGTGGACTACTATGCTGCAATCAAATGGACCCACTGTTGATACGTGTGAGTATTCGAATGGATCTCAAAGACATTATGCTGAATTAAAGAAAGCTAATCTTTAAGTTGACTTTTGAAGGGCACATATTGTATGAATACGTTTATATAGCATTCTTGAAATGACAATGTGATCAAAAAAGGAGACAGGTAAGTGGTGGCCACGGTGTAGGGAGGTGGACAGGGCTAAGCTGGGGAGGTGTGTGTAACTGTAAAGGGAGGCAGGAGGAGATCTTGGTGGTGATGGAGCAGTTTGTATCCAGATTATGAGGGTGGCTATACATTTAACAAAATGACACACATATATTGTATAGATGCCAGTTTCCTTGTTTTGATAAGTATTCTATTGTTACATAAGATGTAACCATTTGGGAAAACTGGATAAAGATTACATGGAACCTCTTTGCTCTATTTTTGCAACTTTGGGGCAATCTCTAATTATTCCAAAACAAAACTTTTAAAACAGAAATGTGCTAAAATAAGAAAAAATCTATATAGAAATTTTTTGTTTGTTTTTTTGAGAATGTTCACCTGTTCAAGACAATGCCGACTTTGAGGCAGTCATTTTATCATTGGTAACATAAGAGAAGCACAATTTTTAGAAGGAGACTCTATTTCAGGGAGAATTTAATGTAATTTTTGACACACTGTATTAGAAATATTACTATGCTGAATAACATTAGCCCACTTTTGAGATAGGTTAACCGTGTGCAGATAAATCTAGTAATCAATGAATAACGTTAGGACAGAAAGGCAGTCTCCTCAGGTACACGATATCATGCTATATGCTATTTTTCATTAATTGAAGCAATTCTGTAGAGCTCTGATGTCAAGATAAGTGACAAGTCCAATGCTTCTGAGATATAATGAAGAATATAAAGAGTTTACATAGTAAATTGCAGCAAATGGATTCAGTGATGAAAACCGAGTGGCAGAGCTGGTGGAGAAAGTAGCCTTCACGGTGAGACATTTTCTGAGAGATTCTGGAGAGATTTGGTGACATTGCCAGGTTCGCCCAGGGCTGGGGACTGGGCCAAGCCCAAGATTTTTCGGCCCCTGATTCATGATCTTCCCTAAGAGTCACCTCTGTTCCTCCCCGCACGTCCCCCTGTGTCCTCACATCAGCTTCACACCTGTGGGGTTTCAGGGCCTTGGACAGGCTGCCCCACCAGCACCCCCTCTCCCCCCATGCCTGGCTGCAGGCTGGCTCCGTGCTGTCTCAAGAAGCAGCCCTCGATGAGTCCCATTACAGCTAACGAGCTCCTCTGCAGCTTAAAATACTTTAGTCAGAAGAAAGAAAAATATTTTAGAAAGTGTCTAATTGGAGCTATCCCAATCACAGAGTTTTCATCATCAGCCTTTGTATCTCAAGCTTTTGTAAGCCCAGTTATTCTGAGACACATTTTCAGGAGAAAGGAGAAAGGAGAGGGTTGGGATTTTTGGTTTTTTTTTTTTCCTCCTTTCATTGTCCCCCTTCGGTCCTCATAGTTGATAGTACTGAGTGTACAGCACCAAAAATGTTCACATGTTCATATTTACAGTTGGGAAGATTTCTTTTAAAAATGCCATTTTGATGCATTCTTACTAATAAAGTCATGAGACTACCTTCTGCAGTAGAGCATCAAACATGACTGTTATTTCTCTGTAAAATCAAATGTGATGCTGGCCGAGTGTGGGCCTTCGATCAGTGTGGGCCTCAGGCCATGCCTGGGTACCAGGTCAGGATGAGCCCCGGGGCAGCCCGGCTCCGAGCCTGGTCCCTTCATCTGTGTCATTACCAGCTTGGCCCGGACCCCATTTAGCTTACATATGCTATGATTCTGCGCCGCTAGTTCTTAGGGTGATAAAAATGACTTTAAAAAGTAGCTTAAGAAGAAAACTTGGCCTAACCTATCACAGGCGGGAGGTTTACTCTTCCCTAATTTTTTTTTTTATTTTAAATTTCTCTTGCCTATTTTGAATACTATCCCTAAAATACCTACCAGTGGTTGTGTGGCTATTAAAGTGCTTTCATGAGCGCACACCCGCTCCGTCACTGAGCTAGCTGCTGGCAGGGGAGACGCAGTGTGCTGCTCCCATATGCTTTTCCTATGCCAACTGTCATAGAAGAAAATCCTGCTGCGGTTCTGCTTTTGCAACATGACCCGAATAACCAGAATGTGTGGGATTCACACGTTCTCAAGGTGCGATCTTAATTCCAGTTCTGCCAGGAATTAACCACGTGAGCCCCTTGGAGTCTGCTTCACCAGCACTAAAAAGAAAATTGAGAGCACATGGCCAGAAGCTCTCAGGGGTCCCTCCTTGCTTCTGTAAACTCTTTGGGACTCAAGAATGAGCATGTCAACTGCAGAATCAGCTGCTATATCCTGGACTCATGACCACAGGCTGCTCATGGATGAAGGGGGAGGATGCCCAGCCTGCTCAGAGGCATCAGCCTTGGACTCAGGCAATGCAATCCTCCAACCCAAGACACAAACAGGAACAAGTGGGGCGAAGGTAAAGGAGCAGCTGGATTCTGTCGTGGTGATGGCAGCTGTTCTCCAGGGGTGGTGGCCTGTCCAGCTGGCTGACGGGCCTCCAGGGCTGCATCTTGGCTGATTCCCCGGCATACCGGTTTATAGGACCTGGTTCCAGTCATAACCATAAAAGTGAAAAAAGCAGTTGCTTTCACTTTCACTTATGAACGTAATGACCTGCTCACAAGCATTTTTCTTCTTGCCACTCAGTTGGGGACCCCAGATGTAGAAATTGCCCGCCCCACGGGAGGGCTGCTTCCATCACAGGCACAATGGTGGTTCCACTGAGTCGAGGCTGAGATTGCCTCCTGGTATCCCAGTCTCTGCAAATCTCTGGATAAGTTGGGGGTGGGGGTGGGGTTTAGAGTTAGGGGATGTGCAGAAGAAACCCATCCCAATTAGCAAGGGATCCTCTGTCTTGTCTCCCCACATTCTATAGCCTATCAAAATTAATGAGCAACAGCAATAACACACTGGCTGGACCAGGAAGATCTCAAGGTCCTCAGAAATGAAGGTGTGGGTTGGGTCACCCAGTAAGGAAGGCAACGAGCTAAGGACTCCTAAGGGCATGGTGAGTATGGAGTGGCTGAAGGGTGTCGCGGGGCCAACACTGTTGCAGAAGCACATGCTGACTCATATTTCCTTGCTTGTTCCAGAACTAACTTCCTTGTTCCTCCCCTTGTTTGTAAAACCATCTATATGGTCTTCTCTAGGGACAGTTAAATTCACTGTTATCAGTGGGTTTCAGACGTTGGAGATGTGCCCGTGACCATGGTGAAGGAGAGAATTGGGTGGTGCCCAGTGAGCTAGGACAGGGGCAGGGAGCAGACACTGGAGACTCTGCCTTTGTGAGTCAGGGCTGCAATCTTCACTGTCTGAACGATGTTTCTGGGATCCTGGGTGTGTTGAAGAATGTATATGGATTTTGGGAAGCCCTGCTTGTTATATTTTGACTGTCCAGTTCCCGCCTGTCTCCTGGCTCTGAGGAAACGCCCCAGATGTCATCCCTGAGTGAGAGACAACGTGCTGCCTACCACTCTGCGTGCTGCTTCCCTCTCCCTGCAGGTGTTGGGGGGGTGGTCCACACTCCGTGCTAGGCGGGGCTTATTTTGTTTTTTATTCCTTTCACCCTCTTTAGTTATTATTATTGTGTTGTGATAAGAACACTTAACATAAGATCTATCCTCTTAGCAATTTTTTTAAAAAGATATTATTTATTTATTCATGAGAGACTCACAGAGAGAGAGAGGCAGAGACACAGGCAGAGGGAGAAGCAGGCTCCCTTTGGGGTCCCTGATATGGGACTCAATCCCAGGACCCCGGGATCACGCCTGGAGCCGAAGGCAGACGCTCAACTACTAAGCCACGCAAGTACCCCTCTTAGCAAATTTTTAAATGCACAATACAATATTTTTCATTATAGGCAGGTCTCTAGACTTAATTCATCCTGCATAACTGAACTTTGTGCCTTTGACCGCATCCTCCTCATTTTCCCTCCCGTAGTCTCTGGCAATCACCATTCCACCCTCTGCTTTGATCTGTTGGACCGCTTTAGATTTCCTCATGCAAGTGAGATCATGCAGCATTTGTCCTCCCCTGTGTGGCTTATTTCACTTGGCTGGATGTCCTCCAGGGTCACCCATGTCACAAATGGCAGGATATCCTTCCTATGAAGGCAGAATAAAGTCCCATGATATGCACACCCCACATCTTTATCCATCCCTTTCATGGATGGGCCTTTACATCGTTTCCAACTCCTCCCTGCTGTCAATAGTGCCGCAGTCAATGTGGGGGTGCAGAGGTCTTCACGAGACTCTGATGTCAATTCCTTTGGGTGTGCACTCAGAAATAGGGGAGACTCCTCAAAAAATTAAAAATAGCTCCGGGTCAGGCAAAGATAAAAGGAGCAGCAGGGTCCCACTAAAAGGCAAATGTAATCCTGCCCCCTACCCACTCCAGCCCTGAATCCAGCGGTGTCTGGTTTCTACTAATCTCCCAGACAAAGTCCTCCAGCCGCCCCACTGATTCTGTGAGCTCACTGTATCCTTTAATCAATCCTCCTTGAATTAAGAAAAATTGTCAAATTATGTTGTTCGCAGCTAAGAACCCTTACTGCCATGAGGGGTTTTGGCATTTGTAGTCTGGGGTTTATTGCGGTTGGGATGTGGGGCAGAGCTCGCAGTTTCATTACTAGGGAAATCACGGTTCATGCCCCTAAAGATCTGGGACTTAAAATAGAAGTTGAAGCAGAGAACGATGGGCAACCAAGAGGAGCTCTGTGGCTCTGAGGTTTTGATAAACACCTCAAGAACCAGAAGGACATCAGAGTGCTTCAAAGAATTTCAGTAACATCCCAAGAACATTTTCATACATGGCATTCCCTATTCTCAATTGGGAAATTTGTGATGCCATTGTATTATTCACTTTCAGGAACATTCTGATCCTGCAACTCCCCTCTCTAGGGAGTTTCAGCCTCTCCATGGAACAAAAGTAACTCTGGTATTGAAAACTGTGTGGGTGGGATCCTGAGATCCTGCTCCCACAGATGCCTTTGTTGAGTTGGATCTCTTCTGTCTGTCCATCACTGGAGTAGGCTACTGATGTTGGCGATGAGGCTAGAATGCCCGTGAGTTGAGGTAGGTGAGGATTTGGGGCAAAGATGAGTCCTTACACTCTTCCCAGCACAGGGACTACCTCCTAGGGTGTGAAATAGGTAGTTGTACCAGAAGGTATGCATGTCCATATGTTTATAAATTCTAGCAAAACATAGGTTTAGGAGGAGCCATGAAATGGAAGCAGGGGCTGATGGCTGTAGACGACTTTCTGAGCTAGGAAGATACATGTGTTCATCCAGCTGTACATTCATTCAGACTCCATTCCAAAGATGCTTATGATTCAGACTTTGAAGGTGTTTTGAGTGTTTTCAATCAAACCCTCAGGGAAACAAGAATTCCACATTCTCTTAAAGAGGATGAGAAGAAGATGTGTAGGTGCTTTCCAAATTTTAAAAATTTTAGCTGCGACTAAATGTGAGCACATATTTTATGCTTCCCTCCACACAAACTACATTTAATTGAGAGAAGGAACTGGAAGCCTGTTCCAAAGAGAGATGGGGGCTATTTAGAAGAATCAAGAGGGTCTCTGCTGAGGGCTGGGGGTGGGGACGTTGACAATAATTGTGGGTTGTAGGAAGCACCTGCTGTGGCCAGACGTCCTGAGTCTTTGACATACCAACTCTTTGAATTCTCCAGCATCCCTATGAGTTCTATACATTATCATTCCCATTTTACAGATGAGAAGCTGACATACAGAGAGGTTAAACAACTTGTCCAAAGTCATGCACCTGCTGTGGAAAGTTAATTGCGAAGCAAACATTCTAGTGCCATTTGACTTTTTAAACTACGTGCCTGTATTATTTTGTGACTAAAATCTAATGAAATTCTAATTGCATAGAGATGTATTTGCTTCCTTTATATTTCACTGGGCCTAAAAGTTACAATATTATGCTTGCAAAAGTTGATGCAAAATTAAATCCAAAGATATCATGCAATATTTTAAATTGGTGTTTAAAATGTCGGGTACAAGCTTTTAGAAGTGACCTTCTTGTTAGAGCTCCATGAATTAAATTCTATTCAGGAATCTCAGTCTATTGTCTCAATGCATCTTTAAATTACCAGACTGGCTGGGCACACCTGTACTTGAAACATTATTTGTCTAATTGCTTCTACTTAATTAAGCAGTACATATTACAACAGATTTCAAATTGATTTCAAATTAAGTAAGATCTAGTAAAACAAGGAGTAACATAAACTGGATTAATTTGTGCCTTTTTGTTTTGCTTTGTTTCCTTTTTTTTCCTTCAAGGAATTTCTTATCTATTTTTTTTTAAAGAAACCAGGATACTATATTCACATTAAATAAAGTTCTATCCATATCATGAGATCTGGACTTCATAATTCAGGTCATTTCTTTTGGCCAATTAGATCATCTAGGTAAAAAATTTCCAATTTTTAGTATTAATTTAGTACTTATGGGATATTATGTAATATCCCATAAGTTGCAATGCAATCCGATTTATGGATGCAATGCAATAAATTGCAATGCAATCCAATTTATGGGATGAAACATGAATCAAATAATTGAATACGGTTTATAATGCACTTGTATTTCTTCTACACAGATATGCATGCATTTTAAGAGTTGAGCCTTACTGACTTTACATAGATGTATCTTTTTGGAAGAGGAGTACTGAGTGTGATGAATAGAATAAAGGTTTAGAAATGGGTTTTGGCTAACAAATACACTTATATATCTACATATATTATTAAAATAATTTTATTTTATTCCCTAAAACACTATGTACATGTCTTTTCCTTGGGAATACTTCCTGTGTGAGTCAGCATTCTTAAAATATATGCTAATAGATAATGTTCAATGTGTTACATGCATAATTTTTAGGGTTCTTTGAGTTTACCTGCCAGTTACCTCATTTCAATTTTTATAGATTATAAGATATAAAGCATATGAAACTTTGCATTTTGCCTTGTGTGGACTTTCCATGCACGAGCACTATCCATTTTTAGCCAACAATGCTTTTTCCAATGTGTCCAAGAAAAAAAGGTATGCACTTATGTGCAGAAATTTCCCCATCCCTTCCAGAAAGCAAATAATCTATCTATATGCATATATAATAAGCTTTTTAAAGTGTGTCTTGGAAATTCCGTTGTCTATACAAATGTTTTTAGAGTAATAAGTTTGATGAATACAGCTAGAGTTTATGATACCAGAGCTTTTTATGGTCAGGTGGTTAAATGCCTTCCTCATAACATCACGGTAAAGTCGCACCAGCAAAATGTGCGTGTGAAAGGGTGAGAGGTGTCAAGAATGGATGTCCTTTCCTGGTGACATTACTGCCAGTGGCTATTTTCATCTCTTAAATTCAAACAGGTAATTGATTGATGCTCCCAAACCATCTATGTGTGACTCTTCAAGTTTAGAGAAAGTCCCCCAGGACCTAAGGTTTAATCCCAACATGAGGATGGGGGTGTCCTCTAGAGTTGAAGAGTACGCTGAAATGTGTTTTCACTTGATGTTATGGAGATGAACTGGGAACTGCAGAAGAAAGCATACAGATCACTTCGAAATACCAGCTGTCTAATCATCCCTATTAAAGGTTAGATTCCCATGTGATATTTAAAAATCATCAGCAAGTAGTCATTATCAGTTTTGACTCTTAAACTCTTTTATAAGATGATTTCCATTTACAAAAATCATACTAATGCAATTTCACTCATGTAAGAGTGAATTGCATGCAACATGATGCAGATCATCAGATACATACCACAAAATTAAGCAACCAGATAAAATAATTGGAAGAATCCTTTTTCCAAAACTTCTTCCTCTCTGTTGCTCTCACAGTTCTTCTTTCCAACATCTAATTTCTTTTCTCTGCAAGCCCTCTAAGTAAGACAAAGCTTACTTTGTGAATCCCTGTAATCTGAACATTCATCTCCTCTCATTCTTCCCATTACTTCTGATGACAAAACCACTTCTGTTACTGAGCTGATGGCAAAAGTGGGTATTTGTACTGTATTCCCTTCTTTGAAGTGGCATTCAGTTGCACTGGTAGCTTCATGAAGGAGGATGTGCTTTTATGCTTGTGTTTGGGTGAGGGCAGGTGGCGGGGGGGATGCTGTAATTGTTTTTGTTAAAAAATAAATGTTCAAAACTTTAGCACAGATCAACATTGTATACAGTTTCCATGTCATTAGTAATGACATTTGAAAATCTCGTTGGAATAGTTCGTGGTCTGGAAGGAAAATGTCTTAAGGGCTCTTGGCTCTTGCACCTGTGATTCTCCACTGAAGTCTGTAAAACATTGATGTTCACTCTGGAGTTTTATACTTTTAAACATTATTGACTTTCTGGTAAGAAGTCAGTTGTTAAGACCTTTGAGCATGCACTCTGGCAAGAGACAAACTATTAAATACTATTGGTTTAACCTTATAATTCAGATGTAGGCCCTTCGATTTATTTCACCAGCTTTATTGATATATAATTCACATATCACACAGTATACCCACTGTAAGTGCAAAATTCGGTAGTTTCTAGTATATTCACAGAGAATTCAATCATTTCCACAGTTAATTTCAGGACATTTTCATCACCTCAAAAAGGAATCCAATACCCTTGGGTGATGACCCCACACCTCCCCAAGCCCCAGAGCCTAAGCTACCACTAATTCAGTTTGTTCAAGTCTCTGAAACCTTCATGAGTCAGCACTTTCCTATAAATCTCCAGCTCTCTCTGCCACTATTATTTGAATTTAAGAACTTTATTTTGGGCCAGTTTTGGGTTTATAGAAACGTTGAGCAGAATGTGCAGAGTTGCCATACGCTCCCTTCACCCTTACAATGCCCCCATCCCCTTTTCCCTATTATTACTATGATGTACTAATATTTGTTACAGTTGATGAGCCAACACTGAAACACTATTGTTAATTAAAATTTACATTAGGGTTCAGTCTTTGTGTTGTACATTTTAGGGGTTTTGACAAATGTATATAATGTCATGTATCCACCATCATAGTCTCCTATAGAGTTTCACTGTCTTAAAAATCCCTGCAATCCACCTATTCATCACCCCTTCCCTTGCCCTTAGCTCCTGGCAACCACTGATCTTTTCACTATCTTCATAGTTTTGCTTTATCTACAATGCCATAACCATTTCAGACAGGCTTCTTACACTTAGCCAAACGCTTTGAGGGTTCCTCTATGTCTATTGTTTTTGTTTTTGTTTTGTTTTGCTCGATAGTTCTTTTTTCTTAATTGTGGAATAATATTCTGTTGTCTGGGTATATCACTTTGGTTTATCAATTCACCTACTGAAGATATATACAAAAGACTGTGATTAAAAGTCTGTGATTAAGAAACTGCTGGATCAAAAAAAAAAAAAAGAAACTGCTGGATCATATAATCAGAGTATGTTTAATTTTGTAAGAAATTGCCAAACTCTCTTCCAAAGTGGCTGTACCATTTTGCATTCCCACCAGTCTGTGATTTTCTAGCAGTTTTTAATTTAGTGAAATCCAAATTATCAATTTTTCCATTCAAGAATTTTGCTTTTAGCATTATGTCTAAAAAGTCATTGCCCAACCCTGGGTGACCTAGATTTTTCTCCTCTGTTAAATAGCTTTGTGTTTTACATCTAGATCTGTGATCCTTTTCGAGTTAATTTTTCTGAAAGGCAGCATTGCCTCTGCTCCTTTGTCAAAGATCAGTGGACTGTATTTGTATGGTCCTATTTCTGGGCTCTCTATTCAGTTCCATTGATCTCTTTGTCTACTCTTTTGCCAATACCACAATGGTCTTAATTACTGTAATTTTATAGTAAGTGTTGATATTGGGTGGTGGCAGTTCTCCAACTTTGTTCTTTTCCTTCAGTATTGTGTTGGCTATTCTGTTTTTTTTTTTATGAACTTTGGAATACATTTATCAATATCCAGAAAATAACTTGCTGGATTTTTGATTTGGATTCATTGAATCAATAGATCAAGTTGGGGAGAACTGACATCTTAACAGTTTTTGATTTTCCTATAAAAGGGAAATGAAATATCTCTTCATTTATTTAAATATCCTTTTATTTTATCAGAAGTGTGTGGCTTTTCATCATTATATCTTGTATCTATTTTGTAAGATTTATATCTAAGTATTTCATTCTTTTGTTGCTAATGTAAATGATATTGTGGTTTTAACTTAAAAAGTTACATTACTGTACATTACTGTTACATAGGAAAGCAATCAACTTTTATATGTAAAAATATACCCTGCAATCTTGCCATAATTGTTTTTTGGTTACTGGAATTTTTTGTTGATTCTGTAAGATTTTCTGCATAGATGATCATGTCATCTGTTTATTCTTCCTTTCCAATCTATATCCTTTTTTTAAAAAAAAAAGATTTTATTCATTTATTTGAATGAAAGAATGAGTGAGAGAGAGCACAAGCAGTGGGGAGGGGGTGAGAGGGAGGGAGAAGGAGATTCCCTGCTGAGTAGGGAGCCTGACATGAGGGCTCTATCCCAGGACCCAGGGATCATGACCTGAGTGGAAGGCAGATGCTTAACCCACTGAGCCACCCAGGCGCTCCTTTATGTACTTTTAAAGATCTAGTTGTATTAACTGTGGCTTCTAGGACAAGGTTGTATAGGAGTGGTGAGAGGGGACATCTTTGCCTTGCTCCTGATCATAGTTTGTTATCAGTGTTATGTTTGCTGTAGGCTTTTGATAAACGCTCGCTAACAACTTGAAATAGTTCCCTCTATTCCAACTTTGCTGAAAGTTTGTCATGAATACATGATGGATTTTGTCAAATGTTCTTTTGGCATCTATTGATGTGATCATATAGTTTTTCTTGTTTAGCTTGTTGAAATGGTGAATTTCACTAATTGATTTTATAACATTGAGTCAGTCTTGCATACTTGGAATAAATCCCTTTTGGTCCTGGTATATAATTCTTATAATATATTGCTGGATTTGGTTTGTTAACATTTTATTGAGGACTTTGGTATCTATATCCATGAAAGATATTTGTCTGAATGTTTCCTTTTTTATAATATTTTATGTTTTTGATATTTGGATAATGCTGACCTCATAGAATATATTTAGAAGTATTCATTTTGGTTCCATTTTTTTGGAAAAGATTTTAGACAATAAGTATGATTTTATCTCCTAAAATGTTTGGTAAAAGTCATCAATGAACCCATCTGGCCCTCATGTTCTCTGTTTGGCAGATTATTAATTATTGATGAAAATTATTTAACAGATATAGGCCTATTCAGATTGTTTCTTTCTCTTTGTGGGAGTTTTGGTGCTGGAACACATGCATATCTATACACACCAGAAAATTGGACAAACACTTTGTACCTTTCACATATAGTAACTCAAAATAGATCATAGAATTCAATATAAAATGCAATGGAACTTTATTAAAATTAAGCACTTCTGCTCTGAGAAAAGCACTGTTAACAAAATGGAAAGTCAAGCCATTGTCTGGAAAAAAATATTTGCAAAAACACATATCTGATAAAGGATTGGTATCCAAAATATACAAAGGACCCTTAACACAATTAAAAAAGGGCAAACAAATCTGAAGAGCACCTCACTAAAGACAATATACAGATGACAAATAAGTATATGAAAAGATGCTTCACATCACATGTCATTAAGGAATTGTAAATTAAATTAATTGTGAGATATCACTAAACACCTATTAGAGTTATGTAAAGTCCAGAACACTGGCAAACACCAAATGCTGGTGAGGAAATGAAGCAACAGGAATTCTCATTTATTCCTGGTGGGAATGCAAAATAGTGCAGCCACTTTGGAAGACAGTTTGGCAGTTTCTTACAAAATACACATACTTTTACCATATCATCCAGCAATTGTACTCCTTTGTATAGGCCCAAATGTGTTGAAAGCTTATGTTGCACAAAAATCTGCAACATTCATATGAACATGAAAGTTTATAACAGATTTATTTATGATTGCCAAAATTGGAAGCAATCAAGATTCCCTCAAAAGGTAAATAGACAAATAAACCATGTTACATCCAGACAGTGGAATGTTCTTCATCAGCAAAAAGAAATAAGCTATGAAGCTACAAAAAGACATGGAGGAACCTTAAAAGCATATCGCAATCTATAAGAAACAATCTGACAAGGCTACCCGCTGGATGATTTCAACCAGATGACATTCTGGAAAAGGCAAAAACTATAGTGCTGGTAAAAGAATTGTGGTTGTCAGGAGTTAGCACAAGAAAGGGGTGAATGTGGGAGGCAGAAGGGACTGGAAGGCACTGGAACTCTCCCGTACATATAGTGGTGGATGTATGTCATGATTCTTTGGTCAAACCTACAGAATGTTCAACACAAAGAATGAACCCCTAAGGTGAGCTATGGACTTTTGGTAATAATAATGTATTTTTTTATTTAATATATTTTTTTAAATTTTTATTTATTTATGATAGTCACACAGAGAGAGAGAGAGAGAGGCAGAGACACAGGCAGAGGGAGAAGCAGGCTCCTTGCACCGGGAGCCCGACGTGGGACTCGATCCCGGGTCTCCACCAGGATCGCACCCTGGGCCAAAGGCAGGCGCCAAACCACTGCGCCACCCAGGGATCCCCTTTTTTTTAATTTATTCATGAGAGACACACACACACACACACACAGAGGCAGAGACACAGGCAGAGGGAGAAGCAGGCTCCATGCAAGGAGCCCGACGTGGGACTCGATCCTTGGTCTCCAGGATCACACCCGGGGTTGCAGGCGGCGCTAAACTGCTGCGCCACCGGGGCTGCCCAACAATAATGTATTAATACGGCTTCATCACTAGCAATAAATACCTTCCATATATATTTATAGACATAGTATTTCCTGTGTATGTATTTTCTTTATAGAAAAACATAAGGAAAACAAGGTAGGGACTTTTTTTTAAGGAGGCAAATGGTGGCAAGAAGAGCTACAAAGTTATCTTGCTGCCTTTCTCATTGTGTTAACTGCCCAAAATGGTAAAATCTTAGATCAATGGAACTTCATTTGATTCTTGGAATTTTGGAGTATCACCGTATTT
This sequence comes from Nyctereutes procyonoides, assembly GCF_905146905.1. Taxonomy (NCBI): domain Eukaryota; kingdom Metazoa; phylum Chordata; class Mammalia; order Carnivora; family Canidae; genus Nyctereutes; species Nyctereutes procyonoides. Next base: position 61,254,679 of record NW_026575146.1, on the reverse strand, counting down.
CTGAAAAATAAAAAAATATATAATTACAACTATATTATGTAATAATTATAGAAATATATAACAAACTGGTATTCAGAATTAAATTTTTGAATGTGATATAATTCTTTGTTTTCACGAGGCAGAGCAGTGTTTTGTTTAATTAAAACTATGTAGTTTGAAAATATTATTTTAGTATTATTGAAGGGCAACCAATTCTATAGTAACTTTTATTAATTTCAATAATAATGATTCCTAATATAATAGTTACAGAGGCATGACCCATTCATCTTTTATAAAAAATATTTTACTTATCTGTTTGAGAAAGAGAGAGAGAGCAGAGGAAGGGGCAGAAGGAGAGGGAGAAGCAGACTCTATGCTGAGCACAGAGCCTGATGTGAGGCTTGATCCCATGACCCTGAGGGCATGACCTGAACTGAAACCAAGAGTCAAGTCCTTAACCTACTGAGCCACCCAGGTGCTCAACCCATTCACATTTTCAAATATGAACAGGACTTTCCTTGGGAAGAACCCCTGGTGATCACAACTTTGTCACTGGATCTTAATCAACAGAATGATTCTTATTTATTAATAGTCTATGATTAACTGTTATACTCTAGATAGTGAAATTATCATCAGTAAATTTGGCTTTGGAAGGAAGAATAGTTTGAAAATAATGAAAAAAATCTATAAATCTATATTCTAATCTTCAATATGATTCACTAGACAAATTTGAGGGTATAACCTCTAAAATCTCACCCTCTTACTCTGACATACAGCTCACTTCTACGGAGCTTACACTCACATCTAGTAATGCACGATTTCTTTGTAAGAAACCTGACATTGAATTAAAACTGTTCTTTTTTATTGTTATCCTTCTTTGGTTCTGAGAAGTCTGTTATGACACAGTAACAGCTTTTTCATTTATGTACTCTCTTGATTTTTGTGTTGCGTTGTATGTTTTATGAGCGTGAAATAATGGAATAAGGACAAGCTGCAAACTTTTGAAAAGGTAGATGTTACCTTCATTGTCAGCAAGTGTGGGCGGGAAAAGGCATGAAGCTGTGCTGCCATGTGGCACTGAGAGGAGGGAGTCCCGGGAGGTTCCTACTGCTCTCACAGGCTTATCTTATTTGGGGCCGTCGAAAGCACATCACTCAAAGACAAAGACTTTTCCAGTTCACCTAACCTTACAGGATATGAGGTTCACAGGTAAAAGGGCACAGACACTTTATGCTATATTTTTCTTTGTCTCAGAAGAAAGAATACTTAATTGAGAGTCTTCCAGGTTCTGGATTCCTAAATCCACTCAGCACTAACAGAGGGGCCTTTCTCTGAGCAAAGGAAAGGCCATGCAAACTAAGGTTTAACAGAGGACACCTACAAAGCTAGAGAATTTATATTGGTTTTCTTCACTTTAACTTCACAAGAGCCATATAAAATAGGTATTTTTAGAAAAGATTTTACTTATTTGAGAGAGAGAGAGAGAGAGAGAACATGAGTGGGGTGAGGAGGGGCAGAGAGAGAGAGAGAGAGAAAGAGCATGTCAACCAGACTCCACACTGAGCATGGACCCCCTATAAGGGGCTCAATCTCATGACCCTGAGATTATGACCTGAGCTGAAATCAAGAGTTGATGTGTAACCAACTGAACCACCCAAGTTGCCCTACAGTATTCATTGTTTTCAACAATCTGGAGTTAATATGGATTTCCACCCAAAGTTTGGTTTGGTTGTCAAAAATGATGACACCACACACACACACACACACACACACACACACACACACACCCCAAGAGAGTTTGAAAAGGTTTATACTTATATATGAGACTTTCTGGGGAAAGCAAGGAAGGCTTCCCAAGTTGGTCCAAAAATGGCTTGGAGTTTTTATGATGGTTAAGGCTTGGGCTTGGGGTTGAGAAGAAGATCTTGGCATGTGACCTGAATGTCTCACCTGTACCAAGAGAGGGGCCACTGGCATTTCTTGTTCATTTGTCCAGATAGGGGCACAAAAGGAAGAAAGAAGAGTGGGGCTTGAAAGTCTCAAACATTAAACAAGGGGGTCAGACTCTAATACACCCTAGATTCTAACAATTCATAAGTATACAAGAAAAAGGAAGATATATAAAAGAGTGTAATAAAAAAATAAGTGATACTAAATAAAATAATAATAATAATAAAACAATAATAAATAATAAATAAATAAATTTAAAAAGTGAGATAGGCGATAATAAAAATAAGTGAGATAATAAAAAAAGTGAGATAACCCAAACGCCATGAATGAGAACATGGATCACCAAATTGTAGACATCCTCATGAAGGAGTATAACACAGCTGTGAAAAGAAATGTACTATGATTCTACAGGACAAAGCAGAGAGATCTTCATAAAGTATTTTGAGTGAAAAAAGTCAGATGATGTTCATTATAATACCCTTTTTAGAATGTTCAAGAACAAGCAAAATCATAAAATGAGTGTTGGGGAACATCATTGAAGAGATGTGCCTGCTTGGGGCACCTGAGTGGCTCAGTCCATTAAGCCTCTGCCTTGGGCTCAGGTCATGATCTTAGGGTTCTAGGATCGAGTCCTGCATTAGGCTCTCTGCTTGGGGAGTTTGCTTCTCCCTCTGCCCTTCCCTCCTGCTCATGCTTTCTGTCTCTCACTCTCTCTCTGTCAAATAAGTAAATAAAATCTTAGAAAAGAAAAGAAAAGAAAAGAAAAGAAAAAAAGAAAAAAGAAAAGATGTGCCTGCTGATTGACCCATGAGCTGGACCCAGACAATTGGACTCACCCCCTCTCTGTCTTTGGAATGTGGGTCCCACTTGCCTTTCCCACTCCCAGAGGCTGCTCCCAGGACATGACCTTGAGATAGCAGTGTGGCATGGAGACCATCTGGATGGTCTAAAATGTGACTAAACCCAGTTAGGGCCTCCTTGTAAACATTTAAGATTTGGCAGGCAGATTAGGGACCCATTCATCCTTCTGCTGCCCAAGACAAGCCTCATATATGAGTTCCCTTTACTTATTACAACCATCGTCTACCAACCTGGAGTGCCCTGCCTCTTTCTTTAATCTATTCCTGGCCTCCATATAGGAGCCAGTTTCAGATCATACCAGCTCCCAGAGAATTACCCACCTAACAATAAGTTATTTATTTCACTTTTTAATTTTTATTTAAGTAGGTGCCACATCCAGCATGGGGTCCAATGTGAGACTCAAACTCATGACCCTGAGACCAAGACCTGAGTTGAGATCAAGAATCAGGCACTTAACCCACTGAGCCACCCAGGCACCCCCAAGACAGGTGCCCATATTGAACAAAGGAGGACTTTATGAGGGACACATTGGTAACTACGTTACTTTTCGGGTTCTGAATAGCTTGCAAGGCTGTGATTTGCATTATTTTTACATGAATGTTTTAATATTCATTAAAATATGATTTGTTAACAAATCCATTCAAATAAACAAAATTAAGTTAAAGTCAGGCCAACACATGAACCGGTGATTGCTGAAATGAGAGGTGGACATAAACTATCCATTCAGATGAAGGAAAATCGAGATTGTTCTCGCTATCTTAAGACTCTTTTAATAAAAGGGAGGCTAAGTTTCCACAAGCTTCACTTAGGGGTCCTGAGCGGCACAGATGCAACTGGCCACTGGATGGGAGTCTGTAGGGCTCAGGCTCTGCATGACCTTCCCTGCCCCAGGGACCCTGCCCCAGGTGGCACCCATTATCTCCCCTGCAAAGCCCTTTCCAATCTTGCACCATATGTATGCATTTTACCATGTGTGCTTTTATCTCAGAGGATAGTGTGCATAGTTTATAATCTCCTGGCTGTAATCCGTTTACCTGTCATGATCCTGGGACTGTGACCTATGTGGTGGATTCTCCAGGAGGCCCCTGTCGGCTGTCAGGATCCCCCAAACTGCTCCTGGAGGGAGGACAGAGGTGCCACTCAGACCCAACCATGAAGGAACATTCTTGCAGAGGTGTGATCCACGTCGGAGTACTGGCAGCATGTTTTTTTTATTTACTGTTTCAGTCTAATTCTTTATGAAAGACAGAGAATAATGATTTAACCCCAGGAATCCATGAAGATGGGGACAGGGGGAGTTGGGACACCTCCTGAGAATTAAATTGCCTTTTGGTTCTAGGTTTTGTGGATTTTTATTTGGTCCAATATAAACAACACCACGAGAATAGCTTTTGTTTTTTTGTAATTACAACGCTGCAGCCTGCCCCACTTTGGCGGGGGGGGGGGGGGAGGCGGGCTTCCTTTGATTGAGTGGGTTATGTCGTAATTACCTCTACATCCTGAAGCGGCATACAAGCTTAAAATAAATCACATTTCGTTTTTGTTTGCTTCTGTTAAGATGTCAGTAGGAAAGAAAATTACTCTCTAATGACTTTTGAACTAAAAGTAAAGAATAAATAAAATAAATAATAATATTTGATTATGTAGCCATTGTGTGCGCAGATTTTTTTTGGTACAGGCATCTGAAAAGTCATAATGAGACTTAAAACGCTCTCATTCGCTTATTTCAACAGATGTCAATTTACATTTTGGAATATGCTCACCATGCTCAGAATATGGCAGATATAATCACAAACACCAAGAATAATTCTGGAATCTTCCCAGAATAATTTATGGAAACATTAAATCGTGCTCCTTCTACCCACACCCTCCCCTCCTTTCTCGTTTTATTCTGGTAAAACCCAGCTTTGTCAATCCTTGCCTGGGGCTCCCCACTGGACTTCGTGCACCAGAAGCCCAAGGAAGGTCAGTCTCCGGGAGGAATTTCTGGTTTATCCGAGGGCGAGGGAGACAGTGGAGAAGTAGGGGCAGGGGACAGCAGCGTCCAGGGAGGTGATGAGAGTTCAGTAGGATAGTGATGTGCACACTTGCAGAGGGGCACCAGGGCTGGGGCCCCCTGGAACTCAGCACTGGGCAGCGGGAGCCTTGGTGGCACTCTGGAAGCTGAGGGGGTGGGCACTGCAGCCTGGAATCTCACCCAAGTGGGTTTATAGAAAAAACAAACAAACAACAAACAACCCAACATAAAACGCTGTAACATTTCCTGCAGCCCACATGTTGGAAGTTGAGGCCGACACCTGTTACCCGACCTGCGCGGCTGTGAACACCCGCATGTCTGCAGGTGGCCCTCCTTCTGTGTCACCCTCGGAGCTGTGATCACCAGTGGACCGGGCACCGTTCCCAACAGCTCCTGACCCCATATTCCAAATTGCAACCATATCCTCTGTCCTTCCAGCTCAACTGCTTCGGTGTCCCTGCCCCAAGTGTGTCTATGTCCCCAGAATGCTGGACCCAGAGCTTCGGGACTGGTTTTGGGCCATAACGTTGCCTCGATTTTCCTCCTGGTTCAGGTGAGGCTCCCGCCGGGCAGCACCCACTAGCTATCTCCCTGGTGCGAGCCTTCTGCGGTTTGGAGCCTGGGTGCCCCCAGGTACCTGCCTGCCCCCTAGATGGAACCCCACTGAACCTGCATGGACACCGGCCTGTAACAAGGCAGCAGGAACAGCTCTGGTCCCTGGCCTCCCCAGACCCTCCCTAAGCTTTGGCGGGTCCTCAGCAGGCAGGACACTGACCTGTGCTTGCAACCCCAGCACCCTTCCCGCAGGCTGCTTGCCCAGTGCCTGTGACAGCTCTCCACCCACGAGCTGATGGTTTTGCCTCCCGCTTAATTAAGAAAATAGGACCATTTGGAAGAATTCTCTCCCCTGTCTGCAAGTCCTCCAGGGACTGGCCACCGCGGGCATCCTCTTCCATCCTTTCAAGGATAAAGTTCCCTCCTCCTGCCCAAGACAAACCTTTCCCCCCTGTCCTGGGTCCCTTGGCCACTCACAGCTTCGTGAACTACTCCCGTTTTCCATTAGTTGTGCTCTTCTTCCTGGCATCGCTGGAAGTCCTCTCTAAACTGGATGATTCCCAATGCAACACAGGCATGTGCCAGCATCTTTTTAAAAATCCGTGGTAAAACCACCCATCCCCACTCCTCTACTGTCCAAATTCTCTTTCGCCTCCTCAGGAAAAATTTTATGCAACAATCATCCACATTTGCTGTGTCAACTTTCTCCACCCCTTCTTAATTCCGCCCCCCCCCCTCGACTCTGGCATGTGTCCCGGCCCTCCTGTGAAGTGACGTGGCCACTGATGATGGGCCTCCACATTGCCCAGCACAGGGGACACATGTCCCCCTCATTGGACTCAGCCCATCTGCTGTGACGCACCCAGTGAAACACTCTTGCCTTCTGAAAACATTCGCCCATCGCACTGGGAAACAAATGAACACCCACCAAATGAGGACAAGCTATTTATTCAAGCTCGCTGGAGCGAGAAGAGTCAGCCACCGCGCCTTGGGTCTGGCAGAGACTCAAAGGCAGAGGGGCATGCGGGAGAACTTGGTAGAGGAGATCTAGGAAGGTTCAGGTGTGCCCGGAGCAGCAGCAGTGGTGTGCGGGTAGGGGAATCTGGAGGCAGCTAAGCAGCAGGTGCACATCCCGGGGGATGGATGTTAGGGGAGCATATGTGGCTTTCTCTGGCCAGTCTTAAGTTGGAAGGTGGGGGGAAAAAGAGGAAAGCTGCCAGTTTTTAGTTAAGTCCTAGCCATTTTGGCCTCACTGTTATGGGAATTATTGTAAGGTCTGTAAACAATACAGGAAGCCAAGTCTGACTTGTAGCAGGCTGCCTCACTGGGCCAGTTATAGAGAAGGGGTTGGCTTCTTTGGTAGATCACTGGGGTTTTGAGTCAGAGTTTTATTTTTATACATGGTCTGGCCATCCATGGCCTGTTCAGATATGTGGTCTCTCAGTGTCTCCCAGAGTCCTGTATTCTGCTGACTGCCATCCCCAGCTGTCCTTCTCAATGGACTTTCTGGCGCCCGCCCTCCTGTAAGTAGTGAAATATCTTGTGGATGAGTCCTGCATCCCGAGTGGTCTCCTTTTTTCTCTTTACATACCCCTTTCTTGGTGACCTCCTATAATCCTGCACCTTTTAATTGAGTTTAGTAGGTTTACTTCCTGTAAGCCTGTGTTTTCTGAGAGCACCCAGTTTATTTCTGCGGTTCCCCCCGGAGCTCCTGATCTGGATGCGCACCTGCCTGCTTCACTTGCCTGAACTTTCCCATTTCACCCATGCAACACCCAAGGTTACTGAGTCAGTTGTCAAACTCGGACTCCAAGCTACTTCTTTTGGTTTTCTATCCTCAACGTTCTCAGTGGCCTTTTGAATGTTCATTATTTATGAACGATTAGTGATTTGGGAATCAACTTGAGAAGATGAGAGGGAATGCCAAATATGCCACGTGTGTCTTTGAAAGGTGAGAGAGCTGCACACACCAATCTGCTTCCCCTCGGTGTCTCCTTGGGGATGCACAGCTGTGCCTCCTGTTCGGGCCCTGGTGGCCCCTGGGTGCTCCTGGGTGATGTTTCTCAGGTGGCAGTGGGTGTGGGAAGAGACTGGAAGGGGAGATAAGTTGCCTTGAAGTCAGGGAAATCATTGTATCTTTAAACAGGTGCACATTGGAAATGTTCCTTTTAATCAAAATAAAAAAAGTGATACCATTTTTGAGGGAGTCTCATTTAAATATAGCTTCTTCAGACTACTCTAATTTTTTTAAGTAAAAATAAGTCTTTTGAGTCATATCACATCTTAGTAATGACTGTCATTGAAGGTTACACTTTTAGGGGCAAGGAAAAGAAACAGACTCTTCATTCTTTGACATGCTGCTCCCTCACCTGGATATCCTTTCTCCTCACTCTGATTTTTACTTCCCTAATTTTATTTTATTTACTTATTTTTAAAAATATTTTATTTGTTTTTTCATGAGAGACACAGAGAGAGAGGCAGAGACACAGGCAGAGGGAGAAGCAGGCTCCCAGTAGGGAGCCTGATGTGGGACTTGATCCCGGGACCCCGGGGTCATGCCCTGAGCCAAAGGAAGGCACTCAACCACTGAGCCACCCGGGCGTCCCTGACTTCTCCCATTTTAATTGATTGCTGAAAGCCCAGTTAAAATTTCACGTCCCTTGAAAGCATTTCTAGATGCTTTAAGTCATGTGCTCTTCCCTAATTATGCCCTCATTTCAGTATTTATGAACCGTCACTTCTATGTTCTGTATAGATGTCTGTCAACTCCATTGGACTGTGACCTTGAGGACTGGTGGGATGCCTTATTCATCTTTGGACCAAGTTCAACACTTGTCCTGGTTCAAAATACCAAGTAGAATGCATCCATTGACTTGAATTACACCAAATCTTTGTTCATTTAAAATTCACTTTCTTAGGTCTACAGGTCCTAAGTGGCATAGGGACACAATATCATTTATAAGTAAAAAATTCGTGAATACATTTACGAAATCCATTTCCTCTCAGCTTTCCTTCACTCATAATCGAAGAATTGATACCTATCTGCCAGGTCAGATATTTGATTAATTCTTTTTAGTAGTAGGATGGTGCCAATATCCACCAAGCAGAGCAATTGCAATGAAATTGCTTGCTGGGAAAATAACCCCTTTAAGGAAGGATGGTGGGACTTGGTAGAGAGGCAGCTGCGGGGATGGGGGAGGAGAAGCAGAGGTGCATGAGCAGCCTCTCCAGGAAAAGAGGGAGGACCAGATGGAAAGAAGAGTGGTTCTCTTCTTTCCAGCCAGAGCAAGGAGGTGGTGTTGAATGAGGATGTCCCAGCACTCAGGAAGCATGGAGCTGTAGGTTCTAACTTTCTAGAACACATCTCAGCTTCAGATGAAAGCCATTATCAGCCCCATGCACAAAGGACTAGGCATTAACTATCCTAAGAGAAACGATGTAGTCCAAAATCACAATGGTATAAACAAATAGGGGCCTAATTAATTTAACAGAGAAACATGACATATATACTAGATATTGTAAAATCCTACTAACCTTTTACAAAGTCTAACAAAAGTAGGGAAAAGATTGCAGAGATACAGTCTGAAAGTCCCGAGTTTTCCCATGTGTATATATCGTGGTGGGGTGACCCTGACTTCACGCCATCATGGTTTACCGGCGCATGCAGTACAACTCATGTTTGCTCTTTGTGAAAGCCCAATTTTCAAAAATTAAACCCATGACTCTCATGCAAATATAAAATGAGTATATGTCATAGATTTAATAAGCTCATTAATAAGAGAGTCGGCATGATGGGAATGCTGGTTCGAGAGAATTGGATGGAGTAGAAGCCTTTATAGTAGCTGGAAGAGAGAATTCCTATGTAAGATCATTAATTTCAAGTAAAAAACCAGCTAATGTTCTGTAGGGAAAACCAGCTCAAATTCTCGACTTTGGGGGTTATCTTTTCTCTCAGACAGGAATCATTTGTACCCACCCTGGACAAAGTTCTTCTGTATCATTGTCTGACAAGAATCTTTTTTCTAAAGTTAGCATCAACCATTTTAGAGCTATAGCACACCATTACCAATATTAAATAGCGAGTTACACAAAGAAACAAAAGGACATGCCTGGAGACTCAGATAATCCTCAGGCAGACCTGATAATCAAGCCCTAGCCTGACCCCAAAAGAGGAAGCTAAAATCCTTTAGGTTTTTTCCTAGTTTGGGGGGTAATTTTTCTTAACACCAATTTAGAAGAGTTTTTCTCTTTCTCATCTGACCAATAAATTTCTAGGAGACTACATATTACCGGGGAGGGTATTCCCAGATACATTATCAAGCTGCCCCATTGAAACAATGAATCTTGGAACTGTTCACAGGACTTAAAAAAAAAAAAAGGGCTAGACTATGAGAGGTATAAATCTGAGGGAGAAGCAGAAACTGCTCTTAGAAAGCAAAGTATTGGTGCAATCTTACAGGCTCCAGGACTACATCATGGGAAAGAATGAAGCACCTAAAGATGTATTTTACTCACGCTTGGCCAAACGAGGGAGTACAGCACTTTCTGCTTTTTGACACAATCCTGAGGCCAATATTGATACCATACCTGTGATCGTACACATATGGCACTATCTCAAGGGTCCACCATGTGTGCTGAGCTGTCATCATGCTCAGGACATCAATGTACTGGCTTTACCTTGAACATGTTTAGAGGGAAGTATGGAAATAGTTTCTAAAATAACATCCGTATGCAGAACCCACACTGCAGAAAGCATATAAGGTTCCTGGATGCTGCAACTCTCCCAGATGTCATAAAAGGCAGAGGCAGCGGGCAGCTCTGGGTGGCTCAGCGGTTTAGCACCACCTTCAGCCCAGGGCCTGATCCTAGAGATCTGGGATCGTGTCCCACGTCTGGCTCCCTGCATGGAGCCTGCTTCTCCCTCTGCCTGTTTCTCTGCCTCTCTCTCTCTGTGTCTCTCATGAATAAATAAATAAAATCTTTTAAAAAATGGCAGATTGGAGAAGAAGTGGAGAAAGGGGAACCCTCTTGCACTGTTGGTGGGAATGTGAACTGGTATAGTCATTCTGGAAAATGGTGTGGAGGTTCCTCAAAGAGTTAAAAATAGATCTGCCCTACGACCCAGCAATTGCACTGCTGAAGATTTACCCCAAAGATACAGATGCAGTGAAACGCGGGGACACCTGCACACCAATGTTTATAGCAGCAATGTCCACAAGAGCCAAAGTGTGGAAGGAGCCAAGATGTCCATCGAAAGATGAATAGATAAAGAAGCTGTGGTCTATATACACGATGGAATATTACTCAGCCATTAGAAACGACCATCCACCATTTGCTTCAACGTGGATGGAACTGGAGGGTATTATGCTGAGTGAAATAAGTCAATCGGAGAAGGACAAACATGATATGGTCTCATTCATTTGGGGAATATAAAAATTAGTGAAAGGGAATAAAGAGAAAGGAGAAATAATGAGTGAAAATATCAGTGAGGGTGACAAAACATGAAGGGCTCCTAACTCTGAGAAACGAACAAGGGGTGGTGGAAAGGGAGGTGGGTGGGGGGTTGGGGTGACTGGGTGATGGGCACTGAGGGGGGCACTTGGCGGGATGAGCACTGGGTGTTATGCTATATGTTGGCAAATTGAACTCCAATAAAAATTTTTTAAAAAATTAAAAAAAATGGCAGAGGCAGGAGAAAGATACAAGGGAGGGGTGGGTGCTTGGGACAGAAGACCCATGCGACTGATGTGATGATTTGGTCAACTCCAAAGTTCATTCATATCTCAGCTCTAAAGCACGTTTATGTCCTTTATCACTAATGTTAAGAGAAGAAAAATCTTTTCCTCTTCCCTCTTAGACTTTGTCCCCCGGGGGTGTGCAAATTAAACTAACCAAATGCAGATTAATGGGAGAAAAGACATAGAATTTTTATTAATCTCTTATTATGTATGAGAGTCCACAGAAAGGAAGTGAAACTCAAAGTGCCACTTAGACACTGGGGCTGATGCTCTATTTTTTAACAAAGGAAAGTGGGTTGGGGCTTTGAGGGATGATATACCATAGGAAAGTGACTAGGAAATGGATGAGGGAAAGTAATGGGGAGTAAGTGTTGGTTTGGTAAGGGTTGTTTAGGTGGACGCATCTCAGTGCTGACCCTACTTCTGGGGATGGGGTGCTCTCTTCGGTCTGGTGTGGGTCTGCGAGCCGGTGCGACTTCACAAGGGAAGTCAGTGCTCCGATTTTAGGCAGGAAAGGGGAGGGAAGAGTTCTTGTCAATTTGTAACTGCCTTCATCTCAAAGCAATCTTGATGCATATTTTTGGGGTGGCATATCCTGATCCCCTTCACTCATCTTTCAGCTCCTTTAAGGGCAGGAACTATCAATTTTGTCCTTGCTTTCAGGAATCTTTCTTGAGTGTTTATTAGTGAAGTTGAATTATATTCTTTAATTTCACTGCTTGCCTGCGAAGAGGACAGGTACCTGGCTGTTGCCCTGGTCTTCCTCAACAGGTTTAACTCCCATGAGCTTCTTGCTTTCCTTTTGCTGCTCAAATTCTGCAAGCTTTGCCCATAGTATGGTGGTTGGTTTTTCCAAGTGTAAGACCCGCTTTCCACAGCAGCTCTTCCATTAGTGCACTGGGCTGGGTTGTTTAGGTGGCATGGGAGAGGCTGGGCATTCTTTAGGCTGTTGTTGGACTGCAGGTCTTTTCTCTCCTTTTGTTAGGTAGGTGTGTATGTGTGTGTGTGTGTGTGTGTGTGTGTGTGTGCATGCGTGGTGGGGTAGCATGTGCCCCAAAGAATAAGTGGAGTGTGTTATCTGATCCCTTGAAATCTGTCTTAGGAGTTTTTTTTTTTTTTCTTTCATACCAAAGAGGACACCTTGGAATGTTTCACTGAAAAGGTTACCATTTAACAAAGTGCCTTTGGTGGGGAGTGCCTGGGTCGCTCAGCGGTTTAGCACTGCCTTCAGCCCAGGGCATGATCCTGGGGTCGTGGGATCGAGTCCCATGTCAGGTTCCCTGCATGGAACCTGCTTCTCCCTGTCTGTGCCTCTTGTGGATAAATAAATAAATCTTTTTAAAAAGTCTGTACCACACAAAATGAACACAGTTTTTTCTTGTGATGAGAACTTTTAAGATTTACTTTTTAAATATTTATGTATTTATTTATTTATTTATTTATTTATTTATCAGAGGTGGGGGTGCAGAGAGAGAAAGGGAGATAGAGAATCTCATGCAGACTCTCTACTGACCATGGAGCTCTAGGTGGAGCTGAATGCAGAGCTCAATCCCACTACCTATGAGATCATGACCTGAACCGAAATCCTGAGTCAGGTGTCCAACCAACTGAGCCACCCAGGAGTCCTTTAAGATTAACTTTCAAATATGCAATATAGTATTATTAATTATAATCACCATGCTGTACATTACATGCCCAGGACTTACTTATTTTATAACTGGAAGTTGTATATCTTGACCTCTTTCACCTATTTTGCCTCCTCCTGCCCCCTCAATTCCTCACCTCTGGCAGCCACCAATCTGTTCCCTGCATCTATGAACTCATTTTTGTTTGTTTGTTTTGTTTTTAGATCCCACATTTAAGTGAGATCATTTGGTATTTGTGTTTTTCGGTCTGATTTATTTTATGCTAGCATAGTGTTTTCAAAGTTCATTCCTCTTGTCACAAAGGCAAGATTTGATTCTCTGTTATAGCTGAGTAATATTCCAGGGTGTGTGTTTATCTCTCTCTGTCTCTCTTTCTCTTTCTCACCCACAAACACATATTCTTTGTCCACTCATTCATGGATTGACACTTAGATTGTCCCTGTATCATGGTTATTGTAAATAATGCTGCAGTGAACACAGGGGTGCATATACTTTTTTGAATTAGTATTTTTGTTTTCTTTGGATCAATACCCAGAAGTAGGTTGCTGGATCATATGGTAGTTTGATTTTTAATTTTCTGAGGCACTTCCATAGTATTTTCCATAGTGTTTGCACTGATGTACATTTCTACAAATAGTACATAAGGCTTACCTTTGCTCCACTTGCTATTTCTTGTCTTTCTGATAATAGCTAGTTTGATAGGTATGAGGTGATACCTTATTGTAGTTTTGATTTGCACTTTGCTGATGATGAGTGTTGCTGAGCATCTTTTTGTGAACCTGCTGGCCATGTGTATGTCTTCTTTGCAAAAATGTCTATTCAGATCCATCCATTTTTAAATTGAATTGCTTGGGTTTTTGCTATTGAATTGTAGAATTCTTTATATATTTTGGATATTAATCTCTTTTCAGACATATGATTTGCAAATATTTTCTCCCATTCCATATGTTGCCTTTTCATTTGTTGATGGTTCCCTTTGCTGCACAGAAGCTTTTTAGTTTGATGCACTCCCACTTATTTATATTTGCTTTTATTGCTTTTGTTTTTGGTATCAGACCCCAAAAATCTTTGCTGAGAATGATGCCAAGGAGCTTACCATCCATGTTTTCTTCTAGAACTTTTATGGTTTTAAGTCTTTCTTTAGAATTTAATCCTTTTGAGTTAGTTTTTGTGTAGTGTATAAGATCATGGTCCAGTGTCATTCTTTTGTATGTGGTTGTTTTCCCAACAGCATTTATTGAAGAGACTTCTTTTTCCCATTGTGCATTCTTGACTCTTCATCATAAATTAATTGACTGCATTATGTGTGGATTTATTTCTGAACTCTCTGCTCTGTTCCATTAACCTATGTGTCTATTTTTATGCCAGTCACAAAGTGTTTTGGCTATTCTGGATCTGGATCTATACATGTAGTATAGTTTTAAGTCAGGGAGCATGATGCATCCAGCTTTGGTCTTTTTCAAGATTGCTTTGTCTGTTCAGGGTCTCTTGTTGCATATGAATCTTAGGATTTTTCTGGTTTTATTTCTGTGAAAAATGCCATTGGAATTTTGATAGGGATTGCACTGAAACTATAGATCAATTTGAGTAGTTGGACATTTTAATAATATTAATTCTTCCAATGAATGAATATAGAAGACCTTTTTGTATATTATTTGTATCCTCTTCAGTTGTTTTCAGTCATGTTTTATGTTTTTTAGGGTATAGGGCTTTCACCTCCTTGGTTAAATTTATTCTTAGTTATTTTATTATTTTTGATGGAATTATAACTGGAATTGTTTTCCTAATTTCTTTTTCTGCTAGTTTGTTATTAGTGTAAAAAACACAATAGATTTTTGTATATCAATTTTGTTTCTTGAAGCTTTACTAAATAAATTCATTTATTAGCTCAAACAAGGTTTTGGTGGAGTCCTTAGACTTTTTTTTAAATATAATATTATATCATCTGCAAATAGTGACAATTTTACTTCTTCCTTTCCAATTTGGATGCTTTTTATTTCTTTTTCTTGCCTAATTGCTGTGGCTAGGGTTTCCAATACTATGTTGAATAAAAGTGAGAAAGGGCATCCTTGTCTTGTTCCTGATCTTAGAGGAAAAGCTGTCAGGTTTTCACCATTAAGTACAATTGGGGCTTGTGATACATAGCCATTATTATGTTGAGGTACATTCCTTCTATACCTACTTTGTTGTGAATGTTTATCATGAATGGATGTTGAACTCTGTAAAATGTTTTTTTCTATATCTATTGGATGATTGGATGATTTTTATCCATCATTTTGTTAATGTGGCATATGACATGGATTGGTTTGCATACGCTGACCATCTTTGCATCCCTGGAATAAATTCCACTTGTCATGGTGTATGATTCTTTTAATGTATTGGTCAATACAGTTTGTTAATATTTTGTTGAGAATTTTCGTGTCTATATTCATCAAGATTATTGACCTCTAATTTTTTTGTTATATCCTTGTCTGGTTTTGGTATCAGGGAACTTCGTTTTTTTTAAAATAAGTTGAGAAGTGTTACTTCCTTTTCTAACTTTTTAAAAGATTTTATTTATTTATTTGAGAAAGAGAGAGAGAGAGAGAGAGAGAGAGAGAGAGCACAAGTGGGAGGAGGGGCAGAGGGAGAAGCAGATTCCCCACCAGGCAGGGAATTTGACTCAAGTCTTGATCCCAGGACCCTGAGATCATGACTGGAGCTGAAGACACCAGCTTAACCAACTGAGCCACCCGGGTGCTCCCCCTCCTTTTCTATTTTTTGAAGAGATTGAGGATTGGTATTAATTCTTCTTTGAATGTTTGGTATAATTCATCAGTGAAGCTGTCTGGTCCTGGACTTTTTTTTGTTATTGTTGTTGAGAGGTATTTGATTACCAATTTAATCTCCTTACCAAAAATTGGTCTGTTCAGATTTTTATTATTGAGTTTCAAGAGTTATTTATACAAATTTTTATTTTTTATTTTTTATTTTTTTTAACAGAAAAACCATTTTTTTTATTTTTGATACTCACAGAGAGAGAGAGAGAGAGAGAGGCAGAGACATAGGCAGAGGGAGAAGCAGGCTCCATGCACCGGGAGCCCGATGTGGGATTCGATCCCGGGTCTCCAGGATCGTGCCCTGGGCCAAAGGCAGGCACCAAACCGCTGCGCCACCCAGGGATCCCTACATACAAATTTTTAAAATCAAATCTGTTATTTATAAGTATTTTGACCAGTTCTTGATTTCTGTTTCTATTTTCTTTTGTTGTTGTTGTTGTTGTTGTTGTTGTTTGGAGATCAGTTAAATTTTATTAAGCATGAAATACTTCTAAGAAATAAGTGGAAATTCAAGCCATTGATTTTGTTCTTTTCTGACACGATTCCCTCTATAGGGATATATATCTCTATCTTCACATGTAGGTATAGACATATGTAGGTACCCACACGACTTAGCTGTAACAGGAGGTAAAAATCAAGTAAAAAATGTTGTTAGTCATGTTTTCCAATTTGTGGGTTGTATAATGTTGGCTTTAGATGTTAATTTCTTAACAAATGCTATAGGTTGCATACATTATATCAAATCTGTTTCTATTTTCCTAACTGGGAATGCTTCTTTCAAAGAGCAGATGTTTTCACCTCGATGAAATCTATTGATTTTTTTATATATACATTGTGATTTTGGTGTCATAGCAAAGAAATATTTGCCTAATCCAAGGTCACAAAGATTTTTTTCCTATGTTGTCTTCTATAAGTTTTCTTGTAAATTTTAAGTTTTATATATAGGTCTATGATCCTTTTGGGGCTAAGTTTTGTATAAAGTATGAAGTATAGATCAAATTTTGTTTTTAAAACTTTTACATAAGAATCAAATTGCTCCAGCACTATTTCTTGAAAATTCTATCCTTTCTCTATTGAATTGCCTTTATGCTTTATAATGAGCCTCCAAGTCATTACTCTTATGACATAAGGTTTTCCCAAACCCAACCAGATTCCCACCTTGAAAAATCGACCTTATACCATTTGAGTTGAGGTACCTTCCTTGCATGTGACTATGGCTAAGATTCTGTCAAGATGGTCTTCTTGTTTGCTTCTGGAGGCTTAATTAACTTAGGTGTGCTTCACTGAGGAATTGCCAACTGACAAATTCCAATCCCTTCTGATAATTTCCCTATTCCATACTGAAGTAATTATTTAGGAATGTGTTTGGATGGGCGACATTATGTTTAATTAGAACTTTTTTTTTGTCAGGTGTGATTTCCACAAGGAATTTTTCTATCACAACTTAAAATTTTGTGTTGTGAAAAACCAATAGCAGCTTTTGAAAAGCACGAATCAAATTTTCACTTATAATTCTAATTCTTTCCCTTTTAAATCAGAATTTCTCACAAATTTAGTATTTCATATGCATTTCATAGGACTGTTTCTCACGTTAATTGTTTATTCATACAAAAAGTACTCTTGAGAAAGATCTGTTTGTAACACTGCAACAAGAAACTACAGGATGATAGGACCAAAAACACTCACATTTTATCCCGGCATGCCCTGGCAAACATAAGATAGACTATAGTTTAGAGACTATGGTAGAATAAATTAAATCCTTAGAATAGAAATGGTGACCCAAAATGCATTAAGTTATGAAATATGTTCTTATGAGATTCTTATCATTATTTCTATTACTAATAATGTGTGTTTATTGAATTATCATTATATTACTGGCCCTGGCCATATTCCATGAAGGATTTTTACAATATATAGGTGATTTTATTTTCATATTAGAAGTGTAGAGACTGAGGTTTATAGCACTCTGGTGAGGGGCAGAGCACCAAGGCATCTTGTCTCAGCTTTTTGGACTCTGTACCATCTTTATCTACAGAGCCTCTGGGACCTTATGTCTACTGAATCTGATTTGGTCCTCTCTCTTCAATGCCAACCAGCTGGTTTCTTTATTTCTTCTCTGTTCTCATACACTATCTAGGTCACAGCCTGGAAGATTTGTATGCAGGGTTATTTACCATACACGTCAGGAAATCCCTTCACATGTGTTCTTCAGCATCTGGCCATGGTATTGGCAGTGGTCGGAGTTCACTCCTTCACTATCACTCCTCAGCTGCTGAGTTGGAGAATCCTGGCAGCTGATGCATTGTCAGGCATAAGAGTATAGGCTTGCTTCTCCTTTGGACACTTTATAATCTGAAAATTAAATGCATACATTTTACAGGTAGATTAGAAATGGAATTTTTCTTCTCTGCACTTTCTATTTGCAAACTAGGTTTTCAAACCTTGAGTGGCTATGTGGACTTTATCTTGTTTCTGCCTGCCATCTGCATTAGCGGTAGGAGGTGACTTTGGTCCCAGACCTCTCTCATGTTATCCACCCACCAAGTGGCTTCAACCATGTGTTGGTTCTGAGGAATAAAATCCGACTTTCATGCTTCCTTCCAGCCACTCATTGGTGCATTACAGACTTTGTAAGCCCCACTTTTCTTCTTACTGCTTGGAGATTAATTCTACAATTCCCTCATTCTTCCAGAACCATAGTTATCCACATGAGAATTAAACAATTGCTTCTTTAAGCCACTTTGAATCACACTGGGGAAGAAATGTTGTCCTGAAGATTGGAAGATCTAGCTGGTGGGTGGATTTCATTTCCCAGGACCTTCCATAGTATTCTCTGCTTCATTGTGCTGAGAAATAAGCGTTCCATGAGACTCTCTGGAGTTCTGAAACACAAATGTTGACATGTATAAAAATTTCTGAAGGCTCTTTTTATTTTTCTTGAAGTAACATTGTTGTCTTATGTTTAATTCCAATGAGTAGAATAATATCACTTATTTAATATCCTAGTTATTTTCAGCTTTAAAATGATGGGCATGCTCATGGAAAGAAGTATTTCATCAGAGATGAGATGGCAAGTATTTAGGATGGCAATTGTCATTTCAGGAATTTAGCTGAGATGAAAATGTGGTTAATCTTTTCTGTAAAGTGTCAGATAGCAAATATTTTAGGCTCTATGGGACATATGATATATGTTGCAACTACTGAACTCTTCTATTGTGGAGTGAGAGCAGCCCTATAGTGTACCCAATAACTGGGTGTGACTGTGTCTTAGTAGAACATTATTCTTTTAAAGAGATTTTATCTATTTATTTAGAGAGAGATAGAACATGTGAGCAGGGGGAGGAGCAGAGGCAGGAGAGAGAGAAAATCACAGATTCCCCACTGAGTGTAGAGCCCAATGCAGGGCTTGATCTCAGGACCTTGAGATCATGACCTGACCTGAAATCGAGAGACCGAAGCCCAACTGACTGAGCCATCCAGGCTCCCCTCAGTAAAACATCAAAACATGGGCAAACCAGATTTGGCCTTTGGGCCAGAGTTCCCTGGTTCTTACCCTTGATAGCATTGTGAAGTACTATGTTCATTTTTGATGCCCTCTATGACCTCTTCTTTTTATCATTCCCCCATCTCCACAGAGCATCCTAACACAGAGTTGCCAGATTTGTGTTTACTGTATGTATATCCCTCAAACTAAGTGTTCCTCTGAAATTCAAATTTATGTAGCTGTGCTATATTTTATCTTACAACCCTATTCCAGTGATCTTTTCTTGGCAGATGTTACCCTTTCTAGGGGCTTGACATCCTTCCCCAGATCAAAGCCGAAGGTCTGAGGAGGGAGCATTGAAGGCAACATTGCCTGTATTACAATGGCCTTCATTCCATGTTCGAAACAATAAGTAGGAAAAGGAAACAAGGCTTTTGTCTTATGCTAAACATTAGCAAGTCTGTACTTACACCAGAGAGATTTGGTGGGGTCACAAGTTCATTTCCATTGACTGAAAACCTGTCCTCGTCGCAGGGACCTATTATTTCTATACTAGGTTAATCCTGATGGAGTCTCCATGGAGGATGATCTTTCAAGAAGAGAGGTCACAAAGGACATATGTGGGATGCTTTAAACCTGAGTGGTGGCTGCATCACCTTGCACTACGGGTAAGAGGTAAGAGAACCTACACAGCACAGCAGCACAGGTACCTGCTGTAGCATGCTGCCCATTATGGTTCGAGCCTTTAACACACCAATTACCTTTGCTAATTCGGTATAAAGAAAAAATTCAAAGAGAGGCTCTACTCGGCTACTCTTTATTTGCTCGAGTAGGAAATAAGCCGTTGTTGGAGATTACATTTGGGAGAACGTGTAAGACAGGTTGCTGATTTCACAAGATTAAGGGATTTCATAACTCATCAGAAAGGACGTTTGGCTTTGTACATCGAGTTCAAATGCCATCCCAGGCTGGCTCTGAAAGGGATGGAATTGTTTTCCAGAAACTGTTGGCAAAAGTTCTGCTCGGCCGAGAGAAGTCGGGTCTCATGTTCTCTGGCATGTGAGAGAACACTCTGTCTTCCCCCATAAACACTGAGGGAAGGCAAATAGGCTCGGGGGGCTTCCTGCCACCGAAGGTAATGAAAGGCGCCTTCATACCTCTCCTGTTCAGGACCATTAACCTTCCCGGTAATTGAAACACAGGAACGGGGGAGGGAAGTGAGGGGCAGAGCCGGGGCCTATTTCCTGGCAGGTACAATTACTTAAGCCTCCAAATAAAGGAGTGGCTTTACGTTCCTACTTCCAGCCGCCACTTTTAAATCACTCCTTACAAAATCCACTGCAGCCACCACTTTCTTTAAAAAAAAAAAAAAACCAAAAAAACAAAAAAAAACACCACCACCACCACCAAAACCCAGCTCTAATGATATAATCATTTCTTTCCTCTGATTCTTGCCTGCAGAAAAAAAGTATACCCAACACTGTACAGGTGGGCCTGTGTTACATAATTCATGTAACTGGTACAGTCCTTCATGCAGAAAATGTAACAACAAAAAAGAAAGTCTTCCAGGCGGACCCTGCGAGGCCTAAATTAGGATTCAGAGTCGTTTTAGACTGACAGACAGGCAAAAAGAGGATTTCATTTTCCACATGCGAAGCCGCTCTCTGGAAAGAAAACGTGCAAACCCAGAACAAGATGCTGAACGAACCTAGTCCTATAAATGAACATGAAGAAAGAGTTATCATCCGTTCTATCAATGACATAGCACTTTTTATCCACAGGCAAGAGTAGTGGGAGCATGCGTGTGTGTTTAGGGCGTTGTTTGTAACATTTTCCTATGCCAATTATACTTGTGCATACAGGCATGCATTTCGGTGATAAGAGAAGAATGCTTAGAAAAGCACTTTAAAAAGTAGTTATCTTTGTAAAAGCTAAAATTTCCTATAATTAAAAGGCAAGCTGTCAAGCTGGGCTTTCCGTAGTTTTGCCGAAAGCATCTTTGCCACGAGCAATTTTTGCAGCAAACACTTTCGCCACATTACTAATTGGCCATAAGGCAATTTTGCCATAAAAGATAAAATCACAATATCGAAAGAGAGACCTACATTAAAAAGGACACAATGGAATATGAGAATCAATAGCAAAATTAAAAAGACTTTATTGTGAAGTACAAAATATTTGAATTTAAAAGGTGTGTAGGTTCATGGCAACACTGTGCCAATAATTGATTTTATTTTCTGGATTGTACCTAAACATTTGTCTTTAAAGTCTTCATTCTAAAAATAAATAAATAAAAATAAAAATAAATAAATAAAATAAAGTCTTCATTCTATAGGTTTTTTCTTTCTTTCTTTCTTTCTTTCTTTCTTTCTTTCTTTCTTTCTTTCTTTTTTTTTTTTTTTTTTGCCTGTCCTGCCGAGTTGTCTCCTCCTTTGGCATCACACTTTTTTTTCCCCACTAAAATTCCTTCCTTCTTTAAGAGGGGTATCAGCTTTCAAATACTAGGATGCATATTTGTAACTGAATTTTATAGCATGTTGTGAAAACCTTCCACACCGTTGTTTGTTTTTAGCATATTGTCAACGTGTCCATTGCAAGACGTTCCAAAGTTCTACGGGAAATGTAGGTTCAGAACCGTGCCAAAGTATGGAGCACTGTGAGGGCTGGGATTTATATGCCATAAAAATGAGAGGAGCATGTTAATGGAGAAATGAAGCCAAACTGTCAACTGGTTATTTTTTAATCTTTAAAAAATTTTTATGGCAAAATTGTTTCACCGCTAGTTATGCAGCAAAAATGCTTGCGGTGAACATACTTGCAGCAAAGATGTCTGCTACAAAGATGCTTTACTAGAACAACAACAAAAAATAATTCTGGAGAAGATACCAGACATGGTCAAGGCTCACATCACAAAGAGCATCGTCCAGTGGTATTTATATTAAAATTTGCTGTTACAAAATAGATTCTATTTGCTTTCAAATCTACGTGAATTACGCAGTCATTATTCAAGCTGAATTATAAAAATGTTAAATGTTGCTATTATTCAAATCAAGATTAAATGGAAATAGAGCAAGATGTCTCAAGGTTCCTGATACAATTGTAAGAAGAAATGAGAAGATAAGGGTGAGGCAGAGTCTGCTCTCTTGACCCTTGATTCTGATTAAGGCCATGAGATTTGCTTTGGTCAGTGGAATGCTGGCCAACGTGATACATGAAGAGGCTTGGAACAGCCTTGCATTTTTTTTTTTTCCTACTTCTCTTGCTTCTGCATCACCATTATAAGAGGAATCTGGGCTTGTTGGCTGCATGGTGAGACAGGAATTAAGTCATCTCAGAAGGGGCCATCTGGGTCAGCATCCCCCAGACAGGTGAGGTGGGGTGAGAGCACCTGCCACTGAGGTCTGAGGTGGTTTGACAGTGTAATGATGGCAGTAAATAACTGATAGGTTATTGCTTATGGTTTTGAACTCTTATTTGTGTTAACTTTCTATTTGGAATAGCTGTGGTTAAGTAGATATGAATGGGTTCAATGTATTTCAAGAGCTCCTGTATTCTTTTTTTAAAATAGCTTTCAGATACCTACTATCCAATTCACCTCTTTAAAGTGTCCAATTCAACGGTTTTTAAATATATTCACAGGGTTGTACATTCATCTCCACAATCCACTTTAGACTATTTTTACTCTTTCCCAAAGAAACCTTTTCCCCCTTGGTGGATAACCTTCCATTCTTCTATCCCTCCCAACCCCAGCCCTAAGCAATAACTAGTCTACTTTCTGTCTCTGTAAATTTCTTTTTCCAGGAAATCATATCAATGGGCTCATATAATACATGGTCCTTATGGTTGGCTTTCACTTAGCATGTTTCCAAGTTTCCTCCATGTTGGAGTGTGCATCAAGACTTCCTTAGTATTTTTTCCCCAGTCAATACTTTAATAACTAAAATTAATTCAAATTAAGTTCTGTAAATCTTACTAAAACTACAACCTTTGTATCTACAAAGCTGTATTTTTTCATATTTTTAAATTGAGATATAATACACATCACCTAAAATTCACCATTTTAATCTTTTTTGGGCATATAATTCAGGGGCATTACATTCACAATGCTGAGCAACCCTCACCACTATGCCTTCCAGAACTTTTTCATCTTCCACAACTGAAACTTGGTATGCATTAAACCCTATTTCCTCATCCTCCCTCCTCCAAACCTCTGGGGATTACTAACCTACTTTCTGTCTCTTCATTTGTCTCTGAAAGTTCCCTTATGGAAGAGGACGGGTCTTGTCATGTTTTGTCTTTTGAGACTGACTTATTTCACTCACTGTGATGTCTTCAAGGTTCTCCCATATTGTAGTATATATCAGAATTTCCTTCCTTTTCAAGGTGGAATAGTATTTAATTGCATGAATAGACCATATTTTGTTTATCCACTCATGTGTTGATGGACATCTAGGTTGTTTTCACCTTTTGGTTGTTGTGAATAATGCTGCAATAAGCAAGTTTTTGTTAGGGGTATGTTTTCATTTCTCTTGAATACGTACCCAGAGTGGAACTGGTAGGTACTATGGTGAATCCACGTTTCACCATTTGAAGAACCCCCAGAGGTTATTCCAAAGCAGCTGCACCATTTTACATCCCCACCAGGGGTGTACAAGGGCTTGTACTTCCTTACATCCTCACCAATATTTATTACTATCTGTCTTTTTAAATTATTATTATTGCCTTCCTTGTGGGTGTGATTCCTTTTTGATAAGTTTGGGTATCCTTAAATCCTACACAATTTGGAGCATGTGCTCTATTGTTAAAGTAACATTCCAATACAAATGTATCAAAAAAGTAAAATTTCTTCACCAGTGATTACTGCAACACAAATTGCAATTATGAGCATCATTTCCTATAGGACTTTGAACCCTTTAACCAAAAAAAGGAGAATGATAAAATTAATACAATTTCTTATCCAAGTGTTAATCTAAAAGGAGAAAAATGCAACAATTTTCATGCTTCCTGTCTTTCTGAAGCATAAACTTTATGCTTCTTGACTGCAGCATATAAAATATGGTGTCTATTCACTATCATTGCCTTCTGGAAGATTTCACATTGAGACTAGAGCCAATTTTATTCTCAACCAAATTTAGAAAATATGTTTCATACCTGGAATTGGATGCTCAAGATGATATCATTACTTGTCATGCCCTGTAATAACACCAAGACTTCATACTGACCACATTTTCTTTTCTCTTCTTTTTTTACTTTTTTTTTCATTTTCTTAACTTATTTGAGGTGGCCACTATTTAGAGATTAAGTATATACTCCTGAAAAAGAGTTGTTTAGCTTTTCACCATTAAGCCTAACAATTTCAACAGCTAAACTCCCTTTTCGTTTCTACTTAAACCACAGTGTATGAACTGGCATTTTGTTTTTGTCCTAAAAGCTCCATTTGGTAAATGAGATCTCTCAATCCAAATGGATTCATTTTTAAATTTATTTTTGCTTTCCATATTGGAAGAGGTACAATTTAGATTCTGACTGTATAAAATCATATTTCAAGATTGTGCCCCTTCATGCAGGACTCTTAAAATCCTCGCGTCAAGATCAGATGTTGATTTTAATTTTAAGTGAAACAAACAAAAAAAAACACACCTTTTTTTACCTACACTCTGCCCTGCCTCCTTGTTCCTATCCCCAAAGAAGTGAGGAAAAAAACCCCAGAGGTACTTTTTATGCTTTCAATAGAATTAGAAATTTGATTCAAAAGATACAAATATATCTCCATATTTTTTTTTCTTTTTTCATAATTTTTTTAAAAGATGTTTATTTATTCATGAGAGACACACAGAGAGAGGCAGAGGCATAGGCAGGGGGAGCCTGATGTGGGACCCCGGGGTTACCACCTGAGCTGAAGGCAGATGCTCAACCACTGAGCCACCCAGTTGCCCCATATGTCCATAATTTTTTAAAAAGAAGAAGAAGAGAGGTATCTGTGGAAATGCATGTCATTAGTCCTGTTGACTGTATCTGCCTGTGGGATGGGATTAGAGGAAATCCTAGCATCTCTCCTCTCTCCTCAAGGGTGTATCTGGGCTGTTGCCCTCTGTGGGCCCACACAAGGATTGGCACTGGAGAGGGTAGTGTTTGAATTGGGTGGAGTGCTGGCCAGCTCCCTCTGAGCTCCGTCTCAGTTTTAAGCTTCTCTGATCCTACCCAAGTGAGAACTTCAGGGAACGTGTGTGTTATTATCTGGAGTAATCGTGTGCAGTGTTTGGGAAATACCACACAGCAGTGTTTTTACACTTCCTGTTCTTGTTTGTGGCTTATTTTAGGTTTTCTTAGCTACCAGAGGTCGTCACAAAAAGTCCTCCCGGGTCCAAGTGGGCTGAATTTGTAAGAAATAGGAGGTTGACTATTCTGGTAACTGAGATTTATGTAATCAGATGCATAATCCTTCGGCTGTTAAAATCCCGGCTTTCCAAGGACTAATTATAGGGAACACAGCTCATCAGAGGGAACCTGGAAAGACGCTCTGCAGTGTGTCCTATATCACACATGTGACATTTATTCTCGCTGGAGTCTGTCTCTCGATAATTGTTCTTCAGGATTTGTTGCTCAGGGGCTTATGGGAAAAATTACTCCTAATAGAAATACTATTATATTTTATTCACAGTATTCTAACTTTCAGAGGATTTAATGACAAATCTGTTCCTATTACGAGAGTAAAGTTAAATGTATTTCTAGATTTAAATAAAACATGCAGGAATAAGAATTTATAGGGGGAAAATTGCTGAATGAAGAGAGGAATTAATGGAATGGTGTTTCAATCTGGGGAGAGCCTTCAGAAGGGTCTTCACTCCGGTCAGGCAAATTGGTCCTTCCTCTGCTCGGGGATGTTGTGGACCGTAGGGTGCAGGGATGACAGAGGACGTTGGTCAGGAAGTGCTACAGGCTCAGTTTCACCCAGAATACTTCTGCAGGCACCCTGTCTGCAATTACATGCATGAGTGTCCACACACATCTGAATATCAGCAGTGCATTTCTTGTCTTTCGTTTGTGACTCATGCTGATACTAGGTTCTCTTTTGTGTTTTGTGTAAACTCTGGCTGCAGCCGCACACGCATGGGCACACAATTTGTGGGTGTGAATCATCAGTTATAGAATTGTGCAAGATTACATCTCCACGTGTTTTTTCTTTTTTTTCCATCTTCCCTGCTTAAAATAGCAAAGAGCTCTGGAGAAGGGTCAGGGAATGCAGGGACTGGGGAGTGAGTGAGCTCCCGGTGGTTGGCAGTACCTGGGCTGGCATCCTATCTCCTCTGGGCCCAGAGCTCCAGCATCACGCCCACCAGATCCAGTGCCCTCTCGACAGGCATGACAATAAGCACTCAACGTGCATTTTCTCCTTTAACGCTTGGATCGGTCGTCTGTGGAGAAACTCTGATTACCTTATCAAACAGACGAGGAAGCTGAGGCTCCCAGGTGTTGAGCAGCTGGCAGGGTCTCACGGCTGTTGCCAGTTCCCAAGGCAGCTCTGCAGCTGGTATGCTCAGCAGTCTCCAGCCTTCTGCAGGGGTTTTCAAACCTATAATTTCATAATGGCTCCAGGACTGGCTGTGCTCCCCATTATGCAAACAAACAAACAAAAAAAACCCCTGAAAAGCGAGGTACTAGGTCTCCTACTAAAGGAGGCAGCTGAGAGAGATGTATGGACGAACCATGTGGGCCACCTGCTAGCAGGTCTCTGCTTTGGGCACTGACCTTCCTCACCTGGGGCTCCCCTTGTCTTGAGAGGTCATGCCATGACCCCAGTGTTGATGTCCCATCCAGTGTTTTTTTTTTTATTTTTTAAAAAGGTTTTATTTATTTATTTGACAGAGAGAGAGAGAGCACAAACAGGGGGAGCGGCAGAGGGAGAGGGAGAAGCAGACTCCCCACCGGGCAGGGAGTCTGATGCGGGACTGAATCCCAGGACTCTGAGATCATGACCTAAGCTGAAGGCAGATGCTTTTCCCACTGAGCCACCCGAGCACCCTGGCCCAGCATCCTTTCCAAAAGAAAACCCCAAGCCCCCAAATGGAGTCACTTATGCCAGATCAAGCCACCAAACTGGGGCTTACTACCTAAGCCAATTAAAGTTTCAGCCTTTACTGATCAGTCAGGACTTTACCAGCCAGCATCAATAAGCTAATAAGGTAATCTGTCACATGGGCCCTCTCCAACCCCTAAGAGAAGATGAAGTAATCCACCTAAAAAGACTACTTTTCCCGAAAGGAAGATGACCTCACCCCGAATAATCCTTTTTTTTTTTTCCTGTTTATGACTCCCTTGTCCTTTCTTTAAAAACCTTTCCCTTTCTAGAGCCTTTTAGAATTCCCCTCCGCTTGCTAGATGGGATGTTGCTGGATTCCTGAATCAATTAATAAAGTCAAATAGACCTTAAAGTTTACTCAGTTGAATTTTTTCTTAACAGCTCAATGCTGTGCACTGCAGGGGGAAGGCCACCCAGGGGTCTCACTCCTTTCTGCTGCTGGGTCTCATCTGACCTGTAAAAATCCATCCTAATGCCTGCTCAAGTGATTTACCATCACTGTCCTTTTTCATTTTATTGGCATCAATTATTGAGGTGCTTACTAATGCATTCTAAATGGGTTTCCTGTGAACCACTGAATACAGTTTTCACAGGGTGACAATTCCTCCATTGCAGAGACACTATCTCTGGGAGAAGGAGTTTTCAGACCTCAGTTAACCTGGCTTCCAATCCTGGCTTGCTGTGTGACTCTGGACACATCTCTACCCTCTCTGAGGTCCAGCCTATCTGTTAAATGGGCGTAGTATTTACTTGTGACCATTTATTTAGATTAGGAATACACACACACACACACACACACACACAATACTTGGTCTATAGGTGGTTTTAAAAATATATTGGACCCTTAATGTAAATCATTAATTCATATTTGCTTTACAAAATTAGAAATAAAATGTTCCAGTCCCAGAACTCCTGGTGGGTCCCAGAAAAGTGTCTGATGATGAACGAATGAAGGTCATTGCAATGCCTGTGGCTTTTTGCAAGGTTCCAAATACACCTCCGGACAAGTTTTGCTGTCAGTGTTTCCCCACAACTGCCTTTTGCTGAGGTGGGAGGGAAGTGTTCCTAATTCCCAGAGGCCCAAGAGGGGGTGGAGAAAGCAGAATGTCTATGTTTTGGTCTAATTCTCAGCACTTCTGACTGTTAATTCTATGACTTTGTCAAAACTATTTAAAATTCCCATTTCTTGAATAAAGAAGATGTGGTCTATATATACAATGGACTATCACTCAGCCATCAGAAAGGATGAATACCCACCATTTGCTTCCATGTTGATGGAACTGGAGGGTATTATGCTGAGTGAAAATAAGTCAATTGGAGAAAGACAATTAGCACATGGTCTCACTCATATGTAGAATATAAGAAGTAGTGAAAAGGGCTAAAAGGGAAGGAGGAAAGGCAAGAGAAGACTAAAAATCAGAGAGGACGACAAACCACGAGAGACTCTTGACTCTGGGAAACAAATAAAGGGTTGCAGAAGGGGAGTTGGGTGGGGGGGGGGATGAGGTAACCGGGTGAAGGGCACTAAGGAGGTCAGGTGATGAGACGAGCCCTGGGTGTCATACTATATGCTGGCAAATTGAATTTAAATAAAACAAATGAAATAAAAGGAAGAAAATAAATAAAAAATAAAATTTCCATTTCTGGCCTGCTCCCCCCACCCCCTCACCAAGGCAAAATAAGAACACTAAAAATACCTTTTCTGCTTGCTTTGTTGTCAGGCACGTGGGGCTCTGCTAAAGGTGAAAGTTCCTTTCCTATTCTTACCACTTTGGAAAGTACAAGGATGCCTGGAGCCTGTTCCCCGACCTCAGCACATTTGTCACGAGTCTGATCACAGTTTTAGGAGAGTATTGATCTGAGACGCTATGCTTACCACTCGTGGATCTACATCTGCTGGTGGTCCTTTCGGGGAGGGGAGGCGGCCACGAAGCCGGTGACTGATTTCCAATCAGGGGTCTTCTCTCGGTGAGCCACCTGGCTTTCCTCTTTAGGCAGCGCAGCCTCCCCTCCACCCTTTTCCGATATGCTTTTCCTTTAATATTCCATCATTTAAAAAATATATGTCCCTTTTGGGAACGGTTGTGAAGGAGCCTGAGTGGAAAGCAATACACATACGGTAGATACAAGTGGATCCCAAACCCTTCATTCTTCAATTAAATCTATCCAATTCACCTATTTGGCGTAAGGTCACTTCTGTGAGGTATTTGGAACAACATTCCTCTGTCAGGGTGCCAGTTTATGGTTTTCTCTATCTGCTGGTCGCAGCCCTCAAGTCTCCGAGCAGGAATATGCGTAATAAAATGCTGACCCCATACCTCAAGTGGGGTAGGGCTTAAAATTAAATAGATCTCAGCATCTATTTATCTATCCAACTAACTATATAATTTTTCCCCATCCTTATTGAGCTGTAAGTGGACATACATCTCTGCGAAAGTTTGGCGTTCGACGTGATGATTTGATGCGTGAATAATGTATGGAGTTCATCAGGGTGGGTTTTTTTTTTTTTTTTTTTTTTTTTTTTACTACGAATCATTAAATGAGTTCAGAAAACAGAGTCCTCTCTGCCATCGCTTTCAGTACATGCGAATGCTTTTCCCCAGCCCGATCGGTTATTTCTCTCCCAACTTCACCTTTTCCACTGATAACCCAAACCCCAGGCGACGGGAGACACTTTTCGGAGCTCGGTGCTGACGCTCAGCGTCTCGCGGATCCTCCAGCAGCATCCCGCGGGCGACGCTCGCGTCCCGGGCCCGCAGCAGGTGGCACCGCGCGCGGTCGGGAGCCGGGACCCGCGGAGGCGCGGCGACCCCCGGGCACCCCCGCCCGCCCGCCCCGCCCCGCCCCCAGCTCCCCGCGCCGCGCAGGTGGCCGGCCGGCCGCGGTCCGAGCGCACTTCCGCCCGCCGCCGCCAGGGGCGCCCGGGGCCGCGCGAGCCCGCAGCGCGGGCGCGGGCGCGGGCGCGGGCGCGGGCGCGGGCGCGGGGCGGGCGCGGGCGGGCGGGGCGGGTGGGTGTGGCTGCAGGTGCGGCTCCCGCCCGCCGGCCGCGCGGGGCCGCAGAGCGCCGAGGAGGCAGCGCGACCCCGGCCGGGAGGGAGCGGGAGGCCAGGCCCGCGCGGAGCCGCTGCCCGACGCCTCGGGTCCTGGGGCGGGGGGACCATGGACCCAGCCGCGGGAGCCCTCCTCGGGATGCTCTTCCTTTTGTCTGCTCGGCCCCGGAGCCCGCTCGTGGCCGGGAATCCTTGTGAGTACGGCGCATCTCGTGAAACTTGCGTTGGCAACTTAAGAATTCGTGTTTTGATCAGTAGCGAATATGTGCAGGTGGGATCGCTGGCGTGGGCTTTTTTTTGTTTTTTGTTTTTTTTTGTTGTTTGTTTTGTTTTGTTGTTTTGAGAGGGAGACGTTTAAAAAGCATCTCCAAGTACCAGCGCCAAGCTGGGGTGGTTTGATCGATGCTCTTTCCTCCTGCCAAGTCCGAAATTCAGCAAGACCTGTATTTGACTTTTTTGTCTGGGAGCTGAATCTTCCTTGGGAAAGCTCAAGTTCTAGTAAAACCTGAAACCCGGCAGGAGCATCCCCGAGACGCGGAGAGTCCGGCGAGAGAAGAGCTTCGGATCAGGGCAGGCCAGCAGGCCGGCGTGGTCATTTACCTCCTTGCGGTGTGGATGCGTGCTGTAGGAAGCGTGTCAGTGGGAAGCGGCGGGTCCTGCATTGGCGCACGCGTTTGCAGTGGGCGCTCTGCGCAATCCGGGGCCGGGGTCCGGGCGCGCCGGGGGGTGGGGGGGGTGGGGGGAGCTCCGCTGCGCAGCCCCCCTGCCCTGCACGGAGCCCGCGTCGCGGTGCCCGCCCCTCGGGGGAAGCGGGAGGGAGGACAGCCTGCCATCCCGGCTCGGGACGAGTGTCCCTGCCCGCATTTGTGGTGCGTGCGCTCCTGGTGTTGTGGGTTCACCGAGGCCCCGTGCATTGGGCTCCGGGCCCTGGGCTAGCTAGCGGCGCGTCTGCCCTAGGGAAGCTGCTGGCCGCAGGGACTCAGCCCACCTCGAGGTATTTGACTCTGAAAAATCCGAAAAAGTTCTAAGAGTGCTGTTCGGACTGAAGTCTCCATCCTGGGGCTTTTCTCTCCTTGAGGGCTTTTAAATAAAGTCCCTCCTGTCCTCCCTCCCTGCCCCATCTCCTTCAAGAAAAAGAATTAAAGCACACACACACACACACACACACACACACACACACAGAGAAAACAGGTGTAGGGCTTAGGACAAGCTAGTGTGCGTTTCCAGAAAGTAGGTAGCAGGCTTGCTCAGAAACTAACCCTGCTGCTGGGGATCCAGATTTAGCTCTTGGGGTCCCCACTCTGTCTGCCCTCCCTGGGAAGTTTGCTAACGTGTAAAATTGTTACACCTAAAGTCACTCTCCTACTCATTCATCCATGGATGCCGCAGGACTGTGATGATTTTTGTGGTGTCATCATCTAGTATCAGCTCATTTAATGCCATATTGGCATGAGTCACTCCTAAAAAAATGAGCCTTAATCTCCTTGGAGCAAATACTGCCCTGTGTTTCGGACGCATTTTTAATTTAGCTTGGTGCTGCAACTGCTCTGAATTCATTAAAACAGGGGGCATTTACATAAAATCAAACCCTTAGATCCTGCCGTAGAGCCCTTGTCCTTTTGCTAAGAAATTAAAAACAACCACCACTAGATGATTTGCTGACATTAATAAATTGTAGAACGATTCAACGGGCTACTCTGAGGTACCATGAAAAAGTCACTGGAGGTCACTCGTACTTAAAGGAAACGTGGCTTCAAAAATCCTTCCCATGGGAGAAAGCAGAGTGCCGTGCTGCCTTTCTCATCTCCTTAGTTGTGATTACAGCATGTTGGCAACATCCCGTCGTTTTGGTATTTATTTTCAGTTAGTATTTTACTGTCTGAAATGCACGGGGTGGGGGGGGGGTATCAGGTTCTTTCACACTGAGCATCCTTCTCAGGAGTCACATGCTCTGGGGTGCTGGGCGGCTGAATATCCGTGCAGATGCCCCTGTCGGAACCAGCTGTGTCTCCACGCTCAGGCCCTCTGGGGCTCTGGCTGATTCCCCAGATACTATACTGTTGCTAGTTTTTTGCTTTTCAGCCTCTATTTATTTGGGTGTATTTAGTCCTCTTATGAAAAAGTTCGATAAATTAAAAACCAATTTGCCTTGCTAAGGACGTTTTAGATACTAACGTTAAAG
The DNA here is from genome assembly GCF_905146905.1 of Nyctereutes procyonoides. Classification (NCBI taxonomy): domain Eukaryota; kingdom Metazoa; phylum Chordata; class Mammalia; order Carnivora; family Canidae; genus Nyctereutes; species Nyctereutes procyonoides. The sequence continues at coordinate 61,222,318 of NW_026575146.1, read as the reverse complement.
TCCTTGACCAGATCACCAGAAAGATGACACTCTTCAAGTGATCGAGTACATATTTAAATGACATGGCAGATTTAAAGATTCATGAAGACCACACAAAATTGCCTTTGATAATTTTTCGGTAATTGCATCTGGCCGCCTCATTTGTAGCAGAAGCAGTAAATGGTGAAGGAGTCTCATGTCTACACGAGCTAGTTGGACCTGCTCAGTTTTTCTTTAACTCCTGCATGTTTGGGAAGTGTGAGTTTTGTGTGCATACAAGCAAAGTACACCAACGTGTATTTACAATCTGTTATTACTAAGTCAAGGTAGCAGGGTGTTTCTTGCTCTGCCCCATCATTTGAGAAATTCTAGAAGAGTTGGCCAGGAGTGTGGGATTTAAGCTACAAGGAAGAAATCACGAACATCAATATTGCTCAAGTGTTTTGTTGGCTGTTCTCCCCCAGACACCCCGCTTAGAGTTTTCAAAACTCAAATAATCCTTTCAGACAGAACTTTAAAATGAACAAAAATGAAATATTCTTGAGGACTAATAAGAAATTAATAAGAATTGTATATGAGTTAAAAAAAAAGTCAAAGATCTTCTTCCCAAATGGACCCAAAGACATAGTCACCTCTTTACAAGCAGGTTCTCAGTAGTAAATGGGTCAGCCAGGGGTCAGTCCAGGCAAGCAGATGAGTTGCAGCCAAAGAGGTCCTGTCAAGGAATGTGACTTGCCTGAAAGATTTGACATCTCAGAGATTACACATGTGTGATATGAATCTTTTTAATCGGCGGGAAATTTTATAACGGGAAGATGATACACAGGAAGGAAAATGTGTCTAAATGGCCATGACCACAGGCTTGTTTTGTTGCTCTGTATTCTCTGTCTTTTTGAAGAGAAAACAAGTTGCATTATCTAAAATACAGCTTAGTATCTGATAAATATTCCTTAAAAATGTGAACATTCACCTGGTCTGCCTTCTAGAACTCTCTGTCCTGAGTAAGATGAGAGTGTTCTAATATGGATCTGTCCTCTTAAATAACTTAAGAAAGAAGTTGGAATATAGATTCCAAGTGAGAGCCCTGCTTTCTGGAAGTTGTTATGTAGGCTGTCGTTAGCTCCTTTACTTCCTAGCAAGAGCCACAAATGGAAGAAGGTGATAGCACTTTGCTTTTAGAATTATTCTTGTGAATCCACGATTCCTTTGTGAATTTCAAGACCCTTTGGGAGGAAAAAGGGATGTAATCTAAGTATGAAAATGTCAACATTTTGATTGTGTATTTAGCATCATAAACCTGTTTTCCGGATTGTGCATCGCTCTGAGGAGTTATGGGTACCCCCTCCCCACTTGGGAACAACACAACTGAAAGTTAATTCATAGCTGAATTATTTTCCCCATCCATGTAAGTAAAGTATAAGCTAGAAGTGAGAGCTGCTGCCCTCCTCCCATCTCTGCTGAAAAAGGACAGAAGCCTATGTTAGAAATTTCAGTCATTGATGGTGATTGTTTGATATAAAGGATGACATTTTTGTAGATCCAAGGATTTAGTTTAGTGAGTATGACTGACTTGTTCTCACTTTGTTAAGTCTCAGTACTTGTAATTTTCTCTAGATGTTTCCTTATGATTCCTTCCCCTATCAAAGATGCCCTTCTTGTTGCAAGAAAGAAGGAGATATTTCTGGCCCACTACAGGTGGGGCATACACTTTGAATTGCTGTTCTAGGAGTGATAATCCGAATTTGTTTTTATGTATTGACACCTGTTCTCTTCCCCCCTTAAATCCTACATCCATAAGAGAGATGTCTGACCATGACTTGGGGGTGTCGTTCAAGCCCAAGTGCTGGCCATCATGGGAAACCAACCTATGGTCTTCATGTACTATGTAGTGCTTGACCTAGGCAATAAACATGCTTACACTTCAATTTGAAAATTTGTACCAGATTTGAACCCTCCCTTCATTGGAGCCTTGACTTCTTTATGTGCTAAAGCCTTATTGCAACTTCTTTGATGAAAGTGCATTAATATAATCCTGTAATAGAAATTATCATGCAGTATTATCCTTTTAAAATGTAAGTAACATACATCGTTTGATATAGTAGTGAGACACTTGTAGTGTATGAATTATCCTAACCTGGTGACATGATTAGCCTTGATATTTTGGAATAAAAAATATGCATGCATGCAGAACTTAGTAACTGGTTATAATGCTATAATTGCTAAGAAGGATAAAATCATAAGAATTTGTTTATTTTTTTAGAGAGGCACATGTATGGGAGGGGCAGGGGGTGACGCAGAGAATCTTAAGCAGACTCCCTGCTTAACACAAAGCCCTGTGTGGGGCTTGATTCCATCACCCTGAGATCATGCATGACCTCAGCCAAAATCAAGAGTTGGTCGCTTACCCAACTGAGCCACCCTGGCCGCCTATGAGCATTTATTTAAGTAAATGTGTTTGTCATATGTCTCTTCTCTAGGGTTTTGTTTTTTAGGAGTCTTGTTCGAAATTTCAGTGGATATGGATTCTTGTAATTATTTGCTAAGTGTCATCAAAATTCTTTATTGCTATTGAGTACTGAACGTATTCAATCTCCAGTCATGTCATGAGTGCTAAGAGGCTCCATATAGTCTGTAAAGGAATTTTGCCTTGATGAATATGGACTAACATCCTTCCAGGGTTTTAACTGGTTCAGGCTTTTCTTTGCCTCCATAGCCGCTTTGTGTTTGTCTAAAGTGAGTCCAGTCTTCTGAGTTAATCATCCTGGAGTAGGAAGGAGCCTGTCAGAGGGTATGCCTGTGAGCAGGTGGATGGGGAGTCCATTCTTGATGCAGTAAAACATGTTGGGGAAAATGAGTGCAGGATATGTGAGTACATGTTTTAGCAAGCACTGGAGTTCAGACTTTTTGGAAAGAACCTTCAACAAACCAGTAAACAAACTGTTATTTATAGTATTTGAATGTACCTCCCAGAAATACGGAGGTGGTGAGGATACTTTTGGAAACAGGGAGAAAACAAAAACACATTCCCTCCAAAAAACTTATAAAGTCCATGGTGACTCTCAACACAGAGTGAGAGGCGAGAACAAATTCTGTTCAAGCATACAATTTTGGGAGACTGTTTAAGCAAAAGCAAACAAAATGAGCCAAGGATATGTCATTAGTGACCCTTCCAGGCCTGGAAGGGGGTATTTTGGGGAGAGGACTGGAGGTCATGAAAATCTGCTTATTTGAGTTGATTTTGAAAAAGAAAAACACTCAAATCATGCAAAAGTACTTCATAAAGGACATAATCACTAACAGAAACATCTCAATTAACTGAGCAAATTTTAAGTTGAATCTTCTCCCTTAAGTCAAAATTAGACTTTGAATATAATAGTATAAAGTAGCTCAGACAATTTGGAAATAATAGATCCAAGAGTCTCTCCACACTTACTTTTTAGAGGCTTGAAAGGCTTGTCTTCCACATACAAAATTCTTCAGAGTGACCTCTGCAAGGTGCCCACTCTACCTGCCACCTGTGGCCCACCGTGTGTGCTGATTGCTTTAGGCATTGGGTGCTTTGTGCTGAATAACCTCTAAAAACTGAACTATTTATGTCAGCATATTTCTGAAAGGCATTAGACCAAAGGTAATATGTTCCTTCAAAATAGATATGCTTGTTATTCCTTGTTTGAGCTCTATGGCGTGGGATTACATGCTTTAGAATTGTCTTTTATCAGGTGTTAAGAAAAATTACACACAACTTGTAAATATTGCAAAAAGGAGTATGACAGAGTGACCTATTACCATTACACAAAGCATTGTTCAAGAGGCCCACATGATTGTTTAATTATTCAGAATAACGCCCCCATGGCTGACTTGGTCATTTACTGTTTGATCACGGCTTAGACACTAAGATGTTACAGGTTGAATTGATGTTTTTTTTTTTTTTTCAGGTACAAATGGTAACTGTGAAGCTTTTATTACCTGATAGCACAGTCGTAGGAGAAAAACTGGTGTAATATGTCTTTTCTGGGCAGTACCCTGGATAAGATACTCACGGTGGGTGTGTTAGTTATAGCTAACTCATGGAGAGGAACATGGAAAAGCTTGCTACTTGAACTGGAAAATGGAATTTTTCTTGGATGTGCCCTTCAGGGAATATGATAACCAGTGTGTCAGATACTGAAATTTATGTCTGCCCGAGTTTTATTGAGATGTGGCCCTTAGGGACCCTATCACTTGTGGTTCCATCAGCTAATTTAGTGATTGTCGCTCATGGAGAAGGGATTTCGGTGCCACATGTTCATTGGCCCACTGGAGATGGGGCTGGTGCATCTTGTTTGCAACCTGTGGTGGGTCGGTAACCTCGGGCAGCCCCTGGACGCTGTGGCTGAGACCTTGGGCCGCATCTGCTCCTGTCAGTGGCATCCCATTGCTTGGGGTGTTCAAGGCCCAGCAGAAGATTTCTCTGGAGCTTGTGAGCCAGCGGGGCAATTACAAGCTTGGATGACAGCAGGAGTGGCTGGCTGCCTCGAGACATTAAATTAGGCACTGCTGGCAGGACTCACGGTTCTAATTAGTTTTTTATTTTAACATCTATGAATCCCCAGGCAACCAGAGAGCTTGATAAAGTTGAGCTAAGTGTGCTGTTTCTGGGAGTGGTGAATTGACAGCGGGGGTGGCACAGTGACCTCTGTGTGCTGGGACTTGTGCTTGCGTGTCCCCAGGATGTGGATGGGGAGAGAGCGCATGGGATTAGGAGCACCGTCAGTCGTTACAAACCCAGGCTCACGGTGGCTGAGGTGGCAATCCAGTTATGTGGAATCGAGTCATTTGTCATCAACTATTGTACAAAATGGATATGCTCCAGTTTGGATTTCTGAGCATATGAGCGGTCAGGAAATCTGATATCCATCCTGTCCCAGTTGACACTGTTGCCTTCTCAAGCCTGAGGTGCTGTGTTCCCGGTCCTGGTATACAGCTGACCTGAACCCGCAGCCTCTACCCTATCCTGGTCCCTGGGAATAGTGTCCTAAAGATGGCGGGTAGAATTTTCATCTAAAGGCCAGCAGATACAGGAGAAAGACCCCAATTAGCATTAAAAAATAATGCAATAATTTGATTCAGCTCAAAGAAAGTCACTTTAATCACAACTTCTATTATGGAAGAAAATATTTAAAGAACCAGGATCTATTTTAAGGTCTCAGATTTGGCAGATTTAAGGAAAATAATACATGTCTATAGACATCTGTTCAAATGGTTGGAGATTATCAAGATTAAGGATTTAGCTTTACATGTGTTGTGTTTTTGATGTCTAAAACTTGCAAATAGGAGCCTGGCGACAGTAACAGTATTACAACATGAAAAGAAAAATGAGTAGCTGTGTACTGTCACCAAGCGAGCCTGCTGCTGTGTGTCTGTGATTCTGGGACTTCTTTGCAACGTTGCGTTGATTCGTGGAAGTTCTGATAAGAAACCCCATGAGCCTTGACATTCCAAAGCATATCCTTTTGTATGATGTAGGACGTGCAGGCATTGGTAAGAGTTTAAAAAACTGGAGGACTCAAGGAGGGTGAGTCACAGAGTTTAAGGTGTATTTCAGAGAGTTTAAGGGAGCAAACACCAAATTACTCTGTGCTTTCTTTTCTTTTTAAAAAATATTTATTTGACAGAGAGAGAAAGAGCGAGAGGGCACGCGAGGGGAGGGGCAGAGCGAATCTGAAGCAGACCCCACGCTCAGCATGGAACGTGACACGAGGCTTGATCCTACAACCTTGAGATAAATGGCCTGAGTCGAAACCAAGAGTCCATTGCTCAACTGATTGAGCCACCCAGGTGCCCCTATTCTAGGCTTTCTTAAAGTATAAGGAAAATTTCTGAAAAAAGTTTTTGCAGATGTGGAACACAGAGTTGGCAGATATCAGAGTAAATTCCTTGTTAGGGAAAGTCAAAGGATCTATTCTGAATTATAGCGCAAGGCAAAGAAAACAGGGTTGGTTTTCTAGATCGTAATAATAAAATTGCGATAGTAAGAATTTACAATTCTTTGTCATGATGAACTCCTGCTCTACTTTAGCGAGCCTGAAAACCTGATCTTTGGGAAATTTACGTCACTACCGGTGTTTGATTTTTACACGTTCTAAGTTCTGTAAGTGGTGGGATTCACTTGCTGGAGGACAGGTTGCATATATACCTAGAAAAAAAAGAGCCTTTCCCTTGTGAGTATTGTTGCAAGGTAAGGCAAGAGGGAGTGGGAGGCTAGAGTGCGCTTTAACATGAAAAAGACACCTAGGTTTGTAAAGAGTAAAAAAAAAAAAAAAAAAAAAGAAAGAAAAAAGAAAAAGACACCTAGGTCATTGATCGTGGCCCTGTTCTCCAGGGATGAGGCTGGACATTCCCCTGCATCCATCGTACCCTCATTCCCAGAGCCTCTATGAGCATCTTCCTTTTCCATCGTCTAGAAATGACTGACTGGGTTGACTTGCATGGATTGGGTTGGCCAGAACGTTATCCCTCCTCCTTCACTGCTGCTGGTGGGCTCAGGACTGAGTGGGAGGGTGGCAGTGAGGAAGAGACAGTAGCACTGCACATAGGAACGCTTCTCGGAACTCAGTGGTTGCTTGATTTTGTATGTAGGCTAATAAGAAATGGCAATGTAAGGATTAGGCTACTGGCAAGCCCCTTCCAGCTCCAAGTGACAGAAAACCCAATCGAATGGACTTCCACCAAAAAGGGAATTGTCAGCGCACATATCATTTCATTTCAGGCAAGGATAGAGATGCTGTGCCGTGAGGGTTGGCCTCTCTTCCTCCTTCAGCTCTGGCTTCCCCCGTTGGCCTGATGCTCTGGCAGTGTCCTGTCTGGCAGTCCCATGACTGAGGTCAAGCTGCCCAGCAATACTGCTGGAGAGGATGCTTTCCCTTCGCTGGACTTTGGCCCTTATCACTTTGAAGCAGGGAGCTCTGACTTATTTGCTCATTCCCTTATTCCAAGCTCCAAGAAAGCAGGGACTCCTTGAGGGGACAGGGGTGGTTCTGAGAGATAGTGGGCTGTTGACTAAGTAAAGAGGTGAATGATTCTCATTCCCCACACATCCAGCCAGATCTGCACATCTGACTTGCCTTGTCTCTGCTGTGTTGTGTGACTCTTCTTACCCAGGGTCTGTGACAGGAGGGGGTGGCCCTCTGGCTGACCAGGGGTGGAGCCAGCAAGTGACTGGACTTGGTCCTTGACCAGGTGCCTTGGCTGCATCATCTTGACAAGAAAGTGAAATGTGCCATCCACTTAGGTAATTAGTTTAACATCTATTATGAAAGCACTGGCTTTCATTCTCTTATCTGCTTCATGTAACAGATGGTTGGTTACGTGTATCCCTTCTTCATTAGATTTTAAAGTTCCTGAAAACAGAATCACATTTATTTGTCCCTATAGCTCTGCTGTTGGCACTCAGTGAGTATTTACCAAAAAAAGAAGAAATTAATATATGGAAAACATGCTATTTTGAAAGTACATGGAAGACACGGGGAATCCTCATGTGTGTTTTATGATCATTGTGCAGGTAGCCTAATGAAAAATTAATTTTTATGTGAGTATCCCTGAGCTCACCATTTGTCCATGGAAAGATCCACTGGCTGATTTTGAATGTTTCCTTTTCTTTTGGTAGCAAAATGCATGACATAATTTCTGGCCTGAGGCTTTGATAGGAAGCATGGAGTATGTTGCAAAAGCTGCTGGGAGCCCCTGAGGGTGCGCTGAAAAGGCCAGGTGTCAGAGGCATGACCCAGGACCAATGAGCAGAGAAGAGAAGGCCTCTAGGCAGGGGCCATTACCACAGGATATCTGTGTCTAGGGAAATCTTTGATCAAGTCTTAGCCAGGCTCCATATTCAGGGTCTGAATTAGAGGTGCCTGGGAGCATTGTGTAACTGGAGTCCTCCAGAAGCCTGGTTCATCAACTGGAGGCTTGAAGCAGCGTGATCCAAGTGGGGAAGGCTGGCTACACAACAAGGCAGAGGCCAGGCAGGCAGACAGATGGCCATTGCACCTCAGTGTGGATGTCTAGGCCTGGACAGCCAGGAGGCTGAATTCATTTGAGTCACAGCTGTCTCTGGTGTGGCGGCTGTGGACTCTGTTTTGTAACTTGTTACGCCAAGAGGACGCTCCCATTGTGGTCTCAGACCTTGACACCCTTGGTCTGGGCTGGGGGATTTCTGAGTCAACAAAACCAGTTTTTGTTACTGAAAATTTTTATGACGGGCTGGCTCAAGGGCATGATGAGATCTAAAGAATATCTCTGTTTTATTTATGTATTTATTTATGTATTTATGTATTTATTTATTTATTTTTATTTTTTTAATTTTTACTTATTTCTGATAGTCACACACACACACACAGAGAGAGAGAGAGAGAGAGAGAGAGAGAGGCAGAGACACAGGCAGAAGGGGAAGCAGGCTCCGTGCACCGGGAGCCCGATGTGGGATTCGATCCCGGGTCTCCAGGATCGCACCCTGGGCCAAAGGCAGGCGCCAAACCGCTGCGCCACCCAGGGATCCCTATTTATTTATTTTTATATCTCTGTTTTCAAATGAAGATGGTTTCTAATTTTATTTTCAGAATTATATAGTGGGGCACTGTGGATGAGGACGATTCCAGCAGCATTCTTTCAAATAAATAGCATAAAACTACAAAATTCAACAAATGTGGTGAAGTCATGGAACACACTTCCAGATAAGTGAGAGGAAGAGGTTAATTGCAGTATAGTTGGCATACGATGTGATGTTAGTTTCAGGTGTACAAAGCGGTGATTGGACAACTCCCCACTTTATGCTGTGCTTACTAGACACGTGGCTACCATCTGTCACCATACAACCCAGTTACAATACCAATGGCCATTCCCTAGGCTGTGCCTTGCAGCCCATGACTTCTCATTCTGTAACTGGAAGCCTGTACCTCCCACCGCCCTCCACCCATTTTGCCCATCCCCTCTGGCAACCACCAGTTTGTTCTTTGTATTCATGGGTCTCTTCCTGCTTTTGTTTGTTTGTTTTATTTTTTAGATTCTACCTATAAATGAAATATGGTATTTGTCTTTTCTGTCTGCCTTATTTCACATAGCATAATACTTCTAGGTTCATCCATGTTGTCACAAATGGCAAGATTTCATTCTTTTTTATGGTTGAGTAGTAGTCCATTATATATATATATATATAATATATATAATAATGTAATATATATAATATATAATATATAATAATGTAATATATATATAATGTAATATATATATATATATATATATATATAATGTACCACATCTTCTTTGTGCCTTCTTTATCCATTCCTCTATTGATGGACAGTAAGGTTATGTCCGTATCTTGGCGATTGTGGATAATGCTACAGTAAACATGGAGGGTACATATATATTTTTGAATTAGTTTTTAAATTTTCTTTGAGTAAATATCCAGTAATGGAATTACTAGATCATACAGTTTTTCTATTTTTAATTTTTAAAAGATGATTTATTTATTTATTTATTTATTTGAGGGAGAGAACATAAATTGGGGAGGGGCAGAGGGAGAGAATCCCAAGAAGACTCCCCACTGAGCATGAAGCCCAACACAGGGCTCAATCTCACAAAGGAGATTATGACCTGAGGCAAAACCAAGAGTCAAACACTCAACCAACTCAGCCACCCAGGCACCCTATTTTTTTTTTTTTTGAAGAACCTCCGTACTGTTTCCATAGTGGATGCACCAATTTACATTCCCACCAACAATGCATGAGGGTTCTTTTTTCTCCACATCCTCACCAACACATCTTATTTCTTGTCTTTTTGAGTTTAGCCATTCTGATAGGTGTGAGGTGATATTTCATTGTGGTTTTGATTTGCATTTCAGTGATGATGAGTGATGTTGAGCATCACTTCATGTGTCTGTTGGCCATCTGTATGTCTTCTTCAGAAAAATGTCTATTCAGGTCTTCTGCCCATTTTTAATCTGATTATTTATTTATTTATAAGTTCATTATATATTTTGGAACTTAAGCCCTTATCCGGTACTTGAAAATATTCTCTTATATTTAGTAGGTTGCCTTTTCATTTTATTGATGGTTTCCTTCATTGTACAGAAGTTTTTTATTTGGTGCAATCTGGACTGTTTTATTTTTGCTTTTATTTCCCTTGACTCAAGAGATATACCTAGAAAAATGTTACTAGGTTCGATGTCCAAGATTACTGCCCATGTTCTCTTCTAGGAGTTTCATGGTTTCAGGTCTCACATTTAGGTCTTTAATTAACTTTGAGTTTATTTTTGTGTATGGTGTAAGAAAGTGGTCTAGTTTCATTCTTTGCATGTAGCTGTCCAGATTTCCCAACACCATTTATTGAAGAGACTCTTTTCCCATTGTATATTCTTTCTTGCCTCGTTTGTGGTAGATTGATTGACTATAATCATGGATTTATTTCTGGGCTTTCTATTCTCTTCTATTGACTTATGTGTCTGTTTTTGTGCCAGTACCATACTGTTTGGTTATTATAGCTTTGCAGTGTATCTTGAAATGGATTGTGATACCTCCAGCTTTCTTCCTCTCTTTCAAGATTATCTTGGTTATTTATTATTTTGTAGTGCCATATAAATTTTGGAATTAATTGCTGTAGTTTAGTGAAAAATACTATTGGCATTTTTATTAGGATTGCATGAATTGGTAGATTTCTTTGAGTATATAACATTTTAACAATATGATTTTTTCCAATCCATGAGCATGAGATATTTTTTTGTGTCATCTTCAATTTGATTTATCAATGTTTTATAGGTTTCAGAGTACAGGTCTTTAACACTTATGTTAAGCTTATTTCTAGGTATTTTATTCTTTTTGGTACATTTGAAAATGGAATTATTTTCTTAATTTCCCTTTCTTCTACTTTGTTATTTGTGTATAGAAGTGCAACAGATTTTTGTATATGAATTTTGTATCCTGTAACTTTATTGAATTAATTAGTTGTAATAGTTTTTTAATGGAATCTTTAGGGTTTTCTATCTATTGTACCATGTCATCTGCAAATAGTGACAGTTTTACTTTTTCCTTGCCAATTTGGATACCTTTTATTTTTTTTCCTTATCTGATTGCTATGGCTAGCACCTCTAGTACTATGTTGAATAATAGTGGTAAGAGTGGACATCCTTGTTTTGTTTCTAATCTTAGTGGAAAACCTCAGTTTTCCACAATTAAGTATGATGTTAACTGTGGGTTTTTCATGTATGGCCTTATTATGTTCAGGTATGTTCTCTTTAAACCCACTTTGTTGAAAGTTTTTGTTATAAACAGGTGTTGAATTTTGTCCAGTGCTTTTTCTGCATCTGTTGAGATGATCATATAATTAGGGGTGAGGTAGTTTTGATGGGAATGCCTGGATGGGAATTCTGCTAGTCCATTGTGTGACCTTAAGTAATTTACTTATTCTTGCTGTGTCTCAGTTTATTCATCTCTAAAAAATACAAGTATAGTAGTGACCTATCTCACAGAGCTGCTGAAAAGATTACATTAATTAATGTATGTAAATATTGCCCAAAACATCAAATCCTTAGTAAAATTTAGCCATTATGCTCCTGTTGACCTCAAGTATAAAATCAGAAATGTGACTTAGTCCATGATCCTGGGAGAATAATGAGATAGTCAATATTTTAAGGAAAAACATTTGTACTGTGTATTTTCATTATCCAAAATATTATCACTATAATGGAAGGTTAAGATAGTATTACATAATAAGAATATTAAAAAGAAGACTATAGTACAGTCTCAGAGACTTGTGTAGTACATTGGTATGTTTTGGCTCTCTGTAATGTATCTCTGTAAATAATAACGTTCCTTAGATTTAGCTCTTTGGATTAACTTGTCATTAACAAGTTTAATCTTAAACTTCTTTCAATTTTTTAAATATATTTTTTCCATTAGCCAAGAAGGATTCCCCAGATCAAGATAACATGCTCTTGCAACTGATATTACTTGTTATCTGGCTATTTTTTGGAAGTTTTCTAGGATATGTAGTATCTGGTCATCAACACAGATTGTTCATCCTTTATGATTGTTAAGTAAGTGTTAGTCTCCAAGCCAAACATATTTGCGTGTACTATGGGATGCAGTCTCAATTAGAATGGATATGAAGACACTAGTGTGGATCCTTAGAGAGGGGGCATTACTGCTTGATTATGAAAGATTATGTTTAGTTCTCTCTCTTCAATTTGTCTCTGTTCCCTTTTCTTCAATGATTCCAGCATTGACTTATTCAAATCCTCCATATCTCTGGGACTTTATAAGCTATATTTGTCTCCATGGTTTCCCTGTCACCAGCTTATCTCCCTCTAATCCATTTTATCCTACAGCCAAAGTAGTCTTTCTTTTTTGTTTTGTTTTTAAAAGATTTTATGTATTTATCATGAGAGACAGAGAGAGAGAAAGAGAAAGAGAGAGGCAGAGACACAGGCTGAGGGAGAACCAGGCTCCCTGCAAGGAGCTTGATGTGGGACTCAATCCCAGATCCCAGGATCACACTGTGGGCCAAAGGCTCAACCACTGAGCTACCCAGATGTCCCCAGAGTAATATTTCTAAGGATGATCTTACTTTCTGTGGTAAAGCTTTCATATATTTTCTCACATCTCTGACTCTCTGTCTCTGTTTGTCTCTCTCTTACACACACCCCACACACGCATCCTTGAAAGGTCCCTTCTCTTCACTCACTGCTTTCATCCCCTCCTTTAACTGACCCTGGACTACAGCCACCTCATTGCACTGGCATTCTTCCACCAGGGCTTTCATACCTCCTTCATCTTCCTCCAGTTCTGTCTCCTTATGTCTTGTCTTCCTGTTGAATGTGTTTTGCTTCTGAAATCATCTAGGCTCATGGATTCATGCCCAGGAAATACATGCTTACAATAAAAATAAACATAAAACATATAGGAGAGAAAACCTAAAACATAAAACCACGAGAGAAAATCAGAAGAAATAGGAAACAGTACAATCAGATAAAAATAAATGTAGAAATTGAAATCAATTTAGAATGTACAATTTGTTGCATATGTGTAAGGAAATAAAAAATGAGAATAATGTAAAGAATAACATGATCAAAATGGTCAAGCAGAATTGAAAAAGAACAGTGTTGAGAAGTGAAATTTGTTATCACTGGGGTAGAGAATTCAGTGGCTGCTGACATGGCAGATTAGACACAGGTGGAGAGACGCTTAGCAAATTAGAAGACAGTCATGGAATAAATAACCAGTATGTTCCATAGGGAGACAGAGAGGCAGGAAACATGAAAGCCAGACTCAGGGGCAGGAAGAAGAATGCAACAAGATCTCTGTATCTGAAGGAGTTCTGTAAGGAGAAGATATGGAAAGGAACACTTAAGAGAATCTATAGAAATTGCCCAGAATTGAAAAGTCACCAATATTTAGACTCAGGAAGACTCTCAAATCCATAGTAAATACAAATAAAAGGAAATTTTCACCCACAATAACACTTTATGTTGGAACTGTCAAACACCAGAGTCAAGAGAAGCTGATAAGAACAGCCTGAGACAGGAATAACAAACAATAAAAACAGACATGAACTGTTAAGTTTGTGAGAGGGAATACTCGCCAACCAAGAATTATAGACTTGTTGACTTTATGGTTCAAGAATGAAGGTGAGGTAAAGTCATCATAGAAAAAATCAAAACCAAGAGTGTTAAAGACTAAGAAACCTTCACTAAAGGTGTGTTAATGGATAAGTTTCACAAGAAAGGAAATGATTATAGAGGGCAGTATGAGAGGTGAGAATCTAGTAGTGTGCATATGTATATGATCTGTATGTATTCATTTGGAGAGAGAGAGAGGGAGAGAGAGAGAGGAGAGAGAAAGCATGAGCTGAAGGAGGAACAGAGGGAGAGCGAGAAGCAGGCTCCCCACTGAGCAGGGAGCCTGATGTGGGGCTCCATCCCAGGACACTGAGATCATGACCTGAGCCAAAGGCAGACACTTAACCACCTGAGCCACCCAAATGCCCCACTAGTGTGCATATATGATTACACATTTAAGCAACTTTAAAGCTGTATGTATAACATTGGTGTGTAGTTGGTGGAATGGAGAAAGAGGACAAGATAAATCTATATGAACAACTGAAAATACATGGGGAGGGGTGATCAGACATAAAGCATTCTACAATTTTTGCATTATTTTGTGGAGGGAGTTAAAATATGTTTAATTGTAGGCTTTGTTAAATTGTTAACCAAAATGCAGTGTAAAATTTTAAGGAGGCCCACAAGAAGAATATGTAAGAATATATGTAATAGGAAGTTTACATTCCAAACCAGTAGAATAAAAAAAAATGCAATAGGTGAGGGGCAGATTTCAATCTATTCAAAAGAAAACAGAAAAAGAGAGAAGAAAAGAAAGCTTTGGGTAAGATAGACAAATAAAATATAATGAAGTGATAAGGATATAGCAATTTGGATAAATTATTTCCAGCTTCTATTTTATGGGGATGTATTACATTGGACAGTAATATTCAGGCTTTCAAATACATAGAGAATATTTACATTTTTACTTGACTAAGAAAACTCAGTTCCAATGAATTTCAAAGAATTATTAACATAAAAATAAATGTCCTAAAATTGAAAAGGAATAATGTGTTTCAATTACAGAAGCTCATGTTGTTCTGAGTTAAATAAATTGAGCACAATAATGGAAATTGTCAAGTGAAAATTGTGGAAATAGGGGGCCCCCCTGGGTGGCTCAGTCAATTAAGCATCTGCCTTTGGCTCAGGTCATGATCCCAGGATCCTTGGATAGAGACCTGTGTTGTCGGGTTCCCTGCTCAGCAGGGAGTCTGCTTCTCCCTCTCCCTCTGTTGCTCCCCCTGCTTGCATGTGCTCTCTGTCTGTCAAACACATAAATAAAATCTTTAAAAAAAATTGTGGAAATGGGAAAAACAGGGAAACACGGTCCCGGTTTTGGTCACCAAAGATAATGATGTAAGCTGATTTGCTATAATGGAATAAGAGCTTGTTTGACTTCTTCAGAGCTGTAAGATCAGAAACAAAAGGAAAAGCAGAAATAAATACACGTTATGAGGGAAAATAACTTTTTCACTAGAAATTTACAGTCATGAGTAGGGAGGATGACAAGGGAGAGTAAGCTCTTGCTAATATTCTTTGGGAAATAAGTAAAATTTCGCCTTAGGCATTGTTCAAAAAGTAGGATTAAGCATTGTGTTAAAAATAGAAGGATAATCAGTGGAAAAGGAATTAAATATGATATTTTGCATGCTGTTAAAAATCGTGCAATTTCCTCCTCTAGGAAAAAGTCATGTTTTTCTGTTTCATGTTTTAATATGATCATACGTTTATTCATTCATCTCTGATATTGAGAGTATTCATGATAAAACAAAGGAAATATGTTTATATTTGAGAACAGGTGAATGGGATCCTTTAAGTCTGTAGGAATTTTCATCTAATCTCCTTTTCTTATGGACTGCTGTTAGAGTTACAGCAATAACTCTAAGTATGACATTTGGCATCATGGGTGGATTTGGGTGGCACAATTTAATTCGTGCTCGTAACACTTTACTAGTATACTTATGAAGTTATTAAGTGTCAGCAATTATTGCTGATAAATTGCGGAGACCTTTTTCTATGGCTGTCTGAAATCTTGAGCTATTTCCCGTATTTTAAAATAGAGTAAGACATCGGATTTTCTCATGCATTTTTCTGCTAAAATCTGGAGTTCCCCGAGGTTAGCGGATTTGTATCTTTTATAAACTAATTTTAAGTTCTGTGGTCTTATATAATGCTTTTGCGGTGCAGATATAGAGTCAGGTTTATAAAAGAAAAGGCAGTATCTATACATGGTATCATTCAGCACATGCTGTGAATTTTAAATTTCTACTCGCTGCTGAACATTTATACATTTCCCCTTCTTTTTGACATGAGTGCAATATATCAGCATGGCTCGGAAGGTTAGTAGAGGAGTAGGAAAAACCCACCCTCTGTGGGTAAATTTTTTAAAGAAATGTTTAGTTACACCCTATGAAAATTACAACAAATAGATATGTTGTCTTTATAAATGTGTCTAATGAGATATCTGAAAATGTACTACTTTATTCAATGGTAATCTAAGTTTGCATTTACTTGATATACGTTTATGCACACACACACATGCATACATACGCTTCCTAAAAATGATTGGATTTTCCACTTGTGTAACAGCAGTGGCCTCTAGTTTTGAATAAACATGAACAATTAAACAAAATGATTGTTTTATGGAAATTTTTTTGGCAGAGACCCAAGTTTTCAGTGAACTGTTACCATTTAAATTTAAATAATTTTTAGGTAAACATTACATTAAACAGCAATGCTGCAGTGTACTGGCACCTCAGCGGGTTCTACCAGAAAATACTAAATTGTGAGTGAATGGTCGAAACTTTAAGTATCATCAAAATTCCAGAAGATAACAAATTCCATAATATAAAAACCCTCCTTTGTTCCCTCCTTGTATTTTGTATTCCTCCTTGGAACTCTACAGATAAATTACTGCCCTGTGTTTTTCTCCCTTCAACAAAATGGAAAAAACCCCAGCATTTTGTGGAAGGGTCATGAACAAATAAATACTTGTGCTTGGAATGGATTGATTGTACTTGCTGCCACCAACTACGCACCTGTTTTGAACAACTATCCCTTGTTGACTCTCAGAAGAAAGAAGGGAGGCAGGGAGGAAGAAAGGAAGGAGAGGATGGGAGGGAGAGGGGAGAGAGAACAAAAGGCAAGTGAATCCAAATTACAAAACAAAGCTTGTGGCCTGACTTTCATCTGCAGTACCAAAAGCTTTTTGAAACCTGCAGTTGATTATTTAAAGCACAAAATACACATTTCTTTGCAATGGCATGTATTCTGTTTCTCATTCCTATAAAGCAGTGAGTCTTTAGTTTGGGAATATGTTAGTTATTTTGTTTTTATCAATTTTAAATTCTTTCCACTGAAAATGCCCAAAGATCAGATATTCTTTCCAAGATAGAGTAAAAAGTTCTCATGTCGCCTAAGTCTTGTCCTAAAAATTCAACTATTTGTTACAATATTTATGGATCAAATAAGATAGTACACTATTAGGATTGTTTTTTGTTTTGTTTTGTTTTGTTTTTTGTTCTGTTAAATTTTTGTAAGTTCTTTAAGAAAGTCATCTGGACTTTCAGGAGAAACATTCTTCAAAATATAAATGACCATCTAATTCCTTTTGTGTTTCATCATCAGTCTTTAAAAACTTTGCACTGTGGTTTTCAATCATTTTACAATCATATAGTAGAGAGGGAATTAAATAATTTTGTTTCTAAACTTTTGGTGGAGAAAATTGAGAAATGTAAAAAATTTGCGGTTTCAAAATAAATTATTTATTCCCTCAAGAAATATTTATTAGGTATTGCTCCACAAAGCAGCTTATGTAGAAGCAACATTTATAGCCTGAAGCTCTGTGGTTTTATGGCAATTATTGTATTTTGGTAATTCATGTGAACAATGTATGAACAGAAAAATTAAAAATGGGCACACTTGATTTCCTTGTGACCATTTTAACAATATGAGCATAGCTTGTGGGATATTAGACTTTGCCCCTTGAAATGGACATCTCATATTTACGTGCAAGCAAGGCAGTTCTCCAACCAATGAGCTATGGATAGTTAAAATATTTTTAAACTAAATGTTTAGGGCAAAGTCAATACTCATATGAGTCAACAGCTGACTTCCCAAGTGTGTCCTTCTGGGTCAAGTTTGATAGGGTTTCAGATTTTTTTTTAAAGATTTTATTTATTTATTCATGAGAGACACACCAAGAGAGGCAGAGACACAGGCAGAGGGAGAAGCAGGCTCCCTGCAGGGAGCCCAATGCGGGACTTGATCCCAGGACCCCAGGATCATGCCCTGAGCCAAAAGC
The DNA here is from genome assembly GCF_905146905.1 of Nyctereutes procyonoides. NCBI lineage: Eukaryota > Metazoa > Chordata > Mammalia > Carnivora > Canidae > Nyctereutes > Nyctereutes procyonoides. The sequence continues at coordinate 61,204,412 of NW_026575146.1, read as the reverse complement.
AGAAGCTCAACCACGGAGCCACCCAGGTGCCCCAGGGTTTCAGATTTTTGGAATTGTGTCCCTTACACTGCCAGGTCGCCCCTACTGGTTTAAACGCTAAGCACAGAACACCATGGGGATGCCCCGGCTGCTCACGGGAAGACAGGTGGCTGCCGTTGAGCCACTCTGCCTTGCGCTGCAGGGATGGTGTGCGCTTCCTTTCCTGAAGAGCAGAGGGTGTCTGCCTTGAGTGCACGAGTATCCTCCATTGTATCTGAAATACCTGGTTTGGTGGGGCTCAAGGTAAAACACCCCTGCTAAATCAGAATTGCAGGGGTGGGGAGAATGCTAATTTTTAAAATGCCCCCGCTGCTTTTTCCTGGCGTTCAGTTTGGTGACAGATGCTCAGTGATGTAAGGGATCAGCGGGTCCTGTCTGGGGCCTGGGAAAGTCCTTGGCAGACGGCTTCAGGACCCCTGCCACCCTTCAGCCCGAGCGCCCCATAAACCATGAAACTTCATATAGGAAGGTAGGTCTCTTGGGCATCAGTCTCCAAGAAACTATTGCTATGCTTGTTTGCCCCTGAACTGTATTGTATAGAACTGTGCAAACCTTGACACATCTGGAGATGTTCCTTTCTTGGAATGCAGAGATGTTCTATTCTTTCCATTTGTGAGTTCTTCTTGAGAAGTATCTGAGTGTGGTGGGCCCCTGGCTGTTACTGATGTTTTAAAGCAGGAACAAGAATGTCACCTGAAACGAATGCTTCCTGCACAGTTCCCTTGTCCTGGTGCGGCCCTCTCTTCTCCACCCTTGTTAACCTGTGTCCCACTGTCACCTGCCTCAGCCTGGAAATGAAGACTGCGTGCTTTTCCTATCAGGATGAGTTGGGCTGTTTCCATGTTGTTAGCTCAATACATGTCACGGATGAAATATAACTTAGATATGGAGATTGAAGAAAGTTCTTCTCCAACTTGTGGCCAATTTAATTCAGCACACATTTATCAGATGCCTACCATGTGCCAGGCACTGCGCTAGAAGCTGAGGAAATAAAGATAAATATTGTTTTTTTTTTTTTTTTTATGAAACCTGCTGATTCTAAATGAGAGGCAGGATGATTCATTAAAATGGCACCAGTTGTAATGCTGGAATCACAGTCACCATTGGGTATCCGTGGCTTTTGCTGAATATAAGTTTTCAGGGACCTTGGTGGATAATAATTGGGATTATTAAAATGTTGCCTTTCAAACAAGTCCAAATCCTTGGCTCCTGTGGAAGGAGGCTGTGGAAGGAGGGAAACCTGTGAGAAAACTGAAACAGTTCTCCTTCCAGAGCTCTGAGTCTTCTGAGGTTTGGAAGTCATGCAGTTTTGTATTATTTTAAAACCAGGAAGGAGTAGACTTTTTTTTTTTTTTTCATTTGCCAGGCCAAGTGCTAGAGCTAAATTTCACAAAGAGGCTTCTTAACATATAGCTGGAATAGAATCAATGTGAAGATTAAGTGTTTATGTCTTTTCTTAAGGTAGTTATTTGAATCATGGCCTGTATTCTTTTTTTTTTTTTCATAGCCTTTATTCTTAAGTAAATCCTCAGTTGTTGATAAAAAGAAAGTTGTTTTCTAGTGCGCATTATTTTTAGAGCAGTTTTAAGTTCACAGCAGAATTAAGCAGAAAGTACAGGGATTTCCTATCCCCGCCCCCTTTCCGCATACATACGCAGCCTCACCTATCATCAACAGCCACTCTCAGAATGCTTCATTTGTTTAAAATGATGAACCCATCTTGACATGTCATTATTACTCAGAGTTCATGATTTATATCAGGGATCACACTTGGTGTTGTATAGTCTATGGGATTTGCCAAATGTATAAAGACATGTATTTACCATCCCAGTGTCTCACAGAGTGGCTTCCCTACCCTAAAAATGCCCTGTGTTCCACCTATTGATTCCTGTCTACCTCTTAAACACTAACAACTACTGATCTTTTTTATTGTCTCTGTAATTTTGCTTTTTGCCAAAATGTCATATAGTTGGAATCAAATGGTATGTAGCCTCTTCAGATTGGCTTCTTTCACTTAGTAACATGCATTTAAGGTTCCTCCATGTTTTTTCGTGGCTTGATAGCTCATTTCTTTTTAGTGTTGAAAATACTCCATTGTCTGGTTGTGCTACAGTTTCTTTATCCATTCACCTACTAAAGGACACTCTATTTGAGCCCACGTTTTGGCAATTCATGAGTAAAGCTGTTATAAACAGTGTGCACATGTTTCTGTGTGGACATAAGTTTTCAACTCCTTCGGGTAAATACCAAGGAGTGTAATTGTTGGAATGCATGGTAGGAGTATATTTAGTTTTTTAAGAACTTGCCAAATTGTTTTCCAAGAAGATCGTACCATTTTGCGTTCCCACCAGCGATGAGTGAGAGTTCCTGTTGCTCTACATCCCTGCCAGATTTTTATGTTGGCAGTGTTTCAGGGGTTGGCCATTCTAATAGGTGTGTGGTGGTATCTCATTGTTTTATTTATTTATTTATTTATTTATTTATTGTAAAAAAGATTTTATTTATTTCTTCATGAGAGACAGAGAGAGAGAGAGAGAGAAGCAGAGACATAGGGAGAGGGAGAAGCAGACTCCATGCAGGGAGCCCGATGTGGGACTCAACCCCGGGTCTCCAGGATCATGCCCTGGGCAGAAGGCAGCGCTCAACTGCTGAGCCACCCAGGCTGCCTGGTATCTCATTGTTTTAATTTCCATTTCTCTGATGACCTATGATGTGGAACCTCTTGTTACGTGCTTATCTGCCATCTGCACATCTTCTTTATTGAAGTCCTTGGAAGTCTTTGGACCAATTTTTAAATGGAGTTGGGTTTTTTTTTTAATTGTTGAGTTTAAAAGTTATTTTTATATTTTGGAGAATGGTTCTTTGTCAGATGTATCTTTTGCAAATATTGTCTCCCAGTCTGTGACTTGTCTTTTCATTTTTTTTTTTGACAGTGTCTTTTGCAGAGCAGAAAATTTTAAATTTCATGAAGGCCAGTTTATCAATTCTTTCTTTCATAGATTGTACCTTTTGTGTTTTAATCTAAAAAAGTCATTGCCCAATACAGAGTATCTGGATTTTCTCCTGTGCCATCTTTTTGGGTATTTTATCGTTTTGTACTTTACTGTTAGATCTACGATCTGTTTGAGACATTTTGTGAAAGGTGAAAAATCTGTGTGTAGATTCATGACTCTACATGTGGACGTCCAGTTGTTCCAGCACCATTTGTTGAAAAGACCATCTTTGCTCCATTGTATTGCTTTTGCTCCTTTGTCCAAGGCCAGTTGATTATATTGTGTGGGCCCACTTCTGGGCTTTATTCTATTCTATTTGTCAGTTTGATTGCCCAAACCATATTGTCTTGACTCCTGTGTCTTTATAGTAGGTCTTGAAGCCAGGTGGTGTCTGTCCTCCACCCCTAATACTGTGTTGGCTAATCTTGGTTGTTTATTTCTCTCCACATAAACTTTAGAATTGGTTTCTTGATATCCACAAAATACCTTGCAGGGATTTTGATTGCAATTGCCTTGAATCTATAGACCAAATTGGAAGAACTGACATCTTGACAATATTGAATCTTCCTTGCATATGGACTCTCTATTTATTTAGTCCTTTGATTTTATGCATCCGTGTTTTGTATTGATTGTGTACATATTTTTTAGATGTATGACCAAGTGTTTCATATTTTTGGATGCTAATGTAAGTGGTATTGTGTGTGTATGTATGTATATATGTATGTATGTATTTAATTTTGGTGTTGTGTTTTTAATTTCAACTTCAACCTGTTCATTACTGATATATAAAGAAAGCAATCAACTTTTGTTTATTAGCCTTATATCCTGCCAACTTGCCATAATCTCTTATTAGTTTCAGGTTTCTGTTTTTAATTTTTGTTTTAGCTAATTCTTTTGGATTTTCTACATAGATGATCATGACATTTGCGAACAGAGATTTCTTTCTTCTCAATCTGTATCCCTTTTATTTCCTCTTCTAGTCTAATTGCATTAATTAAAGACTTCTAGTAGGATGTTGAAAAGGAATGAGGAGAGGGAACATCCTTGTCTTGTTCCTGATCTTAGTGGGGAAACTTCAAGTTTCTCACCATTAAGTACGATTTAACTGTAAATTTTCAGTAGGTATTCTTCTTCAAGATGGAGAAGTTCTCCTCTATTTCTAGTTTGAGAGTTTTTACTACAAATAGGTGTTGGACTTTGTCAAATACTTTTTCTGCATCTATTTATGTGATCATGTGATTTTTCTTCTTTAGCCCATTGATGCAGTAGATTACATTAATTGCTTTCTGAATGTTGAGTCAGCCTTGCATACCTGGGATAAATTACACTTGTTCATGGTGTATAATTCTCTTTATGCATTGTTGGATTCAATTTGCTAATATTTTGTTGAGGGTTTTACATCTATGTTTATGAGAGGTATTGGTCTATAGGTTTCTTTTCTTGTAATATCTATGACTGGTTTTGGTATTAGGATAATTCAGTTGTCATAAAATGAATTGGAATGTATTCCCTATGCTTCTATCTTCTGAAAGAATTTGTAGAGAATTTGGAAAATTTCTTCCTTAATGTTGGGTAGAATTTACCACTGAAGCCATCTGGACCTGGTGTTTTCTGTTTTGGAAGGTTACTAATTATAGATTCAAATTCTTTAATAGATGTAGTCCTATATAGATTGTTTTCCTTCTTGTGTGAATTTGGCAGATTGTATCTTTTAGTCCATATAACCTAGATTATTAAATGTGTGGACATAGAGTTGTCCATACTATTTCTTTATTTTCATGTCATGTCCATGGTATCTGTAGTGATGCTGTTTCTTTCATTTCTGAAATTACTAATTTGTGACCTTTCCTTTCTTTCTTTCTTTTTTTTTTTTTAAGCTAACCTGGCTAGAACCTTTTACTGATCTTTTCAAAGAGCCAGCTTTTGGCTTTTTTTATTTTCTGCACTGATTTCTTATTTTCAATTTTATTGACTTGTGGTCTAACAAGAAGACTTTTTCAAAAGTGATTTCATGTATTTAAGTTGCACATTTTCTGGAAGTTCAAAGACAAGTCATTAGGCAGAAAGCTCTTTTTATTAACAAATATTTGCCCATTTACATCTTCTCTACCATTTGGATTCAGCATTTGGAATATACTATTTTGTAATTTAAAATTTGCTCAAAAATCTGTGAGGCATTTTATAAATGCTTTGATCTAAGAAAAGGAAATATTACCAGTATGAATTCAAACAACTGGAGGGCCTACACCAGGTCCAGATAGCTTCAGTGGTAAGTGAATTTACCTGAAAAAATATATATATATAATTTTGAGAAAAAGAAGCTGATATATTGTTTTATAATCTCAGTCTAAGGCTGTTCTTTTGGTAAGATGTATAATAGGCTTTTGATTAAAATGGCATTGTAATAGGTACAACTAGTGAGACAAGGTTTGAGTATTTCATAAATATGAATTATATCAGAATGCATGCAAAGGTGTCCTTGGCACTTTGATCTGAGTCATATATAAATCATGAACAATTGTGGTGTGCTTTTTTTTTTCTCCAAACACATGACAACGGACCATCACTTTGCCTTTAGAATTCTTAAGCTGTTTTGAGAACCTCACTTTGAGTACATTTGAACCACTGAAGGATCAGTGCTTTTCAAAATTAAGATTTTTCCATAGAATCACTCTCATTAATATGAGTGGTTATTAGGAAGGGGAATAAAGTTGCTTTAGCTTATTTAGCTGTAATAGTCTCTGTCTATCTTCATATGTTAATTCTCATAAGCTTATTATTTGTACTCAACTTGCTTTTCCCTCTAAGTGATAAATAGTGGTTCTTTAAAATTATTTTGCCATCTCACTTGCTAAAAACCACAATTTGTGAATAATTCTTGTATCTTTGAAACATTTCAGGAATCATCTTTTTTTGGATAGAAATAATATTTATTAGATTATTAATAAGAATGGTATTCACTTAGTGGGATTCAAAAGTTTTATAATGATGCCAGAAAAAGAAAATTAAATTGGGTCTTGACAATTTTTGCTTCAGGAATCTTAGCAGAAAATATAGACATTTCTGATTGAAAACAATAGTTAATGGAAGTTCAGGATGACTCCTGAGCCTTCACCTTACATGCATTAAATTTAGTTAGAAACACACTGAATGCCTAGAAAACACTGTCAAAATCCAGAACCACTCCTCTCCAGATGCCTTATAGAATGTGACCACCTTGTTTTTGACCACACATATCCTCAACTTTTACAATGTTGGAATAAATTGGAACACAGGCTTTAAAGCCTCTAAGTTAGGGTTAGATAGAAAATTGTCATTCTAGATATTTATTTATTTACTTATTTATTTGCTTATTTGAGAGAGAGAGAGAGAGAGAGTTTGTGTGAGAGAAAGAGAGAGAGAACACAAGCAGGAGAAGGGGCAGAGGCAGAAGCAGACTCCCCACTGAACAGGGAGCCAGATGTGAGGCTCCATCCCAGGACCCTGAGATCACAACCTGAGCTGAAGGCAGATGCTTCACTGACTGAGCCACCCAGGTGCCTGAAAATGATCATTTTAAAATAAATTTTATAAATTGTTCTTCCAAAGAAAGATTACAACACAAAAGCTATTACTACTACTACTACTACTACTACTACTACTACTACTACTACTTCTTTTTAAAGACTAAGCTTCGTATGCATTCTTTGAGGAAAGAATAAAAAAATGACAATATGGTTTAGAACTTTAAATCCTTCCTTTTCCATCTTTGTAGGGGGAAAATGTCTTTATAAGATATTTTGAAGGAACTTAGTGTTGCCTTGTATTACCATAGTGAGAATAATAAAAGCAAATACTTGTAATCCTTAGCAATCCTCTTAGTGTATGAGTCCCATTGTACAGTTATATGACTCCTTGCCATACTGCTGTGTGACTTCCATTGCCTAGTTGTATAACTCCCCACTGTGCAGTTCTGGGAGTTGGCTCCCCATTGTATAATTACACAATATCACCACAGTACAGTTGTGTGATTCTCCACTGTCCAGTTTTGTGTCTCTTCATTGTACAATTGTGAGAATCCCCACCATCCAGTTGTGTATCTCTTCACTGTCCAGTTGCGTGATTTCCCATTGAAATCTCATCAGAGAGAACCGAGGCTTAGGGAAGGGTGAGTGACACCCCAAGAGCAGGCAAGCTGTCAAATGCCAACCCCACCCAAGTTCTAGGTTCCAAAATCTGTGCTAGGTTCTCATCAGTTTCCAACTTAAGAGGAGACCATAAGTGGTGAGAGGACAACAACCGTGTGAGCAACAGAGACGAGGGGGCAGCGTGGGGACAGACCCCTAAAGGAAATTTTGTGGGGCCAGGGCTGGGAAGAGAGCAGGCTTCCAAAGGCACACAGTTAATGGGAATAATCTTCTCTTGCTCTCAGTCTTCTGTGTGACTTCAAGTTGGCGGTGAGGTCCCCAGGACCCCTCTGCATTCATGGTCTGCTCAACATGCTGGCACCCCTGAGAGATTTCTAACCTAACACTCAAGTTTGCTCAGTTGACCATGAACTGTAGACAACCTCTCTCCTCTGGAATGTCCTGAAGTACTAATAATAGCCCAATATGAACTCAACAGCTTGGTGCTTCAGTGCATGACCCCCATCACAGGGGTTTCCTGGGCCTTCATTGTGCCAAAGCCCGTGTCCCCTTCTCAGAGCAATGGTTGTGAATGCATTATATATTTGTATGTGTATATGCCAATTACAGTGATGTGCTGATATCAATAAATTAGAAATTGTTACATAATGTCTCCTTAGCTATTAAGTACATTAAATAACAAAATCTAGTAGTGAGTTGAATAAATGCTATTATTTTGAAATAACGAGGAGCATCAACTGTATTTCTAGATATCCATGACAATGATTGCTATGAGAATACCTCTAACTCATGATGGTAACAAATCAAATGCATGGGCACTACTCAAAATGCTGTGGTCTATTGCTGCTCATGATTAAAGAAAATACTGAATTTTTGCTAAAGGTTTGATGAACATAAAGATGTGGTTTTTCTGTTTGTCTTCCCAGGCTCCTTAAATCGTATCTTTACCCCATATTATGAATTTCCAAGTCATGGTTTCCCCGATTCAATTTCCTTGAAAAATTCTCTTGGGCTTTTGATTGGACTTCTAAATGAATCTTTAGATCAAACTGGGGGTGGCTGAGATGTTAAACATGCTGTCTTCCTGTCTGTGATTACTGGAGGCTGTATTTTATGCAGTTTTGCTTTAATGTCTTTCAATATAGTTTTTATAATTATCCCCATTATGTTTTGCACAGTTTCCTAAGATTCATTCTTAGATACTTTATGTGTTTTGTTATTATTTGCTATTCTATTTAATTTATCATCTAACCCCAGCTAGAGTTTAAAGTGAAATCAGTTTTTGGGATATGGAGCTATTAAGCCAGTCAATTAGCTACTTTTGGATTTTTTACCTCTACAGTCGTACCATCTGAAAGTGATGACATTTGCTTTTTTGTTTTTTTTCAATTCTATGCTTTTAATTTGTAAATGTTCTCTTATATCCTGATTGGACTTTGAGAGCAGCATTCAGCAGAAGCAGTGATGCCTATTAAAGTCTTCTTACTGATTTCAAAGGAAATTCTTCTGATAGTTCTTCCATTGAGGGGCAGTGGGCTGCAACCAACTTTTAGCAGTTGGCAAGAGCCAATCGTTAACTTTTCATGAATTTTGTAAGCCAGTTGTTAAAATACAGCCATTATTAAAGATTAAATTGTAGAAAGTTACAGTGAAATAAATCATGTTAAAAACAAAGGTAAGGGGATCCCTGGGTGGCGCAGCGGTTTGGCGCCTGCCTTTGGCCCAGGGCACGATCCTGGAGACCCGGGATCGAGTCCCACGTCGGGCTCCCGGTGCATGGAGCCTGCTTCTCCCTCTGCCTGTGTCTCTGCCTCTCTCTCTCTCTCTGTGACTATCGTAAATAAATAAATAAAAAACCTTTAAAAAAAAAAAAAACAAAGGTAAGTTCTCTAAACTCACCACTCATTACTCTATTTCATGGCATCTTGCTATTATCTGTGCTCTTGAGGTTATTTCAGTGTCTTGGGTCTGTAGGCTGGAAATATTGTCTAATGGTGTGAACATGTGTGAGTCTCTTTTCAGTCCCATGCTTGGTGATATCACACTGACAGCTTGTAATTGGCCACGATGGGAGTAGGTACACCATAGAAGATGGCAAATGCTACCAGTCAGGGCTTTTATTTTCTTTAAGAGCCTGTTGTTAGCATTTACTAACACACCTCTGACCAAGACTGATGGTTGCCACAGGTTCTAGCATTTTCTTAGCCTGTTAACTAAAAAGGGAGGGAAAGAAGGAAGGAGAGGAGGAAGAGGAGGAAGGAAGTAGGGAGGGGGAGAAGAAGACAAGCCTTGAGCAGGGAGTTAACCGGAACTTGGTATTTTCTGCACAGATAACTGTGATGCTGCGCTGGCATCCACCTTGCCGCGAGAAGCCTTCAGCAGCTCTTCGGAGCTGTCCAGCAGCCACGGCCCGGGCTTTGCAAGTCTTAATCGCAGAGATGGTGAGTCTGATACCGTATTGTCCTTGATCCATCATGATTCTTTCTCAGGGAGAATAATTATCATTCTTACTTAATATTCATTCTTATGGTTCACAAAGTAATTATATTGCAGTTTAATGAAAATGAAGAAGCAGTTCAACATTTTATTGTTTCTTTCCTTCCTTCTTCTTTAATCTTTTTTGTTTGTTTGTTTTGACATCTCCCTTCCCTGTTGATGGACAGCAAATGATCATCAATGAGATTCAAATCAGAAAGAGATTATTGGACGCTCTAGATTATTTCCTAATTTATCACCCCTTTTTAGCTTTAGGGCACCCTATGGACGAGTGACTAGTCAAGAATAGGTATCATGAGTAGCTAAACCAACAAATGGATGAGCCAATGTCATGGGTGCTGAGGGACACCCAACAAGTCACTGGCATCAGTGAGATGGGAAGCTGCCTTAGGAGAGTGATGGGGAAACAGCTCCATCCCAGGAGCTGGCCTGGGAGGAGCCCGAGGGAAGGCATCTGTTAAAAATAGATTCCCTTTGTATGTGTAGGAAGGGCGATAATGGATTACTTTTTGAAGAGATATTTACTCATTCTTGCTCCTTGAATGTCATTGACTCAGTTACTTTTTCTTTTGCACAAATAATAGTTCAATGGATTGAATAAGCTAATACATACAAACTCAAATGTTTTACTATCTTTTTAAAGGGATAGGTTAATTTTTTTGGTGAATTATTAATTCAGAAAGTGAAATTTTATCTATTTATTTTTAAAGATTTTATTTATTTATTCATGAGAGACACAGAGATAGAGAGAGGCAGAGACACAGGCAGAGGGAGAAGCTGGCTCCCTGCAGGGAGCCCAATGCAGGACTCGATCCCGGGATCCCGGGATCACTCCCTGAGCCAAAGGCAGATGCTCAACCACTGAGACACCGAGGTGCCCCAGAAAGTGACATTTTAAATTAACTGTGTCCCATGTAAATGTAAAACTTGAAGCTAGGACTATGCAATTGAGCATTTCCTCCCTTTATCTGGTATTTCTAAGATCATAGTTTAAGTATAGCTTGAATTTTATTGTATCCTTAAAAATCAAATGCAGGAACCCTGCAAGTGACCAAATAGACTGGTAGGGCAGATTAAGGACACAGTGAAGGATTTTGGCAAGTTTAGAGGGGAGAGCATACCCACTGATGACCACCTTCATGGTCCTTTATGAAGAAGCAGCATTTCCGGCCAGATAATTTACTCCTCCAGATATTTATGAAGCATCAGGCATGATAACTTTCAGTTCTCCAATGAAAATATCTTCTCATTGAGGCCAGATTTCCATTAATAATTAAATGATCAAATTTACTATTTTTGGTCTGGTGGTTACTCTAATACCAGCTTAACATCTAAACTTTCCAGTGGTTGCCCAAAGACTATAAAACCTAAATAAGCACCATACTTAATTAGTTTAAAGAATCCCGAGGGGTCTGTGTATTGTGTTTCTGATTTGCATATACAGAATATCTTTATGATTCAGGCCTCCCGTCCTGTCAGTGCATTGGCACTGGGAAGTTTATAAGCATTTGGAGAGAAAATCCCAATGTTTAAGATGAATTTATTTCCATTACATTTAATTAAAAAATTAATAACTTAGAATATGATAAGCAGCCATTATAAAATGGTAAGTATAAAACCTATTTGCTATGTTCAGATCACTCTCTTTGCAAATTTAAATTAATTTTTTTAAGAGCATGGCAATCAACTGATGAGGTTTTTTTTTTCTTATGGTTGTTGTTACTCTGATTGTATACAATCCCCATTTCATGAAATATTCCTTCATTTTACCATCTGATTTCATACCCATTGCTAAAACTAGATTCATCTAGCACAGTTTATTGATATTCCTTCTGGAGGATTATCTATGTATATTTTCTTTTAAAAGCCAGCGTATCAGATTAGCCAGCATATCCTTACCAGCTGGAGAACAGATTAGCTCACTTCAGTTGAGGATATTATGATGTAAAACGTGGATTGTGTAAAATATGGACGATTATAATAATGACAACGATGATTCTTCATATATAGTACTTTTGGCTTTTTTGAAAATTCTGTGCATGATCTGGTGATGGAAATCATGTTAGACTACTTGTTATATGATTAGAATTTCCTTGGTGTATGTTATGGTACTTGGAGGTTTTATTTTTTTGTATTTGTTACTTATTTTATATTTAAAGATTTATTTATTTACATGAGAGAAGGAGGGAGGGGGGAGCAAGCCATGGAAGGGCAGAGGGAGAGAGAGAGAATCTCAAGCAGATTCCCCACTGAGCAAGGATGCTTGATCTCAAAACCTGGGAGATCAAGGACCTGAGACAAAATCAAGAGTCGGGCACTTAACCCACTGACACATCCAGGAGCTCCATGGTACTTGGAGGTATTAAAAAAGATGGTCTGTTTTACCTCCCTATTTTCTTATTTTTCCCAGGAGTCTTTGAGCTTTATAATGTTTTTCTGAAAAATTAGAAATATCTGAAATATCATGGCTTCTGCTAGGGATTTTATGTGGAGCTGATCACTGCATCTACTTGATGCATGGGGTTGTAAGACTAGGTGGGACATTATTTTGCTTTATTTTATATTATATTATATTATTATTATTATTAAGGATTTTACTTATTTACTTATTTTAGAGAGAAAAAATGCATGGTGTGGAGGGGGAGGGAAGGGTAGAGGGACAAGAAGACTCGATCCTGAGCTTGGAGCCTGACTTAAGACTTGATCTCACGACCCCAAGATCAGTACCCAAGTGGAGATCAAGAGTCAGACACTTAACTGACTGAGCCACCCAGGCATCCCATAATTTTAGATTGAAATCTATCTATCTATCTATCTATCTATCTATCTATCTATCTATCATCTATCTATCAGCCAAAGGGGAGAGGTGGGTCCATGAGGTTCAGTAAACCATGACTCCTGTGTAACCATGTGTTTTTCAGTGTCTTCTGTGAGTCCCCTAATGGAAGTGCTAGTTACTGTGGAGATAATACTTAGTATCATCACTCAATATAAGACTAAGAGCTCATGAAGTTTATTTTTGGAATCTCTCTTCTGGTTCCTCTAAAGTTTCTGTAATGATGTCCAAAGTTGGGTTCTCGATAATACATTAAACAAAATGCCCACGTTGATGTAATACATACTACTTTTTTATACAAAGGAACATAAATTGCTGCAAGTTAACATCCCCAAATGCCTGAATGTATAATTTTTCTAAACTGATAGATTTTAAGAAGTAAATCATAGACAAATACATTTATTCATGTACCTGCTCCAGAAAATTGATGCCATTAGATAAAATGCAAAGTCCTTGAAAATTGGGCTTGATTGTTCATATTGGCTGATTTTGTTTCCATCAATTTTAAATTGAGTATTTCCTAAAATTGCAAGTTACTAATATTTCTTAGGCAAAATCCAGATTGCTGAAATCTGACCTTATAAATAAGAACATGCTTGACTTCATATTTTTCTTCTCAAATGTCTTCTAAAGAGTCTTCGTACTCCAAGTGTATCCAGGTGAAAGTTCATTAACAAAAACAACAATCCCCTCCTCCCCGGGGGGAGCATCTGAGTGACTTAGCCTGTGAGGCATTTGCCTTCAGTTCAGGCCATGATCCTGGAGTCCTCAGATGGAGCCCTGTATGGGCTCCCTTGCTCCATGGAGTGCCTGCTTCTCCCTCTCTCTCTCCACCTGCGGGTCCCCATGCTTGTGCGCTCTCTCTCTCTCTTTCTCTCTCTCTCTCTCATATAAATAAATAAAATCTTAAACAAGCTGGCTTAGTTAGCACTCCAGAGACTGTGTTCCAGTTCTGGACACCATGCTCTCCCCAACCATCTGATCTGTAAGCGCAGTCATGGTCGTGAGGTGCGTAGTCATGGTCGTGAGGTGAGTGGCCTTGCCAGAAGATATTTGAAATTGACTCAGGAAGACACATACACATGGTCTTCCTCATTTATCTCCCCAGAATGCTTGCATGAACACTTAACTTCCAGAGGGTGGGCCTGCTCTGTTCCTGACTCAGGTGCTGAAAATCATGGCTTTTAATGCAGCAAGTCACCTCACTGGTGGCAGTGCAATGAGGCTGCATGAAATTTAACTTTATCAAAAAATGACATTTCAGAATGCTACATTGGTTATTGCACACAGAAAGTAGATGGGGACAAATTGAGCTGACTAGATGTTTTCTTTTCTCTTCGTATTTTCCACCTTTCCCGTATTGAAACATTGAGCATGCAGAGCACAGACTGTGTTACCTGTGGATGGAGCCAGGACAGATTTTGTCTGATGATGCCGATACAATTAATGGCTGAGTATTTAATTTAATTTAATTTAATTTAATTTTTTAAAGATTTTATTCATGAGAGACAGAGAGAGAGAGAGAGAGAGAGGCAGAGACAAAGGCAGAGGGAGAAGCAGGCTCCACGCAGGGAGCCCGACGCGGGACTTGTTCCCAGGACTCCAGGATCACACCCTGGGCTGAAGGCAGGTGCCAAACCGCTGAGCCACCCAGGGATCCCCAATGGCTGAGTATTTTAGAAACTACTCTCAGCATTAAGATATTTTTTCCTTAATAGTGAAGTACAGTTATAATACAAGTCTATACTAGAGGTTTTAGCGAGATAAATAAGTAAAGAAAAAATGATTAGATTAGGAAAAATGCTTAGATATGGCTATTGGATACCAGTTTCTTTTAACATTGAACTCTGATTATTTGAACTCTGCAATATCCCAAATAGGGCATGATGAAAAATTCACTGGTTTTTAACAAAGAAATGTTTTTAAAAATTGAAAGAGTAAATAATTTAAATATCTAAAATTGTGTCAACAGCTGACATACATCAGAACATTGCATCAAAAATGTTTGATGCAAATCTTATAATAGTAAAGTTTTCTGTTATATTTTTTTCATAAAATTGCAGTTCCTATAAATTCCCATCTTTTATTCACAGGCCAGGAGGCTAATGGAGCTGGCCAGCATTCCCAGTTAATAGAATGAGCAATTTAAGTTGCAATAAAGGGTGTTGAACACCAGATTTTTATAAGGGCATATGGATATACTGGGAAGGTTTTGCCTCTGGACATCAGATTCTGAATTCTGTTTATCTGGCTTCCTTAAAAGTTTTTAGACTTATTAGGGTTAATGCACAGTCTCTTTGTAAACTACCATTTATTTTTCTTTCTTTACTTTCCTTCCAAATGACTTTGTAGATACTGGGTAGAGGGGGCAGGCCAAGCATAATAGCATCAATGTAAAATATGCCCATGTACTAAAGCACAGAGCACTGTCTTGGTAGCCATGGAGTTTTATTAAATCACAGCTTGTCTAAAATGCAAGATGAAAAGAAAATAAAATAAGATTAAAAAATAAAATAAAATAAAATAAAATAAATAAAATGCAAGATGGTAGCATGTGGGAAGAGAAGCCCCAAACACCAGGGTGTGTGCAGACATCATGCAGACCACACACACAACTGCTCTGATCCTCCCCATAGCCCTCCACAAGCTCTGAACTCTCCAGATTCCTACCATAGAGCCTGAGGTACTAGATGAGACAATCCAGAACAAACCCAGTATTTTCAGAATTGCCAGAGACCTTCACGGAGGCAGCGTTGGGGGCCGGTTTCTCTTCCAAGCAGCCCAAGTTGGGATCCCTGGGTGGCGCAGCGGTTTGGCGCCTGCCTTTGGCCCAGGGCGCGATCCTGGAGACCCGGGATCAAATCCCACATCGGGCTCCCGGTGCATGGAGCCTGCTTCTCCCTCTGCCTGTGTCTCTGCCTCTCTCTCTCTCTCTGTGACTATCATAAAAAAAAAAAAAAAAAAAAAAAGAATTACCCCAGGGGAAGACAATTCTCCCTCTCTTCCAGATTCAGTAGTCTTTTTTTGGGTAGGAGAATGTCTCCTGGAGATGCTTCGATTTCTCTGTGTGTTTCCTGCTCTTTTCAAGACCGTTTGGGTTTACAGGCTGGGCCATGCCCTCGTGGAGCTGGATGGTGGGTGGGACTCCTCCTGCTGTTTGCTGAGGGAGTTTGTTGGCTCTTAACACTGGGGGTTAGTTGGCACCCACTCCCGAGGCCTGTGGTGGTTTTATTTTACTGGTGCTTTTTTGGCAAGGCCACCACTTGCTAGGTCACCTGCCCCTTGAGGGATAGGTCTCATGTCACTTCCTGTCTCCCTGAAATCTGACTATGAGTCTTACCTGGTTTCGAGCCTGAGCAATCAGGCCACAGTCTTCCATTACAAGTTTAATCTGTTCTTGCCAAGTTGACCTTCTGTTCAGATCCAGTTGGATTCTCATTTAGCTTCTGTGTCTGCTTTGGATGGCCAGTGGTGGATTCTGGGTCACCATGCCAAGGGGAAAAGAGCAATGGACGTCTTGTCCTGGCAACTCGGCCCAGAAGTGACCTATCAAGTCCACTCACAGCTTGTTGGCCAGAGCCAGTCACGTAGCTTCACCCAACTGCAAGGGGCTGGGAGTGCTGTCCTCCACGTGCCTGGAAGGGAGAAAGCAGGCAAGATTTGGCAAGGATGTCCTGACTGCACAGCCCCTGCAAGCTGGTCTCCCAGAGTTCCAACGGAAGCCACGCCAGAGCCTGACCTCTGCTTTTCACTGATTACTCTCACCTTTCTTATGCCCTGGGGCTTCATTCTCCATCAAGGTGTCTGACTCACCCTTCTGTCACCCTTACTCATCTTCTGCTTCATCTCCTTCCAAGTCCCCAGGGTCCCCACCTGCTCTTCCAGAACCAAGTCCTCGCACATTGTGATTCCCATTTCCTGAGTTGCCCTTTGCCCTCCTGGCTTCTCTGGGGCTCAGTGGCATCATGATCACCCGCTACCAGATTTGCTGGAGAAAAGGAGCAAAAAACATAGTTTAGCTTTTCAGAATTATTTCATTGCTTATAATCTGCATGGTAAGTGCCTCGTGGCAGCCACAGTTTTGCCATGAAATTTCCATTTCTCCAAGAGTCCGTCATGCTGTGACATACTTGGCAACTGCCCTCATGGGATTTGGGAGCCCTTCTAAGGACCATCACGTTCTTAAATAGTTGTCTAGCAAATTCTAGTCTGTTCCTTTTCAAAATGATTCACTTTTTATATCACTCATAATACACAGAGAGGTTCATAGAAGTTATGCATTTAACAGTATGTACCTTTGACACATATCAGGATGGCTTTGTTCACTTTTTAATAAGTGCCATTCCTGTAGACATGTATTTTGTCCAAACCTTCCTGCCCCCTGTACTACTTGCAGGGTTTTCCATCCAGCCACATTCAATTGCATTGCCCCTTCTAGGGATTTCTTTCTTTCTTTCTTTCTTTCTTTCTTTCTTTCTTTCTTTCTTTCTTTCTTTCTTTCTTTCTTCTGCCCAGGACCTCTGGCTAAAGATGCACCAGCTAAGGTGACCCTCATTTCTACCAAAGTGGTAAGGTCCAGTTAGCAATCTTTCGTGAGGCACCTGGCATCCCTAATGGTGCATAGGTTGGGTGTCCTGAGCTACATGTTTAACTTGTGCCCCAGGAAGACCATAGTCAGTGACCAAAGCTGCTAGGACCTGCCCGTAGGCCCTGTGGGCAGCTGCCTTGCTGCCTTGAACGTGGATGGAGACCTGCCTGGACTAGGGGCTGCCTGTGAGATGGTGATCCAGAGCTCACTGTTCTCTCTTTCCTGTGATCCTTGCAGCCCGACTCTTGTTTTGTTGCCCTGTTTCCTCTAAGGGAATCACGTGGAGAAGGCTTTGCTCTGACACAGTCAAGTACCATCCTTTGAAGGCCCCCGCCCGAAGTGCTTCTTGTCAGCAGCACCCACGCTTGCTTCGTGACGCTCAGGCCTCATCCTTTTTGCATTCATTAAGACACTCTATTTTGTAGAGCAGGTAATCTGTGCATGACTCTTCATCAGAGCACTCACAGTGAGCTTACGGATTGTTATGAATTAAGCTCTATGGCAGCCTTAAAGAAAATGCAAGGTTGAGCCTCAATGGAATTCTTTTCCAGAGGCGTTTGGCTGACTGAGCAGTCACAAATGGGGGGATCGTTTAGTTGTCATGGTTTTATTTCCGAGCATCTCCCCCTTGCACTTCCTGACACAATCCTCCACCATGTTTAATTTTTTTAAAAAATGACACGTTGCCTTGAGAGCAGCAGTGGGGTGTCCATGGGAAGCGGGGGAGGGGGATGGTGAGGACCGTGGCGGCCCAGCCTCACCCGGTTCTGCAGCTGTGCAGCTTGGCCTGAGGATGCTCGGATACCCTGTCTGTTCTGCAAACTCAGGGGGCTATGAAAGTGATGCTTTCATAGAACGAGGACACATCCCAGAGCTGCCCTCCTTGGGAACGTGGAGATTTCATGGGACAGGAATAAGCTCAGCCACACAGTCTATGCGGTCGTAAATGAGGGGTTTACTGCTTGTTCGGATTGTGATAGGCTTGCAGGGCAAGTCTCGTTCTGCTTCTAAGGTGAGAAATGAGCTCATCGTCTTATCCACACTATCCACACAGAACTTCAAACGTGAGCTGAAGAGTCTCAGATCGACTCCGATCTGTGCAATTCTCTACTATCTGTTCCCTTAAAACTCGGTCAGGAATACATGTGAGAACAGCAAAGCAGAACACACAGTGTTGACAGATTTTTGCTTGTTTTATGCAGAAAGAGCTGCAGTAATGAATGCTCGGTGCCAAAGGGTGTAGAAAGTCGTCCCTGGGGAGGCTGTAGACAGCTTCGGGGAGCATTTGCACACCTGAGTGCTTCCAGGATGTTTCCTTTTCCACAGGATCGCTGGCATTTAATACAAATCTCAGATTGGCTGGTGTACACAGTTTTTATTTACCTTTTGAATTGTCTGTTTACAAAGCCATTTTAAAATGGCTTGCACATAGAAATCTGGTTTACAACTAGGCAGCTGCGTCTGACTTTGGCCTTCTGGATGCACTTTTTGGGAAATGTCCCGTTCTCCCTGGCTCAGGCCGCTGGCACAGTGAAGGAGGCCCAGCGGGAAGGGAATCAGAGTCCAGGTAGGGAGGCCCAGAGGCAGGCTCTCTGGACCTGCTCCAGCATGATAGCCAGAAATGCTACCTGTAGATAGCTGGAATCGCTTCCTAGGGAATCAGAGCTGCAGCAAAATGCTTCATCCCCTCAGCAGCATTGACAGGGTTATGACACAGCCTTCAGCGTGTCGAGCCCAAGGATCCAGGAGTGGGGAGGTCAGGGGGCATCCACGGAGACCGTCTGCCTGCTGACCCCTCTTTTCTGGGGACGCCTGTCATCTCCTGGGGGTAAGTAGGAATGAGCTCCTGCCTCTCTCCTGCTCTTCCTTCTCATGCTGGGCCCTGCCTGGAACTTGGGATAAAGCACCTGTAGATTGAGAGGAAAGAGGACACATGTAGCTGGCTGAGATCCCATTTGAGACAATGGAGTAATGATCCTTCATGGTAGTGGTGATGGTGGGGGCGGGGGGGACTTCCCTTGACAACAATTGCAACTTAGCCATTTATCTGCTTGGCATATAGACGCCCTAAAGTTGGGTGGGTCTGTTCACTTCACGTTAACCCACTTGACTTTTGCTCTCATGGTCATCTTTTTTTT
The DNA here is from genome assembly GCF_905146905.1 of Nyctereutes procyonoides. Classification (NCBI taxonomy): domain Eukaryota; kingdom Metazoa; phylum Chordata; class Mammalia; order Carnivora; family Canidae; genus Nyctereutes; species Nyctereutes procyonoides. The sequence continues at coordinate 61,185,195 of NW_026575146.1, read as the reverse complement.
TTTTTTAATTCAAATTCAAGTTAGTTAACATATAGTGTATCATTAGTGACAGAGACAGAATTCAGTGATACATCAGTTGCATAACACCCAGTGCTCATGATCTCATGTGCCCTCTTAATGCCCATCCCCAAAGTGACCCCATCCCCTCAAGTCCTCCCCTCCAGCCACCCTCAGTTTGTTTGCTATAACAAAGAGTCTCTTATGGTTTGTTGCTCTCATACTTGTTGAGACTGGAAGAAAGCATACGCTTTGGCTTTTCTGCCCCGGGTAATGTTCTTCTCTGCGTAAAGCCAATGGTTTATAAGGGCGCATGCCCTGTGATCACCGGGAACCGTGGTCACTGTCATCGTGATCAGTGGACAGAGTAATTAAGGCCCCACTGAGAGTTTCCTAGTCAACCTTTCTTGTCTCTGAGGAACTGACCCTGCCTGTATCTGAGCCAACCAGGGATGGGGGAAGCAGTCACACAGGAATAACTAGACACAGACACCTTCCCACGGATCAATATAAAATACAGTGTGGTGAGTGGTAAGGAAACACTACTGAATAGCTGATAAACCACAGGGAGATGTTCTGAGGCAGGGTAGAGAATGACAGGGGGCCAAGCTTTCATAAAACATCCTCACAGGAACCTGAAATGATTGTGTTGTCCTCATCTACAGAGCAGAGACTGTAAGGCCAGTCCCACTTGCTGGGTGTACGGGGTGGGGGGGGTTGGGGTCACATGTGGGGCCTTGGGCAAGGTCCTTAGCACATCATGCATGCACAACAAGGTTTGGCTTTCTTCATGTTCTTACCTTTATCTGATATGAAGTGGCCGGCAAGACACCATTCAGTAATAAGGTGACCGGGAAAGCTCGATGGCCGTGCTGTGGCCCCTTGTTCACCTGGAAGCCTCGGCAGTGATACCTGTTACATCTATGACTGTCTTCCAGCGCTTCGCAGCGGATGGGAGGGTAGGGGGAGCACTGCATGCTTAATGCATCTTCCTGCCGAATCCTCCTTATAGCATGAGCACACACCTAGCACGCCTTCCCTGGGAGTAAGAAGGATGCTTTGTGTTGGGCGACCTCACACGGGCACTGCAACCTTGTTCTGTGCAAGCAGGGCCCTCTGGCTAGGTTTTCCTTTGTACACGCTGTGATGCTTTATTCAGGAAGGGGCAGAGGTAGGAGGGAGGTGGGTGGTGATGGGAAAACACAGTCCACGTTGGCACCCAATGGCCCCCATTGGCATCCAGTGGCCCTCATTAGCCCCTAGCGGCCCCCAGTGGCCCTCATCGGCACCCAGTTTCCCCCATCAGCACCCAGTGGCTTCCATCAGCACCCAGCAGCCTCCATCGGCACCCAGCAGCCCCCATCGGCACCCAGTGGCCCCCATGAGCACCCAGCGGCCTCCATCAGCACCCAGCAGTGATCTGGGGGTTCCCAGGGTCCGTGTTATCCTGCCAAAGCCAATTGCCCCCTGGCCTTTGTGGGTTCTGAAATTCCATCCCTTTATCAGAATACCCAGTTAATCGAATTGCTTAATTTGCATACCAGTAGTCTCTGGTCACCACAGGTAAAGAACAGGAGATGCTCAGGGGCCATTGCCTACAGGTGTTGAGGGCTGGTTGACAGGTAGCTGCACCTGTGTGAGAGCTGGTCCCGGGTGACAAGCTAGAGATATCATGACATGTTTACTGAATTGTGCTTCTCCACAAGGGTGATGCCATGCTACTATTTCCATGAGAGATGAAAATTGCCGGGGAAAGATGGTGAAATGTAAGAAGAGGTATCATCAGTACCCTCTCTAGGACTTTACTACCAACTAGGATGAGCCAAAATAATACAGGGCATTTATGTACTTTCTCGAAGATTTAAACTGATCTATATAAACTTTCAAATGTGGAGTCTCCACAATACGACGATCAGTGGAATGCCATTGCCTAATTTTTAAGTTTATTTTTGTGAGGATCATAAAATCGCACCTAGTCATAGAGTAAGTAATGTTCCTTTGGACCGTTAGCTAGCTCTCAGCTTAGAATCCAGAAGGACTTCCATTTATTGACCAGTAGTGGGACCCTCGGACCAAACAGTAAAACTAATCTTGTCATTAGAGACAAGGAAAGACTGCGAAACTGTCACAGGCTGGAGGACACAGAGGAGACACAGTGTCTCCACCGGATCCTGATGCGGAGAAACGGAGTTAGTGGGAAACACTGGAAAAGTCAAAATAAAGTTTGTCATTTCATTAGTCTCTGAGCCTTGATAAAAGTACTGTGGTGATGTCAGATATTAGCTTTGGTGGACCCTGGGTAAAAAGTAGACAGGAATCTCCTATGCTATATTTGCAACTCTTCTGTCAATTGGAAGTTATTTCAGAATAAAAAATTTAAAAATGCGTTCCAGAACAACCAAAACTGCAGTGTACTTAAGGATTCTGGGTCAGAGAAGAAGGCATTGTGCTTATGGCACATTAACAGGAAAATTTGGAATACTTCAACAAAGATTCACTGTGGGAAATCTGGGTAGAAAGAAATTAGAAAGGCTTTGGGTTCTAAAGAACTTGTAACTTTAGACTTTACGAAAGGTGGTACATGGGCAAGTTGTGCTGCTAAAGGAGGACGTGGTGAAGAAACGTACATGCCTGCCTCCTGTTGGTGCCTCTGTACCCTGATGCAAATGCCCCTCATTCCCTCCCCTCCGAGCTGCCCTGTGACCCTGTCACACCCCTCCTGACACACACTCAGCCCTACTGGCTTTAGCAAACCAAGTGTGGATGTCAGCGAGAGCTCCTAACAAGAAGATGGTAAGTGTTGTCTGATGCTTTAGGCCTCATTATGGAAACCTCGAGGTAGGTGCCAGCACAGTGAGGGGAATTTTTTTTTTTAAACTGCCTTTGTCATATTAGGGATTATTTATGTGACTCGTGTTTTCTAGACATGGATAATTAGCAAAATATCAATTCCAGAATGTGTATCAAGCTTATTTTCCCATTTTTTATTGCTTATTAATTTAAAATCAGAAAATTCAACATGAGAGCTAAATCCAAATCCAAAACTCATGTTTCTGTTAAGCTGGAAGAATGAAATATATCAACAAGACATCCTTGGGTTGCTCTAACTTTTCTGTTTCTCATCTATTTCTCTATGGACAAAACAAAGCATCCATCATGATTTCTGCTCCACAGCTATTGTCTCGAATACCTGAAAATGTCCTTGTTATTCACTCGCTCTGGATTCTCCCTTAAACTCCCTGCTGCCTCTCAGAGGTGTCTCTCCCTGTGCAGAAAAACCTTCACCTCTGCCCCTGACATACTGCATTTCAAATCGTTCTTTGAAATGTGTTTCTCGCATGAATCTGTAAGCATATCGAGTGTAGGGCTGTGCCATCCATCACCACCTTTCTCATCTCAGCATTCAGTACTGTACTTCCTCAGATTTGGGTTTGATAATTAAGCTTTTCTAGTTCTACCATGGTCTGAATGTTTTTCTTTAGATCAGCCAAGAGTAAGTCCCACGTAAAGGCCAGTAAAGACACTAGCTTCAATCATGGATGCAGTGGCATGGTGTTTGCTTGTTCACCTGCTGCGTTAGGCACTTTCACTTAGTGGGACCCCTGGACATTAGAGAGTCAGGGGTTATGAGCTCAAAACCAAAGCAATTAACAATTAATAATGTAGGAGTCATCTATTTACCTACTCTGTGGTTTTGAGTGCATGTGTGTGTGTGTGTGTGTGTGTGTGTAATTATGAGGGGGTTAAATGTTCCAGGATTTGAAACTCTGATTTTCATCTGTTTTATGTGTGTTCCCATTCTTACAGAACCATATAGATCTTAAAGGTTTCTTTCTCTTTACCATGTTTCTTCTGTTTCTGTTTCCATTACAAGGGGCTGGTGGCTGGTCTCCACTTGTGTCAGATCAATACCAGTGGCTGCAGATTGACCTTGGGGAGAGAATGGAGGTCACGGCTGTGGCCACCCAGGGGGGATACGGGAGCTCCGACTGGGTTACCAGCTACATCCTCATGTTCAGCGATGGCGGGAGGAATTGGAAGCAGTATCGGCATGAAGAAAGCATCTCGGTACGTTCCTTCGGTGGAAGCAGTCTGTCAGAGCATGAATTACGCCAATTACTACGTGTTGCTGCAAATCTGTCAGATCAAGTCTAGAAATGGAGCCTCCTAAATTACTTGAAAATGTTTTCAAGGGAATGTAAGACACATGTGGCATTTTAAAATCTGCTGCCCATGTATAATTTATGAAATAAGTAAAACAATTTTGTAATGTAGTGAAATATGGAAAATGTCTTCCCATTATTCCTTAACATGGTGTGAAATCTACAGACTAAAGTCACATGCCACCTACTCTATTTGTTTTTTGTTTTGTTTTGTTTTGCTTTGTTCCATAATCCAGGAGCTGGTATTGCCTTGGTGTTGTTCAATTAAGTAAACTCATTCTTCAGAGTCCTCTGATTAAGTGAGATTCTGAAGGACTCCAAACATTTAAAAATACTTGTAATGAGAGTCTCCCTGTGGACACCGTGTTGAGGGGTGCAGGTCTGGCTCCGACGGAAATGTGGGTGCTGGTGTGGCCCCTTGTCAGAGCATGATTACTACCAGGATTCATGGGAGGTAGATCTCCGGGATTCTTTGGAACTGTAACTACTTTACATTATTTTACACCAGTGACATAGTTTCTACTTCTGATTACATACCGTGCTTCTTTTAGGAGAATTATATTTTGCTTGCCTGACTTTTCATATATTAAAATGTATGAAATTTATTACATAGTTAGCATTTTGAGTCTTCAAACTGTAGTCCTCCCAGAACGAGGAGCTCTGAAAGTAGGGTGTGGTGAACATCTGTAGCATTTGCACGTGACTGGTGGGGCAATGGATGGAGGGGTGCGGCCTGCAGATTTCTCAGGTGGAGAAGGAATTACTTTTTCTGTTTTTTTTCTCTTCTTTTATAAGATGTTTGTTTGTTTATTTATTTATTTATTTGAGAGAGAGAGAGAGAGAGAGAGAGAACAAGCAGGGGGAGCAGCAGAAGGAGAGGGAGAAGCAGACTCCCTGCTGAGCAGGGAGCCTGACATGGGGCTGGATCCCAGGACCCCAGGATCATGACTTGAGCCTAAGCCAGAGGCTTAACCTATGGAGCCACCCAGATGCTCCTACTTTTTTTCTTCTTATTTAAAGTATCCTTGGGGCGCCTGGGTGACCCAATTGGCTGAGCTCCTGACTCTTGATTTTGGCTCAGGTCATGATCTCAGGATCCTGAGATCGAGCCCTGCATTGGGTTCCTTGTTCAGCAGGGAGTCTGCTTTAGATTCTCTCTCTCCCTCTGTGCCCTCTCCCCCTCTCTCATGAATAAATAAATCTTTAAAAAAATACCCTTTAGATGGTTGCCAGGTACTAGGGGAAGGGAGGAATGAAAATTACTATTTAATGGGGACAGAGTTTCAATTTAGAAGATGAATAAGTTCTGGAGATGCATGGGGGTGGTGGTTGCACAACAGTGTGAGTGTTAACGCCATAGAACTGCACACTTAAAAGTGACTAAAGTGGTAAATTTTATATTATGATGATTTACCCACAATAAAAAATATAGTTCGGCTTCTATTTAATTTAGGCTAAGGACATCATGTAACTCTTAAAAATTTTTCTTGTCACAGTAAGAAAAAAAGAATCAGGGAGTAAGCTGTTACTTGTTATCATGTGGCTTATCTATAACACTAACAAGCAACAAAATGATACTATTCATTGGTAACAAATTGGCCTCATTTGAACTTCCTTAGGACTAACTCTGTTACTTAGTATATAAATTCATAGATTATGGTCTATTTAATTTCTTGTCTCTGGACCTCTTTATAGTTCATCAATAAATGCTGGTTTCAGTTGAATTAAGGGGGCACCTGGGTGGTTCAGTCAGTGAAGCATCTGCCTTCGACTCGGTCATGATCCTAGGGTCCTGGGGTCAAGCCCTGCCTTGGGCTCCCTGCTCCCTCTGCCCCTCCCACTGCTTGTCCTCTCTGGTTCTCTCTTTCTGTCAAATAAATAAAGAAAATATTTTAAAAAATTGAATTAAGAAGAGCTAACCAGTTGTCTGACATGAGGTAAAAGAGCAATATAGGAGAGATTTTTGTGTTTTGGGGGCTGGCTGACTTAAATATCCCAAACAAGCAGTTGCCAAGTGTGTGCTTAGAAGTAGATATTGATGTTGAGCTAATTCTAAGAACACCAGGTCTAAACCAGGGTGAAGATCAACAGTAATTAAGAACAAAGAACAGTTAAAGCTTAACAAAGCATCCACTTAGAGAACTTTTGTTCAAAATTAAGTCTTGTTTTTTGAAATCAGCTGATAGTTAATGCATGCTTATTCTCAGCCGTATTAATCAAGGTTCACATTTTTGCCCTCACCCCACCCCAATACATGGTTGAAAAATTGGGACAATTCCTGTTTTTCAGCTGAGCAGCTTGGGAGAAACCATATGTAAGTATTTACCATCTGGTACTTTGTTTAGAGGGGCTCAGGGGAAATAAGGTCAGGAATTAGTAGCATTGTTGACCCTAGACCAAGCAGGTGAGGACAGATGCTTGGACCCTCCAGGTCCACCTGTCATCCTACAGTCAAGACTGGTGTGGTAGCCTCCCTCCCACTCCCGGGGAGCTGGCTTATGGAGACCTGCCTTCCCCTTCTGCATCCCCAGCACATCACTGTGCCAGAGACTGAGCAGAAAGTTGGTAAATCTTTGCTAGATGGATGCACGAGTGGCATCTACCTTCTGACAGGATAGGATGCTTTTCTTGAGGTCCCTGCTCTGCAAGCCTTTGAAACCCTTTGTCTCAGCTCAGGGGTGCTTGAAGCTCCAGGGCAAGCATTCCTTCTGCATTTTCATCTTCTTTAGGACAGGGGCTCATCTTTGTGTTTTCTACAGCCATCACCACAGCTTAAGTGAATTAATCTCTTTGTACACAGTTGACTGACCACAGTGAGTCACACTTGTTGATAATCATGAGATTATCAGTTTCTTGAAAAACGTCAGGCTGACTTGGCTGCTCTCTGGCCCCCTCACACGGTCAGCTGCTCTTACTCATAAGGCACATATTATACCAGAGGCTGTACCCATTCTTCAGCTGGTGGGTTTATGTATAGACTCTTGCTATTAATTTGAGAGTGAATTTAAGATCCAAAAAAAAAAAAAATTGCCTTGAAGTATTTACACTCTTATTAGGAAAAGTAATATTGTCCTTTCCTTAATTTTGTACTGCTGTTGTATGAGGCCACTATGCACTTGGTGGCTTAATGCAAGACAGAGCTATTACGTCACAGTTTCTGTAGGTCTGCAGTCTGGTATACCTGGCTGGGTCCTCTGTGTAAGGTATTGGCAGAGCTGCAGTTTTCCTCCTCCAAGGTGTCTGGTGATCCCCAGGACCCTCCTCAGGTTCTGCGATTCACCAGGGGGACTCACAGGACCAGTGTATAGTCATAAAAGTATGATTTATAAAGGATATAAAGCAAAATGAGTAAAGGAAAAAGGTGCATGGGATGAGGTCCAGAGGAAACCAGACATGAGCTTCCACAAGTCCTCTCCAAATAGAGATGTATAGAACATAATTCCCCCCCCCCCAAACAATTTATAGCAATCGGTGTAAGTGTTGTTAACCATTGAAGCTCATTAAAGACTCAGCAGCCAGGGTATTTATTGGGAGCTGGTCACATAGGCACCCTCCTTGCAAGACCCCCTACAATGAAGACAGGAATTGAATATAAACTGCCCTGTTTGCATAAACATTAGGCCTAGTGAGCCACTCTTATCATTAGGGTCTTGGTAAGAGGCCAATCTTGCGATTTGGATCAGTCTGGGTGATTTGAGAGTCCAACTACATGGTGAAGAGGATGATTCAGGTGGTCTCTGGCTCTGCTGTACCCAAGAGGTAGCCATGCCCACCCCACCTTCCATGAGTTACCTGCTGGCATTTATTTACCTGTACAGAAGGATGGGTTTAAAAGTCTGGGGGAAGCACTTTGACTCCCTGGCTCCAGCTGAGGGGCCATCTGAGAACTCACATCTGTGGTCATTGGAAGAACCCATGTCAGCAGGTGGCCCCATCCACCCCACACTAGGCACCAAAGCTCCTGGGCTGTGGGTGGAGCCATGTAAGGACCTAGAGGCCACCTGAATGGGGCTGGCATGGACTAAGAAGGGAAGAATCCTGGGATGGCCATATTTTCAAATTTCCCATTCTTCATCTCTCTTTATGATCCTTTGGTTTCTTTTATATTTCTCTGGTTTCCTTTCCTGATACATCACATCTTTCTACTCCTATCCTCTGAATCTGGATTATCGTGGTCTCTACAGCTCAACATGTGGCCCACAGTCGATCAGCATCACCTGGGTTCTTGACAGAAATGTGGAATTTCAGCCCTTTTCCTGGTTTACTGGATCCAAATGTTCATTTTAACAAAATTCCCAGAAGATCCCAGAAGTGTGGACCAACATGATGCAAGTCCCATCTGTGGGAGAGATTGTTCTGCTCCTTAACTATCCTTACCTGCCTGGATCATGGGAGATCACACCCCTGCTGGAAGATAGAGATTGTCCCACACACATGTTCACCTGAGCACATGATCCTCCCTGTAATTGGACCTTAGGAACCTCTCTCCATTATCCTGTGGCTGCAAACACCCTCTTCCTCCCCAGTAGTCACCAGTCTAGTGGAACAAAGCCCAGAGTATCTTCTGCTTGTTTTTATCAATAAATAACAACCAAGTGCTTGAAGTTAGTACCATCCTTGAGAACTATGTTATTTCCTGAATCTGTACATTTTGCATTAATTAGGGCTTATTCTTTCCATTATAAACTCATCAGAACTCAAAGATTATATCCCTTAGGAATTCAAGATTGGGCTGTTACTCAGAATGCAATGGCAACTTAGAATTTAAGTGAATTTTTCTTCCTATGCAAGATGTTTGTGTGAGAAAGGCCTTCTTCTAAGACCAGACTGGTAAAATGTATTTGGAAAAAAAATAAGAGAAATTATTTGAAACATAGAATCTAATATAAATAATTCTATTTAATAGATTTCTTTTGCCTTGAAAAAATGTGTATCAGTAGGTCCTAGGGTGAACACAAAAGAGAAATAACAAACCATTTGAAACTTCATTCTACTTTGGATAATTTACAACCTAAACCAAGTAGAAAATGTAGACTAATTAGAGAGGCTAATTAATATTGTATTGAAAGACACAGCAACCTTCTAGTGCTCCACAAGAGGACAAAGGTGATTTTGTAGGGTAAAAAGATTGAGGGTAGAAGAAATGACAGGAAAATACTGGAAGCAAGACAGATGGGATGGGGGGGGGGTGGTGTTCATTATGTCTGCAGTGGTTTATTTTTTAAGAGAAGAGTCTGATGCACACAGAGCTAAATAGTCACCTTGTTAAATCCAGATCACAGGTACATGTGTGTCTGTTTTTTGGGGGGATGTGTCTGAAATATTGCATAACCGAAAAACAAACAAACCCCAAAATACTGAATTCAGGTTTAAAAGAACAATGGTTACTTGGTAAAAATAGAGAAATCATGTGACCCATGTGTGATTTCAAAGTAAAGAGGGATAAAAACCTTGTCCAATCATAATGAGAACAACCTGAATCAGAGATAAGGAAGAGTGTTTGTGTGCAAAGAAGTAGACACTCTGCTAAGTGGAAGCTTTGCTGGGAGCCGAAGTGGAAATTCACCTGACAGAGGTCCATATTAGTTTAGTCATTTAAATACATGTTGGGGGATCCCTGGGTGGCGCAGCGGTTTGGCGCCTGCCTTTGGCCCAGGGCGCGATCCTGAAGACCCGGGATCGAATCCCACGTCAGGCTCCCGGTGCATGGAGCCTGCTTCTCCCTCTGCCTGTGTCTCTGCCTCTCTCTCTCTCTCTCTCTCTGTGACTATCATAAATAAAATAAATAAATAAATAAATAAATAAATAAATAAATAATTAATAATAATTAATAATTAAATAAATACATGTTGGCTTATTTCAGGTCCAGGTTCAGACATTTATTAGTGAGTTGATGACCCAACAAGGCCAGGCCCCACATTGCATCTGAGGTTGCAGAAAGGGTCTGCAGGGTTGGTAAGGTCAGACATGAGGTTCATGCCAACACCAGTCTCACCAGTCCCAAGCTTGGCTCTGAGACTGATTAGTGTTTAGCAGAATGGAGCAACACTTCGATGATTCTGTCATCGATCACTTCTATGTACTCAGCCTTGTTGGGGACATGGTTGTCTCCTTCTTAACCATCCAGCCCATCATGGAAGCATATCGATCACCATGACGGTGACTTTGTACCATACTTTGTTGATTGTGCTTACCACTGTGGACCGCAATTGGATTTTCTATACACGTCTTCCCTTCCTGGGCTCTGAGAACCATTATGTCAGGGATTGAAGCCCCCAGAGGCCCAGGACTATTACGCTTTCTCAATAAAGGGCTATTGTATTGAATTAAGGAAAAGTTGCTGTTCTCAAATAGACCTCAACCAGATGGGTAGTTAAGGATATAGAAACCTTAGCCAACCATGGGAGGCTGCTTATGCAGTGGGAGGCGTTGGGTGCCAAATCTGAGCATGAGAAGACGTTTAACTCTGCTTTCCCCACAAGGCTGTACAAGGATGGTGCCCTATTGAGCCTAAGGGGGTTGCATGTACCCTTAACTGTGGGTCACAGCAACAATAGAGATAAATGCTGGATTCCCTCCATGAAAAACTCTCACAGCAGCTGAAAAGGTTGAGGCAATGAAGTGCATGAGCCATCTGAGCTGCAACTCCATCGTAACCAGTGGCTTCCTGAGAGGCAGGGTGTCCTGTAACCCTGCCTTTGTCAGGGCTCTGCTTTAGGTGCAGAACTAACTAACTTCCTTCCTTTCTTCTTCCTTCCTTCCTTCCATCTCACCCTCCTCCCCTCTCTCTGTCAATGACAGCCCTCTCCAACCCAAAAAGCTTCACTCTGTACCGAAATTGCTTAGACACCCCCCTTCTTTCTCTTCTTTCTCATTTTTTACACATTAGTCTCTTTTACCCCATTCATTCATCTCGTGCCCATGTCACATCAGTTCTGGAGTCAGGGGCTCTGGCCTGTGTATCCCTCTAACCTTTGTACTAATGTCACTGCTTTGTAGAAGTCATAATTTGGCTCGTTTGAATTGCCATGTTATCAGGCCAGGAGGGAGGGATATGGTGGGCAAGCTGAATCTTAAATATGTTAACAAGAGAAGTGGGAAATCTTGAGACATATTACAAATTACGTTACTTTTCGTATTGACCAAGCAGTTGCAGAAGTGGTGTGTGTGTTTTTTTTTTTAAGACACATTTATTCAGCGTCATGATCATACTATTACATTTAGCAATCAACAGCATGGGTGCAAAAAAAAAATCTACATTAGAACCCTTTGTTGGAATGCTTTACCCTTTCCACAGAACAGAAACTAAAATAACCTGTTACACATTTAGTCACAAATACAGTCCTTGAGTTTTTTGCCCATACACATGAGTATTGTCTAAAACATGTCTTCTTTGTAGCAGCTAGGTCCTGCCACCACTGTGCTTGGCTGAGTTCACAAATCTATTGTAACCTTAGCTTCCCTGTCACTTCTCTGGCTCTCCTCTCCTGCTAAGCTTTGTTTCCTGGCAGTAATTAAAACCTTCTGCCACTGCCATAGCTGCTGCTGCTGCTGGAACTGCCATAGCCACCTTGGTTTTGTGGTTTGGCAAAGTATTGGCCTCCACCACCGTAGGGGCCAGAACTTCTGCCTCCAAAATTTCCTCCTTTCATGGGTCCAAAATTTGAGGATTCATTGTTGTAATTGCTAAATTGTTACAGCTTCTGCCACCTCCAAAGTTGCTTCCACTAACACCGCCATAGCCACCTCCTCCTCCTCCATTGTTATAGCTGTCATAGCTGCCACTCCCACAATAGCCACTACCCTGGTTTCCAAAACCCTGTCCACCACTCCCATAGCCTCTCCTTCCTCCAGAGTAACCAGGGCCACCTCCTCCATAACCACCATCATTACCAAATCCGTTATAGCCATCCCCACTGCAACATATCCATCACCATCTCAAATGCCACTGAAGCCACCTCTGACCACTGAATTTCCCTCCACAACCAAAGTTGTCATTCCCACCAAAACTACCTCCACAACCAATACCAAAGTTTCCAGAACAACTTCGGCTTCTTTGGCTGGATGAAGCACTAGCCATCTCTTGCTTCAATAGGGCTTTCCTAACTTCACAGTTGCGGCCATTCACAGTATAGTATTTCTGAATGACAATCTTGCTACAGAGTCGTGGTCATCAAATGTCACAAAAGCAAAACCTCTCTTTTTTGCCACTGCCTTGGTCAGTCATGATCTCAATCACTTCAATTTTCCCATACTGTTCAAAATAATCTCTTAGATGATGTTCTTCAGTGTCTTCTTAAATGCCACCAACAAAAATCTTTTTCACATTTAAGTGGGCACCAGGTCTTTGAGACAACCCTCAACCATGAGACAGCCCTCTTTGGTTCCACAACTCTTCCATCCACCTTGTGTGGCCTTACGTTCATGGCTGCATCCACCTCCTCCACGGTGGCATACATGATGAACTCAAAGCCTCTGGGAGCATTTGGTGTTTGGGTCTCTCATTACCACACAGTCCGTAAGCGTTCTCCATTGCTCAAAATGTTTTGAAGCTCAGACCTCTGATGGAGAGCTTCCACAGCTGCTCAGGCTCTTTGGGAGACTCTGACTTAGACATGACAGCAGTGGGAGGGGAGACTTTAATGATGCTTACTCAGCGGCATCCAGGGGCAGAACCAGAAGTGGTGTTTTTAGCAATACCTGGAAATTAGGACATATTTTATGAAAAAAGTGTATTGTAAACTATAATATGAATGGAATATGGCAGAGTCATGAGGGAGATAGCTTTAAAAGTAGGATTTTTGTTTTTCATTCGCTGAAAGAGCACAAAAATAAAAGCTCTCTTTGTGTCAAGCAAGAAAAGCGAATGATGAAAAAATTAAAATCTTACAAAATTTTTCTCCAGCAGCACAGTCATTGAAAGGAAATGCCACTTAGCCAAGTCTCAAGGAGGGAGGAAGCAGGGCAGCTGAGGGAGGCCCTCCAGCAGGATCTCATAGAAATTCTTCCTAGCCTGTTGCAACTTGGGCAGCTCAGCTTCAGAGGATGTTGTACTAATAGTTGGTCTCAGATGGAATGATAGTTAATTCTACAAGTTCTCCAGCTTGCACACATACTGTAAACATGCAGAATGCATAAGTATGGTGTGTAGTTTGGCCTATCTGTGGAGGATTTCCTGGGCCTATAATTTTGACATAAGAGCTTCAAAAGTGGCTTAGTGCCAGATGATTGAGGTCTCCAGGAAGTGGCCCATCAGGGAGGGAGAGCGGTGGAGAACCCCTGTGTTCACAGCTCCTGATAACACCTTTGGTTTTATGCCCTGTGCACTACCATGCCACCTGTAGTTAGAACAGTTTTATGCTTCTGATACAGAGCACATTTTATAAATTTATATAGACAAAGGCAGCAGTGAAATACACAATATTTTGCAGAAGAGGATGACAGGCTTTGGGTATTTAAAAAATGTTAATGTTGCTAGAAACATGGAGATGATGAGAATTTCTGATTAGCGATCCTCAAACTTTCTGAGGAGTAAGGTCGGGACATCAGTTGAGAAGCTGGATGTCATCTAAATATGTTTAAAGGTCTCAGACTGAGAGAATATTGGTGTAGACCAGGGGTCTGCCAACTTTTTCTGTAAAAGGACAGATAATGAATATTTTCAGTAGACCATACAGTCTCTGTTGTGATTACTTAACTCTTCCATTGTGTGAAAGAAGCTGTGGGCGTTATGTAAATGAACAAGTGTGGCTGTGTTGTAATAAAACTTTATTTACAAACATCTGCAGCCAGCTGCATTTGGCTCTGGGCTACAGGTTGCTTGATCCCTGGTTTAGTCCATTTTGGATCTATCTAAGCCATGAGGTAGGGATCGAGCTTCATTTATTTTTTCCAGGTGGTTACCTACTTGTTCTAGTATCATTTATTGAACAGTATTAAACAGAGAACAGCATTAACACTGATGTAAAATAGATGCCTGTTCACCAATCTCAAACAAATTAGTGCTTCTCAACATTTTTGTCATGAGGGTCCTCTGGGTGAGTTGTCTTTGTAATTTATGAAGGTAAATTTACTCAGGTAAAAAGTAGTCTTTTCTGTTATTGTTTGTTCATCTCTGGATAAAGTTTTAAACTTCTACTTCTGCCTTATTTCAGAACTTGTCTCAGAGAGAATCAATTTGGGGTTTCCCTTACTTTTGAGACTATAGAGGACTTTTAAAAAACACTTACTTGGGATGCCTGGGTGGCTCAGTGGTTGAGCATCTGCCTTCAGCTCAGGGCGTGATCCTGGGGTCCCAGGATCGAGTCCCACATCGGGCTCCCTGCATGGAGCCTGCTTCTCCCTCTGCCTGTGTCTCTGCCTCTCTCTGTGTCTCTCATGAACAAATAAATAAAATCACTTACTCCACGTGACCTTAAAAGATGAATGTGTTAAGCCCTCCTTTCTGTCTCTATCCTTACATTCTCAAGTTATTAGGTGCATTCAGATAGAGAAGGAAAGGATACAAGAGGCATAAAAATTAGAAATGAAGATAAATTATCATTATATGCTCTTTAAGAACATAGGAAAGTCTCCCGAGAAATAATTTTAAAAAGTAACATAACTCAGCAATGTACCTCCTTTGAAAGTAATTTCCAAAATTAATTACTCTTCATACCTATAAGTAATTAGCTAAAAGATAAAGGAATCACTGACCTCATTTACAACAGAATCACAAACAATAAAATTGACAAGAAATGCTCCAAAAAATATTTAAAACACCATTAAGTGGCGTCGAAGAAAAGTGAGATTAATCCTTGTCCTTAGGTTATCAAGACTTGATAGTGTAGTGATGTATTTTCATCCTAAACAAACCTGAAATAAAATGAGGTCTTTCTAAATTGCATTTTAAAATGTTTGCATGAAGGAATAGCCACAGCAATTGGCAAAAAGAATAGTATTAAAGGGAATAATACTTTTAAGTTTGGAAAATGCATTATAAAGGATAAATCAAGCTGTTTAAATTAATATTGTTTATATTAGCATATTAATGCAAAGATTGGTGAAGAAACATAATAGGGTTCATTAACGAATATATTTACAGAATTAGCATAAAATAAATGTGACATTTCAAATCAGTAACAAAAAATGGATTATTCAGTAAATGATACTGGGACAACCTGGAAAAAAGAAATATAGCTGGATCCCTACTGTATATCTTAAATAGATACAACTTAAAATAAGTCAGCCACAGAGAAAGGACTGGGTGCACTTAGAAAATGTTTTGTATGGATTACTGGGGAGAGCATGCTAAGCAAGATGGGATAACTAGATGTTACAGAAGAAAAGATTGATAAATCATAATAATTTAAAAATGATGAGTGGAGAAAAAATGCTATCAGAAGACACCAAACATAAATTGGGGAAATTTTAAATATATATATGACAAAGAGCACATTATCTTCATTTGTAAAGCATTCTAATAAATAAATGAGTAAGATTTTAAAAACCATTTAAAAATGGGTAAAGATATACAGAGGTGGTAAACAATGAAACAGAGAGGTTTATAAATGCATGAAAAGGTGTTCACTCTCACAAACCTTGGAGGGTAGTTTCCTCCAAGGTTCAATTCCTCCAAATTAAATAAAAGTATCTGAAGCACTGGCTCTTTGAGCTCTGAACTTAACAGTCCAAAAGGAGTGGGGCTTTAAGTCCCCTCAATATATGGCCTACACTGTGAAGAAACTCCACCTCTGGGAATGAATCCCACAGGGACACTGAGGTTCATAGAAGGTGCCTGTGAGAACAGTGCTCACATCAATATAGTTACGAGATGTTCTCTGCCAGTAAATGAGCACATAGGTAAATTATGATACCTCCATTTTATGGAATGATGCAGTATTACATAGAACACATTTCTTTGAAAAGAGTGAGGTAACTGTATTGGTTGATAATGAGCTTTAAGAAACATTACTTTAATGCAAGGAACACATTTCTTTGAAAAGAGTGAGGTAACTGTATTGGTTGATAATGAGCTTTAAGAAACATTACTTTAATGCAAGGAAGAGTGATACATACACTATGCTCCTATTTGAAGTTCCCAAGATGAACATATACGTACATATGTATGCAAACATACAGAATAATTCTGCAAAGATCTACACAACAAATTAGCAATAGAATTTCTCACTTGGAGAAAGGGCTAGAGGCTAAAAATACACAGCAAGTGTGATTTTTAAACTACCTGTATGCATTGCTGTTCAATTAAATAGTAGGTGTTGAAAGGATTAAGAAAAAAACAAAATACAAAATAGTTTTTTTCATAATAGTTTTTTATTGTGTTAAAAAGCACATAACATTAAATTTACTATCTGAACTGTTTTTAGGTGTTCATTAGTGTTAAATATATTCATATTGTTGTGCAATGTATCTCTAGAAGTTTCTCGTCTTGTAAAAATGGAAGGTCTGAACACATGGCACACAAATTTCCCCTTCCTCCTCCCCTCAACTCTTGGAAACCACCTTTTTACTATCTGTTTCTATGATTTTGACAGCCTTAGATGCCTCCTGTAAGTGGAATCATATAGTACATGCCCTTTTGTGATGGGCTTATTTCATGTAGATTAATGTCCTTGAAATTCACCCATGTTGTAGCATGTGACAGGATCTCCTTCCTTTTAATGGCTGCATAATATTCCATAGTATCGATACACCACATTTGGTTCATCTGTTGCTATGGTCTGAATGTTTGTGTCCCACCAAAATTCACCTGCTATAACCCAAACCCTCTATGGTGATGATAGTATTAGGAGGTGGGACCTCAGGAGGTGCTTAAGTCATGAAAGTAGAACCCTCTTGAAAGGTCTTTTATAGGGCCTTAAATAAGAGGCTCCCAAAGATCCCTACCCCCTTCTGCCCGTTGAGGACACAGTGAGTGAAAGTGTGTAGCTCAGAAGAGGCTTTTCATCCGACCACACTGACACACCAATCTCAGACTTCTAGCCTCCACAACTGTGAACGGTGAATTTCTATTGGTTTTAAGGCCCCCAGTCTATGGTATTTTGTTTTACTAGCCTGAACAGACCAAGATATCAATTCATCCATCAATGGCCACTGGAGTTGTTTCTACCTCTTGGCTATTATGAAAAATACTGCATTGAATATGGGTGTGCACCTATCTCTTGGAGATCCTGCTCTGAATTTTTTTTTTTTTTGGACATATACCCAGAAGTATAATGGAGATGGTGATTCTATTTAAAGTTTTTAAGGAATCTCCAAACTGTTTTCCACAGTGGTTGCACCATTTTGCATATCCACAAACAGTGCACAAAGGTTCTAATTTCTCCATGTCCTCCATGTCTCCATGTCCTCCATGTTTACATAGTGTGTTTATGTGGTTCTCTTACCCTTGAGATTTAAAGGAAAGGCAATGCCCTATGGACCCTGAGTGGCCCTACATGTTCTTGTGGGGTATGCCAAGAGTGCAAGGCCCTGGCCTTATGCAGGCTATTCTCAGGATGTATTACAATAGCAATTCTTGAGATGAGGGGCTGCTTTCCCCAGATAAGTCCAGGTTTGCTTCCATTGTAAGTGGATCCCCGCCAAGCTCCATACTCTTGTCCTCTAAAGCAGCAGGACCCTTTGCATCTCTTGGTACTCAGGGCGGCACGATGAGCTGACCCAGTATTCATGAAGCCACGACTTCTCTGTCAAGTGAATGGTTTCCAATATGGTGTCATTTTCCACTGTTTTTCTGGATGGCCACGACTTACATGATACCCAATCTTCTCCCTGTTGGCATTTGGAAGCTCTCAGTTACTGACCTTTCTCTTTCATGGGGCTTCTATGCTGGTCTTTCTCCCCAGTTTATATCCTTGTTATAAAATGTGTCAAATCTAGGCTCCATAGGCTAATGGCTAAAAGGGCATATCATTCATGCTGTCTTTTTATTAAACATAAAAAATATATATTCATTACCTGAGATTGTCAGCTGAAGTGAGGATTTAGGCTTGGGTGTCCTTCACGTAAATGGAATTTTAAGTCATCTCCACTGCGAATATAATCCTAATGTAGGTTTTTTGATGATGCAAATAAGAATAAAGACTATTCCAGTTTAAGGAAAACGTTTTTAGGTGACTTTCTTCTTGCATATAAAAGGGCAAGCTGCCTCTGGAATTACTGTACAGAGGTTTGTGTGCATGGAGATGAGCCCATCTGTCTGCTGTGTGTCTACCAGGTGAGCGCCATACCTGAAACACACGATCCCCTGCCAG
Source organism: Nyctereutes procyonoides (assembly GCF_905146905.1). Classification (NCBI taxonomy): domain Eukaryota; kingdom Metazoa; phylum Chordata; class Mammalia; order Carnivora; family Canidae; genus Nyctereutes; species Nyctereutes procyonoides. The sequence continues at coordinate 61,166,783 of NW_026575146.1, read as the reverse complement.
TCATATTCCCAGTTACTCTGTGCTGTGCTCAAAACTCTGTTTCCTTCCTATTGGCATAACCTTCTTTTCCTTATGCCCTTGAGGAGAAATCGGTTAAAACTATCAAAGAACCCAGTTTTGAAAGAGTCCGAGGTCAGAGCCCTTTTCCAGAAGGAGCTGTGAACAAAAGAGAAAGGCAGGCAGTGGAAGTACCAGAACTTCTCCTCCCATTACGTCTGTGACCAAGAGAGAGAAATTTAAAATAAATCACATTTGATGTGCGTTAGGCAAATGCACTTTATTTGGATTGAAGTCCCATCTTCTATTGTGTATTTCTTAATGGTCTTAATCATTCAAACCTGAGTGGCTTATCTTCCTTTCAGAGCTTTGAACATTTTAACGATTCAATAGCCTTCTTTTTTAAAAGAGAGAAGAGAAAATTTTCAGGAGCAGCAGAAGAGACCCCCGGGGAGCTTGCATGTATGCTGCAGCAAAAGCTTTATTAGCTAAAGTTCCCACTGAGGGAAGATTCAGGCACAGGAAAAGCTCCTATTTCCTGTAAGAAAATTTGAGGGTTAGCAGTAAAGTGTCCCAAAAATGGAACGTGAAATTCCTTTTTATTTTTATTTATTTATTTTTATTTTTATTTTATTTATTTATTTTATTTTTTTTTTGGAACGTGAAATTCCTGCGGCAATACTTTTTCCTCTGAATAACCCCCAAATAATAATAAGTGAAATGCTCAATGCATTCATTATATTGCCAATAGATTTTCCTTACCCTTAAATTAAATAAATACATGAATTGATTATTTAAAGAAACACACAGTGATCTCCTGGCTCTCTTGGAAAACCTGCCTCTCAGACATTCCCAGGCACCTTTAGATGGAAAGGGATTAAGTCTATCCCTGTAAGATTTTCCTAGGGCTGCTATTACTCAGTACCTAGGGCTTAAAACAACAGAAATTTATTCCTGCACAATTCTGGAGGCCAGAAGTCTGAACTCAATCTGTTGGCAGGTCCATGCTCCCCACAAAAGGGTGTAGGAGAGAATCTTCCACGTCCTTCTCATAGCTTATGATGTTGTCGTCGATTCTTGGGTCTCCTGGCTTGTCGATGCATCACTCTGATGTCTGCCTGTCATCACATGACATCTTCTCGTGTGTCTTTGTGTCACCTCCCCTCTGCTTTTGTCTCTTCTCTTCTTATAAAGACCCCAGTCACATTTGATTAGGGTCCAACCTCATGACCTCATCTTAACTTAACAATTGGAAAGACCAGATTTCCAAATGAGGTCACATTCATAGGTTCTGGAGTTAGGATTCCAACATATCGCAATGTGGTGCTGGCCAGGAAGGACAAAGGTGGCCATAGTCAAACGATATTTATTAGACAGGAGGAGAGATACCTTCTCATTTTGTCTGTTGTGACCATGTTTTGTAAGGGACGAAGAGCAATAATCTGGAATTGGCAGGAAATTGAAAAAAAAAATGCTTTTGGACTTCCTGGCAAATGAGCCAACAGCACCCCCCAAGTAATTCATAGAGTGGGATCCAGAAAGAGAAGCTGGTGTGGAGTCAAGGTGAAGCACAGTGGCTGGCATCTAACATTTACTGAGTGTTTATTGTGAGCCAGGTATGGTTTCAATCATTCTAGGTGCATTATATCATTTCATCATCTTCAGCGAGCGTCTTCATTTTACAGAACAAAAAACTAAATTTCAGAGTTACAAAATAGTCAGGTTCAATGCTACACTGGAATATGGTTAGATACGATCAACATAGTCCTTTATTTTCTTTTTCATTATTCTTATTGTTATCACCTGCTTTGAACTAGTCTCCCAGTGCATGCAGAAGAAAGCCTTAGAGAACAAGAGGGAGGAGGCATGAGAGGATGGCCATGCTGTTGGTGAGGTCAAGGCAAATCTGAGTATACCTTCACCTGCTAAACCCGAGCCTTGGGTGACCCAGATCTGGGGACTTGCTGACCTCAGGATCCTCAGTGGCATTCTGGAATGACGTGGTTTTGCTACCGTCTCAGCCCAGGCTGTGCCTCTGTTCCTCGAGCTCTGCCTTCTATGTTCAGGTTCCCACATGGTCCCTCTGTTGATTCTTTCTCTTCGGTGGGAGTGAAATGTAGACCAGACCCAGCTATGCCCTCCAGATTTGGGACCCAGCAAAGTGAGTGGCTCAGCATTGGGAAGACACAGTGCCTACTTTGTCTAGGGTTGTGGACTCGCTCAGCAGCTTGGGGCATCTTGGTTTGGGTAAGTGGAAGACAGTGAAGACAGCCATACTTGTGTGGGCACAGCACCTCTGAGCTCAGTTCTCCCTCTGCCTCTCTGGCTTCCATGGGTCCTTTCTGTCATAGGAGACCCTTCTCTCCAGCCCTTACACATTTGTCCTCTAAATCACTCCAAACCCGGAGCCTGGTCCTAAAGAACCACCGTGGGCTAAGAATGAACCAGAAGGAAGGAAAAAGCAGGAAAGGGGATGCAGGTGAGAGGCAGCGGGACTCCATCCCCATTTGCAGAGCCTCAGATTGCTGACTTGACTGTGCCTAGGCTTGGGGGCTGGACACTGCCCCAGATCCAATGCTCTCCATCCATTAGTCCTGTGTCATCTTCAAATCTCATTTTACATTTACTTTCTCATTCACACTTTGTGGTTGAACAATGCTTGGTTTTTGCTTTCTGTTTTTTTTTTTTTCTCCTGATTTTATAATTAGGACTTCCAAGGTAGACTTTTTCCCCCCCATTTGCTGCTTTCCTCTCAGACATTTTACCTTGTTTGCCAAAGGCTGATTGTGTTACTTTAGTCCTGGCTAGCCTATTTGGCAGATCTTGAGATGAGCCCTCTCCTAGTTGGTGTTCCTCAGGAAGTGGAGTGGGGCAGGCTTGTGGACGAGCTTCTGGAAGAGGCTGCCACTTGTTCTCAGGGTGGGGCAGTTTCACTTAGATCTGGCTCCTCAGCCACACACCCTATAACCATGCAAATCCTATGGGGGTGGAAGGTGGAGCCTCTGCTTTTATCGTGTATGAATCATGGGGTTGTAACTTCCTGTGTCTCAGTGCTTCATCTGGATTAATGATTCAGAGTTCATTAACCTGAAGATAAAAAAAAAGTGTTAGTGCTGGCAATATCTAAATAAAATAATGGGCATTTTGAGAACTTCACTGTGTGAGGTTGATGATGGGTGTATTCCCACTGTGTGAGCGCAGGTGAGAAATTGTGCCACATACTCTGACACTCGGGGACTCCATATGAGGCCTGGTGGCAGGTGGGTCCCATGTCACTGATGTGAAGCTGGGGATGGGCATGGTGGCAGAGGCACAGAGTGACCAGGAGAGCTGCACTGGGATGCTGGGGTGGGTGGGGTTACCCATCACCACCAGGACTTTATATGCAGGAATTAGGTTTCTCACTGGATCACAAAACAGGCTGTATCTCATTGGGAACCCCCACATGAAAGCAAGTGCACCTCTTATTTAATTTTTTTTATGGTGTGGTAAAATACACACACCATAAAATTTACCGTTGTAATTATTTTTAAGTATACGGATCAACGGCATTGAGAGCATTCATATCGCGTGTCATTGTCACCACCATCTATCTTCGGAATCTTTTCCATCTTCCCAAACCAAAAAACACTGCCCATTATCTAATAATCCATTGCCCCTGTTCTCCAGACCCTGACATCCACTTTTCCACCTTCTGTTCCTGCGAACTGGACCAACCTAGTTACCTCATCTAAGTGGAATCATACAATTTTTGTCCTTTCGTGACCGCCTTATCTCACACAGCATAATGTCCTCAAGGTTCATCCATGTTGTGGCATGTGTCGAATTTCCTTCCTATTAAGGCTGAAGAATATCCATACCACACGTATATGCCAGTTTGTTTCTCCTCTCGTCTCTTGATAGGTACTTGAATTGTTTCTACCTTTGGGCTCTGGTGAATACTGTTCCTGTGAATTTGGGTGAACAGATATCTATCTCTTTGAGGCCCTGCTTTCAATTCTTTTGGGTAGATACCAAGGAGTAGAATTGCTGGATTGTATGGTAATTTTTTTTAAAATTTTTTGAAGAACTGTCTGCTTTGCTGCACTGTGGTGCATTCCCACCAGTGCACTAGGGCTCCAACTCATCCCCATCAACACATTATTTCCCATTAAAAATAATAGCCAAAGGGTGTGAAGTGGTAGCTTAGATTTGCATTTCCCTGATGACCACTGATGTTGAGCGTCTTTTCATGTGCTTATTGGACATCTGTATATCTTCTTTGGTTAAATGTCTATTGAAGCACTTTGTGCATTTTAAAATGAGTTGTTTGATTTTTTTTTTTGTTGTTGGGATATATTCTGGATATGAACTAGTCAGATATATGATTTGCAAATATTTCCCGTCATTCATGGGTTGCCTTTTCGCTGTGTTGATAGTGTTCTTTGATGCACAGAGGTTTTAAATTTTGATGTGTTTGAATTTATCTATTTTATCTCATGTTGCCTGTGCTTTCAGTGTCATACCCAAGAAATCATCGCCAAGTCGAATGGGATAAAGCTTTTGTTCTGTGTTTTCCCCCGAAGAATTTTTAGAGCCTTAGGTCTTATCTTAAGGACTTTAATTCATTTTGAGTTAATTTTTGTATATGGTATAAAGGTTCAATTTTATTCCTTTGCATACTAATACCCAATCTTCTTAGCATCATTTGTTGGAAAAACTGTCCTTTCCCTGTTGAATAGTCCTGGCACCCATGTTGAAAATTATTTGTCAATCACTTTGCAAAGTATTGGCATCTTAAAAATACTAAGTTTTTCAAAACATGAACATGGTATGGCTTTCCATTTATATGTGTCTTCTCTAATTTCCTTCAGCAACATTTTATAGTTTCCAGGGCACAACTCCACTGCCTCTTGGCTAAGAATATTCCAATGTATTTTATTCTTTTTGATGCTGGTGTAAATGGAATTGTTTTGTTAGTTTCCTTTTTAAATTATTCATTGCTAGTGTATTGAATTGCAGCAGATTTTTGTATGTTGATTTTGATCAACTACTATTGCTTAGTTCTAAAATTGTTGTTGTTTTTGTGGTGGTGGTGGTGGTGGTTTTCCTGGAATCTTTCTGTGTATAAGACTATGCCATCTACTAACAGAGATAATTTGATTTATTTCTTTCTAATTTGGATGTCTTTCATGCCTAATGGTTCTGGCTCATACTTCAGTTTTATGCTTGGTAGAAGTGACAAAACCTGGCATCCCTGTCTTGTTCCTGATCTTAGAGGAAAAGCTTTCAACCTTTCACTATGGAGTATGATGTTCTCTGTGGGTTTTTCATATATGGCTTTTATTATGTTGAGGTAGTTTCTTCTATTCCCAGTCTGTTGAGTGCTTTTATCACGAGAGTGTGCTGAATATTGTCAAATACTTTTTCTGCATCAATTGAGATGATCATGTGACTTTCCCTTCCTTTGGTAATGTGGCATATGATATTGATTGTTTCCTGTCTATTGAACCATTCTTCAATTCTGGGAATTAATCCCACATGGTAATGATGCAAAATTTTTTACATATGCTGCCAAATTCAATTTGCTAGTATTTTGTTGAGGATTCTTGCACTGGTCTTAATAAGGGATTATTGGTCGGTAGTTGTCCTTTCTTGTAGTATCTCTCTGGATTTGTATCAGGGTAATGCTGGCCTCATTGAATGAGTCAGGGAGTTCTCTCTCCTCTTCATATTTTTGGAAAAGTTTGAGAGGATTCATGTTAATTCTTTATTTGGTAGAATTCACCAGTGAAGCCATCAAGTCCAATGTTTTTCTTTGTAAGGAGACTTGATGTCTGATTCAGTAGCCTTACTTGTTATGGGCCTGTTCATATTTTTTATTTCTTTTGGTTTAGTTTTGCTGAAGTTTGGTTTCTAGGAATTTATCCATTTCATCTCAGTTATTCAATTTGTTACTGTACAGTGTTCACAATACTCTCTTATAACCCTCCATGTCTGTAAAATCTGTAGTGATGACCTACTTTCATCTCCTCCTGTAGCTATTTGAGTTCTCTCTCTCTTTTTTTTATTAGTCCATTAGCTAATGCTTTGTCAATTTTGTTGATTTTTGAAGAATCAACTCTTGGTTTTGTGGGTTTTCTCTATGTTTCTATTCTCTATTTTGCTTATCTCTGCTTAAATCCTTATGATTTTCTTCTGCTAGCTTTTGATTTAATTTGTTTTTCTTTTTCTAGTTGCTTACTGTGTAAAGTTTGGTTACTGATTTTGAGGTAATTCTTCTTTTTCAATGTGGCATTAATAGTTGTAAATTTTCCTATTAGCACTTCTTTTGCTGCATCCCATAAGTTTTGGTAGGTTGTGGTTTCATTTTCATTTGTCTTGATACATTTTCACATTTCCTCTATGATTTATCCCTTGACTCATTTGTTGTTTATGGTCATGTTGTTCCATTTCCACATATTTGTAGATTTTCCAATTCTCTTTCCGATACTGATTTCTGGTTTCATTTCATTTTGATCAGAAGAGATACTTCACATGAGTCCCATCCTAAATTTTTTAACCTTGTTTTATGGGCTAACATCTGGTGTATACTGGAGAATGTTCTATGCCTTTCTACTGTTGTTGTATGGAATGGTTTGTAGATCTCCATTGTGACCACTTGGCTTATGGAATTGTTCAAGTCCCCTAATTCTTTATTGATCTTATGTCTGATTGTTCTGTTATTGAAATTGTGGTATTGAAGTCTCCATTATTCTAGATCAATCCATTTCTCCTTTCAGTTCTATCAGTGGTTTGCTTTATATATGTAGGTGCTCTGATGTTGCTTGCATGTGTATTTATAATTGTTATATCTTTTTGCTGAATTGACCTTTTATCGTTCTATAACGTTCTTCTTTGTTGCTTGAAACGCTTTGCCTTAGTTTGTTTTGTCCAATGTTAGGATACCCATCCCTGCCCTTTTGGTTACTAATTGTATGGAATATATTTTTCTCTCCTTTTTTATTTCCAGTCTATGCTTGAGTCCTTATATCTAAAGTGAATATCTTATAGATAGCATAAAGTTGGATCCTGGGTTTGTTTGTTTGTTTTTTTTGGGGGGGGTGCGGAATCATTCTGCCAATTTATTTCTTTTAATTGGAGGGTTTAATCCATTTACATTTGAAGTGTTTATTGGTAGGGATGACCTACTATTGCCATTTTATTATTTGTTATCTTTATGTCTTAAGTGTTTTGTTTTTCCATTAATGTCTTCTTTTGTATTTAGTTAATTTTTTTTACTTATTTTGATTTATACATTTGATTTAACTTTCATTTCCTTTTCTGTAAATTCTTAGATATTTTCTTTGTGGTTTCTATGAGGATTACATATAATATCCTAAAGTTATAATGATCTCTTTTAAACCAATACTTAACTTTATTGCATACAAAACGCCTTCTTTATAGCTCTTCCATCCACAGTTTGTTATTGATGTCACAAACTACATATTTATGTATTATGTACTTATTAATGTAGATTTATAATTATTTTATGCTATTTCTTATAAATATTGTAGAAGAATAAAAAGTGAAGTTACAGTGTATGTCAGTAATCTCCCAATAAAACTGGAAAAGAGTAACAAACCAAAATTATGATAATACTATACTAGTTTTTATATCTTTCCATGTATCTGGAGAATTTGATATTTTCATATGGCTTTGAGTTGCCATTTAGTATCCTTTCATTCCAATTTTTTTACACTCTCTTTAGCATTTCTTGTAGGGCAGGTCTAGTGGTAATGGACACTCTGTTTCTGTTTATCTGAGAATGTTTGTGTTTTTTTAAAAGATTTTATTTATTTGAGAGACAGTGAGAGACAAAGAGAGGGAGAGAGCATAAGCTGGGTGAGGAGGGGCAGAGGGAGAGGGAGAAGCAGATTCCCCACTGAGCAAAGAACCCCTCTAGGGCTCAATCCCAGGACCCTGAGATCATGACCTGCACCAAAGACAAATGCTTAACTGACTGAACCACTCCAATACCCCTGGAAATGTCTTCATTCCCTCATTTTTTGCAGGATATTTGCCTAATATAAAATTCCCTCTAGCCTACATTTTGCCTGAGGAATCCACTATAATCTTACAGAGACTCCCTTGTATGTGATGAGTCACTCTTCTCTTGGTGTGGATCTCTTTATGTTTATCCTACTTGCTATTTGTTAAGCTTATTTTTCTATACCCATATCTTTCCTCAAATTTATGCAATGTTTGGCCATTATTTCTTTCTGTAACTTCTCTGCATTTTCCCCCATCTTTCCCCTCTACATCTCCCATAATGTCCATATTAGTTGTCTTGATTTTCTCTCATCATGAATTTCTCAGGCTCTGTTCACTGTTCTTCCTTCTTTTTCATTTTGTTCTTCAGCCTCAATTATTCCAAATGACTTGTCTTCAAGTTTACTGATTCTTTTTCTGTCTGCTACTGAACCCCTCACATGATTTTTTTTTTCAATTCAGTTTTGTATTTTTCATCTCCAGAATTTCCATTTGATTGTTTCTAATAATTCCAAATTCTTTGTAGATATTCTCATTTTGTTCATATATTTTCTTGATTTCCTTTTGTTCTTTTGTCCATGTTTTCCTTTATCATTTAGAGCATATTTAAAGCAGTTGTTTTAGTCTTTCTCTAGTAAGTCCAAAGCCATTGTTTCTTCAGGGATGGTGTCTGGAGATGTACTTTCTTCCTTTGAATGAGCCATGTTTTACTGATTTTTTTCTGTGCCTTATCATCTTTTGTTGAAAATTGGGCATTTCATTTTTTTATTTTTAATGGTAATTTTTTAATTTAAATTCAACTTGCCAACATTAGTATAACACCCAGTGCTCATCCCATCAAGTGCCCTCCATAGTGCTCACCCAGTCACTTCATCTCCCCACTGGCCACCCCTTCTGCAACCTTTTGTTTGTTTCTCAGAGTTAGGAGTCTCTCATGGTTTGTCTTCCTCCCTAATTTTTCCCACTCAGTTCCCCTCTTTTCCCTTATGGTCCTTTTTTACTATTTCTTATATCCCACATATGAATGAAACCATATGATGATTGTCTTCCTCTGACTGACTTATTTCATTCAGTATAATACCCTCTAGTTCCATCCATGTCGAAGCAAATGGTAGGTATTCGTCCTTTCTGGTGGCTGAGTAATATTCCATTGTATATGTATCCCACATCTTCTTTATCCATTCACCTGTTGAAGGACATTGTGGCTCCTTCCACAATTTGGCTGTTGTAAACACTGCTGCTGTGAACATTGGGATGCAGGTGTCCCATTGTTTAACTGTATCTTTGGGGTAAATACCCAGTAGTGCAATCGCTGAGTCATAGGGTAGCACTATTTTTAACATCTTGAGGAACCTCCACACAGTTTTCCAGAGTGCCTGCACCAGTTCACATTCTCACCCACAGTGCAAGAGGGTTCCCCTTTTTCCACATTCTCGCCAACATTCATTGTTTCCTGTCTTGTTAATTTTAGCCTCACACCACAGGTGTGAAGTGGTATCTCATTGTGGTTTTGATTTGTATTTCCCTGATGGCAAGTTATGTGGAGCATTTTTTCATGTGCTTGTTGGCCATGTGCAGGTCTTCTTTGGAGAAATGTCTGTTCATGTCTTCTGCCCATTTCTTGACTAGATTGTTTCTTGGGTGTTGAGCTTGAGGAATCCTTTATAGATCTTGGATACTAGTGAAAATTGAGCATTTTAAGACACAGCCCCCACTCTCAGTCTTTGCATGTGGCTTCATGCAGCAGAAGACCCTCACTAATCAGTCCTAATATAGTCTGTAGGCCCTTCTCAGGCCTGTGATGTCCCTAGATTTGTGCATGTTTTCTTCCCAGTTCTCTCATTAATATGTTTGCTTTTAAATCTCTTAATTTCTGTAAGGGTCGTACCCTTGCTCATTCAGGGGCCTTAGCTGTTCTCTTATATTCCTCAATCAGTAATACAAGTTTGTGACTGTAATTACCTTTAGAATGGTTTTCACAGGTTGTACCTGCTGTTTCCAGTGACTTCCCCTATACTAAGATGTGAGCCACTTTTGGTTGTTTGATCTCTGAATTGGGCGTCACAAGACCAATCCCTCAGGCATCCCCCTAGACAGGTTAGAAATTAGAAGGTTATAAATCAGTCCACTCTGTTGTCTCTGGTTTGCAAAGGGGACTAGTACATAGCAGCCACTTTGCTTAAGCTGTGCTGCCCTGCAAGGTCATGAAATTTCCTACCTTTCTAAATGTGGCCTGTTCTTGGTTGGGTGTTCACATGGTTGCTGTAGATCTCTGACCATTTCCATAGTCTCCATAATGTTATTTTAGCTAGTCTCTAGTTGTTTATTCAATGTTTCTGTGAGGAACGGGCTTGGAGTTTTCTTGTCTGGCTGGCATCTTGCTAACATTACTCTCCTTCATTTTTGAAATAAGTTTTTAAAATATCTAATCTATTTCAAAATGTGCTGATGCATATATATTAGTGTTCTGTAATTTTTATGCCTTTTCCCATATTCTTAAAATGAAAGCAAAAATGTGAATAGATTCCAGTCACTGCTGGAAGAAGAGGGTCTTTACTCTGCCAAACTGATATGTGTGATGGCTAAGAGGACCTTTTGTACTGCACAGGAATACTGTCACTTTTAAAGAGAACCAAGTGACCATGTATAATTAGAGATGTTCCTCCTTAAACACAAATCTGCTTTCTCACTGAGGGGTGGTATTAATCTCTCCAGATGCTGCTGGAAACAGAACACCATGTGCCTGGACACCCACAAGAATTAAAGGGCAGTGACCATGCTCCCCCGTACCAATGACCAGGCCTATTTGGACCCAAGAAGTGACAGCAGTATTGTAATGTGAAAACATGCCACTTACTAAAGCAGCCTTCACTCCTCAGGAGAAGTTTGTGGCCAGGATATGACATTGACAGAAAATTGGAATCACAGCTAAGATGCAGCACTCAGAGGATGGCCCTTCACTTCACCTGTCCCTGTTGACCTCCAGGCCATGTCCTATGTGCTTCTGTTGCTGGCTCTGCAAATCCCCTAACCCCTTCCCTCCTCTAGCACCTCCTCCTAAAGGCCCATTTTTAGTGACCCATATTTCTCATTTCCTATTGGATGTTTCCTGAGGGCCACGTGTGAAACCCCAGGCCCAGCAGTACCATCTGGAGGACTCACTAAATGATCACTTCTCTGAGGCACAGCCTCACAGCCCAGTGACCCTAACAAGCATCAGTGCACAGGCTGTTGGCAAAAAGAAGGGACAAGTTCTCAGGGCTGCCTCTCAGGGCCCCACCACAGAGGAAGGAAGGAGGGACTACCCACCTCTCTGACCTCAGGCTGGGGAGGGTGGAGGACTCAGAATCCATGGAAGTCCCTCAGGGTGCCAGCCCTCCTCCCAGGGAGCCCTGGATGAGCCATGTCCACACAAGGAGGTGGGGACCCTGCTTCCTACACCCCCACCTGCGCAGAGTTAGTTACTGGAACTCTGCCCTGACCCTGATTTACTGCAGCTGGTTAGAAAAGAAGGGAAACCTAATAACAACAAAAGCAAGCCTGATTGTGCCCCAGACAATAAACCAGCTTCCAACCTTCCAAAAACTGTTGTAATTCCAAGTGAGAAGGCCTCTATTTTCACTCACTCCTGACCACTAATTAGCCTAATTTCAGATACAGTCTGTACAGATAGATTCCCAGTCCAGGTTCTGAGGCAATTCCTCTCCCCTCCTCCGGGCCCTGTGAGGTCGTTTTCACCGGTCAGGTGGGCATCTATGCCCCAAAGCCTCCCTGGACACCCCTTGCCTGGGGACCACAGTCGCCCTTCCTGGTTTGGACACCAAGGGCCCCTCACAGTGCATCCTGTCCTGGCTTCCAGGCTTGTCCCCTCACTAACCCATTTCCTAAACATCCCCACTCCCCAACCCACAGCCTCCTTGCAGCTTAGTGCCTTTACCTCTGGGTGCCCTCTGCCTCACACTCCGCTCCTTTTTGGCCTCTGTCTAAGCTCCCTTCTGTGGAAGCCTCGCATCCACTGCCTCCTCCGCCAGGCGTTGCCTGACTTCCCAAGAATGCACCTGTTGCATTTCCCTGTCGACTTGGAGGCAGCTCCTGAACCACATGATGCTGGTTCCTGGCCCCCATCACCAGCCTACATGGCCCTGAGAGCCGGAGTCCAGCCTTTTGTGTTCCATGCCCAATGTGTTTTCTCACCCATCAGTCACTAGAATGTTGTAAAGGAAGTATTTAGTGCATTTCCAGGTGTAAGCAGCTGTCATCTCATAGAAAATAGCTTTTTAAGGTGATTCATTGTGTATAGAGCATATTGTGGCTTAATTATCGGTGAGTCGGCACCACTGTTAAAAATATATATTATACATTATTCCTAGGGCCAAGCACCAGAGTGATGTTGAACGGCAAGGACAGCTATGGCAACTTTTGCAGAATAATTTTTAATTCACAAAACCCATTCAAAGACTGAAAAGTTGTATGTGACATAAGCATATGGTGAATACATCCACAAGCACATTGTTATGGTCCCTGAGGGCCTCATGATGCACTTAGATCCTCTCCAAGTGGGTTAGCATTTAAGCTGCATTGATGACTTCTGAATTGCTGATACTGTGATATCCCATAGCTTTATGGTTCATCTAATTTAGTAAAATGAGACTTAAAAATCACACTCGAATAAATATTGAGCAAAGGTCAAACTAACTCTTTTCATAATAATAAAGAGATAATATTGAGAAGCATCATTGTCCTTTTCATAAAATGTTCCAGAATTACATAAGATAAATTACATTTACTTAGCACAAAATGTCTTTTTAAAATAAATTGTAAATCGTGAATAATCTGAGGGATGCACCTACAGTTGTAGTTGCATATCCACCTGTGCTTGATGATGTCCTTGAACTCTCCTTTCTTTTTTTTTAACATTTTATTTATTTATTTGATATATATATAGAGAGAGCACAAACAGGGGGGAGGGCCAGAGGGAGAGAGAGAAGCAGATTCCCCACTGAGCAGGGAGCCCCTTGTGGAGTTTGATCCCAGGACCCTCAGATCATGACCTGAACCCAAGGCAGAAGCCTAACCGACTAAGCCACCCAGGCACCCCTGTCCCTGACACCTCCTAAATCCATGTTTTAAAAAGTTACTTAGTGTTTTAAAGGATATTGTAGAAATAGGACTTCTGCCTAAATCACTTATTGTGCAAGGTCCTCATTCTTATGCGTTTTACACAATAAGAATTTACTAGTCATAAGCCATGGCTGATGGTCATGAGAACAAGGTTAATTGTGAACAGAGAAACAAGGATGGGGGGTAGAGAGAAACTGAGCTATTATGATTCACTTTCCAGGAAATGAGCTCTCTGAGTTTATTAGGCATCTAGGAGGCAGTGAGACCTTCTAGAAGTCTGGCTTAGCAGATCACTTAGTGCCTGCTTTCCCAAACAGCATATATTTATAATTAAAATTCTGTTTTCTGCCAGTATCGTTGTGTTGTGAATGGGGAAGTGAAGTCCCCCTGATGGGGGAATTTAAGGAGCATTCTAATGTGGTTGTGGAAGTTACACACAGGAAAGCTAAGAAATGACAGGATTTGATACACTCACAGGTCCTAGGGCGGGAAGCATAGCTAGCACAACTTGGTAGTGGCTGCATGGCCCAGGAGCACCCAGGGGGTGGCCCTACCCAGCAGGTGCAAAGCTATGCCAGTGGGAACCCCTGGGCACATACCCATATTGGGGTCAGGATGGAATACAAAGCCTTGAAGGGATTTCACTGGTGTGTTTGGATGTCCCAGGGTCACAGGGCAGGCAGGGGAGCTTGTAACAGGAGCCAACCTGACCACCCTGGTCCACCTGGGTGGGAGCTCACAGCCTCTGTGTAGGAATGTTGAGTCATCTGGGAAAGAAGAAGTGTTAACAATTTACAATCCAGTCATCTTCACTCTTTATTCTCATTTTCAACCTTACTTTCCTTTCCCCAGGTAAGAGAACCAAGACGCTGACATTGCCCAGTACAATTCCAAAATCTCTAAACTGTCTTTAATCACCTGAAACTGACAGAGAGGAATCGTGTTCTATTAATTAATGGTGATGTGGAACTGAGACATGTGACATTCTGCTCAGGTGTCTGTGCTGTCCCTGGGCTCTGGACCCCCGCTCCTGGCATTTTATAGATTCCTCTGTACATTCATTATTGTCTGAAAGAAAAGAACCTCATCTTTCTGTTTTTGTTTCTTCTTTTACTTCTTTCTTCCTACCTAGCCTCATTCCACAAATCATTGGCCATGGGATTCTGGTGCTTTCTCTCAGTCTATAAATCACTACCACCTCTTCCCTCCATGGTGGAGAGTAACCAGAGCAATCACTGTCGCCTCAATTTTTGCATAGAAAGAATGGAAATTCAAGAAGATTAAAAGATTTACCAGACTCCACACAGCAGGGAACTCTGAATTAGATCTTGTACTTAATAAACATTATTTTCTTCACAAACCCATCACCTCCTCACTAAGTTTATATGGATGTCAAGTGTGGGCAGAAGGTTGTTAGAACTCTAGTTAGTTGCAGGGCATCCACCCCCATGTCCTGGGAGTGGGTGGTCAGGAGCTGAGGTGGGGTGGTGCCCTGGGGAGGGAGTCTAGGGGCAGTAGTGCTGAGCATTCTCGTGTCCCTTTTTCTCCACCATTACTCTCCTGGGCCATGGCAGATCATGTGGTCTCCAGGGCTCTCCCAGTGGGTCCAGCTTAGGCGCCAGGAATCCCAGAACACAGACCCCAGTGAACTGTCAACTGTTGGTGGTACAGAGTAGGGCAGGCAGGTTCAGGATAAGCAGGCAGAGGATGTCAGCCACTCCTCTGTGTTTAATCGAACCTTTGAGAAACAGGCATGGAATGGAAAATCCCATCCTTGTATCAGGACACCTACCACATTTTTGTCACTTTCGGTGCATAGCATCCTCAAAAACACAAACTTAAAAGCTTCAAGGCGTGTGAATGGGAGATTTATATCTTTTAATATTTCTACTGTATTTGAAGTGGGTATTTAAACTGAAAAAAGTAGTCAAAGTATTTTTTCTAAATCACTGCTTAAGCAGCTGTAAACATTTTTTTAAGAAAAATAGCCCAGGACAGAAATATAATAGAGATTGCATACATTCATGAATCTATCTGACTCCTAACAAGCCAAACTTGGGAAGCATGGAGCATTTTCTATGTTAGAAGCATAATTATAAATCGTTAAAATACCCACTTGATCACACTACAGAACATTTTTATTGCCTTACTTGAATGCTCACTTAAGAATTTTCTCTGAAATGTACTCAGAGCAAAGACAGTTAAACAATAAAAGTGAGGTATTGTGAGACCATAATACTATCTTAGAAATAGTCAGTGTAGAAACCACTTACCCTGGCACAGCCTTTCGACATGTTTTGTTTGCGTGTGTACTTGTTTTTCCCGATGGTAAGTCTTGAATGAAGGAAGGATGGTATTTGGATCCTTACAGGAAGAAGTACCAGAATTCTCTACCGTCCTTTCCACGCGCAGCAGGCCTGTGAGGGGCTCACCTGGACCTTTCACCCCACGTGTCTGTGGCTTCTTCTGATGCAGAATCTTGGCTCTCACCGTTGTCCTTTAAACTCTTGGGAACTGGTAAAATCTTGTCACAGGTCTATATTTCAACCAAAGTTGGTAGGGCTTCGGAGCCCATCTGTCCAGTCCCTGAGCGCGCTGACAGTCGGGTTGGAGGCATGAGACGTATGAGGGATTGATTTAAGACAAACAGTAACTCAGCATCATACTCTCAATGTTTCTTTCTTAGAGTTTTTTTTTCCTGAGAATTCCTACTTACTGTTTCAATCACTCAGCAGTCTTAGTTGGTAGGAAAATCTAGAAGCATGTGTAGATAAAATCTCTATGCAGTGAGTAGATTCCTCCCACTTGTACCCTAGTGTGGTGCACATTATTCCGAAAAGCTCATGCCTTCAGTCTCAGAGGCAGGCATCCTGGGGGCTGATCCCTTGCTCCACGGTTTGCTATATAGTTTGGCGAAGAAACTTTCCATATCTGAGCCTCTGTTTTTCTTTCTGTCCATAAAAAAAAAAGCAGCATGATTAACCCTCACACACAGGGTCATGGTATGGACTTATGGAGATCTTGCCCATGAAAAAAAAATCACAATTAGCGTCCTGGACATAGTCGGATCTTCGTACGGGTGAGCCTCTTTTCTTCAGATGGGTGTCTAACTGGTCAAGCTAGCAAAGGGGCTGATATGTGGTCCTCTTCCAGGCTCCATGACAACCCTGGATGGGAAGTTGCCCTGGAGCCGAGGACAGTGACCATGAGCACCAGGGCAAAGGCAGGCGTGCCCTGGCTGGAGGTCCAGTACCTGCACATTAGGTATTTTCCCCTATGTTTTATGTTCTGTCCACAGAACGAGGCTGAGGCAAAACGGTAAGGCAGGCAAAGAAAGTGTTTTGTCATTTCCCTCCTACCTGCTCATAGATGAGCATTTCCTCCTCCACTCTGTGTGCTCGCTATCAGGTAGGAATAAGCTCTTCTAGAAAGCAGCACGGCTGCTTCTGTCCCTGTAGAGCCTGACACAGAGCCTGCCTGCAACTGGGGTTGGCTAAATACTGTTGAATGAATAAATGAGTGAGAATCTAACCTAGAGGAATGCTACAAAGGAGTATTTCCACTTTAGAAAGAGACTTCTCCAGATTGAAAAGCTTTTAAGACTCACAGCAAACCAAAAGTTCAATGCCATGGTGGCTCCTCAGACTCCGTGGGAAAGAAGAAGAGGGATATTTTGAAAGACAGTGATCACCACTGGCATTTTTCAAATCATACATCATAGTGTGCCCAGTGGTTACAAAGTGAATGTTGCTTATGTGTATTGTCCTTTCCTGTAGCTTATCTGCTGTAGATCCCTGCTCATCTGCCTAAGCCTGTTGTCATTCAGGTGTTAGGCTTAAATCATTAATTCTGCTCTCTTGCTTTTTTTTTTTTTTTTAGCACTTACATGAATGAATGAGATAAATCTTTGCTTTCACTTATTTATAGAAAAGATTACATATTATGTTAGCATTTCTGAAATGTTGGTAGCGGTAGCCAAGGTCAGTGATAAAACATGGGAAGGTCCAGTCTCCTACACAATGGGGGATTTTCTTCTGAAACTTTGTCTCGTGTGTGAAATAATCCAAAAGAGAGGTAATAATAAGTGATTTTGCTTTACGAACCAGACAACAGCAACAAACGCTTGCTTGCACTTCATCCGGTTGGACTGATTGATTCATGTGTAGGCGGGCGTGGTTAAGTTGTCGTGACAAGTAAGTGAGGTGATCTAAGCGAAGTTCTTGGCTCAGGGCTTCATTCATAGGAAGCACACCAGAAACATGGAATATCACCATCGTTACCAACTTGTGAATAATTTGGTAATATATTTTCTCCTCTCTTGGATTCTCCTCTCTTGTATACTTCTAAAGCTGGTTCAAAACTGTTAGTCGGGGCACCTGCCTGGCTCAGTAGGTTAGGTGACCAACTCTTGGTTTTGGCTCAGGTCATGATCTAAGGGTCCTGGGAACGATTCTGTCGTCCAGCTCCACATTCAGTGGGAGCTCTGCTTATCCTTCTCCCTCCTCCCTTTGCTCCTTCATTCCTGCTCCTCCCCTGCACACTCTCTCTCTCTCAAATAAATAAATAAATAAATAAATAAATAAATAAATAAATAAAATAAAGTCTAGGGCAGTCCAGGTAGCTCAGCAGTTTAGTGCCACCTTCAGCCCAGGGCCTGATCCTGGGGACCTGGGATCGAGTCCCACATCAGGCTCCCTATATGGAGCCTGCTTCTCCCTCTGCCTGTGTCTCTGACTCTCTTTCTCTATGTGTCTCTCATGAATAAATAAATAAAATCTTTAAAATAAATACATAAATAAAGTCTAAAACCCAAAATTTCAGTTAATGTAAATTTCATGAAATTTTGGAAACCAATGGTCTTTTGCTGCCTAGTGGTAAAATATCGTCAGAAATTGATTTGGGATGATGCAATACAAAAGCTCCTCCCCATAGAGGGAAAAAGTGATCATGCAGTAGTGTGCACAAACTTGAGGTAGAAATATTATTTGTAGGATTCTTTGTTCAGAATTCCTCAAATCAGGGCACTCTCCCCACTCCCCCAGATGCACCAAGGCATTCATGGTCACTGCAGCATGGTTTATAACAGTCAAGCATCAACAGCTACCTAGATGTCTATCAGTGTGAGATGGGTAAATCATGTAAAGTCAATACTTAGTTCTTGAATATTTTATGAGAATGCCTTGATATCTAATAAGCAAATGATAATAAGTAAATGATAAAATGATAAGCAGATACCTAGAACTTCCCAAGTGCTGGCCACTGTTCCCCACAGCAAGCTTCTGAAGTGGGTACTATTATCATTTTACAGGCACAAATGGGCTAAGGGAATTGTCCAGGATCTCACAGTAAGTGGTTGATGGTGAGGTAAACACATTTACTAAATAACACAAGGAGAATTGGGTCTAGATGTGCTCTGAGATCTCTCAGATGACCATATCTCACAGGGTTAAGAGCCCAGGCTTTGGGATCAGACAGCTCTGAGTAAGAACCTGGCTGTGCCATGGGCCAGCTGTCCCCTGGAGCAGATGATTGAGTACCTCTGAACCAGTTTTCAGATCTATGTAAAGAGCAGGCCCAGTTTCATGGGGTCTCATGGGGTTACGGGTGAAGGGAGCCAATGGTGGAGATGCAGGAGGGGAGGTCTTAGTGGGGGGACCCACTCTAAACCCGAGTTGGTCTGGAGATTATTTGAAAGTGAAGGCATTTGGGAATGAACAGCTGCAGGAGGAAGCCTTCATGCAGCTAATCTGACAAAGCATCGGGTGCTGAGAGGTGAGGCTGCCTGGAGCCCCCTCCGCGGGCAGGCCTGCACCCAGGAGAGAGACTGAAATAAACCTGCCCCACATCCCGACTCTGCGGAGTTCCTGGCACAGAAAAGGAAAGACCACTCTCACCTGCATAAATAAATATTATCCCAGACTTCCCCATCTCTGATTCATTCTCCCTAAAACCCATTTGTCTTTCCTAAAGGAACTTTTTTGTTCTTTCCTTAGGAGCACTGTCTCCTCCCTCTGTCCTGGCTAAAGGAAGTCTATTAAGTCTCCAGGTCAGGAGCTGACTTCTTGTCTTGTTAACTCCTGTTTATATGAACATGCTTTTTCTCCTGTTAATCTCCCTCGCATCTGCTCATTCCAAGGCCCTTATAGTCATTTCATCTGAGAGAGGCAGGGAGTCTTTCCTCCCTGACACTAGCAGGTGCTCAGTGCATAACATCATCTTCTCCCATGACTCTGAAATCTCAGGATTCTAGTTTCGTCTGCATATTTTAAAAAGTCCAAAATGTACCCTGAGATTATAAATGAGATCATCAAGCATACTGAAATACAGAGGTAAACATTTTGAAATGGAAGCGATCTGGATTATACACAGAACATAACGTAGATTCCTTCCAATTCTGTAAAATTTTCTGTAGGTGGAAATTTGACTGCAGAGACAAACTGTGGAGACAAATTACATGAGTAGGCTATAGCGGAGGAAAACTTATAATCGAGCAAATGTGATATATGGTTAATGAGATGCATGCTTTTTATTATGCCACATGTTGATTAAAAATGAATGGTAAGCAGTACACAAAAAATGACTTGAGTTGATCCTGCTTCTAAGTGATTAAAATGAACATGAGCTCCTGATCTGCCTTCCCAAAGATTGGGGCCAGAATGGATCTTTCCTCTCTGCTTCCCTTTTGGAGGAGAAGCATGGAGGGGTGCCTCCAGATGACAGGGACTGGGGTCTTGTGGATCCAACATGCTTCCCTGTTGGGGGGAGGGATGAGGAGGGATGAGGCAGTATTTGCTAACATTTTCCCCAGTTCCTGGGACATAGGCTGGAGCTTCTCTAGAAGGTCATTAATGATAGGAAGGATCTTATGACAGAGGGGTGGCAGCTGCTGTACCTAAGTCGGGGACCTCATGTCTGCCCTGTCTCTAATCATGGGGATCCCTACTAAAAAATCTGAAGACAAACGACTGGTGGGAAGCAGTAAATGCAGAAGACAATCATAATAAACCATACAGAATGGCTAAATGTTGGCTGGGAGAAAGAGTGGCTTCAGCATGGTAAGCTTTTTTGTATTATTTGACTTTTCTAGCTAAAGCCATCTATATTTATTTCATAAATCTGTATTTATTTTCCATGTCAACAAGGTTTTCTTGCTAGTGAGAACACAGACTACAGTTTGCTTTTTCTTGTCATTTTTTAATTAAGAAACAATGTAACATGCATTTAAAAATAAAAAATAATTTGTAATCATGCATTAATAAAAGCAAATGAGAGCACAACCTAAAATAACACATCAGTATATGAGAATATATAAATGTTTGCATAGCGGCTTGACTTAAGCAGATTATTTAGTCCTACAGCTTTTCCTACATATTCTCTATGAAGTCTTCAGGGGGATGAACTTTATACTTTCCATGCAGAACTGTGTGAAGTGTCTGAGCTTTAGCTCTATTTTCAACGTTAGCCTGCCTGTTTCTTGGATGCTGGGAGAAGGCAGGAGAGTCCTGCGTCAGGATGGGGCAGTGTGTGGCTGATTTGGTTATTCAGAAAGTCAAACAGGCAGCACATCCCGGCCTTGGTTCTCTGTGACCCTGTGTCACACATGGGCCATGTTGATAGGCCCAGATGGATGCCTGCACACGCCAGGGGTTATGTTATAAGGGCTTAGGAAACCTGAATCTTTTGTGCAGAATCATGCCTCTGCTTCACCTGGAAGAAAAAAAGATCATCTTACAAAGCAGCTTTCTGTATAAATGTCCTTGAAAAACAGGTCAGAATAAAAGATAGTCAGGACTTCTCTTTGTAAGAGGTGCAGAAATGTGAGAAACCCATGGAGAATTGTCTTACCTCTGCTCTGGCCCCCATGGCCTTTTATCATCCCTAGGAAACAGCGAGGATATGTGGCAAAGGGGCTTACTTTTTATTTATTTCAACTTCCTTTTCAGATATGTATTTCTTTTATCCTATTGTATGCATAGTTCTTGTGTCAGAGTTCATTTTGAAATTGTAGTGACCATAATCATTTTGGTTTAACAGTATTGCTAACTCAAATTTTAAAATGCTAAGGAAAGAACTTTTTTTTTTTTTAGTTACTAAAACCACCAAAACTTTAGATAGACAATAGAAAAACAGCTATTTAATCTTGATACATTTTTTTTAAAATATTTTACTTATTTATTCATGAGAGATACACACACACACAGAGGCAGAGTCATAGGCAGAGAGAGAAGCAGGCTCCATGCAGGGAGCCCAATATGGGACTCGATCCCGGGACTCCAGGACCATGCCTTAGGCCGAAGGCAGGAACTAAACCGCTGAGCCATCCAGGGATCCCTGATCTTGATACAATTTTAGACTTATTTGGCTAAATCCTATATAAGTTAACATTTCCTTTGAAAGCAGAATTGTGGCTACCACTCAGAAACGACTCTTAATTTTTGTATAAGTGACAGCTAAATCTTGTGATGGTAAGTATGTTTCCCTTATAAACAAAGTGGGGCTAAATCAAAATATCTGATTTGAGAAGAAAATTTTGAATGGAAAAAATTTTCATTCCGCTGCTGCAGGATTGTTTGCGTGTTCCCCTATGTTAAAATGGGCAGTTTTCCTCTTCCTTAAAAGCATTTATTTATTTAAAGTTTGTTTATTTATTTAAATGATCTCTCCACCCCACATGGGGCTCAAACTTGTGAATGTGACATCAAGAATCATACATCCCCCTGAGCCAGCCAGGGGCCCTGGTGGTTAGCATCTTGAAAGAAATTAAAATCCACAGAGAATGGTTTAGAGTATTTATTTAGTAGTTCAGTGGTATTCACTCTTCCTCAGAAATTATTTAAAAATGGAGTTTTTGTTCAAGATGTCTAAAACTAGTCTGAGGTTTTTTTCCCCCACCCCTGTATTGTGCTGTAATTGACACATACCATTTCCCTGGGCCCTCACATGGTCTTTGCTCTGTGTGCACACTACCCCGGGGCCTCTCTGTGAGTCCAGATTTCCTCTTGTAACAACCCAGTCACACTGGATTAGGACTCACCCTAATGGCCTCTTTTACCTTAATCACCCCTTTATAGACCCTGTCTCCAAGCACAGTCATGTTTTGAAGTATTAGGGGTTCAGGATTCCACCTAGGAATTTGGGAGGGGGACACAAGTCAGCCCATCATAGTAAGTGAGATGAATTCTCTACCTTATGAGATACTTTCATGTTGAATTAAATACATCCTGGCATCAGTTCAAATCACTGGAACTTCTCGATGAGAAATCTTCTGAAATTTTGTACAAATAACCTGTTTGACATATCATTATTTTGAACATATACAGGAGACTAACAGGAAAGTGCTATTCTACCAATAATCTGAATTGTTAAAGAATGTCATCAAAACTATGCCTAGAGTCAAGTTTAAATGTTATATTTAATTCTTTTCATTCAGTTGACTTATTTAATTCCTTCAAGTTGCTGATAGGATAGGCATACTATTAAACACTCATTTAAGGCATTTCTTCTAACACTAGCAATACTTCATTTTATTCTTTAGTGTCACTCTTCAAGTACCAAAAGCTAATTCATTTTTCAAAAAATAAGCTTGTGCCGTGTATCAAATCACACATGCTTTTTGTGATGTCCTGGTATTGTTTTCAATAACCATACACTTTTTAAAATATGATCTTGTTGTTATTGGAAATACTGTTTTTCTGGCCTTTTCTCCACTTTCAACCTCTTTGCCAACATAAATTTGCCTTCCAGATATCTTATAAAATGTATTTCTCCCAATCACTTAGAAAGACTGGGAAGGGAGGAGTATTGAGAAACCCAAACTAGTGTCTCTGCAGAGTCAAGGAAACCTGTCTTCTCTCTTGGGTTCATATTTCAAGGAGAAGGTAAAAGCCTACAACGTAATGATGTGTTTTAAAGATACTTTCTTTCAACAAGATTTTAGTAATGTTTACATTGCTCTTCTTTATACAGCGCATATAACAAAAGCATGTCAGTTAGAGCAGCATTTGGGACCCTGTTTCCTCCAGCTGCATTGGCCCTGGGATGTGGGTGATTCCAGGGCCAGGCCTATGGGTTTCTGGATGGTGTAACTGTGCTTCGAAGTAGGGGAAGGTGGTGGGACACAGAGAGGTGGTTGCCTCTTTTTGCTCAGCCACTGGTTTGACTTTGTGACTTGCTTCCACTAAGACCCTATAAGAGAAACCAGGAAATACTGCCTTAGTGCATGCTTTTTCCAACATATTGAGATTTTCATGTCAGAATATATTACATACATACTTATACATATTATGTGCATTAATACATATACACCCAAGAAAATCTTTTCAGTGCACTTCAGGTACATGTTGGCTTGTTTTAGGCAAGAAGAGAGATTATTCACTCACTTCCTAGAACATTGTTGAAGTAAACTTACCTGCACAGGCTAAAACTCTAGTGTTCACCCAGCACAAAGCACCTGGTTAACTGAGGTCTCAAGGGGTGATCCTTCCAGATCATACATTGGACATCCCAATCCATGTTACTGCATGTCCAATTCACTCAAAAAAACTAAAGTAGAAAGGGCATACTTCCCTTGTTTTATTTATGTGTAAATGGGACAGTACTTTCTAGCTCCATAAAACATTAAAAATAATTTATAACAAGAGCATTGACTTTAAAGCAACTAAGTACAACTTTTACATGGCCTAACTATAGGAAATCATTTTAGTACATCCTTTCATGGCCTATGAGCCTCTGAAAATAACAGGGACGAAATATTACTTTGAATAATAACAATAATTATTATTATTCCCCCAGTATCCATGAAGAAGCCAAGACGTGGGGAGACTGAAGCATCTTGTCCAAGATCATCATGGCCCTGTAATTAGCATGGTCAGAACGAGAGCTTGGGGATAGCTGCCCACTCTCTTAATCCCAGCAGCATCTTCCCTTCTACCTCAGAGGTCTTAAAATAAAACGAATAGCATGAGTGAATAATGAAGCTCAGATTTCCTAGGGGCCCAGAGTAGAGGCTTAATATTTATTTATTTTTAAAGTCACTGAGACCTGTTTCTATAAGTGGCATTACTCATATTTTAAAATAAGACATTGATATAAAAGTCTTTCTTAGGACACAGATTTTTAGATCTAAAATGACAAATATGTAAGAGGCATCTTGAAAGATCATCTGTTGACTTTAACACAGAATTGCAGTGACTCACGTTACACTAGGGACCATGGCTCTGAGTGAACCTCCCAAGGATCCTTTCTCATGATTTAGATCGTTACTGGTGTGACTGCTAACTAAACTCAATGCAGGGTTGACAGCTTTTCAGAAATGTCACCTGTTTCTAAAACAAACTATTTTAGAAACATGTATATTGCACATGAGTGGGTCCCAAGCCATAAACTCGACTTACCTTCAGTGCAGCTAGCGTGGAAACAGAAAACTTCATCAGACATCGTTTGTTCCTAATAGTGGATGAAACTTTCAGTTGTGATGCCATTAAGGTGATTGAAGATTGAGTCCACGTCCAACTGAAGTGTTCCTGATGATTAATAGCAGGGAGGGTTTTTGTTGGTTTGCTTCTTAGTGTTAGGTGAGCCAACAGGCATGCCAGAAAGACAAGCCCGTGAAACTCCTCACACTAACTCATCAAAATTGTAAGACAGTTTTCTCTTGTTCTTAACTTTATGCACAAAAATGCTGGCTTCCCCAAGTGCCAGAGAGATGGGGAAAGAATTTGGTTGGAGCCGATTTTGTCCAGGTCCAAGTGGAGGGGAACTCTGTCTGAACGTGGGCAGGGAAGTGCTGAGAAATTGCCAAGGCCTGTGTGCAGTCCCCAGGAAAGCTCCTTCCTGCTCCCATGGGGTCTTCATCCTGTCACTTGTTAGAATAGGGCAAAAGTGGGCCTTTGTTCCTGCCAGTCTGTGTTTGGCCTCTACATCCAAGTCTGTTCTAGAAACACCAAAGGAAATGTAGATGAGGCAAACAATAGATTATACCACCTCTTAAGAGATAGACATTAGCTTAGCAAAAAGACATGGGATCATTTCGGTAATGAGCCCCAAAAGTATGAATGACATACTAGTAGAGAGCTCTCCTATGCCAAAGTCATTTCACTTAATTTCTGTATCTTTAAAGAAATGTATTTTTGATTCATATCCAAAGGGACTATTGACCATTCTACGAAAGACAAAAATACTGTAATTCCTTAAAATGAGAATGAATTAAAATAATCATAGGTGTACCCACATACATACATACATTCCAAGTATTTGTATATAATTAAGATCATATGTGATGAATGTTTTGTTTTGTTTTGTATGCAGATTCTCAGAAGTTGTAAAGAGTGCTTTCCGAATCTCTTCTTTTCATAGGCTGTTAAGACATTATTGCCACTTGAAATATTTCTTAAATAGTATTCTGTCTAAATTCCATGAAAACAGAAACAGAAATTCCTTTTGCTATATGGCATTGTCATCACACAATCTGAAGTACGGTGTTCAGAATTTATATTCAATAAACAAAGTGCTTCAGAAGGAAGTAATGATATCTGAGGAAAATAAAACAATTTGTTAAAATATCCTTCCTGGGAAATGATTTCGTTACACGGTTTATACGGAGGTTTAAAATTGTTGTCAGTTACACTCAAATAAATATTGACTTCAGGTCTTAAGTTGAATTATAATTTTGGCATCAGTGTGACTGTAGGAGCTGATATCCCTCCCTTGATTATTGATCTGCACGTCTTGGATAATGACCCTGAGATAGAAGGCAAGTAACATGATGCAGAGCTTGACAGATGAGCTGCCTCTGCCAAATGCACCCACAATAGTTAAAATGGCTGCCCAGGCCATGGCTACAGTGGCCAACACTCATGGACCGCCTACCTCCAGGCAGGTGTGGGAACGTGACTTTTCAGATCCTATGTCACTCAATAGCAGCTCAACCTTTGGAGTTAGGTTTGACGAAGCTGATCTTGTAGATGAAGGAAGTGTGGCTTGCAGCCCCCAAATAACTGTTAAGACCATGTGCCAGAGAGTAGTGCAGCTGATACACCAGGCAGCTCCTGCTCATGCCAGCCTGTGGTTCCTGCAGGAAGGTAGGGATGGAGAGAGCACATGTCCCACATCCCATTTGGCACATAGACACAGTGGAAAGGGTTTACCTGACCTTGGCATAACAGTTGCTAAACCTTGGAAAAAAGCTGATGTCAGGCAACGATTACACTTTCACTGAGCAAAAGAGAGATGAGTGAGGGCCTCCTGGTTGATGTTTCATTCCCTAGCCAAGAGAAAGTATGTGACTGTCTGAGACTGGCACTGCCATCGCATTTGAGTTTTCTGTATTCTCCGTTCCATCTCTTCATCCCTGCTTGTCATGGCTTACAACCCGGAGTCGTGATTGGCCTTGGTTTGGTCTGGTCTGGTTGTTAAGCCAGATCTGGTGTTTCATGAAGCAAAACAACCAGGCAGGCATCCTTCTTGGCTGAGCTGAGAGCTTTGCTCCTGGGCTGTATGGTACTAACTACAGGTGGATAGGGGAGTCTGTCCTTCGAGGGCAGGTGAGCATAAGAAAAGGTCAACTCTTTTGTTCCCTGATTTTATTAGTGTTATATGAAGGAGTATTATGAGAACATCTTTGACAGTCTGGATGATAAAACTTGGAGAGATCAAAGAGCACAGAACTTGGAGTTTTGATTGTGGGTTCCAGAGAAGTGCTAGCTAGAACTTAGGTCTATTTAACATTTGACATTAGAGACACATCACAGCTTAGCACCCCTACTGTTTGCTTTCAGAGCATAAACCAATAAGGTTCTTGGGGTTCCAGCAAGGAACCTTACGGGGGCAGCATCTATTAAGATGCTGTGTTGACGGAAAGACTTAGGTTGCTATGGCTTCCCTATAGCATTGGCCATTGGGGAAAATTGATGAGGCATCTGATGAAGAGTCAATGGAATCAATTTTAAAATGGGATTTGAAGCTTCAGGAGCAGACTCTAGAATGCTCAGAGCAGAAAGAGCTCTGGTTGAAATCCTGGTCCAGAGGAGGCTAGAGCAGGTTCTGGGGCTCAGGTGACAGGACAGTAGAGCCCAGCCTTCCAGTGGACTTCGGAGGTGCAGACAAATTGTTTCCACAGGAGTTGTGATCTCTGATGCACCCTATAGTCTCCTGAATATTGATGAGCGGGCGTTAATGCAAGACCTCAGGGGTGCAGGGAGTAGATCTGCCGATAGGGGACAACTAAACTCATTTCATCTGAAACCCATCCATCCTTTTTTTTTTTTTTTTTTCTGCATAAAAGTGCACAACAGGTTAGTAAACGTGGTCGAAGAGAAACTGCCAGGACAGGGAGGAGAGGGTGCGTGGAAATGCACTTCCTGTGTGTTAGAGTCTAGAGTCTGTGCTTTCTTGTAATTTTTCTTGCATGTGTGCGTTACCCTTCAAAACATCCATTAAATCGTTAGTAACATATCAATGATTAATATGTATATATACGGAAGCATCACCCTTTTTTTTAAAAAAAAGATTGTATGTATTTATTCATGAGAGACACACTGAGAGAGACAGAGACACAGACAGAGGGAGAAGCAGGCTCCCTGTGGGGAGACTGAGGCGGGACTCCATTCCAGGACCGTGGGGTAATGACCTGAGCCGAAGGCAGGCATCCCGAATCACCCATTCTTTAGGTTTTCCTATATGCCGGTGGTTATATTCAAAACAACACCATGAGAAATGAGTCACATATTCCTTATAACAACTTCCTTGGCTTTCATACTGGCCTTTCTAGCATGAGGCCAGGTGCCTGTGGCTGAGCAAGCGCACCCCTCTGTCCTGTGGTCTCCCGGGTGCTCCTGAAGTGCTGCTACCCTGGGGCAACCTGACCACACACAGTGGCCACTGGGATTGAAATCCGAAGTCTCAGAATCTGGTCCTGGCCATGCTGGATAATAGCTATCCTACCTCTGCAGAGTCTTCTGGCTTTCTTAGACTTTGATTTTGCATTTATACATGAAGGGTTTTGAATGAAAGAACACTGTCTAGGGCCCTTCCAGCTCTCAAATCCCATAGTCTAGGATTCTTACTGCCCGGGCTGCAAGTTATCATTGTGCTTGATTGCCTTGTGTGTGGGGTTGCATGTGAGCATCTTAACTGCTTAATGATTAGGGAAATGGTTTAGGGGAAGAGCAACTTTCCAAAAGCCAGCCTTCAAGGGTAGCAGGTTTATAGCCAGCTTAATGGTACGGCTGAAATTTAAATCACCCTGCAAATAAGGAAAACTTAGAACAATGGTGACTAATCCAGGCCCTGAAGAAAGGTTGTCCCATCCCCCTGAGATGCTGGCAGCATTTCTACAAAGCAGGCAGCTCCTTGCATATTAACAAAGTGGAGCATCCGTCCCTGGCTGGCGTGAGAAGTGACGACGTGAACTCCGTGTGCTGCGGTCACATTGATCCCTGTCTCCGTTCTCTCCCAGGGTTTTCCAGGAAACACAAACGCAGACAGTGTGGTGCATTACAGACTCCAGCCTCCCTTCGAAGCCAGGTTCCTGCGCTTCCTCCCCTTGGCCTGGAACCCCAAGGGCAGGATCGGGATGCGGATAGAAGTGTACGGATGTGCATACCGTAAGTGGTGTTACTCCCTCACCGAGGTCCATGACAGAGGGACATGCTCCGAGGGCCACGCTGAAAACTCAGCTTGGCTTTTTTCCAGCCTTTTAAATATCTCTGTATATGAAACTGTCTTTGTTATTTTGTTTTTAGTTTTTTATTTTTATTTTTTATGGAAAGCCTGGTGTCTTTTATAGTTGAATGTAGAGGTGCACCTGCACTGAGCCTCAGAGTTGTAGATTCCCAGAGGAGAGCAGGGTCCCTGTTTTAGACTGGGCGCTTTGTGACATTAACTACGTTCAAATCCACAACTGTAATTCACGGTGACAGATGCTACTCTTGTCTGACACTGAGGTGACCCTGAGTTGGGGACGCACGTGACAGCAGGTGCTTTTGTTTTCCCCGTACTTCCACGATGACTCCGTGCTTCTCCCATAATCACTGCCTTGTGCCCCTACTTTCCTCTGCGTGAACCTTCTTTTGAACGTCATTAATGTGTTGTGTCCCCCCTCTTTCCCCCACTGATGAGGAGGGTGACAAGAACCGCAGCCAACGTGAGCATGAACGCAAGCATGAGCGCATTCAACGAAATGTGTGGGGGAATCGACTCTACAGTTGCCATTTTGATGATCCGGAATATACTGGAATTTCTTCGATTAGTACAGAAAGAAAAAAAAATTACTTAAAAAAAAAAAATCTTCCGGAAAACGAGAGAATGACCCAAAGAGTATGGTGGATGGGAATGTCTTGGGAGGTTGGGTCTTTGGGTCACACTTCATTTCATACCTGCTCAGAGCGTAAGCTTTGCAGAAGAGGGCACCATACACAGAGTACTTAATGCGTCAGACCTGCGGCCTACAGACGTTTTCTCATTCCCCTCTCGCACCAGCCACGGCCCCTTGTGGTAGTAAGCTCAGCCTGTCAGGGGAGGAAGAATCTTCTCCTTGGAGAAATGTAGATGTTTGCCAGAGCTATTACATACTGGATCTAGGATTTAAAAACTGGGTCTTCTTTTTTTGCCGTATTTGGTTCTTGTAACTACTATATTATCCAGGCTTCCATTTCTTTATGCCCTCCCGTGCCCTATAAGAATTTATCGGACACCTGGTATTTGCAAAGAACGGTGTTAGGGATTGGATGTGGGGGACCCTGCTTAAAATGATTCACTTTCTTTGTCAGGATTTTATGAGAAGTCATAAAATGGTACAAAACAAACGTAAAATATTGGAACATGACCCTGGGGTGTGGGGAGTAGAGCGGTCAGACAGTTTTCCAAGTGAAAGGCCTGGACGTGAGCCGGGGGGAGTTGGGGGCTTCCGGGAGGGAAGCAGGGACACACACACAGTGGCCACAGGGACTCCCCGTTTCTGTGGGCTTGGGGATCATGAGGGGTGTGGGCGCTGTGGGCGCAGGGAGAGCTCACATAGCAACGGTACCATCACCCCTTTGCTAACTACACAGACAGTGAGACTTCTGGAGGTGAGGCCCATGGTCCCAGAAGCAACCCCATCCAGCTTCGAGGGTCACTTTCGGCCTTGGCTCCATCCGTACTGTTGAGGAGGGGCTCTACCTTCCCTTGGTTTCCAGACCCCGCCTCTGTGCTGGTGTTTCTGTACAGCATACCGCAGAGCTGGTGTTGCAGTGTGGGCCCCCACCCCCACCCCTTTCCATTGGTCATCTCCTTCCATCCTATTGTTTCTGAGGTGCATCAATGTGCACGACTGCCAGGGGCTGGGACATCTGATATTCACTTTCTCTTTGATCCCATAAAATGAGCTTCTCCATTCTCCCATTACTCTGGAAACAACTTCAGGTTTACCGACTTCAAAGCAGAACCTGCCCTTTGATGGAGATTTGCCATTAGCTTGATGTTCTTTGTGAGGAGATATTACTGCAGATCCTTCAGGTAGAGGTCAGTCCCAGGGAGACCGAAGCTGTGAGCCTGATGCCTGGAAGGGCCGGTGGGCTGTCCTGCTGTCATGGGGCCAGTGTGCATCCTAAATCCAGCAAACATGAGCTTTCGGGGACAAGGGGCTCATAGCATAAAAACGTTAGACTGATGATAATCATTGCTACTTGTAAAACTACACAGAGTAATCGTAGGGCCTCTGTATTGTCTTCATTTTTATTATTAATAGGAGTAATTGTTCAAGCGTAGAGCTTTGCACTCTTTAGTTTTGCAAGTAATTGAGTATGATATGGTTTATAGCCCAAAGTGCTAATTATTGTCTTCTTTCTCCCCATTTCTATTTTCACTGCTCTGTTGATATTGAGAAACTGCCCAGATTGCTTATCTTGGCAGATAATGTCTCTTAGATGCAAGTTGTCTTTTTGGTTTCATTTCTTTAAACTCCAATTACAATGACAATCGCTATTGCTATAATCACCATGCATTTTCCCGGCCTGGAGCACACGCGTTCTCTACCTGAAAATCTCTCCCACCCTCAACTTTAAGAATGGATGTGGAGTGTGTGGGGTCTTCTTAGTCCTTCCTCCTGCCAGCAGCCCCACCTGTCCAGAACCCATCTTCTCAATGGACTTGTTCTAGGCTTTGTATTCCACTCTTAAGAGGGATCTCCGTTTGGGTGTCCTTCGCTTTCTCAAATGTTCAATAACTTTTACACACCGTTTGATCAATCCCAAACTGGTATCCTTGACGCAGGTCTCTGAAGCCACAGATACCGATACCAGTCCCAAGTCCACCTTCTTTCCTTTCCCAATTGTTATTCATCGTTTGGGCATCTTCTCTTCCTTCTTCTCTGCCTTCTACTTTGTCTCCCCATGTTCATTGTCAGTGGCTCCTCAAGTGCTCTCTTGAGCTTGTACCATCATGTGGTCTGTGCTCTCGTAATGTAATCTTATGCTTATTAGTGTGTTGATTGTTTGAATAAGAGAAGGGAGAAAGAAGGAGGGCAGGACAGAGGGGGGAAAAGAGGAAGGAAAGGAGTGCATGAATTCTTAGGAATATGGAATATGTAGGCCCAGAATGACCAACACCATGGGGATCTATCTCCTAGTCATGCACGTAGCACTCTGGTCCTGTGTCAAGTCCAGCATTGAAAATAAAATCAGTAAGCAGGGAAGAGGAGAAGGGAATAAAACATGTAATTGGCTGTTTTAAAATATTGTGTTTATTTGGGGAACCTGGGTGGCTCAGTCAGTTAAGCTCTTGATCTCAGCTCAGGTCTCTATCTCAGGGTCATGAGTTCAAATCCTATGTTGGGCTCTGTGCTGGGCATGGAACTTACTTTAAAACATTTAAATATTGTGTTTATTTAAAATATATATTGACTATTGCAGCAAAAATTTAGAGGTTTTATTTAGCAACCTCAACACGTGCCTATATTTATATCCCTGCTGTAACATTCTATTTTATATATTAATATATAGTTTGTGTGTTTCGGGTTTTTTTGTTTTGTTTTGTTTTTAAAAGATTTTATTTATTTATTTGCAAAAGAGAGTGGACAAGGAGAGGGGAGAGGCAGACGGAGAGGGAGATGCTGACTCCCCACTGAGCAGGGAGGCCAATTTGGGGCTCAATCCCAGGACCCTGAGATCATGACCTGAGCCAAAGGCAGATGCTTAACCAACTGAGCCACCCGGGCGCCCCTATAGTTTATGTTTATACATAATGAGATATACATATTCATTGATCCATGTAGATTTTGATATTCTTCCTTCCTTTGTATTAGTCCATATTTTCACGTATCATTTTCCTTCCCCCTCTAAGACTTCATTTAATATTTTTTCGCAGCATAGATCTGTGGGTGAGGAATCTTTCACTTTTTGTAGGTCCGAAGAGAGTTGGTATTTTGCCCTCACTTTTGAAAGTTATTTTCACTCAGTATAGAATTCTAGGGTAACCTTTCTTTGTTCATCACTTTCAAGATGATGCTCTTCTGTTTCCTCACTTGCATCCTCTCCACTGAGAAATCTGCTGCCATCTGTAATTATATTTCTCTGAATGTGACATGCCTTTTTTTCTCCAGCTGCTTTTAAGATTTTGAATAATTTGTTTCTGGTTTGATTTGGTTTTGTTTTATTCTGTTTCTTGTGTTTGGAGCTCATTGGGCTATTTGGATTTGTGGGCTTATAGTTTTCATTAGCTTTGGAAAGTTGCAGCCATTGTTTCTTCAACTATTTTTTTTCTCAATTTTTCCCTCACTCTTTTCTTTCAGGGACTGACCCAATTATCATTAGAGAAAACATGCATTAAGCTGTTTGATTTTGTTTTGTCACACGACTTCACTGATGTCCTGTTTATTTTCTTAAATTATTTTTTTCCTCTTTGTTTCATTTAAAAATATTGCTATTGTTGTGTCTTCAAGTTCACTGGCCAATTTTTCTGCAATGTTTAATCTGCCAGTAATCCCATTCAGTGTATTTTTCAACTCAGACATTGTAATTTTCACTTTTTTAGAAGTATCTTTTGTGTATCTACTTGACTTTTTGAACATATGGATGGCAGGTATAACAACTACCTTAATGTCTCTCCTCGCTAATTATATCTGTGTCCATTCTGTTTTGATTGATTGTTTTCATTGTGCGTCATACTTTCCAGCTTCCTTGTATGCCTGGAAATTTTTGAGTAGATGCCAGACATTTTGATTTGGATGCTGGACCTTGTTGGATGCTGGACATTTTTACTTTCTCATAGCTTGAGCTTTCCTCAAGAATACGTTGAATTGAAGGCATTTGATCCTTTTAGGTTTTACTTTTAAAATTTGTTAACTCATACCAGAGCAGTGTTTGGTCTAGGGTAATTATTCCCACCTCTGCAATTCCCACCAATGGCAGAGACTGGTGAGGTTTCCAGTCTGGATAATACAGTAGGCACTGTTGCTATGTGCATGCCAGCACTCTTTCCCATTCATCCTTTTAGATGGTTCATTTCCTGGTTTTGATGGGCTTCATCACTCGCACACATTGATCAGTACTTTGCTGAATGCTGATCACCAGTGTTCTCATCATTTATCCTTTGTAACATGCTCGGCCTGTGGACACCAGGTGTTCTGTTCCTACCAGACCTCTGACTGTCTCTTCTTCTCAGGGCATCTGCTGGGCTCTGCCCCAGTTGCTCCTTCCTACTCTGTACCTGGAAATTGTCTCAAGGCAGTGGCCCAAGTGGTGTTCTAGGGATCATCTTGTTTGTCTTTCATCTCTTGGGCATCATGTTGCTTTATGTGCCTCTCCCTTCCACTATTTTTTCTGGCTTCAAGTGAGAGAAAAATCTGGTTATTCTTATCTTGTTCAGGAGCAGAGGTTGTAAATGCAGCTTCCATTCAGGGCACTGCCTTTTCTTTGCCCAGTGCTCTAACATAATAGTGTAGCCAACACCCATATTTCAGGTACTGTTGTACACACTGTCTAGATGTTGAGTTATTTAATACTCCATATCAATGCTTCATCGGAAAGGCCTCTTCATCCTCTACAGATGAGGAAACGGGTACAGACAGGTTAAGGTTTTCTGCAATAGAATCAGGATTTGGACTCTCACAGGGCAACTCCAGCCTTTTCTCTGAGCTACTGCTCTGTGTTGTTCTGAAAGGCTGTTTGTGGGACCAGATCCAGAGGCTATTAGTCTATAAGCACAAATTTAGTTTTGCTACTGGTAAAAATGGATTTCCTTCCTTAAATGGCTAGTATGTGTGGGCCCTTTTTTAAATAATAATGTTAGTGATAGTCACCAAAATATAACCTCAGTTAATAAAACTAATAATTATAAGTTAAAATCATGTGATTTTGGAAAAACACTTCCTATTTTCAATTAAGTATCACATTTTCTCTTTTGGAATGTAAGTTATGTTCTCTTAAGATAGGGAAAACTATTGCTTCACATTTTAATTCATAATAAGTGACCTCTATTTCAAGTACCCCAATTATTTAATTAATTGAATTGCATACAAAGACCTTTGTCATGAAGCCTTCTTGTAAAAGTTAAGTGTGCTACTAAGTGGTAATTTAATGCATTATTTTGGTGTTTTTATTCAAATAAATATTAGATTGGATTATTTGTATTAATTAGGGACATTTAAAATTATATTAAATTTATATACAAATATATAAAATTATGTTTAATTAATATTTATATATATTATATACACATATATAATACATATATACAATAAAGATTTAACCTTAATGGACTGATAACAAGACCACCTTAGCATCACCAGTGAACTCTAAGACTGGAAAGTTGGCTTCTCTAGATGGGTCTGTAACCAGTGGTATGAAGGTCAGGGGAGCCTCTGCGTAGTGGAAATTGCACTCCAGGGGACCTATCTGGGTGGGGTTGCGCCCATCCACACACTCTTGGAGAGTTAGCTCCTGCTAACTCACTGAGCTAAGTATTGTCTGTCCCACAATATGATGTTTTGATGTTTTGGTTTAATTTTTAAAAACCTATTGCCTCTAAAAATTGTGTTTGAGTGATATATGTTTATAATGGTATTTTATATTTACTGACTTGTCAGTTTGTTTTCAAATATTCAGATTGATTAATGAATGTTTGTAAGTAAACAACATTTTATAGAATGGATTCTCTTTGATGAGGCCTATAATTGAGTTTCTAATCTAATTCTTCCTGTTGTAAATCATCTTTGTGATAATGCGTGCTCTTACGTATCATGTGGGCTTCACAGAGAGACTTCTTGATCAAAAGTATAGCCCATTGTTCGAACCATCTTGGCCACTTTATGGTGCCTATCTGTAAATCACATGTGACAAGTACTCTGTGATTGGTAAGGTCTTAAATCCTTTCTTTCCAGATCCTTCCCAGAGAAGAACCCCCTTGCTCTTATTTCCTCCATCCTGACTGTGAGCTTCCTTGTTGCTAGTCTAGTTTCCTTAGCAACTCACAGTAGGACTAGGATATTCCTGGTGAAATGCATCCTTTCATGAGAGCAGAAGTGAGAAAGTGAGAGTAATTACGTCAGCTCTGGGAGGGCCAGGCCATGTCTATCCTCTTGGGTTTTATCTCAGCATCAGCATGGCATGTGGCACCTAGTAGGTACTACGTCCATATTAAATGAAAATGGAGCTATACTTGGGGAAGGAATGGAAATTAAGGGGGGAGGGAAAATCAGGCGCAAATGGTCTTTTTTTTAAGATTTTATTTATTCATGAGAGACACAGAGAGAGTCAGAGACACAGACAGAGGGAAAAACAGACTCCCTGTGGGGAGCCCAACGTGGGACTCAATCCCAGGACCCTGGGATCACGACCTGAGCCGAAGGCAGATGCCCAACCACTGAGCCATCCAGGTGCCCCAGAAATGGTCATTTGATAACAAAACTGTATTTGCCAAAGCAAAATCCCTGCCAAAGTGGAATCTAAAGCTACGGAAGACTATCAATATAAAACCAATCTTTTTGGTGTCCATTGAAAGATGAATGGATAAAGAAGCTGTGTTCTATGTATACAATGGAATATTACTCAGCCATTAGAAATGACAAATACCCACCATTTGCTTCAACGTGGATGGAACTGGAGGGTATTATGCTGAGTGAAATAAGTCAATCGGAGAAGGACAAACATTATATGGTCTCATTCATTTGGGGAATATAAGAATTAGTGAAAGGGAATAAAGGGAAAGGAGAGAAAAATGAGTGAAAATATCAGTGAGGGTGACAAAACATGAGAGACACCTAACTCTGGGAAACGAACAAGGGGTAGTGGAAAGGGAGGTGGGTGGGGGGTTAGGGTGACTGGGTGATGGGCACTGAGGGGGGTACTTGGCAAGATGAGCACTAGGTATTATGCTATATGTTGGCAAATTGAACTCCAATAAAAAATTTTAAAAAACCCAATCTTTTCTATTACTACACAGGAGCCAAAATATTTACCTATTATTTTTACCAGAATAGCCACAAATGAAGTGTATTGAATTATGCAACAGGTGACCAATGAAAATAATTAAATTTGGGATTTCCCATCTAAAATAGGGTTTTTAATTTTTAAATCAAAGAAGGATCACAACTTGTCCGGCTGTGAGCTGGTTCTTATCCCTGCTACCTGTAAGCAGTCAGGAATCCAGCACAGAGAGCATCACTGGTTGATTCTGCAGAGTACAGATTGACATATGTCTGTAAAGGACCAGGTAGCACACATCTTAGGCTTTGTGGGCACCTGTGCTCACTGCCACTATTGTTTTTTTTTTTTTTATGAACCTTTAAAAATGAGCTCGTGGGGCTAGACAGGCTACAGAGTAAAGTGGGTCATTTCAGAGGAAGAGGAGGTATAGCCTCATATTCCAGACTTCTAAAAGCAATTCCTGAATTTTATCTATGTTGTTTTTACCCTCTATACCGAGTTTAAGTTTGTTATCATTTAAGGTTTTAATGAAACTATGAAGACCATTACAAGATGTATTGTTTGAAGTGGTTTTATTTTACTCAGCTGACTACATATCTAGATTATAATTCAGTCCCCTTATAGGCTTAGAGAACCTGTCAAAATGCATGTTAAATGTGCCTCATAAGGATATAATGTGATGATGAACATGTGGTTGATTATTCTAGGTACAAGTGTTAGTGATCTCACCAGAGAGAAAACAAAAACATTAGAACAAAAGGGTTTTAAGGCCATTCTTTTGTGTTTTCTATCAATCCAATAAATTTTTCACTACTCCATTTTGCCTGAGGGAAATGTTCCAGGAAATATAATTGAAGTTCTTTAGAGCAGTGGTTCTCATGTATAGCCACCAGACCAGCAGCGTCAACATCACTAGCAGATATGTTAGAAATGCACATTGTCTGGTCCCAGCCCAGGCCAGCAGTCATGGCTCTGGGATGGGGCCCAGGAATCTGTGTTTAAGCCACATGCCAGGACATCCTCATCCCTAAGAAGACCATTATTACTCTTACAAAGCCATAGTGGCAAGAGGGAAGATGAGGACAAATAATATCTGATCAAAAGAAGCCTGACAAAATCATTCATGGAGCAAACATTTCTTATTTGCTAACTGAAGAAATGAGCCTTACTTAATACCATCACCTTGCAGTGAGGTGCCAACAGATAAATGTCTACTGGTAAAATGTGAAAGCATTTAAATCCTTCATTATCAAATTTTCATTACTTTATTGTTATCTGACACGCTAAAGGACATCATTTGAATTTGACAAAGGGTTATGTTTTTATCAGGCACATTTATTTAACTAAGCAATGAAGAATAATTGCTTGTTTCCATGACTTTTAGACACACTGTGGTATTTATATATTTTCTACTATGTATGTGGATCAAAATCAAACTCCTGAATTTTCAAAAGGTGGCTGCATGAAATATATGATTCCTTAGAGGATTTACTATAAATACTTCAGTTTGTCTGAATGAAATACAGGTAGCCACACTATTGTGAAGTTAAATAAACAACATCGTATCATTGGCTCGATAGACATGTTTCCTGTTTCACTGACTTTCTCTTGCACCTACATTTTTTACACATACGCATTTATTTAAAATTTTCTTTTTAAAAATGTATTTGAGAGTAGTGTACACACAATGTTACATTAGTATCAGGTGTATGTCGTACCTGATTTGATGACTTTATAGGTTCTATGAGACCCACCATGAGTATAGCTGCTGCATGTCCCCATAGAACTCAATTACAATATTGTTGACTACATTTCCTATGCTGTACTTTTCATACCATGACTTATTCATTCATTCTATAACTGGAAGCCCATGCCTGCCACTCCCCTTGACCTGGTTTACTCATCCCTCTACCCCCTTCCCTTTGATAACTGCCAGTTTGTTATCTGAATTTGTAGGTCTGATTCTGCGTTTTGTTTGTGTATTCATTTCTTTTGTTTTTAGATTCCACATATGAGTAACATCATATGGTATTGTCTTTTTAATCACAATAACATCTCTTCCTTTTATGTGTGAAATATGAAAAATACAAGAGTTTTTTCCGAGTAGCATGAATTCCTTTGTGTACCTCTTGTTCTGTCTTCAATTGGTTTGACCAATGTTCTTTTTATGTTAATAATGAAAGTTTTTCAATAAACAGAATGCAAGTGATCTTGATAGTCAGAAAAATAAGACTATCAGAAGATGGAGGGACCACTCTTCGTAGCGGTAATGTGCTACAGTGGGGAGTGATTTCAACTTCTTTATGATCTTCATTTTTAACAGGATGAGAAGTGGCCAATACGAAGGCAGAAGCAATTGGACTTAGTCAACAGAAGTATTTCTAGATCGCACATTTTAGGGAAAATGTCAGAAAAGGCAAATATGGAGTTTAGGGAACTCAGCTACTGGTATCATGGGAGGATTGGCAGCACCATTTCTCCAGCTGTACTAAACAAACCAGAGATATGTTATGCCTGCATGTGTTTGTGTCAACTTACTCATTTCAATGCACGAGTAAAGGTTATACTTAGATTACTTTTTGATGTCTCCTGTTGTAGGATCTGAGATGGTTAATTTTGATGGAAAAAGCTCCTTGCTATACACATTTAATCAGAAATCCGTGAGTCCAACAAAAGATGTTATTTCTTTGAAATTTAAAACCAGGCAGACTGATGGGATTCTACTCCACAGAGAAGGACAAAATGGCAAATACATCAC
Organism: Nyctereutes procyonoides; assembly: GCF_905146905.1. Taxonomy (NCBI): domain Eukaryota; kingdom Metazoa; phylum Chordata; class Mammalia; order Carnivora; family Canidae; genus Nyctereutes; species Nyctereutes procyonoides. The sequence goes on along the minus strand of NW_026575146.1, from coordinate 61,127,498 downwards.
CCTGGAGTTAGTTAAAGGAAAACTCATCTTATCCCTTAATTCAGGTAAAAACAAACAAACAAAACTACAACTTGGTGTTTTAAAAAAGATGCTTATTTAGATGAAAGTACCTTTTTGTACTTAATTTTTTATAGTTAAGTAGTTAATTTATCCTGAAAACAGAAACTTTTGAGAAAGAAAGAAGACCGTATAAATTATTATTCTGGAGCAATAGTGTAAACCAGAACGGTCTAGGCAAATGGAACCATGGTCACCCCACAGTTGAGGTGTGCTACAGACAACATGTATACATCTTGAATATACCTTCCTGTAAAAAGTTTTATAGCTTGGTAATTGTATAAGACCATTTGTGCATGTTCAATAAATAACCTAGTAATATCATAAACACAAGAGTGGATCATTGAATTTTTGTGATAGTGCTGAACATGAGGTCCTAGGAAGAAGCTACTTTCAAGAAATATTAAAATGCAATAATGAATAATAAAAACAAGAAACAGAAGAAATTATGAGAGAAGAGTCTATATAAGACTAAGATAAAAGCAGCTGACCAGTTCTTGGGATAGAAGGATGTAAGGAAAGTAGTCAGAAGAAATGCCGACCTCCACATGGTGGTCAAGGCATTGAGTTGGTTGGAGTGATTCATTTGCTTTGTCTGTCCTTCTAGGCCATGCTAACCTGCCTTCCCCTGATGCCCGTGTGACGCTCACCCTGGGCAGCCTGCTCGATGACCACCACTGGCATTCTGTCCGCATTGACCTCTTGAACACACAAGTCAACTTCACCGTGGACAGGCACACTCAGCATTTCCAGGCAAAGGGCAAGTCCAGCTATTTGGATCTTGATTATGAGGTGTGAAAATGACTTTTTAAGTATCACAGATTTTAGTATTTAAATGCAACAGAACTTTGTAGGAAAATACCACTACACTGAGAAAAATTCCCTTTGCTAGTAATTCAGAATTCTGGTGAAACATTTCCCACGGGTGACGTCAGCAGGGTGGGAGAGACATACATGCGCTGTTGAGGTGTTTTATCACTCATAGATGTTAGCTTTCACATGAGAGGAATTAGTCATTAAATTTGGGAAATGTGTAGATGAAGAGCAATCAGTTTGACGGGCAGCACTTTAAAATGCATTTGTTCGGACAGTTCTTCTGTGTTGCATCTGGTGTTGGCTGTGAACAGTTCCCTTGGAGATTTCTCTGTGTTTTAGGGCAATCCTAAACCGAATTAGTAGTCTAGGGTACTTTGGAGAAGTAATCAACATATATTCCAACCTGCTCTTTTGAGGAACAAGAGAGCCAAATGCACACGATTCCACATACTGTTTCTCCGGGGTATTTAGAGGTTTAACATATTCGCAGCGTGTTACCGACACATATCTAACCTACACTGAAGTGCACCTTTTGTTCTGCTAGTTCTGCTCAGCACATCTATCAGAGCAAATGGGGTGATTTCAACATTCATTTAGTATAAGTGGCCTCAACAGAGCAGGCCAGCTGGAGAGCCTGGTCTTGAATAAGATTATCAATGGCTGTATTATTCTAACCTATCAGCAGCATCATGGCAAACACCAGGACCCTGAAGTCTGGGTTCTAGAAAGGTTTGTAAAGTAGAATGTCATCACAGTCAGCTTCATTGTCACAGATCAAGAGTGACCATGGAAATGAATGTACAATATTCCCCATTGTCTAAAGTGACATAGCCGTTTGAGTACCAAATTGCCAGGAGGGTATTTAACCACTTATCTCAATATAATAAAGCATTGGTAAAGCTAATGCTTGATAGTCAGAAAAATAAAACTTGATAGTCAGAAAAATAAGACTATCAGAAAGTGGAGGGACCACTCTTCGTAGCGGTGATGCTAATGCTCTAAAACTTCACTTAAAATTCACATGTAACATAACTCATCATAATGTAAGCTATAATGTCATAATGTAAAATAATGCCAGGTAGATTTGAGACAATTATCCTATACCTGCTAATCATTAACTGGTTTAGGCAGATAAACAGAAAATCATTAAACAATATTATTTATGTCATTTTTTTCTTTCTAAGATCAGCTTTGGAGGGATTCCTGGACACAGAAAAGCAGTGGCATTCCCACATAAAAACTTTGATGGCTGCTTCGAAAATCTCTACTACAATGGAGTGGATATCATTGATTTGTCCAAGAAACACAAACCACAGATCCTCATCATGGTAAGAAAGTCTGTATATGCAAGGTCAAGAGGAAAGGAAACTGCAACTTGTCTGATTGATTCAGTCTTAGAATATACTTCTTCTGAAGGCAGGGAAAGTACCAATCATATATACCTTTTAGTTCATATTTGACTTAACTAATTATAATTTTAAATTTAATTTTTGAACATTTTAGTTCCAGTTCATTAACATGCAGTGTTTAATATTAGTTTCAGGTGTACAATACAGTGACTCAGCACTTCCATACAATGTCCAGTGGTGCTTGTAACAAGTGCCCTCCTTCATCCCCATCACGTGTTTCCTAATTTTTACATTTGTATGGCAACAGATGCATGCTTTTGCAAATATGTCCCAGCACATTCCAGTAGAGACTCTTTAACGGGGTCTTTGTGACTGATTTCCTCTTGCTTCCTTCTCCTGTTACTGAACTCCAAGCTCAGCTGCCTGTCACTCTCTCGAAAGGCCAATACCCAACAGATGAATTTTGATTGGAAAGGAACTTGAGCTTAATTTAGTTTGAGGTCGGCAACCTGCGGAGAAGGTGGACTCTTGTCCAAAAGAAGCCAGCTCCAAGGTTTCTGCCTGGCTCAGGGGTTTTTAGAGGAGCTTAGGACAGTTTGGTCAATAAAGATGGTGCAGCAGCCTGCAGCATTTCTTGATTACATGCACGCTGCCCCGTGCCAGCTACAAACCTGATCTCAGCACTCAGGGGCTGCGCGTGGGGTCCCATTCTGGTTTTATGATGTGCAGGACTCCTCGGCTGTTTCTGCAAAGGGAGGCAAGGCCCACAGATACACAAATGGGAGTTGGTAAAATCATTTGTGTGACCCGATAAAGAAAAACATTTTGCCAGAAAAGTTGCTTGGCTATTCAGAAGGCGGACATGGCTTCTCACAGGCTGGCTGGGAAAGTTCCTTTTCTCTTCAAGGCCAGCAGTCGGCCTGCTATGGATCCGGGGACTTAGGTCAGCAAGTCCGGAGTGTGTTATCTTGAAGCAGGTGAACCCCTAAGGTGGGTTGGGGTGTTATCACACTTCTGTGTCTCCACGGGCTGCAGGCCCTCCACCCAGGCTGGCAAGTTACCAAGCTAAGATCTGTCCTTCCATGTTTGGTCCATTAAACCCAAATCCACGACAGATTAGAACACACAGATTCACACACATATTTGTGAATATAGATGCCTCCATATCTAGCATTGTCTACAGAAATGGCATCCTTTTAGGTAAGCTTTTCTCCAACCCAGTTTTCCAACTCAGCTTAACCTTCTGGAAATTTTTTTTTTCTTTAAGACCCGTTTATTTGAGAGAGCAAGCATGCTAGGGGGTGGGAGGGACAGAGAGAGAACCCTCGAGCAGACTCCCTGCTGAGTGCAGAGCCCCACATGGGGCTCCATCCCATGACCTGAGCCGAAATCAAGAGTCAGATGCTCAACAGACTGAGCCTCCTGGGCACCCCTAAACCTTGTAGAAATTCTTTTCAGCCATCAGCTGCAGCTCCATGTTGTAATGGCTGCTCACTTTCCATTAGGGCAGTCATTTCCCAATCAAGACGTTTGCTTTATTTCTGTTTCTATTTTACCATAAGCAAGCAATTGCACCTCTGTTTTCAGGTACTGGGCCTTTTATTTTGATGGGAAATATTTCAGGCATAGAATTTCTTGGTTGAAAGCTTTATTCAGCTTTCATTTTTAATAAATGTTGTTGGGTGGTTTTCCAAAAAGAACTGCAACGTGGCATTTGTCACCAGCAATGTACGACAGAGCCCTCCCATCACATCTCAGGGAGCCACACATTGTTAGACATCTCTCAGGCTCTTGCCAGTGCAATGGACATGGACTAATACCTGACTGTTCCTTGATGCTTATCTGACTACTGGTGAATAAAATCATCTTTTGTCCATTTGGATTTATTTTTCTGATCATTGTTGATTCTTATTCTTTTGCCATTTTTAATTTTATTACAAAAAGTTTTTTCTGGTCAATTTATGAGAGCTTTTGAAATTTTTTTAAGATTTTCTTCTTTTATTTAGAGAGAGCACACAAGTAGGGGAGGAGTAGAGGGAGACGGAGAGAGACAAGCAGACTCCTCGCTGAGCATGAAGCCTGATGTGGGGCTCGATCTCATGACCTGAGATCATGACCTGAGCTGAAATCAAGAGTCGGTTACTCAACTGACTGAGCCCCCCAGGTGCCCCAATTTATAAGAGAGCTTTATGCTTGATAGATTACCCTTTTCATTTATGATCCAAATATTTTTTCAAATTAATCAATTTTATATTAAATATGAGCATTTATAATATGATTATATATTGTATCTTTTATATTGAATGTTTTATGCTATGTTGAGTATATAAATGTTTTTATTTGTATGTGGTCAATATGTCTATGTATTTTTTTTATACCTTTATAGTATTTGGTCTTGCTTTAGAATGCTTCTAAAACCCAAGACTCTAGATAGAGTCTCATGGATTTTCCCATAAAAAGTTCTAAGTTGGTTTTGTTTATTTATTTTAAAATTGAAAAAAGATTAAGTCTTTGATCATCCAGAATTTATTCTTTATGCAGATCCGTTGTTATTTTATGCCTTATGGGTACCCATTTGTGCCTGCCCTATTTAGTAACTAGGCCCAACCTTTTGTGCACAGGGTTGAATCATACCTTTCATTGCATACTGGTTGTACATATATTCTCAGACCTTCCTGTGGGTTAGTTATTAGGCTCTGCTGCTACAGTTATTCTTATGCCAATATCATATTGGCTTGATTATAGTGCCTTTATGGTACATATGCTTCGGTGCCTGCTAAGTCAAATTAAGTCCCATCTCACTCTATTTCTTTGCGTAATATATTTTGGAGAGGAAGGACAGTGTTTGGGTATGTAGTTCTCTGGAATTTATGAAAATTTATCCAACCCCTTTGCAAAATTCTTATAAAGATCTTTTTTTTAAGGTTTTATTTATTTATTTATTTAAGAGAGAGAGAGAGAGAGAGAGAGAGAGAGAGAGAGAAAGTGGAGGGAAGGGCAAAGGGAGAGGGAAAAGCAGACTGTTGGCTGAGCAGGGAGCCCGATGTGGGGATTCGACCCAGGACCCTCAGATCATGACCCGAGTAAAGGCAGACACTTCACTAACTGAGCCATGCAGGTGGCCTCCCTCCTCCCACCTTATAGAGATGGATGGTAACTAGTATTCTTTAAGAACTTGAAATTCCTTCTTTCTTTTTTTTTTTTTAAGATTTTATTTATTTATTCATGAGAGACACAGAGAGGGAGAGTCAGAGACATAGGCAGAGGGAGAAGCAGGCTCCATGTAGGGAGCCCAATGTGGGACTCGATCTTAGGACCCCGGGATCATGCCCTAAGCTGAAGGCAGGCACTTTACTGCTGAGCCACCCAGGCATCCCAAATTCCTTCTTTCTAAATTATATGATTAAAAAAATAAATAAGTTTGCCTCTGGAGCAATAGACATAACCTAAAGATAAAAGGTGTGGGTGTTTGTTGTTGTTTTTTGTTTTGTTTTTGTTTTTACAAAATAGAATGAAATAAAAATAACAACAGCCTGCCAGGCAGGTCAGAGGCTGGGCTGGGTGAAGGGGCTGGGTGAGACCTGGCCATGCGAGCTTCTGAGAGCCAGCCTGCCTGCCTGCCTCCGGGATGGCCAGGCTGGCCACTCCTTTCTTCCAGACGTGTGGGAGCACGCGGTCCACCTGAGGCAGATGTACGCATCCCCCGAGTGACAGCCCCGTAGGCACCAGGGAGCGCAGGAAAGTGCCCGGAGGGTGTGGTCCTTGGTGCTGGGCTTCGAACTGGGCATAGGTGTCCAGCACCTGGAGGGAAGGAATCTGTCTGTGCTGTTGCATCCCGCGCCCAGCCCGAGGCCTGGAAAGCCAGGCCTGAGATTCCTTTGCCGAGGCCCAGAACTGGAGGCGACAAAGGTCCCTAACCGACTCAGAACTCCACTTGCCCAGCGAGGGCTGCGCCGTGGTTTGAGGGGCCTGTCGGGGGAAGCCGGGTTGGATGGGGAAGCCTCGTCCTTAATGTCCTCGCTTGCCAGAAGGCTGGTAGGACACTGCAGACCTTGGAGAACCCCTCGCTAATGAAACAGCCCCCCCCCAGCCCTCCTAAATCCTCTTCTTCTGTATTCACAGGGAAACGTGTCCTTCTCGTGCTCACACCCTCAAATTGTGCCCGTGACTTTTCTGAGCTCCAGGAGCTACTTGGCTCTGCCAGGTGTCGCCGGAGAGGACAAAGTGTCCGTGGCTTTCCAGTTTCGAACGTGGAACAGAGCAGGGCTGTTACTGACCACTCAGCTTCGACACGGGCCCGGGGCTCTCACCCTCGTCCTCGATGACGGGAAACTCAAGCTGAGCCTCTCCCAGCCCGGACATCCAGCGAGGGACGTCACAGCAGGTGACAGGCGTGCGCACCGTCCTTACCTATAAACTCACGGTTGGTCATCGCTACAACCACTGAGCGATTGAGTCCCTAGGACATTCATAATCCTTCTAGAAGGAACTAGATTTCTTTTACCTTTGAAATAGGGATCTCTAGGTTGTTGGCGTGTGAGTCAGTGTGACACAAAGTTAGCTACGTGAAACCTACTTATGGGAGCATTTTGAAAACAACTTATTAACAAGTTGAGAGTAATTGGCAGTCAACTTGAAATAGTAGGAAGCATTGGCCTCATCCTGGGTCCTCTTGAGAAAATAGATTCCTTATAACTGTCTTTTGAGCTTTTACACTCACTGGGCTTCATAATATTTGAAGTTATGATTTTTCTCTTAGCTATCAGAGCTTCTGCTTCCTTTGGGAATCCCTGCTTTGGATGAGGCTTCTGATAACTATGGGCAGCTACCCTGCTGGCCTTCTGAGAAGGACCCGTTTCTAAACTCACTTCCAGAGTCATGTTACCTTTGAACTCTGGGAACTGTTTTGCATTTGAGTGCTGATAAAAATTTAAACCCAGGCAGATCCAGTGGCTTGTCATTCCACAGATGTTGAAATGGAAGGAACAGGCTTATGAGTTTGGGATGGAAAGCCGGGAATGGAACTTAAGTTTTTGTTTCTCTTTATAAAAACAAAACAAAACAACAACAACAAAAAACCCACTGGCGTATGGCATTTCCTTGTGGACCTCAGCAAATGAATAGAGCCAAGAGTGTCAAGTCAGATTTAGTAAATTGCTTCAATCTTGGTTTGTGTAGATTTACAAGCCACATGTCGTATTAACTAAAAGAGATAGTGTTCAACCGTCATGTCACGTGAGCACATGCCGCTCTTCCTTCCAACACACAAACACAAATTATTTAACTTTTTTTGAAGGCTGGCACTGAAACATTACCCAAATGTTTTATTGCATCAATTTTTAAGCATTTACAGTGCAGTGCATTAATTTTTTGGAAGCAAACCAAAGGTGAATTTTTCTTGCTACTTGTTTTAGAAGCATTTGAGGGATGATTTTTTTTTTTATTTTGAATTGGAAATACAGGCATGCCTCAGAGATATTCAGGATTGGTTCCAGACCACCACAATAAAGCAAATATTGCAATAAAGCAAATTAAATGAATATTTCGGTTTCCCTGTGCATAGGAACATTACGCCCACAGAAGACTATAGATGTTTAAATGCGCAGTCACCCAATGTCTAGAAAAACAATGTATGTACCTTAATTAAAAAATACATTATTGCTAAAAAATGCTCTTATCTGAGGTTTTAGTGAGTCATAACCACTGATCACAGATCACCATCACCAATGTCATAATAATGAAAAAGTCTGAAATATTCGGAGACACAGAGTGAGCAAATGCTGTTGGGAAAATGTCACCGAGAGACGTGCTCCAGGCAGGGTTGCCACAAACCTTCAGTTTGTAAAAGGTGCGCTATCTGCGAAGCACAAAAAGCGAAACACAATAAAACGAGGTGCACCTGCAGGTGGAACATGAGACAGATCTCAGTTGGTTTTTTATTTTTAACATTGCATGAAGTAGGAAAGCACGTATCAAACCGAGAACCAAATTTTTTCTTTTTAAAAGATTATTTATTTATTTATTCATAGAGACACAGAAAGAGAGAGAGAGAGAGGCAGAGACACAGGCAGAGGGAGAAGCAGGCTCCCTGCAGGGAGCCCTGGGCCGAAGACAGGCTCTAAACCGCTGAGCCACCCAGGCATCCTGAGAACCAAATTTTAAAGGATGAATTAACATAAATCGCATTAAATGACAAAGAGGACACCCAGTCATCTTTCATCCTGTTTCCAGCTTTTAGATCATTTTTCCTAATAGTTACCTCAATATGTTTCTGAAGGGATCTAGAAAGGTCCAAACGTGTATAATCTAGTGTTTGTGTGTTTATGGAACTCGGCCAGCAGAGCGTGGTTATGGAGCTGTTCCCCTTCTGGGCACAGAAGGACAGTGGAGGAGGGAGGGAGAGTGCATCCCCTTATGTAGGAAAAGACACAGTTTATACCCTTTGCCAAAAGGCCTCTAGTCCCACAGGCCTTATTCTCTGTTATCAGGATAGATTTGACACAAGCTAGTGGGAAGGGTGAGTGAGAGGACTTGCCTCCCAGGCTTGTTTCCAGACCTGCCTCTGCGCTGCTATAGCTCATGGGCTCCATAAACGACACCTTTGTTCTCCCCAAAGCTTGGGTCGCTGTCTTTGTAGTGACACAGTGTGATTCTGGGTAGAAGCAGTGACACCGTCCGTCCACACCAGCAGGACAGAGCCTGCTAGTCAGCAAGCACTCCTCAGCATTTAGTTGTCATTATTCCAAAACGAGTCTTGTAACTGTCACTCCCCCACCCCACCCCACCCAGACTGAAGCCTTTTCGGAGCTGGGGAAGGGTAGAGGAATTGGCCTCATCTTCACAGTAGCACAGATCAAAAACACCAGCTACTCTCTCCCCACTCACCCTTTGACTCTAGTGCTGCCTGGGAAACTGGCGTCCTTACATCAGAGGTGGGGAGGGTAGAGCACACACAAAAGAAACACAAAGGGTGAGAATTATAATGGGTAGAAATAGAGAATGAACATAAGTGCAGGCATTTCACTTTTAAATGAGAATGTTGAATTTTATTTAAAACAGTCTTTTATTAGGGAGGCAAATGGCATCTATTACCAATTCGAGGAGGTATTCTGGAGTGTTTTCTGCAAGTGCTCTCATGAAATAACTCTATGTCCTAGACAGGTGGGTAGACGGGGGTGGGGTGGGGTGGTGGTGGTGGTAAAAGGGAGTATTTTAAATTGCACCAATTTAAATATTGGGTTTTAATATCAGATTTAAATGGATATGGTTACCATACTGACAGGTATGCTATGTAAGCTTTAAAATCAATACTGAATGACAAGACTGGAAGGAACATTGATAGATCCTTGTTTGTGTATTTTGTTTAGTTCCTGGGCTGGAGGTTCTTCCTTCAGGGTCAGTGTCATAATGTCATTTTAACTATCTAACCAAAATCCTCTGTATTCATAAGCCTCACCAGCTCTTGCTTCACAAATATGACACAGAAAGTGAGAGTCTGGCATTTTTATTATCCTGGATGTGTGTACATGGCAAAGAACTGAAGTGACCTTAGGGACTTTAAAATTGTCCCCTCCCTGAAATTGTGTGCTGGGAAGTACCATAACTCATATTTCACAGTCTGAGAAGAACAAGGTTATAACTATTTTTATAGTAGGGTCTGTGACCTGCTGGGTCAGGTCAGAAACATTTCCCTGACACGGGGATCTCGAGTCCATATCAACATCACTGATGAGAGATCAAGCAAAACCAAAAAAACTATATTTTATTTTATTTTTTTTAAGATTTTATTTGAGAAAGAGAGAGAGAGAGAGAGAGAGAACAAGCAGTGGAGAGGGACAGAGGGAAAGGGAGAAGCAGATTCTCCACTGAGCAGGGAGCCCCACATGGGACTCAATCTCAGGACCCTGGGATCATGACCTGAGCCCAAGGTAGATGCTTAACCAACTGAGCCACCCAGGTGCCCCCCCAAAAGCTGTATTTTAATTTTAATTTTTAATTAAACTGTAGTTGACATCGTGAAGAGCATTGGAGAGACATGGATTTACATGGTTGATTGAGTTAATCAAGCCAAAATCTGTTATTAAATTAAATATTACCGGTTAACTTTCTACCAGAAACATGGTCATATTTTCTTTGGGACTAATCTCCCTGTGGGTGGGCTATAAAGTAACTTCTGATTCTTTCAGCTTGACTTCCAAACCTATAGGGTCACACACAGTCTGTAAGTTTATCATTTGTAAGAGATATAGGCTAATATATTGGGATAACTCCTTAAGATGATCATCAGACGAGAATCAAGCAGCCTCATGAGCATGCTTAGGCATGACGTTAAAAAACAAAAAACAAATGATTATCATTTTGTTTTTAAATGAGTTAAAGTGTTTCCTTATGACCTCCTTCCCTGCTGGCCAAGACAATTTCTAGAGATTCCAATTACTCACTGTGCTCCTTAAAAGCAACATGTGTCTCTGTCGGTGTGAAAGTGGCCGTGATCCCTGCAGAGAGGAGGAATCCCTTACCTTTGGCCGAATGACTTGCCTTAGCTGATGGATTGTGGGCAGAAGTGACATCCACCACATCTGAGCAGAAACCATTGCAAGATTCTGCCAAGAACTGTTTCTTTTCAACCACGAGGAAGAAATGGGGCCATTTAGTAGCATCATTCCTCTGCGATTAGACAGTGAGGACACAGAGGAAGGAGACCCGACTGACCTAAGTCCAGAGGAAGAACCAAACCCTTAATTGATACTCACTGAAACTTCAGGATTATTTGCTTTGACAAGATAATTTAGTAGATGCTAACTAATAAGCTCTGGAACACCTACCGTTTACTGATTTGTCTTCTGCATGACACAGTATTGGATTTCCATTCAGTGTAAGCCCTGGCCAGTAAGTTTGTCAGAGACACGAAAGTCACACACGGTTGCTGGGCAATGGTTCAACCACATGTTCATTCCTAACTCCATCACTTTAAGAAAAAAAATAGATATTTTGTCTTATGGATTGAAGAGACTGGCTGCTTTATGGGGATAGGGGGCTAATAATAGTTTTTCAGAATAATAATCTAACAGTAGCTGGAGTGTGCTCTATCAAATTTGGGAAAACAGAAAATGGAAAAAGAACATAAAATGAAAGCAAACCCATTCCCTTATCCAAAAGTTAATGTTAATATTTAAGAATATCTCCTACTAGTTTTTGTCTATTTTTATACAGTGATTTTGTGTAGTGATTGTGTATGCACATACTGTATTGTGTTTTTTAATTTTACATTTTTGATGAATTTTCATGTTTTATTAATATTTAAATTGTTAATATATTTTCTAAAGAGTTATATTGATACATGATATATTTTTTCTAAATAGTCTACCAAGATTATCATAGATAATTATAATACACAAAGTACAAACAAAATTTCATTTTTATAATTTACAATTTTTCACAATCCCCAAATATTGACAAACTAGAAAAGGGTAAAGTATGCCCTATACCATATAGTATTTTATCCTATAAAATAGAATATTTTATCATTTCAAGATTGTTTAGGATCAGTTGTGTTATTTTATTAAGGCCCTAGGACTAGAAGAAACTAAGACTACCTTGTCCAAGGCAGAATGTTTGGACTGTCCACTCTCAATTCTTCTTTACCACTTTGATTCTGATTTTTTTTCTATCCCTTCTTTTCTCCCTGTGCTTCTGACTTAACTGAGTGATGAGAAAGTGAAATACATCTATTGCAGCATCTGCACATAGGCCATAACATTCCCAACAGACCACATAATTTTTGTTAAAACATAATTTTTGTTAGAACCAGACTGTCCCATCCACGACTTTGGGAGGACAGATACAAGGACCTTCTGCAACCACACTTCTACTCAATGAGCCTCACTGCACAGGTCACCGCTTCCTCCTAGATAAACATGACCAGGATACCATATGATCTCATTGCCTCTTTAGAACCCCCCAGTCAAGCCCACATCTATCCCAAGCTTCTCCCTGTCTCTCTGAGAGGTCCCAACTGTCCTCTGCCAGCTAAATCACCTGGTGGGTTTCAGGTGAGTTCATGGTGGTCTTTGGAAGGTGATCCAAGATCTTCATCATATTGTTTTCAAATACTGGCTTTGTTTAGAGGCATCTATAGAGTTTTTAGGATTCTCTTTTACCCCATTCTGTTTACCTCCAGGTGCTGCATTAAGTGATGGGCAGTGGCATTTGGTGTCCTTATCGTTGAAAGGAAATCACCTGAGTGTGATGGTGGATGGTGAGGCAGCCTCTGTGGCTCATTCCCTGCGTGGGAAGATTGATTCAGGGGACACCTATTATTTGGGAGGTAAGTGAAAGGAACTGGCTTTGTTGGCAATCAAACCATCTTTTTCCTGCTCCTGCCTTCTAAGGCAACCGACAATGTTAAATGAAGCTTAATACTGAAGAACGACCTTTCTCTTTGAGTTATAGTCAATGAAAATGTAGAGCAGACAAAGACAATTTTTAAAAAGATTTATTTATTTATTTTGGAGAGTGACAGCATGAGTGGGAGGGACAGAGAGAGTGAGAATCCAAGCAGACTCCCCACTGAGCTCAGAGCCTGACATAGGCCTTGATATGGGGCTTGATCTCTCTACCCCGAGGTCATGATCTGAGCTGAAACCAAGAGTAGGATGCTTAACCGTCTGCACCACCCAGACACTCCAGACAAAGACAATAAATTATGGCCTAAAATGCAAGTCTACTTGTGGCTTTGTTTAAATGTGCATTTGCTAAGACTGGTTTTAGATCTGGTTCTTGTTTTCACTTCAGTCACCTGGAAAGTTTCAAAAATGCTAGTGCCTGTCTCCATACCCGGAGGTCCTGATTTATCTGGTTCCAAAGCCTGGGCAATGTGTTTCTTAATGCTCTCCAGGTGATTCAATGGGCAGGCAGCTTGGAGGGTCCTTGTTCTCCTTTTCTTACCTTTAGCACTTTGCTATATTTTCCTAATGCCAAGTGACCCTTATAACCTTTTCTTCAGGTTTTGATGTGACAATTTTATTGTTGCACATGGTGGTCCTTTCTGTCAGCTGCTCTCCTCCTGAGGATCCCAGGCCCTCAGGTGTGGCCCAGGAACCAGCAGCGGCAGCATCACCTGCAAGTTTGTCACAGATGCACATGCAGCACCCTTGACTTCCTGAACGTGAATCTGCCTTTCACCGAGATCCCCCGGTGGTCTGTTGCCCTAAAGTTTAGGTAGTGTTTTGTTGCCTGCTGTCTATACAGAAGGGCACCATTATATACACCAGAGCAAGAGATGAATGTAGCGGCTATTAATCTTCACTCACTACTTCGTGATGAACTTTTACCAAGACAGCAAACACCAGGCCATCACCCCAGACTGTAACTTACCTGTTCAGTAGAGATTGGACTGAGTCTATCCAGGATCCGTTCGGCCAGGGAGAGGTAGCTCCTGCTGGTAATGAATCTCCATTCCTGAAGCACTCAAGTGAAAAATCATGAGCCACCTGAAGCTTAGACCTGTCAATTTTAAGACTTATTTCTAATCTTGGCTTGAAGCCATCCAAAATATTATTCCTGTTTTGCATTTTATAGTTGTTTCTTTCCAAAATAAGTTTGGAGTCATGGTGGAGATAACTTGATAGCCCAACAAGAAAGTATAAAATCCTCCCTAAGAATTGGCAATAAGCACACAAACCATGAATCAGGGTATTTAATCTTTCAAGTCCCCTAAAGCAACCACCACTGTGAACATAGAGTAGTGCCAGCAGCATTAAAAGATCGGATTGCTTGCTTTCCTTGCCTGCTAAATATGGTGCATTTCTGACCCAGATAGTTTTTTAAACCTTTATGCTTATGATGGATTTTATAGCTCTGCAGAAGAACAGATTCCTCCAAAACTAAATAAAGAATTTATCCAGGAGCTATAACTTAAAAGGTAAAAGATTTTGAAGCACTAAAAGGGATTGGAAGTAAAAATCCTTGCTATGTTGTTTAATGACACAAAATAGAATACTTGGTATTTTGTATTAAAAAGTAGAAATGTACTTTCCAAAACCACAGAATCTTCTCTCATAGTTGAACACTCTACATGTTCTGAACGTACAACAACACAGCTACCTGAGAATAGGTACTTTCCATAAATATTTACATGCTGATATGATATGAATCAGTTGTTACTATGTCATATATGTTTATATTTTAAAATACAACTAATGTTTCTTGAAAGAATATTTATGGGCTCACCCACCAGTGTACACAATGAAACACTACAATGCTTTTAAAGTTTCCTGGCTCCTCTAGATCCTCATTCCCCCAGATAAGTATTACCCTGCCCCCCCTTTTAACTAATCTTTGTATTGTCTTTTTATTTTTTAATTCAGAGATAATAAAAAAATAAAATAAATAAAATAAATAATTCAGATATAATCAACATGTAACATCATGTCAGTTGCAGATATACAGCATCATGACTCAATGTTTGTATATATTAGGAAATGACCCCACAGTAAGTCTAGTTAACATATATCACCGTACATAGTGAAAATTTTTGCCTTGGGAGGAAAACTTTTAAGATCTACTCTCTTAGTAACCTTTGAATATATAATATAGTATTATTAACTGTAGGCACCATGCTGTACATTACACCCCAGGACTTACTTATTTTGCAACCAAAATTTTGTAATTATTAAAGTATTGCTTTCCATTATAACCTATTATATATGTAGGTAACTTTAAACAATAGTGTTTTGTGTTGCCTTGCTTTTAACTTTACAGTGTACTACTGTATGCATTCTTCTGTGTTTTTTTATTATTGCCATCATTGTTGTTCTATATTAGTTTTCGAGATCCAACCTTGTGAATATTTATAGGTAAACTTAATTAATTTTTACTGCCCTGTGGTTTTTGATGTATATTATACAATGTTTTACTTATTAAATCCACCATTCCATTTTACTGTTGAGCACCAATTTGATCATGCCCATTTTTTTTGCTATTATAAAAAATGCTATAAATATTCTTCTACAGCTGCCAAGAATCATCTTGCCAGCGATTTTAAAATTTTCCTTATGCACAAACTATCAAGCTTCCCTAATATGCATAGTCAATTTAATGAAACAACCTTTGGTTGTTTCCAGCCTTTGGTCTACGAAAGGACTCTAGAGATTTGGAGGCAATGTGTTGGGAAAAAAAAGCATAATAGGCTTTGCTTATGTATTTTCATAAAATTGTGTTGATGTGCAGAAAAACTGTCTCGTTAGTAGAGTTTCCAACAACAAATAGTGTCCCTAAGATGAGCAGAATTACAAAGTTTAAACATCCCATGAGAGAGTATAATGACTGTTCTTCATTACCACTTTCCTATTTTTTGGTTGTAATTATACTTTGGCACTGAGTGGCAAAAATAATGTAAGATCTTGCAATCACAGCACATTATCTGCAACTAAAGTATAAATTCAGAATGACCTCTACATACTTAGCTGTAAATACCCAGTTGATTCCTACAGAACAATTCCAAGCACTGATTCAAACTGACTTAGTCAACTTTACATTTTATACCAACATAACAGCATCTTTTTTTCCCAGAAAAAGAATGTGTACCATCTAAAAAACTCAAGTAATGCCCTCACCAGGCTAAAACAAACACACAAAACCAAAACACACCAATTTACTTATATTACATAAAAAGATGAATATTATTTGTAGTCAAGGAAAATCAGGAGAAGCAGGTCTAGGACCAGTGATATGGAGTCTTGGTTCTCAATATCTTCACTATGTTCACAAGTTTTATGCCCAGGTAAAGACTCCTGTGTTCAGAGCCCCTTGTCTCTATGCTCCATTGGACTTTTCAGCTCTGTTCTGGGTAAAGGAGTGGAGGGTGAGGGAAGGTCAGTTTCAAATTGAGTGGAAACATTGAAACCCATAGATGTCAATGTTAAAGTTATTCCATCCAATCCCAAGGGTTGTTTATGCCAGTGTCTATTTATTTAATTATCTCCTTAGTGAATGTCCATCAGAACTAGAATATGCATCACATCAACAAGGAGATTCACTTTATCCAGGTCATGCTCTTTAGCAATATTTGGTATTCATGGGAATCAATACCCCATGTTCTGAGACACTCCCTAACCAGTTCTCCTTCCTCTTTCTGTGTCTCCTAATAGAGGTTCAGTTGCAAGTTCCCACTTACCATGTGGTCAGTCATATTTTGTTGCAATGTTTTCCCATAAACACAGATTAGTATGTCTTCCTGTTACAGTTAGGATGGCCATAGAATGTATTGTCCAAACCATGACACTTTAGCAAATGAAGAATATGATCTCAATAATGATGACAGGTCAGCAGGTGTAATCCAGGGCTCTGTGGCTTTCTTTCCACGACAAAGGGTCCTTTTTATATGTTAGCAGCCCTCTTTATATGTCCGATCAACACTGTGTGTTGCAGGTTTCCTTTTTTCCTTTTCTGTTTCTTCTCAGTCTAAGCTTTGTTTGTAAATTGTTCTTCTAACAACGGTTTCACTCTACTATATTGCACACAGAGTTTTGGTGCCTGCCAGTGAGGGTAGTGGAAAGCTTTTTTGGATTCCTTTTGTGGAATCTTTGTACTCTTCAATAGCACACCTGCACCATGGAGTTGGGAAATATTAAGTTATGTTCATCTCTTGAGTGTCCTTGTGTGAGATACTAGCAGGCCAGAGAACCAATGATGGCTGTAATGAGGCCTCACCTCATGACCCATTCTGGTGTCGTGACATAAAGTGACAATTTCTCTGTCATCCTCAGAGGTTCTTAAATTTCTTACTCCTTCAGTAGTGATGGATATGTTCCATTAATTTAGCATTATTCCCTGTCCACTTTCACTGACCATCCCGAATCAGGTCATTGAAGAATGACCCTCTGCCATTTTATCATCGGGGCTTCAGGCAATCCTCTGCATGGATGAATGGACATCTCCCAGCCTGGGCTCATCTTGGGCAATGACACCCCTTGCTTCTTGACCTCTCTCTCATGACTGGATCATTGAAGCACTTAGCAGTTCGACCTTTCCTTCTTAAAGTTCCACTTTGAGAAAGTTTTCCTTTTGATCACTAGATTCAGTTTACTTTTGTCTTTTACAGGAATACTTAGGTATTGCATTGTATTTATTAAATTTTTATTTTTTATCTTTTTAAGAGAAGGAGAGCATGCATGAGTGGGAGTGGGTGGGGAGGAACAGAGAGAGAGAGAATCTTAAGCAGGCTCCACGCCCAGTGCGAAGCCTGATATGGGGCTCAATCTCATGACTCTGAGATCATGACCCGAGTGGAAATTGAGAGTCAGATGCTCAACTGACTGAGCCACCCAGGCACCTTCAGATACTGCATTGTATTTTAGATGAATTTGAGGGGTGTGATCTCGAGAGAGGGAAGGTAGGAGCAAAAGGGTAAGAGTGCTTCCACCCAACTGTTTATTAACTTAATGTTTTCGATCCTTTATCCTAATCTCCTCAGTTCCTAAGCACTGTCAGTAGAAGTCACCTATCAAGATACAAAGATATACCAGGTTTCTTCCAAATATATCCAACCTTTCAGAAATTCTTTTACAAACTGAAATGTGCCTATTTTCATATAAAACAAGGAAAAAGTAAATGGAAACTGTAGAACTAAGCAGTTCTTTATGATGTAACATTACATTTGAAGTGTCAGAGTCTCTGTGAAGCTAATTTATGAGGTTCCATTGCACCTGACAGTGGGTTTGGCCTGATTTGGATTAATTCAGGCCTTGGATGGTTTTAGATTATATTTGTGTGGAATACAAAGCATCAAAGCCTCGGTCACTGAAAGAAGAGGAAAGATAGACTATGTGCATTTTGTGGAAATTCTTAGGCAGCAAGCTAGCAGCTGTTGGGCAGAACAAGAGGAGGCTCTGTCTTTACTCTTCGCCCTTTGAAAGTACACCAGTGACCTTCATGACAAGTTCAAAGAGAGAGGGGTGAAAAACATGAATATGATGAGTAAAATGTTGAGATTATGGGTACCTGGGGGCTTTGGTCAGTTAAGTGTCTGACTCTTGATTTTGGCTCAGGTCATGATCTCAGGGTCATGGGATCAAGTCCCAAGTGGGGTTCCATGCTTGAGTTTCCTTCTGGCCCTCCTTTGCCTTGTTCTCTCTCTCTCTCTCTCTCTCTCTCTCTCTCTCTCTCTCTCTCATATAAATAATAAATCTTTAAAAAATACTGATTCCATTTCATTTAAAAAAATAAGAGCCCTGTAAAACAATCTCAAACCCCAGGCTATAAATATTAACAAAAAAATCCTTAATATTTAAATGATTGAACAATGATCTTTTAAATGATTTTTTAAAAGAGAGGAATAAGGGATCCCTGGGTGGCACAGCGGTTTGGCGCCTGCCTTTGGCCCAGGGCGTGATCCTGGAGACCCGGGATCGAATCCCACGTCGGGCTCCTGGTGCATGGAGCCTGCTTCTCCCTCTGCCTGTGTCTCTGCCTCTCTCTCTCTGTGTGTGACTATCATAAATAAAAAAAAATTAAAATAAAAGAGAGGAATAATTACAACTTTGTACCTAACAAATTAAAAGAAAACATTCTCCTGGAAGTGATGTAAATGAGACCTAATTGTATCAGGCAAAGAAATAAAATAGGTTTCACAGGAAGCATAAAATTTACTTCACAATATTTTCGAATTAAAGCAATATAAATTATTTTTTAAAAATGTCATGCTTCTTTCATGTTTGCATGTAAAGATAAAGTATTCAGTTAAATGAATGCTTCGTGATTTTATCCCACGTTGCTACAGATGGGTTCCCCCAGGAAGCTGCCTCTGTGCTTGGGAGATTTGTGTACTGTGGTTTAGTGAGGTTAGTTCTCGAAAACAACTCCCGAAGAGGGGCGGTGAGAGAGCAGCTAGGATGAACGGAGACAAATTAGGGCAGGATGCAGTTGCAGCAGAAGCCTCAGAAGATCCCGCGGAAGCTTTGAGGCATCTTTGCCCTTTAGGGACATCCCAGTTGAGCAATGGATGTAGGTCACTGACCACTCCAGTGCATCTGTGGGCACTGGCCATCCCTGGGGAAGAGGTACCATCCTGAGACACTCAGTTCCCTGCAACCAGGGCAGTTCCTGGGAAGAACTTCAGCTTCAATCCTAAAAAATGAGAGGTGTGCATATGTAATGGGGACTAGGCCATGTATACAGATTCCCCCCAATGGTGGCTTGTTACAAAAGCATTTATAGTGACTGTGTTCTCTTCCTGGAGCTTTTATTCTCCTCCTGGGCAGTGGGAATCTTGCAAGGCACAAATCTAAGAACCTGTGATTCCTTTAGAGGGCAGCCCAACAGAGGATGGGAGAGCCCTCGACATGCTGCTGGATCCACACCTGGGGAAGGAGGCGGTTCTGAACTCCTATCTGCTCTGATTTTGATTTCAAAGCTGTGTCCTTGCTCATCATTGTTATAAAAGCATTGTCTTCTTGGGAAACCCAGGGGAATAAAAGAAAGCCCCTGTATTATGAACCACTGAATCGTGGTTTGTAATGGTAAAAGATAACCTGCGGCATACTACAATTTTTCAGGGTATATTTGGGCAAAAATTGATTCGCATCACACAACACCAAACCAGAAGTGGTTAGGGGTGCTCCGTAGACAAGAGCCAGAGGAAAGGCTTCTACAGAGAACGTGTGGAAGCAGAGAGGGGAAATTATTGTTGGCTACAGATTAAAGCCTGCTTGGCTGTCTGGGATTGGCTGTTCCAATTTCAGAACCTTTATAGACTCAGAAACTGGTTTGTTTTCCTTGGCCACTAATGCTTTTGGTGAGCCACCGCGGTCTGATTGGCCTCCTTACTTAATTAATTTAACAGTAATTTACAGCAAGCCAGTTAGTGAATGCAGCAGAACTTGTAAAATGTAACTCTTATTATTGAAAACAATCAAAGCTCATTTCTTTTTGCATGGAACAGCCCGGGATGCTAATTTTTCTCCATTATTTTCGGTGCCATATTATTGAGATACTTGATAATTTCGTGTGTGTTAATGTTAAAAGGTATTTGACTAAAATGCCTAATTCAGAAACAATTAGAAATGTAAGTATAAACTGTTCTTAGATCTCTTTAACCAATTATCATCAAACATTGTTTTAACTATGCCCGTGCATGCACACACACGCACACGCATGGACAGAGTGGAAATTTCACATCCGTAATTGCTTTTCAGGCATTTTAAATTTAGCAAGTCCTATTAGGCCTGCGATTTTTTTTTTCTGATTCTGTTATCACACGGTCTTTAGTTCATAGAGTTTAATGTCATGCTAAAAGGAATGATTTCTTCTTTGTGCTTTCAAAAGAGAAATCAAATTCTGCTTGATTTTTTAAAAAGATTTTATGACATATTAGAGAGTGAGCAAGACAGAGCACATGCGCAAGCAGGGGGAGAGGAAGGGGTGGAGAAGCAGACACCCCACTGAGCAGAGAGCCCTACTCTGGGGCTCCATCCCAGGACCCTGGGATCATGACCTGAGCCGAAGGCAGACGCGTATGCGACGGAGCCACCCAGGTGCCCCTAGATTCTCCTTAAATTAAATGTGCCTTGACTCTACTGGTAGGATTTTACTTCCTACCTTCAGCTCATCTGTCCATAAGCCTGGCTCTAGTTGTTATTATTTCTGTGCTTTACCAAAACCAACAGTGTCTATCCTCAGGCATCCATTGCCCCATCCACAAGGAGTGTGACCCTTCTAACCCATGGGGGAAGCAGGATCCTCAGGCATCTGCAAACAGGAGGAGACATCATACTTGCATGTATGAAATGCTGCGCACTATTTTGATCACGACTGTTGACCTTCTCCTTTCTGTGTCTCCATGTCCATCCAGGCTGCCCGGACAGCAGCTCTGGCCCTGGATGTGGAGGTGCCCTGGCCGGGTTTCAGGGCTGCCTGAGGCTCATCTCTATTGGTGACCAGGAGGTAGATCCCATCACAGTACAGCAGGGAACACTGGGGAGGTTTCGTGACCTCCAGATCGACTCGTGCGGCCTCATGGACAGGTAAGGCCATCCCAGGTCACTCTAGCATTCATGATTTCAATTTTTTGATAATAGGTTAAAAACAAACCACTGAGAGAGTGCACCTCTTTCTGGCGCCTTCTCTCTTCCTGATAGCCAATCCAGCATGGGGAAGTTATAATTAATTGAAAACAAGAAAATGACAATCATTAATTTTATAATTGCTCTTTTCAAATGGTATTTTCTTAGAAGACTCACTGTCATGAATTTTCCTTGTCTATGTCCCCAGGCTACTTAGTTTTTACAGACTACTGTTGATGGTGCCATAATTATTGATGAGTGTAAATACTGATGAGTTTAATACTTTAAAAAATTCTTCCACTGCACAAAACAGATGGAATATTCTAAAGAGATCATGAATCACTGAGGACCAGTAAGTCAAAAGTTGCCTGTGGTCAGCTGGGTTCACCCCGCACTCTCTTCTCTGTGTGGAAAATGAAAAGTAACTCTTCCTCTTGGAAAGGTTGAACCTTCTGGGATTTCTAGTCATGTAAACACGAGAAAGAATGGAAAGAACCCAGTTACCTCACACTGAGCATAGTGCCAATTCATTGAAGGAGGTAATGAGTGAATGGGTGAAGGGAGATAAAAGGCACAAACTTCCAGTTATAAGAGAAGTAGGTCATGGGGATGTAATATGCAGCATAATGACTATAGTTGATACTGTTTTGCATATTTGAAAGTTGCTAAGAGAGTAGATCTTGAAAATCCTCATCACAGGAAAAAACTGTGAGAATGTGTGATGATGGATGTTAACTAGACTTATTGTGGTGATCGTGTCACAATATATACAAATACTGAATCATTATGTTGTACACCTGAGACTAATACAGTGTTAGAAGTCAATTATACCTCAATAAAAAAAGAAAAGCTTTGAAACAGCAGCGTGTTGAAATCACCAAGCATTGCAACTTTATTCAAATTGTCTTATTTGTCGTGCTACCTGACTTTCAGTTTTTCTGGCTAAAAGGGATGGCTTAGCTATAACACATTAATATTTTTTTCGGTGCCTTGTATGTTTGACCTTCCTGCAGTAGGAGTGCCTTACATTGCTGTTGAATAAACGAACATACTCCAGACACCCTCATGTGTCCGTACGTGGCCAACCTCTTCAAAGTTCACGCTCTGTGAAGTGCTTTGTGTGGTAAATCTATTCCAAATTTAACACTAATTGGTATTCCATGTCATGTGCAATAAACTACAAGTTGCATTGCAATTTGGCAGCGTGTTAGAACACCATAAATTCCAGGACGTGAAATATTAACTCATAAAAACTTGATTTCTTTAATGCAGATGTTCATGTGCTTAGTTCACATCCCATTCATTTGCAGGGGGACAAAAAGACTCAAAGAATGCAGCGAAAAACTCTGAATCTCAATTTTCAGATTATGAAATTTATTCTGGCATAGGAACTGGCTTCAATCTGTAAGTCATAACTTCAGCCAGCTTTGGAATCCTGAATCGTGGTATTGGTAGGGGGTTCAGAAATATGTGCTTGGAAGTTGGGTACAATCTTCACCCATGGGAATGGCCATTGGTGCCTTAGGAGAGTCAGGAGCCAGTGGTTGGGTTGACATTTCAGTTGTGAACTTATTGTAGTGTCCAGGGAATTCCCTCACAAAGGACGGCGTAATCACAATATTTCTTGTACATAAGAAATGCATGTTGCCCCTTTGTGCATAAAGGTCTTTTAGCCAAAACAACAACAAGGACAACAAAGTATGCATGGTGTACGTGAGTGTGTGTGTGTGTGTGTGTATCTATGTCACCGAAATAGATTTTCCAGATCACACCTAAAAATGATTTTTATTTTATTTTTTATTTTTTAAAGATTTTATTGATTTATTCATGAGAGACACACAGAGAGAGGCAGAGATGCTCATCCTCTGAGCCACCAGGTACCCCTAAAAATTATTTTTAGAAATGTGTACCAACAATGGATGGAGACTTCTGGAATCTGGGATGTTAAGCTACTTTCTCTGCTGAAAGCAAACATTGAGGTTCATGGCAACTCTGTAAATGGGTATGAAAAGAGCTGTCGGCACTTTGGCTGATACAGTCAATAGTTATATTTTTTTATGGTTTTTATGGTTTAACATCTAGAAAGTGTCCTTATTCACCACTACGAAAAAGGTTCATTCTTTCTTAGTGCTTCAGGCCTTACCTACCAGCTCCGTGTTCACTGCATCATGAAATAGATTCCTGTAAGAACAGGACAGACATCCATGCCCTCGCTCTTGCCAGGTGCTCTGTGCTGAGCCTGGCCATCCACCAGCCCACACCCTGCCTGTCCAGAGCACGTCATGGTGTGCTCAGGTGAAACTGAGATTTATTATTAGAATGCAGGTGATTTTGTAACTCTCATCCATCAGGCATAGGAGTTAGTAATTCATGATGCTTAACAGCATTCCGGGCCCAGCAGTATAGCAGGTTATGAAAAGATATTTGAAATTGGATGGGGACATAGGAAGCCTTCCTGAGCCACACAAGGACTCATGCACATGGTGCTCTGTCCTCCCTCCCAAGGCTCCCATGACACAGGGAAAGTGGTGGGTTCTTGGGAATGAGGCTTTGGGGACGAGGTAGCCGTGAGGAGGGATCGTGTCTTACCCCAATTGTGTTTTGGGCATTAGGATTTCATGTCATATAACTCAGGTTACACGGTACTGTACAGGTTTCTTTTAGGGTCACAGGAATGCCATCTTGAACACCTCAAGGTATGGACTGTACTAATGGGGCCACTTTTTCCACCACTGTGGGATTTAGCCAGCTTTAATCTTCTAGATGCTGAATACAACAACATGCACTCTATGTGTTGTTTTTTAGAGAATATAAATAGACCAAAGTGGAAGTTTTAGGGGGTTTTGGAGACATGTGGGAAGGGCACCTAATTTGTGCTGGGATGAGGCAGGGCTGTCAGAGAAGAGAGAGACACCTACTCTGGGGTAGAAGGGGAGTAAGTTAGTCAAGTGAGTGAGGCTGGACATCCAGCAAAGGTATAGCCACATGCCCAAGCCCAAAGTGCAGCCTTAAGTCTGCCTGTTTGAGCATGACTACTGTAGAAATTAGGGGTCTCAGGAGGAGGAGCAGGGGATGGTGAGAGATGTCTGGCTGGGCAGGAGTTATACCACAGAGGTCTGACTCGAAATCTGGACATTGATCTAAGGTTCCCTGGGAAATCACTGAGGGCTTCACGCTAGGAAGCCACTTGTGCAGTTAAGTAATACTGCTCACAAGAGGCAAGATGATTTGGGTGTGGGCCACAGAGAGTGGATGTGTGACTGGGAGACCAGGTAGGGGATTGCCTACCCATATGAGAAGGGATGATGGCCTGAAGTAGGGAGGAGAAGAATGTGGGTGAGTTACATGGTGTTTGATGGACAGAATCACAAACTGGTGTGCTGCTTGACTGTGAGGTGATGGAGAGGGACATGGCAGGATGACCCTTAGATTCTGGCTTGGACAGCTGGGTAAAGGGTGGTATCACCACTCAATGGAATAGTGATGGAGGAGAAGCATGATTTTTTGGAGGGACAGAGTCAAGAAGTTTAGTTATTAGATCTTAAGATATTTTGGGAATCATAGAAGTACAAAATCCTAAAGCTGAGAAGAATTGTAACATGACATCTCCTTAAGCCTCCATCTCAAAGCAAGGATCTCTTTTTCATTCAATGTAGAGAAGAAGATCCTGTTTCTATTCCATCTTTCAGGAATGAGACCCTAGCCCATTCACCAAATGCTTCATAGTATCCTTTGTCCCACCCAGATTTTTACTATAAATCCTCAACTTTCCTGCTCTAAGTCCAGGCACCCTTTACCCACCATGGTCTTACAAGTACCCAATGGGTTCCCTGAATTGGCTCTCTCCTCTCAGCTAAAGTCTATTCTCATAACAATTTTTTAGAGGTCAGGGTGTTAAGCACTGTCCCAATCCTGATTGCTCTCCTCTGTATCAATTCTAGCCAACATCTTGCCTAAATTTGGGAGGGAGCTGGCCCATGCACGATGTGTAGGATTCGTAACCTCCCTTCCCAAAGAAACTGGTATAGACTGAGCTCACCTCATCTGCATGTAATCATAGCCAGCATGTTGGAGTGTGGTTCCCACCAATCCCAGGTCTGTGGCAGTGGAGCAGTATTCAAGTCAGGTTAAGATTCACACTGGTGTGTCTGCACATTCACACACATGGGGGTGTGCTGCCATTTTTAGTTTTCTTACTATTGCTGGTGCCTCCATGTGCATTCTGGGTCCTGCCAGGAAGGCAGGAGTTTGGGGGTGAGGAAACTGACCTCAGGTGTGTAGAGTCAAGGAAGCTGCCCTAAATGAGCCAAGGACATGGGACAACAGTCACTAAGGGAATGGCTTGGATGCAGAATGACCTGCCCTCTAATCCTTGGAGGTGAAGAGACATCCTTCTATTCTTCCAAGAAGCCCACCTTCTAGTTCTTGGCAAATAATCAGGTGTCTTCCACTCAAATGCAAGAAGACACAGCAGGAGAGAGTTTATATGTGTCTGTTGAAAGAAATTGGGTTTATTTCCAGCATTTTTCTCCCAAATACAAAGAGTGCTGTGCATAGAGTAGAAGTAACCCAAAGTTACCCATTCCTTTGACTCCTTGAAAGAAATAGGCATTGAGATCCAGAGGATAATGAATGAGGATAATGAATAGCCTCATGCAAATGTATGAGGCTTTCGAGGGACTATATTGAGAGCTTTCGCTATATAAACAACAGAGGCAGTGTGACTTGTCGGGACCCAAGTAACGTACCTTGAAGTTGATGTGGATCTTCTTTTCTACATTAATAACAAAGCTGTGATGAATAATATTTCTTTGAAAGAATATAATACATTTGTTTTATCCATTCCTCATTTGATGGACATTTAGGTTGTTTCTACTTTGTGACTCTTATGAATAATGCTGATATGAACACTCATGTACAGGTTTTTGTGTGGACGTATGTCTTCAGTTCTCCTGGGCATGTACCTAGGAGCAGAATTGCTAGGTCCATGGTGACTCCGTGTTTAACTGTTCGAAGAACTTCCAGATTGATTTCCAAAGCACCATTTTACTTCCCAATGATGATGTAGAAGGGTCCACATCCTTGTGAGCATCTGTTACTATGTCTTTTTGATTATAGCCACCCTGGGGGGTGTGAAGTGGCATGTCGTTGTGGTTTTGATTGGTACTTTCCTAATGACTAATAATATTGAGCATGTGTTCATATGTGTATTTGCCATCTTGTTAATCTTCTTTTATAAGTTATCTGTTCACATCTTTGACCCAGTTTTTAATTGGTTGTTCATTGCCCTTATTGTTGAATCTTAAAAGAATTTTACCTATATTGTGGATATCAATCCTGCATCAGATGTGTGTTTTGCAAAGACCATCTCCTAGTCTGTGGTTTGAATTCTCATTACCTTAACAGTGTCATAATGGAGAAGTTTTGAATTTTAATGAAGTCCAAATTTCCAGTTTTTTCTTTCATAGACCATATCGGAAAAGTCATCGCCAAGCCCAAGGTCAGCTAGATTTTCTCCTGTGTTATATTCTGGGAGTTTAAGAGTTTGGTATTTTATATTTAGGTCTATGATCTAACTTTAGTTAACTTCTTTTAAAAAGATTTTATTTATTTGAGAGAGAGATAGAGAGAGAGAGAGCATGAGCAGAGATGAGAGGTAGAAGCAGGCTCTCCACGAGTGAGCCTGACATGGGGCTCGATCCCAGGACCCTAGGGTCATGACCTAAGCTGAAGGCAGATGCTTAACTGACTACAGTTAAGGTGCCCCTTGAGTTAACTTTTTAAATTCTTTTATTTTTTAATTGAAATACAGTTGACATATTTTATTAGTTTTAGGTGTACAATATAGCAATTCAGCCATTACATACACTATAAAGCGCTCACCCTAAAAAGTATAGTAACCATGTGTCACCACACTAACTTATTACAGTACTATTGACTTTATTTTCTATGTTGTATCCTTCATCCTTGTCACTTATTTAATAAATGGAAGTTTGTACCTCTTAATCTCCTCCACATATTTTGTCCTTCTCCTCTCCCCATCATCTGGCAAGCACTGGTTTGCTCTCATATTAGTGATCCTCTTTCTCTTTTTTATTGTTTTTTGCTTATTCAATTTTTTTTTTAGATTCAACATACAACTGAAATCTTATGGTACTTGTCTTTCTCCATCGGACTTATTTCACTTAGTATAATACCTCTTAGGTCCATCCATGTTGTATCAAATAACAAAATTTCATTTTTTTGTGCCTGAGTGATGTACCATTATGTATATATATCACATCTTCCTTATCCACTTATCTATTGATGAGTCCTTAGGTTGCTTCCATGTTTGGGCTATTGTAAATAATGCTTATAATAAACATAGGGGTGCATATATCCTTTTGAATTCATGTTTTGGTTTCCTTGGATAACTGCTCAGAAGTGGAATTACTGGATCATATATTCCGGTTTTTACTGTTTTGAGGAAGTTTCACACTGTTTCCACAGTTGAAGCACCAATTAACATTCCCACCAACAGTGCAAAAGGGTTCCCTTTCACCACATTCTCTCTAATACTTGCTTTTTCTTGTCTTTTTGATACTTATCATTCTGACTGGAGTGAGGTGGTATCTCATCATGGTTTTGATCTGTGTTTCCCTGATGATGAGTGATATTGAGCATCTTTTCATGTGTCTGTTGGCCATCCATATGTCTTCTTTAGGAAAACATCTGTTAAGATTCAGTGCTTATTTTTTAATTTGTTCTTTGTTTTGTTTGGGGTTTTTGGTGTGGAACTGTATCAATTCTTTATATATTTTGTTTATTAAGCTCTTATTGGATATATCATTTGTAAATATCCTTTCTCATTCAAAAGGTTGCCTTTTTGTTTTGTTGATGGTTTCCTTCAAGGTGCAAAAGTTTCTTTGTTTGATGTAGTCCCAATAGTTTATTTTTGCTTTTGTTTCCTTTGCCTGAGGAGACATCTAGGAAAAATATTGCTAAGGCTGACGTGCAAGGGTTTACTGCTTATGTTTGCTTCTAGGAGTTTTATGGTTTCAAGTCTCACATTTAGATCTTTAATCCATTTTGAGTTTATTTTGTGTATGGTATAAGAAAGTGGTCCAGTTCTATTCTCTTGCATGTGGCTGTCCAGTTTTTCCAATATTTATTGAAGAGACTATCTTTTCACCATTTTATATGCTTACCTCTTTTGCCATACATTAATTGGCCATATAATAATGGATTTATTTCTGTACTCTCATTTCTATTCCATTGATCTCTGTCTCTGTTTTTATGCCAGTACTATCCTATTTTAATTACTATAGCTCTGTAGTATAGTTTGAAATCTAGATTCCTGCCTCCAGCTTTGTTCTTCTTCTCAAGATTGTTTTGACCATTCAGAGTCTTTTGTAGTTCCATACAAATTTTAGGATTTTTTTTTTTTTAGTTCTAGTTCTGTGAAAAATACTATTGGGATTTTGATAGGTTCTGCATTCAATAGATAGATTGCTTTGGGTAGTATGGACATTGTAACAATATTAATTCTTCCAACCCATGAGCATAGCATGTCTTTCTTTTGGTTTGTGTCATCTCCGGTTTCTCTCATCAATATGTTACAGTTTTCTGGATACAGGTCTTTCACCTCCTAGACACTTTTCTAGCTTCTGAAATATCAGTTTGCTAATGCTCCATTTGTCAGAGCAGGTCCTAAGACCAAAACAGATTGAAGTAGGCTGTCCTGTCCCTCTCTGTGAAAGAATCTGCAGGTCTCACTGCAAGGAACAAGGAAGCGGGGAGGGAAACAAGTGAAGTGCCTGTGGCCATTGCTAGCAGTTTGTCTCTCTGATCATGGATGGAACTGATCTTGCCTTATTTGTGAAAAAGAAACAGATTTTTGGGGAGCACAATGTAATATGTAGAAAATTTATCTGCTGTCAGTACATGACAACTGGTAACATTTAGTGTGTTTCTTTGTCTGTAGTGGGTATTGCATTAGGAACCCCCTTCTTGACAGACCCAACAAGTTTTGTTCATGGTATCATTTTTCTCTTGAATCCATCAGTACCATCTTTCACTGTTACAGGTTAATGTTAAGATACACACTTTCTCCTGACCGAATGTGGGAAATAGCAGTTGTATCTGTTTTATTGCAGGTGTTTGCCCAGCTATTGTGAACACGGGGGCGAATGTTCCCAATCCTGGGACACCTTCTCCTGTGACTGCACACACACTGGCTACACAGGCGCCACCTGCCATTCCTGTAAGCCTCACCCCTCACTGTTTACCTTTCTGTTCTGATTTCTGTGCAGGTGTTTTCCTTTTCATGATTTGGTGTATATGTGTCTGTACCTGTGCAACCGTGTGCTAAAAAGCAACCACAAAAACCAGGAGTTATTTTAGAGATGAATTTTTGTCTTATTTATTTATTTATTTAGTTATTTTAGAGAGTGAGGGGAGGGGCAGGGGGAGAGGGGGAGAGAGAATCCCAAGCAGACTCCATGCTGGGCTCTATCTCATGACCCTGAGATCATGACCTGATCTGAAATCCGGAGTCAGATGCTCAACCGACTTAGCCACCCAGATGGCCCTGGCTAGTTTATTTTTCATTCATTTTATTCCCTAGTAATGTTAAGGCAGCTTATGGAAGTATGTAGTATCAAATAGGTCAGGAAAAAAAGAAAGGAGCAGGCAAAGGAAAATAAGTATGAGAAATAAGTAGTAAAACAAAAACAAACCAAAAAAAAAAAAAAACCCAAAATACAAAAAAACAATCTAGATGGCATGATAGTGTTACTTTTTCTGTTCATTGAGTTGGACCCAATTTTAGTTCTCAAAGTATAGAGGATGAGTTACTGATTGCTAGTATTTATGAAATCAATTGAGGAGAGTCTTCTGAGGAGCACAGGATGGGAACATTTAGATCCCTTGCAGTCTTGTTGGAAGTGGTTAACACACTGGGAGCCTACCACGTGCCTGTGGGATCCTGGTTCTCTCTTGTTCTCTGCATGTTTCAACTCCTTTAATCCTCAAAACTGCCCTAGAAGGTAAGTGTTTTATTTTCCACACTGCACACTGGAGAAAAAGGAGAGGCCAGGTGCTTTGACCAAAGGCACATAGCTGCCAGCCAGGACTCTCGACCACCTCTACATTCCGTTTCTTCCATCTTGAAGAATTATTCTCTCAATTTCACAGCTAACCAAACTTTGTGAACTCCTAATTTCATTACCGACTAGAAGCTGACAATGGAGCCCTGGGATCCTCATTGCTTTCTAATTATTGGCTTTTGTTGTTTATGTTTTTATTCTACTCTTTCCTTTTTTGTGTATTGCTGCTGACATTTCTCATTTTTAATTTAAATTCAATTAATTAACATATAGTGTATTATTAGTTTCAGAGGTAGAGGTCAGTGAGTCATCAGTTGCGTATAACACCCAGTGTTCATGACATCAAGTGCTCTCCTTAATGCCCATCCCCCAGTTACCCCATCCCCCCACCCCCTCCCCTCCAGCAATCCTCTGTTTCCTATGATTAAGAGTCTCTTATGGTTTGTCTCCCCCTCTGAGTTCATCTTGTTTTATTTTTCCCTCCCTTCCCCTATGCTCTTCTGTTTTGTTTCTTCAATTCCACATATGAGTGAGATCATATGATATTTGTCTTTCTTTGGTTGATTTATTTCACTTATCATAATACCCTCTAGTTCCATCAATGTTGTAATTGGCAAGATTTCATTTTTTTTTAATGGTTGAGTAATATTCCATTGTATATACCACCTCTTTATCCATTCATCTGTTGATGGACATCTGAGCTCTTTCCATGGTTTGGCTATTGTGGACGTTAATACTATAAACATTGAGGTGCAAGTGCCCCTCCAGATCACTACATTTGTGTCTTTGGGGTAAATACCCAGTAGTGCAATTGCTGGGTTATCGGGTAGCTCTAGTTTCAACTTTTGAGGAACCTCCCTACTGTTTTCCAGATTTCTGAGTCCCTTCTTTTGTAGCTCATTTCCCCCTCTCTGGGTCTTTAGAGAACCAGCATGACATGAAAATTCACCCAGGCAGAGCATGGATTGTCATGTATCCAACCTATGTGAACTGAACCCCAGGGAAACAGGCATTCATGTTGGGATGAAAAGCCCTGGTCTGCAGCCCATGGGGTTCCACAAAGGAACCAGGAGGCTCTTGAAGACAAAGGGAGGTGACTTAGCCCCCTAAAAATCCCATAAGTTCAACCAGAGCAATTCTACTTGCATCTACCTATTCACTAGTAGGTGCCACGTAGAACTTGTAGAACTACTTCCAAATAAAGACACCTCTTTATTTGGGAGGAGCTAGACATCTGGGAAGTCTGCAGCTGAGTATTTGTCCAGAGTTGCAGCCTGGAATGGGGGTGGCCTCTTACAGTGCCTCTCCATCACACCTGGCAAGGTAGAGCAGATACCTACTGAATATTAACAACTAAGGAATGATTGCTACAGTGTTATCAGCAACTTTGATTTAAACATCATTCCAAACAAATCTGATTTAAAAATTCACAGGTGTTATATAAAGGGTCTTTTACTTGGGCCTGAATAATTCAGTTTTGGTCTAATAATGACATTGACTTAATTATGATTCTCTAACTGTATACCCAAGTGAAGGTGAGATATTTCCAAACCCACAGTAAGGGATCAGAGGCCACTAGTGTTTGGTGTAAGTGCACAATTAATGTGTGTGCATTCACATTTAGAATAGGTGTGTTTCTAGTGTTTCCTCCTCTACCCTCGAGGGACCAACCCAAATGTAACCACTGTTATCACTTGGTGTCTGTCCCTCTGGACACTATTCTAGCAGTTAGGAGCATGTTTATGTATTTGTAGAAATGTAAACATGAGTGGACAAAGTGGCAGCATGTCTGGGAAAGCAATCCATATTGTCCTTGTGGCCATCAGAATAGATGGTCCCAGGTGAGCTATTGACTGGGGCCAATCTAATTTGACACACTTGACACTTGGCCATATTTTATAAAAGAATGTTTTATTTTGCAAAATCCCTGAACACACAAACATTTGATCTTCTTCTGTGAGAAGGGAGAAAAACAATCTCTCTGCTCCACCCCTCCCCTTCTCCAGGATTTTCTTCATTCTTTGAAATAGGCAGAGTTTTAAATTTTTATTTATTTATGATAGTCACAGAGAGAGAGAGAGAGAGGCAGAGACACAGGCAGAGGGAGAAGCAGGCTCCATACACCGGGAGCCCGACGTGGGACTCGATCCCGGGTCTCCAGGATCGCACCCTGGGCCAAAGGCAGGCGCTAAACCGCTGCGCCACCCAGGGATCCCAATAGGTAGAGTTTTAAAATGTGGATAACTCAGTGTTGAATGGCGTCACTTCTTGGCCCCCACTCTGCACCCTTTGTTCCTACTAGGATCACTCTACTTCATGGCTTTGTGGCCCTGACCCAGCCACTTCCTGGATCTGCGTTCATGGATCCCAGGCCTCATTCTTAGGGTGACTTAGAGGTCCAGTCCACACTATGCCAGAACCAGTACTATACTTCTTTCTTGGCTGCCATTAGCAACTTTTTAGGTTTTCAAAGGGTCTTTCCTGTCAAGGAAATGAGTGATGCACATGGGAGGTATTACTCAGTTGATTAGTCATTTAAACATATTCTGAACATTAATTAAGTCCATCATCTGCAGATGTTAATCACTTGCCTCGTGATAGCAAAACATTTATTGCACATATTAAAAAATTCAACTAAGAATCAGGATACATTGAAATTACAAAGAGACATTATATATATATATATATATATATATATATATACACACACACATTTGACTTTCAGTTTTCTTGAATAATCATTTGCAAAGCATTTAAGGAAATTTATTTTTAAAACACACCTTAAAATTTGAATGAAGAAGAGTTGCTGATTTATAAAACTCACCTGGAAAACAATGCATTGCACATGTAGGTTGTTTTAAGTAAACAGAGGATATAATTACTGAGTAATTTAATACATCAACGTGGTTATTACATAATAACGGATCACTCAGGGAGACAAAGCCAGTGCACTTCAGTTCCTTAGATATTATGAGGCAGAGTAGAAGTGACATGAGTCCAATTATCATGGTTTTGGAAAGAATCTTGTTTCTAGACAAAGCAGGGTTCAGATCCACATAGTGATACCTCTTAACATCTTTCACTGCAAGCTTCAGAGTCTTCATGCTGCCTGACTGAAACAGGGGACACTCCCCTAGAGAAAACATCCCCAAGAACAAGAGAGAATGAGTGTCACTGGGGAAAGTTTTCCATCATTAATGACATGCTGGGATTCATACAATTGCAGCCCCTGTCTGAGATCCCTGTCCTTTGCAGCTTTGTACGAGCAGTCCTGTGAAGCCCACAAGCACAGAGGAAACTCCTCAGGGCTCTACTATATTGATTCAGATGGAAGTGGCCCGCTGGGACCTGCTCTTGTGTATTGCAACATGACAGGTACGCTAATAAGCTTTATTGTGACAGTTAAGCTCATGTAATTGGTTGCTATGTGCAAAACCAAGAGGTTTTACCTCATAGAGTCATGTGTATAAGTAATATTTCATTTTCCCCAGAAACCCAGTTGTATGTGGTGGCCAGATACAGAGATGTCATAAACTGGTTCTGCAGAGGATCAGTGCCTCCACCGTAGCGAATGACAGCTGCCCTAAGAGAATTGATGCTGATTCTAATGCTTCTTTTACACCTGTGTCTA
Source organism: Nyctereutes procyonoides (assembly GCF_905146905.1). Lineage (NCBI taxonomy): Eukaryota > Metazoa > Chordata > Mammalia > Carnivora > Canidae > Nyctereutes > Nyctereutes procyonoides. The sequence continues at coordinate 61,093,498 of NW_026575146.1, read as the reverse complement.
TGGTGTGTGTCGATAGTCACATTTTCTCCTCATGGCTTTGTGGCCCTGACCCAGCCACTTCCTGGATCTGTGTTCATGGACCCCAGGCCTCATCCTTAGGGTGACTTAGAGGTCCAGTCCACACTATGCCAGAACCAGTACTATACTTCTTTCTTGGCTGCCATTAACAACTTTTTAGGGTTTCAAAGGGTCTTTCCTGGCAAGGAAATGAATGTACTCACATAACATTTCACTGACAGAAAGGAAACAACCTGCCTTCATGAAACTTTCCGTGCTACTCCAGTGGTGTGGACATAACAGGTACTTGGACAAATGCAGAATTTGGCCCTGCAAACTCTGAGACACTGGCCAGAAAAGAGTCAGCTGTCTGTAGTTCTAAGGTAACCATGAGTAGGTTATAATTTTCTTTCTTTGCTCTGACTTCATGTCATCCTGATTGGGATGGAATTTCTACAAGAAAGGAGTTATTTATGGGTGAATTTATGATGATGGTTTGTGACTAGCTGAAAGTCTGAATGCAGGTTTTATATCTACGGTCGTTTCATACATGACACAGAATCTGAGCATTTTGGCAGTGGTTAATCGAATGATTTGATCTGAATTGTCAATTATACCTTCCAGCCCAAAAATTACCCTCAAAGTTTATATAGAAAATGGGAAGGTCCTCCGAGCTTTGTACTGGATGCACATGTATGGCTGTTGGGGGTTTTGGGACAAACATTTTATCATAGATACTGGCCAAAACATAAATATATTGACTCACCTTTACTGAAAGATGTGTGATAAGTAAAGTTATGTGAGGAAATGGCCCAAGGGATCTTTTTAAATATTCTGGGCACCAGTGGTTATAACAGGCCTTTAACTTTTTCAATTTCTGCCTTGTTTTCCTGGCATTATCATGGCTCAATTGAATGCCAGTAACAAAAAAAGCTAAATAAAGATGCTGGCATCCCAATAATATTTTCTACTTTTATCAACCACGTGCTTAATTATCACGGAAGTCTAGGACATATTAAAGATTTTCATATATTTTGTCCTATAAGCAAAGTTCCTTATATGTTGAAAAAATTTCAACATCCATAGAAAAGTGAAAATGATCCCAGCTGGCACATTGAGAGATGAGTAAGGTTTCAATGACTGAAGCTGCTTTCTTGATAATTAACTGTTGGCAGGGTTGGTAAGGCTGAGGTCACGTTTATAAAAAAAAAAAAAAAGACATTTGCTGCCAAGAGGAATAACAGACAGCTAATTGCCTGATTGTCTGCAGTGTATGGTTATAATAAAAGAAAAATATTTTAATCATCACAAGTGGACACGTGGTCTTGGCTTCACCAGGAGGCTTTCGTTCAGCATATTTATAAAGCCGCTTTGGAATGTACCATTGGTTCAAAGACATTTGTTTTAAGACTAATTTCATGACATAACTGATGTGTTTTGATTGCCTGTCATTGCTGCTACCTTTTCAGAATGAACCCACAACCAGAGGAAAGAGTAGTTATCGTCAAAGTGCAAAAAGAAAGTAAGAGCAGATGCTCAGCTGTTTTGGTTAATACAGGAAACCCTCTGATGATATATAAGCTAGGATTTTTTTTTTAATCTTTGAGGCAAAAAGGAGCCTCTACATATAGGATGGAAGAGGTGAAATCTCTTGGTTAACCCTCCTGATCAATTTATATAGAAGATGAAGGTCTTGCAAACTGTCTGCTGAGGATGTGAATCATTCTCCTCCCCCGGGTGACTCAAAGAAATGTCCAGGTAAAGGCACAAAACTGAAGAGCTGAAAAAAGTTTCTAACAACATTGAACACCTATGTCCTCAGAATCTACTCTGTGCTGGGAACAGCCATAACCGCAGCAGGGAATGGAGTAGAACATTCACTCCCCTGGTATGGTGTGCATGTCTGTGAGAAGACCCTACCTCAAAGAGCAGCTGATGGAGTTTGTGGCATGTTGAAAGGCAGCAGGTGCTGTGAAGCTGAATACAGGGGGGGACAGGGGCATCGACCATGGAAGCGGGTGGTCATAATTTTAAATAGAGGAATCAGAAAAGCACTCAGTTTGCAAGTTATGTTTGAGCCAACCTGCTCAGAAGAAGCAGTTTGAGAAAACCCGAGCAGGCCTTAAAGCAGAGGGAATGTGCCACGGGGAGCCTGGTGTGCTGAACAAATAGGGGTGGAAGGACCAAATGGTGCCTTCATCCAAGTCACAAAGCTGGAAAGTCCAGGAAAGTCCAGGTCTCACACTAGTGGGGCAATTTGGGTCTTTAACCACCATGCTGTGCCAGGAGGGAGCAAGGAGACCAGTTAGAGGGTTGCTCCAGTAGTTGAGCCAAGACGGTGGGGGTGCAGGGCAGGTGGGAGCAGAGGAAAGGAAATCAGAGTCAGAACCAGTGGATGGGATGTGGCTGGAAGAAGACAGGCATCTAGAAAGCCTTCCATTTTGGATATAAAGAATCCAAACGAATTGGATTCCTTCTTTCTTTGGAAAGAAGGTGCAGATTTTATCAGCAGGGAGGAAGCATGACTGAAACGGAGTACTGTCGTTCCTGTAGTGAATACGTGAAGTTTGGGTTGCCTGCTGTTTGTCTAGTTAGTGAGGACCTGTTTGTTAGTCATAAAATCAAGTGTAATGTGTCATCCAAAAGCCCACTGGGTGGTTATGACATCCTTGGCAATACAAACTTCTAAAAATATATTTGGAGAGTGACTTTACAAATTAATTAAAAGACCAGCAGGCTCCCATTTGCTTTACTGTCACCAATGGACACTGTCCAGGGTCCCATTGCAACAGAGGGCACCTCGGGGTCCCCACATACTTGTCCATTAATGGGAAGCTCTGCTCTCTCTAGACCCAGATTATGGGGCAGCATCCCAGGAAAAGCTGTGGTTTTATTAAGCTTCCTAAGAAATTCTAATGTATGCACAGATTTAGAAACCACCCCCACAGAGCCGAGGCTCTTTGGTTTGACTGTGCACAGGCTGCTCTGTCTCTACAATAATTAAAATGGAAAGGGAGCAAAGGGCATCACAGAATGGAGAAATAAAACCAATGCAGATGTAAAATTTTGGTGCCACTGTTCATTTTTATGTTCTGGCAATTGTCCTGTTTTTCCCATTTGTATAGGTGGCTGTGGGTGAAATTTAATAATCCACTACTACACCCACAAAATCAATAAGAATTGTTTGCATACATTAAAATAATATCTAAGGCATTGATTCTGTGAGTTAAATATCTTCTAAACTCTCTAATTTAATTTTGGAAAGTCTTAAGAGCTGTAAAGTGCACATTGTGCACATGTATGTATGTGTGTAGGAATTCATGAAAATTATGGGTAATAATTTAATGATTGATATTGCTGTATGTTTTCATTTTTAGATAGTAGTTGATGTGAAGTATCCAATAACTAGTCTTCATAACTAGTTATAGTATCCTATAACTAGTCTTCATATTACTTTGCAAATGACCAAGCATTAAGTACAGATCATTGTATCACAGGATCTTTTGGGTGATTAGGTTTTTTAGAGAAGTTTATAGTTGTCTCTCATTAAAGAAAACTTCTGAAGTCAGTATATTCTTACTTGATGTGATGAGATAAATGCCCTAAAGTTCCATGAATTAAGATTGAGATGGAACAGAACACACACACACACGCACATGCACACACACAGCAGATTGAGGAGCAAGACTTAAAAATACTATAGAGAGGATTTCCAAATAATGTTAAATACCAAGTGTTTTTATGAAACACAAAGCCATAAGAAAAGCAGTGTGCTAAAGACAGAGAAATGCAGAAGCCGTCCAAAGACAACAAATATTTCCAGCAGCTACACTGCAAAGTATTTAATCAAAAGTTTAAAAAATCCAGAGTGATCCTGGGGAACTACAGACAGGAATGAACCAGAATTACATCTAAATGGTCCTTACTGATCAGGGTCACATGAGGTGCCTTCTAACAAACCTTGTTATTGACAGTGGAAGAACTAAGATCTTGGTCTTCTTCCCCAAGCCTAGAAATATCTCCGGTGTGAAGTTCTCCTTCTCCATGATGCTACAATGACTGTGGACAATGAAGAATTCTTTAACTGCTATAAACAAATTCTAACACTTGGAGAAACATACCAAAAAAAAAAATTCTAAACCAATGGCTAAGATTATAGCCTTAGCTTTCAAAAATCTAGGGCCAGGATATACTCTGCATAAAGTTTAGTACTTTTAGTATAGAAACAACCAAAACAAAACAAAAAAGTAAGCTATTTTTGAATGGACTCTTTGTGCCATTTGTTGGCAGATCAATCCATTTCTAAGCAGAAGTGGAACTTAATTTCTTTAGGGGTGGAATGAGAGATGTGAACTCCATGGCTCTACCCACTGGGAGAGGAGGGCTGTGTGTGCCCACCTGAAACACTGTGCAGTTGTCCTTTTCTATGTTTATAGTTGTTCTGCTCCAGAAACTGGTTCCCAGACTTGGCACCATGGGAACAATTGTTGCGAGGAGGAGATGGGATTGAGTCAGAGCAGTGGCTCCACATCAGGTTCAAACGAATCAACAGGGGGCTTGATGAACAAGCTGAGGACTGGGTCTGTTGTGCACCTGCCCGCTTCCCACTCAGATTCTGATTCATTGACTCAGTATGTCAATAACTCAGCACTTCTTACTCATTGTGACCACATACTCAGTCACGGCTATGCAAACCAAGCCACTGTGTTCCTAAAACAGCCCTCTTCCTGTGATAGAAATTGCAGCCGGCCTCCAACGAGCATCATGGTCTAACAGAAGACACTCAGCACAGTTGCATTACGTACAGCTCACATTAATTAAAAAAAAAAACACTCTATGGAATAGGCAACAGTAAAGCCATCCTGGTATGCTTTTTATGTTTGTATATTCCTATTGATTTTCTGTTTCTTTCACTTCTGTCTTCCTACAGCAGTTCCTGTCTCAGCACAACCAAACAGCTCCCTTTCTGGTCGACCATTCAATGCATGCATTCATTCACTCAACTCCCCCACTTGACCACTATCCTGTGGGCTTCCAAGTCCCACATGGCCTTTGAGTAAGAAGACGGAATGAACTTCTCTCATAGAATTTCAGGCTAGTGAGGGAGAGAGATGTAATTCAGCTAACTAAACATATTAGGAATATTGTAAGTTTGCATTTGCTATTTTAAATACAAGCATACCTCATTTTATTGCACTTTGCTTTATTGCACTTGGCAGATATTGTTTGTTTTTTTTTTTTTAATTGAAGGTTTGTGGTAACCCTGGGTGGAGAAAGTCTATCAACACCATTTCCTAGCAGCATCTGCTCGCTTCATGTCTCTGTGTCACATTTTGGTGGTTCTCACTACATTTCTAACTTTTTGTTATGATTATATTTGTTATGGTGATCTGTAATCAGTGATCTTTGATGTTACTATTGTGATTGTTTTCAGGCACTATGAGGTATGTGCATCTAAGATCGTGAACTTCACTGATAGATGCTGTGTGTGTTCTGACCACTTTACCAAGTAGCCATTTCCTCATCTCTGTTCCTTTCTGTCCTTGGGCTCCCTAGTCCTAGTCAATAGTCCACTATTGAAATTAGGCCAATGAATAACCACACAGTAGTCTCTATGTGTTCAACTGAATGGAAGCGCTGCATGCCTCTCACTTTCAATCAAAAGCTAGAAATGATTAAAGCTTAGTGAGGAAGGCATTTGGAAAGCTGAGGCCTCTTGTGCTAAATGGTTCTCCAAGTTGTGAATGCAAAGGGAAAGTTCTTGAAGGACACTGACAGTCCTGCTCCAGTGAATACATGAATAGTAATAACATCCTTATTGCTGACATAGAGGAGTTTTAGTGGTCTAGATAGAAGATCAAACCAGCCACAACATTCCTTTCAGCCAAAGCCTCACCAAGAGCAAGGTACTGACTCTTCAATCCCGTGAAGACTGAGAGAGGGGAAGAAGCTGGTCTGAAGCCAGTAGAAACTGGTTCATGAGGTCTAAGGAAGGAAGCCGTATCCATGGCATGAAGGTACCAGGTGATGCAGCAAGTGCTGGTGTAGGAGCTGCAACAGGTGATCCAGAAGATCTAGCTGAGATCATTAACGAAGGTGGCTACACTGACCAACCGATTGCTAGTGTGGGTGAAAGAACCTGCCATAGGAAGGAGATGTCATCTAGGACTTGTGTGGTTAGAAAGGAGAAGTCAGTGCCTGTTGAGAGCTTTCGAGGAGAAGCTGATTGTGTTGTGGGGGCTAATACAGTTGGGCACTTTTAACTTGTAGCAGGTGCTTATTGATCATTTCTCAAATCCTAGGGCCCTTAGGAATTCTGGTAAATCTACTCTGCGTGTGCTCTATAAATGGAACAGCAGAGCCCAGAGGATAGCACATCTGTTTACACCATGATTTACCGAATGTTTTAAGCCCACTGTTGAGACCCACTAAGAAAGAAAAAGATTCTTTTCATATTATCTTCACTTACTGACTATATACCTGATTGTATAAGAGTTCTGATGTAGTTGGACAGTGAGATTTATGTTGTTTTCCTGCCTGCTAATGTAGCATCCATTCTGCAGCCCATGGATCAAGGAGTCATTTCAACTTGCAAGGCTTCTTTTCTAAGAAATACATTTCTTAAGGTTATATAGCTGTAATAGATAGTGAGTCCTTTGATGGATCTGGGCAATGTCACTTGAAAACCTTCTGGGAAGGATTCACCATCTTAGATGCCAATGAAGAACACTCATAATTCATGGAGAGAGATCAAACTATCAACATTATTAGGTTTTGGAAGAAATTTATTCCAATTTTCATGGATGACTTAGAGGGATTCAAGATTTCAGAGGAAGAAGTCACTGCAGAGGTGGTGGAAACAGCAAGAGAACCAGAATTAGAAGTAGAGCCTGAAGATGGGATGGAACGACTGCAATCTCAGGATGCGACTTGAACAGAAGAAGAGTCGCTGCTGCCGAATGAGCAAAGACAGTGGTTTCTTGAGTTGGGATCCATGGGGATGTAGATAGTTGAAATAACAAAGAATTTAGAATATTACATCAACTTAGTTGATAGTTTGAAAGAAGCTCTACTGTGGGTAAGATACTATCAAATAGCATTACATGCTACAGAAAAATCATTCATGAAAGGAAGAGTCAATAAATGGAGCAAACTTCATTGTTGCCTTATTTTAAGAAGTGGACACAGCCACCTTGGCCTTCAGCAACCACCACCCTGATCAGTCAGCAGCCATCAACATCAAGGCAAGACCTTTCACTAACAAAGAAGATTACAACTTACTGGGAGCTCAGATGACAGCATTTTTTTTTTTAGCAATAAAGTATTTTTAATTAAGGTATGTACATTTCTTTAGACATAAGGCTATTATGCAACTGCACACTTAATAGACTCCAGTATGGTGGAAACATAACTTTTATAGGGATGGAAACCCAAAAATTCATCTGACTCACTGTCTTGCAGTATGTGCTTTATTGTGGTGGTCTGGAACTGGACCTGTGATTTCTCTGAGGTATGCCTGAATATATGAACACTTGTTGGAGATTTGGTTTTAAAAAAAAGGAAAGAAAGAAAAAAGAGGCTTTGAGTGTGGGGTTGGAGAGTTTCTTTCATGAGTACATGCACAGCTGCTGCAGTATTTATTTTTCTTTGCTTGGGAAGAGCTGTGATTTCATTGTTCACTGCTTTGCTCTTGAAAATTGAGGTTGGCAGTAAGCATGGCATCATTGGACGTCATGTGTGGCAAGTTTTGTTTGAAAATAGTATCTCTTACAGGAAATTATATAATGTTGAAATGTCAGAATTGAGAGAGAGAGAGAGAGAGAGAGAGAGAGAGAAGAGCTGCTCTTTGACGATTGCCATACACCATGACCCTGTCTCTTTTATATTGGCTTTTGTCTGGAAAGAATCCTTCCTGCTCCCACTGAGGGGTCATCATTCTGGCTGATTTCCTGCAGCTTCTAAAGGTAGCCCCCAAAATAGGCATGCCCAGCATGCGTGGTGACGCAAAACTTCTAGAGCAGGTCCCGTCACTGCTCTCAAAGGGGAGAAAACACCCATGTTTCAGAAAAGTTCATTTTCCTGCTCTCATCAGCCACACAGCACATCCCTGCCTGTGTGGATGGACCAGGCAAATAGTCTTGACGAACAATAAAAATATAAAACTCCGATTGCAACGCGGCCAGCCTCATGCTTGGTTAACTGCCTTGGCATTTGAAGATGGCCAGAACAATAGTTTTCTTTTTTTTTTTAAGATTTTATTTATTTATTCATGACACACACACATACACACACACACACACACACACACACACAGAGGCAGAGACACAGGCAGAGAGAGCAGCAGGCTCCATGCAGGGAGCCCGACGTGGGACTCGATCCTGGGTCTCCAGGATCACACCCTGGGCTGAAGGTGGCGCTAAACCGCTGAGCCACCCGGGCTGCCCAAGAGTCTTCAATCTTGATGCTCCCTGGTTCACTTTCCCCCTTTACCAACTATGGATTTGAAGGCTCAGAGAGTTTTTTTTGACTTTTCCAAGAACACAAATTATAACCCATATTCTCTCATTGACCATGACATTGTTCTCTGTCCATATCTAATTTTCTAAGCATATACATGGTGTTCACTCTGAGGGAATTATTTTGCTATCTTGCTGTGTGGTGGGCTGCAATGCAAGGGGAGATACTAATGACATTTCACGGTAATTGAGCTCTTGGGAGGTGCCAGGCGCAGGGCCAACCACATGTATCTGTTGCCTCAAGAGACTATAAGTCGTGTTCAGTAAGTGTCCTTCCATGTTAAATAGCAGATGCCTGCACTAATGACTGAGCAGACACTTAAAGCTGCATTTAGTGTGACCTATTAAGTGAAAAGATCATCTTCTGAAATCCCAAGAGAAGGAGGCCGTGAAGCAGCTACATCCTCTTGGGGAGTATCTAGTTATGTCTTAGAGCATTTGTTTGTGTGGCAAATATTGAAGTAAATCATGAAAAGCTCATGGCATCAGAACTGTGGCAAGAACGACAGCCCTTATAAGGGCCCCAGTGCAAATATTGATGAGAAGGGACCCAAAGGTGTGAGGCTGAGATGGTCGCACCTCTGGGCCTCTCCCAGGACCTGAAGGCTGCCTGCTTAGAGGAGTCATCCCTCCCCTTGGTGAAACACAGACATCAAGTCATCGTTGGCTCTGGCAGACAGACAACATGGCAGGGCCAGTGCCTCCAAGATCCCGGGCAGGGGCAGATAAGAGCCACCCATTGTCTTCCTCGGGGCACCCACTGACATTCACGGCAGCCACTTGGCCATCACCAGCCCTGTGTGCACACATGATCTAGTTCTATCGCCCCCCTGGAGTGTTTTCATTTGAAATACAGGAGAAGGCTCAGGTGCATGAGGCACTCCAGGAAGATCATGGACCTCAGCGGTCTTGGAGAACTTGACCTACTCAGAAAGCCCAGGGGCTCCCACTGGGTTGCTTAGAAATGTGTGGTGAATTTATATGGTTTCCTGAAGTTGGCCACGTGAGTTTTGCTAGGCTTTCCTTTTCTGTGTAGCAGGACGATTGGGCTGAATAGCAGATGGCAGCCACCTGCTGTAGGGTTTCTCTGGATAGTAACACAGTGGAGTTCTGAGAAGGCTTGGGGTTGTCCCTCTCAGAGGCACAGTGTGGTGGTCACATCATCTTCGTGGCACCAGGTATGCCTGCTATTGTTTCCATCAGCCTGCCCACGTGTGCCCCTGGGAGTGTACCTCCTCCACCAGTTCCTCACCTGCAGGCCGGATGTGATGGGTCCAGTCATCTGGCATGCTGCCTTCCTCCTCTTCTTTGAACCCGAGCACTCCTTTTCCATTGGAAGAGATGCAGGCAGCTGGCTTCATTTCCAAAGAGGTGGTGTTTGGACCCAACTGGGACTTCATTTCAAAAGACATCTGTGAGGAAAGGGATTTTTGCCTTCCCTTCCCGCGAGATCAATTTCCAGCTCATGAGTGACAGACCCACCAAGTAGATGGGCATCAAGTTTTTTGTGAAGAAGCCTTTTTTTCTTCTTTTCTCTCAGGGAGATGAAAATGAGCATAGCAGAAATGCTTTGGATTCACGTTTACTTGAATGTGTAAAATACAGATCTGTTTCTTTTCTATTCAACCACCTGTTTTCCCCTAAAAGACTCCTTGTTATGGTTCAGAGGTGTGTTCTAGTGTAGGAAGTGTTGCAAATTGCAAAGTGGATATTATTTGGCAAAATGAAGAAAAGCTAGGGATGTCATATGATATGGTGAATCAGTGTTATTTTTTACATCCTGCCTACTCAACCAAACCATCAAATTAATTTGATTTGCCTAAGCGAATGGCAGGCCAGGAGCCACTCACAGCCTCCCTACTCGTGTACAAATGAAAGGCTCCACTGAGCTGGATGAACATGATATGATGTGGTCTAATTCAACAGTTCAAAAATCCTGTTTAAAATTTTCCCTCATTACAATTAATTTCCTCAGATCTCATTTGTGCTTCAAACTACAGCGAAAAACCGTAGAGTATTTTTCCATCGTGCTGGTCACTTACATTCTGTGGTCCTTCTCCTCATGCTTGAGAGCTAAGGTTACGTTGCATCTCAAAGGTGCCTTCCCAGTTACACTTCAGAAAATCTATGAACATTATACATTGTGGAACGTCAGGAAAACATAATGTGCCCTTGTTGGGGTCCTGGAAATAGTATTTCTAGAAAGGGCAATTTAAATTTCTCTTTTTTTTTTTTTTCAAAAGGCAGCTTTGAGATTCTACTCATGTTTTTCCTTCTCTCCACTTGAAAAGGATTTCTCTTATTACATTTTAACCATGCAAGACCATGAATCCATCATAGTGACCACTAGCATATATGAGCCACTCAGGCACATCATTTTTCTTTGTGCCATAAAGCGTGAAAATAAATGACACCCCAGCATTGTAATTGATGAACTCCCCAGCTGAGCACATGGCTTCTCCATGGCTCCTCTTACCCCGTTTCGTCTGATGGAAGAAACCCTGACCATGAATGTGAGTAGGTAATTGCAAAAAATAACACCAGGTCCATTTAAGTAATTTTCCAGGAAAATGTTGAAATATAAAATGTCTGGTGAAAACATGATTAAAGGGGGGAAAAAACCTGTGGGATTCAAGTTGCTATAGGAACACTCATAGCCCCTTCAATGAGCAGAGAGAAGGGATGATGTATTAAAGCCTTTTTTCCTAACTGACCATACTGCTGCCTTAGTCATGCTGACTTGAAGTCTGTTTGTTCCTGCTAGATTTTGCATATTTGGCGATGTTTTTCATAGGCTTTGAGTCAGAGTTCTTCCTATGGCCCTTGGGGTTTTCTTTCTTGGATCTCTGGATGTAGTTGATGCATTTGGAGTCTGTGGGCACCAGTGTGACTATTAGATTTTTCCCCCAGGGCAAACCAGGTCAGGGGCCAGTAGGGACTTCTCAGAAGGTTCCTAGTAGCATTATTTTGATTTTTTAACCTTGCTTATATATTAGGCATTAGAAATAATAAGGATGAACCTCACATGACTGTTTCCAGCCTGTAGAATTTGAAAATATGTAGAATGATCATGTATATACCAGATGCATGTAAATGAAGAAGTTTTGTGACTTGATGAGTTAGGACAACTTGAAGCCAGCCTTTTAGCCACTGACCCATGGGCCTTTTATGCTGTGGGAGGAGATATATTTGGTGGAAGGTAAAAGAAGTCAAGATGTTTCTCTTCTGTTTTAAACATTGTGGAATAGCTTACTCATTGTTTTTAAATTTCTTTTAAAAATATAGGTAATCACCATAACAGAAATATGTCAGAATTTGCCAGCAGATATTGGTGTAGCTATGGTTACTGCCAGGAATAGTTATACTAGCTACTCCAAGGCGCTGGATTATATAGTGCTGGCCACTGAATGAGTTGCTGACACACGATCAGTCAGCTTTTGTCAAAAATATTTATTTCCTATAATTTTGCATGGTCACACAAGCTGTTTATTCTTCCAATGTGTCTTTTACATATTTCTTTGACTACTGGAGAAAAAGATGTTCGATCAGACGAGGAATATGCTTATTATATATATATATATATATATATATATATATATATATATATATATATATACATAAACACACACACACATATATAAACACAATAAAAATTTAGCTTTCTTTTTATGGTAATGGAAAGAAATAAATTAAGGTATGAAAAGTTTAATTTATAACTTTGAGTATTTTTTAAAGATTTTTTTAAATTTATTTATTCATCATAGACACAGAGAGAGAGAGAGAGAGGCAGAGACACAGGCAAAGGGAGAAGCAGGCTCCATGCAGGGAACCCGACATGGGACTTGATCCGGGGACTCCAGGATCGTGCCCTGGGCCAAAGGCAGGCACCAAACCGCTGAGCCACCCAGGGATCCCCAAACTTTGAGTATTTTAACACAGAATTTTAAGAATTGGTCCCCTGACAATGTTGACTACATTCAGGGTAAAACAAATTTAAATAGAGTCCTTACCATTAATAGTTTAACAACGTCACTTATGTTGATTCCAATGTCAAAGAGATCTGATAGCTACAAATGTAAAAACGTCAATTCAGATGAAAGAGGCTTTCCACTTCCACATTCATTTTTAATTACTCCAACCTAGTCACAGTCTCTTTCTCCCTCCCAACCCCATTTCTGCCCAGAAGACACCACCTGGACCTCAGTGCAGCACAATGGCTCCCACTTGGCCAGGATCAAAAGCTCCAGTGGAGAAGGCCTCCGCCCTGTGTTTTTCAAGTACACAGCCAGCATGGAGCAGCTCCAAGCCATAATTGACCGTGCAGACCACTGCCAACAGGAGCTGGCCTTCCACTGCAAGAGGTCAAGGCTTTCTACTCGCCACGGTGAGTAATCGGAATAATCAGCCTTTGTGGGCTGCCGTGCCCACAGGTGGCAGGTGCCTGTCACGGATGCATGAGGACTTGTGGCCTTAATGCCCATGTCACGATCTGGAAGTCACAGAGGTGCTTTTCCTTGGAGCAAAGAGCAAGGTCAATATGTGTTGACTTCAATATCTGAGGTCTCTTCCCAGACTCAAGTGGGCAACTGATCCATTAAAGCCTCATTAGGAGGCCCTTGGAATGCTCATTGCTCCTCCACCGTGAAGGGCAGGAACACTTCGATTCTGTTTGACCTCAGAAAGGATGGCTGACATCACACATAGCTTAGTTATCTGGAGGTGATTATTGTGTGAGATTCTTTTTCATAGACTGAATGTCATTAGTGCCTTGGGTAACCATCCATTATAGACCAATGTTGCTATCGTGCCTCTCCTTTCACACAACATACCTGCTAGTGGCTCATTTCCCATATCTGTTTTATTCTTGAGAATTCTATTTTTGGTTTTGTATTTTTTTTCCCTTGAAATGTCTCATTTTTGTCAGAATGTGCCGCCCCACAGCCCTTGTGAGACTCCTTAGTTTTCAGGAGGCTGATGGGGCATCTGGGGAGTGGAGTGAGCAGAGGGCCGTAGTCAGGGTCCCCTGAGTTCAGGTTCTGAGCCTGTTGCTCGGTGGCCCTGGGACTCTGAACACCATTTCATCCCTCAGAGTCCTCAGCACTCAGATGCTAACCTCTCCAGGACTTAATTGCACAACATCTTGCATGTAGCAAATGCTACTTATTTGCATCTCTCCTATGTATTGAATTTATAGTTAGCACTGGAGGGTTTAGTGTTTACTGTGAGTTGATTCCTGTTAAATAGATGACTGAGCTAATCTGGTAGGTTCCCAGAGGAAGGGGAAAGCAACCTTCAGGGGAGAAACAATGCAGGTTGGGCTGTCTGACCAGGGAAAGGAGGCAAAGGCAGAGGAGTGCTGATGCCAGCCGCTAGCAGAGTCAGAAAGCAAAACGCCCTAGTGAATCCGGGAGCACACTGGTGCATGCTGGCATATGGCCTGTCCCACAGTCTGTCCCACAGCCTGGACACCAGTGAGTCAGTAAAGAATTCCCACATGGGGGACCGGTGTCTACCTAATTGATTTGCAGGTGATTTGTTAACTGTCCTCCTTTCTGTAGCAATATATATATAAAACAGCAACAGTAGCAACAAAACCAAGTCCTTAACTGGGGTTAGGGTAAAGATGGAATGAGAAAAGTCTCTTAAACTCGTTAAATACCCACTAAAGAGACAAAACGGGGGACTTCATTGTCTATATACACTCGAGGCAGCTGCCTTTCTTATATGCTGCTCCCGGAAAATTCGTAGCACAAACCTAATTCAGACAGATTCTGGAAGCTCTTAATTAGGGTACCAGTGAGATAGGCCTGACATAGCATAGCCTAAGACACCTTAAACTGTGGCACTAATCCTTGGGGCATCATCGATAGGCACAAATGGGCATGCGCAGGTGATGCAGCGCAGGGGTGGCACCCACCAGCCCCCCCAACCCCCAGAGCCTCCTGCAGAATGTCGCCGTGTGGAACCTGCAGCATGTGGAGCAGGGAGCAGACAAGTGTCACGGAGTGGCCTGTGGAATGGGAATGTCAGTAGAAATCCACTTTTTTCCCCAGGAATTTCCTTCTGGGTTCAAATTCTCAGATGTTATCAGGAACCCGGGGTTAATCGTGAGAGGAGGCCTGCCTCAGTGTCACCGGCCCCGTGTCTGTCTCATGGTGTCCCAGGCAGGCTGCTGGGGAGCAGCTGGGCCTCCACCCTCATTAGGGTCCCACAGTGGTTTGGCCTCTGTGCTTAGGTGGTTTCAGGGGGTGTGGTTATGGGTGGTAAATAGGGAGCCTGAGGATGGTACGTGTTGACTCCAGGGGAGTGTTCAGTCTCTGTACTGTGAACGCCAGGGTCCCTGAGGACTGCCCTTGTGGCTGGAGCGAGGGACAGCCACCCCGGAGCTGAGGCAGTGGAGGCCCAGGAGGCCTGTGCCTTTTCCGTTCAGCCTCTTATTCTCTTAATCATTTCCTTATGCAAATTCTCTAGATTTCTCAAAGAAATCCTGAATGGAGCCAAGTGCACTCTGTACCTTTAACAACACCTGACAGTGCTTTCTCCGTAGAGAAAATGAAAAATTCGGATGTAAACAAACAATTGTGCCTCTGCGAGCAATGATTTCCTTGGCTCCTCCATCTATGAAAAGAATGAGTGTTGAATAATCATGTTTTTAAAATGGTGTTTTGAAAAATATCTGTTAAGTTGAAAAGATCTTCCACCCCCTAGAGATAAGTTTTCAACACACTGGGAAAAAAAAAAAAAAAAGATGAGGCAAAGATTGCAGGCATTTATGTCTTTGGCGCACATCTCCCCCAGCGGGCCTGCGGTGGGCAGTAATGAACTCGGCCCGGGCGTTCACAGGCGATGCTTGTCGGCAGAAGGTGAAGTCTCATCGAACGGGGAGCCGTAATGAGCCGTGGCGGTTGTAAGTTAGGGGGAAGGTGGGATGTGTTCCAGATTCCTGGTGGGGACAACCTGAGGGCTTGAGAGAGAGAGAGCATGCTCAAATGGACAGGCACCTTTGCAAGGCCGACTGATGGATGTCAGTCCCATTGCTGCTCCTGCTCTGACTCTCTGTTGATGAGGTACCGTTTCCCTCCACCCTCCTGAGGGCCTTTCTCCTTCATCATCCTCATGCAGGGGGCCTGCCCTTATGCTCTCTGGCCTCAGGGGACGCAGCCCTGCAGAGTGCAGGTGGCCCCCAGTTAATTGTGGGTTGTCCTGAGGAGGGGGTGGCGCTGACGCTCTGAGCTGTGTTGGCCTCAGTTGTCCTGAGCCTAAGACCCGCCTCAGGCATGAAGCCAGGTCTGTGGCTTCCAAATATAAAGCCAACCCTTCAGTACAAGAAAAAGTGCATGTCTCTATGAGACTTTTAAGATGTAACAGGAAGTACCAGTGTTTTCAGCTAATAAATAAGAAATCCACGTTTTGCATAATCACATTACATTCTTTCAATGGCATTTGAGGATCTGGAACAGATTTTTAGATTCAGTGTATAAATTACTCTGGTTTTCTTCTTTCTTTCTTTCTTTCTTTCTTTCTTTCTTTCTTTCTTTCTTTCTCTTGTTTTTTTTTTTTTTGACCATTCTTCCTTGAATGTTATGTCCAAATAAAGTATGTAATCGGAGTCCTCGAAAGAAATATGTAAATATTATGCCTGAATGAGTTAGGGACTACTTGCTCATTTTCTAATAAAAGTAAAACATATGGTGAGAGCATAAGTCTTGATATGGAAATATTTTTTAAGCAGTTGGAAGTCCTCATAGAAATGATCCTGTTGTGGAGTTAACATCTGTTCACGTCTAAAAAAAGTCTCTGTGTTTTCAATAGAGGGGAGTAAAGAACTATACTGGGGAGGCAGGCAGTGGGGGGCAAAGTAGGTGTCACCTTTCTCATACTTGTCTTTCAGATGGAACCCCAGTGAGCTGGTGGGTTGGAAGAACCAATGAAACACACACTTACTGGGGAGGTTCTCTGCCTGATGCTCAAAAATGTGCTTGTGGATTACAGGGGAACTGCCTTGATTCTCAATATCACTGCAACTGTGATGCTGACCGGAATGAATGGTGATTTCCATATAATTTCCCTGTGCAAACTGTAATTGTGTATTGCTTTAAACTATGTCACTTAGGCAGACATTGGCCAAGACAGTTCTATAAAGAGAACAGATTAAAGTATTCCCTAGCAAGATCAAGGTATAAGCTTTGATGTGTACGATGTAATTAATCTGAAGCCTAACTTGTTAAGGTAGCTATTTCTGTTTACCTGTGAATAACTAATCATGTCCGTTTTATTTTTTTCCTAATAAGACAAAATAGGAATACCAGGTCAATGTTTCCCATTCACTGAAAGTACAGTATCAGACTTCCTAAAGTTAGTTTAACCCAAACAATCAGGTGACTGCCCCCCTGGAAGGGGGAAGAGGTGGAAGAGGACAAATCTTCCAGCTAGCACTCCGGGTAGCAAGAAATAACTCCCTGAAAACTCGTATCTGCAGACCAACCTCACACAGATTTGGAATTCAAATTCAAATCCACAAGTTAGCGTGGCCACAGGTTGGCAGCACTGATGGCTCATCACAGAATTTCATGACATTCGTACTGGAGGTCTACCCTCCCCAAGGATTCCCGCAGATTAAGGGCCACCAGACGTGAGCTCATAATCAGCACTACGCAGCCCCCTGGGGGGACAGACGTGGGAAGCAGAAGAAACCACAGAGTATATGGATGCCTGAAAATGCCAGATCACGGCTACATTAAGAACATAAGATAAATAGGTGAGCTGTTTGAAAAATAAGCCCTGGAATTGAAACACGAGAAAGCAATCAGATACTATTGACAAAGGAGTTCGTGGTTTGCAATAGAACCACATGAATGTTTAGAAATGAAAATAGTATCATTGAAATTTAAGACTTGTCAGATCAGATATTAGACACAAGTGATCAGAAAATTGGTGAAATGGAAAATGCGTGTAAATAAGTGGCACGGACACACGATGGCAGAAAGGAAAGCAGGGACGTGGAAGGTTGGTGTGGAAAAGGCTGAACAGGTGTCTGAGATGACCTTCAAAGAAGAGATTGGGGATAATTCAGGGCGATAATCAAATAGGTTAGACATGTCCAGGTTTGAGAAAATACTAGGATACCGAACAAAATAAATAAAAGTAAACCCTTCTATAGACACATCATGCTGAAACCAAAGAAAATTAAAGAGAATGGTAAAGAGAGCAGAGGTGACCGGAAGACTCCAGAGTGAGGACATGTATATGGCCGAACCCCTCTGTGGCACTGGCGTGGCCCGAGGGCTTGGGCACTCCCCTCACTGTGCAGAGTGTAGTAACCCTCCGATGCCAAGTGTGTCCCCAAGCTGAGATACAGTGAACACCCAGACAGACAGACAAACAGACACGGAACAAATACACCACCAGTGGATTCCACAAGATGAAGTTTCAAGAACAATTTTCAGAATGAAAGTAAGTGATCTTGCAGGTTGAGTCTCAGATACAAGAAGAAATATTGAGGAAAGAAATGTGTAAACTCAGAAATTAACAAAAAAAAAGAGGCAAATACTAGACACTAGTCACATATCATGGCATGTATGGAATTGAAACAGGAGGAGGCAATCCGATCCTACCAACAAAATGATTGGGATTGACAGAGTAACTAAAGCAGTCTTCAGAAATAAAAATATAATTGAACCTTAAAACTTGTTTCATAGATATTTATTAAATTGCTTATAGTGCATATCTTAAAATTTTAAGTGAAACCACTGAAGAGTAGAAACAGTGCAATATTCAAATCAATAGAGGGAAGAAAGAAAAAATGGAATTTTAAAAACTTTGTTAATTCAAAAGAAGGTAGGAAATGAAATTTAAGAAAGTAGAGGAAACAATGAGCAACAAAATAACATAAAACTGTATGACTAATCACAATAAAGATGACAAAAATAGTCATTTAAATCCAGAGAGATGATTTTGTATTAAAAATAAGTATATCTTGTTTGTACACCTAGAAGTGTTGAAAGCATAAATGCTAAAAACAACTTACTGAGCAAATATGCATGGGAGTAACAAATTTTATTTTATTTATTTTTTTAAAGACTTTATTTATTCATGAGACAGAGACAGAGAGAGGCAGAGACACAGGCAGAGGGAGAAGCAGGCTCCATGCAGGGAGCCCAATGTGGGACACAGTCCCTAGACCCCGGGATCACAACCTGAGCCAAAGGCAGATGCTCAACCACTGAGCCACCCAGGCGTCCCTGGAAGTAACAAATTTTAAAGCCATTTTTTGGGGGAACGATTTTATTTATTTGACAGGGAGAGAACACATGTGCACATGAGTTGGGGGTGGGGAGGGAGAGGCCGACTCCCCACTGAGCAGGGAGCCCAGTGATGGGGTTCAATCCCAGAACCCTGGGATCGTGACCTGAGCCAAAGTCAGACGCTTCACTGACTGAGCCACGCAGGTGCCCCAAAATATTAAAGTCTTATATGGGCGACGATTACTACCACTATGTCATGATGCTTTTTAATTTCACCAGAAAACCATAATAATTCTAAACCTGTATGTTTCTAATAAAAATGACTCAGAATGTGTATAGAAAATAATCGGCTGAACTGAAATAAGGAGTATACAAATCAACCATTATAAGAAGAGGTTAAACATACATCTGTTAGCAATTGGTAGATCGTGCGGACAAAAATTATCAAGGGTGCAGAATATTTTTAAGTGAAATAACAACTTGATTAGGTAGGCACCTAAAATTATAGAATAGATAATTTTCTCAAGCACACATTTTGCAAACTGATTTTCCTAATATTCAATAAAGCAAAGCCCCCCAAGTTTTACAGTAGTTGTTACCATATGGACAATTTCTCTGATTACAGTGCCTTTAGGTTAGAAATGAATAGTAGAGGGACAAAAGATGTAGGAGGCATTTCAAAGCCATAAGTCATTAGAAACCAGGAAATGAGGATGACATTACTCATAGAAAATATGGTTGTCTCCCAGGAAAACCCAAGAGAACATACAGAAATATTATTGAAATTAATGAGAATTTAGTAGGGCTACTTATTGAATCTTAGAATAACTGGATTCCTATGAAGAGCGTGTTACTGTAAGAAAATATTATGAAATCCACTTGCAAAATCAACACCAAGAGTATAGTACCTTAGAATAACAAACATATGCAAAACTTTTATGGAAAAGACATCAGAAAGCTTTATTATGAGATTATAAGAAGATGTATCTAAATGGAGACTGCTGGGAATTGGAAAAATAAGTATTTTCTTGATTCCGTTTAATTCCAACGCCAAACATTCGTTTAGCGCTTGGGACAGTGACAAGCTGGTAAGATGTACGTGGAAAAGCAATGATAAATAACAGTTCCGAAGGTGGAAACAAGGAGAGGAGCCTGGGCTTCCTGGACTTAGAGTGTCACGGGGCTGCAGGAGTTAAACAGAAGGGGTTGGTTTGCCAAAGCAGCGAGCAAATCCAACAGCAAAACCCAAGAGAGAGCCTGGGAGCTTGCAAAATCTAGAACTCCAGGTGCTGGGCCCTAGGTGGTCCTCAGTCTCTCTTTCTCTCCAACAATTATGAAATGTGAAAGCTGACCTGGTATTTGTCCCCTGGAGCTTTTCCCACAACTCAAAGTCGTGATAGCTCTGTTACCAAAAAACATCCCCCGCGACACAACCAGTGGTAAGAGACCTCTCTAGAGCCTTCACAGCTGAAACCCAGAAGGAAGTGGCTTTGGAAGTCCTCTCACTGAACGTTTGAAACCTACTGTGAGGAATCATCATGCCTAGATAAGCAGCTCTCCCAACTTTTGGAAAAAAAAAAAAGAGAGAGAGAGAGAGAGAAGAAAAAAAATATAAACTGAAATTGAATGAAATGAGGCAATTTCGAATGAGTCTGGTGACCATGGCAATGAATAACATCCTGCATAAAGCGTGAACATTTGGAAAATGACCCGTGCTGATAAAGAATTTTAAAATCTGAGTTGTTTAAAATTTCCTCAGATTCAGGAAGTTACTTTATAAACACCAGACTGAAAAAAGAACTTATTATAATATCTGCCTTAATACACACAATTACCCATTATGATGTTCCCTAGGTTTTTTTTTTTTTCTCACAAGGCTCTGTGCTTTGTCATTGCTAAAAACAATTAAAGTGTAGCTTTTCACTACATTATAAATGTAGCTTTTAAATGGTTCTTTAAATTCAGGAATACTCAGTGAATAGTAATACACTTACATTTTTCCTCTGGGATGTTCTACCAAAATAACGACGACAGGAATTAAAACGCTTATTTGTAACATTTACTGATACTAAACACCAGGAATTAATTTGATGTGTTCCCCACATTTATCACAAATATCTTTTTAGACTGACTACCTTCTAGCTTGTGACCACCCCTTCCCAACAAAGCCAGGTGTGAGGTGTTTCGGACAACCTGCCTTTGTGTTTCCATCCAAAGAAATCACAGAGCCTTAGCCAGATAAAGCCATGTGGTTTTATTTAGTCTGATTTTTGGAAGCGATCTGATTTTTTGTAAAAAATTATTTCTGAACTTTAAGGATATTTAGTTCACATTTTTCATATCTTCCCAATATGCACTGGTGGTCACTTTGTCACATTTTTTAAGCAAAATAAAAATGTTAATACTTTTAAACTTCCTACCTCAAAAGAATATTTTTGATGCCTGAACAGAATTGAAATGATTCACTATTAAGTTATGCAGATTTTTTTTTTGAGGCAAAGCCATTAGGCTGAACCATTCAAAATTGCTGATTGTTTTGACTTGTAAAAGTGTCAGTTTTAAATGCTTCCATCTGTATATATAAGAGTGAATGGTGGCTTTGTAATTGTTAGAAATTCAAGCTTCTTAGGTTCTACACAGATACAGGGCATCAGAACGATACATTAGACAAACTATTATTTGTTCCTAAATCCAAAGTGCATGTGTAATTGAAGTATATAATAAAAATAGGAACAGCTTACAAGGGGCAGAAGAATCTTCTTTCTTTGCCCAGACTGGTGGTTGGTGTACAGCCTGCTTACTACCCAGGACCTTTGGCTCCTATTCTAGTTTTTGTTGTATTGGAACCATAGACATTAACGCTGTCCTAAATATTCACTTACATGACTTTATTATATTGCAATTCTATTTTTGTTATTATTTATAATCTCCACTAGATTTCTTGGGGACATTGATGGTGGGTTTTATGTCCACGTCCCCAACACGCAGGGCCTGGCAAGTAGAAGCTGCACAATAAATGTTGGTTGAATGAATGGATGGTCATGGACAAAGCATTTCCCATGCATTATCTCACTTATTAATTTTAAGAGTGCATTGTATCATACTTTTAATTTGGTTTTGAATCAGTATTTTCTTTTGTCTTGTGTTTTGTTTTTAAACCAATGGCATCAATTAAGTAAGGAAATGCCTAGTAACCACCACAGGAATTTTGGAAAATTTAGTAAAAAAAAAAAAAAAAAAAAAAAAAAATCTGGGAATTGAAAACTTGTATCTTGTCAGTCAGTTCTTGTTGTTATTTTTTAAAGATTTTATTTATTCATGAGAGACACAGAGAGAGATAGAGAGAGGCAGAGACACAGGCAGAGGGAGAAGCAGGCTCCACGCAGGGAGCCCGATGTGGGATTCGATCCTGGGACTCTAGGCTCACGCCCTGGGCGGGAGGCAGGTGCTAAACCGCTGAGCCACCCAGGGATCCCTGTTGTATTTTTAATGAAGCCAGAGATCTTGCATCATATGTAAGTTCTGAATTTAAATTTTACATGGTGGCTAGATTGGAAAGAGCAGTGAGCTGCTTCATTGCAGTGAAAATGTCATCTTACGCCCGCACTGATATATAGGATTTTGGACCTGCCCTCTTTCTTCTCTGTGGTCACATAGATGGACAAGGATCTCTGATCCTCAGATGATCTTATTAAATATGTTACTATGTAAGAGTTCAGATGAGCTGTTTGATTTTCCTACTGTTATGTATGTATGCATTTAGTTTAATATCTCTTGAACTGCAGTAAGAGACTATTACTTATCTGGATGTCATTCCAAATAATGTTAAAGTGGTTGCATTTGTTTTGTAGGACCAGCGACACAGTAGTCCTTTCCCATAAGGAGCACCTGCCAGTCACTCAGGTTGCGATGAGAGACACAGGCCAACCACATTCAGAAGCGGCTTATGCACTGGGGCCTCTGCTCTGCCAGGGAGACAGTAAGTAGTGGCCAAGAGGAACTGTCTTGACCCCTTGAAAATCCATGTCAATGTGTTAGGAGAAATTTCACTGCCTGAGTTCATAAAAACACTGTCTATCCTAGTAATCTATATTTCATTAGCCATATGTTCACTTATAGAAGTGTATGTTGGCATTGTACTTGAGAAAAAAAATGAGAAAAATTCTATTACCTTTTGTGTATGTGTCCTTTACATAGTATTTAAATCAGACTATTGCTGTGAATGCTCATGGAATGATCTGAAATATTGTACCACCTGGTCAGCAAACATCTCATATTAGCCTACTAAGTATAAGTATTGGCTGGGTGCTGAGATGCCTAAAAGTGGTAAGATAATGAGAAATAAGGTGACCGAACCAATCCAGTGGACCTGTTCATACCTTGTGGCCATTCTGCAAACCTCAGTGGTCTTCACTCTGCTTATCCCTCCAATTGCATCTGGATTTCTTTTGTATCCCACCTTCTTGCAGACTAACTGAAATGAAACAGATCAGTTCTACCTTTAATTTACCTCTTTCTAACTCCCTTTCTGATCCATCACTCCCAAGAAACAGTTCTTTCTAGCTCATCGATGAGACCTCGATATTACTAAAGCCAAATTTTATTCTCAGGTGTCCTCTGAGTTGACCTGTCAGCCACTTTGGTCTCCTCTCTTGATTTCACTCTTTGATTCACGTCTTTACTTGGCTACCAGATTACCACATAATTCTGGTTTTCCTTCTTTTTCTTACCCCTTGCCAGTGGCATCATGTTGGGGTGGCCCAAACTTGAATTCTTAGCCCTCCTTCTCTCTGCTCTCCAGTGGCGAGCTGTTCCCAAAAGGCTTGTGGCTTTAAATACCACATTGATGTCAATTATTCCACCATCTATACCTCAAGCCCAGTCTCCCTGAACTCCCAACTCCAGCCTCCAGCTGGTTATTCTGTATCTCTGCTTGTCTTTCAGCAGGCATTTCAAAATCAGTTTATCAAAAATAAGGGGAAAAAATGTTTCTACCACAGCCCTCCCCAACTCAGAGCATGGCAACTCCATTCTTCCTTTTGCTTAGACTGAGAACGTGACAGTCATTCGTAACTTCTTTCCTCTTTTCACACACATATAATTCATCCACAAATCCTATTGCTTCTAACTTCAAAAACAAACCCAGAATCCACTTCCATGACCACTAGCACCTGAATTGTTGCTGTGGCTTAACTGGCCTGCCTACTGCTTCCTCTGCCCATTAAGCTGATACTTCACATAACAGCCAGAGGGATAAGTCATGTCATGTCAGTCCTCTGCCCCAAACTCTGCAAGGGCACTGGTATCAGAGGAGAGGCCAAAGTGCAATATCCACCGAGGCTACGGTGGCCATGCTGCCCTCTGAGCCCATAGAGCAGCAACCCACAGGAGATCCTGCCATGTGAAGAAACCCTGGCATTCCTGAACCTTGTTATTGAGAAAAAGTAAGAGTTTCCTACTTCAGATAACAAAAATATTGAGATGTGGATGGTCAAAATGTAAAGAACATATTAACGTGCCTTGACTGAGGATAGTATGAAGCGTTGATTTTTTCCCCCTCATGACATTAAACTGCAGACCACGGCTCTGTTTCTGGATAAGATAAAGTGAGCATGCCCACCTGATCTCTCCTACTGAGTCCACTTATAAAACCTGGATGGAATGCCTGAGGGGTTATGTCAGGACTCTGGAAAGCAAATAGTAGTGAGGAAGAAAAATGAGAATGCACCATTTACTTTATCCTCCAGTATCTGTTGGCCAACCGAGATGTGGGCACTGGATCACAGACAGAGAGGTTCCAGGAGAAGCCCTCTAGCCCTGGCTGAGAGAGAGAGAACAGAGAAATACTAACCTTCAGTGAATGCAGGATCCCATTTCCTTCTCTTTTTTATGTTTTCTGAGCCCCAGGCCCCAGGCAGACCCATGGCAATAGCAGCAGAAGCTGCCCTGGGAGCTCAAAAGAGCCAAAACTTCCGAAGGGGCCTTTGGCACTAAATAGGGCAGCAGTGACTCAGAGATGGTGGAAAGACTCCTCCTAGTTTTGTTTTCTTTTTCCAGTTACCCATTGTTTGACAATGGACTTGGTATAGTTGCCCAAGTGCATAGGAGAACACAAGAGAACAGTCTAAATAGAGCCTGTTTTCTGGTTCTGTGATTAAAAAGGGAGACCAGGGGACCAGGGGAGGCAACTGTTCAGGAAAGCATGCTATATGTTGCTTATGAAGTCCTGGGCTCACCTCAGAGCAACATGTGCATGGAATCTGATCCTAATTGTAGACCCAAGACGTTGAGAATGGAGCCAGGAGGCTGCCACCAAGTCTGGCCACTGGGTGGTGCATGAGTGAGGCCAGTCTGAGTAGTACTGCAAAGACTTTGAAAACTGGACTGTAGATTGCAATGCATGGCCGGATCCTAACCAGGCCAACTGCCAAAAAAAAAAAAAAAAAAGCTAAATAAATAAAAAACAAAAAATAAAATTTGTGTGTGTATATATATATATATATATATATATATATATATATAAAATCAACATTGCTCCACAAAATTTAAAATAAAGCCCAGAGTTTATTAGTATAATATTTAAAATATCTAGGAAATAATCCAAAATTAGTGCAAAGAACTTAGAAAAATCTAAGCTGGCTGAGGAAAATATAATCAACAGATACTAATACAAATATCACACAGAGGTTAGAATCAACCAATTAACAGCGATTACATAAGAACTCTAACAAGTAATCATAAACACTCTGGTAGCAAATAGCAAAAGAACATTTCACCAAAGAAATAGGATATATAAAGAGCTAAATGAAAACTTTAGAACTGAAAAATACAGGACCAAAATAAAAGATGCCCTGGGTGGGCCAAATAGCAGATCTGAGATGAGACAGTCAATGGCCTTAAACATAGGAATGACTCAATCTGATCAAAAGAAAAAAAAAATCTAAAAATGAACAAGGCCTCAGGGAACCGGAATCAACAACAAAAGATCTAACATTCATGTTATTGAACATCCAGAAGTAGACCGAATAGTGTGGTGCTGAAAAAAGTATTTGAAAAAAATAATGGCTGAAAAATGTCCAAGTTTGGCAAAAGACAGACTTGAGATGTTGAATGAACTTGAAACAGGATAAACTCAAAGAAATTCATATCCAGACACATCATAATCAAACTGAAAACAAAGACAATGAGAGATGTTTTGAAATCAGCCAGAGAGAAGAATTCTGCATCATCTCCAGGTGAATACCTACTCAAATGGCAGTGACTTTCTCATTAGAAATATGGAAGCCAGAAGGAAGTGGCAAAACATTTCTCACACCTTAAAAGTAAAGAATTGTCAGTCCAGAATTCTACATTCAACAAAAAATCTCCTTCGGGGATGAAAGTAAAAATAAAGAAATTCTCAGATGAAGGAAAGCTAAAAGCATTCATTACCAGAAGACACTCTAAAAGGCTTTCTAAAGGAAGATTCAGACAGCAGGGAAATGATATCAGAAGGAAATTTGGGACATCGGCAATAGCAAATCAGCTTTAGAAATGGTAAATATTGGGGTACATGTAATAGACTATTCTCCTTTATTTTAAATATATCTGTGGGTTGAAAGGAAAAAATACAACATAATTTCATAGGGTTTTTAATTTGTATAAACGTAATACATTTGGCAACAATAAATAAAGGGGACTGGGTAAAATGCCAGAATTATTAGTGAGATTTTGACATATAAGACAAAGTGGTTAAAATGTAGATCCTGAGCAGATGTGAAAAGGTAGGTATATATAGTCATTCCTAAAAATAACTGATCAAGGAACTACTATAGACAAATAAAAATAGAATACTAATGAATGTTTAAATAACCCAAAAGGTGATAGAAAAGGAGAAACAGAAGAACAAAAAGAATTAACAAACAAGAAAAAATTAAAAAAATGATAGAACTAAATTCAACTTGTCAACATTTGTATTCAGTGATTGGTCTAAACACACCAATTAAAGGACAGATTGCTATGACTCAACTATGTACCGTGTACAAGAAACTCACTTCAAATATAATGATATCATAAGTTTAAAAAGAGGTGCAGGAAAAGATTCACTACACAAACACTAATTAAAAGAAAACTGGAGTTTCTGTATTAAACTCTTTGCTTGAAAGCATAGAAAATGAATAGATAAAAAGGTGATTAGGAAGACATGAGGATCTTAAATGTGTTTGCTAATAACTGAGTTTCAAAATACATAAAGCAACAACTAAAAGAATGGAAAGGGAAAGTAGACAACTTCATAAGTAGAGAATCCTCCTCTCTCATTAACCTTTGGAAATAATAGAGGGAAAACAAGCAAAGTCTGTACAGAAAACTTGAATGTCACCACCAGTCAACAGAATCTAATTGACATTTACTGAACATCCTACCAACAGCAAAATACACATTCTATTCAAATGCACATGGATACACCATATTCTGTGTCATAAAGCAAACTTTAGCACATATCAAATAAATCATACAAAATACATTCTCTAAAAGAGTGAAAATATCAGTGAGGGTGACAAAACATGAGAGACACCTAACTCTGGGAAATGAACAAGGGGTAGTGGAAGGGGAGGTGGGTGGGGGTTTGGGGTGACTGGGTGATGGGCACTGAGGGGGGCACTTGGTGAGATGAGCACTAGGTGTTATGGTATATGTTGGCAAATTGAACTCCAATAAAAAATAAAATATAATACTTAAAAGGGTACATTTTATTGTATGTAAATCTATAGTATCTAAAAACTAATAAAATAGATTTTCAAAAATTAAAAAAAAAACAAAGTACATTCTCTGACATAAATTAATCAAACTAGAAACAAATAACAAAGAGAGTGAGGAAGTTTCCAAATACTTAGAAATTAAACACCAAACTGTTAAATAATAAGAGTCAAGGAGGTCTCAACAGACATTATAAAATATATTGACCAACATATCGAAAATGGTGGGAAACAGTTATGGCCATGCTTAGAGGGGTATTAATAGCATTAAGTTCTTGTATTCTGAAAGAAAAATATCTCAACTCACAATCTCTTTCAGAAGAGGAAATTCTTCCCAACATTTTATGAGGGCCAACATTGTCCTGATCCCCAAACTAGACAAAGAAAATGCAAAAAAAAAGAAAAGAGAGAACTATGGACAATATCATCATGGACATATATGCAAAAATCCTCAACAACAACAACAAAAACTCATTAGCAAAATATTTTAAAAAATATTTAAAAGAATAATACAACATGACCAACTGGGGTTTATCCCAAGATGCAAGGCTGATTGAGTGTAGTAGACCCTGGAACAGTGCAGGTCCACTTATGGGCAGATTTTTTTTTTCAATAAATACAGCACAGGTCCGTAAATGTATTTTCTCTTCCCTGTGACTTTCTTAATAACACTTTGTTTTCGTCAGCTCACTTTACTAAAAGAATACGGTGTATAATACATATAACATACAAAGTGTGTTTTAATCAAGTGTTAATGTTATCAGTAAGGCTTTCAGTCAACAGTAGGCTATTAGTAGTTAAGTTTTTGGAGGGTTAGATGTGACACATGGGTTTTCAACTGTGCAAAGGTCTGCCTCTAACCCCTTTGTTGTTCAAGTGTTGACTATATTTGAAATCAGTCAATGTCATCGATCGTATTAACAGTTTAAAGAAGAAAAATCACACCAGATGTTTTTTCTGCATCAGTTGATATGAACATGATCATTTGAATTATCATAACTATATTATGAATTAACAGGATAATAAATTTAGATCAGATAGCATTCACAATAAAATTCTTAGCAAACTATGAATAAAAGGGAACTTCTTCATCCTAACAAAGGGTGCCTATATACAGAACAGCTAGCATCATAATTCTTGATGAAAAACTGAATTTTTTTCCCCTAAGACTGGGAACAAGATAAAGATACTCAATCTTGCCACTTCTGTTATACAACTTCAATCATGCTAGAAGTCCTAGCCAGTAAATGTAAGGAAGGAAATAAGTGCATCCAGTTTGGAAAGCAAGAAAGAAAACTATTCACAAATACAGGTGTGATCGGCACAAATGTTTATAAGCAGCTCTGTTTGTAAATGACCAAATCTGGAAATGACATTGACATTCTCAGATGTGGATGAAGAAATGTCGGCCCCATCCGTATGATGGAATACTACAGAGCAGCAATAACTTGTGACAACCTGAATGAATCTCAAAGGCTTTACCTTGAGTGAAAGAAGCCAATCTCAAAAGGTTACATCCTGCATGGCTCCATTTATATGACACCTGGAAAAGGCACAGCTATAGATCATGGTTGGCAGGGCCTGGGGCAGAAGGGTGACGTGACTATAAGGGAATTGCAAAAGGGAGTTTTGGGGGAGATAGAATTGTCCTTTATCCTGATTTTGGTGACAGTTATACAAATCCATGCATGTATTACAATTCATGTAACCATACATCCCCCAAAAGTCAATTTTATTCTACAACAATCATTAAATAATATTGTTTTCTAAAAAAACACAGGGCATGTCCAATAATTATCTCTCCACTCAGTTGCAGCCTTGCAGTCCAGAATCTTAATCCTTCGAAGAGTCAGTATCTGAATATTCACATTGTGGCTGTATGTTTGGAAGAACCCCCAAATGAAGGCTTGCCATGAATGCACTTAATAGTTTAAAAAAATGCTAGAAATACAAAATACGGTTGTTACTCCATTTCATTGTTATTGTCACTGTCTTTTTTTTTTTTCTTTTTGGAAACAGATTCATTTTGGAATTCCGCTTCTTTCAATACCGAGACTTCATACCTTCATTTCCCTACGTTCCGTGGAGAGCTCAGTGCTGACGTGTCTTTCTTTTTTAAGACGACAGCTCCTTCTGGGGTGTTTGTTGAGAACCTGGGGATTACAGACTTCATCAGGCTAGAGCTGCAGGGTGAGTCGCCCCCTGCACAAAGCCAGCAGGTGTTCAGTGCTTAACAAGAACCCTTTTGGGAACCAAACTCCCAAAGTGCTGCCATGCTTTCTTTGTCACTTGTGTTTCTCTAGTAAATATTAAAGTTCTTTTTTTAAACATTTATTTATTTGATATAGAAAGAGAGCATGCAGGATAAGGGGGAGGAGGAAGGGGCAGAGGAAGAGGGAAAGAGAGAGTCTTAAGCAGACTTCGGCACTGAGCACGGACCCTGATGCGGGGCTTGATCTCATGACCCTGAGGTCACAAGGTGAGCCCATACCAAGAGTAGAACGCCTAACCGGCTGCACCACCCAGGCACCCCTAAAGTTCTATTATTTTGAATCATTATTTAAATAAAGAGTAAAACAGTGATTCATGAAACACAGCAGTCTGCCCAATTCTGTGCTGTGCTAACTCTGTGTGCAATCGGGACACTCTAAACCAAACTGGTCCAATAACTTGCTCACTAAATTGCAGAATCATTTCATTTAATTGCCTAGTCCCATTGCTTGTGCACATATGCAAGGCTCAAATCCTTACTTCAAAATTTCATGGAGGTCTTTTAAAATAAAGTATACGAAGATTTAAACCACCTTTAAATAAAATCTCACATATACACCAAACCAGATCACATGTCGGTTTTCTTCTCTTAAGGAATTATCTCTACTGCTTAGAGTTGAGCAAGATGAAGAGTAAGCTCTGAGGAGGAATATGTTAAAATGGCTATGTTTTTCTTCCTCCAGGCTACACATTTATTTTGCCCTCCTACCCAGCTCAGAGTGACATTCGTCTGCATCGATGTCACGGTCGACTTTCCTAAGGAGCCTGTCATTTCCCTCCTGCCTACCAAGGCTGACTTTCCTCCCCTGTGCATGAACCGAGCTAGTCTCCTATCTGTACTTGCAGCTCCTGCAGAAGTGACCTTCTCCTTTGATGTGGGGAACGGACGTTGTGAGGTCACAGTGCGGTCACCCACTCCCTTTAACGACGATCGGTGGCACCACGTGAGGGCAGAGAGGAACGTGAAGGAAGCATCGCTTCAAGTGGATCAGCTGCCCACCAGGACCCAGCCCGCGCCCACTGACGGGCACGCCCGCCTGCAGCTCAACAGCCAGCTCTTCGTGGGTGAGTGCGCGTGGTTTCCCGCTGAGCTGCGCGGCTGGCCACGGGCCCAGAGCAGACGCTGGTGACAGGTGTGCGCTGCCTCGGTCCGCACGTGTACCGCCGGCTCCCTCGACCCTTGGCCTCCCTTGCCAGAGATGGTTGGGAATACGGTTTCCTTAGAATATTGCTACTGATTCTTGTTTCTGTAGATTTCCCAGTTCACAGACGAGGTCACAGACGAGGTCATGGAGGTTCAGAGAGATCAAGTGACTTAGTCTAGAAACTCAAATAGAAAGAATCCGATTCCTGATGGGCTGACTCCCAGGCTTGCACTCAATAGCATCGATGACCTGCGTTTGTTTTAATTACTTCTTATCAATACCACTTATAAAGCAATTAGCAATCTTCACCTAGTTCTCCCGCTTCACCTCTCAGTGAAGTTGGAGAACCTGCCACGTAACTGTGACAGATTTCTCCAGTGTCCCCTCAAACACAGACCCTAGGAGATGCGTGTGGCTGTGCCCCTCGGGACCAGTGCCAGCCGCACCTGCTCAGTGCCTCCCTCCTCTGTGGTTCAGTCCTTGCAAAACCTGGGTTCAGAACCCAGCTGACTCTTTATTCTCGCTGCCTGTTCTTTAAAGATTAAAGCTCTGGGTAGTGGAAGCCTTCCTTTCCATTTACTTGCTTCT
This sequence comes from Nyctereutes procyonoides, assembly GCF_905146905.1. NCBI lineage: Eukaryota > Metazoa > Chordata > Mammalia > Carnivora > Canidae > Nyctereutes > Nyctereutes procyonoides. Next base: position 61,062,002 of record NW_026575146.1, on the reverse strand, counting down.
TTTTTTTAAAAAAAATAATTTTGTCTTTTTCTCAAAAAGAAAGATAAGTTTTGCTACATTACTTTTCAGACAACTCTATTCTAATTTGGAAACCAAGCAGATCAATGAAGGAGCTCTTAGGTGGCCATTTCTCATGCATTTTCAGGTAAATAAAGATGCAGTCCAATTAAAACCTGATATAAATCACAGATTAGCATACAGTCTGCTTTTGCAGGGGGTACCTACAGCATCTGGTGGCTAGTGCTATGCAGGGAGTGTGTGTGTGTGTTATAACCCATGGCACCATAAAACTCTGCTTCAAGCACAGTTCTTATGAGTAGGCTTCACATTAAGTCATGAAACTGTGAATCAGATTAAATAATTTTATTTTCTGCTTTGTAATCCTGAGGATTAATTAATGGAATTTCTAGGAACACAGTTTGCATGAACATCTACCTAGAATTAATATCTTCACTGAAATGGTATTTCCAGAGTCTGGGAAGCTAGAGGAAAGTTCTGATCTGGGGTACATACCCCAGGCCCACTGAGTCAGAATCTCTGGGAATGAACCTCAACTCTGTTTTCAGCAAACCCCTACACTCCAAGATTTGAGAATAGGCTGGTGTGAGACAGGATAGAAATACACAGAGCCTACCCAGTGCTCAGTTACTATTGCCCTATGTGACCTCAGAGCAGGCAGGCTGGAGCGAGGCTGGCCTGAGGACCTAGGTTTTCATATCATCCCTCTCCCTGCTCTTTCTTTGCCAACTTCTCAATTCCTTTCTTCAGTGGTGTTATGGGAAGCGTGTCTAAGAAAGGCTAGTATTACATATATATTTTTTTTAAAGATTTTATTTATTTATTCATGATAGTCACACACAGAAAGAGAGAGGCAGAGACACAGGCAGAGGGAGAGGCAGGCTCCATGCAGTGGGAGCCCGATGTGGGATTCGATCCTGAGTCTCCAGGATCGTGCCCTGGGCCAAAGGCAGGCGCTAAACCGCTGCGCCACCCAGGGATCCCCCTAGTATTACATATATAATTTGTTATATATATATATAAAACAAATGTGTAACAGAATATATATAACACATACATATAGAAACTATAATGAATATTATATATTAAATATATAATATATATACATTTGTATATTATGTGATATATATTATATTGCAAAAATTTTCAACTATGTAACTTTACTGTGTGACTCACAGTTTATATACTTCAAAAAGGTGAGATGGTCTTTCTTGCATGTGAAGCAATCGATGTAAAAACGTAGGAGTCTTTCTAAATATAACTTAAAGAAGTATTTTCAGAATAAATATTTACCAAGGTCAACTTCAAAAGTGGCTTTGTGAATGGCTTACTCACTATTGTTCACTGATGCTTTCTGTGATAGCAGCTTATGTTTTCAAACTTGTATTTGTTCATAAACCTTTAAACAGGTCACTTTTTTGACATCGGTGTGGCCTCAGTTGGACGTTGGGGTTGAAGACTCCCAGGAGCACATTTGCGATTGCAGTGTTTCCCTTGTAGGCGGGACGGCCACCAGACAGAGAGGCTTCCTGGGGTGCATTCGGTCACTGCGGTTGAATGGGCTGGCCCTGGATCTGGAAGAAAGGGCCACGATGACACCAGGTGTGGAGCCGGGGTGCCCAGGACACTGCAGCAGCTACGAACACCTGTGTCGCAATGGAGGGAGATGTAGAGAGAAGCCCAGGGGTGTGGCTTGCGACTGTGCCTTCTCTGCATATGAGGGGCCCTTCTGCGAGAGCGGTGAGTGTGTCCTCCATGAGCAGGATGGGGAGAGGAAGGCACATCATTTTGCTGGGTGCCTTGTGTTTCTGGTGTTTGACCCCGTAAAGAAAGGCTAAGGCGGTTCTCTGTGATTAGCTAGAGTTGTTTCTGTCCCAAATTTGACCATTTATGTTGGAAAGAGGTATGATTCTCTTCTTGAGAAGCTCTTGACTACTTATGTTGGAGCTGGTATCATCGAAGCAACATTGGGAAGAACTATAACTCGAAGCATACGTTTACACTTGGCATTGAATGCTGTGTAAATGAAGTATTTTGCGGGCAATAATAAAATATTGTTAGTCCTATGTTATAGGAATATGCATGGGGATAAGTTATCTTTTCAATCCATGCTTTATTATTTCTTTAATCTGAAATATTTTTAAATTGTAAACAACCTAGAAAAACGTGACATCATTGTTTTCTCTCTTGAGATATTTAAGGGTTGGAGATACTGTATAAATATACATAGAGAAGAGCCTTGCATTGACATAGCGTTAATATGACAAAAATGAGTGTCATTCCAGAGATTTCTGCATATTTTGGAACTGGCTCGTCAGTTATCTACAACTTTCAAGAACATTCTAATTACACCTTCAATAAGAACTCCAGCTCCTTTGCAGCTCTGTTTCATGAGGATCTGACACTGGCCGGCGAAATAGCCACACTGAGCTTCCGGACCACAGGGACGCCCAGCTTACTCCTCTATGTGAGCTCCTTCTATGAGGAGTACCTGTCCGTTATCCTTGCCCCCAATGGTGAGTGTTGGGACCCTGAAAACAAAGATACTGAATTAGAAAATCAAGACCATAATGAGATGGGCCTTTTAGGTTAAACTACAAAAAGGAAACACAATTTCAAGGCTTGCCATTCTCGTTCTCTTAGGAGTGGTTTATTTTTCATGATAACCTCAAGTGTTTATCACTAAAGTTAACATTTCAGTGATTACATTTAAGATACATTTCTCCCATGAAAGTTTGATCATTTTATGTATTTGATGTGCAGCTATGCTTCTTGCTATTCTGGGAGGTCTTTCCTTCTGTACATGAATAAATTAGTTTTGCAATTCACTTTGAAACAAGATATCTCATTTTGTCCAAGGAAAATATTTCCTCCTTCTTCTCAGTAAAGAAGTATATTAAACTGTATAAACTCCAACATTCATAGGCATCAGATGACTATAATTGTTCTTTACCCATCAGTGGTTGAGAAGTCATTCATGTCACATACAAAGACAAGTGGGATGAAAGGCACACATCCCGTGGCCACCAGGGGTTTTCCAGGACTGTTCCAGATGGAAAACCAAGACCAAATTTTAACCCTGCTTCGCAGAGAGGAAGGGCAGAAACTTAACCTCTGGAAGATCTATCACAGGCAGTATGGGAGTGATGGGATAGGGGGCACATTTGTGAAGGACACCAGGAGATTTAGGTATTGGAGCAAATCATTTGTCCTCTGTCTCTTGATTATGGCAGAAACATTAGGAAAAAAAAATCTGGTTGTGTGAAAAAAATTCATTATGCAAATGTCAGCAATACATTAAAATGCATTAAAATAAGTCACATTAAAAGAAGTGATGCTTATAGAAACCGAATGTTAATGCAATATTGCTTGAGGTTTTACCATTTAATACTATGAATACCACATGAATAATTAACTTCGAGCCTAGCTCAGAGTTCTCATATGCTTCACTTAGACTCTTTCCTTGAGTTCAGGAAAATGGAAGAGCTTGGAAAAAAACGATTTGGTCTTGACTTTTAAAAGAGCATAATTGGATTCTGCATTCAGCCCCAGAATAGCACATGAATGAATGGTCACCCTTCCAGGGAAAGGGACTAACTGGTGTCCTTAAGCAAATGCTCAACAAATTCAAATTATATTAAATAAACAAAAAACAAAATGTGCTTTACAACCTGCATTGACCATTTTTTATAAAATTCCACCTTAGTTAAAAAAGTCATTTTTGTCTTTCTTAGGAAGTTTGCAGATCAGGTATAAATTGGACAAGCACCATGAACCTGATGTTTTTAACTTTGGTTTTAAAAACCTTGCTGATGGGCAGCTTCACCAGGTGAAGATTCACCGAGAAGCCGCGGTGGTCTCTGTAGAGGTAAGAGGGTAGATCCACAACAGCAACAGTAAGCAATCCTGTGGCCCTCAGTGTGTGACCTCCAGCAAAACTTGGATCATAAATCCTAGAAAGAGACGTAGGAAATGGGATACCCAGTCAACACAGGCTTCCCATAGAGTCTCGGGGACAGATAATGTCACAGTGTTTTGTTTTGCAATGTCCCTTTTGTTTGTCTGTTTGTGTAGCAAGAGGTTGACAAAGTTATGATTAATATTTGACCACTTAAAATGCCAAGCTGTCCTCATTGGTAGGGGAATGCTGTCTGGCTTCTCACGGTAATTATTGGAGCTATTCTGATGGGAACCTATTCCCATCCGACTACAAAATAAGTGAGGGCTGCAGAAATGTAAACACAAGGGAAAAAGCAAGATTTTGCTTAAAGTGGGAATACTTTTTTAAAAAGCATCAGTGTTTAAATTATTCATTGTCACTGGGTTTTGAAGAATAACCTTTATATATTGAATCCGTGCGAATAATACCTTTTTCTGCTCGTGTTACTAATTTCTATTTGGAATAGGTAAAAACTTGAAGGTTTGAAATAGCTTATTGCATCTCTTTGTGGATCGTACCAATTATAGACTCTTAAACCATGAAGACAAGTAGAGGGAAAAGAATAGGCAATGGGGTGGTGTGAAATCTGAGGCATTATAGGAATTCTTATAAAACAGTTTTCTCCTTTAACCTTTGTGATAGCTTGAATATGTGGCTCATTTTTACCATTGTTCTTGGTCTCCCTTTGATTCCCATTCTCTTATCAACAAAATTGCTCACCATTTTGATGTTTGCTTCTCGTGAAACATTTAATAGGTTAACCAGAATGCAAGGAGACAAGTCATCCTGTCGTCAGGGACAGAATTCAACGCTGTCAAATCCCTCATGTTGGGGACAATTTTAGGTAAGTGGCAGAAAGGGCATCCCTGCCCCACCACCCCACTACTCCATGACATGGATCAGAAGTGTTAGGTTGCAAACACAGGAAGCGTTCATCATACTGAAGGAAGCTCCTTGTCATATTCATGGTTTCCCAGTGAGTGACAATCAAGGTAGAAGCTGTTCTTTTGTCTGAGTGCACCTGTAATCATGAGTAAGGGCCATCTGCATGAGCAAGGGTGATCCCCGAGAAGTGCCTCCACACTTACCCTCTCACTTGGCAATCAAGCAGAATGCAACTTGGTATTTTTCTAACAATTGAGGAAAGGTAAAATCAAAGCAGGTATCATGTTCACAAATTATATATTAATCAGGGATCAAATGCAGAAATCATTTAATGATAAATATAGATTTACATTTGCAAGAAGAAGAGAAAAGACTTTTCTCTTAGCAAGTGATGTGTTCAGTGCTCCCAGCTACTCCTGGAGAGTCACAGCCTGAAGATCCCACATACACTCTTTATGACTCTGAGTTGTTCTCCATAAAAGTACCGGAGTAAAAGCATACTATACTAGTTAGGCATCAAATTATTCAGGCCTTTATATTTCCCCTTGTTACCAAGAATTAAATTGAAATAAAAATAAATTTTGAAAGGTATCTTTTTTGATCATTTATATATAAACTGTACGTGTTACCGATATTTAAAGTCATTTGGAAGAAATCCTCTTATGAGGATTTTTATGTTTATTATTCCTGCTCTGGTATGTGACACCCATCTGGCTCTGTTTAGTCCTAGATTAATCCATGGAGTCTTTATTACCTTTTCAGCCAATTATACAATGATTCTTTGATCATTTCCTCCACTCCACACATATATAACATCCCAAACTTCGGAGATTTAGAGGCAGCACATGAATGGATATTCAAAATATGGTGAGAAGCACAGTAACTATTAAAACTATTGCGTTTTTTTTTTTTTTAAAAGATGACGGGCAATACAATTTTGAGTTCTTATTTTTCAGAGGAAATGTCACAAATCCCTAGTAAATGGTAAAAACAAGTGCCTAACGTTAAATGGTACAGTGTAACCAAAAGCTCCATGTTGGTCATGCAAAGTTACAGATACAGATTAAGCTGGTTAAGGAGGGTACCCGATTTCTTTGCTGTGAAAATATAGTTTTAGCATCATATAATGAATAGCAACTTCAGGCTGAAGTGGTGGTCCTGCTTTCTAATCATGCCTTAAATGGGGATAAAGAATTGGCCTCAACGGTGTGTTGTCAGAAAGGCAGCTTGCATTGTACATGATTTCATGTGGCTCACTGTTCCAGTGTCCTGGGAACGTGCAGAATAGTCACTGAGCAGTTAACACAGAAAGAAAAACGAGAACAATTGTTTCCCCTTGTGCGCTGGGAGATGTTTCTAGCTCTTGTAGCCCATTGGAGAAGGGACTATCTCAGGCTCTGCTGTGTGACTTTGGATATGTTTTCTAGGCATTTTTGGACATCCATGTTTTCAGGACATTAGTGGATTTTCTATTCTACTTTTTTTCATGTTTTTATTTAAATTCTAGTTGGCTAATGTACAGTGTAATATTAATTTCGGGTGTAGAATTTAGTGATTCATCTCTTATATACAACGCCCAGTAGATTTTTTCTTAATTCTATTTAGAACAGTGGCATAGGATAGAAAACCACAAGAACTGGAAACACTGGAAAGAAATAAGCTCCTCCTTTGGCTTTCACCCATGAGAATAAGAGTATACATTTAGCCAGAGGGAGTAATAAAATTCCTAAAAATTCAAAGCTCACATTGAGTTTCACAGAACAGTGGGATGAAACCCCATCCTCGGCTCTCAGCTGAACAGTATCATAATTGTTTTTAACATCCAAGCAGAAAAGAATTTTCTCCCTTTTTATCTGGTACTGAGCTCCACTCTCTGGCCCGATGGATAGTTGCTATCCTCGGTTTGAACAGAGTAATTGATCGTCTTGGGGTGTGCAAGTCTGAAGGCTCCACTTCCATACAGTCCTGTAGTCTGTGAATGGAGTTGATGGCTCTGTCTGCCCCCAGAAGTCTCTCATCCCTCCTTCCTGGCTGGAGTGGTGTCTGTGTGCATCCTTTTCCAGCCATAGGACAGATAGGGTCAAGGAACAAAATGAACACACCACACATAACTTCCTACCCTCAGTGACTCCAGCTTCTGATAGAACAGATGAAGCATGTTCAGAAGTGCACATGACTCCAGGGAGAAAGTTCCCATCAGGAAGTGTGATGTTGACAAAGGAATATTTTAAAAAATAATTTGGCTTTCAATTTATCATCTGAAAAAAATAAGCCATAGATTATGGACATTGATTTAATAACTAAACTGCATTATATAAAGGGAATCATTTTCATAAAAGAAGAGAATAATACATTTTATCATATACATTTTTATTTTCCTACAAGTTAATACATAAAGGGCAATAGCACGGAATCGAAGATGTTAACGTTTCTATTCAAGAACGGTATATTCAAAAGCATCTCTCTCAGGCTATAAAAATTAAAGTTGAAACTCAGCAATGAAGTTTATCGCCTGAAGCAATTGAGTCTAATAAAATTATAAATATTCATTTCATCTGTACCTAGAGGTACGCATCTTGATCAAAGGCTAATAAAACTTTTCATGTTTTAGATAACTTTATTTCAGGGTGGGTGGCTTCTGTTCCAATTTTGCTGCCATTTTCAGACCAGTTAATAACTATGAGAAGACTACCGTCTTGTGTTCAGATTTGGGGAATATAAGCTGAGCTTCCTTTCATAAACATTGTAAAACAGACTAACAGATTGGCTAAAAGGAGCCATTAATTTTCCAAAGAAAGTTGTCCCAAACTATGGCAAGCTACCCAGTACTTATTTTTTGTTATCTACTTTGACTCTCTGAGCTATCCACTCACTAAAAAAGCTTTGGCTCTAATGTCCACTTGTACTTCACTGGACAATTTGAATGCCTAGCAACAAAACACACTGTACCTGCCCTCAAAGCACTCACAATATAATAGGGAATATAAACAATAAAAGAATGTTCACGACTAATTGAATTTATCATTATTATAATTTACCCTAATGTGCTTTGGAAAAAAATGGTTCAGGATCATCTAAATTAACTCTTCTAAATTAGCTCTTGGTCTTCCCATTCTTCAGTGGTCTTGGTAATGATGACCAATCAGGTTAAGTATTCCCAGTTACTATAAAATAATTTTAGTAAAATCCTAGTTTAAATGCAAATTGTTAGGTTTCTAATTTCCTATCTAGTCTTGACTTGAATTTGGCCTATAATCAATCCTAAAGTATGAGAGCTTTAAAATACAACAACCCACTAAGGTGCCCTAGCATTTTTACTAAATTTTATTTCTCTAATGACTTTTGTATAAATAGGATTCTGTTGATTTTGTCTTTTGTGCATTAAAAAACAACAGCAAAAATTCCCCAAATATCAAAACGTAAATCTATTTTAAAGTGTGCAGAATAAAGATGTGCCTTTATTTTAAAAAATAATTTAGCTTTCAATTTATTTCAAGTTCCTCCTGAGAAAGAATACAATAGGTTGAATGTAATTCAAGTCAATATAGTCATGCAGATAAATGTTAGTGGGTCAATTTTCTACATGGGGAAAGGAAATCCACTGAAGGATCATATGTTGAAATGGAGCTCCATCTATGAGAATTGGATAATAAATAATTTGTGGAAATTACCTACTGCATGGTAATACCTGCATGGACAGACCACAGTTTAGATATTTAAAAAAAAAATCCATTGACTTATGTGACATATGTTGTCTTTGCTATGCTCTGCCTAAGAATTCATCACATTCAGGAGGAAAGTCATGGAGTAGAAGACACAAAATAGTTGATAAAATTTCAGCAATATGAATATAAATGCAAAGATCCTTAAAAAAATGTTAGCAAATCTAATCCAGTAACAAATAAAAACTGTTATACACTATGACCAAGTAAGATTTATCCTAGGAAGTTAAGGTTGGTTCAACAGATAAAAAGCAATCAATGCAATAAGCCGTATCAATTGAATAAAGGACAAAAACCACATGGTTACCTCAATAGACACAGGAAAAGCATTTGAGAAAAAAAATTCACACTGGTTTCATAATAAAAATACAAACTAGGAATAGAAAGAAACTTCCTCACGTGAAAAAAGACATCTACAAAAACCCCACAGGTAACATTATACTTAATGGTAAAATAATGGAAGTCTTGAAAAAAAAATGGAAGTCTTTCCCTAGGATCAGGAATAAGATACAGATGTCCACTTTCACCACTTTTGTTCAAGACTGTAGTACAGGTTTGACTGAGGGTTATTAGGCAAGAAAAAAAGTAAAAAGTATCCAGAATAAAAAAGAAGAAGTAAAACTATCTCTTTTTGTAGAGAACATGATCTTGTAAGGAATCCATGAGAAAAGCTATTAGAGCTACTACAAAGTTTGGTCAGGGATCTAACATCAATACACAGAAATTTATTGTGTTTCTCTATACTAGCAATGAACCATACAAAAATGAAATAAAGACCGAAATGTAAATTCCATTTAAAATAGCACCAAAAAATAAATAAATAAAATACTTTGGAATAACTTGAATAATACAGGTATAAGACACATACACTGGTAACTGTGAAACATTGTTGGAAGAAATTATGAAAGACTTACATAAATAGAAAGACATCCATATCCATGTTCATGGATTAGAAGTTTTAATATTGCTAAGACGGCAGTGCTCCCCAAATTGATCTACAGATTCAACACAATTCCAATCAAAATCCAAATGACCTTTTTGTGGAAATTAGCCAGTTGATCCCAAAATGCATTATGGAAATGCAAGGGACTCCAAATAGCCAAAACACTCTTGAAAAAGAAGAAGGAAGTTGGAGATCTTATCCATAATTTTAAAACTTGGTACAAGGCTGTGATAATCAAAACCATCTGGTATTGGCAAAGGGCAGACATACTGACCAATGGAATAGATTGAGTGTCAAGAAGTAAAACTATGTTTGACATTGCTGCCAGGTCCATTCAAAGGAAGAACAGTCTCTTTCTCTCTCTCTTTCTCTCTCTCTCTTTTTTTTTTAAAGATTCCATTTATTCATTCATGACAGAGAGAGAGAGAGAGAGAGAGAGAGAGAGAGAGGCAGAGACACAGGCAGAGGGAGAAGCAGGCTCCATGCAGGGAGCCCGACTTGGGATCCCATCCCGGGTCCCCAGGATCACACCCCAGGCTGAAGGTGGCGCCAAACCGCCAGGCCATCAGGGCTGCCTAGAACAGTCTCTTAAACAAATGGTACTGAGCTTACTGGATCTTACAAGTTAAAAAAGCAATGTTGACTTCTACCTCACATCATTTACAAAAATTAACTCAAAATGGATGATACCCCTAAATGTGGGAGCTAAAACTATAAAAATCTTAGATCAAACTACACTTGTGCATTTTTGTGACCTTGGGCTAGGCAATGGTTTCTTAATTAAGGCTTCTCAAAAGCCTTGGAGTAGATCATGGTTTCTCAAAAGCACAAGCAAAAAATGGAAAATAGATAAGTCAGCCTTCATCAAAATTAAAACCGCTGTTTCAAAACACATTACCAAGAAGGTAAAAAGACAATCCACAGAATGAGGAAAAACATTTGCAAGTCATGCATCTCATAAGGAACTTTTGTACAGGGTATATAAAGAGCTCCTACAACTAAACAAAAAGACAACTCAATTTTAAAATGGTCAAAAGATCTGGTCAAAGATCAAAATCAAAGACATTTCTTCAAAGAAGATATACCAATGACCAATATGAAAAGATGCTCAAAATCATTAGCCATCAAGGAAATGCAAGTCAAACCACAAGATATCATTTCACACCCAATAGGATGGCTGTGATGAAAAAGACAGTAACAGGGGTGGCCTGAGTGACTCAATCAGTTAAGCATCTGCCTTAGGCTTAGGTCATGATCCCAGGGTCCTGGGATCGAGTCCTGTATTGGGCATCTGCTTCTCTCTCTCTCTCTCTCCCTCTGCTCCTCCCTATAGCTCACTCTCTCTCACTCTCAAATAAATCTTTAAAAAAAGAGAGAGAGAGAGAGAGAGAGAATAACAAGTGTTGTGGAGGATGTGGTGAAATTTGAACTCTTGTGCATTGGTGATGGGAATGTAAAATGGTGCAGCCATGTGGAAAAAATAGTTTGACAGTTTGCTTGAAAGTTAAATGTTACGTAAGAAATGTTTGTAAGAAAGTTAAATGTAGTTACTATATGATCACTCCACTTAGGTATATACCTAAGAGGATTAAAAACTATGTCTAGACACAAAAGGTGTACACAAACCACCATAGCAGAATTGTCCACTAGTAACGCAAAGTGGGAATAAACCCAGTGACCATTGATTAAGGAATAGGTAAACAGAAGTGGTATATATACAAGGAAATATTGACCATAAAAACTATTGAAGTACCAACACATGATACAATATTCATGAATCTTGAAAACGTTACGCTAAGTGAAAAAAGATAAACACAAAAAGGCACGTGGTGTATGATTTTGTATGAAATATTCAGAATAGGCAAATCTATAGAAACGGAAAGTAGTTTAGGTTTGCCCAGGGCTGGAGATGGGTAGGAATGGGATGTGGTGCCTTAATGTGTACTGGGTTGCTTTTGCAGTGATAGAAAGATTCTGCAAGTGGATACTGGTAATGGTTTTATAATTTTGTAAATATACAACCCCCCTGCCCCAAATTGTATACTTTAAAATGGTGAGTTCTAAGGTGTATGAATTGTATCTCAATAATAAGAAAAAAAATCAATTAGAGATTTATGTCTTTTGCCAATGCCTCTTCTGTACATACAGTGGGGAGAGGTGAGTGATGAGCCATAATTGACCGTTTATTCTGAAGTGAGAATGAGTTTATTCAAGAACAAGGTGTGATGGGAGATTAGGGGTAGAGAACTGGAGGGGCCAGGGTCAGGGCTGAGACAGAGCAAGGCCACATCGGGGAGAGAGAGGCCGCTGCACAATTTTGAAAGGACCAAGAAGCTAAGAGCAGCAATTATGTAGAGTTCTGATGGTAGCCCCTTGTTGGGGTGAAAGGGTGGCAGAGACCGCTCACATGTCATCACACCAAGAGTTGATGTTATTTACTGAAGACTACTCTTCCAGTTGGGTATCTACTGGCAGTGCTTGTTCAAAGGGCTTATGGTCCCAAATTACTAGCCCTGATTTCTTCTCAGGCGTTAGTTGCAAGAGCGAGGATATTTAGTGTGTGGTGGGCATGTATTTTGGGGAAGAGGGAATAACTAATTCACTTCTTTCTCACTCTGAAAATCAGGTCCCTCCAGCTCTGAATTGTTTGAAAGACAGACTGGAAAAGTTGGTCTACTACTTGTTTTCTAATTAGTCGTTTATCTAGAATTTTAAGAAGCTCACTCTGCTGTTTTAGCAATTCCAAAATAAATAGCAGGTGGTCGATTCGATTGAGCTGCTTTCATTCACCAGGTGTTTTTAAACCTTGATTCATGCTGTCGCATGTACAGAGAAGTTCATTCATTGTCTTTGCTGTGTAGTCCCTTATGGCTTGAGTATGTGTTTGTTTATTCTCACGTTGATGGGCAGCAGGATTGTCTTTGAGGCTACTAGTCTCCTAAATTATAGTTATACCTCCTTCTATTATTATCAGTTACTTTTAGGATTAGATTATGTATCCTTGATTTACCACACAATGACACATTTGTTGTCACGTATTATACCTTTGAACATTTTTTTTTTTGGAAAACGTCATTATTGTTGTTGCTTAAAATAGTCAGTGTTCACTTCACTTTATCCATGTTTACACTTTCTGATGTTCTTCACTGCTTCCTGCAATTCCATGCACCACTCACTTTGTTTCCTGATGTTTCTTGCTGATGAGAGCCTCTGGCAGTGCTCCTTCTCCAGTGTTTACTGCCCTTGCCTTCCAGAAGCACTGCTCATTGTAGATAGCAGAGAGCTCTCCACACTCATTTTAATTGTTTAGTTCTTCCTTTCTCTTGTGGATTTTTTGTTAAAATGCTTGTTATTCACAAAAGCGGAAATCATCCCACGTATTGGAATGTACAACCCTGGTGATGTGTCTTAAGGGCAGTACTACCCAATGTCTGAGACAGTTGAGATTGTTTATGTCCTGAATTGCCATAAATTTGATTGTGCTTTCAAGATTTCCTACCATGGATATTTTTTTAAGTGAAAAAAAAAAAAAGATTGAATCTGTTTTTACTGAAAGTGATTTAGAGTTCTACTCATAATTACAAAGGAAGTAAAAAAATAATAATAATTACAAAGGAAGTGAACTTTATCCTCAAACCTTAGCCCATTTTTTTTTTCTTACATGTTACTTTGCATCATGGCCACAGTCAAATCACATTCTCATCCCCTCCTTACCTAGTATTAAACTGCACTTGTACTCTTACTTCCTGTTAATATATCTGTGTTGTTGAGCCGGAGCTGACCAAACATATTCACCTCAATATATAAATTTCTAATAATGCATAGCTATTTTCTTAAGGTTTCCCTCACTTTTTCTTTACATTTTCTTTATTTTTAAAAAAAGGTTTTATTTATTTATTTGAGAGAGAGAGAGAGAGAGCCAGAGGAGGGGGCAGAGGGAGAAGCAGACTCCCCACTGAGCAGGGAGCCTGACATGGCCTCCATCCCAGGACCCTGGAATCATGACCTGAGCCAAAGGCAGATGCTTAACTGACTGAGCCACCCAGGTGCCCCTTTCTTTACATTTTAAAGGAAAAAAATTTTTGATCCATAAGGAAGGAACCTTAAGAATGGAATTTCAGGAGTCAGGTCCATAGGGAAGATAGATTTGCATTCATCATCTTTTCTAAACACAGTTCTATTAATTCTGCTGCTAACATTGTACAGACCTGGTTCTGAGAAATGACAGCTTGTACCATAACACTTGCTTCCACCACCAATTCATTGTGCTTGTGCCTTGAGAAGAGGAACTGGAGGCCATCCCAGCTGACAGAAGGGGCAGGAAGGTGTGAATGAGAGGGATGGGATGGGGATTTGCCCTGGCAGAGTCCCAGAGTGGGAGTGAGAAGCCTGGATCCTCAGGAAAGCCTGGCTTGCAAAGAATTCATCCAAAGGGAAGATTGGAATCAGCGTGGTTGTGTCCATCCTCAGTACCCCTCATGGAGTGGAGGATGGGCTGGATGATTGCACCATATTCTTTCTACAGTGGTGAGGGTGAGGGAAAGACTTCTTCCTACACTTTGTTTGAGGTTAGAGGGTCAGCCTACAGGTCCACTTCTGGGGTGCAGTGGTGGAGGCGGACAGAAAAAGCTGTAACCTTCACCTTTCAAGGACCTGCATATCATATAAGATCCCCAACCATGGAGCCCTCATTGGCAGATCAATAAATAAACAAGTAAAAAATAATAATGTCACCCCCAAGGAGATGGGGAGGAAGATTAAAACAACAAATAAAACTCTCACATCAAAATAGAGCTATTAAAGAAGACAGAAGACAGCTAGGATAGAACTAGCACTCAAGGAAATTTAAAAAAAGTCACATAGGCACACACAAACTCTGGGAGTTAAAGTAACATGATTTTTCAAGATTTCACTGGGTCATCTGAAAGAAGGAATCATCACTGGTTATCCTTAAACACTAGCCCAGAATATTATAGAGATGGACTGTCTTAAACCACAGAGCAAAAGGATTAAGAGAGAGAAATTAGGAGGGAAAATAAAAGAAAACCTAACATGAATAATCAGAGATGCAGAAACAGAATTAGAAGCAAAGACAAAATTATGCATTAAAAAATAATTATCTGAGCTAAAGGAAAACCTGAGTTGCAGATTGAAAGAATACATCCATTCTGATGAGAAAAGTCTTACAGCTGGGAATATTTCTGAATTGCAAAACCCACAGAGAAAATCTTCCAAACTTTCTAGACAGAAGTTACTACAATGAAAAAACAATGATTGTGGCATCATCATCCAACTTCTCATTTGTTACAGTGGGATAAAAAAAAATGATGTGGATTATCGTTAACACTGCTGAAAAATGAGCTACAACACAAGCATCTAATATATAATGTATCTGACATGATTACAAAAACGTATTTTGGGTAACAAGGTAGGATTGAGATTAAATAATTGACCATGCATCCCATCTGAGGAAAATACTAAAGAATTATTCCAGTCAAAAAATGAATCATGACCATGACCTCAGGATAAAAAATATGAAGGCAACAGAAAACAGTGAGCAGTAAACCTCTCAATGTATATTGACACCCAACAAGCATATATAGTCACAGCTACGACTGCATGATTAATAATAGGCTATGTGGGCACATAAATCCACCCACACATGTCCTTACCCACAGTCTACAAATATGTATAAGTGTCAAGTACAAATTCTTGAAATACACGAAAACATACTGCAATATCATGTTCTACTGATGTTTCTTTCTTGAGTAATAGCACTGCCTACAGACATTTTAAATTTATCTTTATAAAATAAATTCTACAAAATTAGTCTAATTAATTCAGATAAATGTCTGCCCAAGGTTTGTTCTGTTACCCTAGCCTGGTAGTGCTAGTGTCAGGCTTTGACAGGGAAAGGAAGTGCTGTCCAGATCCTCTTTTTTGCTCAGCAGCTGAGACTTTTCATCGGCCAGTAGTGTTTTTTGGTTTTGTTGTTTTTTTTTTTTGTTTTTTTTTTTTTTTTTTTAGTATTTTAGTGTTGCAGAAGTCCTATGTTGCTATTGTAGTGTTTTCCCATGTCAGTTCTCCTTGACATTCTCTCAAGTATATTCAAGCAAGGATGCCTTTCTTTAGGGAAAATACATTGTCTGAATGCAAAAAAAAAAAAAAATCATCTTTAAACAACTCTTTTATTTTTTATTATTTTTTAAATATTGTATTCATTTATATGAGAGAGAGAGAGTGTGAGCACAAGCTGTAGTGGGGGGGGGCACGGAGGGTACAGGAAGAGGGAGAAGCAGACTCCCTCCTGAGCAGGGAACCAAATGGACTCAATCCCAAGACCCCAGTATCATGAGCTGAGCCTAAGGTAGATGCTTAACCCCCTGAGCCACTGAGGAGCCCCAAAAGAACTCTTTTAATTTAAAACAATCATTTAATTGACTTGTCTCAAGCTCTCTATACTTCACTATAAGAATCTACCTGAAATCTGCCATATATAAAGCTCCTTGATGCCTCATATAATCAAACTGACCAGATAGCTATTTCAGAGAGTTGTTTATTATGATTATAACAATGTAAACATGCCTCTAATTTTAGTTGCTTTTAGAGGTCTTTTACATAGCACTTACTTTTGCAGTTTTAACATTACTGAACAGAATTTTGTAAGGCCATGCAGCTCCCGGTGCATTTATTAGAAGTCTCAAAGTTAGATCATTTTTCTTAAAAACATGGCTCTTTTCCAAACCAGAAGGAGCAAGGATACAAAAGATTTGGCTTTCAAGATTGACAGACTGAAATAGCAAGATGAAGTTTAATAGGAAAAAGGGTGAGACATGTAATAAGATTGAAGAAATCCACCCCATGAGTTTATCTGGAGGTGAAACTTTCCATCTCCCCTCTTAGAGTCTATGGCCAGGCCGGAACATTAAATTGATCGAAGATAGATTAACAAGGGGAAAGCATATAGATTTTTAAATGTACATGGAGCTCCATAGGAAAATGAAGACCCGAAAAGCAGATAGTGTGAATATGCTGGATGGAACACAGGGCAGTAATTGTGCCGAGTAATTAAAGGTACCAGGAAGCTAAGGGGTTGAAGAGTTACATTAACAAGGTTTTAAGTGCAGGTTTCTCCAGCTTAACCCTTCTTCTCTGATGACTAGAAAGTTTCTTTCCTCCTGGTACAGGGTGGGCAGCTTTGCCACAGGTGTTTATCTCCTGCTTTTGGGAAGAAAAGAGGGGAAGTCAGAGTGCCCTTCTTGCACCTGTGGTTTTTCTTTTCTTTTCTTTTTCTGAACATTTTATTTATTTATTCATGAGAGACACAAAGAGAGAGGCAGAGACACAGGCAGAGAGAGAAGCAGACTCCCTGTGGGGAGCCCGATGGGGGACTCGATCCCAGGACCCCGGGATCATGCCCTGAGCCGAAGGCAGATGCTCAAGCCACCCAGGTACCTTGCACCTGTGGTTTTTCAAGTACTGTTAGCCCCCAAAAATCCTTTTGCCAAAGTAGCCTATTTTGGGGTGTCATATGTTGTCACCCTTCAAGTAGAAGCTTCAGGGTGTGTTGCTTAATGTTAGTGACAATGAGGAGGTCTTTAATTACCATGACGTTCAATATAACTCAGTGGCATAATATGGCAGCCAGCCATGGAAGTGCCTTTTAGCTTGGGCCAAGGCAAGTAGTCTCTTTTAACAAGCTGGGACCTCTGTCTTCCTCAGCCCACTTCTCAAGAGTGCCACTTTTTAAAAAGTTTCAACAGCCAAAGTACTCAGAGAAGGGCAGTAATAGGACCAAGTTGATTCTTTGACTATAAAACATATATCGCCTGTGTCCCGTGTAACAGACCCTAGGGTAGGTGAGGGCGAGGGGGGAGGCAAGAATAAGGAACCTGCCACCTGTTACGTGAAAGCAACAGAGGGTCTACAGAGAATGACCTATAACTGATGCCCCAGGTGAGGCTGGCTGACTGTACGGTCATGCACGCTGGCTTCAGAGTTCAAACGCTCTCATCCGAAAGCCTGCACCACCTGCTTACTGGCAGGAAGTGAGGGACAAGCCATTAAATCTTGCGCTAAGCCCTGGCTCTTCTTTATATGTATAAGAAAAAAAAATAGCTCTTTTTCACAGCGTCTAGCATATATGTCTTAGATTATCCATATCCAACCAAAACTATTTCTAGTTACTTATATTATCAGGAAATGGAAGCCAAAAGAGCAGTACCCCTCAAAAATTCCAACTCAAAGGAAAATAAAGATTATCCTCAAAGACTTTAAGTATAGAATCAAGAGAGACTGAATCACAGCTGAGGTTCTCAGGGCGAACTTAAGGATCAGCAATTACACCAACCAAAAACCCCACTTCTGGAGTCTATACATACTGTTCAGAGGAAGGTATGTGTATTCGTTAAAGTAGAAAGAAGAGTGTGATGACCCCCATTTCCCTGTCCCTTCCTGTGAGCAATTATGGACACGTCCATAAGATAATACCTTGTTGAAAAGGGGGTTTCTCCAAGCAGCCTGGATCCGGATCACCCCACGTGGGAGACCTTGGTTTACTAAAATCTAACATTACTAACTTCCAGGGGGAAGTGAAAGCATTCACGGTGTCACGCTGTGAGCATTAGATTCTCACCGCGGCAAAGCACTTCACACGACGCCCAGGTGTGGAAGCTGCTGGGTAACCTCCGCTGCGGTTTGGGGTTGGTAGGAAAAGATGTGGACCGGCTAGTCCAGGCACTGAAGCAGGGGGCGAGTGTGGGGGCCGAGGCCGAGCGTCCCCACTTCGGGGTGGCCTCCTCTGCGGGGGACACGGATGCCTCCCCGAGCATCCGCATCCGAGAGACATCTGAAGCCTGCGCTGCGCTCGCCCTGGGCGGACGCGGTGCCCGGGGGCAAGCGCACTGCAGGCGCTAAGCGTCGTCCGAGTCCGAGGGAGGGAGTTGACGTTGTGCCCTCCTTGGCCGACCGCTGCTCTCCGGCCGACCCGCCTGGGTCAGGTGCGAGCCAGGGCAGGGCCAGCGCCGACGTCTGGAAAGGGAGCGGAGGCCACCACCACCGCCGCGAAGGCCAAAGCAGCCGGGGTGGGCTTACCGCCCCCCCCCCGACGCCGGCACCTGCCCCGGGGAGGGGCTCGCGCTGTGGGGCCGCGGAGGGCAGGGCCCAGACCCCAGTGTAGACGGCGCGAGCAGAAGTGCGGCAGAGGGATTCCCTGGTGTCCCCAAGCTCAGGCGACATTTCACTGCAAGCCCCTAGATCGTGGGCCGCAAACCCCGTTCCCAGGTGGGGTACTGACCGTTCGCAAAGCGCAGCGGCAGGGGATTCCATCCCTTCGTGCAGGGGAGGGGGGGGCTGCCTCCCGGGAGGCGCGGGTTCGCCCCCGCGCGGGGAGGGCGCACCTGCCCGGCTCTGGCGCAGGCCGCGGGACGGGGGACGGAGGGCGGAGGGCTCGGGGGGGCGGGGGGACGGTGGGCCCGGCGCCCTAACCTGTGCCCGCTTCTCTGCCCGCAGAGCCCCCCGGCGCGGACCCGGACACGCTGCGGGCCGGCGCGCGCGGCTTCACCGGCTGCCTGTCGGCCGTGCGCTTCGGCCCCGCCGCCCCGCTCAAGGCTGCGCTGCGCCCCGGCGGCCCCGCCCCGGCCACGGTCACGGTGCGCGGACCCGTGGCCGCCGCCACCCGCTGCGCGGAGGGGGCGGGGCCCGGAGCCCCGGCGCGGGAGGCCACCGGCCCGCTGGCAGGTGGCGCAGGTGCGTGCCCCCCGCCCGCGCCCGCGCCCGCCCCGCCCGCGCCCGCCGCCCGCGCTCCCCCGCCGCTCCGCCCGGCGCCACCGCCCAGCTTTCCAAAGCCCCGGGCTGCTGCGCCTCGCCGTGCCCTGGCCGCGGTCGCATGCTCATGCCCACCCGCGCAGGGGCTGCTCCCCCGCCCCGCGCGTGTGTGATGTCTCCAGAGTCCTCCTTCCCGCTGGCCTCTGTCATTCTCCCTTTCTCTACTGTAGGTGGTTCTGGACCAACAGATGGGGGACAGCCCTTAGTTAATGCTGACAGAAGTGACTCTGCTGTCATCGGAGGTAACAGGGCTGGGAATGACCTGCCTGGTCCTTGGCGTGGTTGTCACTGTTGGCATAAGCCAAGAAGTGTCCGGGAATCCGCGCCGATGGGCGAGGGCAGTGGCGGGCCGCGTTCACCGCGGGATGCTCTGGACCGGGTTGAACCCAAGTCGGCGTCTGCGGGCGCTTGGTGGAAGGACCCCGTGGTTCCACGGAGACGCTTTTTAAGAGGATAGTTACCAAACGACACAATAATAAGGTTTTTCATTTGAAAATGCCCATTCATATTTTTCAGGATATATAGGATATATATATATATCCTATTCACCTTTACTCCCTTGATTCAAATTAGCCATGGACGTCTGAGTCCATTAGCCCAAAACTTTTAAAAAATGATATTAAAAAGTCAGACATATATTGAGAGAAGCACCTAAACCATGCAAATTGTCATTTTCGTAAACATAGAGATATAAAACTTAAAGATTCTTCTGAACATAAATACATAAAACTATTTCTGGTGTCCTCCTTATCTTAGATTTACATATATTTATATTTATAAATATAATTATCCATATATATTTGTATAATCTATATATTTTTAGTGTCACATGTATTCTACATGTGTGACATTAAAACTGGATATAATATAGCTTTTTAAAGCAAAGTCTGATAACTAAACTATAAATATATATATTCAAATATATATTCATATATATAATATATCTTTATATTTTCTACATAGTTACATGTATCCGAAGAGGTAAAAGTAATTGCATCTTAAATATCTCCCAGTGTATTCTCTGAAACAGAATTTATTTACGTCTGCTTTAAAGAATGAATATTCAAATTTCCTCCTTATGATTCAGAGAACGTGTACACTTATTTACTTAGATTATTGAAATGTGTCAGTTGCAAACTCTGCTTGGTATGGAGGAAGTGAACTGCTCTCCATCCCATTGCTATTCCAAATAACGGGATTTGTGCTTAAGTTGGGGGATACAATTGGATGTCCAGTCTTCAGGCAGGCTGTGCATCAGATCACACTGGATCTGTTCATTTCTGTTCACCAAGATGCCAATTTTCTCCAGACCACTAGGAAAATATTCAGACATTTTCAAGTGCTGACCAAACCTATGTAAGAGTGTGAACATGTCCATTCCCATCTCAACTACTTCTGTTTTCGTAGTGAGCGAGGTATATGATACCCTGATTTCACAAGCCCAAGAACAAACAAAAAACATGTATGCTATTTAACATGTATATCTAAAATGAGTAGTTTTCTGTTAAAATATAAGTCAAATCTTAATCCTAAACCATTCTCATTTATTTTTCAATGAGAAGTTTTCACTATAAAGCAAAAGCTGATTTAAAATAAATTGACTTAAGTGTGATTAATATTTTCAAAATAGGAATCAAAGTCTAAAAATGCAAAATATCATTAGAAAGAGAGAAGGAACAATGATGATAGTCAAGGTGATGATAGAACAGATGTGGTCTTTGGAGCTTTATTGCATTTGGTTAACTATCATTGGCAAGGTGTGCAAAGTAAATAAGCAGCATCGATATTATTCCCCTGGGAAATCCTACTTGGTTCTTGATATATGGGATAGAGAATCAGAGCACACAAGGTGGTAGGGTGATAACAACTCAGGTTACTGGCCCTTGCAATTCGCTTGGATCTGCTTTCGGTCTGCGTGGTGGCTGTTTGCTGCATGGTTTGTCAGCAGCCAAGTATATTGACCTACGGTGTAGAATTCTGGGTAGAATTCTCAGCCCTAAGTTGAACTGATCACAGACTGCACCCCCAAGTAAAGTATTTGATCTGTTTAAGGGATTACTCCAATAGGTAGATTTCTCTACGTTTTCTACTGTGCTTTATCACCTTCTTCTCTTGCAAGGCAAGGGAACAATAGAGGAAAGGAGAATTAACCTAAATAACATTCACATCCAGTAAAATCACAGAGATCACACTGGGTTTCTTGCCAAGGAATCTGTCTTATAAATGGACAGAGAGAGAAAGAGACAGATGTGTAGATAGATGGAGAGGCAGGCGGGCATGAGCACTTGTCACAAACACATTTACACTGGAATTGCTGAAATGAAGGTTATGGAAGGCATCTGATGCATTATTCAAATTATCTCAATCTCTTCAGACAGCAGATGAAGACAGAGGTTATTCCAGGACTCTACCAAACCTCACAAAACAAACAAGCTAGTAATCAATTATGTACATAATAACATCCTGGATGTTTGAGGATAATGGTGACAGTAATTGTATAATCAAGTGGCCTGATCACTGTTATTGAGTTACTGTCCCTGATACTAAAATTGAATATGATGTAGCTCTTCAAAGCAAAGTCCTATAACTAAACAAGAAAGCAATTATAGCAACTCTACCGTTTGTTCTCAAGTGAGATGCAAAATATACTGAAAATGATTATTATTCTACCCATTAATATTTAAGAATCCTCAAAAAGACTCTTGAACACATGCTCAGGAATTTCTGTGACCAAAGACACCCAACCACGCTTTGAGTTGGTTGGACTCCATTATACTTCTTTCTGTCCGCCCCAGAGTATAGTGAAGAATCTTCATTTTACAATACAAATTTTGATTCACATAACTAAACAGTAAAGGATTTTATAACATTTGCTAATTGGAATATTAATGTCTGTGTCAATCATCTTAAAAGTATAATGACTGGTGAATGTTTTTTTTTTTTTGTACCTTCTTGTTTTGGTATAGATGGTATAGATAGCCTAAACACTTGTAGGCTTCATTTGACCGTTCCAACCCTGGCAGTGCTTCAAATCATTTTTTGAGGAACTTTTAGAACAAGAGTGATGTTCAAGTCTCCCACCCAAAGATTCTGAGTTCTTGTCTGCTGTGCAGCCAAAGCTGAGAACCACTGTCATAGCTCATGTTTCAGTACTTAAAGCATTCTAACAGGAGATGTCAAATAATTTACTTTCCCTACAGCTGAATGTTATCTATATTTCTACAGATTTTTAATACAATGGCATATTGGTTATCTATTCCTGCATGACAAATTATCACCCACTTATAGCTTAACCCAACCCACTTCTATTATTTTGCAGTTTCTGTGGGTCAGGAGTCTGGGCACACCTTAGCTGGGTTCTCTGCTCAGGATCTCACAAGGCTGTAATCAGGGTGTCAGCCAAGACTGGAGGCGCATCTGGAGATTCCCCTGGGGAAAGATCCACTTCCTCACCTGCATTATTGTTGGCAGCATTCACTGTCTTGTAGCCATAGGACTGTGAGCTTCTGGATTTTTGCGGGCTGCTGGCTAGAGCCTGCCCTTAGCACCTAGAGGCTGCCTGCAGTTCTCTGCCATGTAGGGTTTCCCACCATGACTGCTTACCACCTTACAGCCAGCCAAGAAGAGGGATGCTCCCATAGACAGGTGCTACAGCTCTGTGTAACATAATCACATAATCAGGTACAGCTTATCACCTTTGCTGTATTTTGTTGGTTAAAAACAAGTCACAGGCCCCACCCACAAGCCACTGAAGGGGATCACACAAAGGCATGCCCCCCCTCCCCAGCAACAGAGATCACTTAAGACTCTTTTAGGCTCATAAAAACAAGTGGCTTACACATCACAGAACTGTAATTCATCAGAACATCAGCACCAAATTTTTGTTAAAATACATAGCATTTAATGACCCTCTACAACAGGTCTAATCACTCTATCCTTTTAAAATAATGAAAACTCATTAGCATGAAGTGTGAGCATGACCTCAGAGGTCACGTTGCGGTTCTGAACTTAACTAAAGGGCATTAACTAAAAGCCGAGCTGAAAGATCTTTAGCATAAAGGCATAAAACTGCTGTATCTAAAGGATGTATAGACTTAGAAGTACACTCAGTGTTATAATGCCACTTGGTTTCCAACTTTCTGATGATGTATATATGATGTAAACGAAGCTTTAGGTTATAATGAAGTTTGTATTCTGATGATATTTTTTCTTTCTCTTCTCTCACTAGGTGTGATAGCGGTTGTGATATTTATCTTGCTCTGCATCACTGCCATAGCTATACGCATTTATCAACAGAGATGGTTATACCAAAAAAATGAGTCAAATATTCCGCAAACTGGAGACAATGCTGAAACTGCTCTGAAAAGTGAGGTCAATGTGCAAAATACAGTTAGTGAAAGCCAGAAAGAGTATTTCTTCTGATGGGCAGCAGTGGTTTACTTATGGCTCTGGTGATGTCACTTAGTCACTAAGCCAGGCTCCCAGTGGATGAAGCCCCCTCTTGTCCTCCTGGGCAGGTGGTAGCTCTGTAGCGCCATCAGCTTGCTCTCCTGTGGTCCTGGGAGGCTCTGCTCAGTGCTGCTTCATGATCTATTTATGTAGAAGTGACTTAGGTGTGCTCATTAATCACTGTGTGGCGGTTTCTGACTGTTCTGGCCCGATCTTTGAAAATTCAAATGCATTTTGCTTAACGACTTTGGGTTTTAAGTGAGAACAAGGATTTGAGCTGTGGCCCTACTCTCTTAAAAATGAGACACAGAAGTTTATAAAAGTCAAAGTTGGACTCTAGTGTTTTGTGTTGTGTGGAAGTCTGTGTTTTGCTTTCTTTATCAATCTCCTGCTGACATTTGTAAGTTGGGAAATGCTTCTCAGATGGTCTTCGAGTGCATTTCCATCTGCCTGTGAACCAGAACCCAGTGGCCAAAAATGCATTAGAAACCTGGAAAAAAAAAAAAAAAAAGGTTTTTCTGCCAATTGTTTTTATTATTTGTCTCTTTTAAATCAGTTTGCATACATTTTAGTGATGAAATGAGTATTGAATGTCGGCTATGAAATTGTATTCTGTTATTTAAGGAACAGAAAAATTCATAGGTAGCAAAGCGTGTAAAGCGTCCCAATCTGCAACACTTTGCTTATTTTTCTTTGTAATTGGTCATTTCCCTCTTTGTAAATTATGATAAAGATCATCTAATGATCTCCCCAAAGTGTATATTTTATAACCAAACCTGTGCCCAGGTATAAACTCTATACTTAATACTGCAAATGTATCCTTCATCCATTTCACTGGATTGAAATATAATCCTAAATGTAT
Organism: Nyctereutes procyonoides; assembly: GCF_905146905.1. Classification (NCBI taxonomy): domain Eukaryota; kingdom Metazoa; phylum Chordata; class Mammalia; order Carnivora; family Canidae; genus Nyctereutes; species Nyctereutes procyonoides. The sequence continues at coordinate 61,037,358 of NW_026575146.1, read as the reverse complement.
TTCCTTCAAAAGTGGGGTGATTAGGTCACTATTCTTCGTAGTCTTGTGGTTCTCTTGTTCTGAAGGTTATCACAACAATTTGATTTCCTATGATTGTCTTTTCATTTACTTGGGAAAAGTCACATTTTGAACTAAAGCTCTCCATTTAGTTTTCTAAATTTTGAGCTGATCTAGGCAGGGCATCCCCGGAATTACCATCTGAGTCTAGTTACTATTTGGAATATCAGTGGAAGGATGCTTATGCTAAGGGAACATGCAGGTTGTATGATCTGAACTAAATCTGTCATTCTAGTCAAGAACCTAGGATCTTGGAATCAGCTTCCATCGGAGAATCCAAAATCAATTAGTTCATTTCATATTAGGGGATATTTGCATACGAGGGGAGCAAAGAATTTGTACTGACCGTGGGAATTGTTCCAGTAACTACTTTTGTGGTAGGGGTCATAAAATAATTGCATGGAGCCCACCATTTGCACTCATTAGTCAGTTATAAATAAAATGTGCTGCATTCTTCATATGCCACTTGCCATGTGCCTGCCAGGAATTAGACTGCTTACTTTGACCACAACAGGACCACCTGAAACTCTATACACTTAGCCTTGCTATTAACTTTGGGTGTATGACTACTTTTCTCTGATTTTTTTAAACAATGGAAAAAAGATATCCTCTATACTAAGTCTTTTCTCAAAAAAAAAAAAAAAAAAGCAAACCTTTTTTCTTATGGTTTCATATTAGTTTTCTATAAGGTTTAACAAATTGCCACAATTTAGTGGCTTAATGCAACACATATTTATTATCTCACAGTTTCTGTGGATCAGGAGCTGGGCACGGATGTACTGTGTTTTCTGCAAGGCTGCAGTTAAGTATCAGCCCAGGCTGTGTTCTCATCTGGAGACTCAGCTGGAGAGTCCTCACTCTTATGGTTATTGGAAGCATTCGGTTCCTTACTGCTGGAAGATTCATGGAAGCCTGCTTTTGTTCAAGGCTAACAAAAGAGAGAGAGAGAGAGAGAGAGAGACTCTAGAACAAGTCTGCTAATAAGAGGGAGTTTTATATAATGTAATGTGGTGATAGGATGACAGCTTGTCCCCTTTGCCAAATTCTGTTGGTTAGAAGCAAGTCATAGGTCCTGCCTACACCCAAGAGGAGAGGATTACATAAGGACTTGAACCAGCAGGCTGAGATCATGGGGGTCACTTTAAAGTTAATCTACCACAGTACTATATCTTTATTGAAGTTTCTTTAAGTGAAAAATGAAGGATTTTCAGGGTCTTAATATAGTAATATAGGAAGAACCTACCATGATGAATAATACACATATTCTTTTCCCAAAAAACACCTATGCAGAGTGAGGAAGGATTCAACACAAATATGATAGGTTCTACTTAATGTACTGCTGAATATTAACACCCTGAAATCATTGCAACTTTAACAAATGATCGTATTAAGTTCCGAAAATGTTAAATACTTTGGTAGCTGGCATTTTACAGATTTATAGATAGTGAAATTCATTGTATTCTGCTCTCTTTTTAAAAGAGGAAACAAAATATTTGTACCAAATTGCAGTGCTATACCACCCACTTTCTTTTACTGATTTGTAAATTTTACCTGCTTATTTGTTAATAAAATAAAATTTTTGAATTAAATTAGGAAAATATTTTTAAGAGAAATTGAATGAAATTTGAATTATGAAATTATACTGTTTCCCCCTAAAATATTAAAAAATGTGCAAATGTATATATTCTGTTGTGTGTACTACTTTATCTCTACTATACACAGAGAGAATACTATGCTCTTTTAATATTATCTGTGATGGTATTTAAATTGCCAAACACAAAGTAAAACACAAAGTGCATAACACATACTGATTAGCACAAGTTAAAATGCCTATGAATGTAGATATTTGAACCTTTGCCAGAGAACAATAATTTAATAATCAGTAAGTTATTTGTTGAATGTTTACTATCTACTCAAAACTGGTTGCACGATTTTCCCCCAGAGTTGGGTTTCTAGAGCACTATAAGTATATAAATTCCAGTTGCAAATAACATCCATCTATGAAATAAATGTTAAAAGATAATAAATCTCCAAGTTTTATTTCCAAATAGAAAAGGAAAGTAGTACAAAATTAACACTTATTATTAGGACTAGAACTTCAGAATTTCTCTTTATTATGAAGAGAATTGCCCCTTCACTACTTCCCCAGTATTATGTAGCCATGAAGAAAAACATATTGGGGCATTCTGTGTGTCTAGAATAGCCAATACTTCTGGAATTTTTTCATTTTCTTTCATACAGAACATCAGATAGATAATTGTTTTCAGTGGATTTTTAAAAAATAAGAGTTTATGATTCTTGCCTTGAAGAAAGACAAATATGATTGAAGTGTTTTCTGCATGGAGTATAAAGGAGCTCTGACGATGCAGCTGGATTGTTGAAATAGTCTTCCAACAAGGGGGAACGGAGTGGACCCATAGTAAATGAAAACATATTTACTGGGTTGTTTATCTATTATTTTGCAATCATGCAGCTAATATGTTTAAGGATTCCCTGGGTGCCTTCAATGGATCCTGGCTGTCTACTTTTTCCCCATTCTGGCTCATAATGGCTGGCAACACACAAGAAAGAATTAGAAAGATAGTGATAAACATGAAGTGGTTTTCACTCCAAGTGATGGGGAAATGCATTTTGTCTGTCTGTGTGCCCATGGCTACTCTGGACCCCACAGACACATTTTCCAGCTCCAAGACATTAACAGATCCAGTGCACGTTGAGAATACTTGCTAGAGCTGAATAAAAATGTTCTTAGTGATAGATCTTTGGGCTACTTAAACCTGCATACGAGTATTACGACTTTTTTGGAAGACAAAAGTATTCATAAAGACTGGTTTTGCAAATTTAAGTTCAGAGGAAGTATTGAATTTTTATTTAAAAAACCCAATTCTTCTTATTATTCTCAGGATCATAGAAATTTCTTGTTAGCAGGGGCAGTAACTACCTTGCCATGCAATCATAGTTTCCCCTCTACACAGCCCCTCAAAACAAGTCAAAGTTGCTTTTTCCAAGGAAACACTGTTTATTAGGAGTGAAGTCAGGTTGCAAAAGCCTTGTTTTTCTCTACAGGTTCTCCTGGGTGTAGATCCTGCTGTAGTTACTGCCGAGTATTTTGTTGAAACATCAACCATAATATGTGGTATAATTTCAGTATAAATACGGGGTGTGTTTTAGGAAGATAGGCCTGTGTCCCTGGCATGTGTGGCAGGATTCATCAAACATAAAGCAAATGGCTAGAAAAGTAAGTTCAAGGCCTACTTCCTATGAAACCTTCTGCTTCAAAATTCCTAATAATGTGATACATTTGCCATCCTTTGATTGTGACCAAAAACAATATATATTCATTTTATTGATCATTCTTGGCTTTAAAAGGATGAGAGCCCAGACTCAGTTTATCACATTCTGTGTGAATACACATGCCCCTGTCTCAGGTCTACACTTGCCTTTAGATCTGAAAAATGAGATTTTATAATGTACTTAACATTTAAGACATTTCTTAAGATAGAATCTTTATAGCTGCATATAGTGCTTTGTGTCACTAACCTCTCACTTTAAAACAAAGCAATGAGGTTAGACGTATAGAATTATGCCCTTTTTATAGAACAGAAGACTGTGACACAAAAGGCCTTCGTTGCTTAGATCAGTATCATACAGACAATAACTCACAATGAGTGAAATGCAGGTCCTGATGCTTCTATACCTCTAACAGTGGAAGAGCTTCCATTTTCTGGATAATTCACGACTGCATTCCTTTTTTGTTTCAATCTTTGAGAATATGAAATCATATCTTTATGTTGAAAATATTCCATGCTGAAAAAACATAGAATTGAAGCTTTTTTTTTAAAGATTTTATTTATTAGAGAGAGAGTGCAAGAGAGCATGAGCGGGGCGAAGGGCAGAGGGAGAGGGAGAAGCAGACTTCCCACTGAGCAGGGAGTCCGATGTAGGACTCGATCCCAGCACCCTGGGATCATGACCTGATCCTAAGTCAGATGCTTAACTGACTGAGCCATGCAGGTGCCCCAGAATGAAAACGTTTGTCTAGGTACACACAGACACAGAGACACAGCCATCCTGACACACATGCACAAACACACACACACATGACTTTCTACTTACTGGTGCCAGATTTATGCTTTGAATGTTTCTTAGGATGTTGATTAGAGTAGAGAAATACTCTACTTGTACTTTCTTTAATGCTCAATATTTTAAGCATATATACATATACACACACACACTTATGTAAATACTTAGATATGAGTATATATATAATTATATAATAGAATTTATCTAAACATTTAAGTACTCCCACAATACAAAAATTAGCTTATAAATATTAGCTTTATAAATATAATTACTTTTAAAAATTAGCTCTCTCAATAAAATCTATTCAGGCCAACTGAAACCATCCTCAAGTTACCTTAAACATTTTATGAGTTAGAATGTTTAATAGGCTAGAGTCTCTGAAATTTAAATTGAACTTAAAACCAAAAGAACACACTCAAATTATGATAGTGGTCACAAAAACTCTTGTGACATTTATTATATCCAAGCTATTATAAAACTATTTATGATGTGGTTCAGATCCAATTGTATTATTTATAATATCTCTGTTGTGCTGGGGTCATAGCAATGATCACACTCGTGCCTTCACTGCAAAAAAAGAGCGTTAAAGTCTACAAGCCTTCAGCTCGGATTGTCAGTCAGGACACATACACTGGTGGCATCTTCCAGGGATACAGGCTGTGCTTTCAGGGCTGAGCTCCTGCTACTGTCCCATGTTTGTTGGCCATTCCATGCTCAAACTCCTTCTTGAAGCTTCTCCTTCCCTGTGACATCCTGGTCAGTGGCCATGCCACCTGTGTGAGTAGCCATCAAGTGGGATTGCATCCTGGTGATATCAGGTTACATTTTCTCATGCGTTACCCTTTTGGGACATTGGGAGTATTCCTCATTTTGCCATGTTGTTTGATCTGCTATCTACTTGGTTATTTTCTGTGATTCTCAGAACCGACCTAACCTTCCTATTTTTGGGGGGGGGGCAGAACTTACTTTGTCTAAAACTCATCACAATTCCATTTATCCAGCTTTTCCTACTTTTACACATAAATCTGTAGTACCTCCTTAGATACAGAGATGAACTAAATTATTTAAGCAGAAAATCCATTTATTGGCAATCTAATGCTAATTAAAATTACTCCTAAAATAAGTTTGAATAACAGCCACCTTTATCTCCTTTATATCAAGATTTTACTTTATGCTTCTTCACAGTTTCAACTTGTTCCAAATACCTATAATTATCATGATAATTAGCATTCGCTCTTGTCTCTCAAATTGGTACCACCTGACTCCCATCATTCTCCAGGATTATTCCAGACATTAAAAAAAAAAAAAAAAAAAAAAAAAAAACAGGACAGCCCGGGTGACCCAGCGGTTTAGCGCCGCCTTCAGCCCAGGGTGTGATCCTGGAGACCTGGAATCGAGTCCCACGTCGGGCTCCCTGCATGGAGCCTCCTTCTCCCTCTGCCTGTGTATCTGCCTCTGTGTGTGTGTGTGTGTGTGTGTGTGTGTGTGTGTCTCATGAATAAATAAATAAAATCTTTAAAAAAGAAAAAAAAAAGACAACATTGCTTTCTGTCAGCAGCAATATGATGTTCCATAACATCTTGCATTTCTCTGCCCTGAGACATGGAATTAGTTGCCCTCAAGGAGTGCTCTTTCCATCTATTAAAAATTAGGAGCAGCAGAGTGCATATAAGAATGTTTCCTATGCATCCTGTTAGAAGGGAGAACTGTGTCATTGCTGGGCCACTTTAAAGACAAGGTTGGAAACAATATTTTAAGATAACGAACTCAAGATAATATTTCCTGTTTAAGGCTAATTATGTCCATTTATTTTCCTAATAAAAAGCAAACCAACCCATGGGATGGGCTTAGCATAGTCCCCACAGTGAATGCTATTTTAATTTACTGCTTTGGAGATCTCATATATATAAAGTAAACTGAAATGGAAAATAAAATTATTATTTGGCTATTTTTTTTCAATATAACAGTTGATTCGGATATTTCAGGCCCCATGAGAAAAATTCATTAACTGGAAGTAACTAGTTAATTGCCATTTCATATCCATGCTAAAGACATCCGAGCCACTTTATCCATGGTTATAGGGAAGTAACAGAAGCAGCAGATGTGGTTCTGATGTGGACGACCACATTGGGGGAAACTCACAGTTACAGGAGCAGGAACAAGTGGGGCCAGGGCCCAATTTCCTGCCTCATTTTGGGGCTGCACACAGGTATCAGATTTAAGGAGAAGGATCCTGACCTTGGGTTTTTAAACTAAATGATTGCAGAAGCACCGCCCTTTCCTTGTTATATGCAAATATAGGCATTCAACCCAGAATCCTATACTCAAGAGATTTGTGAAAGTGAAGATACTTTGGATACAAAAAGTAGGTCTGCCCCACAAAGACCTTCATTAATGAAATTTTAAAGCAACTTAGCTCAGTAGAAATTTCTAGGAGGATAGAATAGTAGCCACCAGGCCCATGTGGTTATTAAGCATGTGAAATGTGGCTACTGACTGAGGAACTGAATTTTAATGTTAATGTTAATTACCTTAAATTTAAATAACCACATGTGGCTAAAGGCTACCACACCATACCACCAACACTGGTCAAAGGATGTGTAATGAACACACAAAAGGCACTTCTAGGAACTGCAGAGTTAAATATGTGGATAAACCCAAATAAAAATCTGCTATACAAAATAATAATACCGATGTCCTTGTAGGAATTTTTTAAAAAAGATTTAATCATTTATTCATGAAAGACACAAAGAGAGAGGCAGAGACATAGGCAGATGGGGAAGCAGGTTCCATACGGGGAACCCAATGCAGGACTTGATCCCAGGACTCTAGGATCATGACCTGAGCCAAAGGCAGACAGACACTAACCATTGAGTCACCCAGGTGTCCCTCCTCAGAGGATTTTTTTTTTAAGATTTTTTTTTATTTTTTAAATTTTTTTTATTTATGATAATCACACATGGAGAGAGAGAGAGGCAGAGACATAGGCAGAGGGAGAAGCAGGCTCCATGCACCGGGAGCCTGATGCGGGATTCGATCCCGGGTCTCCAGGATCGCGCCCTGGGCCAAAGGCAGGCACCAAACCCAGGGATCCCCTCCTCAGAGGATTTTAAAAAAGAATTAATAACATGTCAATATGATGGTGAATCTATTCAGATGAGCTATTAATAACATGATAATTATATGTGGTTCGACTTAATTTGTTCTAGGTTCTTACATTGGGTGCAAGAGTCAGGGTAAGGGCATGACTGAAAAAGAGTGACTCAACTTTAGAAGACCAGTAGTGAACCAAAAGGGTATGGCAGGGAGAAAATTATTCTGTACAGGGATAAAAGGTATTCTGGGCTGAGCCCTTTGTATGGTGGTGCAGACACCTGGCTATTGACAACTCTAATGACACAGCAGCCATTTCTTCTATAGGATTAAAGAGCTCAGGAAACAGAAAGTCACATGGAACATTCATTCGAAGGCTATCTTTTTCGCCTGTTTCTTCCTCACAATCTGAGCTGTGGAGGGTACTGTGGTGGTCATTTCCTCTTTAGGTGAAATGTCCAAGACAAAAAAAGGCCCCAGATATCAGTAGTCAAAAAATCTTCTCACAAAGTCTATGTCCTGGTGGACTCAAGTTCTATCCCTATTCAAGAAGTAAGTACTTCTGATATAATACCAAATATTTAGGGTTAAAAAGCATATTCTTGATGATAAAGCCAGACAAAAGTAACGAAAAAAGACAAGTTTCAAAGGTTGCTGGTGGAAGGCTGTACATCAAGAATGGGTGTTGAATCTTGTCAAATGCCTTGTCTGCACCAACTGGGGTGATCATATGGTTTTGTCCTTCATTCTGTTAATGTGGTGTATTACGCTGATTGATTTTTATATGTTGAATCATCTTTGTATTCCAGGAATAAACCTTCTTGGTTATGATGTATAATCCTTTTAATATGCTGTTGAATTCAGTTCACTTATTTTGTTGAAGGCTCTTGCACCAATATTGATCAGGCTGTAATTTTCTTTGCTTGTATTTATTTTATCTGGTTTTGGTATCAAGGTAATAGACATCCATAGAATGCGCCTGAAACTCTTCTCTCATTTTCAATGTTTTTAGAAGAGTTTCAAGGCAATTGGTGTTAATTCTTCTTTACTTGTTAGAATTCCCCAGTGAAGCCATCTGGTTCTGGGCTTCTCTTTGTTGAGAGGTTTTTGATCATAGAGTCAATCTTATTACCAGTTATTGGTCTGTCCAGATTTTCCATTTCATGATTCAGTCCTGGTAGATTGTGAGTTTCCAGGAATTCTTCCATTTCTTTTCATTATCCAGTTTGTTGGTGTGCAATTTTTCATAGTATGCTCTTATAATCCTTTTTATTTCTGTAGCATTGGTTATAGTGTCCCCTCTTTCTTTTTCTTTTCTGATTTTATTTATTTGAGAGTTTTCTGTTTAATCTAGGTAAAAATTTGTCAAATTTGTTGATTTTTTCAAAAAGCAGCTCTTAGTTTTGTTGAAAAATCCCATCAAATGGTTCAACACAAATGCACTTTGAGGACATTACACTAAGCCAGTCACAAAAAAAGTAGCAACTGTGTGATTCCATTTATATGAGGAACCTAGAGTAATCAAAAAGACATACTAGGAATTGTGCTTACCTTTGAAGGGGTGGGAAAGGGGAATTATTTCAGTTTGCAAGATGGAAAAGTTCTGGAGATCTGTTTCATTACAAGGTGGATATACTTAACACGACCAAATCTAAATGGTACTCTTAAGAGTGGTAACAATAGAAAATGTTTATGTTGTATGTATGTGTGTGTGTTTTTTTTATCACAGTTAAAACACACACACACACACTCTCCAATGAAAATCTGCTCTTGTTCTAGCCAAAAGTTCTGGGGAAGGCAGCCTAGTAGGAAAGAAAACTTTTAGGATAACTGTTCTACTCTTGATAACACCACAGAAAAACCTGTACTCCCACTCTCAACATACCAACAAAAGTCAAGCGCTGGCCTTAGCCTCATGAGGCTATACCAAATTATCCCAATGCATACTCTTTACCAGGGTAGTGTCAAAAAAGGTCAACTAATCAGTCAGGACTTCCATCCCCCAAGTACTGCTACAGAAAGCAAATGGGAGGCTGGATTTCCTCCCCCATCCTGCAGTAACAAGGTGCCCCCATGGGGGTGCTGGTGGAGGAGGCCTGGTGGATGGTCAAGATTTTCCCTAGCTGCCTATGATAATAATGCCAACCCTCCTCCCAGCCATGTTGTTAGAAGCCACAGTTGTAGCAGTCACAAGACACTACTACCTCTCCCAGTCAGGGAGGTATCATACAGGTGCCAGTGTGGAGTCAAACTGCTGCCCCTGCCTCAAAGTAATGAAGACCCCCTCATGGGATGGGGACTAATAGGAGCCGAATAGGGATCCTGTACTTCTACCCTCAACTGGCAGAGCTAAGCTGGCATTCCCTACTTTCTCTACTGACTAGTGTCAAAATAAGCTAGCTGAAACAGAAGGTTTAAATAAGATCCAGATCCTTATAATGTAATGCCCAGAATATTCAGGTTTCAGAAGAAAATTATTCATCATGCTGAGAACCAGGGGAGATCTCCAAATGAGGAAAGATGATTGATCGATGGATGTCAAGACCACAGTGACAGGGAATGTTAGAATTATCCAACAGAGATGTTAAGTCAGCTATTATTACCATAAAAGAATTTCAGTACACAATTATGAGCATCCTTAAAACAAAAGAGAAAATAGTAAGTCTCATAGTAAGTCTCTGCAAAGAATAGATCATATATAGAAGAACCAAATGAAACACTTAGAAGTGAAAAATATAACAACCAAAATAAGAAACTCAGTGGGCAAGCACAGTAACAGAGGAGAGACTGAATGAATAGAAAGATAGAATGATAGCAAAAATGAAATGAGCCAGTTTGAACAATAGACTGATAGTAGTCTGAAAAAAATGTACAGAGCCTCAGGGACCTGTGGGACTGTAATAAAAGCTCTAACATGTGTGCAGAGAGTCTCAAGATGAGAGGACATTGGGATGAAAAAATATTCTGTTAGGTTTTTTTAGTAACTAAATGGAAATGAGACCCAAGGCAAGCGAGGGTCCAAGAACAGATTTTATTGCAGGCACCCTCGGGCGAGGTTCCACGACTCACGGGGGAAAGAGAGTGAGTCGGGGAAGTCGTGCCAAGACAAGGTGGTAGGGGGTTTACATAACGTTGTAAGGCAGAACAGTTTCCTATTGGTTGGCTCATATGCAAAGGAAGGATTGCAATCCAACCAGTCAGAGTGACCCTCACTATGCAAAGGAAGGATTGCAGTTCAGCCAGTCAAAGGTGACTTCCTCCTCTGGGGTTTGAAGGGCATTGGGTTCGATTGGGGAAGTCCAAAGGAGAGGTCTAAGGGTCTGCATCAAGCTGTCAGCAGGTCATTGGTCCATTGGCATCCCATGTGGAGGTAGTGACAGGAACTTCAGCCATTTTGGGGTATCCGCCATCTTGAGGAGTTTCCCTTCCCGCCTGGCCCCAACATATTCAAAGAATTCTGGCCTCATGACAACATGGGTGGACCTGGAGGATATTATGCCAAGTAATACAGTAAGTTAGACAGAGAAAGACAAATGCCATATGATTTCATTTATATGTGAAATCTAAAAAACAATACAAATCAATAAACAAACAAAAAGCAGAATCAGTCCTATAAATACAGAAAACTGATGGTTGCCGGGGTGGTGGGGGGTTTGGGAGGTATGGGCAAAATAGATGAAGGAGGTTATGAGGAACACACGTCCAGTTAGAAAGGAAAGAATTCAGGGGGTGCAAAGTAGATCATAGGGAATATAGTCAATAATTTTGTAACAACTTTGTGTGGGACAGATGGTGACTGCACTTTGTAATGTATGCAATTGTCAAATCTCTATGTTGTACACCTGAAAGTAATATAATATTATGTGTCAACTGTACCTTGACAAGAAAAAAGAATATTGGCTTGTAGAAAACTTCCCAAATTTGGCAAAAGACATAAATTTGTAGATATAAGATTGCCAGCAAAACCCAAAAAATTCCAAACCAGCACACATTATAGTCAATCTTCTAAAAACAGAGGACAAAACTCCTGGGAAGCAGTAAGAGGAAACCAACACTTCACCTGCAGAGCAAAACCACTTCAAATGCCTGGAGTTCTTATCAGAAACCATGAGGTCCAGAAGGAAGTCACATAATATTGCTCAGCTACTGAAAGAAAAGACTTGTCAATTCAACATCCTATATCCAGCCAAAACATCCTTCAAGAGTGAAGGAGAAATCAAGACATTCTCAGATAGAGAAAAAGCAGGACTGCCTGTTAGCAGCAGAACTACCCTAATGGAAGGGTGGAAGAAAGTTCTCTACACAGACAGAAAATGAAAAAAAAAAAAAAAAAGAAAAGAAAAGAAAGAAAGAAAGAAAAAAGAAATCCTGAAACACCAGGAAGGAAGAAAAGACACAATAGATATAAATATGGACAGATACAGGGGATTTTAATTCTCCCCTTGAACTGTTTAAATCATGTTTGATGGTGAAAGTAAAAATTGCAACACAGTGTGATGAATTGTTGAATGCATGAATAGGATATGTCTGGGACAACTATAAATGGGAAGGGTAAAAGGACTTTGTTTTAACAACAGACCGTGGTCATTTATGTATAGATAATGTAACACCTAGAGCAACCATGAAAAAGCTATGCAAGGTGACACCCTCAAAAATGCTATAGATAAATCAAAATGGAATTTTAAAAAAATGTTCAAAAAACCCACAGGATGGCAGGGGATGGATAAAAAAAACCCTGAAATTAGGGAGAAGAAAGAGGACACAAAAATTAAATGACAGACTTAAGTCCTAACAAAAAGGACTGTTTTTATATAACTGGTCAAAATAAACCAATGAAAATACCAGATGCCAACGAGACTAGCAGAGTGGAATAAAAATCTTGACTCAACCACGTTGTCAACAAGATATTCATCTTTACTATCATAATATGGGCAGGTTAAAAGTAAAATGATGAAGAAAGTTGCATCAACCACATATTAATCAAAAGAAAGCAAGAGTAGCTATATTATTATCGGCTAAAATAGATTCGGGGCCTGAATCTATATTTTATAAAAATATAAAAATATTTTTAACACATGTATATAAATACACACATATCTAGGTATATATGTATATGTATATACACATATACATGTGTAGGAGATTCTCTTTATTCCTGGTACTTATGTTCTATAAAGTCACAGTGAACTTTAAATTAGTGAATAGTGAATCATTTTTCCTAGAAGAAATTGTACACACACACACACACACACACACACACGCACGCACCTCACAAAGATTAAAATCTTGCATCCTAAAAGCAATCCCTTAAGTTTTTCTTTATTTTACAAAAGAGAAAGAAAGGTTCAGAAGTATTACTGAGTTGCCTGTGGCCACATCACTAGCAGGTACCAGGATGGAAGCTTCTTGCTTTACACCGGGCTTTCCCTGCTGTCTGCATCTTCTGTCCATCTCTGTATGAAAGCCAGGGCAAGAAAGCCCACTACCGCCCCACTGGAACTCAACTGGGAACATGTGTAACTGGGTGACAAATTTTTCACCGCCCTGTGCATGTGCATGAATGCCTGTGAATGCATTGACTTTGAGGGACAAATAAATTTTAGTGATAAGTAAATTTTAAATATGGAATCTATGAATTACATGTTTTTTCATATAGAGATATAATTCGACTGCCATCAACTTCACCTGTTTCAAGGATATAATTCTTTAGTTTTCAGTGTATACACAAAGTTGTGTGCCCATCACCACTACCTAAATCCAGATCATTCCATCACCTCTCCCTAACATAGAAACCATGTATACATTAGTAGTCACTCTCCGTATTCTCCCTTCCCCTCAGTCCCTGGTAATGACTAATTTACTGTCTTTCTCTATGGGTTTGCCTTTTCTGGACATTTCATATAAGTGCAGTCTTACAAGATGTGGCTTTTGACACCTGGCTTCTTTCACTTAGCATCATGCTTTCAAGGTTTAATCTATCTGCTGGATTTAGCTAACAGATAACTCCTGCTAGGGCTGATGGTCTTAAGGGAAGGAGCTGGTTACTTCAATAAGACCAGCCACCTCATGAGCCAGGTGATATCAGCCTGACCTATGGGAATGAACTGCAGAAGAATCAGGTCCTTCACATGGGCAATGACTCAATCAATCACATCTAAATAACAAAGCCTCAGTCAACACTCTGGACAGCAAAGCTTGAATGAGTTTCCTATAGGCAATACTCCATGTGTGTATTGCCCGCACTGATGACTGGAGGGTAACGCATCTCAGAGGATGCAGAAGCTTCACACTTGGAACCCTCCCTGCTCCAGATCCTATCCTATATGTTTCTTCCTTTGACTGCTTCTGATTTGTATCCTTTTGCTATAATAAAGCTGTAAATAGAGCACTTTCATGAGTTCTGTGAGTCATTCCAGCACAGTAATCAAACCTGAATGAGTCCGTAGGGACACTGGAGTTTGTAGCCAGCTGGTCTGAAGTGAAGATGGTCATGGAGATTTCTAAACTTGGGCTGGTGTCTGCAGTCTTGGGCAGAACGGGCCAGTCTAGAGGACTGTATCCTTAAAGTCCAGTTTTTTGACTCTGGGTATGCTGAATGAGATCCCATTGTATGGATATGGCACTTTGTTTATCCATGTACCCATTGATAAACATTTGGTGTTTCCACTCTTTGGCTATTGGGCTATGAACATTGGCGTACAGACTTTTGCATGGACATAGGTTTTCCATTGCCTGGGGTATACATCTAGGAGTGCAATTGTGGGGTTACATGCTAAGCCTAGATTTAACTTTCTAAGCAACAGTCAAATCATTGCCTAAGCCAAGTTCATGAAGATTTACTTCTATGTTTCTTCCAGGAATGTTCTAGTTTTAGTTCTTACATATAAATCTGTGAACCACTTTTAGTTCATTTTTGCACATGGTGTGAAGTGAGGTCCAACAGCAATCTTCTGCATGAGAATATTCAGTTCTCCCAGCACCACTTGTTAAGAAAACTATTCTTTCCTCATTAAAAGGTTGTGGAACTCTTTTCAAAAATCAATTAATATATGTGAGGGTTTATTTCTGAATTCTCAACTCTGTTCCCTTGGTCTTTGTGTCTATCCTTATGTCAGGGCTACATTGTCTTAGTCCTTGTACTTTTGAGCTGGTTTTGAGATCAGGAAATATGAAACCTTTAAATTTGTCCTTTTTTTTTTTCAAGATTAGTTCTTACGTTTTGGGTCCTTTGCATTTTCATGTGAATTTAAGGATCATCTTTGTCTATTTATGCACAAAAGGCAACTGGGATTTTGATAGGGTGTACAATGAACCTGTGGATCCATTTGGGAGATTGCCACCTTAGTAATACTGTCTTCCAATCTAAGAATAAGGGATGTCTTTCCATTCATTTATATCTTCTTTAATTTCTTTCAACAATGTTTTATTTTTTGTGGTATACAAATTTTGCACTTCTTTTGTTAAAATTATTCCTTGGTATTTTATCCTCATTGATACTATTTTAAAATATAATTGCTTCTTAATTTCATTTTGGACTGTTTGTTGGAAATGTATTTTGCCAAATGCTTTTTATGCATTTATTGAGATTATTGTGTTTCTTGTCTTTTTTTCTATTAATCTGGTGTACTACATTAATTGATGTTCAATATTAGGCCAACCTTGTTAAAATGTTTACATGTTAAGCCAACTTTGCATTGTGCCACTGAGTGAGGGTGTGGGATAAAGGGGGTGTGCAAAGAGGAGAGAGTTAAACATTCCAAATCCCATTATCTTACAGAGGTTTAGAAGCTTCTGTTGGATGGATGGTCGTTGGTTTGTTCTGTGACTGGGTTAATTTCCAGAATTCAAAATTAGTTACTTTGAATTATTTGGCCGGCATTTTGTTGTTGTTGTTTTTCATGGAAGAGCAGTTTGCTAAGGTCCTCATTCTGCCATTTCAGAAACATGCATTTCAGCATGGTTTGGGGGCACACTGGATTAATGACCCTCCTATGATGACTCACAGATTGCCCTGGTTCTCTTAGTTTCTAACTTTTTGTGATCTCGACAGAAGTGCTCTGCTACTAACATCGAGAAGACTGGCATTTTCCTAATTAATAGGAAAAACGCATTTCCTCTCTTAGGTTTAATTTCGTTATACTTCTGGCACCTGCTATTTAATATCTGATTCAGCACAAATTATATATTAAGTTACTCCAGATTTACTCTATCGACACGGGTGCTCTTCAAAGAATATTTTTGGAGGTGGGTGAGCTGACCCTGTGCAATAGAATTCATTATTTTATACCCTCAAGCACATATCTTAATAATTTGTATTTAGGGAAAGTTTAATTCATGAGGAACTATACATAGAAACAGAAATAAGCAATTATAATTCATGCTAGTTGGCAGAATAAGCAGATTTTTATGGCCTGAGCAAAGTATATAGACAATGTGCAGTGGGGCATTGCTTAGCATTCAAGGTATCACAGCAGGCATGGCTTTAAAAAATAATAATTCTGTGCATTCACAAACATGTTGGCCCTGGAGAGTGGCTGTAAAGACTTCAGGGAGCTGAAACATTCCTGACATATCCGATGTGGGTGTGGAGGGCACGATTGGTGGGATTCCTGTACTCACCCGGTGCCTGAGAATCCGCTAAAGAGACTGGCGACCCCCCAAAATGATGGCAAATGTAGTACAGCAGGATGGACGGACGTGTGGAGAAAAAAAAACAAAAAACAGACCAAGAAGAAACCTGAGAACCTGCAGTGATAATTTCCATCTTTGTTCATTTACTTGCTTCCAAATACCTGCCATCTTTTTCTTACTATCAACCATTCTGCACTGGCCTTCAGAATCATTATAGTGTTGATGATTCTGAAAGTCCACACCCCACTGAAAGAGAGGGTGCCCCTTCCAGAGCCAGGAAATCTCTAAGGTCTATCTGCCCATTTTCAGGAAAGGAAAGGCAAAGCAGGGCAGGTACTTGGTAATACAAAGCTGCCTATCTGTGGTACAAAAAGGTTTTTTGCCCCTTCCTTTCCAAAGTGTGCCAATTCATTGAGCTTTCAGGGGAAAGCTGCTCCATTTCCCTTCCTTCCAACTCAGTGTTTCTCAAACATTGTTAGGGAATTTGCATTTTACATTTGTCTGTAAAATATGGTTCATAATAACCACTTTCTCTCACAAATCAAATTGTATCCAGGTGGCCATGACCCCAATCACAATCAAAGGAATGGCTACTACATTTCTAGACCTCAATATTATTGTTGACTTTGCCTTATTTACATAATGGGTTTCACACCATTTAAACATGGGTTTGTGTAATCAGTTTCCTGGTCACACAGTACTGCTTATTTAGAACAAAGCTTCTCTGTTGGAAGGCTTCCTGAAAATTTTCTAGTTATCAACAGAATATATAATTTTGTTTTCTTTTAAAAACACAGTAGGTATCCAGGCAAAGACACACTCTACTGTATCTCCTCTGTTTCTGAGTTTTAACAGGTGCAGAATGATTAGCAAATCAGAACCAAAAAGAGCAAAGCAGGATTTAACACTATTACCCCGAAACCCCTGACTCCTGGAACATATATTTTAATTATTCTCATGTCAAAAAAAAAAATCTTACAATATGCCTTCTGAACACGTGACCTAGGAGTCAGCAATAATCCCTTGGGGAATGAGAGAGCTCACTGTGAGGCCAACATGTGGTACTTCACATCCTATCGTCTGCAGAGTCCATAGCTGCTTTGTGCATGCGTAATAGTAAAAAGCTGCTAACATCCTCTGCACACTTAAATCCTTTCTGTCGTGTCTTATTCCACATGAAGATGTTATGTTGGGAGGAACGGTGTGGTGCCTCCTCTCAAGAGATTGCTATCTAAAGGAGTTAGAATTTTCTTCCATAACAGTGACCAGTCCTACAAGCAGAAGCTCTTCTGATGTGCCATCTGGAATTCTTCAAACATCTGCCATCTAAGGGACCCCAGGAGATCCCAGAAGATTTGGGAAGGTCTCTGTGGAAGGTGTCTTACTCTGCAGGCACCAGGCTGTCATATTTAACTCATGGTGGGCAGGCAGACAAGACTCTTTCAAAATCGCACCTGCTCACTGCTGTATTGGTCACCTTCTGATACCTCAGCCAAGGGTTGCAGGGCAAGAAGCAGACAGAGGGTAGCAGATTCCATGTGGCATCCTGATTAGGTTTCTCATGAGCCTTCCTATGATGTGGGCTGTATAGAAAAAACATGCACCTCAATGAAAAGTGTATATTTGCTGCATAGCAAACTTTTCTGGGTAATCAGATGCTGACTCTATAGGAGCTATTTTACAACACTGAAAGTTGTAGGTAATGAAGAGAAATGCAGAATAATTCTTATCTATAGATACACAGGTGAATTCTGTCCAGAGGGAGAGACACTCCCTTGGGAAATAACAACAACAACAACAACAACAACAACCAAAAAAAAAACTGTATTGCCTTCATGTGTACATTATGCTTGGTTATTCCATTTAATGAATGAGGTAAGTAAAATCTTTAACACGTTTGTTTTATGTATTTATGAGAGTGATGATTTTCTCCTTTTCTTGAAAATTATTTTTAATAACTGCCAGGAGAGTGATGTCACTCATATAAGAACATATGTTATGCCTGACTTTGCTCTCCTTCATAAGAAGAACAACTAACAAGTATTTATGATCAATACACCACTGAGAAGATCCTAGAACACGGGAGTGAGGTTGAAGCATCCTCTGTATCACAGAGACCAATACAGGTTGCATTAGAAGGCCAAGAGGAACAGTCATACATTGACCTCATTGCCCCTCCTCTAGGCCAGGCCAGCACCACATAGAAAGGTCTCCCCTGGGCCTATGGTTCTGATAGGGGGAAAAGAGAATGAAGATGCCTTCCCCAGCATTGTGGTCACTTTGTGGGAGTCCTTACTCTGATTTCACATCACAGGGACTGCAAGAGAAACTGTGGGGCTTAGCCCCTGAGAATCTATGATGAGGAAGGAAGCTAATTTATACCCTCATTTACTACTGAGTTTAGTTCCCAGTGTTGACCATCTAGTAAGCCTGATCAAATAATCCAGGCAAGGCAATCCATTCTGCAGCCCCACTGGTGTAGGGAACCAAGCTAGAAGTCCTTTACAACTATCTTCAACCAGTGGCACACACCCTCCCATCCTTGACCTCACAGTTCAAATAGTTGCCTTGCCTAATAGTAGACCATAGTAGTAGGCCCCACTAGCCCAAGGATGTTACCAGGAGATATGCCTCAAAACCCAAACTGAGCTGGCTGGTAAAGATCTCTCTCTGCCAAAGCAAACTTATAAAGTCTGGAAAAAGAGCCTGATTACTCAAATGTGCAGACACAAATCAAAGGAATCCTAGATAACAAAAACAAAACAAAACAAAACAAAAAAAAACAAAACAAAGTGAAACAAAACAAAAAAACAGGTAAATGTGACACCATGTAAGGAAGCTAATAAAGATCTAATAGCTAACTATAAAGAAATTAGTATCTATAAACTGTCAGACAAAGAATTTATAATAATATTTTTAAGTAACTTTAGGTTTAGTGAAGACGAAAGTATACTGATACCAAAAGAAATCAAAACAAAAAACAAGGAACAATGGATGTACAGAACAAGCAGGAAACAATTAACAAAATGGCAATACGATAGTAAAGACTTACCTATCAATAATTACTTTAAGTGTACATGCATTAAATTATCAGTCAAAAGACATAGAATGTCTTTAAATTAAATGAAAATGGATTAAAAACAAACAAACCCCAATATTCAATGATACTGCCTATGAGAGATTCACTTTAGCTTTAAGACACACAAAGATAGTTCAAGGAAATGGTAACAACAATAACAAAAAAAGTAGGAGTAGCTATACTTGTGTTAGATGAAATGTACTTTAAGCTAAAAATTATAAAAAGAGACAGAGAAAGTCATTATATAATAATAAACGGGTCAGTTCATCAGAAGATATAATAATTTATGGGCCATCTGGGTGGCCCACTAAGTTAAGCATCTGCCTTCAGCTCAGGTCATGATCTCAGGGTCTTGGGATCAAGTCCCATGTCAGACTTTCTGCTCAGCAGGGAGCTTGCTTCTCACTCTCCCTCTGCTCCTCCACCCCCCCCTACTGTGTGCACACACTCTCTCTCTCTTGCTCTCTTTCAAATTTATAAGTAAAATCTTTTAAAAACCCAAAGATGTAAGAATTTTAAATATGTATGCATCCAACATCAAAATACCTATATACATAAAGCAAAAGCTAACAGAACAAAAAGGAGAAATAAACAGCAATACAATAATAGTTGGGCACTTTAATACTTCATTTTAAACCATGGATAGATTATCTAAATAGAAAATAAATAAGGGGGATCCCTGGGTGGCGCAGCGGTTTGGCGCCTGCCTTTGGCTCAGGGCGCGATCCTGGAGACCCGGGATCGAATCCCATATCGGGCTCCTGGTGCATGGAGCCTGCTTCTCCCTCTGCCTATGTCTCTGCCTCTCTCTCTCTCTGTGTGTGACTATCATAAATAAATAAATTTAAAAAAAATTAAAAAAAAAGAAAATAAATAAGGAAACAGAAGAACTGAGCAACGCTGCAGATGAAATGGACTTAATAGACATACACAGAATATTTTATACAGTAATAGTAGAGTAAAAATTCTTCTCAAGCACACATGGAACATTTTCTAGGATATATTATATGTTAGGCCACAAAACAAGTGTTAGCAAACTCAAAAAGATTGAAATCATACCAAGTGTCTTCTCTGACTATGATAATGTAAAACCAGAAATTAATAACAATAGGAAAACTGGAAAATTCACTAATATGTGAAAATTAACCAACACTCTCCTGAGCAATCAATAGATCAAAGAAGAAAATTAAAAAAAAAAATTCCTAAGACAAAAGAAACTGAAAACACATCATACTAGAACTTGTGAGATGCAGCAAAAGCAGTTATAAGAGGGAAGTTCATAGCAAAGAATGCCTATATTAAGAAACAAAAAAGAACTTAAACACCTAATTCTACACCTTAGGGAAGTAGAAAAAGAACAAACTAAAGCTAGTAGGAGGAAGGAAATGATAAATGTTGGAGCAGAAATAAATGAAATAGAGAACAGAAGAACAGAAGAAAAGACTAACCAAACCAAAATCTGTTCTTTGAAAAGATAAAGTTGACAAATCCTTAACTAGACTAACCAAGGAGAGGAACCAAATCAACAAAATTATAGATGAAAGAAGAGATACTACAACTGATACCACAGAAATGTAAAGGATCATAAGAGGCTACTAGGAACAACTATATGCCAACAAACTGAACAATATAGAAAAATGGAAAAATTCTTATAAGCATGCAATCTACCAAGACTGAATCAGGAAGAAATAGAAAATGTGAAGGACCAATTACTAATAAGGAGATTAAATTAGTAATCAAACATTTCCCAATGAGGAAAATCCCAGGAACAGGTGGTTTCACTGGTGAATTTTATGAAACATTAAAAAAAAAAAAGAATTAACATCTATCTTTCTGAAGTTCTTCCAAAAAAATTGAAGAGGAAGGACTGGAACATTCCCAAACTCATTTTATGAGGACTGAGGACAGCATTATCCTGATACCAATGCCAGATAAGACATTACTGGAAAAGCAAACCTTAAGGCAGTCTCCCTGATGAATATAGATGAAAAAATTTCCAATAAATACCAGTAAGCCAAATTCAGAAGTACATTAAAATATCACTCACTATGTTCAAGTGTGACTTATCCTTGCAAGGGATGCAAGGATGAGATCTGCAAATAAATCCATGGAATGTATCACATTAATAGAATGAAAAAAAAATCATACAATCATCTCAATAGATGCAGGAACAACATTTGAGGAAATTCAACATCCACTCATGGTAAAAACACTTAACAAACTAGGCATAGAAGGAACATATCTCAATGTAGTAAGACTATATACATGACAAGTCCACAGCTAATATTATACACAATAGTAAAATCTTGAAAGTTTTTCCTCTAAGATCAAGAACAAGACAGGGTGCCCATTCTCACCACTCCTATTCAACACAGTACTGGAGGTCATAGCCAGGGCAATCAAGCACTAAAGGAAATAAATCCATCATAATTGGAAAGGAAGAGGTAAAAGTATCTCCATTTGCAGATAACATTTCATACGTAGAAATTCCTAAAAACTCAACCAAAAATTGTTAGAATTGATCAACAAATTCAGTTGGGATATAAAATTAACATACACAAACTATAGTATTTCTATTCACTAACAACAAATTTCTGGGGGGGGGGGATTGATCCTATTTACAATATTACCCCCCAAAAATAAATATTTAGGAATAAATTTAACCAAGGAGGTGAAAGATCTCCACTCTGAAAACCACCAGACATAATGAAAGACATCAAAGAAGACACAAACAAATGGAAAGGAATCCTGTGTTCATGGATTAGAAGAATTAATATGCTTAAAATGCAATTATTATCCCAAAGCCCAAAGCCTTTCATAAGGCCAAAGCACTCCCTATCAATATTTTCAATGGCAATTTTTCCCTAATAGAGAAATCACCTAAAATTTATATGGAGCCATAAAAGACCCTGAATAGACAAAGACACCTTGAGAAAGAAGGACAAAACAGGGAAACATCAGGCTTCCTGATTACCAACTAAAGCATAAAACTATAATTATTAACACAGTGTGGTACTGGCATAAAAACAGATAAATAGACCAATTGACCAGAATTGAGAGTCCATAAATAGGGATGCCTGGGTAGCTCAGTGGTCGAGCATCTGCCTTTGGCTCAGGGCATGATCCTGGTCTGGGGATCAAGTCCTGCATGGGGCTCCCTGCGAGGAGCCTGCTTCTCCCTCTGTCTTTGTCTCTGCCTCTCTCTGTGTCTTTCATGAATAAATAAATAAAATTTTAAAAAAGAGAGAGAGTCCGTAAATATACTCAATTATATGCAATCACCTAATATTTGATATGGGAAACAATTTTTTCAATAAATGGTGCTTGAGGGTACCTGGGTGGCTCAGTCAGTTGAGCATCTGCCTTCGACTCAGGTCATGATCCTAGGATCCTGGGATTGAGCCCTGCATTGGGCTCCCTGCTCAGCAGGGAGTCTGCTTCTCCCTCTGCCCTGCTTGGGTGCTCTTTCTCTTTCTCCCTCTCTCTCTCTCTCTCTCTCTCTCTATTTCTCATAAATAAATAAAATTAAAAAAAATAGTTCTTGGAAAATTGGATATTCACCCATGAAGAAATGAAACTTGACCCTGTCTTATACTATTCACAAAAATTAACTCAAAATGGATTAAAGACTTAAATTTAAGACCCAAAACCATGAAACTCTCACAAAGAAATGTAGATAAAAAGCTCCTTTGTATAAGTCTTGGTAATGTTTTTTTTTTTAATCACACCTAAAGTAAAAGCAACAAAATAAAAAGTAAACAGGTGGAACTACTTCAAACTAAAAACTCTATCAAACTACATCGATTTATTCTGTACAGCAATGGAAATATCAACAAAGTGAAAAGACAATCTACAAAAGAGGAGGAAATATTGTAAACCATTTATCTAATAGAGTTAATATTCCAAATATATAAAGAACTCATAAAACTCAAAAGCAAAAAAAAAAAAAATCCAATTAAACAATGAACAAGGGACCAGAATAGACATTTTTCCAATGAAGACATAGGTGGATAAGAGTTACATTGAAAGATGCTCAACATCACTAGTCACTAGGGAAATGAGAATTAAAACCACATATCACCTCCTGCCCATGACAGTGTCCATCATCACAAAGACAAGAGATGTACATGCTGGTGTGGTTGCAGAGACCAGGGAGCCCTTGTACACTGGAATTGTGAATTGGTACAGCCACTACTGAAATCAGTACAGCCTGCATAGAGTTTCCTCAAAAAATTAAAAATAGAGCTGTCATATGATCCAGCAATTCCACTTGGGGTAATATATCCAAAAGAAATGAAACACTAGCTTGAAAAGATATCTGTACACTTATGTTCACTGCAGCATTATTTATAATGGCCAAGACATGGGAATAGCCTAAGTTTCCATCAGCAAACGAATAGATAAAGAGGTTCACACACACACACACACACACACACACACACACACACACACACACACCCCTTAGAGTATTATTCAGCCATAAAAAGGAGGTAATCTTACCATTTGCAACAACATGAGTGGAACTTGGAAGCATTATGCTAAGTAAAATGAGTCAGAGAAAATGAATACCATATGATTTTACTTGTATGTGAAACCTAAAGAAGAAATACAAACTATAACAGAAAAACCTCCAAACTCACACTGAAGAAGGTCAAATTTGTGGTTACTAGGAGCAGGGGTTTGGAGAGGGAGACCTGAGGGAAGGTGGCTAAAAGGTACAAACAAAAAGTAATAAGATAAATCAGAACTAGGGATACGATGTACAACATGATGACTATAGTTAGTACTGCTGTGTGACATACATAAAAGTTAAGACAATAGGTCTTAAATGTTTTTATCACAGAGAGAACTTTTGATTTTTTTTTATTGCACCCATAAGAGATGATAGATGTTAACTAAACCTATTGTGGTGATCATTTTAGAATATATGTAAATCTAACCATCATACTGTGTACCTTAAACATATATAGTGATTGTATGTCAATTATTCGTCAATAAAACAGGAAAAAAATAACTATCAGAGGATATCACTAAGTGTGTTGTAGACTTGGTTATTCTCTCAAATATTTATTTATGTACTTATTTACTTACTTTGTTATTTATTATAACATATATTACCTTAAATTATTCATTTTGATAGACAATATGGCCTAAATTCAGTGGATATAACCAAACCTCTGAGTCACTTTGTGTTACAGAGAAGTTTATGTCCAAATGCATGAAATTGAGTAGTCTAATCATTTCCATTCTAGGCCAAAACCCAAAATCGGCCATTCATTTTTGTATAACACAAAAGTTAGGTCAAATTATATATAAAATTGTGTACAATTTGACATACCAGATACTTTATGATTATATCTTTTTTGATGCAGTCTTTTTTTTTTTTAAAGATTGTATTTACTTGACAGAAAGAGAGATAATGAGAGAACAGAAGCAGGGGGAGAGGAAGAAGCAGGCTCCCCACTGAGCAAGGAGCCCAGTGCAGGACTCGATCCCAGGACCCTGAGATTGTGACCTGAGCACAAGACAGATGTCTCACCAACTGAGCCATCCAGGTGCCCCAGAATGTCTCTTTTGATGCAATAAATTAAATACAATTTTTTTTTTGTTGACATGCTCACTCTCAATGTAGATATAACAAAACAATGTATTTCCATATTAGTCGGGCTTCTAGACATCTCGGAATTTATGAATTAACAAGCAGACTATTTACCGTGTCTATTTAGTGCTACTTCTCTACTTACATGGCACTATAAATTTTGTGTTATTTAGGTCAGGCAAAGCCGTGTCTAAACAACAAACTCGGGATCCCTGGGTGGCGCAGCGGTTTAGCGCCTGCCTTTGGCCCAGGGCGCGATCCTGGAGACCCGGGATCGAATCCCACGTCGGGCTCCCGGTGCATGGAGCCTGCTTCTCCCTCTGCCTGTGTCTCTGCCTCTCTCTCTCTCTCTCTCTCTCTCTCTCTGTGTGACTATCATAAATAAATAAAAAAAATTAAAAAAAAATAAATAACAAACTCTGATTTAGAAGTAAAGATATCACGTACATTCCTACAGAGCATGACTGGCCTCTTTAGCTACTGAACTGGGTCATGAGTTATGGAAGGCATTCACTTGCCTGTGTTAATTACAGCTTGGCCTACTTTACTTTTTTTTATGAATAGTTTGTATTCTGTCATCTTAGATGCTTTCTCTATTCCAGTAAAGGACTGTGATTTCTAATTAAACTCCCAAATCTTAACCATTCACGTAAATTATTTATAATATGCCTGTTAGATGCAATATGGATTAATGAGATTTTTGGAACACTCTTGAGGTTCTTGAACAGCATTCTTGCTACTCAACTGAAATCTGGGTTAGGACAACAGAGATGCTAACTGTAAGTGATGATTCTCACATTATCTGGACTCAGCAAGTCCAGAATAACTTGCTCACTGGATTCTGGGTTTTATTCTAGACCAGTTGCTCATTGTAAAGTCCCTTTACTGAATCCCCTTCACCTAACTGCTGGCTGCCAGAGGCTCTCAGCAACCACTTCCGGATCTTCTCCTATAGCTACATTCTTTCCATGGGTAGCTTATCTAGTGCATTACTTCTCAATAAAGTCAGCTTAACCTTCTTCAGACAAGTATGCTCATTTGTATGTCAATTAGACATCTTGAAACATATAAGTATCAATATCAAACTCTGTTTCCTCCTCCTCTGGGATGTCCTACATCAGTCAACAGTACCGCCATCTGCAGAGTCACTGCAGTCCAAAGCTGGCATCACCTTTCTCTTGCCCCAAGCATCTGGCTGGCTGCTGACTTCAGGTCCTACAAGGTACATGGTCCTTGGGACATTCTCAACCCTTCGTCCCTACAGCAGTGGATGAGACAGAGTTGCCTGAGAAAGTGGGAGAGTTGAGAGCCTTACACTCCACAGTGGGACTGCTCTTTGATCTGAGATGGGATGTTCCTTTTTATGATAAAAGTCAGAAGAAGGAAGAAGGTAAGGACACAAATAGATATGTTATTGTACCACTGGAAAGATAACAAAGATTCTGATAGTTTTTTTTGGTGAAGTGTGGCCCTCGGTAAGCATGACTTTGGACTGGGACAGTTAAAAACATTTGACAATATGTCACTGTGCCTTCTTTGTTGATAGGAGACCGAGCTTACTACAGCAACCTAGTAGGATAGCTGCCACTTGTAGGTGGCCGTTTGATATGGTTGTGAATTAATTACAGCAGCATCACTCAGCTCTTGCGACCTTATCCAGTAAAATTCAGCTACTTGCAGCTAGCATAAGGTAGATAGCTGAGTTTGTTTTGGTAGAAACTTGCAGAGTGAGTTTGAGGGAAGAATGAGGGGTGAGGAGCAAATTTGTCTATTGTTGACTTTAAGGCTGACAAGTCAGTCTTATCGGTTTTGAGTCTGTATTTTTACTCATTACAATCGTGCCTCACATGTCTTTTTTTTTACCCTCCAAAGTGCAAAGTCTTCATAAATGCCTATGATCAAAAGACATAACCAGTCCATCAGAATATATAGCCACAGAATATTTGATAATAATTGATTAGGGGTCATATCAGAGTTCATGCTGATCATTAGGACTTTAGCACTGAATCCTATTACCCTGGTTTGCACTTGGCAGCTGATTGTTTTCCTGCTTAGGCATAGATATTAGAATAAGGAGATATGCATGTTAAGGAGTACGAGTCAGCTTTCCTGCTGTGATGAACTGTTCACAAACATCGAGGGCTCACAACAATAAACATTTTATTTTTATTTCTCACTCACTGTACTTGGCAGTGGCTGTGGGTCTGCTCTGCAGCTCTTCTTCATGTATATTTTCCCTCTGATTCACCAAGTCTTCCGCTTCTGGGTGTTGGCCAGGAGGCAGATTTAGACCAGCCTCTCTCCATCCCCATGATAACTTAGGTCACACTAACGTGCATTCCTAAGGAAGGGGCACTGTGGCAATACACAAGAATCTTGCAGTCCTTGGCAGCAGCGCTAAATTGACATTCAGTGAGGCAGCACCACATCATCCGTGGATGTTTCCCTTCACCTCACCAGGGCTCTCTGCTGCATTTGAAAATTAGATGGCTATTCCTTTCTCAACACCTTTCCTTTATGACACAGCTTTCCATAACAGCACTTAGCACTCAGATTCCCTCTTCTTCCCTGGTCCTTCCTTTTCAGGAGTCTTCCAGCCTTCTTTCTCCTCTGTCTTCAGCCTTCACAGACATTCTGAGTGGCCAGATATATGGTGAATTTTCAACCACCATGTCTTTGCTGATAATAATGAAATTCTCTATGTGTATGTCTGTCTATATCTACTATTTATCTATCATCTCCAAAGACTCAAATCTCTTTCCTCAGCTCCAAAGCCACAGCCATTATTCTTTTATTCAATAGGTCATTTTGAAATGATAACTGCTAGAAACTGTCCTGAGCATCAGAGATAGAGCTGAGAGCCAAACCAAACCTCCTACATCATAAAGCTTACATTCCACCATGAGGAATCACGTAAATTTAAACAAACAAATAAACAAACCAATAAAATGTCAAGTGGTTGTAAATGCTTTGGGAAAATATTAATCAGGATAAGGTGGGAGCTAGATGAAGTAGGAAATGAGGCTTGCTAGCTGATCTTGGGTGGTCAGAGGGATCTAATCCCTTGTGGAGGGAGACAGAGCTTACTACCATCATATGATGGTAGGAAGGACCTTAAGAATTAGGACTATCCTTGCTTTTGCTGGACAGTTCAGAATCCTGGATCTTGAGTGTGACAGTTTTATGACAATGAGGTAAATAAAATCACAAAATGTCAAAAACTCATTCTGTAGCTAGTGCGAGTGGTGGTCCTTTGCTTAGATACTTACGGAATCATCATTTTATCATGAAATGGTAACTGCAGTAGACTAGCATTGATATGTACACCAAAGCTGAATAAACATAAGGGCATACAGAATATTGTCTAATGCTGTGTTGAGCAAGGGCCCTGCAATTATTTAATGAATGAGTTGTACCTATCACCCAGCGAGTTCCAAAAGCATGACAAATGATACTTTTTATTCTGAACTAGGCTGCTGTATCTGTCAGATGAACAACAGGAAACAGATGGCACCCACCAGGGGGGATCCTTCAAGGAGTATTTATTTATTAAAGGGCCTAAATTATATAGTGTGGGCAGGTTTCAGGGAAGCCACAAAGGACAGGGCAGGGACCCAGGGCCGGCAGCAGTAAAGCTGTAACCACCCCCAGGTTAGAAGGCACACGGAGAGAGATTACCAGAATTTGAGAGGAGGAAGAATCTGTAGAGAAGGCCACCTTGAGAGCAACAGTGACCTTTTGTCTTGGGACATAGCCTCGGATGACCACATTGAGAGGAAACTAGGAAAATAAGATTTCTCTCTCCCTGTCTCTGTTCTCCTGCCAGAGTTCCCTGCTGGCCAGAGGGCACAGGAACTCACTGCTGTCATCCACACAGGTCAGCCTCCAGACAGGGAGCAGGACACAAAAAGCAGAAAAGGGACGCAGAGGTCACAGAGCCCTCGAGGATGAGTCAATGAGACAGACCTGCATAAAAGTTGTGGGATCACTTGTTAATATATAGGCTTTGGAAAGTGTGAACTTTATGCTTAGAAAAATACTAACTGGTATCTTCAAATATAAACGTAAATTTATCTTTTTAAAGTTCAAGTAAAATCTAGCTTATGGAAAATTTGCAAACTCTGGAGCCATCACTGAACAATTTGGTGGAAAATGGCAGAGCAAGCACATATGTAGGTCTTCCCCTCTGTGTGAACCTATTTCCACGACAGACAAGATATTCAAAAGGAAGTTAACTTTTTACAGTGACAATTGTATGTTGGGCTTATCAGCTGCTGAGATTCCCTGGAGTTTCTAGCAGCATGGAGATGGGTGGGACCTGGCCAGGATGCTACCACCCAGAATTTGCAGCATAGCAGTAGTGGAGATGATGCTTGCCCTGAAAGGTCAAGAGGTCATTCAGGAAGTTCTTGGAATGAACAAGAGTTCACTGCTCCTTTGATCTTTCTGGATGAGTTTTTTGGAACTATGTTGATGAAGACAGAGGAAGAGTGAAGTCGTGTTGATGTGGACTGTCAGCTGGGCTGAGTGGGTGATTTTGGTTTCCAGAGGTAGGGCTTCCAAAGAAGTGGTACCTCAGTCACAGAAGTTAAAGCAAAATCCTATTGCTATGCCAAGTCCTGGTCGACAGGTAGATAGGGTTTCCAGGCAGACTGCTAACTTGAGGGGAGAATTCTTGAGAAACATATTTTCCTTCGGCCCAGCCACCCAAGCTGCCTCCCTTAAAATGGCTCAGTGGCAATTCTGGGGTGGAGATCTTAGGGACCACATTTCCCCATTATGGGCATCAGCCCCTCTCCCTGTCCCATTTCAATCTTATAATATGCTGGGCAAATGTAACCTCAAGACCTCTCTTTTCATTTTAATCGCTAATCCTTGATTTTTAAAAATAAATGTGCAACCAGAGATCACCAAATCTGTGCAGAAAAGATGGAGGGAAACTAAAAAAAAAAAAAAAAAAAAAAAAAAAAAAGCTGATCCCCTAAGGAGGGATCAATAATTCAGGCAACAGAAATAATTGTTTTATTAAAAATTCTAATTAGCATCCTCAAAGTGATTTCAAGAAAATGTTACATATATAAAATTTCTTCCCAAGAAAAGATAATAAGAAAATGAAAAAAAAAATAGGAAATTGAAATTACACTTGGGAAATATTTTAAAATATGAATTCAATAGTTGAGCTTCAAGATAAAGTTGAATCAATTGTTCAGGTGCTCTCATGGTCAGCAAAAACAGTAAAAGATCAAACCTGGAAAATATGAGATCAATTTAAGAGGTGACAATGTTGAATTTATCTAAGCCCTGTACTCCTGAATACCAGTTATCATTGAGGAATCCCCAGGCTTCTTGTATTCTGACAATTGGATAACCACAAAGGACTGCTCTACCTTTCCCTAACTGCCTCTGAGAGGAATGAACGAAAAAACCATGTCTTGTGTTGAAATCTCAACGTCCTCAGAAGATTTCAAAACAGCAAAGCTACTTGAAGATTGGGTGGGCCCTGGTAAAGGTCATCTTTAAAAACTAAGTGAATAATACACAATAAAAAAGGGGATTGAGGGGCTGGATGATTTTGACGATGTGTTGAAGACACAAGAATCTTTGTCAACAAGAGAAAACTATTAAGTTATTAGAAATCCCAGAACAAAATCTAAAAGAGAAAATCGTAGTCCAAATGTGATGCAAAGTAAAATGAGGCATAATTTTAGCTGGGTAATGGAAGGCGTGAAAACCTCATTTACCTTAGTGCTAGAAAGCATTTTTCCCTGAGTGGCCCAGGGATCATGACCCGGGATCAGCTTAGAAGTATTTGATGAGGCTCTACAGCAAAGAGCATTTACATGTGATCATAATACTGATAAAGTAGTTTGGATCAAACAAAAAATAATAATGACCCTGTACTTAAAAAATAGATTTTAAAGAGTCTCAGCTTTGTGTAAAAACTAAGGTATTACTGCAAGAAGCTGAAACGTGTGGGGAGAGAAAAGTAGAAAAGGATCATAGGGCACTGGTGTTCTCTCTCATCTCACGTTCTGGGATTCCAGCAGACTAGTGATGAGAAAACCAGATACAATTTATCACTTAAAGTTATAAAAGCAAACAGGACAAATGTGTAGTAAGGAATCTGGCCTCTCTTAAAAGAGAGATCTGACTTTTGTTCCCAGGTATGTTCTAAAATCTAATAACTGAGTGATGGGAGTGTTTTTGCCATTCAGTAGTGGAGGCTGGAAGCCACATCTGATGCGTGTGGCAAACGAAGTGATTTGAGGTGATGAGCCTGACTTCCAGGCAGGGGAAAGGAGCTGGAGGTTTAGTTCAATCATGTAGGCAATGAATCAATGGGTCATGCCTAAGTAATGAAGCCTCAATAAAAGCTCTGGGCTCCGAGTTTGAGAGACCTTCCCTGGCTGGTGATACTCATTGTGGCTGCGAGGAGGTGTTGCCATCCACAACCCCATAGAGAGTTAAAGAGTCATGGCATTGTGAAAGGCTCTACAGTGGAACTTCTCTTAGACTCTGTCCTGTGCATCTTTTCCCTTGGATGATTTTAATTTGAGTCTATTTACTACAATAAAACTTTATTTTAAGAATGGTGCTTTCCTAAATTCTATGAGTCATTCTAATGGATTGTCAAACCTGGAGTTGGTCATGGGGACTCTCAAATTTGTAACCATCTGGCCTGAGGTGAAGATAGTCCTGGGGACACCCAAGCTTCCTCTGGTGTCTAAGGTTTGGGCAGTCTGAACGATTGTGTCCTTAATCTTGAGTTTGGCTACCTCTGAGTATAACTAAATGAAAATAAAAGTCTCAGAAATTAGGAGAGAAGACTCCAAATTTTTTTTTAATTTTTATTTATTTATGATAGTCACAGAGAGAGAGAGAGAGAGAGAGAGAGAGAGAGAGAGAGAGAGGCAGAGACATAGGCAGAGACAGGCTCCATGCACCAGGAGCCCGACGTGGGGTTCAATCTCGGGTCTCCAGGATCGCGCCCTGGGCCAAAGGCAGGCGCTAAACTGCTGCGCCACCCAGGGATCCCCAAGACTCCAAATTTTGGAAAGAAAAAAAATTCAAGAAATAGTAAAAGGAATAATTTAAACCTGCATATGTAATAGACATATGTAAGCAAAATATGGTCTAAAAATGGTTTTAAAGGATAATTAAACAAACCCAAACAAACAAGGAAGAAGGGTAAAATCCTATATCTAGTAGAGAGATAAACTAGATATGTGTCAAAGATTTTATTGAGCTCATTATTAATAAGCGAAGTAGGCAGATGTTGCAACTGGTTCAAAGGAGAATCGAGAAATAGACACATTCATATATCAAGAATATTGGAAGGCATTTTCTAATGGAGGCAATACTGGCTTTTACATGGTAGGGAAGGAAAAAATAATTTTTCTCTACATTTCTAGGTTCTTGACTGAGACATCTCAGCCCCCCTCAATAAAACACAGAGGAGAAAAAAAACAGGAGGGGAAAAAAAGCAGAAGTTTAATAACAAGTGTACCTGCTGTATGCATGGAAGAGACCCAGGGAAACTGAGCAACTTCCCGAAATGACCCAAGCTACCAACTTCAATGCCATCTTTAGTGAAAGACAAAAGAAAGATTCTGGGTAGAGGGGAGGCTGGTTATATGAGGTTATCAGGGTTGGTGCTGTAAAGGAAGGCCAGGTTGTTGTGCAGACATAAGATAGTCCCTTCTCCATTGATAAGAGTTTCTAGGGATTTAGTCCTCCTCCCCTTCTTGGTACAGAGAGGAGACATCCTTACAAATGGAGATTTCCCTTGTAAATATAAGAACCTTTCACTCTGTTATTCAGAGCTTCTTCTGTGTCTGGAATGTCTTAAGAATAACCATTCAAGATAAACCTTATGCCAAAGGAGCATATTTTGGGGTAGCATATTTTGCTCCCCTTCACCAGAATGAGGGAGGCAGTCGAATACCCACCTGAAAGAATTTATTTGCATGTGTATAGACAAGAATTGTTTAGCATTGCTTTATTTCTTTGTAAAACTTTCTCAGTTGCTAAATAGCTCCAGGGCAATGAAGGGCTCAGAGCAAACCCAGCCTGGGAGTCAGATAACCTGGAAGGGTGTGCTCTACGTAAACAAGGTGGAATCTCCAAGGAAGCACACGTATTTGCAACCACAGGTACATCTGGCTGGATGAACTCAGAGCAGGGACTTAGGAGCTTGGAGCCTTGGCTCTTCATTATAAGCTGATCAGTTCTATTTTATTTTTTTTACACATCATTCTGAAAAGACTTGATGTAAAAAAGGCTTAATGTCAAAAATATGATAGAATGGAAACCTTATCTTAGTCTTTGCAGCTAAAAGGTCTGGGGTAGGAACAGCTCAACTTAATTCCTATAAGCACCCTTGATTGTATTTTTCATATCTATTCCTTAGCAATTAAGAATATAGATAGAACCCCAAGCGAAACAATGGCATTTTTAGAATATCTCCTTCTTGGGTATCCTGGCTTTATGTGCATCTCCTTATTATACTGAAGAATTGTGTTTGTGAACTTAGTACCTAAGTAATTAAACAACTCAGTTGACACAAAGGAAAACAAACATCTCCCAAAGCAGTGAAACTTTGCAGCTGAGCTCTAAAATTGTTATTAACACAGCAAAGAAGCACGGAAAAGCCCAGCTAGAACAATTTCAAGTTAGGAATTGGGATTTACAGGAGCTTAATTTAATTTCCCAGTGCCTAAGATTCCTCCCTAGGCCACAGATGAATATTCCGTGTTTGAGATAACACAAGGACACTTCTGAATATTGCCTGCAAGACATTTTGTAAACTATACCGTTAGCAGTCTAGGTTTAAAAAAAAAAAAGTGCTATGGGACTTTAACTCTAAATATAGCATCACAGAAGGAGTTAAGTGACTCTGGGAGCTGTTTGTCACCCTCGGATCAGGGTATGGCTCCTCCCCTTACGCCCTAGGATATTTTCAGCAGGGTCCCAGGTTTACTTGCAGCATTCTGCTAAAAATAAGACAACAAGCCCAAGATGGATGGCTTATTCTAAACCATATATCACCAAACAGAGACTTAAATAGAGTTTTGTCTTTCCCAGAAATGGAATCTCAGACCAGCTCATCAGGAATCACCTGCTCAGCATTAGTCAGGTCATCGGCCTGGGAGACCCCCGTCATCCCCTAAAGGAACACCAATTTGCAACAGCCAATCTGCCTTTCTGACTAATCCTGTTCCCTTCTCTCTATAAAAGTCTTTCAGTTTGTACAGCTCCTCTAAGCTCCTTTCTGACTGCTGCACTGCATGCTTTCTGATTCAAATTGATTGCTGATCAAATAAACTCTTACTAGTTTTAATATGCCTCCTTTTTAAAAAACAAATTTTATTTATTTATTCATGAGAGACAGAGAGAGAGGCAGAGACCTAGGCAGAGGGAGAAGCAGGCTCCCTGCGGGGAGCCTGATGTGGGACTGGATCTCAGGATCCCGGGATCACGCCCTGAGCCCAAGGCAGATACTCAACCGCTGAGCCACCCAGGTGTCCCTATACCTCCGTTTAACGTCTAACAATGCCTACCATCAGAGCTACGTTAGACACAGGGACATTTAGTTTCACATACCTCACCTTTGCCATCAACAGTTCTCTGGACAAATTCACCTGGAAGCTAAGGAGGTTTGAGCTTTAGGCACCCACTTGCACCAGTCTCTTCCAAGTCTTGTACCTAAGTCTTTATTATTTGCCTTATGGAGGGCCCTGAGGTGCTTAAGCTTCTGGATCCACCTCACCATAGCCCAGCTAGCAAGTCATAGTTATATTAACCTCTCCCTCCCATCCATTCCATCCCCAGAACTGATCTTTTACTTCTCTGCTTTTTTTCTTCCTTTTCTCTTCTTTTCACCTCAATTGGGTAGAACAGGCCAATTGTCCCCCGAGTCCTAGCTCAGGAACTAAAGAACTTGAAAATGGAGAGATCTGGACTTTCAGTGATGTACTGTCTCTCAGCAAATTGTATTTCGTGGTGACTTGGCATGGGTTAAGCGTTAGCAATGCCGAGGTAAATTAGACATGGCCCCAGGTATGAAGGGGCAAGCCATCTGGCAAAGAGGAACAGACATCAATAAATTCATCTGAGATCCATCACCAATAAGAACAATCAAAGACTATTCAGCCTTGTTAGAGCAAGGTCAGCCACCATCATTTGTACTTGGTAGACACTCAAAGGAGGTGGGGGAATGGGGAAAAGTTTGTAGTGGAAATAAGGGAGGTTCTAGGTAAGCTGTAATTAGAGGTTGTTAGCAGGGAGAAGCTAGAGGCAGCCTAAGTAGAAGGAGGCATCTTACGTGGATGATTTGGAAAGCATATTAGGGATAGAAGGAGGGCATGTGGTGCAGAGTTGTGGGTCAGCGTCCTATATGGTCTGGTCATTGATGGTTTGTATATTCAGTCTCTCATTTGAGGGCAATAGTAATAATTATGACAATAACAATACTTACGTGATTAATGTCAAAGCCTTTGCAAGCCTTTGTTTAGGAGAAAACAAATCTTTATCCTTTGAGATTCTAGAGCTGGTTTTATAACCCAAGTAACATAGGACAGATTGACAGGAGGAAAATTAACTTAATTACGTATGAGTGGGGACCTCACAAAGACAATGAGACCCAAGGACACCTGGACAATTGAGGATGATGTGCCTAAATTGAGGATGATCTTGAGCTAAGAAATGGGAGGGAGCCTGGTGCTTCACAAGGGAGGAAGATGATTCACAGGACGATAAGAAGACCAGATTTTGGTAATTAGATGTTCACCCTGCCATACAGATAGGTCTTTCAGATAGAAAATTTATCTCCTAGTCATGGTTCTCTTTCTGGGCCAGGTCCCCTCCCTAAATTCTTTTAGGTAGTTTAAGGGAGAGGTAAATGTTCTTGAATCTGCTGAGTCTTGGTTGCCTTCCAGACTAAGTAATTCACATGCTGAAGTGGCATATTTTAGGGATGCTTGCTCTAAACTCCTTCACCTTTTAATATGGGTTATCTCATTTAACGGCACAGCAATCCATGAGGATTAGTCCTATAATCAACTCCGTTTTAAATGTGAGTTAGTGGGGGCTCAGAGATATTAATCAATCCCACAGCTTTGGAGAACCTGCAGGTAGGACTCCACCTTCACATTACAGACTACACAGTTAAAAGGATTTTCAGAGCTTGGCAAGATGTATCACATTAAAGGTAACTGGATGAGGAGATGGTTCATTAAATTCAGTTCATGGCAAACCTAGAGGGTCATTTAAGATCCACAATGGAAACAGGTCTATGAGATTGTTTGCATCAGCAATACAGATAGTCATCTGTAATGGACAGTCATCTAGTCACTGATAAAAAAATGCAGGTATATTTCAATGTATATGATTTAACATGACCTAATCAAATCAGAAAAGTGATATTTATTTGTATACTATCTGTAACTTCCCTGAAAATATATTAGTGTAAACTATCTATGTTTGGACTAGAAAATTAATAATGTAAAATATTTTTCCTTTGCCTCACCATTTTGCCTCAGGATAAGATTCATTATTTGGGGGTATTGTTACATCTAACAGTAATTTTTACTTGCAAGAAATTGTTAATGAAAGAGAATGCAACTGTTAAAGATACAAACGTTACATTTGTAAGATTTATTGAAGATGTTTTTCTTTAACAGATCAGTTTATATTTGAATTTCTGACAGGGGTCTTAAACATATACACACTCACACATTTTTTGAGTGATATTTACCTTAGGAGTTAAATCACCACTTTACACAGCCAAACAATGTAATTTGTTTATGCTTACATGATAACTAATTGTTACAAGAGCAAAGTGTCAGGAAAAATTATAAATGACTTTGAACCGAGTGCCCTGAGTGCACCTCCTTGAGAGCTACCTCCTCCTTTCAATGTTTTTGAGCTACTCCACACTCTGTGAATTGTAGATAACCGCAGAGCAATGCAAATGATCCTGTTCACAGGCAGGCAAAGGAGTTGTCAGGTGGAAATGCAACTGATCTTCCTCCCACTGTGTGAAAGCAGCCAGTTTTACATCTCTTAAGCAAATTCCTTTCAGCATTCTTTTTTTTTCTCTTAATAATTATTTAATGTATATTAAGTACAGAAATCAAGTTTAACATGACATATGTAATATGATCCATTTTATTTATTTATTTTTTAAAAGATTTTATTTATTTATTCATGAGAGAGAGAGAAAGAGACACAGGCAGAGGGAGAAGCAGGCTCCATGCAGGGAGCCTGACATGGGACTCAATCCAGGGTCTCCAGGATCATGCCCTGGGCCGAAGGCAGCGCTAAACCACTGAGCCACCAGGGCTGTCCGAACTATACCTTAATTAAAAAAAAAAAAAAAAAAATTCTTCAACAAAGGGAATATCATGAAAAAGGAGATAAAGTGCTTCCTTCTAGATGGAATTCTTTTTTGTAAAATATTTTATTTATTTATTTGAGAGAAAGAGCACAAGCAGAGGGAGAGGGAGAGGGAGGAGCAGGTTCGCCTCTGAGCCAGGATCCCAGGCAGAGATGGATTCCAGGACCCTGGGATCCTGACCTGGGCGAAGGCAAATGCTTAACCAACTGAGCCACCCAGGCACCCCAGAATTCCTTTCTAAGTTGGTGCATTCTAATAGTGTAAACACTGGACATGAGTCTTCATAGTTACAAATAAGTGAAAATAGCTATATTCCTCTACCATGGGGTTAACAGACAAAAAGTTTTAAGGCAAGAAGATAAAAAGCCTTCCTTTCATAGCCATGCACACTCTTTAGTGAATGAAAGGGAAACACCAGTAGAAAATGCACACATATGTGTTCATACCAACGGCCTTTGAGACATGAACAAACATCAAACATCATCTATTTTCTGTTTATGGCACATTCGTTTCATTGAATAAGGTTCAGATTGAGCTTCAGGATATACCTCAAGCTTCTAATATTGTTTTTAAAACTTCACAACTTGGGATCCCTGGGTGGCGCAGCGGTTTGGCGCCTGCCTTTGGCCCAGGGCACGATCCTGGAGGCCCGGGATCGAATCCCATGTCGGGCTCCCGGTGCATGGAGCCTGCTTCTCCCTCTGCCTGTGTCTCTGCCTCTCTCTCTCTATCTGTGTGACTGTCATAAATAAATAAAAAAATAAAAAAAAAATAAAACTTCACAACTTAAGGAAATAATTTTTTTAGTACCAGCCATATATCTAGAGAGGTTTTTATTTTGATTTGAAGTGACTTATTTTAAACAGACATCATGTGCATGTGGCTGTATATTGCTTTATGCAATCAGTGTAAATATTGATGCGTACTCTTAAGTTATAGGATAACAAGGAAAGAATAGTTTGAGCTTTTTGGTCAGAAACTTATTAGTAACCACCTTTTCAAGAGATAATATAGAAATACTTATTCCTTGTAGTTGCTTTTCTATGTAGGCTATTTCATGCTGTATAACATTTGAGAATTTATGTTTCTTAAAAATAACATGACAATTATTGGACATCAATGTGATAAAGTTTTGGAATGTAAGTGAAGCCCGGAGCTGACAATCAAGAAAGAATTCTTGAGACATCTTTGGTGCAAAGTGGTGGTTTTATTAAAGCACAGGGACAGGACCTGTGGGCAGGAAGAGCGGTTGCCCCCTGGCCTGTGAGGGGAGGCTGATTATATACCTGGGAGTTGGGAGGGGTTTGGGGATAGCATACTCTCTAAGGAATTTTGGAGGCAAGGTTTCCAGGACCTTGAGGGGGCCAGCTATTGTTGGGAAAAGGTCACTTATTACTGTCTAATAAAACCTGAGTCAGGAGACCCTTCAGATGTACATCAATGGGCCATGTGCATGAGGGATGATCGCCAACATGTAACTTGGGGGTTTAGAGATAAAGAGAAATATCAAAAGGAATTTTAATATGTTAAAGTAGCCTTACAGGTTCCTGGGGGTTTGGCTAAGATTGCCTTCTGCTCTTAGCAAAGTATGAATATCGAGGCAGTTGGGTCCCTAGAGGAATGTCCCTTTCCTTGTTTCAAGGATTTGTCAATGTGCTGTCCCAGGCTCTTGCCTTGTCCTCAGCTAGCCCCTATGTTCCCTCATCAAACACATATAAGAATGAATGTCAAACCAACCTCCCTCGGCGTGATTTAGACTCTTTATGAGTTCTGACTTAATCAGGACTTGATTGACTATATCCTTAAATAAAAAAGAAGAGGCCATGCAAAAGACTGAAAACTTACTACTAGTTGATTTGACCAGAGACAGATACACATGGAATCAGTCCTGTCCCCATAGATTACCTGCCATTTTCATTACTGCCATATAAACTATATTTTGCAACTATGGAACCAGTTTGCAGTGAGGATGATAATGTTAATATACAATTATACTCTCCAAGAAAGCACTGATTTTGGCATTAGCCACTAATTGCTCAACAGTTGTGTGAAAATGTGCACATTTTCTCATAGAGTTGACATGGTGATAGTGTGTAGAGACATGCAGTGTGGGGTGCATGGGATCCACTTAATTATTTCTATGTTTTTTATATATTTTTCAAAGCGTCTTTGCAATTTAATTATATCACATAAAGATAAATAACACTTCTTGAAAACTTCTTTCCACCTCAAATTCCAAGAAGCATCTTGGCAAAGAAAACCAACAAGAAGGGAAATATCAAGCTCAATAATTTAAAAAATACATCTCTCCCTATTGAGGACTACCTGTGGGATAGAAAAGACAGTTTTACCTTCCAACTCAGCAGATAATCTGCATGAAAATAATTTAATATGATTAAATCATCTCAAATTCATTTAAATGTTTATAGCCTGGACATGGAAGGAAACAGGGCAGTTGTAAAATGTAGTAATGGAAACTCCATGAAAAGTAGTAATTCATATTCTGCTTTTAGAAACTTCTCTCCTATTTAGAGGAATATGTGGCATTGTGCTGGCATCAGAAGGGTTTCAAGATGAACTTAGGGAGTTGACTCACTGAGTGAACTCATTGCTTTATTTATCTGCTACTGATTTGCACCTTAGCCTCCACCAGTGAGGTTGGCAGCAAACCCAAGAGTTAGCAACTTTGAACAGTCCAATCAAAAAAGCCAGTAACCAAATGGTCAAAGTTGGAGCTGAAGGGCCAAAGCAACCATCTCTGGTCTGTTCTCCTGATGACAGACCACTGTAGGCAGTGCAGTAATGTATGCACTCAAGGCACTGTCTCTCCCTCATCTCATCTGGGTGTTTGAGACAGGAAAGTTGATCTTCCGTACATTACTAGGGTTGTGGATGTGGGGTAAGGCCTCCAGTGTTCCTGTGTCCTGGAATGTCCCCTGGACATGACCTGGTCACTGGATGCCTTGGTGGTCAGGGGCTTCACTGTGGTCTGTGGTCTGCACATGGACTCCTCTGAGACTTAACCATTTCTCCATCTGGCCAACTGTCCCCAGTCTCTACTTTGAGGTCATCCATCCCAGCCAAGGCAGGTCCTGTGGCAACAGGTCCCATGTGCTCATAACCTGGCCGATAGACAAAACCAGTTCATGGTGGGGTCAATCTGCTGAATGACTCATTGGCAGAATGTGCTTTTTTTCACTATTTGGGACTGACTTCTCTTCAGGTTTTCTTCATAAGAGCACATCAAAGAATGTCCAATTTATTTGTAGCAGCTCCCTACTGCCAGAAAAGGGGCAAGCTGATGGGACATAAGAGAAATGCATTCATATGAACGTGTTCGAGAATGAGATTATTTCTTCTTAATAGAGTTTTCCCATGAATATATTCTTCTCACTGATGATTGCTTATTATGGGCCTCTTCACAGATAATGTATACACTAGGAATGTACTCTCAAAGAACATTTTCTTTTACATGTATATGTATTCTTGAGTATGTTCTTGAATAGGAAGAACATCACATGAATGCATTCTGATGAAAAAGCAGGTCTTAATAAAAAGACAATCTTCAGCGTTCACACTATTCAATAATCTTGTGAATATATTTCTGTGCTCTGGCTCTTTCTTTCTATTCTTAAGTCTTCAGGATCAGAGTCAGGGAGACAGTGACAAATCAAATGTTCCTTAAAATGCTGTTAAGAAAGAAAAATGGAATCTGGTCAGTTAAAACTATAGGAGAAAGTGTTTAGCGAAGTTCGGGACAGTGCTTGTTTAACGAGCTGCCTCCATGGCTCTGCTGAGGAGCTCAGCCCTCCAGGTCCCCAGGAAGGAGGTGATGGGAAATTCCCTTGGGCCTCTTCCTTTGTATTCCAAGAAGCTGGAGCTGGATGTTTCCCTAATCTCTCTCTTCCCTCCCTCTGCTGACATTCCTGGTGCTCTTGCACTTCCTCCAAGCAAACTGAGACCCCAGACCCACTGGGTCAACTTCCATGGTAGGCAGATAGATAGGTAATGGTAGATGACAGATAGATAGATCTACCTATCATCTCTCCATCTACCTACCTATCCTTGTCCATTATCTATCTATCTACCACCTACCATCTATCATCTATTGATCATCTATCTCTATCAATCATTTGTCTCTATTGTCTATCTCTATCATCTACCTCTCTATTTATCTAATCAATCTGCAGAAATTTCAATAATTGCATAAGAAGCAACTTAGAAAAAGCAAAAGAGAAAAACATTTGTTATGGGTAAAAGCATTTTTTATTGGGTTCTGGGTTGATTTTTCTGAAAATAAATCCATAACTCATAATTGATTTTTTCTAATCTAGGTTATATACATCTGAATTAAAAAATAATTTCATATACAGGGAACTTAGTTCAAGAAAAATAAAAATATGGAAAATTCAGTAACACAAAATGCCAACTTACTAATATAGCTTCCTTAAATGTATATTCCTATGTCAGGAAATAGTTGTGAAATAAAGTCAATTCCCTATGACAACATATACAATACATTTAATGTTAGGCCCTGATATTAATTAAACTTAAACCCTCAGCTGCTTTTCATTCAAAGCGCTTTCCATCACCAAAGTGCTGGATAAACAGACAACTATTGTGTGCAATTTTAGATAAACATCTTTAGTGGCCTATAACATACATTTTTGTAACAAGCATTTCAACTTTGTTAAAAACAAATAGTTTTAGAAAGCCATTACCGTGATGTGTTCAGTGCCCCTGGAGGGTGCGCTCTGATTTTTGAGCCTGGCAGTGACGTCTAAAGGAATTGCATTAACATGGCCTGGGCTGGCTGCCTAGGAGAAAAAAGACTCAGACGTGCTGGGAAAAATGGACTTTGCGTGATGAATTTTCTGGTTTGATAAGCCAAGCATTATGAGTATATCAGTCTAAAATAAAACTTAGTGATTTAATGTAAGGCAAACATACCACCTAATTTACCAGTGTAATAACACATGCATTGTGTACACAGATATCAGAATGCTGGCTTGCATCCTGGTACCTGATGGTAAGGATTTAGAATATATATATACAGTTTCTTTCTTCTATTTAGCAAAACCCTAGCTTTCTCAGATTTCCTCTTTTTTACGTCTGGTGGCGAGCGCTCAGCTCAGCTAGACTCTTACCGGTTAGGAATACGTAAACATGCCCTAACGCAGAGGCAGCTCACGAGCTGTGGTTGGCCAATGAAACCGTGGTTTGATTATGCCCCAGGGTCAGGTTTGGTGCCTCTCCAAACCCCTGATTTGGCCTCCAGGTCTCACAGGCCACCTTCCATCTTCAGCTGCTCCCTGCTCCCTCCCCTTACAAGGACCATGCTCTGTTGCTTCTTCTGTTTAAGATTTTCCACCTGATGCCCTCTATTCACTCCTTTATGCTGATTAAAGCCTCTTTGCCTTTGAGTTCTTCTCTCAATAGTCAAAGCTCAGAGTCAAGTTTCTTCAAACACTTCTATCCTGCTCATTTATGAAACCATCCTGTAGACGTGTGATTTTTCCATCAGAATGAGGGGCTCAGATACCTGGGATGAAAATTTGACTCCAGTCAACCTGTGTAAAAGACAATGCATGAATCAATGGACAAATAGATTCTCAAGATTTCTTTAAGCATGTAAGAGAAGTATACAGGCCAACAGTAAGGTTTCTAGTTTGGGGATAATTATAGTCATAAATAATAATAAATCTAAGATATGTTGCTTAAAATATCCTAGGTGCTGTTCTAAGCATATTAATATTTGGATTCACTTAACTCATAACAACTCTATGAGATGGAGTATTATTATTATTATTATTATTATTATTATTATTATTTTATGTAAATAAGGAACCTGAGGCCAGAGAGGTTAAATTAGCTGTCTGAGGTCAGTCATTTTTAGGTTGGTGCTGTATATTATTTGGTATGGTCAGACTTTTCACTTGGAAAGTATTTTATTTGTTATTATAAATAATCGTGCCTGACATGGTAGTGGATGTCTTGGTCTTTGGCTCAGAATAAACTAGTGAGAACAGATAATAAGATGGCACAGCAATGGGGAACTTGGCTGGTCAGGGCTCTCCATCTAATCTAGTCAGGAAGGGTGAGGACAGGCCTTGGGGATGGAGTCATGTGTTGGGCAGCAGCCGAGGACGGATGCCTTTGGGGAGAAATGGCCATGACCTTTAGAAGGATAAAAATTTAGGGGAGGAATTTCGTGTTTCCATCTCTCTATTCTTACCCACACCCTACTTTTTCTAACTGGTCTGTTCTTTTGATGTGAGTCTTTCTGTTTGATCCTTCCAAGTGTTTACTACACTGGCCAATAGGAGAAGATTGCATATGGTTACCCGATGTAGAAGAATTGTGGATATTGCTTTGAGATTTCATCCCTATGTTGTTCGGTTATGAATTAAATAGTCCTGCTAAAAAGATTGTGCCTTTTCAAATCAACTGTGCTATACCATTTTTGTCATAGTTAATATTCATACAGTCACAGCGTTGTGCCATTATAGGCTCTGATCCTATTACTTTGAGATGAGAAGATCTGAATCCAGAGGGGATGGTGACTAAATAAAGACCCAGAGTCAGACAGCTCTGGAGACTCAGAGCTTTGGGTTGCAGGTAAACAGGGCTCATGCCTGGGGAGGGGAAGGGGGTGGCAGGAAGACTAGGGGTGGTTCACTGTGGTGGGCATTGGAAAATGAACATAGGAAAGCCGAAGTCTGTCCAGAGCCATGTTGCATTGGCCCAACTCAGAAGCTTTTAAAAACCAGTGCTTTTGCCTGGTTTCTCTTGCCCATTTAGATATCTGCAGACTTTGCCTAAAGACGCATCGCCTGTCTTTCCTGAGTATACACTGATCTCAAAACACTGAATAGAATGCGCCCCACCTTGGCTCAGCTCTTTGCTCAGAGGTTATCTTATCATGAAGTAATTCCCAGCTGTCTTAGGCAAAGACAGCAAGCTCACTCCCCTAGCCCTCATGGGGTACCTATAGCACTAAACACTGGCCATTTCCTTGTGCTTGCTCACTGCCTGTCTTTCTTCACTGGAAGGTCACCTCCAAGATAGTAATTCGGTTTTGATCAGTGTTTTCCCAACGTTTAGAAAGCAACTGACTTACACTATTCACTTGGTAAATATTTATTTGATGAAT
The DNA here is from genome assembly GCF_905146905.1 of Nyctereutes procyonoides. Classification (NCBI taxonomy): domain Eukaryota; kingdom Metazoa; phylum Chordata; class Mammalia; order Carnivora; family Canidae; genus Nyctereutes; species Nyctereutes procyonoides. Next base: position 60,993,266 of record NW_026575146.1, on the reverse strand, counting down.
AAGTGAATATTGCCCCAAAGCAAACAATTTACTGCTGCTGAAAGTGTTTCCACCTCTGTGCGGAAAATAGACTATCCTGTCTACCACGGCTCCTATCCATCCTGCCCTGTTTCCAAAACCAAGGGCAAGTAGATCCTAATGCCAAGTTCTTTCTTTCTTAATTTTTCATATGTTCTGAAAACCCTACCCAAGGTAGTGACAGTTTGGGTAAGCAGGGCTTAATTCTCCATTATGGTGCCGTGGGAAATACAATGAAATTATATACACTCAATTCCACCTAGGTATCTGTGTCTTGAAGAAAGACACACCAGGGCTAAATTTTAGATGAGGGATTTGTTGTTGTTTTTAAACCAAAGGCCCGTGATGGCTTCAGCGGGGTCTCTACACAGGCACAAATCTGTGTCTTTGAAACCTGTCTTTAAACAAATACATATTATAGAATCAAAGTTTTGTTTTGCCCAGGACCAAAGAAGCGTTTCCACTGGATCTGTGTACAATGTCAGGAACTCAACACACAACACAGCTGGAATAGCACCGCGCAGAGCGCACGGACAACACGTGGGCACCAGGAGGACGGTGTGGCCTCGCGGGACACCTGGTCCACTGGGCAGGCCCGAGCACAGACAGTCACCTGTAACCACACTGTCTGGTCCCCTGCACGGTCACCGTATCCATGTACACTGTCGCCAGCCCCCGGAGAGCTCCTTCGTGGTCCCCTCAGCCACGCCGGATTTCCTCCAAATGTTTCACTTTCTCAAGTGAGACAAGAAACTTGCCGTCTCATTCTTGCTGTAACGTGCATTTCTCTCCTTACTAGAGTCTGGGACTCTAAACATATTGGTATTTGAAGTTTCCAATCTCTTACACTGTGCTTTTCCCTGGTTTCTTTTCCTTTCATTTCCTTCTTTTTGTCCTTTCTCCCTCTCTCCTTCCTTCCTTCCTTCCTTCCTTCCTTCCTTCCTTCCTTCCTTCCTTCCTTCCCTCTCTTATCTCCCCTTTTCTTTTTTCTTTCTGTCCTTTCCTCTTTTTAAAATTCTCATTGAACTAGGGGTCTTTATTTTGGACCTCAATATTTTTTGCTTTTTGCTGCAAATATTTTTTTTACCATTTGTTTTTTATTTTGCTCTTTATTTTGCAATAATTACAAAAATCACAAGCATTGCAAAAAAAAAATGGAAAGAGGTAAAAAAAAAAAGGATGTGGAAGCCTCGTGTACCCTTCCCCCAGTTTCTCCAGTGGGAACATCTAGTGACACTCTAGTGCACTAGTGCAGCCTGGGTGTTGACCGTCTACCATCCAAAGTGCTTGTTCTTATTCTGCCAATTTTACTGGTCCTCATTTGTGTGTCTGTGTGTTTAGGTTTATTATCAGTTGTTTAAAAATTGTATTCTCAGCTTCTTACGTTGTACCATTTCTTATGTATGTTCCTTTATGATTTGTGATGTGGTGGGGGGCTTGCTAATAAAAAAAAATTTGTTTTATCTTAAGGCCAAGAGATTATCTTTTTATCTTTAATAGTCCTAAAGTTTTGTTGTTAATGTTTATTTATGTTATCTACCTGAAATTTATTGTTTATAAGGATGTGTGAAGTTGAGGTTCAGTTTTATTTTTTCCAATATAGAAAACCAGCTGCTGTGGTGCTATGGGCCAGGAAGCCCACCCATCTTTTCCCCTTTGATTTTCTACATAACCTGCATCCTATGTCAATTACCATATATAAATGTAATTGCTTCTCAATTCTGTAGCTTGTTCCATTGGTATATTCAAACACACACACATATATAATACACACCAATGGAAAAAACATATATATATATATATCCTACTAGGCTAAGGTCAGACTCCTTTGATAGAACCTTATAATAAATATGCATGTTTTATATATATATACATATATATATAAATGTATATATACACTTCCTGTTCATCTATCAGAATTTTCCAAGTTTTGCTAATACCTTTGTTAAATAAATACTTGAAATTTTGTTTGGATGATAGTAGATTTCTAGATTAATTTGAAGTTACTTTGTGTCTTTATAACTTTGAATCTTCTTTCATAGCATGTTGCTTCATTCCACTTAACTCCATTTTTTTTTTCAGACTCTTTCCTAGTTTGCTACTTATACCCTGGTCACATCACACAAATGTGGTTTCTGCTTTGAAAAGATCCTTTCTCTTTTGCTGTGACTGGTTCCAATAATACTATGGATATCTGTCAAACTTGGAGAATTCTTATATTATAAAATCTTGATTCCTTGGAGTCTCTATGTAAACAAATCATGTAGTCTATGAACTTTAACAATTCCTTTTGAAACTTTTATCATCTTTTTGGGGGCGTAAGGGGTCTCATGTATAAGTTCTTGTAGAATGCTGAAGAGCATTTTGTCATGTTCTGAGTCCGAGGTTTAAAGTACAGTTTGGCGGATACCCTTCATGAATGTAGTACTTACTCAGCAACTTTCATTGTCATTACTGCTATGGCTTGTATTTTTTTTACTATGAGTTAATACAAGCTATATAAAATACTTTTTCTATGTGCATTTTCATGTCATTTTTTTTAATCTGATAATGTTATTAGGTTTCCTAATTTGGAAAAATCATGACATGCTTGGGCTGAAACCTATTTAGTCACAATTTATTACTCTTTTAATATACTGCTGAATCAAATTTTCTAATATTTAGAATTTTTGTATCCATATCTATAAAATGTGAAAATCTTTAAATTTTATTTTTTGCACCATTCTTTTCCAGATTTAGTATCAGATAAAAGGAGAAAAGTACCTATAAATCTAATTAGAAATTTATTCACTGATTCACTACTGAACAATTTATGGAACACTATAGAAAGATATCCTTCTATTAAATAATGTACATACTGATAATACTATTTTATTCAAATGGATTGCCCTAAATCTTGGAACACTTAGTGTTCCATAAATCATATATATATATGATATATAATATATATATTTATATATGCACACACATATAGTATATATACATATACACATTGTGTGTATATATATATATATATATGTATGCTGTATAATAATACATACAGTAAAATCCAACTTCGCAAAACCATCCATTTTAACCTTGATCATTCCAGTATAGGTTTATCAATGTAAATAAGTTTACATTGTAAACTTGTATTGTATATAGTATACATTGTACATAGTATACATTGTATACATTGTATATATCCTTTTAAATCCTATTTGCTGGCTTTACTCTTTGTTAGAAATTGATTTATTAACAGGATCTATCACCATCTAACTAAATGGTTACTTCAAATCAGATTACTTAATATTCACCCTGTAGTCTACTCTAGTGATTATTTATCATCAGTTTAAGTAAATGAGAGTTTATGCAGGGCCACGAATAGTCCTATATATATTCTGATTTTAGGCAAACATAAGCTACACATTGTATAAGAATAGTTTCTAAGGCTAACAACACGAATCATGAGCTAGTGTTGGGTTTCTCTAATATATTTTTTTCTAGATGTTTTGTATGTGATAGAATGAGGAACTTATTAAAAATATCTGATTCTTCAAATCCAATTGTCAAAAAAGTGACATTATACATTAGCCTTTTCCCTGATAACAGAGCTTCTTTCCTAATATTTTCTTTTTAAATTATCTTTCAAGCAATTTCCTTCTTATACTTTGCTTTACAGTCAATTATGAGGTATGTCAAGGCAAGTGAATATTTGAGAGATAAATATTCATTGTGGATTTTTTTAAAAGACTGAATTATAATTCTGATCCTTTACATTGGTATTCATTGAACAATAACCCCTTTATCTTGCTGAATATAGCCCATCACAAACTTCATGCAAGTTATGGAAAATAGCTTGGTTTATTTAGAAGGAGTCTTGACAATATGTTGGACTGAGTCTGTGTGTGGGTCTGCTGAGTGCATGCATAGCTAGGATTATTTCATGTATTAGAATTGCCATTTCATCTAGAATCCCCACATGACCCATTTGAAAGTGAAGGGACAGCACTGATACAATGCAGATACTTTCTGAGGAGGAAAACATTAAGCTATTAGTAACACTGACTTATTAATTCAGTTTATTTCATGCCATTAGCACATTAATTATCTTACAGTGCTGGAAGAAAATGGGACACAGGGATTTTGAGATGAGAAGGAATGGCTCCTGTGACCAGAAGCAGGTGGGACCTCAGGCTTCAGTGACCTATGACATTGGCCATTGGCCATGTGGGTATGTTAAATATACTGAATATATTAAAAAGTGGAGAGAATAAAAGAAAGAGAGAGGGGGGCTCTCCAAATAATTTCCACGTTTATACTTGGTAACATTTTTGGTGTGTCTTACACATAAATATGACAATCACACAACACCTTGGGCAACTGGGAAAATGTCTGCTTAGTGGTAGGAACTGTGTTAAAACACATCCTTCTGCTACACTTGGGTTTGAAACAGTAAGTATTAAATACATGACATAATCAGAGGATGTGAAGTTGACCTAGGAAATTCCTCCATAGCAAACTCATGGGAGTCAATGGTGTGATAAACTTCTCCAGTGGACACAAGCCCATTGTTGCACTTGGCAGTAGGGTGTGGAGCTCTGTCTACTCAGCACTGGTCATAACTCAATGGGGGATCTGTAGATCAGTGAGGATATGTAACCAAAATGGAGGAGGTCTCTCTCTCTCTTTTATTTTTTTTTTTAATTTTTCAATAAAAACAATCCCATGGGTTTTATTGTCCTCTGGAAATAATGTGAAGGTAATGAAAACAATATGAACAAGTGTTTTAGAACTATACTCCCAACAAAAGGACATCTGAAAAAACAAACTACATGGCTTTCGCAAGAATTTCTCACCTCATTGATCATTTCCAGTTGGAGACACTTTGGAGCAGGGTAATATTATCTCCTTTTAGCATGATCTGACCCAGTTGTTTTCTCGATTTTGTTTTAGAATGAGTCTCTTCAGCATGAGGTTCATGTACTCATCAAACATGAGATTCATGTACTCATCAAAATCAATGATACAGCCCTCTATCCACATGTTTACTGCTCATAAAGCCACACCTGAATCTGAGATCTATTTTCCAAGTCTCAAATGGAGTCAGATGAAGAAAGTCGAAAAGTGAGAGGGAAAGAACAGAGGAATGGAGGCAATAATCTCTAGATCTGAATGGGAAAAACTGGCCATGACCAAAATGGACAGAACTCATTTACATTAGCTTCAGATGATGTACTAAAAGTGCAAATTCCTCTATGATTAAAATATTACTGTGTTGCTTCCTTTTTGATTTTAAGCCACTTTCTCGCCCATAGTCCCAAAAAATGAAAATGATACCATCATCTAAAATCATAAGGGTAAAAATATTTTTTGTGTGCAATGTGGTGGGTTGAATAGTGTCTATCCGTTATTCATGTCCACCTAGAACCCCAGAATGAGACCTTATTTGGGTATAGGGTCTTTGTTAATGTAATTATGGCAAAGATGGAGATGAAATCATGTGGAGTTAAGTGGGGGTCTAAATCCAATGAGGGTGTCCTTATAAGAGACGGAAAACGACACACAAAGATAGGAAGAAAGGCCATGTGAAAACGAGGTAGAGGTCAGGATGCTGCTCCTGGTAATCAAAGAGTTGCCAAGGAGTCAGCAGGAGCCACCAGGAGCAAAGAGAGGCAAAGCAGGACCCTCCCCTAGAGCTTTCGGAGGGAGTGTAGGGTTACATCATCCTGATTGTGGACTTCTGGTATCTAGAAAAATGCAAATAAGTTTCTGTTGTTTTAAGCCACCAATTTTTGTACTAAGTTTTTGCAACAGCCCTAAGTATCTGATAGAGGTAACTTCTATGGAAAACTGGCAGATAAACAGATATGCGTGGAAAAGAAAAGTAATCTCGACTTAATAACAGAAGTCTTTAAGTCACTATACTCACAAAATATAAATTATAGTATTTTTTTGTCTCCACAAAAGCAGAAGTTCCTTGGGACTGCAGAAGTCACAATGAGGCCCTGTAGACATCCAGGATAAAAGCCACCTATACACCAGAAACTAACAGACATTCCTATGAATTACTCCAGTGTTAGCTAATGCTATTTGATTTTATTCCCTCCTTCCATTGTTTTTTGCCTTCTGACAACTGAGCTTCTTTAAACTAGGCCACATCGAACTATTTACTTTTTCCATAAGATGTAACTCCAGTACCTAATATCTTTTATCACTGAATATTTTCCTCTGACAGATTTTAGCAGACAGATCGAGGATGCTGATAAAGCTAAGCAGCAGTCCTAAGACTTTTGATATCCTTGGTCCTTTACTAGGGTTGTTCAAGTCTTTTTGAGTGCTATACTCCTGTTCATTTTTGCTTTAAAATCTGGCTTCATGAGGCATGCCAATCTAATAGGAGGAAGGACACATCTAACTGCAGGGTAGATCTATCATATTGGAGGGCATGCAGATCTAATGGAAGAGCCAACATATATAATTAGAGGACAGATAATTCTAATTGGGGAGCTTGCATTTCTAATAGAAAGCCGTGCTGGTCTGGTGGGAGGACATGCATATTTAATAAGTAGATACAGGTATCTAACTGGAGGTCACATATATCTGTTTGGAGGGCATGCTTATCTAATTGATTGGCATACATATCTAATTGGAGGCCATAGGTATCTAATAGGATTGCAAGCATTTCTAATTGGAAAATAGCGGATTAAAAAAAAAAAAACCAACCCTGGGTATTGAGTATGGAAGTTTCTATGGAAATGAGGATGATATGGTTTTTATTATGTGGGATAGAGAGAAGCACAGATAAAATGTTTATCCTCAAGAGCTTTCTCCTCACCTAGGATTACATGATAATTAAAGCTATAAAAATCAGCAAATTCATATACAGTGATCTACTCTTGCTCAATATATTTATTATTTTGTTATCATATGTTATACAGAATAAACATTTCATTTAACTATTAAGTTTGGGGGGGCTTATAATAATTTCCCTAATCAATGTTCTTATAAGTAAAATTATTTTGACTTGAGTACATTAATTGAGCATTTCATCAGTTAATCAATAGAAGCAATAAAGAGCTATAGGATCCTTCATGATCAAGGTTTTTCTGATCTTTTAATTACATAGGCCTGCATTTGTATTCTGGAATGGCTTTTCCCTATATCTCAAAATTATTTCTCAATTCATAAAAAAATTTAAAAATCCCAACATGGAAAGAAACATTTAGAAATAACTGAACCGAGAATATACTTTGGGATATTTTTGGTAATCACAGCAATGTGAACAATTGAACTGTAATAGGCTTTCTGAGATTCTCAATAATCATATAAATGAAGTTAGTGACCCTATGGTGAAGTTTGAAAACTTGGACATTCATTGAATTCATGAGATGCTCAAGCTTGAGAAATCGACACTCTTTAGGTGCTACTTTGGTTTTGTTTATTTCTTTGCTTGTTTTTACTTGGTTTTGTTTTTGCTCATTTAAAACAAGGACAACATTAGAAATAAAGCTTAGCTGTCCCATAGGAGTCTTCCCATTTGGGTAAGGCCAAGCAGCCTTAAAAATACCCTAGAAGGTGTTATCCCATGCACTGGGAAGTGCATGTCTGGCAAGCTGAAAAGAATGCAAGCAAAGATAACTGTGCTTTATTCTATTTGGTCAGTTCCTATCCTACTTGTGTATGGAAAAGCTTGAGTTTAAAGAAAATATTTAATTATCACTAGAATGCACATTTTGTTTTCTGATGTGTCCCAGACATCTGCAGTAGAGCTTGGCATATGGTAGACCTCACATAAATATTTTTTTGTAGGAGTGGAGGGAAGGCTCAGATCATGATCCCGGAGTCTGGGATCAAGTCCCACATTGGGCTCCTTGCAGTGAGCCTGCTTCTCCCTCTGCCTACGACCTCTCTGTGTCTCTCATGAATAAATAAATAAAATCTTTAAAAATATATGCTTGTAATACTGACATAAAATCAGGAGAATTGAACTTTATTTGAAATTGTGACATTATGGAATTTATAATCATTCTACCCATTTGTGTTACCAATGCACAGCTGGTAGTGTTTCATTATTTTAAAAACATATTTTTCAAATTTATTTTCATTATTTTAGATGTTTCTATATTACATATTTAAACTGGATAGAAAATTTCATTCTGAATTATATTTCAGAAAACAACTGGATAGATAGTTATAAAACAAGACATAAAATATAAAGAATCTTTATAGTTTGTGAAAACCAATGTCATCTATCAAGAGCCATAAACAAAAGGACTAATGTCAAAGTCACTCTAGACCACTGCTTCCCCATAGAATTTTCTGTGATGATGGAAATTTTTTTTCATTTCTGCTGTTGAATATGTTAACCACTAATCCCATGTGGCTATTGAGCCTTTTAACTGTGACTAGTGTGATCAGATAACTAGTGAGTTTTTAATTTCAATTACTTTAAACTTAAATTTAGATATTAACATGTGGCCAGTGGCTGCAATATTGGACAGAAAAGCTCTAGATTTTGGCCAATGCAACTTTAGGTGATTGATGTGCCTTCATAATTATTGTATTTATCCTTAAAGAAAAATACTCTTAGCTGTGGCAGATAGATTCTAAAGCTGTGTCTTATTATCCCCCCATTCTCCCCTCCTGGTGTATGTGTCCTTCTGTGAGTCCCTGCACACTTCCCTGAGGTTGGGACCTGTGACTTGCTAATAATCAACAGTATATGGCAAAGGTGATAGGACCGTGTGATTCCCCAATGTCATATCCATACATAGGATCGTAACTTGTCTCATTAGGAGACTCATGTTCCTTTTGCTGTTGGTTTTGATGAAGCAGGCAGCTCTATTAGGGAGCCCATAGAGCAAAGAACCAGCCATGGACTTGAGGAATTGAGGCAAGTTGTAGCCATCAGCCTGCAGGGGCTTCTGCTTACAGCCACCAAGAAAATGGGATCCCATTCCTACAACTGCAAGGAAATGAATACCACCAGCAAACTGAGTGAGCTTGGACATAGAGCCTTCCTCAATCCAGAGTCCTGGGGAGACAGCAAGCCTCAGTGGCATCTTAGCTACAGCCTTGCAGAGAGCCTGTTAAGCTCTGTTTGGACTCCTGCCCCACAGAAACTGGCATAATAAATACGTGCTGCTATAAGCCCGTGAGTTTGTGGCAATTTATTGCAGGACAGGAGATAACTAATACAAACGTTCTTCAATATATTAATCCATGAGACAAGGGTTCTTTAGCTGAACGAGTCCTGCAATGATTATTGCTATGGCTTTTCTAACATGCATGATGAATTGTTTTTAGGTATATCTCCTATACCTTTATTAGCTTTGTGGGTCTTTCCATTTGTGTTTTTGCCTGTGCTCTGGGAAAGGGGACAGTTTGTAAACCCTCATCCTAATGTCTCAGCTTTTGACAGAGCAGCTGTCAGCCTCTGCTCGGCTGAGGCCAAAGGGACACACCAGTCACATTCCTCCAGAGCTCTTGTCATGCCACGGGCTCCATGTGTGTTCACCTGAAGCAATTTCAAAACCCAATTGTAAGATTTCAAGTCATTGGAGCTTTTACAATGAAAACTGTAGCTGAAATAAAAGGAATGAGGACGTTTTCTCCTAAACACTATCTAAACTATTTATGATTTCATCAATTGTAAGCCAGTCTGTCAGAAAAACTTCCTATTACCATTCAAGAGATTGCTTGATATATATACTTTCCTATGTATTTATAGACTTTCCTACTTATTTTAATTATCTTTATGAAAATATTTTCCTACTTATTTTATCAAATGGAAGATCTGTTTTTTAAATCTGCAAAGCAACCCATTTATCTTTTTTAAAAAATTATTTTAAAAAAATTAATCTTTTTAAAAAAATTATTTGTATCGGGATCCCTGGGTGGCGCAGTGGTTTGGCGCCTGCCTTTGGCCCAGGGCGCGATCCTGGAGACCCGGGATCGAATCCCACATCGGGCTCCCGGTGCATGGAGCCTGCTTATCCCTCTGCCTGTGTCTCTGCCTCTCTCTCTCTCTGTGTGTGAGTATCATAAATAATAAAAAAAAAATTATTTGTATCAACAACTTGGGTTCTTGTCACCAAAACCAAACTGGACTGATTGAATTCAACATCTTTAAACCAAACTGTCAAGGTAGTAGGTGTGCAAGAGTCCTGTCTCACGCTGGAGCTGGCAGGGAAAGTGTCAGAGGTCCGGCTCACGGCAGAGAAGTCACAAGGGCACCCTACACCTTTCCTACGTAATGACAGTGCATGACAGGGGATCAGAAGGATCAAACATTTCTGGGCCCTCGCATCAAAGGGAGCTCCTCAGACTTTTCCTGAGTGGTCCAAAGCCAGTTACCCTTTGATCCCTTTACATTTCATCTAGCATCAGTTTACAGCTTCCAATTTCTTTCTTTAAAAAAAAAATTGTATTAAATTTTTTGGAACGAAGAGATAGGACTTACTTTGCAGAAGTGATGTGAGGACAATTCAAGAGTCAAATGAGCCGGAGATATTTTAAAGAAGTACGCAGCCAGTCAGCTGTAAACAGAGGGAGTTATAAGAAGCCTTCAATGTGTTCATAAACCAGAGAATTACTTAGAGATTACTAGGAAGGAGTAATGTAGTTTCAAAATCCTCTACAATGCAGTTTTAGAAATCCATTAAGTCTCAACTACCTGGTCATGAAACACTTTATCTTCAGTTCTTATTAATTATTAATAAGTCTTCAGTTATTAATTAAAAGCATGTCTTGAAATGATGATTCTGGAAACACCTAGCAGCTCACTCCTTAGTGAGGGCAAACAGTCAGGAATTTAGGATGAATGAAGCTACAATGCTTGCTTGTAAAATACACATGGCTCCTGCTCTGAGAAGAAGGAAGTAGCAGGATTTCAGAGACGACTAAATAGTTGTGCTTCTACAAAAATGACTATTTATCTCAATCTGGACTTGCCCTCTCGTGTTGTGGAACTCAGAGGACTCTTCACATCCAAGACTTTGCCCATGATCTCCATTTTCAAGAAATGCACTTCTCTGACTCTTTGCCTAGATAACATCTGATTCATCTTCAGGGAAAATCTCTTGAGTATTGGAGTTTTGTTTCTTGACAGCATTTGCCATAACTTGTAAACACGTATCTATTTGTGTAACTAAGTTTTTAAAATTAAAACTTAAATTTTTTCAGAGCACTTTTGGGTTTACAGCAAAATTGGGAGGTGGGTACAAGTAGTTTCCCATACACCGCCAGCCCCCACATCCCCACAGCCTCCCCATTATCAACATTCCCCGCGGGAATGGTGCATGTGTTACAATGTGTAAACCTACATGACACAATTACCCCAAGTCCATAGTTTGTAGTAGGATTTGGTTTCCATGTGGTACCAGATTTTCTCCTATGCAATCTAGGAGTTTTATAGTTTCATATTTTACATTCAGGTCTATGATTCATTTAGAGTTAAGGTTTGTGAAGTGTGAAAGGTCTGTGTTCAGATTCATTTATTGCATGTGGATGTCCAGTAGTTCTAGCACCATTTGTGGAAGATCTTTGTTCCATTGGGTTTCATCTTTGCTCCTTTGTCAAAGGTCAGTTGACTACATTTATGAAGATATCTTTCTGGGCTCTGTTCTCTTGCATTGATCTATTTGCCTATTCTTTTCCCAGTATGACACCGTCCATTTATAGTATGCTTGAAGTTAGGTAGCATCAGTCCTCCAACTGTGTTCTTCTTCAATATTGTGTTGTCCATTCTGGGCCCCTTTTTTTAAAGATTTTATTTATTTATTCATGAGAGACACACACACACAGAGAGAGAGAGAGAGAGAGAGAGAGAGAGGCAGAGACACAGGCAGAGGGAGAAGAAGGCTCCACTCAGGGAGCCTGACGTGGGACTCGATTCTGGGTCTCCAGGATCAGGCCCTGGGCTGAAGGTGGCGCTAAACCACTGAGCCACCCAGGCTGCCCCTCCTTTGACCTTTCATATAAGTTTTAGAATCAATTTGTAAAGATCTACAGAATAACTTGCTGAAATTTTGGTTGGGATTGCATTAAATCTGTAGATTCAGTTGGGAAGAATTGACACCTTGACAATATCTAGCTCTATGCTTGTTAGTAGAATGGAGGGATGACTTCCAAGCTCTTTAGATGCAGAATCAGTGTCATTTCCTTTTAATATCTGAATTATATATGCTCCAGGAGAATAGGGAGTGAGTCTGTTTTCACCCTTGTATCTGTAATATTTTGTACATAATTGGTGTTTGATAAATATTTGTTAAACAACCAGCTGCTAAGCAAATATTCTGGTCAACTGAGAAAAGTCACCATGAACTACAGTTAAAGTCAAAGCAATGAAGTTAGTTGATGTTGCTTAGAACTTAGAGAACAGAATATTTCTTATTCTGTAATTTATTACTGATTTTCAAATATTAGATAATTTTAAATGCCAAAAGTTTTCAATCTAAAATAAATGTGAATACTATCAGAATGCCTCAGTGATACTTACTGACTCCAGCACAAAGGATCTAAACACCTTCCTCACTGAATTTTGAGAATAAAAGAACAGTCTAATATATAGAAATAATTCTGGTACACACAGTTCTAAACACATGAAATTTCAATCAAATCACAAAATATTACAATTATTTTAATCTATGAACAAAGCCATAAACTAGTCAGAAATGTTATGGTCTTTCTATGAACCCAAATTCTACAGGTGATTTAATAGAACAAAGATTAGCTTCTGACAGTTTCATTGAGGTTTAATTGAAGTATAATAATAAACTGTGCATTACACTGATCAGTGTTGACATGTGCATACACCCCTGAAATCACAATGACAGTTAAGATAGGTCTTGAATTCATATTGGTAATAATTGCTTTCTTTTTAACCCAAACTCCTCCCATATTCTAATAAAGATACAGTTTTACTGTATTATGGTGTATAGCCCGATTTCCAAAAGGTTTGGTTCAGCCCCTTTTAATGGGGCAAGGGGCTTTCCTGTGATGCCCCATCATCTTACATAGTGGGCCAACATAGTCTCTGCTCTCCAAGGGCACAGGTATCCATCACCACCATCCCATCCTGGGTTGTGTATAAGTAAATGTGACAGTGAGAGGACACTGGCAAGTCTCCAGGGCACTCTAAATGTCACTTACAACTGGAAGCACGCTAGCTGATGGACTGGTGGTTACTTTGAATGGCAGCAGGGAGGAGGCTTTGGATGCTGTATCAGATGTCCACTCATTCCAGGGACTGTCCACAGAAGGATCTTGCCCAAAGCTTTGTACCCCAGGTGGCCCTTGTCAAACTTTCCCCATGGGGGTCCTTGCTCTCCAGGACCCTTCAGGATCCCATCTCATGATTACCTGCTGTCTCTCACTTTGAGAACCCAAATCTAGCACTATGTTTTTTTGTTGTTGTCTTTTAAATTTTATTTATTTATTTTTATGTGGCTCTCACATTAAAGGCAATACTCAGCACAGAGCCAGTATCCAATAACTGTTTGATAAAAGAATGAATAAGTGAGTGAATTTTTAAAATATTCAAACCTCTGAAAATACAATGAAAATGTTCTTTCAGAGTTCTTCACAGTCAGACCTTTGCTGATGCTTTATGTGGTAGCATGAAAACAGACAACTGTAAACAATGAGTAGTGATGAATCTGTCTCTTAGAGTCTGCTTTGTCTCTAGCACATGAAAGAGATTTCTTCATCTGATTTATCTTCATGGTAGCTCAGTGAGGCAGGTATGATGACAATTGCCAGGGGGCAGAGGTTAAGTGACTTGCCAGGGTCATATATCTAGTAAGCCTGAGAGTAAAAACCAGTTTCAAACTCAGGCAGTCCAAGGTTGCAGAGGAAACTTTTAGGTTCTGTGTTATAAAACCTCTGTCTTTTTAACTTGCACACTTTTAAGACTGCAAATAATGTTTTCCCTTGGTAAATATCAAATACTCTTCAACGGAAGAACAAAAGCTGTCATGTTTTGGTATGTAAATATTGCCCTTTAGGACTTTTGACTGATTGGTGTATGAAAATATTGAGTTTCTGTAAATGCTCACATCTAACATAGGAAAGCACTCAAATTGGTTAAAAACAATATTAACAGCCAAAGAAGAGAAAATACTTTCTAGGGCTCATGAGTGGCTCATTTGGTTGAGCCTCTGACTCAGTTTCAGCTCAGGTCATGATCTCAGGGTCCTGGGATGGAGTCCAGAGTCGGACTCTGCACTCAGCCTGGAGTTTGCTTGAGATTCTCTCTCCCTCTCCTGTTGCCCCTCCCCACTGTTTACTCTCTGTAACAATAAATAAATAAATCTCTAAAAAAAAAAAATACTTCCTGGGATGGCAGAAACAGGCAAAAAAATGATATGATGAGGTCTCATCGTTTAAGGCAAAAAGCATACTTGCCTAGAGACACTCGGAGAGCAGTAAGCAAGTGCCCAGCTGTGGTGCTTAGCCTGATCTCCACCACGTCCCTCAAGGGCTTTCATCTCTGTAATTAGGCCTGCTCCCAGAGTCCCTATCCAGTCACTGTGAACAGAAATGGAGACAAAGAGTTGGTCCTATCACTTCCAGAATCCAGGAACAAAGTCATTATAAGCTCAAAGATAACAAAACAAGTGTTGACTTTCAACACCCTGTGAACAGTACAGTGGGCAAAGCACTGAGCCTTCATGGTTCAGTTGTCAGCATGCACACCCTGAGCCTGCCTATGGGGGGGATCAGGGCACCAGTGACTGGAACTGCATGGGGACGACAGAGGGTCCCACCATGTTCTCCTGGGTGGGAGTCAGGAGATGACTCAGGTCTCATTGACCTGAGATGATTAGAAAACAAAATAATGCATATCACTTCTTCTGTCACTTATTTTTTTGGACATGTGAATCTAGTGAATTTACTGAAAACTATTTTAAATTACTATTAATTTAACATTTAAATTCAATGTTTACTGGAAATTATTTTTATTGAAGGTTTTATTGAAAGTGATGCCAAGTTATATAAATCTGGAAGGTCAGATATGAAAATGGCTCACCTGGATACCATAAAATTTTTTCAAATAACACAGATTGCAGTTTCTCCAATACGGTTGGGATGATTGTCATGTTGCAAGGCTTATCATACCAATAGTGGTGACATTTCACTGGGTACTCTTCATGTACATGATCTGGGTTGCTTGTATGGGTTTCTTCCTTTCTATGTTTAGTAAAGGGAAGCCAGTGAATTCATGTTTGGAGGAATCTCAGACTCAGAGTTGTTTGTGTTCATAAAATCTGGAGAGATTTGTGGCCCCAAGGCATGGGCATCCTTTTCTCTAGAATAGCAACTCTGAATTCACAAGTTATCACAGTCCTTTTGAGAGAAGTAACTCTTTATATTCAGTAGTGTATGTTTGTGCCTATGAACTAAATGGCTAGGTTTCATTAGAGGACTCAATAGATTTTTTTAAACTGTTAAATATTGTTAAACTGTTAGATATTGTTTAGCTGTTTTGTTTTAGCTTCTGGGGATGAAGGGCTGGCTATCACAGACACAATCCATGTCCTGATGGAGCTGATTATGCATGGACAACACAGCAATTTTGGGAAGCCAATATCCTATAGATAAACCACAGTTACTCTACGGTCTCATTTTACTTGAGCCATAGATGAACCTAACATCTGTTGTGTGGCAAAATGGGGAGGGAGAAAGCAGGGAGTGGCATGGAGCACCCTCCATGAAATAGGCAATTGTTGTCTTTCTCACTCTGTGAGGAGTGGCAAATCTATGTTATTCACTTCCAAACCACAACCAAAAATATCAGACTTCATGCTTTCAAAATATTCAAACGTAGGCCTATCACTAAATTCAACCTCTCAATTTGAGCTTCTACCAAGATGAAAAAATTCATTAAATAAAAATGTTAGTAAGTTTCTGAGTTTATGGATGGCTGTTAATTTTATCCAAACATGGTAGGCAACAGGAATTTTTTCTAATTATTTTAATAAAATGAAGTTTTATTGAGAATAAAATCTTTTTATGAAATGGTTTAAATTGAAATAAACCATGAAAGCCTGTCATTATGTAATCATAAACCCAAAGAATTCCATTAAACGTAAGTTTTGTGAAATCCTTGCACAAAATGGCAAGTTGGCTATAGGCATCTAACTTACCTTCCCCAGGGCTTACCATATTCTAAGGAAAGTGACAAAAAGAGGGACGCCCAGGTGGCTCAGTGGTTGAGCGTCTGCCTTCCGCTCAGGTCGTGATCCCGGGGTCCTGGGATCACATCCCGCATCCAGTTCCCCTGCAGGGAGCCTGCTTCTCCCTATGCCTATATCTCTGCCTCTTGGTGTCTCTCATGAACAAATAAATAAAATCTTTTTTAAAAAGTGACAAAAAGAATATCCAAATATGGATAAACTTCATCCTTAGAGAATTGAGAAAAATACAGTGTCACAAACTGATATTTTCCATTTTAAAAACTCCTCCATTTCTACTATTATGTCTGTTCTGTATTTTATATCTGTGGGTGTACTTTTCATGTTGAAATTGTTGTGATCATAAATATAAGAGGAATGTATTTGTGTCTAATGGCCTTCTCTGGCTTTATTTGGCCAGAAACATTGGCAACACTTTGAGTCTCCCGTGTGTGCCTGGTCTTTCTGTTTCCCTGTGTTTGTGTGGGTTTTATGATCCCCGAAATCCAGAGGCTGATGTAGGCAATGATTACATGCATTCAATTTTGGATAAACCAGAAAGTTTCATTGCTTCCATAAAGCTTTACGGAAAAAAACCCCTCATAACTACACATTTGTTCGCCTGCACTCCTATGTGTCTCAGCAGACTGGCGCTAGTGGCTATGCCTAGTGACACAGGCTTGTAATTCTGCTCTGATGTGACTATCCCTGCAGTTCCCAGGGGGCTGCCCATACACAGATCTGAGCCTTTCCCAGGTGCTCACCTCTCATAAGAGGACCTGGTCCTTCCTGAGGTTGGCAACCTGATGAGTCATCTGGTCACCTCCCCCACTGTAGGACAGCGCACTAGCATGCCACTTTCTTGCCAGGGCACTTGACTGTGGATTCTTGTTGACTCTTGTTGTTTTTGAACAAAATGAAAGTTGATTGAAAAGAATAATTATTCGGGTGGTCTAGAGGATGTAAAAATTCAGCTATTTCTCTGCATCTGCTAATTTGTTTTCCATTAAGCAGGGTAAAGGGCAAGCTTAAATGGGAACCACGTTATTTTGGCCCTGCAGAGATCTGCTTTTTCTGGAATGTAATTTTGCATTATTGCCAACACCTGACTTTGAGGGATGTTTTAAGAAACAACCTCATGAAAATAGAACAGATTCATCCAATGACAAAAGGAAAGAAAAGAACCCCATGAATACACATCATTGTTTAAAATGTTGCTCAGTATCTTACTCAGGGTCCATTCTGTGAGGTCCTCATGAACAGCATTTCTTTGAGAGCCTGGTATCACATCTGAGGACCTGGTCACATCCCAGTTTAGCTATGTGGTTGAGACTCCTCTTTGCACTCAATTCTGGAAGACTGAAAGGCAAATGGATTGGCCACTTCTGTACCTGATGCAGACCAGACACCAGCTTCCATTTTATATGCCTGCCTTACTTTTGTCAGATTTTCATCACTTACATGGGGTTTGTTGTTGTTTAAATACAAGACAGGATATAAATAAGAAGACATTTAAAAGATGCCATGGTGCCCTATGGGCATATGTTACCTAGAAAAGCAGGAAATATAAATGCTGAGATAGGGAGAAAGCCTCTCGTTGCACAGCCAAAGTGAAGTAGAGACAGGTTTTGAAGGAGCTGAATGCATAAAAATTACATATTTTCAATATAGGAAATAGGAAATTTTTGTTACAAAATAATATTATTAGAGGGGAATAGGGGAATTTTACTATAATATCTTTTCTGCTTCTACTCCTGTAGTTTAGCTGGTAAATAGAAACTTTATTGAAGGACATCATTGTTTTTGAAATGTATTTAATGGACTCGTATTCAGGAAGGTAGTTTTTAAAGCCCCCTCCTGATGTCTCCCGCAGAACTTCCACCTTGCCTGGGCTCCAGGCAGCAGAGCCTAAAGAACATCAGTGTTTTGGAAGTAAGTCCACTGTGTGTCTTGGATCCCTGGGTCCTTGGGACAAAGGATTCCTAGATTGGAAAGACAAATCAGGAAGGCCACCTGTTCCTCAGTGCACTAGGACACAGAATTCTCTCCTGGGAAGTGATTTATTTCCTAAAATAAACTTGGACCTTGGAGTCATGAAAAGTCCCACTGTGGACAAGTGCTGTTCAGGGAGGCAGTGCCCTGGGAAACACCTGCTTTCCCTGTCACTCTGACTGATGCCACCAACAGGACGTGAGCTTTTCAGGCCAGGACTCTCTGAACACGCAAATTCTTAAAAGGGTAATTGCTTCATTTTTCCTTATTTTTCCCAGCAAATCAAGAACTGAAGAGCTACTCTTACATCTTATAATGTAAATTGGTATTCCACAGTGATGCAGTAGAAATATTTTTGAGTTGTACTCTAATTAGCTTCGAAGAAGACTGACTGTATTTTGCCTTAACTGCAACTGACAGCAAGGACAGATCAAATGAATTGAATTATTCTACTGTGGCTGGATGCACGGAGCTGTCCTCTACATTTAGCTCCTATAAGATATTTAATATAAAATACAGAAATAAATATGTGCAATTTGAATAGATTTAATAAAGTCTTACAAAGCTTGGGCTCTATATTAGGAAAAGTGTCAGTCAGGAAAGATTAAGAAATCTTATGGCCAAGGGAAACATTACAATTTATGAAAAACTTGGCTTGAGCCATAAACTTGGGTCCCCAAATGTAAATGTCAAGACAGTTTAAACTTAATTAATGTGAGTTAGAGAAAGAAAAATTTAGAACATGTACTTGTGCCCAGTTCTTGGCTACCTAATGTGAATAAAATGCATTGCTTACAGCGGTTGTCACACTGAAAGATTTGATCCTTAAATCAAGAATTGCTTTTTTTTTTTCTTTTTTGAGCAGAGTTGTTATAAGAAAAGTTGGTAACTTGGGCATAAAATAAATGCTACAGATGAAAAATTCATTTGAGATCAAATAACCATTGATGTTATTTTTAACAATCTGGCATTAGCTCGTTGTCAATAGGCTTTAAAGCAAACTGAGCTGAATTTTTCATATGTGTCTGTTTATTTCGGTGGAGTCTATTTGCTAGTTGTGTCTCCTTTGAATGCCCTTGGGTGCTGTAATACCAACATCAGCCCTTCCCAAACTCGGAACACAGTGTGCTCAACCCCACACATCTTGGATTTTCTAGAAAGTCAAATAGGGTTATTCTGAGAGGCCTGGCTATGTTGCTCAGGCCTCTGGGATCACTGAGTTCACTGAAGTTATGTTGGCTCCATAAATTCACAAATTCTGTGTAAATTAGCTATTGCCACAACAACAAACCACCCCAAACTCAATGGCTTGAAACCATCCCTTAGTGTGTTCTGAGCCAAGGCTGAGGATTAGCTCATCTCATCTGGGCTTAGCTCATTTCTGTAGGGCTTGCTCAGGAATCTGTAGGTTGGCTTGCTTTCTGGTTTTAACCTCTTATAAACACCTATAAACACCCTGGCATAAATGACAACAGTGTTGTTGAAGGAAGCGAAGGCAATGCCACAGCAGATCTAAAACCAGCCTTTTAACACTGCCATGGCTCCTTCCCTTCCCCATGAGCACAATCCACCCCCTCTTGCTCAAGCATGGGGTGCGTATTGGGGTCCAGAGAGATGGGGTCCCTCTTCTTTGTCAACGATGTCCTTCATACTTTCTGGCTACAATTTCCAGGGTGTACTAGGAATTCCTCAATACCTCAATTGTCAGCACAGTTACAGATTTGACCCCTCTCTCCATCATCTCTGTCATTTCAGAGGAAATTAGGAGGAAAATGAGAAAAAAAAAAAAAAAAACAACCCACACGTACACATATGTCTTTAATTCACCATTTTGAATTAGGAAGCCAAGATTGAATTTCCAGAAGAAGTTCACTGTTGGATTTAATTAAGTTTTAAATTATGACAATCAGTATTTTTGTACCCAAGCTTTTAAGCAATGTTTTTATTAGGTCACATCTGTTATTTATGTTTTCATAGTAAGTTTATCAAAAATGGATTTTAAATTATTTAAAAGATGTAGTTACCACATTCTTTGCTTGATCAAATGAGGTACTGAATAAACTTCTCATTCCAAGGCTTTCCACTAAAAAAGATTTTATGTATGCAAAATGATACAGAGGATAAACTGAATTAAAAAAAAAAAAAGAACTTGCCATTCATGAAAACACACTAGGGAAGGTGGATCCCTATGTAGTATTTAAAGCATTGCCTCCATGCTTCTACCTTTGTAATATCTTCTTAAGCCCACTTGGAATCTTACCAAGGCTTAATGTGACTGTAACTGTTGCCAAGGTAATATCCTCTCAATCAAACCTCAAAGTCTATTTCAGCATCTCCTTATATAATTAATAATTCCTTTCAGTTATCCAAAATAGCCCAATTTTAGAAAGTGGTTTGGGTGTGCTCACATACTACACACACAAAATACACTCATTCATGCACGCATGTTTCTTAAATGAGTAATCCATGACATTATTCAGCAATTTGCTAATGTCATTTAAAATAGAGTCTACAGCTATCTTTATGAAAATAATGGCTCTACTGGACATCTATGGTGTTTTGCAATTCTTAATAAAACAATGGTTGCTATGAACATAAAGTAAATTTCTAGTAGAAGATTGATGGCTCTGTGTAATAGTTTAATGTTAATTCTGCATTTCAGTACTCGTTTCACAAGCTCATCCTCTATTTCTTACTTTTTACAGTATTAACTGCTATTAGCTGCTTCCAATAGTCAGATTCTAGAAATTTGTAGTTGTTATTGAATTGTAATCATTTATTTTTTAAAAGATTTTAGTTTTTATTTATTCACGAGAGACACACAGAGAGAGGCAGAGACACAGACAGAAGAAGAAGCAGGCTCCTCGGGGATAGCCTGATGCGGGACTTGATCCTAGGACCCCAGGATCATGCCCTGAGCCAAAGGCAGACGGTCAACCACTGAGCCACCCAGGGGTCCCATAATCATTTATCTTTGTATGCATGAGTCTAATACAGAAATGTGATGTATTGAAGACAATCTTGGGATCAGATATCACCACTAAGGGGATGTTGAGTTTGATGAATGCTTTTTGCTCCCAAGGACCAGAGTAGAAAGCATGAGCACATCCACCTGCCCTCCCAGGTGGGGAGACTGGCAGTTGTGAGTTCAGAAGTTGTAAGCAAGCTTTTTGCTAAATATTCATCACACACTGTGTCATTTGTTTCTCATGACAACACCCTAGGGGTAACAGACCACCCCTCAGTGGATAATGGGAAAATCTGGAGAGGGAAAGCCATTTATCTAAGGTACATAGCTAGAATGAGCTAAAGTGGCTTTAAAAGCCATGTCTGTCTGATCCAAATGTGAGCATCTTCTAAAAGCAAAACTTTCCAAAGCAAATTTTCTAAGTCTACATATCATTTCTCACTTTCTTTGTGAGTATCATTCTCATAGGTTCAATCAGATATCTTTTCTTGATACTCCTTCCTGATCTTCAAGAGAACTATAAATGCCCAACGTACATGAATACACAGATGTACACACCACTTCCTCTCTTCCTTCGGATGACTGGGATGGGATGGAATAGGAATCTGAGCCCAGAGATTGGGGTAATCTGCATCCTGGATCCTTATGGCGACTTGAGATTAGAAAATATTTTATAGATGCTTTCTTCTCTTCTAAGTGTGCGATTAACTTATAATAATTCAGCTATGCTGGGCATGTAGGGTGGGTGAAGTTTCTTTATCACTGTTCTGATGCCTGTCTGGGAGTAACTCAGAAAAAGGCATCCGTTGCTGAGGTGAGCTGAGCTGAGCTTGCAGGACAGAAAATCACAGCGTTTGGGAGGCATCATTCCAGTAGATTGTGGTGCAGTGGGAGATCTAGGAGCCTCAGCCGGACCCCACTACTGGCTCCCCGGTTTCTCCCTGATCCAGGATGTTGGCAAGGATCTTTTTCTGGCACTAACCTGAAGCAGATAATAAGGAAAGTCTGTGGGTTTGCTATCGTAACCTCCTCCCAGTCACCTGGCATATGTTTCCCACACCTGCCACTGTCTCACTCCAAGGTGAGCAACTGTCAACAATGATCTCTCAGCCTCCCCTTCCTACTGCCAGGTACATCATTTTTACTCAAGATTTATGTGCTAAATACTTGCAAGGATATCAATCAATACTTGTTATTTGAAAGGAAAGTGCAACTGGGCTCTTAAGTCTTGGGTTTACTTCTCAACTCCAGTTGCTGATGCTACTAAGGATTTCTTCTTACTGAGCATCTCCCAATATTCACTGACTGATGGGGTGAGCCCCTCTGTGATGTCACTGCATTTGCCTTCTGCCCAGACTGAGTCCTGAAACCATGTTTATCAGATAAAACTGAATGGTGTCTGGTAAAATACTTGAGGGGAATATACTGAAACTTGTACCATCCACCTTTCCATTTCAAAATGGCCGGCAGTATAGGGACCAAGTACCAGAATCCACTCAGGACCATGTGGGTTAAGCTCTGAGAAGAGAGGAAAATGTTTGAAGAAAAATGTTGCAGTGGAAAATTGCTTGGAGAGGCTGATGTGGTCCTGGCATTCTCTGGAGGCTTGGGCCAGCAGCAGGAGGAGTGCACGTGGTGTGTGTTGACTTCTATGATGGGGCTGGGTGCTGTGCCTCCTGGAACTGAGGCTTTGGGAGGAAGAGGCAGGTGGGCAACAGAAGAGCTCTGGAGACAGTGAAGCTGTTCACAGTGCCCAGGAGAGGTCTTTGATCGACAGATGAAAAGAACATAAGTTGCAGAAATCATGCTTCATGCTGAATCCCTTGTTCACAAAAAGCTGGAGGATCTAGAGAGCCAGATCAGCAACCAATGATTCTAGGGCCATCCTTGCAAGTTTAGACAGAAAGCTAAGATCCAGATTGCAAATAACATTAATAGAGTGAAATATAAATAGTATGAATGTTATGCACACATAAATCACCTTTTTCTGGAGAACTTGGCAAAATGATGGCAGGTCTAGTACTTTATAAAATCACATAAGTACTATTCAAATGTTTAGACATATAAAACAATCTGAGATAATCATAAAGTATAATTTACTTTTCGGGAAATTTAGAGATGAGAAGACAAACCACATTGGCCCAGAGAAGGGATATAATTGAATTTTAGATGAACGAGGGCATGTATTATATATGACTAAGATGAAAGCTTGAGCTACTTTCAATGGTTATTAGTGTACACTGTGAAAAATTAAAAGAACAGGGAAGAGATAGCAAAGGTCATAGGGTACAAGGCACCATGGGCTCAATTAGTTGGTGCTATTTGTGTTGAATTAACCAGTATTGTCATCTGACTTTATTTTCTTTTTTAAAGATATATTTATTTTTTTTAGAGAGAGGGCATGTGTGCACAGCAAGGAGGGGCAGAGGGAGAGAGAGAAACTCAAGCAGGCTCTCCACTTTGCTCAGTACGGGGCTGGATCTCACGACCCTATGCCAAAATCAAGTCTGATGCTTCACAGACTGAGCCACCCAGGGATCCTCATCTGATTTTAAAGATAGATAAATTTTTACTGTAAAGACTAACATCAAGCATGACAAAATTCACAGGTTCTTGTCCGCAGGATTCTCAGGATTCTCAGGGCTGATGGCACAGAGTTGATTTGGTTGACCTTAAACCACCTGAGTGAGCCCAAAGAAGGAGTGTTTTGAGATGAGTCACAGAGGTGCTGGAACTCATGTCTTGTGCAGGCTGCTGTGATATGGTTTGCCCTGACCTGTGTTCACAGCCATGTAACGCCAGACCACACCCAGATAAAACGGCCAGAGGACACACGTGCAACATGGATGCTCACATGCACTTGAACACCAGGAATGAAAATGCGACAAAATCTTCCCACTGGTTCTTCGCCTGAGTTTGTTCCATCTGGAGCTTCATGATTGACATCAGTGATCACCTATATTCAAGCCTAGTCGGGACACGCTGAATACTTATAGTTGAACATCGTACACATGCCATGCTCTCTTGCATCTTTAATTTATTTCATATTTTATCTGAGATTTTGAAGGATAAATATTTTATTGGCATTAGAGCCTAAAATTTGCTCACTAACTTTAAAGTATCTTATACTGGGAATACACTAATATGAATTTCTTTAATCATGCCAAATGTCTGATGTGCAGGAATAGGGTTATTATCCTGTAAATGTCTTTCAACTCTATTCTTTAGTAAATATTTCTAGCATCTCACTGAAATCCAGCCGTATGTGTTAGAGGAGCTTAGATTCACAGGCCTTATCAGCCATGGAAAGCCCTTTGGTATATGTCATGGTTTTTCCTTCCTTACAAAGCTTGTCACACTCCAGCTGCAGAGACTATGAGCTGGTTTGGGATTTTGTGTGTGTGGTGCATGTGTGTGTGTGAGAGAGAGAAGGTAGAGGCGGCTGGCCTGAGTTTTCTTTCCCAGCAGTTTTCACAGTGGCTTGAAATCTTTAATCTATTATCTCCAAATCTCCTGACTGTGAGAAAGTGACTCTGGGTCTGGGTATTATTTATGTTTTACCAAAAAGTAAAAATCAAAGGAAAAGAAGAAAAAGTCAAGGCATAAAATCTGTAGGAGAGAATCCAATTAACAGCTTTGTCCACCCTTCACTAACTCCCCTTCCTTTATGCACCTTCTTCCTCCTCACCCCACCAGTTTTATGAGTCCTTTCCATCTTTAGAATATTGATTTAAAATGTGTGAATGAGGCCACCAGCTCAGAGATTGCTGAGGTGGTCAGCTTGCCTGGAGAAAGTCTTTCTTTAGGTGTCTGCTAGTGTCATTTGGTGAAACACTTGAAGAGCCTCATGGATGAGCACAGCCACCATCCTGGTCGGTTGGCAGGTGTCCACTGCCACAGTGAGGACAGATGCAATTTTGCATCCGGTTGATTTGTCATCCAGCAGCCATGACATTCAGAGAGCTCTGTCTTGCTTTCCAGGTAGGCATCTTCCTCGAATACCATTTCCTGCATCCCGATACAGGCTGCAAGGAGGCCAGGGGGTCTTAAAATACACAGATGACCCAGAACCTCTGTGCTCCCCACTGGGGGGTTCCCTATATGCAAGGAGGCCCAGGCTCTCTCCACCTTGCAGCTCAGCATTATGAATATGACCCGGAGTGGTCACCCAGGCTGTCAGGTAAGCACAGACAAGAAGTGGGTGGCTGGGAAGCAGGGTTTGTTCTATTTCTTCTTAATCTTGCTGCTGAGTGTGATGATGGCACAACTACCTCCTAGGTGATTCCCCAAGTGAGGTGCCTCTGGAGGAACAGGGTTCAGCCCACCTCCGGGGCTGCTTGCATTCTCCTAAGGGTCTGTAATTGCCAAAGCCAGCAGGAGTGTGAGCAGCCAAGTCACATCCCACAACACCACTGTGTCCTGACCGGTGGACAACTGCCTTCCAGCCCTATCAGAACATTTCCAAGCATGCAGCGCTTGTAGAAGAATTCATTACCTGCCGCTTTGATTCTACCATTAACATTACTAACTTGGCTTCATCTTATCCATATCTTCATTTCCCTCGCTATTCATCAGTGAGCCTTTTTTTCTAATGCCGTTTAAGTAAAATTGCAAATCTATATACTTCTTCCTAAAAACTCCCATGTGCATATAAAATTACCTAGATTTCAGGTAACATTTGCTCATAATATTTCTTTTTGTAAAAAATCTAGATGTGTCCTCAATCACCGTATCTGTGTCTGCGTGGTCTCCTGAGAAGGGGCACCAGGATGGGATCAAACATGTAAGAGGTTTGTTGGGTGAAGTTCTGTGAAGGGACAAAAAGGAGACAGCAACCAGACCCCAGTGCAGTCCGACCCCAGGAAAGGTAGAGGGTGGAGAAAGAAGGCTGGGATAGAAAGAGCCTCAAGGGAGTGCAGGGCTAGGGCATTTTGACCAGCCCAACGGGGAGTCTGGAAGCCAAAGCTGCACTGTAGGAGGTCCACATTGGGCAGGAATGGGCCTACACTGGTGCCTCGCTGCTGATCCTGGCCTGTGAGAAGCGGGGGAAGCACAACCTTGCTGCCATCATGGTGGTGGACCCATAGAGTGACAACAAACCATCTCTTAGCTCTGTTCCCCACAGCAGATCTGAACAGCTGGCACATCCCTGACACCCTCCCCCCACGCCTCCCAGCAGCAGCCAGTGTCCTGACCTTACTTCCCACCACAGATGAGATTTGCTGGTTTTAGAACTTTGTAGACATGGACTCATCCAGGATGAATTTATCTGTAAAGTTCCTTTTACTCAAGGTAATATTTTTGAGACTCATCCATGTGGTGCTTAGTGTGGGCTTCAATTCTTGATTTCAAGTTTAATTAAAGTGACCTTATCTGGTGCACAAGCTTTCCGGACAAAACAAACACCAGGCTTCACTGGAAAGTGGCACCAATGACAATA
The DNA here is from genome assembly GCF_905146905.1 of Nyctereutes procyonoides. Taxonomy (NCBI): domain Eukaryota; kingdom Metazoa; phylum Chordata; class Mammalia; order Carnivora; family Canidae; genus Nyctereutes; species Nyctereutes procyonoides. The sequence continues at coordinate 60,966,691 of NW_026575146.1, read as the reverse complement.
GAGTGAGTTGCCTGAAACTATCCAGTCTGGTTGGAAAGGTTCTGCCCACTTGTGTGAAGTCTTCTCATTTTGTGCCTTGTTGACAGAGATAAAGCCCAAAGCCCTTTAAGAAGGCAAAAATTATGCAGTTCAGAGAGCAGGACAAACAATAAGAAAGGAATTAAGCTGTATTTGGGGGCCAAGTCATACACGACTCCGTCAGAGGCAGATAAAAAGGAACTATTTTGAAGCTCTTGCAAATGTGACTCCCTGACTACCTCCTAACTGTTTCTAGGAAAACCATTCAAGTGCTGCCAAACTGTCGAGTCCGGATATCTTCTCTTTGTAAGAAAAATCTACTTGTTCTTGTCCTGGACTGTCTCTCCTCTCGTCTGTGCTCATGGGTTTGGGTCAATGTTCACATCTTTATTTTTCTCTGTGTTTTACTTATGAATCAAATGGAATTGTCCCTAAGCATCGACTAGGTTGTTCATCACATTTTAAGTATTCGTTTGCCAGCAATGGTTATGTATACTCTTTCCACTTTTCCTCTGTATATATTTATAATAGATATTTACTACTTGCATGAATGTCTCAAATAATGTTCAATCATAGCCTGCATTTTCCCTTCCTTCCACCTTTCCACTGAAAGTGGCTGGCACTCACTGGATTGCTGTCACTCCATGGCTAAAATGGAAGTTCCATGTGGGTGGGACCATTTCTTTCTGGTTTATTATCACATCCCCATGACCAAGCACAAGGCCAGCTACAGAGTAGGAGGTCTCACATATTTGAGTTAGTGAATGAAATCAAACAGTAATTTATTTCTTACCAAGGAAACTAAACAGATCACCGACTCAGAGAGCAGAGCAATGCAATGACTTTTGGTCAGCCCCATGTATGGAGAAGTTTCTAAGCAAAGTATTGAATCAATGGATCATGAAGGAACAATAGATAAATAAATCACCTGTTCTGTAACTGTTGGCCAAAGACCAACCATGGTGGCTGTTCATGGGGTGAGTAGATTATTACAGGGCTTTCTGTGGATGCACATCAAGAATTGGGAATCAGACACACGTGGGTCAGTTCTTGCCTCTTCTACTGACCATGGCATGATCTGCGTGCTTGGATTAGCTCGTTTGTCAAGTAGGACTCTGGTAGTTCCCCATGGCACAGAGTATAGGAAGAATCAAGGTGGCGATGTGCATAAAGAGAACTTAGCGATTGTGAACCAGGCTTACCATTATGGTTGGAAGATGATTTCAGAGATGCTGAAGAGCTGATGTGTCTCAGGGGAGGAGACTGAACTCTTGCAATCGCAGGTAGAAGTCAGAATGTGACACGGGAAGCACCAAGTCTCTGCGGACACTTGATTCTACCAGTTGCCTAGCTTTTTTTCTAAACAGTTCCAAAAACTTTTATTTTTTTTCCATAAAAACTTAAAACAGATGATTTAAATAAATAGTCTTGACTTAAATTTCAGCAGACTCTCCCAGTGGACCAACTGCTCCTTAGAAACAAATTTTAACTTGAAGCCACTCAGCCCTTTGGGTCACTAAAGTGTTCTTTCTTGTACTCGGGCAATAATTTATCAAATCGCTCTCAAGTGCCTTAAAGAACCTTGCAGCCTAAGGTTTCTGCATGTTAGATTTATGCATTTCATTCTAGATTTCCACCCCTCTCCCCTCACACACACTTTTGACTCCACACATTAATATTATGTGTCAAATTGTAATGGTTATTTTGGACACTGCACAGTTGATAACAAAGTACACGTGAGACAGAAAAAAATAGGATATAAAAGAACAGCATTGATATTTAAATCAATAATAAACTCTATTAGCTCTTATAGTTTTTAATAAAATTTCAGGTGCTTCTGAGTTGACAAGAACATGAAAGGAAGCAGCCTCACCATCACAATGCAAGGATTTGGTACCCGTTTCAGTTCTACAGGCATAAGAGCTTCCTCAAAAATAATGGATTTTAGATTCTTTCACTCACTATAACTTCAGTGCAAGAGAATTCATTTTGTTTTACTTTGTTCTGTTTATTTTATTTCCAGAATAACAACTAAGATCAGCTGTGCGTACCAGGCATGCATGTTCTAGCTGTATCTTGATTTCGAACCTCTGTATTTTTTCCCCGTGGCTTCTGTGTGTCCTTTACAGTTTTGTCTGCATTGCTGGGGCTCATGCACTGGTTTTAATTTTCTCCTTCCTTGAAGACTAAAATTTTAGTCTTCAGCAAAGATACTCATCGAGACCTGTTTCCACCATGGCTGAGTGCCCTAACGTTTCTCAAGTCCATGCCTAGGGAGAGCTGCTAATTGTGTCTGAATTTCTCTATTATTAGTTCTTTATTGCTGTATCATAAATTACCCCAAAATAACAAGCATGTATGATGTTACAGTTCTGTGGGTTGGGAATCCAGGTGTGGCCTTGCCAAAGATCTCTGGATCCCAGTCTCCAGGGGGCTGCAGTCAAGCTGGTGGCCCTGACACAATCATCTGTCTCAGGCTTGGCTGGACTGAAGCATCTGTGTCCACTTGTCTCACATGTGGCCGTGGCAGGACTCAGAAGGTCTGCTTCCAAGCTCACTCTGTGGGCCTCTCCCCAGGGCCACTTGACAGCCTGGCCGTGGGCCTCCCCCACTACCAGCAGCCCAGCAGAGAGTGAGAGAAGCCCCACAGTCAGACATCCTGGTTTTTTCAGGACAGAGGGTCAGAAGGGACACTCCATCAGTTCTGCTGCATTCTGAGCTGTGGAGGTGAGGCTGTCCAGCTCATGCTTAGGGGGAAGAGATTCCACAAGAATAGGGGGGAGGGCAGTGCTGGGGAGTGAGGAAGATTGGGGGCCATCTCTGAGCCTGTTCGCTACAATTCCCATTCATTTTTTTCCAATTGATGTTTACATTTTATTGCAAATCTGACCCTGGGTGTCCAATTTTTCAATGTCTCTTAGGTATTGTGGGGCTCCATAGAAGGATCGCTGACTAACTTAGAGACACAAAATTTCCAAGAGGTAGACAAATTTGCAGGGTAATAAAATTGATGAGGGTGGCTACAATAGAAATAGAATAAAAACTCTGTTATGCCCATTATTTGTGTGTGTGTTTTGTTTTTGTGTTGTTATTGTTTTCTTTTCTTTTGTTTCTTGTTTTTTTTTTTTCCCAGAAGGAGCTTGACTCTATCAACATCTATATCCTCACTAGCTAGGAAATAATACATTCTATTTTTTAATTCTTTCTATTAGATGCTTAAACTGATATAGTTGAGGCTAAAAGACAATGTGGAAAATTGAACTTCTATGGATTCTTTATATTTAGGTATAAGAAATTGATAATATACTGTAAAGAGAGAGCAAAATAAATCCTTTTTTAAATTTTTTTTTTAGGATTTTATTTCTTTATTCATGAGAAACACAGAGAGAGAGATAAATCCTGATAAAAAGTTTTCTGGCCACTACCATTTCTTGTGCAAGCAAATTCAGAGAAAAATGTGAGGTTTAAAGTTGGTAGATCCAAATCTTTATCTCCATTCTGAGGCTCCATAGTTATGTGACCCTGACAAGACATTTTCAAATCTGCAAAATCAGGATTCATTTGTTACGATGCACGTCCAGGGCTTAAAACGTGAAATAAGTCAAGCAACCAACTGTGGCTGACCCAATGGATGAAGTCACCCTCACCACAGACTAGTTCTGCAAACATCAGGCTTCTTGACTATGAACAATGGAAATGGTCTCCAGAGCAATACAAGAAGTTAATTGGAATAGTATTCAACAACTCACAGACCGATGAGGAGGCTGGGGCTCAGCCAACGTCCTCCCCCTTCCACGGGCAACCTGTTTGTGCAGTGCTCCAGGCAGAGGTGCGGCAGGGGACACAGCACCCAGTACCCAGGCCCCATCCTGCCCCCAGCATGAATTCTGACTACTCTGTGATCCTCTTGCTTCAGAAGCATCCAACTGACAGAGGTTCACTTCCAGAGGTCAGGGGTTGGGGGCAGGCGGAGACCCCATACCTTCCTTTTGGCTCCGGGGATCCACAAGCAAAGGGTGATAGTTCACATACTGCACAGCCACAGAAAACAAAAATCCACCCCATCATCCCAGGGAAAAAGAGGACAAAGCAGAGAGGAACATTTTTAATTAAATCCTGGTAAGTTCTAAAAGGAGCATAGTCTAATTAGTGGTCTTCATATGCCTGAAGACAAAATGTGTAAACAGAGACACCTAGTTGGAAGAGGAACCAAAATAAGAGGCCAAGAACTAGGGACTCACAGTTTCTCCAGCTCTGTCCTGGCGGGGGGGCCTGGGGGAGTAGAGGGGGGCAGGTCTTAGCCCTAGACCACACCTGGCCAGTTCCTCCAAGGGAGGAGCTTGGAGACCACAGGTCAGAACACCATTCACCATCCCCTCCAAGTGTGTCCAAGCCGTAAGCAAGCTTGTAGGGACCACACGGTCTGAGTCAGAGCTGCTGACCAGGAGGCAAGGCTGGTGGTGGAGCAGGAGAGCCTGGAGGCCCTTGTCTTATGCTCGTCATGACCTTGGATGCAGTTAATTAAAAGGGCTGCCTGCATCTGCCTGAACCTAGGCACTGCATTTAGGACTCATCAGAAATACCAGTAGTGACACCAGAGCAACTGGAATGATTTGTATTGGAGAAAACACTGCAGAGAAGAGATGATATGCTTATTCTATAATATCTACCCAAAATGTCACAAATTGGCTTGAAATAAAAATCTGGGCTCTGTGTCATGCAAATTCAGTAAATGCTAACTATCCAAATCACAAGCCTGTCCTCTGGTCCCACCTTCATTCCCACACCACACATACCCACACCACAGACACAGACCCATACATACATGGTCTATACCACATATACCACACATACACACCACACACAGCACACATACCCCACATACCCCACATCCACCATACACACCACACACATAATACCATACACACCATGCACACACACAACACACACCCATACATATCATACACATATCACACACACACACACACCATTCATCTCATCCTCAACTGAACACACCAGACATACTAACAGAGTGAATTGGTTTGACCTTTCTGCACTGACCCTCAGACTCCTTATGTATACACTGTCGGTTGTGTTTCCTTTTCTCTAGAAGGAATCCCATCAGCATCGACCTCCTCAGGAGAGAGAGGCATGGGGGGGTGATGGGGCATGTGGTGTCCACACCTCCACACACCCCAACTGTGGGTGCCCCACAGTTCCTGGCCCACTGGAGGCATCAGTAGGGATGTGTCTGGTGAGCAAGGGAGGCGTGGGCCTGCGTGGGCAGCCATGGCTCCTGGAGCTGATTTCTTCTCTGAGAAAGAAGCAGCAGTCATTCTCCGGATGACCCAGCCTCCCTGGATCCAAGCAGATGACAGGAGCCTCTCTGCTGCCCATGCTGCTCTCACCTTCTGAACGTGACCACACAGATAGGTTTTCCCTGGAAAGTCCCTTTAGGCAACCCCTAGTATTAACAACAAGGACACTCATCATCAGGGCCCAGGATTCTCTCTCTTTCTTTCTCTCTTTCTGTTGGAAAAATCTAGACAGATAGAAGCAGGTGAACAGGGCTGCTAACATCCATTCCCACCTCCCACTGCACCTGTTCATCCCGAGGCAGGTAGAATGTCGCACAGCAGATGGGCCAGGGGACCAAACGGAAGGTGGGGGATGAAGGAAGAGCAGTGGCAGCAGGAGAGACAGCAAGTCGGGCAACTCCTTAACCAGAGATGTGGCTGCAAAACGAGAACTTGGCATCACCAGGTGACCAAGACTGAAGTCATTGCCGAGTTAGGCTGGTATATAATTTGGTCTGTTAGAAAAATATTCAAACTTCACCATTAGAGCCCACAGAGATTATTTTTCCCCCTAAACATACTACAGTGTGTTTGCAGCAGCACAGAGTTTACGAGACAGAGACATTTTACATTGGAATGGACGTATTTGTCCTCCTCTCTGTTGTCAAAGAGAAATTGCAACTCTGGTCTTTCTTAGTACAGCATTTTCTTAGTGTGTGCATGCATCGGAAAGCCCGAACCTCACATTCTTCACTTTATAAGAAGATGTTTCCCATTCATCATTACTTTTAAAATATCAGTGAATGTGATTTATGTGAAATTAATAAGAAACTCATTATGCTCTATAACACAAAGGAAAACATTTCCTCTTACAACTTCAAATGGTTGGGTTTTAAAGACTATTAGCAAAAAAGCTTAGCAAAGTTGGCTTGTATGGGGTTATATAATATTTAGTTCAAAATTGTTTTCAAAATGTTAGGCACTAAATTGGATAAAATTCTATCAGCTGAAAGTTCTTGGCAACCATTGGATGATTTTCAACACTTATAAATTCTGAAATAGAGATTATAGAACTAATTAAATCAGATATTCATTCCCCAGATACCATGAGAAAGCTGAGTGTAATTTATATCCACTTTTAGGTATGTCATATATAATATCCTATGAGTTAGCTTCTAACCATTATTTGCATAAAATTTCATGACTATCTAGATATTTAACATGCTCAAAATTGGTACATTGGAAAACTAATTCTATCTCTCTACACACGGTTGGAAGCAAAATATATTTGACTACTTTTAATTAATATTTCATAAATATGAAGAAAGCTGCTGTGCTGGACTTTCCTGGTGAAACCACAGTCTTACATGACACATATTGACTAAAGACTCATTGCTTCTCAGACTAAATCAGAATGAAATAGATCATCTTAAATCAAAATTAATACAACCACTGTTTGTCTTTGCAGAGTAAATGCAGTGCAAATCAGCAAAACTTAAGAATTGTTTTTAAAGACGACTGTAGAACAATCTATACTTCTACTATAATTGATTCGCATATACTTGAGGCATGTGGCATCTTCATTTTGTAATTGTACTTTAAGAGTGCTTTACTTTGAAGAAACAGATATAAGGAAATAAGATTTAAAAAGACAGGAAGGCAGGGAGGAAGGAGCAAAAAAAAACCCAAAAAACAAAAAAGGAAAATGAGAAAAAAGAAGCCAGCTTTTTTGAAGCCTTTCATTATAGTGAAAAATTACCTCATTTACTCTGTGGTTGTTATGCTGCACAGACATTCTCTTTGGTATTGTACGTATGCTAACTCGGCCAAACACTGTGCCTGAAGTGTGCTGGTGAGGTTTGAAGAATGCACCAGTCACAGCCTAGAAGCCCCGCCCACGTGCCTCAAGAGCAGGAGGATGGAGATCTTCTTTTGCATATTATAGATTTGTCAGATGCCATTTTTGGTAACCAATAACCAAAAGATGTAAAGATGTGTCTGGTAAAGTTGTCTTGTGTCTGGTAAAGATGATGAATCATGAGCTCCTTAAACTTTTCCCACTATATATATGAAACAATTAAGATTTACTTGACCTTAAACCAGTGATCCATAAAGAAACAGACTGGCATAGTGCGCCTTCTGAGGCGGTATAGGATCAGGAAGCATCACTTTTGGTTGTTACTCCCAAAATACATCACGTTTTGACAATTACAAGGGAACACCTGACAGTCACTACATGAGGGACACTCCGCGGAACGACTGGCCTGTGATCTTTACAAATGTCAAGGTCAAGAAAGACAAAGGCTGAGGAGCTCTTGTGAATCAAAGGAAAGTAAACAAATAATGACAGCTTGTGATGCCTGTGTTGGTGCAGGAACAGGAAAATAAATACTTCGGAAGGACACTGTTGGTACAATTGACAACGTGTGCAGGACTGTGCATTAGTTAACAGTATTGTATCGCGTTAAACATTCTGATTTTGATCACGATACAGTGTGAGGCAAGAGAATGTCTGTGCTTTTTGGAAATACCGAATAAAGTGCTTAAGGGAAATGGGGCAAATAAAACAGTAGAATCCAGAAAAGGAAGAATAGCAGTAACAATATGAGGAGGGGGCAATTTTTCATCTTATTCTCAAAACTCTTTCCTAAGTTTGAAATTAAATTAAAATGAAAGGTAACCAGAACACTGTGCCTGAGTTGTCTTTGCCCAAGAGGGCCTTTCTGTCAATTTGTCATGACCACCTAAACCACACCCTGGAAGGTCAAAGACACGCTCTGTGCGGAGGGCACAGCTGTGTGAGCTCCACTCACCCAGGGCACCAACAGGAGCAGAGGATACTTGACATGGACAGTCCCTGTGGAGGGACAACTGTGCCTGGGCTGGTGAATCTGCGTTAGCTGCTTCTTTGAACTATTCATGAGGTGACACCAAGTGATGACTTCCATTTTAGACACTACACTAATGTGGCTTGACAAGACAGTTGTTATCACTTCCTGAGAGCCAAGTTCATCCTCCCACATGCCTTACTGACTTTAATTCTTAGATACTCATTTTTCAGGACCAGAACTAATTTTGACGTATTTAGAACAGCAAAGAGAATCCAGTTTTCTGATTAATTGCAGGTTACTGTTTCCTCATGCAAATTTAAATTATATCCGGGGATGCTGGGTGGTGCAATGTGCTAAGTGACCAAGTCTTTTTTTTTTTTTCTTTTCTTCTTCTTCTTCTTCTTCTTCTTCTTCTTCTTCTTCTTCTTTTTTTTTTAGTGACCAACTCTTGATCTTGGTTCAGGTCATGATCTCAGGGTCTCAGGGTTGTGGGATGGAGCCCCATGTCAAGTTACAGCTGGGTGTGGAGCCTGCTTGAGGTTCTCTCTCTCCCTCTCCCTTTGCCCCTCCTTCCACTCTCTACATAAATAAATAAATACATAACCGGGTCATTGTGTCTTGTGATTTCAATTATCAAAGGCAATGTTTTAATAGTTGTGTTAAATGTTACTTTTTTTTTTTTACAAAGAAAAGGGTAAATCCTGACTTTTGTACAAACAGAAAATAAACATGTGTCAAAGATTTTATTTAGCACAAAGGAAACCAGTAAAATTTCACAAGCAGTTAAAAAGAGAATTCAAAACACACACATATTTACAAGTCATCAGGAATGCTAAAATAAATGTATGATATAGATGCAAAGCTGCTCAATGTCCACATGATAATATTCAATTGCATTTCTAGGGACAAATTTGCATTTCTAAGGATAGGATCACTTGCATTACTATAAAAATTCTACAACTTGATGTGTTATAAAATAGCTCAATCAAAGACAGAGGTAACCAAAAATGTGTTAGACATGACACCCAATAATCTTTTTTTTTACCCACTTCAAAGTCTTTCTCAATTTTTCCTGACAGTTGCTCTTGGGAACTACCAGCATTCTGGAGTAATTATTCCAAGAACCATCCATAGATCAGTGCTTGGCTTCATAATTTAGGGGTATTGGCTCAAAAGAAGTAAAATCAATTTTTGGAATCAAAGCTCATCACTCTGTAAATCTATTAACCTCAACAGGCAAGATGGTCTTCCTAATGTTGATCTATTTATTTTTATTTATAGCATTTTTAAAGGTTGAATTACTGGTTTATTACTGAAGACACTGTAAAAATTTCATTTCACTTTGATTCACTGGAGTCAAAGCTTGCAGTACATTTTGGTAAATCACTTAACTACATCAAAATGAAGCAGTAAGATTAAATAATAGAGACAAGAATTTTGGTAAAATGTAACTCTGAAGACAATGTCATTTTTTCAGTTTCACAGGGTAGGAGTTGGAGCCCTGGCCCTAGAGCCTAACTCTTCCCAGTTATTCATAGCTTGGGGTGATTGTGGTCAAGTCAGTCTCCTGTCTTGCCAGGACTTAGCTTCCCTACCTACAAGGTGGGCATAAGAGCAGGACTACTTCATAAAGGGGCTATGAGCATGAAAATAGTCAATATGCAAGGGTGGCAATAGATCTAAAGTTAGAATTATTAAGTGATATGTGAAGCTGGCAGGCCCTTGGACAGCCTGACCTCAGCTCCTTTCTGCACTCTGCACCTGTGGGTTAGCCCCCCCCCCCCCCCGGCAAACAACCTTCCTCATCCAGCAGACCAGGTGAGGTGGCTGCTTCAGCCCAAGTAGCAGGTTCTATCTCCCTGCCAACTGCAGGATCATTCAAACAAGCCCTCTTCATCCTCCCATGGGATCTGGGGGTACTTCATCCTGTTGTCACCACAAAGCTGTCTCCCACAACCTGCTGGCTCCCTTTGCTCCCAAGTGCACACCCCATGTGGCCCTGCATGGTGTGTGCACTGACCCCCCCCTCCCCACCAGCCCAGGCTGTGAGTTCGTGTGACTACCCAACTGCTGTCAATTGCATCTGTTTAGTGCCATGTGTGTGGCCATCCCCGTAACCCTAGGGCAGGAATCCCCTCCCCTCCCCTTCGGTGAGGGGGGACAGATGATTAAAACAGCATGGCCCATGACAGGTGCTCAACAAATGATCATTTTTATTGTATCTAGAAATGTCATCGTCCCTGGTGTTGTGCCATGTAGTTTTAGCCTAGTGTGTAGCTCATTAACAGTAAATAAATTCACTTTGAAATAACAGTGGGATGACATTTTAATATTTTAATCTTAGCTCCAGCTGATTGCCGCAAAATACTCTGAGTTTTCCGAGACGCAGGAAGTCCGGATTTCATGGGCAACCTTCTGATATTGAAATTTTGATGGTAAACTTAAAAATGAATATAATCCCCTATGGGGCAAACAAAGCCTGCTTGGGGGCTTTTAAAGCCTGGAAATTTTCTTTTAGTGAAGTAAAATCTCAGGTGCTCAGGTGCTGTAAGGCAAATACCAATTAAAAAAAATTTTTTTTTAGCTGTCTTTGGTGCAAAAGAGAGAAGAAGAATTTTCTCCTTCCCTTTTCTGAGAACACATACTTGAGAAAACTTGTAATTATAAATTCTTGCTCTTCCCTTTTGAGATGCATGTAAATCCTTCTAAAGCCTACACAAGCTTCTTGCTACTTTACAACCCAAAGAAGTTTTTCTCAGTGACCCAGGAGCTGTCTCTAAAATGTAATCATCAGGGAAGATGATGCCCCATCTCCTAGTCTCAGTGGAGACACTCACTCACCAAACTGCTTGGCCCAAAGTGTTAAAACAATCTCTTTTTGTGAAGACTTAAGAAGTTTATTTCCCCTCTGGATAACGGCAACTAGCTAACACAGGTGGCCACCCTGACTGCCAGGTGCGTGTAGGATGAACTGTGTGTGACAAATGGTGCTTCCCAGTCCTTGTCCTTGAGGCCAGCTTGTCATTTACCCTGAGATCATGAATGTCACGGGTCACAGCCGCTTGGCTGTATGAAAGGCTGAGATTTCCTTGGGCCTGGCAACCTCTCCAGCGGACCGCCCGTGATGTGCAGTTCAGTACTTCTGCAACAAAAAGGATATATATATATATATATATATATATATATATATATATATATATATCTTTGTCTCCTGCTTTGTGAGAGGTTTTCCTGGCTGGCAAGAAGTTTTGTTTCTAATTATTTCATCCATGGTGCCTCTTTCCCGTCTGGTTCCCAATGATCAGACAAGCAGGGTTGACCAAGTAAGGCAAGACCCTCTTGGTGGTCTTCATGGTTTGACAGCTCACTTTCCTTAGCAACGGCTGCAAAATAAAGCTTCTCCCTGAGGTGTGTGCACCTGTGCCTTTCATATGCTTGTGCCCTTTTTTGGTATCTGGTCTCAGAGCTGTTCTGTAAGCTCAGTGGAACTGTGGACAGAGGAGGCAGGAGGACACTTGGCATTCATCTGACCTGAAGGCCGTGGTCACACACGCCATCCCAGACAAAAACCATCCTTTGCAGCGCGCTCCTCCTCCTGCAGAACATCTCCTTGTTTCCAATTCCCTTCCTCCGAGAGGCTGTGGAGTCCCTTCTGCCAATCACTCCCTCCTAGACGTGGTGGTTCTCGATCTTCTCCACCTCTCTCCTCTTTGTGACTCTCTCTTCCCTGCCGCTGATGTTTAATCTCCAAAATTTCAAGATCCTCCCCTCTCTGGATGGCTTTAGATCCAAAAGCTCTAAGAACTCTCCTTTTAAATATGTCCATGTGGATCATAAATGGATTCGAGCTAAGGGGTAACTTCGCACAACCACACATCCTAATAGTGATCTGTCCTCCACAACGGGGACACCAGAAGCTTTGCAGGGCCCTCCACCTTCTCCCCAACCTCCTCCTCTGGGTAAAACCACTAGGCTTCCTTTCTCCCCCATCCCTCTCCCCCAATCATCCTTTTTAGATCAAGGATCACATTCACAGATATTGTTTTCTTATTTTTCCCATTCACCCCCAAAATAAAAATAAATGTTTACTTTTTTGAGGCCAGAAAAAGCCCCCTCCCTCCATATTTCCTAGATTCCAAAACAGAATCAAATAGAAGATACAACATAGAATAAATCTGTTTTTAGTAAAAATCAGAAAATAAACATCACTACTTTGAAATGCAAGCATTTTTTTTGAAAGAAGAATCCTGTTTTCTGAAACACTAAATTATGGGTATGTACTTTATCATCATGAAACACATTATTTTCGTCTACTCACAAATCAGCAGACAGCAGTCCACGACGTTAGGTATATTGTCTCTCCACTACTTGCAAGGCAGAGAAGAGGCTGAAAAAGGGTTTTTAAATTAGGAATCTCAGAAATCAGAAAAAGAAGATCATAGTCATGTATTTCAAGCAGGGAGGGAAACCATGCCTGCCGGTCCAGTCCTCCCATGATTTCTCCACCACTGTGCCCCGTCCGTCCTGGGTTCTGGCCATGTGATGGAGGAACACCTCCTCAGTCTGCATTGCTCACTACTTCCCAAGCAGTGCAGGTCAGTAGTTTCGAAGTTTTGAGTGGGCTTGTGTGTTGCAGGTGGTGTTGTGTGCATCTGGGGCAGACCTAGGCTGCGAGCTCACCACAGGTGGGACAGGCTGGGGGTGGAGGGTGTGGTGTTGCTGCCTGAGAGCTCCATTTGCCTTTTTCTTCTTCTCATCTGGAGGTGGGACCGCATGCAATTTTCTTCCTTGATTTTTAGAAGCAATGTATTTTCAGAAAAGTGCTAAAAAAAGTCAATGAGCAGAGCATTAGGTGATTTTTTTTTTTTATACAAATGGGCCTGGCTGTGCTGGCCCTGGTTCCAGTGGCTTCCATAGGACCCTCTGTGTCCTTCCTTCAGGTTAGATTCATACCTGTGCTTGCCATTGTCCCCTGTGGTACATACCAAGACCATTGAGCAAACTGCTGTTGGATTCTCTGTTGAATTCTCTGTATTTAAGTTACACTGCCCAGGGCACCTGGATAGCTCAGTGGTTAAGCATTTGCCTTTTTGACTCAGATGATCCTGGAGACCTGGGATTGAGTCCCTCGTTGGGCTCCCTAAAGGGAGCCTGCTTCTCCCTCTGCCTGTGTCTCTCATGAATAAATAAATAAAATCTTTTAAAAAAATGAATAAACTATAGTGCCCCAGTGTAGGGGTGGCTCAGAGGGACAGGTGTACTCAGGAGCGGAAGGGGCTGTTCTGTGTCTCTGCTGGGGCCCCACCCCGCCAGCAGGTGCTGACCACACGGTAGCTTCCCATCACTTCCCTCCAATCCTATTCTCATCCAGTGTGCTAAGTCTGCAAGAGAGAAGGTACCATTCCTTTGTCGTGCAGTAATCCTAGCTTCATTCAAAATTCTTTTGTGCATCCATCCATCATTCTGCTGATGAAACAATGATCCCTCTTCATATCCTTTCCTGTTTCTGTTTAATAAATTAGCTGGCTACCTCTAAAGCTTTATGTGGGTTTGGGTGAGTAAGATCTTTCAGAGACGGTGCAATCCCCATGTTGCTCTTTAAAACTGAGCATCATTTGTTATAAGAAGTCATTGATTACAATGGTGGAGCCCAAATGACTTGGGTAGAGTCTTCTTCTAGCTTTGTAGGGTCTCCAAAGAGGAAAGCAGAAAGCCACAGAAAAAAATGAAGAAAGGATCAGTCTTCAGCTCTCGTTCGGAGCCATCCGGGGAGAAGGGCTCCAGGGCCTCAGGCCTGGCAGTTTGCTCAGCTGATCTTGGAACCACATCAGATATGCTGCAAGCCGATGGTCCAGCACACGAGAGGACACCCAGAGTTCAAGTCTGTAGAATGTGTCCCACCCTCTGTTCATGGCTAAGCAGTGTAATTAGGATTCTTCCCTAATGTAGGCTTGTGGGTGCACAGCCCCAAACTGTAAGATTAAGTAGTAGTTTTCTCTGTGGTTCTCTCAGTTTGTCTCTTCTCAGTTTGTCTCTACCCAAAACACATGCATGCGCACATACACACACAGAGTTTTCTCCATAATCTACTGTTAACTAATCTTGACAGCTGGTTCAAAAAAAGCAAATTCACATTTCTATACTCTAAAAAAAAAAAAAAAAAGTTTGGGACATCTGGGTGGCTCAGCGGTTTAGCGCCTGCCTTTGGCCCAGGGCGTAATCCTGGAGTCCCTGGATGGAGTCCCAAGACGGGCTCCCTGTGTGGAGCCGCTTTTCCCTCTGCCTGTGTCTCTGCCTCTCTCTCTCTCTCTCTCTCTCTCTCTCTCATGAATAAATAAATAAAATACTTTTTTAAAAAGTTTGACTTCATTATCATCTACCTGAGAAGAGACTCCTCATGATCTATTTATTACAAATGTTACGTAGAGATAGGTGGAGAACTAGATTTTGCTACCTACCCATTTAACCAAAACATTTCTGTGAGGAACATTAAAATTAAATATTATGCAAGTGTATTACTTAAAATTTATGAAAGAAATACTAAAAAAATAGGGGATATTATTTAGTGTCTTACAGGTAAGATATAGATTATTTGAAAAAATTTTCATGTAATCAGAGTTTTATAATGACTTTTTAAGATGCAGCCAGAATTGGCAGAAATTGCATAATACAGCTGACTTTTAACCCAGAGTGGTTTTTTTTCCTCACAAAAAAAGGTTGTTCACTTAAAACTTCATAAAATTCTCACGGCATAAATTGATCAGGGCAAATAAATAAAAACCAAGTGTACATCTATTTGATCCAAATTAATAGAAGTGACTATGTTAGTACAATATGTTTCTTCAGTTATCTATCTGTATATCTAAAGCCGTGACATAGAGTCATGATGGAAAGTTTCAACTGATACTCAGGAACATGACAGTTGTTTGTAAATAGTGGGTAATATCACAGCAGTAATAATTAACCAACACATAACAAGCAAGGTTATTAATCAACTCATTGTCTTCGGTACAACATGATCTGCCATTATAAGCAAAAATGGCAAATGAAAATAATTGAACGATGTCAACATGTCAAGAGAATTTGAGGCCAAGCAGCATTCACAAACCTTGAACTTTTATCTATGACTCTTAAAATAGCCGTTCAGGAGTCTGGGAGTCTGAAAGTCAGTCCATTGATCTGAGAGGAAGAAATCAGTCAGGTGAGTAACAACTACCTACATTGTAAGGTTTTCCTAACATCTTCATTTTTTGCATGAATGCATTTTTCTATTATTTTCTCCAGTCTCCATCTCTGACAAAGCTCTGAAAACTGCATTTAACATTTCTCATTTCTAAGGCTGACTTCATTTAATTCTTACCGAAGATGGTCTTTTCTCACATAGACTGTCCCCCAGGAAGGTGATACTGAAGGAGGTAGGTGAGGTTGATCCAAAGCTTCCTGCAACATTCCCTGGGCTGGGGTGTTGCCTTGGGGCTGGTTCACCTGCACTTCCAGGGACAAGGGTGGCCACCAGGTCCCCAGGCTCCAGGGACTTCTGTAGTATGGATTTAGGTGTCCTCAGCTTTCTCTCTACCAGCCTAGGATTGGTTTCTGTGCAATTGAAACCAATTGCCAAGACAACCAATTTGTTGTTGTCTTGCTGGCAAAATTATATTGCTGTTATCTTCTCTATTTTACTAGTCTTGTGGGTGTATCTCTTTTAAAATCCATTACTGTCTTTTTAAAAAGATTTGGTGGGAGAGTAGAAAACATTACAATCCATCAAATCGACTAGAAGCCCTCGATATTTCTTTCTTTCCTCTTGTTCCCCCATTGAAGAACTTGGACATACACCTACTAGAAACACAAGCCAAATACAGACACTATTCACTAGGACTCTGTTGGGGAAGCAAAATGTCAATGTAATATATTTCTAGATTTTTCATTGAATTTTACCACATTCCTTATGCCTATGATATTTGCTGAATTCCGCATTTCAGAAGACACTACTTCTGACCTTATCCATGTTTTCTGTGTCCTGGATTTTTCTTTATTCAGCTGACTTCTTTTAAGATGTGATAATCTCTTGGGTTTATGGATCAGGCCAAATGCAAGCTTTACTGCTTTTCCACAAAACTTATATTTTCCATAGCTACTTCCAATTTAAAGAAAAAAGTCCTGTGAGCTTCACAGTTTATGAAGTAATTAGATAATCCAACTAAATAGAATGGTTGTTGTTTATCTTATTTGAATGCATTAAGCATCAAAGTCTCTCGAAAACGTACATAGTCATTAGAAGTTCTTCCATAAATTTTACTTTGGTACTTCTAGTATTTTATAAATATGATCCAAATTCATGGGGAGTGGGAAAAGCCCGAATAGCATGGGTTTAATTAAGACAAATGTGTTTCCTCTGCACTTCTTCCAAGAGAACAGAGCCCCAGCAAAGATTCCAACAGGGAAAGACCTCATCTCTTTCTGTACAACATCCAATTTCTATACAATGAATTTCCCATCATTTTCCCCATCCATTACCTCATTTTCAGCTGTAATTTTTTCCAATTATCTGAACACTTTGACACTATTAGGTACTTTCTTCTCCTCGGTGTTTAGGAGCCCTAGCTCTTCTCTTTCCCCTGACTCACTGGGTCAATGATCAAGATGACATAAACCAAATAAAGTCAGGATACAATTGCAATACCGTTCTTAATATTTGTATTTTTAAAATGTATTTTTAATTTTAAAGGTGATTATTTTCCTCTTATTTCTCCCTAAGTTAAAAGAGCTGGCTTTTTGTTTTCTTACTAAAATAGGTATGTTATCCTGATTTTGCCTCTATGTTTATTTCTTGTTCATTTCTACTTAATTCCAAAAGAGATCTATGGTAGTTTTACAATAAGAGGCACAAATATGAGAAAGCCAATTAAAAATTATTGATGTAGGGATCCCTGGGTGGCACAGCAGTTTGGCGCCTGCCTTTGGCCCAGGGCACGATCCTGGAGACCCAGGATCGAATCCCACGTCAGGCTCCCGGTGCATGGAGCCTGCTTCTCCCTCTGCCTGTGTCTCTGCTTCCCTCTCTGCATCTCTCATGAATAAATAAATTTAAAATCTTTTTAAAAAATGATTGATGTAAAAAAAATAAAGATAAAAAATAAAAGTTATTGAAGTAATAAAAGTCTTTTAATAAAAAAAGAGAAGGCATAAGTATAACTGACATGTTAAGAAAGGAGAGAAAATGGAATCATATTAAATGTTTAAGCCACACCATGCAGAAAAAGAGTGGAAGAGAAAACTAGAAGCAAAGAACAAAGACAATGAATAGAAAACAATAGCAAATATGGTGGATATTAATCCAACTATATCAATAACTAAAAGGCACAGGCTATCAGTAGATCAAAAAACAAAACCCGTTGTATGTTGTCTGTATGGAACCTACCTTAAATACAAAGACACTTATAGGTTAAAAGTAGAAAGATGAAGATAAATATACCATGCTAGTCCTAATTAAAAGAAAACAGAAATAGCTGTATTAATGTCAGACAGAGCACTTCAGAACAAAGAAAAGTTATCAGGGATAAAGAAAAGCATTAGGGCACTTGGCTGGCTCAGTCGGTAGAGCATGCAACTCTTGATTTTGGGGTTGTGAGTGTGAGCCCCATGTTGGATGTAAAGGTTATAAATAAATAAACTTAAAAAAATAAAGAAAAGCATTACATAATGATAAAGTATGTTTTGCAGCATTTAAATGCATGAGGCAAAAACTGATAGAATCACAAGGAGAATAAATGAGTGGACTTATTACAGTTGGAGAGGTCAACACTTGTCAATTAAAAATGGGTCCATCAGTAAGGATGTAGTTAAACTCAGCAATATCATCCACCAGCAAGACATAATGGATACCTGTGGACCACTTCATCCAACACCAGCAGAACACACATTCTTCACAAGCTCCCTGGGAAGAGCCACCAAGACACACCACATTATGAGCCATAAAACACATCTTAACAAGTTTTTGTAAAAAATAGAAATCATACAATGTCTGTTCTCAGACCAAAATGAAATTAGACTAGAAATCAAGATAGCTGGAAAATCCCAAAATACATGAGGATTCAACAACACACTTCTAAATAACACATGGGTCAAAGAAGAGAGCTCAAGAGAAATTCTAAAAATATTTTGAATGAAGTAAAAATGAATCCACAACTTATCAGAGTCTATGGGGTGCAGCAAAAGCAGTGCTTCAAAGGAAATGTATAGCATTCAGTGAGTGTTCCAGAAAAGAAGAAAGATCTAAGATCTGAAAATCTGTATCTAGATGGATCTAATATTTAATATTTAAAAATCAGTAAGTTTTCACCTTAATTAACTAGAAAAAGAAGAGTAAATTAAATCCAAAGTAAGGAGGAAGAACAATAAAAAATAGAGTAGAAATCAGTGAAATTGAAAGCAAGAAATCAACAGAGGAAATAAAAAAAAAAAACGAAAGCCGATTTTTTTGAAAAGATCAATAAAATGCACAAGCATCCAGCCAGGCTAACTAAGAAAATGTAATATAGTCAAAATTCGAAAAAGAAGACTTTCATGAGGAAGTCTATAAACTCAGAATCTCCACCATTAGCTCTATCCAAATATTTAAATATTAAAAATTATGCCTTTTTAAAAAATTATACCTTTTCATTCCATTTTACTTTATCTTAATAAATTATGGTTTATTATTGAAAAAAAAACATTTGACAGAAGCTTACAATAGGTTGTAAATAGTACATCTAAGAATAAAATGTGGTTCAGAACTTCTTTCTAAAAGAAAAAAAATCCTGTAGGACACTCTCTCTTTTTCTCTGGTAGAGTCATAAGCACTTTAAATCTAAAAAAAACAATTTAAAAAAAGCTTCCGGTGTTTCATCAGTGACATCAAATTGTGTTCATGTCTCTCCTGATCGTCTAACTCCATAAACCTATTGTGTTTTCATCATTTATCTTACTCCTACGTCCGTGTTCCACTTTTCAGTGAGTTGTCTCCAGATGAATTTTTAAGGTCGTGAACCTCAAATGTTATGAAGGAAAGTGATTAGAAAGCACTGTAGCATTTTCTTACAGCGTGATACTTCATCACGCATTAAAAACTGGAACAAATCCCAACTGAAGCTGCACCCAGAAAGTAATTAGTGCTTTGCGAACTTTTCCTTAAACTGTACGTCACTAACTTCCTGGTTTGGGTAGCATTCTTGAAAGAGCGATTTATGATCTGTTCAGTCTGCCAAGTTAAAAGTATTTTACTGTTTTGTCTTGGAATGGCAATCAGAGTTATTTATCACTCTTGCACAAACAAAATAGAAAGTTGGGTTTTCTCTTCTTTTTGCTTTTCACATCTCTCCCGCTAGCTTTCCTATCCCTAGGCTTTGCTTCTCTTCGCATGAAAACATATGGTTCAGACGTTAATATTCTCCTGCTCTTCTTCATTATGTCTTGATCTAGCTTCTGGGCATTGGGAGTTTTGTGTGCTGTGTGTATCTGTTAAATTCCTTATAATGATTAACGTGTAATCTGCTTTGATAAGTAACTTCTCAGATTTTTGTTGTTGTTGTTAAGAAATTCAGTCAAATGGTTATCTTTGTCTTCAGGATCCCTAATAAATGTATGGTTCTTTAAATTCAGGGGCGTAAGAATCAAACAGGGTGCATGCTTTATATGTAGACTCCTGGGTGCTATCCACTGGAGACTGTCACTGAAGGCTAGAGCTGAGGCTGTGGAATCTTCCCTGGAGCTACAGAAGAGAAACCCAGGAGCCTCTTGTAGGTTTGTCATCTCCTAGGGAATGGGCTCCCCCTTTCCTGCTGGATGATAGAGGTCAGTATCCCCTTGAGGTTGGCTTACAATTTGGGCAAGAAGGGAACCTCCGACCACCCTTGGATGAGCCCTAGGAGTGAGGCTCAACACACTGCCCGGTGTGCTCCCCAAGGCTCTGTCTGCCCTGACCCCTCAGCCTGGCTCTTAGCATGGCCAAACCACCCAAGGCTTTCCCAGAGCTCAGTGCTTGGTTCCATGACTCCTTCTAACTGAGCCTGGGCTTGGATTTCCCTAGTTCATTGCTCAAGCAAACGTGAACTAAACTTAGTTTTTAGCCTCCGTCCACATCCTTTGTAAGCTCTTGGTTTCCTCTAACTTTCTAAAACTTATACAAAAAGTCTGGCTATGTCTTGTCACCTCTGCATAGAGTTGTCATTCATGCAAGGGGCCTCTCTAATAACCATCTGGCTGTTGGCTGTCAGCACACATCCCTCAGCAGCTGTTAAGTAGAAGATCCGCTTCTGCACATGTCACAGCAGAGCCCATTCATCCTAAGGGAAGAGGCATTAGGAGTGGGACGAATTTGGTTAAGTTGATGAAAGATGGACTCCATTATGCTGCCATCTGTGTCACAGACCTTGCTGTAATTCTTCTCTGCTCATCTATTGATTTGCAGACATTAATATTGTTTGACAACTGCCTAGCATCTGAAATAAATCATTACCTCCTTTTTTACCTAAGTGTTGTTGCAAACATATTTGTACATTTATCATGCATTTAAAAGGTGACCACTTTCACTCAACATCTGCTTGGAAAACATAGAATCAATGATTGTAAAATAAAATAACTCTTGTCGCTTCAATAAACTCTATCGGTGGAGCCACATGGATGACATATATCCCACAACAGATCCTACAACCCTGCAGGGGCACAGGGGAAAGATCAGCTGCTGAAGCACACACTGACAGTCAATGGCAATCAGGGTTACCACAGGCACCTCTTTCCAAGCCCTGCGATTACCCAAATATTTGCAGCCAAGATCAAACTGTTAGAAACGACTCCCTAAAGAGCAGCCACCTCACTCCTGACGAAGTGGTTTCCACAAGAGGAGCCTCTTTAAAAGCTTGTCTGTGACAAGAGAAAAACTACATAGAACCTGTTCAACTTTGGTAGAGGTCCAGATCACACAAATGTAGCTTTACGTTGTTTAAATTTCTCAAGCACCCACAGTATCACAGAATCAATCTGCCTTAGGAAGCCAAATCTTTGGCGCATATCTCAGTTTCGAGTTTGCCACCCAATAGTAGAGGATCTTGGGTAAAATGCCACATTCAGCACATAACTGTGAATTCCTGAGTCCTCTCTTTCTCAGATCCCATGCTACTTTGAGGCCACATCTGCTGCCATCCTCCCAGAGGTTCCCTCCGGCCCCTTCCCATCCAGACAGCCTGTGTCCTAATGACTGGATTCCTGACCTCAACTGAATCCTGTTTAATTTTATCCACCCCCAAAATTTTGTCTGGATGTCAACGCTGATGATGCCACATGCATCCACTAAGAGGAAACAAAATGTGTGTGGTTGTCGTAATGATACTTTTTTGAGAGGAAAAGGCGGCTCCCAGACAGGAGTGAAAACTGCTTGAGAAAGCAAGAGTGGAGACTGGCCTGTGGTGCTGATGGTGGTTAGGGCTTGTGGCTTGGGTGGACATGTTCAGATATAGTTTAAAGTTCCCTTTGGCACAAAGGAGCACCAGGGAATTCTTATCAGCTTGTCCAGGTTGTAGGCAGAAGGGGAACAGTGACAGTGAACTCTAAGAGTTATCAGTAGTCAAACATCAAAAACTGAAGTCGGACTTTATTACATATTTCTCTAGTTTCTTGAGTGGAAGCAGGTGGTGAATGTGAGACCTTTCTTTTTTTTAATATTAGCATTTATTTGTATATGTTTTTCTCTCAGCCCTGCAGAAGCTGTACCCCACAAATTATAGCATGTCACGTTTTTACAATCACTCAGTTGAAAATATTTCCCAAATTCTCTTGTTAATGTTTCTGACCCAGTGGTTATTTATAAGTGAATTCTTTAATTTCCACATACATTTCGATCTATCAAATTTCCTTCTGTTGCCAATTTCTGATTCTGTTGCACCCAGAGAACATTCTGGTATTTGTTTTCTCTATCACTCCTGGCTTTTGAACCTCTGTTTTTCTACTCACTGCTACCTTTTGTGATAAATTTATTTCACTGCAACATTTTGAAGTCTATGTTGATTCTTAACCATATTTTTGAGTTATTTTTTTCCCCAGTGGTTGCTGTAGGGATTACAATATTTCCTAACTTTGACAACCTAGTTCACATTAACAAGAACTTGGTTCTGATAAAACATAGAAACTCTTGGGATGCCTGGGTGACTTAGCAGTTGAGCATCTGCCTTTAGCTCTGGGCATGATCCTGGGGTCCTGGGATCAACTGTCCCATTGGGCTACCTGCAGGGTAGCCTGGGTCTTCTCCTTCTGCCTGTGTCTCTGCCTCTCTCTCTCACTATGTCTCTCATGAATAAATAAATAAATAAATTCTTTTAAAAAACCATAGAAACTTTTCTCTAATATAGATGCATTTGCAAACCTACTTCTGTGCTATTTTTGTCATATATATTCGATTTCCATGGAAGCCCAATTATATAGTGTGATAATTATCACTTACACAATCTCATGCTTTTTAAAGTAGTTAAGAGAAGAAAAAAGAAAAAAAATCACTTAAAGACTATTTATGTTAACCCACATATTTATCATTTTCGTGGCTTTTAATTTCCTCCTATGATTTCTAATTGCCATCTGATGTAAATTATTTTCCCAGACCAAAAGGTTTCTTTTAGTATTTCTGATATGCCTATTCTGCTAGCAACACTTTTCACTTCGTTTATCTGGAAATGTCTCTATTTCACTTTTGGTTATGAAAGATCATTTTTCTGGAAATAGAATTCTTGGTGGACTATCCCCCTCGAGCCCTAGCACTTTGGATAATGCTGTTCCACTATCTTCTGCCTTACATCGTGTCTGGACAGAAGTTAGCCGTTAATCCTATCCACACTTTCCTGTGTGTGACGAGTAATTTCTTTCTTTCTTTCTTTCTTTCTTTCTTTCTTTCTTTCTTTCTTTCTTTCTTTCTTTCTTTTTTCTTTCTTTCTTTCTTTCTTTCTTTCTTTCTTTCTTTCTTTCTTTCATTTTTCTTTTCTTTTCTTCTTCTTCTTCTTCTTCTTCTTCTTCTTCTTCTTCTTCTTCTTCTTCTTCTTCTTCTTCTTCTTCTTCTTCTTCTTCTTCTTCTTCTTCTTCTCTTACTTCCATGATTTTCCCTTTACCTCTGACTGTATCTTTTGACTATGGTATGCCTAGGTGTGGATCTCTTAGTATTTATTTTCTTTGGGCTTTGTTGAGCTTCTTGGTAGGTTGTTGGCCATTAATTCTTGAAACATGTTTTCTACTTTTTTTTTCCTCTTGTCTCCTTGGAGGCTTCTATTACAGGTTGGTGCACTCAGTGGTTTCCCACGGGTTTCCCCTTTTTAGATTTATTCTGTATTTTCCTATGTTCTGCAGATAAGGTAACTGCTATTTATCTATATGCTAGTCCCTGTTTTCCCCTTTACCATCTTCATTTGATGTTGAACCCCTTAGGTGATTTTATTTTCATTTTAGTTATGATCCTTATCCAACTGCAGAAATTCCCTTAGATTATTTTTATAAAAAATTCTATCCCTTTTAGACTCTCTATTGGTTTATTCAAGTAGAGATTATTACTGTAATTCCTTAAATCCAGTTTTCCTTACTTGTTTGAACATACTTCTAATAGCTGCTTTGGAGTCTCTCCTAAACTTAACATCTGGGACTAAATGGACTAATTTGTTCCCTTTAATTCTGAGCATGGGCTATGGCTCCCTTTTTCTTCTCATGTCTCCTAATTTTGGTTAAAAACTGAACATTTTCCATAATACATCAAAGATAGACTCTGACTTTCCCTTAGGTTGCTGCTGTCATTTGTTTTGTTCACTTGCTTGTTTGTTTATTATCCTGTCCAGACAAACCCTGTGAGTTCTGTGGCACACAGAAGTGGATGTCTCTGCTAAAAAAAAAAAATAATAATAAAATAAAATAAAATAAAAATTATATTCTTAGTTTATAATTCTGACTTCCTAGGAGCTACCCCTGGGTCTGTATTGCTCAAGAATAGCCCAAGGCTTGAAGAGAGGTTATGGGCAAACACTCACACTCATGAGGTAATTGCTCTCTGCTCTATATCTATGTGTGGGTGGAAGAGCAAGTCCAAACTTCAGACCACTTTCAATTCTTGCTTACACTTTCTGCTGGGCTCATTCTCCTCTCTTTTGTGTGCCTGATCACAGCCTTGGGATCTGCCATATTTGTGGCTAACTGGGGCCCTTTCTTTCAGCCCGTGAGCCCTGTTTACATGGCAGAGAAGTTGGCAGTTGTCACAGCTCACCCACCGTGTTAGCATGTCTGCACCAAGTGAGCCCCAGGCCACACTGCCAGTGATTCCACGGTTCTTACCCAAGATTTAGCACTTTTCCAAGAATGAACAGTTCTCAGATTGTCTCAGGACTTTGGTTGACTTCCCAGATGTCTGAAAGAATTGTTTTATGACTTTTGCTCATGTATAACTGCTTTTGTGGGGAGGGAGCGGCAGGCCTTCTTATTCCTTTATAGCCAGAAGTTCTGATAGCATTCAATTTTACAAGTGAAAAAAAAATTCCAAAATGAACTAATTTCAGAAACATAATTTACAATTAAGTTATGTATGTTTCTTTGCTGTAGGAGTTCCAATAGCCTTTAATTTGTGAACCGATTTCCCAATTTGTTTTATTTCATTACAGCCTTTGGCAATATCTTTGTATAGCACAATTTGAGCAACATTGTTTCCTTTTAACTTCTACTAGAAAAGAAATCTAGAAGAAAGGAGAGACATAGTACAGATTCCAAGGAAATGCTCAGGAGATAGAATTGCCAGGTCAAGAACCAAATGAGTTGAAGGAGGGCAGAGCATGTAGTTGTTTCAAAATTAATTGATGCATTGTATTTTGGAATTAGGCAGACAAAATAATGTCCCTTTTTTTTGCTATTTTCTACTTTTCA
Source organism: Nyctereutes procyonoides (assembly GCF_905146905.1). Classification (NCBI taxonomy): domain Eukaryota; kingdom Metazoa; phylum Chordata; class Mammalia; order Carnivora; family Canidae; genus Nyctereutes; species Nyctereutes procyonoides. The sequence goes on along the minus strand of NW_026575146.1, from coordinate 60,941,631 downwards.
AACTTCAATAACTTTAAATTGATCCATTTCAAGTGACATTTTCAATCTTTCTTAAGCTCTCTTTAATTTTTTATTTCTTAATATCACTGCACTGTGTTCAGAGTGTGGTCCTTATTCTAGCCATAATACATTAAATCTCATTTCAGAATAAATTGCATTTATTTTTTTAGAATAAATTTTAAAGTTATAAATTCTATTATGGTTGACTAATTCTATTAATTTTCTATTTTAAGTTTTCCTGGGTTTATTTTTTATTTTTATTTTTTTAGGATTTTATTTATTTATTCATGAGAGACACAGAGAGAGAGGCAGAGATGCAGACAGAGGGAGAAGCAGGCTCTCTGCAGGAAGCCCAATGTGGGACTCTACAACTCTACTCCCAGGACTCCAGGATCACAGCCTGAGCCAAAAGCAGATGCTCAACTGCTAAGCCACCCAGGCATCCCTGTTTTTTACTTCAATGTCATTTTACATTTCCGAGATGTCCAAATGGCTATTTTCATATTTTGTGGCCCAGTGTTGCAATGACAGTCTTGTTATTTCCTCATTAGCTTGGTTATTAAAATTAAGGGCATATATATATATAAATATATATATATATAATATAGGATATAAAGTGATCTATGAAATAAAGAAGCAGAAATTCTCATCCAGGAAGATTATGAGATCTTATGTCACCTGGAAAATTTCATGACTTTGGAGGAAAGTGTTGGGATTCCACAGAGCACAGAACTGAGAATTTCGTTAAATTTTATCTAACTCTCAAGAGAATAGGGGAAATCCCTCTAATAGTTCTCTTGTATAGTAATTTTAATTATTATGCCAGTTTTTGCTTCTCAGGTGTACATGAAATCCCAATGGGGAAACAAACACTGAGAATCCACAAAAATGCCAATCTTATCAGGATAATATCTTAGTGCTAGGCCTGAAAATAAAAGTCATTTTATTGATTTTGAACAATGTAAGAGCCATAGGAAGGCTCCACCTGAGGCTCAACCCTGAGGCTCACAAGGCCTGTAAGTGAGGGACTCACATATCATCCACAGCAATGTGATTTCTTGTTGGACAATTGAAGACTCCACCTTGTCAAGCTGCTGCACCTGTAAAGCAAGTACGCTTCAAATTCACACCAACAAGCTTTAAATCCAGCAAGATAGACCTCTCAGATTCCAAATGTGACAGTGTTTGAGCTTGGGACTTGGTTTCAAAAACTGCCAAGCCTATCTTGAATTCAAAAATAAACCTTTCTAAACCAACCATTATGTCAGTCTTTTGGCAGAAATTATAATTTCTATCAACATTGAGAGATGTACCCCCCTGAGAATCCATTGTCAAAGTCACATATGGAAGGGATTACAGCAGTCACCCCCTTCCCCCTGCAGGCAGATGTGTTTCCATGTGGACCAGTAAAATGAGAGCTCTATAATGATATTGTATTCTGTATGAATACGTTTTTTTTTTTTCAAGTAAAATAAAGATGTTAATTCTTCGGGCATTGTCCTTGAAAAAGAATTTTTAATGGCAAAATTTCCAGGCTTATCTGTTGACTTTGTTCATTACCAATTTTGAAAGTAATGATTTCATTCATTAAATTTAAGCTGACTTGCAGAAAGCGGAAAGCAGAAAACTAAGGCTCACTTGCTCATGTTTTCAGTTTTAGTTTTGCTGAGTGTAGATATTTAATGAAACTTTCAGGGGTGGGTAACACCTTCTATTTTATTTCTATCTTGACCTTTTGTGACAGGCAAGCCAAAACCAAAGACCAAAAATCAAAGGCCAAATATTTTGTAGATCAGAAATATTTATTTTATTTTTTAATTTTTTTTCTGTCCTGTCGCTGTTGCTGTTGGTAGTGGTGGTGGTCTGGTCTTCTGGTCTATCTGTTCAAATATAAACAATCTCCAGTATTACTTTATAAAGTTGCTATTCACCTTATTAAACTCTTATCCTTGAATTTCTTCTGGTAATCACTCTATAGAGGTCAAGAGTGCAACGTCAGCAGCAGCTGACCATTAACTATATTCTTTGTTCACTTCAACTGAGGAGGCAAGCTCCATGCAATCAGCAGGCTTCTCCAACCTTTCCCTATGATGCTAAAAACTTTGATGTTCCCTACAATTCCAAGCAAAACTAAATGCATTCTGGAGTTCCAGAATACTAACAAGGAAAAAAAAAAAGATGAACTTGTGAAGTTCAAATAAATCTGTAGGTTAGTTAATACATCGTACCCATGCTAATCTCTTCATTTTGGTTTTGGCAAATACTGGTTAGCTAAGATGACATGAGGGAAACGGTGTGAGGGGCAGATTGGAGCTCTATCTTGACAACTTCCTGCAAATCTAAAAATCTCCAAAATGAAAAGTTCTTAAAAACAAATTCTATCAGCCATTTATCTACTTACAAAGACCAGTGCCAAGGCCTTTGATGTTTCTTCTCACTTCTCTCTTGTTTTTCTTTTTATAATGAAAACATTGTTGAAAGCACTTGTCATCTGGGCGTAACAACCATAAACATTTTGTCATAATGGTCTCTTCTAATCCTTGTCTTTGAAGAAATATTTTACAGGAAATTACAGACATCATGACACTTTATTTCTAGATATGTCAGCTTGCAACTTTAAAACATAAGACTTTTTCCCCCCAAGATATCTGAAATACCATATAACTTTACCAAAATTAACAATAATTCCTATTACTTTTACCAAGTTGTTGTCTTCCAAGTGTCTTTTTATGACTGTTTTGTTCAAACTGGGGTCAATCAGGGACCACATGCTGCATTTATTGATTATATCCCTTAAGTCACTTTAATATAGAGTATAGCCCTGAAGTTCCCATCCTTGGTGTGCATGTATAGTTCTTTCTCTGTGTATGAGCTGGACCTGTGAATATGACAGGATATCATCCCCAAGATTAAGTGGATTTATGTGTATATAGCATATTGTCAAAATGTCAGTTCTTCCAACTTTGATTCTGGATTCAACACAATCACATTCAAAACCCTATCAACTTATTTTGTGAATATTGACAAACTAATTCTAGAGTTTATATGGAAACTCAGAATAACCAACGCAATATAGGAGAACAAAGCTGGAGGATTGACATTACCTGACTTAAGGACTTACTGTGAAGTTGCACTAATCAGGACAGTGGGGCATTGATTTAAAAATAGATCAATAAAACAGAATAAAGAGCACAGAAATAAATACACACAACTATTGACATAGTTGGTTCGTGGAATAGTAGATTCATGGATTGTGGCAAATGTACTACTCTGAGGACAGGATGTCAATAGTAGGGGAGGCTGTACATTTATGGGGATGGGGATGTATAGTAATTCTCTATACTTTCCATTCAATTTTACTGTGAACCTAAAGCTGCTCTAGAAAGTATATTTTTTAATTATACATTTTAATTTTTTTAATGAGAATGAACACAAAAGAAAACATAGCAAATGATAATGAGCTATAGTAATATGTTATAATTAAGACAGTTTAAACCTATGCCAATGAGATATTAAAGTTATTATAATGAACATATTTTAAATAAAATCATTAAATGAACAAGAAAACAATAGATGACATGTAACCAGAAACAAATCAAAATAAGGTATTAAGACAAATGGTCATGACTCATTTTACCTGATGGGCTTTTGCTACTCTCAGACACTCTCTTCCATGTCCCAGAGTCACACACAGTGCACACGTGGCAGGTGGGACCCAAGGGTCAGCCTCTAGCAGGGTAATTGGCATATGAGGAATCAGCAGCCTATAGACTCTACCTCTGGAGCAACCACAGGAATTGGCTTCATAGCTCTTACATCTGTGAAATAGCTTGTCTCATGCATAACCTGAGCATGAAAACACTAATCGGGGATCCCTGGGTGGCGCAGCAGTTTAGCGCCTGCCTTTGGCCCGGGGCGTGATCCTGGAGACCTGGGATCGAATCCCACGTCGGGCTCCCGGTGCATGGAGCCTGTTTCTCCCTCTGCCTATGTCTCTGCCTCTCTCTCTCTCTCTCTCTCTCTCTCTCTCTCTGACTATCATAAATAAATAAAAAAAAAGAAAAGAAAAAGAAAACACCAATCGGCAAGAACACAGATTACCCTGGAGAGGTCGACTTTCTATATGTAGAGAACTGCCTTGATAAACACATCTTCCATTTGCACAGCATTGTAGAGTCACTGGAAACTTTCATAGACAACTTACTGATTTCTCATTGGAATTTATTCCTGTCACTGATGGGTTGGTGAGACTCAGGTCCAGGACATGTGCAAGTTCACAGATACAGACTTACACCAGACTGTTAGGCCCTAGCGCCATCCACTATTTTCCCACAAGAAAAAACTCAATCTTTTTTGTCCTTCCACTTGTCTTTGCTTCCCCAGGCCATGCTTTCTTTGTCCTTGATCTGTTATCAGGCTAGGCTCAGTGTGGTGGGAGATGGCCTCCCCTGCTCGCAGAACCCAGCAGCTCTTTGGCTATAGGATGCTGGGCTCACTATCTCTCAGGCCATGGTGACCATGGGAGGTGGAGGTCACCCACAGTTCTCATAATGTATAGTCACATTCTGCAGTACAGGGGTTAGGACTTCAACCCAAGAATCTGAAGAGGTACAATTCAACCCATAACACAATGGGACCATGCTGCTGGCAGAAGCCTTAGGATTACACAAATTCTATCATCTTTCTGCTTGACTCTCAAGCCTTAACGAAGGTTTCTTCACACAGTTTTCTGGAAAGGCCTTTTTATCCAGTCCACGTGATTTTGACAGAGAAGAGACAATGTCAAGAGTTAAAAAATAATCATCTAGGTAGTTATTAAGAAGCTGAATTCGAAGGGCCTAACAGCTATCTTTCTCTGCCAAATTTCAATGGCACATGGTAGAGACTAGGTACAGGCTAATTCACATGACCTAAGGTTCAGGCTAAGTTGTGTTGGGTTAGTAACAAACACCACCATAATCTCAGTAGCTTAACCTAAGAAAGTCCATTTTTTTGCTCCCGCAGAGTTCATTGTGATTCTGAGCAAGTCTCCAGGGCAACCAGTCTCCATGTGGCAGCTCAGCGTTGTCAGGGCTTCTCGACATTCATTTCACACAAAGCATCAGGCTTCCTCTGACAGAAGAATAACACAGGGAGCCTCTCCAGCTTTTCAGCGCTTTGGTCCAGAAGTGACAGAGGTCACCTCCCGTCATAACCTGTTGGCCCGAATTGTTTAGGAGAGTCAATCCATCTGCCTGGTTCTGGGGAGCACTGTCTTTTATGCTTCAGGAAGAAGAGAACTGGGAATATATAGGAGCTCTAGAAATGTCATAATATCACCCAAACATTCTTTACCCAGTTGTGAACGATTTTCTTAAAACTAAATCCGGCTTTCTGCGTCCATCACAGAAAATAACACCACGGTCACACCATAGTTACACGCGTGTGCAAACATGCACTGTCCCTTTTGGGGAAATGTATAAAACACAGAAAAGGACAACATGGCCCAAATACTGCTCTTTCCACCATTTACCCCTAACATTGTGTCATATTGGCAGCTTGTCTTTTAAAATATAAACAAAATGTTATAGAGAGAGCTTGAGTTTCCATTTCAAGCTCCTCCACCCCATGACCATTTACTCCCCATCTTTGTGAATCGTTGCTAACAGAGTACAACCCTGCACAGTATCTACTGTATTTCAAAAATTCTTTAATGCCATATTTCCCCACAGCTACTGCCTCATTTCTCTACTTGATTCTTAGTGAAAATCTTTTTTTTTTTTAACATTTTGTTTATTTATTCATGAGAGACACACACAGAAAGAGGCAGAGACACAGGCAGAGGGAGAAGCAGGCTCCAAGCAGGGAGCCTGATGTGGGACTTGATCCAGGGACTCCAGGATCATGCGCTGAACTGAAGGCAGATGCTTAACCACTGAGCACCCCAGGCGTCCCAATTCTTAGTGAAAATCTTGAAAGAATTTCCAGCAGTTGCCGCTCCCCTCCCTCACCTGACATTCTCTCTGCAAACCTCCTCTACTGGGTCCCTGCCACAGGTGGCCAATCTCATCTTTCCACATCCCCGCATCATAGTAGACACTCCCTTGAATTATTTCACCTCCTGGCTCCTATGATGTCCCAAACATCTGGCTGTCCTCTTTGCTGCCTGAACATTTATCTCCATCTCCTTTGATGGCTCCTCTTCTTTTGTCCAATTTGCTCAATGGTTAGGTGTTGGAGAAGGAGCTCTGGGTCCTAGGTCCCTTTAGAAAAATTTCTAAATTTTGACTGTTGTCTGGTGCTATTGTCCACCACTTCATTTCAGTTATCACTGGTGTGCCAGTGACTCTCCCCTTCCTCTTCCCTCTTGCTACCTTGACTACTACATCCAACTCCCACACCTATCTATGCGAGGGAATGTAATAAACATCTCAGACTTAACATAGCCTAAGAATTCCTAACTTCCATGTCCCCAAACCAAACCCAGTTCTCCTGCCATGTCCCCAAACTAGCAAAACGTACTCCCTCACCCAAGCTAGAAACCAAAAGTTTTTCTTAATTTTTCTCTTTTCAGTGCTTCGGTCACTTCCAGTCGTATCCTGTTGTCCTGAATTGTTCAGGAGAGTCGATCCATCTGCCTGTTTCTTTGGAGCACAGTCCCATCCTCTCTTCATTCAATTTATCTGGCATCTTACCAAATACCACACCCATCCACATCTCTCTCTGTCCAACCCTGTCCCTCCGGTTCAACCACTTAACCTGCAGTGTAGACTTTGTAATAACCTGCTAACCACTGCCATTTTATTTCTTTTTTTCTTTTCTTTTTTCTTTTCTTTTCTTTTCTTTTCTTTTTTCTTTTCTTTTCTTTCTCTTCTTTTCTTTTCTTTTCTTTTTTCCTTCCTTCCTTTTATAAAGAGTTCTATTTATTTATTTGAGAGAGAGAGCACAAGCAGGGGGAAAGGGCAGACAAGAAGTAGACTCTCCACTGAGCAGAGACCCCGACCTGGGACTCGATCCCAGGACCCTGATATCATGACCTAAGCCCAAGGCAGATGCTTAACCAACTGAGCCACCAAGACATCCTCACTGCCATTCTAAGTTGTTCTTCAAGCAGCAGCCAGAGTGAGTCTTTAAAAGATAAATTATGTCCTATCATTCCTTTGCTTAATAGGTTCCCATACTTCATATCGCACTTCAAATGGGAGTCACCTCTTTTTGCTGACTTGGCCCACAAAGTCACTATGACCTGGGCCCGTCCTTCTTCTCCCACTTTTCTCACCTCTGCTTATGCTCAATCCAGGCCAACCTGCTACTTGAGCTCCTGGTGCCTGCTCCTCCCTCTGCCTGCAGTGCTCCTTCTCTAGGATTTAAGTGGTAGATGCCCTTCTCAAGCCACCTTCCCAGTCATTCTTCCTAGGTTCCCAGTCTGAAGCAGCCCTGCAGTCTCCTCTGAGGTCCTGTCTTATTTCTTCACCATCTGATATTGATCATTGTTCATGAATGCCCATCCATGTCCCCACTCTAATGTACAAGCTCCCTGTGGGCTTTCCTGACTTATATACCCTCTCCCCAAGGTCTCATTAGACAATTATGGAACAAAGGAACTCTTTCCTACATAAAGAGGCAAACCTATCACAAATTTTATGTGTAACCTTTGATATATTTTAACATTTAGATATATGGATTTCTTTTTAAGTAGGCTCCACACCCAGCATGAAGCCCAGTGTGGGGCTAGAACTCACAACCCTATGATTAAGACCTTAGCTGAGATCAAGAGTCAGTCACTTAACCGACTGAGCCATTCATGCACCCCAATACATGGATATTTATAAACCATAAATAATATTATGTTTATGTTATGGATTTACATAAGTTACATAAAAGAGCATCTTTTAAGGAATAAGTGTTGCATTACTAAAATCTATTGGTGTAGGTACATATATGTCTGCATAAACATATACTTATACATACAAAAACAAATACAACTAAATATATGTGTAAAAATACATATAAGTACACAAAAAATAAGTATATACGTATAAACAAATATGTACATATAAACAGGTACATAAATATATATACCCATAAAAACAAATAAGTCTTTTTTAAGCGTTATAATGTGCTCTGTTTTATGACTGTGTCCTCATTTAACCCATCTGTTGCTTCATTAAGGAATGTGTAAGCTGTTATCAGTTGTTCACTGTTACATATGAGGTTGCTATGGATATTTTTTCTTGTCTTCTTGTGCTCATGTGAGAGTTTCCTTGGGAAATAACCCCAGAAGCAGAATGACTGCATCATAGGAAAACATGGAAACTCACACATCAGTTTTAGAAGAATACTGCCAAAATGATAAGATCTTGTTTATGTGAAGGTTTCCCAAGACGACTGTGAGTTCCTGGAGGGAAGTGGTTGATTCACATTTTACTGACACTACTGACATCCAGAGGATTAGCCATGGGCCTGGCAGCAGTTCATTGCTCCATAAAAGTATATGGGATGTGGTTGGATATATGCAAATCAGTCTTAACCAGATGATTGCTTATACTGTCCAGAAGTTAACATGCTGAAGCTCCTACTAGTATAAACCATCTGGAAGACTCTATGCTGCCTCTCTGGTTCCCATTCCCTTTTCCACCTTCTTCTAAAATATTCTTGTTTTGTTTTGTTTTCTAAGCTCAATAAAGGACATGAAGAAAAAAAATGGTTTTTATTTTGTTTTCTGCCTGTTACGTTTTAAGTGATTTTCCCTTTTCAACTTCAGATTATTAAAGTGACTTCTTTGTTGGCATGCATTTAGTCATCAAGCAAAATATTTATAGCTCCAGGTAAAAGTCTTAAATACCAGCCTCAGGGACCCACCAAAGTTATGTTTTATACTGTGAACATTGTAAATGTTAAAAATTCAGTGTGATTCATTTTCTGATAGCACGATATGAGATTTCCACCACTCCCATGAGCCAAAGTTCGAGCTTATCATTTAAGTTCTTAAACATCGCTTGCCAGAAGTCACTGTAATGCTGGCTGAAATACAGAATAAAAAAAAAAATAGAAAGAAAGTGCTCTCCACAGGAGAGCACTAGATGAAGTCATTATATATTCCTGTTTAACTTAAAAGAAACCACCTCAAGACAATATCATCAACTTTAAAAAATAAGGTACACAAATCAATGAGGAAATATGAAAAATGCTATGATATCTTTAAACCTTAATTATGCCATTTAAAAAAATAATTTGATCCTTTGGAATGAGGAAGTAAATTCATTTATAAATCTTATTTTTTAAATGGTGAATTTCAGGTGGTTCTTTTCCCTGGGTAAATACACTTTTATTTTCTCTTCTTTTTCTTATTCCTTATTTTGTCCAGGTTTGTTGAAATGAGATGGATTATTCATACTTTTCATTTATTAAATTAGTGAAATGTCACATCTCCTGTAAGTCTTCACTCATCCTAGCACCAAAAAATAATTTTCCTCTCTTCTGTGAGAAAAATCACTATTTACCTTATAGTGAAATTGTACATGCAATTCTATTATTATTTCCTATTAATCTATAAAATTGTTGAGAGCACATAAATTGTCCAGTAAACTAGAGGGGTCAGAGGAAATCTCAAGAAATAAAGAAAATAAGAGGCTAGTTCTAGGAGTTCTAGCAAGGAGGACATTGACGGAATATTAGGCTTCAATTGTGCTGGTAAGGAAGTGATTATAGAATATAGACTCTCCTTTCCACAAGTTTGTTAATAAAGTGAATGGAAAGCACTACAGTCCAAACAGGTACAGTCCTAAAAAAAATTGTCAATTTTGTCAATTTTGTTGTTTTGTTTTGGTTTGTGTTTTCCTTTTTATTTTTTTAATGTAGGTGAAATTCATCTAACATAAAATTAGACCCTAGCTACAGCCAATATATTTTCTGTCTTCATGAACTTAACTATTTGGGATTTTTCGTATAAATAGAATCATACAATGTATAGTCATTTGTGACTGGCTTCTTTTACTTAGTAAAATGTTTTTAAGATTTATCTATCATAACATGTTATTTGCAAGTATCCACACTTCATTCTTATAATAGTATCCCATTATACATAGATATCACATTTTGTTTACCTAATCAATTATTGACAGACATTTGGGTTGTTTCCCCATTTTTGATGTTGTGAATAATGCTGCATAAACATTTGTGAACAAGATTTGTTTGAGTGCTTATTTTCAATTTGGGGGAAATAGAACTAGGAATGGAATTGTTGGGTTGAAAATTCTGCCTAACTTTTTGAGAAATAGTCAAATTTTTCACGGGAATCTTATTCCACAGCAAGTTCCAATTTGTCCACATCCTCACCAATACTTATTTTTCATTAAAAAATCTATATTGTTATAACCATCCTAGCAGGTGTGACATGGTATCTCACTGTGCTTTTGATTTCCATTTCCCCAGTTACTACTGATGTTGAGCATCTTTTCATGTGCTTCTGAGCTGTTTATACATCTTTGGAGATATGTCTATTCAAGTCCTTTGTTCATTTTTTAATTGGGTTGTTTATTTTTTTGTTGAATTGTAAGAGTTCTTTGTGTGTTCTAGATAAAAGACTTTCATTGGACATGTTATCTGCAAATATTTTCTCTTATTCTCTGGATTATCTTCTTGCTTACTTGATAATGCCCTTAGATGCAGGAAAGTTTTTAACTTTGATGGAGTCCAATTTACCTATTTTTTTCTTTTGTTGCCCGTGATTTTGGTGTCAGATCTGAAAAACCACCGCCAAATATATTTGCAAATACTCATTCTTCTGTTTTCTTCTAATAGTTTTATACTTATGGTTTGCATAGTTTAGGCTATTAGCACATTTTTGAGCTAATTTTTAGATATGGTGTGAAGTAAGGCTCTAACTTTATCCTTTTGTTATTCCAGCACCAGGTCTTAAACAGTCCATTTTTTCAACACTGAATGGTCTTGATACAGTCGTTTAAAATTAATTAGCCAAAGATGTATGGGTTTATTTCTGGACTCCCAAATCTACTCTGTTTATATATCTATCCTTACATGAATATCACACATTGATTACTGAAGCTTTATAGTAAATGTTGAAAGTAGAAACGTGAGACTTCCAAATTTTCTCTCTCTTTCTCTCCTCCCTCTCTCTTGATAGATAGATAGATAATCAGAAATTGCATTGTATTTGCTTCTTTAGGTCACTTTAAGCAGTATTGCCATCTTAACAATATTTAGTCTTCTAACCCATTGATATGGATGTCTTTCCATTTATTTAGATCCTTTTTCATATCTTTCAACAATCTTTTGGAGTTTTCAGTGTACAGACTTATATCTTCTTGATTATATTTTTCCCTGGGTATTTTATTCCTTTGGATGCTGCTATAAATTGAATAGTTTTTAAATTTCCTTTTTGAGTTGTTCTTTGCCAGCATTTGGAAATACAACTGATTTTTGTGTGGCCATCTTATATCCTGAAATTTTGCTGGTTTCAGTGGTTAGATCTAAGACATTTGGGGATGCTTTAGGATTTTATATATATAGGATCATGTCATCTCTAAGTAGGGGTAGTTTTACTTCTTCCTTTAAAATTTGAATGCCCTTTATTGCTTTTTCTTGCCTAAGCGCTCCAGTTAGAACTTCCAAGGCTACATTGAAAAGAAGTAGCCAAAGTAGACATCTGGTTTTGTTCCTGACCTTAGAGAAAAAGTCTTCAGTCAAACTTTCATCACTGACTATGATGTTAGCTGAGGGTTTTCATATGTGAGCTCTGTTATGTTAATGTAGTTTTCTTCTATTTCTACTTTAAGCGTTTTTATCATTAAAGGATGTTAGACTTTATCAAATACATTTTCTGCATAAATTCAGGTGATTATGTGTTCTATTTTCCTTTATTAAAGTAGTGTATTTCATTTATTGATTTTCATATGTTCAGCCATCTTTGCTTTCCTGGGATAATCCCAGTTAGCCATGGTGTATAGTTTTTAAATTATGTTTTCTAGATCTATTTTGATAGTATTTTATCGAGGATTCTTTCCATTTATACTGGCAAAAGATGCTGGTCTACAGTTTTCTCATCATGTCTTGGTCTGGCTTTGGTTTTAGAGCAAACCTCAGTCAGAATAAGTTAGGGTATGTTCCCTTTTCTCTGATTTTCAGAAGACTCTGAAAAAGATTGATGTTAAGTCTTCTCTTTTTCTTTGTTGCTATTTTTGTCTTCCACTCTTTTTTCTGCCTTTTGTGGTTTTAGTTGAGCATAATATGATTTCATGATCTCTCCTAAGCATATTGCTTATGCCTCATTTTAAAAACATTTTTTAGTTCTCCTAGCATTTGCAATATATTTACAAACTAATTCAATTCCAATTTCAAATAACACTACATGACTTCACTAGTACTGCAAACAACAAAAAATGTCTAATTTCTCCCTCCTATACCTTATTGCTGTTATTATTTCATTTATTCAGAGACATATATTACCATATGCTTTTATGGATACAAAGACATAATTAAATACACTTCCTATTATTATTTTATTTTTTTTCCTATTATTATTTTAAACAAACTATTATCTGTTAAATCAATTAAGGATAAGAAAAATAAAACTTTTTAAAAAGTTTTTATTTATTTATTCATGAGAGGCACACAGAGAGAGGCAGAGACATAGGCAGAAGGAGAAGCAGGCTCCCTGCGAGGAGCCTGATGCAAGACTCGATCCCAGGACCTCGGGACCATGGCCTGAGCCAAAGGCAGATGCTCAACTCCTGAGCCACCCAGGTGCCCCGAAAAATAAACATTTTAAATTTAATTTGCAGTTGTTCATTCTCCAGTGCTCTTTCTTTCTTCATGTAGATCTGAGTTTTAACTCATAAATCTCCTTCTGTCTAAAAAACTCTTGGTGGTGAGAACAACCTCCAGCCAACTTCCAGAGAGGAAAAAACTCAGTTCTACAACCACAAGGAGTGATTTTGACCAACATTGAATTAATAATAAGCTTAAAGGTTTCTTCTCCCTCAAGTTTGCCAGAAGGGGATGCAGCCCTGCCAACACCTTGATTTCAGCCTGGGCAAACCTAAGCTGAGAACTGTATAACTGTGTTGTGACTCAACATCTGGTCTACAGAAATACGGGATAACAAATGGGTGTTTGTTACTGGAAGCCTCTAAGTGTGTGGTAATAAGCCCTGGTGACAATAGAAAATTGGGCACTGTTGATATTGTAGCAAAGACAAGTCCATTATAATTTAATAGAGCTTGCTAAGACATTAACACCTTTCACAGTTTTTTGGATCATGGTAAAAAAGCCAAGGCAAACAAATTCCCTTTCCAAGTTTTGTCTTTCATTACACTCTTTTATAATCCCCAAATAACTGATAGTTTCCTTTACGTCTGATATCAGGGCGCCTATGAGATCAGAATTCATTTCATGGTAATACCAACATGTTCTGAACATAAAATGTGTTCATTGTTGCTATTTGCAAATCAATCAACCAATAAAACCTTTTTTTAAAATTCTCAATTTCAGTTTCCAATATGGCTAAGATTGATAGTTAGAATCCAGACAAATAAAAGCTCCTCGGAATCCTTAAAAGGCTAAGAATGTGAAGGAAACTGGAGACAAAAAATAAATAAAAATCCTGAGTACCACTGCTTTAAGATAAAATGACTCTTCTTTAAAAACAGAAGCATGTGTACAGTTATATTTCACTGTTGCTTCTAGGATAGTACCAACCACTTATGTTAATTATTTTAACAAAAGTCATCAACTTCTATTTTACAGAGGAAACTGGAGAGTGGAAAATTGTAAACTGTACATCACACACCACCATTTTAACTGAACCACGTGGAAATTTAGCTCAAATCTATGCATTGAAACTTGATCTTTATTACAGAAATGAAGTACTTCCAATAGCCTTCCTGGGCCTTACTGGTCTTTGAGAAAATTAAATGCCAGTGGCATAGGAGCTTATATCTGTGACAGTCTGTATTTTCTGCAATGTATTCCTTCACAGAATGTTTATCTTAAAATCAAGGGTCTTTATACCAGGAGAAGTTTAATGAGGATTACAACTGTCTCAGTAGATGCTTACTTACAGCAGATATTTATGTAAACTGGAAGGTCTAATATTGATTTCAGAGGTGAATGTTCATGAATAACAAACCTTTCGTACAACATAATTCACACTGGGAAAAAATTAAACACACATGACCTGATGAGAAAAACATTTTTTTTATATTGGGAAATTAATTAAATATGGCTAAGCCGTTTCTTGTATTCGGGGATCATGGTTAGTAATTTAATTCCTCTACACTGCTAAAACAATTTGCAGGTGGGCTGCTTCCCATGATGACTCCCAGTGACGCCCAGCTCAGGCTATTCACACCCTTGTCTGATTAACTCTGTTGAGTGGTCACTGGACTTAGTGACCCATCTCTAACAAAGACAGTAAGGGAGAAGCAGTGGTGTGGCTTAGAGACTAGGACATAACAGGCAGATGGCTTCTCTTTCTCCTGTTGGCCCCCATGTTGCTCTCCTTGGGGAAGCTAGCTGCCGTGCCAGGCAGCCCTTGGAGAGGTGAGGAACCGAAGACTCTTGCCCCCAGCTAACTGACGGACATGGGAAGGGGCTCCTCAAACAAATTTTCAAATTCCCAAAGCCCTGGCCAACATCTTGACTACAACCTCATGGGAGATCGTGAGCCAGAACCAGATTCCCAATCCTCAGGAACTGTGTGAGCCATTATATATTTTTTGTCTTAAGCTGCTATATACCTTTTGAGGTAATTTATTACACAGAGATAGCTAATTAATACATACATGGTGGCAAGAGGCACCCTGACTGACTGGTGGATAATCTGTCCTTTTTAATATTTTAATTTCCCTACAACACTAAAAATATCTACATTTTTATCCCTTTTCTGTTCTTTCATTAAGACCTCTGAGGATTGCCAGTGGAAGTGCTATTACGCTAAACATCATTTAAACCAATTTCTATGGTGTAATTCCCTCTTGAAGAAACAAGTATCTTTTATGGGGAATAGAAAAATGTGATTTCTATTCAGTGAACGCATCACATTTCAGTGCTCCTAACCGGTGATCTGACAAAATAGTTTATCTTTTTTATGAACCAAAACCACTGCACATAAAGAAAATCCAAGCACACATTTGTCATTTCTAAATGCTTCAACAAGGAAAACAAATAAAATTTTTTCCTCTTTTTTTTTTACTCTTTTTGTTTGTTTTTAATTAGGTTTTGTTTGTAGCAACATTTTACAATGTTGAAAAATGTGAAAATGAGGATTTAAAAATAAATAATTTCACATACCTGGAGCACTGCACATGACACAAAGGGAAGATGCACGGATATAGAAAAAAACACCTATTTATTTCCTTCTGTTGTTTACACCATAAGTAATAACTAAGTAAGTGGGAACTATTAATTTTAAATGAGAACTCATATGTCTTGGGCCCCAGAAGAATCCTATAGTTTTTAAATTTTTTCCTCCTTAGTGTGTTTTTGATCTTGACTAAATCTGAAGAAATACCCTAGTTATTTCCTTTCATTTTAATTTTAGCAGTTTTACAATAAAATGAGGAGATGGCCTTCCTTTAATCTTGTCATTGTATTTAAGATAAATGCAGTCATCCACAGTCACGTTGGTGATTTTACCAGAAAAAATAATGTTCCTTTATTCAAATTGGCATTACCTGTGCACAGGAGACTCGAGTTCTAAAACCCTCCACTCATATGCATAGAAGTATTTTACCATTTTTTTTTTGTTCCAGAATCAAGTTGTAGCACGATATTTTTTTTAATTTTTTTTAAATTTTTATTTATTTATGATAGTCACACAGAGAGAGAGAGAGAGGCAGAGACACAGGCAGAGGGAGAAGCAGGCTCCATGCACCGGGAGCCCGACGTGGGATTCGATTCCGGGTCTCCAGGATCGCGCCCTGGGCCAAAGGCAGGTGCTAAACCGCTGCGCCACCCAGGGATCCCTGTAGCACGATTTAATGGAAAGAGTTCTATTAAGGAGGAAATCTGAGCAAACAAAAATTTATGGAACAATCTTAGTCTGATCCTCTTTTAGTTGCTTATTGAATTTATCACTTTAAATAAGGACAATTTCTCTATAAATTACTTTAATTATTCAAATGACCCCCTGATTCCCCTCCTATTTTCTTCCAAAAGCTTTTTTTTTTTCTCCAAAAGCTTTATATCGACCAAGGGAAATAGCATTAGATTTGGAAAATGTTAAACAATATGCAAATTTAAGAATTATCATATTAATTTATTCAGTCTGAGTAAGGGAGAAGTCCTATAGCTTTGGGGAAGGTATTTCTTAATGTAAACTCTACACAACAGTGGAAATATATTCTATTGAATTTCAGTATTTTGATATTATTTTTACTTGTTAAAATAGGGTATCAATTTATCTGAATATTTTATCTTGGCTTATCTAACTTTACGTATGAAAAAAATTACAACTCTCTTTTTTGAGCATATATAAAGTACCCAGCATTGTCTTCAGTATTTTTCCTAAGTTATTTTATTGAGTATTTATTTACTGATGAAATTGATGAATGCAGTGAATGTACACTTTTGTGTCAAGATGCCTCTACAGTTTTCCAGGGATAATATTTTATTCCCTAACTTATGCCTTTCAATTAATGTGACCTATTTATTCATTGCTCAGTGACAATGATTATTGCAGCTTGGTCCTCTGTCTTCATGTGTCAGCTCCTCTCAATCCCCACCCCTGTTCCGAATTTTTTATTGCCCTCAAATAATTTCCTGCAACCATTTCATTACACAATTCCTCTCTGGGCTCAGCTCTGGATAAGTGTGCTCTTTGTGAGGAAGTGTAATCTATACTTCTCCAAAAGCCATTCTCCAAATCCAAAAACAATGCTCTACTCCTTTCTGTGCCTCTACCCACCTAAGTCCTTGGCCATAGGAACCTAGAGATAACATGTCTGGGAAAAGAATGAAGAGTCCCAACTTACAAAAAAAATTGAGCATCATTTCTCTCTCTCTCCTCATCTCTATTTTGTCTTGGCCCCTTGTTCTGTCTCCTTGTCACTTTCTTTGTATTTGGGTCTCTCCACGTAGCCTTGACCTCCTCACTGGGTCTAACCATTTATTCTCCCTAAGGTCCACCTCACATGAGGCTCATTTTCTGCTAGCTCTCTCTCCCTCCCCTTAAATTCACCTTAAATATGAATCTCCAGGTTACAGTTAAGATCTTGAAACCAGATAAGGCATGATGGAAGATTTCTCTGGATTGGGTCTTTATTAATGGGCCAAACTTAGCAACTACTAAGAATACATTAAGACAACAGTCTAGGATCAGCCAGGGCTCCTGGAACAGCACATCAAATACTTCTCATCATTTAGAAACCCAGTTGGACTTCCCTCTGGGTTTCTAAATGCTGATTTTTTTTTTTATCTGATTTCTTTCTCAGTTTTTCAGACTGAGGAGAGCTAATTACCTCTCTTGTTACTTCTTTTGTGAGGCTCCATGAGCTGACCCAGCCAGAGAGGGAGGTTGGCCTGCAGGGTACAGAGACATAATTTAAACATTTTGTGTTTTTTGGGCAACCAAAGGAGAATTTCCCCTTAAGTGTCTTCTGCATTTTGGTAGAGTTGATTTCTTACAGGAGACCAACATCTTCCTGATAAACAACCCAGTGGATTAAGAATAACCATACTCATTTGCTCAAGACATGTAGGCAAAATTACTGCATTCTTCAAACCCAAAGGTTTGAAATGTGATAGACACTCTACTTCTTTGGCAATCTTGATTCTCCTTTTCTGCATGCTTGATGAATGCCTGGATGTTTAATAAACACCCATGAACCAACTGCTGTGTTCTAATTTCCGACTCTTTTGCTATCTGTAAACACACACCTTATTTTTCAAACTCTTCCAGACAGTTCATTGATTTCTTAAGAATTTGAAAAATAAAACCTAAACCCAGCCTTCTCTATCAATAATAAGTAAAAATAATTAGAAGTATGTTTTTAAATTGAACTATGCATGGATTCTTTAGTATCTAAATTTATGCCTTTATTTGTCATTGTTTTTTAGTACTTGGTGCCCATCTATAAAATTAGAAAAACAATTCTAAACTTAAGTCAGTTCAGGTAAAAAAAAAATACTAAGTACATATTATGTAAGGACTTTCTGAGCAAAGGAGAAAGTACACATTGGAATCCTATCTGAGCTTAAGTTAACGTCCCTTCTTCCGCTGACTTAGGCTCCTTGGCAGAACTGGCACTGTCTGTGCTCACATAGCATTTAGTACAGCCTTTTTCCTTTTACAGTTCTACTGGGATAAGTTCACATACTATACCATTTACATTTAAAATGTACAACTGAGTGGCTTTCAGTATATTACAGAGGAGTGCAAACTCGCCAACAACTACATTTCAAGCCTTTTTGCCATTGCCAAAACAACACCCCTGTGCCCGTCAGCAGCCACTTTCCATTCTGCCTTCCACCCTGAGGCTAACCTCAGGCAGCCATGGATCTACTTGGCATCTCAATGGATTTGAATACTCTGGACATTTCAAATGAAACAAATCATAAAATTGTGGCTTTTTGTGTGTGGCTTCTTTCCCTTTGCATAATATTTTCAAAAGTTTATCCATATTATAGCATGTCCCAAACACATTCCATTCTATGGAGATGCTTCATTTTAAAAAAATCTCTTCCTCCATTGGTGGTCATTTGGAGTCTTACCACCTTTGGCTACTATGAATAATACATTTATGTACCAGTGTTTGTGTAGACATATGTTTTTATTTCTTTTGGGAAGCTTACACCCAAGTTGGAAGTGGTGAAAATGCCCTACTCTTGGCAATATAAAATGGCCCAATAAATCAGGTATATAACAGTGCCTCATTATAATTTATAGAAATGTACCTATTCATCAAATCTTACTCCTAAGAATTTACCCTGTTAATTTAACAGCAATAAATATATTTTTGAAAATGTTAATGATAGGATTATCTATTTTGTCAAAATAATAAAAAGATACTAAATATCTAATAATGAGAGAATAAAAATAAAAACAATAAAACATGAAGCAATAAACTTAGAAAGTCATGCATTTGTTACCAATGAAGATTCTTTAGAAGCATAAAAATGAGAAGTATGTAGAGTAGCATATAAATTATAGTTTTACTATCTTCAGACATGTATACATGGACCAAGCAAAATTAAAAATAGGGGTTTTGTTGGGATGGTAAATTCATAAATTGTTTTTTGGCCTTTTAAGACATGTATTAATTTCTTGGCTTTATGTGTATAAAGTTTCAGTTGTGCAAGACAAGTAAGTTCCAGAGATGTACTGTACAGCACAGTGCTTGTAGCATCAACATTGTGCTGTGCACTTAAAAATTTGTAGAGGGTAGATCTCATGTTAAGTGTACTTACAAAGATAAAAAAAGTAAAATTATTAAAAGTAGGAAAAAGAAAACCCTAACACATTATTCAAATGTTGTAATTGTATAATATTACAGTGTGTGTGTGTGTGTGTGTGTGTGTGTGCACTTTTCTGGACCTCACTGGAGAGGGAGATTCTGATTTAGTAGCTATTAGGTTGAATTGTATCCTCAAAGATAATGTTAAGAGTTCTAATCTCCAGTACCACAGAATGTGATTTTATTTGGAAATAGGGTTGTTGCAGATGTAATTAGTTAGGTTAAGGTGAGGTCACAATGTGGATATGTGGGTGGCTTTGTTGGTTAAGTGACCAACTCCTGGTTTCAGCTCAGCTCATGGTCTCAGGATTGTGTGATTGAGCCCTGTGTGGGGCTCCATACTCAGTGCAGAGTCTGCTTGAGAGTCTCTCTCTCCATCTCCTTCTGCCCCTCCCCCTGCTCACATGCATGCTCATGCTCTCTTCTCTAAAATAAATAAATTAATTAATCAATCAACTAATTAAAAGTTAAATTTAAAAAAATATGAGGTCACACTGGGGTAGGATGGGCTTCTAATCCAATAAGATTGGTGTCCTTATCAGTAGAGGAGAGAGACACATAGAAGGATTGTGGCAATGTGAACATAGAGGCAGAGATTGGCATGACACTGCTACAAGCCAGGCAATGTCTAGGACTAACAGAAGCCAGGAAGTGAGGACCCTTTCCTGGAGGTTGTATAAGGAGCATGGCCTTGCTAGCACCTTAATTTCAAATTTCTCACTTCCAGAATTATGAGACAATGGATTTCTGTTATTTTAAACTACCTGGTGTTTGGTATTTTGTTATAGCAGAACTGGAAACTAATTTTGTAGCTTTAGGGACTGTTGTAGTACTTATCACATGGACGGCTATTACATATATATGGTGCACCATAGCTGTTGAGAGCGCAAGCATGCCTTATGTGGCAGCTGAGTGTTACAGCTAGGAAGTCAGATTCTGGGATTCAAAGAGCAACTCTTCCACTTTCTCCATGTCTGATCTTTTGTAGGCCATTTAATTTATCTGTGATTTTGTTTATTATCTGTTAAATGCAGAAAAAATAGCCATAAGTAATAATACCTATCTTAGAAGGATATTATGAGGATTCAATGAACACTCAGTACCTGGTTCTAACTCAGTGCTACATAATGCTATTATCATTAACCTCTTGAAGGTTTGGTTCTCATACCTAACATGAGATTATAACAATATCTATCATATGAGGACACATACAGAGGGCTTAGGACAATATTCCATGGATTAATAAATGCTCATACATTAGCTGTTATGATTCTAAAAGTTGCTAATACATAGTAGATGTACTGAAAGTTTGCATTAAACACGTATATAGATAAATTAAGTGTAATGTGCATTATCATTTTACTCATTTCTCATTCCATGAATGACTTTCTTTTTTTTGTGCTAATGACTTGTGCATGTGTCACATCTCCTACTGTATTGCATGTTGGAATGGACTTCTCACTTTATTTGAAACTGATGGACACAAATCTCTGCAATTTTTCAGATGTATAACTCTTAAACAATTACTGAACTTTATCTCCCATCTTTATTTCTGCAAAATGAGAATATTGTTCTAAATTATCTCTCAGGTACTTTTGTATTTCTAGTTTTAATGACCTCAGTGTTCTAAAGAGTAGAGTCTGAGACTGATTCCTCTTTGTAGACCCACAGTATTATGTAGTCTACTCAGAAAATACAATAGCTTACATGAAAAAATCACTGTAAGTGCTCAACAAAAGATTTGAGCTCACAGAAGAAAAAATCATCCAGGTTGCTGATAAATCAAAAGAGAGTATCCAATGTGAATAATGGAAAGGAAAAAAATAAAGAAAAATAAACAGAGACTCAGAGAAGTGTGGGATACCATTAACTGTGCAAATGGGAGACCTAGAAGGAAAAGAGAGAGAAAAAGAGCAGAAAAAATATTTGAAGAAAAAATGAACAAGGGGTAGTGGAAGGGGAGGTGGGCGGGGGGATGGGGTGACTGGGTGACAGGCACTGAGGGGGGCACTTGACAGGGTGAGGACTGGGCATTATACTATACATTGGCAAATCAAATTCCAATTATATATATATATATATATATATATATATATATATATATATATAGAAAAAAAGGTTGGATATTTCTCAAACTTAATGGAAAGCATTAATCTACAACTCCAAGAAGCTTAACACAATTTAGATTCTCTGCAACATAAAGAAATCTCCATCTACATTCATCATAGTCAAATTGTCGAAAGACAAAGGGGTTTTTTTTTGTTAGTTTTTTAAAGATTTTATTTATTTATTCATGAGAGGCACAGAGGGGAGAGAGAGAGAGTGAGAGAGAGAGAGAGAGAGGCAGAGACATAGGCAGAGGGAGAAGCAGGCTCCATGCAGGGAGCCCCAGGTGGGGCTCGATTCCAGGTCTCCAGGATCATGCCCTGGGACAAAGGCAGGCGCTAAACCACTGGGCCACCAGGGCTGCCTGAAAGACAAAGTTTTGAAAAGCAGGAGGAAAATAACTTATAATGTACAAGGGAATTTGAATGAGATTAACAGTTGATTTCTTTTTCCTTTTTTAAAATTTTAATATTTTATTTAAATTCAATTTGCTAACTAATAGTATAATACCCAGTGCTCATCCCATCAACTGCCCTCCTTTCACCCAGTTACTCCATCTCCCTACCTGCCTCCCCTTCTGCAACTCTTTGTTTGTTTCTTAGTTAGGAATCTCATGTTTGTTTTCCTCTCTAATTTTTCCCCTTTCCCTTATAGTCCCTTTCACTATTTCTTATATTCCACATATGAGTGAAACCAATGATAATTGTCTTTCTCTGATTGACTTATTTCACTCAGCATAATACCCTCCAGTTCCATCCATGTGGAAGTAAATGGTAGATATTCATCCTCTCTGATGGCTGAGTAATATCCCATTATGTATGTAACCACATCTTTTTTTATCCATCCATCTGTTGATGAACATTGTGGCTCCTTCCACAGTTTGGCTATTGTGGATGTTGCTGCTATGAAGACTGGGATCCAAGTGTCCCGTCGTTTCACTACATCTGTACCTTTGGGGTAAATACCCATTAGTGCAATTGCTGGGTCTTAGGGTAGCTCTATTTTTAACTTTTTGAGGAACCTGCATACTGTTTTTCAGAGTGGCTGCACCAGCTTGTATCCCCACCAACAGTTGATTTCTTATCAGAAATAATGAAACTCTGAAGACTTTGCAATGACATGATAAAAGTGTTAAAAGGAAAAAAACCCTATCTTACAAAGAATTCTTTCTCTAGCAAAAACCTGTAGAAACTGAAGAGGAAATAGACATTCCTTAGATAATCAAAGACCTCTAATGAGGTTTTCCAGGTTCTTTCCTCCTGCCTTAAACATACTGTGGTTCACATTAACATAATAAGTCTTAATCGAGGCATATGGTCACCTCACTTATATTAAAAAAGGCCTTTTGGGTTGTGAATTATCCCTATTTTATACTTACTTGAATAGGTTATATCACATTTCTCAGGGAAATATGCTCAGTAAGTCCAGAGATCTCAGGGTTTTTTTTGGAGGGGTGGCAAAATTCTGAGTTTTTCCAGTGTAACTCTTTTTCAAATTTTTATTTAAATTCTAATTAGTTAACATACAGTGTAATATTGGTTTCAGGAGTAGAATTCAGGTGGGTTTTTTTAAAACCATTAGCAATTTTAAACAACAATGAATATCATGCTAAAAGCAACTGATAGGCATGTTTGTAAGTTGGTAGGATTGTGTCACCTGCCTTCTTTCTTTCCCAAAAACAGGAGAAAATGGCTTGTAGACCTGCTTCTCAATCCCCTACTCCAGATTTGCTGGAATGTTGTCAAATTCTTCAGGCTGCTCGTGAAACACTCATCAAAGCCCTTTGGACAGTAAGCGTACATGCTGTAAGTGCATGGAGAAAAAGTGCAGGCCATTAGTGGTGGTAATTGTCCATTTAAATTATTCTCACATCAATGGAAGAATAGATTTCTTAGTACTTGCAGAGTTTAAGTATATTATAGATTTATGCTATGTGAGATTAAATTAAAACATTTCATTTCACTGAAAATTCAAACAATGCAAGGCCTTTGCATAATTAAGTAAAATCCTGGTTCTGTTGGTCACTGCAATTATCTTATTCTGGAACACTATGTGTAATTGAGTTTTGAATTGAAGGCAGTGGAGCAAGTCTGTCAGAATCAATTGAATTGATTTTCACTTATGCAGATGAATTGAGTGATACAGTGGTTGAACTTCTTTTTTGAACAGATTAGATTCCTGATATAGGCCAATTTTTCATATTTCAAATCTTGTACAGTTTCTCAAATACTTTTCATAAATATATCACAACCTTTCCTGAACAAACAATATGGCAAACATGCTCACACTATGTTAAGTAATTAGTCCTAAAACTGAAAATCACGAATTACCTTTTCTGAAATGGAGTAACTAAAAATGTAAAGTACAAATAACTCTAATAGAATTAGACCACAAATACGGAACATTTATGGAACATAAAATGGAGGATAGACCAAAATGTTAAATATCAAGGATTCTGGCCAGGAGTTGCCAAGGATCATTCTGAAACCAAATAAAACAAAATCAAGAGATCCTAAGAGGGAAGGCACCTGATTACTGAGTCCCTGAATATCAATGTTCCTGGAGCAAAATCTATCCCTCCTGGAATTCTAAATTAAGTAAACATATATTCTCTTTTGCCCATAAACTCACTTGAGTTTTGTTTCTGTTGTTTTCAGTCAAAGAATTCTGACATAAAAATAGGATATCTGTGAGAAAATAGAAAACTCTGTGTGTTTTCTGGCTTTGTATATAATAGGCATATGTTACGAATGTTGAACTTCTTAATATCAGTGGAATTTTATATAGTATGACTTATAGTTATATATTATATTTTTCTATGTTTATTTTAATGTAGAAAAGGATAGTCATATTAAATAGTAAACATCATACATTTACATAAAATTTAAGAAGACCAGATCTTATATAAATTCTATGATTATGAAATACTAATTTAATATAATAGAATGAGATAGGAATGAATGTTAATAACTATTGGAAAGAAAATATCACATGCTGTGGGCTAAAAGAAATAAGTCAAACAGAGAAAGGCAAATACCATATGATTTCACATATGTGGAACCTAAAAAACAAAAAAAAACAAATAAACAAATAGAAAAAAACCCGTAAATAAAAACAAAGTGGTGGTTGCCAAAGGGGAGGAGGTTAGGGGTGGCAGACAAAATGGGTATGTAGGAGTGGGAGATCCAGGCTCCCAGTTATGGAACGAATAGATCACAGGGATGAAAGGCACAGCATGGGGAGTACAGTCAATGGTGCTGTGATAGTGCTGTGTGGGGAATACAGTATAATGTATAGACTTGCCAAATCACACAATTTTGTACCCCTGAAACTAATGTACATTATGTATCAACTGTACTTCAATTCTAAAAAAAAAAAAAAACAACAACAACATCTTAATTTAGATAAATAATTCATAGATCCAGGAAAAAATTCAAGTCAATCAATAAATGTCTTTCTTAAAACTGAGATGCATTTTACAATCAATAAGTACATTTAAAGGGATTATTTCTTATTCAGTCCCTTGTTCCTGTTCCTTTACGCCTATTATTGACTTTGTACTGTTCTGGTCATAAACGATGTCTTCAAAATCAAGGAACTTGAAAGCCCTGCAGAAGTGGTGTAGTTTTTACATATTTACGATATATGCAAGACTGAGAACAAGTGATAAAATATCAACATGAGGACTTTGGGGAAAAAAAATAAGCATAAGCAAGGATAGTGAAAGGCAGACTTACTTACATAGACCCTAGCAAGATCTAGGCAGTAAGATCAATATCTTACCTGCAGTGTCTTATTCCCTTTTCTTAATGGCATTATCAGATGAGTGTTATCATTGTTCTTATTAACACCTATTTTACAAATGAATTAAGTGGATCTCAGGGCATCTAAGTGATTTGCATGAGTTTACAGACCTTGAAGCTGTCAAATTCAAATCCCGATGATCCCAGGGTGGGCAGGACTACACTGTGGTCAGATTCTGGTCACCTTGATTTTGCATGTTGGGTCTACTTTGTGACATTGGAGAGGTCACTAACTTCTCTGTCTCTGTTTTATTTATATGATGGTAATAATAACACAAAGACTAAGAAATTAGTACATGGAAAATCCTTAGAGTATGCCCAGAACAATCTAACAGTTTTCAAAGGATAAATTATGATTATTATTCTGTGGTAATATGCCTGAAATTTGGCAGGTTTTCAATAAATAGTGGAAACTGTTATTAGTAATAGTAGTATTGTCTAAAAATTCCGATGTAATACAATTGGCAGAAGTTACCAAATTTTATTTTTATAAAAATAAAAGTTTTTTTAGAAAAAAAATTTTGAAACTTGTTTTTTCTCTTTTCAAATAAATGCATTTCCAGATAAAATTACTTAGATTTACATTATTCCAATGCATTAGTTTAACATCTTTTAAATTAAACCCCAATAAGCTAACATAAAGTCTTAAACTATCTGGAATGGAATGAAAGCCAATAGAAAGTAATTTTTTTAAAACACCTTACATTGATTCTAAATAATTTTAAACATTGATTTAACAAGACATAATGATTTTTATGCACCATTTCATATAGAGTAATTGGAGCATAGTGTTACCTCATTTACTATCACTTACATGACTAAGGGGTTCCATATCTAACTAAGTAGGGATCCAGATTTTTATGATGCTATTTTGCAAACTTTATTGTTGTTTTATTCATAGCCTCAACATGATTGCAATTTGTTTAAACCCAATAACACTTTAAAATAATTGTCTTTAAATCCATTGCTAAATGGGATAATCAACTTTTCATTAGAGTTGCAATCATTTATATTACAGTTG
This sequence comes from Nyctereutes procyonoides, assembly GCF_905146905.1. NCBI lineage: Eukaryota > Metazoa > Chordata > Mammalia > Carnivora > Canidae > Nyctereutes > Nyctereutes procyonoides. The sequence continues at coordinate 60,915,247 of NW_026575146.1, read as the reverse complement.
ACATTGTAATATTTCATAAACTTACTTTAATTTTTTTTAAATTGCCGTTGGTACTTGCCTTGAATATTTGCCTTGGGTGACCCATGCATAAACTCTAACACAGGTCTCCTAAGAGAAAAGACAAAAAGAAAACTATTTTCAGTTAGACAATAATGAGCCACTCTGTGACATTGGCTAAACCACAGAGCTGTTATCAAGTATGTATTGTTCTCCTGTAAGAAAGTGACTCCCTTATTAGGAAGATAAGATTATGCCAACAATAATCGTTTTCATAAAATCATGCCACTTTGCTCTTTAAATAAGCTAGAATGATTTCAGTAAAGATATCCACAAAAAACCCTAGGGTCATTTTACATTTCCATATACCAAATAATCTTGAATTAAAACTTTAAGTACAAGGGTGCCTGGGTAGCTCAGTGGTCGAGCATCTGCCCTTGGCTCAGGTCGTGAGCCTGCCTGGATCTCAGGTCCTGAGATCAAGTCCCACATCAGGATCCCTGCAGGGAGCCTGCCTTTCCCTCTGCCTATGTCTCTGTGTGTCTCTCATGAGTAAATAAATAAAATCTTAAAAAAAAAAAAAACTTCAGTTACAAATTGCCTTTACTGGAACTGATTTCACATGATTTGGTAAAAGCAGACTGGAACCTCTAATTGCAATATTTGAGGTAGCACCCCTAAAATCTAGTGACCAAAATCACAGAGTTCTACAATATGTATAAAATGCTTCTGAAGTTCAAAAATCTGCAAAGGGAAAACAGTTTTAAAGTATTTTCAAATTGTTTATCCCACTCACAGTCATATGAAAGCATATTAAAATTGCTTCTCTACCAGCAATTAATCCACTGGAGTCACTGAAACATAATTTAAAGATCTAGTAAAGCAGGTTCAATTGCCTTGTTCTTTATACAGATGAAAGAAGTTGAGTAACTTGCTTAGAATGATAGATCTAGTTCCTAGAATTAGGATTAATGGGCATTAAAAAAACAAAAAATAAATCTGAAGTAGAAATAAGAACAAGATCAAGAGGGCAAGGGTGCAATTCACTGAAGCTAAAATTTCTGCCTGGAATAGTTGTAATGGCTCAAAACAGAAGTGTTCCAAAGAAGGTTTCCTGATAGTTTTGGGAATCGAGATCTACACTCAAATACACCATACTCAACATGTTGAAAACCAGACACAGAATATCTTGACAAGAGCAAAGGAAAAACAATCATTATGTCCAAGGGAACTGCAATAAAGTTAACAGGTAACTTCTTATCAAAAATAATAGAAACCAGAAAACAGTGGAATGGTGTATTTGGAAAACTGAAAGAAAAAACATATATAAAACCTGAGACAAGAATCTTATATCACATAAAATTATTTTTCAAGAGTGAAGGGGAAATAAAGTCATTTTCTGATAAACAAAAACTGAAAGCACTTGTTACTAGCCAATCTGCTTTACACAAAACTCTGAAGGAAACTCTTCAGGCTGAATGCAAACAAATGTGATGGTAATTTGAATTCATAGGGGGAAAAAGAGCATTGGTAATGATAATTATGTAAATAATTATAACAGACAATATATTTAATCTCCCTTCTGTTAACTGATTTAAAAAATATACATGGGGCACCTGAGTGGCTCAAGTCTGTTGAGCATCTGATTCTTGATATCAGTTCAGGTCATGATTACGGGGTCATGAGATCAAGCCCTGCATTGGGCTTTTTGCACGGGACCCTACTTGAGACTCTCTCTCTCTCTCTCTCCCTCTGCCCCTCACCTTACTCACATGTTTACTCTCTCTCTATAAATAAATAAATAAATAAATAAATAAATAAATAAATAAATAGTATACATTATGTATGTATTATTGGGACTATGAAAATATAAACTGTAAACTGTAATACATGCGACACAGTAAAAAAGAGGCAGATTAGAATAAAGCTGTATTGCAATGTGGAAATAATACTAGATGGTAACTTAGATCCATAGGAAGAAATGAAGTGGTAAATAGAAGGTTAATATATCAAACTCTAGAAATATATACTCGCTCTCTCCTCCTCTTAGCTTTACTAAATTTTATAAAATTATAAGCAATAAAAAAATAAAAAAAATTATAAGCAATAATTATAGAAATATGCTCTTGTATCATAATAGATATTATATGCATAACAACAAGAGCTATATAGGATCAAAATATCTATACCTAAGGCACCTGAGTGGCTCAGTGGTTGAACATCTGCTTTTGGCTCAGGTCTTGATCTCAGGGTGGGATCAAGTCCCGCATCAGGCTCCCCTCTCAGAGCCTGCTTCTCCCTCTGTCTATGTATGTCTCTGCCTTTCTCTCTGTGTCTCTCATGAGTAAATAAATAAAATCCTTAAAAAATATATCTATACCTAACTGGAGTTAATTTATTTTAACTTAAAGCCATAGAGTTGAAAATAATTTTTAAAAATTAATATTTTAAAGCAGAAAATAGGGGATCCCTGGGTGGCGCAGCGGTTTAGCGCCTGCCTTTGGCCCAGGGCGCGATCCTGGAGACCCTGGATCGAGTCCCACATTGGGCTCCCTGCATGGAGCCTGCTTCTCCCTCTGCCTGTGTCTCTGCCTCTCTCTCTCTCTCTGTGACTATCATAAATAAAAAAAAAAATTTTAAAAATAAAGCAGAAAATATCCTCCCATTGCTAAAGAAGCTAATAAATGAGGAACAGAACAGAAAAGACATTATACACATAGGAAAATAGAACAAAAGAGCCAATGTAAATTCAACCTTCTCAGTAATAATAAATGTGAATGAATTAAACAACTCAATTGAATGATAGAGATTTTCAGATTGGATTTTTAAAAAAGCAAGATCCAACTATATGCTCTCTGTAGTAGAAATTCTGAAGATTCAATATACAAGTAGATTGAAAATAAAATAATAGGAAAAAGTACACTATCCATATAACAATCCATAAAAGAGCTGCAAAGTCTATTTTAACATCTGACAAAATAGATTTCAAAGCAAGACATTTTATTAGAGAAAAAGAGAAACATGTTATAATGAGAAAAGAATAAATCCTTCACAGAGATGTAACAGTTATAAATGTATAGGCATGTAGAATCGGAAGCCCAAAACACATGAAGGAAAACTTACAGAATTTAGAGAAGAAGTAGACAGTTCAAAAATAATGAATGGAGATCATCAAAGTCTCACCTTCAGTCATGGGGAAAGAACTAACCAGAAGATCAACAAAGGAATAAACTCACTACAGCTAACACGTATCTATAGAACACTGCACCAGACACCAGCATAGTACACATTCTCCTGATGTGCATGCAGAAACACTTTTCAAGATGCATCATTGGATTAGCCATAAAAAAAGTCTCAATAAACTTTTAAAAATTAAAATCATACTGAGTATGCTTTCTGACAGCAATGGAACTAAATTAAAAATCAATAATCCAAAGAAACTTGGAAAATTCACGAATATGTGGAAATTAAACAAAATATTCTTGAATAACAAAAGGATCAAATTAAGAGTCATGAGGAAAATCAGGAAATACTTTGAGATGCCTGAAAACAAAAATGCAGCATACCTAAACATATGGGATACAGTGAAAGCAGTGCTTATAGGGAAATTGATATTTATAAATGCCTAGATTAAAAAAAACCAATAACCTAAATATCTGCCTTGAGAAATGAGAAATGTAAAATAAAACCCCAAACTAGAAGATAGGAAAAAACAATGAAGAATAGTATGGAAATAAAATTTAAAAATAGGATAAGAGACAAAAATCAACAAAATTAAAACTTAAAAATTAAAACAAAATCAAAACAAAAAAATAAAAGTCAAAAGCTTTTTCTCTGTCAGATGAACAAAACTTTAGATCAACCAGTTTGAGAGAAGCCTCAAACCACTGAAATCAGAAATAATAAAGAAGTATCACTACTGACCTTACAGAAACAAAGACTCTCAAGGGAGACTCTCAGGAGAGCAGTATGCCAACAAAGTAGATAAACTTAGATCAAATGGAAAAACTCCTGGAAATTCGCAAACCACCCAAGTTGACTCAAGAAGAAATAAAAAATTGGAATGGACCCGCAACAAATAAAGAACTCAAACAGTAAATAAAACACATCTAGGTGATCTCAACATAAACCCCACTCCTGGTGTGGTGACCCACAATTGAAAGGGAATGCAATACCCAGAATTCTCCCTGACGGGTGAAGGGTTCAACCTCACATTGGGCAACCCAACTTTTAAAGACTGGCACCCAAACCATGTGAACAATGGGGCTTGTGCCCTGAGATCTGCAGGGCTGTGGAGGACAGAGAAATGGGTCTTACTAGGGTTGCCCACAGACCCACTCCACCCAGGGCCCAGCACAGAGGTAGCTCTTCAAAAAGCACCCAGGCTCTCTGTGAAAAAGGACACATTTGCTCTTTTTAAAAATGTGAACCTGAGGGCCAGACACCTGCTGGGAAACTCTCCAGAGACAGAGGCTAGTAGGCACCATCTTCTGCTCTCCCTCTGCTTTTCTAAAGCCAGTGGATATCATTTCTTTTCCTTTTCCAAGGGGTGCCATCTTTATGCTCCAGCTGGTGGGTGTAATCTTCTCACCTTGCTAAAGCTTAACAGACAGCATCTTTTTATTTTCTTTTGAAAACACTTTTATTTATCTTTTTCTCACTTCTTTTCCTTTTCTTCTCTCCTTTTTCTTTTTTCACAGGATGACATGTTTCCATTCCTTCTCGTCTTGCTCCAGCCAGTAGGCACCATCTTTGTGCTCTTCCTTTTCTTTGCAGTATCTTCCAGAAAGAAGCTTTTGCAGACATTGGGTGTCCCAGTTTTTATGTCTGTTGACCCATTCTTTGTGACTGCCACCTAGAAGTCACCCCTAGATCACCTAGTTCTGGAAGCCAAGGAGCTTGTGTTTTTGGGTCCCATGGGACTGTAACAATCAGAGTTCTGGGCAGACTCCCAGTGCACTGCTCAGATAGACAGAACACACCCCAGTCCTTTGGAGAAAGGGGTCTATTTGCTTGTCTACAACCTTTTGCCTCAGGGGCAGGTTTCTGGTTTGTCATGCATAGAGAAGTCTAAGGAGGTGCATTCAAGGAATGGAGGGCAGTAGACACCATCTTCGCAATCTTCTCCTGGAGCAAGGCATTTTCTAGAAAACAGTTTAAACCCTTATCTGGTGCCCTGGTGTTTGCAAATGCAACCAGTGGATACTTTGGTGGATAATGCAGTATGTCACTTACATTTTGGCAAAAAGATAAATAAACAGGTGTAACATAGAGTTAATGGGAATAACACAGAAGAAAGAGAGAAAGGCACAAAGGAAATGGCTGAATAAGTAATTGTTGAGAATTTCTCATGAAGCCACAGATCTGAGAAGCTCAGAGAACACCAAGCAAGATGAGTACCCAAAACACTGTACCTAGGCACATCAGATTTGAACTGCAGAAAATCAAAGAGAAAGAAAAATCTTTAAAGAAAGAAGAGGGAGAAAAATGAATTATGAACAGAGGAGCAAGGAAAAGAGTTGTATTGGACTTTTCTTTAGAAATTGTGCAAGCAGGAAGAAGAAAGTGAAATATTTAAAGTGTTGAAAGGAAAAACAAAAACAGAAACAAAAAGCCACCAACCTGGGATTTTGTATCCAACAAATTCATGCTTCAAAAATTAAGGAAAAATACTTTCTCCAACAAATGAAAATCAAGGAGATTTGTTAGCAGTGGATCTGACTTACATGAAATATTAAAATTCTTTAGGAAGAAGAAAAATATTGGTCAGAAACTTGGTTCTACATAAATAAAGGAGGGGTAGCTAGAGAAGGAAATGCATATAAAATAAAAATCTCTTATTCTTTTTTTACTTTTATGTTTTTGAAGATTTTATTTTATTTTATTTTTTTAAAGATTAATTTATTCATGACAGACACAGAGAGAGGCAGAGACATAGGCAGAGGGAGAAGCAGGCCCCTCTCAGAGAGCCTGAAGCAGGACTCAATCCCAGGACCCGGGATCACGCCCTGAACTGAAGGCAGACACTCAATCACTGAGCCACCCAGGCGTCCCAGCACTTTCTCTTATTCTTAACCTACTAATTAAATAACAGTTTCTTCAAATTATTAATAACAGAATCTAGGAGTAATCAGTAGAAATTCAGGGAGGCTCCTTTCTATAGAAGTCAAGTAAAACAATCTAGGCCAGCCATGCACATGTTTACTCCTCATTTTGTCTAAAATTCTCTCACTTCATGATTAAAACACCGTAAAGATATTCAGGCTTTTCTATAGCAATTCACTTTCCTATTCTTCTATTTATTTAGTAGAATTTAGTAGAATAAAGGAGCAGCATTAGCTCTTGATCTATTTCTATTTATCCAGAAATAAAATGCTGCTCCTTGAAAAGGGCATGTGTATTGCTCTTATCTGTTCTTTGAGCCTTCAGTAGACTAAAGTATCAAAAAAAAATATCACTTTCAGTTGATATAAAAGATCTTTTTTTCTTCCTCTGTCGCTTTCTTCTATGGGAACTTCTCTAACCACAGGGCATCCATGATCGTCTAATTATTATCTGAAAGTACAGGTAGAAGAAACCCATCCTGGAGAAAATAGCATTTGTTCCTAAGATTGTCTCTAAGGGAGAAATTGACTTCAACTGACCTAAAGATAGAAGAGTTTACCTTAGGAAAACTGAATGCAACCTGTGGAGAGGGGGTGTTATTGTAAATCAGCTTTATCTCATCTTGCCATCTCTAAGTTCTTTTACTGCCATCAAATTGGCCTTTCTCACTCCCTACAGGTATCTTAAGCAGAAGCCCAAGCTGTGTGGTCACTTTCGGGTTCTACAAGTCTGATACACAGCCCACTCGAACACCCCAGTCTCATACCAAGGACCAACCTGTCTACTCCCCTGGGCCAGGGCAGGGCAGTCAGACTGTGACTCAAACCCCATTAGTGCACAGTTGGGCAGTCTGCTCACTCACATCTCTTCCTACTCAAACACTGTGGAGTGTAAGGGTATTAGTCTACTTCTGATATGCTCCTGCCCCGTCCATTTCTGAGGCTAACTCCCCAGAAGTAGGAGCACAATAGGGGAAATAGAGGAAAGAAGACTTCCTCATGGAACTGATAACTTCTTGGGATACCACTGGCATGGTTCTGGGCTTTGGTTTTCTCTGTGACAGATCATATGATGGTTTCCATGATTCCCCAGGTGATATTCAGCTCTATCTTGGCCCCTCTGTTACTGGGAGACACTTCCAGACTAGCGGCAGCCTCCCTATATCAGTGCATAGTTTCTTCTGCTATCTTGCTTTGGGTGGGCACTAAAATTGTTGAGATTTTTTTTCTTCACTCTGAAATGGGACAGTCCTCTCATTCTCATTTTTCCCAGGCACATGGCACCAGAGTATAGGATGTCTCTGCTACAGGAGATGATATAGTCTCAATCTCCATAAATTTCCCAGAACTAATCTCTCTAGATATCCCTCAGACACTCAGGGACAGAGGACAAGCTCCCTCAAGAATTTCTTCCCACACTTCACTCTACTTGAGGAGCAGCCCAGGCTTCACATGAAGTTCACATTTCAACAACCCATTAAGCTTAAGAGTGAGATGTCCATCTCTCTTCTTACAGACATTCCTATCTTTCAAATGTCTCTCAGAGAGCTCCACCCACTCCACACTTGCTGGTGGTTGGAGAGTGAGACAAAGCTTACCACGCTAAGCTTTTGACAGTTTTTACTCCTGCTCCCTCCAACAGACCTCCCACCTTAACCAGTGATCTCTGGGCATACAATAAAGGGAGAGATGCAGTGAGGCAACGTTGACTGGAGAGAGATTCTTATGTCTACTTGTTGGTGGTGGAAAGTGGCCATACACACACAGATGGCTCTCCGTAGAATACAAGATGCTTAGAACCTACTCGTGTTAGCCATGGGGACTGACTATTCATTCAGGAGTTTAAAAAGAAGCTCTATACGACATGGTGTTACATAAAATTTATTTTGTTCTCTTCAATCATTAAGGCAATATTTTTATAATGTTGAGTCTTAGGATAAAACAGAAAAGTAATATATAAAAAAAACCAATCACGTACACTTCCACGATCTATGCACAATATATGCAATTCATATAATGGTACATTACCACATAGTCTGACTCAAAAAACTGTAGAACAATTAAATCTGCCCCTCTTCTAATAAACCAAGCTGTCATGGAAGAAATGTGTAATTTCCTATTCCCATAAAACTAATTTTCATTAAATAGCCAGAATAACATAATGATCAAAATATATAAAAACAAAGTATCACCTACTCTTTCTATGCCACTGAGCCAAATTTGGTTCAGCTCATGGAACACTGACCACCAGTGGAGCTGGCCCTGTGCCCGGTGCTGAGGAATGTGATCAACAACCAGGATAATGCTCCTGTCTTCAAGGAGCTCATAGCCTAGATAAAGAGACAGAAATGTAAACAGATACTCATAAGAAAACATGCATGGAAACATGATATACTGTCTAGGAGCATGCATGGTGAAGACTGTCTGCAGAGGGCAAGGGATTCTTCACAGAGAATGTGGTGCCTGGGCAGAATGTGGATGCCTGAGGGACTCGTCTTCCAGACTGAGAAGGTGAGGACTTGGAGACAGGAGATGGTAGTTAAGGTAGAGCTCACAGCTCATGCAAATTCGTGGTGTGCACCATAACTCTAGGTTTATGGCCCGACTAGCATTCCCATGGTGTCAGGTTGGGGTTGGGCTGGGAGTGACAGGAGGGGCCCTGGGCAGTGGTCTGTCATGACGCTTTGGAGATCTAATGCCACCTTTTTGGCACTAGAATGACAACGATACAATCAGATGCAGGTTTTTTGAAAGCTGTGGGAGAGCAGATTGAAAGAGGGTAAAGCATAAGACATGAACACCAATTAAGAGACTCTCCTAATAAGACAGATTAGTGATGATGCAGGTCAGCATGGCAGGATGATAGTGACAGGGTATAAAATCTGATGCTGTGACAGAGACCAAAACAGCACCAGCTTAAATTAAACAAGGCTTCAGTTTTGGTCTAGGCATTTGCAGGCCACGGCCAGTGTGGACATGCCTAGGTGTGGAGGTCCGGGTTCTTCTACCCTATTTGGGCTGCTCTGCAATCCCTAGTGTGTTTCTCCTCTTCGTTTTCCAGGATGGCTCATTACCATGAACACAGTAGTGGTGGTAGAGAAGAGGTAATAAGTGTCTATGCAAAGAGGTAGCAATAAAGTGCAGAGATGCAAGGATAAGGCAGATGAGGACCAAAGTACCCACCCGAGAGTCTATGACCTGAAGGAGGCAAAAGTTATAAACGGTGACTTTCTGAGCCTCTGAAGGAATTTAAAAAAAAGTTCTCTCAGTCATCAGAAAGGATGAAATCTTACCATTTACATCGACATGGATGTAACTGGAGGGTATTATGCTGAGTGAAATAAGTCAATAAGAGAAAGACAATTATCATATGATCTCAGTCTCACGTGGAATTTAAGAAACAAAACAGAGGATCATAGGGGAAGGAAGGGAAAACTGAGTGGAGAAAAATTAGAAAGGAAGACAAACCATGAGAACTCTAGGAAACAAACAGGGTCGTTGGAGGGGAAGGGCGTGGGGGATGGGGTAACTGGGTGTTGGGCATTAAGGAGGGCACGTGATGTGATGAGCACTGGGTGTTATATGCAACTGACGAATTACCGGACACCACACATGAAACTAAGTATGTACTATATGTTGGCTAATTGAATTTAAATTAAAAAAAATTTAAAGTTCTCTTTGAAATAAAGGACCAGAAGAACACAGAAAGAGATTGAAAGGATTTGTGAAAAACAGTCCACACAGAAATGAATGGCACATTCTATGTAGCAGAAAGGAGACTGGATGCTGTGAACAGAACAGTGAAGGATGCAGAGGGAATGGAATAAGTGAGGAAAAAATGCAAATGAAAAACTTGCAAAAGAGTTAATACAATTGATTAATAAGGTTGCAGCACACATGTGAGCAGACAGAAATGAAACAAGTGCAAATTAATTCAAAAGAAATATATGTCTTGCCTGTCAAATTTTAAAAGATGAAAAATTAATATTGATGCAAGAAAGAGCAAATTTCATAATTTCTGGTAAAAATGTGCTTTTGGCAACATACCATGTCTTAAAAGCAGTATACTCTCCTAGAGAGTAATTTCATTAAAAAAAAATAACACCTTGAGGAAATTAATTTTAAAATGTGGAAAACTTACTAAACCAGTTTTTCTTCCCTCAGTGACACTTGCAGAAAAAAAATTGGGAGAAACCGAAATGTCTGGCAATATGGAATTACTCCATAATTATCTATGTAGTGCGTGTTGCATGCTCAAGGTGAGGACCTAGGTTTTCAGCTTTGCTGGCACTTTTACAGAGTGAGAAAGCAGGACTGACAGCCCTTGGATACAATGGACACAGGTTGTGGGGCACATGATATTTTTAAGGTCCCATGAGGTATTTTAATTTCTTTTAAAATTAGGAGAAAAATAATTATTATCCTACATTATAACCCAGTCTGTCTGTATACCAATGCAGTTGTGAAATACAATTTTTAAGATGATTTTTGAAGGAAGGAGTCCACAGAGGCAGAGGTGCCTAGGACCCTCAAAGTCACCACAGGGCCACCAGAAGCAGGAGTTCCTGACATTGGCCACCACCCCAAGGCCTCTGCTCTGCTATTCCAGCATCACTACAGAGAAAGAGGAGAAACGTGATGGAGTCCAGGCTCAAGCCTCTGAAATGCCCTTGGGACAGAGCACTGGGAATCCCAGAGAATTCACCAACTACAGCTGTTCTGGGCCATGTTCTGAAGCCACTGAGAGGCAGGTGCACTGGGAGTCTGCTGGATTTGTTGGAAGGTTAATATTTTTAAACATACGTATGTGGAAATTTTTCCATTATATGTTACTGGGTATAAAAAGCAAGATGAAAAATGTCAGATGCAATAGGATCCCATTGGTATATGAAGGAGCATGTCCACTTGTATATGGGTAGGAAATGGCTGGGGACCCTCCAAGGTGGGATTGGATATGAGGGAAGATGGATAAAGGAGAAAGAGAGGGATCAAAATCCAGAATGTTGGAGGATTTTTATGGCAGTGAAACTATTCTGTATGCTATTACATTAATGGATATGTCAGTATACATCTGTCCAAGCCCATAGAAAATGCAACACCAGGAGCGGACCCTGATGTAAAGTATGGACTTTGGGTGATTACAATGTGTAAATGTAGGCTCATTAATTTTAAAAAATGTATCCTCCTGCTGGGAGCTATTGATAATGGGGGGAGCCTATATGTGTGTGTTTGGGTGGGGAATATATGGGAGTATATGGAAAATCTCTGTACTTTCAGCTTCATTTTGCCATGAACCTAAGCTACTCCAGAAAGTAAAGTTCATTAATTAAAAAAAAAAAAAAAAAAAAAAAAGACTTCCTTATGCTATGGTAGTTGGGAGGAAAGATGCTATTTATGAATAACCTGCATCTTGTATGGCCTAAAAGGAAGTTCTGAGGTTATGAAAAACAAACTGAAAATTTCTAACCATATACAACCAAGCATCCCAACCCCCAACACAAATTCATATGAATTCCAGCAGGGTATTGTTGAAAGTACTCTCCCAATTCTCCGTAATTCAGGGACCTCTTACTTTAAAAAAATTCATAAATTTCTCTTGAACAAAAACTTTGTAGATAACTGAAAATATTGCCCAAGTCAATCAAATGTTTTCAGGTTGCAGCTTCAAGACAGGCAATCCTACTGGAACAAATTAGAGGAGCATCGACCAAATATCATCATGAGTAAAAGTATATCAGTGACAGACCAACAAACATTTGAGAAGCATGAAAATCCTATGTAAAACTGCACATGTATGCACACACCTTCATATATCCATATATATATATGGATATCTCTACACATGCATGCACATTTATACTGAAATAATACATATGCATAAGGAAAGGTGGTCACAGCCAATGGCTTCCTCAAGCAAGAGCTCAAAAGATTGAATACAAGAATCAATTTTGTTGACTTACTTAATAATTGTCATGTCTGTGATTTGACTTTTGATTCTATATTCAAAAGGCTTTTGCATCCCCAAGCCCCATCGTTACCATACATGACATTACCTCTCCTCCTTCATTACCATGTATGCTCTGACTGTTTTTCTGATGGACTCTGCAACAGCTGCAAGGAATCTGCCCCACCCTTGCTCAGTCCCATCATTGCTCAGGGCAAGCACAGATAGGTGGCTGGCCTATATATAGGTGGCTGACCATATGTGGGTGGCACAATGAAGTGTTATGCATCAGTTCTGTTCTCTCCATAAAAGTAACACATGGTGAGAGTCCTATGTGGAATAGTGATTCTCACCAAATTTGTTGATCTCAGAAAGTGACCTTATTCAAAAATGAGACATGTAGATAGAGTGAAGGTGAGGTCATAGGGGAGAAGCAAGGGCCTCTAATCCAATACGACTGGTGTCCTGATTAAAGAGGGTGAATTTGGATACAGAGACAGATATGCACACAAGGAGAATGTCATGTGAACATGAAGGCAGAGATCAGGTTGACAGGTCTACAAACCAAGAGACACCAAAGATTGCTAGCAAACCATCAGGATCTAAGAGACACCTGAAACAGATTTCCCCTCAGACTAAGAAGAAACCAGCCCGACTGACAACTGGACCTTAGACTTCTAGGCTCCAGAACTCTGAGAAAATAAATAAATTTTATTTTTATTTGCTTCCTTTTTAATGCAAGATAGTTAGATAACTAGATAGCAAGAGAAGGAACATTGTGTCAGTAAGATCGTGCTGGGGTGTGGATACGTGTGCTGGTTGTATATGGGTGGAAAAGGGCTGGGTTTCTAGCTTACCTCTGAGGGGGATTGTGTGCAAGAAAAGATGGAAAAGGAGACACTTTGGATTTTTCTTTTTCTCTATATTGAGTTCATATTGTCAATATTATATTTCATATTCCATCGTATATTTTAAAAAATATATAGTTATATTTGTGTAATAAAACCAATTGAAAATGGGTGCACAAAAGTAAAATGAGCAAATATATAATTTACCTTCTCCGTGTCCTTATTGATAAGTCTATTTGAAGAATATTATTTCCTCTTATTGAGAGGAATTTTAAGTCATGAAATATTCGAATTATCATCAGGAAGTAAACAAACTTCCTGACTTAGTGATTTGTCTCAATTTTTCACTTTAGTTGAAGTGCTGAAATTTCCATTGTCAGAAAGCATAAATGTTCTAGTTGTTAAAAAGAAAACCACAGGCCCCAAATAATGTCACTTATGTTAAGGACCCATGTCAGTAAATGGAGTCTTACTATCCAACCTAAGTGTCACCACTATGTTCCCTCACCACCCCCACTCCGCCCTGTCCCTGCTGGCCTCATCCCACTGAGATGTAACCTTTAACCAAACAAACTGGAACTCTCTGGTCAACACCAGTAGGTAATCCCCTGATAGACCCCTCCTATTTCCCTTAGGAGGGTGAGCTTGCCTGAAACAATGCTTTCCTCAGTTATAATTTCCTTCTTTGTACCCTCTCTTTGCCTTTAAAAACCTTTCATTTTGTACAGTTCTTTGGAACTCCCCTCTGCTTGCTAGATGGAATGCTGTCCTGTTCATGAATCATTTAACAAAGCCAATTAGATCTTTACATTTACTCAGTTGAATTTTGTTTATTAACACAGTGTTTAGATATTTGTTGATAAATGATCATTCACATCCTTACTTTTAAGAGCCTACAAAGATTTTTTTATGTCAAGTCTAAAAGCTTCTTTTGTTGGCTTTTTATCTTATGGTAAAATTTCAAAAATAAAACAAAAAAAACTCCAGTTACTGAAATAACAAAGTGGTTCTCCTGTATTTAATAATAAAGTGCAGAAACAACACTCTTAAGAACTTCCCACAAACCTAAGACAATTGATTTCAAATGAAAATGAAAAAGAAAAATTAGAATTGCTAATTAAAAACAGGCTTGTTTTGACAGGAATATCATTCATCAGTGTGTGTTCCAGTCAATGCCTTTATATTTTGTTATTTGAAAATAGTCTAAGAAATGCATGTTTACTAGTTTATAAAAGTTCAGCATTATATGGATGAAATGTCAATGATATATTCTTTGCTAAGAATGAGAAATTCACCTTTTAACTTTTAAATTTCACTTTTAAAAACATGAATATATATTAATTGAGGAAAGATTCACTGCCTTGTAGGTCAGGTGATATTAATTCCTTTAGATTTGCTTTTTTTTAAGCCATATATTCTCTTGGAAAATCCAGTTTTTGATGTTTATCATTGTATGACTATTGCCACTTTAAACCAAATAATTTTTTTATTAAATTAACAAACAGAATATATAACTTTCTTGCACTTTCAAATATGTGTTCCTGGAACAGCAAGCAATATTTTTGAAATGACAAGTGAACGGATATTATATAGCATTCAGCCATAAACAACTTCACAGTCCAAATAAAATCTACCCTATAAATTTTGTATTAAAATTGAGTGTCTGCTGGAAATTTATATTTTCCCAGAATAACTAAGGACATTTTCTTCTGCTTTTATGATTGAGAGTTATATTAATCGTACATGGATTATCAATTTTCAGGTTCATATAATAATATTAAAACTCTGTCTAAAAATCTTATTGAAGGTAATGTAATCTAAGGCACTCTATTTTTTGAGGTGGACATAAACTCATCTGGTAATGGATATCTGTGCTGTGCAAGTGAGTGATTTGTTTTCTAGGCTGAGTAAAAGGAGTCAACAGAGAGAGAGGGATGAGATATATGTGATATCTGGGATAATGGATGGAGCAAATTTTCAGAGCTGACAGGAGGAAACAGGGTGAAGAGAACTGTGTGTGGAAAAGAGTAGGCATCACTGGAGATCTTCCTCCAGAAGAGGAGCTATTGCAAAAGGAGACCATAGAGCGTTTCTGAAGTCGGAAGAATGGAATTTGAGGAAACACTTTCAGGTCCTTTGCTCATCTTAAGAAATCCAGGAGCAAGGAAAGTGGTCATGAATTGGAGGATAGGAAGACATGCAGCTGGAATTACTAGGGAACTAAAAAATAAAATAAAGTAACCCATGACATAGATTGACTTTTATATGCTGAGCAAAACTGCGGTAACAGATGATACTAGAAATTATAAATTTGCAGAGGACTAAATGCGCTGCAGTTTATACGTTTTGGTTTATTTGCCAGAACCCTAGAGAGGAAGGACCTGGGGTCCCTTGGGATTGGGGACTGTCCTGATAGAAATATCTGGAAGTCAACAGATAAATGATTGTAGATAAGACAGGCATAGCTACTGTGATCCCGGCTGGAGATCATCGCAGTGGGTGGAAAAGCCCAAGAAAATGGAATGACCTCCAAGGCTCAGGTTGGGAGGGCTGGAGGTAGGTTGACAGAAAAGAACTGGCAGGAGGACAGGAAGCTCCAGCCCAGAGGCGCCATCACGAATGTTGATGAGATTAAGGTGGGTCAAGCCTGAGTTTGAAACGAAGCATAAATTGAGGTTATTGAGTTAAACCCTAATGAGGAATATGCTGCCTTAGCTGAAAGCTCACCTCCAGATGATTTAACCTAGCTGTGTACCTTACCTTGAGTTTTGAAAATTTTCAATAGTTGTCTTGCTCGCTTTGTTTGCTTCAGAGCTCACAGGAAGCAGATGGCTCCTGTGGCAATGTCCCTCAGTCACGCCTAAGCTACTGCTCCGTTCTGGTCATGTCCGATTTGCTAATACTACCCTTTGGGCTGGACATTCTCTCCTGGGAGGACACACTCTTACACACGTGGTTTGTGTGTAAGTTGCAGAAAGCAAGGCACAAAGCTCTCTCATTCAAGTCGCACTAAAGTGCTTGAGGCTTCATCCATGAGCAGCAAGGGCCATCATCTTTCAGAAGGTTCTCTATGTTCATAAGTCTGTCCCTTTACTTTTTTTTTCCCCAAAATTCATTGCATTTATAAATTAACTGTGGGACTGGAGTGTGCCTCCAGCAGCAGATACCAACCTTTCATTTGTGGTCTTTCTGATGCCTCATGATGTTGACATTTGTGAGAGGAGGGTACAGCTGATTTATTCTGGGAGTTGACTCACTGCCATTTGGATTCTGAGGCTTCTCCTATGTTTATAACGTTTGACAAGTCACATTTCAATAAAGAAAAACATTAAGAATGGGCTTTTATTAATAGGATGTTGATTACTGATGGATGCAAGCAACGACAGCCTGGTCATTTCAGGTGTGTGGTCCTGGGTGACCATCAAAGCTGAAGTCAATGTTAGCTAATCACAAAGGGCCATAACTCTTCATCAGTAGCCATAACTCTTACGTTCCTTTTAACTATTAATACAGTTACTTAAATTGTTCTGGCTCTACCCCTTGCCCAAAGGTATAAAACAGTCCATCAGATATTTTCATACATAATCCTTCATTGATATTCAAAACTCCTGGAAGAACAGAACATGGAGTCCTTCCAGCCCCCACAACCTTGGCATTCAGTGAGGCTGCTCTACATAAAAAATTAAGCAGCCTTTTAAAAATGCAGCAGTGTGCCGCAATGCCTTCCTGAGATGCATTATTTCTCTTTCCCAGGGAGGATTCAAGCAAATTTCCAATAAATCAAAAGTTTGGACAAACCAAATGTATGTAGCACTACTATCATTTCATTTTAATGATCCCAAACATTCAAGGTCTTTCTCTGATCCAAAGAAGCTCCTTAGACACAGAGAGTGGCTTTGGTACCTGTCTGTGGCCTGAATACCAGAGAGTTCCTTCAGTGGAGTTGGATTAAAGAGGATTGGTACCCTAAATAGAAGCACTCTCTTGGGACGCCTGAGTGGCTCAGTGGTTGGGGGTCTACCTTGGGCTCAGGCCGTGATCCCAGGGTCCTAGGATCGAGTCCAGAATTAGGCTCAGCAAATCATTTTATATGACAGAAGAGCTTAACCACTTCACTTAGATTTTCACATTTATTTTCATAGAGGTCAAAGTACTATTTGGGGATATATATATATATATATATATATATATATATATATATTCCAATGATAATGTTCTTATCATTTCTTATTTTGTATGTTTTGGCCTTATCCCTATTTTCTTAATCAAGTTGGCTGGCAATTTGTCTATTTATAAATATTTCCAAAACCCAGCATTTCTCACTAATTAAGTCTGCTACTTTATATTCTCCACATCACTAATTGTTCTTATTTTTATTTCCTTCCTCATGCCTTCTTCTGGTTTATTTTGTTGTCTTTGTCTAATTTTTTTTTAAGCTGGGAATTTAATTTGTTAGCTTTAATTATGTAAATGTTCATGCTGATAGTGTTTAGTACTATTAATTTCCCCCTGATCATTGCTTTCTGGTGTGTGGTGTTCTCATCATTTTAGTTTTAGAAAATTCTGTAACTTCAGCTTTAATTTCCTCTTTCACCCAAGGGTTGTTCAGTGGAAGGTTTATTATTTTCCAGTTGGAAAGGCCTTTGTGTTTTAATTTCTAGTTTTATTGATCAGAACGTGTAGATGTCTTCTATATGATCACACACACACATCTCATGCACATGTGAGGTATAAGAGCAACTATAATGCCAGAGTGTAGGATTCTACAAATGTCCATAAGATCTATCATATTGATAATGTTGGTTAGGTTTCTAACCTCCTACAAGTTGTTTGGTCACTTGATCTGCCTTGTTCTGAGAGAATAATAATAATAACATCTTCTATTATTAGCATGTCTCTAGCTGTATTTCCTTCCATCTCTTGAATTTGCTGCTTTATAATCTGGTTTGCTATATGACTTGGTTTGTAGACATTCATAATACTATACTTAATGAATTGCAGCTTTTGTATAAGAAAGTATGCTTCTTGATTACATTTCATGCTTTTTTCCCAAAACTTACTTAGTCTGGTGTCAGGGTAACTGCTCTCTTTGAGCTTCCATTCATTTTGTATAACTTTGTCCACTTGGTTTTTAGCCCCTTGGAATAATTTCTTGTAGTTTTGTCTCTTGTACGGAGCATCTAACTGGGTCTTTCTTGATAAGATATATTGAAAATATCCTTTTTCTTTTTGATAGGTGAGTTAAGTCCATTCACATTTACTGAGATGACTGACATATTTAGTCTTACCTTTGTCAGAATATTTTATAATTTTATGTATCTTGTTATATTTTTTATATTCTTTCTCCACCAAACATAATTGTCTTTTGCTTCCTTTTCTTTTCTGATTTTAATCTTTTCATTACTTCTTCATTTTTGTCCATATCTGTTCTTTGCTTTTCAATTTTCAATTCAATTTTTTTTCAATGAACTCAGATGTTTGTTTGCATATATTTATTTCCACTGAAATTTTGTCTCTGAGTTTTATTCTGTCCATTATTATTTCTGGGAGGAGAATTTTTTCAGTTGAAGTGTGTTGAATTTTGTTTTCTAAGGCCTGATGATAACACGGTATGGGTCGGTTCATCTTTTCCTTGTTAGTTCTGTACCTTTGGGATATTTTACAAGATTCCTAGTTTAAAGGCTTCCTGATCCGTCAGTCTAGCCAAGTCGAGATACTTTAATGGGTTCTTTGTTTTTAATGAGAAAAAAATTGTGTATACTTTATTTCTTCAATTTTCTTTTGTTTTGCAGAACTCTAAATATTACTTTTTTGCTTGGTCCTTTTTCCACTTAATTTGTAAAGCAAGCTTCTTCCTTCCTGTTTGCCTTTTTTCTCCCAAAGTGGCTCTGTGTCTTGAAGAAGCTTCCTCAGAGAGTGTGTACCTGTATGTCTCTTCTCTGGGGCCCACTGATTGATCTACCCAGACACATTTTTAGTACTTTTGCACATAACATGAACCTAGTCTTTCTGGCAATAGTTTTAGATCCCACTGCATCTTCTGATATTTTTCTTTTTCTCTCTTTCTCAGAGTTTATTTTTATTCTGTTGTTGCTCATCAAAAAGCCTTTTAAGTGGCCTTGTTAAATTCAGAAGTAAGGTGAAAACATAAGAAATCACAGACTGAAATTTATTGATTTTTTTTCCCTGTTTACTTAAAGATATTTTGAAGTTTAGGCAAGTTATTCTGAGGACATGGTTTTCATGTAGTTTTATTTCCCCTTCTTGTTCCACACTGCTTTGGGAGAAAATAGGAAAGACAGGAACACAATGTACTACTATTTTTTCCAGTTGCCTTGTTATACCTTTTGATATTGTTTCATAAACACTGAAGATCTGCATCTTGCCCTAGAAATCTTTTTTCTCCCTGCTTCCCAGATCAAATAGTTTCTAACAACTCATTTTTAAATTCATTGTCTCTTTCCTATATCATCTCTATTTCAGTGTTAAGGCCATCAATTGACAATTTTTAAAGGTATCGTATGTTTATTTAAGAAATTGAATTTTTCACTTTTAGAATTTTTATTCCTTCTTTCTAATGTCTTTTTTTCCTCTGAAAACATTTCCTTTTTAAATTTATTATGAGCATAATTCCTTTGTCTTATTGAGCATAGTTATAATAGCAGCTTTCAAATCATTGCCTCCTAATTCCCACATCTGTAAACTCTCTGGGTCAATGTCTCAGTTGATTTTCTCTTAATAATAGGAAATTTTTTTTTCGTATATCAAGTGATTTGAGATCTTATCCTGGACAGGGTAAAAGTTATATTGCAGAGATTCTGTTATTGTCTGGGAAAGATTGTTGGGTTTTTGATTTGTTTGTTTTACCAGGTAATTTTAATTGGACACAAACAGCAAAATCTGTCTCTTCAGTACAAGCTCACATCCAGCTGACTACTTTTAAGCCTAGTTCAAACAGGTGCGTAGGGATCCCTGGGTGGCTCAGCGGTGCCTGCCTTTGGCCCAGGGCACGATCCTGGAGTCCCAGGATCGAGTCCCACGTCAGGCTTCTGGCATGGAGCCTGCTTCTCCCTCTTCCTGTGTCTCTGCCTCTCTCTCTCTCTCTCTCTATGTCTATCATAAGTAAATAAATAAATAAATAAATCTTTAAAAAAAACAACAGGTGCTTAGATTCTGCTCCATTAAAAAAAAAAGATTCTGCTCCATTTATACATAATTTAGTAATTAATCAGCAATTTGAAAACTTCTTAAAATGGAGAATTTGGGTCTTTACTTCCATGACTCCCTAGTTTACCACTGCCCTTTTTCTAGCAACTAAGTTTGCCACATATTACTCCCTCTCATACTTAAAGCCAGAGAGACTCAGTATTTTTCATCATAGTTCCCCTGCAAGGGTGACTAGTGCCACCTCTTAAAACAGACACCATGAAAAAAACTGGAGAATTGTCACTCTAATTGTTGACTTCCTGCTTTTGCTTGCTCTCTAATGCCTTCAGATATATATGTGTTTTTTTTTAATTTATAGTTACATGTCTTAGAATCAGCCCAGTATGAACTAACTTACTCTATTATTACTGAAAATGGAAACTAGCAGTACTTTTTGAAGTAAAGATAATGCAAGCCAAAGGAAAAAAAACTTGTATAAGAGGTTTTTTAAAAATTTTCCCCCTGTGGGAATGATGTTCATAAGATCACCAAAGTTAGTTACACTAACCCATCCACCACAATGAGGAAAACATGAAATTATTTTTTAAAAATCCTTTGTAATTGCATTTGTATCTTTGAATCCAAAAGCTGGAAGGCAATTCTTGGCAGGAATTTCAGGGGGTGTGTACTATTAACTGCAAATGGGAATTGGTGAAAGGCTACTGTATGCATCCAAATGGCCATTTATCCTGTGCCTAAGGAAATAAAACAGTGAAGTGTAATGTTGCTAACTGGCTTGTAACTAGAGCCAGAATCAAGTAGTAGTATCTCCTGTTTCAGCCCTATGAAGTCTTGCAGCTTAAAGGAAATAGTACTTTCCTACTGCATGAGTGTAATTACTAATATTTTTAAGAGTGATGGGATTTGTGAACTTCAAATAATGTGGTTCTCAGGATAAGCACACTATTACAGCTGCCCAAATAATTTAAATAAGGGCATATAAAATAAAAAATAACTATTACGTTAATTGCATTATTTTTTTTTAATTTTTTATTTTATGATAGTCACAGAGAGAGAGAGAGAGAGAGGCAGAGACACAGGCAGAGGGAGGAGCAGGCTCCATGCACCAGGAGCCCGACGTGGGATTCGATCCCGGGTCTCCAGGATCACGCCCTGGGCCAAAGGCAGGCGCCAAACCGCTGCGCCACCCAGGGATCCCTAATTGCATTATTTTTTGCATTTTATTTTTATGATGCATTTTCTCAAACATTTTATACCTCAGAATAACCTAGGTAAAGACATGAACTGAGGTTCAAGTAAAAGAAAAATTTGACTGATAGTTTTGGAATTTGAATTCAGTTTCCCAAATACAAATAATATTCTAGCTCTCTTCCTTTTCCTCTGAGGAAGAAGACCATGCTCAATGACAACTAATATGGAAACTTACTAATTTTTGTAGTTTTCCCGCCACTACAAATATAAAATTAAAGTAAATTACACTTAACCACCAGATTAAACAATAATTGCTTCCTTTGGTTTTTAAATTGGTTTTTGCTTTCTTTTCTTTGGTTTTACCTGGGGGAATGTGGGGGGGGAATCATGTGTCTTGATTTAGCAGCCTGTTTTAATTCCCCTATTTATTTTCCTGTTATTTCCTGTCTACTTATTTTCTTAGTTTGTTTCTGCTGTGGATACTAAAGGGAAGCCAGGTTGTTAGACATACTGGTGTCTTGTGCACAATTTGAATGAAAGAATTGGGGATTTGATGTGCACAAGCGGAAGGGACTGGTCATCTAACTAAGGAAGAGATCAGTGCCAGAAATATTTTAATTAAATGAAACTAAGGTATCTACATGTACCTTGGATAAATGTGGTTGTTCATTTTTGGTGTTGATGGAATAAGATCAATGGTGATACCTTTTTATTGAGTTGTGACTCTACAGTGGAATTAATGATACACATAAAAAGCACAGAAAAATTTCAAAGTAAAATTAGTACTCCTGGTGGATTTATAAAAGTTGAGTGGACCATGCTGTTGATTCATGATTCAAATAGGACAAATAGAAAACATCCAGCAAAAAGATAATAGAAAAGATCAATAAAACTAAAAGCTGATTTTTTCAAAAAATAAAGAAAATTGACACAATTCAAGCTATCCTCTCTAAGAAAAGAAAAAAAAAGATGATACAAATAAAATTAGAAATGGAAGAGAAGACGTTATTACTGATACATAGAAATCATAAGGATCATAAGCAAATACTGTGAATACTATGCTAATGAATTGGACAACCTAAAATAAATGGGCCAATTCTTAAAAATGCACAGCCTACCAAATTGACTCATGAAGAAATAGAACATCTAAACCGAGAGATTACTAGTAAGGAGATTGGATCAGTAATCAAAAATCTCCCAACAAACAATAGTCATGGAACAGCTTCCTTGGTGAAGTCTATCAGACATTCAGAGAATTAATACCAATCTTCCTCAAACTTTTCCAAAAAAATGGGAGCAGATAAACACTTCCAAATTCATTTTATAAAGTCAGCATGACTCTGATACCAAAACTAGATTAGAATACAACAAGGAAACAAAATACAGGCCAGTGTCAGTAATGAACATAGATGCAGAAATCAACAAAATATTAGCAAATCCAATTCAACAGTACATTAAAAGGATCATGCACCACGATCAAGTGGAATATATTTTAGGGATGATAGGATGGTTCAAATCCACAGATCACTTCATGTGATGCACAACATTCACAAAATGAAGGATAATTATCATATAATCATTTCAGCAGATGCAGAAAAATCATTTAACAAAATTCAACATCCATATATGATGAAGACTCTCCACAAAATAGATCTAGAGGGAACATGCCTCAAGATAATAAAGACCATGTTAGCCCACAGCTAACATCATACACAATGGTGAAACCTAAAAGATTTTTCTCTAAGATCAGGAATAAGACAAAGAGGATATCCATGCTCACCACTTTTATTCAGTGTAGTATTGGAAGCCGTAGCCAGAACACTTAGGCAGGTAAAAGAAAAAAAATGCACTCAAATTAGACAGGAAGATGTAAAACTCACTATTTGCAGATGACATGATACTATATATAAAAAATCCTAAAGTCTCCACTGAAACATTTGTTAGAATAAAAATTTATTCTAAGAAAATTTAGAATAAAAAATTGAAATTGCAGGATATAAACTTAATATAAAAAACCTTTCTATACATCAATATTTAACCCTCAGAAATAGAAATTAGGAAAAAATCCTATTTACAATTACATCAAAAATAATAAAATACCTAGGAATAAATTTAACCAAAAAGGTGAAAGACATGTACACTTAAAACTATAAAACATTGATCAAAGAAATTGAAAAGACACAAATAAATGAAAAGATATTCCATATTTATGGATTGAAAGAATTAATATTGCTAAAATGTCCATACTCTCCAAAGCAATTAACTGATTCAGTGCAATCCGTGATAAAATTGCAATGCCGTGTTTTCACAGAAATAGAACAAACAATCCTAAAATTTGTATGGAACTACAAAGACCTCAAATAGCCAAAGCAATCTTGAGAAAGGAGAGCAAAGCTGAAGGTATTGTGCTTCTTGATTTCAAAATATTAGAGAGGTACAGTAGTTAAAACAGTATGGTGCTGGCATAAAAACAGACACATAGATAAAACAGAAGAGAGAGCCCAGAAATAAATCCATGCTTATATGATCTATTTATAACAAAGGAACCAGGAATATATAATGGGGGAAAGACAGTCTCTTCAATAAATGGTGTTAGGAGAGAACTCCTACAACTCAATAGGACAAAACGAAAAATCCTTTAAAAAATTGACAGAGGATGTGAATAGAAATGTTTCCAAAGATAAACAGATGGCCAATAGCTAGACGAAAAGGTGCTTGACATCACTTATCACCAGGGAAATGCAAATCAAAACCACATGAAATACCACCTTACACCTGCTAAAATGGCTATTAAAAAAAAAGAAAGAAAGAAAGAAATAGCAAGTGTTGGTGAGGATGTGGAGTATAGGGAACGCTTGTGCATTGTTGGTGGGAAGGTAAATTGGTGCAGCCACTATGGAAAATAGTACAGAGATTCCTCAAAAAACTTAAAAGTAGAACTATCATGACATTCAGTAATTTCACTTCTGGGTATGTATTCAAAGAAAATGAAAACACTAACTCACAAAGATCTATCCACACCCATGTTTATTGCATTGTTATTTACAATGTTCAAGATACAGAAGAATCTAGATGTTAATCGATAATGAATAGATCAGAAAAATATGGTATCCACACAAACACACACAATGGAATAATACCATGTGACTTACTTATATGTGCACTCTAACTCCCACAAATAACCAAGCTCAAGGTTACAGAGAACAGATATGTGGTTGCCAGAGGCAGCAACATGGAGAGGTGTGGGTAAAATAGGTGAAAGGTGTCAAATAGTACAAATTTCCAGTGTAAAATAATTAAGTCATGGGGATGTAATGTACAGGAGGGTGACTATAATTAACAACAGAGGGGCAGCTCTGGTGGCACAAGGGTTTAGCGCTGCCTGCAGCCCGGGGTGTGATCCTGGGGACCCTGGATTGAGTCCCCTGTCAGGCTCCCTGCATGGAAACTGCTTCTCCCTCTGCCTGTGCCTCTGCCCTTCCCCCGCCCCCCGTGTCTCTATGAATATATAAATAAAATCTTTAAAAAAAAATAGAGTACTGTATATTTGAAAGTTACTAATAGAGTACATTTTATTTTATTTTTTTTAAAGATTTTATTTATTTATTCATGAGGGAGAGAGAGAGGCAGAGACACAGACAGAGGGAGAAACAGGTTCCATGCAGGGAGCCTGATGTGGGACTCGATCCCAGAACTCCAGGATCATGTCCTGGGCCGAAGGCAGGCACCAAACTGCTGAGCCACCCAGGGATCCCCAGAGAGTACATTTTAAAAGTCGTTCCCATGAGGAATTTTT
Source organism: Nyctereutes procyonoides (assembly GCF_905146905.1). Classification (NCBI taxonomy): domain Eukaryota; kingdom Metazoa; phylum Chordata; class Mammalia; order Carnivora; family Canidae; genus Nyctereutes; species Nyctereutes procyonoides. The sequence goes on along the minus strand of NW_026575146.1, from coordinate 60,890,200 downwards.
TTTTTGTAACTGTGTATGGTGATGGGTGTGAACTAGACCTTTTATGCCAATCAGTTTGCAAAGCAGACAAATATCAGATTGCCACGTGGCATTCCTGAAGCTAATATATTATTATATGTCAACTATATCATAAATAAATAATAAATAGGCATTTAGTAATATGCTTCTTAAAATAAGCTCTACAAAATAGTTTATTAGTGTATTGATTGTATAAGTTTTGACTCCAAAACAAGTGTAATCATAATATGGAATGTGTCAGACTGGTTTGCAAAATGCAGGAGACTGTGTGTGGAGTTTCCTTATCCTATGTACCAATAATGTAAATAAGTTGGTTTTGTTATGCAGGCACCTAAACTAGCATAATCACTTCTAAATAGCCTTACCATTTATTGTAATGCCAAAGTAATGCTAACATTATTTACAGATTATGAAAAATAAGGCTTGAGTAAACTAGTTGAACTGCAATGAACTTCCTAATCACAGAAATATTTCTTGTGGCACATACTACTGTTTCCAATATTGAGCAAATATGATTAAGTTTTAACTGGAAAAAGAACGAGAAAGAATGAGAAGACATGACCAGTTTACTACATGCAGAAAAAAAAGTTTTAACAATATTTAACATCTATTCATGATAACATATTTTAAAAAGAACTCTCAGCAGCCCTAGCCTTGAGCCTAGGTTGAGATTCCCTGTACTCAACAAATGAAGGGCATTTACAAAAAACTTGCAGCCAGTATCATGTCTAATGGTGAGATATTGAATGCTTTTCCCCAAAAATCAGGAACAAGATAAGGACACTCACTGTCTTTACTTGATTCGGTGACATTGCTGTGCCCAGTGTCCAGCTGCAATGCATCCGGGGGTCAGGCCCAGTACTTGAACTCTGCATACATGAGATGCCTCTTAGGGGCACTGGCCAAGGATGTGCATGGCACTTTATGTTTTTGTGTTTTTGTGGCAATACTGATCCCATCAATGCTCTCCCTGAGCAGGGAGAAAGATTTTTAGAGAAGCTTCTCCCACGGAAGGAAGTATGACCTCTCTCTCTCTCCAGGGCTGCCCGGGGTCTCAGCTGATGATCTTGGTTCCTATGTGTATGATATGACTGCAGGAATGGACCAGGGTCTAACTTGGAGGAGAGACTTTGGGATAACTGAAAAAATTAAGAAAAAAAGGAAAAAATGACAGAAAAAACTCTGATAACAGCAGAGATGCACAATACGACTTTAAAGTCAGACATTTCCATCAATGTGTCACCCTTTTCTTCCTGTTAAAGGAAGCATTGGCTTTGTCTTATTGTTCTGACTCTGTAATCTGCAGTGATCCGATTAGGACCAAGAGTGTAGACAGGTGAGGTATGACCTCCTGTCAATTAGCGTTGAGATCTGATTCACGGAAAATGTACTGTCTTGTCTCTGAGCACGTCTAGGTGCAGGGCGTAGTCCACATTTTGGATAAAATGTGGCCCAAACTATAGCTCTTCAGATCACCAAGCTTTGCAATTAGCCATATCAACACACTATGCCTTTCTTTGGATACCAGATCAGAAGGTGGGTTCTTTAACTATGTAACTACTAGAAGCTGTATTTTCTTTCACTTGATAAGAATTATTTTTATTTTTTAATAATAATAGCCAATTGCAGAATGAGGTCTCAGCTAGAGCAGGACAGTGCAGTGGACCAGGCCTCAGAGGGATATTGGGAGGAAACCCTGGGTTAAGGGAACTCTCACCAAGGGCCTGCGACCCTGCTCCTCAGGCTCTGTGATGAGAGGCAGGGAGGGGAGGCCAAGACTCTTGACCTCCTCTCCAACCAGAGCAACCCCGCCTTATCTGCTTTATTCATCTACCCCCAACCTGGGAAGGATTTGATTCAAATGGTGGTGTGCCCTGCGAACAAGGACAGATCATCATACTAGGCATTAGGTCTTAACTTTTGAAGTCTATGATGCCACATGAATGAGCATAATTATCCAATAACAGCACAATCGATGCTGCTAAATTAAAATTGGGAAGGAGAAATCTTGATGAATGCTTCTAGCAGCTCTCATAACTTTAAAGAAGTTTAGAAGAATTTTCAGTTTTTCTGAATTCTCCAAGGACTATATCTACCTCCTGATGTTCTCCTCCCCCTGTGGAATGCTACTGGCAGCCTTAAGCTAGTGATGGCAATAGTTCAAAATTCAGGAGGCTTTGGGAAACTGGGAAAGTAGGACCGCTCCACTGTTAATGGACCGCTCAAGGGCACATGACTGTACACAAACACATCCTATCACCCTCTTTATGATTAAAATAAGACCAAACCTTGCAAATAAAACTCCGAAATAAAGTGCTATTATTTGCTATTTGATTTAAGCTTGTTTCTCTCTTAACAGCCCCCTAAAGTTATTTAAAATCCAGTGGAAACCTAGATATGCATGCTAGTATTTATGTGACTTTCCAAAATGATACAATTTTATGAGAATATGTCTAAGCAATTGCCAATCTGGCAAAACATGCACACTCCACATGGTTAGAAAGCTCCAGTAATTGTTCAGCAGTGCAATCCATGATCGGGGGACAGAAAACAGAGATGGCCAGGCAGCAAGAAGAGAACCAACCCCTAAGGACTCCCTCTAGCTACCTTGCAATTCTATTTGAGATGAGAGGGAAAAAAAAGCCGAAATAATGTACATCTTTCTAAAATTTAGAAACCGGTTCTACTTTTCTAAAACTTGATTAGATTTTAGTGGTGTGTGATGTGTGTGTAATCTGTCCAGATTGGATGGGCATGAGTTTATTTCCACATGGACTAGCATTGGGGAAAATGCAAAGGGCCTGCAGAAGTTAGGCACATGGGGTTAGTTCCAACCCCTGATTCAATGGGTCCTCCACTTGAACATCGGGCTTGCAGCTAACATTTTTGGGGGAAGATTTGTGAAAGCTGGGCAATATCTGTGAAAGGCATGAGTCCATAAAAGACATAGGCCTCCCCGTAATAGAACCAACCGATTACCTGTGAAAGGTCAGAGGCCTCCTCAGTGGATGGGATTTTATATAAAGTGCCTGTATCCAAAGTTCTGAAATCATTTCCCATGTATTGCTGCATTAATTTCCCAACATCCTTGTGACATGCAAGGACCAATTATTGGCCATTAGTAGATCTGTACAGCAGAGTGGCATGGTGTTGACACCAAGTGTCCTGCATGGTGACTTTCTGGGAAGGAGATTCAGTAAGAGGAATGACGAGTCAGTTCCTCCCTGACCATCCAACACAGAAACACGGTGGAAAGTTTCTCAGTTCCAACTGCAACCAATTTAGCAGTCTGCTCAGTGATGTATCCTACTACTTCACGTTCTTTTCTTAATGACACCAGTCAACGTGCTTACCTTCAGCTCAACCGTGGCTAGTATGCGGAGGTGTCATGGCTCTGGCTTTTGTAATAAAGGGATCTAGGTCTGCGCTTCAAGCCGAAGATGCCAGAGGATTTGTTCCCAGTAAGGAAAAAGAATAAGAGATTTGGATTGCATCATTTTCCCCAGAAATCATGCATTGGCTACACCTACATACAAAAGTGGAGCAAAATATCAAATAATTCATTGTTGAATCAGAGCAATGGGGACAGCCCCACCCAGAAGAGTAAGAGGAGCCAGAACCATCCTCAGTGCACACCACTCGCCAAGGCTGTGCTGGGGACTGTGCCCTCCACAGCTTCCAATGCGGCAGGTGGCTTCCTTCATTTCCTGAGACCAGTTAGACTTGAGGAGCAAGGAGATGTATTTACTTCCTTCACCTAGGAAACATTTCCATTGGCTTCTGTGAGTCATTTTGGAGTAACTACAGTTTTCGTCTGAGGGGAGCTACCTCTTCTCGATAGCAGCATGCTCTGTGAATCATGCCAGCACATGCATCTTAATAATTTAATCTTCTTAACAAAAATGACTTAGGCAGGGGATCCCTGGGTGGCACAGCGGTTTGGCGCCTGCCTTTGGCCCAGGGCGCGATTCTGGAGACACGGGATCGAGTCCCACATCGGGCTCCTGGTGCATGGAGCCTGCTTCTCCCTCTGCCTGTGTCTCTGCCTTTCTCTCTCTCTCTCTGTGGCTATCATAAATAAAAAAATAAAAATTAAAAAAAAAGAATATTCTTTAAAAAAAATGACTTAGGCAGGTTTTTTTTTTTTAATGCTGGAATCTACAAATACTAATGACTGTTGGGAAATATTTACTAAAGAGTTTGACATAGTTTTGAATCATTTTAGGTTTAGCGTAGACACATTATGTCAACGGAAAGGGAGATCTACCCTTGTTAACTAATCTTGTTTAACATTTTCCCCAAGCACGATGTAGTCAAAAAGCACTGCATTTTTCCACGAAAGATGCTTTGAACGCACTGTACATTTTTTTTAGCCCAACTCTTGAGTACCAGATAAAATGCTGCTTAGAGTGCAATTAACTTCGGCTCATGGAACCAGAGCGAAGTCTCTAAGGAAGGATGGCAGGTGGAGATGAAATCTCCCAGGGCTCTGAGTTATCTCCAGGGAGGCTGGCAGCATCATGCCTGCCACAGCTTCTGCAAATCAGGCTGAGACCAGCCATCATTACCCAGAGGACAGCACAGTGAGTGGAGACAGCAGCCTGGGCTTCTCTTGGCCTCCAGGCAGGAGGTAGGGCCTCTAATCCCGGAGGTAGCAGTGCCAGCGTAGTGAGATTGGAAGAAGATGTACAGTGAGAACTCCCAGACCTTCCAGGGTGGGCAGGAAATCCAGGGCAGGTGCACATGTGCAGATCTGATGGCAGAGGGGCCCAGTGAGGCAAATTAGAAAGCAGAGATTTGCCAGCACGGGGCATGGCAAATGCCGGGATGTCAAGCCTGCTGTGGCTTAAAGTGCTTCGGGCCTTGGCCTGCTGAGATTCAAAGAGCAATACCCTCGTTTGCGCAGCTCTCTGCTCCATAAAGTCACAGACTCAGAATAATTGGGCGGCATGAAAAAGCCACAGACTACTTCTAAAGAAGTTCAGCCTTATTACTTGTGAGAAAATGCAGTAATGAAGGAGCAGGTGACCAATTACTGGGAGAAAAGGTTCTTAGGAGACCAGGCTTCATTACCAGATCGGAGAGATTTTTCTCGGCTCTATCAGCTGCTTGTGTACAAATGTAGGGTTCTCAAGAATTTAGGCATCCTGCACAATTATGTGTTCCTTTGTCATTTCAACACTCTGCCTCACCTCATGTCTTTTATCAAAGTTATACTCTTAACACCATACCCCCAAATCCTTTTTTATTTCTTAAATCAATCGAAGGTGGATTTTAGCCAACAATAGCTTCCCTGCCGGTACTTACAGCCTAATTTCCTAAGCGTGGCTTTTTTGTCTTTGCACTTCCAGAAGGAATCTCAGTACTGAAGCAGATGAGGGAAATGCGACCCTGCTGGAAGACCCCCAATGCACACAAAGTGATGGACGTCTCCGACCTAATGAAACCTCACTGCGTGTCTTTGGAAAGTGGACTCCCCAATCACAGGTGTGCAAAGCTGCAGATGGGTTTATATCGAATTTGCCATAGAAGAGCCATCTTTCTTCAATGACATCCCATTTCCAGTTTCTCTGTTGGTCATCAGTTTTCCCCAGAAGTCTGACACAAGTTATGATGTTTGGGCAGAAATTGGGAAACGAGCCTCCCTTATCACAGGCTGTGTTTCCAGCAGTCACAAAGTGTCTTCCCCAGAAGGAAAGTTCTGGGACCATGACAGGGAGGGAGGACCAGAAGTTCACCCACCATAATGGGGATGCTGCCGGGCCTGGGTGTTTCCAAGTCACCTTCCTATCCAACCCAGGGCTGCTGGACGGGTGCAGGCTGCAGCCCGCAGGACTCCCCTGCCCGGGCTACAGCCAGCGCCACCCACTGCAGAGCTGTGGGGGCAGAGGAAAATCTGGACCTTCCATCCTTTCCTGCCTTTGTCAAGAACAAAATAATCTACCCCTCCCCCTGCTGTGGGATCTGCAAAAGGTACAAGTGGGTGGTAGGGATGGCCATGGGGAAGTCAGGGGGGCCAGGGAGCCGGAGAGTGTAGAATCCTGCAGAGCATTGTAGACAAATGCTCCGAGGAACATCAACTCTTCAAAGCAGACAAAATTAAATCAGATGTAGTGATACCAATTAAGTGATACGTAGTGATATCAATTAAGTGGAAAATCAAACTAGAAGAAGCTGCGTGGTTTGTAAGGCTCCTGCACACCTGGGGGGTGAGGGGCCAGGGAAGCAGACAGGAGCACCACGCATCTCTGCCCAGCAGCAGTGAACTTCCGCTGCTCTGTTGCTGTGATGTCAACTCTCCAGAGTCATATTTCCTACAGGACAGATCATTTTCCCCTAAGGGAAAAAAAAAATCACCTTTCTTTCAACACCAGGGGCATAAAATTGTCTCCAGAAGGAAAAAATCCAGAAGGATTACCAACCTTTGGGTGGTAATCCTCTCCTTCCAGACACTACATAAAACATGAACCCCCAAACATAAAGCTATCACCAAGCGAACTGCAACTAGCCCCATGGGGTTTTTCTCATCATAGGCTTTGCTCCAAGTGACCTCTTCACTGAACAGGGAGATCTTTTAATAGGGGATGGTGCTCCAAAATCTCCTTAGTTTGCTGTGCGAGGTCCTCAGGTCAGTGTCCGCCCCACCACCTGGACAGCCTCTCTGTGCCTCTCCTTCCCTGTCTCTCATCTTGCTGGTCAGGGCCCCCACCTGGGCTCCTGGCAGCCCATCTCCCCCCACATTCCCCCCAGGAAATCTCAGTAGGAAGATCTCCATAAAATGCAAATATGGCCCCAAACAACAGACTGTTTCCACAAAAGCTGGTCCTGCAAGGTCTTTGTTCTGATGAGCTTTCTTCTGTTTGGGTCATTAATCTGGATGAGATGAGCAGCAAGAGGCCTCCTCTAACTCAGGTTAAACCATAGCCTGTCTGGTGGGTGTGGCTTCAATTGTCCTCCTTCCTCGGAAGGACCCCGCCTGCTCTCCCCCACCCCAGGTGCTGTGGCCAGAACCAGCCCAAGAAATCAGACAGGCAAATGCCTTCTGAGCATCACATGCTGGAGTTGGTTTGCTTTGTTTAGCAGCAAACAGAAATACCTGAGGTCTTAAAGCTTCATCCCCACCCCAGTAACCCCATGAGCTCCAGTTTCGGAGAGCTGCCCCCCCCAGCCACTCTCTCCTGCTTCCCTGGCTCACGAGGTTTTCTTCTCCACAAAACACTGGAGGCACAGTTGGGTTTAGCAAGAAAATGTTCCAAACCTGATGCCTTGTCTGTGGGTCTCCGCATCGTCACCCCCACTGGACCTACTGCTCCTTCCCAGGAGCCCCCTGCCCTCAACCCTGGGCCTGTTCCTTCCATTCTCACGAACTCAGCTGTGTGTTTCCCGCTCCTACTTCCCGGCAACCTGCACTGTGAGCACCCATGTGTGCCTTGTATAGCTTTCTGTCACCCATGCATGCGACCCAGTGTCTTCAGTCCAATACCAGCCTCCCCTCCTTTCACAGGACACAGCCCCTGCTGGTGTCTGCTGGCCCCTCATCTCCTGGGGAGGCTCAGCGGCTGTGTTACAGGAGCTCCCATCGGGGGCAGAGGACAGGGCTTTATAAGCAGATCGACTAGTGTAAACTGGTTAAGAGACACATAAGAAAATACATAGTGCTGGGAATTAAAACCGCAAATAAATAAATAAATAAATAAATATTGACAGGATTAGGGGAAGGGAGAGAGGACAGAGACAATAGGATAGGCTCTTCAGAGAAGGTGATATTGGATTAAGACCTCAGGACAAGGGAGGGTTGGCCAGGTAGGGGCAGGAGGAGCAGGGCCACCAGGCTCCCCTCAGCTCTTGTCTGCAGTGCAAACCTGACAGGCACCCAGTGGGGCAGATCCACACGGGTGGGCAGAGCTGCTGGTCTGGAGGTCAGGTCTGCCATAGAATGTTCCTGAATTCTGTGCCCTCTCTGATTGTGGGCTCCTCCTGAGATTCATTCCATCAGCTCCTGCCTCCCACTCTGGTCGTAGTCTAGCTCATCTCTTCAGATGGCACTTGCAGGGGCATAAAGTCACATGTTCCTAACATTATACCTCTCAAGACTCCAAAACAGGCAGGGACACTCAGCTGACAGGGACACTCGGCTGACATGTCTGTGCCCTCACTTGGTGTCACTGCTCCCAAATCGCGCTGTGGTCACTGCTGATGCTGACAGTAGAACATGCATGTAACAGCTGTGTGATCACATAGCCTAAACTGTGATATGAAACATGCCTCAGCAGAAAAGGACGCTAAATCTTCCTCTTTATCTCAATCATATGGCAAACAGTCTTTCTGTGAAAAGAAGTCTGTGAAAGTGGCAAAGTGTTGTGGAGATAAAAAGTGCATCATGAACCGGGATGGATACCTGGGGATTAGCATCCGATGACCAGCTGCGTCCCGTCTTCGCCTGATGGCTGTGTGACCTCATATGAGTCTCCCTGACACGGGCATTTCCCCCATGTGCTCCAGCATTTTACATGAACATAAAACATATAAGTGTTTCACATGTTGAAGAAAATACACATGGTATATGGGTCTGAGTAGCTGCTTCTTAGATGGAGATGAAATTTTACAGGAATGATAGATAGGTGAGTGGCAGATAAAGACGCTGCAGTTAAAACCCACTCCCTATGGGGGATCCTGGGTAGCACAGTTGGTTGAGTGTCTGACTCTTCATTGCGGCTCAGGTCGTATCCCAGGATCATGGGATGGAGCCCGCATCAATCTCTTTGCTCAGTGGGGAGTCTGCTTGAGATTCCCTCTCTCAGGGCACTTGGGTGGCTCAGTGGTTGAGCATCTGCCTTTGGCTCAGGGCGTAATCCCAGGGTCCTGGGATCGATCCTGCATCAGGATCCCAGCAGGAAGCCTGCTTCTCCCTCTGCCTATGTCTCTGCCTCTTTCTGTGTCTCTCATGAATAGATAAAATCTTTTTAAAAAAGAGATTCTCCTTCTCTCTCTCTCTCCCTCTCTCTCCCTCTCCCCTACTCATGCTGTCTCTCTAAAATAATTAAAAAATTCACTTCCTATTCACAAGCCACAACCTTATTATAATATTAATAAACATATTCCAAAAATTAAGACAAAATATGTTCTCTTTGCATAAGTTATAGTCCTTGACATTATAAAATGGTTACCAGACTGAAAACTGAGCAAGTAAAACCATAAAGGTCTGTGAATACAAAACAAATCTTAAGAGTACACAAACAAAGACAGAACAATCCTCAGATTGTAGATGGGTTTTGCAACAATTGGGAATGGAGACATGGATTTGCCTGTTTAGCTATTGCTTGGTAAATCCAGTACCCAGAAGCTGCTGCCCAGATGGTTCTGGAAATGAAAACCATGGAGTCAGTCTGGCAGGGTGGCCTGGGCCAGGGCACCCACAGAGTCAGGAACAGGAAGAAGGAGAAAACAGGCCAACATAATAGACAGAGAGCAGGAGGCTTCCCTAGGAGTCGGAGAGCTGCCATTGACAGCCCAACATTGGCAAGAATAAATCTCTGGAAGGCTGTCTCTGACACCAGCACTGAGGTGGCTCAGGTGCTGATTCACACCAGGAGGCCAACTGTCCCTGGAGTCATCTCCGAGGCTGGCTCCTCAGAGCTTCCTTGTTCTTATCCTCTGTTCTTATGCTCTTGTTCCCTCCTTATACATACATATTGGAAAGATCCTTCCACTCCTACTTTCAAGGCTAAGAAGCCCAAGAGGTGGGAGGACATTTCTGCAAAGTCTATGTATCCAAATGCAGAACCTAAGTGCAGTGAGGGTGAGGACGTTGACCTGAGGACCCTGCACAGCAAACTAAGGAGGCTTTGATCTTTGGGAAAATATGGCCCTCATATGTCGAGTTGAAGATTAAATGAACCTCTTCCTACCCAACAGAAAGCGTCCTCAGGCATCTTGAGCATCAAAGAGATTCTAGAAGGCAGCGTGTTGATGAAGAATGGAAAAGGAATACATAATATGTACCTATTCCATATCACTAAAGTGTAGATTTAAGAAATCTATGGAAGTATGAAATTTGGTAAATTATGTTTTATGGCTTAGAAGACATTTAAGTTTTCAAGAAAAAGAAATCTTTAGAGCTTTTATCATTCCCAAATTGCCACTGGGTCCAGCAGTCTTGAAATGGGAGGGTAATAGATGCACTAAATCGTATAGAGTCAATGGCTCTGCTGAGCAGCATTTCTTATCACAAAGTAAAACACTTGGGTATCAGATCAGTCCCACTAGGGAAGAATAAAAGGCCCTTCTGCAGTAGTCAGCCATGACTTCACAGCAAGAACAATATAAATAAGTAACTTGAAGTCCAAGAGGTCAGTTTAGGTGGGTATATACAAATGTAGTCATGACTCCACATAAAGAAAAAGCAAGATTAAAGCAGGTGCCAGTATGCTCTTTGAAGAAAAGATCATGTTTGCAATGATCAACCCCAAAGAAGATGCAGTTGAAAAATACCTACTAACAGGTGAATTTATAAAATAAACCAAAACAGAAAGTAGAACATATTTTGAATTGAAATGAATAAGTGACATAAAATGCAATATCAGAATTTGTAGGATGTTGCTAAAGCTGTATATAAAGGAGAATTTATAACATTAGTTACATTAAAAGAGAAGAAAGGTCTCAATGACCTCAGATTGCACCTTAAAAAAATAAGACAAAAAGCAAATTAAACCCACAGTAAATTTAAAAAAAAAAAAAAGGAAATGATAAAGAGCAGAGCAGAAACCAATAGAATAAGTACCATGCAGAAAATCTACAAAATGAAAAGTTGGTTCATTGAAAAGATTAATCGTATTGATAAACCTCAGGAAAAAAAGGGAAACTGAAAGTCAATATCAGGAATGAGAAAGGTATCATGACCACAGATGCTACAAAAATGAGAAAGATATAAATAAATAAATTAATTAATTAATTAATATACACAATTCTCCGTCAATAAATTTGACAACATAAATGAAGAGGACACATTCTTTGAAAGACACCAACAATCAAAGCTCACTGAAGAAGGGAGATAACCTTGGTAGCTCTCAATTTATAAAAGATGCTGCAGTTTAAAAACTTCCCACAGAGAAAACTCCAGGCTCCAATGTCATTGCTGGTACACTGTGCCAAGAATTTAAGGAAGAAGTAATACTAAATGTACACAAACTCAGAAAACTGCAAGGGAAGAAATGTTTGCCGTATCCTTCTATGAAGCCTGTATGACACTGATGCCAAACATAAAAACATTACAAGAGAAGAAACAAGATAAAACTATGTGTCAATATTCCTAATGAACACATAATCAGACTATTAGCAAAATTTTAGAACATCTAATATGACAATATATAAAACTCCAAATGGAGTTTGAGGGACTCAAGATTGTTTGCATATTTGGAAATCAATGTAATTCACCAATATTAATATACTAGAAAGAAATAGTCAAAAAAATCCAACATTTATTCCTGATGAAAATTCTTAACAAACTTGGAATAGAAGGGAACTTTCTCAACCTGAATAAGAACATGTATGAAAAATCTACAATTAGTGTAATATTAAGTTGAAAGAGGATAATTGTGTTTCCTCCAAGATTCAGGATCAGAAAAACGAAATGGATGTTTACCTTCCTTGCTTCCATTCGAACTGTATATTGCAATCAGGTAAGAAAAAGAAATAAAGGGAACCCAGGCTGGAAATAAAAAATAAAACTTTCTTTCTTTGCAAACAGCATAGTTTTCCTTGAAAAAAAAAATTGATGGCATTGTCAGAACATCATCACTGGGCAGAAATTAAGGCAACAAGAGCAGAATTTACTCAGCAAATCTTGCAATAGGGAAAGGGATTTTGGCGTAGACCTGGGCTTACTTCTGAATACAGTGTGGACAGTGGGAATGTATAGCCATGGAGCAGGGTGGAAATCCACTAAGGGGAGACAGCAGGGGTGAGGGAGGAGTGTGACTAAACTGATGGAACAGGATTCTGGCTAAGGGCAGGCCAGACTGATCAGCCATCAACTGGGGCATGAGGAATCTGATCAGATATCCAGAGTGAGGTTCCTCTCTAAACCAACACAGCAAGATTCACGCTACCAGGGGCCATAAAAGCCTTACCAGGACAGTTGCCAAGACCAAGACCTAGAGGGACCTCCTGGGAGCCTGATTAGAGTTCAGTCAAGGATAGAGTCACATCCATATCCACATACTCATGCACACACATGTACACACATACACACCCATACACACATGCACACCACACACACAGAACACAACACACATGCATACACACGTAAACAGACACATGTACACCACACGTGTGTACATACATGCACACACCACACATACAACATATCACACACACACCACACACACACACACACAGACCCCACACAACACAGAAACCACACCACACTCACACACACATACAAAGTTACAAGAACTAGTAAGCAAGCTGAGAAAGTTTTCAAGATACAAGATTTGTGTACAAAAATCAATTATATTCTACTTTAAGAGTCAGCAAACTATAGCTCAAATGCCAAAACTGGCCCACAGTCTGCTTCGTACAGCATGTGAGCTAGGAATTGTTTTTGCATTTTTTGAATTATCAATAAAACCATCAGGTTTGTCGATATTAAGACCTATTTTTCATCAAAGTGGTCCACATAATTTTTTTTCTACATTTTGAAAGTTCTAAAAAAGAATAATGAACAATTACAACATGTGGCTCACAAAGCCTAAAGTATTTACTAATGATCTCTGTTCCCCCTTAGAAAAAAAAACACAAAAAATAAACCCAACCACTTTCTATATAAGTGAAACTAACATTCAGAAATTCAAATAAGGGATCCCTGGGTGGCGCAGCGGTTTGGCGCCTGCCTTTGGCCCGGGGCGCGATCCTGGAGACCCGGGATCGAATCCCACGTCGGGCTCCCAGTGCATGGAGCCTGCTTCTCCCTCTGCCTGTGTCTCTGCCTCTCTCTCTCTCTCTGTGACTATCATAAATTAATAATAAAAAAAATTAAAAAAAAAGAAATTCAAATAAAAAATAATTTACAGCAATATCTGAAAATATGAAATATTTAGGGATAAATCTGACACAAGATGTGGATCTCTTCTTGTACATGGAAAACTAAGTAAAGCATGGCTGTGAGAAATTAGGGAAGACCTAATTAAAAAGAAAGAAATACCTTGAGAGTCAAAAGATTTAGTATTATTAAGCTGTCAATTATTCTCAAACTGATCTATAGATTCAATAGAATCCCAATCAAAACTTCAGTAGATTTTGTTCTGTTTTTGTAGAAGTTGAAAAACAACTTCTAAAATTCATACGACAGTGGGGCAGGACTTGATACAATAGAAACAGTTTCAAAAAACAAACGAAAAACCAAAACTGAAGGGCTTAATGTATCTTGATTTCAACATTTATTACACAACTATGGTAATTAAGAGAGTGTGGCATTGGCATCAAGATAGACAAACAGACTGCATAGAGTCTAAGAGACCCACACATATACGGAAATTTATTTTTGAGAAAACTACAAAGACAAGCCAATGAAGAAAAAAACTGTCTTTTAACAAATTGTGCTGGGATGCTTAGATATCCACCTATAAAAAGTAAACTCTGATCTATCCTTTGAGTCAAACACAATAACTAATTCAAAGTGATCATAGGCCTAAATAAAAAACCTGAAACCACTAATCTTATAGAAGAGAAGTCCCTGTGGTTTGGAGTTGAGCAGGGATTTCTGATATGAATCAAAATGTGTAAACTATATAAAAGATTCCATAAGTTGAACTTCATAAAAATTAAATACTTCTTTCCTTCAATACAGTTAGGAGTTATAAAAAGAAGGTACATACTGAGAAAATATTTGCAAATCATGTAAAAGTTTTCATATCCTGAATATACAAAGAACTCTCAAAACTCAAACAAGCAAACAAACTCTTGGTTAAAAATAAGCCAAAATTTGAGCAGACATTTTGCTAAAGAAGATATATAAATGACAAACATATTGAAAAATATCTTTAAATGATTATTAGTCATTAGGTAAATGTAAATGAAAACCACAATGATGTATCACTATACTTGTAAGAATACCTAAAATAAAAAAGACTGGCCAAGTTTGGGCGTGAATGTGGAGGAACTCTCATATGCTGCAGGCAGAAAGATGAAATGGCACAATCATTGTAAAAAACAGTTTGTAGGGCAGCCCCGGTGGCGCAGCAGTTTAGTGCTGCCTGCAGCCCAGGGTGTGATCCTGGAGACCCGGGATCGAGTCCCGCATCAGGCTTCCTGCATGGAGCCTGCTTCTCCCTCTGCCTGTGTCTCTGCCTCTCTCTTCGCTCTCCCTGAATGAATAAATAAATAAATCTTTTTAAAAAAAAACCAGTTTGTAGTTTCTTAAATATCCTTTTCCTTACTGTATAACAGAGACCTTCCTCTTAGGCATTTACCCAAGGGAAAAGAGAGCTAAAGTTCATACAAAGATTCATACACAAACGTTCATAGCAGTTTATGTGTAAGAGCTCAAACCTGGAAACAACCAAATCCTCATCAACACATGAATGGATAAACAAATTGTGGTATGGCCATCTTATGGAATGCTATGCAGCAGTAAAAATGAACTAATAATGTTATATGTCATATATATGAGCCTCAAAGTACTTAGTTGGGTGAAGGGACTGAAAGATGAGTATGTACACTTTGTACGTTTTTGTATCATAAAAACACACAAACCAAAATCACAGGTGGCCTTCAGTGATAGGGAGACAAGGACACCCACTGACTAAGACTAAGATCCCTATGGTCCTTTTTTTTTAAAAAAAAAAAAGATTTTATTTATTTATTCATGAGAGAGAGAGAGAGAGAGAGGCAGAGTGTGTCTCATTTATTCATGAGAGAGAGAGACAGATGGAGAAGCAGGCTCAATGCAGGAAGCCCAATGAGGGACTTGATCCCAGGACCCCGGGATCATGCCCTAAGCAAAGGCAGATGCGCAACTACTGAGCCACCCAGGCGTCCCCCTTATGGTTCTTTGATGTGGTTTCTGACAGCAGTGCCCAGAAACACCTTTGGCAATGGTGCTGATTGCAAAGGTTATATTCTCTTCCTTCATTCCTAGCAAGTGACTTCACATCATAGTTCAGAGGTAAATGTTCTCCTTCTCTGCTTCTAGGCACCTTCCAAAACTCACAGGACCTGTGCTGGGAAGGGCTAAGCAGTCTGAAGAGGCAGGAGGATAGAGGTGTGCAACATGCCTGCATCCACAGTGAGCATGAAGCTCCAGGATGGAGTGTGTCAATTAAAACCTTTACCCACTACAAATACATATTTCCTAGAAAGAGCCATTGATCTAGGCAGAAGCTAGATGAATACCTGTTTGTTTCTTACTAGTTGAGCGGAATTCCTCTCCAGATCTCTTCACTTACCAGATTTTGAGGCCACTTCACTTGGTACACGTCACCAGTTTGCTAGGTGGGAAAAAAAGGGCTGGGTAGAAAAAAGGGAACACACTTTAAAAATCTTTTCATTAGTGCTAGGCTGCTGAGATCTACTGAATTTCAGATGCACACCTTCCAGGAGTATGAATCTCCAGCGAAGAATGAAAGACTCAAATCAGGACAGACATAAGCATATTCCACTAATGTAATACTCAAGATTCCTTGTGCAGATGGAGATCTCTGAGTTTATTCTTTGAATCTATTTATTATACTCTTTGAAGCAGAACAGTAACAGTGGAGCTACAAATTAGATGCCTATTTGATATGAGAAATTAAGGAAATAAAATGTGGTTAAACAAAAAAACTTAGGGTGGATTTCTGAGCAAAATTAGATTGTTTTATAACCCATTTCATATGGCTATAGAAATGTACTGTCAAATATCACTTGGAATATATATTAATGAAAAGAATATTTTCTTTGTAGATTAATCTTAACCATGTTCAAATATTAATACCAGGAGGATCAAGGTAGAGAAATCAAAAGATAATAAGTATGCAATCTTTTCCTCAATATGCTGACATCCTCTGTATTTGAAAGAATATTCCTAAGAGCACTCATTTTCTGACACTACCAGGGGTCAACACACCTTGTCTGTAAAGAGCCAAATAATAAACATTTAAAGCTTTATGGGCCATTCAGTCCCTGTCAGAATGACTCCACTCTGTCCTTCCAATACAAATGCAGCCACAGACAATGCGTAAATAAATGAGTGTGGCTATGTTCCAATATCACTTTCTTTGCAAAACAGGCTGTAGGCCACATTGGACCCATGAACCATAAAGTATTGATGCCTCATCTAAAACTATGTCCCCATGTCCCTGCCTTGACTGTTCCCACTCTCTTATATGGAGAAAGAGCTTGGTCCAGTTGCTAAGGGCATGAGCACAGAGCACCCGTTTTGGAGGTGCAGGTTTGGGCAGAAATAGAACTGCAACCGTCTTAAGTGTGTCTGCAGGAAGTTTCAAGCTATGCCAGAAGCACATCAGTTATTATATAGATGAACTTTACCATAAAATAAAAAAAACTGGCACCCTTGTTGAAAACCATTTGACCCTGTATGTGAGGGTTTACTTCTGGTTTCCCTATTCTATACCAGTGATCTACATGTCTATTTTTATGCCAGGGCCACACTGTTTCAATTTCTGTAGTTTTGTAGTAACTTTTGAAATCAGGACCTGTGTCTTCTAACTTTATGCTTCCTTTTCAAGATAGCTTTGGCTATTTGGGGTTCCCTGAGATTCCATACGAATTCAATGGAGAAGAAAATAAACAGTCTTTTCCACAAATGGTGCTATGGAAACTGGATATCCACATGCAAAATAATTAAGTTGAACCATTATCTAACATCATATGTAAAAATTGTATTGTATCAAAGTGGACCAAAGACCTAAATGTAAGAGCTGAAAGTAAAACATGAACAAATCTCCATGGCATTGAACTGACAATGATTTCTTGGATATGACCTGAAAAGCTCAGACAACAAGGAAAAAATAGATACATTGGATTGCATCAAAATTTTTTTAAAAGAATTATACACCAAAGGACACTGTCGAACTGAAAAGACGGGCACCTAGGGGTGTGGTCAGTTAAGCACATGACTCTTGATTTCAGATCAGGTCTGATCTCAGGGTCATGAGATCAAGCCCTGCCTTGAGCCCCATGTCAGACTCTGTGTTCAGCACAGTCTGCTTGAGTTTTCTCTCCCTTTTTCTCTGTCCCTTCCCTCTGTGCTCTCTCTCTCTACAATAAATTTAAAAATCTTTTTTTTAAAAAAATAGTATGAAAAGAAACCCACAGAAAGAAAAAATACTTGCAAATCATATATTCAATAAGGAGTTAATATCCACAATATTAAAAAAAAATAAGGTCAAATGAAGGTCAGTTTCCTTTCATGAAAAGAAAGAAACAAGGTTAACTCAGTAGGGCCAATTCAATGCAGTCCTTTTATGGTTCTATAACGATAAGCAGTCGGCCAATTGTAGGTATTTGAACACCTTCTGTGTGCTTATCACTGTGCTTGGCTCAATACCAGCTCTCAGAGGGTTTACTTAATTTAGGAATTAAACAGTCATACTGAACCAAATTGAGACAAATTCGTTCTTAAAGCCCACAGCCCTGAGTGTCAATAAAAGCAGTGAGGACAGGCTTCTTGACTATGTAAATGTCATCCTTGTCACACAGGCTTGGGCAGAACAGCTTATGAGGATACCAGGATCTGTAAAAAGTGCCATGTGATGAGCTTTGAGTAACTTCATTCTTTTTTTTTAATTATTGAAGAATATTCGACATACAATATGTATTAGTTTCTGGTGTACAGCATAGTGGTTCAATATTTGTATACACTACAAATGGGTAACTCTAGCCTATAGGCAGTTAAAGACAAGTTCTTCTTGCACATTGGATTATTGTGAACCTCAATTTCTATAAGGCTTTTTTCTGTCTCATTGAATTTCCTTAACTACCCCATGGAGTCTGTTCTATTGTCTCATTCTCAGATGGAAACACAGGTCAGAGATGGATAAATTACTCTCAAATTCACCCTGCTAATTGGTGATAGAGTCTGGATAAGAATTCCCACGTTCACTCAAACCTCCCAGCACTTGGGAAGCCACACCACAGCACCAGCATATGTAGCCCATTGGACAACGAAACTCTTAGCCTTTGATTATTGCACTAAAATTTCCTTTCTAATGATTAAGAGTTTAAAAGAAAGGCCAAAGTCTACTTTTCACTAAAATGCTGTCTTTTTTTTATAAGCCCAAGGATTTGGGATTCAGTGCAAAGAACAAAGAAAAGATGCTGCTCCATTATGCCGTATCTAAAGTGCTCTGTAGACCAAGATAGAATTAATTATAATGTTATGTTTTAGTCAATTATTTTTTAAGGCTTTCTCTCCCACAAAAAAAAAACCAGCAAATTATTTTTTGACAGGTTATTATGTATTCTAAACTAGTTCTTATATAACAATCACTAACTGACGAAAAAAATAAGTTCCCCACATCCTTCATTAGTGGCCAGTTTAATGATTATTTCTGGAGAACTACTTCAAATTTGTTTCAAAATTTCATGAGATGTTTATTCTCTTATCCTGGTTATAGGGTGAATGCCAAAGGAGCTTACAGAGAAAATTTTGTTTCATTTCTTTTTTGTTTTAAGAACTCATAGTAAAACAAGCCTTCAGTCAAACAGATTTGGAAGATAACTGGAAGGAAAACCAACATCTCAGAATTGGTGACAGCACGTTTTACCTGCCAGACTGTTCCCTGAATTTAAATCCGGGGTCACAGTGTGCTTATCTCCTCTTTTGGGGACATTAGTACTGAGAAAGATTTCTCCTCTGGGAAATGCAAGGCTGACCACCAACAGTGACAGACGCTGAGGGAAAGAGGGGCCACAAGGCTCTGCAAACCAACAAATGTGTGCCCATCACAAGACTCTCCTGCTCTGGGCCCAGGTATCAGATCAGCCTTCCTTTTTTAAAAGAAATTGTAGGGGATCCCTGGGTGGCGCAGCGGTTTGGCGCCTGCCTTTGGCTCAGGGCGCTATCCTGGAGACCCGGGATCGAATCCCACATCGGGCTTCCGGTGCATGGAGCCTGCTTCTCCCTCTGCCTGTGTCTCTGCCTCTCTGTCTCTGTGACTATCATAAATTAAAATAAAAATTAAAATAAAAAAAAAATTGTACATCTTAACTGTTCTGCAAAATCATCTCATTCTGAATATGGGCTCAGTTTTTTTTAAACTCTTCAGCCAAACAAAACGTATTTGCAGGACACCTACTCTCTTTGCCCCTTGATGGCATCTCTCGCTGTTGAATCATCATTTCATCCTCCTGCTGCCACTGTGACATGTCTCCACATGCCATTAGTTCTGATCCCGTTGCCACCACTGTTCCAGGCAGGGCTCTATCCCCTGCTGAGGAAGGCCAGCTACAAGACCAGAGAGCACCACCCTCCCACGGTGGTAACCTCCACCCACCTGAGCAGAGCATACAGCCCAGGATGAACTCCAGGGGGCAGCTGAAGAAATACACTTGCAGAGTCATTTTGATGCAAAATTCCTTAACATTTCTGGGCTAAAAATAAGTGTAAGGAGGGGGCTTAATACCAACCTGAGAAAATCAAGGTCAATTATCTCTACTTAAGCAAGAGAGAAAACAATATTTCAAGTAAGCGGTGATAGAAAAAAAACAGGCTCATAGGGTAATGGACCTGATTACTTTTCAATTTCCATATTCCTCTAATTTTACTCAATATACATCTAGTGAAATAAAACTGGTGGATATTTATGCTTATGTTTTACATTTACCAAGGCTTTCCATTGAGAGGATGACTATTCTAAAAGCTCTAAGTGAATATTTTTACAATCTTTTGAGCAGTGTTAGAGTCCCTTCTGCCTCTGGAGCTACACAGGGCAAACATTATTTATTTGTTATACTAATACGTATTTGTGAAGACCAATGGCAGACTAAGCATTGGCAAGGGAGTGATAACACAGGAATAAGCTAATGGAAATAGGTCTGTCTGGACTTGGAAAAAAGGTTCATATATGCCTGGTGGACAAGATGATGAAACTGGATCAAACTTGAGTTCATCCACACAATGGAAGGAAGACTATTGGTATGGCATCATCCAGAAGACCAAGCAGATAATGGTCAAAAGCCACTCCAGTGGCTTACAAGTTTTTAAGGGCAAATTTGAGGCAGGGGCCTCACTGCTGACTGGAGGTCCATGGAGTCATGTTGACAGATGTTACTTAGGTGCTTCTGGAGCTGCCCCTGTGTGGTCCCACGGAAGTCTGTATTATCTCAGAAAACTTGGGATCTGAAAAACATCTTTGTTCTTTATATTAGATATTTCATTAGTGGTCTCTGGTGCCCATGTGTTCAGGACAATGGTGGTTAGCTGCCTAGAAGTGCTCTAACTACTTATGTGTGCGTAAGCTACTGGGGTTGTATACCTTCATGCTCCTTTAAATGGTAAGCAAGCATGTCTGTGTCTTGGACCTGGGTCTGCATGTCCCCGGGTGGTCCAGCCATGCCTGGGGATGCAATGACCTACAGTGTTCACTCTTTCATCTAAACCAATAAGACAGATGCCTGCTCCAACGGTCCACAAAGGGTCCTGGAGCAAATCTTCTAAGAGGGATGGGGGAGCTAAGTTATGAGGAGGACTGCTTGTATAACATATGACAAAAATGCAACACTCTTGAGCAAAAATTATTAAGGATTTCAAAATGGCAACAGCAGAATATTAAATCAATTTGCAGGCTCTTCTGAGCATGGGGACAGCAGAGGCTACTCTGGATATGGGCATTCCAGATGAAGAAACCAAGCTCATAGATGCAGAGAGGTGGAGGCCAAAGGCATTTTTAGTGAGTAGGAAGAAGGTTGATGAGGCTGAGTGTGGCCTTCTGAGGGAACTCAGAACCTCGAGACCTTGCTGGGACATTTTGTCTTTACTTGATAGACAAGAGAACATTATGGAAAATTCTCAGGAGGTGTATGTGCAGATCAGACCTGCTTTAGAAATATACACATGCTAACAGTAGGATTGAAGGGACTACAGGGCAGGGACAAGACCAGAGGATGGAAGCAGCTAATGTATGCCCAGGTGGCAGATCACAGAGGCCTGAAGCCTCACCATGGGCAGATGTGTGCTGAGAGAGTCCACACCTGCAGGCCTGGGCTTAGCCTGAGCACTTCTGCTAAAGTACCCAGAAGACTCAAGTTCTGGTCAAGGGCAGCAGGAACGCAGATGTATAATGTTGCTTTGTTAACTAGGGGAGTGGTGGTCAGTGTGGTTTATTGAGAAGAGTGACATTGGTAATTTGTACCTGGTCTTGGCAAGACCCCCAGAGGACTCTGTCTTTGGGCTGGATATGTAGAAAGAATATGCACGTGTGATCAGCAGAGATAAGAAACTCGAGCTAAGACTCCACTTTGAACTCTGTGGTTTAGTTGGTCTGTGCCCACACAAGCAGGCTGATGTCTGGAGCCTGCGCCCTGGCTTGTGGGCTGCCTCTGGCTGTGATGGACTCTGTCATCCAATGCTGTTGCCATCAAGCCTACTGTCCCTGCAATAAGCAGGGATTTGTAAGCACGGTCATTGCAAGTCCTGTGAGTCTTTCCTTCTAAGAACTCAGAACTCCAAGTTCACTTCTTTAGCAACTGAGCCCTGTTCCCCACCCCCCCACCATGAGTGCAAATGACCCCTGGAGTGACTTACCTGGGTGTGATTACCTGGAGGAGCGGGAAGGGCTTCAGACAATGATCATCTTGATTGTACTTTGACTCTAGGTGGCAGAGGCAGTGCATGAATAATTTCAGGAAAGATGAAGAAAGAACTTTTTTTTGTGGTGGTGCCTGTAGGACCACAGCCAGTGAGGCATAGCAAACGGTTCCTCCTCATCTGACTTACAATATACATTTATTTGCTCTTTAAAGCACTCACATGTTTTAAACTCTCACATTTATTGAGATACAACTGACAGACCACACTGTATAAGCCTCAGGGGCACAGCACGATGACTTGACGTACACCTAGTGCAAAGTGATGATTACAGTATGTTTAGTTAGCATTCATTATCTCATAAATATACAACATTTTTTAAAAAAAGAAAAAATGTGGGGATCCCTGGGTGGCGCAGCGGTTTGGCGCCTGCCTTTGGCCCAGGGCGCGATCCTGGAGACCCGGGATCGAAACCCACATCAGGCTCCCAGTGCATGGAGCCTGCTTCTCCCTCTGCCTATGTCTCTGCCTCTCTCTCTCTCTCTCTCTCTGTGACTATCATAAATAAAAAAATAAAAAATTAAAAAAAAAAAAAAAGAAAAAATGTGTTTTGCTTTGTTTTTTACCTAGTGATGAGAACTTTTAGAATGTAGTCTCAGCAACTTACCACATACTGTGCAGCAGTGTTAGCTGTCGTCATCGTGGTGTACTGACTTCTGTTTCCATCTGTCCTCTATGGGCTTTGGGGCAGCCTGAAAGGAGTTGAGAGTCCTGGAACAGAACACCATCACCAATGCCTCTCATTTTGCAGCAACGTGCAGAGGGGGAAGTACTTTAGGTCTTAGGCTGCAGAGCCCAGGCAGTTAGCTTAAGTGGGAGATGCAGGCCTAAGGGGCCTGACAGGAGCCAGAGAGCATATAAAAACATTGATGACCAATTCATAACAATTCAACACAATGTGGTAAGGTCCAGTACATCTGTGGGCTGGCTGCGGCCCTGAGCCAGAGTTTTGTGTCCACTCCAAAATGCAGTATTGACCCACAAACACAAGGAAGCACACAGGAGGCTCAATATAACCCGAATTTACACTCAATCACAATATCTAAGTGTGCTTGCTATAATCTGCATTGGATCAACTGTGTCCCATTGCCCACGTGGGGTACCTGTCTTTCCATCTCTCTACAAGTATCCTCAGCTACATCTGGTACAGGAATAATAAGGAGGATAATCGTCTTTTCCACAACTGACAGTGTGGCAAGATGAGAAAAGAACATGTCAGGCACCAACCCACTCAACTTGGGAAATATGTGACAAGAAACAGAGCCGAAGAATTTTAAAGGCTTTATCCCAAAGCATAGGTAATATGTGTGTAGAAAATGTGACACTAAAGACTCTAAACCTATAATTTTTAAAAATATCATGCCTTCTCTTTATTATTGCCCAAAGTGTAAACGATAAATTAAAGAACAGAATGAGGTTTTTAGAGATTGAGATTTTTTTTTTTTACCTTACATTAAACATCTTCCTGTAGTGGATATATTTTTCCCATCAGGAATGTTCAGTAATGACTTTCCAAATTGCCTCTCAAAATGGGCTAACTCACTTGGAAGCTTACTTAGTTTTTCAAAAGAGGCATCAAGGAACAGTCCAGAGAGACTTTCCCTGGAAAGACAGCACATGGTCTGCCTCTCACTGATGATTATGAGGTCCCCACTAGTCATTTCACATTCTAGATCTGGGTTTTCCAGAAGTTACCTCCAGCTTGAGGGACATCCATAATCCCATTTGGCATGCTTCTTTTTTGTGAAATCAAGCCATCTCTTGCTTTATATGAAAGATGTAGATTCAAGATCTTTCTGTCATGGCCTCTAGGCCTTCAGGAGTTCATGAGCAAGAACATGGCTCTGCCTGCCCACTTCCACAGTGATCCTGGCCATATTGACCTTGTTACATTTTGAGCCCAGGGGTCCTCATCTGTAAAGAGAAGGATGATAGGACTTGACTTGTAGGGTTGTGATAATGGTTGCAGAAGAAACACAGATCTGCAGAGCTAGCTGCACAACAAGCCCCCAGTGGATGCCTACAGGATGACCACAGGGCCAGGAGATGTTTGAGCAGATTTAGGAGGGGGAAGGAAGGTGGTAGGCAACTCATGCTATTCCCAGAGCTGATTTTCCATCCTCTCCCACTGCTTCCGAGAGCTAGCAGTTATGGGCAAGAGTGTATGTATATGTGATGTCAGACCTTGAGAGTGACTCTGGGAAATTCCCAAAGCTTGAGGGCTAACTTAGCAGTGTGAATTTGAAGTTGATCCCTTTCTCCAAAACTAGCACCAGAAGACAGAAAAGCTTTAAATGCCCTCTAGAGATGGAGAAATGGAGTTCGTAAGAGGCTTCTTGTCCTGGGGAAGCTTAGCAGTATTCACTGATGGTTTAGAGAGTCCACTGGTGAGAGGGTGGGGTGCCTTGCATCAAACCATTCCAATGCAAAAGAATCTATCACCTTGTGCCAACGATTGCCTTTCGAGTAGATTTTTTAAAGGTCATCAGATGACTTTTCCTTAAGCTAAAAATTGACTACTAGACTTCTTTTCTGTTTTCTCCAGAAACCAAATGGTTGTACTTAAAGGGGGGTCAGCAACCTCAGTCAACCCTTAACAAGGTAACAACTTTTCTGGACAGTTCTTTTCTGCTGCCTTTCCCCAAAGGCCAACGGAATAAGAGAAAGTAATTTAATGCCATCTTTTTTTTTTAATGAGCAAACCAAAACAAAAATAAAGTCAGATATTTTAAAAACATAGTAAGGAAATAGGCTTTTTCAAAGTAAATATGAATGTGTAAAATTTAGGAAATGTTTTTTTCTAATATACTTTTGGGATCTAATTAACAAGTACCCTTAGATAAGTATTTAATAAAATAAAAATCTGAAAATCATTGAGGATCTCTGCAGTATTTAATTCAAATGTCTTAATTACTGCCTTTGTTGGCAAAGAAAACACAATCCAGAATATCCATTCTAGATAAAGTCAGAGGTGAGTGGGATTGTGGTATGGAGGAAAGCCCACTTTTGCCGAGCTGTTACGTGCCAGCTACTGCACTGGATGAAGAAGTGCATAAAGAAGATCCAAGTCCATCCAGTATAACAGGGTGGTTTCTGCTAGTTTCCAGAGAATCTCAAAATTTTTGTTTCCCTTAAGCTATTTAAAAAAAAAAAAAAAAAAGCACATGATTTCAGGCTTTTTGGTCAAAACACCTAAGAAAATGTCTTATATTCAAATGAACTTTATGTTTGTGTGCAATGGCAGGAAACCATGTGAGCCCCAACTGGACCACAGTTAGAAGTGGCTGCTCAAGTGTCTGTTATGAAATAGGGCCAACTGGGCAAATATAAAGTGCTACCAACACATCAAGTAATAAAGGGCAACACTTAATATGCTATTTGCCTCTGTATTTAACTCAAATACACCAACAAAACTGCTTTATTGAGATGCAGATAAAAATCTGTTTTATCAGAAACAGCCATATTTTTTTCTCTTTGATAATCAGAAAAGTGAACGAGGAGATATTGAACAGTCAGCGGATAATAGGTTCAGAGAGATTAATTGGCTAGTTCTAATTCAGCCTGGAATCTTAGTCTTTCCAAGATCTATGAGGTCACCTGAGCTCCCCGGACTGCCTGCCTCACATTTCCAGTTACCAGCCCCTGTTCTTTCTTTGTTCCTAGTTTTGCAACAGATGTCAATAAAATACATTTTCAAGACTACACAACAATCGATGGAAGAGTTTTGTAGGAAATTATTTAGGATGTTTATGTGGAACAGAACAAGGGAAGTCACCGTGGCGATGCCTGGGAAGGAAAGAAATGTTACAGGTATGAGTCACTTTCCCATAAACTGTTCTTGCAGAGAAAAAAACAGAAACATGGTTCATTCATAAACACTTTGGACAAGCATTTCTGTTTGACTGAAGGTCAGTTCTTGGTAAGTGAAGCTTACAAGATTCATTTGATTACATTGATTCAAACTCCCTATGAAGTTTCCACTACAGTCTTTGTTTCTGCGTTTTCTTCTTCTTTTCTTACAAAATCTTCTTCCCATCTTTCAAGCTATCCAATATTTTCTATATTTAAATCAGAGTTATTCAACCATTTGGAAACAGTCATATTAGAAACAATGTGTCAGAAACAATTTTCATGCAATGGCAGGAAAATTTTACTATGGGAAACCTCTTGTGGTAAAGAGAAAGTCGTTGTGTTTTCTTACTTTGTTTGGTAAATAAAGGACAATTATAATTAGTCAAATACCAAATTGTACAACGTAAAAAAAAAAGCCAATATTTATTCAAGATTTCACAGTTGTCTGAGATACTATGTATCACACTTAAAAAATATTTCATCATATTGTCCCACTTTTCTGCCACAGGGAAATGGAGAGAAACACAGGATAGGCATGGGGTGACGGCACCTGATGGTGGAGGGTGATGGGTTCGGGTGCATTGCACACCAGGTACTGAGCGCTCTAACTACCCCCTGGGCTCATCATGTGTCCCACACAGAGAAGGGTTGAATGAATAAATATATCTTCAGATCTAAAAACTCCCACCTTTTTAGGTGCCTCTTTCTTATTTAACTTAATGCACATAGTTCAGAAAGGCACAAATTATATATTCTCTAGTATAAGATTGGAATAGTATAAGACTCCAAAATGCTGTTTAGAATTTTATTTTTCAGAAACAACAGTGACCCTCCAGTTTACTTCTTTAGTGACTGAGCACTATTCCCACCAAGACAGGGAAGTGCCTGATTTCTCTTCAGGATGTATGCCTCTGTGTGGTTCTCTCTCTATTTCTCCTCTGACCCCAACATCTGAAAACGTGTATCATTCAGATCCACCACCTCTCTAGCCAATTCCACACTGCTCTGTAACATCCATCTGCCAGTCTTGTCCTTATCCTTCCAAAGTGAAATACCCTGCCTCCTTTCCTCTGCCTGGCCACATCCCTCCTCCTGGACCACAGGGTCTACTGCAAGCCCTTTGTCTTGCTTATTTTACTACTAGTCATGTATCACTTTACATCCTAATGCTTTTGAAAAGCAGCTTTATTGAAGGATAATTGACATACAGTATAAAACGTATTTTAAGTGTGCAATCTGATGTGCTTTGACACGTTTGCACCTGTGAAGCCATCCCCAGAGTCAAGAGAGTAAACATTTCCACCAACCCCACCAAAGCTTCCATGTTCCTTTCTGTTGCCTCCAGTCACTCCCTCCTCCATCCCTGGGCAATCACAGATGTTTTCTATCACTTTAAGATTAGTTTGAATTTTTTAGAATTTTGTATAAATGGAAATATACAGTATAAACCCCTTTGCTCTGGTCTGTTTCTGTCAGTAAAATTATTTTGAGAATCGTGTTGCTGTTGTTTTTGTTGCGGAGGAGTGTTTGTATGGATATTTTATCACTTGTTTATCCTGGCTCCTATTTCCAGTCACTGTGCTGGAGAGAAGGACCCTCTTCAGCACGATTCACGTAAAGAGATAAATGAGGGGTGTTAGCTGGCCTTTGGCTCAATGGCACTTACCAGTGTGATGAGCTGCTTTAGCAACGTAAAACCAAAACCCAAGCCAAAAACCAAAAATCAGTACAATTCTGGGTTGCATTAATGGATCCACAGCAAGCACTGTGTCCTCATCTGGGTATCATGTTTTAATGTCTCCATATCATGTGGTGGAATCAGTGATGAGAGGCCCAGAATGATGCCACTGTGGACACTGTTTGGAAAATGAGTGTGTGGCTACATCTTGTAGGGAAAGACACAGCCAATGCCACCTGGGGTGCCCATGAGTAGGTGAGGAATGCTCAGATTTATTCCTTGTTGATCTATTGATCTGGTCATTGGAAGAAGATGATGGATGGCATGGCAGGCAAGCAGATATTAGTTCAATTCAAGGAATATATACTAGTAATAGAGATTTCTAGGATAAATCAAGAATTCCCAGAAGCATCTGAGTGGAGATGGATGCCCATCTATCACAAAGGTTTGGAGGGATTCCTACCCCAGTAGGAACATTGCACCTGGTGATCTTGAAAGCATCTCCACAAAGTCAAATGGAAAAAGTATAACTGAAGAAAGGTGAAGTATTTCCCTCAAGGACCCAATCCTCAATCTTGCCTTTGTCTTGGTGTTTCAGGTCTGTGGTCATTTTGAGGATGGTTCTCACCTGATGCAACCAGCATCCCAGTGACCTCCTATCACCCTCAGATACCCTTTGATCTATGAGTTTCCCTTAGTGTATGCTTCTGTGAGAATGGCGATTTATTAAGGAGGTGTGAGTAAAGTTATTTACCAACAAATAACATCTTTGCTTTGTCTGGTTTCCTTCTTTACAGTTTTATGCACTCTTCTTTCTCTATGCCATGTCGCTCTCCCGGGCCAGTGTTTTATTTGAAGCATTGGGCCAATTCTGTCCTGAGTTAGCAAGAGACAGGCAAGTGAGTGAGCCTGGGGGGCATTAAGCCCATGGTAGGATTTGCTGGGGGAAAACAAACAAACAACAACAGAAAAAGAAAATGTAGGCTACTGGGATGAATTTCTTGCAGTAACGTAATACAGTCCATATATCCATCTGTGTTTCAGGACCCAGCACAAGACCCACCACATGTGATCAATGAATCCCACACCTCTTCATGTGTCCAGTTGCAAACTAATGAGAATTGTATTGGTGAACGCTGACTGAGCCTGTGATACATCCAAGTCTGAGCTAGGAGTGTAAAAGGGAAGTCATGAAGGAAACAGGAAGAAGTAGGACTGGGTGGGGAGCCATCAGACCATATTACACCCCTGATGAACTGTCTGCCCAACTCAGAGTCAACCCTGGAGCACAGCTGTCTGATTTGAGAGGTTCCCAACAGTATGGAAATGGCTAGGCCTTGGTGTCCCTGCCTTGCTGATGAAGAGCACACCTGTGACTCCCAGCTCTTTGCTGAGTCAAGAAGAGCATGGCCCCAGCTCAAGAAGCCACCACACTCTTTGGGAGAGTCATTCCTGAGGAGGGGTTCTCAGCAGGGCATCTTCACCTGCCTCCTTGGTAATCATGGTCCTGGTTTCCCCAGGACAGCCCTGGAGCTGAAACCAAAATTCCTGTGTTCTGGGAAGGCCTCAGCCAGGCCATCAGGCTGTTGGTCAGCATGCAGTCATAGTTTAAAACCAAGTTAATTGCTTTACATTTATTATCTCACTTGTCTGGAGAGCCACTCCTGACTTAGGAATATGATTCTTGTTTTACAGATGGTAAGACTGGGCCTTAGAGTGGAGGGTGACTTGCCTGAGTGAGTTGGCATACAAACCAAACCAATGAAGATCCAATGCGATCAGACTTAGCTCCAGGCTGAGCATGATTCAAACCTTTTATAGGCAAGCTTGACAATGTGTCGTATATTTTGGCAGGTGCCTGGGATCTAAAGTCCTTTGTAAGTGATAAATTATTTTGCATTTCAGGGCTCCTTAAATTTGTAAGGATGAGGAAAGCTGGGTAAGATTGAGTGCTGGTGGGGCGGCTAAGTCTCAAATATCATGTACTGCTGGTGGGAATGTAGACTCTGTAGCAATTCTGGGAAGCCATCTGAGATGAAGCCATGTGTGCCTGTTGGTCCAGAAATGTTGTTTCTGGGAATATATTCTAGAAAATGATTTTCTGAGCAGGGGACACAGGCAGGTATGGTGTGCATGTGGTGGTGTATGTGATGGTGGGGGAAGTGAGAGTCATCTCTTGTTCTCACCAGAAGGTTAGGTAAAAACAACATGAAGGATGAGGGCACTTCATGGTTCAGTTGGGAAAGCATCTGCCTTCAGCTCAGGTCATGATCTCAGGGTCCTGGGGTCAAGCCCCACATAGAGCCTTGCATTGGGCTCCCCGCTCAGCAGAAAGTCTGCTTCTCCCTCTGCGCCTCCCCTTTCCCCTGCTCATACTTTCTCTCTCTCTCTATCTTTAATAAATAAAATCCTAAAAAAAAAAAAAAACATGATGGATGGACGTTACAGAATGCTCTGCAGCAGTTAAAGGCATAATTAGAAATACAGCAATAGGGTAGAGCTTAAAGATACAGTGTTATAAAATGCTGTGTGCGAAGAAGTAAGAAATAGAAGAAAACAAAAAATGCAGGTCATATTTATGAAAATTCGTAATCTTACACACAAAATACGTTATGTATTTAATAGCAGTCAGTTTGTATTCAAGAACATCTATCAAGCATCTATCAAGCATGTATTGCTCTGGACAGGATAGATGGGAATGGAGATAAGTAACGGGACAGACTGGCAGACAGGAGACAGACAGATGCCCAGACAGATGATACCTGTGGGCTCTTAAACGACATGCGTTATTAACCAAGACCACACCTGGGTCAGAGGAAGAAGAGAGCACAGAAGAGATGTAATGCTTGAATGAAAATTAGTATTTATGAGTCAAATTAATTCCACTGTCACAGTTTACCAGAAGCAGAGAAGTGAGTGGATTGCTGTATTTGTAAACGGTTATTGTGAAGAGGGGTTGACAGGTAACAAGGCTGGTGCAGAAAGGATAACTTCGAGATACAGAGTTTGTTAAAGAGGAATATGAGCAGACCAGATCTGGTAAAAATTATCTTTATCATGTCCAATTTACCCAAAGAAGTGAGGGACTCACTGAGAATAGAAAAATGAAGCATAAGAGCAGAAAATGTAGATTTTAGCTTATTATGCTTACAAGGAACAAATAGGTATGTGTATATTTCTATTTTGTATAGATACCACATAGAATGTAAAATTTGTGAAGCTTCATTTTTCTTCCCCCTGAGAATGTTGTCATTTATGCTGTATGTGCATCTTATCAAAGTCAGAGATTATGAGGATCATAATTTCAAATTTCTGATGCCCTAAATATTCCAAGGATGACATTCATGAATGGAATACATTTCTGGTGGTGTCTTCAAATTTATTTATTTTTTATTTTTTTAAATTTTTTTTTATTCATTTGAGAAAGCAAGAGAGAGAGAGTATGAGCAGGTGGAGGGGGAGAGGGAGAGGGAGAGGGAGAAGCAGCTCCCAGCTGAGCAGGGAGCCCAATGCAAGGCTCGATCCCAGGACCCTGAGATCATGACCTGAACCCAGGACCCCAGGATCGTGACCAAAACCGACTGAGCCACCCAGACGCCCCTCCAAATTTACTTTTGCATCATGTCCAAATTTTTATATTTTCATACGGCTTATAATTTTTCAGATGTCTCTGCCTTCCTATTACATGCTAAATTAGCGATTATAAAAAACTTGACACCTAAAAAGTTTTGCTTTATAATTCAGTGCTTTGAGTTATTGTGTATTCAAGGTTAAAAAAAATAGTAAATGTGGTACCAAAATTTAATCAGCACCTAGAGAGATTGTTAATTTCTTCTCTAAGTGATCAATTGATGGAGCGATGCCAGCAATTTAAGATTCCAGCCTTGTGGTGAGTGGTGGTGGGGGGGGGGGATGCAAAATTACCTATAGTCCTTAAAATGGAAAGCATTTAAAGTGAACCAACCCTGACCCACACTGATGGACTGCAGTCTCAGACAGACCCGCTCCCTGAATGGGGTCTGCAGCCCCTCAATGGAGCAGCTCCCTCTGGAAGCACAAGGAAGCAGGGCAGTGGGAGGCAGTGGGAGAAAGAGTAGATAGAGGCAGAATGGCCTTGTGCATCTTTAACTGTTCTTGAAAATTTATTGGTGCTGCAAAGCTATCCTGGTAAGTTTAGTTTAACACAAGGTTTATTAATTTTCTACCAAAGAATTTGTGAATGTGTCGCAGTCATGTAGAAGAAAGAGCAGAGCTTGGAGTTAAAAGACCAGCCTCACGTCAGAGCTGTGCCACCAGATAGATCTGCAGCCTTGGCAAGTGGTGCCATCTCTCCAGTCTCAAGTCTTCAGCTGTAAAATAAATGGATTGACCACACACCCTCTGAGGTATCCACGACTCCTAATACTTCGGGGGACTGCCTCAGGGCTGATGTCACCTTTATATTATGTTCGAAGGGCAACATTGCTGCAGAAGCAATGTCAGCAAGATTGTGGAATAATGTGCATTTTAAGTGAGACAAAGCTCTTGACACATCCTTAGCACATAATTAGCATTACCTATTCAATCTGATAATTGTTCATTAATTTATTAACGCATATTTTATGAGGACCCATAATGTTGATGCTCCCACACACAGGGAGCAAATGAAGCCTCATGCCAGCCCTCACACTTATAAGTGTGATAAACTTATGTGTTATAAGCTCTTTAAAAAAAAATGTAGAGACTGGTCATATCAAGGGTGATGGTCTGGGAAGGCTCTGGAAGAAGAGTCCTCCAAGCTCCTTTCTGAATGGCTGAGTGAGGAGGACAATGCAGAGAAGAGAGAGAGGTCTCCCTGGAAAGTCTGGCTTTCTCAGGAAGAGTTGTGGTAAGCTTCCTGAGATGATGGTTTGAAACAGCAAGTATGTCATCATCTTTCATGGTTTCTGTGGGTCAGGAATTTGTGAAGGAATTGGCTCTGTGCTTCTGGTGAGGATCTCTCCTGTGGCTTCAAAAGGAAGCCTGCTGGGCAGGATCCACAGGGGCTGGCTGGGATCCAGCTCACTCTCTACAGGCAGCCTCAAGTATCTCCTCAGAACTCCCTCCATGAGGTCTAATGTGGCTTCCTCACAGCATGGCAGCCACCTGGAGGTTGGACAACAGGCTTACTTGGTAGCTTAAGCCTTCAGTAGGAGTGTTGCAATGAGTAAGATGATAGTTGTCTTGGAAGTTCTAGCCTTAGGAAGCATGCAGTGCCATGTTCTGTGGTTAGAGCAAAGAAAGACATAGACTTTCAGATTCAAGAGGAAAGTTACCTGGCTTGGGAAGTGGTAGGGTTCTGGAAGAGTATGCGAGATGAGCGACATTATTGAAGTTACCCTTGGAAAGTAGTGATCTTCTACAGTCTGCCCTCTGCCCATAGTTGTCATTCCTCGCACAGGAAAAGGACATTCACTTCTAACTAAGATTCTCCAAAAGTCTTATCCCCACATGGCATCTGTCCTAGGATATTACAACTTTAAATCAAGCCCAAGTGCAGCTGAGTTTCATGAGTGTAGTTCCTCAACTACCACTTCATCTGTAGACTAAAGAGACAAGTTATATATCCCTCGCACATCCAGTAGGTTATGATGAGACAGGAGGAGGTTCATTACAATAAGCACTACTGTTCATAATGGGGAATAGATGGGGGTGTCTGGGTGGCTCAGTTGGTTTAGCAACTGACTTTTGATTTTGGCTTAGGTCATGGTCTCAGGGTCCTGGTATTGAGCTCTGCATTAGGCTCCACACTCAGCAGGGAGTCTACTTGAGATTCTCTCTCTCCCTCTCCCTCTGTCCCACCCACCCCTTGCTCCTGTGTATGTGTGTGTTGGGGGTGGGGTGTAGTCTTTCTCTCTCTCTCTCTCTCTCTCTCTCTCTCTCTCTGTGTGTGTGTGTGTGTCAAAATAAGTAAATGTTTTTTTAGAAATGGGAAGTAGATGGGAAACATACAGCAGTTAGTAGGCAGTTTTGAAATGCATCCGAGAACATCTTGCCAGTTCTTTGATAAAGGCTTAATCTTACTCCCTGGCAGTTATTTTAATGGTTCTCTGCTCTCTAGGAACTAGGTGTTACTCTCTGAGTCATCCCTCCTTTTCCGTGGAAAAGGCTCCTGTTTTCAACTGAGTAGCTTGCTCAGGCTGTGTTCTGGTTATAAAAGTTAAGTCCAGAGATTTTTTTTTAAGATTTTATTTATTTATTCATGAGAGACACAGAGAAAGAGAGAGAGAGAGAGAGGCAGAGACACAGGCAGAGGGAGAAGCAGCCTCCATTCAGGGAGCCCGACATGGGACTTGATCCCCACTCTTCCAGGATCAGGCCCTGGGCTGAAGGTGGTGCTAAACCGCTGAGCCACCCAGGCTGCCTCAGTCTAGAGACTTTTATTCTGTTTTATTGTCTCTGTCCCTTGGAGAGTGAGCTCGCAGTGCTTTCCCAAAAACAATTTTCTTGAAAACGTCGTGGGTTATCTATGAATCGCATTTGGGTTCACTTCATTAGACAAGCCATAGCATAAATCTCTTAAAGGTAAGTGCTTCCTAATTGAGCTCCCTACTGAGGAACAATGTGTTTAAAATTTTTTAGAAACTTTCTTCATTAATGGATTGAATCTATGCAGTTTATCCTTTAAATTCTTGAAAGCCTTTTGTCTGTCTGAAAGCATCTGAGTCATTGCCTTCAATCTTTGTGAGATTTCAATGAAGCATTCTATCATCCCATCCCAGATTTGAACATGGGTTTGAGGCCCTCTCCTATTATGAAATCTTTCTGATTTCTGAGAAGGAAAAAAAAAATGTTCTGAGCCCTTTACATATCCTCTAAATTCTATTAAAAATTGAATAATTGTTTTTAGTATATATCTCTCCTGTCTCATTTTATCCTCAATAGAAAGGGAAACAAAGATGATAATCTTTCAAATAGGGAAATAATGGAAAAGATCTCAAGGAGAAAGAAGTTGTGCATTTGGGCTAATCAGGACACAGCCACTGGACATGAAATTATAAAAGAGGAAATGATCAGTTTGTATGTGTATGTGTGTGTGTGTGTGTGTGCCATAAACTAATTTAGGCCTTTTTTATTCCTATATAGTTCTGCGCTTGTCTAAAGTAGAAAATGTCTTCACAGGCAAAAATGTGGAATAATGTATGGAACTATTAAGATACCCTGATTATTGGGGCACATGCTGGCTCAGTTGGTTTAGAGTCCAACTCTTGATTTTGGCTCAGGTCATGATCTCAGGGTCATGAGATTGAGCCCTGTGTCTGGCTCTGCACTCAGCAGAGGGCCTACTTGAGAGGCTCTCTCTCTCTCTCTCTCTCTCTCTCTCTGCCCTTCCCCTGCCTCCAAAATAAATAAATCTTTTAGAAAAAAGATACCTCAATTATTGTCAATTGTAGTTAATTCATAACCAAAAAAATTGTTTGATTCTCTTTATTCCTTTTTTTAAAGATTCTATTTATTTATTCATGAGAGACACAGGCAGAAGGAGAAGCAGGCTCCCTGTGGGGAGCCTGATGCAGAACTCAATCCCAGGACCCCGGGATCATGACCTGAGACAAAGGCAGGTGCTCAACCACTGAGCCACCCAGGTGCCCCAATTTTCCTTATTCATTATTTCGTTTTTGGTTGTGTGCTGAGTTAGCATATATCAGCAACAGAGCACTGGAAAAACTGTGTTTCTCTTAGGAAACTAGAACCATGGGAGAGTTAATCTATAAATGAAAGTATAAATACAAGCTATCCCTTTCTTTTCCTTTATCTGATGGTTGTAGAAGTAGACATCTTGCTGTAATCTACTCCTCAACTTCTGTTCCAGGACTTGAGGACAGGCCAGAGTATCTCAGAGACCTTGTACTTTTTATAAATAGAGAAAGTTATAAACTGAATTCCGGTGGTGCTGATGAATACACAGCTAAAAATGGATTTGTTCACTGAATGGGGCATCTTGCTTTGATTTAATTATGTGCATGTTTCAGACGGTATTGTTTTTAATTTTTCTATTAGTTTGAAAGAAGATGTCATAGAACACGAAGAAATGTGAAAGTTACAGATCAGTCTGAGTAAATGTAAATATCTTAATCTATTTACATGTGACAAATAGATGAACCATACAATGGCTTCTACTTAAAGTCACTTCTCTATATTTGGCCCATTTAAAAAACAGGCCAGTTTTCTACATAAAATCTTTATAATTACATCATTTTTAAAGCAAAGAAAGTTCTTTGAATTGAAACACTGGAGCTTGGTACAGAGGGCAGAGTTTTAATTATCTATACAACTCCAAATCATTTATTTTTACTGTTGCAATTTTGGGGAAGGCTGTTTTTGCCAATGTAGAGTGTGGTACTATAGAGCGTGCTACTGAATCTTCTGGCCTCGGTTGTATAAATTCTATTCAAAAAATCAAAAGGCTGATATTATCTGTTATGCTTATCTATATTCCAAATGGAAAGTCATACTAAACGTTCAAAATTTGTTTTGCAACAGTGGTATTCAAAACGTAGAATACACTTAGGGCCATCATGAGACACAGACAAAAAAAAAAATGCTTTGTTGCCTGCCTTTGATCCATTCCTTTCAAAATGAATGAAGTAAGACTCCTTTTAAAGGCTTCAAGTTTCCATAACAGCCCAGGATTGTAGGTTGAAAAGTAATATGCATTTGCTTCAAATAGTAGTAGTTTTATCTCCCAAATTTTAGAATAATCATCCTAATCTTACAATAGGACCATAAAATATGCCCACCGACTGTTATTTGTAAAAGAAGTTCATCAAATGTGCTGTTCACTCTGCTCTGAGCAACAGAGCATTTCAGAACAAATTAACACAGGCTACAACACGTACCCAAAGCCATAACTTGGATTCTTTTCTGTACTGGCACATAAGAGATAAAATATTGGATAAATAACAATGTTTAGCTACTCAAATTCTAGCCAGTGTTAAGCTTAGTGTGGCAGTTAAAATACAATGAACAAAGCAGGGATCCTAGAAGAATTCTATCCAGCCAGGACATAACCATATTCAAAACATGTTGAGTTTCCAGGACCTAAAGAATAAGTTTGAATCCTTAGCTGGGCTAAGATCTTCAGGATGCTTGTATACCTGGAGTCCCCACACCTTCTAGCCCTGGGCTCATTGACTCCCATCTGGAAGTCCTTTCCCTTCCAACCCTATTGACCTAAATAGTCTCTAAGCCCAAGAAATGAGGATTTTCGACCTCCTCCACTGCAGTTCCCAACCTCCTACTCCTATCTCTTCAGGACTTATGGCTCCCTCCACTTACTTCAATGCAGCATCTCTGAGAGTCAGCGTTGCTCTGCTTACTGTAAACTCTATGTCATAGGGATTCCTTTCATTTTCTTTTTTCTAATCCCCTTTTTTCATCTTTCCATTCCCTAAACACTTAACACTGACTGGAACTCAGTAAGTCTCCAAAAAATTTCTTTTCCAGTTGAATGAAATTCTTTAAAATTGCATGGAGATGGCACAGATGCATATTTATAATCATAGCTTTAGAAATAATCCGCGGAAACCACACAAGAGAGAGAGTGACGGTTGAGTCCACAGGAAGTGGCAGCTCACCCTGAGAAAAGACATGTGAGCATTCTGACCATACATGTCGGGAGGGTGGGCTGGAGCCTCTCTAGAATTTTTAAGCTAATTTTCTAAAGGTATTCAAAATTTCCTTCTAATTTCAATTTTTTGGTGTGTTTTGTGAAATTTAGGGGAAAATGTGTATTTGAAAGGAATGGTTTAACAATACAGGGCAATTCATGTTTAATAATTACTCAATAAGTAAAACGTACTGTTTTGTAGATTACATCATCCAAAGAAAGAAAAACAGAATAAAAAAACTGAACCCCATACCTGTGTCTACATAAAAGCAAACACATGTTTTGGCAGTGGGTAAGTTAGTTTATGTGATGCTTCTGAATAGTGAAGATAAATTTGGCTAACGACAATAAACATATATGACTAAAGTGGGTTTGACATTCAAACAAGTAATTGAATACATGGTTAAACCAAGAAGCTTTTTAGAATAATCATGATGCTTTTGTGTAAAATAAAGGATGAGCCTAAGGCAGGGAAACCAGAGGGATCACATGAAAGAAGAACCTGGGTTTTTTTTTTCCTTTGCTTCTTTTCTGCTTCTTCTGTTCTTGCTAGGACCTGCACCCCACCCCACACATGCCTTCCTGTATGTCCCCCTTGTGAGGGATGAAGAGTTAGTGATATATTTGGGGTCTTCCAGTACAATAGGTAATATCTAAACAACAGGCTCTAGACGTCTCGATGCCAAGACCCCTGGCTTCAAGGAATAAGTGAGTTATGATAGACACCTGCACCCTGTCCTTGTTCTAACTGGCTCTTGGATGCCTGAAAAGACACACGCACTAGGCCACAATCATCAGTAAAAAACCCCCAAGACTCTCTATTTTCCTTTCCAAGTCTCCCAGATGCTCTGAATGTATCTGTTCTCTCTAAATCTTCAGTAAACTCTGCTTTCACCTCCTGCTGGCTCATGTTTAATTTCCATCCTGGATGAAGCCAAGGACCCTCTTGGCTGGTCCTATGAGAACCCCTCTGGGTCCTTGGAACTGGCCTGCCTGTATCAGGCCTTGCCAAACAAAAACTAGTGCTGAATAGGAAATTATAAAACCAGAGTCGGTGCATCAAAAATCACTAAGAAGCAATGTCAGGGTACGTGGGAGTCATGGCTAAACTGACCTAACAGGATTCTTGCTGAAGGCAGCCCAGGTGATGGGGCACCTGAGGGATGATGGATGATGAGGAATATTGTATCAAAGGTCATCACATATCGTGGATGGGAAGCTCTTGCCAAATTGACTTAGCAAGGTTCTTGCTAAAACTGAATTATACAAGGAAGTACACAGATCAATCAAGACAAGGTTCAGGAGCCTAGTCAAAGTTTGGTCAAGCAAAGAATCTTTGTTAGCCTCCAGCCTGCCTCATCCATTTCTCAAGCTCAGCGTTTGAGAGGAAATCATTTGTTGGAATCCAGCCCTATACCTCTCTTTCCCAGCCAACTGCCACAGCCTTGTGCCCACCTGGATAGCAATGGACTGCAATCTCACACCCTGAGCAAGCTTTGGGGTGAGCCAGCAGACAGCTGAATGGAAGTCAGATATAAGAAGGATGTGACATTTTATTGGGCAGTGCCAAACAAAAAAGGATGTGTCCAGCCATGAGGCCAGAACTGTGTTTGTGGGTCAGAGCAGTCAGGAATGTTGTCCAGAGGGTTTCCGTGGAAGGACTATGATCATCATAGATGCAACCAGAAAGTGTCATTTTCAAAGTATGCTGGGGACTGGAAATGTTTGTGTGACATCTGTCCAGTTGAGAAAATGTATTGACAGCTAATACAGCTATCTTCCCACAATGGATTTATCTCTCTACTAAACTATCTTGTAGATGACCTGTGGCCTTTTCATATCTTTTCAGTGACTGTCAGGGATCAGTTAGCGATCAAACAACTGGAGTAATAGTGCAGTCTGGAAAGTGCCATCGAAAGCAAGATGCCTGGAATCAATGAACAGATCCTATTTCACCATAGTTGTGTAGGTGTTGGGAGGAAATCTTTTCCTCCACCATCTATGTTTCCATGATCATGGGCTTGTGCGTTAACCGTAGTTGGACAGCATAAAGAAGAAAATGAAAGCTTTCTTCTCAGTGCCAGGAGGAGTGGCTCAGTAATGAGGAACTCCTCAACTACCCAGAAGCAAAGATTTATATACCAATTTAATAAGAAGGAGGGGGTTTAGGGCTTAGAAGGGAAAGCTTGGAAGGCTCTGTGAGCTTTTTGATGCTAATAGCAATAAGCAATCTGTCTCTATGACAACTGAGTTCGCAGGAAAACTCCCTGGAGGCAGGTTAATGGCAGCTGTATTTCCAGAAGGCTCTGCTTTAGTCAGATAAAGAAAGTTCAGATAAGATTTCTTTCTGCACAATGTTTTCACTTTAAAATAATTTTAGTGCCCATAATGTGATCCCTTCATTTGTTAAATTCAACATATTCATCCAGTGCTTACTGTATGTGAATCGCCATGCAGGTCCAGGGAGGATTTATAGTTGAATAAACATGGTGTTGGCCTTCTCAGCATTTCTATTCTGATGAGAGCTCAGACAAACATTCCAAGCAAGCTGGGAAGAGTCCTATCATATATTTACTCACAAATATCTGTTGGAGTGCCTGGGTGGCTCAGTCGGTTGAGCACCTCTCTCTTGATTTTGGCTCAGGTCGTGATCTCAGAGTTGTGGGATCAAGCCCCACATCAGGCTCTATGCTCAGCTCAGTATGGAGTCTGCTTGAAAGATTCTCTTTCCCTCCCCCCTATGTTCCTTTCCCAGCTCATACTCTCTCTTTGTCTCTCTCTGTTTCTCTGTCTCTGTCTCTGTCTCTCTCTCTCTCTCATGATGTAATTTTAGAATATAGGTGAGGTGTGTTAGGATGAGGTCCAGAGGCAATGACCAAGAAAGAATTCTTGAGACGTCTTTGGTGCAAAATGGTGGTTTTGTTAAAGCACAAGGGACAAGGACCTGTGGGCAGGAAGAACCGCTATGTCGTCGTCCTCCTCGTCCTCGCTGTTGGGGTTGTGAGGGGTGGCTGATTACTTACTTGAGAGGGGAGATGCAGAAAGGGAGGTTTCAAAAGAATTTTTGTATGCTAAAGAGGACCTACAAGGTATCAGAGGCCTTGCCATTGTCAAGTAAAGGTTGTTTTTCTCTCTAGTAAAGCATTAACATTAAGATAGTTGGGAATTTCCTTCTAGAAGTTAAATTCCTGATCAGAATGCTTTTTTTCTTGCAAATCACTAAAACATTTTGTAAACTGAGACTCATGTCTGTAGGACTAAAATCTCTATAAATTGTTTTTCATTTCCTTTAGCTTTAGGGCAGCCAGGAATGCCTAAGGAATGTCACACATATCCCACCTGAGGAAGGGGGGGTCATTTGTGGGGTGTCAGCTTATGCTTTGTCCTCAGCTAGCCTTCTGTTCGCTCATCATCAAATACATACATAAATAAATAAAATCTTTTAAGAAAAGAGAGAACTATCTGCTGAGGACTCTCTGAGTGCCAGGCACTGCTGGAAGTACCATGGACAAGTCAGATGAAAGTCCTGGCTCATGGGCTTTGCAGAGAGCCAGTAGCAGAGGGTACAGGACAGGGAAGGGGCAGGCACTGTGAGACCAGGGAACTCTACATCAAAGTCTAAGCAGACGTCAGGAAACATTGAGGAGGAAGAGCTGCTACACTAGAACTTGGAAAGCTTTAACACGGTGCTTCCATATCAACCCTCAAAATTCTATTATGATCTTTCTTTATTTTGGACACAAGACAATGGGATGTACTTTCCTGAGTTTATGACCTCAAGATTTATGGCATCTCCACAGGACTTGCTAGAGCAATGAGATAACACATTTGAATATATTGACATGATGTTTGACACATAGTGGGATCTCAATGAATTTTTTTAAAAATCTGATTTTAAAATGCTACTTAGCCTTGCATTTTATCAAAAAGGATGGACAGTCTATAGAATAGCAGATTTGTTTTTATTAAATATGGCTTAAAAGCTGGATCCAAAAAGTTTTGCCCAACTCTGTGATTTGCCTAAGATGAATGTATTGTCAGGATGCTCTGTATCATTTCTTGCATTTGTAAAGCTGTCTAATCAAGAAATAATTAGTCATGAATTTATGAAGTCTGTGATCTGCTAAACAAGTACCTGATATGGGAAACAAAGGCAGAAGAGAAAGTATTAAATTTACTTACTACTTACAGCCCATTGACAAGTCCTTGAAATAGGCAGAGTGACCTCCCTCCAGGGACACAGCTGCCTCGATGTTTATACTCAGCTGAGGGCAAGAGGGAACCTTAGCCCAACCCCCAGGATCCTCTAAGTCTATTCTAACATATAAAAATTCTTTTAGAAATTCCGTTTATCTCTAAATCCCCCAAGATATGTGTTGGTGATCGTCCCCCAAGCACAGGGCCCACCGATGTACATCTGAAGGTCTTGACTCGGGTTTTATCAGACAGTAATAAGTGACCTTTCCCAACAATAGCTGGTTCCCTCAGGGTCCTGAAGACCTTGCTTCCAAATTCCTTAGAGACTTACACTCCCCTAACCCCTTTCCAACTTGAAAGTATATAACCACCCACTCCCCATGACCCCAGTGCAGGCCCCACGAATCCTGCCCTTGTGATTTAATGAAACCACCTTTTTCACACCAAATATGTCCCAATAATTCTTTCTTGGATGTCAGCTTTGAACTCTAATGTCTTTCCTACATCAGTACCCATGACTGGATGCCACATCACCCTTTACAAAATTTGTCGTATCAGGTCTATGAAAGTTCAAAATATGTACCATTTCTCCATAGGGGCACTTCACCAGGCCTTTCCCTACCCCAAGCCAGGAATACAGACTGAAGCATTTAAAAACCCAAGAGCCATCCAGCTGCATACCACCTGTTCCTCATTGGGCCCCTGCTGTAGTCTCATGGACACACATCCCAGTTTACACCCTCAAGCTCACTGAAGCTCCAGGAAGGGACAGCTGGGTCTAGCAGTTTGTCTTGGAACCCTTCTTTGAATGACCTGTAGTCACAGTAGCAACAAGGTCTAGTGCTTACATGCCCCAATATTTGCTGATTTTCCCCCACATTAAACATCCTGTTTTAACTTAAGATGGTGAGTGCTTGTCTGCTGGGGATGTAGACATGGTTCTGATCAGAGCTTATCCTGAAAGGACCAAGGACCTAGGAAGTCACTTGGGGGTGCACAGTGGGGGGGGGACTCATGCAATAGCCAGGTGTGTTCTCTGAATTCTCCCATCAAGGCAAAGACAGCACATCTGTGTGAAATGTCCATGCACTCCCTGCTGAGCTATGGATCCCTCTGATGCCCTGATGGCTTTTTTCTCTTTCTTTCTTTCTTTCTTTCTTTCTTTCTTTCTTTCTTTCTTTCTTCCTTCTTTCTTTCATGAACAAAAGAGAATACAAATATTTAAATGAAAGTTGTTTAGTGTTCCTCTTTTTGTATGGTATTGAATTGAGCTGAATTCAATTGTATATGATAATCAGGATGTTTTACAAAATCATGCAAATATTGTTCCATTTAAAAACTAAAGAATTCTAAGCTTGCCAGCACTAATGAGAATTTTAATTTTAAATACTGTCAGGAATGGGGCCCAGATGCATAAACTCCATCTCTTCAATCACATCTCATCTGAAATTATTTGTCTTGGTGGAGGGAGAAGCATCTAACATCCTTTGTCCCCTGGGGTGGAGGGTGGGGGGTCTTTTATCAACATGATTCCCTTGATCCTTCCATGATGGTAAATTTACTGTAAATAAAAACTATAAAATGAACTTTACTCTAATCAGAACCATTGAAAAATGTTTACAGCTATCTGAAGGAGTAAATGTACTAAGACTTCGTGTGACCTCGACTCAACTTTAAAGACTGAAAAAGCCCAAGAAATTGGTGTGGAACTGGACAGAGAAGCTGTCCTCTCCAGGAGTATTCTTTCTTTAAGGGGTTCCTTTTGAGTTCCTCTGCTTTAAGATCATCTGAATTTTCTTTTCAGCTTCCCAAAGTATAAACCAGATTAAGTGAAGTGGTTCATAGGAGAGGAGGTGGTTAGTGAATCTAAGAATTTAGCTGAGTGAAGGACAGAAAATTTTCTTTGACTGAAAAGTAACTTAGTGATATAAAGTATAGGGTGCCTGGTTGGCTCAGTGGTTGAGCGTCTGCCTTTGGCTCAGGTCATGATCCCATGGTCCTGAGATCGAATCCCACACTGGGCTCCCTGCTTAGTGTGGAGTCTGCTTTTCCCTCTCCCTGGGCCCCTCCCCCTGCTCATGCTTGCTCTCTCTCTCTCTCTCTCTTGTTCTCTCTCAAATAAATAAATAAAATCTTTAAAATATGATATAAAGTGATATAAAGCACAATAAGTTAGTACTTCTTTGTGTTGGTTTGACAAAGTTTTAGGTTTCTAAAATTATCCAAGTAAGACAATAATATATTATTATGTTCTTCATAGCATATATTACAGCCAGAATAGTGGTCCCCTAAAGATGTCCATGTCCTAATCCCTGTAACCTGTGATTGTTACCTTATGTGGCAAAGAGGACTTTGCAGGTGTGATTCAATTAAATATCTTGACATGAGGAGGATTACTCTCAAGTATCTGGATTTGCTCAATGTCATCACAAGGGTCCAAGTGGAAGGGAGTCAGGAGGATCAAGTCAAGGAAACATTTGAAGATACTACACTGCTGGTTTTAAAGATGGAGGAAGGGGCCTCTGGGCCAATGGCTACAGACAACCTGCAGAAGCTGGAAAAGGCAGGAAACTGGATTCTCCCCCTAGAACCTGCAGAAAGAATGCAATATTGCAGAGACACCTTGATTTTAGCCCATTAGGAACCACTTTAGATTTCTCACCTTCAGAACTATAAGATGATTGGGAGGCCTGGGTGGCTCAGTGGCTGAGCATCTGCCTTCACTCAGGTCATGTTCCTGGGGTCCTGGGATCAAGTGCCACATCAGGCTCACCATGAGAAGCCTGCTTCTCCCTCTGCCTGTGTCTCTGCCTCTCTCTCTGTTTCTATCATGAATAAATAAATAAAATCTTTTAAAAATATTTTTTTAAGAAAAGAACCATAAGATGATTCATTTGTGTTGTTTTAAGCAGCCAAGTTTGTGGGTCATCCGTTACAATAGCAAAAGAACACTTATCCAGAATGCATCTGATTATCCTATGACCTTTGGTAAAGGTGATTTCCTGAGTACCCTCCCCCCCCAGCACTGCCTTCTTTGTAGTATCCATGCAGATGAAGTGTTTGTCTTCAGTGGCAAAAACAAATTTTAAAGACTTTCCAAATCAATTAACAACTTAGAATTCAGGGCAGCACAGAATCTGAGTGAATATTTAATGAAATACTGAATACTTAATGAAAATACCTGATTATAGAGTTTTCTGATTAGGAAAGGGTCCCATTTGTTAAGTGTCAACTGTTACACCACCGTCTGCCCAATCCCTCTCTCTGAGTGGCATTGTCTGCTAAACATCCACACTGTGCTATCATGTATGAACTCCTAATGAGATGGCATGTTTCCAAATGAGTATGAAAAT
The DNA here is from genome assembly GCF_905146905.1 of Nyctereutes procyonoides. Classification (NCBI taxonomy): domain Eukaryota; kingdom Metazoa; phylum Chordata; class Mammalia; order Carnivora; family Canidae; genus Nyctereutes; species Nyctereutes procyonoides. Next base: position 60,845,669 of record NW_026575146.1, on the reverse strand, counting down.
GTCATGGATCTATCCTTTTTGGCCAAGTTTCTAGTCTAGTATGAAAAACTGCGGGAACATTCTTCATGCTACGTGAAGTGAACATCAGGATTTGAAGAGTGAATTTCATTAATTGCTGCAAATGGAAATGTTTATTTGAGGTTTCTGAAATCATAGTAAAAAATCAATGCAGATTAAGTCAACATACAATATAATTTATGTGAGTTAAGGCATAGCTAGTGGAGATGTAAATTTCTACCAGCATCACATCCATTAGTAAAGCAAAGTTCATGTCCTCTGTAGTCTTTGATTTTTGTTGCCAAAGCAAATTACGTCAGCTGCCTATTCTTGTTTCATTTTTAAAGGCTTTATTTTTATCATAAAAAAAATTCTTCACTATATCTATATAACTCAAAGAACAAATGATCAGTTGATAAGTTATCCGCATCTACTTTTTCAGGCCTTATATTCTAAAATGATTTTATAGAAAAAAAAGTAAAACACACCCTTTTGTAGTGCTTTTATAGAAAGAGACAGATCCTTCTGGGTATTATCATCAATATTCTGCCAAACAATAACACATTTTTGAGTTTTTAACAACAGTTTGGAATTACCAGGAAAAAAACACCCAGTTGCTGGCAGGATCTCCTACAGCTTAGTCAGCCACCTGTGGAACTGTTAATTATAATAAGAAATGCATATCTGTTCTTCTGTTTCTGGCACAGAAGTCGTAAAACTTTTAGGATTTCCTAAATAATAACATGAGGGTATCTTTTGTTATATTAATGAGATGACTTTTGGAAAACACCTAAGGATGGGGGCTGGTTGCCAATAAAGCCAAGCACAACCTGAGAAGGTTGGGACTTTCAGTCCTGCACCCTGTCTCTGGAGAGAGAAAGGCTAGAGCTCAGATCATTTGTGAATGGCCAATGGTTTGGTCAATTGTGCCTATGTGATGACATCACCATAAAAACCCAGAAGAACAGGCTCTGAAGAGCTTCCAGGCTGGTGAACATGTGGAGATTCAGGGAGAAGAGTGCACTCAGGGAGGTCAGGGAAGGCCCGACCCTTTCCCCACACCTGTGTCTGAACATCTCATCCATCGGGCTGTCCTGAGTTATGTCCTTTTGTAAATAAAAATAAACTGGTGACCTAGTAAGTCAGATGTTTCTCTGAGTTCTGTGAGATGCTCCAGCAAACAAATCAAACCCCAAAAAGAAGTCTAGGGAACCTCTGATTTATAGCCAGGAAGTTGGAAGGGATTTTGACTGGGGTCTGAAGACTAAGGAGGGGTTTGTTGGACCCTCTGGTCTGTAGCCATTTGGTTAGAAGCACAGGTAACCCCTGGGCTTTTGTCTGGTATCTGAAGAATGGAGAGCAGTCTGGTAAGATTGAACCTTTGATGCATGGAATCTGATGCCATCTCTGGGTAGATAGTGTCACAACTGAGGTAAATTGAGTTGAATTGTAGGGCACCCAGCCAGTGTTGGAGCATTGCTCTTTTTGAGGTGTGAGGAACCCCCTTACCCCTAGACACACACACCTTGAAATTGGGTCCAGGAACCTAATTTAATAACCCCAAATCATTTCAATGCCACTAGAGCTTAATGTGCTTGCTGCTGTGAAGGACACAGGAAACACAGCAGAACAGATCACCCAGTCCAGGACTGAGGCAGGCTTCCTAGTCCTCAGAAGTTTGGTGTCAGCATCTCCAGGGCTGGATCTTTGCCTAATTATAACTACATCTCCAACACCATCATGCTGCCCAAGCATACTCACATGCACACATACACTAGACATGCAGAACAAATGTTGTGCCACATTAATTGGCAATATGAGTTAACATAATATCTTGAAATTATTTAAAATGTATATTGAAATTATGTTCAATTCACATAATAATCAAAACTTCAGCCATTTCTTATATAATAAGAAGGAATAAAACTCAAGAGAATGAAAAGACAAGCCACAGACTGGGAGGAGATATTTGTAAAAGACACATCTGATCAAAGACTGTTATCCAAAATATACAAAGAGCTCTTAAAAATTAATAATAAGAAAGCAGACTTCTTAATGAAAAAAAAAAAGGGGGCCAATGACCTTAACAAATACCTTGCAAAACAAGATATAGAGATGGTGAATAAGCATATGAAAAGATGCTTCACACCATATGTCTTAGGGAAATGCAAATTAAAGCAAAGACATACCACTGTCCACTTATTAGAATAGCCCAAGTCTAGAATACAAACCACCTAAATACTGCCAAGAATGTGAAGCTGCAGCAATTCTCATTCACTGCTGGTGAGAATACAAAATGGCACAGCCACTTCAAAAAACAGCTTGTCTCTTTCTTATGAAATTAAACATACTCTTACTACACGATCCAGCAATCATGCTTCTTGATATCTACCAAAAGGAGCTGAAAACTCCCTCAAAAAGCCTTCATGAGGAGGTTTAGAGTGGCTTTACTCATACTTACCCAATCTTGAAAGCAAACAGGGTGTTTGTTCTTCAGCCAGTGAACAGATAAACTGTAGACCACCTAGACAATGGAACAGTACTCAGCACTGGAAATAAATGAGCTGTTGAGCCAGAAAAAGACATGGAGGAACCATAAATGTGTATCACTAAGTGAAAGAAACCAGTCTGAAAAGGCTGCATACTGTGTGCTTCCAACTCTATGACATTCTGGAAAATTCAAAACTATGGAGTCAGTAAAGAGACCTGTGGCTGCCAGGAGTTCTAGGGGATGGAAGGATGAATAGGTGGAGCCCAGAGGATTTTTAGGACAATGAAACTACTCTGTATAATATTTAACGGTGGGGAGTGCATGGGTGGCTCAGTCAGTTAAGTGTCCAACTGTTGATCTCAGCTCAGATCTTAATCTCAGGGTCATGGGTTCAAGCCCCACATTGGGCTCCATGCTGGACATGAGGCCCACTTAAAACAAAAAATTAATGATGAATATGTGTCCTTATACATTTATCCAAACCCACAGAATGTACAAGAGTGAACCCTAATGTCAACTATGGATTTGGCGTGATTATCATGTGTTGGTGCACGTCCATCAACTATAACAAAAGCACCACTTTGGTGGGGAATGTCGATAACCAGGGGAGCCTGTGCACAGGTGGGGAAATCTCTCTACTTTCCCTTCAATTTGCTGTGAACCTAAAACTACACTAAAAAAAAAAAAAAAAAGATAAAGTAGCTTTTAAAAAGAGAACAAAATGTGTGACTGGTGTAAAGAAAAAAATGGCCTTTCTGGAAAAAAAAAAAAAAAGACTATTGAGAACATATCAGAGATCTGTGTCTACAGACACGTGGGCAGCCACTAAAGGCCTCTGACTGTTTAAACGCACCTAGAATGCTAGAGAATGTCTATCTGGCACAGCACTGTGTCCCCTGTACGTATGTCATGTACTGTAGGTATGCACATTTTCTCTCCTTTCCTACAATATTTCCCCGCCCATTTGAGGCAAGAGGACAAATGGGTCCTCAGTGCAGGGGCTCCGTGTTATGCACACTCTGCCCCAGGGCTTCAGGCACAGTAATTAAAATAACAATGTCATGCAGTAGGTGGCATGGTTATTATTTTACAGCTGCAGAAAGGAGGCTCGGAGGATTGAAGCTGTTTGGTCAATAGTGGAGTCTGGCCACAGTGATGCTCTAGCTCATCTGATTCCAATGCTCGGGCTCTCTGAGCACCTGGACTGACTTTCATTAACTTTCCCAATCCTCATCTCTATTCCCTTCTATTTCCTGCCCAGCTAAGATGAGGTCTTGTTTCACTGCTGCTGTGAACTTATTACTTTAGAATAGAACAAAATAAGGTGCCAGAAATGATTTGCAGAACACGCTCTCTTTGCTTTTCTCCTTGTAATGTATGAGCAACACGAAAAAATAGGCTCAACGCTTCTGGGGCCAGAGGAGCTTTGGGAGATTTGGGAGAGACGTGGGGCAGAAAGTCACAGAACCACATCTGAATGGAGAGGCCACCAGGCTGGGTTGAGGAATGGGGCTCAATTCCTCACACTTCCCTTCTTCCGAGTCTGACTCTGCGATCAGTCGTCATAGCTCAAGACCTGCGGGAAACTACACCATCTCAGCGGTACCGTCCCCCCTCGCTACCTCCTCATCCCACCTCTTAGCCCCTTTTGTGATGGGCTTCTCGCATGGAGTCCCTTCCTCTTCCTAACATTCTTCATAGGGACCAGGTATAGTGTGCCCTTCTAAAAAGTGTTTTCTTCCCATGTTCTTTGAACTGGTTTGATGGAAGGTTGAGCTTGACTCCCAGGAACTGGGCTAGACGTCACCAGAGATTTCAAGTCGTTTTGACATTAGAATTCCTAGAAAGGCCTCAGTCAAACAAACATCTGTTCTTTCTTTGGGACAACTGGTTTTCCCATTGAGAGGATGTATTTTAAAACAGAAGTGAGGAAATCTGGGGTCTCCACCTGGAGTAAACCCCCAGCACACACAGCTGATGAGAACACAAATCACCAGTGGGGGGACATGACTTTGGGAGCATTGTGGCAACTTTGATCCAGGAGGAAGAATAGCATTCTTTCTGAAATAATTTAATATTTTTTATCTTCTTAAAAATGAGGTGGACAGTAGATTGCCCATCACCACCATTGAGAAAGCTCATCCTAGACTCTTCCCCACTCCCTGGGGATGTCTAGCAGGAGGCAGTCACATTGGAAAAGACTGGTTGGGATTTACCAGCCAGATCACAGCTACTGGCAGGAACTGTAATTGGTGCTGGAAATTTGTGTTTGGAGGTGAACACCCTCCATCACATCATCCTACTGCGTGAAATTAAAGTGGCCACACAAGTCCTCCTGGTATTCACGTGTGGACCCACAGCTCCTTAGCACAGCTCTGTTAGTCTGGGGTCTCGAATTGTGGACGCTGCCACTTGGTCCTGCCTGCAGCTTGTGGAGCTTGCAGGCTTGCACAGACTAATCACACATTCACTGAATACTCGCTCTGTCCCCCCAATGTGGGGGTGCTAGCAGCCCTCCATCCCCAAGAGGAGGCGCGCTTCGCTGGAGCCACTCGGTCTGCACGCACTCCATCGCAGCAGGGCCTTCCTCAAGTTTCCCTTTGATTTCCCCAGGGCCCTCAGAAAACACACTTAAAACAGAATAAGAAGATGACACACAAAGAACTTCTCTGTATATGACATGTCTGTGTGTGCTCTTAAAGAAAAAATAATGCAAAGACATTACTTTGATGGAAAACAGCAGATTTCTGTAAAGAGGGGGAAAAAAATCCCAACCAGAAATGTGCACAGTCTTCTCCCTCCAAGTTCTTTTTCCTCACTGCTTTGCTACGACTCTTCAAGCATGCAGCTTAAACCAAACATTAAAATAGACCGTAGAGTGTTTGCTGTTTCTCCAGAAGGAAATAAAGATTATTTTTGGAGAGTGGTGGAGGAGCCTCCTTCTCGCATTTTGATTAGATCACAGCCTGAATTGAAAAGCGTCCACACCTGGTTTATGGTTAAATCACTTACAAATTGAGAACTGAGTAATAAAATGCATTCAGAGATGGTGAGCTGTTTGGATAATGTTTAAGAGTGGACATTGAAGAGTCCACTCAAGAGTGTCTAATGAAGACATCATAAGTGAAATATTTCTGCCTCCTTAAAAAAAGACCTTCTGGGGGCACCTGGGTGGCTCAGTCCATTACGCTTTTGCCTTCCACTTGGATTTTGATCCCAGGGTCCTGGGTTCGAGCCTGCCTCAGGCTCCCTGCTCAGCGGGGAGTCTGCTTCTCCCTCTCTCTCTCTCCCCCCTCCCTCTGCTCATTCTCTCTCTCTCTTAAAGAAACAGTATTTAAAAAAAAAAAAAAAAAAAAGCCTTCTATTTCTCCTGATGTAGAAAGGGTAAAACTCCTCAGAGCTGTGTTGGTCAAAGTGTGTTCTGTGGAAAGCCTAAATGAAAAATAATAGGGATTCAAACCCACAGACTTCTCTGGATCAGAGGGCCTGGAAGGGCAAAGTGGCTCTGGCTTGCCAACACCAAGAATCGCCATCAGAGACGCAGGCCTACACCAACAATCCTTTTGCCCAACTCATTCATAGTCCTCCATTTGGGCTTTTATTTTTTGTAAGAAAGAACAAACGGCATGTGGTTCTGGGGTGCACTCGTCCTACAGCTCTCACCTCAGAGCACACAGATCCTGGCCTCCAGCCTGCCTCTTCCAAGCCATGTTTGCTGAGCCTCCTGGAGTATTTATTTCTTCAAGTGTGGAATGAGCACAAATATGCCTGCACTGGCTCCCTTCAGTGCGATCACCTGTGTGAAACCACTTTCTTACTGCCAAACATTAGTATTACAGAGGCTTCAACTCAAGGCCTGGTGACCAGGCCTCAGCTGTGACCAGGAGCTGTCTCTGGACCTCGAAGCAGAACACAAAAGGTAATTCTGCAGACGTGAGCATGGCTATTGGGCAGCTGGGGTTTGCACCGTCACCAGTGGTTAGCCTTCTGGCCCCGTTTCATCATGTCCTGCCTTTGCTCACCCGGTCCCCTGCCTGGAACATTGTCATCTGTTCAGAAGCGGACAAGTCTTTCTCTCAACAGTATTAAAGGCTATTCTCAGACACTGAGTCCCATGTCTCTTTCATCCTTGTTATTTGTTTTCTAACTCTGTGCCTTTTAATTCCTCCGTTGTGTTTATAGATCACAACGCCTACTAGTTTAGAGACTGGGCCTATTTATCTTTGCATCACTTGGAAGGACTAGTGAAATTCTGGGTGGCGTGTGATGAGCAGATGACCATCGAGCTCGTCCCATGCCCGTGGCTCGGAGGGTGGACAAAGGCATCCTTACCATGTGTGGGACACGAAGGCACACACAGACCGTAATAACACCATGACTGGTAAAGTGGTCGATGTAGAAAGAACGGTAGGACAGCTCCTCTGTCTATTAAAAGAGCACCTGTCCTGGAATTTGGAAATAATAAAAGTTTGGAGAGGAGATTGCTTTTTCTTTTTCTTTTGAAATGAACTAAACCACGGTCATTGAGGACAAGGGACCTGTGGTTTCTCCAAAGGCTAGGTGGGATTGAGGCGAGTAAAAGTGAGGGGGATGTAGCAATGGGAAGAGAAAGCCAAAGGCTTGGTATGTGGCCAAGGGACGGTAGCTGGTATAAAACTGATTCCTGAAAAACTGTGTGTCAGTCAATTCCCTTCTTCTTTCCCATGTCTTCATATCTCGCTTTTAAGTATGATCTCCTAACTAGAACTACCTGACATCCCATATAGAATGGAAGTTATCCAGTTGTCCCCAAATAAAACCTTAGCAATGACCGAGTGGCAGCAGGGTACGGGCTGTGTCGGAAGCAGAGGGCTGTGGCTATGCCAAGTGGGGCGGCCTGTGGCCTGAAATTGCCCTTATCTTGCTCTGGAAACTGAAATAGACTCTAGAAGACTGGAAATTAGATTTCCTGGAGTCTTTGTCAGTGGCGTCTGTCACATGGGTAAGAAGCTCTATTTGTTTCCAGAACCATCGTTTTCAACTTTTTGAAAACTGGGGCTTACCATTCTTTAGGTGTCCAAATTACTTTGTATGAGAGCTTCGTTTTGCAGTAGGATTATGAAGCTTTACTGCATGGGTGTACAAGAAGGACGTAGGCTTTCAGATTTCTAAAGCCAGATAAGATGCCCTTTGCCAGGCTATCAGACCGCCCAGACTTGGCTTGCCAAGAAATTTCTTTTTAATGGCCTAGTTCTTCATCCTATAAGTTATATTCAGAATTTTTTCCACCCCCCACCCCTGTCCTCACCTCTCTGCATCTTTTTTGATTTCTGATTGTGAGTTTGGGATGTTTGACCCTGCTGTCTTTTCTCCTTGACTGTCAACATGTATACATGTTGCTTTCACCTCTGGGGTCCAGACAGAGATGTAGGGAGGCTGCTCAGAGGGTCCCTCACACTGTTATCCCTCATGGGGGGCAGCTTGGTCCAGAGACAGGTGTTGACAGGACCCTGGCATTGCCAGACGGGAGGGTCAGTGATGCATCCTGGGTTCCAGACGGGACAGATGCCGACAATTTAGATCACAGCTCAGGGTGGGTCAGAGGTGGACACTGGAAGGACAGGATTGATAAAGGTGTAGGGGGTTGGAGAAGGGGAATGAGAAAGAAAGAAAGGGAATGGCAAAGAGGCTGGGCTGGAACCTGCAAGCCAAGGCGCAAAGCTACCAGGCTGCAGATGAAGCTAGCTGAGGTTGTCCAGGCCGGTCCTCTGTGATCTGGATTAAAAAGCATCACAGGGACTGTGCTTATGTTCTGAGCAGCACAGGTGCCCAGAGGCCTGGGACTCCTGTTAACAGCCCAGGTCTCCCATCCTGGAGAGCCTGGGCCTGGATTAGGGCTGGTGCTCTGGTTGTATTCCCCTGGTAGAGTGGAGACACCCAACAATTGTCCAGAGCCCTGGTCCTAACTCAGCAGGGAGGCACGCAGCCACCGTTTACCTGAAAGTCACACTTCACTTGAAGTTGGGTCACCAGTCAGCCCTGGGAACACTTTGCTCTATTGACTTGTTGTCATCTTGGTGTCCTGAGAGGCCTCCAGGGCAAGGCTGACAAAGAACATAAAGAATACCCAGTTATATTTGAATTTCAGAAAGACAACAAATATTGTGGTGGGAATTTTTTTAAGATTTTATTTATGGAGAGAGAGAGAGTAAGAGAAAGAGTGAGCATGAACAGGGGGACAGGCAGAGGGAGAGAGAGAAGCAGGTTCCCTGCTGAGCAGGGAGCCCGATGAGGCTCGATCCCGGGACCCTGAGATCATGACCTGACCTGAAGGCAGATGTTTCACCAACGGAGCCCCCCAGGCACCCCGACGAATATAGTTTTGGTATAAGAATTTCCCATACGGTATTTGAGATATACCTGTACTGCAAAGTAGATTGAATTGGGTGATCTGAATCTGGCAACTGGCTCAGAGGGCATGTCGTCTGCACTCCTCAGCCTGTGGACTCACAAATATGCTGGAGGAGGGCCACAGGCCCCAGATTTTCCAACAACCCACCTGGAAAACCGTGACCCGCTGTTAGATGACCTGTCCTGATTTCAGTTTGGCAAATGCTAGGCTGAGTGTCAAGCAGCCAGTTAGAGGCAGAGTCCCTCCACCTGGCCTGTGCTCTTACACCATGCAAGTGGACTCAATACACGTACGGAGTTGGGAACACATTTCTAGCAGCATGTCTCACGGTGGTGTGAGCCGTGCCTCAAAACAAGGTGCAAACAAGCCCATGTGAGACAACTAAGGCTCTTTTGAAACAGAAGGCAACACTCATTAGCACTTTTTTTTGCATGAGCAATATGAACAGAGCTAAGGGGGTGCAAATGTTCACTGCACCGGGTGGGCTTTGGAGTCCAAGAAACAAGAAGTCACTATATAGCCAGTGCTTTTTTCCAAAAATGTTATTGCTCTTTCTACATCATGGAGCATCTTGAAGCTTTAGACCATATTTTACTAACTGAGATAGCTCCTATATATCTGTAGAAGGAGCTTCATGGAAGTGGTCCATGGCATTATTTTTCTTCTCTTTTGGGAAAAAAAGAAAAAATAATACGTTCTTTCTAAAGGGCTTTCAATGTCTTCTGATCTATCTTTTTTTTTTTTTGAAGATTTTATTTATTCATGAGAGACACAGAGACACAGATAGAGGGAGAAGCAGGCTCTCTCTGGGGAGCCCGATGTGGGACTTAATCCCAGGACACCGGGATCATGACCTGAGCCAAAGGCAGACACTCAACCACTGAGCTGCCAGGTGCTCCTATCTTCTGACTTTTTGGGGATAAAATTATATTTTTTTGGCACAGCCTGGGAAGCCCTTTTCCAGCTGTCCCCTTCTACTTCTTGGGTCCTTTTCTGCTGCCCTCCATGGAAGGTCCCCAAATGCCATGTTGTCCAATGCTTCACTGGCTTGCGAGTCACGTCTCTCTGGGGAGCCCTTGCATTCGATGCACCACCAAGATACAATATGTTTTGTTTTCCCAATCTTTCCGTCATAAATATTCACCCATGGTTATTGATATTATTTTTTCATGTTTTAGAGTATTTTCCTACTTGCCTTTAATTATCCAAAATAAAGCAAAAACAGAATCCACAAAAAAGAGAATCATCACTTCCTGAACTATGAGGAAGGACCACATTGAGCATTTCTTGAGGGCAGACATTGTTAGAAAATTAGTAACTATTTCACTTGTTAAAGCCTCAGAAACCCTATATTCTTGCATTCCTCCACCATGCTGTCATGTTCGATATGCATTCTTTTTAGTCAACTTGATTGCAATTTAACCCGGTTAGAGGTGAAGGAGCTGGGAGGCTCTCAAATCTTCTCCAGTCTTGGCTACTGTTCACCAGCATTTGCTCAGGAGGCAAGCTTTCAGCCCTCGGGAAAGCTCAGGCATGTGCAAAGTCTCAGGATCTGCAGATGATAACACAAATGACTTAGGAGTGTTTAAGGCAGAGTTGGTATTGTTGCTGAAGTCAGAAATTAGCAAGAGAATGGAGAAGTCAGAAATTAGCAAGAGAATGAAACAACCCATGGACTTGGGGTCACTGTGTTTCTTCATCTGAAACTGCAAAGGTGTCACAACCAACCATGAAAAACAAATTTTAGAAAGTAGAGCAAAATCTTAGTTTTACTTCTGTAGATGATCTTTCAGTGTTTCTCCGTGGATAGGTAAGCTTCATTTAGCTTTTGGTTTTTCAGCAACATAGCAAACACTTTTTAGTTTCTACGTATCCTTGTTAGTTAATGTTTTAAGGCTACCCATAATATAATCTTGTTGTTCAACTACCATATATTTTTTTGAAATTTTTTTTAAGATTTATTTATTTATGATAGACAGAGAGAGAGAGAGAGAGAGGCAGAGACACAGGAGGAGGGAGAAACAGGCTCCATGCACCGGGAGCCCGACGTGGGATTCGATCCCTGGTCTCCAGGATCGCGCCCTGGGCCAAAGGCAGGCGCCAAACCGCTGAGCCACCCAGGCATCCCCTCAACTACCATATATTTATATTATACTTGAATTGCTAAAGTTTCAGGGCTCTGGGGAATAGATAGAAGTTGACATTCTACAAGGATCATTTATAAAAGTGATTTTTCTGGGCAGCTGGGGGACTCAGCTGGTTAAGCATCTGTCTTCAGCTCAGGTCATGATCTCAGAGTCCTGGGATCAAGTCCAGCATCGGGCTCCCTGCTCAGTGGGGAGTCTGTGTCTCCCTCTCTCTCTGATCCTGTTCTTGTGTTCTCTGTCTCTCAAATAAAAAAAAATATTTTAGGAAAATAAATTAGTTAATTAAAAATAAAAGTGATTTTTTTTCTGTGTGAAAGATTTGGAGGATTTTATAGCTTTTCACATACACATTGCCAATGGATTTCCTCCCAAAAATATGTTTATAATTTAAAATGTCACCAGTAGAATATGACTATTCCATTTTCAGTTCAACACTGAAATCATTGATGGGGTGGGGATACTTATTTGAGCTTCAAAGTGTTGCTCCATGGGTCGATCTGTTTAGTGAGGATAAATATTACTTTATCTGCTTGTTTAATATTTTAAATTTATCTCTGTCTATGTTATTTATTTTTATCTTTCCCCCATATTTTTTTTTTTTTTACTGGTGAGCTTGTGCTTTCATTACAAACTTGAAAGAAGACTTAATAAAGGCCTTGCTATTTTATTTCAGAGCTGACCCCCTCATAGAAGGGGTTAGCTGGAGGAAGAACGTTTCAGGTCTTGGGAACAGAAAGCGCAAACTCCCTGAGGCAGCTGCATGCTTTTCGAGTAAGGGGAGCAGCAAGGACACACAGGCGGTTTGTACAGAGTGATGAGGGGAACCAGTCAGGAGGTGAAAGTGGAGAGAGAGCCAGGGGCAAGATCACAGGCAGCGCCTCATCACCTTGGTTAATGAAGTCAGGTTTTATTCTAAACATCCTAGCAAATCACTACACTAAGGGTCTTTCTAGAATCCTTATACATACATACTTTGTTTCCTTTATCTTCCTCCTCCTTGCCTCCTCTTTCTCCTCTTTCTCTCTTTCTTTTTAAGTGACAATTATCAGGGCCTCTTAGCCATCAAATCCTTGACTTGCTTAACCACCATTAATTAGCAAATCCATGATGACCGGAGCAAAGACTAGTGCTAGTATTTGAGGAAAAAGAGAAAATATGTGAATGTTGTCCAAGAGCATCCTGCTGTTGGCTGAAAGGGGCCCCGGGCTCAGGGCCGGTCTGGCACCTTCCCTGCAGAGCCACATGACTGCCCTCAGCACCTCGGGGGACGTGGAATCAAGCTTCCCCGCAAACCCCTTGTGAGTCTTCAGAGGCTGCAGAGAAATCATTGCCTTACGCCCTGGCTCCTAGTTTGTATAGATTTTTATTTGCTTCATATCAGGTCATGAGACTGATTCTGTAGCGCTTGTGGAGACTTTTCACCAACATACTCACTGCTGTATTTGTCAGATAAAATCCCAATTGCTTTATATTCTTCTCAGACAACACGCTTCCCGCTGCAGGTCTGGAGCTCACTCTGGGAACAGGCTTTTAAACAATCATAATTATTTGCTTTATGAGACACTCTGGAACTCTAAGACAAAACAGTATTTTTGGAGCGTCAGCTGTCACCAACAGAGTTAAGACTTTTGTCCCCAGGGGTTTATGACTGTTAAAAGAATCACCATTGTGTTCAAACTCAACCTAGAAGATGATTGCTGGAGAGCGATTTTCTTGCTATGAAATACATTTTCTAAGTAGCGATGGGTCACTTTTACAATCGTTTTTTGTTGTTATTTCCTAACTTAAAACAGCTTCCATAAATAAGAAGGGAACGGCCTCAGCTTTTTAGTCTACGCCAGTGACTAACGTCTTGTGTTCCTCAGAGCTCCTGGAAAACTCTCAGGGGGGCCTGCAGCGCGCAGTGTGCATGGCCGGTGGCAGTGAGCGGCGGTGATGCATCTCGTGGTGTGGGAGACCCAAGGCCGCTGTGGCTCTATTATATTCTTAATTATGGAATTTCTGATTGGCATGGTTGCAGCTTAACATACAAAAATACGAAATCCCAAACATTTCCACTATAAGAAAAAAATTTCCTTTAGGTCTTGGTGATGAAATAAGAATATGTGCCTGAGAAGTCAAAGAGCTTTAAAGAAAAGCAGAGAAACCTGAATTGCTCTTAGGAGGAAGCACGCCAAACACTTCAAGTTTACAAGAATCCGTCTCTCCTTTGCAGGTGGAGTGGCTCCGGGGTCTGAATTCAGGAGATGCTGGAGGACTTCTCTACTCTTTGATGAAATGTGAATTGGTCACAAGAAGAGTCTATACTGACTTTTATCGACCCTAAGTGCTCACAAGTACAGAAATACAAGAGGACTGCTTTCAGGATATTGCAATTTCATTCTAGAGAGAAGCAAATGCCCAGAGAAAGCAAGCGGAGACTAATTCAAGGTGAACGGCAGGGGTTGGGTAGAAAGTAACCATCTGTGCTGCCTATTTGCCCCCTTTTTGGGGAAAGTGGTTAGAAGCAGAGGCAGCTTTCTGGAGGTGGGTGATATTTCACTCAAAGCAAATGGAGGTGCGGATTTGCTCTGCCTTCTCCTGACCTAGGTCATAGCTTAGATATCCTTTGTGCAGTGAGACTTCCTGGTGCCTTTGCCAGCCTTCCATCTTGCCTTCTTCAGAACCCACCAGATTGTATGCAATGCCTTTGTGGGTTCCTTCTGTAACATTCCATACTTGTTACCCTACGACACCCAACGCTGAACTTGTTGCAATGTAAGCGGTGGGAACATGAGCTATGTCTTTTGTGCTCATCACTTTGTCTTCTTGCCCAGACTTGCTCCTAAAATATGGTAGGGGCTTAAATGATATTTGTCGAAGACATGAATGAATAAGTGAGTGAATGAATGAAGACACTCATGAAAGGAGAGTTGCCTAAGGGCTGAGAAGTACAGGAAATAGATAAATATTCGTCAATGTCTGAGGCTCTACATTTCTGTCCTCCCAACCCATGTATGCTAAGGACCACTCTTGAGGTTCCTGCATTTCCTTTCCTATAGTTATGAACACCCAGTGATAACTTGCCTTCTTGTACCTAAGAATTTATTAACTTTGTTCAGTGACTAGGGCACAGTTAGAGTTAGGCTTCCTGCCTTCTTCACATCAGTTGTGCAAGCATTACTTAACTTCAGTCGTTGACTTCTCTTGGGTAGATGGATGTTGGATTTGGGGAAGTACAGCTATGTCTCTATGCAAAATATTTGGGGCAAAGGAGACAGAGCCAGTTTCAGATGAGACAAATCATGTCTGTGCCTCAGCATATTACCAACTATTGGGGGGAAAAAGTGAGGGATGAAGGACCAGATGCTTTAAAAGGCATTTGGTTCTCAACACAAGAAAAAAAAAATCATAACAATGTGTGATGATGGATATTAACTAAATTCATTGTGAGAATTATTTTGTAATATATACAAATATCAAATCATTGTATTGTGCACCTAAAACTAATATAATGGTAATATCAGTTACATTTCAATTTTAAAAAGGCATTTGTGGGATCTGCAGCACCAGGAGGAAACCAATAAGGCAAATAGGATGTGGACACCATAGGGTTGTGATGCAGGCTGACCCACCCTAGACATGTGGCCAAAATCCCAAATCACCAATGGTCAGAACCCTCTCTCATCTACTGGGGCCTTGAAAGATTAGGAGGTAGCAGAGATGTGGTGCAGGCTCAGGTCAGAGCAGCGACATCACCGCAGGTTATTGGAAAAGTTTAGACTCATTCAGGAGCTGAGTGGTGGATGCAATATTTTGAGCTATTGGAGCTGTGTAATAAATGTAAATTTTTCACATGGGAGTAGAATTCAGACATTCAAAAAAGGACATTCTATATGCTATGGAACAAGAACAAAGGATTCACAGGAGTGAGCCTTTTACAGACTTTTATGGTTTGGAATTTTTCTGGACAGATAGGCTTCTTGGCCATGATGTTTCTCCTTGTAATCTATTAGAGCAGTTTAAGAAGTTAGGGGTGGGCCATGGGGAAGCAGTCATTCCTTACTATGTGGGTGGTAAACGTTATTTTAAAATTTCCTGTTGAATGCCTCTCTTTATGATGTAAAGTAGCAGACATTTTCAAATATCTTGGAGTCACTTGAGTGTTGAGGAGTCAGGCAGAGAACAGAGCCAGAGTCAGAATCTAAAAGTATGGGTTTCTAAAAGTGACAACTGCTAGGAGCTTTGTTCTAAAGGGAAGCAAAGGAATTTTAAATTCTCATAGTACAAGATATATCATCTTATTCCTGTGAGTTTTTGTTTGCTTATTGCTCCTCGGGGGGGAAAAATTAGTATTTTGGATCCGAAGTGGTAGATAAAATCTGGTCTATGATAATATCTGCAAATGTCAGGGACTTAGAGTAAATAAAAGTTGTTACTGTTTCCTTGATATACCTTATTCATATGCTTTATTATTCTAACCTAGAAACTGGCTATGGGAATAGGAAAAAAAAATCAGGAATTTTAAAGAAAAACAAAAGAACATTTCTAAAACAAAATATTAAGTGCTCATGAGTGATTCTCAGAAATATAAAGAGATAAATTCTACCTATTTCTACCATAAAGTGCAACTATAAATCCTAGACAGAAAGGATGCAGCTGAAGTCTCTGAAAAGTAAAAATGATCTTTCACAAAAATTAAATCAAAATGGATCAAAGATCCAAATACACAATATGAAATTGCAGGACTTCTGGAATTAAAAAGAGGAGAAAAGCTAGGTGACCTTGACTTTGGTGATGAATTTTTTAGGTACAACACCAATAGCATGATTCATGAAAGAAAAAACTGTTAAGTTGGACTTTATTAAAATAAAAAAAAATTAAAACCTGTGCTTTGTGAAAGTCACTGTTAAGAGAATGGACAAGCCATAGACCAAGAAGGAATATTTGCACAATGTTTACCTGATCAAGGACTTGCATCCAAAATATGCAAAGAGCTCTTCAAATTCTCAATAAGAAAATAAATAATCAGTTTGAAAATGAGCAAGATACAAATCACTAAAGATGGTGTCAGTAAGCATGTGAAAAAGTATTCAATATCATTTGTCTCAAGGAGATATACATTAAAATAACAGTAAGATACCACTACATACCTATTAGGATGGCTAAAATAAAAAATAATAATAATAAATGCGGTATGCTAATCACTGGTAAAAATGTAGAGCAACAAAAACTTTCATTAATTGCTGGTAGAGATACAAAATTGTACCATTTGTAAGACAGAGTGATGGCTTCTTTAAAAGATAAACAGTCTTAACACAATCTAGCAATCATGCTCTAAAGTATTTACCTAAATGGATTGAAGAATTATATCCACACAAAAGCCAGAACACTAATATTTACAGCAGCTTTATTTATAATGGCTAGAAATCAGGAGGAACCAAGAAGTCCTTCAATATGTGAACAGATTCCTAAACTGTGCTACATCGGTAAAATGGAATGCTTTTCATCTGTAAAAAAGGAATAAACTACCAATCCACCCAACGACACGTATGAATATCAAATTCATGTGGTTAAGAGAAGAAATCAGTCTGAAACACTGCATACTGCAAGATTATTGATATGCCATTGTGGGAAAAACAAACCCAGGGAGATGACAGATAAGTGGTTGCCAGACACTTGGAGTAGGAGGGGACATTTGAACAGGTGAAGCATGATTTTTAGGATTTTTTAGAATTTTTAGGGAAGTGAAACTATTCTGTATGATACTATATTAGTGGACACATGATCATATGCATTTATCACAAACCCATAGAGCTTTACATCAGAAAGAATGAAACTTAATGTATGCAAAATTTTTAAAAAGTTATTTAAGAGGTCAGGGGATCATAGGATGGAATAAGTAATGACATAAGAATCTAACTGTTATAAAACAACCTCAGTGAGGTGTGGGAAACTGAACAACAAACAAATGGATGACCCAAGGTAGCAGCCAGGTTTTTCACTGATGGAGAAGGAGATTACATACAAGCTGGAGAAATATGTTCTACAATCCAGGTGACAATATTTTCGAGCTAGAGACATTGGTAGGAACTCATTAACATACAGCCGGATATACAGATACAGAAATATACACAAACACTGGTGAGTGTATACGTGTATTTCCTTGCTCAATCAACTGAGAGTAGCAATGAGTCTGCAGTAGTGAGTCCATCTAACATCCAGACCTTGATTTCTTTTTTAAAATTCTTTTTATTTATTTAAGAGAGAGCAAGCTAGAGAGAGAGAGAGAGAAAGCACACAAGCCAGAGAGTGGGGACCCCGAGATCATGACCTGAGCCACCCCTAGACCCTAGACCTTGATTTGTAATGCCATACTTCGCTGAAAGGAACAGGACTCCTTGGAGAAACAGTTAAGGCTGGAGCAAGAAGTATCAAAGATTACCCTGGAGCATCTTGTAGTAACAGAAGGTAAGCAAGTTCTCAAACAAAACAGAACATCTCACAATAGTGAAGGGTATAACAGAGGGTCACAGGACCAACTGAAAGAGCTTCTGATGGCAAAAGCTGGCACAATTTGGGAAACAAAATAAATAATGCAGTACTGGATTATAACTCAAAATGTAAAATAAATACCCATGAGTCTACACTAACACAAATAAATGATTGATTGAATGAATGAATGATAAGACAATTCTGTGCAGAAAGAGTGCAAATACCTTATATAGATACTCCCACTCCTGAATTCCGGGTTGCACTTGATTTCTTTCCAAAAAGTATAGTACAGAAGGGAGGAAAAGGAGCACATTTACAGTTGAGAAATGTGAAAAAGGGTATCTCAGCAAGACTAACAAGGTGAATACAAACGATGGTGAGGTGTGTTAGTATGTAGTACTGAGATTATGTGGTGAGAAGGGCAATTTCCCCCTGTAATCTTCCTCCCCAGACCCTGTCACTACAGACTAACCATGAGGAAGCAATCAGACAAATCCCAGTTGAGGGGCATCCTACAAAATCCTGAACAGCCCTCTCCAAAACCATCAAGGTCTTCAAAGAAAAGAAAGGTCTGAGAAACTGTCAACTCCAATAGATGACAAAACAACCAGATATGCCATATCTTGAATGGGAACCTGAAACAGAAAAAAAATAAGTAAAGAGTAAGTAATTCTGAATATAGTATAAAATATCAATATTGTCTGATTAGTTGTGACAAACTTCCATTCTAATGTAAGATGTTATTAACAGGGGAAACCAGGTGTAGGAAAAAATGAAAACTCTGACAATTTTTCTGTGCATTTGAACCTAGATTCCATTTATATAAAGTATCTAAAATAGTCTAACTCACATAAAAGAGAGTAGAATGGTGGTTGCCAGAGATTGGAAAGAAGAGAGAAGTAGGAATCACTATTCGATGGACATGTAGTTAAATTTGTTAAAACAAGACAACAGACTCAAAATGGAGTTATTTATGTTAGGCCCCATGTCACCAAACATAGACTTAACTATTACAATTTCAGCTCTTCCAAAAGTAGACTCTTAAACCAGTCAATCAGGAATTGCCTGATCAGCACTAATTTCCTTTGCCTGATGGACCACTGCCATCCCCCAAAGGAATGTAACCTTGCAATAATCAGCCCACATTTTTGTCTAGTACAACTTTCTTATTTCCTGCTCCCTTCTGGCTGTAAAAGTTTTTTATTTCATACAGCTCCTAAGAGCTCCTTTTTATCTGCTGGATTGGATGTCACCCAACTCATGAATCATTTAATGAAGCCAATAAAATCTTTAAAATTTACTCTTTGAATTTTATCTGGTAACAGTTGAGTATTCTAGGGATCTGCTATATAACACTGTGCTTATGGTTAAAAAAAATGTATTGTGTGAGTATTCTAGGGATCTGCTGTATAACACTGTGCTTATGGTTAAAAAAATGTATTGTGTGCCCTTAAAACATTCGCCAAGAAGTTAGTTCTCATGTTAACTGTTCTAACCACAATATAAATTAAAGAGTAAGAAGTTTAGGAGTTTATTAGAAACAAAAAAGTAAATGGTAGCAGGTGGATTTGGAAAGAAGACCAGAACTACACAGAACTAAAAATAAATGTATTCCTTTGTCCCTTTGTGATATAGCCTGGCATGAACTCACAGACAACCCCAAATCTGATACTGTGCACAATGATACAAGGGGCAAAAAGAGGGGCCTTATGGTTTGAAAGTAAGGAAAATCAGACAAACTGATTTTATAATTTGTATACAAAGGCAAAAGAAATAGAATACTCAAAACAGTTTTTATTTTTTTTATTTTTATTTTTTTTTGAAAACAGTTTTTAAAAAACAAGAACAAATTTGAAGGACTTACACTATCCAAATTTAAGAATTACTATGAAGTTACAGTAATCAAGAGCATATGGTATTGATGAAGAGATAGATGCAAACTGGATGGAATAGAATAGAATTTAAAGTAGACCCAGACAAACTGATCTTTGACAAATGCAAAAAATTAACATAATAGAAAAAGAATAACATTTTCAACTCATAATGGTGGAACAATTGAACATCCATATGCAAAGCAATGAACCTCTACCCAAACATCACACCTTATACACAAATTACCTAACAATGCCACGTAGACAGAAAGATAAAATATAAAACTGTAAAGGTTCTAGGAGAAAAAAATCAGAGAAAATCATTGTAATCTGGGATTTGTCCAAGATTTCTTAGATATGACCACAAAAACGTGACCCATAACATGACAAAATAGTACATTGGACTTCATCAAACTGAAAATCTTTTTCTCTGTGAGAGAGAATGAAAAGGCAAGCTACAGGTTGGGAGAAAATATTTGCAATTTGCATATCTGACAAAGGACTTATATTTAGGATATACACAAAGAACTCTCAAACTCAACAGTTAAGAAAGCAACTTAATTTAAAAACATAGGCGAAAGACTTTAACAGACACTTCACTAAACAGCATATACAGATGGCAGATAATCACATAAAAGATGTTCAATAGCATTAGCTGTTAGGAAAATGCAAATTAAAACCATTATGGGATAGCACTCCACACCCATTAGAAGAGTGAAAATAACAAAAAGAAATAATTGTAAGGACAGTATCAATGTGGGCAAGGGTGAAGAGACACTAGATTTCTCACGTTGCTGGTAGGAATGAAAAGTGGTTTCAAAAACACTTTGGCTTTTCTTATAAAAGGTAATATACACTTACCATATAGCCCAGTCATCCTGCACATGGGCATTTATCTTAGAAAAATGAAAACATGGGGATCCCTGGGCGGCTCAGTGGTTTAGCGCCTGCCTTCGGCTTAGGGCGTGATCCTGGAGTCCCCAGATCAAGTCCCACGTCGGGCTCCCTGCATGGAGCCTGCTTCTCCCTCTGCCTGTGTCTCTGCCTCTCATTCTCTCTTGGTGTCTCTCATGAATAAATAAATAAGATCTTTAAAAAAAAAATGAAAACTTATGTTGACACAAAAACTTGCAGATGAGTATGGGAAAAGTTCTATTCATAATCACCAAAAACTGGAAAGAGCCCAAATGTCCTTCATTGGGTGAATAAATTAACCAAGGGTGGTATATCTATATTATAGAATACTATCCTGCCATAAAAAAGAAAATTATTGATGCATATAAGAAGTTGAACTAATATCAAAGGCATATACTGCATGAAAGAAGCAAATTTCAAAAGGTTACACATTGCTAGAAACCATTTATAAGACATGCTCAGACAAACTGGTTCTAGGTTGTCTCTGGCTCCCCAAAGATATGAATTAGGGAGGGAGGAGGAGGAGAAGATATGTGGTAGTTAAGAAAGTTGTTAAATGTACACCAAAAATAAAAATCATTTTTACTGTATGTTAATTTTTAAAATATAAGAAAACAAAACTCTTTATGCTAGATTCTAGCCTCTTAGATGGAACAATACTTAGATGGAAGATTTCTTTATTTTCTGTACTTGCTGGAACATATATGTAACTCACTATCCTTACATTTTCAACAATTATTAATCAGGTCATGGGGGGCTATCTATTAATAATGCATTGGTACTACACTTGATCTTAGCCAATGGCCTTATGCACTAGTGGTGGGTATGTAGAATGGTGCAGCCACTATGGGAAACAATATGCAAATGCATCTAAAAATTAACACTAGTACTATCACATGATCTAGGAATCCTATCTTTGGGAATATAATCAAAAGAATTTTAATCAGGATCTTGAAGAGATATCTGCTCCCCTCCTCCATGTCCATTGCAACATTACTCAAAATAGTCAAGATATGGAAACAACCCAGATGTCCACTGACAAATGAATTGATAAAGAAAATATATGTATGTGGTATCTACATACAACAGAATATCATCAAACTTAAAAAGGAGATCCTGCCAATTAGGAAACATTGATGAATCGTGAAGACATTCTACTAAATGAAATAAGCCAGTCACAGAAGGACAAATATTCTATGATTCCACTTATATGAGGTATCTAATAATAAGCCAGTCACAGAAAGACAAATATTCTATGATTCCACTTATATGAGGTATCTGTGAGTCAGACTCACAGAAGCAGAGAATAAAATGATGGTCACCAGGGGCTGAGGGAATTATTTTTAAGTGTGCACAAAGTTTCTGTTATCAAGATGCATTAATTCTTGAGATCTGTTGGACAACAGAGTACCTATGATGAACAATATAGTTTGATGAGCTTCAAAATATGTCAAGAAGAGATTTCATATTCAATGTTCTTACTAAAAAAAGCCACACAAAACCACACAAGGAAATTTTTATAAGTGATGATTACATTTAATACCTTGGTTGTGGTGATGGTACCATATGCATTTGTCTAAATTCATCAAGATGTAAACATTAAATGTCTGCTATATTTTTTATATGAAACATACTTCAGTAAAGCTAAAACAAAACAAAATAAAAATCCATTGATGATAGGAAATCCCATTTCCAGGGAGTTCATATTATCCCAGATGACTTCACATTAAAACCAAAGAAAGCAATTTGGTGTGATCTCTGCTGCAATTCTCTTCCTGGAGCAGCAGCTCTCACCTTCAGCTGTAGTTTTGAATCATCTGGTGGACCTTAAAAATGCCAATGCCTCGTTCCAGACCCCAATACTCTGATATTATTGGCTTGAGGTCCAAACCTGAATATTGGGATTGTATTGTGCAACCAGGTTTCAGAATCTGTGTCCTTGAGGATGCTGCTATGAGCCAGGCACTCTTAAGAATATTATGGGGACCACTCAGTAGCTCAGTGGTTGAGCGTCTGCCATCGGCTTAGGTCATGATCCCAGGATCCTAAAATTGAGCCTCATGTCAGGCTTCCTGGGGGGAGCCTGCTTCTTTCTCTGCCTGTGTCTCTGCCTTTTTTGTCATAAATAAATAAATAAATAAATAAATAAATAAATAAATAAATAAATAAAATCTTTAAAAAAGAAAGAAAGAAGCAATCAAGCTTCCTGGGCCCCATTTAGAGATTTATTTTACTTTATTTAAAAAGACTTTACTTCTGGTTAATTTTTTGGACCTAAGGATACTTTTCTATGAGCAATATTCTGCCATTTTATAAGCCACATTTCCTTTGTTTTTAAAAGATTGTATTTATTTATTTGAGAGAAAGAGAGCATGAGCATGGGGAGGGGCAGAGGGAGAGGGAGAAGCAGACTCGCTGCTGAGCAGGGAGCCAGATGTGAGACTCCATCCAGGACGCTGAGATCATGACCTGAGCGGAAGTCAGATGCTCACCGACTGAGGCCCCCCCAGGCGCCCCAAGCCTCCTTTTCCATGGCACCTTCATCCTTAAGTGAGGGTAGAGGATGTTAGAGGATGTACCCGCCCTCTGAAACCATACATCATGCATATTAACAGCTCTCCATGCTGGACTCTGGGCCCTATGCTTTATGGCACTATGGTCACTAACATATGACATGAAACCAGACTCTAAGCATTTGTTCAACCCTCACTGGGCTCTGAGCAGTGCTGTTCCACATCACCTTGCATGTCCCTGAACCTGGGCTCTCTGGCTCCCCGACTGGTCATTCCTTCTCAGGGTTCTCTGCTAGACTCATCCCCTGCTTGTTGCCATGGGCTCTCTTACCTTCTCAAGCCAAAGAGTGCATTAGAAGACCTCAAGCAGCTTTTCCAAGGAGCACATAGCTTACTCCTTACTCCCAGACACAAGGCCTCCACCCCAAGACCTCCATGTTTTTCCTGTGCTGCCTGGGATACCTTTCTTCCTCCTTTGCTCCCCCATGGTGTATCTATCCTAATGCTGTGCATCAGACCACCCTGTTGTCCAACAAGGACAGGACGTCCTCCTCCTGCTCCTTCTATGCTCCGTAGATGCCTGGGCTCTGGTCTTAGAAGATGGCCTTATGTTTCCAGACTTACGTGTCTGTGTCCCTAGAAGGCATGAGCTCTTTGAGAGACAGGGCTACGCCTACGAGCCTTAGCATGTGGCACTTTGCATAACAGTGTGAAGGAGAAAAGGCCACAACACTATGGTTCCTTATGTGTATCATTCATATTAGCAAGAAAAGAAATGTGCAGTATAGAGCTCTCTCTCCTTTAGATAACGCACAAGGCAAAATAAGTAAATAAATAAAAAGCAAGGATTTTTTTTTATTAATCCCCTTTTAATTTTCTTTCTGTTACTCTTGGATGACAATCAATTTTGCCACAGTTTGGACAGTATACATTCCTTAAAATTACCTTCATTTTACTGAAATTCTGAGTTTCAGTTGTGAGCTCCGCATAGCTGGTGGCAGAGTCCTGGCCCCCACCTCCTCGGCTGTCCTCTGTCATCACATGCTTGGTTACATCATCTCCTGGGGGAAAATACAGTTACCATTACTAATCAATTGCTGTGTGGGTGGTCTAGATCATTTAGGATATCCCCCGTAACCCTCATGAGCCCTTAAAAACAGAGAGAAAAAAAAAAAAACAGAGAGAAATGGCAGAAGAGGAAGTTAGGGCATCAGACACGTGGGGAGTGGGTGTGGGAAATGAAGTAATTGACTTTTGGCAGTGTCCTAGAACAGCCTGGTGGCAGATTCTTCCCTCCAGGAAGAAACACCCTGCTTTGACCTGTGACACCCTGAGCGGAGGACCCCCTTTCTCAGAAGAAACAATGAAAAAACAAATGGATGTTGTTTTCAACCGTACTAAATACGCACCAATTTGTTACCGCAGCAACGGAAAACTAATACAGTTATTTCATTGCCAACATGAAGTCTGTATTGTAGGGCATCACCCTGTGTTGCTCTGCCCTTTTTTGGCACAGTTACAGGGAATTAAATAAATGTGCTAACGTTGGTGACTACATCTGCAATTCCAGGCAGGTATTATCACTGTACATGTTTGTGGGGCAGAGGAAGGAATGTGAACATGTTGGCTCGTCCACCTCTCCCTAACTCAGGGCAGACCAAGCACCAAGGTGGTGCATCTTGTTTCTGGCCAACAAATAATCCCCACCTTTCCTGTCTCACTGCAGACTTCATTGGTGGCAATCGGATTCAGATCAGGGAAAGAATGGCTGTGGACTCTCGTTCATTCATTTAGTGTCTGTCTAGTGTGCGCCTCACTGTTCAGGGCACTTTCCAAATATTTACCTATTCAATCCGCATGGCAATCCCATAGGTAAGAACAATGTCATGCTCACTTCACCTAAACACGCCCAAGTTCCACAAGACAGTAAGTGGCAGAGTTGGGGTACGAATCCATGCTGTCTGGTTCCAGAGCTGCCTCCAACCTCTGCTCTCAGACTGAAGACAACTCAGTCATATTAAGGGAAGCTCTGAACCAGGAATCAGCTTGAAAACCTCGGTTCCCTTTTCTTGGAACTCGAAGGACAGTCAGGGCCAGAGAGGGTGAATGGCTTTTCAAGTGACACAGCAGGCAGGTGGCAGAGGTGAGCTTGGCACTGTCACCTCCAGTTCGCTGACCCATCCTCCCACACCACAACCCTCATGGAGCCCCAGTTAGGGGGTCCTGCTTTAGAGATGAACTACTGTGGGCTGCTAGCATCGCCAGCCCCTAATCCCAACCAGAGCCTGTGACCACTGGGCTCTTCAGCCACTTTTGCCCCAATGTTACTCCTGCAAACTGTCCATTCAGCCTCCATGCTCCAGAAAGACTACAGCTGGAGTACATTAACTTTAGTTGTATTTCATTTTTTATTTTATAAGAGCCTCTATACAACAAATTGCATTATAGAATTTGGAAGCTCAGAGAGAAGGATGCTTTAGAGTTGACATTTTTATCGGAATTGAGGAATTAATGTTGGGGGGGGATAAACCCTGTGATAATAATTTTGTTAAATGTTGCAGTTTAGCATAGTGTCACCAGATTACATGTGTTGTTCATTATGTTTATTGCTAAAAGTGCTACCACCCTCCTAATTCTGGATGTTAAATAAGTGTTTAAATCTTTAAACAGCTGCACTGTAAAATTTTAGATACTTGCCTGAAGATAACATAAGTATGTTTCTGGTTTTCTATCATCGAAGTGGCTGTGTCTATTCAGAAGGTTGTATCTGCTGAAGGACCCCTCTAATTAAGCAGGAAGTCTCCCTGGAAACTTCTCTGCATTGCTGAACACCGATTCTTCATCACCCCAGGAGTTGCTAATGGTCTTTCCTGAAAATAATACCAAGATTTTTGTGATCATATACATTAAAAAAAAAAACAAACAAAAACATAGGGCCTTGTCTATAGTTTCACCAACAATAGGCTGATCCGACTACATGAGAGGAGAGGAACCCACAGTTGAAGCAGGTGATACGTGGTATGTTGGTTTTACCCCGTATTTGTAGATGAGCTCTGTGAATAACTGAAAGAGACATATGTAGAAGAGCAAAGAAGGAAAAAGATGGGCTTGCTAAAATGAAACAATTAAAGAAATCAAATTTTGTTATGATGACTTTTTCCTAGAGTCTTCAGAGGTTTATTATGACATTTTAGAGAAGGTCAAGGCACCTTTGCTCTGATCACATTTCACCATTACATCTCTCACTTTTTGTCACCACACCTTCTCTGTAATCACAAGTTAAATTTCCTTGTTATTTCCCTGTACTCTTTGTTTCTTGGTCTCCCCCAGCTACACCTCCTTCCCAGCATAGGATGGTCCTCCCGACCCATCATTCAGCGTGGCAATATTGGGTCAGGACTGAGGTTGAAGAAGCCAGAAAGAACGATGTCTTTGGATGAGAATCTTAATGCTGTGAGATACACAGTGTCTTGCATCTGGTGCTTTGCTGTAGCCCAGGCTGTGAGGTGGAGAGAGAGGAGAGCTTCCCTTCACTTGAAGCTGAGAGAGGCTCTGAAGGAACATTGTGAGGAGGTCATCAGCCTCTCCTGGACTCTGTGGAATGAACAGACTGGTGTTGGACCCTCTCATAGAAAAACCTAAAGGCAAGAGACTCTCTAGCTGGCTTTTCCAAGGGTGACACACATGGAGATGGCTCAATACTGGAGATGCTCTGTACCTTAGTCTATTGGCCTAAAGGGTGGATGTGTTTCACCTGAGGCAGAGGTAGACCCTTTTGTGGAAAGGAAGCCAGTGTGGGCTATCTTGATTGAATACCCTTGCCTTTTCACTTCTAGTTGAGGTCACCCAATATGAGCCACCACAAGATATTGACGATGGGATGAGAGAGTCCAGGCACTTGCTTCCTGCTTTTCCTTTCTAGACTGAGGTTTTGGCAGTGTTTTCCTATCTGTATCCACATATCCAGCCAAGTAGCCCCTTCTCCCAAAGCTCCAGCCCTTTCCAGGTTCCAGCAATATTCTTCTTCTCACTTTACTCCTTCACCCACCTCACTAAGCTCCTTTTTAACCCTTCAGTGAATGTGTTATCTCTTTCATTCCACAATACTGACTGATACATTTGGTTCATCTGGTATTATCCTGTGACTTCAAAGACATAAAAGGATTGAAATTAAAGAGAGAGATGAAAAAGATTTATTTGGAGAAAGAGTTCTATGTCAACCCTCTACCTCATCAGGGACATTTCCACTCACCTCAAGCTTGGTGAGGGGGGCACAAGAAGGCTACTTGGATAGTTCAGGATGGATCTGTTGGGCCTCAGAGGAACCGGTAAATGGGAGCTGGTCCCATACCTGGAGAACCTGAGAGAATGCGTGTGGTGATTTGTCTGCCATAGATTTTGGCAGATTGAAGGAGGCTGCACTCGACAATGGCTGCACTTTCACCCATGGTGGGCTCACGACTAAAGAGCCATGTGGACCCACAGAAGGAGTTATCTTTATTTTTTGGTAAGGGATTTTGCCCAAAGAGAATTCCACCAGGGGCAAGACAACCTCCACTGAGAAAGAATGGAGGTATTATTGGATGTAGAGGCTGTGGTGGAGATGGTCAGAGAGCAACCAGCCAGATAGCTGTGCTACTTTAGGGGAACTCCAGCTGGAGGTTTCCAGTGGGGAAATCCCAGTACACTCACCCTGCTTCCTAAGAGACAGACTGTCAGCTCTAGATATCCATTAAGCGCACAAGGCTGTGTTAAGTCTACGTAACATACCTCACTTAAAAACTTTCTTGATTTGGAAATCTTTCCTCCTCCCTCCCCTACTTATGCTATTGGTGAGACAGTGATAGGTATCAGAGAGGCATGAGAGAGAGGAGGAAGTGGAAGAGGGAGAAGGAGGAGGAGGAGGGAGGAGGGGAAAGAGGAGGAATAGAGGAAGAAGGAAGAGGCAGGAGAGCAGAGCTCTGAGTTGATAAGGGAGGAGGCTGCAATGATTATGAAGGCACCTGTATGCTTTAATTATTGAACCAGCTTTCCTCTCAGGACCAAAGATGATTAGAGAATTTTTCTTATGATTTATTAGTCTCCTAAAATTTTATGAGATTTGCTTGAGTCTTTCATCCAAAGGAAAGGAAGGAACTAGCCACAAATGGAGTTTTAGAATGCAAAGGCGGGGAGGGGGGGATGCTTATATTTTCTTAGACCCTTTCAAGATCCTTTTTGTGATGCTCTAGTTTCCATGTTCTTCTCCTCTTAGATTATGGATTCTTATAAGAGAAAAGTCCATTAACCATAGTATCTGGGCCCCTACAATTCCAGATTCCAATTTCACCTGAACTTTCAATGCTACTCATCAAATTCTTCTCTCATTTATCATGAGAAGTGATCCAAATACTTATGCACAGTGCAACAAGCCCTTCCTCATCACATTCGCTCTGCCTCAGTATAAGCCACACCACTCAAATCTGTTAAAGGTTGCCCCTCTAACTAGTGGCCCCAGTACTGCCCTCAGGACATAATCCTGGGATTGCAGACTGCCTCCAGCCAATGACTGGGCACAGCAGACTATTTATGCAAACCTCATGAGACTCTTAACAGCTTTTGGTCAGGATTATGTCTAAGAAACTCTCATAGCTGGGCCTAGGACTCTTCCTATCCAATCTTTTTTCCTTCCCCCTCTATCATAGCAGTTAGATCTGTATCATGGTCCGATCACTCTTCTTAATTCTTCAGAGTTAGAGTCAATCACTAGTCACCAGAGCTTTCAGCCGAAAGCCTTTATGGGTGTTTTGTTTGTTTGTCTCTCTGTTTTGGTCTTTGTTTTGTTGTTCTTTTTCAGAAAGACACTGAGCAGGTATGAGCTGGGAGGGTCAAAGGGAGGAGAGAGAGGATCTCAAGTAGGCTCCATGCTCAGTGCAGAGCCTGATGCCAGGCTCAATCTCACAATCCTGAGATCATGACCTGAGGCAAAAACAAGAGTCAGCTGCCCAACCAGCTGAGCCACTGAGGTGTCCCAATCTTTAAGCTTTAAAAAATAGTAAATGACAATTCTAAATGCAGAACCTTCCACCCCCAAATCACCTCTTCCTTACTATGCTGGAGTATGGCTTTGTTTTCACTGTCCTCCATACATTCAGGTGCTACTGCATTTTATATTCACCATTTTGTATTATTCATAAGTCATGTATTATTATCTACATCCACCCCTGGACTATATACACATTCAGTGCATTGACACATTTTACAAGGATCTCTTTTTGCACCTAGAACTGTGCCTATGTTCCTTCCATGAGTGATGGCTGGATGACATCTGAAATAAACACTTAAAACTCTAAAGCCTCAAGATTGACTCCACTTATCTCTGTATTTGTCACTTTCTCATGAGCCATAGTGTAAATAAAATCCAGACATGCTGCCATAGGCTGCCCTGGGTCCCCACCTTAAACTCTTAGAATTGCCATGGGGAGGAATGAAAACAAAGGGGTAGGGCCATAGGCTGGTGTGGTTATTCATTTTTCCTTCTTGATGAAGTGATTTTTTTTTTTTTAAATCTACTAGTAGTTACCACATGAGCAACTCTGTAGAGCTTCTGTCTTGAGAAGGATTCTGGAGAGTTTGAATAATGCATCTTCTGGTTTAATGCTTTACAATTATCTCAGAGTTTTAAAATTGAACTACACTCTTTAAAAAAAAAACTTCGCTGATTTGAATATAAAATATCTTATTGGAAATATCTTTTTTTTCACATTTTTCTTCTACACTAGATGATGGTCACTTAAAAAGATTAGCATTTGATTAGGAAGATACACACAATGTTTATTTAGTGCTTTTCACACACTTTTTAGGAGAGTAAGGGAACAATTCACCTACATTAAAAAATTAAGCAAAAAATTAAAACAGAAAAATAGAAATTTAAAAGTCAAAAGAACTTTGTGACCCTCCTCTACTCACCTGGTAATTGGGGCACCCAGAGATCATGTCTGATGCAGATCATTGAGTTAGAATTTAGGTCCCTGGTGAAGTGCCTTCCTATCCATATGCCAAGGAGCATGGGGAACCGGGGAGGGGGGTGATTGTGGGAGCAGTGAGGTTCTACTGGGCAGAGCAGAACTCCCTCTGTCTATTTTCTATAAAATGTTTCCATTTTGAAACACGTTTCCATGTATGATTTCATCTTAAGAAGGTTTTTTTTTTAAGATTTATTTATTTATTCATAAGAGACACAGAGAGAGGCAGAGACACACAGGCAGAGGGAAAAGCAGGCTCCATGCAGAAAGCCCAATGGGGGACTCCATCCCTGGTCTCCAGGATCACGCCCTGAGCTGAAGGCAGGCGTTAAAACTGCTGAGCCACCCAGGGATCCCCAAGAAGGGGGTTTTTAACCTAAGAAGTTATACTTGATCCTTCAAAGCTATAATACTTCGAAATTAAGGCAAAATTCAATTATTGGCATAAAGTACATAAAAAAACTATGCACAGCTTATCGATCTAGAAAAGAGAATTTACACCACTCCATAAATAACTCAGAAGACACTTCAGATTTCAATGGGATTCTTTAAACATAAACAATGGGGAATTTAGAACCTGTCAATATGTTTTTGATACTCAATACCGATTAGATTCTCCTGGTTGGTGAACTATCCTCCAGCACAGAAGCTCCTTGAAAAGAGGGCCCACTTTACTGGCTTGAGGCCAAGCCATTTCACTCGATCAGAAATATGCCTCAATTTTGTTCAGGTGCTTGGAATATGCCTTTCTATTTTGCATAGTAAGTGGTCACTCGGATAAGGAGAATAAATGAAAGAATCCAATAAATAATAAAATCTGCTACTTGAATTGCTCAGAAATATAATTTCTTTGGATTTCCTTAAGAGGAAACTTTTAGGAGCACCTGAGTGGCTCAGTCTGTTAAGCATCTACCTTCAGCTCAGGTCATGATCCCAGGGCCGTGGGAATGAGCCCCACATCTGGCTCACTGCTCAGTGGGGAGGTTGCTTCTCCCTCTCCCTCTGCCTGCTGCTCTCCCTGCTTGTGCTCTCTCCCTCTCTCAAATAAATAAAATATTTATTTAAAAAAGGGACTTTTAGACTTTTCTTCTGGTTGTTTTTTCCTTGTTTCCCTCCCTCCCTCCCTCCCTCCCTCCCTCACTCTCTCCCTCCCTCCCTCCTTCCTTCCTTCCTTCCTTTCTTTCCATAAAATGCATGAATGGGTGAATTCTCTTTTCTTCCTTGATTCTTTAGTTCCTGCTTAGAGAAAGTTTTTATTGCGCATGTGCAGAAGTGTTTTATTATCACTTAACAAGTCCTTCAAAAGGTCTCCAATGGGCAGATGGAGAGGGAAGGCAATGCAATCGACTTTAAGTGGCTAGAACACATACAGAGGGTAAAATCATATGCGCAGAGCCACGGAAACTTGGGTGATGCAGGTTTATGCATTCGTGTGTGCACTGAGCACGCCTAAACCCACCATAGCCCTAGAAGCTTTCCTGATGTCGATTAGAATCTTCCTGGAAAGAACACCTTACATATTATGAGACTTGTCATTTACAGGTGTCTGACAGAACCTTAAAGAACATCAGCAGAGTAAACTAATTTGGTGATACACCACAACACACCCTCCAGAAAAATCTGCCACATGCTGGGAACAGATTGCTCAGCCTAAGCAGCAGCCATCACACAAATAAGGGATAAAGGTTGATACCAGAAGCCAGCCAGCACTCTGAGTTTACACCACTTTCCTGGAGCCATAATGGTCTTGCGATGGCATTTTCCCAGTGGGCTGTGGTGACCTCAGTGGGAACTTCCCTCTTGCGCTGGTTCCATTTGCTGTTGGTAATGTGTTGCATTTCCTTTGGATTTATAACTCCTATGAGAAAAGTCAAGTAGAAGGTACTCTCTGCAAAGGCCACCTGGTTGGAATATCAGAACCCAGGGAACACAGAGGTGACAGGAGCAGAACTGGGTCGAGTGCCAACTAGTATTTTCTTGATGGGGTCCTAAGGGCACAGGAGCCTCCGAAAGGGGACACCAGATGCTATCCTCCCTGGAAGCGCTGGGCATGTGTTGCTGCAGGATGACAGCCCTGCCCACTCTGCCGTGGGGTGCTGACTGCTTCTCCCACAGGGAGTCCTGAGGGATGGAGGGAAGGGGTCCCACCTCACGAAGACTCCTCAGCCTCCCTTCTCCTGGATGAGGCCAATCCTAAGAGCAGCTGAAAGCCTCAGGCATTATGCCAGAAGACTGCAAAGGAAGTCTAAGAACCTCTGAGGAACATCCAAGCCCTGTGCCAGGAGACTTCAACATTTACCATGCACAGCCTGCTCCCAAGGCCACACCCCTGAGATGACCCAGGTCCCGTTTGAGTTTCTGTTTGAAAAAGCTCAAGACTTTAAAGCACTATACTATTTATTCTTGTCAACACCTGACAATAGGGATCCCTGGGTGGCTCAGCGGTTTAGCGCTGCCTTCTGCCCAGGGCGTGATCCTGGAGTCCCTGGATTGAGTCCCACATCGGGCTCCCTCCATGGAGCCTGCTTCTCCCTCTGCCTGTGTCTCTGCCTCTCTCTCTCACTCTCTGTCTGTCTCTCATGAATAAATAAATAAAATCTTTAAAAAAAGAACAAAGATGTTTCCTTTAAAAAAACTGACAATAGACTCCTGAGACCCCCCCTTCACTTAGAACCTTTACTAAAAACTTACAAGATCTGTGCTTCTTTGAGATATAAGTGTATGTATCTCCCACAATCCAGGAGCATCTTTCTCAAGGACCTGAAAGCCAATTCTTTGAAATGCAATTGTCAGGAGGGATGGGGCCCCTGTCTCCCAATCTCTGGGAGGAGAGAATCCTAACCTAGGTTGCTACCAGCTAGCAGACTCAATTGGCTCAATTGCTTTTGTACAACCCTCTTTCCTGCTTTTTATAATTTCACCCTCCTGATTCTACGTGAGCTCACGCACTCACTCCCCCTCTGTTCTCACTCACCCCCCCCCACCAGAAAATACCCAGTCACTATGGGGACAGAGCTCAGCTCTCCTCTCTACTATCTAAATCTGCTCCATGACCAGGGCAGCCTGCAGGCACACTTCTTAGTCCCAGCATCAATTGTGACAGTTTTGAAACTGTTTTGGTACCCTAAGACTCGGTTCAAAACAAGGCAGAGTAGCAAGCATGTTTGATGACTGTCACTGCAGTTTTAATAACAAACAAACAAAATAGTTATGTCCCCTGTTTAAAATGGCCAAAATGCACACTGATATCCCAAACTGGCACATCCATTAATTCCATTCTCCCTCGTTGGCAGGAACCCTGTCTTCTCAGTGTTCCGTACTATTCCCAGGACAGTGCTGGACAGGTGCCACATGGATATGATCTAAATTGATCTGAGAATTTTATCTTTTTAAAATATTCACAATTTTTGAAAATCATAAAACCAGAAATGAATCACCCAGAGTTTTCTTAACTTTAATGAAATTACCATATTCCAAAGCTGAACATTTTCTTGATGTTGAAGGGAGCAGAATAGAAAGTCTTTCTTCAGCTTTACCTCTCCATGCAGGAAGGTCAAAGCATGTTCTGGAAAATTGATCAGTGTTTTGACTATACACACACGCAAGCCTCCTACTATTTTATTTAAGGATTTAAACTTATTTGCAAGCTACACATGAGAGGTTGTATCTCCAGGCAAAGAGATTTACATTCATTGTAAGAATTAGATCATTTTCCTAATGGAGATACAAATTTTGTTTTCCTAAATATATGGAAGAAAGTACAGTAAAATAAAATTGCATGCACAAAGTTGTAGAGCAGAAGCTGTAGAGTCCAGAAAGGGAGGCTACCTGTCACTGGGCAGTGAGCCTAGAGAGCACACTCATCCAGGATTTCAACGTGTGTGTGTGTGTGTGTGTGTGTGTGTGTGTGTTCTCCGCCTCTCCTTTCCTTTTGTCATTGATTTCTTTTTTTAAGAGGTTCCAAGCTGATGGGAGAATTTTAGTTGCTCTGATCCAGCAGAGAAAAGGCCACCAACTGTGGATCATTCCTGTAATCATTCACCTTCAGACCAGGTAGGTGGAACGCTGGCGGGCCTTGCATGAATGTGCATGGTATAGTTCATTGTTCCCAGTGGTTGGGCTGAGCCATAATCTGTGTAGCGAAAGTTTTAGCTAATTATGTGTGGTCCACAAAAGGGTTGCATACATTTTGCCTCGTGTTTTTAAAAAAAATATTTTATTTATTGATTCATGAGAGACACAGAGAGAGAGGCAGAGACACAGGCATAGGGAGAAGCAGGCTCCCCATGGGGAGCCCATTGTGGGACTCAATCCCAGGACCCTGGGATCAGGACCTGAGCCAAAGGCAGACACTCAACGACTGAGCCACCCAGGTGCCTCATTGCTTCATGTTTTATGACTGAAAGAATGAAAGGAAATTTGGGGGAAATTTAAAATCAACAACAGGGTGCACAGGTATTTCTGGAAGATTCATTGGGTGCCTCATACTGGCCAGCAATTCTCAAAGATCCAAGAATGAATCCTGAATGGTCATGCACCGATTTGCTCTGGCATACTGGTAAGACAAATCGCACTGAAATAGTACTGATACCAATGCAGGTGTTACTTCCTTTGGAAAGATCAAGGAAGGACTGGATTCATTATATGGAAGAGAAAGCAATCAGTCAGCCATGAACAAATACTCACTTGCCTTGGACCCTCATGGGTTGTTCAGAAAAGAGGCCTGAATCAAACTCCTACCAGTAAAAGGATGGTCAACCCATGTAGGAGTAGAGTACCCTATCCCTCCTGCACCACCTCTGTCCTGGCCAGGGGTCCAGAAGCAGGGGAGACATGGCTGTTGGTTTGCAGCTTGGAGATGGCCTGGCAGAAAGGTGGGGTGTGAGTAGGACATAAAGGATAAGTAAAATGTAGATAAAAAGAGAACCACCCCTTCCGGCTATAAGGTGCTATGGAGGCAAGAGGGAGGTGGGACACATTTTAAAGCAGCATCGGTCTAGTGATTAATGAGAATAAAACCAATCTTGCTTTGTTTGTGGCATCTCTCTGACTTTGGGGCTCTTCTTGTGTATTATGGCCCCAGTTCTGGCTAGATTCGGCACGCCTGGCATTGTCTATGGCCTCTGTTCTAAATATGTACACGGTCTTGTTAGTATAATTCCCAACACGGCACAGATAGGCCCCTTGTCTTCACTGTGGAATAAGCAGCATCACTAAGCACCAATTTGATATTAATGGACTTGAAGAGAAAGTAGGAAAATCAGACAGCATAAAATGGGAATTTCTTAAAATATATGTATTTTGAGGAGACTTTTCTGTTCAGGCTATTCATCTTTTTTTTTTTTTCTTCCCAATTAACTAAACAAAAAGCCAGGTTGAACCAATGTAGCTTTATCTTTACAACTCATGGGTTAGCGGAAACGCAGCCTGTCCACAGGAGGTCCAGGCCACAGGCTGACCGGGCCCCTATTAGAGAAGCAATCGCGTGAGCATATGCCAAATGGCCCTAGATAATGCAGGAAAAGATGCCTAAAAATGACAAAACAAATCAACTCACTGGTGTGTGGGATGTAGTCCTCGATTTTATTTTTGTATCTAATTAATGTGGGTTTTAAAAAAAATACCTCTGTTTGAAATTCTAGCTTTTCCATGATACAGAAATAATTAAGAAACGTTCTCCCCTTGATCCCAAGCTGTCCCATGTTCAAACTTGAGATCCTCTTTGCCCAACCTGGACTCCAGATATGGATACCGCAGTAGCCTGCAGTGGCCCCCTGGGATGTGGGAAGAATTGGCCTGGCCCATTTCAATATGTCATACTCCAAGTTCTCGTTTTCTCAGGCATAAGGAAGTGAGAATTTTATGATGCCCTTTTCTTTCTGCCAGCCACAATTTATCCTTTATTATAAAATATCCTGGTCTCCCAGAATGAAAAACCATTGGTCCCACAGGAGCTAGACCAGCTTATGTTGTATGAAGGATGTTTGGCAGAGCTGAGTTCTGCATATTAGGGCCCTTAGGATCTCAGTGAATGAACTACGGCAGATGTTCCCCTGAACACCTCTGGACCTGCCTTCCCAGCAGGGCATCAGGGGTAGAGTGGCACACCAATATTGACAGGGTCCCATGGTGGCCATTCCAGGATAGGAGCTCCTGGATGGATACTGGAGCCTCTCTCGCCCTGCATACCCCTCCCCCTTTCACCTACAGAATTTTCATCTAAAACTCTTTAGTCTAAAATTCTGTCTGAATTTCCTACAGACAGAAGCCCCAGTTACCACTGTTCTATAAGAGCAGCTCTTTGTTCAACATGAGGATGGTAACTTTCTCCGTTTAAGCTCAGTCCCTTCTCTCATTGCCCTGTCTCTGCACTCATGGGCTGGGCTGCCCTAGAGCTTTCTTGACAGCCTATGGGCTCCTGAGCAAGTCCTTTGGCTTCATTTTTGCTGATTATTCCAATCGTATTTGTCTTCAGGAAACTATAATAGAAAATACACCAAAGAAAGTAGAGCCTATCATACTTGAGGAGAAAATGATCATCGTGCCCTGCCATCTGAGTAAGTGGAGCAGGATTTGTTTTTGTCTTAGAATGAATTTGAGCCTGGGGCGGGGGGCTTTTTTGCAATTGTTTTCTAATAACAGAACAGAATCTCTATAATGATTTACTCTTTTTTTTTCTTTTAGCTATGTAAATGGCTTTATCGAGATTATCATACCAAGTACAAACATTATGCAGAGGATATTACAGCTTCCACAACCCCTCGTCTGAAGTCTGGAGCTTTCTTGAGTGAGATTGATGAACTGCATTGTAAGAAGCAATTATTACAGGATTATTACAGGATGGCTGGCAATTTTCTTTTTATTTTACCTTCACTTATTCCTCCTTCAAGGCTCTTCCCTTTCTTTACGTAAATTCATATTCCTGACCTGTATTATTTTTCTCCTCTCTAAAGGATTTTTTTGGGTAACATTTTTTGGCAACAAGTTCCTTCAATTTTTGTTTGTCTGACAAAGCATTTCTCCCTCATTTCTGAAGGATAACTTCAGAGGGTACAGAATTCAAGGTTGTTTTTTTTTTTTCTCTCCTTTCAATACTTTAAATATTTCACTCCACTCTCTTCTTGCTTGTGTGCTTTCTGAGGAGACATAGGATGTAAATCTTTGTTCCTCTCGAGGTAAGCTGTTGTCTTCCTCTGACTCAGTTCTGGATTGTTTCTTTATCTTTGACTTTCTGTAATTGAAAATTATACACCTCGGTGTCATTTCTGGTTTGTTTGTTTTTATCATTTATCATGCTTCCTGTTCTCAGGACTTTTCTGGATCTGTGGTTTGTGTCTGATATGAATTTGGGGGAAAATCTCTGTTATTATTGATTCAGAGGTTTATATTCCTTTCTTTCTTCTGCTGGTATTCACATTAAGTTACACCTTTTGGAGTTGTCTTGAAGTCCTTGGAGATTCTGTTGTTCTTTCTTTCTTTCTTTCTTTCTTTCTTTCTTTCTTTCTTTCAGTTGTGTTGTTCTTCTTGCTTTTCAGTTTTTGTGGATTCTGTTGAGTTATCCTCAAATTCAGCAATTCTTTTACCAGCCATGCCCAGCCTGCTCATGAGCCCGTCAGAGGGGAGGCAAATCTTTACGTCTACCTTCTTAGAATTTTCCAGCTGAGCCTCAAAATTCAGCTGACTTAAGAAAGATTAATGGGAGAAAAGCACACAAATTTATTTAAGTTTCACATGGCATAGAGTCCCAGTAAGGAGGGAAGACTCAGAGGAATGGTGGAGCCTCCGTGTTTTTGTAGCAGGTTGAACAAAAAGGAGGCAATTGTGGGAAAGTCGCTTAACTCTGTGGGGAGGCCCAAGGGAGGGAAGTTATTGTAACAAGGTTGTTTGTATAGAATTCTCTCAGTCTCAGCTTCTTGTCTTTGGTAATAACAAGGTTACTCTCCTTACAGTTCTGGGGAGGTCATCTACCACATGGGAATTTCCTTTCCTGCTTTCAACAAAACAAAACAAAACTGGTCACAGTGGTTTTCTTGTATTTACTATTGTTCAAGTGCCTTCTCAAAAGAATCTCTACACCAAAGTGGTGGGAGATGCTGCTACTCATCACTATTAAAGGCATTCTTCATTTCTGCTGCAATGTTTAGTTCATCTGTTTGTTGTTTATTTATCTCTAGCATTTCTTTTTGTTTTTTATTCTCAGGATTCCCATCTCTTCGCTGTATTTCAAAATGGTCCTTTTACACCCACTCTTGCCAGAAGGGGACTTTTATCTGATATTTACCGTAGGAACCTGGTAGCATCACTGAAGGTAAATCTCACAATTTTAGGGAGGTGTCCAGTGAGTAGGTCTCCCTGGAGTTCTTAACTCTTAGAGTTTTCTGCACTGACTGACCCTCCAGTGACTCATCAATTATAGCTCAGGCTTTCCTAAGTGAGTATTGTTTTCTACAGTGGTTTCACCTTGTGGATCTCTGCTCCCGTAAGCCTGAGATGACTTGTATTCACCTGTCTGTTTCTACCTTAGGGACAGCAGTTGGCCCTGTGTCCTCTCTTTTCTTAACAGATCCCAGGAGAGTTGTTGATTTTTTCCAGTCTGTTCAGATTTCTACTTGTTAGGATGAGTGATGATTTCCATGCTCCTCGCATGTGGAACCAGAAACAAGAACATCAGTTTTTTAAAAATATAAATATTTCTCTAGTCTATGTAGTAATTAGTAAAGACTTAAAAAGAATGAAGAGCCAGCAAAGCCTTGTCAATGCTAAAGGTCATTTTTAACAGTGAGATCTTCAAGTCTGGACATCTCAGGAAATAAAATAACCTCTAAAAAAATATATGCTCCCCCCCCCTTGTTGAATGCTTCCTGCTCTAACTTAAAAAGAAATTAAAAAGTTGCTATAATTTAAATGTATGTTTTCTCTTTTTATATTTCTTATACTGATTTACAAATATGCTATCTTCATCTTCTGAGATTATCAGAATTAGCAAAAGTTAAGAGATGTCCTCAGCTCACTCAATGCTCATATGTGATATGCAGAATATTGGGGTAAAAATGTGCAAGAGATGAGCAAAACAGGTTAAACATTTCCTCAACAGTGATCCTTCTGTCAGTATCTCCTTTAAAAGGCATTAAACCTTCTAAATTCATTTATTTTGATAATATAGTAGTCTGTGAATACTTGACACAGTCTAAAACTTCCATTGTTTCTTTCCTCAATAGGAACTGACATGTTTTGTTCATCAGTTGGTGATAGCTTCTATTTTAGATTTGGTGTCATTAAGGTTGACATTCCTGAGTTCTTTTGTTTATCTTTTCTTATGTTTAGACATTTTACATCATTTTGTCCTAGAAAAGGACTCTTAAAAGCCATATAGGGTATCATTTTGCTTTAAGACTCAGAACATTCTTGTCTTTTAATAGTACGGCCTAAACAATTTACACTCTTACCATTTCACCAAGTAGCAAAATATGTTAATGCTTTTATCACATCACTCTTTTATTTTTTTATTTTTTTTTTGATTTTTTAAGTCACAGAGAGAGAGAGAGAGAGGCAGAGACACAGGCAGAGGGAGAAGCAGGCTCCATGCACCGGGAGCCCGATGTGGGATTCGATCCCGGGTCTCCAGGATCGCGCCCTGGGCCAAAGGCAGGCGCCAAACCGCTGCGCCACCCAGGGATTCCCCCACATCACTCTTTTAATTAAAGACAATGAAGAATAGTGACAAAAGTTGCATTTCTAAGCATTCACTCTTAAACTTGAATACTTGCAACAATAACCTAGGAAGCTTTTATGGAGTACTAACATTTGATTGCCACCTCCAAAAACTCTGAAGGGACTTCCTAGGAGTATCTCCCTAGGTGATTCTAATATGCAGCATTTGAATTTTTTGAGCTGGCCTCTTTTTTTTCCCATCAAAAACTCATAAAAAAATTGATATTCGC
This sequence comes from Nyctereutes procyonoides, assembly GCF_905146905.1. Taxonomy (NCBI): domain Eukaryota; kingdom Metazoa; phylum Chordata; class Mammalia; order Carnivora; family Canidae; genus Nyctereutes; species Nyctereutes procyonoides. Next base: position 60,805,925 of record NW_026575146.1, on the reverse strand, counting down.
ACTGCAGATTTAGACAGGACAAATTTCACTATATACATTACAAAACTGGTAAGAGAAGTATCAGATGATTTTCTAGATGTAATGAAGATTCAAGGGATGTCAAATCCCTCTTCATCCTCTTCTTCTTCAAAGTGCTCTGAAAAATGGCAAGTGAGCTCAATGAATTCCCAAATCATTAAATCTTGCATGAATAAAGAATTCAGACTCTCTTGATTTGATCTACTTTTATGTCAACCTACCTTGAAGTGATGAAGTTGCTTATGTGAATTGCAATGTCAGCTACATATATGGATTTGGTGGTTATATATCATTTCCTTTATCTAGAGATACACATCCACACCATTGAATTGATGTTGGACTTACACTTGCTTTGCTCAAAAATCTGATTTGACATGACAGGAGAATTTGATTTGATAATCGTAAGTCAGAAAGTGAAGATAAACGATTAATTTTTAGGGAACTGCTTCAATTCCAGGATAATCACTTTTACCATTTTCAAGTAGCCATGCCAGTCTTGTGAAGCTATCAATCGTCAATCAATCAAAATAATTTATCTAGTAACAATTTGTCTGAGGTCCTCTGCTGGGAAAGGTGGAGGAATTAGAAGACAAGTACTAATAAGAATCCTAAAGAGTTCTCTGGTCAATGTGGGCAGTCATGAATACAGAGAAAGACAGTCAACGGTACTGCATTATTGATGTACCAATTGACTCACAAAGACAATAAATTCTGTGTGTTATTTATTATTTATTTTTTAATTATTATTTTCATTATTATTTTTTGGTGGACTTCTTTGGTAAGAAAAGTTCTGCAGAGACCTTAATCTGGAAATAAATAAAACTTTAAAAATGCCCTATTACCAAGAATTATGACTCAAGGCTCGTCTTCTGGATAATTGTCCAAACCCAGTTGCCTGTCACAGGCTGACTTCAGTGGATTAGCCAATCTTCTAAGGAGCAAGTGAGCTTCTAGAACCAGATGGAATTAGCATAAACAAGTGAACATAATGATCTGAGTAACTGATGTTGTGAATGCAAATCAGATTATGCATATTTTAACAACTAACGATAAAAACAAAATAATATTAAAATGACATGCAGTTTTATTAAGAGAAATCTACAAAACAAGTACTAGATTTTTAAAGAACAGAATGCACCTCTGGTCTTTGGATCTTATTTTTACTCCTTATTCTTCAAAACCATCAATTAAAACAGTTCAGACACTAAAAAACATTTGATTTTTTTCCCACATGGTTTGAACAAATAACATAAACATGAGGAAGGTATATATAGTCTCTTATTTCTGGGTTTTCATCACCTGAGCTGAGGACAGAGACTGCTATGGACTGTACAGTTTGAAGGGGCTCTCCTGAGCTCAGAAGGCAAGAATATGAAAATATGGGGCATTTCCACGATTTGCTGAGATCATAGTCAAAATTTCACACTGGAGATGAGAGGTGTTGGGATAAAAATGAGACTGTGAAAGAAGAAGACTTTCCAGGCAGACGAAATGAGGCTGGAGCATTGCCAGGAGCAAAAACAGAGTGCTTGCCGTGGCGTGAACCGTGTTTAAACATTGGTCTGGAAGGTGAAGCAACTGTCAGTCGCAGGGGCTCTGGGTAAGAGCCTGTGAAGTAAAATAGAAAACCATAACCAAGCACAGTCTGTTGATGAGTTTTTCACTAGTAATTCTTTAACAGCTTTAATGAGATATAATTGACATGCCAAAACATCCACTGGCTATAAGTATATAATTCAATGGTTTTAGTGAATTTATAGAAATTTGCAACAATAATAATCCAATATTAGAACATTTTCATGACCTTAAAACGTTCACTTGTGCCTACTGGAAGATACTTCCTGATCCTGCTCTCAACTCTAGGCTAACAAAGATCTTTGTGCATCTATAAACTTGCCTTTTATAGACATTGCCTATAAATGTAATCTTATAACACGTGGCCTTTTGCATCTAGCATCTTTCACTTAGCATAATGTTTTTGAGGCTTTTCAAATTGCTGTGGGTTTCAGCGGCTCTTTTAATTACGGAATAGTAGTCAGTTGTATGGATGTACCACATCCTGTTTATCCACTGAGTAGTGAATGGACATTTATGTTGTTTCTAGTCTTTAGGCTATACAAACATTGTTGCTATTATGAAGGAATATTCACATACATGTCTTTCTGTGAATATGTTTTCATTCATTTCCTTGAAGGAAATACTTCCTAGGAGTAGGAAATTGAATCTTATGATCAGTGTATGTTTAACTTCAAGAAACTGTTTTACAAAGTGACCATATCATTTGGAAATTTCACCAGCAATGAATAAAGGTTCTAGTTTCTCCACATCCTTGTGAACACTTGATATTCTTGGTCTTTTTGCTTATAACCATTCTAATGAATATGTGGTGTATCTCATCATGGTTTTAATTTTCATTCCCCTAATAATAAATAATACTTAGCATCATTTCATGTACGTACTAGCCACTATTATATCTTCTTTGGTGAAATATCTATTCAAATCTCTTACCTACTATTTAATTGGATTATTTGCTTTATTATATTACCAAGTTTTAAGAATTCTTTATATGCTTAGGATACCAGTCCTTTTTCAAATATGTAATACTCAAGTATACTCTATATCCAGCTTGTCTTTCATGTCCTTAATAGATTTGATAAAGTACAAAAATTTTAGTTTTTTTAATAAAGTCCAGTTTATCAAGGTTATCTTACATGTGGTCATGATTTAATGTTTTATATAGGAAATCTTTTCCTAATTCAAGGTCACAAAGATTTTCTATTTATTTTTCTAGAAGTATTATAGTTTGAGCTCTTACATGTAGAACTATGATGCATTTTGACTTAGTGTTTATATACAAACTGAGGTAGAAGTCTAAGCTTATAGTTTTTACATGCAAATATCCCATTGTTCCAGCACCATCTGTCAATAATTATCCTTTCCTCATTGAATCATCTTTGTAACTTTGTCAAATACCAAGCCCCATAAATGCAAGATTTTATTTCTTGACCTTTGATTCTGATCCATTAATGTAAATGCCTTGATAACTGCAGGTTTAGAGTAAGTTTTGAAATCAAATAATATAAGTTCCTCAATTTTATTCTTTTTCACAATCGGTTTGGCTATTCTAGGTTCTTTATATCTGTAGATAAATTTTAGGACTACCACATAACTTCTTACAATAGGTCTGATGGAATTTTGATAGAGATAGCATTGACTTTATAGATTAATTTAGAGAGTACTGCCATGCGGACAATATCGAATCTTCTAATTTAAGAACATGAAATGTCTGTTATTTAATCTTTAATATATATTTCAATGTTTTTTGTTTTAAATGTACACATCTTTCATTTCTTTTGTTATATTTATGCCTAATTATTCTATTTGAAGCTATTATGAATTATTTTCTTAGTTTTACACTTCAATTGTTTCTTGCTAGTATGTGGAAATACAATTGATTTTTGTATATTGATATTATATATCTGTGACCATTTAATTTTGTTTACTAGTTCTAGAAGTGTTTTGTAAACTCCTTGGGATTTTCTACTTACAGAGTCATGTAAACCAAAAATAAAGACATTTTTATTTTTTTCTTTCCACTTTCTGTGCTTTCATTTATTCCTTATTCCCCTTTAGTGGGTTAGTTAAAATCTCCAATACAACGTTTAACAGAAGAAGCAAAAACAGTCATTCTTGCCTTGTGCTCAATCTTGAGGAAAAAGAATAGTTCATAAATCTAAGTAAGATTTTAGTATAGGCTTTGTATATTCCTTGAATCAAGTTGAGGTAGTTCCCTTCTATTGTTGCAAACTTTTATTTTTTTAATTTTTTTTAGTGATTGGATCTGGGATATGGTCAAGTGCTTTTTCTATTTTTATTGAAATGAAGTGATATTTATTCTTTCTTCTGTTATTATATATCAATGTGGATTTTCAGAAGTAACCCTAAACTCAAGAGGGCAAGTTCCAGTTGAACTTGATCAGTTTTTTGAATGAACGAAAGGATTTTTGCATTCGTGAGAAATATTGGTCTGTCTGTAGATTGGTTTTGTTGTTGCTTTCTTGCCATATCTTTGTCTGTCTGTGATACCAGGGTAATACTGGCTTCATAGAATGAGTTGGGAAGTTTCCCCTTTTTCTTTAACTTTTGGAGAGTTTGTAAAGTATTAAAATTATTTCCTCTCAAAATATTTGTAGAATTTCCAGGTAAAACCCCAAGGGTTTGGATTTAACTTTGTGGGAAGGTTTTTTTAATTATCAGCTCATTTCTTTAACTGTGAACTATTCACATTTTCTACTTTGTCTTGAGTATGTTTTGGTAATCTTTGCTTTTCAAAAAAATTTGATCTTTTAATCTAAGCTGTCAAATTTATTGGCAAAATAGCAGCCAAAATGTTTCCTATAACCTTTAAATTTTCTATAGAGTGGGTAATAATGACCCTATTGAATTTCTGATTCTTATATTTTTGTCCTATTTTATATATTTATAGCTTATATAAAAATTTGTCAATATTGTTGAGATTTTCAAGGAATCAACTTTTAGTTTTATTGTTTTTTTCTATTATTTTTCTATTATTTCTTCAACTTTTGCTTTACCTTAATTATTTTCTTCAACTTTACTTTGGGTCCTTTTTTCCTTCTATTTCTTTAAAAATGGAAGCTTAACTCATGTACTTGAGATCCTTCTTTTCTCATAAAGGCATTCCAAGTACATCCCATTAATTTTGATAAATTGTATTTTTGTTTTCCTTCAGTTTCAAAATATTTTCTCATTTTCTTCTTTATGTCTCCTTTGACCCATGGGTTATTTTGAAGTGTGTTTTTAAATTTCCAAATATATGGGGATTTATAAATCCCCAATGGTTGATGTCCAATTTAGCTTCATGGGCTCAAAGAACATTCTTTCTGTGATTCCAGTGCTTTTAAACAACAGGCTTTTAAACTTATCTAGCTTAAGAGTTCTCTTGGATAATGCTCAGGTGGTCTTTTTTTTTTAGATGGTCTCGAAAATATATATGTATATATATTCAGCAACCATTGGAGAGCATGTTCTATGTTGTTTTCACTCATTTTATATATATATAGTGAAAACACTATAATGTTATCACTCATTAGAGTGAGTTAGTCAATAATGTTGCTCAACTCTTCTTCTTCCCAATTTTCTATGTGTTTTTTGAATTATTGACAGTAGGTATTAAATTCTTTTTTCCATTTTTTATATTTACAGGCTCTGTTGGTAGGTCCATATAAATTTATCATTATTAGTCCTTCCTCACTTTTCACTCTCTTTTTATCTAATGGTATTTCTCATCTCGTAGTCCATTTTTTCTGATATTAATATAGCTCTCTTATGCTTACTACTTGTCTGGTACATCTACTTCCATCTTTTACTTTTAAACTATTTGTATCCTTGAGTCTATGTGTATGTTTCATAAACAATGTATACATTATATTACTTTCATATCCAGTCTGATAATCTTTGTCTTTTTATTTTGGTGGTTAGACCATCCACATGTAATGTAATTATTAGCATGGCTGGCTTTACAGATGCTATGTTTTCTTTATTTTTCTGTCTTGTTTTTCCTTTGTCTTCTTTGACTAGTTTCTTTTATTGTAAGTAAATATTTTCAATCTACCACTTTAATTTTTTTAAGATTTTATTTACTTATTCATGAGAGACACAGAAAGAGAGAGGCAGAGACATAAGCAGAGGGAGAAGCAGGCTCCATGCAGGGAGCCTGATGTGGGATTCTATCCTGCTTCTCCAGGATCACACTCTGAGCCGAAGGCAGACAGATGCGCTCAAACGCTGAGCCACCCAGGTATCCCTACCACTTTAATTTTTTTCTTAAGTTTTTTACTACAGTTTTTAGTTGTTTTCTTAATGGTTGCTTTAGATATTACAAAAGGTATAAATTGACTTTTTAACATACATCTGAGAATCATGCTCTGATTTTCGGTTAGATTTGCCAGTTGCCTCAATTTTGGGTCTCTACAAGAGCTATGGAAATCTCTTTGCCAACACAGAAATTGTCCCAAGTCTTGGGACATAGGGATTTATGACCAGCTTTACTGCTGACTTTCCATTTATACCTCACAAGCTGGAACCTCCCTCATTTTTTACCTTCCTGGTCCTACTTTATAATAACTATCTCATTTATAGGGCTTATGTAAGAACCAATAAAAAATAAAGTAATTTCTACAAAGAAAAATCATGGATACCCAAATAAAGCTATCCTTCACTTTTTTAGATGTACTTATGGCTGCATACATTAGTCTAATATGAAAGCACACCCAGTTCTTACCAGTATAATGAGTCACTCAGACAATTATTTGCTATGTTTGGAGCCTGCATTGTGACTTTAAAACCTCTGCAAGATTTGACAGACATGACCTTGGAACAAATAAAACACTTCTAAGAATAATACAATTTGGTGGTAGCACAAATCCTGCATTTATAATGATTCACATTTAGATTTTGAATGGATTATTCAATTACTTTCTACTGTGCTCAGACCAAGCTCTAATGTGGCAATTTTATATCTGTCCTAATGAAACGGTCTCTTCCCAGATCCATGGGGGCTCATTGGCATTACAGCAACAAAGGAGATACATCTTTCTCCCCTAGTTTACACGGTTATGGGACAATGGTTCATACACAGTCAACAGAGGAAACAGAAAGGGCAGATTTTAATCTATATCACTCTGTAACCTCACTGCAGTTTTATTTTTCAAAAAATACCAGTACTAATTGCATATCCCAAAGCTAACTCAGAAAATGCTAATCACCTAATGTACATAATACATGAGAAGCTACTTTATTAAAATCTAATTTTGTATCTACTTCGGAAACATTTATTATATATTTTTATAATTAATTATGCTTTAATATAATAGAAGCAAGAATATGGATTTCCAATGAACTCTTAATAGTCACATTGATTAAAGTTAAATTAATAGTCTACTCATTAATGGCAGCATTGAATTTCACTGTTTGTTTCCCTACCATTGTGAAAACAGCAAAGCTAATGATCCCTAGACTAGTAACATGGAAGAAGGTGGATGTACGCATACAAAAATTAAAGAAGATTCTTTTCCTCTTGGTGAATAGCAAGAATTCATATAACAAAGATATAAATACTAAGTGTACCAAGTTAATTATTATTACATTCTGTGTCATACAGTTATTTTACTAATGATTCATTCTTTTGCTGTGTATGTTTCAATATTTTTATGCATACCAGGTTAAAGTGACTCCTTTTCTAGACAATTGATCTCCTGATTATGTTCTTTGATTTAGTTTTAATAGAGTTTACCAATGATTGCCTTGAGTATGGGTGTCCGAAAGTAATTAATATTATGGATGAAAAGTCAGAGGCCTGCCAGTTGTCTGACCACACAAGACACTTCTGGAGTGGCAGCTCTTCTCCACCGATAGAAGTGTTATCAACTGAGGTTTAGAGCTCGATGCCCACAGTCAGATGCAGAATCCCCCCCAGTTCTGCCAAGTATTAGCTGTGTAGCTTGCAGAAGTAGTAAACCCTCTCCATCCTTAATTTCCTCACTATGCCTGACTTTCAGAGTGGCTGTGAGGACTAAATGACATAATTATACATAATGTGATATAGATCATGTGTGGAGCACAGCCGCATTACCAGATACTATAATTATTACAGGTATTACTAGGATGAAAGTCCATCTCTAACCATGAGCAGTTGCATTACCTCTGTGGGTCTGAATTGCCTCATACGTAAAATGCAGAGCTTGCATTGAATGACCTTTAATTTTACAGCTCCCTTCTGAGAAAGAGAAAAAGTAACCTCTGGTATCCAGAAACTGATCTAACCTAATGGCTAGACCTCAAGGTTTCTACAAACCTTTCTAATGCTTATGACTGAGCCATGTTGTTTTTATTGTTGTACACACACATTCATAAAAAATATCACAAAACATCCATTGGAAACAAGATTACATGCAACCTCCAAAATATCAAACATCCCTTCTTTTGCTAAATGAGTGACTGCCACTCTTTATCAATTATAGCTTTAATCTCATTGTTGTCTACCCTCCCTTTAGGTAAGATTCATTGAGATACTCAGTCATAGACTTATTCTCTGATTTATGACAACATACAATCTAGAATAAGACCCTGCTTCTTTGGACCTTGCCCAGAATGACCCAACAAAACCCTGATCGTATGCTAGGTTCTTTCAAACACCCTGTTATTGAGACACTCCATATTTCTCCATGATGTGTGTTCTCTCTCACTGCAATGAGTAATAAACCCAACATATTCAACTTCAGGTATTCACAGTGATCTTGGTTAAAGAACATGGGCTCTGGGGGATCCCTGGATGGCTCAGTGGTTTAGCACCTGCCTTTGGCCCAGGGCGTGATCCTGGAATCTCAGGATCAAGTCCTGCATCGGGCTCCTTGCATGGAGCCTGTTTCTCCCTCTGCCTGTGTCTCTGCCTCTCTCTCTCTCTGACTCTCATGAATAAATAAATAAAATCTTAAAAAAAAAAAAAAAAGAACACGGGCCCTTAATTTTGAAGCAATTGCTTAGAGAAATACATCATCTCACTCATCAGCCCCATCCCTCATGAAGTCTTCCTCTCTGATACCTGATCTGATCCTTAATTTTGTGGATATATGGCTACATGTTTCAGATATCAAATTTGGCTTTACCATTGTCCTAGTTCCTAAGGGCCTCCTTACAATACTTCTGCATTTGTAAATAGATGATTATTGAAAAGCTAAACTTAAAAAAAAAAAACTCTAAAAATCAAACTAAAGAAAAAAAAAAACCAAAAAGACACTGTATTGTAAAATCTAGGACAGAGAAGGCTGGTTGGACTTTAAGGATTTCTCATTTACTTATGACTACGAGAATGGGGCCAAAAAGTTCATAGCCTTTTTGTATGCTATGCCACTTGGCTTCAGGAAGCCTTCTTCTTCTCTCCTTGGTCTTTGTCTTCATCGTTATCTACGGTTCTTTCCCTGGCTTTCTTCCCACCATCTCAGCCGTCAGGGCTCCTCCCTAGGCTGGGGTCTCAGTCATTATCTGGGACAGACCTCTGTGTGCCAGGGCCCTGGAAGCATTGAAGCCTGGAGTCCTGCAGAGATGGCAAGTCTCCCCGGCAAGTCTGAAGGGACCAGTGAGTGAGCAAGAGTGTTAGATCTCCACAAAGATTCCCCAGGGGAAGTGGGGAGGTAGAGGTAGACAGGAGACAATGCAGTTTTCCAACAAACAGCAATGCACTTTGAGGCTCTGGCAGGTTTCATGTCCAAACAACCAGAGAATACTCAGCTGGTTACAGTTAAGTGAGTTAACTCAGCAGCAGTTAAGTGAGTCCCTTCACTGTCCACCCTTCTTTCCTTTATCATGAAGCACATAGATTTTATATGAGCTTGATCAGAATATCTTCAGCTACTTTTCTTTGTCCTTAGAGCTACCTTCCAAATGTGTTGTAGGTAACAACATTAGAGCCCTGGACTTAGCAGTTTGTCAGAGGGGCTTTGTCACATCCACTGTGACTAGGATCACACTGCCATCCTACTAGAGATCTTCTCATTCGCTTAGATCCTTTACTGTCTCACTAGATTTCATATTTCATGATCCTGCTGGAGAGTGAATGTAGAAGAGTGATGAACACATAAAAGGGATGAGGAAGATGGGCCAGATGCTGAGGTCCTATATTGGGAGCGTCTCATGCTGGCTTCACTCAGCTCACCTATCCCTTCCTTGCCCTCTTCCCTGCAGGTGTCCTTTTCTCTAGGATCTTGGTCAATTTTATCAGGCTGAACTGAACACTCTACTCTGTGCTCTGCCCACCCACACTCCTCCTCCCCACACCATTCTTGCCTGGCCCTCTGCCCCTTGGACTTACTGGTCTGTGCCCATTCTGGGAGTGCAGCTGAGAGATCCATCATTCCCACTGCCCCAGAATCTTAGTCCTTGCTGGACTGGAAGCCCTGAATTCCAATTTTAATCTTCCCAGCCCTATGAGACTGCTAAATCTCTCTGCCTCAAATTCTGCTTAACTTCTTGGCATCTCTCTACTTAACTTGGCAATTATCTTGAATGAAAAGGAGTGGAGAATGCTGGCCTCACTGTAGCATATTTCTCTTTACTCAGAGTTTTAGGCCGTCAATATCTGGATGTCTTGGTTACTCTGATAGTTTCAAACAAATGCCTTTTAAGTTCTATTTAGTTTTCATATATTTTTTGAGGAGGCTTGATTTCATACAAGGTACTACACTGTACTTGGAAACAAATGTCAATATCCACCAAGATATGTGTCATTTTTCACAAGGGAACCCATTTAGGGCTGCTGGCACCAACTGTATCTTACATGTATGTAAACAACAGAAACTCCCCCTTATTTGATCATAGAAGAAGTGTATTGAAGAAAGAATGCTTTACTTAACACAGCTTACAAAATGGCTGAAAATCTTTCATTTTTATTTTTGTGTCTCTTTACTCAAGATGCAGGTTCCAGGAAGATCTTATTTCCTCTGCTTGTCTAGAGGAATTTAGAGACCCATGAGAGGGTCAAGAGACAACCCACTAATGGAAGTGGGAAATTGGAAGTACTATTTCCAGAAGAAAAGACTTGTGGGTCCTTGGCAACCACAACACACCCACTTATGGTATTAGGGGAACTATCATCAAAATGAAGTCTTCACATAGTGATGTGCAGCCACATTTATGATGCTTTACGTTTGGTTTGAAAATACACTGAGGGACTCAATGAACATCTAGGCTGGCTAGCAAAACTCTTCTGGTATGTTCTTTTTCTCCCCTTCTACTCCCCTCAGTGGATTCTTTGGTCTAGAGGTGAGGATTATTCTTCCTCATCTTTGGACTCCTAGCAGGGACTCACAAAGTAGGTATCCCAGTGAATTATTATGGAAGTCATCAAAATCAGTGGTTATGAGGAAAACCAAATCCTCAGGACAAGAAGGTCTATGTGGTAAAAATAAACAAACAGGTTTAGAGGCAAAGGAAACAAAGAGCTAGAAACCAAATGGCTTTCTCGATGGAAAGTGGACCTGATGGCAGGTACACATCATCTGCCAGACCCCACAGCAACTTCTGTGTCTTCCATGTTGTGAGTGGGAAGAAGGCCTGTGGGGCTGGCAGGACAACCAGCCCCACAGTTGCACTTAGATCACGATTAAGGCACAAATATAGACCAAAGAGTCACTACCTCTCTTAGGGCAATCCTGCCTGAAATGTCCCAGCCTATTATGAACATTTTAGATGAGTAGAGAGCTAGTATTTGAGTGCTGTCATAAACACTTTCTACTTAAAAATTCTAAATAAAGACTAGAGGGTCAATGTGCTTCACTTTTGTGGAGCTAAAAATCACTAGGATCACAGAGGATAACCTTGCTTGATTTTTCACTGCCAGCTTACCTTCAAATTCTAATGTGGCATTCACACCCCATATTAATCGATGTGCTTTTAATGTAACGCAAAATCACTTTCTTCCATTTTCTGTATATATGCTTATATTTCTTTTAGAGATACAATATGCAATATATTCAAAAATATTAAGTAAACTTCCAGTATTTCAATATTTAAAAAACTAAGTGGTAGCAAGAAGTAATTTATCATGTTTTCTCAACAATCACATTGATCTCACATATCATTTAAGGCTTAATGATGATTAACTGTATTTAGTAAATTCAGGAAGACTTTGAGAAATGGACTTTACTTTTCTGCTGTGTGTTCAAAAAGACCCTATGATAAATAATTAAAACTCTTGAAACTTTAAATTTCCCCTGGTCAGGTCCCCTGAAGTATTTGTTTTCTAACAAATAGAGTAAAATATAAACATTTCCATTATGAGATACTTGGGGATAGATGTAAATTGGGCAGATTTCAAATTTCTAATAAGCTTAGAGTTGAGGAATCCTGACTTGAGCAGGAATGGGAAGGGCCATGTTGTATCTACTTCAAGCCAGTCATTTGTGAACCCTACCACCACCAATTTAAGATAGTATATAGCATTTACTTAATTCATAAAATTCATATTTATGGAAAATCACTGGAAGAACAGGCATGGTGTTATTAGTGATATGTGTCCTGCATCATGCTAAGCATTTTGCCTAGATTATTATGCATAGTCTTCTCTCAGCCTACCAAAGAGCTACTGCTCCATCCCATTTGTCAGACAGGGAAACTGAGTCTAAGAAATATTATTTCCCTCATTTCAGAAATGTGCAATCCCAGGCTAAGAGTGACAAATAGCTTAGGCCATACCTCATGAAACAGGGAATTTAACATCTTTGGAGCTACAGCCCTTTGGAGCTAGAGTCCAGGGAATTTTTAACTAAGAAGATGAACCGGAAGAAATTGTCTCAGTGAAAAGAAATGACCTCACAAAGGAGGCCTCCAACTTTCATATGTCAACTTATTAGGAAGCAAGAGACCTTTACCCGTAAAACACCTTTAAACATTACTGTTATCCATCTCATAGCCAGTCAACCTTTAAAAAATTCTTACTATCCTTAACGTAAAATAAAACAAAATACTGTGCCTGTCCTCAAGGAGATAGAAGACTAACAGGAGTCCTGTGATTTGCACAATGCAGCTAAGAAGCCAGGTAGTTGGGGCACCTGGGTGGTTCAGTTGGTTAAATGTCTGCCTTTGGCTCAGGTCATGATCTCAAGGTCTTGGGATGGGAGCCCTGTGTTGGCGGGTGGGGGGGTCCCTGCTCAGTGGGGGGTGTCTGCTTCTCCTTCTCCTTCTGCCCTTCCCCCACTCATGCTCACTCTCTCAAATAAATAAATAAAATCTTTTTTTTTTTTTAAAGCCAATTAGAAAGCAAAAGGCACCTTGAGAGGGTGCTAGAGAAGTGGAGGACTCCATTATTTCTTTCTGGGCTGGGGACAGGGTTTCTGGAAGAGGCAGCACTGACCTGCACACACATGTAAGCAAGCTCCTATCTGCCGGATTCAAGGGGCAGAGGTGTGGAGCAGGATGTATATAATAGGAATGATGAATAGGTCTGTTTGGCTGGGGGCCTGTAGAGGACTAAAATAAATTAAGCCTGAAGGAAGGCACTGAAGCCAGATTTCTGATGGCTTTGAAAGCAAAGATAGGGAAATGGAAAGTCATGGAAGTATCTTAACTGGGAAGAAGCGTCAACTAAAAAATCTTTTTACAGTCAATGGAAACCTACTTGCTCTTATCCACCCACATTTCCAAGATTTTCAAGTTCAGAGCATTTGACCTGTCTGCAATGTCTTCCTAGCACCCTGTGCATGATTTTATCTCTGGATTGACAGGGCATTAATATTAGTGATCCCACTCATCAGAAAAAGGTAAAAATCAAGTGTTGTATCATCACTCTTAACCCCAAGATTTCATCAGTGGCAATCAGTAATGCTCAAGGTATGTGCTAGGCACCAAAGAAAGAGGTCTGGTAGCAAGGGGGAATGAAGAAATTACAGAGAGAAAGGAAAAATTAAGGGAGAAGCTACTTTGCATGTTTAGGGATTGGGACCAAAAGGCATGGTGTCATTTGCTGGGTAGGATTAGGATCCATGCTTCGCAGAGTTTTCTGGACCCAGGCAGCGTACTGCCGCTCAACCACCACATGGCCCAGAATCCAGAAGTTGAGTGTGAAGAGACAAAACCCTCAGCATTCTGATATGCCCACCAATTGTTGCAGGGCTAGGAAACACATCACAATAGCAAGACACAGTAAAGAAAATGAATCACCTCTTCATCCCACTTCAGTTAGATGGACACAGCCACACTTGCAAGACTTCAATACCCTTAACAAGAGTGCCTGCCAACTAGTTTTTTAAAACTAACTACAGTTAAACATAAGGACCTGCCATTGAGCTTTTGATTATGGAGGATCCATTTCAAAGACATCCATCTGGAATAAACACATTGCCCTATACACAACTAGATAAAGAGCTAGGCAGCTCCCCACCCCCCATGGAGCTCCCTCATGGAAGGCCCCAGTTGACCTAAATAACTGACCGCATGAGTGATCCTGTTTTGTTTTTTTGTTTTGTTTTTGTTTTGTTTTTTCAAAGTTCCCCAATGCAATCATAATAAGAACCACACAGGCTGGGCCAACTACAACATTGACTCTGCACAGGGGCTCCCTATTGCTGATACAGGCTCTGAGACAGCACCCAGGTTATTCCTAGCCAAGAGCATCACTACCTATAGACAAGATGGACACAAACAATATCTTCATATATAATACAGATATGGGGAAAATATAATGTGACAAACTACTGCTTTCAGTTCATCATGGACAAATCTTCTGTCTCTAACCTTCTTGGGTCTTTGAAAAGTAAATTGCATATTAAAGCTCTCAGTATGTGCCTGTTAAGATACAGTTTATAGGGTGCCTGGGTAGCTCAGTCAGTCAAGCATCTGACGTCAGCTTAAGTCATGATCTCTGGGTCCTGGGATCAAGCCCGGAGGCAGACTCCACACTCGGCGGGGAGTCTGCTTGTCCCTCTCCCTCGCCCCCCCACCATACTCTTGTGGAGGCCGAGAAAATTAAGGCCATTCCAGTTTAAGTTCAGCGTTAGCACAACTACAGCCATCCCAGGCCCCTGTGACTAAGAGCTGAACTTTAACTTACTTCAGTTACAGGAAGAAAACAGCTTACAGCATAATGTCCTAGAAAGCCCCATATTAGAATAAAAACAGAGCCCAAGCCAAGGGCAGGAAGCCCCTATTAGAATGAGAACAGAGCTCAATGCCCTTGAAAGCCCCTAAACAGAACTTGAGAAATTCCTCCACCCCTTCTGGAGGTCCCCTAGAGCAGCCCTTAAAACTAAGCTGAAACCCACCTCGGGGTCCAAGTCCCTGCTCCGCTCTGTCGGGTATACTTGGACCCAAGCTCGAGCTTGTAAATAAACCCTCGTGTGTTTGCATCGGTGTCGGCTCCTTGGTGGTTTCTCGGATTCGCGATCTTGGGCACAACACTCTCTCCCTCTTTCTCTCTCTCTCTCTCTCCCTCTTTCTCTTAAATATATAAGTAAAATCTTTTTTAACAAAGATACAATTCACCTACCTTGCAGTGTACTCATTTTAGTGTGCAGTTTAGTATTCTTTGAATAGCCCCAGGGTTGTGCAACCACCACTACAGTCTAATTTTGGAATATCTTTGTTCCTCAAGAACAAACCCTCTGCCCCTTGGCGATCACTCCAGATTCTTCCTTCCATCTGGGCATTTATAAACACTATTCTACTTTTTGTCTCTGTGTGTTCCTGTCCTAGATAGTTTAGAAACATGGAATCAAGAAATATATGATCTTTTGTGACTGGCTTCTTTCACTTCACATAAATTTTTCAAGACTCACATGCCATGACATGTGTCAATACCTCATCCCTGCTTACTGATGATTTAATTCCAATAAATAGATATACTACAATTTGTCCATTCATGAGTTTATGGACATTTGAGCTGTTCCCATAGCTTGGCTGTTATGAATAATGTTGCTATGATCATTTGTGTACAAGGTTTCACGTGGAATTGTGTTTTCAGTTCTCCTGGACATATACTTTAGGAGTAGCATTGCTGGGTCATATGGTATCTCTGTGTTTACTTTTTGGAGAACCCCTAGCTGTTTCCCAAAGAGAGGCTAGCACTGCAGGAATAGAGGAATCAAGTAAGCTCTTGATTCATACAGCATTGGAACTGCTATCACTCACATCACCTATATTTTAAATGAAACAAGGGACCTGGGAATGTGAGTCAGATCAAATTTTGGAAAGCAAAGGTAAGGAAATCATGAGATGTATGCAAAACAAGACATATTTGGTAAAAGAAATATGTATGATGTTGCCTCCTGAGAGGAGAAACCTCGTTTTTTCATCTTTGTCTTCTTATTAACTCTACTACTGGCAAATTGAATTTTTTTTCATTCGGTTGGTTTTCATTTTTTTACCTGAGTACCTTGGGTATGTTAAAAACCCTCATAATTGGCACTGACACCTAATACACACAGCACTAGCCAGTCTTTTAGCAAAGAATCCTGGACATTTATGGCAGACAAAAGAATGTCTTTTGAGCACACTCTGAAGCTTAGGTAGAGGGTTACAAGGTTTTATGTTGCATCCTTTAGGGAGAACAAACACTTTTTGAGAAACTTTATATGCAAAGACAGACAAGATGGATTGGATTGGCAGGGCTCCTAACTTTAGGGGCACCAGCCCAGGAGCGCCCCCTGTGGGCACTCAGCAGGCGTGCAATGCCGGTGGTCACAGGCTCCTGCTGGTTTATGCCTCTTCTGCTTCTCTCATTCCCGGCCACTCCCTCCTTACCTGGGAATAGTTCTTTGGCTTCTTTAAGGAACTTCTGTTGTCTTTTGTCCGACTCATCGGGAAAGTTAAATAGGTTTGCCTTTGCAGGATCTGTGCTAAAGCACTTTAGAGGCTGTTTATCTTCAGGGGAAGGACATTTGCTGTGAGTGGGTACCGGGAGTTTGTGCATCCTCTGCACAGGAGGAGAACCGCTGGCCTCTGCCATCAGTAAGGTAATAGCCACCTGTGGGGCAGGTTGCAAGAAGCCTGGTTTTTCTGTGGACCTGTTAAGAACAAAAATATCTTGTGACTTAGGAGGTAGCCACGAAGCAGACCCCCCCAGGCCAGACGTGTTAGGCTAAGGGCTTGGCTCACATGAGCAGAGTCACCTTGCGAGTGCTCAGCACTGCCTCCCTCAAGGTGAAGCATTCGAGAAGCTCTACAGACACCCAGTTAGAAATACTCCATGGTTCTTAACAGCAGCTCCTGTCTCTGAGCCCCAAGGGTCCTTCCTGATTAAGTCACTGACCTTAACGATTGACCCTGCCTCCCTAAATACTCAGGGTAAGAGAGGCCATTTCTTGAGTATTCAACACCTGGGACAGTCTGCTTCTCTTAACTAATTCTTGGATTCAGAAGTTTAGAAGGTCAGTCCTATGTTCTTTATTATTTTTGTAAACACTTAAAAAGAGAAATCAAATGTATTCTCTCCAAATATTCAAATAATAGAATTCAGCATCTTTAAACCGAATAATAACTGGGCATTTTTCATAGCGACTAATATCTTTTTTTAAGATTTTTCACTTATTTGGCACACACACAGAGAGAGAGAGAGCATGAATAGGGGGAAGGTCAGAGGGAGAAGCAGACTCCCCACTGAGCAGGGACCCCGACTTGGGGCTCGATCCCAGGACCCTGGATCGATCCCAGGATCAGGTCATACTGAGCCAAAGGCAGATGCTTAACCAACTAAGCCACCCAGGTGCCCCATCATAGTGATCAATTTCTTAATCCTCTCCACCTTCCCTCCATGCCACTGCCTCCTCATCGCACATCTAAATCCCACAGTCTATGACTGGATCCACCACCCGTTCTTGTTCCTCTCTCACTTCCTGGCACTCAGCCACAATCCTGGCTACCCCCACCCTTCCATCCTTCTGTGCCTGTACCTGGGCAGCCAGGTCACATAGAGACAAATACACAATGATATGGAGATGGATGGCCTGAGACGTCAACATGCACCCAGCGCTGCCAGACTGTGCACCATACTTTTGTGTCTGTTCACTTCTCTCTTCTCCTTGGCCACTTTTCAAACTTACCTTTACTCATCTAACTTCCAGCAGCTCCTTGAAAACCTCACTCTTGACTTCTTGTTTCCCTTGACTCTGACTTCACTAGAAACCTGAAAAAATCAGAAAAGAATTTCCACAGGCTCCCCACCTTGCATTTACCTGCCTCCCAGCATCCTGTACATTGGGGTCCCCACCTTATAATGAGATGAAGTGTCTGTTTGTGCAGTATTTAGGGACAAAGGGCCAGGATACCTGTGTTGCTCAGTGGTTAAGCATCTTCCTTTGGCTCAGGGCATGATCCCAGGGTCCTGGGATCGAGTCCCACATCAGGCTCCCTTCTGAGGAGCCTGCTTCTCCCTCTGCCTATGTCTCTGCCTCCATTGTCTGTATGTCTCTCATGAATAAATAAATACAATCTTTAAAAAAAAAAAAAGAAAGGCAAAGGCCCATTAATTAACAATTACCTTTTTCTCTTGCAATTTTTCACTTTTCTTTGAATTATTTCCAATAACATCCAAATGCACTGTTATATCTGCTGGTTTCCAAGCATCTGAATAAAGCCCTACTCTGGGTCCATTTCCTCAGTTAACTACTGGCCCACTTTGCTCCCTACCTCACCAAAATTTCTTGAAAGAGTTGTCTGTATGAACTGCTCCCAAATCTGCTCTGTCCATATTCTCTTAAACCCACTCCAGTCAGTCTTTTGACACCCCATGAGAACCACTCTTGTCAAATCAATTGTCAGCGCACATTTCCAAAGTCAGTTATCAGCTCTCGGTTTTCGTATCACATTTGCTACAGCTCATAGCTCCTCCACTTGGATGCACATCCTTCGCTTATCTTCTAAAACATCTATCTGCCAGGCTGCTTGAGTGTCCTCACAACACGATGGAGTGGATAATCAAAGAGAGAGTAGAAGAAGCAACAGCGCCTTTGTGACTTAATGCGGCATTGTCAATTCTACTGTACTCTGTTGATTCGAAGTAAAGCATTAAATCCAGCCCACATGCAAGGTATGAAGGGAGTTAGGGGGAATTAGGCTCCACCTTTTGGAATGTCAATATTGTGTGGACATATTTTAAAATTGCCACATGCAGTAACTCACAGTGATGAGCTCAGCAAAAGTAGAGTCACTAAATCTGGACTCAAATAGCCATTTCCATCATTCCCATAGTGAATCTAAGGACTGAGGGAGAAAGAAACACGGGAGGAATGTCATGACGTCATAAACTATACATCCCTTGACTGTGAAGTAGAAGTCATTAGGAAATAACCTCAAAAGAATTTCTGGTTAGGAGTGCCTGGGTGGCTTGGTCAGTTGAGCATCTCACTCTTGATTTCAGTTCAGGTCCGGATCTCAGGGTTGTGAGATTGAGCCCCACGTCAGGCTCTGTGCTGGGTGTAGAGCCTACTTAAGATGCTCTCTCTCCCTCTGCCCCTGCTCCCGCCCCCTCACAGCTCATACACATACTGTCTCTCTCTAAAAAAATTTTTTTTTAAATCTTAAATTAAAAGAAAGAATTTCTTATAAAAAATAATAATAACTTCAGAGGGTTAATACACTGCCTGTTATGGGCCAAATTGTATTCCCCCCAAATGTTTATATGTTGAGGTCCTAACCCCAAATACTATAGAATGGGATTGTATTAGGAGATAGGCTTTTTCTTTATTTTATTTTTTAAAGTTTTTTGGAACTTTTTTTTAGATTTTATTTATTTATTCATGAGACACCGAGAGAGAGGTGCAGAGATATAGGCAGAGAGAGAAGCAGGCTCTCTGCAGGAGCCCAATACAAGACTCGATCCCCAGGCCCTGGGATCACACCCTGAGCAGAAGGCAGATGCTCAACCACTGAGCCACCCAGGCATCCCAGGTAAGGCCTTTAAATAGTTTATTAAAAAGAGGCCATGGAGGGAGAGCCCTCATCTAATTCATCTGGTTTCCTCATGAGAAGAAGAAATTTGGACACACAGAGGCACTGGGAAATATGTGCGCAGAGGATAGAGAGGGACATGTGGGGACACAGAATGAGAAGGTGGTCACACACATGCCAAGGAGAGATGCATGGAGTAGACTCTTCCCTTACAGGCCTCAGAGGAAACCAAACCCGCCAACACTTTGACCTTGGACTTTCAGCTGTCAGAATTGTGAGAAAATGCATTTCTATTGCTTAAATCACCCAATCTGTGGTAATTTGTTATGGCTGCCTTAGCAAACGAATACATCTCCTAACATAAGATCCTTTTATCTTAATTTCCAAAGATTTTCCTTCTGTTGTATGCTATTGTATGTCAGCACACACAAGATGAAGATCCAGAACTGGTCTCTGTTACAATTTCCTATTAACCATTTTCTGACTATTTTCCCTATTTTGAGTGGTTTTATTGCCTAATAAATGACACCAGTTTCTCTAAAATGTATACGTTATATTTATTTTCATAAATATCAATCTGTGATCTTCACGTGTCAACTTGACTGGGCCACAGGGTGCCCAGATTTTTGAGTGACTATCATTCTGGGTGTGTCTGTGATGGTGTTTCTGGATAAGATTAGCATGTGATCACTAAAGCAAATGAGCCTTTCCAATGTGGGTGGGCAGCATCCAATCCAAAACCTGCATAGAAAAATGAAAAGGTGGAGGAAGAGAGAATTTGCTCACTCTGCCTGACTGCCTTCAAGCGGGAACATCATCTTTCTCCTGCCTTTGAATTTGGACTTGGACTGGAAGTCACATTATCAGCTGCCCCTGCTTCTCAGGGCTTCAGACTGGGACACAAACCACATCCCCCACTCTCCTGGGTCTTCAGCTTGCTGACTGCAGATCTTAGGGCTTCTTAGCCTCCATAACAACATGAGCCAATTTCTTATAATAAATCTCTTTATATGTATTGGATTGGTTCTGTTTCTCTGGAGAATCCAGACTAGTATACAATCATTCATTATTTGTGTGAAAAATGGGGCTGTCACATCTGAGTATGAAGAGAGTAAATATCAGATAGTTAGAAATCCCATTTCCTTGCTGATTTAATCATACGACATGCCAACCTTCTTTTCCCTTATTAAAATAACAAAGTGTTATATAGTTGCATGTCATAAACTTTCATGTGTCACAACGTAATCCCATTGTCTCACTGGAATCATTGATGGCCTTGATGCTCTGGAAAGTTTTAAATTATGGCCAAATCATAGAGAGCCTTGCAATAAGCTTTTCTGAAGGAAAACCAAATTAGGGTAATCCATCAGCTGGTATTGAAAGACTAATTCCTTCAGCATCAAACTGCTTGAGTTCTAGGAAAATAGAAATTAATCAGATTAAAAATTGCCAAAGCTCCACCCAGTGGCATGTGCCCCTACGTGTCTTCCCTCATGATATGAAAAGGGTGACCCCTCTACTTGTGCAAGACGCCCTCCTCTGTCACCCACCGGGAACTCTCCCTCCCTCTCTGAATCTGTTTTCCCTCTACAGATCCAGAGAGGACACACACAAGACATCAAACATGGGTCCCTCTCTAATCTTGTTTTGTCACTTCCCCCTACAGCTCCTGTACCGTTTCCTATTTCTCTCTTCCTTGACAGCAAAAATGACAGAGGAATGCATGTGATTATTGTGTCTCATCATTCTTGAGCTTGGTCCAGTCTCTTCCGCTGAAACTGTTCTTATCAAGGTCACAGTGACCTTTGCATTACTAAGTCCAAAGATTGCTCCCCAAGCCTCATCTTCCTAGACTTACCAGCAGCATGTGGGCTGATGAGCAAGGTGTCTTCTTGGGCACTCTTTCCTGACTTGGATCCAGGACACTTCTCTTAGCTTCTCTGCTGCCACACTGGCCACTCTTTCTATTCTTTGAGCTGCTTTCTCCTCATGGCCCTGACCTCCAAGACTTAGATGGCTGAGGGCTCAGGCTTACAACTACTTCTTCTTTCTATTTTACTGACATTCATTCTCTCAGTAAACTCATCCAGATTGGGCCCTGAAGATAATCTAAATACCAGTAAATTCCAAATTTACATCTGCAGCTAGCCTAAGTTCCAGACTTGAATAAACTACTGCCCATCGGACTTGCTATACTCTTAGGGCCCTGAAAATGCTGAGAACATAATGGGCACTCAAGTTTTGTGAAATGAGTAACTGAGTGAATAAATAAAGGAACAGATGAACACATGAATGGGATGGCCATTCCCATTGACTCTTTGCATAACTTTGGGTGAGTCTCATAGCTTCTAGCTAGATTTTTCTCATGTAAAGATAATCAGTGTGGCCTCTCCAGGTCAGTGTGAGAAGGAAGTTTGATGAGTTTGGAAAGAGAGTCAGTCTGGAGTGCCAGAAATCTCTATGTCTGCTCCCCCTTGAGATCAGATTCCTGCCCAGTGCACACCCCTGTGTGGGGATGGACAGGCCTCCTAGAGGTAACTGCTCACAACTTGGCTGCAGGTACAAGAGCACATTTGCTGCAGGAACTGTGCTAATTGCACCATCCCCAAAAGGGTGCAGTATTCACAGTCTTCTTCCCTGGATGGCTCAGGGATTTAGCGCCGCCTTCAGCCCAGGGCATGATCCTGGGGTCCCGGGATCGAGTCCCAGATCGGGCTCCCTGCATGGAGCCTGCTTCTCCCTCTCCCTGTGTCTCTGCCTCTCTCTCTCTGTGTGTGTGTTTCTCATGAATAAATAAATAAAATCTTTAAAAAGAGAGAGAGAGAAGAACCTAGAGCCCCACCTCACCTCTGCCCCTGCTTGCATCATAAAAGCAGCCCCGCTGCAAATCTGTCCCAGGCATTCGCTCTGCCCTGCCTGGCCCTGGCAACTCCACTTAGGCCACAGCATGGTCACCAAATAGGCATGTGGTCACCCTGGGCCACGAGTCACACAGCTTCCTTACAAATTAATGATCTCTCGGTGGACTCTTCCGATGCTGGGAAACACCTGAGGGAGTAAGCCCCACAGTACAGAGATTCTGGCTTTTGACATGACAGTGCTAATCCTTACAGCTTGATGGAGGGCCAGAGGCTGTTCTCCACAACCTCACAGGACCTCAGGCTGGGGGAGTCCCCTGTCAAGGGCACATTGTGCTGACCCCACCTCTGTGGCGAGCATGAAGACTCTGGGCACCCCTGCAGTGCAGCTAATGGAGAAAAGGAAGGCTGTCCTATGCTTGGTTGGAGCTTGGTCTAAGAGAGGCCACAAAAAAGCCTTCAGTTTACTTCAGGGGCATGGGCTTTCAATTAAAGTTGCCTGAAATACACAGGAGGCTTCTGGCCTACAGATGTCCAGGGTTTCCCGGTCGGCAATCTGGAGGCACGTGACAGAAAACTTGGGCATAGTCTTGATTTCCAGAATGCCCTTCTCTGCCTGGAAATCCCCTGATCCCTCAGGAGCCACCTGAGGTGCCGTCCTCAAAGCCATTCTCTCCCACCTACTAAGACACCAGTCTTGCCTACGACTAGCATGGTGTGGTTCATTCAGCAGGACGCTGAGCCAGTATTAGCACTGGTCTTTTCCTCCAGACAAGGGCTCCTTCACAGGGTCCTTCATATTGCTGCTTCTGGTCCCCTTCTGAAGACCCCCAGAGCAAAGCTTGCACCCAGAGGACAAGCTGACTTAAAGCACAGGACAAAGTAGGCAGGACAGGAGATGAATAGAGGGAATGAATATGTTCCTGAAGCTCATGTAAACCAGATCACTTCCTTTTTTTTTATAGCTACAGTATGTCTTGTTTTGTTTATTTTAATTTTAAATGCCAAAACGAGAGTACAAAAACTGGGATGTATTTAAATGTTAACATTTAAAAATGAACAATTAAAAATGAATCAGTATATAATTGTGATGTTCACATGGTAATTGTAAAATGAATAAAACATGTGAATCCCTGGGTAAGCAAGCATTGCAGGCCAGGCCTGGAACTCAAATGTCAAGTTGATGATGATGAAGTCACTGTTCAGCCTCTTAAAGATATTTCTGTGGTTGGCTGGGTAACCTCAATTGGAGATGAAATCCTGAATATGATGTGGGCATTTGTGAATATGAAGCTCAAGCCAAAGGGGCTATGGTCTGTCCCTGGGAGGGGCTTGGTTGTGGAAGCCAGGCTGGCTGGGATGAGGGTCCTCATCATGAACTGGAAGAAGCTGGTCCTTACTGGAAAAAGCAGCGTACCTGGAGGGTAGCTCAGCATGTGTGTGCCTGGGGGAGTGAGTGCATGTGATGAAAGAACCTGCAAGACAGGGCCATGTTCCAGATCCACAAATACAAACGAAGCGCTTATTTCTGAAATGTTTATAAGATAAACTCTAGCAATAGTTAATTAAAATGTTCCTGGTTTATGAACACATTTTATGTCAGTTTTTCATCTGACTGAATACTATATTTAGGTTGAGCTGGTCATACCACAAAGACATGACTGAAAAGTTTGCTTGTAAATCGCTGTGTGGACACAGAACTACGTGGACACGCTGTCCGCCACCCACAACAGAAAATACAGAAAACTGACCCTGCTGTGATCTGGGGTGGAGATGAAAGCTGGGACCACCAGGCTGCCAAGTTTTATTCACTATTTAAGTCTGACTGTGCTTGGCTTCATAAACAGTAATTAACTTGTTTACTTGAAGAGACAGTATTAATTGCAGCATTATTCAACTGGGTTTTTGTGCAGTTTTTTTCTAAAAGGCTAGCTTCAAATTAATCACAGGAGCTGGGTTTCTTCACACTAGCTCCTAATTAAGTAAGCCTGGTAAGTACTGAGGCAAAGAATTCAGAGACAATTCAAAGTATTCAAGAACAATGCTAACACTTCAGTAAATGGCACACCCTCTTCAAAGGAGGAGAACTGCACTTTCACCTGATGCAGAGACCACCACTCTGCCTCTGGATCCAGAGGATGACGCTATAGCTCGTGCGGCAGGCCCGCCCCTGGAGAAGATGCTGCTGTGATGTAGGTGCCGTGGCAAGTGCACAACGCAGGGGTTGGTGGATTCTCAGAGGGTGAGTCAGGCCTGGTCAAGACTCTGGTGTGGGAGCATCGTCAGCCAGCTGCAGGTGTCACTGGGATCTGTCTTTATAGCAATTATGTGGGTGTAAAGCTGGCCTTAGTGGTGAGTTATCCCCATGGCTACAGAACATTCAGTCTTGCCTCAGGACAATGAACTGGTTTTTTGTTTTTGTTTTTGTTTTTTCTCCAAATATTCTATTGCATGAGTCTCCAGGAGCCCTCTGCCCATGTGGTTCTAAATATGCTTTCATTTTGTGGCTTCCCACCACCTTGACCGCCATTCATCATTTACTTTTTCCTATTTCATGATCTTAACACTCTTCTTACTTCTATGTATTTTTCTTATCTGTCTTTAAATTGGGTTTAGGATTTGCCTATGCACTACACACACACACACACACACACACACATACACGCAAGAGAAAATTCGGGAGAAACACACCTTTGCCTGGTCCAAGTCCTGTTTGACAAGAGTCCTCCACTGTACTTTACATATTAAAAAAACAAATTCTTTCGCACAGCCTTCCTGTAGAGCAGATAAGCATGAATCTAGGCCTTGGAGTTGACTAGAATCGAACTCCAACCACTATAACTCTGTTGTTAAAGGTTTTTGATATTGTGGGGGGGAAATCAAATCAACAGAGAAGAATGAAGAGATTTTTGAGGGTTTTTTTTTTCCTAAAATGAACACACTTACATCTCCTGAAAAAAAAATCAAATTATATGTGAAGATTTGGAAGTAAAATGTGCATTGTGAAAATAAATATATATGAAATTTTGAAAGTACACTGTATAAAACATGAAATAAGAAAGTATTAGGGCAAAAAAAAAGAAAGTATTAGGGCTGACAATTTAAAACTGTTAAAATCAGCTAGGATGTGTAAAAATAAAGTCAAGTAATATTTTATCTTTACTACAAAATGCATCCAGATGTATACATACACACACACACATATATATATATGAAGATATGCGTACACAGTCAGCTATCTAATTTGTTGAACCCCATGCAAAATGAAAATGCAGGACATTTTCTCCAAAAAACGAAGGAAAAAAATTATTAAAGGTTAATAACTATAAATCTTTCTTTTTTCTTCTGAATCTTCTCTCCATAGATGTTCACAGTGTCTTTTTACCTACTATATATTGTTTTGAATTTTAAAAAAATTAAATTTAAAATGTTAGCATGAATTTTAACATTTATATTATGCAATTGCAGTTTTCAGTACAAAAATAAGAATATTTAACTCATTTGTACAGTCTCCTGAATTGTACAATTTGTATTTTGTAGCTTGGTCTCCAGAAGACATGAATGCAAACCGGCTCAGAAAGTTGGAAGGAGGAAAGGAAGGGTCCCCCAGGCACCAAATTGGCCTGGGGCAGTGTTGCCTGTATGTTGGTGGGAGAACTGACACCCAGGACTCTCCTGGAAGTCATATGGAACACCAACTACAAGGATTTATGAGATAAGTCAAGATGAAGGACTCAAGGGAAAGTGAGAAATAAAGGGGCCAGGTACTGAGCATTATGTCCTTTCAAATAGATAATCAAGTGCCATCTGAGAAGCTGTGGGAAGTAGGGTCAGAGAAGAAGTGCCATTATCCACAACAAGTAAATACTGGGGTGGGGGATGAGTCTAAGTGGGATAAAAGCCCATTTGTCATATTAAGAAGTCAATAAATACAGTCTAAAATCATAATGTGTATTTTAAATGAGACCTAATTCTACAACAAAATAACAGGCAACAAAGGAAAAAATAATGCATTGGAGTACATTAAAATGAAAAACTTCTGTGTATCAAAGGACACAATTAACACAGTGAGAGTACAATCTATTGTGTGGCAGAAAACATTTGCAAATCACGTGAGAGATTAACATCCAGATTATATAAAGAATTTGTTTAACAGTAACAACCACAACAAATGTTAAAGAATTGGAAAAGAACTTGAACAGACGTTTCTTCAAAGAAGATATATGGACAGTCACAAGCATCTTAAAAAGATGCTAAACCTCACCGGTCATTAGGGAAATCTAAATCAAAACCACAATGAGATACTATTTCACACCCGTTAGGATGGCCACACATCAAAAACAAAACAGGAAATGAAGCAAGTGTTAGCAAGGATGTGGAGAAATTGGAACTCTTGTGCCCTGTTAGTGGGGAATGTAAAAAGTTGCAGCTGTTGTGTTAGGCAGTATGGTGGCTCCTTAAATAATTAAAAATGGAATTACCTTATGGTTCAGCAATTCTGCTCCTGGCTATATAGTCCAAAGAATCGAAAGCAGGGTCTTGAAGAAAAACTTGTAAACCCATGTTCATGGCAGCATTATTCACAATAGCCAAGAGGTGGAAGCAACCCAGGTGTCCATCAACAGATGACTAAATAAACAGAATGTGCTATATACATGCAATGGAATATCATTTGACCTTAAAATGAAAGGAAGTCTTGTCATATGCTTCAGCATAGATGATCCTCAAGGCCGTTATGCTAAATGAAAAAAAGTCACAAAAAGTGTAGGATTCCACTTATGTGAAGTCCTGAGAATAATCTGTTCAGAGACAGAAGGTAGGACACCAGAGCGTGGGGGAGAGGAGAATGAGGAATTGTTGCTCAGTGGGTATAGAGTGTCAGTTTTGCACGACAAAGTGAACGTACTCAGCACTTTAGAATTGTACACTTGAAAATTCTTGAGATGGTATATTTTCTATTATGTGTATTTTGCCATAATTAAAATTTTTTAATTTATTTAAAAGTCTAAACAAGAGAAAGACTCCATCCTAGTACTCTTCTTCAAAATATTTTATCATAATTTGTAGAAATATTTTGGGCACTAATATGTATTGTGTTGAAGAAATGGTTAATTAAAATTTAATGATTTATTTATAATTAGATACATTACTAATATTTTGTGCATATAAAATTATTTTTACAAGTCTAACAAAATCAGTAAATTTGTAAATAAAATTATGCCTTGTTTATATCGTCATACAACCACAATAAGAGGTATCTGAAATGCAATGTACCAAATGCAAATGGCTTCCTAGGCATAGGATTTAGAATAATTTCTCCCCTGTAGTTTTCTCTATTGTTTGAACTTTAAAAATAAAACTGTGAATATTTTTCAATATTTATGAATTTTAATTTTGACTATAACAAATTCTCTATTTGGCATGGGTATTGAAACTGGATGCTTTGTTATCTTTATCTAAAGATTGGAGTTTGGGACCAGATGATCTATAATGTTCCACATTATAAAAGCATAATTCAAACTCCTTTTGATTTAAATAGGAAGACTTTCTTTCCTTATCCTCATTCTGAAGGCTATGAAACCAGATGTTATAGAGAAATAGCAGAAGTCAAATAATACAACCTAACTGAAAGTGGAGTACTTTAAGCAAGTGATACTTTTTTAAAGATTTATTTATTTATTTTATAGAGAGAGAAACAGCATGAGTGGGAAGGGCAGAGGGAGAGGGAAAGAGAATTTGAAGCAGACTCCCTGCTGAGCACAGAGGCCAATGCGAGACTCGATCTCATGACCCTGAGATCATTACCTGAGCCATAACCAAGAGTCAGCTGCTTAACCAGCTGCACCATCCATGTGCACATAAGTGGTACTTTTTAAATCAAATGTTATAATGTCCAAACATGCCAATATGGATCATGAAATTAAAGACCAAAGATTAGTTCTTAATATAATAGACAGAAAAATATATAATGGTATGAAAAGATAGCAGAATTCCGCAAACGTAAGAACAATTGATCTCACTCACAAACTGAAACCTTTGTCTTGAAAAGCATGAGCTTAATGAACCAATGAACACTTGGATTCATCATCTATGGATTGGGGTCACTGGCATGACACAGTGGCAGGAAAAAATAAAAAGCAAGAAGACAAAATAAGAAATCTATCTATACAGAGATATCATCTGTAATAGATTTTTAGTAATCCTGCCTGTTGACTTTTGATATAATTGTGGTTAAATTAATGGAAAGATAAGGGCTTTCAGAAATTTCTTTGAGCTTTATAGTCCACAAGGGAGCAGGAAGTGCGGTTCAAGGCCACAAGTATCAATGCTTAATGATACTGGATGTTGGAAAAAGCTGGAACTTAACACAGAGAAAAAAATTATTTTGACAAGCTCTAATTCCCTTGTGTTCAATACATTCAAGACATAAGGGAGTTAAAAAGTGAAATAAGATTGATACATTAAAAAAATAGGAATAGAGAATATGCAGAATGTTAATTTGGCTGTGTCCAACAAGCAATTCTCAGGAGAAAGCAAGCAACATTTCCATCTTTATACATTTAGAGTTTGAAGGACCCCGAGAAACCATTCCAGGTGTAGAGAGAAAGAATCTGAGGCCCAGACAGTCTAAGAGGTCACTCAAAGCACATGGGTTACTGGTTCTGGGTCCAGGATCAAACAAACACAGGACCACTTCTAAAGAATCCGTGGGGGTGGGAAATTGGAACTTGGACTGATGCACAGCAAGCACTTTGTGCAGGACTGTTGCTGGCACCCTTTGGATCAAGGAGACAGCAAGCAATGCCTTTGTGTGGCCATCAGAAGTAGAGACAGCCAACTGTCGCTTGTTAGGGTTGTCTCATGCTAATGTCTACCCTCCCTGGTGGTGGAAGAAAACAGGAAAGCTCATGGTGACTGTTCCCATGACAGCAGCAGCCTCCTTAACATCTTACCAGAAGATAGCTATGATGGGCATCTTTGAGTTAAAGCTCTTGCCCTGACCCTCCAGGCTTCTCCTTTCCACTTTGCACTCATCCACAGATGAGCTGTCCTAAATGCCATAATTTCCTTTCTATTACTCCTGTACACATAAAAATCCATCAATTTCTGCCCTGTGAAAATAAAATAACTTGATGCATTTAAAGTGAACATGGTTATGTTTTTCAAACAACTGAAAATACCATATACACGCTAACATGTTAAAGGAAATGTAAACATATTTAAGTTGAAGGTTAACTAGTTTTAGAAACTCGAAATGAGGGCATAGGAAAGCAAGTCCCAAATAATATACAGCATGAATGTCTGCTGCCAGTTCAGCTCTGAGTTTCCCTGAGAACCAAATGGAAAAGGAAAAGAATCAGAAGTGCCCACTTGTCCCCAAAATGAAAACAACAGTTGATCAAGGGAAACACAGCTTTTCCCAGTACTGAGGTATAAGATATATTCTGACACAGAGGGCTATGTATTGGCACCATTTCTGTGAGAAACTGTGTTGTGAAGTTTACAGGTTGTTTTGCCATCTCTCAATTAGTGCTATAACCATGACTGCTCTCCATAAATTGAAAATCTTTCATAATCTGACTCTTGCATTATTCAAAACCACCACTCCTGTTTCTAGGCAGACTTGCACCCTTACCTTACCCACCCAGGAACACACCCTCCTCTGTCCCCACACTCCTCTGACATTCTTCCGTCTACCCTTTCCAATGCTCCACGTCATTTAACATCTAGGAAAAATGGGCCAGATTATTGTAGAAAACACCCTCTTACCCCACGATCTTAACATCTTATTGTATTCAGCCAACCTCAGCACACCAGGAGGAAGGATTCTCCACCCCAGTTGACTCTGCTATTTGACCTCCTATGTGGGCACTTTGGGCTTCTTTACCCTAACTCCCATTGGAAGCATATATGCCATGAAAATGTTCTTCAGGAGTAAAGGATATCAACACATTCTCAGGTGGAAAAGAAACTAAGAAAATTTGCTACCAGCAGATCTACTCTAAAAGAATGTTAAATGAAGCTCTCTAAATAGAAAAGAAATGATAAAAGATGGAACTGTGAAACATCAAAAAAAAAAGGGTGGGGAATTATAAACAAACATATGAGTACATACAAAAGGCTGTCCTTCTCTTTGAAGTTTCTAAATCATGTTTAATTGTTAACACAAAAATTATAACATTGTGTGATTCTTAATACATGTAGAAGAAATAGTTGACAACTGTATTATAAACAGAGGAGAAAAATAATGTTTCTGCCTTCCATCTGAATGGATAAAATGATGACACCAGTAGGCTGTGAGGAGTCTCATACGTGTCATGTAATACCTAGAGCAACCGCTGAGAAGCTATGCAAAGAGATATGCTCAAAAACACTACAGATAAGTCAAAATGGATTCTAAAAATTATTCAAGTAAACCACAAGAAGGGAAGAAAAAACAAAAAGCAAAAGCGAACTCAAAACATCACAAAGCAGATTTTGGCCTTCGCATGTCAATACAATGTTACCTATAAATGGTTATTATTTGTTTTGTTTTGTTTTTTAATTTTTTATTTATTTATGATAGCACAGAGAGAGAGGGGGCAGAGACACAGGCAGAGGGAGAAGCAGGCTCCATGCACCGGAAGCCCGATGTGGGATTCGATCCCGGGTCTCCAGGATCGCGCCCTGGGCCAAAGGCAGGCGCCAAACCGCTGCGCCACCCGGGATCCCTATAAATGGTTATTAATACAACAATTAAAGGACAGAGATTGGCAGAGTGGATTAAATAGCATGACTCAACTATATGCTGTCTACATGTAAACCCGCTTTACATGTAATAATGGAGGCACACTGAAAGTAAAAGGCTATATCACCCAAACATTAATCAAAGGAAATGAGTGGCTATATTAGTATCAGAGCAGACTTAACAGGAAAAAATTTCTAGAGACAGGGACGTTAAATAATGATAAAAGGGTCAATCCACCAAGAAAACAGAGAAATCCTAAATGTCTATCCAGCCTCAAAATCCATGAAGCACAAACTGGTGGAACTAAAAAGAAATAGGCAAATTCATATTTATCACTGAGGATTTCAACAAAGCCCTGTCCACAATTCTATAGACCTTTTAGACAGAAACGCAGCAAGGCTGTGGGAGAACTCAAAGACACTGACAAGTGGGACCTAACACTCACACAACACTTACAACACTCTACCCAGAAGCAAAATACACATTTTTTTTTCTGACTGCCCGTAGGACATATACCAAGATAGCCCATATCTTATGATATGAAACAAATCTCAGCAACTCAAAAATAATCGGCATTATTCAGAATGTTTTCTCTAGTTACAGTAAAATCAGACATCCATGACAAAAATTACAGGCAATTCTCTAAACACTTGGAAACTGAGCAGTATGCTTCTGAATGATACATAGGTCAGAGAGGAAATCATGAAGGAATAAAACAAAAATACGTTTAACTGAATGAGAAGAAAAATATACCATCTCAAAATTTGAGAGAACAATTTAAGAAAAGCTGACAGCACTCTAAGACTAAATGCATACGTCAGAAAAAAGGAAAAGTTTCCAATCAATAATCTAAAGCTCATATCTCAAAGAACCTTAGGAAAGGAAGAGCAGAGCAAGCAGGAAAAAAGGAAATAATAAGGTGCAGAAATTCATGTGACTGAAAACAGAAAAATTACAAAGAAAATCAATGAAACAAGGAGTTGGTTCTTTGAAAATATCAATAAAATTGACAAACATCTGGCAAAATGGACAATAAAAAAGAGAGAGAAGGAGAGAACATACAAAGTACCAATATCAGGTATTGGACAGGAGATAATCATTATAGACTTTGCAGACACTAAAAGGTCCATAATAAAGAAATAATATGGACAACTCTACATAAATAAATTTGACAGATAAAATGAGTTAATTTCTCAAAAAAAAAAGCACACACTACACAATTCACCCAACACATAAAGGATTATTTGAATAACTAGAAACTGCTAAGTAAAATGAATTTGTAATGTAAAATTCCCATAAAAGAAATCTTCGCGTCCAGATGGCTTCACGAGGGAGTTCCATCAAATACTGAGAAGGGAATTCAACACAATCCCTCCCAGTAAATAGAAGAAGAATGGACATCACCTAACTCATTTTATGAAACCAAGGTTACTGTGATTTTGAAACCAGAAAAAGACAGTAGAACAAAAGAAAACTATAGAGCAATATCCTCATGAACATACACATAGAAAGCCTTAAAATACACATAGGATCTCTGTATTATGTGTTATAATAGCATATGAACCTAATAAATAGATTTGCAAGATAAAAAGATTAATAAAAAACCTTTCATTTATTAATCTAAAGAACTTGGTCTATAAAAATATAGGTAATGTATTTTGGTGTTTTTTTTTTACTTTATTTTTTAAGATTTTATTTATTAATTAGAGAGAGAGGGCATGAGTGGGGCAGGGGGGGAGAGGCAGAGGGAGAAGCAGGCCCCCTGCTAAGCAGGGAGCAGACAGTGTGATCTAATGACCCTAGGATCATGACCTAAGCCGAAATCAAGAGTTGGATGCTTCATGGACTGAGCTGCCTAGAAGCTCCTGTTTTGGGCTTTAAAGACAGTCACAGATTATTATGTGTGTGCTTATACTGGGTGAACTTAACAGGAAAATATATCAAAATAAAACTTTTTCCTGTCATTAAATAATCTATTTTGTGTAGTTGGATAACTGAGCAATCTAAATTCAGATAAAACAAGGTGAACAGGCTGTTAATGTAGCACTGATGGACACATTTGATTAAGTAATGCACTGTTGTCAGCCCTCTACAAAGAGGTGTCATAATCCTGGTATAACAGAATATGGATAGCAATTATGCAAAAAAATAACTTCAGATAAATCTATCTACTTATCTATCTATCTACATCCCCATTTGTAAAATGAGAATTTTCCCAAACAGAGTGGTCGTGGGATGATGGGAGGCAATGTATATGCGATACTATAATGGCCCCCTCACCATGTTGCCCATATACTAATGCCCAGGACCTAGGAATGGTGTCTTCCATGGCCAAAGGGTTTGCAGATA
Source organism: Nyctereutes procyonoides (assembly GCF_905146905.1). Classification (NCBI taxonomy): domain Eukaryota; kingdom Metazoa; phylum Chordata; class Mammalia; order Carnivora; family Canidae; genus Nyctereutes; species Nyctereutes procyonoides. Next base: position 60,772,520 of record NW_026575146.1, on the reverse strand, counting down.
CAATTAACTTAGGGATCTTGAGCTGGAGAGATTTTCCTGGATTATTGAGGTGTGAACCAAGGTGGGTCAAAGTCATAAGAAGGACTTATGATGATTGAATCAGAGGTTGTAATGAAGCTGTTTGAAGATGGAGGAATGGACCACAAATCAAAAACTGCAGGCAGCCTCTAGAACTGGAACCATCTAGGAAACAGATTCTCCCCCAGAGTTTCCAGCTCCCGAACTGGAAGATAATTCATATTTGTTGTTTTCAGTAACTACTTTGTGGTAATTTGTTATAATCTCAATAGGAAGCCAACACAATATGTAAATACAACATTTTGGACCAAGATGGAGTAACAAGGAGCAGACTTATCCTCTCAACGAAAACCAAAAAAAGACAAAATGTATGGAACGATGGTATTTAAAATGTGGGATATTAGATGATAAAGGGCAATGGTCCCAGAGAGACAGAAAAAGAAAAGGTGAGCCCTCCAGTGATTTTAGCTTGCTCACTACCTTGAGAGAGGTTGCAAATGGGATGCAATTGCATGGGGCAGTCAGGGAGCCCAGTCTAGCTGGGGTACTCAGAGTGGGTTTCCAGGGAGGAGACATTTGCATAGGCGTGTCCCTGTGAGTCTTTGGGCACAGAGCCTGCACACAATGAATACTTTATGTCATCCACAGGAACCAACACACCTATTGTCACAGTCACTGGCAGGCACCATGGGAGTTGCTCAGCTCACCAAGTTGTATTACATAATTAATAATCACAAAAGGCTTCACGATGATTTCTATCACATAGCCCATGAAAATTATTTTCTTAGGCGCAAAAATGATACACATTTCCCTCTTTCAATGAAAAGGATTTGTCAGCCTTCACTTTATTTAAAAAAAAAAAAAAGTCAACTCTCTTTTAACTGTCAGGAAAAACACCCTTCAGTAGAACTGAAGTTAATAAAGAAATACACCTTTAAATGTCCAACGGGCAGCAGCAGCCAGGGTCCTTTGTCTTCAGAAAGGTGAGGAATCGTGGCTAGTTGCTTTGTTCTCACTTTGAAAGAGCACAGAGTTCATAAATAATAAGCCCAAGTGGCAGCCAGCAAGTGCTCCAAATTTCTTGAGGCATCTGTCATTGCCAGAGCAAGGCACTGCTCTGGGTGTAGATTATTCCTGATGATTTATACATATTCTGAAACTCCCTCTAGAAGAGTCTGAGCAAGGGTGACAAATGTCTCTGCTCCTTCTTGGAACAAAGGAATATGTGTCATATAGTTGACTTCAACCATTGTTTCCTCTGGCATGAGCATCCTTTTGCTGGATATAATATTCTCAAACAAATAAACTATGAGATTCCATCAAGAAATGTAGGTGATGAAAATGACCCTTCATAGTTATTTGTTCAGAAAGGAGTCACTAAATATTCTGGAGATAGATACAGAATTTCTGTCTATATATGTATAGATTCATGGAATAGATAGATGGATAGGTTGATTGTTTGATGGAAAATAATTGCAGAGTCTGTTCTACTTACTAAATTCTCCAGGAGTCCAAATTGGACCAAGCATAAGTTTTACTTTTCAGTTGTCAGTGTAAACTCAAAACAGGAAAAATATAGCTCTATAGATATGTAGGATGAGTGTGTGCTGAAGGTTTTGTTTACTCATTAGTGAAGGATGGATAGTATCATACAGCATTCGCGATGCCATTTGAAGAAATGGGTGTTTATAACCATCTTTTAAAAGTATGGGGCAGCCCTGGTGGCGCAGCAGTTTAGTGCTGCCTGCAGCCCAGGGCGTGATCCTGGGGACCCTGGATCGAGTCCCGCGTCAGGCTCTCTGTATGATGCCTGCTTCTCCCTCTGCCTGTGTCTCTGCCTCTCTCTCTCTCTCTCTTTCTCTCTCTGTCTCTATGAATAAATAAATAAAATCATAAATAAATAAATAAATAAATAAATAAATAAATAAATAAATAAATAATGTTATGGGCAGCCCGGGTGGCTCAACGGTTTAGCACCACCTTCCACCCAGGGCATGATCCTGGAGACCTGGGTTGGAATCCCGCGTCGGGCTCCCTGCATGGAGCCTGCTTCTCCCTCTGCCTGTGTCTCTGCTTCTCTCTCTCTCTCTCTGTGTGTCTCTCATAAATAAATAAAATCTTTTAAAAAAATAAAAAATAATAAAAGTATGTTATAATAAGACTTATAGATACAAAGCAAGCTAATGTCCTACAGGACAATAAAACAATGAGGCAGATTACCCCTTTCAACTTAGAAATCACTTGCGTTTCCAGAAGACATAGGTCTGTAAATTAAAATGTAACTTCACAGAGTGTGGGCTCTAATCATACAGTAAGTAGCAAAGTCAACTACATTCTTAGAAAACTAAATGATCCTTGCATATTAACAATGCGGATTAAATAGTGCTCTAATATAACATGGAAAGGACATGTCCTTTCCTTCAGCCTTATTTCAAGTTCAGACAAATTTTCTTACCACTGTGCTTCCTATCATCTTCGTTACAATGTCACCATTCAGTCAACTTGTATCATAGTTAGTTTCATTATGTGATAAACAAACAAAAATCTGGCAAAAATCCGGAACTACTGAAGGCAGATAATAATAGTCTTTATAGCACACCAGTGCTATTTAACTTATTTAAATTTATATGGAACTGACTTCTCCTGTTCACCACTATTGGATTATCAGTTTGGCTGAGTTCACTTGGAAGATGACTGCCCTCTACCCCTAATTTTTCATTCAGCTTGTGTCTGCAAAGAACCAGTATAACTTGCTGCCCTTTCTTGAGTGTCCCCAGAAGCAAGAGAAGCAAACAAATGAAAAAGCAGCTCAGCCAACTAAAACAAGGGAAAACATTTCAAACAAGGGTAAACATGGTTTGGTGGAAGAGTCTCTAGCCTGAGTCACACAGGTGCTTTACAGATCCCACACTGGTTGGTTCCAGAGCACCTGGTGAGCATTGTGGCTAGTAGTATGACTAGGAATCTCATTTATACAGGGCTGGATATTTCAAACAGCATGATCTGTAGACACAAATTACCAAAAAACGTAGTGCAGAGTTCAGTTCAGAGACATCAAACAGAAAATTACTAATCCTTAAGTTTTAAATAACTTATTTTTTTAATTGTGGGTAACTCAAGTTTTTTAAGAAGACAACAGTAAGCACTGAAGTTCCTATTATCTAGAACCAGAAGGTTGGTGTTATACTAAAATAGTGTGGGTTTCTTTTTTTTTAAACTTCATTCAAGTTCTAACTTATCCATAACAAATCACTTTATTTCTCTCAGCCTCAATTTCTTTAATAAAGTTATGCTGAATATGTTTCTTTGAGAAAAAGCACAGTTAACTCTAAAATGCTGTAAAAAGATTGGTCACTATATTTAACTTCTTCCTTTAAGTTCAAACCTTTTGAAGATCTCTGTATTAAGAGTGCATGATCATAACTTAAAGTTTAAAAAAAGCTATCAATGTTAAGAAAATATATTTGGTTTATGTTATAAATAGAAAAAGAATAGTTCCTTTAAAGAGCATGTCTTTTGGAAAACATAATCAGGAGTCAACTCTGAAATAGATTCTGATTACAAACCAAAGTTAGACACTTTTATTTTCTTTCTCTCTTTTCTCTTCCTTCAAGTTTTTAATTTAGATTCTAGCGAGTTAGTGTACAGTGTCATATTAGTTTCCAGAGTAGAACTTAAGTGATTCATCACTTCCTACAACACTCAGTGCTCATCAAGGCACTTTCACTTTCTCATCTGTTTCTGAAATACCTAATATTTGCCTTTAGGGTTAAGGGCCCTGGAGAGAATTCTTGAAGCATGGATTTGGAGGTCAAGACACAGTTTGACTACAGGGCTAGAGATCCTTGCCAAGCCCCATACGGGTGCTCTTATTCAGTAAAGGAAGTGCAGCCCCAAAGACAACTGGACACCCAGATGGTGTAGCAGCCTAATTGGCTTTTGGGGATGACATGGTTACCAAATTAGTAATTAGTTTTTGTTGTTCTTACAAAATTCATTCCACAGATCATCTGATACATGTGATTTCCTTGACCTCTAAGAGTCATTATCATCACCTGGGAAAAATACCCATCCATCCTCCATTGTACTCTAAGCAAGGAGAAAATATGTGGGTGGAGCTAACCTCTAGTTGTGCCCTTTCCTGTTTTGTTGTTGTTGTTTTGTTTTGTTTAGAGAGAGTGCACACATGTGTGAGAGGAGGGGAGGGTCAGAGGGAAAGGGAGATTTTGTTTATTTATTCATGAGAGATCACAGAGAGAGAGAGATTCAGACACACAGGCAGAGGGAGAAGCAGGCTTCATGCAGGGAGCCTGACATGGGACTTGACCCCAGGTCTCCAGGATCACACCCTGGGCCGAAGATGGCACTAAACTACTAAGCCACCAGGACTGCCCCAGTTCTTCTATATCCCAGCTGACTTTTTGTCTACTAACTCTGCTACGATTGAGAGAGTTGTATTAAAGTCTTCAACTACAGTGTGGGTTTCTCTCCTTCTTTCAGTTTTTTCCTGAAAAATGACCCCAATTCTAGAGTCCACAATTTTTATTAGGTATCTATTCCCGGGTGACAAATCATCCCGAATTTATCAACTTAAAAGAGCAAACATTTGTAATTTCACAATGTTTGGAGAGTCAGAAATCCAGGAGCAGCTTAGCGGAGTCTACTGGCTCTGACTTTGGCTAGGACCTCCATCACTTAAAGGGCAAGGGGATCTGCTCTCAAGCTCACTCCCTGTGGCGCTTGGTAGGAGGCTTTAGATCCTTGCCATGTGGATCTGTCTATAGGGCTACTTACAACCTGGCCCCTGACTTCTCTTGGGGCATGTGATGAGAGAAAGAGAGAGAGAGAGAGAGAGAGAGAGAGAGAACATGTGAGAGAGAGGTAGGAGATGCTGGGTCTTTTATAACATAACTTTAATTTTGGAGTGCCATATTTTGCACCTAGCATGTTGATCACATAGACTGGCCCTGGAATAATGAGTATTCACCTGAGGGTGTGAATACCAGGTGACAGGTGTCACTGTCTTAGAAGCTAGTGACCACAGTAGTGCAGTAGTGGTCTATTCCTTCCCATATCTGGACTTTTTCTGTTGGTTTCTATGTACATTTCATCCTTGAAATTATTAATCAGGATTTTTCTTTCCATAAATATCTATTATTTTGTACTGCATACAGGACAGCATAGATAGTATGTTGTAGAGGACTTGGATTGTGCTATTTTCCTCAGAAGAGTGTTGAATTTAACTCTGGAAGACAGGGAAATCATCCCCAGATCACTGTGATCATGTAGGCCTGGGGTATACTTTTTCACAACAGGCATATTTCAGTTTTGCCTTTACTCCAAATGCATAAAGATTAGTCCTAGGCTGGAGCTTTTTTAGGGTTTCAACTGAATTCCAGAAGTTTTCACCAAAGTCTCTGCACTCAGGATAAACCCTAACTACTACTACTACTACTGCAGCATTTTCTGGCAAGTAATTGCTCCAGCTTACCTATGGCTCTTACCTATGGTACCTATGGTACCTTACCAGCTTACCTATGGTACTTACCAGTCCTGGCATTTTTTCCCCAGCCTTTGTGGCCCAAATGTTGGCCATGGGCAGAATCTCCACACAGATTTCAGAAATTCCCTGGGCATATGCAGGGTCCCTAGCACTGCACCCCTCAAGCCCGCCCACCCTGGCCACCTCTCATTCTGCAGACTTTTTCACTCTGGCAATGAGATCACTTTTCCCACTGGAGCTCCACATCCCTGTGTCAACCAAGACAATGTCCTGGGAAGCAAGCCTGGATGGATATAGGGCTCACTGCATAGGCCTCTTCCTTTTAAGAATTATAATCTTGTATTCTTTTAATTGCACATAGTGGGTTTGCATATTTTTTCTGAATTCTATCACTGTTTGTGATGGTTACTCTATCCAGTATTTATTTTTTAGAGTCTTTTAAACCATTTCACAAATAATTCATGGATTGAGGGATTATCAGAATCAGAGCCCTTTAATTAACTTTTGGGAATGAAAGGGGCATCTTTTGAAGAGGGATTGATAAAAGATTAAATAACCCTTCACAGCACACATTATTCATGCGGTACAAAGGACAATGATGGTGTCCTTAGCTGTTTCCTGGCACGGGGTTTTGTAACTTCTGTGCCATGTCCTGTTCTCAAAGAAAACATATTTTTAAGAATACTTAATTGTTTTTCTTATTCTGTAACAAGAGAATAATTCCAAAGTCATTGAGAAGACACCATCACTTCTGTATCATCCTCCTACAACACAAACAACAGGAACAGTTGCTATGTTTTAAAAACTTATTTAAGGGATCCCTGGGTGGCGCAGCGGTTTAGCGCCTGCCTTTGGCCCAGGGCGTGATCCTGGAGATCCAGGATTGAATCCCACATCGGGCTCCCGGTGCATGGAGCCTGCTTCTCCCTCTGCCTGTGTCTCTGCCTCTCTCTCTCTCTCTCTGTCTCTTTGTGACTATCGTAAATAAATAAAAATTTAAAAAAAAATTAAAAAAAATAAAAAAATAAAAATAAAAACTTATTTAAAAAACTCCCTCTCTTCTCCTAGCTTGTCAATATGGCAAGCAGATTAGAGAAAACTTATTCCCACTTCTGTTTTGAGTATTTTACCTGTTGTTCTGATTTTTCCATGTAAAAGGGGCAGTTTGATAAGAAAGAGAAATCACAAGATCTCCGGCCATTTCCTTCCAACCTGTCCCCCTACTCAAACAAGTCCTCTCTGAACATATTTAGTTTTAGGCCTAGCCATTGAAATATTAGATACTAGAATCAAGATTGAAGCATATCTTAGAAGAGCTGGAAATAACTCTGTGATTACATATGCAATTAGATGTGCACACATTTAGAATAGTACAAAACATTGTGCTGGGCTTCTGTGGACAAGACATTGCAGGTCTGGTCCATCAATAACTCCCAGGGAAATAGCACAATGCAGTACAAATTAAAAATGAGTCATCTTCAAGAGTAAAATCATCTTTATTCTCTACCAACTCTATAAAAATAGAGATGGACGTAAAAGAATATTTAAGGAAATGCTCATGACATCATCCTCAAAGAAAAACAAAAATATACATGGGACAGCATTTTATTTGTTAAAAAAAGTTTGTGAAAATTTAGTTCTGTATTTGCCAACACAGAATTTTCACTGATTGTCACTTTTTTGGGGTCAAACTTATTTTATCCCATATTTTCCAAATTATATAAAATAACATACATTTACTTTTATTTTCACCCAAAGTGAGAGCATTTTACTTTTTTAAAAAAAAGTATTTTAAAAACAGAAACAGTTTTAAAACATTGTGCTAAATGAAAGGAGCCAGTCTCAAAAGGCAAGATGATACTTGTATGATCCGATTTATGTGAATGTCCAGAATCGACAAATCTGTAGAGAAAGAAAGTAGATGAGTGGATTTCAAGAGTTGGGGCTAATAGGGTCAGTGAATGTAGAGTGACCGCTATTGTATGTGAACTATATTTTAATTAAAAAGTTCAAGTAAAATTTTTTAGGAAAAGAAAATATACTTTAGTTGTTATTTACTGCTACCCATTTCTAATCTGTTTCTTTAAAGAAGAAAAAAAGCTTTAATAAGATATAATCCACATATGGGGCACCTGGGTGTCTCAGTTGGATGAGCGTCTCACTCTTGATTTCGGCTCAGGTCATGATCTCAGAGTCATGGGATCGAGCACTGAGTGGGGCTCTGCACTCTGTAGAGAATCTGCTGCAGATTCCTGCAGAAAAGGCAACCATGATGATAGAAATTGCATTGAATCTGTAGATCATTTGGGGGGATATTGTTATCTTAACACTAGTAATTCTTTGACGAAGGAATATGGAATTTCCTCACATTTATTTAGGTATTTCATCTCTCTCAGTGATGTTTTGTAGTTTTCAGGTTATAAGCCTTGTGTTCCTCTTTATTCATTAAGTGGTTTACTGTTTTTGATGCTATTGTAAATGGAATTGTTTTCTTAATCTCATTTTAGGCGCATTCATTGCTAATGTGTGGAAATACAATTGATTTTGGCTCGCTGATCTTGTTTCCTGCAACCCTGGTGAATTCATTCATTAATTCTAACAGATGTATATTGGACTGCTGGGATTTTTATGTATAAAAGGTCATGTCTTCTACAAAGAAAGATAGTTTTTTGTTTGTTTTTCCTTTCTGGTCAAGATGTTTTGTATTTTGTTCATTTTCCTAATTGCCTAGGATAGAACCTCTCATACAATATTGAAGTGTTGAGATCTGATATTTTGTCCTGTTCCTCATCTTAAGAGGAAAGCACTTAGGCTTTGACCACTACCTATGATATTTTCTTTGAAATTTTTTTTTTTTTTTTTTGTAGCTGATCTCCAGTAGGCTGAGGAAATTCTCTTCTATTTCCAGTTGGTAACGTGTTTTTTATCATGAAAGAGTGTTGGATCTTGTCAAATCCTATTTTTGTGTGTGTCTGCTGAGAGATTCACGTGGTATCTGACCTTCCTTCTAGCAATAGGGTATATTATATTAATTGACTTTCAGATATTTAACCACCATTGTATTGGTAGGATAAATCCCACCTGGCCATAGTGTAAAGTCTTCTTTACATGTTTTTGGACTCATTTTGCTTGTGTTTTGCTGAGAATTTTTGCTTCTGTTTATAAGGTTTACATGTCTGTGCTTTTGTTCTGTTCTCTATCTTGCTTTTGGCACCAGGGAAATGCTAACATCATAGGATGAATGAGAAGAGTTGCTTCTGCTTTTATTTCTTGAAAGAATTTGGAAAGGATTGACATGAAATCTTTAATTGTTTGCTGGAAATGACCAGTACTGTCATCTCAGACTCAGGCTTTCAATTTGCTTAGGTACTATCAGATTGTTCACATTTTCTGTACTTTGTAGTTTATGTATTTCTAGGAATGTCCCTATTTTGTTTCACCATCTAATTTGTGGGTATACAGTTGTATATAACATCCCTTACAATGCTTTTATTTCTGGCATGTCAGACATAACACCCCTTTCATTCCTGATTTTAGTATTTTATTTAAGTTTTTTGTTTTTTTTTTTTAAATCTAGCTGAAAGTTTGTGAATTTATTTGCCTTTTCAAAGAAACTGTTTTTCTCTGTGGTCTTTCTATCTTCCTTATCACTTACTTCTAATGTAATCTTTACTGTTCCAGTCCTTCTGTTTGCTTTGGGTTGAGTTCATTCTTCTCTTTACAGCGTCTCAAGATGGAAGTTTAGATTATTGATTTGAGATTATTCCTATGTGTTACACTCACAACTGTTAATTTCCCACAACTATTATATGTCCTTTACATTTTGGTAGGTTATTTGTTGTGGTTGTTCCACAGTATTCTCTAATGCTGACGTGAGTTCTGTGCCCATTCCCCACCTACACCCCTGAAGATTTGTTTCCTGCTCATTTGGTTTTTTAGTCATGCCTGGACTTATTCTTTGAAGTCTGTTTCCCCCACAGCATGCAACTTCTGGTGTCCTTGCTCACTCTAAAAAAAAAAAAAAAAAATCTCTAAACCTTACCTCCTATGTGTCACCCCAGAGTCAGCACCATTTAGTGGCACCCACTGATTGGTCAGAGTTGTTTAAGCCCCTAGACCAGCGAGGCTTTCATCTTTTACTGTTGGATCTGTGTGTAGCTTGGAGACTGCTCTCACTGTTCAGGGAGCATGTGAGTGTGTCCTGTAAACAGCCATGTATTTGTACCTCTGAAGTTCACTCTCTAGATACTCCTCAGAGGTAGGGTGGGCTGGCCTGGGATGTTCAGATAATATCCCCGACCAACCAGAATGATTGTGGTTTTAGGTGAGCTCTATGTGAACTTTTTCTTTTTAAAAGTAATCTCTATACCCCATGTGGGGTTTGAACTCACAACCCTAAGTTCAAGAGTTGCATGGTCTACTGATTGAGCCATCCAGGTGCCCCAGGTGGGCTCTATTTGAATGTTTCCTTCCCTAATCTTCCTTTTAAGCTTCCAGCTTTTCTGTCTCTGCTCGTATCACACTCACTTATTAGTTCCCAGTAGTGACCAGCTAATCACTTGATTGTTTTAAATGACTACCTGGGAGCATATATTGCTCAAAAATCTAAGCCAAATTAGGGAAGTGGGAGGGCCAGAGGGTTGCCAGTCTTTGAGACCCCTGAGCAGAACCTCTGCACTCTGCAGCAGAAGCTGGGAGCAGGGATAGGGAACCCACTCTTCACAAGTAGACACACCTTGATCCTTCCTGTAGGGCAGAGCTATGTGTGAAGGAGTTGGGGTAGGTGGCAGAGGGTGATGCCATGACCAGGTTGCCACCTCTGCCAAGTATAGACCTTCCTAGCATGCAGCTGGGAGAATGGGCTTTGCAATGAATAACCAGCTATTGAATATATGTATATATGTGGGATAGATCTTCCATCCTAGAACGCTAGCAGAGATGTAAGCTGCCATTGGCTCCTGAGCTCACCCCCAGAGCAGTCCTTACTGCAGTGGAGGAACACGTGGCTGATCTCTCCAACACTGCCCCGCACATGCCCTACCTTTGTAGTGGGAGGTAGGTGTGGACACTGTCCCGCAGCTGCCACCACCTGCTTTGTGTTGGCTCTCCACAGCACAGAACTGTATAATAAGTGGGTTTTTAGACTTTCTGGGGTACTGAATCCAATAGGAATAGTTCCTCCCTTGCCTATCCCCACCACAGAGTGGGTGAGATGGGAACTACCAGGAGACCACTGAGCCTACTGGAAGGTTCTTCTGCAAGGCAGAACTGTGGGTGCATGCACGACTACCTCCCCTGGTCTGGGTGTCAACAGATTGAGCTAAATAAATGGTCCTCAATTTGTTGCAAGCCCTTTGATCAATCTCCAGAGACTCTGAATGATAATATTTGCTAACTTTCATCAGTTAAACAAATGTGTATCTGGAAGAGCAGTTTGCCTAAGCTCCTAACACTGTCATCCCAGAAGCCCTGCTCATCACTTATTCTTTCTGGGACTAAACCTTGAATTTACAGATATTTTATTCTGGTTTTGCCCCTTCACACCCATTCCCAACAATGAATGTTTAGCTTTTTGTGGTCAGGCAAAGGACCTTAGATTTTTGCAGTGACTAGAATCTAAGATATCATTAAATGGAAGGCACAGAAAAGCTTTAAAGTTAAAAAGATAATGAGATGATATCACATTAAAATGAAGACACCAATTGAAAGATTATCCCTACAATTAAATTATAAAATACAGATGCCTATTAGATCATCAAGAAAATAAAGCATTTTTCTTCAAAAGACCAGTGGGTAGTATTTTCCAATGTCAAATTTATTTTCTTTGAGTATCTGCAAAGCAGAAGATATATGGCTAAAAGCTTCCTAATGTAACCATCTTGCCTTCCTGTGTGCATGGATCTCTGAGCTCTGAGAAGGCAGGAGAAAATCTTTATTTTAAATCGTGTGAAATGAGAGGAACCATGACCAATAATACACTGCCGGGGTGGCTGGTTCCGGTCAGCTCCTGCAAACAAACAGAACAGGCTGTGGAAAGGGTTGTCCTGACAACTGGACTTGACTGACCCAGTTTGTCGTTCCTGTTATGAATATGCAACTATCATTTCTTTTGTTCTAAGCCAATTATGAAAAACATAAAAATTCAGTACATTTCTTTAAAAGCAGAACAAGCACAAAACAAAAGGGATGCTCAGAGCACTAGGTTGTTTTGAATGCAAGGGAAACTCTTCAAAGTAGTTCCCATGGGCTGCTGGGAGGCTGCTCCCCAGAACCCCTCGCGTGTGGTATTCTTCACTTCCAGACTGTGCCCACACCTGCAGTCCTTACCTGTGGCCAACCCCCAGCCCACTGTTTGCAGGCACAGCACCACCTCCTCTTCCCTGTCCTCCAACACGCGCACACAGGTGTTCTCCATCATGGGGTAGTGTCTGGTCCAAGAGGACAAAGTGGCAGGGCTGCATCCAAGGTGGAACTAGGAAGGGTATAGGACGCGGTAAGGAACTCCGTTTTGGAGGCTCTGGTTAATTCCTGTGCCCAGAGCAAGTGCTGACCACACAGGAGTGCCGCCTCCACTTTTTCTGCCTGTTTCTCTCCACACATTATCTCTTCCTGTTTATCGGATTACTAACTGACAGCTTCCCTGATTTTTGCCCCCCACTGCTAAGTTAGGACCAACCAGAGAGAGCCAAACGCTCACCCTTGGCCAATCACCTGGGATGCCCCCTTCTGGTTAGCCTCCCTACAGCTTCCTGAGACGCCAGCCTCCAATCAGAAGCGGAGCCAAAGGCTTCCCCTTCTCTCCACTATGAATCTTTGCCTGCCTATGAGTCTCTGCAAAACTCGAGTTATGGTAGCTGATGTCCTCATGAAAGCGAGCTCTAGATAAGTAACCTTGGCCTGTCCCCAGTTGTTTGAGGTGCCTTTGTTTCTCCACTATGAAGCAGCTGGTAGACATCCAAAAGAGTAAAGTATCAGTCCTTGCTGATACTTTCAACACTAATCCTGACTCCATTCAACACTTTTTGTAGGAGTGCATACATTGCTGATGAAGGAAGGAGCCTTGTCCACTTCTCTTCTTGTGTCTGTTTAATAAATTAACCAGCTACACCTAAAACCATGCTGTGAGTTTGATCAGCATGATCTATACAAGTAGTATCCATAGTTACAATAATCTCCTTCAAAACTGAGCATTATTTTTGTATGAGGTAGCTCATCATAACTTTCGAACCCCTGAGTATTCCTGCTTATGGGTTCTGTAAGGTAGAAACTAGAAGGTTCTCAATGAACAGAAAGACGGTCTGCAGCTCTCTGCTCTGGTGTGAGCTGAGTGAACATAAGCCATCTGGAGCTGATGGGCTCAGCTGTGAGTTCAAAAGATTGCTCAGGTGATCTCAGAACCATGTCATATGCATACAAAAATTGGTGGCCCAGGCCAAGAAAGAACTCACCCAGCTTGAATATATATCATTTGTGTTACCCAATCCATCACCATATTCCTAAACACTATTAAACATGTAATTAGAATTAGAATTTTTCCATAATGTCTCCTAGCCACCCAACAGGAAAACAGCATCAAGTGGTCTGATTCTCCATGCATCCCCCACTCTCTGTGTCCACCCACCAGACATACATAACAAGCACAGCATATATTTGTGTACATCCACAAATATCCACAGGTACTAAGGTAAGGTTAGCGAGGCAGTTATCTCAGATGCAAACTTTAAGGAAAGGAGAGGGTCCAGAAACTGAGCAATCAAGATTAAGAATATTTAATTCACTATCTTTAAAACCAAAATTAATGGGGAAAAAAACACAATAAACAAAATATCACAATTCAAAATAAAGTCAGGATTCCATCCTACATGTGAATAACCATCCTGCCTCGCCTGCTTCCCCCTAGTAAACTTTATTTACAAAAATAGATGGTTCATAGCTTGCCAACTTTATTCTTCAGAAATAGGTTTCCTTTTTAAATATTGAGAAATGTTATATCGGTGAAAAATATGGTCTGCTCTGCAAATTAGTATTAAGACAGCCTCACAAAATAAGATTATCAATGTATCAACTCTAGGGTGACAGTATGTCCCAATATTCGAATCTGATACGTGATAATAAAACTACGAACATGACGAGTGAATTTGAAACCAAGCAGAATTTGAAAATTTTTGAAGATTTGATCTATAACATTTAAAATAGCTCTTCAGGAGTCCAAAAGTCAACCCATTGATCTGGGAGGAAGAAACCAGTCAGGTGAATAAAAACTTCACACACTGCAAGGTTTTCTTAACATTCATTTATTGCATGAGTGCATCTTTCCATTATATTCCCATGCCTTCCTCTGATAAAGTGCTGAGTACTATATTTCAAGTTGTCATATCTAAGGCTAACTTCTGTTTATTATTATACAGGATAGTCACTTTCCCACACAAACTCTCTCTCTTAGGAAGGTAAAACTGCCATGCCTTCTACATTTACTATACACCATGCCAATGTCAACTGCAATCATATTTTCCCTTCAATGGGGTTGTATCTCTTCCAGTTAAAGAAAGAGCACCTCTCTTTGAATTGAAGAACAGGGTTTTCATACATCTGTGAACTTGTATGAGCACAGTTCCCAGCCTCCTAAATTCGATCAATTTTTATCTCTATTTTCCGTTTCCTTTTTCTTTTCCTCCTAGCTTTAGTGATTTCCTCTCCTATTCATATCTTTCAAAATAGGCTACCATGACCAAAAGACAAAAAATAGTTTTTTCTCTAAAATTGTTTGAAAACAGAACATAACAGTTACTGTTGAGGTCTTTGAGGTTTACACTGGTAATAAATTAACAAAAAAAAAAAACAGAAAGAAGGATATGACCGTGTTTATGACTGTTATCTTTCAGAGGAGCATCCTCAAAAGCGTATAAACTCTTCAGGGAACAGTCTAGGAAATTCTACTTAACCCACTTCTTCTCTGGTATGTTTGCTAACTTTTACTTTTCTTAGTTTGACAAAAACTTGCAAAAAAAAAAAATCTATCAAAATCCCTAGCAATGAGCTATCTCCACAATACTGAGCTTCCTCTTGTGAATCAGAAGGTCTGTGTTTGGCTAATAAGGAACTACAGATGTAAAGATGGTAAATTGCATTGATGTCAAATACAAAAAATCATGGACATAAAAAGACTCAAGAAGTCCTGGGATCCAAATGCCCCAATATCCACCCCTCAGTCTCCACCTTCTTCACTCTGTTCTATTTCCTAGCTAGATGACTCTTCTTCTGACATCTCTTTGTCACTTTTCTCCACTGCTCAAAACTCTCAAAGACACCCCATTGTGCTCAAGGATTAAAATTAAGTGGCTTTGCCTAACAAGGCCATTCCTAATCCCTTCCCTGAGTAGTATAATGAAGCAGCGAGCATGTTGGTAAAACTATAGCAAACCAAGACCACAGAAACCATATATTAAAAGTATGAGAATGAGGGTCACTGGGGTGTCTCAGTCCGTCTGCCTTCAGCTCAGGTCATGATCCCAGGGTAATGGTATCAAGCCTCAAATCCAGCTCCCTGCTCAACAGGGAGTCTGCGCCTCCCTCTGTCCCTCTCCCTGCTTGTTTTCTCTCTCTCTCAAATAAATAAATAAAATATTTTTTAAAATAGTATGAGAATCATAGGAATTTCCAATTTAACAGAACTTGTGCATAATTAAACTACTTCATATTTTCTCTGTTTATGGAGTTTTCAGAAAAGGAGCTCCATTCTCATAGTTCTTTTTCATTCCCTCATCTCTGTAATTGGACTACCCTCATCTAGGCAGTTTATTGTAAACAAAGAATTACAGGAAAATATTTTTTATGTGGGGAATTATTACCATTGTACATTGATAGTGAATAAAAATCCTTCATATGCTATGTGATTTGAAAATATTTTCTCCCACTCTATGAATTCTCTTTTAATTCTTTTAACATTATCTGTTGCAAGGAATAATTTAAAATTTTTTTTTACAAATGTTAATTTATCAGCATTTTCTTTTATAGATTGTTTTTTCATTGTACCTGAAAACTCATACTCATAGTCATACTTTTTTTTTTTTTCAGTTTCCTAAAGAAAAGAAAGAAAATGATGATCACAAAAGTCAAGAGAGAGTTTCCTCCCAGGAGGAGGTGGAGGCTTAATGATCAGGGAGAGACAGAGAAAGAAAGAGTCTAGTCTGGGTAGCGGGATCACATAGCATTTGCTTCATTGTAATTTTAAGTATTCATGTAAAGTTTATACTCTTGTAGATGTAGGTTTTATTTCACAATAAGAAAAATAATCAGGGGCACCTGGCTGGCTCAGTTGGTAGTGTGTGATTCTTGGTCTTGAGGTCATGAGCTTACTAAAATAAAATTAAATCTAAAAATCAATTAAAAAGTAATGTATTTTGTATTCTTTCTTTTTTGGATTGTATCACCTGCGAACTTGTGAAAAATGAAGAATCAGGATCGCTCTCCCACCCCCAACTTACTAAGCCTCCTGCACATTAAAGACTGAGAAGCACCATCCAAGATGAAAAGACTGCAAGTGGGGATCCCTGGGTGGCTCAGCAGTCTAGCACCTGCCTTCAGCCCAGGGCGTGATCCTGGAGACCTGGGATCGAGTCCCACGTTGGGCTCCATGCATGGAGCCTGCTTCTCCCTCTGCCTCTCTCTCTCTCTCTGTCTCTCATGAATAAATAAATAAAATCTTTAATAAGTAAATAAAAGACCCCAAGTCACTAGTCCTGAGGTGTTGGGAAATTCACCTTATCCTTGCCAAGGATAAGCAGATCCAGCCAAGGTGAGCAGATTTTCTCCTATATTTTCTTCTAAAGGTTTTATAGATTAATGTTGTACATTAAGGCATATAATCCATTTACTGCTAAATTTTATATACAATGTGAGGTATGTTGTCAACATTTATTTTATTGCATATGTACATCTTATTGTTTCAACAACATCTGTTGAAAGGAGTACCTTTCTCCATCGAATATCTTTGAACCTTTGTCAAAATGAGTTGACAATATACATATTGTGGGTTTATTTTTAGACATTCTATTCTGTTCCTTGATCTCTGTGTGGACCTTTTTGCCAATAACATAATGTCTTAATTGTCGTAGCTTTAAAGTAACCCTGGAAAACTAGTATACAAGTCCTCTACCTCCTTTTTCTTTTTTCATAACTGTTTTGGCCATAGTACTACCTTTGTCTTTCTATTATCTTAGAATCAGCTTTTGTTTTTTTTTTTTTTTTTTTTTTTTTTTTTATTTTTATAAATTAATTTTTATTGGTGTTCAATTTACCAACATACAGAATAACACCCAGTGCTCATCCCGTCAAGTGTCCCCCTCCGTGCCCGTCACCCATTCACCCCCACCCCCCGCCCTCCTCCCCTTCCACCACCCCTAGTTCATTTCCCAGAGTTAGAAGTCTTTATGTTCTGTGTCCCTTTCTGATATCTCCCACACATTTCTTCTCCCTTCCCTTATATTCCCCTTCACTATTATAGAATCAGCTTTTGAATATCTATAGTCTTGCCAGGAACTTGAATGGAATTGCATTGAATTAATAAATCAGGATAGAGGAGATTAACATCCCAATAGCATTTAGTCTTCCAAACTGTGATCCAGTAATATCTTGACAGATTTTAGATCTTATTCGATTTCTGATTTCTGTACATATTTTGTTAGATTCATATGTGATGTATTTCATTTTTATTATTCTACTTTAAGTGGTATTCTTTTTTAATTTAAAATTCCAATTATAAATTCCAAGCACATAGAAATGTAATTGGGTTTTTAAAATATTGATCTTGTATCCTGTCACCTTGCTAAAATTACTTATTAGTGTTGGGAACTTTTTGGGAGATTGTTTAAGATTTTATATGAAAAAAAATGTTTTATTTCATTATTTGCAATTTGTATTCCTTTTATTTATCTTTCTTTGTTGCACTGGCTAGCAATTCTAGTATTATAATCCATGCAGTGAGAAAGAACAACATTGCTTTTCTTGATCATTGGGAGAAAGAATTGAATCACTCACCCATCACAGAGGATTTTTGTTGTAAGTTTTTGTAGATGTCTTTTTTATTAGCCTTATTAAGTTTTGCCTATACTTCATTTAATGAGAGGTTCTTTTTTATCATGAAGGGATATGAGATTTTGTCCAATAATTTGTTTAGATCCATTGATATGATCGTATGCTTTCTTATTTAGATCTATTAAAATGGTGAAATGCATTTGATGTATTTTTTAATGTTGAATGAACCTTACATTTTAGGAAAAAATTCTACTTGGTCATGGGAGAGGACTGAGAATTAAATTTAATATTTTTATGGAAGTTTTATTTTATTTTTATATAATGTAAAAATTCAGTTTATTCATCTGTTTATGACACAGTATACAAGAGGCAAAGTGTTTCACATCATAGATTTCACTTCCAACTCCTTGGAATGTTCATTTTTTTGAAGAAGAGACTAGACATGAGAGGTAGGCAATGCTTAGGCAACTAAAATAAGGATGGGGAGGGGGCTATACTAACACCATTCTCACAGGGATGGGTATAAGGGGACTGTTAGTCACAAGCTATTTTCTAGAACTGTTACCTGCAAACAAAGGGGCACCACTCCTAGACACTCATGCTGTGGTGGGCTTCTGTCCTCCCCACCACACAGGTACAGCAGTGCTTTCTGGTAGTCACCCTTGGTGTCTTGCTGGATGTAGTAGTACAGGTACTTGCCGTACTTTCTCTTGAATTCAGACCTAATTTTCAACAAGTATGGGGTTGTGGAATGGTCCTTTATGTAAAGCTCTCTGCTTTTCCTTTATTGTGACCCCACCCCCCAGGTACAGTCCTCTATGATCTCTCCTGAAATGATCCCTCCTCAGTTGGGATTTTTCTTTACCTCTCTGTCTAAAAATGGCACCCAACCTTTCCCTACTATGTGTGTAACTGACTATTATATTATCTCCTATGCCATCTCAACACCATCTGATCCTATAAATACACTTTGTCCATTTCATTTTCCAGACTTCAAAAGGTAAAGCCATATGGACAGAGACTTTGTATGTTTTCTTCATTGCTATATTTTCTTTGTCAGGAACATCGTATGGATTACATGGGCATGCAAGAAATGTTTGTAAATGAATTATAACTTTATTTCTGAAGCCCCTCATGTACAACTACCTCATCGTGCCACAGTGTGCCACGGTCCCCTTCTCAAGGGGCCTCTGACCACCAAAGTCCTCCTCAACAGTGTCCAGCAGATGATTAAAATGCCTTTAGCACAAATGTTTCTCTGCTTCACAGGTCAAAAATTACCCACCAGTAAGCTGAGGATGACAACTGCTCCCCTAAAATTGTTCAGAAAGCAGACCTCCCCTCCTAAAATTGTTTTTTATTTGTTCAGCTTGTATCCAGAATTCAGACTAGCCTTTCAATTTTTATATCTGATGTTTGAACTGGCTTCCTATGAAGGAGAAAATAATTCATAACTGAGCCCTATTGTCTTTAAGAAAATGCAGGTAAGAACAGTGATTGGAGGGAATGGATCCCGTTCACTGTTGTAGACACACCACCTTCCAGCCTCCTGGCAGATCTCAGAGTGATGCTAACACAGAGAGATCATCTATGATAGGAGGACTTAATCTCATTCACCAGAATGGGGGTTGGGGGGGGGAGGACATTGCCCATGTTTCTATGTATTTGTTATTAAGTATCTCAGATTAGCCATATGTAATCAGAGTTCCATTTATCCTTGGTTGATCAACTTTTGACCATTTCAAAAGCTATCGAAGTTTTTACAATTGCCAAAACTGGCTCAAAAAATAGTAAAGCTCATTGAGTGAACATAATTCTAACTGTAGTCGTAGGCATGATCAAACAGTGACGGCTTGGCTGCCAATTCTTCAGAAACTTCCTTTGAAACATTACAAGGGAAAAAAAAAAAACGTTACAGGACACATGCAACTCAGAAACATGGAGCATAACTGACAGAGGTAAATCCATTCTTCCACTACAATCCACCAGCCTGAGATGCCATTTTCAGGGAAAACAGCTTTACCAAAGTCACACAACTTCTCGTGGTGGTCACAAGAAAAGATTTTTATTTTAAACAAACCCAAGATTGGCCAACTTCTGATGTTTTCAAACTGGTCTTTGCCAAATAAACAAATAAACAGGCAAACAACACCTCTTAATCTCAACAATAAGCAAACAACAAAAACGTAACACATTTATTTTTCTCCAGCACGAACAGATGAAACACTGGCTTCACTTTGCTTTCTGCTTCAGTTTGTTCTACAAACCACATCTCTTCCCACTTGCCAATGAAATTGCAACGTAGTACTTAAAGGTATTTTGTTTCCTTTTTTACATTTTATGACCTCGGACAGACTCAATACAAACAGGCATATCTATACAGCTGAGAAAAAAAGGGAAAAGTTTCAAATTTTAAATGCTCAGCCTCAATCTCTCCTCAAACCTATCTCCTGCCTCCAAAGGAGGAGTCTAGAGGGTTGGCTTTTATGTGCAGGGTTAGGAGAAGGGATAGATGTAGATAAAAGCTTGCTGCAAGCAAGACTGGATCAGTCCATTAAATTGCTTTGAAAAGCAACCCAAGGTCATTTTGCAGATTAATGTCCTGATATTGGAGAAGGGTCCTGTTGAGTGAGGTAGGACAGAGCTGCTGACAGGCCACAGGGCACTTAGCAGCGTTGAAAGTAGAATTATTCCTGAAAGAATTTGAGGTGCCTGACTTGGGCTAGCAATAGGATTGCTGTAATACAAGAGCCAAACTGTGGAAGGAGCCATGATGTCCATCCCACAGATGAATGGATAAAGAAGATGTGGTCTATATATACAATGGAATATTACTCAGCCATCAGAAAGGATGAATACCTACCATTCACATTGACGTGGATGGAACTGGAGGGTATTATGCTAAGTGAAGTAAGCCAATTGGAGAAGGGCAATCATCATATGGTTTCACTCATAAGAGGAATATAAGAAATAGTGAAAGGGATTATAAGGGAAAGGAGGGGAACTGAGTGGGAAAAATTAGAGACAGAGAAAAACCATGAGAAACTCCTAGCTCTGGGAAATGAACAAAGGGTTGCGGAAGGGGAGGTGGGTGGGGTGATGGGGTAACTGGGTGTTGGACACTGAGGAGGGCACTTGATGGGATGAGCACTGGGTCTTATACTATATGTGGGCAAATCAAACTTCAATAAAAGCAAATGAAAAATATTTTTTTTAAAAAAGGATAGCAGTGATATGGTCCAAATGACCCCATGAACATTTGACAAAAATTTGACATTTCTTGAAGAAACTCAGCCATTATGCAATGCAATTACATATATGTTACAGCCTGATGGCAGAGTCTGTTTTCCCTAAATATTTTATCAATGATTCTAGACGTCATGGCACACCTCCTAATGCTCCACAAAACCTCAACACCATCCTACTAACAATCCATTGGAATAAAGCAATAGTACAATTATCTGATATATGACTTTTTTTTTTCCTGCACAAGGATGATTTTTCAAGTAGCAGCTAAAATTTGATAAAACACAATTACATGATTAGGTAGATCCCCTGGAACCATCTGGACTTGAAAGTTAAAACTACAACTAAAATTTAATCTTCCTTGCTTTTACTGATCACATGGTCAGCTAAGTGGAATTCGGTATGAATAATTCCATTAATTTTTCACGGAGCCACAGCTTGACTAGGTCACTCTTGCCCACGCTTTGTCGCACTTTTTCTAACACTGTCATCTTTAGAGTTTTAGGCTCAGATTTTCAAAACCTCATAAAGAATGTGGTTGGGATGTTTTGGCAACTGGATGCTGAAAGATAAAGCCATCTGTAAAATAAATTGTTTTAAAACAAGTTAACTATTTGTCTATTGACCTGTCTTTAAACCTTAAACCTATTTCCTTTATGCAAACTTAGGTCTTAAATTCTCTATTGTGTTCAGAATCAGCATCTGCAGAACTACAACAAATTTTATGAAAATTCTCGTAACATGAATTTTCTCTGTTGCATACATTTTATTTAAAACTCGTCCACTAAAGTTTATTTTCCCATTCTGATTGCACCAGTTTCCTATTGCTACTATAATAAAATACCACGAATTTAGTAGCTTACATCGACACAAAGTTATTATCTTACAGTTCTTTTCTTTAAATCAGAAATCCAACATGGGCCTTCGAGGCTAAAATGAAGGTGTCAGCAGGGCTACCTTTCTTTTTTTGGAGATTCAAAGGGATGATCCATTTCTTTACCTTTCCCTGCCGGTAGAGGTCACTGCCATCTCTTGTCACCTGGTCCCTTTCTTCTATCTTCAAAGTCAGCAGCAGAAAAGTCCTCAAATTTCCTTTCTCCTACTTCTCTTTATGCTTCCTTCATTCAATGAAAGACCTTTGTGATTATATTGGGCCCACCCAGGAAAGCCAGGATCATCTCCCTATCTTAAGGTCAGCTGATTAGCAACTTTAATCCCACCAACTTCCTTAACTCCCAGTCACAGATTTTGGCAATTACAATGTGGATATCTTCAGGGACCATCATTTGATTGACCACACTACTAACCTTCAACTTTTCTTGTAATATCCAAAATCTGCATCACATTTTTTTTTCTGTTCACCACCCTCCATGCCCCAGTGAACAATTGCTTTATATGCTTTTAGAAATTTATTACATATTTTGTGGTATTTCTGCATAACTGTGACATATCCTTTAGTAATTTAGAGGTCCTAATTCTTTTGTAAACATTATGAAATACACTGTTTCTGAGCTGTATCTCATTTTATAATTCAATTATGTTGAATAAGGCTGTGACTTACATTCAGAAAAAAATAAGTAAGCAACCAAAAGACATTTGACAGTCATTAAAATTTTCATGAATATTATAACTGAAGTTAACCAGAGTTTAAAACCCTGGTTGATAGAACTGTTTCTCAAAGTTTTGCAACTTTGAAATAGTTCCTCTTGTGTTACTACAATGATCTATGAGATAAGATAGAAAATTTTCAACTGTGTAGAAGATTTGAACAAAAAGCTAAGAGAAAGATTTCTGAGACTGGAATGCCTGTCAAGGGGTTAAGCAAGACACAAAAAGTAGAACACAACTGGGAAATGCACTCAATACAATTTCCTGAAATTTTGAAATGCCTGGGTGGCTCAATCTGTAAAATGTTTGATTCTTGGTTTTGACTCAGGTCATGAACTCAGAGTTCTGAAATTGAATCCAGCATCTGTTCTGTGCTCAGTGCAGAGTCTGCTGCAGATTCTCTCTCCCTTTCCCCCTCCTTCACTCTCTCTTTCTCTCAAATTAATAAATAAATATATTTTTTTAAATTCTGCAGTTTCACTGGCTAAGAAGAGCTAATTAGCTCTGAGTTAGAGAATGTATAGATAAGCATAGAAAAGTTTAGCAATACATCTATTTATCAGAAATTATGAAGAAGGGAATGTATCTCCCAAAAGAGAATGCTTTGTTAAATGAAAAAAAAAAATACATTTTTTTACCATAGCATTGGTAAATTAGGCATCGTGGTTGTCTTATTCCAAAGCACTAAAGTTTGTTATTACAGTGATATACTCCTGCTGCTTTGCTTATCAACCTAGAAAATCCATCATGCAGAGCCCATTTTTCAAGCAAGTCTAAATCTTTTCTTTTACATCACCAGCCATGTTCACGCTAATGCAGTTCTCTAAACAAAACCACCAGGTCAGAAACACAGACCACAGAGCAGAAATAAACAGCCTGGTAACAAATGTGTATTCCTGAACACTAAAGATATTTATCCAGAGTTAAGCATAAAAGAAGTCTATTTATGTAGTCTGCAAAATTCAAAACACAGATGCTTTCTATGGACAATTCTTGAATAAAAATTAAATTAGGCTGTTTAGTATCAGGTTTCAAATCCTCCTGCAAGCCTTGTGAGGCCTGATATTGTACTTATCATATATGTCAAATCAAAGTTGACTTGCATTTGTAACTCTCCCTTATGTTTTCATGAGCTGTCATTTGATCTTGCCATTATTTCATATGTTCATTTCATTGATCTAAATTTTTATAATCTCACTCAAAAGATCAATGACATATCATGAATTTAACTTCAGGGTAAATCAAGTCAGAACCCAAAGTTTTTTGTTATTACTGCTGTCATCTTAGCAAAGTTGATACAGGAGCATTTCCTATGGGTGTTTAGTCAGCAAACCAGGAGCATGTCTAAAATATTTTTCCTCCTAAGTGTAAAGAGAGCATCTTTAACATTTGTAAAAAAAAACAGTCATTTTTCCCCCTATGGGCATTCCTTCTCCCAAGATGAATGAAGCTAGAGACCTGGGAAAGATAGGAAGAACTTTTTTTCAGCGGGGAGAGGTGAACATTAAAATGTTGATATATAAAAAATAGTGCAAGTATCTTTGGAAATAGTTGTAACAAAAAGATTGAAGTTATGACAACAATAGGCGGGCCTGCTTCTTAAACATACACTGGAGAGTTGATATAAATATGTTCAGGAATCAGTGGGTTTTTCTCTTTGTTGTTGTTCATTGGCTTTAGATACATAAGAAAAGAGTGCAAAGGTATAAAAAAGAAATAACACTCCCCTTCTCCTGGCCACTCATTCTACTTTTCCCCAAGAGGATGAAAGAAAATACACATGGCTTGTCCATATGTCTGGCTGGGGAAAGAGAATGTAGAGTGTTCAGTATCCAGTGTCTGAAAGTACAATCACATAATCTAAAACACCCAGAAATTTATCTGAAAACCATTCACAATCTTTTACAATTGTTTTAAAGTGAGAAAGTAGTAAATATTTGCCATTTAGATTTACACAGAAAAATATGTCAAAATTGATCATCTAAAAGAATCTCACAGTGGTAGAGTGTTCTTTTTCTCTTTTTTTTTAATTATTTCTTAAAGATTGTATTGATTTATTCATGAGACACAGAGACAGAGACAGACAGACAGACAAACAGAAACACAGGCAGAGGAAGAAGCAGGCTCTATGCAGGGATCCTGATGTGGGACTCAATCCCGGTCTACAACAGTTCACCTATTTCAAAAATTTGGAATTCTGTTCATTTGTTATTTTTAAGACCACCTCAAATTTAAAGGCTACCTTATTGTATGTTTAAAGTGTATTATAACAGCGTGGTAGTTAATAAAGCACTATCTTTTTTCTTTTGAAAAAAAAAAAAATCATGCCCTGGGCTGAAAGCAGTGCTAAACCATTGAGCCACCTGGGCTGCCCCCCTTTTTCTATTTTCTACGTGACTATATGTTTATTAACTTTATTGGCACATAATTCACATAAAAGTAAAATCAACAGATTTTTAGTTATGTACAGATTGATGATTTTTTGGCAAATATATATTTTTTAATAAAAGATTACTTTTATTTAAATAAAACAGAAAAGATAAATGTACATCCTTCACATTGTCACAATTTTAAAAAATAATACAACAAATATATCTCTCGAGGGTAAAAGAAGTTCAAGACCATGAGGTGTGATTTTCCCCATTCAATAAATCTTTGGGATCTGACTCTTCCCAGCTATTAAAATTCCCAAGACCTTGCTCAGGTTTGTGACCTGTTCCTTATCGTCTGGATCTGTAGCAAAGATCTGAGAAGGAAAGAAAAGGAGCATGAGAGGAAATTACAAATGAGAGAACTTTTGACAACATAAACAAAGCTTACTGTACCACATTCATAATCTAGAAACACCCTTACTCAGCCCTGGGTCTTCAAATGTAGTGGACCAATGGCAGGAAGGCAGAGAAGAGACAGAAACAGTCATCCACTTTGACACAGAAGGAGAAAGATATCTCAGAGTTGAGCAGCATATCATTGTGATATATACATATAACCCATGCATATATCATAGCTTTCACCTTAATCAAATGTAAAAACATTTTTATACCTCCAAAGTTCCCCAAGCCTCTTCTTAATCTATGCCCTGCATCCTCAACCCCAGGAGCCACTAATCTGATTCTTATCCTGGTAGTTTAGTTCTGACTATTCAAAAACTCCAGATAAATGGAATCATACAGTAAATACTCTTTTGTATCTGGATTATTTCACTCCACATAATGTTTGGGAGAAAATGAATCTATGTGCTGCCTACAAGCGATTCACTTTAGATGTCAGGACACACGCAAACTAAAAGTGAAAGGATATAAAATTATATTTCAAAAGAAAGCTAGAGTAGATATAACAGACAAAATAGACTTTACAACAAAAATTTAATAAGCAACAGAGAGGGTGTAATATAGCACATAATATATATAATATTACATAGTGATATATATGATGTCATATATGATATAATGATATATAATGGTAAAGGGAAACAACCCAACAAGAAGCTATAACATTTATAATTATTTACACACTCAATATAGGAACATCTCAGTGTATAAAGCAGATTTTAACAAATCTGAAAAGAAAAAGAGCCAGCAATACCAGTCATTGTCTGTTCACATCTTATGCCCATTTTTTAATTAGAAGGCATTGAAAAAGAAAAATGGGGTTATTCAACTCATAGGGAATTAGTGATCCTGAGTAATTTAACACCAATTTCATATTTTTTTTGTACAGGACTTTGAGGAGACATATTTTTCTTTCTCTTTGATTTAAAAACTGGAATAAAATTGCTGAGTTGTTTGGGAAGTTTATGACTAACTTTGTAAGAAATTGCCAAACAATGGCTGTACCATTTTACATCCTCACCAGCACTTTATGGGAATTCCGATACCTCTAAAGCCTATTCAATATTTGGCATTGTCAGGCTTTTATTTTTTTAAGTCATTCTGTTGGCTGTGGAGTAGCACTTTATTGTGATTTTAATTTATCATTTCCGGATAATAAATGATACTCAACACTCTTTTGTATGATTTTTGGTCATTTGTCTTATATTTTTAACTTATTAAACCTTTTGCCCACTTTTGTTCAGTTTTTTAAATTGAGTTTCTATAACTGAATTTTATGTTATTAATATTTTCTCTAAGTATATGCTTTATTTTTTACTTTTAATTGTGTCTTTCATAATGCAAAAGGTTTTAATGTTGACAAAGTTGAATTTATGGATTTTTAAAAATTGTTATTAATGCTTTTGGGTTCTAAGAAATCCTTGCCTACATCCAGATTGCAAAGCTATTCTCAAAATTTTCTCTAGAAATTTTGACTTTTACATTTATGCCCATAATTTATCTTTCACCTCAATTTTTGTGTATATCTGAGTAAGAAGCCAAATTAATTGTTTCCCCAAATGATTAACCCGACTTATCAGCTTTAGTTATTGAAAAGGTCATTTTCAAATGACCCTGATGTCTTTAAAATCAATTAACCATATATAAGTGGGTCAATCTGGACATTCCTTCCCTTCTATTTCTTTATCCTCATGCCAGAATTCCATTGTCTTGATTATTACAGCTCTACAGGATCCTAAGAGTTTACTATGAACAATTAAAGCAGCAAACTGGACAATCTAGAAATGGATCAATACAACATATATACATACAACCTACCAAGGCTGAATCATGATGAAAGAGAAAATTTGGGCAGACTGATTATTAGTAAGAAGATTGAATGCTAATTAAAAACTTTCAAACAAACAAAAATCCAGGTCCAGATGATTTCACTGGTGAATTCTACCAAATATTTGAAGAAGAATGAATCCCAGTCCTTCTCAAAATTTTCTTAAGAAGAATGAATTCATTTTACAAGACCTACATTCCCTGATACCAAAATCAGAGAAGGATGCCACAGGAAAATAAAATTACAGGTTGGTATCCCTGATGGATGTAGATATAAAAATCCTCCACTACAAAATATTAGGAAACTGAATTCAACAACACATTAAAAGGCCAGTGGAGCTCAGGACAATGAGACAAAAAAATGTATCCTTCATGAGCATAAGGAACAAAGAGGGAAGGAGGGGTTGGAGAAAAAAAGGAGGAAGGAAAGAAATATCTTTATGAACTTTAAGAGAAAAAAAGACTGACTTCTTTAAAATCTATTAATAGAAATTTACCATTCAACAAATATTATCCTCCATGTTGCCATGGAACACCTGTCCATGGAATTCACAGTATAAAGGGGGGGGTGGTGTGGGGGGAACCATATAGTCAATGATACTCTTAATAGGAATTTCTGTTTTCATAGTAATAAAATATTTAGTTTGCAAAAAAAAGGCAAAAAAACACTTGCTATTTTATGGTTCTACAGGTTATTTTTTGAAAATAGGAAAAACTTTTGTAAAGTTTAGAAACCAATACAAATTTAAAGCATAAAAATAGAAAAGAAAAAAATCGGTGCTGAAGAATATGTACTAGTGAGTAGAATCTGTAATAACTACAGAATAGAACACAATCTGGTTTTAATTAAGTTTAAATTAGCTTTACATGAAAATAAATTGGTTCTGAATCTGTAAGATTAAAATGATAACATTAATATCTAAAACAAATGCTGCTTTTAAAATCTTCTCAATCAAACCCAAAGACCTAGATGAAATAAAAAACAGAAACCATGGATTATCAATTAATTTAAATTGCAGAGTTATTTATGTTCATTTGATTTGGGGAACATACTTAATAGGCAATTTAAAATATTGAAGGCTATCAGTAGATGTGTACGTAGTGAAAATTAATACTATCTTCAACAGAATTATTTGAAAGATGTGTGTTTTCCTATCTTGGAAAGCACAGTTCTGTTAAATCAATAGGAAAGTTTATATATTATTGTTCATTGTAATACATTTAATCATTTATGCTAATGACAAATTATCATTAATTATAATAAAATCTATGTTTTTCCTGTTTTCTGTATTCTGACAAAGTCAGATCAAGTTTTGACTTAAGGAAAGCATCTCCCCCTCCACTGTCTGCTTTTCTTTCATCATCGTTCATTTTTCTTATGAGCAGTAATCAGAATTTATCACTGACACACCTAAATACCTGCCAAGTACACATTTGTTAAAAATTTCCTGATATAGCATTGTTGATGACAAATTAATGTTTCTAGAAATGGGCTGGGGCTGGTGTCTTTCTGAACGCATGAATGAGTGAATGAATAAATGAACTTAAAAGCCATGACAGATGTTGAGCCTTCCTCATGTTTCTGTTTCTCTCCCTTCTTCTCTCACAACTCACTTTTCTAGAAAATGCACATGGGTGCCAAGGTCCTCACAAGATCAGGAAAACTTAGAATTTGAAAATCTCCTATTTCATCATAAGAAAAAAAGAGAGCCCACAGAGTCTGAATGATGTGCCTATGGTGCCATCATGCTCTGACCTTGGTTCCTGCGACCCTCAGAGAGATGTCCAATGGCCTTTCCCAAGGGAGCTTGTGAGCGCTGGAGCCACCCCCTCACAGGTACGTGTCTGGGTCAGAGTGGGACCATTCCTGAGCCTACATGTCTTCCCCAGCAAGACTGTTGTAAGGATGGAATAGATGAGTGTGTACAAAATTGTACCACAGCACCAAAAGGAATGGTTAATTGAGATGATATATATATATATTTTTTAATTTTTAGGAAGGTTTTTATTCCTACTTCAGCTCTCTTATTGTGAAGATTAACTGAATTATGTAACCAGTGGTAGCAAGATCACACATACATGAGCCCTGAACTCTGGCCATAGCCATGGAGACAGATTCAATCAGCATCCACTTCTGGACGTACCTTAGTCAGAAATACTCCCTGACATCTATTGTCAGTCCAGAGTTGCCCAAATAAATGGATTTTAACTGAGTCATGCTGCCTTCTCTGTCCCGCTTCAATTTCTCAGAATCTGTGTTTCCATCAACTGTTCTGTCTCCCCAGCCCCAAATCCCATCTCGCACGGATATCTTGTTGTCTACCTGGTTCCTGCTGGTCAATAACTCTCTTAACCTCCATTCTTCTTCACTAATACCACCTGCTGTTTTCTCTAATAATCCCCTACAGATCAAGTGAGTTTGACTCTCCTAGAAATTAGAAGCTGAGTTATGCAGAAAGCCAAATGAGAACAAGAAAAGCACTCTGCAAAAGAACAGGATTAGTAATAATGTTAGTTGCAGCAGTTTAACTAATGCCTCCCATTTACTTACTTGTCAGCTAGTGTTTTCAGGTAGTGGCACACAGGAGTTAATTTAAACTCACAAGAATCTGGAATAGTTAATACTATTATCCCCATTTTTAAAATGAGAAATTTCTAGAACTCAGGTGGGCCTATAAAATCTGCATGGTAGGGGCACCTGGGTGGCTCAGTGGTTGAGCATTTGCCTTTGGCTCAAGTCCTAGGATCAAGTCCCACCTCAGGATCCCTGCAGGGAGCCTGTTTCTCCCTCTGTCTATGTTTCTGCCTCTCTCTGTGTGTCTCTCCAGAATAAATAAAATCTTAAAAAAAAAAAAAAAAAAACCTGCATGGTGTACACAGCTAGAGAGTGACACCACTAAGTTCATGATCTCTACAGGTACCATTGACATGTTGCACATGGAGGTCTAAATCCAACCAACTTTACTCAGACATGATTCTAGAAAAATGAAGTTTTGGACAAAAGAATTGAAACTTAATTACCTGGTAGTATGTGTGAAGTAAACATGTGTTAGTAGAAAGAGGGAGGTGGACACTGTCTAAAGCTAAACCATAGCATTATTTGTCCAGGACTATTCAGAGAAAGGAGAGGAAGGAGGAGTTACAAGCATTTATGGAGAAGATGCATTCTGAGGTATGTCATGAACGAGCCCTAGCATTTCAACACCACTATAATGACCCATCCTACAGAAATGACTCAACTCTCTTTGACAAATATCTAATTAAAAAACATATCCAGTAGTTCACTTGGAAGCATAACCTGGGTATTCCTGACAGCAGACAGCCAAGATCTGCTGTATAAAATACAGGTTTCCCCACATAACTTAGTGACTGTAATTCTTGTTTTATACTTCAAAACAGTTCTTGTTGGACATTTCTGACAACTGAATCCTTGCGACTCATTAAGTAGATCAAAATGCTTTGAGTTTAGGAATAAATGTAACCTACAGTGAGCCCTAGAAAAGACCAGAGGGAGGTGACAAAGGCTGGGTGACCTACTGCCCCACATCCTTCCTGGTAAGACTGCTGCAAATAGACTGAGCACATTGATCTGCAGACCTCTCCAAATGCTCCCTCCTCCCCACTTTCCTGCCCAATGTCCTGCATATATTGCCTCTCACAGGGCCATTAACCTCATAAGATGATGTTTAAACTCATTAACCACCAGGGAAATGCAAATAAAGCCACAAGGAGGTATCATTACTCAATCACTGGAAGGGTTAAATTCCCCAAAACAAATAATAACAGACAAACAAAGAATAAAGCCGGGAAAACAATGCCAATTATTGGTAAGGCTGTGGAGTCATAATGAATGTTCACACACTGTTGAAGGATATGTACATTATTACAGTGACTTTGAAAACTGATATTATGTCTAAACTTGTAATAACTGTACCCCATGAGCCAAAAATTTCTCTCCTGTGTACAGACCCAACAAAAATGGATCCAAATGTGCACTAAAGAGCATGTCTGAGAATATTCAAAATGGAATTATTCATAATAGCTAAAACCTGAGAACAATGCAAATAGGCATCAACAGAAGAGTGGATACATTGTTATACATTCACAGAATATTATGTAGCAATAAATTTGAACAAATCATAGTTGTTTGCAACAACAGGGAAGATTCTCTCAAATACAATGCAAGCAAAAGAAGCCAGATTCCCAAGCATATTCTGTATGGTTTTATTTGTACGATATACAAAAGGCGACAAAATTATCACTGTGGAAATTATTCCACTGTGTTAGGATTTAGAATGTCGGTTATCTTGGTGAGAATAGGAGCATGGTTATTGGTAGGGAGCACGAGGGGGACTACTGAGATGCTGGTACTACTGTTCCCTCTCCTGATGTGAGATGCAAGTCCCTAAAAAGTCTACTTTATGTTGAGGCATTGTGCTATTTAACTCAGCTTCTTTGTGTGCGTGTGTTTGTGTGTGTGCTTCATAAAGGGGGGGAAAGTTTGTTTTTTTTTAGGAAATGCAGCAAAGAAGTAAATATGTTATAGAAATTAGGATATATGTACTTATAGGACCAATTGAAAAGAATAATTAAATATTAGCTGAATCCATATATCTTCTTGAAGATGGAATTTTCACTGACAATATCATATATATATATATATATCTTCAAAAAGCTCTATTTCCCAAGATTTCCTTAGGTTTCCTAAGAAGGGATCCCTAATGATGGAGAACTTCGTTAGCCTACTCAGAAATATTCTCAAAAGTGGTATGACACAGTATAGGAGGTACCTGCCAACAGGATGAGCATGATTGTTTTCTGAAACACCCAAGTGGGAGAAAAAAACAAAAAACATGATTTGTAATATTAAGGAAAAAAATAGGCAACTGTGAGTCACTTCATCCCCATAGCCAAGAAAAAAAACTTGAGGGTCAATGCTGACCTTTGGAAATGAATGGAACTTGTTTCAAGCTATTTTTCCAACAGGAATAAAAACTATTTCTTTTTAAATCAAGGCATTCCCTTAAATTTCACCCAGAGAAATCCTCTATAGCCCCAACTAACTTAATTCCATAAAAAATCACTTATAAGTTGTACACACACCCCTCACACATGTCAGTCAGCTGTCTGTACAAAGCTATTTATTAAATTTCAGTAAATAAACAGATCTCTCAGTGAAGTCCCTCTTTTTTCAAATTAAAGAACATAATTCCTAAGTTTAAGCCAAAATGTTGCTTTTCCTACACATCCTCTCAATGAGGATAAAGCTATATACATAGGATGTTGTCCTGTTCTGGGTTCTGACAGGATGATAAAGCACACTATGATTGTTCATTGTATATACCGATTTGACTGAGCCAGGGGCACCCAGATACGTGACTGAACATCATTCTCCGTGTGCCTGCAAGGGTGTTTCTGGGTGAGATTAACATTTGCATCAGGAAATGGAGGAAAGCAGACTGTGTCCCCCTCCCAAGCATGAATGGGATCTTCCAATCCCTTGAAGGCCTGAGTAAAGCAAAAGGCTGAGTAAGAAAGTTTCTCTCTCTCTCTCTCTCTCTCTCTCTCTCTCTCTCTCCCTGCCTGACTCTGAGCTGGACATTGGTCTTCACTCGACTTCATTCCCCTGGGCCTCTACCTTGTTGATTGCAGATGATGGGGATCTCAGCCTCCATGACTATGTGAGCCAATTCTTTACATTATCCTCTTGGCTCTGTTTCTCTGGAGAAACCACCCCTTCCCTACCCCCCACCCCCAGACACACATAGGGTCTTTGCACACTATCATGTTTCTTTCCAGTTGTAGCTCCAAGGCCTCCTAATTCTACTCTCACTGAGACCTGCCCACTCTGTACTCTTTGCTAGAGACTCAAGCTACCTTTTTAGTTACACATTTCAAATATTCACTGGCTCCCTCACTGAGTATGCATTAAGTGTTTGATCTCTGCCTCATGTTTTGGTCAGTGATGGAGAGCAGAAATGAAAGACGTTACCCCTGCCCTCCAGGGAGCTCACATCCTGAGGAGAAGTGGAGCTGGAGACTCCCATCCAGCCACGCTCCAGGGCTGCGGAGTGAACAGAGATAGGACAGGAAGGTTCTGGGAGTCCCTAACTTGTACTTGTGACTTTGCCCCCTTTTCCTTCTTCCACTCACAATCCTCTAGCTCAATGTTTGCCATCATGGTACCTAAGTCTGGCCCCAAAATACCAGAAAGGCCTAAAACATACTGTATATCACTAAAACAGTTCTTCTGGAGCTCCAGTAAAGAAGACAGATTAGGATACAAAGCACTTCAACTGACTTTGTGCCAAACATCTAATTAAATAGAGAAATTGTCACACATAATTCTCACCTATCTCTTGTTAACACAAAGTGGACGCTTCTCCAGCCGTATTTCTTTTTCCCTTTAACCAAACTGATGCCATAGGAATACCCAGAGGAAACCTGCAGAATCCTAGCATGGTGCTGATGGTCAAAGCAAGACCTATAGTTGTGGTCTGATTTGTTCCCTCTCTCTTATTTATTATTACCTCTGAAGTCTGTTTCTTCTCAGATCTGTAAAAAAAAGAAAACACTTACCTGAGAGCTGTAATTCTGGAGAAGAAAATAGGAATCTTCTCATAGACACTGCAAGTGTAGCTGTTTTCTGTGTCAATCTTGGGAACAACTTGTGAATTACTATAAGGTGTTCTTAAACCATGAGGGCATTTCATGAGCAAAGGGACTTAGGTTAGACGATTTCTATCCATAGCAAGAGGGGATATGCAATAAAACTACAGATCCTGCTTCTACCAGCCTTCTGGACAGTAAACAGGAAGATGTGTATAGGATTTCCTTGGGTGCAGACAAAAAGCTACAGAACAACTCCCGGTGAGCACTTTTGTTCCTTTGAGCCCTTACAACAACAGGTGAAGTTACTTTCCACACAGTGGAAACAATGGGCTAACTATAGATGGTTTTCCTATCAAGGTCATCATCAAGTCTACTACCAAGTTATACTTAATTATTCATTTTCCACCCCAGGGAAGATTGTTCTCTTGTGACTTGGAGATGGATTACACCATCTCAATTCCCTTGGCATCCAAGAGGTTTCAAATGTTGCCATTTCTCCCCACAGGGTATATTCTCAGCTGTATCCTTCCCCTCCCCCTTATCCAGCTCTCCACGCACCATGGAGCAAGAACATGAATGATGCTGGTAATGCCCCAAAGTCCCATTCACTTTTAGATCTTCTCCAATTTATTTTTTTTTAAAGTTCTTAGAATACTGTCCCATAGGTGTGATGTCAATGTCATAAACTGTGATTCTCGGTTCCATTATGTGTCCCAAAGGCCTCTCAAATCAAAGCAGAACATCTAATCCTGAGCTTAAGGGCAGTCAAGCAATTATAGGAGAATTGGAAAGAGGAAGAAGAGATTTAGAGCATCCCAAAAGAGAAAGTTTCATGGAAGAACCAGTGGCTGTGGCCTCCCTTAATGCTTGAGTGATCCTGCAGACATTTCCTAGGGAACGTGGAAATATTATTTCAAGGGGTTGCTGCTTTGGTAAGAAGAAAGTTCTAAAGTTTGCATTTCTCAGGATGCTTCTGGGTAGGAAAATACTACCATGCCATATTGCAAAGATTCTTAAAATTCAGGATATAATATGCTATAATCATTTTCAGATTCTTCCTCCAGTTGGAAGATGATCCTATTCCCTTCACTTAAGCTTCAAGCCCAGTTGTCAGAGAACTCTCAGCACCACCTGGCTTCACAATGGTCAGGATATAGCCTGTCCTCAGGTGTCCCTTCACCTACCTCTCCCCATGTTTCTGGAAGGCTTTTCCAGAATACCACCAACTCATATTTTTCTTCATTTTAAAATAATGTTTCCAAGTGACTTGTTATGTGTAGCCTATTTGAATTGAATTGATTTCTATTATTGCATCAACTCTTATGACCATTGTGAATAACAAACTTGGTTACCAATTCTATATTTATTACATATATTCACATAATTCCATTCCTTCCTCCCCTTGTTTTTATTTAATTTCAGTTTTAAAATTTTTATTTGCATACCAAATTCTGTTAGTTTCAGTGTACAACATATTGATTGGATATTTATATACTTCATGAAATGGTCCCCACAGTAAGTCTAGTTACTCACTTTCATCATACAAACTTGTCACTGTTTTATTGACTGTAGCCCTTATGCTGAACTTTTCATCCTGTGACCTATTTGTAACTAAAAGATTGTGTCTCTGAATCCCTTTCACCTCTCCTCTGTTTTTTTAAGACTTTTAAAATATTTTATTTATTTATTTGAGAAACAGAGAGAGAGAGAGAGCACAAGCAGGGGGAGCGGCAGGTAGAGGGAGAGGGAGAAGCAGATTCCCCTCAGAGCAGGAAGCCTGATGCAGCACTCAATCCCAGGACTCCAGGATCCCAGGATTATGACCTGAGCCGAAGGCAGACATTTGACTGACTGAGCCACCCAGGCACCCCTCTTTAAAAAAAAAAAAAAAAAAAAAAAAAAAAAAAAAAAAAAACAATGTTTGGGCAGCTCTGGTGGCTCAGTGGGTTTAGCGCTGCCTCCAGCCCAGGGCATGATCCCGGACACCCGGAATCGAGTCCCACATCAGGCTCCCTGCATGGAGCCTGCTTCTCCCTCTGCCTGTGTCTCTGCCTCTCTCTCTCTCTGTGTCTCTATGAATAAATAAAATGTTTATAAATAAATAAATAAATAAATAAATAAATAAATAAATAAATAAAATAAAATAAAAAAAACAATGTTTTATGCTGATACTGTATTTATTGTAAAAAAGTTCCCCGGATATCTTGTAGAGAGCTCTGTATATTATGCAAATTATAAATATTGCTTATCAACATTATAATACCCTAGCTTTGCAGCATTGTATTTCTATAATTTTGATAAATATTTTTTAATCATGCCCCTTTTTATATCAGTCAAAATAAATATGTGTATTATCTTCCTAACAATTTCCAAAACAAGCCAGAGTTTTACGCAGAGCAAGGCAAAATTCCAAAAATATTCCCATCATTTACCTAAAGAATTCAACTGGTGAGGAATTCAGATTCATCTCTTTTAGGAGCTGCTGATAGCTGTATTTCTACATGAAAATATTGTTGTAACCCATACTCTTCCCCCAAAGAAAAGCATTAATGGCCCTTAACACTTTTCTTCGTGTGAAGATCATGAACAAATTATGAGCCTATCAATCAAAGAAAATTTGAGGCTGTGGCCTTGTGACTCATTTCAAAGGTATAAATTGAGTGTTGAGATTTTAATGAAATATCCCACCACATTCCTGTGTTGGCTTCCATATTGTGTGGCTAAGTGGCCTGCAGTGGCCTTGAGCTGACACACTGGCTCTGCTGAAGCTCAGCACATGTGCTGGTAACAGCCCACAGAGGCACAGGTAAGTGTGGGTTCCGGATTTACTGATATGATTTCCCCATCACCCTGGGTGATAAGCAGTCTCTTTCACCTCCCAGCTCCTTTCCTGTGTGAGTCCCTCAGATAAAATGTCAACCCTGCAGAGCTTACCAAAACCCTACTCTTTTTTATTTGAATTGACCAAAATGGCCTTAGTTCTGGAATCCCAAAAGCTCTCCACCCTCAGATCTTAAGAATGGCATGTGTCCCAAGTCTGCTGAGCTCTCTCCTGTGTCATCTTGCCTTGACCTCCCCTGGTGGCTCTTCCAAGTGT
Source organism: Nyctereutes procyonoides (assembly GCF_905146905.1). Lineage (NCBI taxonomy): Eukaryota > Metazoa > Chordata > Mammalia > Carnivora > Canidae > Nyctereutes > Nyctereutes procyonoides. The sequence goes on along the minus strand of NW_026575146.1, from coordinate 60,735,745 downwards.
GCCACAGAACTCTTCCAGGGCCTGTGACTGAGCAACGTCTTTATTTCTCTCTCCCTCATGGTTTTGTTGAACTCCAGCCTTCCATCTAACATCCAGGCTCTACTTAACAAAGGTTAATTTAACCAAATCACATTGCTGAAAACTATGCCTTGAATTGCTTTGATACAGTGTGGGCTATATAATTTCCTAGAATATAGACTGTCTGTATTAATATTGTATTTCAACTAAAGAGTCAAGATAGGCAATGAAGACTCTCACAAGGAAAAAAAATGCTGCATTGCCATTGAATGATCTTGAAGTGTGGTCAAAAGGAGTCCCTTGAGAGAGTTTCACATACTTAGTGTGTCCATTGATGTGATTTCTGGAGAGGGTAATTTGGAAGGACTAGCAAAATACATATACCCTATGATGCGGGCATTTCATTGCTCGGATTTTACCTTGCAAAAGGATGTTAATATATATGCACAAGAGTGCCTGCCCACTGTGGTAGATTTTAAGAGATTAACTCAAGAAAACAATGCCCTGCAGAAAATGACTGGGTTAAACAAAATATTGCCTATTCATCCATACCATTCAGCTTTTTACCATTGGCATACATTGTTTTAACCTAAAAAATGCAGTAGGATGATGTTAGAAGTTGTTCTATTCTTCTACATTATAGTTTTACTATAATCTGTTATGAGTTATTAAAATGTAAATATAAATTATGGAATGGCAGTACAGAAAGTAAAATATACATGCAATATGGAGGAACATTTTGAAACCATTTACTTCTGTCCTTAGTTCCACATACTTAGGTATTATGTAGCCAAACTTGAGCAATGTTTACTAAAAATTGTTTTGTTTACTGTAAAGTGTTGTTTACAAAAAAACACAAGTGGTTATTCTATTTTATTAAAAATTTACTTGTCGTGGGATGCCTGGGTGGCTCAGTGGTTGAGCATCTGCCTTCAGCTCAGAGCGTGATCCCAAGGTCTTGGGACAAGTCCTGCACTGGGCTCCCCACAGGGAGCCTGCTTCTCCCTCTGCTTGTGTCTCTGCCTCTCTCTGTGTGTCTCTCATGAATAAATAAATAAAATCTTAAAAAAAATTTACTTGTCATTACATAGTTTTTGCAACAGAGTCAAACATTCTGCATTTGAGCACTGAGGTTAATCTCAGGTGTTCTATATGTATTTCCCAATGACCCATTCTCTGAGAACGAGGGCACAGACTGAGGTGACACAGCCATGTCCTCAGGTCTGGAAAATAAAACCTGGCCAGGCCCTTGACCCCCACTCATCACCCTGACCCACCCACCCCATAACCTGAAACAAGAATGGAGAGGAATCAAAACTGTTGCCTTGAATTTTTCCCTACCTTCTCTCACATCTCCACATCAGCCAAAGAAAAGACACAGAGCCATATAAACCAGGGGAAGTCCTAAATTCTTCAAACTAGGAAAAATTGTAAAACTTGTGCGGTTAGGATGATTGTAGCCCTTAGATCCCAGACACCAACAACAGTCTTCCCAAGATCCTAGAAAGGATGGGTATTGCAGTCCTTGGGGTCAGGGCTGGGGCAAATGTGGATAGATATGTTTGGGAACCACAAGAACCTATTTTCCTGAGGTTGCACTGTCTGATTGCTTCTAGGGTTCTCATGGCTACATGCACCGAGCTTGGTACAATCACAGGAGAACAGCTTTCCAGGGCTGGTGCATGACAGCCACTGGGTATTTAGCATGTTGCTTCAATGCTTTATCTACCCTCCTTCTCTTGCAAAAAAAAAAAAAAAAGGAGTGGAAGACACCATACACAGAAGACATATTGAAACTTTTCAAAATAACTTGGCTATTTAAAAATTACGTATGAAGAAGTAAGCAAGGTTTAAACAAAGTAAAGGAATAGCGTGAACTCTTAGGAAGACTTGAGAGTTTAAATCCTGGTTCTAATGGACTTTCCAAGGGAATCACGTCAAGCTTTAGTGGGGAGACAAAATTTCCCTTAGCTCCTAAAACATTAGAAATTTCTTATCAAAAAGAAAAGAAAGAAAGAGAAAAGAAAAGAAAAGAAAAGAAAAGAAAAGAAAAGAAAGAAAAGAAAGAAAAGAAAAGAAAGAAGAAAGAAAGAAAGAAAGAAAGAAGAAAAAAGAAAGAAAGAAAGAAAAAAAGAAAGAAAGAAAGAAAGAAAGAAAGAAAGAAAGAAAGAAAGAAAGAAAGAAAGAAAGAAAGAAAGAAAAGAGAGAAATTTCTCATCAAGGACAATTTTTTTAAATGCCTGTTTTTTTCTCCTTAACAGGAATTGGCACACTGGAATGGAGGTGGCATCTCGAGGTCATAGCATGACTCTGGGCCATGGGGGAGGAGTGGCCACACCAGTTCTAGGAAACTGACTGCACAGGTTTCTTAGGGGAAAAGCTTCCCCCCAGAGCTGGAAGGTCAGGGCATGTGCCCGTCCATGATGCTGGTGTCTGAAGGCTCCTATGACCTTTTTCAAAATTCACCTCTCCAGCCCAATCAGTCCTTTGGGATGGTGGGGCTGCCTCCTCCGTCTCATCACAGAAAATTCTGCTCCTTCTAGAAGTGGGTGCAGTCTTCATAGCAGCTCAGAGACATGCTGGTCCCATGGAGACTTTGAAACAATCTTGCCAAAGAGAAATAATCTCTTCACACCAAACAGTGCTTTTTCTTTCTTTAAACAAAACAAGTATCTTGTTATCACTGGACTCATGAAAATGAAGATTTTCAAGAAAATTTCCACAGAAGAGATTCGCCAACACACCATTAAGTATGCCATCGCCAACTCACTCTGCTGATAAAAAAAAAAAAAAAGTTTTTATATTATGCCTCTTTTTAAAATATACGGATTGAATTAAGTGACATAAATGACTGGTTTTAATTTCCAGAAAGGAATAGAAATAAGTAAAATGGAATTATAATAAATAGCAAATAGACATTAAACTTCAGGTTAAAATTATCAACATGGGGATGCCTGAGTGGCTCACTGATTGAACATCTGCCTTTGGCTCAGGATGTGATCCCAGGGTCCTTGAACTGAGTCCCACATCGGGCTCCCCACAGGGAGCCTGCTTCTCCCTCTGCCTATGTCTCTGCCTCTCTCTGTGTGTGTCTCTCATGAATAAATAAATAAAATCTTTTTTAAAAAATAAAATTAAATTAACAATATGGTGTAGACCCTAGTTCTTTGTGAATTGCTTATGTGTTCTCTCTGGTCCTTGTATACTTGCTCTCCAGTTTGGAAAATAGTACGGACATGGCTTTCCTGTGCCCAGAACACACACCCGTCCAGGAGAAGTCATATAAGTGAAGAAGAGCATAGAACACGTTGAAGCACAATGAAAGCAGGGCTTGCTCTTCAGAAATGTCATAATATGTTTTACGATCCCACCAATGAGACTGCAGGAGACCCCTGTGGACATGGGGTTGCCAACACTCCAGATGTGGCCGGAAAGTCCTCAACATTTAAATTCACTCACGGAGCTCAGTGGGTGTGCACAAGTATTGCAGTTAAAAAAAAGATCTGAAAAATCAATCACACTGATAAGATGAAAACCACACCATCGCAAAGAGATGAAAGCACTTCATGAATGGGAAAACCTTGGAAAACACCACATGATGGGATTGTGACCAATATACATGGGATTCCCCATAGTCTCAGGTCCCTTAGGTAGGTAAGGGGCTTAAGTTATTTTGCAGATGGGCAGTTTTCAGGGTCACTAAGAGTATCTGCAAAGGCAGTCTCTATTTTGATAGCCAAGGTCAAGTGTGCTAAAAGAAAGCCTCGTGTGAGGTGAGGTAAGGCTTGGCCCATGGCAGTATTGATGTAGTTTTGGAATATAGGTGAGGTTTGGTGGGGTGAGGTCCGGAACTGATGACTAGGAAAGAGTTATTGAGATGTCTTAGGTGCAAAATGGTGATTTTATTAAAGCTTGGGGACAGAGCCAGTGGGCAGGAAGAGCTGCTGAGTTGGGGGAGGTAAGGAAAAGGGAGGTTTCAAAAGGATTTTCATATGCTAAAGAGGATCTACAAGATACTGGAGGCCTTGCCATTGTCAAGTTAAAGGTTGTTTTCCCTCTAGCAAGGTATTAAGATTAAGACCCTTGGAAACTTCCTGAGGAATGTCACACTTATCCCACCCTGGGTGGGGGGAGTCTTTTGCGGGGTGCCAGTTTGTGCTTTGTCCTCAGCTAGCCCTCTTTTCCCCATCGGTCTGGCCTGGAGAGGAGTTGTTCTCCTTCAGGTCACAGCCTCTTAGAAACGGAAAAATTATTTCTTGAAAATTGGCCAGAGCTTAGGGCAATCAATCATTATAGAGAGCTGAATAGGCAGGCGGGCGTGCCCTGGACAGCACCTGCTATAGCTCATCCTGCTGGAACCCCAGCGCTGGCACACCTGGCCTCGCTCCCAGGAGGGGCTGGTGCTAGGCTGAGGAGTGCTCTATCCTTAAGGATCACAAGGGATGTTGCTAGATGCCTGTGTTCTGTCCCTGGGCTCTGACTCTCTGCTAAAGCCTGTGCAAGAGTTCAATACACTGATAATCACTGGACCAAGTCAGGCTAGATATCCAGGCGGCCAGTCTTGCTCACCACTTAGGTTTTAAGGGGACTTTATTCTCACCAAATAAACATACTAAGTTCCCAAATAAATCTGAAATGTTTAAGAATTTGCACCAAAGTATTTTCTTCAAAATGGATTAAAGACCTAATTGTCAGACCTGAAACCATAAATGTTCCAGAAAAAAGCATAGACCATCATGTCTTTGGCATCAACCTGTAACAGTTTTCTAGACATGTCTGCTCAGGCAAAGGGAACAAAAGCAGACACAAACTATGGGGACTACATCAAAATAAAAGGCACAGTGAAACCATCAACAAAATGAAAAGGCAACCTACTAAATGGGAAAAGATATTCACAAATGACATATTTAATAAGGGACTAGGGATCCCTGGGTGGCGCAGCGGTTTGGCGCCTGCCTTTGGCCCAGGGCGCGATCCTGGAGACCCGGGATCGAATCCCACATCGGGCTCCCGGTGCATGGAGCCTGCTTCTCCCTCTGCCTGTGTCTCTGCCTCTCTCTCTCTCTCTGTGACTATCATAAATAATAAGGGACTAATATCCAAAATATAGAAACAACTTATACAACACCAAAGAAACAAGTAATCAGATTAAAATGAGCAAAAGTGGCAAAAGAGCTGAACAGACTTTTTTTAAAAAAGAAGACATGCAAATGCTCAAAAGATATATGAAAAGAAGTTCAGTATCACTCATCGTTTGGGAAATACGAATCAAAAAACCACAATGAGATCCTACCTCACACCTATCAAAATGGCTAAACTCAAAAACACAAGAAACAAGTGTTGGTGAGGATGTGGAGAAATAGGAGCTCTCATGCACAGTTGGTGGGAATTCAAAATAGTACTGATGAAATTTTGGAGTATAGGTAAGGTCTGGAGCCGACATCCAAGAAAGAATTTTTGAGACATCTTTGGTGCAAAATGGTGGTTTTATTAAAGCCCAGGGACAGGATCCGTGGGCAGAGAATGCTGCCTTGAGGTCACAAAGAGTGGCTGGTTATATACTTTCAAGTTGGGAGGGGGCTAGGGGGGAGTATAAGTCTCTAAGGAAATTTGGAAGCAAGGTCTCCAAGACCCTGAGGGGATCAGCTATTGTTGGGAAAGGTCACTTATTACTGCCTAATAAAACCTGAGTCAGGAGACTCTTCAGATGTACATCGGGCCATGTGCTTGGGGGATGATCACCAACATGTATCTTGGGGGTTTACAGATGAAGTCCCTAGAGCAATGTCCCTTTGCCTGTTTCAAGGACTTGTTAATGTGCTGCTCCAGGCTTGTGCCTTGTCCTCAGTTAGCCCTGTGTTCCCCCATCAGTACAGCCACTGTGGAAAACAGTACAGAGATTCCTTAAAAAATTAAACAGAAATACTACATGATCCAGTAATTCTATTAATGGGTATTTATCCAAAGAAAATGAAAACACTAATTGAAAAAGATATATGCACCTGTATGTTTATTGCAGGATTATTTACATTAGTTAAGATATAGAAGCAACCCAGGATCCATCAACAGATGAATGGATAAAGAAGTCATATACATATATATAAAACACATATAATGGAATATCACTAAGCCATCAAAAAGGATGAGATCTTGCCATTTGTAACAATATGGATGGATCTAGAGGGTATTATGCTAAGTGGGATAAGTCAGACAAAGACAAATACCATTGGATTTCACTTACATGCAGAATCCAAAAACCAAACAAATAAACAAAAACTAGAAACAGATCCATAAATATAGAGAAAAAAACTGATGGTTGCCAGAGGGGAGGGGTATGGGGAAATAGGCAGAATGAGTGAAGGGAGTGGGAGTTACAAGCTTCCAGTTATGAAATGCATAAGTCATGAGGATGAAAGGCACAGCATAGGGAACATAGTCAATGGTATTGTAACCAGGTTATATAGTGATAAATGGCAGCTATCCTTGAGGTGAGCACAGGATAACGTATAGTTATTGAATCACCCTGTTATACACCTGAAATTAATGTTAAATTTGTGTCGACTGTACTTCAATAGAAATACATTAGAGTAACATTTTTAAAAATATTTTCCTATTACAATAACTTTTTATAATTATTGTTGCTCTGTTTTTCTTTTCTTTATAATTAACTCCATGGGTGACTGGCTTAGGTTCAGTTTCAGAATAAGACCAAGAATTGGTCCTTTGTAACATAACTATTTTTTAATTTTAATTATTTGAAGTGTGTGACACTTCTGCCTTTATCACCAGCACAGACTCTTTCAATGTGCACATCCCATGTATTTTTAATATGACAATAATAAACTATGAACTTTCACTCTTTAGGACAATCCACATGGGCAATTATTTGAAAATGATGATTCAGTGATGTTGACACTGCCAAACTAACCCCTTGCCTGGAAAGCCAAACAAGACAATCATGACAACTGATTTATGACAATCTGAAACTCATCATACCTCACACAGTGTGGAATACAAGCAAATAATATTTGGAAATGCAGTTCGACGAAGGCCAAACATGGAAGAGAAAGGCTGTTCGTTGTCACGCAAGGTCAAATCTCTAACAAGGCAGTAGAAATCCATTCTTAAGACCTTGATTAATCAAAACCTATGATCAAACAGCTCGTGGCAAGATGTATTGCACATTGTCGGTTTCAGTTCATTGTGGAAAACCCTCCCTCCAATTTACATTGAAGCAACAAGTATTACATAAAAGAAAGATATTCTTTATACATTATCCCTAACAGCCTTCCATTGCAATAGAAGTTACACTATTCGTAGTGCATTTAAAATTAGAAACCATTTTTTTTTCCTAATTTGCTGCCTATATCTGATTTTCTAGCAATCAAAGGTTTTGGAAGATGGGACAGTGACATGCACACTGTGGTGTGCCACAGAGATCTGCCTCCCCATCGCTCCCAGCCCCACCACTGTCCCAGCATAATTTCCTACCCACAGCACTATTGCCATCTTAGACTGAATAGTTCTTTGTGTTGGGGGCTGTCCTGTGAAGGGGAGGGTGTTTAATAGCATCCTAGGTCTTTGTCTATTAGAAGCCAGTAGTGTCCTCATTCCAACTGTAAGAACCAAAAATGTCTCCAGACTTTCCCAAATGTCCACCTCCACTGCCCTTGGTGTGAAGCTAAAGAGAAGAACCATGCTTGAGACTCTGCCCTCTTCCAGCTGAGGAAAACTCTGAGGGCCCCCTTCCCCCACCCCAGCCCCAGAGCTCCCTGATTGACAGGCGAGGCCTTTGCTGTGAATGCCTCACCATTCAGGGTCTCCCTCCTCCCAGTCAGTCCAACATCTCATACAGAGGTGAATGCCATCAGCTCACACCGACTGTGAATCCCCACCTCCGTCTGCTTTCCCACTGGAACCAATGTGTAACAGACATCGTATTTCCTCAATTCACAGAGGTGCATTTTTATCACATTTTATCATCAGTGAAATCAGATTGTCTTCCAACCGATGGCATGCTATAAGTTAATTGGCAGCATGTTTTCTTTCTTAGGGCAAATAAAATAACAGTCTTAAAATGAATCCTATTTTAGTTGATTCAATATAATAGATAAAATTACAATTTGGCATGAGAAAACAATGCATTAGCCTCAGATTATTCAATGCTTTAGTCAAAATGCTGGCTGGGGAGTGGGAGTGTAAATATCTGTGCTAGCTATTTTCTTAGTTACTAGTAATATTTATGTTTTAATAGATTATAAAGTGAGGGATGCCTGGGGGGCTCAGCAGCTGAGCATCTATTTGCTTTGGCTCAGGGTGTGATCCTGGAGGCCTGAGATCAAGTCCTATATTGGGTTCCCCACAGGGAGCCTGCTTCTCTCTCTGCCTGTGTCTCTGCCTCTCTCTCTCTCTCTCTCTCTCTCTGTCTCTCATGAATAAATAAAATCTTTTTTAAAAAGATTATAAAGTGATAGATATAAACAAAGCTGCATTATTTTTTAAAACTCTATTTTCTCATTAAGTTACATATATAAAATATATATGTAAGAGCCAATGTCCTCTGCTCCACGTTGTATTTACATCCTCTAGGTCATGACTTGTCTGCAACATAAGGCATCTAAACCTATAACTAACCTGTATCATGGCTTCTACAATCACTAGGTAGATCATGCAGGAAGAACTACATTTTCAGAAGCCCATGTCCTGAAACTACCTCTCTCTGCCTTTAGAGATCTCGGCTACATTGCAAGCAGTTCAATGTAATTGCAGTCTGTTGGTATGTAATTGTCTGTGATTTGACATTGAGCAAGAGATTCTTTTTTCCTTTCCCAAATCAGTAAAGTACTAATATAATGGGTTTTTTTTTCAGCTTTAAAAATTGTCTCTAATTAAAACAGATTTGAATTATTTATGCATTAATGCTCCATTTACTTTTTTGAGATGTTTAAAATATTTTGAGCTACAATGAAACTTGCAATGCTAAACTCTTACAGGTTTTCAAAGGAGCCATATGTATATATTTCAAAAAGTAGCAATCATTCTCAGAAAAGACAAAAGTTTTTAAAGTGTGTTATGCAAAACATGGGCTACTTGATAAAGCATTCGTATTAAATAGTCATAGGAATATATTTCCAGCATGAGGCTAACACCACAGTTGACCCAGAACAATTGTAAAATCAAACATTCAAAGTCAAAAGTATAATTTCAATAATTGTAGCTCGACAACATGTGATTGCCTAAACATTTCCTTGTGTATAAAATAACAACCCTTTTATAATTTAATTGGTGGTTTATCTTGGACATTGTCAAGGCAGGTAATGGGGTACTCTTAAATACTCAGGCAGCCCAGGTCTACCTGGGTAGGTGCAAAATATCATCTTCCAAAACAACTGATATACATAGACCACAAATTTAGGGAATTTTCATACACAAGGCAAACATTGGACTCTGGATGCAGGATCTCATTTTCCAGCTCAAATAACGACCCAATCAAATGCAATTTAATTACCTTTCGGTCACAATCAATCCATGCACATTCCATGATCTTATCAGTTGATTATAAAAAGATGCCACAAGACAGAGTGCTTCATCATCTTTTTTTTCATTCAGCAATTAAGGCACAATAACTCTTGCCACGAGGCATATTGATGGCAGCTGTAATGCCTAACTAACCTTCATAAAATACTATCTACATCTGCTCTCAGGTCACATCACACTATTAGTGACAGCAGCACAAGCTACTTTTAAAACTGTTTTTATTGATGGCTGCAGGTGGCCCTTGTTAGTTCTGTGATAATACTAGTTTAATTGAACCATAGAATGAAATTAGCCCAACTTCCTAAAAAGTTTTTCCAGATATGCTGACAAAGGGAAATATGAAGTGGGTAAGGAAATGGCATTTAAAGAGCAAGCAGACTTTCCTAAAATAAAATAGTTGGGTTGATTTAATGAGACCATCTTGAAAAAGTGAGTAAAATAGTCTTGGCATATTACATTTCAGTATATGCCTGTTTCATTGTGAAACAGAAACAAAAGCAAAAAACTAATCGCTATGCCTTTTTTAAAACTGCCAAATTTTGTGTTTTCACCAGTTCCACTTATTTTACGAAAGAAAAGTCCAAGATGTTTTTCTAGTGGTTAAGAATTAAAGTTAAACAAGCACATGTTTTTTTTTTTTCTTGCCTTTATACAGAACAACAAAGGGCATTAGAAACACAAGAGGTTACAGTGAAATCCTTCACTGAAGGATTTCTATTACAAAATGCAAATGTACCCCCTGAGAAGAAAACATACAGGTGTTTCTTGATGCAACAAATATATATTTATATTAGGGGTTAGAGATAAATTCTATATTTGTCATTTTATCTGTTTTGCTTGTGGAGTCTTTCTTAACCAGGTACTATAGAAATAAGTGGCTTAAAGGAGCTATAACTGGCATGCAATATAACAATTTAGAAATCTGCTCCTGATGTGAATCAGTTTCAATCAGCTGCTGTGACAAGTCTCCACGTTTGAAAAGTAAAAATAAGAAGTGCGGGCAAGAATCAAGCAGACTGATAAAAGAATTATTATTATATTGGTCTTAGCATTTTTCTTTTCCTTTACTTTTCCAATTACCGTTATTGTTATTTTATCAGACTTATGCAAAGACACCATATACCTGTATTTAGAATGCCCAAAATTACAGTGGCTCTTAGATCATGATTCAGAAGCTTGGTCAGAAATAGGATCTCATATTTTAAGTGTTTATCTGACACTATCCTTGCAAACTGCTTCAGGCTTTTGAAGTCTTTCAAAGGGATTCTTAATTCAAATCCACTTAGACTATGACCATAAAATAAAAGAAGGATATTGGAAGTCTTAGCACTGCTGAGATTTTTGTTTTGTTTTTTTAATTCTCTAACAGCAAACGTAAACATGATAGCATTTTCTTTGAAGACATTAGAAGAAAAAAAAATTTTTTTTAGAAGAAAAAAATTTGTTCCAAGTCATAATGCAACAGAAAGGTTTTCTAAAGAAGGAAGGAATGTCTGAGTAAAATATTTTAGTTTGGGGTAGCACAAAACCACTGTGGTTTTCAGCAGTGAATACCTAAGAACTGAAGGCTCACTTTCATCTGGAGGCCAGGCTATCATTCCAGAGGCCCTACTCTTGAGGTGGGCCTGTCACACAAAGGCTGCAGCCAACCCAGAGTAGGTTCTCCTGGGTGGAGGGTGGTGTCAGCTACCAACCACAAAAGAGAAAAATAAAGTGATGCTGTGACTGTCTCTTGACCAACAACTTTTTATGGCTGTTGTTGAGGTTAGATCCATACTAAGCTTTGACATCTGATGTATTCTTGTGTTTGAAATTAGATCAATCCACTAAAGTATAAGAAAGAAAAACCTAAAAGGACAGACTTTTCAATAAATGGCGCTGGGAAAACTGGACAGCCACATACAAAAGAATGAAACTGGAACCCTGTCTTACACCACTTACAAAAATCAACTCAAAATTGATTAAAGATTTTAGCTTAAGAATGAAAATCATAAAACTCCTAAAACAAAATGTAAGAGATAAGTTCCTTGACATTGGTCTTGGCAATGTTTGTTTATTTGCTTGTTTAAAAAAAAAAAACAAAAGCAAAGGCAACAAAAGATGAAGTGGGACTACCTCAAACTAAAAGCACATCAACAAAATGAAAAGGCATCCTACAGAATGGAAGAAAATATTTGCAAACCACATATCTGATAAGGGGTCAATATCCACAAATATTTACAGAATGCATACAACTCAGTATCAAAAAAACCAGAATTTTTAAAATGGGCAAAGGACATGAAGAGATTTTTTTTCCCCAAAGAAGATAGACAAATGAGCAACAGGTATATAAAAAGAAGCTCAATATCACTCATCATGGGGAAATGCAAATCAAAACCATGATGACATATCACTTCACACTTGTTAGAAAGACAAGAGATACCAAGTGTGAATAAAGATGTGAAGAAAAGGAAAGCTTTGGAATTGTGGATGGGACTGTAAGTTGTACAGTCACTCTGGAAAATAATATGGAGCTTCATCAAGAAATTTAAAAAGAGGCATGCCTGAGTAGCTCAGCAGATGAGCGTCTGCCTTTGGTTCAGGGTGTGATCTCAGGGTCCTGGGATGGAGTCCCACATGGGGCTCCCTGCATGAAGCCTGTTTCTCCCTCTGCCTATGTTGCTGTCTCTCTCTCTCTCTCTCTCTCTCTCTCTCTCTCTCTGTGTGTGTGTGTGTGTGTGTCTCTCATGAATAAATAAATAAATAAAATCTTTTAAAAAAAGGAATTAAAAAGAGAACTGCCATATGACCCAGCAATCCAACTTCAGGCTATATATCCAAAGAACTAAACTATTTTGAAGAAGTATCTGTACACCCACGTTCATGGCAGCATTATTCACATTAATGGCCAAGACATGGAAACAAACTAAGTGACCACTGACAGGTGAATAGATAAATAAAATGTGTGTATCTATGTTTGTGAGTGTGTGTGTGTATACACACCATGGAATATAGTCAGCCTTTAATTTTTATTTTTTTAAAAATTTTCTTTATTTATTCATGAGAGACAGAGAGAGAGAGGCAGAGATACAGGCAGAGAGAGAAGCAGGCTCCATGTGGGAAGCCCCATGCAGGACTCAATCCCAGGACCCCGGGATCATGACCTGAGCCAAAGGCAGATGCCCAACCACTGAGCCACCCAGGCATCCCATATTCAGCCTTTAAAAAGAAGGAATTTCTTCCATTTGCAACAACATGAGTAAAACTGGAAGACATTATGCTAAGTGAAATAATCCAGACAAATAAAGACTGATACTACATGGAATCACTTATATGTAGAATTTTTTAAAAAGTCAAATTCATAGAAACAGTGTAGAATGTAGTTTCTAGGGGTTGGGCTTGGAGAAAATAGGGAGAAGCTGGTAAAAGGGCACAAACTTTCAGATACAGATGGTCTCTGACTTATAATTTGATAATTTTTTGACTTTTTGATGATATGAAAGTGATGAAAGTGATGATATGAAAGTGATATGCATTCAGTAGAAACTAATAGTTCAAATTTTGAATTAGATTCTTTTCCCAGGCTAGTGACATGCCCGGTGATCCTCCCCCATGAAGATCCATTGTTGGACAATCTCAATAAGCCACAGCTTCCAGTCGGCCATAGGAGGACCAGGGTGAGCACCTGATGCTCTGACATCCAACTGTACCCATACCACCATTCTGTTTTTCACTTCCAGTACTGTATTCAACACATTACAAGAGATATTAACACTTCATTATAAAATAGGCCTTGTGTTAGATGACTTTGCCCAAGTGTAAGCTAAGCTAAGTATTCTGGGTGCATTTGAGGTAGGCTTGACTATGCTACTGTGTTTGGTAGATTAGATGTATTAAATGCATTTTGACATGATTTTTTCAACTTACAGTGGGTTTTTTGAGACATAAGCCCATGGTAAGTTAAAGAAGATCTATAGAGGGATGCCTGGGTGGCTCAGCGGTTGACACCTGCCTTTGGCTCAAGGCATGATCCCGTGGTCGCAGGATCAAGTCCCACATCGGGGTCCCTGTATGGAGCCTGCTTCTCCCTCTGCCTACATCTCTGCCTGTCTCTCTGTGTCTCTCATTAATAAATAAATAAAATCTTAAAAAAAAAAAAGGAAGATCTATAGAAGATGAAAAACATCTGAAGATCTAATTATAACATGGTGACTATAGTTGATAATACTTTATTATATAATTAAAGCTTGAAAAGAGAATGGAATTTAAGTGCTCTCACCTAAGTAAATAAATAAGAAATAAATACAAGCTAGATAAATGATAGGTAAGCAGATAAATGATAGATGAGGTGATGAATGTGTTAATTAACTTGATGGTTGAAATACTTTCATTGTGTATATGCATACCAAATCATCACATTGCATAGTTAAATGTATTATAGCTTTATTTGCCAGTTATACCTCAATAAAGCTGAAATAGGAAAGCAAAACCCCAGCAGTGTCAAATGCATATATGTTGAGAAAAATAAAGTAAAATATCTCTCATACTTGGATGGTATAAAATAAGAGCAAAAGTGACTCAAACTTTTTTTTTTTAAGAGTGGTTATTTTCTTTTTAAAGATTTATTTATTTATTTATTTATTTATTTATTTATTTATTTATTCAGAGAGAGTGAAGAGAGAGGCAGAGACACAGGCAGAGGGAGAAGCAGGCTCCCCGCAGGAAGCCCGATGTGGGACTCGATCCCAGGACCCCAGGATCACACCCCGGGCTGCAGGTGGCACTAAACCGCTGCGCCACCGGGGCTGCCCGACTCAAACTTTTTGATAACACGTTTTGCTCCCTATTTAATAAAGGGAACACATTTAATCCCAATGTTTTAAATATATTTAACATTTTATGAGAAAGGATGGCTTTTTTAAATATCAGTGAAATATATTTATTTTTGGCTGAAAGTAATGAGGAAACGCTCTACCATTTAAAATAACATACAGAAGATATACTTAAGAATGATTGATAGAGAAGCTGATATCTAAGAGATTCCAGTTATAAAGATTTACTAAGTAAGGATCACAGTGAATGTGAAATGAATCAGTCATTGATTGAATCGCCTCTATGTGTTAGATGCTTTACCGTCTTTATCTCCGATTCTGAAAACTAGGTATTGTTATCCTTGTTTTATAAATGAGATTGAGGGAGCATGCTCTCAAGGTCAGGGTGAACTTTCCTCTTTGCTTGGCAGAAAAATGTATGCCTAGTGACCTAAATTACAAAGAGTAGCACAGAAATTCGGTCCTGCAGGGCCTTTAGCTAGATGGATGGATGTGCCAACGTAAATGGAAAAATCCATCTCAAATTTATATATAATCAGAAAGGATTACTGCAACTGGCATTGCTGATAGAGATAAGTGTAAGGAAGATTTTACTTGCACCTTCACTCAGTATTTCAGACGGTATAGTCAGCCCTTCTCTACTGAACAGCATCCTAAGCCACCTAGAAAATCATCACATTTGCCTTTGGCATAATTGACCAGGATTCCGCCTGCCTTTTGTGGTTTGCTGAGGAGATCAGGAAGCCGAAAAGAGCGTATCAGCCCGATCTGGAGCGTGCCTTCGGGACTGCGCAGGTGCTTTTTTGGTATTTCGAGGGTTTCCTAGAACAGAGAGGGAGGCACCTCCTGTCTCATACAGATGCTAAATCCCTCTCTGATTCCTCCATTCAGGACTATTTTGTTTGGCTTAATGAAAATTGTTAAGTGGAGAAAGGAAAAATACCAGTCAACCAACAGCCAGGCTAGTGAAGAAAAGATCTAATATGGCGGGTGGGGGGGTCACCCCAAGAATCTGACAAAGCCAGACACATTTGTTGGTGTGGAACCCTGTGAGTCATGGCAGCCCTCTCACTCTGCTCAGCAGGCCCCAGAGCCTTGCAGATGCCTAATTATCATTACAATGCATTCTAACACTATCTACCTTTTCAAATTTCCTCCTCTGGGGGTATGTATTATATACATGTTCATATACTACCAGGCCACTACATTTCTCTAAAAATTACATTTTATTGCCATGAAGCATTCCGAATTCTTTCCTTTCTGTCTCATTTCTTATTCTTGTTCATTAAAAAAAATATATTTTCCTCTCATCATGCTCGACTCACTAACCAAATCAGTCTTATTTACCGCTGGATACTTTTCAGAAGAAATCCATATTGTAGTGATAACTATTCTATTTTTGTTCTATTTTCAGCTCTTACATGTATTTATATCCTCCTCTTATCTCCTTTTATTCCAATTTATTTATTTTATTTTCCAATTTCTTCATTGGAATTTCTGCTTAGACATTTTAATAGGATTTTTTTCATCAAGATAAACGATGAATATTTATAAATTTTCTATGAACATACAAAGAACGCATAGTATCTGATAATAGGGTACTGCCTGTATCTTCATTAAATATGACTTGTTGATTAAATGAGTTGAATCTTTAACATGAATGCTTATTTTTCCTCCTATTTAATTAGTGCATTTCCAAAAAAGTGCATGTTAACATCTCATTATAATTATTTTTATTTTCTTCAAGATTTGCACATTAGGAATACTTGCACTCCGTATCTGCCCCATTGTTTAGTTCATAATGTGTTGATGTATCTACTTGTTGATTGTGACTTTTGTTATCATGTGTTTCAGTTCTTCAGACCATCTTCTTTCAGCAAACCTTAACAATGTCCGTGGCACTTTTTCGTTTCCTGTTAAATAGTACATCTTTGTCTCTGTCCATTTAATTTCAGTGTTACTTTGTCCATTCCGCACGCAATTCTTATAAAGAGCATCTTACCGAACTGTGCTTGTTTTCTAAAACTGATTAGACTGTTTTGTTTTCAATAAGGGAATTCAGGATCTGGTGAGCCTCCCAGCCACTACACGCAGAGAGATGGCAGGGGCTTCTCCTGTTTGATCACTTCCACGCATTCAAAGTATCTGGTATCGGATGATTGGGTGGCTCAGTTGGTTAAGCACCTGCCTTCGGCTAAAGTAATGATTCCAGGGTCCTGGGAATCAAGCCCTGCTCAGTGGGGAGTTTGCTTCTCCCTCTCCCTCTGCTTCTCCCCCTGCTTGTTCTCTCTCTCTCTTTTTCTGAAGAGAAAAAGTCAAATAAATAATCTTTAATAAATGTTTTTAATGTATCTGGAATTACTGGACACCAGCTTCCACTTTGGCTGCCAGTCCAAAGCTCATCCTGTGGCTTAGGAGGAGGCAAGGCCACAGCTCTTTCCCCTGGTGAGCTCCATGGATCTGCCTAACACATGATCTGCAAGGCTTTCCAAATTAGGCAGAAGATCCAGGCTTAGGACAGACACCTAATAAACAGCAGAGTATATGGGACCATAGAGGTCACAGTGATACCAACAGGTTGTAGAATCAGAGAGGATTCTAGAAGGTGATGGTCAGTGCTATTAATTGCTGCCCAGAGGTCATAAAACAACTTAAAACTATCTACTGGATTAAGCTTCTTGAAGGCCATTATTTGGGTTGGGTAGAGCAGTTTCTGTGAAAGGGGAAGAGAGAACACATGGAAGTCATCTGAGGTGTAGATGGCAGGGAGCAACTGGAGATAGAACTGTCTCAACTCTGAGTATCACACTCAATCTAATCTCCCATGGCATGAAGTCAGCAATCTTCAGCACAGTCTCTGGCCTCTCCCACCATGACCACCATGAAAGCAGACACCAGAAGACACTATACTATGGGGCACACTCACCTTTCCTCATCCAGACTCCTTGGAGCAACCTTCACCTTATGTCTTCCACTTCAGGTCCCAGCATCCTGGGAAAAGCAAAGCCCATCCTACAGTTATTGAGATCATAGGGAACCAATCTAGTCAACAGCAAGCTAAGAAGAGTTTTATTTTTTATGTTCCACCGTGCTGCCCATGGGAAAAGGGGAGAATGCAACACTTAATTCACAAGGGAAATCTTGCAGTTTACTAGTTTAAAAAAAACAACCTGATTTTAAACTTTATTGTTTATTAATGCATCTTTAGTGTTTTTTACTTTTTAAAATCTATCTCCTCACCAGAAAATTAAGTCTCTGACCTCCAAGAAATTTCCTTTAAGTAATTCCTAGCGGTGGTTACTGGTGGATTGCTAATGTTCTCAGAAACTTGCGGTGACACAGGGTAAATGTGCTCATTAATCTCCGTCCCAGGGGTCCTCATCCAGATGGGTCTGCCTTGCCATCCCACTTCACTATAAAGTCTTGATTTCCATTTGTCTCAAGATCAGAGCTCTGTGAGCTAGAGCTCTGTGCTGAACACTCAAGAGGCTCAAGTCTAATTACTTAAAAAAAAATCACTTTGAGAAATGAAATGGGATTCTAAGAATCATTATATGAAAAAAATTAGTATTCATAAAAGTGCAGAGATTAATATAATGTACTTTTTACCCAGAAGGAAAAGAATGTTATTTTGTAATATTTGCTTCCATTTTTTTAATTATAGACGTAAAATATCCCTCATGAAGTTGAAATCCTCTTTATCCCCCTTGATTTTGGAGATGTGAATGTACTATATAATCCTCTACTCCATGGTCTTATACATTTTCATACATATACATATCCACCTACAGTACTGGGTTGTAATTCTGTTTGTAGGTTTTAAATGAAATCATATTGGGTGTGATATTATATAACATACTTTATTCCCCAATGTTATCTTCTCAAGATCTACCAATGTTGATAAAAATAGATCTGTGATATTCATTTGAGAATCATGTACTATTCCATCATATGAATGGACCAGAGGCTCTGTGTCCATTCCCTACTTCTCTCTGGAAGCCTTGCTTCTAATCCAGGTAGGCATGTGGTAGGGCTTCCTTCCCATCATGGTTGTCAAAGAGCTGGCCTGCCACCCCATCTTAGGCAGGTGTCTCTGCTTAATGGCAAGTATTATAACCACAGAAGGCACTTGCTTTACTACACCTTTGTTCAAAATACAGACTTGAGGTACTAGGTTGTGATACGCATCTGTCAGTTCCTAAGTGTGCTTGCTCCTTCCCATCAGACCAGCTGTGCTCATGGCTGGGATGCAGTTCTTGCTGTCTAGTGTCTATGGTGGGGTTGCATGGTTGGGATGCCGGCTGGGATGCAGTTTGTCTAGTCTTCATGGGGCTGCTTCCTTTGGACCACCCTTCAAACCCTCTAAGCTCTGCAGAAGAAGTGCTTTCTTTTATGCCTCTGTTTGTAGGAAGCAATTCTTATTGCTGAAATTGAACCTACAATTCTACAGACAGCACTATCTAGTATCTCCCCGGAAACAGTAATCCAGAGGTTTTACTATTTAATATTCCTTTTGCATTGTGTGAGCTATGAATAGAATAAACACGACAGAGAAGGGTGTGATCAGTGTTGCGGACAACTATAGCATAAGGAATGTATTGAGGAGATGGGACTGGGGCTGAGCGCTAAAGCGTGGGCAGGTCTGGATGGATGGAGAGGCCAGAGACGTGGGGCCCAGAAGGGAAGCAGAGGGCGCAGCCCAAGGAGGAAGGTGTGGGAGTGATGGGAGCAGCAAGAAGTTTTTTTCCTGGGAGAGGAGCCAAGTGCTATAGATGAGGAAGATGGTATCAGACATTGAGCACCTATCTTGTTAGATGCACAGAGCTCCCCATGGGAGATGCTGAACCAGAATCCTGGAGGAGCAGAAGGAATCCAATAACCACACAAAGATAAGAGCAAATAAGTTACAAATCCAACTACAGATTCCAAGTTAATTAACCTCACCTCTTTCATGTAAATTTGGAGTCGGATCTTCACGATAAAAAACTTAATAAGTAAGGGATTTGAAAATAATTTCAAATAATTGTTTTTGTCAAGGATGATCGTTTTAAGAAACAAGTTGAATTAATGAGAAGAATTGTCACTGGAGGCCACGGGCACCAGTCTCTAGGTGGCAGGTGGAGGGATCTGGTGCAAACAGCTTGCCCACAAGGACAGCACCGCCACCTGCGCAGCCGCCCAGAACCGGTGTGTCACTGCCCTGCAAGGTGTCAGCCTGCTGCTCTTGGTCACTTGCTGCAGGATTGGCTAGGCTGGGGCCCATGCCCCCGGGCAAGCGGGAAAGGGCTGCCCGGGGAGAGCCAGGCATGGTGGGCTCAGAGCCAGAGGCGGCCTGGCCCTTCCACTAAGACTCACAAAGTTAGGGATTTCCCAAAAATGAGGCAAAGCACAACCAAAAAAAAGTCATGGCTGACCCTCCTACCTATGAGCACATCGAGTATTTTCCAAAGGGAGTCATTAAAATAATTTTGGTGACTTTCTCCTGAAATGATGTGTGATGTGAACAGTGATGCTAATGTGGTCAGACACATGGCCCCAGGCTAGAGAAACGCAGACCAAAGTGGCTCGGGTCAGTTCTGGTAGGAGCTGGGATGGCCGGCTCTTCAGATGACTTGGCCTCCCACGGAGCCCACAAACACCAGCATGCTCCCCATCTACCGCCCCCCCTTCCCCCTGAAGTGTTCCCTGTCTCCTACCCTGTCTTTGGGCTCCACCAGCCCCCAGCCCACCCACCTCCCAGGCCATAGAAGAGCTGCTGCGGGGGCCCGGGGCAGAGCCACAGCTGTCCTCCACACCCGTGCTCAGACTTGCTTCTCTTCAGTGCTCCCCCATGAGAATGTGGCTGTGACCTCACTCTGCTCCCCAAACCCTCCAAAGTGGGTCTTCATTCGCCATGTTGCCAAATGGAGTCATTGGCTAAATCCAGGCCCCAGTCATATCTTATTTCGTCGATATCATATTTGTATTTTTTAAGTCACTTAACTACCCACATCTAGAAATATGCAGCATCTATGTTTATTCAATAATGGATTTTTCGGCTCCTCCTGAAATATTAGAAGACCCTCTGATGTTGGACCTGTTTTCCAGAATCCTTAGATGTAGCCTTGGCCTCCAGGTCCCCTCCAGGCTCACGTCGCTGGGGGGCACTCCCACCAGACCCTTGAGGGATTTGGGCCCTTGCCCCTAGCCCCACCTGGGCCCTCACCAGCCTGCTGTGTGATGGGCTGGGGTGGGAGGAGGGGACACCCCCTGCCAACTCGAGAAGCCCCCCCCCCACCCCGGGTGTTTTCAGTGCCTGCATTCTTCCCTTGGAGCTGCCTCCAGAGTGGCATTCAAGCTGGTGGCACCTGATGCCAGGGATGCACTCCGCAGCAGGACCCTGACCTCTGGGAAGCTGTTTCTTTAGGTGGATTCGTCCCCCTGAGCCCGTCCCCTGTGTGGCCAGAGGTAAGAGAACAAATGGAGGCTCCTGCGCTAAATAAAGATCAGAAACAATGAAAAGTCATAATCCGAACCAATCGAATCTAACCTCCCATTTAGACAAACACACCTTCATAAGCATCCAGAAGGCCAGGTTCAGATGGAAAATTGTCAAACTTCTCTGGGCTTCTCTCCAAAATGGACAGTGTGGAGACCGCCTAGCTGGGCCAGCATCTCCCCTTCTGGGGCTGGTCACCCCCATCTGAGAAGGAAAACCAGCCCCCCACGTCTGGGAACCTGGAAGGAGGGCTCAGTGCGGCCATCACAGGCGCCACAGGCCTCCCCTGTTGGACATTATCTCAGACAAGGTCAGACAGGGTCACTCTGAGACTCTAATAAAGTGAGACAAAACAAGGACACCTCGTTATTTGTCTAAACACAGGTAGAAACAGTCACCATACAAACTACAAAATAGCAAACGTCCCGTCTTCAGGCTTCTCTCCAATTACTTCCTGACCCTGACTCCAGTCTGCTGTCTCTGCGGATGCGATTTGTTGAGATACCACATCACAGAATTATCCCTCTTTCCGACAGTGCTCACTGTAGAGTGAGTCCCAGCTTCGTTAGCTCTTCACCAAAGGACCCAACCAAAGCCCAAATCTTATAGCTTACCCTCTTATGAGAGACCCCACAGTCCCTGGTCCCCCCGTGAGAAATACACCCGCTTGTTCAACTATAGGTGTGTTTGTTACTGGCGGTCTGTGCTGGAGCACATGACAGACTCACCCCAAGCAGTGGAGAAAAGATGAAATAGGGAATTCGGAGAGCAGGCCTATGAGTGATCTGCTGTCCTTTATGCACACCCTGATGACAGACAGCCTTCACCGAGCACCTGCACCCAGCACCTGCACCAAGCACCTGCACCAAGCACCTGCACCCAGCACCTGCACTGAGCACCTGGGCCAAGGACCTGCTCTGAGCCCAGCTCTGCTCAAGCCCAGCTAGGACCTTGACTGCTCTCAAAGGGACAGACCCAGTCCAGCAGCTTCTGGAATCTTGCCTAGCCAAGTGATTCTGCTTTTCTCAGAGACCCGGCTCCACTCCGCCTTAGCTCAGGCAGCTGTGAAAACAATTACCTGCTGCATCCTGGCAAAGGACAATGGCCTGGTTTTAAGTGATACAGTGACCACGAGGGCAGTTGTATTCAGAAATTTTGTGCCATACATGCGTCTCACCAAAGCGTTTTAAAAAAATGTCTTATGCTTTCTTCATTTTGATTTGAAATTCATAACTTCAACTGTTGTAATTCATAACTGTGAGCTCTGAGGCAGCTGAGAGGCAGTGGCTCACCCCCTTGACCTACGCATAACGAATTCAGTCAGGAGAGCCGGGTCCTCACAGCACTCAACCATAGTCGTTCTCGAAAGGAATTGAGAGAACTTAATTCTGCTCATTCTGCTTATTCATACCTTAGTTTATTCCCCCAATAGTGTGAACTGCTTCACCAAGGCACGTCTTTAAAAAGGAGGATCAAATAATTAAAAAAAAACACAACAGAAGGGGAAATCAAAATGGCCAAGGACTCAAGAGAGTGTCCCCTGCTCTGCATCGGAGTCCCTTCTGTGTGCCCTTCCCAGCCCCACTGGCAAGCTCAGCCTCCTGATCTCCCAGGCTCACAGACTACCACCTCTGTCCCCTCGAACCCAGAACTCCTCTCAGTCCACGTCTGGTCAGTCACCCACCGTGAGAAGCTGCACACCTCCAGCCATCCCCTCATGTTCTGCACTTTTCTCCGTGATTCTGTCCCCTCTGTCTTGTCCCTCATGAAACTGTCACCAAAACCTCATTCTTCTCTCCTCGTACCTTCTTGTTGTAATAACTCCCCCCAGACACCCTTGAGAGTGATCCTTTCTCCCAGAGCCCTGGCACCCTGAGCCTGGGTCATGTCTACTGGGCCTCTGTGGTTGTTTTTAGATTGCACTCTCACCCACTTCCCTAAAGCTCCCAGCCTTGAATCTACATCACCGAACTAACTCATGCACTGTGCCTCACTGCAGTGGCCTCTACCCCAGCCACTGCCCAACAGTTTTGAACATCTGCTCAGAGTCTGCTGACACTCTGATGCTCATGGCTTAATTTTGGGAATTTTGATACATTTACCTGCTCTTCCAGCCCCTGTTGGATTCTCTTGGGTTCTCCACTGGCCCATCTCCACAACCTAGCCTCATGCTCCCACAGCCAGACTCAGTCCCCAGGTAAAGTGAAGTCCCAGATCACCAGCATCAGCATCACCTGAGGGCTTGTTAAGAATGCAAGATCTCAGACTTTGACCACAGACCTACTAACTCATATCTGAGACCGTGGGTGATTCTTATGCACAGGAAAGACTGGGAAAGCCCAGCTATGATCTATAGCTGGAACTTCTCCATGATCTCAACTTCCTGCCTCCTATTCTCTGATGAATACTTTTGTTTTTTCAAGTCATTCTCTCTAATACTTCATCATCAACAAGGCTTTGGGCACCATGGGAACCTCAGCTCCATTGGTTGAGCTAACCATCACCCTCACACACATGAAGCCCCCTCCCTTTGCCTTCTTGAGAGAGGCACACATACTAGTCCTAACCACTCCATAGAATATACTCTTTCAAATCCCATACTCTTCTCTTGCTTCTTTGCATCTGCTGGATGCCATCACAGCACTCAGTGTCATTAAATATAACACTCTACCTTTATTGTGCCTGTATCTAGGAAACCAAACATGCCTGGAGAAAACGCACATGACCCCTGTGATGGGTTTCATGTCAGCCATAACCACTTTGAGTGGCCAAACCTGCCTGGTAATCCCCCCATGCTCCTCTGGTACATTGAACCTCCCACTTTCCCATACAAATATCCCACATTGTCTCCTTCTTCCTCAGCCCCTAGCACATCTGCCTACATTGATGATCCTGCCCCCTACTTCACTGAGAAAATGGAAGCCATCAAAGAACAGATTCGTACCTCAATGTATGCATATTACCAGCATCACTTCCACATAGTCCTGTCTTGCCTATCTCACAAGAAGGTGAAGCCAGAAATGTCAGTAACACAGAATCGCATGGCATAAAACCCTGCACAGTTCTAATAATGAAGGATGAGAATCTGACTCTGGGCCTCCCAACAATCAATACAAATTATATACATGAACCATTCTGCTCATAAGTTTCTCTGCACAGCCATTTCCCAATCTCCAAAGCATAAGTCATGTGTACTTGTTTCACCTGCCAACAGGTCTCTGGATCCTGTATCTCACTCACACATTTTTCTGTGCAGGTGGATCTTGAAGACATATTCTTCTTGAAAAGTCTAGTTTATTTCAAACCTTCATTCTTCACCAAGGAATAATGGTGGCATTGATAACTGAAGAAAACCACTTCTAGCAAAAAGTGTTAATATGTGGCATATGTAAAAAATATTTTGGCAGGTTTTATGACGGAGGTAGAAATTGGTTCCTAAAATTCCTAATTGCAATGCTCTGTGAATCTTCAGGAGAATTTTGATTGCCACTGTGTTATTTTGTGTAGCTCCAAGAACTGAGAGGGCAGGCCTGTTGATATTTACAGAGATATGTAGTTCAGATTTAAGACTAAAATGGGGTTGAAGAATAGATTGAAGAATTTTTAAACTGGGGGCTCCTGTGTGGCTCAGTCAGTTAAGCTACCAACTCTTGGTTTCAGCTCAGGTCAGGATCTCAAGGTCATGATCTCAGGGTCATGAGATCAAGCCACTTGTTGGGCTCCACACAGAGCATGAAGCCTGATTAAGAGTCTCTCCCTCTCCGTCTGCCCCTCCTCCTGCTCACTCTCTCTCTCTCCCTAAATAAAAATAAATGAAACCTTTTTTAAAAAAGAATTTTTAAACAAATCATTCAAATATTAGCTGTGATTTTGTTGTCCTCTGGTAATACTTTTCTATTTCCTAAGAGATGATCAGCCATACTTCTTGGCTTCACCCTGAAGAGCTGACCTTGTGTTCCCCACTGACATTCCAAGAACTACCTTTCCCATCCATGTCAGTTTTCTCTGTGCTTGGAACATAGTCAACACATCTTTCTACTTGGCTCCCAGAAGGCTTTCTTCAAACATTATACTGGTGTGTGGGTTTTATTTTTTTCCCTGTTTCTTTGTATGTTTGTTTTAGTATTACAACAGAAGGCACAATTTAAGCCATGTAAGAAATAGGTAAAAATATATATATGTGTGTGTATGTATTTAAAACAAGAAGTCTTCAGATGAGAAATTAAAAAGCCACATAATAATTTTTTTCAATAACTAATCTATTTTCTCCTTTTAAATAAAGGGCAGGGGCTAATTCTGGAACAGTTACTTATCTCTTGCCATGTGTGATTACTAAGATGTTTTTCTCTTTGTTTAGGGACTACAATGTTCAGGAGACCCTCACACTGGCCTTCTCAGGCTGTGAGTCCTATTTTAAGTGCCCTCTAGAAAATGTTTATGTAGTGTCCTTCACAGAGGGCAAGAGGATCGATTAAAAAAGTCATATCTCTTCAATGGAGTTTTGAAATCAAGTGTGTAGAAAAATCCTATATCACATTCTGCCCCCAGGTCTTGTTCTAATTTAATCACATTCATAGGAAACAACAATATTGATTTCTATGGGCAGCTTGTAATAACTTCAGGTACATAGCATCACAAGGAATTGCAAGCCTAAGCAACATTGTGTAACTAATGACTGCACAAAAATAAAACACTGTATGGACATGTTAAGAGATATGCCAAAATCTAAAAAGATTAAATTGCTTCAAACCATACAATAAATACACACCTACTGCAAATAAGTATATTGGTTCTGAAAAAAATATGAGCTCTGTCTTCCCTTAAGCAAAAGTGATAAAATCGAACATTTGGGGGGGCCTAACAAGGACATTCCAAAACTTAATTAAAGAAGGCATATTTTTAAAAAAATCTTTTAAAACTTAATTTACAAGTTTTATTCCTCAATTCTGAACAGGCATACTTATATTTTATTCTACTTGATTATAAAATCTTACATTTATATTTTTTACTTATTTTTATTTATTTTTCTGAGCACTGTCTATAGTATAAGGATAACTGAATCAGGGACAAATCACACACTCTAGCAAGTCTGCTGGAACAAGATTTATATGTGTGATTATCAAACAGGTGCAATTTGTCCTACAGGGGACATTTAGCAATGTCTAGAGACATTTTTGTTGCCACAATTGTGGGTCAGGACCAGGGAGTTGATCCTGGAATCTGGTGGGTAGAGGCTAGGGATGCTGATAAATAGCCTACCCCCCGAAAGAAGAGCTAGTTAACTCAAATTGTCAATGGTGTTAAGGTTGAGACACCCTGATGGAAGTATTTCATGCCTTGGTATGCCTGAGTAGTATTCCATATTTTATTTATACCATATTTTGTTTATCCGCTCACCTGCTGATGGCCATTGGATTGTTTCCAGTATTTGGTTATTATCAGTAATGTTGCCACAAACATTTGTGAGCAAGTCTTTGCACACATATATGATTTCCTTTATGTTTGACAGGCAAACATTTTAAGTTTGATGAATTCCTATTTGTCAGCATTTTCTTATGGATTGTGCTTTTGCTTATGTATCTATTTGCTCTTTGCCCAATCTGCTCAAGATGATCCTCTCCTAGGTTTTCTTATAGAAGCTATAAACTTTTAGTTCTTACATTCAGGTCTATTAGCCATTTGGGGTTAATTTTTTTTAAAGATTTTATTTATTTAATTAAAAGAGAGAGAGCATGAACAGGAAGGAGGGGCAGAGGGAGAAGCAGATGCTCTATTGAGCAGGGATCCCAACTGCAGACATGATCTCAAGACTCTGGGATCATGACCAGAGCTGAAGGCAGACACTTAACTGACTGAGCTGCCCAGGTGCCCGAATGTTTTAAGTGTGTTATATAGTAAGGGTCAACATTCTTTTTTTTTTGCCTGATGTTATCCAATTTTGCCACCATGATTTATTGAAAAACCTATCTCTTTTCCACTGAATTATTTTGGTATCTCTGTCAGAAATCAACCATTTATTTTCATATTAACTATCATGTACATCTTTGTAAGTATATTTTAAACTCTATGCATCTGTACTCATATTTGATCTACCTTTAATTCTGAAACTTAATAACATCCACCATTTAGAGATCATAGTGTAGATTGTGGATAATCTATGGGAGGAAAAATCAGAAGCAATATCAATACTAATTCAGAACATTAAGAATTAAAAATATACTTTGGAACTTGGACTTTAACCTTTTGTTTAAAGTTAAATTATATTCTACTCTAGCACAATTTTACATTGAGAAAAATTTTTAGATTTATATTATTATTTCCTGTGTTTAGTTTCTTAGTTTCTTGGAAATTAGAGAAACCTGACACATATTCCATCTTATAATATATTCCACTTGCACTAAATGTTTCTCCAACAGTGAACTCAAAGTACGTGCACAAATGTCAGGTGCATTTTGTTTCTATCTGAAGTGAAAGCTAAGTGCTGTATGATCTCTGATTCTACCTCAAGTGAAGTGTAACCAGAAACGGAGAGAGAATTTGATGAAGAGTAAGAACATGGTGGATAGAGTCCCACAAACACCTTTCAATCACAGGGCCTTAGAACCTGTTCAAATCACAAACAAAAACCAAACCCTGTCAAATTGTATAAATTCATTGAGATGTCTGTTTTTCGACTTCTGCTCTTGATGGATGAGTCGGGTTCCATTTCCATACCATTGTCCTCTACGAATATGGACATCACACGCTTTCCTGTTTATTCAAGACTGAGTCACAGATAGGTCAAGAACAAACATATGTGGTTTCTAGCTTTTTAAGATAAGAAAAATCTTTCAACAACAATTTCACTTTTTTTAACAACAATTTCACTTTTTTGCCCTGCTAGACAGTATCATCTATAGTCCCTTTTTGTTCCCATAGATCCCCTTTCTTCATAGTCATCCTTTTTAAAGACATCCTTTTTAAAGACATAGGCATCCTTTGTTTTGCCAATCCCAACAGGGAATTAGATTAGAAGCCACACAGGTTTCCACATAAAGCAAAGCCCTAAAGTCCTCTAAAGCAAAACTGGTGTCTCATTTTTAAGAGCCATAGCTCAAAGCTTTGATCTTATTTAAAATCTACAGTCATTATGAAAATTATATTTCAGTATGTTAGGAGGTCAGGTTGGAACAGTCAGTCACTGACAAACAGTGACTAATGAGCACATTTAAGTCGCGTGGAACAAGCACAGCAGTGGAGGAGCACTGGGCAGAGCCTCCAGCAGCCCCTCTCAGGCTGCACATAACCAAGTCGATGGCCCTGCAGACCCCGCTGCCTTATCAGTAGGATAAGAGCAAGGTTTTCATCCTTCATCCACTAGAACCCCTGGCTTAGCAAGAAATTCACATTGCAGTAGCAATAAGCAAACCAAAGCTAATAATCAGAAGAAATACTCTTCTTGATGCTTACTGGCTGTGTTTTGCACATTGAGCTTACTTTTCACATTAGTCTTGGTACTGTCTTCATTTTTTTGACAAATTTTTGTACAAATTGATGTATTACTAAATACTTATAGCCATGACAGTTATATAGGTCAAGATAAATATTATAACTGCTATCACATTAGTTAACAAAGAGAAAGAAAAAAAAACCCAAAGAATATAAATTTTGACCCAAATAGAAGCTGTACAGACATCATTGCCTAACAAGTTGAGTAAAAATTATTTTCCATATAAATCAAGCATCTACTATGTCATAAATCAGAAACAACGAAATGTCAGGAATTCTGAAGCTAAGTGGTGTTATGAAAACAGTTTACTTCTGGGTTCCTTCAGTTTTAAATTACAGCAGTTATATGTGATTTCCCTCAGAGGATCCTTCTGTTCAAGGGATTATAAGTAAGAGAAAAGATGAATGCCAAATCTATGCTGATATAAATGCATATGCAAAAAGAAGCAAAACAATTTTAATTGCTTATATCATAAATTTAAGATGATAAAAGAACATTATGATTGGAATTCCACTCATATCTTCAGAATGAAATGCAACATACACTTATCTCTAAGACTGTGCACACATTTCAAGTTAATAAGAAGGCAGGCTTAAATTATTTTAAAAGCATTATTTGGCACCATCATAGAGTGCTTAAATGCTATTAATATGCAAATAAAAGTATACACATTTTAATAAATTTCTTTAAAAAAAACTTTTATGACAGACTTTTAAAATACAATTATGCTCCATGAAAATTACCAATACTTATTGCCAAAATATTGAAGGAATATTTGTCATGTTCATTTCTAAGGAACACAGACTACTTGAAATCTGCAGCTGCAAACATTCTAACATATTGATAGCATTAGTTCTACTCGTGGTTTTCAGCTGTGGTTGTACGTTAGTCCAGTCAAACAATCTATAGGCAGGGGTCTAGGCATGAGCATTTTAAAACTCTTTTTAGGTAATCCTAATTTTTTAACATTTTCTTTTGAAATAATTATGGATTCATATACTGCTTTGAAAAACACTACAAAGTTCTCATCTGTGTATCCACCCAGTTGCCCCCAATGGTAACATCTTATATCACTATTTCTTAATTCTTTGTTTTAGTCATCTTTAAAAAGAGCAGTGCTGCACAGGAAGTTACAAAGACAATACAGAGAAGCCCCATGTATCCTTGACCCACTTTGCCTTAGTAGTTACATTTCACCGAATTAAATGATTCTAATTTGTAGCAGGTTGAGAGCTATCAAGCTACTCCATAGAAAAGTATTTATTCAAAGGATCCTATCGGAAAGTATGAATGTGAAATCTATGATGAGGCAAATATATATGTAAAAAAAACTTCCATTATAAGTCAAAGGTGATTTAATATAGGCATTAATTTATATCTATTCTTACTGATTCAGAAAATACTCATACTAGTAAAATATGCATGTGGATTAAAAAGTGTATTGTAAAAGTAGTGTTTCTCATTCTACTCTAAGCAAAGTATATACAACTCCAGTGGAGTCCAAAAGACTCAAGCATGTTTGGGTAAAATTGATCACTTGGAAATTCTGGGCATGGCCACCTGAGCCAATGAGTGTCATAGATTTTGGTCTGGCCAATTCTGTCTTCAAGAACACAGACCACATTAGGTAAGAGAAGGTAATATTTCTTTAAAAAATCTATTTTGGCTTATCTATCCTGTTTTTGAGTGTATCACTTTCTATAGATCTTTTAGTTATTATTTTGGGTATTAAATTTTACATAAAGAACTTATTATAGATCCCTGGTGTCCACATTTTGCCATGTGAAGTGAAGGAAAATTATTCTTTCCACTTTATAATTTGTCTTAAATATTTTATCTACACACACAGAAAACCACATTAAACAAAGCAGTGATTTTAGGCTTCAGTTGTAAATAGAACTTAGAATCTAACTCAAGACAAGAAGGATATTTATATTGTACTTAGTTGCATTTTTATTCTTTGGTTTTTCTTTCTTCATTCCTGATTCCACAGCTTTAATTCCATTGTCATCTCATTTCTGATTTAAGAACTTCTTTTAGTTGCTCTTAACTAGGTTTCTGTGTCATTTTTTGAGCCTCAGGCCCCCAGACAATCCCAGCGTGGCTCTTGGCTGACCATGTGAGGTCCTGGAACTCAAGCAGTGGGGTCTGCACTTGACTCAAGAGACACTCCAAGGCAATAGAGCTTCTAAAACAGGACAGGGTTTCAAGTAAGCAGTTTCATAGTGATTACTTTCATCTATGAAGATTGACATCTTGGATGATTATTAAATCTGTGAGACCAACTGAAAGATTTCATAGTTATTTCAATAAACATTCAAGATCTAAGCCAAAGTGGAGCTAGGTGGCATTGGGGAATAAACAACATATAGAGATCTAGAAAACCAAAATGTCTATTTTGTTGATTTTGAAAAGAGTAAGGAGGCATTCCTGGCTCCCACTCTCATCCCCAGGAAGAATTTTGTTAGAGTCAACCCACACTGATTATCTGCTCTCTCCTGATTGTGAGTAATACATGAAAAGAATCACATACAGGGCCATTTTCAGAAAATAAAAGAATAATGTTATTAGCAAAATCTCCTTTGATTAAAAAAAGTACACGTCACTTGTCTGCATGTGGGATGAACATTGAGCATTTATGAACTATCAGGAAAGATACCTTTATTACTCTGCTCTCCAATCAAGGCTGGGAAGAGACAGAGAGAATGGTCAGGGATTTGAACTAAACTTTTTGTAAATGACCTTGGCCTTTTCTTCCTGCAAATACATCTCTTGATCTTGAGTAGAAGGTTGCTGACAGAAAGAATTGCAGGAGCTGTGAGCAGGGAGGCCTATGACCCTTACCTCACATGTCCCAAAGCTGGGCCCTCTGGCAGTATAGAGCCAACTACTGCTCAAAGCTCTGAGAGAGCCATGCAAACTGTCCAGGCCAGCCACATTAACAAAGGATGCTGAGTGTGGCTGCCCCCAGGAAGAGACACTGCCACCACATGATGTCTTCCATGCCATACCATGGTCCACACAGCATCTTGTGAACAGAAATGCAGGAAAAGGAGAGATACCAACAGACCTGCACAGGAAGGCACAAACGTACAAAGCAGAAACATCTTTTATTTTTTTCTGTTCATCTAATCTCTCTGAGGTGTGAAATCAACATTCAATTCTTAAAATATTTTGGTCATAATAAACAGTGATTTCTTTCCAATTGAGATTTGCATTACCGTGTATTTGCAGTAATGTTTTGTTTTAAAGTTGTACTGCAACGTATTCAGATAGAACACAGTCTATGAGAACATATACTGGGAGAACTTCCTATGAATTACTTTGAAATGAAGTTTAGTTCAGCGGGTACCAATTCTCACCCCTCCATATCATGGGAAACAGCTGTGTACATGTTCTTAGGGCAGTTTTCACACAGCTCACAGGAGCCAGGGTAGGCAAAAAGGACCTTGTCCTCCAAATACTGAAGTTCTGTATTCTCTTCACTGATTGTTGCTTTTTTTTTTTTAATTTTTATTTATTTATTATAGTCACACACAGAGAGAGAGAGAGGGTCAGAGACATAGGCAGAGGGAGAAGCAGGCTCCATGCACCGGGAGCCCGACCTGGGACTCGATCTCGGGTCTCCAGGATCGCGCCCCGGGCCAAAGGCAGGCGCTAAACTGCTGCGCCACCCAGGGATCCCCTGATTGTTGCTTCTGATCACAAGGGTCAGACAAATAGGCAGATGGCCACTGTTGTTGCACCCCCCTGCATTGCTGCAAGCTCTTCCCCCTCTGACTGAAGTGACTTCCAGGGATTTAAATGGATGGTGTCTTCCCACCCCTTCTTTGTTCTCTTTTTCCCCCTTTGAGAGACAGATATTGAAGATTAGGACATTCAGAAACAATTGCATATACAGGGAAAATTAGAAAGCCATTACACATGCCCAAGGGAAGGTGTAGGCTCAGAGAAGACTTGAGGAGATCTTAAGTTTACACCTCAGGCTGATTCTCAGTACAGAGAACATACTACAGTGTTCTAAAATGGACACTCCCCTGCATAAAACAAAGCCAGCAAACCGTGAAGAAGGTGGAGAATCTGGCTTCTAAAGTTATCACATTATTTTATTCAAATGTTCAGTTTTCAACAACAACAAAAATAAGCACAAGGCATGCCAATAAACTGGAAAAGTATAACCCATTCAAAGGAAAAAGATAAAGCAACAGAAACTGTCCCTGAAAAAGACTGATGGTCTTTTTTGACTGATACTAGACAAAGACTTAAAATAATAGTCTTTGGGTTGGGTGGAGGGAAGAATAGGGAATTATTGTCCAATGAACATAAATTTTCAGTTTTGCAAGATGAAAAGAGCTCTAAAGATGGATGGTGGGGAATAAGAATGAATTCTTTAATTAAAATTATCGAATGCTGTGTCAGCTTCTAAACTAATGGCCAAGACTTGAAGAACCCAGTGGATCCACATGGCTTGATTATCAGTGGAGCCATTATAGGTGGGACCGCTGCAGACATCAGAATGTCTGCTAACAGAATTTCTGATGCATTTTTGTCACAGCAGTTACCTGCATTTGTTTGGGTAAAGTACAAAAATTGGCAATCTCATAACAGAAGGTGTCTTGGCTTTTTCAGTGTTCTCCTTAGTGAACCCAACACCTCGGGGACGGGAATGGGTGTAAAACAGGACTCAGGAGTACAGAAAGACCCAAGAATCAGAGGATAGGAAGTGGACTGGAAGTTGTTCAGATTCTATTATGTATGTAGTGTCAGGTCAGCAAAACTCTAAAACAATAAGTTTAGTAAATGTGCAATTTATATAGGAATTTCCCAAATTGAATATTACTGCTAGGGAGATTTTATAGCTAATACACTGAACGTTAGAAAAGCAAACCAAAATATACAAATCCCTTCTCATTCCTTCACATCCTGGGGATTTTTAATGGCTTAGCTGCTAAATGTTCATAAGACAAATTCGACAGCTTTATTGACTTTCACAGATTCCTTAACTTAACAAAACAAAACAAACATAAACAAATAACAAAAGCAGAGACCAGGCAAGGGTGAAGGGAAGCTAAGAATACTGTTACTGACAGAAATACTGTTGAAGCTTTGAAAGAATTCTGACTCATACCATCTGTGAATATTATAATATAAAAACATCAAAGTAATTAATGCAATTTAAAATTCAGGAAGAACAAAATTGTCTTGTTAGGGCAGCTAGCTTATGGTACTCACAAAAAGAGTCCGTGAGTTTTTCTTGAGTACTTTGAATTCCCATTGATATTCCTTCCCCATTCAGGCACTTTCTACTTTAAAAATTTCATGGGAAATTTCTAACAATGGACCTGTCATTTTTTGCACATTACTCTACATTCTCACTAAGGGTCTCACCTACCCTATGAATCAAATATAAAGAGGCTTTCTAGGATACTAAATTAGACCTTGAAGTTCATCAATCAGGTGCCATTTTGGTCATTCTATCCATGGGTTGCAGCACAGTGACAGGAAACTGGCACAGCCATACATCTCCAATCGTCAGGGGGTCAGTCACTGCACGAGATTTAATGTCACCCACAGTTAAAAAGCAATCCCAGAAACTTCCCTGAAATAAAGAGAAGGGAAGCACTGAGCGACATCATATCTATAAAACTGCTTTCCTGAAAGGTAGACTAGCAACTAGAATATGAGATATTTTTCTTTCTTTTGAGATCACTACCTTTTATCAGGCTATTTGAAAGAATCAAGCAAGGACAGAACCATGTTACATTTCCCGAAGTGCACAACAGGTGAGTTTCATTCAGTTCATGAGAATATTGACAAGTTGGATTGCACATTAATATGACTCTCATACACTTTATTGTTTTATTGGTGAAAAGATAGCTCCTAAAGAACTTTAAGTGACCTGCACAATGAAAAAGATTATATCTGATCTTCACTGTAGTTTAAATCATGGATGTGTGGGGAGATTAATTCTAACAATGGCTAAGCGTGGGAAAGTTTTCTGTGGAGCAGTTGAGTTAGACTACCTCAGAGCTGGTTTATTCTGACTCACTGGAGCCTGTTTTATTAGCCCATAAGGTGGCTAATAATTAGCTGATCCTTGTTTGCCCTTGAAGACTCAGTCCAAAAAATGTGCAGTTTAGTAAGTTAATTGAAGTTTATGATTTGATTGGGATGCAAATAATAAAATTTACTCATAATATTCTGAAAATTTCTCTAGGTTTTTTTTTTGTGAAATTACACCCATTTTTCAATTTTGCAACATTTCATAATACTTTAAAAAGGTATTTCTTGAGTCCACAGTGAGTCTTTCACAACCCATCCCTAATACGAGAAAGAAAAAAAAAAAGGTTTTTTAATGGAAAAGAAAACAGACCTTGATTTTTCACATAAGGTAAAAAAAAAAAAAAAAAAAAAAAAAAATATATATATATATATATATATATATATATATATATATATATATATCAGAAGCACATCTGCTGTGCTGGTTTTCATGTGCCCAAGAGGAAAAACAAAAATAAAGACCATGTCAAGAAAACTATTGCCACTATAGGGTCTGTCATTCATGATTTGTAAATGTATCTCCCGCAAAGTGAGGGCAAAATCCCCTTTCTCGCAGCTGCCTATAAATAATTCACATTTTTGTCAAAAGACTCTCCTTTAAGAAATGTAGAAAATTGATTCTGATGGGAAAAGGAAATATAACTCATGAGGGAATGGAAGAGAAAATACACAGGGATGATTTATCCTGTCACATTTTATGTCTCGATATCTAGTGCATCGAGGAGATGCATGCCTGATGATGAATAAAGACAGGCCGACAAAAGCATGGACATCTCTTCTTGGATGCATGAAGCTGTGACTCTGAGAACCTAACCCCGTATCAGAGTGTCTTCCACTATTTACTCCCCTGAAAGAGACATGTACATTGATTAGAGCCCATGTTCCACCTAGACTAACCCTCTTGCATACAGACGAGTAAACTGAATCCTAGAAAAAAATGAATTCACCTGAATTTACAAAACTAGCGAACTTTGTCACATGGATGGTTGAAGACTCCCAAAAATTATTGTACGATTGCTTGAGTCTGATCAACTAAGTTCTGCAAGGAGTCCAATTCGTCTCCCATATTTCAAATGAAAAATATCAGAATGGAGCTAGAATACACACACGAGAGCTGTTGTAAATGCCACCTGAGTATTTCTCTGGGCCTTTTTTTTTTTTTTTTTTAATGATAATATTCCCAGTATCTTACCAAAGCCTTCCCAGTCTCTGACCGAGGTCTCTGAGGCCACTGGGAGCTGCCTGTGTTTCTCCACTGGGCAAATTATCCTCATGGTGTTACACCTCCTCGGTGTCTGCTGAGATAGATACATCATCATCAGTACATGACTCCCCACTCACCTCCCTGGTTAGGATGGTACCCCGTTCCCTCCACATTCTCTATCCTCTTTCCTTGATTTTGCTCCATAACCTCTGACTTCCAACATTCTACAGTTTTACTAATTTGTGGCCTATGCAGTATTCCACACAAAACTGCAAGTTTCATGAGGACAGGATTTTCTTTCTTATGCCTTTGTTGATAGCCCAGAGCCTAGAAAGTGCCTGCTGCACCATAAGCCTTGTATGAATTTTTGTTGAATAATGTTGAGTGCTGTGGGAATTCTGCTGTGGTTCATACCTGGAAGTTTCTTGTCTGGGGAAGGTACCTGCAACACCCTCGGCCACTGTGAGGTCAAGGTCCGCATGTATAAAAAAGCATCATGTCAACAATACCATGCCTTCCCCGTCTCTCCTTCCAAAATCCCTCATATGCTCCTGGATGAGAAAGACTCATTCTTATGTCATCAAGCATCTTCCCAACTTTATTAAAGCTCCAAACATGAGCATCTACTCTTCCTTCTCTTTGCATTTCTGCTAAAAAAAAAAAAAAAAAAACCTCCCATTTTGAAGGAGTAGGTGCCAAGGTGTAGCCTGAATGGGAGAGAATTTAGAAAGCAACCAGAGAACAGGGAATGAAGAATACACTGGTTAATCTATTAAAGTATTATATTTCTGCATGAGGAGTGCAAAACGAAGTGTTTTTTAAGCAGCTGTACATTTCAAGGGTTCTCTATTGAATAAGCAGGACCTGAAGGCCACAGTAAAGCCTAGACCTCATGTTCACTTACCATTCTTAACTTTATACTTAAAATTAGGGCCATTCTTGCAGATAATCAGCTTCCAACAATTCTTTTTTTTTTTTTTTTTTTTTTGGAGGAAATGTCTTTGTAAACTTGACCTTGTTATTATCAAACAGAAAACAAATCACAACTTAATACAGAGAATTTTTATTCAAAGGGATATTGCCTAAAGAGGAAAGAAGCTGTTGCAATGATGAGAGGGGTCTATCCAAACAGCCAGAATCTCTGGCCAGAAAATCTGGAAACATCTCCTCCAGGGGGTAGGACCAAAAAAAAAAAAAAAAAAAAAGCTTTTCTTATATGGGGAGGAAAGAACAGGCCAGAAAGAAACAGGTATGGAAATGTGAGGTAAAGAGTAGAGTAATTCGATGCTGAGACCAGCATGGACTCTGGAGACCTTGTTCAGAGCCTGGGGGAAGGAGAAGGGTATCAGCAAATTTGATTAGTTAGTGTGTTGTTCTGACTCATCAGCGGGGAAGAGCAGTTCAGTCAATTATTTACAAACCAAAGAATGGGAGCTTAGAGGGTCTGTGTCTGGCCCTGTCACAGGTACTAGACAAGGGGGCCTCTGCAAGTGAGTCCTAGCTGACCCGTCAGTGGAAGGAGAGGGTCTCTGCAGTGAGCCCGTCTCGGAGCACAAAGGGTTTCTAATTCCTGCGGTCTTCCTAGATCTCAGGACTCTGTGAAGTTCTATGTTGTCAGTATCAATACCTGAGCAGAAATCACACGTGAAAGAGCTGAAGACCCTTACTCAGTGAAGAGTCTGTATTAGTTTCCAAGCTTCTGATGACTATGGATTTCTCTAATGACATGATATC
Organism: Nyctereutes procyonoides; assembly: GCF_905146905.1. NCBI lineage: Eukaryota > Metazoa > Chordata > Mammalia > Carnivora > Canidae > Nyctereutes > Nyctereutes procyonoides. The sequence goes on along the minus strand of NW_026575146.1, from coordinate 60,698,411 downwards.
CTGTATTGTATAGTGTGGTCCATGAGGTGTCAGACTCAAGTGGAACCCTCGAACATAAGATTAACCCAAGTTGAAAACTCTGAAAAACTGCAGAATGCCCTAAATAGAGGGATAATTAGGAACCGAAGAAGAAAAACCTGTCATTGAGATGCCTGGGGCAGTTTCCTAAATCATTGTTCAGGCCACGGTCTTCCCCAGCCATGGGTGCAAAACAGCAGACCCTCCAGGAAGCTTTGTGATTCGCATCAGAATCGTGCAGACCTATAAATAGCCATTTCTTTAAACAGATTTCTAATCTTCAGCTTTCAATAGAAGATTGAAGATTTTCTACAGAAAATCTATGATTTCAATCCTCTCAGTCTTCTAATCTTGAACCTGAAAGGAAGTCCACGTCCTCACACTGTAAAGGTTTTCTTGATGTTAGTGACAAAATGCTTCCCTAGATCCCAGCCATGAACACCCATTGACAGTGGTGATCCTTTGAGATCTTGGCTGTTGCCTGTCACTTCCACTGGATCACCCCTGATAGACTCTCAGGACTCCCTCAGATGTAGATTGCAGAAGGAGGAGATTGTAAGTAAATAATCTTCCTGATGATTTCTAGGTTATTCATCCACTTCGATCTTAAATCTCACCACGGAAGTTTCTTTTGGGGGGAAACCATATTCCTCGTTGGGCCCCCAAGGGTGAGCTGACAGGATGGCTACAATAGCCAATATCTGCTGCAAAGGATTTTGTCTCAACTAGTCCTCAGAAGTTAGCAAAGTAAAACATTTAAAAAAAAAATTAATATGCCCAGCCGCTACCACTGCTGAAGAAAACTGCTGGGCATTTGAAACCATCTATAAAACATAGAAACAGGTCCACTAAAGGAGCATTGTTTCTTGTTTTAGGTGATAAAAAATCATTATTCTAGGACTTGCATAGTTATGAAGCTGATCTGATCAAGGAAATTCAGTGAAACTTTTTGTTTCAGGTTACCAAGGAGAGGTTTGTATTACATGCTTCACAAAGCTAACATATGCTTAGTATAATGGCTTAATTTTGGATAATTACCCTTGGACTATGTTTTGGAGACAACGTGTAACACTTCTACTTAAGAGTTTTATAACTATTTCAATGCAAATCTAACAAAGATGCCAATAGGTAGCTCTTTTGCCTGGTTTATTACCATGTTGTGCATAAAAAGGATATATATAAATATGAATGCTTATAGTTATAGTCCTGATATACCCAGGAAATGACCCTGGGGGGGCACTTCCATCTGCTTGGCTTAGGGAAGTCCAAGAGGTTCCCTCTGTGCCTTGAGATCCTCAGGTGCTCCCAGAGACCTTCAAAAAAAACTCAGCTCACCATAAATGGGATCAAATAGAATGAATGCTTTCATATTTTCATTAATAAGGACATCAAAAGATTCTCAGTTGAATTACGACTCTGATGCATCAAACATATTCTTACATTAATAGGTATGAAATTAGATTTGATCTGAATGAAAAGAGGGAAAAGGAGGATTTTGTTTTGTTTTGTTTTGTTATTAAGGAAAATTTATTTTATTACGAGAGCAGTGTGACATTGCCCATTCAGAATGAAAATTTGGTATATGTTTACATTATGAGGAAGAAGGAAACAATGTTCAGTGTTTAAACATGAATGAAAGCATGTGACAAGCATACTGTAAACACTTTCGTTAGTGACTGTCATTTGCAAAGTCTTTATATTTCTCCAGGTAGCTATTCACTCTTTCTTCCAAATGAGAGCATGAGGATTCTAAAAGGTAGAGTAAATCTCAAGAGCTATCACTGAAACACCTGTAGATCTGAATCTTACCTGATAGAATTGTAAGATGCTTTTCAAAGTCATGGTGTCTGGAATTCACAACTAAACCCTGTCACTAAATAAGAAATTCTGATTCTAGCATCGCATCATGGTAACGGAATATCTGAAGTCCATTAGTTCAATATCCCTAAATGGACTGTTATCTAAATATTTGTGCTATAACTGACTTTTAAATTATGCGATAATTATACTCTTAGCTTGCTTAAAACCATGTTACAATTTTTTTAAACCAATGAACATTATTTTGCACACCAGCAGCTCTTCCTCATTACAAAATGTAAAGTTGGTTTAAAAGTTGTTTTCCATAAATGTTCTACAAATGAGAATTCAATTCAATGTCATTGCAATTCAAAAAAAAAAGGAGAACACATATTTATAGATAAGAGCCCAAATGACCAGATGTACCGGGCCCACTCTCACCGAGTGTCCTCACCAACAGGGCTGAAGTAGAGCAGCTGAAGGACCAGCCAAGTGGAGGAAGGAGCTTATTCAGGATCAAAGGCCATGTTTTGGGAGGGAGGAGCGAGAAATGTATATATAATATTGTCTAAAGTTGATTGTTACCCTGACTTAATTATATTATTTTGCTTTGTGAAACATTCATTAATTTTCTTCCAACATGTAAAACAAACCCAGGGGTGAGTACAGAAATAGTGGGGTTTTTTTCCTCCTTTCACAGAATGGATCATTTAAAGGAAATGTTTCTTCACACCAGGAAATTGCAAAAGGGAATAGCTACGTGGTAATATGGCCAAATGTGAAAGAGAGTTGTTTCACGGTAAATTGCCCATGTCAAGCATGTTGCTTTTAAATATTTTTTTTAATTTTTATTTATTTATGATAGTCACGGAGAGAGAGAGAGGCAGAGACACAGGCAGAAGGAGAAGCAGGCTCCATGCACCGGGAGCCCAACGTGGGTAGGATTCGATCCCGGGTCTCCAGGATCGCGCCCCGGGCCAAAGGCAGGCGCCAAACCGCTGCGCCACCCAGGGATCCCGCATGTTGCTTTTATACATTATGTAGGAGGACATGTGCAGTGTGGATTGGTTCTTTACAGATGTTTAATGGAATTCATGTATATATTTGTATACATACATATGATGCTCATAAAAATCATTGAAAGTGTCTGGATATTGATCACGGGGGTGGGGCCTGGGATTGGATGAGAACAAGTCTGAGGAAGGGACTTTGCTTTCACTTATTGTTTGCATGACAACAGACAAACATAGCACTTGCATAAATGTCTAAAACTGGGGCCTACTGTCTCTACATCTGCCAGCCTCACCGCCTCCCTATCAGTTACTGCTGTTTGGCAAAATTTCTTATCTATTTACTTTACCTCTTTTGGGTCAAGTTGTGAGTCATAGTTTAAATAGTCTTTTCAATATTCTAAATTTTTTTCAAAGTTGTCATCTTATTTTTTTAAAAAATATTTTATTTATTTCTTAGAGAGAGAGTGAGTGAGTATGAGCAGTGGGGGAGAGAGGCAAAGGGAGAGGGAGAAGCAGACTCCTTGCTGAGTAGGGAGCCAGACGTGGGGTTCAATCCCAGGATCCTGGGATCACGACCTGAGCCAAAGGCAGACACTTAACCAACTGAGCCACCCAGGCACCCCTAATAGCAGCTAATGATCAGGCTTCAGTGAGAATAATTCACCAGTGAGGATTTCTGACACTAAGGTATGGTGGTATAAGAACAGGAGGAAGAGCTGCTGGCCCTGCACATGCTCTGTGAGCTGGACAGGTCTTCTGCCTCTGGCTTCTGAGGTTACCAGGCTCCCCGGAAAAGTTTTAGCAAAGGCACCCTTTCTTGCACACAAGCACAGACAGCTGAGACACAGGTTGTGCCTCCTCTCCGGTGGATTGGGTGGGATCCCCTGACTCTCTCCCTCTGGGGTCATTGGGCTTTACTGCCAACATGGCCACAGGCCCCTAGACCCAGCCAGCATGAGCGTAAAGTGGAGGTGCTGCAATCTGCACCCTGCCTTCTCCCCATCGCTTCTCTGAAACTCCATTAAGTAATTCACTGGGGGCAGTGTTCTGAAAAGTACTAACTGTGGTCTCACTGAGGTGAGGCCATGGGCCTGAAGGTTTTGGGAGATCTCCCTTTCCTTAAAGACTGGGAGTCCTGGAAGAGATGTGGTGGTGCGGGGAGGAGGGTCAGGGTGTAGGGGCGCACTCTGAAGTGTTTGTGCAACATGAAACAAGAAAACAAAAACATAAAGAAAAAACAAATAGGAAACCATGGAGATTCCAGGGCTTCTGCTATGTGGTTGTGGTTGTCTTTTTTTTAAAAAAATAATCTCTACACTCAAGGTGGGGCCCAAGTTACAGCCCAGAGATGAAGAGTCTCATGCTCTATCCACTGAGCCAGCCAGGCGCTCCTCCCATGTGCTTCTAAGAGCAGATTAAAGGTCAGTAAAGCATCAAGGGTTTTAAGAGTCAAGAGCTCTGCCTCAGCCCAGCTATGTGATGCTGGAGGGGGCAGACCTGGGCCATGCTTATGGCTGCATTGGCATCTCTCGGGCAGGCTCTGCCTCCTGTCTGGTTGAATTCAATTGTGCACTATGTATTCAACACTAGAAGCTGCTTCAACAGTCTTAAGAAATAAGGTGATGGAAAATATACTAAAAACCACTTGGTTGCTAAAATACAGCAGATCCTCATTATTTATGGATTTCATCTTTATAAATCCTCCTACTCACTCACATTTATTTGTAACCTGAAAATCAACGCTCACATCATTTCTGTGGTCATTTGCGGACGTGCACAGGGCAGCAAAAAATTCATTGCACATGTTCCCAGCAAAAGCTGAACAACACGGCTCTCTCTATCTCGTCGCATGCAGTGATAGGATGGGGGGTGAAAGAAGATATGGCAGTGAGAACGAGAAGCTTTGGCTCTGGGGCCAGGTGGTGGGAGTTTGAGTCCCACTCTGGCACCTGTTTAGTGGAGGGGCCTCAGATGAGTCACTTAAGATTCCTGGACACAAATTTCTGAGTTGTAAAATAAAATAAAAAAAAAATCTACCAAGATGAACTACTTTTTTTTTTAAAGTTTTGGATGATAATCTCTGTGACATATGTATACATATATTCCTAAGGCGCAATGGTTCAGGATTCACTAATTGGCTGTTTGAAGCTATTTTATGGAACATACTTTGGATAACAAGAATACGTATTTGTAACTATGTGGGAAAGCATCTATATATTTATGCTTTCCCACGTAGTTGTAAATACAGAGATTCATATATATATATATACAAACAGGTAATAAGACCAGAACAAGGAGGCAGTCAGAGTAGAAAGAACTGGCGATGTGTTATACTAATAGGAACAGCAGGACCCTCCCTGTAACCAAGGTCTTTACAGATATACACCTTACAAAGGTATATATATCTTCACAAGAGAAGAGTTTATATATATTTATATATGATATATGTAATATTCCATTATTCAAATAATAAACAACTTATATTCCATCATATGAATAATAGAATATTATCCAGCTTTAATAAGAAACTTACACCATTTGTGACAACATGGATGATTGTTGAGGACATTGTTCTAAGTGAAGGAAGCCTGGCACAGAAGAATACATACCACATGTTACCACTTATATGAGGAATCTGAAATAGCCAAACTCATAGACACAAAGAATAAAATGATGGTTGTCGGGGCCTGGGCAGAGGTGGGTAGTGGGGACATGTTAGTCAAAGGGTACAGAGTTTCCATTACACACAGTACCTGTAGTTAATGACACTCTATTGAATATTTAAAATTTTGCCAAGTGGGTAGGTCTTATGCTAAGACTTCCTGGGACAAATAACAATAATAAAAAGTGTAGGAAAAAATTTTGGTGGGGGTGGATATACTTGTGGCAAAGATTTTGGTGATGGTTTATACTTATCTTCAAACTCTCAAAGTGTGTACATTAAATATGTACAGGCTTTTGAACAATATGACACAGAAAAAAAGTGTATGCCTTGACAAAGTGAGAGAGAACATATAGCAGGAAGAAAGGGCTTTATCTTTAGCTTCTTACTTTTTCCTGCTTGTGACACACGGGGTCATGCTGCCATTTTGCGCTGGGCCCTGCGCATTGTAGATGAGTCCCTGTAGGAGAGCTGTCTACACTCTGCACAGTCTCACATGTTTACAATGGCTGGACACACTCTGAGTGAGCAAAATCAGACGAAAGTGAAATGGATGTGGACAACAGCAACATGAACAGGCACATTCAAAATTCCCTAATGCTGGTACTAAAGTATAGATGAATAAACCCATTATGATACAACCATTTAACACGTTAACCATGGACACAGATGGTCTTGTGGGCCATGGGTCTTTTGCTGGGGCCGCCCTGCTAGACCCTGGAGACACTGTGAGAAATGGCAGGTGTGCCTGAGGCCTCGGAACAGACAGATGTATTTTCATTTGACTTTTAAAAAATTGATGGAAAGAGTTTGTTGGGGAGCTCTGTCTTCAATTCCACAAAATTTTGGAGAAGTCTGCTACACTCTCCGTGAAGTGAGCAGGGCCAGTGGCGCATCCGGGGTCTCCATGCCACATGAACCTGTGCACCTGTTGGAAAAGTTCCACTAGATGGATGCATAAGAAATGAGGGGCCAGAAATCATACTCGATTCCATGCATTTAAATGAGGTGCCTGGGAGGCTCAGTAGGTTAAACATTGCACTCTTGATCTCATCTCAGCTCTTGATCTCAGGGTTGTGAGTTCAAACCCTGTGTTGGGCTCCACACTGGGCATGGAACCCTACTTAAAATTAAAAAACAAACAAACAAACAAACAAATGGAAGGGCCAGAGGTCACCTTAGGTTTAGCAAAGTTAACGTATCAAAACATAAAATGTGACAGAGATAAATGAAAATTCTGCTTTTACTGTCAAAACTAAGGTCCATCATGATTTTTAAAGATGATCTGTTTTTCCGCTTCAGCCATCTTGTATAGTCACTTCACATTTGGCATAAAAGCACAAATGCTATCTGCCAATGTCCGATCAAATTGCAGAAAGATAAACACCGGTAAAAATAAAAAATATCAGGTAGATACCCAGAGACAGAGGCAGAAGCTATGAGGCCTCTTGACCAATGCAACCCTGCCCCAGGAGTTTTGGATTCTTAGGGCTCTGTGTGACACTGGGCCAGCCCTTGCTTTCTCCAGGACTCTTTGGTCCCATCTTTATGCCTGCAGTGGCCATGGTGGCCCGCCTGCCCTCCAGGACTATTGGGAGAGCATGGTGGGAGGCATGCCAGGAACACTGACAAGCATGCAGCAACAGGGTGCTTACTGCATTCTGGAATGGTTGTCGAGCATCACCAGGCCTCACAGGAACACCCTTGCACTTATCTCTGCATCACCCACCAAAGGAAGCAGTGAGGTGTGAGGAGGTGTGAGATGAGACTCCTGAGTGGCAGCAGAGGCCAGGGACCAGAAGGGGAGCTGGTTGGTAAGATGAAGGCCCCAAGGTCCTAATTCACCTGTCTGGGGCTACTTTGGGGAAGGCAAGGGTCTAAAGCATTCCTTGGCCTGCCCAGACCCCAACACCCTACCATCATCAAGCCCCAAATGAACCAAAGCCAAAAATCTTGGATCTATTACATGAGGGTGATGTGGACTAGTCCATGTTCAGAGAAGCTCAGTGTCCTCCTCATCAAGGGAGTGTGGCCCCACACACACCTTGCCAGAGACACTTCCACATTTGAGGAAGGCTTTGATTAAAGGTCTTCAGTGAGGGAACAGCATCAGGGACTGTGACAGTTATTGGAATCAATAAGAAGGGAGATAGCAGGTCCAAGATCCTAACTGTTCAAATACCTGAAGGACCAAGGTGAGGGAAGGTGTGTGGGCTGGCTCGCAGATCTATCAGCATGAGCACCAATTGTTCAAACAGGCAAATGGGACAGGCTGGCCTGCAGGAGGTCCCAGCCCCTTGTCATCTTTTTGATGAAAGCAACTGTTACATAATTAAAATCTTTAAAATCATACTCGATTCCATGCATTTAAAAAATATGGTAAGCCACGCGTACATGATAACAAGGGGAGAGTATATTTTTACCTAAAAATGGGGAAAGTATTCTTAAGAATTTATGGAGAGTTTACGATCATTTCAACCCAGATATGCTGTCAACTATTTTTTTTGAAAAGCCTTACATATAGTACCAGATGTTGAAGAGGACACAGGAGATTAGTGTGGGCACGGGGAGTGAGGGGTGGGCAGGGGGAAGACAGCAGGCAACACTGTTCACACCTGAGCCTTGTGGTGTCTGTGCCTTCCTGTGGGGGTGCGCTGCAGAGAGGCCTGAGAGCTCATGTAAATCTTGGTGATCTGAGGTTGAAAACCTTGCATCTGACACACATTGTCCTGTCCCCTTCAGGACGGTGTCCCAGGAGGATGTGGCTGTTTCCTGCTAAAGCGTCAGTTGTAGCTACAGAAAGAGGGGGCACACTTTTCAGATGAATTAGTCTGGTTCAGATTTGTGCTTACATTTCCAATTTCAAACATTTTTTTTAAATGGATGCGCATTTTGCAAAATAATGTATAGCATAATTTAAACTATTAAGCTCTTATGTTACATATACATTAATGTCTCCTTTTGGTGTATATCAGCTGATTGATATAGACCAACCGCGTTTCATAGCAGCTTTCACTCTTAGCTCATCAAGGGTGACCTCGCTCCTGGGGTTCTAGAAGCAGCACCTAAAGCTGACGCCTCCCTCTGCCCCTCTTGGCACTGAGATCTCAGGCAACTTGCTCAACCTTGCTGTGCTTGTTTCTGCTTTTGGAAGATGTGAAATTCCAAATTCCCTCTTTGGAAGAGGCAACTCGGGGTTTTTGTGAGAATTATTTGAACAGTAACACCCCCCTCCCCTACTTCCACCCTCCTTTTCTTCCTTCCCAAAGTGATTCCATTTAATGGTGTGTTGGACATGGAAGTAGAAGGTATAGCATGAAGGGTAAAGGAAAAAAAAATCATTCCCTTCAAGATTAAGAAAATAGGGTGTAAGAAGTGATTTTAGGAGGCAAATCAATCCAAGTATAAAAGAACTACTTTTTTCAACTCTATCTGCCATCCATCCCATAGCTATTTTTCGTGAGCTGAAACTTTTGTTCAATAAATAAATAAATGACTTAATACCCAGGTCTGTCTGCAAATTGGTAAATATCTCTGAAAATCCATTTTAGGCTTGATACTTAAGTGGCATATATTTTTCATCACTTAAGTGACATTTCTATTTTTTTATGTGTTGTCTTTTTTCCTTAACTTTAATAAGAGCCACATGAACAAGGTAAGCAATAAGATTTCACATGTAAAAAAAAAAAAAAAAAAAAAAACTACAGCCTAAGCTAGCAACTGAGAGAAAAAGCATGGTGAATAAATCACATTTTGTGAGTGAACTGACAAGAAATAAAGTCCAAATCAAAGTAATGTACAAGCAGATAAAATCACCTTTGGTTGCACCTGAGCTGACAGCTCTCGAAACTCACGATGATGAGAGTGTACCTCCCCTTAGTCCAAGGACTGCTGAGTGTGGCTGCCCTGCCATGTGAGCTGGCTTTCCAGTGAGCAGACTGCCTGCTGCAAGCCTTCCCTTCCAGCCAGCAGGCTGCCTGCTGCAAGCCTTTCCAACGCCTTCCCCATCTCAAAGGAAGACTGATTTCTAGACTTGGTGTGGGGGTGAGAAGTGAACACAGCAAGGGTCTGTGCCAAAAAGTCAAGATCGGTAGTTAGTCAACAAATTATCACTTTACACATCCCTCATCTTTTCCTCAGTATCTTTTAATACAAATCAACAGAATATGCTCATACAAGAAAGTTATTTATGCTAAAGAAATAAATGTTTTCCTTGAAAGAAATCATGTTTTGCAAATAGACATATGTCTCTGAATGTGATTTGCAAGCTATAACTAGTTTAGGGGAATGTGATAATTTTTCAATAAATATTAAAAATAACATTACTCAACAGGTAGAAAACCTCAAGGTCTGTGTGGAAAGTAAAACATTTGTTGTATGTGGTGGTTTTAGGTATATTTGACTTCTTGAATGTTGGGTGCCTAGGTGGCTCAGTGGTTGAGCATCTGCCTTCAGCTCAGGGTGTGATCCCTGGGTCTGGGGATTGAGTCCTGGATCAGGCTCCCCGCAGGGAGTCTGCTTCTCCTTCTGTCTATGTCTCTTCCTCTCTCTCTCTCTGTCTGTCATGAATGAATAAATAAATAAATAAAATCTTTAAAAAATAATAAAATAAAATACATTCTTGAATGTCAGTGTACCTCTATCTAAATAAATTGTGCCTTTGCCCCTCAAAGATAGAGGAATGAAATGGAATCAGTTTTGGCAAGGAGGGTTTCACCAACATGGTATTTAGGACTTACTCCTGAAATGGCCTTGTACTTTTTACTAAAAGGATGTTTAAAAAAACCCAGTGGTCTGATCTATTATTCAGTTTATTCAGCTTTGCTTTGAGCGTTTCTAGAGCCAACATGAACGTATCACAACAATGAAGGAATAACACAAAGGTCCACACCTGTCTTCTTTTATTGAATCTGGAAATGAGGATTGCAGGGAAAGAAGAGGAAATATCCTCCACATAAATACACATCTGATGGCAGTCCTCCAGCAGCTGCCATGTGACTTCACAACACAGGTATAGGTTCCATTCTTTTGTTTGCTTTTATTAGTGCATAATTATTACTTAGTTTTTTGAAGATTCAATCTGCTTCCTTTATAAAAATGGCATGTATTACATTGTTCTTTTGTTTCCGAATTGAAAAGAAAAAAAGAAGAAGGAAAAAAGTGTTGGCCAGTGTCTCACTAGTTAGAAAAAAATCTGTTGCTATGTAAAAATGTTCAAACAAACACTAAGTGAGTACACTGGCATGCTTGGGGCGAAAACTTAAATAGCACTAAGTAGTCCTTAAAAAGTGGAAGCTGTCTTTTTCCCCAATCCCTTATTTTATTGTTTTTAAATGTTTAATATGATTATCTTTTTCTTCTGCCTTTGCTGAGTTCATCTCAACATTTTTGTCTCTGCCGGTAATTTTTTCCCACTGCGTCTGTGTGTTCATTCTTTATCATAATTTATTAGTTCTGTGGTGGTTTTTAGCTGTTTAGTCTTAACTGAAAAATCTGCAACTGTCTCTCTTCATCTCATTGGTTTTACCAGCACACCTTTATTCCTGTTAGTCATTAAATTTATATTTTCTCTCAATTTACGATGGCCTAAAACATTTGCAAGGAATGCTCTTCTTCTCCAGTTGCATTTTCTTCCAGAATGTTCTCATCATGGCCACCTACCCCTTCTCCCCACAGTGTGTTTGCATTAAGGCTGTGTTTTTCCATACCTTGCTCTCCCTGTCACTCCAGAAGTTCTCTCAGGACCCCCCAGGTCAGGGAGCAACTTCACCTGGGGTCCTAGGTGCCTAGGTGCCTTTGACTCTGGTTATGCTGAGACCTTTTCTTACACCTTGTCTTCTTACATTTGGCTGGACCGTTCCTGTTGGCTAGAGAAACGTGGGAGTTGTCTGCATCTTATTTCCTTTTTAAAATTTCAGTGCAGTTGGCCAAAATATCCTAATTCAGTGGCCTTTCTCTGTCACTGGTTACTCTATGAAGTGCTTCTATAGGAAACATATAAATGTCTTCCCTGGGAGGCTTCAGCCTTTCTCCTTTTACCTGTCCCCATTTTGGTGGGTAACAGTGAGATTTTCTGGATTGGTGTTTCCACTGGCACCAGTCTTCTCCAGAATTTGGGTGGACAGACCTTAGTGGGTGCAAGGCCCCCAGCTCAGCCATATGGGGAGTACATGCCTCATGCTCTACACAGATACTCAGCCTCAGGTGCGTGTGTAGGGGGGTCATCTTAGCTGGATACCTTCTCTTCTCCCCCTGCTGGGCTAACTTGGCTCTGAGCAGAGCCAGCGTGGCCATCTTCCCTACCTTCACCTGACCAAGAGAGTGGGAAAACAGGAGATCGAGGTGATGAAGGGTGCACAGGGGGCTCCAGGAAACCAGGAGGAGGGCAACAGGTCCAAGGCAGGATGCAGACAGGTGGCAGAGCAGCAGACAGAGTCAGGCTGACAGCTGCGGTGTGCACTTCCACTTGTCCATTCCACTAGCCATTGGGGGCAGCCTTGGCTGAGTCCCTGTTCAGTCCCCATCCCTGCATGTGTGGGCAAGGATGCTATGGCCTGTCCTTCAGAGGGTTCATGAGAATTGCATGTGATAAACAGGCACCTCCTGGCGGGACCTTGTGGGCAAGCCTTTTAGTGATGCCTGTTGCTCCCTTTCATTCTTTACCCACGTCTTCTCATCAGGCTTGATGCAATTCATTTCCAGAAAGCAACACTGGAACCTGCATTGTAAGTATATTCTCACCCCTCATTAGTAGAGAACTTTTCCCCTAATATTTCATGATAAGCAGTGGGATCGAAGCTGACGGTGACTCTGAAGCACATCCTAGAGCGAGGCCGCAGCGGGCTACCAAACCCCCACTGCTTGTGTGTATTCCCTGGAGCAGGACTCCTTTCATCTGATCACAGAGAGCTGAGACGAATCCTCACGCCACAGCTATCTTTCTGCCACTCAGTTCTGTAACCTTTAAAAAATCCATTGTGTTGAATCATTTGCCCAAAATATAAGCTGTTAGTTCATGGTCTAAAGTTTTGCTTTTACTGGTCTTACTCTGAAACCCATCCCCAGCCCTGGCACTTGTAAAGATAAATGATCTCATTTGGGTCTGTCTTCAGGGAGAGAATTATAACACCCTGTGATAGGGGTTGATGCACAAGAAGTATTACTGTTTAAAAATAAAGGGTTTGGCAGTAGGATATAAGTACTAAACAATATAAAGTATCATTGTGAATGACTTCTATAAGTGAAAACACAAGCTTTTGTCTAGGAAAGAATGCTCTGGTCTACATCTGGATGAGTTCCACAAAGAGCTAAATCTTCTGCAATTATTTATTTGGAAGTGATGTGTTCACAATTATTAATTATCAACACAAGACCCCAAAAAAGAATGCCATAAATAAGTGCATGCCTGCGAAGTGTCAGAAGTGCTATCCAACATAACTTCCTGTGCTGATTGAGAAGTGCTCTATTCCGATCAATGTCCAACACCGCAACCACCAGACATGAGTGGCCAAGGGGTGCCTGAAAAATGCCTCATGTAATTGAGCTTTTAATTTCATGGGGATGGTAATGGATGCTTTACTGAGTAAAAAATATTTTGTTTTTTTCCTTTCTGTTAAAAAAAAAACAGTTACAAACAACAAAATTTGGAGATAGAGAAGAACCAATTGTCTTATTAAGAAAAAGCTCAGTTGTATACTCTTGATTTTCTTTCACAACTGAAGTTTTCCAGTTTGATTTAATGAAGATAAGTTTAAAGGAATGTCTCATTCATCTATAATTAAAATACCATTAGGTAATATATATTATAAAATTTGAATTATTTAAGTCCAAAGATAATACTGTTTTCTCACTGACCAGACACCTGCTAAATATCAGAAAACCAAGAGTATTTCTTTTATTTCATATCTCCTCATTTTCACTGCAAGCATAGCTTTTCTGGAGGTTACTTTTGACTTAAATGCATTTTCTTAAATTCAGTAGAACTCTTACAAAGTTCTAAATACCAAATTTCTTATTCTTTCCAGAATATTTTACTTACAAGTGATATTATTTTCACCAATACCAGAATCTTCATCAGTCAGAACGTAGTGAGCCTCAGAACTACTGGTCTCCTAAGTTTTGAACCACCATATAGGATAAAACACTGATTTTTTAAAAAATTAAGTGTACTATGCACATGCATAGGCTGTCAAGATCCGATCTACAGCCTTAGGCTCTTTGATGAATAGAGTATGTTCTGGTTTTCTGAGAAGCATGAGCAGCAAGCAGGTATCTCGTGAAGATTTAAAGGTTCTTGGCAACTCTCCTACGGAGTTCCTCCACCTGCATCCTTGTAACTGCCCAGCTCATCAGTCCTCAGGCGTCACCCTCCATCAGTGTGATCCACAAGACACTGCCTGGTCCCACCACTCCCATGACCTTCTCTCTTGGTTGCTTATCTCTGCCTGGGATGACCTTTCTTTTCCTGCCTTAATGACACTGTGCTTGTTTCTGTCTCCTGGCATTTAGATCTACCCTTCATTCTTGCTTATACAGTTCTTCCCAGATGCTCCTTAGCTGGCTCCTTTCACTGTTCGAGTTCATTTCAAGTGGCACCTGCTCTGTGTGGCCGCCTTGATCCCCTAACTAACCTTCTGTCCCCATCCCAAAAGTCACCATTACTCCCCGTTGCTGTGATTGTGCATTCACTGTCTAGTGTGACCATATGCTGCATTTGTCCTCATGTGTACTGACCATCTCCCCCCCAGGGTCATTTGCATGCTGCCCACTGAATATCAAACCTAACACAAAGGCTGCTCTGTGGTGGGCACTCAGGAAATATTTAGTTAAATTAAGATGCATTAAATTGTAACTAATAATTAAGGCTTCTAAAACATAACTTATATTTTCCCATTGATTTCTCAAATATGTTATGCTTCTCATGTGAAACAAACCTCGGGCTGGAATTTTGGGTGATGTGTATGTATGGGGTAAGGGGATCATGGCACACAGACCCCCCCTTAGAGGAAAAAAAGAGGCCATTATCACCTCCAGCCTGCCCACTGTGGACTACCAAATGCCATATCTAAATACTTATGATTTGGGGACTCAAACACTTTTCGGGTTCATAGAGTTTCCTATTAAAAATGTAGATGCTTTGTCACAGTGATTCTTCTCAAGCACTATGTTCAGCTCCAGAAAGTGGATTATGAAGAAGATGAGACATGATTTCTGTCCTTGGGGAGCCCACGTTTTAGCCTCATTGGCTCCTGATTGAGAACAACATACACAGACTGAGTTTTTAAAAATGCAGGGAGGAGGAAAAAGGAAGAGAGAAATTGCAAAGGACTAATTTTACCCACTTTACTATTTTTGTCTCAAATTGGTCCTATAGAACATAAAATATGTGTAAAGACTGTGCCAAAGTAAATGGCTCATATAGTGAGCATTTCTAAGATAGTGTTATGGCTCACTCTATCAATTTTATTGTATAACTGTCTGCTTCCAGCACATTTCAGAGACAAATCTTGAGCAAGCAGTGTGATCAGAAGGGCATTTTGATCTATAAGATCTTATCATTCTATAGATCTATAAGATCTACAATTACACTCCTGAGGTTTTACCCATTTCACACTGTTCATGTTGAGCCTGTTAGGCGTCAGATTGATTCAAAGGGGTATATAATCTCTCTTCTCGGTGTTTCTGCATAAGACTATTTTTCTTTAAAATTGTACAGCTGTGTAAGCAGTAACTCTAAATGAAAACACTGAAATAGCTTTCGCTGTTTTTCAACATTAAATACTCCAAGCAGAGCTGAAGTATTGAAAGATAATTCCTCTGTTGTTCCCTTGCCACCTTAAAGAGCTTTCACTCTTGCAAATTTTTAGCTCTGAATTTATCTGCAAAGTCTTAATTATGTTTAAGAAAATGTTTCTTATTCACACCCTGAATTGATCTAGAAAGTCCTAGAACTAGGATGACATTTTCAGCTCCATGCTGTATCTCAAAATTCCATAAGAACAGAAATTCCATTTAGACCTTCAACTGCTTGGGTGCAGGGATTGGACGCTCATGCAAAGTTTATAGGTCACTAGTGAGCCTTTTGTCTTTAATTCCTGGGTTCTGAATCAGACCCATTCTAGGAGCCCTGGTAGCCAATGAGCTGACCCCCAGAAGTCTTAAGACCCCTGCACGATCATAGACAAAGCCAAAGGCGAAGAGAATTCTCAGATTCTTTTGCCTTCTGGTGCAGTTAACTGCCCAGTGCTTCCTTCCCATGGCAGTCCAGGGTGAATGTGGCTGGGCCAGGGTGACTCTCAGATGGTGAGTTTTTAGGACCCTTCTGCCCAATATTGAATTACTAATATGCTTAAGAAGCAGCACTAGATTCCGTGGGAGTGGAAATTAATAGTTTTTAAATTGAAACTTCTAGATCAGAATTCCTGCCCTGTCACTTCCAACTCTAGGGTGAATTCATGTAATCTTTTTGAACTTCTATTCCATTGATAATAGACATAGTGAGGATTGTTCCAAGTCCTTTATCTAAGAGAATGTATGTGATTATCCTGTAATATAACACACCCTAAGACCACAAAAGATTTCCTCCCCAAATCAATTCAGAATGAAGCAAGATAGATAGAAAGAAGAAAAATAAGCAAAAAAAAATCTTGCATTATTATTTTTTGCACTCTAATAGATGTCATCAGGAATTTGAAAGATGAAGGTACTTGGTGTTTCATGGACAAACCTCCCATATGTCCATGGACACCCTGGAAATCTCAGCAAAATGCCACCCTCTGAAAATGCTGTTACCATTCCCTAATACCAAAGGACATAACATACCAATTTTCTCCCTGTAGCTTCCTGTGAACTAAAAGATTATGTATTTCAAAATTATATTGGGCACCAGGAAAGTGAAAGCTTATATTTCTCACTCTGAGGAAGGAAAATAAGAGTGAAAATGTGATGATATTGGCAGACAATGGTTTTATTTTTAGTGCCAAAACTGAGAAGTTTAGGAAAGCATGATATTTCCTTAATCTCTCTCTCTAGATTTCTCTGGATTGTAGAAAGTCACCAGAGAATCCATTTCCTGATTATTTGTTCCCAAGAGCTCGCAATTTCTCTCAATGTTCATCTTTAATTTTATCCCCTATATTAACCCAGAGATAGTATTTGGTTCATAGGTGTGTTATTTTCCATTAGATATAGCCTATCACTACTAAAATTACATTGTGTAGAATGTATTAAATGGAAGACCTTGAACAACCCAGTTAAGCAAAAGAAATATGTGTATTTATAATATATAAAATATATGTGTATATATACACATACACTACACAACTATATATGTGTGTGTATATATATATGTATACTTATTTATAATTGTAGCCTGATAATGTTAATTTGAAGATGTTGTGCAGGGACAGAGACATTTCTATAGTCCCAGATACATAGAACATTGATTTCTATACAGCGTGGTGCAAGTTTTATATAATCAATTAATCTTGGGAAAATAGAAAAGTTAAAATAAAATAATACATAAATACCTATATAAATGTGTATTTAAATATAAAATATATATTGTATCTGTAGCTACAACTGTTTAGAAAAGAAAGGAAACCCAACAAAAACAAAAGCAAGTCTGTGCATAAGGCTACATTATTTTAAAATCTACTATATTCTTTTTAAAAACTTTTGAAACATACACTAAGTGATGCTAGCCACAGGGAACGATGAGCCCACTTTGTGCAGACACATCCCTTAGATAGTGACACTGAAGACCAACTTGTACCGGGTATGGAATGCAAGGGGCCAAGCTGGGCTCTCAGGGCAGGGAACCATCACCATGTGGTTTGGGAGCCACCTCTGGGTCTGCTGGGACACGCAGCAGGTGCATTCGCTGGGAAATCAGGCAATGCCCAGTGGAGGAGGTGGTGGATGCAGGACTTCCACAGCAGGGAGCTTAGGTGGAGACTATGAGAGAAGGGGCATCTGGGGCAGAGTGCACCCACAGGTGAAGGTGCTGAGCTGGAGGGAGCCCAGCAGGATGCTCCAGAGAACCCTGCAGACCTTTAGGAAACGAGTCAGTGAGGGGACAAGCCCAGAAGCTGAGGCAGGATGCACTGTGAGGGGACCTGAGTGTCCAAGCCAGGAAGGGCAACTGTGGTCTCCAGGCAAGGGGTGCCTAGGGAAGCTTTGGGGCACAGATGCCCTGGTGAAAACAACCTTGCAGGGCCCGGAGGAGGGGAGTGGGAATTGCCTCAGAACCTGGACTGGGAATCTATCTGTACAGACTGTATCTGAAATTAAGATAATTAGTGGTCAGGAGTGAGTGAAAATAGAGGCCTTCTCACTTGGAATTACAACAGTTTTTAGAAGATTACAAGCTTGTTTATTGTCTGGGGCACAATCAGGCTTGCTTTTGTTATTACTAGGTTTCCCTTCTTTTCTAACCAGCTGCAGTAAATCAGGGTCAGGGCAGAGTTCCAGTAACTAATTCTGCATGGGTGGAGGTGCAGGAAGCAGGGTCCCCACCTCCTTGTGTGGACACGGCTCATCCAGGACTCCCTTGGATGGCCAGCACCCTGAGAGACTTCCATGGATTCTGAGTCCTCCACCCTCCCCAGCCTGAAGTCAGAGAGATGGGCTCTCCTTCCTTCCTCTGGGGTGGGGCCCTGAGAGGCAGCCCTGAGGACTTGTCCCTTCTTTGCCAGCAGCATCTGCCCTGGTGGTTGTTAGGGTCATTGGCTGGGAGGCTATGCCCCACAGAAATCATCATTTAGTGAGTCCTCCAGATGGCACTGCTGGGCCTGGGTGAGGGTCACATTTGGCCCTCAGGAAACATCCAGTAGGAAATGAGAAGTGTGGGTCACTGAAAATGGGCCTGAGGAGGATAAGCTAGAGGAGGGAAGGGCTTAGGGGATTTGCAGGGCCAGCAAGAGAAGCACATAGGACATGGCCTGGAGGTCAGCAGGGACATGTGAGGTGAAGGAGCATCCTCTGAGTGCTATGCCCTAGCTGTGATTCCAATTTTCTGTCAATGTCACATTCTGGCCACAAATTTCCCCTGAGGAGTGAAGGCTGCTTTAGTAAGTGGCATGTTTTCACATTACAATACTGCTTCACACTCCTAACTCTGGGAAACGAACTAGGGGTGGTGGAAGGGGTGGGGATGAATGGGTGATGGGCACTGAGGGGGCACTTGATGGGATGAGCACTGGGTGTTATTCTGTATGTTGGCAAATTGAAAACCAATAAAAAATAAATGTATTATTTAAAAAAACAAAAACAAAAACCAAAAAAACAATACTGCTTCACTTCCTGGGCCCGAATAGGCCTGGTCATTGGTACTGGGGAGCATGGTCACTGCCCTTTAATTCTTATGGGTGTCCAGGCACATGGTGTTCTGTTTCCAGCAGCATCTGGAGACACTAATACCACCCCTCAGTGAGGAAGCAGATCTGTGTTTAAGGAGGAGCATCTCTAATTATACATGGTCACTTGGTTCTCTTTAAAAGTGACAGTATTGGGATCCCTGGGTGGCACAGCAGTTTAGCGCCTGCCTTTGGCCCAGGGCGCGATCCTGGAGACCCGGGATCGAATCCCACGTCAGGCTCCCGGTGCATGGAGACTGGTTCTCCCTCTGCCTGTGTGTCTGCCTCTCTCTCTCTCATTCTGTGTGACTATCATAAATAAATAAATAAAAATTAAAAGTGACAGTATTCCTGTACAGTACAAAAGGTCCTCTTAGCCATCACACATATCAGATTGGCAGAGTAAAGACCCTCTTCCTCCAGCAGTGACTGGAATCTATTCATGTTTTCATTTAAAATTTTTCAAAATATGAAAAATGCGGGAAAAAATGCAGAATACTAAAAGGTACCAATTAGCATGTTTTGAAATGAATTTCTTTTTCAGAAGTGATTTTGAAGATGAAGGAACTTTTTCATCAATGTGAAGTTGCCAAAGAAGCCTGGACCACCGTGTGATGCACGGAAGAACAGAACACGGAGAGTGCCCTGCATATAGGAGTCCCTATGGTGATGAGGACCTCCACTGGTGTCACCAGGGCGCCCGTTTCCCTCATCCTACAGCAAGTATCAGCCCATGTTTGCATCCACCTCACCTGACCCCAGAGTCTGCACTCTTACTGACCTTTCTGCCCTGCCTTCTGGTTCTTTCTCGTTCATTTGCTACTAAGATAATGTACTGTCTTGCCTTGATCTTCCCAACATTTGAGTCAATCTTGAGTTAGCAGAAAAAGGGCCTTATTTCCAGAAAGCCTCTGTTAGAATATACCCTACATTAATAGATAGTGTCCTGGTGATTTTCACTAACATTTGTTCACTAGCACATTAGCCCAGAGTTACACTGGTATTCACTGAGCCTCCATCCAAGGAGCCTGAACAGCCAGGATCAAGGATGGGGGTGCAGGAGATGGACAGCCAATCTCTGACTGTCCACCAACTCTGGCCGAGAGTGCCTTGTTCTAAAATAGATCCAGGAGGACCTCTGATACCTGGAAACTCCAGGCCATGCCCAAGCAGATATCACAAAGGCATTTAGAAAGAGATAGACATGATACATCTACTTTCCTAAATGCAGATGTTACCTAGAGCATGCCATGCTGGGTCACCTCCCATCAGTGGAATTCCCTTTGGGTGAAAATTTTCTTAAAACATTTGGATCATAGTTTACATGGAGAATTTAGCTCAAACAGAAAATAATTTCTGAACACTTGAATCTAATAACAATAATAACCACACATCCTAAAGTAGCTGTAGAGAAATTTGATGTGTGTGTGTTCAAAGATTTAACTATAAGAAGTCAACTCCTTTTAGTGCAGAGGTGTCCTGGTGCCATTAACAGGTTTGTCAAGAATGTCTGGATGTTCGATAAGCTTCCTTAAGTTAAATAAACTTAAGGACAGGAAAGCTTATTGACCATGTAATTCATTGATCATTTTGCTTATAATAATAATAATAATAATAATAATATATAGTATATATAATATATAATATATACTTATAATTATATATAATTATAAATAATAATATAATAATATATTATCTATAATTATTATTATTATTATTATTATTATTATTAGATGTAAGGATAGAAGAAATGTTGCCATAGTGATTTTCAATTGAGTTTGGGGGGGTTTTAGGCTTTTTTTTTTTTTCCTCTCTCCTCACATTTGCTTGTATGAGCCTTTTCCTGTATTTAAATTTTACTTCTGTAGGAAAGTTAGTAATCACCTCTGGAAGAGGTTCCCTCCTGCCACCTTTGAGTTTTCCCTGCAAAACTTCTCCGATCTGAATCCCGTAGAGTATGGTGAGCCGGTTTGTGTGGGCCCAGCAGCCGGACTACCTGGGTTCCTGGTCTATGACTTCACAGCCAATGCTGCAATGTGGGGGCCATATATTTGAAGAAATGAATATTATAACATTGATGTGATCCTACTGAACCTGATTTGAGCAACTCAAGGTATTCCTAATCACGCTTTCACTCAGGATAGTACTTTCCAAATTGTGGCAGAATCGAAACCCCTTTTTCTTTGATTCTCTAGTTATGTATTTACTGTGTCTTAGTATAAAATGTAGATAGCACATCAGATCTATATCACAGCGTAAAACTAAGTTTAAAAACAGAATAAATTTAAAGACGAATATTTTTTTAAGAGATTTTATTCATGAGAGACACACGGAGAGGCAGAGGGAGAAGCAGGCTCCCTGTGTGTAGCCCGATGTGCCTATTATCTACTTTAATATAATTGAAGGACTGGATCATGCCCCATCCATTCTGCTCTAGCAGCCCTGCCCTGTCCTCTTACCCCGTCCTCCCATTCCCAACTTGCTCCACCTTGAAGCCCCACGGAAGTCTTATCTTCAATTGAAGTTCAGTGATGTCTCGCCCACTACCCCCTACTCTCTACACTCTTAGAGACCAGTCACTCCTTATCTCAGGACACTGGCCCATGTTCATTAGTGCTGAGTTTACCAACTGGACTCCATCTTGTCTGGAATGCTTCAGGACGTGTGAACAATGCAAGATTTTGTCCTACTCACAGTTTACCAAGCTACCTTGCTATTGTCTATGGATGCTGCTCCAAGATGTGAGGCTCCTGGATCAGAGACAAATAACTTTCTTACGTCAAAAGCATTACCAGAACTTTGTTTTGGTTTGTGCAGGTTCCCCAGGAGCCCCATCATTCCCATGGGGCAAGACCAAGGGTCCAAAATGGATGTTGATGCATGCACTAGGCTGCATTACTGGAAAAGGACAAGCACCAAATGTTGGGGATTTTAGCTCTTACAATGAGCAAAAGCAAATATGCTCTTTTTCTAGAGGGGAGGCAGTACCTTGTCTCTCAGGATGGCAGCTGCAAACATACCCGGCCTGGATAAAACTCAGCTGGGCCTTGCATCCTTGGCCCTCCAAGCAAGAAGATGCAGGCTCACACAGCATCCATGGCTGACTGGTTCTCCTTACAAATCTTGAGGGTCTTTCAGTGGACGGAGGAACCAAACAAAGCACCATGTAGTATTTTTTTCCCCCAATTCTTGCCAAACCTAGAACTTAACTGAAAAGTAATTCATATGTGTGGTTTAAACATTGCATTCATTTAATAATTTTAGGCTTTAGCCCCTTACCCAGAGGGGGAAAAGGCTATTAATGATTTCTTGTATATCCATCCAGAAATATTTCACTCACATACATGTGCATTCGTCCCAGGAATTGCAAAGGGGAGCATAATGTGCATATTGTCATTACCTTGCTTTTTAAAAAGACTGTCTCTTAAATGCATTCTGTGTAATACTGCATTACTCCATAAAATGGAGGTATCATAATTTACTTATGTGCTCATCTACTGGCAGAGAACCGATCGTGACCATAATGACATGAGCACTGTTCCCACAGGCACTTTCTATGAACCTCAGGGTCCCTGTGGGATTCATTCCCAGTGGTGGAATTTCTACTTGGTATAGACAGTATTTTGAGGGCCCTTAAGGCACTGCTTCTTTTGGACTCCCATCTTCAGACCTCTAAATAGCAGGTGTTTTAGACACTTTAATTTTATGGAAATCGCCCTCCAGGGATTTGTGCCATTGCTTTTCACACCCTCTGGAAGAGGTTCCCTCCTGCCACCTTTGAGTTTTCCCTGAAAAACTTCTCCGATCTGAATCCCGTAGAGTATGGTGAGCCGGTTTGTGTGGGCCCAGCAGCCGGACTACCTGGGTTCCTGGTCTATGACTTCACAGCCAATGCTGCAATTGGGGGCCATGACATATACTCCTGCCTCAGTTTACCTTCTCTCTGAATGAGAGGCTGTGTTGGATAAATACATATAAAGCACCCGAGGTAGTGTTCTGTGCTTACTAAGTCCTCAGCTCAGGTGAATTCTTCTTACTGGGTTAATATTCGTCTTTAGGGGTGCCTGGGTGGCTCAGTGGTTGAGCCTTTGGCTCAGGGCATGATCCCAGGGTCCTGGGATCGAGTCCCACATCGGGCTACACACAGGGAGCCTGCTTCTCCCTCTGCCTCTCCGTGTGTCTCTCATGAATAAAATCTCTTAAAAAAATATTCGTCTTTAAATTTATTCTGTTTTTAAACTTAGTTTTACGCTGTGATATAGATCTGATGTGCTATCTACATTTTATACTAAGACACAGTAAATACATAACTAGAGAATCAAAGAAAAAGGGGTTTCGATTCTGCCACAATTTGGAAAGTACTATCCTGAGTGAAAGCGTGATTAGGAATACCTTGAGTTGCTCAAATCAGGTTCAGTAGGATCACATCAATGTTATAATATTCATTTCTTCAAATATAAGTGAAGGTGAGCATTTCTCCTATGTCCATAAATCATTTTAGTTTCTTTTCATAAAGTGCCTATTATATTTCTTGCCTGGATTTTATGTGAAGTTTTGGTCTTTATCTGTTGGTTTGTAAGAGGGTTTTATAAATATAAGAGATTAGTTCTTTGTTGCATATACTAAAAATTTGTACCTATTCATGTTTGGAGAATTCTGAGACCTTTTTTTTTTTTTTTTTCATTCAAACATAGTAAATTTAGCAAATTTACTGATCTAATTTAACAGTCTTTTCTTCTGTGGCACCTGGGTTTGGGTCTTGCTTAGATGCTTGATCATAGCCAAAAGGCCAAGAAGCAATTGGGTCTTACTTAGAAATCCATGTCCACTTGCACATTATAGGCATAAACATTCACCCCTGATTTTATCTTGTCCTTTCTCTGGGTCTGTTTTAGTTTAAGTCTTCATTCCATCATATATCTATTTTAATGTAAGGTGTGAAGAATGGACCTAATATGACATATGTACTTCTAGATGGCTTATTTGCGCCAGTATCATTTATGGAATAATTCAGTTTTTCTCGCTGAATTGAATTGCCACATTCATTTGCTAAATTCAAATTTGCTAAATTTACTATGTTTGATTATAAATCTTTATATGTATTTCTTATTGGACCCTATTATGTTTCTTCATTAATACCTGTATTAATATGCTAGTCTCTAAGAGCTAGAGTCAAGCTTTGTAATGTATTTCCCTACACTTGTAGAACTAATGCTTATTATTATTCTTTTTACTAATTGCCTTAACTATTCCTGCATGTAATATTATGAAGTGAAAAATAGAATTATCCAAAAAAATGGAATTTTCTTATGTTATTGGCAGTTAAATTTAGGAAGGACTAATGTCTTTATAGTCTCAGGGATTTATTTCTGTCTTCTATCACACCCTTCAATGGTGTTCTCAATATTTATTTATAGAGATCTTGGAACATTTCTTGTTAATTTTTTATTTCAGATTCCATTAAAATTGGGGTTGATTTCTCCTTAGTTTATGTATGTAAGAAAAATCATTGGTTTTTGAAATTACTTTCAGGAGAGACTTCACTGAATGTTCTATTTACTGTTTTTCAGAATGTTGTCTTGTTTTCTTTTTTTTTTTTTTTAAAGATTGTATTTATTTATTCATGAGAGGCACAGAGAGAGAGAGGCAGAGACACAGGCAGAGGGAGAAGCAGGCTCCATACAGGGAGCCCGACGTGGGACTCGATCCCAGGTCCCCAGGATCACACCCTCGGCTGAAGGCGGCACTAAACCGCTGAGCCACCAGGGCTGCCCTGTTGTCTTGTTTTCAAGCAGCAAACAAGGATAATTTTATTTTATTTCTAATATTTATACTTCTTGCTTTCTTCCATTTTCTGCTGAATGTGCTTGGTAACCTAGGAAGGTAAGAATAGAGACCTAGGAGAGATGTTTGAAATATTAAAAAGGATGATTATTGTCTTTCTCTGACTGACTTATTTTGCTCAACATAATACCCTCTAGTTCCATCTATGTCATTGCAAATCACATCAGATCTTTAGATGTGCATGTATTCATTGGAGGGTGTCAAACACAACCTCACATTTACTTCAACTTTTTTCTCTATAAACTTTTTAATTTGCTTTTTCAAGACTAAAAGATTTGGGGAAAATGAGGCAAAATGAACTACTTTTATTGCATTAGCTTCAGTACGTGTGTGTGTGTGTGTGTGTATATATATATATATATATATATTTATTTATTTATTTTATGGAATTTTATATATACAAGCAACACTGAATGGAGGTAATATAGACTGACTGCTTAATAAGAAAATATGCCGAGATGCTTGGGTGACTCAGTGTTTGAGCGTCTGCCTTTGGCTCAGGTCATGATTCCAGGGTCCTGGGATTGAATCTCACATTGGGCTCCCTGTGAGGATCCTGCTTTTCCCTCTGCCTGTGTCTCTGTCTCTCTCTGTCTTTCATGAATAAATAAATAAAATCTTTAAAAAAAAAAGAAAAGAAAAAGAAAATATGCCTATGTTTCAATAGCCCAAGAGTGTGAACAATGAAGGGGACAAATAACAATAATAATTATAATTAATAATATGAATAATATGATTAAAAGAGGAACAGCAGCAACAACAGCGCTGGAAACTCCTGTGTGCCAAGCACCGAGCATAGTGACATAAATGGATTTTCTCATTTAATCCAAGCAAAAATTCAGTTTGCAAAAGCTTAATTGCCCAAATCCACAGTTTATGACTTATTTTCAAAGCCGATTCTCTATGACTCTAAAATCCCAGCCCAGGCACTAATTTAGTCCAAAAACTGTTCATTCTCAAGTATCATTGAGAAATCACAAATATTGGTCCCAAATCAAATTATTCTTTAAAAAAATCCATCAATAAATGCAAGCTGCTAAGAGATTAACTTAAATAAAACACTCGGTAAAGATTAAAAAATAACATAATCAAATCAAGGAAAATGGATTGAGTGCCCACAGGGGCATTTTCTGTAGATGCCCACATAGCATTTCTATCTGAGAAAGAAAACTATCCTTCGGGGAGCCTACTCTCAGAAACTCAAGCATCGGCTACTTTCATGTAGGATGTTCACTAAGAAATGTTTTAGATGAAAGCTGACATTAGAATCTGAGAGCTCTTGGCACCAAGGCAGACACACATGGCCAGCTTCTGGGGTCAGCTTCTTCCTAAGACCATAGACTTGCTGAGAAGCCTGGTTGTGGATGGAGCCTCAGAATGGAATCATCAGGGATTCCAGAACTGGTTCTGCCTCTGCTGGGGCCTCCAAAGCACCAGACAGGTGTGTCTGAAAAAACAAACTGAAAGGCCCCGATACCCGGAGGAGAAATGTTCACAGCTCAGAAGATGTCTTTCCACTGGAGAAAAGAGAGATTTTTTTTTCAGCTGGTGACAGGGAGAAAGGTGGGGGAGAAGTTGTCAGGCCACTGCTATAGTTCCCAAAGGTTCTGAGTCCCTGCGACTCAAAGTGGGACTGGGGAAGTCACGTGTGATTCCATGGGGTTCCTGAGGCTACTCAGAACAATCCATGGCTCACTTTCATTTAATCAATACTCTTTAAAAAAAAAAAAAAAGATTTTATTTATCTATTCATGGAGACACACAGAGAGAGAGGCAGAGACACAGGCAGAGGGAGAAGCAGGCTCCCTGCGGGGAGTCTGATGCGGGACTCAGCCCCAGCACCCCAGGATCACAACCTGAGCCCAAGGCAGATGCTCAACGGCTGAGCCACGGAGGCATATCTCCTTTTTTTTTTTTAATTGAAGTATAGTTGACATAAAGTGTTATATTAGTGTCAAGTGTATGATATCATGATTTAACATTTATATACACATTATGAGATGCTCACCATGGCAAGAGTGGTCACCATCTGTCACCATACAGTGTTATTACATTACTGACGATATTCCCTATGCTGTACTTTTAATCTCCGTGGCTTATTTATTTTATAGTTGGAAGTTTATAACTGGAAGTAACTTAATTCCCTTTTACCTATTTAGCCCATCCTCCCAACCCCAATTTTGTTCTCTGTATTTAAGAGTTCATTTGTTTGTTCATTTTATTTTTTAGATTCCACATACAAGTAAAATCATATCATATTTGGCTTTCTCTGACTTTTTTCAGTTAGCACAATCCCTCTAGGTCCATACATGTTGCCACAAATGGAATTTTCACTCCTCTTTGTGGCTCAATGACATTCCAGTGATATCTTAGGCCTGAGTGTATATATGTATCATATATATATAGATCACATCTCATCTTCTTTATCTACTCATCTATCAATGGACACCTGGGTTACTTTTATATCTTAACTATTGGAAATAATGCTATAAATAACATAAGAGTACATATATTTTTTCAAATTGATGTTTTTGTTTACTTTGGGTAAGTACTCATTAGTGAAATTACTGGATCATAAGGTAATTCTTTTTAATTTTTTGAGGAAACTCCACACTGTTTTTCACAGTGACTGTACCAGTTTGCATTCCCACCAACAGTGCAAGACAGTCTCTTTTTCCCCACATCCTTACCAACACTTGCAGTCTCTTGTGTTTTGATTTTAGCCATTCTGACAGGTGTGAGGTGATATCTTATTGTGGTTTTTACTTGCATTTTCCTGTTGATGAGTGATGCTGAAAAACTTTTCACAGGTCTCTTGGCCATCTATATATCTTCTTTAGAAAAATGTCTATTCAGGTCCTCTGCCCATTTTTAAATCAGATTTTTTTTTATGTTGAGTTGTAGAAGTTATTTATATATTTTGGATATAAAGTCCTACCAAGTATATCATTTACAAATAAATCTCTTCTGCCATTCAGTAGGTTGCCCTTTCAATTTAGTGATGTTTCCTTGGCTGTGCAAAAGTTTTTTAGTTTGGTATAGTCCCAATAGTTTATATTTGCTTTTGTTTTGCTTGCCTCAGGAGACATAGCTAGAAAACTGTTGTGAAGGCTGATATCAAGAAATTACTGCTTAGGTTTTTTTCTGGGCATTTTATGGATTCAGGTGTCACACTTAGGTCTTTAATCCACTTTAACTTTGTTTTTGTGTATGGAATAAAAAAGTGATCCAGTTTGTTTGTTTGTTTGTTCTTGCAGGTAGCTGTCCAGTTTTCCCAGCACCATTTGTTGAAAAGATTGTCTTTTCTCCATTGTATATTCTTGCCTCCTTTGTTGTAGATTAATTGACCATATAAGTGTGGGTTTATTTTTGAGCTCTCTATTCTGTTCTATTGATCTGTGTGTCTGTTTTTGTATCATACTGTTTATTTTTATTTTTTTTATTGAATGTGAACTTTATTGTGGTTTGGATTATGTAAGGCAGTGTGGTGAAGGCACTGCAGAAGTTACACAGACTGAAAAACATGGTAGGAAATAAGTGAGCTAAAAAAAAAAAACCTACAAAATATATTTGTAAATGAATGCGTGCTGGACTAGACTAAGTACTACAACTATTTTTTATCTTCATCACTGCAGAAGCGTTGAAATAATTGTCAGAGGTGGGGGGTTGGGAGGGATTAGGGAAGGCTTCATGGAGGAGGTGGCATTTATGCTGGACCTTGAAGGAGGGGTAGACTGTTGATAGATGAGATGGAGGGAAGAACATTCTAGAATGACTCTAGAGAAATTCTATAGAAATACTGAAAACACAAGAGGGCAAACAACACCCCCCAGGGAGTGAAGCTACCCAACTCAGAGCAAAAACTGAGGGGCCCAGGGCTGGAACCCAAAATCTCAAGCCCCCAAATGAGGTCTTCAGTACCAATGATATTAGGAGGCACAGGACAATGGGCTTGTTTGTAAACCTAGCAGCAGCAGGAGATTTCACATTGTAGTCAGGGGCCCCGTACTGGCTGGACTACGCCTGAGTGGATTTTTCTCATCTTTTCGGGGGGGTGTGGTACTGATTCATCCTTCCTCTTGCCCACTGACTGCCTGAACGGTAGTTCATGCGTGTGTGTGAGTGTAGGTGTGTGTGGATGGGTGGGGGACCGAGGTTTTGTCTCCCACTGTACCATACTGTTTAGATTATAACAGCTTTGTAGTATTTCTTGAAATCTGTGATCATGATACTCAGCTTTGTTCTTCTGTCTCAAGATTGCTTTGGCTCTTCAGAGTCTTTGTGCTTCCAGATAAATTGCACAGTTATTTGTTCTAGTTCTGTGAAAAATGCTGTTGGTATTTTGATAAGGATTGCATTGAATCTGTAGATTGCTTTGGGTAGTATGGACATTTTAGCAATATTTGTTCTTCCAACCCATGAGCACAGAATATCTTTCCATTTGTTTGTGTCATTTTCAATTTCTTTCATCAGTGTTTTATAGTTTTCAGAGTACAGGTCTTTCACCTCCTTGGTTAAGTTTATTCTTAGGTATTTTATTATTTTTGATGCAATTATAAATACGATTCTTTTCTTAATTTCTTTCTGCTACTTTGTTATTCATGTATAGAAATGTGATAGATCTCTATATATTAATTTGGTATCCTACAACTTTACTGAATTCATTTACCAATTATAATAAATTTTTAGAGGAGTCCTTAGGGTTTTCTTTTTTTTTTTTTTAAGATTTTGTTTATTTATTCATGAGAGACCCAGAGAGAGAGGCACAGACATAGGCAGAGGGAGAAGGAGGCTCCATGCAGGGAGCCTGATGTGGGACTCGATCCCAGGTCTCCAGGATCACGCCCTGGGCTGAAGGCGGTGCTAAACCATTGAGCCACCCGGGCTGCCCAGGGTTTTCTTTTTTTTTTTTAATTTTAATTTACTTATTTATTCACGAGAGACAGAGAGAGAGAGAGAGAGAGGCAGAGACACAGGCAGAGGAAGAAGCAGGCTCTACACAGGGAGCCCAACTCCGGACTGGATCCCGGGACCCCAGGACCACACCCTGGGCTAAAGGCAGGTGCTAAACCACTGAGCCACCCAGGGATCCCCTGCCCAGGGTTTTCTATTAATAACATCATGCCATCTACAAATAGTGACAAATTTGCTTCTTCCTTACCAATTTGGATGTCTTTTATTTCTTTTCCTTATCTAACTGCTATGGCTATGACTTCCACTACTATTTGGATAAAAGTGGCAAGAGTGGACATCCTCGTTTTGTTTCTGATCTTAGGGGGAAAGTTCTCCGCTTTCCATCATTGAGTATAAGGGTAGTTGTGTGTGTGTGTGTGTGTGTGTGTGTGTGTTTATATATATATAAAGGCCTCTATTAGGTTGAAGTAAGTCCCTTCTCCACCAACTTGTTGAGAGTTTTTATCATGAATAGATGTTATATTATGTCAAATGTTTTTTTCTGCCCTCTATTGAGATGAGAATATGTTTTTTATCCTTTCTCTTACTAATGTGATGTATCACATTTATTGATTTGTGAATATTGAACCATGCTTACATTCCTGGAATAAATCCTACTTGATCGTGGTGAATGATTTTTTTAATGTATTATTGAATTTGTTTCACTAATATTCCGTTGAAAATTTTTACATCCATGTTCATCAGAGACACTGGTCTGTAGTTCTCTTTCTCGTATTGTCTTTGTCTGGTTTTGGTATCAAGGTAACACTAGCCTCATAGAATGAATTTGGAAGTTTTCTTTTCTGTTTTATCTTTTGCAATACTGTGAGAAAAATAGGTATTAACTCTTCTTTAAAAGTTTGGTAGAATTCACCTGTAAATTCATCTGGTCCTGGACTTCTGTTTGTTGAAAGTCTTGATTATCAATTAAATTTAATTTCTAGTAACAAGTCTCTTCAAACTTTCTATTTCTTTCTGAACCAGTTTTGGAAGATTATTTGTTTATAAGAATTTATCCATTTCTTCTAGGTTGCTTGACTCCTTGGTGTATGATTTGTCATACTGTTCTTTTATAATTTTTTGTATGCCCATGGTGTCAGTTGTTATTTTTCCCCCTTCATTTCTACTTCTATTTATTTCAGTCCTCTCTTTTTTTCTTGTTGAGTGTTGCTAAAGGTCTGTCAATTTTGTTTATCTTTACAAAAAAAAAAACAGCTCCTGTTTCATCAATCATTTCTTTTTTTAAAAGTCTATATTTCACTTATTTCTGTTCTAATCTTTATTATTTCCTCCCTTCTACTAGTTTTTGGGCTTCTTTTCATAGCTTATTAAGGTGTAAGGTTAGATTATTTGAGATTTTTCTTGTTTCTTGAGGTGGGCCTGTATTGCTATAATCTTTCCTTTTAGAACTACATTTGCTGCATCCTAAAGATTTTGGAGTATTATGTTTTCATTTTCATTTGTTTCCATGTATTTTTTTTTATTTCCTCTTTGATTTCTTGGTTGACCTATTCACTGTTTAGGAGCATGTTGTTTAGCTCCATGTATTTGTCATCTTTCTAGGTTTTTTCTTGTAATTGATTTCTAGTCTCATACCATTGTAGTCAGAAAAGATGCTTGATATGAGTTAAATCTTCTTAAATTTATTGAGACTTGTTTTATGATGTAATATGTGATCTATCCTGGAGATCTATCCATCTATCCATGTGCACTTGAAAAGAATGAGTTTTCTCCCATTTTTTAATAGAATGCTATATATATATATACATAACATTTGGTCCATATGATATAATGTGTCATTGAAAGCCATTGTGGATTTGTGCCTTGTGGATTTTCTGTTTAAACTATTATGTAAGTGGGATGTTAAAGTCCCCTACTATTATTGCATTACTGTCGATTTCTCTCTTTATTAACAATTACATTATATATTTAGGTGCTCATACACTGGGTACATATATATTTACAATTGTTATATCCTCTTGTTGAATTGCTCCCTTTATCACTATTAATGCCCTTTTTTGTGTCTTGTTACAGTTTTTGTTTTAAAGTCTATTTTATCTGATATGGGTATTGCTACGCTGACTTTTTTTTCCCGCTTCCACTTGCATGATATATGCTTTTCCACCTCTTCACTTTCAATCTGTATGTGTCTTGTTTAAAATGAATCTCTTGTAGGCAACAAACAGATTGGTCTTGGTTGTTGTTGTTGTTTTTAATCTCTTCTGTCACCCTGTGTCTGTTGATTGGGGCATTTAGTTCAATTAAAGTAACTGTTGATAAGTATGTACTTGCTGCTATTTTGTAAATTGTTTTTTGGTTGTTTTTATAGTTCTTTTCTGTTCCTCTCTTCTCTTCTTGCTCTTTTCCCTTATGGCTTAGTGACTTTCTTTAGCGTTACGCTCAGATTCCTTTCTCTTTTTTGCATGTGGATCTACATAGATTTTTTATATGTAGTTACCATTAGGTTTATATGTAACATCTTATGTATATAGCATTCTATAGTAAGTTGATGGCCACTTAAGTTTAACACATCCTAAAAACACTAAATTTTTACTCTCCCTTCTATGTTTTATATATATGATGTCATATTTTATATCTTTTTATTATATATATCCCGTGGCTGATTTTTGTAGATATAATTAATTTTACTATTTTTGTGTTTTTACCTCCATACTGGTTTTATAGTCTACTGATTAGTAGCCAGTAGACTGGCTTTATTAGTCTACTACCTATATTTTATGTTTTATTGTTAATTTTTTTCCCTTTCATAGTTTCTCACTTTTAGTTCTGGCCTTTTCTTTCTATTCAAAGAACTCCTTTTAACATTTCTTGTAAGGTTGATTTAGTGGTAATGAACTCCTTTAAATTAAAGAAAGTCTTTAAACAGAACACTTTTTTATATGAAAACTTAAATACATTTAAAGTAATTTCTTTATTTTCAAGTATATTTTCCCAACCTGTTCTAAGAAAAGAAAGACTACATGATAAGAAAACCCACTTAAATTTAAAGCTGTCAATGTATTCAGAATAATAAGTCTCATCTTGAATTCATAAGAGCTATAATAACCTTTTAAATTGGAGTCCTGATGAGTTTTTAATGAAAATGACAAAGCCCTAATTATTGCAGAGAGTACGGATTAAGGATTAAATGATGGCTCTCTAAACTCGCCAACATCTGGTTGTTATTTATTGATTTCTCTCAGCCCTGTGTTCCAGGCCAATGCCTGCCAGGAGGACACGTGCCTCCAGCTGCCACCTCCCATATGAGCACTGTTATAGGAAGGTTCTTTTGGTCAGCTGCAGTGAGTCATCTGCTTGGGCTAACAAATGGACAGAAGGAAACTACTTCCTAAAGCAGGCAGAATCATTCGTATGTTTCCAGGTAGCCACATGGGGAATTACAGGAGCAGAATTAGATTTAATTGTTTTTGTTAGCCTAGATGTGTTCTGTTGTAGAGAAAGAAAGGAGGAAAAGAAAGATAATGTATTTGAAGAAGGAAAACACAAGAGGAAAAAAAGAGAAGAAGGGGCAGGAAAAGAAAAAGAAAAAAACATGGGGCAAGCTGGTGTTGCCTCTCAGCACCCAGCCTTTGTGGTTAGAACTGCTGCCCTACCCCCATGCAAAGGGCTCCCGTGTCCCTAGATGGTCTTCCAGCAGCCACATGTATTTAAATCAAGGTGGGGTCAGACCTGAACTGGCCTCTTTCCTCTGAGCTATGCTCACCACAAAGGCTGGGCATGTCTGACTGAATGCTATTCAAGATAATTTTTAATCAGAGTGAAGGGAAAAAAAGTGTCTTTGTGGCAGTGAAAATTGGAAGATGTAAAACTCAGAGCTCACAGGGGCACCTGGGTGGCTCAGTCAGTTGAGTATCCAACTCTCGATTTTGGTACAGGCCATGATCTCAAGGTCCTGGGATCCAGACCCGTGGTATAAGTGTTGGGCTCTTCACTCAGCAGGGGATCTGCTTAAGGATTCTCACTCTCTACCTCTCCCCCTGCTTATGCATGCACTCTTTCTCT
Organism: Nyctereutes procyonoides; assembly: GCF_905146905.1. Classification (NCBI taxonomy): domain Eukaryota; kingdom Metazoa; phylum Chordata; class Mammalia; order Carnivora; family Canidae; genus Nyctereutes; species Nyctereutes procyonoides. The sequence continues at coordinate 60,664,746 of NW_026575146.1, read as the reverse complement.
CTCTCAAGTAAATAAAGAAATCTTTTAAGAACACAAAAACCTTAAAGCTCACAAAAGGCAAGGCCCCTAACACAGGAAAAAGCTGACCTGCAGGAGAGATGGACTGGCAGGTGAAAAGGGGCAGAGTTTGTCCTTAAAGCTCAGCTGGGTCTTCTGATTCTCACTGCACAGCAGAATTTCCCACTTGCCTATATTAATTTGAGTTGGTTTAACTTCAGGAGTTAGAAATGCCACCACATAGGAAAGTAGTGATAAAGGAGAGGAATAAGACAAAAGAGGTTAGGACAATGCATATAATTAAGGAAAAGAATGAAAAAAAAAAAGACACACACTATAGGCATTCTCCCTTGTTGGTTTTCATGAAGCATGTGACCATTTTGGGGAGACCCACATGGCAAGGAGTTGCAGGTAGTCTCCAGGCAACCGCCAGAAAGAAGCAGGGGCTCTCAGACCCACACACAAGAAGAAATTAATTCTAACCAATAACCTGATAGAGTTTGGCAGTAGCATCCTTCCCTAATCAATCTTCCAGTTGAAAGCCCAGCGATAGATAATAAAGATTTGATACCAGAAAGTATAGTCTTGCTGGAATAACAACCTGAAAATATGAGTGTGACTCTGGATGGCAGTGGGTGGAGGATAAAGGAATTTTGAGTAGTGTGAGAGAAAATCCAAATTGTCTAGAACCAACAGTTAGTAAAAATTTGGGTATTGAGGATGCTATTGATGAGGACTCAAAAGGAAGTGAGGAGCATATTATTGGAAACCTAAAGTAGTGAGATCCTTGTTATGTTTTCAAGTGTTTGCAGAAATCATCTCCTGCAGTCATTTGAGAAGCAGCAGGACTTGTAAGTCATGAACCTTTATAGCTAAGATTTACAAGGAAAGATGTAGGTGCCTTCTAGCCTGTAGTACTTATAGCTAAGCACTGCATATAGTAAACTTGCTATGTAGAGCAAAATGCAAGAGGAGAGAGATAAATTGGGGCAAGCAATGTTTGAAAAAAATGGATCCAGATTTTGATTATTTTGAAATTTTTCCAGTCTTTCTGGATGGCAGAGAGAAAAAGTCAAGTATGACTGTAAAAATTATGTTAAACCTTAGAAAGTACAAATAGAGTATTCAAAAGGGCTTTCAGGTGGTCAGGATGTCCTCATGAACCCTGCTGGCCATACCAGAGGGCCTCTAAGAAACTAAACTGTGTTGCTGTGTTGTCCCTCGGCCCACACAGCAGGAATCCCAGGTTAAAAAAAAAAAAAAATAGGCTTATCCAGAAAAGACTTTTGGGACTTTTGTCTAGAAATGTGAGCCCCCTGGGAAATTCATGGGAGACCCACCAGTTCTTGATAAAATGTTATCAGTAAAAATCTTGCAGCTTGGACTGAAAGAGGTAGAATACAAAAGGGAAGGAGATACCAAAATCTTAAAATTGTACTATCAGGAAGCAGACTGATGAAACTCAGCTGCAAATACATAATACCCTAATGAAGAAGGAAAGATGACTCACATGGCTAAACCAAGAACCCAGAGGCTGGAGACAAGAGCCATGGAAGATTACGCTCATATTCTGCAACCTCATCAGGAAACTCCTTTCATCTTCCTAGCTGGGTTTCAGAACTATTATGGGCCAGTGACATATCTGTCCTTTCCTTTTTCTACTTTTTAGAGTGGGGACATCGATAGCTGTTATGGATGGCTCTCCTACACTCCTAACACTTGGTGTAGGAGGAGGGTGCCAACAATAACTTTAATTAAAGCTGGATGCTAGGTCTATAGATTTCAGATCAGTCAGGCAAGAGAAATTTCACACGGTCTCATTCACACCTTGGAACTGGCTTACATGATGAGATTCTGGACCTTGAGCCAATGCTATTGGAGGATGAGGCTCTTGGAGACCTTGAGAGGGATGAATGTATTTTGCATTTGGGAAGGGCATTAATCACTGGGGGCCAAAGTGACTCTGGCAACCTTGTAAGGAGGTCCCCATGATTCCTGTCTCCTGTATGCCCTTGCATAGCTCCCTCCTTCCAAGTGTAGATAGGACCTGTGATTTGTTTCTGATCTATACTATCCAGCAGAGGTGGATATGCATAGGTTACTGTATATGCAGGATTCAGTTACTCAGCATGGCTACCTGTCTTTCTGGAGACTCTTTCTTGCAGGCAGGGCTAAAGCATGCGGCTATTTGGGGAACTGCAGGCAGCCCCTAGAACCCAAAGGCAGCCTCTGGCTGAGGAACAGCTCAAACCCAAGGCCCTCAGGTCTCCAGCTGCAAGGAAATGAATTCTGCCAACAATATGAGTGAGCCTGGAAGTAGACTCTTCCCCAGTCCAGCCTCCATGTGAGAATCCAGCCCTGCCAGACCCTGTGAGTGTGCCCTTGCACAGAACCCATGCCTGACTCACAGAAACAGCAAAATCATAAATATGTGCTGGTTTAAGCTGATAGGTTTGTAGCACTATTCTTATGCAGCAATATATATATACATATATATACATATATACATATATATGTATATATATAAAACATAGCATGCATATATATGTATATATTGTATATAATATATATACAATATATATGTATATATGTATATATATATAACATAGCATACATATGTGTGTGTGTGTGTGTGTATAACATAGCAAGTAAGAAAGAGGGAGAGATATATAAAGGAGAGAGTAAATGCAAAATAAAAGAGAAGAAAAAATAACCAAGGGTCATTAGAAGACAGTACCCTGATGGAGACCTCAGTGCAGTGGAGGCCACCAACCATGGCCTTCCTGCAGATGAGCCTCTGCAGCGCTGGCTCACCGATTCTGGGGAGGACGGGAAAGCAATTCAGACAGTGTGGACTCTAACCAGTGAACACTGCAACAGCTCCCAGCACCACAAGAAAAAGAGGTGCTAAGGAGAACACATGGGGGCTGGCGGATTCTGCTCTCTCTAGGACACTGTCAGTACCTGGTCCGGCAGGTACCTCTGTAGCTGCTGAAAGCCAAAGCTTTTTGCCAACCTGTTGTGGTAGCTGCCAGGGTTCTTAGCAGGACAGACATGCTATCTGATGACAGTTCTAAGGCTCTTCAGGGGGCGCTCAGACCACAGCTCACAATAGTCTCTTTCAAAATGGAATGTCTGCTGGTTTACAGGGCAGCCTCAGGAAATTTTCACAGTGAATTGCAAGTCATATATTTTTTTTGAGATTCTGGTTCTTAATTCTCACAGAAATAAGTAGAAACTAGACATCAGGGAAAGCGATGTGTCAGTGAGCATCAGTCTACTCCTTCGGTCAATAGAATGTCATCACATAATCCCTTAGCCAGGCTCCGTAATGTTTACAAAGCACAGTTAGGCTGCATTTCTGAGTAATCTTTTATCCTGACACTGCTCCTGAGCATTTGGTCTTACTAGGCAAGCGGTTCCTTAGACAAACAGCAGGCAGAAACCCAATTACCCACATCTCTCACACATTTGCCTTTTTTCTTAGCACTGGCAGTAATTCTGTCTCGTTTGAATAATGGCGTGAATGATGCCTAACTTAGGTTATTTACCACACACGTGTGTCGTAAGAGTAAGTGCCTGGAGGTAATGCTGTTGCCCAAAGTGTAATAGATAGTGAAACTTCTTAAGTATTTAAGAAAACACACGCACACACATACACACATGCATGCACTCTTGTTTAATGCAAGGGTCTCTCTTTTGAACATAGCATTCATAACTTGAGATTTCATTAACTGCTTTAATGATAGTTAAAACATTTATTAATAAGCAACAGAGGCTAAAGTATAATGCATTTGAGCAACAAATTTTCAGTGATTGCTAGGTTGTCCCAAAGTCTCTGATCTCAAGCCCTTGATGCAGAGGTGATTCAGAATTTAGGGTTTCTGTTGACCTTGTTGGAAAGGTCACACTGTGTATATGCCATATATGGATAATTATATGCATTATGATTTCTGCAGAAAATCATATGCATTGTGCATTCTGAAAAAATCATATGCATTGTGATTTCTGAAAAAAAAAAAACACCTCACTCTGTATTTAAATTAAATAAGATAAAGATTTTATAAATGTCATCAGCCAGGTTAAGCTTTACTGCTCTTGTGTTCAGGTCCAGCCAGGTTTTGCCTTCATGACAGTCCTTGTTTCTTCCAGAATATTTAGTAATTGAGAATTGCAGATGAGGGATGTGGACTTCTAATAATAGTCAACATTAAGGTGGATAGTGGATAGACCCAGACAGACAGATACTAAAGTCATTTACAAAATAGGATAATGTCAGAGAGTTTACTACAGCCAGTGGGTTCCCAACCATGATCAAATAACAGGGCTACTTGGGGCATGAGTTCCTGCCAGGGTGGTGCTGTGTCCCTTAATGTGCTTGTCTTTTTACTACGCATTTAAATGTCCAGTGTCTCTTGGAGTTTCCAGATTAAATCAGGAAGTGAAAAAATAAATGTTTTAATAATGTGAAAAAAAATGCAGAGGCCATACCAAAGGCCACGTAATAATGTAAAAATAGATGATAATGGCTTGTTGATTTCTCAGACACACCATAGTTCCATCCAAAAAATGTTTTACCTTACTGCCCCCCCTCCCAATTATTCATGCACAATGCATGTAAAGTGCAATATGGACCTGTTTTTCGCAAAATATTTTCAAAATAAATTGGTAGATTTGATTTCTCTACTCAATATAGGTTAAAAACCCATGTGGGCCTTTAAATAAAGGAACATACCCAGATGCTTCCTTCTTCCCAATATTGCTTCCAATTCCTGCCACTGTCACTGAACATCACGATGTACTGGTCACTCAGTGGGAGCTCCTGTACCCTCCTGGGGTAGCCACAGCTATGACCACCGTTCTCTCTCTAAAATCAATCTGCAGTCACTGGCATGTATTTGACATAAGTGGGGACCTGCCACCATCATCTTTTTATAGAAACAATAAACTGAGAAAACAGAGGATCCCTGAGTGGCTCAGTGGTTTAGTGCCTGCCTTTGGCCCAGAGTGTGATCCTAGAGTCCCGGGATTGAGTCTCGCATCAGGCTCCCTGCGTGGAGCCTGCTTTTCCCTCTGCCTGTGTCTCTGCCTCTCTCTCTCTCTCTCTCTCTCTGTGTGTGTCTCTCATGAATAAATAAATAAAATCTTTAATAAAAAAATAAAATAAAATAAACTGAGAAAATAGAAACAAAAAAGAAGAAATGGTTAAGATCTTTGTTAATAGAGTAAAAAGAACTGTGAAACTGTATACATATATATAATTAAGGAAATAATAGTTCTCCAACCCATAATATACAACTTCTTATCATTACAGAAAAAATAATTGGAACTTGAATTTAATGTAAAGGAATGGGCCTTAGATTAATTGCTGGACACTCTAGAGGGCAGACATTCCCTGAATATGTGAGGTGATTAATATGGGAAAAGGCCCTCAAATATCACATACTTACTCAAAAGTGGTGGACCCTTTAGTTCCTGTGCAGGACTTGCTAAATAGCCCTGCTTCTGAAACTTTTGGCTTTTTCTGTGTGTAAGGAAGCAAATTCATATTAAAGAAATTCTCAAAAGTATTTCAGCACACTGAAAAGGTTAAAAGATAAAAGCTGATCCAAATAAAGTTGAACAAAAATTCCTCCATGGCATAGAAAAGATGGTCATTCCATATTGCCAGTCATGTGATGAGAAGGAGGGAGCAGTTCAAAATATTCTTGGTAAATATTTTACAAAGGAATAAGAAACTAATTTTCAATGTGTCTAGTGGTTTAAATTACAGTGTACTAAATAAATATAGTTTTCATTTGGCACAACTAGATAGACACTCAGCTTAACTTCATGATCAAAGGGGTGTAAAAGCCCACCGAGAATGTCTGCTTCAAGCTCTCAAAGCCAAGATTCATTGTGCAGATGTGGTGGTTCAACCCAGAAATAAGTCTGTATGTGGGAATGAGAAGCCTGGGGAGCTTGGGAGCTCCGACCCAGGTGCTTTCCCATTCTATCTTTCTCTTGCCGCCTTCTGTTCTTTTCCTTTAAATAGAAACCTTTTCATGAGTATGCTCTATGGAGTTCTGTGTGTCCTCTCAAATATACGAAGTTGAGAAATCTTCACATTCACCGAATGCGTATACTGAATTGCAAGAGACGTCATTATGACTCTAAGATTTAGAATGTGACTGGAGTTAGCATTCCTAAAGTGAACTTCTCTAAATATAATTATGCATATTTCTGGTGCCATATATTCAACAATATGAAAGTAATAAAAAGAATAAGAGAGAACACTCTCTATCTCTCCATAAAGATATTTCTTAGAGTAATGTAGCTCACTAAATCTGTTGACCTGGAAGACAGCAACATTTTATGACTTTAGCATTTTTCTCTTACAGATATATTTTGTCCTCAGAAGATATATGACTGGGATGGCTCCAATTATATAATTTTAGAAAACATTCTAAAGTACTTTAAAATGTGTTGAAATCTATTAAAACTAGTAAACATTTATGGAGTACCTATTATTAAGCAATGAGGCCTGCACCCAGCCTTTGTCATCAGATATGTCACCATGAGAAATGATGCAGGCACCAGAGATCAGAATGTAAATAAAGTGCTTACAATATATTTTTTCAGAAGGGACTCTGGGAAGAGAGAGGACATGGATAGGGGCTTGAAATTCAGCCTTCATTTGATGTCATGGAAGAGAAGTAGGAATGAGGACCATTGGTCCATCTCAACCTGTATGACCCTGGACAAGTCAGTGAGTCCCTCTAGTCTTCTGGGCCCTCACTCAGAATATGCATGGCTTTGACATCTCTAAATTCTATTCCTATTCTATGAATCTGATGCATCGCAGAATCACTGCCTTGCTTTGTTCAGCAAAGGTCTCCTAATCTTCATTGAATCTTTCAAATTCTTGGACATGGGTCTTTCTTTTTCACCAGAGCTCTACTAAAATATATCAATTGGTAAAAATTGTAAGAAAAGCTGATAGCGAGTATCTTAGTGAGCAGTCCTTGGTTCTATTGCTAGATTTATTAGTCAACCCATGATTAAACTCATTCAATTTAACAAATATCATTTACCAAAAAACCACAATTTCAAACACTCAAGTGTGTCATATACAAGTGTTGAATTGTTTTAGTTCAATATTCCTAAACTTCCATTAAATCCAGTTTGGTAAAATGTCAGTCTTTTGGGGAAAAAAATCTTTGTTTATGAAACTATTTTGCAAATGAGGTAAAGGACAAATCCCAAGTTTTAAGTTGTCTTTTGAAAACTTCAGTCTCCAATAATAAAGTTAGCAATACTCATCTAAAATTGTATATTCTGGGATCCCTGGTTTGCGCAGCGGTTTAGCGCCTGCCTTTGGCCCAGGGCGCGATCCTGGGGACCCGGGATTGAGTCCCGCGTCGGGCTCCCGGTGCATGGAGCCTGCTTCTCCCTCTGCCTATGTCTCTGCCTCTCTCTCTCTCTGTGTGTGTGACTGTCATAAATAAATAAAAATTTAAAAAAATAAAATAAAATTGTATATTCTAAAAAGATGATTGATAATGTAACTCAATAAGTTGGAAATCTGTGCTTCCATTGTTCATGTGTAATAAGTTTTAATAGGAAGACAATGAGCTTTCTGGTGGAAGAATAAGCCCCATTGCTTTATTCTTTTTTTTTTTCTTTAAGATTTATTTGTTTATTTTAGAGAGAAAGAGAGTCTTAAGTAGACTCCTTGCTGAGTGTGGGGCTCGACGCAGGGTTTGATCTCATGACCTTGAGACCTGATCTCATGACCAGATCTCACAACCTGAGCTGAAACCAAGAGTTGGATGCTTCACCAACTGAGCCACCCAAGTGGGCCCTCCCCCACCGTTGCTTTATTCTTTATTGTGCATTTGGTTGTGAAGCCTTTGTACCTTTTCTAAGACAGGACATGTAGAGCCATGCCTGAATTCACAAAACAAAAAAGAGCTGCTATCAGCTCCCTAGAAAACAGTCAACTAAAAAGATGTACAGTTTATAGTGATTACACTGTTTTTAATCTTAAGAACCCTTTCCATCCAAAAAAACCCAAGTTGAGTTGAAATATATCACAAATTATCTTTGTTTTACTTTATAAGATGGAAGATTCTTTAAAAGAGACAATTTCAGAGGATTCGATAGTTGAATACATAGTACTTTATAATAGCTAAATGTTTGAAAATTGTTTAATAAGTAGATGTAATCTCACTGCAAATATTTAGGGTCATTTAAATTATATTCAAAGTTGGGGTGCCTGGGTGGCTCAGTTAGTTAAGCATCTGTTCTCAGCTCAGGTCATGATCCCAGGGTCCTTGGATCGAGTCTCACCTGCTTCTCCCTCTCCTCTCTGCTCATGCTCTCTCTCACTATCTCTGTCTCTGTCTCTATCAAATAAATAAAATTAAAAAAATATTATACCCCAAATCTTCCAAATCGATAGCACTGAATTAAATAGAAGAAACTATGCAAAATCAATAACTTGTTGGGTGTTATTTTGAAATTCTCTAATGTTGAAACTGTATTTTGTATTATTTGTCATAGTGTTTTGTGGTAGGCAATGCACCTATGAGGATTTTATAGAATGGACCCTATTTGAAGCTTCAGGGTCCATTTCAGATAGACTTGCCTGGTTGTCATCGCCATTGTCCTGGTGAATTGATCATGAACAGGTGAGCATCTTAAAGCAGTCCAGTCAGAGTAAGGACTATGAGTTTGTTTAATGTGTGAGTGAAACAATGCTCTTTTTCTCCATGTCCGGTCTGGGGTGTGGCTGCGGGGATAGGGGCTACTCTGCGCATCTCTACCACGAGGGACCATGTGATGATGTCAGAACAAGCAGAAGGAGCTCTGAGGGACAGAGCTGGAGACTGCTCAGCCTCCGAAATTGGTAAAGTCACAACAATAGACTTGCACAACTTTATAAGTTCTCTTCATGTTTTAGCCATTTTTGCACATTATGAGGTTTTTTGGCTGAATCGAAATATCAACCAATGTTTTGAATATTGTTGGGGCCTTTTTAATAACAAAGTAAATTTTTTAAAAAAGTTTTATTACTTTTAAGTCACCTCTATACCCATAATGGGGCTTGAACTCACAACCCCAAGATCAAGAGTCACCTACTCTTCCAACTGAGCCAGCCAGGCCCCCCCTAGAACATTGCTCATAACTGGACAGATGAATTGTTCATTTAAAGCCATTCACTTAAAAAAATTTGACTAACCAGCTTTTCTAAGCTTCTTATATAGACTTGGAAATAGTAAATAATGCATGTAAAGAAGTAACTGCTTTCTAATATTCTCCAATCTGAACCACCAAACTTCTCTTTTTAAAAAAAAAAAAAAAACTTATTTAACAGCTCTCTATGCATTTTGCACTAATGCCATTGGCTTTCAAGTAAATGCTGAAAAAAAGACACCCTAAAGAAATATGTATGCATGATTTAATCTTTACTTCAATGCCATAGTATATAGACACAAAATCCATTACAAACACTTTCACTTTCTTCATCTTTGTATTTCTAGTATTCAACACAGCTCATACTGTAGATGCTAAATAAATGCCTTTGAATAAGTGAAAAATAAAGTGCCTAAATGTTACAGTGCTCTGTTTTTGTAAAGTGGTGTAGCAGGCGGTTGAACACATGGGATGTAAGGTCAGGTGAACCTGAATTCAAGTCTGGCCGTGTCAATTTCTAGCTGAGTCATTTGAGGCGTTACATGTACCTAATCTTCACAAGGAGCAGAGTTGCAGGCACTACCTTTACAAAGCCCTCAAGGCACTTCATATTGATTTTCTATATTTTCTCTAGACAAGGGCTTTGAGGCTTAAGAGCAAAATGGCATAGTCCTTTCTTTACCTATTCGAGATCACTTCTGTAGGTAAAAGTGCATCTAAAAACAAAGACCAAATACAAATAATAAAAATCTCTAAGCATCAGGAGTTCTATCACCATATATCTAAAAACCTATCAGAAGAATTGGCATTTCATGGTTACTCAGTGTTCTTCATATTTAAATCAAGTGAAAAGATGAGATTAAATCAATTATGTTATATACTAAAGATTGCAGTAAAGTTGGAAAATATTAAAGCAATTAATCCACTTTCAGGACAAAATTAACCTGATTCCTAAATTTATGAATCTCATGTAATGCAAATTACATATAATCTGTCATACGACCAAACTCCAATAAGTGCCCTAGAAGGTTGCTGACCTAGCATTTAATTTTGGCTGAACTATTATCAGGAAGACCTCTCAAATCATGAAATTGGCTTTACAGTTTACAGATTCAGTACCTGCCAAATATGAGGATGTGTCTGGGAGAGAAAATAGATTACAGTCAATGCATATATATTTTCTTTAATTTATTTGTTCTTTCTCTGATCATTTAAAGACACATTCACTGAACACACTACAAAAATCATTTTCACACTCCCTGACTGACCCCATCCTGTGTGAGGCAGTCACGAGTGGGATAGCCATGTGCCATAGTCACGTGAGTGTGAACTGACTGCTGTGAGTGACCTCCAGTGATTCTTGATATGTGGGAGTCACCTCTTCCCCTCCTGGCATATCTACTAAGGTATTATTCATCCCTCCCTTTTTTTCAATAAGATTCACAGTCAATTCTTAATAGGTTATAGAAAAGTAGGTGGGTTTTTGTTTGTTTGTTTGTTTGTTTGTTTGCTTTTTTAATAGGCTGATGTTCTGATCTTGCCAGCTGGTCTCATCCTTATATAATTTTCTACTCACCTTCATATCCCAAACAGACAGCTCAGTTGTCTTTCCAAATCACAGATTTGATCACACTGTGCTCAGAAACCTCTGGAGGAGGAGTCCATCCTCCTTCCTGCCAAGGTCAGGCCTACCTAGCAAGGAGGCCCTGTGTCTTGCCACAAATCCCTGCATCCTCTTCCCCTTCCCTCTAAGCCCCACTATTCCAATCCTTGCCGACAGTCCACCCTCCACCCTTGCTTGTCTCACATCAAAGTCTTCCTAGTCCTGGGATAATTGAGGTTTCTTTCCCATCAGCTCCTCTCTTTACCTGGTTTAAAGACATCATTCTTCCACACTCTTCACATACCCTTTGGTGTCTTTTTGCCTCAGTTTGCAACCATGAAATCCAGGACCTTTGCTTCCTCAGATCAGTGCTGCTGTGGCCCTTTACAGACTGCCCCCACCCCAATTCCTCAAAGCACCACGGACCTCAGGATGAGTGACTACGGTGTATATTGTTGATGGCATGGGGATGGCTATCTAATGGAGCATGTATGTGGCAAACAAAGCTTGGAACTGGGTACAACATGAGTGTTTCAAAATTTCACATCAAAAAACATGGCCAAGACCTTTCCACGGTGCTCCCACTGCCAGCCTGGCTCTTCTTCCTGGATAGTCACTGATCTCCTACCCCTGGGGGTCAAACCTCAGGAGCTCACTGCTTCACTTATCTTTGGGAAAAGCCAAACCTCTTTATACAGGCATTACTCTGAGCCTAGAATATGCATCTTGGTCCAACCATGACCATCCACTTGACACATTAATTCTTCAACCATGCCTTCCTGCAGTCTGAGCTTTTCACTCTAAAAACTGTCCCAGAGCTGTACTCTTATGAGCCAACCCAGGGCTGGACTTCCCAGGCCTAGCAGGTGAGTCTAAGGAGGCCTCTGACACTCTGTTTTGGGTCCCCTTTGAGTTCTTTCCTGCAGAGGACATGCCCCTCCATTCTTCCTGAAATGTTCTAGTTTCCTGTGGATCACTTTGGAAAGAATGCATACACACAAACAGACATGATACTGTACACACATACACAGAGACGTGTACAGAACACACATGCGTACATACATATTATATATGTATACACACATGCATCACACACGTATGCACATGTGCACATTGCACACATTCATTCTTTCAGCACACAGTTACTGAAGCCCATGTGAAGAATACAGTAAGGGGCAAAATATGGTCATTGCCCTAATGGTGCTTATGGTCAAGTGAGGGAGATGACGAATCACTGCAAAATAAAATCTCTCCTTATACTCTGTGACTATGGAACCGAAGGCCTAGCTAGCACACAGAAGATGCCCACCAGAAGGACTTGCCAGAGCAAGGGGATGATAACAGCTTTAGACCTGTTCTTGGAGAACAAGGAGACCTAAGAGAGGAGAGAAGAGCATTTCAGGGAGGGGGAACAGCACATGAGAAGACCCAGTGATATGAGGAAGGGTTTATTAAGCTCTTAGTATTAGTTCTGAAGGAATTACCAGAAGACAAATCAAGACTCCCTCCTCTACAAAAAAGTACTTTAAAATATATTGACCTGTGATGCTGAGCCAAAAAAAAAAAAAAAATCCCATCCATATATAAAATCCTGTTTATTTTTATCTTAATATGATGAGATTTGAAAAATTGCACACCATTTTTCTTCAATTTGAAAAACTCTCGTTCAACGTTTAAGTGCCTGCAAGTACCAGAGTTATCGCTCTGCTGTTTTTCTTTGATCATATGAACTTCAATTGCACTTGGCTTTCTGGCAGACACATAACAGATTGATGGCATGCTTTAGCTTTAACCTTCTCAAATTCTGAGAAAGAGCACATCCTAAAATATACGTGTTGATGGCCGATGAACTGAAATGTCACTTGCAGACTCAGTTCAGTGAACAACCTTTAGAAACAAGTAAATGAAAAGTGCAATTGCTCTAAGTTTTATGGCTTCCAAAGGCTCTTTTTTATCCAATATGATTCTGAATGGATCTGACAGAAAAATGTTAGACATTTACAGTATCTTTCTTTGCCCCTTTGGAGCAAATAAGATGCTGATGTTATTTTTAAACTATGGATTTAGTGATTCTTAAAAATAAATTCTGTAGAAGTGATGAATGCTCAAGAAAAATAATCTGAAGAAGAGAGACAACATGGGCTGGAAACAGGGTGTCATCTGGAAGACATTGGGGGTTAATAGCCCTAGAGCTTGCCAATCAACAAGACATGGCCCTTCAGGAGAAGGCAGAGGTTTTCTATGATTTTTCCCAAACCCAAATCCAGCTCTTGGTTTAAAGAATTAGACTCGGTGCCTGGTTATATCTTTGTAGCTACAGCTGTGCCCATGATTCAATAATCTAAGGATGACTGTGCCCTTCAGTTGGTCCCTCAGAACACCTCGTCTCCTTTCTTCCAGTGTGCTTCACCCCATGACCAGCCTGTACACTTGTGCCCTAGCCCCAGGCTGGAGGAGACTCCCTGCCCCCTGCCTGTCCTCTTGGCAGTCGAGCTGGGTCTGTCCCTGATGCTGCCCCTGACCTTCGGCTTCCTGTGGTCTGTCAGGTCCTTGATCCTTGTAGCATCACCTTCCAGGTACCAGGCCTCACTGCCTGCTTGGACCACCCTGCCCTTCTGCTCTGCTTCTGAGTCTGCAAGGCTACCTGCCTTACCGTATCAGGTGTTTCGTCATACAACACTAGTCATTCCAGACTTCAGCTCACCTGTTCAGACCTAGCCTCTTGTCATTTCCTTGGGTTCTAAGCACATCTGGAACCTGACAGTAGTCTCATCTTCTACATGGTACTTTTCCTTCTGTATTAAATCCTATGGCTAAGACTCTTGCTGTTGCTTACTTGGGTCTCCCAGAACTCCCAGGCCCAACCCACTTTGGCAATGGACATATTTGACAGGTGTGTACCACTGATAAGCAGCCTAGCTCTGGCTCCATTTCTCAGCAGAGCTGACACTAAAACATTAGGGTACACACCTGTCTGTCCTCTTGTGCTGTTAGCCTGACATGGACGCTAGAGTCTTAGTAACACATCTCACTGCCAATGACTCTATGATGCCTTATATGATTTTAAGCCTGTTCCCTCATCAGGTGCTTTCCTCATCAGATTTGGTGAGGCAGTCAGATATCAGGAAGCAAACCCCTGAGACTGAGTTCCCCAGCTTGCAGACATAGGCTTTGGGAATCTCTGAGACCAGGGACTTTCAGAGGAGTTGGTGGAGAGGGAGGGAACTGTGCAAGGATCCAGCAGAACCTCCCCCAGATGCCATCTACATAATATGGAATCTCAGGGTGCTGGTAATGATGGCTGCCAGAGTGGAGATAGCCACACATCCCTCCACTTCATGGCATGAGGAACCCTGATGGCTGGTCCAAGAGCCTCCTTTGTTCTGCTTTGTTGTTTTTCCTTCACACTCCGAGCTCTAGTGTAGTCACTTTAGTCTCAATTATCTTGCAAAGTGTAGATCCTTCCAACGCTCCTTCCACACACTGATGTACTTCATCATAATACTTACATAATACTTAAAATTAATAATACTTAAAATAATGTTAAATACTTAAAAATGTTACATAATACTTAAAAATGTTACATAATACTTAAAATTCAGTGTGTTTTAGTGTGCAAAACAGCATTGCATTTTGCTCTTAACTGTATTCTGTTTCATACTTTTTCGTTAACATGATGACTTTTAAAATTATTTCTATTACTACATTACTTCTAACTCCTTTATGATGTTACAGAGCATTTGTGGATCATTTTACATTTCAAGTTTTCTTTTTTTTTTTTTTTTTCATTTCAAGTTTTCTAATAATGGATGCTTCAACACTTTACTGTTACTAAAGACACTATGGTGAACATTATGGATCTGCCGAAGAACTTTTTAATATGGAGAAGATATACTTTTAACCAACTTAATAAACAAATATATGTAAATAAAGTATAGTGCAAACAATCTATTCATTTGAATCTACTGCATTGGATTTCACAATTAGAACTGAGCTTTTCTGACAATGTGTTCAATGTCCCGTGTATAGGAAGCACTCACTCAATCAGTGTTAACCTGATTGGTTAACATACACAGCTTCAGATGTCATCTATTGGACACCTTTATCCACGAGATATCATGAAGTGCTCAATAATGCTCTAGTGAACCCAAAATATCAACATCTTTTCTTGTTGACTTAACAGCACAAAAGAATATATGTTATTTAGACTTTAGAAGTTTGGAACATAAGAGGATTTGTTTTGGACCTTAGAGGACACTTAATTCACACACTTTAGTTAGATAACATGCTTGCTTGGGGGAAAATAAAGGTATTTACTTCTTGAGGAATCATAAATGTCTAAGAACTTCGAGTCTCCAACTTAGGGATTCTAATAATACAGACTCCTAAATGTAATGGGTGATTATCAGGACCTCTGGGTTTTAGAAAGTGGAGTATCCTCAGGACACAGAAGTAGCTCAGGTCCTCCAGAGTCATGGTAGGGACTGACATGGGCCTCTGGGGGATCCTCACATGAATAGATCCATATGCGCCATGGTCCAGTGCTTTACATTCTCTGCCTATGTCACTCTTGAGCTTGACATTTGGCAGCCCAGAGACTGGATCGATTCCATATTTTGTTTTGTTCTTGTTCTTTACAATGAATTTGTTATCTGCATTTAAAAATGAAATTTGTAATAAAGATGTAAATTACCAGCTTCCATAATTTGGCTATTGCAGATAATGCTGTTATAAACATCAGGGTGCATATATCCCTTTGAATTGTTTGTTTGTTTGTTTGTTTGCTTTTTGTATCCTTTGGGTAAACACCTAGTAGTGCAATTGCTGTATCGTAGGGTAGTTCCTTTTTTAACCTTTTGAGGAAACTCCACACTGTTCTCCAGAGTGGCTGCACCAGTTTGCATTCCCACCAACAGTGCAAGAGGGTTCCCTTTTCTCCACATCCTCACCAACACCTGTTGTTTCTTGTGTTGTTGATTTTAGCCATTCTCACAGGTGTGAGGTGATATCTCATTGTACTTTTGACTTGCATTTCCCTAATTATAAATGATATTGAGCTTCTTTTCATGTGCCTGTTGGCCATTTGTATGTATTCTTTGGATAAATGTCTATTTGTGTCTTCTGCTCATTTTGAATTGGATTATTCATTTTTGGGGTATTGAGTTTTATAAGTTCTTTATATATTCTGGATGCTAAACTTTCATCAATTATGTAATTTGCAAATATCTTCTCCTATTCTATAGGTTGCCTTTTAGTTTTGTTGATTGTTTCTTTCACTCTATAGGAGCTTTTTATTTTGATGAAGTCCAATGGTTTATTTTTGCTTTTGTTTCCCTTCCCTCAGGAGACATATCCAGAAAGACGTTGCTATAGCCAATATCAAAGAGATTACTGCCTGTGTTCTCCTCTAGAATTTTTATGGTTTCAGGTCTCATATTTAGGTCTTTCATCCATTTGGAATTTATTTTTGCATGTGGTGTAAGAAAGTGATCCAGTTTCATTCTTTTGCATGTTGCTGTCCAGTTTTCCTAACACCAGAGGGGAGGTGGGTGCAGGGATGGGTGAAACAGGTGATGAGGATGAAGGAGGGCACCTGTTGTGATGAGCACCAGGTGTTGTATGGAAGTGTTGCATCACTATATTGTACACTTGAAACTAATATCACACTGTATGTTAATAGGAATTTAAATAATAACTTTTAAAAATACAGATTACCAGCTTCTTATTTCAAAAAAATTAAGATCAAAAAAAAATTAAGATCTACAAAACTTGGCAGTAACTGGCTAAAAGTGAGGAGCAGCAGCCTCTGTAGGATGAAATATGAGATTCTCCATCATGCTATATCACTACACTCACTCTCATTGTGTATCCAACATGGGGGTTGGGCATCTTGTGTTTGTTATATTTACCATCTACATTCTCTTACTGATGTTACCTGGCTTCCTCTGGGAGTAATAGGAGTTCTGATACAGAGGCTCTCTTAGGGAGTGCATGCCATGAAGAAGGGGCAATGGAATGGTTAAGACAAGAGAATCAGGCTTGTGCACGAGGACCTCCAGTAATGAGCTCTGTGACCTCAGACAAGTTACTGTGCTTCTCCAGCACTGATGACCCTTTGTAAAGTAAGGGATTGGACTATTCCGTATTTTTCAAATTAAACACTGCTCTTCACAAGAAACTAATAGATACCCCATTTAAAAAAAAAAAAAAAAACAAGAACCATGAGATTTTTCTTCTAAAATGCATTTTTAAATATATCAGCTTATAAAAACACAAAGTTTGCAAAATAAGCTTATTTTTCAGACTTTATCCTGCCAACTTTATGTTGCAACTTCCCAGTTTATATCTATAGGTTGTAACTCTAAGAATTAACACATCTAAATCCACACCTTTGATCCCCCTAGTCCTGTTCCCACTCCCACTTCCAGATGTTAAACCATCAACCCAGCCACTCAAGCAGAAACTTCTGTAACGTATTTGGCTCATTATTTTCCCAGATGCATCCATCCCATCAGCTAATTCTGTCTCAGTATCAGTTACCTAGCTGTGTAAAAAATGACCCCAAAACTTAGTAGCTTAAAAAAATAAACACTTTAGTAGCTCGTAGTTTTGTGGGTCAGCAATTTGGGCTAGATACAACTGTATGGCTTTTCTCCTGGTCTTAGGGAATGCACTCAAGTGGCAGCATTAGCTGGTGGGTTGGCTGGTGCCTGGTAGTGCCTCAGCTGTAACAGCCCATATCTACCAGATATGGTCTAATCACCTGTGAAACTGGCTTTGGCTTCTCCACATGGCAGTCTAAAGGCAACAAAAAAGGGCAAACACCATGATGAAGGCACATTTTCAAGTCCTTGTTTGTATCACATTTGTTAATGTCTTGTTGGTCAAAACATGTCAGCTGGCCAAGTCCAGAGTCAGAGAGGAACCACGTAAGAATGTGGATAGAGGTGAGGCATGGTCACTGGGGACCACTGCCATTGACGCTCTTTCCCCAAATCCAAATCAAATCCCAAATCCTTCTGCACTTTCCATACCCACTGGTTCATCCAAGATCCAAGTCACTCTAGTCTCTCACTTGGAAATTGTCATAGACTCCTAACTTCTCTGTCTACGTTTTCTTTCATATCCCCCTATTAGGTTTTCCAAGGACAACAGATTATTTAAAACGTAAATAAGGTAGTTTCTTTCCCTATCGAGAACCCTTCAATGATTTATCATTTAATTGAGAATGTAATGCAGATTCCTTCTTTGGGCTAAAACACCTATGCAGTTTTGTTTCCATTTACTTGTGCTATTCATCTCCTTTTACTCTACTGTCATCATGGATGCCATTTTTCAATTTCCCAGAGAAATCAGACTCCTCCCAACAATGCATATTTCCATTACCATTCATGCATGCTACCCAGAATGTTCTTTCCTCAGCCTTTGCATGACTTGGCTCCCCCTCAGATCTCATTAAAGTGGGATCCTTCAATTATTCTCTTTCAAACCTGGTTTGTTTCTTTTGAAGTGCTCTATGATTTGCAATTTTCTGTTTGTGTGTGCGTTTATAGTCCTTTTTCACTTTCTTGTTTGCTGTTAGACACTAGATTATAGACACATGAGGACAGGTTGTAACTTTTTTTTCTCACTGTTTTATCTGTCGTGCTTAATACATAGTAGAAATTCATGAAATGTTTGTACAACGATTTCTACAAACTCAAAGCAGAATTATCCACATGACCAAGAAGTGGAAATGACCTAAATGCCCATAAACTGATTGATGAATGAATAAAATGTGGTATACCCACACAAAGGAGTATTATTCTATAATAAAAAGAAGTGAGGTAGTGACACATGCTACAACATAGATGAGCAGGGCAAACAATGAAAGACACCAGACCAAAACAAAAACAAAAACACTAAGTATGTATGATTCCATTCATGTGAACTTTCCAGAATAGGTAAATCTATAGAAAAAGAAAGTGGATTAGTGTTTGCCAGAGACTGGGCAGTGATAGCGCTTGGAGATACGGAATGACTGCTCATTATAGGGAGTTTCTTTTTGGCGTGATGAAAATATTCCAAAATTATATAATCATTAGGAATGCACAACTCTGTCACTACACTAAAAAAAAATAAATGTGCACTTTATGTGGGAAAATTGTATGATACGTACATTATATCCCAACAAGAATGATTAAAAGCAATTCTTATAGAATGAAATAAAATCAAGGGCAGCAATAGTGTTTCAAAAATTCTCTAATTTCTGTTATCTTTTCCATTTTAGAGGTAAATTGTAAAAGAATAAGTGCTTTGAAACCAGAAACAGGAGGAGTCAGCCTAAAAGCTCCTCTGGCAAAGATGATTTAGTTAAAGAAAAGTTACAAAATCATGGAATTTTAAACCTTCAGTTCACACTAAAGAATATTCCATCATAAAATGCTGTGTCCTTGAAGATATTTTAATTAGCTAGACACACGCGTGCGCGCGTGCACACACACACACATACACACACACTTCTGAATTCATTCTGGCTGTGCAAGCACCAGGCAAGACCCAAACAACTATTTCCAACTCCTGACATAGGTTTCTATCATTGTGAAAATGTTTCTTGGTTGTCAAAGAACTACTAATTATTTATTTTAACCTGCCTGAAATTTAAAATTATTTGAGCTTGCAAACTGAATCTGCTCTAGTTAGCTTCTTAGTCAAATGAGGAAAATCAGCCAGTATGTTTAAGAGACTTACCTAAGATGATTCAACTAAAAACAAAGCTCCAGTCTACAGATTTAATTTTCCTTGCTCTTTCCCCTAAGTTTTATCACCATAATTTGTCATTTCAGATCTATAATTTGTCATTTCAGATCCATAATGTGTTGTAATAATACCCTCCTTTGGAGTGTGCTGCTACTGAAAACTTTTTGGAACCATGAAAAAGGAATTATTTATCATGGTGCTTCTCTCATTAACGTCACATTTTTGTTGATATCTGATATTGTTGAAGATACTCTTAGACAACATCCAGAGTCTTTCCACTCAAGAAAAACAGCCACCAATCCACACAATCTTTCAAAAGACGCTTTCCCTATGAGAGGTGATTATTTTATTTCCTACCATCTATTTTCTTTCATGTATTCTATCTTATGCTTAGAAATTAAAAAAAATACATACAAACAACAACAACAAGAAAACCACCACACGTACACACAATAAAACCCCTCTGAGATAAAAGTCTGCCTTAGCTTATCACATTGTCTAATGTAATGTTGTGTACTAAGTAACCTTGGATTGAACAGTCATGCTAATAGGTTGTTATATGACTGTGTGGTAATGAAAGAAACAACGAGATACCCAAGCCCTTCCAAATTGTGTTGGAGCCTCAGTGTTCCCTAATTTAACAAAGATCCTCCCTGCCAATAAGACAACCTATCCTGCTGGCATGAGCCTTACCTCCCTCCTAGACACAGGGGTCCTAACAAAAATTGCTCCCTGAACTAGCAAGATGGACTTGACCCCTTGCAGTTCAAACAGCCCACCTGAATCAGAGTTAGACATGTAAGATTACCACGAAACTTAACGATGAGAGCAATGAGTTAAACATTGAATTTGGAATATAAATATAAAGATATTTGAATGCAAAATTGAATAGAGGTTTATCTAGATAAAGAATCAATGAACTGACTTTGGTTCACAATTCTTATTGGAAGGAAGACAAATGATAATTTGTCAAGTAACATTTGATATGCCAAGCGACTTACAAATAGTGTTCTATTTAATCTTCACATTAAATGTATGAAGTAAGGGTCACAGTCTGTAAAATAGATGAGGAAATAGAGGATGGAGATGTAACAATTTATTGAGATCATATAATTTGTGAGATATAGAACTACATTTTAAAATATGGCTGATCTTGGGGCACCTGGGTGGCTTAGTGGTTGAGCATCGGCCTTTGGCTCAAGTCCTGATCCCGGTTCCTGGGACTCTGCCCGTGTCTCTGCCTCTCTCTTTGTGTGTCTCTCATGAATAAATAAAGAAAATCTTTAAAATAAAATAAAATATGGTTGATCTTGTCATTTCTATAATACCAAATTATTCTCCTAGATCCTCAAACTTCAAGAAATACACAGACATTTATTTGGGATCATTCCACAGTAATTTATTAAGGACAGATGCTAATACAGATCTTTTGAGAATCAAAAAGATCATTAAGGGAAAGAAAACTGGTAAAGTGTATTTTTTTTTTTCCTGAAACAAAATACATCTTTGGTCCTTAGTGCTGGGTATAGGGTTTAAAAGCAAGTGTATGGTCGTCTCTTTGCTTCTCAGAGAAGCCTTCCAAAATTTAAGGCAAAGGACCAGAAAACTTGATGTTACAAGATATCTTGATTCAATAGTTTTGTTACTGCCATTTTTTAAAAGATTTTATTTATTTATTCATGAGAGACATACAGAGAGAGGGGGAGACATAGACAGAGGGAGAGGCAGGCTCCTCACAGGGAGCCCAATTCAGCGACTCTATCCCTGGACCCGGGGTCAAGTCCTGAGCTGAAGGCAGTTGCTCAACCGCTGAGCCACCCAGGTATCCCTGCTACTGCCATTTTTTTTTTTTTTTTTTATGATAGTCACAGAGAGAGAGAGAGAGGCAGAGACACAGGCAGAGGGAGAAGCAGGCTCCATGCACCGGGAGCCCGATGTGGGATTCGATCCCGGGTCTCCAGGATCGCGCCCTGGGCCAAAGGCAGGCGCCAAACCGCTGCGCCACCCAGGGATCCCTGCTACTGCCATTTTGATGCAGTTTATGTGTTGACCTTGCTGCTTCCACATTTATGACAAGAATACAAAACTTTAATCAAAATTATCTCAAAACTGAGTCTCATTAAAATATTCACTTAATTAATACTGTCTTCCTAACACTATGGATAAAATATTTCTAATTTTTAGGGTTTTTTTCACTAAATGTATTTTTGTGGTTCTAATTCCTTACTTATTACTTAATATTTTAGAAAAAAAACTTTATTTACTGATCAAGGTTTACTAAGTCAATGTGTACTTTGTTTTGCACACAGTTGTTAACTAAATGCAGTCTTTCAAGATCTTAAATATTTCAGCTTTGTCAAAAGTATTTTAATTATCTGTCCATTTTTACCAAACAAAACATCTTACCATGTAAAGTCCTACCTGCTGTCAATATTTTTGTGCTGATTCTTTCTACCAACTGTATTTTTTGTATTTTATTATTGTTTTCAACATTTCCAAGCTATATGATTCTTCAAAAATATTTTTACTTTTAACTATCAGTTTGGGATTTTGTTGATTACTTCAATCATAATATTTACTAAGAAATGGATAAAAGTTTTAGATGTAATTATCATCATGTTTTCATGATAGACATTTCAAACTTTCAAAAAATGATTATCATTTGGCTTAATAAAAGAAAAAATACTCCTGGATTCATTTCAAGAAAAAAAAATTCTTACAGCTTTAGTAATTACAAAATAAAAATGCTAATTTCAAGAAATATTACAAACACCAGCATTATTTGGTCTATTGTGCAAGACTAATCATTCAGTTAAATAAAATAATAGATTTTAATTTCACTTGATCTTTTTTTTTTTTTTTTTTTTTTAAATGATTTTTTTTTTATTTTTTTATGATAGTCAGAGAGAGAGAGAGGCAGAGACACAGGCAGAGGGAGAAGCAGGCTCCATGCACCGGGAGCCCGACGTGGGATTCGATCCCGGGTCTCCAGGATCGCGCCCCGGGCCAAAGGCAGGCGCCAAACCGCTGCGCCACCCAGGGATCCCAATTTCACTTGATCTTAGTAGAGATATAAATCCTACTTTTTTCTGAATTATTTTTATCATAGTAAAGTATGCATAAAATATACCATTGTATCATTTATCATAACCATTACCATTTTAACTTTTTTTTTTAAGTAGACTCCACACCCAACACAGAGCCCAACACAG
Organism: Nyctereutes procyonoides; assembly: GCF_905146905.1. Lineage (NCBI taxonomy): Eukaryota > Metazoa > Chordata > Mammalia > Carnivora > Canidae > Nyctereutes > Nyctereutes procyonoides. The sequence goes on along the minus strand of NW_026575146.1, from coordinate 60,642,018 downwards.
GTCTTGAACTCAGAACCCTGAGATCAAGACCTGAGCTGAAATCAAGAGTCAGACACTTAGCTGATTGAGCCACCTAAGCGCCCTTTAACCATTTTTAATTGTACAATGTAAAATCATTAACATTTATGATATTAATCACCACTACCCATTTCTAGAACTTTCTCATCATTCAAGACACTCTATACCCATTAAGCAATAACTCATCATTTCTCCCTTTACTCTGCCCCGGGTAACCTTTATTCTATTCTCTGTCTCTATGCATTTAACTATTCTTAGTACATCACATGAGTGGATTCATATATTTTTCTATTGTGTTTGGCTCATTACACTTAGCATAATACTTTTGAGGTTCACATATGGAGCATGTGTCAAAATCTTTATTCTAAGGCTGACTAATATCCCATAGTATGTATATACCACATTTGTTCATCCATTCATCTGTTGATGGACATTCGTGTTGTTTTCACGCTTTGACTACTGTGAATAGTGCTGCTGTGAATGTTTGGCCTACAAGTATCTCCCTGAGTCATTGCTTTCAGTTTGTGGGGAGGGGATGGTTAATACCTAGAAGTGGAATTACTAGATCATATCATCCAGCTTTTTGAGGAACTGCCACACTGTTTTCCACAGCAGCTGCACCATTTAAAAATGCGCATGCATTTCAGTTCCTCCATATCCTTACCAACACTTGTTGTTCTAGCTTTTTTTGATAATGGCCATCCTACTGGGTGTGAAGTGCTATCTCATTGGGGTTTGTCTTGCATTTCCTCAATGGTGAGTAAAACTGAGCCTTTTTCATGTGCTTTTTGGCCATTTGTGTATCTTCATCAGTGAAGTGTCTGTTCAAGTCCTTAGTCCATTTTTTTATTTTGGGTCTTTGTCTTTTTTATTCTTGAGTTGTAGTATTTGTATATTCTGGATATTAATCCCTTAACAAGTATGTAATTTGCAAACATTTGCTCCCATTCTGTGAGTTACTTTTTCCCTCACTTGCTAATATTTTTTTGATGCACAAAGTTTTTAATTTTGATGAAGTCCAATTAATTTTTCTCTCATTGCTTATGCTTTTGGTGTCATTATCCATAAAATACCAAATCCAATGTCATGAAGATTTTCCTCAAAGTTTCTTTTGTGTGTTCTACAGCTTTAGCCTTTACATTTAGATCTCTGGTACATTTTAAACTTATTTCCATATATGGTATAAGGTAAGAACTCAAACTCATTATTTAACTTCTAGATATTCAGTTTTCCCAGGACCATTTGCTTAAACGACTGTTTTTCCCCCCTATTAAATGGTTTTGGCACCTTGTTGAAAATAAGTTGACCGTACATGTAAGAATTTATTTCTGGGCTCTCTATTCTATTCCATCCATTTCTATTTCCATCTTTATTCCAATACCATATTGTTTTGATTACTGTGGATATATGATAAGTTTCAAAATCAGGAAATGTGAGTCCTCCAGTTTTGTTCTATTTTTTCAGGATGTTTTGGCTTTTTGGGTGTCTTTGCTATTCAACATACTGACTTTTGTATTTACTCATGTATGTCTCTTTACCAAAGATCTTCATATCTTCCTATGGGTTCTACTTACTGTCTCAAGTTGTTTCGTTTCAATTTTAAGGATTTATTTTTATTTTTTTTTCGTGAGAGAGACTTATGGTTAGGAACTCTATCAGATTTTGTTTATCTGGAAATGTCTAGTTTCTTTAATTTTACCCTCAAAAATGAAGCACAGTTTTGCTTATTATAAAACTCTCAGACAGCGTTTTTCTTTCAGCTACCTGAACATATCCCACAGTCTTCAAACTTCCAAGGTTTCTGATATGAAATTGACTGACAATCTTACTGAGAATCCCCTGTATGTTATAACTCATTTCTCTGTTGCTTCCAAGATCCTCTGTCTTTGTTTTTCAATAACTTCATTAACGTGTTTCAGTGTATCTTACAGTTTACTCTACTTGGAGCTTGTTGAACTTGTTAGGTTTACATTATTTTTGTCTTTAATCCAATTTGGAAAATTTTTTACATCATTTTTTTTTTACATCATTTCTTCATCTTTTTTGATAATAGCCATCCTACTGGGTGTGAAGTGCTATCTCATTGGGGTTTGTCTTTAATCCAATTCTATCTCTTTCTCTCTCTTGTCTTTTTCTGGGACTCCCATAATTCTTATGCTGGCCTGGTTGGGATTGTCCCACACATCACTGATTCTCTGTTTATTTTTCTCATTATTTTCTCTTTCTCTTCTCAGACTCCATGATTTCAGTTGTCTTATCTTCAAGTTCACAAATTCTTTCTTCTGCATAGGGTCATACCTAATGTTGAGTCTCTCTGAATTTGTCATTTTAATCACTATACTATTTTAGCTTTAGAATTTTTGTTGGGTTTCTTTCTGTGTTTCTCTCTCTTTACCAAAATTCTCATTTTACTCTAATATTCATTTTCTTGACTTCCTTTAGTTACTTGTCCATGTTATATCTTAATTTGAGTATATTTAGAACAGTTAAAAAAAAAAAAGTCTGTCTAGGGACACCTGGGTGGCTCAATCAGTTAAGCACTCAACTCTTAGTTTCAGCTCAGGTCATGATCTCATGGGTCATGAGATCAAGCCCCACAGTGGGCTCCATGTCCAGTGGGGAGTCTGCTTGAGCTCTCCCCCTGCTCCTATCCCCCCATGCATGCTCAAGTACTCCCTTTCGGTCACTCTCGCTCTCTCTCGCTCTCTTTCTCATTCTCTCTCTGGAATAAATCAATCTAAAAGGTCTTTCATAAGTATGCTCTCTGGACTCAGGGATGACTTGGATGGTTGGTTGTTTTTTTTTTTTTTTAAGATTTTATTTATTTATTCATGACAGACACACAGAGAGAGAGAGGCAGAGACACAGGCAGAGGGAGAAGCAGGCTCCATGCAGGGAGCCTGACGTGGGACTCAATCCTGGGTCTCCAGGATCACACCCCGGGCTGAAGGCAGCACTAAACCAATGGGCCACCAGGGCTGCCCGCTTGGTTTTCTTAATTACTAAAGATTATAGTAGCCCATTTGTTTCAGATTTGTCTCAACTAATTTTCTTTTTTTTTTTTTCAACTAATTTTCTAAAACTTCTTCTTGCCATTATGATTACTGAAGCCTGTTCCCTCAGCTAGTGTTTAGTCATAGAGACACAGATTTTCCTGAATGCCTTAGGCTGAAACATAGAAAAAAAAAACCACACAAAAAAATAAACTCTCAAAAGAAAACAACCTCCTTTCCCTACCATTTCAGATTGGCTCTGTGCATTCCTTCACCACTTACCTAGGCTTATTCTGAACCTTCTTGGTTCAATAATCCCCCAGGTGAAAGCTTAAGGTACTTTTAGATCTTTTCTGAGCATTCATCTTTTCTGACCATGCACATGGTTTTCTAAATTCTCCCCTTAGATATGGCTGCTTTGAAATATCCTAATTTCCAAAGAATCTCACACCAGCACTTCTGGGCCATGGATAGTCTATTCTATATCTCTACCAGTAACTTCTTGCTCTAAGTATCTCTCCTAGTTTTTACAAACTGTTCCCACTACTTTTCCTGCTTGTGTTCCAAGTTATACAAGACAGAAATGAATGTCTTACATCAATCTTTCAGAAATTTTCAGATTACAGCAGATGTACATAGTAACTTGAAAAAAAAGTCTGTTCCTCTAATTTGAGGAGAGAACTAGGAACCAGGTTACTATGTGCAAAGACCAGGTCAGGCAGGAGATGGAGTTAGGATGACTACCATTTGGTTTCTACAAACATTTTACTATTTTCAGAGCTCTTACAAATTTATTCAGACAGCTTCTGGTGGGTGCATGTGAGTGTATGTGTGTGTGTGTGTGTGTGTGTGTGTGTGTGTGTGTGTTATATGTAGAAATCAGCCCTTGGGATTTTCTACTTTGCCAATTTACTGGTATCATTGCTATATATTTTTTAAAGATTTTATTTATTTATTCATGAGAGACACACAGAGAGAAAGAGAAAGAGGCAGAGACACAGGCAGAGGGAGAGGGAGAAGCAGGCTCCATGCAGGGAGCCCAACATGGGGCTCAATCCTGGGTCTCCAGGATCATGCCCTGGGCCAAAGGCAGCGCTAAACCACTGAGCCACCAGAGCTGCCCTCATTACTATATTTCTTAAAACCTATGAAATGTTTACAGATAAAATATCCCTTCGAATTTTTTTCTGCTCCATTTTAGTTCTCTTCTTTTGGACTCCAGTTGCATGCAGGAACTTGGGATAAGTCTCTTCTGTTCTTTTTCTATTCTTTATTTTCTCTGTATTATACTTTGGACATTTCTATTGACCACTTCAGTAATATTATTCTATCCAATCTGTTCTTGAATCTATTCATTATGTTCTTAATTTCGCATACATATTTTTCAACTATAAGCTATGGGTTTTACTTTTATATGATGTCTAGGTCTAGTTCTTTGGTAAAGATTCTCTATGTGTTCATTTTTATGTCTATCTTTCTCTATTTTATTCAGCATTAATCATAATTATTATAATATCTTGTTTGCTAAGTTCATTTTCTGGATCACCTGGCAGACATTTTTTTTTCAGACTTTTGTTATCTTGTTTGTTTGTTGTTGGTTTTAGCCATACTGTATTATCTCCTTGCATGTCTTGTCATTTTTAACTGCATGCAATACACTTTGGACAAAAGAACCTTTGAGGGTCCAGATGGTATCTTCCATTACTTGTCCATCTCTTCTGGTAGGCAAAAACGGTAAGTAATTGGTAATTTCCATCTAATTACTAAATTTCGATTTGGGTAAGATTTAGTTTACTTCTCCCTCATCCCTCCTTATCAGGTGGGGCCCTCAATAGCTTTTAACTGAAAGATTGGTAAGCCTTTTAACAACATAGTCCTAAAGTGGATATTCTAGAATTTAAAGTACAATATCTAAAATTAAAACACAGAAGGTGGGTTTAAAAACCCAGTTTTGTCCTTTAAAGATTTTCAGCTGAATTCTTTAGTCTATCAGCCAACAGCTTCAAAATTTGACAACTGGAATTCTGATTTTAGATTAGTTATATAGAGAGCTAGAAAGAGTATCACCCCTATCCTTAAAATAAGGGGAGGAGCTATAAAGCTGGAAGTTGACTAATTTCTATGAGATCATGAAAGAACTGAAATAACAGCTACAGAGACAGGTGCCTTCAAGAACAGCAGCAGAACATTTGCTTGCCTGAGACAGAAGTGTCCCAATGTCATATACACAGGTAGAAGTATCAAAAAAGAAAATTTTAACAAGTGGTTGAAGCATGAACTCTATAGAGAGTGTGAAGCCCCTGGGGACCACTGATATAAAGGAGGGATTTCGCCCTCTTGCAGGTTTTTTCCTCTAGGAACCCCACCAGACAACCACTGGGAAGATGAGAATACCAAGAAAGCTAGTGGCTGAAGGAAGAGCAGCCACTGCCAAAACTCCACCCAAACCTTTCCCCCTTTATTTTCCCTAAAAAACAACAGTCATAATCTACAGAAGGAACATCAATTAAACCATAGTTTGGGTCCTAGGGAAAGAGAATGGAGACCCCCACTGAAAATCTATCATCTCCCCTACCTTTACAAGTGAATAAAAATCTCAATCTGCAGAGAGTACTGTGACCAAACCACAGACTGGGAGCTTAATGGAAACCCACTAAACTTGAAGGGGGGAAAATGAAGCTGTATTTCTGGAGAAGGGGTAGGAATACTTAGTGACATTCATATTCTTAAGACCAAGGTTCAACCTTAAAAAAAAAAATCCTTAAAAAAAAAAAAAAGACCAAGGTTCAGAGTGATTGCCTAAAACTGAGGTTTAATTTAAAAATCAGAGAATTCCATCACCCAAATTTTATTCCCAGCATCCTGCTAACTAGCCTGAAATAAAAATATCAATGGAGTACAGCAGAAAGCACCATATTATTGGTCTTTAGGGAAATTCAAATTAACAATACAATGAGATACCACAATTAGAATTGCTAAAATGAAAACAGTAAGTGTTTTACATGAACATTTATAATTACCATTCACAGCTGACAAAGAATATAAACAGCCAAGATGTCCTTGAACAGATGAAAGGATAAACACGTTGTACACCTGTACAATGGAATACTACTCAGAAATGAGAAACAGTGAGCTGTTGATTCACAAAATTGCATGTTTGAATCTTAAATGTATTTTGCTAACCATTAAAATCTCTCCCAATTTCTCTGTCCCCCAGCAGATGCTCTCTAATAAAAGCAAAAAATACGTACAAATAAAACATACCTGTGTTCCTTAGCGTCAGTTCACCACTATCTCCAGAACTTTCTCAGGTCTGTTTGATTTTCTGGTCCTCTTCACCTCCATCAGCCTGGGGAGCTTGGGGAAATGCTTCCTTCCTAAGGATTGTGAGGTTAGTAGAGGTTTTACTGCCTTTCAGAAGATTTTTGGAATATGCCTTTTACTCTCTGGTATATAAATCAGCAAATGGTTTCTGGAGTCCCCTGGACTTGCCAATTTTGTTATTTTAGTTCCATGTGGATACTAAACTTTGTGTTAGTTTTTCTTTTTCCCATCTACCTCAGTCCTTTGCTGGTCAAACCGTGACAACAGGGAGAATAACTGCCTATCATTAGTCCTCCACCAAAGGTTTGCCCTCTTTGAAATTTTAGTTTCATTCAATACTGCTGTTTCCACCTACATCTCCTACCTCCAAACAAATAACTTTTTATAACTTATTCCATTTTTCCTACTTAGTAGTGAGAGTGTGTCATGAGTAACTCCCTCACCCAGGAACACACATTTCTATCCTAATTATTTTCAAGAAAGGCTAAATCTTAGATCAAAACACAGAATCTATCATTTGATTACAATGTTGTTTCCACATTTTTCCAGTGATTTATTTATTTATTTATTTATTTATTTATTTATTTATTTGGGAGAGAGAGTGTGTGAGCACAAGTGGGGGAGATGCAGAGAGAGGGAGAGAGAGAATCCTCCAGCAGACTCCATGCCGAGCACAGAGCCCCACCCAGGGATCCAGCCCAGAACCCTGAGACCATGATCTGAACTGAAATCAAGAGCCAGCTGCTCAACAAACTGAGCCACCCAGGTGCCCTGGTAGCTGAATATACTAAATACACTAAAGAAATTCTCTCTCGTTTTCAAATATTTCTGATGTTATTCTTAATTTTGATCGTTCTTTATTGAAACATCCCTTATGCTTTGTCTCCTTGGCCTCTCGTGTTTCTCTCACATTGCAAACTTTCTGTTCTGGACACAGACAGAAGGAGAAGTTTAAAAATGTCATAACCCACTCCTCCTGGACGTGATTTCAAAGCTACTGCCATACCACACCCATTGGCATCTTTTCAGCCTGAGGTTCTGGTTTTATAAGTAAATTATTATTACATTTCTTATGACCTGTGAACCACAAAAACAGCTGCTTTCATTTTCTTAGAAAAACATATAAAATTTAAAATACAAAAATAACTCCCAAATTTATTAAGTTTTCTGTTTGTATTATTTTACTAGAGTGAGCAAGTTCAATACATGGTGGGTAACAGTTTGGAAAAATTAAATATTTAGTATAGCATGTTACATGCAGGTTTATTGCTATACATGAAAAACATGTATGCACACTGAAATGTAAAGAAAAAAAATTTTTAATTAATAATAAAATTTTTTGAAAAGTTGATTATGCAGCACTATAGTGCCTCAGAATCATCAGTTAACTTATTCATAAACAAATATTTATCAAATGCTTTATTCAGAACCTCACTTGATATCATACTATTCAGAAGTCCCAATTAATGGAGATTATAGTTGATGGAAAAAGTGATCAGCAGTCATTTATTAATGCATTTTGAAAATAGCATAGAAAATTCTCTAAAATAGGGATCCCTGGGTGGCGCAGCGGTTTGGCGCCTGCCTTTGGCTCAGGGCGCGATCCTGGAGACCCGGGATCGAATCCCACGTCAGGCTCCCGGTGCATGGAGCCTGCTTCTCCCTCTGCCTGTGTCTCTGCCTCTCTCGCTCTCTCTCTCTGTGACTATCGTAAATAATAAAAAAATAAAATAAAATAAAAAATAAAGATTTAAAAAAAAAAACAGCTTTAAAAAAAAAAAAAAAAGAAAATTCTCTAAAATAGTTAAAGAATCCAAAATTGGGGGAAACCTGGGTGTCTCGTTTGCTTAAGCATCTGACTCTTGATCTCAGCTCAGTTCTTGATCTCAGGATCATGAGTTCAAGCCCCGTATTGGGCTCCACACTGGGCATGAAAACTCTTCAAAACAAAGAATCAGAAATTGGATTATCTGAGTCAGAAATAAAAGGATATTAAAAATGTAATCTGAACTGCTCACAACTCCAATTATCTCTATTAAAGTGTGAGCAAATATAAGCCAAAAACAGTTTATCTATTTAATGTATCACATACATCGATTAAAAAACAACTGCTCAGTTAAAAGCAAATATCATAAATAACAAGAAATAGGATCAATAATACCAATATCTAGTTGTCTACTCTATACTAACATATATTTCATGCTATGAAGTTTAGAAAAAAATATGTCTTCGTATGCACTATAAGAAAGGCCATAAAATCTTTAGCAAACAGGAAAAATGAAGTCTTTGGTGTGTTCATTATTAAAAACTGCAGCAGGGGGGAGCCCCGCCTGCAAGGCGCTGGACTGGCTCCCGGGCTAGAACACATCGAGTCAGCAGCAGGGCACTCATGAATTTGAATTCGGCCACGGCAGCACCAAGGAGATTCCAACCGGCAAGGCGGGCTGTCTCCCCACCGTGGGATCTCTACAGGGTAATTCCCTCACACCTTTGCATCCTCCTGGAACAGCCGTGCCACCTGCCTGGCAGCTGTTCCGCGCTCAGCAACGCCCGTGGCCGTGGTACCTGCACACTGTGGGGACAGCGAAGCCTCATCACCAGCACTTCTGTTCAGTCTGTTCCCAATGATAAATAAAACATATTTAGGTTGGGATATGAACGTCCATTCGGGAAAGCCTATCCAATGAGATCTGGAATCCAAAGATGGAACTCAAGTTTCAGTTCTGCAGTTGACTAATGTTGGTATCTTGAAAATTGTAGCGTATAGGACCATCAACCGAAATAGGACAAACACTGGAATGTGCACCCAGTTCAGTCCTGGGTGGGAACCTGGTCCCGTCAGTCTAATTTGGCAGTCTCTTTTTGCTCAAAGATCAAGAAACCTGAAATAATATAGAATTTCCTTGTCAAAAAAATAAAAAAGAATTTCCTTGTCTATAAGGTTTAAAAGTTTCTTTCTAATTATAAAAAGTTATTCATGGTTATTGGAAAATATTTGGGCTATGTTCCCTCTATCCCTATAGTGTGGAGAGTTTTAATCAAGAAAAGATGCTGTATTTTGTCAAATGCTTTTCCTGAGTCTACTGAGAGGATTTTTTGGTTCTTGTCATTTCTTTTATTAATGTGATGTATCACGTTGATTGATTTGAGAATATTGAACTGCCTTTGCAGCCCAGGAATAAATCCTACCTGGTCAGGGAAATAAGTCAATCAGAGAAAGACAATTATTGTATGGTTTCACCCATATGAGTAATATAAGAAACAATGCAGAAGATCACAGGAAAAGAGGAAAAACTGGATGGGAAGAAATCAGAGAGGAAGACAAACAATGAGAGACTCTTAATGCTAGTAAACAAACTGAGGGTTGCTGGATGGGAGGTGGGTGGAAGGATGGGGTAACTGGGTGACAGGCATTAAGGAGGCCCATGTGATGTGATGAGCCCCGGGTGTTGTATGCAACTGATAAATTACTGAACACCATTCATCTGAAATGAATGATGTATTATATGCTGGCTAATTGAATTTTTTAAAAAAGAAAAGAAAATTTTGGGGGAATGCAAAATGATTTAGATGAAAATATACATCCTTCAAAGCCCTGACTCCCATAAATGAGGAGTTACTGTCTTGATACATTTATTTCCAAGGTGCTTCAAGTTCATTTCTTTATCATTTTAGCATAGATTTCTACATTTGACAGATTTGTAATTAACAACATCAAAGTCTGAGTGTGACAGCATATAGAAAGTGGGAATGATGATTTGATTTTGTTCAGTGAGCCTCTGTGTTAGCTGAAGGAACTAAGGGTTAGGGTTAGGGTTAGGATTAGAGTTAGGGTTAGGCAGAGTTACTACATATCCCTGGCGCTGTCAGCAATAACTTATCTTTTGGAGGACTATGAATTTATGGTTAAATCCATAAAAATTTAAGGAGATAAAATAAGATAAATGAAGGTAGATCAATAGTTTCACAGTTATCAACAGAGCTGCAGTATAATTATATTCTAGACATCTACACCCTTAATGAACTTCTGATAAGAAGAAGCTATGGATTACTAGTCCATATTAACTTAGGCTGAGCTGCAGAAGAAAATCTGCATTTATAATTGTGTCACTTTTGCCTGTTTTGCAGAATTCTATTCTAGACTGAAGTGCACTATAAAAAGATACATCTGTAATCAACCACCATTGAGAAGAAACACGAAAGAAACTACCTCATTTACATAACAAGATCAATAACAAAAAAAATCAAAAGATATGAAAAGAATTTTGTGGAGTAATGTAAAAAGCCTACATGAGGAAAACTTCCATTCGATACAAGATAAGTCTTTTTTGTTCTATTGATTCCATTTATTTTTAGTGATGATACCTAATGCTTTGAAATTTCAAGTGATATTTAAGAACCTTTAAAAAGGGATATAAACTTCCATCTGTAACAAACATGACATAAGTTAAGATCTACAGCTCTCAAAGTACATTTCAGTAAACGTATTTTCTTCCTGGGCTGTGTCCATAGCTAGGGATTTACTGAACTTTAGACCCGAAGTGTATCAGCAGTGGCAGTACAATTTAAAAGGCATGTGTTATTTAATAGCTATTTTATGATAACTATTTCTTTTCATCTCCATAAGAGCTCTAAAAAGAAGATACAAGTATTTCCACTACACAAGCAAGACAGCTATTCCCAAAATCTGAGGCAAATTCCCTTACCAGAGCTCTGCTTCCAGGCAATGAACTCAGGTCTGCATGTTCCAAAGTCCATATTCTTACTTTCCACTGCCATTGGTACGTTAACCTAATAAAATAGTCCAAAAAATAGGAAAGTAGAGTGGAGATCTTTTACCTTTGCTCCTATGTTCTTTAAATCCTAAAGAAGATTTTGTTTTTGTTGGATTCTTACTACTTAATCTCTCAGATTGGAATTATAAATGCAGACTTCTTATCTTCATTATGAAATTACAGACAGCTTGTGAGCAGAATCACTAATTCTACATTGTATCTAAGTACCTAGAACTAAGATGACAAAAGAATGGACTTGACATAATCACAGAGAAGTCTTTCGAGAAATATGGTCAGAAGGGAAAAGGAATTAATAATAATTTGGCCTGGAAAATCTGTTTTAAACAATAGATTTTGAATAGAGTCAGTGTAATTAAAATATTAGCTATTCTTAAGTTAATACATTTAATGTGATACCAATTAAAACTCCAAAAGTTTTTCATTTGCCTTTTTCGTTTTAGTGAGTAGTGAGGTCTTTTAGTAAAGCAAATTCTGAAGTTCACATGGGAAAATAAACAAAAAATTTTAGTAAGACTGAATAATGGAGTAGTAGAGAATGACAGTGCCTACCAGGTAGTAAACATTTACCTCTCTCCTAAATGAAAAATGCATTCATCTCATCCCAGCATCTCCCAAAGTCTTAACCCATTCTAGCATCACCTCTAAGTCCCAAATCTCATCCTCTAAATACTCTACATCAGGCATGGGTATGGCTCTGGGTGGGGGTCATGCTCAGAAGGACTTTTCATCCATGAATCCGTGAAACTAGAAAATTGCTCTCTCCTTCCAGAATAGAACGATGGGGCAAATACAGTATAGACTTTCCCATTTCCACAGAGGGAAACTGGAAGGAATAGAGAGGTCACCAAATGAGTCCAAAGTCAGCAGAGCAAATTCTGTTAAGGCTCAGAAGATCCTCTGAGGCCTGACGCCCTGTCCCTAGGGCCCTCAGGAGTGGTCCTGTTGGCCCCTGGCTCTAAGCCTGTCTCTCTGGCCTCTGCCTCCATGTCCACGTATCTGTGTTTGGAGTCTTTCTTCCTTGTTACTGAAGGACAGCCCATGTTTGTCACCAAGGAGCTCTGCAAGCCCCCTTCCTGCTTATAGAATCCCAGAAGTTTGATAGCCTCTCTTCATTTCTTCCTGTCTCTGTTCCTTCCGGAGAAGCTGGTGATGTTTTTGCTGATGCAACATTCCCAAAAACCTTGTTGGTCTGTGGTATATGTCATGCGGACCCACAACATTAGATCCTTCCTGCAAAACCACATCTCTTTTCCTGGCTCCGCTGAGATGGTTGAGTGGATTCACCGGACCCCTACCTAATCTCTTCAACAGAAGGCTGCCCTACAGCCTTGCCCTTGGCCCTCCCTCTTGATCCTACTTTCCCAGCCTGTGAATGGCCTTCTGTTTCCATCCTTTGTAAATGCAATTGGCTTGGAATCTTCCAGTCAAGCGCTACTTCCTCTTTGCCTAGTAACCCCCTCCTCAATTTATCTTGTTCCTCACACATTTTGCTACAGGCAGAATGGAGCTCTGTTTGGAAATCTCTGCTAACTATCCACATTCATCTTTTGTAAATTCTGTTTTCCACCAAACAAAAGAACACAATTCAGTTGAGTTTTCTACTGCTTTGTAATAAAGATGACCTTTTCTCCAATTTCAGATAATATGTTCCTCCTTTCTTTTTCAGATCTCACCAGAAACACGTTTAACATTTGTATTTCTGCCAAGATTCTATTCTTCAACAGACGGATGTTCATGTTGAGAAACTTTCTCTGCAATGCTTCTTCCTGAGCTTTCATCAGAATCGCCCTTAACATCCATACTTCTTTACCAATTCCGAAGCCACTTTCCTTGGGTGCTGCCATAACAAATTGTCACAAACTCAGTGATTTAACAGAAATGTATTCTCTCTACAGCTCTGGAAGCCTGAAGTCCAAAATGAACCTTCTGGTGTTCCTTCTGGGGGCTCTAACACTTGTCCCCTGGTTTCTGGGAGTTGTCTGCAATCCTTGGCATTTCTCGAACTGTCAATACATTGCTCCAATCTCTACCCATGTCTTCACATGGCATTCTCTGTGCCTCTGTGTGTGTCTTTTTCTGTGTCTTACAAGGACGATCTCATTTGATTTAGCACCCATGCTAATCTAATGGGATCTCATCTTGATCTTTATTGTAATTATATCTGTAAAGCCAATAAGGACACATTCTGAGGTTCTGGGAGGACCTGAATTTTGAGGGCCACTATTCAACCCACAAGAGTAAATTTTATTTCAAGCAAACTATTAGTAAACAAACAAACAAACAAAATGTGTCCAGAGCTTGCCCATACAAAATAGTATTAAGGCTTGTTTCTCCTGCTGGAATTCTCTAAGTGAGTTCCTCTAGCCTGATTTGGCCCCATGTAAAGTCATGTTATCCCCATAGTGATTTAAATTGATCCTTCTTTTCTGTCAGGTGAATTAGAATTTTTGTTTCATTTGATCCCAGTATTAAATTTTCTTTTTGATTCAGCTGGCTTCTGAAGTGATAACTTCACAGTGTTGAACATACAGATGCTGTTGTATACATCAGAGTCTATAGCCCCCTGAGGGGTTTCTGGGAATTTCCCAGGAATCTTAGCAACAAATCTCATTCATGTGCTCATACCATATATCCTGGACTGTTGTTCACACTGATATTTCCTAGACTCCAGCTCCTTCTACCAATTTGTTCTATTCATTGACATATAAAGTCTAATTTCTCCCTCTCTTACTCTCTCTGTGGCATACAGAATACTTGTACCCCACTTCTCCCTCTTGCAGTGCTGATGTGACTGGACTGTTCACTGAAGCAGGCTTTCAGCCCTCCTGCCTATTTCTCCTCAGATTTGTCAGTTATGAAAACATTCTTCTTATCACAAACCTTATTATGAGGTCCTAAATAACACTTGTAGCTTCAGTAAAGCTGATTTAAAAAAAAAACTGTAATTTCTCAATGTTTCATGAAATAAGGAGCTAATTGTTTTAATGATTCCAATATAAGTTGCATCTTATTTCACTGTGTTGATACTAATGTTAATGTCACGTGGTGGTTGTTTTCTGATGCAAAATCAGTTTTAGGAAACGTTTTTTGTGGTCAAGGGTAGAGAAACAGCTTTGGACATCAAATTCTTTAGATCTCTGTCTTTCTTCAATTACCTGGCTGTGTACATACAAATATCAAAATGAAACCACAGGGGCTCCTGGGTGGCTCAGTTGGATGAGTGGCCAAATCTTGATTTCAGCTCAGGTCACAATCTCAGGTTTGTGAGATCAAGCCCTGCATCAGACTCTGTGCTGGGCATAGAGCCTACTTAGGTTTCTCTCTCTGTCTCTCTGTCTCTCTCTCTCCTTCGGCCTCTCCCCCTTTTCTCTTTCTCTCTCTTCCACCCTCTCTTAACAAAGAAAAAAAAGGGGGGGGGCGACCACAAAAGTCATGTATTGCATTAATCTGCTTCCAGACTCAAAGTTCTATTCTTTTATCCCAACCAGAGTTGTTACCATCTTGTTCAGTGCCAAATGAGCCTTGATAATATACATTACTATCAATGCAGGCTCTATGTGGAATTCCCTGAATATGAAAGGTGCTACAAACCTTCTTATTTCCGTGAAAGCAGTATCAATGGTGTTTGATGCATAAACAAAGTATGTGTGTATTCAACTTTGATGCAAGTTGAAAGATGTGAAAAGAGGTGAAATTGGTAGAGCATCAAATGAAATAAAATATAACAGTTTAATGTAACTACTAGTAGGATCCTACTCTACAGTAGTTGTAGATCAAGGATGTATATGAGAATTTAGAGCAAAAATGAGTGGTTTTGGTTTTGAGCTGGTAATTATTGGAAAGACTCCTATAATCATCATATCATAGAGGCATCATCCCCACCATGTGCCACCCACATTTGTCCTATTATATGAAAGAAAAAATAAGCCTCTAATAAAAAAAATTAATTGTTTTAGAGCTACTATTTCTTGCAGTGCAAAACAGATCCTAATTAGTTCACTGCCATTCTTCGCTTCCCTTCCAAGAATAGTTCTTAAGCTTGCATAGTAGTTACTGAAAATGTCAATATAATTTTGCTATAATTCTTCCTGAGATGTATAGAGATAAAACCAATCAACATTACATTGTATAATTGTGTGCAATTTTATTTAAAACAGTCATGCAAAGCAGTATGTTCTATATTCTCATATAAAACATCAATAAAACAAGTTTCATGCAATTAAAAGTCAAAAAATATATTAAAAACTAAATAAATATTCATCAGTGGGTGGGAGGTGGAAGAAATTGGTAAACTCATTTTTCAGTTCAAATAAATCAAATTTTTAAAAAGTAATAAAGGGGGAAATTGCCTTAAAATTGTTTCTACCTATAACTTTTAAATAGCTTTAGTTGGGCTAAATTAGAATAGTAAAAAACTTGCTCCTGATTAAAGTATTTTTTAAAAATTCTGAATAAGTATTCATTTGCTTGTGATTTTCATATATCAGCAGGTTTGGATTCATTAATTGCAAAAACGCTATTGAACTGGTGCGATCTGAAAATGTTCAAGGAAGAACCACAGTTCAAAGGAAAAGTACTTTTCCAAGCAGTGGTCTTCATTTTATCCTTTCAAAAGACAATGGTATTTGGTACTTTTCCCCCTCGTGATGCGTGGCGATGTAATATCAAGTCAGATATTTCACAATCATGGTGACAATATGCTCAAGTATGTGTGAATGAAGTAGCAGCACTGTATGGAGCTAGATCTCACAACTGAAAGCTTAAGCTATTTTACTTTTCTTTCTGTGTTGTCACTGTATGGAGAAGGGCATTTTGGCACATTTGGCCACGTTTCACAATGAAAACACAAACTAAATTCTTTTTAGAATAATAAGATCATTTAAAATATGGACCATAAAAATACAAATACAAATGAAATAAAATGAAATGAAATAAAATGTGGACCATAGACACATCTCAGTTTGCATAAAGAACATAACTCAGCTTTAACAGTTATACCCATGAGTGTACGTGAAGAAGCACAGGGCAGAATGGAGGATGGTGGAAGCTCAGATTTATTTTTTTCAGCCTTTCTCATTCTGCCCCCCACACCCCCACCCCCGCCCAAAGAAGCCAAAGTAGACCTACTGTGCAAAAACCTTTCTATGGATAAAGGTTGTTACTACATAATGACAAAAGATTCAATTGACCAGGAAGATCCAACTGTGAAGGTATATGCACCTAACACTGTCTCAAAATACATAAGGTGAAAATTAACAGAACTATGGGTACAAATGAGCACATGAGGATACCGACCACAACAACCACAACAAAACAGGCAAGAGATAAGCTTCAAATTCTGACAATTCTAACTGAAATATTGTGGAAAAGAAATGTTCTCTGAAAAGGAAAGATATTTGAAAGCCAAAGGGGAAAACATATAAAAGAATGAAGAGGATATGGCATAGAAGAGGGTTAAGACCAAGGGCTGATCAGAGGGAAATTAGAAGAGTATTAGCAAGGCAAACTTTACTTGGAGGAGGATGGACTTTAAGATGTGGATAGGAAAAAAATTCTTAAGGATTGCAGGAAACTGACCCAGGATAAAGTGAGTATGTCTTGCGATGTGTCTATCTAAATGTAGACAAAATCCAGAGCAGGAGAGAGACAGTCTTTCCCAAGAGAATGCCCTGGCAGGAGGAAACCCAGCAACACATACTCTCTGAATGAATCAAAACAAAAAAGAGTTGGAATTAGTTGGCTGGAATTATAGGACCAAGATGAAACAGGCAGAGTTAAGAGGAGTGGATTATGACCCTTAGAACAAAGAAAATGAGGAGGAGCAAAAATCTATTCTGAGATTCAGGACTTTCTAAAACATGCAAGTTTCCAACTGTGGAAAGAAAAATAAAACACAGAGTCAGAAAAAAAATAAAGTAAAAAGCATAGAAAATGTGATGGTAAACTGGGTGAAGTGAGAATAAGGATTATTTGAGTGTTCCATGATGTTCAGTATTTGGTAAAATTTAGTTGACATCAGATTTTTAAGAAATTTTGAAAATGTTAGGGAAAAAATTTCCAGAACAAACTCATTTCATTCAACAACATTTATTAAGGTTCTGTTCATATGGCTGACTTAATTTTGGGGTGCACACCAATAAATAACAGCACTTCCCTGTCTAAGATGGAAGTCAGACATGTAAATAGTCAGAATTATGAAATGTTTTGTGATCTGCAAATAAATAAATATATATATATATAAAATCATGCCAGCGAGGAGAGTTAAGTTTTTGTTATGGCACAAAAATTCCAAAGATCTTACCAGTTACAGAACAAAAGTTATTTCTTATTCATATGTCAAGTGTAGGTAGACAAGGACAAGTAGACAGGACTTCATTCAACTGATAAGAAAAGATTTAACGTCCAGTGATTTTTTTTAACATTACCTGTCATTGAGAAAGGTGGCATTTGTCTAAAAATCACTTTCTGAGAGCTTTGTCCTACAATGTACGAAGGCGTGTAACAACAGCTCAATAGCAGTAAATTGTGTGCTTCAAAATAAAATTGGTTTGAATATTTAGATGAAGAGAACACAGTCTGTTTTTAAACTTTAAGGGAACACATGCTGTCTATAAAAAGAAGCAAGGGGTCCCAATCGACATTTACGACAACCATCATCTTGGTATTAGAAATATGTCAAGGAATAATCTTTTTTTTTAAAGCTGTAGAAATCCAACTTTAATGTCCTAAAACAAAGGAAAAAAAGAGATCTTTCTCTTTTCTCTGCTTCCTTCTGTAAGTGTGCTTTATTATTAAGCCTTTGGTTGGAATGGCTTTTTTGTTCCTTCAGTGAATGTGGCCAGCTAAGGTTATGTGTTTTTGTTCAGGAGATGAATCAGATGGGAGTGGGGAAGAGAAACATTTTAGTCCCATTTCAAATTCCTTGGGAAGAATTCCAGTCATTCTGCCTGGGGTCAGGTGTCAACTAAAAGTATCACACCTCCTGTGAAGATCATGGGGATGGATGGGGTTGCAGAAAATTCATGGATGAAGGAGGTGAAAAATTTCCCCCAGAAAGCAAACACGAGACAGATAGAATAATAAATAACTGAGAAGGTGGCAGGGAGACAGTACCACCACCCAGTAGAGAGGGTGAACTGTCACAGCATTAGTTATGTCTTTGGAAGCTTCCTTGCAATAAGCCAGGGCAGGGGTGGGGTGTGGGGCGGATAGTAATAGAGTAGGGATTACTGTTAGACCCAGGGTCTCCTCCTCCTCTCCTGGGGGGAGCTTGAGATCTAATTTCATCAGTATTCCTTCTGTCAGCAGGACATGGACACCCCTTCCCTGGCTTGACTCTCCTCTGTCTCCTGCTCCTAATTGGGCACATGGACCTGAATTTTGCCCATTGCTTCCCATTGCATAGTATATCTCCTTGCTGCTTTAACTTTCTTAATTTTGAATTCAGAATATATTTTCTTGCCTCCTAAAATCACAGATGATCCCAGGATTTATCTAAATAAATCAGAAAGAAGATTTTCATCAACTCGGAATGCTCTTGTTGGCATCCAACACCATTATGGCTTATTCTGAAATCTGAAAAACGTGATGATATCTAGCCTTTGTCTAACAGGGAGCTAAGTAACTCTGCAATGGAACAAAATTCTAGCTATTTAGCGTGACAGTTCTTGTTTAAATTGTTCCCAGAACTTTGGTTTTACTGGTGTTTTCTCACTGCTTTACCCCATTCTAGCCGAGGAGTATTCATGAATGATGAAAAGAAGCAAGCATGAAGCTTGGAGGAGATGCTCAAGAATACATAAAGAAAGCAAAATATTTGCATTATTGCTTTTTTTTTCATTTTGTTTTTTACATTCAGTATTTAAAGTAGACTTCTTACAGAGAGAAGGGCAGCAAAATGCAACCACTTTTACAGCTAATTTGCAAATGGAAAGTGTTAATTAAAATTTGAGGCTCTCAAAGTTTCTAATTAGCCTGTAAAATTCATTCTGCTATTGGGATTTCAGTTTTTATTTCTTTTCCTGGTTGTATCTCTAATTATAGACTATAAGCTAAAAGGATTTTTTTTATATATTTCACAAGAGCATTATAAAAGAAAACCATCAAAGTTTTAAAAATATAAAAGGCTTCCTAAGATTTGGTTGATACAAATACTGTTAGATAATTTGGCTTCACTGTGAAGTGAAAACTTCTAACAGAAATGATTGAGCTTTTACTTTATGAATTGGAATTTAGGGAAAATAATCTCAAACATTGATAAAGTTTATCTAAACCATGGACATAATTCCATCTGTTGGCAATGATATCATACAATTTCCATATTAATTTATTATCTAAATGGTACAAGAATATAACAAAAAGTGTGAGTCAGCACTCTATTTTTTAAAAAATTTGTTTGAGAGAGAGAGAGAGAGAGAGCAAGCATTGGGGGAGGGATAAAAGGAGAGGGAGAGAGGGAATCCCAAGCTGACTCCCCATTGAGAAAGGAGCCTAATGCAGGGCTTGATGCCACAACCCCAAGATCATGACCTGTGGCAAAATCAAGAGCCAGATGCCTAACCAAATGAGGCACCCAGGTGCCCCATTCACTTTTTGAATACACGTACAGGATTGGTCTTTTAGGATAACTGTCCTGCATAGTAAGTAAGAAGTTGAAATGATGGCAGAATCAGAAATTAAAACAACAGCAATTCATTGACCAGCCCCCATATATACCAAGAACTTAAGGTCTACCTGTCACAGCAATCCTGAAGGTTACATCTTTATTTTTTACCACATACATAAATACATAGCAAATATATTATACAAAGCTAGTAGGTGTATATATATATATATATATATATATATATATATATATATATATCCTAAAGTCACCCTATTTTAGTGTACAATTCAGTAATTTCTAGTAAATTAGTAGAGCTGTGCAACCACTCCCATATTCCAATTTTAGAACATTTCCATCACCACATAAAGATGCCTCATGCTCATGTGCCCTCAGTTTTCATTCCCACTCCAAGCCTAAGCAATCACTAATGTACTTTCTGTCTCTATAGGCTTGCCTTTTATGGACATTTCATATAAATGGAATCTCACAATCTATGCTTTTTAAAAATTTACTTAGCATACTATATTTTGTGGTTCATCTTTGTTGCAGCATGGATGGGCATTTGGATTATTTCTACTTTTGGGCTGTTACGAATCATGCTGCCATGAACATTCATGCACAAGTCTCTGTACAGACACCTATTTTCATTTATCTTGATGGATATTCAGGAAAGTAATTGCTGGGTTATATAGTAAATTTACATCTTCATTTTCAAATAAGTGACAGATTGTTTTCCACAGTGGCTGCACCTTTTTATATTCCCATGAGCAATGAATGAGGGTTCCAATTTCTCCACAGCCTTTCCAACACTTATTCCTGACTGTCTCTTTTATTATTTGCCATCCTTGTGATTGTAAAGTGGCATTTCCTTGTGGTTTTCATGTGCATTTCTGTGATGGATAATAATATTGATAATCATGCCATGTGCTCATTGACCATTTGATATACATCTTCTCTGGTGAAATGTCTATTCAAAATTTTAGCTTATATTTTGTTGCATTTTTGTCTTCTGATAACTGAGCTGTAAGCTTTTAAAGATATTTGAGATGTAAGTAATTTATCATACATATGCTTTGAAAATCTTTTCTCCTCATCTGGGACTCATTTTTCACTTATTAATGGTGTTCTTGAAGTTCAAAATATTTGAATTTTTATGAATGTAAATTGATCTTTAATCACTTGTGTTTTGGTGTTGTATTAAGACTTTGATTAACCTAAGGTCCCTACTTACTGAAAGAGGAAACTGAGGCCTCATGATGTCAAGGAGACACTTGAGTGCAAGAGTATCTCCTATGCCATGTCTCCTTTGGGCTCACTGCCAGCAGCATGAATTCAGATGACTGATGTCTTACACTGGGCCTGCGATGTCCCTGACAGTGGAGGTATTCTGAGTGACACAAGTACACAAAGAAAGAACAGACATATTTTCCTGGAAAATTCTCTTCTAGCTTCCTCTGTATAACTTGAAAGAAAGGTTCTATAAGCAAATACATATTATAAGAAAGTTTCTAATGATCATTTAATCATCCTAAAGTAAAATGAACAATGCTTTTCTTTGACTTTAAGATCTAAAAAATATACATTTAATAAAAAATTGGTTTTTAAAAAGTTTTTAAAATCTTCTATATAAAGCAAATCCTAAGGCTGGCTGGGTGGCTCAGTCACTTGAGTGGTGGACTCTTGATTTCGGCTCAGGTCATGATCTCAGGTTCATGGGATCAAGCCCCTCATTGGGCTCTGTGCTCAGTGTAGCATCTGCCTCTCTCTCACTCTCACTCTCTCTCTCTCACTATTCCCCTCTCTCTTTCTCCTCTCTCTCTCTCTAAAATAAATAAATCCTTTTTAAAAAGTTCTGTAGGAAAACCAGGAGATGAATTATTAAATTTAAAGTAATCAAAAATTTTAACTGGATTACCCAAATTAGAAAAATTGACTATTATAATGTGCCAATAATCAAGGCCAGTCACAGTGTTATGTGGGTTTAATGTTAAACCTAACTAAAGAAATGTTGTGGAGAATAAATTCATGTTGTGAATTCAGAGAGCACTTCAAAAATGTACTTGTGGCAGGCAGCCTCTAAGGTGATCCCAGTGACCCCTATCTGCTTGTATTCCCACCCTGTGTAATCCTCCCACGTTTTAAATATAGGCTAGACTTACCAACCAGCTTCTAACAAACAGTATATAGCAGAAGCATATATAGAGAGATCACTTTCAAGATTGGGTGACAAAATGACCTTGGCAACCACCTTGCCCTCCCTCTTTTGCCTACTTGCTCTGGAAGATGCCAGCTGCCATGTTGCAAGCTGCCCTATGGATAGGCCAACGTGGTAAGGCCCTGGTGTCTCTTGCCCACAGCTCAAAAGGGCCTAGGCGAGGGAGTGCCAGTCACTGGCCCTGGAGAGTGATCAGGTCTCTCGAGGGATCCTCATCTATGAACCTACAGAAAAAAAAAAAAAAAAGAAAAAAAAGAAAAGAAATCCTTTAAGTCAATATGATTTTTGGATAAACCAGATATTCAAATTAAGTTGACATCAGTCACACCAGGAGAGGGTGAGATGATTTTTAAGTGTCCTGTCATTATCCAAGCATATTACAGGTAAGGTCTAATGAGAAAATGCTATCAGCAGCAGCCATCAGTGCATTAACCTCTGTGGGGATGAGTGAGCTCTGATTCTGCCGTGATGACATCAGACTCAAGGCAGCACCTGGCATCTTCATTATTTGAGGCTTGCACAAAGACATCTTATCCATTCAAACTGTTCATTCTCAATTCTTGATGCACTGACTGTTAGAGTTAAGGGGTTGATTTATATTCTTATGACCAGAACTAGTTTAGCAAAGGGTACAGTTTAAAATCAAGCAATTAAAGGGAGTGAAATTTCTTGTAACTTATCTCTCTTTAGTTATGTTATCATGAATGACTCTAATGACTCAGTGTAAAGAGCATCACATTAATAAGGATGGAAATAAACAGGGAATTTTATAAAGCAGCACTTCTCAAAGTGGGCTGCATCTTTTATTAGAAAAGCAAATTCCCTGTCTCCACCCCCAAACTAGTGGATCAGAAACTCTGGAGACTAGGATTCCAATGTCCTCTAAGCTTTAAGAAACACTGTTCTAGAGCACTTGTTTTCTTTTTTTTTCTTTTTTTTTTGTTTTTGTTTTATATTTATTTTTTATTGGTGTTCAATTTGCCAACATGAAGAATGACACCCAGTGCTCATCCCGTCAAGTGTCCACCTCAGTGCCCGTCACCCAGTCACCCCCACCTCCCCTTCCACCACCCCTAGTTCATTTCCCAGAGTTAGGAGTCTTTCATGTTCTGTCTCCTTTTCTGATATTTCCCACTCATTTTTTCTCCTTTCCCCTTTATTCCCTTTCACTATTTTTTATATTCCCCAAATGAATGAGACCATATAATGTTTGGCCTTCTCCGATTGACTTATTTCACTCAGCATAATACCCTCCAGTTCCATCCATGTCAAAGCAAATGGTGGGTATTTGTCATTTCTAATGGCTGAGTAATATTCCATTGTATACATAAACCACATCTTCTTTATCCATTCATCTTTCTTTTTTTTTTTCCTTTTTTTTTCCATTCATCTTTCGATGGATACCGAGGTATAGTACTTGTTTTCAAAGAGTGGCTTTGTCCTAAAACCAAGAGGGTCCCCAAGACTGGCTAAAAATTGACACTAAAAGCAATAGATAATACTACATGCTTAGTTTTTTATGGACTGCTGAGTATTAAATATTAATAAATTAAACTAAACTAATTAATGATTAATTAAAATTTATATTCATAACCTTAGGTCAACTATTAGAGTTTATTGACGAAACCAACACCACCTTGTATTTTAGAAATTTGGTTGCAAAACTCTTGCACTAGAAAACAGTGGAAAAGTCTACATTTTTTTCAAGAATGACACTTGGTTGTCAGTGTATCATCAGGATACATCATGGTGTTGACTGAGGGGCCAGATTCAAAAGGAAGAAGTCTGCCTTTGTAGGTATAAACAATGAGGTCATGCATTTAGCAAAGCAAACAAAAACACCCCAGTAAATTAGATTTTAAAAATAGTTTATTTTCACATCATTATGAAAGGTTTTCTGAAAGAAGAGGTTGAAGGAGTTTGGGTTGGATGTTTACAACTCATATACTATTGTGGGGTTTTTTTAAGTAGTGGGTTCATCACCAATTATAACACACATTGTTCTCTGTGATCAGGCAGGTCCAAAAACAACCTTCTTTTGCTCCTGTTGAGAGACGGTACTGTGGGAATCTTGCCAATTCCCAGGTTTTAGAAAAGTTTAGGTGAAGGGAATGAGGATGAGAACGTACATCTGTGCCTTGAGTTCAAGGTCCGGGAGGACAGAGCCTTGTGTGGAGGGGTGCGGCCCCAGGGGCAGTTCTGATAGCTCAGGACTTGGAAGAGCCTGAGTGAGGAGCTCCTAGAAGGAGAAGGGAAGGATTGAAACCAATTTTCCCTTTCTTGCCTAGTGAGGTTGTGAGACCGTCTTCCTATTTCTTCATGCCTCTGAAAACATTCTAATTGTCTGTTTGTTTGCTTTTAATTTCTGCTGTAAGAACAACTTTTCCTATCAAATAAAAATGTGAACTGAAAAAATAAATAACTAATGGAAGAGGGGTGAGCAGTGGGAAGGGGATCTGCACTGAATGATCTGTCAGGTTCAGCCCTACCTGCTGCTTTGGTGTCTCAATTCAGTCATGAGGGAGGTCGCATGGCCTCTGAGGCATTTTCCAACTCAAGACATCTTTAATCATCTCTCTTCTCCATGTATTTCAATCCTCCTTGTGTTATGGTCAGAGAGACTTAGGATTTGATCTCCCAACCTTGAGATCATGACCTGAGCCAAAACCAAGAGTCAAATGCTTAACTGACTGAGCCACCCAGGCACCCCCAGAAAAGGTACTTTTAAGGAGCTAAAATACACATTACTGAAAAGAAAATTAACTCACTCAGAACATATGTACAGTGATCTCAGGGTCACGAAAACAAGCCCTATTTTGGGCTCTGCACTCAGAGAGTCCACTTGAGATTCTCTCTCCCTCTCCCTTTGCACCTCCCACTCATGCTCACTCACTTGCTCTCTCTCTTTCTCAAATAAATAATTACATCTTTTTAAAAAAGTACCCTTTCTGGCTACTGTACATATGCTCCAAGGTTGTTAACACAGAAAGCCACTGGCCTAAAGCCATACACATTTGATCTGATCCATTTCAACTCTGTGGGTTCAGTATTTCTGTCTGTTTGTTAGGGTCACCAGGTTCTAAGAGGCTTTGCCACGGCATCCCAAGGATCAGGTGTGAACACATCATGGCATGAGATCCATATGTATGGAGACAACCAGAGTCCAACTCCAGAAAATGATGCAAAGGGCATGTATCAAAGAAGAAACAGAATTTTTTATTTGCATTTTAGGTTTAAAAACTATCAGAGGTATTTGTATTTGTACTTGGTTTGTTATGAACAGGGTAACAGGGAGTTAAAAGAGAACCACTATTTCAAAAGCTAAAAATCTCAACAAATCCTTAAGATGTTATGAAACAAAGCTCTGGCTCTGGTGTACAAAGCAGCCCCTGGAATGTGTTTTCTGTACTCTGTGTGATACCTTCTAGCGGATAGGGCTCATTTTTTTGGTGCTATTATTGTTTATGTTACTTTTCCCCAGTTTTTTGTTGACATTATTATTTTGCTTTACGTTTTAAGGCTTGCAAAATGATGTAAGTTATGCACAAGATGTAAGAAATAAAAATAAATGAACACCCACGCGTAACCACTCCACCGAGGAAAGAAAACTCATGCATGCCTTTGCAGACCTCTATTGGTCTGTCTCTAATCTCATCCCGTTTATTATTCCCATTGTTCCTCTTTACAGTTTATTGGATATAAATATACTGCTACATAAGATATTGCTTTGATTTGCATATTTTTAAAAGATTTTATTTATTTGAGAGAAAGAGAGGATACAAGCAGAGGGAAAGGCAGAGGAAGAGAGAGAAGCAGACTCCTCGCTGAGCAGGGAGCACGACTCAGAGCTGCGTTCCATGACCCAGGGATCATGACCTGAGCAGAAGGCTTAAACCAACTGAGCCACCCAGGCGCCCCTGATTTGCATGTTTTTGAACTTCAAATAAATGGAATCATACTGTGTGTATTCTTTGACTTGCTTTTTTGGCTCAATATCATGTTTATAATATTAACTCTTATAAAGTTTCATTGCGGCCTATGGTCATTGCTTTATTATATCCCATCATAAAACTATATTAAGCAAATGTATCCATTCTAGTTGATTGGATTGGGTTCTCCCCCACTCCATTTTTGATATTATAATGACAATAGCTCTGAATCTTCTTAGAGAGGATTTTGGATACAGGGGCTGGAATTTCTTTAGAGTATATTCAGTGCAATTACTGTGTCCAAAATTTTACACATCTTCATATCTACTGAGCTATGATAAACAAAGTGTCTGCATCCCTAGGAGCAGTTAAAAGACTCCGGAGATTCATGTCACCACTTATAGTTGATAGTGTCGCTCTTTTTAATTCTGTCCAATTTGATGGTTGGGAAATGGTATCTCTCTATGTTTTAATCTGCATTTCCTTCATTACTAAGGCAGCAAACAAAGTAAATAATTTTATTTAGACAAACCAAGGAGGAAAAGATAGGAAGGGGCTACCTGTGATGAAGGATTGGAGTGGAGGTCTCCCCCAGAGGGTTAGCTGTATAGACATGAGTGACAAGATGGGTTGTGCCAGGTGGCCAGCTGAGGGAAGGAGCTGCAGACAGAGGGAGTGGCTTCTAGCTCTTCCAAGAGGCAAAACCTTTCCTTTTAAGTGATGTAACTAAATATTCTTAGTTGATAAGTTAGAGACCTGGGCAGACAGTTCTCAGGTAGATTAGGAGACTCAAACAGATGGTGTTGGAGAGGAAATAATGCTTAGGGTATGAAAAAGGAATGGATAAGGAGACATACAAGATGCCTGTTTATTCTCTTAATTAGAATCTGAATTTGCATTGTAAGAGAAGGAAAACCACACATAAAAACAAATTTTAAACTCTTTGAGAAGAATTAACGTGAATAATGCAATATTATAAGCTAAAAATAACTATTAAGATCTTTCTAGAGATGGAGAATCAAAAAAAATTGGGGGGGTCTATCAATTTTTAGATCTGTGTGGTTTTGTAGGACGACAATGCCTTGTCTGTGTTAAATCCAGATGAAGCATTTCCAGCCCTTTGGAGATGCCTCCCAAGTTTTATTATATGTAGCTACAATGGATCATTCATTATCTGGAGTGAAAATCAATCCTTGCTTTCCTGCCTTGAATGATAAGCTGAGTTGAGTGTCACCATTCACTCCTGGAAAAGGACCCACTTATTACTGATCAATGGAGTCCAGAAGAGCCCAAGGAGAACCTTCCTTGTTTTTCCTAGTTAGTCACTTTGCATTCTCCTATGAACAGGTGCCAAGATGGAATCAGGAACATGAGTGATTTGCCAGGGAAATGCCTGCAGAGAATGAAGAAGCAGGAGTAGGAGCAGAAAGCATTCCAAAAGAGATGCAGGTCTGACACCTGAGAAAGGAGATAGGGGATGAGGCAGGATTGGGCAAGAAGAACCTCAGACTTCAGTGCAGCTCTGAAACAGCCTCTGCCAGGCTGATGGGGAGCTGCAGAGCAAAGGCTGTCTACTGGAAAAATCTTGCATCAGGCAGGGAGGGCCTGCTCCACCAACCAGTCATTGATTGGGAGAAACCTGTAGAAAGCATGGCCCCAGAACAAAGGGTTGGGTGGTGGGAAGTGGGGCAAGAAGTCCCAGAGGTGCAGCGGTTGTCACTTTCCCACACCCTTTGCGTTAGGACTGAAAAATGTACCTCCATAGTTGCCTCACTGAGAAATATAAGTTTATTAAACTTGTCATATCAAGATGTTTACAGTCTTCAATGTCTCCATAACAATTAAATATCATGAATACATCTGGGCTTCTAAACTGTGTTCTTGTCTATCAATTATGACACACAAGAGTATCTTACTGGTGTTCCTAATGATACTGAAATGAAATAAGGATTATTTGCCTGGCTCAAGAGATTTTTTTTAAACTTTGCTTTGTTTACAAACAAATTAAAACCACATTTTTTTTAATTTGCAAGTTAAACTGATATAGAGACATCTGTTGGTATCCCGTAGCTTCCTTTCTCTATTTATCTATAAGTACAGTGATTCTCTTTTGTGTTCCTATCCTCAGGCACTCTTAATTGGTTTATTGTAAAGAGAGTTTCTTCACCTGAACACATACTCATTATTTATTTGGGCTTCACATAAAATTATTGTTATCCCTGACCCAGTGGTCCCAAACCACTCATGTGTGTCTAGAATGTTCTGGGCTTAGTGATGCTGTCATATGGTTGTGGAAACCAGCCCTCCTTCATTGCTTATTATGTGACATTCAGACATCTCAGACTCATTTGCTTCATTACTTTATTTCTTATTAACGGCGCATCCCATTAAAGCAGAAAGATGCAACAATGGGATTCAGATAAAAAGAGGCCTCAATTAACCAAGAGACTGGTTCTCTATTCCTCCCTCTGTTTGCAATGTTCAGCTTATCTAATTTACAATTGGAAAGGAGGAAAGGAGTGGAATGGCTCACTTACTAAGAGCAGAAGTAAGAGGAGAAGAAAAAATTAGTTAGAGCAAAGGTATAACATCTAGTATTAGGTTAGCCATCTGTGTGGGAGAACATAAATATGAATCCCTACAGGAGGTTTCTCTAACAAAGGCTGTATAGCCCAGGGAGGTGGAGAGAACTCTAGAGGTGACATGCATTTGAGATTTCCATCATGTGACATGCCTTTATCCAAACCTCTTTCTATCTTACTACAACCTCTTACTACCCACCATGGTTTTCTGCTTAGTCCTAGGGCCACAGAGAATAATTTTCCAGTTGGAACACCAATACTCTCTGTTCTCCTGATGGCCTCCCCCTCCAGGTCCCTGACTCATGCCTATGTACCTTTGCCCTTGAATGGCTTTCACTGACAACTTGACCTTCCTTTGCTCCTGTCAAGACCCCTAAGCTCCCTTTAATGGAAACAAAGAGTATTCAATGACAGTTGCAAGAAGACCCATTAAAAAAAAAAAATAGACCCCAAGTCACTATTAGAAGGCTCATTGCAAACCAAAGAATCAGGTATTCTCAAAATCAAAGTTCATGGGAGAAGCCAGACCTCCCAAAGCCAACGAAACTTCTTGACTGACAAATATAATAAGATAGCCACTTTCCAAGAAACTCTTACATTACCACCACACACTGTCCCCTGCTCAGCCTTCTGTAGACAGAAGTTTCACAGACTTAAAGCACAACAGCGGCTAACACCTGAGACTGAGAAGCTCATTGGAAGGATGATGTGGGATGTTTTGCTACTTGGATGGGTTTCAGAAACACTCATATTGGCCACAGGGTCTCTCTTTGGTCCTTTGCCCAAAATTTAGTCCACAGTCTTCCTAAGATTACACATCAATGCAAAGGAAATCTCAAAGATCTTCTCCACAAATATTGGAGGCAAAGATGATAACTAGCTCTTTTGCACAACTAGAAATAGGAACCATGTGCTTTTGTCTGATGTGTGGCTGAACTTTTAGAATTGCAGCTCTCACTTTGAGTCTGTCTATATGTTTTTGTGTCTGTGAGTATGTAGTAGTTTCTTACCTTTGGATGGTATTACAAAATTACACCATATATTCCTTAAAAGGACCTCTATTCTGATTGCTTTAAAGATAAATAAACATTTATACAAATTAAACAGTTCTGAAATTCCCAGAAATTTGGGAAACATATCTTCGAATATCTTCTAGAAACTAACTCAAAGATTTTTAAAATTCAAGTTAACACAATTTAGGTTAAGTCTTTGGCAAAAA
Source organism: Nyctereutes procyonoides (assembly GCF_905146905.1). Taxonomy (NCBI): domain Eukaryota; kingdom Metazoa; phylum Chordata; class Mammalia; order Carnivora; family Canidae; genus Nyctereutes; species Nyctereutes procyonoides. The sequence goes on along the minus strand of NW_026575146.1, from coordinate 60,612,337 downwards.
GGACTAGTTTGATATTGTTGGTTGAATAAAGACAGCTACATTGTCAGTATCATACATTTTTATTCTATTTGGGTATGCTCTTCCTAAACTTAAAAAGGTTTCCTGATTAAATAAACTAGCTTTGTAGCTACCAGCTGTTTCAGATCATTAAAAATGTGAATTCATGGTTAACCAAATTAAACCATTCTTCCAACCAACCTTATTTTAACAGTACTTATGATTTGTGGTATGAAAATAGTTTCCAAGCTCTTTACGTAACTGAAAACCTTAAACTTATGTTAAACTGAGTTAATAATATTCTTTAGATACCCAGATCACTTATAAATAAAATAAAATACTAAAATTTGATTACTAAGCAAAATTTTAACTTTACATGCTTTTTTTTTCTCTAATTTTTACATGGTACAGAAAGGCTACAGTCTACTTACTGTAACATTTTATATTCGTATTTCTCTTTATTATTTATAATATCCCTCTTTCCAAATATCTGATTTCCAGGTCTCTCAAACAACTGATTAGAGAACTGAGGTCAAGAGATGCATCACTAATTTATTTAAGAGATGGTTTCATAACTAAGCAGTTACACTTAAAGAACATATTGAAGAAAAAAAAAGAACATATTGAACTTCTACTACTTTAGGGATAGTCTTAGAAAACTAGCAAAGTTGCATAATAATGCACACAGTTCCCCATGCCAAGTTTCCAATTTCCCATAATGTTTCTATTTTAGCTCCTAACTTATGGTAGAATTTATAATTCCTTCCTTATGTTTTTTGTGGTTGCCCTAGAGTTTACAGTATGTATTTATAAATAATGTAAGGCCACTGTGCAATAACATTACACCACTTCATGTGTGGTGTAAGGACCTTATCACAAAGTATTGCCAATCCTTTCCCCTTATCCCTATGACATCACTGTCATTCATTTCATTTATCCATGTGCTATAACTATGTAACACATTGTTACTATTGTCACTTTAAACAGTTACCTTTCAGGGACTCCTGGAATTCTTGCTCTCCACTCAGGACATGATCTCAGGGTTGTGAGATCAAGTCCCACATCAGGCTCCCCACTCAGCAATAAGTCTGCTTGAGATTCTCTCTCTCTACCCTTCCTACATGCATGCATTCTCTCTCTCTCCCTAAAATAAATAAAATATTTTTAAAAAAATAAGAAGAGTTACCTTTTAGAAATCAATTAAGAATTGATAAACTCAAGGATTCCGTTTTGCCTTCATTCATTCCTCCCTGGAAGCTCCTCCTTTATGTAGATCCAACTTTCTGATCTTTATCAGTTGGGCCATGTTTAATGTTTGTCGTAACATGGGTGCCAGATGTTTCAAATTCCTCTAGTGTTCTTGTTTTTGTCTCCCTTCTTGACTTTGGAGCTTCCCTAAGTACTCCTCTTCAGAGACAGTTTTTGACCTGCAATTCTTTTTTTAACTAAACTAAATTTAATTTAATTTAAATTCAATTCATTAACATATAGTGTATTATTAATTTCAGATATAGAGTTAAGTGATTCATCAGTTGCATACAACACCCAGTGCCCATGACATCACATCCCCTCCTTAACACCCATCACCCAGTTACCCCACACTAACAATGAGACCGAAGAAAGAGAAATTAAGGAATCAACCCCATTTACAATTGCACTGAAAACTATAAGATAACTAGGAATAAACCTAACCAAAGAGGTAAAGGATCTGTACTCTGAAAACTAGAGGACCTCATGAAAGAAATTGAGGAAGACACAAAGAAAGGGGAAAAGACTCCATGTTCGTGGATTGGAAGAAACATATTGTTAAAATATCTATGCTTCCCAGAGCAATCTATACATTCAATGCAATCCCCATCAAAATACCATCAATGTTTTTCACAGATCTGGAACAAATAATCCTAAAATGTGTGTATGTCTTGCAGTTCTTTCAGCTATAACCCACTTTAACTAGACTGGAGACCTGTAGGTGTCATCATAGACTGTCAGGGACAGAAAGCATTCTATAACCTGCCAATAAATCCCAGGCCATAGTGGACTCTGCCTAGGGCTGTGGCCTCCACAAGTTTTTGTGACTCTGCTACAGGGATATGCCTCTCTCTGTGTCCCTACTCTTTCCCTAACTGCAGCATTCCCAATCTTTTTCTGGAGGCTTTATCCTCTATTGATATGTTTCACCCACCTATCCCCTCACATGAGCAAGGAAGGATGCAGGGGGCTGAAGTTCCCCTGACTGGGATGAAATATCAGAATCTCCTCCTGGCCAAGTTCTTTCTCCTGAAGAGCATGCTTCTGCTCTATAGAAAGCTCTGGATATATTTCCAAATAGTTCCTATGTCCCCACTACCTCCTCCTTTTATTCACCACTCCCTCCACAGCCACCAAGGCACCTTTCTCCATCTTCACCATAAGAACCTACAGGGGTCCTGTTGGGGAAGCCCCCAAAACTGTGGCCTCCAGGATTTTCTCAACTAGTCACACCCAGCCTCCAGCAATTTGTCAAAGGTATCATGTAAGTCTCCCCACTAGTTCGTGGTTGCAGTGGTGCCTGCGATAGATCTCAGGAAGCAGTAAAGCCAGGCTCAGTTCCTATCTCTCTGTGTGTGCCAGCCTCTCCAAATGTCAGGGTGACAATTAGCCTTGAAGCCTTGATTCTCTAATAAATCCAAGAAAAGCTATTGCTTTACAATTTTCTAGATTTTTCTTATTGTAAGGCTAAAAGTTATGACTTCTGGAAGTTCCTTTCCTTGATGTTAACATCTTATATAACCATGGTATGTCTTTAATACTAAGAAATGAACATTGGTACTACACTGTTAACTACAGATTTTATTCTGATTTTACCAGTTTTTTCACTAATGTCCTTTGTCTCTCTCAGAATCCAAATAAGGATAATAATGCCAAGAATTTAGTTAAGCATCAGCTTAGTCATCCTCAATCTGTGATACTTGCACCATCCTTTCCTGCTTTTCATGACTTTTTCAGTTTTGAAGTTCTCTCATTTTGGATTTTTCTGATAATTAGACTGGGCTTATGGCTTGGAGGAAGCATAGCACAAAGGTGAATACCCTTTTTATGCATCATAATGGGGCATTCATGACAGCAACATGACTAATCATTAGGGATGTTAGCTTGATCACTTGGTTTATATGGCATATGCCAGATTTCTCTGCTGAAAATTTACATTTTTTTTTCCTCAAACCTATATTAGTTAGAAGCCAATCACTAAATTCAGTGCACACTCAAGGGAAAGAAAATTAAACTCTACCTCTTGGAGGCAGGAATATCTGTATCTGTATTATTAATAATTTTTGTAATTTATTTTTTCATATGGACTCATGGACAGCTATTTTATTCTTTGGAATATGATCTAGCACTTGCTTGTTTGTTTCATTGCTCAATTTGTTAAAATTTTCTGGTTGAATCTTTGTTTGAGCTTATAACTTATTCAGTCTGTGTCTGCCCTGAGTAAGGTAATGCTGAGCTCCTACTTCTTCCCGTAGGTGCCTATCACTCTCTAGATTTCATGTTGCTTGTTTTCCGGTAACATCAGTTCTCTGCTGGGTTCACAAAAAGTAATTAATTTCCAGCAATGCTCTTTCCAGCTTTCTATGTCTCCAAAGTCACTTGCCAGAGTGATATCTGTCAAAAACACCTTTCCATCTATCCATAAAAATGTCTCAAAAAAAAATCTCTGAAAAATCATGATCCAAGAGCTCACATGAGAATAATGGATGTGTAATTACAATATGAGTTCTGACTCATTGGTTCTATGTGCTATGAAATGTTTTGATCCAGGCTGGTACCATTTAAGAAGATAAAAATAGAGAGATTATTTCTTACTGTCACTTCAATTCTCTCCCTTTGCATCATTCCTATTTGTCCCTCACTTACAGAACCTATTACACACACACAGGCCCATGACTCGGCTTGTTTTATATCCATACTATCAATCATGCTCTTTGGCCTTACAGCAATAGATTCACTCCCTACCTTGTCCTCAGTAGAGAATATAGTAAATTATCAAAAACAGAAAGCTCACATTACTCTCATAAAGTGTAGTTAACAAGCAGGGGGAATGTTCATGCAACACCCCCATCAATCAGCCCCTGTGCCGAGGCATAACAGTAAATATCAATGGTATATAAATTAAATAAATAAATAAATAAATAAATAAATAAATAAATAAATAAATAAATAAATAAAGGCTTTTAAAATGGGCATACCTCCCAGGATCTTAGAAAGAAAGGCAACATGCATTTAGAACTCAGAGATGTTTAAAAGTTGAAACAGGTCAGGAAGAGTAAAACTAATACCATTTCACAGATTTGAGCAATGACCTGAAGAAAAATTCATTACATAATATACCTGTTAGATGTTGAGGAAATAGTTTGGAAATGTACTATCTTGCCTGAAAAAAAAACACTATAAAAATATATTCTGGAAAGAGATTCAAGATGGCAGCAAAGGTAGATCCTGAGCTCATCTCCTCCCATAGACACACCAAAGCTATAGCTATGTATAGATCATTTCCCTGTGAAAAAGATCTGAAATTTGTATGAACTGTTTCCCCACAAATAGAGATAAAAGAATCTCATCAAAACAAGTAGGAGAGACAGAGATGTGGTCTTCACATAAAACTCAACCCCTAGTGCCTCAACACACAATAGGGAGGGGTCTCACCAGTCAAGTGCTTCTTCTGGAAGAGTGAGGGGTTGATGCCTTACTTCAACTCTTGGGATCTTCACCAGAGAGCTGAGCTCCTAAAGATGCCTGGCTTAGAAAATCAAGGGGGATGACATTCCAGGAATCCAAAGTACCATAGGAAACAGATTCTCCTTCTTTCTAAGGAGCTCATGTTCAATCTCACTCACCCTGGGATCACATTCAAAAGCACCAATTTTTAAAGTGTCTAGACTGTATGTCAAGGAAATTTATTTGCTCATCTGAGGTATCAGTCTGAGGGGAAGAGGAGAGTCAGGGGCCTCTCTGGAGACAAAGGCTCTGGCAGACACCATTTGTGCGCTCTCTACCTACCCTGATAGCATGGGTAGGCACACTGAGACACAGCACCTTCCCGCTGCCTCACTGGGAAGGGTGGGGGTAAGCAGTCACAGCACTGTCCACTGCCTTGCTGAGGCAAGAGAGAGCAGGTGGTAGCAGCAATTCTTTACTGGCTAGGGTAGGGTAGTGTGAACAGTCAGGGCATTTTTCTGCCCTCAGCCTAAGGCCTGAGACAAGGCATTCTCTTGCAGCATTGCTGAAATCCATGAGTGCATGCACTCAAGGCATTTCCTGTTCTTTCAGAAAGCATGCCTTTCCTCCTCTATATACCAGGGGCCCTATTAAAGCCAGTAGGCATGTGCAAACCACACAGGGGATGTCCCTTGTTTGCCTGGTGGCCAAGGAGGCTGGCATTCCTGTGCTCCAAGGGAATATAACAATTGCAAAGATACTTCTTGGCAGGCCAACACCCCCAGGGCACTGCAGAGACAGGATGCTGGAACACCCACTTCACAGTCTTCCTGTGAAAAAGGCCTATTTACTTACCCCAGAGCTTCAACCTGATGGACAAGTTTCAGGTTTTCCAGACCTCTAGAGGCTGCAGATGTGCTCCCAGGGAATGTAAACAAAGAGACACCATCCTTGTGTACCCCCTTGACCTCACTACAGCTCTACCAAACATCCCAGAAAGGAGCTTATACACTTATCTGGAGCCTTTAGTTTTGAAACTGTCACCCAGAGATGCCTTCAGATCTCTCAGTCTGGAGTCCAGCTGGGTTTACAATTGTCACCCCACAGGACTATATATGTTTGCACACTTTAAAAGCTTCTGTCTAAGAATCTGCCTGCCCATTAGCCTAAAAACTAAGTGTTAAATTAGATTTCTCTTTTTGGAACATTGACAAGTCTTGGCACATCCTCAACAATAGGAACACATCAAAAATAATTCAGATTATTTAGACAATCACAAAGGTTAGGAGACAACCAAGAATTAGGACAAGGGTGAGAAGGAAAGTTCATATCCTACATATGGTAACTCCATCAACACTGAAAGAAGTAGTTGTTTTGCCAAATATATAGAAAGGCAGAAAGTCAAGCAAAATGAGGAAATAGAAATATGTTCCAAACAAGAGAATAATACAAAACTTTGAGAAAAACTCAGTGTTATGGAGATAAATAATCTACATGTAATGAATTCAATTTGATGGTCATAAAGGTGTCATGCACCTTGGGAGAAGAATGGATGAATACAGTTGTTACAGGATTTATTTTCCTTTAGTGCCTGTGGTTCTTGATCATGTGGCTTCAAAGAATGAAAAGACAGACCAGGTGAAGAGTGATGGGAAGCAAATCAAAGTTTATTGAGCAATAGTACAAAGCTCTCAAAGAGAGAAGGGACCCAAGAGGGCTGCCACCAGGTTTCTAAGCCTAAGGGGTTTTACAGGCTTTTTGGTGTGGGCTGTTTTAACCTGATTAACTCTCCACATGCCTGTCACTCAATCAGGTCTTTGTCCTTTCATGTGAGAAAGGGTGGATGGCTCCTTCCAGGGTGGTGTAAAATCCTTTTAAGGGTGATTTCCTCTTAGGGCAGGGGACCCTTGTCCCTCTTTGCCTGTCTTTCTTCCAACTCTCCTTCATTACAGTGAGAACTTCAACAGAAACAGTAAGTATGAGAAAGTACCAAACACAAGTCACAGAGCTGAAAAATACATGAACTGAAAAGTACACTAGAGAACTTCAACAGTGGACTGGATGAAACAGAAGATGGGGTCTTCAAGGTGGAAGACAAAGCATTGAAATTCACCCAGACAGAGCAGCAAACAGAAAAATGAATTTAAAATGGTAAAGATAACTTAAGAACTTATGTGACAACATCAAGCAAAATAATGTTCAAATTAAAGGGGTCCCAAAGGGAGAGGAGAGAGAAAGGTATAGAAAATTTATTTGAAGAAATAATGGCTGAAAAGTTTCCAAACCTGGGGAAGAAAAGACACATCCAAGTCCAGGAAGGAAAGGAAGTTTCAAATATAAAAATCTCATGACGTCTACACCAAGACACATCATAATTTGAATGTCAAAAGTGAAAAATAAAAAAATAAAAAAAATAAAAAAGTGAAAAATAGAGAATATAAAAAGGAACAAAAGAAAAGTGATTTGTTATGTACAAGGGAAACCCCATTAGGCTATCAGCAGATTACTCAGCACAAATTTTGCAGGCCAGATGAGAGTAGCATGACATATTCAAAGTGCAGATAGAGGGGTGCCTAAGTGGCAGAGTCAGTTAAGTGTCCGACTCTTGGTTTGGGCTCAGGTCATGATCTCAGTTGTAAGTCGAGCCCCACATCAGCCTCATTGCTCAGCTTGCTTGGGTTTGTCTCTCCCTCCCTCTCTCTCTCTTTCTCTCTCTCCCTCTGCTTCACCTCTCTCTCTGTCTCTCAAATAAATAAACCTTTTTTAGAAAGAAAAATAAATGCTTCCTGACTGCAGCCTGCCTTTCTTTACAAAGTGCAGAAAGAAAAGCTTCCAACCAAGAGTACTCTACCCAGCAAAGTTATCATTCAGAATTAATAGGGAGATTACGAGTTTTCCAAATAAGCAGCAAAAGGGGTTGATTACCACTAAACTGGCCTTATGTTTAAGGGACTTATTTAAACTATAAAGAAATGGCACAATTAACAAGAAAATGTACAAAAGTAAAATCTTAATTGCAAAAGTAATATACAGTATATGTACAGAAAAGGTAGTTGGATAAGTCATTTATAAAATATCAAGACAAAAATAGCAAAATTGACTAAAACTATAAAAATCAATGAAAATATTCATAAAATAAAAAGGACAATGTGACATCAAAACCATCAAACGTGTGGAGAAAGAAGTAAAAATGCAGCATTTTGAAGTATGTTTCCATTTAAGTTACTGGCAACCTAAAACAGACTGTTACATGCAGAGGGTGTTTATGTGACCCACATGGTCACCACAGAATGAAAATTTGTAGTAAATATGCTTAAGAATATGAGAGGGGAATCTAAACATAGCACTAACAAAAGGTATCACATCTTCATTAGTGTGATGAGGGAAGAGAGAAAAAGAAAAAGAAAAAAAGGAACAGATATCAGCTACAAAAAGAGCCAGGAAAAAAAATACAAAGTGGAAATAGTATATACCTGTCCATAATAAATGTAAATGGACTAAATTCTTCAATCAAAAGACATAGAGTGGTGGAATGGATAAAAACCAAGGCCCATCTATCCACTGCTTATCAAAGACTATCTTCAGAAACAAGGACATTCACAGACTAAATGTGAAAGGACAGACAAAGATGGGCCACGCAATTGTAAATGAAAAGAATCAGAAAATATCAGCTTTAAATGACCCATATATATTGGAGTGAATGGATAAAGATGCCACACAACACACACACACACACACACACACACACACACACACACACACACAGATAAGAATACTATTCAGCCATTAAAAAATGATGAAATCTTGACAGTTGTAATATCATGGACAGACCTTGAAATATTGTGTTACATAATATAAGAGAAAGACAAATACCACATGATTTCACTTATATATGGAATCAAAACAAAACAAAACTCAGACTCATAGAAACAGAGAATAGAATAGTGTCTGCCCAGGGGAGGTACGTGGAGGTCCAGGAGGGTAGAGGGATGGGGCTGCAGGGCTGGGGGTGGGGGGAGGGGCTGTGGTCCAGCCTACTTCTCTTCTGTCCCCTCCCCCTCCCTCAGGAGCCCTTTGTGACAAAGCCAAAGCTCTGTGATGTGGCCTGGGCCTCTTGTCCCCAAGTCCACGCCCAGGGCTCAGTGGCCTGCCAGCAACAGTGCAACTTGGCACTAACGCATTTCAGAGGAGAGAGATGGAGAATTACCTCCTCTCTCTGAAAAGCATTACTGCTGGTTGGCTGAGCTTCAGCCCCAATTGTTGGACAATTAAAGCCGTTTTCATTTTCTTGTGTATACTGGGAGTATACACAGTATACTGTATATACTTCTTCCCGTTATTCTCCTACTTCCGGAATGATCCATCCTTACCACCACATAAGAAACACAGAAGCAGCAGGAAGGTAAGGAATCCTTGGCCCAGACCCAGTAGAGCATGATCCCATCCTCTTTTCTATTAATATTTCTACTTTTCTGAATCACTGGAGAGACTCCTGAAGTATGAAAGAGCAGCACATGCATTGTTATGAATAGAGCAGAACACCATCTGTCTAGGGACAGGCCAGACCAGAAAGAGGTTAGAGGGGCACGAGGATCTCTACCTGACGATCTCAGGCCAGGAGCACAGGTGTGGTGGAGGGCCCCAGGACAACATCCTCAACACACACCACCAGTGGCTGAGGACAGAATGGCTGAGGGCTCCATCTCTAGCACAGATCAGGCCCCTGAGAACCCGTTCACCAGCCACCTTCCTGGGGCAGGTGTCTCAGGTGAATGTTGCTCTGTCGGGGCTGATCAAGGGCAGCGCTGGGCTCAGGAGGCCCCAGGAAGCAGCTGGAGTGGGGCTCTGACCTCAGAGAGCAGGGTCTTACCTGAAGAAACGCAGATGCTGCAGGTCTGGGGATGTGTGTGTTTCTTGAGCAGAGGACCAGTGACAGAGGAATTTCTCACATAGAAAATCCTTCTGTACATTCTTCAAAGAAGAAAAACTGAAAACGTATTTATCCACTTTGAAAATGAGTAAAAGAAAGAAACCCATGCCCCCTCCCCCCTCCCCCCTTAGTTAAATGTAGGAAGTCACATTGTTCATGAGCACTGAGCATCTGCAGCTTGCTCCAGAGGGCAGGGAGGGGGTCCCAGTCTCCCCATGTTCTCTCATCTCAGCATCGAGTGGAGCCTCGGAGAAGGAGCAACAGGAGCCAGAAGAAAGCCCAGACTCTGAAGATTCTGAAAGGTGAGCCTCTGCCCCCGAGCCCTGTGCACCCCAGGTACACCATCCCTCCTGCTCCGAGGGCCCAGCCCCACCATCTCCAGGATCCTGGGGCCCAAGTCTGTTCCTCGGGAAACAGAGCCCTGGTGGGGGCTCCTGGGAAGCAGAGCAGAACCCTGACACTTCCCCGATTCTGGGCCAGAACGAAGCCCCAAGGGGCCAGACATGGTGTTGCCCAGCAGGAGCTGCAGGGCCTTGTCAACCTCTAGCTCCAACTGTGGACAAGTTGTCCAACTTTGCTCAGAGTCCTCTGTGAGGTGACCCAGTCCTGTCTCCCCCAACAAGGTCATGAATGGGGATGCACTCTGTATAGGACAAAGTGATCCCCATCATGAGCTTTGATGTCACTGTGTGGCACGTGGCCCTGGACACTGAAGTTTGGGACTCCCGAGTCTAAACCACAAAGGTCTCCCCTAAAGGGACACTGTACCCAGCCTCCTCTAAAAGACTTGGGCCCCTGCCTTCATGTCTATGACCCAGTTTTCTGTTTCAAGCCTGCAGAGATTGCCTGCAAGAACTGGAGGAGGTTCAGGACCTGATTTCCCTTCTCCAAAGGTAAATAATCTTCCCCCTTTCTCTGCTGGATGATTCTCCCAGAGTCTATAGTGTGAGCCCAGGGCTGCAAGGACCATGGGGACAGAGTGTGGCTAAAGCCCTGGGGTGAGGGACAGCAGGAGCATTGTGAAGTGGGTGTGGGGGTGTGGAGGGCCATGAGGCCACATCTCCTCCTGGCTGCAGCTCGTGCCTCTTGTCTCTAGCAGCTACCTGGGGAGGCTCCCTGACCAGGGGGCCTTTCATCACCTCCTACATCAAGAAGCCCCTGAGGAGGTGTCCAAAGCAGCACCTGCTAGAACCCACAAGCCAAGGAAGGAGTCTGGGGAAAATGCTGCTCACACCTTGGCCCCATCAGCTTCCCCTGCTCCTCTCCATTGCCCTCTACCTCTGGCCTCCACCCTGCCAGCAGAACCTCAAGAAGACCAAATTAACTTAAAGAAAATCCTACTGGGCACAATCACAAAGAGCTTACTTCCAGGTAATTCCTCTTTGGCATCTCTCATTCTAGCCGTCTCAGGCCTCAGACATGCCGACTATCCCATTTTATCCTTTTCCTGGTGGTGGGAAAGTACCAAGTCCTTGTTCTTCCCTACCTCGTCACAGCACAAATGCCAGCAAGAACACCTGGCCTGCCACCCACCAGAGGCCTCGTTCTGGGGTGGCCCTACAAACTGGCAGATAGAGACTCATAAACCCTCATTTGTCACCTCGGATGTCCAGAAGTTGCTGGAGATACTAATCACAAAAAGAGTAGAACTGAAGATTTGGAAGGAGAAAGAAAAGGATGGGTCAATTGGGAAACAATTGTGCCCAGACAATCACCTGAACTCTTTGGGGACTATGTGGAAGTTACTCAGTGCTGAGCAGACCACCACAACCCCACAATCCTTCTGGAACATGAAAGATGAACCAGAGCAGCTGGCCAGTCCTCAGCAGCTCTCATCCCCCAAAATCTTGGAAGACCACTTGCAACAGAAATGCAGCCAGCTCTTCTGGGGTCTCCCCTCTCTGCACAGTGAGTCCTTGCTGGCCACTGCTTTGGTCTCTACTCACTCTCCTCAACTACAGGTTCCCTTTCTTTTATTCAATGGGCTCTCTAATTGCTTGCCAGCTCTAATTCAGGATCAAATATCTTCACAGTTTTCCCATGTCTCATCCTTGCCCCACCGTGGGATCCAACCCCAACCCTCGACACCAATCTGGCCCCAGCCCCAAGCCCATCTTGCACCTTCTGTCCCAATCAGACCACCTTCTCTTCCACCCCAGATGAGTGCCTGTGGGGTACCTTGCCCTGCATCCCAGGAAAAGACACAATTCTTCATCCCAACTGAAACTCAACAACTGGAATGGCAAACGTTGCCAAAGCACCAAGAAAGGGGTAGGACTTTACGCTACATGATGAAAAGATATCGGAAGTTCTTTGGCAAAGTCCCTCCCAAGCTTCCCAAGTACAACCAGGCCTCCCAGTCCTACGGGTCAGTTTCCATCATTCATGGGGACTTTATAATCTTTAATATACAAAAACACCACCATCAAAGGAGGCTCAGCAAGAATAAACACAGAGACAGCCTGCCCCACAGGGTCCAAGTGTCTCTGGAACTGATGTGGCCTCCCAATGAATTCCCAGGGACAAGTCAGGCACAGGATAACCAGGGATTCTCAAGGCCCTTTGTGTTTAAAGGCAAAAGCAGCCAGACTACACAGAGGACCAAGTCCAGGGACCCTGTAAGTTTCTATAGGAAGAGTCAAACAAGATCCCAACTACAGAATAACTTGGGTAAGGGTCTACAGCAATGTCTGAAGAGAAGCCCAACAGATCTCTCCAGAGTTTCAGCCAGCTTCCCAGTAAAGGTTCTAGGAACTGACTCTGAGGAGGAGTTAGAAAGACATTTGATGAGGACCTTGAAGAGTGACCAAGGAAAACACTTAGCCAGGGGCCCAGGTAAGAAACATCTAGAAAAAACCTTAGAGGTTCATTTGTGCACGAAATTGGGACAGATCAATGAAGGTTTGATCCCTGTGAGAGTGCGTCGATCCTGGTTTACGGCCACTCACAGTTTGCCCAAGTCCCACCTTGGCAGTGAAGGTAGAAATCTGGAATCCTTGAATGATCGGAAACCCTGCATAAATACCTCCCATGAGCTGCCTTTCCTTAGTCCTCACACTCGACAGATGTTGGAAACACACATCATAAGGTTTCGGGTGAGGCAAAAGTGGGACCTACCTTCCCAAGCCTTTGAGCCCATAGATCTCAAGCTATGTGAAGCTCAACCCTTGCCCCTTCCCCTGCACCCCTCTCCTTGCTCAGCCACCTGTGTATCTGGGACCCACTCAAGAGCCATGTTCTACAAGTTCTTGGGAAAACCACCTCAGCCCCATCTGGGAGAGGAGATAACAGAAGAGTCCATTCCCACCTCAGAGAGTCCCCAGCCTGTCCCCTCATCTGCAAGTGAGGAAATTCAGCAGGCCTCACCTGGTGATGTCCAGGAGCCCTCAGAGGCCCCTTTACCTGGACAGGAAGACAGATCACCTTCTCAGACCTCCACACTCAGCCGCACAAACAGAACCATGGAGAGTGAGATTGTTATGGGGGCCAAGAAAGACAACCTGGAGTCAGGTCTAAGTTCAGCAATGGCCAGGAATGAGCTAAAGGACAAAAGTGGGGATCAGGCCTCACAAAACAAGGTAGCAATACTGAAGATGAAGCTCAGGTCCCAATTTACAAGGGCTGAAGAAGCCAGGGAGGAGACAGAGCCCAAGAAGGCCCCTGCTTGGAAAGTCATCTTAAAACCCAGTATGCTGGCCAACAACCAAACCATTTATGTGGATCTGAGGAGATCAGGATCTCCATGCCCTAGTAAAAGCCCCTTACCACCTACAGAGTTGGCTGCCCAAGATTCAAAGGAGCCATGCCTTAAAGCAAAGGTTGCCAGTAAGTTTGAGCTCCAAGAAAAGGTAGAGTCAGAGAACCAGCCTCAAGGGCCTATCACTGGTGTGCCTCTTCAAGATTCTTCCAGTGACATCTCCCTTCAAGACTCTGGCACTTGCGAGCTTGTCCAAGACCATGATACTAAGGTGCCCTGCAAGATTCTCCCACTGATGTCCTCCTTACCGTAGACACCTTGTCCACACACAAATCATCCTCCAGTTCCCAGAGGGAACATGCCAGTGGAGACACACCAGCTTCCCCAGTGCCACATGACCTTGTATCAAGTGAATTGAGCAGTGAGGTGCAGCAGGAGCGCAGCATACCAAAAGCTGAGGACCCATGTAAGAGCCAGAGTGAGATGACTATCTCCACTGCTGAGACAGAAGACCTGCAGAGTCCCAAATCAGAAGAGCATGAAGAGTGTGCAGAGCCATTGGGAAGCAGCGTTTTCCAAGCTGGTGGGACAGGCCACCCTCCCCATGTCAGAGGAACAGGAGATAGCCTTGGAAGCAAATACCTCCAGCTCATGCCAGAAAGGGGACAGGTTATTCCAGAAAGCCACTTTAGAAAAAGGGTAAGGAACTTTCTGCAGTGTCTTAATCTCAATAAAAAAGGCAAAGGACTGGAAGATCCCCTTCAAAAGGGCAAGCCTGTGTCAGCAACTGCCCAGAGGGAGGTACCAGTCAGAAGCAGATCAGTTATGGACAGCAGAGCTACTGAAGCTCAGACGATTGTGACAGCTGTGGGACAGGTCCTGGTGGAGAAACTGGGACTTTACCAAGGAATGCGTGCCTCAGACATAAATATGCACAAAGAATTCCAGGCCCCAGGACGTGGGCACTCTTGCCACCACAAGGTTCTTTCCTCCCCAGAACAGAGGAGAGTGATGAGAGAGACGGCCTCCAAGCAGCAAGCCATCCCCAAGGGCCACAGCTGTCCCAACAGGGCCGAGTGGATCCCAGGCAGGGACAGCAGATGGGAAGGCCCACCCAGGGAGCTGGGGGCACCAGGCAGACCCAGCCAGCACAGGCTGATGCTGGAAGGTGCCTCAGGTCACGTTAACCATTATCCAACATATAGTCTTCAAAAACGTGTCTCATTCCATCAGGCAGTGTGTGCTCCTCACACCTGTCATGGTAGGAAAGCTTTACTTCAAGAAAAAGTTGAGTATATGCAAAGTAAGCCTTTTGTTTCTCATGTTAGCACATCCTCCATGTGCTAATGGCTTCTTCGAACCACAATTTGTATTGCTTCCCAAAATATATGTTTTTTTTTCTCATGAGAGGTGCTGCCCTCTGTGTGGGCCCTGCTGGGGAAAAGAGAGGGATGGAGTCTGCCCTCCCCAGTGCCTGCTTTGGCTTCCAGAAGGGATTGGGCCCTGGAGGGGGTGAACCCACGGCCTGCCCCCCATGCCCCCTCATGCCCCTTCCGTTTCCATAGCACCGTCCTTATGACCACACACAAAAGAGGAACAAGATCTGAAAGGGCCCACCCCAGGATCCAGCTGGGCCCATCCTGTCCTGCAGTGTCCCTACCCCGAACTCCTGGGCCATAGGGAGGGTTTGCAGAGACAGAAGGCCCCTGCCCCCCAGGTTCCAGGCGGGTGGCAGACAGTGCCCTGTGTCAGAGGCGGGCACAGGGTCTGCAGGTGAGGCTGGCCCTGAGCGCAGAGGCAGGGGGAACCATGGCCCCCGGGCCTGGCAGGGGTAAAGGGTGGCTCTGCTGGGGGCTCTCCTGTCCCCGCTGACGCCAGGGGCCCTCGCAGCTCAGTGGCATCACTCCCTTGTCCCCTGGGGCAGTGCAGGGCGAGGACACCCCCGGCTCTGAGGTTTGAGTGGGTGGGGAGCGCAGAGGCCACCCCGACCAGTCCCCTGCTCCCTGGGGCGCCCCTCCTGGGAAGTGGAGCAGGGGCAGGTGCCAGGGAGGTGGGGACAGGCCGCACCGTGTGGCCACACGTGGGGTGGTGACCAAGGCCCCGGGGGCCCCCGGGAGCCCCCCCTGCCACCCGCAGGCCCAGGGGTTGTCACCCCAGGGTCCCCACCCCCTCCCACTGCCAGGGCCCAGGTGGAGAGAAGCCACCTCACCTCCCACACCGAGGGCCTGGCACCCAGAGGCACTGAGGCCTGCAGGGGGGAAGGGTCCCTTCAGCTGAAGGTGATAAGCTTGCTCAGGACTGGGGACCTTGGGCAGACTGGGGGTCCGTGACCTGTGCTTAAATGTGCGGCCCACAGATGGCTCCCAGGGGACTGGCCTGGGTCATGGAGCAAGTGTTGCCTGGTTCCCTGTTATGGTTTCCTGGAGCCCGGGGAGAGGGAAGAAGCCATCGGGTGGGGTTTGCCCTGCACCTGGCGGGAAGTGACCCATCCGGAGTGAGGGTGCCATCCAGGAGGGTCCCCCCGCCGTCAGGACCCAGCCCATGGGAGGGAGGGACCTGGGGGACAGGTGGCCTGGCCACAAGCTGCTCTGCTGCTGCATCTCCCCACAGAGACCTCTGCCAGAGACCCCCACAGAGACCTCTAATAGACTCACACAGAGATCTCCCACAGAGGCCCACACCAAGACCTCAGAGGCTCTCAGACTCTCAGAGACCTCTGACTGAGGACCATGTCCAGGAACCACTCATAAAGACCTCCCACACACATCTTATAGAGACCTCTCCCAGACACCCACACCAAGACCCCACACAGAGACCTCTGACAGAGAACTCCCACAGATACCCACATAAGACCTCTTCTAAAGACAAAGCCCACACAGACCCTATGCGGAGACCTCTGACAGGGGCCAACATCAAGAGGCTTCACAGAGTCCATATCCAGGGACCATCCACAAAGACCTCCCACACATATCTTATGCAGAGATTCTCACAATGGCCAATACCAAGAGACCTCACAGGGACCTGTGACAGATCCACACAGACTTCACACACAGACACCTCAGAGATCACAGGTCCGAGCATAGAGACCCACACACAAATCCACATAGTCCACAGAGAGGCCTCCCAGTGCCCCACAGACACCAAAGCTAGACCTTGAACAGAGGCCTCATCTCCCTTCTTAGGACCCTGAGTAGCCATCCAGTGACAGGCCCCCTGCATGGATCTGAAGCCACTTAGCAAATTGGCAGTGCAGCTGTGCCCCCCCCCCCAAGAGAAAATGCTTGTGTATTTTTTAATTACTTCTGAAGAAAACTTTCAATTCCCCATGTAAACCTGCAAAATCCTTTCCTTCATGGATTTTCAGTACCCTGAGCTCTGACCCACAGTTGAAAGAATCACAAACTGAAAACTAACAAAACTTTGCCTACATCTAACAAGGGAAGATATCTTATCTGTCCAATTTTTTTTTTTATTGTTTAGCAATACAGCATCAGGGGTCACATTTTGTATTTTGTTAGGGACAAGTTCCTGCACTCAAAGAGACTTCTTCACATTGGAAACAATGTAGGGGGATCCCTGGGTGGCGCAGCGGTTTGGCGCCTGCCTTTGGCCCAGGGTGTGATCCTGGAGACCCGGGATCGAGTCCCACGTCGGGCTCCCGGTGCATGGAGCCTGCTTCTCCCTCTGCCTGTTTCTGCCTCTCTCTCTCTCTCTCTCTTTCTCTCTGTGTGACTATTATAAATAAATAAATTTAAAAAAAAGGAAACGATGTAGGGAGGCCTACAGCAACTGAATGCAGGATGGATTGAACCAGCAAAGAGGCGTCTGATTCACGCTGTAGACAGCATGTTATTTGGCCCCAAACAGCTTTATTTTTAAATCAAGCGATCCATAGTATCAAACATATGAAGCTGTTTTAGAAATGAGACGGAGTTTTGGCAATATTTCTATTACATCCTCAGGCTTGTTTATTTTTACCATTAATAATGTTAAGTAATTATATCTTTTTCTTGTTTTGCTCCTTTTAAAATACAGTAATATCCTTAGATGATATTATGTCTATCTCCAGAATATGAAAAAACTCCTAATGCTAAGATAGCTTAGGCTTCTGCAGTATGTAGAATAAGGTTGCATATTTTATATAATTCTAAGGAATGCTCATTTTCTAAGACTCCAGAAGTCAGGTTCTATTTTATGTTATACGGTTAAAAAAGGACGCATTGCTTAAAGTAATTTTGAAATCTTAGAAAATATTTCACTTAGTTGGTGCTTGAAATACATATTATCTCAATTAAATTACTTGGAATTGGCATTTTAACATCTGTTAAATTAAAGAAAGTATACTTTTAATCAACATTTCATTCTAATAGATAAGATCTCACCATCTTCCTATGATTTTCCAAATTGGGCACTTAGTTGTGACTCTTTATTTCTCACTGGTCATAAGAATCCTATCGCCCTTGACTTGGTAAGATCTTGATAATAAATAGATATCAAGTGTATGGTGAAATCTCTCAGGAAACCCACTGGGATGACAATGTCATAATCCTTTCTCTCAGAAGAGAAGAATGAGCTGGTGTCAGTTCTGTGGGTATATATATATATTTTTTTAATTAAGGAAAAAACATAGGCAGTAAAATATTTTACAGAGTAATAGCTATCAATGTTTTGAAATTCACTCCGTTGGTGATACTTTCTCATGTTATTGAATCACAGAACTATGGAAAGTGGCCATGGATGCCCTCTAATGTCCAATCAATAGTATTTAATAACTAGGATAACTCATCATTTCCCTATAGATGCCCACATCCACAACATTCCACAGTCATAAAAAGGATACTTTCTTTTATGAAAGTTTAAGCTATTTCCAAACCATGTTTTTAAGTAGAATAAAAGTAAATTATCAAGAGGCATAAAGTAAGTAACTTTCAAGAAAATAGATGAAGATTTAGGAAATGCTACCATCTTTCGTAGAAAAACACAATTGCCTCATCTCATGCTGATACCAAGAAACCTGGGTGACACAGGTCTTTGCTCTGAGCATTTTTATGTGTGCGCTTATTTGGTCCTGTGGATAGGATTTTTTTTGTGTGTGAAGATTTGTATGACAAAATAGTTTTACGGAAGTGATAGATAGGATATGTGTCTGGTAAGTTAGCTTCGATAGCCATTCTTATCCCTCTTGGAATAAGGGCAAGCAGAATAACCGACAAATATTTTCTGGAAAATGGTTCCATTATCTTGAACCTTTCTCAGTGGAAGAGAAGATGGAGGCCTTGGGTAGGAAGCTGAGATGCCCTTGCCCCACAAATAAGTATGTAATTTATAGGCTATTAAAACTGGAAGGGGGGCAGCCCAAGTGGCTCAGTGGTTTAGCGCCGCCTTCCACCCAGGGAGTGATCCTGGAGACCTGGGATCGAGTCCCACGTCAGGCTCCCTGCATGGAGCCTGCTTCTCCTCTGGCTGTGTCTCTGCCTCTCTCTCTCTCTCTCTCTCTCTCTCTCTCTCTCTCTCTCTCTCTTTGTGTCTCTCATGAATAAATAAAAATCTTTTTAAAAAATAAAAATAAAACTGGAAGGGCTACCACAAGGCTGTTTGCTGGAAGGATCTGCAGAGAGCAAATCAAGAAGGACAGGCAAGTATACAATAGTGTCCTATGGCCAGAGCCAGGACACTATTTACAAAATTTGTCCATAACATAAGCAGGAAACAGAACTTGGCCAAAGCAGTGCTGCATGCTGCACCTTCCCTCCATTTGCTCAGAGATGACACTGCCTTCCACCACCACCTCACCCCATAATCCTCTCTTATTGTCAAAGGCATACTGGAGACTTCAGATGAAGAAGAGTAGGTAAAGAGAGGAGAAAGTGGAGGAGAAGAAGCAGGCAGGAGAAGGGGGGAGATGAAGAGCCTTTACCAGAAAACACACAAAATTCTCTATCCCAGCCACTCAATTAACAAATGGGGACTCTGTGGCATGCAGAGACTCCCCAAGCCACATGTATACTCAGTTTCCATATCTGACTTTGATCAGATGCTTCCTCTACTACGTGACACAATTGGCATGAAAGGATCCCTTTCCTAAGTCAGATGGCATCACTACAGGAAATTATTTCCACCACCACCAGGTTATGGTACATATCACTATTTCAGAGGAAAAAAAAGAAGAAAAAGCCACGTTGCCATTTAGACAATGAAATATTTCAGAGAAAGGAAACCTCTTTTGATCACAGTCTGTTGTTTTTAATCATAGCATGATTTAAAAAGAAATGAATGACAAGGAAATTTAATTCCATTAACTTCCATGAAAACCAGCACAATGTAATGTGTTCCACTTCTCCATCTGGGTAAAACTCCATTGTGAAAAGTGTACCTTTCTCTGAAGGTACCACCTGCCATTCAAAGAAGTCATCACAGATTTTGAGGATTGGAGGCAAAAGTATACAAAATCCAGTTCCTGGAGATACCATTCCTGCTTTGCTCACCTGGGAGGCATGGGAGTCCCTTAGGGGTAAGACCCCTTGATGGAGCATTTCACCAGGGGAGTGGACAAGACAGTACACTGGGGTGCAGAAGAAAAATATTAGAACTTCCATGTGGAATCTTTTTCATCTCATTAAAAAAAAAGTCCTTATATTTGTGTAAGCTTTGTCATGGATATAAATCACAGAATCATAGTGCATGTAGTTCATTTGCAAATACATAAATATACACACATAAGATGCTATGTGCTCAGAAAAATTTTTTATGGGCTAAAAGAATGATAGAAATGTTGGAGAGCACTGACATGAACAAGATTCCTGGTCTTTTCTAAGAAACAGACCCAGAATCCAGAAACCCTGATGGGTTCTGGGCTCCATCAGGCAAACCACATGCATGGCCTATCCAGAAAGAATGAGGGCTATGGATATACTCTAGAAGGGCTGTTTCACCAAACTCTGCAACTTGGAGGAACCCCGTCAACTCTGAGCGTCACCTCGTAGGCAGGGGGCGGGTAACACAGAGGTAAGTGACACGTTTTGTCCTGACTCACCTGCAAACACAATGCACCTGTGAACTAATAGGGACCCCAAGTCTGTGGTGAAGGGCTGTGCTGAGTGGAAACAAAAGCCCAGAGTCAGTTAGAATATAGTGCAGGAACCTCATGCCCTCCCAGGGCCATCAGACCTGCAGGAGGTGTGGGGAGGGTACAGAAGCAGTGGAGATCCCAGACAGTGTTTAGCAGAGATTGCACACACCGTAATTCAGGAAAATGGCTTTACAGTTAAGAATGCAATCGTTTCCATTTACATTACACTTTTGGAAGTATCCTATTGCTTTCAAGGCAAATTTTTGAAGGTAGTAGTTTTATTTACTAATTAAAAAAAAAAAAAGGAAAATCTACTGGAAGATGTTATTTGCCTTGGATCATGTGAGAAGTTCTGGGGAGAGAAAAGAATGGATTCATGAAGTCAAGCATAAGGACACAGTGACTTGACTAGTAAGCATGAGGGCTGAGAACGTTGGACAAAATTAAACAGATTGGATATTCCTTGGGTGTACAACCATTGATCATGCTCACAAACCAGCATATTAAGACAGACCTCTAGGTATCAGGCCAAGCAACTACCGTGAGCCCACTTGAGCATGGACAGATCAGGAAACACCCCAAGGTAGGGGTTGCAAATGAAGATGAAAGGAGTTCAGCCAGTGATCCAGTTTCAATGAAGGCAGCATCTGTAATGGTCAGCACTTGCCATCAGAAGACGATATGGGAAGAACAAGTTGAGAAAGAGAAGTAGTTCAATTTTGATGCCAAAATCAATCACCTGGATGTATCACTAAATGTAGAAAACGGACTGAACTAAGTCTAACTGGTTGATCCACTACATGCTATCTACATTACCTGCTTATCTTCTTCAGGGAGTTATGTCATTATTTCTCACACTTGGTGATCTCTAACATGCTGGGGGAGTCCAATATATTTGTCAAGGTGAAGCCAGACATCAGTGATGGACTCAGAAGTGTGAAAGTCTTGCAAGTAACTTCCTTGAATGACACAGCCACCAAATGAAACATTTCACTGCATGACATGATATGATATATGACTGATGTATCGATAAACAAAGGAATGGAGAAAAATACTGTAAATTATAAATGTGAAAAAAGTGACACTTGTTAATCTCTGGAGAAGTACTTGATTTTTAACATTCTACAGCTTCCAAGAGCTATTGTATCTGTGTGTTTTTTTATTACGGTAACATCTTTACCCTTGCTCGCATATGGATAATTTATCAGTGAATAAATTCTTATTAAAACCCTTTGTATTTAGGGACGCCTGAGTGGCTTAGTGGTTGAGTGTCTGCCTTCAGCTCAGGGCATGATCGAATCCCACATCAGGTTCCCTGTGAGGAGCCTGCTTCTCCCTCTGTCTCTGCTTCTCTCTGTGTGTCTCTCATGAATAAATAAATAAAATGTTAAAAAAAAAACCTTTGCATTCAAATTATGAGAAGACTTTATATAATAAGGTTTTTTGTGAATATCTTCTTTGTCTTATATCGTTCCATTCTGATACCATTGCATTAGTTTTCTAGGGAATAACATTGGGCGGTGTACAGATAGAAGTTGAAATCTTAAGCAAAGGGAATCAACAGGCACAGGCTAAGACAGTATTTAAGAGAAGGTGCATGAACTGAAATCATATTGGTGTTTTGATATTTATGCATTTTTACTATGCCAAAATAAATACAAAATTTGGGAGAGGAAAAGTTAAGCAAATCTTAAAGAATACATCCAAGCCAGTGATGCACTTACCCATTAATCTGTTTCTACTTCATACATTGAATGGGTTTGGCTAGAAGACCTATACCTTTCATTGATTTCTAAAATTCAAGAATGATGTTTTCCAATTGAAGCTAAAAGATTCCCCTATGCTTCCTTTCACTCATGAGAGAGAAGTGGGGGGAACTAGCCCTGCTAATATCCAGAAGTGGCCCTCACTCACACCAGAGCCATGCTAATCTCCTCTTGGACATAAATACCAAGAGATATCACAGAATACCAACACCAAACAAAGTTACTCTGAGATCATGATACAGTGAGATAAAATGAAGATAATTCATAATCATTTTCTAAGTATAGAAAGATCATGGTGCCACCCCTAAAAATACCAGACACCCCATTCTCTTGGCTAAAATGAGTGACATCTACTAATTACCACTAATGGTTTATTCTGGCTATAATCTTCTCTCTTATAAATAAGATTTATTGAGATATCGATCATAGAATTGCCTCTGCTTTCAGCATCCAATCTAAAGTGACCCCTCACCTTTAGGCCCTCCCTCAAATCACCCAACCAGAACCCAACCCAACAGTAGGTTTTTTTCTAACACCTCCTACAGAGACACTCCATGGTTTCCAGTGGTGTATGTCCTCCTTTGTTGAAATGAATAATAAACCCAACTTATTCTGGATAAAATTGGTTCAGAGGAGTGTTCCTGATGGTCTTTGGCCGGAGGACATGGACATTGGAATGATCTCATCTCAACAAGCTGACTCTGCCTCCCCAAGGAAAACATCCCCATTCTTCAACCCTTTCTTCAAACATCACCTTCTCCAAAGCATTCTGTACTCCCCCACCTAAGTCAGGTCTCACGTGTGCTGTGAGACCCCCTTGCACTACCTCCTGTGACAGCCACTGCTTATCATAGGTTTCTCACAAATGCATTGAAAGCTCCTCGCAGGCCTAGTGAGGAATGTCTGACCACATTTCTTATACTTAATCTAGTGCCTGTTGAAATGTATCAATAAAAGTTTGTTAATTAATGGAGACGTGAATTAAAGCTTTTTAACCTACCTTATGTATAATCACAACAGTGTAATCATATCTTTAAAAAGGTTTCCAACTCTTTCAAGTAGCCAATATGTTTTGAAAAGAATCTGTAAGATAAAATAGTATTAACAATTGAAATTTAATGATGCAAAGAAAACTCCAAATTATTGAATCGAAGTCTTTTATTTTATATGTCAAATATGAATATCCTTGTAGCTTTTCAAATTAATCACAAAACTTAAGTGCTTACCGAATATAGTTTAAAAAGCAATTTTACCTCAAGGTATTGTTTCTATGATGACAAAAATTTCATTTAAAAAGCTATTACCAAAGAACATATTTAAAAGAATTTAAATATATAACTTGCAACAGCTACATATATTGTAAATCGACTATTCTAAAAATAAGAAACAATTATCTCTTGTTTACTTTAACATTTAATATGCTGAAAAGTCCAGAGAACCATTGGTTTATTAGCAAATTCATATAAAACGGGATAGTGAACAATCACACTGCATGCATTTTTCCCTCTTTGAAAATTATTTTTGAATTATTGAAAATATTTCAAGACATTTGAAAGATGTGTGTGAGTGTAGAAAGATATGCTTGCATGCTTATTGCCTAACAATTTAGCTTACAAATATACAGAAGGTACAAACTTGTAGTTATTATATGAGTAAGCTCCTGAGATTTAATATACAATATGGTGATTATAGTTAATAATAACGTGCTGTATACTTGAAATTTGCTAGAAGAGTAGATCACAAATGTTCTCACCCCGAGGAAAGGGCAAAGATGTAAGATGATGGATATATTAATTAGCTTAATTGGGGTATGATTTCCTGGTTTCACTCATGAGATGATTGCAAAATCATTTCACAATATGCAGGTAAATGAAAACATCATATTGTACAACCTAAATATATCCATTTTTATTTGTCAATCATACCTCAATAAAGCTGGGAGAAAAAAATCCACAGACATATATATGCACACATATATCTATGTATGTACTACATGTGTGTATATACATATGTGTGTTAACATCCTTACATTTGTATTACTGATTTCAATTTTTGCTGGAAAATACTGTTTTCATTATTTCTAATAACATGACATTGTAAAGTTGACCAGCAGATTTGAAGTCCAAGTAACTATTCTCTCTCTTCAGCAGTTTCTGCCAGGTTGACCTGAACTTGGGTTTGGCAAATCCCCTCTCTGCTCCACAAGAATACTGCCAGCATCCCCAGTTCACTCTCGACACACTGGTCTACTCTTAATCCTCTAAAAATTTCATGAACGCAAAAAGAGATTTTTCCTCAGGAAAACACTGGATGGCTCTACTATTGACCATCTGTGGATGTATAATGAATGATCAATCTATGTGATTTGTCTATAAACCTGGTGAATACTCTTCCTTTTTTCTCAGAATAACTAATGGTACACATAAATCTGTTATTGAAAATAAAATTTTGTTAAAAGGTACCCACAAAAAAGAACTAAGAGCTCTTGATCTGTCCTGCATCCAAAAGGTTTTCTCCCAGGATTTGTTTTAATAGTTTTATAATATTACTTTTTATACCTAAGCTTCTGATTCATTTTGAGTTAATTAGTGTGAAAGGTGTGAAGGTTGGGTTGAGATTTCTTTAGCCTATGGATGTCCATTTTCTCCAGTATCATTTGTTTACCAGATTAGTTTTCTTATTTCAGAAAAAAATTCTCAGAGACTACAGTAAGTGAAGGGAAAAAAGTAAAATTGAAGACTTTATTGCCTTTGTAAAAAAAATGCTTTAAGATATTTCCATTTATAAACAAATAACAATTTATGGATAGAATTACATTAAGCAATAAATAATTGTGAAATTGAATCATGTTCAAAGTTAGTGCAGCAAGTTTTAGAAGAAGACCTCATTGATGG
The DNA here is from genome assembly GCF_905146905.1 of Nyctereutes procyonoides. Lineage (NCBI taxonomy): Eukaryota > Metazoa > Chordata > Mammalia > Carnivora > Canidae > Nyctereutes > Nyctereutes procyonoides. Next base: position 60,587,289 of record NW_026575146.1, on the reverse strand, counting down.
TATCCTTTGCTATGAGAGCATCACAACTTCCTGGGTATAGCTGTGAATCTGAGAAACAACTTGGTATCACATGGCCCCAGCTAACTTGGTTGAATGCTACCTGCGTAGCCTCCAATTGCCTAATTCTGAAACTCATCTAGATCTTGAGCAAAGGAAAGGCTTGTATATTCATTTTCTATTGTTATGTAACAAATTACCACAAACTCAGTGGCTTCAAGCAATACCCATTTATTTACATGGTTTCCAGCTGGATTCTCTGTTCAGAGTATCATAAGGCTGAAAGGAAGGTGTCAGCCAGCAGACTCCTTGCCTGGAGGCTCTAAGGAGATATCTGCATCTAGGAGATACTAGATTATTAGAGTTCAGGTTTTTAGAGCTCTGTTCCTTACAGTTGTAGAAGAGGTCCCTCTTTTGCTGGTTGTCATCCTGGGTCCTTGCTCAGCACCTTAAGGCCACTCTCACTTCTTCTCATGTGTCTTCGTCTATTTTCAAGCCAACGATGATGTGTCAAATCCTCCTGTGCTTCAAATCTCTCTGATCTTCTCTTATATCACCACCCAGACAAACCCTGTGTGTAAAGCACTCATCTGATTAGGTTACGCTCACCTAAAAAAATCTGTCTTAAGGTGAACTGACTCAGAGTTTTAATTACACCTGCAAAATCTCTTCACGGTGGTGTCCAGATTAGTGTTTGATTGAATAATAAGAGGACAGAAATCTTGGAAGACTCTGTGTAGAATTATTCCAACAATAAGGTGCCTGGGTGGGTCAGTTGGTTAAGTGACCAACTCTTCATTTCAGCTCAGGTCATGATCTCAGTGTCATAGGATTGAGCCCCATGCCCAGCATGGAGCCTGCTTAAGATTCTTTCTCTTTGGGCAGCCCTGGTGGCCCAGCAGTTTAGTGCCACCTTTGACCCGGGCCTGATCCTGGAGACCCAGGATCAAGTCCCATGTCAGGCTCCCTGCACAGAGCCTGCTTCTCCCTCTGCCTGTGTCTCTGCCTGTGCCCCCCACCCCTGTGCCTTTCATGAATAAAAAAAAATCTTAAAAAAAAAAAAAAAAAGATTCTCTTTCTCTCCCTCTACCCCACCCCCGTCCCTTTCTAAAGAAAATAATAACAGTAGAATTATTCTAATCATGGCCAACATCCATCAGTATGTAATGAGTAAAGTACATGTGTAGGGATTTCTGGGAATTCCCAGAAGGTGTTATGCTTGGTGACAAAACGTTCTAGTCAGTTACCACATGATATTCACACATCAATTCTTTACATTTTCCTGGGGTCTGCGTTGTCCTCCAGCTCTTCCACATTCATCAGGTTCCATAAACTTCCTGGGGTTACTACTGTCTTCACTTGGTATGTCTGAAAATTACATCAGTGGCAAAGCAGGAGATTTCTTGAGGGGTGCCATGATGAGAGATGAGGTAGAGGACAGTCTTCTTTTCCCTTCTGTGTAAAAGCTTTAAGGAGGTGTCAAAATTTCAGAGCTTTTGGAACAGTTCTTTTGTTTTTACTTACACTTTGTCCCTTCCTCCATGGGCCTCAGGTATCAATTAATGGAACTGGTCCAGTTGATGGATCTAATTAGCAGGATCAACCAGGATTCCATCTGGATCATTACTCCCCCTAGGATGTCAAGACTTGGGCTCACTTTTACTCATGATCAGTAACTTCACAAGGATTCTAATTTTTGCCCAAAAGTCCTAATGTATTTCTTCTCTTTACTCTTCTTCCTCCTAAGTTATTTTATATTTCATGCTTCCTCTTTCTGCAAACTTCCAAAATCTCTTCTCCAGTGCCTACTCTCTGCTGATGACTTGCTTCCCACAGGACTGAGAAAAAAGAAGCAATCAAAGACACTTTCCCTATATTCCCCACATCTGCCCCCCTACATGCCCCTGTACCCATTTACTCTGCCTTCCCTCTGATGCAGGGGGTACACTGCCCATGCCCCTTTCAGAGACCAAACTCCACCTTGCACTAGAATCTAACTACTTCCCCAGACACAAGGACACAAGGCACTTTCCCTTAGGAGTCAACAATGAAAATTTTATTTAATCATTACAGTCAGCATGCAATCACATAATTTTTTAATATTAAGAAATAAATACATAATACCCTTTTTTACCTCATATCTACATTTAGCTATTCCTCCATATCTCTTCTCCAACCTACATCTGTATTTGAATTTTTTTATTGACATACATTAGTTTCAGGTGTACAATAACATGATTTGATATTTGTAAATACTACAATATACTTATCACTACAGTGAGTCTGATTAACTTCTATCACCATACATATAGATTTTTTCTTGCGATGAGAACCTTTAAGACCTACTTTCTTAGTGACTTTCAATATGCAATACAGTATTATTACAATCACCATGCTGTACATTGCATCCTCATAATGTATCTAATTTTTGTTTCAGTTTTTATTGATTATTAAATTCTCTTTATTATTATTTTTTTCATTATGATAAATATGCTCTTAATCATCACTTATTTCACCTATCCACTCACCTTCCTCCCTTCTGATAATCACCAGTTTGTTCTTTAAAGTCTTTTCCGTGGTTTGCTTCTCTCTCTCTCTCTCTCTCTCTTTCTTTTTGTTCATTTGTTCTGTTTCTTAAACTCCACATATGAGAGAGATCATATGGTATTTGTCTTTTTCTGACTGAATTATTGCACTTAGTATTATATTCTCTAGCTCCATCCATGTCCTTGCAAATGGCAAGATGACTTATCTATTTTGTAACTGGAACCTGTGTCTTTTGATTCCCTTCACACATTTGGACCAATCTTTTTGTCCCCACCTCCAGCAAGCACCAATCTGTTCTCTATATCTTCAGGCATGATTTTTTTTTGTTTTTATTTTTATTTTAGATTCCACACATAAGTGAGAGCATATAGTATTTAACCTTCTCTGTTTGACTTCTTTCACTTAGCGTAATACCTTCTAGGTCCACTCATGTTTTTGCAAACGGCAGGATTTCCTCAGGATTTTTTTTTTCAATGGCTGAATAATATTGCATTGTATGTATATATCACATTTTCTTTACCCATTCATGTTTTCCATATCTTGGATATTGTAACTAATGCTGCAAGGAACATGAAGGTATATATATCTTTTTGACTTAGTGTTTTCATTTTCTTTAGATAAATACCCAGAAATGGAATTCCTGGATAATATGGTAAATCTATTTTTAATTTTTTGAAGATCATCCATACTCTTTTCCATACTGGCTTCACTAATTTACATTCCCACCAACAGTGCACCAGTGTTCTCTATTCTCCACATCCTCACCAACACTTCTGTTTTTGAAAGTAGCCATTCTAACAGGTGTGAGGTGATAACTCATTGTAGTTTTGATTTGCATTTGCCCAATGGTTACTGATGTTGAGCATCTTTTCTCTGGTACCTGGTGGCCATCTATATATGGAAGACTATTCCAAATCTGTTTGTATCAGCCTATATCTCTTGGCCATTCTCTTCCAATTTTATCTAGAACTCACTCAGGCAGTCTTCCCTCCTACCAAAATTATCTTTCATAGACATCACTGACCTCTTTCTACATCCAAAGTTTGAATGCAAATCTTTACCTTAACAGACACTGGAGCAACAATTCACATTGATGACCACCAAACCTCCTTATTAGAGAGGTGTCTTCATTTGGTTGCTAGGGACCATATTCTCTTGTTAGCCTCCTACCTTAAGAGCCACTGCATCTATGCCTTCTTTGTTAATTTATCCTTATATTCTCATTCTGCTTTTCTCTAACTCCTTAGGAAGTTAATATTATCTCATGACTTTAAACTCCATTGGTATGCTGGTGATTCACAAGTTGGTATTTCCAGCCTGGACCTATTATCCTGAACTCTTTCTTACGTGTCTGACTGTATATGGCTCAGCCCAAGTGTCTAGAAGTCATTCAAAATTACCTTATCTCCTGTCCTTGTTCTCTTGAATCTGTTCCCACTTCCAATATTTCTTTTCCCAGCTAATGGTAACTCTATTCTCCTAGTAGATTAAGTAAAAATTCTTGGTGTCATCCTTAATTTCCAACTCACATCCTATACCTCACATGTCAATCAATCCAATTGGCCCTACTTCAGAATTTTCACTGGCATCAAGTGATGTCTCACTACTACCCCTCCTCCTGCTCTTGCCCAAACCACTATCCATCATCTTTTGCTGAGGTTTTGTCAGTTTCCTAACTCTGACAGCCTTTACTGCTTTAGGCCTTGTGCCTCTACAGTTCATTCATAAAAACCAGAGTGAGACTTCTAAAACTCAAGGTAGACAGTGCCACTCCTTTGCTCAAAACACCAGAACTTCCCAATTCATTCAGTCAAGTCTAAAGTGCTTACCATGACTAAGCAGGCTCTCTGCCCTCCCCAGCACTCCCCCTTCTCTCATCACTACCCTTCTCTGAATTGTCTAGTTTGTCTCTGTGCTTTTCTTTAAACATGCCACAGCCTTCCACTTTATTTGCTCTGTCCTTAGGTGTTTCCCCAGACATTTACAAGCCCCACCCTCACTTCCTGCAGCTCTGTCATAAAGGCACCATGATAGTAAAAACTTCTCTGATCACTTTTTTTTAAGACCCCAGTCCCCATCTCCCCATTCTGCAATCTTTATCTTCCGTTTGTTTCATTTTACTTAAAAATATATATATTTTTTTAGAGCTGGTTCAAGATGGTGGCATAAGAAGATCCTGAACTTCCTTCCTTCCACAAACACAACAAATCTATAGCTGCCAATGGAATAAACTCTGAGAGAGTCCTGAAAAACTAGATGAACAGTGCTTCTACCACAAATGATAGAAGAGACACATTGAAAGAGATAAGAGCAGCAGAGACAAGTTCTCACCAAAAACACCCCCCCAGGCAGGGCAACACACACACAGGTGGGACCTCAAAGGTATGTTCCCTAAGGGGCAAGGAGCTTGTCTTCCATATCAGACATAGCCAACCCTTGGGCCCTGCACCAGACAAACAAGCCCCCAAAACACATGGCTTTCAAAACCAGTAGGGAGTATGTCCAGAACAACCACAGAACTATAGGGAAAAGATAATCCATTCTTAAAGGGCTCACACAGAGATCCACTCAGCCTGGGACCCAGCACAAAAGCAGCATTTTTAAAGGACCTAGACTACATGTGGAAGAGACTCATCTACTAATCTTAAAGCGACTTCCAGAGAGGCAGAAGCCTGTTGGGACTCTTTTCAGGAACAAAAGTGCTGGTGGGCACCATTTCTATAATCCTATTCCACTGGCAGGTACCATTTTGGCACTCTAACCTCCGAGTGGCACTGGGCCCACCCTTCCCATGCATACACGACAGCCACATTGTAGCCAGTCAGGAGAACCCAAGCTCTGCTCTGCACTGCCACCACACTACAGCCAGCCAGGCAAGCACCCTGTCTCCCTGTGCTGCAGCCATGCCATGGTCACATGGCTCATCAATACACTGCCTACGAGAGACTAACTTCAAAGTAAGGACACATGTGCTACTGAAAGTGAAGACCCATAAAGTGTTATTTCATGTAAGTGAAAACCAAAACAAAGTTGTTATAGCTATACTTAGATAAAATAGGCTTTAAAATTAAGACTGGACTAATAGACAAAGAAAGGCATTACATAATGATGAAGTGGTCAATCCAGCAAAATATAACATTCATAAATATATATGTACAAAATGTGAGAGCAATAAATAAAGCAAATATTAACACACCTGAAGGAAGAAACTGACACAAATAATACAATATACTATAATACAAGCAGGCAACTTTAACCGCCCCCACACACACACACACTTACATCAATGGATAGACCATCCAAATAGAAAAATGCATAGGGAAACATCAGCCTCAAACAACACATTAGACCAGATGGATTTAATAGATATGTGTAGAACATTCCATCTGAAAGCAGAAGAATACACATTCTTCTTAGTTGCACATGGATCATTCTTCGTGATACATCACATGCTAGGCCACAAAACAAGTCTCAATATATTCAAGAAGATTGAAATCATATCAAGCATCTTTTCCAATCACAATGATATGAAATTAGAAATCAGTTACAAGAAGAAAACTGGAGAAACCACTAATATGAGGAGATTAAACAACATGCTACTGAACAACAAATTGGTGATTGAGCAAATCAAAGGAGAAATAAAAAATACCTAAAGATGAAAGAAAATAGAAGTGAATCATATCAAAATATATGAGATGTGAGATGCAGGAAAAGCAGTTGGAAGAGGGAAATTCATAACAATACAAGCTTACCTCAAAAATCAAGAAAAATCTCAAATAAGCAATTTAACTTTATAGCTACAGAAACTAGGAAAAATCAAAGAACAAACAAAGCTCAAAGTTAGAAGAAAGGAAATAATAAAGACCAAAGCAGAAACAAATAAAATTGAGACTAAAAAGGCAATATAAAAAATAAAACTTAGAGTTGATTCTTTGTAAAGAAAAAATTGAGGAAACTTTAGCTAGACTGGCCAAGAAAATGAAAGGGTTTAAATACATATGATAGAAATAACAGATGAGAAGTTGTAACTAATTTCACAAGAAATACAAAGGATCATAAGAGACTACTAAGAAAAAATAGAGGGATCCCTGGGTGGCGCAGTGGTTTGGCGCCTGCCTTTGGCCCAGGGCGCGATCCTGGAGACCCGGGATCGAATCCCAGATCGGGCTCCCGGTGCATGGAGCCTGCTTCTCCTTCTGCCTGTGTCTCTGCCTCTCTCTCTCTCTCTGTGACTATCATAAATAAATAAAAAAAGAAAAAAGAAAAAATAGAAGCCAAGAAATTGGACAATGTAGAAGAAATTGATACATTCCTAGAAACATAGAATCTTCCAAGACTAAATCATAAAGAAATAGAAAATCTGAACAGACTGATTACTGGTAAGGAGACTGAATCAGTAATTGATACTTCCCAACAAGTAAAAGTCCAGGACCAGACATTTATAATTACATCAAAAAGAATAAAATGCCTAGGGATAAAGGTAATTAAGGAGGTTAAAGATATGCACTCTGAAAACTATAAGGCATTGATGAAAAATACTGGAGATTACACAAATAAATGGAAAGATATTCCATTCTTATGAGTTGGGAGAATTAATATTGTTAAAATGTCCATACTACCCAAAGCAATCTACAGATTCAATGTGATTTGGGTCAAAATTCCAAAGGTGTTTTTCACAGAACTAGAATAAGTAATTTGTATGAAATCACAAAACACTCCAGATAGCCAAAGCAATATTGAAAAAGAGGAACAAAGCTGCAGGTGTCCCACTCCATGATTTCAAATTATGCAACAAAGCAATAATAATCACAATAGTAGGGTACTGGCATAAAAACAAACACAGAAATGAAGAGAACAGAATAGATACCCCAGAAATAAACCCACACATATATAGTCAATTTATGACAAAGGAGGCAAGGACGTATAATGGGGAAAGAACAGCCTCTTTATTAAATGTTGGTAACTGGACAACTACGTACAAAGGAAAGAAACTAGACCACTATTTATACCATATACAAAAATCAACACAAAATATATTAAGAACTTGAATATAAAACCTAAAACCATAAAACTTCTAGAATAAAACACAGGCAATAATATCCTCTTAGTGTTGTTTTTTTTTTTTTTTTTTTTTTTTTTTTTTTTTTTTTGGATCTGACTCCAAAGGCAAGGGCAACAAAAGCCAAAATAAACATAAGGGACCACATAAAACTAAAAAGTTTCTGTGCAGCAAAGGAAACCATCAACAAAAAGAGAAATAACCTAATGAAATGGAAGAAGATACATGCAAATCATATATCTGATAAGGGGTTAATGTCAAAAATATATTTTTAAAAAACTCATACAACTCAATAACAAAAAAAATCTGACAAAAAAAATAAGCAGAGGACTTGAACAGACATTTTTCCAAAGACATACAGAAGGCCAAGAGGCCCTTGCAAAGATGTTCAACATCATTAATCATCAGCGAAACGCAAACCAAAACTACAATGAGATATCACCTCACACCTGTCAGAATGACTAGTATCAACACAAGAAATAACATGCTGGTGAGGACATGGAGAAAGAAAATCCTCATGCACTGTTGGTAAGAATATAAATTAGTACAGATACTAATGGATACAGTGTGGAGGTTCCTCAAAAAATTTAAAATAGAACTACCATATGATCCAGGAATTCCTCTATGAGGTATCTATTTGAAGAAAACAAAAATACTATTTTGAAAAGCTAGACAGATACAGATACTAGACAGATACAGTTTTGTTCATTGCAGCCTTGTTTACAATAGCCAAGATCTGGAAACAATCTACGCGTTATCAACAAATTATCAACAAATGAATGGATAAAGTAAATTTTATACATAATTGAGCATTCTTATAATGATAAAGGTGTCAATTGTCCAAGAAGATATAGCAATCCTACACATGTATGCACCTAACAGAAGAGCTTCAAAATACATGAGGAGAAAGCTAATCAATATGAAAGGAGAAATACACAAATATACATAGTAGGAGACTTAAATACTCTGCACTTCAATAAATGATGGGATAAATAAGCAGAAGTTCATGTGGGTCATCGTGACTTTAAAAAGTCAGATGTATATTTATCATGATTTCAAAAACTCAACTAGAGATTATAAATTAATATGCCATTAGTGTGTTGTTTTGGCTATTTCTCTATTATTATCTCTATTATTTCTCTATTATTAGAAATGCAGTTAAGCCAGGGTCTAGAGTTATGTGTCATTTATAAGGATTTATCTTTTGCAAGGAACATCAGAAAAAAAAAAAAAACTAGTGGGAATGAAAGGATGGCTAATACAGAAACAGTGGCATAGTACCTTTGGATCGAGCTCATTGTGTATGCTCTTCTGGTAGGACTCCTAATACGATTCATTATGTAAGCAGATACATAAAAATTGAGACTTAACAATTCCTTTTCTTCAACCATATTAGTGCTGTGAACCCTCTCATTAGCAAGTTTTCCAACCAGTATAAAAGTTTTGGTTCTGATTTTTGTTTTCACAGCTGAAAACTATTTCAATCCAATTTCACATTCACAAAATAATAAGAAATTGTTCAACGTCTCCAATTCAATACAGTAATATTTTCATGTTGAGGTGGGAAAAGCAAAGTGGAGATAAAAGAGGATGATGAAGAAAAGAAATTCCTCAGTCTCAAAAAAAAAACAAAACAAAACAAAACAAAAAACTCTAAGCATACTGGTATGGTAAGCAAAATTCAACATTAGAATTACATAAAAATTCTCACACATGTCATTCTGCAGAAGAGGCTGAGAACATGATAAACATGGCAGCAATCACAGTACTAATAAAATGTGAGTCTGTATATCAAGAACTCATGGAGCTTCTGGAACCACAGAGCTCCTGACCCATTAGCTGTTGAGCAGAAGTGGAGAGTCAGCATCAAATAGCAGTTTCCTGGAACCATAATAACTAAAACAGTACTTACATAGTTGTGAACATATGCACCACAAGAGAGAACCATTGGCTTGAATTTATTAAGAAATTAAAATTCCAGTATAACTCCAGAATAAAAGATCTACTTCCATATGTCACACCCTTAGGACTGATTATGGCAAGATAGTTGTACTTTACATAATTTACCTTTTAGTACATTATTAGAAATGTAGGTAAAATATCAGAGGAATTTATCAAATCTTTTCATCCCTCCCAAGGAATTATTAATTATAAGAGACACCATCAATACTTTAAGAGGACTAACGGAGGAAAGAAAACACTAGATTAAATATGCACTTTAATTTTCAAAATCATACTAACTAGAAATATTAAGTATGAAAAACATGTCTAATCTTTGAAGGAATACAGCAAGTCCCAACATACTGATCAATAATCAGACTATTTGAATAACTTCATTCAGGTGGACACATTATAATAGGAACATTCAATAACAGATGTAGCTCTAGAGGAAAACAAAGAGGATATGAGGATTCTGAAAACACGGTCCTAGAACTCAATGGAAGTGTCTAAGATTTGCTGAAAGTATAAGAATTGGAAGTGGAGTGATGTGTGGAAGCGAGATCTAACTTGCTAAAAAAGATAGGTCAAGAAGAATAGCATTGGTTTTCAAAGAGGGACACATGTAATGAATCCAGACTCTTCTAACCTACTGGGAGCCCTGTCCATGGAGCTAGCTTGGCAACAGCTGTAGAAGGATGCTATGCAAAGAACACCTGCAGGAGCAGGAAGTTTAACTCAATGACTGAAATGTGTGAGACCAGAAGAGCTGCATTTAGGATGGACTTTAGGGATATCTAGACTAACTCCTCAATTCCATGGATGAGTTCACCAAGCTCAGGAAGGAGAGTAATAAGGCAGTTGGTAAGTAGCTGGGCTGGGCTGTATTTGAGCTTTACAAAGTTTAGTGATAAGATGCTAAACTTCTTGAGCATCACCACTTTCCATTGAAAGAATTCCATTGAAAGAATTTCAGACTCAGGGTTGTTTGCTCCAGGAGATACATTTCTAGACAGATGGTTTCTTGGAGATATATATACAGCTAATAAATGGACCAATACACAATTAGGAATTCTGACAATCCTTGTTTATTTGACTTACATCCTCAAATCCCCCTGTAATGTTTTCACATCCCATCAAGTCTTATAATCCTAATCCAGTAGAAACCTACAAAACACACATGCATATACATATGAATGCATATACATACATACAGGAAGCTTCTTTCAGAAGTTTCATGATTGTCTAGGGTCATTATTATAAAACTATATCCCACAAAGTGCACAGCTTGAGAAGTCAATGGCATTTCCTTTTCCAATCTCTTTTTGTTAAGTCATGCCCTAGGTGCCATTATGTCACCAAACTCAGAGCTATAAAAAGTAAATTTATAATTTTTTCACACTGCAATCTATCTATAATTACTTTTTTTTTTTTTTTTTGGCCATGGTGATACTCTCCAAAAATTGAAGTCACTTGAGCTGATTGTTCCCAGAAGGCACCAGTTCTATTCCTAAATATTAATGCCAAGAACGGTAAATTGCTCTCCTTAAGGGCCTTTACAATTTTATAATTATTTCACACTCTGCAATAGTCAGTAATGGCAAAGAAAAGTTATTGCAGTTACCCTGCAAAGTGTTACTAGAGTGACATATGGATGCTTGATTGACTAGGACATTAGTGCCATGTAATTTTCTGATTAATCAAAATGTCTAGGTTTTTTTAAAGTCATATTTTCCAGCTAGTCAATAGAACAGGTCACAGACACTTTAAGTTTAATGAAAAACTTAAAAATTAGAAATATCCAACTAGAAAATTAGAATATTGAATGCATGAAAACCAGTAAGGTTAAATAAGTAATTATACTTTGCTTTTAAGATCAATCCTCAGGAGAGTGAAGACAGAAAAGACAGTGGTGTTGGAAGCCCTAGGCATCCATCTCTCCAGCTAGACAACAATTGTATTAGCAGAAACTATCTGAAGCAAATACTTTGGAACTCTGTAGTTTATTTGAGAACTTGTTATGTCCAGGGGATAACTTGCCTGGGAAATTATGGTTAACTTGGTTTATTTAAGGCATAAAGGTAGTGTCAGTTACTGAGCCCTATATCAGGCAACTGTAAGGAATATGACCTATGTTTCTGAGGCAGCTTATTAGACCAGGGTCACCAATGATAATCTTGTCGTCCAAATATTAGGGGCTTAGATTCTTATTGTGAGTTATTGTTCTGGTTAATGAGGTGTGGACAGGGAAACTGGCCATCAATGTTCCAAATTCTACCAGCTGAAGTGGTTTCCTAGAGATTTAAAAGAGTCACATCTGCTGTTTGCTTTTTTAAATATTAAAACAACTGTGTATGATGAGGAATTTAGAAAGCCACCATGCTTAGCCAAGGAATGATACAGCTCAGAAAACACCCCAGTACAGAGACACCTATAACATAAAAAAGCACCAAACCCTGAGTAAAGGGGAGAATCTAATTTCCAGTTTCCACATTATAAGATTTAAAACTCCAATTTTCAATAAAATATAGCAAGGCAATACAAATAGGAAAGTATAGCTGATTCAAAGAAGCAAAATAAATCAACAGAAAATGTACCTGAGGCAGCCCAGGTGTCAAGCTTACTGGACAAAGACTTTACAACAACTGCCTTAAGGATGCTCAAAGAAATAAAGAAAGACACAGACAAAGGCAGGAAGATAATATGTGGGAAAATAATATCAATAAAAAGATAAATTTAAAAAGAACCAAAAAGAAATTCTAAAGCTGTAAAGTATAATAACTGAAATGAAAAATATATCAAAGGGATTCAAAAGCACATTTATGCTTGCAAAAGAGTCAGTGGGCTTAAGAAAACAATTGAAATTATCAAGTCTGAGGAACAGAAATAAAAAAGGATGAAGAAAAATGAACAGAGCCTAAGGGATCTGTAAAACACTATCAAGTAGACCAACATAGGCATTGTGGGAATGCCAGCAGGCAAAGGGATAGAAAGGGGCAGAAGGGCACCTGGGTGGCTCAGTCAGTTAAGTGTCTGCCTTGGGCTCCAGTCATGATCTCTGGGTCCTAGGACCAAGCCCTACATCAGTCTCCCTGCTCAGCAGGGAATCTCTTCTCCCACTCCCTCTCTGTTTGCCCTTCCCCAGTCTCCCACTTGTGCTCACTCTCTCTCTCTTTCTCTCTCAAATAAATAAATAAAAATCTTTGAAGGGGAGGTGTCAGAAAACATATTTGAAGAAATAATGTCAAAAAAGTTCCAAATTTAAAGGATTGAAACTGCAATACATTAATCTACACATTCAAGAAGCTCAACAAACTCTAAAGTAGGATAAATCAAAGACGCTTACCCTGAGACACATTGTAAACAAAATGTTGAAAGATAAAGCCAAAGAGAGAATCTTAAAAGCAGCAAGGAAGAAGTGACTCATCACATATAAGAGATTCCCAATGAGATTATCAGCCAATTTCTCATCAAAAACCTTGGAGGCCAGAAGTCAGTGGATTGATCTACCCAATATGCTTAAAGGAAGAAAAAACAAAAACAAAACTGTCAATGGACAACTTTATATCCAGCAAAATTGTTCTTCAAAAATTAAGAAGAAATGGCACTCTCAGATCTTAAAAAGCTGAGGGAGTTCATTACCACTACACTTTCCCTATAAGAAATGCTAAAAAGAGCCCTTCAGGTTGAAAAGAAAGGGAAATAGTAACTGGAAGCCATATAAAGAAAGAGGGTAAAGGTAATACATGAGTAATTGCAAAAGTGACTATTATTGTAATTTTTTATTATACTATGACCCAACTCTCTATCTTCTTCAGGGTTTAAAAGACAAATGCATAGAAAATAATTATTAATTTATATTATGTGGTACATAATGTATAAAGATGTAATCTATGGTAATAGTAACTGAAAGCAAGACTGGAGCTATCTAAGAGTTTTTGTATGCTATTGAAGTTAAGTTGGCGTTAATTGAAATTAGATTATTAAAATTTTAGGATATTAAATGTAATACTCATAGTAACTACCAAGTTACTATACAACTATTGTTGTCAACTATACAACACACATACAAGGAATTGAGAAGAGAATCAAACATTTCACTACAAAAAAAAAATCAACAAGAAGAAGACATTAATGGAGAAAAATGAAAGACTAAAAGACTACAGGTATATGGTAAACATACTTGTTTGTTGGAAAGTGGCAGAAGTAAGTCCCTCCTTATGAGTGATTACTTTAAGTGGAAGTAAATTAAACGCCCCAATCAAAAAAAAGAGATGAGTAAAACAGATAAAAATATATGATCCAACTATGTGCTGCCTACCAAAGACTCACATTATTTCTAAGACAAAAATAGATTGAAAGTAAAAGGATGGAAAAATATATTCCATACAAATAGTGACCAAAATAAAGGTGCAGTAGCTCTACTAATATCAAACAAAATAGACGTTCACTCTAAAAAGTTTAAAGGAGACAAAGGACTAAATTATAGATCTATAAAAGGTAAAATATTTCAAGGAAAATGAAAGTTATAAACATTATGCACCAGATAACAAAACCTCAAAATACCTAAGGCAAAAAAGTTAATAGAATGGAAGGGAGAAATACAAAGTTTTACAATAATGGTTGGCAACTTGATTGCCTCACTTTCAATAACTGATTGATCAGTCAGACATAAGTAAATTAAAAAAGTAAAGGACTTGACAACACAATAAGTCAACTAGATATAAAAAAGATATACAGAACAGTCTACCCAACAATAGCAGAAGGTTCTCTTTAAGTATACATGGGACATTGCACAGGGCAGATTACATGTTAAACATGTAAAACAAGTCTCAATAGATTTTAAAAGGCAGATATTAAACAAAGTTTCTCCTCCCACCACAACTGGGTGATGGTTAAAATACATAACAGAAGAAAAGCAGAAAAATTCACAAATATGTGGAAACTCAGCAACACTCTTAGAGAAGCAATCACAAGGGAAATTAGAAAACACTTATAGATCAATGAAAATGAAACCACGACTTACCAAAACAAGAGATGCAGAAGTGTTCAGAGGGAAATCTACAGGTGTAAATCCTGTATTGAAAAAGGTCTCAAATCAATAGCGTAACTTCACAACATGAAGAATTAGATAAGGGAAATCAAAATAATTCAAAGCTAGTGGATGGAAAGAAATAAAGTTTAGAGCAGAAATAAACAAAAATAGAAAAATAAAATAATAGAAAAAAATCAATGTAACTAAAAATTGGTTCTTGGAAAACACCAAAAAATTTGACAAACCTTTAGCTAGATTGACAAAGTAAAAAAAAAGAAGACACAAATAACTAAAATCAATCAGAACGACTGTTGTGGGATGCCTGAGTGGCCCAGTTGGTTAAGCTTCTGCCTTTGGCTCAAGTCATGAACCCAAGGTCCTGGAATCAAGCCTCCCAGCTAGCTCCCTGCTCAGTGGAGTCTGCTTCTGCCTCTGCCTTTGCCCCTCCCCCACATTCTTTCTCATTCTCACTCTTGCTTTTTGCTCTCCTTCTCTCTCTCATAAATAAATAAAATCTTAAAAAAAAAAAAAAGCCACAGTTTTTAGGGTGGCCAGTGAGGGAGCTGGCAAAAAATTGCACAAAGAGTAGAGCAACAAGCAGGACAATTTGTTCACTCTCCAAGGGAGAAGGGGGCCAGACATCAAGAGAAATAGCACTCTGAGTTTCTGTTAGGCTGGATCTTTTAAGGGGTTTTAAGGATGTGAGAGGATTGCAGCTGTGCCCACGAGGGGTGGGGAGTTTGTGGGGAGGGGCTTGACTGTTGGCCAGGTAAGAGCAGGAGGTGACAATTTCTCAGGAGGCTCTGTCCAGGAGTTGTCAGGGATGTGGGTTGTGGTCTGGCTAGACAAGAATATGTTTTGTAGTTGTGGTCTATTTTCTGAGAGTCAAGGGCACGGTGACCTAGAAAAACATGGGGCCAAGTACAGATACCTGTGAGTTCTGTCTATAAGCTTGGCTGGGGAGGAAGCTTTGAATAGAACCCTTTCAGCAGTGGAGGAATTACCACTAACCTTATAAAGGAGGACATGAATTATAAGAGAATACTGTGTACAACTATGTGCTAACAAATTAGGGAAGTGGACAAACTCCTTGAAACACAAAAATGACCTAAACTAACTCCTGAAGAAATAGAAAATCTCAACAGACTTGTAACAAGGAGAGGCATTTTGAGTTCTACAGACTGAATAACTATAATCAAGAGAGAAAAGTCTTTTTTTTATTTGGAGAATCTCTCCTCACCCCTACTCAATATCTTACAAGAAGAAAAGCCTTGACCACCAAAACAGACTCTGATAATTAATTTTCATTTATCGAGCTTCCTTGGAGCTAAATTGAAGAATTTAAAGCACTTTATAGAAAACAAATGCCTGTATTCAAAGAGCTCAATAAAATATGAGTAAGCATCCTCTGGTATCCCTCCTTACCTTTATGCATTTGGGAAAGGGATATATTTACTTCATTTTTATGCTGACTTAATAGAAAGTAACAATAATAATGATATCAACTATAAAAATAAACTATCATTTATTAGGCATCTATATTTTGCCAGACATGAGACAGTAGGTATTTTACATGTAATTTCTTATGTACTTCATGCTACATCCTAACATGCTGGAATTAATACCTTTATTTTAGGGATGGTAAAACTCAGACTAGAAATGTAAAATAGCAAAATCAGATATCTACTGAGTGATACATCCATAGTTCAAATCAGTTCATTATGAATCCAAAGTCAAGAAAAAACATCATAGCATGCAGGCAAAATTGCATTAATATGACGTTCGACAGCATCTTCAAGGGGAAACAGGATCATGATAGAGTAATGGTAAGAAGAGCAACATAGCCCTGATGTTCCTAGTGATAACATGCAGGGAAAGTATGGCTGCCAGTCAAATCGGTCCACTGTTCACATATGCATCCCTGAGGGATAAATATAATTTGTTGTGATGGGTAGGCATGCTCTTTTCCCCAAGTTTCTTTCTGAGTACGAATGTCATAGGCAAGAATACACACACTTGGTGCTAACAGGAACCCAAAAGAAAGTGGGAGTAGAAGGCAGAGAGGCATGGAGGGCATAGGAAAGTGGTCCCCAGCTCAGGGTAAGGGGGAGGACTGAACCCCCAGGATCATCTAGAAAAGTTGTGAACTTATTTGTGTTGGGCTCAATAGTAGGCATTGAGTGAGTAAGGGTCAGGGATGGGCACCATCCTTTCACTCACGTGGTTACCATAGTCAATCTCCAATCTTTCAAACAGACTTTGAAATAGGTAGGAATGCTAATTATACATGTGCTGTGTCGGTCCCAGGCTATCAATAGTGACATCCTCAGATGGGAGTCCCTAGGGTACTCACCTGCACCTGTCTCCCTAGGAGCGAGCCCCACGGACTTTTCCCTGACCAGAGCCAACGTTGTCTTCTTTAAACTGGTCCTTGTGGTTCTTACTGTGATTGCAGGATGCACCTCTGCAAAAACCATCAGGGAATTTTGCATTTATATATTTAAATCTTTCCTTTAAATATGAAATATACTTATATACATACATGATATGTATGTGTGCTGGTAAAGGGTAAAGGAAGTGTGTGCCACTTATCAACTCAATGATTCTCCAAATTTATACTTTTTTACCTGATCCATGACAATAGAGCCAGGCATTTTATTTTTTCTTAATTTTTAATTTAAATTCAATTTAGTTAATATATTGTATTATTAGTTTCAGGGGTAGAATTTAGTGATTCATCAGTTTTGTATAACACTCAGTGCTCATTGAATCAAGTACTGCCTCCTTCCTGCCTATCACTCAGTTACCCCATCCCCCAACCACACACCTCCCCTGGAGCTGGGCATTTTAAATATTTCTGTCGCAGGCTAGAATGATGTTAAGCTTTGGCAGTGGAGTGCTCTGGAGTGCTCTAAAGAGACATTGCAAGAGGAAAGGGTTTCCCTTCCTGGTTCTTGTATGCTCCTTCACCCACCTAACTCCAAAAGTGCCAACAGAGTGCCAACATGGCCTCCAATCCCCTCAGTCAACTCACCTGGGCTCCTGAATTATTGAGGCTTTCCCCGTGGTTAGGCACCAGCTCTAGGCAGGGGCGATCCTGCAACCTTCTCTGCCATCTAGTGGTCTGTAACCACACCTTATTCAACAAAGTCCAGGTTCCCTTCCCAAGTCTGTCTTTCCTTGGGTCCTCTCCTGAAAGCCCAAAAGTCCCTTTTAGAGTTCTTTCACTTCTAGAGTTACTTTCCTATACCAGCTGAATACTTCTTTATAATTTCCCAGTTTAAAAAACTGTGGCTTCTGTCTCCAGATGGGACCCAACTTGATAGCAAGAGAAGTTGCAGAAGATGCACCCATAAGGACGGGATCTGGGAGTTAGCTTGCTCCTGCCTTCGGGTTCAGCAGAGTGCTGAGCTCCTGCCTCATGGAAGACAAGATGCTAGTAATCCATGGCATGCGGGACATAAAATTTAACCAAGCCACACTAACCATCTGTACTGAACCATGATAAAGCACCAAGTGACACGCACACTTTGGGAGCCCAAGTGACCATTGCCCTTGACTATTACAGCACTGTTGATGACTGTGGTGTGGGATGAATAGCTTTTAGTATAATTAAATTTTTATATAGAGAAAAGAGCAAGCCCACACCTTTTAATTCTCAGCTCAGATGATGGTCTGAGAACCAGAGGGCTTCCATGTCATCCAAAAAAAATAACAATAAAAAACACCCATTTATTTCTTGCAGCCACAGGACTGACAATGCTGAAAATTAAACACAAGATCTACGTGCCAAATAACACAATAATGGAATTCAGGAGTAGTAAGACAGCCATAACCTTGTTCCTGATCTGATCTGGGGTAAATATTCAGTCTTTCACCATTAAGTCTGATGTTATCTGGTCTTTTAGTAGATCTTCTTTATCAGCTTGAAGATGTTACAATGTATTCCTAGTTTTTGACAGATTAGCTGTTGAGTATTGTCAAATGGTTGTTCTGCATCAGTTGATATAATCATCTAGTTTTTCCTTTTTAGACCATTAACAGTAGATTACATTGATCCATCTGTGTAAGCACAAAAGTGAACAGCCAAGCTAAAAGAAGAAAGAAGGAAAAATTAATAAAAATAAGAGCAGAAATCAATGAAGGAGAAAATACACATACAGTTTTAACACTGCTAAAAGTTAGTTCTTTGAAAGACTAGAACATAAATAAATCCAGCAGTATTTGCTAAGTTTTTCTTATAATCTGTACATACCAAGGGATGTAGTGAGTCTGAATTCCAAAGAAGAGACTCCCTCCATTATACATGGGGCTCACAAAAGTATGTACTGTTCCTTGTTTCATACTGTCTTCCATTCCACAATGTATATTTTAGAGTCAATTAATTTTAGAAAAATTAAGATGCAATTAATTCATTCTGGGTCTATAAATATGAATTAGAAGGTTTCACCCATTTAAAATAACTAGTTGTGGAGCTAAAAATATAATCCTTTCCTCTAATGTTTGTCAGCAGGCATCACAGCACAGAAAACAGTCTCTCCACTCACAACCTCTGTCCAGGGCATTTTTCCCTGGTTCCAGTTTCAGTGGCTAAGCTGTAAAAACTCTTTAACTGGGCAGCCCGGGTGGCTCAGCGGTTTAGCGCCGCCTTCGGCCCAGGGCGTGATCCTGGGGACCCGGGATCGGGTCCCACATTGGGCTCCTTGCATGGAGCCTGCTTCTCCCTCTGCCTATGTCTCTCTCTCTCTCTCTCTCTCTCTCTCTCTGTCTCTCATAAATAAAATCTTTAAAAATAAATAAATAAATAAATAAATAAATAAATAAATAAATAAATAAAATAAAAACTCTTTAACTATCTCTAGTAACTGTGCCCCTTAACATAAAGACTCTAACAACAGCAACAGCAACAACAAAAGAAGTAAATGAAAGCATAAATTCAGCATATCAATAAAGCTTTTAAGTATGAAGATATTTATTATATTTTCCAAACCTGAACCAAAATACTGTTCAAATTAGTATGGGTTTCTAGAATGAAAATGTATCTTTCTGAAGCCACTTAACTGATATAAGAACAAGAAAAAAATAACATTTAATTCAGTAGGAGATGTCAACAAATAGAATACTGCTCATCTAATGTACAAACCAGAGCATTTGTTTTGCAACGTTATTTCTGCCAATCAACAGGGTGTAGGAACTTAAGGTGATAGTGTTCTGGAAACAAACCTGAAAACTTTGCTTCTGTGATAGCTGTCACATTTGTTGCATTTGGGTATATATGCTACAAAGAGTTGCAGACAAACACATATGCACATACAAACACATCCATTTACACATATATATTCACATATGCATAAATGCACATGAAAATATACATATAAACACAAAACAGAAACATACACATGCATAAACACATACACACAAATATACTCACTGACACACATATGCCCCCATTTATACACATGGGGGTATAAGTTATACACATTTAACACCAACTTACACACAGCCACCCGTGCATGCATACACATGCCTACACACAACCACACATACCTACTCATACATACATACCCTATATACACATACCCAACCACACATAGAGTGTGTGTACAGATCTCCAAAAATAATTTTTAAAATTGGAGTTTAGAAAATATGAAAGCCTTCTAATAAATTCTGCCTTAAAACCAAGTAAAATGTGAACCATGCTTATTCGGGCAACAGAACCTTTAGCAAAAGAAATGTCCTTGAAAATATTGTAATTATTATGAACCATGAGTACAAATGCACCCTATTATATATAGCTCAAATATTCTCATTTGTAAAGCTGTTCCATTTCATCCCAGCCTCTTTTCTTATTCCATCTCTGCCCTAATTTTCTCTTCTCCCATCATGTGATACACCAGCCCTGACTTGAAAGTAGCATAAGTTTAATGCTGAAAGTAACCAGCATCTTACAGGCTGATTGGAATTGCCGGGCTATTAGTAGGAATAAAAATAGCTCAATAAATTCTGGTATTCTAGTCTTGTTAATGTCATCCCAGGTATAGGGAGAGATAAAGAATATTCAATATCTTCACTATAATGATATTGAAACAAACGACTGTGTTTTGATTCATGCTTGGAAACAAGCAGACACCACAGTTAGAAGCAAGCTCAGGAAACATTGGGAAAACATTTTTTTGACTACTTCATCCAGTTTCTTATTGAGGGAGAGGGCTCCGTATAAGGAAACTAGCTACCCTGGAGCCCCATTGTGACTTTCGCAAAGACCATCACTGGCTTGCAGTGATTTTCCTCCATTCCATAGATGAAGCAGAGACAGCAGGAGGAGACTCAGAGGGCATCAGGTGGGACCACTGGGTGCCACCACTGGGCAAGCAGTGATCAGGAGAGAAGGCTATTTGCTCCAACAATCAGCAATCCAGACATGTTCACTATGAGCTGAGATGCTGCCAGGAAATGCCCGATATTAGATCCCTTAGGGGGACTCCTTGGGCCTGGACAGATGTGCACTGTCTTGTGTCATTTTGCATTGATCCACAGAACTCAGAGCAGAACCCTGAGCAGTTAAAAGACACAATTAATCTTCTTTTCCATTTGAAGATTGTTAAATTCTACCCATGCAGCATGGCTAATGAATCAGAAAAACAAACATACGTTCTTTTTTTTTTCTTCAGATACTGCAATGCTCTCGAAAAAATTGTAAAAAGCAAAATTCCTCCATCTTTGGAATCTTAAATAGATGATACCTTCCTATAATCACTCTTTAACATGTAAATTGACAAATCATCAGTTATCAGCTTGAGTCAAAAGAAGTCTGCTCTAAATCCAGAATTAAATGCAGGTGAAAAGTTCAACTTTGAGGCCATTAATTTGGGAGATTGAATTCAAGTAGAACAGAAGTGGCAGATGTGTGGTGGGGGAATGGTGGAAATGAGTGATTAGTACTGGCAATGCGGAGGAAGAAGAGGTTCATACCTGTCTTGTCCTGCACCCTTCTACTCTCCTCCAACGTCTGCAGACTGAGTACCACCATTTTGCACACAGATGACTCATCAGCCCTACCACTGCCTCTTTAGTCAATGCTTTCTTCCAGTTTTCTAGACAGTTTAGGGTGAACATGGATTTGGTACCTGCCTAACATAGTCTAGGGATGATTCATATTCTGAGTTAATGTTTGGCATATATATTCTATAAACTTTCTACTTACTGGGGGAAAAAAAATGGAAACAATGCCTTAGCCCTTTATTAGCTATCTGGTGGTCTCCACTGAGGACTGCCCATAGGCATAGTCATCTGCTTTGTAGGGATCACGGGACTCCCATTTCAACCTGCCCTCATCCAGATAGAAATAGGATCACACCAATTTCTGAGAGGCTATAGTGCTCTTCAGAGGCCTTTCCTTCTGGCAGCGCAAGATTGGTAGTCAGCGCTCAGAGAGAAGTGTTGATGAACATGGTTGTTTTTTTGTTTTTGTTTTCAGAACTGAATTAAACAACAACCATTTGGGACATAAAGAAAAGCTCAAAACATTAACCATGCTCATATCGAGAAATACGAGCATTTTTCGATTGCTGCCAAATTACCTGCTTCAGTTTCCCAGATTTTTGTTTCCTTCAGTCTTTGGCTGGATCATGTGGTAGTTCTATTTTTAAAGTTTCAGACAACCTCCATACTGCTTTCCATATTGGCTGTTCCAGTTTACACTCCCACCAGCAGTGTACAAGCATTCCCTTTTCTCCATGCCCTCACCTTCTGGCACTTTAAAGAAACCCAAAAACATCATCCCTGCACTGTGTGTATACAGTTAAGGGGTGGGGCATTAGGAATGGAGATAGCAACCATATCCTCCAATCAGCACCTCTATCTGGAAAGCATGAAGTGGTATGCACCTGCCATTATGTTTTTTAGGGAGCAATAAACTTGCTCATCACCCACAGGTGGGATGCTTAAAGCAAACCCTGTGTACACACTAAAAAGGAGGAGGCTTTGCCTGGCTTACGTGTGGAATATTCCACACACCATGTCCTATCCCTTAGATACTCATCTTCCTAATGTAGCATGTCCAGAGGCAGTTCCATGAAGCAGATTAGCTATCCCATGCTTACTCCTCTGCTTTCCATTAAGCAAAAGTCCTTTCTGCATGGACAAAGTCCTCAAGCGAAAGAATTTATTCTAAGATGACTTTCATTGTCTAATAAATGAAATGTCAACATGGCATCAATCCATTAAATAAAAAACACAGACTAGAAACAATTTTCATACAGTTGCAGGACTAAAGTCATTCTCTAAAATGTGATAAAGGGAAGATGGATTCTCCACCATCTAGGATGTGCACCACCAGCGTTCCCAGCAGCCCTGTCCATGGTGGACAGCTTCCCCGCTGCCCCAGAGCCCTGGAGCCAGAGCAGTCACATGTAGAGCCAGACTGAATTTTAATAAATTTTACCACGTCCATGCTTCATTCAGCCATTTCTTTGTTGACCCCGTCCAAAGGCTGAACCATGTGGTACGGAGGACTGTGGCATTAGCAACAGCAACCAAAATTATAGTCTATTCAAGGTCACAAAGATTTTTCTCCAATATATTAGTTTAAGCAAAAATATTTCCATAAAGAACACTTACCCACTATTTCATTCTTTGGAAGTATTCTGTACAAACAAAATTGTCTCTAGCTTCGCTGGGATATCATTTAGTTCTGGCCATCGTGTAGTGTCACTCAGAACCTGGCACAAACTATGCAGTGGAGAGGGGGAGGGGAGAGGGGAGGGAAGGGGGGAGGGGAGGGGAAAGGAAAGGGGAGGGAAGGGGGGAGGGGTGGGGAGGAAAGGGGAGGGGAGAGGAGAGGACAGATGATTTGTAGGGTACAGGCAGAATGAAGCTGAAGTAGCTTTGTTGTCACATTAATGATCCTGCGTTTTCCAAGTAGCCTTTTTTTTTTCTAATAACTTGAAGCATTTCATGAATCTTTGCTGCAGAAAGACCATGAGATACAGTTTATGAAGGGAGGAGACATAAGGATCACCCTGACCCCAGCATTCCACATGAACTCTGGCTCTAGTTCCCCTGCTAGACAACTGTGTGAGAAGGGAAAGGTAGCCGCCATGCACGGAGCACCTCAGAAGCTCATGTGTTTCCTCCAGGGTCACCTCAGTTAACCTCCACCCTGTGAGGCAGCTGCCAGGGACATTTTATGGTGGTTCCCATGGATCAAGAAAATGGCCTAGGACACTCTGCCTTGTGGATTTGGGGAGAGTAATGGAGCTCCAAGTCAATGCCTATTTCCTTCTCCATTCATGCTCACCTCTCAAATGAAATATGAGAGGGATACCTGGATGGTTTAGTTGATCGTTTGACTCTTGCTTTTGGCTAGGGTCATGATCTCAGGGCAGTGGGATCGAGCCCCATGTCAAGCTCTGCACTCATTCCAGAGTCTGCTTGAGATTCTCCCTCTACCTCTGCTCCTCCCCCTGCTTATGCTCTCTCTCTCTCTCTCAAGTAAATAAATAATTTTTTTTTAAAAAAAAAGAAAGAAATATGAGACATAGAACTGCTATTTGGGAAAGGTAGAAGGCAGACAGGTCCAAAACATGCAAAGTTCTGGGCATTACAAAAACTGTGACTTGTGGAGGAGGGGCAAGATGGCGGAAGAGCAGGGTCCCCAAATCGCCTGTCCCCACCAAATTACCTAGATAACCTTCAAACCATCCTGAAAATCTACGAATTCGGCCTGAGATGTAAAGAGAGACCAGCTGGAACGCTACAGTGAGAAGAGTTCGCGCTTCTATCAAGGTAGGAAGACGGGGAAAAAGAAATAAAGGAACAAAAGGCCTCCGAGGGGGAGGGGCCCCGCGAGGAGCCGGGCTGAGGCCGGGGCGAGTGTCCCCAGGACAGGAGAGCCCCGTCCCGGAGGAGCAGGAGCTGCACCAACCTTCCCGGGCGGGCGGAAAGGGGCTCGCAGGGAGTTGGAGCAGGACCCAGGAGGGCGGGGATGCCCTCGGGCTCCCGGGGACACTAACAGACACCTGCGCCCCGGGAGAGTGCTCCGAGCTCCCTAAGGGCTGCAGCGCGCACGGAGGGGACCGACCGGAGCAGCTCGGAGGGGCTCGGGCGGCGGCTCCAGGGAGGGGGCTGCGGGGCGGGAGCGCGAATCCCACAGCGCAGGCCCCGGAGCACAGGGCGCCGGGACACAGCCCAGGATCCGGCCTCCCCCGGGACAGGCAGAGGCCGGGAGGGCCCGAGACAGCGAGGACGCTCCTGCCCCGAGCTGAGCAGATCAGCGGCCCCGCCCCGGAGCCTCCAGGCCCTGCGGACGGAGAACCGAGAGCCCCGAGCCCCGTAGTTCCTGCGGAGGCTGAATCCAGGCTTCCAGAGTTGCCATAGCAACTGCGGCTGATCCTCCTGGGGCCCAACGGGGTAAACAACCCCCGCTGAGCCCTGCAGCAGGCAGGGGCAGAGCAGCTCCCCCAAGTGCTAACACCTGAGAATCAGCACAGCAGGCCCCTCCCCCAGAAGACCAGCTAGACGGACCAGTGATACTCCCCCGTGTTCCAATACAACTTGTTTTTGGCCACTCTGCACTGAGCAAAATGACTAGAAGGAAAACCTCACCTCAAAAGAAAGAATCAGAAACAGCCCTCTCTCCCACAGAGTTACAAAATCTGGATTACACTTCAATGTCAGAAAGCCAATTCAGAAGCACTATTCTACAGCTACTGGTGGCTCTAGAAAAAAGCATTAAGGACTCACGAGACTTCATGACTGCAGAATTTAGATCCAATCAGGCAGAAATTAAAAATCAATTGAATGAGATGCAATCCAAACTAGAAGTCCTAACGACGAGGGTTAACGAGGTGGAAGAACGAGTGAGTGACATAGAAGAGAAGTTAATGGCAAAGAGGGAAACTGAGGAAAAAAGAGATAAACAATTAAAGAACCATGAAGACAGATTAAGGGAAATAAATGACAGTCTAAGGAAGAAAAACCTACGTTTAATTGGGGTTCCCGAGGGCGCCGAAAGGGCCAGAGGGCCAGAATATGTATTTGAACAAATCCTAGCTGAAAACTTTCCCAATCTGGGAAGGGAAACAGGCATTCAGATCCAGGAAATAGAGAGATCCCCCCCCTAAAATCAATAAAAACCGTTCAACACCTCGACATTTAATAGTGAAGCTTGCAAATTCCAAAGATAAAGAGAAGATCCTTAAAGCAGCAAGAGACAAGAAGTCCCTGACTTTCATGGGGAGGAATATTAGGGTAACAGCAGACCTCTCCACAGAGACCTGGCAGGCCAGAAAGGGCTGGCAGGATGTATTCAGGGTCCTAAATGAGAAGAACATGCAACCAAGAATACTTTATCCAGCAAGGCTCTCATTCAAAGTGGAAGGAGAGATAAAGAGCTTCCAAGACAGGCAGGAACTGAAAGAATATGTGACCTCCAAACCAGCTCTGCAAGAAATTTTAAGGGGGACTCTTAAAACTCCCCTTTAAGAAGAAGTTCAGTGGAACAATCCACAAAAACAAGGACTAAATAGATATCATGATGACACTAAACTCATATCTGTCAATAGTAACTCTGATCGTGAATGGGCTTAATGACCCCATCAAAAGGCGCAGGGTTTCAGACTGGATAAAAAAGCAGGACCCATCTATTTGCTGTCTACAAGAGACTCATTTTAGACAGAAGGACACCTACAACCTAAAAATAAAAGGTTGGAGAACCATTTACCATTCAAATGGTTCTCAAAATATACCCTAAAAACTATAGAACACTTCTGAAAGAAATTGAGGAAGACACAAAGAGATGGAAAAATATTCCATGCTCATGGATTGGCAGAATTAATATTGTGAAAATGTCAATGTTACCCAGGGCAATTTACACGTATAATGCAATCCCTATCAAAATACCATGGACTTTCTTCAGAGACTTAGAACAAATTATTTTAAGATTTGTGTGGAATCAGAAAAGACCCCAAACAGCCAGGGGAATTTTAAAAAAGAAAACCATATCTGGGGGCATCACAATGCCAGATTTCAGGTTGTACTACAAAGATGTGTTCATCAAGACAGTGTGGTACTGGCACAAAAACAGACATATAGATCAATGGAACAGAACAGAGAACCCAGAAGTGGACCCTGAACTTTATGGTCAACTAATATACGATAAAGGAGGAAAGACGATCCATTGGAAGAAAGACACTCTCTTCAATAAATGGTGCTGGGAAAATTGGACATCCACATGCAGAAGAATGAAACTGGACCACTCTCTTGCACCATACACAAAGATAAACTCAAAATAGATGAAAGATCTAAATGTGAGACAAGATTCCATCAAAATCCCAGAGGAGAACTCAGGCAACACCCTTTTTGAACTTGGCCACAGTAACCGGAGAAGGACAAACAGTGTATGTTCTCATTCATTTGGGGAATATGAATAATAGTGAAAGGGAATATAAGGGAAGGGAGAAGAAATGTGTGAGAAATATTAGAAAGGGAGACAGAACATAAAGACTTCTAACTCTGGGAAATGAACTAGGGGTGGTGGAGGGGGAGGAGGGCGGAGGGTGGGGGTGAATGGGTGACGGGCACTGAGGGGTACACTTGACTGGATGAGCACTGGGTGTTATTCTGTATGTTGGTAAATTGAACACCAATAAAAATTAATTTATAAAATTAAAAAAAAAAACTGTGACTTGTACGGCAAACAATATTCTGAAGTGGATGTCAATTCCAGAAGACACAGAAGGGCCTGAGAGAGCACCCAGACTGACCAGCCCAAGGTGGCCTGGACATCTTTGTGCCACGGGACAATGGAAAAATGGTATCACAATGATGAGACATGATATTATGATTTAAAAAAAAAAAGGCATGGACCAGGGACTCCTTTCCACCCTGCACCAGCTGCCCACACCATAATGCCCCTATGCCCCTCACACAACAGTCTACAAACAACTTGCAAAATTTTTCATTGACGGAAATTTCAGTAATGATTTGAGAAATCTGGAATTGACTAGATTATTTATTGTCAAGCAGAAATGGGATTTTATGATGGGAAATGAAATATTTTTAAAAATTACAATTTTGGCTTCTTTAGTAGTTTTTACAGATTGCAGGTATAAACTTAAACATGGTTTTAGACCTTATTTTCAAAACAGGAATGTTTTTAAAGCATTATTGAAGTAGAATTGATTTTTGCCAGCTGCCCAAGGAAAGTATATGATCTTCTCCTTATCACTTTGTCTTTTTAGCCCCCTCCTCTCTAAGACTACAACATCTTACTGACCAAAACAGAAATCATAAAAAAAAATCTCGGCCCTTTTAATTTATAAGCTTATGGTTATTACAACTTTTTTTTTCCTTGTCAGAAAGCCTTTCCATGCTATTCCAGGTCGTCAGATGTGGGAACAGGGTACTGTATCAAACAGTCTCGAAAGGAGACAGGACATTAATTACCAAGACAAGAAAAACCATGGCCTAATTATCAATTAATCCTAGTCCATCTCTATTCTAGAAAAGCAGGAGACTGTGAAGGACAGAGAGCATGAGTATTCACAGCATTGTGTCCCTGCTAAGCAACAAGTGACCGATTTCAACCACTACACTAATATGTCAGGTCCAGAGAAATACTTTCTGGTTTCTACCAACTGCCTGGGGAGAAAAATAACTCTTCTTCCATTAATTTTATTTTTCTATCCCTCAGAAAATCCTATCATATTAGGCAGATATGATTGTATTATGAATTCCTCTGTGGGGTCTTTCCATGACATCTCCTCCCTGGGGGTTCATCAACTCATTTCTTACTGGTGAGTAAGAGTCTCCCATGACTGGATGACACTTTCTGGCTGACAGGAACTTGCATGTCCCCCTTGCTTCCATTATTTGGCAGATCCTCTAAAACAGATTTCTTTCCATTTTTTTCCAGGATCCGTACTTTAGTGAAAGAAAAGATAATCAATGACAATGTTTTCATTTGCTTCAGTTGAGATGAAAGTCAAGAATAAATCTAACATTTTAGTAAGAATTTGCCCTTCTTTTTTTTAAATTCAAATGATATTTATACTACTTTTCTCCCATGAAAGGTGACTATTTATGCTCATAATTTGGATCACTGAGACATTTCGAGACAAATCAATGGAATCTTAGCTTTAATATAAGTCTTGGGTTTAAATCTAAACATTGTTGACCACCTAATGGTAGTGACCATGCAAGTGGTGTCTGAGTTGTGTTTATTCTTCCATAAAATAAGAGTACTACCTATCAAAAAGCTCCATGAGGGCAGGTAACATGGGCCATTTTGTTCACTGTTGTATGCCTGGGGCCTGATGTATGATAGGCACTAAATCAATATAATTGCTGAATGTATAAAATAGTAACAGCAACTATAATAATATGACCACCTTTATATGATTTGCTGTACTAGGCTAGTGGATCAGCAATAGTATTTAACTCTCCATTATATAGAAAAATCTTTTACTAGGGAGAGAGTAAAGTAAACTATGATTCCACAACTGGAGAAGTTGGTGGGAAGGATTTCCAGGGAACAAAGACCTTGGGGTCATGTGGCCCACATGAAATTCTGTCCTGAGGAAGTAAGAATTTTACACATCACCTTTTCCAGTTGTCAAATAACCATGAGCCATTCCTTAGGGAGTGATGCCCAAGTCCATTCTGGTAAAGCAGACAGGACACAAGGCCTGAAGCAATGCTCAAATCACCCAGTGTCACCAGAACCATAACTTCTCAATTTCAGGGTAGAATTACTTATAAAGACAGAAAGAAGAGAGCACTGAGGCACCCTCAGAAAAGACAAAGAATTCACTCAAGGTGGGGCTAACCGGGCCTGGAAGTTCCTAGGTAGACACAATATCACCCCTTCAACAAGTTTTGACCAGTATCTTACTACAAGAGTCACATACCTTCTTGAAACTTCCTATCAATGCTCTAGCTCACATGGAGAGTAGTAGCTCAGAATATGCAACGGATTCAGGAACAAAAAGAAACCATGGCCCCAGCCCATCATCAAAGAACAAGACAGCAGGTACCAGCACCTTGAAAAGTCTAAAATAGCTTCCCAAGATACAGGATGATAAAAACAGATTGGAATTAACTTCGGATGGTGCATACTTTTCTATGTACATATTGTTTCGAGTGCATTATATTTGTAAAACCATGGAAGAAGGATAAGCGAAAAGGTATGATAACATGGGCAGTGCCCCTGAGTCAATAGATAGAGCAAGAACCCTGGTTACATCACCAGCTTGACTCCATGAACTAGGAAATTTCTAGTAGAAAGTCAATTTTACCTTTTAGGAACTGATGAACAGCTAAAACAGAAAAACATTTGAGGAAGGCCCCTAACCCAGATGAATCAGAAAGTGCCAGAAATGACCAACAGTTACCTCAGCCTTATTACAATATTAAAATTCCCTCATGGAATCCCTGGGTGGCTCAGCGGGTTAGTGCCTGCCTTCGGCCCAAGGCATGATCCTGGAGTCCCAGGATTGAGTCCCACATCGGGCTCCCTACATGGAGCCTGCTTCTCTCTCTGCCTGTGTCTCTGCCTCTGTGTGTATGTGTGTGTGTCTCATGAATAAATAAATAAAATCTTTAAAAAAAATTCCCTCATGAATATTCATCCCAAACTAATAAAAGGAGCTTGCTTTCCCTTGTTTGAGGAATCACGGCTTTGGAAATTATTCCCATGATCTCCTCGTTTGTATAAATTGACCTCTTGAGGTGACCTGAGTCTCTGCATATAGTTCACCAGAGAGAAGGCTCACTTGGGCCCTTGCTTTGTAACATTTCCCAGGACAAAAGCCTGAGGAGTTTCACTGAATGTTACAGGACAGTGGTGGGTCTCAGGGCTCCCAGGAGAAGTTCTGCCTATAGCTGCCACATTGCCAAGCACTTCCCTTGCTCTAAAACTTGAAGCAGCTCTGGCCTGGTTGAGTTTTAGGAGGTCTTTTTACTCTGTACACCCCTGAGGGAGACAGATTCTCTGTACAAGTGAGATAAAAAGGGGGAAAAATGGGAGCCTTCTGTCTCCTGAAAAACTGCTATTCCTCACACCTGCCCTCATCCTCCAAAGATGGGAGAACCCAGTCCCCAAGGGTACATTGCAAAGTAAAGTGCCCACTTTTATAGAAACATTCTAAAGATGTTTACCCTTCTAGGTTCGCTTCTGCTAACCACCCTCTGTCCCCCTCCCAGAGTGTCTACCCCCAGGAGCACCTGTTCCTGATGTGGGAGGAAAGGGGAACCAACCCCACTGTGTGCACAGCATTGCGAGTCCGGCCCAGATTAAGTCTCCCTACTCCAAGACACTGATCACCCACCCATGTTCACATGAATCCTAACCAAAGCCAGGATTTGGTTCAAAGTTGTGTTTAGTGGGTTTTTTAAAGTTTCTTTTTTTTTTTTTTTTTTTTTTTAAGTAATCTCTATACCCAATGTAGGGTTCAAACCCACACTCGGAGATCGAGAGTTGCATGCTCTTCTGATTGAGCAAGCCAGGCGCCCCTAGTGTTTCCTCTTATCAGGCACCTTGTTTCTTTCCTGTGTGTATGGCACACTTTTTCAGGAAAGGCAATTCTTTTTTGATTACTGTGTGGCAGGCTCTTTGTACTGCTTCTGTTAATGGTGTTTAACTCATACCAACCCTCCAAGGCAAATGTTATTATTTCTATTTTAAATAAACAGAGGCTAAGACTCAGAGAGATTAAGTAAGTTATTTCTGGACACTCCAACGATAAAGAAGAGAACCAGGTCTGTCCAATTCTAAAAACCCCCCATCTTTCACTATGCCAGGCTGTCTCTAAGAGTAGGTGGCACACACATTAATCTACTAAATGATCTAGAACACAACACATCTAAGCCAGACTTTATAAAGAAAAGACTTTATAAATGGACTAAAGAACTATCTCATCTATATCGTATGGTCATAATTGGTAGAGAAATGTTTTTTAAGTCATAGGAACAGAACTTCCAAACATAAAAACCTCATAGGGCCAGGTAAAATTTTTAAGAAAAGCTTTCCTAGCCAAAATACATTGTTATTTGGATATTTTTCTTTTGAAGGAATTTTATTTGGTCTCTCCATTAGTGGCAAACAAGGGAAAAGATAATCATAAAAACATCATACACCCTGTCCCTTTAAGCTATAAATCCAGAAGAGCTTTTTATCTTCTAATCTAATAACAAAAGAGAATAGTATTGATGTGCTTAGTTACACTGAAGGAAGTGAAGGCAAATCCATCAATTAGCTTAAGAACTTTATCTGCTTTAGAATTGATGAACTAACTAACAGGAAATAACTAATAAAATCATCAAGGGCATCTTTAAAGAACTATAGACACAAACATCTGGCACTAGCAGAAAGACACCCATGAGAAGGGCCACTGCAGAACCGCTATACTCTGGACTTTCATGTGGAGCTAGAGTTAAAGATGCTGATAGGCTACTGATAAGAGCAGTCCACAGAGTAATCTAAGAAAGTACAGAGTGAACAGTTCTAGGGACAACCAAAAAGGAATGAAAAGTCTGACCTAGCATGTCTTAAGGTATTTATCGAGGGAGAGCTTTAATTTTATCAGTATTCCATGATTATCTAGACCATAAGTCTCCGCTATGTCTATTGACTTCAGAAAAGGTAAAATCCCGATTGTGACAGAGGAACCAAAGAAGACAAGACATGGTTTCTGGCCTTCAGAACCACAATCCTCTGGAAGTGCAGACAGCTGCAAGTCAACATACTTCCAGACGCAAAGAGAGGTGGTTGCTTGCTAAGGAGCATCAAGAGTGTCTCCTTTAAGGAGATTCTATGTCAAAATTACAACCCAAGAATCACAGCCATGTCCAAGGCTCCATTCACTCAGACTAGTTGCTTGTGGTATAAACTACCATCGGTCAATCTTTTGATAGCTAGCCACCAGCAGCAATAGACACGAATAGGAACGCTCACCATGAGACATGTTAGAATGTTTCCTACAGCATAACTTGGAATAGGCAAAAACTAGAAACTACAAAATGTCCATAAGAAGCAAAAAGGGAACAGAAACCGTGTATGCAAAGTGGGCAATAAGGCAGCAGTTAGCATACGTGAAGAATCCAGAAACATAACATTGTGTGAAAAGAATCCATGATGAGCAAGGATACGCAGCACAAGGTCACTCTTAAAAGTCAAGAATGGAAAATATCCAGCTGTGTGCTGCTCAATGACAAAAGAGCAAACCATCACACAATGAGCCAAGTACTTGAAAGGATAGATACACTTCTGAAGAAGACATACAGATGGCAACAAGCACACAAGAAGGTGTTCCACATCATTATTCATCAGGGAAATACAAATCAAAACCACAAATCACGCCCACTAGGATGGCTGGCTATAATCAAAACAATGGAAAATAAAACTGTTGGCAAAGGATGCGGAGAAATCAAAATCTTCGTCCATTGCTAGAGGGAATACAAAACGGTTCAGCCAGTGTAGAAAACCGTTTGGTGGTTCTTCAAAAATTTGAACCTAGACTTACTGTGGTTCAAATCCTGAAGCACAGATCCCAAATGACTAAAACCAGGTGTGTAAATAAAAACTTTCATGTGGATGTTAATAGCAGCACTATTAACATTAGCCAAAAGGCAGGAACAACCCCAAAAAAGTTTGGAAAGACTATTCTTAATATCAGCCAAAAGCAAACACCTGTGAGATTTGGAATTCTGGTGTACTTCCAGCATGCTGAGGTCAGCAAACTGTACTTCCCAAAAGATCTTCACATGTGATGCTTATCCCCTCAGCACATACTGAAATTAGGACATCCAACAAACTCACAATTTTCTCATTTCAGACATCTAAATCTCACAACCTAAGTCAGCCTGACAAAGTATTTTAGGCTTCAGGTTATACTGATCTCATAAAAGGGATGTTTTTACATCTTCAGAGGTAGACTGTCTCCAAACCTCTCTTTCACTGGCCTGATGCTGATGAATTATATTCATGTGTTTAGCTTCTAAAGAGGTCATCAGAACATGCGAATCCCTGGAGATGGCATCTGTTTCTAGATCCTTGCTAAATCTCCACTGTTGACCCTTTTCCATCAACCTCAAAGGTTCAACTACATAAATTGTATGACCCGTAGGTGGCACATGGGCAGTCTGTATGTCACATGTCACTCACTGCCTCTCTTCTTCAAATCAGAGGTCTGTTTTGTCACTTTAAAAACTCAATAGGGAATCCAAAAAGGCCTGATGGGATTTTGTTGAGCACAAGAGGACAATGCCTAGAACCCAAGAGCCCTGCTGGTTCTCTCCTACTGCTTGGCTGTGCTTCTGCTCACTTTCAGACCTGCAGCAAGGCAACGTAATGTGTCCCCACATCTCCCCTAGTTCTTCCAGTCCATACCACTGTCACAGGGGAGATGAGCTTCCTAAAGTCACCCATTCTAATAAGGAGCAGAAGGGATACTGATGAGTTCTAAGAGCAGCAGGAATTGTCAGACACCATCTATTTAACAAAGAGCTGGACACACTTGCTTTTGTGAGATGGAGCCCACTTGTAATCCATGTCTCACTTTTAAATAGATGCAGAAGTTGAGGGTTTTAAAAGATAACTTACATTTGCATGGCTCTGAAATGATGCTCCCCTTCTCGCTGAAAAGGGTGTGGAGTACTTACAGTCACTTTACCATTCACCACGCAGAGATCTGAGCCAGGAGCTCATCGAAGGTGATAGATTCACATCGTACTTTTTTTGGCTCCCACAAAAGTA
This sequence comes from Nyctereutes procyonoides, assembly GCF_905146905.1. Taxonomy (NCBI): domain Eukaryota; kingdom Metazoa; phylum Chordata; class Mammalia; order Carnivora; family Canidae; genus Nyctereutes; species Nyctereutes procyonoides. The sequence continues at coordinate 60,552,960 of NW_026575146.1, read as the reverse complement.
AAATCATTTATTCTTATATATAACTTTTCTCTACTTTTCCCTGACAGAGATTAGAGAAATAAGCAAAAGGCATCGGTCAATCCCCAAGCATGTATTGATTATCTGCCATGGACCCGGCAGTTATCTGGATCCTGGAGTCAGAGAATGAGTTACCTGCCAGCAAAGACTGTAGACTCTGGCAGAAGGACAACAAAGATGTACCCGGTCAATCAATAATCACCCACTGAACACTATATGTGGGAAGCACTAGGCTGAGAACTGGAGATTCAAAGACCCACAGATGGCAGACCCTTAAGACTTTTCATCTGCAAAGAGAGAAGGCCAGACTGGACAGAGAGGAGCCATTAAACTCAGGGAAGTAATGAGAGCCCTATAGCCGAGTTGGCTAGTATAGAAATGCCTCGAGAATAGCCCATTGTAGACTGATAATGGTGGGCCTTTGTAGCTATGTAGTATCTTACTATGGTTGAGCAAAAGCCAAAAACAAGTTAAATAGAACTTTTCAGAGGAAAAAAAAACACAAGATCACAAATGCTCAGTCCTTTTACTAGACTTCACCCTGCACACTGGCATTTCAAATAATTGTGTTAGTTATTTATCACTGCCTAACAGCCTACCCCAAAACCAAGGGGCCTGAAACAATGTTTATATTTTGCTCATAATTCTATTGGGTCCAGACTCAGCTGAGAAGTTCTTCTGCTTGTCTTGATTGTGATTATTTATGTGGCTGTCCAACCTCAGGGCTGGCTCATCTGGGGGATCTCATCTGGAAGATGATGTCGGTCCAGGAGTCTCTCCCTTAGGAGGCTATTCCAAACTTCCTCACACAAAGGCAGCACCATTCAAGCAGGGGCAGGAAGCTGCAATGAATGTCTCTTGGGGCCTGGGATCAGATGTCACAAATAGTACCCAGTCCACATTCTTTTGGTCAAAGCCAGTCATGAAGCCATTCCAGGTATACAAATTGTTGGGGGAGGGGAGGACTCTACCTCTTAATAAGGGTTAGCAAGGCCATATATTGCACAGAGGTGTGTGTGTGTAGGAAACGAGGAATTATTCTAGCAACTACCACTCTAACAATGTCTTAACCCACACAACTCCAAATATCTAGCTTTCACAACATCTGAAGTATCCCTTCCTTCTACTTTCACTTGACTCATCTACATATTCCTGACTTCATCCCAAAAGCTCCAAACTCAGGGCCCCTGGGTGGCTCAGTCAGTCAGGTGTCTGTCTTCAACTCAGGTCATGATCCTGGGATCCTGGGATGGAGCCCCCACATTGGGGTCCCTGCTCAGCGAGGAGCCTACTCCTCCTCCTCCCTCCCCTAGCTTGTGCTCTTTCTCTCAATCCCTATCACTCACTTTCTCTCTCAAATAAATAAAGGCTTAAAAAAAAGAAATCTCCAAAATCTGAATATGCTAGTTTTATCAATAAGTGTGTTTACAGTAGCATCATAACTTATATAACTTATTAACATTATTAATAACTTTTTTCATCTCACAGGCTCAGTACAATACTCTTCATATGTGAATTATTAAAATATATAATTATAAGGATAATGAGAAGCATATTCCTTGTTCCCATATCACTCCTCTCTACTAGGACCGGCATTTGACGACTTCTGACGAACATAACACTTTTTATATTTGACATCAATTTCATAATTAAAATTATGAGTCCTATGTAATCAAGTTAAAAACTCTCTGAAACATGTGAGTCCTCATGGAGACCCTCCTCATCAGATTCTTGAAGGTAAGTGACTGGTGAGAAAATCAGTCATCCTGATTTGTATAGTACAATGTGCAGTTTGGGGTCCTAAACAAGAGATGGAAGAAAAAACACTGGAATGAGGAGTTTTTAAAACCTCCTAATTAGGGGCACCTGGGTGGCTCAGGTCTGCCTTCAGCTCAGGTCATGATCCTGGGGTCCTGGGATCAAGCCCTGCATCAGGCTCCCTGCTCGACAGAGTCTGCTTCTCCTTTTCTCTCTTCCTCTGCCTCTTCCCCTGCTTGTGCTTGCTCTGTCTCAAATAAATAAATAAAATCTTAAAAATAAAATAAAATATCCTAATTAAAGAAAATCTGCTTTGCTTTTCCTTTATAACTCAAACTGACTATAACATTTTAAGCATAATGACGTGAACTTACTATTGAACAAGAGATGATTAGCCTAAAAACATAAACAAACAAACCAATAAACGACCTTCAAATGCTCTTCTGAGATCATTTTATCACAATTGTTTCTGCTGGAAAAGAGAGAGAGTCCAGGTGATACAATCAAAACTGTTAGGAGAGGCAGCCTGAGTAGTATCCTCTCACCCCATTATGTCCATGAACAGACCCCTTTGCGGCTCAACCTACTTCAAGGTCACTGGACAAGATTCTGAGACAGGCTTCCCTGATTCCCCTTGGCAGACTGAGGCAGTTTTTCTACTCTGTGATTGATCGCAGCATTACCTGGATATTCTTAGTCCAAACTCTCGTGTGAAAGTCTTGAATAATTTGCAACTCCTGCCATGAGCTCCACACCTGATTTATTACACGCCGTCATCGCAGCTGCCTGTCTGTGTACCGAGGCAACCGATAGCAAGAGCACACAGAGTGCGGGAAGGCCCCATCCCCTCAACAAGATGGACAGTGGAATTAGATCCTACGTGGCAAAAACTTCAAACTAAGCACACCTGGTTTCCTGTTAGCAGCTTAGTATTGACCCAACCAAGCCTCCACTCCTCCTTTGCCCAAGATCCTCCCTTTCTTTCATAACCTCTCTCTCACCTCTGTTCTACCAAATGCTTGAACCACCATAAAAGTATCCCCCACTTTGTTCTATTGCAAATAACCCCACTTGGAAATGAGCTGAATGAGAGAAACCACCCAAACCAAAAGAAGAATGCAAATGGGCAAGACCTGAATTTCAACCAATACAAAACAACAGCCAATACTCATTCAGAATTATCTAGGAAGCATTTCTCCCAAAATAACCTAGCTGTTAGCTCACGGCATAAGTGCTCCTGTTTTTGAGCTAGTGGTGTCACTGCCACTAATCAGCTCCATTATGTGTGAAAGATTACCACGTATTCTCCTTTATCATAGTTTTGTTTCATTTAAGAATAGCCTTCCCACAAAACATGCAAAGACATTCTGCCCCTGAATTGTACACTTGAAATGGATTAATCATATGGCATGTGAATTATATCTCAGAAAAGGTGAGAGAGGGGTTGAGATTCTTACCTGTCATGTTTTCTCTCAGGGCTGCTGAATGCTGATTCTTAGAGGGAGGTGATTAAGCCTCCCCACCCCCCAGACCCCAGAGTGCAGGAACCCAGATGCCTGCAGAGGCTGGGGGAGTGGACTCTATGATTACATAAAACCCCAATGGGAAATATGGAAGTTCACCTGTGATGTGTCGAATGCTTGTGTACTCCCCAAATTCATACCTTGAGTCCTAACCCACAGTGTGATGCTACACAGTGACATGGTCTTCGGGAGGTAATTAAATTTAGATGAGGTCATAAGGGTGGAGCCCCCATGGTGGGATTTACATCCTTACAAGAAGAAAGCAAAGCGCTCTCTCCACCATGGGAGGACATAGCAAGAAGGTGGCCACCTGAAAGCCAGGAAGAATCTGCCAACCAGGAACTGAATCTGCCAACACCTTGATCTTGGACATTCTAGGTGTTGTGCACAAGATTGCGAATCTGAGAAACCACCAAGGAGCCGACACTGATGCAAACACACGAGGGTTTATTTACAAGCTTGAGCTTGGGTCCAAGTATACCCAACACAGCAGAGCAGGGACTTGGACCCCGAGGTGGGTTTCAGCTTAGTTTTAAGGGCTGCTCTAGGGGACCTCCAGAAGGGGTGGAGGAATTTCTCAAGTTCTGTTTACACTCTGATATGGGGCTTTCAAGGGCATTGAGCTCTGTTCTCATTCTAATAGGGGCTTCCTGCCCTTGGCTTGGGCTCTGTTCTCATTCTAATATGGGGCTTTCTAGGGCATTAAGCTGTAAACTGTTTTTTTCCTGTAACTGAAGTAATGTAAAGTTCAGCTCTTATTCACAGGGGCCTGGGATGGCTGTACTTGTGCTAACGCTGAACTTAAAGTGGAATGGCCTTAATTTTCTCGGCCTCCACACTAGGCTCCAGAATTATTAGAAATAAATGCTTGTTTTCTTAGCCATCCAGTCTATGGTACTTCGTTAAAGCAGCCCAAGCAGATTGATACGTCATTACCTGACATTCTAGAAGAATATAGCCTTCTTTATGCTTAGACACCTTTACCTAAGTCGTCAGGCATGGAGTTGTTCATAAAGTTCTTAGTACTTGAAAATCTTTGGCCTAAAGAACAAACAGAAGACACCTCTATCTTAAAAGTCTGTACTATTTCAGGATCCTCTTTAGACAGGTTTTGTAGGAAGAAAATGACACAGGCTTTTAAGATGTCCTGAACAGAGCTGGAGAAAAAAGTCATTTAAGGTCAAGTTAATGAAGGAAAAGTTCCTGGGGAGATTTTAACTCAATTTCATGAAACATGGCAGTCACTAGGTGTTTAATTAGCTCCTGCATCTTGATACGCCTGCCCTCCCCTCTAACACCAAACACAGCTCACTTGAAATATCCTCTGAGGTGATCCTGAAGAAGGCAGATAAATTTGAGACTGGCTTAGAGCCTGACTCCAATTTTGGTCTCTAAACTAATAGGTTACAATCCTATCCATAGTTATTTAATGAATACAAAGTTATCTATTAAATTCTGTGTCTCTAAAGTTTTTTTCTCCTTTTGACTACAGAATAAAACTATTTTCAAACTTTATGAAAGGAACCTGCCACATCCATACCAAAACTGGTCAGAATTCTTGCTATTCTCTGAAGAGGACATTCACCACCCAAGACCCTACACCACCCCACACTAATTTCATTTTCGAGAAAATTTAAATAATTACTAGTAACAACTGAGACCCTTTATGAAGAATAAAATGGTCTGCATATTTTAAATCGTGAGCAACAAAGGATGCTATATTTAAAAGGCCACAGTGATTACAGGTGGAAGAAAACGTAGCCGTGTCTCTCCTCATTGTTCATTTTAACAGTGAAAAGCACACCAGCGCTTCCTTAGTGAGATGCTGGGCACACAGGAGGTCTGTAATGAGGAGAAGGAGGAAGGAATAAGAGAGAATGACCAGATGCCTAAAGCAATATCTAAAGGAATATAGTCATCAAAAGTCATCATTATGACCAGCACAAATCTCCCTAGAAAATGCTCATCACAAAGAGCTTATATTGTTGGACCCTGGCTCACGGGTGCCAACGTGGCCCGGTGGACGCCCCAGAGACCCAGACCCCAGACAGGCAGATGCAATTAGCAAGAGGGTTTATTGAACGTTTGCGCAAACGGGCTCTCCGCCTCCGAGGAGGAAAAGAGCCCCGATTAGCAGTTACAGGTATCTTTTATAAGGCAAAAGGAAAGAAACTGCCTAAAGACAAAAGAACCGCGGGAGTCTCGTAGCATCCAGGTTGATTTCGGGGAGGGTCAACATGAACCTATTCAGGGACATTCCAGTCAGGGTGTGTGGGGGGGGGGAACGGTTTTCTTATTGTGAACAGAATGCTTTTAGTTGCTAAAATTTCAGGAAGAAGACTGGATGGGCTGCCTCTGGATTAGGGCTGGCCCTACTTACAAGGGGGGAGGTTTCTTCATTCCCTCCTCTTGTTTGGGCTGATTTTAACCTTAAAATCTTAGGGAACATTTATTTTTTCAGTTTGGAGGGCCCGACATTGCTGAGTTAATACCAGAGCTTGGGTAATAGACAATCTTTCTCGGATGAACTGGAGCAGCTGGTTGAGGACGCAAGGGCCGAAAGTTAGCAGCAGGAGCAGGATAACTAGAGGGCCCATAATGGTAGAGATTAGGGTGGTCAACCAGGGAGACTGGTTAAACCAGCTTTCAAACCAGCCCTGCTGGGCCTCCCCGTCCCTTTGTCTTTTATTTAACCTTTCCCTGAGTTTGGCCATGGAGTCTCTGATGACTCCAGAATGGTCTGCATAGAAACCGCATTCCTCTCCCAGGGCCGCACACAGTCCTCCCTCTTTCAGGAATAGTAAATCCAAGCCTCTCCTGTTTTGAAGTACTACTTCTGAAAGTGAGGTGAGGGACTGTTCTAGCTTAGAAACGGACTGCTCTAGTGTCCGTAGATCCTCATCTACAGCTGTTTGGAGTTCAATATAATGTTGTGAGCCCTGGATCAGAGCAGCTGCGCCAGTACCCACTCCAGCAGCGACCCCTAGTCCCAACATAACGGCTAAGGTTAGGGAGACAGGTTCGCGCCGAAAACGGGTGGGAGGTTTATCATACTGATTTTCTAGAGTTTCAGCAGGGTGATAGAACACCCTGGGTATGATCTGCACCATGACACAGAAGTCATTTGAGCTATTTAGAACCTTAGCCGACACACAGGGGGTGAGGCCTTTGTTGCATGCCCACCAAGTTCCCGGCTGGGGTTCCAGGTAAGAATCAGTCCCCAAAATCGGGGTGGTAGTGTTACAGAGTCTCTGGTAGCCCCGGGGGGGTGTTCCTATGCAGGTTCCCTGTCCTGTAACTTCTGTAAGGGTGAATTGTGGTTGGGAGTCGGGTGTGCATCCCTGAGTGCTAGTGATGTTATTATAGGTCCCTGAAGTAGCAATTCCCTCATAATAAGGGGGAGGGGAAGCAAGGCAGAGCCAGCAGGATTTAGTTACATCGGGGCTGGTTCGATTAAGGGCCAGGAATGCCCCTATGATAAGATTAAACAGTCGTTGTCCCGTCTCGGGTGACGACCCAGGGGTTGGAGTGACCGCGAAGTTAGTGGGTGCGGCGCTCCCTGCGGCTAGGGCCGGGGCTGGTAGTTTAGCAGGAGCTCTTTGTTCCCCGAGGACCGCGTTAGGCCCGATCGCCACGGGGTCTGGGGATTCTATTTTTAGTTTAATTCTGAATATAAAACCATCATCTATTCTTTCTTTGTATAACCTGAGTCCCCACGTATATCCATTGGCCCAGTAAGTAGCCCTTTTTCCGGGCTCCGTGAAGGATATCCGTAGGGGATGACACCACCCTTGGCAGGGCCCATAATTAAGGGTTTTCCATTTGCTAAATGTCGGGTGAGTATAGTTAGCCTTGACAGTGATATAATCCCAGGAGGAGGAGGGCCTCCATTCTGTATCCCCCGTAGTTTTACAACCCCAATTTTTACAATAAAAATATTCCCCTCCTCCACAGGTGGGATTTAGCCTGCGATCTCTGTGGTGCCCGGGACAGACATAAAAGGGAAGAGTGCTTAGCATGGCCCTTCTGTCAGGCGTGCCACATCCTCCCCATGGGTCTAATCCCAGTCGCCCTGGAGGGCTTTCTTGGTTAGGGGCTCTAGAGGTGTCGAAGTATCCCTCTAGGTCCCATGGGCTAGGGGCCCCTATGGTTAGCTTGCATAGGTCAGGATATAGGTCAGGCCACCAGGTTCCCACGGGGGCGGTCTTAGTTATAGACCAGACCTCGTCACCCCCAGACGTTAGTACCTGCCAGGTTAACCTTTTGAGGGCATGAGGGTCACCTCTGGCGGAGGTGAAGAGCGCTAGGAGAGGTAGGAATATTACAACTGTCATTGAACAATTTTTGAAAGTCTTATCTTGAGCGGGTTTTGGGTGCGGTGGAGCTTCCATTGGAGCGGCTCGTCCGGTCCGTCCTGGCTGGCGTCAGCGGTGCTCGTTGATGGGGCGCGCTTGACGTGTGAGGCGTGGACCCAAGCAGCAATGCCGTCTACCTTTAAGGCGGTTGGGGTGGTCAGTAGGACAGTATATGGGCCCTTCCAGCGGGGCTCAAGCGTCCTGGACTGATGTCTCCTGACGTAGACGGAGTCCCCGATCTGGAACGGGTGTGGGCCGGTTGTGTCTCCGGGGCGGTAGACAGCCGCAAGGGGTTTCCAGATCTGGTGCTGGATAATCTGGAGTGCCTTTAGCCTGTCCTGTAAACCGGGAGTGTTAGCAAGAGGGTCAATAGCAGAGTCTAGTAAGTCCGTTACTGGTGGGGGACCTCCATAGAGAATCTCGTAAGGAGTTAGCCCATGGCGCGCGGGAGTGTTCCAGACTCGGAACAGAACCATAGGGAGGAGTTGGACCCAGTCTCTAGTGCCAGTCTCCAATGTCAATTTAGTTAGGGTCTCTTTAATTGTTCTATTCATTCTTTCTACCTGACCTGAGCTCTGGGGTCTGTATGCACAATGTAATTTCCAATTTATCCCCAGTAATCTGGCCACCAACTGACTTACCTGGGAGACGAAGGCGGGGCCATTGTCCGACCCTATTACCTTGGGCAGTCCAAACCGCGGGAAAATTTCTTCCAGGATTTTCTTGACAACCACCTGGGCGGTTTCTCGCTTGGTGGGGAAAGCTTCTGTCCAGCCTGAAAAGGTATCTATAAACACTAGGAGGTACTTGTTACCATATTTACCTGGCTTGATTTCAGTGAAGTCTACTTCCCAATTAGTTCCGGGTCTTTCTCCCCTCATCCTGGTTCCCTCAGGCATCTTGAGGTGTTTGGTATTTACCTTAGCACAAGGTACACAAGCATCGGTTACCTGTTGGATCAGGGAGGGGAGTTTGGGAATGTAATAGGTCTGACCTTCTCTCCGGAGGAGTGCTTTTAATTTTTTGTGTCCGAGGTGAGTCCATCGGTGGAGGTGAGTCACCAGTTCTTTGGCCCTTTTCTGGGGCAGGACCGTCTTCCCTTGGTGTTTCCAGACCTTCATTTGCTCGTCATATCCTGCCCCTATTTGCTGGATGATATCTAGGTCGCTGTCTGAGTACTCGAGAGAGAGTTGCCCCGGTGTCCGGACAGCCTCTGGTACTTGTAGGGAGAGGGCCTGTGGGCCTAGTGCAGCGGCCCGTGCTGTCTCATCGGCCATCCTGTTCCCCTCTGCTACTGGGTCATTGCCTCGCTGATGCCCAGGACAGTGAATTATACTCAGTTTTCTCGGCAGAAAGAGGGAATGGAGAAGATCTTGTATTTCTTCTCTGTTTTTGATGTTTTTACCTGCTGAGGTTAGGAGACCCCTTCTACGGTATATTTCTCCATGAACATGGGCAGTTGCAAAAGCATATCTGCTGTCAGTATAAATGTTGACCTTTTTGTCCTTAGCCTTTCTTAGGGCCTGAGTTAGGGCTATAAGCTCTGCCCTTTGAGCTGAAGTCCCAGGCTCTAAGGCACTGGCCCAAATGACAGCTTTCCCATCTACCACGGCTGCCCCGGCTTTACGCTCACCATTTCGTAGAAAGCTACTCCCATCGGTGTACCAGGTTGCTTCAGCATCTGGCAAAGGCTGGTCTGTCAAGTCCCCTCTGGTGCCATGGACTTCAGCTAGGATCTGGTGACAATCATGCATTACTAGGGAGGGGGACTCGGTTTCTGGAAGCAAGGTGGCCGGGTTTAGAGATGTAGCCGTTCCAAACTGTATCCGCTCAGAATTCAGTAACATGGCCTGATAATGGGTGACCCGGGCGTTTGAGAGCCATCGATCAGGGGGCTGGCGGATGACTGTCTCTATGGCGTGGGGGGCCACCACAGTGAGGGGTTGGCCAAAAGTCAACTTGTCTGAGTCTTTTACCAGGACTGCCACAGCCGCTATTATTCGGAGACATGGGGGCCATCCTGCAGCCACGCTGTCTAATTTTTTTGAAAAGTATGCCACGGGCCTTTTCCAGGGTCCCAGTTTTTGAGTTAGGACCCCTTTTGCTATTCCATTATGTTCATCAACATATAGCGTAAAAGGCTTGGTTACATCTGGGAGGCTCAGGGCAGGGGCGGTCAATAAGGCCCTTTTTATTTTGTCAAAAGCCAATTGCTGCTCCTTTCCCCAGTGGTAGGGGGTGTTGGATTTCGTGAGAGGATATAGGGGAGCCGCCATCTCCGCAAACCCGGGTATCCAGAGGCGGCAGAACCCAGCACTGCCGAGGAACTCTCGTAGTCCTTTGGCATTAGTGGGTGCTGGGATCAGGGCTACAGCCTTTTTGCGGCTCTCCGTCAGCCACCTCTGGCCTCCTTCCAGGAGATATCCCAGATAGGTCACTTGTCTCTGGCCTATTTGGGCCTTTTTGGCAGAGGCCCTATACCCCAGTTCTCCCAGTCTCTCAAGCAGGGCCCCCGTACCTTTTACACAATCCTGTTCTGTCCTAGCCGCCAGGAGCAAATCATCCACGTACTGCAGGAGGACGAGGTCCGGATGGCCAACTCGGAAATCTGCCAAATCCCGATGCAAGGCCTCATCGAACAAAGTGGGGGAGTTTTTGAATCCCTGTGGCAGCCTTGTCCAAGTGAGTTGTCCTGAGAATCCCGTCTCAGGATCTTTCCATTCAAAAGCAAAAATAGGCTGGCTTTGAGAGCTTAACCTCAGGCAGAAGAATGCATCTTTTAGATCTAACACCGTATACCAGACATGGCTTGGGGGTAAGGTGCTGAGCAAGTTGTAGGGATTCGGCACCGTGGGATGTATGTCCTCTGTCCTCCAGTTAACCTCTCGTAAATCTTGTACCGGCCGGTAATCTCCTGTGCCGGGTTTTTTTACGGGCAATAGAGGAGTATTCCAGGGCGACTGGCAAGGTATTAAAATGCCCAATTGTAATAGTCTCTGTATATGGGGCCGAATGCCTTCTTTGGCCTCTTTGCTCATTGAATATTGCCGGATCGATATGGGGGTGGCCGAGGGTTTTAAGTTTATAATTATGGGCGGCTGGTTTACAGCTAGTCCCATTCCGGCCGTTTCCACCCAGGCCTGAGGGTAGTTAGTGAGCCATTCAGAATCTAGGGGCTGCACGGACGGTGGAGAGTCCTCGTGCAGCCGGTGTTCATCCTCTAGGCGCAAGGTCAGTACCTGGAGGGGCTGCCCTCCCGCGCCAGTAATAGTGGCCCCTTTTTGCTGAAAATGTATCTGGGCCCCTACTTTTGAAAGAAGGTCTCTGCCTAGGAGAGGGTAAGGGCAGTCTGGGACCAGTAAGAAGGAATGCGTTACTTGCCCAGTGCTCAGGTGGACCTTCCGTTCGGTTGTCCATCGATAAAACTTGCCTCCAGTTGCCCCCTGAACCCAAGACGTTTTAGAGCTCAAGGGTCCTTTTGCCTCAGTTAAAACTGAATGTTGAGCTCCCGTATCGACCAGGAAGGTCACCGGCTGTCCCCCCACTTTAAGGGTTATCCGAGGCTCAGGGGGGGGTTCCTGGCCCTGACACCCCTAATCTTCATCTTCTAGGGACAAAACAGGAATGGGCTTCTTTTTAGGTCCCTGCGTTTGGCCCTTCCTTGGGCAATCTTTAACCCAATGTCCTTTTTCCTTGCAGTAGGCACACTGGTCTCGTTCAACCCGTGGTCCTCTTTTGTCTCCCAGGTCCCTACTCTGTCCTGACTTACTCTGCCCTGAGCCCTGTACTACGGTGGCCAGTATCCTAGTCAGCTCTTTGTTACGTCTTTTATCTCTCTTATCCTCCCTTTCCTCTTGCTCTTTACGGATCCTTTCCTCCCTTTCCTCTAGAGTTTCTCGCTTGTTAAAAACCTTCTCTGCCTCTTTCACTAAGTCCTGTAAGGTGTACCCCTGAAGTCCCTCCAACCGTTGTAACTTATTACGAATATCCGAGGCCGACTGTCCAATGAAGGACATAATTACATCTGGTTGGCGGTCTTCAGCCAAGGGGTCAAAGGGAGTATACATGCGGTAGCCTTCTATTAACCTCTCCAGAAAACCTGCCGGCGTCTCCTCTTTTCCCTGCACTATAGCACGTACCTTTGCCAAATTGGTGGGGCGACGCCCTGCCCCTTTGAGACCCGCTAGGAGTACCTGGCGATAGAGACGGAGCCGCTCCCTACCAGCAACAGTGTCGTAGTCCCAGGTCGGGCGAACCAAGGGGAAAACATCCTCAATCTCATTAGGCAGCTGGGTTGGCCTCCCGTCCGCCCCCGGGACGTTTTTCCGAGCTTCGAGGTACACGCGCTGTCTCTCCTCCGTGGTGAGGAGAGTCTGCAGGAGCTGTTGGCAGTCATCCCAGGTCGGCTGGTGGGTCAACAGAATTGACTCAATTAATCCGGTTAGCGCCTGGGGGTCTCGGGAGAAGGAGGGGTTATGAGTTTTCCAGTTGTAAAGGTCAGAGGCAGAGAACGGCCAATATTGCATCTGGCCGCCTACTGACCGGAGGGGAAATGCCTGGGAGGTCCAGACGTCTTCCGACTCTCCCCCGCGCTCTCGCCGAAAGCGGAGGCGACTGGCGAGCGGGGGTGAAGCGAGGGGTTGCCCCTCTGCCCCCGTAGAGTCGGGGGACGGAGCTGAGGGAGCGGAGGGAGAGGTAGGGGCCTCCGAGCGGGGCGTTGGGGGTTGGGCATAAGGGGGAGGGGAGGAGTCCAAGAGAAGGAGACTGTCCTGGTCCCCTGGGAGCACAGGCGGCTCCTTAGGTTTTGATTCAGGAAATTTTAGGGGGCAAAGGGTGGATGGAGAGGAGGGACGGGGAATTGGGGGAGTGTGGCAGGGAGGGAGTGAGGGTCTCGGGCCCGGTCCCCCTTGAGAAGGGATAAAGCAATTTATCCAGGGGGGGGGATTCTTAGCGAGATCCTCCCATACTATAATGTACGGCACCTGATCGAGGTGTCCATTGGGTCCTGGCTGGAAGACCAGGGCCTTCACCTGCAAGATAATGTCAATATTAAAAGTTCCGTTCCTGGGCCACCCGACGTTGAAAGCCGGCCACTCTGAGGAGCAGAAGGTGACCCATCTTCGTCTTCTGACTTCGACCGAAAGATTGTGTGCCCGGCCGGCGACTTCTTTCCAGTGATCTAGAGTGAGGCTTAAAGGGGTGGTTACAGTCTGCCCCATGGGTGTAGAGAAGGGGTGAGCGGTGAGGAGGAGGACAGGAAAGGAAGAGAAACACGGAACGAACAGACGCACACGAACGACAGGACTGGCGCGGCAGATTCAGATGGGAGCGGTCGCGAACAACGACCTTCCCTGAAGAGGAGGGAGTGCCGGGGCTCCGTTCCTCTTCCAGACCACTCCGGAGTCCGACTCCGGAGGGGGACCAGGGGTCTCGGGCACGTCTGCCTCCCCCGCTGGTCCAAATACAGAATACAGAGTACAGCGTCCTGCAGGCACAATACAGACCCGGCACAAAACAGACCCGGCCAGTCAGACAAACGGACGAGACAGATATGACATTTAGCGAGCTCGGTCTTACCTCCTACCGGTCTTAGGATTGAGTCTGGGGCGTCTCAGATCCCGGACGAGCCCCCAAATGTTGGACCCTGGCTCACGGGTGCCAACGTGGCCCGGTGGACGCCCCAGAGACCCAGACCCCAGACAGGCAGATGCAATTAGCAAGAGGGTTTATTGAACGTTTGCGCAAACGGGCTCTCCGCCTCCGAGGAGGAAAAGAGCCCCGATTAGCAGTTACAGGTATCTTTTATAAGGCAAAAGGAAAGAAACTGCCTAAAGACAAAAGAACCGCGGGAGTCTCGTAGCATCCAGGTTGATTTCGGGGAGGGTCAACATGAACCTATTCAGGGACATTCCAGTCAGGGTGTGTGTGGGGGGGGAACGGTTTTCTTATTGTAAACAGAATGCTTTTAGTTGCTAAAATTTCAGGAAGAAGACTGGATGGGCTGCCTCTGGATTAGGGCTGGCCCTACTTACAAGGGGGGAGGTTTCTTCAATATGGGGGAGAGAAAGGAGTTTTAGCTTGAAGTCACAAGGAAAGGTCCATAGTGATAATTCTCTGACAGAAGGGAGATAAGAATTAAAGGTGGCAAAACATAAGAGCATAGCACAGAGGCAAGAATGTGCAGGGTGTCACAGGGGTGGGCAAGTGGCTCTATCGGTAGGAAACCAGGAATTCAATGGTGGAAGAGGCTAGAGAGGCTTGTTGGGGTAGGATGAGAGGGGTCTTGAATATCATGCTTAGGATAGCAACTGTATCCTACACTGAACAGCCATCAGCACATCCAGTAGCCTTGCCTATATAAACAGGACCTGAGGAAAGGGTCTCTGGAGACAAAGATAATATGATCAGATGCGTGCTTTAGAAAGACAACTCTCCTAACAAAGCATAGGATGGCACAGAGCACAGAAGGCACACAAAATTGTAGCAGCAATAATACATTGCTGCTCAGGGGTTCCCCCAGAGAATGTGTGGTACCTCCATAGAGTGAAATGTCAAGGCAGGCATTAAAAATCATTGTCTTAAAAAAAAATGTAATGCTACTTGGAAAAAGAACATGTATATGATATTAAAAGAAAAAAAGCAGAATACTAAACTCTATTATGATGTTTCCAATTTTATTTTTTTTAATTATTCAAGATATACATAAAAGGGTTAGTGATAAATACGCCATATGGAGTTCCACTTCCAGGATGACAATGTGAGAAGCTCCATGGACCCACTCCCCAGTGAAACCAGCAAAGCTGGTAGAAACAAGCCTTAAAAAGTAAAGGTATCTAGAAATTGTCCTCAGGGCAGGTAACAAATGAAGAAACATTTATTCAATAAAACTTTCTGAAACAATGTATGAATAGTGTGGCATCTAGGCCACAAACTATTCCCTCCTTCACCACCAGAATCCCCAGATCGATTTAAAGGAAGGTCCACTGCAGTTGGGCATGGCCAAGAAGATCTGGGGCCCCTTTTACCTCTGTTCAATCAAAGCTTACAGTATCTCACCAAGAGGGATAGGCTGTCTGCATTTCTCATTTCTTTCAACCCCAGGTTATTAAAGAGGTTATATTCCTGTTAAGTGTGGCCAAGAGATCAGGACCTTCCTCCTCTGATATAGACCCTACCCACAAAATGGGGGTTCCACTGAAAGCATGACAGACTGAGAATCTGGGGGGCCCATGCCACCCTCACTGTGGCTCACCTGTGGACCAGCTCCCAGCCTTCTGAGAGGCAAGCTCAGAGCACCAGAGTCTACTATCTCTCCCTGTGCCCAGAATATGGCTCAGAGTTTGTCCAGGAGGAGCTGGAGTCCATAAGAAAAAGGAGCTCCAGAATTCTCCACCAAGGATGTGGGCAAGTTCCAGTCAAAGGAGCTCAAGACAATAATAGCTCCTCTTATTTAAGATGGACAAGCTGAGCCATTGACCAGCTAGTTCACCAGAGAGATCCAGGGAAAGAGGCCACCAAGAGCCATCCCAGGGTTCAAACAAACCTTAAAGACTAGCCTAAAAAAAATTACCTCTACCCAAATGTAATTGGTTTAGACTGTTGAACAAGCGATGCCCAGTGCACTGGGGAAAACAGTAGAGAAATCACAAGGTAATTAGTGGAACCGAATGGCATGAGTGTGAAGAAGAGTAATGCCAAAATGCAGCAGACAGATTAGCAGAGAAATGATGGAAAGGCAAAACTACCACCCTCCCAGGAGGATTGTTCACATGCCTGGGCTAACCCTCTGAAGATTCATACAGCTTCACACCGTGGAAGAAATAGATTTCACAAGAACAGCCCAGCCAAGTCACACAACAAATAAACAAGCTGATGACAACAAGCCCAGAAAGCAGGGAGGGAAATCGGTACCCAGAGTTGCTACAATATGTTACATAAAATGTGCAGTTTTCAACAACAACAAAATATAAGAAATGCAAAGAAATAGGGATGGGGGCACCTGGGTGGCTGTCAGTTAAGCATCTGCCTTCAGCTCAGGTCATGAGCCCAGGGTCCTGAGATGGACCCCCACTCAGCCTCCCTGCTTGGCAGGGAGTCTGCTTCTCCCTCTACCTCTTTCCCTCACCCCAACTTGTGCTTTCTCTCTCTCTCATTCTCTCTCTGTCTCCAATGAATAAATAAAACCTTTAAAGAAAAAAAAAGAAATATGGATAGGAACACAAACTCAGGGCAAAAAGAAAAAAAGCAGGCAACAGAAATTGCCTTTGAGAAGGACCGGCCGTCAGGTTTAATAACAAAAATCTTCAAAACAGCCGTGAAAAAAAAAACATGCAAAAACGGATGTAGATCATGCTTAAAGAAGTAAGTACAGTATGAAGACCATGTCTCACCAAATAGAGAATGCCAATTAAGAGGCAGAAATTATTTAGGAAAAAAAAAAAGAGAATTCTGGTGTTGAAAAGTACCATAATAAAATTATTAGTTCATTGGAGGGGCTCAATGGTAGATTTGAACTGGCAGACAGGAGTCATGAGAAATTTTGAAAATAGATGGAGAGAGATTGTATAATCTGAAAAACTGCAAAAATTGAAAGCAGAAAAATGAACAGAGCCTCAGAAACTTGGAATACCATAATGGATACCAATATATATGTACTCCAGAAGAGAGGAGAGATAATGGAGCAGAAAAATTATTCTAAGGAATTAATGGCTGAAATTGTTCTAAATTTGTTGAAAAGTCTTAATCTGCACATCCAAGGAGACCAACAAACTCTGAATGGGATAAACCATATTAAAATGCTGAAGGTCAAATGTAAAGAGACCATCTTGAAAGCAGCAAGATAAAAACACACTATAGGATATATGTTGGATGTGGTTATCTGTAAGAGGAAGGGGACTGGATGTTGTCTAGATTATTTTGTATGGTTTTCTTCTTTTAAAAATTAGCATGTATTGCTTTTAAATTAAAAATCCTGTAAAATATACTATTAAATTAAAATAAATGAATAGATTATTTCAGTGTTCTGAATGTAAGGTGGTGAGAACATGGTTGGAAATGGAATTGGTGGGGAAATTGGTGTGCTATTCACGGCCATGTGGAGTGTACTGTGTCCTCTTGGTCTGGCTGGATGCCTGTCCAATTGCTATCAACTTTCCTTGACTTTAAGATAAGAACTATATAATATATTTGAATTGCACCATGCTAAAAATAAAAACCAGCTAGTAAAAACAAAATCTATGACACTGATGATGATGGATGGGAGGAAATATAAACTAGAAAATGTATAGGAAGCTAAATACTGTCTTTACAAAGCTCTGTTTTTTCATGCCAGTGTCCACATGAAAATAGGTTCTTACTAAGACATCTCTGATTTCTCTTTTTCTTTCTTTTTCCTTTTTTTTTTTTTAAGAGAGATAGATGGGGCAGAGGGAGAGAGAGAGAGAGAATCTTAAGCAGGCTCTACATACAGCATGGATCCTGGCATGGAGCTGGATCTCACAAACCTGAGATCATGACCTGAGCTGAAACCAAGAGTCAGATGGTTAACTGCCTGTGTCACCCAGGCACCCCAGTCATCATGATTTCTTTCCATAGTCTTCCTCAAGCTTATCCCACAATTATTGCTTCAGTGTGATAGCCATTCTCAGTCTCTCCACGGAAGCTATCACTTGGATATGCCCTGATTTCCACCTTTACTAACCTTTGAATGTTAGGTCCATGATCCTCAATTTGTGTTATTGTTTTTATTACACAGATAGTTGCTTCATTTTTTTAAAAAGATTTTATTTATTTATTCATAGAGACACAGCTAGAGAGAGAGAGGCAGAGACACAGGCAGAGGGAGAAGCAGGCACCATGCAGGGAGCCTGATGTGGGACTCGATCCTGGGTCTCCAAGATCACACCCCAGGCTGCAGGCGACGCTAAACCGCTGCGCCACCGGGGCTGCCCAGATAGTTGCTTCATAAAATAGTTTCAAATACTATTTGGTCAGGCTCCTCTAGGTAGTGACATAAATACTCAGGTATTATTGCATATGTTCCAATGTTTCCTTTGGAAACAGAGAATATAATCTCAAGAGCATAAAAGAAAAATCAAGTAGACCCACAGACCTTCAGCAGATCCTCAGTAATTCTTTTTGCCCTGAGTCCTGCTTCCCAAAACATGTGATCCTTCTTAGGGATTCCAACACAATTTCGTGGATCAGATTCAAGAGGCTGGAAAACCTGATGAATTTTGTGTGCAATTATAGGTGAGTGTGTGTGGATGAGTGAGATTCATTTTTATGTGATACAATCCATGCCTTTCATCTGATTCTCAAAAATATTCTTTACCTGGAAAGGCCAAGAATTTCAGCTCTCTAATGACCTCAACTCTAATAAGTTATTTCTTCTCGTAGTCTCAAATCACTTTAGTAATTCTTAAATATACACAAAATGGCAGCATGAAAAGTTTTGAGAATTTCTCTGAGACTCAAGAGTAGAAGTCAATTAAATATAGAATAATCCACTAAAATTATCTGAGATATATTCTATATTCAAGTAATTAAGAATTCAAGAAGTTTATTTCATCAGGAGCAATCAGGAATATAAAAATATGAAAGTGGAACAAAGTTTCTTTTCAAAATTTTCTTTTAAATTAAGGAAAAACTTAAAGGGTATTGGTCAGGATCAGTCCCTAAAAAGTGGGAAAGAAGGCACCAGGTGGAACAGGATGGTTTCAAGAAACCTCATGTAAAATAAGCACCTAAAAGCAGTCTGGTGCTGAGAAGGTAGATGGTAGAGAAAGGAAGGACAAGAAAAGACTGGAAAAAATATTTTACACTCTTAGTTCATCTGGGTTGCTCTAACAGAATACCATGGATTAAACGGCTGTTAAACAACAAATTTATTTTTCATAATTATGGATGCCAGCAAGTCTAAGATCAAAGTGTAGATTCAGTGTCTGATGAGATCCCACTTCCTGGTGCATAAAGGGTCACCCTCAGGTTGTTCTCCCGTGGCAAAAAAGGGTGAAGGAGCTCTCTGGGGTCTCTTATAAGGACACTTATCCCATTCATGAGGGTTCCATCCCCATGACTAAATCATTTCTGAAAGGGCCCCACCTCTAAATATCATATTGGATGGGGATTAGGTTTCAAATTATGAATTCTGGAGAGACATAAATGTTTAGTCTATCGCACCTACCAAGGAAAAAAAGGAACACCATACAAGCAGATAGTTAATGTTCCCTACTTTCTCCTCATACCTAGGACTAGTCTTCGTCTCTATGATTATTTTCCAGGTTCTTCTTCTTTCTCCTCAGCTTGATTAACTTCTATTTATAAACACATCAAGTTATTTAGAAATACACAATGGATGAATTTCTTATTTAGAAGAATCTTAGAAAACAATTTGACTCTCCTTTTAGTTTTATGGGGGGAACCCAATTTTCTTTGCTGGATGTTCCAATACTAAGCATAAAGCTTTTTCCACTGACACTTCAAGGACCTGAGAGTACTCAGGTAATAAAAAGTTTTCTATCTTGAGAGCAATAGAGGGCCATAAGGGTTGTCTTAGTTCTCTAGCAGTGACTAGGACCAAACCATCAGAAGCACAACTCCATGATCTATAGTCACATGAATACTTTAATATCTTCTCTAAAATGGTTCAGAACTGGTACTTTGAGGGCAATAAATGATTGCCATTGTGTTTTATGACATTTCCTCTCTTGATTTGCTCATTATGAACTTGGTTTTATTTTTGGTCTTTGCAGATGTCTTATTTCTCTCCATTTTCCCTGATCATTTGTCCTAAATGTAGGCCATTCTATTTTTCTCTTGGTACATCTGCCACCTGTGATTCTTCCTTTTCTCATTTCCAAGTCTCATTTCCCTAATCAGTGTGTCTCCTGCCTTGATCATGAGATCTGTTACTCACAAGAGACTTTAGGCATCTTCTCTTTTGTTCTGTCTGAAGGCTGGCAAAGGCTCTTGGTTTTCTTGCCAAAACGTACTTCGTAGAATGAGAAACTAGAAGGAGGTCTGTGAAACTCTGTGCTTATTTTCTTTTTGTGACGATTATCTTCTCTGGTGTGTCTTTGAGGTTATTTGGTGTTTTTTTTTTTCCAACTTAGAAATATCCAAAGAAGAGTTCATCCTGCCCAACATGCTTCCCAAGCCTGCAGGAGGAGTTCAGTAAGTGGTTGTTGACTGGCTTACTGATCCTTTAAGAGCACCCTTAGTATCAGAAAATTTATCTGAAGGTCTAACCTAGAATTGCTTCTACTTCAACTCTTTTCCCACTAATTACTTTAAGCACTTTCCTTCTCAACAATCTAGTTCATGGAGCTCTATTCCCCATTGTCTCATTCTTCCTTCATTTCTGTTCAGTTAAATATTTAAGTGCCTCATAAGCCCATCGTGTGATTTATGTGCTTTTCCTTTTTATTTTTATGCTGTTCTATGTTCTGAAGACTTATCTTTATAAACTGTAATGTCTCTGGTTCCCTGAGGATCAGTGGACACGCTAACATGGTATAAGGGAATGAAATCTCAAGGAAGCAGGAGAAAGGGAGAAAGAAAGCAGAGAAGGA
This sequence comes from Nyctereutes procyonoides, assembly GCF_905146905.1. NCBI lineage: Eukaryota > Metazoa > Chordata > Mammalia > Carnivora > Canidae > Nyctereutes > Nyctereutes procyonoides. Next base: position 60,532,734 of record NW_026575146.1, on the reverse strand, counting down.
GATAGAGCAGACAGGGAGGGAAGTGTCACTCATCAGACCACCACGTACCAGCAAGCACAGCCAATGACTCAATCATACAGGATAATTTTAGAGATGCCAATTATACCACCACTTCTCAGGAAAGTATGGGAGTGCAGGAGGAAAAAGAATTTACCTGCTGACCCCTTATTATTTTCTTACTCTCCCACTGGTGTTGATTCACCCACGCTTTTCCAGTTACATCATCCAGTGCTTATGGCAACTACAGGAACTCAGAGCCCCATGGCTATTGATTCAGCCCTGCTGGCACTCAATGAAGTGATTCTCTTGCCCACCTGGTACCATAGTGCAGAGCTTCTCCATCTCTGGTGATTGATTATGGCGACAACATTAGCAACCTGGACCATCACCCTAGGGACTGCAGAAGCCAATTTCAAGCCCATTTCCTCAGCAAGCGGAACCAATGCCCATTAACTGGGTCCCACATAACTCCCTTTATAGAGAAAAATAACTTATTAGATCCTTACACACTGCTTCTATCATTTTCCATGTGGAGCCAAACTCATTCTTCAGTATCAATTTGTGCCTTTTTTAAAACTTCCCTCATACAGCTCTCTCCAGTGAGGACCCTCTTACTTCTCATAACTCTGACTCTGTCCCTAACTCTCAAAATTATTGTCTTTGAAGTCCACGGTCTTCACTTACATTTTCCTTCCTCCATTCAATCTGTGCTGGCTTTCTTTGATCAAATGCTGAAATGTTTTGCTGTATTTCTGTCCTTTACCAGCGGCTCCACATTCTCCCTGCCCATTGCCCTGCTATACCCCTGAGGGATCACTATATACCTTAATTGCCTGTCCAACACTCCATAAATCAGCCTGCAATTGTTGGACACTTGGAGTCACTTACCATATATTACGATTATAAATATTACCTAATATTTGCGTCTATCTATGATTGTTTCCTGAGGATATGTTCCTAGAAGAGAAAGTACTATGCAACTGGAAGGTTTAATTGATATTGAATTTTCTCTCAAAGAATACTAAAGTACATGTTTATTGACATTCTTAACATATGAACGACCTTGTCCAAAGTATTTAACAAAATAGAAAGATAATATGTAATATAATGATGGATATTCAATGCCATGTAATGCAAAAGCATAAGAGATTTTATTCATTCATTCATTGGCCTTTATTTTTCAGACTTTTCTATGATAAATATAACTAAGAGGAGACCTATTTTGTAAATGACATTTACTCTCACAGCAAGCAACCTATATGTTTAAAATTTAATATCATATTTACACTTCACAGAAGCACTAGATGTTTACATCATAAACAAGTACAACAGTGAATTTCACATTATTGAATGGGACTCAGAGCATTATCAACTTTCTTTCTATTAGGAGAGAAAAGTTTTATGACCTGATTTTCTTTTTTGGTGCTTAAGAAAAGTCCATAAAAATTCTCCTTCATGAAGATTTACTCTTTTGGGGTCATGAAGCTACCTTCTGTGTAATTTCAGAATTCTCTTGATAAACTATGTTTACTATATGTATCATCCAACAGCTGTGCTAGTACTTAAAAGCTGGCAATGAATATGTATCCTGTGGATTTAAATTCTTAAGTTTTTAAATATAGGATTTTTAGTTTATGTTTACCTTCCAGCACAGAGGTATATACCAGATGTTTACCATAATTCCATTTTATTTTGCTTTCCCTAATCTTTACCAATATTTTAGCACCAAATTGCATCTAACTAATTTGGAAATATTTTAATTATATTAGAAAAATCTAAGTCATAAAAAAACAAAAGTGTTCTCTAAGATATAGTAAAGAATAGATAAGTGTAAATATGCCAAATCTAAAGGCTTCTGTATCAAATGGGTCATAATACAATCAGAAAAGTTCTTGGATAATTACTGCAAGGCATTCCATCATAAACTATTTTTAAAATTTACCATTGAGAGGTGCCCAGGTGGCTCAGTGGGGTAAGTGTCTGCCTTCAGTTCAGGCCATGATCTCAAGGTCCGGAGATTGAGCCCCACATCGGCCTCTTGCTCAGCGTGGAGTCTGCTTCTCCCTTTAACCTCAGCCCCTGTTCTCTCTCTTTCTCAAATAAATAAAGTCTCTAAAAAAATTTACCAGCGACTTCCCATGTCACTCAAAACTTTAATGTTTGATAGCAAACTGCTCATCTTTTCTCCTTCCCTTTTGAGCAATTGTATTATCTCAGAGTAGCTTTCTTCCAAATTTTCTGAGTCAATGTAAAAAATAAAAGCTTTACCATGGGTAAGGCTTATCTTTTTTATAATTCGCTTAACAACATAAAACAAAGAATTTGTAGTAAATTATTCTGGCAGTAAATTGTCAAGTCTGGTTGCCAGACTCTCTCCTTCCTAATAATAGGACTATATTACTATTCCTACATAATGGATTAAGTAAATATGCTCCAAAACAATGCTAAAATCTCTGGTTTTAAAGTGGTACAGTAAGATGACTCTGCCTCTTCTTCTACAAATATATCCTATATAAAAGATAATAAGGCCTAGAGGATACTATGCTAAATGAAATAAGTTAGAGAAAGACAAATACCACATGATTTCACTTATATGTGGGATCTAAAAAAACAAATTAATAAATGAACAAAAGCAGAATCAATCCTATAAGTACAGAGAACAAATTGATGGTTGCCAAAGGGAAGGGGGTTGGGAGGGATGAACAAAATGGGTGAAACTTTCCAGTTATGGAAGGAATAAGTTATGAGAATGAAAGGTACACCATAGAGAATATAGTCAATGATATTGTAACAGCATTGTATAGTAATAGGTGGTAGCTACACTTGAGGTAAGCATAACATAACATATAGACTCGTTGAATCTCTATGTTGTGCATTTGACACTAATGGAATAATGTGTGTCAACTACAATGACATTTTTAAAAGAGAATAAGAAGCAAAAATACATATCTATCTCAGTAAAAAACAAAATCATCTAAACTGAAGCACAAAACATGAGGACTACATACCACATATGGTGAAAACCAAGCAAGAGAAAAGAAAGAGCATTGACCTAAAAGATGTGGACTTAGAAAGCTATTGCTCCATTCTTACAAGAAAAAACCTGAACAAACTGTAAGTCAATGACTTTTCTTGATCACATCAGAAAATTTTCACAGCAAACAATCAGCTCAAAAACTAGAAAAGACAAATAAATGCCTGAGGAAGAAACAGGACTCAGTCTTGCCTAAGGCAGATAATGCAGAACTCCATATAAACCAGGGGAAGGGTGTTGAAATCATAGGCCTCAGATGCTGGTAGATATCCACTGGAAACCAAGAACAAAGTGGGGAAAATAAAAGATACTCTACCCATATGGAAGGGCCAAGAATATTTGTGAAGACTGTGACTACTGCCAAGGAGAGAAGTCTAAAGCTGAGAGACCTGTAAAAAGACCACCTTTGTAGGAAGTAGCACACAGGGAGGACCCAAAGTTAAGCATAGAGACAAAAGCAAGGTCATTCAAGGCATTTTTCTCTGGTGTTCATCAGAACAACAATCATCAATTCTGGCAACCATAGCAACAACAAAAATCAAACCAAACCCAACTCCTGACTAGATTAACAAAACTCTCTACACTAAAAGATTAACCTCAGTATCTCCTGTTCTTACACATCATGAAGAGATTTCAAAAAAACAAAACAAAGAGAAGGTATAATGAAAGACACAGTCTGAAGAGATAAAGAAAACATCAGAACCAAACTAAAACAAGGCACAGATGCTGGTACTATCAGACAAGCAATTTAAAATAACTATGATAGGGACCCCTGGGTGGCTCAGTGGTTGAGTGTCTGCCTTTGGCTCAGGGAGTGATCCCAGGGTCTTGGGATGGAGTCCAACATCGGGCTTCCTGCCAGGAGCCTGCTTCTCCCTCTGCCTGTATCTCTGCCTCTCTCTCTGTGTCTTTAATCTCTGTGTCTTTAAAATCTTAAAAAAAATAAAAATTAAAATAAAATAAAATAACTATGATATATATGGGAAAGTCTCCAAAGAAAAATAAAGATAATAGGGAAAGGAGCCTGGAAATTTTATCAGGCAGATATAAGAAAAAATGCAATAGAAATACTAGAAATATAGGGACACCTGGGTGGCTCAGTGGTTGAGTGCCTGCCTTTGGCTCAGGGTGTGATCCTGGAGTCCCAGTCCCACATCGGGCTCCCTGCATGGAGGCTGCTTCTTTCTCTGCCTATGTCTCTGCTTCTCTGTGTGTGTGTCTCTCATGAATAAATAAAATCTTTAAAAAAAAAAAAAAAGAAATACTAGAAATCAAAAGCACTTGACAGAACTAAAGGGTGTCTTCAACAGGCTCATTAATAGAGTCAACATAGCCAAGGGGAAGAATCAAGGTTGATAGAAATTTCACATTTAAAATCAGAGAAATAAAAAAAAAAAAGTTTGGGAGAAAAACACTAAACATAAAATTCTACATCTGATAAAACTGTCCTTCAAAAGTGAAGGAGAAATTAAACATTCTTACATAAGCAAATAGTAAGGGAGTTGTTGCTGAATTACCTACCCTACCAGAAATGCTAAATGGAGTCCTTCAGGCTAAAGGACTGGACGGTAACTCAAGGCTGTACAAATAAATAGCTCTGGTAAAGGTAAATATGTAGGTAAATATAAAAGTCAGCAGTATTATATTTTTAGTTTATAACTCCTCATTTTAATTCCTATATGATGGGGCACTTGGGTGGCTCAGTTCACTGAGCATCTGCCTTTGACTCAGGGTGTGATCCAGGAGTCCACATCGGGCTCCCTGTGGGGAGCCTGCCTCTCCCTCTGCCTATCTCTACTTCTCTTTCTGTGTCTCTCATGAATGAATAAACAAATAAAACCTTTAATTCCTATATTATTTAAGAAACAAATGTACAAAACAATGGTTATAAGTCTATCTTAATCTGTGTACAATGTATAAAATGCAATGTTAGACAATAACATCATAAAGGAGGAGACAAAGCTATACAAGATCAGAGATTTTGTATCCTGGTGAAGCTGAATTAGCATAAGTCAAATTAGATTGTTTTCTATCTACAGTGTTGATTGTAATTCCAGTGGTAACCACTAGGAAATTATCTAAAAATATATACAAGATGAAATGAGAAGGAAATCAACATAATACACTACAAAAAATCAATTAAAATCCAGAAAACAGCAGTCATAGAAAATGAGATACAGAAAAGGTAAAAGACATGGAGAAAATAAAAAGCAAAATGGCAAGAGTAAGTCCTTTATTAATTTAAACATAAATGGATTAAATTCTCTCATCAAAATTTAGAGATTTGCTGAATGCATTTTTAATTATTAAATAATCACAGCTTACAACAGACCCATTTGACATTCAAAGATAAATATATATTGAAAGTGCAAGCATGGAAAATATATTACATACAAATAGTAATCACAAGCAGCAATAAATGAAATATAGGATGGAAAACAGGATTAATGAAACCAGACTTTGGTTCCTTGAAAAGGTCAACAAAATTGACAAGCCTTTTATCTATACAGACTATGAAAAAGAGATAAAACTCAAATAACTACAATGAGAAATAAAAATGGGGTCTTTATATTTGACCTTACAGAAATAAAATATGATCATAAGAGAATACTATGAACAACTGTACACCAACACATTGGAGGACTTAGATGAAATAGAAAAAATGCTAGAAACACACAATACAAAAACTGACTCAAGAAGAAATAGAAAATCAGAATAAATGTATAACAAGCAAAGAGATTGAATTAGTAATCAAGTCCTGAAACATGCTACAATGTTGATGAACCTTGAAAACATGCTGAGTGAAAGAAATGAGTCACAAAAGTTACATATTGTTTGCTTCCATTTATATGAAATATCCAGAATAGGGGCACCTGGGTGGCTCAGTTGGTTAAACAGCTATCTTCAACTCAGTTAATGATCTCAGAGTTCTGGAATTGAGCCCAGTGTTGGGCTCCCTGCTCAGTGGAGAATCTGCTTCTCCTTCTACCCCTCTCCCTGCTGTGCGTGCTCTCTCTCTTTCTCTCTCTCTCTTTCAAATAAATAAATAAATAAATAAAATCTTTTAAAAAAAAAAGATAGAAATATCCAGAAAAAGTAAAGACAGACATAGAAAACATATTGATGGTCTTCAGCAGGTAAGGTTTGGGGAACTGGGAGAATGCTTAATAGGTATGGGATTTCCTGTTGTAGTGATAAAAATGTTTTGGAACTAGACATTTTGTACTAACTGTATAACATTGTAATGAACTATATTCCACTGAATTTTTCACTTTAAGATGATTTTGTGTTGTATGAATTTCACCTCAATTAAAAAAATACACAAGCAAAACTCGTAAATCTTAAAGAAAAAGTGGAAAAACTCACAATTTTAGGTAGAGATTTAAGCATTCCTCACTCAGGAATTGATGGAAAAAGTAGTCAAAAATCAAATACAATATAGATAAACTAAACAGTACTATGAGTCAGCTTAAACCAATTGATGCTCACAGAACATTCCGTCTAATAGCAGAATACAAGTTTCTCTCAAATGCACAAGATAGACTATATTCTGGACTACAAATTATAACAAGTCTGAAGTAATAAAATTTAAATCATGTAAAGTACATTCTCAGGTGATAATAAAATTAATAATAGAGGAATACCTGATATATAGGAGAAAAGTTACTGTCAACCCTCTTAAGGTCCCTGGGTAGATATAAAAATGAAACTAAAAGAGATTAAGAGGAGAAAAGCATACAAATTTATCTAATATCAGTTTTACATGACACAAAAGCCTTCCAGTTGCATTATGGAAGCAACCCAAGTGCCTATTCATAGGTGAATGGATAAAGAAGATGGTGTGTGTGTGTGTGTGCGCGCACGCGCGCGCGCGATGGAATAGTACTCAGCCATAAAAAAGGAATGAAATCTTGCCATTTGCAGCAATATAGATTAACCTAGAGAATATAATGCTAACTGAAATAAGTCAATCAGAGAAAGACAAATACATGATTTCACTCGTGTGCACAATTTAAGAAACAAAACAAATGGGCAAAGAAAAAAACAAAAATCTCTTAAATACAAAAAAATAAGCTGATTGTTGCCAGAAAGAAGGTTCATGGGAGAATGAGTAATATAAAGGGAATTAACAGCACACTTACCTTGATGGGCATTGAGAAATGTATAGAATTGTTGAATCATTGTATTGTATGCCTGAAACTAATATAATACTATATGTTAATTATACTCTAATTAAATAAATAATACAAATAAAAATGAAAACATAAAAATAATAATAAATGCAAAATTGCAAAACTTGGTTTCAGGCAGAGACACTAGAAAAAAAAATACTGTGATGTTCTGCAACTACTGGCCAGAAAACCATCCCTATGCCACCTTGGAGCCATTCTCCTGACAGCCCCCCAGCCTCCTTGGCTCTGCTCTGATCAGCCAGGCTCAAGTACACAGGAGCCACAGTGAGTACCACTCAGACTCATCAGGAGGCACACATGCCAACACACACCTTGGAGCGCAGCCAAATCCAAAACAACCCAGTAATTAAATCTGGAAAGTCAGGCAATCATCATCTGAGAAGCACAAGCATCTGACAAGCACATCAACCAGTGACAGTACATCTGACAACAGCTGTCATCTGTTAGAGTGATTTCAGAATTATTTTTAAATATCTGAGGACTATCATTGAATGACCAACTTGATCTTCTACGACAGAACACAAGGTATGAGCTCATGTTATTCTGATAACAAGAAATACTACTCTTCACATTAAGGAGCAGTGGCCATTAGCGCTCATCAGATCTCACTCATCCTGCAGCTTGAAAAAGACACCAGACAAAAATAAAAAAGGCTGTTCCAAGGTTGTCTTTGTCAATCCTTACTTGGTGCATTTCCATTCTCCACAGTGACAGGGCAGATGACTTTCTAGAAGCGAATAACGTGGGTAATGATCCCTCACTCCCACCATTTTACCAAAACTTTCTGTCCTCTATGCCTGAGGCTATGCCAGATGCACAAAATAGACACAGTAAACTACTCTTAGCACATAGGGATGTCTCCTCTGGTGATATATTCTAACTCCTGCTCAGTGCAGGTGTTAGAGCATGGCTCCCATAGGGGTATTGGGGATGGCTATTCCAAACTTCAGATCCTCTAGAATCATGCCACGCCTCCAATCCTAGTGTCGTCCAGCTCCTAATCCAAAACATGTTGGCCAGTTCCCCCAGGGACCAATCCCCAAATGTCCATTGAGCTTTATATAGTACTAGATTCCCTAATAGTGACGAGTCTAGCACCATCCTTTGTATACTCTGCCAGCCTTCAGGGTGTGCCATTCTTCAGGACGCAAATACATTTCTAAAAGGGAAATCATCATGGAGTAAACATCACATGTCCCAGAACACTTTCAACACCGGCAACCATAAGGCAGGGGCTCGGGAGTAGAAAAAAATGCAACAAGCTCCATTTGTACTCAGGACAAGTCTGCAATGTTAGTTTTCCTTGTCTGAGAGTGTGAGATAGCAACTAGGAAGTAGGGAAACCTTATGTGTATGTGTGTCTGTGTGTGTGTATATTCATATATATGTGTGCATATATATACACCTTACATGTGTGTTGTGTATATATATATAATATATATACACAATACATAAAGAACCCTGATCCATAAGTGACCACTTGGAAAAGAGGTTCCGGCAGTCGGCAGTGTCAGGTCAGTTGGTTCACTTAACTGATTACAATCTGACATTTAGAAAAAAAAAAAACAATCTGACATTTAGGTAAGAAATTCACTTTAACTTTGTTAAATAAATATACTCCAGAGATTTTGGGGCTGCTTGTTAAGACAATAGCAACACCCATGACCATCTTCATGATGTGCACAGCCTGGCACACGTGAGAGCACATGGCAATAGTCTCACACCCTTACTTACTAAATCGAGAGTACATCTGTTGACAAACAAATAGTGTCAATTTATCGGACTCATATGTTCTATGCCAAGAGCTGCCGTTCACTGTGAAATGGGAACGTGCTGGCATACCTCCTCTCTGCAGCATGACCACAATTGAAAAACTATTCAAAAAAATATGTTTAAGTATCATTTGATTCTTTCCAAGGATCTGAAAATTTTTTTAACACCTATTACTATAGTTTCCTCCAATGCTTTAAACATGTACATGACAGTCACAAGCCTTGGGCTTTGGGGTCTGGCAGTCTTAACTTCATGTTTAGGCCACTTATGTACAAACTGGGTAAATGGGTAAAATGAAGTCAATAGGTTAATGAGGTTGCCTTAGACTCTTCCTGAAGAATTAGAGAACACTGGCTAGAGTCTAGAATATAGCAACTTTAAGTAAATATTGGTAATTCTTATTGTGGATAATATTTTCTTAATTACAACACATTCTAGCTAACTATCTCTGGTCTAACATGGGTGGATAAAAATAAATTTAAAAAAAAATGAGGACTCTGTAAACATAAGGTCTTCGAATTTGGGGTTTCTTAAATTTTTACATTTTCTTTTTAATTTTTTTTCTTTTTTTTCAAATTTGGTTTAAAAGGGAAAGAAAACCCCAAGAACTATTTTCCATTTGCAGAATCATCAAAGCTTTACAGAGAGTAGCTATGATAGCCCAATTCCATAGTGGCCACAACTCCCAAGTAGAATTTCCACCTCGTAAGTGACATAACGCACCTTGGCCAGGGAGCAAGATATTTGCTGTGATTTTTTTTGAGATCCTCCCATCTTCTTTCCTTCCCACAACTGTCTCCAGGATGATCCTTGCTTGATCTCCTTAGATCTTCCCACTGTGGACTGCCTTCTTCATTCATCATCCTCCCAAAATTCTGTACACACCCCAAGCAAAATTCAATCCCCAGATAATGTAGAGAAAGCTCTGAACATTATATACATGTCTCTTTCCCTGAGATTTGCTCCACTGCAGCCGATCTCATTTCCATAAAGTAGAAATTGATTAAATCAATGGAATATATCCAAACCACAGAATATCTTGTAGCTATTATTAAAATAAGTGAATTACATTAATGTATAAAACAAGTATGTGGTTTTTTGGTACCAAAAGTAAGCTGCAGGGGTCTAATCCAGTTATGCTGCACATATATGTGTTTAGATAGCTAGGTAACTGTCACATACAGTTCCTCTCCATGGATGGATTGAAAATGAAAGTGTATTTATTATTTATCATCTATCATTTTTTATTAGTTTGAATTTTGTACAAGTGCATTTTCTATTTACAAACAGCTGAAAATAAATTTATTTCATAAGAAAAATAGCATGCTGTAATTTAGTAATACAAAAAGGGAATATACTAAAAATAAAAGTCAGTTCAATTATGAGATTATTTTCTCTAAAAATGGATTCTTCTTTTTTTTTTTTTTTTTTTTTACTATTAGGTCATCAGAGTTTGTCTTTTAAATTGTGATTTATGTTGAGGCATCTTTATGTGTGCAGGTATAAACTCTTTGCTTGAGATCCTAGGAGCAAAAATAATAATAATGACAGTAACACAAAATGAAAACGTTAGAAGATGCCATCAATCCAAACTCTAACCGTGATTAATGTAAAATTTCTCTAAAGCTATAATGTGTCAGAGAACATACCCCACCTACAAAAAACTCACTTAAACCTAAATTGTATAAAATTGCATGTAGGGCTGCTTTTAGTAAAATTCACCTGCATTTGTGCTTGTTCAGAGACCAGTACCTCTCTTTCCAAGGCAGCTCCGTTCTCTTTCTTTGGAGGCCAGCACACCTTCCAGCCTCCTCAGGGGAATTATTCTTGCATACACCACTTGATATTTGCACCAAAGAGCAGGCGGGAGAGCCCTGGGCTTCTTTTCTCTTCAACATTATTTCAATGTTTAATGATTTTTTTGCATCTTTTGAGTTTGGGGCCCCCTCTTCTGGACAATGTGCTTCACAACTCCAATTTGCTTCTGTAAAAGCTGAGCACGAAGATGACTGAATGTTCTGGGCAAAATGAAATCAAAAACATAATTTCTAACAGTTAGTGGTAATCTTATTTCTAATGTCTTAAGTAAATGGTTTGCTGCGGTCCCACAGGAATCAGAGAAGGTCTTGTAGGCTTTAAAAGCAAGAGCTGGGCGCCTGGGTGGCTCAGCTGTTTAGCGCCTGCTTTCAGCCCAAAAGGTGTGATCCTGGAGTCCGGGGATTGAATCCCACATCAAGTTCCCTGCATGGAGCCTGCTTCTCCCTCTGCCTATGTCTCTGCTTCTCTCTCCGTGTGTCTCTCATGAATAAACAAATAAAATCTTTAATAAATAAATAAAAGCAAGAGCATCTGAAATTACAGCACGCAACCCAGACCTCTGAGCACCATCAGCTTAGAGCACTGTGACTAAGCATTCTGCTGTAACACAGAGAGACCACAAAGAAGCTGCAAAGGCAGCATGTTCAACAAAGCTGCTCCTAAGGGGATGTAAATCAGGCCTGGTGAAATCCAAATTCTTCAGAGCACTTGGGACTGTTTAGGGCCCTAGCACACATACTCTGTTATTTTATGATTTTACAGGGGCATCCCAGTATGCCCAAGCAAAGAGAGGCATCATGTCTGAAATGCCAGGGTAATGAGGCTTTGGGGAAATGGTTTGGGAGTAGGGGTGCAGCCTAGTTATTGATGTTAGAGCTCTGGTCCCCTGGTCAGGAAGCTTGATTCTCCTTCAGACTCTGCCACCAGCTGGGTGCTAGACACTGGTGGATCTACACTTCTTCATGTGTGACATTAGAAACCTAGGTCATGAGTGGTACCTTCTGCTGCTGATGACTTTGGCTGTCTGCAGACTGCTCAAGCAGGTGACTGAGATAAAACAAATCCTTCTGTGTGAGAAGCTGGAATGTACCAAACATCTGTCCAATTTTCACATGGCTCCTAGTAACTGGATTCATCTGTAGGAACAAGCTGGAAGCCATGTAGGCAAACACAGGACACCTAACTACATGATGAAACTCTTAGTAAAAAACTTTGGCTTAAACACTGTGTGGGAAAAGCCAAGTCTTGTTAACAGGGTAAGGAGGAGGCCACGGCTACACTTGGCTCTTTTGATTTTGGCAGATGTTCCCAGACATCAGAAGCCCACTAGGGATGTGGTAATGTCAACACCACATTGTCATTAACAGCTTCATTATAGGCAGGCTCATTGTTCTTGTCAATGGTTGATGGCCATTCTGATGGGTGTGAAGTGAATCTCATTATGGTTTTGATTTGCATTCCCCTAAGGACTAGTGATATCAAGCAATTTTTCATGTACCTGTTGGTGATTCATTGATATTCTTTGGGAAAAATGTCTATTTGGGTACTTTGCCAGTTTTTTAATTTGTTTGTTTAGGGTTTTTTTGCTAAGAGTTGTCTGGGTTCTTTATATATTTTGGATATTAACCCCTTATCAGAGATCTAATCTGCACATTAATTCTCATTCCATAGACTGTCTTGTCATTTTGTTGTCTGTTTTGGTGCCAAAATCAAACTCTTTTGATTAATAAAGCTTTTTAATGTAGCTTAAAATCAGAAAATGTGATGCTTCCTACTCTGTTCTTTCCCAGGATTGGTCTGTTTATTCAGGATCTATTCATGGTTTTATATACATTTTAAGATTTTTTTTTTTTTACTTTTGTAGGAAATGCTATTGGAATCTTGATAGTGATTACATTGAATCTATAGATGGCTTTTGGTAGTATTGACATCATAACAATATTAATTCTTCCAATCTATGAACTCAGGATACCTTTCCATTCATTTGTATCTTCTCTTTTTTTCATCAATATCTTATAGTTTGCAGAGTAGGAATCTTTTCCTCGATGAAATTTACTCCTGAGTATTTCATTGGTTTTGATGCTATTATAAAGGAGATAATTTTCTTTATTTCTTTTTCAGATAATTTGTTGTTGGTGTATAGAAACACTACTAATTTTTTGTTAGTTTTGTATCCTACAACTACTGAATTTGTTGGTTAGATGTAACAGTTTTTTGGTAGAGCCTTCAGGGTTTTCTGTATATAAAATCATGTCATCTGTGAATAGAAATAATTTTACTTCTTCCTTTCCATAATTGGTTTCTTTTATTTCTTTTTCTTTTCTGATTGTTATGGCTAGGACTTCTAGTACTGTGTTTAATTGGAGTGATGAGAATGGGCACCCTTGTCTTGTTACTCATTTTAGAAGAAAAGCTTTAAACTTTTCAGCATCAAGTATGCTCTTAACGATGGGCTTGTCAAATATGGCCTTCATTATATCAAGGTATATGCCTTCTATTTCCACTTTGTTGAGAGTTTTTATCACAAATGAATGTTAAATTTTGTCAATGCCTTTTTTGTGTACGGAAGGTATCCTGTGATTTTTTCTTTCATTCCATTCATGTTATGTATCACATTGATTGATTTATATGTGTAGAATCATCCTTGCATTCCAGGTATAAATCCCACTTGATCATGACAAATAATCCTTTTAATGGGCTGCTGAATTTGGTTTGCTAGTATTTCATTGAGAATTTTTGCATTTGTATTCATGAGGGATATTGGCCTATAGCTTATTTTCTGGTGATACCCTTTTATGGTTTTGTTATCAAGGTAATGCTGGCCTCAGAAAATGAGTCTGGGAGTTTTTCCTACTCTTAATCTTTTTTTTTTTTAAGAATATTAAAAGGATTAACAATAAATCTTCTTTAAATGTTTGGTAAAATGCATCAGTGAGGTTATTTGGTCTTGAGTTTCTGTTTTGGGGGTATTATTGGTTACTGATTCAATTTCCTTACTAGCAGTTGTTCTATTCAGATTTCCTACAGCTTCTTGATTCAATCTTGGTAGGTTGTATGTTTCTAAGAATTTTCCTATTTCTAGATTTCCTCTTTTGTTGATGTAAAGTTGTTCATAGTAGACTCTTATGATCCTTTGTATTTCTGTGATACCTGTTGTAATGTTAATTTCTCATTTATAATTGTATTGGTTTGAATCCTCTTTTTTTCCCCAGGTTATCTTAGTTACAGCTTTATCAATTTTATTCATCTTTTCAAAGAGCTAATTCTTGATTCTCTGATCCATTGGTCATTTAATAGAGTGTCAATTTCTATGTATTCATGAATTTTCCAGTTTTCCTCTTGTAATTGACATCTAGTATAATGCCAATGTGGTCACAAAGGATAATTGCTAGATTTTAATTTTCTTGAATTTGTTAAGACTTGTTTCATGGCCTAACATAAGGTCTATCCTAGGAAATGTTTCATGTGTACTTGAGAAGAATGTGTATTCTACTATTGTCAGAATATTTTGTTTGGGTCCATTTACTCTATAGTGTTGTTCAAATCTGCTATTTCCTTATTGTTTCCCTGTCTGAATGATGTATCCATTGTTGAGAATGGGATAGTAAAGTCCCCAACTATTATTGTATTGCTGTTTACTTTTGTTTTTTAGTTCTGCTATGTTTTGCTTTATATATTTAGATGATCCAATTTGGGGTACATAAATATTTGCTATTGTATCTTCTTGATGTATTGATCATTTTATCATTATAGAAAAACCATCTGTACCTTTTCATTATTTTATTTTAAAGGCTATTTTGTCTTATATAAGTATAGCTATCTATGTTTTTTGTTTGTTTTGTTTTGGGTTATTGCCATTTGCTAGAAATACCTTTTTTCATCCCTTCACTCTCAGTCTGTGTGTGTTTTTGAGGCTAAAATGAGTCTCTTGTAGGCAGCATATCATTAGATCCTGTTTCTTAAACTTCAGCTATTCTGTGTATTTGAATGGAGAATAATTCATTTATATTTAAAGTAATTATTAGTAGGTAAGGACCTACTACTGTCCTTTTGTCCATGGTTTTTCTTTCTTTCTTTTTTTTTTTTTGTAGATCCATTGTTCTTTGTTTCTTAACCTACTGTCTTTTTGTGTTGTTGTGTGGTTTTGATGTCTTTAGGTATTACTACACCTGACATCTTTGTCATGATTTTTGTGTATGTATAATTACTGCAGGCTTTTTTTCTTGTGGTACCCCAAGTCTTACACAAAATATCTTAAAATTATAACTCCCTATTTTAAACTAACAACTTGTCATTCTAGTATGCATTTATTTTCATGTCCTTTGTTCTCTTCAAATGTTGCAAGTTAAAGAGTGAATGAATCCTAAATATTGATTAAATCAAAATATTGGTTCTTGGACTAGGGAAGCCAGAGAAGTAGTGCTCATTCAAAATCCTGTTAGTTACAACTTATTTCTGTCTAGGAGGGCAAGACATTACCCTTTCACATATATTAATTCATTTGGTCCATCCAAGCAGGTGTTATTGCCCTTTATGAAAAGAGATATTTAAGCTTACACATAATAATAAATGATTTACTATTCAGCATTTCTCAGACGAAATGCCACTGAAACATGGATTATCTATTCTGAATTCAGTGGTTACAAATAGTGCCTAGAACAGCATTTTATGACACTTTGAAAAAATATTTGTTACATATATTAAAATTAATAAAGTGGATAATTGTTCAACATTTAAGAAATAAAATAAAATACATTTTAAAAAATTAAAAATAAACTCAATAGAATCCCTAAGCTTTATACTTCTACTTCTCCTTCCCCTCACATTTTAGATTATTGATGTTACAATTTACATATCTTTTATATTGTGTAATTAATAACAGATTATTGCTGTTATGGATTTTTTGCTATGTCTGTTTTCTAAGTTTTATTTTTATTTTTTTAAAGATTGTATTTATTTATTCATGAGAGACAGAGAGAGAGAGAGACAGAGACATAGGCAGAGGGAGGGGTGTCCCTGTTTTCTAAGTTTTAAACTAGAGTTATAAGTGGATTACACACCATTATTATCATGTTATAGAACTTTGACTGCATATTTACACTACCTTCTAATGTTTTTATGAAGTTAATTAGCATCCTTTTACTTCCACTCAAAGAACTCCTTTAGCATTTCTTGCAAGGCAGGTCTAGCAGTATTGACCTGCTTTTGTTCAAGAAAGTTTTTAGGGACACCTGGATGGATCAGTGGTTGAGCATCCGCCTTTGACTCAGGTCATGATCCTGGGGTCCTGGGATCAGTCCCACATCTGGCTCCCTGCAGGGAGCTTGCTTTTCCCTCTGTCTGTCTCTCTGCCTCTCTCTGTGTCTCTCATGAATAAATAAATAAAATATTTTTTTTTAAAAAAAGAAAGTTTTTATCCCTTCCTCATTTCTGAAGAGATGCTTCACTGAGTGAGGAGTTCTTGGTTGTCAGGTTTTTTTGTGTTTTTTTTTTTTTTTCAGCATTTTAAATACGTTGTTTCATTCTATACTGGCTTGAGAAGTTTCTGTTGAAAACTTCATCTATAGTTTTAAGGGGATTTCCTTGGATGTACCTTTTGTCTTTTCTGTTGATGCCTTCAAAATTCTCTCTTTTTATTTGACTTTTAGTCAAATTTAGTTCTAATGTATCTGGGTAGCCATATTCAGGTTCAACCGATTTCAGTCTCATGGATTTTGATGTCTATTTTTCTCCCCAGGTTTGGGAAATTTTCAGCCATAATTGATTCAAAGATAATTTCTATATATCCCTTTATCTTTCTCTACTCTTTATGGAATTTCCATAATGCTGATATTGTTGGAAGTTTTTTCCTTTTTTTCATTGTGTCTTATAAATCCCATAGGCTTTCTTCACCCTTTTCATTCTTTTTCCCTTTGTCTGGATACTTTCAAATGTCCTATCTTCAAGGACATGGATTCAGTCTGCTTTTGAAGTACTCTGTTGAATTCTTCAGCTCAATCACTGTATTTTTCAGCTCTAGAAATTCTGGGATTTTTTTAATGGTTTCTATTTCTTTGCTGAACTTTTTGTTTCATTTATACATTATTTTCTTCATTTCATTTAGTTGTCTCTCTGTGTTTCTGTAGATCACTAAACTTATTTAAGGGGATTATTCTAAATTCTTTGTCTGACAGGTCATAGATCTCTATCTCTGTAGCATCAGTTATTAGAGCCTTATTAGTTTCATTTTTTAGTGTCATGCTTGCCTGATTTTTTGTGATCCTTGAGTCTTTATGTTGGTATCTGTGCATTTGAGAAAGCAGGCTCCTCTTCCAGAATTTACAGGTTTGTTTTTACAGAAATAGTTCTTCACCAGTCAGCTCAATTTGGATTTCTGGATATGTCTGCTGATAATAGACAGGTGGGAACTGCTATTAAGGTCTATTTTGGGGTAAGCTCAGGTTGGAGGTGATTGTGCCATTAGCTGGTAACAGCTGGATTGGACTGCTGGCTTGGATGCCTGCCCATGTGAGGCTATAGGATGGCCTCCAAAGTCATCTGGATTTGTAGATCAGGACTGGGTAATATATTTACCAATATATGGGGCTATTTAGCCATAGTGGGGCTATGATTTAACTTCCCTGGCCTGGCAGGGTAGCAGGCAAAAACCAGGGCCTACATGACTTGTTCTTTGGGGACCTGAAGCAGGCAAGATTGTGCTCTAAATTCTCTGGTCAGATGAGGCCATGAGTTTTGCTCTGTAGAAAGAGAAAGCCACAAGCTGTACTCTTTGTTCAAGTGTCACTGTAAACCAGGCTGATAGTTGGGCCCCCAGCTTCTCATACACTCTGATTAGGTTCTCTAGTCAGGCAAACTGAAGGCTATATTCAGCAATGAGTTGGTCTAGAAATTAGTTTGACTGCCCATGTGCAGTGAGAGAAGCAGCTCCAAGGCTGGTAAGGCTCTGCTTACCTACCTGTTGGCTCTAGCTTTGCTGAGTTACACAATTTCCAGGTATTTTCAACAGCTCTTCTATTTAGATGGAGCCAGGAGCCATGCCCCATTGCCAGTGGGTCTTTGACCCAGATTCTCTGGGATCTGGGCATGGGCAGATAAGGTTATAGGACAGCAAAGTGCTCATTCAAGGACCTGAAGCAGGCAGATCTGCACCCCTGGCCACACTGCACTACTGATTGGTTCTGCAGGGGAGCAAAGCCACTGATTGGAACTACTATTTGGGCTTTACAGGTAGAAACTCAGTCTGCCAATATCTGAGTGCTAGATGCTGGAAGCTGCTCCCCCTTCTCTGCCACAATCAGATTCCCAGTTGTTGACCTGCAGATTCCCCTGTAATTCCTGTGAGGCCAGACCAGAGTAGAGGCCCCCACAAAGTGACCCACAACACCGGAGGAGCTGGATATCATCTCTTAGCTCTATTTTCCCACTGTAGGCATAGGCACAGAAGAAACCTCCGTGCTTGGGGCTGTGCCAGCCTAGGGGAAGGACAATACAATCAGTATGTATCTGTTTCCCTCACCCCTCTACCGCAGTCTGCTTATCTGTGCAATAAAGGGGGGTGCTTCAGCCTTACTCCCATGTTCTAGAATTCTCTCCATGGTATCTTGTTCATGAATAGTTGTTAGTCATTCTTCCTTTGAGAGGAAGTGAATTCAGGAATGACCTATGTCACCATCCTGGTGACATCACTTTTTTTATTATGAATTATGTATTTATTTATTTATTTATTTATTTATTTATTTATTTATTTGAGACGGAGAGCACAAATGGGGAAGGGGCAGAAGGAGAGAGAGAAAATTAAGCACACTCCACGCTGAATATGAAGCCCAACACAAGACTCAATCTCATAAGCCTGAGATCACAACTTGAACAGAAACCAAGAGTCATTCAACCAAGCCACCTCAGCACCCCTAAATGTTACAATTTTTTCAGTAATGGAGTTATTTTTATTTTACCAAGATTATTCAGACTGTGAGTCTGACTTTAATATGTTTATTTAAGCATTTTTAAAAAAGATTTTATTTATTTATTTATTCATGAGAGACACACACACACAGAGAGAGAGAGAGAGACATAGGCAGAGGGAGAAGCAGGCTCCATGCTGGGAACCCATGTGGGACTTGATCCTGGGCCTCCAGGATCACGCCCTGGGCTGAAGTCCCCTCCAAACCACTGAGCCACCCAGGCTGCCCTATTTAAACATATTAAACATATATTTTTCTCTATGATATTCCCATTATCTACAGTTCCAATAATGTTATATCTAATTCCGCTTGTATTTTTCATCACAAAGGTTTGTTTTGGTATGTTTTGTGGAATTTAATTGTTAAAACAGATTCCTTGGAATTTTATCTATAAAAATTATTTCAGTATTGTTTTTAAATTAAATTATTGTATAAAGGAATTTCATTCATTTTTACCAAGCCCCTGGTGAACATATTTGGAGTTTGCTGTTTGGCACCATGTATGTTGTGTGAATTATACTCGTATGTACATATAATAGTGGGTTTGTAGTTTGGAATGCTCTCGAAATAAATTAGGCTGAAATATCTATTTTTGTACAGTATAGGATAAAGTATTTTCCATTTCTCAACTGCTAACGCTATTTTTAAGTGAGGTCTTAAATTTACAAAGAATATCATATTGAATGGCTCACTGTTTGGAGCACCACCAGACTTCATCTTGCCATAGGTTGAGGATCAAACCTATGCCCCATAAACTTCAAACTCTTGTACACCAGACATTTGCAAATTCCCTACATAGTGAAAGTGGCTTCAAAGCTCATTAACGTTCCCATGCTTGTCCTTTATAATGTCAGAATTTCAATTAATTTACTGCTAATTTACAAATAAATTGAGGAGTGAATTTTATTTTATCTAAAATTTTTATGTGTTCTGCATTTGGAGTATGCTTCTGAACACATAAATTCTGTCATAATGTTGAGAGTAGAATCCAAAGTCATATTTCAGAATTTAAAACATGTTCATAAAAAAATAGTCCATTTGTACATACTTTTAAATTTCTTGGCATATAGTTTTCTACATTATTCTGTTATTAGTTTTCAATTTGTGGTGATCATAAAATTATATCACTGTGTGTTGCTAATATTGTTTTCTTTTTCTATTTTTCCTAGCCTTATAAAACATTTTCTTATTCAATTAAATTTTATTGACAAACACTCTTTGATTTTGTTTTGTTTTGTTTTATTCTTTATCATTGTTTATTCAAATTTCATCACGGCCTACCATTTATATTCTTTGGTTGGCTTTGTTCTTTCTTAACTCCTTATCTTCAAATATGTATCCTATTATTAAAGTTAACATATTTTGTTTTTAAATAAAAGACATTAGAGATATGAATTTTCACCAAGGTTCTATTTTAGTGGCAGTTTGAGTATAAGCATCAACTTTGTAGTTTTCCAATATATAGCACAGCACAGTTACTTAGTTTTTAGAATTAACTTATAATTCTATCACATTACATTCACATAACATATACTTATAGTACAGATTATTTGAATTTTGAGACTTTATTTTTATATTATTTTACAGACACTAAGTAAATACATAATTATTAATTACAAGTATCTGTATTTTATTTTGATCATACATATATTTTTCTTTAATATTTTACATAGTATTATTACTTTACAGTTTGCTTTATTTACTTATAAAGTTTTCTGGTGCAGCTGCTTGAAAATAGTATGGAGGTTCCTCAAAAAGTTAAAAATAGAACTACCTGACAACCAGTGATTACACCACTAGGTATTTATCCAAAGGATACAAAAGTACAGATTCAAAGGGGTATGTGAACCCCAATGTTAATATTAGCATTACCTGCAATAAGCAAATTATGAAAACAGCCCAAGTGTCAATTGACTGATGAATGAATAAAGAAGATGTAGTGTAGTCCACAATGGAAAGTATTCCAGTGTATATATATGTGTGTATATATATATATATATATATATATATATATATATATTCACACTGAAATATATATATATATATATATTTACTCAGCCATAAAGAAGAATGAAATATTGCCATCTGCAATGACATGCATGGAGCTAGACAGTATTATGCTAAATGAAATAAATCAGTCACAGAAAGACAAGTACCATATGATTTCAGTCATATGTGGAATTTAAGAAACAGAACAGATGAGCAAAAGGGAAAAAAAGAGAGACACAATCCAAGAAAGAGACTCTTTTTTTTTTTATTGGAGTTCAATTTGCCAACATATAGCATAACACCCAGTGCTCATCCCATCAAGTGCCTCCCTCAGTGCCCCTTACCCAGTTACCCTCACCCCCCGCCCACCTCCCTTTCCACCACCCCTTGTTCGTTTCCCAGAGTTAGGAGTCTCTCATGTTCTGTCTCCCTTTCTGATATTTCCCACTCATTTTTTTCTCCTTTCCCCTTTATTCCCTTTCACTATTTTTTATATTCCCCAAATGAATGAAACCATATAATGTTTGTCCTTCTCCGATTGACTTATTTCACTCAGCATAATACCCTCCAGTTCCATCCACGTTGAAGCAAATGGCGGGTATTTGTCATTTCTAATGGCTGAGTAATATTCCATTGTATACATAGACCACAGCTTCTTTATCCATTCATCTCTTAATGTACACCGAGGCTCCTTCCACAGTTTGGCTATTGTGGACATTGCTGCTAGAAACATCTTGGTGCAGGTGTCCTGGCATTTCACTGCATCTGTATCTTTGGGGTAAATCCCCAGCAGTGCAATTGCTGGGTCGTAGGGCAGATCTATTTTTAACTCTTTGAGGAGCCTCCACACAGTTTTCCAGAGTGGCTGCACCAGTTCACATTCTCACCAACAGTGCAAGAGGGTTCCCCTTTCTCCACATCCTTTCCAACATTTGTTGTTTCCTGCCTTGTTAATTTTCCCCATTCTCACTGGTGTGAGGTGGTATCTCATTGTGGTTTTGATTTGCATTTCCCTGATGACAAGTGATGCGCAGCATTTTCTCATGTGCTTGTTGGCCATGTCTATGTCTTCCTCTGTGAGATTTCTGTTCATGTCTTTTGCCCATTCCATGATTGGATTGTTTGTTTCTTTGCTGTTGAGTTTAATAAGTTCTTTATAGATCTTGGATACTAGTCCTTTATCAGATATGTCATTTGCAAATATCTTCTCCCATTCTGTAGGTTGTCTTTTAGTTTTGTTGACTGTTTCTTTTGCTGTGCCAAAGCTTCTTATCTTGATGAAGTCCCAATAGTTCATTTTTGCTTTTGTTTCTCTTGCCTTCATGGATGTATCTTGCAAGAAGTTACTGTGGCCAAGTTCAAAAAGGGTGTTGCCTGTGTTCTCCTCTAGGATTTTGATGGAATCTTGTCTCACGTTTAGATCTTTCATTGATTTTGAGTTTATCTTTGTGTATGATATAAGAGAATGGTCCAGTTTCATTCTTCTGCATGTGGATGTCCAATTTTCCCAGCACCATTTATTGAAGAGACTGTCTTTTTTCCAGTGGATAGTCTTTCCTCATTTGTTGGTACTGTACATAGAAAACCCAAAGACTCCACCCCAAGATTGCTAGAACTCATACAGCAATTTGGCAGCGTGGCAGGATACAAAATCAATGCCCAGAATTCAGTGGCATTTCTATACACTAACAATGAGACTGAAGAAAGAGAAATTAAGGAGTCAATCCCATTTACAATTGCACCCAAAAGCATAAGATACCTAGGAATAAACCTAACCAAAGAGGTAAAGGATCTATACCCTAAAAACTACAGAACACTTCTGAAAGAAATTGAGGAATACACAAAGAGATGGAAGAATATTCCATGCTCGTGGATTGGAAGAATTAAGATTGTGAAAATGTCAATGCTACCCAGGGCAATTTACACGTTTAATGCAATCCCTATCAAAATACCATGGCCTTTCTTCAGAGAGTTGGAACAAATCATCTTAAGATTCGTGTGGAATCAGAAAAGACCCCGAATAGCCAGGGGAATATTAAAAAAGAAAACCATAGTTGGGGGCATCACAATGCCAGATTTCAGGTTGTACTACAAATCTGTGGTCATCAAGACAGTGTGGTACTGGCACAAAAGCAGACACATAGATCAATGGAACAGAATAGAAAATCCAGAAATGGACCCTCAACTTTATGGTAAAGAAACAGACTCTTAACCGTAAGGAACAAACCTATGGTTACTAGAAGGGAGGTAGGTGGAGGGATGGGGAAAGAGGTGATGGGGATGAAGGAGGGCACTTGTTGTGATGAACACTGGGTGATGTATGGAAGCACTGAATCCCTGTTATACACCTAAAACTAATATTGCACTGCATGTTAGCTAACTGGAATGTTAGTACAAACTTTTTTAAAAAATAAAGGTTTATTAATACCTCCATTAATATGTTTGGGGATTATTTATTACTTTACTATTTTCAACATATTTTGAGTGAACATTCTTAAGTTCATAGGTATTTTGGATAACTGTTGCTTCTTTGAAAATTGAAAGCTTTGTTGTGAATTGACCTCTGTGTTATTTCCAGTTTGGGGCTATTATGAATAATGTCGCTAAAAAAAACTCTTGAACATTTCTTGGATAAATATATGTCTGCATTTATGTTGTGTATGTGCTTTCACATTTGTGCTCTGAGCCCTTTGCCTGGGAAATTAGACTTCCAAGGCTTACTGGTTAGGATTCCATGTAACTGGCACACCTTCAGCAATTTCAAGGCCTTTACAGCTTTGCTAACAATTATTATTTGTGGGGGGGCTGAGAAAAAGAAGTGGGGATAAAATGGTCTCAGACAGTTCCTTCCTCCTCCCCACTTTTCAAATTCCAGAGTCTCTTCCTAGAGACTCATCTTAGAAAGGGTATCACTTCTCATTTACCTGCTCACCTCTCCTATTGTTCCACATCCATTATGACAGTGAAATATTAGCAATTCACAGAGGAACTGATCTTCTCCAGAAAGAGAATGCACCAGGAGTCTTGATCCTTCAGAATTTTGTCAGATAATAAAGACAAGGGTCATGCAGCACATTTGAGAGTGGATTCTGTAGTAAGCATGTTACTTATTTCCTGTATTTTTTTTAAGATTTTTTTAAAGTAATCTCTATTTTTAAGGTGGTGCTCAAACCTTGAGATCATGAGCAGCACGCTCTACCGACTAAGCCAGCCAAGCACCACTATTTCCTATATGTTATAATAGTTAGACATCCTGTGACCTGGAAAGACTGCCTATCGGAGGGCCAGCTAATTCCTAAAAGTAATACACAATTCCCCTGGGAATATCCTTTCAGAGAGGTCTGGAGCATTCAGGGTGGAGTGTGGACTTAGGCAGGAGTATACTCTTTATATGCAAACCAACCAATTCAAAGGCCACATACATACATACATTATCTAATTTTCACACATTAAGACATTTCCCCCCCACCCTAAAATCACAGTAGGGTCAGGTAGTAGGCACTAGAGACCACCCCTATCACTCAGGGTCCAGTGAAACTGCTGAACTAACCTATTCTAACCTTGCTCAGACTTGCCTACCCTGTCTTGACCATTCCTTCCAAGGAAAATGCAATAAGGGCCCTGAGTCATGCTCTTTCCTTGCTCTTTCGGCCTCTTGAATGACTGTGGTACTTATCAATGACAAACATGCCCAGCCACTTGGAAATCTAAGTAATAAACTTTCCTTTCAAAGGCAGTTGTCTCCAAGTCTGTCACCTTACTATAACTGATTAAAACAATTTTCAGGATGTTAGACTACAGAGGATAAAATATACCTGGATCAAGTCATATTTACTGATATGGCTGTACCAGCTGTGGATTCAGGAATTAATGTGTTAGCTTTGAGTCTGTGGGAGAAGCTCTGACAGTTTGCCCAACTGGTTTATTGAATCAAGGATTAAATGTTGGTCTACAGTACATAAGATTGAGATTCCAGAATGTCCAATGTATACTTAAAAGAATAGACTGGAAGTTCATGGTGATGTGAATGATAGAGTGAATATATTACTTGTGTTGCCCTATACTCTTTAAACAGATCCCAAAGAGGCCTGGAGAACACCCTCTCAATCAACATGAAATGCATTGAAGAGGGAGACACCTGAAACCTTGAACAGCTCTATGATGACCATATTTTTAGGTTGAAAATGATGGCAACAGACATCTATTGAAATAGGTCCTTGAATTTCATTGAGAATTGAGCTCATTAGGAGTGGTGGAGCTCCAGTGGCAGCATTTAACTCTCAGTGGCAAGATGACTTCAATTAATGTAATAGGTGCAGCATGTCCACAAGTGATGGGAACTAGAGCAGTGGTTCTCAAATGAGCTTTACATTAGTATTCCTTAAGGCAAACTTTGAGAGCCAAAAAGACTTGTAGGGATTTTTCTTGGGGGCTTCTGGATTGTTAGGTCCACTTAAATGAATTAGATACTGATTTTACCATGACACTTCAAGTATATATTGTATACATATATTTTCAAGACAAATGTGGAGTAAAATAACAGAAGTCACCATAATAGATATTTATAGCTGCTTTCCCACTTTTCTGATACAATCCAGTTTAGACTAGAGGCTTCATCTCAAGGACAGCCTGGGTTTCTTAAAGTCTTCTATATCATAGACGCCCACACATAGAGAGAATCTTTCCCTTCGCATTCCATATGGTAAGGCATATACCAAGATGTCTGCATTTTTGTGGGGAGGGAAGGAGATATCTAAATATTTTCTGTTGTTCTTATATACTGCTTATGGAGTGATACAACTCTCTAGAGATCTAAAATGTGATCATGTTCCTTTTCTTCCAGTGGAGAATTTTGGCTGGAATCCGTTTCAGTATGGTCCCAGAAATGAAAGGGATACATTTTCTGGTTACTTCCATAGGCCCAGAATATATAGTGGGATTAGATATACTCTATAACTCTATAATGAGCTGATCTCTGTGTCAATGGAGTAAGGGTTAATGAGGGAAGAGAGTCTAGGAAGAAGTTATTAGATAGCCACCAAAGCACTACAATATACCAGAGGGATAGCGGAGAGCGGTGCCACAAAAAATAAAAATAAATTTAAAAAATTCATAATTTGCTACAGTGGTAGTCTCTATACATCCCCATTTATTTCAACTCTTTGGCTGATAAAAAGCCAGATGATTTTGGAAAGTAATTCAAGAACCATTAATTTAATTTGGTAGTAATGCTATTCATGGTTATGATTCCAGATGTGATAAAAAAAATTTAGCATTTTACCTGCCACTCCTGAATAAGTGTTTACTCCTCTATTTTACCAATATGGAAAACCAGAAGTGGGCACCCAGGTGGTTCAGTGGTTGAGCATCTGCCTTCAGCTTGGGTTGTGATCCCCAGATCAAGTCCAGCATCAGGATCCCCAGAGGGAGCCTGCTTCTCCCTCTACCTATGTCTTTGCCTCTCTCTGTGTGTGTGTCTCTCATGAATAAATAAATAAAATCTTTTTAAAAAAGAAAACCAGAAGCCTTTGCTTTTATAAGGGACAACTGAGTGTGATCACTGTTTTGAGTAGGTCTATATCAACTCTTCTGCTTTATTTTAAAACAATCTGGAGGAACCTTGACCCTCTTGATATTTCAGAGAATATTA
Source organism: Nyctereutes procyonoides (assembly GCF_905146905.1). Lineage (NCBI taxonomy): Eukaryota > Metazoa > Chordata > Mammalia > Carnivora > Canidae > Nyctereutes > Nyctereutes procyonoides. Next base: position 60,506,316 of record NW_026575146.1, on the reverse strand, counting down.
CTTTGGTCTATAAGAGATGACATTATGTTAATTAGAAAACTGGTGAACAGGAAATAGAAGCCCATTAGATTTCTAAGTAAAAAGTATTCATAACAATCAGTGGAAATTGGGATTTAAAAGTAAAAGAACTATTATAAAAATGAAGTCTCTAGAGGTTCGGTAGTCTGAGTATATTCAAATAGCTCCCCAAAAGTGAGAAACAATTTGTTGCATTTTTGCAATCCACCACATAGGTGATGCCAAAGGCTTGATGGGCGTTGTTAAATTCCGGAGGCAAGTTACAACAATTTTGGATAAGCTACTTTGATCTATTTTTTGGATGTCCCATAATGCTGTCATTTTTCAGGGGGGTTGGAGCAACGGAAAGTTCTGCAGGTAGTCTAGAACATGATGCAAACTGTGTTGTCCTGTGAGCCTTATGACCCACTGGACTCAATAGCATTGTAAAGGTCTCTGTAGTCAGAGATCAAGTGTGGAACCTCTAGTAATGCCCACAGAAGGAATACAGTCCAGACTCCTAGAGTTTTGGAATTAGGCATGCTTTCTGCTTCTGCTGAGTATTCTCCATTGAAACAAGCAGCTTCTTGGGACACATGGGGGGCTCAGTGGTTGAGCATCTGCCTTCAGCTTAGGGCGTGATCCTAGGGTCCCGGGATCAAGTCCCACATCAGGTCCCCCACAGGAGGCCTGCTTCTCCCTCTTTCTGTGTCTCTGCCTCTCTCTGTATGTCTCTTATGAATAAATAAAACCTTAAAAAAAAAAGAAACAAGTAGCTTCTACCTTGATACTGTGCCCTTGTACAAACTAAATTACTGATTATGAGATGGTGAGAGACTATGTGACCAAACTTCTCTGTCATTACCTGCTATAATCTGTGTGTGATGCTGGTACTCTGTTAAAATAAATGGTAAATACAAGACTGACCAAAATAGAACCAGAAGATGTAAGCACACTGCTTGAGTAAGTGGTTTACATTTGAATGGTAACTACTCCTACTCCTTAACTCCTTGTCTGTCAACTCTCCTTATGGTCTTGTGGGGAGCTTGCTATACTGGGTTAACAAAGGAGGGAAAAATCCATTTATAGATAAGTCTGCAAGGTATGGCAACATAGGCTGTAAGTGAAAAGCTGCTTCCTTACAGCCACACACAGTCAGGGTCACCCTGAAAAGGTGGGGTGAAGGCAAATCTTCCCAGTGCACAGAGTTTGGGAGGGATTTTGACTAACTGTATTTGCTGAAGAAGGGATGCCTTAACTTTATATTAATGTTGATTTATGGCCAATGGCTCCTTACCTAAGAGTAAGAGAGGACTAAGAAAAAATAGGCTGGAAATTTGGTATAAAAAGGTCTAGAGTGAAGGTGTATGGATAGAACAGGCACAGAATCGAGAGATAGAAATGTGTATACTGGGGATAGGAGATTAGAAGATGGATGAGAAGCAGATTTGCTTCACCTCTCCCTGTGCTGAGCCATTGGCTAGCCATGGCAGAGCTCTTCAACATAACATCTTTGCTCTGAATGGAGGGGCCTTTATTGCCAGACTCTGTTAATATTCTCCCCTTTCCTTCAGAGGGTGGTAATGTCTTCCTCTTGTCACCAGTTGGTGCTTCACCATCCCCTCTTGGTTTCCCTTAACCCTTTCTATGCTTTGTTAAGAGTGGTTTATTAAATTTTCTCAGGTGTCTGATGTAAGGATAACACTTATTTGTTGTTCAGATCCTGATTGATAGATTCCCATCACCAACCACAATCATAAATTCCATTGAAGTAGGGGTTTTTATTTATTTTATTCTCTCCTTGTTACTGTGGTATATAAAATGATGTATGTCATACAGCACATTTCCAAAAAGTATGTTGGATGAATGTATATATTGACCACTTTCCATTAGTAATCTGTATGTTAGCTCTAATTTATATAGCTCCACCAGCCTTTTTGTACTTAACTATTTTTTTAATATTTTATTTATTTATTCATGAAAGACAGAAAGAGAGAGAGAGAGAGAGAGAGGCAGAGACACAGGCAGAGCAAGAAGCAGACTCCATGCAGGGAGCCTGACGTGAGACTCGATCCTGGGGCTCCAAGATCACCCCCTGGGCCGAAGGCAGGCGCTAAACCGCTGAGCCACCCAGGGATTCCCCTATTTTTTAGTTCATTAAAGAATGACAAATCATCATAAATATTGGAAAAAAGCAGGCAAATTTGTCATTATTAGCATGAAATCCAAGATAACTAATAGAAAATCTAGTGAAACAATAACAGAATTCTGCAAGAAATGCTGTTAATGCATAAAAATAGGCAGCTTTCCTATATGTAAATAAGTATATTTGTTTTTTTTGTTTTTTTATAAGTATATTTGTTAGAAAATATTTGAAAAGTTCCATTTATAATCATATCAAAAATCAAACTGAAAATAGTAAACTTAGTTGAAATGTTTATGTATGTAAACATCTGTATGAGCATCTATAAGAAAAACTATTAACTCATGATAAGAGATTTAAAGAGATAAAAGATTATATTGATGTTAGACTGGAAGATGTCATTGCAGTTATAAAATATATCTAGCCAATTAACTCATAAACACAGTTTGATTCTAATTGAAATCTCAACATAAGTTTCTTTAGAGGTTGGACCCTAAAAAATTATGTTAAAGTTTATTTAAATGAATAGCACATGAGAACAGTTAGGAAAATTTGGAAAAAGTACTAGTCATGAGAAAGGATTAGCTTTACTTAATAATAAAAGTCATAATAAGGCACGCCTGGGTGGCTCAGTTGATTAAGCGTCTGCCTTCAGCTCAGGTCATGATCCCAGAGTCCTGGGATCGAGTCCCTCATCCAGGTCTCTGCCCAGCAAGGAACCTGCTTCTCCCTCTGCCCCCTGCTTGTGCTCTCTCACTCACTCTTTCTCTCTCTCTCTCTCTCTCTCTCAAATAAATAAAAATCTTTAAAAATTGAAATAAAGGTCATAATAAAGCTACAATAATTCAAATAGTGTGATATATGGTAAAATGATACACCAAGGGAATAGACCATAAAATCCATAAAAAGATCTGAGTAAATGAGTCTTTAAAATATATATATATATACATATATATAAATACAAATGTAAAAAGTAATATATCTCACATTTATAGGGAAATATTGAGTTATTTTTAAAAGAATTTATTTATTTATTCATGAGAGACACAGAGAGAGAGAGGCAGAGACATAGGCAGAGGGAGAAGCAGGCTCCATGCAAGAAGCCCGACGTGGGACTCAATCCCAGGACTCTGGGATCACGCCCTGAGCCGAAGGCAGATGCTTAACCACTGAGCCACCCAGGCATCCTGAAATATTGAGTTATTATGTCACACTTGGGATCATAATTAATTTGGGGAATAAATATGTATCTCTCAATCTTTACTTCAAAATAAATATATTCAAAGTTTAGGTATAGAATATATGAATTGCATGAAAAGAAATTAAAGTTGGGACAGTCTTTCAAAACATGGCACAAGTCCCAAAGGTCAAAAAATAACACTGATATAACTAACTATGTAAAACTTAATACCACTTCATGGCCAAAAACAAGGGTTTGGTGGGTCCTCTGGCTGCTGAGCATTAAGATGTGGGTGTTAAGACAGGCTGGAGGATGAATATTTTAGGAGATGGTGTTTTATATGTGTGTGTATGTGTACATGTGTACATATATAAACATATACATACATATATGACATCTCCATAAAGAATTTTGAAATTTTCTTTCAAATGTTCATATTTTGATTCCCTGTAAGAGTGATTAGTAATTTCTGAGTTATAGATGCAGCTTTGCTTTTATTCCAGATGCCTAATGCCAAGTTCTAAGGGGGTTAATTGAATATTCCACTCTTCTCCATTGCTTTGCAACACCATTTCTCCCACATGAAGTTCTCAAGTTCTCTTGTTCTACATCTGTACATGTATCCTGCAAAGTCTTATATTAAAGTTGCATGATTTGCATCTCCCTGAACATTTGCTTATGTCATTTTTTATGCATTAATTACTTCTGAAAAGTGTGCTTGCATTCCCCTCCTTTTTTTCTTTCCTTTGGTCAAAAGATGGTTAGTCTTTTATTGGATTTCTGTCCTCCATTTTCTAATAACATATACATCTCACATCCTTAATCATAAGAGATATTTTTATGTCCTTTGACTTCTCTTGGCCACTTGAACTCCATAGGCACACAGGTGAAGAACTCATTTAAAATTTTGTTTGCTACTTTGCACTACTTTCCGCACAGAAAATTAGAATACCGCAAAATAAGCACCCATTCTTCCATTTTAAAAGTTATTTGCCATATATGCTAAAGTCAATTACAATTAAAGTCAATTTACAAATGTATAATTTCAAATGTATAATTTCAATCCTAAGTACTTATCTAGCCGTGCCTTTAAATAAATTACTATATTTCCTCTGTAATTCCCTTATTAGTTTCATACCAAACAAGACTAACTATGTGTTCCTTAATATTCCTAATTCCCAGCCCATATTCGAATTTCCCAAATTGTCTCTATAGTCGGTGGTTGGGGCTGTTTTTTCAGTCGGGATCTGATCCAGGGGCAAGCACGGCATTGGATTGCAAGGGTCACATTGAATGTGGCGGCTCTAAAAGAACGTGGGGAGAATGATGCTCACCCACAATATTTCCCGAAACTCTAATAAAGCCAAAAGGATCGCTCAGTCAGCTCAGGAGGCGAGCGGAGAGGACTATGGGAAATGTAGTCCAATCCCCAGGGATCACCGCGCGGCACTCTGGGAACGGGTCCTCCGGCCTTTCCTCCGCGCCTGCACCTGCCCAGCCCCGCCTCCCGCTCTCGCAGCTCCGTCCTCGCCCGGGGGAGGTCCCAGAACTTTCGGGGTTGGGCGCGCCAGACGCTGCGCACACCTGGGGCCAGAGCGCTGGGGGGCGGGGCTCAGCGCGTGCGGGGCGCGGCAGGTGGGAATTTCCGAGGCCGGGGCGCGCGCCGGGCCCCGCGGTCACCGTGGGCAGGTGGGGTGAGCCCCGCCAGGAGCAGGTGCTCGGTGCCCGCGGGGCTGCCTGCAGCTCGCCCCGTGAAAACCCCGCTCCCCGCAGCGGGAGGGCGAAGCGCGTTCCTAACGTTGACGGGAGGCGAGTCTGCGGGGGAGCCGCAAAGACCAGGTAAGTTCCAAGTCGGCCACCTGTAACCCGGGAGAGAGTCAGGTGGCTCTTCTGGAACTGAGGATGATGATGTCTGATTCGTGACGCGTCTCCGAGTTAGGTAGGAGCTCACCTGGGCAGGCTTCAGGCTGGCGCCGGGTCCAAGTAGCAGCACAGGTATTGCTCCTGTGGGAAACCTAAGTCTCATATTGGTGGGATGTTAGAGAGTCTGAGAGGGCCAGCAGGGTGTCCACCGTCCCGTCCCTTTTACTTTGCCCTCCGGGTCCGCTAACGCAGGAGGTAAAATGATACTGCACAGTGGATAAAGGTGGAGCCAGAGGTTTGTTGTTGTTTTCTGTGTTAAAATTAATGAAAGAGCAAGTGGTTGTCCTTTCGTATACTTGAATCTTTTGCTTTTTCTATTTTTTTTTTTTAAGTTGAAAGAAAAAGTGTAGAAACCTGCAGGTATATATCCCCATAATCAATTCAGGGACTCCATGTGGACAGTTTTTGTTGGCTCTGCATGTTCCACGTGTTTTCAAGGGTCCATATTCCCAATCCTGTAGGGAGCCTGCTGCCCATCAGGGATGCTGAGATTTTGTGCAGGTGAATTTAGGAGCTGGGAGGTAGGGCACTTGATCTCGACTCCCTCCTTTTCTGTCCACCCCGCTGAACCTTGCAATCTCCCAAGAGGTGCAGAAAATGAACACATCTTGGGTGAGTATTTTATTCATTTCTCATATTGTATTAGGATGGATTTAAGAGGTTTATAAAGAGTCCATACATTCAGAAAAGTAGAATTAAATTCAGATCAAGTTAAGCTTTACTTTTTTACACTGTTTTACACTGTTTACCATTAATTCTGACTTTTAACATTAGGATGCAAGTAGGCATCCTTTATTGGTATAAGTAGAGTACCTCCTATTACAGATTGCTAAGATGTTGTTTTAGTTATCAGCATGCAACAGTTATGTTCTAGTTGGCCCAAATGTGAAACTAGAATTTCAGAGTCTCAGGTGGACTCAGATTTTATGCTGACATTGTATTCGAAATCCCATGAGTTAAGGAAACATGTACCCAATTTTTTGGTCTTTCTGCTTCTGCGTACCCAGCTGTCTTTTTTTTTTTTTTTTTTTTTTGAATTTTTGGACAAGTAATGTATTCATTTGGCTCCAAGATACATACTGAGAAGCCCTACTCCTGCTAGCATCCCTGTTCCTACCTACATGGTGTCCTCTACAATTGTCATTGGAAGTTTATCATACCATTCCATTGTTTATTTACAATAACACAATTAAATATGAATGTATTTTAATTTCCTTCCCATGCTTAACCAACAGTTATAGCATTCACGTATTCTTGCTTTAAAGTTTGTTTTTTCTTAAATATAATTTGGACATTCTTCCATATTGATATTTAAGCATCCTCATTTTTAAAAATATAGCTCATAGGCTTCTATTATGTAAAGATACTAATTATTTAATGGGCTATTGAAAGACATTCAGGTTGTTCATAATTATATATGTTTGTATGGGTGAAAGGATAGGCTAAAATGGTCAGAGGTTAAATGCAGTTTCATTTTATTAAATATTGTGTAATTGTCCTCCATAGTCATTGTTATATTTGTATTCCTGCATGTGAAGTGCTTATTCATAATTGGTATATTGAGCATCTAATGTGCTGCATACAGTGTGGTAGTTAACTGCATAAACAGCTGACAATGATTTAGGCCCTCGTGTAACTTACATTCAGGTGATGGGTGATCATAAACATAAGAGACTTTATTATTGGATAATTGCCGTAGAAGAAATAAAACAAGGAGCATGTTGTGAGGACCAAATTTAATTTTAAATAAATTGATCAGATAAGCTTCCCTGAAAAGATACTGGAAGAAATATTTGACAAATGTGAGGGAGGAAGACTAGCAGGTATTTACAGAAGAACACTTAAAGCCAAGGAAGCTGCCAGTCTAAGTACCCTGAGGCAGCAGAAACCAGAGGCCTACAAACAGTGTGAACAGCAAGCCCGCCAGGATGGCTGCAGCATAGCTGAATGGGTAAAAGAGGACAGACAGATCACGTGGGGGCATTGAAGGCCATCACACTTTTCATCCACATAATACGTTGAGACCCACACATGCTGTTGCATCTTTCAGAAGTTTGTCCCATTTTCCAATGAGTGGATCTATCATGATGTGTTAATCCATTTACCAGTTGATGGACATTTGTGTTGTTCCCAGCTTTTGGCTTTGTGAGTAAAGCCACTGTAAGTGTTCATTATTCAGTCTTTTTTGCATGGACACATATCTTCATTTCTCTTGAGAATATGATTAAGAGTGTGTGGGAGGCTGGGTCTTGTAATGTATGCAGGTTTAACATCATAAGACACTGCCATACTGTTTCTTGAGGTGGCCCTGCCATTGAGATTTCCAGATGCTCTGAATCCTTGCCAGTGTTTGGTATGAAGTAGTGTTGTGGTTTTTTGTTTTTTGTTTTTTGTTTTTTGTTTTTGTTTTTTTTGGGTTTGGGCTTTTTTTTTCCCCCCTTCAATTTAAGCCAGTCTGCTAAGTATGTACAGGTATTTTATTTTCAACTTAATCTGATGTCTAATGATGTTGAACATCATTTCATTTATTTGCTATCTGTACCTCCTCTGCATTGAAATGTCAAATCTTTTCTCAAATCTTTCGCAGTTTTTTTCTCATTGAATTTTTCTTATTCCTAAATTTTGAGAGTTGTTTAGATGTTATGGATACAGGTTATTCATTGGGAATGTTTTATGAATGTATTCTAATCCAGTGGCTTATCTTTTAATTTGCTTAATGCTGCCTTCTAAGAACAGACATTTTTAATTGATCAATTTAAAATTTATCAAAATTTATCAAAATATCAGCCTTTATGGGTGTTGTTTTTGTTGTTTTGTTCTTGGTCCCATCTAAGAAATCCTTGCCTAATCAGGGTCACAGATACATTCCTGTGGTATCTGTTAAAAGTTTATAGTGATTGGATTTTACATTTACATTTATGATCAGTTTGAGTTTAATTTTTATGATACAAGTTGTGGCTGTTCAAGGAAAGGTTTTTTTTTTTCCTGTCTTATGAAGCTTTATTACTTCCAGTACCATTGGTTAAGAAGGCACTTTATCTCCGTTGAATTGCCTTGGCATCTGTTGAAAGTCATTTGACTGTGTATTTGTCCATCTATTTCTGGACTCTGTTATGTTGTTTTGTGTCTCTCATTTTGCCTTTACAACACTGTCTAGATTATCATTGATTAACTACATGTCATGAAATCATGTGATGTGAGATCCCTGGGTGGCGCAGCGGTTTGGCGCCTGCCTTTGGCCCAGGGCGCGATCCTGGAGACCCATGATCGAGTCCCACGTCAGGCTCCCGGTGCATGGAGCCTGCTTCTCCCTCTGCCTGTGTCTCTGCCCCTCTCTCTCTCTCTCTCTCTCTCTGTGACTATCATAAATAAAAAAAAAAAAAAAAGAAAGAAATCATGTGATGTGAGTTCTTGAACTTTTTTCTTTTCAGAATTATTTTGTATCTTCTAGGTCCTATACTTCTCCATTTAGAATCGTGGTCTATGGGGCACCTGGGTGGCTCAGTAAGTGTCTGCCTTCGGCTCAGGTCATGATCCCAAGGTCCTGGGATTCAGCCCTATGTTGGGCTCCCTGCTTCACAGGGAGCCTGCTTTTCCCTCTGCCTCTCTTTCTGTCTGCTGTCTCCCCTGCTTGGGCTCTCTCTGTCAAAGAAAAACAAACAAACAAAAAAACAAATAATTTAGAATTATTCTGTCTATTTCATAAAAGCTTCCTGGGATTTTTGCCTGTGATTGTATGAGATCTACCTGAGGAGAGCTAACAGTTGATATTGGAGCATACTGAGCTTTCCAATCCCTGCATACACCATAGTTTTTCATTTATCTAGTGATAATGTGGGTTAGGAGCTATGAAAGGACATGATCTGTTTTGCATTTTAGAAGAATCACTGGCTCCTGTAAGAAGTGACTTTAGTGGGGCACTGGTCGAAGCAGAGATAGTTTAGGAAGCTAGTCAAGTGATTCAAGAAAGAATCCATTGTACTAAATTAGCACTGAGGATATCTTGAGGTGGCCAGAATCTGGATATATTTTGAAGGTGGTACCAACAGTAGGAAAGTACCACTTTCCCTGTAGCCTTGCAAATAGCATGCTGCCAAACATAGGAATTTTGACAATGGGGTAAAAACCTGTTTTGTGTCATATCTCAGTTTAGTTTGATAACTGTTGTTTTATTATGAGTCCATTTTCACTCCCTTTTTTAAAAAAATTGTATGATCTTTATTCTGATTCTATTTTGTGTTTTGATCTTGTATTTTGAGATTCACCTTTGTCTGCAATGTAGATTGAAATTTTTTCTCTAATATGCTCTATTTGGGACAAGTTTATAATTTCTATCTTTTGCCATAAAGAAATTTAGTTTTTATGTCATCAACGTTAGCAACCTTTTCTTTCATGAATTCTGGGTTTTGAGTCCTATTCAGATGTTTTCCACTTTTTACCCCGAGTCTTACTGAGATATAATTGACATATGATATTGCAATAGTTTACGTTGTGCACCAAAATGATTTGATATATGTATATATTGTAAATTGGTTGTCACAGTAAGTTTAGTTAACATACATCACTTCACATAGAATTTTTTTCCTGATGAGAACTTTTAGAATTCATTCTCTTAGCAGCTTTCAAATATACATGCAGTATTAACTATACTCATCATAGTGTACATTATATTGATTATATTATATCTAATGCCCAGAACTTATTTATCTTGTACCTGGAAGTTTGTACCTTTTGCCACCTTCGTGCAGTCACCCCAGTTACCACTACCCTCTACCCTCTACCACTACCCCCTCAACCTTCGTGGTTGCCTCTACCGTCTGGCAACCATGAATCTATTCTCTCTATATATGAGTTTGGCTTTTTAAAATTCTACATGTGAGATAATACAGTGTTTATCTTTCTATATCTGACTTATTTTACTTACTACAAGGCCCTTAGTGGCCACCATATTGTGAATGGATGGTTTGTTTCTTTTTTATGGCTGAATAATATATATTTATGTATGTGATATATATATATGTGATATATTTTATATATGTAATGTGGGTATATGTATATACACATATGTATATCCCCCATTTTTTTTATCCATTCATCCATTGATGGATGCCTAGGTTATTTCCATGCCTGGCTATTATAAATAATGCTCCAGTGAATAAGGGGTGCTGGTACTTCCTTGAAATAGTTATTTCACTTCCTTAAGATATATATTCAGGGGTATAATTGCTGGAGCAGATGGTAATTCTGTTGTTAATTTTTTGGGTAGCCTTCATATTGCTTTCCATAGTGGCTGCACCAGTTTACTTTTCCAACCACAGTAACAAAGGTTCACTTTTCTCTACATCCTCACCAAGACTTTTTTCTTGTCTTTTATATGATAGCCATTCTAACAGGTGTGGTGATAATCTCGTTGTGGTTTTGATTTACATTTACCTGATTATGAGTGATATGGAGTATCTTTTCATATGCCTGCAGGTCATTTAGATGTCTTCTTTGGAAAAATGTTCAGTTTCTCTGCCCATTTTTTTTTTATCAGATTGGGGATTTTTTTGCTACTGACTTGTGTGAGTTCTTATATGAAGAGTTTTGATTATTAATCCCATATGAGTTTTTTATTTGCAAATATTTTCTCCCATTTAGAAGGTTGCCTGGTGATGGATTCTTTGTAGTACAGAAGCTTTTTAGTTTGATGTAGGCCCCCTTGTTTATTCTTGCCATTGGTATAAATCCAGAAATCATCACCAAGATCAGTGTCAAGAAGCTTAACTCAGGGTTTTCTTCTAGGAGTTTTATGGCTTCAGGTCTTACATTCTTACATTTTGATTTGCTTTTTGTGTATGGTGTAATATAGTGGTCCAGTCTGATATTTTACATGCAGCTGTCCAGATTTCCCTTCAATTGAAATGACCATCCTTTTCTCACTGTATAGTCTTGTCTCTTTGTCATAAACTAATTGGCCATATTTGTTCATTTATTTTGGGGGCTCTCTGTTCTGTTCCCTTGGTCAGTGTGCCTATTTTTATGCCAGTACCATACTGTTTTGATTACTGTAGCTTTATAATATCATTTGAAATTAGGGAGTGTGGTGTGTCCAGCTTTGTTCTTTTACAAGACTATTTGCACTATTTTGGATCTTTTGTGGTTCTGTACAAAATTTAGGATTTTTAAAAAAGATTTTGTTTTTTTTATTTGAGAGAGAGTGAGCATAAGCTGGGAGAGCAGCAGAGGGAGAAGCAGACTCCCTGCTGAGCAGGGAGCCCGATGTGGGGCTTGATCCCAGAACCCAGAGATCATGACCTGAGCTAACAGCAGATGCTTAACCAACTGAGCCACCCTGGTGTCCCTAGGATCTTTTTTAATAATAATAATTTTCCCAATCCATGACCATGGAATATCCTTCTACTTACATCTTTTTCATTTACTTTCATCAATGTCTTATAATTTTTATTGTATAGATCTTTTACTTCCTTGGCTACATTTATTCCTAGGTTTTTATTCTTTTTGAGGAAATTATAAATGGGATTGTATTAATTTCCCTTTCCTTTTCCTTTTGTGGTATATAGAAACCATTGATTTTTGAATATTGATTTTACATACTGCAACGTCACTGAATTTATTAGTTCTGGCAGTTTTAGTGGAGTCTTTAGAACATCTAACATTATATCACCTGTAAATAGAAACAGTTTTACTTTTTCCTTTACCATTTGGATTCCTTTTTTTTTTTTTTTTTTTTTCTTTTCTTTTTCTTACCCAATTGCTCTGGACAGAACTTCCAGTACTATGTTGAAGAAAAGTGGCAAGAGGGGACATCTTGTTCCTAATCTCAGAGGAAAAGTATTCAACTTTCCTCATTGAGTAAGATGTTATATATCGGTTTATCATATATAGCCTTTATTATGTTGAGGTATATTCCCTCTCTACCCACTTTGTTGAGAGTTTTTATCATGAATAGGTATTGGATTTTTGTCAGATTTTTTTTCAGTATTTATTGAAATGATCATATGATTTTTATTCATTTCGCTACTGTGGTATATCATATGGATTGATTTGTGGGTGTTGAACCATCTTTCCACCCCTGAAAGAGGTTCCACTGATCATGGTATGTGATCCTTTTAATGAATTACTGACTTAGGTCTGCCAATTTTGTTCAGAATTTTGTGTCTGTGTTCATCAGGGATATTGACCTGTATTTTTCTTACAGTGTCCTTGTCCAGTCTTGGTATCAGGAATGCTGTCTTTGTAAGATCAGTTTCAGAGTATTCCCTCCTCTTGTATTTTTTAGAAGAGTTTGAGAAGGTTTGGTATTCTTTAAATGATTAGTAGAATTCACCAGTGAAGCCATCTTGCCCAGGATTTTTGCTTATTGGGAGGTTTTAATTACCAATTCAGTCTTCTTGCTAGTAATCAGTCTGTTGAGATTTTCTAGATTGTCCAGTTTGTTGGTATTATAGTTGTTCATAGTAGTATTTTGTGAACCTTTGTATTATTTTGCAGTATCAGTTCTAATGTCTCCTCTTTCATTTTTTAAAAGATTTATTTTAGAGACAGTTCAAGTGAGGGCAGGGGCAGAAGAGGAGGAAGAGAGATAATCCCCAAGCAGACTCCCCATTGAGCATCTGAGGACCCTGAGATCATGACCTAAGCCAAAAACAAGAGTCAGCACTTAACCAGCTGAGCCATCTAGGTGCCCCTCTCTTTCATTTCTAAATTTATTTATTTGCATCCTCTCTCTCAGTATCCTGATGAGTCTAGCTGCAGATTTGTCTATTTTATTTGTCTTTGTAAAGACCAGGTCTTAGTTTTGTTGGTCTTTTCTGTTGTCTTTTTAGTTTCTATTTCATTTATTTCCATTCTGTTTTTTTTATTATTACCTTAAAGGGTAAAGTGAAATTGCTTATATGAAATCTTTCTGTTCATTAATGTAGGCATTTATCATCATGAATTCCTCTCTTTAAACTACTTTTGCCATGTCTCATAAGTTTTAGCATGTTGTATTTCCATTTTCATTTGTCTCAAGATATTTTTTTGATTTCTCATATTATTTCTTCTTTGCCCCATTGGTTAGTAGCATGTCATTTAATACCCACATATTTGTGCATTGTCTAGAGTAATTGCAGTTTATTTCTAGTTTTATACTGTGTGGTCAGAGAATATTCTTAATGTGATTTCAGTCTTCTTAAATTTATCATATGTGGCCTGACATATGATGTATCCTGGAGAATGTTTCCAAGTGCACCTGAGAAGAATATGTATTTTGCTGCTTTTAGGTGGAATGTTTTATAAATGTCTATTAAGTCCATTTGGTATAACATGTAGTTTGTCTTATGTTTCCTTATTGATTTTCTTCCTGGATGATTTGTCCATTGTTGTAGGTGGTATATTGCAGTCCCAAATGATTACTGTATTCCTGTTTTTACCGTCGGATCTTTTAATTTCTGCATATTATTAGGTACCCCTGTGTTGGTCATAAATGCTTACAAATGTTATATCCTCTTGTTGGATTGATCCCTTATTATATAATTACCTTCTTTGTTTCTTTTTTTTCTTTGTTTCTTGTTAGTCTTTGTTTTAAAGTCTGTTTTGTTTAAGTACAGCTAGTCTTATTTTCTTTTTAATTCTATTTACATGGAGCATCTTTTTTGCATCCCTTCATTCTCAGTCTGTGTCCTTAGAGCGGAAGTGAGTCTTCTGTAGACAGCATGTAGTTGTAACTTAAAAAAAAAAAAAAAAAAAAAGCATCTCTCCAAGTTTTGGCATGCTCGTTTGCCCTATGACCTGATTGCTGAGGTAGGTCTAAGAGTGTTTGTTGATTTTTCAGTTTATTTACCTTCTACTTGTTAGGATGGAATGGCAACTTCTGAACTCCTTACATGCTGCACCAGCGAGCAGTCAACATGTTATAGATTTTTAATTTAGCTGTTCTTATTTAGAGAACATACCCTGTGCTGTCAGTCCTTTTTAATTTACAAAGACTTTTGTTAAGAACCAGTATATAATCCTGGTCTCTGTTCCATGTGTACATAAAAAGATGTATTTTGTTTTTAGACCTAGTGTTCTATAGGTGAGAATTAATTCAAGCAGCTATATTGCCACAAGTCTTCTCTATCTATATCATTATGTATTCATCTCCATGTACTATTAATGATTGAGAAAGAAATATCTTATCCAACTATAACTGTGCCTCATTCACCTGTCCTTTTCGGGATTTGACTCCTATATTTAGGTGCAAGTTTTTATTGTATTTTAAATTGGGGGACGTTTTTCTGGGATTCAGTAAATCCTTGCATGTTGGTTTGATATATTCAAGACTTGCTTTCAACTTTTGTTTTGTTATATTCAAGACTTGATTTCAGGGGATCCCTGGGTGGCGCAGCGGTTTAGCGCCTGCCTTTGGCCCAGGGCACGATCCTGGAGACCCGGGATCAAATCCCACGTCAGGCTCCCAGTGCATGGAGTCTGCTTCTCCCTCTCCCTGTGTCTCTGCCTCTCTCTCTCTCTCTCTCTTTCTCTCTCTCTCTCTCTCTCTGTGTGACTATCATAAATAAATAAAAATTAAAAAAAAAAAAGACTTGCTTTCAACTTTTGTTTTGTTTTAAATGGGATCCAGAACACACTTTAGGACACTTTTTACCTCTTTTAAGGCAGCACATACTTCCAAGACCAGAGTACCCAATCTCCTGTTTAGTAGGAGATGTTCTCTGTACAAACTCGTCACCTTTCTGTTTATTTCAGAGGTTTTTCGATCTACTCTTTTCAGGTGGTTCTTTTTGTAGCCTTTGGTTACTGTTTTTGGGTAGATTCTCTGCCTGCTTCAGCTGAAGACTCAAGGTGACCCTGCTGCACATGCCGCTAGTTCTCTATCAGCTGTTTCCAGTATTTCACACCAGAGATGGTCATTAGCCTCTGAATTTCTGGTTCCATCTCCTCAACTTACTAAGACCTCTGAGTTCTGTTTTGGGATAGTACTGTGACCTGAAACTCCATTTTTTTCTTTTTTCTGGGATCCTGGGCCTGCATGCCTGTTTTCTGCTGTTGCTTCATCATGGCAAGAAGTGGAAATCCCACACACACCCTTTTTAAAGCCTAATGCATGTAGTTCTTATTGAGTTCAGTGCTATGTATACTTATGATTTAGCTCAAGTAGATTAATACTTTTTGAGCATCAGAAAAAATGCTTTTGTTGTCAACTCTGCAAAGAAAGCTTCAAATTAGCACCTTTGTTGTGCCATCCTTGAAAATATACTTTCACATTCGGAATCATAGAAGCCCATGCAACAGGCCCAAGTCTTAAGTTATATCCCATTTACAGGGTATTGCTATACAAAACCAGAAGTGATCTTAAGGTTGGAGCAAACAGAAGAGCCATTCTTATTAGTGAAAGAATTTCTAACCAGGAGATCCACAGGTGAGTTACTAAGTACTAGTAGAAAGTATTAAGGGTAAATTAGATCTAGAGTGGTCAGTTAGAAATGTCTACTATGAAATAACTTCAACACTTTCTTAGCCCCTATGCTTGTGGATGTTTTGGAAGACTGTATCATCTCCAGTAGTATATGGAAGGAGAAGGTCTAACACAAAGGATGGATACAATCTTTTTTTTTTTTTGGATGGATACAATCTTGATCATTTTCTCATCTTTAGAAGCTGGGAGCCTAAGTGTATATCATTTAAAATTGACAAATCAAGTGATAGAGTTATTATTGAACAGTAAAAAAAAAAAACTAAGAAATATCATAAAAACATGTAAAAGTGGAGGTTAATAGGAAGAGAGAGAAAAGATTTAATGAAGATAAAAGTAGAAATTAGTGAGTTGGAAAACAATAATTATGTAAATAATAACTAGCCTAAAGGCAGTTCTCAGACAGTCCTAAGAAATAACTATGTAACTATGCAGACATATCTAGCAACAGAGTAGTGTGAACATACATGTAAGATAGATAGAACTGAAAATTATGAGAGATATTTAATAGACTTTAATTAGATTTCATGTTCATAGATTGGGTAAACAATTTTTAAAATCTTTATATTATATATCTATGATATATATGTATGTATTAAGATATATTCATATGTGTTAATACTGTTAGTATATGTAAAGATGCAGTATAATACCAAGTGATCTCTTTTGGTTTCTGCTTGTTTTTGTGAAACTTGGAAAGCTGATTCTAAAATTTATATGGAAATTAATACATACATACATAAAAATAACATTTATATGAAATAACAAAGTCCCAGTAATAATTTAAAATACCTTTGAAAAACAATGTTGTGGGACTTTCTCTGCCTGGTATTGAGTGAAGCTCTTGTCAATACAATTAGTTGTACTCATGTAACTATAATTAAACTACTGAAATATAATAGCCAAGGGATATACACATTTTAAACACGTGACTTCTTATACTCCTACTTTACGTATACGGCAGAAATCAATCTGGGGTAGAATTGTATAAGGTGAAACAAAATATTTTAGGAACTAATATAGGAGAAGATCTTTATCACTGTGAGTGGGGGGAAAACTTAAGACCAGAAATCACTTAGCCAGGTAGGAAAAAATGATAAATTTGACTACATTAAAATTAACCATTTCTGGGTGTTAAAAGATTATATAAAAACTGAGGATGCAGGTCACAGAGTAGCAGAATCTATTTCCGTGCATGTAAGCAATATAATACTAGTATCCAGAATCTATAAAGTGTTTCTGCAAGTCTGAGGAAAAAGGTAGCTTAGTGAAAAATTGGGCAAAAGGCTTAATCAGAATCTTCCCCAAAAAGAAAATCCAGTTACCTGGAAAACATGAGAAGAAGTATTTAATCTGATTAACTTTGAGAGAAATATGAAAAAAGTATCATGTTGCCACTCTACATTTATGAAATTGGCAGAGAATAAGAACTCTAACCTTATCGGGGAGTGGACAGCATTCGAGACCCACATCCACTGGTTATAGAAATAGAAACTGGCGAGATTGCTTTTGAAAATGGTGGATATCAGAGTAAATGGAAACAAGCCAAACACCCATCAACAGATGAGTGCAGAAGTAAATTACGTTTATTTTATGGTATGTTACACATTAGAGATAATACACTAACTTATAAACTACAGCAAAATCATGGGGGAGTCTTGCGCACAATATTGAACCAATGAGCAAAACAAAAATGATTATGGCAAGCTACATGATTCAATTTTTATAAAGCAGATTGTAAAATTAAATTACATATTCTATGGAATGTATACACAGTTTGTAAACTTTAAAGAAAAAGTAAAGAAGGTATTGCTATGAATTTCACTATGAAATATGAGTGATGTGATGTGTGAGCATGAAGAAAGTTGTTGTACTCCAGACACAATACGTTGGTCTCCCCTGATGTAGGTTTGCTGTGCTCTTTGATGCGGATGGTGACTTCAAAGGTGTTTGTTCTTTATCATTTGTTAAACAGCACGAAAAATTTTATGGTTTCAGAGAGTTTGACAGTTACAAGATAAACAATGGGAGATGATACTTGCTACAAATATTTGTCACAGAGGGTTTGCTTCAGTAGATAAAGAATCCAGATCACATGTCTCTTCACCACAGAGACCCATTACAGTATTAAACTCAGGCAGTCCATGTCTTTTTTTTTCCTCCAAAGCACTCATTATCTAATATACCATATATCAAGTATGCATTATATTTTGTTTGCTGTCTGTCTGATTCTACTGGAACATATGCTTTCTGAGAAGGTTTTTTTTTTTTTTAACTGTTTTTGCTTACTGGTTCGTCTCCTATGTAATTTGGCATTCAGATAGGCTTACATTATTGAACTTCTAAGAATTGCAAATATAAAAATCAATTCATTAGAAAGAAAGGAAAAGTAAGGTGTAAAAATGGCTAATAAACATGAAAAAATGTGTAACATTTTTTGGCAATCTCAGGAATGCAAATTCATACCACAGTACAGTGATTTTGGACTTGTTCCATTAGTACCAAGAATAATTAAGAGATAATGTAAGAGAAATGTCCACAAGGCAGGCAGTGGTGTAAATTGGCACAATTACTGGGAAAAGTTTGAGTGTGCTCATAAAGGTGAGCATACATATTCCCTGTGACAGCGATCCATTCCAGGTTTATTCTCCGGAAAGACTTGAATGTGTTCAGCAGACAAAATGAATGGCATTCTGTGGCATCAAGACTTTTAAAAGTACAAATCTAGAAATAGATTCCATATTTATTTATGAACCAACTTAAAGATATTTTGAAACAATGGACCATTATATAGTTATAACATGGATAGATCTAAGAAACCTGACATGAAGAAGCATATTCTAAAAATCTACATTAAGGAAAATATCATATTAATAATGCTTGGAAATATAGTAAAAACTAAATGTAGATTGTGTGTGTGTGTTGTATTCTACCAAAAAGAATATTCTTTTGGGATGCCTGGGTGGCTAAACGGTTTGGTGCCTGCCTTCGGCCCAGGGCGTGATCCTGGAGACCTGGGATCGAGTCCCACATCAGGCTCCCTGAATGAAGCCTGCTTCTCCCTCTGCCTGTGTCTCTGCCTGCATATCTCTCTCTCTCTCTCTCTCTCTCTCTCTCTCTCTCTCATCTCTCTGTCTCTCATGAATAAATAAATAAAATCTTTATATGAAAAAAAGGAATGCATGGTAACTTAGAGAAATAATATGGGCAAGATTTTTTTGGAATGACTCATTTAAGGAGTGTCAAGTAGTCTAGACTATACCCCCAAAATATGATGGACTTCTGTAATACTAGCTAATACAACTAATATTCCTGAACTAGTATAAAACTATGTTTTCCAGAATGTCTCCCAACTCTTACCTGATAGAAGCTGGGGCAGTGGTTTTAGGGACCATCTTAAATTTTCAGTATAGGCCCACATCGGGCTCCCTGCATGGAGCCTGCTTCTTCTGCCTGTGTCTCTGCCTCTCTCTCTCTCTCTCTCTCTCTCTCTCTCTCTCTCTCTCTCTGTCTCTCATGAATAAATAAAATCCTTAAAAAAAAAGATTTTCTGTTTCTCCTTGTTTTAGTCTTGGTAGGTTATGTATTTCTGATAATTTATTAATTTTATCTAAGTTATCCAATTTGTTGGCATATGATTGTTCATAGTGGTTTCTTGTAATCTTTTTTATTTTTGTAATTTGTCAGTAGTTTTCCATCTTCTTTTTCCAATTTTAGTTATTTGAGTTTTTTCTTTTTTTCTTAATAGCCTAACTAAAGAAAGATTATCAATTTTCTGGACCTTTGCAAAGAGCAAACTTTTGATCTTGTTTTTTTCTATTGTTTTTCTAAAATCTGTTTTGTTTATCTTGATGCTAATTCTTATTGTTTTGTACCTTTTAGGTTTGAATTTTTTTTCTTATTAAAGTTTAAGGTTACATTTTTGATCTGAGATCTTTCTTCTTTTTAAAATGTGTTTACAACTGTAGATTTCTCTCAGCATGTGATATTTCTGCCAAGAATTCTCTTGATAATCTTGCTGAGGATCCCTTGCATTTGATGAGTTACTTTTCATTTGCTACTTTCAAGATTAGCTCTGTGCTTTGGCTTTCAACAGTTTGATTATAATGTGGCTCAGTGTGAAATAAAGTATCTTAATTGTATATAACATCACTGTCTATGTAAAAAACTCTAGAGAAGCTGCAAAAATATTCTTAGGATTAACAAATTAATTTGGCAGAGTTACAGCACATAAATTCAATATCCAAACATCACCTCTTTTCTATATACTGAACTCAACAGCCAATTGAAATTTGAAATTTAAGAAAAATTATACCATTTATATAATAGCACCAACAAATGAAATACTTAGGTGTAAGTGTAGTAAAATATATGGAAGTCTGTTTGCAGAAAACTACAAAATGCTGTTGAAAAAAATCAAAGATCTAATTAAGTGAAGAGTTATACTGTGCCTCAGTATATGAAAAACTTGACTGTGAAATTTTGAAAACTAAATGAATTGAAAAACTTGACTGTGTTCTGATTTGATCTATGGGTTGAGCACAATCCTAGTCAACAGAAATATCTTTTGTGGGCATAGACAAGCTGATTTTAAATGTATGTGGAAAGAAAAAAAAACCCTAAAATATCCAAAACAATTCTGAGAAAGAAGTTAGAGTACTCAATATTAGCCTATTTTAAGACTGACCATAAAGCTACAGTAATCCATACTGTGGCATTGCCAAAGGACATATAGAGGCATAAATCAGTGGTGTAGTGAGCCCAGAAATAGATCAACACAAAGATGTTCAACTGATTTTCCATTAAGGTGAAGGACAATTCAAGGGAGATAAGATGGTCTTCTCAGCAAATCATGTATTATTTAATTGGATGTCTGTGTGCAAAAAAAAAAAAAAAAAAAAAAAAACTAAACACATTTCCTCTTACCTTTCACAAAATTAATCTAATAAAAATTGATCATAGGCTTAAAAGCAAAATACATAAGGAGAAGAAAACACAGGAGAAAATCTAAATTCTGAACTTTAGTGATAAGTTTTTAGTTAAACAGCAAAAGCACAGTCTATGAAAAAAATTGAATTCAGTCTTACCAAAATTAATTCAGTTTTGTGTTCAACTAATGTATGTTGTATTAGTTTTCTTATGTGGAACTACCCTTTCAATCCAGGGACAAACCTTGCCTTGGTCATAGTATATAATTCTTTTATTTTTTAAAAAGATTTTACTTATTTATTCATGAGAGACAGAGAGAGGCAGAGTCATAGGCAGAGGGAGAAGCAGGCTCCCTGCAGGGAGCCCAATGTGGGACTCAATCCCAGGGCTCCAGGATCACGCCCTGAGCCAAAGGCAGATAGATAGATGCTCAACTGCTAAACCACCCAGGTGTCCCTATAATTCTTTGTGTATGTTTGTATATTCTGTTTGCTAGTAATTTTTTGAGGGTTTTTGCTTGTAAAACAATAAAGAAAATTAGTCTTAGTGTTCTTGTGGTGTCCTAATGGTTTTGATATCCAAGTAATATTGGACTTAGGAAATGAGTTAGAAAATGCTTTTTCTTCTATTGTTTGGAATACTTTGTGAAGGGTTCATGTTATTTCTTCCTAATGCATTTGGTAGAATTTACCAGTGAAGCCATGTGGTCCTGAGCTTTTCTTTGTATAAAGTTTTGCTTTTGTTTGGTTTGTTTTGTTTTGTTTCATTACTGCCTTAGTCTCTTTTCTTTTTATAGATGTTAGATAACCTATTTTCTCTTGAGTCTGTTTTGGTAGTTTGTGTCTTTTCTAGAATTTTTTCTATTTCTTTCGAATTATCTAATTTGTCCGTATAGAGTTGGTTACAGTTTTCCCTTAGCATTCTCTTTCTGCACCTTGGTCATGATATCCCTCCCTTCATGCTTGATTTTTTAATAATTTGCTCTTTCTTTTTTATGTGTTCGACTTAGGTAGATGCCTGTCAATTTTGCTTATCATTTCAAAGAACCAGCTGTTGCAATTATTGATTTTATGTATTGTATTTTTATTCTCTAATTTATTAATTTCCACTTTAATCTTTATCATTTCCTTACTTACTGCTTTGGATTTAGTTACTCTTCTGTTTCAAGTTTCTTAAGGTAGAACAGTACATTGATTTGAGATCTTACTACTTTTTTTTTTGAGATCTTACTACTTTTTAAATATAGGTGTTTACAGCAATACATTTCCCACTGAGCAGTGCTTTTACTATATCCCACTTTTGTTTTTTTTGTTTTTTTAATTCTATTTAGTTAATATATAGTGTAATATTAGTTTCAGGAGTAGAATTTAGTGATTCTAACTACTTATATACACACTTACCACATACTTATAACACTCAGTGCTCTTCACAACAAGTGCCCTCCTAGGTTTATTTGGTATGTTAAATTATGTGGGAAGCACTGTCGCATAGGAAGTGATGATGAATCTTTTTAGGTTACATATGTATGCATATATATTACCAACATTAAGTATTCCAGAAATTTTTTGGAGTTTCTGGAAATTTTCCAACTTAACCACGAGCATGTTGAAGTCTTTGGCCATTTACAGACCATTATTGTTTTACTTGGATATTTCTGCAAAAGTGAGATTCACTGAAAAGACCCTACCAAGTGCTCTTGCTGACTGGCACCACTGTCAAATTACAAGATGTTGATACCTGGATGCATATTTCATAAGTGAAGAAGGCTCTACTGACATCCGGTCCTGTGTAAATGCAGTAACTATTCCTTGGAGAGAAGGAATCAACAACCAGCAGGTTCCCAAAAGCAAATCCACAAATCACAATTCAGACATCTAATTCCCCCAAAAAAAATGAATTTGCCTATCTATCTGAATTTGGAAAAGAAATGTGAAATTTTACGTTCCTCTTCACCAGGCATCACAGATAGAGATCTGGGAAAGCTCATTTTGGTAGGAAGTCTCACACTTTACGGTCTTCTGCTGGTATGTAGAATCCCATCTATAGGCTCAGGAGTGATTAGGGTATCCCACCAGGTCTCATCCTGGCCAACAGAAACTGTAGAGGAAGAAAGAATTTTCCCTCTACTCTTTAGGGTGAGTGCTCAGCTCATACCTCTTATTCTATAGGGCACCTTGTAAATGGGTAAACAAATCTGGTTTCAAAGTTCTCCACTGTGGTTACTGTAATTCAAGATTGTCTTTAGTTAGGTTAACCTATTTGTTCAGTCTTAATATAATATGGTATACATCTGAGGCCTCACACTGGACCCAGCCTGCTTCTGTTGGACCCAGTCTGACCCCAGACCCAGTCCAGGTGCACCTGGCTGGCTCAGTTGGTTAAGCTTGATATCAGCTAAGGTCATGATCTCAGGGTCATGAAATTGAGCCCTGCATCGGGCTCCATACTGGGTGTAGAGACTGCGTAAGATTCTCCCTCTCTCCCCCACCCTCATGCCCCCTGCCACTACTGCTTGCCTGTGCTTGCTCTAAATGAATAAATAAATAACCAAGCAAGCCCCAGTCCAGGAAAATAAGTGCACAAAGTCTGAAAGCTCATAATGCAAAAGCTGTACAGCTAGAATCTAAGATAGATTCACTTACAACCTCCAGAGGCGTCAAGGAAACAGTGAGCTCAAGGGGCTCAGTGATTTACCTGCTTGCTTGTTGCCCATTGGGACCATCAGGGGTCTCCTTCAGTTCCCTATTCTGACACTAGAACTTTTAAAAGATAAACTGAGGCATATCAAAAAATTTTGTAGTTTATTCGGCCAAAACTTGTTTGAATTAGGCAGCATCCATTTAGCAGATAGAAAGGAGTTCTGAGGAACTATACCAAATGAATAGTCTGCAGGGAGTAAGAATAAGAAAGTTCTACAAAGGCAAAAAAGTAGGTTGGTTATCACAAAGTTACTTTCCTTTAGAGGATGACAGGCGTCTATCAGGCAGATAGTGCTGACCTGGTGATACTGATTGGCTGGTTTACCAGTCCATTTGAAAGGCTCCTGGGTGGCTTAGTCAGTTAAGTATACAACTCTTGATTTTGGCTCAGGTCATGAATCTCAGGGTTCTGGGATTGAGTCCCGTATCAGGCTTTGCACTCAGCGGGAGGTCTGCTTGAGGATTTCTCCCCATCTCCCTCTGCCTCTGCCCTGGCTCATGTGCATCCACATGCACATATGCTCTTTTGCTCTCTCTAAAATAAATAATCTTTAAACGAAAAAGATTCTATTTCAGGGAGGGGTGCCTGGATGGCTCAGTCCGTTATAGGTCTGACTCGATTTTGGCTTCGTCATGATCTCAGGGTTGTGAGATCAAGCCCTCCACACTGGGTGTAGAGTCTGCTTAAGATTCTATCTCTCCCTCACCCTCACCCTCTCCCCCCACCCCTGCACACACTCTCAAAAAAAAAAATCCATTTCGAGGAGACCCAAAACTAATTAAGTTGTCTGTTAAACTGTTTTAAACACCAAAACTGTTTTGGTGACATGGGGCTTAGCATAAGCAACTCCATTTTGGCCCTATTATCTTGTTTTTAATGTCCCTTTTCTGCACTTACAGAATGTTCTAGTACAGAGCCCTTCTGTGACATGATTTCAGGAGAACCAGAATTTATGCAATTCAGAAAAAGAACTACATTTTAAATATATCCCATTTTCCTGAAGCACCTTAAAGTCTTCAAGAAAGGCAAAAAGGAAATAATGTGGCAGGTATCAGGGAGAAGTCTCCTGCTGCTTCTCTGTTTAGGAGAGTCTAGCCCCCAGACTTGGGTCTAGCCACTATGACATTGAAAGAGGTGTGTGTTGACATCCTAAACCAATATTTCTGGTGCCTTTCTTTTTAGTGAGAATGCATATGCAGAATGCAAGTTGGACGTTCACAGTGATCTCACAACCCAGCAGCCTTAGAGTCTCTGTCTCTTTCCCTCTCTGTTCTCTTCTGCTTTCCTCAAACTCCCTTCTTCTCAGCTACTTCACTGCTATCAACTATTTGTGTCTCTCCCAAAATTCATATGTTGAAGTGCTAACCCCTAGAATGATAGTGTTAGGAGGTGGGATCTTTAGTATGTGATTAGTTCATTTGGGAGGAGCCTTCATAATTTGGAGTAGTGTTCTTAAAAAAAAAAAAAAAAGACTTCACAGGCTCCCTAGCCCCTTCTGCCAAATGAGATTACAGTGAGAAGATGGCCATCAACAAGAACGAAGACCCTCACCAGACAAGAACCATAATCTTGGATATCCCAGCCTTCAGAATAGTGAAAAAATAAGCATCTCTTGTTTATATGCCACCCAGTCTAAGGTATTTTGATACAGTAGCCCAAAAAGACTAAGACACTCACCTGCTCCCTCTTACCTTTTTTGATGTGTACCTTTTCATTAATTCCTATAGCCTCTCTTCCCCCTGAAGGAGTTAGTGAAAAGTAGGAACTGTCAGAATGGAGACAAAGTGACTTGGTACCTTCTGTGTTTCTGCACCAGGATTTTTGGTTACATTATTCCCCAAACAACCCTGAGAAGTGGACGTTACTATCTCCATTTTAAGAGGAAAAAACTGTGGTTCAGAGAGCAGTACCTGATCTGACCAAAGACACCTCTTTAGGAAGAGAAGTCATGTACACTCAGGTACCCCTGCCTCTGCCCACACTGGTGGTGTGGCCTGGAGTTATCAGTGCTTGCTCTCCTGCATGTTTCACCTTGCAGGGGCTTGCCCAGCCTCTCAGTGGTCTACCTAATTAATTAATTAATTAATTAAACATCTCCATAATTGCTGTAACTCTATAATACTGTGCAGGAGGCTAGCCATACAGACATGTGCATGATGGGATGGAGTGACAGATCAGGCAAGGCATCGGATGATGGGTCCCAACTAAGACAACTCACAGGACAGGAAGCAGTGTGCAGTATATGGCAGAGGAGAAAAGGGCTATAATTAAGTACAAGGGGAGGTCTGGCCGCACTGTCTTTTTCCACTCAGATCCAGTTCCCACGCTTCTGTACCTTTTTTTTTTATGATAGTCACAGAGAGAGAGAGAGAGAGAGAGAGGCAGGCTCCATGCACTGGGAGCCCGATGTGGGATTCGATCCCAGGTCTCCAGGATCGTGCCCTGGGCCAAAGGCAGGCGCCAAACCGCTGCGCCACCCAGGGATCCCATGTACCTTTTTTTTTTTTTTAAGATTTTATTTATTCATTCATGAGAGACACACACACAGAGAGAGAGAGAGAGAGAGGCAGAGACACAGGCAGAGGGAGAAGCAGGCTGCATGCAGGGAGCCCGACATGGGACTCGATCCCGGGACTCCAGGATCACGCCCTGAGCCAAAAGCAGGAGCTAAACTGCTGAGCCACCCAGGGATCCCCCTGTCCTTTAATGTCACCTGAGACATTTGTTTCTACCAGAGTTTTTGCCTATTGCCCAAGGCAAGGAACAAGAATAAATGGCACTTTCTTCATCTGTCCCATACTTCCCTCTTTCCTCCCCAAAGATGCTGTGAAGGCATCCTGTATCCCAGCTCATGGCCTCTCCATTAGCTGACTTTCTGTCTCCTGGCTGGCAGAGCTGGAGTTGATGGTATCTGTAGGCAGAAAATTTATGGACTCCGTTGGCAGTGATTAATTTTCTGTGTGGGCTTCTTAATTTTAATTCATTTGAGATTTAGTTTATTTATATGGTCATTTGTTTGTAGCCTTTCCTAAACTCTGCCCTTAGAAGGCAAAAGAACAGAGAAATAGAAATTCTAAGAAAGAGCCAAACAGAAATGCTAGATGTCAAAAACACTATAACAGAAATAAAGAAAAGACTACCTAAGGGAGTCTACTACTAACAAAGACTACTAGTAACTGGACAGGATTGAGGAAAGAACCGTTGAGCTTCAGGATATTTTAATAAAAGTTCTAAAACTGAAAAGCAAAGAGAAAAAAAGACAGTATCTAAGAATATAGGATAATTGCAGAAAGGGTAACATACAGTTAATGGAAATGTCAGAAGGAGAAGAAAAAGAGATTAACTGAAGCAATTTTTGAAATACAAATGGCTGAGAATTTCCCTGTTACTCTTGCCAAACACTTGTCAAACCACTGATCCAGGAAACTCAGAGAAAAAGCAAGATAAGATAAATCCCAAAACTATACCTAAGACATGTCATTTTCAAACCATAGAAAGCCAGAAACAAAAAAAGTCCTGAAAAATTTGTTTTAAACCACTTTACCTGTAGTGAAGCAAAGATAAAAATTATATCCAACTTCTCAGAAACCATGCTAGCAAGAAAGAGAGGGGGTGAAGTGTTTAGTGTGATAGAAAAAAAGCCTCACCAACCTAGAATTTACATACCCTGTGGAATTATCCTTCAAAAGTGAAGAAGAAATACTTTCTCGGACAAAAATACACAAACACACACTATATATATATACATATATATATACACACACACACACATATATGTGTATATATGTATATATGTGTGTATATATATATTTAAATATATTTTTTCTTATTATAATGTATTTGTAGTACCCATGGAGCAGTATTGTGTTACTTGAAAGTAGATTCAGGTTAGTTTTAAATGTGTATTGCAAAGTTTTATTAAGAAATGTAAAAACAAATAAATGTTATTATGCTAAGGAGAGAAATTAGAATCCTATAAAATGCCCAGTTAAAACCACAAGAAGCAGAAAAGAGTGGAAGACAAAAATAGAAACAAAGAATAAAAGCAACAAATAGAAAACTGTTATAAGGGCTGAGTGGCTCAGTGGTTTAGCACTGCCTTCAGCTCAGGGCATGATCCTGGAGACCTGGGATCGAGTCTCACATCAGGTTCCCTACATGCAGCCTGCTTCTCCCTCTGCCTGTGTCTCTGCCTCTGTGTGTGTGTGTGTGTGTGTGTCTCTCATGAATGAATAAATAAAATCTTTTTTTAAAAACTGTAATAAATTCAGACATTAATCCAACTATATCAGTACTGATGTTGAACATCAATGACCTGAATGCAGTAATCAAAAAACATTGTCAGGATAGGTTAAAAAAAAAATGACCTAACTACGTATTGTCTACAAGAAACCTACTTTTAAAATAAAGATGCATAGGGACACCAGGGTAGCTCAATGGTTGAGTGTCTGCCTTTGGTTCAGGTCATGATCCCAGGGTCCTGGGATCAAGTCCTGCATCGAGCTCCTGAAGGGAGCCTGCTTCTCCCTCTGCATGTGTCTCTGCCTCTCTCTCTCTGTGTCTTACAAATGGATAAATAAAGTCTTTAAAAATAAAATAAAGACACATGTAGATTAAAAGTAAATGATGGAGAGAGAGATCTTATGCTAACACTAACCAAAAGAAAACAAGAGTAGCTATATTAATTTCAAACAGAATAAACTTCTGAACAAGGAAATGTATCAGGGGTAAAGGGAACCATTACATAATAATATAATGGGTCAGTTGTTAGAGAGGATGTAACAGTTTTTAATGTGTATGAACCTAAATACAGAGTGTCAAAATATGTGAGGGAAAAACTGACAGAACTGCAAGAAGAAATAAATCAATCTACTCACTATTGACTTGGGGACTTCAGCACTTGTCACAGAAATGGGCAGATCCAATGTGGAGAAAATCACGGAAGATTTGCTTGACATCAACAGCACCTTCAATAGACTAATTCATCCAACAGCAGCATGTTACACATTTGTCTCAGATTCACATGAAACTATTTAATAGTCCACATTCAACCACAAAACACACAATTTTAAAAGGATATTAATTGTGCAATATCTGCTCTCAAACCACATGGATTAAGCTAGAAATCAATAATCAGAAGATGGTTGGAAATTCTCCAAAACACTTGGAGATTAAAGTGTACTTCTAAATGAGACATGGGGCAAGAAAGAAATCTTGAGGAAAATTTTAGAAATGTTTTCAACTAAATGAAAATGAAAACTAATCAAAATTAATGGAACATAGTGCAAGCAGTGTTTAGAGGGTAATTTATATCAGTAACTGCGTATGTTGAAAAAGATCTAATATCATTAAAACTGCCCCTTAGGAAACTAGAAAAAGAGCCCATTAAGTTCAAAGTAAGCAGAAGAAAATAAACAATGAAAATTAGAGCATAAATAAATAACATTGAAAACAAGAAATCAAAAGAGAGAAAACAAATGACATTAAAAAGCTTGTTTTTGGGCCCTGGAGTGGGGGCTGTGGCAGTGCGTGGGGAGCCGGCACGGTGGATGTGGTGGCTGCAAGGCTGACGAGAAACAACTACTAAAGTTCCTGTCGAAGTAAAGTAGAATTTCATAAGAACATAATGGATGGAGAAGAGAAAACCTATGGTGGCTGTGAAGGCCCTGATGCCATGTATGTCAAATTGATATCTTCGGATGGTCATGAATTCATTGTAAAAAGAGAACATGCACTAACATCCGGAACAATAAAAGCCATGTTGAGTGGCCCAGGTCAGTTTGCTGAGAATGAAACTAATGAAGTCAATTTTAGAGAGATCCCTTCACATGTGCTATCAAAAGTATGCATGTATTTTACCTACAAGGTTCACTACACTAACAGCTCCACAGAGATTCCTGAATTCCCAATTGCACCTGAAATTGCACTGGAACTGCTGACGGCTGCGAACTTCCTAGATTGTTAAATAAAATAAATTATATAAACTGTTAACTTTTTTCAGTATTTAAAAAAATGTTTGTGGGATCCCTGGGTGGCACAGCGGTTTGGCGCCTGCCTTTGGCCCAGGGCGCGATCCTGGAGACCCGGGATCGAATCCCACATCGGGCTCCCAGTGCATGGAGCCTGCCTCTCCCTCTGCCTGTGTCTCTGCCTCTCTCTCTCTCTCTCTCTCTCTCTCTCTGTGACTATCATAAATAAATAAAAATTTAAAAAAAATTTTTTTTAAATGCTTGTTTTTTTAAAAGATAATAAAATTGATAAACTTCTAGCTGGTCTAAGAAAAAGGCGAACACACAACTTACTGGCAGCAGAAGTTAACAAGAGGATGAAACTTTAGAATCCGTGGACATTGAAAGGGTTATCAAGGCATACTGTACCCACAAATTTGATAGCCTGGATTAAATAGACCAACTCCTTGAAAGACACTATCTGTCAAAATTTACACAAGAAATAGACAATATAAATAGGCCATAGCCACTACAGAAATTGAATTAATAATTAATTTTCCAAAACAAAAAGCACCAGATTTCAGGATATAAGGTAAAGAAAGTAAATCCCTTTCTTATAAAACAGCAATGAGCTAGTGGAATTTGAAATTAAACACAATACCACTCACATTAGTACCCAAAAATAAAATGCTTAGGTATAAATCTAACAAGATATATACAAAGAAAAAAAAAAGATACATACAAGACTATATGAAGACAACTACAAAACTCTTATTAAAGATATTAAACTAAATAAATGAAGAATTTCAGGTTCATGGATAGGAACACTCAATATGGTTAAGATTTCACTGTTCCCCAAATTGATCTATAGATTTAATGCAATTCTAATAAAAATTCTAGAAATTCTTTTTTTGTGGCTATCAACTAACTGATGCTAAAGTTTACTTAGAGAAACAAAGACCCTGAATAGCCAACACAATATTAAGAGAGAACAAAGAGAGCTGACACTACCCAACTTCAGGAACTAAATGTAAAGATATAGTAATCACGTGGCACCTGGGTGGCTCAGTGGTTGAGCATCAATCAGCCTTTTGCTCAGGTTGTGATCCCAGGGTCATAAGATTGAGTCTTGCATCAGGCTTCCCACGGGGAGCCTGCTTCTCCCTCTGCCTGTGTCTCTGCCTCTCTTTCTGTATCTCTCATGAATAAATAAACACATTTTTTTTTAAAAAAAGATACGGTAATCAGGCAGTATTGTATTGGAGAAACAAAGAGATCAATGGAGCAGTATAGAAAACCCACAGTAGTATAAACACCCACAAAAATATAGTCAGATGATACTTGACAAAGGAGCAAAGGCAGTACAATTGAGAAGATTGTTTTTTCAACAAATGCTGGAACAACTAAATGTCTACATGCAAGAAATTAACCTAGACTT
Organism: Nyctereutes procyonoides; assembly: GCF_905146905.1. Classification (NCBI taxonomy): domain Eukaryota; kingdom Metazoa; phylum Chordata; class Mammalia; order Carnivora; family Canidae; genus Nyctereutes; species Nyctereutes procyonoides. Next base: position 60,475,599 of record NW_026575146.1, on the reverse strand, counting down.
TACACTTTTCACAAAAATTAACTCAAAATAGATCACAGATCTAAATATAAAATGCAAATCTATAAATCTTATAGAAAATAGAAAACTTCTATAACATTGGGTTTGGCAGTGATCTTTTAAATAAAACAATAGAAACAATTCACAAAAGAATTTTCTGGACTTCATTAAAACTTTTTATTTCTGCTAAAATAATGTGAAAAGAATTAAAAGACAAGCCACAGACTTGGAGAAAATATTTGCAGAAGACATCTGTTAAAGGACTGTTATATAAAAAATATAAAGAACCCTTAAAATTCGGGACGCCTGGATGGCTCAGTGGTTGAGCATCTGCCTTCAGCTCAGGGTGTGATCCCAGGAACCCTTTGCCTATTCTCTCTCTCTCTCTCTCTCTGTCTCTCTCTCTCTCTCTGTCTCTCTCAAATAAATAAATAAATAAATAAATAAATAAATAAATAAATAAACAAACAAAATCTTTTAAAAAAAAGAAAAGAAATCCTTAAAATTCAGTAAAAAACTCAATTTAAAATGGCAAAAAAATCTTAACAGACACCTCAGCAAAAATACAGATAGCAAATAAGCACATAGAAAGATGCTTTGCATCTTATATTATCTGGAGAATTCAAAGCAACCATAAGATACCCCTACACACCTATTAGAATGGTCAAAGTTCTAAGCGCTGACACTGAAGGATGTGGACTAACATTCTTATTCATTGCTGATGGGTCTGAAAAATGGTACCACCACTTTGGAGGAAAGTTTGCTATTTTCTTAGAAAACTAAACATACTCTTATCATCTGGTAAGTCATGCTCCTTGCTGTTACCTAGAGTTGAAAATCTCTTCTTTACATAAAAACCTGTAAACAGACATTTATAGGAATTTTATCCATAGTTGCCATAACTTAGAAGCAACCAAGATGTCCTTAAGGATGTGAAGAGGTTAAAAACAAACAAACAAACAACACTAGGATATATCCAGAAAAAGGAGTGTATTACTCAGTGATAAAAAGAAATGAGCTCGGGATCCCTGGGTGGCGCAGCGGTTTGGCGCCTGCCTTTGGCCCAGGGCGCGATCCTAGAGACCCGGGATCTAATCCCACGTCGGGCTCCCTGCATGGAGCCTGCTTCTCCCTCTACCTGTGTCTCTGCCTCTCTGTCTCTCTCTCTGTGTGACTATCATGAATAAATAAATAAAATCTTTAAAAAAAAAAAAGAAAAGAAAAGAAATGAGCTATCATGCCATGAAAAGGCATGGAAAAATGTTAAACACATATTACTAAGTGAAAGAAGTCAATCTGAAAAGGCTGCATATTGTATGATTCCAACTATATGACATTCAGTGACTCCAGCTGTATAGTCTTTGAGCATATGAAAAGGCAAAAGTAGGATGACTAGAAAAAGATCAGTGGTTGCCAGGGTCAAAGCAGATGGAAGGAGGTTTAGGCAGAACACTGAAACTTCTCTGTAGAATACAGTAATGATAGATGTGTGTCATTGTACCTTTGTCCAAACCCATAGATTGTACATGGGGATTGAACCCGAACATAAACTTTGGGCTTCAGCTGATTGTGATGTGTCAATATAGGTTCATAAATTGAAACAAAAGTACCACTTTAGTGGAGAATGTAGATAATGCTGGAGGTTAATCATGTGTGCAGACAAGGGGGATGTGGGACAAATGTGTACCTTTCTCTCAATCTTGCTCTGAACCTAAAATTGCTATAAAAATAAAATTTATTAAAAACTTAAAAGCTCTGCCTTTCTGGACCTTCTTTATCAGGGAGACTAAACAGAAGACAACACACAAAAATTGAATAAATATTTAACATCGTTCTCTTATTATTAGGAGAGCATCTTCCTTCTTTGAGATAGGAAACAAAACCTTCTTTGTTCTGGTGTTTCCCTATAATGGGCCTCTCCTTCTTCATCTTGGTGGCATCATCAGCTGTCAGTCCTTTGGGAATCTTTGTCTCTTGGGTTTCCTCGCTCTTTGTAGGGTGAAAAAGGCCAAGACCTCATACCACTGTCCATGTTTGTCAGGCCCATGGAGGAGAGGACACAAGTAGGAGCTGGCTCTTGGCATTTCCAGTTTATGCGTAACCCAGTTGGAGCTCAGCCACTGACTGGTGCCCTGGCCCTGCCCTCCTTCTGCCCTGTCAGGCTGGCTGTGACATTGCCTAGAATCACCAACAGAGCTCCTGTCTATATCCATTTGGTTATTTCTCAGGGTGAGGCCTTGGTTCCCAGTTATTTCTCCAGATTTAGAGGTGTTTAGTCTCATACTTTTCTTTTCCCCAAATATTTTATTTCACAGAGAGAGTGTGAGAAGACCAGAGAGCAGGGGGAGTGGGAGAGGAAGAAGCAGGCTCTCTGCTGAGCAGGAAATCCAGCACAGGGACTCAATCCCAAGATTCTGGGATCATAACCTGAGCTGAAGACAGAGGCTTAACCGACTAAGCCAACCAGGCAGCCCTTGTAGCCACACACTTCTCATCTCATGGTCTGTTGTGCCACAAAGAGGAAGAAGCAAAGGTAAGTAAAAAATCAGACCACCAAGCTCTCTCTGGCTGCAAGGGGGACCACAGGAGGAAGACACAGGGTGGCTCCTTATTTGTCCACCTCCCACTCCAGCACCTATCTGTAAGCGGGAAGAAAGCCCATCTGCTGTGGGGCTGTGTTGATTGATGACAGAGCCCCTTGCTCCCTAAACAGGTGAGGCTTAGAGCCTTTTCTTCTCTCCCTCATCAAGTTCTGTTCCTCACCTGAGCAAACACCTCAATATGATGTTTTTCTTCCAAAGTACACTTAGTACAATAACAAATCCAGGATGTTTGACAATCATCTTAGTAGTAGCAATTATTCCATCTTCTGCTCAATGCATTGGATACATTTCATGAAAATTTGCATTTTTTGAAACATTGGGCTTGAACTCAGGACCCTGAGATCAAGAACTGAACTGAGATTAAGAGCCATACAGTTAACAGACTGAACTGCCCAGGTGCCCTGGGAACTTGCGTTCTTAATCCTTACTGGCATCAACCCTTATTGGGCTTCAACCCTCCCGAGATCTGAGCCCTCATATCAGGTTGTTTCCTTTGCTCCTCATGAGGGGTCACAGGAAGTGTTGTGTTTGGCCTTCAATTCCATCTGGCAGGTGTATCTCTGCACCTCTTCAGAGGGGACACTGTGTGGACACCTGGTTCTGGTAGCTCCATCTCCCCTGTGCAAGATTGTGTCAGGCTTATGGGTTAGTGTGATGTTGAGGACGGAAGCTAAAATCCTAGCCCTTTACCCTTAAGGTTTCACTGCAGGTGACAAAGATGGGAGTTCTTGGCAAAGAAGTCAGCCCATAAAGACACCTAAGACTGGAACCTTTGGGAAAAATAGAGCAAACCCAGACTGTTAAATACACTTTATAGAATCCAGTTGTGAGGCCCAACACACCTTCTGAACATCCTTGGTTCCCAACTGGAAAGTATTTGAGATTCTTGAGTCAGTGCTAGTCACTAAACATGGTGATGCCTCTGTGCAGGACAGTACTTTTGCACATAGGTCTTGCCAGTCTTTGCTTGCATGTTCTGTGCCTCTAGCAGCCTGACATTCTGCATTCAGGCTGAATCACTCTTCATGTAAGAATTTCAGTGTAGAAGGTGAGGAGTTGAGCCAATGTAGCCCAAACGTCAGAATCTCTGGAGCTGTTTTCCTCTTGAAACTCATAGCCCAGACTGGCCTAGATGGAGTAAAAAGCTGAGCCCTGCACTCCAGACAATGGCCACTGCAGTATACTCTGCTCAAGCCTCCCCCAGCTCATAATTAGCAGTTCTAATTCAGACACCTCTCCTTCCCCAAATTAGGATTCTGCTCCAGATTCAGAAGGAATTATATCTGATGAATCCTGGATATCTCCTCACCTCCTTTCCTAGTACTAATGGAAAAAGACCCGCAGATCTCTGGATCTTCAGCATCACAGAAAAACTCCACATACTGTGCCATGGCCTTGGTGACTTGTGATGTCTTGTGTTAGCCTGAACTCTGCCACTACTCTGTAATGCAGGTCTTGGTTTCCATGCTTAGCTTCATTCACAGCCCTAGGGCTCTTCCTCATGTCTGTTACAGGGCAGGAAGAGCTTGTCAGTTAACTGAACCAGGGCCAGGAATCAGTGTTGGCCAGAACCAGCCTGAGGTGGTAATAAAAACCGTGTAATTCTGAGAGAAGACTGATAAGATTGAATATTCCGATTCCCTGCCACTTCAGGTAAAAAGCATGGAAATTCTACTGTCCTGGCCATTGGGGGGAATGTCCAAAGGGTTGAGAAGACTTGTACGAGATGGTAGGACAGAAGAGAGACAATCTCATTCTTTGGACAAGTTGTTTGTTATGTGTAGGGTCCATAGGGACCAAGAAGACAAACAAGGGAATAGAGAAATGGCACAGATACAATCTAGGTAATGATACACAGGTAAGGCCTAAAGGGACTGACCTGAGAAGAGGTAGGCCCAATACATTCCTGACAGGGTGCATGTTAGCTAATAAAAAATATCAACAAAAGAGAATCTTCAGGCCCAGTCTCCTCCACAGGCTACAGAGGCTATTAGTCTTCCCCACAGAATTCAGCCTCAGATACCAGACGCCCTGGGTTGCCTATCATTGATCCAGGAGGAAAGAGAGCATGGCTGATCCAGTGCCCCTTCACCTCTGCAGACACCATCACCTCATGGAAGCACTGGTCTAGATGTGTGTGTCCAAGGATTTACAGTTGTCTGAAAGGAGATGTCCAGCATGGTGACTGGCTTGCTTCCAGATAATCCCATATACGACATACTGATTCTAATCATAAGGTCAGGAGTTGGGCTCTGCCCTAGTCATGCCTAGATGATGACTTTACTCCTTTCTCTACTTGGCTGAATAAAGTGTGGGAGGTGTTTACTGTGAGGTCCCTCTTAACGTGTCTCATCAGGCCAAACCCTCCATGTGAAAAGCAGAGGAGAATAATTAAATATGCCCCTTCCCAAATACTGAGATGCCCAAGATTTACCTCATGCCCATTATTCACTGAATGGGACAGATCCTGACTGTTCTGTGAATCTTTAATACTGAATTAAACTGGAGCAACTCCATTCTTTATTTTTAGGAAAATAAGGTCCTCACTAAAGCTTTACATTTCTGTCCATTTCTGAATTATCTCATCCCATGGTTTTTTACCTATGAGATGAGGCTTATTGGGGCAGGTCAGGAAGACCTGCTCGGCAGGTCTGACACTTTGAACTGCAGTGGACGGGATAGCACTAATAGCACTGTTTTCTGAGCCACAGAAAACAAGCTATGGTTTAAAAAGCAACTAAACTACAAATGAAGGAAACTCAGTCATTAACCCTAGAGCATCAACACCCACACCCACTTCTGCTCCAGCTATCCTGCAAGTGACCATGGCACAAAGCACCCCAGGACTACCTGGTCATGTCCTCTTCAGCTCCAGCCATCCCACCACTGTGCCCCCACATGGACACCTTGGACACCCCCCAGCCCATGCCCATGTCAGCTCCAGTCATCCTGCCAGGGTACCCCTGTACCTGTTGTCTTACCAGGGAGGCCTCAGTGTAGAGTGCCCTGAGACCTCCAGCCATACCTGCTAGAGCTCCTGCCAGCCAGCCAATGCCACAAGGCACAGCGAACCGAGGGAATGTTCTTACACAAGGACACTTCTTCGAATCTGTAAGAGATAGCTATTGAGCCTGATTCATAGAAACAAAATATCAAAACTAAAGATACAGAAATATATGCTCCAAATGAATGAATAAGACAAAACATTAGAAAAAAAAACAAAATAAAACAAAGATAAGCAATCGACCTGATAGAGTTTGAAGTAATGGTCATAAAAATGCTCACTGGATTTGAGAGAGTGGATAAATTCAGAATTTTAACAAAGAGAAAGTATAAAAACCAATCAGTTTTTTAAAAATACAGTAACTGAAATGAAAACACATTAGAGCAAATGAACAGCGATTAGAGGATGCAGAAAATGGATCAGTGATCTAAAAGGGTATGGAAAACACCCAAAATGAACTAAAGAAAAAGGAATTTTAAAAATGAGAGATTAAGGGACCTCTGGGACAACATCAAGCATCCAAACATTTGCTCTATAGGGGTCCCAGAAGGAGAAGAGATAGAAGAAGGGGCATAAAACTTATTTGAAGAAAATAATACCTAAAAACTTCCCAAACTTGGGGAAGGAAAAAGACATCAAAATCCAGAAAGCAGAAGAGCTCCAAACAAGATGAACCCAAAGAAGTTTACACCAAGACACATAATAATTAAAATGTCAAAGATTAAAGATAGAGAATCTTAAAAGCAGCAAGAAAAAAGCAACTAGCTGTAGACAAGGAAATCCCATAAGGCTAACAATTGATTTTTCAGCAAAAATTTTGCAGGCTGGAAGAGAGTGGCATGATATATTTGAAGTGCTGAAAGGAAGAAAATCTAAAATCAGTAATACTCTATCTAAAAGATTATCATTCATAATTGAAGGAGAGATAAAGAACTTCCCAGACAAACAAAACTTAAAATAGTTTATCACCACTAAATTGGTACAAGAAGTAGGAGCTTCTTTAAGTGGAAAACTATAAGAAAAGTATAAAAGAAAAAAATGTCATGCATAAAAGGAAATTTATACTAAAGATAATAGATCATCAATCAGTTATAAAGCTACTGTGAATATTAAACAAAGTAGTAAAATCTGTTATATCTAAAAATTAGTTAAGGGATTTACAAAATAAAATGTAAAATGTGACATCATATACATAAAACATGGAGGAGATTGAGTAAAATTGTGGTGCTTTTGTTAGGGATTCACACTTATATGACCATCAACTAAATATAAATTACTGTATACTTAGAATGTTATATATGAACCTCATGGTAATCACAAACCAAAATCCTATAATAGATACACACAAAAAAAAAAATGAAGGAAAAGAAAGCCAAGCATAACACTAAAGAAAGTCATCAATCACAAGAAAAAAAAAATAGCAAGAGAAGGAACTACAGAACTACAAAAACAACCTGAAAACAATTAATAAAATGGCAATAAGTACATATCTATCAATAATTACTTTATTTATTTTTTTTTTATCAATAATTACTTTAAACGTAAATGGTGTAAATGCTCCAACCGAAAGACAGGGTGGCTATAGTGGATAAAAAAACAAGACTCATCTGTGTGCTGCCTACAAGAGACTCACTTCAGACCTAAAGACACATACACAATGAAAATGGAAGGAAGAAAAAGACATTCCATGCAAATAGAAATTCTTATAAATTTGGAGTAGCAATACTTTTTTCAGACAAGACTTTAAAACAATGATGGTGGAGGAGGGTTAAGATGGTGGAGTAGGGCAACCCTAAGCTTGCCTCCTCCCTCGAACACAGATAAATAACATATTCTGAACATCCCAAGAAATCAAGGTCTCAAAGGTCTTAGAGAACAAAGATGCACATCTACAAGTAGAAAAAACAACCCATGGAAGGTAGGAGCTGTGGAGAGCTGATGTGGAAGAGGAAAGAGCCCTGATCTCAGAGGGGAGAGAGAGAGAATGAAAACAAGCACAGAGAACTGCACAAGAAAACTCTTCTCCAAAACCATTGACTGGGAGAAGGAGAGGGTTTAAATACTGCCAGTTTTTCATAACAGTGAAGTGCAGTCTGAACTTCCGGAAGTCAGCACCATCACTAGGGTTGCACCTGGTGATCTTCTCTGATGGGGAAGGAAGGTAGAGCCCTGGCAATGGGCAGCACCATCTGAGGATCTTCTGGGTCACACAGGGAGAAGCAGTTTCCCTGCTTGGAGTACATTTGGTAGAGGTGATATATGGCCTCTTGACCTTGTGGGTGCCATTAAGCTGCCCTGTTCACCAAAGACACCGGCTTAGGGCAACAAACCCTGGCACTGCTGTGTGTTGCAATTTACCATAAACTTCAAAACACTGTGTGGTCCTGCAGCTATTTTCTGGGATAAGCTGGCACTGGTCACAACACGGAGAGACCCTTCCCCAGAGGATCAGCATTGGGTCCGCGTCCTGGGGACCAGTGTGGGGTTTTGAAACCCAGCCTCATCTGTGATAAAAGACAGGAGTGTTGCACCACCTGGCATGTGGACAGGGTGAAAGCAGGGATCTGATGGAAGCTGGGCACACAAGAGGGGTGATTGCTTGCTCATCTGTGAGGGCTTCCTAAAGCAGGAGCTGCTCATTCTGGAGACAAAAGTGGAGTGAACCCATTTTCACCACTTGCCCACCTCAGTGAGAGAAAAGTAGCACCACCATGTGGAGACCAGAGCTGCTTAAACCCAGCCCCCTCACCCTCACCATGCATCCTGCAGGTGCATCTCCCCTAGGGTAAGTAGAATCTGAGAATCTGAGCAGCAGGCCCCCACATGTACCACATCTACTGACCATAGACTGCTACAAAGCTTCAGCTCCAAGGAGAACAGGACATAGCTTCCTTTATGGTTTTTCATTTGTTTGTTTTTGGATTTGTTGGGGTTTTTAAATTTTTTTTAAAAAGGCATTTTTTAAATTTTAATGTTTTTAAAATTATTTTTAATTTGTTTTATCAAGCTTCTCTTAACAAGCAGACCAAAACACACTTACAATCTAGCTTGCTTTCTTCTTTTTAAATTTTAATTTAATTTTATTCGACAAGACAGAGGAATGACAAGACAGAGGAATTCACCTCAAAAGAACAGGAATAAATATAGCCAGGGATTTAATCAATATAGATAAAAGAAGATATCTGAACTAGAATTTAAAACATGAATAAATGAAATCTTTTTAAAAAATGATGACTATAGATAATATGTACAGAGCCCACTGAGAGGAGGCACATGGAAACCAGGCATTCTGTCCATCAGGTTTTAGGCCCAGGCCTGTTTCTCCTTTGCTATTCTTCATGGGTGATGTGTAACAGTAGTGAGAACTTCTGCAGGAACACTTTTTCGCTCCAAAGTTGGGAGAGTAAAATTTGTTATAGAAGGGTTCAGCATATCAGATACTGGAGAAAGAATGTTCTCATGCTTCCAGTTTGTTTGAAGATATTAGTCTCATTGTAATGTCAGAAGCACCCATTCCAGCCCTGACAGCAATCCCCAGCATAAACCGTATATCTGCTTGTCAACATGAGAAGAGTAGGGAGAGGCAGTAAGAATATGAAGCTGCTGTGTCTGCTCCTAGGTAATGTGGCTAATGGTGTGACTTCAAGCAAAGTCACTTCACCTCTCTGAGTCTGTTTCTACATCTGTAAAATAAAAGTGATAGGTGTCATGACCCCTGGGTTGACATCTAAAACTCTTCAATGCAAAGACTGGCTTACAGCTTGTTGCCCCAGGGACCCTTGCTAGCTCAGCAGACCCTTGCCTCTTCCCCTGGCAGCTGCAGCATAAGCTGGCCTCCTGCAGCAACAGTATGAAGAGAAACAGCAGCTCTTGCAGTCCCTCCACAGTCAGAGCTACAGACCTATGAGGCACTTTATGGCAATTCCAAGAAGGGACTGTAAGGTATGTATTGTCCCTATCCCCCACCCTTACTTAGGATGGGAGTGAGGTTTTTACCTTGGGAGTTGTAGACATCTGGAAAGCTACAGAGTTCTGTCTCAGAAAGACCCCTAACCAGGTGTGGGGCTCCCAAAAAGAAGATAGGGAGCCTTCATACAGAAATACAGAGGCTGATGACATGAGCAAGACCCAGCCCACCCATCCCTAAAAGCAGGCCACAGAAGTCCAACCTCACCTACCTAGATGTCCAGAAACAAGTCAGTCAAAGTCTAAAATATACAAAATTTGTTTTAAATATAAAGGATGTCTTGGTGGTACTATCATTTGAAAAGGTCTTGAATAATGTGAATAATCCACACTGACCATCCATGCAGCCAGTGTAGCAGCAGTGTAGCAGTGTAGCTCCCACATTGACCTGTCCCTAGGGAGAAAATTATTATTTTTTTAAAAGATTTTATTTATTCATAAGAGATGCAAAAGGGAAGCAGAGCATAGGCAGAGGGAGAAGTGGGCTCCCTGGAGGGAGCCTGATGTGGGACTGATGCCCAAGACCCTGGGATCATGACCTGAGCCAAAGGCAGACACTTAACCACTGAGCCACGCTTGTGCCCCCTCCCAAGGAGAAAATTAAAAAATTAAAAAAATTATAGAAATACCACTAATAGAACCTAAATTTCAAGCCTCGATCTGAGTTTTAAATTCTTTGAGCACTTTTCACCACCCGCTGAAATGAGAATATTTGTATTCCAATATTTGAGAATCTTCTTACATTTCCCCATGCTTTTTCAATCAGAGGGTATTCTAAATGTAAATTTAATAAATCCAAGCAGTCTGTAACAGAGGGCTGATGTCAATATGATGAAAGTCAGCAAATACAAACAAAGTCCTGAGCTTGAGCACTAATATCAGTGGTAAAAGTACAAGAGGATGTGCCATCTGTGAGCTTGAGGATGAGGGAGTTAGGTGGGAACACAAACACACAAAGAACTTGTAGATCAAGGTTGCTAGAAAAGCCACCTGACACCACAGTTGTGTAAGAGAGGTGTCCTTATGGTGAGACCATGTCGGAAATACCATTAGATTATGAGGCACCATCTTGTAAAAAGGACATTGGCAAACCAGGGAATATAACTAACACAGGGACCACAATACTGAGGGACCAGAAATCTCAAACTGGTTGAAGAAACTAAAAATGTTTAGGTCTAGAAAGGATGATGAGGGGGTGAGAACTAGCTTTAAATACTTGAAGAACTTCATGAAAGTGAAGAAGAGTTGATGTGCTTTGTGTCCCTTGGAGAACAGAACAAGGGGCAAAGGGTGCAGGTTCATGGATTCTACTTAACTGATGCTTCCCTTACCGCTTGAGCCTTCTACTGAAAGAATGGCTGGTTTTGTAAGGAGTAAGCTCCCCGTTCAGGCCCTCTTTACATAGAAAAGATGGTTTGTCAAATATCACATGGAAGCAGTTCTTGCTTTGGGTGGGCGGTTGACTCCCTACCCTTTCAATTCTAAGTTCTTCTGATTATATGTTTTAAAATTCCTTAAGCAATCGGGTTTATTAAGAATGTTCACTGTTGGGCGAACTTTGAGTTTTCATAAAGCATGACTGAATTTCCTAATTTGCTGGTGAGCCAGAAATTGAGGCAATATAGGGGGAACAGCATGCTGAGAGAATAGCTTATGTACGAAGTCAGGGGAGCATTGGGTCCTGCTTGCCTAGAGGAGAGCTGTGTATTAGGGGGTGTGAGAAGTCAGGGCAGTTGAAAGAATGGTTGCCAGCATATAGAAGACCTACAAGGCTGGATGAAAGTGTACATTTTACATAGCATACAATGGAAAATGAGTATTTTTTCCTGAGTACAGTAGGTACGTGATGGACACACAACTCTCTGATGGTAAGGCTGGTGGGACAGCTGGAGTCAGGAGACCTTAGAACCAGGGAAACCTCCTGAACGGGGGAAGTGAAATGATGAGAGTCTAATCTAGGTGCTGTCAGGAAGATTAAGGGGAATACATAGTAATAAGAGCTTTGTGAGAATTTGGATTTAGAGAAAAAAACAGAGGAACATCTTTGGGGTTAGTCTCTGCAAACAGCTTCACCCAGAAATACCTCCCTTTTCATGTCTTACTTTCTCTTTATGGGTCTTTAGGATTCATTTCAAAACTACTACCACTAAAGCCCCATAATCCCTTATTCTTAATTCTACAATCCAGTTAGATCTGTGAATTGAAATCTTTTTCATGCACTCGGTGACAAAACATAACTGAATTAACAAAAGGATATTCATGGCCCTCATTTATCCAACATAGCTCCTTGTGGGAATATGGATGCGTTTGATGAAGGCCTGTAACCAGTATCACTGGGTCATGTGAAACATGGCATATATGGTAAATGCATCCCATTATATCTCCCGTCAGTACTTATCCTCAGATGGTCAACTCAGGGGAAACAGGACCCCACTTCCTAGGAATGGGGCACCCAGTCCCCACACTAGAGCTCCTCAGCAGTTCCAAAAGCACATGACCAACAGTGCTCTGCTGGCAGTAGGGCTCAACTAGCCCTACACCCAGATGCACACCCAACCCAAGGCTAGGTCAGCTGGTCACCATCAGGCTGAGTGTCAGTCTACACCACAACACACCAATGCTTTGAATCCACATGGTGAAGCAGTGGCTTCCAGGTACCATATCATGCTTAGCCTAGCACCTCCTATTTCCATTATTTTATGATCTCCAAAGTGTGGTGGCCTCAATCTAAATACACGTGTCCCATTTCATCATCTGAACTCCTCTGGGGGGGTGGGGGTGCCTGGGCCTAATGACCAGACCAAGCCACTGAAAGTCTTGTGTAAAGTAAACCAATGATCATGCGTATGTGGCTTTTGTGCAGAAGCCTAGCCTGTGTGTCATGGTGCTTTAGAATGTGTGTATAAGTGTATGATACATAAGCATATGTGTTGCCATAGCAATATGCTGACAGTCAATATAACTGGTGAACAGGGTCCATTAGAGGAAATGATACACAGTTCTTTGGGTGGCTAGAAAAGCAAAATGTTATAAAAGAAACATTTTTCCTTCACCTGCTTTGTTTCCAATTTCAGCACAATCTCCGAGCTGAGTGTGCAAGAGTAGGAAAGATACACTTGTTGAGAAGCTCGTGGTCTAATGCTTGAAATCTAAGTTTACAAGAATATGTTTTTTCTTGTCATTTTGTAAGAATCCCCAGGAAAGAGATGAGAGAGCGATTCTTAGATGTGGGCCGACTTAGAATCAGCAATGGAGATTATAGAAGCCACTTCCTGGGCTCTATAGAGTCCCAAGAGATTGAGCTGGTGTGCGGCCCTAGAATCTGCACATTTGACATAAACACCCTAGGTGGTTCTGATACAAGTGGGCTGTGGACCACAGTTTACAGAACCTTCTACAACATTGTGTCAAAATTGTAAATAAATTAGTTTTACTTTAATTAAGAACCCATCACTGGGAAGTATATGTCATTCCATAAATGTTGACATAAAAATGTTTAAATAAAAAATCTTTAAATATTCCTTAGTTGTGTCCTTTTGCCTTCCAACACTAAAATAAAACTATCACTCCACAGTTATTTCCCAGAAACAGTTGAAAAATTAAGACTACAAACAACCACTGTCACCACAATCACCACCACCAAAAAGATCCACCAACAGACTCCTGCCTGCGGTGGAGACATGCCCCACTTCCATGATGGATGGAGTGGCCTCGACATCTGCTTTCACACCTGGTGGCTTCAGGGCTACATGAGCATGTTTGGCTGTCAGTATGGAGGAGCTCAGTGGCAGAATCAGCAGAATGGGTGAAAAGCCAGCAAAGCCATAAAGTATTAAAGTAGCAAAATGTGAGGCCTTCCTACCCTGTGCTTATTCAAATATCCCAGAAACTTTACCTTCATCCCTGTGCTGCTAGGTCTGGTAGGTGTTGATAAAATAATCAGTAATCAATGAAAAACTCAAATATTTGCCTCTAAGATATCTATTTTATGTGCATAACATTTATAAAAAGCAACAATATATCATGTAAATCTCAGATCTGCTCAGGATCCAGTTACAAGTCCTTTTTCGAGAAAAAACCTAAAACTATTCTCACATTCCACTCTCAACTGCTCAGGATCCAGTTACAAGTCCTTTTTGGGGAAAAAACCTAAAACTATTCTCACATTCCACTCTCTAGTGTTAAAAAGTAGTTCCCTACCCTAAGAAAGCTAGTTGCAAAAAAAACCCCTACATATCTTTGAGAGGAGAATGCTCCAATATTTAACTTTCTATATGTTAACATCCTTTCCCACTATGCGACAGAAGCCGAGCCCATTCTTAAGAAAAAAAAAAAAAATCTGTGTGACAACCACAGTCTTCCAATTTGTATAATTCACCTAAGAACCATGTTGCGCCCTGTGCAGGGATCAGGGTGTGATCCCACAGGAAAGAATGGAAATGAAAAAGAGGCAAGTACTTCATGTAACACTTAAACATGTAAAACTAGCTCTTGACCTGACACTCAACCTGCAGAATGTACGCAGGATTTATTACATCCAGCAGATCCTGTTCCTACTCCACCCAATCACATTTGTATTGGTTTCTATTACTGTCCTAACAATTTACCATAAACTCAGTGGCTTAAAAGAATGCACATTTACTATCTCACAGTTCTGTGGGTTAGGATTCCAACCAGGGTCTCACTGGATGAACATCAAGGTGTGTCACCAGGGCTGCCTTCCCTTCTGGAGACTCTAGGGGACAGTCTGACTCTTTGCCTTTTTCAGCACCTAGAGCCTCTTTCCCCATTCCTTGGCTCATTGCCTCTTTCCCCATCTGCAGCGCTAGCAACAGCAGGTTGATCCTCCTCACAAGGCATCATTCTGACCTTTTCTGCCCTTTCCATTCACAAGGCCCTCGTGTATCTACATGGGGGGTTACCTGGACAATCCAGGATAACCTCATCTCACGGCCCTTAACATAAAGCACATCTGCAGAGTCCCCTTTGCTGCATGATCGATCATACCCACAGCTTCCAGGGACTGGAATGGGGACCTCCTAGGCAGGAGAGGGCATTATTCTGCCTACCACCACACTATTGACTCAGGTGCCAGCTAATAAATATTGGAACTAAAAACATCTTTTCTAGGAGAGAAAATCAGTGAAAATACCAGTGAGGGTGACAAAACATGAGAGACACCTAACTCTGGGAAACAAGGGGTAGTGGAAAGGGGGGGGGGGGTTGGGGTGACTGGGTGATAGGCACTTGGCGGGATGAGCACTGGGTGTTATGCTGTATGTTGGCAAATTGAACTCCAATAAAAAGAAATAAAATAAATAAAAACATATTTCCTAATTTTGTCAGTTTAGTAAAATCAAGCCACTACGCCAGAGCACAATCCAGAACAGCAAGGGAAGACGAAGCCAAATTAGAAGCCTAGAAGTGCACCATTCATTGATGACCATAAAATTGCACAGGTACTGGTCCCTTTGGAGTAGTGGTGGTGTTTTCCAGACGTGGCTTTCCCCCCTGCAAAGGCAGACTGATTGTAGAAGTCTGGTCCAGGGCGAGGAGCGCGGCGGTGGCGGAGCCCGTGTGCCTGGGACCCCGCTCGCCTCTGGCCCCGCCACCTGCCGCCCCGAGCGCGGGGCTCCCTGGGCGCCTCCCCCGGAGGCCACCAGGCGGCGCGGCGGGCCCTCCCCGGGACTGGCCTGGAAAGGAAGCGGGCAGCGGGGGGATGTGCCCCGGCGGCGCGGCGCGCTTGGCGGTGGAGGCTGAGCTCCTCGGGGGAGGCCGTCCTCCTCCTCCCGCGTCCTCCAGCCCAGGCTCCGCGCTTTCCCGCGGGCGGCAACGCTTCCCCCGCGGTCCTCGCAGACCCTGTTGGCGTCCGTGCGCGCGCGGGCAGGTGCGCAGGTGCCCAGGTGTGCAGGTGCGCGCGGGCCGGGAGCGCCCCTGGGGCAGGAGGTTCAGGGAAGAGTGGTGACAAGAAACGTCTAGGGAGGAGGCAAGAGGAGCACCCGAGCTGAGATACCCAGGTGAGAAGGCAGCGGGAGGAAATGTCCCATTTATGAGGGTACAGCTCTTCGTGTTGGGCTTATTCCTTCCTTTCATTCCAGGCTTGTCTGTCCCTGTGGGGTTTTTTCAGATGCCTGGAACTTGACTGGACCACTCACTTGGCTGTGAGTGCGCCTCTAACTGGTGTGCTTCCCCAGCACTGCGTGTTACAGTAACAGGCCAACTGGGTGTGCCCAGAGGTCTTACTGGGTGCTCCTGGGATGCTTAGGGAACGGCCCTGTGGGTGGAGCCCTTTCTGGCGTTTCCTTCTGAGCAGCGCAGGGAGGTGCCTGGGAATCTTTGCCCCTCACTTCCTTTTTTTTTTTTTTTTTGTATATTTTTTTTTATTGGAGTTCGATTTCCCAACATATAGCATAAACACCCAGCGCTCATCCCGTCAAGTGCACAGAGGTCTTACTGGGTGCTCCTGGGTTGCTTAGGGAAGGGCCCTGTGGGTGGAGCCCTTTCTGGGGTTTCCTTCTCAGCAGCACAGGGAGGTGCCTGGGAATCTTTGCCCCTCTCTTCCTTGCTTGGGTTACAGCCCATCCTTTTGGCAAAGCGGTTGTCTCTTGCTCACTCCACAGGGGATAGAAGTCAGTCTGAGCCCCAGGGACACCCCACGAAACCTCAAAGTGGGGACTTCCCATCAGGCCATCTTAAACTTCCTTTGGAGGACCTTTGAACAGAAATGATCAAGTCTTTAAAGAATGTCTTCTCGGGTTACCTGGGTGACCAGTTGGTTGGGCTTCTGGCCCTTGATTGCAGCTGGGTTGGTGATCTCGGGGTGGTGGGAGCTGCCTAGTGTGGGGTTCTTGGAGTTAACCAGAGTCTATTTGGAATTCTGTCTCCCACTTCCTCTGTCCCTACCCCCACTTGCACACCCTAAATAAATAAGTAAATAAAATCTTAAAAAAAAAAAGTCTTCTACAAAGGTATGTCATCTGGCAAAAATCATTTCCACCACAGACCTCACAGGAACACCCACTCAGCTCTTGGACAGCAGGTCATGGGGCTTCTTGCAATCCCGACAGAGTCAAGTAAAAACTGGTGCCGTGCTTTTTTAAATACAAACCTTAAGGGTTTTCTTCCTTCAAGGGTTCTCCCTAGCTGTGGGTGTATTCTCTGTTCTGTAAAAGTATCAGAATCTAGATCGACATTTTCCAACCTTGATTTGATTTTATTTTTTAAAGGATTTTATTTATTTATTCATCAGAGACACACAGAGAGAGGCAGAGACACAGGCAGAGGGAGGAGAGCAGGCTCCATGCAGGGAGCCTGATGCAGGACTCGATCCCAGGACCCCAGGATCACGCCCTGAGCTAAAGGCAGCAGACGCCCCACCGCCCAGCCACCCAGGTGTCCCTCCAACCTTGATTTTAAAAATAGGGGCACTACACCAATGCAGAGTAATAGGAACTGAATCTGCTCTTCTGCCTGCAACAAGAAAACAACACAAACAAAACCAGACAAAATACATGAAATGCAGATTTTCAAGATACTGGACATCAAGTGAAAGAGGTTGGTAATCCCCAAAGGATGGGGAACAAACACATAAGCCTTGCCATTGCTCTCATTTACTGCCTGAGAGAGTTTCCAAGCAAAGTACAGGGAGGGGAAACAAGAGGAGCCCAGTGGACCTCAAGGTGAGGAGGACCCTGTGCTGAGTCCAAGGAGGCAAAGGTAGCTAGAGGCCACAGGACAGGGTACCAGGGAGGAGAGAACTGCAGAAAGCCAATCAGGAACATCTGTCTAGAGGCCCCTCCAGCATGCAGCACTGCATGCAGTACTGACCAGGGCCTCCATATGTGGCAAACTACCCAAGGTCAGGGGTACGTTATCTGAAAGGACGGGGAAGGGGGCACCTGGGTGGCTCAGTCAGTTAATTATCTGCCTTCAGCTCAGATCATGATCCCAGGGTCCTGAGATTGAGCCCCCATCAGGCTTCCTCAGCAGAGAGTCTGCTTCTCCCTCTCTCTCTGTCCCTCCCCCTGCTTGTGCGCTCTCGCTCCCTCTCTCTCTCAAACAAATAAATAAAAATTAAAAAAAAAAAAAAAGATTAGAGGAACAGTGCCTGGCACTTTTTTTTTTTTTTCAGTGCCTGGCACTTATACAGGACTGGGAATGGTGCTTGTTCCCAACAGATAGACTGGAAGAAAAACAAACAAAAAAACCTTCATACTTCATGGAGAGAGGGGAGTACTAGCATGGAGTACTCAGGGAGGTCTTCCCTTAGGATCTGCGAACTCATTAGGCCTGAACTATGCACTGCTTTGGACCACTTAACAAATCCTGAGAGCAAGACCTGAAATGATCAAATTGTTTCCAAGTAAAAGCATCTTTGAACCAAACGCAAAATTTATAGGAACATGAAAATATTCAGCAACCCACAAGGTAAAATACAGAATGTTTGGCATTGCATCAAAGATTTTGAGGTATGCCAAGAGGCAGAGAAATGACCCTTAATGAGGAGACCAGTCAATCCTTTGAAAATGACCCAGAGCTGGCACAGATGTTAGACTCACCAGAGAAGGACATGAAAATATTTACTAAAATGGTAGTCCCTAAGTTCAAGACATTTTAGTAGACTAATGGAAAGTATGTAAATAACCCAATCTAACTTTAAGAGATGCCAGTGACAGTGTCTAAAAGGAAATTACCAGAAGGGATTGACAGCAATTAGAAAATGCAGAAGAGGGCAGCCCTGGTGGCCCAGCGGTTTAGCACGACCTTCAGCCCAGGGTGTGATCCTGGAGACCTGGGATCAAGTCCCATGTCAGGCTCCCTGCACGGAGCCTGCTTCTCCCTCTGCCTCTCTCTCTCTCTCTCTCTCTCTCTCTCTCTCTCTCTCTCTCTCTCTCTCCCTCTGTCTGTCTGTCTCTCTGTCATGAATAAATAAAATATTTTTTTAAAAATGTAGAAGAAAGACATTAATAGGGCCTGTATTGGGTCTGCAGATCCCTTTGGTTGGCACTGCCCCCTTCACGCCACAAAATTTTCCAACCCGTGAGCACAAGATGTCTTCCCATTTCTTTGTCTTCTTTAACCTGGTGCAGCAATGTCATGGAGAAGTTTTCAGTGTGCAAGTCTTTTGCTTCTTTGAATAGATTTATTCACAGATACTGTTTTGGGTATTACTGTAAAAAAAGTTTTCTTAATTTTCTTTTCAGATTGTTCCTTGCTAATGTATAGAAACAACTGGTTTTTGTCTATCTCATGCCCTGCAACTTTACAGAATTAGTTTATTGACTCTATTAGTTTTTGAGTGTGGGTTATTGAGGATTTTTCTGCATATAGGAGCATGTCATCCCCAAAAAGAGATTGTTTCATTTCTTCTCTTTCACACTATTTTTGCTTACCTTCAGTTTTGAAAGATATTGGGCCAGGTGTAGATATTGGGTCTACCCTGCCACAGGCCACCCCTGGACTTTGCAGGTCAGAGATGAGTGAGGTTCCCTATTTTGGGTCACCTCCGCCCAGGAGTCTTGGATCAGCATGTACAGTTCCGGCCAGGAGAACAGATCGGGGAGGGGGAGGAGGCTTGTTCTGTGCAAGCCCAGCTCCAATTGGAAGGATTTCAGTGACCCCTGAAAGCCTCTACAGGGATGGCTCATGGCCTGGGAGCTGCCAGGACATCAGAGGTCAGAAAAAGACAAATCCCGAAACACCCAGCCCAAAGACCCTGTGTAGACATAAGAGGAGATTAACTGAGCCAGAAGTCTTCTCCAACAGGATTGTGAGCCTCAACATGGGCACAGGGCCTTCAGTGGTCACTGTGGTCCTTCCAGTTGGAGCTACCTTTCCAGGTGGTGCCCTCTGGATGTCTCTAGAACTTTTACCTGGTTCTAAACAGCTGCCATAATAAAGGTTTTTAATTGCTGCTTTGAACAACTTTTCACATCCCTCCATTCTGGGATTCCTCTGGGACAGAAGCCACAAGTCCAAAGTTGAGTCCTTGGTCCCGCTGCACTGGACCCCAAGCAGAATGCATCTTTCACATAGCACTTATGGGTACCTCCTCGGTGGCAGGCACTGCTGTGACTGTATCTGTCCTGAGCAAACCCTAGGTCCCTGCCACCATGGAGCTTCCACTAAAGGCTTGAGGGTGGCCTGGTGGGGGTACAGCTGGTCAGTGTCCTTCCCACTGCCCACCCACACCCTCTCACTTTGAGAGGGAATTTGCAGTGAACAAAACAGGTGAAGCCAAACAAGAATAGGAAACGTGACTTCAGCTTGAAAGACTTTGGTCTTCCCCTGGAGCTTAGTGGCTTTCCAGGCATCCCAGAATGGATGGAAGAGCCTTGGATCCAGTTTCCCTGCATCACAGGACGCAACTCACCCCTGCTGGGTGTGGCAAGGACCCAGCCCCATACCCCCAAATCACCTTGAAGCAATCTGGTCAGTCCTAGCAGATTTGCAGCCCAGCAGATCCTTGCTTCTCCAGCAACCGGGCCTCCCCATCTCTACACTTGGGAGAATCACCAGCCAGCAGCCCTGCCCTGCCAGGGCCATGCAGTCCAGGATCCTCCAGCTCTGTCTTCAGGGACAAACAGCTTGCACATTTGCAAGCTAGGGCTTTCCCTTGGGCATCCTCCCTCTCCTCTGAGAGCCATGAGCAGCTTCTGAAGACCCTTTCTGTGTTTGAGATCCCTGGTGTGGACTTGGATAAAACTTCTGTACATGAAAAACTCCATTTTGAGAAAAGCTCCATTATCCTTTTTGAAACACATAACTAAGAAACTCGAACTGGACAGACCTTTAAACTGGGCCAGAAGTGGCTACCGTTTTACAAGCAGCTGCTCTTGAAAATTCAACAGGTCAACAGTCATCTGAACCATAAATCTTTTGGTAATGAACAAGGCTGTAGCCTCAGAAAAATATTCGGGGTGTGGGCATCCAGCATCCTGAGCCCATTCGGGTGCTCATGATCAAGCGAGAGCTCCACAGATTTGGAGCTGACAGGGTGCTGACTGTACATCTGTTGGGCACCCCAGGTCAAGGTAACTAAGGACAAGTGGCTGAAGAGGAACAGTCACAGCAGCAGTAGGAGCCGTGAGCTGTGGAAGGGTTGTGTGGGATGGTTGGGGGTACCCCAAGAGATATCTGGGAAGCCGTGATATCTGGGGAGCTCCAGGCCACAGAGAGGCAACCAGTCCCAAAGAGAACTGAATAGTCCTTAGTGTAAAATAAAGCCCCAGGAAGACACTCAGAGTGTGGGCTCCCTCCACCCTAGAGGCTCTGCATGCAGGTGGTTGGCTAGGCCATATGTCCACAGGCCTGGGGTGTCCCCTGCAGCCCCAGGCCAGCTCACAGCAGGCCAGGATATCTGGGACCTAGAACAGGGCAATGTTGAGTGAGACTGGTTACCAGGAGGAAACTGTTGGGAGTCCCAGGCACTAGCCTTTGCTAAGCCTTAACTAAGTCTTAACCTGCATAATTGGGCCTATTCCCCTTCAGGGAAGAGCTGGAGAACTTGCATTGTCCAGGTTGGGACCTGACCACGGGTTGGGTGGCCTTCAAAAAGCTATACCCAAGGGACCTTGAGCTCTGGAGAAGCTTGGCGCGAGCACACACACACACACACACACACACACACACACACACATACACACACACACACACACCGTATCCAGGCAGTCTGTCTAAATGGTGACTGTCACCAGTTTAAAGCTGTCACCTCAGCAAGATTTTCAGTGGATGGGTTTCCTGTGCCCTGGAGGCTGTGCAAGTGGTTGAGGATGGGCCTGAGCTCCCGAGACTGGGCTCACCAAGGCCAACTCATATGACCACGTGGCCAGATAAACCAGGGGAGCCAGGCACCTGTATCAGGGAAGTTCTAGGGATAGGCCAAGTCACAGGAGCAGGTGCCTGGGGATGCACGTCTGCCTAATTTCAGTCCAAACCTACAGGAAGGCATGTATCCTGCTGGAAGGCAGAGATGGGGAAATGTGGACCGACTAGGTACGGAAAGTGTGTCCACGGGCTGTGCAGGGCAGAGCACCTGCCACCTGGAACAGGGCATCTGTGGGGAGAGGCCAGGTCACAGGAGCAGGCTGGCATCGGATTCGTCGGAAGCTTTAGTTGACACAAACACACACGTCCCCCTGAAAGCCAATCTAGAAGCAACTGCACTGCATTGCCAGAGCCAGTGGGAGCTGGCTGACAGGGGTAACCCTCCCGCAGAAGGGGGGGCCTTGATTACCGGGGCCTTGATTACCGGGGCTGCTGGGGACCCCATCGGGCAAGCAGTCCAAATGAGGACTGACTGCCACCACCTTCAAGCTGTCACCTCCCATAGACTCTCAGGGTTGGGATCCCTCTGATCAGGAGGCTCCCCTGGTGGTTCAGGACCCGCCTGAGCTCCACAGGCCAGGAAGGCCCCAGATTCCCCCAAAGGGGCTGAGCAGGCACCTTCTGAGCATGCGTGAGGTTTGCAGATCCAGGGAGCTAGGCAACAGGGTGAGCATGCAGAGAGGCGGGTCTCTGGGGTGGGCCTGGGATGGCCCACAGCTTCTGCCCAATCCCAGACCTTGTCCTACACAAATGAGCGTATTGCTCCCCCAGAGGTAAAGCAGGAGGAGTCTGGCCTGCTTTGCCTGTGGGGCCTGGGGGGGGGCTGCCGGGGTGTCCTCCCCCTCATGGAGGAGCCCTGATTCCTGAGCTTGGGACCCCACCAGGCAGGCAGCCAGTCCCACTAGGGCCTGTCACCATCCATTTCAAGCTGCCCCCTGAGAAGAGTGTTTGGAGGGAGGGCTTCTTCCACCCTGGAGGCTGTTGGGGTGATTTGGGACTGATCCACTGGCCTGGAGGTCCTCAGCTGGCTGACGTATTCTCGAGGCGCCCAAGTCAGGGGAGCCAGGGACCTGGGATGTGGCAAATGTTGAGAGTGGTGGCATCTCAGGGACTGGCTATTGGGGGCACATGAAATCTATCTGCTTCCTAGCCTGAACCTGCACAAATAGGCAGGTTTCCCTTTAAGCCTAAGCTGGAGGAAACTGACCTGCCTTGCCAGGGTGCTTCTGGCCTGGATCCTCCTCCCATAAGAGACACCTGGGTGCCTTGAGTTCTGGAGGAGGCAAGGACTTAAACAGGTGGCCAGTCCAAACTGGGGCTAATTATCACCAGTTGAAAGCTGCTGCTCAGGAATTTTTGTGGAATTTTATTAATTAAATTGTAGGCTCTGTGGGATATAGTCCCATCCTAACATCGGTGGAGGAAGGTCTTTAACAAAAACTGAATTAGTAAGAAATATTTGTGGGATTTTGATCCCAATGACCTGATGGCTAGGCAGGTGGTTCAGGACCGGTTCACCCCTCATGGGTGCAGAGGCTCCAACTGCCACTGGTGGGCTGATGGGGCGTGTACTGCACATGGGCAAGCTGGGAAGTCCGCGTGGCCAGTGATTTGGAATAGGGCAAGTGGCTGGAGAAACTGGGTCTCCAGAGTAGGCCATCGGGGTTACAGTGCACCTGCCTATTCCAAGCCTTATCTGACACAATTGTGCACATTCTCTCTGAAGGCACAGATGGAGGAGTCTGGATTGCCAGGACCTGGCTTGTTGGGCTGCAGGAACTTCCTTCACTGAGAGACCCCTGGGAGCCTTGATTACTGGTAAGCCTGGGGCCCATCCAGCGGCCATTCCAAAGGTGTATCTCAGAAAGATTTTTGGATGGTTGGCTGCTTATAGCCTGGAAGCTATGTAAGTGCTTCAGGACCAACCCAAGCTCTGCAGGCTTGGATGGCACCAGGTTGCCCTCTGTGGGCTGACGAGATGCTTTGAGAGCATGCTCCAGCCGCGAGGGTGAGTATAGGCAGGCATCTGGCCCAGGGCACGTGTTTGGAGAGACCAGTTCGTGGGAGTGGGCTAGCAGGACACACAGCATCTATTTCCAAGTGCTAACTCACTCAAATGCGCATTTCCCTCCTAAAGGCTGAGCTGAGGAACCTGGAAGCCTTGCAAGAGCTGATTCCAGCATGCTGACCATGGTGTCCTCAAGCAAGAGACACCTGCAGAAACCCCGACTACAGAAAGTAAGTACATTTGTCTCTCACCCATTTCAGGGGCTGCCTCTAAAGGACCCTTAGGGGTGAGCACCTTCCATACTGGAGACAATGCAGGTAGTTGGGGAGCTGACAGGGTGATGTGTGAGCCTCCCAGGTCAGGGGAGCCAGAGACTTGGAACAGGGCAATGTCAGGGGAGGTTAGAAGCAGACTCTTGGGGGTGGGAGGGTACCTGCATCTGCCTGAATCCAAGTCCCAACAACACAAATGCATATATTCCCACGAAGTCTGCTTGATTTGGGGAGCAAACAGTGCTCAGACTGATTTTGTCTTTGCTGACAATGTCTGTAACACCGGTTCACTATGCAGATATCTCCAGCTACTAGCACACAGGGCAATGCTTTTTAATTTACCATTAAAGAAATAACATATTCCAAACTAATGCTAGACTAATCACAGGCAAAGGGAAATGAAAGCGATAAAATTCAAATGTATTTGAGGTATATTTTTATAGGAATCGGCCCTTGGAGAGACACCTGTGCCAACCAAGATCTGGCCTCCAGCTGCCAGAACCAAAGTAAAAGTCAGGTGTTGCGAGAGCACGTTTCTGGAGAAGGAGGGCACTGGTGTTGATGGGCCAAATGTAGTTCCCTGAGGGGCCCTTGCATGGCTTTTACCACTGCCCATAAGAGGGTCTCCTTTTCCTTATAAGGAGTTAATTGTTTCACGGTCTTAGGAGAGAGATTTTAGGTCAGCAGAGTGTCGCTTTGCTAGGACCGAATCTCCTCGGATAGACCTTACAGCTGTCAGAGTTAATAGTCTAAGTGTCACTCTATCATAGTTGCTTCTCCTGTGTCTTCACTGACAAGCCCCCAGGGGGGCCCCTGCAGCAGCCAAGCTACTGAGTTCTTACAGGTGAGGGCATGTGGGATGATCCCATCCTGACACAACTTTCTGCTTTCTTAGATCAAAGCAACTTTACCCCTAAAAACAATTTTGGGAGGGAATTCACCGGAAATAAGTGGATTTGAAATTATATCACATCAACACACAACAATCCACCCTGTGATTTCAAATCACTCACACAGTAATTCACACTGGGGCCTAATTAATGCCTTGTACAAATCCAAGTCCACAGAAACGTCAGTCCGCCCTGAGATTGCACATCATTTACGGTCTTAATCACACACTCAGTCACAGTTTGTGAGTATTTTCCTTTTGATGCACGTTCTCAGACCCATACTTTAATTACCAGCTCCAGCACCTATGTACCTAATATGATCACTATAAGCACAACAAAGAAATCTTGAACATGACGCTGTATGTAACCGTCAAATGATCAAAGGTTAAACTTCTTCTTTTTTTAAAAAAAAAGATTTATTTATTTATTCATGATAGACATTGAGAGAGAGAGAGAGGGAGGCAGAGACACAGGCAAAGGGAGAAGCAGGCTCCACGCCAGGAGCCCGACGCGGGACTCGATCCCGGGTCTCCAGAATCACACCCTGGGCCGAAGGCAGGTGCTAAACCGTTGAGCCACCCAGGGATCCCCAAAGGTTAAACTTCTTAAGCCAGTCATTTTTAACTTCCTTGACAATCATGTTTTCATGTAAATATTATTTTCTTAAGGTATCCAGGGGGGCGGCGGGGAGGACATGCATTAGCACCATCAAGCATGTGTCCGTACACCAGAATATGACAATTCAAGGCTGCCATTTGCTTCAGGAATGCATATTTTTACATTTCCTGAAAAGTTCTTTTACTTTATTAGCCTCAACTTCCAAATGTTTCTGTACTTGTCTTTACTTTCCTAACCTATGACATTTATAAGAGTAATTTTTGGAGGTTCATTGTAAAATATTTCTCTTTTAATAGTGCCTTTATATTCTCTAGCCTCCAAAAATATCATTTCCTTTTCTTTGTTACATTCATGACCTGTTCTAGGTGTACGCATCCCATCACATTGTGTCCTTACATTTCCCTTGATGCTAGCAGGTTAGGGAGAGGCTGGGCTTAGACCATACTGTCCTGGTCCAATTTTCTAATATTATACAAAACTGCCTAAGAAGGCACTGAGGTGCTCACAGGTACTGAAGCACAAGTTCTAAGAGGTATAAGGACATTTTCACTCCATTCCAACAACACATCCTTTGGATCATGTTTTCCTTTCTGTCATAAAGGAGCTTTTGTGGCCAGTAGGTTTCATTCTGTCTTTTGATGTTGGGAAACTACAGAAGTGTGGTACCCAATGTTGTATTTTCTCCTTGACATGCCAATAGTCCGATTTCACGGTTGCCCAAGGAATTGTGACCGTTAGGATATGTGGTGTCCACTTCACTTCTGGCGGGGTCATCTAGTATCTCAGGTGACCAGGAGTGCTCCAAGATCATAAATGTTCTGTGATTCTTTGTATCCCACATTTCAGCCAATCTTAACTGCAACAATTGTCAATCTAGAATTAGAGAAACACCATTCAGGTCAGTTTTTCAGTATTTTGTTATTTTTAGCAATTTCTCTAACTGCTTTATGTGGAATTCCCATTGCTCTGGTAACTTCCATGTGAGATTCACTCATATTTTGTAACATACTGCTGATTTTATCCATCTATGTACCCAGTGATGACAAAGCTGCCGTGGCACATGTGTTAAATTGAGATCGTCTGGTTTCAAACTTTTTAAAGCTTAATATGATCTGATTGATTTAGAATTAAGGAAAAGGTGGCTGCCATTGTTTCTCCACTTAAACCTCCTACCCACCCAGCGAGGAACTGTAAGCATTTCTTCCTTTTACTTAACTCTGTTTTGAGCATAGGTTGCAAATTGGACATAAGTGAAGCTGGATAGAACTGAGCAGTTTCAGGGAATCTCTGTCTGGAAAGTCCTGCATATTAAATTTCAAGTCCTAAGCCACTATTGTAGCTCCCAATATGATTGTGTAAGGATTTATTAACAAAGAATCCCATATTCTCGGGGCAGAAATCTGTGGTATGAGACTGAAGCCTGCTATATACCCCCCAAGGTTAATGGTGTCATGTGCTAAGTTTCCTATGTGTTCTCTGCATGCATTAGTAGGTGTCCCTGTTCTGCTAAAGTCTAGACATAGTGTACGTGGATCTATTGTTAATGATCTAATCCATGACCATTAGTTTGCAAGCTCCTTGGGAGCTTCCTAGATGTAATGTGAAGGTGGTCCCTGTTCAGAGGGCAGAAAGAGGCAGGATTACTAAGCAGAGACACTTAAAGCAAAAGGAGTAGATCTCCTACCCACCTGCCACATCTTAAAGGTTCAAATAGAGGCCTCACTGGCCTTAGTCATGTAGACCATCCAGATGGTCTCAACACCACTTTACTATCTCAAGGCTGTGTCCATGGAGCAGATTCTGGGAGCAAGGAAGGCAAGGGGATGGGACAAGGAGCTTCCAGTTGCCTGGGTCCACTTCACAGCAAGTGGCAGACACTCCACCTTTCATGATTAGCTCTTCCAACCCCACATGTACCCCTCTACTGCAGTGTGCCCTGTGTGGTCAGCAAGGGGCTTCACTAGCCTGGAGGTGGTGCCTGTGGTCTGTCTGGCTGCGCTGGAGGCAGATGCCATGGCTACAATGCAAGAGAAAACAAGACAAGGATTCCCAGAATTAGTGACAACTTTTTCCACCAGGAGTCCCATGATCCCAACCACTGATTTATTAAATCCAAGCTGGTGGCCCGATCACTCAGGGCATTTACTTGTATCCTCATGGGACATAATAAACTTGACACATTAGCAGATTCATGAGGTACGGACACAGAGCATTCCTTCTGAGGCAGTAATAATGTCCCAGGCTATTATATTTGAAGGACGGTTGTTCTCATTAGAGATGTTTCAGGGTTCAGTAAGGATGAGATTTTTCAGCATTCCTTGGAGGCTTAGTGAGTGAATTAAGTGAGGGCTGTATGTGCCATATGTGCTGCAATGTCTGCAAAGCCCACGGAGCAAACAAAGACAGGAACCAAATGATCATACCAGTCAAAGACAGAGTGCCCATCTTGCCCATCTTGTCAACTGATGTTACCATGGGGAAGATTTTCCAGAAAACCCAGGATAAAATGGCCAAAGGTAGAAGCCATAGCCAAAGATTTGTGCCACAAAACCACCAGGCCCCATTTGGGGCTACCCAATAAATACCTGAGTGGTATGACCTGTCAGTGCCAGACTAGTCACTCTCCTTTCACCTGAGAGAATGGCTGCACAGTCCCAGTGGTATTCATCCCATGTTTCTGGTAAAAAGGGGTTTATTTTGTTTAGAGTGATTTTTTTTTCCTATTTCCAACATAGGGATGCCCAGCTCCTCAAATCTCCTTGAACCAAAGTAAGCCACATAAACCCATCCCAAACCTGAGCATAGCCACTCATGGTTCTGCCAGTGGTCTTTCTAGGACCTTGCTAGTCAACAGTTTGATGCACTGCCTTTATAGTGTGTTTGGCAGAAAAAGAATACCCATGCCTGATGTTATCAGTAGTGTGTGTACAAGCCAGGTTTCTGGGGCAGCCCCGGTGGCGCAGCGGTTTAGCACCACCTGCAGCCCAGGGTGTGATCCTGGAGACACTGGATGGAGTCCCACGTCAGGCTCTCTGCATGGAGCCTGCTTCTCCCTCTCCCTCTGCCTGTGTCTCTGCTTCTCATTCTCTCTCTGTGTCTCTATGAATTTAAAAAAAAAAAAACCAATTTCTAGATCAGTATTGGTGATATCAGATGAACCAAGGGCACTGGTTCTACCTTGTTCTTGCATAGTGTAGTGCGTTACGGCCATCAGATCCCTTCCCTGGAGGGACAATACCCACCATAGGCAATCCTGGCAAGCTCGAGAGGGGCAGCTGCCCATATATCCAAGAGTTGGCTTGATTCCTTGTCAGGCATATGCATGGGCCCACTGTAGAAAGGTATTTCCTTCAGGTGCTCACCTTGTGACTGGGCACTACAGGAGCAGCAGAACCTGAGGTCAAAAGACAAATATTTAGGAGGAAAATGTATGGGGAGGCCTTCCCCTTCTACAAGAATGACACTTATGGCCTGATTTTTAGATGTTAATGTGGCTACAGCCTTAGGAGTTTGGCCAGATTGCACATTCCAGCCTTGATGGCTGGAGGAGGCAGCACTGTGAGGAGAGATGGACTGGGGGTGGGATACGCCAGGTCAGGACACTGGTCTTTTCACTTCTTTTTATGGCACATATTCCATTCCAGGTGTAATGCACTTCAACACGTCCTTCTACAGCAGGACAGCAGGATCCCAGGGGAGACTGAGTCATTTCCTGCCACCCAGGAGTGTGAAATAGCTCACCCAATCTGGTGGGACTTCTCAGTGCTTAATTCCTTTCCCAGGTGTGAGGGGGTTGCTGGTCTCAGCAGCACAACACATTAATCATCCATGAGTGTCAGGGCAATGGCTGTGCCCTATAATGTCCATACCTCTACGATGTTGGGTGCCTCAGCATGGTCCCCAGTCTGGCATAAAGGGGCAACAGGACCTACTGGTTAATCATTCAAATGAATTAAAGCCTGGACATACTTTAGTCCACCCAGCCAAGGTGGTTTTACCAGTTTGTAATTCTATCTGCTGCTTTAATACTCCATTTTTCCTTTCTACCAACCCTGCTGCTTGCAGGTCATAGGGGAGATGGAACCTCCACTCATTATTGTGGCCTTTTGCCCAATCTTGCACATTATGATCTTTGAAATGTGACCCTCAATCCCTGTCTAAATGGAGAGGGTATCCATACATGGTACTCAGCTTCTTTAAGCCCTAATGGTGGCAGTCTGGTTTGCAGGGTGATGGAGAGAAGCTTGGTTTAGGCCAAATGCAGTGTCCACACAAACCAGGGCATATTTACAACCCTCACTCAGAGGGAGGGAGCCAATATTATCAATTTGCCAATCCCTCTCCAGTTAGGAATACCAGTAGATGGTCTCAGACTCGTTTGGCAATTGCCTTGAGTGTTGTTTAAAACACAGGATGGGGCACCTGGGTGGCCCAGTCAGTTAAGCATCTGCCTTTGGCTTAGCTCATGATTCCAGGATCCTGAGATCAAGCCCACATCAGGCTCCTTGCTCAACGGGAAGTCTGCTTGTCCCTCTCCCTCTGCCCCTCCCCACTGCTCATGCCCCCCCACCCCATCAAATAAATAAATAAAACCTTTAAAAATAAAACACACAGGACATGGCACTACTGCATTAACCAACTTGTTGTACTTCAAGGGCAATCTGACATCCTTGGCAATATGCCATCTCACCTGGATGCTGTGGTGGCCACTGTCTATGCACCCAGTCTGCTGTACCTACTGAGAATCAGTTGCAAGGGCTCATACGTGAACGAGGGCATCTACTTTCTGATGTCAGGAGCTGTCAGTACCATAGGAGCTGGGGTATGAAAAACAGTGAGGACAACCTCATGCTCTTGCAGTGAACCTAAATATGTTTCCTTATATCCTGACTCCTCAAGGGCTTATTCATGATCATCCAACCATCAGCTTCCCGATGTCCAAGTCATGTCCAAACCATGGTGTTCATCCCTTTAGAACAACCCAACCATCAGTGCAGAGGTTTTAATGTGCTCATGAGTGATCAGCCTTGGGTGAACTGGCTGCTGTGCTGTGTTCCTGTTCCCATCCAGATGATGTCAGTGTTGGGCTGAATTGTGACCGTGGTTGGTGTGGTAGACTGCAAGGACTAGATCTTTCTGTACACCAGTCATCAGCAGAATTTAACCTGCTTCCACTCTACAGGCTGCAGGATGACAGAAGCAGGTGCAGGAACATTTACCCTACAGGGCCTAGTAGTACCTGCATTTCTAGAGACAGTGGGCTAAGTAGACAGGGGGTTCCTCTCCTGCCAGTGATCATGCCTTTAGTCACAGTGGGGATTTGAGCCAAAGCAGGGATAGGTCAGTGGAACATATTGTCATGCCACTCACTGACCAGCAGGGAAGTCCTTACCACTTTGGACTATTCTTTAGTGAGAGGCTCTACCTAGAGCAGCACTTTGTCCACTGCTAGGAAAAGTTGCTCCTTTAGGTGGTGGGGGCAGGGTGGGGTGGTGGTTACCAGCTTTCTGCCCCTTCCAGAGCTGAGACTAAAATCCTAGGGACACTGTTCTGCCACATGGTCAGCCTATATCACCTGTAGTCACAGACACATCTATATCAAATGGTAGCCCTGCTTGAGAGATGCCTAAAGCTATAACCTGCTTCACTAGTAGTTTTGCTTCTCAAAGGTAGGTTCACTGCTCTGATCCCCTGTCCCACACATGCCCTTTCTTTACCAGGTGGTATAAGGGACAGAGGCACTGTGCCAGGTGGGTAATAAAAGTCACCCAAAGCCCCCAAAGCCCTAGGAAATCTTGTACCTTGTTCACATTCATAGCAGTTGGGTAAGTTTGTACCTCATCAATCACAGTTTCTGGGACAACACAGTCTTATCTGACCAGGCAACTCTCAAAACCCTTACTGCAGTCCATGCTGACCTTGAATTTTATGTGGTTCACTGCCCATCCTCACCCTCATAGATGCCCCAGCAAAGCTTGAAAGATATCTTGCAACAGAAGCAAATCTTCACATTTTAACATTATGTCATCAGTATAATGGGCCCACTTCACTGATGTGGGATGCCATCCTCATGTATATGGTGGGGCCATGCAGATAATCTTGGGGAAGCACTTGAAAGGTCTATATTGCTCCTCCCACGTGAAGGCAAATTGATCCTGTGACTCAGTGGTCACGGGTATACTGGAAAAGGCATTCATTAAGTTTAGCATAGCATGGTACAGTCCTAGGAACATGGCCAAGGTATCTAAGATGGTAGCATTGTTGGTCAAAGCCAAACAGATGGGGGGGACACTGCCCTATTCAATTCTCAGTGGCTCACTGTCATCTGCCATGAACCACTTGACTTTTTTATGACCATAGACCATAGTGGGCTATTGAGACTACTATGGGTAGGGCATACAGTAGCCACTTGGTACAGTTCTTGAGTGGTTTCTCTCATCTCCTTCTGCCTCCAGACAATTTACACATTCAATGGTCCCCACTCTTTGCAGGTATGGCAGGCTTACCAGTTCCCAGTTCCTATTTCCCTCAGTACTGATTTGATGACTTTAGCCAAGAGGCAAAAATCACTGATAAAAGTTTAGAGTTTGACCCTTGGAGGATATCAATGCCCAATATGTCCTCTGGTCTTGGAGAGATAGAAACCTTATATTCTCAGTGGAGGTGGGGATGTCATATTTGCAGTGTCCAAGGACCTTCCTGACCATAACTGTCTGCCCTCCCTAACCATCAATGACATTGGGGGGACCAAGGAATCCTCTGAGGGCTACCAAGTATTAGAGTACATCCAGCTCTAGTATCTGCCAGAGCTGTCACCCTTTGTTTATTTCTGGAGGACCAGTGAATAGTGAGCTCACCATGAAGCCTCTGGTGGCCTCCAGTGACCTTCTGGAGGCAGTCTTGGCCTGCATCCTAGACCTAGAGACAAGAGGCACCCACTCTACTTAGGACTGTATCCTCAAGGCCTTTTCTGGAAGAAATGAGGCATCAGGGATAGTAGGAGCAGGTGGGGAAAATATGAACTACTGTTCAGTTTTTAAGGCTTTCCACAGGCTGACCAGCACAGTGTTGGGTTGTTGGGTTGTTGGGTTGTTGCAGAGAAGGGAGGATTCTGCAGCAATGAAGTCAAACCACATTAACTTGTGGGTTAGTATTACTGGATGCTTTAGAGCAAACTAAGAGAGCTTTTGACTTTCCAAGCTTTCTCTATGTCCTGGGTCCTCCCCATATCCTATATCCTGTCTGAAATCTGTCCATTTTACCCAGATAAGCAGTAGCTTGCCCGTCTTAAATGTCTTGTCCCACAATGGAGCTCAGCATGGATACCCGTATCCCACAGCAGGTGCTGTGGGCAGACTGAAGAATCCTGGCCTTCATTCCTGCAGTGAATGTGGCTTAATCAGAGCCTTCAAAGATAGGAATGTAGGTTGCTTGTCTCATTCCCAACTTCCTAAGAATTTGCTCTACCTCTTCTGTAGATTTCCAGCATCCCCCTGCCCAGGGAGGTCCTTCTGCAGGATAGAATGATCCAGTATGTGAGTGAGTACCGTTCTCCCACCCCAGCACAGTGCTGGTGCTGCCAGAGGGCAGAATGTGTGGTGATGTTGCTCATTTTCTGTGCCTCCTTGCCCTGTCAGAAGAATCCATTGGACTCTGTATCCCATAGTTACACTAACCACGCATGGATATTCCTGGCCTTTTGTTGGAATTTGGCAGCTATACTAATAATCTCAGTAGGGGTATGTTCTCTCATAAATGTTCCTGAATTTGTGGGGGTTGGGGGTGCTACCCACTGGCTGGGGTTGCATTGCTTTGCTTTTGTTCCCTTTGTATTAGGGGTTGGATGGATGGCCTAGGGCATTTGATCTACTTCCTTGTCAATCACAACATCTGGCCCTTTAATCTCCTCACTTCTTTAGGGATCCCACCTCTTAGTGTCCCAACTGGGCTTAGCGTCCATGGGATCAGGCCTTAACTGTCAACAGATCTTGTGCTTCTAGTTTTGCAGAGCCACGTGCAAAGGCCCAGTGTATCATCTTGCTCTCTCTCCCCCTTGTCTGCAGGCCCTGAAGCCAGCAGAGTGATAGACAATTATATCCTTCCCTAACCTCAGCTCTCCTCCAAATTTCTACCTTGAGCTTCAGCCTCTAATGGATATCAGTAGACAGCCAAACTGCCCACAGGAGAGGGAGCCCACCGCATAGCCATGCGGTTCCCTTCTCTGCTGCAGTGCGCTTGGCACAGTTCCTCCAACAAGTGCATTAGAATGGCTGGTATTTTCAGGTTGTCCTTACACTCACGCAGTTATCCACAGCTATGGGGCATGTGGGCCACCGCTCCAACACAGAGATCCCTGACTAGTTGGGACTTCTCCCGCAGATGCCTCTTTGCCAAAGCCCATGTCTTCTGTCCCATCTCTGGCTCACCAATCTTGGGTTGAGGCTCCTCAGGAGCTTCTCAGTTATGATCTGAAACTAGCCCCCATACTCAGAGGACAGGGAGAAGCTGAAGAAAGAGGCAGCCACTCCAGATTGGAAGGTGGCAGGTTTAGTTAGCAATGGAACTTATATACTGGGTTTGTCTTGGGCAGCGGGAAGATGAGTGTATCTCTAACTGGCCTGCCGCATCTTAAGGTTTATATAGAGGCCTTTCCTGGGATCAGCCATATATACCATCCAGATGGTATCAACACATCACTATCTCAGGGCCATAGACTAGGAGTGACATCCTGGAGCAGGGACGGCAAGCGGCACCCACATTCCAAGGGCAGGGGATGCATGAGGAGCCTCTGATCACCTAGGTCTGGTTCCAGTGATCACACCCTCTAGACAAATTCCTCCAACAGTGGCGATGGATTAAACAGTGCAAACTGGGAGTGTAGTAAATCATCAATTTTTTTGCCTGTTAATGTTTAAAAGTATAATTGTACAGATTCAGTAGCTGCTCTTCTACAATAAAATGCAGCCCACAAAGTAATTCAGGAATTAAATCATGGTTATTTTCACAGAATCTCCACCACCAGTCCAATGCTGCATCGAATTCAGTAAGATGAGGGGAAAGTACAGAAGTCAGTGCCCAGTTGTCTTGGTTTTTCAGGTGGCTTTTAATACCAAGATCCAGTTAGCAGTCAGGCCAATCTTATCCTCCAATTCAGTACGTAATAGTGGGTGTTGTTCATCAGCCTCGTTGATCCTTGTGGAGACTGAAGTGAAGGTTTCCCCTGCTTCATCAACTTCTCTAAGTATCTGGTTTCTTAGGTGGTTGAGGGTTTCCCAGTGAGCCAATGGTGCTGATAGCAAAGGGTGAGGTGGGAAGGCTGGCCTTGGTGATGCTAAGGGTGTTGGTAATGCTGGTGAGGCCTCAGTTGCAATAAGGTGACCAGGATGGTGATCCATAGAGGATGTAGAGGATGTCACAGACAATGGAGTTATATCTGGTGGTCCAGAAAGGTGTCATTCCAATTCAGAACAGTGGTACAACTTCTATTTCTGGAGCTGTTGGAAGAGTATCCATGGCTGCAGTGAATGTGGTGTTCAGTAGTGACAAAACAGCAGGAGACTGTGGCTAGCAAGTGGTTTCATAAAGAGAGTGTCCTGTATGTTTTTAATTCTCTTATTATTCTTGCCACTCAAGGAAACCTATACTTATTATGGCCATGAGTGCTGATATTGACTCAGGCATACCTGCCTTGCATCGTGCTAGGCTAAATGTTAGACACCTAGTGTTGATATAATAAAAGACGGTGTTCTTGATGCCTGAAATTTTTATAGAACCATCATATTATTTTCCATTATCTCATTTGGTCACCCACTTGGGTTTATTGATGTTGGGTGCTATAGTTTTCCCAGTAATTAATATTTTTCCTTTAATTTAGATTCTAGCATATCGTTAATGCTCCTTATTATCTCTATAAGTGTCTGCACTGTTTATTCAACAGAGGTTATTCCATCCTTCCTATATCTAGGTTTATAGATCTTACAGCCTCCCAGATTGTTTTAGTATAAGCTTTCATATCCAGATTGTTAGTAAGAAACCTAGCTAGAATTTTGTGTGAGCAATCCACTCTACCTTTCAGTTCAACCAGAGGCATTGGATAAGTGGAAGTTCCACATTATGCCTTGTTCCTCAGCCCATTCTTGTATTCCCTTCCCTATGAAGTGGGTGCCCTGATCTGATCTGATATGATAGTTAGGATACCATATCAAGCAGTCCAGCTTTCTAATTCCCTGGTGTTGGTTTTTTAAAAATCATTTTTCTGACAAGGATAGGGGAATCCTATTCCTGACCATGTATCTACAATGGTGCATGCATGCAGTTTATTCTCTGATATAGACAAGGGTTTGTTAAAACCAACTTGTATGATTTGGAAGAGTGTCAGCTTTGACCTATCTGGAGTATTTGTTAATGACCTTCAACCTTTAACTTTGGCAGTTCTCACAATACTTTATTTGAGAGTGGAGGTGTTTGGTAAGGATATAGATGCTCTTTGCCTCTAGCCATGCTCTCCTCATATGTTTACCAGCAGAACCTGTTTGGTGCCATGCAGGTTCCCATGCAATGGCCCTGTCAATTTTCATAGCGTTTAGGTTTCATGTTCCATTGAACTTCTTGTTTGTGTATGTATGGTTGTGTGTTGAGTTGCTTTCCCCCTTAGCCATAAATCATTGTATTTTTTAAGACCAACTCCGGGAATCTCTGCCTTATTCATTTTCCTAGTGGGTTTTGTCTACCTGGTTATTAAGTTTGATTAGTTCAGAGGCGTCCTTCTGATGTGCAGAGAAATATGTGATGAGGACAGAGATGTGAGCCAGGGCTCTTTTCTTCCATATGTCTTAACTTGTATGTTCTTCTGTCTTATTTTTCAGTCATTTTCCCACCATGTTCCTGACCAACACTAGCTATTGTCTATGAATCTGAGCAAAGCTAAGCCTCATTCTGATTTTCCTTAATAGATTCTTCAGTTGCCAATTTCATGACTCTTTGTTCAGTGTATTATGCCGATCCTCATTAGGATTAGACCATCAATAGTTTTCTCTGACTGGCTAATTGCACTTGGCATTATACTCTGTAGATCCATCTGTGTTGTTGCAAATGGCAAGATTTCATTTTTTTGTGGCTGAATAATATTCCTATATATTCCTATATATGTATATATAGGAATAATATATATGTGATATTATATATAACAATGATATATATATGATATGATAATATCATATCTTCTTTATCCATTCATCTCTCAGTGGACACTTGGGCTGCTTCCGTAGCTTGGCTATTGTAAATAATGTTGCAATGAACATAAGGGTGCATATATCCCTTTGAATTAGTGTTTTTGCATTCTTTGGGTAAATGGCCAGTAGTGCAATTACTGGATAGTAGAGTATTTCTAACTTTCTGAGAAACCTCTGTACTGTTTTCTACAGTGGCAGCAAAAGTTTTCATTCCCACCAACAGTGCAAGAAAGTTCCTATTTCTCCACATTTTTGCCCACAATGGTTGGTAAAAAATTGTTTCTTGAAGGAGAGTGAGAGAGCACAAGTGATGGAAGCGGCAGAGGGAGAGGTAGGAGCAGACTCCCTGCTGAGCAGGTGCCTGTAGCAGGGCTTGAAACCCAGGACCCCAAGGTATGACTCAAGCTGAAGGCAGAGGCTTAATTGAATGAGCCACCCAACTCCCCTTGAGTTTCTTATTTTAGCCATTCTAACAGGTCTGAGGTGATATCTCCTTGTGATTTTGATTTGTATTTCTCTCATAATGAGTGATGTTGAGCATCTTTTCATGTGTCTGCTGGCCATCTGTATGTATTCTTTGGAGAAATGTCTGTTCATATCTTCTATTTTTTTGAGAGTTATTCATTTATTCATGAGAGAGAGAGAGAGGCAGAGACACAGACAGAGGGAGAAGCAGGCTCCATGAAGGGAGCCCGATGTGGGACTCCAGGATCACGCCCTGAGCCAAAGGCAGACACTTAGCCGCTGAGAGCAGAAGGTGTCCCACTTGTGCTCATTTTTAAATTGGCTTATTTGGCATTTTTTTTATGTTGACTTGTATAAGTTCTTTATATATTTTGGATACTAATCCTTTATTGGATATTTCATTTGCAAATATCTTCTCTCACTAACTAGGTTGTCATTTAGCTTTGCTGGTTGTTTCCTTTATTGTGTAGAAGCTTTTTATTTTGACGTAATCCCAATAGTGAATTTTTCCTTTTGTTTCGTTATTTTTGTTTTGGTTTGGTTTTTTTTTGCCCCCAGAAACCTGTCTAGAAAGATGCTGCTATGGCCAATGTCAGAGAAATTATTGCTTGTCTGTCCTTTCTTCTAGGATGTTTTTTCTTTTCTTTTCTTTTCTCTTTTTTTTCTTTTTCTTTCTTTCTTTTCTCTTTTTTTTTTTTTTTTAGAGAGAGAGAGAAAGGGGCATGCACATGAGTGAGGGTAGGAAGTGGGCAGATGGATAAAGAAAGAGAATCTCAAGCAGGCTCCATGCCCAGTATGGAGCCCAATGCAGGACTTGATCTCACGACCCTGAGATCATTACCCAAGCTGAAATCAAGAGTCAGAGACTTAACTAGCT
This sequence comes from Nyctereutes procyonoides, assembly GCF_905146905.1. NCBI lineage: Eukaryota > Metazoa > Chordata > Mammalia > Carnivora > Canidae > Nyctereutes > Nyctereutes procyonoides. Next base: position 60,437,842 of record NW_026575146.1, on the reverse strand, counting down.
GAGCCACCAGCTGAGCCACCAGCTGAGCCACAAAAATCCTCTTATAGGATTTTTATGGTTTTATGTCTCATATTTAGATCCTTAATCCATCTTGATTTTATTTCTGTGTATGGTATAAGAAACTGGTCTGTTAGCTGTTATAGCTGTCTAATTTTCCCAACACCATTTGTTGAAGAGACTATCTTTTTCCCATTGCATGTTCTTGCCTCCTTTGTCAAAAGTAAATTGATCATATAATTGTGGGTACATTTCTGGGCTTTCTATTCTGTTCTATTGATCTATGTGTCTACATTTGTGCTGGTACCATACTGTTTTGATTACCACAGCTTTGTAGTATAACCTGAAGTTTGGAATTGTAATGCCTTCAGCTTTGCTTTTCTTTTTCAAGACTGCTTTGGCTATTTGGATCTTTTGTGGTTCCATACAAATTTTAAGATTGCTTATTCTAGTTCTATGGAAAATTTTATTGATATTTTGATGGGAATTGCATTAAATCTGTAGATTGCTTTGAGTAGTGTAGATATTTTAATATTTGTTCTTCCAGTCCATGAGAATGGCATATCTTTCCATTTCTTTTCTTTCATCATTGTTTATGTTTATGGTGAAAAAATTTATATTTAGATTTATAGCCGGCTGGACTCAGTCTAGATGATCCCAATTTTGTTGGCAACATCCGAAGCATCATGGTCAGGAGCCAGCCAAACATATGCTTTCTTCTCTCCGTTAGGCCTGATCAAGGTGCTGACCTTGGCCACATTAATGTCATAGAGCTTCTTCACAGCCTGTTTTATCTGGTGCTTATTGGCCTTGACATCCACAATGAACACAAGTGTGTTGTTGTCTTCTATTTTCTTCATGGCTGACTCAGTAGTCAGGGGGAACTTGATGATGGCATAGTGATCAAGCTTGTATCTCCTGGGGGCACTCTTTCAAGGATATTTGGGCTGCCTTCAGAAAGCTTTCTTAGCTTTCAAAGCCTTTGCTTTGGCTTCGGCTTTGGGAGGGGCAGGGGCTTCCTTCTTCACTTTTGGTGCCATCTTCCTCATCATTGTATTCAGAGTATAGTTCTTTCACCTCTTTGATTAAGTTTATTCCTAGGTATTTTATTATTTTTGGTGCAACTATAAATAGGGTTGTTTTATTCATTTTGCTTCCTGCTGCTTCATTATTAGTGTAGAAAAATGCAATGGATTTCTGCACATTGATTTTGTATCCTACAACTGTAATGAATTCATTTATAGTATTTATCAAGACTTATTTCCTCAGTAGTTCTTATTAAGTCAATCAGTTCTACATTTCTGTCTTCTGCAAATATTGTAAATAATGTTGTTCTGTCCCGTGAGGGCTCAGGATTTAAACTTTTAAAAACGTTTTCTTTTGCTATTGCATGTAATGATGAGGGCATCTTTCCTCCATCATAAATCATAATTAATAGTCCTAATTTTATTTTTATATTATTTTATATTTTATATATAAAACTCCTGCAGTTTTCCTTTTTTTAAGTAAAGTTTTTTTTTTTAAGATTTTGTTTATTTATTCACGAGAGACACACAAAGAGAGAGAGGCAGAGACACAGGCAGAGGGAGAAGCAGGCTCTATGCAGGAAGCCCAATGAGGGACTCAATCCCAAGACTCCAGGATCATGCCCTGGGCCGAAGGCAGGTGCTAAACCACTGAGCCACCCAGGGATCCCCCTCCTGCAGTTTTCCATGGAGATAATGTAAGGATTATATATTAGGTATAAGCCATCCTAATTTCCAGTTTGCTGCTACCAAGTCAAAAATATTCCTAAATAGTGTTATTTTCTCCAAATGCTGTAAGATGGTAAGTTTTAGCATCAGTGGCAATGGACTTGAATTGCACAATCTCTGCTCCTGGAGGATCAGATTTTTTTCCTCCTTTGGTTGATAAATCTAATAGCCATTGAGTTTCTGTGTCTACATCAGTTTTTGTCATTGGTTTTTTAGTATAAGTTCTGACTTCAGTGACATTGATTCCATATTACTATTTGTTATAGTTTTGTCTACTAGCATACCTCAGAGATGTTATGAGTTTGGTTCCAGACCACTTTGAATAAATAATACTATTTATTTGAATATTTAAATAAGTAATAATAATATTTATGCAATTATAGTAAATCTAGTTAAATGAATTTTTGGTTTCTCAGTGCACATGAAGATACTCTTTTAGTAACATCAAAAATCACTGATGAAAGATCACCATAACAAATATAGTAAAATGGAAAAGTTAGAGATGTTGTGAGAATTACCAAAACGTGACAAAGACATGAATTGAAAAAATACTGTTGGAAAAATGGTGCCCATAGCCTTGGTAATTCAGGGTTACCACAAAACTTCAATTTGTAAAGAGAGACAGACAGACCTAACTCTGTGATTTACATATCTGTGAGACAATAAAAAGAGGCATGTCTGTAGTTATCTGTGTTTCACATTTACGTCTATGTTCCATTTTAAATTAATTTTGTGGATGGTGTAAAGTTCTGTGTCTAGATTCACTTTTTTTTAATATGGATGTCTTGTTGCCCCAGCACTATTTATGGAAAGGTCTTTGCTCTGTTGTGTTGTTTTTACTCCTTTATCAAAGATCAATTGACTGTATTCATATGAGTCATTTTCTGGGCTTTCTGTTCTTTTCCACTGATCTGTCTGTTCTTTCAGCAGTACCCCACTATCTCAACCACTGTAACTTTATAGTAAGTCTTGAAGTCAGGTTCCTACTATCAGTCCTATAACTTAGTTCTTCTTCTATAGAGTTGGCCATTCTGGATCTTTTTCCTCTCCGTGAAAACTCTAGAATCTGTTGATATTCATATAATAACTTGCTGAGAATTTGATTTTTTTAATCTATTTGTATTAGCTAGGACTTTCTCTCTACTAAGTCAATTATCATCACTTATCCACTTTCTGTCTTCCAGATTGTTGACATCTCTCATTATGATGTTGAAAACAGTAATAAGAGGAGACATCTTTGCCTTATTCCTGTTCATATTGAGAAAATTTTTAATTTCTCACCATTAAGTATAATGTTAACTGTACATTTTTATAGATAGTCTTTATTAAGTTGAGGAAGTCCCCTTCTAATTCTAGATTGCTGAGTTTTTATCATAAATTGGTGTTGAATTTTCTCAAATGTTTTATCTGCATCTAGTGCCTTGGAACAGGGCAATTGTCAGGAGAAGCTGAGTCATGGTAGCTGGCAGTTGGGAATATAAGACATCTGCCCTAGCCCACACAAATGTGCATCTTCCCCCCTGAAGGTAGTGCAGAGGAGGCTGGACTGCCTGGCCAGGAGAAGCCTATCTAGCTTTCCGGATACCTTTCATGAAGAGATACTTGGGAGCCTTGATTACTGCTAAGCCCAGGACCCCATCAAATAGCCAGTTGAAATAGTGGCTGACTTTTTACTAGTTTAAAGCTAACACCTCAGAATGACTGTTAGGGTTGCTTCCCCTACCCTGGAGGCGGTGCAGGTAAATGGGACTGGCCTGAGCTGCACAGTCCTGCTGTGCTCTGGTTTCCTAAGGTTGGCTGATAGGATATGTTTTTCACATACTTGCGTCAATAGTTCAGGGAAGCCAGGGACCTATTAAAGTACAAGTCTCAGTAGAAGCTTGGTCATGGGAGCAAGCTGTTGGCAGTACAGTGCATCTGCCTATTTCAGGCTCTTACCTATACAAATATGCCTATTTCCCATGAGGGCAGAACTGGTAGGAACCGTACTGCCTTGCCAGTGTGTCCTCCAAGAAGAGACACCTGAGAGCCTTGATTGCTTGAGAAGCCAGGAACCCCATCAGTCCTGGGGATTTACTGTTGACAGTTTAAAGCTGCTCAGAAAGATTTTTCTGAGGATAAGCTATCTCCTCTTTGGAGGCTATACAGCTGGTGGGAACTGGTTCCACAGGCCTGGAGTGTCCAGGCTGCCAAGGTTGGCTGACAAAGTATGTAGTGTGTGAGCACAGGCCACTCAGATTCATTTAAGGGACCTAAAACAGGGCAAATGTCAAGAGAGGCCAGGATACAGGAGGGGGGCAATTGTGGTTCCAGGGTATCTGGATAATTCTAAGCCCTAACCTACACAAATGCTCATGTGGGGGCCAAGAGTAGGATACCCTAAAATGTACCATACTAATATATTGATTATTTTGTTTTTGTTTTTTTAGAGATTTTATTTATCCATTCATTAGAGACAGAGAGAGGCAGAGACACAGGCAGAAGGAGAAGCAGGCTCCCTGTGGGCAGCCCAACGTGGGACTCGATCCCCTGGACCTCAGGATCATGCCCTGAGCCAAAGGCAGACGCTCAATTGTTGAGGCACCCAGTCATCCCTATATTGATTATTTTAAATTAAACTTAAGAAACAGCCAGTGCAAGAAGACTCTGTGCCCCCTTGGTCTCCAGAAAGCAAGAAATAAGTCTCATGTGACATGTACCCTCTCTGTACCAGGAGGTAGGCAGACATTCTTACCTCCAGAGATATGGCATGCAGAACTGAGAAGGCTATATGTACAAACCTTGTTACTTTCACTAATGTATTACCCCAACCCAAATTCAGTTTAGATTTCTTTATTAATGTAAATTTCCAAGCATAAGTTTTCTCTGTCCCATCAATTCCTCAAAGGTTTAGTGTTTGTCTAAAGAATATAGGGGCACCTGGGTATAGTTGGTTAAGTGTCTGACCCTTGGTCTCAGCTCAGTCATGATTTCAGGGTCATGAGATTGAGCCCCACATCAGGATCTGTACTCAGCAGAAAGTCTGCTCCAGATTCTCTCTCTCTCTCTCTTTCTCTTAAATAAATATTTCGAAAAAAAAAATAGAGTATAAGTACTGCCTGCCTTGACCATTTCTTTGGGTCTCACCTTTAATCCTAGGCTTCCATGTGCATGTATTTAAAATTTGGTGGAGGAAGGATTTTCCTCTGGTTAATTTGTCTTATGTCAATTCAATTTTTAGACTAACAAGAAGAACTTTGAAGAGTAGGTGGAAAATATCCTCCCCAACTGCTGACATAGTCAGCAGGATAAACTTTGGACACTGAGAGACCTGGGACATCTGACAAGCAGTTAGAAGAATGTAAGAAGCCTCTCAGAACTCAGCCTGCAGGTTTAATGGAACCAAGAGTGGTGAGAGACCTTTTTCATTCACTTTCTAAATTTAGACAAGCTGGAGAAAAATTTGTGGAACAAGCTTGGGCTTTGTGACTCAGTAGATTTGGTACTTACTCTTGGTATGACTCATCCACTTCCTCCCAGAGATGGTCAATGTGTTGTCTTTGTGTATTTGTCATAAGAAAGAATTACTATAAGAGGGAAATAAAGGTGGGTACATGACCTATAAACCTGATGTTCAGGCCAGCCTCACAGACTGGTGAGTTCACAGTTCTGACCAGTGTCTCTTTACACAAACTGCTTTTTCTCTACAAGATTTACAGAGAGCACTCTGGCCTAATCTCTAGGCCAAAGTATACAGCTTTGCTATGCAAATGGTAAAAGCTAGGAAATGGATTTGCAGAGGCTGTCCTGTACTATTCCTTCTACCTTCCAGGGCTGTTATAATTCTCTGCCAGCCTCAGGCAATCCTGTGCGAGGTCCTCTGCAGATGTATCCTAAACCACCCACAACCACACTCCTCCCCACATTAAAGGTCATGGCCCAGGACAGCAACAGTTCTTTTAAATTATAAAGAACTTTTTACCTCCACTTTCAGAAGATCCCACCAAATGTAAAGAGAAATGAAAAAGATTAGTGACAATTTACAACCCCAGCTCCTGTAGAGGAAACAGATGACCAAATTCTTCCTAGGCCTTCCTACAAATGATCAGCTAAAGGCCAATATCCAGGTACTGATAGAAGCCAAGGCTGAATTTTGAACTCAGAAAGAAAGCTTTGTTAAAAATGCTTTATACAGACTTTACAAAGACATAAATGTTAAGATTCCTCATGTTGGTTGGCATTCTCCCTGATATAAAGAAGCAAGTTAATTTAGAAAGGCAGGTCAGTCCCTTGACTTTCAGGCTGATATCCAGTTCTTTGGGGGGAATTAGAAACAATTATCTTTGTCTTATAAACCCCTACTAAACCAGAAATGCAAATCTAGAAACAAATCAAAGCCTACTTATCTTTTTTTTTTTTTTTGGAAGATTTTTATTTATTCATGAGAGACACAGAGAGAGAGGCAGAGACATAGGCAGAGGGACAAGCAGGCTCCCCATGGGGAGCCTGATGTGGGGCTCTATTCCAGGACCCCAGGATCATGACCTGAGCCAAAGGCGGACCCTCAAGCACTGAGCCACCCAGGTGCCCCAAAGCCTATTTATGTTTAACAATCCTTCAAATTCACTTATTCCTCTCAAAATGCTTGTAGGTAAAAAAAAGAAAAAAAAAAGAATGCTTATAGGTATTATAAAAAAAAATGAGGATATTGAAACAAAATTGCCCTGTACTGAAGAAAAGAATAATTTTAAATAGCAATTACCTTGAAACACTTAGGGGTACCAAAATTAATGTGTAATGATATTGCCAAAATTAATGTGCAAAAGAGCTCTATTTATTGGCCTAAAGAAAATTAAGCACCTACATAAATTTAGTAATCATAAAAATTCTCAAAAACAAAATAGAAACTAAATTCAAATGAGTTTTAGGTTCCTATGATCCGGGAAAATATTTTAGGTTTTGGGTTTTTTCCCAAATTTTTATTTAAATTCTAAATTCAGAATTCAGTGATTCATCATTTACATACAACACCTAGTGCTCATCATAACACATGCCCTCCTTAATACCCATCATCCATCTAGCCTATCTCTCACCCACTTCCCTCCATCAACCCCGAGTTCTCTGTCTTTAAGAGTCTCTTCTGGTTTGTTTCTCTCTATCTTTTAGCCCCCTCTGCTACGTTTATGTTTGTTTCTTAAATTCCACATATGAGTGAAATCATACGATAATTGTCTTTATCTGACTTATTTCACTTCACATAATACACTCTAACTCCATCCACGTCATCGCAAATGGCAAGATTTCATTCTTTTGGATGGTTGAATAATATTCCATTGTGATACACACAGATATTCATATATATCTATACATCGCATGTATATATATACACACACCCTTAATCACACTCATATCACATCTTCTTTATCCATTCATCAGTCAATGGACATTTGGGCTCTCTCCATAATTTAGCTATCGATAATGCTGCTATAAACATTGGGGTGCATGTGCCCCTTCAAATCTGTATTTTTGTATCCTTTGGGTAAATACCTAGTAGTCCAATTGCTGGATTGTAGAGTAGCTCTATTTTTAACTTTTTGAGGAACCTCCATTCTGTTCTCTAGAGTGGCCGTGCCAATTTGCATTCCCACTAATAGTGCAAGAGAGCTCCCCTTTCTCCTCATCCTTGCCAAAACCTGCTGTTTCTTGTATTGTTAATTTTAGCCATTCTGACATGTGTGAGGTGGTATCTCACTGTGGTTTTCATTTGCATTTCCCTGATGAAAAATATTTTGATATTAAAACTAATTTAAGACCATTGGTTTAATTAAAATGAAGTTTTCAGTCTTAAAATTTTAGAGTTATCAGTCTTACAATTAAAACTTGTATTTTTCCTAGGTTTAGTATAAGCCAAGTAAGTTCATAATTACATAGGTTACAAAATTTTCAGCACCAACCAAAAAAATACCTTGGGGCAGTGGCTGACTTTGTCAGGTAGCTCATGCACTTTTTGTGGATAGTCTAAAAGTACTTGTTAAGAATATATAAGCTGAGGGGATCCCTGGGTGGCTCAGTGGTTTTTTAGCGGCTGCCTTCAGCCCAGGGTGTGATCCTGGAGTCCTGGGATCGAGTCCCACATCAGGTTCCCTGCATGGAGCCTGCTTCTCCCTCTGTCTCTGCCTCTCTCTCTCTCTCTCTCTCTCTCTCTCTCTCTCTTCATATCTCATGAATAAATAAAATAAAATAATCTTAAAAAAAGAATATATAAGTTGATAGGTGTAAATAAGGCAAAATAAAACGTTTGTAAAATTTTCAAATAATCCCTTCAAATCTTTTTGGTTACCTGAAACCTTAAAGTTTTGCTAAGAAATTAGTTAAATTCATTGAATGCCCAGATCATTTCCCAAACAGGATAAAATAATAAAACATTAATTATGTAAGCTAGATTTACCTACTTTGGGATTCCCTATTGCAAACAAACTAAAGATAAATTTGAGTCTCTTAGTAAACCTTTTTGATACTCTCTTGAAAAATTGTGCTATGAAGAAGAACATGTTTGTAGAAATTATGAAATGTATTTGTAACTTTGTCAGTAACAAGAAGGCTGGTATAATAGTTCACAATGCCTACTGCTTAGTTTTCACTAGAAGTTAAAGTTTCTAAGGGTTAAAAATTCTACATGACATGTGGTTTGCTAAAAGTAAAATTGCCAGTTACTTTACCAGCAAAAGATGGATTTATTCAGGAATAAAACAGAAATACAATTTGGGACGAACAAACTGGGACAAAACTGTAGGCAAGTCCAGGGAACAAAAGAGAGGTCTACTTTTTTCAGGAGAAGTGGTAGTTAGGAAGGCTAATATGAACTAAAGTCCTTTGGAGTAAACTGGGAGTTCCAAGGGTGGTAGCTTCTCAATGCCTGAGTTGAACCTGCCTCTCATTGGCTGGGCTATTGCCAGGGGAATGAGGGTGGATGAAAAAATTGTCTCTTCCTCCAGCTAGCATAGTGGAGTAATTAATATCCGCCTGCATCATAAGGTCAAGTCTGCCTCTTCCTGTACAGTCTGCATTTGGGCTGGTAGCCCATGAGAGCACCCCCTGCTGAAAGCTCCTTACTCCATTTTAGTGAAGTTGATCGTTAATAATTTCCATAGGTAAAGGTACTAAAAATAGTGAGGGAAACATCTCCATATGTAAGAAAAGTAGGATGCATGCTTTCTGTAAAAGAAGGTATGAGGAATGAAAATGGACTTTTTGTTGAGGGGGAAGAAAAAATAATTTTGTCTTAATGTGAGCCTGGTTATTTAAAGAGGAAAAACTTAGGGGGGTGGAATATGATTGGGGAGAGGGGTGGGGAAAGAAGGTTATAAAAGGTTTATGAGAAAAGAATCTTTAAAAATGTGTGGTCATTGGGTGGCTCAATGGATTGGGTGTCCAGCTCTTGATTTCAGCTCAGGTCATGATCTCAGGGTCATGAGATGGAGCCTTATTTTGAGCTCCATGCCCAGCATGTAGCCTGCTTGAGATTCTCCCTCTTGCTCTTCCCCTCCCTCACCCTACTTGCATTCTCTATGAATGAATGAATGAATGAATGAATGAATGAATGAATGAAGTCAGGGGCACCTTGGTGGCTCAATTGGTTGAATGACCAACTCATCTCCACTCAGGTCTCAATCTCACGGTCATGAGTTCAGGCCTCATCTTGGGCTCCATGCTGGGCATAGAGCCTACTTGAAATATTTTTAAAAATTAAAAACTGCAGATTTCAATAATTCATCAGTTGCATGTCACACCCAGTGCTCATCACATCACAAACTAACTAGAATTTAAATAAAAATTTGAAAAAGACAAAGCATTTTAAGAGAAACAAGCTAAAAAGTTTGTTTATATTATTGCCTATATATGTGTGTATCTGTAATTATGTGTGTTTAATAAAGTCACATATATATTTAAAAAAATAAAAATTAAAAACTGTGTAGGTCAAGATGACTTATTAAAATAAATTTATTTAGAAATGAGGTTAAATATTAAAAGTAACCTAATGCAAAATTAATATTTGATTTTTCTGTTAAAAGGAGAAAGCTTTCTTAGATTATTGGTATTTATAAGAAATTATAAACGAATGTTTTTCTTTACCTTTAAGGTAAGCTACCTAGAAAAACAAAGATTATGTGTTTTGTCTTTATCAGGTCTTTGATTACTTACAGGGCAAAAATTGAGTGTATTCAATATTAAAAGTGCTAAGACTTTTAAATAACTATTTCTATGTTTGCCTGTGAAGTCTTTAAATGCCACTTTGGTTAAGGGGGGTAGGTTAAGATGGCAGAGGAGTAGGCAACCCTAAAAGTCTCTGGTCCCTTGAATATAGCTAGATAGTTATCAATCATTCCGAACACCTGCAAAATCAGATATCTGAGAAGAGAAATGCTGCAATTCTACAAGTAGAAAAGTGACCACTTTTTGGAGGGTAGTGATGAGAAAACAGAAGGCTAGCTGAAGACCAAGCACAAGCTGACACCCTGCAAACCACCCTCCACAGACACTCCTAGGTGGGAAATGTGTAACATTCCTTCAGGAAGGTCTCAACTGTCTTAATGTTAATACCTTGCTAGAAGGAAAAACAACCTTAACTTGACAATGGGAAGGCTTCCAGTATCTTGTAGGTTCTCTTTAGCATGTGAAAATCCTTTTGAACCCTCCCTTTTCCTTACTTCCCCCAACTCCCAAGTATATAATCAGCCACCCCTCACAACTGACGTGGCAGCTCTTCCTGCCCATGGGTCCTGTCCCTATGCTTTAATAAAACCACCTTTTTGCACCAAAGATATTTAAAGAATTCTTTCTTGGCCCTCAGCAACAGACCTCACCCCACCAAAACTGCATCAGTTAGACTTGGATCTGGGGTGATATGTCTGAGGATATGGCAGAGGGGAGGGAGCTAGCCTAAGGAGGCTACTGCAAAATATAAGCAGTGGAGCCCAAAATGAGAATTTTGCTACCTGAAGGGATTTAACCAATATAGATATAAGTAAGATGTCTGAACTAGAATTTAAAACAACAAGATATTATCTGGGCTTGAAAAAAGCATAGAAGACATTAGAGCATACCTTACCATAGAAATAAAAGAACTAAAATCTAGTCAGGCCAAAATTTAAAATGCTATTACTGAGATGCAGTCCCAAATGGAGGCTATAAAAATGAGGATGAATGAGGCAGAAGAATGAGCCAGGGATATAGAAGATAAAATGATGGAAAGTAAGGAATCCAAAAAGAAGAGAGAATGACAACTATTGGATCACAAAGGGACACTTAATAGAACTCAACGACTCCATAAAGTGAAATAATATCTGGATAATAGGGTTCCCAGAGGATGAAGGGTGGGAGAAAGGGGCAGAAGGTTTAGCTTAACAAATTATAGCTGAGGATGTCCCTAATCTGGGGAAGGAAACAGGCATTCAAGTATAGGAGGCACACAGAATCCCCCTGTAAACCAATAAAATGGGTCAACACGTTGATATATGATAATGAAGTTTGCAAAATTTCAAAGATGAAAAGAAAATCCTGAAAGCAGCTCCAGACAAGAGGTCCTTAACCTGCAAGGATAGACATGTAAGGCTGGCAGCAGACCTGTCCACAGAGACCTGGCAGGCCAGAAAGAAACGGCATGATATATCACTGTGCTACATAGGAAAATATGCAGCCAAGAATATCCAGCAAGGCTATCATTCAGAAGGAGAAAGAGAATTTCCAGGACAAACAAAAACTAAAGGAATTTGTGAACACTAAACCAATCCTGCAAGAAATATTAAAGGGAATCCTTTGAGCAAAGGAAGAGCCCACAAGTAACAAAGACCAGAAAGGAACAGAGCCAATCTACAGAAACAGTGACTTTATAGGTAATATAATGGCACTAAATTCATATCTTTCAGTAATTACTCTGAATGCAAATGAAGTAAATACTCCAATAAAAAGACACAAGGTATTAGATTAGATTTAAAAAAAAAAAAGACCCATCAAAATGCTGCTTACAAGAGACTCATTATAGACCCAAAGACACATCCAGATGTTGTGCCCAAGATTGCGAATCCGAGAAACCACCGAGATGCCGACACCGATGCAAACACACAAGGGTTTATTTGCAAGCTTGAGCTTGGGTCCAAGTATACCTGACACAGCGGAGCAGAGACTTGGACCCCGAGATGGGTTCCAGCTTTGTTTTATGGGCTGGTCTGGGGACCTCCAGAAGGGGTGGAGGAATTTCTCAAGTTCTGTTTACATTCTGATATGGGGCTTTCAAGGGCATTGAGCTCTGTTCTCATTCTGATATGGGACTTTCTGCCACTGGCTGGAGTTCTGTTCTCATTCTAATATGGGGCTTTCTAGGGCGTTAAGCTGTAAGCTGTTTTTTCCTGTAACTGAAGCAAGGTAAATTTCAGCTCTTAGTCACAGGGGCCTGAGATGGCTGTACTTGTGCTAACGCTGAACTTAAGGTGGAATGGCCCTAATTTTCTCAGCCTCCACATTTCCCCCCTCTCAGAGGAACCTAAGGAAGGACCCAATCATGGGTCCAGGTTGCTCTCAGAGTGAGCCAGGAGGATTGATTAATCCAGGATTCGAACCAACCTTATTGCTGTTCCCGCTCCCGTTTACATCCCAGTGAAGAAACAACATCCTGTGTTTAAGGCAGCACATAACCCCCCCCCCACCCTTTGTTGTAAGAAGACTAAATCTAATCCCCTTCAATTTTGAAGGACAACCTCAGACTAGGGAGTCTTGGAGGTGGGAAATAAGTGAGAATGGCGCAGTCTTAGCTTTAGGGAATTGTCCTTGTCTGGTTGGCTTTTCCATTCTGGAACAAAGTCCTTGAGAACGGCATGTGGATCAGCTGGCTGGATGTGGGTGTAGTGGACCCAGGGAGTAATCCCGCCGACCTTGAGAGCGGTGGGAGTGGTCAGGGTCATGATGTAAGGTCCCTTCCAGCGAGGTTGAAGTGTCCGGTGTTGGTATTCCTGCACATACACCCAGTCACCTGGTCGATATCAATAGGGGTCCGAGGGTGGCCCAGTCTTGTAGAGGGCCCTCAGCTTAGGCCACACCTGTTCATGGGTTTGTTGTAACATTTGGAGGGAGAAATGAAGTTGGTGATCTCGTAGGGAGTCAGTCCCATCTTATATGGGGAGTTCCTCACCCTATGTAGGGCGAAGGGGAGGAGAGTCACCCAGTCCCCGCCAGTCTCCAGGGCTAATTTAGTTAAGGTCTCCTTTAATGTTCTGTTCATCCTCTCTACCTGTCCTGAGCTCTGGGGCCTATATGCACAATGTAATTTCCAATCTGCCCCAAGTACTAGTGCCACTCCCCGTGTTACCTTAGAGACGAATCCTGGGCCATTGTCTGATCCAATCTTAACATGAAAACCATACCTCAGTAAGATGTCTTCCAGCATTTTCTTGGTCACGATCTGTGCTGTTTCATGTTTGGTGGGAAATGCCTCTGTCCATCCTGAAAAAGTATCTACTAACACTAGTAAATACCTGTATCTGTATTTTCCAGGTTTTACCTCAGTGAAGTCCACTTCCCAGTAGGCTCCTGGGCGGTCCCCTCAGAGCCGGGTACCCGGGTTAGATCCATGGGCAGTGGCATTAGTTAACTGGCATGCATGGCAGCTTGCCACAATCTGCTCGATCTTTGCTTGAGAGTCTTTAATAGTGATCTTTGCATGTCGTATGAGGTCTCCCATCTTCCTTGTTCCCATGAGTACTCTGATGCATTCAGGATAGGACTCGCCGTCCTAGTTCTCTGGCAGGATGATGCGGGAGTCTGCGGCCCTCCACCAGCCACACAAGCACTGGGTCATAGGCAAGCATTTGATCCAGTGTAAATCAGCATCAGTATAGTTGGGGGGGATTGGGTCTCTGTTTCTGTGGTTACGGCTACCCCCACATATCTGATTCCTTCTCGAACAAAACTGCTGCCATCTGTGTACCAGGTGGCATCCGCATTCGGCAGTGGCTGGTCCTGGAGATCTCTGATTCTGTGCACCTGTGCCAGAATTTCTTGATAGTCATGCAGAGGGGGTCCCAGTCTGGGTTAGGGAGATGAGAGGCATGGGGTATTGGCGGGCCCTGACAGGCTCTGCCCCCAGGCTTTAGTTCTATGTATATGGCCGGTCAGTGCCGGGCCAGCCCAATTCCCCCAGTTTCTGCTCATGCTTGGGGAAATTCCTGCAGCCAACAGTCAGTGTCAGTCATTGGGGCTGAGGGCATTTGATGGAGACAGTATTCATCTTCTAAACTTAGGACAAGCACCTGAACTGGGTGCCCCTCCTTGTTTAGGATTTTTGCTCCGTCAGGATGGAAGCAAATTTGTGCCCCCATCTTGGTGAGCAAATCCCGACCTAACAACAGGTAGGGACACTCAGGGATGACCATGAAGGAGTGGGATACCCGGCCCATGCCGAGATCCACAGTTCTTCAGGTAGTCCATGAGTACTGTTTGGTGCCCGTGGCCCCTTGCACCCATGAAGTCTTGCTTGCCAATTTCCCTTGGGGTTGTAATAAAACTGAGTGTTGTGCCCCAGTGTCCACTAGGAATTCAACAGGTTGCCCCTCTACTCTGAGAGTTACCCTGGGCTCAAGGAGGAGTGCCAAACCCCGACTCCCCTAATCATCCAGGTCCTCCATCTCCAAGATCTTGGCAGGCCCTTAGATCTTTTGTTAGGGCAGTCTTTCACCCAGTGGCCCTCTTCTTTGCAATAAGCACATTGGTTTTTGTGCAGTTTAGGGTGCTCCCAACGGGGACCAGGGCCATCCTCCTTACCTGTCCCTAAAGCCAGCTTCTTGAGGTGCCTTGTCTTTCCTGTGGGTCATCCATGGTTGTGGCCAGCAGGATCTTGGTCAGGTTTCGGGTCTGCTGGTCACTTAGTTTCGTTTTTTGCTCTTTCGGACTTTCTCTATTATTATAGACTCTTTATACTACTATTACTAAGTCCTGCAAGCTCTTCTCTCCTACTCTCTCTACTCTTTGCAATTTCTTTTTAATGTCCCGAGCGGCCTGGTTAACAAAAGCCATGATAATTGCAGCCTTGGTTTCCGGGGCTTCTGGGTTCATAGGGGTGTACTGCCTAAAAGCCTCTATGATTCTCTCTAAGAAGGCTGCTGGACTCTCATCCTTGCCCTGTCATAGACCTTGGCCAGATTGGTAGGCTTGTGCACAGCAGCCTGGAGACCTGCCAGTAGAGTGGCGGTCGACCTGGAGTCTCTCCTTACATTCAGCCGAGTTGTGGTCCCAGGTGGGGTGGGATAAGGGGAAGGCGGCGTTTGCCAGTCTCATGTGGGGGGAGGGGGATGAGATGGTGCAGAGGGGAAGGGTGGTGGAGTCGTCCGGCCCGTATTTGGAGGTGGGGCCGCCCGGTGGATCCCTCCGTGTCCCCACTGCTGGCCCGCACACAGGGACTCCCTCGTCAGGGAGGGGGGCGCCCCTTCTGCAGCCCCTGGCACCTCCAATGGAGGGGCATAAGGGCGAGGGGGCGCCTGGTAGGGCAGGGGGGGGATCAGGTCCTCTGGAGAGGAATCCTGCAAGACCAGATAAAGAGGCGCTTTTGTCTTAGAGTTGGTCTCCTTCTCGGCCTTTCCGCAGGGCTAGAATCTTGGTAGGTCCTACTTTAGGGGGTAAAAATAGTTTTAGCCAAGGAGGGGTACTCTCCATCATGTTCTGCCAGGCCAGGATGTAGGGCACGTGGTCAGGGTGGCCGTCAGGTTTGTCCCTGAAGATCATGGCCTTAACCTGTAAGATAATAGGTAGGTGGAAAGTTCCTTCTTGGGGCCATCCCACATCAAAGGTTGGCCATTCTGATATGCAGTAAATTTGAAATTTCCCTTTCCGTCCTGCCTATGCTCAGATTATGAGCCCTTACCCTAACGTCCGAGAAGTGGCAGAACATAAGGGACAGGGGTGTGGTTTGTGTCTGCCCCATTATGTCCCCCGTCCACACCAAACCACAGACAGTTATGACAGTTAACAAAGACACAATAACGCAGACAAACGTTCCAGTGCAGCCGGGGAGACAAAACAGAAAGTAAACCGAAGGGCTGGCAGCCAGCCCTCCTTAGAGATGAGGTCCCCGTCCTCCATACAGATGAGGACCCTGTCCTCCAGGTGGGGGCAAGAGATGTCTCCTCAAAACCCCAGGTCAACGGCCCACCAGTGCATCTGCCTAAGCCAATGCCGACCCAATACAGATTGGAATTCCTGCAGGTAAAAGTACAGTTTATACAGAATTTATACAAAAAACATGCACCCAAAAGGCGCATATTATTTATACAGAAAATATGCGCCCAAAAGGTAGAAAAAGTTGAGTGCACTCACACGCGTGAAACCCTACGGATGGGGTCCTGGGGGTTTCTCGGATCCTGGACGAGTGCCCAGATGTTGTGCCCAAGATTGTGAATCCAAGAAACCACCAAGGAGCCAACACCGATGCAAACACACGAGGGTTTATTTACAAGCTCGAGCTTGGATCCAAGTGTACCTGACACAGCGGAGCAGAGACTTGGACCCCGAGATGGGTTCCAGCTTTGTTTTATGGGCTGGTCTAGGGGACCTCCAGAAGGGGTGGAGGAATTTCTCCAGTTCTGTTTACATTCTGATATGGGGCTTTCAAGGGCATTGAGCTCTGTTCTCATTCTGATATGGGACTTTCTGCCACTGGCTGGAGTTCTGTTCTCATTCTAATATGGGGCTTTCTAGGGCGTTAAGCTGTAAGCTGTTTTTTCCTGTAACTGAAGCAAGGTAAATTTCAGCTCTTAGTCACAGGGGCCTGAGATGGCTGTACTTGTGCTAACGCTGTACTTAAGGTGGATGGCCTTAATTTTCTCGGCCTCCACACAGATTGAAAGTGAAGGGATAGAGAGCCATTTATTATGCCCATGCACATCAAAAGAAAGCTGGGGTAGCTATCCTTATATCAGACATACTAGATTTTAAACCAAAGACTAAAAGAAATAAAGAAGGATACTATATCATAATAAAAGGGTCTATCCAACAAGAAGATCTAATGATTGTATATGTTTATGCCCCTAACTTGGGAGCAGCCAAATATATAAACCAATTAATAACAAAATTAATGGTAATACTGAGCACAAATATATGCAGGTTAAAGAGCATCCTATTAAAGAATGAATGGATCAACCAGAAAATTAAAATTAAAGAAGAATTTTTAAAAATTCATAGAAGCAAATGAAAACATGATAGTTCAGAATCTTTGGGATGCAGCAAAGGTGGTCCTAAGAGGGAAATATAGCAATATAGGCCTTTCTCAAAAAAAAAGTCTCAATACAGGGCACCCCTGGTGGCGCAGCAGTTTAGCCCCGCCTGCAGCCCGGGGTCTGATCCTGGAGACCCAAGATCAGAGTCCCGCGTCAGGCTCCCTGCATGGAGCCCACTTCTCCCTCTGCCTGTGTCTCTGCCTCTCAATCTCTCTCTCTCTCTGAATAAAAAAATTAAAAAAAAATACTTATAAAAAAAAGAAAAAAAAAGTCTCAATACACAACCTTAGACCTAACCTTAGACCTAAAGAAGCTGGGGAAAGATTTACAAAGCCTAAATCCAGCAGGATTAGAGAAATAATAAGGATTAGAGCAGAAATCAATGATACAGAATTTTTTTAAAGTAGAAGAGATCAATGAAACTAGGAGGTGGTTCTTTGAAAGAATTAATAAAATTGATAAACTTCCAGCCAGATTTATCAAAAAGAAAAAAGAAAGGACCCAAATAAATAAAATCATGACTGAAAAAGGAGAGCTCACAACCAACACCACAAAGAAATACAAATAATAACATATTATGAGCAATTATATGCCAACAAATTAGGCAATCTGGAAGAAATGGATGCATTCCTGGAAACCAATAAACTACCAAAACTGAAACATAAAGAAACAGAAAACCTGAACAGACCCATAACTAACAAATTAAGGCAGTCATCAAGAATCTCCCAACAAGTAAGAGTCCAGGACTGAATGGTCTCCCAGCAGAATTCTACAAACATTTAAAAAACGATTAATACCTATTCTTCTGAAATTGTTTCAAAAAGTAGAAATGTAGGGGTGCTTGAGTGGCTTAGTCAGTTAAGCAACTAACCATCAGCTCAGGTCAGGATCCCAGGGTCCTGGGATTGAACCCCATGTCAGGCTCCCTGCTCAGTGAGGAGTCTGCTTCTCCCTCTCCCTCTATCTGCTTCTCCCCCTGCTTGTGTGGTATCTCTCTCTCTCTTTCTCTCTCTGTCAAATAAATAAATAAAATCTTAAAAAAATAGAAATGGAAAGAAAGCTTCCAAACTTATTCTGAGGCCAGCATTACCTTGATACCAAGACCAGACAAAAGACCTCACCAAAAAGGATAATTACAGGTGAATATCTCTTATGAACATGGATGCAAAAACTCTCAGTAAGATACTAGCAAATAGGATTCAACAGTACATTGTAAGGATTATTCACCATGACTAAGTCAGACTACAAGGGGGGTTCAACATCCACAAATCATTAATAAAGGAAAGAGCAAGAATCATATGATCCTCTCAATTTATACAGAAGAAACATTTGACAAAATAGCATCCTTTCTTGATAAAACCTCTCTGCCATGTGGGGATACAGGGAACATACCTCAATATCATAAAAGTCATATATGAAAGACCCACAGCAAATATCATCCTCCATGGGGAAAAAACAGAGCTTTTCCCCTAAGGTCAGGAACATGACAGGGATGTCCACTCTCACCATCGTTGTTCAACACAGTACTGGAAGTCCTAGCCTCAGCCATCAGACAACAAGAAGAAATAAAAGGCATCCAAATCAGCAAAGAAAAAGTCAAACTTTCACTCTTCTCAGACAACATGATACTCTACAAGACCCAAAAGACTCCTTCCAAATATTACTTGAACTGATACAGGAATTCATCAAAGTCACAGGTTATAAAATCAATGCACAGAAGTCAGTTGCATTTCTATACACTTAAAATGAGGCAGAAGAAAGAGAAATTAAGGAATAAATCCCATTCACAATTGTTCCAAAATCCATAAGATATCTAGGAATAAACCTAATCAAAGAAGTAAAGGACCTGTACTCTGAAAACTATAGAACACTTATGAAAAAAAAAATGAGGAAGGTACAAAGAAATGGAACAACATTCCATGCTCATGGATTGGAAGAACAAATATTGTTAAAATGCAATCCAAAGCAATCTATGCATTCAGTGGAATCCCTATCAAAATACCATCAACATTTTTCACAGAGCTGGAACAAACAATCCTAAAATTTGCAGAAACCATAAAAGACCTCAAATAGCCAAAGGAATGTTGAAAAAGAAAACCAAAGATGGAGGCATCACAGTTCTGGACTTCAAGCTGTAAACAAAGCTGTAGTCATCAAGACAGCATGATACTAGCACAAAAACAGACATGTAGATCAGCAGAACAGAATAGAGAACCCAGAAATGGACCCTCAACTCTATGGTCAACTCATCTTCAACAAAGGAGGAAAAGATATCCAACGGAAAAGACGTTCTCTTCAACAAGTGGTATTGGAAAAATTTGACAGCCATATGCAGAAGAATGAAACTGGGCCGCTTTCTTACACCATACATAAAAATAAACTCAAGGTAGATGGAAGACCTAAATGTGAGACAGGAGTCCATCAAAATCCTCTAGGAGAACACAGGCAGCACTCTCTTTGACCTCAGCCACAGCAACTTCTTGCTAGACATGTCTCCAAAGGCAAGGGAAACAAAACCAAAAATGAACTGTTGGGACCTCAAGAAAAAAGCTTTCCCATAGCAAAGGAAACAGCCAACAAAACTAAAGGGCAACCTATGGAATGGGAGAAGATATTTGCAAGTGTCTTATCAGATAAAGGGCTAGTATCCAAGATCTATAAGGAACTCATCAAGATCAGCAGATCAGCAACCCCCCCCCAAAAAAAGCCCCAAATAATCCAGTCAAGAAATGGGCAGGGGACGTGAACAGACATTTCTCCAAAGAAGACATACACATGGCCAACAGACACATGAAAGAATGCTAATACCACTCAGCATCAGGGAAATAGAAATCAAAACCACGATGAGATACAAACTCGCACCTGTAAGAATGGCTAAAATGAACAACTCAGGAGACAACAAATGTTGGTGAGGATTTAGAGAGAGGGGAACCCTCTTGCACTGTTGGTAGGAATGCAAACTGTGGTTCGAACACTCTATAGCCACTCTGGAAAACAGTATGGAGGTTTCTCAAAAACTTAAAAATAGAGCTACCCTATGACCTAGCAACTATACTACTAGGTATTTATCCAAAAGATAGAAACATAGTGATTCGAAGGGGGCACATGCACCCCAATGTTAATGGCAAAACATGGATAGCCAAAATATGAAAAGAACCCAGATGTCCATTTATTAATGAATGGATAAAGAGGAAGTGGTACCTATATATAATGGGGAAAAAAAAGAACTCTTGGGCAGCCTTGGTGGCTCAGCAGTTTAGCGCCACCTTCGGCCCAGGGTGTGATCCTGGAGACCCATGTTGGGCTCCCTGCATGGAGCTTGCTTCTCCCTCTGCTTGTGTGTCTGCCTCTCTCTCTCTCTCTCTCTCTCTCTTTCTCTCTCCGTGTGTGTCTCTCATGAATGAATGAATGAATGAAGGAATGAAGGAATGAATAAAATAAAATAAATCTTTAAAAAAATGAACTCTTGCCATTTGCAATGACATGAATACAACTGGAGGATATTATGCTAAGTGAAATAAGTCGGAGAAAGACAAATACCATATGATTCCACTTATGTGTGGAATTTAAGAAACAAAACATGAACATAGCAGAAGGGAAGGAAAAATAAAAACAGGCAAACCATAAAAGACTAACTATAAGGAGTTGCTGGAGGAGGGGGTGGGTGGATGGGGTAATTGGGTGATGGGCATTATTAGGGAGGGCACTTGATGTAATGAGCACTGGGTATTATTATATGCAACTGATGAATCACTAAGTTCTACCTGTTAAACTAATAACACAGTATATGTTAATTAAGTTGAATTTAAATAAAAAATTAAAAAAATAAATGCCACTTTGGTTAAATGGATAAGAATTATTTCATAGTGATCAATGGTCCTACTTAGTCACATATTCAGACCTTTTGATATTTGTTGACAAACATCCAAAAATCAAATTATTTTCCTTAAAGACCTTTCTTTTTTTCCTTCTTTCTGTCTGTCTGTCTCTCTTTCTTTCCATTTATTTGAGAGAAAACATGAGCAAGGGTAAGGGCAGAGGGAGAGGGACAAACAAACTCCCTGCTGAGCATGGCTCCCAATACAGGGCTTGATCCCAGGAACCTGAGATCACGACCTGAGCCTAAGTCAGACGCCCAACTACCTGAGCCACCCAACTGCCCCTACTTATTTATTTAATTTATTTTTATTTTTTAATATTTTATTTATTCCTGAGAGACACACAGAGAGAGGCAGAGGGAGAAGCAGACTACCTGTGGGGAGCCCAATGCAGGACTCAATCCCAGGACCCCGGGATCACACCCTGAGCTGAAGGCAGGTGCTCAGTCTCTGAGCCACCCAGGCAACCCCTCTATTTTTTTTAAAGAGCACACAAGTGGGGAGGGACAGAGGGAGAGAGAATCTCAAGCAGACTCTGTATTGATTGTGGAGCCCCACTCAGGGCTTGATCCAACCATGACCCCAAGATAACGACCCCAGCCGAAACCAAGAGTCGGATGTTTAACTGACTATGTCACCTAGGTGCCTCTGAAAATCAAATTCTAAAATGAAGTCTTTTGACCTCAAAGAGGGTTTGTAGAGCAATTCAAAGAGTTTGTTCTCCTCTTAAAAGATGAACATTAAATAGGCTTATTTGATATGTTAAATTATATGGGAAGCATTGTCGAATATGATGTTAAACTTTCTTAGAGTATATTTGTAGAAATATATGTTATTAAAATAAGTGTTCTAAAAACTGTATGAAACTCCTAAATATCTGATCTCTCTTGGTATGTTATCACTTCTATTTCCAGTTACTATTCTGAAGTGCTGTGTGTCACAGGAATAACCAAATGTCCTTGTCAGTTGCATTGTAATGAACTTAGATGTTTAAACACTGCCATTTTTAAGTCCTTTTCTCATTTACAAATAGTTGGTTTTTTCTCATGCTTTTGCGAAAGTTCTTCCTCTTCGAGGAGATTTGAGATAGACTAACAAATACTGTAGAACACAGGTCTCTAATAACTTAAAGATCATACCAGTGAACTGGGCAACAATTTACAGAACTCTCAGGGAGAAACTGATGATGTCCACAAACTGCTAACAGGAAATCAAGATTAACACAAATTAATTACACGAGACTGAATAAACTGAAGAGGATAATTATGATTTTTATGACTTTTTGTTCACAATATTGCTGGTTCTTTAATCTTTTGTGTTCCAGATATAAGAAAACCTTTCCTCTTAAGCTAACTAAGACTTACATCATTTTGGTAAATTACACCTTTGTAAATAGAATTGAAACATTTATCTTTTGCTTCCTCCTATGATTCCTCCAGAATTCAGAAACTCTGAGTGAGCATTCTTATATTCATGGCAACATAGTTATTTGCATAAGTTCAATGAGAATCTCTTCTCCCTGGAACAGGACACAGTTGGAAACATTGATTACCAAGGCTTTGACTAGAATGACATGTTTTGAGAAAGATCTTCATAGCCTCAGATATGACAAAGCATCTTTTACGAGCTAAGGTTGACTTTATGGAGCCAATAAAACCCCTAGGAAATATCAGCCTGATGCTCACAAAGTGCCCAGCAGACTTACCAAGTGATTGAAGAAGGTCACTTCCTAAAAAGAGCAAGAACTCCAAGATGTTTCAGGGACCTCAAGAAGAGAGGAAATAAGTCAAATTGATAGGTATCACAGGAAAGACTGATGGCAAGTATTTAGCTTGGCTTCTTAGCCCCAACAGGCTGTTAAATTTCAATCTGTGAGTGGTGGGAGGGTCAAAGATGGTGATGTGGGGAAGACCCTGAGCTCACTTCCTCCATGGGTACACTGAATCTGCACTTACCTACACAGCAGTCAGTCTCCTACTACTGAATTGAGGCTGACTGAACAGCTTTTCTTGACAAAGGATAGACTGACCACCTAGAGAAGGGCAGGAGAGACAGAGACTCAGTAACAATGGGAACCCCACCCCCATTACTGTGAACTGCAGTGGGGAGGGATCCTATTAAGGGACCAAGAGAAGATTCATCTGCCCTGGGGCAAAATTTAAAAATCTACAGTTTAAAGGGGCAACTAGAATGTAATGACAGTAATCCTAGAGCATCAGCTAAATGGTGTGGGAACTGCTGTGATGCTCCCTGGGGTCAGAAGTGCTGGCCAGCACCATTGTGTATGCTCCCTCTTCATCCTGACAGTGTAGGTGGAAGGAGTGTTTGGGCTCACCAGCTGACCCCAGCCCCACTTGTCCCACCAAGGCCAACCCAATGTGGCATACATCAGGCAGCACCCAATACAGTTCCAGCCATCTCACCAAGGTGGTATGGGCACAAAGTACCCTGGGGCATGCCTGGCAGGCCTATATCCATGTTACTTCCAGACAGCTTGCCAGGGTGAGTTGTAGAATGCCCCAGGGACCTCCACTCCAGGCCCATGCCCACCTTAGCTCCAGCTGTACCACAAGGGGACTCCCTGTGTGGAATGTCCTAGCAGCTCCCAGCCTGCACCCACTTTATCTGTTCCACAAGGGCAACCTCTGTACAGAGCACCCTGGAACCCTCTGGCCCACACCTACTTCAGCTGTGGTTCTCCTCCAGGGTAACCCTGACACAGAGTACACTGGGACCCCCAGGCTGCACCCACCTTAGCTCTGGCCTGTCAGCCAAAGCCACCAAGCACATGCAGTCGACACAGGGAACGTTTCTAAGTTAGGCCATTCCTTCAAGATTAGAAGAAGTAGCTGCTCACCTAATTCACAGAAACAGACACAGAAAGTCAAACAAAATGAAGAGATAGGAATATGGTCCAAATGAAAGAACAAGACAGAACTTCAGAGAAAGGACTAGATGAAAACATGCAAATGGTCATGGTCATAAAGATGCTCCCCAGTGGATCCCTGGGTGGCTCAGCAGTTTAGCGTCTGCCTTTGGCCCAGGGCACAATCCTGGAGTCCCAGGATCGAGTCCCGCGTCGGGCTCCTGGCATGGAGCTTGCCTCTCCCTCTGCCTGTGTCTCTGCCTCTCTGTCTATCATGAATAAATAAATAAATAAATCTTTAAAAATAAATAAATAAAGATGCTCCCCAGACTTGAGAGAAGAGTAGATGAACTCAGTGAGAACGTCCACAAACAGATAGGAAATACAAAAATGAACCAATCATAGCTCATTCACCTGAAAAATATAATAACTGAAATAAAAAATACACCAGAAGCAATCAACAGCAGATTAGAGGATGCAGAAGGATGGATCAGCGATGTACAAGACAGGGTCATGGAAAGTGTTCATGCTAAACAGCAATCAATCAGTCAAGATAGGTTAAGGAGACTCTGGGATATCAAGTGTACTAATATTTATATTATCAGGATCCTAGAAAGAGAAGGGAGAGAGAGAAAGAGGCAGAAAGTTACTTGAAGAAATAATAGTTGAAAATTCCCCTGACCTGAGGAAGGAAACAGACATCCAGGTCCAGGAAACACAGAATCCCCAACAAGGTGAACCTAGGGGGGGTCCACACCAAGGCACATAATAATTAAGATGTCAAAATTAGAGACAAAACCCTAAAAGCAGCAAGAAGAAAGCAGCTAGTTATGTACAAGTGAACTCCATAAGGCTATCAGCTGGTTTTTCAGCAGAAACTTTGCAGGCCAGAAAAGAGTGATTATCATCTATTCAGAGTGCTGGAGGGGTAAAACCTGCAACCAAGTATACTCTGGCAATATTATCATTTAGAATTGAAGGAGAGAGAGTGTCCCAGACAAGCAAAAGTTAAAGCACTTCTTACCACTAAACCAGCCTTAAAAGAAAATGTTAATGGGACTTCCTTAAGCAGAAGAGTAAAGACCATAATTGAAAGTAAGAAAAAGGAAGAAAGAAGTTTCACAAGTAAAAGCAAATGTAAAGGTAGTAGAACAATCACTGTTAAAGTTAGTATCAATGCTAAAAGACAAAAGTGATAAGATCAATTATATTTTTAAAAGTAGTTAACTTAGGGGCGCCCAGTGGCTCAGTCACTAAGTGTCTACCTTGGGCTCAGATTATGAGCCCTCATAGGCTCCCTGCTGAGCAGTCTGCTTCTCCTTCCTCTGCCTCTCCCCCAGCTTGTATTCACTCATGCAGTCTCTCTCTGTCCCTCTCTTCCCTCCCTCCCTCCCTCCCTCTCTCTCCAAATAAATAAATAAGATCTTTTAAAAAAAATTTTTTAGGGCAGCCCAGGAGCCCAGTGGCTTAACACCGCCTTCGGCCCAGGGCGTGATCCTGGAGACCTGGGATCGAGTCCCACGTTGGGCTCCCTGCTTGGAGCCTGCTTCTCCCTCTGCCTGTGTCTCTGCCTCTCTCTCTCTCTCTCTCTCTCTCTCTCTCTCTCTCTCTGCCTCTCATGAATAAATAAAATCTTTTAAAAAATAAAATAAATTTTTAAATAAAAGTTAACTTATTTACTATAATTTATATATGAATTGCATGGTAACCATAAGCCAACAACCTCTGATAGACAAAAGAGAAAGAGAGGCAAGCAAAACACTAAAGAAAGTCATCAATTATACAGAAAGCAAGCAAGAAAAAGTGGAGCTGAGAAGGACTACAAAACCCAACTAGAGAAAAATTAACAGAATGGCAATAAGCGCATAACTATCAGTGATTACTTTAAATGTAAATGATCCCAATGCTCCAATCAAAACATATAGGGTGAGTGAATGGATAAAAATACAAGACCCATCTATATGTTGTTTATAAGAGACTCACTGCAGACCTAAAGACATATGCAGATTCTAAGTGAAGGGATGGAAAAAGATATTCCATGCAAGTGGAAGCAAAAAAAAAAAAAAAGCTATGATAGCAATACTTTTATGACACAATTGACTTTATTTTTTTTTTAAGATTTTATTTTTTTATTCATGAGAGAGAGAGAGGCAGAGAGAGAAGCAGGCTCCATGCAGGGAGCCTGATGCAGGACTCGATCCTGGGACTCCAGGATCATGCCCTGGGCCAAAGGCAGGCGCTAAATGGGTAAGCCACCCAGACATCCCAACACAATTGACTTTAAAAGAGACTGTATATTAGTTGAGCATAAAGTTCAGGGTCTACTTCTGGGTTCTCTGTTCTGTTCCATTGATCTATGTGTCTGTTTTTGTGCCAGTACCACACTGTCTTGATGAACACAGCTTTGTAGTACAACCTGAGATCTGGCATTGTGATGCCCCCAGATATGGTTTTCTTTTTTTAAAATTCCCCTGGCTGTTTGGGGTCTTTTCTGATTCCACACAAATCTTAAAATAATTTGTTCTAAGTCTCTGAAGAAAGTCCATGGTATTTTGATAGGGATTGCATTATACGTGTGAATTGCCCTGGGTAACATTGACATTTTCACAATATTAATTCTGCCAATCCATGAGCATGGAATATTTTTCCATCTCTTTGTGTCTTCCTCAATTTCTTTCAGAAGTGTTCTGTAGTTTTTAGGGTATATTTTGAGAACCATTTGAATGGTAAATGGTTCTCCAACCTTTTATTTTCAGGTTGTAGGTGTCCTTCTGTCTAAAATGAGTCTCTTGTAGACAGCAAATAGATGGGTCCTGTTTTTTTATCCAGTCTGAAACTCTGCGCCTTTTGATGGGGTCATTAAGCCCATTCACGTTCAGAGTTACTTGAACTTCTTCTTAAAGGGGAGTTTTAAGAGTCCCCCTTAAAATTTCTTGCAGAGCTGGTTGGTAAATTGAACACCAATAAAAATTAATTTATAAAAAAAAAAAGAGACTGTAACAAGAGACAAAGGAATTATACGATGATGAGGGATCAATCCAACAAGGGAATATAATGACTGTAAATATCTATGCAACCAACATAAGAGCACCTAACTACATATATTATTTACAAATATTAACAGACATAAAGGGAGAAATTGACAGTAATACAATAAGAGTAGGGGATGTTAACACCCTACTTACGTCTGTGGGTAGACCATCCAGATAATAACAGTAAGGAAACATTGGCCTTGAATGACATATTAGAGCAAATGGACTTAACAGTTATATACTGAACAATCTATCCAAAAATAAAATACACATTCATTTCAAGTGCACATGGAACATTCTCAGGAATAGATAATGTGGTAGGCCACAAATCAAGTCTCAGTAAATGTGAGAAAATTGAAACATCAACATCTTTTAACCACAATGGCATGAAATTAGAAATCAGTTACAAGGGGAAAAAAATGGAAAAAAACACAAAAACATGGGGGCTAAGCAATATGCTACTAAACAATAAAGGTGCCAACAAAGAAATCAAAGGTGAAATACAAAGAAATACATATAGATAAATGAAAATGGAAACACAATAGTCCAAAATCTTTGGGATACAGCAAAAGCAGTTCTAAGACAAAAGTTTATAGTATTAAAGGCCTACCTCTAGAAATAAGAAAACTCTTATATAAACAATCTAAACTTATACCTAATGGAATAAAATAATAAAGACCAGAGTAGAAATAAATGAAATGAAGACTGAAAAAAAAAACAAAAAGAACAATAAAACCAAGATTGGTTCTTTGAAAAGAAAGCAAACAAAAAGTGATAACTTTTTTTAGCTAGACTCATCAAGAAAAAAGGGAGGGACACCTGGCTTTCTCAGTCAGAACGTGTAGCTCTTAATCTCGGGTCATGAGTTCGAGCTCCACATTTGGTGTAGAGATTACTAAAAAAAAAAATAAATACTTTAAAAAAAGGATCAAAATAAAATCAGAAATAAAACAAGTAACAACTGACACCACAGTAATACAAAAGTTTATATATGCCAACAATTTGGACAACCTGGAAGAAATTAGATAAATTTCTAGAAACATGCAATTTTCCAAAACTGAATCAGGAGGAAATAAAAACTTGAGCAAACTGATTATTAGTAACAGAATTGAACTAGTAATCAAAAAATTCCCAACAAATAAATGTCTATGATCAAGTGGCTTAAGAGGTAAATTTAACCAAACATTTAAAGAAGAGTTAATATCTATTCTCAAAGTAATTCAAAAAATAGAAGAGGAAAGAAAACTTCCAAATTCACTCTGTAGGGCCAGCATTACCTTGATATTAAAATAAGACAAAGACACCACAAAGAAAGACAACTACAGGCCAATATCCCTGATAAACATAGATGCAAAAATTCCCATCAACAAATGATTTGTAAACTGAATCCAAGAATACATTAAAGGATCACTCACCAGAATCAAGTAGGTTTTATTCCAGTGATGAAAGGATGCTTCAATATCTGCAAATCAATCAAGGTGACACATCACATTAACAAAATGAAGGATAAAAAACCATATGATTGTCTAAATAGATGCAGAAAAAACATTTGGCAATGTCTGTTCGTGATAAAAAACTCTCAACAAAGTGACATTAGAGGGAACTTACTTCAACATACAGAATAAAGGCCCACAACCTTTATATGAAAAACCCACAGCTAACATCATACTCAATGGTGAGAAAATGAAAGCTTTTCCTTTAAGATTAGGAACAACACAAGGATGCTCATTTTTACCACTTTAATTCAACATAGTACTAGAAATCCTTTCTGCAGCAACTAGACAAGAAAAAGAAAGTCATCCATACTGGTACAGAAGAACTAAAACTGTCACTATTTGCAAATGACATGATTCTATACATAGAAAACCCTACAGGTTTGGGGCACCTTGCTGGCTAAGTCAGAAGATCATGTGACTCAGTCTTGGAGTCATGAGTTCTAACCCCACATTGGGTGTAGAGATTACTTAAATAAAAACTTGAAAAAAAAGAAAATTACAGATTTCAACAAGAATCTGTTAGAACTAATAAATGAATTCAGTTAGTTGTGGGATACCAAATTAATATACAGAAATTCATTGCAATTCTATAGACTAATAACAAAGCAGAAAAAGAAAGTATGAAAACAATCCCATTTACAATTGCACCAAATGTACTACAAAGCTGTGGTCATCATGACAGTGTGGTACTGGCACAAAAACAGACACATAGATCAATGGAACAGAATAGAGAACCCAGAAGTGGACCCTGAACTTTATGGTCAACTAATATTCGATAAAGGAGGAAAGACGATCCACTGGAAGAAAGACAGTCTCTTCAATAAATGGTGCTGGGAAAATTGGACATCCACATGCAGAAGAATGAAACTAGACCACTCTCTTGCACCATACACAAAGATAAACTCAAAATCTAAATGTGAGATCTAAATGTGAGACAAGATTCCATCAAAATCCTAGAGGAGAACACAGCCAACACCCTTTTTGAACTTGGCCACAGTAACTTCTTGCAAGATACATCCACGAAGGCAAAAGAAACAAAAGCAAAAATGAACTATTGGGACTTCATCAAGATAAGAAGCTTTTGCACAGCAAAGGATATAGTCAACAAAACTCAAAGACAACCTACAGAATGGGAGAAGATATTTGCAAATAACATATCAGATAAAGGGCTAGTTTCCAAAATCTATAAAGAACTTCTTAAACTCAACAGCAAAGAAACAAACAATCCAATCATGAAATGGGCAAAAGACATGAAGAGAAATCTCACAGAGGAAGACATAGACATGGCCAACATGCACATGAGAAAATGCTCTGCATCACTTGCCATCAGGGAAATACAAATCAAAACCACAATGAGATACCACCTCACACCAGTCAGAATGGGGAAAATTAACAAGGCAGGAAACAACAAATGTTGGAGAGGATGCGGAGAAAAGGGAACCCTCTTACACTGTTAGTGGGAATGTGAACTGGTGCAGCCACTCTGGAAAACTGTGTGGAGGTTCCTCAAAGAGTTAAAAATAGACCTGCCCTATGACCCAGCAATTGCACTGCTGGGGATTTACCCCAAAGATTCAGATGCAATGAAACGCCGGGACACCTGCACCCCGATGTTTCTAGCAGCCATGTCCACAATAGCCAAACTGTGGAAGGAGCCTCGGTGTCCATCGAAAGATGAATGGATAAAGAAGCTGTGGTCTATGTATACAATGGAATATTACTCAGCCATTAGAAACGACAAATACCCACCATTTGCTTCAATGTGGATGGAACTGGAGGGTATTATGCTGAGTGAAGTAAGTCAATCGGAGAAGGACAAACAGTGTATGTTCTCATTCATTTGGGGATTATGAATAATAGTGAAAGGGAATATAAGGGAAGGGAGAAGAAATGTGTGGGAAATATCAGAAAGGGAGACAGAACATAAAGACTCCTAACTCTGGGAAAGGAACTAGGGGTGGTGGAAGGGGAGGAGGGCGGGGGGTGGGGGTGAATGGGTGACGGGCACTGAAGGAGACACTTGACGGGATGAGCACTGGGTGTTATTCTGTATGTTGGTAAATTGAACACCAATAAAAATTAATTTATTAAAAAAATAAAATAAAATAAATAAAATAAAAAAATACAATTGCACCAAAAAGAATAAAATACCTAGGAATAAATTTAACCAA
This sequence comes from Nyctereutes procyonoides, assembly GCF_905146905.1. Taxonomy (NCBI): domain Eukaryota; kingdom Metazoa; phylum Chordata; class Mammalia; order Carnivora; family Canidae; genus Nyctereutes; species Nyctereutes procyonoides. The sequence goes on along the minus strand of NW_026575146.1, from coordinate 60,407,409 downwards.
GGAGGTGAAAGACCTGTACTCTGAAAACTACAAGACACTGATGAAAGAAATAGAAGATGATGCAAATGGTTTGTATCAAGATAAACTAAGCTCATGGTTTGTAAGAATTAATATTGTTAAAATGTCTATACTACTCAAAGTAATCTATGTTACAAACACAATGTAATCCCTGCTAAAATACCAGTGTTTTTCACAGACAATGAAACCAACAATCCTAAAATGTGTATGAAACTACAAAAGACCCTGAATAACCAAAGCAGTTTTAAGAAAGAAGAACAAAAGTGGAGTTATCACAATCCCAGATTTCAAGATACACTGCAAAGCTGTAGTAATCAAAGCAGTATTTTCTGGCACAAAAATGACCCATGGATCAATGGAACAGAATAGAGGCCCCAGAAATAAATCCACACATAGATGGTCTATTAAGGAGGCAAGTGTATACAATGGGGGAAAGATAGTCTCGTCAATAAATAGTGTAGGGAAAACTAGACAGCTATGTGCATGCCTGCAACATCAGCCTTAGCAACTTTTTTCGGGGTATATCTCCTCAGGTAAAGGAAAATAAATTATTGGAACTACACCAAGCTAAACAGGTTTGCTCAGTGAAGAAAACCATCAACAAAATGAACAGGCACAACCTGAAAATTCAATGAAAATGAATGGGAGAAGATATTTGCAGATGATATATCCAGTAAGGGCTTAATATACAAAATATATAAAGAACTCCTACAACTCCACACCAAAGAAACCAAACCAAACCAAGACAAAACCAATCTAGTTAAAATAGAGGATCTGAATAGACATTTTTCCAAAGACCTACAAATGGCAATAGCTACATGAGAAATGCTGAGCATCACGAATCATCAGGGAACTCCAAATCAAAACTACAATGAGATATCACCTCATACTGGGCAGAATGGCTTATATCAAAAAGATAAGAAATGACCGATGTTGATGAGGATGCGGAGAAAAAGGAACCCTCATGCACTGCTGGAGGGAATGTATAGTTGTGCGGTTGCTATGGAGACCAGTATGGGGGTTCCTCAAAAAGTTAAAAATAGAAGTACTGTATGATTCAGTAATCCCACTACTGGGTATCTACCCAACGAAAATGAAAAAAAAAAAAAGAATTCAAAAACATATCAGCAGCATTTGTTGCAGCATTATTTTCAATAGCCAAGATGTGGAAGCAACATACATGTCCTTCCACAGATGAATGGATAAAGATGTGGTATGCATACATAACGAAATTTACTCAGCCATAAAAAAGAAATCAATCTTGCCATTTGCCACAACATGGATGAACCAGAGGGTATTATGGTAAGTGAAATAAGTCAGAAAGACAAAGACAAAACCATATGGTTTTACTTATATGTGGTATCTAGGAAAGAAAACAAATGAGCCAAAAAAAAAAAAAAAAACAACCAACCCTCAAACCAGAAACAGACTCATAAATACAGAGAGCAAACTCTTGCTCCCAGAAGAAAGGAGTGTGGGGGAATGGGCAAACTAGGTGAAGGGGATTCAGAGGCACAAACTTCCAGGGATAAAATAAAGAAGTCGTGGGGAAGGAAAGTACAGCATAGGGAATATAGTAATGTTGTAATAACAGTATAAGGTGATAGTAACCAGGCATATACTGAGTATTGCCCATCGTATAGAATTGTCAAGTCACTATATTGTATAACTCAATCTAATAGAACATTGTGTGTCAACTACACTTCAATACTAAAAATTTTTTTAGAACTTTAATCTGAGATTCCTTATGAAAACTTCCAGCAAAGCAGACTTTAAAAGCGCCTATACAGTCAATTGCTATTCTTGTTGCACTGATGCAAATAATCCAGCGCAAGTTTGTTGAAACTAGATTTAATTTGCCCACAAAGTAGTCCTATGAAGGTTCTTATTGATAGAAATGGACGTAATGGTTGAGAGAAAAATTGTTTCCTTTGTAACTATGACACACACTTTTGAGTATTAGCTTCTAGTTCAGGGGCAGAGCCCTGGAATCTGCATTCTGACACCCCTCCCCTCCCCCAGCTGACTCATATTATGCACACTCAGGTTTGAGAAGCACATCCTGGAGAATGGTGCAGGAGTGCTGGAGAGCTGGCAGGACAGTCATTCAAAGACACCCCTAACTCCCATCAGTCTGGCTTTCTGTGGCCTCCTAGCTGCTGTCGCTCAAGGCTGAAGCACCTTCGAAACACACACAAGCTGGATTACAGAAGCTTTGCAGGCCCCTTGGATGGCCTTTTCTTAACTAGCAGAACATGATCCCTCCAAGGACAAGTACAGCCATCCTGGGAGCTCAGCACTGAAAGCCCAGGTGTCTCGGCACAACCAAAAGGAGGGAGGGAAGGCAAGCGATGCGGCCAAGGGGATCAGCATGTGCTAACCCAAATGTGCCAGTTTGGCATATTGATTATTTTTGAGCTGAAGGCAATTTAGAAACAGCAGATGCCAGAAGAGCTCTGTGCCCTCCTCTCCCTTTTAAAGCATTTCCCGCCGTGGAGGTGGCATAATTCTACCCCACGTCCTGTACAAGGATGAGGACAGAGATCCTGATCACCGTACATGGAGAGCTGGCACCATGATGAGTCTGCATAAACAGACCTGACTCAGATAACCCTTGCCTTCTACTTCCTGTATATTCACTACATATTTCCCAGTTGTTTTCACATAATATATTACCCCTAAAGCCCGAACCCCCTTTCTTTAAGTTGCTTCTCTGCTATTTAACACCCTTTGTTAGAAAGGTCTATAAAGTCCCAGTCTAACTGCTTCTTTGGGGTTTTGCTTATTTTCTCTGAAGCCCTTGCCCACATCACAGTGTTAACATCGATAAAATTGTATGCCTTTTCTCCTGTCAGCCGGTCTGTTGTCAGTTTAATTCACAAGTGCCAGTGAACAATCTGGAACCAGAAGCCTTTTCCCCTCCACTGTGGAAAGAGCTGACAGGCAGGATGGCCCTGTGGCTTTGAAAGGGGAAAAGATTTTCATCCCACTTGGAAGAAAATGTCTCAGTGTGGTGAATGGAACCTCTTCTGTTGATGTTTTAATTTTTCTGTAATCTCCCTATTTCAAAATGCAGATTTGAGGCAGCTTATTCAGATACATCTACTACAAGGTTAAAGAAAAAATTGGTACCATTAGGGAATGCCTGGGTGGTTCAATGGTTGAGCATCTGCCTTTGGCTCAGGGCATTGATCCTGGGGTCCTGGGATCGAGTCCCCCATAGGTCTCATCCTAGGAAGCCTGCTTCTCCCTCTGCCTGTGTCTCTGACTCTCCCTCTGGGTCTCTCATGAATCAATAAATAAAATCTTAAAAGAAATTTGATACCCTTGGGATTTGTAAGTTGTTCATTTAAATCTTAAAATGATTGGCTTCTTTGCACAAACTATAGCAACCTAAGAGTCTAGCGTTTGAGCACCTAAGAGTCTGGTACTTACCTGTGCTGGAGATAAAAGCATGAAAAATGAAGACTTTAGAAAAACTTCATGACTACTAGTTTATCCCTAGGGTTCTGCAGTCTCCATAATGTCCTTATTTTTTAAAATAAAAGAAAAGGATATTTGTTACAAAGGTTTAGTTAATGTCTTAAAACTGAGTATGTTTGTCACTTAGACAAATGCGATCTCTGTAAATGTCTAGGTGATCTGGGACACCATTTTTATTTTGAAATGGGAGCTTTTTGGCTTACAAGATCATGAAATACTAAAAAGTAAAAAGTGTTTCTGTAAAGAAATGAGATTATTTTTTAACAACAAAAATACCTTGCTGACTCACTATGAAGTCATAATTTCCCCAATTTGTGAATAGACTACTTTAAGCCATTTGAAAAGTTCTGTTTCTTTGCAAATCATTTTAGATAGTGTAATCACGTTTTCCCTTTTTTTTTTAAAATAACTGGGGGGGGGCGGGGGAGAAAGAGGGGAAGGGCGGGAAAGAGAGGGAGAGGAAGGCATTCTTTTATTTTTTCTTCCCTTTTTTTTTTCTATGACTCATGGTCACAGTACCTAGTACCCCAATTGCCAGGCTTTGACCTTGTGACTCCTGCTGCCACTGACTTAACAGCTGGATTGATTTTGAATGAGGATGAAAGTGTTAACAGGTTTGACTACTAAAAGGAAGTTTTTAAAAACCCTGGACAGGTGACTGTGGGCAGATAATGCTGAGCCTTGGAGACCAAGCCTGTGAGGTTCACATCACCCTCTGGGGCCCCCACCCACTTCTACAGGCTTTTTTATGCCCACGCTTCCTTTCTCAATCTCATTTGCAGTCTCTTTTTCTCTCTCTGACCCAAGAGAAAGAAAAATGTGTTGATTATAACTCCTTAAATAGTGTGATTTAGCCTTCTGCATGTCAGAATAAATTAAGAGAACAGGTGCGTGAAACACAAGAGAGATAAACACAGAAACAAGTGATGGAAAAACCATCGAAGGAAAAGATGTGGCCTAGTGGCCTAGGGCTAAGGTGATACCAACTGCATGCCATAGGTGCCATATAATTGCTAAAGATGAACCTCAAATATGACTCTGAGGTTCATAGTAGAACAAAGAAGAGAGCAAATCAATGATAAGATTCACCGTGTCCCCAAAATGGAAACCCTCCAGAGGCTTCCCTAGATACGAGCACAGCAGAGAGGTGTCTTTTGAGGGGCCTTACAGAGAGAACCTGTGGGATCCTTGGCAGTAAGTCATGAGAAGACGTCAGGGTTTGGGCAGTTTCTTCCTCACTGATGGAGGAGGCTGCTGATCCTAAGTGCTGGGGTTCTCAGGACACCCAGCCTTGTTCCTCATGTCTTCTCCATTCCCTGTAAGCTCTGCACTCCCGCCTGGGAGCCTGCAAGGTGGGATACCATCAGAGGAATAGTGCTTGTTTACTTGGAGGGTCACCCTGATTTGGGGCTTGTAGTATTTGTTTTTTTTTTTTTTTAAGATTTTATTTATTTATTCATGAGAGAGAGAGAGAGAGAGAGAGAAGCAGGCTCCATTCAGGGAACCCGATGTGGGACTCGATCCCAGGACTCCAGGATCACACCCTGGGCTGAAGGCAGGTGCTAAACTGCTGAGACACCCGGGAATCCCTTGTAGTATTTGTTACCATTGTCCACGGGGCTGTGATTTTCCAGCTCTGCACATTCGAATCATTTGGGCAACTCTCCACAAGTACATAACTGCCTGGGCACTACCCAGATTAACTGAATATAGACCTCTGGGATCAGACCCAGGAAGTCATCTATTTTTTATTTTATTTTTTTAAGATTTATTTATTTATTTATTTAATTTATTTATGATAGACATAGAGAAAGAGAGGCAGAGATACAGGAGGAGGGGGAAGCAGGCTCCATGCCGGGAGCCCGACGTGGGACTTGATCCCGGGACTCCAGGATCATGTCCTGGGCCAAAGGCAGGCACTAAACTGCTGAGCCACCCAGGGATCCCTGGTCATCTATTTTTTAAAATGCTCCAGCTAATTCTTATGCACAGCAGAGTATAGACCTGCTGACAGCTGGATTTACTCAGAGATTTACAAACTCAAGTGATATTGGAGTCCCTTAAGGAGCTTTGAAAATCAGAGAGGGAGACAAACCATGAGAGATCCCTAACTCTGGGAAACAAAGAGTTGTAGAAGGGGAGGTGGGTGGGATGATGGGGTGACTGGGTGACAGGCAATGAGGAGGGCAAGTGATGAGCAACATGTTATATGTTGGAAAATTGAATTTAAATTTTTAAAAATGTAAAAAAAAAAAAAATCAGGTTTCCCAGCCACACTTTTCCTCCTAATCCCCCACCACTTCCACCACCCAATGTCTGCTCAGAAGACTGGGAAATTCTGTATTTTTAACAAGAATTCCAGGTAGCTGTGATGTCACTCATCCCCAGCTACACACTAGTTGGCAGAGTTTAAAGGAGGGAAGAGTTGGGCTCCACTCTGCTCTAGCAACAGCAGGCTGTGTGAGCTTGGGCCTGTTACTTGAGTGCTCTGGTTTTGCTTCCTTGTCAATAAGATGGTTATGGAAATAATCAGCTAGTCCTACATCTCTGGTTGTCGTAAGGATTTCCAACTAACTCCCAACTAGAATGAGAGCTCCACCATGCCAGAGACTGGGGCCTAATTAACTTGTATATCCCCAGCACTGAAATCAGGGTGTAGGCACTCAGCTAAAGTGACAGTGAGCTCCTATTTGGGAAGGCAGATGCAAAAGGATTAAGTAGATCTGTGGCCACCAGGCATACATTTTTATTTGGGTTGTGTGTGTGTACATGTGTGCACATTTGTGCATGTATAGGTACAACATACTTCCAGGGTTGGGTTGAAATCCACAAGCCCACAGTGAATACCAGGCTTTCTGGGGTCATTCGAGGCCTATGTATGTGAGCTTACAGCATGGGTAGCAGACTGCCCTATGGCCTAGTTTCTTCTATGTTCTGTCAAAACGTGGGTGGATTCATGTGTGATCCAATAGGCAGATAGTGAAATGTACCCTTGCCGGCACAGGCATTTCTGCAGGGACCGAACAGGCCAAAGATGTGCTGCAACAGAATGATTTATTTTTATAACACACATGGCTCTGAAACAAACTTGTTATAACAGCATGAGTTTCATTGGCCAAGTGTAATAGGAAGATTTGTTGAGCAGTGGACATCTCTCCGTGATCTGAGAGAGCATCATCTACAAATACCACTTTCTGAACAGTGACCGAACCATTCACTAATGGGAAGTTCTGAATTCATGTACACCAAGTGCCAGCATGAGAGCAGTGGGTGGAGTGAAGGACTGGGTCCAGGTTGGGGTCTGGGCTCTGGTCACAGCCCGGGACTCACTGTGTGCCATGGACAGGTCAGCTCTCCTCTCTGGGATCTAGTTCCTCTGTGATGGGAAGGGGCCGGGGAATTATCTTGAGGGTCCCACTCATCCCTGCTAGGCTGTGACTACCTGGTTGCAAGAATGAAGCTCAGGATGTCTTCTCCATTTATTTTCTCTGCTAGCTCAGAATGGCCCCATCTGATCATCGTACACCACGTGGGTCACTCTTCTCTTTCTGGCATTCACCTGTGCTCAAACTGACCCTCCTGCACACCATCCACTGTCTCACAAAGGGGATATTCAGGTAACCCAATCAATAGTTTCCATTACAAATGAACTTTATAGGCTTCATGTAGCAATCCCTATTAAAAGAGATTTCTGGCTTCAAACCTTCAAACAACAACAAGGGACATTTTATGGGGGTGGAGGTAGGAGCAGTCATTCAGCTCAGTCAGTGATTAAAAGTTCAGGCTCTGGACATTAAAAAGTAATTACAATTCCCTACGTCTACATAGAAAACAAGAAATATTTGATAGCAATATGTATGTGACTCATTGAGAAAACCAGTGAGAATTTTTCCTTCTGCTATTGCTCATGTATGTGTATTATTTCCTCTTGCTGCTGTAAAGAATTGTCACAGTATAGGGGCTTAAAACAACCCAAATTAAAAAAATTTTGGAGGATGCTGGGGTCGCTCAGTTGATTATGCATCCACCTCTTGATTTTGGCTCAGATCATGATCCAGGGTCCTGAGATTGAGCTCTGCATGGGGCTCCACACTCAGCAGGAAGTCTGTTTTAGACTCTCTCTCTCTCTCTCCCTCTGCCCCTCCCTCTGCTCATGTACTTGCTCATGTGTGCACTCTTTCTCTCTCTCAAATAAGTAAGTATATCTTTAAAAAATAAATAAAAATTAAAACTCCACCTGAAGCCTGCATGCAGTCATCAACAGCTTAGCATTACTGTGTAATCAGTGATGACATTCTGGATGACGGCTCAGATGTTGCGAAATCCTAATCTTCAAAAAACCTTTAGTTGTTCAGAAAGGTTTTTCTAATTAAGGTAGTGGATTGGAGAGCAATTTTTAATTATAAGAATTAGGGGTAAAGAAATCCATATTTCCTAGATGTAACCACAAGTGAAGCAGAAAATCCTGTTTGCCAGAGTCCCCTCCTATGCTCCCATGCTGTCATGGAGGCCACCTGGGGTGACTGCATGCTGGTGCAATGGAGGATGTACTGGGTCTGTGGGGATGACCGTGTCAAACACGAAGGAAAGTGGGCCCTGTTTTCGAGAACTGGCAACTGTAACACATCTTTGTAGCCTACCCATTTGGCATTTTCTCAAGAAGGAAATCATTCCTGATTTTCAAACAGGAAAATCAACTATCCTGCCCACAATCGAGTGTAAGTCACATGTGAGATAGGCCAAAATAAGAGAGGTGTTTCCATCAACACAAATTCATGCTTCTTCCCTTCTGAGATGAGTAGCCCTCCAGCAAAACAAGTAAAGTAACGGTGTTGAACCAGATGGACAGCAAAGTCCCAGACCAGGGGCCAGTGAACGTCTAGTGTCGTTGTGGCAAGGCTCTGTAGGGTGGTGAAGTAGCTGCAAGCCTCTGCTCTCCACACCCACCCACTCCTCTGAGGGCTGTGGTCACACGTGGCCGTTATTGTAGGTGGCTGCAGCGTTGCAGCAGAATCAACGTGATCATCGATCACATTTGCAAAGAACCTTGGTGGCTAGCAAGAGCTTCCTTGTATTTCTCTCACTTAATCCTGGGGAGCAGGCAAGGAAAGTGTCATTATCCCTGTTCTGACAGATAACATGACTTCGTTGAGGTCACACAGCAGGTTGGTGGCAGAGCCAGGACTTGAACCCCGATCCGTTCAGCCCTGGGGGTCCTGGTCCCCTCGTGGCTGTCTCTCTGTGAGGCTGTTGGCCCGTTGCCTCCGCAGTAACGTGGACACAGGCTACTTTGTCAGCTGGCTCCTGCCCTGCCCCTAGCCTCACCTTCAGGCTGTCCCTGGCTCCCAGCGTACTCTACCTTCTTGCTTCACGAGGCGTGGCTGTCTCGTGTGGTAGCGTAGCGGTGCCAGCCTTCCCAGGGAGCCTGCTGCAGAGACAGAATCTGTCCCACCTGCACCTCCAGACTCAGATCCCGGGTCGCTCTCACACACACTTGGGTTCAAGGAGCCCTGCTCTACCACTTGGGACCACCCAGGCCCGCCTGATACTCTGCAGTGGCTTCCTCTCTTCCCTTCTCATTGTCCCAGACACTGTGAGGGCCCCAAGCAACAGAATTTCACTAATTTCCTCTCTCCTGGAATGTCCCTTCCTCCCCCACAGTCAATAATTTAAGGCCTCAAAGGAACTCCTCGGGCCCAATCCCTCCTCCTCGTTTTCCCATAAGACCTTGACCTTGGGGTCCCAGCTCACTCTGGAAGGGAGTTCACTCAAGGACATTTCCTTACCAACGTGTCCAAAGAACCTTTGGCCAAGGTGTGTTCTCCGGAAAGGCAAGAGCTGACCCCATTGCTCCAAGCAGGGCCAAGATAATCAAATCTCTTTGGTATAATCAAAGAGAACCAATCTGAGGTTTTTTTTTTTTTCCCCCTTCTCTCCCCTGTGGCAGAAATAACAAAAGACACCTGGCAGCAAGAGGAGAGGGCGAGAGATGAGCCGAGGTGTCGTTAATCCACAGGCCAGTGGAGCCCAACTCATCAATTGGGATTCAGTTCTTGCAAGAGGAAAAGAGAGAAGATAAATAGTGGACAAGTTATTCTTTTGCCCTCATGCTTTCTCTCTTTCTTCCCTACTCCTTGGAACTTTAAGGGACTTTTTTTTTTTTTTTTTTAAGAACACAAATAATTGTCAGATCCTCTCAGGATCACAGGTCAGGAGCATTACAAGTTTAAAAACAAACAATGATTTTAAAAAAAAGAAAAGCTGACACAAAAGAATCCTTGAAGATTGGCTGATTGAAAACAGAAACAAGTAAAACACCACACGGTTCAGGTTTTAGGCTCAGCAAATTCAGGTTTTAAGTTTCAAAGGCCCGATGCCGTTCCCAGGGAGGGGAGCGGGATGAAACTTTTCTGCTGTTGGCGTGAGCAGGAAACCCAGCTAACCCGGCAGCGAGGCTGGGCACTTCTTGCCCTTTGGAGTAAACCAGGAGGCCAACAGCAACGGCCAACCGTGCTCAAACCAGCCGCGGTTTATGGTAGACCAGTTGGAAAGAATGTGACCTTCTTGATTTTTATCTCTGTAGCCGTGATAGTGTCTCTGGAAGGGAGAGCTGGGGTTCACATAACCAGAAAGCCTGAGTATCAACTGGAAATCTATTTATGGTTTCCTGTGAGGCTGATGAAGCTGAAAAAAAATCTGCCCATGTATAAACAAAGTGTGGGTGAGGAGGGTACATGCCTAGGTTTCTTCTAGAAAGGGTTCCTTTTCGTGTGACCCACATGGCTGGCTCCTGGTCAGGTCTCAGCAAGGGGGACAGAGGTTTCTCTTGAGTTGTCACAAAACTTGAATTTAATCTCCCCTGCTGGGTCACTGTGTCACGGGGCCTGCGAGGAAAGAGCTAGAAGACCGCAGGAAGGAAGTCTCAGGATTTGGAATGCCAGGGTTTTCCGGGTCAGCCTGTCAAATTTTAAGAAGAAAGTATTTTCCTTCACATCAGAACCAATGTGCGCAAGGTGATTGAGTCTCAAGGCCTGGAAATGCCTGTCATGATTTACAGAAGATTCAGCTTCAGATAGAGTTGGCATGGCTGGGTGTGGCCACGATGCAGGTGTTGCCATGGACTTTGTTCTGGGCCCACTGACTCTCTGCTCTCCCTTCCTGCCTTCCCACGGGACATGGGGGCAAAGTAAATACAGCTGCATGGCCCCAAGACCTGGGAGGGAAGGACAGGCTGTAACTGTGCATTCCGTGTCCCGCTCCAGTGTGGACTGGGTTACAGGGTGGCAGTGAGAGGGAAGACTGTGGTTCAGGACCCTCGGCTCTGCACCAGCGAAAACTGCAGAAAGGTTTCCCCTACTAACTCCCCAGCAAAACAGAGCAGTGGCTAGAAATGGGGGTGGGGGGAAGGAAGGGGGGATGGAGGCAGGAAAGCATCTGAGGCTTTCCTTTAGGCTCGCCCTCCAACCAAGAGGGAGGAAGAGTCTGGCTAGCTAAGCCTGATCCACTCTAGCACTTTAAACTTTCCCCTAACTCAAGAGATAAGATAAGAACCCCGGGTATTACCTGATTCTCACTCAGGAAAGTATTTTCTCTCCAGCAGGTAGGCCCTTGAAGGCTTAGAGGCCAGCGTTCCCAGGTTCCCAGCTCACAGCCTGCAGGTGGGATCCAGTTTGCCGGCCTGTTTTGTTTGGCCCGCGTGATGGTCTTCTCTTTTTGTATTAGTTTCCAGAATTAACAGAGCAGAAAGTATCACAAACGTCTGCATTGCTGCCGTTTCTTGAACAGTTAGAAGATCTGGCGACACTCACCCCAGATTCCACACTGTATTGGTTACTGTGACTGATTTGGGGGGTGCTGGCAGTGGGGCTCGGGGTGGCAGTTCACCGTGGTCCCTGCCATTCCCTACAACCTTAATCTGATCTGTTTTATTTTACTTTACCCACCCATATCAGGAAATGGTTTGTCAGTCCTGTTTGTCACCGCAAATAAATCACAGCCACCTTGCTGATGCAATAGCATATCTGAATAACCATATCTGTCCCCTGGGTTTTAATCTCTGAATCTCTCCTGTTGGGTTCCCGGCCTTGAAGGGCTCCCTTAAAGAACTGCCTTAACCTCTCCTGCAGGGACGTTTGGGTGCCTCCTTATGGCAACAGATAGTAGAACCCCCCAAGAATCTGGAAGGAAATGGTTTTAAAAACTTGAGGCTATGAATGAAACTCTTTTCTTTGCCTTTGGTCAAGAATCAATATTCCTGACACAGATCTGTTTGATTTCCTTAAAAAAAAAAAAAAAAAAAGGAGAGCAGAAACCCCAACTTGAGTTGCTCAGAAGAGGCTACTGAAATCTTTATTGTCATCACATTTTATAACAGCAGTGGTGAGGCAGCAAATCACTTCACTGTCATTCCAAACTTGGGCAGGCATCTGCCTGTGGAGAATTCTTTTTAAATTCTACTTACTGTAGTCAGCTGTGAATAATTTATAGTGAATAACATTTTATTTTCAATATTTTATTTATTTGTTTGAGAGAGAAAGAGAGAGAGAGCAAGCACAACAAGCAGGGGGAGAGGCAGAGAGAAGAGCAAGCTCCCCACTGAGCAGGGACCCCTCCCCCTCCACAGGACTCAATCCCAGATCATATCAAATCATGACCTGAGCCAAAGGCAGATGCTCAACTACGGACCCACCTGGGTGCCCCTACTGATTAACATTTTAATGTGCTGTTCTTGGGGTGACACTCACATCCTATAGCATTAACCATATCAGAAGTGAATGGTGTCATGGCATTGAGTCCATTCACAGACCAACCAAACCACCAGTTCCATCTGGGTCCGAAACATCTTCATCACCCCAAAAGGCAGCCCCTACCCACACAGTGATCAACCCCATTCTCCCCTCCTCCCTGTCCCTGGCAGTCACCAGTCTTCATTCTGTCTGTGTGGATTTCCCATGGGTGAGCAGGATCAGACACTGTGTGGCCTTTCGGCACTGGCTCCCTTCACTCAGCAGAATGTGTTTGAGGTGTATGCACACAGCAGACCCTGTTCAGCTCTTCATTCCTTTCAGTGGCTGATGATCATTACAAAGTTCCCATTATAAAAAATATATATAGAGAGAGTAGCTATTCTTAATCCTTCTGTTTTTTTTTTTTGCTCATTGATTGCTTGCGTACCAAGGGTGAACAGAGACTTGAGATGCAGGAGGAAAGCAGGGTTGGTTTTTGTTTTGTTTTGTTTTGTTTTGTTTTTCAGCAGAGGAAGTAGGAATACATGTGCAGGGGCATGAATGCACAGGTTTCAAGGGATAGAGAGAGAACAGAGCAACAGCACACTCTTAGCAAACTGTTGTCCTTTGTGTCAAGACAGAAGTCAAGTTTTCGTCAGGCTAGTGTCACACATGGTCTTTCACAACTTCACTTTAGGTTGGTAGAAGAGCGCCTGGCCAAGAAGTCACTAATTTCCTTTCAGGCATTTGCAGAGGGGTGTTAGGAGGATTTGGAAACTGAGTCAAAGATGCACAGGTGTTATCTCCCCGGCTTCCTACGTCCTGTGGCTGAGGTCTGACCCACAGAACAGGGGCAGCAGTTGTCACATCTGGAGCTCTTCCTGGCTCTCAAAACAGCCCTGTTTGCCCTGCTTCTCAGATGCAGAAACTGAGGCATAGCAAGCTTAGCTCATTCATTGGAGTTTGACATGGCAGGTGATAGGGAAGCCCGTGCTGAAGTGGTTTGAAGCAATAGGTGGGTCACAAGACACAGAAGCATGGTGTGTTCCCAAGTCCCCAGGCAATTCTTAGGTTATGTGGTCCTCAGACCACACTTTGATGAGAGATACCTGTCATTCTCATCCAAGATCCTTCATTGTCTCTTTCTCCTTGGGGCATGTTGGGAAAGGCGCAGATCGCAGAAGCTATTTTTGGCCAGTAAGCACCCGACAAAGGTCACGGGCTTGCAGGCCAAGTGGAACCAGTCCAGGAGAGACACCTGCAGAGGGTTCCAGGGGACTGCGGGAGGAGACAGCCATGTAGAGAGGGTCTCCAGAAGGGATGGGGGCTCGGAGTGTGCAGCCCCAGGGGGGCCGAGCCCCCACAGTACATGCACTCATTAATTTTTTAGTAGCCCCCAAACAACCAGCTTCAGCACAGAGTCAGCCTCCCCCCCAAACTGCTAAGTCACATCTCTGTGCCCTGGCTCACCTACCCCTGCAGCCCAGGGGGAAACGCAAAGCTCTGGATGTGTACTCCTCACATAAATCCTGGAGACTCTTAAGATTCCTGGTTCTTCTCCTCCAATACTAGGAATGTGCTATGAAGGAGAGAGAAGAAAATTCAAAAGCCAAAGCCATTTGAAAGCACACCCATCTGTTCTCATCCTGTGTCACAGGATAAATGTAAAGAATGATAAGTGAGTGGAAAACCCCCTCAAAAATGCTTTATGGGGACGCCTGAGTAGCACTGTGGTTAAATATCTGCCTGAATTCAGCACCTGGGGTCCTGGGATCGAGTCCCATATCGGGCTCCCCATAGGGAGCCCGCTTCTCCCTCTGCCTGTGTCTCTGCCTCTCTCTGTCTCTCATGAATAAATAAATAAAATCTTTTTTTAAAAAATGGTTTTATGTGGTTAGCAATTCATTAATTTCCAGATCTTTACCCTAAAGTTTTTAGTCTAGAAATGTACTTGAAGAGCACAGGCCAGAAATGGGGTTTTGACACTGAGTTCCTGTTGGATCACATCCATGCTGGAATCAGTTCATTAACTCCCTTGGGAAGGGTGACAATGCGGCAGATTCCAGGTGCCTCCCCAGGCCTAGGGCTCAAGGGCCTGAGAACATTCTGAGGTTCTTACAGCGAACACTAAGCCCAGGCTAGACAAGATGGCAGAGACACAAATGGTTAAAAAAGAAAAATGTCACTGCTGTTCATTGCTTTGATGTGTTTTCTTCCACACATTTAATATCCATTCAATATATTCTTTATTCAATTTTGTATTGTATATTTTTCTCTTAATATGTATAAGATGAACATTTCCCCCACATTGTTGAATAGACTTTGGTGACACTGCTTCTAATGCTACGTGACGTCCCGCACTCTGGATGCACCATGATGTATTTGAACTTTCCTTTTATTTTTTTTATGATGAAGTAGTTTCCACATATTTGATTTTTATAGATAGGTGTTCTTCTACGATCTTATAAAATTACATCTTCAGTAGATTCCCACCTCTGAAAATAGTGCATCCGAGGTTGTGATTTTTTTAAGATTATTCATATATTTTTATTTGACAGAGGGAGAGTAAGAGGGAGGCGCAAACTCCCCACTCAGCAGGGAGCCCAATGTGGGGGCTCCATCCCAGGACCCTGGGATGGATCGTGACCTGAGCTGAAGGCAGATGCTTAACTGACTGAGGCACCCAGGTGCCCTCAAAGTTGTGAATTCTTTTAAGGCTCCTGGCTCATCTTGCCAAGTTATTTTCTAGAAGGGTATTCCAGTATGTATCCCACCTGCATCATATAAAAGTGCTCATCTATTAACCTTTATGTGAGCAATGCATGTTATAATTAAAACTGAGACAAAAAGATTTTGCAACATGGTGAGTGGAAATGGTCCACATTTTTACATGTGTTCTTTTGATACAAAGGATGAATGGTTTACCTATTTTTCTATTGAGGCATTGGTATTTTTCTTACTGATTTTAATATATATGATTAAATAGATCTATTAAATTATAGTAAATTATAAATATATAATAGCATTTTATATTTATACATTATCAAGACAGAATGAGAGTAAAAGTATATTAGTCCGTTGTTTTTAGAATTTGTTGAAAATAATGTTTCAGGTTTATCATTTGACTTTTCATGTTTTTGGTGATTTTTTAAAAAATATTTTATTTATTTGAGAGAGGGAGAGAGCATGAGCAGGGGTGAAGAGAGTGTAGAGGAAGAAAGAGAAGCAGACTCCCCACTGAGCAGGGTGCCTGACTCTGGGCTCTGAGATCATGACCTGAGCCAAAGGCAGAGACTTAACCGACAGAGCCACCCAGATCCCCAGTGATTGTTTTTAATATAAAGTTAAGAGGGATTTTTCCCTCAATGATTTCTTCTACCTTTTTTTTTTTTTTGGTTAGAGTCCTTGTCCATTTGAAGTCTTAATTATCTAATTATGTTTACCTTCTTTCTTTTTTTTAAAATATCTATTTATTTATTTATTTGAGAGGGAGGTGGAAGGGCAGTGGGAGAGAGAGAGGACCCCAAGATCACGACGTGGGTAGAAACCAAGAGTCAGATGCTAAACCAACTGAGCCACCCAGGTGCCTCTACCTTATTTCCTACCAGTTAAAAAAATTTATGTTTAATTCCGAATTCTACTTTATTTTTCTTTTTGGGTGTGTGATATGGTATGAGATTCTGATTTGATTTTTCTCCCCTCCAAAAGCTCCGGTTTTCTCAGCCCATTTGTCTTTTTGTAGCTGATCTGGATTCTCTTCTCACCTCTTGGCCCGGGACCTCCCCTGATTTTACTGTCACTGTAGCTTCTGCCCGCCTCATTTCACCAGGTGCTCTAGGAGCGCCTTTTCCAAGGAAGGAGGCACGTTGGCTCCAGGGTGAGCTCGGTGGAAGGTAGGACTGGCATTTCCCCTGAATCCTGACAGCCTGTGTGTGCCCTTTCGCTCAACTTGGTCAGCTTACTAGAAAATCCTGAGAGGTGGCAAAACGGAGGGAACTTGGGACATCTCTGTGCCTGTAGGTTAGTCAGGCTCTCCCTTTGTCAACTGTCTGCCAAGCGGGATAAGGTGAGTCAACCCCAGTCATCGGTAGGTCACCAGACAGAGCTGCTGTCTCATTCTCAGAGCCTTGCATGTCTCATTCCGCCCCCACCCAGGACTTGATAGTTGGGAACTAGGGTATGTGTGGTCTGCTACCCACACACACAAACATACAGATCAATGGCTTCAAACACTTCAAAGGCTGGACGTTAGCCAAGTCTCTTGTTAGCCTTGTGATCCAGGTGTGGTCAGGGTGCTGCTCTGCCTGGCACCAAGGCTCTGAGCAATATTACAACACAAAACTCAGCACACGGCCCTTCGTGGCTCAAAACCACCCCAGAGTCCCTTGCTGTCACTCAGGAGGCCCTGCCCAGGCCCAGCCTACTTCTCTGACTTTCCCTCCATCACCACCCTTCTTTGTCAGTCGGCTTGAGCCATTTAAGCCCTACTCAGCGTTGCTTCTGAATACCCCCTATGCATTTCCCTCCGCCTGGAACATTCTCTCCTCAGGCTCTTATGGCCTCATCCCTCGCCTCATTCAGGTTACCT
Source organism: Nyctereutes procyonoides (assembly GCF_905146905.1). Lineage (NCBI taxonomy): Eukaryota > Metazoa > Chordata > Mammalia > Carnivora > Canidae > Nyctereutes > Nyctereutes procyonoides. The sequence goes on along the minus strand of NW_026575146.1, from coordinate 60,390,594 downwards.
CCCTTGTCATCTCAGATCTTCCTTGATCACCCAACTGAAAAAAAGAAGAGCCTCAGTCACTCTCAATTCTCTGCTTTATTTTTCTTTATAGCACTTTATGTGACATTTTCTTCACCCACAGATACACACCCTCTTGTTCATTGTCTCTCTCAACTAGAATGTAAGCTCTGCGAAGGCAGAAACATAGATTTATTCTTCTGTATGTTTCCTCACCTTGGCCAGTATCTGACAGAGTAGATATCTGACAGTACATTAAAAATATTCAAATGTGAATACCATAGCTTACACAAGTCTAGAGAAAAGCTGTCATCAAGGACCCAGCTAAAATAATGTGCACCACCTTGGGCCCTGCGATGATCACCATAGGAAAATGCCCTTTAGTCCAATCTGCAAAAGATTGTATAAGAAGGAGCATTCCAGAAAATATTACTTAATGAGACCTATGTGTAAAGATCATCCTATGTATTAGCTGATTAATCCTTACTAAAGCCCTTTAAGGCAGACATTATCTCCATTATCACAGATAAGGATCCCGAGACTGTCACCTGCATAATGACATACTCATCGAAAGGTACACAATTTGAGGATCTCAGATCTGACTCCAACAGCCTGGCTCTTTTCTGCTCTGGTTCACTGCCTTCCACAGCATATCATCGGAGAATGCTTAACACACATCATCCATTCAGAAGAAGAATGCCCAAATGATTCAACTACTAACACAGCTCCTGAGGTGTATGTACACCTCACCCCTGGGTTTTCTGATACCCACCCAACCCAGAAAGTGACAGCATAAAATAAGTAAAGCTTAAAAGATCAGGGGACATGTGTGCCCTTCCTCTAAGAATGAGTGAGCTCCACATACTGTTACACTACAGTGGACAGAGTTGTTTCTGATGTCTTAGCTTCCAAAGATGGTAGAGGTACTTGAGTTTTTGGAAAGAGAATAGCAAGAAATCTGGTTCTTACAAAAGACAATATATATTCATTTGCTCGTTCAATAAATACGTATTGAGTGACAACCATGTGCTAGGCACAGAGATAAACATCGGGGACATAGTGATGAATAAACAAGATAGGCATTGTCCTTGGTCTCCCGGACCTCGTCGGCTAAAAAGAATCGTTAAAATTATGTTGCTGCCATAAAATTTCATTTTATGACTCAGTCAAGGAATATTTATTGATGAGCACCTGGGTGGCTCAGTGGTTGATCCTCTGCCTTTGGCTCAGGTCATGGTCCTGCTCATGGTCTTGGGATTGAGCCCCGCATCAGGATCCCCACAGGGAGCCTGCCTCTCCCTCTGCCTCCCTCTCTCTGTGTCTCTCATGAATAAATACAGAAAATCTTTTTTTTTAAAGAGAAAATGTATTAACTACTTATGTGTGGTGCTTTGTGTTAGGAGATGGAATAAAATGGTGAGTGAAGCCAGACATGATTCCTGTCTTTGTGGAGCTTACAATCTTCATGCGAAAGATATAAAATAGGGGCACCTGGGTGGGTCAGTGGTTGAGCATGTGCATTTGGCTCAGGTCGTGATCCTGGGGTCCCGGGATCCAGTCCCGCCTCGGGCTCCCAGCAGGGAACTTCTCCCTCTGCCTCTCTCTGTCTCTCATGAATAAATAAAATCTTAATAAAGATCTTAAATGATAATGTGCACACCACGGTGCTTTGAGATCCTACAAATTAGGGAAAGTGGCTTCCTTCGATTAGGAGAGTTCTGCTTGAGCAAGTGCCACCGGAGCTGAGATCTGGAGGAGGAAGAGAAGGTAGCTAGGCAATGAGGGGAGGGAAGAAGGATCCCAGGAGCCTGAACAGCACGTGCGAGGATCACGTTGTAAAAGGAAGGACGGAGAAAGAGGACGGCGTGTCGGGAGAGCTGAGGGTAAGCGGTGCCCTGGTTTCGGGTGGGCCCGAGCGCGGCCGGGAGCATCCCCCCAGGGCGTCGGGCAGGTGCACCTGCCCAGCTGGCCTCGGTCCCCGGTCCCTGGTGCTGGAGACGCACAGCTTCGAGGCAGAGAGGCTCAGCGCATCAGCAGGCAGGGGGAAAACCAGACGATCTCCGGCGTCTGGGTGGCGCGGAGGGAGGGACGGCTTTCCTGAACCTTCCTTTGCAGAGTGCACCCTGAGAGTGGCCCAGCTTGGGAGCCCGCTGGGCTGGGCTGCAGCTCCCCGCCCGGAGCGGTCTAGCGCCTCAGCTCTTCAGGAGGCGCAACCTTCCTCCCTGCTCGGGGGTAATGAGCTGGAGCAGGAAGGCACGGGGCACAGCGCGTGGCTCAGGGCAGGTGTTAGGTAAGTGGGAGCCGCTGCTGCGCTTCGCGCGTCACGGGGAGACGAGGGCAGCGCGGGTGGCCGCACGCGGTTGGACTGCGGAGCTGGGGAGGGGCCCGGCCGGGCCTCCTCTGCGCAGCCCCCTCGTTCTCATTGTGAGAGCGAGGAGCCTACTTTCCCTGCTCTGTCGCCCCTCACGAAAGGGGACCTGCCCGCTGCGCCCCGTGCGTTCGTTTCGCCGCCTTGGCAGGGCTCGGGCAGGTACCTGGCGTGCGGGGAGGCCCCGCGGCACGCCCACCGCGGCCGGCGCGGCCGCGACGCGGGCTGGGCGGCGGCGGGACGGGCCAATCAGCACAAGTTTGGCCCTCTGCAGTTTCCGTCCGCTCTCTAGGAGGCGCTGCGGCGGCCGCTCGCGGGGCCGTGTCCGGCGGCGGGGCCGGCGGCTGAGGCGGTGGCCATGGAGTGGGGGTCGGAGCCGGCGGCGGCCGTGAGGCGGCACCGCGTCGGAGCGGAGCGCCGGGACGACGCGCAGCCGGGGAGGGAGGCCCCGGCGCGGGAGCCCCCGCGGGACACGTGCGGCGGCGGCGGCGGCGGCGGCGGCGCGAGGACCCGGAAGCGGAGCGCGGGGGGCGGCGGCGGCGGCGGCGGCGGCGCGGGGACCGGGCTGCCCGAGGCGCGCGCCGCGCTGGGGCTGGCGCTCTACCTGCTCGCGCTGCGGGCGCTCGTGCAGCTGTCGCTGCAGCAGCTCGTGCTGCGCGGGGCCACCGGGCGCCCCGGGGAGTTCGACGCCCGCCAAGCCAGGTAGCCGCCGCCGCCGCCGCCGCCCGGCCCGCGCGCCCCTGTGCGGCCAAGGCCCCGGCCCGGGGCGCCCCACCTGCATGCGCCCACCTGGCCGCCCCGCGGGACCGCCCGGGCTCGCCGGCGCCGCGCGGACGCACGTGGGGGGGGGCGGGGGGCCCGGAGCCCGGGGTTTACGCGGCGCGTGGAGCGGGCGGGGGCGGGGGAGGGGCAGGGGCGCGGGCTGGGCTTGCTCGTCCGCCGCGGTGCTGCCCCGCTTGCACGTGGGGGCCGGGCAGTCGTGCCCCCCTTCCTCTGGAGCAGCTTCCACCTTCCGTCGGCCGGAGGTCGGCCCTCCTGCTTTGCACAGGAGACGGGGAGACACGCTTGTGTACCGAGGCCGCTTTATAGATTCGGGGTGGGGGTGGAGGTGGAGGTAGGGGTGGGGGAGGTGATCACAGGGGGGGCGGCGTAATGCAGAGCCCTTCACCTCTTGAGGGTCACAGTCCTCGCCCCTGCAAGGCTTTGAGGCACTTCCGAAAGAATGCGCATTGAAAATTTTACAATTTCAGGAGGTTCTCGGATTCCCGGAGCTTGTCCTTGGGCCCCTTGTGTAAGATTTGGTTGTTTCTTTCTTAAGTTGAAGAGGAAGGGACCTTTGAGCGTGCTAGCAAAGCTCTGTCAAAGCGCCTAAAATCATACGCTTAGCAGAGTTTTCAACAGCCGCTGTGTTTTAAAAGCTTCCGACTACAAAGTGCTGGAAGCTTATTTTCTTAAGGGCTTTCTGGAACACACCTCTCCCCCACTCCCTTTTTTTTTTTTTTTTTTTTTTTTTTTTTTTTTTCCCACTTGGAATGCAGTGAAAAGACAGCACATTTTTGTTGTTTGTTTGTTTTAGGGGTAGGGTTGGCTTTGGCCCAAATTGAAGTCATTAGGCCCAGTGTGCAGGGAGAGGGCTGAGTCCATTCTCAACAATGGAAAGGGTTTTTTGTTTTGTTTTGCTTATTCTATCTCTGGACTAAATTGTCTTTGCTCATTGGCTTCTGCTGCTTAGAATCAGTAACCTTGAGGCACCTGTGCAGCTTAGTGGTTGAGCGTCTGCTCAGGATCAGGTGGTGATCCTCGGGTCCTGGGATCGAGTTCTGCCTCCGGCTCCCCGCAGGAGCCTGGTTCCACCTCTGTCTCTGCCTCTCTCTGTGTGTGTCTCATGAATAAATGGGATAAAAATCTATATTAAAAAAAAAAATCAGTAACCTTCAATAGTTGGATTGGGTCTGGCCAGCCTTCAGCAGTCACGTGTTTAGAATAGAATCCTTGGTGGTTGTATTGCTTTGATTGGGGGATATGAAGAACTTGAGAGTGGTGGGTGGGTGGAGAAAACTGAAGGGAGGAACTCATGGGAGACAAAATGATGGGACCTGACAAGTGATTTTCATAGGGTACCTGAAATAATTAAAGTCGGCCTTTTTTTCATGTGAGAAGTCAAAGAACTGGTTTTCACAGGGGCGTGGGAGGGCACACAGGAAAAGTCCTGGGTTAAGTGCTCATTCTAAGCCTCGTGCTCCTTGTTACTGTTATTCTTTTGGTTGCTTCCAGGGATTATCTTGAACACATAACATCCATTGGCCCGAGAACCACAGGAAGTCCAGAAAATGAAATTGTGACGGTCCGTTACCTCTTGGAACAGATTAAACTGATTGAAGTTCAGAGCAACAGCCTTCACAGGATTTCAGTAGATGTGCAACGGCCTACCGGCTCCTTTAGCATTGACTTCTTGGGAGGTTTCACAAGTTACTATGACAACATCACCAATGTCGTGGTGAAGCTGGAGCCCAGGGATGGGGCCCAGCACGCTGTCCTGGCCAACTGTCATTTTGACTCTGTGGCAAACTCACCAGGTATGGACCTGACTTTTAGTCCTGTGGAGTTATACCTCAATAAGCCCAGATAGCTTAATAACTCCAAGCTGCTTGGGCAGTTGTTCAAGATCATTTGAATAGTATCGTTGAGTTTGAGATCCAAACCCCTCTCTATTCTCTCAAGTGCTTGCGTGCTTTATTTTTGTGAACGTCAGAGCCAGCAGCCCAGTGACAGGACTTGGAGTATTTCTGGGAGATCGTGGCTGCTTTATCAGCGTTGCCAGCCACGTGTCCCCAAACCTGGGTTTGGGTTCCATCACGTGAATGTTCACTTAGCTTAGGTGTTGTATGAGGGTTGAGGATTTGGGATGAAGGGACAGTTTTTTGCCTTCAAGGGATGCAGGGATTGGAGGGCAGCCCTCCTACCAGTGTTTGTCGGTCTGTCAGGGAAGAGTTTTGGTTTACTGGGAATGCCATACTCTGAGAATATCTTATTAATCCATTAATCTTGCTGTGAAAATACTTCAACAAGATAGATCATTTGATGTTTAGGATGGTGCCTGACACAATGAATACTTGTAGAAGGAATGAGAATTCCCTAACGTAGACTTACATTTTTAAAAATAAGATTCATGAAAGAGATGTTTTCCACAGTTAGATTTTTAAATAGGGACAAATAGAAAACATTTTATAGTGGAATCATAGCATTTTAGAGATGGAGTTGCTGAGGTGGCATCTGTTCACCCCTATCTTTTGTCACAGGAGTAAACTTAGCTGAACAGAGAGACAAAGATGTCACCAGATGCTGGGGTTCCTGGCCGGGCAGTTCTTTGAGCTGCATTTCAAAGGAAAGATATTATTAGTTTGTAGTTAATGTTCTTTTTGGCAAACTACGTAAACTCTTCTTTGCTCAGTTTCTGATCTGTAAAAACGAGATAGTACTTTTGAGCATGAAAAACTTTTTTTTTTTTTTTTTTTGGCTATTTGACAGTAATATTTCTGGAGTGCTTGAACTTATAGCAGGTTCATATGAATATCTAGAATTATGCAAAAGAGAAAAAAGTTTAATAAAATGATTCATATCAGGATATTTTTAATCGAAAAGCTTGGTAATTGCAAGCATTTTGCAACCTGCTTTTTCAAGTATCCGTGTACAAACATCTGTTTTATAAAGTCAGAAATACCTTTGTGTGTGCTTAGGGAAACCAGTCTTTTATGCCTGTTTCAAAGCTGTAGAGTAAATGTCCCCCTATGCCCACTATTATAAATGCTTAAATTCTTGGATGGGATAGATTAACACCATGGTTCTTTAAGAGCGTTATAGAAGAAAGACGTGTATGCAAGTATCAGAAACATAGTGCCAGATGTTAGAAATCACATACACAGAGTCCATGAAGGAAAGGATGGCGATTTTGTGGGTTGTTGGAACCCATTTTTAATTAAGATTTCATAAGAATACCTAGCCAGTGATTTCAAGGAAATTTCTGTCAATTATACATCATTAAAAATAGTTGAAAATAAATAAAAATAGCTGAAAAAACACAGTCACTAAATAGACTATCACCTATGTCTTTTTAGTGGATGAACTAAATGAAACATGGAGATATTTTTAGGTTTGAGTTCTCAGCAGTGTATCTTGAACTTTAGGAACTGATAACACTTTGGAATAATATTACCCACAGAAAGGCCTGAAGTGTCTTCTTGGGTATGCTGCATGGCTTCAGGTTGTTGGTAGAAGAGACCGTGAGTTATCTCAGTGGTGGTTTCAATTTCAGGGTTAATTCTGACTGGAAAGTGATGTCGGTTTACCACCCGCCCTTAGAGATGCTGTCCTCTCACTTCCCATCCCTTTCGGAAAGGTATTTATCCTGAGGCCCCAGGATAGCTCAAGTCAGTCTGGCATCTGACTTTTGATTCGGTTCAGGTCATGATCTCAGGGTCATGAGATGGAGCCCCTTGTCAAGCTCAGCCCTGGGCATTGGGATTGGAGCCCGCTTGGGATTATCCCTCTCCCTCTCTCTCTCCCCACCTCTTTCTCTCTCAAAAACAAACAAAAAAACGGTATTTAATGCTTCACTAGTCCTGTTTTCAGATGCCAGAGCCATTAAAATAAAGGAACATAAATAGACATATTAACTTTTTAATCAGCCCCAGATATATTTCTTTCACTTTTCCTTTCTCTCATTTTGAACAAATACTTTATTGTTTGCTGTTGATGTTTAAGGTAGTTCAGAGTCTCAAAAGTTAAAAAAAAAAAAAAAGTCATTTCCTTTGGTTGCCAGAAGGTGTGCCTTTTTACTGATAGTTATGTAGAGGTTCTGCTTGATAGTAATTAGATAATGATGACTTTTTTTCACTTTGATTAAAATCTAGTGATAACACCAAGACAAGGATAGCTAATAAATAGTTTCTTCTTGAGTAGGAAGGGGGGGTCTGGAATTAGCAGTGCCCAAAACAAGCGTTTTAGTTGGTTGCAGAGGCTTTCTTTAATTTGTAAAGAGAAGGAACAATTAACGCTGGACATGGACCACGCTGTCTTGTAATCCTCCTAATATACCTGTGAGGTAACTCTCACGGGCCTTGTCTTCCAGACCAGAAGTTGTAGGGTACATAACAGCTGGAATTTACTTGCAGGTCTTTCTTGCTCTGAAACCCACACTGAATTCTGTAGCACTCTGCGTTCCAGCGCGTAAGCCCAGAGATGCTGTTGCCTGGGTTATTACTACACCTTAGCTGCTTTACTTACACTTGAAACTTTTTAGTATGGAAGATTTCAGATTGTACAAAAGCAGAATTATTCACCTAACTTCTAAAGTCCGATCTTGTTCCCACATCTCACACACACCCCCAACCCGGTTATTTTGAATCCAGTCTCAGCCATATTTATTTCTCTGTATTTGGGGTCTATATCATGGAAAGATAAGGATTCTCTCTGGGCACACTTATAACACCATGAATTCCCTCATCTAAAAAACTTAATAGGAATTCTTTAATATCATCAAATGTCTAGTCAGTTCCTTTATCTCTTATGGTGCTTTTAAGAAATCAAGGTATTAAAGTCCTCTTTATAATCACCTTTAATAAATATATGAACCTTCTGAATCAAGAAGTGAAGTCATTTGATGAGCGCCTCTGCTTTCTCACTGCTGGGAACAGGGATGCTGTTTAGGTCATCGGTCTCCATTCTTGTGTTGTCTTAGATTTGATATTATTGTTTTTGTTTTTTTTTTTTTAAGATTTTATTTATTTATTTATGAGAGACACACACACAGAGCCATAGGCAGAGGGAGAAGCAGGGCCCCATGCAGGGAGCCCAATGTGGGACTCGATCCCGGGACTGAGGGATCACAACCTGAGCCAAAAGCAGATGCTCAACTGCTGAGCCACAGGCATACCTGATGTTGTCTTTGACTTGTTCATTACATGACCCCTTTCATCACATAATCTTTAAAAAAAAATGCTGTACCACCGAGACGGTCCCCTCTGTAAATGTGGAGTGATGTGCAGCTTTATGATTCTGGTAGGACAAGAAGTAGGAAAGGCTCGGTAGCAGTGGGAGATGATGTAGGAAGCTAGAACACCAAAAATGAGAATATTACAAAAGATGTGGAATGAGGAGAGAGAATGGAGCAGATTGCCTGGAATTGATGAGAATGCCACTTTTCAGTATTGAGGTCCACCTAGTTGCTGATTGAACAGACGTGTGAGTTGAGTGACTGCTCATGACTAGGCACAGTTCTACAGAAGTCTGAAGGGGAGCCAGACAGGGGAGCCAGATGAGGATCCCAGCCTTCATGGAGTGAGACATCACTGGTGGCTGCCCTTGTCAGCTGATGGTGACAGAGCTATGCTTCTGGTCCTGGAGCCACATGGCTGCTTTTTTTGCCTTTTTTTTTTTTTTTTAAGTAGGCTCCATGCCCAGCGTGGAATCCAACACAAGGCTCAAACTCTGAGATGGACGCCTGAGCTGAGAGCAATAGTCAGACTTAACCAACTGATACAAAAACCCCCTTCCTAGCCATGACAGTTCATCCTGTAAAAATTTTTTTCCCCAAGATTTTATTCATTTATTTGAGAAGAAAGAATAGGCATGAGCAGTGGGGAGAGGCAGGGAGAGAGAGAGAAGCAGACTCCCCGCTGAGCAGGGAGTCCAACGTGGGGCTCTATCCCAGAACCCTGAGATCATGACCTGAGCTGAAGGCAGACACTTTACTGACTGAGCCACCCAGGGGCCCCTTCATTCTGTAAAAATTTTAAGATCTGAGGACCAAACTCTCTTTCTGATTTAAAGGTGCCAGTGATGATGCCGTTAGCTGCTCAGTGATGCTGGAAGTTCTTCGTGTCTTGTCAACGTCTTCAGAAGCCTTACATCATGCTGTCATATTTCTCTTTAATGGTGCTGAGGAAAATGTCCTACAAGTGAGATTTTGCTCTTTTTAAATACTAGATTTATGTAATAATGAGAACAGTAATAACAGCTAATGCTTAAGCATTTTGATTATTCATTTGTGGTATCCTAAAACGATAATACTGTATCTGGCAGTACTTCAAAACTTCCACAACCGCTGTGTACCGATGTTCAGTATTTGAAAACTCAAAACAGACCATCTTGTCAGTGTTTGATTCATAAAAGGGCATTGTGATAGCATAACTAACCATCTCGGGTTTTCTGGGACACTGGAGTTGCAGAGATGTTTTGCAGCAGGCACACAGCATGAATACCCGAGTACGAGGATTGTCCTTTCTCCTCTGTTCCGTTGGCTTGGCCTCACACTTACTGAGGATATTGTTTGGCAGCACTCATGGAAATCAGGCTGCCTTCTGTGATGGTGACTTTCCACTCAGCAAACCACACACAGCCATTATGCGTAGAGAAACGGATAGATGTCTTTAGACATTCCCTTTGAAAATGATAATTTTTCTATTCTTCCCCCTTATCAACACAGACATTCTGTCTTTAAAATAAGCAAAATAAAGACTTTTATCATTTAAGAGGGTTTAACCTGTATTTGTTTTACTTCCTTCTTACCCAGGCCAGTCATGGTTTCATAACTCAGCACCCCTGGGCCAGCTTGATTCGTGCATTTATTAACTTGGAGGCAGCGGGTGTGGGAGGGAAAGAACTTGTGTTCCAAACAGGTATGTGAAGTTGTGTTTTACATTTCAGTGCAGTTGCATTGTATACTTTAATGCCATTCTTATTTTTATAAAATTGGAAGCTTTTCAGACTTAAGCAATCTCTGATTAAACAAACATTCTTTGTAAAGCATGTGATAGTTTTACTTTGTCATTGTTGGGGTTTTTAACACTATAATATTAACAGCACCTAATACTTGCGTAGCGCTTACTATGGGCTAAGTGTTGTTCAAAGCGTTGATCATATATTAAGTCACTGAGTCCTCAGAGCAATCTGAGGAGTGAGTCCTGTCATGACCACCATTTTGCACATGAGAAAACCGAGCCAGGAGATGTTTCAACATCCGTAAGTTTTCACAGTTGGTAAAAGTTGCAGTGGGATGGACCCTGGGTGGTACAGGCTTGCAGCCCATGTTCGTAACCACTAACCCAATTGTCATATAAGTGGTGGACTTTGTTTTATCATTTACAGGTGATTATGATATAAATAATATTAAATGACAACCATGTAATGAATTAAAATGAGAAAATATGCCTGTGGTTAAAGGGCTTTAAAATGATTCCCGAGCTGAGTGTCACGGAATTCAGTAATACTTCATCAACCAGGGAAATATTTTTTTATTTTATGAGTAAGCTTTCCTAAGGATGACAAGTTGATAGGTTTTAGGGATAGCACCCATTAAATTAGTAAGGATCATTTGTCATGTTTCTTAACAGAATTTGCAGTTCTGGGCTTCTTAAATTCTGCTGTGGGAAGTTCCACACCATTTTCCCTGGTGTGTTAGAAATTTGGATAGTGCATTTTAGCCAGACACACAGCATTCAGTAGAAGTTCTGTAATGGGGGTGCTGGAGATGGGCCAGGAGAAGTGAGTAAGCTGATAGAGGAGCTCTCTAGTGCCCTTTACATACCCGGTATCAGTTAAGATGTGCTCAGTACTAATTATGTCTGTGTATATCACCTAAATGGTGCTGTGTTTTAATATTCTCCATCCAACTTATTTTAGACGTTTACCCTTCAAAATGGGCATATGTTTTACATCAGCTAACCTCTGAGAATCTCAAGGTCGTGAGATGAGAATGTGCTCCTTTCTAACTCTCAGATGTTTCTGTTTGCTCTAATGCCTCACCTAACTCAGGAGAAGCTGGTTCTGATATCTGTGGGGCTCAGTAGGGGCCTCGCTATTGTCCGTGGCCCTCCTATTCTTGGGTTCAGTCAGGATAGGAGGGTTACATGATGAACAACTGCAACAAGGAGCAAAAGGAAATTCTGTAAGCAGAGCTTACTGTCGCATCTGTTACTTACGCTGCATCTGTCCTCCAGTGAAAATGTCAGGGCTCCACATGGGCAGGAGTGTGTCTCTATCTTTTCTCTCCTGGGCCTGTACTCTGTTAAATTCTCAGTTGTTAGCACTGACTCCTGCACTCCTAGGACCCAGATCAAAACTGGGCCTAAGGTTTGGACTGTACCTTTCCTGAATTTATTCTGTGCATCTATATTAACACATACGTATCCTGTGCATACATATTAATGTATTTTATTCATATGTAGTCCAGAGAGGACTAGTTAGATCTAGATCCAAGTTAATTTCTTCATTTACATTTATTGAGTGCCCACTTTTGCTAGGTGTGACTAACCTACAGTCCATGGTGTTTTTACTAAATATAGGTAGTTTTACATAAAAATCTTATACTTGCATACATTTTGGATGTAATTGTATTATCTGGAAAGATTTAAACTACAGCAGCGGTCCCTGCTGGCTGGTGAGTGTTACCTGGTGGGTGACATGAGTGGAGGATGGGGCCAAATGTGAAAAGCCAATTTGAACTCTTCCATTGCTCCATAATTTAAAACCAGAATGGTCATTACTGCTTTACTTACATTCTTTATAGTTTTCTGTGTTGTTTAAATTTTGGCATTGTATTTCATTAATAGTAAAAGCAAAGAACAGACTTGTTACTAATTAGCCATATACAGTTGCCCCTTGAACAATGTGGGGGTAGAGGTGCTGATCCCCTGAATGGTTGAAAATCTGTGTGTAACTCTTGATTCCCCCAAAAACCTAATTACTAGTAGTCTGCTGTACACCGGAGCCTTACTGATAACGAATAGTCAATTAACATATATTGTATGTTGTGTGTGTTGCATGTTGTGTTCTTACAATAGAGTGAGCTAGAGAAAACGTTGTCAGGAAAATCATAGGAGAAAAGACACAGTATTATACATATTTATTACAAAAAATCGCATATGAGTGGACCAGCACAGTTCAAAGTCATGTTGTTCAAGGATAAACTGTATGTACAATTTAAAAAGTTTCACTCATTGGAAAATAAATTCTTCACCCTTCAAAACTGATTTTGTCTGGAGGGACATCGTGCAGAAGATTTGGAGAGAATATCCACCCTCCCCCCCACTCCCACCCCAAGTTTTTATGCCTAGTTCTCCCTTTAGGTTTTGGTAGCTGCTGCTGGCAGCTGAGCTGCGGGCCAGGAAGCTTTCCAGGCATGCTGACATTCTAGCAGCTCTTGGGATCTCCCTTCCACGGGCCACTGCCTACAGAAGCCTGGCTTCTTTGCAGTGATGGCTTTCCCAGGGCAAGGCTAAAGCCTCCAGGATGTGGAGTCCTGCGAGGTTGCCCCGTCCTCAGCTGCTTCGACAGGCACTTGTCCTGGAAACGTTTTGGTTAAAACAGTTTGTACTCACTAGTGTCCATTGTCCCTTCAGAGAGAGACTTTCATTCAGGGGGTTTTTAGTGACTGGAATAATCATCACTACCTCGTTCTGGAAAGAGCCAGAGTGCATGAAAGAATGACTTTATCAGACTAGTGATTTATGTCATGACCCAGTAAGGCTGCTTTAATAAGTTGAAGTGTTGTAAAATCCATTATTTTAAAATTTAATCAGATTAAACCAGTAATAAATGGTCCCCTATGAAAAATTCAGATACTGCCAATCTCAAGTAGAAGCCCAAAAGCAGAGGAGTCACAGAATTGTTTTTTTTCTCTTGTGAAAAATATCGTGCCCCGTGTCCTACCCCAGAGCAAACTAGTTTCACAATTTAGTCCGTATTCTTCTGGAATTTTTTCTATACACACACATTAATATAGTAAGTTAATACATCTTAGGAAAATGGGATCCTGTGCCATTTGCTGTTTTATAACCTGCTTGAGATTGCATTCGTTTAAAACTACAGCTCTATTGAGGAGTAAGCCGCATACCTTATAATTCACTCATTTAAAGTAAAACTCAGTGGTTTTTAGATCTCTTCACAAAGTTGAGCAGTCATCACTGCAGTCAACTCTAGAATCTTCTCAATACCCTACAGAGAGGCCCCACACTCAATAGTCTGGCTTTTTTCAATACATACGATGTTTTCTAAGGTTCATCTATGTTGTAGCACGTGTGAGTACTTCCTTCTTTTTATGACTTGAATTATGTTCTCTTGTGTGGATAGCATGCATTTTGTTGATCCAGTCTTCAGGTGATGGACATTTGGATTGATTCCACTTTCAGGCTATCAGGAATAATGCTGCTGTGAACGTTTGTCTATAATAAGTCTTTGTGTGGACGTATGTTTTCCTTTCTTTTGGGTGGATACCTAGGTCAAGTGGGTAAATTTAAGTTTTTAAGAAATACCAAACTAAGTAATTAAGCTTCGTTTCAGAAGAAATATAAATTCAGAGAACAGTAAGAATTTTTTAAATATTACTTTAGTTTTTGAATTTTTTAAACTTTAGATTTGCAGAAAGGAAGCAGAATGTAATACCCAGGGCTGATGGAACAGGCAGTGTCCTACACTGTTGGTGGAAGTGCGGATTGATGTTTTGGGGCAGTCTGGCAGTAGAGACAACTTTAAAAAACATGCAGACCCTTCTATCTGACAAGGCCACTTGTAGGAATTTATCCCGTAAAAATAACTGCACATAACTGTTGGGATCCCTGGGTGGCGCAGCAGTTTAGCGCCTGCCTTTGGCCCAAGGCGCGATCCTGGAGACCCAGGATCGAATCCCACGTCGGGCTCCCAGTGCATGGAGCCTGCTTCTCCCTCTGCCTGTGTCTCTGCCTCTCTCTCTCTCTCTCTGTGACTATCATAAATAAATAAAAATTGTAAAAAAATTCTTACTGTTCTCTGAATTTATATTTCTTCTGAAACGAAGCTTAACTACTTAGTTTGGTGGTTTCTTAAAAACTTAAACAGAAATTTACCCACTTGACCTAGGTATCCACCCAAAAGAATACATGTGTATGTACACACACACACACACACACACACACACACACACGAGAACATTTTCCAGCTGATTTGAGCATATTCCAGGAATACAAGATGTTTCTTTTCCCCGTATCAGCAAAACTATTCAGTATTTATATATATATATATTGCAAGATGATCACCACAGTAAGTCTAGTTGACATCCATCATCAGTTACAAAATATTTTTTCTTGTGATGAGAACTTTTAAGATCTACTCTTTTAGCAACTCTCTGGTATATAGTACAATATTATTAACTGTAGTCATCATGCTGTACATTGCATCCCGGATCTATTTATCTTTTTATATATATATGGCTTTTTTTCAATACATACGATGTTTTCTAAGGTTCATCTGTGTTGTAGCACATAGTGAGTACTTCCTTCTTTTTATGACTTGAATTTTATATATCTATCTATCTATCTATATATATATATATATATATATTTTTTTTTTTTTTAGTTTTAAGTAGTCCCTGTACCCAGTGTGAGGCTGGAACTTGAGTTGCATGCTCCACCCATCGAGCCAGCCAGGCACTCCAAGACTGACTTATTTTTTAACTGCAAGTCTGTATCTTTCAACCACCTTCACTCATTTCAGTTCCTCCTCCCCTGAGCCCCCACCTTTGGCAGCTCTCAGTCCATTCTCTATAGCTATGAGTTTTTGTTTTCTTTTGTTTAGATGTAACATATGAGTGAGATCATAATGGTACTTACTTTCTCTGTATGACTTATTTAGCATAACACCCCCAGGTTCTGTCCATGCTGTGGCAAATGGCAAGATTTCCTTCTTTTATATGGCTAAATAATATTCTATTGTGTGTGTGAATAAGATTCCATGTGTGTGTCTCTGAATAATTATTCCATTGGAACAATATTCCAGTATACCATCAGTGGTATATATACCATTTTTATTCATTCATCCACTGATGAACATTTTTAATATCCTGGCTGTTGTGGCTAATGCTGCAGTGTACATGGGGTACATACTGCTTTTCACAGTGGCTGCTCCAGTCTGCATTCCCCTTTCTCCACATCCTCACCAACACGTATTTCTTTTCTTTTTGGTAAAAGCCGTTCTAACAGGTGTGCAGTGATACCTCATTGTGGTTTCGATTTGCATTTCCTGGAGAATGAGTGATGTTGAGCATCTTTTTGTATACCCATGGCTTATCTAGACATCTTATTTGGAAAAATGTCTATTCAAATCTTCTGCCCTTTTTTTTTTTTTTTTTTTTTTTGCTATTGAGTTGTAGGAGTCTTTATATACTTTGGATATCAACCCCTTTATAAGATATATGATTTGCAAATACCTTCTCCCATTCTACAGGTTATGTTTTAATTTTGTTGATGGTCTCCTTTGCTGTGAAGAAGCTTTTCAACTTGACATATTCCCACTTGTTTTAACTTTTGTTGCCTTTGTTTTTGGTGTGAAACCCAAAAAAATCATTGCCAAGACTGATGTTGGGAGGTTATTACCACCCATTTTCTTCTTGGTTTTGTATTTTCAAATCTTTAATACATTTGAGTTCATTTTTGTGTGTGATAGAAGAGAATGGTCCAATTTCATTCTTTTGCATGTGGCTGTCCAGTTTTCCCAACACCATTTATTGAAGAGATTGTCCTTTCACATTGTATAATTCTTGGCTTCACATAAATTAACTGAACATGTACGTGTGGGCGTATTTCTGGTCTCTCTATTCCATTGATGTGTATCTGTTTTTATGCCAGTCCCATACTATTTTGATTACTGTAGCTTTGTAGCATAGCCTTAAATAAAAAAGTGTGGTGTCTCCAGTTTTGGTCTTTCTCAAGATTGCTTTGGCTATATGTGTTTTTTTGTTTGTTTTTGTTTTTGTTTTGGTGCTTCCATAGAAATTATAGAATTGTTCTATTTCATGAAAAATGCTGTTGGACTTTTGATAGGGATTGCACTGAATCTGTATATTGTTTTGGGTAGTATGTACATTTTAACAGTATTGGTTCTTTTAGTCCATGAACATGGAATAGCTTCCCATATATTTGTTTCTTCACTCTGTCTCATAAGTGTCCTATAGTTTTCAGAGTACAGGTCTTTGACCTCCTTGGTTAAGTTTGTTCCTAGGTATTTTTTTTTTTTTTTTTGGTGCAACTGTAAATGGAAATTGTTTTCTTAATTTTCTTTCTGACAGTTCACTATTAGTGTATAGAAACGTAACTGATTTTTGGATTTTATATCCTGTAACTTTATGAATGGTTAAATGAAGATGGTTTAATATATGAAAATATATGTATGTATTTTACCATAGTAGCATAATAAAAGGGAAAAATCACAGTTGATAATCTCAACATAATTAGGTAGGTAAAGAACAAGGATATGTTTCTTCATAACAGTGCCTATATGATGCTCACAAAATATGACAATATAAAACTATGATCTAATGTTTTTTATTTTTTCCAATTGTTCCAATAATGATATAGCTGGGTTTTTTTTTTTTATTCCGAGTTCCAGTCCAGGATCAAATAGCATTTGATTGTCATGTTTTATTATAAACCTGTCACAGTGATTATATAGCACACACATAAAAGTAGAAAAGTGAAAAACTTAACCATGGTAAGGTGAATACCTCTGTCTCCCTGTGGATGCAAGGACCTAGACTCTCAGATCCAGCTCCCTCCCTTTCGCCCCAGAGTGACCGTTTATTATCCTGCTGTTTATGATGCTCTCCTTTCTAGTTTAGCTTCACCTGCTTTTCGGTTTGATTTTCATAATATTTTAATAGTATAATTTTGGTTATTAAATCTAATTGTAATAGTATTTTAATAACAGCATTTTGACATCATACAGTTTGATAATCAACGCCATTCATTCACATCTGTATCCTCCTTGGCCACATCGGGAAGCTTGTCCTATCTGAGCACTGGTGATGATGGTAGCTTCTGGTCATTTGATGATGGTATTTGCCAGGTTTTTCTACTTTGTGGACTTACTGTTTTCCCCTCTGTAATAGGTACTCTGACACTGAGGACACACCCTGTTTCTTGTGGGACTTTGATCCTAGTTTCGGCAGACATCAATGATTCTGGATGCAAAGCATTTTTACTGTAATGTTAGGCAGGTGCTGGGTGTTCTCTCTCTCTCTTTCACCCATAACTGATAGTTGGAATTCTGCTTGAAGGAAAGCTTTCTGTTCACCCTTGTTTATTTCCGTGTGTCATATGTTTTGCATGTTCTGTTGCTATCATCCTGATGTGTGAGTTGTTTCTGGCTGGGCCAGTGGTGGCCCTGTCACTGGTGCCTGTGTCCTTCTGATGGGTTTCTCTGAGCACCTTCTCACCTCCTGGCATGAGATGTTCAACTACCCTCGTACTTTCCTAGCCTCAGATCTGGGAGTAGCATTCCCTGGTCAAGCCCTGGCCCTCTGAGTGGATAGTGGTTTCCCCAAGCAAAGATCTTAGTGCTAAGTATATTTTCTTTGTCTCTATCCCGTTCGGGGTTTGTAGAGCTTTTTGAGTTCATAGCTTGATATTTTCTATGATTTTGGAAAATTATTGGCCATTATCTCTTCAAAGCATTGCTGCTTCTCCATTCTGTGTCCTCTTTCGTGGGACTGCCGTGCCCCATATTCTCTTACACACATTTCTGTATTTAGCGCCCTTTTTCTCTCTGTGCACCAGTCCACCTGCTCTATAATCTTTTCTTCTGCTGTGTCTAACCTCAGAGTAAACCATCCATTCAAGTTCTTACCCTCAGGTTTTATAGGGTTTCCGTTTTTATGGCTTACTTTGTAAAATTCTTGCCGTGGTTTTAAAATCCATGTCTGGTCACCTGGGTGTTTGGTTCTGAGGTGTTTCTTCATCCCTTCTCCATCTTTTATGGTCATCATTTCAACAGGAAAGAAATTTGATTGTTTATAAGGCTATAAAAATATTCATAGATTCCCTGAAATACAATGACGTGATCTAACCACATCAGTCAACTTTTTGTGAAATTTCTTGGTAAGAAACAGTCTCTGAATCTCACAGGATTACAACAGCAAAGGCTTATTTCTCTCACGTTACATTTATGTTTCTGACTAACTGCATGCAGGTTTCACAGTGGTTTTGTTCCCTTTGTGTCATTCGTTCTGAGACCCGGGCTGAGGGAGAAGCTGCCGTCAGGGAAGGATCAACTTCCCGGCCCAAGTTAAGAGGCAGGGAGGGACTGTGATGGACCCTGAACATGTTCTTGGTCCACGTTCCTGTCTCCCATTCACAGACTGTTGGCCGAGGCAATTCCCGAGGCCGATCTCAGCCAATGGGACGAGGCAGTGGACAAGCTCCTTGCTCAGGGAGGTGCTACGAGTTATGTGGGGGGAGCAGTGAATGACTGGGGCCCATGATACAGTTCATCACACTCTGCCAAAGGATAGTCTCCTGTTTCACAAAGCCATGTGTGCATACAGATGTTAGTGAATAGAGGGCAGGGCATCTAGGGGGCTCAGTGGTTGAGCATCTGCCTTCGGCTTTTGGCATGATCCCAGGGTCCTGGGATCGAATCCCACATTGGTCTCCCCGCGGGGAGCCTGCTTCTCCCTCTGTGTCTCTGCCTCTCTCTGTATCTCTCATGAATAAATAATCTTTTAAAAAAAAGATGTTAGTAAAGAATTATTAATGATAAGAAATATAAACAATAATACAGAACTTCTGGCATTTTTGGTGAAAAGTTATATAGCTCTTAGAAAGATCACTGTAATATCTGGCAACTTAGGAAAATGGTGTGTTAAAGCACGACATAGAGTCAGAATGCCCTGTGACTACAGCTGTGTCCACACACTGTACATTTATAAAACACCTGAAGATGTAAAGATGAAAATAACTGTCTTGGAATGACAGACTTTTGGGTAGTTCTTCATTATTGATCTTAAACTTTTTATAGTATTGTTATTTTGTACTTAAAAATAATTTTGTTTTCTGAAAGGGGAGTTCTCATTCTTAAAGTTAATATCCATTTATCAGAGAAATGTTAGAAAGTACAGAAAAATAGATGAAAAAAGCAAACTCTGGACCTCTGTCCTCAAACCACCTGTGTACCCTGACTGTGTGGTGACTGTTTTGGGTGTCACCATGTTACCTGGTGCTATGTCCTTGCGTTTCCTCCTAGGTCCTGAAAACCCGTGGCTGGTCCAGGCATATGTTTCCGCTGCTAAACACCCGTTTGCTTCTGTGGTGGCTCAGGAGGTTTTTCAGAGTGGAATAATTCCTTCAGATACCGACTTCCGCATCTATAGGGATTTTGGGAACATTCCAGGTATTTTGTGGATTATTGTGGGCTGTGGTGCAATAGCAATTAACCAGAAGAAAGTTTTACTTTTTTACAAGATATGAGCAAACAGCATGTCCTGAGACCATGTTTTCTATGTGAGAGTTGTGTATTCTGAGTCACTGAAACTGATTTCCTGATGTTTTCCTTTTCTTTTAAACTTTGGTCTAATTTAACACTTGACTCTAGAACATGTCATCTTGCCCCACACGTTAGCAGGATGGGGGACAGGAGTGTCGATGGCGAAGTTCTGGTGGCCTCCTCAGCTCCATGTTCCTACTCCTTGGCACATGACTTGTACTGTCTCCCTGACGTGTACTTCCTTAGTCATTATGTACCACAGCTATAGATTCTGTAAGAATTTGGAAGAGAGATTTTGTCATTCATTCACTCATTCATGTGACAAAGCAATCATGCCACTGCTTTGACATTTTGTCTTTTAGGAATTTAATATATTAAGCAAATAGGCTTAAAGAAAGGTGGTTCTTTAAAGCAAAATGATATTTTCTGTTTTTCCTGTGTGTCTCAGGAATTGACTTAGCTTTTATTGAGAATGGATACATTTATCACACCAAATATGACACAGCGGACAGAATTCTAACAGATTCCATTCAGAGAGCAGGTTGGTATTCAAATGTAGACTTTTGATCTATGTTAAGATGGTCTATTAGGGCTGACCTACAAACCTATAAATATCCTGTGGGCTGTGCATTAGGGAGGCAGCGTGTGGGGTGCATAAGCTGGGTGGGGCTTTGGAGTCAGAGAGAAGAGGGCTTGAACTTTAGCCCTGAAGTTTGGGTTAGCAATTCAGTACACAGGACTGTTCACTGTGAGGCATTGGAAAGAGAGCAGGCCCAGGATTAATGATAGGATTGCTGAGCAACGAGCGTGTAGCCGGAATGGAAGCCGTACATTGGAGGGGACACTGGCAAGTGTTTGGGCAGCTTGCCCGGGTGTAGAAAGTTACATCAGTCCAGGTTGGGTGGTGAGGGCAGGTGAGTGGGGTTAACATGCTTTCCAGAGAAGTCTGGAGTAGCCAGGGGAGGGGAGTCTGATGATGTACCTTAATGAAAGAGTTGATAGGATTTGGCCCAGTGCAGAAGAAAGGATGCTCCAGGCAAGAGCAGAGCGTGGGTGGGGTGTGTATGTGTGTTGGTGCATGCACACATGTGTGGATTGTGGGTAAGTAGTGTCAGACAGTCTGAATAGAACTTGTCCAAGAGCTGACCAGTTGGAAGGAAGGGATGAATCCCGTGGCCGGCAGCAGAGACACAGTCTAAGGCCCAGCTGGGGAAGATGGTGCCATTGACCCTGATGGGGATGTGCAAGGGTGACCTCCCCCGGAGCAGTCGTGGGGAGGGGAAGGAGTCCACCAGCTCTGTCAGACATAGACGGAGGAGCCTGGGAATCAGCAGGATGAAAGTACTGATGTGGGGCTAGAGCTCTTGGCAGAATTGGGAATACAGGTGTGGGCATCAAAGGCAAACCATGGAAGCACATTGGATGGGAGGGGGCTTTGCAAGAGGGAAACAAAGGTCTCAGGGGACTCAGCCTGAGCTTTTGGGGAAAACACATTTGAAGGCAGATGGAGAAGCCAGTGACAGAAATGCCACAATAAGGCAGTGGGTGTCTAAGTGGAAGCAGAGAAGTCAGGGTGGGATGAGTGGCGGGAGGACGGCCAGTCATGCAGGGCTTCGCAGGGCTCTGCAGGGCTCCTGCAGCCCGTCGGTGATACAGTGGTCAGTGCTGACCTCTGCTGTGCCAGGCTCTGCTTGCCAGGGACTCTCCCGCTTCCTGGCTGGGGACTCCTCGTTCAGACTTGTTCTGTATTTGGAAGGTCTCCTTGGAGCTTTCACCTCCAGAGCTCTGGCGACCTGGGCTCCCCCGCTGTCGCTGGCTCCCGTGCCACCTCTGCTATGAACAGGCTGCAAAGAAGTGCTTTGACCAGGAGCATTTAGCTAGAAATGTGTCCCTGGCTTCTCAAACCCCACTGGTCCCCCATGATGTCCCAGGGGCCTCTCCTATCTCTATTAATTTTTTATTTTTTTTATTTTTCTATTAATTTTTTAAAGTTGAGATATAATTAACATTCTTTATTCTTAATCCAAATGTTGGGTGTCTGGGAGCTTCCCGGGAGGTTTTGTCTCTCGGCTCAGCACTGTATTTTGGATACCTGGAGTAGTCTTTAAGGTAGATGTTAAAGAAACTGTCTTTGGGTTTGTCAGCAGTGAGGGAAAACTAGTTCTCATCCAAGAGGAAAGGATGAAGGCCTGTTGGCTGAGCGTCTGTCTGGGTGAAGAGGAGACAGTGGGTACCTGGACCTTTGCGAAATTTTGTAAGAACCATGGTGAGGGATTGAGGTCCTAGAAAGCTCCTCTGTTCACATCCTGTCATGTCCCTACTCACACCGTGCACAGTTTATTCAACTTCGTTATCTTTCTGTTCTTTAATAGGTGACAACATCTTAGCAGTTCTTAAGTATCTAGCTACGTCTGATATGTTGCCTTCTTCTTCTAAGTATCGGCATGGGAACATGGTCTTCTTTGACGTGCTCGGCCTGTTTGTCATCGCCTACCCCTCTCGTGTCGGCTCCATAATTAACTACATGGTGGTAATGGCTGTTGTGTTGTACCTGGGCAAAAAGTTCTTGCAGCCCAAACGTCAGAGTAAGTATTTTCCTCTAAATCTGCAGTGCCGGCCTGGGTATAGGAGTCTGCCTTAAGTTTCTCTAGTCCATTTGCCTCTGTCTTTTCACAAAGGCAAAAATCTTAAAGAATCATAACCTCTGATTTATACTGTAAGGCATTTCCAAGCGAGTATCAGATGAATATGCTCATTGCACTTCTGGTTTTGGTGGAGCTGGGACTTCTGATATGTGTGTGCACACCACAGAGGTGCCACACAGGCTCAATGAGAAGTGGTTTGTACAGACTGACCATTAGTGAAAATTCCCATTGAAGTCTCGTCCGCACCACAGACCAGTAATAAGTGTGCTGTCCTGAAGTCTGACTGAACTGCTTCTGGTTAAACCCATTTCCTTCTGCCTGGACGTTGTATCATCCAGCTTGGTATATGCTCTTACAAGGTGGAGCGTCAGTGGCGAGCACCCCAAGTATGGGCCATGCTCCTCCTGTGTTAGCTCCTGTGGGATTTTATGTGGAACTTGGTTTCCCATTCCTGGTGGTACTTTGATACACAGAGCATCCAGGGGTGTGGAAGATGAAAGCCCCTGCTTTCCTGGTCAGGAATGTGTCTGAACTGGAGGACTTAGTCTCTGGGTCTCTGGTGCCCACAGACTCTGGGCAAATGTTGCTTGAATATTATTCGTCAATACCGTCCCTGTTCAAGGTTTTAACAAACCTGACTCCTGGGACATTTGCGTACTGTGCAGTTACCATGGTGGATTTGTTGTTGCACCATTTGCCCCTTTACTCCTGCAGGCTGGCTGTGAGGCTGATGTAAAGTTGGTGACCTCTGCTTTGTATTTTCTCTGCATTAGCCGAAAATTACCCAAAGGACTTCCTCTGTGCACTCGGCATCACTCTGATCAGCTGGTTCACTAGCCTGGTCACCGTGCTCATCCTGGCAGTGTTCGTCTCTCTTATCGGACAGTCTCTGTCGTGGTACAACCACTTCTACGTGTCCGTCTGTTTGTATGGGATGGCGGCCGTGGCCAAAATAATACTCATCCATTCCCTCGCCAAGAAATTTTATTATGTGGTAAGTGTAGGCATATTTACTGATTTCTTTTTGCTACCGTCAAGGATTGAAGACAAAACTCGTGTTTGGCTTCCTGAGCTAGCAAATCGTGTTTGGCTTGATCAGAAAGAACTGGCTCCCAGCACGGAGTTAATTTTCTGGAACGCTTCTTCGGGGGGTTTTTTTGGGAGACTTCGGGTGTTGCTGTAAAGCTGTCAGGTGTTCAGGTGGTTTTGACCACCTGGCCTGTGTCCGCCTCGCCTCTGCCCAGTCTGCTGCGTTTTGTCAGCCGCCCCCCTTCCCCCCCAGCCCTCGTCACCCCTGTGAGAAGCTCCGAAGTCTCTGGGCTGTGAGTTCCGTGAGCGTGTGGCTGTGGTGCCCACCGTCCCCTGTGCTCGGGCAGCTGTGGTACATGGCACAGATGCATAGGAGGCACCTGCTGCCCTGCAAGCCACACCCTGGCTTCTCTCTTGTTTCCTTCACTTGTTATGGCCCATGTGTCATAGATGCAGATTCTGACAGCATGCAGCTGTGGCATGGGGGCTGCAGACCCTGCTGGGGCAGGGGAGCAGGGAGATGGGGTTCAGATGATTGGTGCTGACACAGGGGTAGTGCCATGCTCTTAGGGCTTCCACTGCATATGTTCACTTGGTAGAAATCAAAGTAGAAATTAGGGTTACAGAGTAATGGGACTCATGGTAAACTATGGTAAGAGAGTGACCTGTGGTTTCTAAAGATTTTCTAAGTGAGTTAAAGGGAAAAGCTTTTAGTTCTGTTATTTATCTGCAAGATAGCCAGTACACACCTGTTTTCTGTTCTCCCTGCTAGGGATTAGAGTGGAGACGCAGGAGAGGGTGGTCCAGCGTTTTCCCATAGGGATCTCTGGTGCCTGAACCATGGTCTCCATTTCAGTTTGTGTGAGGATGTGCTCTGAGGAACGCTGCCTGTTAACAAAACCCACTGAAGGAGGGTTCTCTGACATTAGCTGTCTGTTTAGGGATGAGCTAATGCTTGAATCTTAGTGGCTTCAGTTTCTGAAAGGATTATGCCATGGGGCTCTAGTTCACATGCAGCGATGTGTTACCAGACCGTGGGGTGTGGTGGCTAGTGTGCAGGGTGGCAGGACACAGAAATGCCCATTTGTGAAGTTCCAGTTACTTTGACTAATTTCAGTTGTCTGATCATAAAATTTGGGGCTGAAAGCACGAGGGGAAGGATAATGTGTTTCATTTCATGAAGATCCTTAGAGTGCTGGGTGGGCCTGGCACCATGCTGAGGCCTGGTGGTACAGAGATTCGTAAGAACCCAGTCTCTTTCTCTGAGGGGCTCACAGCTTCATCCAGGAAGGTAGGGAGACCAGCAATTATGGCACATTGGGATGAGCTGAAAGAGTGACGTGTTCACAGCACTGTGGGACCACAGGACGGCTGTGGAAGTCAGGAAGACTTCCTGAAGGAAGCGATAACATTGAACTGGGTTTTTGAGGTGTGAGTACAGGGGTGCAGATGGAGAGCAGGTTGATGGGTGGTCAGAGGTGGGAGAGCATGAGATGCATTTGTGTCATGGTCAAGAAGGTCAGTGTGGCGAAGACGAGGTTGATGGCACAAGAACCAGACAAGTAGGCCAGCGTGAGGCTAGAACATGACACCGAGAATCAGGGCGGCCACCATTAGTCTCTTCTGAGAAGGACAGTTAGTGGGCGAATGGAGATAGTGTGCAGAATGGGGGCAGAGGGCAGGGCTGGCAGGGACCCGGTTCCAAGAACGTCTGTGTGATCATTGGCTGCGGTTTGGGGGTTTAAGGTGCCATCGGCGCTGCTGAGACCCGGGTTTTTAACCACCTGAGTGGTTCTTGGCTTCAAAGAGAATCCTAAGAATTAGTTTCTTTCTGATTACTTTTAAAGACTGTGCCTCTTGGCACTGTGTTGAACATCAAAGTGTTCCACAGCCGTGGCCTTCTGTTTCTGGGGTGGGGGGAGGTGTCAGGAGCCCGGACAGGTGTGGAAACACACTACTTTAACTGTTGTGAGCTCTAGAAGTAACACTCGTGCCCTGGGCTCTTCTGGCTTGGGGTTTCTGCCCCAAAATGATGACTCTCATGTTTGTGTGAGCAGAACCCCTGCTGCCGAGGCAGTAGGGGGCGGCACGTTCTCAGGGGCTGCAGGTGCCTCTCCTGGAAACATGGATACAGAGGCCCGCAAGCCGGCAGGAATACAGCTGCGGGGGGCCTGCAGTTCTGCAGCCGTGCTGCTAGTGGTGCTGCAGAGCCAAGCTACCCTCCCCAGGCCCCTCTCTCCTCACCTTGAAAGTCTTTGGATGTTGTGTTAATAGAAAAGCTTACAGGGACGAATGTTTTTAGGAGAGTCCTTTCTTCTATTTTAGTGTTTCCAAAGGTGACTTCTAGGCTGGGGAGGAAGAGCATGGAGTGCGCTCAAGTCAGGATGTCTTTTCCCTGGATGATTAGATGCCCCTTTCCCGTGCAGTGATCTGGATTCTTTCCGTCCCGACAGGAGGAAAGACACTTTGTTAGCGCTTACTTCAAGTTCAGTGCAAAATGTAGCTCTCCTGAGTGATGGTGACGATGGTGCAATAGAAGTGCTTTGTAGATGGCCCACGAACGAGACTCCTGGTACAGTTTTCTCTCTTTCAGAATGCCAGTGACCAGTATCTGGGAGAAGTGTTCTTCGACACCTCGCTGTTTGTGCACTGCGTCTCTCTTGTGGCTCTCACGTCTCGAGGACTGTGCTCGGCGTTTATTAGCGCTGTCTGGGTGGCCTTTCCCTTGCTCACAAAGCTTTGCGTGCACAAAGACTTGAAGCAGCATGGTAGGGCATTTTGGGGTTTGATGCAAATGGGGAAATACCTTAAAATGTCTACAACAAGACTTGCAGGGACTGTTTCCTTTTTTTGGTCCCTTGGTGTAGGCTTTCAAGACTGTTGCTGTTTGTTCTTTTAAATTTTCAGATCACACAGACTTTCATCCTAGGCCTCATGCCCCATGCCATTCTCACGTTTGCGAACACATGGTGATGTCTCACGTACATATTTTTTTGTTTCATTCTAACTTGTATTTCGTTGCCCCTGAATGAAAGTGTTCTGTCTCATGTATAGACGCCAGTGTTATCAAATCTGTATCGCGCTGTAGCATTTCAGAGATGTGTGTTTTCTTTCTCTTTTTCCCTAGGTGCCCAAGGAAAATTTATTGCCTTCTACCTTTTGGGGATGTTTATCCCTTATCTTTACGCGTTATACCTCATCTGGGCAGTGTTCGAGATGTTTACACCAATTCTTGGGAGGAGTGGTTCTGAAATCCCACCTGACGTTGTGCTGGCTTCCATTTTGGCTGGTTGTACGATGATCCTCTCTTCTTATTTTGTAAGGAAAAAACATTTAAAATTTTTTTTCATTTTACACACACACACACGTGTGTGTGTGAGGAGTTTAGCTATAGTAGATTCTGTGAAACAGCGTTGCTAATGCTTTATTGAGAAACACCTATACAGAATGGGGAACGTGTGTGCAGAATGTGGGTTTACTGGTAAAAAGATGTGAAATGGTTTTTGTCTTGTTCTGTTTTTTTATTTCCTTGTCCTTCCAAGTCCTCTGCTTTTACCTCTTCACGGCTTTCAGACTACCTGGATGTGAATTTGTAGAGCGCATACCAGCCAAGTAATCAGCTCTTACTTGCCCAGATTTTGCTGGGCAGCGGGTTTTGAGAATGACTCCCAAGAGTGTGTTTTCAGCTTCCAGTGAAAGGCAAGTGTTAGCAAAGACATGGTAGTTTTATTGTTTTTAAAATTTTATTTATTCATGAGAGAGAGAGGAAGAGACACGGGCAGAGGGAGAAGCAGGCTCCACACAGGGAGCCTGATGGGTGGGACTCGATCCCAGGTCTCCAGGATCACGCCCTGAGCTAAAGGTAGCACTAAACCACTGAGCCACGGGGCTGCCCAACATGGTAGTTTTATTAGTGCTCCTAGAGCTGCTGGAGGGAGACTGCATCTAATGAGGCTTTTCCTGTCATCACTCCGCTAACTACCTGGCCGCAAGCACCGCAGGGTTCCTTCCTGGGGCCTTTGTGGGTGACAGACACTTGGGATGAGTGTCACAGGCCTGGTCATTCTGCTCTGTCTGTGCTCAGCCTGTGCAGGGAGAGTCCTCCCTGTGCCACCCCTGCTTCTCCTCCTTGGGACTCCAGAGGGAAGACTAGACCCAGTGTTAGAGCAGCTCCAGGCAGAGTTCCACCCTCAGCACAGTGTCATAGGGCCCAGACCCTCTAGGGGAGGCCGGTCTTTGTGTTACGGCTCTTTTTGTTGGCATTCCTGAGAATAAGAAGTAATTAAGTAATTACTGAATATAGATACACTCCAAGATCTGCAGTAAGGCAACTAAATAGAAAAAGTACTTGTGCCTTTATTATAGTTCTTTCCTCCACAGAGATAATGGCGAGCCTTTCTATAGCCATAGGGTAAAGGGCACGTGACGTAGAGGTTGGAATTTAGAGACAGCACGTAAGGATACCACGTGCGTGGTCAGCAGCATCCATGCATGTCCCTCAAACAGGCAGCAGACAGCCATGTGCATACCTGTGTGTCCAACTCCGGTGAGCAGCTTTTGGGCATGTACTTGTGTGTGATCAGCAGACGAAGTCCAAGCATTCCAGCCATTCTGCTTTTAATATAACGATTCAGTTCTTACTGGTATTTGCAGGATTGCATACCTTATTGGTATGGAAAATTCTAAAATGCTCTTTGTTGCCTCTAGGGTTTACTACTTCTGGTTTTAACATTAAGCCTTGAAATTCTCCGTGCATGTCAGTGGAGGGTTTCACTGCTGTGGGAAATGGGTTTCATCACATGTAGATGGGGTCGGTATCCAGAGTCAGCGGAGTCCTGGACTGGGTCCCCACCGTCAGTGGGTGAAAGCTGCCAGTGCCCAGAAGTGATGACCAAAATGTGTGGCATTTCAGTTCCATCCCATGTGTAACAAGACAAAATAAGCCCTGAAAACTTCACTATGGAAACTTGGGAACCATGGAAAGAGGATTAAAGTATATTGCTTTTTGAATTTTATCTTACTACGAAAGCTTTTGGAGAGTGCCTTTTGGAATACTTTGAAACACCGTTTATTTTTCATTAGAACGTGAAACGGCTGTGCTACCAGGGGCGGGCCTCCTTCACTCCGTTACTCTGGGGTGGCGTTGGAGGGGCTGACGAATGAGCCAGCCCAGGTGGGAATTAGACCATAATGCAGATTTCACAGAGCTTCTCTTTCGGCCCTTGGGAATTTATTAAGTACATTTGTCCAGAAGCAGTTCCATGCCTGTCTGGTGGCAGGTTAGCAGGTCCTAGGATTGTACCGAAGAACCCCAAGACTACAGCTCAGTGACATTGGGATACGCTTGGGAACAGGACAGCTCACGCGGACACTGCCGGACCCTTCTCATGTTTCTCTTCGTTTTATTTTGCACACATTTGGGAACCTGGAGTGATGGGTGACATAACATCTAAGACGGAAATAAGAGTGAAATTGAAGGTGATGGAATCCAGACAGCACTTCACCTCCCAGCCCTTCCTTGGGAACACGTTTCATTCACCCCATTACCAGACCTCCTGGAGAAAATGATGGAAGGGGCAGCAGACGTGCCTCATGCTTTGAAGCGGGAATGTGGATGTGGAAACGGAGCTCACACAGGCTGTAGGACATGGGGTTGCGGCTGGGTGGAGATGGCAGGAACCACAGCGTGTGACAGGGAGGGCTTATTTTGACCTGAAAGCCTCTCAACACCTAAACTGGGCAGCCTTCCAATGGAGGGGAAATCATTCCTTGGGGAGCTATTTGACACTTTTCTGGGCAACCACATTTTATAATTTTGTGACTGTTAGGACAGAGAGGGACAGACAAGGTAATAATTTGTGTTTTGCAAACTCACTGCCTTAGCCATTTGTTTCTTAGCTGTCTTGTTTCTGTGCTCTTGGTGTAAAAACACAAGACCATTGATCCTAAGACCAGTACCATTTTGCTGGAGATGACCTTGGATGGGATATCAATACACAATGGCTATAAAGTCCTTAATTTTATATAGTAGAGCATCTGGTAGGTTACAAATGTGTGCCTTATTTCTCCTTTTTATCTCCATGAACAT
Organism: Nyctereutes procyonoides; assembly: GCF_905146905.1. Taxonomy (NCBI): domain Eukaryota; kingdom Metazoa; phylum Chordata; class Mammalia; order Carnivora; family Canidae; genus Nyctereutes; species Nyctereutes procyonoides. The sequence goes on along the minus strand of NW_026575146.1, from coordinate 60,361,181 downwards.
ATGTTCACATTCATGCTCTCCTTACTGACCCTAGAGGGTGAGTGATAAGGGGGAGCAGGCATGAAGGGAGCTGGGACTGGGTCAGTGTGGTGGCATGCAAACCCCCTGGGGATCTGTGGGCATATTCTGAGAGTTGTGTGTTGCCCACAACCTCTATGTCCGTGATCTCATTACCATGAAGAAGCGTTTGTAGGACATGCTAGATGCCCACCTTGAGGCTGAGCCACTTGCTGTTCCTGCCCAACATCAGATGTGCTGTTTCAGACGGCATTGACTGTGGCTGCCTGGCACTGAGGGGGGATAGGCCCACAGGTGGGGTCCTGGAGGCACATCGGAGTGCAGGCTCAGACCAGGCTGTCGCTGCGGCCCATCACACAACTGTGAGGAGTGGGACTTGACCTTTGTTGGAATAGGCTTGCTTACGCTTAAAATCTTATCTCTGGTCCTTTGACAAAAAAGCCTGATGTCATGACGTCTGGTATACTGGTGTCGAACGTGTAGTGGTTAGCAGGGGCCTTGACAGAATCAAAAGTAAAATGCAGTCGTGGTTTGAGTGGGGGTGGGTCTCTGTCCTGGTGTCCTTGCCAACTGAACCAAGACCCCACCTGGGAGTCTTCTCCCGTCCAGCTGGTGGTCACCTGTTTATCTGGGCTCTAGCCCGTGATGGAAAGGCCTAAGTGGGGCCTGTTTGCTGTGGCAGCATGCTCACATGCTCACACGTGCTGGCAGGTGCTCTTTGCGACTGGTTGGGTGACACCTGTTACAGAGCAAAGGCAGTAAAGACAACTCTGTGCCCACAGTGATTTTTCTATTTCTGTGTCTCATGTTTTAGATTAACTTCATCTACCTTGCCAAAAGCACCAAAAAAACCATGCTGACTTTAACTGCAGTGTGTATGGTCACCTTCCTCCTGGTCTGCAGTGGCGCATTCTTCCCGTATAGCTCTTATCCCACCAGTCCAAAGCCAAAGAGAGTGTTTCTTCAGGTAAGAGCAGCTTCGCGTGTGGTTCTGGAGGGGGAAGCCCTGTGTTGCTGAGCTTTGCTAGTCAACAGGAAAACCAGCAGACGTGCCTGCCATTGACCTATTTATTTAGTTGTTCTCAGCTGTTCCCTGTAAGGCAGTGAGGAGACTGACCCCCATGAGGCTTTCTTTCTAGCGAGACATGCTTTCTCCCAGGAGCCTGAACCAGACATGTCAGCTTATTGGTTATTGTTCAAATGACAAAAATGCAAATATGTGCTGTGGGGTAATGAGCTTTCAGAAGTACAGGTGGTAAAAACGTCTGTGGGCCAAGTAAAAGTCCGAGTTCATCAGGCAAAACAAAATTGATATTTTAAAATGCTGGTACAGGTGATCTCAGGTAGCCTTTGAGGTAGGATGTCATGATGAAAATATAACTTAGGAAACTAGTAGCACAGGATTTAGAACTTGTGTGGATTTTAGATTTTTGGCAAACTTTCTGAAATCGGTGATAGAAGGCAGGGAAAGAACTAAGCTGCCTTATTTCTAGTCATTCTCAGCCTTAGAGGTTGCAAAACAGAAAAGCCAACTTCAAACAGGGGCACTTGGATGGTTTGGTCGGTAGGGCACAGGAGTCTTGGTCTCAGGGTCGTGAGTTTGAGCCCTGCATTGGGTGCAGAACCTATTTTACAAAAAAAAAAAAAAATCTTAAAAAAAAAATCATAACCCAGATAAGTATCCAGGGATTTGAATAAATGATACTAACACTCAAATGTAAATGATGAGGGAGGAGATGCTGACAAAGGGCCAACTGTTCCTTGTCTGTAACAGTCTTGGAGGACACAGCGATACACTCAGTGTGACGAACTTGACAATTTACTTCAAAAACTTTGAAGAAGAGCTGATTTTTAGGAGATTGAATTTTTATAATTAAATTAGTAGTTAGGAAAAGGGACATTTTTATTTTTAAAAACTGCTTTTCTGATTTATTTGGGGTTCTCTTGTTCTCCAGTGATAGAAGTTGACAAACTTTTCCCAAAAAGGGTCAGGTAATAAAGACTTGGGGCCCCACCAGCCTTAATGGCCTCTGCCGCAGCTCTGTGGAGCCCATGCAGCCGCGCCTGCATGGAGGAGCCAGCCGGGCTGTTGACAGGCGGGTCGTGGGCTGTGCAGCCTGCGGGCTCCGGTTCTCCTCCCCCTGCCCTCCACACCCCTCCCTGTTCTGTGCCATATTCTTCGGGCTGTTTTCTGCCGTTAAGGAAGCTGGTCTAGGTGGAGTGTGGTGCTTTGCAGAGTCGTCAGGCCCACGTCTGTCATCTAGTGGTGAACTTAGACTCCGTCTCTGCATGGAATTAGCTTCAGAGTACACTGAGAGGGAAGAGTGGGTGTGTTCATTTCAGGACATATTTGTTTCCAGCCTTCATGTAAATGGAGGCTTCATTCTAATGCTCATGTCTTCTAAATCTAAAATAGGTTTTCAGAAGAGTCTTCATGAGATTTAACTATATAAATGTATTTGTAAGAAATAATAAAAACTTTGTATATCTGCTGTTGGGCTTAAAACAACATAAGCAGTACCTGTAGGACCCGAGTGTCCCCTTCTTGATCCTGCCCCACCTCCCCCTCCCCAGAGAAGTCCTCCTGGTCTTGACATTTAGGGTTAATTGTTACCTTTTCTTCACCACGTACCTTCACCACGTCAGGATCCCTGAACAGGAAGGTGCAGTTTGCCCTTTTTGAACTTGTTACAGATAAAGCCATACCTAACAAATACTCCTTTGTGACTTGCTACGTTTTGCCCAGCAGCACGCAAGAAGCTTCCAACGTTGATTTGCATCCCTGTGGTTCAGTTGACCTCTGTGGGGTGATGCCCCTGTTCACTTGCCCCTCTACTGTTGGGTATTTGGGTGGCTTGCAGTTTTGGCTAATGTGGATGGTGCAGAGTCAGTACTCTTGTACCTTGCACGAGTTTCTCTAAGGCACACAGAACGGAATGGCTGCTTGACGGGCCTCAGTTTCCCAAGGTGGCTGTGCCCACCCCTTCCCCTGAAACCTCCCCCCCCCCCCCCCGCAGTGGGTGAGGGTTTCTGTTGCCACACAGGTTCTTGGTATTGTCACATTTACTCGTTCATCTGGAGGCGATGTGGGCAAAGGAGTTGGAGTAGCAGCTTTCTCATTAGTCTGTCCTTCACAGCACATGACTAGAACATTTCATGATCTGGATGGAAACGTCATTAAACGGGACTCTGGAATATGGATCAATGGGTTTGATTACACTGGAATGTCTCACATAACCCCTCATGTTCCTGAGATCAACGACACCATTCGAGCTCACTGTGAGGAGGATGCACCACTCTGTGGTTTCCCGTGGTACCTCCCGGTGCACTTCCTCATCAGGTTCGTCTTTTGTCAGGTCCTGTCACCGAGGGAGTGCTCCGCTATTCATGCTGGTTCACACACAAGCCCAGTGCTGTGTAGGCCAGGTTTTCCTTCACTACAGGAGTTCCCCTCCTTTGGGATTAAGCACTCAGAAGGTTACTGTTGCTTTTTCAAATTTAGGAAGTCTTCCCTCTAGAAACCTGAGTGATTGGAAAGGCTGCCTCTTCAGCTGTTCTAATAGCAGTTCAGCATCAGTTTCAAATTGTTTTATTTCTGGGATGTTTTCGTGGTGTGGTAGTAAAGGGCTGGATAAGAAGGAAGAGGCTGGGTGGTGGCCTCAAGATCACATAGGATCCTTTGTTCCTAAATCTGGGAAGGTTACATCCTATGGTAACGGGCTTTAAGAGTACCTAGCATAATTTGTCCTGTCCACCAGAGATTATTTTCATACCCCAAAATGTGAGTTGTATTTGGACCATTTCCATGACTCAGAGATAGCGGTCAACTTCTTAAGCATCCTAAATACTGAAGCTACCTTTCCAAATAGGAAAAATTGGTATCTTCCTGCTCCAGAAGTTTCTCCAGGAGATCCTGCTCATTTCAGACTTGTGTCCAAGGAACAGACACCCTGGGATTCTGTAAAGCTGACGTTTGAAGCAACAGGTAAGTCATAGGACAGTTTTCTCTTCTCTCCTTCACTTTTTAAAATTCTTTAAACTTTATTTTTTAAAGTTTTTAATTATTTATTTGAGGGTGAGCACAAGTGGGGGATGGGAGCAGCAGAGGGAGAGGGAGAAGCAGACTCCCACTGAACAGGGAACCCAACATGGAGCTCCATCCCAGGACCCCGAGATCATGACCTGTGCTTAAAGGCAGATGCTTCACCGACTGAGCCAACCAGGGGCCCCCATTTCTTAAAATTCTTAATAAGTATATATTCATTCCTTAAATGATGGTGATTAACAACATAGGAAGAACCTAGTGCTTCTAATTAGGAGCACTTGAAGCTCATTAAGATTTATTGAAGAAAATTTATTAGACTATTTTTTTTTAGAGTGGTGTTAGATTTACAGAAAAATTGAGCAGAAAACAGAGCTCCCCTCCACCTGCTGCCTTATTAATACCTTGCCTTAGAGTGTGCACTTGTTCTTAACATGGATGAGCCGGTGGTAGCCCATGTTCCTGGCTCACATTAAGGCCCAGTTTGGTGCTGGTGTTGCAGACTTCTGTGGGTTTGACTACTGTGTAGTGTCATGTACCCTGCAGCACACACAGTACGCTCCCCGCCCCAGAATCCCTGTGCTCCCCCATTTGTCCCTCCTCCACACTCCCACTGGCAAGCAGTGACCTTTGTTACTATTTCTACTGTTTTGCCTTCCCCAGGATATCCTGAAGCTGCAGTCATATAGTCTGGAGCCCTTTGCAGACTGGTAGCGATCTGCATTTCAGAACCTTTGGGTCCTTTGGGGCTCAAATAATTCTTGCTGCTTTTGCTGCTGAATAGCGTTACGGACACACCAGTTTATCCCCTCCCCTGCCGAGGGACAGATTGCTTGCTTGCTTCCAGTTTGTGGCAGCTGCGAATAAAGCTGCCATAAAACATTTGTTTGCAGGTTTTCTTCTTGACATGTTTTCACCTCACCTGGATAAAACCTAGGAGTACAACTGCTAGATTGTATGGTTAGCCTATGTTTACCTTTGTAAGAAACAGCCAGACTCTTGCAGGGTGGCTGCACCATTCTGTATTCTCAGTAGTGTTGGGTGCTGTTGGTGTCTGGGATATTAGCCCTTCTGCAAGATACGGAGCCATATCTTACTTTTGTTTCCATTTGCAGTGCCCCAGTTACCTAGGGTGCTCCCGGAGCACCTCCTCATTGGTTACGTGCCCTCTGTGTGTCACCTCCGGTGTGGTGTCTATTAATTGGGTTGTTTTCTGTTGACATTTTAAGAGTTCTTTGTGCCTGTGGATATTTATATCAGATAAGTGATTTGCAAATATTTTCTCCCAGTCCGGGTCGTCTTTTCATTCTCTCGACAGTTTTCCACAGAGTATGTTTTTAAATTCAACGAAGTCCGATGTTCTCAGCTTTTCTTTCATGGGTCATGAATTTGGTGTTGTGTCTAAAAGTTATCACCAGACTCAGAGTCTCTGGATTTTCTCTGATGGTTACCTTCTACAAGTTTAGTTTTGTATTTTATATTTAGATCTATGAGAGATACATTTTGAGTTAATTTTTGTGAGAGGTGTAAGGCCTCTGTGAAGGATTTTTTTTCTTTCTTTGCACGTGGATTTCCAGTTGTTCCAGTAGCATTTGTTTAAGACTATTTGAGATCAGTTGGCTGTATTTGTGTGGATCTATTTATGGGCTCTCTGTTCTGTTTTCCTTACTGGTTTCTCTACTTAACCATTGCGGCACACTCTTGACCAAGTATTAAAGGTGGGTAGTATCAGTTCTCTCCAACTTTATTCTTCAGCATATTGCTTGTCTTTTGTTTTTCCATTTAACAGTTTGTCGAGATCCACTGTAGAACTTTCTGGGGTTCTGACTGGAATTGCACTGAAATCTATAGATCAAGGTGGAAAAAATGACATCTTAATTATTTTTTCCCATCTGTGACATGGAATGTCTCTCCATTTATTTGTTTTCTTTCATCAGAACTGTGTTTTGTGGGTTTCCTCATATAGATTGTGTACAGCTTTTCCTAGATCTGCATCTAAGTATTTCATTTTTGGGGATACTAATGTAAATAGTATTTTTCCTTCATGGTATATGGGAAAACAGTTGATCTTTTTTATTAACTTTGTATCCTTCAACCTTGCCATAGCTGTTTGTTAGTTCCAGTAGTTTTTTTGTTGATTCTTTGGGATTTTCTACATAGATGATCATGTTGTCTGCAAACAAAAATAGTTTTATTTCTTCCTTCCCAATATTTCATCTTTTGTTACCTTTTCTTGTCTTACTGTATTAGCTAGGACTTCTAGTATTGTGAAAGTGCTGAGGAATAGTAAGAGTGGAAACCATTGTCCTGTTCTCAGTCTTAGTGGGGGAAAGCTACATTTTTACCAAGTATTGTATTAGCTGTGGACTTTTTTTTTTTTTTTTTTTTTACTTATGATAGTCATACAGAGAGAGAGAGAGAGGCAGAGACACAGGCAGAGGGAGAAGCAGGCTCCATGCACCGGGAGCCCGACGTGGGATTCAGTCCCGGGTCTCCAGGATCGCGCCCTGGGCCAAAGGCAGGCGCCAAACCGCTGCGCCACCCAGAGATCCCTAGCTGGGGACTTTTTTAAAAAGATTTTATTTGTTTGACAGAGAAAGAGAAAGAACTCACACAAGCAGAGGGAACAGGAGAGAGCCAGCCCAACATGGGGTTCAATCCCAGGACTCTGAGATCATGACCTGAGCCGAAGGCACATGCTTAACCAACTGAGCCACCCAGGCACCCCAGTTGTAGCTTTTCTGTAGATGCTCTTTTTCAGGTTGAGTAAAAATTCCCCTCTATTTTTAGTTTGCTGAGCTCTAAGTGTGAATAGGCTTTGGATCTTGTCACGTGCTTTTCTCTTTGCTAACATGACCATGTGCTTTTTCTTCATCAGCCTATGGATAATAGTGATGGATTACATTAACTGATATTTCAGAGGCTGAACCAACCCTACATCCATGGAATAAATCCCACCTGGTTGTAATATAGAATTCTTTTATGCATTGTTGGATTTGGTTTGCTAACATCACGTTGAGGATTGGTTCTATTTCTCTGGAGAACTCTACCACAAGAAGTTCATTTTTAGAAGTTCCTGCTACTGTTCACTTTGTATCATTCCTTGAGCTTTATATAAATGGAATTTTCCAATATATAATATTCTGGGTCATTAAACATAATGATTTTGAGATTGAGCTCAGTTGTTCTGAAGTATTCACATTTGGAGTCTGAGAATTCCAATTGTTCTACAGTCTCGCCCGCGTTTGCTCTCCTTTCCCTCGTGCCATTTCTGTGGGGCATGTAGCAGTAGCTCTTGCATTTCCCGGATAATGATGTGGACACACTTCCAAGTGCGTGTTGGAAGATATTCAGGTATCTTGTTTTGTTTCATTTCTTTTTCCCTTTTAAACATTGAGTTTATTGACCTGCAGGAGTGGGTATGTTCTAGGTCACAGACCATTATCAGATCTCTGTGTATCAGGTACCCAGATTTTCTTGTCCATTCATTTTCTCAAATGGTCATTTGATGTGCAGAAGTCTTCAATTTTTATGAATTCCAATTTATCAGATTTTTCTTGAGAATTAGTACTTTATGTACCCTTTTTAAAAAATCCTGTCTACCTAGAGGTCACAAAGATAGACTCTCCTGTTTCCTTCTAGAAGCTTCATAGCTTTAGCTGTTAGTTTAGGCCTATGATATACCTTGAATTTTTGTGTGTGGTGTGCAAGAGAGGTCAAGGTTCTTTTTTTTCATCATGGATATCCAGTTGTTCTAGCATTATCTGTTGAAAACATTTACTTACCCTATTGAACTGCTTTGGCATCTTTGTCAAAATTATTTGTATATACCTCAACTTTGCCCACTTTTTACTGAACTTCCTTTTTTGAAAAGTAGCTTGTTTGGTGTTTGTATTTTTTGGTGACTGTGGCCATCATTATATTTACTGTAAACAGAAAATAATTATACCTATCATGCTAAGGCATAGTTAAAGAAAGGACTTGAAAATCTAGTAAGGAAAGCTGGAGGACACAAAACAGTAGTTGTGAAACAATAAAATTTGGTAGTTAACTAACAGAATGAAACAGTTACAGGAAATTAAGTGCCTCAACTGGCACTTTTGAAGATGTATACTTTGTTTTCCCTAGGCTTTTAAAATTGAATTGGAAATAAATTTGTTTTGCACCAACCACCAATGCCAATTATTTCTGATTTTTCTTTAATCACCACCTTGTAAAAAGGAAGCACTGAAAAATCTAAACTTTTATCCTTTATGCACAATTTAGAGAATTCCAATAAAATTCAGGTTCCTGGCAGTCAAGTTACACATCTACTGCCCTGTGTTGTTTGGTTACACCTGTCAAGAAATCAGGGGAAAAAAATATTTGTGTATGTGTGGGTCATCTGTGTATCAGTTACCACATATTTAACAGAGCGCCATACAAAAACAGACCTCAAGTATAACTTGTTGACTATTGTGTATCATCTGCAAATATTGTCTTCCTTCTTCTTTACCCGTTCTTAGGTCTGTAATTGGCGTGTCTTTGGTGGCTGATGCAGCCCACATGGTGTGGGGTGGGTGGGGCCATGTGGGGCATGAGCAGGCATCCTTGCTTTAGGTAGAGCACAGATCTCTAGTGTTGCCCAGCATGTGAGGAATGAGCCTTAGGCCTGAGGTACAGACCTGGTGACATGATAGGCAAAGGTGTTTATCACGGGTCATTTCTTGAGTGTTTTTATAAGGAATGGGCTTTAATTTGGGGAAAGGCCTCTCACAGCATCTTATAAAGGGGAATCATAGAATTTTTCTTCCTTGGATCTTTTAATATTGTGTATTCCACTAAGGCCATGGCTTTTTTTCTTTGCATGATACTGGATTTTGTTTGCTAATGTTTAGCAATTTTGTGTTAATACAAGTGATAGGTACATGTTTATTATTTGAATTCAATCAATTAACATGTAATACTGGTTTCAGAGGTAGAGGTCAGTGACTCATCCATCTTATAGAACACCTGTGCTCATCATATCACCTGCCCTCCTTCATGTCCGTCACCCAGTTACCATCTTTATTTTTGTTGGGCCCCCTTTAATCAGGATTAGGTATGTGTTACATATGATAAATACATAGACATCATGAAATGGTAAGTGTTCCTTGATTTCTAATGCCTTGGAAGCATTTGAACAATCTAGTTGAAAAGTTGGCTTGCATTCCTCTCTGAAACCATCTGGGCATCATGCTTTTTCTGCAGGGGTAGTTTTTTTTCATGGGAAATCAGTCTGCTTAAGATGTATGCCTGTCTCGCACAGTTTTAGGCCTCCATTTTCCTTAAAAAGTATCCATTTCATCTGGGTCCTCCAATTTAATAGCATAGAGGTCTGCCAAAGTAGCCACATGTGATTTTAAACACCTCTTCTGTTTATTTTTATTCTTTTTGTATTTTACTCCATTCTCCTTACCTCTGCCTTTTACTTAACCAAGTTAGCTAGTAGTAGTAAGTAAAAAAATCTGTTCTTTTTTGTAAAATTAAGTTAGGTCTGTTTAGTTCTTATTCTCTTTTGATTCCTCTTTGCTTTACCTGTATTATTTCCTTCATTGTTTTTCTCTGTTGTACTTTTATTTCACTGAAAAAAACATTTATTGTTTTATTTATTGGATTTTCCTCTTGTCACTGCTTTTACATGTACTGAGTAGTTTGATATGTAAAATTTTCATTATTTACAAAAAAACCTCTTATTTTTATTTATTTATTTTTTTAACCTCTTATTTTTAAAAGATTTATTTCTTTATTCCTGAGAGACACAGAGAGAGGCAGAGGAAGAAGCAGGCTCCTTGTGGGGAGCCCGATGTGGGACTTGATCCCAGGGCCCCGGGATCATACCCCTGATCCATCTGTAATTTTTGTTTGGATTTCTTAACCTGAGTCTTTTATATGTTTGTTTATTTTTAAGGATGTAGAGAAAGAGCACGTGCAAGTGGTGGGAGAAATGAAGAGAATCCATGTACACTCCCTGCTGAGCAGGGAGCCCAACCCGAGCCTGGTCCCACAAGACCATGACCTGAGCAGAAACCAAGAGTTTGAGCCACCCCAGAGTCTTTTATTTTTTTAAAGATTTTATTTATTTATTCGTGAGAGAGGCAGAGACACAGGCAGAGGGAGAAGCAGACTCCATACAGGGAGCCCAACATGGGACTTGATCCCGGGTCTCTAGGATCTGGCCCTGGGCTGAAGGAGGCACTAAACCTCTGAGCCACCTGGGCTGCCGCCCCCATCCCCCAGAGTCTTTTAAATTGTTTTTAAAATCTGCACGTAGAAGACCATTTTGTTTTGTTATTGACAATTTAAGGTTTACTGAATTATGGTGTTACTTGTAATATTTCAACTTTATAGAACCGATATTTTCTTTATAAGCTACTATTTTATGAATGTTTTTTGCTTATTCTACATGCTGATAACGCAGAATTTATCTTCTAAACTTAGGTATATTTATCCCCATGATCTACTTCACTGACCATTAGTTTTCACGTTTAAATCCTTTTTGTTCAACTGATGTTTCATGTGACAATGGACTTACCAGTGTCTTTCTGCATATCTTTTTGCATCTCCTGTAGTTTTGCTTCATCAGGCAGTTGCTGTCACTTGATGCACAGAATTCACAATTTTGTATCATTCTGAATTAAAGCTTTTAGTATTAAAAAATGCCTTTTGGGCAGCCTGGGTGGCTCAGCGGTTTAGTGCAGCCTTCGGGCCAGGGCCTGATCCTGGAGACCTGGGATCGAGCCTGCTTCTGCCTGTGTGTCTGCGTGCCTCTCTCTCTGTCTCTCATGAATAAATAAAATCTTAAAAACAAATAAAAAGTGCCTTTTTACAATGTAATGCATTTGTTTTGAATCCTGTTTAATTTTTTTTTCTGAGATGATTTTTCTTTAAAGATTTTATTTAGAGAAATCGAGCAGGGGGTGCAGAGGGAGAGGGAGGAGCAGGGAGCCCGCTATGGGACTTGACCCCAGGACCCAGAGATCATGACCTAAGCCAAAGGCAGATGCTCAACCAGAGCCCCCCAGGCTCCCCGAAAGAGGTCTTTTTAAAAACTCTTCACTTGCCTGAAATACCTTTGTTCATGTTGTTATTTTTATCCTTTCTGAACCTAAGTATGTTTGTTGAATATGGTAGATGATTGGGTCTGGATTTTAAGCCAACTTGAAATTTTTTTCCTTTTAGTTGCTGATTAGGTCTCTTCACATTTATTTTTATGACTGGTGCATTTGTCCTCAATTTGGTGCTTTATTTGCTATATTCCTTTTTTGTAGGGAAGGTCGTCTTCGCTCTTTAAAAAAACTATTTGCTGGCATTTAGGAAGGTCTATATTTTTGTTTTGACGATGTATGTAACCTTTGACTATCTCAGTTTTTCGTGGCCTTGGCTTCACAAGCCTCTACAAGTCTGCTCCCTCCACGTTCTCTCCCTGTCAGTGTTGGGTGCCTATGACATCTCAGTCTCCTACCACTTTCGTATTGTGTGTGGGTATATTGCAATCCTGTCTATTCCCTTGCTATAGTTTTTGAAGTTTTTTTGGTTAGATGAAGCCTATTCCCTAGATTTCTGACAGACTCATGCGCACTAGGTTCTTATATCACTGTAAATTCTTGGCCTTTTCCTGTTGGGCCTCATTGATACCAGGAGTGGAATTGATAATACGGGGCTGTAGTAGGAGGATCTTCAGGGGACAGGAGGCGAGTCCTTCCTAGCCTGGCTTGGTGGTGAGGGTAACCCCTCTTCCTCTCCTTACAGGACCAAGCCACATGTCCTTCTACGTTCGAACCCACAAAGGGTCAACACTTTCTCAGTGGTCTCTTGGCAATGGCACCCCAGTCACAAGTAAAGGCGGGGACTACTTCGTATTTTACTCCCACGGGCTCCAGGCCTCTGCATGGCAGTTCTGGATTGAAGTACAGGTGAGAATTTCCCAGCTTTGCTGCCGTGACTGGTCAGGTTCCGCGGTGGCATCTGGGATCATTATTCTGCCTTCATAGAGCTGGAGAACTAAACTAATTTTTCTCTACCAGGTCTTGGAAGAACGGCCTGAAGGAATGGTCACCGTGGCCATTGCTGCCCACTACCTTTCTGGGAAAGATAAGAAATCCTCCCAGCTGGATGCTCTGAAGGAGAAGTTCCCAGATTGGACATTTCCCTCTGCTTGGGTGTGCACCTACAAGCTCTTTGTGTTTTAATCTTCTGGATGAGCTCTGAGTATATGCCCAGCAGGACACTCCATGTGACACGGTTTCTCCTGGCACCACAGGGATGCGTGTGAGTCGGTGATTGCTAAAGAGCACAAGTTCAGAGAGCTTAGTGGGCTAACACTCCTCAGGGCCAAGCACCCCAATGGTTATGCTGGGGGTAGCGATGCATGGCCTTTTTGACACTTGAAAATGCCAGTTTCCTGGCACTTAAGCACATGTGGGTACTACCACTGCACACGTAAGTCATTTTATATGACCTTAAGGATAAAAGCCAACAAACCACTTCAATCCCCTTAGGATCATGAACAATGTAGAAAGGTACTGTAAGTTAGACAAATGACATTCCCAATTTAAGCCCAAGACCATTTGTTTTGTCAGTGGACAGATCGGTTTTGTCAGACCTCGGGACTGAACCATAGGTATTAGAAGGCGGTTACCGCAGAGGCCCCAGCCCCCAGTGTGGGAACCTGTGCTGAGCTGGGGACTCTTGTCCTTCCCACAAGTGGTCACTGACCGAGAGCCATCTCTGTGATGCTTTCCTGAGTTGCTTTCAAGGCCCAGTCTATACCTTTTCCCTCTTCCACTTTGCCAATTTAAGAGGAGCATTTGTTTAGCCACATGTCCTGCTGGGGCTGGACGTTTTATAAATATTCATTTAATAGGAGTGTTGTTATCCAAGGTTGATCCTTTGGGGCATAATTTTTTTGATGCACTGACTCCTGTGTTTTGTCCAAGTGTGCATCCATCCAGCAGGGCTGGCTTTCCTCGGGCTCCAGGGGGTGCCTGACATGGGAATGAGGCTGCAGTACCTGGAGCCGCTGAGGTGCTTTCCATTCTGCGTGGCTTGGGAGGCGGGTCTCGGCAGGGTCTCTCAGGGCTGTGAGGCTCCGGCAATGGAAGGGTTTGGGGAGATGAGTGCTTGCTTTTTTCCATTAAGAAACTGAAAAGGTTGAACAGATTAAGCTTAGCAAGCATAGGCCAAAAAGCCACTTAAAAGCCATAGTAAAACAGTGGCACCACGTGTGCGCCCCAGGAGGAAATCCTTGAAGCTGCTTTTGCTGTGTGTGCGACATGCTTCTGTAATCCTGCTCCGCCCACTGCCTTGTCTGTGACCCCCGACCCTGGCTGTCATGTGAAAGGATCGGGGACCTTGTAGGAACTGTTCCTTACCAGTTTCAAGTATGTCAAGTACCTGCCCCCACCCCGCCCCCCCACCTGTCAGGCCTGAATTTGTCAGGTGGTGAATAAGGACTACAGTGTTTGTGGCTTGTATAGAATCAGAGTTGTGGGCAAAAAGTAATCTCTAAATGAATTTCAAACGTCCCTGTGGTTAATTTGACATTTGCCGGGGGGAGGGGGGGTGTCTTAGGCTGAGGAAGGGCATTTTATAAGGAAAGTTACTCATAATTTTTTTTTCCTCCTTTGGGAAAAACGTTCTTGCCTTTTAGTAATGATCATGGTTTTCTTTTTGCCTTCACATTATTTTCCTTTTGTTTTGGTTTTCAGGATGCTCACTCGTCTCAGGGCATGCTTAGTACTGGGGCAGATTGTTTTGGTACCAGAAAGGGCTGAGGAGTTACATCCCTAATATTCCCGCCTCTGAGGCTGGAGTATCTCATCCTTCATAGCTCACTTATAAAAGGGTCTTTTCAAATTCTAACAAATGCAGTTTTTCCTACAGAATTTAAATGTAAATAGCCCAGTATTGAGCATTCAGTGAAAATGTGAAGAACTGTGATTTTGAAGAAATGCTGGAAATTTACAGACTGTTGCATGAAGTATGTGTTTGACATTTTAGCTGATGGCAAGGAGCAGGACAGGATGGCTAAGTGTCACCATGAAAGGGTCCCAGCTGCTCACTCAGGAAGCCACAGGAAAAACGCTTGTCTTTACTTCCTTTTCACTGAATTGTTGCCTTATGTTACTGAAATAAACTTTTTAACCTGTTAGTATCTTCAACTGAAAAACCAGATCTTTATGGTTTGTTCTTCTGTATCCCCATCTTTAAAGGGCTATTTAGAATCTACAGAGCCTTTTTAAAGCCTTTTTAAAAAGCATTTTTAATTGCTTTTAAAAGACATAGATGGCTCACAGGGGCAGAAAGGTTATGTGAGCAAAGCACTCAACAAGGAAACACTGGAAAGCTTTTTGTGGAATGAAATAGTGAATCTCACTTTGTTAAATGTCGAGCTTTTTACAATCCTCTCTATTGGCAAAGAAAATCATTGAAGGGCTAATCCAGAAGGATCATGGGGGCAGGAAGAGGACATGGTCTTTCCGCCAGTGGTCCACCACTCACTCCTGTCCACCTGCAGGAGTACGGCCTCTCCCCAGAATAGTTCGGTACACCTCCACATCATGCACCTTCTTGTAGGGCCAATAAAGCCAAAAAGCATTTAGGCCTCTTTATTTGGAAACTATCTTCATATATTTTGAATATACCTTGAAGTATATTCATATACATATTTTTATTAATGTACTGATATAATTTTTTAAGTTTGGCTCTATACCATGACCAAGTGGGATTTATTCATGGAATGAAAAGTTGGCTTAACACCTGAAAAATCAATGTAATACACCGTATCAATTGAGTACCTTTATCAGAGTAAGGAAATTCCTGCCTATGAAAAAGTCACAGCTAACAACTATGATGAAACTTTATCCCGAAGGCAGGGCCACTTCTACTAAGTACTGTCCTGAGGCTCTAGCCAGGGCAGTCTGGCAAGAGGCATCCAGATTAGAAAGGACAGATTTATTGAGAAAAGACTAAAGAATCCACAAAAATCTTGTTACAGTTAATGAAAGGGAAACATAACACTTGTATTTCCATAACAAGAAAACAGGGAATAAGCCTCACAAAAAGTATTAAGATTTTTACACTAGAAACCAACACAGTGAAAGAAATCCCATGTTTGTGGATTGGTTTCATTAATATGGCAGCATTCTCCAAATTGACCCACAAACAACACAACCCCGGCTGGTTTATATGCAGATATTGACAAGCTAATCCTGAAATACATATGGACATGCAAAGGGCCCATAATAGCCCAAAGAGTCTTGGAAAAACAAACTTACAAACTTGTCCCGTGCTCACAACTTCCTACCAAGTAGTAACTGGGACAGTGGGGTATGGATGTTAAGAACAGCGACGGACAGAATACGGCTGAGAGTCCACAAATAAATGATTTTTGGCAATTCAGGGAGGGGAAGAAAATGAATCTTTTCAGTGAATTGTGGTGGGACAACTGAATAGCACACAAATGAACAAGGTTACACTCCTCACTTCATACCACACACAAATTTACTCAAAGTGGATTAAAGACCTAAGTAGGAGCTAAAACTGTAATAGACAAAAAGCAAAACTCTTAGAGGAAGACCCAGGCGCCAATCGCCACAACCACGTGTTTTAGGCAATGATTTCTCACATACACCAGAGTACAAGCAACCAAAGAAAAAGTTGGACTTGACCAAAATGAAAAACGTCCTTACTTCAAAGGAGACTGTCCTGAAAGTCACAAGCTCCTGGACTGAAAAAATACTTGCAAATCATATCCAGTAAAGGTCTAGTATTCAGGATGCATGAAGAACTCCTACAAATCTGTGAAAAGGGCAAAGGATATAAAGTTTTCTCCAAAGATACACAAATGGCTAAAAACCGTATGAAAAGACATTAGCCAACCACAAACATGCATACCTGCACCGTGATGACACGCTTCCTACATAACTCAGATGGCAGTAACTAAGCCACAGCCGGTAACCCGTGCTGATGGGAGAACTCGGAGCCCACCTCCCCTGCAACTGGAAGTGTAGACAATGGCACAGGCACTTTGGGATATGGTTAGGCATTTCCTCAAAACATTAACCAGGTACATGAATGAGCATTTTCACTTCTAGAGAGAACCAAAAACTTCTATCCATGTGAATGTTCAGGACAAACAGCGGTAACCATCCAGGTGTCCCTCAACTGGTAAATGGACAGAGGCAGTACATCCATAAAGTGGAACATTATCCAGCCTTAAAAAGGAGTAAGTACTAACGTACGAAGATGAACCTTAAAAATGTCCTGCAAAGTAAAAGAAGCCACACAGAAAAAGGCACAGGTTAAGGAAACCAGGGAATCAGACTCGCTTGTAATCCCACCTGTCAGAGATGGGGCCCAGTCTCCTCTGTACTTAGATGGACCATTGTATTTGGTGGAAATCATTTTTATTATATTCTGAACATTTTCTGTGTCCTCAAGATGGATTTCCCTTGCAAGCTTCTACAGTCAGGCATATAGGATCCTGCCAACTCTTGATATTCCTAAATAAATCTAAATTTATTCTAAATTTTAAATCTGTCTGAATCTCTAGTTACTTCATAAGGAAAATTCTAAGAGGTGGAATTACATAATGAAAAGAGTGTTTCCGTGGCTTTTAATAAATATACTTTTTGCTGTTAACCTGAGGTGATGAATAAACAAAGTTCATGTAGTGGTTTTATTGCCCTTTACCAAGTAAAAAAATACACATTACAGAAGTAGCAGCAATTTTAATTACAAGCAAAGGTCGACTGTACCCCTCAAAATGACTTCTTGTTTTGGTATCAGCAAATAATTTAAACTTCAAATAGTTATACTGAATACTTAAATTCATTGGTTAATTATGGCTTCAACAGTTGATATATGTGAACCAAACAAGGCAAAAATATAAATTAAGAAAAATATATAACAAATTACCAAAAAAAATTTTCTGTAAACCTGCTCATTTTTCTGTCTTGGGGCTGCCCATTTCTATTACCTGAAAAACAAGTGCAGAGCAAAGATTCATTCACGGTGTTAACCACAGCAGTTCGGTTACCTACTGGTGCCCTGCTTTTAAGAGTGCAAGATGAACCCAGCAGCACATTCGGAGATTTGAAAGGATCACAGCTGTTTACAATGGTAAATCATTTTATTGACCGTATATTCACACCAAACACAAAGAGAATGCTAGTTCTCCTCCTAATGGCCTAGGACAGGAGGAGTTTCCGGTTCGTTTCTTGCTGGGCTGCATGTACTCACAAGGGAAACATTTTTGTTAAGATTCAAGGAAAGGTGGTTTAAAACAAAGGCTTAAATAAAGTAGCACCAGAAAGACTAGGTACCATCATCACATCTTTCACCCACTTGGGAGTTCTACTGTTCTATGAAGTTCTATTGCACTTGTTGTAAAAAGTAAATGATAGTAAATTACCAAATTCAATAATTTAAAACAGTTTGATGGATTCTGAACTAAGCAATTTCAAAATGCTCTTGAGTTTCTCTGCCAGGGAAACCCGGGCTAGGACAACTGTGTCTAGCCATTTACTTTAAAAAGCAAGGGTAGAGGACCAAGTTTTATTTCTAAACTGTAATTGCACTATGAGAAGAGAGAGGCTTTTTTACATAGTGGTATGAATTTGGTCCACATCAGATACATTGTTATTACAAAAATAAACAAGTTTGTTTTTGTAAAAAATAACATTGCATTCATTTGTTCAAATTGCACAGTACAAACAAGCTATGTAAATTAATACTGATATAAGATAACTGGAAGTACATACAGTGGGTACATGTTTAGTCTGAAGCAATTAAGGAGTATGCAGATAGGTTTTCATAATGTATGAAAACTAAAATTTAAGTCATATCTAGAAATACATAAAATATTTTAAAAGTTACATTGAAGAATGCATTCTTCACATAGTAATTTTTAGTAGCCGTGATAATACAGGATTCAGCAGTCTATTTACATAAAGGTCCATTTTTATTCAATTTACAAAAGCAATAAATAAGAAACTACATTAATTTGCACAAAACCTGTGTCATTTCATGATCAGTGTGACCATTTCTGTTACTGTATGACCAAGCCAATAAACCTGCTTTTTTCTATGAAGACTGCTCCTATTTGGAAAGAAGAGCAAGCCCGGTTTCTATTCCAAGAGTGAGTATAGCCATGCAGTGGAAATCCAGCATTAAACCTTACAAATTATAATATAAGCCCTAAAAATATGAACAGTGCCTTTGAGTATATTTACACAAGAGTATTCACAAAAGATACAGTTCTCTGATAAAAAATAGTTTAGTGGTATCTAACAGCATAATTGGTAAGACCCCCAGACTTCTGCCCACACTGATCCAGCAGGCATCAAGCTTGCTAAATAACGCAGGCAGGCTGACTCACAGGTAAACAGCTTCCATCAAGTCAGGACTGGGATTTAATGGGCTAAAAAAGCCAAGGAGCATGTCTCCATCACAACAGCCACATGTTGTGCCAGGGCAGGCATCTGCTCAGGAGGCCCAATTAGGGAGTCCAGTGCTCTCGATCCAAAGGGCCATACCAGTAGCTCAAGTACCTGATGAGCTACAGCAAGCACCTTAGCATTTATTTTTAAAAAGCAATCTGGACACACGCTGAACCAGAAAACATGTAAGAAGCTAGAAGTAGTGAAAAAGTAGGCTCATCTAGGGCAAAATCCCTATGGTTTAGGAGCTACCATTAAGAATAAAACCAAAATATTCTCATGTACAACTGTACAATACTCTTTATTTCCACCGCAGCTTAAAAAATTTTTTTATGAAAAATGATTTGATCTCACATTTTTATGGAGTCAGAGATTTCTTAGAGGGAAAGAGTTAAAATTTAATAATACCTTACCAGAGTCTCTGAGTTCTCTCCCTGGTTAAATCGTCCAACTAGGTCACAGTGTCCTCAGTTGTACACTGCCGCTAATTAATACTGCCCGTGGTCGTGGCATGCCACTGTTGTTAGGACACAGAACAGTCGTAAGTCCCATCCTGAAAAGATTCCTCCTCCTCTGCTAGGGCTGTGTCGTCCTCTTTCCGGCTGACCAGACTGCTCCCTCCAACCTCGCCCTGGGAGATGCTTCCATGGCCCGAGGAGCCCCGGCTCTCCTCTGCCCGGGCACTGGTGTGTTCAGGAGTCTTACCCACAGTTATTGGCTGGAAGGCTTCAGGCTGGACCTGCTCCTCTGTTAGATCACTGAGCTTCTGTACTTGTGGCTTAATGATGTTTAAAAATGGCTTATATCCAGGACTAAATAAAGAGGAAAGGAAATTAGCTTTTTATTGCCCCATTCAAAATGTTCCACACTGTTCTGGATTAACTGCTACTAAACACAGACATAGCGAGGTCTCCATGCTAGATGATGTGGGGAGGAGAGGGGGCACAGAATCAGAAGGAAAGGCTTCCTAGGATCCTGGCCAGGACAGTGGTTCCACTCCTGGTGTGCAGTGTAAGTCTTACATTTCTGAGCTCTAGGAGCAAGGACTGACATTCTTTGTCCAATGGTATTAGAATTAAAAAACCTTCACAGAGTAAATCTTTCCTGAGTGAATTTGGCAACTGAGGAAAAAACTAGATCCAAGTAAGGGAAAACCCAAATCCACACATGATTGGTGACAAAGGGCTAGAACCCAAGGCTCTTCACTTCTATCTAAGTAACTTACTTTGGGCTTGCTGGTAACTGCTATGGACTGTTAAATTCACACATGCCTAAAGTTTTTAATCTTTTCAAGCAGATATTTTCAGGTTATTACCAGCAATTCCACAGAACTACAGACCTCAAGTTCCAGTCTAATTCTAAGATCATCTGTACTGTGTTCATTTACCTATATGGCCAGACATAGGATGAGGACTAAAGAGAGAAGAAGGGAACATGCGAAAGCATTTTTATTTCTACCAACCTAAAAAATCTCCAGAGAAGTGAACCAGAACTAAACCTTCCTGAGAAAGGATAGGACTCGGCTGAGGATGGCCTAGGTACCAAGGTCACAAGCCTAAGGAGCTGTGCGCTTACCAATCTGTAGAGGCCCATCGGTCTACAGCATGCAGCCCCGTCCTTATGTTCCGTAACATCTCTCCATCTACCTCTGAAGACTGGGTGATCACTAAAATCTGGTTGATTATTGAGGATTCTCTAAGAATCAGGCCTATGACAATGCACCAGTCCAGACATCCCGCCTCCATGAAGATGTGTAGCAAGTATCTGTATGTAAGCAGAAACAGAACAAGCGACGCTAAGAAGGCGCTAGCGCTGCAGAGAAGGCCAGTTGTTATCAGGAAAGTAGTCCCTGTTCCCTATTTGCCAAAATATCCTGAGGAGGCATCCTGTACTTCCAGGATGCTGAGGAACTCACCGAAGCTGAACCTGGGACTTGTGAGGCCCCTTACTCGCCAACTCCATGGAGATGTGCTCCAGCTCTGACGGAGTCAGACTGAGCGTGGAGAAGTTTTCATCCACCATCGTCCAGTCTCCGTCCACCACGGAGCTACTTTCTGTCAAGTCAGTGGCTGAACCAATACTGCACTCGTCACCTGATGAAGATGTGCCACAAGTTACCGACTAGCTTCATGTAGAAAATATGCTTCATTTTAACTATTAGCCGCTTCTCACATGTTGATTTTGGCTCAGATTTGAAACCCTAACATTATATCAACTGATAAAATTCCCATGTTACATTCACAGTTGTAACTATTTAAAAAAAAATCATTAGAGAATCAGACATTATGTGCCTTTGGATGGAAAAACACACTACCTATGTAGTAGTTTCGCCTGCCTTCAAAAAAATCTAGCTAGAATTTGATGAGGTCTTTATTTTTTTTTTTTTTAAGATTTTATTTATTCAAGAGAGAGAGGCAGAGACACAGGCAGAGGGAGAAGCAGGCTCCCTGTAGGGAGCCTGATGCAGGACTCCATCCCAGGACCCCAGGGATCACGACCTGAGCCAAAGGCAGACGCCCAACCGTGGAGCCACCCAGGTGCCCCTGATCTGGTCTTTAAATTCAATTACTAATTTACAACAAATACAGAAGTGTTAAACCATGAAGATGCAATCACCAAAATCCACATTTTGAGAAAATCATGGAGGCAAGTCTCATCCGTGACTAAACTGCAAGGGGTACAAAAAAAAAAAAAAAAAAAAAAAAAAAAAAAAAAAAAGAAAGAAAAAGATGGGGTAGGGGACATCTGGGTTGGCCCAGCTGGTTAAGCATCTCACTCAGTTTTGGCTCATGTTGTGATCCTGAGGTCATGAGATCAAGCCCTGTGTTGGGCCCTACACTCAGCACAAAGTCTGCTTGAGACTTTCTTTTCTCTTCCTCTTGCTCCTTCCTCCCCTCCACGTGCTAAAATAAATGAATCTTAAAAAAAAAAAAAAAAAAAAAAGGGAGGGGACCAATCATTTTTTTTGAAGATAACAATGTGTGAACTTTATCTGGATCTTGGTCCTAACCATAAAAAAATTTATGACACTATGAAACAATTGGAATTTGAATACTTACTGGATATTTGATATATCAAGGAATTACTGTTAAATTTTTAGAGTGATATAAATGGAGTTACAGAGTTGTTTTTTTTTAAGAGCCCTTTTAAAGATACATACTGAAATATTCACAGATAAAACCTATCATGTCTTGGATTTGGTTCAATAATATAGGAAAGGATCACATAAATTTGGTCATGAGTTGGTAAATAAGTAGCTAAATGAGTAAATGAGTAGCTAAAGCTAGGTAACAGATACATGGGGGGGTAGGAGCAAGGGTTCCATGCTACTATTATCTCTAATTTTTAAGTATATTGGAAATGATTTCTTTAAATAGAGTTTTCTTTAAAAAAAAAAAAGGGTAGTGACGTTACCTTGTATCTCTTAGGATGGCTACTATAAAAACAAAACAAAACAAAAAACCCAGCTTGTAAATGTTGGCAGTATGTCAAGAAACTGGAACCCTTTGTCAATGTTGGTAGATTGATAGTTCCTCAAAAAATTAAAGAATAACCCTATGATCTGGCATTTCCACTTTTGGGTATATACCCAAAAGAATTGAGAGCAGCATCTTGAAAAGCTATCTGAACTCCCATGTTTGCTGCAGCATTATTCACAGTAAACAAAGGTAGAAGCAACCAAATGTTCATCAATGGGGGACAGATGGATAAACAAAATGTGATATATATACACACACAATGGAATACCATTCAGCTTTAAACAGGAGGTAAATTCCCACACATGCTGCAATAGGCATGAACTCTGAGAACATGAGTTCTGTGAAATAAGCTTGAGTCACAGAAAGACAAATACTGTATGATTCCACTTATATGAGGTTCTCCAGTAGTCCAATTCATAGAGACAAGAAACAGAACAGTGGCTGCGAGGACTGGGGAGGATGGGTGGGGGAGCTCTTATTTCATGGGTACAGAATTTTAGCTCAGCAAGACAGAGTTCTGGAGGTGGGCCGCACAGCAATGTGAATGTACTGGACCCTATTGAACTTGACACTTAAAAATGGTTAGGATGGTCCATGTTATGTATATCTTCCACAATTTAAACAAAACTGATGGCAGTTGTAAGCTTCTCCATGTAGCAGCAGCTCCAGAAATAGCGATGAGAGACTGAAAATCCAACCCCGAGCAAGAGCTCAGCCAGGAAGGAAACTACAGACAAGTAGACTAACTGCTTCTTCCACTCCTGTAACTGCCGAAGCCTCAGCACCATGAACCACCATAAAGCTCTTCACCAGTGACTCCACTAATACTGTGAGAGCAGAGACTGGCTCTCAGTTTTTGGTAGAGGGCCAGAAAATAATCTAGGCTTTGAAGACTAAGAGGCAAAAGGAAGAATATTATGTAGGAACTTACAAGAGGAAAGGAAAATCCTATAAATTAATAAAACAAGAAACAGAAGAAATTAAGTACCATTTTTTTATGATCCATGTGGACTTATGAGAAGAATGGTATTCTTTCCACAGAGATAAGTTTGCTTACTTCAAGTTCAGTTAGTGTTTCTGGATCATCAAAATCAAGTGCGAAGTTTCATCTATCATCACTGATCTGTAGTGAGATTTTACCTATTTCGTTCATGTAAATACAGCAAAGTCTAGTTAAGGCCAGTGTGGCCTTGTTCTAGAAACTATCCACCTCTCTAGCAGATTCTAATGACTAATCTCTTCAAGGACATTATCTTGAAAGACTGAAGTTCTATTTCTGAAGTGCTAGAGCACAAGAACCTCCAAAGGAACTAAGGAAAAGCTAGGATTTAAAATGACATTTACCTTTATTAGATAAAGGTGACAGGAAGGCGTCTTGCATCTGTGGTCCATGCGATGAGGCCGTGTCAATCTCATGATGGGTGGGGCCGATGTTGCCAAGCCAGCTCTGACTTCGTTGTACATTAGAGACACCCGTGTCTATCTCAAGGTTTAAAAAAGGGTCTGCTGATTGGGACTTTAACAGCTGCTCTCCTACTGCAAAGGCAGGCCCCAAAACAAGAAAGTGGGAATTCAAAAGATGCACGCACCACTGTTCCCAACTCAGTCATTTCAGCTTCTTTCCCCACTACCCGTGGACACTGAAAGTTCAAAGCCAATGAAACCGCATCATCCCCCCATGAACCAGGCAATCGGGGCTGGAACCAAGGGGATGCCTGTGTAATACCATCTGACAATCAACACACATCATCAGGTCTCTTATGAGCACTAAACAGAATTTATTCTGTTCATCTTTTAAGTGCTTTTCCTTGGTTCTTATGAGATGAAGTTTCCAAATGCCACAATAAATTAGGTGTTTGTTTGTATTTTCATAATAGTCATGAGAACAGTCTTCTTTCAAAGACCTGGACTAAAAATCTTTAATTTTTCTTTCATCAAAATAGTTTCACTTTGTCTTCTCCTAGATTAGAAGATGGCCCAAACTCTCAAAGATGCATTCTTACCACTTCTCTGGAATGTCCTATCAGATAAATCACAACTTTGCTTACTCTGAATTCTATGACTAGCCAATTTCAAAACTTCCCACAAGAGCAGTGTGGTAGCTCCTCTATTCAGCCAACTTTCACCTTGTTGATAATCTGAGATTGAATGAGACAAGCCCACATTACCTGTTCGGTATCTTCCATTCTTGAAAGGAGAGCTGAGAGAGGAGGCTGGGATGATGGGCAGAGGCCACAGGAAATCTTTGTGGAGTCTCTTCAGAGCCAGCACAAAGTTGTCCACCCGTGCGGCCCGCGTGCGCTCCTTGCACAGCCAACTAATTAGCTCAAAGCCCAGCTGGGCGGCAAAGCAGCCGAGGTCCTTCAGCCGGACTTCTTCCAGGAGACGCCGAGCATGTCTCCAGAGCATCATATCAATATACATGTTCTCAGCACAGTCACTGTCTTTGCTCCACCTGTAAGGAGGAGCACAAGAAAGCTATAGAAAGCGTTCCTGGATGACTTCACACAGTTGTACGCAGCAGCCCTGATAATGCTGAGGAGGAGGTAAGAGGCCCAAGATGGAGTCTGGACTGAATGAAGACAGAGCACCCGGACTTTCCTCCTTAAGATACCATGAGCTGCCGAACAATACCTAGAACACGGCAGGCTCTTAGAACATACTCATAGAACGGAAATATGGAAAAGGAAAAGAGAGGAGATGGACAAAGCCAAACCAGTAGGAGGGTGGTGACTGGCTGAAGGTAAAAAAGGGAGCAAATAATGCTGTATCTGAAGAGCCCAGTGAAAAGAGGTGAGGAGATCAAATCAAAGAAACTGAAAAGAGAGACATAAAGTGAAATGAAGTCTGTCCATAGGAGTGGGAGATAAGGACACAGAAACATACAACTGATGCTTAAAAAGTTTTTAACTTGGCTGTACATAGTCTACCATCCCTTACCCATATGGGCTGCTGTGGCCTGACTGGTTTGGGAACTGGGTGATGTGGTGCCTTCAGTGAGTGCTGGATGACTGTCTGGATTCAAATCTTGACTCTGCCACTCACTACTTGTGAGCTTACTTTCTGGGCTTCTATTTCTTGACCCACAGCATGTGGGTAACAACACTGTCTACCCTTACAGGTTGGTAAGGATGAAAAGACATACACATGTAAATGCTTAGAGCCATGCCTGGCACATACTGAGCATTTAATATGTATCAGCCAGTAATTACATTCTTCAAGGGTAAGGCTGAGAAGCTGCTGCTTGCCTGGCAATCATAACATCTCGTGGTTGCATTTAACTTGTATACAGCCCATGACTGTGTGTGGAGATGTTGAGAGTAAGGGTGGTATAAATGGCTATGATAAGAAATAGTCAAATATCACGATAGGAAATGTTCAGTAAGTTCTCACTATGTATCAAGCACTGTCCTAACAACGAACATAGTATAAAAGAAAGGATTAGGGGAGAGAAAAGACAAGAGAGAACATGTAACAAAACAGAGAAAGGACCACAGGGACCTCACAAACCAGAGGAAATTCTATTTTATAATGTTTAGTATGGGCTCATAGTAACTGCCCAGGAGACAATAACCCATCTGTGGGTGATGTAGGCTTCTGTCTTCAAGACACACTTCCTCTTGGCTCTCCCACTGTTTAAAGACAAGAGAGTCAAGTACATGGGGACTAAATTTTATGTTTTTGTCATGAGGTATAGCTAGAAAGAAAGGTAAAACTATGGACTATAAGAAGGCTTTTGGATTATGTGCAGATTTAATTATCTTCCTTTTTATTCTGGTCCTCTACTATCAGGGTAACTTGAAATTAGCTACCTTCAGAATGGGTACACAAGACCTACTCTAGGACAAGGGACAGAAACTCTTCAAAGAGTAACAAAGTGAACTTTGGAGGACAGAAGAGAAGCATTTTGTGTGATCTCCAAGCTTTTTGGAAATGGAAAACTGAATTGCCTTTGATCAAATGACTGTTCATAAGATCCAATTTAACAAATTGCCCTGAAATGCAAGTGTCACAGAATGCCCTAAAAGCAGGAATGGCTCATTATTCTTTTACCTTTTTCCAGAAGGACCAGATGGCATACTCAGTGTTTTCTGTAAGCTGAATTTACTAGCAGGAACATTTTCAGCTGACTGGGATAAACTGATGCTTCGATTCCTGAAGAACTCAAATCCACCACTTGAACTGGGTTCCTAAGATTACACATGATGTGTGGTACAGTTAGAGGAGATGCCATGCAGGTGGATGGCCTAGAGAGGCTGTGCAATTCTGCAACCAACCTGAGCTGTAGGCGTGGATGGAGGGGTCTCTGATTCTCCAGAGCCAATGGCTTTAAGGAATCGAATCATGTGTCGACACAGGTCCCATTTGCCTTGTTCCAGGGCTGTGTTGAATAGAAGGGTGGCATGTTGCCTACTAACTGCTGGGACTTCCATATTCTACAGAAACAACCAAAGACAAGCATTCCTTTTATACGGTGATTTGGGAAGCATGAGCAATTCTTTATCTCTATGATTTCTATACCAGAGAAGGAATGCAGCTACACCTCTATAGGGGAATGTTTAATAGTAAGAATAGTAAGGAAAAGTGAGGAAAACACTCTGCTGGTGTACTATAAATTAGGATTTTCTGAACTCCTGCTACACTTCAGATACCTTGATTAAACCTGACCCATATTCTCTCTTTCCTGGTTCCCAGCAACTCTGCAAAGTGGTTATGCCATTCCTATTTTACAGATGAGGAAACAGAGTTCAGTCACTTGCTGAAGACCAGCAGAAAAGCAAGAACACAAATCTAGTTTTGCCGGGCTCCAAAAGGCTCAGGTCTGCCTCCTGTGTGTTTTTTGTGGCTGTGCTGAAAGTATTCCTGGCTCTGGGCAACAGGAGGTAGAACTGCTACACAAAGAGTCCTAATTCTTTCACAAACTTAACCACATCGCTGGCCTTGGCCTTCAGGCGAAAGGCACCTGGTAGTATAAGTTAAACTGTAATTATGATCTGTTGATCCACAGCAATGCTGGAATTGATACAGAGACAGTGTCCAGTCCCACTGCTGGGCAGATCACTCAAAGTCTAAGGAGTGACCTAAAACAAAAAACAGCAGCATGTATTTTGTTTCTATTTTTACCATTCTGTGGCTTTTTTAGACTAGCCAAGGAATCACAGACTTTCAGGGCCACTCCACTCCGCCTTGGCTTGACTACTTCCTCTGGTTTCCATCAGCTGTCCTGAAGCTTATAAGCTGACAAGAAGTGTGATTTGGCAGAGTTTAAACCCAGTCTATGGCTATCTTCTTATATTAATGAAAACAACTTTGAAAACAACTTTGCAGTCATTTGAAAGAACCGCCAAGTGCAGCCTATCACATCTGTATCAGACTGATAAGAACAACAACTATCAAGCCCTTTTGTCAAATACAAAATGACACAAATTTTCAGGAGTCTCAAAGAACTGTGTGCTGTGAGAGAGATCACTGTGGCAGGCCCGAGTTTTGTCAGCTTGCAATGGGGACCCCACCATCAGGAGTTCTGCAAGGATGACCCAGGCTTTACACCCAGAGCCCCTTGGCACTTGTGCATTAGGAGGAGACAAATCTATCACTGTGAGAGACTCGGACAGAGAGTTCAAATTAGCTATTAGCTCAAACCTACTAATATTCAAAATAATTCTGTATTACTGCATGTCCTATGCAATATGTTCATTTTATTGTATGTATTATACTACACAGAATAGAAACCCAGACTGTACGGATCCTTTGAACACAATCACAGGGCCAACACAAGACAGAGTCCCCGCCTCTCAGTTTAAGCTCATTAATTCCTGCACCTTCCTAAGAAGAGAACTGTTACCTGTAAGATAATAAGGTAAGAGGCAGCTGTGTCCAAATCCTGAGCCATCAAGCATTCCTCAAACAAGTCCTTGGGGTTTCCAACAGCTGCAAAAAGGTAATTCCACAGGGCATATTCAGTCTTCCGTGCACAGTGAACAACCGTCTGCAGGAAGAGGGGGAACTCGGTGATAAATTTCGCCACAGTGGGAAGCAGAGGGTCGGGAATGGGTTCCCGTGAGGTAGCTTCTTCTTCCAGCACTTCGTGGAGCATGAGCTCCAGCACATGAGGGAAGTAAGGGAGAGTGGCACAGGACTGGGCTAAGAGCAAGGCCTGCTCCCCAAGGTTCCTGACCAGCAGCTGACGTAGAATGTGGTGGAGGTAGATCTGAGAGGTTCTCTCCACAACACAGTAAGGGAACAGCACCTCTAGCTGCTCCCGAGCACTGTTCCGAGCGTACAGAGAATCATAGAGTAAAGTGTCATTGACAGCACCAAGGACTAATGCGTCTTCAAACAGAACAGCCAGGGGGTAAATATTGATGTGGAAAGGCAGCATGATCCGCTGGGACAAGAAGGAATGGGGTTTGCGGTGATCCCTTGGGAAGAGAGGCAGCCAGACTTTCATGCCTGCCCCTCCACAGCTCAGCCAGAGAGCCTCCAGAAGGTGACGCTTTTGTTTATTTGCTCGACACGTCGTCCAGACATTTTCAACAGACTGGGCCAGTACAACGGGAGGACAAAACGGCAGCTGGCGAAGCAAAGACAAAGAGCAGTTGTTTTTCCTATTAAATCTGTATATTCTGAAGTTCCTCTGCATTAATCTCTTAAGTCTTTCAAAATGATAGCACAACTTCTTTTGAGAAAGTTAGGGGACTCTATAATTAGAGTTAAGAATAGTACTCTGCCTTTCAAAGTATATGTATTTACATCTAAAAACAAGACAAAACAAAAAAAACCCACAAACTTCACCAACCTATCCTACTTTCCCATTAGAATTAGCAAATAATAATGCCCAAGCAATAACACCTGAAGTATGGAAGATTGTATGATTGTTTCAGGATGTTCTTACCCTTCACAGTCTTATACCTGGAGGCTTAAAGACTAATACATACTTTTCCAGTTTCCAAGTCACAAGATAATACTCTCCTCTTAAATTCTTTTATTCCTTTATCTTTAATAGTCTACACGACTTGAATTTTACTCACCAGTTTCCTTTGGTTAGGGTTACTGTCCTTCTCCCGGATCTGAGGGCCTGATCTGTCCCTCTGCATCATGATGAGCTGTCCTGCAAGATTGAGCATTATGCTCTCTGCATCACGAGCCTGAAAGAAAAATTGGATTTAAGCAAATATATATGTTTTCAGCATTTCTTCCCAAATCCATATGGTTTACAGGTGAGACTACCAACAATGTTTACTGTGTACCACGTACAGCCATTCTGTCAGGTGATGTGGAGAACAAGCTGCTTTCTGGCTAGGGTAGAACGTGCTTTACCACAGTGCAATGAATGAGCAGTACAAGTGAACAAACAATTGAGGGCAGAGCTGAATTATCCTGATAAAACTAGGAGAACTTCAGAAGTCATAAAGATGAGAGATCCCTTCAGTGACCTGCTGGCATAGCTACAGAAGCTTAAAGGGTGAGGTGGGCCTCCAAGGATTAGGACATATAGGAGGAAGGAAAAGGGTGGGTTCTCCAGTTGAAGACCATCAGTGTAAATGATACTGAGAGGAACATTTCTTCTGGGAAAGTGTGAACAATCGGACTAGATTAAGACTATCATGAGAAAAATGCTGGATGGTAACAGACCTTCAAGGAGAGACTGGAAAGCCAGGTTTAAAAAAGGGGGGGCGGCAGGAAATAAGCCACTACTTATGGTTCCTGAATAAGGAAGTCGTTAAAAATTCTGAGTTATTCAGAAAGGCTTACTCAGGAGAGGCAGACATCACAGGTGTTGACTTCAGGCATGAGTGAAATAACCTGTCTTTTCATTATGGAAAATTACACCCAAATCCTAAAGTAGAGAGCCTAACATGACTCCCCATTAAACCCTCTCAACCTGGCTCAACATGGCAGAGCACTGTTTTAAAGTGAAATCTCAGATAGGAAGTCTTTTGTCACTTGTAAAGAAGAAGAGCATCTGGATTTACAAAAACAAAAACACAACTGACAGGTGCCTGAGTCGAGAGAGGCATGAAGAGAAGTGAACTGAAGGTGATTTTGGAGTACTGCCTGTACCCAGGCTGGGTGCTAGAGAAGGTGGGGTTACCACTGACAAGTTACAGGAGAAGTTAAGGAAAACTAAGCAGTTCTATTTCACTGCTCGCTGTATTTGAAAGTCTTAAGATTTTCACGTAAAAACATTGTGAGAGAGGACTAAAGACGAACATGCCAGAATCAAAGTGAGGTTGGGAAGCTGAAGGAAACAGACGTGCTTTCGGAAGCAACGTCTGCAGGGCCAAAGGCGAGCTTCTGAAGGCACAAAGGGCATCAGCAGAGCAGACTGTCATATAAACTGAGGAGGAAAGAATGATTACTCAGAAGCTGCGGGAAGGCGTTGCAGTGTGAGGCTTGCTGGCAGGCTGAATTTATTAAGCTGTCATCATTATTCAGGGTTCAGTCAGGAAAACAGCAGCCATCCTACACATTCTGTTTGCAAATCAGTTACACAAAATGCTCTTCTGGACTGTCCTGCAGAAACCATTAGAACTGTATATAAGAAATGGCAAGAGGGTCCCAAAGATTCATGGATCTTACCATTCATTTTTGTGTTAGACCATATCCAGGGAGGTAATAAGGGTAATAAAATTTAAAAAGAGAAAGAAAAAGATAAAAATCACAAAATCTCCAAGCAACTGTCATAAACCCCAAGAACTTTACTTGGATAGAAGTCTTTGGCTCCCCAGTTAGCACATAATGACATGAAAAGTAAAGATCTACCTCCCCACAGCACATGAGAAACAACACAGAACTTCGAGGTAGAAGATAAAGAATGGGAATAATACACTGTGTGGTAACTAAGAACTGGATGGCACAGGACAGAGAAAACATGAACATGCAAACTGAGAGTCAGAACAGAGTGCCTGGGGTCTATGCAGAGACACTCCACAACACCCTTCCAGTGACTTTCAGAGCAGCTCACTCAGGTCACTGCAGCAAGGACTTGGGGTACAATAACCACTGGCAGGTGTTGTGAAAATGGGGAATTTCACTACATTTGATGCGATCTCTCATTACACAAACAAACCCACTTCTCCTTCCTTCAGTTGCATCCATGCATTCAACACTTTCCATCAGGACTACAGCATGGAGAACAGGGGAGTTCCACAGCACCTTCCAGCATTTTTTTTTAAGATTTTAATTATTTATTAGAGACGGGGGCGGGGGCAGAGAGAGAGAGAGAGAGAGGCAGAGACACAGGCAGAGAGAGAAGCAGGCTCCATGCAGGGAGCCTGACGTGGGACTCAATCCCAGGTCTCCAGGATCATGCCCTGGGCTGAAGGCAGCGCTAAACTGCTAAGTCACTGGGGCTGCCCCCACTTCCAGCATTTTTAATGAGCTTTTCAAAAACTTAAAAGCAGGGACTGCCTATATCCCCAAAATGCTAAATTTGAAAGAATCAAACATACCTTCTCTAAGAAAATCCCTAGTAGATGTTTTTTTTTTTAGATGATTCTTATTACAAGTTGCAGAGACAAGGCACCCAGTCTCATGAGGGAGGCCATCTTACTGTTAAACAGTTTCCATTCTTAAGGTTTTTAAAAAAACCTTTATGAAATTAAGACTTGCCTTGCTGTAGCAATCATGGATGGTCTTCCCTCAGTGCAAGACGCCATCCATTTATTTATTACATAAATTATGGTTTGTTTCCCTCTCTGATTTCATCTTATTTTTCCCTCCCTTCCCCTATGTTCCTCTGTTTTGTTTCTTAAATTCCACATGAGTGAAATCATATGGTATTTGTCTTTCTCTGACTTATTTCGCTCAACATAATATTCTCTAGTTCCATCCACATTGCTGCAAATGGTAAAATTTCATTTTTGATGGTTGAGTAATACTCAATTGTTTATGTGTATGTATGCATATATGTACATATACATACACATATATATGTATACACACACACACCCACCTCTTCTCTATCCATTCCTCAATTGATGAACATCTGAGCTCTTTCCCTATTTTACCTAGTGTGGATATTGCTGCTATGAACACTGGGGTGCACTTGCCCCTTTGAATATGTATGTTTGTATCCTTTGGATAAATACCTAGTAATGCAATGGCTGGGTCACAGGGTAGGTCTATTTTTAACTTTTTGAGGAACCATCATACTGTTTTCCAGAGTGGCTGCACCAGTTTGCATTCCCACCAACATCTGTTGTTCCCTGTGTTGTTAATTTTAGCCATTCTGACAGGTGGGTGGTATCTCATTGTGATATTGATCCATATTTCCCTGATGTCGAATGATGCGCAGCATCTTTTCATGTGTCAGCCATATAGATGTCTTTTTTGGAGAAGTGTTTATCCATATCTTTTGCCCATTTCTTAACTGCATTATTTGTTTTTTGGGTGTTGAGTTGAAGTTCTTTAAAGATTTTAGATACTCTTTATCCAATATGTCATTTGCAAATACCTTTTTTGTTCCATTGGCTACCTTTCAGCTTTGTTGTTTCCTTTGTTGTGTGGAAGATTTATCATCTTGATGAAGTCCCAATAGTTCATTTTTGCTTTTGTTTCCTGTGCCTTTAGAGATGTGTCTAGCAAAAAGTTGCTACAGTCAAGGTCTAAGAGGTTGCTGCCTGCTTTCCCCTCTAGGATTTTGATGGATTCCTGTCTCATACTCAGGGCTTTCATTCATCTTGAATTCATTTTCATGTATGGTTTAAGAAAGTAGTCTAGTTTCATTATTCTATATGTGGCTGTACTATTTTCCCAACATCATTTGTTAAAGAGACTGTCTTTTCAACTTTAAAAAAATTTTTTTGAAAGATTTTATTTATTTATTCATGAGAGACACACAGAGAGAGAGCAGGAATACAGGCAGAGGGAGAAGCAGGCTCCCTCTGGGGAGCCTGATGCAGAACTTGATCCCAGACCCCGGGAGCTAAAGGCAGATGGTCAACCACTAAGCCACCCAGGTGTCCCGAGACTGTCTTTTTTCCATTGGATATTCTGTCCTGTTTTCTTGAAGATTAGTTGACCACACGGTTTTGGGTTCATTTCTGGGTTCTCTATTCTGTTCCACTGATCTATGTGTCTTTGTGCCAGCACCGCATTGTCTTAATGATTACAGCTTTGTAATAGGGCTTGAGGTCCATAATTGTGATGCCTCCCACTTTGTTTTTCTTTTTCAACATTACTTTGGCTATTCGGAGTCTTTTCTGGTTCCATACAAATTTTAGGATTGTTTGTTCCAGCTCTGTGAAAAATGCTGGTGTTATTTTGATAAGAATTGCAATGAATGTGTAGATTGCTTTAGGTAGTATAGGCATTTTAACAATATTTGTTCTTCCAATCCAAGAGAATTGAATGTTTTTCCATTTGTGTCCTCTTCGGTTTCTTTCATAAGCGTTCTATAGTTTTTAGCATACATATCTTTTACCTCTTCGATTAGGTTTCCTAGGTATCTTATGATTTTTGATGCTATTGTAAATGGGATCGATTCCTTTTTTTTTAATAAATAATTTTTATTGGTGTTCAATTTACCAACATACAGAATAACACCCAGTGCTCATCCCGTCAAGTGTCCCCCTTCAGTGCCCGTCACCCATTCACCCCCACCCCCCGCCCTCCTCCCCTTCCACCACCCCTAGTTCATTTCCCAGAGTTGGAGTCTTTATGTTCTGTCTCCCTTTCTGATATTTCCCACACATTTCTTCTCCCTTCCCTTATATTCCCTTTCACTATTATTCATAATCCCCAAATGAATGAGAACATACACTGTTTGTCCTTCTCCGATTGACTTACTTCACTCAGCATAATACCCTCCAGTTCCATCCACGTTGAAGCAAATGGTGGGTATTTGTCGTTTCTAATGGCTGAGTAATATTCCATTGTATACATAAACCACATCTTCTTTATCCATTCGTCTTTCGATGGACACCGAGGCTCCTTCCACAGTTTGGCTATTGTGGACATGGCTAGAAACATCGGGGTGCAGGTGTCCCGGCGTTTCATTGCATCTGAATCTTTGGGGTAAATCCCTAACAGTGCAATTGCTGGGTCGTAGGGCAGGTCTATTTTTAACTCTTTGAGGAACCTCCACACAGTTTTCCAGAGTGGCTGCACCAGTTCACATTCCCACCAACAGTGTAAGAGGGTTCCCTTTTCTCCGCATCCTCTCCAACATTTGTTGTTTCCTGCCTTGTTAATTTTCCCCATTCTCACTGGTGTGAGGTGGTATCTCATTGTGGTTTTGATTTGTATTTCCCTGATGGCAAGTGATGCAGAGCATTTTCTCATGTGCATGTTGGCCATGTCTATGTCTTCCTCTGTGAGATTTCTCTTCGGGATCGATTCCTTGATTTCTCTTTCTGCTGCTTCACTATCGGTGTACAGAAATGCAACAGATTTCTCTACATTGATTTTTATATCCTGTGACTCTGCTGAATTCCTGTATAAATTCTAGCAATTTTTTGGTGGGACTCGGGTTTCCTACATTGAGTGTTACAGAAGTCCTAGCCTCAGCAATTAGATAACAAAAAGAAATAAAAGGCATCCAAATCGGCAAGGAAGAAGTCAAACCACCACTCTTCACAACTTACTTCTTAATCTGCTCTTTACCACATTTGCTCTCTCCTTTTTGTGAAGGGCTTTTACTTTTTAAATCCCAGTATAGTTAACATGTAGTATTATATTAGTTTCAGGTGGTGTACAAGACAGTGATTCAACACTTCCATACAACACTTGGTACTCATCTTAAGTGCATTCCTTCATCCCCATCACATATTTCCCCCACCCCCATGCCCACTCACCTCCCCACTGGTGAGCATCAGTTTGTTCTCTACAGTTAGAGTCTGTTTCTTGATTTGTCTTTTTCCTTTACCCATTTGTTTGGTTTCTTAAATTCTACATATGAATGAAATCATATGGTATTTGTCTTTCTCTGGCTTATTTCACTTAGGATTATACTCTCTAGATCCATCCATGTCATTGCAAATGAAAATATTTCATTCTTTTTATTTTTAAAGATTTTATTGATCTGAGTGAGCACAAATGAACATGACGTGGGGAGGGGCAGGCAGAGAAGGGAAAGCAGACACTCACTGAGCAGGGAGCCTGACATAGGACTCGATCCCAGAACCCTAGGATCAGGACCTAAGCCAAAGACAGATGCTTAACTGTCCGAGCCACCCAGGCGCCCCATTTGTAATATTCCACATGTATATATACCACATATTTATCCATTCATCTATCAATGGATACTTGGGCTGTTTCCCTAATTTGGCTATTGTAAACAAGGCTGCAATAAATACAGGGGTGTAGGTGTCCCTCTGAATTAGTGTTTTCATATTTTGGGGGGTAAGTACCCAGTACTGTGATTACTGATCAGTGGATAGTTCTATCTTTAACTTTTTGAAGAACCTCCATCCTGTCTTACACAGTGGCATGCTTACCAGCAGTACAAGAGGGTTCCTTTTACTCCATATTTTTGCCAAAACTTGCTGTTTGTGTTTTAGCCATTCAGGTGTGAGGTGGTATCTCACTGTAGTTTTGATTTGCATTTCCCTGATGATGAGTGATGTTGAGCATTTTTCACATGTCTACTTGAAAGGACCTCTTAAAATGCGGTACCCAGTACTACTGGTGCCAGATACTGCCTACTGTATCTGGGATATACAGGAGACCCTTTATTTTCGCTAATATGAAAACTTCAAACATGAAAGAGAAAACTTCAAAGTAGAGAGAATAGTACAATAAGCCCTCATATCCCCATCAATCAAATTCACAATTATTCAAGGTTTTGCCACATTTGCTTCATCTTTCCCTTTTTTCATTTATTTTGAAGTATTTTATTATTTTTTTAAAGATTTATTTTTAAGAGTCACCTGCCCCACTGACTAACCCAGCCAGGTGTCCCTACCAAAGTATTTTAAAGGAAGATACTGTGCCGTTTTACCTCTATACTATGCAACCCTAAAGTCCGTGGATATTTGCTTACATAATCACAATCCCAGTACCATATCTAATCTACAGTTATTCCTTAATGTTACCTCTCAGTGCATATCCAGTATCTCTAATTGCTTTAAAAGTGTCTTTTTATAGCCAGTTTGAATCAGGATACAAATGAACTTAAACACTGCATTTAGTTGTTATGGCTCTAAAGAATTATTTATAAGTCTCCCCTTATTTTTCTTGCAAACCCCCACATTACTGACTTGTAGCTGTCCTACAGAATGTTGTATACTCTGCTTCCTTGTGGTGTTACACTAAACCTCTACCCCTGTATTTCCTATGAATGAAACTTGACTCTAGAAGCTTGATTTAATTCAGGTTCAGTATTTTTGGCGGTAATTCCTCATGTGAACTTTAGGATGGATCATCCCAGGAAGCATGCTCCACTTGGTTCTCCCACTTGCAGTGATGACTTGGTCCACTTGGTTGATTAACTAGGCTTAGATAAGGCCACCTGATGCCCTCATTGTGACACTCCCCACCAACCTTTCATCTGATTACTTCATCCAATCATCACTGTCTGAATCAGTTACTGCCTTAGGGGCTGCAAAAAGGTGACTCTGTTTGGGGTGACTGGGTGATGGTCACTGAGGGGGGCACTTGGCGGGATGAGCACTGGGTGTTATGCTATATGTTGGCAAGTTGAACTCCAATAAAAAAAAAAGTGACTCTGTAATTCTTATCTTCCTCCTCATCTTTTAGCTACAATTCTTTTCTGTAACACAACTTTCTCTTTTCATCTAGGATTCTCTGGCTACATGAAATATAGTTTGAGGGGAAATGGAATCTAGATTTTGAAGATGAATGAAGTGCCTTAATAGGAAGTAAATATTGGGAAGACAGAGTTAACAAATGTATATAGTTTTCCTTTGAAAATAAGTTGCACAATGAGACAAAATTTGGAAATCATTCATGAACAGGAGCAGCCTTGGAATAGGAAGTTACACAACTTCGTGGGTTTAACCAGAAACTACAGCATTATTTTCTCTTTCTTTATGGTAACTAATCATGGAATTCTCTATATTTTATATTCATTCCACTTCTTTCCTTCTTTTTCACTGCCAAGTTTAGGTCACTAATACCCTTCCTTTAGATCATGATAGTGGCCTCTCAGCTACCCTCTCTAAATCCCGTTTTGCCCTAGTCTGGCTCATTTTCCTCCTTATAGTTAGACTAAACATTACAAAGCTTAGTTCTAGTAATACCCAGCTTAAAATGTAGACTTTAAAATTAAGTCCAGTCACTCTGAAGTTCTTTCGGTTCCCTGAGAGTGTCGTTTTTCTCGCTTACTGATGGGCCTCTGCACTCCTGTTCCTGTTGACCTGATATTTCCACTTATTACTTAGGTAACCACCTCCCATCCGTCAGGCCTTCAGGCTGTAACTTAAATGGTACAAAAATCTCTGACTGTTTAGACTATTCCAGGCTTTCGTTCTACACTCTTACAGTGACCTTTACGACTTTCTGGTACACACATCAAAATTACAATTAACTATGCATGTAATTATTTCTTTATTGTCTAAAAATCAAGTTTGTTTAGTCTGCCACCGTACCCAGTATCTTCATGCAAAGCACATTTTAGACACTTGATATTTATTTGCTGAACAAATAGTTCCTGGTATCAACTTAAAATGCTAAGATGAAGTTGAAGATGATTAACTGAGATAAAGCTCTGAAGAGCTCTGGTAACAAAACAGTACCTGCTGTGGCATTTTCAGGGTGATTCCATTCTCTGTGCTCACTGAAGTCAGAGTGACAGATACGACCAGGAAAGGGTGAGGAATGTAGCGTGACATGGACACTTCTTGAAGAACCTGAATACCAGCAGTAGTATTTGAACTGCAAAAAGAGAGAGAGAGAGAGAGAGAGAGAGAGAGAGAGAAGGATACCCACACATCTCAACATCAATGCTAACAAGTTTTTTGTTTTCCTTTCTTTTCCACTACTAATGGTGTTGGATTTCATGCTTTTGGAGGATCTAAAAGCCTTCTACCTATCATTTCCTCCCCCTCAAGTATTCTTCACTTCAGGTAGTAGACTGCTAAGGTTGAGATATCTAAAGAATACATATAGAAATAAGGAAGAAAGAAAGGGAATACAATGTAGAAGGAAAGGAAAAAAAAAAACTCGGAAAACTAGGAAAGGAAACTAGTAAGGAAAAAAATAGAAATAGTTCAGTTGCTTGAGGAAGGAGATGGGTTCCATCAAAGGCTAGTAAAATTTCTTAATTTCTATCTTTACAGTATTCCTTAATCACTAAGCTATTTCAGCAAATACGTACTTTATGGCTATCACAAGAGCAAAATAGAACTCAAGAGGTGTGGTCTAAACACTGTAAACCAACCAGATGCCAAGAAGAGTACAGGCAACAACACAGCAGTAACAAGAACTGCCACCCCTCCCACCAGACTGCAGCCATCTCTCACCCAGTGGGAATTACTGAGTCTGCTGAGGACACACTGCCCAAGACCTTCAGCCAGTGAAACACCTTCAAGACTCCCCCAGTGTCCACATCAGCATAGTTAGTAACCGCTTATTTTCAAGATTGTGAAAAAAAAAAACCTGGTTATCCCATCCCAAACCAGATTTTTTTTTTCCAAACAAACCCAGTAAGAGCAGCTAAAGACATTATTGTAGGCTATTTATTTAGGTAGCTAAAAAACAACTACATGAACATCACTAAATATAAAAAGTCTTATTTTTTCACTTCTAAAACAAAGGAAACTGAACACAAAACCAGAATGACTTTTAAGAAAATAAAAACAACAGAGGAAAGATATATACACAGAAGCAAAGTGACTTGTTGCATGACACGCACTTACCCATCAGATTTTCTTTCAATACTGTAGAGGCATATTGAACAGTCTGCTCTAAATACGATTACCATGTCCCGGAAGACACTAAGCAGTAATGTTTCTGCTTGAGCTTTGGTGATGTGAGCAAAGGCGTTGTCCAGATTTGATGTTCGCAAGTAGACTCTGAGCTGAAGAACACAGAAACAAAAGAAACTGTAAAAACAAGACGCCTACACCACAGACTAAATACTTTAGACAAGCTGCTTTTTATCTACTGGCTTCAAGTAAGAGAAGTTTAAAGACTATTCTGAGCATTAAAAATAAAAGAATACTGTTTGTAATTTCACAGGGTAGGCTCATTCTACAAATAACCAAAAGACAAAGTGATTAAAATTGGGAATGTACTATTATGAGGTTCTCCTTCTAAAGGTTTGCATATCTAGACCTGAGACAAGTAGACCAGCACTTTCTAAAAATATCAACCTGCAAATCAATAAATTAATAAATCTCTAAGGACAGCCCTCCTTAACAATCTTTATTACTTACAAACTTTACAGAGAATATCTAACAGCTAAAATCCTTAGAAAAAGTTATCTCAAAAGTTCTGATTATCCCTTTAAAAACATTTTTTAAAGTAGTCACGTGCTACAAAGTGTCATTTAGATAAAAATGCCAAATTCTTAATTAAAAAATAAAATGCTTTATTCATTTTCCAAAAATTGTATTAAACCAAACAATGTTTAGTATCTTTAAAATATAAAAATCTGTTATTTCTGAGAGAAAAAACTCCTTACCTCTTCTTGACGGTCACTTATGTTATAACATGCCAGGACAATAAAATCATCCCACCAGGCTAAACCACCTGTCACAATCATATTTTGCTCCTTAAAAGAAAATTAAAAAAAAAAAAAAAGGATTTACTTTTACTTATGCTGCCAGGAATTACAATAAGTGACATCCTTATAAAATATTCCTAAGCTGACAATGAGAGCTCAAAATTATTTCTGCTCTACTCTCTATTTCAATTAAGTATTACTCTGGAGCCTTTATTAAAAATGACTCAGAACCTATTTTGGAAAAACAAACATTTCTGTAATTAACTGGGTACCCTGTAGCACAATTAGTCCCCTATTCAACAGACTTGGGTTTAAAATCTGGCTTTATCACTTATCAGCTTCTTGACCCTGAATCCTAATTTCTCTTCTATAAAATGTTGTGTAACAACAGTGCCCTCTCTCAGTTAGGAAGATCAGTGAGGTAGGAAATGGTAAAGGCCCCTTAAAGCACACAGCAGGCACCTACTACACGTTAACATCCTTGTCTTTTCCTATTTGATTATTGCAAAATCCAACTGTATGTGTTTATATGCTACCCACATCTTCACATCACACATAGACAAGCAGGAAATGATCTCAAATACAGAGGAAATTTATTCTGCTCACATCTGATGAACTCAACATGGAATAGAAGAATAAATCCTCAAGTTAAAAACCAACAAACCATCTCAATACAAAATCCTTTATCAAGTACTTCATCAGAATGGACCCTTAGATATCATCTAACATCATTTTTTAGTATTTGATATTTTTTAATAACCAAATAGTGGCTTCCATTAGAGTTATTTCATATGGTAGTTCTCTTACACTCGGAGCAATCAGTTTTTAATTTCAAAAAGACTAACCTGGGTAATGTTTCCAAAAAGTTTCCATTTTTTGGTGAGTAAAGAGTAATGTGCAAAACCAAACTTGCCAACCACAGCAATATTCTGTCCAAGCTTATCAATAGCTGAAAACTAATTAAAAAAAAAAGATTAAGAACTCTTCCTTGCAAATCTATATCCTTATATTAAGTATAAAGAGCTTAGCATTCTTGTGTCAGGCAAACAGACTATAATAAATGCTTGCTAAGTGAATTAAATATAAATTGCTATATTTAAAAATATAAGTATTCATACACAAGTTACATTTCACCAAATTATAGATGTTAATATGCTAACGATATACAACGGATCAAGTATTAAAATTTTACTATTATTGATGCACCCACCGAAAAAGGCTCAATTCCCAGAATGCCTCTTGCAGCAAACGCTATCCAATAAAAGTTAACATCAACAAAATAACAAATAACTCACCCGTATAGGCCAATTGCTCTCTAGATAGGTGTTGGAAATCTACAGAAAATAATACATCAATTTGGTAAGATTTCTGAAAAGTATTTAAACTTAAAGCACTTAAAGCTTTAACGTTACGAGATTCATTTTCCTGTACAATGTTTGAAGTGTTCCCAAATACCGGATATTACTAGCAGAGTACTTGGAATTTACCGTTTAAATACCAGGCCATATTTCACATCTCCTGTCTTCAGCATTTCATTATGAATTTCTAGACATCAGGCTTTTCCTACACTGCTTTTTCTCTACACTCGCTGTTTTTGTCTATTTTAAATACTAAACACGCAATAACTGCAGACTGACAAAAGATTTTTAGAGAACCAGCCATGAGGGCAACCAGGAATTGTGGACATGAACAGTATGAGTTTCCTGACTGGCACCATTACAAAACTACTCTAAGAAAATTACAGGGACGCCTGGGGTGGCTCAGTGGTTGAGCATC
The DNA here is from genome assembly GCF_905146905.1 of Nyctereutes procyonoides. Taxonomy (NCBI): domain Eukaryota; kingdom Metazoa; phylum Chordata; class Mammalia; order Carnivora; family Canidae; genus Nyctereutes; species Nyctereutes procyonoides. The sequence goes on along the minus strand of NW_026575146.1, from coordinate 60,319,772 downwards.
TGCCTTCAGCCCAGGGCGTGATCCTGGAGTCCTGGGATCGAGTCCCACCTCTGGCTCCCTGCATGGAGCCTGCTTCTCCCTCTATTTATGTCTCTGCCTCTCCCTCTCTCTGTCTCTCATGAATAAATAAATAAAATCTTTAAAAAAAGAAAACTAGAGCCTCGCAAGAGTTTTGTTTTTGTTTTTTAATGGAGGTATTTTTATTACTTCTATGTCTTCTGATTAAAATAGCAAAATACTATTATATATGTAAATAATATAAAAATGGACAAAGGACTAAATGAAATTCTGTACTATCACTGCTCCAGGGATAACCACTGGTGAGTCTTGACTCTCTCTACACATCCATACACATGTGTATCTAAGCTGAGCTATTTTACTGGGGGTAGTCAACCTATTCATGTGTAAGGCCTCTGAAGATATGAACTCTTTAACTGCAATGTAAGTAGGAAATGTACCTTCCCATGATTTCTCTCTCAGAGCTCTGGACATGGGGTCTTTGTATTACTCTAACAAGAAGTTGAAGCCTGAAAGATTCTTCCATAAGATATCAAAGTAGATTATGTAAATCCTAGCTTTGCTGACACTGACCTCTCCACTAGCCTACAGATTAAGCAGTTTTCATGAGCACGTGGGACTATGATGTAAAACAGAACAGAGAGAAAAAGGGAAAGACCCTTCTGTTCCTGCAATAAAAGAACCTCAATTTATTCAGATTCATTTTCATTGTACTTCAAGTATGACTTTTTTTATTAAAAAAGAAAGCCAAATTTAAAAGCCAGTATAACACAATTCAATCTAATAAGATTCTCTGTGTAATGTGAAAACAACAAAAATCAAGTAAAAATAATGTGCAGAAAACATCTGTATTAACCTTGATTAAATGTATTCACAAAAGTATCTGTTAGATTTACTTATTATCTAGTAAGTCAACCTGAAATCTAAACAAATTAACAGCTTTTAGTTCTGTTGTTAGAAGTTCTCAACCCCCAAACTCCCCTCCAAAAAAAGAAGTTCTCAACCCCAGTGCTAGTTTGTGGAAGCCAACCTTGCAGAATTAAAGGTTATGGTGTCATGACATATGCTTGAAAAAGGCTGAACACATATCTTAACAGACATGCTGCACTGCCCAATAAAGTTCCCTACGGTGGCTGACGTCAGTTCAAGAAGCATGGTAATCTGAGGTAACCATTAGGTGCTGAGATAAGAGTTCAAAGTAGTTTTGTGCAAGCCTGGAAGTGAATTCTGTCCTTGGATGAAGAAAATCAAAATAGTCACTTGAAGAAGGATGTCCCTAGAGTATAATAAGTGAGCCAGCCACCCAGAACACTAAAAAGAACTCCCACTTCCCCCAAACTCTGGTGTTTCCTAAGTGTTTGTGGGTCAAGTGTGAGGTAGGATCTCACTGCCAACGTGGATTCCAACTTGAAGGGTTTCCAACCATAGGCACCCAAGGTAAAATTTTATCTTATGATCTACACTCTAATGAATATCCATACAAGAAAAGAATTTTATTCTTTTAACCTCTAAGAATGTAAGAGGTGCTACAAACTACAAATGGTTTATTTTCAAAGCTCATAGTTTAAATCTACAATGAAGCTTTACTTCTGATTCAGTTGTCTGAAGATGCTGTGAAATGAAAAATGAAACTTTTCCCTAGTAGATTACATTTACTGATCCTTGTGTCACCTGAACTTTGTGCCCTACCCCTAATACTGAGAACAGGAAATGGCAGGAGTAAGGAAAGCACAAACTAATGAATCATGAAGAATTCATGCCAGGAATTCGTCCTCAGGGCACAAGAGTCATGCCATGCCACCACCGGGACACTAAGTGCTAAAAGTATAAAATCTCTAATTCTTAACATCTTAGGATATCTCAGTCTCTCAAAAACAAAACAAAACCCTAAATCTACCTTTTCCCCCCCTTTAAGTCATTTTGCTAAAACCCTGTCTCCTGCCTAGACTGCTTTTGTCTTTACGTGGTGAGACTGTAAGAGCCATCCTCTTAGCATATCTGATCCATGCCAAATACCACACCTGCTCCATTTGATACACCTCCTTGGAAGGAGAGCAAATCATTTATAAATGAAACAGCCTTTAAAATCCTCTCTGCTGATATCCCTAGCATATTTTGTGAAGCTTATTTTTTCCAAATAGCCAGGTTAACTATAAAACCAACATTTCAGACAGTGGATGATAATGATTCATGTACCTTTCAGAAATAAATGTTTATATCATACAAAGTACTGAGTGTTAAAATAAATAGCAGTCCAAGAAGGAATACACCCTAAAACAATGAGGGCGGTGGTGTTTTAATTCACATTTGTGCTCCGTCTGTGAACAAACTACTCTAAAAATTTTTTAAATCTGTAGCTAGTAAAACTAAACATAAACACATACACACACGAGAAAAGCACCATCCCTACCAGCAGCTACCAACCCTGCTGCTGACAAGTATATATGTGTATTAAATTAAAGGGAAAAATAAAACATATTTAACATAGAATCTTCTGATCGGGAAACTAACAAGTGTAAGGTAGAAGGTCTAAACAAATGAAAAATCCAGTTGTCTAGATGAGGAACAGACAGAGAAAAATTAGTTAGAACTCATTTGATGAACTCTAAACTGTATAAGAATACAAAATCATTTAAACAAAGTCACTTGATGGGGTTCTGGGCATTTATCCCAGACAAGAGCCTATGTTGAAGGAGGAATTAAACAGGCACCCATGTTTCTTCAGGGAATCATTAATAATGGCTAAAAAGCCCAGAAGGTAAAGCATTAGCATTATATGGACACTGTAAACCACCAAACCAAAACACTCTCATGATGATGCCTTGATGCATTTGGCTGGAGTGCCAGCAAACAAAGTATAGGCAAATTGTAATGAAACGTTGCCTATTTAATAGACACATTCTATGTCTTAGCTCAAGGTCAACAGTACATTATATGATTTAACATTTAATACCTAGAGTTCTTACAACAGGTTAGATTGTTACTTTACATTACGGTAAGGATAAGTCTGACACTACGTAAGCAGGACATTGCTCTGCCATGTGACCTTGGGCAAGTCACCTAACTGCTCTGAGCCTCAGTTTCCTCATGTAACAAATCCAGTTGGACTACATGATCTCTACAGTCCTTCCAGCTCTAAAAATTCTATGAGTCTATTATAACTTAATTGTTTTGGGAATACAACTCTGACATTATTTTTCTTAGTTTTAAGAAAAGTAAAAAAGGTAAAGCTAGAGTCAAACAAGTTCATCTTCCCGGATAGTTTCAATATCTAAAGAATAAAATCACAAAGGAATACTGCTAGTACCTCCTACTTTGCACAAAGTGGTAAAATCAGCGTGATACACTACTAAAATGGGATACTTCAGAGATGGCTAAGAATCACAGAATCACTGAATTTTTGAGCTGGAAGGAAATTAGATTTTTGTTATTGCCTGATGGATTTTTGAGTTCCAGACCTACCTTCTTTGATCCTCTGCTCTACTTGGCTCTCTGGCAACACAGACCTGGCTAGGCAGAACTGGCATTGATGCTAGGTCAGTGTAGAATGAATAGTTCAAAGTATGGGGAAATGAAAATAGCAGAGGAATGGCTATAGGAGAGAAGGGAGCAGTGGAAAATTTTAGTCAAGGAGGCAGCCGATGCAGATTTATTTCATAACTGTTAACTATTTATCAAATGGTATGCACATTGTTTGATTTTATGAATTTATTAATGTCAGTTAGATACATTTTCTTTGAGTGTATACCACATGTCAGCGCAGGAGACACTCCTCCTTCAACGTTTCACATACTGACCGTGTCTCATCTCCACTTAAAGTCAACTGAAAATAACATGGGAGCTGAACAAGCTAGTAAAGTAACAGCACAGAATGAAGAAGGGGGTCAAGAATTGTGGATACAGAACCTGACGAAAAGAAACAAACACAAGAATAGGCTCTGATGTACCTAAGACACTTCGGTATCAGCAGGGGAAGGAAGACACTCAGGACTTATACAATTGTGTATGAAAATTTCTTTCAAGAAACCTCAATTTACTGATTTACCCAAATTAATTTTATTTGGTATCAAAATTCAGAATTGATTTCCATGTTAAATGCCAATTTATCAGAATTATTAAAAGAAACTGATAATTTAAAAGTTATACCAGAATGAGTAAGTAATTTGGAATAAGATTTATGTAATAATAAAATTATTAATAATAAGGTTCTACAGTGTGTCTGCAAGTCTGCAATTTGAGTTTAAAATAGGCAGTTAACCTCAAAATGTACCCACTGGGACGACAAGGTCAGCTGCACAGGGTCCTCATTTGCACTGCCACTTTCCATGAATCACTACACTTTTGCCTATACAAATCCGCAGAGCTAAATTTATACCCAAAAGGTTGGGGGTCGGGGAGGGCTGGAATAGTATAAAGTTGTGCTCATTCCAGAGGGTAAAGCATGAACTTGCAGGTTTTGGACTAGTGGGCTTAAAGCAAGTAGGCACACGTGCTACATCAGTGGCAAGAAAGGAAGAAGACAAGACAGAAAAGCGAAGAGAGGTGACAGTCAAAAAGGTTAAAAAGTTTCTCTGTTTTCTAAAGCAACAGAAGAAATATTTAAAACTCTGCTCCAGGTGCTATTTTACCAAGGACTAAGTCAACAATCAATAGTCACTGAAGACTTACCTGTACCACATGCCAATGCCGATGTCCAAGCAAAGTGCTTAAACCCTGAGACTCTAAACCGCTGTCTGCAAAGGGGCTCTTGCCCCCACCAGGCTTATGCTCAGAGTGTGCTGATGAACTCCTGGCACTCTGGGTTTGCGAGGCCTCTCCACAGTTCAAGTACAATCGATCCTCCCCCTGAAGCAGCACTTGCTCCTGGTTACTCTAGATGAAGGAGAAAGGAAGCACAGGGCAAAGAAGGAAAGCAAATAAAAACAACTCGGTATCAGGTAACAGAAAATAAGTAATACCTTGATTTAGTTTTATTACGGGAAATGCACCATGCATCTCAACGTTGATTTTACTCACTACTTATCATCTACAGTTTACAAACGAGTTTCACTTAAAATACCTCACGAGTGGTGGCAAGAAGGAGGGGAGGATTACCAGTGGGGATAACAGATGCTGAAGGATCTTTTTTTAAACCCTAAGGAGGAGGAGAAGGAAGAGAAGGAAGAGGAGCAGCCCAAGTCTGTGGTCCGGGTTCAGAACAATTCAACACTCACTTGGGTAAATGCTTGGCTACTGCCAAGGACTGTGCCAGGCTCTGAGGATATTTAGACAAATAAGACAATTTCTACTTTTAGTGCTTATGCCCTGGTTTTCAGTTAGAAGACCATTTCTCTCACATATAGGTATATTATTCACTGAGTATTCCATCAGACAGAAAGCACCTCAGCCTCTCACCTTTCCATGTTAGTTCAAATGCTGTCAAATGCCATAAAAATCTGCCTTTAAATTATGATTTGGGATAGGGAAGGGGAAGAAGAATTACCCTCTTCTTATCTTTCGGGGGATTCTTATTCTTCAGCTACCGTCATGAAATCTTGATCCAGGGTACTGTCAAATTCCTTCTCAGTTTATTGTAATTACAAGTTTTAATCAGAAACTGGTTGTACCAAATACTTAAAAACCCACTGGTGGCAAATGTGAAGGCATACACTTCTAATATGTAACCCATACTATTTTTATATGTTAACAATATGTAATATTATTAATATGTTGTTTCAATTTCATAAAACATGAGGCGCTTATACTACAATTTGGGGCAGTGTTTCCCAAGGCATAGTTTCTTCAAAGTGTTCCTTAAAAATTCATAGTTAAATAAGCGTGGGAACATCGTTTTTCATATACCAACTCCTGGATTTTCACAACGCACATGAGCGTATGACAGATACTGCAGTCCCGCAATAAAGAAATTTCTACAGCCCTAACTTCCTTATTTCACTAACAGGACAACAGAACTTGTCCTTATCCTGTGCAACTACTACTGATTCTGCTAAGTATTGCCTTGTGGAGCACATTTTAGGAAATTCTATTCAAATAAAGACTAAAGTTATTCAAGTAAATCTGTAAACACTGCTTTCCCTCTAATGGCTTGTGATCCTATTTAAAAAAAAAAAAGGCTGCTCAGAAGTAAAATTTTGGTTTAAAGTATTAAAAAGAAAAACAATCACAAAAAATATACAAAAGAAGATATTCCACCAATTTGAGAAGAATCTGATAGTCTACTACGAAAGCCACTAAAAATAAACAGCTGTAATTTAAAACACTTACCATACAGGGGTTTACAGTGAGTACACTCTTGATAAACTGAAACAGCAGAATGCCGGGCTGTTTAACTACACTCTTGGAGTCAGACTCAATTCCAGGGTTGTGAGCACCAAATCCGCTGACTACCCAGAGGTGATAGCCTTCTGCTCCCCAGCTCTTGGAGAGAAGGGGAAGAAAAATCAGGGCAATCAAGTTTGTTAACCTTTCCTAGCTTCAAATATTCAAATCCTGAAACAACCAACAGCAGCATCACCAATGATTTCAAAAGGCTGGACCAATTCTGAGAAGCTGTACAGACAAGAATCCTAGCCACACCTGCTCACCTTGGCCCTCCTCCAGTGGAAACCACCATTACCGCTCTCCACCTGGAAGAGTGGACTCACTACATACCAATGTTAAACCCAAATCCTAAGAAACACTGTTCTCTGTAACTTCTCCGTTAATTTAATTGAACTGCCTCTCAAATACAAAGAAATTCCTTGCAGAGGAAGACCCATGTGACCTGGCTGAAACATGACAAAGCAGCACCCAGAACAGATGCAGTCTGAGCAAAGAACACTCGAATGCAAACTATGAGACTAAGGTTTTTGTTCCAGCCTAGCTGCCGTTCTGCAGTAGAATCTTGGCTAAGTTATTTGGTTTTCTCCGGGTATAAGTTTCTTCCACTATAAAATAAGAAGGCTCAAATAAGCTCTCCAGGACCAATTTTAATATTGTATAACTACATTCCATGATAGTTTAGTTTTCTTGTGTTTGTTTCTACGATTAGTGATTCCTAATCTACAAAGTCAAGAAAATAGAAGAGGGAAAATAAATTGTTGCTAAATTTCTAAAGCTTCATAGAAGTTTTGCTCTCCTATCATAAAAGTTGAACAGTGAACTAAAATGCTTAGATTCTTAGTTTGTTATTAATAATATCAACTTAGTGAGGCTAAAAACACTGGTTGTTGCATGCCACTCAAAAACACTGATGGGCAGTTATATAAATCATCTGTTCAAAAACTTATTTTAAAATATGAAGGTGGAAAGAGACAGCAAATGGGGTCCTTGGTAGTGAAAGATTGGGAACCATTCCTCAAGGCAACCACAGTGGTTTTCATTCTTCAAGAAACTCAAGATCAGAAAATGTCTTCCTCTATGAGGCAAGGGAGAAAGGCGGTGAACAAGTCTCACAGCCACTAATTTCATAGATGATACACAGAAGGGCTACAGTAAGAAAATGTCTTTATGTAAACACAGGGGTTACACCTCACTGCTTTCTACAGAAACTCTTAAAAATATGTAATCAATAAAAATATTGTTACTACAGTGACTTTAATTCTCCTGACAGATATCTATGGGAAATTTTAAAAATATGCTCAAATAATGTCCAAATCCTCCAGGAAAAACACCCAAAGAGCATTTCACTTTATGTTAAAAGAAATGAGGCCATGAGAAATGGGTGCTAGTGAGTCACATAAGGAATTGAGGTATGCTTTGGAAGAACAAAGGCCTGATTTGAATAGTTCCTATGTTCCCAAAGATGGCAGGGACTTGCTATATACATAGAAGCAAAATCAAAAAACAAGTACTGGAAACTGGGCAGCTTGATTTTAAAAAATACTTTCATCAAAGCAAGAACTGTGTAAGAAGAGTCTGCTGAGATTAAAATAGTTTTGTAATTTTACCAGAGCCAAGAAGAGGAAAAAAAGGAAGAAGAAAAATCCAAGTTCGTCACACTATAGAAATATACATGTTATAAATATATTTATGTAACTATAAATGACATATCATATATGTACGTACACACACACACACACACACACACACCTTTTTTTTTTTTTTTCAGTAGGGTCCACGCCCAGCATGGAGCCCAGTGCTGGGCTTGAATATAGGACCCTGAGATCAAGACCCAAGCTGAGATCAAGAACTGGACCCGTAACTGACTGAGCCACCCAGGCACCCTACAATATACCAGTATTTTATATAAAGTACTTACCATAGAGTTGATCTTAAGGGGATCCTTTTTGGTACCATCAGACCTATAACTGAAACAGAACAGAAACTTGGTTAAAAACAGTCTTCTATTATGCAGAATATTTGGCTTCAGTTTTTTAAAAACTCAAATTGATTTTGAAATACATAATAATGCATGAAATATGAGAATGTTGGTTGATGTACCTAGGCACATCACCTAGACACAGTCTTTCAGGTGCTGAGTAACTTCTTGACAGGGTCATACAGTTTGGGAAGAGGTATTCATTTTGTCATGACTAAGGTTCAAAGTAGCAAATGGAGTGGGCAGAGATATAAACCCACTGAGTTAACCTACATCAACCCAATAAGATAATGCCATTTTCCACTTCCTACTAGCTACTTATGTACATGACTTCGGCTTTATTAGATCATAAGCTACCTGAAGGCAAAACCCCATGTGCTTTAGCCTTGAATCTAACGTGCTCTCATATATACAAGAGGGGTTCAACAAATAAATGCACTGTTACCAAATAAACAATGCGTTTTAAAAGGATGCACATTTAGAGAATCAGTATATCCTGAACAAATTAGTTCTGAACCTTACAAATTGTTTTGAGGTTAAGCATCAAGTAAAGCAGAAGGCTAGCTTTTGTATGACACAAAATTTCTGTGTATGTGTATTTTCTTAGAGATAATGGGAGTTATTTTTGTCTCCAAGTTGTCTTTATTCACTCACGCAAAATCTCCTCCAAGCGTACAAATCAGCTGGGCTCCAAACACACTCCATAAAGAAAGGCCTCCATTTTCCCAGGTCACTATTACAACACTATTGTCAGGAGACCACTTGACCAATTTAACAGCTCCTGTTTTATTCCAAATATCTGTTAAGAAATTGTAAGAAGAGTTAAAAATAAATGATTCCTTCAGAAACAGTATTTTTTAGTCTGTATTTTTTCAAGTTGAAATAAAATAGAAACACCTGTCTGCTTCAAATAATGAGATGAATCCTACTCATTTCAGGTCATGTACAATGAGTAAGGCCACTACCCTTGACTGAAGCAGAACAAACTCAGCTGCCAAGAAATTTTTAAAAAGTGAGAGCCATTTTGGGCCACTATCAGCCCGAATAACTACAACTGTGCAGTTTTAGAAGTCTGGCTCTGGGCAATTCAGTTTCTATAAAATAGGGATAATGAGTTGAATGATTCAACACTGAATGTCAAAGTAGTCTGCAAAGTATAAGGTGTTTTAGAATATAAAATACTATTGTACCACTATCTTCATGCTCCATTGGCAATATTAGAGGGGCCAAGTTAAAGTAAATTGAAGTTTAATCTTCTATTAAGATTATGTAGGTCAACTCCAGCTTGAGTACTCCAGGTGTTCATATCTTCTATTAACTAATAATTATTCTTTCAATACCATAGATAATTTCACCATGTAGTAAAACACAAGTTTCCCAACTACAGAGTTAAGTGAAATATGCTAGTGTTTCCTGTCAATAATTCAAAACCAGGTATAGTATCATTTTCTTTAAAATTCTTTTCATTTGTAGTATTAATACATTTTGCCATAAAATACAAAATATCTGCTACAAAGGGAAGGTATATAGATTTAGTCTACAGAAGACAGGCTTGGTTAACAGAGAGAACTCCTTTCTGCCTAGTTTGAATCCTCACATTAGTAATCCCCACCATTATGAATAACCATGTTATTCGTGCAGATGAAAAATAAATGGGAATATAACCGTGTGAAAATTTTAAAACAAACTAAGAAGAAACACACAAAACCAAACCGAAGTTTACAAAATGAAAGCAATTGCAGGTATAAGAGAAAAAATACAAGTATTCACTATCATAAAAGGATGTTAACTGAAAAGGAGAGGTTATAAACAGTGTACTTATTACTTCATATTACAATACACACCCACACACACACGCACAAAATATGCATATTTACTTTCCAAACATTATACTTTTATTAAAATCTAGTTGCAGAGATCTGTAATAAAATACTGATGGTGGTAAACCTAATCTTCATGTGGCAAGATTACTAGAAATTTACCTAGGTGATAACAGCCTACAATAAACACAGATTATGATAATCTGCATATTGAGAAAAATATTAACAAGTAACCCAAAGATATTTTGTTACAGAGCTGAACTTCCAAGAAAGAAAAAGCTCCAGAAGACAAAAGAATAGAGAGACTGGTTAATATCTGGGTTGAGGGTAAAGGGCTGGAAGCAGGGAGAGGAGACAGGTTGGAAATACAGGGATAGAAAGATGGGATGAGACTCAGCAATGATGAGGGAGATGGGGTTTTACATCCTTCCCAAAGACAAAGAAGGGGTCAGAGACCAGTGGAAGTCTGGGAGTCAAACAGGAAGCTATGGATCATGTAAGGACTCACGAGGCACTGTGGGCCAGTGAAACTCAGCCAGTGCAGCCTGAGGGATACAAGGAAGCTCACCTCTGCTCCAGGTGTAGGAGGACAATACAAGCCTCCCCAGGGGTGAGCAGGTTTATAGCCTAAAGTGATGTAATTGAAGCTGGCAAAATTCTCTCACAACAAAGACCACAAGGGTGAGAGTCAGTAAGTAACCAAAGCAAGAAATGGCATTCCAAGAGCCTGAGAAAGGACAGAACAATCTGAAGAACTCCACACAGTGCTGTCCAACAGAAGCAGTAAGGACTACTTCTTGTGCTGACAGAAACGTTCCCATCTTCTGGGTCTAACAGGCAGCCCCGAGCTACACATGGCTACTCAACATTTAAATGTGACCATGCAACTAAAGAAATACAGTGTTAATTTTTTTTATTTCAATTAGTTTAATCAAAATAGCCACATGTGGCTGATAGCAACTAGGCAGGATAACGTAAGTATGGATAAAAAATAAACATTTAAAAGGGCCAGAGATCACAATCAAAATACATATCACTCTGCTCTTGCAGGCCACCAATCTGACTTTAGAGAAAAATATATGCAAGCCTTTAAAGGCTATGATCCAATAAGAATGATAAAGACTTAAGGAGCTAATTTCTCTGTCTGGCAGTACAGCAATTCAACATCTTAAATCACTCACTACACTGAAACAACTAAAATGTTGAATCCTAGGGCACCAGGGGGTGGCTCAGTTGGTTAAGCACTCAACTCTTGACTTTGGCACAGGTCATGATCTAAGGGTCGTTGGACTGAGCCCCGCGTCTGGTTCCGTGCTGGCCATGGAGTCTGCTTGGAATTCTCTCTCTGTACCTCTGCCCTTCCCCCTGTTTGCATGCACATGTGCACACTCTTTCTCTCTCTAAAAATAAAATGCTGAATAAACACCTTAAAACAACTAAAAATGCTGGGAGGTGAGTGTACAAAGTGCTTCTGCCCTGAATTTTTCTGCCATACCCTGGAGACCCTGACTTCTACTTCTGATGATGCCAGGAGGGACAGGAGATTAAGCTCAGAACTTGGCCATGGCAGGGTATCTAAGAGAAGACATCCAGGTAATGGTGAAGCTACAGATGGCTACATTCATTGTACAAGAATAAGAATTAAACTCTAGGGATCCCTGGGTGGCACAGCGGTTTGGCGCTTGCCTTTGGCCCAGGGCACGATCCTGGAGACCCGGGATCGAATCCCACGTCGGGCTCCCGGTGCATGGAACCTGCTTCTCCCTCTGCTTGTGTCTCTGCCTCTCTCTCTCTATCTCTCTGTGACGATCATAAATAAATGAATGAATGAATGAATGAATGAATGAATGAATGAATGAATGAATTAAACTCTACCATGTGGAAGGTAAAGAAATAGCAAAGGATACTTTCATGTTTTGTCCATGAATGGAAAACAAAGAATCTCCCCTAAGAACCTGTAACCACAAGTTAGTCCTCACTGATCTTTAATTTGAGCAATTTGTATGATTCAAAGAAAATTGCAAACTGAATATACTGCAAAGGGTTCCAGATTGATGTAGTACTCCCACATAACTTGCCATAAACACACAAATCCTCTCTGGAAGGACTCAAATTCAATTTAGATCACAAAGCATTCAAACAAATAAGTCTGAAGGAAATTAATCAGTTCTCAGTCAAAAATCCTAATATAGGGGCAGCCCCGGTGGCTCAGCGGTTTAGCGCCACCTTCAGCCCAGAGTGTGATCCTGGAGACCCCAGACTGAGTCCCATGTTCTGCTCCGTGCATGGAGCCTGCTTCTCCCTCTGCCTGTGTCTCTGCCTCTCTGTGTGTTTCTCATGAATAAATAAATAAAATCTTAAAAAAAAAAAAATCCTAATATATATAAACAAGTTAATGAGAACCCAGAAAACTAAGACAGCAATAACAGTCTCAGAAAGGTTTCAGATACTGAGATTAACAAAGAATATAAATACCATTTTCTTAAAGATTTATTCATGAGACACAGAGAGAGAGGCAGAGACACAGGCAGAGGGAGAAGCATGCTCCCCACAGGGAGTCCGATGCAGGACTCAATCCTGGGACTCTGAGATCACAACCTGAGCCAAAGGCAGACACACTCAACCATTGAGCCACCCAAGCGTCCCCAAAAAAACATTTTTTACTACCTAAAGAAATAAAAGAATATTGAAACTAGGAGCAGGATGCATACAGATTAGAAGAGAGCTAAGTAAACCCTCTGGAAATAAAAAATACAGTAATTAAAATGGACAGATTAAGTAGATTATTAAACATAAATGAAGAGAGAATTAGTTTACCAGAAGATAGAGAAAAACTTTCTTCTCTAGAATATAGTCCAGAGAAATTTTAAAAATGAAAAATGTTAAAAGGCAGGTTATGAAACATATAAAAAAGTGCTATGTAAGTCTGATTAGATTTCCAGAAAAAGAGGGATGCCTGGGTGGCTCAATGGTTGAGCATCTGCATTTGGCTCAGGTCATGATCCCAGGGGTCCTGAGATCAAGTCCCACATCAGGTTCCCTGTGGTGAGCAAAGACTTGCTTTTCTCTCTGTGTTTCTCAAGAATAAAAAAATACATAAAATCTTTTAAAAAAATGATTTCCAGAAAAAGATTAAACAAGAGGCAATATTTGAGAGGTAACAGTTGAGTTCTTTGCACAACAGTTGGACAATATGAATCCTCAGATGCAGCACACCTGAATCTCAATCAAGATTTAATAAAAATCAAAATTCTTCACCTTTCAAATTACAGTGAAATCATCCCAAAGACAAAGAAAAAAATCTTAGAAGTAGCTAAAGAGAAAAAAACCCATTCTCTTGAAAAGGAAATACAACTCAACCAGAGATTCCCAAGAGTACCGGTGAAACTGAACAGTACTTGAACAACTTCAAAGTACAAAGTAACTGCTCATCCAAAACTGTATAAAAAGCTAAATCAGAAATAAATTATAAGGGCCAAATAAATACATTTTCAGACCCCACCTTCCAAGAATTGAGTTTATCATAAAAAACTTGACTAAAGAAAATTCCGAAGGAGGTATGACAGACAGATAATGGTCTCAAGTGGAAGGTGGAAGGTGCTAAAAGATATGATATGGGCAAAAACACTGGAATACACATGTGGGTAACACGAAGTTAGTTACATATTGAAGGTTTCCTGAGATTCTGACATGAGATACTTTAGCTTCCTCCTTGAGGCTAATGAGATTTTTATTTATTGGATTAGATTTAGACAAGTGCCTCATTTTTTTTCTGACCCAAACATCAGAGAAGTTTGTGTATTATACAGCAATTATTCTTGCTATGGGGACATATCTAAATTTGGGAGAGGCAGAGTGAACACAGTTTGAAAAAGGTTCCCAATTACTAACACACACATAGAACACGGTACAGTATCAAATTTATGAGACCTGTAGTAATGAGATTACACTGCCTGTTCAATACAATCCTGCAAAGGTCACTGGCTTAAAAACATGTTGATTCATTTATCACATTTGTTAATAACTAGGTGCCTCTCACTAAACTGAACTAGCCTGGTGTAAAGAGATACATCCTACGCTCCTACCCTGAAGCTAGCAGGAAAAAGCCACCTGTAAGCTAGTTAAGTTCAATAAAGCATTATCAGTGATAAAAAAGATGTTATATGCAGAATATAATGAGGCGCAGGAAGGAATGGTATTCTATTTCATAAAAAGAGATTTCATTTAAGCTGCATCTTGAAAGACCAATAGATACAGACCCTCCATATAGACATATGGGACATTTCAGGTAAAGAAAACAATAGGAGACAATGGCTGACTCTCAGGGATCTGCAGGTGGTTTGGTAAAGGGCAAGCCTGCAGTTCCTGTCTATGTGCAGAGTATCCCAGGGCACTGCAGAGAACTCACAGGGGGTTCCATGAGATCTTCAAGAGAAATAAACAGATATATAGTTATCTGTTGGACACAATGTAAACTGTTAGCTCTAGGTAGTTCACGGTTGTAGCATTATTAGGCTGTGCTACATTTATTTTGATGATGTTACATCTTTGCAAAGACCACTCTTTAGGAGTTGTTGCAGAAAAACTGTCATGTGAACATCAATGTGGAATAGGAAATGTGGGTGACTGTACCCAATCCAACTCCAAGGTTTGAAAAGTTATACAGTGTCCAATAGGCACAGACATCCTAGTAGTAAAAAATACTCTTTAAGAATAAAATTAAAGGGATCCCTGGGTGGCGCAGGGGTTTAGCACCTGCCTTTGGCCCAGGGCGCGATCCTGGAGACCCAGGATCGAATCCCACATCAGGCTCCCGGTGCATGGAGCCCGCTTCTCCCTCTGCCTATGTCTCTGCCTCTCTCTCTCTCTGTGTGTGTGACTATCATAAATAAATGAATGAATGAATGAATGAATGAATGAATGAATATAAAAAAAGAATAAAATTAAAATATTATTTTTCTTTCCATTTATGGACATTACTTTTTGAAAATGCTACTAGGATTTAGACCTAACTACTTAATAAATGGAACTTTTGGTATTTCTTTTAACGTAGGGTATTATGGTAAAATTATGGAGACATTACAGGCTGAGCGAACCAAGAAATAATGCCAGCAAAAGATCTTACGTGCCCCATATGTAGAAGACACAGTTGATTGGTTGATACATCTACTTCCATCCTTGTTCTCCCTTGCTCACTTCTACCATAAAGGTTTGGAAAATCCAAAGGTAGTGAATGGGACAGAATTATGGCCAATCAGATGTAAGCAGAAGACAGCTGGACCAGGTAGGCGGTGGGAATGCTTCTGAGAAACCTTTTGCTTTCCTGATCAAAAAACCAAATATGCTGTTTCTTCTTCCACATATGCCTTTCTTCTTGACTCACATGCAGAAGTAATATTTGCAACTCAGAGACTACCTGAGACCTTGAAGCAAAGGCCAAATGAAGGCCAGCAGTAACTCACCTTTGGATTTCTTGCTAGTAAAGAAAACAAGTCTTATTTAAGCCACTATAACATGGGTTTTCTGTTGGTTTCAGTCAAAAGCATTTCTTATAACAAGGACTTTAGACTTAATCCTATAGGGTCCACTCAAGATTCACTAAGGGGTTCAGAAAGACACTGTTTTGTTTACTGCTCTGTATTCCCCATTTAGAATAGAGTCTGTCCTATAGCAGGTATTTGATAAGTATTTGCTGAATGGATAAGCTGAATTGGAAGGCAAAATAACAAAGGCAATGAAGTCAGCTAAGAAACCAGAGCAAAGTCCAAAGACTATAAAGGCTAAAACTATGCAAAGACACAGAGGACTAAACCAAACAATAACAATAAAAGGAGCATCCTCAGGAGCCCCTCTAGGTACACAGAAATCCCTGGGCCACACAAAGTACCACTATATGTTTTAACAGTATTTGACCTATAGCATGCATCATTGAAAATCCACAGTTGCTACACATATCATTACCTGTACATTAAAAAATTACAAATAAGAAGGAAAAAAATAACTCACCAGGATATTGTTTTGCTGTTAGCTCTAGTTTATGAGACAGCAGCATAGCTCCAGTGGTGTTATCTATTGTATAAACCTGTACAGTACCACTGTGAAAAACAAACAAGCTTTTAATGAAAAGAGACAAATACAAATACAGAAAGCATCATTATGGAATGGTTATGTTCTGCTGGTAAAGGTGTAAACTAAACCCAAACCATTTTGTAAGTAATTTGCAGTCTCACAAATCTGAACAAATGCATATTTGTAATCCAGTAAAATTTTCCACTAAATATATCCCAGAGATATCCTTGTCTTTGTATCAAGACGCATGCACAATGTTCAGTATAGTATTGTGCATAAATTCAAAAAAATTGAAAAAACACGAATGTCCAGCAAGAGAAAGTAAGCATAAACTGTGGTATAATCACATAGTAGTCTAGCATATAGCACTAACTTGACTTTAGTCACATGCACTAAAATAGACAGCCAATATGCATATACATAGTATAATTCTGTTTCTATTCTGTCAAAACATAGTAGATACATTTGTAGTAAAAACGCAACAAAGAGCTAATGGGGACATCATCTCTGGTGGAGAATGGGGGATATTTAAGAAGAAGTGGAAGCAGGGAGAGGCATCTGCCCTGGTAATGTGCTATCTCTCATGCCGGATAGTATTTTATACAGATTTTCATCTTATTATTTTTTATGTCCTATATAATTTTTATATCTACACACATGATACATGTTATTTTGTGTATACTGTATATATAATGATTTCATTTAAGAAATCTTTACAAAGACCAAATTTATGAACGGTCAGAAACCAAAACTAAAACTTTGTAATATTACTTCTAAGCTACATTTCAAAATTGACCTATAATGATCATTAAAAAAAAAAAAAGTTTTGCTTATGGAATTCTTTTCAGATTGAAAATTTAACACAAATGTTATTTTTAAACTACTGTTAAACCTACGGCTGCTTTTGCACACATGAGGATGATAAGGGTTCATCACCGCCAGAATGTTCTGGCAGTTATATGCACTCCTTTGTGGGGGAAGCCCAGACAGTTTTCCCACAGCAGTTCTGACGCATATGCAACCAGGTCTGCTCTTCTGAAGGATCAGGGCTGAGGCTCAAAAAACACCCAAACTAACAGGCCATGTGAAGTTATCCCACAGCTCACTAATGCTGCGTTTTTAAATATTTTTCTTCTCTTTCATTCTGGATAATTAATCTTCCTATGTTTCCAAATCATTATTCTTTTCTTCTGCAATGGTTGATTTGGATCTTTAATCTCCCTTATTTAATACAAAAGAGACCCTCTCCAGCTCTCTGGAACTCCCTATCCACCTGTCATCCTTCATGTCTCATCCTGAGACCCAGCTGCTTAGGTCTCCCCAGATTTTCACTTCCCTGTAACTCAACTCAGGCAATCTGCCAGGCTCTGTCTCTCTGGCCTTGTGCTATAGCCTGGAAACTCTCTCAAAGTAATTAAAGCTGAGGCATCTGCAAAGTTTTATTTCTCATCTTTCAAGGGACCAGTGTCCTCTGCTGCCTAATGTTCTAGGTCTTGAACTCATATTGTCATACTGTTTCATATTTTTGTCCATTTTCCTCCCACATGGGAGTGAGAACATTGATGTTAATTCCATCTCAGTCAGAAGTCAAATGCCTGGGAATAGGTATCTTTCCAGACTACCTGCCCAATTAGACACTTTGCTGAAAGACAGCCCTAAGTAGCTAAGTAGCTAGCAGGTATTTACTTGTTTTTGCTTTGCACCTGACAACTGTCAAGTGGTAACTCTGGGTTGCTGAGCTCTAAACAAGTCAGTGAGGAGAGTACAAATATTTTTAATACAAGAAACTGGTGCTAAGTCAATACTGAAAAAAGACTGACAAGTAACCTTTCATGTATTCTCTACTGCCTAAATTGTTCAAATTATTTTTATTTCCATTTCTCATTAACCCATTACAGGAAAAAATGTTTCTTCATGCATAAGACACTACTCACTAACCTCAAAGCAAACACATATCTCTGTAAGAGATATAGTTATAATCACAAGTGACCAAATTTAGTATCACTCGTACCAGGACAACTTAACATTAGTGCTATACGGTGCCATTGCAAGTACATTACATATGATAAAAAATGTTTAAGCAGCATTTGGTCAAACCTTTAAACATAAAGGTAAGAATTAGGTTGTAGAATTGATCCCCTTGCAAACTGGCATCCTAGAAGAAAGTTACCTTCCTACTCAAAGGATACCAGCTATAGTTTAGTGTTCAGAGCAATTAATTCTGTTAAGGGCTGGAAGATCAGAGCTAGAAGCCACTAGTCTGTTAGGTCACATAGCTACAATCACAAAATTTCCACCCCAACTCATGGTCACAAAAAAAAAAAAAAAAAAAAAAAAGGTTGGCACCCTCCCAACTGATGAGAAGTAAGAAGACAGAGGCCGGAGGCCAAGATTCTACCTTCACTGTCCTGGGGAAGGGCCTCTCATGGGTTCTACTACTTGGCCTTGGTAGGCCTGCGGGTGCTACCCTGACTGCAGGTAGCACGGTACACTGTGCACCTGCCACTGCTCCTGTCCGATGTTCCTGTGTGAACTTCCTCATCATCTAACTGGACTAGCTCAACAAGAACACGCTTCAAGGTTCCAATCATGACAGGTTTAAAGGAACTAACTAAAAGCCATTATGAAGGGCAGCCCAGGTGGCTCAGCGGTTTAACGCCACCTTCAGCCTGAGACGTGATCCTGGAGACCCAAGATCGAGTCCCATGTCAGGCTCCCTGCATGGAGCCTGCTTCTCTCTCTGCCTGTGTCTCTGCCTGCCTCTCTCTCTCTCTCTCTCTCTCATAAAATCTTAAAAAAAAAAAAAGGAGAAAAGAAAAACTTAAGAAAAAAAGCCATTATGAAGAAACAACAAGACATTTAGAAAGCAGGACATTTTATAAATAACCACCCTGGACTCTTAAAAAGTTAATGTCATAGAAATAAGAAAAAAGGTGTATGGGTTGTTACAGGCAAGAGAGGATGACAGAGAAACAATAACCGAATACAAATCATTGATTTTGACTGACTCTGGTTCAAACAAGCAAACAAGGAGCTATAAAAGAAATTTTGGTGACAACAGGGTTAATTTGAATATAGATTGAGAATTAGATCTTATTTGGGGGTCTATCATTAATTCTGTCGTATGACAAAGATATTGAATTATTATCTAAGAAAATATCCTCTTTTTGAAAGCCAGTAAACAATGTAAATAGCCATTAATAGCAAAACAGATAAATTATGATACATTCATACACCAGAACACCATAAATCAATCAAAAAATAATTTTTGCTACTGGCAAACAGCATGGGTGAATTTCACAATGCTGACTGAAAGAAGCTAGACCCAAAACATAGTTAGAATATGAAGTTCATAAACATGAACTTCTATAAAGTTCAAAATCAGGTAAAAGTAAATTATGCTCTTTAGGAGCGCATGCATATGTGGTAAAACCATAAAGATAAGTAAATGATCATCACAAAGACAGAACAGTGGTTACCTGTAAGTGTGTTGAGGAGGTAAGAGTTGTGATTTAGGAAGTAGTGGGGCTGAAACTTTTATCAGCTCACAACATTCTAGTTTTTGACCCAGTTATGAACAGAGGCGTTTATATTATAAATATTTGTAAAACTGAGTATTTGGACCCATACACTTTCCTTTAAGTATGGAGGGGTTTTTTCATTTTTTAAAATTTAAATTCAATTAGTCAAACATAATACATCCTTATAGTTTCAGATGTAGTGTTCAACAATTTATCAGTTGCATATAACACCCAGTGCTCATCATATCAAATGCCCTCCTTAATGCTATCACCCAGTTACCCTCCCCACCCCCCCATGCCCTCCAGTGACCCTCAGTTTGTTCCCTATTGTTAAGAATCTCTTATCAATCTCTTTCCTTTCCTCCCCTATGTTCCTCTGTTTTGTTTCTTAAATTCCACTCATGAAAGAGATCACATGGTATTTGTTGGGACACCTGGGTAACTGTCAGTTAAGTATCTGACTTCAGCTCAAGTCACAGTCCCAGGATCCTGGGATCCAGGCCCTGTTGGGCTCCCTGCTCAGCAGTGAGTCTGCTTCTCCCTCTCCCCCGGCCACCACTTGTGCTCTTTCTCAAATAAATGAATAAAATCTTTAAAAAAAAAAAAAAGATATCACATGGTATTTGTCTTTCTGACTGACTTAATTTTGCTTAGCATAATACCGTCTAGTTCCATCCACATCATTTCATTCTTTTCAAGATTTCATTCTTTTCAATGACTAGTATTCCATTCTACACACATACACACACACCCTCCAATATATATAAATAGTTCATTACACACATCTTTATCTGTTTATCAGTGGATGGATATTTGGGTTCTTTCCATGTTTTGGCTATGAACATTAAGGTGCAGGTTAAGTTAGCATTTTTGTATCCTTTGGATAAATATCTAGTAGTACAACTGCTGGGTCACAGGGTAGTTCTATTTTTAACTTTTTGAGGAACCTCCATACTATTTTCCAGAGTTGCTGCACCAGTTTGCATTCCCACCAACACTATAGAAGGGTTTCCCCTTTCTCCACATCTTAGCCAACATCTATTGTTTCCTGAGTTGTTAATTTTAGACATTCTGACTGGTGTAAGGTGGTAACTCACTGTGGTTTCGATTTGTATTTCCCTGATGATGAGTTATGTTGAGGATTTTCATTTGACTGTTGTCATCTGTATGTCTTCTTTGGAGAAAAGTCTGCTCATGTCTTCTGCCCATTTCTTAACTGGATTTTTTTTTTAAGATTTTATTTATTCATGAGAAAGAGAGAGAGGCAGAGACATAGGCAGGGGGAGAAGCAAGCTCCCCAAAAGAGCCTGATGCGGGACTTGATCCCAGACCCCAGGATCACGCCCTGAGCCGAAAGCAGATGCTCAACCACTAAGCCACCCAAGTGCCCCATCTTAACCGGATTTTTTGAGTGTTCAGTTTGACTCAGTTCTTTATAGATTTTGGATACTAGCCAAAAGAAAGGATTATTTTTTTAAAAAAAGAAAAATATCTTCCCTGATCCTCTTTTAAATAATAAAGAACCTAAATTTTGGCTGATTTAATCTTTTTAATTTATAACTTAAATTACAAGTTCTAATCACTAAAGAAAAGCTCACCTGTACAAATTAAAACACTTAATATCCTAAATCTGCCCTTTAGATCTGTTTTGCTTCAACCTAATAAAATGCTTTCAGATTTTATTTTTAAAGATTGTATTTATTCATGAGAGACACAAAGAGAGAGGCAGAGACATAGGCAGAGGAAGAAGCAGGCTCCCTGATGGGAGTACAAAGCAGAACTCAATCTTGGGACTCCAGGACCATGCCCTGTGCCAAAGGCAGACGCTCAACCACTGAGCCACTCAGGTGTCCCGCTTTTAGATTTTATATTAAGGCTGACTCCTATATTGTGATAGGCGTGACAAAGTTTACAAGTATGTTTAGACCATTGGAAAAAAAAAACACACACAAAAAAAAAACCATTATTTTTGACAATGACTCTTAAAGAAGTCTCTATCAATTACCTTGCACAACCAAATGCCATGAGTCGATACTTGTTATTTACTGCTACACAAGTTCCATCAACAACATCTTGTGGCCAAACTCCATGAAGCTGCTATAATAAAGAAAAATAATGAAGGTTTTAAAAGTGCTGTCTAAATACACTGTAATCAGTATAATTCTCTTTCAATAAACATACAGTTTTGTAAGGCTTTCTTTGGTTTCATCTGGCTAAGAAAATATTCTATCGAGACTACCATCTGCATATCAATTTCATTAATTAGTTCAATAAATATTCTCAAATGAGCTCAGTCTAGAGCTAATTTATCTACTTGTAAAACACTAAAAAATGGACATTCAATCTGCAAACCTAACTAAATGAAGATGACTTTCCTATTAGGATATAAACATCTTGACAGCAGGAACTGAATCTAACTTGCTCACTAATATTATTCCCATCACCCCCCACATTGTGTTTAACTGCTCAATTGTAGAAAACAGCAAATTTTATTTCATCTATCCTTTAAAAGTGGTTTGTGATTGTCAAGTGCTTACTATTCTCTATTATTCCTTTATTTTACAGTATGGTATATAACCTACTAAGATTCACAGGATAGTGCCTGGCAGCCTAACATCTCAGGTCTACTATTCACTTGCTAAAATAATGATCTGACCTCTCCAAGCTTTAGTTTTGTTTTCATAAGTTCTTACCTCTTAAGAGTGTTTTGCAGAGTAAATGAGAACATACATACATGTAAACTACTTAATACAATGACTAACATTCAAAAAGTTAAGCATTCAATAAATGAATACATTATTATTAAGCTTCTATGCTATTCGGCTCCATTGTTTGTTTTTACCTTTCAAACCAAGGATGTCTTAGATTATAAATTCTAAGGCAAAGGTCATTATGATTATTAGTTTAATAAGCACAACAACACAGCACACTATACAATACAGCACTTTATTTTTGGATGATCCTAACAGTAAACACTCTAGAAGATCCAATATAAATAACAGCTCTGTTTAAAATATAATACTATAGATTTTATTTAATTCCCATTTAAATGAGCTATATAATCAATTATCTAAACATGGCATATCTGCTTCCCTTTTTTTTGGTATTTTTCAATTATAATAAAAAAAAAAAAAACACTATTTTAGATGACCAAAAAAGGTAAAGATAGCACTGAGCATTATTTCTTTGGACCACTGCTTAGACTGAAATTAATTAACTGATTTCTGTAACAAGTATTTTCCAGGTGCCCACTATTCACCCAGCACTGTTCTAGGTGTGGAGGATGTGGCAGGTGTTCAAAAACACCAAAATTCTTGCCTTATATTTGTTAGGAGGTTGTTAAGTTTAAAAAAAAAAAAACTGTATAGTATATTGGAGATTGGTGAATACTGGAGAAAAAAATAATAAAACAATTATAGAAAACAGATAGTATGGGAGGATAGAATAGTCAATAAGTTTTCCCCAAATGCAAATGCATTTTGAGGAACGAACTCAAGGAGATATACCAAGTACAAAGGCCCCAATGGAGTATCATTTCTGGCATGTTCAAGTACATCAAAGAAGCCTATGCAGATGGAGTGGATTGGAATGAGGAAAGAAGCAGTAGATGAGGTAACAGATGTAAAAGGAGGTCAAATTTACAGGGCTTTGAAAGCCACTATAAAACCTTTTTGGCTTTTTCCCTAATTTATACATAGTCACTGGAGGATCTTTAATTTTTTAGAATTTTTCCATTATGAATTGTAACACATTAAAGAACAATACATAATTACAAGATTGTACATCTCAATAATATCACAAAGTAAATAGCTAGCACGTAGGCCAAGAATTATCAGTATCTAACCGTGTCTCTCCTGACCAATATACCCTTACCTACCACAGAAGTAACCAACATCTACACTTAAATGGTAATCACTTCCTTCTTTTCCTTTAGACCAATACTACTTAAGAACATGCATCCATATAAATTCTAATTTAGAACAGCCTATGTTATTTTTTATTTTACATAAAATAAAATCATAGCACATATCCTTTTGTGTCCAGCTGCTTTCACTCAGCACATCTGTGAGACCGAGGCAAGTCACCACATACAGCCTTGCTGTGCATGCAAGCCTCTGCCTCCCTTGCCTGGGGATTCTTTGCCTGGGTATTGTTAGCTCTCCAAAGCTTTCAGGTACATTAAAAAATGTTTTTCTCCAGCTTTTCTAGTTGTCTTCAGCAGGTTTTGTCCTAATTATCTAGTCCTACTGAAGGGCTTTGAGCAGGGGAGTGGTATAATCTGACATATTTTAATATATCTGTTAAATGCCTCAAAAATGCCAAAAAGAATTTTTACAACGCACTTAAGTAGTGCCTAATATAAATATGTCATTAAGTGCATCTCCCAATTGCCAGTAATATACATATGTATTCTTTACTTCTAATTTGTATTTTCTAACTTATTTAATAATGTCCATTTGCTTTTCATTTTTTTCTAAATTCTTAATTTACTGGAAAGTCTCTTTAACCAAAGCCTAATAAAAATGATAAAAGCTGATACTTAGAAATGAGTCACTTTTTCAGCTCTAGGATTTTTGTTTTCAACAAAAACATTTAAATCCCAAGCATAATTACAAATTACTATGTAGGGATCCCTGGGTGGCGCAGCGGTTTGGCGCCTGCCTTTGGTCCAGGGCGCGATCCTGGAGACCCGGGATCGAATCCCACATCGGGCTTCCGGTGCATGGAGCCTGCTTCTCCCTCTGCCTGTGTCTCTGCCTCTCTCTCTCTCTGTGACTATCATAAATAAATAAAAATTAAAAAAAAAAAAAAAAAACAAATTACTATGTAAAAAAATTTATTTATTATTTTTTTTACTATGTAAAAAATTAAATTCTTCAAAAACTCATTTGTATTCTTATATATTGATATATTACCACAAATGCATTATTTAGTACTTTACTATGTGGATAATGGAAAACAGTTTTAGGAATACTAAAGCTGACTCTATACATAGAAAACAATATGCCCGGGCAGCCCGGGTGGCTCAGCGGTGTAGCACCGCCTTCAGCCCAGGGCCTGATCCTGGCGACCGGGGATCGAGTCCCATGTCAGGCTCCCTGCATGGAGCCTGCTTCTCCCTCTGCCTGTGTCTCTGCCCGTCTCTGTGTGTGTGTGTGTGTGTGTCTCTCATGAATAAATAAATAAAATCTTTAAAGAAAAAAAAAAAGAAAACAATATGCCCTTAAAAAATCTTGGGGTACCTGGGTGTCAGCCTTTGGCTCAGGTCATGATCTCGGGGTCCTGGGATTCAGCCCTGCATCAGGCTCCCTGTTCAGTGGGGAGTCTGCTTCTACCTCTCTCTCTGCTGCTCCCCCTGATTGTGCACACTCTCTCTCTCTCTAATAAATAAATTTTTGGGATCCCTGGGTGGCGCAGCAGTTTAGCGCCTGCCTTTGGCCCAGGGCGCGATCCTGGAGACCCGGGATCAAATCCCACGTTGGGCTCCCGGTGCATGGAGCCTGCTTCTCCCTCTGCCTATGTCTCTGCCTCTCTCTCTCTCTCTCTCTGTGTGACTATCATAAATAAATAAAAATTTAAAAAAAAAGAATCTTTAAAAAAATAATAATAATAAAATTTTTTAAATTTTAAAATGTTTCCAGTTAAAGATAATAGACTGAATATAAATACTTAGCTTCTCTCTTAAAATCCCAACTTTTATAACAGAAATAATTTCTTCAAAAGCATAAACTGACAAGGACAACAAAAGGGAGAAGAAGTAGTGTCAGAATATCTTTTTTTTTTTTTTTAGAATATTTTAAAAGGTAAGAAGTAAAAAAAAAAAAGTAGGAAGTATATGGATAAGTAGCATCCTAAACTTGCATTAAAGAACACAAAGAGGGCAGTCTTGTGGCTCAGTGGTTTAGCATCGCCTTCAGCCCAGGGTGTGATCCTGGAGACCTGGGATCAAGTCCCACTTCGGGCTTCCTGAATGGAGCCTGCTTCCCTTTGCCTGTGTCTCTGCCTCTCTCTCTCATGAATAAATAAATAAAATCTTTAAAAAATAAAAAAAATAATAATAAAGAACACTAAGAAACAGCTAAATTTACACTGTAGGGTGCAAAAAGGCTTGGAAATTGAGATTTCTCAGAAAGGGTGAACTAAAAGCAGTAGTACTTTTAGTCTTTTAAAGCCTGTTTAAGCATCATCTGGGTGTTCCCATAGTACCGTCTCAATCTGAGCAGCTAAGAAATACCCACTTTCATTCCAACAGAACACTGGAGATTTTTCTTTGGAGAAAAACAAAATAAAAAACCCTGATGTCTCTGGGCCACACTGAGAACATGGATAAGTGAATTTGGACCTTCTAATTTAATGCTTCCATAACTTAAAACCCAGAATACTGGGCCAGTCATGTTTATATTCTCTGGAAAGAACTGTAGGACTCTCTTCCAATGAACACTGGATACAGAGAGGGGAGGAAAGGAAACAATCCAGGGAGCTCACCCAATGCTGACGATAGATTAGGGTCAACCAAACCCACCAAAATCCACAGAGCTTTCAGTGAATCCAAATTTTAACTTTGGATCTCTGTCACAGCAACCAAATTCACATATTAACTAATCATACATTAATTAACCATTAACTATGAAAAGATCTCATACAAATAAAGGACAAAGGAAATTCTCAGGATGATAGAAGATAAAAATGCAGAAGTACAATGGTGTTAAAGCAGTCCAGTTTGCAGCAAGCCAGAGGTTCCAAGAGAAATTTCAAGTAGATGAAACAAATAGAACGTCTAATGAACGTCTAAAAGAACTGAGAGGATATTTACACAAACAGCACACAGTATGGGGTTGAATTAGTGTAAGTACGTAAAAAATAAACAAATATAAAGAACAAACAATTATTAATTCTCAGTGAGAGGGGAAATGTTCAGGAAAGAAAAAATAAAACATATCAATCACATGGCTCAGGTACTAATAGGGTTTGTACAGCAATAACAATATAAACAATGAATAGTAATTACTCAAAATCACAATAATTATACTATGAAGATGGGAAGAATATATGAATGTGGTAGGAACAGGGAAGCAAATGGTCTTTTCCCACAGTGGGAAGTAATAAATAGCCTAAAAATTAAAAATTAAAGAAAACACACAAGAGTAATGGAGAGAAGTAGCAAAATAATAGTAAAAAAAAAAAAAAAAAAAAAAAAGTGGTTGCCTCCAAGAATGGAAACTGGGTGTGAAGAGAGCAGGAATAGGGAAGGAATTATCATTTTTCTTCAACATATCTAATAGAATTGTCTACTTATATTATTTTTAAGTATTATACATGTTGATTTTAAAAAGTTAATAACTCTAAAATCTTAAATAAGGAAAGTGGGGGAGGAATTTAACAACAAAAACTAAAATTAATAAATGTAAAATAAAGAAAATAAGCATTCCAAAGTAAAAGTCATACCTCTGCTGTAAATCTACTCGACACTGGTGTAATAAATCCAATTTTACCATCATTGAACACAACAGCAAACCCATCGAGTGTAGCACAGTACTCCATGTCTCTGATGTGCACATCTGCAAAACCCAGGAATGAACCTGCTGATGGAAACAGAAGTACATGAAATATAAATATAAATACAGTAAATAATGACCTTACATTGATTGTTTGCAAACCCCTTAAGAACAGTAAAGGACAAAACTAATGACCTAATACCACCAATAAACCTTTCCTTTCTACACACACACACACACACACACACACACACACACTCTCCCCTTACATAATGAATTCCAAAGTAGAAAAATCAATGTTCATCCATAGCAAGTATCTAACCAGATTGTATCAAATATTAAACATCGGTTCTACCCTGTGCAGAAGGTGTAACTACCTCTAGATGACTGCAGATCTACTGAAAAAGGTACTGTGCAAAGATTAATAGCTTTCCTTCCATTTGTCATTCCTTCCCAGTGAATAAGATGAAGAAGTCCATCAGAAGTAGCAACGAGGAGATCTTCCAGCACGGACTGCAAACTGTAAAGAAATAACCAATTTAGAACCAATTACCTATTAATAGAGCAGACTGGGAAAGCAATGAGTATGAATATAATTGCTTTGGAGAATATTCATACAGAGAGGATCATGAACCAACTTACAAAACTGTCAGTCATCTACAACTTAGCTATATTAAGTTGGTTCACCTATGTATAATTTAATCTAGAATCAGAAATTCTGGAAAAAATAAAAGACTTCAGGTAGCCATTGTCACAACCTGATCAACCAGATTAAAAAAACTAGAAATACTGAAACAGCAAATTCAATGATGGAAGGACAAATGAAAGCTGACAAAAAAGAAAAAAGGCAAAGAAACCATAAAAAGAACAACTTATGATAGGTTGACAGTCTGGAGCCGTATAAAGCACGGAGATAATAATCCTCTAGCCATGGCCAATATGAACCTCCCCCAGTGATGAAAATGCTCTGTATCTGTGCTATCAAACATGGAAACCAGCAGCCATATATGGGGACTGAACACCTGAAATGTGGCTAGTGGGACAAAAGAACTGAATTCTTAAATTTACTTTTAGTTAATTTAAATTCAAAGAACTTCATTTGACTAGAGACTATTTTACTGGTGTGCACAGTTATGGACCTCAATATTTCTACAGCATCATTGAGCCTCATGTTGTTCATTCCCACAATAAGCATTTATAAAGCCCATGCTCTATGACAGATGCTATGCTCTGCGTTGGAGATTCTGAGGCGAAAAAATAGTTTCTCCCTTCAGAAGACCACTCAGTTGACACAAGAATTAATTATGGAATATGATCTCAGCATTTATTTACAAAGAGATTTAACATTTACTTAGCTAATGGCAAATAAATGCTCACTTTGCTTACTCTTAGACACCTAGCCCCTAAGGCACTAGTGCTAGGTTATATCTGGCACTAAATGTTTGTGGGAGGTGGAAGAAGGAAGAAAAGAAAAGAGGAAAGGAGAATCCATGAATGACAGTGCAAAGGTACTGGCACAGAGAAAGAAAAGGAGAACCATGGGAACCAGTGGAAACTACTCTATCAAGAAAGCCAAGGTGTCAGATGGATTTAAGAAAGAGAAAAAATTTAAGAAAATTGTCAAATGCTAGGGGTGCCTGGGTAGCTCAGTCAGTTAATCATCTGCCTTCAGCTCAGGTCATGATCTCGAGGTCCTTGGAAGGTGTATCTGGGATGGCATGCCGCTCCCTGCTCAGAGGGGAGTCTGCTTCTCCCTCTGTACCTCCCTCTGCTTGTGTTTCTCAACGGTCTCTCTCAAATAAATAAAATCTTTAAAATATTAAAAAAAAAAAAGAGTATCAAGTGCAAGAGAGAATGAAAAGTGTGATGTGTCTATAATATATACTATTACATTAAGTATATTATATACTCTTAAGTTTTCTTTCATACTTAAGACTGTATTTCAGAAATATTTTAATCTATAATGGCAGTGGAAAAGTTTTTAATGTTTTACTTCTTAAAGTAAACCTTCAATCCTTTAAAAGCTGTGTTCAATGACTCATTCTCCAAGGACTGTGTTTTCTTCCCTACCATAAAGATTAGAAAGAGTAGAATAATACATTCCCTTACCCAGCTCCATCTCTTGATTGTAATCAATTGAGTTTATAGAAAGTTCATCTTTGACATATTATATATTCTTCCCCTTCAAACTTATATTTTTAGTGTAAAATTTCTGTGTGGCGTGTAGTGAACAGAATATAAAACTTTATGTTTCAGATCTGCTGCTATATGTCAAGAGAAACAATTCAGTGGAACAGCTGCTGGTTTATCAGTGATTTTCAGTCAGCAGGACTCGGCCTAGGTTTTTTCCGACCATATTCTCCCCCTCCTCTGTTCCTATTTCCCTACAAGAATCACTACATATGACAGGAACAATATCAAGGTCATCCTGGAGTAATTTAACTGCCTACTACGCAAAACTCAGTTCTCTTCTGATAAAGTTAAAAGAATTCAGAATCTCCACACTGTCACCCACAGGGGCTAGCACAAAAAAATGACCGGACATGTGAGGAAACAGGAAAAGGTGATCCAGAGTCAAGAGAAAAGTCTAACCATACAAATACACTTCGTCAATTCTGATGTTGGAATTAAAAGGTAATGACTTTAAAGTAACGACCATAAACATGATGAAGAATCCACAGGAAAAAATTAGATCCTTGTCATTTAACTGAAAGTAAACAAATTCATTAAAACAAAGATAATGTGAGTTCGTTAAAATACTGAGAATTTCCATAAATTAGTCAATAGGCCTCAGCCCATACCATGCAAGTGTGGGCCCACTGACTGCCAGTGTCACAAAGATCTGAAAACTAAAGGATTCATTCTTGGCATAAGAGGGTATCAGGATTCTCTGGAATCTTTTCTTGCTGCACTGGTTTCTAAGTATTTTGAAAATCACCCCCTGGGAATAAATACACACAAAATGTACATAAATATACTCTAAGTTATATCCTCAGAGAGCCTTTCAATCACTGACTTCATGGACTTTTTAACAGATAACCAATATCCCAGAGGTGTGTCTTCCCCCCACCCTTAATTTAGGATCTTAGAAGCATAATAGTAGGATCTTGAAAGATTAGTATTTCTGATTAATCAAATGCTCTTAATGGGAAATAAAGAATTCATAATTACCAATTCTCAAATATGTAGATATATTTAATGTCTAATAAGTATTAAATACTATATACTACACTGGGCTTTCCTTAAGTGCCTGGAGGAAGATATGGAATAAATTGTGGTATTTATTAGTATTTATTATGCAGTATTAGGTAGAAACAGACTAAGAGTTTTAATTATATTAGTACTTCTCACCTTCTAAGGATTCTCAATCCTCAAGTAATAACAAACATCAGATGCTCACCATTAATCCTATTCTTTCTTCAAGCAAAAACTAAAAGATGGCAAAAGTCTTGCCATATTATGCCTACAACCAAGTTTAACCATGATCTCTAACTTCATACAACTTCTATTTTTGGTGGTAAGCAGGAAACTAGTCAGTTATAAAAAGTCCAAATATCACATCTTCTTCCTCAATGCAAGAACACACAGCTCATCTCCAATCACATTTCCAACAAGTATGCATTATGTGTTAGGAATACTGCTCCAAAATGCAATTATTTTTCTCAGCTTTTGAGAAAAACCTTAGAGATTTCCAGTCATCCAAACTTGTATATTAAAAACTAGCACCTGACTAAAACAAATAAAACCACTTAGTACCTGACAAGTTAAACTTGTACAAGATGTCAGGATTTCTTTCTTTAAAGCCTCTTTTTCTATCCCATCCCCATGATCCATAAACTTTGCCAGGGGGTAATGGTAGAAAGCCATGCTTGCAAAGTGCTGCCCACAGACATTCCACATTCCTTTTGGACCAAGTTACACTCTGGAGAAGAATCTCTGTGCTGAAATAGCATCTGAGGTAAAGAGTAACCTTCTGACCAAGGGAATCATAATTCAAACTCAATCCTCTCTAACCCTGATCCCATTGAAGCAAATAACAACAGAACAACATTCCTTTTCTTTGAAAAGAATACATAAAAAGATGGACTACACAAGGTAAGACAACAGCCAGCCACTTGCATACAGTTTTATTTGATATGCACCAGTAGCTGCACAGTATTCTAACAAAAAAATGGTGAAAAAAATCTTTTATCAGAACTGTGAATCAGAAGACTTTAAAACACGGGCATTACATATTCATACAGTTCAATATATTCATATACTACATCCATATAATTCAATATTTAGTAAGACCACAAATTCTTTTTCCCCAAATCTGTGGCCTAGCCACTCTGTGCTCATGCCGTCTCTTTTACATTTTTCCAGAACAATACATATTCTAACACTAACAGCTTCCTTTTAAAAAGGACTACTAGCATTATTATACAGAGTACACCTTGCTTTTTTCACCCAACAACATATTTGGGAAGTTTTTCCAGTAAAGAGCACCTGAGAGACTCAGTTGGTTCAGCATCTAACACCTGATTTCGGCGCAGGTCATGATCTCAAGGTCGTGAGATCAAGCCCCATATGGGGCTCTGCACTGGGTGTACAGCCTGCTTAAGATTCTCTCTCCCCTTCTCTCTTAGCCCCTCCAAAAAAAAAAAAAAAAGAGAGAGAAAAAAAGAGTGCCCTCATTATTTCTACAGCTGTATACTGCTCCCATTGTGTAGAAGAAAAAAACACTTTTTAAAGATTTTATTTATTCATGAGAGACACAGAGAGGCAAAGACTTAGGCAGAGGGAGAAGGAGGCTCCTCACAGGGAACCCAATGTGGGATTCGATCCCAGGACACCAGGCCCTGAGCCAAAGGCAGACGCTCAACCACTGAACCACCAGGTGCCTCTAAGTAAGAAAATTTATTTCAACAGCTCCCCACTGATGGACATTTAGGCAGTTTTTGATCTTTTGTTATTATAAACAATGAAAAACTCTGTAAGCCTGTCATTTGAATTATTTGTAGGATTAATTCCTAGAAGGAGAAATACTGGACAAAGACCATGAACATATATAACTCTGAAAGGCACTACTTATTAATCAATTTCCAAAGACACTGTATGAATTTACACTCCTACCACCAATGTGTAAAGTTCTCCTCATCCTGAGTTCCTCCCCAATAGTATGTTACCTAATTGTTCACACATATAAGTCATTTATTTAATCTTCTAATGGAGATCTATTATCTAATGTATTAAATTGGAATACAGAAGATGAAAACTGTTTATATTCTGTTTATATTATATTTGTTCTATTGTCTTTTTCTCGCTAAAATCTTTACGTGTTGCGAAAACTGGCCTTTCGTGATATTCCCTGGAAGCGTATTTCCCTGTTTTCACAGCTTGTGTTATCTTCTGATCATACCTATAGCCATTTTTTCCCTCTTTCTTTTTCTACTTTTATTTAACCTAATTTGTTAATGTGTCCTTTTGTAAGAATTTATTTGCAGGTTTTCTGACAGGAAAATTTTAATGATTCCTAACAATGAATTCTGAATTAGGAATACCTCTTTTGCTACTACTTCTAATTTTTTTAAAAGCAAATGTTATCATAAGAGATAAGAAATACTAGCCATTTCTATTCACAAAAGGCTGGAAATATCACATAATTTCATGATTGTATATAACTGGGTACAGGAAAAGGTTCTTGGAGGTCCAATTTTAATTCTGGATTCATAAAAAAAATTGTTAAAAAAGAAACAAAAAACATTGTAGTAAAAAACTTTAAGTTTAAAAAATATACTTTTTAACAAGACCCACACATCATAGACACCTAAAATGTCAAAAGCAAAGCAATTACGGAAATAAAGCCAAATTACACATACACTTATTTTTTCCACCAATAAATACAATTTTTTGTATTTTGGTATTTCTGGCCCTCTTATCACAAAATCTTTATTCACAATGAGATCAGAAAGTTTAACTGTCTTCCAAGTATTCACATATTTCCCAAAACTTATGAAGGTTTTGGAAATAAAGGCACTTTCTCTTTTCCTCAACCTGGATGACTTTTATCAGTATCATTTCAAGTAACATGCACTATGTTGTATCATTCAAACAATTCTAGATCTTACCAAAAAAATATAAATTTCTGGATAAGATTATGGTTAGTATACTCAATTTATAGGCTTTATTAAATAAATAATTGAAGTATAATAATGTACTAAGGGTTAATCAAGCATTTACAGCTAAAGAAAAAATTACCCTGAGTGAAAAATAAAATAAAATCGGTTTTCCTACTGGTCATGCAATTAACCAACTATATTATATAGTGTCATCAAAAATGCTAAATTTAACCAGAGTACTATACCTCATGATGGGTGCTTGCAAATCCAGTATTTTCCTCATTTCTAAATTTAATGCTGGAGCACAATGTTCTTCCTTAAAATGGGGTGTCCCCTTCATTTGTGGACTTCCTCTAAAAAAAAAAAAAAAAAGAAGAAGCAAATATACAGGATTAAAGAAAAAGATAAGAATTCTCCTACACTTTGTGATTCATATATACCCAATCAGATAAAGTAAACATAATCAAACTTACAAATCAGGTATTAATCCTTTAGCTTCTCAAATGGAAATTTTAATACCATTATAGCAGAGATACGAATTAGACAAGTTTAATTTAACTTCTGTTGGGGAAGTAGGAGTAGAGGGAGAAGACCAAAGAATCTTAGGGAAAGAAAAACACAATAAAAGCAAATTCTCAAGAGAACCAATAGATATTTTTAAATGACTGATGGCCCTTTCTGAGGTGGGCAACTCCAGGAGGTATATACCTCTCCACACAGCGCATGTCTGATATGATCCAAAACCTCACCTCCTCTTACCTTACATCACACCTCATCCTTGATTCCTCTATCCTCTGGATATGTATCAGAATTAAGGTCAATTCAGGGATGCAATAAGAAATACTTCATATAAACCTCGGTAATAAACAGCAATGGCTAAATCTGGTAGCTCCCTGATTTTAAATGGCTAGCCAAGAGTGGTTATTAGATCAGTGGCAACATCACTGAGCCGCCCCACACAACCCCTCCAAAGGACTATTCAACAGTTTTGGCATCTTTATCTCCACATGGCATGGGACTGTTCTTTCCCAATACACAGGTACTGATAGCTGGGGTTTAGCTATCTGTCTCTTTCCTTATTATCACCTATCACTTACTTTTAGCAACAATGACCCTAACATTTCTCCCTCTTCAGTCACCTGTATTATTAAAATTAAGTGTAAACAGTCTAACACGTTCAACAGCTTTTAAGGTCCCTGGCTTTGATACTTGTCTGCTTACTTTCTGGTTTTGGATTATTTTCCATATAGAAGCTTGATGGTGCTTTATCCTGTTCTGCTACTGCCATGACCTGGAATATTTGATCCCTTCCGTATGCCTGGATGGCTAAACTGGTTCCAGTTAAATCACACAGGTTCATGTTCAATTAACATGCTTGCCGTGATACCCACTAAGAAGGACATCATGAGATACTAGTTTGCAGAACTCCTATCTGAACTGCTAATCACACAGACATACTATAATGAATTTCCCAAGACATTTTCCACGTACATCTAAAGTTATTTTTCAAATACATATACATAATTTAAACAAATGGTGCTTGAAAGCTGACGACAAAGGGAAAAAACAGAAGTGGTCTATTAGGATACAAGCAGCTTTGGTTCTCTTACTTCTTGACTTCTTCTATTTACCCTCATGTTTTCCTGCAGTACGTTCACACTGCTTCAGCATCATTATTTAGATATTACTTACTAACTCCTCATTCTCCCTTTTTTCCCCATCCTCCTAACGTAATTATACCAAAATGTTTTCACTGGAATGTTAAATAAATAATTTCTACTTCAAGAAATATTAAGTGATTAGGGTGTCTGGGTGGCTCAGTCAGTTAAGCATGTGACTCTGGGTTTTTGACTCAAGTCATGATCCCAAGGTCGTAAGATCGAGCCCCAATCCAGCTTCTGTGCTGGGCATAGAGCCTGCTTGAGATTCTCTTTCTCTCTGCCCCTCCACCCCACTCACGCTCTGTCTCTCTCTCCCCCCAAAACAACAAAACAAAAAAGTATCCGGTAATTACATTGGTTTTCTTATATAACTTGTTAATTTTCCTGAAGTTAACTTTACTGCATGCTTTCATTTGCTGAGTTTTCTTTAAACTTATACCAAAGTTTTCTCAGACTTCTTAACAGCTCTGACAAAAACAACTCTCAGTATAATCTTCTATGTGGTCAAACCTGTCACATAACCTATTATTTCCTTTTACCCCAGGCATTCCTCCTGGTGCCCACTGCCCTAAGTCTAATGTACAGCTAACATCCTGATATTTTCCTTTGTTATTTCTTTGCTTCTTTCCTATGAACCTTTTTTTTTTTTTGATTCCTCTTATTTGGGTCACATATTCTGGCTTCCTGGAAAGGTACATGTGGTGTAAAATTTTAACTCTCAAGTGTAATATGTCTTTATTTTGACTCATGTGAATGAGTACTTCGGTATAAAATTTGAGGCTGCATGTCCCAACACAAAATGATGTTCATGCAAAGCAATGTATTACATCAAAAGATTATTATAATTAAAATATGCATCACAAGAAATAAAATATCATGCAGCCAAAAAAAAAAAAAAAAAGGAAACATGGAAGAACTCTTTCAATTCCTTGGAATGGCCTCCAGGAACTCTCGTTTAGTGAGAAAAATTAAGGTGCACAATACTGTATGTGATATACTACATTTGTGTGACAAGCAAGGAAATACAAATGTTTAAATGCATGTGCTCATGTTTTAAAAATGGAAAGGATAGCCAAACCTAAAATAAAAACTGTTATCCTCAGTGGAAGAGAGAATACAGGATAAAAAATGCTAGCTACAATTTTTTTAAACTTTGGGACATGAAAATATTTCATATAAGCCAAGTTAAAATTAAAATCCACAACAAAAATCTCTAAAAACAGAAAAGAAACTTAATTGTACATCGAGCTAGCAGCACAAATAAGATTTCAAGTAACTCTGAAACACAGTATTTTGTGCATTCTTAGTGGGAAATCTCCTACTAAGGATAAAAATCCTGAAAGAATCAAACCGTATTTAGTAACAATACTGTTATAATAATAGTGATATTGTTTTGGAGCTACTATGTATACAATAAAGCAAATAAGTGATTATGCTTATGTTATTAGGAACCAAGATTATCAATAAAAGAAAATACACAAATATAAAACTAGAGAAGTAAAATTTTTAACTTTTAAAATTTTTTTAAATTTTAAAGCTTTTAAAATCTTTAACTTAATCTTTTGAGTTAAAGCTACCAGTATTAATTCACAATGTATTTTTCCTTTCTAAAATCTACTTTTTATCTCTATGCAACTAAAAAGTCCTAAAAGCAAATACAACCAAACAATAATTAGCATCAAGTCCTGGTCTTCAAAATTCCATTTTGCACAGAAGAAATCAAAGGTCTTTGGAGAGCTGACTTACTCCAAGACAGGGGTAAGAAATGTTAAGATGAGCCATAGGTCTAACAAGGATGTCATCTAAATAACACCATTTTTATGGGCTCCCCCACAGGCTAAAGATATGGCAATCTGATCAGAAAGATTGACTGCAAATGTAAGAACTCAAAAATGTAAAAACTGCTGCCTTTACAACAATACTAAAAACACTCGTTAGTTGGTTATCTCTGAAAGTTCTTAGGACACAATTCATCACTATAAGAAAAGGAAAAGAAATGAGCATCTCTTTTGTTTTTCCTGCTTGGACTATATTTCAGGGTAAACATTAAATAGATAATGAAAGAAAGTTCTTCTTTATATAATTACGGCTACAGAATGTGGAAAGAGTTAATTTTTTAAAAAAGCACAATTCTGTTATCTTTATCAAAATAACAAACCCAGAGAATCAATAACCAAAACCAGATACTGGTTTGAACAAATCAATTTCTAAAAAGACAGCTTTGCATTAAAATGGTGAAAACAATACAAAGTATTTGATATTAGTAAATTATTAGGTTTGTTAGACATAATATTATAGCTTTCTTTAAAATGTCTTCTTTAAAATGTTTCTTTAAAATGTCTACTTGTTACTGATAAAACTATTTAGGACTGAAGTGATATACTATCTGAAACTTGCTTCAAAATACCAAAAGCAAATATGCATAGTGAGAGACAGCTACTGGTAACTTCTGAATGCAAGAGACGGGCTCAGGGTTAATCACTATGCTGTTCCCTCTAGTGTATGCTTGACAAATCCCTTAATAAAAGCTCAATTCAATGTATTTCTTTCACAATTTTAAAGGCTTTCCACCAATGTCACTTAGACTCTAATGTGTAGCTGTGGAATTCAAAGATATTCTTATTCACAGACTTTATTCTTGATCTGTTTTTCCTACCTGAAGTTCTTAGAATTGATCTTCCTTTGGTTTCTAGTGAGTTCTAAAATATCAGGACATACTTTACAAGTACGTAAACTTATCACTGTTTGCATGGAGCACCTGCAAGCTGGAAAATTTACATGTTACCTTAATATACTAACTCTCCACTTCTGTTATCTCTTTCTGGAATTCCCGCTAGGTTAGACACTGGACTTCATATTAACTTCTAATTCTCCCCTTTTTTCTCTCTTACTGGGAGAGTTCCTCAACTGTTTCTTCCAATGCTTCACTGAATTTGAAATTTCTGCTTTTGTCTTTTCCTTCCAGAAACTTTCTCACCTGCTCCACGTTTCTTCTTTTAATTGTTGTGAATAATCATTTCCTCAAAGTGGCTTTGTTCTCTGCACTATTTCCTTTGAGCTTCCATTTTTCTGTTGTGTGTCTCTCTTTTACACTAGAAGCTTTTCTAAAATGATTAACAATCAATCCCTGGCTATTCAGTCATGTTGAACACGTTAACAAGAAAAGGTCAATTATAAGCTGTGTGTGTTCATACTGTGCTTGTCAACTGGTAACGGCCAGCTGGCATTTTTGTTGAGTTCTTCAAATATTAGGGCCTATTGGGTCATTTTTCTGGAGTGATTTAACTTCCCCAGGAAGGATCCCTCAATCCCGCCTAGGATATCTAAGCATGGAAGTTGGAAGTCTAGAGTCAAGCAGGGGAAGAAGGCTTGACATCCTACTATTCAGTATGACACTTTCATCTAATCCCCACCTGGTTTAGCATCTCATCTTTGCCCTACTTTGTCTGGAATCCCTATGGCTTAACTAGACAATGTCTTTCCTGTCACCTGTGATGCAGAATCACAAAATTCCTTATTCAGTTTTTTAAACCAATACCCTTGTTGATGGCCCCTGGCTTATGGGGCCATCCTATGTTCCATAATACTACTGCATCTAATCCCTGGGTCTTTCCATGGTTTTGCAGATCAAACGAGGTGCATTTCTTTTTCTTCTTTTTGTATTGCTCAAATTGAAATATGGTTGATACACATTGTAACATCAGCTTCAAGTGTACAAAGCAGTGAATAAGTATATACATTATGCCATGCCTTCCCCATCTGTCACCATACAGTGCTATTCCAATACCAATGAACTATATTCCCTATGCTGTGCCTTTTATCCCTATGACTTATTCACACTGTAACTGGAAACCTGTATCTCCCACTCCCCTTGACCTATTTTGCCCATCTCCCCCCGACCAACTCCCTCCATGCCTTGATAACCATTAGTTTATTCTCTGTATTTATGGGACTCAAACAAGTTGCTTTTTATCTGTATCATGTAAGTAACCTTAGGCTCTTTGGTTTCAAATTCTTCCCTATCCAATTTTTATCCCAAGGGTTACAGATGCCTCTAACTTTCATGAAAGACAGAAGTAGCATTTTAACTTTTTATTCCATTGGTTATTTTCAAAAGGAAAGATGGAAAAAAAGCTTATCACCAACTTCAAATTGGAAGTCCTCTATTTTCCTTTATATAAATACTCTCATTTATTAGAGAGCTGAAGTATTAATAGAATTTTAAACGAATTTAAGAAAATTCTGACTTCACAATGACTCCCAAAATAAAATTAAAGATAAATTTCACGTGGAAGTCTCTATCTCTTCTTCCAAATATAATAAAATTTAGTAAAATGTTAAGAATTACATTAATTAAAA
Source organism: Nyctereutes procyonoides (assembly GCF_905146905.1). Lineage (NCBI taxonomy): Eukaryota > Metazoa > Chordata > Mammalia > Carnivora > Canidae > Nyctereutes > Nyctereutes procyonoides. The sequence continues at coordinate 60,280,428 of NW_026575146.1, read as the reverse complement.
AAACTAAATTTCTGATAGAAAATATTATAGTTCCATAATATTTGGGAGTATAGTATAGACTTCTGGAAGAGATGAGACCGGAACAATAAAACCAGATTATAAAAAGCAATGAATGTCAGGAAAAACAGCAATAAATTGAGGATTTACTAAGCATGAGTGTACAAAATATTCTGCATGCATTGTCTCAACTAAATGTTTATAATCCTTTGGGACAGGCATTAGTTCCCCCGCCTTTTCCAGAAAAGAAATTAAAGCTTAGAAATATTAAGAATTATGCTCATGGTCACAGAGCTAGTAGGTGAAGGAAGGGATGTGTGAGCCTGTGGCTTCAAATCCAGATGCTAGGCCACAGAAAACTACCAGAGAGTTAGGAGACAGCAGATGGAGTGCTGTGTTTTTGGTTCAGAAATCCATCTTTTTACAGATGCAATGAAACACCGGGACACCTGCACCCCGATGTTTCTAGCAGCAATGTCCACAATAGCCAAACTGTGGAAGGAGCCTCGGTGTCCATCGAAAGATGAATGGATAAAGAAGATGTGGTTTATGTATACAATGGAATATTACTCAGCCATTAGAAATGACAAATACCCATCATTTGCTTCAGCGTGGATGGAACTGGAGGGTATTATGCTGAGTGAAATAAGTCAATAGGAAAAGGACAAACATTATATGGTCTCATTCATTTGCGGAATATAAATAATAGTGAAAGGGAATAGAGGGGAAGGGAGAAGAAATGGGTAGGAAATATCAGAAAGGGAGACAGAACATGGAAGACTCCTAACTCTGGGAAACGAACTAGGGGTGGTGAAAGGGGAGGAGGTCGGGGGGTGGGGGTGACTGGGTAAGGGGCACTGAGGGGGGCACTTGACGGGATGAGCCCTGGGTGTTATTCTGTATGTTGGCAAATTGAACACCAATAAAAAATAAATTTATTATTAAAAAAAAAGAAATCCATCTTTTTACCTATATAATTTAAAAGACAATGCATAAAATAATAATTATAAATCCATGTAATTGGGCACACAATGCATGAAGATGTAATGTGTGACCATAAGAACATAAAAGGGGAGGGATGGATATGTATAGAAGCATACTTTTTATATAGAATTGACGCTAAATTGTTAATGCAATTCAGGTTGTTGTGAGTTTAAGATGTTAATTGTATGCCCCAAGGTATCCACTAAGAAAATAACTAAAACACATTCAGAAAATGAAATGAGAAGGAACCAAAATGGTACACCACAAAAAATCAAACACAAAAGAAGGCATTAATGAGTAGCAAAAAACATAGGATACACAGGAAACAAACAGCAAAATGGCATAAGTCTTTATCAGTATTTTAAATATCATTGTATTAAACACGCCAATTAAAAGGCAAACACTGTCAGAATGTTTAAAACAAACAAATCTATGACAGCATTTCTAAGTTTTCTCTCAGAGACCTTACTTTAGATCGAAAGACACATATAGTTTGAAAGTGAAAGGACAGAAAAAGATGTTTCACACAAATTGCAACTAAACAGAGAAGAATGTTTATAGTTAAGACCTGACAAAATACTTTCAATCAAAAATTGTTACAAGAAACAAAGAAGGACATTACAGATGATTCTCAACTTCAAACGACTTGACTTGGGAATCCCTGAGTGGCTCAGCAGTTTTAGCACCTGCCTTAGGCCCAGGGCTCCCTGCATGGAGCCTGCTTCTCCCTCTGCCTGTGTCTCTCATGAATAAATAAATAAAATCTTTAAACAAACAAACAAACAACTTGACTTACATTTTCCCACCTTATAGCAACATGAAAGTGATACACATTCATAGACCATATTTCAAATTTTGATCTTTTCTGGGCTAGGGATATGCAATTGGATAATAATCTTGTGATGCTGGGTAGTAACAGCAAGCCATAGCTCCCAATCAGCCAAGCCATCGCAAGGTTAAACAACTGACACACAAAAATTTTACACTCATGTAATCATTGTTTTTCAATAAATTACATGAGTTACTCAATTTTTTTATAAAACATTTTATTATAAAATAAGCTGTGTTAGATGATTTTGCCCAACTAATGTAAGGCTAATAGAAGTGTTCTGAGCACATTAGGGTAGGATAGGCTAGGCTATGTTTGTAAAATTAGGTATACTAATGCATTTTCAACTTATAATATTTTCAATTTGTAGTGGATTTACTGAGATAAAATCCCATTGTAAATCAACTATGATCTATGTTAATAAAAGGGTCGATCCAGCATGAAGATACCACAATTACAAATAGCTACACATATAGTAACACAGCCCAAAACATATAAAGCAAATACCGACAGAACCAAAGAACAGTTCCTACAATAGCAGCTGGGAATTTCAATATCCCACTTTCAATAATGGATAGAACCTGACAGATCAGAAGAGAAACAGAATCTAAACACTATAAATCACTTAGACCTCAGACTCATGAATACTCCACCCAGCAGCAGGACAATACATGTTCTCAAATGCACACGAACACTTTCCAAGACAGAACATAGATTCAGCCACAAAAATGTCTCAATAAGTTTAAAAGGCCTGAAATCATACATAGATCTTCTTTGACCACAACTTAGTGAAAGTAGATGTCAGTCACAAAAGGCAAACTAAAAAATTCAAAACTTGGAAATTAAACAATTCTTAAATAAGCAATAAGTCAAAGAAAAAAAAACAAAAAGGAGATTAGAAAATACTCTGAGCCTAATGAAAAATGAAAACACTATGGGATGAAGTAAATGCAGTGCTTAGAGAAATATTTATAGCTTAAATGCTTAAAGAAGATCTCAAATCTATAACCTAATTTTACAACTTAAGGAACTAGAAAAAGAAGAGCAAACTACACTCAAAACCAGCAGAAGAGTATAATAAAGACTGGAAAAAAAAAAAAAGACTGGAGTGGATATAAACAAAACAGAGAATAGAAAAACAAAAGAAAAAAATCAATGAAAGCAAATTAGTTTTTCTAAAAATATCAATAAAGTTGAAAAAACTAAGGAAAAAAGAAAGTTCAACCCACTAAAATCAGAAATTAAAGTGGGGACATTACTAGTGAATTTGGAGAAATGAAACAGATTATAAGAGATCCACATAGGGCAGCCCTGGTGGTGCAGCAGTTTAGCACCGTCTGCAGCCCAGGGCATGATCCTGGAAACCCTGGATCGAGTCCCACATTGGGCTCCCTGCATGGAGCCTGCTTCTCCCTCTGCCTGTGTCTCTGCCTCTCTCTCTCTGTCTCTCATGAATAAATAAAATCTTTAAAAAAAAAAAAAAAAAAGAACCTAAGTATCTCTAATTTCAAATGAAATTTCTTCTCCACATCTCTAACCTGCTATATGTTTATCTGAGGTGGTTAACATCCAGTCCAACATCATTTTAAAAAGTAGGAAAAATGCGGGATCCCTGGGTGGTGCAGCGGTTTGGCGCCTGCCTTTGGCCCAGGGCGCGATCCTGGAGACCCAGGATCGAATCCCACGTCGGGCTCCCGGTGCATGGAGCCTGCTCCTCCCTCTGCCTGTGTCTCTGCCTCTCTGTCTCTCATTCTATGTGACTATCATAAATAAATAAAAATTTTAAAAAAAAAGTAGGAAAAATGAAATCAAGCCAGTTCTAGAGTTTTGTTTTACTAATGAATTTTTCATGAATTAAGAGTTTCCCAGCTTTCACTTTAATGAATGCAAGGCATTCATGTCAACAGGTGGCCTCAAAGGGCAATAAAAAATGAAATGCTTCCATTGGGTAGGTCAACTATTAAACTTCCCACAGCCTTGAGGAGGAGGCAATTACCCATCAAAATGACAAAAATAAAAACCCAAACTACACTAACTCAGAAATTTCTCACAAAAATTACAGAGAAGTTTTAAAAGAAAAAAAATTGTCTTTAAAATTTATGTCAAGTATGCTTTGAAGGGCTGAATAAGGTGATATTGAAAACAGTCACTACACAATCAAATTCAAAAGCATTTATTTCAACAAATTCTATTATGCAGGAGATCTCAAATACTTTCAGTGCCACCCAAAAAAATAACAATGGGGTACACAACTTGATAGATCTGGGAGATGGACAGAATAGACAGGAACTTCAAAAATATAGCTAGTTATACACTATTTCTCCTATCAATGTCTGATCCTTCCTTCCAAGAATAGCTAAAATGCAAAACTTCCCCTGACTACTCTAGCACTTTCCCCTAATACTATTACCACTTTTGGGGACATTCATTCACTTGGCGTTTGCTGCTTTATATCACCATGATCTCTAAATAGTTCTCTCTTCATTTGCATCTGATACCTCTTTAGCACATTGTATAAATACAACACTTGTTGTATGCCTCTTGTTAGTTATGGCAATGAAGAGTACTCTCATTTCTGATTTTCAAGTTTTATCGCTTCTTGGCTTTTTGGCTAAGATCAAGTGTAGTATCTGATTTTCAAGTCTTTTTTTCCCTCATTTTACTGAGGTATTATTGACATAGAACCAGTGTGAAGGTTAATATAAAACATACTAATTTGATATAATGTATATATTAAATTAATACATTAAATTAAATAAATTAAATAACAACACTAATAACATCCATCACTTTGTGATGAAAACTTGTAAGATCTCCTCCCTTAGCAACTCAGCTTTTTGAATCTTAAAAGGATTTTAGAATGTGCTACACTTAGTCTAGGAAGTTCTGGCAATCCTAGATGAATTCTGGGACTTTGGTTGTCCAATCATAGTCCTAGAAAGTCTCAGAAAGGTTTCTTTCCTCACACTCCATACCTCATATGCCATCATTTGTAGTCAACACAATTGTTTACTAGAATATCAATAATGAAAGTATCCACTATTTCTGGCCAAAATAAAATAATGGTATCTGGACGTGGTAAAACACATTCCAATGAAAAAGATGCAAAACTGTACAAGTTGATTGATGGGCAGGTGGCCACTTTATTATTATACTAACAGGGGAACTAGTATCAAAGTAGCCATCTAGAAACAACATAAAAACTGGATAAAATAGAGGCAAAAAAAACAAAAAACAAAAAAAAATAGAGGCAACAACTATAGATACTGGATAACAGGAAGCACAAGACTGTGAGGAAAAACAAAGTTCTCTGATAAAAGTCATTTTTCAGACTACCATGTAGGCCAATATAGTATGACAGTCTTGTTACATTCAAGGAAATAGAAGCAGCTATCTGTGGAAAAGAGCACCAGAGACAGAAAATCAGAGACAGAGCTCTAGAAACCCCAAGGGTTCACCTTGAGTCTTTGTGAATACTAACCTGTGTAAATATCTGATGAGACCTCACAATGCCTGCCAAAGAATAACTGCCAGGGTTTAGGGCTGCAAAACTCATACAAGGCTGGGAGACATTCTAGTTCTGACTAGCCAGAGACGAGAGACCTTGCTAAGGACTAGGGAATTCTGTGGACAGCTCAGGAAGGCTCAGCTCACCTACGGTGAAGGCTTAATCCACCTTTAAAACATACAAACAAGCTTCAAAAGGATCAAGGAGATCTACAACTTAATTGCCACTCAAAATAATATAGACATTCCCTAAAGGAAAAGAAGAAAAAGACACTTGATAATGTCACACAATTTCCATCATCCTATCTAAAATCACCAGACATGTGATATGACCTAGTAATGCTACTCCAAGGTATTTATTTACCCAAGAGATATAAAGCTAACTGCAGAGCAAACTGGGATTGGAATCTAAAAAACAAAGCAGACAAGGGGCACCTAAGTGGCTCTGTGGTTGAGCATCTGCCTTCAGCTCAGGTTGTGATCTGGTATCCTGGGACTGAGTCCCAGATCAGGCTCCCTGCAGAGAGCCTGCTTCTCCCTCTGCTACGTCTCTGCCTCTCTGTCTCTCTCATGAATCAATAAAATCTTTAAAAAATAAAAAAAAAAAAATTTAAATTTAAAAAGCAGACAGGGTTCACAATTTCACTTTTGTTTTTTTAAAGAACATAGTCATGGATTACTAATGTAAATTTTTTTTAAGTGTTAAGGGATTGCACATGAGGGATCAGTTATTTCTTGAGTACAAAGGGGGTAAGAAAGTTGAGAGAAAAGCTTTATATGATGAGATATTTGGACTTCAGCTTTTCAACTACCTCATACAGCTCTGTTATGTAAAACACAGTTGGGGAGGTGCGCAAACAAATAGCAAATGAACAGAGACATTACACAGGAATTGTGGTTTCAATGTGCTAAATGGTAAGGGAAAAGTAGGTTTTAAATGCCAGGACGGAATTTGGCCTTCATTATCTGGTGACTGGAGAGCAACAAAAGTTTATAAGGGATTAATATCCCAAATATGTAGAGTATTCCTAAAACTCAACAACAAAAAACCAAACAATATGATTCAATAAAGGACTCCAATAGAGAGAACATACTCAACATCAGTAATCATTAGTGAAACACAAATCAAAACTAAAACCTGACAAAAACAGGAAATAAGTGTTGGCAAAGATGTGTAGGAATTACAATTCTAGTCCTCTGTAGAGAATGTGAAAAGATACAAACGCTGAGAAAAATGTTATACAGTCCCTCAAATGATTAAAAAGAGAATTACCATAGGATACATAAATTCTATTCTGGTGTATAAACCCAAATGAACTGAAATCTGGGTCTCAGAGATTTATGAACACACACATAGCAGCATTACTCACAATAGATAAAATATGGAAGCAACCCAAATGTCTATCAACAGAGGAATAATAAGCAAAATGTGGTACAGACATACTTCAGATATAGTAGTGCAGCTTCAGTTCCAGACTACCACAATAACCAAATTTTGAAAAAAGCAAGCCAGATGAATTTTTTGGTCTTCTAGCACATATAAAAGTTATTTTTACACTATACTGTAGTTTTGTAGGTGTGTGAGAGCATTTTTAAATGCTACGTACACACCTTAGTTAAAAAAATACTTGATTCCTAACCAATGCTATCATCTGACCTTACTGCAACTCAAAATCTTTTCGCAGGTGAGGGCTGCTGACTGAACAGGGTGGTGGTTGCTGAAGGTTTCAGTGGCTGTGGCCACTTCTTAAAACAACAATGAAGTTCGTTGCATCAAATGACTCTTCCTTTCATGAAATTTTCTCTGCAGCAATGCCGTTTGATAGCTTTCATCCACAAAACTTCTTTCAAAATTGGGAGTCAATCCTCTCAAAGCCAGTCACTGTTCTGTCAACCAAATTGATGCACTATTCTAAATCCTCTGTTGTTATTTCAACAGTCTTCACAGCAGCTTCACCACGAGTAGATCCCACCTCAAGAAACCACTATCTTTGCTCATTCAGCAGCAGCAACTCTTCTTCTGTTCAAGTTGTATCCTGAGATCGCAGGCGTTCTGTCCCATCTTCAGGCTCTATTTCTAATTCTCGTTCTCTTGCTGTTTCCACCACCCCCGCAATCTTGAATCCCTCTAAGTCATCTTGGGAGACTGGAATCAACTTCTTCCAAACTCCTAATAATGTTGATATTCTGATCTCTCCCCATGAATCATGAGTGTTCTTCATGGCATCTAAGATGGTGAATCCTTCCCAGAAGGTTTTCAACTAAATTTTCCCAGATCTATTAGAGGCATCACTATGTATGGCAGGTACAGTCCTATGAAATGTACTTCTTAAATAAGAAGACTTGAATAAGAAATTTTTTAAAAGAGACAAAGACTCTTAAATATAGAGAACCAATTGGTGGTTGCCAAAGGGGAGGTGAGTGGGAACAATGCGTGAAACAGATAAAGGAGATGAAGAGCACACTTATCATAATGAGCACTGAGTAATGTACAGAATTGCTGAATCATTACACTGTACACCTGTATACATGAAACAAGTATAACGCTGTATGTTATACTCCAACAAAAAATAAATAGAATTAATTTTTAAAATAAAAAAATACTTGAAAGTTGAAATGATTCCTTGATCCATGGGCTGCAGAATGGATGTGTTAGCAGGCATGAAAACAACATAAATCTCGTTGTCCAACTCCATCAGAACTGTTGTAAAATCGGGTACATATTCAATAAGTGATGGATGATGTGAAAGGGATTTTTTTTTTTTTCCTAAGCAGGTCTCAAAAGTGGGCTTAAAACATTTAGTAAACTGGGACGTCTGGGTGATTTAGTCAGTAAACTGGACGACTCTTGATTTTGGCTCAGGTTATGATCTCAGGGTGGTGAGACTGACTGAGCTCCACACTGGGCTCCATGCTCAGCGTGGAGCCTGCCTGAGATCCTCTCTTGCCTCTCCCTCTGCCCCTCGCCTATTCACAGTCTGTCTAAACTAAATACAATCTTAAAAAAGTTTTTCAGTAAATCATGGTGTAAACAGATGTGCTATCCTCTGGGCTCTGCTGTTCCATTTATAGAGCACACGCAGAGTAGATTTACCAGAATTCCTAAGGGCCCTAGGATTTGAGAAATGATCAATAAGCACCTGCTACAACTTAAAAGTGCCCAACTGCATTAGCCCCCACAACACAATCAGCCAGTCCTTCAAAGCTCCGAGCCAGGCACTGACTTCTCCTCTCTAACCACACAAGCCCTAGATGACATCTCCTTCCCATGGCAGGCTCTTTCACCCACACTGACAATCGGTTGGTCAGTGTAGCCACCTTCGTTAATGATCTCAGCTAGATCTTCTGGATCACCTGCTGCATCGCCTGGCACCTTCATGCCATGGACACAGCTTCCTTCCTTAGACCTCATGAACCAGTCTCTACTGGCTTCAGACCTTTCTTCTGCAGCTTCCTCTCCTCTCTCAGACTTCACGGGACTGAAGAGAGTGAGTCAGGGCTTGCTCTGGGTGAGGCTTTGGCTGAAGGGAATGTTGTGGTTGGTTTGACCTTTTATCCACCGAACGTTCCCCATTATCAGCAATAAAGCTAATTCACTTCCCTAACATTCGTTGTTCACTGTAGTAGCACTGTTAATCTCCTTCAGGAGCTTTTCCTTCACATTCATAGCTTGGCTGTCTGACACAAGCCGTCCACCTGTTGGCCTATCTCGGCTTTAGACATGCCTTCCTCACTAAGCTTCTGGTTGTAAGAGACATGCAAGTGTTACTTTGGGTTGAGCACTTACTGGCCATGGTAGGGTTACTGCCCTAATTTCAATACTGTTGTCCTAGGGCATAAAGAGGTCAGGGAGAAAGACAGGGAAAGGGCCATTGAGTTGAGCAGACAGAACACACGGCACACGTCACCTGAGCTCACCACCTTCTGCGAGTGCAGCCCCGGCCGAATTACATTAGTAACATCAGAGATCACTGTCACAGACCACCGGAACAAATAAAGATGAAGAAGCTTGAAATGTTGCTAAGAATTACCAAAATGTCACACCAAGACATGAAATGAACAAATGCTACTGAAAAAAGGACACCAACAGATGTGTTAACATAAGATTGCACGAACCATGAATCTGTAAAAACACATTTTCTGTGAAGTGCAACAAGGTTTGCCAAAGGAGGACATTCTGAAATATGCTACAACGTGGATGAACCTTAAGGACATTATGCTGATATAAGCCAGTCACAAGATAAACACTGTATGATTCCCCTTATATGAAGTGTGACAGTGTACTTGGAAAATGGTTAGGATAAATGCTGCCTCCTACCATAATATTAAAAAGGGAAATAAAAAAGTTTACTGATGGGATCTTTCTAAAGTATCATTCCAGGGGCACCTGGGTAGCTCAGTGGTTGAGCGTCTGCCTTTGGCTCAGGTTGTGATCCCGGGGTCCTGGGATCAAGTCCTACATCTGGCTCCCCGTAGGGAGCCTTCTTCTCTCTGCTGTGTCTCTGCTTCTCTCTGTGTCTCTCATGAATAAAGAAAATCTTTAAAAAGTATACATAGATATATATGTGTGTATGTGTATGACATACATTCCAGAAAGTAATGACTTACATTGTTAGTGTTTTTGTATCTTTCTTTAGAGTCAGGTGTTAAACTGATGTAGAATAAAGTTAATACAGATCTTTAAAAAGAGTTTCCACATTATAAAATCTGTTTTGAAAAATAAATCTGCTATCAATCAAAGGATGGATTTCTGTAGGAAGGAGAAAGAGACTAGAGGAAGAGAATGAGTTAGTAAATAAGCTTTTCCAACAGGCCCTTAAAGAAAGGCCATAATGGCCCCTTACTAAGACAAGGAGAGTGAAACAGGGAGAGGCAAATTCTAGGGACACACACTCAAGAGCTGTCATCAGTCAATACAACTGATTACCAAATATGAGAAGTAAGGAAATAAAGATTCCAAGGTTTCAACCTCTTACAACTGTATAAAAGATCACGGTAACTGCAAGAAATGTTAGAAAAGCAACAGCATGTTTGGCTTCCCTGGAAGGGAGATGATGAGTGAGGCTGAGACAGGAAGAATCTGAGGCTGCCGGCAGGGCCATCTAAATGGATCTGTCCTGAAAAGGTGAGCTTGAAGCTCAAGGAATTACTACTAAATTAAAGAGACAGATCTGGGTCTCATCCATACATACTGAATAATTAAAACCAGGTAGAATATGTAGCAAGGAGCTCAGAACAAAGCCTTGGGGAATACTAAAGTATTACTGTAGGTAATGCACAGTAATTTAAGGTGCTGATTTAATCCTAATGATATCTTTATGAAGTAGAGAACATTAACTCTGTTTTTCAGATGACTAAAATAAAACTCAAGAAAGCAACATGATTAATCCGGAAAGCTAAGGCAGGCCACAGAAAATTTTTATGGAGGGAAGTGGCAATTAAATTTTATATTAAAAAATTCATTTAGGGGAAAACGGTAAACTATGTTTTAGGACAATACTGTAACAATCCAGGAAAAAAAGACAAAACCTAAAGTAAAGTAGTGTTGCTGGGAAGTGCTGTTGGGAAGAAGACATGAGTGATCCACACAAGGTTGAATAAGTAGAACATATAGACGGTAGAATACACTGGACATGATACAGACTAGCTACTGAAGTTATTGAGCAGGAAGAGCGAATAAACTCAAGTAAATGGTGGTCCATTTACCAAAAAAGGGAATTGGCCATAGGCTTTCCCAGGATTGTTACTTAAAAATCAGATCATAGTTTTTCATGTTTTAAATTTAATTTAAAAATTTCTCACTTCTTTTATTTTTATTTATTTTATTTTGGGAGGGGTGTGAGGAGGGGCAGGGAGAGAGAATCTTAAGTTTCGCACCCAGCAAGAGCCTGACATGAGGCTCAATATCACAACCTTGAGATCATGACCTTGAGCCAAAATCAAGAGTTGGACACTTGGGACGCCTTGGTGGCTCAGTGATTGAGCATCTGCCTTCGGCTCAGGCCATGATCCTGGGGTCCTGGGACTGAGTCCCACATCAGGCTCCCCACAGGGAGTCTGCTTTTCCCTTTGCCTATGCCTCTGTGTCTCTCATGAATAAATAAAATCTTAAAAAAGAAAAAAAAAAGAGTTGGACACTTAACCAATTGAGCCACCCAGATGCCCCCCCCCAACTTCTAACATTTAAGCTAGAAGTTATTTGGTAGAACCTAAAATGTATTCACAATAATCTAACTTTCTTACCTGGTAAATCCCATCAATCCATAAAGCTCTTCCCCTGGTATGTTTTGTTTCCTAGCCTGAGATCTTTTCAAATGTCATCTTTTCAGTGAAGACTCTGACCACACTATTTCAAGCTGTATCCCCACTCCCTAATCCCTTTCCCTACTTTTTCTTCATAGAAACATTATCATCTAATTTGCAATGTATTTTCTTTATTTATTACCGTCTACTACAAGAGCACAAGCTCTCTAAGATTTTTCATCTGGTTTTTCTTCCTTTACCCACTACTATTCCTAGTACCTACAACAGTTCTAGGCCATCAAAAAATTCAAAATTTAAATGAACAGATGTATGGATGAAAACTCTCTTTCAGAAGAGTTTTCTTGAAAGATGCAGTATCCTTATCACCAGACCTTTTATATTTAAAAAAAAAATTGTTACATTATCACACATTCAGAAAGCCTTCAGTCTGATAAGAACAATGGGACTTTCTGATTTAAGCAGATATTTTAACACTTCTATAATTTTCTGCATTCAAGTGCTAGTGTTAGAAGTATGACCAACAGGGGAGTAGTTTTCAGTGCCCAGAATTTATTCAGTAACATCACTCTCAATCTCATTATTTTTAAGTCCTCATATAATTATGATGTAAACCGATAGATACATTCAATGTGTAAAGTTCAATACATAAGTACATTTACAGAATGTATACATACTGAAATCAAATGACACAATGTAATATTCTGAAGATCAAAGGGAATAAAAAATGTCAGGATAACTAACACACTAGTCAAGTTTATAAACTGAATTTATAACAAGGTACATTGTTAGAAATAACACTCTAAATCTATAGAGCCTTAAGAGGGAGTAAAAAAAAACAGTTAAAGTTTATTTTCCAGAAAATACTAAAAATTTATTGGCAAAAAGGAAGTAACAAATGTTGTGGGAAACTTTTCACATCTCTATTTCAGACCTTTTCTCCTCTGAATGTGATGTAATTTCAGTAAATGTTTCTGTCCCTTAAACATTTTGGGATTTTTCAAAGGGTAAACTGTGTTGAGATCAGAAACTGCTAACCTCAGTGAGCTGTTCTCTACCTGCTTCCCACCTGACACTATTTCATTAAGAGCTTCTAAGAAGTTTCAAAATCTAATAACCTGTGTTGGGGGTAAGGAAAAGGAAACAAGACATTTGAGTTGTTGTTGCTAAGATTTTATTAATTTATTTGACAGACAGAGAGAGAGAGAGAGAGAGAATGAATGCACACAACCAGGGGGAATGGCAAGCAGAGGGAGATGGAGAAAGAAGCAGGCTCTCCTCACTGAGCGAAGTCTGATGTGGGGCTCGATCCCAGGACCCTGAGATCATGACCTGAGCCAAAGGCAGATGCTTAACCAACTGAACCACCCAGGTCCCCAAGAGGTTTGAGTTTTGATTGTTGTTTTGGAGTCTTTTTATTTTTCCCCCAGTGAAGATAATCCCTATAATTTTAACATTTTACATTTTATTTATTTATTCATGAGAGACACAGAGAGAGAGAGAGAGAGAGAGAGAGGGGCAGAGACACAGGCCAAGGGAGAAGCAGGCTCCCTGTGGGGAGCTCAATTAAGGACTCAATTCCAGGACCCCAGGATCACGACCTAAGATGAATGCAGACACTCAACTACTGAGCCACCCAGACATCCCATGTGTACTGAATTTTAGTACATTAAGGTTTTTTTTTTTTTTTTTTTAGAATTCTGTCCTCTTAGTAAGGCTAGTGTCTAACAAAAGGTTGACAGCAAGACTGAGAAAACAGAATAAAAGAAAAAAGTCTCTAATCTCAACAAAGTATACATTAGAATGACCTATTTGTTGAAATTATTTTCATTATGATAAAATTAAATATGATTTGCAGTTTCAAGATCTACTAAACTCATATTTAAAAATAAACAAGTGAATACATTCTAAAGCTATACATAAGTTATTTCCAATTTATCCCTGGCAAAGTTTCCTCCAGTAAGTTCAATGCAAGTTCTAAGACATGAAAGAAAAAGCCAAGACAGACTTGAGACAACTCTGTCCACTGGTCTGTATAGCTAATACATTTTAATATAGAATGAAATGTATAAAAAGATCAAAGAAAACATTAATCAAAGAGTAAATGACCTTTGAGGCATAAAAAGTAATCTAAGAAGACTGTCACCATTGTTGAAGGCTGGCTCCCAACATGAAGAAGAAGGATGCTGGAAACATCACTATGTGGAAACTATGATAGATCACAGGGACAACCGACCTTTCTCAGGTAGAGCATAATGGAAAATGATATGCAGTCTAAGGTTAAGATGCTGTCACATAATACATGGAAGTTGAGATACTCCAGAAACACCCATGTGATGAACTCATAAAATTTAGAGAAGAGTAACAAAAGACAATAGTGTTTCTATACTGAGAAGAGTACAACTAACACTGGCCTCAATTACATGGCCTCCATTCTTCACAACTATTTTGTCCAAACCACTCCAGATCATTTCTCCTGTTTTTGATTCACTACTCCCAAAAAAACTCCAAAGTAGCAGATTACTAGATGGGAATAAACAAGGCTGAGGCAATAATGTACTGATGATAAAGAGTATATATTTGGAAGCTACAGCACTTTTGTCTGAACCATAGCCATGCCACTTACTAAAGTGTGTGACAGCTGCTAAGTTACTTGGCCTCTCTCTGCTCTAGTAATTGCACCTAACTACCTCACAAGGTTATTATCAGGATCAAATGAGTTTGAAAAAGTGCTTAGAACAGTGTCTTCAACTGCCTAAATGCTTACAATGGCACAGATGACAATGATGACACACTGCCAAAACAAACATTTTTTTACTCTCCTCGAACCTGTGTATGACCCACTTTCCCAATTGTAAAAACATAAACTCCTACAATCCTACAAACAATTGAAGAAAAAAGTATTTTTTATTCTCATTTTACGAACAGGTTCTACAGATAAACTAAGAAACTAAGGAGGCTAAGTAATCTGACTAAACAGCAATCCAGCACTAAAATACACAACAGGCTGATTCTAATTTTCTCTGCTCTACAAAACTGTTTCCTTTTAAGATATTTTGATTTTATACAGCAGTTACAAGAAGCTAAACTGGGAAAGAGGTACATTATCAAGTCAAATATTAAAAACTAAAAATCACTTAACATATACTATACATATAAAATATGATTTATATATTAAATCTTTTCTTATATTGTTATATATATAAAATCAATGAAAGTATTAGAAATGAAGTTTAAAATGTAGTGATGGAAAAAGTATATTAATAACAGCATTAAGAACAGCAGCTGTTCTTTATTAATTTTCCTATGTACGAGGCAGTTATCTCAACATTTAAGATGCATGATCTCATTTAATACTATGAGATAATTACTACTGCTAACTTTTGCTACAGATGAGGAAGTGGCCCAGCTGGGAAGATGAAGAACAGACATTCATTCCCAGGCCTACATGACACCAAAGCCCAGCCCTTTAGCTAAGGCAACACCTATTTTACTGAGCCACACACTGAAAACCTGTGATCATCAATATACTAGAAGAAAGCCCAAATTTTAAAACAACATAATGTATTTTCTTTAGTCCCTAGTCTGACACCGTCAAACACAGCAAAGTTTATGTACCATCAGAACTACTACCACTCAGTTACAAGACCTCCTCTGGAGTCTTAAAATCAGAAGGTAGAAAGTCTTGTTAAGTTCTTAGCAACACAGAAAGTGAGCTTCAAAATACTATCCCAAATCACTGTAAATACATGAAATCAGGTTAGTGACTTGAAATAATGGAAATGTTATTTTTCAATGTGTTAAGGGATATTAGCTCCCTATTCTGCCCACCTATCCTAGTATAAATTATTTTCAGGAGCATGTTTAAATAGAGCAATAAAATGCTAGTTCAAAATGTACAAGGTAAAAACACTAATTACAACAGTTCTTCAAAAGGCTCACAAAAGTATCGCTTAGAATGAAAAAAGTTTTATTTTATACACAATATTGAATTTAAAATTTCTAAATACATATTATCAAAATGTGCATAACATTTAAACAGTACAATTTATATACTGCAAGTGTTTTTGCATTAAAGATTTTTATTGAAAAAGTCAAATTAAATTCCATCATTTAAATAATTTCTATACTTTACAAAAGATTTCCAAAATTCAACTTACACTTCAACTAATACAGTATTACAAAAAAAAAAAAAAAAAAAAAGGCTATGGCATCAAGAAAATCTAGATACTCCCTTAAAATCTGTGATAAAAGGATCTGAGTTACATCCTACATCTCCTACATCTGCCTCTCCCACAGTGTTTTCTCAAGAATTTCAACAAATATTAAACAACTTGCATAACACAATTAAAAAAAAACATTTTGGCTTTTTGTTATACATTTTTCAAATCCACGGATTTTTTTTTAAACCACATTGAATACAGTGTATGCAAATCAAAGGCTCTGGAAAATTCAAGAGCTGAAAGATGAAAAATCACTACAGTTCTACCATTCAGGAGCCATTACTATAAATATACATTACTCTTTTTTTTTTTCAGATAATTTTTGTTACTTGTTTTGCAAAGTTGTTGTGGTCATATTCTTTTTTTTTTTTTTGTGGTCATATTCTATATGCAATTTTGTGTGACTTGTTTCTTCAACTTGATCAAGTTCTCAAGTTTTGGGTTTTTTTTTTAAGATTTGAGAAAGAGACAGAGATAGCAAGAGAGAACACAAGCAGGGAGGAGATGGAGAAGCAGGCTCTTAGCTGAGCAAGGAGCCCAACGTGGGGCTCGATACCAGGACCCCAGGACCATGACCTGAGCCACCCAGGTGCCCCAAGTTCTCAAGTTTATAAATTTTTTGAAATATATTTAATGACTACATATTTTTTGAGAATATACCAATTAACTTTCTTTCCAAGGTTCTTTAATATCACATTTTTGTCTATATCTACTATCAGAAGTATATAAGAACACATTTTACTATTCTTCCACCGGCAGAGCAATAATTTAAAAAAAAAAAAAAAAAGACTATTTTGGGATCCCTGGGTGGCGCAGGGGTTTGGCACCTGCCTTTGGCCCAGGGCGCGATCCTGGAGACCCAGGATCGAATCCCACGTCGGGCTCCTGGTGCATGGAGCCTGCTTCTCCCTCTGCCTATGTCTCTGCCTCTCTCTCTGTGTGACTATCATAAAAAATAAAAAATAAAAATAAAAATAAAAAAAGACTATTTTTACATATTGAGGTGCCTGGGTGGCTCAGTTGGTTAAGCAGCTAGCCCTTGATTTTGGCACAGATCATGATCCCAGGATCCTGGGATGGAACTCTGAGTAAGGCTCCACGCTCAGTGGAAAGTCTGCTTGAGGATTTTCTCTGACTTCCTCTCCCTATGTATGTGTGTACTCCTCTCTCCCAATCTCTCTAAAATAAAGAAAAAAAATATTTAAAAAAATTTAATTATAAAAACAAAACAAAACAAGATTACTTTTTTTTTTTTTTAAGATTTTATTTATTTGAGAAACAGAGAGAGGCAGAGACATAGGCAGAGGGAGAAGCAGGCTCCATGCAGGGAGCCTGACGCGGGACTCGATCCCTGGTCCCCAGGATCACGCCCTGGGCTGAAGGCGGTGCTAAACCACTGAGCCACCTGGGCTGCCCACAAGATTACTTTTATATATTAAAATGTGTAGGTTTCTAGAAAAATTTGCATTTAATGTTTTGAGTTACTAGTGTTTAGTTTGAGTTACTAACAAGTTTGTCTTGTATTTGTTATATTTCCTCTTATGAGATCATTTTTACCTATTTACCTTTTGAAATCTTTGTGTTTCTTAGTAATTTATGTCACCTTAAAATAGAAGATATGTTTTATAAATAAAATTATACAAAATATAACATTTTATAAAATCTAAAAACAGTAAATCTTGGTCCTATTTACTGACAAAATTTTCCCCAGTATGTTAAGTGCCCTTTTAATGTTGTTTTCTTCCTGTTAATTTTCAGAAATGTAAGCTTTCATATATGGAAATCTACTTTCCCTCTAACTTCTTATATACATAATAAACTCCGGCTATCTCCTACCATCTAGAAATGTGGTAAATATTCATTTATATGGTCATCCAGTTTTAATGGTTTGATCTTTTCTTAAAAAAAGAAAAAAGAGGATATGCTTTAAAAATTAGTATGTTCTTTTTTTCAAAAGTTCCTTCAATAAAACATTCTTTTATTTCAAAAGTGAGGCAAAAAAATTTAAGGAAAAAAATGCAAAATATATAGAACAACATAGTTTGAAAATCAAAGTCTATGTTCCTTCAAGTTCTATCCAAGAGGTTAGTAACCACTGTTTGGAGTACACATTTTTTCTATGCACATACAAAAATATAGAGGAAAAAGTGCCTGTAACTTTCCTGACATTTCTTCTTTTCCCCTCATGATGTTTTAGCTCCTCCATCATAACACTAGAGTATATTAGTAGTGATCCTGAATGTCCAAAAAGGAATACTGTACATTCACCCAAGATTCCCACACTTTTTTAGTCACAGAATTCTTTACTCTTTATTCAAGTAATGACAGTTCAAAGACTTGGTAATTTTTGAAGTACCATTTTTAATGTATTGGCTTGGCTTTTACTCACTTCAGACAATGCGAAACTGGAATGTTTTTATGAATACAAAGTATGCAAACCAATTATTAAAAGAATGAAAGACAACAAACTTACTTGGGATACACTGGTTCATAAAGGTACTTGTCCCCTCTTGTAGATGTAATATGAAAAAACAAGATGTAGCCATATGCAGTCTGAAAGATAAATTTTATTTGCCATGAGAATTAGAGGGTAAGGCTAAGACTAAAATCTTAAATTTTATTTTTATGTATTCTAACTTTGAAAACATTTCACAAAAAAAAAAAAAGGAAACATTTCACTTGTGGGAACCCTCTTTTGAAGAGCTACAGTTTAATTATGAAATTAAAAAATGACTTTAAATATAACTCATCCTGTTTAATATATAATATTTCATAAGTGTCATTGAAATCAATAGTTCATAACATTATACACATTAATACTCTAAAATAGTTACAGTATTCAATAGCACACAATTATTTTACAAACTATACAGAACTTTTAGAACTCTGCAATATGGCAAATAATTTTTTCTAAGTCTTTAAAGCAACAATGTCACCAAATAGTAATACTATGACAAAATTCTTAGCTCTACTCAAAGTTTACACAATATAACTTTGGAATAACATGTTTATATATTTCAAAATTAATCAACTGGCCTCTGTTTTACTATAATATATAACGAGACACAGAAGAAAAACAGAGCAAACTTTCAATTTCCAAATTTGAACATCAGTTAATTTTTCTAAGTTAACAAAACACTTTTAAAATACAAATTGTACTGAAACATTAAATGATCAAGGCACATTATCTGCCAAATGTGAAGCTCAACCACTTTACATTTATAGAAATAGACAAAATACTATATTTAGCTGTTTCTGACCATTTTCAAGCCTGAGTGAAGTGGCAACTGTTTGGCCCAAACTACTATACACTAATGCTGAACTCTTATCATTTTAGAAGCATGCGAGCTTTTACCCAAAGCACAACAAAGAAAACTGAAAAAAAATTATTCAAGGTTTCAAATTTCTTTCTACTACTTGCTTCTGTTTCTTACTTAAAGGAACATCAAAGGAAAATTTCTTCAAAAAAAAAAATTTCTTCAGCAGTCAGATGTTTTGTTTAAGCTATAAACTTTACTATTTCATAATGTATTCCAAAACTCTAGTTCAATATATTGGGTCACAAAAGAAAAGAGGCGAAGATCATCATTCTAATTCCTCATGTGCAATTTTACATTCTTCAAATGTGGAGAATCTGGGATAAAGCAAAACAGATTTGAATCAAACCATATGAGATATCATAAACCACCCCCCCAGAGTAGTGACTTAAAAATCTGTAAACTGTACTATTACCTTATATAAAAGATCTAGCGCTTACATGAATAACATACAAATGAGGTCTGGAATATTAGTCACTCAAGGTCAAAAGTTCACCATTTCAGAATATCAAATGATACTAATATACTCGTAATTTTAACAAGTGCTTGGAAGACTATAATGCCAGGGAAAATACAGCATCATTTTGCACCAGCATTTAGAAATTTTATATCCATGCTATACTAGACAAAATTACAAACAATGGCTTAATTACCTACTCTGGTATTTTGTAGCAATCTTTACTAAGTATCTATAGCTTCTCATGTATATTAAATGCTATGTACTTTCAGATTTCACTGATATTTTCCTAAACAATCCTGCCTTTGAATAAGCCCTGCCTTTGAACAATTTTAAAAGTTTTGGTAATAAATGATCATCCTTAAAAAGTAGAATTTCTGTTGTTAACCACCAAAACCGTTCTTATGCAGTGTTCTTATGCAGTGTTAGGCTTTTCTCTTTCCACCCCTAAAATATTGCAGACAAGCACGGCTTAATCTATAGGCAACAGTCCCAATAATACCTGCTTCTAATATGCATTCACATCGTCTGTCTCTTGCCCTCTCTCATACAAATACACGCAAGCAGACATACACACACACAAAACTAACTTTTCCAAAAAAAAAATGAAAAGACAAAATAAAGAACCTTGGAGTTCTCTTTCCTGGTATCATCCCATAGCTCAACTTTTTTCTTTCTCCAAGGCTTATTTTACTGGATTCTGTGGTTTTAATTATAAGAAGCATAGCAATTTTTGTAGGCAACTTGAATGACAAGTCCTCATGTCTCTTTCTTTTCTATATCTATAAATAAGGGTCACAGACACATAAAAATAAAGGCTATCAAGAGGATAAAAGAAAGAATCACTACTTAAATGGAGAATGTAATAGAGTTGTTTCTAGTAATACCACTTAGAAGAAAAAAATTTTTTCGAGGAATATTTTCAAGGATATTAATAATGCATCAACAATTTAGTCAGAGAGGTATGAATATTCAGAGAGGTATTATTTTTTTTTTCAACTGAAAATTGCAAACAGGGATTTGAAAAATCATGCAAACTACCTCAGAAAATTCCACAGTTTAAACGGAAGAATTTGAAGTCTGGAGGAGGTTGGGATTGTTGATGGCATTAATATTATTAACTACTTTTTATATCTTGCTTTACTGGACATTTGGGAAGTTTCCCCTTCCTACTCAAAATTAAATATATTTTAAAAATTATTTTATGATTGATGCATGACATACATAATATAAAAGCAATTTTCTGTACCTAAGAAGAATTCAAATCCAATTGAGTCATGATGCAAATCAACTTACATAAAACAAATGCTTTGACTATAGGAAGCAATCCCATAATCTTCCTCTACCATTATCCAATGGACATGAAGTCATCATGTCATTAGAATTCGAATCATTGTACACTTCTTCCTTAGGAGATGCCATTTTTATCATGAAGAAGAGATTCATGCATCTGGCGCCAATGACCTGAATGATGCATTACTAAGATTTCTATAATAATTAAGAGATAAGGATTTGAAGATTTAGAGATGCATCTTCTATCCCAACATACTGTCATGTTAGGTAGGCTTCAAATAAAGTTGAAATAACAGAATATTTAATTCTTTACACTGGTTTGTAAATGGCACTTCCTGTTTTTAGATTATACATGTTCAAATGCATAAAATTAATCACCCAAATCCTATGAAGATAATTACCCACCATTTCTGTATAATCTTTTAGACTCTGTATATTCTGATACATGAATATCTTTAAATAAGAAATGATAAAAACAGCTATAAATCACACACTCAAAAATAGGTGATGAATCTCTTAACATGAATACTCACCCACAATTATCATTCCTAATACTTACTACCACACTTTTATTATACCAGATCACTAGTTTAAAAGGGGGCGGGGCGGGGGGGTCTGCTTCCAACCAAGATGGATTAAAGTGAAACCAATTTATGTTCCCATCTAAAAACAAAACTAAACCCTGGATAAAAATCTGGTAACAATGGTTTTCAAAACACCAACATGAAACAATGAGGCCAGTGATCCCTGACAGATGAGATACTGATAGGAGTCGAGTCCTATAAATGCCCCAGCTTATATCGCCTGAGAAAGCTTCCAGTCACAGCACTGAAAAGGGGAACTAAGGCAGAGCCTGACAGACTTCCCAACCTGAAGAGGTGAAGCTGAGAGCCAAGAGGAATAAGGCAACTATAAGTCATACAAAAAAGAACCAGAGAGGAGAGACCTGCACACAGAAAAAATCCAAGAGTACCATGCACAAACATGTGAGGAAACCATTCAAGGCAGGAGAGAAACCAAACCAGAAGAATTAATAAAGAGAACAGTGCCTGTTCCATAGCCAGACTGAAGAACTCATAATTCACTGGGAATTAGTATGAATGCTCAAAAAAGTGGTCTTCGGGTATTCCTATGGTAATCCTGAGAAAGGTAAGGCCTCTGTAGTGGGGAATAATTAGCTTTACTGAGCATGGCTCAAAACCCACATTATAAAGCATAAAATAAGACTTGAATATATCACAGTGTCTCCAGATAATCATCACTTCATCCCAGAACAAAACTCAAGATTTATAGGACCACAAAAATATCCAGCAGACAACAAAGTAAAATAACAATGTCTGGCATCCAATCAAAGATTACCACATATGCAGCAGATAAGCAGGAAAACATGAGACACAATGATAAATGAGAAAACTCAACCAATCAAAAGTGATCACATTCAATTAAATGTTAGAACTAACACAAAAGGACATCAAAACAGAATTGTATTCCACATATTCAGAAGGTTAAGGGATATAGAAAACTCAAACCATTTTTGAGAGATAAAAACTAAAATGAGGTTAAAAATATAGTGGATGTGACTAATGGCAGATTAAATATTGCAAAAGAAAAATTCACTGGTCATAAAAGCATAGCAGATTATCCAAATGAAACACACCAAAAAACAACAACAAAAACCCACCAAAACAAAACTGAAAGAGCACTGGTGAGTTGTGGGACTTCAAGTGATCTAAAATACATATAAAACAGATTCCCCGGGAGTAGTGGTAGAAGTCAGAAAAAGCAGTTGCATTAAATTTAATCCAAATTTCATTTGTTTCAGTTAAACTTCTTTAAAAGTTAACTGACTTTTCAAACAAGAGTAAGAACAATGTATGTTTTTACCATATGTAAAAATAAAATGTGTACAATATATATTCATTGACCCCAGTAGAATTAAATTAGAAATCAGTAACAGGTATCTGGAAAACTCTCAAATAGTTTGAAACTAAATAATATGCTTTTAAATAATTCATGGATCAAAGAGGATATCAAAAGGAAATTGAAAAAATACAGTATACTAAAATTTGTGGGATGTTGCTATGGCAGTACTTAAGGGGAATTTTTAGAGCTTTAAAAAGCTGTATTAGAAAAAAAGGAAAAGAAAAACCTCAAATCAATGACAGTAGCTTTTAACTTAAACTAGAAATAGATGAGCGAATGAAACCCAAAGTAAGCAAACTAAAAAGAGGAAATACCAGAAATCAGAGTGGAAATCAATGAAATACAAAACAAAAATAAAATCAATGAAACCAAATTCTGGGTTTCTAAAAAATAAGATCATTAAAATTGATACACCTCTAGTCATATTGTCAGGAGGAGGGGGGGATAACCACTATCAGAAATAAGAGAAGGAACATCACTACAGATTCTAGAAATATTAAAAGAATAATGAGGGATTATAATGAATACCCATGCAAAAAGTTGACAACTAGATGAAAAGAACAAATTCCTTGAAAGACAAACTGTCAACGCAAGTAAATACCTTGCATAGGCCTACTGTCAATTCAAGAAACTTAAATTTCAACCAAAATCCTTTCCACAAGAAAACTCTATGCTTAGATGGTATCACTGGTGAATTCTAGCAAATACTTAAGAAAGAAATAATACCAATTCGACACAAATTCTTCTAGAAAACCAGAGGAGGAAGGAAACAATTCCCATCTCACCTTATGAGAACAGCATTACACTCATACAAAAACCAAAGATATTACAAGAAAATACACTACAGACTAGCATCTCTTAGTAACACTGATGTAAAACTTGTAAACAAAAATTTACCACATAAAATCTAACAATATATTATCAGGAAAACATATCATAAGTAAAGAGGGTTTATTCAAAAATGGTTGGTTTAAAAAATAAAATAAAAAATGGTTGTTTAACATTTTTTTAAATCAATATATGTATTTCACCATGTTAATAAACCAAAAAAGAAAAACAATGTGATAGTCTCAATAGATGCAGAAAAAGCATTAAACATCCTACAAGGCATTCTTGATTAAAAACTGTCAGCAAATTAGCATGAGAGGAAATAGTTCCATAACCTGATAAAGGAGATCTGCAAAACACCTAGTACAACATCATTCCTAATAGAGAAAGACCGAATGCTTTTCTTCTGCTCAACATTATACTAGACAATCTAACCCATAAACTCAGGCATGAAAACAAAATAAAATGTATCTAACTTAGGAAAAATGAAAACTGTCCTTTGACTTAATTGTCCACATAGAAAATCTGATGAACTCTATCAAAAATGTACCAGTGAGTTAAGCATGACTACAATACACAAGATCAATATAGAAATATCAACTGCATTTCTATATACATAAAGAACCAGAAAATTAACATGTTGATTTCACTAGGATCAAAAATAGGAACTACGTAAGAATTCCAGCAAAAGATACAAAATAGCTGTACAGTGATAATAAAACACTGAAATTAAAAATATCTAAGTAAATGAAGAGATTTATTTTATTAATAGGCCAAAAGGTTCAATAATGCGAAAATGATAACTCTCCCCAAATGGATCCACAAATTCAATGCAATCTCAATCAAAATCTCAGCAGGCACTTTCATCAAAACTGACAAGGTTAGTTAGGGCATCTGGCTGTCCCAATCGGTTAAGTGTTCAACTCTTCGTGTCACTCAGGTCATGATATCTGGGTCCTGGGATGGAGTCCTGCATCAGGCTCCACTCTCAGCACATAGTCTGCTTGTCCCTCTCCCTCTGCTCCTCCCCCGTTCTGTCCCTGGAATGAGTAAAATCTTAAAAAAACAAAGTGGGGGGGGGGGGGAATCCCTGCGTGACTCAGCAGTTTAGGGCCTGCCTTTGGCCAGGGAGTGATCCTGGAGTCTGGGATCCAGTCTCACATCAGGCTCCCTGCATGGAGCCTGCTTCTCCCTCTGCCGGTCTCTGCCCCCCACCCCCCTCCTCTGCCTCTCATGAATAAAATCTTTTTAAATTTTTAATTTAATTTTAAAAAAACTGACAAGGTTATTCTAAAATTCATATGGAAATAAAAATCTCCTACAACAGTGAAAGCAACTTTGAAAACAAAGTTGGAAAACTAACACTGTACTTTCAAAATTATTACAAAGCTAATCAAAATGATGCTGTATTAACAAAGATACACATAATCACATCATAGAAGCAAATATAGACAAAAACACAGATAGATGTGGACAACTGATTTTTGACAAAGATGTAAAGAAATATAATGCCGAAGCAATAACAAACTGCAAAAATTGAACTTGGACCTATACCTTGCACCATATATAAAAAATTAAATGAAAATATATCACAGACCTAAATATACAACCTAAATAATAAAACCTCTACAAGATGAGGTGCCTGGGTGGCTTAGCTGGTTAAGCGTCTGACTCGATTTCAGCTCAGGTCATGATCTCATGCATCGGGCTTTGTGCTCAGCACAAGTTGGCTTGGGATTTTCTCTCTCTGCTCTGTCTCTCTCTCCCTCTCCCTCTCCCTCTGTCCCCCACTGCCACTCACTCTCTCTAAAAATAAATAAAACCTCTAGAAGAAGATATAAAATATATGAAGCATAAAATTAAAAAAATCAATGAATTGCACTTCATCAAATTAAGTATTTCATTCAAAAACCAATGGTAGGAGAATGAAAAGTCACCTATTAGGAGAAATTCTTTATAAAGTATATATGTAATACAGGACTTATATCCAAAATATATTAAGAGCTCTAGGATTCTGACAATAAGCAAACAAAGAACCTAATCAATAAAATAAGCAAATGATCTAAACACACACTTTACCACAAACGACAAAATAAACAAAAAACAAAGATGTTCAACATCATCTGTCATTAGAGAAATATAAATTAAAACTATAATGATATACAAATATACACCCACTGGAATGGCTAAAATTAAAAAATCATACCATACCGTATATGGTGGCAAAGGGCATCAGAACTCCCACATACTGCTAGTAGGAACATAAAATGATACAACTGTCTCAGAAAAAAGCTTGGCATTTCCTTAGAAAGTTGAACATTCATCTACCTCATGATTTAGCTATTCCACTCTTGAATACTGACCCAACATAAAAGGAAATATATGTCCATATAAATATTCGTACATACATGAATACTCATAAGAGTTTTGCCTAGAATAGCCAAAAACTGAAAACTCAAAAGCCCATCAAGAGATGAACGGTCATGGGAACCCTGGGTGGCACAGCGGTTTGGCGCCTGCCTTTGGCCCAGGGCGCGATCCTGGAGACCCGGGATCGGATCCCATGTCGGGCTCCTGGTGCATGGAGCCTGCTTCTCCCTCTGCCTGTGTCTCTGCGTCTCTCTCTCTCTCTCTCTCTCTCTCTCTCTCTCTCTCTCTCTGTGACTATCATAAATAAATAATAATAAAAAAAAGAAAAATCATCATCATTAAAAAAAAGAGAGAGAGATGAACAGTCACACCAGCTGTGGTGCGTCAGTAAAACAGTACTACTCTGTAGTGAAAGCAAATCAATCAGTGGCTGAAGGGAGGAGAATCACAGCAGGAGAGGGAATTACAAAAGGGTAGAAGGAAATTTGTAGGAATGATGTAGAGTTCACCATCTTGACTGTGGTCGTGGTTTCAAATGCTATTAAACATGTATTTACTGTATAAATTTTACCTCAATGAAGCTAATTTGGAAAAAGAAATGAAAGTGACTAGGTTGGACCTATAGCAGCACCTTTTGCTCTCTGGAAAAGCCGCTATCATCAAATAAAAGGCCTCATCTAGCATATTGGAGAATAAGAGGTCACAAAGAAAATCAAAGTGGGCATCCCCAGCAGACTACCAGACAGGGCTGACAGCACCTGGGTCATTAAGCAGCAGGGGAGTTGTCAGATAACTAACTGTAGCCATATTAGTGACTACAAGTGAGACCAGGAGAATTTCCTGACCAAACTGAGAGCAAACTACAGAATAAGAGTAAACAAATGGTTGTTTTAAACCACTGAGATTTGAAATAATGGTTCAATAAATATTACACATAAACAATAATCCTAACATAAACAGTATAATTTAAAGAAAGGCTAAGAACATCCAGTTATGGAAATGAAAGCAAAATTCATAGAGATTCAGGATAAGTGCAAAATAATCACTTCCAAAACAGAGTATGGTCAAACCAAAATGAAAGGGGGAAAAAATGAGATGAACAGGTACTGTGTAAAGGATTGTGCTCCTCTGCAACTTGCTATATCCCACTCTGTTAGAATACTGTTCTTTCAGCTGTTATTTGGTGACTCAATACACCCACATGCTGGAAAGAAAAAAGAAAATCACAATAAAACAACAGGAATTCTAAATTAAGCTATCTTTCCCTTATTCATAGGTAAGTTACTTTCTAATTCATGTTACACTAACTTTCAGGTTGTGGTACAGCAAGCTATACATACTTCCATTTAGCTCTGTGTGAAGGGAATGCTAAAAGTAGCAAGAGAAAACAGACTTGGAATGGCAGGTTGGGGCCAGATCGCAGGAGGTCCTGAGCACTGGGCTAAGCAGTTTGGAAGACACTTTGAATGCAATGGGAAGCCACTGAAAGGTTTGAAAATAAGAATAAGAGCTCTGATTTAGAAATAGCCATACATGATTAAGATGCACTTCAAGTGGAGAAAAAAAGAATAGCTAAAAGTTTTGAGCTCTATGCAATCTAGACAAGATACAAGAAGACCTGTCTGAGGATATGGCAGTAAGAATAACAGAAAAGCATGGCAGTAAACTAGAGACAGGACTTGGCACCATACTGGTGACTGGATGGGAATGCAGAATCAAAGGACTCCAGTGTTACTTCCTATTATAAGTAAAATTACAATAAAAATACTTGCCATATGCCTAAAGACACTGGGCTCCTATCTGTGAGATTCCTAAAAAGGAGACAGTACTTAAATTCATTTTAATGCTCCTTGTGCTGGGCTATTGTCTAAAGTTGAGGAAAATTTTAGGGAAAATTATGCCCTGAAATCATGTCTACAAAAATGATATTCTACTCTGAAATTCAGAGAAAATACCGTCCCAAAAAACACTACACACCAATTCTTAAAATGGGAAAGGATTTTCTCTCCCACACCCCATTAAAAAAAGTAAGATTTCTTTTTAAGGTACCAGTTGATAAGGAGGGGACTATGTTTGTGTTGGTGATACAGAAATAGAATTTTGTATTAACTGACAAGTGAGAGCACAGAGTGATGATACTCGAGTGTGGAAGGTCAGGCAGTTAGAGAAGTACACAGAGTGTACTGTGTACAAACACAGCCTATACACAAGCAACTTTGCCCCTGACTCAATTTGCAGGTAGTTATGTGGTTATTGCTCTACAGATCCTACAACTGTATATCCTTCCCTATACATTCCATCGGTGACATTTTGGTTTTTTTGGGTTTTTTTTTTTTTCCATCGGTGACATTTTGTAACAGCAAGTTTTAAAGTATCTCCTAAATTCAGCTCCATTTCACAAGAGCTAATAGGATTAAACAATCACACTAATAGTGAAAGGCAGTAATAAGACTTTCTAGAACCAGGCTGTATGGCTTAGAATTCCATTATCAGATATATGATCTTAGATACACAGTATCTCTGTAATCTTGAGCAGGTACTTAACCTTTCTCAGCTCAACTGTATGATGGGGAACAAATTACCTTTAGAGCACCGTTAGCAAGAATTGTAATTCACATAAAGCATTTACAATGTCTAGCACATACTAGATACCCCCAAAATTTGCTACCATAATAACTCTCAATTTTCAATAGTTACTTTATAATCAATATATTTCATGTAAGAGGCTAAATGTGTAATACATTTGAAGAGAAGGACCATCAAAATCAGTAAAGCTTCAGAATTCAAAGTTTGGTTACCTAGAAAGTTCACTTACCCAATATCCATTCCATGATAGTATACAATTCTTTAACATTTTTTTTTTTTTAAGATTTGAGAGGGAGAGACAGCACACAGCTCAATTGGGGGGAAGAGCAGACAGAGACAATCTCAAGCAGACTCTCTGTTGAGTGTGGAATCCCACACAGGGGCTCGATCCCACAACCCTAAGATCACGATCTAAGCCAAAACAAAAAGTCGGTTGCTTACCCATCTGAACCAACCAGGTGCCCCTAACATAATTTTCAAATGCACCTTGATAGATACCTTTTAGTACAAATGGTTATTTGCAAAAAATGGTTGACTGCCTTACTGAACAGATTACAAAAATATCAGTGGCCTTTCTAAACCTGTACCATGTAACTGATGGTCCCCCATCTGTTTTAGTCTATATTACAATGTAAGAAATGAAAATTAAGAGGCACCTGGATGGACCAGTATAGAGCCTGAGATGTGCTTTCTCTCTCTCCTTCTACCCCTTTTCCCTCCAGCTCACTGTCCTCTGTCCAAAATAAATAAATAAAATAAGATAAAATAAAAATAATCTCTTTTGCAGGCAGAGGCAAATAAAAACCTGAACGATAGCAATGGTTTACTTTAAGTTAGCTTCTGGATTCTGTAAAGACAGAATGAGTCCATTCTTAATCTCTCCTCCTCCTCTCAGAGTACAATTGCCAAAACATGTGCTGGCTGAGTCTGCAGATGTCCAGGTCATCAAGATCTCTTGAGTTCTTGTGGGAAAGAGTAAGTGCTAAGGGACCAGGCATAGAGAAAGCTTAGCTTTGCTTTACTCCTTGAGGCACTGGGCAAAGACCTGGGGTTTCAAAGTCTTCTAACTTAAAAAGCAGAACCCCAAGGAAAAGGCCGAGTGTGACCAATCCTGGAAGTGGACACAGGGTTGTCCATGCAACCCTGATGACTTCACAAGGTGCAAGGTAGATGCTGCAACAGTGAACTCAACTGTCCCTGCACCTCCTGGTCTGGAAAAGCCTTCAGCTTTTACCCAAAGAGAGACCACCTGAGAGTAGGGGAGACTCATCCTAAGCCTCAACTGAGGACAATACTTTATGAGCTTGTCTGTGTCTGCAAACTGCCACTTTTGCCAATAGCTGGAGTCTGCATTGTCCAAGAGGCCCACATGAAAGCCGGACCTCTGTGGTAGCTGATGGAACACAAGAAAATACCGTTTATACTGGAAGCTCAGTAACAAATGAAACAGCTAAAATATATGGATCCTACTAATGAGTCACACAGATGAGAGAGAAGAACGCAAGCAAATTATGGGGAAAAAATTAAGGGCTTTCAGGAGGTACTATGAGAATATAAATAAGACTTTTCAGAGCTAAACATTTCCTACTAGGAAAATCAGACAAATATAAAGAACAAACGATAAAGAATAATCCTTTATGGGAGCTGAACCTTTTACTCCAGAAGATCAAAGGGAAACAACTTCATGATACAAAACACCAAGAGATAAAATCACCACTGAGAAATGAGGCATGAAGAACAAACTCAAATTGAAATTTATTCAGATAATAATACAAGAAAATTTTCCTAGTTGCAGAAACACTACAGCTGAGATTCAGGCTTGATATGAAGGTGGAGGGGAGGGGACA
The DNA here is from genome assembly GCF_905146905.1 of Nyctereutes procyonoides. NCBI lineage: Eukaryota > Metazoa > Chordata > Mammalia > Carnivora > Canidae > Nyctereutes > Nyctereutes procyonoides. The sequence continues at coordinate 60,250,006 of NW_026575146.1, read as the reverse complement.
GAGGGAGACTGTTTAATGAAAAAGGACATATCCACAGATAACAAGCAGAAACTACTGAATTTTACTCATAAAGAGAAAAATCATATAGAGAAAAAGATGATGAGGTTGCCTACGAAGGAGGGAGAACAGATTAGCCCTAGACTTCTCACCGCTAACACCAAAAACTATAAGGCATTGGAACAATAGTTTATAGCCAGAAAAAAAAAGAATCCCAAATCCAAGAATCCCACAGTAGACAGGATATCCTTTACTGTGGTTAAAAAATGGAATGTTCAGATATCATTTATTTAATGTATGAATGCCTACCATGTGCAAAAAATGCTCTTGGGACCTGGAGCTATGGTGAAGAGAACAGGCAAATGGACATGGAATATTCTAGGTTTAAAAAATGGACAAACACAGGCAACCTGCAGAAATAGAATGGCAAAGGGTCAATTCAGACATGAAGAGATGCTGAATCTCACTAATGAAACAAATGGAAATTAAAATTAAAAGACCATTTTTTACCAATCTAATTTAGATGTGAATTCAGGAAAACAGAAATCAGTCTTATGAACACTTAAGAGTACCTCCGGAAGGAAAACAATTTTGCTGAAAAATAGCTTGGCAACATTTATTAAAAAGAATAAAGATATAACCTTTGACTCAGCAATATTGCTACATAGAAGAAACTTCCCTAAAGAAATAAATGTACCAATACAAAAACAGATGTATGTATAATAACGTTTACTGTAGCACTGCTTGTAGATGCCAAAAGTCCATCAAAAGAGAATAGTAGGGGGATCCCTGGGTGGCGCAGCGGTTTGGCAGCCTGTCTTTGGCCCGGGGCGCATCCTGGAGACCCGGGATCGAATCCCACGTCGGGCTCCTGGTGTATGGAGCCTGCTTCTCCCTCTGCCTGTGTCTCTGCCTCTCTCTCTCTCTCCTCTCTCTCTCTCTCTGTGACTATTATAAGTAGATAAAAAAAAAAAAAAAAAAAAAAGAATAGTAGGGACACCTGAGTGGCTCAGTGGTTTGGCACCTGCCTTCAGGCCAGGGCATGATCCTGGAGTCCCAGGATCGAATGCCGCATCGGGCTCCCTCTGTGGAGTCTGCTTCTCCTCTGCCTGTGTCTCTGCCTCTCTCTCTGTGTGTCTCTCATGAATAAATAAAATCTTAAACAAAAATAGTAAATATGAAACTTCCACACTGTGATATATTATACAGATACTAAAATCAACAAGTTAAAAGTATTTATATTAATATGGAAGAACAGTCATAATATACTAAGTGAAAAAAAATCAAATTGCAAAGGAATGTGTAATTAAGATTTCAATTTTGGGTGTAAATTATGAAAGTCTTACACCTATTTAAGAACTTAAAAATCCACTCATCTGTAAGTTATAACCCTATACAGGCATTCAAAATCAAGTTACAGAAAAATCTTGAAGTGAGACAATGTTCATATGTCAAAAAAGCAAGTTACAAAGTTGTATAATAGCTTTGTATAAAGAATGTTTTAGATAATCCTCTGAAACTCACAGATTTATCAAATATGCTCCCCAACAACTAGTGACATTTGCAGTCACCTGTAGTAATATTACTTTGTTTTTAAAGATAAATAGACCAATAGCTTTCAAATTTTAAGTGGTATTAAGTATGAGTATCTGAAAATATCCATAAAAAGATATATGGATATAAATAAAAATTAATGATTATCTGTGAATGGTAGTATTATTGGGGATTCTTTTCTTGTGTTTCTTAGGTTTTCTTCATCAAACATGTATCACCCTTAAAGCTTAAAAATTAACACTTTTTAAAAATCCAAAAACTTTAAATCTCCTAGAAGATAACAGAAAATCTAAATGACCTTGAGTTAGGCAATAACGTTTAGATACAATACGAAAGGCATAATTCAAAAGAAAAAAGAGATAAGCTGGACTTCATTAAAGTTAAAAATGTGTGCTCTACCAAAGACCAATCAGAAGAATAGAAAGACAAGCCACAAACTGGAAGAAAGTACTAACAAAAGATGTGAGAAATGACTGGTATCCAAAATAAGGAACTCAAAAAGTTCAACAATAAGAAAATCACTCAATTAAAAACTGGGCCCAACACCCTAACACCTCATCAAAATACACAGATGGTAAATAAACATATGAAAAGGTACCCCATATCATAATCAGGAAAAAGCAAATTAAAACAATGAAATATCACCATATACCTATTAGAAAAGCCAAAATCCAAAACATTAGTAACACCTAAAGTTGATAAGGACAGAGAAAATAGGGACTCTCACTCACTGCAAACAGGAGTACAAAATGGCACGGCCACCACGTAAGACAATTTGGCAGGATCCTGCAAAACTAAACATAGTCTTACCATACAATCACACTTGGTATTTATCCAAAGGAGCTAAAGACATATATACACACAAAAGCCAGCAAACATGTTTACAAGCAGCTTTATTCATAACTGACAAAACTTGGATGCAACCAAGATGTTCTTCAGCAGGTTAACGGATAAAAAAAAACTGTGGTCCATCCAAACAAGAACATATTATTCAGTGCTAAAAAGAAATGAGGTATCACGCCATGAAGACATGGAAGAACCTAAATGAAAGAAGCCAATGTGAAAAGGCTACAATACTGTATGATTCCAACTATAGGACATTCTGGAAAAGGGAAAATTAGGAAGACCATAAAAAAGATTAGTACTGGACAGCCCGGGTGGCTCAGCGCCGCCTTCGGCCCAGGGCCTGATCCTAGAAACCTGGGATGAGTCCCACGTTGGGCTCCCTGCATGGAGCCTGCTTCTCCCTCTATGTCTCTATTTCTCTGTGTGTGTGTCTCTCATCAATCAATAAAATAAAATCTTAAAAAAATATATATATATATATAATACTCTCTCTATATATACACACACACACACACACACACACACACACACACACACACATATATGGTGGATACCTTTGATTATACATTTGTCTAAACCCACAGAATGTACAACACCAAGAGTGCACCATAATGAACACTATGGACTCCAGGGGATTATGATGTGTGAATGAACATTCATCAGTTTAACAAATGTACCAGTCTGGTGGGGGATGTTGATGATGAGGAGAGTTATTGCATGTGCTGGGAGAGGAGTTATAAAAATCTCTGTGCCCTCCCCTCAGGTTTGCTATGAACCTAAAAATACCCTAAAAAATAAAGTTTATTTTTCAAAAACTCCACATATAATCCTTTATGTATTTTAAGATTCATAAGCTAAAACATTAATTCATGTTTTAAATTGCACAAATAAACATGATAAATCACTTGTATCACGTCAGCATTTACTCAGTATATTTAACACAAGCCACACTATAACAACTAAAATTACATCTCCACAAAGTTGCAGATAAAGACTGTAAGTAGGGGTACCTACTTGGCTCAGTCAGTAGAGCATGCAACTCTTGATCTTGAGATTAGGGGTTCAAGTCCCATGTTGGGTGTAGAGCTTACTTAAAAATAAAATCTTTTTTTTTTTAAGATTTTATTTATTGGGATCCCTGGGTGGCACAGCGGTTTAGCGCCTGCCTTTGGCCCAGGGCGTGATCCTGGAGACCCGGGATCGAATCCCATGTCAGGCTCCCGGTGCATGGAGCCTGCTTCTCCCTCTGCCTGTGTCTCTGCCTCTCTCTCTGTGTGTGACTATCATAAATAAATAAAAATTAAAAAAAAAGATTTTATTTATTTATTCATGAGAGACACAGAGAGAGGCAGAGACACAAGCAGAGGGAGAAGAAGCAGGCTTCCATGCAGGAGCCCAATGCGGGTCTCGATCCCAGAACTGCAGAGGCAAAGGCAAACGCTCAACCACTGAGCCACCCAGGTGTCCCAAAATAAAATCTTAAAAGAGAAAAAAAAAAAAAAAAGACTGTAAGCAATGCCTACGTGAAATAATAACGGGATGCTCAATAGCCAAAAAATAGATGGTTTTATCTTCTCTTCCATATATGCATTTTCTGTCTCCAAATTGAAGACAGTAATAATTTTTTCTTTTTTCTTAATACTTAGTACAGTACAAAGGGTTAATATATTAATGTGAAATTATTTCTGCTCTATAAATAAAGCTAACAGGCTATTTCCTCTTTACTAGGGTATAGGGGCTGTCTCTAGTTATGTGTTCCTGGCCTGGGGGTAATGAGGGCAGGGGAATAGTGGCCCAGAGTATAAGAGCTCCATAAAATGATGTTTGGGGGTACAAGCCATGTACTGTTTGGTCTATCTCTAGAAATTGCCTGGCCTTGGGAGGGACAGTTTCTTCAGAGTCCACAAGTCCTCAAGATTTTGAAGCATCGTATATACAAAAAAACAAAAGAGAAAACAAATTCTCATAAATTTTACTGTTAAAAATTCTAACCATAATGATAATGAAAACTGAGCACAAATTTCAATAAAATGTTATGGGGATAACATTTTTGTTTAACAGATGTTTAAAGTTAGTGTTCCCTCTCATCGAAACAGATTGTAAAGTTTCTTCTATTAATGCTGGCCTGTAATGAGATCTTACATATTCTATTTGAAATGTCTTTTCACATAAGCAGTGCCAAATACTGATTATCAATCCATAAACAAATGATTTTAACAGAATATAGTCATTACTGGTAGGGAAGACTACAACTCTACTAGATTCTTCTCCTGATGTTTGCCTTTTAACACGATAGATTAATCATCTCCAATTGAAGGCTGGATTAAAGTACTCCTCGTGCACAATTAAACGGATTGTGAAATATGGACATTTCCTTTGCAATTGCATCAAGTTCTGAAACATGCTATTGGAACTGGGAATGAGCTCAGAAAATATATCTACTGCTAATTTTTGTTGGAAATACAGATCTTACTTTTTTAGTTTTTAACAGCAGGGGAAATAGAAAAAGCAGCTTGACATTACTTGTGATTGAAACGACAGCAGTGATCACCAAAATGACCTGACCACATATAAACCTCGCATTTAAGCACTGCTTTGTAGTTTTGACTGAGTTCATGTGTAAACATTACCAAATCTGAAAAAGTCATTTGCCAGATCATTCAGTGTCTGGTAAGTGGTTGAGGTAGTTCAAGTTCAAAAAATTTCAGTATCAGCCCCAACGTAAAAAAATCCACAATAAACCTTTACCAATGACTGCTAAGATATCAAACACCCATGGAATTGGGCAAGGGTCTCTAGCTCCTATTTCTAACAACTTAAAATGGCCACAAGCATTCAAAACTTCCATGTGTTTGAGAGCTTTGTAAACTGTCAACTAAGCCTTTTCTGCTCCACATATCTGTGTCTCGGTAACTGATCTCAGTCACTATCAGTTAAAACACAAAAACACACCCTAGTGGACTTTACTTCAGCTTGTACTGATTAGCATTTTCTCTAATTAGTTTTAACTTCTTTAAAATCTTCTCACCTGATGTTCTCCCATACAAGTTATTCACAGGGAGTAATTCTCAGTCATCTCACAATCTACACTGCCTATTCAAATAAACTGAGCAGTAAAAAAATAAAAAAATAATAAAAATTAAAAAATAAACTGAGCAGTACTGTAGCATTCCTCAATTCATCAAAAAACAGCTACACTTACTTTGGTTGTACCTTCATTTCCATTTTTTATTTTTCAGTTATTATTCTGTTTTAAATATTCTAATTTTTCTATTAATTTCAGCGAGTTGGGAATACTGTGACAAATACTAAGCTGGATAATATCAACTTTTATTATATTCTTTTGGCTTTGTTATAGGGTCACTGCATAATTAAGACAATAATTTCCCATCCAATAATAAATTAATCCACATTCCAATGTATTTTAGAAGCATGATATTCAAAACCTAATTTTCTCTTCTTTTGTTCTTTTGATATGATAGGTATGCACTAGTAATAAAAACTATACAGAATGTCACAATACAGCAGTATGTGTGTCATTTGAAACATCTGATCTATAAATTGTGTTACTATAATTTACAGTGCACCAAGCAGAAAAAGGAAGACATAGAGCACCACATATGGACACTGTAAGGACTACTTGACTCAGCTAACGCAGCTTGAAAGCAGCCACAGAAATTATGCAAATAAATTAGCATTTTCATACTCCAACATTATTTATGAACAATGAAATTTAAAATTCACATAATGGAAGATACACCTAGATAACAGCCACATCAGTGCAATTCACTCAGAAAACGACCTGGGGGCAACCTGAGTGGCTCAGTCCATTAAGGGCCCAACTCTTGGTTTCTGCTCAGGTCATGATCCCAGGGTCTTAGGATCCAGCCCTGCATTTAGGATTCTCTCTCTCATTCTTCCTCTGCTCATTACTACTCCCCTCCCTCAGGCTCGTTCTCTCTCTCTCTCTGAAAAGAGGAAGAGGAAGAATCTCAGAAAAAAGGATGAAGAAAAAGAGAGAGAGAAGGAAACAAAGAAAGAGAAAACAACCTGCATATTGGCAGAACAGACTTTCCACAGTTAATCAAAGGACACATCAAAAAGGGAAGGAGGGGCAGAGACTCCATTGAGAACCAAACTCCTAGGGAGACTCACCACAAATGGGAGGGACACCACAAGCATGGAGAAGGGAGAGAATCAGACCCCACACCATGAACCTCAGGCAGAGAAGAGCTGCTCAAGGAAGATGAATCTCCAAAACATTTGGTTTGGAAACCAGCAAGCTTAACTCCAGGTACTTTAAAAATCACAGACTGAGCCTGGAAAAGGTGGAGGGCAACAGGAAACTGAGTCCCCTTAAAGAGCCAACATAACAAGCTGAAGGAGAAACAGAACAGAAGCAGCAGTTTGAAAAGAGCCTGGGGTATACATGAAGTGTATTTATTTACTAATCTCGTATTTATTTATTTACTAATCTCAGAACATGCACTAAAGGAACAGGGATGTTCAGGAGACCTATCTAAGAATAAAAGAGCTGGTGGGTACCATATCTCTATCCCCCACCCTGGTTTAGATAACCTGACACTAGCAATAATCAAGCGTGAATCCTCATCACCTACCTTGCTAACAGTACACATCCAGCCCCATCCAACCCACCACAGCACCTGCCAAGATTTGCCCTGCAAACAATCCAGCAGGGACCAGCACCACTCTAAAGTGATGAGGGCCATGGAGAGAACGGAATATAACCACATACACCAGTGGGATTACAACCCCAATAGATGGACTAGGGGCAGACACCTAGTTTGACTGCAGGCCTTGCCCACAAAAGAAAGTCTCTCAGAGACAATACAGGGAGAGCACTCTGTAGATTGGTGTGACTGCAGACCCTGCAGATGGCCTGACGACAAGTATCTTGCCTGCCCTACAACCCAACTACAAGCCCACGGCAGCCCCAGGATGGCCCTTTAACAGCACAGGGACCAAACCTTGCCCAGTGTACCCACAAAGGAAACATCTGTGAAATGCCTGGTGGTTCTGAAAAACAGGACATTGTGTTACCAGGCACCAAAAGGTCTCTTCTAAGGCCACTACTTTCAAGATGAGGAGACCTAGATGACTTCCCTAATACATAGAAACAAACACAGACAATATGAGGAGAAAACAGAGTACATCCCAAATAAAAGAATAAGACAAAACCACGCCAAACCAGCTACATGAAATCGAAATAAGCAATATGCCTGATAAAGAATTCAAAGTGATGATCATAAACATACTCACTGTACTTAACAATGGAAGTTCTCTGTGAGACCTTCAACAAAGGGACAGAAAATATAAAGAACCATCATCAGAGATGATCAATAACTGAAATTAAAAATACCCTAGAGGGCTTACCAAAAATAAAAGGAAAGAAAAAAAAGAAGAAAAGAAAAGAAAGGAAAGGAAAGGAAAGGAAAGGAAAGGAAAGGAAAGGAAAGAAAAGAAAAGAAAAGAAAAGAAAAGAAAAGAAAAGAAAAGAAAAGAAAAGAAAAGAAAAGAAAAGAAAAGAGAAAAGACAAGACCCTAGAGAGAATTAATAGATTAGAGGAAGCAAAAGAACCCATCAGTGACCTGGAGTCCTGAATAATGGAAAGCAACCCAGATGAACAGCAAAAAGTAAATAATAATAATAATAATAATAATAATAATAATAAAAACCAAAGTGTGTAAAGGGAAATCAGTGACATCATCGAGCATATTAGCATGTAATTTATAAGGATCCCAGAAGGAATAGAGATAGAAAAAGGGGCAGAAAATTTATCTAAAGAAATAACAGCTGAGGATGCCTGGATGGCTCAGTGGTTGAGCATCTGCCTTCGACTCAGGACACGGTCCCGGAGTTCCAGGATCGGAGTCCCACATCAGGCTCCTGATGGAGTCTGCTTCTCCTCCCTCTGCCTGTGTCTCTGCCTCTCTCTGTGGGAGGGAAGGAGGGAGGGAGGAAAAGGAAAAAGAAAGGGAAAGGGAAAGGAAAAGGGAAAGGGAAAGGGAGAAAGAAAGAGCTGAAAATGTCCCTGGTTTTTCAGTAGAAACTTTGCAGACCAGAAGAGAGTGGCATGATATATTAAAAGTACTGAAAAGAAAAATAAATGTGGAACTGAGAATAATCTACTCAGAAAGGTTATCATTCAGAATAGAAGGAGAGTTTCCCAAACCAACAAAAGTTACAGGACTTTATCACCAGTAAGCCAGCTTTATAAGAAATGTTAAAGAGAATTCTTTGAGTGAAAAGGCAATAATCAACAGTAAGAAAATTACGAAAGGAAAAACTTCCACAGGTAAATACAAACATAATTAAAGTAGTAGATTAATCACAGAGATTAAAGCACAAAAGCAATTATACCTATATAACTCAGTCAAGGAATACACAAAATGATATGAAGTATGATATTGTATACATAAAACATGCATGGAAGTAAAAATTTAGTGCTTTTAGAATGAGTTCAATTTAACTGAACATCAACTTAATATAGACTGTCATCTGCATAAGATGCTACAAATGAACCTAATTGTAACCACAAATCAAAAACCTGTAACAGACACACAAAAAAATAAAGAGAAAGGCATCAAAGCATATGACTAGTGAAGTACACCAAACTACAAGATAAAAGAGCAAGAGAAGAACTACAAAAACAACCATTAAAACAAGTAACAGATGGCAATAAGTACCTATCTATGGATAATTACTTTAAGTGAAAATGGATTAGTATTTTAATCAAAAGATACTGATGGATTGAATGGATAAAAAAAGCAAGACCCATCTTTATGTTGCCTAAAGAAAACTTATTTCAGACCTAAAGATACATGCATATTCAGAGACAAGGGATGGAAAAACAATTACATGCAAACAGAAGCAAAAAGAAGGCTGCGGTACCAATACTTATATCTGAAAAAATAGACTTAAAACCAAGAATATAACAAAACAAAGGACACTACAAAATGATAAAGGAACAATCCAATAGGAGCATGCCCAATTTTAAATATTTATGCACCTAATGTAGGAGCACCTGAATACATAAATCAACTAGTGGCAGACATAAAGGAAAAAACTGATAGTAATATGTTAATAGCAGAAGACTTTAACACCCCACTTATGTCAAAAATAGATCACCCAAGGCAGAAAAATCAACAAGGAAACAATGACTTTGAATAACACATTGGGCCATGTGGACCTAAAAAACATACTCGGAATGTTCAATACAAAACAAAAGACTAAACATTCTTTTCATACACGCGATCTATTCACCAATTCTCAATAAACTTAAAAAAAGACTGAAATAATATCAGGCATCTTTTCTGACCATAAGGGAATAAAACTAAAAGTCAATCACAAGAAAAAAAATCTAAAAAGAACACAAATACGTGGAGGCTAAATAACATGCTACTTTAATATCAAATGGGTCCAAGAGGAAATCAAAACCTACATGGAAACAAACAAAATTGAAGATAAAGAGTCCAAAAATCCATGGGATGCAGTAAAAGCTGTTCTAAGAGGGAAGATCATAGCAATACAAGCCTACCACATGAAATATGAAAAACTTAAAACTAACCCCACAGGCAAAGGAGATAGGAAAAGAACAAAGAAAACCCAAAACCAGTAGAAGGAAACAAATACTAAAGATTAGAGCAGAAATACATAAGAGAGACTAAACATAGGTGCGCACACACACATACACACACACACACAGTAGGGCAGGTCAATGAAACCAGGAGCTGGTTCTCTGAAGAGATGAACAAAACTGACAAACCTTCAACCAGACTCATCAAAACAAGAGAGAATTCAGATAACTAAAACCAGACAAAGGAGGAAAATTAACAACTGACACCACAGAAATACAAAGGATTACAAGAAAATATGATAAAAAATTACATGCCAGCAAATTAGAAAACTTAGAAGAAAGGGATATGTCCCTAGAAACATATAACCCTTCAAAGTGAAATCAGGACAAAATAGAAAATTTGAAAAGATCAATTACTAGCAAAGAAACTGAACTAGCAATCAAAAAACTCCCAACAAACAAAAATCCAGATAGCTTCTCTGATAAGCTCTGTCTAAACAGTTAAAGAAGAGTTAATACCTATTCTCATACTATTTTAAGAAAAAAAGGAAAGGAAAGCTTCCAGACTTACTCTATGAGGCCAGTATTACCCTAATATAAAAAACAGATAAAAACATTACAAGGAAAGGAAATTACAAGCCACTATCTCTGATGAACATAAATGCAAAAATCTTCAGCAAAATACTGGCAAACTGCATACAACAATACATTAAAAAATAATTCACCACAATCAAGTGGGATTTATTCCAGGGGGAAAAAAATAGTTTAATATGCCCAAATAAATCAACATGATATATCACATTAACAAAAGAAAGGACAAAAATCATATGATCATCTCAAGAGATGCAGAAAAAAGGCCTCTAACAAAGTACCACATCCGGGATCCCTGGGTGGCGCAGCGGTTTGGCACCTGCCTTTGGCCCAGGGCGCGATCCTGGAGACCCGAGATCGAATCCCACATCGGGCTTCCAGTGCATGGAGCCTGCTTCTCCCTCTGCCTGTGTCTCTGCCTCTCTCTCTCTCTCTGTGACTATCATAAATAAATTAAAAAAATAATAAAAAAAAAAACAAAGTACCACATCCATTCAAGACAAAAACTCTCAACAAAGAAATTTTAGGGTAAACATACCTCAACATAATAAACCAAAGACAAAAATGTCCACACACATCACTTTTATTCAATATAGTAATCAAAGACCTAGCCACACCAATTAAACCAAAAAAAAAAAAAAAATCCAAATTAATAAAGTAAAACTTTTACTATTTGCAGATGAAATGATACTATATATAGAAAACCCTCAAGATTTCACCAAAATACTACTAGAACTGATAAATGAATTCAGTAAAGTTATGATACTAAATATACAGAAATTTGTTTCATTTCTACACATTAATAATGATATAGGAGAAAAAGACATTTAGAAGACAATCCCATTTACGACTGCACTAAAAAGAATAAAATATCTAACAAACCAAGTAGGTGAAAGATCTGGACTCAGAAAACTACAAAACACTAATGAAAGAAACTGAAGGTGACATAAACGGGAAGATACTCCATGCTCATGGATTAGAAAAACCAATACTGTTAAAATGTCCATGCTACCCAAAGTAATCTATAGATTTAATGCAATCCTTACCAAAGTATCAACTATTTTTTTTCCCAGATCTAGAAAAAATTATCCCAGAATTTGTATGGAACTGCATAAGAACCCAAATAGCTAAAGTCATCTTGAAAAAGAGGAACAAAGCTAGAAGTATCACAATCCCAGAATTCAAGATATACAATGAAGCTTTAGTAATCAAAATGGTATGAATGGTATGCTACAGGCACATAAACACACTGAACAACAGAAGAAAGAGCCCAGAAATAAACCAATAATTATATGGTCAATTTATAAAAAAGGAAGAACATACAATGAGAAAAGATAATCTCTTCAGCAAATAATGCCGGGAAAACTGGACAGCAAGATACAGAAGAATGAAACTGAACCACTTTCTTACACTAAACACAAACCTAAACCCAGAATGGATTAAAGACCTAAATGTGAGACCTGAAATCATAAAATTCCTAGAGAAAAACAGAGACAGTAATTTCTTTTGAGTTTGGCCAAAGAATAATTTCTCTAGATTGTCTTCTCTGACAAAGGAAATAAAAGCAAAATTAAACTATAGAAGCTAAACAACAACAACATAAAAGGTTTTTTGCACAGGGAAGGAAACTAGCAAACAAAAAGGCCACCCATTGAATGAGAGAAGACATTTCCAAATAATATATATGAGGGATTAGTATTCAAAATACAAAAGAACTTATAAAACTCAACAACAACAAAAAAAAACCAAATAATCCAATTAAAAATGGGCAGAGGACCTTCACAGTCATTTTTCCAAAGACATACAGATGGCCAACAGACATATGAAAAGATGCTCAACATCACTCATCATCAGGGAAATGCAAATCAAAACCAAAATGAGGCATCACTTTACACCTGTCAGAATAGCTAGAATCAAAAACACAAAAGCTCCTATCTCTTTTTTTTTTAAAGACTTTATTTATTTATTCATTAGAGACACGGGGGGCGGGGTGGGAGGGGGAGACCAGGCTCCCTGCAAGGAATCCAATGCAGGTTTCTATCCCAGACTCTGGGATCATGACCTGAGCCAAAGGCAGATGCTCAACTGCTGAGCCACCCAGGCATCCCGACTGAGGCCATTTCATGAAATATCATGTGTCACCTGAGCCTTTGGTAAAAACAAAAACACAAGAAATAACTGTTAGTGAGGATATGGAGAAAAAGGAAAAAGGAACTGTCATTCACTGTTGGTGGGAATGCAAACTGTTGCAGGTACTGTGGAAAGTAGAATGGTGGTACTTTAAAAAATTAAAAATAGAAATCCCATCTGTTCCAGTAATTCCACTTCTGGGTATTTATCCAAAGAATACGAAAACACTTATTTGAAAAGATATATGCACCCTATGTTTACTAAACCATTATTTACAAGAGCCAAACTCACGTATCCATCCCTAGATGAAAGGATAAAGAAGTAGTGGTGTACATATATATGCAGTGGAATATTAATCAGCCATAAAAATGACTGAAATCTTGCCATATATAATATGGATGGAGCTAGAGAGTATAATGACAACTGAAACAAGTTAGTCAGAAAAGGACACCTACCGTATAATTTCACTCACATGTAAATTTAAGAAACAAAACAATGTACAAAGAAAAAAAAGACAAAGAACCAGACTCCAAAATACAAAGAACTGGTGATTGCCACAGAGGAGGTGGGTGGGGAGGATGAGCGAAATAGATAAAGGGAATAAGAGTACCCTTTGAGAGTACTCTTTTCGTGATGAACACTGAGAAAGTTATAGAAGTGTTGAATAATTCTTTTACACCTGAAAATAATATAACACTGTATGATAATTACACTTCAGAGTTAAAAAAGTGAAATTCATATAATCTTCAGAAGTCAAAGGTACTTCTCTTTGACAAATTTTTAATAATTTAAATACACTGAACTATACTTAAATCATTGTCCTTATAAAAACAGGCAGGAAGGTAGATTTAGTATGTAGTTGGTAGTCTGCAGAAGTGAGGAACTACCCAATATTTTGATCATGTGAACCATTTTCTGATGATTAACTTGGTCAGCATTACATAGTACAGATTAAAAAAAGGACAGAGAGCAGAGAGGTAAGTTAATGTGAAAGTAAAGCATACAGGCACACTTGTGAGAGGAGATACTGAAGCTTCTGTTCTAGAATATCTCAATAAAGCAAATTTCACAATAAACAAAACCAGATGAATTTTTTGGTCTTCTAGCACATATAAAAGTTATTTTTACACTATACTGTAGTTTTGTAGGTGTGTGAGAGCATTTTTAAATGCTACGTACACACCTTAGTTAAAAAAATACTTGATTCCTAACCAATGCTATCATCTGACCTTACTGCAACTCAAAATCTTTTCGCAGGTGAGGGCTGCTGACTGAACAGGGTGGTGGTTGCTGAAGGTTTCAGTGGCTGTGGCCACTTCTTAAAACAACAATGAAGTTCGTTGCATCAAATGACTCTTCCTTTCATGAAATTTTCTCTGCAGCAATGCCGTTTGATAGCTTTCATCCACAAAACTTCTTTCAAAATTGGGAGTCAATCCTCTCAAAGCCAGTCACTGTTCTGTCAACCAAATTGATGCACTATTCTAAATCCTCTGTTGTTATTTCAACAGTCTTCACAGCAGCTTCACCACGAGTAGATCCCACCTCAAGAAACCACTATCTTTGCTCATTCAGCAGCAGCAACTCTTCTTCTGTTCAAGTTGTATCCTGAGATCGCAGGCGTTCTGTCCCATCTTCAGGCTCTATTTCTAATTCTCGTTCTCTTGCTGTTTCCACCACCCCCGCAATCTTGAATCCCTCTAAGTCATCTTGGGAGACTGGAATCAACTTCTTCCAAACTCCTAATAATGTTGATATTCTGATCTCTCCCCATGAATCATGAGTGTTCTTCATGGCATCTAAGATGGTGAATCCTTCCCAGAAGGTTTTCAACTAAATTTTCCCAGATCTATTAGAGGCATCACTATGTATGGCAGGTACAGTCCTATGAAATGTACTTCTTAAATAAGAAGACTTGAATAAGAAATTTTTTAAAAGAGACAAAGACTCTTAAATATAGAGAACCAATTGGTGGTTGCCAAAGGGGAGGTGAGTGGGAACAATGCGTGAAACAGATAAAGGAGATGAAGAGCACACTTATCATAATGAGCACTGAGTAATGTACAGAATTGCTGAATCATTACACTGTACACCTGTATACATGAAACAAGTATAACGCTGTATGTTATACTCCAACAAAAAATAAATAGAATTAATTTTTAAAATAAAAAAATACTTGAAAGTTGAAATGATTCCTTGATCCATGGGCTGCAGAATGGATGTGTTAGCAGGCATGAAAACAACATAAATCTCGTTGTCCAACTCCATCAGAACTGTTGTAAAATCGGGTACATATTCAATAAGTGATGGATGATGTGAAAGGGATTTTTTTTTTTTCCTAAGCAGGTCTCAAAAGTGGGCTTAAAACATTTAGTAAACTGGGACGTCTGGGTGATTTAGTCAGTAAACTGGACGACTCTTGATTTTGGCTCAGGTTATGATCTCAGGGTGGTGAGACTGACTGAGCTCCACACTGGGCTCCATGCTCAGCGTGGAGCCTGCCTGAGATCCTCTCTTGCCTCTCCCTCTGCCCCTCGCCTATTCACAGTCTGTCTAAACTAAATACAATCTTAAAAAAGTTTTTCAGTAAATCATGGTGTAAACAGATGTGCTATCCTCTGGGCTCTGCTGTTCCATTTATAGAGCACACGCAGAGTAGATTTACCAGAATTCCTAAGGGCCCTAGGATTTGAGAAATGATCAATAAGCACCTGCTACAACTTAAAAGTGCCCAACTGCATTAGCCCCCACAACACAATCAGCCAGTCCTTCAAAGCTCCGAGCCAGGCACTGACTTCTCCTCTCTAACCACACAAGCCCTAGATGACATCTCCTTCCCATGGCAGGCTCTTTCACCCACACTGACAATCGGTTGGTCAGTGTAGCCACCTTCGTTAATGATCTCAGCTAGATCTTCTGGATCACCTGCTGCATCGCCTGGCACCTTCATGCCATGGACACAGCTTCCTTCCTTAGACCTCATGAACCAGTCTCTACTGGCTTCAGACCTTTCTTCTGCAGCTTCCTCTCCTCTCTCAGACTTCACGGGACTGAAGAGAGTGAGTCAGGGCTTGCTCTGGGTGAGGCTTTGGCTGAAGGGAATGTTGTGGTTGGTTTGACCTTTTATCCACCGAACGTTCCCCATTATCAGCAATAAAGCTAATTCACTTCCCTAACATTCGTTGTTCACTGTAGTAGCACTGTTAATCTCCTTCAGGAGCTTTTCCTTCACATTTACAACTTGGCTACTTACCGGCAAAATAGGCCTCAGCTTTCAAAACGGCTTCCTCAATAAACTTTAATCATTTCTAGCTTTTGATTGAAAGTGAGAGGCATGCAGCTTATCATTTCTGTTGAAGAGACTACTGCAGGGTTATAAATTGTCCTAATTCCAATATAGTTGTTACTCAGGACATGGAGGCCCAAAGAGAAGGAGAAAGGGAAAGAGCAAGGCAGTGGAGCAGTCAGAATACACGCAAAATTTTTTTAGTTTGCTATCTCATATGGGCACTGTTTGTGGCACCCTAAATCAACATCAAATTAACATCAAAAATCACTGATCATAAATCACCAAAATAAATATAATAATAATGAAAAAGTGTGAAAAACTGAAAATTACCAAATTAGCAAATCTTCAATTTGCAAAATATGCAGTAACTGCAAAGGGCAATAAAGCAAAGCACTTTACAAGTTATGTCTTTACATTACATGGAATCTAAAGACCTAATTTAATCTCTTCTCTCCAAAATACACCATCTATATAACTTGGATAAAACATGCTTCCTCAGGGACACCGGGGTGGCTCAGTCGTTGACCATGTACCTTCACCCCAGGACATGATCCTGGGATCCTGGCATGGAGTTCCACACTGAGCTCCCCACAAGGAGCCTACCTCTCCCTCTCCCTATGTCTCTGCCCCTCTCTGTGTCTCTCATGAACAAATAAATAAAATCTTAAAAAAAAAAGAAGAAAGAAAGAAAAGAAAAAAGAAAAAAACTTACTTCCTCAGCTCTTCAATATAACACCATCCATTATGAAGAATAACAGTATGGAATTCAAAGTGTCAGTTTAAAAATTAAATAAGACAATCCATGTGTAGTGGTTATAACAGTACTTACTTAAGAGATACTCAATAAATGTTAACTATATTATGACTGCTATTTCAAATTAGGTGATAATGACAGTCTAAAAAATGACAATGACAAAACACAGATTGAAAAGATAAAATTGACCAGATCTCGGCACATTAATGGAATAGAGGAGAAATGCAGAAATAGACCCAGATGGATATGAGAATTTAGTGACATAAAAACATAAATTTATCATTTTTTGTGAGACATCCACCCCAAAGGAAGGCAGCGGGCAGCCCGGGTGGCTCAGCGATTTAGTGCCACCTTTGGCCCAGGACCTGATCCTGGAGATCTGGGATCGAGTCCCACATCGGGTTCCCTGCATGGAACTTGCTTCTCCCTCTGCCTATGTCTCTGCCTCTCTCATGAATAAATTAAAAAAAAAAAAAAAAAAACGAAGGCAGGCCTTAAAATGTAAATTCAGGAGTACCCCCATGTAAATAAAGATGAAAGCCTTAAAACCACGGATTAGACTTCAAGGACAAAACAGGAAAGCGAGAAAAATAAAGAGAAAAGTATATAAGCACTATATTGAAGAAAAGGAAGAAAGAGAAGAATCACCAAAGAATATAGTAAGAGTACCCTGAATAGAAGAATCAGTATAGCAATTCCTATCACAGAAGATAAATACTCATGGGTGGGAAAAGACTGAAATGAAGTCATCTAAAAGAATCAAACTTAAATGCAATATAATGATTTCATAAGAAAACACTATTAAAATTGAAAACTCTACTTACTGACACAGCTATCATGGTACTATCTGGCCTCCACTCAGCTTGTTTGTAGGATCCAAACTGAGAAGATGATTTTTCAGGTTCCTTGTAGGTTACGATTAACACACTAGGCTGAAAGGAAAGAGGTTTATTTTATTAGTATCTCACAAAAATATATACAAATTTAAGATAGCTTATCTTAGAGTACTCTGAAAATCTTTTAATACTTCTAAACGTTTATAGAAGATAACAATGTAAGTTACAGCCCTAATTAGCCCAAACAGATTATCTAAAAAGAACCAAAAGGAAAGACAATCTGAAAAGGACTGTATCTATATAAGTTATTAAACTGATAACTAGTAACCTTCAAAAACAGACACAGGCCCAGATGGGGTTCACTAGTGAATTCTATCAAATGTTTAGGAAGAAATTACACAAATTCTCTACAAAATATTCCAGAAGACAGAAGTGGAGAGATTACTTCCTCTTTCTGAGGTCAGCATCAGTCAAATACTAAAACTAGACAAAAACATTACAAAAATATTAAACAGCAGACCAATAGTTCTCATAAACGTAGCTGTAAAAATTCTCAAAATATTAGCAAATCTAATCCAACAATGTTTAAAAAGATTTATACAAAAAAAAAAAAGATTTATACACTACAACCACGTGGAATGTATTCCAGTATTCAAGGCTGGATCAACATGCAAAAATCAATTAATATAATCCATTATACATCAACAAGCTAAAGAAGAAAAACCACATGATCATACCAATAGATGCAGAAAAAGAACTTAATAAAATTGAGCATCCATTCATGATAAAAACTCTCAGTAAGCTAAGACTAAGGGGAACTTCTTCAATCCGACAAAGAATACTACCTACAATGAACCTGTAACTAACATCATACTCACTGGTAAGAAACTAGAAGCTTTCTTGGTAAACTCAAGAACAAGGTAAAGACACTCCCTTCTCAACACTCCTTTTCAAAATCACACTGAAAGTCCTTGCTAATGTACTAAGACAAGAAAAAGAAATAAAACAGCATAGAAAAAAAAAGTACAACTTCCTTTGTATATATATACATTACTGCTTATATAAAAATCCAAAGGAACCACCAACAAAATAACATGGTAATAATTATTAGTAACATTATAGGATGTGTTCATATAAAAATCAAGTGTTTTATTAAACAGTCCTGAACAAGCAGAATTGGAAATTAAACACACAGTAGCATTTGTACTAGTAACCAAAAAAAAATATTTAGTCATAAAACTAATAGAATATCTCCAAGATCTACACGAGGAAAACTACAAAACTTTAATGAACAAAATTTAAAATGAATTAAATAAATGGAGGGATATATCAAGTTCATGGATGGGAAGATTCAATACTGTCAAGATGTTAGTTCTTACAATTTGACTACAGATTCAACACAATTCAAATCAAAATCACAGCAAGTTATTTTAGAGATAGCAACAAGCTGACTAAAGCTTATATGGACACACAAAAGACCCAGAATGGCCGACTCAATACTGAAGGAGACGAACTAAGTTGAAAGACTTGATACTACTTCAAGATCTATTATAAAGATACAGTAATGAAGACAATGTGGTACTGGCTAGAGAACAGAAAACACATCAATAGAACAGAATAGAGAGCACCAAAAACAGACTCACAAAAATATAGTCAAGTGACCTTTGACAAAGATAATAAAATGGAGAACACATGGTGTTTTCATCAAATGGTGCTAGAACAACTAGACATCCACTTTCTGGTAGAATAAGAAGCTCCAAAGGGTCATCTTGTACTTTCCCTGCCATTGTCCTAGAAGCAGCCATTTTTCCAGGGATCCCTGTTCCATTTTTATTAGAGAATGGTATTTAAAAAACAAGATCTGGAAACAAGATGTTTGTTGCTAGTAGGGTGTCACTGCTTCTAGGTCCTCTCAGTAAACATAGTAGGAAACATAAAAACTTATACTCACCTATATATGAACACATTACCTCTCTATACTTCTTTCCACATATATATGTATATATTTATATATAGAAATACTAGAGTATAATCAAGCACAATATGATTTCCTCTAATGTTCTCCCTTACTTGTAGCTTTTTTTGGTTACTTCATACAAGTGACTTAGTTCTTTGTTCAACTCTACTGTGCACAGAGTAGTTTAGAACTGCTAAGTATATTCCTATAGTAAGCAAATTTACCAACTAGAATATAGTTTTTAAGGCTAGCTTCTTTTACATTAGCTTTTGAAAAAGTGTTACATAGGCCCGTTCCCTTAAGACTTTCTTTTTTAATTTCTAAAAGCAAAATAAAGTTTCTAAGAAGCTAACAATATTCTAAATACATTAACTAGCAATACTCTAAATACATTAAAATCGCTAACCATCAGTTGTTTGTACTTCAAATATCAATTAAAAATTAAAAATTAAAAGCCTGTATCTAGGAGTGACATCAGAAGATGGGACAGCAAGAAGTTCTGGACTTTCCTCCCACCACACCCCTACAAAAATTGAGCAACAATTCAGAGAAAAATTCCCTTTGGTGAGAAATCTAGAAACTAATAACTGAAAGGCACTTGAAGGCTGAATGAACACAAAATCAGACTCATCAAAGCTGCTAGGAAGATATGGGACACCCTCCTACCAGAAACCCTACCCCCTCCACCTCCAGGTGCTTCTTGGGAAAGAGAAAAGCCCACAGGTCCAATGCCCCAGTTTTTCTGGGGACTGCCCAAAAGGAGGGAGAGAGACTGTCTTGCCTTTTGATGAGCCACTGATGAAACCTGGCATAATCTCGTCAGCCACTATGTCATAAGAGCAGAGACAGAGTTTGGGCTGGCAGTGCCATAGCCCCTTCCTTGACTCAACACAGAGCAAGCAGATGGGGGGAAAAAACAGCTTCCACCTTCTTCCTAGAGTGAGGAAAGTTGGATAGAGCATAAAACAACTTTTCTGATGGAGCATAAAACAACCTTTCTGATGGACACTTGGAGAATGGCTTTGGTTCACCTGTTACAGTACACTGAAGGGATTCAGCATACCCTAGATTCTTGGTAGCCACAAAAAAAAAACCAAAACAACAACAACAAAGAAAGTGTGTTGGACTAGCATGAAGGTTTGAGACGTCACCAGGATCTCTAGCCAGGCCAACTGAGTCGGAGAGGGAAGGTGTGTCTATCTTTTCTCTATCTCATATATTAGAAGACAACCCTTCTAAAATTTCCAAATCTGGGGAAGGAAATAAAACATACAGATCCAGGAAGCCGAAAGAAACCTAAAGAAGAGAAACTCAAAGAAATACACACTGAGAAAAATTATAATCAAATTGTCAAAAGTAAAAGCAGTAAGAATTTTGAAGGCACATGGGAAAGGCAACTTGTCATGTACAAAGGAACCCCATAGGACTAAGAGTGGGTTTTTCAGCATAAATCTTGCAGAGCAAAAGGGTATGGGATGATATACCCAGAGCTGAAAGAAAAAAGCTGTCAAGTAAGAATACTATATTAGTAATAGTATCCTTCAAAAATGAAGAAAAGATAAAGTCTTTCCTAAACAAACAAAAGCTGAGGGAGTTCATCACCACTAGACTTGCTTAAGAGAAATCACTTTAGATTTAAGTGCATACATAGGCTGAAAGTGACAAGATTAAAAAAAAGTTAATCCATGCAAATGGTAATCAACGGAGAACAGAAAATGTTATATCAGACAAAGTGATTTTAAGTCAAAAAGTGTCAAGACAGGAAAAAGACATTGTATAATAATAAAAAAGTAAATTCACCAGAAAGACCTAACAATTATAAATATATAGAAACGACAGTATTAGAAGTAACATCATAACATCTAAAGAAAACAAGTATTTACAGAATTGAATGTAAAGTACCCTCCTAGCGCTACATAGCGCTAGGAGGGTACTTTAACATCCCACTTCCAGGAATGGATAGAACACTAAAACAAAATCTATGAAGAAAATGAAGACCTCAACAGCACTATAGATCAAATAAAGCTAACACATATGTACAGAACTTTCTGTAAATAGCAGGATACACATTCTTAGTGTACACTGAACATTCACCAGGATAGATCACATATTAGATCACAAGACAAGTCTTAAATTTAAGACTGAAATCGTACCAACTATTTTTCTGACTACAATGGAATGAAACTAAAAATCAAAAGGGGAGAAAAAAAGGAAGAAAGGAAAGAAGGAAGGAAGGGAGGAAAGAAAGAAGGAAGGAAATTCACAAATATGTGGAAATTAAAGACACACTTGAACAACAACAAATGGGTCAAAGAAATCAAAAAGAAACTAGAAAATACCTCGAAACAAACAAAACCTAAAATACAACATACTGAACCCTACGTGATATAGCAAAAGCCATAATAAAAAGGAAGTTTATAAGCAATAAATGTCTATATTCAAACAGAAGATCTAGGATCAACCTAATTTTATATACCTGAAGGAACTAGAAAAAGAACAAACTAAGTCCAAAATCACCAGAAAGGAAGAAAATAATAAAGATTAGAACAGAAATAAGTGAAATAAAGAACAGTAAAACTACTGGGGGAAAAAAACTAAAATTTTTGAAAAGATAAAATTGTAAAACTTAGCTACACTTACTAAGAAAAACTCAAAATCAACTCAAATATAAAAGGAGACCTTACAACTGATACCACAAAAATACAAAAGATCACAAAGACAACTATAAACTACTGTATGCCAGCAAACTGGACAACAACAAAAAAATAGGAAAACTCCTAGAAACACACAACCTATCAAGACCGAATCATCAAGAAACAGAAAATCTGAGAAGACAGTAGTATGTAGATTAAATCTGTGACCAAAAACCTCCCAACAAAGAAAAGCCCAGGACCAAATGACTTCACTGGTAAATTCTACCAAACATTTAGTGAAGAATGCCAATCCTTCCAAAACTCTACTAAAATACTGAAGCAGCAGGAACACTTTCAAAACCAGACAAAGGCACTACTAGAAAAGAAAATCATAGGTCACCGTCTCTGAATAAAGATGCAAAAATCCTCAATGAATTAGTAGAAAACTGAATTCAACAGCACATTAAAAAAAAAAAAAATACACCAGAACCAAATTTGATTTATATTCTTGGGATGCAAGTATGGGTCAACATACAAGAATAAATTAATGTGATACACTGTGTTACCAGAATAAAGGATAAAATTCACATAATCATCTCAATAGATAAAGTATGTGACAAAATTCAACACACTTTCAGAAGAAAAACTCAAACTATAAAAAAAAAAAGCCAAGTACTTCAACATAAAAAAGGTCATTTAAGATCTATAGCTAAATCATACCCAACAGTAAGAAACTGAAGTTCTCCTCTAAAATCAGGAACAAGGGGATCCCTGGGTGGCTTGGCAGTTTGGCGCCTGCCTTTGGCGCAGGGCCGGATCCTGGAGTCCCAGGATCAATTTCCACGTCGGGCTCCCGGCGTGGAGCCTGCTTCTCCCTCCTCCTGCGTCTCTGCCTGCCTCTCTCTCTCTCTCTCTCTCTCTCTCTCTCTCTTTCTCTCTCTATCATAAATGAATAAATAAATAAATCTTTAAAAAAATTAAAATAAAATCAGGAACAAGTCCAGGATGCCTAATATCATCACCTCTATTCAACATAGTACTGGAAGTCCTAACCAGAGCAATTAGGCAAGAAAAAAATATATAAGGAATCCAAATCAGAAAGTAAGAAGCAAAACTGTCAATTTGCAAAGAGTATGATCTTATATAAAGAAAACTCTAAAGATTCCATTAAAAAGAAACTGATAATAAAGGAATTCAGTTAAGTTTTAGAATACAAAATCAACATACAAAAATCAACTACATTTCTATACACTTAACAATGAGCTATCTGAAAAGGAAATCAGGGAAACAATCTTAGTTCAAATACCACCAAAAATAATAAAATCTTAGGATTAAAGAACTGTAGAGATGAAAGACTTGTACACTGACACTACAAAATACCGAAGAAATTTTTTAAAAAGGGGGAAGACATCCTATGTTCATGATTTGGAAGATTAATATCATTAAAATGTCCATACTACCCAAAGCAATTTACAAATTTAAAGCAATTAGTATCAAAATCACAATTGTACTTTTTACAGAAGTAGAAAAAAATTAAATTCATATGAAATCACAGAAGGCTCCAAACAGCCAAGCTGATAATGAGTAAGAACAAAGCTAGAGGCATCAGGCATCACACTTCTTGATTTTTAAATATTCTACCAAACTACAGTAAATCAAATAGTATGGTTATGGCATTAAGAGAGACACAGGCTAATGAAAGAGTAGAGAGCCCAGAAATAAATCCACACAAGCAGGTCAATTGATCTTCAACAAGGGTTCTAAGTATACACAATGGGAAAAGTATAGTCTTATTAACAAACGATATTGGAGGGATCCCTGGGTGGCGCAGCGGTTTGGCGCCTGCCTTTGGCCCAGGGCGCGATCCTGGAGACCTGGGATCGAATCCCACATCGGGCTTCCGGTGCATGGAGCCTGCTTCTCCCTGTGCCTGTGTCTCTGCCTCTCTCTCCTCTCTCTCTCTCTCTCTCTCTCTCTCTCTCTCTCTCTCTGTGTGTGTGTGTGACTATCGTAGATTTTAAAAAAAAAAAAAAAATATTGGAAAAATCGGCCAGCCACATGCAAAAGAATAAGATTGGACCTTTATCTAATCCTATACACAAAAATCAATTCAAAATGGATTACAGACTTAAAGGTACCCCTTGAAACTATAAAAGAATACCTGATTCCACTTACCTAAACAGTTAAATTCATAGTGTCAGAGTGAAATGGTGGTTACCAGAAGATGTGAGATAAGAATTGAAAGCTGCCAATTCAATGACAAAGTTTCAGTTAAGCAAGAAGATTAAGTTCTAGAGATCTGCTGTACATCATAGCTATAGTTAACAATATTGTACTACACACTTAAAAATTTTAAAGAGATCTCATGTTAAGCGCTCGCATCACAATAAAATTTTCATGTTCACATAAATACCAAAAGGATAAGCAGTGGAACTATATTGCCATGCTCTTTAAAAGTCTAATATAACTGACTATGGCTAGATTCTCCTACTTCTACAGTCTGTTGTGACGTTGTTTTAATTGAAACATACAAAGAAAATCCAGTCTTACACAGATTTATAATTGGATTTTAAATAATCATAAATATTCTTTGATAGAATCCCAAAACTTGACAAGGGATAGTTTCTTAAAAATGAGTTGTAGTGTAGAATCTAAGTCCTTTTCAATAAAGTTTTTATACAGGGCAGCCCAGGTGGCTCAGCGGTTTAGTGCCACCTTCAGCCCAGGGCCTGATCCTGGAGACCCGGGATTGAGTCCCATGTTGGGCTCCCTGCATGGAGCCCTCTTCTCCCTCTGCCTGTGTCTCTGCCTCTCTCTCTCTCTCTCTCTCTCTCTCTCTCTCTCATGAATAAATAAATAATCTTAAAAAAAAAGTTTAAAAATAAATAAATAAAGTTTTCACTCTGTTTCAAAACCAAAAACAAAAGTACCTTGGATAATATTTACAATAAATGAAGAGAAGAAATTTAATTGGGGATACTATAAGGAATTTATTTTAAAAATCTAGAAGTGAAACCTGAGTCTCAAAGGGAAATCAGAACTCTCTGATTTGATCACTTGGTTATTTTTCCAGTATTTTTTCCAAAAATACTTAAGCTCATCTTATTTGTGAGAAAATAAACCCAATCTGATAGATTCTACTAAATAACTCATCAGTACTCTTCAAAAAGATCAAGATCATAAAGGACAAGGAAAAACTTAAGAACTATTACAGACTAGAAGAGATTGGAAGAAATAAAACCATATGCAATGTGGCACACAAAATAGACATCTAGAAAAGAGGACACCAGAGCAAAATTAAGGAAAATGTACCAATGTTATAAACTCTTCATTATAATTAATGCTATGTGAAAGATGCGTAAGAACAACAAAAAACAAGTATATACTCTATGATTCTACTTACATAAAACTTTAGAAAAGGCAACCCAATCTGTAGCAAAAGAAAGCAACCAGATGAGTGACTGCCTGGATATGGAGGGCAGTAGGAAGCAACTACAAAAAGGTATCTAGAGGTTATGGGTTTGTTCACGGTCAGGATTATGGTGATGGTTTGATGATGTATACAAGTCATATCTAATCAAATTTACACTATAAACATGCAATTTATATCATGTCAATTATATCTCAGAAAATTATTTAAAAAGTTTCAAACAAGGTATTTCTAAAAATTAACCAAAGGGAAAAAAACACACTTAGGGAAACCTAGTCAGAATCTTTTGCAAAAACCTAGAAGAGAAGCCTGAACTATGCAGAAGGTAGGAGGGACAGAAAGAAGACAGAAACAAAAATTGGTTGTAGTTTGCTTAGCATCTAAAGTACATGAACATGAACATACAAGTTAGAATAAACTGTTTACTAATATTTGTTTTTGAGGATTTTGATATCCTTGACCTGTTTACGTGAATGATCAATTTTTTGACTGTGACAAAGACATTAACCAACTCAATCAGAAAAGGAGATTTTTAAAAAGATTGTTATAACCAGCAATGATAATCTGCCTATTGAATTAATAAATGTAAAAATATTGAATAGTGGTATTTAATCACTAACTTAAAACCACAGTATATTTTAGCATTTATTAACTTTTTATTTCTTAATGTTTTAATATTTACATATTTTATAACGTTTTATTTCTAAAAAAGTAATTTATCTAATTTGGGAGTTAGAAAGCATACTAAGACTGGTTTTTACTCTGCTTGCACTTATATCAAAACAATATACAACAATGTGGGCTTATGAAACATTTTTATATGAAGCAGACAAGTCTCATCTCTCCTCTGGTAACTTGTGCACAAATATTAGTAAGTACTACTCTGACTCTCTAAAGAGCTGAAACCGACATAGCGAAAGGCCTCCAAATTACTGACTTCACCAAAAAAAAAAAAAAAAAAAAAAAAAAAAAAAAAAAAAAAAAAGAATCTAGGCAGCAATTTAGTCCTTATAGATGTATTTAAAAACAGAAGCAGTGCTATATCTAAAGAAGTCTATTATGTATTTCTTTATAATCCATGACAACATAGAAAATATGGTCCCAAGATTATGTATGAATCTTTTTGTATAAAATTTCACACTATTAAAACAGATCCTGGGCAGCCCAGGTGGCTCGACGGTTTAGCGCCGCCTTCAGCCCGGGGCCTGGTCCAGGAGACCTGGGATCCAGTCCCACATTGGGCTCCCTGCATGGAGCCTGCTTCTCCCTCTGCCTGTGTCTCTGCCTCTCTCTCTCTCTCTCTCTCCGTCTCTCATGAATAAATAAAATCTTAAAAAAAAAAACAGATCCTTACTAATTTTGTTAGTGACTAATATCTTAAGTTTTATATTCCTTAAATATCCATGAAGAATAACCACATGTATATATTCTTTTTTAAAAAATATTTTATTTATTCATTATTAGAGAGAGAAGGGGGGGCAATTCTTAGTAATCCACCACTTCAAATAGTTGTTTCCACAGACTAATTTTAAGTTAATTTTAATGTCTAAATAAAGTATAAAGAATCAAATGAACACTGGCAAACCCATCATCCAGCTACAGAAATGATTCACTATCATAATTTGAAGGCCCTGAGTGCCCTCACCTAATTACATGCACTCTCCAAGATATAATCACTATCTTCAATTTTGTGATTATATCCCTGCTCTTCTGTATAATTCATTCACTTCTTGTACTGAATTAATATACCACAACTCATCTATTCTCCTGTTGATAAAAACATTTGAGTTTAGAAAAAGAATTTATTATTTTTTTCTGATTAAAAAAACGGTTAATTCCAAAATGAGAAATGTCGGGGGAGGGGTGTCTGACCATACAAAGTCCAATTCAATGCAGTGTAAATTTTAAAGCTTGATAAATATAACTGGCACTACTGTTATTAAACTAAGATAACTATGATACATTTATGTTCTTAATAGAATTGCAAATCTGTGATGCTTACATGCTTCCTACTATTTTTTAGTTGATTTTTAAAAATTAATGGTGACAGCTGTACTTGGTAAATATCTGTAAAAGACTCCAGACTCATCTCTTAAATTTTATATGACACTCTGTTTTCAGAATTTGATCATTCGAGATTATATAACTATTTAGGATATTCCCTATTAGTATCCTGGGGCTGCTGTTACAAATACCAAAAACTGACTGGCTTAAAACAACAGAAATTTAAATTAAGGAGTCAGCAGGGCCATGACAGCTCTAGAGGAAACTCCCTCCTCTCCTCTTCCAGTTCCTGGTGTTTGCCTACAGTCTTTGGCATTCCTTGGCTTAGAGATGCATCACTCCAGTTACATGGCCATCTTCTCCCTCTCATATTGTCTTCCCTCTGTGCATCTCTATTTGTGCTTAAATTTTCTCTTTCTATAAGGATGGCGTCATATCAGATTATGGCCTACTCTAACAACCTCATTTTAACTTGATTACTCTTTAAAGACCCAATTTCTTTTTTTTTTTTTTTTTTTATGATAGTCACACAGAGAGAGAGAGAGAGAGGCAAAGACATAGGCAGAGGGAGAAGCAGGCTCCATGCACCGGGAGCCCGACGTGGGATTTGATCCCGGGTCTCCAGGATCGCGCCCTGGGCCAAAGGCAGGCGCTAAACCGCTGCGCCATCCAGGGATCCCTAAAGACCCAATTTCTAAATAAAGACACTTTCCAGTATTAGGGGTGAGAATTCCAACCTATCTTTTTTAGGTGGACATGACTCAACCTACTACATTCTATCTTTGTAAATGTTCTGTAACAACTAAGAAGTGGGGTGCTAAAAGTGAATAAACACAACCTATGACTGGTCATACCATATGACTGGACAGCCTTAGTATACACCAACTTTCTGCAGTGAGAGAAATGTTTATCTGTACTATCTTGTACAGTACACACTACTCATAACCACAGAGTACTTGAAATATGGCTAGTGTAACAAACTCATTTTATTTTACATAATTCTTAATAAGTTAAAAATTGTAGTAACCTGTAGCTACTGGTTTCCACACTGGATATACCGAACTAGGTTCTGCAGAACCAGTGATTATTTACTTAAAGAGCTGAAGACCAATTCCGTTTCAAAAATGCTGTATTAAAATTCAACAATTTTCTTCACTACAGAGTTTTAGCAAATTTTCAGTGGCCAATGTACACTGTAAATCTTCAACAGAATACAGTATGTGATACTTTCCAAGCTTATCTGATTTAACAACTCATCCTTGCCTAAGATTATCACATAGTACCAAAAGTTCCTTATACCAGCCTTTAGGTAATTCTAGTCCATACTTTGAGTAGTTTTAGATACAGGTAATGTCCGATAAACGTCATTACAAACACGTCTATTTTTCATACTGTATACTTTATTGGTTTTTAGTATACATACAGAATTGTGCAATCATTACTGCTATATAATTCCAGAGCATTTAAAAAAATCATCCCAATAAGAAATTCTGCCTATTAGCTCTCATTCTCTGTTTCTTCCTCTTCCTCTCAGCTCCTAGCAACCAATAATCTACTTTCTAACTCCACATACTTGCCTGTTCTGGAGATTTCATATAAGCAGAATCAATAATAATAATATAAGCAGGCCAATAGAAAAGTGGCCTTTTATGTCTGGCTTCTTTCACTTTGCATGATGTGCTAGGGTCACCCACACTGTAGCATGTTACCAGTAGCGCATCCCTTTTATGACTGAGTAATGTTCCCATGTATGGACACAGCTCATTGTGTTTATCCACACATCTGCTGATAGGACATTTGGGTTGTTTCCACCTTTCAGCTCTTATAATAAGTGTTGCTATGAAGTTCATTTCTGTTTGAACAACCTTCTCTTTGAACACCTGTTATCAATTGTTTTGGGGCATATACTTGGAAATGCCTAGTCATATGAGAACTCTATGCTTAACTTTTTGAGGAAATATCAAAACTCTTCCCCAGTATCTTCACAATTTTGTATCGTCACCAGCAGTTTGTGAAGGTTCTAATTTCCCCACATCCTTGTCAACACTTGTTACTATCTTTTTGACTGTAGCTGTTCTAGTGAGCATAAAGTGGTACCCTGTGGTTTTGATTTGTATTTCCCTGATGACTAAACCAGGTTGAGTATCCTTGTATGTATTTATTGGCCATCTGCATACTGTCTTTAAAGAAATAACTATTCAAATCCATTGCCAATTTTTTTTTTTAACTGGAGTCACCACCTTATAAAGGTTCTGTTTCTACAACTGAAATTTTAAGTTGTTTACTGGAATTATTGTGTTTCTATAGGAAACTCAATATAAATGGTGATTAGGTTCCCTGGCCAGCTTTAAAAAGTCTATTCAGCCCACATACACTAATAAAGAATACAACATAGTGACTGAAAATACAGGCTCTCAAGTCTGAATGCAAGATACTGGCTCTGCCACTTACCAGTTTTATAAGCTTGGACAAACTATTTAATTTCTCCTGTGCTTCAGTTTCTGCATCTTTAAAATAAATCTAATAGTACCTATTTCCTTGGATCTCACCACTGCAAAGATTAATAATACAGCACTTGGCAGAGTGCCTGGCACTCAATAAGCACTATAAATATTATCTATCGCTATTCATTACTTTCATGTCTTAGAATCACATCAAAAATACTACTGAACAAAACTCTCAACCACTTTCTTGAGATGTATGCAAAATTCCTACTTAAGACACCAGTATATTCCTGCTAGAGCTTAGGCAATGACAAGATCTGTCCAACTCTATAGCCATATACAGCTTAGACCAAGGCAAACAACCAAATGCCTGGGGCGGGGTGGGGGGAGGGCAGAGGACAGAAGGGCAGCAGATATACTGTTAAGTGGGCACAAGGGGACTTTCTGGAGTGATGAAAATGTTCTCAATCTTGATTGTAATAGTGGTTATATAAGTAAATACACTGCTCAGTTTCACTGTACAAAATTTTACCTAAAAAAAGGCCCAAAAGTAAATAAGTCATCATTTAAGTATAGTGACAGCTGTTTACAAAGGCAGGGAAGGAGGGGTGCCTGGGTAGCTCAGTGGTTTAGCATGTGCCTTCAGCTCAGGGCATGATCCCGGGGTGCTGGGATCAGTCCCAAATCGAGCTCCCCACAGGGAGCCTGCTTCTCCCTCTGCCTGTGTCTCTGCCTCTGTGTCTCTCATGAATAAATAAACTTTTCTTAAAAAGGGGGGGGGGGCAGGGAAATTTACTAATATATTTTAGATAATTTTCAAAAAAGATTTTCTGTTTAGTTGACAGTCCATTAGGTACTGTTTTCAAAGTAGGCACAGGGCACTTCTAAAAACACAGTTTCTTCTACTGATACTGTGTCAGTTAACGATGAGCAATTAATTCCATGTTTCCGAATTCCTCCATTTCCAAAATGCTATTTTCCGTCAGGGTAACAACTAATAACTGCAGCTGGTGTCTCAAATTTAACACCAATACTCCTCTCACTAAACTGAGATGACCAACTTCATGTACACAAGATAACAATAAACCTCAGCTACTTCTTTCTCTCCTGTATGAAATGAGTAATACTTGAGAAATGTAGGATTCTCATTTTCAAGCTCCTCATGTCAGGCTGTTTTTTTTCTCCTGCCCTGTTACTATTCTACATCCTATGGAAAATTACCTGAATTAACAAATGCTCTTGAATGGAAACACTTTTAAAACTAATTTCATGCATACATCATCCATAAAGTATTCACACTAGATATGTTTAATCTTAAGCCTTTTTAAACATAACTTCCAATTTACAAGAAATATGGAGGATTCAGGAAAATATTAACAATTAGACAAATCCAGAGTGTGAGGTGGTCTACAAGGAAAGCAGCCTCATCTACTAAAAATAACTCTGTGTTACTGAAAATGAGAGAAAGAGGGAAGACTGTTCTAGGATAAGAGACTAAAGACAGGGCAGCCCCGGTGGCCAAGTGGTTTAGCGCCGCCTTCGGCCCAGGGCATGACCCTGGAGACCTGGGATCGAGTTCCGCATCAGGCTCCCTGCATGGAACCTACTTCTCCCTCTGCCTGTGTCTCTGCCTCTCTCTGTGCCTCTCACGAATAAATAAAAAATCTTTAAAAAATAAAATTAAATACTATTAAAAAAAAAAAGACTAAAGAGATAGAACAACCCAATGGAATGTATGAACCTTGAGTACAGACGACCCCTGAACACCACCAGGGTTAAGGGTGCCAATAATCACAGCTGAAGATCCACGTATAACTTTAGACTCTCCAAAAACTTAATTAATAATAGACTATTGTTGATTGAAGTCTTATTGATAATGTAAATAGTTAACAAGCATTTTATATGTCATATGTATTATATACTATATTTTTACAAATAGAGTAAGCTAAAGAAAAGATTATCAGTAAAACTGTAATAAACACATACTTATAGTACTACAGTGTATTTACCGAAAAAAAAAACTGCAAACAAGTGGACCCAGAGAGCTCAAATACATATTGTTCCAGGGTCAACTGTAGTTCTTTGTTTTAAAATAAGAAAAGAGGTATACAAGTAATTTGGGGAATACTGGAGAAAATTCAAATCAAACTCCATGTTAGAAAATATTAGCGAATTAATTTTCATAGCATGGCTATGTATATCAATGTCATTTTTTAGAAAAAGCAGAGTTTAGTATTTAAGTACCAGTGATGTGTTTAAGACTGACATACTGAAACTTTCAAATAGTTCCCACAAATATACAGACATGCATATATATACACACACAAGGAAATAAATAAGGCAAAATGTTGACAATTATTGACTCAATGTGGCGAGTACCCAGGTATTCAGTATGTTTTAAGATTCCTATAAAACTTTATAAAGAAAATAAAAGTGATTTTTTTTAAGTAAGTCAACAATATTTAAATCTCATGAATTAAGGAAACCAGTATTGGTCCCTCTATAGAAGCTTTTCACTTAAGTACAACATATGTACACAATTGGACATAATTACAAGTGGAAATTTCTTACACAAATTCAATACAAAGCTGAAAGTAAGCAATCTCTAGAATTTATCTCTATTTCCTAGCATGCAGTTAAGTGTGAACTATAGGTCAGAAGATCAACAAACCTCAATGACATATCATGGTATCAACAATGAAGGTTCTAATAAGCCTTATATACCATATTGCCTAGAATCTTCTCTTTTACTAAGAAAAAACATAATTAGAAACTAAGAAAATATATAATAGGCTTCAGGAAACCTTTTTGTAAAAACTGGCTATATTTTGGGACGCCTGTGTGGCTCAGCGGTTGGGCGGCTGCCTTCGACTCAGGCAGGGATCCCGGGATCCAGGATCAAGTCCCCTATCAGGCTCCTGGGAGGAGCCTGCTTCTCCCTCCGCCTATGTCTCTGCCTCTCTCTCTTTCTCTCTCTCTCTCTCTCTCTCTCTCTCTCTCTCTCTCTCTCTCTCTCTTATGAATAAATAAATAAATATTTTTTAAAAACTGGCTAAATTTTCTTTCAAGTTCAACTTAAAAACACAAGAGTCCACTCGGGAAAGTAAACTTAGGGAAACTACCTAACTCTCCTATTCAAGAAAAATAATAAACATTTAAAAATACACAGTAATCTAATTTGAAATGTACATCCATGCAGTAAAGCCTTTCTTCTTGCTGCCTCAGATCTTCTGAATTCAGTTTCCCCAGTTTCCCTGTGGTTCAACGGAAGAATGGGAGTGCCCAGGCTTACAAACCATCTGTCTCAGTTTCCTCCTTTCATTTCAAATGAAAAGGAAAGGACCATAATGGAAAGCAAACCATTCTACTTCACAGTATTGCTTCATTTATTTTTTTTTTGTATTGCTTCATTTAAACAGCATGCTATACACTGAAAAGTTCTAGGCACTGTGCTCAGAATTTAGTGAGCCTTACTAAACAATCTTTAAATCTTAAAAGAACTGTTTAAATTCTTAAAGTCAGCTATTACTGAGATATCTTTCCAACAGTGTGTTTCAAGTTCACTGCTCCTATTTTATATGAAAAGCAGTAAGAAACAATCTCCACACGATAAGCTTTGGCATTCAGTGTGCGTTTGGAACCTCAGCTCTGCCGCTTATTATATAACTTCCCTTAGGTCACCAAATTACTTTACTTGGGCCTCACTTTTTCTATTTGGAAAACAGAATTAAGACCAATCTCCCAAAATTACTGTAAGAACTACAAGACATAAGACATATAAAAAAGACGGACATACAATATATATACTCAATACTTGCTATTCTTTTAGTTTAAGGTCAATGGGATTTATATTTCATATGACTGAGACTGAAATAGAATAAGCAAAAATTTTTATCACCTTTGTGCTTCAAAAACACTGATGATGGCAGCAGAGGTGATGGTAATGGATCTAGATCTTAAATGAAATACTGACAATCATGGCAATGGCAGATAAAAAAGACCTAAAAACTACTGAATACGGTATTGTAAATAACCAGACCTGAATATATTCTCTCCTTACCACCTTCCCTGTGTGGGTGCACGTATGTACTTTCACAAGTGCAGGCACGCGCGCACGCACATACACACACACACACCGAAACCAAACAGCTCAGTCTCCCAAACAACAAGACAACACAATTACATCAATTATATCTGCTTGCAGGGAAAAAAAGCCTAAGGAATTACTTTTTCTAAGTATATGACTGAAAATTATGACACTGGCTATTTGATCAGTTTTACCCCATTAAGACAAGAAAACAAAATTGCCTAGCAAAAGTTTAAACACAAGGACTTCCAACAATGGCAGAGTGAAGATGATGGCAAAGCACCCCAAAATACCATACAACTGTCAAATGAACCACTTCAGATACGTGGGAAAGGCAAATAAAAAATTAAGAAACATTTATTCATGAAAACTGCTGAACTTCAGGTAAGAACAATGGGAATGGATGATGTTCTTTCCAGGACTGTTCCTATTCTCTCCCCCAAAGCTTTACTGGTAGGCAGGAGTGGCACCAGAATGGGGCTGTCAGCGAAAAAGCAACTCTGCTGCTAGAGGTGGGCTGCCATTACATGGAGTACAGGGCCAACACTCTTAAGCACTGTCAGTTGAAACAGCAAATTCCTTGGAAAGCTGACAGTGCTGCTAGCCAGAGGTTGCAAACTTGCTTTGGGCAAGCAACACATCCTTTGGCCTGCTAGAAACTTAACAGGGAAATCCTGGAAATGAGAAAACCAGAGAGGGAACAGAAAAGCCCACCACATACCCTTGGCTCACTGTAAGACAGTTTTCCTTATTTATGAAGAGGAAAAACTCTGAAGGACTCAAGCTCTACACTCATCCCTAACAGAGAGGCTGTGTAAATGCACAGAGAAGAGCAAAGAAAGGCCAAGTTTCCTGCACATCATGGCTCATTGAGAGGCTGTTCCCAAGGAAGTCACAGAAGGGCACAGCAGGTAGTAAAAGCTGGAACAGACACAAAAAATGTCCTGAACCTTGCAAGCACTTCCCAACGTGCATACAGATCAATCAGCAAAGAACAGATGCCTTCCTAGCTCAAAATGTTTTATGCAAACATAAAGCCAATCCCTAGGAAGCCAGAATAAAAATAAAAATAAGAAAAAATAAAGCAGAGAAGTCAGTCACTGGCTGCACAGTGCAGAGGGGATAAATTTTACAGAATAAATCAGACAAATTACTAAAAAACAATACTAAACCACAAAATCAGCAATAACGACTCTCAGGAAACATAAATTATCTAAGATGTCCAATAGGAAGCAAAAAATTACAAAACCTAAGAAGAAACTGGAAAAGTGTGACCCAGACTGGTGGAAAAACAAACTATCTCCGAGTGGACCTAGAATAGCAGACAAAATATTCACAAAACTCATGATAAATGTACTAAAGAAATAAAGAAAAATATAATACCTCATCAAGTGGGGAATCTCAATAAAAAGCAATAAAAACCAATTCTAGAAGTTCTAGAATTTAGAAGTATAATAACTGAAAACTTCATTAAATATCTTCAACAGCAGATATGACAGAAAAATTTTTTTAAAAACATGAAAATAGTTCAATAAAATTATCCAATCTAGAAAACAGAGAAAACATTTTGAAGTGAAGAAAGTATCAGAGGCCTGTGAGACATCAAGTGAAGCAAGATAGTATAATGGGAAGTTCCAGGAAACCTAACAAAGAACTATTAAGAAAAAAAAAAAAAACTGAAGAAATAATGGCTGTGAATGCCCCAGTTTGATAAAAGATATTATGCCCCAGATTCATAATGCTTGACCAAACCTAAGTGGGATAAATACATATGAACATACCTATGTACATACACCACACACAAACTGCTTAAAGCAAACAAGAAAATGTTGGAAGAGCAAAAATAAAATGACTGATCACATACTAAAGGACAAAACTATGATTAACAGCTGACTTCTCACCAGAAACAATGGATATCAGAAGGCAATGAAATGAAATATTTGAATGCTGAAACAAGCATAAGAACCTGTTATCCAGCAAAATTATCCTTCAAAACTGCAGGCAAAGCAAAGTTATTTCCAGACAGATAGAAAATTTGTTGCGAGCAAACCTACCTTACAAAAACAAAAACAACAACAAAAATTTCTATATAAAAATAAAAGACATCAAAATGCATGCAGAAAAAAAGTAACAAGCCTGAGACTGCTATACTAAAAAAGGCTTGCCTGTAAGGTTGATCCTTGGCTGGCATCCGGGATTTGGGGAAGGGTCTCACCACTGCTTAACTGATACAAATACCTAAATGTGCCTAAACTATACAAAACACATGGCTTATACTGAAACATTGGTTTTTCCTTCAGATTTCAGGCTAGGTAGAAAGCCCCCAACAAAAACCTTGGGGAATGAGTCTATAATGAGCTTCCCTGGTAGTCACTGTACATATGCTATCACAGAAATTGAATGCTGGAAGAAATAAACACATCTTATAAGACTGCACTGGAAAAACACTATTGAAAGCTTGCACCTGGTTCCGAGAGATTACCCCAATGGGATTTACCTTTGGCAAATTTGCTTTGGTATCCTTTTGTTGTAACAAATTACAGACACAAGTAGGATTATCCACTGAGTACTATGAGTAAATCATTGAACTAGGTGGTGGTTCTGGGGAAACTACTGACTGACACAAATGGTAACTCAAATCAAATGGAAGAAACACACAGCAAAAAAAAATGCTACATAAACAGGTAAAAATATATACATGTTATCTTTTCTCCCTTTCTCTAAAAAATATCAGGGTTTATAAAGCAGTATTCTTCAAAAATATAACTCAACCTAAAATAACACAGGTTTGAATTGTGAAAGTCCACTTATATGCAGACTTTTTTCAATAACATTACACCTTTTGTTCCTTATAATTTTCTCAATGTTTTCATTTCTCTAGCTTATCTTAAGACTACAATATAAAATAAAACCTACAAAATAGTGTTAACCAACCAGTATCAGTAAGGTTTCTAGTCAATAGTAAGCTATTAGTGAAGTTTTGGGGGAATCAAAAGTTATATATGGATTTGTGACTGCGCAGGGGGTCAGCATCCCTTACCTCTGTTGTTCAAGGACAATTATATAGCACGCCATATTTATGTATGTTGTAAACATACAAAGATGTAACATATTACATGACAATGCCTCAAGGAAGGTGACAGAGAACAAAACAATCAAAAAATAAGGAGAGAAAGAGCCTGAACAACACTACAAACTAACTGGATCTAACAGAAATACAAATCAGGAAAAAAAAAAAAAAAAAGAAAGAAAGAAATACAAATCAGTCCACACAACAGGAAAATATACATTTTTGTCAAATGCACATGGAATATTCTCAAAGACAGACCATAAATTAGGCCACAAAACAAGTCTCAATAAACTTATAAAGACCGAAACAGTCGAAGTATTTTTCCTGCTCACAACAGAATGAAACTAAAGACCAGCAGCAAAAATAAGACTGGAAAATCACAAATTATATGGAAATTAAGCAATACATTCTTAAACAACCAATGGGAGGGAAAGGGGAAAAAATCACAAGGAAAATCAGAAAATACCTTATGATAAATGAAAACACAACATAACCAAAATGTATGAGATACAACAAAAGTAGTCAGTGCAAATGGGAAATGTACTATTGTAAATGGTTATATTAAGAAAGAAAAAGGTCTCAAATCAATCTTACTTCACACATCTTATGTGAATACAAAGAGAACATTTATCCCAAAGCTAGAGAAAGAAATAATAAAGATTAAAGGAGAGAAATAAAATGAAAAATGGAAAAACAGAGAAAAATCAAGGAAACCAAGAGTTGGTTCTTCAAAAAGATCAACAAAATTATGAAACCTTAGCTAGACTAAGGGAAAAAAAAAAACAAATAACTAAACTCAGAAATGAGAAAGAAGACACTACTATGAACTGTATGCTAACAAATTAGATAACCTAGGTGAAATGGACAAATTCTTAAAAATACACAACCAAGACTTAATCATAAAAAAAACAAATCTGAATAAACTTGTAATTAGTAAGAAGCCTGAATCAGTAATCAAAAACTTCCCAAAAAAGAAGAGCCCAGGACCATATGGCTAGTGGATTTTATCAACATTTAAAGGAAAATTAGCACCAATTCTTCTCTCAAACTCTTCCAAAAAATTGAGGTGAGAAAACTTAATAACCTATGAGGCAACATTACTCTGACACTAAAGAAAGACAAAGACACTACAAGAAAAGAAATAAAAGGCATCCAGATTGAAGAATAATAAAAATCTCTGTTCTCCAATTACATGATCTTATATGTAGAAAATTCTACAGATTCTACATACGACTGTTAGAAGTGATAAACTCAGCACAATTTCAGGATACAGTATCAATACACAAAGTCATCTGTATTTCTATGTAATAATGAACATCCAAAAATGAAATTAAGAAAACAATTCCACTTAGAATAACATCAAAAAGAATATGGCAAACTTAGGATGAAGTGAAGTGAAATACTTGTACATTGAAAAACCACAAAAATGTTGCTGAAATAAATTAAAGATGCAGATATATGAAAAAGACCTGTGTTCGTAGTGATATTGAGATGTCAATACTACCCAGGACAATCTACAGATCCAATGTAAGACCTATCAAAATCTCAACAGCATTTTGGGGGAACCAGATGAAAATTCACCTTAAAAGTTAATGTGAAATATCAAGGGATCTCAAATAGTCAAAACAATCTTGGGGAAAAAAAGTTGGAAGTCTCACATTTGATTCAAAACTTACTACAAAACTATGGTAATGAAAACACAGTACAAGAATAAAGACTGACATATAAGAGCAACAAAATACAAGAGAGCTCACGAATAAAGCCTTGTATGTATTGTTAAAAGATTTTTCATAAGAATACCAAGAACATTTTAGTGGGGGAAAAGAATAGCCCAGCCCTTTCAATAAAAAGCATAGGGAAAAATGGATACCCACATGAAAAAATAAAATTTGACACAAAAATTAACTCAAAATATAGAGCACGGGCCTAAAAATAAGAGGTAAAGCTGTAAAATTCTTAGAAGGAAACATAGGACAAAAACGTTAAGACATTTAATTTGGCAATGATAACATCACTTGCTATTACATATGGAAATCAAAACCACAATGAGATACCACTTTGCATCCATCAGGATGGCTAACAACAACAACAAAAAAAAAAAAAAAAAACAGAAAAGAACAAGTGCTAGTGAAAATGTAGAGAAATTGGAACCCTTTTGCTTGGCTGGTGGGAATGTAAAATGGTGTAGCCACTGTGAAAAATGGTACAGCAATTTCTCAAAAAAATGTAGAATTACCATATAAACAAAGGACATGAGATATATAGAAAACAAAAT
This sequence comes from Nyctereutes procyonoides, assembly GCF_905146905.1. Lineage (NCBI taxonomy): Eukaryota > Metazoa > Chordata > Mammalia > Carnivora > Canidae > Nyctereutes > Nyctereutes procyonoides. The sequence continues at coordinate 60,210,511 of NW_026575146.1, read as the reverse complement.
ATCAAAACAGCTAATATAAATCCAACCATACCAGTAATTACATGTGAAGGGACTAAACACTCCATCAAATGGCAAAGATTATCAGACTGGATTTGGGGGTGGGAGGGGTGGGAAGCAAGATCTCAATATATGTTGTCCATACAAGACACACTTCAGATTCAAAGACATAATTTGTCTGTGAAGGTAAAAGGGAAAAAAAAAAAAAAAAGGTATGTTACACAAGTGGCAACCATAAGAGAGCTGTAGTGGCAATATTATTCACAACGAAATACACTGTTTGAAAAGAAACATTAGTGGAGAGAGAATAATGATAAAAAGGTCAATACAGAAGGCAAATATAACCATTATAAATGTACAAACCTAACTACGTGGCCCAAAAATATATGAAGCAAAAACCAACAGAACTGAAAGAGAAAACAATTCAACAATAGTGCTGGAGATTTCAATCTCCACTCTCAATAACTGACAGCTAGACTGAACATCAACAAGGATACAGAAGATCTGAATGACCATGTCAACAACTTTAACCTATCATTTAGAGAACACTGGGCCGACAACAATATTCCTTACACGTGTACATCACGTCAAACATTTTCCGACACAGGGTAAGTGCTAATCCATAAAACAGGTCTTAACCTTAAAAGAATAAAATCATTCAAAGTACAGTCCCCAACCACAATGGAATTAACTTAGGAATCAATAACAAAGAATTTGAGAAATCCTCAAATATTTGGAAATTAAACCACATATTTGTAAATAACCCATGCAATGATTCAAATAAATGATTAAATTTTAGACACGATAAAATTTTAAAAGCTGAGCTGAAAATAAAATTGGTGCATATCAAATGCTGGGAGGAGATGAACAGACTGAGCATAAGAGATTTCTAGGGCAAGGAAAACATTCTACATGATATTACAATGACCAATACATGTCATTATACATTTGTCCAAACCCACTGAACATACACAACACCAAACCCAAAGAAAATAATTTAAAAATCAACACAGAAATAAAAAAATAGAAAACACAAATGAACAGCTTAGTAAAACCAAAAGTTGGTTCACTGAAAAGATCTATAAAATTGCTAAAATTTTACCTAAACGGATGAGAGGAATCACCTGGGATTCCATATTAATTTTAGAATGGATTTTTATATTTCTATGAAAAAAAAAGCCATTGGAAACCATATTGAATCTGTTAATTGCTCTGGGTAGTAATGTCATCTTAATAATCTGTGAATATAAAAAAAATAATAATAATTTGTGAATATGAGATGTCTTTCCATTTATTTATACTCTAATTCCTTTCAGCAACAGTTTTATAGTTTTCAGCATATGTCTTTCATCTCCTTATTTAATCCTAAATTTTTAATTATTTTTGATGCTATTGTAAATAAAATCTTAACTTCATTTTTGGATGGGCACTGTTACTGCATAAGATATGCAACTGATTTCTGCATGTTGATTTTGTGCCTTGCAATTCTGCTAAATTTATTAGTTCTAACTATAAAAAACTATGAGGGACATCCGGGTGGCTCAGTTGAGCATTCAACTCTTGGTTTTGGCTCAGACCATGATCTCAGGGTTATGTAATCAGCCCCATATAGGGCTCCGTGCTCAGCACAGAGTCTGAGATTCTCTTTCCCTCCCCCTCTGCCCTTTTCTCCAGTTGCAAGTTCAAACTCTCATTCTCTGTCTAAAATAAATCTTAAGGGCAGCCCGGGTGGCTCAGTGGTTTAGCGCCACCTTCAACCCAGGGTGTGAGACCTGGAATCAAGTCCCACATCAGGCTCCCTGCATGGAGCCTGCTTCTCCCTTGGCCTGTGTCTCTGCCTCTCTCTCTCTCTCTCTCTCTCTCTCCCCTTGGCCTGTGTCTCTGCCCCTCTCTCTCTGTCACTCATGAATAAACAAAATCTTTTTTAAAAAATAGCTTTTTAAAATAAATCTTAAAAAAAGCCTATGAAAATAAATGTTTTGACAAGATTGCAAAACATCAATATAGAAATATCAATTTTGCATCTATATACTTATAACAATCTGAAAATGAAATTAATAATTATATCCATGAGAGCATCATAAAAGATAAATAAAATTACTTAGAAATTATGCTGAAAACTACAAAATACTAAGAAAATTTTTAAAATCTAAATAAATGGAAAGATACTGCATAGCATGTTCATGAACTGGAATAGTCTATACCATTAAGATACCAATTCTCTCTATTCATCTATAGATTTGGTGCAAGCCGTTGAACATCCTTGATTTTTTATTTTGGGGTTTGTGGATTTTTTGGTAGAAATCGACAAGATAATCCTAAAATTTATACAGAAATGCAAAGGATCTAGAATAGTCAAAATAATTTTGAAAACAAAGTAGGACTTTTACCATCCAATTTCTAAACTTGCTACAGTGTGATGCTTGCATAATACACATACTGTTGAATAAAACAGAACAGAAAATTCAGAAATAACCCCTTAATATTAGTCAACTGATGTTTGACAAAGATGTCAATGCAAATCAATACTGAAGAGCCTTTCCAACAAATTGTGCTAAGACAACAGGATCTATGTTTAAAAAAAAAACAAAAAACTGAACTTAGATCTTTACAAACAAAATATCAACTCACAATGGATGACAGACCTATGTATAAAAGCTTGGATTATAAAACTTTTAAAAGAAAACAGAAGATGCTATGACTTTGGACTGGCCAAAAGTTTTTTAGCATACAAAAAGCATAATCCATAAAAGAAAAAAAAAACTAGACTTAATGAAAGTTAAGCTTTTACTCTCCAAAAGACACCAAGAACCTGAAAATCCAGAACCCTTACAACTCACTAAGGCAAAAACATTCCAATTAAAAAAGGGGGCAAGGGGAGTACCTAAACAGATATTTCATCAAATAAGGTATACAAATAGCTAAAAAGCTTATGAAAAGATGCCAAACATTCTCAGTCATTAGGAAAGTACAAATTAAAGTCACAATGAGGTACCACTACAAACCCACTAAAACGATTCTAATACAAAAGACAATAGCAAGTGTTGAGAAGGATGTGGAGAAACAGAAACCTTCATAATTTGCTAGTAGGGCTATAAAATGCTTATCACTACCATGCAATAGTTTGGCAGTTTCCGAAAAGCTAAAACATCAACTCACTGTTATGATCCAAAAGTTCCGTTCCTCGGTATCTCCCCACAAGAAATAATACACATCCTTGCAAAGACATATATACAGTTGTGTATAACAGCCTTACCGATAATGAGCCCAAAAAAGAAACAATCAAATATCCACCAACTGGTAAATGGATTTTCAAAATGTGGTGGAGCCACACACAATGAAATATTTCGCTATGAAAAGTAGTACCACAAAAACATTTATGCTAAATAAAAGCCAGACACAAGAGACTACATGATATATGATTACCTTTATAGGACATTTCCAGAAAAGCCAAATCTAAAAGAACAAAAATGCCAATGGTTTCCTGGGGCTGGAGGGGAAGCAGAAGTTAAATGCAAATAGGCATGACACTTTCTGGGTTGCTATAAATGTCCTAATACTAGAGTGTGATGATGGTTGCACAACTCCATAAATTTACTAAATATCAGAGTACATTTACAATATATTTATACAACACAATAAAGCTGTTAGAAAATTACACCACAGCAAATTCTACTATTATACCCACAGTAGTATTCAAAATCTCATATATAAATTTATGTATGATTATGGACCTAAGGCAAATCACTTGGGAAGACAGGTTTATGATAAGAACTCAAAGCAATTATAATGAACTTAAAGGCAAGATACCTTGATTCTAACCAACTGACGGTCTATAGTCAATAAAATACTTTTAATTACGTTAACTCTCTGTGGCAAGTTTGAGTTCTAGACTATTTTTAAATACTTTTAAATTGTAAATTTATTCTAACTTGATAAATTGCATATTCAGCCATAAGTACATTTTATTTTTTTTCATAAGTACATTTTAACACAGTATTTCCTTTACCACCCTTTTAAGTGACAATCACTGTATTATTTCAGCATACAGTAAGAAAATAATTTTTCCAATTCTTCAATTTTGATTTAGGTAAAGGGTAAATCTCTGAGAGGTGCTAGTTTACCTCTTAATACCGCTCGTGTATATGCTAACAGGTACTTTTAAGAAAAGGGTAAGAGCCTCTGGTAGGAATCTAGACTTTCATAACATTGTTTTCATTGTATTCCCTCATACAGTAACCCTGTTATCATCCAAGTGGTGCCAGCATTCCATTTACTGTAAAGATATAAAGTATTTTGAAAGATAATTTCAAGTTTGAAAATTAGATTGGAAAAGTACCATAAGGATAGGGCAAAATTCATGAATGAGGCATGTGAAGGACCAAAATTCAAGAAACACTGCTTCGATGATGTAAAGCACCTAGTCGACAATAACCTCAGAATGAATGTGTAATATTGATCACATCAATGATTCACAAGCACCTAAAGATAGGTGAAATGTCTTTATTTAAATATTTATATGCTGCTTTTTTGTGTGACCACCCTTTTCACAGATCACTTCAATATAAACTCAGACTGGGAACTAGGAGTTTAACTGGTGGTTATAACTGCACAATAGTTTAAGTTTTGGTAAACTACAGAGGACCCTCAGCCACATACCACTTCTGTTTTTCCCCTAGCTTTATTGAATTATAACTGACATACAACACTGCATATGTTTAAGATGTACAACGCACTGTTTGATGTACTTATATCTTGCAAAATGACTGCCCACCAGTGCTAGCTAACACCTGCATCACACATTCATCATTAACCATAGTGAGAACATTGAATATCTACTATTTTGGCAACTTTCAGGTATATAAAACAGTATTATGAACTATTCTCATTATGCTGTACATTAAATCCCCAGAACTGATTCACTGTACACCTGAAGTTTGTACTCATTGAACAACTCTTTTTTTTTGCCACACTCCTAGCCTCTGGTAAGCACTATTCAAGTCTGTCTGTGCTTCGTTTTTTTAGATTACACAAATAAGTGCCATGATACAGTACTTGTCTTTGTCTAACTTATTTTACTCAGCATAATGCCCTCAAGGCCCATCCACGTTGCTGCAAATGGAAAGCTATCCTTTTTTCTCATGGCTGAATAATATTCCATTGTCCATACATACACCATGTTTATCCATTCATCCACTGACACTTATGTTGTTTCCGTATCTTGGCTACTGTGAATAACACATACTACTCTTTTCTAATATAATTGGACTGTGTGTAATTTTAAAAAGTATTTCATTCACTTTCACTTAAATAATTCTCTCTAAAATAATTTTTCTGAATTTAACTTGTAATTTAGTACTACCATTTTTTATTACATCTCAACATTTGAAAACCTCCCGTTAGTGACTATCATAAATAAATAATAATAAAAATTAAAAAAAAAAGAAAACCTCCCGTTTATTTAACCTTTAAAAATTTCTGTGCATAGGATACCCTAAATTCATTATTTTAAAAATACTTACTAAGCATATGTTTTGAACAAGGCATTATGGATAGTATAAAAGAAGATCATTTCTGACCTCAGGAAATTTATAATCTAATTAAAGAAATAAACCATTTGTGCAAAACTTATTCATACAAACATTAGTTCATCAAAAAAAAAAATAAATAAATAACCTTTCTGGTAATGTAAATAAAGAATGACTCATAGAGAAAGTAGGATTTCAACAGAAACTAAAGGATGGATAATATTCTGATAAGCAGAGATGAGGCAAGTGATCATTCCAAGAGGGCAGACTCTCTGATATCAAACTAAGGAGTTTGAACTTCATTCTTTAACGAACAGTGAACTCTAAAAGACTTCTACACAGTGAGTTTACACGGATGGCTCTCTGGTGGCAGCCAGCAATAGAACAGAGTCGAGAAGGTGTGAAATGGGAGAGTGGGAAAATGTAGGTACAAACTGAATGTCCTTCCTGAGGTCCACAGTTAACTATAGACCTAATCCCATAATGTGGCTTCTTTGAACATCTATCTCATTGTTCTCTATTATTAGCATATACCAACACAAACATAAGTTTCTAGTCAGGGTTACTCAAAGACACATAATTCGGGGATCCCTGGGTGGCTCAGGGGTTTAGCACCTGCCTTTGGCCCAGGGCGTGATCCTGGAGTCCCGGGATCGAGTCTCACATCGGCCTCCCTGCATGGAGCCTGCTTCTCCCTCTGCCTGTGTCTCTGCCTCTCTCTCTCTCTGTGTTTCTCATGAATAAATAAATAAAATCTTAAAAAAAAAAAAAGACACATAATTCCTAAGTCCAGTAATTATTTGCTTATTTCAGCTTTTTATTAGCAACCTTCACAGTGGTTAACTCACAAAATTTTCATTTATTATATTAATACACTAACATCTTTGGATAGAGTGTTTTGTTACATATAACATGCCCCTACATCTCTTTCATATATTGCCTATTTATGCTACCTTTCACAGAAGGTGTTCAAAAATACTTCGGGGGGGGGGGGGGGTACCTGAGTGGCTTAGTTGGTTAAGCATCTGCCTTTGGCTCAGGTCATGATCCTGGGATGGGTTCCCCTGATCAGCAGAGTCTGTCTCTCCCTCTCCTGCTCAAGGTCACTCTCAAATAAATCAATAAAATCTTTTTAAAAAAATACTTCTAACTTACATATATTAAATAATGACCTGGAAATTAAATAAGACTAATTTAGAATTACAGCATTCAGGTATCACTCTGTGGTTCACATTTGTGGACTTTTGTATTCATAGTCCAGCAGTATGTTAGAAAAATAATTCTAGGCTCTCTAGTACAGTACAAAATACAATCTCCACGACACCCAAAAACGGGCCAGTCATAAAGCATAACATGATTTTAAAAGCAACTTCAATCCCAAAGCTGAAGCCAGTTCTTTTACAATACCCTTAACAGAAATACATTGTCAGCTGCTCCACTGATTAAGTCATACCGCTACTAACCCAACCTAACATATACGTGCTAAACCATTTTTGAGCACGTTTTGGGATCTAAAATACATGGATGATCCCTGTTGTAAGCCTCTGAGCAGACTTAGAACTTCTAAGTAGAATCACAAAGTAGAGAAAACAAATTTACATCAACACTGAAAGCAAGTTATACCTTCACACTAAAATTGAAATAAAAAAGCAAAGTGAGTATCTGTAGAAAATTTTTTGTTTGTAAACGTATCTAGGGGACACGTGGATGGCGCAGTCAGTTAAGGATCAGACTTTTGATTTCAGCTCAGGTCATGGTCTTGGGATCCTGGAACTGAGCCCCATGCTGTTTTCATGCACCAGAGCAGGGAGTCTGCTCGGGATTCTCTCTCCCTATCCTTCTGCCCCTCCCCATACTTTTACCTGTGCATGTATGCTCTCAAAAAACTCCTCTCTAGGGCAGCCCAAGTAGCTCAGCAGTTTAGCGCTGCCTTCAGCCGAGGGCGTGATCCTGAAGTCCCAGGATCGAATCCCACGTCGGGCTCCCTGCATGGAGCCTGCTTCTCTCTCTGCCTTGTGTCTCTGCCTCTCTCTCTGTGGTTCTCATGAATAAATAAATAAAATCTTAAAAAAAAAAAAAACCCTCATCTCTAAATAGCACTGCATTTCTCAATTTAGGAATTAGGAAAGAATTTTAAAGAAGTATGAATCTAGAACTCTAGTACCAACTTGTAAGAGGTACAAAAAAGTTCACTAGAAGACCCATAAAATGTACACAAGCTGTTATTAGAGATTTTAATGTTTGCATAGTTTCATGACTAACCAACATTTTAAACATAGCAATTCTTTTGGACATTAAAAACAAAAACAAAACAAAAAAAAAAACAGCTTAGGCTATAAAATGCCCATCTCTTCCACAAGGTAGTTTTCTTTTTAAAAAATTCATCCCTCCTAAGTGACTACCTTACTACAAGAGACCCAACAGAATTTCAAAGAAGCAAATCATGCTATATCCTCACCTCTTTGTGCCCAGTCTCTCCTTACCTTCATATGCCCTCAAGCAGCTTTTAAGACCTCAACTCCATAAAACCCTTTAGATCTTCAATGTTCACTTTATTCTATAAAATTACTTGTATGTATAATATTTCTTCAATAGCAAGGCTTTCGTGTTCTCATGTGAACGTTTTAAACCAATTCACTTTAAACTGGGCAGTAGTAACTGATAGCGCCTCAATTTTGCTACAGGTGTTTTCACTTTTAAAAGAAGTTTGTTAAAAAAATAAATAAATAAAAGAAGTTTGTTGGGGCAACCCAGGTGGCTCAGCGGTTTGGCGTCGCCTTCAGCCCAGGGCCTGATCCTGGGGTCCCAGGATCGAGTCCCACATCGGGCTCTCTGCATGGAGCCTGCTTCTCCCTCTGCCTGTGTCTCTCCCTCTCGCTCTCTTTCTCTCTCATGAATAAATAAATAAAATCTTTAAAATAAAATAAAAGAAGTTTGTTGGGTATCCCTGGTGGCTCAGCGGTTGAGCGCCTGCCTTTGGCCCAGGGTGTGATCCTGGAGACCCGGGATCAAGTCCCACATCGGGCTCCCTGCATGGAGCCTGCTTCTCCCTCTGCCTGTGTCTCTGCCTCTCTCTCTGTGTGTCTCTCACGAATAAATAAATTTTTAAAATCTTAAAAAATAATAAAAATAAAAATAAATAAATAAAAGAAGTTTGTTGGGACACCTGGGTGGCTCAGTGGTTGAGCATCTGCCTTTGGTTCAGGGCGTGATCCCAGGGTCCAGGCATGGAGTCCAGAATCAGGATTCCTTCGAGGAGTCTGCTTCTCCCCTGCCTCTGCCTCTTTCTGTTTCTCATGAATAAATAAATAAAATCTTTAAAAAAAAAAAAAAAGTTGTTAACCTAGATTGATTTTAACTTACATAGTTTCGGTAAGTTTAGAAATTTAAAAAAAAATTTTTTTTTCAATGAAAAAAGACATATTCCAAGAAGAGGAGATGGAGCTGCAGTATGGCACCTGTTCCCCAGTATCCCAGCTATATAATCACAGAACTTAAAATCATCTGATCCAATATGTGATTTTTAAAGCAATGACGGTGATGCCAGAGATCAAGGTTAACCATCAATAAAGCCCACGGTAACTCTCAACCTCCTCAAAGGTATTCCTGCATTCCATTTCACCTCACACCTGTGATTCCTGCGTCCTCAGACCTAACTTTGCAAATTGGGTCTCAACTATAGGGACCCCAGGACTTCTATAGAAAGCAGGTATCTATGTGTTGGATGGAAATTTAAAGGAAGGAGTATTGGGCAGACTGGGTGGCTCATTGGTTTAGCATCACCTTTGGCCCAGGGCGTGATCCTGAAGACCTGGGATTGAGTCCCACATCGGGCTCCCGGTGCATGGAGCCTGCTTCTCCCTCTGTCTGTGTCTCTGCCTCTCTCTCTCTCTCTCTCTCTCTCTCTGTCTCTCATGAATAAATAAAATCTTTAAAAAATAAATAAATAAAGGAAGGAGTAGGAGTTGTTTTAAATTCCGTGACTGTCTAATTTACATCGTATCTAACTTTTAAAGCAAAAAAACAGATATCATTAATACAATATACCCAAAGTTGAGGCATATTTTTATTTCTTTTATACAGCAATAATCTACAGGCTGCTGGTCTAGTCATCCCTCATATTAAGTTTAGCTCTGCCAAAACTTAAATTAGGCCTACCTTTTTAGGGATAAACTGTAGGCTGTTAGAGTGAAATTCATACTAAACCCAGAAGACAATTTAACATTCAAGGTCTAATTATTTTTTCTGCATGTACTTTAAAGATAATTGTTATATACACCCAAGCAAATAAGAATTATTCTACGGGCTCCACATTGTAAATGAATTAGTATCTCATTTAAAGACTAAACGATGTACAATGTACATTATTCAAAAATGAAATCAAGCACGGGACTGAACAGTCACACTGCTAGTTACATAACGACCTTTTGCTCTGGTAATAGGTCTAAAAATTAAATTCGGCCCAAGTTTAATGGCAAACACTCTTAATTTACAGCCTAGCTAGGACAGTCACATAAAAAAGATGCCACAAATACCTAAATTCCATCATCACTTCTACCAGGGCTATGAGAACAGTCAAGAACTTCATATAAACGATCAGTGGTCAGCTACAGACAACGGAGGGTTTTCATTAATTTAACTCTAGCGAGTAAAGCCGGTGTGCCACAGGGATGCGATGAAGCCAAGGTCACAACCTATTTCCACGCGGACAAGGCAGCTATAATAAGAGGAAAACTTCACTCTGACGTCGATTGGTACTGCCTTCTTTGGGGGTAGGAAAAAATAAGAAAAAAAAAATGTTCTTTTTTTTTTTCTTAATCCTGTCGCTTTTATAGACTGACCTAGAGCGGCGTTCGCGGAAAATGGGGAGAATCCCACCCACCTCTTATTTTTGAAGTTTTTTTCCCCCCCTCTTATGTACTCAGTAATTGGATAGACGAATGAAAAAAAAAAAAAAAAAACACCAGGACTCGGCAGAAAGCAAACACAGAACTCAAGTTTCAGGCTTTTCCCCAAACCTTATTATTTCCAGGTGTTAAATAGCCGGGAGCGGCGCGGGCAGATGTGAGCCCCACGTCCGCCGCCGCGAAGCCCCCGCCCCCGCCCCCCCCACGATCCAAGCCCGCAGGAAGGGGGCGAGCCCGGGTGTGGGCAGGGGGTGCCTGGGGGTGCAGCGGGCAGCAGCGCCAGCGGACCTCCCGCGGGAATTCGCGAGCCCTCGTGGGCTGCAGCGGCCGCAACTAAGTTCTCGCGGGCCTGTGAGGTCCGGCCCGGCTGCAGAAGCCGGGCCTCGAAAGCCAGCCGGGGCCGCCTGGGAATGCACGGCGGCCAGATTTCTATTTGTGGAAAGTTTAAACAAATTTGCCCCCGGGGCGGGGAGGGGGGGGCGGACGCGGGGTTGGGGGAAGGGACAGGAGGGCCAGTCCGGGCTCGGCCGAGGGCGCGCGGGGTCCGCGGTGCGCGGCCGCCGCTCGGACGCGGGGAGGCGCGGGGAGGCGCACGGAGGGTGGAGGGTGGAGGGTGGAGGGTCGGCCGCGCGCCGCCGCGGGACTCCCGGTGGAAGTTGAGGGCGGGACCGTGCCCAGGCGCCGGGGAGGGAGCGGCGGGAGGCGGCGGGCGGCTCTACTTACTCGGCTGTACCAGATGCTGAGGCGCACCGGGGCCAGCACGGCGAAGAAAGTCCTCTGGGGGTCGGACTGGACGTGGACGGGCGCCTCGGCCGGGCTCCCCAGAGGGCACAGCAGCCTCTTGGGCCAGCCGCTCAGGAAATACATGGTCCGCGCCGAGCCGCCGCCGCCGCCGCGCCGCCGGGCGGCCCCCGGCCCGGTCCGTCACACTCCGCGCCCCGGGGCCGGACGCCCGCCTCCTTCACCGCCACCGGCCGAGTCGGCGGCGTCGGCAGCCGCAGCTCGGGGCATCTGCCCGCGGGCCGGGCCGGGCCGGGCCGCCGCGGAGCCGAGCGACGGAGGAACCCTCGGGCTGCCGGGGCCCAGTGTGGGGGAGGCAGGGGGAGGGCGAGACGGGATGGAGAGGGGACGGAGGAGCGCGGAGGCCCGCCCCGGCCCGGCCCCACCCCTTCCTCGGGCCGCACGGGCGTCACCACGCCGCGCCGCGTGGGTCGGGCCGGGGAGGCTGCCGCGCGCACGCGCGGTGGAGCCTTCTCGCCTCCCGCTCGCTCCGCGGCCTGAAGCCCCGCCCCAATCTCCGCGAGCGGCCGCCGCGCTGCGTCGGTGCGCATGCGCCCTTGCCCCCGCCGTGCCCGTCTGCGCCTCCCCCCTCGCAATCTGGACCATTTTGTCTCGGCCGGGTGGGCGGGGCAGGCGCCTGAGGCTTGCAGGGAAATGGGCCGGGTTGGGCGAGACGCTGCCCCCGCGGAGCACGCCTCACGCCCGGGCTCGCCAAAATTTGGCTTCCTTCGCGGATTGGTGAGGCCCGTGGGCCGGGCCTGGCACCGCAGCGCCGGGCTGGTTGGGGCGGTTTTGCAGGGGACCTCGAGTCACGTGACTCTTCCTGCTGCACCCCGTCACCTCCACCCGGTCCTGGGACGTGCGGTCCTTGGCCCCGTGAGCTCCTGTTGTGGGCCAAGGTCTGCGGTGAAAGCCCGCGTTGGGGCTCCTGCCCTCATGGACTTTGCAACCCAGAGGGGGCCTTTATTTAATCCGTCAATACACGACTCACCACGGAAGTGCCTGGACCCTGTCCTCTTTCCTTCGTGTTTCTAAATCTAGCGTGTGATTTTGAAATCAATTTGTATACTCCTGTCCCTTGACCAACCACAATGTTCGGGCAAGGCTGTCTCTTTTTGGCACCCCCACTTAGAGTATATGCAGCAAAAGACTTGGACATAATTTTAGAGTTGGAACGGACTTCGACTTACAGTCTCTGGAGTTGGTTAACTTCTGGACCCCAGAGATCACCTTAACAACTGTCCCTTCTTAAATACTGACCCAGCGATTACCTCTGAACCGGACGGTGTGCGTGGGGATGGAGGGTGTGCAGAGAGGGGGAAGCTGGGGCGTCTAGAATAAAAGACCTGCTTCTCATATCTGCTCTTGTTATTCAGTGTGCATTTTTCCACGTTTTTGTAATTAAAAAAAAGTAGTTGTGTTCGCCCAGATTCAAAACAAATTTTAAATTAAAAAGTAGCAACACAAACGGCAAAGGAGGAAACACAGTAACTTAATAGATATCAGATGGACTGTTGTAACTGGTATTCGTAACAAAATATGTAACTTTTCCATAATTTTTTAAAAACATTCTCTGCATTCCCCAGGAGGTGAGCAAAGAAGCCAGGATGCCTCAAATCAAAGCCGAAACTGCTTCACCACTCACTAGCCTCTTGTGGTCAGACTGTGTCTCCTTCCGGGTGTTTGGTTTTTTCTTTTTTCTTTTTTTTTTTTTTTTTTTTTCAGACTTCCAACACAGCAGCCTGGCACGCAGGGAGAAGAGTAAACTCTGAAAATATGTGTCTAATGAAAATTGGATGAAACCCTGATCCAGCTGAAGTACAGCATTAGACAAAGAGAGCCAGGGAGGGTTCTTGACTTACCGAAATAAAACTGTAGAAGAATAACAGTGTTGCATCATACTTTCATCTGACTTACTCAGATTCAGTTATGCACTTGCCAGAAAGAGAAAATGAAAACCAGTTACAGTGCAGCAATTCCTCGGGCAATTTTACTGAGAATGTATTCCTTGCAGCTCCCCTTCAGAGGGACTTTGTTCTCATGTGCCTTCTAAGTGAGAGCAACCTACTGCACACATGCCCAATTTAAAGAACTTCTAAGTAATTTTTTTTGCATTCAGTTTTAACCTTACTTGCTGAGTTTATTAATTTATGTAATTTTTTAGAGAGGGCAGAGGGAGAGAGAGAGAATCTTAAGCAGGCCAGCATAGAGCCAGATGCGGGCCTTGATCCCACAAACCTGAGATCATGACCTGAGCAGAAATCAAGAGTTGGGCACTTAAGGGACTGAGCCACCCAGGTGCCCCTACTTGCTGACTTTAGAATCCAATTTCCTTGCTATTTTTTTTGTGGCATTTAAAATTTACAAAAAAATATTTTCAAATGCCTGACTTGATTTAGTTCCAAGGTAAACCTTCAATGTAGGTAATATTGGTGTGATGTTTATTCTCACTTTCTCTGTAAAGAAGCAGGACCAGAGTGGTGGAGGAGCCTTTTCATATGGCCTGAAAAGAAATGTTTCTTCTGCAGCCACCCATCTTGAGACTGGTTGAATTGAATTGTGCTATGGCTGGAGGGAGTGAGGGGCTGCAGGGTACGGTGAGTAATATCTGACTTCCTACAACCCTTTACTTAAGGGTTCCACATTGTGGTAGAAACCTTATGGACTGGATTTTCCAATTTTCAGATATCCTATTCTAACCTTACTTTGTAAAATACACTAGCAATTCCATGGCCTGGATCTTCCTTCTCCTTCTCCTATCCCACTACCTTCACTCTCTAGCCAAACCTGTTGAACTGTTCTGGCCTAAGACTAAGCTGGTAAGTGAAAACTAACAGGTATGCATTTTCAACCTAACAGACCTTTCTTTATTACAAGAAATAGTTGTTAAGGATGCACAGAAACAGAAGTACATTTATAAACTGTTGGTGGGAGTATAATTTGGTACAATTTTTCTAAAGTATAGTTGGAATTACATTAAAAAATGAATAGATCTTTATGCACACCCTTGGCCCCAACTATTTCTGATTATTATTTTCTAAGGAAACAAACACTGGTATGTACATAGTTCAACTTTAAGAATGTACCCCACAGGGGCGCCTGGGTGACTCGGTCAGTTAAGCCTCTAACTCTTGATTTCGGCTTAGGTCATAATCTCAGGGTCATGAGATTGAGCCCCACATCCAACTCCATACTGAGTGTTGAGCCTGTTTAAGATTCTCTCTCTCTCTCTCTCTCTCTCTCAGCCTTCCTCTGTTCTCCTTCCCCATCCCCCTCAGCCTCATGTGCGCATTCTCTCTCTCTCTCTAATAAGTGAATGTACCCCCACAAAAGTGTCACAAAGAGAAAATAATCTAAATGTGCCCCCAAAAGACAGTAATATAGTCCTTTCTTAGAATGGATTTTTTAAAATTAAAAATTATGTTGTCTCTCATGAACTCATATTAGTTTTGTAATGAGAAAAAAAGTTATGTGAAACAGTAAAATTGCTAATGATTGATAAAGTCCCACTTGTCCTGCTTTCAGCAGAGCCCACAATACTGGCAGATCAAAGGGAGTAATGCAGTAACATGGGGTCTCAGGCCCAGTCCTGAGACTCATCAGAGGAGGCTTAGGAGGAAAGGCACTGTGGGTGACCAGACCATGAGTAAGCCCTGTGCAATGATAGCACAGAATCAGGACCAGATTTGGATTGTGAACGCACCACTCCCTGTGTTTGGGGACCTCCATAAGAAACTATGAAAATATCCACTGTAGACAATATTGCTTTAGTTTATTATTCTCTGACACTTTTAACTTAACATCTTAATTGCACTCTCATTAGGTGTAATTGATATATTTGCTTCGGGGCTGGACTTTTATCACTTATCCCACTTGGAAGATTGGTAATGAATATCTGAGCACAAATGATCTGATGTGTGAGTTTTGCTTCAGAGTAACCTGAGGGGGAGTGAAGAAGGTGGAATTATATATGAAATGAGGTTGGCCATGAGTTAATCGTCTTGGAAGCTGAGTGATGGGTACTGGGGAATTCATTGTGTTACTTGCTCTCCTTTTCCGTATGGTTGAAATTTTCAGTAATAAAAAGTATAACCATTAAATTAAAAAGATCATCTCAGTAACTTTGGTCGCATGTAACTAACCAGTCTACCTTGTCCCCAATCTTCCCAACAGCATTAAATATGACTTGGAATCACTTAATTAACTATAAAGGCAGGATGGCTTATGATTAATGGGGCTTCGTGATTGTAAACAAGACTGCAGGCTGCAGCATGAATGGAAACTAGAAAATACAGTGAGTAGTCTATTGTTCCTAATCAACCAAAATTGGAAGAGAGTTACTGTTCTATTCCTTCTTCAGTCTTTTTAGAAATTAAAAAAAAAATTGTTGAAAACAGACCTACTTTCACTCAAATTCGCCAATGATAGCAATTGTTCTCAACCAGATTTCCCATTAAAAAAAAATCCATACCCCATAACTGAATTTTCTGTGTGCATTCTTTATCAAAATAGCAAAAAGAGTTGGAAAGAGAAATTGTTTAACTCCATAGTGTGAGATAATTGACAGTTCACTATAATTCTAATTAGACCTCTCTCTCTCTCCCTCCCTCCCTCCCTCCCTTTCTCCCTCTCTCCCTCTCTCCCTCTCTCCTCCTCCTCCCTCCCTCCCTATTCAGACAAACATGTCCTCATTAGTTTGGACAAAAATTCATAGTCATTGTGTTATTCCTTTATCTCTCATGTTTACCAGTGAGCTTGAAGTCAAATTTCATGCCCACTTATAACAAAACATCCTGGTATGTAATAATTTTTACTTCTGTCCTATTCTCATTCATTATTTTTTCAAGATTTTGTTTATTTACCCATGAGACACAGAGAGAGAGAGGCAGAGACATAGGCAGAGGGAGAAGCAGGCTCCCTGCAGGGAACCTGATGCGGGACTTGATCCCCAGGACTCCAGGATTACACCCTGGGCCAAAGGCAGATGCTCAACCACGGAGCCACCCACGTCCCCCTCATCCATTATTGTTATGTTTTTCACTAGCTTTAATCTGACAACTTCAAGAATTATAAATCCGAAGTGAGTACAGTTCTAGAAATCAGCAGTTTCCATGAAACTGTTTTATCAAACCAAATCTTAACACTGTGTGACGTCACTGTTTTGTGACAATCTAAAAGGTTATGAAAGGGCAACACTGTTCTTTTCATTATCTTTTAGTATAGTTGATATTCTTTTATTGTGGTAAACCATAACATAAAATCTACCCCTTAACTATTTTTAAGTGTAGAGTTGACTCGCTTGAACACATTCATAATTGTGAAACAGATCACCAGAACTTTTTCATCTTGCAAAACTGAAACTGTATTCATTAAACAATAACTTCTCTTTTCTCCCTTCCCCCTTTCAAAAACAATTCTACTTTCTGTTTATGTGATTTTTTTTTTTTTTACTACTTCAAATTCCTCACATAGGTGAAATCGTATGGTATTCATCTTTTCCTCACTGGCTTATTTTACTGAGTGACGTCTTCAAGGTCCATCCGTGTTGTGCCTGTAACAGGATTTCCTTCCTTTTTAAAGCTGAATAATATCCCTGTTTGTGTGTGTGTGTGTGTGTGTGTGTGTGTGTACATACCACATTTTGTTTATCCACTTATCCATTGATGGGCACTTGGGTCGCTTCTACATGTTGGCTCTTGTGCAAAAGCTGCTGTGAACTTCTGCAAATATCTGTTCAATTACCTGTTTTCAATATTTACCCAGAAGTGGAATTGCTGGATCATATGTAGTTTTATTTTTAATTTTTTAGGAACCTCCATGCAGTTTTCCATAGAGGCTGCACCATCTTATGATCCCATGAACAGTGTACAAAGTTTCCAATTTCCCCACATACTCACCATCTCTTGTTTTCATTTTTTAAAAGGTATCTGCCTTCATGGTTGTGAGATAACATCTCATTGTGGTTTTGATTTGCATTTCTCTGATGGTGAGGGATATTGAACATCCTTTCATATACTTGTTGGCCATCTGTATGTCATCTTTGAAGAAATATTATTGCCTTTGATACTACGTCATGTCAGCAGGTCTGCACTTCAACTCAAAGATTTGCTCTTGAGCTTTGAAGTTTCAGAGGATGTAATTTTAGCCTGAACATGGTTAATCCTTACGCTCAAAGAATGGCAAAACTCTTACAAGTATGACATCATAGTCAGAATGGCCTTTAAATAGTATCTAGTGCAGTTTCCAGAACCAAGAGAGATATAAGTGGATTTCTCTCTCTTTTTTTTTAAGACTTTTTATTTATTCATTTGGGAAAGAGAGGGTAGCTCAGGAGTGAGAGCATGAACAGGGGGAAGGGCAGAGGGAGAGGGAGAGGCAGACTCCCTGCTGAGCAGGGCCTTAGGAACAGAGCAGATGGGAGCTACCAGTGGCTCCACCCCAAGACCAGAGGATCATGACCCAAGCCAAAAGCACACGCTTAACCGACTAAGCCACCCAGATGCCCCTAGGTTGCATATTTTTAAAAAAGGACTACAGGGACAGCCATCAAGATATTGGTAATCATCATCTATAGAAAGTATAATGACAAATGATTTTTTTAAAGATTTTATTTATTTATTCATGAGAGACACAGAGAGAGAGGCAGAGACACAGGCAGAGGGAGAAGCAGACTCCATGCAGGGAGCCCGACGTGGGACTTGATCCCGGGTCTCCAGGATCATACCCCAGTCTGCAGGCAGCACTAAACCGCTGCACCACCAGGGCTGCCCACAAATGATTCCTTTTTTTTTTTCCACAAATGATTTCTATATTCTTTTTTATTGTTAGCATTCTCTAAAACTTTTATTTTATAACCAGGAGAATAATAATTTTTTTTGAAAAAAGTATATTCATTTGTTATTGAGGAAATCAGTTTTCACAAAGTGTGGTCTGCTCATCAACTGCACCAGAATTACCCAAGACACATTTAAAATGCAGACTCCTTGGCCATGTCCTAAGTCAAGAGTTAGCATTTTTAACAAATATCCTAGTGATTCTCATGCATTAATAAGGTTGATAAAGAGTTGATTAGTAGTAAAATTGCAAAAGGCCCCCTGTTTATACTCTCTACACAGGTGCTAGAATTTCTTCTGATCCACATCCTTAGTTATCCTATCAGCACATACACAAGACAGAAAGTGCAATGGGTTCCTGGTTGAGGTGAGCATGATCCCTCCTCCAGCAAACCTGAATTTTCTTGATCTCCCAGTGAAAGAGCTATCTGAAGGATGTAACAACCCCACTACAGAGAGCAGATGAGACAAAGTACTTGGCATGACCTGAGGTCATTCAAAAGCAACCATCACCAGTGAGTTGAGCCCATCATGCTACTGGACTGGCTGGCTCATCCCCATCACTTTCATGCTGCCATGCTGACCCTCTAAGCTCCCCTTAACTATTCACCATCTGTAGAATGAAGATGATAATATCTATCTAATCATATTTTCACTTTTTTTAGGATTTTATTTTTTTAAGTAATCTTTACATCCAATGTGGGGCTTGAACCTACAACAAACCTACAACCCCAAGATCAAAAGTCGCAGGCTCTACCTACTGACCCAGACAAATGCTCCAGATTTTTCACTTTCTTTTAATGCTAGAAATGCTAGAAACCAAGAGCTCAGACTACTCCATGCCTTAGAGAAGACCTTCCTAATGGTTGGTGCTGTTTCACATATCATAGTAACTAGTATTTATCCAGCCCTTAACTGAGTGCTAGAGACTGCTCAAAACACTCTGCATGAATTAATTTTTATCCTCTTAATAATCACATGAGGTAGATATTATCCCTGTTTTCCAGATGAAGAAACGGTTTATAGAGAGGCTCCAGGTTCACAAACTCAGGAAGTAGTGAAGTCCAAACTTGAGCCCAGAACCCCAACACTTAATAACTTCACTTATTGTCTCTTTCTACAAACTTATATTCTCACTAACTAAATACACATAATAATTTATGTCAGACTGACTTAATAATTAATTTTTTTAATTCCTAAGAATATTTTTTCCTACTCAACCCTTCATGCAGAAAAATTACTCTGAGAAAATGAATGAGATCAGCATTTTCACCTTTACCTGAAGGATAACATCCTTTGTAGCTTAAGCAAAAATGAAGATAATAATTTATCCAAAAGGCCATGGGAATTCTTGGAAATAAGCAGTGCAAGGAAGAGAGAAGAAGGAATCATATTAGCCAGGTATGATGTCAGAGGCTATAAATGAATCAGGGATTAACCTTTTAAAAATTGGATGGTATTTTGACATTAACCCACCCACCTCATTCAACATATGATTCACCAAAGGAAGACTCTCTCCCTACTGAAGTGACTTCCTAAAAATACTCGAGGTAACACTACAGGCTCTTACTTTCCTCCAAAGGTCCCTAGGGTTTGATTGTGTTCTTGCCTTATGCTATACCTTCTGTTGCTTCCCAGCATAGAAGAATCTTGTTCTGTAGGACTCAGAGAAAGCAGCATAAGGCCCCAATATCTCCCCTCAACCTATACTTTCCCAGTCCCACGCAAGCTCATTATTCTCAAAGGTTGTCTCAGAGTTCCTCTATAGCAAAGGAGAAATAGCAAAGAGCTCCTTCCATGTTTTTACCTTGACCAGGTAAGGGGAAGCACCTGGGTGTAGATCAGCCTAGTGTGTGGATCAGAAAAGGAAGTTGGCCATTTTCTGTACATACGTTGCTTTAAGGCCATGTCTTTCCATGACATGGCAGATAAAAATCAGTTTATTTGTTAATGTCTGTTAAAAAGCAGTAAGGGGTTATTTAGCTCTGTAGCCAAGACTTCTGCTGAAAATACCATTTTGCTAAAATGTGGCAAACATACTGGGATGCTTCAAGGTGCCAGGGATGGGGAATGGGTGCTGAGATCCTCTAAAGGTTACCTCAAAATACCCTATTTTTGCTTATACAGTTCCCTCTTGTGGCTAAAGTATTCACTAGAAGAAATATTTACTAAAGGTTTTATCATCCTCTATTTTTTAAAAATTCTACTATTGAAGTATACTTGACACACAATGTTATACTAGCTTCAGATGTACAGTAGAGTGATTCAACATTTCTGTACATTACACTATGCTCCCCACGATAAGTGTAATCACTGTCTGTTACCATACACTGTTATTACAATATTAGCTATCATCCTCACCCTCTTAATCTACATATTTTATAAAAAATAATGGGCATTTCTAAGTTTCTTCATCATGAAAGCATGAATAACTACTCCCAAGCAAAAGTTTCAAGACAAATTTATTCAGATCATACAAACAGCATATAATCAATTTTGAAGATGTCCAGTTGCAGGCAAAACTCACTTAATGCACACATGAAGTTGAGTATATGAAACCAAAAACAACCAAAGAATTAAAATGTGTGAACACAATAGTTGACACTTGATAATACCATTAACCTAACAAAGCAAGCTTCCCATGCTCATGGTAGTCCCTGAAAATGTATTTTGGTACCACTGGAAGTCTAGTTAATCAATGAAGGGCCTGGAATCACAAGTGGAGAAATGATCCTTTAATGCAGTAAAGTTGGTAAAAGAGGCTAATGTAATATGAAACAGTATATAGCATTACTATATTCAGGTTATATGTTACATGTAAATTATATATCCTCCAAAATTATATACGTAATTTTTCATTTACTTACAATTATATCCTCCATGTTCTATGGAGAACATGTTGACATTTCTATCTCATTTTATTATTCCAGGTATTAATAATTGCATTTCTTGGGTTCTCTCACTTTCAATGAAACTTTGGACAAATATAAATTTAAAAAGAATGGAGCAAGAGAAGTTCTGAAAGAATTCCACCCAACCAAGCAGTCAAGTAACCACCCAGTGTGTCAAGATTCAATAATCCTCCAAAACCTTTCTCTGCTGTCTCACACAGCCACTGCCCCCCTTCAAGAACACTGCCCCCCTTCTATGAGCTGCTTCTCCATGCTCCCCTTCCAGCAATGCAGCACCTCTTCTACCTGGGCTCTCTTCCTTCATAGGTTTACCCTTCCTTTACTCTTGCACAGGGGCCATGTTAATTTTCTCTGTATCGTTCCAATTTTAGTATATGTGCTGCCGAAGTGAGCACCTTTTCTTTACTCTTGATCTTCATTTTGGCTCCCCCAGAAGCCGACTCACACATACAAATAGTTTATTTGGGTGGTGATGCGAGGAAGTGCCCACAAGGGCAGTAAGACAAGGGAAGGAAGGCAGCCAACAAAGTGAGTGTTTTCAAGCATGTTAGCATGGTGGGTAACAGGCACTTAGTCCCCCTGAGGAATTCTGGGAAGCAGTGCAGAACACATGCCTCTGAGTTACTCTACCTGAGAAGTGAGGGAACTAGAAATTTATACACCAACTCTTATCAGTCATTAGTGAAGAGCTGCTCCTGGGAGGTGTTAAATCTTCACGTACTCAGTGTCCATGCTCACAGTTGGACCTCCGGCCACTAGAAGAAGCCATTGCAAGCTGATGCACCTGCTCCTGCTGGCAGTTGATAAAGCCCCATGAAGACATGGCCAGCACACCAACAGCATCTGTTACACGGGTGTCTGAGGTTCTACACATTTTTTTTTAAGATTTGATTTATTTTTTTGAGAGAGAGAGCATAAACAGGGGGATGGGCAGAGGGAGAAGCAAATTCCCCACTGAGCAGGAAGCCTGGTGTGGGGCTCAATCTCAGGACCCTGGGATCATGACCTGAGTTGAAGGCAGATGCTTCATTGACTAAGCCACCCAGGCACCGCTGGTGTCTGAGATTCTAATCTAGTAGTGAAACCCATTACCAAAAGGCAGGGCTCACAGCACAGGAAAGATCAGAGGCTCTGGAGAGAGACAGATTGGTTTCAGAATCAGGATCTTTAACCTCTCTAAGCTTCAAAACTCCACAGAAGATTGTTGTGGGGATTGAATCATGTCATTCCTGTAAAAGCCCCCAATATTGTGATTGGCACACAGTACATAGTCCCCAAAATCCTAGTTATGAACATTTTTATTAATACCTGATCTCCTCCCAGAGACCTAAAGTCAGACACAACCTGAAAATATTCTGCTTGCCCGGGCTGTCCAGTGGGGACCCAGAAGTTTCCATCTTGCTCCTGGCACAGCATTTACTTTGGCAGAAGTGAGCAGAACTGACAAAACTTCTGGATTTCTCTCCAGCTACTGTAGCCTTGAGGACGAGGCTGGATAGAGCCCTGAATTATCATTAGAGTGGGGTGAGGATTGTCTCCAGCTGAGTGGGGCTCGAAAGGTCACAAAAGAGTGGACAGATCCCCCAAGCAATAGGTTCTAGGGCAAGTCCACTTTGGAATTCATCTTACCCTCCCCACACTATTTTTCTACCCAGTCACTCGGACAGTCTTTAATTTTTTTTTCTTTATGTTTGTGAAGAAAAATAGAAGAGGAAAAAACTAGTACTTCTTACTCTCCATAACAAGTTCCAACCAAAAACATAACTGCCCTTTCAATAAGCAAGTATTTTTGGAATTCCTTAGTTGAAATGAAATTACATGGTTCACATACTCAAAGCAATTTTTTTTCCAACTGTTTTTTTCCTCCCCAGTCAGTGGAGACCAGACTTTGGGAAAAGCTCAGACTTTCATTAAAGTTCAGCCATGCAGGATAGAAGAGCTGGGTGGGTCCTGCTCAGATTTTTCTTTGTTGCTAAACATCTCTACCAAACTGACAGCAAGTACAGATTTTGGGAAGGCCATGGAGAGCCCTATGAGGCCACATAAAGACAACAACAAAGGCAAGTTTTGAGGAAGAAAATGTCTATTTTCTAAATTACAGAAAACACGAATTTTCCGATTCTTAAGGTAATGTCTGAAATAAACATATAGTAGATTTATTTCAGCATGGTGCTGTATTTTTCTAAATTGCTCATTGATAGTGAAGATTATAATTGAAATGACAAATTTCAAAAAATGTTTAGCAATGGGTATTTACAGATTCTTGATGAAAAAGTATTGCATGCCTTAATGAAGATAACCATATCTTCCAAAATTGGCACTGGAAGAAGAATCTTCACATAGAGAGGAATAGCAAGTTTGTATACCCCTCTTAGGCTCATCCTCCCGTTGGCCTGTGGGGAGAAAGCACTGTTTTCTGCTTTAATATTGACATAAGCCAGGGCAGTAGATTGGCGGGATTCCGAGAGTATCTCCCAATAAACTTCCTGTACCCTAATCTCTGTCTCAAGCAGAGTCTGCTTCCCTGAAAACATACTTTGTGGCAGGTACCCACAGCCCAGGGGTGCATATCCAGACACACGAACTCTTTAAATCTAGACCCAAAATAGTAAAGAAGGAGAAGGCCAAAAAAGCAGCCTATTATTGTCTGTAGGTGGACCTGTCTATGCTCAGTGATTGGTGGCCTCTTCCTCTTTGCAGAAGGAAGTTTGACTATCTGTCTGAGGTCTCTGAAAAATAACCACATCAGAATATAACCCAAGAAGTATAATATTTATAAATCTCTGTGGGTTGTGGGGACATTTTGTTATAAACTATCTTACAAATAGTCAAAATAAATTAGCAAAAAAGAATAGAGTGACTTAAAAGAAATGAAAGAGGTATTGACATACCTCACTTTGTAAAAAACACAGTCCTAGAAAGGGGGACCATGAATCACATTTTGGTGAATTAAATTATATTTTAATGTCAGTAGTGGAAGTTACCATTTCTTAAAGATTTCTGTGACAACTAGTTTGGCAGAGAAAAAATTGCAAATTGAAATCATCACCTTCCAATTTGTTACTTTATGAAACTAGATTTTCATTTACTGAAATGATTTATTTTTTTTTAAGATTTTATTTATTTATTCATGAGAGACACACAGAGAGAGAAAGAGAGAGGCAGAGACACAGGCAGAGGGAGAAGCAGGCTCCATGCAAGGAACCCAACGAAGGACTCAATCCGGGGTCTCCAGGATCAGGCCCTGGGCTAAAGGTGGTGCTAAACCACTGAGCCCTACTGGGCTGCCCTACTGAAAGTATTTAAACTAAAGTATTTGTTATTTGCATCTTCTTTCATTGAAATGAAAGTGTTTGTAAACATATGTGTAGAAGCATCTGGGAATAGCCCTGTGCTTAACTCATTAAAACTATATTAATTATAAAATAAAATAAAGTTGGGATGCCTGGGTGGCTCAGCAGTTGAACATCTGCCTTTAGCTCAGGTCCTGCGTGATCCCGCAGTCCCTGGGATGGAGTCCACATCAGGCTCCCCGCAGGTAGCCTGCTTCTCCCTCTGCCTCTCTCTCTGCCTCTCTCTCTCTGTCTCTCAAGAATAAATAAATAAAATATTTAATAAAATAAAATAAAGTGATATTCAAAATATAAAACCATAGCAAAATATCTACTATAGAATTGCATTCAACCCTAATTAATTACTCTTGGCCCAATGACTTTAGATACAGAGGGAGAAAAAGTCTCTTCAAGTTATATATTGCTGTAATATTCTTGAGGAGATTAGCCAAACTCTTTCCCAGTACTGGAACTTTGTTGTACTATTATTGCTCAAAATAAATGCATTGACAAAGACGTATAATTCTCTCCCTTAAATAATTTTAATTCTTTTGTTTTCAGTAGGCCCCACATTCAATGTGGGGCTTGAACTCATGACCCCAAAATCAAGAGTCACATGTTCTTCCAACTGAGCCAGCCAAGTGCCTCAAATAACTTGAATTCTAATGCTGTGTTTTGACAGTGAATTTAAACTGCATCTAGATGAGTAGTCAAGAAGAGAGAAATGAAGGTTAAGAATGTACTCTCCTATTCTGCCAAACAGTGTTCTTGCTCCCTTAGATTAGCAGTCACAGAGCAACCATGGATAATTTGGCATCAGATTTGGACAGGGGATTGAGAATTTGGCCTTAGCTCAAAGCCAGTAATTCACATTTAAATAAAATGAACATTTGGATGCTGTGCTCAAATTTGGTTAAGGTTATATTATATAGATCCAGGAGGAAATCAGTCCTGAGATCACATCTATTTGCAGTGGAACATCTACTGAAGAGTAACTTCCTTTGGAGAATAATAATAAAGGTACATTTGTTATTGCTAAGCTATCTAGGCCTGCATGTATGATATCATCGAGGCAACAGGCACAAGTACATGGGTCGAGAATGTCCCTCAGAGAAGAGGAATAGCATATATCCAGATCCAAAATACTGACATGAACTCTTTTTAGTAGAGTTTCAGATGCATGAGGATATTTGTTAAAAATAGGCTTCTAGAAAACTGCTAGAACTGATGAATGAATTCAGTAATTAATTGCAGGATACAAAATCAATGTACAGAAATCTCTTGCATTTCTATACACTAATAATGAAGTAGCAGAAAAGGAAGTTAAGAAAACAATCCCATTTATAATTGCACCAAAAAGAACAAAATATCTAGGAATAGACTTAACCAAGGTGAGAGACCTGCACTCTGAGAACCATAAAACACTGATGAAAGAAATTGAAGGTGACAAAAACAAATGGAAAGACACATTCCATGCTCATGGATTAGGAGAACAAATACTGTTAAGATGTCTATATCACTCAACGCAATCTACAGACTTAACGCAATGCCTACCAAAATATCAACAGCATTTTTCACAGAACCAGAACACATAATTCTTAAATTTGTACAGAAATCCAAAAGACCCCAAATAACCAAAGCAATCTTGAAAAAGAAGAACAAAACCGGAGATATCACAATCCCAGATTTCAAGATATACTACAAAGCTTTAGCAATCAAAACAGCAAGGTACCAGCATGAAAATAGATGCATGGGGCCACCTGGATGGTTCAGTCAGCTAAGTGTCTGCCTTTGGCTCAGGTCATGATCCCAGGATCCCATAAAGTCCCATACCGAGCTATATCGAGCTCCCTGTTCAGTGGGGAATCTGCTTCTCCCTCACCCTCTCCCTCTGCTGCTCCACCTGCTTGTGCTCTCTCTCTCTCTGTCCAATAAATACATAAAATCATTTTTTTAAAAAAGAAAATAGATGCATAGATCAATGGAACAGAATAGGGAGCCCAGAAATATGCCCATGACCATATGGTTAATTAATGTATGACAAAGGAGGCAAGAATACACAATGGGAAAAAGTCTCTTCAACAAATGGTGTTGGGAGATCCCTGGGTTGCTCAGTGGTTTGGTGCCTGCCTTTGGCCCAGGGTGCCATCCTGGGGTCCTGGGATCGAGTCCCACGTCGGACTCCCGGCATGGAGCCTGCTTCCTCCCTCTGCCTGTGTCTCTGCCTCTCTCTCTCTATGTCTATCATGAATAAATAAAAAATAAAAAATAAATCTTAAAAACAATGGTGTTGGGAAAATTGGACAGCTACATGCAAAAGAATGAAACTGGACCATTTTCTTACACCATACACAAAACTAAACCCAGAATGGATTAAAGATCTAAATATGGGACCTAAGACCATAAAACTGCTAGAAGGAAGCACAGGCAGTAATGTCTCTGACATTGACTGTAACAACATTTTCCAGATAAGTCTCCTTAGGCAAGGGAAAGAAAAACAAAAATAAACTATTGAGGGTACATCAAAATAAAAAGCTTCTGGGGAACCCTGGGTGGCTCAGCGGTCTAGCACCACCTTTGGCCCAGGGCGTGATCCTGGAGCCCCGGGATCGAGCCCCACATCAGGCTCCCTGCATGGAACCTGCTCCTCCGACTGCCTGTGTCTCTGCAGCCCCCCTCCCTGTGTCTCTCTTGAATAAATAAATAAAATCTTTTAAAAATAAAAAATAAATAAAAAACTTCTGCACAGCAAAGGAAACCATCAAGAAAATTAAAAGGCAACCTACTTGAATGGGAGAAGATATTTGCAAATGACGTATCTGATGAGGTATTATCCAAAATATATAAAGAATACATATATTATATATATAAAGAATTTATACAACTCTACACACAAAAAAAACCCAAATAATTCAATTTGAAATGGGCAGAAGACATGAACAGACATTTCTCCAAAGAAGACATACAAATGCCTCACACAGTGAGGCAGACCTCACACCTGTCAGAATGGCTAAAATCAACAACACAAGAAACAAGTATAAAGATGTGGAGAAAAAGGAACTCTTGTGCACTGCTGGTGAGAATGTGAACTGGTGCAGCCCCTATGGAAAACAGTATGGAGGCTTCTCAAAAAATTACAAATAGAAATACCACATGACCCAGTAATTTCACTTCTGGATATTTACCCAAAGAATATGAAAACACCGATTCAAAAAGATACATGCACTTCTATGTTTATTGCAGATTTATTTACAATAGCCAAATTATGGAAGCAGCCCAAGTGTCCATTGATAGATAAATGGATAAAGAAAATGTGGTATATATACACAATGGAATATTACTCAGCCATCAGAAAGAATGAAATCTTGCCATTTGCAATGACAGAGGGCATTACGCTAGGTAAAGTAAGTCAGCCAGAGAAAGACAATTACCATATGATTTCACTCATATGTGGAATTTAAGAAACAAAACAGATGAAGATAGGAGAGGGGAGGGAAAAATAAAATAAGATGAAAACAGAGAGGGAGGCAAACCATAGGGAACACACTGAGGGTTGCTGGAGGTGAGGTGGCGGGGGATGGGGTAACTGGGTGACAGGCATTAAGGAGGGTACATGATGTCATGAGCACTGGGTGTTATATATACTGATGAATCACTAAACTCTACCTCTGGAACTAATTTAAAGAAAAAAAGTCTGATGAAAGTCATCTGTGAAAACATAGGAACTTAATATTTCCTTTGTAGGAAGACTTTAAATGTTGTTTATGTTTCTTAAATAGCTATTCAGGTTCTCTATTTTTAAGTAAGTTTTGATAAGTTATATCAAAATTTTCTAGGAATTTGCCCATTTCACTTAAATTTCCAAATGTTTAACCTAAATTCACACATTTAAAAACATCTTTGTCTTATCTTTGATTATGTGCCTTCCACTCCTAGTATTGCTGTTCTTTCCCTCTTTTTTCTTTCTTGCTCAGTCTCAGCAGAGATTGCTCTATAAAACAGAACTTCTGGGATGACTGGGTGGCTCAGCGGTTGAGCGTCTGCCTTTGGCTCAGAGCATGATCCCAGGGCCCTGGGATCAAGTGCCACATCCGGCTCCCTGCATGGACCCTACTTCTCCCTCTGCCTGTGTCTCTGCCTCTCTGTGTGTTTCTCATGAATAAATAAATAAAATCTTTAAAAATAAATAAAACAGAACTTCTAATTTCATGAACTCTCTCTTTTGCATCTTTGTTTACTTTTCCATGAACTTCTGTTTTTACCTTTACTATCAATTTCCTTCTACTTGGTTTTCTTTTCTTCTATTGGTCTTTTCCTAATTTCTCAAGTTGAACACACAGCTCACTAACTTTCAGCTTTCCTCTTTTCTAAAATAAGCATTTAAATGAACTTCCCTTAAAGAACCACTTTAGCTGTATCTTACAGGACATGGTAGGTGGTAGTTTTGCTATCATTCAGTTTTCAGTATTTCCAAATTTCTGTGATCTTTTCTTCCTTGACATATGTGTTATTTACAAGTGTGATTCAATATTTTCAAATATAAGGGGAATTTTACAGATTTATCTTTTGTTTTTTGGCCACCCAGGAGCCATCGCTTGTAGTTTGCTTTCCTAGAGTCAATTGGTCACTATTAACAGGTGCCTGTGCATCCTTGCAATGCTGCTCAGTGCATTTGCAAGCATAGACTAATACATATTTATTAACTTGTAAAAAACACAATGGGGCATTCTAGAACATTGTATTGGATCTCTTAAACAGTATATCGTAGAATTGTTCTCTCTGTGCATCTAGGGATATACCTCGTTTTCCCCCCACTGCTCAGGATACCACTGCATAGATGAACTATAACTTACTTGACCAGTCTTGTCTTCAGGAGACACTTCAGTTCTTTCCCATCTTCTGTTTTATGAGCAATGCTGCGAGGACTCCTTTGCATTTTTGTCTGTGTGTATGATTATGGCTGTGGGCTAACTCCCCAGCAGCCGAATCGCTGGCTCAAAGAATGCATTTTGACACATATTGCCAGATTGCTTTTAAAGTTGGTACATCGACTTACACTCTCATCACACAGGGAGTGCTCAATTTTATCACAGAAATACCAGCCTTTTTGCTTCTTGGCAATTCGATAAGCAAAGAGCAGACTCTGTCATCGCATTAATTTTCTATTAAGGAAAAAAAGGGACCATAAAAGTGGTTTCAAAAAAAAAATCTACAGGAGTTCGGAGGAGGAAGGACTGCCTGTTTGGGAATGAGGGCCAGATAAATTATAGGAGGAGGAGAAGCCCTTCAGCAGGTCTGGAATAACAGGCAGCACAATGGCAGAGGAGAGAGGGAGGCAGCAGGCAAAACATTCAAGGCCCTAGCATGTAAAGAGTGTGGCCTGGGTCTGGCACAGAGAGTGGAAAAGTGGCTCACAGGTAGCCTCTCTTGTCTAAAGTGGCAAGATCCCATCCTAAGTAGTGAGGCAAGTACACCTCGCAAGCAGCAAGGAACCACAGAGGCAGGGTTTCCTGGCCCCGGCTGCCCATTACAACCACTGGGGAATCCTAAAAACAAAACCAAAGATCAATGTCCCGAGTCCCATCTCCAACCAATTAAGTTAGAATCTCCAGGAGGGGCTTGCGGAGACTCCCGGGGGTACTATTTCGTAGCCATGGTTGAGATTCGCTGCATTGAGGACATAGGAACAGGGGAGTGACAAGCTCAAAAGTGGGCTTATGGAAGATTCAGTCTTAGATTGCATGCTGCTTACCTCTAAGTTTATTTAATAATTTGAAATATGGGAAAAACAGCATAGCTAGTTAGGTAAAAATTGAATTTAAGTTAATTTCTGCCATCTCTTTTAAGAAAAAAACAGCAAATCTTGTGTGTCTCAAAATAAGTACTCTCTAATATTAGGGGATAGGATCATTCATCAAAGTGTGTATAATTCACAGTGAAAACTGCTTACACAAGCCAGTGACTGGGGCAGAGAGGGTGACTCATCCTAGAATTTCGCCTAAAGGGACGCTGCGCTCTGAACAGTGAGGCATCGTTTGGACACTAGATGGAGCCATGGGGCGTGATTTCAAAGAGAGGTAGAGTTTGAAGGGAGAGTCTCAGAAACTGGCTACTCCAACCCTGTGTTTCATGTTTTATTTTTCAATTTCTTTCTTTGTGTGCGCAATACTGAGTAAGCTACACACTCATATAGTTGTAAATGTACAAGGGGAGAAGGCTGTATGGTCTCTGTCTGCTGTCCTGATCCACCTTCCACCCGCCTTGAGCCTTGCAAGGTGCACTGACAGTGTCCTCTGCCCTTGGGCTTCTTGTAGGGTTTCCCCCAGGGGAAGGTACTGAAAAGAGAGTTGAGGGCAGGGAGGGAATGAGGTCAGAATATCCATTTCCCCAGCTGTTTCTTTGCTGGGCTGTGGGTACATCTGGGGGGGAGGGGTCCAACATCAGTCCAGGGGCTCCTTCTGTATCTACAGCTCTCTCTCTCTCTGGGTTCAGATGGCCACCTGCTCCCTTGTCCCTTGGGGCCTAGTCATGGTAGTGATTCCCCCATGAGCTGACCCAAGGTTGGTCACGTCACCATCCTCTGCTGGGTACTCCAGCCCTGTCCACACCTCTGTGAACCATTCATTCATGAAACTCCATTCAATGACATCTTTTGAGTGTGCCATGTATTTCCCACTGGTTTCTCAACTGTTACAGGGCTCCCTCCTCCTGTCTCTCTGCTCCCCATCAACCCTGTTCTCTTGAAGCAGCCAATTCTATAGATTTCCTATATTAGCATTACGAATATAAAGGAATATATATATTCCTCTCACCCTTATTTATTTAAATTGTAGCATATGATATAGCCAGTTCTGCACCGTGTGTGTGTGTGTGTGTGTGTGTAAAACAATATATTCTAGAAATCACTCAATGGCCGTATATAGAGATCACCCTTACTCCTTTTTAATGGCTGCATTACGTTCCATTTTATGGGTTTACAATCATTGTTTAGCCAGTTGCCTATCAAGAGACATTTAGGTTATTTCCAGCTATTTGCTATTACAAACGTGGCTATAAGGAATAAACTTGTGTGGGGGTTGTTCCTCCTTCTTTTATATATAAGGAAAATGAAACAGAAAGAGATTAAGTCAATTGTCTGAGGTTAGTTCCAGGCAGAGTCCCTGAAATCATAGTCACCAGTTAGCAAGATGAGAGTACAGTCACCCCCACCACAGGACCTGCATTCTGCTGTCTCCCCACCCCTCCCACAGTTTACTATACATTCCAATTCTCCTTACATTTCTACACTTACGCTTTCATTCCCAAGATAGTGGTTACAACAATGCCAGGGCATGTTTCCTGCTTAAATATGAATTGGCCATGTGACGTTGGACAAGTCATGCAGCCTCCCAGGGTTTCAGTGTTCCCACCAATAAAATGTTTCTTACTTCATGATGTCAGGGAAGGCATTCATCTTGGAGGAGCACCTGGCCCATAGAAAGAGCTGTAATAAGCACTGGCTCTGATTAGTGGTGTTATTATCATTCCTTTGAGTAGAGGTTATGCTTCCACAAGAGAGTTCAACACGAGAGAGCTAGCTCATTGTGTTTCATCAATAGTTAACCTTTTAAACTGAGATTACGTGAGATGATCAGATGGCCTTTTTTAAAAAACATGTGATTCCATGCCCAGCATGGAATCCAATTCAGGGCTTGAACTTTCGACCCCAGGATCAAGACCGGAGCTAAAACCAAGGGTTGGTTGCTTAGCTGACTGAGCCACCGAGGTGCCCCAAACAGATTGCTTCTTAAGAGCAGGTGTGGATGAGGATAAGCAAAATATTAGGGAACTGGGGTTGTAAAAGAGGAAAGAGATTCTAAAGATAACTTTGCCCACTTTGCAATTTCATTTTGATTTTCTATGTGCTTGGAACAGTGAGCCCCACAAATCTATCTGCTGTAGGACAACCTTCCCGAGTGTCTTATAGGTTCTAAACTAGACTCACTGCTCACAAGCCCTCCACCATCTGCCACCTCAGACAAACAAACCAAACCTAATCCTCCTGTCACCATCCCATAGCACATCTGGGTGGGTCAATTTTAAAAAAAAAATTTTAAATCGTCCTTGACTGCTGTTTTTCACATCTTTCATGGCAAATTTGTTCTCAAGCCCTGTAAATGTACTCCTCCTAATAGTTTTTAATGTCACTCACACCCCTTTCTCTCTCCTCTGAGATGCTTGTTATTTCTACAGACCATTCACCCTAACCTTAACCTAGTCCTATTCCTTCATTCATGAAATTTATAATTGGGAGAGAGAGAGTCAGAGGTTGAACATACAATCACACAGATAATTGGTTCAGGAAAACAGGGATGTGGCTTTCTAGCCTCCCCATGAAAGGAAGAGTATAAACCCAGGCTTTGGGTCTTGGAGCTCAGGGCTTTCTAGCCTCAAGGATGTGTTGTCACCCTTGCTTTAGAAAGTCTCTGGGATGATAAGAACTGGAGTTGGCAGGCGAAGAGGAAAAGAGGTGGCCTGATGTTCAGGAGAAGGGAGAAGGTATGAGATTGGCAGGGATAGGGAATTGGAGAGAGGGAACTTGTGGCAGGTTCTGGGGGATCTGCTTGCACTTTTGCACAGTGATCCAATAGGATGAGACTTCTGGTGGGGGAGCAAGGAGGGATGCCTGTGATGACCTGCCCTGAGCACCTGGACCCCAAGAGCAATGGCAAGAATCCCTGGTGGCAGACCTGTGAGCAAAAGACGACCTTTGCGGGAGCATATCTGCAGCCTGCGAGGGTAGTAGAGACCAACAGATGCTCAAGGGCCGGTCAGCAATGGGGCACAGTAGCTAAGGCACCGTCCTTTTTCATGGCCCCGGGTAAACCCGAAGGTCCAAGATGACCTATTTTGGGGTTGGGGTAGTAACTGCAGCTTCCTCCATATAAGACTATGGAGTGTTGACTTCATGTCATGAGCCTGATTCCACGAGCCATTTCTAGAAGGCCAGAGAGGCTAAATAATTTCTGTTCTTTTCTTTTTTTAAAAGGAAATAAGCCAAAAAGGAAGTACATATTTTTAAAAGTCACAAATGAGTTGTGTTACCATGAACATGCCCTGAGTCCCCTATAGGTCTCAGTTTCCTTATTTGTAAAATGTAGGGGATGATGGTGAACTTCCACTCTACTTCTGCCATCCCAGGGTTTTATGCGGCCTCATGCAAGAACAGCATTGTTAATATGACAACTTGAGGGCTTCTGGTTTTGCTTGAGTCATGTTGGTTATGCTCCCAGCTGAGAAAATGAAAGCTGATGGGGCCTATGCACGTCATGCAACAAAGTTTTTATCATCCACACTCCTTTCTTGAAACTCTTTCTGGAGATGAATTGCACTTAGCAGTAAAGCCGAGGCAAGAGGTTGCACTGTCAGGAACACATGACCTGTCTCTGTTTGAGGCTGATCATGTGAAGCTGACACCCAGGTGACTTTTCTCATGAAGTTGGTGACTGGGGAGGGACAGGACGGGAGACTCCCTCAACCTAAGAGAATCTTTGTGCTAAATGAACAAGAAAACCGACCTTCCTGCCCCTAGTAGCCTGCATAGAGTGTTAGTGCCCATTATGCTCCTCTGGACAAGGAGCGAACGAGGCTTCATAGGCGAACAGGTGGCTTCTCCTATGGACCTCAAGGAAAGGAGTAGTTCAAGGATGCAGCTTTCTGGAACTTCATATTCAGTCATGCAAGTGGACACATTGAGGGACAGAAGTAGATAGAAGGAATCAACGTAATTTTGCAGTAGGGGAAATGCATTGAGATGAGACACTTGAGTATTGTGGTTGCTCACTGACTGGTCCTGTCAAGGCTGTGTCACTTACTAACTCTGCAACTTTGGGCCAATCACTCTCTGTTCCCCATATGTGAAATAGGGAAATGATGGTGTCCAGCTCGTGGGAAAGTTACGAGGGTTTAATTATGAATCTTAAATGACTTAGTACTTGTAAACACAAAGAACAGGGTCTGACATGGGGAAGGGAAGGACTTGATGACTGTCATGGCTGCGATGCCAAGCCACACATACTGACTCAAACATTTTTGGTGCTTCAGTCAAAGCTGGAAGTTTGAAACTTCAGGACTCAGTCTCAAGGCAATGCCAGTATTATAGAATAAGAAATGTAGCCGTCTACTGTGAGGTATCCAAAGGAGTTAGATCACTTCCGATTTCTTCTGAGAACCAGGTAAAGGAGCCAAGACAGAAGAACTAAGGAAGAAGGAATGTTGTGGACACTGAGAAGAAATGTTTTAGAAGTAATAAAATAGCCAGAGTCAATCTTCTTTGAAAAAGATACACGTGAATTGCCTGATAAATCATGTGTGGGGTTTCTCTAACTTTCCTAAATGGATTTTTCTTTTTGTGTGTGGGCCAACCATAAGAGATATCTCAGTATCTGAGAAGGTGCTTTCAGCTTTCCCCCAAAATGTAGACAGCAAACCAGCATGTCCAAACCTTTCCAATCTGTTTTATTTTTTTTTAAGGATTTTATTTATTTATTCATGAGAACACACAGAGAGGAGAGAGAGAGAGGCAGAGACACAGGCAGAGGGAGAAGTAGGCTCCATGCAGGGAGCCTAATGTGGGACTCGATCCCCAGTCTCCAGGATCAGGCCCTGGGCTGAAGGCAGTGCTAAACCGCTGAGCCACTGGGCTGCCCTCCAATCTGTTTTAAAACAGAAAGTCATGGGGATGCCTGGGTGGCTCAGCAGTTGGGTGTCTGCCTTCGGCTCAAGGTATGATCCTGGGGTCCTGGGATCGAGTCCCACATCAGGCTCCTTGTGTGGAGCCTGCTTCTACCTCTGGCTGTGTCTCTGCCTCTCTCTGTCTGTCATGAATAAATAAATAAAATCTTAAAAAAAAAAAAACAGAAAGTCATTTTACAGATCAGAAAAACTGCATTCTCATCCAGGGAAAGTCATGATCGAGAGTCACATACTGTCTTAATTTTTGAATTTAACATTTAACATTTCCAGAGTATTTTACTTCCACAGTTGCACTGCTCCTCAGAGTTCAAAACATAGTCTGCATCTGATTCACTTAGTGAATATATGATCATAGCTTTTCATATGCTGATTTTCTCTATGGCTTTTGAAAAGCTAAAGTAAGATATCAGTAAGGTGGTGTTGGTTGGTAGTATCTGGAGGGACCTTTCTTCTTTGAATTCTTCGATGATTTCCAAATTTTTCTAAAATGACCTGCCTTCAGCTCAGGTCATGATCTCCAGGTCCTGGGATACAGCCCCACGTTGGGCTCCCTGCTCAGCGGGGAGACTGCTTCTCTCTCACTCTCTCTCAAATAAATAAATAAATAAATAAATAAATAAATAAATAAAATCTTTTAAAAAATAACTGAAAGCCTTTTTTTTTTTTAAATTTTTTTTTTTTTTATTTATGATAGTCACACAGTGAGAGAGAGAGAGAGGCAGAGACATAGGCAGAGGGAGAAGCAGGCTCCATGCACCGGGAGCCCGACGTGGGATTCGATCCCGGGTCTCCAGGATCGCGCCCTGGGCCAAAGGCAAGCGCCAAACCGCTGCGCCACTCAGGGATCCCTGAAAGCCTTTTTTTAAAAAATTAACACTTGCAACGTGGCTTCTTTTCTTATGGAAAAAAAAAATTAGCCTGCCTGCCTTCCTTCTAGAAATAACACAGGAAATAAATGTCTGAAGTCAGCATTTTGTATTGCCTTAAAAAGAGGAACTTTGTATTTACTCAATTCTTGCCTCAAGAATAGCCCGTAGGTTCTTGGTCAGATCTTAGTGCTAACGTTATGATGGTGACATATCAAAAGAGCTTATCTCTATTCTTTTTGATGATGACTACACATCATCTGATCACAAAGTTCTTCCTTGTCAGATAACAAGAACAGAAAGTCCCTTAGATGAAAAGATGTGGCCCAGAGAGCTGTCACGCTCTTTCTGATTGTTTGCCACACTGGCTGGAGGCAAGGAAATGTGGGATTAAATTCTGGTTAGAGATAAATGGGGATTTAGAGAATTTACCCTTCTTTCCTTTCTCTGTGCGTGCTTGCGTGTGTGTGTGTGTGTGTGTGTGTGTGTGTGTGTTGAATTTAGGTTATGTTTTGAGTAACATTTTATCCTGAAGTCACAAGATAATACACAGTATTCCAGATTCTCAGTTCTCCTTACTACAGAACCATGCTTGTATCTTCAGAAACTGGCCTTAACGAGAAGTAGACGATGTAGGAAGGCAAAGTCCAGAGTGGGTTTCTGCAAGGTATCAGCATGTTTCTTAGAGGAATCTCTTTCACAATTCCAAAATGAAGTTCTGGTCGTGTTGGCTGAGAATTATTAGAACTTTGCACTTTCTTATTTTATCATCAATGGCAGCTGTAAACTACCTGCAAGTCCAGCGCCTACTCATTTCGGGAAGCATCACATGATCCCAGGAAGATAAGAGGTGTCTATGTCTGAGTCCCCACTTCGGGAAGCTCACAGCCTTATCAGAGCAACACTCAGGTGGAAACACTGAGGAGCTCTTGCAAAGCAGATCAAAAGAGCCCCGATGAAAAGCCTGCATGGAGGTGCTCCTTCATCTGGGCTGTGTCTTTCTCAACAAAGCCCAGGCCCCTAACAGGCAGAGGAGATTCACTTTCACAAGCAGGTACATTCTATTCTGTTTCTGACTTCAGCCCTTCTAGGTGAATTCATGGTTTTGTCATCACCTCTTTTTGTTCTCAGGATGTTTTTGCTGTAGAAACAGTTGCTTTCAATGGCCTCTATAGCTTATGAACAAATAAGATCTTTGGAGTCTCCCTCATCTTCCCCTAGATCTGAAAAGACATCACAAGTCAGGATTGGCTGTGGGCAGCCTCTTTCTTTGCTCATTCTGATGACTTTTTCTAAAGGTGCTGACTGCAGCCTTTACATCTCTTCTCACTAATACCTGTTATAATCCTTTTAGTAAAAATGGGGCTTTGAGGACCTTGCCTCCTTAGCATCACATTAGCAAATCTCATATCTCTTGCTCACAGTTCAGCTGATTTACCATCAGAACTGAATGAAATTATTGTCTGTTCATTCCTCTCTGTAGCTCTTCATTTCTTTCTCTCATCATTCATTCATTCAACAGGTATTTTACTGAATGCTGAACCATGACAGGCCCTGTGCTAGGAGGCAGAAGCCAAAAGATGAATGAGACCTCATGTCTGGTAGAAAATACCATCAGCCCCTGCGGCACCTTTGTATGATCTGGAAAAAGTCAGCCCTTCCTCCTGGTGGAGGCAGCCCTGTGCCAGGGCTCAGGATAACAAGTGGAGGATAGAATGGATTTTAGCCCCTTCTTGCCTTCTTGGCCAAGGACCCCTGTGGAGGGTATAACCTGAGCAACCCTCTGCTATGGACCAGGAAATGTAAACAGCATATTATGGTACAGAATGGTGAACACAGAGAAGAGAGGACCTGACTGCCTGGTAGGTTGGGGAGTTGGGGGAGGTTCCATGGGAGTGGTTCCATGGGAGCTGAGCCATGAAGAAGCTCATCCAGTGAAGGGGGTAAAGGGCAGAGGGAAGATGTACAAAGCCACACAGGTTTGAAGAACCTGGCATATCTGGGGCTCTGAAGTCATTGATGATGTTCAGAATGGCCAGCAAGTGCATGAGAGTCAGGGAGTCTTCACAACAATTGAGGCTGGAAGATACTTTTAGCAATGATCTAAGCTAGGACCTAAACTTTAGGTCCTTGCTACTCAATGTCTGGATCTCCTCAGAGTAGCTTTGGCATCACCAGACAAATTATTAGATGTGTAGAATCCTGGGTCCCACCCAACCTGCTGGGTCAGGACCCACATTTAATAAGTTCTTTGGGGGGGACACCTGGGCAGCTCAGTGGTTGAGCATCTGTCTTTGGCTCAGGTTGTGATCCCAGGGTCCTGGGACGGAGTCCTGCACTGGGCTCCCTACAGGGAGCTTGCTTCTCCCTCCGCCTGTGTCTCTGCCTCTCTCACTGCATCTTTCATGAATAAATAAAAATTAAAAATCTTTACAAGAAATAATAATAAGTTCTTTGGGGAGGAGGGTTTTAAGACAGCTGATCCTGAGCTCATCTCCTTTCTCTCCCCAAATGATCTGAAAATTAAATAAACTGCTCCCCACAACAAAGGATAAAAGGACAATGTCAAAATGGATGGATAGACTAGGATATGGTCTTGACAATAAAACACCAGCTCCAGTGTGGGGACATGCAATAGGGAGGAATCTCACCCATCTGGTGCTTCTCCTAGAGGAACAAGTGTTGGTGCCTTACATGAGGCCCTCCAACTCTTGGGATCTGCACCAGAGATATGAGCTCCCCCAAGACATCTGGCTTAGAAAATCAATGGGGACCCAAAGTTCTATAGAAAATTGAGAGTCTCCTTTTAAATAGCTTGTGTGGGGTCTCACTCACCCCAGGATCCCGTGCAAAAGCACCAACTTGAAAATCACCTATGCTGCACTTAAAGGATATTCATTTGCTGGTCTGGGGGGCACCTGCTGGAGGGGCAGCAAGAGTTGAGTCTCTCTCCTTCAAAGAGAGGTGCCAGTGGCCATCACTGTGCCCTCTCCAGCTGCCCTGCTGAACACAGGCAAAGGTGCACAGCTTCCTCCTGCTGTTTCACAGAGGTCCCAGCAATCCCCTGCTCCCTGGCTGGGGCCAGCAGAGGTCAAGGGTCATGACATTCTCTCACTCCGGACCTGGGGCCAACATGTGCCTGCCAGCAGGACGCTCTCTCAGAGCATCCCCGAAGCCCACAGTGCATGCAGAGGAGGCATTTGCCCACTGCTCTTCTGAAGCTGGCCCCACCTCATACACTCTCCAGCGGCCCTGCTAAAGCCAGCAGCCTCATGTGAGCCACCCAGCGGTCACCCCTGGTTCACCTGGCGCTGGTGGCCAAGGGGAGCAGTGATCCTGAGCTAAAACCATCAGAAAGACAGTTCTAGGCTGGCCGACACCCTCAGGGCACTGCACAGACTGCATACTGAAAGGCACCCACAGGCTTCATGTGAAAAAGGCTTATTTTCTTATCCTGGAGTTTCAGCCCAAGAGATAGGCTTCATGTTCTCCATATATCTAGAGGCTGTGAAGGTGCTCCCAGAAAATGTATTAGGGGACACCATCCTTACACACCCTCTTGGACTTGCCGCAGCTCAGTACAACCTCACAGAAAGGAACTTATACATTCAGCTGGTGCCCTGATTTTTGAAAGTGTTGCCCATGGACACATCCAGATGTCCCAGTCTGGAGATGAACAGGGTTTAATGATGGTGGCCCCACAGGACTGTATAATCTGCATACTTCAAAAGCTTCTGCATGAGGGTCTGACTTCCAATCAGTCTGAAACTGGGTGTTAACTGAGATTCCTCTCCTTGGAACACTGATAGGTCTTGGAACACCCTTAACAATAGGGACTTGTTAAGAATAAATCAGGCCCTTCAGATAATCACAAAGGTTCAAGAGACAACTGAGAATTAGGGCAAGGGTGAATAAGAAGTTCCATCACCTCCGCCAGGCTCTTCCTTCAATATTTCTTAAAAGACTTTTCTGTTTCACCTAATCCATAGAAACACAGAGCACTATGCAAAATGAAGAAACAGAGGAGTCTGTTCTAAATAAGGGAGTGAGACAAAACCTCAGAAAGACCTTAATGAAATGGACCTGAGTAGTCTATCTAATAAAGATTCCCAGTCATAGGGACACCTGGGTGGTTCTGTGGTTGAGCACCTACCTTCGGCTCAGGTCCTGATCCCGAGGTCCTGGGATCGAGTCCTGCATCGGGCTCCCCATGGGGAGCCTGCTTCTCCCTCTGCCTGTGTCTCTGCCTCTGTGTGTGTGTGTCTCTCATGAATAAGTAAATAAAATCTTAAAAAAAAAAAAAAAAAAAAAGATCCCCAGTCATAGTCACAAAGGTGTTCTCTGAACTCAGGACAAGAATGGATGACCAGAGCAAGAACTTCCATAAGGAGACAGGAAAATATAAGAAAGCCACAAGAAGAAGTCGCTGAGGTAAAGAATACAATAACTGAAGTGAAAAATACTGTAGAAGGGTTGGACAGCAGACTAGATGAAATGAAAGAACAGACCAGTGAGTGGGATGACAAAGCATTGAAACCCACTCAGAGTAGCAAAAAGCAAAAAGAATTTTAAAAAATGCAAAAAGCCTGAGAGACCTAGAGGAGACATGAGAGGGGGAGGAGGAGCAAGCAAGGGCCCATCTTTGATGAAGAGATCACAAGTGTCAATGGAGAGGACATTCACAGACAGAAAATTAATAAGGAGGGATCCCTGGGTGGCACAGCGGTTTAGCGCCTGCCTTTGGCCCAGGGCGCGATCCTGGAGACCCGGGATCAAATCCCACCTCGGGCTCCCGGTGCATGGAGCCTGCTTCTCCCTCTACCCATGTCTCTGCCCCTCTCTCTCTCTCTCTCTCTCTCTCTCTCTCTCTCTCTCTCTGACTATCATAAATAAATAAAAATTAAAAAAAAAGAAAATTAATAAGGAAATGTCAGCCTTAAACATTGCATTAGACCAGATGGACTTAAGATATATATATATATATATATATATATATATATATATATACAGAGAGAGAGAACATTCCATCCCAAAGCAACAAAATTCACATTCTCAAATATGCATGGAATGATCCCCTGGATGGATCACCTGTTTGGCAAAACAGAACAAGTCTCAACGAATTCAAGAGGACTGAAATCTTATCGAGTGTCTTTTCTAGCCACAATGGCATGAAACCAGAAATCAGTTACAGAAGGGGACACTGGGAAACCCATAAATGCATGGAGCAACCAGTGGGTCATCAAAGAAATTAGTAGGAGAGATTTAAAAATACCCAGAGATAAATGAAGACAGAAAAATGACACAGTAAAATCAACAAGATGACAGCCAAAGAGTTTCTAGGAGGGAAGTTCATGGCAATACCCGCCTGCCTCAAGAAACAAGAAAAATCTCAAAGAAACAATCTAACTTCACCCTTACAGGAATTAGAGCAAGAACAAATGAAACCCAAAGTTAGCAGAAGAAGGGAAATAATGACGATCAGAGTGGAGAGCAATGAAACAGAGAATGAAAATACAGTAGAAATGATCAGCGAAACCAGGAGCTGGTTCTTGAGAAAGACAAGCAAAATGGACCAAAGCCAGAGTCGCTGGGAACAGGAGAGAGGGCTCCCGTGAAGTCTAGAATTAGGACACAGGGGAAGCTCTGGGAAGGGATCTCCTGAGAGACCTGAAAGAGTGGAGAGAGCTCTGCAGTTACAGGAATGTGAAGAGACCAGTGCCTGACAGCCAGTGGGTGCTCAACATCTGCTTCTGATGGTTGAACGGTGGCATGAATGAATGAGCAAAGGGAAAAAAAAAAAGCAGAAGAGGTGAGGGGGATGGGGCATAGATAACACTCACCTTACTTCCCTATGCTAGACTCTTCTACGTGGCTCATGGGAACCTAAGGAACATGAAGCTGGAAGGCTCTGGGGTTTCTGGTCTACGCTCTGTCCTCTGTGGGCTGCCCTGATTTTTTTTTCTTCAAGACGAATCCTATAGGAGGAAAAAAAAAATTCAAGTTCAAGTGGGATTTCAGCACCTGTAGGAGGTTATTATTGCAAATGGCTGAGGGGCCAGCTCTGGTTTTTTGAGTGTTTTGGCCACTGGGGTGGGAGCGGGGTGTACGGGGAACCAGAGACCAATTTCCCTCAAGAGAAGAATGAGTGAAGAATAAGCTGGAGGTACAAAGAAGGGACCTTTGGGGAGAGGAAGCAAAAGAGAAGTAACACTCTTCCCCCAAACTGTTTCTGGGAATCCAGCATAGAAATCCCTCAAGGTCATCACAATATCATTACTCAGTGATGGAAAAATCACATTACCGTAAAGCAGAGTCAAGAAAAAGGTAGAGTGGGTGGCAGGTGGTGGTATTTGGTTTGGCTTTTAAATTTAATTGTATGATACGACTGCAGAGAAGCCGATTCGACGGCTTACCATGAGCTGGTAGCTC
Source organism: Nyctereutes procyonoides (assembly GCF_905146905.1). Taxonomy (NCBI): domain Eukaryota; kingdom Metazoa; phylum Chordata; class Mammalia; order Carnivora; family Canidae; genus Nyctereutes; species Nyctereutes procyonoides. The sequence continues at coordinate 60,168,193 of NW_026575146.1, read as the reverse complement.
CGCTTGCGCGATGTCTCTCCCTCCTTCCCACAGGTAGCTGGTTCCTCTAAAGCCATGGGTGAAGATGGCCAAGGGGAAGGCAGGGGAAGAAACATGCAAATATCAAGGCCCTGCCCTAGAGCCTCCAGAGGCAGCTCTAATTTTCAAGATATAATGTAACAGTTGTCCTCAGTTATACAGCAACCATTGGGAAGAAAACATGATCTCCATCTCTTCATCTCTCTAGCTTCCTTCAAGTTTCCTTCAGGATGTCTGCGGTAATGGAAGATTCCTCGCAGCAGGCCTGTGGGTCACTTGAATTAAAACAGGACAAAAAAAGACAAAAAGAGTAAGAAAGTAATCTGCAAGGAACTGACAGGTGGAGATCATCTGGAGGGTCAAGCAGTTGGATTTACCCTAGAAGTAACGGCTATTGTAATTCTGAGGTGGTGTCTGTATTTCTCCAAGTCTGGTCTGTGCCTTTGTGTTGAGCTGCAGAGGGTCACGGGTCTGCACAGGCTATGTGACCTGGTCTTCCTGAGAGGGATGGCCGGGAATGATCAAACCATAGAACATAGATATGCCTTTATACATAAGGATGATTTTGCTCAGGAGGCAGGATGGGGTTTTTAAGCTTCAACTGACATGTAAAACTTTACATGTAAAACCTGTATTTGAAACCTTCCAGGCAACTGCTTGATTTCCTGGGATGGACAGATAATGGTCCCTTCACGCCTCTCCTCCAGGGAAGGTGGGTGGGTTTTGACTTTGCCCATGATCTGCGGAAACTGCCCCCTCGCACTTCTTTTTCCCTTGTGGCTGTTGGCAGACTGGAGAGGAAGTGTCTGAACCTGAGCCCCTGCAGCTCGGTTCAGTTACAACCAGATCTGAGTCCACCTGCAAGACAAGCACTTCTGTGTGCCTGGAAATCCTGAGCCTTTCTGCCAACACATTTCACTTTTTTTTTTTTCAGTATTTCTTAAAGGTTTTATTTATTTATTCATGAGAGACACAGAGAGAGGCAGAGACATAGGCAGAGGGAGAAGCAGGCTCCCTCCAGGACTTGATTCCGGAACCCTGGGATCACATCTTGAGCCAAAGGCAGATGCTCAACTGCTGAGTCACCCAGGTGTCCCTCACTTCTTAATTAGGTCTTGCCCAGACTAGCCCTTAAAATACATTTTCCTTTGTGGTTCGTGTAAAAAATGTGGAATTGGAGAAAATGTATTTGGGTCCCAGGACTCTTCCCTACTTACCAGTTATGTTTCTTTGGACCTGGGACTCTCAGCTTCCATTTCTCGTCGGAAGAAGATAATTTTATCTATCTTGCCGAATTGTTCTAAGGGGTTAAATGAAATAATTGAGACAGAGCAGCCCACACAGTGTTTAGCACAGCACACTTCCTCCTGTAGGCACAAGACAATACAGGTGGAAGGAGTTTGGATGGGAGAGAGGGAAGGAAAGAGAGGGCTAACAGGAAGTAGCTTTGGAATGACAGTTCCCAGTCTATTCAAGGCAGCTGACTCAGGACATTTGCATCCCAGCATGTGAAATGACTTGCATTTTAAATATTTTTTGAGTTAATGGAGAGTCAGTTGCTCTGGCTTGAGATCTGGGAATGTGTCCAGTGGCCTGGTGTCACGGGAGTGTGCCCAGTTACTTGGTGGGGCTCATTCAAGCCACCCACAAGGATGAATGTGTCACAGAGATATTCAGCCTTCAAAGGGTCCCATTTGTACCTGTTGCCCAAATAACTCTGAGTTTTATCCCGTCACGTGATTGCATGAAGTCTCTGGCTTCTCCTCCCCAAGGATTTCTGGGAATTCCCACAGAATGCTTACTTCAGCCAACCATCTGGGGACCCAAGAATGGTGGCATGTCTTGTAATTACCCCATAACAGAGAACAGACTGTGCCATTTAACACAATTTTACTGAAGGAGATGTGAGAATAATAGGAAGAAATAATAAGGTAGCAAAGAGAAATACCCAACTGGGCCCTCCCAAACTTCTACCCTTACCGCATAGGAAACATATTTCCCCCTTAGTCCCCATCGTGCCACCAGGTGGAAATGATCAATCTTTACACAGACAAGCATCCATTGATCATGCCTCCCTTCCCACACCCCGAGGAAATCCAGTCTCAGGGTCGCAGTTCTACACCAGTAAATACAACCTTTTCACATAGTCAGGGCCTTGTGTGGATGCAGTGGGTGACCAGTCAATATTTGTTGAATGAATGAATGAATGAATGAATGACCGAACGAATGGTCTCAACCTTCCCTTTCTAGTTAGGATCTTGATTTTACATTTATGTGATTAAACTAATTATTCAGTTGTGTTTTTGTCCTCCCTCCCCCGAAACAATCAGTCTCAAAGGTAAATTTAAAATGTTTTTTCTGGGGGAAAAGAAAAATCTGGCAACTTGGAAATAGCACCTTCTCGCCACCTCCACACCCCAATTTCCTATTTCCAGCAATTAAGATTTCATGAAATACTTGGCCCCAGTTTCAGCTGATATACCTCATTACATAGGATGATTTTCTGTTATGAACATATTTCCTGAAAATCCCAGGATTTGAACTCCTGCAAGAACAGGCTGGCTGAGCAGACTCTGTTGTCCCACGGTATTGGGTTTGAGATAAATGATCGAACCAGTGGTTAACCATTCACTAAGCTTTGGCTCATTGGCTACATTCTAACTGGAGTGGGTACGTGAGTATATTATCCTTACTCCTCTCAATAATGCTTCCAGGTAAGATTGATTATTTTTACCTTTTGAGGAAACAGACTCAGAGAGGGACCTGCCCGTGGGTATGTAGCTGATCAGTGGCAGAGCCAGCTTCAACTCAGGCCTGTATCTAGAGGTCCCAAGTCAGGTTGGAAAAGGTCATGTAAACCCGACTAGGAAACTTTATGAAGTCATTCCCCATTTTCCTCTCTCCCCATAATATTCTGCTACACAACCCCCACAGTTGTGTATCTCTCCAGAAGTTAGCTGTTGTTACTGATGGAGAGAGTTTAATCATCCTCCAGTGTTTTGGGGTAAAAAGTCTGCATTGATAGCATGCGATGCCTCTCATCTGCCTTCCTCTGTCTGAGGCTCCAAAAGAAAGTCCTGAGGGATTCTATTCTTCAGCCTGACCAGTATCACCCAGGGCTCCTTACTTAATTCTCTAAAGGACTTCCTGAAAACATGAAACCCAACAGGAAAATTCATGGCCCCAGCCCTGGACTGAGAAGTTCTGTTGGACATCCCTCCAGTCCTTATAGGACCACTGTTCCTTCCCTGGGCATCATGCCCTCCATTGACCAAACCAGTGATTTCTAGTGTCCCCCCCATCTCTCACCAGTGATTGAAGGACTGGTGTCATCACCAGGGTAAAGGCCCAACATAGATTACCCAACCACACATACCCTAGCTACTTTCCCCATTTTAGTCATCTTGTGACATCTTTTCTTTTTTATATAGGATATAACTATGTAAAAGATTAGGGAGATGGCGTCTGTTAACTGTGAGTCCCTTGAGGATGAGAATGATATTTTACTATCTCCGTATCCCTCAAGGCTCATATAGTTCTTAGGCACTAGATGGGTGGTAAATAAATGAAAAAGGGTAACAGTGTGGTTTCCCCATGACTGTATCTTCCAAGGATAGCCCTGGATCCTACCTCCCTAAAAATGACCCTTCCTCCTAAGCCTTGGTATGTTGCCCTGGTTGAGTTCATTAATAGCTGCTAAGGAGTTTCTTAAAGCCTAAAAAGGTTTTGAGACCTAAAGGCAATGATCTCTAAAGGTGAGAGGCAGGAAGATGGAGAAATGCAAGTGGTGTTTGTGTAGGGGGAAGGGTAGGGACTTCCCAGCATCCTCTTAACACACCCAGATGCAACCACTTACTTTGCCTACGGTGACTGATCCTATCTGGATGCAGTTCTCTGAGGCAGCATGACTGCTAGTTATTGCTTTAAAACCAAGCCCAGAATTTCACATTAGTTCTCCTTCAATCCTGACATTATCTTCCAGGTAAAAGACAGATATTTACGACCCTTTACAAAGTTCCTCATTTGTGTCATTAACCTCACTCTGTTCTTAGATAGAAGGAATGTCAAAACGGATGTTTGAGTTTAAAAACAGAGTCTAGAGGGAAAAGTAATAATATTGAGAAAGGAATATGGCAAGTTGACATAGTTCTCAAGGAACCATACCACTGAGGTGCGGAAACTGGGCTCATTTGGTGATATATTGATTAGAATATCTTGGTAGAGGAAAGTTCATTTGAAGATAAGATCATGAGAGTCATGCTGCTGATGAAAGATCCTTGTCTGCGGTATCACTGTGAAACCTAAGTGAAGCTTCACTTTAGAACCAATGGTCAGAGAAGGGAAGAGCTGGAATTGAGTGACTAGTTTGAATAGTTGCAGTATCTCAGGATAAAGACGAGACCTCATAAGTTTACCTTCTAAGGGAAGAATACCTTCAGAGCACCCTGGAAAGTGGCAGTTCCAGGATGAGTGACTATTTCCAAGAACCAGGAGATGAATCTTTGGGGCAAGGCTCTAGTTGTTGGTGAGTTCTTGCCAGTTCTGGGTTACCCTGTACTTCAACGTAACTTGCACGCAGTGAACTTGGCTTTCACGTCTTCCCTTAATAATTCTTCTCCAGGAGAAACACAGTCAACTCCTTTAAGGATTCGTATCTATGGTAGCTTCCAGCCCCATCATCATTTTGGGTGCCTCACCACAGGCCTATTCCCATTTATCAATGTCCCAGTGAAGTAGGGCCTAGAATAGAACAAAATACCCTAGGTGAAGGCAGCTCTAGACATAGATGTTACAGCAAAACTATTTGTTCCCAGTTCTAGATAATATCCTGCTATCAGATGTGCTGAAGTTCTCAGCTGTTTAGCAGCTGGATTTCAATTCAACCTGCATTTGTAGTTATGGCACATTTGTCATTCATGAGTATGATGTCCCTCGTTATTTTAAGTCTCCAGAACTTTTGCATATTCATTGCTAACAAACCAAGCTTCTTCTGTCTTTGGCGCCCACATACCTAAAAGCAAAGACTATATACTCTATCTCCTTGGTCTCAACTTAGTCAATCTGGATTTTAAATTAGAAAACTCTCACTTACCTGACTATTGTCTCTGCTTTATTAGTCTTCAGATAGTACAGGCTCATCTTCTATGTCCTTATGCAGGTCGCTAAGAGGACAGAGGTAAACAGAAAAAAAAAAAACAATTTTTTTAATAGCTGGTTGGTTAGTCTGACCTCTTCTTTCAACCATATTAGCCTAGGTACATGCATAAAGTGCAACTCTTTGTATGTGCTGTGATAAAAATGAAGATATTCTCTGTTTATGGCATTTCCTTGAATTACCCAACTGGTAACTCTACTTAAAAAGAAATGGGTACGTTGGGCATGTTACTTGACTTCTCTAAACCTGACTGGCCTTATCGGTAAGATGAGAATATTTGCACTGTTTGCTTTATCGATGGGCAGCAAGGCTCAACTAGATATTTGAAAATGCTTTGCAGGGCAGCCCGGGTGGCTCAGCGGTTTAGGGCTGCCTTCAGCCCAGTGGGTGATCCTGGAGACCCGGGAACAAGTCCCACGTCAGGCTCCCTGCATGGAGCCTGCTTCTCCCTCTGCCTTGTGTCTCTGCCTCTCTTTCTCTCTATGTGTGTCTCTCATGAATAAATAAATAAAATCTTAAAGAAAGAAAGAAAACGCTTTGCAGATTTTAACGTGCCCCAGAAATCAAAATGGTGATGATGTTACTACTGTGGAGTGCCATTGGTTCAGGCTCTGTTTACTTCTCAGACCTGTTTGCAATACCAGAGAGCCATCCATTCCTCACAAAACACTAGGACTGGATTTCTGATTTGTCATTGCCTCCCTGTCAGACCAGCCTCCTCCGACACCTGACTCGGATCCATACTCAGATTATGATTCACTTGTTTGCTTCCTTTGCCATTTGTAGTTTCCGACCTGGCTGCACATCAGGGCTTGTTGCATGAGGCCCGATTCCCACGTGACGATCTCAGCTCTGGACAGACTCCTCAACTGAGAGCCTAGGTGCTAACACCCAGGGGCACTGTGTTTGTGACAGGAATGACCCAATGACTGAACGAAAGATAAAAGGAACCTGCCTTCAGACCCACGTCTGCACCTTTGCCTATCTTGTTGGTCTCTTGTGGACAGACAGACAGACAGACAGATAAATACACAGACAAGGGAATAGACAGACAGATGACTAGTCAGACAGACAGGCAGATGGGCCAACGGATAGGCAGATTAAATGAAATGCCATATACAAAAGCAAGTTCTACATGTTCTCATACTTTTTGCCCTCGTTCAGGGCTGGTTTTCAGCAGATACTAGTATGGTTTGTAGTGGATAGAACTTTCTAGGTAGAAAATAGTCACTGTCGCAAGCACCCTGAGTGACCTCCTCTCCACCATCCTGGCCATCTTCTGAGACTTGCTGCTTCTCTAGGATCTGCAGATATCCCCCTGGCCACCACTTAACAACCAGCTTCCAGGATGCTTCTCCAGCCTTTGGAGCAGCACCACTGCTGGGCAGGCTGGCGAAGTTTCTGAGTATCAGCCCTGCCACGTTACTGCTCTACTCCCTACCCATCACTGAAAATCTTCCAGGCCCAGCACATTTCTCCCTTTTCTGGGGTGCCTCTCCCTCCCACGGGGAGCCCTCACCCACCCAAATTCCTTTGAATCTTATGGTCTGTTTCCTCTCATCAGACAATTCTTTGTGGCCTTCCTTTAAAAAAAAAATTATTTATAGAAACAGAGAGAGAGGCAGAGACACAGGCAGAGGGAGAAGCAGGCTCCACACAGGGAGCCCGACATGGGACTTGATCCTGGGTCTCCAGGATCACAAGCCAGGCTGCAGGCGGCGCCAAACCACTGCACCACTGAGGCTGCCCTGTGGCCTTGCTTTTTATACAGCTTCTCCTGTGTTGATGTCTCCAGCTCCCTGACAATCCCTTCAGGTGCAGGATATCCAATAGGACTTTGTGCCCCTCCCATCTCACACGGTGCTGGCTGGGGGTCCCAAGGCCCAGCACAGAATCTGATGGGTTCCTGAGACTGGACCAGCTGCCCTTCCCCCAGATGGCCCTGAGAGGAGAGGGTGTTTTGGGGGAGTCCAGTGAGCACCCCATCTCATCTATGAATGCTCAGAAAAGCAGAGCCTTGGCCAAACCCAGGCTTGAACTTTTCATTTTGCCCTTCAGGGGGATCCGGCTGGAGACTCTGTCAGATTGGCATTTCCCCGAACAGCTTCCAAATGTCACATTCCAGCACCTAGCACTCACTGTTCTTTCCTTCTCTTCATTTTTAGACAAGAACTCAAAAAATGTGCGTGTTCTGGAAAGGCCCCTCTCATTCCCCACACATGAATGGCCTGCCCTCGGGAGGGTAGTTTCTGAGGCCAACTCCCCAGGGCACCTCATGGAGCAGACAGGAGCAGCTTATCTATCACATGGGTGTCACACGCACTGTCACAGCCGGGTCATGCACTGTGTGCAAAGACTGATGCTGCACCTGATTAAGCAGGCAAGATGCCAGCAACCCTAGCACCTCTTCACACTTTCACTTAGTAAACTTTCTTTTATTTTCTTTTTAGAGTCTCTTAAAAACATGGGGGAAAGTTTGCCCCCAACATAAGGGAAAAAACATGGGCTGTGCGTCTAACATTTTTTGCACAAAATACTGTTATATTTGATACTTGTGTGACCTTTTGACTTTTAAGACAGACACTGAAACTCTAAACTTTCAAAATATTTTTTAAAAATCTTTTTAATTTAAATTAAATCACTTCATTTAAAACATTGAGTGTATTTTTTTTTTCAGATTAAAAATGTAAAATGTGTGGGACCTCCCTGGGTGGCTCAGTGGTTGAGTGTCTGCCTTCGGCTCAGGGAGCGATCCTGGGGTCCTGGGCTCAAGTCTTGCATTGGGCTCCTCTCAGGGAGCCTGTTTCTCCCTCTGTCTGTCTCTGCCTCTCTCTCTGTGTCTCTCATGAATAAATAAAATCTGTTAAAAAAATGTCAAATGTGTTTTTAAAAACTTTTCGAACACAGGAATAATATAAAGAAAATAAAAATTGACCAGAATCTTACCACATTGACAGAGACGGATACTGTTATTACCATTCTAATTTCATAGTTGAGACAGCAAAGGAGAGGAGGAAAATAAAAAGGAAGGAATATGTGCTTTTAGATTTTCTTTCCCAAACATGCTAACCATAGGACTTTGTGGAAGTAATCCCCCCAGTTATTTCAACTTAAGTATAACTGATATAGAGTATTTATCAGTTTCAGGTGTACAACATACTGATTGGACATATACATACATACATTATGAAATGATCCCCACAATAAGCCTAGTTACCATCGGCCACCATACAGAATTATTACAACATTATTGACAATATTCCCTATGGTATGAGTTATTTATTTTATAACGGGAAGTTTATACCTCCTCCTCCCCTTCACCTATTTTGCCCATCTCCCCAGTCCTTCCCTCTGGCAACCACAAGTTCTCTGTATCTATGAGCCTCTTTCTCTTTTGTTCTGTTTATTCACTTGTATTTTTCAGATTCCACCTATAAGTGAAATCACAGTATCCTCAAAATTTCTGAAAGAAATGACAGATATTCATATTCCTGATAACACACTGCCAGAAATACCATTGCTGTTTCTGAGTATCACAGTGTTTCAATGATCAATAAGCTTAAAGAGCTCTGGCTTCCATATCATATCATATCATTTTTGGTATACATATATAGCACTCACTGTTTTATTTATATATATATATATAGCATATATATATAGCATATATATATATATATATATATGAAATGCTTACAGAATTGTGTGTCATCCAGGGCCATACTAATATTCTATCTTCCCATTTTAGTGTATGTGCTACCAATGTAAACACTTAAAATAATACTTTACAAAAGAGCTGTACATTACCAGAAAATTTTGTAAAATAGAGAAAAGGGAGGAGGTTACACACAACTCCACCACTTTAACAAATCTATTAATATTTTAGTTGCTTCTTCCTAGCTTTTTGTTCCATTCTCACTTTTTTCTTATTTATTTATTTATTTGGATTTGACATTGTAATAGAAAGGAAACTGTTATTATAAGATGACCACATCGTTGTTCCAGGCTCTCTCTCTCTCTCTCTCTCTCTCTCTCTCTCTCTCTCTCTCTCTTTTTTTGCCACTTATACTTAAGTGTCTAGGGCTTTTACAGAATATTTGATAAGGAGAAATGGCTTTTGTGTTAGAGAGCTTAGGATTGAATCCTCACTCTACTAACTGTGTAAACTGGGAAAATTACTAAGGAAGTTTATCTGAACTTTCTCATCTGAACAATGAGGGTAGCACCCTTCCTACCCATCAGATTGTGTGAGCATGAAAAGAGATCACGTACATAAATTGAGTGACAGTGATGGGCTCAGGGTAATTATTTTTTTCACTTAAAATTGTATCGTAACAATGATTTCATGTATATAGAGATTTCATATCTCTATATAATCTTTTTAACTGTCATTTTATGACTAGATAATAGTCAGCAATACAAATACAAATTACTATGACTAACTCACTTCCATTTTGTTTGATAGGTTATTTCCAGTTTGGAGCCATCCTGATAAGACTGTAATTAGTACATTTTTTTTCAAATCAGGCACATTTTGCTTCAGTCTTTGGATTTCCTTTAGAAAATCCTTGGAATGTTATTTTTGAGTATGAGTATAAACCTTGACATGGTTCTTGCTGCATATCCAAGCATATTTTTTTTAGTTCATTTTTTTTAACTTGAATAACTGAGTTTAGAGTTTTTACCATGCTTTTTTCATTCAGTGTTACGGCAAAGCTTTTTTTTTCTTTTTTAAGATTTTATTTATTTATTCAGGAGAGACACAGAGAGTGAGGCAGAGACAAAGGCAGAAGGAGAAGCAGGTTCCCTGCAGGGAGCCTGATGCAGGACTTGATCCCAGGACCCTGGGATAATGACCCGAGCCAAAGGCAGACGTTCAACTGCTGAGCCACCCAGGTGTCCCATGGCAAAGCCTTTTTGAGAAAATCACATATTTATATTTGCAACGAATGTCTCCATGTCTTTAGCTTTCTAGATCTTTTTGGATTATTTCAGATTTCCAGATGAGTACAAAGACTTAAACAAATGGTAGAGAGCCTGGATTCTGAGGTCATTGCTTAGACCCCCATGTCCACTCACAGCTTTGACTGTTCAGTTACATAAGCCATTGCATTTTGTTTGTTTGTTTTTTAATATAAAGCCTATTTGCATCAGGTTTTTTGTTTCAATTGCAACCAAATGATGCAAGAGATACAACTTCTTCTAAAAATAATGCATATAAAATTTATTTTGTCCTATGCTCCTGGTCAAAGCAGTTCCAAATTGCTGTCTTCTTGCCCAATTAATCAATAAATATATATTAGATATATATTAGGCCCTTGTAATATGGTCAAATGCCACAAAGTTTAAGAAAGTTCCTTGTGCTACAATCTAACTAGAATCCATGGTCTCTGTACTTTCCTCTCCCACAGAATAGATCTCCATTTACCCAGATGAGTTTTGATGCAGGAATTGGTTGGTCACTTGCCTCCTGTTCTCAGTTCCAAGCCTATTTTCTTCCTCTATTCTGTTTTTTTGGTCTAGGGCTGGAATTCTGTGGACTGCATTTACCAGCTTTCCTTGCTGGCTGGCTTCCTGTAAAATTCAATAGATGGGAAGCCTGGAGAGACAGGAATGTGGGAGGCAGATCATTCCTTCCTGTTTTGTTTCTGCATTTCTCACATCAGCAATCAATCCACAGCAGGAAGCTAGCTGCAGTCTGCAGTTCTAAGAACTCTAAGGTATCTCTTTGATATCTACTTTTTGCTCTTTCTGCTTTCTATTATCTTTATAACCAACTCCTAATATTAAATCCACTCCACTTTCCTCACTGGACACTGGGAGGAGTCCTAGGGCACAGACTCTTCAAAACAGAATTCTGGGGCTGATTTTCTTCGAACTCAGAGCCGAACTCTTTGCCAGTGGAAATGGGAACTGGTAATCTATAGCATGCAATGGCATTGTGATGCATCGCATTAGGATCTATTCCTCCTAGGTCTGAGTGCCAGCAGGATGCAGAGGTGTGGAGGTTCCCCAACTGCCAAAGATGGTCACAAGGAATGTAGGCTGAGGTGGCTGCTTCTGATTGTGCTGGGGTGCTGGTGGGAGGGAAATAACGAGGACAGAGCATGAGGCTCAAATTGTCTTCAGAGCATCAGAGGGCTCCTAAGCCTTCCCTGTTTCTTATTCCTTCTAAGTTACAGGACAGACATATTTTACAAATTAAACTCCAATCAAACATTCACAGACTGGCCAAGTCTCACGTATGACAGTTGGGGCAGGAATTTGGAAGGAATAGGACTCCAACACTGGGAACAGGAACATTGGGGCAGACTTGGATGAAGCTGAAAATCTTGACCTCCCCTGACCCCTCAATATCCTTGAACTTCCTTTGGAAGAAGCCTCTCATTTCCTATTTGATGATATCAGCCTTCTTTTGCTTAAAGACCTGTGCTGAGCACAGATGAGGCAGGTGCCTTGCATGGGGATCCCTATTCTTTTTAAACCCCACTGCTCTCAGCTCTCATGGCCCTTGGGCTTTTATCTAGAGTTAGATCCCAGCATATTCCTGGGGGGAGAAGGGCATAGTCTTGCTCTGGAGGAAAAGGATTTACCCCCCCAAAATCACAAGATTTTGTTAAATTGATCCTAGAAGAAACCTAATTAATAAATATCAAGATGGATTCTAAGGGTATCAGGCCAAAACAGAAGACAACATTGTGTTGGGGCCAAATTTAGGTAACCCTGATATAATACACTTTCCATAGGTTTTTGGACTTAATGCTACAGTAAATGGCTACAGCAACAGCCCCCAGGGAATAATGCCATTCTTTAGAGCAGGCCCTTGTTGTGTAACTCCCTCCCACATGGACTTTGGCCTAGCTACCTGAGTTGCTTTGGCCAACAAATAATTAGCAAATGTGATGCAAACAAAACCCAAAAACCTCTTTTGCTGTTTTTGGACCAGCTTCCAGACCGAAAAAAGCAGATAGACCTGCTGAAGATACATGGTGCAGCTAACAGCACCAGCTCCAAAATGTTGACTGAGGCCACCTAAGACCAGCAGTCTCCAATCTGTCAACTGCCTGCAAATGCATGAGTGAGCCCAGCTGGTGCCATATAAAACAGAAATGAGTTGCTCCAGCTAAACCCAGCCTAAATTGCTGACATACAAAATCATAAAAGCATACATGATAAACCTAAGCTGTGAAAGCCTTAAGTTTTGTTATACAGCAAAAGCAAGCTGAAACAAATGTTATCAGCTTGAGCAGCTGGGAGTGGTCTGTTTACTTAGTTGTTTGGCTGAAACCTATGCTCAATGGTGACATTGAGTTGATAGGATTTCTATGGAATAATAAACAGGAAGGCTCCTGAAGGCTTTAGGAGTTAGAAATAATGAAGTAATTCATCATGTATGAACTGTGCATATTTCTTCACCTTGAAAGGGCCAAAGGAACATTCCCTTCATGAGAGCATTGAGAAATGCATTAGTGAGGGAGCCCCAGCCACCTTGAACACTTCCAGGTAGCTGCTTTCTACAGGCCAAGGATGATAGGAGGAAAGTCTGTCCCCGAGATGGGCTTCCTGAATTCAGTAGAGAGGATAAGATCCAGAATAGGCATCAGAATTCTTTACTTTTAGGAAATCTTTAGTAGTGGTTGGCTTTAAGAATGAAATAGACAGCCAGCCTACCAAAGCATTACTTGATCTATAGAATAGAAATCTGACTTGACTTTTTCACAACTGAGCATCATAGCTTCTTCCCTAATTCTCAGAGAGGACCCTGCAACAATGCCACAAATATGGCAGATCTTCCTCAAAGCCATCCCCAAAGGGACTTGAAGTCATCTATGAAGGTATCTGTGCATTGGGGGAAATGGAAATACCCAGGCTTTTCAGGGATTCCTAAACACTACTCTGAAATGATACTACTCTTTAAACCCTAAAGGTCACTGTAGTCCACTAGTCAAAAAATGGGCATTCAGGGGATGAAGAGAGCTTGGGCCCAAACCCCTCTCATTATGATCTATGACTCATGCATCCATTAAAAAATGATAATTAGGAGGACCAGTCAGCCACACAGCTGGGAGCCCGTGGTATGATGACAAATTTAAAAAAGGACAGAAAATCACAACTATGGCTGAAATCGTGTCTATGTCAGGACAAGGACCAAATGCCAATAGCAAAAATGAAAATATTTGTGTCAAGATGATGAAATCATAGGTAATTTTTGTTTGTTCAGCTTTTCTCAATTCCTCAAACTCTCCCAAATGCTATTTTTGCTTCCTTTGTAAAAGGTACTTTTTTTTTTTTAAAGACACAGAACTCATCACAAAAGCTTTTGTGTTTTTAAGGAGTGCCATTATATACCTTTTAGCCAATCATATAAAGGTCATAAAAAGTAAGAATATTACATGTAGCTATTCTCCTCCATATTTTGATGAGTCTCGGAGCCAACCATGCATGAAGCATCTATCCCACCCAACACGCCGTAGCACTGACAAAACCCTGCTCCCTTCTTGCCCTCCGGAGTTCTCACAGTCTAAGGGGAAGATATAACCTGCTCCGATCCTCATGGTTCAAAACTGAGAAAGATAACCCACTAACCTAGGACTCTACTGGGCTTGACAAGGTATACATTTGGGAGTTTATAGGTTATGGTTGCAGCACAGAACAAACTTAACATGACTAACCGGTTGTTGCTGCAAGCAGTAAAATTGACCTTCCCCCTTGACACACACATAAGGGGATTCCACAGCATTTCTACATCACCAAACATCAAAGGCCTTGCCAAGTGAGTGTCGCTGTGTCCAGACTTGGAACCGAACCACTGAAAGGTGAAGTTTAAAGCCATAGAGAAGGCCAGGAAAGAAGCTTTGACCATTATGGGTACCCATCTGAAATCTTGGCAGGTGCAGCATATTAGTGTGCCAGATTTTTTTAAATGGATGCCATTGGTTTCTGAGGTTAAAAAAAAAAAAATCAAAACAACAGCATTTTTTTAAAAAGGAAGATATAGTTTTTTAAAAAATCATTCAATATGGTGTCATTACAGGTTAAAACAAATGCTTTGTGATTTAGATCTCACAAAAATACTCAACGGCCTTTCTCTACAATTTGTCGTCGCGCACTATGTAATTAAATGCTTTCTGTTAATTCAAACAACTCAGAGGCTTTCAAGATTCCACTAAGCCGTATGACATGTCAATTATGCCTCGACTTTGTTTAAAGCTCTGCGAGTTCATGGCCTCAATAAGCTTTTCTGGTATCCAGACAAAACTGTAGATAAAAATCATCTACTGGAAATTGGTCCATTTCTGTAACTGGAAATCATCTCTGCTTCTGGAAATCACTTTGGAAGTGTGAGGGGCAAAATTCCCTTTGTGCTCAGTCTGGCAGCAAGAAGGAGCCTCAGAACACTCATTGGCATCTAGCATCCAGCGTGATCATTTTCTAAAGTGCCGTAGTGCTTGCTTAGCGTCACAGTCTGCAGAGGGGAGAGCCTGGATCTGTGAGCGGCAGGCTGCCTGGCTTCCTCTGAGCACAGGAGGCCAGGAGCTGCCTCATCTTTTTGCAGTATCCAGGTGAACACTGGATCTACACATTGGAAAAGTACAAACAAGCAGCTCTGCAGGCCACAGTTTCTTGTTCAGAGTCCAGAAGCGTCTTGAGGATGTCCCATCAGGTCACCCCAGCTCCTGAAACCACAGGTTCAAATCTGGGGAGAGAAGTCCACAAATAGGGAAAATCAGTTTTCCGATCAGAAAGGATATGAGCTCTCAAAAATGAGATTGGAGTGACAAACCGCTGAAGGGGGTGGGGGGGTGGGGCGGGAAAGCTCATGTATCCGATGCAGCATAGTTCAGAAGCTTTGTCTGTGCTTCTCTACCACGGCCCTGGGTCCAGGTCTCCAGACTCCTTGCAAGAGGTTTTTTCTCTCCATCCTCTGGCCTGCAGTCAGCTCAGTTCATGGGGCTATTCAAAACCTTTGATAGATCCCCATTGCACTAGATATTTCTCTGTTCTTTCCTGCAGACTCATTCTCCTCCCTGCTCTACTCTGCACAGGTCACAGGAGGATGACATTGGACTACTCACCAGTCTGTCTTCCCCCTGGCTCCCACTGCATGCTTTCCTCCCAGGCCAAAGGATAAAGAAAATTGTCATGGGCAGCATAGTGAGGGTGGGGTGTGCATGCTTCAGCAACCCCCCAAGGCAGGTTGCCAACTGATTTTATCCTTGTGGAGGAGCCCTCTCCTACTGCTGTTTCTTACCAGTGTTCTGGTAACTGCTTCTTCCCACGTCCCCTTCAGGCCTAGGGATGGTCAACTCTTCCCTGCTCTTGCCAGCTCCAGGGTGCTCAACTTCCCCCATTGGTCTCCTCTATTCTTTGCTCTTGTCTTTGTAACTAATAAAATCTGTAAGTGTGCCCTCCACTTCCTGCTGAGACCTGACCAAGGCACCCATGCCTGATGAGTGAAATCTAACTTCCTTTGTCTGGAACTCCTGGTTCCCAGGATGGCCCCTGACAGTCTTTCCTCTTATCTCACACTTGGCTTTTTCCAGGCTAGGGGCCCATGGCTTTTTCCACGGATGCTCATGTCTCCCTACCTCTGCCTTTCCCCCTGGTCCCCCCATCTTGAATAGTCTGTAACTTCCATTCTTGCTTGGTCACCTCCAGGCACCTCTTCCATGAAAATTTCCCTCTTCTCTGACTATCCCCACCCTAAAATGATATTTTTCCCCACCTCTGAACTCTTATGTAGTATTTGTGCTTCTTATAAAGCCATAGAAAACTATAAAAAATACACTGACTTCTCACACATTTAAAAACCATGACCCTAGGTGAATGAGGCCGTCAGTGTCTCCTCCTCCAACACCCCCCTCTCTCCCTGGAATAGCTGTTCTCTGCATGGAAGGAAGTGGGACATGGGGCTGGTGTTTCTGGGGATTCTGAGGATACATAAATAAGGTGGGTTTTGGAATAAAGTGATAGTTTGAGAGCTACATAATTTTCTGAATATGTTCCAAGAAGTACATATGTACTTTAGAGGCCTTTGCAGGGATCTATGGTAGGGTTTATAGCCCCCCTTCCAGTTTCACCACCATTTTAATCTGCTTTTGTGAGATAATAGAAAATTTATGTACTGGTCTCTGGCCTGGGTTCCTGGCACAAAATTCCTACAATCTTTGTAATTTCCTAAGAGATAAGAGCTCTAGGAGCATCTTTTGTTCTAACCTTTGGCTTTTGACTTCACTTCCTTTTTTTTTTTTTTAAAGATTTTATTTATTTATTCATGATAGTCACACACACACAGAGAGAGAGAGAGAGAGAGGCAGAGACACAGGCAGAGGGAGAAGCAGGCTCCATGCAGGGAGCCCGACGTGGGATTCGATCCCGGGTCTCCAGGATTGCGCCCTGGGCCAAAGGCAGGCGCCAAACCGCTGCACCACCCAGGGATCCCTTGACTTCACTTCCTGACAGAGTTCCCAAGTCCCTTGAAATTTCCTGGATGATAGCACTGTCTTTTGTTGTGAAGAGGTTACTCTTGGTGAGCTCCTGGATGGGGGAGGAGGTGGGAGAGTGGGATGGGACTGGTCACCAGAAAAGACCAAGCTATGATTAGAAGCTTGGAATTTTCAGCTCCACCTCCTACTCCCAAACCCCATTCTCCAGAGAGGGGAGAAGGGCTAAAGATGGAGTTAATGATTGGTTATACCTATGGAATAAAGCCTCCATAAAAATCCCTAAGGTAGAGCTTCCAAGAGCTTTTGCGTTGGTGAGCACATATTGGTGCTAGGAGAGTGGCAAACGCATAGAGCATGGAAACCCCCACACATCTTGCCCTATGCATTTCTTCCATCTGGATGTTCATCTGTATCATAACCTTTTATAATGAATTGGTAAAAAGTAAGTAAACTGTTTTCCTGAGCTCTGTGAACCACTCTTGCAAATTCATTGAACCTAAGGAGGGGACGTTGGGAACCTCAGATTTACAGCTAATTGGTCAAAAGCACAGGTGACAACTGGGACTTGCCACTGGCATCTGCAGTAGGGTGTGAAGGGTGGGGAGGGCAGTCTTGTGGGATCAAGCTCTTAACGGGTGGGATCTCATGCTATCTCCAGGTAGGTACTGTCAGAATTGAGTTAAATCATAGAACACCAAGCCGGTATCACAGAGAATTTCCTGGTGGAGAAAAAAAAACTCATGCATTCATGTCAGAGGTGTGGATGTAGTAGTGAGAGTAAAGGAGACACACGGGAAGACTGAAGATCACCCCCTTATGATATACAGGTATTCTAATATTTCCTTTATGAAAATGTTATCATGGGAAAAGGAAGAGAAGATCGGAAACCACTGAGGGGAAATGGGGAATGGAGGCACCTGTGCCATGCTGGCCTGTGGAAGTTGTGGTCAGTTCTTAGGTGGAAGTTCTTAGGGGGAAGACAAGAGATTCATGCAAGAAAACAAAACAAAACCACAGACATTTGATCAATAGAGGGTATACAGAAATCTGGCTTTTAATTTTAGCCCAGCTTATGCCAATGAGAATAGTTTTTTGAATACCTTGTCTCCAGTACTTGATTGTAAGAATCTTGGAGTACTAATGCTGTGCTTTGTTCATCCTTACAATTCCCACACAGCTGACCTGACACAAAGTCATGCAAATAGCAGACAGTATGTAATGCAGAGTGAATGAGAGAATGAGTAGTACTATACTGGGAATCATAAGACCTTTATTTCTCTGTTGTTATTTCATTCAAGAAAGTCACTTAACATCCCCTAGGCCAAATCTTGCCATCTGTAAAATGAGGAAGTCAGGTTACATGGTTTGTAACTGCTAACAAACCATGTCATGATGACTAGGATAACTCTTTTTTAAAGGAATCATGATCTATATATACGGTATCAAAAATCTACTCTTGAAATCTACTGGTTGACAGCTTGGCTGCATGAGAGCAAAAAGCCATGGGCCCAGACCTGATCTCTTACATCCTTGCAGGAAGGATGTATGTAGCCGCTCCTTCTAGGTTCACTGGGTTAGGAACTCCTTTTTTTTTTTTTTTTCAAAGCTTTTATTTATTTATTCATGACAGACACAGAGAGAGAGGCAGAGACACAGGCAGAGGGAGAAACAGGCTCCATGCAGGGAGGCCGACGCAGGACTCAGTCCTGGGTCTCCAGGATCACACCACTGGCTGAAGGCGGCACTAAACCTCTGGGCCACCGGGGCTGCCCGGGTTCGGAACTCCTAAAAGACAACCAAGACATTGGCATGTGTCCTTGAAAGAGGGCTCTCTATAGTTGATGAGGATCTAATGGAGAGTTCCCTATTATGCATTTGATATACTGGGATATGAAAGAGGGGATATGTAGAATGAGAGATAAGGATAGCGAGATCATTCTTCATCTAACAAGCACCCCTGGGTACTTAAAAAAATGATACACTGAGACATTTAAAAATGTATTCACATACAAAGAAAATTCAGAAAGCATAAAAGAAGAAAACAGTACATGCTTCCAGCATGTAAAGATGATGATTATAGGCATTCCAATATTTTTACTTCACTTCTTTGTGAGAAAGTGGTGTGGTGACCTATTTAAAACATTTTTAAAAATAAAGCATTAATGATAATGGTAGGTATATTTTTACATCCTACCTTTCTTTTCTTTTTGTTCTATAGAAAGAATTTCCCCATATTATCATGCCTCAGAAACAGAATTGTAAATGGCGGTATATGCTGTATGAGTAGAGGTTCCAGTTTTTCTCTGTTGTATCAGTCAGGATGAGACTTGGTTATGCTGCAGTAACAAACAACCCCTAAACCCCCAAGGTTTATTCTTGCTCATATTCCATGTCCACTGAGGATCAGCAAGGGGCTCTATTACTTGTAGTTCCTCAGAGACCCAAGCTGAGGTAGCATTCACTACCTCAAATGTTGCTGGTTACCATGCCAGATGGAAAAAGAAAATACAGCAAAGCCCAAGTTAGCCCTTATATCTTCTACCCAGAAGTAACACACATCGCTCATGCTTATATTTAGTTGGCCAAATCACGTGACCACACCCAACCACAAGTTAATTTTAGAGATGTGCGATCCTATCACATATGCAAAAGCAGAACCAGGAACTATGTGAACTTGGAGAAGGATGGCAATGAGGTGTCTCTTTGGCTGCATTTAGTTTGACCCGAGTCTGTTGATTTTAGATATTAAAGTGAAGGCCTTGAAGGTCCACCTGGGGAGATCGAGAAGTCTGGTTTTCCACAAGAATAAGAACAGGCAACACTTCTCCCAGAGTGGCCTAGAAGTTTGAGGCAGAGCCATGGGGTGGAAAACCCAGCCCTGCACAGCAGTCACCACGCTTCTGAGTCCTGCAGGGCCCTCCCACATTAGCTGGGTCTCGCTTCAGCTCTCTGGTCAATGAAGCAAAACCACCAAGCTCTTCCCTTCCTCAGTGGGAAGGGAGACTATTTATCTGAGTAGAAGTCTTGGCAGATGGACATGCTCAGGGCAAGTCCCAAGAATGTCTATTAAGGTAAATGTGTGACTAAGAACAGGAGGGTCAGGATGATGCCTGCACAGTCTGGGACTTGACACTGTCCCCATATAGGTGGTTTGAGGGTGAGGCAGAGCTGGGATGGCAGAGCACGGGTGTGGGAGTGTGAGTGCCCTGAGCGCCCTGAGCTGCCTGGACCCCTGTGAGGCTCTGTCTTCAGTCTTTCTGGAGCTGAGATGGGAGCTGGGAGTAGCATCAGAGCACTGAGAAAAAGACCAAGTACATTCAGTGTGAGAAGGTACACAGACACCGACAACTTCTGGGTTGGGGGCCAGTGCACACTTTCTGGAGGGCCAGACTATAAAATCTTTAGACTTGATGGGCTATGTGGTCTCTACCATAGTCAGCTCTGCCATCAGAGGCAGAGGGGGGCCATATGAAAGTTTGGGGGACAATAAGGAAACTATAAGCATGACTATATGTCAATAAAAGTTTGTTTACAAAAACAGGAGGTGATTTGCACCCTCCCTTCTCTTGAGCTGACACTTACCAATGGACAGTAAGTAGAATGTTAACTTTGGTCAACCACCATTTCATAGGTAGCTACTGAAAGTATAACTCATCCTAGGATGTCGTGGGCTTTGAAAGGAAGAAGATACTGCACTTGCTTTCTAGAAATGTATAACTCAGTCCTCTAGAAACAGCAGATCCTACTTGCTGTGATCTATTACCTAGCATAAATGTTACAATTAATATACTCTTTGCTTTTTTTTAACAAGATTTTATTCATTTATTTGAGAGAGAGAGAGAATGAGTAGGGGAGATGGACAGAGGCAGAAGCAGACTCCCAGCTGAGCAGAGAGCCAAAGGTGGGGCTCCATCCCAGGACCCTGAGATCATGACCGGAGCTGAAGGCAGATGCTTAACTGACTTATTTTCTTTTAATAAATATATGCCATTTAGGACATTAATGTTTATAACCTGGCCCTGTGAACCCAATTTTACTATATCCAATACCTGCTTTCTAAGGATAAGAAAAAAAACAGCTTAACAGTAAGTGACAAATCACGGAAATTTATAGACTATATAGCAGGTAATGGGTTACTATTAACTCTAAGTGAAGGCATAAGTAAAACGATGGAAAAGATGCATAGACAGTTCCCAAAGAAGATAAAAACCTATAAATTTATGAAATGTTTTAGCTCACTAGTTACTTTAAAGTGCAAATTAAAATAATAATGATGGGATTGCTGGGGTGGCTCAGTTGGTTGAGTGTTCGACTCTTGATTTTGGCTCAGGCAGTGGTCGCAGGATCATGAGATCAAGCCCCATGTCAGGCTCTATGCTGGGTGTGGAGCTGCTTAAGATTCTCTCCTGGGGCGCCTGGGTGGCTCAGTGGTTAAGCGTCTACCTTTGGCTCAGGTCGTGATCCCAGGATCCTGGGATCGAGTCCCGCATCAGGCTCCCCAGAAGAAGACTGCTTCTCCTTCTGCCTATGACTCTGTCTCTCTATGTCTCTCATTAATAAATAAATAAAAATCTTTTTTAAAAAAAGATAAAAAAGACCCTCTCCCTCTCCCTCCACCCTTCCCCCCTACCTTATGCTCACATGCTCTCTCTCTTTTAAAGCAAGAGAGAAAGCGAGATGTACAATTTTCAATTTCTGAATTAGTAAAATTTGAAAACAATAATACCTAGCACTGGGATAGGTGTAATAATAAAACTAGGTCTTTCATATATTGCTAGTACAAATTGGTACAACCTGTTAGAGGGCAATTCAGCAATACATTTTGAGAGTCTTAAAAATGCCTACAGGTTTACCCCCAGTAACTTGCATCTTAGATTTTACCTACAGTAATATCAGAGCTGAATATAAAGATTTATGTATAAGGCTATTAATTGTGATAATACCTAAATAACAAAAACATGAAATGATTCTATAAGGTACACATGAAATGTCCAGCAACAGGGAATTAGGAAGCTAAGTCCCAGTCCATGTATACTATAAAATATGAAAGCCATTAAACACATAAGTAATCCTAATAACACAAAATTAAGTTTAAAAAAACTGTATCAAGCTATGTGTATACCTTGTAATTTGATTTTGTAAAATTTAAATACAAAAAAAAATTAGAAATTGAAGCAATATTAAGTATTAGCCATGGTAATCTGTGTGCAATGGATTCTAAATTACTTTAATTTCCTTTATACTTTCTGGTGCTTCATTTTTGCTCAGGAAAAAATATGTAATTTTAAAAATGTTCTAAAAGGTGTATAAATTATTTATTTTTGAGCTGGCCAACAACTAAAATTAAACAAGATTTAGCTTGTAGTAGTGAGACAAAATTCAGTCAAAATCAGTTAACTTTTACATTTACCGCAGAATAAACTACAAGAACCACAGACAAATGGACGGTAAGATAGACGAATCATTTCCAAACCCTTCAGCTTAATTTTATCAGGGTATTTTGGTGACAGCCTTGTTCTTCCCCTCCTAGTTTACTCACCTATTCGTTATTTCAAAACACATAAAGTGCAGGACGCTCATAAGTCACACATCCTTTTGTTGCTGAAAGAGGCAATGAGCTGAGCAGGAAACCCTAAAAGTGAGTCTGTGTGCACATCTAGGGCAGCAGGTTCATGGCTGAATGGGTTTTAGACAGAACCCGGGCCTCTTGGACAACTCTGTGACCAGATAATAGATAGTCACATACTTCTACTTTTTTTTCAGGCTCAGAAGAGTCCGGGAAATTCACTTACTCCAGCCAAGGCTGCCCCCCTCACATCTCAATGCCTGTGACGGTTAATGTTCTGCGTCAGTTTGGCTAAACGACTGTTGTACCCAGGCGTTTGGTTAAGTGTTGGTCTAGATGTTGCTGTGAAGCAGGTATTTTGTAGATGTGATAAACACTCCCCATCAGGGGACTTTAAATAAAGCAGATGACCTTCTAGGATGTGGGTGGGTCTCATTCAATTGGTTGAAAAGTGACAACAGAGGTTTCCCAGAGAAGAAGGACTTCTGCCTCAGATTGTGGTGCATGGGTCCCACCTGAATTCCCAGCCTGCTGGCCTACTCTACAGATTTAGGTTTCCGAATTTTAAGTCTTACCTGAACTTCCAGCCTGCAAGCCTGCCCTACAGATTTCACATTTGCCAGTCTCCTAGTGGTTCTGTGGTTCTGTTGCCCTGAAAGAGCCTGAAGTATCTCTTGCCCTCAACAACAGGCACCAAGTTCTTTGGCCCTCCAAACAGTGGGCCCCAGACCTATTCTCTTCCCATTCCCCAAATCACTATTTCCATGTCCTGCTCCCTCTTCTTCCTAGGGGATCGTCTCCAAAATGCAAAATGAGTTCTCCATAAAGTGTTAACAACTGGTGAGCAACTTTATAGGGATGCTTCTTCTCCTCCCCACTCACTATCTCTGTTGCCATCTCTGTCTCTCTCTCTCAAATAAATAAGCACAATCTTTAAAAAAAAAAACAACACTGAAATCTAACACATTGATATTTGTCTAGACAAAGTCATAAAACATTATGCTAAGTAAAAATGAGCCATTTTTTAAATATTCCACCACCATTGATCATTGTCAATTTCTACATTTGAGTCAATCCACAAATAACTTTGAATGCGACTGGACCAGGAGGAAAACAACATAATGTGTTGGCATTATGTAAGGGTTAAAATATGCATGTATGTGACAAAAGATAAACAGAAACACAGATACACACATAACTGTTTTTTTTAAAAAGAGCATCTATTCCACGTTTGGCAAATATATGGCCAAGATCTATGACTTCTCCGCATCCCCACCCAAAGCAGACATCATTTTTCAATCACCACACTCCTCGCCTAGAAATGGTCTCCCAAACCATCCCCTTCTCTCTGCCCTAAGCACCTCCTGAAGCTGACAGGAGGCCTGTTTGCCCTTCTGCACTTGGTCCAACCCTCTCGGTTTACAGGTGACAAAACTGAAGCCCAGAAAGGGAGTGGATCTTACCTGAGATTCTATAGCTAGCTCACAGAAAAACTTGAATCTAAATTCCTTGAATTTTAATCATGATCTCTTTTTTATAAAAATAAATATTTTGGGCACACAACAAAGTATAATATTGTCAACATCTATGTGCCTACCCCCCAGAATAATATCATTGACATCTGCATACCCAACCACCCAGTTTAAGAGGTTAAATTTGGTGTATAGAATTTCCATGCTGTTTTGTACTTTT
This sequence comes from Nyctereutes procyonoides, assembly GCF_905146905.1. Classification (NCBI taxonomy): domain Eukaryota; kingdom Metazoa; phylum Chordata; class Mammalia; order Carnivora; family Canidae; genus Nyctereutes; species Nyctereutes procyonoides. The sequence goes on along the minus strand of NW_026575146.1, from coordinate 60,144,318 downwards.
ACTTCACAGGACTGTTTCCATAAACGCTACGTAGAGGTTCTTTGCATGTTTTTAAACCCTGTAATTGCCAATATATTGTCTATATCTTTCTGAAATCTATCTTTCCTCTCAAAATTATGTTTTTCAGTTATCCATCTCAAAAATACATCCAGTTTTGGTGCTTTCATTTTAGTTGCTATGTTTACTTCCTAGTCACCTATTCTCCCATTGATTCATATTTGATTATTTCTAATTTGCTGCTCTTGTAAATACTAGTACCAGGAACATTCCTATGTGAGTCCTCTGTGATATGTATCTAAGTGGTTCTGACTTCTTCACAGCATAGCACATATTCTCAGGTAAGTTCCAGGGAGGAGTGAAGAAGGGAGAAGAGGAGCATCATTCCCTCACCTCATTGACTCTCCCTGCCCCAGGTTGGAAGGTACAAAGGGTGATTATATTATCATTGGTTGGAGGAAAGAGAATTAGTCTTATTTCTTTAATTTGCCTTTTGACCAAGTATTTACTTCATTTTGAATTTCAGATACCATTTTAAAAGGATATGAGATTTTTCTGTTTTAAGGAGAGGTATTTGAAAATGGTTGATACCCTGTTAATCCAAAGAAGTCACTCTATTAACAGGGCAATATTCAGACATATGGAGGCCGCAGGATGAGACATTTAGAATGGTTGCAAGCTTTTGAGCATCTCTCAGTTCCTCAGATGGATGGTTCTGCCTTTCTTACTCAGATTCTAAGCTCTTTTCTGATAATACTTTCTCTCTAGGACAGAGGTTGCCACTGGCCACTGGTGGGCTCAGTTAGCCTATGGACATATTTTATTTGGTTTGTTTGGTACTTGAAATACTTTCAGGCAGCATTTAATCACCAGGATATTTTATATAAAAATCTGGATTTCCATCTTCTCTGACAATATTAGGCTAGTCCATTTGTCACCATTCCCTACCTGGTTATAGAATGTTCTTCTTACTCATTTCAACACCTGTCTGGCAATATGCTCTCAAGACTTTCACTATTTCTTCCTCCTGCTGAGTAGTTGAAGGAGACAGATGCAAAGGCTCAAGCTCAGGGAACTCAGACAAATGCTTGAGCCACTCCCATGGAAACTCACCTGTTGATCAAGTGGATGGATCTATAGGAACACAGGAGTTTTGTTTCTCAAGAAACAGATGTTTCAATTAGGACTGCCAGTATTAATCTGAAACTTTTCTGAGTCCAGAAAATCTCACTGTGGATTCAGAGAAACTCAGCATAACTGGACCTCAAGTATAGCTCAGGTCTAAGCTGCAGTTTGCTCCTTGGTTCTGCACCCAGGGATGAGTATTACGGCAACAGGCTGTATGTTCACGAATGGCTTTCAGGGATATGGTGGCAGGTGGGAGGCTGCAGGGCCTAATTTTATTCCTTCTGGTCCTATTTTATGTTTATAAGTTGCTGTGTGTTCTGTATCGGCCAGACACAGACCCTGGTATGGAAGGTTTTCTAGAGTTGCTTTTACAGTTGGTGCCTCTGGAATTTTACAGATATATTCAGCAGAATTCTAAAGAGACCAGTTCTGAATATTTTGAGTGGCTGATAACAAAGCTATTTAGAAATTTCTGTGAATTGCCTCTCATTTTGGTGAACTCATGAATTCATGTGTCACACCACGTGATTCCTAGATTACAAAATGAAAGGTGGCTTTCCCAAGAGAGCTAGAAATACCCTTTGTGCAATATGACCCAGGCCTGTTGTCCTCAAAACACTACTTCCCCAGGGTCTTTGCTTTTCATCCAACTAGCCCAAATGATTTTAGCAACCCCAATTCCCCTGACCTCCACATCCCATCTTCCACAAATTCCAACTCCAAGCTTGTCAACTTCATGAAGAGACTTTCTTTCTACTCCCTGAGCATTACAAACTTGACCCATAGCCAAGACAACGTACTTAGTAATTGTTGCAAAAACAGGAGCTGTTGGTTGCTTTACAGTTGAATATCTTCCCTTGGTGTTAAGTATTAACCACATTTCTAAATATGTGAGCCCAGATGTGCTGTGCTGGAGAGCTTAGAAATATAGACAGACCAAAGGCTGTACAACTTTGGAAAAAAAACAACATGTTTTTTTCCTCCCAAGAAAATATAGAACAACATACGGTTACAACAGCAACTAGCTGAAATGCCATTGAACAGGAAGATTCTGCAGAGACTGAAACCGTCCAGTTGCTCTTTGTGCATTCATAGAACAGTGGTCATTTCTTAAATCAAGCTGGGACAGAAAAAAACAAGACAAATCATGGACTACTCACAGCTCCGTCCACTTCCCTCCTTACGGTGGTGATAGAGTTTTTTGTTGTGTCTGAAAAAGAGAAATTCCAGTGATGGAATAAGATTAATGAGAAAAGTATTCTGCTTATAGGCTAAAAGATGGCAGAACAAAAAGTTAATCCAAATAAAAGACATGTAAAAATCCAAATGTGCCTTTTGGCTGGAGACCTCAGGCTGAATGACAGGGTATGTAAAACCATACCCTTAGGTGAAAACTGCAAACAAAGCAGTCCTCTGCTTTCCTTTCTCAAACCCTGGTCCCAGGCACTCAAAAACTGAGGGCCTGCTAATTTGGGTATTCAGCCCAGGAAACATCTGGCTTCAGGATTCTCTCTCCCTTTTCTGCTTTGTTCTTGACTGTCGCTTCCTTCCTGTCTGCCCTACATAGCGCAAAAGGTCCGATCAATTAATTTATACTAAGGTGTACATGACAGATACTGTTTCAAAGTAACTCAGGGGGAAGAAGCACAAGTTCATAAAAGGAAACCACTGTTCCCCTGGTTTCAGTTCTTTTTCAACCCCTGATGTCACATTCTCTCCCCTACATTGATTTTCTTCCAGAGCTTCATGTCCATGTCCTGCAGTTGCCTGGGTATCTGAACTCAGTGAATCCCTAATTCTGCTTCTGTTCTGTATACCAGACTTTTAGTAATTCCCTCATGACAATACTGATGTTGGCCTGGACTTGGAGGGCCTCCATCCAGCATTGCAATCTTCTTTACAAGGATTTATATTTGATTTACACTGAGCCTAAGAGTTAACCCACAAAAATTGTCCTTGAATGGTAGAGTCCTCTCTTTTTAAAATTTTATTAATTTATTGATAGACACAGAGAGAGAGCACAAGTAAGGGGAGCAGCAGACAGAAAATGAGAAGCAGACTATCTGCTGAGCAGGGAGCCCGATGTGGGGCACAATCCTAGGACCCTGGGATCATGGGCCTGAGCCGAAGGCAGATTCTTCACCAACTCAGCCACCTAGGCACCCCTAGGGCAGTCCTCTCTAATGCTTGGGATTAGTGCAGCCATTCTATGGTTCTTAAGTAACCATCAGCCAACATATTCTGTCTTTGGTTTAAATCCCTGTAAAGTCCTGGCTCAATCTCTTAGGACAGTGTCATTTAGACTGTAGAGTCCATGGACTAGTGGTGGTAGGTGAACTATTGGTTAGCAGCCCTCAATGAGACAATTGTAGAGATCTAGTATAAACATTTAGAAACTTTAATAGTAATTTGTCTATTTTTTTTCCTGACATTTATTGAAATGTCATATATTTTATTGAATCCAGTAAAAACTGGGCTTGTATATCTTTTTCTTTTTCTTTTTAGTAATTCAAAATTTAGCTTATTTTGCAAAAGCATTGACCCTAACATATTAAAAATATAATAAAAATAAATAGTTCCTTACCACAGAGCATTTGAGAAATGCTGTTCTTAAGACCCGTAGGCCGAGGATCCCTGGGTGGCTCAGCAGTTTGGCGCCTGCCTTGGGCCCAGGCAGTGATCCTGGAGTCCAGGAATCAAGTCCCATGTCAGGCTCCCTGCATGGAGCCTGCTTCTCCCTCTGCTTATGTCTCTGCTTCTCTCTCTCTCTCTCTCTCTCTGTCTCTCATGAATAAGTAAATAAATCTAAATAAATAAATAAATAAATAAATAAATAAATAAATAAATAAATAAATAAGACCTGTAGGCCTATCCTAGAGATCTGGTCTCTATGGTGACCTGGTGACTTTTCCTAGATTCTGTGCTTGGCTTTTCCATTGGCCCAGCCAATGGTCAAGTCACTCAATTCTTTTGGAATGAAACTCTCTCCTTCCATTGCCCAAAATAATGCTAGTCAGATTGAGTCAATTGTTTTTAAGCACTTTGGTAACAAAAAAGGCCACACATTAGTGTTAGACAGACCTGTGTTCAAACCCCAGCTATATGACTTTAGGAATACTTTCGGTTTCTTCATCTGCCATACCAACACTATTCCTTGCCTCAAGCAGTTTTTGTAAAATTAATTGAAAAGAAGTTTGTAAGGGGTCTAGCCCAGTGCTGTCCAACAGAACTTTCTGCAAAGATGGAAATATTGTATATCTGCTGTGTCCAATGCAGTAGCCTCTAGCCCCATGTTACTGTTGAGCATTAATAAGGTATAAACACTTAAAATGTGACCAAGGAATTGAATTTTTATTTAATTTAAACGTAAATAACACATGTGGCTATTATATCATATGGAGCAGATTAGCATGGGTACCTGCAGATAGTAAGTTCAATGTGTAAAATTTTATTGAATATCTACATGCCAGGTAACGTTTCAGACAGTAGGCATATATTGGTGAATAAGAGAAACACAGCCCCAGCACTCATGAAACTTACAGACTAGCAGATGTAGCAGACCTTGATATTGTTTTTACAATAGAAGTTGCTAGATTCTTCTCTAGAATCTAGTGAGTCACCTGGAGCTCTGAATTGTTAAAATGCTCCTCTTAGGTTGAGTGCTCCTCTTAGGTACATGGACTGACCACGGCTGCCCCTCCCAGTACATCATGCTGTGCAGAGTTGGTCGTTGAAACATAGGTGGATAAATCTGTTTAGAAACCAAGGAGCCTTCTGGCTAGAAAGGGGATGAGATTGTTACCCCTTTATTTGACTCTCTCAGATGGATTGAGAAGTTCACGGCAGCCTGGCTCTAAGAGGAACTCAAGAAAGTTATAGGGCACGTGGGTGGGTCAATGGTTGAGTGTCTGCCTTTGGCTCAGGCCATGATCCCAGAGGCCTGGGATCGCGTCCTGCATCAGGCTCCTCGCGGGGAGCCTGTTTCTCCCTCTACCTGTGTCTCTACCTCTCTCTCTCTCTGTGTCTCTCATGAATAAATAAATAAAATCTTAAAAAAAAAAAAAAGAAGGAATTTAGGACTGCCATCCCAGGCTTGAGCAGAAGAAGCTGGCTGGGTGCAGCTGTAATTAAAGCAGGAAGCCCCTTTGGTCTCATCAGCTCTTGAGGGTCTTGCTTTGGAAACAATGGTAAAACATGTGAAGGGAGCCAGAAAGTTGTCATTTTGGGTCATTCTGGTCTGTGTGAGAACCCGGACCAGCAAGGCTGTCTTGCATGTTGGATGGAGACCCTCATCCACCCACCCCAGAGGGAACAGAGCTGTGTATGGCAGGAGTAGAAACAGTAGCAGCTCAAAACCAGGGCCCTCTGAGGAACTGACCTGGCACCCTGGGAGCCTCCCTGCCTCTTTGGAAGCAGCAGCCCTGTGGGCTAAGTTAGCCTCCTGACAAGTCTGTGGGAGGTGAAGAAGTACAATTTGCAAGAAGGAGACACTAGACTTCTGGCTAAGATGGGCAGGTAGGTGCTTTAGGAAATTAATTGGAAAATTAAAAGGGATGCAATTACATTTATAGCCCAAAGTATTAAAACAGGTCCTAGACATATAAATGCTCAGTGTATTGAAAAGAGAAGTAGGTGCTATGGAAGCATCTCACAAGGCGATTTGCTGTAATGGGTATGATGAGGGCATAGAATCAGAGCAGGCTTGATGAAATGGCAGCTTGGCTGAGATTCAAAGGATGACAGGCATCAGGGAGGGCATGTGATGTGAATAGCTCTGGGTGTTATACACAAATGATAAATTATTGAAAACTACATCTGAAACTAACGATGTTACTGTATGTTGGCAAATTGAGTTAAAAAATAAAATTAAAATGCATAGTAAAAAAATAAATAAAGGATGACCAACTCAGGCGAACTAGGAGAAGGAAGTACTTTAAGAAGAGCGAATGCTAAATGAGAAAACTCAGGATTGAAGGAGTTGGGGGTCTCTGAGAACTACAAACTCCTCTACAGCTAGAGCTTGGAGAACACGGGCCATGGTAAGGAAGTGTAAAGCTGTTGTGAGTCACACCACTCAGGGCTTGTTGGGGCTTCATCTGGTGAGCAGGGGAAGCCCTGGAGGAGGGCCAGTCATGGAGATGTAGTAGGCTGGTGGAATTTAGAAGCCTGTTCCAGCTAAAAGTGACAAAAGACCGTATCACAAGTGGCAAGAATGGATGCAGGGAGACAAGTTGGAAGATCTTGTTCTAGTCCAGGTGAACCCCAGTAGTGGCAGTGAGGTTGGATCAATAAGCTGTGAAATGCTCATCCTCATGTCATTTCCCATTTTACAGATAGAAAAACCATCTCAAAGAAGTTAGGTGATTCGCACACGATCATAGAGCCTATACACGGCAGCATCAGGTCCAGACCTAGCCTTCGGACCCTGGTTTAAAGTTCTATTCACAGTGTCAGCCATTCTCAACCTTCTTCCATGACACATGAGTCTGTGTCCATGGCAGATGCATTTTTGCATGTGCACCTGTGTGCCTCCCATGAGAGAAAGCAGATCCCGGTGCGTGTGAGTTGTGGGGTGGGAGTGGAGGGCATGTCTTATATAGGCTGCTGTGATTTCACTCTGGTTCATTATAAGCAAAAAAGGAATCATTTGCAAATTTATTCACTTAACTCTTTAGCAACAAGTGTCTCCCACCGCAGCTGGTACCTGAGTCTTGCACCCAGTTTGGAGCTGCTGAAATCCTTACTCACCTGTGAGACTGGGGTAAAGGATAATGGAAAGAATTTCTTCTGCTCTGCCTTTGAGTGCTCTACCCCATTTCATTCTCCCAAAGAGAGTGGGGACAGAAGACTGTGTTGCTCATTTCCAAGGTGACTAAGAGGTTCTCAGAACCCAGGCCTGGAACTTAGGCATAGATCTGTTTCTGAGGGGTGTGTATGGAGGAGGTAAGAGAAGATGGCAGAAGATAAGATTCTGGTGAGGGATACCTGCTGTGGCTCTCTGAGGTCACAGACTTGCAGAAGTGATCCTGTTTAGTTAAAGTTCTATTGGATAAGACACTAAAAATCCTCCTTTATGGCGAGATGCTCTCCTTCTCCATTTCTATCATTTCTCTTTTTCTTTTTTCCCTTCTTCCTCAATCCTCACCGCCCCCCTTTCTGTTGACAATAGTTCCTGGGATTCTATAGTAGAGGGTTTTGTGGTTAGTACCCATGTTGATGTATATATAGGGCAATGGACAAATAGAGCATGACAATATCTTATGGCAGAAGAGAATACAGAAGTTAGACTATAAATGCAGCATGACAACCACCTAAAAGTACCCCAGTTCTCAAATAGTGTCCACCCCAAATTCCTATTATTTCCACATGCCATTTCCTTTTCTATAAACAAGGCCATGTGTAGACCTTGGGAGGAACACACTGGGTGCTGACAAAGAAACAGTTTAGAGTTTAGGAAAGCACCAGTCTGCAGATATTGTGGCCAGGGTTCAAAGTTGCTCAATAGGAGTGGGTGGGGGAGAACAGGACAAGCTGAGGAAGGACTCCTGGGTTGCTGCTGAAAGACTTCAGGACACCATCAAAACAGGTGCTTTTCATGCCCCCAAATGGCCTCACACACTTTTCTCTTTTCCTTACCAACCAGGGGATTCAGATTCCTGGGGCTGGGGGAAGGGCTCAGCCTGCTGACACCCAGACTGGGGAAAGGAGGGATGAGAACCTAAGGATCTTCTGAAGTGATCTTGGCATCCTCCCCACAGCGAACTCTGACCACACAGCGGTCTGCATTGCCAAAATAACACTGATCTCACGAAGCTAATGACACTTCTTGGCTCAAAGAACAAAGCAAACTCTTTCAGCACAGGAACAAAACATTCCTTTTAAAATACTTAGTATGAGGACTTCAGCTCACTGAAGACTAGAGCCATTTTCTTCTGGGGGAAAATCATCAGAAGGAGCCCCTAAGCCCAAAGTAATGCACAAGCCCTGAGGAGAATAGTATGAGACTGGGAAGCTGTAGGCCACTGGGGCAAAGCAGAGTCTCACACTGTAGACATTCAGTCCATCTGGTTACCATGAATAAAACTCACTTACTTTTTTTAAAACAAAGCTTTTGGAAGAGCTGTTTTCTTAGGGCTATCATTGTAGTTATGAATATCAAAACAATGATGATGGAAGGGATGACAACATGAAGCAGCCAGTTTGAAGAGGTATCAGGTTCATTGCCACCTAGATCAAAGAAAAACACCAGAATCCCATTACATGGTAGCTTGCAGGTAAACCAACAAGTTGGCCCTCTGAGTAGGTTACAACCAATACAGCCAATATGCTGAGGATTTATTCCATGCCAGGTACTATTTCTCACATGGTACATCTACTACTTTGTTTACTTCTCACAATCACCCTAAGTGGCAGGATTCGCAATGACTCTCATTTTACTGGTGAAAAAAGTGAGGTATAGAGAGCTTAGAAAACTTTCCCAAAGTTATACAGTAAGAGATAGAGCTGAGATATAACCCAGGCTGTCTGGTTCCATATTCCATGTTTTTCATCATTCTGATACATCTGTCATCTATCTATCTATCTATCTACTTATCATCTTTCTTTCCAGGATAGCCCTTCAACTCAAACATGTCTTCTCCCTCCACTGTCAAGCACTCTCAGTGCTCAGATTCCATACTATCAGTTATTCAATTTCAAGGATTAACAGGATCTTTTTGGAAAAATACAATATTGTAGTGTTAACATACCTTAGTATGAATTACCACAACTAGACCTGTCCTTGGCTTAGCTAATCAGTGTTCTGGCACTGAGGAAAAGGTGAGTTTAGTAGAGAGGCAGATGAGAAGAGCAATTTTGGAAACTGGGGAGGGCCTTGTAAAGGAGAGTTCTGGATATCTATAGGTTAGAATAAGGGCTCTAGACTGACAATGGGGAAGGCTGGAGCGGGGGGCCTTCCCGGTAGGAGGTAGAAGAGTACTCCAAGTAAGCTATGCCCTTTCCAAAAGCCTGAATTTTGCCCCACGTAGTAACTTATATAGGATAAGCACAAGAGCTTGGTCCAGGAAAAACCTGGCAAAACTGCTCAGGAGTAAGGGCTCAGTCCCACTAACTGCCTTCCCTCTTCTCCATCTCAATGCCATCTGATAATCCTAGATTATTTTAGCTGAGAAGGATTAGACACCGTTTCATCTGAACCCTTCATTGTAGAGTTCCAGAAGTAAGGCTCAGAGATTCTAAACAATCTATCTAAGGTTATCACTGCTAAATAAGTAGCAAAGTCAGGATTTCAAGCCTGGATCTGTTTGATCCAAAGCTCATACCCCAGAGATATTTGTCTCTATTGAAAGCAATGTGGTGAAAGGATTCAGAAACCTGGCTCATCTACACATTGGGTAACCCACACTGATTACAACTGCTCCTTTACTTTTAGGAATTGCTTAATAAGCGCCACTACAGTAACACCGGTGAGTTCTTCAGTGTCCTCACAACAGGAGAAGCTCCCTCAGCTCCTCTATGCAAACTCATGTCCTCTGCAGGTTCCTTCACAGCCCCTTGCACGTACAGAAGCTCTACACATTCCTGAAGACTTTCTAATGATGAACGTTGGTCTGCTTAGACTGTAAGTATTTGGAGTGCAAACACTTCACCTAAGTCACCCCTGAATCCCCTATAGAGCCAAGTACTATCTACATGAAAGATGTCAATAAGGAATTTTGGGGCTGAATTAATCATTTGTCTATGTAGTATACTTGGCCTGATCTTCCTTGTCCTTAGTTACCTGTAGCAGATGTATGGTTATCCCTTAAATCGATTCTCCCTTACTTCCCTAGTATTAAGGCATTAGCAGACACATGGCTTCTCAAGACTACATTTTGGAGGTTCCCCTGCAGTTAGGAATGACCAACCATGTAAACTAAGTTCAAGTCATGGGTCTTCTGAGTCTTGGCTGGCCTTAAAACAGTGGATATGTCTTCCACCATCCTTTTCTCTTTCTGAAACATGGATTGGCAGTGACCCTGCTTTGACAATTCAACAGAAACAGCATTCTACAGAATGGGAGAACAACAAGATGGAAAGAACCCAGAAAGAACAGAATAAAGATACCTCCCCAACTCGAATCACCTTCTATCTCTCAATGTTACATTAGAAAGAAATATACTTCTGTCTTGTTAGAGTCATATTTTGAGGTCTCTCTGCTATGGCAGCTTAGCTTTATCCTAATACATATTCTTATAGATTGTTTTATAATAATTGCATGTTACTTGACAGTGATATGATGATGCAATGGGGAAAGTATGTATTATCCTTGCCACAGTCCCATGCACTCTTGCTAGAAGCTTTATATGTTCCCCCATGCTTCCATACTTTCTGAGAGCTGAGGACTTTGCAATCATGCTCCATTCAATCCCCACAATCACACTCTAAGGTATCTATCATTATTTACCCTTATTCTACAAATGTGAGACCAAGTTCTAGGATGTCTCAATTATATGTTCATGTTCTCAAAGCTAGTAGTAACAGAGAGAGGATTTAAAGATCAAGTCCGTTTGACTTCAGAGGCTATGCTCTTGACCACTGCCAAAGTGTCCCCTCCAGGTCTTTTGGGAGGGCTTCACTTCCAGCCCCACAAAAATATTGTTAGAGTTGTTTCCTGTCTCTAATTTCATTACATCTCCTCATGAAAATGCAGCAACTAGCCAAGCAGAATAACCCTTGTTTCAAAAAGAAAATGGTCTCATTGACGTTTCATTTCTGGTTAAAAGTTAGGATGTTCAGTCACATCCTGGAGCCACTGGAGCACTTCCCACCTCCAGGCTGTCATTGCCGTATTTGCTTTATTCGTTAACTTCTGCAGAAGTTTGTGGTGGGTCACAGAAGTCAGCAATGAGCAGCTCAACTAATGAGAATGAGCATAAAGGGGACAGTCATAAAGCAACTTAAAAATTGCTTTGAGAAATAGAAGTGAGGAACTGTGAGAGGATGTATGACTTTAGTCATTTGTTGCTGGTATTTGGACCACCAACTAGGGGATCATTTGATTGCTGTGACCTGGCAGCCCACACAGTCTGGTGGCTGGGATAATGGGACTGGGATTACAAAACTAATCTTCCAATCCATTAATCTGATATTTATTGAGGACTTAGTATGGGCAGACTGTTCTGTTTTCACTTTGGTCTGGGTATAAATAAGACCCATATGAGCAATTAAAATACATGGAAAATAAAATAGCAGTGAAAGACAAAAGACACAGTCACAGGCAAGCAACATCATGGTACATGTAATCAGTCTTAGGAGGAGAGATAAGGGAAAGACCCCTTGTGCCGTGAAGTTATCAAAGTTGCTTTGGAGAGAAGGTGGGCTTGAAGTTGGTAAATAAGGTGTATAATTATATTTTATGCAGAAGAAACTGCCTGAACAAAGAAATCATGGAGGGGAAATGTGCAAGCAAGTTCAAAGAGCACATGGTGTGGAAGGATTGCAGACTGGAGCCCAAGAATGATATTAGGGTGTAGTAGCATGGATATAACTCTGGGAAGGATGGGTAAAACTACGCTGAAAATCTCTAATTGCACAAAGATCTCTTTACCTCTTTGCCAATTGCATCTATGAATGATATCCTAGAAGATCCTGAGCTGATGCAGGCCCCATAGGCCCCTCCTATGACTGTTGACTATGCATTCAGCTACATTGGCTTCCATGGAAATAGGGGCCACCTTACTTCTCACTGGTTCAAAGTTTCCAGAGGAATGGTCAGTGTGCGCTCCCACTTCTCTACCACAAAGAAAAAGAAATACTGATATAATCAGTGGTGCAAAGGCTAGATTCTAGTTATTTCTAAATTCACATAACCCAGGCCCCTATTTCCCTGACCCATCTGGAAAACCACATTTCATCCAAACTATTGCCTTGCACTTAACCAGGCAGGAGATTCCACACAGCAAAGGACAGTTAAGTAAGCAATTCCAAGAAAAATAAATTCCCCTATGATTGTTAGCATTTAAATGCCTCTAAAGTTTTAGTATGAATTAGCTATAGCTCAATTTTCATAAGATGACAAGTCTGGGAATCTTCACTGTGATAAAATGAGAGGTAGGGGCACCTGGGCAGCTCAGTGGTTGAGCATCTGCCTTCAGCTCCGGTTGTGATCCTGAAGTCCTGGGATGGAGTCCTGCATCAGGCTCCCTGCAGGGAGCCTGCTTCTGCCTCTGCCTATGTCTCTGCCTCTCTGTGTGTCTCATGCGTAATTAAATAAAATCTTTTTAAAAGAGAAAGAGAGAAGTAGAGAATGTTGAAAGAGGAGCTTGCCAAATCACTATTTTTACCCAAAGTTGACCCTAAAAATGAGGCATTTCTAATGGCTTCATCTCTACCAAGATTGTTAGCACACTCCTTTCTTTACCTCCTTACTTCATCACAACCATTGGGAAGAAGATGGGCTAACTCCAGTGTTGGAATTGGGTAGTAAAGTGTGGATCAGAGGGAAAGTAAAGAGTTGGCAATGACAATGATGCAGCTGGATGCCCTGAAGCCTACGTCAGGGAGGATATTTTTCCCCCTGGAAGAAGATCCTGGGAATTAATGACAAGCTGGGCATTGAGTCACTTTAAAGTTCTCAGTCTTGTCGGTAGATTGGTGCCAGTCCATGATGGAAATGTCCTTGAATCTGAGATGGATCAGATATCTCTGAAGCCCTAGCTCCTAACTTGTCCTTTCCACCACTGATTTCAGCGAGGGCTGAAAGTGGCTGAATGACGGATGGTTCTGGTCAGGTTCTGATTCACTTCTCTTTGACAATCTCACTTCAAGCACAAGCTGCTTCTGTGCCAGGGCTTCCTCAATGCTGAAGGTTGGTCCTTCTCACCATATCCAATGACCCACTTGTGAAATGTTTGCTTCTTATCCCCATAAATTTAGGCACTACTTGATTAAAGGTCCAGCTTCCTGGCGGCAAGGATATATCTACCCTTCTACCAAGGGATATGTCCTTACCTCATCTAAAGTTATAGCTATTGGTCAGTCAGCCTGAGTTCTACCTGCTGTGGACTGGCAGGCAGAGAAAAGAATGTCTGTACTGGTGGAGTGATCGTTCTTGATTACCAAAAAGAACTTGAATGCTGCTACCTAATGCAGACAAGGAAGGCCATGTCTGGAACTCAGGGATCCATAGATTCTGATTTGTGTGACTTCCACAGTCAGTAATAACAATGAAAAGACAATTAAGACAATTTGGTCTGTTCAGGGCAAGGCAACTAAAGGTTCAGGTTGAAAGTTGGAGTCACCAGCCTCCTCTCCACCCCCAGGGAAGCAAGCTGTTCCACCTGAAGGGCTGAGTGAGGGAAATCTAGAATGTGTGGTGGATGAGAGAGATATCAATGATCAATTATGGTTTGGGATCAACTGCAGCTGCAGGAGCTGGAGCTTATTCTATGAACTCTTGCATCTGAAGTCTTTTGAAAAGATCATGGCTGCCTCCCCGCCTAAAGGCTCAGTCACGTGGACTTAGGTTATAGGTAGCCTTGAGCAATGCAAGGGACAGACTACTGAAGTCCTGCCTCATTGCTTCCCAGCTTCACCTCCAACTTCCACTGTGGCTCAGTGAAAGTCTAGGTGGGCTTTGACTCACTTCGTTCACTTCAAATGGATATTTTGCTTTCTGCCCTGGAATGCCTCTGATACTGCAGATGCTGGGGGGAGCTCACTCAGCCCACATACCTGCAAAGCTCACAGGGAGGAGAGGTGGGGTGCAAACAGTAGGGGTGAAAGCAGATGACCTCCACCTGATGTGCTTTGAGTGGGCATCTTAGGAAGCTGTCTGGACACTTCCCAGGAGGTCCTTGGGTATTTGAGCTCCTGTTTTACCAACAGCAACAACTCTAATAATTTACCTTAGACTAACTTTTCCTTCTTCCCTGTCTGAATCTCCTAAACCTCTCCCTTCTGTTCCCGAGGTCATCACCTAAATACTCATATGCTACACAAGCTCCTGTCCTAGACTCTGTTCTGTGTGACTAAGACAAAAGGCAAAAAGGGAAATACAATGACAACACAGTATATGTTCTATAAAGTTGAATTTAAGCAGTACTAGGGACTATTCTTTATTTGGAGATTATATCCTTTGCTGGGATGGTAGCGGAATATTGAGTCCCTTCAAAGATGTCCATGTCTGAATCCCTGTGAATGTGTTACCCCACAGGGGAAAGGGGATTTTGTAGAGGTGATTATATTCAGGACCTCAAAATGGGAAAGTTAACCTGAATTATTGGATTGGGTGAAGGCACCAAATGTAACTACAAGGGTCCTTACAAGAGGAAGGCAGGAGAAATCAAGAAAGATGTGATGACAAGAAACAGAGGTCTGAGTGATGCAGCTGTGGGCTCTGCCAGTAGAGGAAGGGACCATGGGCCAAGAAATGCAGGTGGTCTCTAGAAGCTGCAAAAAATGAGAAAGTGAACTCTCCCTTAGAGCCTCTACCATCCTGTCAACACCTTGGTTTAAATCCAGCAAAGCCCTTTTTGGATTTCTGATTTTCAGAGGCGTAAGCTAATAAATTCATGTTGTCTTAAGCCCACAAAGTTTGCAGAAATTAATTATAGGAGCCTTAGGAAACTTCTGATGTGCTTGGTGATAAAATGACCTATCTCGGGATCCCTGGGTGGCGCAGCGGTTTGGCGCCTGCCTTTGGCCCAGGGCGTGATCCTGGAGACCCAGGATCGAATCCCACGTCGGGCTCCCGGTGCATGGAGCCTGCTTCTCCCTCTGCCTATGTCTCTGCGCCTCTCTCTCTCTGTGACTATCATAAATAAATAAAAATTTAAAAAAAAATAAAAATAAAAAAATGACCTATCTCTTACGAAAGGACGTTGATACTAGATGTTAGTCACTCTTACGTGGCAAATAAATGTTCTTACTCGGCAAATAAAAAACAGACTCCCAAAATTTGTTCGAAACTGTCCTGGTGTATGAAGTTCTAAAGTAAGGGACTCACCATAGCCAGCAAAGGCTCCGAAAGATCTTTACAAAAGCTAGTTTTCCTTGAAAACCCCATTACCACTTGACCGTCAGCAATGCCAGAAAAGTAATCTTCCTCCTGCTGACTCCCCACACTGCGCTTGAGTCACAGTGATGAGTTTTATGCTGGATACTTTCTGTTTCCTCTTCAGATCCGTTCTCTACACTTCCACACTGTGCTCTGAACTCTGAGAGATTGACCATAATGGAACACATCCGTGGATGCCCTTGTTCTCTGGCTTCCAGCCAGGTTCAGCCAGTGGGAGGCACCAGCAGGTGCCTGGAGGGTGGGAAGAGAATGAGGCTGCGAGTTCACTCACGGGGCTTCCACCGTCCAGAGTTGCTACAGGCCGCAGCATCCCTCTCCTGGAGGCCGCCGCTGCTGTCAGGGGCACTTTCCCTACCATCCCCTTTCCCAGGATCCAGTAACCACTCCAACAGTGGCGACTGCTCCTCTGACTGTTGAAGCCACAGGGTCCTGCAATATCCTTAAATTCTGACCACACCTTCATAAATAGACCTTTTATCGCACTATCCTCCAAGTACGCAGTATGCACGTGCCCTATGTTTCCTGGCTAAATCCTTACTGATGGAGTTAGGCAGCGTGGGCCGCTCTTACCATGAGGGTCAATGACGGCTGAAGTACGTTCCTTCACGTTAGCATTCCAGAACACACAGCTGACGTTCCCGCGCAGGTGCGCCTTGAGGCGCAGGACGCTAGTGACCTGGTAGAGGCCTTGGGAGGTCTTGGTGTGGCTGGTGTTGGCAGGGGCGCTGACGTTTGGCCAGAACACCTCTGCCAGGGGATAGCCTTCGGCCTGGCACGTGAGCTCTACCTCGTCCAGCCCTGGGATCCTGAGGAAATGAGTGTTTATTTTCTTGTAGGAAGCTGGATAACACAAGAAGAAAAAGAAATAAGTCTTTCTTTTCTGATTCCTCGACAGCTTTGTACTCAATGCCATGTGGTAGGAACAAAATTACCACCATCAATGTGAACCAATAACAGTGTTAATTTTGTACACATGTCTTTTGTCTCTGATATCACGCTGTTTACACTAATTTAATTCTTACAGTATAACAAAACTGGCATTGTTGATATTCCCAGTTTTTGTTGGAGGTAGCTGAAGTGAGATTGAGTATTTTGCCTAGACTCGTAGGGCTAATAACTAGTGAAGCAAATGTCTGCACATTGGAAGCTTGATTCCAAATCTCAACAGGGCTTCATCCCACGACACTCTGTGGCTTCCTTCCAATTTACAAGATTATTGTAAATTATCTCACAGCTGAGGACTGGAGAAAAGAGTGGATGAAAAATAAAATCACTAGATAATGCTCACATTCTTATTTGCTGCTTTTTCTACAGGAGAAAATTCTCTTCCCATTTCCCCCTTTCCTTAGAAGTGAGATTAGGAAGAGAAAAATTAAAGACCTAGATTCTGTCTATAAGTAGTCAAGAATTGGCTATATTTTTATGACTTCTTCTCCTGTCTAACACACACACATTTCTGTGTAGTGTATGCTGAGTGAATTCATCAAACGTGGCTCCCTGCCCTCTAGAAAACTGAGATCTAAAATGCATACAAGTAACAATGAAAACAACAGGAAGACACCAGGACAAACTGCAGAGTTATCTTAGATTATAGCCGAAAAATAAATATTAACAACATATGCAGATATAAGGGAGTATGGAAAGTAACCTGTTGATTTTTAGTGAAGGGAAGAGGAAAAGAGTACTTGCTTTCATTAGATAGGAAATATTTAAGAAACAGAATTTTGATTGCATATATGGCACAAGTGTGATGAAACAATTTTTTCTAAAATTGTTGGAAAGAGTATACACAGGTGCACCCTTTGTGAGAAGCAATTTTACATGAAAATCATTATAACAGCCATGTGGAAGGCTGTTAGGCACCAAATGTGCATAGAGTACTAAGGGTTTGCTAGGGGCTAAGCTTTGTGCCTTGTAATTTTACACACCGTGGAGGGAAAGGAATGTGCAAGGCCCTCTCACAATTTTTGCCCCTTGAGCACCTCCCTTTGTATCTCAGTGTCATGAGTTGCTAACTTGATTTATTATAGCCAAAGATGCTCACTGGGTCACGGTTCGTTGGACTGGGTGACTGTATCTTGCATGTGGTTCACAATCTAAGGCCCTCTCTTGAAGTTCTTGCCTCCATGTGATAAAGCATACTTGACTGGCTTGCTTGCCTCAAAAAACTCTGATATCTATCCTGCTCACAGTTTTCCAGCTTCCAGGAACTGGGTGGGTGGGGTGGACTCTCTTATCAGTGAGACTGGATAGATGCGTAACTTTAGGCTCTTTTCTCCCTAAACACTAAGTTAAGATGAGTGTGCAAGAAAAAAGAGAAGCCCTGAAGTTGGGAGAGGGAAAAGAAGAAAATCATGTGCTCGTCTAGTTATTAATTTAAAAAATGGAGTTCACTTCCCATTTGGCTATTGATTCTTGTGTAGAGCTCACCTGGTCCAGGACTTGGAGAGGAACAGGGGTGAGTGGCTCTAAAACCTGATTCTATCTCTTTAATGTATATTACCTCATTTAAACTCTTCAAGTACCCTAGGAGATAGGTAAAATCCATATCTCTATTTTGTAAATAAGGAAATAGCTGGAATCTGGGGTGAGGAGGGGGACTCCAGCTCATGCCCTTCATGGCTACATTATTCTGAATTCTGTATTGGAATCATCATAAGGGATGATTGTCGATGTAACTGCAAAAAGCTTGGGGATGGAGCAAAAGACACAGGAAGGGGGATATGTTTTCCTGAGGACTTAGGGGTACACGGAACTAGTGGAAGATAAAGAGAATCAGATTTTGAAGCAACCTAGTGAGGATTTGAACTGGTTAGACTTACCAGTCTCCTTGAAGCCAATTTTGATCAACCTCTAGCAATTCAACAGTGTCTGAAGCATGCATTTTGAGGACTTGCCTATTTCTCATTTAATGTTATTTATCTACACTTATTTTCCCTTAGTTTGGTGTCTTCTTAAAATCCTTTATCCATAGAGTAGATTGTTCCTGTAAACTCTAGGGTCTTGGGGTGGGGGTGGGGGGATGGAGGAGAATAAATGGCTGCTTAGGAACAATGTGTTGCATATGAAGGTTTGGCCCATTCCTACAGGGTAGTTCACAATAAGAGGCTGATCTCGGGAGACAAGTTGGAGGTGATTTCAGAGGTAGGAGGGCCTGGAATCAGGAGGGAGGCCGAAGCTGTAATTTGGGATATATAAATGAGGAATGAGAGAGATGTTCAACGAAAAGAACCATTAAGACTTGGGGAAGGGATGGGAGCTCATAGCCTGCATGTATCCAATATTAAAGATACCTCCATAGCCTTATGCGATTTGGGAAGTGGGTGATAATACATCATTATTAGCCACACACAATGGGGAAGCTGGACACCAAGGGGGATATTCTTAGGAATAGATGAGTAAGTTTTAGAATTTCAGATGTAAAAGTGATCTTATAATTCAAACTAGTCCAACTTCCTATTCTGCAGTTGTTGGGTTTATGTTTAATATATGTTGTGTTTAATATATGTCAATTAGACCAAGATGGTGGTGTTTACACAATTCTTCTATATTTTTGCTTACTTTATCCATTATAATAGAGATGAGCTGAAATCTCCAGATATGATTGTGGATCTATTTCTCCTTTAGGTGTGTCAATTTTTGTTTATATGTTTTGAAGTTATGTTGTTAGATGTATGCACATTTAGGATCATTATGTTTCCCTGCCATATTCACTTCTTTATCATTATGAAATGTCCCTTTTTATCTTTAATAATACTTCTTTTCTGATATTGGTAAGCCGCTAGATAACCAGATTTTGGCTAAATACATTGATAAATGGAAGCTCCTACTTCCAGGAGCAGCCATTACCATAATTAGACAATAAGAAAGTTAAACTTTACTGGAAAGATCATCTTTCTGCCAAGTCAAACTTTGCCTCTTGGAAGCTCCAACCCATTAGTAATTGTCTGATTTAGTATGACAACATTAGAGCAGTATAGTAGTTATGAACGTGGTTTGACTAAAACTTGAGCCAAGAGCTGATTGCATGATACGTCAAGTCCTCAGGTTTTTCATTTATAAAACAAGTATGGGGACACCTGGGTGGCTCAGAGGTTGAGCGTCTGCCTTCGGTTCAGGTTGTGATCCCAGGGTCCTGAGATTGAGTCCCACACCGACTCTCTTCGAGGAGCCTGCTTCTCCCTCTGCCTATGTCTCTGCCTCTCTATGTCTCTCATGAATAAATAAATAATATCTTTAAAAAAAAAAGACAAGTGTCATACTTGGCCTTAACAGAGATGTTAGGATGATTGAATGAGATGCCTAGAATATAGTAAAAACTCAATTAACATTAGCAATCATTATTAGCTGTTTCATATGATCCTTTGGGTATTTGAAGATAATTGGCAAGCTCCATATAGTCTTTTCCTTCTGCGTAAAATATGTCTACTTCCTTCAACCGTATCTTACAGGACAATTTTTAGACCCAATTCCATATACCAGTCTTTTTTTTTTTTTAAAGATATTATTTATTTATTCTTGGGAGACACAGAGAGAGAGGCAAAGACATAGGCAGAGGGAGAAGCAGGCTCCCAATAGGGAGCCTGATGCGGGACTTGATCCCAGGGTCCCAGGATCATGACCTGAACTGAAGGCAGACACTCAACCGCTGAGCCACCCAGAAGTCCTGCATATATCAGTCTTTGGATTCACTTTGTTTGTTAATAGAACATGACCTGTATTCCAGATTTTACCTAAGCAGCAGGAAGTAGAGTGTGGCTGAGTACTTCCTATGAGCACATTTTAGGCCGACGCAGGGTTTGAATGTAGTCTAAGGTCATGAGATTACTTTTATTAAACAAATAACAGCCCTGTTGGCACCTGGAGACTGTGTCTCCTGTTGACCCAAGACCATCAATCACCCTTTGTTAGCCCTGACTCAATGACTACTAGTCGTCTAGTCTGTTACAGTTCTAGTCAGCTACACTACCATTCAGCTTGCATTTTAGCAGGTTGTGCACAGGATGTACGCTGTGTGGGTCCTGGGCTTGTCTACCCTCAGATCCAGCCTTTGAGTTTTCTTTTCTGCTCTGTCCTGCATGCAGGCTGACTCCTGTAGACCTTATCTCCCAGGCTCCTGACAGCCAACAGGAGGCACGGTGGGAAGTCTGGAGGGCCAACAGAAGGGAGAATTTAGGGTATGTTCCCCCATGCTTGTGCTGAGATGGGCTCTCCAGCAGCACCCACAGCTCCTCCTTGCTCCTGCTACCCCTGGATGGGCCCGTTGTGCGGCTAGTATCTGTCATAGGCCCTGAGCTCCATTCCCCCGCCTTCTCCCACTCCCTCCAGTCCAGTGCAGGCAGCAGCTTCTCCTTATTGCTAATTGCTGATTTGCCTTCATTTTCCCCAGCCAACTACTCAGCTGTTCTATTAAAAGACATGCCAGTTTTGGATTTAAATTTCTGCTGGTTGGAACCCTTTCAGTTTTCCTGGTCTTCTCTGACTGTGGGATCCCTAGGCCACTGGCAACTCTAGCATCTCTGAAATAGAGATAAGCTGCTGGTAGTATCATCTGCTTTATCATCAGAATGATGGCAACGAAGGTGAAAAAATGTAGCTTTACATGCCTTGGTCTTCCAGAATGTAGGTGGGTTTCTAGTCCTCGCTGGAGGAAGTCTTTTAGGCTTGCTCCCAATTCATCCGTTAGATGGGAGGAACCTCGGGTTAGACAGGTAGGACATTCAGGAGCTTCTTCCATTGCAGAATTCAGAACATAATTGTCTTAACTCCAGCTTTCCTTATGACCTTCTGTTTCCCCAAAGGAGGGAAGGGAGAGATTTAGCCCCAGAAGTGCGTTAGGCCAATGTTTTCTCTAGGTCCAGAGCCCAGCTGTTCCGTGTCCTCCCAAAGCTGCAGTGTTTCCCTTGGGCTGTTCCTTCTCCATGTCCTTTGTCTTCTCTTCCTCAGGGTGAAGGCCATTGTGAGAGAAAATGGAAACCTTTTGCCTCCTAGCTCTGTTCTAAGTCCTCCTTCGGACTCCCATATAGCCGGGGCCTCTTCTTTGCTTTGAAATGCTTCTGTGAGCCTCAGTCCAATCAGAGGGAGGAGTGGATTGGCGCTCTCCCATCCCCCTCCTCATGTCCTGCCAGTACCTTCAGGTGGGTTTGGCCCTTCTGTTCTCAGGACCCGTTCTGTGTCTGTCTGGGATCCTTTGCGGGGGCCAGAGGTCAGCCTGTGGGCTTAGGCGCTGGGCTTCCTGGCCTCTCCAGGGCCCCGGGACTCTTCTCTTCAGCCACGCTCCCTACCCTCCCTCTGACAGGTCACTCAGAGTTGGGTACTTGCAAGCTGCCTGCCAAAAACCTGAGTCTTAGGGCGCCTGGGTGGCTCAGTGGTTGAGCACCTGCCTTCAGTTCAGGATCCCATGATCCCTCGATCCTGGGATCGAGTCCCGCGTAGGGCTCCCCACAGGGAACCTGCTTCTCCCGCTGCCTGTGTCTCTTCCTCTCTCTCTGTCTCTCTCATGAATAAATAGATAAAATCTTAAAAAAAAAAAAAAACCCAAGTCTTCTAGACTTTCTAGCCATTCTACCTAGTATTGCTTTTCCTGTGCTTTTGAAAAATTAGTCCTCTTTCCCCTGTATTTAATATGAACTGCCACCCAGATATCAAAGATGGTGCTATAAACCTACTTTCAAGTTCATGTCATCAAGCAGGCATTTTAAGGAAAAAGCACATCCTTTCTCCAGTCCTGTTTCACTGAAGCAAATCCTAACTGAGGAGCCAGATGCCCCATGCTTCCTCCTGAGACCCCCTGATCAGGGTAAAATTCTCTTAGGTGATGGTCTTGAACTTTTCCTGGTTTTGCTTGCATTCCTCCTAAAAGGTGGTGACACAGTATACATCCTCTCACATATTTATTAGGTTGGTTCTTAAAATTTTTCCTAAGTGTCTATATTGGAAAAATATATAATGTTTAGTGCTTTATAAACATTTATATTTTAAGTAAAACAATGATTTTGCTCCTACATATGTACCTAATGCTGTCTGGGTATCAAAGGAGGTATCTTTTATACACACCACCATCCATGGAAAAATACATATAAAAATCATCCCGTAATGGTCAGAGCTTTATGCTCTGTTTCACACCGTACCATTCCATGAGCCTCAGTTCCCATTCCACTTTTTCTATAGGATTTTATCCTAACTCAACATGTTAGAAAGCTCTTTTATTGCTTATCCTTATGTTTCTTTGCAACAACAAAATACGTTTAGCTTACTGGGATTGTTTCACTCATGATCACAAAGCTTCAAGTGTTCAAAGTTTCCTTCTGCACTGAAATCTAATCTCTATTATCAGCACATGTAAAATCAAAATGTAAAATATTATGAATATTGATAATGATTAAACTTAAAAGATAAAATTTTCTGGAACTGTATCCCTTAAGAGGATGGATGGGGCTCTCTTTTTTGATTTGTTCATAATCTGAGGATGCATGTGGCTGTGGTTGGAATGATACAAGATCAGCTTCGATTCTGTTTCAATTTTTCCACTTTTACAGCAAGAAGGGCTAAGGAAACTTACTCGTATAAACTAGTGCCAGTGGAAGCAGTCTTGTTATAATGATGTCATTGCATTCTTAAAAGCCTTATAATTTATACAGCAAAAAAAGAAACCTATTTTATATTTTACCATCAGCTCTTAAATGTTACTAGGGCCTCCTTCAACTTTGTTGAAAACAGAATTTGGCATCACCTATCTTGCAGGATGATTTGTTAGTCATTACAGTTTGATAAGGTATCAATATTTCTAATCGCTCTTCTGCTTAGCACTATGGAAGTTTTCTACACTCCAAGCAATGTGCCACATTCATGATGGGTGAGAGGCACCCTTTTTTATGAAGTGGAAGAAGACAATGATAAAAGAGGAAGTGTGTTAGGGGAACCCCTAGAGCCTTGCCTGGAAGGCTTATTCTCAGGCACACTCATTTTGGGAAAAGAATACATGGGGAAGATGAAGAATCAGAAACTCATTTCCTAAAACTGCCTGTGCCCCTGCAACCTCTCAGAAAGTCTTGTGATCCTCATATGCTGTAGTTGGAAAGCCATCGAGGATTTAAAGAATAAGTAAGTATGATTTAAAGAATAAACCGATTCCACACTTGAGCCATCTCTGCTCCAGTTGATGAAGCTGGCAGAGTGGCTTCCTAGGAATGAAGGGCAGCCCTCGGCTGGAGAGAGAGTGGCAGGATGGGCCCCTGAGTTGCCCAGAGACCCTAGATGCATACAGCTAGATGCAAACAGAGGTTAACAAACATGGAGGCAGTGAATTAGGGGTGCAGATACTGAATACATTAAGGGATCATGAGAATGGAGAGCCCACTTTCCTCCCATTAATTGAAATCAGACTAACTTCAAAGTTCTGGAGTGCATCCCAGTTCTGGATGGAGGAAATGCAATTAAGACAGAAGGCAATTACATCCAGGCTAATGACTCTCTTGATGATTCATTGAGTCTTGAGGTGAGAGGAAGTCTTTGAACCAGCTCTCCGGACACTCACCACCTGCCAAGAATCATGCTCAGTTCTTTATGTTCATTAGCTCTTCTAACTTTTACAATAATCCTCTGTGGTAGGTGCTACTGTGGCTAGCCTTTTACAAATAAGAAAAATGTCAGGTTGTAAAGGTGACATAACCTGCCCAAGGTCATAGGTGAAAACACCATTCACCCTCATGTCTCACCCTCTTGGTTTATCCTTCTTTTGTGTCAGATCACAAAGTCACAACATTGCTGCCAAGGTCAACCAATGGTCTTTGGGGACCAAAGTCTATGGACTTTCCAGAAGACAGAACAGATCCTCTGAGTCTTCACGAGTGGGACTGGGAGGAGACAGAGAAAACCCAGAACAGTCAGAGCAGGCTGAAAAACACAGCTGGCAAAGTCTTATATAAACTTGCAGGTCTTTCCCAAAATGGCCTTTTTGCAAAACAAACACAAACTTGAAGATTCTCTTCAGATTTAGGTTCTTGGCTTGTGTTGTGGTGAGGAAAGCCCTTAACCCAGAGGAATGAGGACAGCTATTGACTTACCTGGACTCCCCCAGCTCCCGCCTTCCCTTTTCTGGGCTCCGGCTGCTTCATTTGCAATATGGAAAGCTTGGACTAGAGCAGTGTTTTCCAAACTTTTTAGACTATGACCCAGAGTGAGAAAAATAATATTTTACATCACAATCCAACACACACACACACAAACATGCACTCCTCTGAAACAGGAGTTTCACAAACTGACACTCACCCCTACTATGTGACACCTTCTGATCATGTCTATTCATTTGGAAAAAGACACTCACCCAGTTGCTACTCACTAAATTGATACTTTAATCCATTAATGATCGGCAAACCATGGTTTAAAGAGGAGCTGAGTGATTGAGTCAGTGTTGATCCTTGGGAGAACCTTGAGCAAGGCAAAACTTCTCTTTGGCACCCTCTTGTCTTTCAGTGACCCATTTCCTGCCTTCCCTCTAGATCCATACATTCCTGCAACTCCTGACCCTATTTTCCTTTCACATCAATTGCTTTATATTCAGATGCTAAAAAAATCTCTCTGGGAAGATGCTTCTGTTTTTCTCTAAGATAGCCCTGTTTCCCTGTAACCATCCTCCCGGGTTTTTTTGTTTTTTTTTGTTTTTTTTAAAGTTCTTATTTGTTTATTCATGAGAGACACAGAGAGAGAGAGGCAGACACAGGCAGAAGGAGAAGCAGGACTCAATCCTGGATCTCCAGGATCACACCCCAGGCTGCAGGCGGCACTAAACCCCTGCGCCACCAGGGCTGCCCCATCCTCTGGGTTTTTGCTTGCACTAATGCCTCCACAGATTCCAGTCCTTGAAACAACTCACCTTTGACTTTCAGAGTCAGATATTTGTAGTCCCAGGCGACTCCATAGAGGATGAGGCAGCGATACTGCCCTGCATCCGCCACTTGGACTTGAGGGATGTGGAATAAGGCCTTCCCCAGGGGCAGCTGCTCCCCCAGCAAGGTGGCTCTCTCACTGTGCAAGGATGTATTGTTTTCCATCTTCTGCAAACTGGCCTTTAAGTCTCTGAGTTCCATGGGATCTCCAGTGTCAAAGTGACATTCCAGGGTCACATTGCTGCCAGAGTCTACTGTGTACAGTTCCTTAGGGACCGTCACTGTGAATAGAGCTGAACAAAACACAAGAAATTCTCCCACTGTCTGCCTTTACATCTCAGTTCTGTACAGAGTGGGAGCTGAGGAGGCCCATCCCATCCCTGTGGCCCAGGGGACACCTGCCATCAGCTGGGCACTCCTTCAGGCTCCTTTCCCTCCTGCATCCTGGTCTGTCCGGGCAACCGTGGAACTCCTGATGTGCTGTTTTGAGATACTTCTCTCCTCTCAACACACCCCACCAGTGCAGCCCATTGCCATCCTGCTTCCTATTATCCAGGCTCATTTTCTCCATATGGATCAAATTATATCATCCCTGTCAAATACTACCTCCTCTCATGAGTGGTAGTAATAAGAATTACCATTTGTTGAGCTCTTACAATGTGTTAGTCTTCTGCCAACACACCGTCTCATTCAGTCTTCCCAGAAAGTCATCAAAGCAGAGCCATCTTCTTTTTAGAAAAGGAAACTGAGGCACAGAAAAGTAGCCAGGATCAGACCTAGGTATTGCTAAGCTCCAAGTGCCCTTAACCACTGCATAATACAAACCCACTGGACAAGCTTCTTCTTTTCTGTCAATTAGGATAAGGGAAGAATAGAACTAAGATTTAGTGCATACCTATTATACTCCAGGTACTGTGCTAGGCTCTTTTTTTTTAAGTGTTTATCCTCTTTTTTTTTTTCATTTTTTTAAAATTTAAATTCAATTTGCCAACATATAACACCCAGTGCTCATCCCATCAAGTGTCCTCCTCATTGCCTGCCACCCTGTGCTAGGCCTACTCTTTATAACTACATCACTTAATCCTGAAAATACAACCATGAAATATGTATTATTATTACTGTTTTACAGTTGAGGAAATTGGCTCAAAGAGGTTCATGCCAGGACATATGGTTAGTAAAGTTAAAATTCAGAGTCAGTTAAATGTTTGATTTAAAAATCTATAGTTTCCACTGCAACAGTATTTCCCAAAACATGAGGCACATATGAAACATGCAAAATAATTTTATAGAGAGTAGAATTAAGGCCTGAGGGAACTGAATTATTCAGAGAGGAATTTATTTCCTCTTCAATTCTGTTTCAATCCTCCAAGTAACATATAACTTGCAATTAGGCTCTCACACCTCCAAACAATGGCTGTTTCTCCTTATAATAAAACAGAAAGCTCTCAGGCAGATACTGTATATATCTGGGTAGAATTTAATAATACTGCTTTCATCACATTTATTTTTGCTATATCTTCTATTTCTAGTAACAGTGATATGGGTTTTCCATTTATCATAGGGGTATACTATTTTGTTCAAAGAATAAAAGTTGAGTTGATTTTAAAGAATTTATAAAAACAATGGCATGAAGAGTGGTAGAGCAAAGTAAAACTAATAAAGGTGCATAAATACACTGTGAGAAACTGTACAAAATCAGGCCGCCTCTATCATTAAGGAATGGATATTCATTATGACCAAGGTGCAGCAAGATCTTAAACTAATTTCTGAATCATGACAAAAGATTAGATCAAATTATATTCAGGAGAGCTTACTTCATTCATTCATTCATTCATTCATTCATTTAATTGGTCCAAACATCCATTCAACAAATATTTGTGGATAACTTCTAAGCATATACTATTCAAGGAGTTTCTACCATCATAAAAAGTGATATGGTAAGAGCACAGGGTTTAGTGATAGATCAACTGGATCATGATTATGAGCCCTTTGATCTTGAATGTATCATTTAGCTCTGTGAGTCTCTGCTTCTTTATGTATAAAGGTGCAAGGTTAATATCTGCCTCTAAGTATTGTGGTGAAACTTAGACAAAATGGTATGTGTGAAGTGCCTTATTTTGGCAGGTGGTAGGTGCTCAGCAAACATTGGTTCCTTTCTTTTGTACCCTGTTATAATTCTGGGGAAAGTGGTCTGTATACGCAACACCTGGCCTTTCTTTATTAACCATGATATTTTATTAACCAAGATATCCCATTCCATGATCGTCCTGAGCAATAGATTTTTAAAAAGAATTTATTTGAGAGAGGGAACTTGAGAGAGAACACAAGTTGGGGTTGCTGGGTGGAGGCAACAGAGGGAAAGGAGAAGCAGACTCCCTGCTGAGCAGAGAGCTCATGCAGGGCAGGACTCAATCCCAGGACCTGGGATCCTGACCTGAGCCAAAGGCAGATGCTTAACTGACTGAGCCACCCAGGTGCCACCTGGGCAATAGATTTTACAGTATAAGTAAATTTTGGGTTTCCTGTTGCTTGAATGATTCACATCGCAATTCTCTTCTGACTTGAGTTTCTCCTCCTACAATCCTGTGAGACTTTGAAGGCAGTGACCAGATTGACTTTTAGTATCTTTAGTGCCTAGTACATATAAGTTCTAGTTAAGAGTTTGGCAAACGGCAGAAAGAGAGAGAAGAAAGCATGAACCTAACATACTTCCCACTCATCAAACTGCAACTTGCCCATGTTGCACAAACTAGCATTCTTAATCATCACACAGTACACTTGATAGTTATGCCCAACTTGTTGAGATTTATCAAGAACAACCAGCAAGTTTTTGGGTTTTGCCTGTAATCCCTGTTTTTTTTTTTTAAGATTTTATTTATTTACTCATAGAGATGCAGAGAGAGAGAGAGAGAGAGAGAGAGAGGCAGAGACACAGGCAGAGGGAGAAGCAGGCTCCATGCATGCAGAGAGCCTGACGTGGGACTCCATCCAGGGTCTCCAGATCATGCCCTGGGTTGCAGGTGGCGCTAAACCGCTGCGCCACCGGGGCTGCCCTGTAATCCCTGTTTTAACCATCACTAGAACATTAGTGTGTCTTTCTAACAAATCTCTAGTACAGAAAAGAGTTCACTTCTGTCCAGAATTCCTTTGTGCAGGATGGAGTGGGGACAGGTCTATACTATGAGTGCTTCTTTGTAAAACACTGCTGATCACACTTGCATTTGCTTAGACAGGTTGAGAAGATTGTGGGATGATGCATGTGAAAAGAGATTTGTGCTTCCAAATTTCCTGCATGATTCCATTTCATGACATCCACTTGTAATAACTCTCACTCTGGGTCTCCAGGATAGGACCTTCTTGAGGGTAGATCCCCTTCTGATAGGGATCATCTACAAAGTTTGAGTTATTAAATCCCCCTTTTAACCAAGACAGAGCTACCTGCTACCAAATCCACTCTGGCCTAAAGGGGAATATTTACTTACTTATTCATCAAATACATAGTAATCGTCATCTATGTGTCTGGTTCAGGAATTCACTTTTGCTCTTCTTCTATTTTTTGTATTATTAGTATACATGATACAGCAGGAAACAGGGAAGAAAAATGGGACTTGCAAGGAACTTCAGTTGCTGAGGCTGAGATATAACAAATGTCAGAGGACTTTGGGTGTTGCCTCTATTGAATTTATCTAGCAAATTTATTTACCACACTTAGGCTTCTCATGAGAGAGAGAGTCTGTAACTTCCTCTGGAACTCCCCCTAGCAGACAGCAGAACTTCCCTCTTTATGCTCTGGGCCTTTGACAAAAATCCATTTTCTGCTTGCTTTTCTCCTTTGTGAGAATATGTGTACAGGGGTTGTAGGCTTAAAGTGTGTTACCTCTTAGGCAGGTGATATTTTTTATCTAATATTCATAAGAGGAAAGAGCAATTAGCAAACATGAATCAAATATCTGAGTAGCTCAGAATAACTAGAGGATTGTTATTTGGTGTAATTTTTGCCTCAATTAAATCTTCTAAGACATGCCAAGCTGTGAGCTTGATTACTCCAGAAAAACGAGTTCAGGGAATGCAATATGCTTTTAAGATCCTAAATTATTCTTACTTACTGCAAATTACAGAGGAAATAAAAACACTCTTGCAAACAACTGCGTGAAGGTTTTTTTCTCAAGCTTGGATGCACATCAGAATCATTAATCAGAACACCTCAACTTTGGCCATCTTTGGAAGGCTTTTTTAAAAAAAATACCAGGCCCCACCTTGGATCCTTTAAATATAAATTCTAATTCTTTTTTGAGGCCAGCATTAAATTTTTTTTTAACCTCCTTGGAGGCTTCTAATGTGCAGAGTATTGAGAACTATTGATTAGATAAAACACCTGCATACACAAACATCTTTTATTATCCTGCCTTTCAAAGCATCCTCAGCTTCACCTGAGAGCAAAATAGGGCTTTAGAATGTCAGGCCCTGCCTTAGACCTAGAGAAGCAGACTGCAAATTTCCACAAGTTGAGATAGCTCATGTGCACATTAATGTCTGAGAATCAGAGTTATGACACTAGTCTGCATTTGGGCTGTTACTGGGAAGTAGAGTAATAGTTAACATTTATTAAACACAATGAGCAAGACATTGGGGTCATCTTTATATCATCATCTCATTTAATGTTCCCCAACTTTGCAAGGTAGAGTTACTATGCCTATCTTACGGGTAGTGAAACTCAGGCTTATAGAAGTGATACAACTTGCCCAAGGTCAAAGAGTGGTAGCTCATGAGGTTGGGATTCCAGTTCATATCTCTGTGTTTTGAAAGCCTGTATGAACAACTCTACAGATATGACCATATATCCACTGGCATGTATATAGTACATCCAAAATGAGATAGATAGACTGAAAAGTCATCTCAGCTTTATGCCTAGGAAAATTCGTGTGGGGTGTGTGTGTGTGTGTGTGTGTGTGTGTGTATTTATTTCTGAGCTCTTTATTCTGTTTGATTGAGCTATGTGAGCTATGTGTCTGTTTTTCTGCCAATACCATACTGTTTTGATGACTATACCTTTGTAATATAGCTTGAAATCAGGGGTTGCTAATTAAGCTTCAACCTAGCACTAAACTCCTTAAGTTATAAGACAAAGGAGAAAATTGAAAAGTTTCCACAACTATATAATTAGGCAGACAAATCCAAAACAAAGCAGGTTTTCCCATTCATTTGGGCCCCCTGACTAAATTAAAGGGTAATGAATTTGGCCAGGGCACACAAAATTCATAAATGCAGTTTCTTTAAACAGATTAAAGCAGCTGGTTTGAGTAATGATGGAGCCTTCTTGAAAGTTCTTAGGGAAATTGTGTATTTTATTTGCAATCAAGCATCAATAAGAGTCAGTACCTGGCACATCTCCAGAAACACAAAACAAATCATTTGCATTACCTCCCAAGATAGCTTCCCCTTTAAGCTAATTTTATACTTTTTTTTCCATTTAATAACAGAAGCTGAAGTTTTTTTCAGACTCCATATTTAATGAACTTGAAAGGTGGGGGCTGTTTTACACAACCATAGTCTTGAGAAAACTTTAGTTCCTAGTTTAGGGTAGAAGCCTGCTCTGGACACCTGACCCATCTGCTCCTCTGTAGGAATACTGCAGGGCATGTCTCATTTCTTAGAAATCTGAACCTGATTCTGTTTTGTATACCTCAGGGACCTGAAGAAGTAGTTTTACAGCTGAAGGTGGGTTAAGAGGAGGGATTCAGGGTGTGCTCCCCACCCCAGAGCGACCTCAAGCATCATCATATTCTTATGAGCCCCTGGTTTTTAACTTCTTTGGAGGATGAAGAAAGAAGTAAAAAAAAAAAAATCAATAAATGGAATGATGATTGGGGTTACTTTTCCTGCAAGACATGACAAAGTACAAAAATGACTATTTCCTCTTAAAAGTATCTGGGTTACAAGATGTCCTTAGGTTTTGAAATAAAAATATAGAAAAAAAAGAATGATAATTTTATAGAAATCAGAAGAATGTGCTATGAGTGAAAATATATACACAAAGAACAGATTGAAGAATGGAGTTTAGAAATAGACCCACACAAATATGGCCAATTGATGTTTGACAAACATGCAAAGACAATTCAATGAGGAAAGGATTGTCTTTTCAACAAGTGAGGCTGAAGAACCTGGACATCACACACACACACACACACACACACACACACACACAAAGTGACCTTTGACATATACTTTATATCTTCTATGATAATTAGCTCAAGATGGATTATAAACCTAAATATAAAATGTACAACTACAAAGTGTTTCAAAGAAAACATAGGAAAATCTTTGAGAGCCTGGGCTACCTAGAGTTCTTAGACATGACACCGAAAGCACAATCCACACAAGAAAAAAGAAGATAAACTGGATTCTACCAAATTTAAAATCTTTGCTGTCCAGAAGACACTGTCAAGAGAATGAAAAGATGAGCCATGGACTGAGAGAAAATATTTGCATATCACAATCTGATAAAAGACTCTAAAGACTTAATAAGAAAATGAACAGACCAATTAAAAATGGTCAAATAGTTGAACACAAACTTTACCAGAGAAGACATATGGATGTCCAATTGCCATGTGAAAATATGCTTATCATCCCTAGATATTAGGGGAATGCAAATTAAACTAGAGATACTTCTACACACCTATTAGGATGACTTTAAAAAACACAACAGTGTCAATACCAAGTGCTGCCAAGAATGTGGAATAATTAGAGCTCTCATACTTTGCTGGGAATGCAAAAATAGTCTAGCCACTATCGAAAGCTTTGGTGATTTCTTATAAAGTTAAATATATACTTGCCACATGACCCACCAGTGCTACTGCTAGGTATTTACTCAAGTGAAATGAAAACCCATATTCTTCACAAAAATCTATGCATAAACACTTATAGCAACTTGATTTCTCTCAATAAAGGACTGGCTAAATAAGTCACAGCATGTCTGGTGAAATATAGAGAGCCTTTAGAATGAGTGATAACTGTATTCGTTGATTCTGAAACTATGAAGAACCTATCTTGCTGAGTGCTTACTAAGATTTCTCTTAGTAATATTTAAGAAATTTTTTTAATGGAGAAAAGGGTAGATAGTACAGTGTTATGAGAATGAGGCTATGTAGGACAGGGCAGATAAAGGGTTTCAGAGAAGTCTGATACAGTCCTACTACTTGACATGGGTGATGGTTACAAATGTTCACCTTACGATAACATGATGCTTTATACTTGTTTCATGTGATTTCCTGTACCTGTGGTATCTTTTACAACATAAAAGTTTAAATACAGAAAAATTTGGGATCTCTGGGTGGCGCAGCAGTTTGGCGCCTGCCTTTGGCCCAGGGCGCGATCCTGGAGACCCGGGATCGAATCCCACGTCAGGCTCCCGGTGCATGGAGCCTGCTTCTCCCTCTGCCTATGTCTCTGCCTCTCTCTCTCTCTCTGTATGACTATCATAAATAAATAAAAAAAAATTAAAAAAAAAGAAAAATTTTAACAGATGGTCAAATCAAATAAAATGAAGACATCTGTGAATCTACCACCTACCCCAAGAACCAGAACATGACTAATGACATAGGTCTACTTCCTTCACCAAAGGTAATCAACATCCTGTATATTGTGTTTCTTAATATCTGGCTTATTTCTAAGCTTTATCATAGATACCTAAGCAATATATTGTTTATAAAAAGGACATTGTACTATATGTTGCCTTCTGTGCTTGATTTTTTGTGTTCTTTTTAGCTCAATATTATGCTGCTAAGACTCTTAAATGTAGGTGCATTATTTTTGTAATTAATTTATTTGCATGCTGTATATTTTTCCATTCGGTTAATATACCACAATTTATGCATTATCCTGTTGATGGGCATTTGGTTGTTTTGGGCTTTTTTGGAAGGACTAACAATGCTGTTTCAAGCATTCTTTTTAAAATTTAGAAATTTACATAGAGAGGGTAATAAGGAATTGAATCCCTTCAATTCATATTATCTTTTTTTTTCGTTCTCAAAAAGAGGTGCAAATTTAGGGGTGAACAACCAGAGTAAGGGAATGAGGCCATCTGCGTGGCCAACCTGACAGCCATGGCTCTCCTCGGGCACTGGATGCCATAGCCTGATTGCCTTCATATGCCTTTTAAAGCATTCTTTTTAAAAGAATTCTTATATTTTAAAATTTATATTTTTCTTATACAAGTAAAACTATATTTCTTTTAATAGCTAGGCAAGGGTATAATACTTCTTTTAATGTATATTTCTTGTCAAAAAAGAAAAAGACCTGGGAAACATAATGGTTAAGACTGTAGTTTTTAGGGCAGCCCTGGTGGCTCAGGGGTTTAGTGCCACCTTCGGCCCAGGGTGTGATCCTGGAGACCAGGGATCGAGTCCCACGTTGGGCTCCCTGCATGGAGCCTGCTTCTCCCTCTGCCTATGTCTCTGACTCTCTCTGTCTCTGTGTCTCTTGTGAATAAATAAATACATAATCTTAAAAGATTGTAGTTTTTATCCTCATCCCAGATCTCTTCCCTTCCCCAGGAGTAAGCATTCTTATCAGTCCTCAGATCCCTTTGTTACTTTTCTTCCCTCAGGTTGCTTCTGTAAGAAATCTTTGAAGTTAAAACTCCTTACGTAGGAAGACATGAAATGATAAGACTTACCAAAAAACAAACAAACAAACAAACAAACAAACAAAAAAAAAACCCTTGAAGAGAAGGCAGTCCAATTTAGGCAGGTAATTAATATTTGAACTAATATTATCCAGATACTGTATTGTGGGAAGAAACAAAGAATTCTAAATTTGAGGAGAAAGCAAGATACAATATGTTTATAGTTTCCCTTTGGTTAGTTCTTAAACATAATTCATCACAACGTACTTTTTGGTTTTGTGAATGCCCAGTATCAACATTCAATACATGTCTGTCATCAAATTTAACTCCAAAAACCCACTCCAAAGTGGGAAGATGAGGGCTTCTCTGCCATGCTTGATTATCATCATCACCGTAGCATGATGATGGTTCTAAGGTTCTAAGGACATTAGTTGTGTAGGAACCTTGCTGTGCCACCTATCGGCTGCGTCATCTTGGGTAAATTAAATACCTTTTCTGAATTCCAGTTTCCTCATCTGCCATATGGTTATTGTTTCTGTAAGACAAGGATACAGGCAAGCACAAGCCACCCTGGGCACCACTCTTTTTATTGTGCATGTTAACAGACAGTAATTGCACTTTCTTTCAAAGAAATCCTTCAGCCTGAGGACCTCATTCTCATCATCGGCTTCAGCTAGGGGCAACTACCTACTCCTCTTCCTCAGGTCCCTCCTTTGGCTCTTTCTTACCTGATGTCTGGTGAAGCTGCATTCCCAGGCTCAAAATTAGCAGGAGGAGGAACATGTTCTGTACCCGATCTGAAATGAACAATTGAAAGTCTCAGGGTCTGCTGCAGTTTTGCTGGGTCTCATGATTTCTTGATTCACTCCTTCCTGAAAACAGGGAAATGACTCGTCAACAAGCCCCTGGAAGATAAGTTATAACTTCCCTACCAGGAGCTCCACTGTACCCTAGTCTCCTGCCTCTTGGTCGTCTTGGCAGTGGTAGATTGGGGTAGAGCAGAGCCCCTGGAAGTCAAGTTAAAAGCCGGTTGCCTAGAGATGGGAGATGAGGTAAGAGGAAGCAGGTTGTTCTTTATCAATCCAAATTAGAAGCTCTTCTTCCTTTTCTGACTATGAACTGAACCAGTTCTCATGAATAACCCATACTGGTGATTATCCGAAACTCTGTCTCTTTCACAAAGCCTCTGTTCTCAAAGAGGCTTTCAAAATTTTATTAGCCATGAAATCATTTCTCCAAGGGAAATTGGCTGGAGCCATATATCTAAATCTGGTAAAAGCAGAGCATCTCTGAGTGTGATGGAAAGCCAACAGAAGTCCTGGATCAGGTGAATGACATGATCTCATTACATTTTTAAAATAGGACTCAGCTTTGGTGTGAACAATAGACTCTTGAGAAGGACATTGGGTTGGATAAGACTAGAAGCAGGATGATAGGTGAGGAATGTTTTTACAGAGATAATAGTTTGGATTGAGTGGTGGCACTAGCAGAGATGAGAAGTAGTCTGTAGAAAGGTATAGATTTAAAAAAATTAAAAAAATAAAAAAAAGAAAGGTATAGATTACATACAAATATATATTTGTTCTTTTTTAATTTATTTTTTAAGATTTTTATTTATTCATGAGAGACACACACACAGAGAGAGAGAGAGAGGCAGAGACACAGGCAGAGGGAGAAGCAGGCTCCCTGCAGGAAGCCCGACGTGGGACTCGATCCCAGGTGTCCAGGATCACAACCTGGGCTAAAGGAGGCACCAAACCACTGAGCCACCCGGGCTGCCCTATTTGTTCTTTAAATTTATTTTTTCCAACAGCCTTATCAAAGTATAATTGACATACAATAAAGGATGTATGTGTGTACAAATGTATATATGAAAATATATAAATAATAAATATGTATAAAATATATATACATTTAAAATATGGACAATTCAGTGGTACAATTCAGTGGTTTTCAGTATATTCACAGAATTGTGAAACCCATACCATTATCTAATTTTGTATCATTTTCATTACCGCAAAAAGGAACCTCCTATCCAACAACAGAAATTTCCCAATTCCCCTTCCCTCTTCTTCCAACTTCTGGCAAACACCAACGTACTTTCTGTCTCCTATGGTTTTGCCTATTCTGGATATTTCATAAAAATGGAATCATACACTATGTAGCCGTTTGAATCTAGCTTCTTCTACTGAGTTTAATATTTTCAAGATTCACTTACATTGTAGCACATATCAGTACTTCATTACTTTTTATGAATGAATGCTATTTTATTTTATGAATATACCACATCTTGTTTATCCATTCATCAGTTGACAGACATTTGGTTGTTTCTATTTGTTGGCCTTTATGAATAATGCTGCTATAGACATTCATGTACAAGTTTTTGTGTAGACATGTTTTCAATTCTCTTGGACATGTAGGAGTGGGATTGTTTGGTTAAATGGTAACTCTATGTTTAATTTTTTGAGAAATTGCCAAATTGTTTATCAAATATATAATGTTCAAGTACTTTCTCTCATTCTGCAAATTTTCTTTTTGGTTTCTTGATAGTGTTCTTTGAAGCACAAATATTTTAATGTAATTTTTTTTAATTAATTTTATTGGTGTTCAATTTACCAACATACAGAATAACACCCAGTGCTCATCCCGTCAAGTGTACCCCTCAGTGCCCGTCACCCATTCACCCCCACCCCCCGCCCTCCTCCCCCTCCACCACCCCTAGTTCATTTCCCAGAGTTAGAAGTCTTTATGTTCTGACTCCCTTTCTGATATTTCTCACACATTTCTTCTCCCTTCCCTTATATTCCCTTTCACTATTATTCATATTCCCCAAATGAATGAGAACATACACTGTTTGTCCTTCTCCGGTTACTGTGGCCAAGTTCAAAAAGGGTGTTGCCTGAGTTCTCCTCTGGGATTTTGATGGGATCTTGTCTCACATTTAGATCTTTCATCTATTTTGGGTTTATCTTTGTGTATGGTGCAAGAGAGTGGTCCAGTTTCATTCTTCTGCATATGGATGTCCAATTTTCCCAGCACCATTTATTGAAGAGACTGTCGTTCTTCCAGTGGATCGTCTTTCCTCCTTTATCGTATATTAGTTGACCATAAAGTTCAGGGTCCATGTCTGGGTTCTCTGTTCTGTTCCATTGATCTATATGTCTGTTTTTGTGCCAGTACCACACTGTCTTGATGACCACAGCTTTGTAGTACAACCTGAAATCTGGCATTGTGATGCCCCCAGATATGGTTTTCTTTTTTAAAATTCCCCTGGCTGTTCGGGGTCTTTTCTGATTCCACACAAATCTTAAAATAATTTGTTCTAAGTCTCTAAAGAAAGTCCATGGTATTTTGATAGGGATTGCATTAAACGTGTAAATTGCCCTGGGTAACATTGACATTTTCACAATATTAATTCTGCCAATCCATGAGCATGGAATATTTTTCCATCTCTTTGTGTCTTCCTCAATTTCTTTCAGAAGTGTTCTATAGATTTTAGGGTATATTTTGAGACCCATTTGAATGGCAAATGGTTCTCCAACCTTTTATTTTCAGGTTGTAGGTGTCCTTCTGTCTAAAATGAGTCTCTTGTAGACAGCAAATAGATGGGTCCTGCTTTTTTATCCAGTCTGAAACCCTGCGCCTTTTGATGGGGTCATTAAGCCCATTCACGTTCAGAGTTACTATTGACAGATATGAGTTTAGTGTCATCATGATATCTATTTAGTCCTTGTTTTTGTGGATTGTTCCACTGAACTTCTTCTTAAAGGGGAGTTTTAAGAGTCCCCCTTAAAATTTCTTGCAGAGCTGGTTTGGAGGTCACATATTCTTTCAGTTCCTGCCTGTCTTGGAAGCTCTTTATCTCTCCTTCCATTTTGAATGAGAGCCTTGCTGGATAAAGTATTCTTGGTTGCATGTTCTTCTCATTTAGGACCCTGAATATATCCTGCCAGCCCTTTCTGGCCTGCCAGGTCTCTGTGGAGAGGTCTGCTGTTACCCTAATATTCCTCCCCATGAAAGTCAGGGACTTCTTGTCTCTTGCTGCTTTAAGGATCTTCTCTTTATCTTTGGAATTTGCAAGCTTCACTATTAGATGTCGAGGTGTTGAACGGTTTTTATTGATTTTAGGGGGGGATCTCTCTATTTCCTGGATCTGAATGCCTGTTTCCCTTCCCAGATTGGGAAAGTTTTCAGCTAGGATTTGTTCAAATACATATTCTGGCCCTCTGGCCCTTTCGGCGCCCTCGGGAACCCCAATTAAACGTAGGTTTTTCTTCCTTAGAGTGTCATTTATTTGCCTTAATCTGTCTTCATGGTCCCTTAATTGTTTGTCTCTTTTTTCCTCAGTTTCCCTTTTTGCCATTAACTTGTCTTCTATGTCACTCACTCGTTCTTCCACCTCGTTAACCCTCGTCGTTAGGACTTCTAGTTTGGATTGCATCTCATTCAATTGATTTTTAATTTCTGCCTGATTGGATCTAAATTCTGCAGTCATGAAGTCTCGTGAGTCCTTAATGCTTTTTTCTAGAGCCACCAGTAGCTGTAGAATAGCGCTTCTGAATTGGCTTTCTGACATTGAAGTGTAATCCAGATTTTGTAACTCTGTGGGAGAGAGGGCTGTTTCTGATTCTTTCTTTTGAGGTGAGGTTTTCCTTCTAGTCATTTTGCTCAGTGCAGAGTGGCCAAAAACAAGTTGTATTGGAACACGGGGGAGTATCACTGGTCGGTCCAGCTGGTCTTCTGGGGGAGGGGCCTGCTGTGCTGATTCTCAGGTGTTAGCACTTGGGGGAGCTGCTCTGCCCCTGCCTGCTGCAGGGCTCAGCGGGGGTTGTTTACCCCGTGGGGCCCCAGGAGGATCAGCCGCAGTTGCTATGGCAACTCTGGAAGCCTGGATTCAGCCTCCGCAGGAACTACGGGGCTCGGGGCTCTCGGTTCTCCGTCTGCAGGGCCTGGAGGCTCCGGGGCGGGGCCGCTGATCTGCTCAGCTCGGGGCAGGAGCGTCCTCGCTGTCCTGGGCCCTCCCGGCCTCTGCCTGTCCCGGGGGAGGCCGGATCCTGGGCTGTGTCCCGGCGCCCTGTGCTCCGGGGCCTGCGCTGTTGGATTCGCGCTCCCGCCCCGCAGCCCCCTCCGCGGAGCCGCCGCCCAAGCCCCTCCGAGCTGCTCCGGGTCCCGCTGTGCGCGCTGCAGCCCTTAGGGAGCTCGGCGCACTCTCCCGGGGCGCAGGTGCCTGTTAGTGTCCCCGGGAGCCCGAGGGCATCCCCGCCCTCCTGGGTCCTGCTCCACTTCCCTGCGGGCCCCTTTCCCCCGGGAAGGTTGGTGCAGCTCCTGCTTCTCCGGGACGGGGCTCTCCTGTCCTGGGGACACTCGCCCCGGCCTCAG
This sequence comes from Nyctereutes procyonoides, assembly GCF_905146905.1. NCBI lineage: Eukaryota > Metazoa > Chordata > Mammalia > Carnivora > Canidae > Nyctereutes > Nyctereutes procyonoides. Next base: position 60,105,245 of record NW_026575146.1, on the reverse strand, counting down.
CCCGGCTCCTCGCGGGGCCCCTCCCCCTCGGAGGCCTTTTGTTCCTTTATTTCTTTTTCCCCGTCTTCCTACCTTGATAGAAGCGCGGACTCTTCTCACTGTAGCGTTCCAGCTGGTCTCTCTTTACATCTCAGGCTGAATTCGTAGATTTTCAGGATGGTTTGAAGGTTATCTAGGTAATTTGGTGGGGACAGGTGATTTGGGGACCCTGCTCTTCCGCCATCTTGCCCCTCCCCCTCTATTTTAATGTAATTTAAAGTACAAATTAATTTAATTTTTATGAAGCCCAATTTATCTATTTTCTATTGCATATCCTTTAGGTGTCATATTGAAGAAACCATTGCCAAATCCAAGGTTACAAATATTTATACCTAGTTTCTTCTGAGTGTTTTATAGCTTTAGTTCTTATATTTAGGTCTCTGATCCATTTTGATGAACGATAATAATTTTTCTTTTATAGCCTAAATCATAATTTCAGCCACTGGAAGACCCTTCAAGGAAGCCTCTGTTTCCTTTTCACACAATCCTATTAATCTTGGGAAGTTTGTTTGCTTTCTGTACAAATTGCCTTAAGCTGATCATGTCTCTGCTCCCCAAGCATTCAATTAACCTTTCTCCAAGAAGTTCTGCTTTTTTTTTTCAACCTCTTTAAAAACTAGAAATAAAATGAAACCAGTTTACCCATTTTCCCACCCCCTAAATTCCTACCTCTGGCAACCACCAATCTGTCCTTTGTATCTATGAGCTTAGTTTGTATGTTTGCTTGTTTTGGATTCCGCATTTAACTGAATCATATAGTATTTGTCTTTCTCTGACTTATTTCACTTTGTATAATGCCCTTGAGGTCCATCCATGTTGCTGCAAATGGCAAAATTTCATTCTTTCTTTGGCTGAGCAATATTCCATTATACACACACACACTTAGGTTGATTCATATTTTGGCTATTGTAAATAATACTGCAATGAACATGGGGTGTATATATCTTTTTGAGTTAGCATTTTCATTTTCTTTTCATTCTTTTTTAAAGATTTTATTTATTTATTCATGAGACACAGAGAGAGAGGCAGAGAGAGAAGCAGGCTCCATGTGGTGAGCCCGACGTGGGACTCGATCCTGGGCCGCCAGGATCGGACCTGGGGTGAAGGCAGCACTAAACCCCTGAGCCACCTGGGCTGCCCAGCATTTTCATTTTCTTCAGATAAATACCCAGAAGTGGAATTGCTGAATCATCTGGTAGCTTAATTTAAAAAAAAATTTTAGGAACCTCCATACCGTTTTCAAGAGTGGCTATACCAATTTAGAATCTCACCAATGTCCACAGGGGTTTCCTTTTCTCCACATCCTCACCAGCACTTGTTATTTTTTTTTTTTTTTTTTTTTAGCTCTTGTTATTTCTTGCTTTTCAATACTAGCCATTCTAACAAGTGTGAGGTGATATCTCATGGTGGTTTTGATTTGCATTTCCTTGATGATTACTGATGTTGAACATCTTTTCATGTACCTGTTAGTTATTTGTATGTCTTTTTTTTTTTTAAATGTCTACTCAGATCCTCTACCCATTTTTATTTTGACTCTGTTGTTTGTGTGTTACTACTGAGTTGTAGGAGTTCTTTTTTTTTTTCTTTAGAAAGATTTTATTTATTTATTCATGAGAGACACAGAGAAAGAGGCAGAGGCATAGGTAGAGAGAGAAGCAGGATCCCCACTGGGAGCCCAATGTGGGACTCAATCCCAGGACCCCAGGATCATGACCTGAGCCGAAGGCAGACACTCAATCACTGAGCCACCCAGGTGTCACAAGTTGTATGAGTGCTTTAGATATTTTGGATATTAATCCTTTATCAGATAAATGATTTGCAAATATTTTCTCCCATGTAGCAGGTACTTAATTTTATTGATGATTTCCTTTGCTGTGCAGAAGCTTTTTATTTTGACACAATCCTAACTTTTAATTTTTGCTTTTGTTGTTTTTGCTTTTGGTGCCAGATTCAAAAATCATCACCAAGTCTAATGTCAAGGAGCTCATCCCCTGGGTTTTCTTCTAGGACTTTTTTGGTTTCAGGTCTTACATTCAAATCTTTAATCCATTTTGAATTAATTTCTGTGTATGGTATAAGAGAGTGGTCCAGTTTCATTCTTTTGAGTGTGGCTATCCAATATTTCTAATACTCTTTATTGAAGACTTTGGAATATATTCCTCAGTTTCTTCATTTTGCCTGATTCTCTGTGTTTCTACACAGTAGATGAAACAACTACTTCTCCCAGTCTGGAAGAATTGGTCTCATATACAAGATGAAACTTGCTGTTCAACCCTGCTCCAGCTCTTTGTTGTCTTGCAAACCTTTGTGCTTGTCCAAGCAGCCGATTCTATTTTTAATAGCTCCCAGTAGTGGAGGATGTGCCAAGACCTGTCAGTAGCCCAAAGAGCAGGATCTTATACCTAGATTCAGGTTGGTTGAAAGTCAGATCCTTAGGCAACAGCTAGTGAAAGTATGCAAATAGTACAGTCCTGTGGGCTGGAAGTGTAAATCCTATTGGCCAGCAGGGCCAAGCAATCTAGAGTATTCTCTGGGTAGCAGTCACAAAAATCTGGGACCCTGATGACTAATATAAGCCTTCTGCTGGATCATGCTGGTGAGCGGAAGCAAGGCAGAGGGAGAGCACCAAGATGGCATCTATAGCCTGTGGTCCTTGAGAGCATCTCTGCAGGCCACTAAAGATGTACAAGACCTTAAACCTGAAGACTTTAAACCTGCCCCTCAGGTTGAAACTCTAGGAGAAGCAAAGAGGCTTCTCTCACAGAGAGAACTGGGGTATGTACATCAGTCTGCTATTTATTCAGTGTTCTGGGGGCAGCAGCCTGCCCAGAGACATCTCTGATTCTCAAAGTCCCCTGGAAAGGAGTAATTCAAGCTTTTGGTCAATGGAGTCAGATGATGTAGGAGTGGGAAATCCCCTAGACAGCTGCTTAAAAAACCAGTACACAAGACACCTAGAAGGCTTCCTGCCAGTACGTACTGGTGCTCTGGAGTGACTCAGAGGATGAATGTACAAAGAGCACCAGCCTTCCAAGGTCTCTGGAAAGGATTACACCATGCCCTAGAGGTGGGTTCCTTAGAAGTTTCCCCCTCAGGGTGCAGCCATGTAGATTAGCTAACAGGCTTCCTTCACAGAAAGTCTGGCCCCCTTACATTTCCATATGAATTTTAGGATCAGCTTGTCCACAAACACACACACAAAAAGGCAGCTAGAATCTTGATAGAGGAGTTGCACTGAATCTGTAGATCCACTGGAGGTAAAGAGCTATCTTAATGATGTTAAGTCTTCCAGATATGAACATAGCATGTCCTTCTATTTACTTATGTCTCTTATCTTTTCAAATAAGACATTATGGGGTTTACCGTCAGGTTGGATATGAAGTTTGATGAAAATAGACAAATCCAGGAAAATTTCCAGATTTGAGGCTTGAGGCATTAAGGCAATGGAAGTACTCGTTTTAAACTGGAGAAGACCGAAACAGATCAAGAAGCAGAAATCAGTATATGTTTGGCATGTATGTGGTTTGAGATGCCAACTAGACATCCCCATGAAGATGTTTAGTAAGCAGTTGGGTAACAGTCCAGAATTGGGGCGGAGATAAAATTGGGAGTCTTCAATGTCTACATGTTACTTAATGCCATGGGGCTGCATGACATTACCACCAGGAAACACAGGAGAAAAACTGTCCAAGGATTGAGATGTGGGGCATTCCAACCTGTATGGATCTCTGGGAGGGAGAGCACTAGCAAAATAGATTTAGGGGAAGGGCAAAAATGCAACCTAATCCTGTCTTTTATTTTCTGTTTTCTGATATTTTGAAAATGTGATGCATATTGGTCATGCAGGGACTGCCCCTCCCAGGATTAGCCAATTCTTCAGACAGTAAACAATTCACTCAAAGGGCGTCTTTCAAATGCAAACAAAGTAATCCAGAACCCCTAACTCCAACCACCTCCTTTACTGCCCTAACTACCCCAGGGCCAGGTACCACACAACAAGGGAGAGCCCCTAGTTCCAAATCTTGATGAACTATTTCAAACTAGAAAATTTAAGCCTGCTTACCCTGCCTTGCCCATTCCTTCTTGTGGAAACCACAATAAAGGCTTCTGGCCACATTTCCCCTTCTGCTCTACCTCCTTTCTGACCCTGGTGCTTCTCTGTGTGGCCACTGCAGTGTGGCATGCCTCCTCTCAGGATCTGAGAACACAACAAACTATTTTTTTTCAATGGCCATTATCTCCTGATCTGTTAGCCTCGCCATATCTTAATTATACTGAAATCTGGAACTTAAGACACAGTGCTACAAGGAGGGAGTACTCAGTTGAGCCAGTGCTCCTGGCAGTTAGCATTAGCAGCGTGGAGGTCATGAGTGAGCCTGCTAAGCATGACATTGGTAGATTTGGTGTAGATGAGAACCTGTGGAAAGTGGAGAGAAAATGAGAGGTAAGGGTACAGAGAAAACAGTATAGGCAGAGCTTCAGAGAAGAGTGCTATAAAGGGAGAGTGCAATGAGGCAGTAGCTAGAAGGGACTGTGAGATCCACAGTGGGCTGTAGTCCTGTTCTCACTTTAGGAAGGGACTTATTAGTCGGTAACAACTGGGAGCTCCATTAAGTGCTTTCCATAGGGAAATGCTGGGCCTTAGCTGGACTTGAAGACTCTCTTCCTTATTGAAAATACAAATGCACTCAGACAAGATATCATCTTAATACTGCACTTGCCCAGCATTCTTATTTCTAGAGCTCAAAACATTAGCAGGTAACATGTTCTAACAACAGAAAGGATGCCTGGCTCATCCACCCCTGGCTATAACTTCCCCTTCTTCCTTGCCCATCCTAGGGGACTTTCCTTGTACACTGCCACCTTTGGCCAACAGAGAGATAGACAAAACATTACTATGAAGGTACTTTCCAACCAGCCACCTTCTTCTTTCTAGGGATAGCATCTTCTGTGCCTTGTCTCACACACTAAAGTCAGACACATCTGAGCTCCAATCCTGGGTCTAGGAATTATGAGCCTCTAAGGCCCTGGGTACTTCATAAAAACTCTTTGTGCCCCATTTTCCTATAATGCCAATAATTATAACACCCACCTCAAGCCAGAATCTTGGGTGTGTCATCTTAAACCTACACATCTCTCATCTTACAAATCCAGCCCATCCCCCAGCCCTGTTAATTCTGTGCCAGAATATTTCTGGATGATGGTTCTTCTTTCTAATACCTCACTGCTGTCACTTTAATTCAGTATCTTGTCATCCCTCCTTATATTGTAGCAGAGCATCCTGCTCAAAATCCTTTGATGGCACAACATTTCACTGAGAATAAAATTCTAAATCTGTCTAGTAGGCCAGGCAAGAGGGACATCTACCTTGAGCCCCATGCTATAGAGAACCCAATAATGGCCATGTGGCTTCCTGCAGTGTGAGGTGTTTGTTAAGAGTGTCCTCTGGAATTTTGACCCACCACCCATCACAATTTGGGTTCTTGGGACTCTGGAATTCTCTAAATGTCCCTAAACCTACTTCTAGGCCTGTGGAACTTCTTCCCCAGATCCATTGCCCCAAGGGCTGACCTTGCTGCCAGTGTGCATCTCCCTACATCCAGAGCCATTCCTTGCTCTTTCTGGTGAGACAGTGTCATGCAAAATCACAATAGTACCACTTCTCCAACATTCCCAACTCTCCTTAGTCTCTCACTTTTCCAAAGCATTCATTACCAGCTAACATACCATATAATGTACTCATTTGTTATGTTAGATTATCAGCTGCCATCATCCCTAAGAATATAATCACTAAAAGGATGGAGATCTTTGTCTGTTTTGCTTACTAATATCCTTCAGTCCCTAGAGCTGTGTCTGGCAGGAAGCTGGCACTCTACTAATATTGGTTGAATGAACTAGTCCTTTACCTGGCAGGCAGAATTTCTTAAATACGAAATTATCAAATGCAATCATGGCACTCCCGCTTAAAAACACTTCAATAGCTCCCATGGTTTATTAGGTAAAATTCTCCTTAGCATGAGCTACAGAACCCTTTCAAATATGGTCCCTCCTGCCTCAGCCACAGAAATAATAATGTGTGCTTTCCATGACTGGGTCCTCACAGGTGTTCTGAGTTTCTAATCTCTCATATCTGATCTCAGTTTATTTTGTCTAATATTATTTTTACTCTATCTCAGTTTCTACTTGAGCTCAAAGAAACTATCTTGGATCATAAATATTTCCTTAAGGGGCCTTACCTTCTTCTGCCTTCAACACAAGGACATAAGCCTTTCCTAACTGCTCTAAGCTGTTCCTTCTGCCTTAATTGTTTTCTGCTATTAACTAGTGTTAGCATTTACCTCCTTGCTGGTATAATAATTGGTTACACATCTGTGTTCTGTGCTAGAACGAGAGATCTTTGAACTGTGTGAGGTTCTTATAACAATTTTGTTTTTCTTTGGGCGTGTTTGCGTGTATGCATGCATGTATTGTGAGTGTTTATAACTGTTTATAATGGATTATGACTGTTCGCTGAATGGACAAATGAATGAGTACATGCATGGCAATTTAGCATCATACTCTGAGACTACTGGCCCCCAGTTGATTTCTTCCTCTAATGGAGAAACAGAAAACTTAATTTGGGGGGCACCTGGGTGGCACCTGAGGGTCTCACCTGAGGGTCTGCCTTAGGCTCAGGTCATGATCCTGGGGTCCTGGGATGGAGTCCCACATCGGGCTCCCCACAAGGAGCCTGCTTCTCCTTCTGCCTGTGTCTCTGCCTCTCTCTGTGTCTCTCATGAATAAATAAATAAAATCTTTTATTTAAAAAAACTGTATTTGGTTAATAATTTTGGCTCCAAATAAGAAAGAAATTTTCATCAGTTTAAGTCACTGACTGTGGAATGGGCTGCTAATGGGGTGAGGACGTCATCACCCCTGGAATTGCTTAAGCAAAGGTGCATGTTGAAGGAAGCATTTCCACAAGTGACAGGAGGTTAAAAGAATATCTCTTTAGTAAGATTATTTATCAGGTTGTCCCCCACAAAGAATTTTCCCATAGGTATCTCAAGCCCCTCACCAACCTCTCTCAAAATGCCAGGACATCTCAATGAGATATTTGCCTTCTGGGTGCCTTAGGAAAATGGCGTTTTCTGAAAGAGTAGGTTCTGGAAACCTTCAATATTAGGGAATTATGAACTCTTTTATATGCAGACTAGCAAAGCCTGAAAGAGTATTTGGAGAACTTATAGAGTGCATTGCCAAAATTGATTAACTCAAGGAACATTTACAGAGCATCCATATGTAGGGTACTCCTTTGGTCAACAGAGCATAGAGATGACTCTTTTCCATGAGATGAAATGAATGCATTCAAATAACTATGCTCCCTCTTCAGTCTCCTTTTTTAAAATTAACCTTTGTTTGGATATAAGTATATTACTCTTCAGGCCTGCATGATTTTTCATTTTTATCTTAATTGTAGATTCCTTAAGTATGCATTTGTTTGTGTTGGAGCTTCCATCAGGCAGTGGATACTCATTGTAACTCTCTGTTGTTAGGCAAGCTATTCTCTAAGGAATATATTGGAACATGAGCAGAAACAAAACAAAACAAAACAAAAACAACAGTTTTCAATCAAGTGATCAGCTTAGCTGAATTTCTTAATTTCTAGGTCATTCTTAATGAATTTCTGGGTAATTCTTAACAATTTTGCCTATGAACACACCCTAGTGGTTGAGGTGTCATCATGGTATGAAATAGAACAGAGCAGCATAGGATATAAGATTTGAGAACATTTTCTGGTGGCTCTGCGAAGAGTCATGAAGTCCCAAGTTCTCAGGCTTGAGAAAGAAAAGAAGCAAAGGCCACTTTTTTTAGATTGGTGAAGAGTCTTGCTCAGATTGGTGTCCTGCCCTTGTCTCCCAGGCTACTAGGGAACCTACTTCTCTTGATGGCATGGTCTCTGAGGTAGGCATCAGGAGACATTAGTCAATGTAACTTCAGTTCAAGTTTAACTTACATTCAAATTGAATCTCAACTTTTTAGCCAATAAATAACTATGCTCCCACTTTTTCAAGTCTTTGAATTGGGAATCAATTCAAATCAAGGTGGGGAATCAAGATAAGGATTCCTGTAAGAGAGGGTTCCTGCCCTTGAAGACATGATCACGTAGTCAGAAAGCTAAAAATCTGAACATGTGAAAAATGACAAGAAGTGATGTGAAAGGTTTTACTAAAAATACCCAAACCACTGAAGTTGAGTGGTAGGATACTTCCAAGATGAGTGGGATTTGGGGAGTTGGAGCCACTCTTGAGGCTCTTACAGAAATGTTAGAAGTAATCTCAGAGATTCACAGATGCAGAGCTTGTTGAGTGGCATATCTAGGCTGGAAATATATGTTGAGACAAAAATGTCAAGGGCTTAATGTCAGGTAGACCTGCCAGGAAGAGATAGTGATAGTTACTCAACAACTGAGTGAAAATACCAAAGGAGGGATCCCTGGGTGGCACAGAGGTTTGGCGCCTGCCTTTGGCCCAGGGCGCAATCCTGGAGACCCGGGATCGAATCCCACGTTGGGCTCCCGGTGCATGGAGCCTGCTTCTCCCTCTGCCTATGTCTCTGCCTCTCTCTCTCTCTCTCTCTCTCTGTGTGTGTGTGTGTGTGTGTGTGTGTGTGACTATCATAAATAAATAAAAATTAAAAAAAAAAAGAAAAAAAGAAAAAGAAAATACCAAAGGAGTATTTGAAATAGATCAAAGCTGGTGGGTTTTTTGTTTGTTTTTTGCTTTGTTTTGTTTTGTTTTGTTTTGGTTTTGTTTGTTTGTTTTTTTGTTTTTTGGTTTGGTTTGGTTTTGTCTGTATAGAATTGAGGGAGTGAAATGGAATGCCAGTCACTCAATTAGGGGGTCATGGTATTAATCCAAATGTTTGAAACCCCCTGATTCAGGGTCAGAAAACAGAAGAAAGGTAGAGGAAGAAGAAACCTATTATAAGACAATTGTCAAAACAATTAACAAGTGATCAGCCATTCAGGAAAGAAGGAGCAGCAACAAGTGGACTGTGGTTTTGAGGCCTGACAATCAAGACAATCCTGATGCCACTGCAGAAGGGTGGGACAAAGGAAATACTGGATCAGGAGCCAAGTTTTAGAGCTGGGTTCTATGAAATGAATTGGGTTTGAGTCAAAGTAATTGAAACAATTCAAGAAAAATGAAAGTCTAATATTTGAATAGAATTCAGGGATGAAAGATAGAAAAAGTTATTTCCAATATGCAAATGCTAATTGACATTGGGGAATGAATTAACTCTCTGAGAAGGAGAGTATAAAAATGTAGCTTAGAGAAAAAAAAAGGTCTGAACTCTGATGAATACCTCCAAATTAGGAGAGCAGGTGTAGGAGACCAGGGAAAAAGATAAAGCAGAAATGGCCCTAAGAATATAAGAAGCTCCCCCACCTTAGTATCTCAGAGCCAAGGGAAGAAAGCTCCAAGAAGCAGAGGGGGTTGATATTAAAGGTTTGGAAAATAAAAACTGGGAACCAGCCCCCAAGGTGTTAGAGATGGTGAGAAGGCAATTTGCTGATTAGGGCAAGATAAACTTTCAGATTCGCTCATCCATCCTGGAATTCTGTAGGTCGATTAAAGACTGAGCCAGGTTGTGACAGAAGGAGGTCAGGCTGCAGGTGCTTCATTATATGGTAACTTGAGCATGCCCCAGTGAAGGCACATCCTGTACTTGGACATTTCTATGTGGAATAAAAAATGTCACACAACAACCTGTGGAATCTGTCCCATGAGTCTTAAACCAAGTGAACTCGGAACATGACCTGAAATACTGTCTCTGAGTTCATTTGCACTGTCTCCTTCTCAAATCAACCCCACGTTGCCCCCTGTATCTTCCACAAACTTCCCACATCTGGGGATTCGGCTGCAGATTCATCAAATCAAATCACTTACAACTCAACAAACACCTAGTGAGTGCCTGTACATGTCTTGAAGCACTCTCCCAGGTACATGGGATTGAAAGAACCTAAAAGGTGTGGTCCTTGCCCAGGAAGAGCTCCAGTTGAATGGAAAGGCTCACACAGAAGAGAAATATGGAGAGAAGACACCTGGAAGGCACAGATAAGGAAAAGCTGCTGGGAGTGACAGTCCAGGTGATGAACGTGCATAGACCACTCCTGAGAGACAAGAGCAATATGATTCATCCATTCATTGACTCTTAGGCTTGGAAGGGAGCTTGAAGAATAGCCAGTCAATTGGCATTTGACTCCTGAGACTACATCTGATTACTGCTGACACTTGAGTATCTCACTGTGCATTTTGTCAATGGATGTCTGTGATTCCCTTCCACGGAACCACAGAAGGGCAGCGTTAGAAGGCCTTATTTGTAGGCAATTTCACCCAAGCTGCTCACTTCAACGCTGTCCCACATGAACCTGTAGTCATCTCTTTCCTACCATGTGCACCTAGGCAGTGAGCAATAGAGAAAAATGGCTGCAGGTTTCTCTCAGTTAGTTAATCTTGCTCTAATTGAATCATATATTTTCTAAAAATAATGCTTGCCTGTATTATAAGTTATTTTAATTGTGGTTGGGGTTTTTTGTTGTTGTTCTTTCTTTTAAACAGCTTATACTTAGAGCATAGCTGGTAAACACAGGCTGGCCTGTGTGTGGAACAGTGATTGCCTGCCAAAGGTATAACCACAAACAGATGTCTAATGTAAAAACAAAACAAAACACGAAAAATTTTAGGTTTGATTGACCTTCCCAAATTCTAAGCTGAGAGACAATCGCATGATAGTTCTTTTTTTTTCACTGCACATTTACTTTGTGCAGAAAAAAAAAAAACCCTCATCTCCTAAAACTTCCTACCACATATAATAAGTAGACAAGCAAGCAGAAGAAATCCCACTATTTTAGAGACGGCCAGAAATTAGCCTGTTGGTGCGCCTGAGCATAATTGCCAAAGCAAAGTTCCTCCTGCCTCCAGTGATGTGGAGTGAAATTTTACTCACACTTACCCAACCGTGGCGGCTTCACCATCGTCTGCCACACCAGCTCAAGGCAGAAGAAAATCTCCACCAATTGACACATCAGAACTTGGCACCACTCCTCAGGAAAAGATGTAAAAGAAAGCACAACAGCAAATAATTGCTCTTGCGTCAGCTCCCCTCATAGAAGCCAATAAACAGCCAAAACAAATGTTGTCACTTAAGGTACTTCAAGCAAGGGAAGAAAAAATGTCATCTCCATCCAGCTCAGGCTTCCTTGTAACATGAGGGAAATTCAAATCAAAACAGGCTCTGAGGAACTGACTGAAGCCCAGCCTACTGAGAAATTTTGGTTTTGCTTTTAAGCGTGGCTTCTGTGCCCTCAGAGACCCCTTGAACTCTGTCCCTGTGTCCCTGAAGCTGGTGCAAGCTCAGTGGCAGGAGAAGGGAAGGGAGAGAACACCAGCACATTCTAGCTCTGCACCAGAAACTTTACACAGGTACCTTTGTGAGCTTCCCAGTGCTCTCCTAAGAAGTTATCACAAACTGGGTGGCTTAAAGCAACAGACTGTGCTCACATTTCTGGAGGTGAGACATGTGAAATGAGGTGTCACAGGCCACACTCCCTCTGAAGGCTCTAGGACACAATGCTCTCTTGCTCCTTCCTAGCTTCTGGCAGATTCTGGCAAGCCTTGGCAGTCTCCTGGGCTTGTAGCAGGAGAATGTACTCCAATCTCTATCTCCAACCTCAAATGACCTTCTTCCCTATGTGTATCTTTGAATGTCCTTTCCTCTTCGTAGAAGGACACCAGCCACATCCTAAGGACACAGTGCCCGCCCTAATCCAGGATGACTCCTCTTAACTAATTATATCTGCAAATACCCTACTTCAAATAAGATACAGATTCTGAGGCTGCAGGTGGACATACATACTTGAGGAACATTATTTAACCCACTACACTACTCTGTTTCATTCTTGGAGCAATGCGTGGTCTAGACACCATTAGGCTCATTTTACATATAAAGAGAGAGTTGAGGTCTAGCACCCCTTCCTCAGTTGCATGGATGAATTTGAACTCAGGCCTCTGTGGTCTTACTACATTGTGAGGCTTTTCAGTAGTAACACTCAAAGCAGGTGCAGGAAAGGCCAATTTGAATGCAAGTCTGGATGACCCATCCTGTTGCTATTGCCACATCCCCTTGGGCTCATAGGGGTGGGATGCGCAGGGACGGGGCTCTGAAGCTCAGATAAGGCATGCTTTCTTAGCCATATCTCCCTAATGCTTTCTTTCTTTTTTTTTTTAATTTTTATTTATTTATGATAGTCACAGAGAGAGAGAGAGAGAGAGAGAGGCAGAGACACGGGCAGAGGGAGAAGCAGGCTCCATGCACTGGGAGCCCGACATGGGATTCCATCCTGGGTCTCCAGGATCGCGCCCTGGGCCAAAGGCAGGCGCCAAACCGCTGCACCACCCAGGGATCCCTCCCTAATGCTTTCTTGTCCTCTCTCCATGCTTTGCCTTTAATTGAGCTTCTTCTGAAAAAGCAGTGCTCTCCTTTCCTCCTTGTTCTTTTAACTGAATCCCTCAAACAAGAAGGAATGAAACTTGTATTGGCTACAAATGGGACTGGCTGCCTAGACCCCAAAGGTGGGGAGGGGCTGTCTGTGGGAAGCCAGCCTTCCCCTGGGGCCACTTCTCCATGTAGAGTCAGGGCAGATGGCTGCTCTTACCTCACCTTTTTCAGCTACTGTGATAGTCTGAGGAATGGGCATATGTCCCCTGTCTGGCCCTCAGAGGTTAGTATCTTCAGGACCCCCACATCCTCCACCAGAGTCTTGAGGAGGGAGCCACACTCCTCACTGTATCCCTTCCTTTGTCTGGTCTAAGCTCCTCCTTCTCTGCCCACTTCATTCCTTGCTCTGGGCTCCTCTCTGTACAACTGAGATTTAGGAACAGACTCAGCTTAGACCAAGGGAAGGCCTGGGTGTTTTGACAACAGTGTCCAAATAAAATTCACACTGATTTCTCTGCACATTTGCTTGGCTCATAAATCCATATGCCTCAACAAAATACCAGAGGGGTAGATACCAAAATGTTAACAGTTTCTGGGTGGAGGACTTGCAGGTGATATTATTTAGTGTCGTCTTTTTACTTATATTTTATTTCCTAAATAATTTATCAGAGACACAAATGATTTTTTGTAAAGACATAGAAAAAAAATCTTTAAAAATCAGTTCAATTGCTAAGCAACAGCAACAGGAAAACATTTGAAGAACTTGGCCAAGGGGTTATGTGTGTTTCCAATTTATTTAATTTAGCATTGTACCCTTTATAATAGAAGATCCTGGAAAGACCTAGCTGAATTGTGTGTGTGTGTGCATGCGTGCACACGTGTACACATGTGCAGGTGTGATTAGGCTACAGATCACTCTGTGTTGCACATATTTGGTAATGGAAAATTAGAATTTAGGTCATAAATATTGCAATATGATAAGCATAGTAATAACCTCACCAATGTACACCACCAGTCAGTGTTAATTATTTCTGATCCAAAAAACAAATCTAATCTTCCCCATCCTGCTTGGCCTTATAGAGAAAAAATAAGAGAAGGCAGCCTAAGAGTGAGAAAGAAGGGCAGCCAGGGTTTTGGGGAAATGAGCAAAGATCAAGAGCCCAGGAAAGGGTGAGAACTGCAAGGAGCCAGCAGGTTATCTGGAACCAGCCTTAGCAACCTCCCCAAAGTCAGCAACCAAGGTCTTGATGTGGGTTTATCTGGAATGTGATGACAGCAGATGATGGCTAGCCCCCTCTTGAAAATGGAGAAACTCATAGGCAGCTGGAGACAGAGAGGGAAGAGGAAACCGGCCTTCCCTGGTGCATGACTGACCCAGGGACTAGAGATCAGCCTGGTGATCCCATAGGAGTCACACATGTGGCTTGGATCCCATCTGATCCCTGCCTGCGAAAAGAGGGCCTAGCCTTAATGTGAGGGAAGGGAAGGTGAGATGGGGGTGTTCTGGCCAGAGCAATAATGGGTGTTGGTTTTAGAAGGAAAGAGGTCAAGCTTTGGCTAATTCTCTGAAAGCAACTCAGATAAAAAAGAGGTTTGTTTTCAGTTGAATGGGTTGATGGGAGTTATGGATAAAGTACTTTCCTGTCCCATTTCCACCCAGCTGACACATGGGGACAAAAGCACCTGGGAGACAGCTCCTTGTGGAGAACAAAGTTACTGAAGTCACAAAGGTCAGATTCAAGAAGGGAAGTCTCTGGGGTACAGAGCTGGGAAATGAGGGTGGAGGATGGAGGAGTGGCAGAGGCTGAACTGTCCACTAGCCTTTCTAATGTAGAATACAGAGAGGGGTTCCAGAGACAAGGAGAAGGAACTTCCAGGGACCTGAAGAGAATGTCTTCTGTTCTCTTCCCCTCTTATCTATGGGGGAAAGAAAAGGATGCTGGATATCTTGAGGCTTGAGGGTGCTCTTAATAAAATGTGACACCTGATTCTTGCCTGGAGTTTCTGAAGGTGGGAAGGAGGTTTCCTGAAGGACCCCATGCCTGGGTGTGGGGAGGGCTGTTGGGTTGTTTTCAGGGCCTCATCCCAGGCCCTGGAGCCCTCAGTGACATCAAAGACTCCAGGGTTCCTGTGTCCTCAGGGGACACAGAACGGAGATAAGCCACAGGCACAGGGGTCCTAGGCTCTGATCAAAGGCCACTTACTGGCCTGAACCAGACCCAACCTGGGGGTATTTACCTCTCCCACTGCAAGATAACTAAACTACAGGTTTACCCTATTCTGGGAGTAGGGGGACAATAAAAAAGGATATGAGATTGGAATTTCAAGTGGGACTGGACCGTGGCAGTTCCCCTAAATGTTAACCTAGAGTTATTGTATGACCAAGCACTCTTCTCCTAGAGAGGAAAATAACCAAGAGAAAATGAAATACGTATCCATACAAACACGTGTACCCCAACGTTCATAGCAGCGTTATTCATAGCCACAAGGGGAACGAATCAATGTGCAGCAGCTGATGAATGGATAAATACACTTTGGTGTACCCATCCAGTGGAACAGCACTCAGCCTCAGAAGTGAGCAAAGTACTAATTCCATCTGCAGTGTGGATGAACCTCTAGTGAAAGAAGCCTGTCTCAAAAGATCACATGTCGTATAATTCCATGGATATGAAATGTCTATGATAGCTCCTAGAGCCAGAATGTAGTTAGTGGTGGCCTAAGACTAGGACTAGGAGGGGATGTGTTGGCATGACTGATAAGGGTATATATAGGGTTTCATATGGGGATGATGAAAATGCTGTAAATTTGATTGTAGTGGGGCACTGGGGTGACTCAGTGGTTGTGCATCTGCCTTTGGCTCAGGTCATGATCCCAGGGTCCTGAAATTGAATCCCACATCAGGCTCCCCTCAGGAAGTCTGCTTCTTCCTCTGCCTGTGTCTCTTATTCTTTCTTTATGTCTCTCATGAATAAATAAATAAAATCTTTTTTAAAAAATTGTTGTAGTGATTGTTGCACAACTCTCTTTATATACAAAAAACTATTGAATGGTACACTTTAAATTGGTGAGTTGTATGGTATGTGAATTTTACCTCAAAAAGTTGTTAAGTGACCTGGCTCTGAACTGAGTTATAAGTGACCTGCAAATTATGAAATTGGACTGAAAAATGATGAAGCTCACTCTCTACCCAACAGGTGGGGGATGGAAGGATGGATGGGGAGGCAGAGGGCCTCTTCAGCCATGTAGCCCACAGAAGCTCTTCAGAGATAAACTAAAGAAAGCAGCAGAGAAGAAGGAGACAGCCGTGACAAATTCTGGTCCTCATTCCGGTCCTTTTTGCAGTCTGGCCTGTGGTTTCACCATCAGGTTTGCCTAGCCAATGGAATTAACCATTTTTGCTCAGGTGTCACATCAGACTGTTCTAATAACACAAAGGAGCAGAAGAGCCTGAGGTTACCTTACTGCTGTCTGCTGACACAGGCCGGGTATCATTTGTAGCGTGGTTGAGGGGAGGACAAGGTGGAACTAAGGAACTAAATAAGCTACACGCATCCCAATGTTGCTACTGTTTCCTGGTCCTGGCTCATCTCTGGGAGGACAGAGGGAGGCAAGACTGACTGTTGGCTCACTCTAAGATGCACCTGCAATGCTCCCAATAACTGGGATCCCTGGGTGGTGCAGCGGTTTAGCGCCTGCCTTTGGCCCAGGGCGTGATCCTGGAGACCCAGGATCGAATCCCACGTCGGGCTCCTGGTGCATGGAGCCTGCTTCTCCCTCTGCCTATGTCTCTGCCTCTCTCTCTCTCTCTCTCTCTCTCTCTCTCTTTCTCTCTCTGTGACTATCATAAATAAATAAAAAAAAATTAAAAAAAAATGCTCCCAATAACTCAGAACTGAAGGATCCCCAGAGCCAGCCAGAAATGCTGCACCCAGTTTGTGTGTGTGTGTGTTGGGGTTTTCCTCACACCAACCAAGCAGTTCTTGGACACCAGTTAGATGTCCTACCATTCAACCCAATTGAAGATGACATAACAGAAACACCTTTTTAGCTCTTATCACTTAGGAAATTCCAAGGGATCGTGGAGCTCTGTGACGGAAACAGAGACCAAAGACCAAATGTTTATTTCTTTTAGAAATCACAGTATCATCTACCCCTTTCATCCAGGGACTTCCTAACCATTGCTCATTAGGACTACGACATGATGCCAGGACTGAATGGAGGAGGGATTCTTCTCCTAAGTCCTGGACTGATGTCCTTTGCCCATAAGAACTTTAGAAGATGCAGTGTTTGGACCAAGTGGAGTAGACACCTGAACTCAATCTCAGATAAAGGAAATAAGAAGTTTTCACATTGACTCTTGGTTTCAACTCAGTTAAAAAAAAAAAAAAGAAGAAGAAGAAAGTGAAATGATGATTCATCTTTTCAAATGTAATCAGAGATAGGAGGAGACAGCTGACTCAATGTTTTGAGGAGACTCTGACCCAGATCAGTTTTCCCCAAACCTGGCTGCACATCAGAATCCCCTGGGGAACTTTAAAAGCCTAGAGGTGCCTGGGCACTACCCCAGACCTCCTGATTGAAAATCTCCATGGTTGGGGTGCAGAAATACGCATTTTAAAAAACCTTACATCAAGTGATTTTGATGATCCAGTGTACCCTAACTGATGGCTCAGCATTAGAGAATCCCACGGTTTGATTACTTTGGTCACTGCCTTCATTGTGAAGAAAAGTACTTAAAAGGGAGGAAAGAAGGTGAGAACCCAAAACAAACAGTGGCTCTTGCAATATGTGCCTCATATCTGGCTGTGCTTCTTTGATTTTCTCTAGTCAGAAAAGCTGGTGTCATGATCTTCAGTTTATACGTGGGGTGGGGGGAATATGCAAGCACTCTCACATTAGGTAGTCTCCTAAAATGCCGGAGCTAGTGGCATGTGGGGATTTAGAGACCATAGTAGTCGGTCAGAGGGGTGGCAGTATGTGCAAAGTAGAGAGAGCACGGGGCATAGAGGGCAGAGAAGCTAGATTAGGCTCCACTTCTCACCAGCTGTGGAATTTCACTGCTCTGAGTGGTGGTGGTAAAGCCCCTGAGCTAATAGAAAGAGTTTTGCAAATAAGATTTTCAAATTTATATAGAATGCCTTGTATTTCTTGAATTAGGTAATTAATATATAAAAGAGGGCCTTCTGGCCCCTCTTGCATAAGGGGCACGTTAAAATTTGTGACTTCTTTACTGAATGATCATTTCTACTCTGAATGTGGTGCCAGATGAGGTAGAAAACAGAAAACCAAAAGAAATTAATCTGCAAGCATTGCTTTCTCTGACTGTAACTCTGAAGCCATATGGTCACATGGCTGTAACTTCCAGTTTTTCACTCCACAAAGGGTGCTTATTAATTAAACAATGTTATGTTCCTGGCATTGGGGATGCAGAGGTGCACAAGACATTGTTTCTGCTGTGAGGAGCTCACGTCCAGTGGGGATAATGACAAATGAATAGAATTATTGTAGAGGTGAATGTAGGCACATAAACGTCCAACTATCTCTTAACCTGTCTTGACAACTTGCCCATTGAAGGATAGTGAAGCCTGTCTCTCAGCCTGAGATAGGATGTTGGTGGTGACAGTAAGGGGCAGCATAAGTGCCACAC
Organism: Nyctereutes procyonoides; assembly: GCF_905146905.1. Lineage (NCBI taxonomy): Eukaryota > Metazoa > Chordata > Mammalia > Carnivora > Canidae > Nyctereutes > Nyctereutes procyonoides. The sequence goes on along the minus strand of NW_026575146.1, from coordinate 60,087,076 downwards.
TACAAGTAGCTACTAGGTCTATATATGGTATAGAGGGGACTTACTCATTTTAAGTTGGGAGGTCTAAGAAGTCTTCCTTGTTTTTCCAAAAGAGGAAATTGAAGCCAAGAGGAGTTAAGTGAATAGGTAGGTGGGGGGTGGTGGGGGAGGCTGAAGAGCCTTCAGAACAAGAGGACAGAGTCCTACTCCTCGCACTGCTCGCTCCTTCTCAGACCTCCACACCTTCTGCTCCTCTCTGCAGATAAAGAGCAGGTGAACTGTACATAGAGCAGCACAGGGGCCATGATCACAGACCTCTGTCCACTCTCTGTTTCATCTCATATCAGCCGTGGGAATTAGAACAAATGACTTTCTCTCTTGGTACCTGTTTCATTATCTGTAAAATAGGCGTAAATACAAAATGTAGAATGTTGTATGGATTAAGTGGTTTGAGACATGGAAAGTGCTCAGAAGGGGGCCTCTTGGCACATAGTAAGTACTAAGTAAGTGTTATTTATTCTTATGCTATTACATGATTGATGTGCTCAACCCATGATCATATTCGTAAAAATATGATTAAAACCTAGCTCATCTTCCCCCTCAGAATTACAATATAAAAAACTTCAATTCTTAATTGCAAAATGACACAGTATATCATTGTAAAATATATTTTAAATGTAAAAAAAGAGAAAAGAGGGGCACATGGGTGGCTCCGTCAGTTAAGCATCTGCCTTTGGCTCAGGTCACAATCCTTAAGTCCTGGAATCAAGCCCCACATCAGGCTCTGATCACAGGAAGCCTGCTTCTCCCTCTCCCTCTGCACCCTCCTTCCCAGCTTGTGCTCTCTCTCTCTCTCTCTCTCTCTCGCTCTCGTTCTCTCTGTCTCAAATAAATAAATAAACCTTAAGAAAAATAAAATAATAAATAAAATAAAAATGAACTTTAAGAAAAATAAAAATTAAATAAAAATTAAAAAGAGAAAAGAGTATCCAAATGCCCATGCCTGAGATACTACTTGCTAATACTTTGGTGAACATAATTTTCTATAGCTCTCTGGACACACATATATAAACGTAATTTTGAGACGTCATTATATTAAGATGCTGTCCACTGAACTGCTTTTATCACTCATCAAAGATATTGTGAGCATCTTTCCATGTCAGTAATTATAGATCCCATGATTTCTTGTTAAACTGATGAGTATGTCATTGTATGGCTACATCACAATTTATTTAAGCCATCACTATTGATGGCCATTTATGTTATTCCCAATATTGTTGATAATACAAAACAGTAGCACTGTAAATGACCCCACCGAGTCAGCTCTGGGCCCTTGTCTGATTGTTTCCTTGGGAAAACTTGCTGTAAGTGGTATCTCTGGATCAAAGGGTATATACCTGAAGACATATGTCCCGGTAGAGTAATACATGTTGTGGAAAGACAGATTAGCTAGTCACCTGACTTGATGGCATTTACAAAGCCACTAACTTGTGGGTTTTATAGCAACTCAGGACCTACTTGTGGGAGGGCAAGTGAGCCAGTGGTCATTTTGTAGGAGGGCAAATATTTGGAGGCAGTCTCTGCCCACAAGTTTCAAACATGTTCCTGTACCACCAGCAGGTAGTTTTTCAGATCTGAGAAGGAACTCAATGGGAGAATTTACTGATCTCATTAGGCTACCAGTGCCATACAATTTCTCTGAATATCTGGCTATTCTAGGAAGTCAGAGTAAGGAAGTTCATTTGACTGCAAACATCACTTGACTTGAGAAACCTTCTGAGGGTATAATGTCCAAGGGTATTTTGCTCCAGTCATGTCAGAAACAGATTTTTCCTAGCCTCAAGTTTTCCTCATCACTTGGCCAATAATCCTGAGCATTTCCCTTAGCAAATAAAGCTGGAATGTACAGCAAGAAACACAAGTGGTGGCCACGAGACTCTGTACCTTCTACTGCCCAGAAAGTAATAGAAGATGAATTGAGTATGGAAAGGAAATGGGCACAGACTGGACCATATCCGGACTTGGCCAGTCAGACGAGCTCTTCCTACAGGTGGATAAAAGTGAAGAAACACCTGGCCCTTCACTCTAAACCAGAAGTCAGCCACTCCACTTATTTCATTCCAGCCTCCTTTCCTGACCACATCTGACCCTGTTCTAGGGTGGGACATTCCATCACACAGGCTTGGTGTGGGAGAGGACTGCTCTGGAGGAATTAATGGAGCGACCAGTCCTACTAGTAGTAATTCCTAGCTGGAGAGGAAAACAGTAATACAGCCTAACATCCACAAAGTCTGAACACTGCCAGGGCAATCCCCAGTGCTTTATGTGTATTAACTCAATTAACTCTCACAACAACCCTAGAAGGTAGGTATGCTCATTGGTCTCATTTTATAAATAGGGAAACTGAGGCACTTAGAGGGTAGACCATTTGCTGAAGGTCATATATTGAGAAAATGGGAAAACTGAGATTCAACTCCCATAGTCTAGCTCCAAATTCTTTTATTGATGAGTGTTCCTCTTCATGTTTGTAATAATGGCCATCTATCTTCAACCAGACACTCCCAAAATAATCAGAAAAAAACATATATGAGGGATAATTTTAGAGAAGCCAATGGGAGTTCTTCAGCCTGTTGGTCAAAGAGAGACCTCTTAAGAGTATCAAACCTGACAAATAGGGGCAACTGGGTGGCTCAGTCATTGAGTGTCTGCCTTTGGCTCAGGTCCTGATCTTGGGGTCCTGGGATTGAGTTCCACATCGGGCTCCTTGCAGGGAACCTGCTTCTTCCTCTGCCTGTGTCTCTGCCTCTCTCTCTCTCTCTCTGTCTCTCATGAATAAATAAAATCTTAAAAAAAAAACCTGACAAATGAAAGAGGATTGAATGAAGCCCCTCCTTGGCCTGTTATAAAAGAGAACAGCATCTTTAGGGGCAGAATTATGGGGATTTGTGACATTATCTGACGCTGACGTATTTTGCATTAAAAGTAGGAGATACATGGGTATCTTTGCTTCAGCTCTAGTCCCTTTACCCTCCCTTCCCGTTCCCTCTGTCCTTTTTCCTCATAGGCTGCAGCTACTTGGTATCCAACAGGCATATATGCATTATCGATCTCTCTCACATGCAAACACTGATATGTGTGTATCTATATGTCCATATCATCTATCTAAATATATATACATAGATACTTCTTTTTTTTTACATAGATACTTCATACATATAAATACATCTCTACAAATTGTTAATTTTCAGAAAATGTTATTCAGTGGACAAATTTAACAACCATTTTATTCCATATATGGCATGTCTAAAGTCATTAAGTTATGACCTCACTGTCCAATAAAACAGGAAGATAGTTGAGTTAAATGTGGTGCCTAAGGCTGTCGAAGGCCCACCCAGAGGCCTGAGCCATGACATGATACTATGAATGAAGAGACAGAGTAAGTTACTTACTGGAGTAAGTGACCCAAAAGAGTGGACAGAGTTAGTAAGCTGCAGTGCATTGGCTGGAAAGGAAGGAAATTGGACTGGCTGGGAGGGCTGGCCTGAAGAGGGAGAGCAGTACATTTCCATTATGGTCACAACAGCCAGGATACTCACTCCTTGTCCAGACCCACACTGGGCAGTCAATGCCTCTTTTCCCCCTAGCAGATTTAAGGATAATCGCAGTACTTTAATTTGCCACAAGCTCACTTGCAGAAGACATTTGCTGTGTCTTTTCAGTAGATGTATGTGTGCACATGTGCGTGTATGACATCATTCATTTCCAGTAACTTCTTGAAGTTCAAACCAGAGCACTCTCATAACTATCCTGATTTTGAGGAAGTTAGTCTTCTGTCATACTTTCCTCTCTCCACATTACCCCTTGGTTCGCCAATTGTAACTCCTCTCTTTATAAAGGCACCACACTTGAGTCTTCCCTCACTGTCCACAGAATTCCCCAGGGTCTCTCTTTCACTTAATCCAGGAGAAATATCAAAGAGAAACTTCTTTCTGAGCTCCATGACCTACATTTATAAATTGTTCTTAGTAGCAGTTTGGGTTTTTCTGGATCCACTTTTTCTAAAAGTCCCAACTGTGTTCCTAACTTAATTATCTTATTTACCCAGAAACGCCAAACCTCTTGAAGAACAATATTTATTCTTTCTAGGCAATATGATGAATCAGTTTTGGGACAAAGAAGGATCTATATCTTAGGATTCTAGGACTTATATAGAATATCCAGAAAGGATTTACGGCTGTTCACAAGGATCTCTAACATACAACAGAAGACCACAAATGGAAAGTGGGCCAAGAAAAGGGAGGGATATAAGCATAAAGCCAAACCACTGAGTCTCCTCTTCTTCCCGGGCACAAGCCAGGAGTCCATGCTCCCTGTCAGAATATACAGGCTTATTGTGACTGAGGTACCATCTGCGTTTTCCCAGACTTATGATGCCTATCACCTGACTGTTCTCCCTGCTTCTATGGCACTTCTACATTGCGCCAAAAGTGATCTCAGAACACAAGCAGGATCAATCATTTTCCTACTTAAAACACATTTAGAATGGAAACCAAACCCTTACCATGTACCCAAAGTCCTACTTGGCTCCCTTTTCAATTTCATGCCTTTCTCTCTACCTCCCTTGCTACTCTCCTGTCACTCTAGCCTCCTTTGTATTCCCCTGATCAAGTCAAGCTCAGTCTCACCTCAAAGCTTCTGCTCGATGTACACCAACTTTGTACAGCTCAGGTTAAATGTTACCTTTTCAGAGAAGTTCCTGCTCTACTCACTGTGTTTATTTTTTATTTATCTTTTTTAATATTTTTGTTATTTATTCATGAGAGACACACAGAGAGAGGCAGAGACACAGGCAGAGGGAGAAGCAGGCTTCATGCAGGGAGCCTGATGTGAGACTCGATCCCTGGACTCCAGGATCACACCTTGGGCCAAAGGCAGGCTTTGAACTGCTGAGCCACCCAGGGATCCCCACTCACTGTGTTTAAAATCAGTTCCTGACCTTTTAACTTTACCTTGGTCTCATATTTATTGGTATTATTGTACTTATGTGGTCATGTTTTTGTTTATTATTTGTTTATTATTATTCCACCTCCACCCTCAGACCCCCATCTAGAGTGTGAGGTCCACGAGGCAGGAGCCATGCCATGTTTGATTTGTTCTCTCTTAAATCTTCAGGATCTACCTCGAAGCTTGACATGTAGTAAATACTCAGTAAATATCAGTTGGATGAAAAAATAAAATTGGTTCTAAGCTTTCCAAGCCACAATTGGACAGTTAATTAATATTTCCGAGATTGGGCAGTAAAACAAAACAACTTCTCCCATGAGGAAACGTAACTATTTTGGCATTAAGATCAGAGGGACAAAAAGAAAAAAAAAAGATCAGAGGGACATTTTTTTCCTAGTGTTCCTTAGAAAGCACACTGTGTACTGAAGTGAAGAATGTCTTCATCCACATTTTTAGATTATACTCAATGACCAGTTTCAAAAAGCTGTTTTTGTTAAAAACAACCTGAGTAGAAGCCAATGACATTATAGCTATTTCCATTCAATGTACTCTTTGCTGGGATATACCAATACCAATATGGTTTTGTCCAGATGCTCATCTATAGCCAACACTGATAGCTCTCCTTCCAAATTTATATACTTCTCCTTTCCCAGCTGGACTATATGGTCCAGCCTCCCTTGCAAGTGGGTATGATCATGTGACTGAATTCTAACCAATGGAGAGGAAATTATGTGCCCTGTTTCCAAACTTGGCTCATAAAAACCTTCCACTGAGCTCCCCTACCTTTTATAGTTTAATAAGCTGTAAGGAGACCCCCAAGGAAATTTTGGAAACAACATACTAAATATTACAGAGCCATTATCCATCTGAGTCCTTGAATGACTACACAGAGCAGACTGCCTACTTAGGTGGATACGGATCCTGTTTTGTTTTGTTTTGTTTTTTTAAAGATTTTATTTATTTATCCATGAGACACACACACACACACACAGAGAAAGAGAGACACGCAGCGACATAGGCAGAGGGAGAAGCAGGCTCCCTGCAAGGAGGCTCTGATCCTGTTTTGTTTATAGAAATTTTACATGCCTAGGGACAGAACAAATTTATTCTTCCATGAATTCATGTTCAGCATTTACAGTATGCTTGAGGTTTTTTAACTCATGTAATTAACTCATGTAATCATCCTAACAGCTCTCTTAAGTGACTATTATCATTGGCTCCATTATACACATGAAGAAACAAAGAAGTTAAATAACTTACCCAAGGTCAAATAAACAGGAAGCAGCAAAACTGTAATTCAATCCCAAACAGCCTAACTCTAGAGTCTCTGTTCTCAATCACTCTACTATCCTATTTTCTTTTTATTTTTTTGCTTTTTTTATTTTTTATTGGGGGGAGAGAAGTTAAGGTGGCATAAAATCAAATTTGTGTTATAACTTTAGAATGTTAAATGTAATCCCATGGTAATCACAAAGAAAAGAGCTATAGAATATATACCAAAAGAGAGAGAGAGAGAGAAAGGGAATTAAACGTTTTCTACAAAAAAAAAAAAAAAAAAAAGAAAAGAAAAAAATTAAAGCAACTCTTAAACATTTAAAATAAAACTAATACCAGTCTTTCTCAGACTTTTTGAAAAGACTAAATAAGAGAGAATACTTCCTAACTTATTCTCTGAGGCTAGTATTACCCTGATACCAAAGCCCGACAAAGACACTGCAAGAAAACTACAGACCAATATCTCTTATGAACACTGATGAAAAAATCTTCAATATACCAGCAAACTGAAGTCAGCAATATCTCAAGTAGATTATACATCATGACCAAGTGAAATTTATTCCTGTAATGCAAGAATGGTTCAACATATGAAAATCAATAAATAATACTCCACATTAACAAACTGAATAAAAACCCCACATGAGTCTCTGTTGATGCAGGAAAAAGCATTTGGCAATATTCAATACCATTTCATGATGAAAAGAACATTAAAAAAACTAGGAATATAAGGAAACGATCTCAGCATAATAAAAGCCATATATTAAAAAGTCCATAGCAAATATACTCAATGGTGAAAGACTGAAAGCTTTACATCCAAGATCAGGAGCCCGGCAAGGATGTCTGCTTTCACCACTTCTAGTCAACATAATATTGAAAGTTCTAGCCAGAGCAATTAGGCAAGAAAAAGAAAATGCTCAGATTGGAAAGGGAGAAATAAAAATATCTCTGTTCAGAGATGATATGATCTTACATGTAGAAAACTCTAAAGCTACCACAAAAAAAACAACTGTTAGAATGAATAAATGAGCTCAGCAAAATAGCAGGATACAGTCAATACACAAAAATCAGTTACATTTGTATATACTAATAATGTACAACCTTAAAAGGAAATTATTTTTTAAAATCCCATTTATAATGGCATCAAAAAGAATAAAATACTTAGGAGTTAACTTAACCAAGGAGGTGAAAGAATTTAAAAATGACAACTAAAAATCGTTGCTGAAAAAAATTAAAGAAGAAACAAATGGAAACTCATCCCATGGATTAGAAAGCTTAATATTGTGAAGATATTAGTGCTACCCAAAGTGATCTACAGATTCAGTGCAATCTCTATTAAAATGCCAATGGTATTCTTTGCAGAAATTAAAAAAAAAAACCCATCCTAAAATTTATATGGAATCTCAAGGGACCCCAAATAGCCAAAGCAATCTTGAAAAAGACCAAAGCTGAAGGATTCACACTTCCTGACTGCAAAGCTTACTACAAAGCTAGAGTAATCAAAACACTACAGTACTGATATAAAGACAGACATATGGGCCAGCGGGATAGCACAGAGAACCCAGACATAAACCCTCACGTATTTGGTCAAATGATTCTTGACAAGCTTGCCAAGACCATTCAAGAAGTAAAGAACAGTCTTTTAAACAAATGGTGCCAGGGAAACTGGATATCCACATGCAAAAAGTGAATTTGGAGTGTTATCTAACACGATATACAAAAATTAACTCAAAATGGATCAAAGACCTAAATGTAAGAGCTAAAATTATAAAACTTCTAGAAAAAAAACATATGGCAAAAATTTTTAGGAAATTGGATTTGGCAATGAGTTCCTGACTATGGCACCAAACACACAGGCTTCAAAAGAAAATATAAACTGGACTTCATATGCCATTGGATGGCATATGCCTGAGCAGTGGTATGCAGATCTTCATGAAGACCCTGGCCTGCAAGACCATCACCCTGGAGTTTGAGCCCAGTGACACCAATGAAAATGTGAAGGCCAAGATCCAAGATAAAGGAGACATCCCTCCTGACCAGCAGAGGCTCATCTTTGCAGGCAAGAAGCTGAAAGATGGCCGCACCCTTTCTGATTACAACATCCAGAAAGAGTTAACTCTCCATCTGAAGGGTGGCTGTTAATTCTTCAGTCTTGAATTCTTATTGCCCAATGATGGCATTGCTCTGCACTCTGGTCATTGCCCCAATTTCAGTTTAGAAATTACCGGTTTCAGTAATAGCTGAAATAGTTTCAGTAATCACTGGTTTTTTCAATAGCTTTTCAAAAAAAAAATATTTTTTTAAACAGTACCATAGTTTTTTTTAAAAAAAGATTTTATTTATTTATTCATAAGAGACACAGAAAAAGAGAGAGAGAGGCAGAGACACAGGCAGAGGGAGAAGCAGGCTCCACACAGGGAGCCTGATGCAGAACTCAATCCCTTGACCCTAGGATCAGGCCTTGAACAGAACGCTCAACTGCTGAGCCACTCAGGTGTCCCAGCTTTTCAAAATGTTAATAAAAGTTTTGTTGCATGGTAAAAAGAAGGAAGAAGAAGAAGGAGGAGGAGGAGGAGGAGGAGATCCTGCAGGTGACTTGTGACCGGTGTCGTGGCAGTTTCTGCACTCAGCTCTGGATCACAGCTGCAAGCATGGGAGCCACCCCATCAGCACAGCCAGGTGAGAAGAGAGGCTGGCTCTGACATGCTGGCTCACATACAATGACATCAGTAGAACTGCCTGACCCCGACGGTGAGGATAAGGCAACTTTGAGTATTGTACCAAACTAAGTTGTTGAGGTCAAGTGTTTGTTGTAGGGGTCTGGGTGAATATAATCTAAATTAAAATTGGATTCTAAATTTTAAAAAATGTTTTTTCATTTTGCAGATCCAAAGACAATGCCAACATTGTAATAAGGTAACCTAAACAATGGGAGAAACTGGGACATCTGGGTGGCTCAGCGGTTGAGCATCTGCCTTCCACTCTGGTGGGATCCCAGAGTCTCTGCATGGGGTCCCACAGGGCTCCCTGCATGGAGCCTGCTTCTCCCTCTGCCTCTCTCTTTATGTCTCTCATGAATAAATAAATCGAGTCTTAAAAAAAAAAAAGGAATGGGAGAAACTATTCACAAATCATATATCTGATAAGGATTAATATGCAGAACTCCTAAAAGTCAGCAACAACAAAAATCTGATTAAATATTGGGCAAAGGGCTTCAATAGACATTTCTACAAAGAAGATACACAAATAGCCAATAAGCCCATGAAAAAATGCTCAACATCACAATGCTTCCCAACATCACTGGGGAAATGCAAATCAAAACATGTCAAGATACCATCTCACACCCTAGAATGGCTACTGCCAAAAAGCCAGGAAAATAACATGTTGGTGAGGATGTGTAGAAATTGGAACACTTGCACATTGTTAGTGGGAATGTAAAATGGTACAGCCACTATGGGAAACAATGTGGCAATTCCTCAAAAAATTAAAAATGAGATTGCCATATGATCCAGCAATTCCTATTTTGAGTATATATGCAAAAAAAAATTGAAAACAGGGTCTCAAAGAGAGATTTGTATATCCATATTCATGACAGCATTATGTACAATAGCTAAAACTTGCAGGCAACCTTGGCGCCCACTGTCAGATGGATAAGCAAAATATAGTGCATACATTCAATGGAATATTATTCAACCTTAAAAAGAAAAGAAATCTTGACATATGCTACAACTGGATGAACCTTAAAAATATTATGCTAAGTGAAATAAGACAGTCACCGACAGACAAATACTGTGATTCCATGTACGTGAAATATTTTAGAGTAAATCAAAATCATAGACAGAAACCATAGATTGAGGGCTGCCAGGGGCAAGGGGAAGTAGGTGATAGGGAGTTATGTCATGGGTATAAAGTGTCAATTTTTAAAACAAAAAGAGCTATGAGATGGTGGTAATGATTGCACATGAGTACACTTAAAAATATACACTTAAAAATGGTTAAGATGTTAAGTTTTATGTTCTGTATATTTTACCACACACACAAAAAGCAATAGCATCATGGGAAAAAGAAAAAAGATTGTGTGAGTTAGAGTGTGTATCTACCCATGAGGGTAGGAAGAAGAGCTTAACCTGATAAAGGGTGCTCGCTTCGGCAGCACATATACTAACCTGATAAAGGTATCAGGTATTATTATTGATAATTGATATTATCCACATGGTGGAGAAATAAACCCATTTATTTGTCTTAGTATAGCAAATCCATATACCACAGCCTGGAAAAGATTTGAAACACAGCCCTACGGGATCTTTTGATCTTTGAATCAGTATAATGATCTAATTGAATTAATACATTTACAAAAAGTCATGCTGCTATAGTAAATTTTGATGATGCATCAGATATGAAGCCCAGACTCTGCAAGGTATCTTGCATGTGGCCCTGCCTCAAACCATTACCTTGTCATCCTTATGGCTCTAATGGGAGTGTCGCCTATATCAGTTTAAAGCCCTGTGGAGTAAAGAAGTTTCTTAAAAGGCAGAGATTGTCAAAGTGTGGCCTGGGGGCTAAATCTGATCTACTCTCTGCTTTTGTAAATAAAGTTTTATTAGCACACAGTCACACTCATTTGTTTATATATTATGTATGGCTGCTTTTGCACTGTAATGGTAGAGCTGAGTATCTGCAACAGAGATCACATGACCCACAAAGCCTGAAATATTTGCTATCTGACCTTTTACAGAAAATTTTAAAATGCCCACCCCTATTATAAGGGAGTAGGGAGGAAGGAAGGATAAAAGGGACAGGTTGGAGGCTCACTGTGGGGATCTTGAATGGGGAGGACAAGGTGTTTGTTCAGACTTTATCCTTCCTTCAGTGAGGAGCAACCATAGTACTAAGAAAAGACTATGACAGAAATATACTGAAAGAGAATTAGTGGCTTTATTATTATTTTTATTTATTATTATTAGTGGCTTTATAAAAAATGTTGAGAAAATGAGGGCTAAAAACAAAAGGCAGGGAGCATGATTAGGAGGAACCTGCAGTTATTCAAACTGAAGTGGTTAGGGTCTGGAGCAGACACTGTTGGTTGTCTGCTACCATTCAAACTCCAATTTTCCGTGGCAGCAAGGCCCTGACTTTGTTAAGGTATCTATCCTTATGTGACCCAGAGAAAGATGATCTCATCCCTGGCTCCTGGGTAAATCCTTGCCAGGGGATTTCAGGGGTGGGTAAATGACCCGGTTATGGCCAATGAGACCCACAAGGTATGCTCTGCTGGGTGTGGAAAGTGGAACTACCATAGCTGTCTTGATATAAGCTTGAGTATAGAGTCAACCACCCAGTAGAGTGGGGCCAAGAGGATTGCAGAGAAACAGAGACAGAGCCATTCTACCTGTATATTTCATGCTATTTAAGATAATCATCTTCCTATTGTTTAAGCCAATATGAACATCCTGACATAAAGGCCAAGAGAGTATCAGTAACAGAGAGTTCACAAAAGAAGTAGTTGGAACAAGGGATTTGTGAAAGAGGATTAGATCAAAATTGAAGCTCAGCTATGGGAAAAAGGGAGGAGTAAATTTGGTCCTGAGATTTTTGTTCTGGTGACTGGGAACCTAAAATCCATGAACAGAAATGGGGAAGTGATGGGCATGGCCCACTGTCTTTGTTTTAGTCAAGTTATTGTCCTGTGAGGCCAATAGACATCCCAAGAGGGGATCTGCTTTGCATATTGCTACATGACTACTCCAAACATGAGAACATGAGACAAAGTTTATTTGATCCTACAGTACTGTAGCTGTGAGCAGACACTTTAGGAATGCAGTTGTATGCAATATTTTTTTATTATAGGTATTTAAGTTATAATAGAAAGGATGTATTGAGAAAGGATGTATTGTCCCATAGTGGTGGTTAGATTGGAATAAAATCACTTCCTTGTAGAATTCAAATACCCATTTTTTTTTTTCAGGGTGAGAGAGCAAAATATTTTTCTAAACTTAGAGTTCACTGAATTTATAGTAGAAAAAATACATGTAGGTATGCATAAGTGTAACTTAATTTCTTTATTTTTAAAAAAATATACTAAATCCTATGTTCACCTACTTTTGAAATAATGCACAAGGAAGAGAAGATATCCAATAAACAAGTAAATGGTGAGTATGTTTTTATACTTTTATAAAGAGACAAACACATTTATTCAGACTGAATAAAGATTTGGGGTGAAAATGGGTAAAACAGTAGGAGACAGAGATGCAGTATCTTTTCATTGCATGAATCCCCCCAGCTGTCATGGTAATAGCCAGGGCTGCAAGTAAAAATCACAACCTCAAGTATTGTCCTAGTTCCAAGAGGAAAATTTCAAATTCATTAATACTGCTTTAACAACATTTTCTAGACAGAAACAAAATAAAACAAAAACCAAAAAAACAAACAGGTTGATCAATGTAACAGAACAGAGTCCAGGAATAGATAAATAGATACATAGATATAGATACAGTCAACTGGTTTATTGATAAAAATGACACTGCAATACAGTGAGGGAAAAGATGGTTTTTTCAATAAATGGTGTAGGGACAACTGGTTATCCATATAATTTTGTAAAAATGTACTTTAACCCCCTACCTCACGTGATGTGTAAAAAATTAATTTCAGAAGGACCGCAGACCTAAATGTGAAAAATAGTCACTATTTAGAAGAAAACATGGAAAGAGGTCTACTTGATGTTGGAGCAGGCAAAGTTTGGTTAAACAGGACCCACAAAAAAATAAAGGGAAAAATTCGTAAGTAGGACTATATAAAATCAAGGGCATTTTGTTCATCAAAAAGACCCCATTAAGAAAAAGAATAGACAACACATAGCATGTGAATATATCCGACAAATGACTTATATGTAGAATTTGATAAGAATTCCTATAAATCAATGATAGACAAATCTAATAAAAAAAATGAACAAAACATTTAAAAAGACACTTCCTGAAAATGTATTGCCACATGGCTGATAAACACATAGAAAAGAGCTCAACTCCATTAGCCACCAAGGCAATGCAAATTAACACCATAATCTGATGTCTGCAGATTCACCAGAATGCCTAAAATAAAAGCAACAACATGCCAGATTTGGGTGAGAATCTGGAGCAACTGTGGTTCCCATACAGTGATATGGGGAATGCAAATTGGTACATTTCCTAACATTTCCATACCATTCCCCAGAAATTCTCTCTCATGTATGTATATACCAATGATTCTGCAACGGAACTTACCAGATATGTACTGAACAGAAATGAGTTCAAAGGTTCATCAAAGACATAGACTGCAATATCTAGAGCAACACTAGTCAGATTAGCCCCCCCATTGCCTGGAAAAACAAAAATGTGCAGGCAAACAAACGTCAGACTGCTTCTGGAGTTGTCCAACTCAGGTAGGTATCAATATGCTATGCTGGTCCAATAGTATTAAACTTTGAAACCTCTTCATTAACATGATTCATAAATTATTCAAGTGTAGTGTAGTACGGAGTTTAAGAGCTTGGGCTTTAGGATGTTTGCATCCTGCAGCTGGAGCTTCCTAGACATGTGATTTTGATCAAGTTATCTAAACTTTTTTGTTCCTCCATTTCTTCATCTGTCAAGAAGAGATAGTAACAGTACTTTCCTCATAGGTTTTTTGTTTCTTTTTGGAAGACTAATTGAATCAATACACACAAAGGCATGGCAAATATTGCCGAAGTGGTAGTAAATATTTTTTAAGATCTTAATACTATTTATTAAATCCTTTTATATGTTCTAGTGCTCTGATATGGCACTAGAATGGATGCAACCACAAAAATACCACATTTGGGTTAGAATCAATGAAGCACGAAAATACATGAACTAACTTTGCAAAGGTTTGATAAAATAGGACTTCAGTGGTAGGGAGTATAAAAGTTGAGTTCAAACTGCTTCAATTATTTTCTGGTGCATCTGTGTTATGAAACACAGTTTCTGACTGTGTTATTTGTGTCTTTTGTTTTGTTTTAGGAAGAGGAAGAGCTATGCTCATAACGTATGTTTCAGTCTTTGTGTTTTTAAGGGCAGAGTAGATGACTCGTGTTGGGGTAATCTCTCTCTCCATAAAGCCTAGCAGATACAGTAGGTGCTGAATGAATGTTCAAATAAAGAGGACAAGTTCTCACTTACAGTGTGCTCAGTTCTGTTTAGTTAGAAACCAACCAGGGTCATTGTTTTGCTATCATTTGTTTTCAATTTGACTGAAGAATAGGCAGAAATATTTAACTTGAGGTGTAAAAAGAGGAATTGCTCTATACTAGAAAATTGCTCTAAACTAGAAATTTGTTCTAAAATTACCAAGGAGTGGAGCATCTTTCTTTAAAAACAAAACACAGCTATCCAAGTGAACATTTTCCAAATTTTCCCTAAATAAGTTACATTGTCTGTGTAAGTAATTTCTACTTTATAGTAGCTCAGCATTTACTGACATGAGAGACCCAGATGAATCAAAAATGGATCAATGCCAAAATTTTAAATGTGCAAATTGAAAAAGAACAGAAATTCTAGTTAATTTTAACATAATGAAAAATTCCAAAATTATTAAGATGATCAAATTAGATCTTCAACCCAGCACAACTTTAATTCACAGTTATTTTACTTTGTAGTAAGAAAAATTAAACATTTCAGCTTTAAATTTTTTTATTTTTAAAAATAAAGTCTTAATAATAAATACCAAATTAATTTCGATTTATTATTTTTTTTAAAAAAATTTATTTATTTGAGAGAGAAAGAGACAGCATGAGTGAGGGGAGAGGCAGGGGGAGAGGGCGAAGCAGACTCCCCACTGAGCAGGGAGCCTGATGCCAGGCTCAGGCCCAGGACTCCAGGATCACGACCTGAGCCAAACGCAGACACTTCACTCACTGGGCCACCCAGGCATCCCGGAAAATTAATTTTTATTTAAAAAATGGTTTTAAAGTCATCCATAATAATACCAGCCTGGTTAGATTCACAGTTCTTGAAACTTAAAATATTTTAATAAATTATTTCTTGGCATCCATACTATCAATACACAAACTGATTGCACCATGCTTTCTGCTAAACACATTAGAGGTGGCGAGACCTCACTCCATTTTACCCAAGGAAACAAGCTCACTGAAGTTAAATGACATACCCAAAGTCATAGAGTTAACCAGACTGGAACTTGGGGTCTGCCTCCAGGTCCCTAAGCAACCTTTGATTCTTCTCCAAATATGCATACATTTCTCAGTACAGCTAGATTTTTTTCCCTTCCATAGTCACCCCGAAATGAAGCAAGTTTTAGAGCAGTTGTAGGTACAAACAAGGATTTGTTGTTTTTGTCTTTGGTTTTCAGTTTTCTTCTAGATGCCTGAATCATTTTAATCCAGTTTTAAAGTCCTCGAGCCTCTTCAGTGTCCTAGAAAATGACCATTTTGTTTGGTCTCCTATATGTTAGCATTTATAACTTATTTCAAGCTTGCTAAGAGACATGGTTTACAGATAAAGACTGTTGAGAGTCATTTGTTGTTGCTGATATCAGCTTTTTTATTATTCAGGCTTGACGTGGCATTTTCTTCAATTCTCACGGCAAAAACAGTTCTTCTAATCAGTTTCAGTTATGTAAATTTTGTTGTCTATTGAGTAACTTCTCCGTGATCTTGCTTTTTTTTTTTTTTTTTTCATTTTCACAACTGCAGAGAATTGAGGTGAAAACAGCTTTTGTAATTTGTCAAAGATGGGATGCTTGACCTTTGGGCAGACAGCAAAGCTTCCCATGGAGAAGCCACGCCTAAGTTTGGGAGATTTTGATAGCCACCAATAAGCCCCCCAAAACTTTCACCTTGCCGTTATACAAAAACTTTACTTGGGTTAAAACTCAGTTCTCAGAGTGAATACATATGTTGGGATCATTCTTGCAAGTTTCCCCAAGGTCCAAATGTAGTTATTTCATATCTATGGAAGCATATCTCCTGTCTATAGTACCATAAACAATGGGTTGATTTGGTCTGTTCATTCTTTATAATAGTATCATTTATTATCATGTGGATCCAAATCCACAGCTGCTTACATCAGAGCCCATAAATAAATTGATTGTGCTTCACCATACTCGAGGCTGTACTGGTGGTGAAATAATTGAAAATTAGGGAAAACGCAAATGAAAAAAAAAAAATTCAGTCCAGCTGGGTTCAAGTCCAGCTGGGTTGAATTTAGTTGGTTAAACTCCTTCACCACTGATGTTTATATTTGGTTTTATACATTAATGAGTTATCATTTCCTTACAAGTATGTAAAAATTCCTGGAAGGCAAATAATTGAGCACAGACTTTAAAAATTATAATTTATTTGGAATAGGTAATATGTTCACATGATTCAAAAGTCAAAAGGTCCTACCAGTACAATTCTCCCACTAGGAACCCAATCTGCCACTCCAAAAGCAACCGGTCTTAATAGCTTCTTATGCATCCTTTCAGATACACATTTTTTGAATATACAAAATTGTGTATCTACATTTTTTCCCTTTTTTAAAAGATTTTATTTATTCATGAGACACACACACACACACACAGAGAAAGAGAGAGAGGGGCAGAGACACAGGCAGAGGGAGAAGCAGGCTCCATGTAGGGAGCCCAATGTGGGACTCGATCCCGGGGTCTCCAGGATCACGCCGTGGGTGGAAGGTGGTGCTAAACCGCTGAGCCAACCGGGCTGCCCCATTTTTTTCCTTTTTAAAAAATGCAAAATTTGTATCTGGAAGGATACATAGAGTTACATAATATACAAAATACTAAGTAACTATCTGTGCAATACATAATTAATATAATATACAAAGCAAGCATACTGTACCCTCCTTTTGTAGTTTAACATTAAATGTGTCTCAAAGACCTGTTTCATATCAGTACAGAAAAAACTTCCTTATCTGTTTATGTGGCTAATACAGCATTTTCTTGTTTGGATTGTGCCACCCCATTTATTTAACCAGTTCCCTCTTGATGGACATTTGGGTTATTTCCAGTGTTTTGCTATTATAAACAATGCTGTAATCCTCACACATATATCATTTTTCACATGTGAGAATGTAACTGTAGGGTAAATTTCTGTAAGTGAAATTCCTAGGTCATATATAATTCTGATAGATATTGCTAAATTACCCTTTTCAGAGGTTGTACCAGTTTACATTCTCACTAAAATGTCAGGGACCACAAATTTTCTATCATTAAATTTATCTTGTATGCAAAAAAATAAAAAATTAAAATTAAAAAATTAAAAAAGAAGCTACTCTCCATATGCTATGGCCTGGATGTCTGTGTGCCCCCAAATTCACATGCTGAAATCCTACCCCTAAAGATGATGGGGACTTTGGAAGGTTCTTAGGTCATGAGGATGAAGCTCTCATGAATGGGATTAGTGTTCCTATGAAAGAGACCCCACAGAGGTCCCGTGCACCTTTTACCATGTGAGGGGACAGCTAGAAGGTGCCAGTTACAAACCAGGAGGAGGATCCTGATCATAATACAACCAACCATGCGGGCTCCCCAGAAACGTCAGAAATAAATTTGTTGTTTATAAGCCTCCTGCTCTGTGGTATTTTGTTGTAGTAGCCTTAACAGACTAAAAACACATCATCAGTGGTAGCATCTTCTCCATTCTCCAGTGTCCAAGTTGAATCTGGTCTCATTGATGAGCTTCCTAGCACCTGGGATTTCCTCCATCCCCGACTTTATAACATTTGCTGGCCTCTCTTCTCACTGTCCGGAGACAGTTCCTTAAAGTCTCATATTTTCTAGCAATTGAATTATTACTTAATTCTTCTTGAATTTATGTATCATGTCTTCAGTTGGATGGTAAGCTCCAGAGGAGCATCAGCCACATTTAATATCTTTGACTCCTCTGCAACTTCTATAGAAGTTGTCGAATGAGGAACTGAGATGCAGTGAGATGTTGGTAGTGGAATTGTGGAAAATGTCAGTGGAATTTCAAGTATGAAAGTGCTACTTTCTGTGTCTCAGCACTGGCATGGACTGGGGAAGGGAAATCAACTCTTAGGCTACAAAGAAGGGAAGCAGAGGTAGGGAGAAATACATGAGGGAAAACCAGATTAGTATGTTGAGATTTGCCATTATCCTACCACAGAGCCTTCTTCTGGTAAACCCATTTGCTTCTTGAGAACTGTCCTCCTCCAAAATACAGGCATTTGGGACACCATCCTAACTCGGTGTCACCACCATTATAGTCATCCCTAGTGGACTCAGAGCACCAAATCTGAGAGTGTGTGATCCAATCTGAGAGTGTGGTCTCCAGTCCAGAGATTATGCAGGATTTGAGATTTGCCTCCTTTTACCTCCCCTTGAACCAGAATGCTGCTGCCTATTATCTTAGGCCTAACCTTGTAGTGGGTGTCCCTTCAGCAGGTCATAGGATCTTAACATTTCTGACCTCCCCTCCCGGTCTGGATCATCCCCTGGTTTGCCATCTGACCTGAGGGACTGAATTCTGAGGCCTGGGTGTGACCTCACTCCACTCCCATCTCCCTAGCTTTGACTATCCTTTTCCGCAAGAGATCAGAAAGCCACACTGACTGGTGTGCAAGTCAGGAAGGAATCTGTTTACTGGTTTCTTTGAATGGATATGGATATTCTAAACTGCCTGTCCATCCAATTCCACTTTTCTATATGATAGGATCTGCAATACTCTCATAAATCTGGAAAACGGAGCCAAATAATGATAGCTTAATTAAGAAATCAAGAAGTATCCATTTCAGCCAATTTGGCCACTTACTCTCTATTGAAAATTACATCATAGTCTTATATACATTACTTTTAAATGGCCATTTTATATTTTTCATTTGAAGGAAAAGACATAAGTAAATAATCAGCAAGAATTACAATAAAAACTGCTACTTGGTATATCTCATCATGAGCCGATGCTATTTAATGAGAGAATATATGTAATCCCAGTGTCTAGCATGGAATAGATGTCGATTGATGGTAATTACCACAACTGTTGATGATAAAACCCCACCACTAACAACTGTTTCAATTTCTTCAAATCTTAATTTAAAATATAAATAATTCTGGAAATATTTAAATTATAATAGGGGTAACTTGGTTTATTACACTAATTTCCTTTAAATTCTGGGGACCCGGACCAGGGAAAAATTATAAAAATGGAATGTATCTGTCTTGACAAATGTGATCAGTAACAGCAACAGTGCAAAAGTTAATTTTGAATTCTAATTTTTAAAATAGTAATCTATATGTTTTCTAAAATAGATAAAAATATATTTGACCCACTTGCAGCAGATAGTTGCATGCTTATAAAAAGGACTGGAGTAAAACTTTAATGAAAGCCTATGGTTCATTTTCAGGCCTATTTTCCTATAATATGAGCCCCCTGCCCTTCATTGTCACAAAATTCCAGCCAGAACCTTGGCCACTATAGCCAGCCAGGAAGACTGGTCATAAAGCTGATTTGTCCCGCCGCCCAGCACCCACTTAGCAGGCATAAATATGTCATCATCATTTCTACAGAGATACTGATATTCTTTCTTTAAAAACATCTAGCATCCAAAATACAGTCTTAGGAATACTCATCGTCATCATCTTTTGAGAGTGTCTGATTCAGAGAAATGATCACAAGTCTCTTTAAAGTCAGCTTAATGACTCAGCAACTGAGAGACCAACACTTCCTTGAATGACAAGTGTTGTCATATTTGACTTCAAACTAGAAATTTTTATGGCCCCACCCTAGACCAGGCCTCAAGCCTCTCCTTGGTTTCATGTTCGATGTCTCACTTCCTTTTCAGAATGTGAATTCTGGAATACATCCAGCTTTATAGGCACTAGGTTGCATATCCATGTTTACTGATCTGAGAAGAGTCCTCTCTGTGAGGAAAGCCCCTTTGTTTCCTTAGAGCTGTTTTGGGGACCACTCCTTCTCTCTCACCCTCCCTCTTGCAGATCTTCAATTTGTACAACACGATTTTGACTCTTTTCTTGGTATTGTCCTCAAACTACAGAGTAAGAGAGAATGAAAGTTTTCAATGCGTTCTTTTGAAAAAATTACTTTTTTTTGTATTTTTTCATTGCACAGAACTAAGAGTAGGCTGCATAAACAGCAGCCATGAAGTGAAGAACTAGGAAGATAGCTGAGATATCCCCCATAACTTTTCCCACCGGGACATTAAACTGGCTGTGGTTTTATGAGGCCTAGAAAACAAGACAATGGACATGGTGGTGCACCAAGGAACAAAATAAATAAAAATATTTTATTAAATTAATGCAGATGTAAACAATGACAATTAAAATGTAGAACTAAGTATCATTTCTGCCTATGTCATTTAGAGTAAAACACAAGACAAGAGGATAAAGTGCCTGACAAATTCAACACCACAAAGAGGAATGGAGTAAGCTCAGTCAGACTCCTTCCTTGTACTTCACAAAGGATGTTGTCATGCAAACGAGGGACACCGTACAAACGAACATGTACAAAAGGTAACAATGAGTTCTGTTAGAGACTCTGTTTCTTCAGCTTTGCCATGTGGCAAAACGAAGGTTTTCTTTGTCGATAATCCAGGTAAATGGCCAAGAGAGAAGGAAGACACAGGACCTCCTGGGAGACACGTGAACCTCAAAGCCTTTGAAAAGCAACGTCTTAGATCTATGTAGTGATGAGAACTGGTGGGACTCAGAGGTTCAGGCACAGCTCCTGACCTTTTTTAGCACAGGTGAGAGTCAAGGTACACTACTGGAATTTCCAAAAACAACAACAAAAAAAAAACCACCCATGTAATTTCACAACTGCAATATCAAAATCTAGTTTTCACTCAAGAGAAAACAGATAGGAAAAAAAACACAAGTTCCATACAGGATTCTGTCGAACAGAATTGGTAATAAGTCAGTCGTTAGGACTAGGTTGAGCCAGTGTACCCTGGAGAACCCAAGCATCTCACTTTGAGAAACACAAAATAAACCAAATCCAAACTCAGTCATGGAGCAAGCACTCAACAAATGCTGGTTGTTCAAATGTCAATGAAGCACATACTTAGTATGTAGTAAGTCTTATAAAAGTAATAACAGGCTATGGAAAAGCTAATCTAGAAATAAACAAGACCCAGTGTCTGACTTATGGGAACTTCACATTTGTTCCAACGGCACCATAAGAAGTAATATATTAAATAAGAATAGCCAAGTGCACAGCAGGTGAATAGTGTGTTACCATTTATGCAAAAAAGAGGAAGAAATAAAAAATATACTTTTTATATGTATTTCTACATACATTCCTAGAATATCTTTAGAAGACTATAAGAACAAAAGGCAAGAGTTGGTTGCTTCTGGAAAGGAAAACCAGGTATCTAGGAGGATGGAATGGGGACTTTTTAATGTCTCCTCTTGGACTTTCTGAATTTTGAATCATGGAAAGGTATGAATTCAAACTTCAATTGCACTTATATATATATATATAAAAGAAAGAACCACTGAGCAATACCAACACCATATACATGAGTGTCAGATTGCATGGCAAAGGCAAATAAATCAGATATAAATATAATAATAGAAAAGGCATTCGAGAGCTACTTTCCACAATTTTTTAAAAACACTGACTTATCTCCTAAACTAAAATCACTTTGATTAAAATGTATTTTCGACTTGCAAGGAACACACTGATGAAACGCCCTGGGGGGTATGCCCCCCGCCCTTTGGGAACCTTTCTAGACTCTCCTCTTCATGCCATCGTTCTCCTCCAACACCTTATACTATGACACTGCACTATACTGAAATGATGAATTCTCTTATCAGTCTCCCCCATGATACTGTGAGCTCCTGGGGGGAGAGGTACTTTGTCTTGCTTAGTCACCACCTGGCATAGTGACACGGCTGCTTCCTAAATGTTTGCTGAATGAATGAATTTCTTAAAGCAAAACACAGCTCTAGGCTGTATTCTAAAGGCGGGGGGCGGGGTACAGTTGTGGACATCCAGGGTCTGCTATTTACTCTCTCAGGCAAGTTACTCCATCTCTTCGCACTCTCCACTGTGAAATGGTATGGTAAGAGTTCCTACCACAACACAGCTGTCCTAGGCATTAAATGAGATTCTGTGTAGGATCCCACACAGTGGTTTACACGGATATTTAAAATGGAACAGATACTGCAGTAATATATATTACCTTCAGGTCTGAGAAGATTATTAGGATCAACCAAAGTACTGGAGGGTTAAATAAGGCAACGAATATCCTATAGAAATCATGGGTCTGTTCTCCTTGCTTCCCATGTCCTGGCGGCTGTGGAGGATACCAAACACCTTATAAATACTACATGTTTTATTGAACACACACAACTCACTAAGCAGTAAATGTAGTTTTGTGACAAAATTTTAACTTCTACTACAATGTGTCTTCCAAAGAAATCACTCACAACCACACTCACACAAGACTCCAAAGACTCAAAATAAATAGAAATAACATCCTTAAATACTGTTGCAACACTGGGACCTTCAGTCACACAGACAACAAATAGAGACGTTGAGCGAAGGCAAAGTGCACTTCTGCAGGAACTGACACATTAAATCAGGGAATCTCAACTTGTTTTCCTAGGATGAGCGATGGACGGTTCATGGGGAGTTCATCTTCCAGAAGTGTCCTTCCTTTCTTTTGTAGGTGCCTGTGATTCTCCCAGTCGTTTTGAAGTGCCAAAGTCTCCTTGCAGGCTACCCCCTCTACTCTTTATTACTTTGTTCTCCTCCTCTTCTCTCCCACCTTCCACTGGTCACCACTTGGGCCTTCTGAGCCCTATGTCGCCTGCAGCTTGCCTGGCCCTCTGCACTGCTCTGGTCATGAGTAGCTCTGCTGAACTCAAACCACAGGCCGAGAATCCCTGCTTTAAGATCAGGAGTTCCCATGCTGGATTATGTCTCTTCAAATTGTATATCTAGAGAACAATAATGACAGACATAACTCATATTTCCTAGATGATATAATAAATTTACATATTTACACAATTTTCTCTATATAATAGAGGAGGACCAACCACCTGGCTTGCCCATGTTTGTTCTGGCTTTGAAAACTGAGACTCTCATATCCTGAAAAACCCCTTAATTCCGGGCAAATGTAGAGAAGTGGTTGGTCACCCCTAGGACACTCCAAACAACATTCACTACTTAGTTTTACAAAACAGTTGAGTGGAATTGACCACATAATGAAACCTGCTTGAGCTCATTCAAATTAATTAGATCACTTTAAATTAGCACTGGTTGTGAAGTTTGGTTTCTAACAGCATTAAAAAGAATTAGAAATCTTAACATAACTTTCTTCTTAGTTCAATTAGCTGGGTGAGGTCTTTCTGACCTTCTATAAATGTAGACATTGGTGGTAAAATTAATTTAAGTGGATAGGTTAAGAGTAAGGTTCTATGGTCAGGCTAGTGGGCTCCAAAGCCTGATTTTTGTCAGGCATGTGTTCTTGGGCAATTTGATGTATTTTCCTGACCCTGTTTTCTCTAGTATAACATGGGAAATATCCTAGTATTTATCTCTTTGATTTGGTGGGGAGATTAACCTAGGCACTGCATATGAAGCAGCTAACACAGTGCCTGCTACTCACGTTTTATCTATCTACCTATCACTCACCCATGTAAGTCAATGTGTTCCCCTTTTGCAGGGAGGTGTTAGATGCTGAGCTATAAATCTAGCAGACAGAAGCTGCCTCCTCTCCCCATCCTCAAAGCTCTCAGGAAGCTACACTCCAGGCCATCTCTAAATCTCCTCGGGCTATGGGAGGA
Source organism: Nyctereutes procyonoides (assembly GCF_905146905.1). Taxonomy (NCBI): domain Eukaryota; kingdom Metazoa; phylum Chordata; class Mammalia; order Carnivora; family Canidae; genus Nyctereutes; species Nyctereutes procyonoides. The sequence continues at coordinate 60,063,046 of NW_026575146.1, read as the reverse complement.
GTTCTCATCTTACAGTCGTGAGGCAGTTCTAACAGCCAGCATTCCTTGAAGTGAGAAGAGAGCTGGTAAGTTATAACTAACTTTTTGTTTCTTTTTCTTTCAACCTCCTAACCCCTGCTAATATTCTCACCATTTCGTTTCTTTGAGTTCCTATCTCGGGTGCAACATTTTTCCACATCCATCATTCTCCCTTGAGGGGGGAAAAAAAAAAGGTCATTTTTATTCCCATGTAAAACAACTCTACATCCATCCCACACAGTGACTCAGTTTAAATTCCAAGTTCCTATGAAACATTTTTAACCCTCTAGGAAATCTGGTTAGATTTCTGAATTAATTACATGGGTTCCAACCCCTTAGGTCAATTCAATATTTAGGGCATATGCTTTTGCTCCTAGGTTTTATTTTATTTTAATGTTTATTTATTTTTTTAGTAATCTCTACACCCAATGTAGGGCTCCAAGCCACGACCACAAGATCAAGAGTCACATGCTATTCTGACTGAGCCAGCCAGGTGTCCCACTCTGAGATTTTTCTTTAGGAGTATACACCTTTATTCTCCATTCTTCCCTCAGAGATAGACCATATCCTCAGAGATAGTACCAGTATCCTGAGGTACTATATTATACATTAGTTTTCTAGCCATTCATAATGCCAACTAATTATTTTTCATGGGAAAATACTCAAAATGCAAGTTGGCAACAGTCATGTCCTTGGACAAATCAACTCCATCTCAGGATCATCATATCATTGAAAACTGATCCTTCTCTTCTGGCTAATAGTCTCAGTTCTGTTAAATACCTGTTCTTTAGAAAGAGCTGACCTCCACTCAACCACATGGCTTTCCCAGATCCACCCATCTTCTTACGGGGCTGTGGGGAACTTTTCAACCACTGCTGGAATTCCCTTCCATCTTCTACTTCCCTCTTTGATCTCAGATAACTCTACACACACAATCATCTTTGGATCCCCTGGTTAGATTTCTCAAAGTATTGGGGAAATGTCTACTTTGAATCATCTCAGAATGGGAGGAAATTATTTGAATAGACTCATTTTCCTGGATTTTAATTGTTCCCATGGGCAAAGAGAGAGGTAAATACATGCAAATTATTTTGAAAACTACATAGCACTCTCAGCCAGAAGTCTTGTAAAATACTCTATGGTAAAAGCATCACCGCTCTACAGGGAAAAAAAAAAAAAAATCTATTTTTTATTCCTTAGGTTGCCTGGAAACCAGCTCAATATAACAATGCAACTAATAATGCAAGATTCACATTCAATTGACACTGACAGGTGTTTTAGCTTTTCCTCCCCTATTCTAAGTGTGTGGTTATTTGCATGATGGAAAGAAACGGTGTAATGCTTGGTCTTCTTCACCTTATGTACACACCCATTCTTCCACCTCTCACCCACATACACATGATCTTCACCAAGCAACCCTGCTCAGCTTCACTGTCATTGCTAGTCAACAGTGGAATGTCTTTGCCACCTTGCAAATCAATTCAAGGTTTCCCTGCAGCCATGTTCCAACTGTCATCTCCTTAGAAATGCTTCTACAAGTGTTCACTGCCACTTTCCAACATAAGCGATGCTGTACAATAGTGAAATGAGCAGGATGGAGAAGAAGATAATCCACAGTTTCATATGGTAGCATAACTGAAACCCACTTTGCATAATTGAAAGTTGACCCAGGAAGGGAATGCTAATAGGAAGGCAGCATTTTATACATCAGTGTTTCCTGGCTGGGCCACCACTAGCATTTTGGGTAGGAGAGCTCCCTGAGACATGGGACTGACCTGCACATTACAGAATATTGAGCATCCCTGGCTCTGCCTATAAGTGCCAAAGTGACAACAGTGGCACTCCCGTACATTTCCCCACATGCCCAGTGGAGACCATTGCAATAAAGAAAATACCATGTTTTTTTAGACAGAAAGTGACTGCCAGGACTACACCAAGAAGCAACAGGAAAGATCCTAGAATCACGAAATGAGTCCTCTCACGTGTTGGAACGGGCAGTGGTTCTGAAAAACAAAAGGAAATAAAAAGAAATGAAAGGTGAGATTTTGATGGGAAGGGGACAAGAGAATAATCATCCTTGAAGTTTAATTTAGGCTAGCTTTGGGTTACAAGAAGTTCCCAGCCAGCGAGCGGCTGGAGTGGTGAGATACTTCTGATAGGAAAATGGGAACAGTGTAGAAGAGTGACACAGCTCAGGCTTTGAGCAGATGGGCCACTCACTAACTTTGGTCTCTCAGGCAAATCTTCTAACTGGCCTACAAAATGGAAATGATAATAAATTTTTTTTTTTTTTTGGAAATGATAATAAATTGATCGTGCTTACCACAGGTAGTTGCTGCTCAGTCCTAAATGAGAGGTCCAATGATCTCCCTGGCATTCTTTAATATAGAAGCTAGCAGTCTACTGTAAAGATGGCACATGAAGACCAACTGGCACTGCCAAGAATTTCTACCTCCTCGTATACATGGCCATGATTGAGGGCCATTGCTCACTATCTTCTCTTTCCCAGTTTGAACATTTTGGGACATCTGATCATTGGTACTTCTCGGCAATCTGTCTTGGCTCCATGCGGGAAGAATAGCACGAAGATGCTCAGAGACTGCTAACTCCCACCTCTCTTCATTGGTCCTGATCCCTGACTACCTCGTTCAAGCTCTGAAGTAAAAACAGTGGTCAACCGCCCATCCACTAGCAGTTTACAGCTTACAAAGCCCATTTATATTCTTTTTATTTCAATCTCAGAATAAGTTCAGTTAGGTATGCAAAATATTTTTTTAAAAATCCGAGGTTATAGATGAGGAAACAGACCCCAAGCAATTAGGTGAATTACTAAGTCTTCCCACAAATAATTTGTCATAAAACAACTTTTAAGTGGCAGGAACCCACAAATGGAGCCCCTACTGAAGTGACTCACAACCCAGTGAGAACATCTCTAAGTTTCTAAATGTTTTTTCACTCTTTTCATTCATGGGACCATCTTGTATTGGTTTTCCTTGCCACCCAATTTCTATTCTTTTTTTTTTTTTTAAGATTATTTGTTTATTCATTCATGAGAGACACAGAGAGAGAAGAAGACATAGGCAGAAGGAGAAGCAGGCTCCCTGTGGGGAGCCCGATGTGGGACTCCATCCTGTACCTGGGGATCACGCCCTGAGCCGAAGGCAGATACTCAACCATTCATTGAGCCACCCAGACATCCCTCCACCCACTTTCTCAGTTGTTTTTTCTGAAGCATCTGAAGCTTTACTGGCAACATCATTGAGAAGTGCTTCTCAGAACACCTCTGTTGTGTTAACATCATGCTCTCCTGCCTTACTTTCTCTAAAGGTCTCAGGCTCTCATCACTCTGTATCCCACCTTACCCATTCTGGTAGGGTAGTAAGAAAAAAAATAATTGAGTCTATGCAGGGAAGAGTCTCAAATCATTTTCATACACGGTAACTCACTGGCGCCTACAATAACCTTGCCTGGTAGGTTATAACTGTTATAACTAGGGAAAATGAAGCGTTCAGAAGCTGAGTGGCTTATGCAGAGACCAGAGCCTCCCATCTTACACACTAAATTGACTGCTTTGGGTTGAAATGTCACAGTCTATCTTGGGGGTACAGTTAACAGACGGGGACAATGGATCTTTCCTATTTAGAGTAAGATAGAAAAGTATGTTCTATTCGCTTGCTACCCCAGAAACCCTGGAAAGAAAGGAGCAGCTCTGATATGCTCGGATCTGGATTCCTGAAACACTGCCTGAGCTGTTTTCCTCTGGGGTACTCTCCCAGGTCCCCCTGCCACAAAAGCATTTCCTACATGGGATGGGATTGCCTTATCTGTTTATCTGTTTCCTGGAGAATGTCAACAGTGTCTAACTCTTCTATGAGCCCCTGATGCCTGGCACATAGGGCATATCCAGTAAAATATTTGCTGAATGTTTATTAAACAGCAATAGGACTTGGATGAATGGGGATAAGGAATCATTTTGTAAATACAGTGTCATTCATGCATTCACTTATTTAACAAACGTTGGATTCCTAAAATGAACATGCATCATGCTAGAGTCCAGGGAACAGCAGTAGGCACATTTGTATTGAGGCATTCAGAATATTACCTGGGATGACCAACTCGGCAGTATTGTTTTCCTCAGGACCTGATCTTTGAAAAGTGCAGTAGAAAATCTCATTAGCTGTTGCATTGATGTTCAGCGTGCTGGTCACATTGAAAAGCTTCTCCTCCCTATTGGAATTAGTGATGGTGGTTTTGCCACTCAGGACTCGGTGGTCACTGCTTGTCCAGATGACTTCAGCCTCAGGGTAACCCTCAGCCTGACACATTAGTTCATATTCAGAGGTGACAGGATCCACAGAAATTCTTTGGCTGATGTTGCGGTACGGGGCTAGATCATGAGCAAAAAGAAGTCAGGGCCTTCACTTAGGACAAAATTAGGCATGTGGTTTGGTGTCATCTACATTAGGAAAAGTATCAATTCAGGTGGGTTCTCAAGAGAAATATGCTGATGTTCAGATGTCTCAGCAGTGAGGAACCTCTATGCTGCTTCAACTCGCCCATTCATAGTTGGGCTACATTTGAGCTCAAAGGAACAATTACCTACCTTGCTACGAAAACCATATTGCTATTTTTATCAAGCTCCAAGTAAACACATAGGTTAAAGAGAATTGTCATCTCTAAACCAATAGTCTTTCTATCCAAATACAAAATATGTCTGCCATTTGTTCAAGTCTCTGTATCTTTCTCATAAAGCTTTATAGTTTTTACATAGGGCTAACCCATTTCTTCTTAAATTTATTCCTGGATATTTTCTTTTTGTTATTGTAATGCTGTTTTTGTAACATGAACCTTCCCAGCTGACCAGCACAGACTTTATTTAATAATCAGAAAAGCTGATTTTCACATGCCATTCACTTTTTCAACTATGGGTCAATGATCAGAAATTCGGTATGAAAAGGGTATAAAGTATAGTATCACTGTAAAAACTGATACGTGTTCCTGGATAATACTATTTAAAGTTTAAGTTTATTTTTTACTTCAGAATAGTTTTAAGATTTCCAGATGAGTGGCAAAGATAGTACAGAGTCCCCACATACCTATCACCCAATTACCTTCTATTGTTAACATCTTGTATTACCATGGTGCATTTGTCATACTAAGGAACCAATGTTTATATAGTACTATTAACTGTACTTTGCTCACACTTTGCTCCATTTCACTTGTTTTTCCCTAATGTCCTTTTTTCTATTCCAGGATCTCATCTAGAATACCACATTATAATACTTACTTTTTGAACCTTTTATTCTGGCTATTTGAATAAATCATTTAAATAATTATTATACTTAAGAAAGAAAGTTTGAATTTTATTTTATTTTTTATTTTTTTTAATTTTTATTTATTTATGATAGTCACAGAGAGAGAGAGAGAGAGGCAGAGACATAGGCAGAGGGAGAAGCAGGCTCCATGCACCGGGAGCCCGATGTGGGATTCGATCCCGGGTCTCCAGGATCGCGCCCTGGGCCAAAGGCAGGCGCTAAACCTCTGCGCCACCCAGGGATCCCCAAGAAAGTTTGAATTTTAGATCATCAATTAGAATTTAACTCTTTGGAGACCAATCGAATCCCACATCGGGCTCCCGGTGCATGGTGCCTGCTTCTCCCTCTGCCTATGTTTCTGCCTCTCTCTCTCTCTCTCTATGTCTATCATAAATAAATAAATAAATCTTAAAAAAAAAAGAATTTAACTCTTTGGTTTGGGCCCTTTTAGGATTAAGATACCACATGTACTACTTTAGTAGATTATTTAGTGCATTTACATCACCTAAGATCTTTATTCATTTTATTCATTACAAGCATGGTAACATGTCGTTCTTCTCTTGGTATAATTTTTATTTCACTCACAGAGACTTAATATGAAACAGCCAGAAGTAAACAAAACTGAAATAATGATGTGATGTTTTTGTGCTGGCAAGTCAATGAAATGGCCAACAGAAACAGTAGAAATCAACATGATTATAATTTCAAAACACATAAATAATGGTTCTCATGAACCATGAGGATTTGAGTCCTCAACCTTGTATCTGTTATGTTTAAGAATCTTTTTAAAAAATATGATTATACTTCCTCAAACAATATTACCATGATAGGGTCTAGTTTACATAGCACAGAACTTGATTTCTGGGCCATTTAGTTTTCAAGACTAAAATCACAGGTAATAGTAAAGTATTAAAGGTCAAATATTTGTTTTACTCTTGTAACTTTTAATGGAATGATAAAGGAGAACGTTGCTTTATCCCTAAGCATGTGTATAAATGTGGTCTGCCCCTCAGAGCCTAATAAAATGAGTGGAATGGTTCTACTCATTGACCAGATATCCACTACACTAATCTCTTTAGTAGGGTACATGTGTTGGGGTATAGGAAGCAAAAAATTAGAACTTCCATTTAAATATATTTTAATTGTAATAGTTAAGAAATAATCTAAGCTTCATAAACTTTACTATTGGACACTGGGCCTCATTTTTTTAAAGATATTATTTATTTATTCAAGAGACAGAGAGAGAGAGAGCAAGGCAGAGACACAGGCAGAGGGAGAAGCCAAGCTCCATGCAGGGAGCCTGAAATGGGACTTGATCCCAGGTCTCCAGGATCATCTCCTGGGCTGAAGGCGGCGCTAAACCGCTAAACCACCCGGACTGCCCTGGGCCTCACTTTCTATGCCACATGAGGGTCTTATGGGAAGAAGGAAATTTTATAAGACCAAAGGGAAAACAGTGACTCCTTTGGGCTTATTACAGATTTCCAGATTCTCTTATCTAATTTTAACTAGACTAACCTGCTCACAAAATGAACAAAAAAGTAAAAATTTTCCCATAAAGAAACTGAGGATGGAATACTAATACTTCAAGCACAAAACACAAGGAAGTGGCAAGAGGGACACTTTTTACCTCTTTATGACACTTTATGAAGTTAAAACAAGAAGTACATAATTGGACCTGATAAGGTGGTGGTTTAAAAACCCTCAAGATTTTACATAATGCTGCTATAGACATTGGGGTGCATGTGTCCCTCTGAATTAGTATTTTTCTATTCTTTGGGGAAGTATCTAGTAGTGCAATTCCTGGATCTATTTTTAACTTTTTGAGGAACCTCCATAGTATTTTCCTACAACAGCCAAATTATGGAAACAGCCCATTTATCCATCAACTGATGAATGGATAAAGAAAATGTGGTATGTATGTGTATACACACACACACACATACACACGAATATTACTCAGCCGTAAAAAAGAATGAACTCTTTTTTACTTGCAAGATGTGGATGGAGCTAGAGAGTAGAATATTAATATTAAGTGAAATAAGTCAGTCAAAAAAGGCAAATACCATATTCCTCACTCGTATGTGGAATTTAAGAAACAAAACAAATAAACATAGGGAAAAAGAGAGGCAAACCAATAAACAGATTCTTAACTGTAGAGAATAAACTGATAGTTACCAGAGGGGTGGGGGGTGGGGGGATGGGCAAAATATGTGATGGGGAATAAAGAATGCACTTGTGATGAGAAGCACGTATTGTATGCAAGTGCTGAATTCCTAAATTGTACACCTGAAACTAAAAACAAAAAATACCAAAACCTCAAGATTGTCGAGACCATCTACCTTTGTTAACAATGAATTTAACCTTGAAGTATTAGCTAATGATAGTAAATCATAGTTAACAAGGCATTAAAATATAATTAAATTTTTATTTCATCCTTTAAAAACGTCTGTCTTTATACATTTATAGAATGTTCAATGCATTAGGCTGAACCATATGAAGTCAGTGTTGTTCAACTTCATTTACCTTTTAAAAATGTCAATTTCTTTTTTATTTATTTATTTATTTATTTATTTATTTATTTATTTATTTATTTATTTATTTATTTATGATAGTCACAGAGAGAGAGAGGCAGAGACACAGGCAGAGGGAGAAGCAGGCTCCATGCACCGGGAGCCCGACGTGGGATTCGATCCCGGGTCTCCAGGATCGCGCCCTGGGCCAAAGGCAGGCGCCAAACCGCTGCGCCACCCAGGGATCCCAAAATGTCAATTTCTTATGCTATATCCTTTTTATCAGCATAAGTATATCCTTTCTAACTATACACACACACAAATACACACATATTAACTAACATGCTTTACTGATGGAGTAGGTCATCAAACACATGTGTAGACTCCTGGTTTACTAGATACAGAGCACACACATGCTAATCGAATGGTCACATCAAGATCAAGAAAAGCTCACTGTAGTTTTGAAGTCAATATATAACTTCATACACACTCTGGAGGTATAAATACAGAAAGTAAAACCTGGTTGTTAGGGACACAGACTCCAGAACTAGATTACCTGAGTTCAGAACCTGGCTTTACCACTTAATAGCTGAGTAAACTTAGGTAAATTAGTTAATTTCTTTGGGTCTCAATTTTCTCCTTCATAAAATGAGAATAACACCACACACGTCATTGAATCTAAGATGCCATCTACTAAAAGATGTACTTAGATCCAGAGATAGTAAAATGTGAAAAACCTGCATCTTAGACATAATGAATCCCTTACCCCATAGAGTCATTTGAGGATTAAATGAAGAGGATAGGCAAAATGTTTAGGACAGGTTCCTGGCACATAGTAAGTACTACATGAGTGTTAGTTACTATTATGATAACTACTAGAGCTGTTCCTCCTCCTCTTCTTACTACTACCATGTAAGTGTACTCATGTAATACTCTTCAGAAAGTACTGACTGTTCCTCATGAACAGACTTGGAAATAAAATTTCACATATTCAAACCTGTTCATCTTTCAAAATTGTTAGCCTCATCCTATTTGAGGAAATATTTCATTCATTCATTCATTCAAAAAATATTTTTTGTGTTCCCTTGTCAAACTCCTCTTGTATGCCCAGTCCTGGGATCTAGCACTGAATAAAACAGACCAAAATCTCTGTCTTTGTGGAGTACATATTCAAGAAAGAGGAGAGAGATAATGAACAAAACAGGTGCATTCATATGTGTTAGATAGGCATGAAAAGCTTACGTGATACATTAGATGGGGAGGAATACTATAGAAAAAAATCTAAACAAGGCTGGTTGGTGAATCTAGGGGAGAGTTGGGGTTGGTAGGGAATGATAACAGTTAATCCTTGGCTAATATAAACAAATAAGCTTTGTCAGGAAAACTATGCAATACTTTGGTCTTTTAGTTGCCTAATCCCATTTATGGTCCTTGCTATTAGGTTAAATGATTAAGGAAAAACAACATTCTCAGTTGAAAGTCAGATACCTGAGAGTATGTATGGTATTTAAACTGATAAACACAAAAGATGTAATAATACCCAGAGTGATAATAATAATTGAGTTAATCCAAAACTAAATTTGCATTTTAGTTTTGAAATGCTTCACCTATAAAACCCCATGGTGAGTAAACTCCCTGTGGGGAAGCTGTATTACCACATGTTTGCAGTGATGGGAAGAGAAGCATTACTGTGAAATCATTTGCATATAGGGGCGGCTCAGGAATTGTATTTCCTTGAGTTGTTAAAGCTCATGCAAGAGGACCATTGCCACTGGTAACACTGCCTCAGTGCAAGTGAAGCATGGTGGTGGCCTTTCTCTCAGGGTAGTTCAACTCAACACCCAAGACCATTGTGTGCTGATGACAACAAGATGGATTGGGATTAGGATGCCAATTTAGTAATTTATAATATAAAATGGAATGGTCAAAACAAATCAGACCCTCAAGTCTGGCTGGTCATCTGCTTTGCTCTATCAGGAACCCCTTCTTGGAAAAAACATCAGCGCCAAAAGGTTTCCAACTGTGTTGAACCATAACAAAAGAAATCACAGATCAACAAAGGAAATTACAGAGCCCAGAGGACCAGAAAGAACACCCTTCCTTGCTACAGGACAGCTGTATGATTCTTTTTTTTCATAGTACTGATTTTCAGATTGATGGCAGGCCAGGAATGCAAAGAACAATGAGTGATGACTGGATTCTGGTCACATACTAAAAGGTCATCATGTAAACAAAAGAAGCAGGCAGATAATCTCAAAACTATGGCTTGAGAGGGCAGGTATCAGCTCAGTATCAGAAAATAATTTCAAAACGCTATGGAAGGGAGGTCCAAGTGACAGAGTGTCATTGTGGAAAGTATGTGAGCAGAAGATCCCTTATGGGGATTTCTGTTTCTTGGGAGTTTGGACTAGCTGCTCTTACTTGGGATCCTTTCACCTTTCAATTCTATGAATCTTAACAGTAAAAGTAGAGGGGTCAGTGAAGGTGTTTTCCTTGTCTAATGACACCACAAAACTTTGAACACAGGTGACCTGATGACATATTTGTGGGTCACTACCTAGGAATTTGATACTTACAGTTCCTCTACAACACTCCAAGATAACAGTGGTGTAGATTTTCAAGATGAATATATGCCCAGTGAGCATAGTTTATACTGTCTCTGAAGAAGAATAGTTTCCTTTATGTTTGGTATTATTTTTTGCCTTTATAGATGACTTCAAGTCTTTTTGAATGTGAACCTCACAATGGAGTTTGTTTTTACTATATTAATTCGGAGTTGACAGAGTTATAAAGAAAGGAAAATGATGGCAGACTTAATCACATTTTTTTAAAAAATTATAGTTGAATAAAAAAATTCCTGGAGGGACACACAAATAGTAGCTACTATCTTTATATGCCACAGAAGATGGGAGAAGGACACTCTGTAATTCATGTTATTCCCTTCCATGGTATCTGAATTATTTCCAAGTACACGTATTACTTTCATAATAATAAAAAAGTAGAGACTAGGAATTTATTTTTAAGAGAACTGAACATACTGTGGAACATGGCCCCACCATGTCTGGCTCTGGATCTCCAGGGACTGCCATATAGGAAGTGTTTGAGAAATGCTCATTGGATGAGTGTGTGAATGAAAGGATGAGCAGATTACCACAGTGGAGAACAAGGTGGACTTCCAAGAAGAAAAAGTTCCCAGTACTGGGGTATGGTCTTAATAAAGATTGGGCCTCTTCACCTGCATTTACTCTTACCATGAACTTTCAAAGTAATCCGCTTGTAGTCAGCACCGCCATAGCCGATCAAGCAGCAGTAAACCCCTGCATCCTGCAATCTCACATCTGTGATCTGAAGCGCAGCCTTCCCCAAGAAGAGCTGGTCCTTCAATAGCTGAGCCCTCTGGCTGTAGCTGCTGTGCTGAACTTTCAGGTCTTCCTTTCCATTCACAAATTGAATAATTTTTTTATCCTCCATTTCCCAGTAGACGATTAGTGCAAACAAGTTTAACTGTTTTTCCACCGGGAATTTGCATTCCATTGTCACATTGCCACCATACTCTACCACATACAGGTCCTTAGAAACTGTGATCGTAAATGCTGAAGAGAAAGACAACCAAGCTTCAGAAGATGGGAAACTCCTCAAAAAACTTACATATTAAATGCAGGGTTTACAAACACTTTATCTGGTCACTTATATGATAATTATGTTTAAGGATTTACTTCCCTAAAATATCTATTTTATCTAGTGGCTTTGGAACATGTTTTGGAACTCTGGATCTCATCTCTAAGTTAGAATAATATGATCCACTATGGGGCACCTGAGTGGCTCAGTTGGTTAATCATTTGTGGCTCAGGTCATGATCTCTGGGTTCTGGGATAGAGCGCCACATCACTGGGCTCCCTGCTCAGTGGGACGTCAGCCTCTCCCTCTTCCCCTCCCGTCCCGTCCCGTCCCCACTGCTCATGTGTGCTCTCTCTTTCAAATAAATAAAATTTAAAATAAATAAATAAATAAAATGCACTAAACAAGTTGCTGTTTCTTAACCAAATCATAAAAATACATTACTGTAGAAACATTACATGGTGATGGGGTACTTATAACCAGGAAGACTGTTTCATGTGGATATCCCCACAGTGTCCTTTGGTTAGACACCCTAGTTGCCTTCTATATAGTCTGAATGATCAATTCCAATAGTCCTCTCTTCTTATTGCCCTAAAACCCTTGATCAGCTGTCTGGCCAGAGGTATATGGGTATGGAGATTTAGGGAGGGTCTCAAGAGATAGTACTATGTTACCATGACATTTTCTAATGCACACTATAATTCTTCCATAGGATATCCACATTGGGAAAAGCCAGTCACAGAGCAAGGTGGAAAGAATGTTCCTGTTCTTGTTTAAAATAAATGAATAAAAGTATATGCATGGACCATTTCCCCAGATAATTTCAGTAATTAGCCCTGGGAAGATGGATAACAGGCAATGGATAAATAGATAATGGATTAATTTTTTTCTTTCAGTTTGACCATAATCCCTATATATCTTTGTCCAGTGAAATGGGTTCATGAACTACAGAAAGAAAACGAATGATCTCTGTATAAAAAAAATTACATCTATTTTAAATAATTATTTTAGTTTTTAACTTATGGTTAAAATATTTAAAATATAGGGCCTAATGAAAGGGGGATTTGATGTCTTACCTTTTAGCAAATGGCAGTAGGCCATGAATGTAAAGACACTAAACATTCTCATCGTTCTGGAGTGACCTAATTATGGAAAATGCAAAAAGAAAAATGTTTTATTTATTTATTTATTTATAAAGATTTTTTTAAAATAATACTTTTTAAGATTTTATTTATTTATTCATGAGAGACACAGAGAGAGAGAGGCAGAGACACAAGCAAAGGGAGAAGCAGACTCCACGCAGGGAGCCCAATGTGGGACTCGATCCCAGGACTCCAAGATCATGCCCTGGGCTGAAGGCAGGTGCTAAACTGCTGAGCCACCCAGGGATCCCCTAGAAAAGTGTTTTATTCAATAACTGAATACCCAGACATTATGGGTCTGATAACCAGAAAATGACTGATTTATAAGTGTGGAAATGCAGTAGGGGAATTTAGAAGTTTAATACCCTTACTTAATATCCTACAGTCATAGAAAGCCAAAAGGAAGAAAGCTACAATGATGAGAATCTTTAAATGTAATTATAAGGCCTGAAAAAAACTTATACTGAACACTCAAAAGAGGCCAACAAGAAAATGGTGCACTAAAATTCTCAACTATTTCATGTTTCTTCTGCAGTGGAACTTATCTAGAAATCCAAACTTGCCCTGTGCAAAATTTCAAAGCAAGGACAATCTAACGTCCACATCTCCCAACTTTTAATACTTTTTCTTCCTTCCTAGTCCCTGAATACTTTCATCCTATTCTTAGCTACTGAAGCATTCCACATCACTATCTCAACCATGACACTTCTCTCCCAGGTGCCATCCTTCAGAAATCTCCTCTTCTGTCCTTGGCTTATTGCAAATTATAAATTCTATTCTCTCAATAAATTGATTCTACTAGTAGTGGCAGTGAGAAGAAGCAGCTGTTGAATTTGACCAATTCATACTAAGATGTGAATAACTTATAGCCACTCTTTCTGCTTAGATTCTATTCTTCATTTTGTCATCCTACTTGAAATTCTACCAATTCTTTCATTCAGCAAACAATGATTGAACACTTCTGTCCCAGGCACTGTTTTAGGTACTAAGGACACAGCAGTGAACAAGAAAATCACTCTCATTTTGGACCTTATATTTAAGTAGGGAAATAAATAAGTAGAATGGAAAGAACCCTAGAAACTCAAACATCAGAGTTGAGGTAGAATAATGATATTTGATTACTTTTATGTTTTTCTTCATTATTAAAATAATATAAATACAACATAGAAAATGAGAAAAGAAGGGGAAAATCACCCACTATTCCATTACTTTAACCCAGGAAACATTTGCTAATGTCTAGAAATATTTTTGATTCTCAAAATGCAGTGGAGTAGGGGTAAGGACCTCTACTCTCTAGTGGTAAAGGCAGGAATCCTGCTGCTGACCATCCTACTATGCACAAGACAGCCACCATAGCAGAGATATATCCAGGCCAAACTGTCAATAGTGCCAAGGTTGAGAAACTTTGCAGCCACTGTAAGCATTCCAGTATATATTTTTCTTCTAGTCTTTTCCCCTATGAATCTTCACAGAAACCATTATAACCTTATCAGACATTTAACACTTTTTTTCATTTAATATTAAAATATAAATATTCTTCATTTTATTGAATAATATATTCATAAGTATTTTAGTGTTCCCATAATGTTTAGTTCCCCTATTGTTAGGTTTAAGATTGTTTCCAATTTTTAAAATACCATACATAGGGATCCCTGGGTGGCGCAGCGGTTTGGTGCCTGCCTTTGGCCCGGGGCACGATCCTGGAGACCCAGGATCGAATCCCACGTCGGGCTCCCTGCATGGAGCCTGCTTCTCCCTCTGCCTGTGTCTCTGCCTCTCTCTCTCTCTCTCTCTCTGTGACTATCATGAATAAAATAAATAAAATCTTAAAAAAATAAAATAAAAAATAAAATAAAATAAAATACCATACATATTTGTGTATTCAGCAAACATTTGTTAAGTGCCTACTTATGCCAGGCCACAGGCCAGGCCCTGACAACAGATTTCCCAAACTGGAATTGTGGATCAAGAAGAAAGAACATCTTCCTGGTTCCTGATATATGCAGATAATTGTTACATTGTATCTTCCACTGGGTATGATTTAAAAATTTTTTTTTCTAATTTGATTATTGAAGAGTTACAATTTGAATTTTTCATGGGTTTGTTGATTATCTTGGTTCTTTTGTAAATTACTTCTTCATTTTCTGGCCTTTTTATCTTACTAGTTTCTTATCAATCTGCATAAACCCTTCACATTCATATACATATATATGGGTAAAAATAAAAAATGATAAAGTAAGATCAAGTTGTCATCCTCTTGTCAGTGTTAGGTGCATAATTCTTACTTCTGTCCTTTCTCTCTGCCCTGTACATGGGGAACAGGGCAGCATGGGAGCCTGTGAGACCATGAAGCCTGCTCGAAATAAGGCTGCAGAAGCTGTCTCCCTGCCCTTTCCTTGGGCCAGAGTAGATTACATCACAATTATAAAATACTGTGATATTATAAACAGAAATCTAATTATTGTGCAAAAGGAAACTGAAGATACCCCTAACTCCAAGCAAAGAACTGTTGAATGAGACAAAGGGAAACAAAATCCACTCATGGGTTAAAACTAGTTTTGCCAATGTTTATGGCATACGCTGGTGGAGTTCCTATCCTTTAAAGAACTGGTTGAAAATTTTAGGGGTAATAAAAGTTTACTGGAAGCTGATGGGTTAGGGCTGCTATTTCCCTAATTCCTCATGATACTACTTTTTTGAAGGTTCCTTTCCCTTGGAGTAAGGCTGTCATTAGTGGGGGGACAAAAATGTAGGACAGAGCCCATGTGAATAGCCATGGTCTTTAACCTATAATCCCCACATCAGGGCAGTTAGTATAAGACAACACTGACACCTTCAAGTAAGAAACTATGATGGTATTGTCTGGATTCCCAGACAAGAGCATTCAAAGAGCAAGGAAATGTGAACTAGGGAAGAAGTTATGGTTCATTCAGGATGGGGAAGCAGGTTTGTCCCTGGGGAACCCAGTATAACACTACGGAACTGAGAGTGTTTCTGTATCTCCCAAGCGTAACAAGGCAGGAGGAAAAGACAAGGAAAATAATTGTATGCTTCCAGGTGGCTTCAAATCCCCACACCATTTCTACAGCTTCTTCTAGGACTACCCTTAACTACTGTCCTGTAACTACTGTCTACTCTCTTCAACTGAAAAAGGCTTATTTTTTTCTTTAGACTACCATCATTCTTAAAAACTGCGGGCAACTGTCAATGTAAACTGGCTCTTTCTTGAAGGTGATTTTCAATTTGTGTGAAAAGGCCTTTAAAATATTCAGACTCTTTGCCTAAGTAGTTAAACTTATAAGAGTTTATCTGAAGGAAATAATCAGTAATGTCCCAGAGATTTATAAGCAATCATGTCCACTGAGTGGCTAAGACACTTAACCACTGTAAATAATCTTTATGTCCAACATGGGGTATTAATTTTGTTTACCCAGTACCATGCCATGCAGCCATTAAAAAAAAGAATACACACACACATATACTATCTAATCCATTGAAAATCACATAAGGTATTTTTGTAGGTGCAAAGTGGAACAGTGATACTTGAAGGGACTCCCTGTGTTATGAGACAAAGACAATGGTCTTCCTCCTTCAGGACTCCTGTAGGTCCTTAGGGCAGATAGAGCAAAGAGCTCAGGTTGGGGTATCCTGGCTCTTACTCACAATAGGAGGGAGCTTTAGGAGAGCTGGATGACACTCAGACCCTACTGCTAGTGAGCAACTGAGGGTGGACGAAGACCCCAGTGTCCGACCTCCAGCCTAGGAGTTTCCCTCTAGACCCAGCTACCTACCTCAGGACCATATTCACGAACGCACAGAAACATAGACTTACAAAATCATTATTAAGCAAAAACGGAGTCCCACCCCGCACTCCCCCTCCCCGCTGACGAAAGTCAAAAGTCCTAGCTGCTCCTACCAGCCTATGCAGGGAAGAGCTCTACTACCCCATCAAACCACCGCGCTTTCCCCCGGCTCTTCTCTCTCCATCCCACAGGAAAGGTCTACAGACCAGCTACTTTTTAAAAGTGCCACCCGGAGACGGCCGAAGACGCCAACCAGTGGGCACCTGCCGGGGGAAGGATGCCCCCTACCTGCTGGCGGGAGCTGGCGGCGGGCGGGCGGGAGGTGCTGCACGCGGGGTCGGGGCCGCTGGGACTGCCGGCGCCGGGGATGCTCGCTAATGAGGCGGCGGAGCCGGGGGCGCGAGCTCCCCGCCGCCCCCCCGCCCGCCACGCCTCCTCTGGGCCGGGCTCCGCGGCCAGCCCCGCCCCGGGCCTCCCCGCCGCCCCGCCCCCCTCCGCCGCCTCCGCTCCACCCCGCCCACCCCCGCCCGGCGCCCGGCGCCCGACCTCCCCGACCTCCCCGACCTCCCCGACCTCCCCGACCTCGCGGCGGGCCCCAGCCGGAACCCGGCTCCACTCGCCCATCCTCCGGCCCGCTGGGAGGACCGCACCGCCCTTCCCTTCACACCGCCCAGCCCTGGAAAACGGGGAAATTAGTGGATTCTGCACTCCTGGGCGGGGGGAGATAGAGCGAAACCGAAAGCGAACTTTACCATTCCGGTTTCTCGTAAATCAGCTTTTAAAGAGAAAAGCTCCAAGGAGAAAACAAACAACATGCCCTATTTTTAAAACAGAATTTTTAAAATGAGCCAACGTCTGAATGAAATGAAGATTTCAGACCGTCAGTTTCGTCTTTAGGATCTTAGGATCTGGACACTTTAAATCTGACATCAGTGTCGTGCCCCCCCCCCCCCCCCCCGTTGATCAAGAGCTTTTGGATAATGAAACATCTTCACATAATTTGATATCATCCTACAGTATATACGAAATGACGGGCCCACAGGCTTTGGTTTTTATTCTAGAAAGTCAATGTGCCTATAATAGGAAATATATTTTTTTAATACGTGGATTTTGAGGACTTCCTCAAAGTTCCTCGACATAATGAAACTTAAATTGCTTTGTCATTAAAGAACTTTCTATCACCGGTTACACCTTTTAAGAATGCTCTGGCTCCCTCGGGATCCAGATTAGGTGAACACATTTCAGATGAATATTAAGAAACCCCTTCTAATGATAACTCCAGCTCAATGGACCAGCAAAGGCAGAAACCAAGTGTCCCACAGAGAAGGTGATGGCACAATTGACTTAAGCATTCCCCGCTGCTGGACTTCTAGGTGTTTTCCTCTTTCTCCTTCCTTCTTCTCCTCCTCCTCCTCCTTCTCTCTCTTTCTAATTTTAAACTGATAAAAACTCATCATGTCACTTGCCTGCTTATTCATTTCAGCTGCAATTCAAAATAATGCATAGCAAATGAATATGGAGATGTCCATCGGCTTGACTATGGCATTTGCTTCCCAAGTAAGAATTTTCACATTCTCAGAATATCATATATATATATTTTTTTCTTAACTTGGAAAAATACTTAGGATGATACTGCCTTAAAAGTCTGTAGAAGAGTATGAAATTCTGTTTAGTCTCAATAAAGCTGTAATAGACTTGGATTCAGCTGAGATATTCCCTCTTTCAAAACTCTCTCTCTTTTTTAAGATTTTATTTATTTATTTGAGGGGAGGGGAGAGGGCCTGAGCAAGGGGGAGAGGGAGAAAAAGACAACCCGCTCACCACCTGCAGCTTGGTCCAGGCACCCTGTGATCATGACATGAGCTGACGGCAGATGCTTAACTGACTGAACCACCCAGGTTTACTCAAAAGAAGTCCCATCCTCAAAAGATGGGACTATACCAAGCCAAGTGGTGTAGCACTTCCTAGGGATGCTTGCCATAGGACGGCGAGAAAAAGAATTAAGATTGAGGTCTGGGTATGGTTTTTTTGTTGTCCCCAGGCAGCACAAAGACATATTGTGTCCTTCTTGTGAAGAGCTGAAAAGAAAAGGGAATAGATAATAAAGTGGATCATTTTATTCACCAGCGTTCAGAGACTTAAGTATTATTTTTCAATATTTCTGCTGTCAGTTTATGTTTCCTTAGAGAGCTATTATATGCTTGGCCTGAACCATGTGAAGCCTTGGCTTTATTCACATTACACTCTGAAATATAATTGCCCCTTGCTCAGAAAAGCTTTCTTTGGCTTTACTGTTCCCTTAAATTACTGTCTTCTCTGTTACTCCATTTCAATGGCAAACCTCAGGAAACTGTATCATAACTTTCTTTAACTATCAAATTAACAAAACAAAATGCAATAATTATAATAAAGATTAATACAGTAATAGTAAAGCATGTAGCATTTTTTTACATGCTTAAAGGCACTGTCTTGGTAATTTACATATACTAACGCATTTAAAATTTTATCCTATGAATTAGGTACTGTTATTGCTCCTATTTTAGAGATGTGGATACTGAGGCAAAGTGTTTAAGTAACTTGTTTAAGCTTTTTTCACAGTTAGGAAGTGGCACAGCCAAAATTCCAATCCAGGCACTCTGGCTCCAATATCTATACTTTTTTTTTTTTTTTAAAGATTTTATTTATTCATGAGAGAGACAGCCAGAGAGAGGGGCAGAGACACAGGCAGAGAGAGAAGCAGACTCCACGCAGGGAGTCTGATGTGGGACTCAATCCTGGGACTCCAGGATCACGCCCTGGGCAGAAGGCAGGTGCTCAATCACTGAACCACCCAGACATCCTCAATATCTATACTCTTAACTACTAAACAAATATGCAGCGATTTAGTATCCTCATTCACTACTGGTGGCACTGTGTATTTGATCAACCTCAAAAAATGAAACAGAGTTGCCATATGACCCAGTAATTCTTCCATTTTTACCCAAGAACTGAAACATATGGTGTGGGACCCAGGAAATTTAACAAAAATCCCCTACCCCTGGACAAGCGGAGCAGGACTGATTCCATTTTGTGCTACACCCGCCACCTCCTGTATGACCCCCACATAACCTGCTTATTGCTAAAGGCGCTGCCCCACCCTGGTCAAGCCACTGGGCACACCCTAATCGAAATCGGCTCATAACAATGTAACCCTGCTTTGTGCCCACCAAAACTACGCGCCAATTCTGACCAAAGTAATAGGCCAGCTCAAATGGATACTATAGGGTAAGATGTAATTCAGTCGGCCACCTGCGTGTTGACCGACATGACTGTGCAACTTTCTGTGTATCCCATGGGCCACTGGCCCCTATAAAGCCGCTACACCTCTTAGTCTCGGGGTCCAAGTCCCTGCTCCGCTGTGTCGGGTATACTTGGACCCAAGCTCGAGCTTGTAAATAAACCCTCGTGTGTTTGCATCAGAGTTGGCTCCTCGGTGGTTTCTCGGATTCGCAATCTTGGGCACAACAATGAGACGCCTGGGTGGCTCAGCTGTAGAGCCTCTTTGGTTTAGGGCGTGATCCCGGGATCTGGGATTCAGTCCCACATTGGGCTCCTTGCAGGGAACCTCCTTCTCCCTCCACCTATGTCTCTGCTTCTCTCTCTGTGTCTCTCATAAACGAATAAATAAAATCTTTTTAAAACCTCTGAAACATATGTACAAAAGTACACACTCATGTTCATAGCAGCATTACAACAACACAAAGTGGGAATAAAATAAAATATTCAACAATTTTGAATGGATAGACAAAATGTAGTTTATCCATGCCTTTGGCTTTTATTATTTTTTATCCATATATTTGAGTATTATTCAGCCATAGAAAGGTTTGAAGTACTGATATATGCCACAACTTGAAAGAACCCTGAAAATCTTATGCAATGTTGAAGAAGCCAGGTGCAAAAGACCAACATATTGTATGACTCTTTATGTGAAATGTTTAGCATAGGCAAATTTTCTTTCTTCGGGGACACCTGGTGGCTCAGCAGTTGAGCGTCTGCCTTTGGCTCAGGGCTTCATCCCAGGGTCTGGGATTGAGTCCCACATCAGGCTCTCTGCATGGAGCCTGCTTCTCCCTCTGCCTGTGTCTCTGCCTCTCTCTCTGTCTCTGTCTCTCCTGAATGAATGAATAAATAAATAAATAAATAAATAAATAAATTTTTTAAAATTTTCTTTCTTTAGAAAGAAAGAAAATCAGGGATTACCAGGGGCTGGAGGAAGTGAGAGAATGTACAAAGCTCAGTACAAATTGTGGTTCAAATTGTGCTCAAGCTACAAGTACACTCCATGCCTGAAGTGCGAATTTAAAATTTAGACTGTGTTCCCCATGGGGAACCATTCCAGAATAGCTTAATATGAAGGGCTAGCCTCAGCCCACACTGTGCAACCACTTGGCTCTCCTTCACAGACTGAAGTTCTCGGCTAAACCTAGTTCCCAGAAAATGAAGAATTTCACACTCTTGTGAAAGCATCTCTGTTTTTTTTTTTAAGATTTTATTTTTTTTATTCATGAAAGACACACACACAGAGAGACAGAGACACCGGCAGAAGGAGAACCAGGCTCCCCACAAGGAGCCCGATGTGGGACTTGATTCCAGACCCCAGGATCATGCCCTGAGCCAAAGGCAGACGCTCAACGGCTGAGCAACCCAAACATCCTAAAAGCATCTCTGTTAAAAAGATACTACTATGCATATCTTGAATTTTCAAAAACTTTGTTTTTTAAAAAACTACTTTATGGTATACAATGGTAAATAATTTTACTAAGTCCCAGGGGAGAGGATTTTCAATTATTTTACATCAGTTCTCTCTAATATGTTTATGTTTATACTATTTAACCCAATATTTACAATCAATATATATGAAGTTGGTCATCACAGTGTTATTGACAGTAGCAAAAAACAATCCATCAGTGAAAATTGTATACATACTTGCAGAAAATCATATACCTTTTAAAAATGGCACAAATGAATGCTACATAACAATATGAAAATCCTTATGCTAAAATGATCAAGAGCACCTATTTGTATGTGTGTGTAAAAAAGATACACACCTACATTCACAAATTCATAGTTAGAAATGATGCACATACCTATTAAAGTTATATGTCATTTGTTATATGTCCTCCACACCTGGAGGAGGGGCCATCTGACACAGCGCTATGTAGTGGAATGGGAGCACCCCTGTCCATCCATCTACTCTTCGTTACCTGTCCATAGAGAAAGCAGAACAAAAACTGGGAGCAAGCCGCTGGAAATTTTATGACTATTTGACAGGTTATCACATCTGCTAAGTCTAGTACCGAAGAAGCATACAAAGGATTTAGCTTTATGAAGAGTGGAAGTCCAGGACATTCCAGGCCCAGGGACTGGACATATCAAGGTCTGAGTCTTTAGGGTTTACAAGATGCCTCCACAGAAACTGTCTCATCGGAGGATTCACAAGCGAGACCAGGAGTACCATCAGCCCTATTTTAGAGACCAGGAGAGGAGGCCAAACGGAGGAGAGAGGCTCCAAGGTCATGCATGTGGCAAATACAACACCGGCCCATGTCATCTGTTTCCATTCTGCTACCGCTCACCTCCTATGGTTTCAACAAAACCCTGGTAGCAGGTAGCAGGCGCAGGTTCCATTTGCATGGAATGCCTTCTGTCCTGCAACCTGGCATTGGACCTGACCTGCTTCCTCTCCTGGCCCTGAAGAGTCGTTTTCCGAGGGCCAGCCAGCTTGAAGACCTTCAAACCTCAAAGCTTCCTACCTTTCTGACTGTATGTCCCACATCAGCCCCTGCTCACTGGCTCCTTTCCTTTTCCTGAACATCCTAATCCCTTCCCACCTTAGTTGGGAATGTGGAGGCAATGCCAAGGCCAGCTCATTGGAGTGCCAACTCAAGTTTCCCTCCCTCAGGAGTCCATCTCTGGCCATCTTATCCAAAGTAGGCCACCCATCCCACCCCCATCCTCTCTGCAGCCAGCCGATCCCATTACCCTATTTTGGTCTCATCATGGCCCTTATCTCTCTCAGAAATTCTTATCCATTGACTTATTTGCCACTTGCCTTCCTCCTATCAACATATAAATGCCATAAGAGAAAGGAAAAAATAAAAAAATAAAAGTAAAAAATAAATAAATTTCCTTTAATCTCTTACCCCACATTCTATTAAATGTGTTCAATACATATGCCTAGATTTCTCTCAGTTCCCAAGGTATATATTCTCATGGTCACTTTTTTCACTTATATTTTAAGATTGTGAACAATATCCTACATAGAAGAATATAATGTAGATATACAATTTAAAGGGTCAATGCTGAGAACAAGGCAAACCTAGAAGGTTGGGTTAGTATTTGCTCTTAGGGTGACTGGACACCTTCACTGATGTGGTGGTCAGCTAGGGCTAAGGGCAGGGATGGATCTTCCTCAGGGCTGGAGTCTCCTGAAGTACATGCTATTCTCTCAACTCATTTAGTAGCAAAGAATAGAGTACCAACAGTTCCTCAAGTCTTTTCTCCATAAGGCTAACTAGGAGAGAGGCTTGATCTACTCAAGATGGAAACTGTTCGTGGGGTGAGAAAAAAATAGATATTTCTCAGAGCAGCAGGGGAAAAAGATGACTTTTCCAAAACAAAATTAGTAACTCTTACCAAATCTGCTCTTTTTCATTTCCTGTCTTAACCTTTTTGCCACTTTATGATGGCAATTTAACAGAGGAAGAGACTGAGGCTCCAATAGATTGGGTAAACTGTCTGTGTTTAGGGGCACCTCAGTGGCCCAGTCAGTTAGGAGCATGACTCTTGGTTTTGTCTCAGGTTGTTTCTCACGATCCTGAGTTGGAATTCCTGGTAGAGCTCCCTGTGGAGTCTGCTAAAGACTCTCTCTCTCTGCCCCTCCCCATCCATGTGCACACATGTGCATTCTCTCTCTCTCCCAAATATAAATAAATCTTTAAACTGTGTCCAGACTCAAACAGAAAAAAAAATCCACCCTCAACATTAAACCTATTCTGCAAACAGAAAAGCTATTAAAATGTTTATAACTGTGAAAACTCTGATCAAAGTAGGTTTAGAAAGAACATACCTCAGCATAATAAAGCCATATATTAAAAACCCACAGTTAACATTATACTTTGTAGTGAAAAACCGAGAAATTTTCCTCTAAGATCAGGAATAAGACTAGGATGCACTCTGTTTCCACTTTTATTCAACACAGTACTGGAAGTCCTAGCCACAGCAATCAGACAAGAAAAGAAATAAAAAGCTTGCAAAGTGGTAAGGAAGAAGATAAACTGTCACTATTTGCAGATGACATGACACTGTACATAGAAAGCTCTAAAGACTCTATAAAAAACTATTACATCTAATAAGTTCAGTAAAGTTGCAGGATACAAAGTTATCATACAGATATCAGTTGTGTTTTATACATTAATAATAAAGTAGCAGAAAGAGAAATTAAGAACACAATTCCATTTATAATTGTACCAAAAAGAATAAAACACCTACTATTAAACATAACCAAGGCGGTGAAAGACCTGCACTCTGAAAATTATAAAACACTGATGAAAGAAACTGAAGACAACACAGACAAGTGGAAAGATATTCCACACTCATGGATTGGAAGAATTAGTATTGTTAAAATGCCCATATTACCCAAAGCAGTCTATAAATTCAGTACAATCCCTATGAAAATACCAACAGTGTTTTACACAGAACTAGAACAAATTATTTTTTTTAAGATTTTATTTATTTATTCATGAGAGACACACACAGAGAGAGACAGAGACGTAGGCAGAGGGAGAAGCAGGCTTCTCGCAGGGAGGGCAATGTGGGACTCAATTCCAGGACCTGGGATCATGACCTGAGCCAAAGGCAGGCAGACATTCAACCACTGAGCCACCCAGGTGTCCCAAAACTAGAACAAATTAATACTAAGATTTGTAGATAACCAAAAAAGAAAAGATCTTGAATAGCCAAAGCAATCTTGAGAAAGAAGAACAAAGCTGGAGGTTTCACAATCCCAGATTTCAAGGTATATTTCAAAACTGTAATATAAATAGTAACAGTATGGAACTACCCAAGAATAGACACATAGATCAATGGAACAGTATTGAGAGCCCAGAAATAAACTCACATTTATATGGCCAATTAATCTACAACAAAGAAGGCAAGAATATACAATGGGGAAATGAATGGTCTGGGAAACTGGAGAGCTACATGCAAAAGAATGAAACCGAGCCACTTTCTTACACCATACACAAAAATAAACTCAAAATGGATTATAGACCTAAATATGAGACTTGCAACCATAAAACTCCTAGAAAAAAAACCATAGGCAGTGATTTCTTTGACATTGGCCTTAACAACATTTTCCTATGCATGTCTCTTCAGGCAAGGGAAATAAAACAGAAACTCCTGGGATTACACCAAAATAAAAAGCTTTTGCACAGCAAAGGAAACCATCAACAAAATAAAAAGGCAACCTACTGAATGGGAGAAGATAGTTGCAAATGATACATTTGTTAAGGGCTTAATATTCAAAACATACAAAGAACTTATACAACTCAACACCAAAAAAAAAAAAAAATCCAATTAAAAAATGGGCAGATGGGGACGCCTTGGTGGCCCAGCAGGTGAGTGTCTGCCTTTGGCTCAGGGCATGATTCTGGGGTCCAGGGATCAAGTCCCACATCGCTCCCTGTAGGGAGCCTGCTTCTGCCTCTGCCTGTGTCTCTGCCTCTCTCTCTGTGTGTGTCTCATGAATAAGTGAATAAAATCTTATTTAAAAAAATGGGCAGATGACCTGAATATACATTTTTCCAAAGCAGACATACATATAACCAATAGATACATGAAAAGACACTCAACATCACTCAACAGCCAGGGAAATGCAAATCAAAACCACAATGAGATGTCACCTGACACCTGTAAGAATGGCAAATCAAAAAGACATGAAATAACAAGTATTTGCAAGAATGTGGAGAAAAAGAAACCCTCATGCACTGTTGGTGGGAACGCAAACTGGTGCAGCCACTGTGGAAAACAGTATGGAGGTTCTTAAAAAATTAAAATTAGAATTACCATATCCAGTAGCTACACTACTAGGTATTTACCCAAAGAAAATGAGAACACTAATTGAAAAAGATATATGCACCCCTATGTTTATTGCAGCATTATTTATACCTGCCAACATATAAAAGTGACCTAAACATCCATCAATAGATGAATGGATAAAGAAGAGGTGGTATATATACGTGTACACACACTGGAATATTACTCGCCCGTAAAAAAGGAGATCTTGCCATTTGTAACAACATGGATGGACGTAGGTGGTATTATGCTAAGTGAGGTAAGTCAGAGAAAGAGGAAGACAAATGTTATATGACTTCGCTTATATGTGGAATCTAAAAAACAAGTGAATAAACAAACAAAAGCCAAAACAGACTGTAAATACAGAGGAGAAACTGATTCTTGCCAGATGGGAAGGCCATAAGAGGATGGGCAAAATGGGTGAAGGGGACCGGGAGGCAGAGGCTTCCAGTTATAGAGTAAGTGACGGGGAATAGAGTCAGGTCCTACGGGGACAGCATAAGGCATAAACTTGTCAAACCACTAGGTTGTACACTTGACACTAATGTAACATTGTGCGTCAACTATACTTTTTAAAAGCACACACTAGGCCTCAGCCAGGCGAGCGGCCCCTTTAAGGAAGCAAGGGCTGCGCTGATTGGCCGAGGCTCCGTCAGGGCCACCCAATCCCGAGGCTCTGCGGGGCGAGTTCCGGTCCCGGCGCGGTCAAGGAGCCCCGGGCCTGCAGGCCTCCGCCTCGAGTGCCGGTCGCACCTCCGCCGCCCGCCCCCGGTGAGTGCGCGCCCCAGGACTGCCCGCGGGCCGAGGGCTGGTGGGGAGGGCGGGGCTGCCCGGCCCCCTGCACTCCGGGCCGCGCTAGGCGCCCGCTCCTTGGGGCACCCCCCCGGGCCCCCCTCCCGTCCCCAGTGCTGAGCGGCGTGTCCCCTACCTCGTTCCAGGAGAGCCACTCCTCCTCGCAGGGACTCCAGGCCCCTCCCGTATCGACGTCACGGAGTTGGGGAAAGCCGGCCGAGCCCTGTCCGTGGGAATCAGCACAGCACTGCAGGAAATCCCCGAGTTTCAACAATTGGGTGTGCATTAGGGAAAACATCCCGGAAGCTGTGGGTGGATTCTGACCTGGAATATGTAGAGGAAGTGGGTGTGAATGGAACGTAAAAATTTACAGAGACTGATTGTAATTGTGGCACCAGTCATAAGTGTAGGTAAAGTGTCATTTGACTAGGAAATGAATCAGCACAGACATTTGGATAACAAAAGTCCATAGGTCATGAACTTATCTCTCTCTCTCTTTCCGTCTCTCTCTCCCTCTTAATACGTAAATCAAATGCTAGATCCCTGCGGTGACTGGAGGAAGGCTGCCTAGAACTTGCAGCCCCCTGCACTCCTCAGAAATACCCATTCCCACTGTGAATCACTGCACAGCTGAGAGGGGCTGGAGCATTAAATAGCCCGTTTTAAGGTCTCAGGTAATCAAAGGAAAAATGAAGTCAGAAGGGACCAAATCAGCATTCTCAGCATTCTCTCCCGCTGAGACAGACTGGTATCTTAGTTGTTAAGTAGCAAGACATTTGGCACCAGTGATAAAGTGTTAGGATTTTTAGAAGATTTATCTTATTCAATTGAGTGAATTCAAAATTGCAAGATCACTCTTGCTTGGTTTCTGATACATATTTTGTGACTGGGAGAGAGAAAACAGAGTATTCTGACCATCCTAAGGAGCTTCCTAGACTCTGGAAATGGCTTTGTTAGGGTGGGGAAGGAGAAGGAAGCTGAAACTACTGAACTCTAGGGCATAGTTTAAAAGGTGTACACTCATTTTCAGGTGTGGTTTCCCTTAAGGAACACAAGGAAGCTCTTCATCCTGCTTGGATTCTGCCTTTAACCCTTGGGAGTGTCCTCCAACACATCCGCACCACCATCTAGACCCAAGAAACCAAGGCCAGAACACAGGTAATCCTGCACTATAATCTTCCAGATAGTTTCTCTTCCCTTGATGGCTGACAAGAGGACTCCACTTCAGTAGAGATCGCACCCCCTTATAAATGGGGGCACTCTAAGAGACACATTTCGTATGGGTGTGTGTGTGTGTGTGTGTAGGAATGAGATTAGAGGACAGTTTTCTTTATAAATGTTTGCAGCATATGTAAAAATTCAGCTATCTATTCCTACATACAGAAAAAAAATAAGGAATGGCAAGTGACCTGAGCTAGGTTTCTCTTGTACCATTCATGCTCTATTCAAATATTTATGCAAAAAAGACATCATGGGAACTGCCAAGATGGATAATATATTGCTCTTTCCTTCAAACAAGTTCTGGTCTGCTGTTGGAGATAGCTGACTGGGGGTGTCAAAGTCTGCAGAAACTTCTGTTAGGTCTCCCTACCCTCATGAGGTAGCCTCTAATAGAGGATGGAATGGGGCAGTGGCAGAAGGGGAGTGAAACTTAATGGCCTGCCTCTTCTCTACAGTGAGTGGTTCAGCCTCCTATGCCCAGCATTGAGGCTGACTCTGGCTCAGAGGCCCTTGTAATTCAAGAATGTAGCTATGGCCAGAATCCAGGGAAGCCACTGAAATCTGGCTTGTAGTTCTCACTCACCTGGAGCCAAATTAGCAAGGATGACTCATTCTACTTGTCTGGCATGAAATGCCCTCCCTCCCTTAGCATCATCTCCCCAATTAGCCAGAACCCACTACTTCCTGATGAGGGTATGGAAAATAGAAGCTCTGCTGGGTTTCTCACAGAAGAGTGTGAGTCCTGGATAGAAAGCATTGAGACTGGCCACTGTGACCTAAGTTTCACAACCCTGCTCAGTAGCCTACCAAAGAGAATCAGCAATATCATTGAGGATAGAGCAACTGGAACTTCCATGAGTTTTGCAATCTTCTGAAAGTAAAATTAATCTAACTGAAGGCCTTCTGTATCTACACAATTGGGTTAAGAACAAAAAATTGAAATTTTGGCCCCTAGAAGTGATGGCCCATTTAAGAACTTCTTAAGTAAGATAAATAAGATAAGAAATACCGTGTATTCATTTAAAAATTGCTTTTCCCAGGACATTTAAGTATCATTTTGTTCTTTCCCTCTTGAGAACTTTAGCAGTAGCCTGCAGAGAACAAAGGTGAAGCCTGAAGAGGGTATGTAGGAGAGGGACAGGGATTACAGGAAGAATTTTGACATAGTGACCTTGAGACACCTGAAACTTCCTAAAATACAAATGCAAGGAGCACAGAAGCCTGTCCTCAAGGTGTGCAATGCATCTTCTGAATCACCCCTTCTCAGAAGCAAAGTTTCTGTCATCCAACTGTACAGAAGTTAAGAAGATGGACAGTATCCAACTGGTCCCTCACACACACAAAAAAGAGGTCTTTTTGTTTGTTTGTTTTAAAGTATTCAGTTCTTCAAGATTTACAGTGGGAAGAAAAATCAGGAAACATGGAGCTGTATACTCATAGAGTGGGAGAAAATTTTAGAAGTTACCTAAGTTCTGTCCACTGGTCTTAGGTGAGCAAATGTTGGCCAGGCTGGTTAAGTTTGCCCAAGATCAGACAACTACTTAGAAGCAAGGACTAGGGCAGCCTGGGTGGCTCAGCGGTTTAGCGCCCCCTTCAGCCCAGGGCGTGATCCTGGAGACCTGGGATCGAGTCCCACGTCAGGCTTCCTGCATGGAGCCTGTATCTCCCTCTGCCTGTGTCTCTGCGCCTCTCTCTCTCTCTCTGTGTCTCTCATGAATAAATAAATAAAATCTTAAAAAAAAAAAAAAAGCAAGGACTATATAATCCATGCTGTATTCCCAGGAAATTTTTTACATTGTTATAAGTGTATGGTAGCTCAAAGTATATCATATGAGGGCATATGCAGAATATATTGTTTTAAGCCTCTTTGCTTTTTCACATTTTAGGTCAAGATGGGGTTTATTTTCTCAAAATCTATGAATGAAAACATGAAAAACCAACAGGAGTTTATGCTTATGAATGCTCGACTCCAGGTACATTTTCAAATAATTAAGCTTTTATGTTGTTATAGTCGTTTCCACAACATGTACTCCAGCAGTACTGTTCTCTTTCACTGCAAAGGGTGAAATGTTTTTTGTGCTCCATCCTCAGAATCAAGATGAAATGCATTATTAGTTATCTGGTGAATGGGTGTGTTTATACCTCCAATCCTGATACTTGTGTACAAGTTCCATACTGAAGACATGCTGCTTAGAGTGTAGGGTAAGTAGAATAATTCCTCTCCCCTTACCAAATATCTGCATCCTAATCTCCTCTGAATACACTGCCTTACATGGCAAAAGAGACTTTGCAAGTGATTAAGTTAAGGAGTTTGAGACAGAGATGATGCTCAATTATCCTGGATTATCTGGATGGGCCCAATGTAATTACAAAGGTCCTTATAAGGGATAGAAGAAGGTAAGAGGGTCAAAGTTAGAAAGAGAGATCTGAAGATGCTACACCGCTGGCTTTGAAGATAGAGTAAAAGGCAAAGGAATTCAGGTAGCCTCTAGAAGCTAGAAAAGGAAAGGATACAGATTCTCTCCTAGAGCTCATAGGGAACACAGTCCCACCAGCCCACTTTGGATTTCTGACTCCAGAACTATAAGTTAATTAATTTACATTGTTTTAAGCCACTAAATTTGATAATTTGTTATAGCAACATTAGGAAATTAATATATAGTGTGAAAACTTGACATTGGATTTATGCATAGGTTGGAATAGAAAAGATCAAAGCAATGTAGAAGATTGTCTAATTTCCTATTAGAGGTTGTCAAAAAGGATTACAAAATGTTGTATGTCAAAATCAAGTGCTTAAAGTTTGACTAAAATTATTTTCCTAAGATTTCAAGCAAAGATCTCTTGGCCTTTGTGGTTCATTATGGCCCTGAGATTAGAAGGTCCTACTGTGAGACAGTATGGCAAGGGGTTCAAAGTGAGGACTAAATCCAGGTTTGAATCCCATCCCCCACGCCCCACCCCCCGACTAACTGTATGATGTGTGCCTCAGTCTCCAGGTCTGTCAGCCGGAGGTGACAGTATCCGCTTCAGAGGGTTGTTTTGAGGAGTAATGACGGTATATAGAGAGTATACAGAACAATGCTACAGGTCTATAGAACACTGTCTTTCACCTTAAAAGTATTACGTCGCTGCTACTGTTATTACTGGTATTGAGTGTCTTGTGCAGGATAACAAATTTTTTTGGGAGAATGGAACAATTTAAAGAATGGAAACAAATTGTTGTAACAGAGCACAGTGACCTAGGGGAGAGCAAACATTAGGCATAAAAACCAGCCAAGAGGGATCCCTGGGTGGCGCAGCAGTTTGGCGCCTGCCTTTGGCCCAGGGTGCAATCCTGGAGACCCGGGATCAAATCCCACGTCGGGCTCCCGGTGCATGGAGCCTGCTTCTCCCTCTGCCTGTGTCTCTGCCTCTCTCTCTCTCTCTCTCTCTCTCTCTCTCTCTCTGTGACTATCATAAATAAATAAAAAATTAAAAAAAAAAAAACAGCCAAGAATGTCAAAGACCCAGAGAGTCCTTTCCTAAGACCTTTGGAAATGACAGACTTTACATCAGTTCCCATGAAGTCACGATATATGAAGGGCCTGGGATTTTATCCCACTCTCAAGCTAACAAATTAGCCTGTTCCTATTTCATGGACACTGGCCAATACAAGAGACACTTCCATCAGAGACAAAGGACTTCATTACTCATAGCACAGTAAGCAACATGATTGTGAGGTTGGCATGAATATCTCCATGTTCCTCGAGTCTCACAGAGGTGACAAAGATGGAGTTAAATGGATGCTGTGCACATATGAGGAATCCTGGGCTTAGGGAATCTACTGCCTTTATAAGAATCAGCAAGCTGGGGATGGGGGGGGGGGTGCGGGACTTGACCTCATTCCTCAAGGTCATTTGCCCTAAATACAACCCAGAGAAATGACCCGAATAACAGCAATCTGGGTCTTCTATCCTTGGCCTACTCAGCAAGAATGTACGGGGACATTCAGGGGCCATGGACAGTTGCCTCCCAACAACCTGCCTCTCAGCCCTATTGATCAGAGCTTTGAGAACAGCCTTGACTTCTGCCCACTGATCCCAGTGACCACTATAGCTAGTGCTAAATTCAAACTAGTAGGAACACTATCATTGCCATCAGTTTTCAGCTCAGCTGAAACAGAGGTAAACTAGGCCCATGCATTTCTCTATGAATCCAAGGGCCCAATTAAGCCAGTAGCTCTATTTCATGTGGCAGGGTAGGAGATGGAAGATTTTCCCAAAAGTGGTAGCTACTACTCCTTTATGAAATTCTGGAGTGACTTTAGGGCCAGGCCAGTCATACCCTCAAATACATTTTTATTTGACTAGCAAACAGACCCTTTCCTTGTACCTGTCATGTCCTCATCAACCCACCTCAAAACGGGATGAAGCCTGAGAGTCACAAGACTCCCTGGGTCAGGTATTCATTTTTAACAAGAGCTCAGTCATAGTCAGTCGCTTCCTCCTGCCTTTTTGAAAGGGTTATGTTATGGGTTGAATTGTATGTCCTTTCCACAATTCATATGTTAAAGTTCTAATCCCTACTATCTCAGAATATGATGTGTTTGGAGAAAGTCTTTACTGAGTCAATCAAGTAAAATGAGGTCAGTAGGATGGGCCCTAATCCAATATAAGACTGCTGTCCTCATAAAATGGGGTAAATCTGAACACAGAGGCATGCCTACAGAGAGAATGTGATGTGACTATGAGGTCAGCTATTTACGAGCCAAGGACAGAGGCCTGGAACTGATGCTAGCACATAGCCCTGGGAAAGCAACTAACCCTACTGACACCTCAATTTTGGACTTCTAGCCTCTGGAATTGAGACAATAAATTTCTGCTGTTAAGCCACCTTGTTTGTGGTGTACTTTGTTTTGACAGTCCCAGGAAACTAATACAGGAGGTATTTGGTGCCTGTCTTTGCAGGTGGTGATGCTGTATAGGCAATGGTCTCTCTGGAGATTGGCTCTGATTTTCTCTTTTTCTCCGTGGGATTCTATATTGTTTCTAATAGACCACCTGGAAGATGTCAGGGAATCCCTAAATGAGTGTCCTCTCATCACTATGAGTATTTACAATTTAAGCAAGTAAATATCAATTTCATTAGACATTTATTTGCAGGGGACATTACTGCAGTATCCTGAATCAGCTCAAGGATCACTTTCATTTCCCTTCCTTACTGCAAACTTTGCCCAAACTCATCATTTGAATTCCAGTACTTTTTTTCTCTATGGGAACACAGACCAAAGAATTTAACACAGGTACTTCAGGGGTTATCTTAGTAGTTAAGGAGATTACACTGTCTTACAGCTGGGGAAAACTGGGGAATGCAGAGGGGCAAGGACAGCTTTTTGCCCTTTGGCTCCTCATTCCCGAATTGGTACCGCTTCCTCCCCCGTGGACCCCTGGCTTCTGAAGAGTGCTGGTGTTCAGGGACATCATTCTCTTAGCCTCTACTGGTGTCATTGTTCTGCTCTGCACCCTCAGCTCTCTGGGCCATCCTGCTGCTGAGTTCAGTCTCCCCACATGGGACCAAGCATACTTGGGCACCTGTATCCAACAGAGCCATAAACATTTGAGTTCCTCTTCTCTTCTCTTTGAAGTTCCTCAGTACATCAGGCCTTCTCCCTAAAGCAGCTGAAGTTGGAGGGAGAGGCAGAGGGAGAGATTAAGCAAGGCTTTGCACTTACTCTCCATTTCAAGGCACCTCCCTTCAGCTGTAGCCACAATGCCTGCCTTTTGGCTGGGCTGTGAGACTTGCTGCCCCCATTTTCTTGATCATATCCTTTCCTTCTCCCACTCCACAGGACAACATGCCACAATCACAGCACCATCTGAGCAGCTTATTTGGATTCTACCTTTTGTTCAGCCCCATTTAACACACTGGACAGTGAGAGACCCTTTCTCTACTTTCCCACTCTTACCACCACCTGGGTGAGGCTATTTCCTACCAGATCTGAGAGTCTTTTCTTATCTAATAACCCAACCAACAAAGGCCCTTGTCCTTTCTCTTTCAGAGCACTATGTCTCTATCAGTGTCTCTTTCTTGTCACCGAAACTGGCAGGCTCTGTGAAGGGTCTGGGATTTTACACAACTTACAAGTCTGTTACTGCTTCACAGATACTGGCAGAAGACTTGTTATTTACAGTGCAGTGAGCAGCATAAGTATATTCATTATAAGCATAAGATGCTTTATATATATCCCAGATGGAGGTAGGCTTAATTGGATGCCAAGGTGGATAGAGTGGGAAACAGTAAACTGGAATCTACTACTTTTACCATGACTGGTCAGTAAGGCTGCTCTTAGATAAGACCTGTTACTTCATCTCTCAAGGTTGCTTACTGCAAATAAAACTCTGAGAAATGGCCCAGGTAAAAAGCAGTCAGAGCCTGTATCCTTGGCTTACCCAGTAAAAAGTATGGGATTGTTCATGGCCCATGCAGACTGATTCTCCCAACGTGTGTTTGGTTAAGACAATTAGTTTTTCCTTATTTATCAAGATATACTTTATTATTTATCTTCTAATTTCAAGAAAAGATGACAAAGAGAATGTAGATCAATATGGTTGAAGCATCTTTCCAACCCTAAAGCTACTTAAGTTTTGATCCTAACTGGGATAGCCTAGAGTGAAACATAATCTATAGAAATTTTTGAAAGGTTGGTGGGTCCTCAAATGCTCCCCATTTAAAGAAATTAAACTTCTAATGTCATTCCTAGGGTTTAGAGCTATTCTTTTATTGAAAAAAAGGTAGCACAAAACATTTGATACATACTAGAGAATATATTTGTAAGTTATTAAACATAATAAAATGAGCACCAATGAACCCATTACTAAATTGAAGAATCTTGTTATCACAATACTCCTGAAGCTACCCATAGATAGGCTCCATCCTACATGTTGAATGAACCCAAACAGCTAAAGCTGGCCTGGAATTGACCTCATATCCCAAGCCCCTGGGACTGAGCAGGACTCAGCAAATATAAGGAATGAGCCACTGGAATAGAAGATTACATGTCTTTGTAAGTTCTTTAAAAGATTTTTAAAAATCTCAGTTGAAACACTATGTACTAATGCCTTTAGCTTGTGACAGCATGTCTTTTGGCCCTTTTCCTATTTAAAGGCATCTCGATAAAAAAGGTAAATAGAGGAAATAGAGCAAAACTTTCATTAAAGAAAAGCCTAATGACTAGAATCCTTTTCCCAGTGTTTTTTTTTTTTTTTTCCTAGTTCTACTTTTATTTTTTGGTAAAAAAAAAAAGAAAGAAAGATAAATCATAACTCAACAATCCCATGTTATTGTTTTGTTTGTTTGTTTTCATTCAGGGAAAGGACCAGAATGAGAGATTCAGCTACATTTCATACCAGTGCCCAGGTTCCTAACTGGCTGTACATTGTACTCACCCAGGGCCCTGGGATGATGTTTAGCCCCACCCAGACCAATTAGATCTCTTCATGGTGGGGCATGTTGTTATTGCTCTAAGCTCTCCAGGGGACTGTAATGCATAGCCTGGTTTGAGACTTCTGCCTTTCCTTTTTCTATGATGCTACATAATTATAGTTAATGATTGGCAGGAATTTAGTATAATGCATATTGAAGATGGAACCAAGTAAGTTTTTAACTTAATCATGAAATTAAATCAGTCACTGGAGTCTGACTAATAAAAACTTATAAAAGGCTTCAAATCAGAAAGTTTTCTTTATGAACAACTTTAGTTCAAATTGAGCTGGAGGGGATTCATATGACTAGTTATAATGATATTTTCAGATCATCAGTAAACTTCAGTTTCTCATTGCTTTGTTTAGACTCTGTTACTGAGGATGGTAGATAGATAGCTATACTCAGTAAACTATCACTCAGATAAAAATTAATACTTTTGGGATCCCTGGGTGATTTAGCGGTTTTGCACCTGCCTTTGGCCCAGGGCATGATCCTGGTGGGATCGAGTCCCACACTGGGCTCCCTGCATGGGGTCTGCTTCTCCCTCTGCCTGTGTCTCTGCTTCTCTCTCTCTCTGTCTCTCAGGAATAAATAAAATCTTTAAAAAAAATTTTTTTTTAATAAATACTTTCTTAAAATGCCATTAGACGGCATACCTAAGCTAACTTTATATCACCTGAGTGGCTAAGAAGCATTTTGATGTTATAGAATAGGATGGAAACTGGAAGTAGAGAGCAGAAAAAAATGAAGGAAGATTCCATAGGTCCTTGCTGTGCTTTAGTGCTATGTACGCAAAGCACTTATGGTCCATGTAAAGATAACTCAGGTAACTTATTCACTTTACTGTAAATAGGCAACAAACTAAAAATTTTAAAATACATGAAAGCCATCCTTTGACTTGTATGTCTATAGTTAGAGTTTGGTGTTATAGAAAGGAAGCATAGTTATAAACCAAAAAATAGATAGTTATTTAATATATATAAAATGATAAGCTAAGCAGGACTCAGAAATGTATAAGGTACAGGCTCTGTATTCAAGGAACTTCTCATCTAGTTTGCTGGAAAGAGAATGAGTTATGCTGCAATAACCAGATGGTTGTGTATGTGTATGTGGTAAGCTGAATACTGGCCCCCTAAAGATGTCCATACCCTAATCCCCAGAACTTTGAATATATAACCTAATGTGGCAAAACGGACCTTGCAGATACAACTGGGGGAGCAGACCTTGAGATGGGAAAATTATCCTTGATTATCCATGTGGATCCAATCTAAACACACAAATTCTTAAAAGCATAAAGGTAAAGACAAAGAAAAAGAAAGAAACACTATATGATTCCACTCTTGTAATTTAAGAAAAAAAAATAAGCAGAGAAAAAAAAATAAAAACAGGCTCTTAACTATAGAGAACAAACTGAGGGTTACCAGAAGGGAGGTGGGGGGGATGGGTGAATTAGATGAAGGAGATTCAGAGTGTATAATAGTTTTTAATAAAAGATACACTTATGATGAGCACTGAGAAATGTATGGAATTGTTGAATCCTTTATGGTACACCTGAAACTAATATAGTACTGTATTGTTAAGTATACTAGAGTTAAAAACAATTTTTTAAGTAGCTGCATGTCCAGTGGGGAGCCCAATGCAGGGCTTGAACTCATGACCTTAGATAGAAACCAAAGCTGAGCTGAGATTCATATTCAGAAATGGTAGGAAATCGAAGTGAAATAAAAAGGTCATTGGTCCCATAGGCACTTGCTTCTACAAATGACAAAGAAAGGTCAGGCCACCAAGTTGATCTTTTGCTGCCTAGTCCTTCCATGCTGACAGTGGGTCTAGGACCCTTCCTGCAATTAATTCTCTAAAGGGGAGGAGACACACTGTCTTTAGGTTTGATCACAAACTTCAGTGAGACCAATGAATGCCATTATAGACTACCAAAAAGCTTTTCTTTTTCTTTTTCTTTTTCTCCCTTAGCTGTATATTCTGTTTTCATAAATCTCCTCCTGGGTTTTAATTCATTTTTAGTTCATTGCGTGAACATAGGTGGTTACTTTACCTATTAACTCAGTAAAACATGTTCTGAATGCCTTGGGACGGAGTTTGGATGCAAAATTGTTAATTAAAATATGATACTATGGCCTTAATGATTTTATTTTCTCTATAAATCTTTTTTTTTCTCTATAAATCTTAATATGTACTCTTTCTCCCTCTCACCCTACCTTATTCCAAAAAGAATTTCATGCAGGCTTGCTGTTAAAATCTTTAGACTTCTCATATTTATTTTGTTTCTACTCCATTTTCTTCCTTAAGATAATTAAGGATGCAGGGCAGCAGAGGAAGGAGGATTTTTTAAAAAAGATTTTATTTATTTATTCATGAAACGCAGACACACACACACAGGCAGAGACACAGGCAGAGGGAGAAGCAGGCTCCATGCAGGGAGCCTGACATGGGACTTGATCCCGGGTGCCCAGGATCAGGCCCCTGGGCTGAAGGCTGCGCTAAACCACTGAGCCACCCGGGCTGCCCAGAAAGGAGGATTCTTTTTTTTTTTT
The DNA here is from genome assembly GCF_905146905.1 of Nyctereutes procyonoides. Classification (NCBI taxonomy): domain Eukaryota; kingdom Metazoa; phylum Chordata; class Mammalia; order Carnivora; family Canidae; genus Nyctereutes; species Nyctereutes procyonoides. Next base: position 60,025,497 of record NW_026575146.1, on the reverse strand, counting down.
TTAAGATTTTATTTATTTATTTATTCATGAGACACACACACACACACAGAGAGAGAGAGAGAGAGAGATGCAAAGACACAGGCCAAGGAGAAGCAAGCTCCACGCAGGGAGCCCGACATGGGACTCGATCCTGGGTCTCCAGGATCACACCCCGGACCGAAGGTGGCGCTAAACCGCTGAGCCACCAGGGCTGCCCGAAGGAGGATTCTTAAGAGAGAAAAAATACCCCCTATAAATATCCTTAATACTTAAAGGGAACAATCCAAAGTATCATTATTCTTCAATAAATTTACTAGATGCAAAATTATAGTCAAACCACATTTTCAGAAATGCTTTAGTTGGAAATAATTTTAGATTTGCAGTAAAGTTACAAAACTAGTATAGAGAGTTTATAGATACCCTTTGTATATTAGCTTCCTCTAATATTAGAATTAACCACTTATTCAGAGTCCTGGCTCGTTTTATTGGAGAATAGTCCTTAGAAATCAAGATCTAGATTCTAGGTGTGTTTGTTCCTATGGTCATTGTTCCTAGCTCCATTCAGCAAAGACATGTACATATACTAACCCGTGCATATACGCACACTATAAACCAGGAGTTCATACTGATATCTCTGATTGCAATCCAGTAGGATGTTTCATTCTAGTCTTTCCCCTTTCTTTGTAAGTTCTTTCTCAGACAGTAAGAAAGCTTACTTTAATTTTCTACAGTGTATTCACTTTATATAGCCCCCTTCCTACACTCTCCCTATAGGTGTCTAATTTCTCTAGTCTTTGATTATCCTTCTTGAATTTCTTTTGTACAATAAACAGATACACATGTATTGTTTTACATGAAGGGTAGCATGCCATTGATACCCTTTTATGCCTTGCTTTTTTTCATTTAGCAGTATATCCTGCAAACTATTCCAAAGCTGTTCATAGAGACCTTTCTCATTTTTTGAACATGGTACTCCACTGTGTGGAATATCATTATTTATTCAAGTGATTATGACACTATATTAGTTTCCTATTCCTGTGACAAATTATCACAAACTTGGTGACTTCAAAAAAAAAAAACCCACAGATTGGTTATCTTACAGTTCTGAAAGAAATTTAAAATGCTCACTGGATGAAAATTAAAGTGTCAACAGGGCTGCATTCCTCATGGAGGGTCTAGAGGAGAATCCTTTCCTTGTCTTTTCCAGTTTCTAGAAGCTGTCTGAAATCCTTGGCTCATGTCCCTTTCTTCCCTCCTTAAGCCAGCAGTGTAGCATCTTTACCTCTGACTCTCTTCCCTCCATCTTTCATTTATGAGGACCCTTGTGATTTTATGAGACCCACTTGGAGATTTCAGGGTGGTCTCCCCATTTCAAAATCCTTAACTAAATCACACCTGCAAAATCCCTGTTTGCCATGTAAGGTAATATATTCACAGGTTCTGGGGGTTAGAACATAAATTTCTTTGAGGGCCTGTTATTTTGCCTACCACAAGTACTTATTTTCAGTTATTTTGCTATTGCAAATAGTGCTGCAGGGAATACCTTGTGCTTTCACATTCTTTATGTTATTGACTCTGCATTTTGAGTCTTTGTTTAGAAAGCCTTTACCTATACCAAAGTTAAAGAGGTAGTCATCCATGTTTCCCTATGGCACTTGTATAGCTTCACTTACTTATGTTTAGATCCATAATCCATTTGGAGTTTGTTCTTGTGAGATGTGGATCCAATTTTCTTTCCCAAAATGGCTACCTAGTAGTACATACATTCATTAAAAAGTACATCTTATAAAAAACAGAAAGGAAAGAAAACTTCCAAATTCATTCTGTGTGGCCAACATTCCCCTGATACCAAAACCAGACAGACTCCACTAAAGACGAGAACTACAGGCCAGTATACCTCATGAACAGAGATGCAAAAATTCTCAATAAAATACTAGCAGACCAAATCCAACAATACATTTAAAAAAAATCATTTACCATGATCAACTGGGATTCATTTCTGGGTTGCAAGAGTGGTTCAATATTCGCAAGTCAATAAACATGACTTACCACATTAATAAAAGAAAGGATAAGAACCCTGTGATCACTTCAGTAGATGCAGAAAAAGTATCTGAAAAAATACAACATCCATTCATGATATGAACCCTCAACAAAGTATAAATAGAACATACCTCGACATCACAAAGGCCATATTCAAAAAATCCACAGCTAATATCATCCCAAATGAGGAAAAACTAAGAGCTTTTCCCCTAAGGTCAGGAACAAGACAGGAATTCCACTCTCACCACTTTTATTTAACATAGTACTACTGGAAATCCTAGCCACAGCAGTTAAACAACCTAAATAAAAGGCACTCAGATCTGCAAGGAAGAAGTAAAACTTTCACTGTTTACAGATGACATGATAGTCTACATAGAAAACCCAAAAGACTGCTAGAACTGATGAACAAATTCAGAAAAGTCACAGGATACAAAATCAACATAGAGAAATCTGTTTCATTTCTATACTATATCTATACTATTCTGTACTATTCTATGTTCCATTTCTATAATGAAGCAGCAGAAAGAGAAATCAAGAAATCAATCCATTTACAATTGCACCAAAAAGAGTAAGATACCTAGGAATAAACTTAATGAAAGAGGTGAAAGACCTGTACTCTGAAAACTAAAACACTGAAAAGAAAGAAAAGAAAGAAGACACAAAAAAATGGAAAGACATTCCATGCTCGTGAATTGGAAGAACCAATACTGTTAAATACTATACTATACTTCCCAAAGCAACTCATAGATTTAATGCAATCCATATTAAAATACCAGCAGCATTTTTCACAGAGCTAGAATAGACAATACTAAAATTTGAAAGGAAAAAAAAAGTCCATCTTTACCCCCCAGTGATTTGAGATGTCACCTTTATTAGTCTTCCGTGTATACTCGACACTATCTCTGGACATGCTATTTCACTGGCCAATTTGTCTATTCATGTACCAGTATTATAATTTTAGTATGTTTTAATGCCTGGTTAGGCTAATATGGCCTTGTAGTTTATTTTTTCAATGTTTATTACATATTTGCATTTTCATAAAAACTTTAATATCAATCTGTCCAACTCTATAAAAATAGTTTATTGATTTTTAAAATTAGGACTATATGCAATTATAAATTTATCTAGGAAGAACTGTTGAGTCATTCTACCCAAGAACAGAGTATGTCTTTCCCTTTAAAAGAGTATTTTTATGTCTTCCAGGAGTTTATAAATGAACTACAATATAAGGCAAAGTGGGATTTTTTTTGTGTGTGTGGAAAAAAAAGGAGACATTTAAGTTAAATTTCAAAATTTCCTGTAAAATGTTTATGAAAAGAATCTTTCAGTTGAATTCCTTGCCTATTTGTCAAAGGACCATATTAGCAGTGCATATGATGGTGGGACATTCTTACTCTGAAATGTGCAGGACAGAAGAAGGGAAGAGGAACGGCAGAACTTCCAGTGGCACAACTGGAAATCTAGAAAGGAAAACTGAGCCCAGACTGCTGCCTTCTGGATACAAGGCCAGGAAATGGCTACTAAGGACCCTGGATATATTATTCTCTGTGTATGCAACCAAAAAATCACAGGCACTGGGGGCAGACACACGTAGGACCGACCTTGGCTCCATCACTTACTGGTTTTATGACCTTGGATAAGTGATATATGTTCTCTGAACCTCAGCTTCATCACTATGATGGGGAGAAGGATACCCAAGTACTACCCTGTAGCCAAAGGAGATGCTCAAAAATGTTCCCTTCTTTCTCATGTATCTTCTACTTTCCTCTCTCTTATGTGCTCACAGTCACTACTTCATTCTTTATTCCATCTCTAATTTCATTCTCCATTTTTATTCTTCATCATTTTTTTTTTTATCTTTCCCCATCTCTATAATGTCAATTCTGTGGTCAGGCATATGCTTTTCTAGTTCCCTTTCCCCTCTGCATTGTAAGATGTTTAGCACTTTAAACAGTCAATCCTGATAATGGGGATAGGGCACCCTTTAGCCTGTCAGCCCCACAACCTCATTGGGACTCCGGATCCCACTGAGCATGCTCAGCCATAAGACACTGAGACATATGCAGGTGTCCCTTCTAGAGCCATAGCAGAACCGAAGTCTTTCCTCAAGGTTCCTGTAACCTGAGCCAGAGAACATAAACATATTACTACGAAAAGCAATTGCTTCTTATTCATTCCTTTTGTACATACGATATCTTAGGTTCTTTCTTTTTTTTTTTTTTTTCAAAGATCTATCCATTTATTCATGAGAGAGACACACACACAGAGGCAGAGACACAGGTAGAGGGAGAAGCAGGCTCCACGCAGGGAGCCTGATGCGGGACTCGACCCTGGGACCCCAGGACCACGCCCCGGGCCAAAGGCAGGAGCCAAACCACTGAGCCACCCAGGGATCCCCAATATCTTGGGATTCTTATGCTCCCCCCCCCCCAGGAAATTTCTGAACAAAGAAAAAAATCCCAATTTAATTAGTTCACTAAATACTAATTTACTTGTGATGTATGTGGAACACGGCAAAGTAATCAGCACAAAGTTAGGAAGGTAATGAGTAAGCATTGTCCTGAAGAAACAATAATTGGGAGGAAAAAAGTTCCTCTCTTAAGAGCCATATATTTTTTTTAAAGATTTTATTTATTTATTTATTTATTTATTTATTTATTTATTTATTTATTTATTTGAGAGACAGATAGCAGGAGCAGGGGAGAGGGAGAAGCAGACTCCCTGCTGAGTGACGCAGGGCTCCATCCCAGGACCCTGCAGTCATGACCTGAGCTGAAGGGAGACCCTTAACCATCTGAGCCACCCAGGCACCCCAAGAGTCATGTATTTAAATGTGACTGACTATAATGGCAATTTAAAGTATACTTTTCTTATAGAATTGTTGAATCACTATATTGTACACTTGAAACTAATACAACACTGTATGTTAACTGGAATTAAAACTTAATAAAAATAAAATAAAGTATGTTTTTATTATAATCATTGAATAAAAGTATATCCTGTTTCTAATTTTTCTTGTCAAGAGATTTAGACATCTATTCCAATACTTAGCATTTACTTTACAACTAATATTGATTTGTACAAAACCATAATTTCTTATTAAAATAAAAAAAGGCAAAATGTGTTGCCCATCTTTAATACTTGCTAAGACTTTGGATCTGATCTACACCAGAACTCTGAACACATTCTCTCCCGCAGAATCAAATCATTACTTAATTTAAATCAGGTCACCACTTTGTTCTTCTGTGTTTGCCTCCCTCTTCCTGCAGATCTATGCTCTACCTTTCCCTGCCCTGAGTCCTGGGGTTCTGAACCTCAGCCCTGCATCCCCCAGGCTCCTTTGCCCTCTGGCTTCAGGCTGAACTCAGTCAGCAGGCCACACCAGCAGGAGCCTGGAGTGGGGGGTAGTCAGTGAATTTAGGTCTGTGGTTCTGGAGGTGTCAGTGGTTTCCTAGAGTCACAGCTCATTTCAGACTTCCTCTCTCCCGTAACTCCAGCCCTCACTAGGCTCTGGGTAACATTGAGCCCTTCCCTTTCCCCTTCCAGCCTCAGGATAAATGGTTTGCTGCTGTCTCTCTGCCCCTGGGTGCCTCACTGTACCTTCCGGTTACCTTAAACCCTGCCCGCAGTCAGCACAGTCCCTTCATTAAATTCTTTTCTGTTAAACTTATTTGAAGGAGCATGTTTTCTACCTCCTGTCAACACCACACAAATTAATGGGTATGTTTGTGTTTTTCTTATGAACTATATAACATTTAAAAGATACCTGCATGTATTATGAATACTAAAAAGATATACTTTTTAATATGCATTAAACTCAGTGCTTCTGACAATTGTAGGTTGAGTGTGATGACCTCCAGACTGTCTGATACAAGCTAAAATTAAAAAATGAAAACTTGCGTCAGACTTTGCTCTAAGTCTGCACTCATTTGAGCTGACTAGTTGCTAAATTTCTTTTTCAATTCCCTCATTGGGTACGTACATCAAGTGAAATGAGCAGTGTCTCTGCTGACCAAAAGGACAGGACCTCGGACTCAAGCATGTGACATGTAATTTACAACAGAGCAGCTGCTGCTTTGATAAAATAGATGTCCCCTTTCAGCTGTAGATGTCAGAACCACAGAGAAATTATAAAGCTAAAACTTATGTATACATGTAGAGCAAAGTTGAGCTAAATATTGTCTTCAAAGCACCTAGTTTCTTTAGCCATGTCACAATTAACAAGGTACCATCAAAGTGAGGTAAATGGTGCTGATTTATTTCAGCCATCAGGGGTACATATGGTTCCTTAGGTGAAAGGCTCTGAAAAAAAAACCTGAAGATAAGATTTTCTTGTTCATTTGTGAAGCGTATTTGGTACACTGGAGCCATTTCTAATCGTCTAAAGTGTAGGTCACAGAACCATACTATAGATGAATCATCTTCATCTTCTACAGTGGAGATTCTGTATTTCAAATGCCATGCAATGGACAATCATGTTAGACAAAGCTTCAGTGTGAACAAGTTAATGTAGTTTTATAGAGAAGCATGATCAAAACCATAATATTTTCAGCCCTTCCTACATTTAAACTTCTTATTGCCTGAATTATTATTACTTTAGGTTTTTGCAGAGGTCCTGTTAATTTCCATGTTTAGGCTTATAGTAATGTCTATTGCACAGGTTGGATAATAAAACACTGAGTTTTGTATTTGAAAATGATATCTACTTATGTCAATTACAGACATACAAAAAAAGAGGTATGATCAATGCCAGCAATAGCAAATTTTCTTTCCTTCCAAAAATAAAGTTTTAAAGTCAAAACATTATTTTAAAAATTCTAATCCATTTATTTTATGATCTATATAATTTGATTTATAGAGTTTTTGCAGGTGAAGTCTCGCAGTACTCCACTTCTCCTACACTTGTCCTTAAACTTAGGTATAAATTTGCAAAGCAATGCCTCAAAATGTTTTTGGAAAAATAGAATTATATTATATTGCTGCCTACCACTGTAATCAACACACTGACATTTCTACTTGCTTCTTATTAATGTTTATGTAAAGTATAGAACCCCAAAGATACTGATTCATTTTTTCAGGGCTTATTGAGCACTGACAGTATGCCAGGTGCTATATTAATCAATGAAGACAGTAAAGATGAAGAGACAAAATTGAGTAATTTTATAATATTTATATGTTCTGAAATGGTTCATTATTTCACATAGTGCTTTTCTTGGAAAAATTTTCCGTAAAGAAAAATTTTGTATTTTCTTTGAATCTATTTGGCAAATTAACAATGTTAGTTTTAGGTTTATGGTTAGGTTCAGTTCAAGTACATTTACTGATGATAAATTAGAAATATGTGGGCCATTAAATTTTGGATTTATTACATGAATAGTAATATAAAAGTTAGGATTTGAATATTTTTTAAAGATCTTATTTATTTGAGAGAGGGAGAGAGAGAGAGAGAGAGAAAACATATGAGTGGGGGGAGGGACAAAGAGAGAGGGACAGGCAGGTTCCCTGCTGAGCAGGGAGCCATGCGTTTAATCCCCAGGACCCCAGAATCATGGCCTGAGCTGAAGGCAGATGCTTAACCTACTGAGCCTCCCAGGCACCAGGATTTGAATTTTGGTTGTATATATACATTTTCACCTGATTTTTAAATCATACATAATCTGGATGCCAAATTATTTTCAGTTATACACCAAAAAAGAAAAATATTAATTTGAAGCCATATTTATTTTATTTTTAAAGATTTTATTTATTTATCCACAAGAGACACAGAGAGAGAGAGAGAGAGAGAGAAGCAGAGGACACAGGCAGAGGGAGAAGCAGGCTCCATGCCAGGAGCCCAATGTGGGACTCGATCCTGGGTCTCCAGGATTGGGCCCTGGGCCAAAGGCGGCACTAAACCACTGAGCCACCCAGGCTGCCCCATATTTTTTTTTAAAGAAAATTTGAACATGAAGACTTCAAAGCTTAAATTAAATCAGAATGGATGACTATAGGTGATTTCCTGTTTCTAAAAATCTTTCTGCAATTATATATATATCTTTATAATATACACAAACAAAAACCACACTGACAGCTGTCATGATAAGCCTTAACATTAGCAACTCCTGATCTACCCACAGGCTTTGTAAGGGTTGGGTTTTTTTTTTGTTTTGTTTTGTTTTGTTTTTTGTTTTTGTTTTTGCACATATAATAAAAATCAATTCTACTGTAAGAACTGATTGAGAATATTTATTTTAATTAAATATTTTCTTCATAGTTTTAGCATTTTTTAAAAGATTTTATTTATTTATTCATGAGAATACACAGAGAGGAGAGAGAGGCAGAGACACAGGCAGAGGGAGAAGCAGGCTTCATGCAGGGAGTCGACGAGGGACTGGATCCCGGGTCTCCAGGATCAGGCCCTGGGCTGAAGATGGCGCTAAACCGCCGAGCCACCCGGGCTGCCCAGTCTTAGCATTTAAATACTTGCATGTTTAAAGGCTTTACGAACTTGAAGGCAAAGGAAATTCTATTAAGTTAGATATTTTTTAAAAAACTGTTAAAATTGGGGATCCCTGGGTGGCTCAGTGGCTTAGCGCCTGCCTTTGGCAATCCTGGAGTCCCGGGATTGAGTCGTGCATCGGACCCCCAGCATGGAGCCTGCTTCTCCCTCTGCCTGTGTCTCTGCCTCTCTCTCTCTTTCTTTATGTCTATCATGAATAAATAAATCTTTAAAAAAAATAAACAAAAAACAAATAAATAAAATAAAAACTGTTAAAATTAATTCATTTCTGAGTATCATTTTGCTAGGATGCCCCTTTAATAAATACAATGATTAGGACTTTTATCTGCAAGAACTGTCGTTTTCAAGAAATGGAAATCCAAACTGCACATCTATGAAGAAAAGGGGGAGAATCTTCCTGTTGTGGGAGACAGAAGGATGACCAAGGTTCAGATGCAAGAGACATAAGGCTAAAATGAGGATGGCAGTGGTTCTGTCCACCCTATGTATTCTGTTACACAAAAAACTACTGCCATTGAACACCATAATATGATTTAGTGTGCCCACATGTGTGCTGTCTCTGTGTGTGTGTGTCTCTCTCTATATGTGTGTGTGTGTGTGTGTGTGTGTGTGTGTATGTAAGTATATGGGGGGCTGCATTTAAAAACATTTGAACAAGTACATATGTTTAAATAAATACACATGTATATTTAACATGGTACAATTTTGCCTAAAATTTATAATGTAAAAGAAGGCATTTCAGATGTGGGCCTCTCCAGTAAGAAGATCCCAAAGGCCCATCTATTTGCTTTACAACCCTCATAGTCTACCATCAGATGGGATGCATGGAAAAGAATGCTAGCATGTTCATAGCTTTATTATCAAACTGAAAAGTTAGAGCATCAAAGTAGTAATCACTTCAAAATGAAACTGTTGTGGACTTCACCATGGGAAATCAAACCATGTTGCTATAAAGAAGAGAAGATCACTGCCCACTTTGCTCAATTTTCCTTCCCTTAGCAGAAGCGTTGTGGCACTTTCTTGACTTAGCAGAATTAACTTTTCTCACTGGACACCCAGGGGGGTGTCCCTGGCAAGCTAAAGTTCCCTGATTAGGCTGCAGGTTTCTCATTCTTCCTAAATCACAGCAGAAAATCATTTCTGGAAGATTAGCCTTCCCCTGATGCACCTCCTTTGGGGGAGGGGATGAGAATGCAACTATGCCCTGTGAGCTCACACAGTCACAACCTCACACTGGCATGGGATCTAATTCTTGTCTGCTCCCACTTTGCTATCCATCCACTGGACATCCTTCTCTCTCTTGCCGCATGCCTTCAGAAGATGTGTTCCAGGCTCAGCTTTAATCCATCTGTTCAAGTTGTGGCACCTCTGCTACAAAGTTCTCATTTGCAGAGATGTTAACTGTGTCACTTTTCAAATTCCATGTTCACAGTTCTACCCTTTAAATACAAGGAAATCAGGGATCCCTGGGTGGCGCAGCGGTTTGGTGCCTGCCTTTAGCCCAGGGCGCGATCCTAGAGACCCGGGATCGAATCCTACGTCGGGCTCCCGGTGCATGGAGCCTGCTTCTCCCTCTGCCCGTGTCTCTGCCTCTCTCTCTCTCTCTCTCTCTCTCTCTCTCTCTGTGACTATCATAAATAAATAAAAATTTAAAAAAATAAATAAATACAAGGAAATCAGATTGGGGGAGGGGGCTTCCAGCACTGCCCCAGAACCAGGGACAGAAGTTCACAAACCCAATGGGGTGTGTACTGAGTACAGCTGACATGAATGCCCACCAATATTCCCTCTTTTTACCCCATTCATTCAGTAATCCTCAGGACAGAACCTTAGACAACTGCCTCTCCTGCACTTCTTCCTGCCCCAGCCACCGGCAAATGCCTGCAAGCCCTCTACATTCCTGGCCAATACTTGATGCCTTCCTTTGTTTATTCACTTATTCTTTAGTCATTCAGCAAATATTTATTGAACACTTATCATTTATTCTTTAGTCATTCAGCAAAACCTGTTGTTGATAACAAAAACAGCAACACCAGATAGAATGCTAGGCTAGGAAGATGGTCATTTCTACAGATTTGCCAATTGGAGGAGAATGCCTCTCAATAAATTTAAGATTCTTTCCTTCCTCAATCATCAGATGTCTACATACAGTTATCACAATTCAGTTTTTCATGTTCATCTTCATGAAGGCACAGACTTGTACTTGATTAAGGTTTTCTGTTATTGCTGATCTTAGAAATCTTTAAAATGAAAATATATTCTTTTTGGAATCTGCTCAGAAAGAACTGATTTTACTTTAAATCAACAAATGGTTAAATATAATTAGAAGGAAGTTACTTGATTCCTTGAGTTTCCTGGTCCATTATCAGCTTGTTAAAGCAATAAAAAAAAAACGGAGTATAAATTACAAACTAATAACAATATATGGAAACAAAAGAAAATAACATGAGAAAAAGTGAACACTGTTAGTTCTGTACATCTACAGTTCACTTTGAGAAAGCATGTATCATCTGTTGCAAAGTAAAAAGTCAGAATGAGGTTGAAAGACCATATTCAATTATAAGAGAAAGTGCTTTGAGGGGCATAGTTAATGAAAAAGTAGTTAGAACTATAGGGCAGCCCAGATAGCTCAGAGGTTTAGTGCCGCCTTCAGCCTAGGGCCTGATCCTGGAGACCCGGGATTGGTCCCACGTCAGACTCCCTGCATGGAGCCTGCTTCTCCCTCTGCCTGTGTCTCTGCAGCTCTCTCTCTCTCTCTGTCACATTAACAAATAAATAAAATCTTTAAAAAAAGAATTATTTACACTTGCCTTGAGATTTTACAGCAACATTATTTCACTGCTAGAGCTATTTTTTTAAACCCACACCTTTCACTGTAACCATAGTAAAAATCAACAGTAGGTATAAGAAATACCCAGAAGCCTTTTTTATTTATTTCATATTATTATGAGATAGTCCAGCTATTTCTTGTAACTGGGCAGTGACAGGAAAAAGAGAAAGGATATTGCTCCCCCCAGCATCACCAGGAGAGAAAATGAAAATGGTTGGGGGAAGTCTCTTTAGTATAATGTTGCAAATAGTTTTTTAAGGCCATAGGTTATTTTAACAAAGAATCATATCACTAATACTAATAGTTAATTTTCACTGAGTGCTTACTAAATGCCAGCCACTATTCTTTTTTTTTTTTTTTTTAATTTATGATAGTCGCAGAGAGAGAGAGGCAGAGACACAGGCAGAGGGAGAAGCAGGCTCCATGCACCGGGAGCCCGATGTGGGATTCGATCCCGGGTCTCCAAGATCGCGCCCTGGGCCGAAGGCAGGCGCCAAACCGCTGCGCCACCCAGGGATCCCGCCAGCCACTATTCTGAGCATTTTATGTATTCTTATTTTATTTCATAATAACCTAGTAAAAAGATCCTATTATTATCATTTTATAGATGAGAAAACCGGAGCCCAGAGAGGTTAAGTAGCTTCTCTAAAGTCACACAGCTAATATGTGATAGAGCCAAGATTCAAACCAGGGAGTCTGACTACAGAATTTCTACACTTCTACATAATAGTATGTCTCTTTCTGTTTTAAATATTCATTAATAAAGCATATACAAAAGCAAGGGCATAACTAACAAGAATGTGAGTTAACCTTAAATAATCTGGCATATGTATATCTGTGTAATAATTACACAGTAGTGATATAGTAAATGGGAAGTAGAAGTAGTAGTTTTTTTTTTTTTTAAGATTTTATTTATTTACTCATGAGACACACAGAAAGAGAGGCAGTGACACAGTCAGAGGGAGAAGCAGGCTCCATGCAGGTAGCCTGATGTGGGACTCGATCCCTGGAATCCTGGATCACACCCTGAGCCAAAGGCAGACACTCAACCGCTGAGCCACCCAGGCGTCCCACGAGTAGTAATTTTAAGACGAAATTTAGGATAGGCTGTAGAAATAATAAATACATCCTTCTGGGACTGTCAATGACAAGTTATATGAGTATATCAACCCTAAGCAATTAATCAGAATTATGATAGCACCTTTATTGTAAGCATCTACAACAACTTGTCAAGTATCAATTAATTTATCCCAAGGGCCCCTCCCTAGAGCAGTCCCAAGGAGAGCAGATTATATAACTGTTACCACAATGTCTGAAATATAAACGGGGGGGGGGGCACAGAAAAATTAAGAGCTTCGTTCCAAAGTGCTCAGAATGCTTAAGTCGCATTTTGATTAAACCCGACTTCTCCAGTGTTGTTTTAAGAGATTTGCTGCCTGTCCCTCTCTGGATTTCTAATGCAAACATATGAACCCTAAGAGGTGAGTTCAGTGCTGCCCAGGCCAGGGCCAACTTCTCACTTCAGTGCATCCTTACAGCAAAGGAGATTGGTGCAGGACTGCCCAAATGAGGGGAACATATCCCCACCCCCTTCAGCGTGGCAGCGGTGGGAAAGGAGATGGTGCATCCAAATTCCTTGTGAGGCTTGTCCAACCAAACCTCCTTCCCACAAATTCTATGCTGAATCCAGTGAGCCACCAGCTTCAGGGTGTTTTGGCTTGCTAAAAGTTCAAGGGCAGCCAAGATGGATGAAACATGAAAACAAACAAACATACCAGGATACCTGTGGGGTTGCCTGCTCTGGTCCACTGTTCAGCACAGTGAAGGGCCAATCTTACCTGTGCTTGAAGGCCACAGACCCTGCCTTTGCTTCTGGAGGATGATCTCAGAAATATGTGCCACTGATCACAGAGTGATGAAGAGAAGGTAGCCCTGAATCAACACCAAGTTTATCACTGCTTCTGAACAAACACTCTAAGGAAGCCAGTATGACATCATCTTTGTACCCTACAGCACAGCTCATTAGATGGGACAGACTACTTTTGTGGAATTCTCTGACATGAAACCTAAGTGTGCTACCCTCATGAAAAATATTGTGATAATCTAGATAAAATTAGTACTGTAGTTGGTTATGACTTCCTTTTATTATCTTAGCCTTTTTCCCCCAGGCAATGTTTTTGGACATAGTGACTGTTTTCTATTTCACTCCAAGTAACCAAATATAAGAAATTGCGATTGCTTCAAGGATAAGTAATCTTATTTTGATTTTGCACAAATCAAAACCATATTGCATCATATAAAGTTGCCTTAAATCAATGACTGTAGATAAACTGAGTGAAAGTTTAAGCACACACAAACATTTAATCGCTGGAGGCAAATTTCAAGGTCTTTCGGTAGCTAATATAAATTCAGCAGAGTATTCTTCTGGCTATTGGTATGTGTTGTACATCCTTCCATTGTTGTTCTTAGAAAATTCTGCAACTATGATGTTTAGGATGGGGAGACCTAGTAGGGTGAAAGAACAAATAACTCCTCTGTAATAATTTCTGACAGTTAAGCATTATGTTAGTTAACCCGACTTTTTAAAAAGATTTAGTCTTTTTTAAATTTCAAACATTTAGAAAGTCCTCCCCTGAAAGGTTCCCATTTGACATGACATATAGAAGGCAGCACAAATGTAGATTTGACCAGCCATCACCATCCTTTGTTTCCAACAGCTGGGCTTGCCTTCTTATGCATATTATCTGACAAGAGCCTTGCAAGGTGGGTGGAATGGCTACATTTTCTGGGTTATGGAAAATACCCAAAGGAGCCTGAATTCAAAGTCTGGATCTCCCTGGCTCCAAACTCACAAACCCCAACTTTATTTGGTGAATTATAGAACACCACCAAGAATATACTATAGAAGAAAGGCGCACAGCCTGCCTCTTTGAGTCTCTGCCTGTGGCTACTCTGTCTAGCCTCTCCAGATTCTGAAACTGGTCCAGCATCAGGCCACCTTGGTCAGTTGTCAGCATGTTCAGATCTTCCCTTAGCAGTCACATGGTTTTACAGATTAATTTTACATGGAGAAAGGCAAGCAAAATATAAACAAGGGGCTTAACTAGATACAGAGTGGGCAGTTGCTGAGATTCTAAACCAAAAAACATAGCCCAAGGCAGATAAGGGCTGGCACCAGGGTTTCAAAACCTTCTATAAGGCCTGCATTGGTTTCTCCTGACTCTACTAGGTTTCTTCAATGAATACCTGATTCAAAAGATAGGTTCCTAGTGCTTCTGGCCACTCTACACCAACCCTCTTGAGTATTTTACACTTCAAGCCCCTGGAAACCTCACCCTTGCTCTTCATTCATCCTTGATATTTCTCTTTGTCAGTTCAGTTTTCCTGATGTGCATTCTGGCTGGGAGTTCTCAGGGGCCCTGTCATTCAGAGAAGGTCAGTTTCACCTACTGTAAAGCTAGTTCCTCCACTTTGTGTCTGTAATGGCTTTAGGTCACCAAGGAGCATGCCATCTTATCCGTAGTTTCCGTATTGCATACAAGAATCTCTTCCCTCCACCAGCCAGAAGCAAACTCCCTTTACTTCATATCTTCTCTCTGGTATCACTTTGGGTGACCCACTAAATTTCTATCCCTTTCTGAGAGCTTCCAAAGAGTGGATCATTTGCAGAGCAGAGATGATAGGTACACCTAGAACTAAATATTCAGAATTTACCTCTCTGGCTACCTCCTCAGGTTCTCCTTGATGACTCATTACTCAGATGTCATCAGAGGAAACTTCAAAAATCTTCCCAGAGTCTTTTACTCACCCCCTTAAAGCACAGGTCAGTTTGTACAGACTGAGAAAGAAAAATATACCCTTGACAGTGAGGACCTGGGACTATCAGTTAGGTCATGGTGTTCTCCTATGGAACATAAACAATTTCAAAGATCATCACCATTAGACAAGACCATGCTATTAATTAGGTCAGAACACAAAGATGTAACCATTGTCCAAACTACAGAAATAACTGAACATCCCTCCATCCCGACTAATATGAGTGCTGCTGCTTTACTATTTACCTCTTACACCTGCTCTGTTCCTCCCACCCTCTAGATAAGAAGACTTAAAATATCCAATCATGGAATTATTCACACTTTATGACAGCACCCTGTCCAGATGACCCTTGAACCTTCTCACAAATTATCTAACACAAGTCCATATCCTATAAATCTCTTCTAATATCCTCTTGCTGAGACACCGCATGGGAACATAGGGTGTGTCTCCTTTGCTGCAACAAATCAATGAATTCTACTTTTTGGACTCTAGGTGTGTTCCTGGTGGCCTTAAGCTGGAGAACACTGATAACACTATGATACAATAATAAATACCTAATGCTTATTTAGCATTTTCTATGTGCCAAGTACTATTCTGCTCTCTATACATACTAACCCTTGTAATCCTTGTTACACACTGTGTGACATTGCCACTACTATTACTTCCATTTTATGGATGAAGAAATCCAAGCACAGGGAGGTTGAAAAGTGACAGTCCTGTTTCCCATAAGAGGAACATTCCATCACAAGTTTGGGCAGCCTCTAAACTGCAGAGCAGAACCTAGAAAACACTTCATTTCTCTATGATTTTTAGGACTAGGGTGACTGAAGGCTAGGCTAGCTCCCTAGGTCTGTGTACTTGCTAATTTTAGCCCAAACCTCAAGGGTTAGGAAGAAAGCATGAAAGAATGTGAACTCATTTTCAAATAATTTTTAATTTCTTCACTGCAAAAATATCTCTTTGCCAAGAACAATGAGTTTATATAGGCTTTAATGTATATTCCCCATAATATTTCTCCATATTTGAGGCGCTTACTATGTGACAGGCATGGTTTCTGATGTTCACTAATCAACAGAATTAATCTCTCAGTTCTTGTCTCCTTCAATTTCTCAACAACTCTTCAAATAATTGATCACTGATACCCCTTCCTTGAAACACACTCCTCGGTTGCTTTCTGGGAAACCATGCCTCCTGTTTCTCCTCCTCCTTCACTAATCAATCCAGCTCAGTTTCCTTTGTCTCCTCTGCTCCCTATTACACATTCCTGGAGCAGCCCTGGCTTAACATGGGCTGGCTATCTTCTTTTCTCCATCTGCAATCACTTCATAGGGGATCTCGTCCAATCTCCTAATTTCAAATGCCACCTATATAATCGATATATATCGGTATATATACACACACACACATACACACACACACACACACATATATGTTATATATATGTATATATAACACCTCAAGCTAACATGTCCAAACCACAATTCCTCATTCTCACCCCACTGTATCCCATTCATATCCATCAAATCTGCTCATCCTGGAAGCTTCCGCATCCCCATAAGTGGCATCACCATGCTATGCTCAAGCTGTAAGGCAGAGATTACCTCTTACTCTTCCTTTTCTCTCATACCTCATTACCCAGTCCATCAGAAAATCACTTTCAGCTCTAAATTCCAAACATACCTAGAATCCAACCACTTCTCACCACCTCCATTGCTATCACTCTGTTCCAAACCCCCATCTTTTGCCTGGATTGGTGCTACAACCTCCCAAATGCTCCCCTACAACTTCTTCTTTTCTTTTGTTAAAGTATACCAAAGACATAGCAAAGTGCACAAATCTTAGGTGTACAGGTCAATAAATTTCTACATATGTTTATACTTATGTAATTACCACCCAGATCAATATATAAAACATTTCCAGCCCCAGGAGGCTTCTTCCTCTTTCCCCCACGGCTAAAGGCAACCATTATCCAGACTTCTACCCTCAATAATCAGTTTTGCCCATGTTGATACTTCATATGTATGGGATCATACAGTATGTATAGTGTATATTCTTTTGTGTCTTTTTTAAATTCAGTATTATGTCCACATTGTTTATTCACATTGTTGCCTGTAGCAGTAATTCATTTTTTCCAAGCATTGTAGTATTCCATAATATAAAACCATGATTTACTTATCCATTCTACTGTTGATGGATATTTGGATTGGTTCCAGTTTGGGTCTATTACGATAATTGCTGCTATGAGTAGTAAACGCACATGCTCATCTCTCTTGTGTACATGATATTAAGTCAGACTGATCCTGTTAAAATGTCAAATCACATAATTCCCACTCAATTCTCCAGCAGCTTCCCATCTGCCTCAAAGTAAAAGCTAAAGTTCCAGCAAGGGCCTTTAAAACTCTATACTCTTGTACTCAATTGTGGTCCATTCTTTAAAAGCACTGACATTGGAATGCATTAGAAATACAGAATGATAGAGGTGCCTGGGTGGCTTAGTCGGTTAAGCGTCTGGCTCTTGATTTTGGTTTAGGTCATGGTCTCAGGATTGTGAGATTGAGCACTGGGTTCTGCACCCAGCATGGAGTTGGCTTGAGATTCTCTCTCTCTCTCCATTTGTCCCTGCCCGTCTCCCATGCTTTTCGAAAGGAAAGGAAAGGAGAAAGGAAAGAAAGGAGAAAGGAAAGGAGAAAGGAAAGGAAAGGAAAGGAAAGGAAAGGAAAGGAAAGGAAAGGCAAGGAAAGGAAAGGAAAGGATGGATGGATTAATTATGTGTCTTTCTAGTCCTATGGAATCTTAATAAATCTCTCAGGTGATTCACATGCATATTAAAGTTTGAGAAGCACTGCCCTTAGTAATCGGTGAAGGTGCCACCACTGCTCTGACCTTGTCTTCTACTACTCTCCCTTGTTCACTATGCTCTGGCCTCACCAGTCACTTTGCTTTTCCTTAGACATCCCAGACATGCTCCTAACTGAGAGGTTGTGTGGGCAGGACCTGGTCAGCAGTTTCTTCTGAATAAGACAGATATAAACATATAAAGAGACAGAGATACAGAGATATAGATATCTCCATGCTCTATATAAGTGTGGTAGGCTGAAAGTATTTATTTGATATGAGATATATACATATACATATATATATATCACAGAGATATATAATTCTACATATGGTTATTGAGCACTTGAAATGTGATCAGTGCATCTGATAAACTGAATTTTATATTTTATTTAATTTAAATTAATTTCAAGTTAAATATGAACATATTGCCAGTTGCTACCATAATGTATAGCACACCACTATAGTAACTCTGGATGTCTGGCAGGTAAGATAATTTTCAAAATTGACTTTTCTGGCTTATTTTTCCTCTAAATAAATTTTACAACAAGCCTGTGAAGTTCACTAAGGTAATTCTTGATAGGATTCTGGTTGGAATTTATTCCTGGGTATTATATAGTATTTGTAATATTATGAATAGATTTTTTAAAAATATTTTATTTATTTATTCATGAGACACACACACACACACACACACACACACAGAGGCAGAGACATAGGCAGAGGGAGAAGCAGGCTCCCTGTGGGGAGCCTGATGTGGGACTCCATCCTGGGACTCCAGGATCATGACCTGAGCTGAAGGCAGATGCTCAACCGCTGAGCCACCCAGGCATCCCATGAATAGTTTTTAATGGTTTCTGGCATATAGAAAATTTTTAATTTTTGCATCTTGATCTTATATGATCTTATATTCAGCCATCTTGCTAAATTATCTTGTTGATTTTAGTAGTTTTAAAAAAAATTTTAGTCATTTTTCAATTTATTTTCTTAAATTCTTATAGATAATCATTATCCACTTATTTCCTACTTTTACTGCACTATGATTTTAAAAAAAATGGTCTATGTTATTTCTGCTTTGAGAATTTATTGTGGTATTTTACTTTGGTAAACACAATGTTCCTTGAATATTTACAAAGAATATTTTTCTATGTTTACTGGGTTATATACATATAATTAACTTGTTAATTTAATTGTTCAAATCCTCAGTATTTCTACATTTTTTCTATCAGAGCTATCAATTTCTGAGAGTTGGTTAAATCCTACCATCATTATTTATAATTTGGAAACTTTTGTTTTCCCCAAGAGTTTGGCTTTTCTCATTCTAATGCTAGATTTCTCATGTATATAGGGTTCTGAACTGTTACAGCTCTTTGATCAGCTGTATATAGCTTTCATCACTGTTAAAGTGTACAGCTCACTTAATTTTCACAGCCTGAACATATCTCTTAAGCCTTGCTATAACCCCTTGCAGTCACTCGCACCCTCCCCTTTAAGGATAGTCATGATCCTGACATCCAACAGCACAGATTAGTTTTGTATTTGATTTTGATCTTTACATCACTGGAATCCTATGGTTGGTACTGTTTTGTTTCTGGCTTCTTTTGTTCAACATTATAATTGTAAGACTGACTGATATCATGTGCAATGCCCTCAACCTCTCTGTGGTCTATCCCAGAGGCACTTAAAAGCCAGCTAGAGACACTATGCAGGCAATGTCCCTTGTAGACACATCCAGGAACTGAGAAAGAAGTTTCTAATCACACGGACTTCAGTTTTCTTCTGTCCTATATTACTCAATTTCAGATTCCAGGTATTCTCTTTATGTACCTTAATCTTTCTATGTTCTTGATTGCCCTCACCTGTCTAGTAGCCCTTTGTTTCTTGTTCCTAAGAAGTTTCTCCAGCATTCTTAGAGGTAGGAGTAAGTTGATTAATGTCAGTAGCTGGTATAAATTTCCTCTGAAGTCTGTGGGCTTTGTAGAATGGGTAATATGTGCCAACACAAGAGCTGCTCTTTAGGGTGGCTGAGCAAGGAGCAGACTTAAAAACCCAACTGTCAAACAAAAATTCACTTTGGGATGGAGCATGATGTCATATTCAAGACTGAATGAACCTACTTTTTAAGAGATGTCTTCCTTGTCTGTTACTGAAATCCAGAATTGCCTCAATAACACCTCTTCTATCTTGGATCCCATCCCCAAGAAAAGGAGCTTCCTCCAAGATATTTTCCACTTTGGAGAAAATTGGACTAGAGGCAAACACTGCTACCTCTCTCTCTGTCTTGGAGGGTAGGGGTAACAATTATAGTTAGATTTACAGGTAGTTATTTAATTAATTCCCCAGCTTGAAGCTTCTCCAACATTCTTATAGGTAGAAGTGTCCTCCCCGGGTCTGTTTTAGATTGTAGTTTCTCTTCTACTCTGGTTTTACCATCATTCTGATCTCATCTGCTCTCTTCTCTTTCAGAAATTCTGCAAAATTTCCCACTTGTGGATGGCATCCTTCCTTGTTTTCCAGATACCATTATGGATATATTCTTTTTAAAAAATCTTGTGGGCAGCCTGGGTGGCTCAGTGGTTTAGCACCCCCTTCAACTCAGGGCCTGATCCTGGAGACTCAGGATCGAGTCCCACGTTGGGCTCCCTGCATGGAGCCTGCTTCTCCCTCTGCCTGTGTCTCTGCCTCTCTCCCTGTGTCTCTCATGAATAAATAAAATATTTTTAAAATTTTTAAAAATTAAAAAATTAAAAAATCAAAAATCTTACTAGTTTATTTTTGTATACATAATCATAAAGAAAAAAATAGTACATAATCTCACTACCCAGTAATCCCTATTTATATTTTTCCATTTTAACATAATCCTTTCATTACAAAATAAAATTATAAAATTCAACATCTATTTATGATAAAAACTCTCAATAAAATGGGTATAGATGGAATTTACCTCAACATAATAAAGGCCATATATGACCAACCCACGTAATGCTAATAGTGAAAAGCTATGAGCATTACCTCTGACATCAGGAGGAAGACAAAGATAAGCACTCTTGCCATTTTTATTCAACATAGCATAAGAAATCCTAGCCATAACAATTAGGCAAGAAAAAACAATAACACATCCATGTTGAGAAGGAAAAAGTAAAACTGTCACTATTTGCAGATGACATAATACTATATATGTATTTTTAAAACCTTAAAAAAAACCCTAAGACTCTATCCTAAAACTATTAGAATAAATAAATAAAGTTGTAGGGTACAAAGTTAATATACAGAATATGTTGCATTTCTGTATACTAATAATGAAGTAGCAGAAAGAGCAATTAAGAAAGCAATCCCATTTATAATTGCATCAAAAAGAATAAAATACTTAGGATTAAATTTAACCAAGGAAATAAAAGACTACATGCTGAAGACACTGATTTAAGAAACTGAAGATAGCACAAACAAATGGAAAGATATACTGTGCTAATGGATTGAAAGAATTAATATTGTTAAAAATGTCCAAGTTACCCAAAGCAGCCTACAGATTCAATGCAATCCCTATTATAATACCAGTGGCATTTTTCACAGAATCAGAAAAAACAGTAATAAAATTTATATGGAATCACACAGCAATAGCCAAAATAATCTTGAGAGAAGAACAAAACTGGAGGTACCATGTTCCTTGACTTCAAACTATACTACAAAGTTATAGTAATCAAAACAGTATGATTGAAACTAGCACAAAAGTTAATGGAACAGAATAGAGAGACCAGAAATGAATCCATACTTATATGATCAATTAATCTATGACAGAAGAGGCAAAAACATACAACAGTGAAAAAAGTCTCTTCAATAAATGGTATTGAGAAAACTGGACAGATACATGTGAAAGAATGAATCTGGACCACTTTCTTACATCAAACACAAAAATAAAATTTTAAATGAATTAAAGACTTAAATGTAAAACCTGAAACCTAAAAGAAAACATAGGCGGTAAGCTCTATGACATCAGTCTTAGCAATATTTTTTTAGATATGTCTCCACAGGCAAGGACAACAATAGCAAAACTAAACAAATGGGACTACAGCAAACAAAAAAAGCTTTTGCACAGTGATGGAAGCCATCAATTAAATGAAAAGGAAACCTACTTAATGGGAGAAGATATTTGCAAATGATATATCCAAAAAAGGGTTATCAAAACATATATAAAGAACGTATACAACTCAATACAAAAGAACAAATAACTCGATTAAAAATGGGTGTAGGACCTGATTAGATATTTTTCCAAAGAAGACATACAAATGGCAGACACATGAAAAGATACTCAACATCACTAGTAATCAGGGAAATGCATACCAAAATAACAATGAGGTATCACCTCACACCTACTATCAAAAGGACAAGAAATAAGTGTTGGTAAGAATGTGGAGAAAACAGAACCCTTGTGCACTATTGCTGGGAATGTAAATTGGTACAGCCATTATGAAAAAAAAAAACAGTATGGAGTTTCCTCAAAAAATTAAAATAGAAATACCATATGATTCAACAGTTTCACCTCTGGAAATTTATCCAAACAAAATGAAAACTGTAGTTCAAAAAGATACTGTATGATGGACATTAAGGAGGGTACATGATATGATGAGCACTGGATGTTATGTGCAACTGATGAATTATTGAAAATTGCAACTGAAACTAATGATGTACTATATGTTGGCTAATTGAATTTAAACTAAAAAAAAGATATATGCATCTCTGTTCACTGTGGCATTATTTACAATAGCCAATATATTAAAGCAACTTAAGTGTCCACTGATAGATGAATGGATAAAAAAGAGGTGGTACATATGATAGAATATTACTTAGCGATAAAAAGGAAGAGATCTTGCCATTTGCAACAATATGGATGGACCTAGAGAGTATTATGCTAAGTGAAGTAAGTCAGAGAAAGACAAAGACAAATACTGTATGATTTCACTTATATGTGGAATCTAAAAAAACAAAACAAGATAGAAACAGACTCATAGAAACAGAGAACAAACTGAAGGCTGCTGAAGGAAAAAGGGCTGTTTCCATGAGTGAAACAGGTAAAAGGGATTAAGAGACAAAACTTCCAGTTATTCAATAGATAAGTCATAGATATTTAATGTACAGCATAGGCTATATAGCCAATTAAATTGCAACAACTTTGTGCAGTGAGAGATGGTAACTAGAGCTATTGAGATGATCATTTTATGATGTATAAGAGCATGGAATCACTATACTGTATACCTGAAATAATATAATATTGTATGTCAATTATAAATCAACAAAATGAAATATTGCATAAACAAAAAATTGTAAAATACCTATGTATAGAAGGAAGAAAATATTACCATAGTGCTACAGCTCTGACAAAATCATCCTAACATTCTCCCCAGTCTTTCTGTGCTACATTTTAAGTTTATGTAACTGCTATCATACTCTATATAAAATTCTGTACTATGCTTAAATTTGACACTGTGTCTATTAATTTTCCAGTGTTGTGGATAGCCTTCACAACAGAGATAGAGAGTCACTGTTAAGGCTACAGAATATTCCATTATATGAATATTCCATTACCCACTTATCTACTGCCCTCTTGTTGGGTATGAAAACAAATACCTAGCTTTACAGACAGTTCAAGTTGAAGTTCAGGCTGAAATGTGGTTTGGGGGATTTGTTTTCTTTCTTTATAAAAATTATGTTTGAATAGTTAACATGTGCACATGATACAAAATTCTGTAAGAACAAAAGAGTATATAGTGAAAACTTCCTCCCATCCCTGTCCCCAGCCATCTAGTTTAGCTCCTCAGATGCTATCACCATTACTAGTTTCTCAAAGTTTTCAAAGACAGTCCATACTGAGTCAGGTGTATATGAATATGAAGATGTATATATAATGTGTGTGATGTGCAGTGGTAGCATACGATACACTCTTCTATGCCTTGCTTTCTTCCATTTGACAATATACCTTATAGGTTTTTCCACATCAGAATATATATCTGCATAAGGATAATGATGCTGATGCTAATGATGAAAAGAACAGAAAAAATAACTAGTTTTTATTAAGTAATGATACTTCCCAAAGTGGAATTGCTAGATCAAAGGGTAGGTGCATTTTTTAAAAAGATTTATTTGTTTTAGAGAGAGAGTGAGCATGAGCAGGGTGAGAGGCAGAGGAAGAGGGAGACAAGCAAATTCCCCACTGAGTGGGGAGCCTGATGTGGGTGAGCTCAATCTCAAGACCCTGAGATCATGACTGAACCAAAATCAAGAGTTGGACACTCAACTGACTGAGCCACACAGGTGCCCCAAATGGTCGGTGCACTTTAAATTTTTTTTCAAGATTTTATTTATTTATGAGAGAGAGAGAGAAAGGCAGAGACACAAGCAGGCTCCACGCAAAGATCCTGATGTGGGACTCGATCCCCCAACTCCGGGATCACGCCCTGGGCCAAAGACAGACACTCAACCGCTGAGCTACCCAGGCGTCCCTGCACTTTAAATTTTAATAGACATTTCCAACTTCAACCATAGGGTTGAATTCTTTGTATTTGCTATTCTCACTAACAATGAAGTCCTCAAGACAACCTTATGAGGTAGATACTATATTTTCCATACTTTATTATTTTTTTGTAAAGATTTATTTATTTATTTTCATTCATTCATTCATTCATTCATTCATGATAGACACAGAGAGAGAGAGAGGCAGAAACACAGGCAGAGGGAGAAGCAGGCTCCATGCAGGGAACCTGACGTGGGACTCGATCCCGGGACTCCAGGATCATGCCCTTGGCCAAAGGCAGGCGCCAAACCACTGAGCCACCCAGGGATCCCCTATTTTCCATATTTTACAGATGAAGAAACTGAGGTACACAGAGAGATTAAGCGACTTACCCAAAGGCACAATGTTAGTAAGTGACAGCATCAGGACTCAAATGCAGGTAGTCTAATTGCAGAGCCCATACTCTTGACTCCTTCATGCCTCTCCTTTGTGCAATCATCACCACCACCTCAACGAAAACTCTCTACCATTAACACTAACTCTCCACCCTCCTCTTCTCCCAGCTCCCACAACTACCATTCTACTTTCTCCATGAATTTAATAGGTACCTCATAGAAGTGAAATTTTATAATATTTGCAGTTTTGTGATTGACTAATTTCATGTAGCACAATGTCCTCATGTTTCATCTAAGTTGTAGCATGTGTTACAATTTCCTTCCTTTTTAAAGCTGAATATTCCATTGTATATAAATGCCACGTTTTGTTTATTCATTCCGTTGTCAATAGACATTTGGGTTGCTCCCTCCAAATGGCTATTGTAAGTAATGCTGCTGTGAATAGAGGTGTACAAATATCTATCCCAGTTCCTGCTTTCATTGCTTGTGGGAATATAACCAGAAGTGGAATTGCTGGATGATAGGGTAATTTTATGTTTCTTTTTTGAGAAATCCTCATACCATTTTCCATAGAAGCTGCACCATTTTATATTCTCATCAGCAATTCTAGTTTCTTCACATCCTTACCTCTTGCCAACATTTGTTATTTTTTGTGTTTTTTTAAATGATAGTCATCCTAATGGGTATGAAGTAGTGAATTTTTCATTTTTAATGTATAAAATTTATTAATCTCTTCCTTTGTGTTTCCTGTCTTCCTCAAAAAGGTCTTTGCTTCTCTAAGGTTACACAAGCAGTCTTCAAATTTTACTTATAAAAATATTTATCAATTCATTTGGTACATTTAGGGCTTTGATCCACCTGGAATTCGTTTTCTATTTGATTTGACACAGGGAGTGCTGTCTTCTTTTAGACTGAGATTTAATGATGCTAACACCTTTCATGAAAGCTCATGCCTTTCCCTTTCCACCACACTGTGTTTTCTGTGGCCTTTTTCCCCCCTCCCACTGTGGGCCAATACTAGGCCACTATTGTTTTAGTATTTCATATCTTAGCGTGCTTTATTTATACTATAAAATTAGGCTTTAGTTTTTCTTAAAAAAAGAAGTCAGTGTGAATAAACAGCCATAACAAAAAATATGTCTCTTTCTCATTAAGCTAAAAAACATTCAGGAGGATTATAGAAAAAAATTTTGACATAAAACTCTTCATTTATGCTTATGTTTCCCAATCTGACCTCTCCCTATCTATGGTTATTCAGTTTGGGTTTTTTTTATTTAGCATTATTTTGCAGGAGGAATGAGTGTCACTGCAGGGATTAAACAGCAGCAAATCTAAGATTTATTGGTTATGACTGGGTCAGGCTCACCTTTCTGTAGAACTCTTAGACCCATACACATCAGAAAAGGACAGAATGTAAAAATAACATTTTTTTCCCTTTCAGGAATTAATGGTTATTTTATTATAATAATGAGATGGTATTTTATTTTTAAAATCACATATGAACACGAGTACTGGAAATATTATTTCCCAGAAATGGATAACTAATGAATTCTTTCCACAACCTACTTTTGTCTTTATATTGAAATCAGATTTAAATAAAAAACTTCTAATTTAAAGGGTTGCCTAAAATTCATTACAATTAGAGATGACTTGCCCTATGAACTCTTCCTATTAGTAATTATTATATCACTAGATTAACCTTCTATTATTAGTTGGATTCTGATTTTACCTACTATACAAATATATTTTCTTCTAAATAAAAGAATCTCCAGATTAACAACCATACAAGCCGATTGCAAATTCGTTGCAAAAATGGTGATGGGCTGATATTAGAGCAATGTTTTAAGGAAAGCAGATCACTTCAATTCACCCTCTTGACCAAAAATTTGCTGGGGTGTAGACTGCACCTCTTACCAAGGGAGAGAGATTTTAGTATTAGTGGCAAGAAAACTTTAAGACAATATAGAAACATTAACAGAGAAAAAAACAATATTCTCCCCACCTCATGCGACTGCACGGATAATTTGATGTGTTTTAGTACAAGAACAGAAAATGGGGATCCCTGGGTGGCGCAGTGGTTTAGCGCCTGCCTTTGGCCCAGGGCACGATCCTGGAGACCCGGGATCGAATCCCACGTCGGGCTCCCGGTGCATGGAGCCTGCTTCTCCCTCTGCCTATGTCTCTGCCTCTCTCTCTCTCTCTCTCTCTCTCTGTGTGTGTGTGTGTGACTACCATAAATAAATAAAAATTAAAAAAAAAAGAACAGAAAATGCATAGAATATGAAGCTTAAAAGTAATTTATGAAAAGGAACATATATAATGCTAAAACGGTCTTTTCTTCCCTCTTTAATAAATGTAAAATAGAATGTTTTATTATAAAATTATAAAGTCTTTGCATCTGAATAGAATTACTCTTTACCAAGTGGTTCAGATGTTTTTGAATGGAACACAAAAGACCCTTTTAAAGATGCAGGAATAATTTCATAGTCAGGGAACTATCTCACCACATATCTTCCTTGTTTTTTTTTTTATGATGATTGAAA
This sequence comes from Nyctereutes procyonoides, assembly GCF_905146905.1. NCBI lineage: Eukaryota > Metazoa > Chordata > Mammalia > Carnivora > Canidae > Nyctereutes > Nyctereutes procyonoides. Next base: position 59,998,055 of record NW_026575146.1, on the reverse strand, counting down.
ATAAACACTTTCTGACATATCTATCATGACTGATGCTGAAAGGGTACCATGTCCCATTTCTATTTTTTTAGACACCATTTTTGAGGTATAATTTATATAGTATAAGATCCACCCACTGTAAGGATGCAATTCAATGATTTTAATACATTTATAGTGTTCTGCAACCATCAACATAATCCAGTTTTAGAACATTTCCATCACCTCCAAAAATTCCCTTGTGCTCACTTATAGTAAGTCTTTGATCCCAACACCACACCCAGAAAACGACTAACCTACTTTGTTTCTACAGATTTGCCTTTTGGGGACCTTTCACATAAGTTTAATTATACAATGCATGATCTTTTGTGTCTGGCTTCTTTCAGTAAGCATGATATTTTTGAAGTTCATCCATTTTGCTGTGTATTTCTTCCTCCAAGGAAATTTCAGAATTAGCTTGTCAAAAAAATGTTTAAAAAATTTCTGCAAAGCTGGTGGGAAAGGCTTTGCTCAACATAGCCTTTAATCACCCCTGTTTGCTTCTTGCTCTGGATTCCTCCATCTTCTGAAGAACTCTGTAAGAATGATTTTAGATTTAGAGCATTTCTGAATATAGTAAAACCACACATACAAAAGTACTTTTTATTAGATAAAACCTTCAGGTCTGGGATTCCCTGAAGATATCAAAAGGTAGGACTGAAGCACAACTCACTGAGAAGATAGAAGGGAAACTAATAAAAGAACATTCTACATGGTCATAGTTGTATTCAGGGTGGTTAGGTTTGTCTTTTTGTTTTATTCCATTTTACTTCTCTTTTGCTTTGGCTCAATTCCTGAAAATAAGTACTTCACAAGTTTTCTGGCAATTATTATAGAAGGTGTAAACAATATTACTCTCTATTTTATCTTGACTATAACAGCATCTCCTTAGACGAAAGTCATCCAACAACCTCTTATCTGGAACATGATGAGGAAGCAAGAATACTTAAAAGAACCAAATAATTATAACAAGGCTATGTTCTAAAATGCATACAACATACCCACAGGAGGTCCCTGATTTTCAGGTCCTCATTAGGATGTATTAGGAATATATGTATTTTTATTTTATACACAGTTCTGACAAGCTTTGCTCCCTTACTGCCCCTACAACAAAAGCAACAGATCACTGAGAGAAAAGGAGAGGGAGACAAAAAGTAGAAAGGGAATCCCCAGGAAGGACTGGTGCTTAGAAGAGGATTTACTACTAAAAGTGAGGAATAACTATTTGATATAGGAGGAGACAGACACAGAGGCCTATGGCCCCTCAGTGAACCCTGGCAGCAACGCGGCATTACAGCACAGAACTGATGATGACTCTATATTTATAAGAAATCTCTTGATGTTCAAACCACCTCCAGTCCTTCCTGGAAAGGTGTATATAACCACTAACATAACTAAATAAGCCATCAAGCACTTTGGTTTGCTATATCCTATTACTAAGGCAACAGCATATTATACTGTATACCAGAGTAAAAGCAGTATATAGCTTTTTGATAATTATCTATTAAAATGGTTAGAAATCTCTTGCAAATTTTCCTGCTTAAAGGAATATATTTTAGTCCTCTGGACTATGCTTTTAAGTATGAATAGCTGATTCCCTGATATTGCTGGAAATGCAGCATTTCTCTATTTCTTTTTACCTTTTTTTTTTTTTTTTTTTTGGCCTGTTCTCACCAACTGACAAAAATTAAGATGCTAGGCTAATCTTTGGAAGATTGTAACTCCATTTGTGACCAGCTATTACAACATTTAAAGTTCATTCTATAAACAAGTTATGGGTTATTGTTGGGTAAGTTACATTTGCAATAAAGTAAACATCTTATGAATTAAACTGGTTATGTAAAAACATTTTTTTATTACTAAATGAACAGCATGACTTAGATCTGAAAATAAATATTAGGGAAGTTGGGTTTTATTGAGAACATTGGATTAACAGTCCAGAGAAGGAGCTCTAGCCCAGCCAAGCACTCATTCTACAAATTTGCGTGTGCCTTTCAAACTGTTGGAACTACAGTTTCTTCATCTAAGAAGTAAAAGAAAACTCCATACACACAGAGCTACACATACTGGTATATTACCTCATCATTCTTACCATCAGTGTCTTCGTCTGGAAAAATGGGGATGTTAGTAACATCTGCCGAACAGAATATTAAAGGAAGTAAATGACTCAACAGCCATTAGCTTTTAGGAATAACATGTTCATTTTTGTAGAGATTTGGTCTTTTTCTCCTGAAACACATTTTTACTTCCCTAGGCATTATAATTTACAGAGATGTATTTCTGGTTGATACTATGTAAAGCTGCTTCTGCTCTTCCCAAACATCCTTTCCTCCAACTACTACAGTCATGTTAAAAAAAAGAAAAAGAAAAAGAAGATGCTCTGCATACATAATTTCTTTGTAGGCTCCTAAGAAAATAAACCCATGAGGTAGGTACTGTTACTATGCCCATTTTACAGATGAGAAAACTGAAGCTTAGATATGCCCTGACTTGTCTGAGGTCACAGGGCTGGGAAGAGAGGGCTGGAGTTCCATCTAGAAAATTGTAGGAGGCCAGGCTGACCAGAGCTGGGAAGGGCTGCAGCAGAAAATGAGGTTGTCTCGGGGCACAGACCTGGTCTGGAGGATGTGGAAAGCTGAGCAGAGCATTTATATGTGATGTGGCAAAAAGAGAAGCATTAGAAATTTTTGAGCAGGGGAGAAACTGGGACAAAATTGATATTTTTATTTTTTTTTTAATTTTATGTATTTATGATAGTCACACAGAATGAGAGAGAGAGACAGAGACATAGGCAGAGGGAGAAGCAGGCTCCATGCACCGGGAGTCTGACGTGGGATTGGATCCCGGGTCTCCAGGATCGCGCCCTGGGCCAAAGGCAGGCGCTAAACCGCTGCGCCACCCAGGGATCCCAGAATTGATATTTTTAAATAATCAACCTTAAAACTGTCTATCTATGTTCTACGCAAATAACAGCAACTAATTTTTATTGAACCTTAGTAAAGCTCTGCTCTAGACCTCTGCAAATATTTGCTCATTTAATCCTTATAACAACTCTTTAACAGGTAGACACTGTCATTTGCTCAATTTTAAGATGAGAAGACTGAAGCTCAGGAAGATGCAAACACTGAACACTGGCAGTGATGGAGCTAGGCTCCACACGCAAGCAGCCTGCCCCAGAGTGCACAGTGTTAACCTCTTGACACAGTGCTTTTGTCAATAGACTGACCCCGCAGGCTGGACATATAAGCCTGCCATAGGCTGCTGCAGTAGCCAGACTGAGGTGATAAGGACTTGGATTTCAGGGGAAGCGACAAGAATGGAGAAAGATTTTGAAAGAAAAGTTCATGGAAAAAAAAAAAGAAAAGAAAAGTTCATGGACTTTCTGGACTAACTAAATACTTGGCAGGATTAAAAAGAGGGGTAAGCAAAAAAAAAAAAAAAAAAAAAAAAGAGGGCTAAGCTAAGCTGAAAATGAAACCAAAGTTTTCATTCCCTGGGAGAATCACGGAGCCTCTGAGGAATACAAGGAGCGGCAGAGGAGCTGGTCTGGAGGAAACTACCACTGAAGTGGAGGGAGTGTTGAATTCAGGGTAGTGCCAGAAATGCTAGGCAGACGGCTGCAGCTGACAACAATGCTCAGAGAGCAGATGGGGCTCCAGAAAGAGATGTCAGGGCCTTCAGGTAAGAGAAACTTTATTTAAAGGAAAACAGGTAAACTCTCCATGAAAGAGAGAGTAAAGAAAGTGAAAGAATATGGCTCTAAGTCTATGTAACTACTACATAGGGAGGTAAGAGGAAAAAGCAAGACAGACAGGCTAATGCACACCAGTGGCTGTGATGCACCAGTGCCATGCAGTGTCCTACATAACTTAGGAGAGCAACCTGTAAGGTAGCTGTATTGCTCCTAGAGTTGGAGAAATTGGGAGTCAAGACATTTAGGGGTCTTAACCATAATCACCTAGCAAGAGTGATGTAACTAGCATCTGAACCTAGTCCATGCAACCTCAAAGTCCTTCCCTTTCCATAAGAAAAAATGTATGGAAAGGTGAACCTGCCCGGCATAGGTGAGGGCTAGGGGCTGGAGTCTGGGAGAGGAGCACAGTACATGAAGCCCAAGAGATAAACCAGAATAGGAAGGTTTTGTTTTGTTTTATTTAAATATTTTACTTATTTATTCATGAGACACAGAGAAAGAGAGGCAGAGACATAGGCAGAGGGAGAAGCAGGCTCCCTACAGGGAGCCCGATGTGCGACTCGATCCCAGGACCCTGGGATCACACCCTGAGCCAAAGGCAGATGCTCAACCACTGAGCCGCCCAGGTGTCCCCAAAATAGGAGTTTTAAAGGCTATGTCATGTCTAGGAATTAAAGGGCCAGTGAAAGCTTTTCAGCAGGAAAGTAATATAAGGATCATTTTTTAAGACAGAAATATAAACAAGTAAGCATCTGCCTTCAGCTCAGGTCATGATCTTGGGGTCCTGGGATACAGCTCTGCATCAGAGCAGGGAGCCTGCTTCTCCTTCTCCCACTGCCCCTCCTACCACTAGGGCTCGCGTGTGTGCATACACACTTTCTCTCTCAAATAAATAAAATCTTAAAAACAAAAAAAAAAAAAAAAAAAAAAAACATGGGCTGGCTTTGTTCTGTTTTCTTCAACTCCTAGATGGACCTCAGAGGGTTTAATGGGAAGGTCTGTGTATGTAACTAGCACAGTACCTAACACTTAGCTAGTGGGCCACATTGTTATTTTTACTCTATCAGTTTAGTATATCTGCCACACTGAAGGAGAGAAATAAGCATCCTACAATTTCTTAAACATTTTCTGATTTAATCTTTTGAAGCATATTCTGGTTCTAAGATTCTTAGTCCTAAGTATTACAAAATAGAGGCTTTAGTCTTATGCACAGTTAGGATTGACATAGTGGAATATTAATTATCAAACTCTTTGATAATTAATAAAAATAATAAAAATAAAAATAAACTCTTGATAATATTAATTATCAAAGAAATAGGTACTCTTTAAAATGAGGAAAACCAGAATGAAAGAAAATACCCTTATTGTTTTGTTGTTGTTGTTGTTGTTGTTTTTACTTAAGTTGTGGAATTGTCTTCAACTTCAGTTATTAGTGCTTATAATGTAACAGACACCAGGAATGGTCTTTAAAGAATTTTAGATAATGGTTGAGAAGGTCAACTTTTGTCCTTTCTCAGATTCTGCTCATCTTGTTAGCATCTTCTGGTCTTGTTGGGGGAGCTAATACATTTTGGAATCCGTAACTTCACATAAAGAGTTTTTGCCAAATTGGCATTTTTATTTTTTACCTAGGGTGACCGTACTTGTTTACAAACATCTGGGAGAAAGGATGGATTAATTGTGTTTAATCATTACGGGAAGATGTGTAACAAGATGCTGTAAGCAAAGCTTTTAAGCTTCAAAATATGACTACAATTTAGTTTATGTTCAATTATTTTCATAAGTCATTCATTAAAAACTAGTAGCCTTTTTTTTAAGCTTGAATTCATTACTCATTTCCCTTTCTGGATTCTCTCCAAACTACTTACTGGATTTTGAGCATTTAAAATATCTGTAGAGGGGATCCCTGGGTGGCGCAGTGGTTTGGCGCCTGCCTTTGGCCCAGGGCGCGATCCTGGAGACCCGGGATCGAGTCCCACGTCGGGCTCCTGGTGCATGGAGCCTGCTTCTCCCTCTGCCTGTGTCTCTGCCTCTCTCTCTCTCACTGTGTGCCTATCATAAATAAATAAAAATTAAAAAAATAAAATAAAATAAAATATCTGTAGAGCAAATTAAGGATAAATCTACTTGTCACAGCTTTCATTACAATTGCTTTAACAACCTTAGTTTATTTTCTGTTTACCTGAAATTCTGATTTTGCTTTTAGTTTTAGAGGGTATCAAAATGTCTCTATTAATTTAACAGGCACAGACAAATATGAAATATTTTCATTTCTCATAAAAATTAGACCTCTTTTGTGGAAGGATACATAGAATATATTTTGGGACTGCCCAATTAAGCAAATAAAAACAAAACTTTTCTGTTACTTGGGAATATATTATGCATAAGTTAAAAGACCACTGGAAACTAAAAACACAGATATAACTGAATTTTTTCAAGAATGGCCTGATTATTTCTCAAAATAGAATAGGCTCCAATTTAAAAAAATGCAATGAAGATAGAATATAGGACAATGTCATTGCCTTCTTCTTTCTGCTCTGAAAATGGTTTATGTGTCCAAGTAAAACTTAATCATTTTATTAAGAGGAAACTTGAGGGCAGCCCAGGTGGCTCAGCGGTTTAGCACCTGCTTCAGCCCAGGACATGACCCTGGAGACCCGGGATCAAGTCCCACGTCAGGTTCCCTGCATGGAGCCTGCTTCTCCCTCTGCCTGTGTCTCTGTCTCTCTCTCTGTGTGTATCTCATGAATAAATAAATAAATAAAATCTTTAAAAAAAAAAAGAGGAAACTTGAATTAAGTGGTCTGTGGACCTTTATGAAACTGTCCCTTTTGAAACTCAGAGATTGACAAATTACTTGACAAAATTACTGAGATCAGAAATTTTGTTGCTGCTTCTTAATATTTTTTCAACAAAGAAACTGAGAATTAAAATACAGAAGAGCATATATAATAATATTATGAAGATGGACAGAATGTGATTTCTCCTATGTACAATTATTTCTAATAAACTAGCTCCCTTTTATTTGTTATTTTTTTCATTTTTTTAAATTTAATTTAATTTTATTTTTTTAATAAATTAATTTTTATTGGTGTTGGATTTACCAACATACAGAATAACACCCAGTGCTCATCCGGTCAAGTGTCTCCTTCAGTGCCCGTCACCCATTCACCCCCACCCCCCGCCCTCCTCCCCTTCCACCACCCCTAGTTCATTTCCCAGAGTTAGGAGTCTTTATGTTCTGTCTCCCTTTTTGATATTTCCCACACATTTCTTCTCCCTTCCCTTATATTCCCTTTCACTATTATTCATATTCCCCAAATGAATGAGAACATACCCTGTTTGTCCTTCTCCGATTGACTTACTTCACTCAGCATAATACCCTCCAGTTCCATCCACGTTGAAGCAAATGGTGGGTATTTGTCGTTTCTAATGGCTGAGTAATATTCCATTGTATACATAAACCACATCTTCTTTATCCATTCATCTTTCGATGGACACCGAGGCTCCTTCCACAGTTTGGCTATTGTGGACATGGCTGCTAGAAACATCTTGGTGCAGGTGTCCCGACATTTCATTGCATCTGAATCTTTGTGGTAAATCCCCAACAGTGCAATTGCTGGGTCGTAGGGCAGGTCTATTTTTAACTCTTTGAGGAACCTCCACACAGTTTTCCAGAGTGTCTGCACCAGTTCACATTCCCACCAACAGTGTAAGAGGGTTCCCTTTTCTCCACATCCTCTCCAACATTTGTTGTTTCCTGCCTTGTTAATTTTCCCCATTCTCACTGGTGTGAGGTGGTATCTCATTGTGGTTTTGATTTGTATTTCCCTGATGGCAAGTGATGCAGAGCATTTTCTCATGTGCATGTTGGCCATGTCTATGTCTTCCTCTGTGAGATTTCTCTTCATGTCTTTTGCCCATTTCATGATTGGATTGTTTGTTTCTTTGTTTTTAAAGATTGTATTTATTTATTCATGAGACACAGAGAGAGAGAGAGAGAGGCAGAGACACAGGCAGAGGGAGAAGCAGGCTCCATGCAGGGAGCCCAACGTGGGACTCAATCCCAGGTCTCCAGGATCAGGCCCTGGGCTGAAGACGGTGTTAAACCGCTGAGCCACCCAGGCTGCCCGTTCTCTTTTATTATGTTCTGTTTAAAATTGACTGTGATTCTATAACTGTTAAACTAGTATCAGATAAACCTGTAAGGTCATTAGTCTGAAGTCATAATCAAGAACATTCCTTTTTTTTCTTTTTCTTTTTTTTTTTTTTTTAATTCATGAGAAACACAGAGAGAGAGGCAGAAACACTGGCAGAGGGAAAAGCAGGCTCCCTGTGGGGAGTCCAATGCAGGACCTGATCCCAGGACCCTCGGATCATGACCTGAGCTGAAGACAAATGCTCAACCACTGAGCTACTCAGGCGTCCCTTAAATAAGGAACATTCTAATTTCAAATCGTTCTGTAAAGCAATACCAAGAAATAACAGAAACCAAAACATTTGTATTATGAAAAGATCTAAAATTTCTTTAAAATAGAAATGGGCAGAAGACATGAATACACATTTGTCCAAAGAAGACAAATGGCCAACAAACACATGAAAAAATGCTCAACATCACTTGGCATTAGGGAAATACAAGTCAAAATCACAATGAGATACCACCTCACACCAGTCAGAATAGCTAAAATTAACAACTCAGGAAACAACGGTTGTTGGCTAAGATGTGGAGAAAGGGGAACCCTTCTACACTGCTGGTGGGAATGCAAACTGCTGCAGCCACTCTGGAAAACAGTATGAAGGTTCCTCACAAAGTTAAAAATAGAGCTATTCTGTGATCTAGCAACTGCACTACTGGGTATTTATCCAAAGGATACAAACATAGTGATTCTAAGGAGCACATGCACTCCAATGTTTATAGCAGCAATGTCCACAATAGCCCAAACATGAAAGAGCCCATATGTCCATTGACAAACTAATGGATAAAGAAGATGTGGTATATACATACAATTGAATATTACTCAGCCATCAAAAAGAATGAAATCTTGCCATTTGCAACAATCTGGATGGAACAGAGGGGATTATGCTAAGCGAAATAAGTCAGAAAGACAAATATCATATGATCTCATTCATATATGGAATTTAAGAAACAAAACAGATGAACATAGGGGAAAGGAAGGAAAAATAAAATAGGACAAAATCAGAGAGGGGGACAAACCATAAGAGACTTAAGGTTAATTCTTAACTTATGATTAGGACTTAACTATAGGGAAAAAACTGAGGATTGCTGGAGGGGAGATGGGTGGGCACACTTGATGTAATGAGCATTGGGTGTTTTATACAACTGATAAATCACTAAATTCTACCTCTGAAACTAATAGTACACTGTATATTAATTAATTAATGTTAAATAAATAACAAAGGAGGAAAACAAATTAACATAGGTTTCATCATTATTCCTGGGTATAATTATAACCACAGGGTTATAATTAAACATTCTTGTAAACAAATCTTTTAAAATTACTTTTAAAGTAATTAATTAAAATAAAATAGGATCAAGAATCTTACATTTATAATTTGGGTTAAAGACTGCTAGGAAACTTACTGTACAGGTTTTCTTTTGCTCTTATTTCTCATTAGTGTCAATATTTGGGGAAGAAGGGTGAAAATGAATGTACACTTAGTTACATGTCTATTATTGATAAATTAATAACTGCATCAACATAATTATCCCTTTAGGGCTACTGAAAAAGCTTGGTAATAAAATGTATTAATTAATTGGTTTTATTTAATTAATTTGAGAGAGAGTGAGAGACCAAGCACAAACAGGGGGAGGGGCAAAAGGAGAAGGGGAGCCAGACTCCCCATTGAGCAGGGAGCCCGATGTGGGGCTCCATCCCAGGACCCCAGATCATGACCTGGGCCGAAGGCATACACTTTACTGATTGAGCCACCCAGGCACCCCTTATTAATTTTGAATTTTTTTTAAAGATTTTATTTATTTATTCATAGAGACAGACAGAGAGAGGCAGAGACACAGGCAGAGGGAGAAGCAGGCATCATACAGAGAGCCTGACGTGGGACTCGATCCAGGGTCTCCAGGATCACACCCTGGGCTGCAGGCGGCACTAAACTGCTGCGCCACTGGGGCTGCCCTAATTTTGAATTTTTAAATGTATTTAGATCTAGACCTATGATTTTAAGAATAATTTTATGAAGTATAAGGTAATAAAGCTTTAAGTGATAATTAAAAGTATAGTTCAGGAAATTTTTGCCTATGGAAAGGGTATGCATAGATTTTTTTTTTTTATTCTAGGCTCAGAGTTTGTTGCAGATACACAGTGTTACTGATCTTCACAATTTATCTATGATATAGGGAGAGGAGTACCTCTATTCTTATCAGTAGAAGAGATCCAGAATATAAGACTTTAAACATTTTTAAAAACAAACTTAAATTTTAGAACAATTTTAGATTTACAGAAAAAGGACAGAGTTCTTGAATACTCCACCCTTTGTAAACTCTACAGTTAATATCTTACATTACTATGGACAGCTGTCACAACAAGAAAGTATGATTGGTGTATCACTACTAAATAAATTCCATATTCAAATTTCATTAGTTTTCCCTAATGTCCTTTTTCTGTCCCAGAACCCCATCCAGATGTGTCATTACTGTAAACAACACCATTCACTCTGTGCTGTGAAGTTTAAAGGGCTTTGACAAATGCAGGGTGTCATGTATCCACCACGACAGTGCTATACAGATGAGTTCCACCACCTTTAAGATCTCTGTTCCCAATCTTTGGAGAGTTCCAAGTGGATCAGTTTTCAAACTGATATTTCAGCTTGATCTTTGGTGGGAAAAACCTAGGTTGTGAGTGTTTTCAGGCAGTGGTTCTCAATCCTGCAAACAGGAATTAACCCGGCAACATTTACAAAATACTAATGACTGATCCTAACTTCAGACCCTGGTTTCACTGGCCTGACATGTGGGCACTGGGATTTTGAAAAGCTCACAATGTACAGGTAAGATTCAGAACCACTGATCTTGCACTCACCTATGTTATGACTGGATTCAGCTGCCTTTTAAATAACACAAATGATTAATTCATGCATTCTACATCACCTTGGACAGATACTATGAACTATCATGTAAGTTTTTAAAATAAGTAATATAGCAAGGATAAATTTCACATGTTAAGTAAACATGTATGCAAAAATATTACTCTCTGAGCCCAAAATGAACTTCAATTTCTATTACTGAGGGCAAATTTAATTTTGACAAGTCAAAGTGACTCAATTACGTCTATCTTAAAACTCATTTCTTTGGAATTCAGCTTGGCTCCCTCCCCTTCTCTGTCCATTTTCCCTCTGCACCAATTGTAGTTTGAGTTCAAGTGACCTGGGGTGGTGTGGTCACTGGGAAGGCACATCTGGTTGGAGGAGTCTTCTGTACTGTTATTGTCTTTTGGAAACCTGGCAGTGCTGGGTGATTTGTTCTGGGTGTTCCACCTGTTTCAGGCGGGTTTGTCCATCATGTCTGCACTCCAGGGTGCTGCTAATCCTCTAATATCCAGCCACTTTCCCTGCCCAGCCCTTGGTTTATGGCCTCTACCTCAGGGTCTGTTACAGGTTCTCTGGGCTCTAGGTTTTGATGACCACCTGGTAAGCCACCTGCTTTCAATTCTCAGGTGCCTTCTGTGCCCCTCTTCAGGTTGACATGGGAACCCTGCAGATTTCTCCAATCCCCTTGGCAGTTGAGGGAGATAGGGTGGCTACTCTCAGGTCTGCCCTAAGCTTAGATCTGCCTTGCAACCCCTTCTGCTCTACTTTAGTTGCCCCTTCCCAGAATTCTTGACAGAAGATAGGTCCACAAATGCTCTCCCATCCAGGGATCCCCAAATCCATCACAATCCTCCAGAGTTTCAACCCCTAAGAGAGGCCAAGGAACCAAGTCCCATCTTTATATCTATCTCCTTTTCCTCTTCCAGTGTCTTCTCACAGTAGCAAGAAAGCAAGAAGAGAAAACTCTGTCACATTATTACTCATTCCTCCCCAAGCTATGATTCATATTACAAATTCTGTGCTTGCTCTCCGCTATGCTCTCTAATGATATATAGTGCCAAGATTTTAGAATATAAAAAACGACTTTTCTCTCTCAAGAATCTTGACTTTCTCAAAATAATGGGCATTTAGACTGTTGCTTCTCTTGCGTGTTTTCTAAAAATCTATCCACAAATCCAGTCTCCTTTTGTGTTCTGGGCTGTACCTGCTTTCTACTCCAATGCAGTGAAAGACACTGACTAAAGTGACAAAGGGCCTGAGACATCAAGAAAATAGTTGCAAAGAAAAATCTCCATGGATATCTCAGAATAATACTCTCTGCCATCATATCATAAAATTATATGGACCTGCTACTCCAAATGAATGTCAATTTGCAGCTGGATAAATTTGGAAGGCAAAATTATTTCAGTCCAAGTTGTAATAAAGACCAATAAGATGTACCTGCATTTAAAGGCACATAGATCTTTCCTTGCATGGGACAGAAGAGGCTGAACATATATTTTAGGGTTGAATAAAAGCTCCAGACTACGTGCATTCAAGACCTTAGGACACAGAAGAAGAATATCATAACCATTCTGTATATATTCCAGGGAGATTTCACTGCCAAAGTGACAGCCGGGCATAGCTGCCAAGAAGAACTTTAGTCAAAGCCTACTGGGGCTTTTTTTTTTTTTTTAACAAAAAGACAAATCAAAGCAAATAAAGAAAGAAAATCCCCTGGAAAAGCAGATTATTAACTCTGTGCTCAGAATCAAAAGATAAGTAACCAGACTTTGTCATTTATTTCATCCTCAGATGGAAAGGCAACTAATGATGCAGAACGAAATGAGAGAAAGACAAATGGCCATGCAGATTGCTTGGTCTCGGGAATTCCTCAAATATTTTGGAACTTTTTTTGGCATTGCAGCCATCTCTTTAACAGCTGGGTATGTTTGCTATTTATAAGTTTCTTAAATAATTTGTTTCTTTTTTGATATTATCATATTACTATCAAGTTGGCCAAGATAGGACTTTGGTCCAAATAGTATCTATGTAAACACAATAACCCCTTATAGCTTGGTAGGTGTACCTGGAGGTAACTATAGAACCAGTGTAGGAATAGCTCATTCTACCTCTAGTTTCTCAGATTTCTTCCATCCTTGTCTCCATTTTATAAGTTAGAGAGAGGACTGATTAGACACCAAGATGAAAGGTGCAGAATCTGGTGAGAGGTTAGAAAATCCTAATCCCACAGAAGATTCAAATGAACTAAGTAGTTTCTAAAATGGAGGACATTCTTCCAAAAAGCAGTCATTTTTTTTTCATTGAGTGTAGAGATATGTATTTACAAGTCATTCTTAAGATTTATTTATTTTTTGTTCTTGAACCAGGGCAATAAGAAAGAAGAAGCCAGCCTTGCTCTTCCCTATTATTCCATTAAGCTTTATCTTCACCTACCAGTATGACTTAGGATATGGAACCCTTCTACAAAGAATGAAAGGTCAGTCTGATAAACTCGTGTATATTCTGGATTCATTTTCTGGTTCAAGGATCCTCTTCTCATGACCCCTTGATTTATGAACATTCTGACAAGACTCCTTTCCCTGAACTTCCAGTGACCAACATTTCTGCTCCCTCTCACAGTCTGCTGTACCACCCCACAATAACTAACTACCAAATTTTCAGGAATTTGTAAGCTGGTTGTTTAATATAGATTATTAGACACTAAATTAGATAACCTTATAATTACATAAATCACAAAACATAATATTAAATTATATTAAAAACAATGGTAATAAATACTCAGAACACCAGTTTTTCATTATTTTACTATTATCTGTACTCTGAAGTTATGTGTATCTATTGCATCTGTATGGTAGAAATGCAGATACAATATACACACACAATAAGATAACAGATACAACTCCAACTTCAGTGGCATCCCATTGGTAGCCTGAAGTTGGTCATGGTGTGGGAATATATACACCATGGAAATCTGAAAAAAACAAATCAAGGCTTGACTTATTATTTTCAGCAAACTATGGCCTGCAGAGTGGCCACCTGTTTTTGAATATAAAGTTTTATTAAAACACAGGCATGCCCATTCATTTCTGAATTGTCTGTGTTCCCATTGTGTTCCCATTGCCATGACAGAGCTGAGAGATTGCAACAAAAGATATAAGGCCCCACAAACCTAAAATAGTTACTGTTTGGCCCTTTTAAGAAAGCTTGCTAACCCATGGTCTAGATTTAAGGAAGTGATGAAGAAAATGTTAACTGCAGATTATACTTAATTATTTGTTGTGTCAGTAGCCATTATGTTGTAAATAGCACAAACAATTGAGGAAACATTCTCCTAACATTTAAAAAATGTTATCTGATTCAACCAAGTTGGTTTACATCATTTCCAAACAAAAAGAATTCCAACATATGTCATTGTTTCCACTTTTGTCTTGTTAGTGTAAATGAAAATACCAACCTTCATTCATGTTGGAATTATACTTTCTCATTAATTTGCTATGTGACATTTATTTATAATAAAGTACATTGAACATTTTATTATTTTTTTATAAAATTGTGTGCTATATTATATGTAAGTAAAATTTATAAGAAACTTATATTCATAAAAAACTTACATTTTTTTTTTTTTCTGGAGAGCTGGTTGTTAAATAATCACACCATGCTGTTCTCATAGAACCCTGGCTTTTATTGCCCTAGAAAGTAGCCCTGCTGCCACAGAAGCCATTCCTAATCCAGGAAGACTCTCTCATGAGAGCCCCTATTGAAGGGTCCCTTCTTGAGCCTTCAACCGAAAGCACATTGGAACTATGCCTTTCCCAAGCCTTCATTTTTCCCATCCTTTCCTCTCCTGGGCTATATTTTTGGGCACATCACTATCGCTAAAGCTCTGTGGGGATTGATTTGGTACAGGAAAGGAGGAAGTATAGACTCCTCTTCAGGTACTGGGAGTAGAGAGTAGAACATCTCTTTTCCAGGCTTAGGGAGATACAAGGATTATATGTTCCTTAAAAATTTCCATTGGAAGATGGAAATACATTTTCCACATAGAAACTCTGCTAAAATGTCCCTTGGGGTCAAGCACTATGGTATCATATTTTAGCTACATTGTGACCTAAAGAGTTTTCTGTTGATGGCCTAGAAATTGATTTACTACATTATCACTATGGGAAAATGTATTCTGAGCTCTAAAAAACTGATGTACATATTAAATTTCGGAGTACAATCTCATTTTAAGTTGAAAACTAACTACACAACTAATTTACCAATGTTAAAGCTCAGTTTCATGTTACTCATCTGCTTAAGAATTTATTAGTCTGAGTTCAACTATGTTTCATTGTTTTTATGGACATTAGAATTCTCAGTGCTTCGTAAAAATACATAGTATTAAATGGCAAGTCTATTACACAACATTCACTTGAACATATTACTAATAGAGAACAAGGTTATTTTCTAGGAACATCATGATTGTATATTTGGGAAGTAATTTTATTATAGGTCCATCAGAGTCCACAGAACATACAATTTTAAACTTTGAAGACATGTTATGGGAATTTCCTATTTTAAAAAATACAGCTTTATAATCTACCAGGAAACTTGCTGTACTTGAAAGTTTAGGTTATAACACTTAGCCTTGTTAACTAGTGATGAACCCAAGGTATACAATCAATCCTTGACTGACTTTATCATCAGCCTTTCTGCATACACATGAGAATGTACCCCATGTGAGGCACTATCACATAGACACATTTAGTGTGTCATTCAAGACCTGTCTGATTTCATATAATTTATAATGACTTTTACTTACTATGTAAGACTGAGGCAAAAAAAAAAAAAAAAAGATGTTTGCAGGTGGTTAGGGTGTTATAATTTGAAAATTGTAGCCTGCCCTATTGGGTCTGGAGTATAAATTCATTGTGTGCTAAAAAAGAAGTACTTAAAAAGAACCAGTTGCTTTCATTCCCAAGGAAAATTATAGAATGCCAACAATGTACACTATAATTTTTTTAAATTTTGCTAATTAGTCTTCAACTGGGCCTAAGAAATTACTACCTGTTACATGAAAGAGGAATTACTTATAAAACTGCATATACTTGTGTGTATGTATGTATACAGACTAAAGAACATTTAATATTATTTTGGGTACTTACAAGTGGTTTCAGGTAAAAGATTAGCTTTCTTGAAAAAGAAAAAATTTAATAAGCTTTATTTTCTCTTATGTCACCTACATATTTAGGGGCAATATAACAGAGACTATGTTTGGTTTCTCCATGCTAAACCCCTCCAAACACAACTAATGCTTACCGTCCTGACTTTCCTTCAAGGAAAAAAATATTACTTGGTATTCTTTCTCTTCTATATTTTAAAATGCTGTCTTCTGTCAAGTAAAATTTATAGCATCCGATTGATTTCTCTCTCTGTCTTCAGAATTCCTTTTTCTTCCCAAAGGAAAGAATGACCTTCCTTTGGGAGGTGGCTTCTCCTGAAGACAATAGGGGCCTGCTTCCACACAGTGTTACAGCTTGTCACTGACATATAGCAATTTGGCTTTTTCACAAAACACTAATGATCCTTTTGTCACCTTGCATATTTCTGTACTCTGTTTAAGGTGAAGCTGAGAACATACTGGAAACAGAAAAGAGTAAGTTGCAGCTGCCAAGAGGCATGATCACTTTTGAAAGCCTTGAAAAAGCCAGAAGGGAACAGAGTAAATTCTTCATAGACAAATGAAATCATGTTTACCCACCAAATCTCAAAACACATAATTGTTGACTTGAATCATGGTTTTTACAATTTTTTAGATGCTTGACATTTTGACATAATGGATTTTATTTTAAAATATTAAAATGCAAGAGGAGTTTTGTTAAACTATTTTAAAATAAAATTTTTAACATTCAATACAAAATCATGGAGGTACTCTAAGCAACTTTCATATTTCCTATATATGGTGTATATTACAAATATCTAAATGTATAATTAATAAATTATATTGTTTTGATTCCTGGAAGCAAATGTCCTGCTGCTCTCATTTCTCTGTCACACAAACTTTTCCCATCACATTTATCTTCCACAGATACTTCATTTGGATTTGTCAATTGTGTCCTCTCTCTACCTGATAGAAAATGACTAATATTAATGACTAACATGTATGTTGTGCTTATTATGGCCACTCTTCTGAGTGTTTTACATATATTTTTATAATCATCCAAACAATCCCATGAGGAGGCATCATTTTATGGATGTGGAAACTAAAGCACAGAGGGCTTAAATTACCTGCCCAAGGTCATAACTGGACAGAACTGGGGCAAGAACCTAGATGGTTTGGCTCCAGTGAATATGCTCTAAGAGGCTTTGAAAAGGTTAGGCCTTGAACACATTTTCAACATGCAAAGACAGCTGTGAGAGACAAAAGGTAAAAATATTCAAATGATGACTCAAGACAGAGTTGCTGAAGAGGTGGGAATGAGGAGGTTCATTAGGATGCCTAGCTTTTTATTTCTACTCACCAGGAAACCTATACTCATAACCGTATTTATACCTCTTTCTACAGTTGCAAATCCTGCATACAATACAATAATTCCAAAGATATTTCCTGGTACCTACCCTGTATCAAGCACTGTCGAAGACACTAGGGCTACATGAGTGAATGAGAAGACAAGGTTACTGCATCCTAGGCAGAGGAATATGTTCTAGTGGAAAGACGCTAAGACTTAGCTTGGTGAAAGAATAGAAAGGCCAATCAGAATAATAGGTGATGAAACCAAGGGAGAAAACAAGCATGAATACAACAGCAGTTATCCTCAAGCAGCTGACTACATATCAACAAATGGTTTTGATACAATCATAGTTGTAGGGAACCTTGAGTAATGTCTTGAGGATGCATGGAAGTACTCCATGAAGATAAGGATGCAGGCTGGACAGAAGAAGCCTGATTTAAGGCAAGACAGGCTTTCAGGTCCAGGGATTTGCTGCTGGTTCTATTTGCCTGGGGCAAAGGGTTCCTCCTCCTGTAAGGCAGTTAAGAAATGAGCCTGGAGGCACAGCTTATCTCCTGACCAGCTGGGGGCCTAAGGAATTTAAACTCTATCCTGAGGGTAATGGGGTGGGGAGTGGGGGTGGCATGAAAGAATCTGCTTTGGGTTTTTAGTGGAATTAGTCTATTACAAGAGGAAGATCCCAGAGCCCATGCAATGAAGAACCACAATAATCCACACCTGAGTACTGAGCAGGGCCTGAACCAAGGCTATGGCTTTGAGGATAGGTTCAGAAAGATGACAAGAAAGAATAGCAAAACTGGGAAAGTAGTTTGAAGTTGTGGAGGGAGAAGAAAGTGATTTCCCTTCATTGAGTCATTAGCATGGATTTTCTGGAAGACAGGGGAAAGAAGTGATTAGGAGGCATACAAGTGGTCTAAGGGATGCTTAAGACCCAGCAGTGGTTTGTAGACCACGCCAGAATCTGGAATTGTATTTCTTTCCCCATAAATTCAATCATGTTGTCCAAACATTCGTGTCTTAGTCTAGCCAGGGCTCACCAAGAATGAGTTTGAGTGCCCTGCAAGAGTTGACTGGTTAAAGAACTTGCATGGGATTTGTGTTACTATTTTGCTGTGTAATATAGCAGGCTCTGAGCTCTCTCTGGACCACCAGGCCACTCATTTGCATTAGCTTCTCACTTTGGCATTGACTCTAAGCCCATTAATAATTGTTACTTAACAGAGCCTCTGCTAAACACATATACTCACATTTTTGTTTGCTCCAAATTGTGAGGCAAAAATCAAAGCAGAGCTAGTAAATAATGGCTTTGCAATTCAACTATATTAAAATATATCCCAACTGCCTTTGGTATTACTGATTATCCAAAGCTTTTCCCCTTACTTATTATTAAATATAATAATATTTATAATTGAAAGGACAAACATTTTTGCTCTGACACTGTTGAGAGAGAGAGAGAGCAAACACAAGCAGGGGCAGCCACAGAGGGAGAGGGAGTCTGACATGCGGATCATGACCTGAGCTATTTTTTTTTTAAGATTATTTTTTCTAGAGAGAGTGTGAGAGACAGCACAAGCAGGCGGGAGGGCCAGAAGGAAAAGCAGACTCCCCACTGAGCGGGGAGCCTGATGTGCAACTCGATCTCTGGGCCCTGGGATTATGACACCAGCCAAAGAGAGACACTTAAACAACTGAGCCACCCGGTGCCCCTAAGTTGATGTTTTCACCAGAGATAAGTTAATACCTGCCTTTCATAGAGCCCCAGGGGTACACAGGGCATCCATGGAAACAAAGCATTTACAACTGTTAGGGCTCCCAAGCGGAACTATACATCAGTTAGGCAGCATAAATGCACAAAATCCCTAAGGAGGCCTTCCACCAGTTGCTAACAAAAGGGAGAAGATGCCTTCCATGGGGCTCTGAAGAGAGGATGCTACTCTCCAGCAAAGTCAGCCATTGTGGGTACCGGGAGGACGAGGGCCTGTTTCCTTGGCTTGTTCAGGCCTGTGTCAGGCCCAGCAGGGTTTGGGGAACAAGGAGAGAACAGATACCTTTGGGGAAATTGCCAATACATACTGCATTCCCTCCTGTTCTTCTTTGATTCCTCCTACCTCCTGGCCTCACTTCCTCCCCTTTCCTTCTCTTCTGTCCTCTGTTCTCTTGTTTTGTACCTTTGGGTTCTGAAACCTTTCTCCCAGGCACCCCAGTGATTAAGTGGACACCAAGGGGCCTATTGGCATTGCCAACTATAGAAGTGAAATTGTTTCATTTTATCTTTTAAAAACACTGTGGATTTTCTTCTCTACTCCACATGTATTGTAACAGTCTTTAAAAAAAAAATGATTTAATCACTTGCCTGAATCTAAATCTAAAAAAAAAGCCATTTATGTTAATACTTATATTACTTACTATTATTACTGATTATCGACCAGGCATCATGATATTTCTAAATACTGAGCACGATGTGGTCTTTGTTCAGCTAGCTTACAGTCACAGATATTTGTGCTATTACAAGAAGAATGAGGAAATTATTATAAGAAAATAAATTAGGAGAAAAATAAGAAACTAAGGTATGATTATAAGCAAAGATTTAGAGATTAGAATATGGTAGCCTCACCCAACATCTTTTCAGTGATTAGGAACAAAGTTGAGGTGGGGGGAACCTCATCCCTATGCCATGTGACTGTCCATCTTCCCCAACACACTGCTGACCCAACCAAAGCAATGCAGAGACTCCCTCAGCTTCACATGGAGATTAAGTAGTGGTGTAAAGGAAATAAATATGTGCCCTGAAGTTCTCTGCAGCATAATGACCCTTCTTGGAAATCACTTTATAGTAATAACATAATAATAAAAATATAGTTTAGAAGATTGTAATACTTAACCATTTTGAATGTTTTAAATTCATATTTAAATGACAGAATTGGGGGTCGGTGTGTGCCTGGGTGACTCAGCATGTTAAGATCTGCCTTTGGCTCAGGTCATGATCCCTGGATTCTGGGATGGAGCCCTGCATTGGGCTCCCTGCTCAGCAGGAAGTCTGCTTCTCCCTCTGGCCCTTCCCCTACTCACGCATGCTCATGTGCTTTCTCTCTCTCAAAGAAATAAGTAAAACCTTAAAAAAAGAGAGAGAGAGAAAAAAAACTGGGGACTAAAATTACAAATAAAGTTTATATGGTGTTCTACTCAACTCAGTTTGTGTTTTGGGGTAACACTGAAGGGGGTCCTTTATTGTCTAACTGCACTTTGTAAATATTCTAGAAGTTCCCCAAATCTATTCAAAAGAGTTTTAATGACAAACACTGGAATTACTGTCAAGATGTTAAAAAGAGAAGACCCTTAAAATGGTCTAGTATAAACCTCCATTTTATATTTTCTCAAGAAAATGGAGGTCATAAGTGATTTACCTGAAATTCTACATATGGTAATGGTAGTTTGTACTAAAACATTGGTGTTTTGAGTCCCTGGCAGGATTCTTTCCAAGGCACAATGCTGCCTGACTCTGAAAAGACAGTGACAATGAAAGTCAAAATCAAAAATATATGTTTAAACTATCATATATACTCAGTCTTAGAGTCTTAGAAGAAGGGATTAGAAGGGCAGGGGTTAGAAGACAATGAGGAGGGAACAGACTCAAATTGCAGGAAATAATCTACAACCAATGTAATTTGAATATGAGCAATCTGAAATTCATAATATATTTTATAGACTTCAACAATCTAATATATGCATGTGCAAATCTGATATTCTAGAGACACTAGCCAGAACCTAGATTTTTCTGTTCCACTATTCTGAGAAAGGAACAAACTCTTGCTAGGGAAATATTATTAAACAAAGTTCATTACTCAGGAGTTGTGCTATCTCTTGGCCTTAGAGTCTGTCTATTCTGCGGGATAATTGGAAACACTCCTTAGGTCTGGTCTTGTGGATGCCTATAGGAGATTTCAAGAATACCCTGCATCCTACCAATGTTCAATTTGCAGAAAGTAGTTTCTAGTATTCAGGGATGACTACTTAGTAGCTCTGCTGGTTTTTCTACTGGTAACTTTGAGTACTTCAAAAACTCTTAAAGTTTATGAAGAGTGGAGCAGTGCTTGGGCTGCAGGTGTACCAGAAAGCCCAGACTGGCAAGGGGCAGGGGAGGAGTGAGAGAGGCCTAGAAAATAAGAAGACAGCCAAAGAAGAGTAAGTCTTCATGAAAGGATGGAGCTGCCTCAAACAGCCCAAAAATGGCTGCCAGGTGAGCCACTGGTCAGGGGAACTGAGCGCCCAAGGGACCAAAGTCACCTGTGGGATTCTCTTGCAGGCCAGTTTATTTTGCTGTCCTATATTATTCTTCTAGCTACTTGGATGACAGTAAGAAGTGTGTCTGCGTAGAACACATTCATCATGACCACCAATAAAAGCAACTGGAAACCTATAATCCCACTGATAAAGACTCAACAGTATTGCTAAGTCTCAGGTTTAGATGACATTTCTGGCTCATAATTTCTCAGTCTATAAGTGTCACAGGGTTGAATGATGGATTGCTAACCTCAGTCTATTTATTTCTTCTTGGAGGACTTCATCTGTGGCCAGCAGCACTCTGTGGATGGTTTCTGCTCTGCCTGGACATGAGGGACAGGCAGACACTGACCCTGAGTTGGTTTGGCATTTCATTTGGTGTTAGAGGAACAGAGTTCAGGATGTGTCCACATGAAGTCATGTCTTAGGGAGGACTGACAATCCAGGATTCTGGCTTGGTGAAGGTTTCAAAAAACTATAAGGAAAACAGCTGTTGAATACATGTGAAAGTCAATGGATCAGAGATACTAGTAGACACTGAAATGTGACAAAGGAAGTCTGTAAAAAGCTGTCAGTATATCAGGATAAGATGATTGGACTTTGAGGAATACAGGTGACTGTTCTTCCTTCTCTTCCCACCATCCCCACACCATTAATTTACTGCTGATGAAGATCTGACTTGAGTAGACGGTGGTACTATTTCCGCCCACCAAGGTGATTTGAGAAAAAGACAGAAAGAGAGAGAACGCTAGGAACCCAATATGGATTGAAATACTCAACCATTTCACATCTTCTTAAATTGCTCCAGAGAAAAATTGGCCTGTAGAATTCTTTCTTTTAATTTTCAAGGAATTAAACATCTTGAAAGGATTCCAACTAATGCTACCTCTTTAAACCAGAAACGATAAAAAGACACCTATGGTTTGAATATAATTTATACTTATGGATGGCTCCTTCTCTGAATTCAATAACCAAGGACTATGGACAGAGAACTGGACTGACCTTCCCATCCGTTTCCTTGTCTGAACTGGAAGCTTAGGACAAGCCTGCCATCTGAAATAGCCTGAAAGTCTACATAGACAGGCAAAGGGAGTTCTGTGCAACTTTAATAAGTTATCTTCAATTCAAGCAAAGACATCAATTTCCTACTAGGAGTATTTTAGGGAAGGAAAAAATTCTAATAGGTTTATGGGTCATGGCTAACAGTACATTCTCCATCTTCTTTCTTTTTCCTCAGAGATACTGACTTTTATCTTTTTTAGTTGTATCAGTATAGGATCTCCCTGAAGCAAATTTTGCAATAGTGACTTGAGCAAGTCATTTACGTGGCAGATAATCCCAGAAATGCTGGTGGGGAATTGGTGAAGTAAGATAGGACAGAGAAGAAAGCTAGTAAATGAATTCTCACTCAGGAAGTTACCTCTGTGAACAACTTAATCCTGCTGGGGAACTCTGAGAAATGTTTTAGAATCCCCTCACCCCAGAGTTATCTGACCCAAGGAATGAGAGTGGAGGCATTTATAACCTACTTTTTAGTTCACTGGTGGAGGGCTGTTCCTAGACCATTATTTCTCCAACACTTAGGGTGTTTAGGCAAAGTGGGCTCTAGAGCCAGAGATAACCTGCAGGCAAGAGATGCAGGTGCTACAAGCTGGAAGTCAGATTGGCTCAAACTGAAATGGTGAGGGCCAAGGGGAAGTAGTTGAAAGCAACTCATATTTTAATACCAACAGTATTACTTGAACCATACATCTCTAAGTAACATTCCAGTGTAGACAATTCTTAATGTTTCAATTTTTAAAAAAATATTATCTCATGATGTAATACACAAATCATTAGGAATTTGCTTTCAACTCTCCCACCCCACCATCTCCACCACAACTACACACACTTGAATCCTTCCCATTGCACCATCCTTCCAACATTGTTATGTGATCATTTTGGTTGGATCAACATTTCAGTATTTACTTGAGTTCAACTCAAGTGTTCATCATCATGAACTCAAGTGTTCATGATGATGAACACTTTTCATAATTGTGTCATGTAGTAAAATATAATTACTTTCCCTTTCTTGCTTGGCTTCCTGCCTTTCTGGAATTAACAACTTTTGTTGTTTTCTGTGCTTAATGTTCTATACGTTTACCACTTCTTGGACTATGAACTCTGTCTGTTTCTAAGTCTCCTCCCCACACATCCATTCACATCATAGTCTACCAGTATCTCCATTGTGAAGAAATTTAGAGACTTCTGACCTGCTCCCACCTGGACTGTTTTCCCTCTACATCTGGTACTCAGCTCTCATCCTGAGTTCTCCCTTCATGTATCCTGGGGGTTCCCTCCTCCCTAGTCCTGTGTTGGGTCTTTTGTCTACCAGACCCTATGTCATGCTCCTTCATTTGCTGAAACTCATCATCCAACAGCTTTCTGAGAAAGAATAAATGGAGGAAACCTATTGAGATCTTATAGGAAATCTTATTGAGATCTTATAGATCTAAAAATAATGTAATTCTCTTCTGATGTTTGGTTGGTTGATAGAGAGTGGTGGGGTACAGAATTCCTGGTTATTAATAATTTTTCATCAGAATTTCTAAGGCATTATCTCATTTTCTTTTTGCATTTCTCAGCCTATTTGAGTACCAATACACTGTGCTGGGAAGCCTTCCTACACAGATCCCTCTCCTTACCCTGCTTGAGCTCTGACTACACATGCTGGTCCACCCATCAATAGAGAGACATGATCCTCATCCTGCTCATCCCACTACCCTGTCCCACTGTGCAAAAGCCAACCTTACCTAGTTAGACCCACACATCTCTCCCTAGGCCTCTTTCCCTTCCTCACCGTCCCCAGTGTGGACACCCTACTCACCTTTTCCAGATTCCAACACATCCCTCTGTGCCATCACTGGACACATCCTTTGTTCTGCCCTTCCTAATGGCTTTAGAATGATGGAATTATTCAGAAAGAGAAGGGAAGAAGAATGAAAGAACTGAATTTTAACATTTGTCATCTAATGTATATATTTAGAATTTTTTAGACAAAAATTACTTTTATATTTTATGTTAATCATGTTGATTTTATAGACCTTTTATTTAAAATTTGGATATAGAGGTTTTCACTAAAGAATATTCATATTGATTGGAGAAAATTATCCCAGTGAGTTGTTCTGGCAATGCCAGTGAGCAGAGAGCAGGGTTTTAAGGCCAAAGCAACCAAGGAACAGAACCCCTAATAACCAAGGAACCCCCTCCTCAACAGAATAGGACTGAGTCCTAACCCATCAACCAGTTTCTTTCTTTTTTTTTTAAATTTATTTATTTGAGAGAGAGAAAGAATGGCTGGGGGGCAGCCCACAACCAACAGCACAATGGGGTTCCCCATTGAGCACAGAGCCCATAACCCTGAGATCATGACCCAACTGAAATCCAAGAGCCAGAAGTTCAACGGACTGAGCCACCCACTCACCCCTATCAACCAGTTTCTATATGGGATAAAGACACTCTGAAGAAGTGTGTTGGCTCCTGAAATAGTTAAATAACTCTTACTCTGCCAATTAATTGAGAACTCAAGTCTAAATACGAGCATAAAAGCAACAGATTTTAGAACTCACCAAAATATAGATTAGATTCAATATGCCAGTCCATTCTCCTCATAAATTTATTAAATGCATCACCTTTCAGCACATTCAATTATTTGAGTAATTGAGAATTGAGTAATTCGAATAGTGTTTAATAATATATAATTTTAATAGTGCAAATTATACTATTCTGTTGCCTTAATCCAAGGTTTCTTAACCCCAGCACACTTGGAGCCAGATAATTCTTTGGGTAGGGAGCTGTTTCATGCATTGTCATTGTAGGAAAATTACCAGGATTCCTGGGCTCTACTCACTAGATGCCAATAGCAACCTCTCCTCTATTTTGGTTGGACAATCAAAGATGTCTTCAAATCACCTTTAGTTGAGAATCACTGCTTATGAATTTCCAGTTCAATCATTTAGACTCTCTTCCATCTTTGTCCAGGATGTATATGTTTTCCTCAAGAGTGATGAATAACTATTAGTTTTTAGCTTTCCAGATATACAAAATTAACAGATGATTTTTGAAATACTGCTAGTGATATTAGCAGCATAAAATGCCAATTTATTTTTATTTTTTAAATATTTTATTTATTTATTCATTCCTGAGAGAGAGAGAGAGGCAGAGACACAGGCAGAGGGAGAAGCAGGCTCCATGCAGTGAGCCCAATGCAGGACTCAATCCCAGGTCCCCAGGATCAGGCCCCAGGCCAAAGACAGCGTTAAACCACTGAGCCACCAGGGCTGCTCTTAAAATGCCAATTTAAAAGGTACTTAGCTTATATTACAACCTGTTCACTATTACGTGTAATATGATTGTTGGGTGGGAAAAATAAAATCATGTTGACAAAACTTCTTGGAAACTGTGGTCAGTATCCACGGGTTAAGAGCCCAAGCTCTGCAAATAGAGTCTCCCTTCATTCAAACTGCTCACCAGACCTGAGCCTGTGACTGAAACTCTGTTCCTCTATCACCTCTCTGGTAGTTTGATGGTACTAATATTACCCAGCTCAGAGGGTTGCTGAAAGGGATAAAATGAGATAATGCAGAAAACGTATTTGGCAGATAACAAGCACTCAATATCTCCTATATTATTGTTCTATGTTTACTGACATTCTCCAAAGCATCTCCCATGTCTTGCTATTTTCACTCTATAACTTCAAGAGTTCTATTTTACAAAGGAGAAATAGCTGACTCCAAATCCTTCTCTGTTTATCAGTTGATTATATATCCTATTTGTCAGAAAATAACTATTCATTTTCTATGGACACAATGAACTTATTCACTTACTGCACTTAGATGACACATCACAAAAAAAGGTACAAAAATTCAAATAACATTTTGTTATGCATTAAACACTGATATTTACTACAAAGGAATAACACTGAAATCAGGGCTGTTCTGGAAAATCCAGGATTATTTATCTGAGTTATCTAGACCTATGGACAAGAAAACCTGGAAAGTAGGAAAATAGAGTTTTCAGAGAAAATTGTGCTTTTTCGGGAGTGTTCCTAGATATTCAAAACAGCTGATTATTGGGTCGGTATAATCACTCTCTGGAGGGCAGCCCCAGTGGCGCAGCGGTTTAGCGCCACCTGCAGCCCGGGGTGTGATCCTGGAGACCCAGGATCAAGTCCCACGTTGGGCTACCTGCATGGAGCCTGCTTCTCCCTCTGCCTCTCTTTCTCTCTGTGTCTCTATGAATAAATAAATAAAATATTTTTAAAAAATCACTCTCTGAAGCCAAGAAAGTCTTCATTCACTGTAATGAAATGAGCAGATATTCTATATACACCTAACAGAAAAGCACTCTCATCAAAAATCAGTAAGTTGCTTGTTAGAAACCACTGAATCACAGAAGAAGAGAGCTCATAATCCCATAGAGGCATACAATGTGCTCTAGATTTTTAATCAATTTTCTTCTCCACCGGTCATCTTAGTTCAGGATTATTCCTTTTGCCAAATGCTTTTGGGTATCACTTTTATTAAAAAAAAAATAAAAAGGATATAGTCACTCACATCTATTAGTCAATGTTAAACAAAAAAGTAGAATTCTACAATCTTCACTTTATAAGAAAGGCAATTTACAATCCTGTTCAAACTGCTTCTATGAAAACAATACTTCTTAAACACCAACAGAATTACATGTACTTCTGAAGCTTTAATATGTCCTCTCTGGCATGCTATTATGTTCTTGAGAACCATTTGAGAAGAGTTAGTAAAGATTATTCTGAGCTATTTCAAGACTGATTTATTGATCCAGGTACAAGTATATATAAAAGATAATTTGTTAATCTCTTCAAATAATATGCAGTGACATTTGATGTCCTTTCAAAATAAAAAGTTAATGTGGAATATCAAGTAGGAAGGAACAAACATAATTATTTGGGTTCAATAGTCATAACTGAACATCTTTGTATTAATTTTTCACATGTGTTCCACTGACATAAGATTGAAGTAATTAATGTATTTCTATAAATGTTGGCTAGAACCTTAGACAAGTTACAAAATACATTTCCCTTTCCATACATACAAATCTGTTTTCCACCATATTAGCATGTCCTTATGATACTGACATTAGCTCTTTACCATATATTTATTTTTTTTTAATATTTTTTTATTTGCTTATGATAGTCACAGAGAGAGAGAGAGAGAGGCAGAGACACAGGCAGAGGGAGAAGCAGGCTCCATGCACTGGGAGCCCGACGTGGGATTCGATCCCGGGTCTCCAGGATCGCGCCCCAAGCCAAAGGCAGGCGCCAAACCGCTGCGCCACCCAGGGATCCCTCTTTACCATATATTTAAAGTATTGCATAACCCATTTATGATAAAGACTGGTATATTTAGGAATTCTAACTTTATCAATTTCTTCAGGGTTGCATAAGGAACAAATTAAATGGCATTATTCCTAAAAATTTTCACCAGTCTTTGGGCAGTGGCTACATAGTAGGTTGTCAATTATTTGGCATACTGTAGACAACTAGGGATCTTTAAAAATACTAATATCTGGTTCCCACACCAGGATACACTAATTTAATTGTTTTGGCATGCAACATAACATTAGGATTTCTTAAAGCTCCCCAGGTGATTCTAATGTGCTGCAATGTTGGGGAGATTTGGGGCTGGAATAAAGGCCCAGGTTGGGAGTGGGAGCCATGGGCCATTGGCTAATCTGAAGGATCAGTCATCCTAATGAAGAAAAGATTCTAGATTATGGGTAATGGGGATAAGGTGTGTCCTGGGACAAGTCTTACTCAAGTCTTACTTAGCCCAAGAGTTTGTAAAAATGTGTAAATGGATCAATGGGGTCCAGTCCCATTTTGTTAAGCCAATTTCTAAGTACCAAAGACTTTATTCTCTTTAATTTATCATTTATTGGGTCAGAGCATCTATGCTCACTAAAATCTATTTTTTGAGCAATGGATAATTTAGGTAAAACCACCATTCCAGCAGTTAAGATGAGGCATACCTGTTTGTTCTCTATTTCATATGTAGTAACCTCCAAGGATTATAGGGGGTACCATGTCAATAAATAATCGGATAGCCAGTATACCTGTAATTCGAGTCCAGTATTATATCCATTTGGTACTAACTGGTACATCTCAGCAGATGTTAAAATTAATTCAGAATCTGTGCTGTGGAGGTTCAAGAGCCAATAAATATGTTTTTATCTCTTTGTTATTTACATTATTTTAGTAAATTTTGGACTTCCAATTAGGTCTAACTGTGGGTCTTTGTTCCAGGTTTTTGGGGTTTTTTTTTTTCCTTTTTCCCCCTTCCCCTATAGCCAGGTTTGTTCGTTGGCTCATTCATTCATTTGTTCCTTCCTTCCTACTCTTTCTTTCTGTCTCTCCCTTTTTTGGTTGGCCACTAAATATGATTTGAGGGTGGGAGGTGTCCTCTCTACTTTATGCTTATTTATAAATTTCTTCCTCCAGAATTTCAGATCAGTATCATCGGGCTTAAGGGCCACCCTCATGGCAATGGTCGCTTTACAGGGTTTAAGGAAGTTTGAATTAACCCCATTGCTGTGTCACAGAGATGCCATAGCGTTTTTCCCTATAACCCTGAGGATCAGGATCTTTGCTGTGATGGAAGCATAAGTAGCAGAAGAGGTCCTGCTGTGCTGTCTGTCATTAGGTATATGAATCACAGCACCCCACCTATTGGCTTTCATTTCTGCAGCTCTCTCTCAGTATACAATTTCTCTCAAAATATTCCATATATCTAAATGCAAAAAAGTCATGGCTTTTAGTTTCAGTCTTGATTCAATTACCCATAGTGCAGGTAGTTATGGGAAAAGTTCAGAAGCCCAGGAGCTGGCCTTGTAGGCAACCCATTTTCCTCCAAGGAATGCCAGTCAATCTCCCTGGGATCAGGGTTCATAAACAATAAGGTCATTTTGTCTATGGCCTATGTGGGAGCCATCAAGATCCACTACTGTCAGATTAGCCCTTTGGTATGCTGGTAATCAGCAACATTAAGCAAAACCCAGGTACATTAGCTAGGGATTTTACGTTAGGAGAGCCGTTCAATTACATACTCCTCTGGTGTTTTGACAGGAGCTTGTACCAAATTTTCCTCCCCCTTTTCTTTTCTCATTATCACCTAGCCATAGACCTGTAACTGGGGTGCCATGAATTCTCTCCAGGGTGGTGGTCTCCTTCTTTTCCATAAAACTCACAGAAGGGCAACACTGAGCCTATCTCAGGGGTGTATAATAACAAATGATATCCCCATGGCTATCCCCAAGGTGCCAGTGATGGTCACCAAGCTAGATGCAGTGACCACATCATTCTAGTTGGATTCTTGGTAAGTGGGACTTAAAAGCCAAACAGTTAAAGTTAGTTGTCTCTGCTTTTACAGGTGGTAGACTCAGAGACCACCTGCCAAACACAGGCCAAACTCAACAACATGTCAAATTGTGGTATAGCAAATTAACAACAAATTTTATCTTGGGGATGAGAGCATTTTAAGGTGGGAAGAGATGGCAATACTGACAAAGACAAAAAGTGTACCCAAAGCACAAGCCTGCAGCAATTGGTAGCTCTGTTTCAGAGGGATTTTGCCATATCATGGAACCATTTAGTTACTCAAGAGGAGTTAGTTAAAGCTGACCAGGTGTCCTTGATTATGAATGGCCTTCCTTGTTCATGATCCAAATGTTTTAATTGCCTCCGATTCACCCCTTTGGTAGGGAGGAAATTCCGTCCCAAGGTTATAGGGAAGGCACATACAATATTTGACACCCAATACTGGACATATGAGATTGGCAGGAGTTTATTAGTCACATATACTCACAGCTCAGGGTAGAAGGACACTGCTTGCCACTCAAGGCTAAATGGGAGCTGTACTCAGAGCGAACAAGCCTCAGTAGTAGTAAGAGGGTGAGGTAACCCCTGGTTACTACAAGAGAATGCGATTGGCTTTTTTGAATAATTCCATGAACTGTCAGGTAAATGAAACCCACTACTGAGTGATGAGCAAGAACTGTGCATGGTACTCTGGAGTAGAGTTGTTTGGCTAGGAGACTAAGACTCCACTGTGGGGCAAGTAGGGTGGAGAACCCTGTTTCAACAGATGTCAAGGCAGCATGTCATGTTAGGCCTTTTGACCCAATATATCAACATTTATGGTGAGCAATAAAACTAGCATATTTGGGGACCTATTATTGAGTGCCCACTACATGACAAGCATATAGCATCAGTGAACAAAAACTAAGATCCCTGTTCACAAGAAGTATCCATTCAGTGCTATAATTCCTTCTGAATATTCCCTTAGCACACATATTGTTATTTGAGTAGAAATAAGAAAATATTGAGGTTATTTATCTTTTCTAATCTCTTAGCCAAGAGATTTCCCAAAGGTTTGCTGATAAAAGAACTTTCTGAAGATCCTAATTTCCCTTCATTTTTCTGTCTTCTTGATAAAACAGCATGATAACCTGAAGTGAAAGCACAAACATCTAGAGTAGTTCCAAAGATGCCTATGAGATATGTAGTCAGCACTGACTTCTTATCACTATGCTCCAAAAAAATGCAAGGGTTTACCTCGCCTCTTTCTGCAGATCCCAATGAAATCATGGAAGAAATATACAAACAAAAATAGGTCTGATGCAGCATTGATTATTGTGGGAACCGGATGGGACTGTTTGCTATCAACATATCAGAGAAAACAATGAGAATTTGCAAAATGAAGTAAACCTGCTAGAAAGAGATTTATAGTGAAATATGAAAGAGCAGAGTCTCATGTTTTTAAAAAAAAGTGAGTTTCTCTCAGAACCACAGGCTGACCCCAACTGGATGGAGTGGAGGCTAGAAGGTGGTGCAGGTAGGAGAATTCAATACAGGGCTGTAGAACCTCAGAGGTTGTCTGCCACCTTGGACAAAGCTCTAAGAGATGGAGATCCAACCCAGAAGAACAAAGGCACTACCCAGGAAATTTACAGCCCAGATAGGACAAAGATCCATCACCGACACAAAAAGCAAGTCCATGGAACCTGTCCTGGCCCAAGTCCCTCACCACCTCTTCCACAAAATCCCTGAAGGTAGGTCTCCTGATCCCAGAATCTACATTCATTGCTTCTTATATGACTGGTTTTTAAGAGGTCCAAAGATAATCTGTGGTAAACTATCTTTTTTTTAAAAAGATTTATTTATTTACTTCTGATAGAGAGAGAGAGAGAGAAAGAGAGGCAGAGACACAGGAGGAGGGAGAAGCAGGCTCCATGCACCAGGAGCCTGACGCGGGACTCGATCCCGGGACTCCAGGATCGCGCCCTGAGCCAAAGGCAGGTGCCAAACCGCTGAGCCACCCAGGGATCCCCTGTGGTAAACTATCTTGTAAAAACATTCAAATGATTACTTCAATCTTTAAAATATCTAACTCAAGTGTTACTAAATTATGACTAAAACCTTCATGAGAAACTAATAAATGGAAGCTTAATTTGTTTCTTATATTAAAACTACTCCACCTACACATACATTCATCAATCAGGATTGCGTTCTCTGTAAATAACAAAAAACCCCCGTAACAGTGGCTTTAAACAAGCTTAGGGAATAAGCCCTCAACAATGTTTAGCAGCTGAATGATACAGCAGGCTACTTATACCCAGTCAGTTGTGCTTAGCATACAAGTCTTCCTCTTTATGCTGCTCACCTCATGGTCCCAAGATGGCTGCTGCACCTCAGGGGGTCAGTGTGTACTTTTAGGTTAAGGAAAGAAAGGAACAGAAGAAGGCTTAGTGTCTGGATCAGAAAAGCCAAGGCTTTGCCAGAAACTTCCACATGTGTGCTTATGTTTTACTGGCCCGAACCATGACACATGGACCCTGCTACCAGCAAGAGACTTGGGAAATCATTTCTATAACTTAAGGTCTAGAGAATCGATCTATAGTTTGACTTACCGCTTTGTACCTACAATAACTGTTTTAAAAGCACTAAGGTTTATCTACTATTAACTTTCACCATGAAAATTAATTCCAATTGGGGCTGGATATAGTAGAACCAGAAAAGGAGATTTGGAATCCAGTAGACATGCTCCAGCACTTATCAGACATGTGTTATGGCATACATTTGGTTTTTCTCTTTTAAAAGGTTTCTTTGAGGGATGCTTGAGTGGCTCAGCGGTTGAGCATCTGCCTTCAGCCCAGGGAGTGATCCCAGGGTTCTGGGATCGAGTCCCGTATCGGGCTCCCTGCATGGAGCCTGCTTCTCCCTCTGCCTCTCTCTCTCTTCCTCTTTCTCTCTCTCTCATGAATAAAATCTTTAAAAAAATAAATAAAAAGTTTCTTTGGGTTTTGTTGTTTGTTTAATTTTTTTAAAAATTTTTTTTTTAATTTATTTATGATAGTCACACACACACAGAGAGAGAGAGAGAGAGAGAGGCAGAGACATAGGCAGAGGGAGAAGCAGGCTCCATGCACCGGGAGCCCGATGTGGGATTCGATCCCGGGTCTCCAGAATCGCGCCCTGGGCCAAAGGCAGGAGCTAAACCGCTGCGCCACCCAGGGATCCCGTTTGTTTAATTTTTTGTTGTTGTTTGTTTTAACAACATGAAATGCCTTTTAGTTGTGCTTACAAAGCTGTGAATCCTTTGTTATTCTTAACAGTAGAGCAAGCCCACATCTGGCACAAGTGCTAGAAAAAGTTGTACAAGTTACTCGACGACTCTCAACTTGCTTCTTCTCTCTGTAAAATGGGAGAATGGCCATTTCACTGGACAGCAACAGGTAAAGTAAAAATCTCCCATCAACTGAAGGAAAACCAACCTCAAAGTAGGCTAGTAAATGCTTTTATCTGCTGTTTTTTTACGAGGAGGATAGCCAAGGATACAGTCTTGTATCTGCTCTGCAGAATTGCCCTGAAGCTTATTAGATACAGGTATGTAAAAGAAAAAAAAAAGGGTATGTGTGCTTGCAAGCAGTTCTCCAAGTCACAAGGACAAAGACAAGTCACAAGGTATAATTTGTTATGGTTGTAACAATTAAGATTTTCTGATTTCCACATAGACATGTGAAAGACTCTTAGGTCATCTTAATACATGTTTCTATCATATCTGATTGTTTAAAAATTTTGTTGCATGCCTCGGCTTAACTGGTGTTCTGGTTCTTCCTGTATTTGATTTCTCCTTGAGGTCATTTGAGATGGTCACAGGAGGCTGATGTTACTCACCCACTGCAGTTTTAGTGCACACCACCCACTGCCCCCCCACCCTAGAAATTTACATTTTATACGAGCAATTATTTTGGAGGGCAGCCTTGCAAATGCATTTTTTGCAATGACTATGAACCCACAAAAAAAACCTTCAAACCTCAGTTTTGAGAAGCCTTTCCCAAACTGCTTGTCTTAGCAAAAATCTATGTAAAAGCACTACCTCTGACTCATAGCTTTGGTCAGGGTTTTGTTCTTGTTGTTGTTTTAATTACACAATGCTTAGTATTTGACCAATGCCAAGTGGGTCCTATAGAAATTAGCAGCAATCTAGAAATCAGAATTTATTCTATCCCATAGTTGAATTTGTAAGTGATTGTTGTTACTTTAATCAAAGCTACCCTAATGTCCTCCAAGTCCCTAAATGCCCTGGTGGAACTGAGGTAATCTGAGTACATTATGAACACAAGGAAATAAATTACTGAAAAAAATGAACCTATTTACACATAAAAATTAATGTTCATCTTGAAAGATTGTTAATGAGCATAGTTATTTCATGAGCATATAGTTCTAATGAGCATAGAACAGTTATTTCAAACTGTTAAATTAAGAGCTGTCAAAAATTACCTCACTAAATACAGGGAATACAGAATACAGTAAAAAAAAACCATGATTTTTATGCTGTAGCCTGTATTACCAAAATATTCTTTCTAGAATTGTGGGGGGATCTTTTTGGGAGGGGGAAGGGTGTTTCTGCGTGTGTGTGCACCTGTGTTCTCCAGTCCCTAGAGATATAGGAACTATACAACCTAAAATTAAATACTCAAGTAACTGGTTATAATCAATCTCCCAGAAGAGTCAAAGAAAAGTCAGTAGAGAAAGTGCACTGAAACTTAAGATGTTGTACAAATTTAAAGTGATGCATTAAGCATTTTACTGTTTTTACCAAGATTTAGATAAAAGTCATCAGTTCTCGCTCTTTTGTTAATCAATCCATTCATTCATTATATATTTATGGATTGATATACCAGGCGCTAGAGTAATTAACTTATTTAGATTAGGTTATGCAACAAATGTTCACACTGGAAAACCCTGAATTATGAGAATATGGATGATTTCAATTTCATTTTTCTTGATATAATTTAGTGTAAGGGCCATTCCTAACTTTATAATAAAGGAAAACTTCACATATTGACTAACCTTACGTAAGTATACAAAATAGTTTAGAAGTAGAAAAAAACATCTATACAACTGTAAAAGGTCCAAGAACAGAAAGATGGGCAAAGGGAGGAAAGTTGTAAACAGTGAAAGGTGGGGAGGAAAGGGGAGGTAGGGGTGGGGAGAGGGGTGGAGCCTGGGCCATAAACTCAGGTCTAAGTGGTCACCCAGGGGCTATAAAAGCTTGGTGAAACCTGGCCAGGACAGCAGCCTGAAGTCCAGGATTGGAACACAGGCAGAGGCTGCAGTCTCTGGAGAAAAACAAACGTCCGGAGCAGAAGCGATCTGTCCAAGATGCTGCGCCGGTTCTTGTCCCACCTGCTAGGTGTCTGGCTGCTACTAAGCCAACTTTCCAGAGAGATCCCAGCCACGGGTGACAAGATACTTAAGGCATGTGGTCGCGATTATGTCCGCCTACAGATTGAGGTCTGCGGCTCCAGCTGGTGGGGGAGAAAGGCTGGCCAGCAGCGGGAACGTCGGCAGATATCCGAACCCCTGGCAGGTGAGCGCTCCGCCCCGCTCCGTTCCGCACTTCCCATTGGTTGTCGGCCGGCTGCCGCCGACCACTGAGAACCGCACCTGCTCTGCCCGCTCCAGAACCCTGGCTCGGGCTTCCCGAGCACAGCCCTGCCTCTGAGGCTGCTGATGCCTCCAAGTTTGCATCCCCCCCCCCCCCCCCCCGGGAGTCTCACCGGGGATCTCAGGAGAGGGAGGGAAAGCAGTGGGAACAACAAAGGCTTCTCCTGAGAGGCACCTGGTGCCCTTCACATCCTGGCCACCGGGATGATGGGGATCCGGAGGGGCGGAGCCACAGATGAAGAGAGGTTGCCAGGACCCGTTAGAGGTGGGCCCATTGTACTGGACCCCAGAGTCAAGTCTGTGGGGCCATGCGGAGGGAGTGCTGACAGCTGGGGTAACTGGACTGGGCATCTTAACTTGAGAGCACTGGAGGCAAACAGTCCATTGTGTGCTGGTTTGAGTGTCCCAGGGCATGGGGGCAGAACTCAGAGACCACTGAGAGGGTCCTGGAGTGGTAAATACCAACTGTCTTACTAAGGGCTCTACTCCCTTGCAAAAAAGCTGGGCTGTGGCTCACACCCTCCAAAATATCCTTTTATTTTTATTTGTAAACTTCACCAAAGGGGAGAGCCTAGCCTCCCATCCTTTTTGCCCTGGACCTTGAAGTTCATTTGTGAGAGAAGGGATTGGAGAGAAAGAAAATGGCCTGGTCTCCCACAGGAGAAACTGAAGGGGACCTAAAGTCAAGGGATATTTGACCTCCAAACAGCTGAAAACCACATTGATGCATCAAACATTTAGAAGCTGCAGTGGGTTTTCTCAATAAGCAAGACCCTAGAATTGAGTACAACTCAACTCTGGAATAGTTTTTTGTTTTTTTTTTAACTCTGGAATAGTTTAAAAACAAAAAACACTTCATTAGGAATAAACTATTTATAAAGATAAATTGGAAGCTAAGTTTAAGTAGCAATTCAAACTTTCACAGACTATTCTAATCAGGGTAGTGGGGTCATGAAATTCAGAAAAGGTAAGCTCAATTATGAGTAACTTAGTGTTTCACATTTCACAACATATATGCAATTTATGATAAATCACAATCATATTTTATAGGCTATCTATCCTGTAGATGAGTGACTCTCATGTAAAATCATGGCGCACACTAACCACACTTACTTCTCTTTATGGGATTTAAAGCAGAATTATAAAGCTATTTACTTTTCTACATTATTGGTCAGAGACTGATTTACTTAATGCAAGGTTTTACAGAATTCTTATACATTATTAAAAGAGTACTACAAAGTTTAGGAATTTACTGATTCAAAGTAGGAACGGCCAGAATTCATTTTATGTCCTTGTTAATTCACTTTTTCTGAATAAATAATATGCTCATACTAAAGACTGAAGCATATACATAAATACAATAAGAAAAATGAAAAACATACAGATATTAAAGACTTTGAAAAAATACGTGAATTTAATGAGAAACTAGAAATATCTGTATTAAATGAGGAACTGGAAAGCAATGTTAATGAGATATGTAGGAGTACTTGCCTGGCTCAGTGGGTAGAGCATGTGACTCTTGATCTCAGGGTTGTATGTTTGAGCCTCATTGTGGTTACAGAGATTACTTAAAAACAATATCATAAAAAAATCTGGAGATATATATGTAAATCTCCTGATTTTCACTTAACATTATATTGTAAGCAGTTTCTCACATTGTTATTCTCTAAAAACATAGTTTAAAATTTCTTTGTAATATTCTATGTCATTAATCTACCATATATATATAACCATTCTTAGTGGATATTTAGGTTGTTTCTAAACTATTGCTTAAAAATGATTTTCTGAGCACAATTATATATAGCTATTTTGCCAGATTTCTATTTCTATAGGAGAGTACTGTGATTTTAAAGTATTTCCAAAGAACTCTCTTTATTGCTAGCCAGTACACAATTTAATTGAAAACAGCCTAACATAATATAGCCTGCAAATGATGATCAAGAAAAATATTTAAATTACTAGTTAAGAATCTTTTGGAAGTAAAAAAAAAAAAAAAAAAAAAAGAAAGGCTCTCTTGGAAGTATATGTCAATAATTTGTGATTCATGAGTTTAAAACTTCTATTATTAGTTTTTGTTTTCATATTATTAAATTGGTAACTAACCATTTTTTCCTACAATGTTTGCAGAAATAACATTCATTGCACCCATTTTAAAAAATAAGATACTTTTAACTAAAAGAGGCCTGTGGTAGTGAAATTTTAGTTCACAATATAGTGATTAAGAGATGTTTGTATAAATTCAGGTCGATTAGAATATTATCTATTATTTAGACTTAAGAAGGTGAAGTTGTTGATTGCAAAATGTTTCAAAATAAGGTTAAAAAATACTTTTAATAAAAGAGAGCAACACAGGCAACAAAAGCAAAAGTAGACACGTGGAGCTACCTCAAACTGGAAAGTTTCTTCAGAGCAAAGGAAATAATCAGAATGAAAAGGCAGCCTATGGAATAGGAAAAAAACATTTGCAAATCATATATCTGATAAGAATTTAATTTCCAACATATATAAGGAGCCCCTACAACTCAGATCAAGATCTCAGGGTTGTGAGATTGAGCTCTGCTCTGTGCTCAGTGAGGAGTCTGCTTGAGATTCTCTCTCTCCCTCTGACCCTCCTCCCCACTTAAAAAAAAAAAAAAGTATTTTTCAGGATGTGGAAAAACTAGAAACTTTCTACACTGTTAGTGAGAAAAAAAGCAAAATGATACAACACTATAGGAAACACTATGGAGATTCCTCAAAAAATAAGAAAAAAAGAATTGCCGTATGATTCAGAAATCTTCCTTCTGCATATTCATCTAAAATAAATGAAATCAGGATCTTGAAGAGATATTGCCATTCCCACATTCACTGCAGCACTATTCACAATAACCAAGATATCAAAATACATTATATGTCCATCCACAGATTAAAAGGAATGCCAAAAAAAAATAAAAAATAAAAATAAAACGAATGCCAAAAAAACACAGCCTATGGATAAACACAATAGAAATTACAATTGTTTTGCCTAATCCAACTAACTGGCTTTAATTACATGGAAAGTTACTATTAGTTTTTCTCTGCATTCAATAAGGTCCCAACTAGAGAAGGTTTAAATTAGGGCAAAAGAGTTTTATGAGGAGGTTGAGTTAAACTTAGATTTCTGGGGCCTAAATTAATTAATTAATTAATTAATTACTTTATACCCTGTATCTCTGGGGTATAAATTCTCATCTGTCAATTTAGAAATTGAATGAGAAAGAGCATTAGGAGGAAAGATAAAGTACTAGAGTATTGTTTTAGTTGGAGTAAATACTCTGGGGAAAAGAAACTGTTAACTAGATGTGTGAGGAACATCAGAAACTGCTATTTCCTGACTTAGATCACAACAGTTGAAAATTCTGCCTTTTTAACTTTATCCTGAAGCAGTAATTTTCCATCATGAAATATTTGATAAGGATTACTAATATAACTCAGAAATTAGTAACAGGAGAAAATTACCCAGGTAAGAAAAATTAATCTGTTGTCAAATTGAGTGTTTTCAATGACCAAAATGACTGGAAATCAGGGTGAGTCAAAACTGCTGTGATGAAAGCATTAAGGGGACATGAAGAAAAACAACACAAGATCTATGGAATAAAGCAGAATCTTGGTGATGATGTAGTAATTTATGCCACCCAACTATAATACAGTAAGTTGTTTAATCAGGATACTTTGTTGATTCTGTTTTGATGTTTAATTCTCTTAAAATAGAAAAAAAATTCTATGATAGTCCTTTCCTATGTCTATGCAAAATTGTATTGTTTTCCTTGACTTGAGTGTTTCTCTCCCCCCACTTTCTTAAATTTAGAAGTTGTGCCATCCTCCATCATCAATGATCCAGAAATCTTAAGTTTGATGTTGCAATCCATTCCCGGTATGCCACAGGAACTGAGGATAGCAACACGGTCTGGGAAGGAGAAGTTATTAAGAGAGCTACACTTTGCACTTGAAGATTCAAATCTTAACTTGGAAGAAATGAAGAAAACTTTTCTTAACACACAATATGAAGCTGAAGACAAAAGCCTTTCAAAATTAGATAAACATCCCCGAAAAAAGAGAGATAACTACATAAAAATGAGTGATAAATGTTGTAATGTAGGTTGTACCAGAAGAGAGCTTGCTAGCCGATGCTGAGATGAAAGTATTGTGTAATTCATCTACTATTCACAGGCATTCTTAATGACATATTTCACTGATGGCTCTATCACCCCACTGATTATTAAAATTGGAGAAATCATCAGTTGGTGTTTTTCATTTGGTGTGTAACAAAATATTCCTTGCATTATTATAGTTTCTGCTAATAAAAATTTTTATTCCAAAAGTATTTTGCCTTCTTTACTAATTGTATAATTGTTATTGCTTTCTTAATGCTATTAACTTAAAATGACATAATCTTTATCATTTCAACCACACATAATAACTCAAAAAAT
This sequence comes from Nyctereutes procyonoides, assembly GCF_905146905.1. Classification (NCBI taxonomy): domain Eukaryota; kingdom Metazoa; phylum Chordata; class Mammalia; order Carnivora; family Canidae; genus Nyctereutes; species Nyctereutes procyonoides. The sequence continues at coordinate 59,958,038 of NW_026575146.1, read as the reverse complement.
TGAATAGTTTAGTAAAGAATTTTGCTTTGTATTAGCAGGAAAGGATAAGCCTATTTTAAAAATTTGTATTTGATAAATTATCATGTCACCCACTGTTTTTCCTCCAGACCTAATGCCCAAATGTTATTTCACTACTTAATATTAAATGCATTTATTTTTAATAGTAAGAAATAAAAGTAAAAAAAATAACTTACAATGTCTAACATCAGGTATACAAAATGGACCAAAATATTTTTATTGATATTAACTCAGATCACATATAGAGTCACAAAACTTGGGACTTTTCTAATAGATTTTAAACATTTTTTGTGTCTTACTGAACTATTAATTGCAAACAATCAGACGAGACACTAAATCCATTTAATTTAGTTGGAGCCACATAAACTCAAGTAATTTTTCAAATTAGGGTTTTTCTCCTAATTCTACTACCTAAGACACTAAAAGTAAATTATTTTTTAAGAAGAAAAATGAAGAGATATAGAAGAAAATAACTTAATGTCATATATTATAGAAGAACTGGTTTAGCAAGGAATCAGTGTTCATTTTATGTTCACTATTTGAGAATTTACAAACCATTTCTGTATCAAAATAACTGTGAAATAATATGAAAACTTGCTAGAATAGTAAATAAACAAATACCTTAGTATTTAGCCAGTTCCTTTGACTTATTTACACATGTTTGTAGGCAGCATTTATAGCAAGTTAATTTCTATCAAATATCTGTATAAAAATTCTCCCAAATTTCAAACCTCCATAAAGGTTAATCATAATGAGGCCTCTAACAAAGGTTTATTAAGTCCTAACAAAGGCCACCTTATAGAACTTCATAAATGACTGCAGAACCTGGGAGGCCATAAGCCATCTTGAACAAAGCCAGGAAGAAAGCTATCTGAAATGGAAAGTCCAACAAAGAAGAACAAGGGCAGTACTTAGAAAATTTAACGCCCCAACAGAATTAAAAGACATTCCCAGACACAGAGGGCATTTCCCCAGACCCTACCCTGGCCCATATTCCTCATATGTATCTCCAAAAACAACCCTGGAGGAAAGATTCCAGTCCCAGAATCTGCATAAACTGCTTCTGATGATATGACCACATTTTAAGTAGTACAAAGACAATCTATGGTTAACCATCTACTACACACATTCAAATAATCAGTTAACATCGTTAAGATATCTAATTCTTATGTTACCAAAGTCTTCCTAAAACTCTGATGAGAAACTAATGATTGTATGCCTAATTTATTTCTCATATAAAAAATTTACTCAGGGGTACCCGGATGGCTCAGTTGGTTAAGTGAATGCCTTCAGCTCAGTTCATGATCCTGGAGTCTGGGACTGAGCCTCCCATCAGGCTCCCTGCTCAGTGGAGAGCCTGTTTCTCCCTCTCCCTCTGCTCCCCCTCCATGCTCACTCTCTCTCTCTCAAATAAAATATTTAAATATATAAAAAATTTACTTCGTATATGTGTGTTAATTAGGATTGTGTTCTCTGTAAGCAATAAAACCCTACACCAGAGGCTTCAAAGAAGCCTGTGGAGTAAATATTCAACCCTGTTTAGCATCTGAATGATGCCAGCAAGTTGCTTATACCTCTCTAGTTAGCTGTGCCTAGCATACAAGTCTTCCTCCTTAAGCTGCTCACCTCATGGTCCCAAGATGGCTGCTGCACCTCAGGGGGTCAGTGTGCACACTAGGCAAGGAAAGAAAGGAACAGAAGAAGGCTTAGTGTCTGGATCAGAAAAGCTAAGGCTTTGCCAGAAACTCCCACATGTGTGCTTATGTTGTACTGGCCCGAACTGTGACACATGGACCATGCTACCAGCAAGAGATTTGGGAAATCATTTCTAGGTTCATTTACATCCTAGAGAGTTCAGGTAGGCAACAGAGAATAGTCTAGAAAGGAGAATGAAGTAATCATCAACCTATATCATCACTCATGCATGCTGCTCTTATATCTACAATGTTCAAAGACATTAATCTTTATTAGCCTTCACTATTAAGATTACCTCCACTGGATTTGGATCTAAGGGATATCACAGGAAAAAGAAAGAAGTCTTTGGAATCCAGTAGACAGGAACTGCATTCCAGTACTTAGCAGTTATATGCATGGGCACATATATCTTTTCTCTTTAAAAAAGTATTTTTGTCTCTTTTTTTTTTTTTACTGAAAACATTTGTATTTTTTAATTAATTGGTATTATTTTTAAAGCAGTTTTCATTCCAATTTTAGTATATATGCTGCCAAAGTGAACACAAAGTAGTTTTCAGTTTACAGAAAAATATTACAAAAAATACAGAGAGTTCTCATCTACCCCCTTACTCAGAAATAGTTTCCCCTATTATTAACATCTTGCATTAGTGAGGTACATTTGCATCACCAGATGAACCAATACTGACATCATCATCATCATTATTAATTAAAGTCTACTGTTTGTTAGGTTTCATTCTTTGTGTTGTACATTCTAGTTTTTTAAAAATTGACTTTTTTATATCAGTTTTAGGTTCACAGCAAATTTGAATGGGAAGTACAGAAAATTGGGCACCTAGGTGGTTCAGTTGGTTAAGCCTCTGTCTTCTGCTCAGATCATGATCCCAGGATCCTGGTTAAGTTCCGTACCAGACTCTCTGCTCAGGGGGAGTTTGTTTCTCCCTCTGTCTCTCACCTCACTTGTGCGAGCACTCTCTCCCTCTCTCAAAAGTAAATAAATAGGGTCGTCTGGGTGGCTCAGCAGCTGAGCCTTTGCCTTTGGCTCAGGGCATAATCCCAGAATCCCAGGATCGAGTCCCAAAACAGGCTCCCTGCATGGAGCCTGCTTCTCCCTCTGCCTGTGTCTCTGCCTTTCTTTTTCTGTGTCTCTCATGAATAAATAAATATTTAAAAATAAATAAACAAATAAATAAAATCTTTAAAAAGCTAAAAATAAAAATAAAGTACAGAAAGTTCTTATAGATTCCCTTTCCCATAGCAACCTCACTCACCATTTGTATATTTGTTATATATACATGGTATATTTATTATGATTGATGAACCACAAGGGACATATCATTATCAAGCAAAGCCCATAGTCTACATTATGGTTCACACTTCGTATTGTACATGCTAGGGTTTTGACAAAGGTCTAATAACATGTACCCATACATACAGTGTCCTACACAATAGTTTCATTGCCCTAAAAATCTTTTGTGCTACATCTGTTCATATCTTTCTCCCCTCATGTCCCTGGCAACCTACCACCCATCTTTTTACTTTCTCCATAGTTTTGCCTTTCTAGAAACTTTTTTTTTTTAAGATTTTATTTATTTATGAGAGACACACACACAGAGAGAGGCAGAGACACAGGCAGAGGGAGAAGCAGGCTCCATGCAGGGAGCCCAACATAGGACTTGATCCTGGGTCTCCAGGATCACGCCCTGGGCCAAAGGCAGGGGCTAAACCACTGAGCCACTCAGGCTGCCCCCTTTCTAGAAACTCTTAAAGTTATCACACAGTATTCAGCCTTTTCAGATTATCTTCTTTCACTTCGTAGTATACCTTTAAGATTCCTCCTTGTCTTTTCAAGGCTTGATAGCCCCTTTCTTGACAGCACTGAATAACACTCCTTCATACAGATAAATCACAGTTCATCTATCCATTCACCTATTGAAGGACATCTTGATTTGGCAATTATGAATAAAGATGCTATAAATATTTGTATGCAGGTTTTTGTGTGGACAGAGGTTTTCAACTCCTCTGGGTAAATACCAAGGAATACAGTTACCAAATCATATGATAAGAATACATAGTTTTTTGGGGAAAAAAAACCTGATAAACTGTATTCCAAAGTGGGTGTACTATTTTGCATTCTCATCAGCAATGAATGAGAGGTCCTGCTACTTACTGCCTATCCTCACCAGCACTTGATATTGTTGGTGTTCTGGATTTTGGTCATTCTAGTAAGTGTGCAACAGTATTTAATTGTTTTAATATGCAATATCCTAATGATATGTGATGTTGACCATCTTTTCATAGCTATCAGTATATCTTAGCCATCAGTATTAGCCATCAGTATATCTCTTTGGTGGAAATGTCTGTTCATATGTTTTGCTAATTTCTTCATCAATCTATTTATTTTCTTATTGTTGAGTTCAAAGAGTTTTCTGTATATACTTTGGGTACCAGACATTTATCAGATGTGCATTTTACATATATTTTGTCTTGGTCTATAGCTTGTTTCATTCTCTTTGCAAAGAGTGTCTTTCACAGAGAAGAAGGCTCACATCTTATCAATTTTAACTTTCATGAATTATGTTTCAGTATTATATCTAAAAGGTCAGGGCAGCCCGGTGGCTCAGCAGTTTAGCACCGCCTTCAGCCCAGGGTGTGATCCTGGAGACCCGGGATCGAGTCCCGTGTCGGGCTCGAGTCCCGTGTCGGGCTCCCTGCATGGAATGGAGCCTGCTTCTCCCTCTGCCTGTGTCTCTGCCTCTCTCTCTCTCTCTCTCTCTCTCTTTCTCTCTGTCTCTCATGAATAAATAAATAAAATCCTTAAAAATAAAATAAAAGGTCACTAATGATTCACTCACATGCAATATTTAAGAAACAAAACAAATTAAGAGAAAAGAGACAAACAAAAAACCAGACTCTTAACTATAAAAAACAAACTTATGATTACCAGAGGGGAGGTGGTTGGAGGGATGGGGCAAATAGGTTGTGGGGACTAAAGAGTACACTTAACACAATGAGCAGAGTAATGTATAGAATTGTTGAATCATTATATTGTACACCTAAAACTAATGTAACACTGTACATTAATTATACTGGAATTAGGGGGGCAGGGCAAGAGGGCAGAGGAGTAGGATTCCCAAGTCACCTGTCCCCACCAACTTACCTAGATAACTTTCAAATCATCCTGAAAACCTACAAATTCGACCTGAGATTTATTTTTATTTTTTATTTTTTTCGACCTGAGATTTAAAGAGAGAACAGCTGGAACACTACAGAGAGAAGAGTTTTCACTTCTAACAAGGTAGGAAGGGGGGGGGGGTAAAAAAGAATCAAGTCGGGGAGGGGCCCCTGCGAGGAGCCCGGCTAAGGCCCTGGGGAGAAAGCCTCCCGGGACAAGAAAGCCCAGGCCCGGAGAAGCAGGAACTTTAAAAACCCGCACCGGATTCTTCCTGGCCGGAAAGGAACACGATTCCAGTGACACAGGTCCCAGATCCCAGGGTGCCGGGAGACACAGCCCAGGATCCTGCGCTCCCCCTGGGACAGGCAGAGGCCAGGAGGTCACAGGACAGTGAGGACTCTCCTGCCACCTACGGGTGCCCCCAAGCTGTGCAGATCAGCACCCCCCACCACCACCCCCAGAGCATCCAGGCCCCTGCGGACTGGAAGACTGCAGTAGTTACTGGGGTACCTGACCCCAGAGCTGGAGAGCTGGCCTCCGCCAGTGTTGTTGTTCCTCCTTGTGTCACTGTGTGCCTGGGACGGAGCGGGGCCGCCAGGAAACAGGGGTCTCACAGGACAAACAGCTCACACTGAGCCGTGCACCTGGCAGGGGGCGGGCAGCACCCCCAGGTGCACACACCTGAGAATCAGCACAGCAGCCCCTCCCCCAGAAGACCAGCTGGAAGGACAGGGGAAGAGCAAGTTCTTGACTGAGCAGCACTGGAAAACTCCAGGGGAAGTCAAGGGACTTACAGTATATAGAACCAGAGGATACCCCTCCTTTTTTTGTTTTTCCTCCTTCTTCCAGTACAACTCGTTTTTATATCAGACTATAAATTTCCAATTTTTTTTTTCTTTTTCCACCTTAACTACAATATTTTACCATCTCTTCATTTTTAAGATTCTTCCTTTTTGACTTTTATATTTCTACAATTACAGGTCCTCGATATATTTTCCACTTCTAGATTCCCTTCAACATACTCAACTTAATTTTGGGAGATATACAAGATATGTTTTTTTGTTTTGTGTTGTGTTTTTTGTTTACTCTACCTCATTTTGTTCTACAATGGCAGAAGTTAGTACCTTCTAAAACATGATCAGTATGCACCCAGAACCAAGTGGTATACCATGCTGGTTCATTCTGTGAGATTCCTATTCCCATTCTTCCCCCCTCTTTTATCTCATTTATGTTTTGGTGGTCAGTGTTGGGGCCCTCTACAAGTATTTCTGGTTTATATAAATTTGGGACTGAGCATCTTCTAATATACAGAACTTAATATACTCAGAAACAAGAGGATCACCCTCTAGAACCCCTCTGGTAGACTACATTCTCCCTCCACTACAACTTCTTCACCACCACCATCTCCCAGTTCCCCCCTTTTTTTTCCTCTCCTTTTTTTCTTTTTTCTTTTCTTTTTTCTCTTCTTTAGGATTCCTGGCCTTTTATTTTTTTTACTACCTTGTTTTAAAATTTGTTTTTCACTTTAGTGGTCCTTTTGTTTTATTTCATTCGATCTTTGTTTTCAATTTCTGGTCTCTGACCTGGGCAGAATCATCTGGGGTGAAATTTACTTAGGTCGTGGTTGATATTCTTGACACAGCCCGCTTATACAGCCACTCTGCACTGAGCAAAATGACTAGAAAGAAGAACTCACCACAAAAGAAAGAATCAGAAACAGTACTCTGCATAGAGTTACAGAATTTGGATTACAATTCGATGTCAGAAAGCCAATTCAGAAGCACAATTATAAAGCTACTGGTGACTCTGGAAAAAAAGCATAAAAGATTCAAGAGACTTCAGGACTGCAGAATTTAGATCTAATCAGGCTGAAATTAAAAATCAATTAAATGAGATGCAATCCAAACTGGAGGTCCTAACAACAAGGGTTAATGAGGTAGAAGAAACAGTGAGTGACACAGAAGACAAGATGATTACAAGGAAGGAAGCTGAGGAAAAAAAAGAGAAAACAATTAAAAGACCATGAAGAAAGGTTAAGGGGAATAAATGACAGCCTCAGAAGGAAAAATCTATGTGTAATTGGGGTTCCGGCGGGCACCTAGAGGGACAGAGGGCCAGAAAGCATTTTTGAACAAATCATAGCTAAGAACTTCTCTAATTTGGGGAGGGAAACAAGCATTCAGATCCAGGAGATAGAGAGGTCCCCCCCTAAAATCAATAAAAACCATTCAACACCTCAACATTTAATAGTGAAACTTGCAAATTCCAAAGAGAAAATCCTTAAAGCAGCAAGAGACAAGAGATCCCTAACTTATATGGGGAGAAATATTAGATTAACAGCAGACTTCTCCACAGAGATCTGGCAGGCCAGAAAGGGTGGCAGGATATTTTTAGGGTCCTAAATGAGAACATGCAGCCAAGAATACTTTACCCAGCAAGGCTCTCATTCAGAATAGAAGGAGAAATAAAGAGCTTCCAAGATAGGCAGAAACCGAAAGAATATGTGACCACCAAACCAGCTCTGCAAGAAATATTAAGGGGGACTCTGTAAAAGAAAGAGGAAGCCCAAAGAAATAATCCACAAAAACAGGGACTGAATAGGTATTATGATGACACTAAATTCATATCTTTCAACAGTAACTCTGAACGTGAATGGGTTTAATGATCCTATCAAAAGACGCAGGATTTCAGACTGGATGAAAAAACAAGACCCATCTATTTGCTGTCTACAAGAGACTCATTTTAGACCTAAGGACACCTACAGCCTGAAAATAAAAGGTTGGAGAACCATTTACCATTCAAATGGTCCTCAAAAGAAAGCAGGAGTAGCAATCCTCATATCAGATAAATTAAACTTTATCCCAAAGACTGTAGTAAGAGATGAAGAGAGACACTATATCATACTTAAAGGATCTGTCCAACAAGAGGACCTAACAATCATGAATATTTTATGCCCCTAATGTAGGAGCTGCCAAATATATCAACTAATTAATAACCAAAGTAAAGATATACTTAGATAATAATACACTAATACTGGGAGACTTCAACACGGCACTTTCTGCAAATGACAGTTCTTATAAGCACAACATCTCCAAAGAAACAAGAGCTTTAAATGATACACTGGACCAGACGGATTTCACAGATATTTACAGAACTTTACATCCAAATGCAACTGAATACACATTCTTCTCAAGTGCACATGGAACTTTTGCCAGAATAGACCACATGGTGGGTCACAAATCAGGTCTCAACCAATACCAAAAGATTGGGATTGTCCCCTGCATATTTTCAGACCATAAAGCTTTGAAACTTGAACTCAATCACAAGAAGAAATTTGGAATAAACTCAAACACGTGGAGGTTAAAGGGCATTCTGCTAAAAGATGAAAGGGTCAACCAGGAAATTAGAGAAGAATTAAAAAGATTCATGGAAACTAATGAAAATGAGGATACAACCGTTCAAAATCTTTGGGATACAGTAAAAGCAATCCTAAGAGGGAAATACATCGCAATACAAGCATACCTCAAAAAATTGGAAAAAACTCAAATACACAAGCTAACTTCACACATAAAGGAACTGGAGAAAGAACAGCAAATAAAACCTACACCAAGCATAAGAAGAGAGTAAATAAAGATTCGAGCAGAACTCAATTAAATAGAGACCAGAAGAACTGTAGAACAGATCAACAAAACCAGGAGTTGGTTCTTTGAAAGAATTAATAAGATAGATAAACCATTAGTCAGCCTTATTAAAAACAAAAGAGAAAAGACTCTAATTAATAAAATCACCAATGAAAAAGGAGAGATCACAGCCAATGCCAAGGAAATACAAACAGTTTTAAAAACATATTATGAGCAGCTATACGCCAATAAATTAGGCAATCTAGAAGAAATGGACGCATTTCTGGAAAATCACAAACTACCAAACTGGAACAGGAAAAAAAAATAGAAAACCTGAACAGGCCGATAACCAGGGAGGAAACTGAAGCAGTCATCACAAACCTCCCAAAACACCAAAGTCCAGGGCAGATGGCTTCCCAGGGGAATTCTTCCAAACTCGTTTTATGAAGCCAACTTCACCTTAATTCAAAAACCAGACAAAGACCCCACCAAAAAGGAGAATTATAGACCAATATCCCTGATGAACACAGATGCAAAAACTCTCAACAAGATACTAGCCAATAGGATCCAACAGTACATTAAGAAGATTATTCACCATGACTAAGTGGGATTTATCCCCAGGATTCAAGGCTGGTTCAACACTCGTAAAACAATCAGTGTGATAGAGCATATCAACAAAAGAAAAAACAAGAACCATATGATCCTCTCAATAGATGCAGACAAAATACAGCATCCATTCCTGATCAAAACTCTTCAGAGTTTAGGGATAGAGGAAACATTCCTCAGCATCTTAAAAGCCACCTATGAAAAGCCCACAGCAGGGGATCCCTGGGTGGCGCAGCGGTTTGGCGCCTGCCTTTGGCCCAGGGCGCGATCCTGGAGACCCAGGATCGAATCCCACGTCGGGCTCCCGGTGCATGGAGCCTGCTTCTCCCTCTGCCTGTGTTTCTGCCTCTCTCTCTCTCTCACTGTGTGCCTATCATAAATAAATAAAATAAAAAATTTTAAAAAAGAAAAGAAAAGCCCACAGCAAATATCATTCTCAATGGGGAAACACTGGGAGCCTTTCCCCTAAGATCAGGAACATGACAGGGATGTTCACTCTCACCACTGCTATTCAACATAGTACTAGAAGTCCTAGCCTCACCAATCAGTCAACAAAAAGAAATAAAAGACATTCAAATTGCCAAAGAAGAAGTCAAACTCTCCCTCTTCGCAGATGACATGATACTATTCATAGAAAACCCAAAAGAGGGCAGCCCCGGTGGCGGCACAGTGGTTTAGCGCCGCCTGCAGCCCAGGGTGTGATCCTGGAGACAGGGAATCAAGTCCCACGTTGGGCTCCCTGCATGGAGCCTTCTTCTCCCTCTGCCTGTGTCTCTGCCTCTCTCTCTCTCTCTCTCACTCTCTCTCTCTCTCTGTGTTTCTCATGAATAAATAAATAAATAAAAATCTTTTAAAAAAAAAAAAAGAAAACCCAAAAGACTCCACCTAAGATTGCTAGAACTCATATAGCAATTCGGCAATGTGTCGGATATAAAATCAATGCCCAGAAGTCACTGGCATTTCTACACTAGCAATGAGACTGAAGAAAGAAAAATTAGGTTATCAACCCAATTTACAATTGCACCCAAAAGCATAAGATACCTAGGAATAAACCTAACCAAGATGAACTATTGGGACTTAATCAAGATAAAAAGCTTCTTCACAGCAAAAGAAACAGTCAACAAAACTAAAAGACAACCTACAGAATGGGAGAAGATATTTGCAAATTACATATCAGATAAAGGGCTAGTATCCAAGATCTATAAAGAACTTATGAAACTCAACAGCAAAGAAACAAACAATCCAATCATAAAATGGGCAAAAGACATGAACAGAAATTTCATCAAAGAAGACACAGACATGGCCAACAAGCACATGAGAAAATGCTCTGCATCACTTGCCATCAGGGAAATACACTTGCCATCAGGGAAATACAAATCAAAATCACAATGAGATACCACCTCACACCAGTAAGAATGGTGAAAACAAGACAGGAGACAAATGTTGGAGAGGATGTGGAGAAAGGGGAACGTTCTTGCACTGTTGGTGGGAATGTGAACTGGTACAGCCACTCTGGAAAACTGTGTGGAGGCTCCTCAAAGAGTTAAAAATAGAGCTACCCTACGACCCAGCAATTGCACTGCTGGGGATTTACCCAAAAGATACAGATGCAGTGAAAAACCAAGACACCTGCACCCCAATGTTTATACCAACAATGTCCACAATAGCCAAACTGTGGAAGGAGCCTTGGTGTCCATCGAAAGATGAATGTATAAAGATGTGGTCTATATACACAATGGAATATTACTCAGCCATTAGAAACGACAAATACCCACCATTTGCTTCAATGTGGATGGAATTGGAGGGTATTATACTGAGTGAAGTTAAGTCGATCGGAGAAGGACAAACATTACATGGTTTCATTCATTCGGGGAATATAAAAAATAGTCAAAGAGATTAAAAGAGAAAGGAGAGCAAATGAGTGGGAAATACCAGTGAGGGTGACAGAACATGTAAGACTCCTAACTCTGGGAAACGCACAAGGGGTAGTGAAAGGGGAGGTGGGCAGGGGGTTGGGGTGATTGGGTGACAGGCACTGAGGGGGGCACTTGATGGGATGAGCACTGGGTGGTATACTATATGTTGGCAAATTGAACTCCAATATACAAAAAAAAAAAAAAAAAACCCACCTCTATTTTCCAGCTTCTATTATGCAGTTCTAAAGCCACGTGCACATTTTTAGGTTTTCAATAGCTGTATTCATTTGCTTGGGCTGCCATCATAAAGCAGCACAGTCTGAGTGGCTTGAACAACAGTATTTTTTTTCTCATAGTGTTGAGGCTGGAAGACATCAAAGTGATGGCAGGGTTAATTTTTCCTGAGGCCCCTCTCCTTGGCTTGCTGACAGTGGTTTCTTTGCTATACACTCACATGGTCTTTTCTTGGTGTGCACACATCTCTGGGTCCCTTTTTATTTTATTTTTTTTTCTTATAAGGACATCAGTAATACTGGAATAGGACCAACCTTTAAGACCTCATTTAACCTTAATTACCTTTTGATAGGTCCAATCTCAAAATTGTCATATCCTAAAGTACTGGGGGGTAGGGATCCAACAAATGAATTGTGGGGGGGCACAATTAAGTTCAACTACTGCAAGAGACATTGGGAAATCATTCCTAGCCCTGACAGACTCAAGATAAGCATGAGAAAAGAGACTATAGAGGAAACTGTGCCAGTTAACCTAAGATTTTCCTCATGCTTGCTGCTCTTATGCCATGAAAGTCTCACTCGAAGACATTAATCTGCATCTATTCACCTTGACCATTTTGGTTAACTTCAACTGGAGTTGGAGTCAAGGGATACAGTGGCAAAAAAAAGAGGTGTTAGAATCCAAAAGACATGGGGTGGGAATCACAGATCCAGCATTTACCAACTATATTCATTAGCATATTTATATCTTTTCTTTAAATAGGTTCCTTTGTTTCTTTTTAAGGACATGCAGACACTTGAGTTGTGCCTCAAAAGTCTGTGAATCCTGAATTTCTCAGTGACCCTCAACTGTAGGATAACTCCACATACTGCACATGTGCAAGCCAAAGTTATATTGGACAAGTTCCTTCATCTTTCTCAACTTGATGTTTCTCTTTGTAAAAAAGGAAAATACCCCCTTTAGTGGACAGTAGTAAGAACTCCAAAAGATGACTCATGTAGAATGCCTACGAACAACTCAAGAACTTAATATATGTGTGTTCTTTCTCTTTTCTCAATTTTAACCTTATGGTCTGTTTAGAGATGTTTTATGTTCCATTTAACTCTCATGCATCATGATAGGCCTCAGAAAATATGTCTAAACAGTTTATGAGACCCTTGAATTGAGAACTTTATATTAATATTCTTTGCATCTCCTATGACAGTGCCTATTACCTACTAGGTACATTACAAACAACTGTCTAAATCAATAATTCTTTGCTGTTTAATTCAATTATTTCTTACATAAAATGAGTTGGTACTGAACTAATTTCTTTTGCAGGTGACAGAATTTCAATGTAAAAAATAAAAGCAACTGAAAAAATTCACATTGTATTAAAAAATGTGCATTATCTTTCTTACTTGCAAAAGAAACAAGATGCTTCTTCAGATAAAGCCAAGATGTGTAAAAAATATGTATAAACATGAAATATACATGAAAAAAATAAAATCATAAAAACATGAAATAATTTAGTCATCATGTTGTTTTAAATGTAAAGACATCAATATATTTGTATTTTTCTATTTATGCATTGTATTATATTTTACAAAATGTCCTTTAATAATAGAAAATAGCAAAATGGTAGACTAGGAAGCTATAAGCTCTTGTTCCCCTGTGGAAACATAACCAGAAACTGGCCAAACTACTGCAGAAAAATTCTGGAAAACCATTAGAAAAATCAGGTTACAGTTGCTTAATGAATGCCACGTTCAGAACAGTAGAGAAGATTTGTGGTGAATTTTTTTTAAAAGATCTGTTGAATTTGATTTACTAGTATTTTTTTTCAATTTTTCATTTAAATTCAATTTAACATATAGTATATAATTAATTTCAGAAGTAGAACTTAGTGATTCATCAGTAACATATAACACCCAGTGCTCACTACATCAAGTGCTGTCCTTAATGCCCATCATCCAGTTACCCCATCCCTCCACCCACCTCCTCTCCAGCCACCCTCAGTTTGTTTCTTTTTCCTCAGTTTGTTTCTTTTTTTTTAATTAGCCTCTCTGTGCCCCTCTTTCTCCATTAAGCTTCCTGTGCTTTTTTTCCTTTTTTTCCTTTTTTTTTTTTTTTTGAGGGAGAGAGAGAGTGAGCTGGGGAGGGGCAGAGAGAGAGAGAGAACTTTTTTTTAATTCAATTAATTAACATATAACTTATTATTGGTTTCAGAGGTAGAGGTCAATGATTCATCAGTTTTATATAATACCCAGTGCTCATTACATCACATGCCTTCCTTAATGTCCATTATGCAGTTACCCCATCTTCCCACCCCCCCACCTTCCAGCAACCCTCAGTTTGTTTCCTATAGTTAAGAGTTTCTTATGGTTTGTCTCCCTCTCTGGTAAAGAAGATGTGTTGTATATATACAATGGAATATTACTCAGCCATCAGAAAGGACAAATACTCACCTTACATCAATGTGGATGGAACTGGAGGGTATTATGCTAAGTGAAATAAGTCAATTGGAGAAAGACAACTATCATATGGTTTCACTCATGTGTGATAAGTTCTTTATAGATTTTGCATACTAATCCTTTATCTGATATGTCATTTATAAATAAGATTTGTGGTGTTTTAATTACTTGTCCCACCTTCATATGAAGTGTTAGTCTTTATCTAGAAGAAGGGACAGTCCAGTAATCCTTTCCCTCTTGAACAAGAGTAAAGGGTTGACATTATTTGTAAGTTAATGTATATGACAGCTACTGAAAGACTGGCATTTGTTTAACCTAACTCAGATCTCGTGGAAAAACAGAGGGCACTGCTTATGATATCTTCAAAGAGAGTAGAGACCCACAAAACACCAGGAGCAAAAGATTATGGGTGGAGACACATAATAGGCCCTCTCAGGCCCTGATGAGAAGTGGGACAAAACTATTTAGGGAACACTAAGACATTCAAAAGCATCTATTTACAGAGGAATTGAGAAACTCACAGGAAGGCCAAGGCAAGATACAGGCTTAGAGAAGATCCAAGAACAAGCTTTCACTTCTGGCTGTTTTCTAGGTTCAGAGCAAGTCTAGCTCATTGATGGATTATATATCACTATGGAGAGAACCTGCCAAAACTGGTGAACTGGGCTGTGTTTCCAACGGTCTCACTTCTAACAACAACAACAACAAAAATTCACAAGGCATATAAAGATGAAGACATATACCACTCAAAAGAACAATATAAGTTGACAGAAACCATCCTTGAAGAGGCCGAGACATTGAACGTACCAGATAGATACTTTAGTAAAACTATTTTAGGCATGCTGAAATAACTAAAGGAAATGGCTGCAAATTTCTAAAGTAAATTAATAAATTGATGTGTGAACAAAATGAGAATATCAACAAAGAGAAAGTATAAAAAGGAGCCAAACAAAAATTCTGGAGCTGAAAAATAAATTATTAAGTTGAGAAGTTACTAATGGGTAACAAGAGCAGATTTGAGAAGTCAGAAGAAATAATGAGGAAATATGAAAAGACAATTGAAATAATTAAGTCTGAGAAACAGAATGAAGAAAAATAAACAGAGTTTAACAGATTTTTAGGACACCATCAAATGACTATTATATGCATCATAGGAATCTCATAAGAAGTAAGAAACAGCAGCAGGAAATTTATTTGAAGAAATAATGACTAGAATCCCACAGAGCTCCCTAGCCCCTTCCACTATGTGAGGACACAGCAAGGAGTTAACAGTTTGAAACCCAGAAGAGAGCCCTCACCACAGCTGAACCATGCTGGCACCCTGAATTCAGACTTCCAGCTTCCAGAACTGTGAGACAGAAATGTTGCTTATGAGCCACCAAGTCTATAGTGCTTTTTTTATAGCAGACTGAATAGACTGAAACTATATATCAAATAAAATAGACTTCTAGTCAAAAACTGTTACAAGTAACAATGAGGACATTAAATATTAAGCAAAGTGCTTATTCATTCAGAATATGTAACAGTTACAAACATATATGTAACAATCTCCAGAGCCCAAAAGTATATGAAGCAAACACTGATAAAATTTAATGGAGAAATAAACTCTACCTCAAAAGCTGAATATTTCAATTTTGTTGAAAAGATCAACAAAAGTGACAAACCCCTACAGGTTGATTAAAGAAGAGAGGGAAGACTCTACTTACTAAAATCAGAAATGAAACTTGGGATAATGTTACCAACTGTAGACAAGTAAAAGGTATTGCAACAGAATACTATTACCTATTGTATACACATAAAAGGGATAACAAGATGAAATGAATATACTCCTATAAGCAAACCAATCTACTAAAATCCATCATGAAGAAACAGAAAATCTCAATATCTCTATACCTAGGTAAGGATACTGAGTCAGTAATCAAAATCTGGTAACGAAAACAACAAAAGGCCAGGACAAGATGGTTTCACTGGTGAATTCTACCAAATGTTTAAAGAAGAATTAAAGACAAACCTTCTCAAGTTTTTCCAAAAAACTGAAGAAGTAGAACACTTCCTAACTCATTCTCAGGAGCCAACATTACTCCTGACAGACAGATACTACATAGAAACAAGACAGACACAACATAGAAAGGAAAACTAGAGACCAATTTCCCTTAAGAATACTGATGACAAAACCCTCAACAAAACCCAGCAAACTGAATTCTGCAGAATGTTAAAAGGATACCCCCATGACAAAGTGAAATTTATTACTGGAATGCAAGGACAGTTCAGTATATAAAAGTCAATTAATGCAATACACCACATTAATAGAATGATAGGAGAAAACATAAAAGAATTTGACAAAATTCAACACCATTTCATGACAAACCAAGAATAGAAAAATTCTTCCTCAACATGATAAAGGTTATTGTGAAAAACATAACTTAACATCATTTTCTTTTTTTTTTTAAATTTTTATTTATTTTTGATAGTCACACACAGAGAGAGAGAGAGAGAGGCAGAGACATAGGCAGAGGAAGAAGCAGGCTCCATGCACCAGGAGCCCGACGTGGGATTCGATCCCGGGTCTCCAGGATCGCGCTCTGGGCCAAAGGCAGGCGCTAAATCGCTGCGCCACCCAGGGATCCCCTAACATCATTTTCAATAGTGAAGGACTGAAACCTAAACCCCTAAGATCAGGAACAATGAAAAGATGATCGTTTTCACCCTTTCAATTCAATATAATAGCCAGAAGAATTAGATAAAAGGGGGAAAAAAGGCATGCAGATTGGAAAAGAAATAACCTATTTTCTACCTGAAGATATGATCTTATACATAAAAATACCTAAAGATTTCACAAAACTGCTAGAACTAATAAACAATTTCAATAATGTAACAGTATACAAAATTAGCATGTAAAAATTGGCTGTATTTATATATACTAACAATGAACATAAATGCAATGGAGAAGACAATTTCATTTACAAGAGCATCAAAAACAACACAATACTGAAGAATAGAGTTAAACAAGGGGAAACTTTCAAACATTATTATAAGAATTAAAGCACAAATATATGAAAACACATACTATGTTCATGGATTGGAAGACTTAATACTATTAAGAGGTCAATACTATCCAAAGTTATCTACAGGTTCAGTGTCATCCCTATCAAAACACCAATAACTTTTTTTGTAGAAATAGAATGAAGATAAATAAGAACAAAGCTATTTTTTCCTTAAACCTAATTTCAAAACTTTCTGCAAAACTTCAGCTGCAGTAATCATAATGGTGAGGTATTGACATAAGGACAGTCATGTAAATCAACAGAATAAAAGAGAGCTCAGAATAAACTCTTGGTTTGGTCAAATGCTTTTTGAAAAGGGTGCCAAGATCATTTAATAGGGAAAGGACAATCTTGTAATGAGTGGTGCCAGGAAAACTGAATATTCACCTGCAAAAAGAAGGACCTGAACACTGATCTCATATAATATAAAATTTAACTCAAAATGTATCAGAGATCTAAATATAAGAGCTGAAAATAAAATTATTAGAAGAAAACATAAGATAAAATCTTCTTGACACTGGATGTGGCAATGATTTCATGGATATGACACCAAAAGCACAGACAACAAAAGAAAATAGATATAATGAAATTGATTAAAACATCTGTTCTTTTGGACATTGCCCTAAGCAACATATTCATGGATACATTTCCTCAGGCAAGGGAAACAAAAGCAAACATAAACTATTGGGACTACACCAAAATAAAAAGCTTTTCTACAGCAAAGGAAACCATCAACAAAACAGGCAACCCATTACATGGGAGAAGATATTTGCAAATGATATACCTGTAAGAGGTCAATATTCAAAATACATAAGGAATTTATACAACACCAAAACAAACAATCCAATTTAAAAACGGGTAGAGGACCTGAATAGACATTTTCCCAAAGACATACAGATGGTCAATGAAGACATGAAAAGATGATCAACAATCACTAATCATCAAGGAAATGCATTTCAAAACCACAATGAGATATCTTCTCACACCATTCAGAATGGGTAATATCAAAAAGAAAATAAATAACAAGTGTCTGTGAAGATTTGGAGAAAAGGAAACTTTCATGCACTGTGGGTAGGAATGTAAATTGGTGCAGCTTCTGTGGAAAACAGCATGAAAATTCCTCAAAAAATTAAAAATGGATATACTATATGATCCAGTAATTCCACTACTGGGTATTTATCCAAAGAAAACAAAAACATTAACTTTAAAAGATACATGCACCCCTATGTTTATTGCAGCATTATTTACAATAGTCAAGATATGGTAGCAACTCAAGTGTCCACTGACAGATGAATGGATAAAAAAGAGGTGACACATATACACACGTGTGCATGTGGACATGCACACATACACACACACATAACAGAATATTACCCAATCATAAAAAGGATGAAATCTTGCCATTTGCAACATGGATGGACCTAGAGAGTATTATGCTAAGTGAAATAAATCAGACAGAGAGAGACAAATACCATATCATTTCACTGATACGTGGAATCTAAAAAAAAAAAAAAAAAAAAAAAAAAGCAAAGCAGAAAGAGACCCATAAATAAAAAAACAAATTGATGGTTGCCAGAGGGGTAGGGGGTAGGAGTACAGGGCAAAATAGATAAAGGAGACCAAAAGGTACAAACTTCCAGTTATATATGTAAGCCATGGAGATGAAAAATACAGTATAGGGAATATAGTCAATAATATTGTAATAACATTGTATGACAACAGATGAGTGACTACACTTAATCTGATGAGCACTAAGTTATGTGTAGAATTGTCAAATTAATATGTTGTACATCTGACACTAACATAACACTGTATGTTAATTATACGAAGAAGTAGATTTCAAAGAAAAAAACTTTTAAACATTTGTGTGTCAAAGGACACTGTCAAGAGAATGAAATAAAAACTCACAAAATGGGGATCCCTGGGTGGCGCAGCGGTTTGGCGCCTGTCTTTGGCCCGGGGCGCGATCCTGGAGACCCAGGATCGAATCCCACATCGGGCTCCCGGTGTATGGAGCCTGCTTCTCCCTCTGCCTGTGTCTCTGCCTCTCTCTCTCTCTCTCTCTGTGACTATCATAAGTAAAAAAAAAAAAAAAAAAAAAACTCACAAAATGGGAGGAAATTATACAAGGGTTAATATCTAGACCATGTGAAATAGAAAACAATGTTTTAAAGTATTTTCTGCATGATATGAAGAGACATCTGGAAATTAATTTCTAAATAATCAATTACTTTGTAAAACATTACTGTATGTGGCCTGTTATCTAAAGTTAGTCAACTCATAAAAATACCTTCAAAATGGCAGTTTTTAAGAGCCTCTCCCAAACTGCTTGTCTTAATGAAAATATATCCAAAATGACTAGTCTGACCATCCCATAGCCCTAGATAGATATTATGTGAAGAATTACACAATGCCCAGTATTTGACAAATGGCCTTCCTCCAATTATGAAGGACTTAATCATATATTTTTATTGGATACAGAAAGTATTTATTAGTTTATTTCAAAAGTACAACTTATATCAAGCCCTCAAGCTTACCTTAGTGGAACAGATCTAGTCTGACTAGACTTTGAACACACACAAATCAGGTTTATAAACATGTGATTTCATTTGTATTAAAAGTTTAAGGATACTTTGAGAGTCATCTACTGAGCCCATTGACTTATTTAAAAATTTAAAAAGTGAGCCCAGATGTCCACTGACAGATGAATGGATAGAGAAAATGTGGTGTGGATGCCTGGGTGGCTCGGTGGTTGAGCACCTGCCTTAGGCTTGGGGCATGATTCTGGGGTCCTGGGATCGAGTCCCTCATCGGGTTCCCCACAGGGAGCCTGGTTCTCCCTCCGCCTATGTCTCCGCCTCTCTCTCTGTGTGTGTCTCTCATGAATAAAGAAAATGTGGTGTGTGTGTGTGTGTGTGTGTGATGGAATACTACTCAGCCATCAAAAAGAATGAAATCTTGCCATTTGCAACCACGTGGATGGAAGTACAGGGTATTATACAAAGTGAAATAAGTCAGAGAGTGACAAGACCATATGATTTCACTCATATGTGGAATTTAAGAAACAAAACAGAGGAACATAGGGGAAGGGGAGGAAAAATAAAATGAGACAAAAACAGAGAGGGAGGCAAACCATAAGAGACTCCTAACTATAAGGAAAACACTGAGGGTTGCTGGAGGGGAGGCAGATGGGGGATGGGGTAACTGGGTGATGGGCATTATCTAGGGCACTTGATGTCATGAGCACTGGGTGTTAATATGCAACTGATATCACTGAATTCTACCTCTGAAACTAAAGAGTATATGCTAATTAAACTGAATTTATATATTTTTTAAAAAGTGATTAAAAATCTGACCACAAAAAAAAATCTGACCACAAATGCAAAAATCATTAAATACCATACATCCACCATAAAGATATAAGGTTTTTACACAAATATGTGTTACCAATATATTCTTCCTGGGATTGTGAAATCCTATAAATTTTTCCTTGGTGTGTGTGCATGTGTGTGGGTGGGTATGTGTTCCCCGGTATCTAAAAATAATAATTACAATTTCAAATAAAAAATATTCAGATAGCTGGTAACAGCTCACCAATTACCCAGGGAGTCAAAAGAAAACCAGAAATTAGTAGAAAGTGAGAGAGTCTGATTACCTACCACCATAAGATCATCCATCTGGTGCTAAGACTTAAGACATGACACCCCCAGAGGTCCATGTGTTTTCCTAATCCACATCAGGATCTCAAGAGAGTAGAGGTTCCTTCTAAGCTTAGCATCCCAATGCTCTGCAATAAGGAATGGAAAAGTCCATGTAAACTTTACAAGTTATTGTACAAACCTAAAGTGATCTTTTGGGAATTTTAATACTTTTCATAGGACTTGGTTTAAACATCATTAGTCTTCTTTCCTTTGTGAACAATTTTCTGTGCATCCATCACAACTTTGTAGATGGAGGTACAAGGACTATACAGAAATCAATCTAATTGTTCTACAGTTTTTAATTCTTGAAAATGAAATACAAATAAGTGGGGGTAGTTTGGAAAAATAATAGGTTATACAGCAAATGTTAAACCAAGACAAACACCAAGACAATCTCTAGCTGATGAGCTCAGAGGTCAGTTTTATTTTTAAAACTATATAACATACCTTTAAATAAGAAAATGACATTAAAATTATAAGTATTTAAGTATGCACAAAAATAGTTGTAGAGGAGGGAAGAAGAGGTAAATTCAAATTTTAAAACAAACAAGGAGTAGAATATTGAGAGCACAAAGGGAAAGGGGATGTGGGGGAGAGAGGTGCAAAGGGTGAAAGTTTTGAGAAAAATGTTTTGGGGAGCTGTTGGAGAAAGGGGTGGAGCCGGAGCCCTTGACAAGATCTGAGTGTTTAGCCAAATGCTATAAAAGCTACCTGGAGCCATAAAGGGAGAGCATTCTGAAACCTAGGATAGGTACACAGGCAAAGGCAGGAGGCAACAGCAGCTGCAGTCCCTAGAGAAAGGCTGGAATGTTAGAGGAGGAGAGACCAAGTCCAGGTCCTACCTGCTAGAAGTCTGGCTGCTGCTGAGCCAACTCTTTAGAGAAAGCATGGCCTAGTGGGTAAGCAATGAACAGGTGAAGCTATGTGACATCCAATTCCTAGATGTCATGATGATGATGTGTGAGAAACACCGTAAGAGGATCTCCAACATCCAGGAAGAGCTGCTACTGGGATCTGAAGCCAATGTGAGTGAGAGCTCCTGCCCCTGCTAGTTTGCATCTCCTGCTGGCTCCTATTGGGCTGTCCACCAATGTGCATGGCAGCCCACATGACCTGGCTCAAGACCTCATTGGCTGCCTGTGCTCAGCCTCACTCTACACATGCAGATGAAAGTAGTGATCTATCAAAATAGTGTCAAGGGAGTTAAAAAGTATCATTGTGCAAGCATTAGCACAGTCCTAGGAATAGCCAGAGGCAAGAGAACCTTGGTAATACTGTCACACTGCCCAACTCTAAGTCATTTGTTTAGATATTAGGACGTTTGGTTCTGTTGCAAGTTTAATCATCCTGAAGTAACTGTTAACTTTTGGCCTATACAAAATTTTATAATTTTCCTGTTTATTCTTGACATGAATATTTTTTCACACCTCCCACACACTTTTTTAACTTAACAGGAAATCCTGTTACCTTCCATCAGCCAACATGCAGGAACCTTAAAAATGACATCACAAAATATTCCTAATTTTCACAGAAGCTGAAGACAACACTGACAGGCAGTTATCTTTGAGGGAGATAGTTTTTAAATTTTACTTATTTATTTACTAGGTATTTATTTCAATGTTTATGGATTTACAGCACTGGCAAGTGGTATGTGATTTTTATTTATTTTTTTAAGATTTTATTTATTTATTCATGAGAGACACACACAAAGAGAGAGAGAGAGAGGCAGAGACACAGGCAGAGGGAGAAGCAGGCTCCATGCAGGTAGCCTGACGTGGGACTCGATCCCAGGTCTCCAGGATCACGCCCCCGGCTGAACCACTGAGCCACCCGGGCTGCCCGGTATGTGATTTTTATATCTCAAATGTTTATTCGTACTATCATTGAACACATGTTGATCACGTCCACACTGTGCAGAACATGGTAATTAACATGTAATCAGGACATAATATCATATTGTTATTTCTTTCCTTTACTGGAAAAATGTTTTATTTTTCTGGAAAAACAAACCACACATTTGATTATGAAAAAAGAAGGAAGTTATTGATATAATATGTTGTTAAAAAAAAGGTTGGAAGAAAAAAATTTTCTGAAAATATGCACAATAGAATTGTTGATTTTTCACCTATCTTCATGTATATTCTCCATGATGCATTTATCAATGTCCAAATCAGTCATGACTGATTACTAGAATGTGAGAAATTATCAATGTTTGCATTCTTTGTCTGTCTGTAATAGTATATAATCTCTCCACAATGTGCTTTCTCTCAAAAATCAATCCTTTTACTGCTAAAAATAAATCTCTTTTTAAATTAAGGGTATGATTGCATCAACTGCATTTATAACCTTATTAACTTCATAATTATTATAAAAAGCTTAATTATTTAACCAACATAACTCATTTTATACACATCTAACACCAGGTACATACAAAAGTAATAAAATGTTTTAATTGATCTTGCCAATGTAGACCAAATGAACATTAAACCAAAAACCTTACAGTTTCCTATTTGAGCCCAAGTGGATTTTTTGCCTTGTTGAAAACATGTTTGAAAACAGGTTCATTACCAAATACATTTTGGATTTGGATTCGCATAAACTGAATTATTTTTCAAGTTTGTATACTTTCATGTTTCTAGGAGATTCAAGTAAGTATTTTTAAGTGACATAAATGAATAGTAAATAACCGAATAAGCAACTTAATGTTTTGTCTTAGAAAAGAGCTAGATCGGGGGCACCTGGGTGGCTCAGTCAGTTAAGCATCTGCCTTCAGCTCAGGTCATGAGCTCAGGGTCCTGGGATTGAGCCCTGTGTCCAGCTCCCTGCTCAACCGGGAGCTGCTTCTCCCTCTTCCTCTGCCCCTCTCACAGCCCCACTTGTGCTCTCTCTCCCTCTCTTTCTCTTGCAAATAAATAAAAATCTTTAAAAAAAAATAAATAAAATATTTTTTAAAAGAAGAAGAAAAAAAAGAAAAGACCTAGATTGGTAAAGGAACACATTCAGTCTCACCATTTTAGAACTTACGGAACATTTATGTACACAAAATAATCTGAAATGATATGAACTTTTGTTAGAATGGTAAATTGCACAGTATCATCTTAATATTTAGTCTGAATTACAAGAGATGAAGACACCAATTCCAAATCCCAAGACACAGTTAATCACAACCAAGCCTCTGAGCTTCATCATGTCCTCCCCAAGGCCAACTTAAAGAGCTTCTCACTGAGGAAGCAGAGACCAATAGATTGTAACTCCTCGGGGAGAAAGACATTTTCCAAGCGCTCTACTTTCATCACAGAACCTTTCTTGCTGATTTTAACACTTCCATTCATATCTTATTTATACCCCAGCACAGTGCTGTCAATTCCATAACTTCATTTGCACCAAGGTCCCCTGCCCACCCGAGTCGTTCTCACGCCATACTGAACTAATGACATTTGAGGTCTTCCACCACCATTCGATGACTCAGTTACTCCATCTTCCATACACACTGCTTCTGCTGGCCTGTCTATTCCTGCAATATAGATGGAAAAGCACCCCCAAAATACAACCCCTCTACCTGCCTGTGTGAGATATAACTGATACCTTTCTTATTCCTAAAAGAATACATGTCTATATGAAACGGGTGTCAATGTGCAAGCACAGTTTTTGCTGTGCAAGAAATACATCCAACTTCTTTAGTTTTCATTTTGTTTTGAAGTAGGCTCCACGCCCAATGTAGAGCTTTAACTCAAGACCCTGAAATCAAGAGACACCTGCTCTACTGACGGAGCCGGCCAGGCGCCCCTCTTCTTGATTTCTAACACATGCATATAAATCCAATTCTGGGGATCCCCGGGTGGCGCAGCGGTAGCACCTGCCTTTGGCCCAGGGCGCGATCCTGGAGACCCGGGATCGAATCCCACGTCGGGCTCCCGGTGCATGGAGCCTGCTTCTCCCTCTGCCTGTGTCTCTGCCTCTCTCTCTCTCTCTCTCTGTGTGACTATCATAAATAAATAAAAATTAAAAAATAAATAAAAAATAAATCCAATTCTGTCCCTAGGTTGGGAATTTAGCTCTTAGCACCAAAGGATTAAGTCCCCATAGTTTTCAATGGCCCCTCACCAAGACAGTTACCAACCAGACCAGCCTGCATGCACTCATGCACCCTCAACTCAGGTGCTCACCCCCCTCTCTAGAGCTCAGTAGAACTTTGTTTCAGATCCTCCCTCTCGGTATAACGAATGTCTTCGGTTCTCACAGGGCACCCCTGACCGAGTTCTGGCTAGAACTCACGGCTCACCGCAGCGGGGACACGAGCTGCCTTTCAGGGAAGGGGAGGACTCCGTGCTCATCAAATCACACCGGCCTTTTCAAAACTCCGAATCCAGCTACGTGGACAGCGCTCCTGGGTGTCCCTGGGCAGGAAGACAACGCCGGGGAAACGGACGACGGAGACGAAGCCCCGGAGGCGGAGGGCGGAGAGGACCGGGATGCGGGATGAGCGCCGGGCAGTGCTGGGCTCCGGGACAGCCCCGCCGCCTCGACCCAGGTGCCCGCGCCTCCTCCCCGCGCGGCCCCCGACCGCCCCCTGCCGGCCGCTAGGGCGTCCTCCCGAGCCCACGCACCAATCGGATCTCCCCCCTACGCCCCTCACAACGGACCCAGCGCCCCGTACCCGCCGCGCCCCTTCCCTCCCGGTTTAGCAAGGTAACTGTGATTCTCAGAGGCAAAGCCCGTGGGGTCCCTGTCACAGGCTAGTTACACACCTGTCAGCATCCCAGCCACGGCCCTCGGTCCAGAGGTCGAGGCTGCACCCCACCCCACCCCCGGAGCGGGCGGGGACCTCCCGAGCGCACTCGGAGCCGTCCGGGCAGCGCACGTGCCAGCGCCTTCCAGCGCGTGCAGGCTCCCGCGGCTCTGACGCCACCGCGCGGGGCCCGCGGCTGCCCCGGGGGAGCTGACACCCGCCGGGCCGGACCTGCGGGGCGCTTGGCGACTTGAGGGAAGAGGTTATCACACCAGCCGACGAGTACACGTGAGCAGACCTCCCGCGACGCGCGCCGGGCGGGAAACAGGGGAAGCTGTGCCTGACGACGCGACGCCCCGGTACCCAGCAGCCGGAAGGGCGGCGGATGCACTCCGCGGGGAGCAGCTACACCTTTTCCGATTTTACCGGTTTCACTGGGGGCCCCACGGGTCGCGGAGGCGTCTCCTCAGAGGGGAGGGCAAGAATAAGCGAAGCAAGGGTTCGTTCTCGAAGAACTAGAGCTCAGGACCTACCAGGCTCCGCGAGCACCTCCATCGAGCACCTGGCGCCTCGCGCCTCGGCCTTCTCGCGCCTCGGCGTTCTCGCGAGGTCCGCGCGCTCTCGTACTACCGCCAGTTGCGCGTGCGCGTGCGCGTGCGCGGCTCGGACCGGACCGGACGGGCGCGCGCGCCGGCACGAGAGCAGGTGCAGCGAGGCGCCGGGCAGCGGCGGCAGTTAGACCGCGCGGCCCATCTGGCGGCGGGGGCCCAGGGATGCCGCGGCTCCCCTGCGTGCGTCTGCTGTGCCTGGGACTCCTGTTAGTTCGGTTCTCCCGGGAGCTGAGCGACATCAGCAAAGCTAGGAGGCTGTGCGGCAGGCACCTCCTGAAGGAAATAATAAAACTCTGTGGCAATGTCAATTGGAGCTACTTCGGGGAGGAAACCCCTGTGCCACCGCTGTTTCCCCAGGACAACGAGATTGAAACCTTCATCCCGGACCGGTCGGAAAGCTCCCAAAGCACTTTCCCGGCTTGGGCGAGAGGCACAAGCCCAGGTAAAAATATAAGCCAAAGGCATGTTTGTTCATCTTTGTACTGTCTTTTCCCCAAATCTGCTTTGCCGGGGGCTGAGCTTTCCCCGGATATGGAATCTGCCTAGTATACAGGTACATAAAACTCTTTATAATAAATTGTGCATATGCAAAACCTCAATGAAGCTTTTAAAAAAAGACTTAGAGCGGGCACCCCGGTGGCCCAGCGGTTTAGCGCCGCCTTCGGCCCACGGCGTGATCCTGGAGACCCTGGATCGAGTCCCGCATCGGGCTCCCTGCATGGAGCCTGCTTCTTCCTCTGCCTGTGTCTCTGCCTCTCTCTCTCTCTCTCTGTGTCATGAATAAATAAAATTAAAATATACATGTAAAATAAATAAATAAATATAAATAGTAATAAATAAAATATATATATAAAACTTAGAGGAAATAAGTGTACACCTATAAATATCTATATAGATATATATCTTTACATAAGAGTGCTGCTTCTTCCCTAGCTTTTCCTTTCTGGAGTACAGTACACTTGTCACCTGGCAAACTCCACTTGGTCCTTCAGAGCCTCAGAGGCTTCGTTTTCCCTGTGAAGTCATCACTGACCCCTTCCTAGCTACTGATTCCATTCTCTGTCTACCACAGTATCTACCACGTGGATCTATCTGACCATCATCAGGACCAGCCACATAGTTGGCCCAGCCCAGTGCAGAATAAAAATGCAGAGCCCCTTGCTCAAAAGCAGGAAAGGGCCATTAAAAGTACTAAAATATAAAGCTCCCCCACCCATCTCTTTTCTTGTGTGTATCTCCTCTGCTCACACACATGGTCCATTCTTCCACTAGATTTTACTTAAAAGTGCGTATACTTAACATTTCACTTACAAGCTAAGATTTTTGAGAATTTCAAGACTGTGGTGAGAACATTAAAGAAAATGCTAGGTCCTCCTCAGCACTGGGTTTGTGTGACCATGCTCTCCCATAAGGCCAGTCCTATATACATTACTATATAATAGGAGTTGTTTCATGCATGTTTTTTTTTATCTGAAATGCCTAGCAGAGGTCCTAGCACACAGTATGTGTTTAATATATATTGAATGTATGCTTAGTGCATTTAAGCAGCCTTTAGGAAAGAATATTCACCTTTTCAGATTCATTGTTATCTTCTAACTCTCTATTTACATTTTACTACCAACATGGTTTGTCATTTTAAAAGAAAATGCACTTTATCTATAGGCTGTGCATAACATAGTGTCATTAAAATTATTGTGTTTTAAGGTCATTCAATGAATTTAATTTGATTTGGACAAATTTTTCAAAAGGCAAGATTTCTGAAATTAAGGAAAGGGGTAGACTCTCATGCCACAAAACACTCCGATGTAGATGACTGAGACAAACTAAAATTGCCTTCCACATTAAAGGCACTCATTCATTTACTGAATGAATGAATGAATGAAACTTATTCCATTCTTCCTATAGCTGCTAAGAGGATGAAAACTTTGAAAGACAAATATTAGAAACCATCAGAATGATTCTTGATCATTTTCTACCATCAAACCAACCTACATATAAACTCACTTTATTTTACCTTTATAATGGAAGAAGTGTCTCTCCCCAGTCTTCCACTTGTACTTTATTTCAGTGATTCTTACACTTGAATGTGTGTGTGATTCACCTGGGGAATACTTTTAATGTACAGATTCTGACTCCATGGGTGTGGGGTGGGACCTGAGCATCTACATATTTGCAAGCTCCCAAAGATGCTTGCTTGTTGCTCTCACAACCTATACCTTGGTCAAAATTTTATGTTAAAAAATTTTTTTATGTTCAGACATCCGAGCTTGGGTTGGTTATTTAAAAAGAGCTTGGAATCCCTTTTCTCAACAAATCCCGCTCTAGAGACTATTAATTTTTTTAAGAGTCAACGTTAAAACTCAGAGCTGTGCTTGCTTCAGCAGCACATACACTAAAACTCAGAGCTGATTAATGACTCCTTTGTTTTAGGTGTTATTCACACTTCCCTGGAGGAATAAGTGTCATTAATTCAAAGAAGAGGGAGCTGCAGTGAAATAAAATTTGTGGGAAATAAAAATGTATCTTACAACATTTTAGAATTGTCATACCAACAAAACATGTTACTGTGGCAACTATAAAAAGGACAGTTTTCTGAAGTGGAAATGTCAAGTGGCCATAAAGCCATAGTTGTTTTACAGTGTGTGAAAGAATGAAAAAATGGATTTAAGTTATCAATATGCATTTGTGTTAAATTTTTAAAAAAGTATTGACCTATAAGAAAAGATGACATGCAATCTATCCTGTGAATTTCCAGTGAATAATTAGAAGTTGTGAAGAGGTATGTGTTCTCAATACAGAATCTATAATTAGGCCATTTCTTTTTCATTTGAATATGGACTGAAAAGCTGATTAACTTTTATTAGCTTGAACTAGCAGGATACATTTCTATGTTGGGTGTGGGGTTCTATGTTAGATCAAGTCAGTTATCCACAATTTTAATTGGCTGATGATCGATTTGAGTCTGACACAGGAAAAGATAATTTGGTGCACTAATATTAAAACATGCATTTTTTTCAGAGCTACTCATATATAACTTGAATCTGAAATTGTGTGCTTCTCGCTAGTGGATCCTTTAGGGTATGGGCCACATCTCCAAGACCTACCCTATCATATTTCTGAACTCTGGCTGAGTATGGTGCTTCCTAGCTCGTAGTGTCTGGTGAAGTCATTCATGCTTCATCACCAGGTTTTCATAATCCATAACCCCTATTCCATTTGGATTGGTCATATTCCCCTATTCATCTATTCTTGTTTTTTAGATATCATTATCGCAAATGGGCTGTACAGGACCCCTTTCTTTACATATTAATTCAGCAAAATTTGAGTACCTATCATGTGCTAGGTATCCTTGTTGGTGACTGGGATTTACGACTGTAGAGTTTTATACTCAGGTAGCAATATAAAGCCTCTTGAGGCTTACAGAAGATAGACAGTGAAGATAGTAAACATAAGTACATTACACAGTATGTTAGAAGATGATTAGACTTGGAGCACCTGGGTGGCTCAGTAGGTTGAGGATCTGCCTTTGGGCTCAGGTCATGATCTCAGGGTCCTTGGATGGAGCCCCACATTTGAGCTTCCTGCTCAGCGGGGGGTCTGCTTCTCCCTCTCTCTGCCCCTCACCCCATTTGTGCTCTCTCTCTCTCATTCTCTCTCAAATAAATAAAATCTTGTTTTAAATAAAGATTATTAGTCTTCACATATCTCTATTCTCCACTCCAGTTCTCCTCCTCCCATGGCAACCATTCCAAAGTGTTGATTGTGTATTTTTACTTGCATGTTTTTTTGTAGGCTGTGCATTGTTTCCTATGCATGTATTTTAAAAATGTATGTAAGTGGTATTTTTTAAAGATTATTTTTTAGAGAGAGCACACGCAAGAGAGCACATTTGATTGGGGGGAAGGGCAGAGGGAGATGAAGAAAGAGAGAATCTGGAGTAGACTCCCTTGGTGAGTGTGGAGCCCAATGTGCCACTTGTTCTCATTACTCTGAGATCATGATCTGAGCTGAAATCAAGAGTTGGACGCCCAACCAACTGAACCACCCAGGTGTCCCTAAAATATATGTAAATGGTATTTACGATTTATCCCTTATCATTGCTTTGTGAACATTACTTCAAACTGCTCCATAATATTCATATACTTTCCCCACATTTTACTTATCCTCTCAGCACTGAACACCCAACCTGCATGGTCTCCAACTTTCTACCACTGTAAATAACACCACAGTGAAAAATCATTGTATGTGCTCCATTAAGAAGGATCTGTGTGGACATTTCTCAGCGATCCTATACCTAGGGGTAAAATTGTTGTGTAATAAAACATATATACACTTAGTTTGCTTAAAGTTTCTCAGATTGCTCTACAGAATGGCTACACCAGTTTATTGTTGCACCACCAGTACATGCAGATTCCTATATTCCCATATCCAAGCCAACAATTAGCATTATATGATATTTAACTTTTGTCAGTGTGTGATAGAATGAAATGGCATTTTTGTCTTGCTCTGGATGTGAGCACCTCTTCAGATATATATATTAGCCTTTTGCATTTTTTTCCCCTGAAAGTTTTCTGTTTATAATGTTTTACTTGGAATTGTTGTTTTCCAGTTGATTTGTAAGTTATTTTACCATATACAATAGCTGTTGGCTTTAGACACTGCAAATATATTCTCCCATTTTGTCATATATTGGTGTTGTTTGAGAGAAAGCCTTAATTTTTATGTAATCAGGCAATAAGTGATTTGCCTTATTATTCAGACTTCTGAAATTTTATTTTGCAAGTCCTTTTTTGTCCCTCTGTTAACTTTCTAGATTTGCTTTTCACATTAGGTTCTTAATTCTTCTGGAGACCACTTTGGTCTTCTGGCTGAGATTACTATCTTAGTTTTTTCAGTAAGTCTTATTTTTCTCTACAAAAGGAGCTAGTTTTCTGAATACCATCTGCTAAACAATTTTTTTCCATTGATTTGTAAGGCTACCTTTATTGTTTCTTGTTTGTCTGAGCTTCCTATTCTCCTTAATTGGTCTTTTTGTTTGACCTTGTACAATTACTCTACTGCTTGTAATGTTATTACTCTGTAGGATGTCATTTATAGGAGGGAAAATCTCCACTTTTTAAAAAAGATTTCATATATTTATTTAAAAGAGAGAGAACATGAGCAGAGGGGTAGGGGCAGAAGGAGTGGGAGAAGCAAGCACCCAGCTGATCAGGGAGCCTGACATGGGGCTCCATCCCAGGACTCTGGGATGATGACCTGAGCCGATGGCACACACTTAACCAATTGAGCCATCCAGGTACCCCCTCAATGTTTTTTTCCCTTAAGGTTGACTAAGCTAATTAATTCTCAGCTTTTATTCTTCCATATATATATCTTTAAGAGTAAGCGTATTGAATTTTTTTAAATCCACCTGCCTTAACAAAATATCAACAAACTACATTCAACAATACTTTAAAAGGATCATCTACCACAATCAAATGAGATTTATTCTGGAAATTCAAGGGTAATTAAATATTTGCAAATCAACATGATACATGAACCAAATGAGGGATAAAAATAATCATCTCAGTAGATGCAGAAAAAACCTTATGACAAAATTCAGCACCCATTCATGATAAAAACTCTCAACAAAATGGCTTTAGAGGGAACATAATAAAGACCGTATATGAAAATTCCACAACTAACTTCATACTCAATGGTGAAAACCTGAGAGTTTTTCCTCTAAGATAAGGAATAAGGCAAGGATGCCCACTCTTGACACTTTTTATTCAAAATAGTTCTCAGCGGTTTAGCACCTGCCTTCAGCCCAGGGCGTGATCCTGGAATCCCGGGATCAAGTACCACGTCGGGCTCTGCATGGAGCCTGCTTCTCCCTCTGCCTGTGTCCCTGCCTCTCTCTCTCTGTCTCTCATGAATAAATAAAATCTTAAAAAAAAAAGAAGGATGAGATCTTGCCATATGTGACAACATGGATAGACCTGGAGAATATTATGCTAAGTGAGATAACTCATACTGAGAAAGACAAATACCAAATGATGCCACTCGTACTAGAATCTAAAAAACAAAACAAATGAATAACAAACGAAAAAGTAGAATCAGACCTATACATGCAGAAAACAAACTGATGGTTGCCAGAGGAAAGGGATATGGAGGGGATGCCAAAATCAGTGAAGGGGAGTAGGAGATACAGGCTTCCAGTTATGTAATGACTAAGTCATCAGAATAAAGGGTAGAGCATAGGGAATAGAGACAATGTAATTTTAATAGCATTGTATGGTGAGATATGGTAGCTCCACTTGTGGTGAGCACAGCATAATGAAAAAAATAAAAATCCATGTTGAATTTTTATTGAGATGCATGGAATATATAGATTAATTTGAAGAGGATTTATGTCTTTTTACTATAAAGTAATCACAACTAAAAGCAAGGAATATTTTCATATTCTTAGAATTTTAAAGTTTTCTCAGTGGAGACTTTATTGTTGGTTAAGTTAATGCTTAATACTTTTTTTCTTGTTGCTATTACTTGCTAATTATATTTTTGTTAAAAAAATTATATTTTTGTTAGTGACTTTTGGATAGAGAAATGTGATTGATTTTTACTGGTTGATCTTTATCCAGTAATTATGCCAAATTATCTTAATGGTTCTAATAGTTTGTTTCTGTCATTTGCAAATGATAGCTTTGTCACTTCCTTTTTAAACCTTACATCAGTCGCCATCGTAGTCTTTTTCTTCATCCTCCTCCTCCTCCCTCTCCTCCTCCCCCTCGTCCTCCTTCTCCTCCTCTCCTTCTCCTTCTTCTTTCTTCTTCTTTCTTCTTTCTTATAGCATTGGCCAAGTCCTCTAGTATTGTTAAGTGGTAGTGATACTAGGATGTCTTGTTATGTTCCTAGTTTTAAAAAGAAATGCATTTAAATTTCTCCGTTTGTAGGTTTATGCTATATAACCTCCACCAAGATAAGGGAGCTTGCTATTTTTTAATCATTATAAGTAGGGCTAAACTTTATTAAGGCCTTTTGGAGGGCATTCTTTTGCACAATAATATGATTTTTCTCTTTTTTTTTTTAATTAATTCACCAAATACTTGTTGGGTGCCTGCTAAGTGCCAGGCACTGCTGTAAATCCTTGAGATATACCGGTGAACGAGGCAGATGAAGATATCTGGCCTGATGAAGCTTGCATAGGAAATGAACATAATAAATGAAGATAATAAGGGTTATAGAAAAATAAAGAGTGGAACAGGATAGGGAGATCAAGAGTTTGGGGGCTGCTATGGAGTGGGATATAGGATTAAATGGTGTAGTCAAGGTAGGCCTCACTGAAAAGGCGAGGTTTGAGAAAGGAGGTTTGACAGATGAACGGTTAAAGAAGAGGTGGGGTATGGGATCCCTGGGTGGCGCAGCGGTTTGGCGCTTGCCTTTGGCCCAGGGCGCGATCCTGGAGACCCGGGATCGAATCCCACATCAGGCTCCCAGTGCATGGAGCCTGCTTCTCCCTCTGCCTGTGTCTCTGCCTCTCTCTCTCTATCTCTCTGTGACTATCATAAATAAATAAATAAAAATTTAAAAAAAAGAAAAATTGTTAAAAAAAAAGAAGAGGTGGGGTACACACACACAGACACACACAGGAATATTACACAGCCATAAAAAAGGATGAGATCTTGGGCAGCCCAGGTGGCTCAGCGGTTTAGCGCCGCCTTTAGCCCAGGGTGTGATCCTGGAGATCCGGGATCGAGTCCCACCTCAGGCTCCCTGCATGGAGCCTGCTTCTCCCTCTGACTGTGTCTCTGCCTCTCTCTCTCTCTCTCTGTGCCTCTCATGAATAAATAAATAAATAAAATCTTTAAAGAGAGAGAGAGAGAGAAAGGAAGAGGTAAAAGAAACAGCCAAGGATGTATCTGGGGGGAAAGCATGTTTAGGCAAAGGAATGAGCAGAGCAAATATACTTCTGCCCTATTTACACGGGGAACAGCAAGGAGGCTAGTGTGGCTGGAGCAGACAGATGGGTAACAAGCAGGCCGAGTGAAATTGTTCAGATCATTGTAAGGATTTTGGCTCTACTCTGAGTAGCGAAGCCATTACAGACTTTGGAGCAGAGGACTGATGTTAATTGACCTTTCAAAGGGGTCAGTCTGGCCACTACATTGGGGACAGGCTGTAAGGAGGCAAGAGTAGAAGCAGACAACTGTTCTGGGGTGCAGTATTAGAGGTGATAGCAGCTGGATGAGATGGTAGCAGTGAAGATAATAGAAATTATTTTATTCTAGATATATTTGGGCAGATTTTATGTGAAATATGAGAAAAAAAGGGAACTCAAAAACTGACTCCAATTTTTTTAAATGTGATCCCAAAGTTTTTGCTTCATACATCTGAAAGGATAGGGTTTCTATGAGCTGAGGTAAGAAAGGCCTCAGGTGGAACAGGTCTGAAGACAATATCAGCAGTTCAGTTTGGGGCATGTTGAGTTTGACAAGCTCAGGTAGAGTTTCAAACACATTGTGTTTGATGCACTGAAGTGGAGACGATGAGTTGGAAGTATGGACCTGGGGTTTGGAAATAATTTTACTTGACAATAGGAGTTTAGGAGTCATAGGTGTATAGATGATTCTCGAAGCCATAAGACTGGATGAGATCACCAAGAGAAGTCCACATAGAGAAGAGTGCCAAGGACTGAGCCCTGGGAGACATCAACTTCAACAGTTAAAGAGGAAGTATTTGCAAAGGAGATGGAAATGGGACAAATAATTAGGCAAGGAGATTGAAGAAGAGAAAATTTGGTGTCCTGGAAGCCAAGTGAAAAAGTGTGTCAAGAAGGAATGTGTTTGATGAGTAAGATAAGATGAGAATTGTTGAATTTAGTAATATAGACATCGTTCGAGACCTTGAAAGGAGAAGTTTTGGTGCAGCAATGGAACAAAAGCCTGATTAGAGAGGGTTTAAGGTAGAATGAGTCAAGAGAACTTGATAATAGGAAACTATCTAGGAGTTTATCTACAGAGGGGAGAAAATAAGCAGGATGGTAACTGGCAAGGTAAGCAGAGCCAAGAGAGGTGGTCTTGGCTTTTTTTAAGTAGGAGAAATAGCATTGCTTTGCTTATAGGAGTGAAGAGTTGATGATGAAGGGTGTATAGCAGAGGATTGCTGGAGTGGTAGCCTGGAGTAGGCAAGAGGAGACGAGCTCTGGTCTCTTGGAGGAACTGGCTCTAGAGTGAATAGTTCTATGCCAATAGGTAGGAAGGCAGAATGTATGGATAAAGATGTTAAAAGATGAGTTTAAAAATGGTGAAGGGACCAAATCCAAGTTCTCTTCTGATTGCCTTCATTTTCTTACAAAGTAGAAAGTAAATCCTACTGAGAGTGAGTTTGGGAATCTACTCATGCAGTACATTGTGTTGATAGATTTTGGGATCTTGACCTATCTTCGCACTTTTGGAATACACACTTTCTTAATGTATTTTTAAAATATATTTGTGAATTCAGTTAACTAATATCTTTTTTAGGACTTCCAAATAAACATTTATAAGTGAATGGGCTTACATGGGTTTTCTTTTAACAAATCATATTGTTCTTATCTAGTTTTGGAATAAAAAATATACTAGGTTCATAAAATATACTGGGAAGCTTTTTCTCTTTTCTTCTTTCTTTTTGAACGAGTATATGATTAGAACTTTTCTTGAAAAGCAGGTAGAACCTAACTCTAAGATCATCTATGTCTATCCTTTTAAATTTTCTGTGCCAATTAAGGCATCTTGTTATTTTTCTAAAGATTCATCCATTTCATCTTGATTTTTAAATGTGTAACATTCATAATATTCATTTATTTTAAATACTTTATATATCTGTTCTTTTTTGTTGTTGTTGTTCCTTTTCATCTCTTCTTTCTTGATTAGTCTGGCTAGAGTTGTATCTACTTCATTAATCCTTTTAAAGAACCAAGTTTTGGGTTTCTAAACATTTATAGTGTTTTGGTTCTGTAGTTCATTGAGTTCTCACCTTATTACTTTGAGTCTTTTCTATTGTTCTTTTTCAAATTCATAAATCTGAATACTCATGTTTAACCTTCCCTGTTTTCTGGTGAGGTTAGCTTAAATTCCCTCCCCCAATTTGACATATAGTTTTCATTAACTAGTCTTTAGCTGCCTGCATTCATGAAAAAGTTTTCTTCTTACTGTCTTTTTTCTTCCCTTTTGAGTAACAGAACATGGCACATCCCGACAGGATATTTCTTCAATTTGCCTGGACAGCCTAATTTACTTTTTCCCTTCAGTGTATTCTGTTCATTAATGACACATCTTAGTTCATCACATATTTATCTGTCTTAGATAATTTAGTATTTAATATCTTTGATATCTATCCTAAAATTTTAGTGTTCCACAATTCACTTTAAGCATTTTAAATACAAGGTTAGTAAATAGTGTTCTAATAGGACTCTAACTACATGGGACAGGGATTCACCTAAATAACTTCAAGAAAAAATGGTGGGGGAGATAGTTATTATAGAAATGAGATCTAGGAAGGGACTTGGAAAGTCTCTGGAGAGCCTGAAGAATCACATCAGCTTTAAAAACCACCTTCTCTCTTTTTCTTTCTATCTGAATCTTTTCTCCTCCAGTATTTATGTTTCTTTTTTTTATTTTTTTTAAATTTTTATTTATTTATGATAGTCACAGAGAGAGAGAGGCAGAGACACAGGCAGAGGGAGAAGCAGGCTCCACGCACCGGAAGCCCGATGTGGGATTCGATCCCGGGTCTCCAGGATCGCGCCCTGGGCCAAAGGCAGGCGCCAAACCGCTGCGCCACCCAGGGATCCCCAGTATTTATGTTTCTTTATGACTTTAGCTTGTCATGACAGGCTTCATAGTACCCTTTCAGTTTTGTTTCTCACTTTTCTTAGTTCTAACTTCAGAGAGAGGACATTGATTGGGCCAACTCATGTTTTCACGTGGCATGGATTGCTGGCCACCATAGTAGATTGGTTTCTTTGGGCTCAAGTACTAACAACCTCCAGTCTGTTCAACTGGCTGTGTGGTGGAGTCAAATGGTTCAGAGCATGGTTGTCTATGGCTCACTCTACAGTGCTGTTTATAGGTAAATATATCCTGGAAGAGACAATAGATAGGCAAGGAAGGGCAATGACGGAAACCCAAAAAGCTTCCAAATAATTATCTTCTGGATTTATTTTAATTTCTTTCCAGTAACACTGAGTGAGTTCAGAGCAGTATTATAGCAATCCATTCATTGAGCATATCACCACTTCTTCATCTCTTCATATTTTAACAACAACCAAAATGGTTATAAAATATGCATTAAAAGACAAATGTAGTAGTCCCCCTCTTATCTGCAGGGGACATACTCCAAGACCCCCAATGGATACCTGAAACGAGGGATAGTCCCAAATCCTACATATGGTGTTTTTTCCCATACATACATACCTACAATAAAGTTTAATTTATAAATAAGGCACAGTAAGAGATGAACAATAATAATAAAATATAACAATTATAACAATATAGTGTAATAAAAGTTACGTGATTGTAGTCTCTGTCTCTCAAAATATGTTATCTGAACTCACCCTTCTTGTAGTGATGTGAAATAAGAAAATGCCTATGTGCTAAGATGAAGTGAGGTCAATAATGTAGGCATTGTGATGTAGCATGTGATGCTCTGTCGGAATGGGGATCATCTGCTTCCAGACCAGAGTGGACTGTGGGTAACAGAGGCCAGGGAAAGAGAAACTACAGAAAAAAAGGGACTACTGTAACCCAAGTAAACGATGGGCAAAGGATTTGAATGGACATTTCTACAAAGAGGATAGATAAGAAGCACATGAAAGGATACTCAGTATCATTTGTCATTAGGTAAATGCAAATCAAAACCACAGTGGGATCACCTCACATCCACAAGGATGGCCATAATCAAAAATGTAAAACACAAGTGTTAATGAGGGTGTGGGGCAACTCAATCCTAATATAACAGTGGTGGGATTGTAAAATGATGTAGTCACTGTGGAAAAGTTTGGTGGTCTCTCAGAAAGTTAAACAAATTTACCTTAAGATCCAGCAGTTCTACTACCAGGTTTATACCCAAGAAAATTACAGACCTATGTTCACACAAAAACTTGTATGTAAATATTCATAGCAATACTGTTCATAACAGCAAAAGGTGGAAACAACCCAAATGTCCGTCAACTGATAAATGGATCAACAAAATCTGATATATCCATACAATGGAAAACTAGTCAGCCATAAAAGGAATAAAATGCTGATATGTGCTACAACATGGATAAACCTTGAAAACATTTTGCTAAGTGAAAAAAATCAGACATAAATGGCCACAAGTTTGTGGTATGATTTCATTTCCAAAACAGGCAAAGCCCTAGAAATGGAAAGTAGATTAGTGGTTGCCAGGGGCTGGAGGAAGAGAGAAATGGGAATTATTGTTAATGGCTATGGGGCTTCTTTTTGGGGTGATACAAATGTCCTAGAATTAGATACTGGTGATGGCTGTAAAGCTTTGTGAATATACTAAAAAAAACACTGAATTGTATGCTTTAAAATACTGAATTTTATGACATGTGAATGATACCTCAATAAAATATTTCTGCATAAAAAACATGCAAAGGTTTCCAAGCTTTTTTATAGGAAAACACTACCAACAACTATTTTAGTTAAAAATATATGTATATTGCTTTTAAAAACCATTTTATTATTTAAAATGTGATTACTTGTTTTTAAATAAATAGAGGACTTCAGGGGCCCCTGAGTGGCTCAGTCGGTTGAGCTTTTGACTCTTGGTTTCTGTTTAAGTCATGATCCAAGCTGTGAGATTCACATCAGGTTCCGGGCTCAGCGGAGTCTGCTTGAGATTCTCTGCCTCTCCCTCTGCCCCTTCCCCTGCTAGTGTACGCGCTCTCTCTCTCTCAAAGAAATACATAAATAAATCTTTAAAAAAATAACTAGCGTACTTTAGTATTCTAGTAGTATGATTCAATTTTCAGCTAAAGGAAGATTTTAATAAAGTAGGATTTTTTCTTGTCTCTCAACAGTCTCTACTTCTGCCTATGAGGAGGAAGCAGTAAGCAGTTTGGAGATGCCATCTCTGCCTGAGTATAGATATAAAAGGGCCAACTTGCCACCTGTTAAGACAAGAGAATTTTCCTCATCACAAGATATCAATCAGTATATTCATGAAATTTCAGAATTTCAGAAGAAAAGTACAAAAAAAATTAAAACCTTAAGCAATGTGTTTTGGGGGAATCATCCCCAAAGAAAACGCAGAGGATATTCAGAAAAGTGTTGTCTTACAGGATGTACAGTAGAAGAACTGAGTATTGCATGCTTCCCATATACTGAATACAAAAACTTACAGAAACAAGTACCATCATTTGTGACTAAGATACACTAACCATCAGAGGAATTATACTAACTTAATAAAAGCTTAATATATTTAGTTTATTTTTGGTAATTGTCCTTGTAGGTTCTTTGCTGTGAACACCATCTAAAAGTATGTGCAGGCACTTAACAATACTTTGTGGTAGTAGTAGGAATCTCAGTATTTTCTTTGGTAACCCCAATTTTTCATATATTTTTTATATTTCAAGAAGATGTTGCTAGAGGAGGCACGATCCGTGTAAACATCTAAGAGTTACCTATTGATGCTTGTCGTTATGTTTGAAACTCTCTCAGGCTGCATCTGAATGGACTATGGTGTGTTCTGCGCTTCATCTACATGACATACAGACTGCTGCCCCATAACTATGTTACGGGTGAACTATGTTCACTCCAGTATGCCAATACATCTGTCCCACTGTCTTAAAAATAACTAACCAACTACCACTCCTAGCAGGAGCCCTTATACTGTAATAGTAGGTAGGCTTCTAATTCCTTGAATTTTATGATAGTCACTGATCGGAAATCTTCAGTTTCTGAGGACTTAAAGCGAGTTCAGTGAATGTCTCTAAGTTAGAAAACCTCTCCAAGATACTCTGCTTTGCAAGTACTGATATAATGTGATACTCTGTTTTGCCTTGATCTGGATAGCTGCTGACACTCTATTGTAACGGTGTCAGTAGTACCTGGGAATTTGTTAGAAATGCAGTTCTCAAATCCCACCCTAGATGTACTGAATCAGAATCTCTGGGTGTGGGGCTCTGCAATCTGCGTTGTTACAGGCCCTCCAGCTTATTCTGAAGTCAGGTTAACGATGGAGAACCACTGGTAACAGTCCTATGGAGTTCTGTCGAAGTCCTACTATTTATGTGCTTGCATATCTCAACTCACTATGATGTTGTAACACTAAGTTTTCGGTGAATTTTCACTTGGATGTCCACGTATGAGATATCTTTAATGGTACAAATTAGAGAAAAGCTTAATCCAAAGAATTCAAAGTGGAATTCATACTTTCCACCATTAGTTAGGAGGCAAGCATCATTTGAGACATTTCTCTGGTTTCTTTCTCAAATATGTACTGTAATGTTCTTTACAAATGAAACTTTTATTCCTATTTGGTGCTGTTATTTCTTGGACAAAGGTTCTTTTTCACATGTATCTATATCGTATACATTTACATTAATAAATATGTTTGAACTTTTTTTTACCTGTTCCTGGGTAGTCTACATTATCTTTCTAAATACGAGGAGCCACCTGTTTAGAAACAGAATGACAGATCACATCATGATTTAGTGGTGGAATAAGTCTGCTGGTGTTAGATGAAAATGCACTAGTGAGAATTGCCTATGCTTAGGTTAAAATGCAGCAGTGCACTTGAGCCCACTTTGAGTTATAGGTTTGTCCTTGTAGCTTAAAAATACAGTTTGTTAGCTTACTGATATACACACATCAGAAGTCCAAATTAGAAAAGCATGAGATTGAGGTAGCCTGGGCGGTGCAGTCAGTTAAGTGTCCAACTCTTGATTTCAGCTCAGGTCATGATCTCAGGGTTGTGAGAGCAAACCCCATGCTGGGTGCAGAGACTGCTTGATGGTCTCCCTCTCTCTCTGCCCCTCCCTACTCTTAAAAGAAAAGAAAATATGATATTAACCAAGTGTGTTATTTGCATAACTGTATACTTCCCAACACTTTAAGAATTTGCATGTTAGGGTGTATATTAATTGGTTTTTCGGTTTAATGCCTATTTTCTTCTTTTTTTTAAGGTTTTATTTGTTTACTTAAGAGAGAGAGAGAGCCAAGGGAGTAGCAGAGGGAGAAGGAGAAGCAGGCTCCCTGCTTAGCAGGGAGCCTGGCAAGTGGTTCAATCCCAGGATTCTGGGATCATGACCTGAGCCATCCAGGCGCCCCTAATGCCTGTCTTTTAATATATTTGTGCTAATAATGATTTTGTGCATTTGGATAGAACTGATTCACATTTTTCTTATGGACTCCTCAGAACAATCCTGACGCAGGAAAAAGATTAAAGAAAGCTGATATACTTTGATATTAAGCAACTTATTGCAGCTTCTTTATGTTCAGTTACTTGCTAGTTTGTGGTAGAGCTGGATAAGGATTTTAATCCTAGCATCTTGTTCAATAATCCTGATATCAATAAAATCACGAGCAGAAATCATCCACGTTTTTGTTTGGAGTTCTTTTATTTGGCCTCTACTCTGTTTTGACTTCTGTGTGGGTTAATAATCTATTGGCCCTCTGCCCTAAATCTCCTGTTCTTTATTCTGCTTTTTGATGCTGAGACTTGGATTTTGTACACCAGCCTTTTCCTTCACTAACCGGCTTCCTGTGAGAGTCTATTTGCAGGGTATTAGAGGTGATCCCTTGCCCTGCTTCTTTCAGCATCACCCAGCAGCATTTCTGCCCACTGGCAGTGACAGCAGTTTTTTGTTCTATCCTCAACTTCCATGACCAGCTTCATCATCTTCCTTCAGAGATACTAATCCAGCTGCCTGGTGTCCCTTCCTAAAAGGTCTTTCATCTCAGGGGCGCTGGGGTGGGGGTGGAGGAGGGGGGCTGGCTCGAGCTCCTGTAGCCCCAGCACCAGCTGGGCAGACAGTGCATGCTCCTCAAAATCTGGGTGCCAGCTCCATGGCTCCTTTCCTCCAAGCTTCCAGGCTTCGATAACCTCACATTCTTTCCTTTGTGTAGGCATGGTAGGCGCTTCCTAACGTCTTGGTTCTTGGTTTTTGTTTTTAATCTCTGCACGACTTTACTATTTTTCTTTTTTCAATCCTCTAATACAAGTCTAACACTTTATATTAAATTTACTGTTAAATTTAATTTATAGTTACAAGTCTAACACTTTATATTAAATTTACTGTTAAATTTAATTTATTAAATTTATATTTATAATTAATTTAATTCTAATTTAAATAAATTATACTTCTATAATTTACATTAAATTTACTGTTAAAATACTGGATGTGGTTTCTGTTTTCTTGGGTGGGGCTTAAATGATAAAGCCCCTGCCCCCCACCCCCAACAGTGGTTCAGAAGGTGGTTTTGAATTGTTTTAGGGCAAGGATGGTAGTAAATAGGTTTCATCTTAAAAAGGAAACTCTTAAATAACTAGAAGTGGCTTCCCTGTTTGCAAGTCAATCCAGGCCCCATTACCGTTATCACTATGGATGTCTTTCCTTTTGTAGAATTGAATATAAGTGGAGTCATATGGCACATAGTCTTATGTCCAGCTCATTTCACTCAGCATAAGGTTTCTGAGATACCTCAGAGTTGTTGCATGAATCAACATAAATTTGTTCCTTTTGATTTTTGCTTAGCATCCCATTGTACTAGGAATAAAGCTGCTATGAACATTCATGTGCAAGTTTTCCTGTGAGCATGTTTTTATTTCTCTTGGGTAACTATGTATACAGGAGTGGCAATGCTGTGGCATATGACAAATGCTTACTTAACACCATAAGAAATAGTCAAATGGTTTTCCAAAGTGAGAACCAGTTATTCCATCTTCTCACCAACACTTAGTATTGTTAGTCTTTCAAATTTTCTTGTTCGTTTTTTAAAAACCTGGCCTTTGAACATATTTAGCCATAAAGTGAAAAAAACTACGATCTGAATCCTGACTTATATTTTCTTGACATAGTCTTTTTAATTTTAGCTATTCGAGTGAGAGTGTTGTATTTTAATTGGCATTTCCTCATGACTCATGATGTTGAGCCTCTTTTCATATGCTTATTGGTCATTCATCTTTTATGAAGTGTTTTTACAAATCTTTTGCCTGTTTTCAGTTTCTTTTATTAATGAATTCTAAGAGGTTTTTCATATATTTTGATACAAGTGCTTTGTCAGATATATGAAATGTATTTTCTCCCACTGTGTCTTGCTTCATTTCTTTAAAGTATCTTTTTTTAACTTATTTCTTAAAGACTATTTATTTAAGAGAGAGAGCAAGCACTTGAGTAGGGGGCGATGGGAGGGGCAGAGAGGGAGAAGCAGACTCCCTACTGAGCAGGGAGCCAGATACGGGCTCCATCTCAGACCCTGGGATCATGACCTGAGCCAAAGGCAGATGCTTTACCAACTGAGCCACCCACGGGCCCCTCCGTAAAGTATCTTTAAAATAGAAGTTTTTAATTTTGATGAAATTCAATTTGTCTATTTTTCTCTTATAATTGGGATGTTTTGCATTATATATCTAACAAATCTTTGCCTTTTCCAAGTTTAAGATATTCTAAATTTTCTTCTACAACTTTTAGTTTTAGCTTTCATGTTAGGTCTATGATTCATTTGAATTCATTTTTGTGTATGGTGAAAATAGAGGCCAAGGTTTATTTTTTCCAAATGGCTAACCAGCAGTTCTAGCGCATTAATTGTAAGACTTTTTTGTCATCCAGTCCACCTTGGCATATCTTAAAAAAATCAGTTGACCATGTATATGAGTGGGTTTATTTCTGATATATACTGTTTCATTAATCTATATATTTATCCTTATGGTGACATCACACTGTCTTATTACTGTGGCCTAATTTTAAGTATTAAAATCAGGCAACCTAAGTTCTCCCACCTTTGTCTTCTTTTTAAAAATTGTGTGAGTTATTCTTGGTCCTTGCTATTTCCATATAAATTTCAGAACAACCTTGTTAATTTTTATAAAATTCTGCTGAGATTATGATTGGTACTGCATTGAAACTATACATCATTTTGAGGAAAATTGAGTCTACTGACCTATGAACATGGTATATGTCTTTCCATTTACAAATACATTTTTTTGGTTTTCTTTAATTTCACCACTATTAAAAAGAAAAAAAAATTTCACCACTATTTAGTAGGTTTTAGTGTATAAA
Organism: Nyctereutes procyonoides; assembly: GCF_905146905.1. NCBI lineage: Eukaryota > Metazoa > Chordata > Mammalia > Carnivora > Canidae > Nyctereutes > Nyctereutes procyonoides. The sequence goes on along the minus strand of NW_026575146.1, from coordinate 59,913,992 downwards.
ACTTATAAATACCTTGTTAAAAGTATCCCTAAGTACTTTATTTCTATGCTATTTTAAGTGGTATTTTTAATAATTTTAATTGTTGCTAGTATATAGAAATAGTAAATGTTTATATTTTTGCCATGCATCTAGCAATATTATAAATTCCCTTAGTAAGTCTAGTAGCTTGTTTTTTCTTTTTTTTGTAAACTGCTTAGGATTTTCTACATAAATAGTCATCATCTATGAGTAGAGGAGGTTTTATTTTTTCCTTTCCAATATGATATATTTTATTTCTGTTTTCTTGCCTCATTGCATGGCCTACAACCTCCAGTACAGTGTAGATAAGAGAGTGAACACATTTGCCTTGTTCCAGTCCCAGAAGGAAAGTATTCATTCTTTTACCACTAAACGTGATGTTAGCTTGATTTTTGCAGATGCACTTTATCTGACTGAAAAAGTTTCATTCTATTCCCAGTTTGCTGAGAGTTTTTATCATGAGTGTGGAATTTTGTTCAATGCTTTTTCTGCATATACTGAGATGATTATATAGGTTTTCTTCTTTAGCTTGTCAATATGGTGTATTTCTTTTTTCTTTTCTTTTTTTGAAAAGTAAACTAACTTTGTATTCCTCAAGTAAAATCTGAAGAATCTGTTGATACTTTTTCTTCCCTTTCCCTGGAACTATGTGCCATTGTTAAGGGTTTATCTGTCAATATGCATAAGGAATATTCATGTATAGTTTTTTTCTTGTATCTTTTTCTTGTTCTGGTATTAGAATAATGGGGGCTTCATGAAGATAGTCAAGAAGTACTTGCTCTTTTTTTTTTTTTTTTCATAAATAGTCTGTGTAGGGAGTGCCTGGGTGGCTAAGTCAGTTGAGCATCTGACTCTTGGTTCTGGCTCAGGTCATGATCTCGGGATAGCATGACTGAGCCCCGGGGTTGAGCTCTGCACTCAGTGGGGAATCTGCTTGAGATTTTCTCTCTTCCTCTCCCTCTGCTCCTCCTTGACATGCTCCCATGCTCTCTAAAATAAATCTTTAAAAAAAAAAAAGTCTGTGTAAGATTATTATTTCTTGTTTGATGAAATTCACAGTGAAGTTATTTTGCTTCAAATTTTTAACTATAAATTTTGAGTCTGTTTTGGCATTTTTTTCTTTCAAGAAATTAGTTGTGTGTCTAAGTTCTTAGCCATATTGATTGGCATAAAATTCATATTTTCTTCATTATCCTTTAAATGTCTGTAGGATATGAATAATAGTAGCCCCTCTGTTATTACTGATTTGGGTAATTTCTGCTCTTTTAAATTTTTCTCTTGATAATTCTGAGGTTTATCAATTTTATTGATTTTTTCAAAGTAGCAGCTTTTGCCCTCACTGATATTCTCTATTATTTTTTCTGTTTTGTTATACTTCTAGCTTTATTTCCTCTTTACTTACTTGAATTGAATTTCCTTGAATTTCCTTAATTCTCTAATTTCTAGTTTCTGGTTATTTAGACTTTTCTTCCTCTTTAATAGAAAAATCTAAAGCCATAAATTTCACTCTAATCACACCTTACCTGCAGATGTATTTTTCACTTTCATTATATATATGTATTTTTTTAAAGATTTATTTTTATTTATTTATGATAGACATAGAGAGAGAGAGAGAGAGAGAGAGAGAGAGAGAGAGAGGCAGAGACACAGGCAGAAGGAGAAGCAGGCTCCATGCTGGGAGCCCGACGCAGGACTCGATCCCGGGACTCCCGGATCACGCCCTGGGCCAAAGGCAGGCGCGAAACCGCTGAGCCACCCAGGGATCCCCTATGTATTTTTTTTTTAAGTAGGCTCTATACCCAATGAAAGACTTGAACTCATGATCCTGAGTCATGTACTATACTGAGCCAGCCAGATGCCCCTACTAAGTATTTTCCATTTTCTCTTGTATTTTTTCTTTGACTCAGTTTAAGTTTCCTATGGGTTTTGTTGCTTTTTTAAAATTTTATTTATTCACGAGAAACACACAGAGAGAAGCAGAGTCAATAGGCAGGAAGAGAAGCAGACTCCATGCAGGGAGTCCAATGTGGGACTTGATCCTGGGACACCAGGATCACACCCTGGGCCAAAGGCAGATGCTCAAGTGATGCCCACCCAGACGTCCCAAGTTTCCTATGTTTCACAGTAGGTACCAAATACCTTCCTCTTATTGATGTTTTGAGTTAATGTTAACCGAGAACATTAATTTTTAAAAATTTCTTGAGAAAAAATTTCTTGAGAATTAATGATCCAGCATATGCTTCATCTATTTTATGTGTGCTTGACATGTATATTCTGCTGTTGTTTGGTGGAGTGTTCTATAAATGTCAATTAGGTCAAGCTGGCTGGTTGCAGTGTTCTATATATTCACTGATCTTGTGCTCTTCTTATTGTCAATTAGTAGAAGTGTTGAAATTTCTGGAATTGTGTAGTTGTCTATCCTTTTATAGTTCATGTATTTCAAAATGCTGATACTAAGTGCATGACGTCTTCTTGATAAATTCCTTTTGGTTATTATGTCTCCCCTTTATCATTGGTAATATTCCTGATATTAATATAGCCACTCCCAACTTACTGATTAGCATTTCCATTATATATAATCTATCTACCCTTTTACTTTTAGCCAATCTTTATATTTAAAGTTGGTTCCTAAAAAAATAAATAAATAAAGTTGGTTCCTTGTGAACAGCATGTAGTTGGTTCTTGCCTTTTCATTGCATTTGACAATATAGGTCTTTTTGGAATGTTTAGATCATTGGTGAATGTAATTACCAATATGATTTGGGTTTAAACCTATGCTCCTGCTAATTTTTATTTGTCCCATTTGATCTGTTTTTTCTCCTTGCATACTGTTGGGTTGATTTTTTTTTTTTTTAATTGAGAGAGAGAGAGAGAGAGAAGGAGTGCAAGCACACAAGCAGGGGGAGCTTCAGGCAGAGGGACAGGGAGAAACAGGCTCCCTACAGAGCATGGATCATGACCTGAGCCAAAGTCAGATGCTTAACCAACTGAGCCACCCAGGTGACCCTGGGCTGACCTTTTTAAAATAATTCCATTTTATTGCTTCTATTAGTTAGCTATTAGCTATCTCTCTTAATTTTTAATTTTGATATTTAGTGGTTACTCTAGGGTTTACAATATGCATCTTTATCACCGTTTACCCTCAAATAATATCACTTCACAAGCAGTTTAAGACCTTGTAGGTAGTATGATTTGCCCCTCCTGTCTTTTCTGCTGTTTGTGCTGTTATTTCTACATCTATTACAAGCCACACAATACACTTTTATTATTTTAAATTTTTTATTCATACATCTTTAATAAGATTATTGCTATTGAATATGTTTATTTTTACATTAAACCAATATGTCATGTAGCCATCAAAAATCTGTAGTTCACTTTACACTCTAGCTTCTTAAAATTCAAGTTTGTAGTCCAATTTAGACTCTAGATACTTAAAATCAGCTGCTCCTCATTGCTTTCATGAAGTCTTTCTATACTACAAATTCATGATCAGCAGGAATTGTAAATATGCCTGCTTCTGTGCAAACATTTTTCAGGTCTGCTCCATTAGAGCCATCTGAAGGCTTTTTAATGCTTCTAATCTATTTTATCATACTTTATAATGATACCTGCATAGATTTTCAAGATATCTAACTTGCTTATAAAGAAATTAATGTATGTCTTTTCTATTTATCTGGAGACAGCAAAGCAGGTAGCCACGATTATTTTAACTGTGAAGAGTATCATTTCCATCCATTTGAGTAACTCCATAAAGTTATCTGAATCTATTAGCTTAAGTACTTCCAGGAAACCAGTATCCATAAAAATGTGCATGACTAATGATTCCTCGTGTAAACATTTCTCTAATCAAATGAGCATTTTCACCAATGTACTTGTCTACAATATAACTGGAGACTACTTTTTAAGAAATTGCATTCCAGTTGGCTAACCATAGCTCTTGCTATTAGCGTTTTTCTTAACTGTTGGCCCATATAACAGCGTTTTTAGAGATATTCCTATACTGAAATAATTCTAGGTTTTTAAGATGTAGTTCTATTACCTCTGAATTCTCTGATCTGTTCTGATAACCCCTCTACTTCAGAAAAAGAAATATCTTCTAAGTCCTTATAAGACATACTGTAAACCAGTGCATCTTGGCAAACATAATCATAGCCTAAGCAACTCTTGTTGCTGACTTCCACTTACTCTTTTCAAGCTGACAATGACGACCAACACTGAACAATGAATTTTTCTTCAGTTAACTTCTTAAGTACTTCACCCACAATTTGCCCATATGTGGGTGTTTGTAGGTCCTTTGGATCATCTTCAGACTTTTCATACTGACTGGTAAGTTCTTTCCCTTAAACAACTGTTTAAGACAGTTGTTGATCTTCTTGTGCTCCACCATCTTTTCTTGTGATAGCTTTGCAGCTCATTATCTCAATTGGTCTGCCATGATGAGATGCCATCACTCAGAGGGGATGCCAAGATTGGCCATGGCCATTGGGGTGGGAAAAGTGGAATGGAGGAGGACAGTAGCACTGAAAAATGGGGGATGGATGGCTCCTCATTCCAATTATCTTTCAAGGAAATAAAAAAAAAAAAAAGAAAAGGGGTGCCTGGGTGGCTCAGTTGGTTAAGTGTCCAACTCATGATTGCAGCTCGGGTCATGATGTCATGGGTTGTAAGATCAAGCCCTGCATCAGACTCCACACTCACCAGGGAGTCTGCTTGAGATTTTCTCCCTCTGTACTTCCAAATACAGCTTTAAAAAAAAAATAGTGATCGGGCAGCCCGGGTGGCTAAGCAGTTTAGCACCTGCCTTCAGACCAGGGCGTGATTCTGGAGACCCGGGATCAAGTACCATGTCAGGCTTCCTGCATGGAGCCTGCTTCTCCCTCTGCTTGTGTCTCTGCCTCTCTCCCTCTCTCTCTCTCATGAATAAATAAAATCTAAAAAAAAATAAAAATAAAAAATAGTGATCAAACCAGACATGAGTATACCATCAAACTACCAGTTTTGGTTGGTAATTTCACTTCAAATTCCATAGAATACAGAGTTAATCAGAGGAAAATACTGTTTCTACTACCATATCTACAAACCTATCTATCTACCATATTTTACCATCTTCCCTCTAGCTACAACTGGATGTCTATTAAAGACTCTTTCTCTCTTGTGCTCTTGATCCCATTCAGAATTTCACTCCCTTTATAATTTGCACCCCATTAGTCTTTCTCTTCCTTCGTGCTCACTCCATCAGCATATAAACTTGATGTAATATCTCCTGTATAAAAACAAAGGATCTTCTTTTCTTACCCACTATCAATTTATTTTCCTGTTCCCCTTCATGGCAAAACTTCTTAAACAGTAATCTACACTTAAGTCTTTACTTCCTTAACAACCCCTTCAACCCAATCCAGTGTGGAAGCTATCCACCACCTATAATGAATTTCCATCAGTTCACTGTGTCCAATTACAATGGTCAGTGAACAAAGCTCCTATTACTTGGTGCTTCAGTAAATAACATTCAAAATGATTGACCACGAGGCACCTGGGTAGCTCAGTCAGTTAATCAACCAACTCTTGATTTCAGGCAAGTCATGATCTCAGGGCCAAGAAATTGAGCCTCCTGCTTAAGATTCTCTTTCTGGTTCTCCCCACTCTTTCTTAAAAAAAAAAAAAAAAAGATTCACTATTTTTTCCCACTTAAAACACGTTTCTCTTGCTTTCATGAAACTCCACTCTGAGTATTTTCCTCTTTCACTGACCACTCTTTCTTTGCTGATTCATCCTCTAACCTCTAAATGTTAGGTAGTCTCAGATCCTGATTCTGTAATTGCTTCCTTAAGTCACCTTAACTATATCTATTATTTTAAATGATTGCCTACATATGTGACATCTCTACTTGGAAATATAATAGGCTGGCAGCCCCGGTGGCGCAGCGGTTTGGCGCCGCCTGCAGCTCAGGGCGTGATCCTGGAGACCCTGGATCAAGTCCCACATCAGCCTCTCTGTATGATGCCTGCTTCTCCCTCTGCCTGTGTCTCTGCCTCTCTATCTCTGTGTCTCTCATGAATGAATAAATAAATAAATCTTAAAAAGATACTTTCCTTAAAAAAAAAAAAGAAATATAATAGGCATCTCAACATGTCCCATATGGAATTCTGTCGAAATTCCCTTCTCCTCCACATAATAGCTCATCCATCAAACCAAAGCCAAGGAAACATCCCTGATTTTTCCTGTCACCCCTCCCATCCATCAGTTGGATCTGTTTCTACCCCTTTCCACTTCTACCCATACCTCTCTAATCCAAGCTACAAAATACTTTCAAGGAATGAATGATGAATAAGCCAGTTTGGCTGGATTGGAAAGTTACTGTTGAGGAATAAGAAATAAATCTAGGTAAGGCAGTTTGGAACACATTTTGAAGGTCTTGGAATGACAGAAGCCTGGCTTATAAGGGGAGCAGAGATCAATCCCTCCTGGACATAATTCTCCTGAAAAGTGGTACTTCTTCGATAAAGTATGCTGATGTAACAATTATTGAAATTATGGTAAAACTGTTGTTCAACACGTTGGAAGTCCTAGTCTCAGCCATCACACAACAAAAATAAATAAAAAGCATCCAAATCGGCAAAGAAGAAGTCAAAATCGCACTCCTCACAGATGACTCAATACTCTGTGTAGAAAACCTGAAAGACTACACCAAAAAACTGCAGAACTGGGGATCCCTGGGTGGCGCAGCGGTTTGGCGCCTGCCTTTGGCCCAAGGCGCGATCCTGGAGACCCGGGATCAAATCCCACGTCGGGCTCCCGGTGCATGGAGCCTGCTTCTCCCTCTGCCTATGTCTCTGCCTCTCTCTCTCTCTCTCTCTGTGTGTGACTATCATAAATAAATTTTAAAAAAGATTAAAAAAAACTGCAGAACTGATACAGGAATTCAGGTTGCAGGATATAAAATCAACACACAGAAGTCAGGTGCATGTCTATATGCTAATGATGAGTCAGAATAAAGAGAAATCAAGGAACTGATCCCACGTACAAGGGCACCAAAACCATTAGATACCTAGGGATATACCTAACCAAAAAGATGAAAGATCTATACTCTGAAAACTATAGAACATTTATGAATTAAATTGAGGAAAACACAAAGAAATGGAAAACATTCCATACTCATGATTTGGAAGAACAAACATTACTAAAATGTCTATGCTACCTAAAGTAATCTACACATTCAACGCAATTCCTATCAAAATACCATCTGCACTTTCACAGAGCTAGAACAAGCAATCCTAAAATTTATATGGAACCAAAAAGACCCCAAATAGCCTAAGGGATGTTGAAAAAAGCAAAGCAGGAGGCATCACAATTCTGGACTTCAAGTTGTATTACAAAGCTATAATCATCAAGACAATATGGTACTGGCATAAAAACAGACACATTGACCAGTGGGACAGAATAGAGAACCCAGAAATGGACTCAAAACTGTATGGTCAACTAATCTGAGAAAGCAAGTCAGAATATCCAATGGAAAAAAGTCTCTTCAATAAATGATGTTGGGAAAATTGCACAGCCACATGCAGAAGAATGAAACTGGGCCATTTTTAAAATCCATACACAAAAATAAATTCAAAATGGATGAAAGACCTAAATGTGAGACAGGAATCCAAACCCCTAGAGGAGAACACAGGCAGCAACCTCTTTGATCTCAGCTGCAGCAACTTCCTGCTGGACACATCTCCAAAAGCAAGAGAAACAAAAGCAAGAATGAACTGTTAGGACTTTATCAAGATAAAAAGCTTCAGCATAGCAAAGAAAACAGTCAACAAAACTAAAAGGCAACCTACGGAATGGGAGAAGATATTTGCAAATGTCTTATCAGATAAAGGCCTAGTATCCAAAATCTATAAAGAACATATCAAACTCAACACCCAAAAAATCTAGTCAAGAAATGAGAAGACATGAACATTTCTCCAAAGAAAACATACTAATGGCCAACGACACATTTGCTTAACAAAAAAATGCTTAATATCACTTGGCATGAGGGAAATCACAATGAGATACCTCGCACTGGTCAGAATGGTTAAAATGAACTCAGGATTCAACAGATGTTGGTGAGGGTGCAGAGAAAGGGGAACCTTCTTACATCATTGGTGGGAATGCAAAACTGGTGCAGCCACTCTGGAAAACAGTATGGAGGTTCCTCAAAAAGTTAAAAATAGAGCTACCCTATGACCCCACAACTGCACTTCTAGGTATTTATCTACGTAGGTATACTAGTATACCTAGGTATACTTCTAGGTATTTATGTACGTAAAGGATACAAACATAAGATTCAAAGGGGCACCTGCACCCCAACGTTCATAGCAGCAATGTCTACAATAGCTCAAATATGGAAAGAGCCCAGATGACCATTGACAAATGAATGGATAAAGAAGATGTGGCATATACATATGATGGAATATTACTCAGCCATCAAAAAGAATGAAATCTTGCCATTTGCAAGGATGTGGATGGAACTACAGGGTATTATGCTAAGCAACATATGTTAGAGAAAGACAAATACCATATGATTTCACTTATATTTGGAATTTAAGAAACAAAACAAATGAACATGGGGAAGGGAGGGAAAAATGAAAACACCGAGGGAAGATTCTTAACTCTAGGAAACAAACTGAGGGTTGCTGGAGGGGAAGTGGGTGGGGGAATGGGGTAACTGGGTAATGGGCATTGAGGGCCCCTGATGTCATGAGCACTGGGCGTTATATGCAACTGATGAATTACTAAATTCTACTGAAACTGTATGTTAACTGAATTTAAATTTTTTTTAAAAAAAGATTATGGTAAAAAGATGCTAGCAAAATTAGTGTGAAAATAATACAAGTGGAAAATGTGATCAAAGGATAGTGTCTTTAAAAGGATGAGGGGGAGTACTTTCTTCCTCTCCAACCAACAGGGCAAGCTCTACATCAGATTCCCTTTTGATGTTAAAATATGGCTCTCACCTCTGCACCTGGTGACAGTGGGATGTTAGACTCCATGCTGTAGGAAATGGGGAAAGGTGTAAAGCTTGGGCAAAAAGTGACATGGCTAAAACTTTGCTATGGAAAAATGACCTGACAGTGAGATGCAAGACAGAGAAGGTCAGAAGACTAAATAGGTTATTCTGATAGTCTGGACTAGATATCAAGTTATAAGCAAGTACAAAAGAAGAGACTGGTGAAGGAGACAGTGAGAAGGAATGATGGAAAGAGTGCAAGAGATAAGAACCATAAAGGTCTTTACCCAGGGGTTCTGAGCTCTGGATGACTTAAGAGAATTGTGATATCATTATTATGACCAAGTACATTAGGAAGGGAAGCTGTCTTGTGGAGAAAATATGGTAAGCTCTGCCTGAGATTTTTGAACTGCTAGCTGTGAATAGTTCTTATATATGGCTTTACTTGGTGTAATTCTCTAGATCATTCACCATGATACAAAACAGTTTTGCAACCTTGGTTCTAGGTTAACACTTCCCAGGTTATTGATTTGATTCAAATATATTAAATAAATTTTCTCTATATATAACTAATGCGGCTTCATTTTTTACCTACCACTTATTTTCCTATACTGCAAATTCATCAGAAGTAACATCCTTTTAGAGGTGCTATTTACGGTTCTGGAGTTTTCCCTTAGATGTATCTGGAAATTGTCTTTTTAATACTAAGGATGTATCTTGGTACCTTCTCAACTAAATATCCCTTGAGGATACATCTGAACATCTTTGCTCACCAACAATGGTTATTTAGCATAGTGCCCTGTTCAGTGTAGGCCCTCAAAAAAAGATTTGTTAAAAGATAAAATAAGTAAAGTTTATAGTTTATTTACAACCTTGGCTTACTTCTTTAAAAATAAGGTAACTTACCATTGAATATAAAAAGCATCAATCCGGGGATCCCTGGGTGGGTCGGCGGTTTAACACCTGCCTTTGGCCCCGGCATGATCCTGGGGTCCCGGGATCGAGTCCCATGTCGGACTCCCTGCATGGTGCCTGCTTCTCCCTCTGCCTGTGTCTCTGCCCCTCTCTGTCAAGAATAAATATTTTTTTTTTTTAAACATCAGAGTCAAAAGACCTGGGTTCTAGTCTGGCTTTGCTCCTGACCAGCAAGTTAAGGTAACTTCTTTGGATTTAGCTTCCCCAGCTACAAAATGGTTTCATCTAAATCACTGATTATTTTCTCACATTCCAGTAATCTCCTTTCTGAAGCAATTATTATGACTTTGGAAAACATGCTTCAGGTCTTCAAGCAACCAAAGATATGTCTAGACTCAAGCAACCAAAGATATGTCTAGACTTTTGGCAGAGTACTCTCACAGGCAAAGGTCATCCAGTCCAATCTTGTTAAAAAGTCATGGACTTTCAGCTTTCTCTCCTCATCTAGAAGGCAGTCCCTTACACTGTCCTTCGACAAAGACTTATTTTCTATATTTTATCAAACTGTTGTCCACTTATTTTGTTTGGAGCATAGGATGTGTAGCAATACAACTAAAAATATATTCAAATAGTTCCTACTGGGAACTGAAATGATTTTATCATCTTGCCACGTGGGCAATATCACCATGGATCACTGCAGAAAGCTTATCTAGTTTATTACTGCTTTATTAATTTTTTTTGATTTTTTATTTATTTATGATAGTCACAGAGAGAGAGAGAGGCAGAGACACAGGCAGAGGGAGAAGCAGGCTCCATGCACCGGAAGCCCGATGTGGGATTCGATCCCGGGTCTCCAGGATCGTGCCCTGGGCCAGAGGCAGGCGCCAAACCGCTGCGCCACCCAGGGATCCCCTATTACTGCTTTATATGTGTGCTGCCAAAGCTGTGAAAGGCAACATCATGAAATGGTTATGAACTCTGGCACTGGCATCAGACTGCCTATGTTCAAATAGCAGCATCTCTTTCTTCTACACGTGGAACTTTGAAATTATTGTATATTGCTAAACTTCAGTTTCCACACACTTAAAATGAGAAAAATAATAGCACCTACCAGTTGTATAAAGTGAGATAATCCACAAAGAGGGTATTACCTGTTCCCAGATTTTAATCCCTATCAAAACCCCAAGATCTGCAAAAATCTATTTTTTTTTGCAGGAAAAAAAATTTAAAATTCATATGGAATCTCAAAGGACACCAAAAAGCCAAAACAATTTTGAAAAAGAACAAAGTTGGAGTTCTCACACTTCCTGATATCAAAACTTACTACAAAAACTACTGGTAATCAATACAGTATGGTCCTGGCATAAACATATAGATTATTGGAATAAAACATAAATGAACTCTCACATACATGGTCAAATGATTTTCAACAAAGGGGTCCCAAGATCATTCACTGGGGAAAGGATGCTCTTCCACAAATGTTACTAGGAAAACTGGAAATCTAAATGCAAAAAAAAAAAAAAAAAAAAAATCAAGTTGGACCCTTACCTTACTCCATATGGAAAAAAACTAACTCAAAATGGATTGAAGACATAAATGTAAGGGCCGAATCTACAAAACACTTGGAAGAAAACATAGGGAAAAAGCTTCATGACACTGGATTTGGCAATGATTTCTTGGATAGGACACCAAAAGAGATAAATTGGAATACATCAAAACTGACAACTCTTGTGCTTCACAGGACACAAATCAACAGAATAAATAAGATGGGAACCACAGAATGGGAAAAAATACTTGCAAATTATATACCTGATGAGGGGTTAATACCCAGAATACAAAAACTCCTACAACTTAGTAACACAAAACTCAATCTTTTTTTTTAAAACTCAATCTTAAAATGGGCAAAGGATTTAAATAGACATCTCCCCAGAGACAGACAAATAACCAATGAAGTGTACATGAAAAGATGCTCAACACCATTCACCATTAGTGAAATGCAAATCAAAAGCACACTGCTAGGGGATCCCTGGGTGGCTCAGCGGTTTGGCGCCTGCCTTTGGGCCAGGGTGCGATCCTGGAATCCTGGGATTGAGTCCCACGTCGGGCTCCCGGTATGGAGCCTGCTTCTCCCTCTGCCTGTCTCTCTGCCTCTCTATCATAAATAAATAAATCTTTAAAAGAGAAAGAAAAGCACACTGCTAGACCACTTCACACCCAAAAGGACGGCCATCAAACCAAACCCTGTAGAATTTTTCAGTCAAAAATGAGTACTTTTGGGGATCCCTGGGTGGCTCAGCAGTTTGGCACCTGCATTCGGTCCTGAGTCCCAGGATTGAGTCCTATGTTGGGTTCCTTGCATGGAGCCTGCTTCTCCCTCTGCTTGTGTCCTTGCCTCTCTCTCATGAATAAATGAATATTTAAAAAAAAATAAGAGTACTTTGTCTTCTGGGTAAATTTCATAGATATGATCTTTATTTGGCATTCTTTCTTTCCTTTTTCTCTGTGGAAATTTTATTTTTTTACTTTAATATACAGTAATATGACATAGGTTTAATATCAAAAAGTACTTTATTATCCCTTTGACCAAGAAGCAAATTTTTAATATGTTGATTATCAAAATACCGTTTTTTGAGGTTTATTAAATCTTACTTATTATGAAATGTAAAATAAGACAACAAAATGGTGCTCAGGGATTTATCTCTACTGAGGAAGACATCTGTTAAGGAAAAATCTTTAAATTCTAGAGAGGTTAAAATTAGAAGACCTTTTAGAAAGATTACATGTCCCCTAATTCTTAGTTCAGATACATTATTTGGAATATTTACTTAAAGATCTAATGGTCTCAGCTGTTCGGACACTGACATACCGTCCCTTTCCTGAGGCCATTTCTGAGGTAGTGCTGGTTTAGCCCATATTCCTGGGAGTACCCTCTGGAGCAACGTTTCTCAACTGTCTGTATTATCTCCCATTTCCCCTCCCCAACCAGCAGCTTTTTAGATATTTTTCCCTCATCTTCTCCACCATGAAATTTTATTTTTTAAAATTTTTTTTAAAAATTTATTTATGATAGTCACAGAGAGACAGACAGAGACAGAGACACAGGCAGAGGGAGAAGCAGGTTCCATGCACCAGGAGCCCGACGTGGGATTCGATCCCGGGTCTCCAGGATCGTGCCCTGGGCCAAAGGCAGGCACCAAACCGCTGCACCACCCAGGGATCCCTCCACCATGAAATTTTAAAAGTACTGCATATCTGTTTATGTACTGTATTTCTGTGCTTTATACTTTAAAAAAGTAAGATTTTTTTCATTCCCTAATACCACTATTAACCCTCTTAGGGGTGACAGCTCTTGAAAAAGCCTGTTCTAAGAGAAGTATCACAAGAAACTCTAACTCTCATACTAAGCCCAGGCCAAAGATACCTTCTTATGGGTCCAGTCCTTTATATGTGATACTGTTTGGGGCCATGCCAAACTAGGTTCCTTGAAAACACCATGATTAGGAATAATATTCTCAGAGCTGCAGCCTAATTAAATGTTTTTATCTCTTGGTTTTGTTTGAAGTTTATTTAACAGGGAATTCTAGGTTGATATACCATCAGGATTCACCCTCACATAAGGTTATCCAGGCTTCCTTTGCCTCTATCCATAGTTTATCTACTCTTCTTTATTCTCAATACATGAGTGGGATTTAGGATTTTACCAAGATACTTAAGAGGTGATGGCTTCACTATTAACTATTAACATGAACTACCTGATACAACTTCAAAGTTGTAGGTAGCTTGCAGTGTCAGTACTGATAAGTGAACACATATGCAGGAATATCTGAAGTGATACACAATGAGGATACTTCTTTTTCTAAGAGAGGAGAAAGAATTCTTAAGTATGCGACTGTTAAGTGGTCAAGTTGGAGCAACTCTAAGAAAATGACTTGGGTAATTACTGCATTCGGTCCTGGAGTCCCAGGATCGAGTCCTATGTCAGGCTCCTTGCATGGAGCCTGCTTCTCCCTCTGCCTGTGTCCCTGCCTCTCTCCCTCTCTCATGAATAAATGAATAAAATCTTAAAAAAATATATAAAATAGTACTTTGTCTTCTGGGTAAATTTCATAGATATGATGAAAAATGCCAAAGTATTTTTGGCTTTGAGTTGATACTCTAATCTTCCATATTTATTATGGTAAACTTAAAAGAAATTCAACATGTTAGAAAAAATTCCCTAAAACTGAATTTAATCTCAGATCTGACAGAAATTTAGAAATTCCTTTTTTTTTTTTTCCTAGAACCATACTCACTGTTCCTTAGATGTCAGTTTTACAAACTATTTATGGGAAAAAGACTGCCCACTCTAACAGTCTCAAGTTTTTGAAAATTCTTCCTCTGTAATAGTTTTGGAAATAAATGGGGCCTCATAAGGAATTACAATGGTATACTCAAGAGTTCTAGAATTCAACATTTTTTTCAAGTCCTTCAATAAAGGAAGATTCAGTTTCAGTTTTCATTGTCAACAATACCTTTATATCATCAAAAGAACTCCTATTCAACAAGCTGCAATGCGGTGTTATAAAACTACTAACAGAAAGGAAAAGGAAAACCAGGAGATTCAAACTACCCTCAAAATTACTGATGGAAACACGGATTTAAAACATTTTTAAAATTTAATTTGAGAGAGAACAAGGGAGCACGAGTAGAGGGGAGGGGCAGAGAGGAGGAGGCAGAGGGAGAGGGAGAAGTAAGCTCCCCACTGAGCAGGGAGCCTAATGTGAGGCTCTATCCCAGGATCCTGGGATCATGACCTGAGCCAAAGGCACTTAACCAACTGAGCCACCTGGGTGTCCCTTAAAACATTTTTTAAAAAGAGAGATAGAAACCTTATGTTAGGATTTCTAGGAAATAGTGACTATTATTTTTTTTAAATGCCTTCTGAAAAAAAAAATGCCTTCTCCATAGTAGTAAGTGCAAACATTTAACACAAACCACTTCTGATATGTCATTTAGCTTTGAGCTTTGGGCCACCAGCAGCTAGCAGATTAAAGGCTGAGACACCTTGGTTATGCAGATTAACAGCGTTAGAGAATCCAGTCATTTGTTCCTAAGAATTAAAGTCTTTGATTCTGCAAACACTTTTCTTTTTACTTTTCCTGCAACCAAAAATAAGAGCGTTCTAAAATGTTACCAAGGACATAAAATAACTTTGTTTAAATATACTTAAAATTTGGAATGGCTCATGGCTACAGCAACCTTAAAACTATCATTATGCAGAGGAAGAAAGCATTATGTATATTTCAAGGAGTCAAAAAAAGAAAATTTCAAGTAGATATTTTCATTATTGAGTGCCTTGAGTGTTAGATTTCTTTCTCATTGTTTCCATTTTCTTTACTATGATTTCCTTAATCTCTAATATTTCCTGACTCACAATCTGATTTAAATAAATTCTGACTCACAATATTGTACTACATGCTACCAGACAATTCATACTGAGATCCATACATATTGTAAGCATTTAAAAGAACCTAAACTAAAAAATAAAAAAGAACCTAAACTTTTCATTAAAAATACTATCCATTTAATTATCTTTGTGTGTGTGTGTAAAAAGCATCTAAATATTTTCATCTAAAAAAAATAAAAATAAAAATAAATATTTTCATCTATGTAAACAACTGTACTTGAAAGGATAATTGATCAAAAAATCTATTGCATACTTTCATTTATACTTCTTGCACTTGTTCATGCAATCTTCTCAGCTGCCTGCTGTCTCCGTAATACCTGCTATGCCATTTTTATCTTACCACCTTGCTCTATTGATTATTTACCAACAGATCTAAAACCTAAGCTTCTGCCTCTCCATACTGCTCAAAGCTGACCTGCTTGACCTCAATATATAACATCTATAGGCATGCTTCCCAGGCAAGTATTAAAATTAAAACCATTTACAAAATCTAAGAATATGGATACTGGAACAGAGACTCAAAGTTCTTCTAATGCTCTCAGATTATAAACCTGCTAGACTTACTTGCAAAAATAAGATATTAAGCAATTTGCTATATAAAGAAAGGACTTATGATGGAATAATGATCATTAGCAACTTTTACTACCATATTAATAAAGACTGGTGTTTCAGTTGCAGATAAGGCATTTCCTTATAAATCTGTAAGACTGAAAAAGAACAGTATTTTCAGGGCCTGCACTAACAAGTAATCCCATATGGCATAGTACAATAAAAATTAACTTAATTAAAAAAACATACTGTAATAAAGTAAAACAAAATTGGTAAGATTACAAAACCAAATATTTTAATATTTAGGATTTAATGTGCATTTTACTAAAAATTTGACTCATATGAAAAGTTAAAGACTATATGATATGCATTTTACAAGAATTTGATTAATAGGAGAGTTTTAAAAGTCTCTTCATCATTCTGAGATCTAAGTGTTACTGTCAGCATCATGAAACACTTAGTGCTAATTATCTTGAAATTACATAGAACCAACCCAAATCTGAGTAAACGTCAAGTATTTTCTCAGATCCATACTTTGATATTTTTTCTTAAATAAAATTAAGCTTATCACATATAACCTAGTCTTTTGTTTGGATAATCCTGCTGACTTATACTGTTATTATTTATATTAATACAGCAAACTGAAAGACCTGTAATAAGTTATACTAAAAAATTAGAAAAAAACTTTCATTAGAAATAATTTAAATACCAGGATGGAGTGGATACAGCAATGTTCCTAAAGAGCACAGAGTAGCTGTTAATCTTAGGAAGCACTTCTTTAAAAAATCAAAAGTTTACTATTACAAATGGTTTTCTCTGCATCTCCCTCAATCAGTGTGTATAACCTCTACTTCCTTGGTTAGGTGACAATACAAAAGAAAATAACTTCTGAATATTTATTACACCAATATTTCAATTTTGTGAACACATGCTGAAGGCACAATAAAGAAAATAACACAGTCTCAATAAACTGACCACATAATGCCACTCCCACAGAGAATGGCTCCCCAGATATAGAACTGTAGATATTTTCTTATGTCTACTCCACGATAAAAGTAAATAAAATTTAAATATCAGAAGTTATATTTGTGATAAAAATTTCACTTGAATTTAAAGCAGAATCTTAAGTTGAAAGAAAGCACTCTTACACAACAAATTACAGTGCTACTGGCAGCATATATATAGGTAACATAAAAAAGTGACTATTTCCCAAAGTAAGTTGCCATGGATATAGGGAATTATTTAAAGACTGTATAACTTAATATACTGAAATATTTACAGAATTAACAGAATTCTAAGAAAATCTTTACCCTCATTTCTAAAGAATACTAATTTGAAGAAACACCTGGCATTAAGTGGTACAATAATTACTTACCTAGTTCTTGTGCAGAACCAACTAAACAGCTGCAGGTTAACTTCTTTTTAAGTACAGTCAGAATAAAAATTTAAAGCACTGCATATCTTCAATGAATTCTCTTGCACACTTAAGAATTTTACAATAAGGTGGCCACCACCCCACTCAAAAAACTTCAGAATGTTTATGTGGGATTATCTTCCCTAAACTAAAAACTGAAGCCTTAAGTAAAGGCTTAAGGAAAAAAATTTAAGCAATTGGTTAATACCTTTATTTTTAAAAACAATGTAATAAACCTTGAAAAATCTGCTTTTAAGTACTTAAGTTTTTGAAATCAAGCATATTGTATTGATATGCTACTTTGATTTGAAAAGTAGCAGCACGGAAGATCTCTTAATTGCATTATGTATACAGATCTTTGAGGAATCTATAAATTAATAAAAATTATATTCAACTTTCATCAAAATATCAGAAATCTTTTAAGATCTAATATACTACTATACTACTGTTTTAGAGGTTTTCTGCATTCGGTAACTACTAAAATGCTTTAAAAGTAATGTGTAAAAAGCATTTCTTCCCTTTCTTTCCTTCCACCAAAAAAATTTCAAAATTTATCTGTGAGGCATTTTTTCTTATATAATTTGCATTTAAAAGCCAGCTCCAAAAAAATAATCAAAAGTCTTAAGTTTAAAAAAATAGCATATACCACTGAAAATAAAGAAACTATTTTCTTTTTAACTGAAATACTAAGTGCTTTAAACTTTGTATAAATAACACACACACCATATTTTAGGTATGGCTTCCATGTTGGAATAGCACTAAAACAAAGGACAGTAACAACAAACATTTTTTATACTTAATTGAAAATAGTAACTCTCATTCATCTTAAAGATATACATTATGAATTTTCTACTGGCATTCTTGGATAAAATTAACAAGCATACTTTTTCACCAATTCTCATTTCTCCCTTGTATATGAGAATCTCTAACAAAAGGAATTCTCTTCTATGACTGCAAGAGATTTCTGAAACTCCTAAAATATATATTCTTTAGAAAAAATATTCGTAACCTATTATCTACCTTATACATTTAAAAAACAATCTGTTTTATGGCTTACGCTTAAATTTAATGCATGACCAAAGGTCCCAGGGATTGAAGAATCCTATTAGCAGCCAACAGCTAAATGGATGACAATATTGGTAGCATTCATAATCTCAAAATTTTAAAAGAAAACTTTCACTATAGTCTTAGAAAATTTTGGAGATAGTTCTATTCTAAAAACATACTCCTCACAAACAGATACAAGGGAGACAAATAAGAAAATAGATTGTGTTATATCTTTGTAAACTTGTTTCATTTCAAAATGTATTCTTTAGGGTCAGGGCGATTTCCTATACAAATGAAACTAAACATTTGTTCCCTTTGCTTTGAAAAATATTTACAGTACATAGAACTACAAGCTAAAGTGTACATCTGCTTATATTGCTGGCCAGTGATACAGATGAAGGAGAACACAAAAGTGCTTATTCAATTATCTGAGCATCGTAATTTGTATAGTGACATTATTTTAGATCAACTATGGAAAAATTAGGAACATTATTAATGAATACCAGCCCTTGTATAAAACATCACACAAGATGCCACAGTATTATACATTCACTATGGTAAAAACTATACATACATATTCTGTGCATCAACATTGTAAAATTTACATTACAATTTTTTCGTCTCCCAAAATTCTGAGTTGAAAAAAGTCTATTTTTTTCTTTTGCCAAAGAAAAGTGATGTTAACTGAAAAGTGATTAGGTTTGTGAAAATTTTTACAAAATTCTTTGCTAAGGAATTTTCATCAATTTATCTTTTACTGATGTCCTCATGAAGAAAAACTCACTAAACTTTCAAAGTTTTGAACAGATATTTCCACATCTTTGCTAGCTAGCATCATGATACACGGAACAACGGTGTATGTAATAATAGTCCAGTCATGTGAAATACGAAACTGTTCTGTAAGTCTATTTTGGTCTCAGAGTGAAGTTCGTGTCCTTCATCCAGCCATGTTGTCCCTTATCTGATCCACTCGAAGAGCTAGGTCTCTGAAAGAGGGCCGCTGATTCACATTATTATTCCAGCATTCTGTCATGATCAAATAAATCTATAAAAGAGAAAACTAAAATTACAATGAACACAAAGTGCCATATATATATTTTTTTTAAAAGATTTTGTTTATTCATGAGAGACACACACACAGAGAGAGGCAGAGACACAGGCAGAAGGAGAAGCAGGCTCCATGCAGGGAGCCCGACCTGGGACTTGATCTTGGGTCTCCAAGATCACACCCTGGGCTGAAGGCAGCGCTAAACTGCTGAGCCACCCAGGCTGCCCAAAGTGCCATCTTTTAATTGGTGGAAGACATGAATTGAGAACTCCCACTTAATTTTCCTCTGTAGGCAAATGTCCTGGCTAAGCCTACACCCACCGTCATATGATTACGCTATTTATCCAAGAGCTTAGCAAAGTAAATGTCATAAAGTGATCATTTTTATGTAAAAAGGAAAATAAAAATACCTAGTGAATGTGGATAAAGAATGGATTTTTTTTGTTACCTCATCTGGGCATCCATCTGGTCTTGGTAGTCTTCCATTATTCTTTAGGAGTTCTATCAAATGAAACACAATCATCTGTCCTTGCTTGTCATTGCCAATCATACGCATAAATTCCTGTAATACAAACCCACTTTTCAATGAGGTTTCTTTTTTAGGTATATTTAATTTGAACCAGTTTTCCCAACTTCTAGTAAATGTGAAAAATTCTGTATATGTAGGTTTTCTTACATGTTTGAGAACTTTTAAAAAACTATTTTGAGGATTAAAACTTTTTTTTTTTTAAGATTTTATTTAGTTATTCATGAGAGACACACACAGAGAGAGAGAGAGGCACAGACACAGGCAGAGGGAGAAGCAGGCTCCATTCCATGCAGGGAGCCTGACATGGGACTCAATCCCAGGTCTCCAGGACCACACCCTGGACTGAAGGTGGCGCTAAACTGCTGAGCCACCCACCCGGGCTGCCTGATAAAACCTTTTCAATCTAATTTCAGAAAAGACCACTGAATGTGGAACCTCTATCATGCCACCTCCGTAACTATGATATACTTGGCACAAATTCCCTGGGAAGGGTCCAAAATGAGTGAACGCAGACATATTTTTTTTATTGTTGTTTTAATGCATTACATTTCAGCTGAAATAAAATGTTGACTGTAAAAGAGGACATAATAAAAAGAAAATGCAGAATGCATATTTAAGCATAAATGAAATGGAGGGAAGATGTTCGTATGTTAAAAGTTCCTACAATTTAAGTCTTAACTATAAGCTAAAGAAATATTTACGATAAACACATCACTATTTATTTATAGTTATTATAGAGAGCTCTTATAAGCAGGTAAGAAAAATTATGAATATAAAAATGGGCAAAGCACATGATAATGCATATACTCACTTCCAATGTCCAATAAATATGTACTCAGTCACACTAATAGAAATACAAATTAAAATCAAATAAATATAACTTCTATCAATTTGACAAAACCACATAAACATATAATGGCCAATACTGGCAAATGATCAAATGTATACTCTTATGCACTCCATTGAGAGTACAATCTGGTACAACTCTTCTTGAAAGAATTTTAAAATAATCAAAAACCCTGAAGAGAGTTCATAATCTTTTACTTATAATTACACTTTTATTCTAAGGTGACAAGAGATACAAACATTTACATAAAAGGATGTTCACTATGTTCATTGAAGTATTACTTAAAATTAAGACTGAAAAAGAGAAAAAAAATTTCCAGAAATTATATCCTTATTATAAAATGCTACCCAGAAGTTAGAAATCAAATTTAAGTAAATATTTACTAATATAGGTAAATATCCATGCTATAGTACTTAATGAAAAAGCAGGATAGCAAACTATACAGTATGACCTTTATTTTATAAAAGAAATATATTTGATAAAATTTCAGTATCATATATAAAATTTTTAAAAGCCTGGAAGAAAACATACAATATTAAAAAGGTTATCTTAAGAAGATGAATTAGAGATGGTTTTTATTTTCTTTTTCATGGTTTCCTTTTTAAAAAAATTATAGAACAGGGAAAATTATTTTTAAGTGTTTAACTCAAGAATTTCTAGAGTGAATAAATTTATTAGCTTTACTAAAAATCATATAAAGAGACTATACAGGGGCAGCCTGCGTGGCTCAGCGGTTTAGTGCAGCCTTCAGCCCAGGGCCTGATCCTGGAGACCCAGGATCGAGTCCCACGTCAGGCTCCCTGCATGGAGCCTGCTTCTCCCTCTGCCTGTGTCTTTGCCTCTCTTACTCCCTCTCTGTCTCTTATGAATAAATAAATAAAATATTTAATTTTTAAAAAAAGAGAGACTATACACTCCCCTCCCCTCCCTTTCCTTTATTTATTTACTTATTTCCTCTCCAACCCACTCCCTCTCAAAAATGCAAGTTAATGAATGAGTTTGGGGTTACTTTGTTGGATGTTGTCTTACAAATAAGCAATAAGAAGCTCTAAAATGAGTCCTAAACTTATTATTCTTCAGAAAAAGGTTTTCTCATGTTAAGAAAAAGTAAATAAAAAGCCTACTAACCGCTGGTGGACTTTTACTCTTCTCAATATATGTGAAAAGTTCATATAGAACCACTCCAAAGCTCCAGACATCTGAAGCCACAGAAAACTTGCTCTCTGTCAATGACTCTGGAGCATACCTGTAATATACAAAAAGCATTTATAAGACAGTTATTTGAATTCTAATAGTTGTGGTGACAGATGGTAGCTACACTTGTGGTGAACATATAGACTGTTTGAATCACGATGCTGTACACTTGAAACTAATGTGACGTGTATCAACTATACTTTATTAAAAAAAAAAGTTACTTGATATGCCAACTCTTGATTTTACCAGAAAATCATTGGATTAAAAAAATAGGGTGTACAGAAAAGAGTTAACAGAAGCAGGCCTGAGGCTGCCACCCTCACAAACCTTGCTTACAATGTGGACAACTGACTGTTGCCTTGGAACTTATTGCTATAAAATGTTCATTTAGGGGCACCTGGGTAGCTCAGTGGTTGAGTATCTGCCTTTGGCTCAGGTCATGATCCCGGAGTCCTGGGATCAAGTCCCACATCGGGCTCCCCGCAGGGAGCCTGCTTCTCATCTCCCTCTGCCTAGGTCTCTCTCTGTGTCTCTCATGAATAAATAAATAAAATCTTAAAAAAAAAAAAAAAAGCTCATATAATGCCAGATTAAATCACCATTATGGTTAAGAAAGCTTAAAAGCCCAAATTTTGAGAACAGACTATCTGGATTTGAATCCTAATTCTACCATTTAATTGGTCATACGACCTTGAGCAAGCTATTTAACCTGTGTACACTTCAGTTCCCTCACACTCAAAATAGAGAGAATAACACATGTTCTCCAAGGCTTGTTATAAAGATTAGATGAGATAATCCATGAAATGCATTTAGCCCAAAGTAAGCATGATAAACTTTTGCTATTATTATAAATATATAAATGACAAACTGTTAATAATAATAATAATAAAAGTTTGAAGTTTGTGCTCTAGAATTTTATTTTATTGCACTAAAATATACTCACCAGAATATGGGACTTTCACCAGGTTCTTTCACTTTGTAGTATTCTTTGTCTTGTGGCAAGACTTTGGTTAACCCAAAATCTCCAATTTTAACCCTGTTTTCATTCTCCACCAATATATTCCTTGTTGCCAGATCCCTGTGTATATACCTTTTTGTACCAAGATACTCCATGCCCTATTGATAAAACGACATTTTTATTTCAGCTAAGTTTTATAAACATAAACAATTTAAATGGTCTTTCCTCTATATACTTCCTTAATTATCTAAGAAAAACTCTAGAGGACTTTGTAACAATTACTTCAGCATGTTCTTTTCATTTACAACAAGTAGCCAGGATATTAAGTACCTTGCATATCTGAGATGTATACTGCAGAAGTTTTTTATGATCTATTCGTTCTTTATGTTTTTGGAGGTAGTCTCGTAAACTTCCATATGGTAAATATTCCATAATTAATCTTAGATTACGCCGGCCTTTTAACACACAAATGGGAATACAATGTTTTACTTTGCCATACTTTACTGATAAAATATTAGAAAATAATCATACATAAATGACTTAAAGATATATATCTCTAAAATGACAAAATTTGATTCTAAATTAAGTGATGTAATAGTTAAGAACACAGGCTTTTTGAATAAAAAAGTTTTGAAAAGAAGCTAAAAAAAGTTATGGCTTAATCTCATGTAACCCTTTATGCAAACCCAGATAAGCTGATGAGAAAATTTCCTTTTCCTCATCTGTACTGAACAAAAAGTATCTAATTTAAAAAATATTTTCATAGAAAATGTGAGCAAAGACAATTTGTTTATTTAAAAATGATAGTCTCTTGGTAAGCTTAAGCAAGCATGGTAACCACCATCTGTGGTGAAAAGAATGAATAACCAGGAGCCAAATACTTCTTGTAGTTCTAGCCCACTGTCGCCAAGCACAATCTCCAGTCACCTAAATGCTTCTCTCCTCAGGCACAGGCATGTAAGTCCAGACCTTGAGACATTTTATGTTTCCATTATCCAGGATGCCAAGAATGTACCTTGCATTCAAAATAGGTTTCAATGGGCAACATACCAGCACTGTAGCACACTCCCTTGTACTTTACAATGTTGTCATGCTGCAGGGATTTAAGGATTTCAATTTCCCTCTCAAAGTCTCTCAGGTGCTCTTCAGTACTGTGCTGGAGCTTCTTCACAGCTACCACCTCCCCAGTGTTGTCTTGTAGAGGGTCATATCGGCACATCTCCACACTGCCAAAATTACCCTAAACAACACATCACATTAGGCCAGAAATCTCAAGTCTTACAGACAAATTACTAATACATTCTAATTATACAGACAATTCTGTATACAGCAGCTAAAATTAGCAGATGTAACTCTAAGGTTACATTAGGCAATTTTCAGAATAAGAAAAGGAAATAATATTTCAACAGGTAGATAGTAAACCTATACATTTAATTTCTTCAAGAGAAATTACAGGCTGGAGTATAAACAATTTCAAAAAAGCATTTAAACAAATCATGAACATGAATTATTAAAATAGCCCAAGAGACAGGCCAGGGAATTCTTAAATCTCTATCTTTAACTTCCAAAAAGATCTTTGCTTCTTCACAATATACCCTTTGATATCACTGACAGTGAGCTGAATAGAACAAGGAAGTCTGTTATGGACTGAATGTCTGTGTTGCCCCAAAATTCCTATGATAAAACCTTAACCCCCAAAGTGAGTGTATTTGAAGATATGGCCTATAAAGAGGTGATAAAGCTGAAATGAGATCATAAAGGTGAGGCCTTATTTTGATATGGCTGGTGCCTTTATAAGAAAAAGAAAAGACACCAGAGCTCTCTGCCATGTGAAGACAGAGCCAAGAAAGTGGTCATATGGAAGCCAAGAAGAGAGTCCTCACTAGAAACTGAACACTGCCAGCACTTAACCTTAACCTTCAGCCCTCAGAACTATGAGAAATAAACTTCTATTGTTCAGGCCTCCAGTGATGGTATTTTGTTATGGCAGCCTGAACAGACTAATACCGGTTGATTTATTTGCTCAAGAAAAGAAAAAATGTTTAGCCTATGGGGATGGTCCCACATTTTTTTAAAGGTCAGTCTTTAACAAAATCTATTTTTTAATTTAAAACTTACTGTCTATATACTTTTCTTAAAAGTAGAATTAGCAGTTCAAGGAATATGGACATTTCAAAGGCCCCTGATACCTGCTGCAACAGAAGTTCTCCTGAAGGAATCACTGATTTAAGTTCAAATAAGCAGTGGGAAAAAAATTTCAATTTTATCATATTCCTGCCAACACTAAACACTAATTTTTCTAAATCTTCATCAGTTTGATAGGCACAAATCAATCTCACTGTTTTAATTTAGAGTACCTCTATTTTCTTTTGAAGAAGATAAAGGCAAACACTGAGAGTGAAGAAATAGATTTAGGACAGGAAACCAGAAGGGAATGAAAATACATGGAATGGGCACCACAGGAGAAATCAAATCCTAGAAAATACAAGAACTACCAATTAAGAGAGTCCTAAATGCCAGCCAATGTTGGAAATCAATTTGCAATGAAGACAGACATTTATATCTGATTGTTTTTTCACAGTGTTTGAGAGATGAAAACACAAATAGAAAAAAAATAATTCAGAATTCTATTGTTCCTACACTAGGAAACAACAAGGAAAGTAAAAGAGATAATCAAGGGAGGGAAGGTGATAGAATGTGGATACGAGTGAGTGGAAGCAGAGTTTCAATGGTCTACCAGGAGGTCTACCTAGGCTAGAAAAGGAGAGCTGAATCTAGAAGGTAGCTAGTAGGGTTCAGGAAGAAGAAAGGATCAAAGATGCAGTAATAAAGATATCAAAGAAGGATTTTTGTGTTGGAAAGAAACTAAAGATACAAAGTTATAGCCAGAGAGTTATAGCCCGAGAGTAACTGCAGAGAGAGATTTCAGGGTCCGACATGTCATAAGGAAGATAATTATCAGAGATTACAGAATTCAAGGTGGTCAGTTAACACAGACACATTTAAGATAGAGAGATTGAGGAATTTAAAATAAAGGCAAGGTAAGATGAAGAAAATAATGGCAGCGTAAGGTGAAGATGGAAACAATGAGTAACAAAGTACTCAAGGAATGTGGAGCGTTGACCAAGATGCTGGCCAATGGTAAGGAGAGAATAATAACCATATTCACATAGGACTATTAATGATGCTTGAGAGTCTGATGTTTGAAGAGTAATAGCAGCGAGTCCAGATCTGTGTGTCCCAGATCTGCACCATGAAGGAAGAGTAGGAAGATTTAAAAAAATCCAGGTTTTAAACTGAAGTGAAAAGTAATGAATGTAAGTATATGAGGGCACAAGTATAAAGATCACAAAAATACTCATTTTAGAATTCAAATAGCATGGGGCAGCCTGGGTGGCTCAGCGCTTTAGCGCTGCCTTCAGCCCAGGGCCTAATCCTGGAGACCTGGGATCAAGTCCCACATCGGGCTCCCTGCGTGGAGCCTGCTTCTCCCTCTGCCTGTGTCTCTGCCTCTTTCTCTCTCTCTGTGTGTGTCTCTCATGAATGGGTGAATAAAATCTTTAAAAAAATAATAATTCAAATAGCAAAAGAAAGGTTTTGCAATATTTTCTTAGCTCTTATGAGTATTAAAATACACCATTATTTCTGTTGGTTTAAAAAATACACAAATAGAAAAGAATACAGAAATAATTTTAAGTACAAATTCATCCTTTGAATATTTTTACCACACTGCTAATTGAAAAGAGTAAAGGAACACAACATACCAAGAGCTGTTGTTTTTATAAAATGAAAGGCAACTTGAACTCATGACCCTGAGGATCAAGACCTGAGCTGAGATCAAGAGTTGAATGCTTAACTGACTGAGCCACTAAAGTGTCCCTAAAGCCTCTATTTTCTAAATAAAATGTCCTATGATTATATATTAACTACTTAAAAAACCTGACATCTTACCTTGCCAAGTTGCTGTAGAAATTTCAAGTGTCTCTCTTCAAACTGTGTAGGGTCTTGATCTTCAAAAGCACCAGGAAACCCTAGGGCACCAATTCTCATATTTGGTAACATGTCATTTTCTGTTAATAGTTCATAATCTGTAGAAACAAAGTATATTACTACATTAGCTGGCAAATTACATTTTTATTCATGCTAACCAAAATAATCAGAATGAGTTAGAAATACTACATACAAATGACACAGAAAAACTCTAATAGTTTAAGCTATGCTAACAAGAGTCTTTTTTTATTACTCATAATCTAACAGGCTTTCAAGAAAGACTTTTGCAAAGAATAATTGCCAAAATAGGCAGTTTTAGTATTTATAAAGTAAGATTATTTTGACTTTTGTGGTGAGAATGGCAAGTAGTATTGGAATAGGAAATAACTAGGAGTCAGACACATATACATTTAACTACATATTTTAAAGGACTGGACACAAAAACAAGTTATTTTTGTTTATTAAACAATTTGTTTATGTTTAGAAAACCACTCAATTATAAAATACATAAGTAGTTTAAAAAAAGAAAAAATTGCTTCTAAAAAGTCAAATAAGCCAAAGAGACTTCTAGAGTATACTATTCATTAATTGGTAAACTAAAATCAGGTTATTGAAGAAGCCTTTGTTAAAAAGGAGAGACTGTTTAATCAAGACTAGAATATGTATAAAGTAGGAAAAGTCATGTGAACATGAGAGTCTAAAAGACATCAAGTTTCACTATATCATATTCCTGAAATGAATATAAATAACACTGTATGTTAACTAACTGGAATTAAAACTAAAACAAACAAACAAAAAAAAAAAAAAAAACCCACAAACGACATCAAGGAACTTCTTAAGAGATTACAAAATTAGTAAAGATTTGTTAAATACAATAAAAATAGAAATATAGCTGGAAAATCAGTAAGACTATTCCACCAATACATACCTGGAGTAAACAAACTATTAAGATCTCGTATGATGGCTCTGAAAGAAGGTCTAAAATCTGGTTCATAATCCATACAATTATTAATAAGATTTGCTAATTCTGTCCACTTTGGTGCAGGAAGCTGGTGCCTATCTTCATAAAACTGTAGCTTCTATAATTCAAGAACCAGATGAGAATGAACTATAAAATGTGATATCAAGCTTCTTTCTTAACATCAGACATGCAAAAAAGATATCAAGTCATGCGAAAGAAAATGAAGAATTCTAACTTCACAGTCAATATAAACTTACTCTCTGAGAATCCAAAGCACTCAGAGGCTTATCTCCTCCACTGCAGATTTCCCACAAAGTAGTACCAAAACTCCATTTGTCTGTCGCCAAATTTAGATTTTTAGGATTTTCAATGCATTCAGGTGGTACCCATGGTATTCTCTCCTGAAGAACTTTTAAATGACAGGAACAAAGTATGATTAAATAGTTCCCACAAGTAAGTAATTATTTTATATGCAAATAATTTTATAACTGATTTGAATAACTGGGTCTTTTGTTTGTTTGTTAGGGGTTGTGTGTTATGTGCACCATACAAGCTCATACACTTATGAGCTAGAAAGGACCTTTGAGAGCATCTAATTCATTATCTCTGCTTTAACAATGATAACACTAAAACCCATAAAGATTGAGTAATTTGCTCAAAGTCACAAAATTTGTTAGCACAGTAAGAATTAGAATCTTATACAATTCTTGGATCAACTCGTTTCCTACTCTCTCTACCCCTTCCCCATGAGTTGTGCATTCAAAAAAAAATTTTTTTTCCATAACATTTGTCCTAAATTGTTTTTGGATTTTTTTTTTTTGGTATTTATTTACAATGTGTAAGTAATGAAGGCAATGTTGTCATTCTGAGCTGTTCTAATGATTAAACAGCAGTGACGATTCTAACTTGTACATGAGAAAACAAGGACCACCAGGCAGATCAATGACTGAATTATACCAAGATACTATGAGTATGTAACTGATACAGGCAGTTTCCACTAAAATCATGGAGTCAAAAAAATAAAATAAAAATAAAAAATAAAAAAAATAAAATCATGGAATTTCCCAGGTTAAGTTGCTATGGTCTTTGACCTCATCAGAAAACACTGTTCAAGGAAGGAAGGAGCAATTTTATTTATTTTTATTATTATTATTTTTTAGGAGGCAGCAATTTTAAATCCACCTCTGGTAATCTGGCATACATACATAGACAAAACAAATAAAATGATATATAAGAGCGAAGGATAATCCATTGCACCATTTGGTATATTTTGGTAAAGCAATATGAATATTTTTGCTATATAATTACAGCAGGTTCCTTTCTCTTTAACCATATGAATAAATTTTCACCTTCCTTTCCATTCCAAAGAGTTAAAGTTTCCCTGAATATGGTTCTAAAATCCTATAACATTTTCTCCCCTATTATCTGTCTTCACTATCAGATAAGCTATCAAGCTTCAATACTGTTGGCTCAAATAGGATACATCAATGCACAAAAGTTGATCTATTAAGAGTCTACATTTAGAACATTCAATTAGAGAAATTAACTAAGCTAATGAGATACAATTGCAACATTTGTACCAAAAAACTCCTTTCAACTATGTGACTGAAATTTTTACTTTAGTTGTATTAAATAGAAGGCTAACTAACACAAAAGATTTTAAGTTTTTAAAAGTCAGAATTAGCTGGATAATTAAACTAAATAAGATCCCAAAGTAGACAACATATCTTCTCAAATTTTTAATTCAGTGACTGAAAAAAGAAAAATTTAGAGAATTTGTGGCTCAAAGAATGTATTAGAAAATGTCACATTAAAAAATGGATAAAATCTGAACTTCCATACGAGTAGGGATTAAAACTGTTTTAAAAAATCATTCTGTAGTCCATGATAACATGCTTATAAGAAAGAAGAAATCAACAGAGACTAGGATATAACTATACCTTAATTTGGAGTTCTAAAAATGGTAATTCAATTTGTTATTAATCAAGAACATATCAATAACAGAGGTTGAGAAAGAAATTATCAACATGCTTTTTTAATACTATTTTCCAAGTAGAGATGTGGAATCATTATGTTACACACCTGAAACTAATGTAACATTGTTTCAACTATACTCAAATAAAAAGAAAATTTTAAAAAAAGTTAAATGAGATTCCTGTAGAACTTACTGTCCTTTGGCAAAACTGTAATACTAATGCCAGGATCACTAAGTTTGATGAAAGGAGGATTTCCTGTCTTCCTGTCTTCTTCTCTGATAAGCAGAATATTTTTGGCACACACATTTCCATGAATAAGTGCTTTCTCTTCCTATTAAAGTTAAATGCACAGACATTCAAATATCAATCTACAAATGTTTGAAAACTTAGTATATCCAAGGTCCCAAAATGGATTTAAAGAAAAAAATAGGACAGTATTAACTAATTAACATTAATTTGGAAGCATGGTTTGAAATAAAAGTAAGGTTTATTGCAGCACTGTGTTTTCTGTTTTACACTTTTCAAATGACACCACAATCTATGCCCATGATGAAAAGAATGTATTAAAATTACTCAATGCCACTTCACTTTCTAAACCTGAGATTTTAAACAGTATGTATTTCTAAACATTAAGTATTGTTTCTGTTCAGCAGCAAGATGCAAGACGTGGGTACAACACTCTAAGGAGTCTGATCACTGGCTGGCCCTCTGGTATTCTGCTTCTATGGCAACATGCTTTCACATTGAGCATAATGTCTAATTGTCCACAAATACCATAACAAGGGACTTTCTGCAGGGATTTTTTTTGCTATCCATAACTAGCACAAGTTTCTATATATTTTTTATTAAATTCTCTAAACCCAAGTGACACAAACTATAGAGTGTTCATCAGCAATGTTAAGAGATTGATGGAATGACAAAACTCTTTCAAAAACATGATTTTACATAAATAAATATATGTCTAACATAATCTCATCAACTAACAGATTATTTTAAATGACTCAGCATTTATTTATGTATTTCTTATTCCTGGGTCAAGAATCTTTCCACATTGCTTCATAAGACAGGACAGTAACTTTTTGATGAAAAATTATACTTATTACTTACTAGAAAATGCATTGCCCATGCCAACTGTTTAGCCACTTCAAGTTTCCAAAATATATTTATAGAATTCTTATTCTTTTTCAGATATGTATCTAATGATCCAAATTTTACAAATTCCTGAACCAGAATATCTGTATTAAAATATAAAAATTATAGACTCAAGTACACATATGATAAAAATATATGTAATTTCAAACTTTTATAAATATATAGTTATATGTGAGTAGTACAGGTAAAGAGATTATGCAAAATTCACTCATGTAAAATATATTCATTGTATCTTTGGGTTTAGTTTTTTCACAACAGCAAGATGCAGGGATCTAACAATTACATATACAAAATATTACATATAATTACATGTATTACATAATTATATACACATATATATTGTTATATACCTCCACTACTATATTGTTACTATATTTTTATATTTACATATATACAGTATTACTCCAGCATACTTCCATGTATTAGTACTGAATTATAGCTGTTTTTAAACAAATGAAAATTTATCACAGAGTTGACCTCTCTTCCATGAAACTACAGTAGGGTCCCCTGCTTATCTATGGGTGTGCTTTCCACGGTTTCAGCTACCCATAGTCAACAGGTTCAGAAGCAGATGATCCTCTTTTCTGACTCACTGTCAGAAGGTAGAAGCCTAATACTGCATCACAGTGCCTACCTACGTCATTCACTTCACTTCATCTCAGCACAGAGGCATTTTATCATCTCACATCAACATAAGACGAAGAAGGGTGAGCACAGTATAAATATGGTATTTTGATGGAGAAAGAGACCAGATTTGCATAAACTTTTACTACAGATTGCTATGATTTTTCTATTTTATTACTAGTTATTGTTGTCATCTCTTATTATGCCTCATTTACAAACTAAACTTTATCACAGGTACATATGTATGGGAAAAAACATGGTGTACATAAGGCTGGGTACTATCCTCAGTTTCAGGCATCCCCTGGGGGTCTTGGAACAATACGCTGCAGATAAGAAGGGACTCTACTACATTTAGACTTCAAAACTTCCTGAAATTCTTCTTCTACACATAAAAATGTATAGCAATGTCTATTCTTGCAGGCATTAAGGAGAATTTGAGTTTGAACTCTGTTATCCTTTAATTATACACTGCAAAAAAGCAAAAATTAGTTTTGCATTTATTTATCTTTAGAAGTATATTTTAAATATACTATTAAGATACACTTTGCTTCTAAAAACAGTCCCTGGCTGCCTCTAAGACATATAAAAATTTCTAGCCATGTTAGTACTGACCAAGTCACCAAAAGCCAAGACTGTTTGTACATAAAGACATGTTGTTTAATAATTAAACTGAGTTTAGAGTTTATTTATAGTCATCCAGGACTAATTTGTAAGGCAATAAGGTCAGGTTCTTAATTTCAAATCTAAATTTATTGAGATTATTTTGTTGTTTCTAATGCATAAACAGTAAGTTATATAAATGAGAAAAAAAGATTTGGATTTAATTATAAAAATGGAAAATTAAGATAAAATAAAAACTCAAAAAATTTAAGCAAAAAATTTGACCATGGCATCATGATACAGATCTTTAAAGAAATTATGACAAACTTTCACATTGTAATCCATGTTAGTTCATGGCCCAGTAAGTTAAGTGCCTATATACTTCACACACACTTATGCTTCACCTTTGTTTTAAAATGCATGATCTTGGGGCACCTGAGTGGCTCGGCAGGTCAAGCCTCTGACTCATGATTTCAGCTCAGGTCATAATCTCAGGGTTGTATGATCAAGTCCTGTGGTGAGCTCGCAGTCAGGCTCTGTGCTAGGTGTGGAGCCTGTTTAAGGTTTCGCTTTCCCTCTCTCTGTCCCTCCCTCCTCCAAATAAAAATAAATAAAATGCATAATCTTATCTCAAATTGTAATCCTCTTGATCTAATATTAAAATTACTTAGTTCTCACTTGGTGTATATATATCTAATATTAAAATTACTTCATTTTCACTTTGTTAGTGACAAAAGTTAGTGACTTTGGACCTTGGTGGGTAACTATGGGTAACTAAAACAAATTTAATGAATGTTTTGCTGCACACAGTTAATTCAGAGAACAATCCATATACTGATAATTAAGAATTAGATCACAGGTAAATCTATGTCAAGTGTCGAAAAAAGAATAAATATCTGAGAATTACAACGAACAAAAACTTAAAACTTTTTTATGTGGCATTTAAGACCTATTATGTTTCACAGATACCACTGATTGTCATGTCTCATTATTTTATGTGTCATAAAAGAACAAAGAGTAAATTATGGCACGTCATTGATTACATCACACTTCTCAATTTCAGGTATTTTTAAATGTGAAAAAAATGCATCACAGAATCAATGAAATAAATATAAAAGCAAGCATAAGAACTGGAATTAAATGCTCTGACACACTGTTTTCAAACTTTTTTTTTAATGTATTCTTTCTTTCCCTAAATGAAAAATTATGGGAAATACCAATAAATAAAAGAAATAAATACAGAACTATTCTAGTTGAAGATAAGAGAAGTTTCCATCATGGTAGTAAGATTTATTCTCACTTCATCAACCTTGAGATACCTGAAATACCTCCTCAGAATAGATTTAAAAATCACTACCTTTGAAAAGACTATCAATTTTCAAAGATATGAAGAAATGTTACATAAGTATGGACGTATATTTAATTCACATTATTAATGGAAAATGGAGAATTACAGAAGTCATTTTCTGGATGTAAACTTTGTTTCTATGAAAAGTCTAAATTTAGACATCGACTATATCAAATATCAACACCCAATCATTTCAATCAGTTTCATTAAAATTTTAGCCTTTATTTTTTTTTATTATTCCAAAAAAATTTGTGCTGAAATGGCCAATTATTCCAATTATATATTGAACCAGCCATAATTTGCATTGCTGTGGAGAAAAGGTTGTAAGATATTTGTTTACTCTAATATTCTACTGTTTGGACATTTTAACATACAGCATATTAACTGTTTCCTGAACTTTAATTTCATTCATTGGTTTCCCTTTTTAGAAGACATAACTGAACAGTTATAGGATGTTTTTGGTTTCAACAATATTTAACTCTTCTTAAATTGGGTTTAATATGATTTATACTGATACTTAGTTATGATCCTGAAATTGAATTTGCTATATAAACAAAAATACATGCTCTGAGAAAGGCGTAACATTAACATAAGGGAGTCTGTAGTTTTACTTACTCTCCTCTCCACAGACACATACTCCGTAATTTAAAACCAGATGCTTATGAGAAAGCTGGCTCATCATGCTGGCTGCTTCAAAGAAAGACTAAGAAAAAAAAAAACATACAAAAAATGCAAAAGAATTATTATTTGTGTCTATAAATGTTCACAGGTCAGAAAGATACTGTCTGCTGTAAGAGAAATGCATGCTCTCCATTCTTAGCAGAACTACAGATAAGATTACAAAATGCTTTGGTTCCTTTATATGGACCTACAACTGCTATCAACCTCAATGCTAGAGTTCATTCTAAGGAAAACCCTGAGTAAGCCTCAAAAAAGTAGCAAAGAGAGAGAGCAATAATGGTACAGGGCAACATGGATGCTGCAAGATCAACAGCCCTTCATCCCTAGCACTTGCAGTAGAGCACAGAGACAGTGATAGGAGACTCAGGTAAATGCATGAAAGCTTCAAATAACCTCTCAAACAATTAAAAACGATCTCTGTACAGATAAAATATCATAACAACTATGTCAGGAGACTGGCATAGTATTAGTATATCAGTCTAACTCAACCAACTCTAACCTTTGTCTAGAACTTCTGGGTATAGTTATTGAGGATCACAATCACCAACACTGTGGGTATTCTGGATTAGAAAAACTCTTTCACTTGGATGTTTCACATCACCTTCCACCAACATCATTTCAGACATTTTAAGTGTCATAAATGTTTGTTATGTCATGTTTGGCGATGCCTTGCTATGTTAAGGACCCTGGCAACTAACAACTGGCTTTCTGCTGCCCAGCATCTCTGGATGATGCTCAGAAGCATTCATATTTCACCTAGAGTGTTCCTTAGTACAGTGCTTTCAAAATTTTTTTAAAAACTGAAGGAAATCTGTGGAACCCTTAAAACTCTGGAGAGCCAAGTTTGAAAGCCTTAATATATGCAGAGATGCTGTAATACCCATAATACAATGTGAAGAGTAATTAGTTTGGAAATAAGTTATTATAAAAAAAAATTCTATAATGTTCTATTGCCTCCCACAGAAAGCACCCTCAGAAAGATCCTTGATATATATACTTTTATTTATTTTTTTTTTAATTTTTTTTTTAAATTTATTTATTTATGATAGTCACAGAGAGAGAGAGAGAGGCAGAGACATAGGCAGAGGGACAAGCAGGCTCCATGCACCGGGAGCCCGATATGGGATTCGATCCCGGGTCTCCAGGATCGCGCCCTGAGCCAAAGGCAGGCGCCAAACCGCTGCGCCACCCAGGGATCCCTGATATATATACTTTTAAAAGTTGCAGTTGTGGAAAGCTGCATGCATAAATGTGTCATGTCAATATAAGAGCATATGTTTAAATATCATAAATGACAAGAACCACACAAAAAACATACATACCTCTGAATAATTTCTGTGTGCTTTATCAAGAACTTTTAAAAGAACTTCTGTTTCATGCAGTTGACCATAGTCTCCTACTTCTCTTCTCACACCTTTAAAAATTTTTGTAAAAGTGCCTTGGCCAAGACTTTCGTTCTTTAGAAGAAAAAAGGAAAAAAAGAATGAGTAAAGATGAAGAAAGATGTAGCAATTAGGAAATATGTTTAATGACAAAGGGTTTTTAAAAATTCATGAGCAAATAGTAACTGTATTCTGTAACAAAGGACAGAATATAAGGATTAATAAATAAAGTACATTTTGGATCCACCATGGTTTTGAGTCCCCTGAATTAGCTGTAATTATCACTTTTTCATAGTGTCAGTGTTTACCTACACTTTTTTACATGTGAATGTTTTTCTTTGTTTGCCTTTCACATAGTGAAAAGCAGTCTGGTGTAGTCTGTGGAGGCAGAATGTGGAACTGTTCCGAATCACCACCTTCTAGTTGTGGGACCTCAGGCTATTTCATCTCTCTGTACTGTAGGCTGACCTGGTCTCTTCATCTGAACAAAGGGGATAATCATTTTCCCATATTATTGTTATGAACAATAAATGAGTGACTAGACGAAAGCACTGAGAACAGTCTACAACACATAGTAGTAAATGCTCAGTAAGTGCTGGTCATTACTACTATTATTAATATTTCTTGCAAAATAATCGACAACAGCCTGCGCTCTGAGGTAGAGCTGCCTGTGTTCAAACTGCAGCTCTACTGTTACTAGTTTTGTGACTTTAGGTCATGTAGCAACTCTGCTGTTACTCACATGAGGATTCATGTCTTTATAATTCTGTGTAATTCTATCCACTCTTTCCTTTTGGAACTCACACATCAGCTGGTCTTTCTCATTCCACTCTCCATGTCCCTTAAACTCTTTTTCATAATTTCCATTACTTCCTATTTGCTGCATCTGAATAATTTTCAGATCTATTTTGCCATTCACTAATTCTCCCACTGATCATGAGTAATCTGCTCTCTAACCTCTCTATGTTCTAATGCCAATGAGCATATTTTTCTTCCTGTACTTTTCTTCCTCCAAATCATTCTGGTCTTTCTGAATGTCTTGGTTCTTTTCCATGTTTTCACAACTCCATTTTTATCTTTAAACACATACATGTATTTTATCATCTCAATCTGAGAAGTCTATTACATGAAGTTCTTGGAGGTCTAATTTTGATGTTTGTCGGTCTGCTGACTCTCACTTAATCCTGAATTATTTCCCTGTATATTATAAAAATTTTTATTAAAAGCTCATGTTTAAAGCAGTTTATTTGAAGGGATCTTGGATGGCCCAGGTCAAGTGTAAGTTCTTCCAAAAAGATTTTGTATTTGTTTCTTCCAAGCATCACAGGACACTACTAGGAGAATACCACATTTTATTTTAATTTGTCAGTTTAGGGTTTCTCAGACCATGCAGATGGTCTAAAGAAATCTAAACTGAGGGGATCCCTGGGTAGCTCAGAGGTTGAGCACCTCCCAACGGCCCCAGGCGTGATCCTGGAGAC
This sequence comes from Nyctereutes procyonoides, assembly GCF_905146905.1. Classification (NCBI taxonomy): domain Eukaryota; kingdom Metazoa; phylum Chordata; class Mammalia; order Carnivora; family Canidae; genus Nyctereutes; species Nyctereutes procyonoides. Next base: position 59,876,855 of record NW_026575146.1, on the reverse strand, counting down.
CAGGGATCAAGTCCCACGTCGGGCTCCCTGCATGGAGCCTGCTTCTCCCTCTGCCTGTGTCTCTGCCTCTCTCTCTCTCTCTGTGTGTGTGTCTCTCATGAATAAATAAATAAAATCTTTAAAAAAAAAAAAAAAAGAAATCTAAACTGAAAAGCTTATGGTTACAAATTCTCAGAAGAGACTTTTTTCCCAAGAGCCCAACTAAAAACAGACAACACTCTTTTTCTTTTTTTTCTAGTGGGCGAATTTTTCAACAATCCATGTTGTTCCACTGAGGATGTATTTACTTGAGGGTCCTGGCTCATTCAGAAATAGTCTCACTTTTAACTCCTGGTCTTGTGGAGTCCTTAAGGCATGGCCCTTCTTTGTGTTGCTTTTAGATCTTAATTCCCTGGATTAGTAAAACTAATCCTGATCCCTCAACATCATCCTGCAGCCCAAATATCAGCTCTTATGTACACTTTGTTTTCAGTTCCTCTTTTATTTTTAACTCCTTGCATTTCCCTTACTTTCCAGCAAACTTGAGAATTAAGACACAGGTCTTCTGCAAAGATTTTTAATTTTTAAATTAAGATTCGTAAAGGAATATTTTTAAATTCCTAAAGAGAGAATAAAATTCCATTCTTAATCAGTTTTGCTAATTTCTAACTCAAGTTTGGTATCACATCTACACAAGAAATAAAAATATTTAAACTGAAATAAATTTTTGAATTTATAGATTATAATAGAATTAATCCCAAATGTCACAAGAATGTAATGTGAAATGGGAAATTAAGATAACAGTTGTTTTAAAAGGACAAAAAAGATGATAATTAGCATTTAATGACTTACAAACATCAAATCTTCATTTCTGATTTTGTGGAACACCATTTGGTTCACATTATTATGCCTCTGTAATGTTGGTGATGTTGGTACATCAGAAACGCCATTGGTTCTGAAGACTAGAAGGTTTGACTTATCTGTTAAAAAAAAAAAAAAAAAGAAAAAGAAAAAGAAGCAATGAAATAAATCTACATAACCAAAGCACATCAAGGATATAAACCGCTCCAGAGGAATAAAATGTATTCTATATATAACAAACACTTAACCACTCATTGTTCATTTTTTTAATAAATAGAAACTTATTTCAGGAACTTATTCATCGAACTTTGATGCATTTTAACCAGTTATTTCAAACATTCAAAATTGTAATGTTTTCCTTAACTAATGTAAATTTTCATGAATTTCAATGATAATTTCTAATAAACCTATTATCTCATGGGATTTTCAATCTTCTACACTTAAAAAATAAAGACAGTAAATTAAAATTCTAAAAGAGTACGAAAGTTTTTACTTAGGGACACCTGCATGGCTCAGTGGTTGAGCGCCTGCCTTCAGCCCAGAGCATGACCTGGGGTCCCAGGAGCAAGTCCCACATTGGGCTCCTTGCATGGTGTCTGCTTATCTCTCTGCCTAGGTCTCTGCCTCTCTCTGTCTCTCATGAATAAATTAATAAAATCTTTTTAAAAAAAAAAGTTTTTACTTACAACAACATATGGGAATTTGGTAGTGGAGTTTTTCAGTTCAATAAGTAACTGATGCCTTTTATAACAAGCAATTATCATTTCTTAAATGCAATTTCAGAATTATGGGACTTCAGGTCATATCTAGACAACCTAACTGAACAACCCTATGTAAGGATGCTTATGTAAGAGAAAGATGTTTTGCCTCCAGAGATGCTTCTTTCATATTTCCTTTACAAGCAATAATGAAGATGCCTTCTACCACAGACACAACCCATGAGCAGTATTTTAAAACTAGCTAGAAAATTATTTTACCTTTCAATTTTGGGGGACAGCATTTGGTAAACTGGAAAATTATGCTGTCTGAGCGAACAGTCTCCATGTGGTAGCAGTTCAAAAGATCTTTAAGATTACGGAAGCTCTTCTTGGTCCCACTGAGGTTGTATTCTCCATTTTCATTTTTTGTAATCAAACAGTGCTTATATTCAATGACATTTTCTCGCTATGTAAGTTTAATTATAAAGAGACAGAGGGAAAAAAACCAAAGTGGTCAAAACTGTAATTCTTGCGACAAAATGTTATCACACAACCAAACAACAGAACGTTTACACTGAACTGTGAATCCTAGCCTAGTACTGCTACAGGGTGATAGGAATGCCTGGTTCTACAAAAAGGTATCTGATTATAATTCCACATCCTACCTAAATGGCTTAACAGCTGATTTCCCTAAAAAGCAAGTAAAAAGGCAATGATAATGAACAATAATAATAACATCCTTAACAGTTTTCCATCATTTGTAAGATAAAATCTAAAACTATTTTATAACATATAATACCTTCCATGAGCTGGCTTCCTTCTCCAACTTCACTGCTACCAGAGCTAACATACAACCTATGTTCTAGGTATACTAAGTAACTTTAAAATTTTTAAGCAAATGTCATGTTGTTTTACACTTTGATATACATCTATGCTGGCTCTCTACCTATGAATATACATCCTCTCCTTCTGAGCAATGGACTTTTAGGCATTTCTTAACACTCAATTCAAGTATCATCCATTCCGTGAGGCCCTAACAGCCCTGACCCCAGTCTCACAAGCCAAGGTGATTACTCATTCACTGTGCCACTATTGTATCTGCACGGTTACCTCCCTATGGTGATTTTAATATTTTTCAGCTTTTCAATGTTTGTTTTATGTGCTATACTAAGAACTTAATTTACGTAGTTTTTAAACTTATTATTTAACCTCCTTGAGACCATTTAAAAAATAAAACTGACAAAATACCTCAAGTCCTTCCTACTATAAAAGCACTTTCTGGGGCACCTGGGTGGCTCAGTCAGTTAAACATCTCTGCCTTCAGCTCAGGTCAGGATCCCAGGGTCCTGGGATTGAGTGCCACATCAGGCTCCCAGCTCAGTGGGGAGTCTGCATCTCCCTCTCCCTGTGCCCCTCACCTCTCTATCTCAAACAAATAATTTTTTTTTTAAAAAAGCATTTTCTTAATTGCAATCCTTTCTATTACTGTCTACATCTGTCTATTCTAATAACAATGATCAATTTAATACTTTTTTGGTGTATCTTCCTACTTTTTCCTTTCCCAAGATACATTTCTTAAAGCAGAGCTATATCATACACTAATATACAGCCTTCATATTAGGCTATATATTACTAAGCAAATACAGTAAACATTAAAAAAAACATTTTGAATTGATAATGTAATGGATTGTTATATATATAATAAAAAGATAAATGAAATTAAGATAGTATTATATAACGCTAAACTCATTTAGTGAATAACCTATCTTATGTATTTATGGATAATTAATCTATTCTATATGCTAAATATGAGTGTATTTTCTAAAAATTAAAATAACTGAATAACCAAATCCTTACTTTCTTTACTTTTGAAAAGACAAATTTTGGAAGTTGCTATAAAGTTTCTCAAGATTTATACTATGAAACTACCTTGTAAGTGATGGTATCTTTTTAAGTATTTTAGACAGTAAACAATCTTTGATGAGATCCAAAAGTATCTGTATTAACAGTGCAGTTTCATTTTTATTTTATCTTTAAAACATGCACATTACAGAACATTATTCTTAATACTGGAAAACTGCTAGTTAACAGTGTTCTTTGTTATCAACCTATTTCACTCTAAACCTGTAACCATTACCAATAAAAGCAAAATTTACTTCTGATTCATTTAGTTCTATATGTTTTGATAACAATATCCATTTTTATGAAGAGACTTGAAAAAATGACACACTAGTAATAACCAGACATCAAAAATAAAATAAATTCTAAAGACATTATAAATAATTTTATATTTTTATACAAATCCTAGGAATTATATCCTGTTTACTAATATAGAATCCCTGAGATAAACTAAGCATTACTATGCTAGTTATCATAACCAGAGCTGTAATTCTGAGTATTAGAAAAAGAAACAATGATAAATCAACATGAAGGGGAAATCATACAGACTAAATAAAGATGTTACCTTTGCCAGAGGAGGGGTATGGGATGGGAAATAAGATTTAAAAAACAAAACGTTGCCATTAATGTGACATACTAACCTCAATGGCAAAAGTCAGGAAATATTTATTAAAGTCCTTAGGGCTGCATCGAAGTACATAGAGTCCAGTCTGATTACCTGCTTTCTTCAGTTTACTGATAGCAAAATCCATTCTAAAGGTAAAGAAGTAATTTGAATAACATAGCAAGTGCCATGACATAAAGACCAAAATGTCATCTAAGAGATCAAAAGTCAAATCTCAAATTCTCAGAATTTTTGTTTCCTCTACTTTATATGTTTATCAGTTTTAAGGAAAAATATTACAGCACCAAGCTATTTGGCAGTAAGTTCAAACTAATTTAATAGATTTTAAAAACAAATAAAAGGTATTATAAAACATACAAAATCACTCAGAACATTTCATCCATGTAAATTTTCTGCCTCCTAATTAAAAATTTAGTATTTTAAGGGTGCCTGGGTGGCGGCTGCTTAAGCGTCCACCTTCAGCTAGGGTCATGATCTCAGGGTCCTGGGATTGAGCCTCAAGTGGGGCTCCCTGCTCAGCAGGGAGTTTGCTTCTCCCCCTCCCTTTGCTGCTCCCGGCTGCTCGTGCACATACTCACTCCCAAGAAACTTCATTTAACAATATATTGTAAAGCACTTATGTCTTTTCTACCATAGCAATTACTAATATAAAAATTTATATGCATTATTTTAATATTTAATATAACACCAAAGTATAACAGAAGACCTATGGCAAGTGACAAAGACTACTCATTTTCAAAATGTGTTACATGTTTTATTGAAGCTGAACAATCTTGAAGGAAAAGTCAAAATGTCATCTATATGAAAGCAGGAAAAATCTGTTTCATTCATCGCTGTATTTCTTATATACAAAGCAGTGGCACATATCAGGTACTCAGTAAATGTTCTATAAATAAATGAAAGAACGCTTGAATGGATGGATGAATAATGAATGGATGAATGGTAGGAGTTTTTTAAATACCTAAGTTGTAGAAGGTTCAAGTAGTACAACTTTTTAATAACAATACTTATTATTAAACAGGTAAGAGGTATAGACAGAATCAAGTCTTAAACGTTAGTCAAGATATGTTTTCTCAAATATTTAATTAAGGGTAGGTTAAGGTCAAGACACACATGCTCACAAACCCAGACTATTTTTTCTGCTCAAGTCTTTCACACATGGTGCCAACTGCTATAGTACATACTGGCTGAGAGATAACTAGGACTTGGGTTAAGCAGATGTTATGCATGATAGCTGGCTTTATCCAGTATTCAGGTAAAGGTTTATAATGGGGTAGATCCATATGGTAGCTAGTAGCCACAGGTTCCTACTTAAATATAAAGTTATTAAAATTAAATTTAAAAATGCAGTTCTTCAGGGAGCCTGGATGGCTCAGTTAAGAGTCCAACTCTTGATCTCAGCTCAGGTCTAGATCTCAGGGTCATGAGTTCAAGCCCCACCCAGTATGAAGCCTACCTAAAAAATTTAATAAATAAATTAAAATTCAGTTCCTCAACTGCACTAGTGACTACTGTATTACACAGCACAGAAACAGAACATCTTCATTTTCATCATTAAAGAAAGTACTACACAGCATCAGTCTTAGAAATTGGGACATCATATACATCTTGTGTTCAAAGCTTTCAGTAGGAGTTGGATTATCCAAAAATAATAATGATCATCAAATTTTGCATTGTGGTTCCTCCGCAGTATTTTAAAATTAATGAAATAGAAGCTGGAAAATTTCTTAATACCCAAGAATGAATTAAGTGCACTGAGGTAACTAAATGCCAAACTGTACAATTTAGAAGTATTATTGATTGGGATACAAGTAGCAAATTATACCCTACATAATTCTAATTCTTATGTAATCTGATTGCAAATAGACTTTTGTTTTTTAAAAAAAGAGAAACTTTATGCACATTAAGGTAGTCTTTTGTTCCTAAACTCCTACACCTATGTATCACTTCATTATGTAAAATTCTTGTTAACATCTCATTGACTTTTTAAAAAATTTACTTTTAAAGTGGGTATTACTCACAAAATTGGGCCATGACAGTTGCTTTGTATATTTTCAAGGACCATTGGAGGTGCTACTTCTTTACAGAGGTAATGATGTGCATCTGCAGTTAATCTATAATAGCCATCAATTAATGACACAAAGGACAAAGCTTCTCTTAATGAGCTAAGTTCAATTTCCTAAGCAGAAAAAAGAAAATAATAAGTATCATTTAAAAAGTCAGCTGCATGTTACATACTGAAAATTCTCTTCACTTTGTTATTATATTAATTCTCCTAAATTTTCTTCTAAATTGTTCAAATCTTTTATAGCTCTCAATTACCCAATCTGAATTATAAATTCTTAATGTATGATATTTAAGACCCTCTCAAATATGGGCTTGTCATATCTTTATAGTTCACTTTTCATCCATAACTTTACTATATTTCCCAAAACCCCATTAGACAGATATGCCAGTCATCTCAATTAGAAATCTATCTAATCTGATATAAAAGTCTGTACTACTTAGAAATTATGAGCATTTATTTTTATATACCAAGTATATACTGCTAGGTTAAAACATTCATACTGTAAGCTCAAATAAATGTATGTAGTATAATCAAAAATCACATAAAGGTATGCTATCATTATATCATACATACATAAGTGAGCATTTAATCAGCCTAAAATACAACATCTTATTTAATGGAAAAAACACTTATTTAATGGAAGCAACATCTTCTAAAATCAGGAATAAGATAGTCCAATACTTAATGTGTTGTATTATATTTAATCAACATAATTAGACCACAGGAAAAAATATATAAGAATAGAAATTAGAAACAAGCAGATAAAACTATTTAATTTGGAGATTATATGATTGTATACTTGGGGAACCCTAAAGAAGACAGCTACAAAACTACTACAACACAAAGATAATTCATTAAGATAGTACAATAAAAAAATCAATAGCTTTTATATACATAAAAAGTAGTCAATTAGATTATATAATGAAAAAAATAGCCTCATTTATATCAGTACACACACAAAAACAGTACCTAGGATTAAACTTCACCAAAAAATGTGCAAAATAATTTTTAGAAAAACTTCAAAATGCTCTTGTTAAAATGCAACTTTTTATTTGAATATAGAGAGGATTTACATGTTCTTGGAGAGGAAAATTCAACATCATAAAGTTGTAAAAATCCTCCTTAAATTAACTTTCTAATTTGTTACAATCCCAACAAAAGTACCAACAGGTACTGGCAGAAAAGGCAAATACGAGATTCAGAAAACCAGGGATCTGAAACCAGATTATTTTCTTTCAGAAAATCTTTCCCAGGATGATAAGAGAAGGATGCTCAAGGATTACAGCTGTGTATGGCCTAAAGAGCTTCCAGCCCAGATGAGATAGCAAAACCAGTGTTCAAGGAGGGACTTTTCCAGGAAATAAACAGAAGTGATATAACATTTGACTATGTGAAATGTGTTGAGCAGTGAGCTACTTACAGAATTCCCATAGGGAGTAGAGAGAGATATAGAAAAAAGTATATATACAAAGGAAAAAAATTAAAGTGATTAACTCCTAGAAAAACAAAAATTTGCACAAGAATGGAGATGTGATTACAGAACACTGCTTGCCTCAGTAATGAACGATATTTACTTACAATGAGAACATAGAATACAGATTTATACCAAAAAGTATAATGAGAGACATGTGTGATGTATCAGAACTATAACAGGTATTTACCTACACAATTAGGCCAAAAAATAGATACTAGGGATGCCTGGGTAGCTCAGTCAGTTAAATGTCCAACTCTTGATTTTGGCTCAGGTTCTGATCTCAGGGTCATGAAATCAATCCCCATGTCCAGTACCATGCTGGGTGTGGGGCCTGCTTAAGATTCTCTCTCCCTCTACCCCTCCTCACCCTGCTCAAGCTATCTCTAAAAAATTTTTAAATTTTAAGAATAGGTACTAAAAACCCAGAAACAAGTTAAAATACTGAAGAACTACAAATCTGTACCCCAAAGGATTAATATTCAATATATATTGAGAAAAAATGCTGTAAGCCAATTAAAAAACAGAAAAGAAAATTAGTCAAAGGATAAAAAGACAATCCACAGAAGAAGAGATACAAACAGCTGGCTTGTAAACACATGAGAAATTTCTCCATCTCAGGTTCTAACTAAAAAATGAAATATAATACAGGAGAGCAATATTTGTCCCATCATTTTTGCAAAATATTTAAAAACTGGTAACACCCAAGGATGCTTCAATGAACACGGGGTACAATAACTCTAAGGTAGTGACTGTTTCCTTTGGATATATACCCAGAAGTAAAATTGCTAAATCAAGATGTTAAGTTTTATGTGAAGTGTATTTTACCATATATTTAAGATAAAAAGAAAGACAAGGAAAAAACGCCAGAATAAAGAGTAAAAGGATGGTTTTAAAAAGTGTAACTAATATATAACAGACTGGAAAAAGGAAATAATAAGCAAAAATTTCTCATACATAGCAATAGTTTGTTAGAAAGAATATATTGAGAAAAGGTTCTTAATCCTATTAAGTAGCAGAAAAAGCATAATATATCATGAATAGAATTCAGCAAGAAACATGATATATCAATATTAATAACCATCATTACTGAAAAACATAAAACAATTATTGGATACAAGGGAGAAATACAGTGTATCCCTTACATAGAAAATGTACTATGGTAAAGAAATGTCCATTCTTCCCAATTTAATCTTTAGAGCCATTCTAACAAAATGTAAATGCAGTACTTGGAGGAGCTTTAGGACTACTCAACAAGCAAGGTAGTGTCCCACTGAAGGGCTTAAGTTGTCAAGTCATGCATTTGCATTTACATAGGCCCTATCACTTAACTAACACCATGATCTTGGAAAGTTACTTTACTTCTTTATGTTGCAGACTTCAAAATAAAGCCAACGGGTCCAAATACCATCCCATAAATTAGTTCTTTACATTACTACAGGATGTTCACATTAGCATGAATAAACTCTTCTAGAAATACTTTTTTATAAATATCAGATTTACAGAATAAAGGTATACCCTGTTTCAGTGCACTTCACTTTATTGCATTTCTCAGATATTGCCTTTTTTTTTTTTTTAAACAGAGTGAAGGTTTGTGACAACCCAGCAACAAAATCAAGTCTTTTGGCACCATCGTTCCAATGGCAGTTCCTCACTACTTGTCTAGGAGATGGGCAATGAGATTAATGTTTTCATGCCTACTAACATATCATCCGTTCAACAGCCTGTGGATCAAGGAGTCATTTCAATATTCAAGTCTTATTATCTAAGAAATATACTTCTTAAGGCTATAACTGCCATATATAGTGATTTCTCTGCCAGGATTGAGCCATCAATTGAAAATCTTTTGGAAAGGAGTCACCTACCATTCCAGATGCCAATTAGAATATTTGTGATTCGTGGGAAGAGATCAAAATATCAACATAAGGAGGAATTTGGAAGAAGGTGATTCCAACCCTCAAAGATAAGTTTGAGGTGTTCAAGACTGCAGAGGAGGAAGTAACTGCAACAGTGGTGGAAACAGCAAGAGAATGAGAAGTAGAGCCTGAATGTGGGGTGCCTGGTGGCTCAATCAGTTGAGCATCCGACTCGTGTGATTTTAGCTCAGGTAATGATCTCATGGGTTGTGGAAGAGACCCCGTGTCAGGCTCTGTGCTCAGTACAGAATCTGCTTGGGATTCTGTTCCTCTCCCCCACACCCCGATTGCATACATGTGCTCTAGCTCTCTTTCTCTCTCTCTCTCAAATACATAAAATCTTTTAAAAATTTTTTAAAGTTTTTTTTTTTAATGTGACTACAATCTCCTGTATAACTTGAATGGATAAGTTGATTCTTACAGATGAGCAAAGAAAATGGTTTGCTTTTCAGTTCGGGTTTGTTGTTGTTGTTGTTGTTGTTGTTTTTCTTAAGATTTTATTTATTTATTTGACAGAGAAAGAGGGAGAGACACACAGCACAAGCAGGGGGAGGAGAGGGAAAAGCAGGTTCACAGGACCCCGGGATCATGACCCGAGCCAAAGGTAGACAGGCACCTCAGAAAGTGATTTTTTGAAATGGAAACCTACCCGTGGTGAAAATGCTGTGAAGATTGTTGAAATAATAACAAAAGATTTAGAATATTACATCAACTTAGTTGATAGAGCAGTGACTTGGTTTGAGAGGATTAACCCTAATTTTGAAAGAAATTCTGTGGGTAAAATGCTATCAAGCAGCACACATGCTAAAGAGAAATCACTCGTCAATTGGCAAACTTCACTGTTGCCCTATTTTAAGAAATTTTGCCATAGCCAACCCCAACCTTCAGTACACAACACCCTGATCAGTCAGCAGTCATTAACACTGATACAACCTACTCCACCAGCAAAAAGATTATATAATTCACTGAAAATTCAGATGATGGTCAGCATTTCTTAGCAATAAAATATTTTTTAATTAAGGTATGTACATTTTTTAGACATAATGCTATTACATACTTAATAGATTATAGTGCAGTGTAAATATAACTTTTATATGCACTGGGAAACAAAAAAAATTTCATTTGACTTGCTTTATTGCAGTATTTACTTTATTATGGTGGTTCAGAATTGAATCCACGCTATCTCCAAGATATACCTATAAATATTTAGATATATTTATACAATACACATGTATATTTTTGATATTTATAGGATAAATATTTCTTCTATTAATTCCACACTGCGGGTGGAAATTATTAATCATCCTTTCACTGATCCATGAAATACTTATCAAGCTCTGTCTAAAGTAGGTCCTGGAGGACTATGCAAGGTGGAGAGAGTAAAAACACATACCCCAAAATGATCCTTACATTCAAGAAGCTGATAGTCTAGTAGTAGTTAGTAGCTGCACACTATTTACATATTTTTACCCAAGAACAGTAAAGTACGCGGACTAAAATGAATTTAAGTTAGTTACAATTTTAGTAAATATAACCCGAAAATAAAGCAGGTAATATAGATACTGAAGCTAAACGAACACATAACATTATTGTGATGTTTTAAGTCCTGAGGTCAAAAAATACATGAGTTAAAAAGAAAACAGAGCCAGACAAGTAGTCAATTTAAGAGAAGAGTATAAAGGAATTTATTTTCCCTTTCAATTAAAACAAGTGGGATTTCTAACTATACTTATCACGGTGAACACTGTGTAAGCATAGAATTATCAAATCATGATGAAATGAAATGTTTATCTGAAAATGTTTATCTGAAACTCATATACAACATTGCATGTCAACTATACTTTAATAAAAAAAAATTTAAAAATAAAAAATAAGCTGATAATCAAAGAAAGAGAAAGAATTAATATTTTAGAACCAATCATGTGTTTCAGCTCGGGTAGGGCTAACCTGGGATTGGCTTAGACTATTATATGAATCCCAGAAAGCATTTCACCATTCCTACTTTAATTACGCAGTATGATTGGATGATGCACATCCCTACTGGTTAAAAAAAAAAAAAAAAAAAAAAGAATATAGTCTGGAATGAGCATTACAACAGGGAATTACCACAATACAGAGTGGGTGCAGAGGGAGCTGGGGAGAGTAACTGTTCCTTGCTAATCACAAAAATGAGTGAAAAACACATTAATGTTCAAGAAACTCTGGGAAGACAATGTTGGTAGTAATACAAAAAGCCAGATAAAACCAAAACCTTACTAAACTGATATTTATATTTAAAATTATAATAAAAAAATAAAAATAAAACTATAATCAGAACTCCTATGACCAAATAACTTTGGTATTAAGATTCTAAAATACTTATTTCTGACAACAAACAGAATCATTATTTGGTTATAAAGCAAACTTACCAGATTTTTACCATCTTGCTTATGGATAGTTACAATTCTACTTTCATTTGAGCCTTCTTGGCTTGCTTGCTTAATAGTAACATCAATAATATCAGGAAAGTCACAATATAACTGTAAATCCTATAATTAAGAGCACTTGAAATTAAAAACAGGTAGAACTAAGGGAATCATTTTAAAATAAGACTTATGAAGGGTAAAACATTCATTCCAAATTCTTTAAAATACTGATAGTAACTAAATGTGATTCTCTCCCTCAATAATCTAATCCAAAGACTTCACTGTATCTTGCTTTGACTTAAAAATGAGAGCACTAAAGGGTACTAGGAACCTAATTATGCTACAGTTCTCTTCAATCCAATCAACATCAATAGGAATCATTGTCAGAAAGCTGAAAGTTTAACCACCAAAGAATGAAGGTAAAAATAAATCTTTAATAATGACCTAAGAACAACAGATATGAACAAACTTAAAACTTACAGTGCAAAACTTAAAAAGACTAACTTACCAACAATCATAGAATCAATTACAATTAATCTTTTCCAATTACATTTTATCATTGTGCCTCTTATCAATAATAGCAAAATTTTAAAGAGGCAAAACTATCTTGAAAATCACTTAGAATTCAAGCCTTTTTGAAAACTATAAGAACACCATTACTAATATTTGTCATAAAAAAATTAAAAAACCATTTACGAACAATGAAAAAGGATTATAGATATGACCTTGACGGCTTCACACTGTTAAAAACTTCTAACAATGAGAGAACTGCAAGACCATGTTTAAATGAGTAAAATTACTCTGTCTCAATTGCCATTCAATTAAAGTAACAAAGAATGAGAACGTATCATTAAGGATTACCTGTTCTGTCAGTGTCTCACTTTCTTTACGTTTCCCTCTTGACCACTGAATTCCACCGTTTCCAGTTATTATAATGGTTGCAAAAATCTCCTCACCTGAAGGACCTCTTCCAGGTTCTTTTACTTCAAATTGCTCTGTGTAGAAGGCAGACTGAAGAGTTTCCAGATTTATAAGGTACTTAAGTTTCAAGTTTCTGGCAGTGGCTTTGCAATGGCTGAATTGCTCAATAAATCTGCGAAATCTGTACCTTATTCGTTTCCTTGTCAAAATATGATAGTCTTGAATCTTTGCTCGAACACATTTGGGTAAGAATGTCTTGTAGCTAGGGATAAAGAGCACACACAGAGAAACAAAACAAATGGAAGATGAACTCTAAGATGAAATCAAAAGAAAAATTACCACTTTTCTCCACGATAAGTAAATACTGCAGTGCAGTGGTCAAGTGGAGAAAGGTGACACCTTTCTGCCACCATCTATCAGTACAATATAAAACCTTAAGGTTGGGACTCCCGAGTGGCTCGGTGGTTTAGCGCCTGCCTTCAGCCCAGGGCGTGACCCCGGAGTCCCAGGATCGAGTCCCACATTGGGCTCCCTGCATGTAGCCTGTTTCTCCCTCTGCCTGTGTCTCTGCCTCTCTCTGTGTGTCTCTCATGAATAAATAAATAAAATCTTAAAAAAAAAAAAAAACCTTAAGGTTTTGTCTGATGATGTGAACACATATAAAAGTTCCCAATTACCATAAATTTTTAGAAGAGGATAATTTTCTTCCCCTAATGAAATGAAGACTTAGTCTAGTAAAGGAATCTCTAAAAATTTCTCTGATTATCTTATACATCTTTTTTTAGCATTGTGTTGCAAATGTTTCCTATGATGCTGTACACCAAAATTTATGTGTATTTTGGAAACTGTTACATTTTGTTGGATTCTATTGTTCATGACGCAAACATACTTCTTTTGTATACCTTACTTTCTATGCCATTTTCACTAACTCCTAATAATTCCTTTGCAATCAAAACGATTCCACTTAGAAATATTCTCTTTTTGGGACACCTGGATGGCTCAGCGGTTGAGCATCTGCCTTCGGCTCACTTCCTGATCCCAGGATCCGGGATCAAGTCCCACATGGGGCTCCTTGCAGGGAGCCTGTTTCTCTCTCTGCCTATGTTTCTGCCTCTCTCTCTCTCTCTCTGTGTGTGTCTCTCATGAATAAATAAATAAAATCTCTAAAAAAAAAAAATTCTCTTTTGAACTTCTATCTCTATGTAAAATATCTTACAGAAGAAAGATAACTTCCCTTCTGTGCAAATATAGGACAAATGAAGAACACTGTATTTTTGAAGGAACAACTGCATTAAATTTGCATTCCTTCACATATGCTAATTCTTCTTCGTATCACCCATCTCTCCTTTCTGGTTGGCTCTTATTCCAAAAGTCTCAGCTCAAGCATCATCAAATCCAGAAACTTTTCTCTATGACTATGTTAGATGATCCTCCCTTTGTGTGATAGTATTCTGTGCAGCACTCCATAATTTCACTTCTCACTCTATCCTGTATTTGAGTATTTGTAGCTAGTGCTTGATCTGGCTCATGCTGAGAACTTATTATTACATTTTAAGACTACTTAGCTGATTGCTAAAGAGTTGTCATTAAAAATTAAGTTCTATAGAGTTATAAACAAATTACAGTAAAAATATAGGTAATACTCAAAATATTATCACTTCCTAATTATTTTACATTTTAAATTGCTAAATTTTACTGTTACTTATGCTTCTGAGGTTGTTTATATCTCTTATACATGAGCAATGAAAAAGATTTGCTATTGCTCGCCTCTTTCCAATTCTACATTCAGGCACATCAGGTTGATACTCTTAAACTGGTCACAGGGAGGATTTATACCATGGATATCAGCAAAGATGACAAATCAAATTTCTGGGGTTTTTTGAGAACTAGTTGTTAAGCATTTGCCAGCAATACCATTGTTTCTTCCCTTCCCCAGTCTGCCTGAACCCCACTGAAGAACACTCAGTTTTGTACTCAAGTGGCAGAGCTGCTGGAGAGTCATTTGACAAGGGAGACAGGGCAGTATAAAATCATAATCACCAATTTCAAACATGCTTTCAGCACTACCATCAATTCAACAACACCTTTCTGTCAACTAATTCTCCCAGGTTCCACTATGTCAAACCCTCTCCAAGTTTCTCAAACCGCCTATCTTTCTTCTGCCTCAAACCTCAGCTGCATTCCTTACATTCAGCATCTCTGTTTTAGGGGGGAGAAAAGCTTCTTTCTGTTAGCAAATCTACATACGTTTGTACTCATTCCCTCCTCCTTCCCACCTAATACAACAAATGAGGTATAAACCAGCAATGGAAAGCCACTTCCTAGACATGTATTTACCTACAGCCTCTTCCTCTGATATATATTCACCTTCCGGTGACTTTTAGTATTGTTTCTCTTCAATCTACAAAATATTAAGTTCGTCCTACCTTAATGTAAAATTTATTTGTCCCACATATCCCTTCAGCTACAGCCGATGTGGCCTGATTTTGACAGAGTTTATATAGCCATTTCCATTTACTCTTCAGTTCACTCCAGTCTAGCTTCTGCTCCATCATTCCATAGAAAATGCTTTTGCTAAAATCAAGAAAAACTTTCATGTTGCTAAAACCAAATTCCCCTATTCATCTCCCTTGTCATTTTTCAGAAGCATCCAACACTACTGATCATTCTCTCCTTCAACTCTCTCCCTTTAGCTTTCCTGATTTTATTTCTGTCTCCTGGGATACTTTTCAACCTTCTTTTCTCAGGTTCATTCTTCTTTACCAGGTGATTAAGTTCCTCAAGTCTTAAGGCTCTCTTCTCTTACTTGTACTCTTTCTCTCTAGATTCTCATATGCATATGACTGATAGCTGTCTCTAGCACTGACCTCTAGACTCTTCCATAGGCAAACCAATCTATACATTTAATTTAAATGTCTCACAATCGCCTTAAACAATGTGTCAAACCAAACTCACAAGTCTTGCTAATTTCCTCCCTTAAAAGATCCTTTTACAGCATTTCCTAAGTAAACAACACTGCAATTCACTGGAGACCCAGGAATCATCCTTGATGTCACCTTCAACTTTCCATTCATCACCACGTTCCCGAGTTTACCTTCTAAATACTTCTCTTATTTACCAATTTTTCTCATTACTGGCCTTATCTCCTGGAGGAAAATACTGTAATGGTCTTGGTCTCTGGGCAGCCGGCATTTCAACGTACTCTTCTACTGTCTGATTTTGTTTTCTACAATGGATTCATGGGGATCTTTAAAAATCACAAATCTAATCATTTCACCATTGCTTAACACTCCTACATAGTTTCTAAGTGCTGGTAGGTTTGTCAACATGCCCTTAAGGTTCTGTAGATTCTGTCTAACCCCTGCTTTGCCTCCTACTAACTCTTTGGTCTCTAGCCATACTCTCTTCACTTTTCCTATGCTCCTTTCTGCTACAAAGGCCTTTTCCTCTCCACACACTCCATCACTCCCCTCTCTCTGCCCATTAAATTCTCCACTTCTTTTCAGATCTCAAAAGTCACACTCTATTCATAACAATTATATATTTCTTTTTCTAAAAAAAGATTTTATTTATTTATTCATGAGACACACACACACACAGAGAGAGAGAGAGACAGAGAGAGAGAGAGAGAGAGAGAGGCAGAAACACAGGCAAAGGGAGAAGCAGGCTCCATGCAGGGAGCTCGACGTGGGCCTCGATCCCAGGTCTCCAGGATCAGGCCCTGGGCTGAAGGCAGTGCTAAACCGCTGAACCACCCGGGCTGCCCTATATTTCTAAATAAATATATAAAATGTTGTGCCCAAGATTGCAAATCCAAGAAACCACCGAGGAGCCAACACCGATATAATCACATGAGAGTTTATTAGCAAGCTTGAGCCTGGGTCCAAGTATACCCGTCACAGCGGAGCAGGGACTTGGACCCTGAGACCAAAAAAGCATAGTAGTGTTACAGGGGTCCGTGGCCAATGAGATTGTAACATACGTAGAAAGTTGCACAGTCATGTTGGTCCACACACAGGTGGCCAATTGAATTACGATTCACCCTATAGTGACCATTTGAACTGGCCTATTATTCTGGTTAGAATTGGTGCACAGGTTTGGCGGGCAAAGGAGGGGTTTTCATTCCTTGGCTGGTTAAAGGTCAGAGGTCGCGCATTCCTAGGTGTTTTGGTTTCTGATAAGGGTGTGCTTAATAGCTAAACTAGGGTGAGGGAGTGCCTTAAACAATAGGCAGGTCGTGGGGGGGTGGGGTTTACATGAGATGGCGAGGGTAGCACAAAATGGAGTTAGTCCTGCTCTGCTTGTCTAGGGGTAGGGGATTTTTGTTAGATTTCCTGGGTCCCACATAAAATTTAATAAAAGTCTAGATAGCATACAAGAAAACCTCAGGAAGTTTAGAATAAATAGTGAAAAGACTTAAACATAGAATCAGAAATACAAATGATTCTTGCTTTATCCACTTCTGTCAAAAACACTGGTTACCAAGAGCCTTACTAAATCTGAATGCAATTTACATAGCATCTTACAAAAATGCAATACAGAGTCATCAATGGCTACTTAATAAGGCTTTTGAAAATGTATTTGGATATAAAAAGAGGAGTTTAAAATAAGAACAAAAAACGTTTTCCACACTGATGCTTCCATGAAGGACCAGACATACTTCCTTTGAGAATACCACAGGAACCTGTGGATCTTGAATATGGTGAATCCACTACAGCATCATGCTATCAGAACCAGACTTGTTAGAAACACTAAAACTTTTTCAAGAGAAAAGTTAACTCTTGAAGCATAAAAAGTTTTTCCTCATGCTTTTCTTATATTGAGTTTTTAAAGAATGCTAAAATTGAGGCTCCAAAATGCTCTGAAATTGAGCCTTGCCTTAGAAACTACACTATTGTTTGAACTGTAAAATGATATCTGCATCTTATTATTATAATTGGGGTAGGCCATTGGAAGCTCTATTATTTACTCAGTTTTTTAGAAAGGGAATCCAGTGAGAAGTAGCTCAGTTGCTGTGTAAGTAGCCTTGGTCCTGACCTAATGTTTACAAATGCAGCAGCCTCCCTTAAACTCTGCGTTCTCCGGCTTCTCTTCTTCCCTCCCTTTAGCAAACGGGATTTTAAAGACCAAATGCAGAATGAAAACACAAAAGTCTTATGTCTTTCCTTTACTTTCTGTACTCTAATACCTAAGCCATAATTCCAGTTAGGAGCTGGCATACAAAAAAGTATCTATTACACACAC
Source organism: Nyctereutes procyonoides (assembly GCF_905146905.1). Classification (NCBI taxonomy): domain Eukaryota; kingdom Metazoa; phylum Chordata; class Mammalia; order Carnivora; family Canidae; genus Nyctereutes; species Nyctereutes procyonoides. The sequence continues at coordinate 59,858,768 of NW_026575146.1, read as the reverse complement.
ATGCACAAAGAGGTGCACACACACACATATGAGCATACACAGAGACATGTGCTCACAGACACAGATAATGCACAGACACACAAAGATGTACCTTACATGCATTATTTTTTAAGTCTGAAAAGAACATATATTTAATTATACTAATCAGAGATCCATACCCTACTGGATATTTCTGGAAACAAAACATTTATTTCATTCTGCCAACAACTAGTCATTTATTTATTCTCCCATCAATCTTAAATACTTTAACAATGAGTAGAGCTTCTTGATTAGTTCTCAGAAATAAGCACTAGGGGCTCAATGGTAAAGCGTCTGCCTTTAGCTAGGTCATGATCCCGGGGTCTTGGGATCAAGTCCAGCATCAGGCTTCCTGCATGGAGCCTTGCTTCTCCTTCTGCCTATGTCTCTGCCTCTCTCACTGTCTCTCTCTTGAATAAGTAAATAAAATCTTAAAAAAAAAAAAAAAAAAGAAAAAGAAAGAAGCACTAGATGTGAATTCAGAAAACATCAGTTGACTTGTATCCAGAATATATATAAAGAACCCTCACAACTCAGTAATAAAAAAAATCTTGAGTTGTACATTTTAAATGGGTGAACTTTATGGTTAAGGCTTAACAGACATCTGAAAACAAAACAAGAATACTTAAAACCAAACAAAGAAGAAACAGAAACGGATATCCCACAAACTGGGTATGTAACTGTTTTTAAGGCATTTAGTAAAGGAGTGACTAAAACCAGATTTGAGAGAAGGATTTCAAGAAGTAAAGAAAGTTTAACCAAATTCATAACACCCTCAAACTTTTAATCCTGAATATACAATCTGTAAAATATGTATTTAGTCTTCAAACTTAAAAAAACCCTCAAAGAACTCTTTTAATCATAATATTATACAACTTTTTTTTTTAATATTATACAACTTTTTAAAAAAAAGTAGAAGTCTTACAGCCATTAAAGCTGGGCTGTAGCAGCAGTATTTAAAAAAAATATATCCTGTTAGGCATGACAAAATTCAACATTCAAAAGAGTAATCTGGAGAATGTGGAATGTGGATCACTTATAAGAGAATCTGCTGGATCAGTTATAACATGAATAAGGTCTAAGGATCTAATGTAAAACATAGGGACTCTAACTGGTAACACTGTAAGGTAGAAATGAAATTTGCTAAGAGAGTTCAAACATTCTTATCAAAAAATTAAAAAAGGAAATATAGATAAATATGTGAGGTGATTGGATGTGTTAATAAACTAGATGGAGGAGTTCTCTCACCATGTATACTTACATCAAGCCATCACGATGTACATTTTCAATCATCTTACAATTTTATATCAATGACTTCAATAAAGCTGAAATTTTTAAGAAAATTCTCTGGAGAACTTGTGAAGATTTGTATTTGTGAGCTTCACGTCAGATTTACCGAATCCAAATTCTTTGGTAGTGCTCAAAAATCTTCAATTTTAACAAGCACTTTAGGTGATACTAATTCAAGTAAAAGATGGGCCAATATTTGAAAAATGCTGCTTCAAAATTACTGATACAACTTGAAAATCTGCTATCAGAAATCATGCCTCCAAGTGTTTATCACCCTAACTTTATCTACTCTTTTTAGAATAAATGAATCAAATTAATAGGTATTGAACATCTATATTTTCTGTAGTACTCCAATAATTTTTTTAAATTCTAAAATAAATCAGTACTCAAGATATAATGTACAATATGATCACTATAGGTAATACTGCTGTATGGTATACAGTGAAGTTTTTAACAGAGTAGATCCAAAGAGTTCTCATTGTAAGGACAATTTATTTTTCTTTCTCTTTTTTTATATCTATATGGGACGATGGATTAATTAATTTATTTTGGTAATTATTTCACAAATATGTAAGTCAAATCATGATGCTGTACATCTTAAACTTATACAGTGCTATATGACAATTATATCTTAATAAAATTGGAAAAAAAATGAAAAATAATTTTTTATCTCACAAAGTATGTGTTGTACACAAGGAAGAAAAATGCCTATGTAACTTTATTATAAAACCAAAAACATTTGACACAGAAAATACAATTAATTATAGGAAAAACTCCAACTGTTTACAGTTATGTATATGGATTTACATAAAGAAACTACCTGATAGAGCTATAGATATCCAATGGGGTTTGATCCTTCTCTTTGGCTAGTCTCATCATATCTAGCACAGCCATTCCAAGACATTCTTCCTGTGTTTCATGAGTCACGGGTATTTTTATCCATCCATGTAAAAAATCATGCCGCCACTACAGGAAAAAAATTTAGAAGGAAAAATCTCTTAAATATCACTATCACATTTTAATCTATCGTGTTTTAACCTACAATTTCTAGAACATATGCATTTAAAAGAACGTCAGCTCCTTCCTTGATTTTCAATTATTTTGCCAAAAGATTTTAGCAAAAGTTTTTTTTGTCAACGGAAACTGATTTAAAATGAGTTCCCCATTATACAGTGCATATCATGTCAATCTATTTCACTGCCTGAATCTTCAAACTATATCTTCCACATAAAAATTACCTAAAATAAAACAGATATTAACTAATTAAATATGTAACTAGTTCGAAATATGTTCAAAGCATTATACTAGGTAGGACTGTGTGAGATACAAAAAAATATAAGATGGATTTCAATCCTCAAGGAGACTAAAATCTAGCAAGAAAGCTAAAAACGTAAACAAAATATTATAATGCCAGATACACTATGCTAAATGCCACACAACAGATGCTTCAGGAATTTAAAAGAAGTTGAAACTATATCTAGTTGAGATAATCAGGGAAGGTTTCATGGAAAATTCAAAACTTCACGTAGTCTTAAGAGATGAAGAGATTTTTGGACACAAAAAAGGGTGATAAAATAGGGAGGAATGATACCAAAACAAAGCATAGGCATGTCCATAGTTTGGTAGGGCATACAGTTTATGTAAGGAAACAATGTGGATTAAAACTTGGAAAAGTAAGTTGGGGTCAAACTGTAGATACCCTTGAATGACTTGATCCTAAAAAGCAATAGACAAACATTTTCTCACAGCACCTTTTCTTAAAGTATCATGCTTCTTCCACTCCACTGGTCAGAAGTAGTAATGATAAAAGTGCTTTAAGAAAATAAAGTGTATTTAGTGAGACTCATTAGGAGGTTGCTGTAATGGTTCAGATAGGAGATAATAAGGATCAGTTGTAGGGAATAGAAGACACTAAAAGGGTCTAAAAAAAAAAACTTGTAACTTTATCACTATATAGAAAAATGAAAAAGAAAAAACAGAAATTCCAAGATTTTAGTCTAGATGATTTAGGAACATGGAAATGAGAATGAACATGTAATAGGAGAAAGGAAAGGCAAAACATGATTTTCTTGGTAAGAAAGGTAAGAACTAGGGCAGCCCCAGTGGCTTAGTGGTTTAGCGCCACCTTCAGCCCAGGGCGTGATCCTGGAGACCTGGGATGGAGTCCCATGTCGGGCTCCCTGCATGGAGCCTGCTTCTCCCTCTGCCTCTCTCTCTCTCTCTCTCTTAATAAATAAATTAAAAATATTTTTTTTAAAAAAGTAACTAAAATATTAGCTGAAATACCAGTATTTAACCAAGGTTTTAAACTGGATAAGAGAAATATAGGGCCATTCTCTTTATTTCATATATGTATCTCCTTTAATGTGATAACTTACCTCATAAAATTAAAGTTTTACACAAATTCTTTAAAAATAATTTTATTAAAAAAATAGGGGTACCTGGGTGGCTCAGCCTGTGAAGCCTATGTCTTCAGCTGAGGTCATGATCTCAAAATCTGGGATCCTTCTAGATCCAAGCCCCATGTCTGCTCAGAAGGGAGTCTGCTTCTCCCTCTCCCTCTGCCCCTCTAACCTCGCTTGTGCTCTCTCCCTCTCTCAAAACAATAAAATTTTAGAAACTAAAAAGACTCTCTCAAATGAAATTTAATTTTAAAAATTAAAAAATTTCAAAAAAATTTATTAAAAGAAATACTCATTTAAAAATATATTTATTAATTTCCTATTAATAAATTAGAAAACATTTTAGTGCAAAAAAATCCTATATTGTTTCAAAGGCACAAACCATGAAATAACCAGTATTAACCAAAACAAAAGCCTAACGTTGGTAATAATACAAACTTTATTTAGGGAAGGAGTTAGATTTCATTTTGCTAAAACTTCTCTCAGCACACTTTTAGAAATCGGGCAAGTAAATTATTCTGATTAAGATAACTGATGGGGGAGAGAAGGGGGGGAGGAGGGGCGGCGGCGGCCAGAGCCTGGAAGCGCGGGGAGCCGGGGAGCCGGGCCAGCCGGGCCAGCCGGGCCAACGAGCGCTGTACTTCTGCCGCTGTACTTCTGCGGGAGCATCCGCGCGGCCGCGAGGACCGGGCGCTGTACGGGGCGCTGTATGGGAGGATCGTGTCGAGGCTGCGGCGCTGCGGCGCTTCGGGGCGGTGCTCACGGAGCACGTGGCGGCCGCCGCCGAGCTGGGCGGGCGCCGGGAAGAGGCTGCTGGGGGTGACAGGCTCATCTAGAAGCAGGACCTGGCTTGGCTGCAGCAGGCATGTGTTGGTGGCAGAAGTGACCCAGCCATCATTGGGTGTGGGCTATGAGCAGGACCAGGCCGTGGCCCTCAATAAACGGATCTTGTGCCTCTTCCGTCCGCAGTCTGGCCGAGTGCTTTCAGCCATGATCCGGGGAGCGGCAGACGGCTCAAGGTTCCAGGTGTTGGGACTATGAAGAGGGCCAGGTGGAGGCCATGCTGGATCAATACTTTGGGGCTGACCCTCCCTAACAGGTGGCTGCCTCCCCTGACCCAACTGCTTGCCTTAGCCCCACTTTGTTAATTCTTCTAATCCCAGACTCTTAGTACCCTTCCCACCTCATAGCCCCAGTACCAAATTAAAAGGATGTTTAAAATTCTGAAAAAAAAAAAAATAATAATAAGATAACTGATGGTTAGGTAATTCTTTTTAATACCTTACTTTTGTTCCATATACTGTATAGGACCATAGTATAATAAATTATGTTCATGAAGATATTCTGTGGAACTTATACCCAAAAGACAATAAAGATAGGAAAACCATTAAAAGCAACACTAAGAGCATAATCAACAAATGCCCCTTAGAGAAAAATTACAAAAGAAATAGAGTCCCAATGCCAAAGCATACTATATTTTAAACGATCCTTCCTTTATAAATGCAACGTATACCAATAACAATTTCCCTTAATTGTACCTGTAGGAAAGTACTTTTTCATTTGGGTAGCTGACAACATTTGAATCAAAAAATTTCACCTACGTCCAACCAAAAAAAAAAAAAAAAAACAGAGTTGCAAAATCAGAAATGAACCAAAGAAACAACAGGAGCAAATGTACTTTTTTTCTTGCTGAATATATATGAATTCATTAAAGATGGTTCACATAGCAGCAAATTATTTGCTGAGTCACCATATTTGATGGTATCAAGGCAATCCTGAGAAGAAAATGAATTCACAAAGGACATCTAACCTTTGGCTTTTATTAGCTTACCTTTTCCAAACTTATCTTTCTATAGTAGTGTCTTACATACTTCATAGTTTAGTGGCTGAACTATTTTTTTAGTTATTTAAAAATACTTATACTCTAATGTCATTAGTCAAATATGTTTTATTTATTCTATAAAATGCATATAATCCAATCTGATATCAATATAATCTGGCTAAGGAAATTACTTCCTTATGTATTTTCTGGGCACAGGATTAGAGAAATAGAAACATTAAGAAATGGAAAATTACATATGGTATTTACTATCTACTACCATATAATTTAGAATTCTATTGTGAAACTATTTTTACTATGCTAGATGAGAAAATCCTTCCTAGGAAAACAAAATTAGAAACTATCCATATTTTTTCTAAATCAAAAGTATTAGATATCACAATACTACAAGTAGGGTAAAGCAGCTGAACAGTTTAGGAAAACTATCTTATTAATGGGATTTAAACTAACATGAGACACCAAAATAAAACCAGTTCTGCAGCACAGATGATATAACCACAAAGCCAACAGAAAGTTTCTCTCTCTCTTTTCTTAATGGCTACTAGAACAAAGATACTACATTAAAGTTGAGTAGTGGTCAAGTTATTTTTTAAAAGAGCACCAGGACCAGTCAATGGAGGAGTTTTTTTTTCAGCAAATGATGCTGGAAAAAAAGGGGATCCACATGCAAAAGAGTGAGATTGGGCCTCATCTCCCAACACCAACAAATATTAACTCAAAGTGGATCAAAGATCATATGAGTTAAACAGTAAAACACTTAAAGAAAATATAGGAGGAAATCTTCATGATACTGGATTTGGTAATGATTTCTTGGATATGACACCAAAACCACAGGTAAACAGAAGAAAAAAACCAGATTACATAAAAATTAAAAAGCTTTGGGCACCACAGGACATATCAACAAATGTCAAAAGCAACTGATAGAATGGGAGAAAATATATGCAAATCATATGGCTGACAGGTGATTAATATCCAGAATATATAAAGAACACTTACAACTTGACAACAACCTGAATTAAAAATAGGCAAAGGACATAAACAGAAATTTCCCCAAAGAAGATATGCAAATGGCCAAAAAATTTAAGAAAAATGCTCAACATCAGTAATTATTAGGGAAATACAAATCAAAACCACAACAAAGTATCACTCCATACCAATCAGAATGGCTATTATCAGAGAAACAGAAAGTAAGCATTAGTGAGGATGTGGAGAAACTGGAATGCTTATGCACTGCTGAGGGAATGTAAAATGGTACAGCTGCCACCGAATACAGTGTAGCAGCTCCTCATAAAAAATTAAAAATAGAATTACCAAATAATCCAATAATTCCATTTCTGGATATTTAGCCAAAGCAATTGAAAGTAGGATCTTTTTTTAAAAAAAAGATCTATTTATTTATTTATGATAGACAGAGAGAGAGAGAGAGAGAGAGAGTGGCAGAGACACAGGAGGAGGGAGAAGCAGGCTCCATACAGGGAGCCCGACGTGGGACTCGATCCCAGGACTCCAGAATCGCGCCCTGGGCCAAAGGCAGGTGCCAAACCACTGAGCCACCCAGGGATCCCCGAAAGTAGGATCTTAAAGAAATGTTTTTATATGCATGTTCATAGAGGTGTTATTCTTTAGAGCCAAAAAGTGGAAGCAACCAAAGTATCTATTAATAGATAAATGAATAAACAAAATGTGGTATATACAATGGAATATTATTTACCCTTAAAACAAGGAAATTCTGACATGCTACAACACAGATGACCTTGAAGACATTATGCTAAGAGAAATATGTCCATCACAAAAGAGCAAATGCTGTATAGTACCATTTATGTGAGAGACCCAAAACAGCAAACTCACAGAGACGCAAAGTGGAAAGATGGCTGCCAAGGGCCAGAAGGGGATAAGGAGTTACTGTTTAATAGGTATGAAGTTTCAGTCTAGAAAGATGAAAAATGTTCTAAAAATGAATTATGGTGACGGTTGTACAACAATGTGAATATACTTTAATGCTATAATCTGTTCACTTAAAAATGGTTAAAATGGTAACTTTTATTAAGTGTGTTTTACCAGAATTAAAAAAAAAGTTACTTGTTCTCATACCCCAAAAGCGGAACATTTTTCAATGTGTTGCTCACAAACTGAACCAGCCTTCCTAGACATCTTAGAAACATGAGCCATGAGGATCTGTGATGTTAGGAAATCTGATTCAAATTCCTTAATCTGACAGCCTGGGAATAAGGAGAGCATACCTTTACCCCAAAAGCACTAATATCTTTTTTCTTTCTTTCATTTCTATTCCTCAGTCTTGTGGTATATAAAAACAAGTTATTTAATGACAGAATATTGCAATGACTGTTTCAATTAAGGTAACAGGAAAATACTACAAAGTGTTCAAACACACTAAAAATTTAATATAACAGAATTAATTAACAAACAACTGGAACACAGCTCTCAGACCAAGGAACAAAATCTAGCCATCCTCCTATGAGGAGCTAAACAAACTACTATAACTCACTTTTTATTTAGTTTCCTACTTACTTTACATTTTACTACCCACTATTTATGTCTGAAATTGTTCAGGAATGAAAAAAAATTCTCTGAGGAAATTTTACTGTCTTATATTTCAGGTACTTATATGTACATAAATCAAGCCGTATAACTCAATCTAAACTTTGTGAAATCCTTAAAATGTTCTAAACGACCAAAAAGGTGAAAATTCAAAAGGGCAAATTAAGGGAACCTTTATAAAATAAATTATGTTACTTATCAATTATGGGATTAAAAATTAGTGATCAGGGGATCCCTGGGTGGCGCAGCGGTTTGGCGCCTGCCTTTGGCCCAGGGCGCGATCCTGGAGGCCCGGGATCGAATCCCACGTCAGGCTCCCGGTGCATGGAGCCTGCTTCTCCCTCTGCCTGTGTCTCTGCCTCTCTCTCTCTCTGTGTGACTATCATAAATAAAATTTTAAAAAAAATTAAAAAAAAAAAATAAAATAAAAAATAAAAATTAGTGATCAAAAGACTCAAATCTGTTACCTTTCCTGGCCTACTACGTAAGACAGACCATCAATTTTCCCATTTATGAAGATTTTTTCTGATGAGCTACACTACACAGCAAGATTCTTATCATTTAACATATATACAAGATAATTATACCTGAGCAAAAAGATAAGCCATGACAAAGTCGTCAAGAAGAGGAGCTTCAGCACCTCGAGATATTCCGTGCCGATAGGTTCTGTTGCTGCCGTTACAATACCAGTAAGGGAAGTAAAATCTATGAGACAAAACATTCAGTCAGCCTCCAAATAGTTCAAATATAAACATACTGTGTACATACAACCACTTCCAGCATACTGAAAGGAGTCATCCCATAATCAGAAAACACAGCTAATGACAGTGTTAAATAGGAGTTGGGGACAGAAGAAAATCTGGGTAAGACCATGATAAAAATATAGACAGAATTCAAGAAACCTAAGTGTAAAATCAATATGCTGCCTGCTTCTATGGGCAGAATGCAGAAATAATACTAGGAAACAAAAATAGAAAAATAAAATATTAACAAGTTTTTAAAATATTAATTCAGTAATATCAGTAGGGGAATTTGAAAATACTAATTTGGTGTGAAAACAAATAATTGTTGCTTCTTTTAAGAAATGGAGGTTACCACAATGAAATATCACTTCATACCAAACAATGGCTTGTATCAAAAAGTCAAGAAATAACAAGAGCTGGCAAAGATGTGGAGAAAAGAGACCCCTCCATGTGCTACTGGGAGGATTGTAAATTGACACAGCCACAATGAAAAACAGTATGGAGGTTCTCAAAACACTAAAAATAGAATTACTATACAACCCAAAATTCTACTACTGGGTATTTATCTGAAGAAAATGAAAACACCAATTTGAAATGATACAGGCACTCCCAGGCTTACTGAAGCATAATTTACAAGAGCGGAGAAAAGGAAGCAGCCTAGGTATCCATCAACAGATGAACAGATAAAGAAGGTGTGGTGTATAAATACAATGGAGTATTACTCAGCTATAAAAAATAAAATGTTGCCATTCACAACAACAAGGGTAGACCTAAAGGGTATTATGCTCACTGAAATAAGTCAAAGAAAGACTAATAATCATATTTCACTTAAATACAGAATATAAAAAGCAAAAAAAATCAACAAAAAAATTAAAAAGGAAGAGACTAATAAAAACAATAAAAATCTGGTAGTTATTGTGGAGAGGGAGAAAAGGTGAAACGGGTGAAGGGGATTAAGAGGTATAAATTTCCAGTTATAAAATAGGTAAGTCACAGGATTGAAAAGTACGATGTCAGAAATATAGTCAATAATATTTTAATAACTTTGTATGGTGACAGATAGCAACTACGCTTACCACGGTGAGCATTTTTTAATGGCTATAATTGTCAAATCACTGTGTTGTCTACCTACAGCTAATATATCAACAATATGAATGAATGAATGAATGAATGAATGAATGAATGAACAGGTTAAAAACTTGTCCTTCAAAGAAACAAAAAATATTATACCTTTATTTATCTTTATTGAGATATAATTCACCCATACCCTCAAGTTCACCCATTTATATACAATTCAATGTTTTTTAGTGTATTTATAGCCCTGTACACACATCCCCACAATCTAATTTTATAACACTTTCATTCCCACTAAAAAAAACTCCACACCTATTAGTCACACCTAAATCACCCCACCTACTCCCTAGTCCTAAATTATCACTAGTCTATTTCTATAAATTTGCTTGTTCTGAACATTTTATATAAATGGAATCAGGGCAGCCCGGGGGGCTCAGCAGTTCAGCACCTTCTTCAGCCCAGGGCATGATCCTGAAGACCTGGGATCGAGTCCCACGTCAGGCTACCTGCATGGAGTCTGCTTCTCCCTCTACCTGTGTCTCTGCCTCTCCTTCTCTCTGTGTCATGAATAAATAAAATCTTTAAAAGAAAAAAATGGAATCATGTAACATGTGGTCTTTTCCACCTTCTTTCACTGCTTAGTCCTTATTTTTAAGGACTATCCACATTTATAGCAAGTATTAGCACCTCATTCCTTTTTATTGGCCAGTTAATATTCCCTTGTATGGAATAAACCACATTTTGCTTCTTCATCACTTGATGGGCATTTGGGTTGTTTCCATCTTTTTGCTATTGTAGATAATGCTGCTAAGAACATTGTGTAAAAGGGGGTGTGTATGTGTATGTTTTCATTTCCCTTGCATATACACTTAGGAGTGAAATTGCTGGATCATATATTAATACTATGTTTACCTTTTTGAGGAACACCCAAAGTGTTTTAAAAAGTGGCAAAATAAATAAGATGGAAATAAGAAAGAAAGAAAAAGAAAGAAAGAAAGAAAGAAAGAAAGAAAGAAAGAAAGAAAGAAAGAAAGAAAGAAAGCTGTACTAGTTTACATCTCTAACAGCAACATATGAGCATCTCAATAGTTCATATCCTTGCCAACACAAGCGGAGAGTTCAGCTAAGTTAGTCTTTGGTATTGTCGCCTTGGCATCTATTTTGTGTAGCCAAGTGGCCTGCAGTGACCCCTAACTGACACTAGCCCCCTCAGGCAAGTACATACCCTACATAACAACAACAGCCCATTGAGTCACAAGCAAATGTAAGTTTTTTTTATTATTTTTTTAGGATTTTATTTATTCATGAGAGACACAAGAGACAGAGAGGCAGAGACACAGTCAAGAGGCAGAAGCAGGCTCACAGCAGGGAGCCAGATGTGGGATTCCATCCCAGGACCCTGGGATCATGACCTGAACCAAATGCAGATGCTCTACCACTGAGCCACCCAGGAGCCCCACAAATGTAAGTTTCTGATACAACTTCCCCAATACCATTGTGATCAAGTCTCCTCTGTCTCAGAGCTGAAGAAGCAGCCCCTCAATAAGACTCCCAGGTGGCTTATCAAAGACCAGCTCTGTTGGCTTGAACTGAATCTGGAACCCCAAACACTCTACCCACAAACCCTAATAAAGGCATGTGCCTTGGGTCTTGTGTCTCTCTCTACTCTGCCTTGATCTCCCCATATGGCTTGTGGAGGCTTGCAGGGTACTTCCTCTAGGATCCATGAGTAATAACTTTTCTACTTTGGTTTCTCTAGTGCTCTGTCACCGAAGCATGGCTCACTATATAGCACCTTGTGCTCTACTTAGTAAGTGGTAATTTGCCAAATTCATAAAAACTTGGTATTGTCCATCTTTTATACCTTTGACATCTAATGGGTGAATTGGTGTCCTGTTGTTTCTAATTTACATTCCTCTAAAGAATGAAAATGTTGAGCATCTTTCCATGTGCTTACTGGCTATTTGTATGTCTTATTTAGAAAAATGCTATTTGAATCCTTTGCCCATACTTTCATTGGGTAATCTTTCATTATACTATTAAACAATAGCTCTTCATGTATTCGAGATATAAAACCTTTATCGGGGATGCCCGGGTGGCTCAGCGGTTGAGCACCTGCCTTCCACCCAGGCTGTGATCCTGGAGACCCGGGATTGAGTCCCACATGAGGCTCCCTTCATGGAGCTTGCTTCTCCCACTGCCTGTGTCTCTGCCTCTCTCTGTGTCTCTCATGAATAAATAAAATCTTTAAAAAAAATAAAATAAAAAATAAAACCTTTATCAAATAGGATTACATGAGATGCCTGGGTGGCTTGGTGGTTGAGCGCCTGCCTTCAGCCCAGGACGTGATCCTGGAGTCCCAGGATCGAGTCCCACATCAGGCTCCCTGCATGGAGCCTGCTTCTCTCTCTCCCTATGTCTCTGCTTCTCTGTCTCTCATAAATAAATAAATAAAATCCTTAAAAAAATAGGATTACAAACATTTTCTTCTATTCTGTGGGCTGTCTTTTCACATTCTCAACACCATTCTTTGATGCACAAACATATATTTTGATGAATCCAAATTAATCTATTTTTCTTGTGTCACCTGAGCTTTTGGTACCATACTGAAGAAGCCACTGCCTACTCCTAAGTGTACAAAGATGTACTCCTGTATTGTCTTCTAAGAGTTTTACAGTTCAAGGATACAGTCAACAAAACTAAAAGACAACCTACAGAGTGGGAGAAGATATCTGCAAATGACATATCAGATAAAGGGCTAGTTTCCAAGATCTATAAAGAACTTATTAAGCTCAACACCAAAGAAACAATCCAATCATGAAATGGGCAAAAGACATGAAGAGAAATCTCACAGAGGAAGACATAGACATGGCCAACATGCACATGAGAAAATGCTCTGCATCACTTGCCATCAGGGAAATACAAATCAAAACCACAATGAGATACCACCTCACACCAGTGAGAATGGGGAAAATTAACAAGACAGGAAACAACAAATGTTGGAGAGGATGCGGAGAAAGGGGAACCCTCTTACACTGTTGGTGGGAATGTGAACTGGTGCAGACACTCTGGAAAACTGTGTGGAGGTTCCTCAAAGAGTTAAAAATAGACCTGCCCTATGACCCAGCAATTGCACTGTTGGGTAGATTTACCCCAAAGATTCAGATGCAATGAAACGCCAGGACACCTGCACCCTGATGTTTCTAGCAGCAATGTCCACAATAGTCAAACTGTGGAAGGAGCTTCGGTGTCCATCGAAAGATGAATGGATAAAGAAGATGTGGTTTATGTATACAATGGAATATTACTCAGCCATTAGAAACGACAAATACCCACCATTTGCTTCAATGTGCATGGAACTGGAAGGTATTATGCTGAGTGAAGTAAGTCAATCGGAGAAGGACAAACAGTGTATGTTCTCATTCATTTGGGGGAATATAAATAATAGTGAAAGGGAATATAAGGGAAGGGAGAAGAAATGTGTGGGAAATATCAGAAAGGGAGACAGAACATGGAAGACTCCTAACTCTGGGAAACGAACTAGGGGTGATGGAAGGGGAGGAGGGCGGGGGGTGGGGGTGAATGGGTGACGGGCACTGAGGGGGGCACTTGACGGGATGAGCACTGGGTGTTACTCTATATTTTGGTAAATTGAACACCAATAAAAAATAATTATTAAAAAATAAAATAAAATAAAATAAAAAGTTTGAAAAAAAAAAGTTTTACAGTTCCAGCTCTTATATTTAGATCTATGATTCATTTTAAGTAAATGTTTTATATATAGTGTGAGTTAGTGATCTAACTTCATGACCATACTGTGGATATTCAGTTGTCCCAGCAGCATTTGTTGAAAAAAACACTCCTCCCCATGAACTGTCTTAACACTCCTGTCAAATATCAATCACCATAATATCAGGGATTATTTTTGTACTCTTAGTTCTATTCTAGTAACCTATGTACCTGTCTGTAAGCCAGTACCACACTGCCTTAATTACTATAGCTGTGGAGTAAGTTTTGAAATTAGGAAGTATAAATCTTCCAAACTTTTTTTTTTTTTTTTAAGATTTATTTACGGGAAGCCCCGGTGGCACAGCGGTTTAGTGCCGCCCTCAGCCCAGGGCCTGATCCTGGAGACCCAGGATCGAGTCCCACGTCGGGCTCTCTGCGTGGAGTCTGCTTCTCCCTCTGCCTGTGTCTCTGCCTCTCTCTCTCTCTCTCTCTCTCTGTGTCTGTCGTGAATAAATAAAATCTTAAAAAAAAAAATAAAGATTTATTTACTTATTTGTGATAAACAGAGGGGGGGTGGTGGGCAGAGACACAGGAGGAGGGAGAAGGCGGCTCCATCCCGGGAACCTGATGCAGTACTCGATCCCGGGACTCCTGGATCACGCCCTGGGCCTAAGGCAGACGCCAGACCTCTGAGCCACCCAGGAATTCCCCCAAACTTCTTCTTTTTCAAGACTGTTTTGACTATTTCAAGTCCCTCTGATTTTTAAACAGATTTTACCACTAACTTGTAAATTTCTGCAGTAAAGACCATTAGGATATCAAGAGAGACTGTACTGAACACAGATCAACGTGAGAAGTATTTCCATTAAACAATATTAAGTCTTCTGATCCATAAACATGAGTTATCTTTCCATTAGGTAAGTGGTTCTTTAAATTCTTTCAATGATATCTTACATTTCTCAAAAGCAAAGGTTCTGCACTTTTTTGAGGCTCATTTCTAAGTACTTCTTTAAATGCTATTGTTAATGGAATTGTTTTCTTAATTTCACATTTGCATTATATACTGCTAGTGTACTGATCTTCTGTCCTGCAACTGACTGAGCTCATTTATTTAATTATAGTAGTTTATTTATTCCTTAGAATTTTTTTAAAGATTTATTTGAGAGAGAGAGAAAGAGAACAAATGTTCCTGATCCCTGGGAGAAAACAGTCTTTCACCATCATGGATAATGTTAGCTTTGGGTTTTTTTTTTTGTTTTGTTTTGTTTTGTTTTTTTTGTAGAAGTACCTTAAGAAACTGAGGAAGTTCCTTTCCATTTTGATTGTTTTGAGTATTTTTATCATAATAGGGTGTTGGATTGTGTCGAATTTTTTTTTTCTATGTCTACTGAGATGATCATGTTTTGGCCCTTTATTTAACTGATATGGTGCCTTATAGTGATTGATTTGGGGATGTTAAAGCAACTTTGTATTTCTTAGAACAAATCCTACCTGGTCATGGTATTTAATCTTTTTTACATGTTGCTGGATTTGGTTTGCTAGTATTTTGAAGACTTTTATACCTGTTTCCATAAGGGATACTGACCTGACCTATACTTTTCATTTCTTCTGGATGTCTGCCTGGATTTGGTATTAGGGTAACACTGAACTCACAGAATGAGTTAGGAAGTGTTCATTTTTTGTCAATAATTGTTACCAATTTTTCTTTAAAAGTTTGATAGAATTTACCACTGAAGCCACTTGGGCCTAGGCTTTTCTTTGTGGGGAAATTTTTTTTTTATTAATTCAATGTCTACACTTATGGGAGGTCCTACAGACTTTGTTTCTTCTTTTAGCAGTTCCCATACCTTGGTGTTTTTAGGCATTTGTTCACTTCATGTTGGTTAGGTAATTCTGTTATCACTCAGTTGTTCCCTATTAATCTTTATTTCTGTAATGTCCCAGTGATTAATGTTCTCTCTTCCTGATTTTAGTAATTTAAGCTTCTTTTTATCTTGATCAATTTAGCTAAAGACTTATCAATAGTGTCTATCTTTTCAAAGAACCAACTTTTCATTCCCTGATTTTCTGTTATTTTCCTTTCTCTTTTTCATGTATTTCTACTCTGATCTTTATTATTTCCTTCCTTTGCCTGGCTCTGAGTTTTACTTACTTTTCTTCTACTTTGTTAAGGTAGAATACTCTTGATTTGAGAGCTTTTTCCTTTTTAATATAGGTGTGCATAGCTATGAATTCTCATCTAATTACTGTTTAAACTGCATACTATAAGTTGATAAGTTCATTTCTGGTCGTATCAAAGTATTTTCTATTTTCCCTTGTGATTTTTTCTTTGACCAAGTGGTTATTTAAAATTGTGTTAACTATCACATATTAGTGAATTTCCTAGTTTTCCTTCTGTTAATGATTTCTAATGATTGGAACATACTCTGTATGATTCCAATCTTTTGAAATTTATTGAGACTCATTTGGTAGACTAACGTGTGGTCTATCTTGGAGAATGTGCCATGTGCACTTGAGAAGAATGTGATTGTTGTTGCTGAGTGGAGTACTCTATATAAGCATGTATAGCCGGTTTATAGTGTTGTTTAAGACTTTCTTTATCTTGCTGAATTTAGTCTAGTTGTCCTATCCATTACTGAAAGTCATGTATTGAAGTCTCTAACTACTATTGTGGAATTGTCTCTTTTCCCTTTCAATTCTGTCAGTTGTTGGCTTAACGAATTTTGGAGCTCTGTCATCAAATTTAATTTATAACAATTATTATGTTTTCCAGATTCATTAACTCTTTTATCATTATAAAATGTCCCTTCTTTGTTTCTAGTAATAATTATATCTTTCCCATCAATCTTGTCTGATATTAATATAGTTGCTGCAGCTCCCCTGTGGTTACTGAGGGTGTTATATCTTTTTCAATCCTTGACTTTCAGCTTACCTTGTATCTTTTAACTTAAAGTGTGCCACTTAGAGACAACATGTAGCTTATGTTGTCTCTATTCCTCTAATCTATTAGATTAATCTATTCCTCTAATCTCTGACACTATATCAGTATTTAGTCCATTTACCATTAAGACATTACTGTTAAGGTAATACTTAGGTCCATCATTTTGCTATTTGTTTTCTGTATGGCTTCTGTCTTTTTTTGTTCATCCACTTCTCCACTACTAAGATCTTTTTTATTAAATAGATACTTTCTAGTGTATAATATTAAGTTTCATATTGTTTCTTTCACTTGTATTTTTGAGTTATTTTCTTAGGAGTTTCCCAGAGGACAATTGACATTTCAACTTAAAAAATATCAGTAATATCAACTTAATTTCAGTAATACACAAAACTTTCATTTCCTTTGTTCTATTAGTGTCATACAAACAATATCTTCATAGATCATAAGCCCTTCCACACTGTTTTGTAATTACTGCTCTTTTATGTGGTTTTGATATAACCCCTACAAATGTAATAAAGTGAAGAATACTCTCTAAACAACAGGCACGTGGTATTTTTTTTAATTATATAAAATCTTCTTTTGAATGGTTTCTGATTAGACTTTCCTTGGAACTTTTGATTATATGTAGCTATGAACCTACATGTCCTTGATTTGAGAATAGGAGAAATTCATGAATTTGAGAAGACAAACAATTTTTAACTCGTGAGAAGAGGTCAGCAAACTGCCTCAGAGCCCCATTCTGGTCCATTCTAAGTTTTTATAAATAAAGTTTTACTGGAATACAGTCATGCCCATTCATTTGCTTATTATTTATGGTGGCTTTCACACTATAATAATAGAGATGAATAGTTAAAACAGAGATAATATAGCCTAAAATATTTACTACCGGCCTTTTACAGCAAAGCACTATTACTGTAAACACTCTGCTGAATGCTTATTATTGATGCCAATAAATGTGTTTACATTTTCTAAGTTAATAATCATACCATCTCAAATAATGACTTTGTTTCTTTGTATTCAATTATTAAATGTTTATTTTTCTTGTCTTACTGTATTCAGAAATACAGTAGGATTTACTCCACTAAAATCCTAAATGGAAGCAGTGGTGGTTGTTATCTTCGTTTTCTATCTCTTTTTATTTTACAGAGATTGCTGCTAACATCTTACCATTTGAGAATATTATTTACTACCTGCTTTTGGTAACTACCCTTTATGATATAAGGATGTTTCTCCTGAGTCTTAGTTTTTTAAGGATTCCTTTTCTTTCCTTTTTAAGATCATGAATGAGTCCATGTGTTTATTTTTTACTATGCAACACTGACTGCATGGAATGAAACTATTTCATAAGAGCCACAGATCAAACTTATTTCTTTATTTAATCTTTTTGAATGGAAGAGTTACACTGGATTTCTCTAAATTGGTATTACATATTTCCATAAATTGTGAAATTAACTAATAATTTGAGGCTGTGAATAAATACTGACAAAATCATTTCTTTTACTTTAACTCTAAAAAAATGATTAAAAAGAGATGTGATGAGCACTGGGTATTATATGCAACTGATGAATTACTGAAAACTACATCTGAAACTAAAAAAAAAGAGAGATGTTAGATTACATTTTATTGCACAAAACACTGAATTTCCTGGGAAACTAAAAATATTCCAAACATTTAGGATTTTGTCAGTCTGTAGAGGCCATTCTCATCATTTTTAAATTTAATTATAATCATAAAGTGGTTAAGTAGCATCCCACCAGAAAAGCTAGTATCCTAGTGAAAAAACATGTAAAAAACACTTCCTCTGGTGGACACAATGTCTTAAATGAAGTTTGGTTTCTATTATTAAGTACCTTGCAACTTAAAAATATGTTTGAGATAATTTCTCTCACTTTGCTTTTTCACCACTAAGAGTCACTTTATTGGAGAAAGTACCTTATTCTGTAGAGTACATTGTGCTTGGTTGATTCATCAATATGGAAGACATGGTTGGGTGGATACCAGATCCTTTCTGTTTCACTCATTAAAGCAAACATACTATGATACACAGGTGTGATTCCTAAGAAAGAAGTAGAAAAAAAATGATTACAGATAGTAACAAGTACATTTATTTAACATCCATAATTTGTAATGTTGAAATAACAACTCTAAATCAGCACAAATGCAATAGCAGTTGACATCTTTTGGTTCAACGTGTCTTCCTACTGAATTTTTAATTAAATCTTTTTTCCCTGTATTTTAAAATATGATTGCTGGAACTCTTTTAAGCAGATTTTTTTTAAATGCAACTTTTTGGGGACCCTGGGGTGGCTCAGTGGGTTAAGCATCTGCCTTTGGCTGAGGTTGTGATCCCAGGGTCCTAGGATCAAATCCCAAATATCAGGTTCCCAGGAGGGAGCCTGCTTCTCCCTCCACCTATCTCTGCCTCTGTCTCTGTGTTTCTCATGAATAAATAAATGTGAAAATGGCAAAAATGGACAAAAGTTATTCACAACAGACCAATAAATGAATAATAATAAATATGTGAAGGAATGGTAATAGCTAGTATTGAAGAAAATGCAAATTAAAATTATGTGATATCACTTTATACTATTCAGCCAACAAAAATAAGAGGGACAACATCTAGGGCTGATTAAATGGTAGTGAAAAGGAACTATTACATAATTGCTAGAAACGTCAACCTTTTAACCCAGTAATGTACTCCTAAAAGTAGAGTATAGTAGTAAGAAAATGCATAGTATATTAGTAAGAAAATGTAGAAATATGAAAAAATTATGCTAGTACAATCCATGGAGTGGAATATTAGGAAACTCAATAAAAACAATTAGTGCAAAAGTAGGTGGCTTGAATAGAATTTTCACAATGTATATTTTCATGATAAAGACAAGAAGCAGGCAGCCCAGGTGGCTCAGCAGTTGAGCAGTGCCTTCCGCCCAGGACGTGGTCCTGGAGGCCCAGGATAGAGTACTGTGTAGAGCTCCCTGCATGGAGCCTGCTTCTCCCTCTGCCTGTGTCTTTGCCTCTCTCTCTCTATGTGTCTCATGAATAAATAAATAAAATCTTAAAAAAAAAAGACAAGCATACAATATGATTCCATTTTATAAAATAATAACCTCAAAATCCTAATGACTGTGTGTATAGGAGGGAGGGGGACTATGTTTCCATCTATGTTTTTATGATCATGGAAAAAACCATAAAGGACAGACAAGAGATTACTGCCACAACTACTAGGATGGGACAAAAAGGGAAAAGGAAGATTAAGAGTAGAATAGAGAAAAACCTTTTCAAGAAAGAATTCATTAAATAAAAATGGTAAGTCCTCATGTCAAAAAAGAAAAAGAAAAAAAAGATACTATCAATACCAAAATCAGAGTCCATTATGTAAATCACCTTGAAACTATAGAGAATAATGGTTTGTCAATCTCTGAATTTTAAAATAACCTTGACAGGAAATAATGCCTGCCATTCAAATAACTTGAGAAATAGTTATTTTATCTGAGAATTATTTTATCTAGGCTATTTATGCACTTAAAAAATGCTTTAAACTTAAAAATCTGAATAACATCATCCAATCAAGTAGCATGGTAATCTCATGTCTCAGTGCCGTGCATGTAGTACTCCTTTTATCCATCTACCACCTCTCCTCTATCCACGAAATGCTTCACACAATCAGTGTTCTAGGTATATAAGAGGCAGAGTGGGAGATGAAAATGCCCAGGAAAGGGCCATAATAGATCTGATATGAGATAACCTGGGGAAGAGAAAATACTGGGAAAAGAATTTTAGCAAAAAAGTAGCATTTAGTTTAAATGTAACTATCCAAATGAAACTGTATATGGAACCATTATTCTTAGCATAAAAGGATAAGGATTTTTTTTTTAATTAGACAATGTCATGATTTTCAAACAACAGCATAATCATACAAAGCAGGAAAAGTGAATTTATACTGATGAATCATCACAATGTTTTTAAATGATGAATAATGATTTCTTCAAATTGGATTTCATACCTTAATTACAGGTATCAAAATAGGAAAATGAATGTACCTATAAAAATTGGTACAAAAAAGTCAGAAAAGAGGGATACACACCAAAAGAAAAATGGTTAAGTCAGCCCTGCAAACAAATAAAAGAAAGTGCTTATATAGTCATGTTTAGTCACAATGATATCTTATTCCAAAATGGCCATTAGATATTAATACTTATTTTTCTTAGTTCATATTAATTGGGTTGTCTTAGAAAGGATGAAAAAGCAATGACATTGTATTTGAGATATATATTACATTGAAAAAATAGGACCAACAGAAACGTCAGTCATTTTTAAATCTTTCTTTCCCTACACACTAAATCCAAATTATTTTTACTTACATTTGTTAAAAGCATTTTAATTTGCTTCTTCTTTTCCAAGCCACTATCATAACTGTGATTCAGTTATGTATCATTCTAGAGCAAGAACAGTCATCATTTCACTAATATTAACAGTCCCTATTCTAAGCCCAATAAGAGTACAAGAAATACAAAAATAAAAATAGTGCCCAACTTTAGGGATCTCACAATTGTAGCAGATGACTCAGAGATGCCACTGGGGAATTACAATTCAAAAGGGTATGTGCAATGATAGTAAACCATAGGGAAAAAAGTAAAGACCATGAAAAAGAGATGAAAAAGATTCTTTGCTTGATCAAATTTTAGCAAGGCTCTTCTGAATCCTTCCCAAAAAGGCTCATACATGTTCTTCCTTGTAGATGCAAGTTTTAGCAAGAATCCTGCTAAGTCCATTTAGCATGAGTTCCCCATCTTTGACATCTAATCAAACTCCTCACCCTTGTTATCGACAACATCTGATCACTTTGGCCTGCCAACAGCAAAAATAATTTTAGATTAATTCATCCAGAATCCCCCCAGATTTTGATGTCTACTCTTTTTTTTTTTTAAAAGATTTTATTTATTATTTATTCATGACAGAGAGAGAGAGGCAGAGACAGGCAGAGGGAGAAGCAGGCTCCATGCCTCCATGCCGGACTCCAGGATCACGCCCTGGGCCAAAGGGAGGCACTGAACCACTGAGCCACCCAGGGATCCCTTGATGTCTACTCTTAGTAATTCCATTCACTAATGCTCCTGCCAATCTTTCTCCTTGGCTATAAAACCCTCTCTGTTCAGGCTGTATTCAGAGTCAAACTCACTTTTATACTGGAATATCTTCCCTATTACAATAGTTTATTAAGTAAAATCCATTTTCATCATTTTAACTTCTATTCAGCTCTGGTTTTAACAGAGGTAAAATAATTTATCAAGAGAGTCAAATGAAGGAAAAAGACTTCAGTGAAGGCTTCTGAAGAGGCAATGCATAAACTGAAAGCACATAAGGATTTAGCTATTCTGTGTAATTGCAGGCAGAGTTCATAAAATGTACTAGCTATGTAAACTTGTGATACTTAATCTAAGTTTATACTTCATCATCTAAAGAATAAGGACAGAAAACTGAGTTCATAGTACTTTATCCTTGAAAAGATAAAATGCAATAATATGAATAACATGCTTAGCAAAGTATATGGCATATAATGTTGGTTCAACTGTAAAGATCCCAAGAGTATATCCTAACTGGGTGTCATAAACTATATAAGATTTATAGTGCCATTATATGGCATATAATGTTGGTTCAACTGTAAAGATCCCAAGAGTATATCCTAACTGGGTGTCATAAACTATATAAGATTTATAGTGCCATTATATGGCATATAATGTTGGTTCAACTGTAAAGATCCCAAGAGTATATCCTAACTGGGTGTCATAAACTATATAAGTAGCTTTTTTTTTTGTTCCCCTGAGCTAGAATGAGCTAGATCAGTATTTTTCAAAATTTAACATTCATAATTATAACAATCTGGATGGAGACTGTCTTTTGGCTTCCAGAGTTTTTGTTGAAAAGTTTGAAAAGCATAGTTTTGTTGAAAAAGAAAGTTTCTTATTCACTGATTCTGGGATGAGGCCTGAGATACTGCATTTCTAACAACCTCCCAGATAGTACTAAAACATGGACCAAGAGATGGATTTCACAGCATATTACATACTATAGAAGATAGGATTGGTTAACACCAAAACAAGTCAACAAAAAAATACCCAAATTGAAGCACAGAAAAACAAACAAAACAGAATGGAAAGAACTGAAGATAGTATAAAAGGCATTTAAGACATGTTAATCAGATCTAATTTACATGTAACTGAAGAAAGAATGGCCAAGAATTTTCCAAAGCAACAGTCATTAACCTACAAATTCAGCAAGATGGAGAGCTGGAACCAAAGTAAAGACAAACAAAATAACACAGAGGTACACCAAAATCAAACTGCTTCAGATGAACAACAGAAAGGAAAATCTTAAAAGTAACCAGAGCATAGAAACATTATTACCTTCAAAGGAGGAGTAAAAGACTCATAGGTAGCTTTTCAACAAAAATCATGAAGTCAAGGACAAAGAATGAATATGACATCTTAAAAGCATTGAATCAAAGGGAAAGAAAGCCTGCCAAGAATTCTATACCCTGTAATATTCAAAAAAGAAAGTAAAAAGAAAAGACATTTTCAGATAAATAAAAGCTGAAGAAGGTATCTGTCACCAGCAGGTCTGCAATGCAGAAATATTAAAAGGAGTTCTTTAGGCTGAAGGAAAATCATGACAAATGGAAGCATGAAGTACAGGAAAAAATGAAGAACAAGGAAAAGGGTAATTATAAACACTAATGACTATTTAAAGCAACAGTAATATAAGTGCCTTGTGGGGTTAATGATATCTATAGAAGTAAAACAATATGATAACAATAACACCAAAAATGAAGAGAGGAAAATGGAATTAAAGTTCTGTCAAGTTCTTGAATTGTTTAGAAAATTTTAACATACTAGCTTAAGATTGTGGTAAGTCAAAAGTATACACTGTGATATCTAGGGTAACCCTAAAAGAACAATACAAAAACTATAACACAAAATCTAATAAAAGAGACTTAACAAAATACAACAATCTTGAAAAAGAACGAGTTGGAAAACTAACACTTTCTGATTACATAAACTCATGACACAGCTATCTATAGTGATACAAAGAGTATGGTACTGGCATTAAGACATATAGACCAATGATAAACAACTGAAAATCCAGAAATAAATTCACTCATTTATGGCCAAATGATACTTTCACAAGGGTTCTGAGACTAGTGAGTGGGGAAATCATTGCCTCTTCATCAAAGGGTGCAGGGATGTGCACGTAGATATTCATTTGTTACTAGCTCTTTACACTTCATATAATATTTATGTTTCATCCCTGTTGTATCATGTATTTGATACTATTTAGCTGAGTATCATTCAGTCACAAAAGAACAATGTACTAAGTACATGGTACAACAGAGATGAACCTTACTTATAAACACTACACAAAGTAGGTGAAGTCAGTAACACAAAGTAGGAGAAGTCAGTAACACAGGGATATTCACATGCTAAAAATGACACTGGACCTTTATACCTCAAACCAGCTGCAAAAATGAACTCAAAGTGGAGCAAAACTAAAACCATAAAACTCCTAGAAGAAACTGCAAGGACAATTTTTCATGAACTAAGATTTGGTAAAGGATTCTCAGGACACAAAAACAAAAATAAACGAGGTTTCATCAAAATTAAAAATCTTTCTTCAAAGGACACTAGCAGATCCAGAAAGTGAAAAGCCAAAATACAAAATGGGAGAAAAGATTTCCAAATCATATATTTGTAAGAAATCCATATCTAGAAAATACAATTAACAATTCAGTAACAACAACAGAAAATTTAAAAAGTAGACAAGGACAGGAACAGATATTTCTCCAAAGAAGACACACAAATTGCCAATAAGCGTTCAAAGATACTCAAAAGAATTGATAATCGGGGGAAAAATTCAAAACTAAAAAAGATACCATTTTATACCCATTTGAATGGATAATAAAATAACAAGTGTTATTAGGGATGTGGAATAATCAGAACCCTGACACACTACTGGTATGAATGTAAAATGGTGCAGCCAGCCTCTTTGGAAAACAGTCTGGTTAGTTTCTCACAAAGAGTTACCATTTGACCCACAACTCCACCCCTGGGTATATACACAGAAATGAAATCATCTGTCCACATTGTACACAATGTTCACAGGAACATTATGCATGATAGGCAAAGGCTGAAACAGTTAAAATGTCCATCAACTGATCAATGGTTAAACAATATGTGGCATTATCCATACAATAGCAAACTATTCAGCCATAAAAGAATTAAGTACTGATAGATGGTACAAATATGGATGAACTTCACAAAAATTTTAAGTAGAATACTCTAGCATTTCTCTTTAGATTACATAAATCTTTCATCTTTTACTAAAGATTTCAAAGGGGCGTGGGAATTACAAGCTAGCAACAAAAGGCCACATATTATATATCCCTATTATATGAAATATCTAGACAGACAAATTTACTGAGACAGAACATATATTAGGGCATGCCTAATGCTGGAGAGGGATGAGGGGGTTTGAGAGTGATAGTCAATAAGCACACAGTTTCTTTTGGTGTGAAAAAATGTTCTAAAATTGACTGGTAATAGTAAAAACCACTGAAATGCACTTTTTAAAAGTATGAAATGTATATGTGAATCATTTATCAATAAAGCTTTTTCAAAAAAATACACATGAGAGATACCACTTTACATCGACTAGTATGTCTATTATCAAAAAGGTAATAACAAGTGTTGATCAGGATGTAGAAAAATTGGGACCTTCATACACTGCTGGTGGAAATGTAAAAGGATGTAGATGCCCTGAAAATATTATGGTAGTTAGGTTAAGAACAAAAGATTAATAAGCACAGTTACAATATGACTCAGGAATTCAACTCCTTGTCACAAAAAACACACATGGAATAATTTCACTTACATGAAATGTTCCAAAAATGTAAATTCTTAAAGATATAAGTAGATTTGTTGTTAGGGGAGCTGAGGAACAAATGGAAAATTATTCTAATGGATAAGAGGTTTCTTTCCAGTGGTGCTGAAAAATGACATGAGAGTTGCACAACTCTGTGAATATACTAGAAATACTGAATTATTTAACAAAAGGAAGAATAAAAAGGAGAAGATGATCTCAAAAGCAGCTAAGTAAACCACCAATTACCTAACCACCTGCCAGAACAAAGTCCATCACTATTTAAAGAATACAACAAAATCCAGCAGGTAACACTATAAATTACAAATTTACAATATCCAGCATCCAATAAAAAAATGTAGGCATTTTAAAAAGCAGGAAAATATGACCCATAACCAGAAGAAACATCAATCAGTAGAAGGATACCTAGAAATGACAGAGATGATAGAATTACCAATGAAGAAAGTTAAATCAGGTACTAGAATATATTCCATTTTGTAAAGAAGGCAGAGCAAAACATGAACATGAGGAGAAAATGGAAATTATGAAAAAGCAATCCAAATAACTTCTAGAGTAAAAACTGGAGAATAAAGATAAGTAGATGTGAAGACTTAACAATAAAAACAAAAAATTTTGGGACGCCTGGGTGGCTCAGTGGTTAAGTGCCTGCCTTTGGCCCAGGGCGTGATCCTGGAGACCTGGAATCGAGTTCCACATCGAGCTCCCTGCATGGAGCCTGCTTCTCTCTCTGCCTTTCTCTCTGTGTGTCTCTCATGAATAAATAAATAAAATCTTTAAAAAAAATAAAAAAACAAAAATTTTTGCCCTTGGAACCCCAAAATTCAGATATTTTTCACTCCATCCCAAAAGCCCCCAAAATCCTAACTCATTCCAGCCATCAATTCAAAAGTCTGAAGTTCAAAAGATTCATCTGAATAGCAACTAAATCATATTTGGGTGAGACTCAAGGTACCATTCATCCGGAAGCAAACCATTCCAGCTGTGAATCTGTGAAATCGAACAAGTTAAATGCTTCCAAAATACAATGGTAGGACAGGCATAAGACAGACATTTCCACTCCAAAAGAGCAGAAAAAAAGGACTGACAGGTCCCAAGCAAGTCTAAAACTCAACAGGGCAAATTCCATCAGACCCAAGGCTCAAGAATGATCTTCTATGACAGGACAATCTGTTTTCCAGGCCCACTGAGGCAGAGGTCTTGCCTATAAGACACACTGGCAAAATGTTTCGTCCTTGTAGCTTTACCAGAGGTGGGCCCCAGGGCTCTCAGCTGCCTAGCCCCTATGGTTTTGGGAGGCTCCATCCTTTGAAATCTAGGTGGAGGCAGCCATGCACCCTGGAACTGTGTATTCTCCCCTGCTGGAAACAACACACTCCATCAAAGTTTGCTGCCTGCAGCCTCTGGCGGGGCAGCTGTTGCACCAAGGACTGAGAGAGCTGCACCCAGAGCAACCAAGGAGCTCAGTGCCTGCAGGGCCCCAGCAGAGCCCTCAATGTGAAGCAGCACCAGGCAGAAAGCACCTCTCCAAGCTCTGGTAGCTCTTCCTTTGAAAGCAAACTGCCACATACATATTTTTTAAAAATAAAAAATACATTACAAATGTACATTGTATTAGAGTAGCATAATTGAAGTGATGACCTATTAACAAGGAGAAAATAAGATTTTTTAAAATATTTACCACAAGCTTTAGAAGCAGCAACACAAATTTCTTCTGCAACATACTCCCCAGTTGGAAACTTCAGATATTCTTCTTCAGCTTTCTCAAGAGAATGATAAAGATACACCTGTAGGAGTGGGTCTATTTGCTTCACAGAATTAGCATTTCCAGGAATATCACCATTCTGATGTATAGGAGATTCGGATGTTCCTTCCATTTCTGTCATTGTAAGGCAAGCCATTCCCATGCGGAGGTTGTTTGTTTGTTTGTTTGTTTGTTTTTTCAGAACATTTGCCTGTTAGGAAAAAACAGTAAGTTACAAAAGAAAGTGATACTGATATGATAAGGTATCACCTCCTATACAAAAAAAGGCTTCACTGAAAGCAGTGACTTTGTTAAAATTCATTAATTGAGTAAATATCATGTACTGCTATATAGAAAGCACAGTGAGAGATACTGAGATTATAAGCTTCCTGTGGACAAGGACCATAAAACTGAACCTTACAACCTGAGGAAACACAATACAAATATGGAATATTAACAAAATAAACAAAATCAGTAACAGGCAATAGGGTAAGAGATCCGGGGTAACATAAATTCTCAATAAATGAATTACTATGACAACTGCTTATTGGTATCTGGAGGGGGTAATAACATTTCAAACTGGGTTTAAATTGATGAGTTTTATTAGAGGAGGTCATATTTAAAACTGATTCTGTACAACAGACTGGATTTATGTGAATGAAAGACGAACAACATTCCAGGAGAGTAAAACTGTGCTGAGAAGTAGGAAGGTAAAAGATCTACTCTAATTTATTGGGCTGAAGTACAATATTTGAGAAGTTATACCATTTAGGAAATGATTAAAAATACAGATATTTGTGGTAAGACTGAAATTACATACTAAAAATACATTTTTCCTTCTTGCTTGATAGGGCCCAATTTTGTCGGGGAGAGCAACATACCCCTAAAGAACTGTTATTTCCCCACAGATGCATAACCACCTGAACCAGTTTCAACAAATGACATTTAAGAGGAAGTTGCTGGATGGTACCTTCCAGGAACAGTCCTTAAAAGGAAGCTGACTTGGCTTCCTTTTTGCTTTTCCCCCTTCACTTTCTTCTTACCTGCCTCTAAACATAAATACCGGGTAGGGCAGTTACTTTAAAACCATGAAGCAGGGATCACTGGGTGGCTCAGTGGTTTGGAGCCTGCCTTCGGCCCAGGGCGTGATCCTGGGGTCCTGTGATCGGGACCCACATCGGGCTCCCTGCGTGGAGCCTGCTTCTCCCTCTACCTGTGTCTCTGCCTCCCTCCCTCTCTCTCTCTCTCTCTAATGAATAAATAAAATCTATAAATAAATAAACAAACAAACAAACCATGAAGCAACCAGGAAGGAAATGTGAAAAGAATAAAACACCTGGCAAACTTAAGCATCTGAATCAATATCCAGAATCATCTATCTACCACCAAACATATTATTTGTAAATCAATGTAATCCTAATTGCTACAGTATAGTATTAAGAATAGTCTGAATGTCAGGTCAAAGAATTTAAGGGGCATCCAACTGGCTCAGTCAGTAGAACATGCAACTTTTAATCTCAGGGTCGTGAGTTCAAGCCCCACATTGGGCATGGAGCTTAAAAATAAATCAGATCAAAGAATTTAAACTTTATCTTACAGTCAATGATGAATTAAGAAGTTGAAATGAAACCAGTTAGAAAGCTACTACCATAGTCTAGGTAGTAGTAAGATCCTGAACTGAAACCACAACAGTTGAATGACGAATGGTAATATAACAGCAAGAATTCATGCAATCTGGTAACTAACAGAATACAGAGAAGCTGGGAGTCCAGTTATGGGATGAAGAAGTCACAAGAATAAAAGGCATAGCACAGGGAATATAGTCAATGATGTTGTGATAGTGTACAATAGTATAATAGTGTTGATGGTCAGACTTGTGATGAGCACAGCATAAGGTATAAGAGATGCTAAATCACTATGCTGTACACCTGATACTAATGCAACACTGCGTCAACTACATTCAAATTTTTAAAAAATGTTTTTAAAGCCAGAAATAAAAGATGGTGGGAGGATTCCAGGTTTGAGAGATCTATAATACCATTAATGGAAATAAGGAAATGAAGACTCTGCCCTTTGACAATGAAACAGAAGAAGAATAAGGACTGCTGCTTTACACATTTTTGTTCAGAAATGGAAGTAGGGCAATTCACCAGAATCTAGCTAGCATCTAAAACATGAGATTGACATTTGAAAGACCTAAAAATCTGACAAGCTTTCCCATAGATGTAGTCATTTATATCATGAGCAGAGTCATATAAAGGGAAAAGCAGAAAATAATAGCAAGTACACACATACAGCAATTACCGAGTGCCAAGCACTATACCAAGTACAGACATTAAAGGGGGAAAAAACGATGATTAAGTGAAGTGCAAGGTGAAATTCAGCTGTATCTAACTTCAAGGACCTTACTATACTAGAAAAAATACTAGAGTTAATATTTAGTTCTTCATATAACAGGGGACTTCCAGTGAGTAGAGAAACAAGAAACAGGCAGTTGTTAAAACCACAAGATTTTTTTTTAACTTTAATTTTTATTTTTATTCATGACAGACACAGAGAGAGAAAGAGGCAGAGACACAGGCAGAGAGAGATGCAGGCTCCACGCAGGGAGCCCAACATGGGACTCGATCCCGGGTCTCCAGGATCATGCCCTGGGCCGAAGGCAGCACCAAACCGCTGGGCCACCAGGGCTGCCCAAAACCACAAGATTTTTAAAGTTCGCCTGCAACTGAATACAGAAATTTAAATAACTGAAATTTGTTTTCAAAAATACAAAATTTTTAAAAATTTCTTGTAATTATCACACTCTTTTTTACTCAATTATAGGAAGTCATGTAAAATGAACTCTTAGCCATTAAGGGGCAAATCTGCAAAAATTTCGTCAATTTGTTGTCGATCCTAGCTTTCCTTCTGAACTTTTTTCTGCTGAAATGTGTCTTTTAGAAGATCTTTCAGTGAGGCCTTAGTGATTTTTAAGTTGTAGCCTTTATTTGAAAAAAAATTTTACCATTATATTGAGATACAGTTGACAAAACTGTAAGATACTTAGAGTATATACAACATGATGATATACATTGTTCACATTGTGAAATGATTACCCATCATTGAGTCAGCACTTCCGTCACTTCCCGAAACTACTTTTTTCCCCCATGAGGACGTTTAACTTCTATTCTCTTAGAAAATATCAATTATACAATATATTGTTCACAACCATAGTCATCATATTATATTAGATCTTCAAAACTTATCTACCTTACAAGCAAGAAATCTGTAGCCTTTAATCAATTTCCCCCAAATCCCAGCCCCCAGCAAGACTTTTCTACCATCTGTTTTAGAGTTAGTTTTTTTTTTAATTGCAAATGTAAGTGGTACCATACAATATTTATCATTCCAACTGTTTCACTTGCCCCTGAGGTTTTTCCATGCTGTTGCAAATAATATGTATTCCTTTTTAAAGGCTGAATAATATTCGTGTGTGTGTGTGTGTGTGTGTGTGTGTGTGTACACACACATTTACTCCTTCCTGATCTGGATGCTTTTGATATCCTATACAAACCCATACAATAACAATTACAAACTCCAGAACAAACTATCCTAAAAAACACTGAAGACCTTGGCAAGTAAACAAAAGCAGACAGCAACTGGAGGAGATGTGACCCTTGACAGAAGGAAAAACACTTAATGAAGACTCTGCCCTTTGATAATAAAATGGAAGGAGAATAAAGACTGCTGCTTTACACATTTTTGAATGAAGTCCACATTTATCCATCTTTTATTCTGAGGAAACTAAAAAGTCTCTGTAGTGCCCAAGTGATTACTGGAAAAGAGGACAGAGCTCTTATTTAAAAAACTGTAGTCTTACTGGCTGGAAGAATCAAGGAAAAAACTTTGGAGATGCTAAACAGATAGAAATTGAAGGCAGACTCCTGGGGAAAAAAGCGAGAATTAAGAGGCTGACTCTTGAACTCCCATGCATAGAATGAAAATCTAAAAAGTCCAGGGAGAGGCTTACCTGGAAATCTAAAAGATATAAGAAGAGATTTCATTAGCTACCTGGTCCTGGAGAATCAGTTTGGGTGCAGAAGGAAGTGGTAAATACCTCAGGCTTTTCACTGCAACTCCAGAAAAGATAGATTTGAGGAATAAGAGCCACATATCAAAAAGAAGGGCAAACTGGATTAGATAGTTCTAACAAAGCCTAACACCAAGCCTTCACAGGATATCAAGGTGAACCACCTGCTAGAACAAACTCTACACTTTGAAGAAAGACTAAAATCCACACTATCCAGAGTTTATACAAGATATCCACAAGACACAACAACCAACTGAAACTTAATATAAAAGAAACATGTGATGTAGAGTCAAGAGATAAAATATGTAGAAATGGACTGATAGCAAACTCAATTGGAATTTTATAAAATATGTTTATATAATATACATGTAAAAGAATCTACATTAAAAGATAAATGGATGAAGACATAGAAACCATATGACCGCTACAATATTGGGCAATCTTACACATGTGAACAAGACAGAAGAAATATTTGGAAAAATATTCACTAAATTTTTTCTAAATTTGAGAACTTCAAACCACGAATACAAATAGTTTGTGTAGCCCCAATTCATAAAAATCCATAGCTAGTCATATCATAATCAAATTAGTAAAAATCAAAGTGAAAATCTTAAAGGTAGCCACATACATACAGGAGAGCCAAGATAAGACTTAACAACTGACATCTCTTCAGATATAATGGAGGCTGGAAGACTAAAATAGGCTGCTGGGAAAGAAAAGGAGCTGTTTATCCCTAAAATTCTATAGTCCACAAAAATACCCTTTAAAATTCAGGCTAAACAGGGGATCCCTGGGTGGCGCAGTGGTTTAGCGCCTGCCTTTGGCCCAGGGCGCGATCCTGGAGACCCGGGATCGAGTCCCACATCGGGCTCCCGGTGCATGGAGCCTGCTTCTCCCTCTGCCTATGTCTCTGCCTCTCTCTCTCTCTCTCTCTCTCTCTCTGTGACTATCATAAATAAATAAAAATTTAAAAAAAGATTTAAAATTCAGGCTAAACAAATGCATTTTAAGATAAATAGATGCTGAGAGAAAAGACCTCACAAAAAAAAAAAACTTTAAGACATGCTAAAAAACAAAACAAAACAAAACAATTCTCTGGATTACAGATGCAAATCAGATTTGTAGAATGGAATGAAGAACTCAAAAAATAGTAAATATGTAGGTAACTATAACATTCTATTTTTCTTTCCTTAAATTCTTTGAGACAATTAACAATTGTTTAAAAGCATATTAAAAATGTACAGTGAAATTCATAATATATGAAAAAGAGAGGACAAAAGTTAAAAGGATAGAAAAGAGTAAAATAAAAAGTATATGTGAATAAAGTCAGGGCTTGGAAAAGTAAGAAACTGCTATCAGCAAAATCAGAAACTTCAAAGAACTGACGAAAAATAAAACGTAGACAGGAACAGATGACAGACAGCAGAATGGAAGAAATAAAAAAACTCTAAAATACACACAGAGGGATGCCTGGGTGGCTCAGTGCATGATCCCAGTCCGGGGATCAAGTCCTGCATCGGGCTCCCAGTGAGGAGCCTGCTTCTCCCTCTGCCTGTGTCTCTCATGAATAAATAAAAATCTTTTAAAATAAAAATAAAAAGTAATAATAAAATAAAATACACAGAATAAGGCATTAACAAGCATTAAAAATAGTTGTCTGCAAACATGCAAACACATACAAAAAGCATAAATATGTCATGATAATAAAGGATCATCATATATTGGGGGTAAAGGAAGAAAGCATAAAAGAGGGCAAAAATGATCAGCAAAACAGCTAACTCCAGAAGAAACAAAGATAATACAGGAAAGAGAGTGTTTTTAAAAATTCTCCTTGGCATCCTCAGAGAGATTCAGAATATTTTGAAAACATAAAGCATCATTAGAGGATCATTAAAAAGTAAAGAACTACAAAATAATAAGAACAATTCATGAAAACACAGAATACAACTGAAGAGATCAAATAATTTGGAAGACAAATTCAAGACAAATTCTCGGTTTCCTAGATTAAGAGAGAGAAATATGGGCAGAAAACTAAAAAATAGGAGGTAATAATCTAGGAAGTCTAACTCTGAAAGCTCTAGACGAAAAAAAGAGAATATAGATAAGAAAAAACATTTAAAAATAAAAGAAGAAATTTCATTGGTATTAAAGATGCCTAGGTTCACAGTAAAAGAATCTTCTGAGAGGAGAAAAGTTAAGTTTTAAAAAGACTTTTACTTACACAGATAAAAATATAGTCAAAGCACCAAATATAACACAGAAACTCTAAAAGAGTTCAAATTTTAACTCTTGAGTACTCAGAGCTTCCACCTATACATGTAAAATATAGCGGATGAAAACACTAAGATTGGTCTATCTTTAAATTCATGAACTCTAAATGGAAATAGATCTTTAGTGCTGCTCATCTATAATCTTATATTTCCTTATACCAACTACTCTCCCATTTTCCTAAACAACTATCTCACACCTTACCTTTTCTCCTCTATCACCAGAACTGCCACTCCAACTCTTTCCACTTCCTATATCTCACTGAAAAATTAAACCAAAAGAGAACACTAACAACACATCCTTTTCAAATCACCTGAAATATTCCTAAAAGTAAACCCACATGTGACACCATAAAGCAACTGTCAACAAATACTAAAGGAATATATTCAAAATATGAACAATGAAGCAAATCAACTATTTTTTCTATTTAAGACCCATAATGTTGGCTTAATGTTGTATACATTATGATGTTTTATGATTAGTTTATGTAATTCTTAAAAAACTGAAGAAATAACAACACTGAGAGGATCACATAAAAAAGTGACTGACTTTTATGTCTACCCACTGTTTATTCTCTAAATCAAGTCTTAACAATTTGATGAAAATTCATTAAGAAGTACATTTAATTGCAAAATAAGACATATGATACTCAGTAATATTCAATATTCTGTAAATTCATGCTATTCTCAATAACTTCAACCAAAAAGAAAAAATATATTGAAAAATACAATGTTCTGCATGTGAATTGATGGCACTTAAATTAAAAATTTCTTATGGAAACTATGAACACTGATAAAAGTATCATAACATGCACTTATTGTACAGTATGTTCTCTTAACACAATGGGATTAAATTAAAAATCAGGGCAGCCCCGGTGGCACAGCGGTTTAGCGCCACCTGCGGCCTGGGGCGTGGTCCTGGAGACCCGGGATCGAGTTCCATGTCAGGCTCTCTGTATGGTGCCTGCTTCTCCCTCTGCCTGTGTCTCTGCCTCTCTGTCTCTATGAATAAATAAATAAAATCTTTAAAAAATAATAATAATAAATTAATTAAAAATCAGTAAGATAAAAATGATTAGAAAAGTTAACTATGAAAGATCTTGAATTAAAATACTTCGTGGTGAAATACTGATCTCATTCTTCTTGAATTAAAAAAATTAGTAAGTATGTCTAAAATCATGATTTCCACTCAACATTTTAGTGGACATCCTGGTCAGCACAACAAAGCAAGAAAAGGAAATAAAAGGTATAATAATTAGGAGAAAGTAAAAGTGTCATAGTCACAGATGGTATGACTATACATGTAGAAAAATTTAAATATAATAATTACTAAGTGAATTTAGCAAGAATAGTACACACAAAATCAATATACAAAACTTGATTGATTTCCTTATACAATTTAAAAAGTGAAGATTAAAAACAGTATCCTTAACAATAGTAACAAAGAGTCAAATATTGAGGAATAAAACTATAGAAATACCTGTAAGAATAAAAACTATACAACATTGCTAGAAAAAATAAAGGCCAGACATTGGAAAGCTCTATTATTCAATTATCAACTTCTCTCTAAATTGACCTATAGATTCAACACAGTCTCAATTAAAATCTTAGCAGCTACGGGAATTTACAAATTAATATCTACAAGGAAAACAAAGGATTACAAGAGTCAAAACAATCTAGAAGAGCTAAGTTGGAGGATTTACATTACCAGACATCAAGATTCACTATGAAGTCAGAGTAAGTCAGTCAAGTTGGTATTGGTGTAAGTACAGAAAAACAGACCAAAGGAACAAATAAAGTTGAAAAAAATATCCTCACATAAGGTAACCTATCTTAGATGTATCAACTACATTTTGGTGAAGAAATGTTGGCCTTTTTAATAAATGTTTCTCAAATGACTATTAAATGGTAAGGTAGAAAAACCCTGATCTCCAACTTATATCATACAAAGATATTAATTTAAGCTGGATAACCGAACAATATGTAAAAAGTCGTATAAAAAAATTAAAGGAAAAAAGGAGTATCTTCATGACATCTCTTAAAACAGGATATTAAGAAACTACAATAAATAGATTTACATATTAGACTTCTTATACACATGTAATAATAGTTTCATGTCACAGGAAGCAAAAAGATATAGGCAAAAAAACCTTAATACCTAGAAACTTTAATACTCCTGTAGGAATTAACAAAAATAAAAGATTAAAAAAATAAGAATTATGAAGACTTGAACATCATTAACCAATTAAACATTTACAGCATACTATACCCAACAAATGTGGAATGTAGATCCTCTTCAAGGGCACATGGAATATTCACTAAGTTGTATCATACGCCTTTCTAGTCTATAAATTAAGGTTAGTGAATTCGAAGAGATTAAATTTGAAAAGCCTGAATTTATGAGGATTATGTTCTTGAAAAGGGTAATATATTGATGAAAGAAATTGAAAACAAAAATAGACGTTTCGTTCATAAGTTGGAAGAATTATTAATGTGAAAATGTACATATTACCCAAAGGAATCTACAGATTCAATGCAATCCTCATCATAATACCAAAGGCATTTTTCACAGAATTAGAACAAAGAATCCTACCAATTTACATGGAACAACAAAAGACCCCCAAATAACCAAAGAAATCTTGAGAAAGAAGAACAAAGCTGGAGGTATCACTTTCCTAGGCTTCACATTACACTACAAAGCTATAATAAAGCAGCATGGTAGTGGTATGAAAACAGACACAAACAGATCAATGGAACAAAACAGAGAGGGATGCCTGGGTGGCTCAGCGGTTGAGCGTCTGCCTTTGGCTCAAGGCGTGATCCCGGAAGTCCCGGGACTGAGTTCCACATCAGGCTTCCTGCATGGGCCCTGCTTCTCCCTCTGCCTACGTCTCTGCCTATCTCATGAATAAATAAATAAAATCTTAAAAAAAAAAAAAAAAAGGAATAAACAGGCCAGAAATAAACCCACACATATAGGGTCAATTAGCCTATGACAAAGGAGGCAAGAATATATAATGGAGAAAGACAGTTTCTTTAATAATTGGTGCTGAGAAAACTAATAAGCTACATGCAAATAAATGAAACTGGACCACTATCTTACACCATATATAAAAATAAATTCAAAATGGGGTAATAACTTGAACATAAGACCTGAAATCATAAAATAGAAGAAAACACAGGCTGTAAGCTCTTTGTGAAAAAACATTTGCCAGAGAAGACATTCAGATAGCCAACAGGAACATGAAAAGACACAGAACACCACTAGTTATCAGGGAAATGCAAAGCAAAACACATATATTACATCACACCTATGAGACTGGTTATTATCAAAAAGACAAAAAATAAGTGTTGGTAAGGATGTGGAGAAAAGGGAACCTCTGCACGTTGTTGGTGGGAATGCAAACTGGTATAGTCACTGTTTTCCACAGTGGCTGTTTCAATTTACATTTAGTAAGTTAAAACAATAAAGTAGAGGGTTCCTTTGCCAACATCTGTTTCTTGTGTTGTTTTTAGCTATTCTGATAGGTAAGGTGATAACCTCATTGTAGTTTTGATTTGCATTTTCCTGATGATAGGTAATGTTGAGCATCTGTTCACCTATTGGCTGTCTGTATGCCTTCTTTGGAGAAATGTCTGTTCATGTCTTCTTCCCATTTTTTAACTGGGTTATTTGATTTTGGGGTGTTGGTTGGTTCTTTACATATTTTGGATACTAACCCCTCATCAGATATTTCATTTGCAAATATCTTCTCCCATTCAGTAGGTTGCCTTTTTGTTTCATTGACTATCTCCCTTGCTGTGCAGAAGCTTTGTATTTTGATGTAGTCCCAATAGTTTATTTTTGTTTTTACTTCCCTTGCTTCAGGAGACATATATAGAAAAATGCTGCTATGGCTAATGTCAGAAAAATTACAGCTTGTGCTCTTTTCAAGGATTTTTATGGTTTCATAAAAAACATAAAATCCATTTTATGTTTAATCCATTTTCAGTTTATTTTTGTGTATAGTAAAAGCGGTTCAGTTTCATTCTTTTGCATGTAATTGTCCAGTTTTCCCAACACCATCTGTTGAAGACACTTTCCATCGTATTTCTTTCCTCCTTTGTCAAAGATTAATTGACATATAATTGTGGGTTTATTGTTTATTTCTGGGTTTTCTGTTCTATTCCATTGACCTATATGTCTATTTTCATGCCAGTACCATACTGTTCTCATTACTATGGCTTTCTAGTATAGTTTGAAATCTGGGAGAGGGATACCTCTAGCTTTGTTCTTTTTCAATATTGCTTTGGCTATTCTCTGGTTCCATACAAATTTTAGAATTGTTTGTTCCAGTTCTGTGAAAAATGCTGTTGGTTGGGATTGCATTAAATCTACATATTGCTTTGGGTAGTACAGACATTTTAACAATATTTATTCTTCTAATCCATTAACATGAAATAGCTTTCTCTGCATCATTTCAACTTCTTTCATCAGTGTTTTAGTTTTCAGAGTACAGACCCTTCACCTCTTTGGGTAAGTTTATTTCTGGGTATTTTGCTAGTTTTGGTACAACTGTAAATGGGATTTTTTTTCTTTTTTTCTTTTTTTTAATTTATGATAGAGAAAGAGACAGAGGCAGAGACACAGGCAGAGGAGGAACAGGCTCCATGCCGGGAGCCCGACGCAAGACTCGATCCTGGGACTCCAGGATCGCGCCCTGGGCCAAAGGCAGGCACTAAACCGCTGAGCCACCCAGGGATCCCCGGATTTTTTTTTTCTTAATTTCACTTACTGCTGCTACATTAGTAGCATATAGAAATAGATTTCTGTACATTGATTTTGTGTCCTGCAACTTTACTGAATTCATTTATCAGTTCTAGTAGTTTTTGGTGAAGTCTTTAAGGTTTTTCTATACATAGTATCCTGTCACATGCATTCCTTACCAATCTCGGTGCCTTTTATTTCTTTATGTTGTTTAACTGCTATGGCTAGGACTTCTAGTGGCTAGGTGTTCCAGTACTATGCTGAATAAGAGTGGTGAGAGTGGACATCCTGGTCTTATTCCTCACCTTAAGGGAAAAACTGTTTTTCACCACTGTAGATGATGTTGGCTGCGAGTTTTTCATAAAAGGCCTTTATTATGTTGAGGTATGTTCCCACTAGACCTATTTTACAGAAAGTTTTTATCATGAATGAATGTTATACTTTGGCAAATGCTTTCTATTGAAATGATCATACAGTTTTTATCCTTTCTCTTACTGAGGTGATGTACCACATGGGCTGTTCTATAAATATTTTACCACCCTTGCACCCTGTTTAGACACAGGGTATAATTTTTCCAATGTATTGCTGGACTTGGTTTCCTAATATTTTTTGCATCTATATTCATGAGAGATATTGGCCTATAGTTCTTTTTTATCTTTTTTTTTTT
Source organism: Nyctereutes procyonoides (assembly GCF_905146905.1). NCBI lineage: Eukaryota > Metazoa > Chordata > Mammalia > Carnivora > Canidae > Nyctereutes > Nyctereutes procyonoides. The sequence goes on along the minus strand of NW_026575146.1, from coordinate 59,819,741 downwards.
TTTTTGATGTCTTTATCTGGTCTTGGTATCAAGGTGATACGGGTCTCACAGAATGAATTTAGTTTTCCTGCCTCTTCTGTTTTTTGGAATAGTGTGACAACAATAGGCATTAACTCTAAATGTTTGGCAGAATGTGCCTGTAAAGTCCTCTGGTCCTGGGAGTTTTTTCTGGTGTGGGGGTGTGGTGTTAGTTTTTTTATTATGGATTCAATTTCATTGCTGGTAATTAGTCTGTTCAAATTTTCTATTTCTTCCTGCTTTGGTTTTGGTAAGTTATAAGTTTCTAGGAATTTATCCATTTCTCCTAGGTTATCCAATTTATTGGCATATAGGTTTTCATAATATTCCGTTACAACTGTATTTCTGTGGTATCTCCTCATTCGTTAGTGGTGTTATGAGGGTTCTCTCTACTCCTCCCCCCCCCCCCCATGAATCTGGCTAGAGGTTTATCAATTTTGTTGATCTTTCAAAGAACCAGCTCCTGGCTTCACTGATCTCTTCTACTGTTTCGGGTTGTTTCTTTTTTTTTCTCCTGGCTTCTATATAATTTGTTTCTGGTCCAATCTTGATTATTTTCTTCATTTTGCTAGGTTTGGGTTTTGTTTTTTCTTCTTTTTCTAGCTCCTTTAGATGTAAGGTCAGGTTGTTTATCTGAGATTTTTCTTTGTTTCTCAAGTCAGGCAAGTATTGCTATAAGCTTACCTCTTAGAATCACCTTTGCTACATCCTAAGATTTTGGACAGCTGTGTTTTCATTTGCATTTGTTTCCATGTACTTTTTAATTTCTTCTTTGATTTCTTGGTTCATCTAATTCATTGTTTGATAACATATTTAACCTCCTGTATTTGTGCTATTTCCAGATTTTTTTCTTGTGGTTGGCTTCTAGTTTCAAAGTGTTTTGGTCAGAAAAATAGTGTGGTATGACTTCAACCTTTTTGTATATGTTGAGGCCTGTTTTGTGGCCTAATATGAGATCTATGCTGGAGAATGTTCCATATGCACTTGAAAAGAATATGTATTCTGCTGTTTTAGAATGGAATATTCTGAATATGTCCATTAAATCCATATGGTCCAGTGTGTAATTCAAAGCCACTGTTTCCTTGTTGGTTTTGTTTGGCTCATTTGAACAATGATACGAGTGAAATGTTAAAAGTACCCTAGTATTATTGTATTAAATTATTTCCTTTTTGTTTGGTATTAACTTTTATGTATTTGGGTGCTACCATGTTAAATACATAAATATTTACAATTGTTATATCCTCTTGTTGGATTGTCCCCTTTATTATCATGTCTTTTGCCTTGTTACAGTCTTTGTTTTAAAAGCTACTTTGTCTTACACAAGTATTGCTACTCTGGCTTTCTTTTGACATCCATATGCATGATAAATGTTTCTCCATCCCCTCATTTTCAATCTGCAAGTATCTTTCAGTCTAAAATAAGTCTCCTGCAGGCAGCATATAGATGGGTTTTATTTTTCTATCCATTCTGTCACCCTATGTCTTTTGATACGGGTGCTTAGTCCATTTATACTCAAAGTAAATATTGATAGATATGTATTTATTGCCATTTTGTTAACTTTCTGGTTGTTTCTACAGATTTTTCTGATCCTTTCTTCTCTTGCTCTCTTTCATGGTCTGTTGGCTTTCTTTAGTGATATACTTGGATTCCTTTCTCCTTATTTTTTGCATATCTATTATGGTTTTTGATTTGTGGTTACCATTAGGTTCACATGTAACATCTTCTTCCTTTTTATTTTTATTTATTTATTTTTATTTATTTATTTACGATAGTCACAGAGAGAGAGAGAGAGGCAGAGACACAGGCAGAGGGAGAAGCAGGCTCCATGCACCGGGAGCCCGACGTGGGACTCGATCCCGGGTCTCCAGGATCGCGCCCTGGGCCAAAGGCAGGCGCCAAACCGCTGCGCCACCCAGGGATCCCGTAACATCTTCTTCCTATAGCAATCTATATTATAAAGTTGAGGGTCACTTAAGCTTGAGTCCATTATTTATTCCTCTACCCCCCACCGCAAAATTTTAGGTACATTTAGGTGTATGTCATATTTTACACTCTTTCATTTTTTATGAATCCTTTGACAGATTTTTAAAGAAATACTTATTTTTACTGCTTTTGTTTTTTACTTTTCATACTCACTTATACTCTTTCCTTCCCACTCAAAGAGTATCCTTTAATATTTATTGAAGGCTGGTTTAAGTAGTCATGAACTCCTTTGGTTTTTGTGTCTGAAACATTTTATCTTTTTCTATTCTGAATGACAGCCTTGCCAGATAGAGTATTCTTGGCTACAGATTTTTCCTTTACTGCTTTGAATATATCATATCACTCCCTTCTGACCTACAAAGTTTCTGCTGAAAAATCTGCTGTTAACCTTATGAGCTTTCCTTTATACGTAACTGTCTTTTCTTGCTGTCTTTGTTTTGTTTTTTTTTTTGGTGGATAAATACAGGTTTAATGATCCATTGTTCTTCACGTAGATAGCTACAGAGATTTTACAATCCCGAGATATACAACCACGCAACACAGACCAATCGGCCAATTCTAAAATAAACTTGGCTTCTTCTTACAACTATCCTGTAAATAATGCAGCCCTTCTTCCACCCAAAATGACCTTCATCTTGCATGAAAAGTTATTATAGGGGAACCAGAAACCTACTTTTGTGGCCAGAAAGTAAAAACCAAAGGAAAATAGTAATTTAGAGGTTAGCTGGGGAGAGCAGGATATCTGGTGCCCTTCACTGTGCTGCTTTGCTCTTCTGACTCCTACTTTTTTCTCCCTCTTCTTCAGCCCATCCATGTTAGTTCTCAGTAGGTTCCAGTAAGCCTGATAAAGCCTCTAATACCATAGGACATGTGTATCCATCCAAAACTTGTTCACTTCTTTGGAGCTTACCATAGTGCTGATCTTTTTCCCATCAGTAGGTCTTAACAGACACTTGTCTGAGGGCTCAAAGCTCTCTACAGCACCTTTCCTTGGAGTGGGTTTAGTTCAACCATCTTACTTCTTCAGGGTGATGAACACACTGTCCAACGAACCACACCTCTAGAAAAGTCTGGTCAGCTCCATCAGGAACTGCTCACGCTCCAGCAGCACCACTGTGGTACTGCTAGCTCACCTATGTCCGTATCTTCTCCACTACTTACAGGTTTTTTTTCTTTATTGATATTTTTTTGCCATTTACTTGTGTCTTGGTGTAGACTTCCTTGGGTTGAACTGGAGGAGTGTGGGGGGTCTCTGTGCCTCCTGGATCTGGATATCTGTTTCCCTCCTCCAAGTAGGGAAGTTTAAGCAAGTTCATAGCAATACAAGCCTAACTCAAGAAGCAAGAAAAATATCAAATAACTTAACCATAAACCTAAGGGAGCTAGTAAAAGAACAAACAAAACCTAAACCCAGCATAGATAACAAAGATTACAGCAGAAATAAATTATACAGAAAATAAAAAAATAATAGAACAGATCAATGAAACCAGGGCTGATTCTTTAAAAGGTCAACAAAATCGATAAACTATCACAGAAATACAAGCAACCTTTAAAGGAACTATTCAGGGGATCCCTGGGTGGCTCAGCAGTTTAGTGCCTGCCTTAGGCCCAGGGCGCAATCCTGGAGACCCGGGATCGAGTCCCACGTCAGGCTCCCAGCATGGAACCTGCTTCTCCCTCCTCCTGTGTCTCTGCCTCTCTCTATCATAAATAAATAAATAAATAAATCTTAAAAAAATAAATAAAATAAAAGAACTATTCAGTATTTCATGCAAAAATACACTAACTTCTCACTAAAGCAGGAATAATGACATATCTTTGGTGACTTCAGGATGAGTGACTGCACACCACAGGTTCTTGCCCCAGATCTCAAAGAGCTAACTGGAAGGAGGCATTCTGCTTCCTCAATAGTGCCTTAACATTTTAAAGGCACTGCTAATTATGAAGGAGAAGGTCTTTTACTTCCAGCCATCCCAGGGCCATTTGTACACACTTTTACTTCTGGAATACTTTAAGGACCTTTGTTCCTCCACACTAAAATTGTGTTCCCCAACAGATCTGTCAATTAAAAAAAAAAAAAAAACTTATACCTACTTATACTCACTCACCTGCCATTTCCCTTTTTCCAATTTGTAACTACATTCTGGAAAGTGACATTATTAAATGAGCTCTCTCAAACTTCAACACTAGTGATGGGCTAGGCACTATTCCAGATGCTAAGGATATAGCAGTTGACATAACAGAGGGTTTGCTTCTTTGTCTCCAACATTTCAGAAATTCACAGTTTGCAAACACAAATCATAGGGTATAAAAAAGTTGCTTTAAATATGAGAAAAGTACTAAATCAAAACAAATGTACATCAATTAATATTAAAAATGAAGAGATGTATCATCTCAGACTGGATTACAAATCAAAGTTCAACCTTTCATGATTTTCAACTCTAATACATTCAGAGCAAATCAGGAATGGTGAAATTAGATTTCAGCTTACAATTTTTCTAAAATTTTATCTATGAAAGCTGAAACAGCTTTATCATATGCTGAAACAGATCAATTTTCAAGATACATAATGGACACTGCATATAAGTTTATGTACCAGGATGGAGGAAAATCTCATATTTTAAAAAACGGAATATGCAACAGTTTTATAAATAATAAAATAATGTCAAAAAACAACCAATGAAAACATAATCGGCCAACTAAAAGTGGGAAAATCTCTTTTAAACAAAGTTGACACAAAAATTTTTAAGTACATTATGAAAAGTGTTAACATTTGAATACAGTTGTAAATACAAATGGAGCAAAGCTAAGAACATTCACATGGTTATTTATCTTAAATACACATTAATTTTTAAATGATGAAATTAAGCACGTATCTAAAGATGTTTAAAGAATGAAGAAAATCACCTGATGAAATTCATAAAAGGAAATTAATTCAGAGAAACAGAAAATGGAATATTCACAACAAAAAATAAAACATAAGATGTAGATCACCATGCCAACAGAACTTTCCAAGGTAAAGGAAATGCTCTGTAACTGCATTGCACAATATAATACTTGCCAGACATACGTTATTACAGAATACTTGAAATGTGGCCATTACTTTTTTTTTTTTTTGAAATGTGGCCATTACTACTGAGATATGAAGTTTAACTACCTAATTGTATTACTTTAAATTTTATAGTCACACGTGGTTGGTAGTTACTATTAGACAGCACAGATCTAAGATTTTAGGGTAGGAAGCTAAAATAACTCTATTAAGTAGTTCAAGACCAAAATGGAAAGAGAACACAAATACTCAAAAATGGAAAAGGAAAATGGTGGATCCAAATACTAAATACAAAGATCCTAAGAGGGGCAGCCCCGGTGGTGCAGCGGTTTAACACCACCTGCAGCCTGGGGTGTGATCCTGGAGACCCGGGACCGAGTCCCACGTCGGGCTCCCTGCATGGAGTCTGCCTCTCCCTCTGCCTGTGACACTCTCTCTCTCTCTCTCTCTCTATGAATAAATAAAAAATAAAATCTTAAAAAAAAAAAAAAAAGATCCTAAGAGGTTGCTTTGAGGGGTTCCTGGGAGACTCAGTCAGTTAGGCACCTGACTCTTGATTTTGGCTCCTGTCATAATCTTAGGGTTCTCAGATCGAGCTCCAGGAGGGACTCCACACTCAGCAGGAAGTCTGCTTCTCCCTCTCCTTATGCCCTTCCCCCCACTTGTGGTCTATATGTGTGGGCTCAAGCGCACTCTCTCTCTCAAATAAATAAATCTTTTTTTTTTAAGGTTTTTGGATATGACAGATGTCTAAAGAGAGACAGAACTCCCATAATTTTAAGGAATGAGGCCAGTTCACATCTCACTGGAGAAATCACAGGACTCAAGAGTTGGAGGAGATGAGATGGTGAAGCCAAACACTTTCTCTGGCAAGTTCCAAGATAAGCAGCTCATTTCTCTTTTTCCAATGTCCCAAATTTGTCTGTTTCTTCTTCTCAGAACAATGACTCTTTGACTTCCCTTTTTATCAGGAAAACTGTTAGTAAGCCTAATCAGGGCTACATTCCAGGGGAACATACTCTGATTAGATAGATACTAAACATTATCAGAGCTTCAGCTTATGGGAACACCCTTTTCAATTTGATTGGCTCTCCAGACAAAATTATAGCCCTCATACAAAATGGAGAGCAGAGATTTAAGGAGACTGTAAAGAGGTATTAGGAAAACCAATTCATTCTTTTATTCATTCATAAATACTTCTGAGTGCATTCTATGTACCAGGAAACATTCTATGTCTTGGAAGTGAAGCAGGGCATCGGACACAACGGGAATTTATGGACATAAAGCTGGAAGAAATATGGCCTTAAAAACTTTTTTTAAGGGACACCTGGGTAGCTCAGCGGTTGAGTGTCTGTCTTTGGCTCGGGGTGTAGTCCTGGAGTCCAGGGATCAAGTTCCGCTTCTGCATCGGGCTCCCTGCATGGAGCTGCTTCTCCCTCTGCCTGTGTCTCTGCCTCTCTGTATCTCTCATGAAAAAATAAAATCTTAAAAAAAATTTTTTTTTTAAAGTTTTACTTGACTTCTGGGCTCCGACCACAAAATATTTTCAAGAAAATGTTAAGAATTGATAAACTACCCAAAGAAAATGGAGAAAACAATGTTACACTTATCTTTTTGGTTAGTGGAGGAATAAAAAGGTTACTACATACTAAAAAAGAAAAATCATTAAGAAAATAAAAATTTTAAGATACAGCGTACATGGTATTTAAAGGGAAATGTGTAGTTTTAAATGTGTAGTTACATTAAGAAAGATGATCTGGAGTCAATGATCTAAACTTCCTAAGTAGCTTAACAAAAAAATAAAAAATAAAAAATAAAGTAGGAATGAAGAGCAGCAACTAATAAAATTTATAAATTTTTAAGTAGAATCAATTTTGAAAGACAGAAAAAGGCACAAATTATCATAAGCAGGAATAAAAACAACATCACTACAAATCCTATAGATAGTAATTGGAAAGGGGGCTATAATAATTTATGCCAAATGATCTCAACAACTTAGATGTAATGGACAAATGCCATGGAAGATAGAAATTACCAAAACTGACATAGGAAGAAATAGAAAACATTAATTGTATCATATCTATTCAATGAATTAAAATTTTCATTAAAAATCTATCCAGGGATCCCTGGGTGGCGCAGCGGTTTGGCGCCTGCCTTTGGCCCAGGGCGCGATCCTGGAGACCCGGGATCGAATCCCACGTCGGGCTCCCGGTGCATGGAGCCTGCTTCTCCCTCTGCCTGTGTCTCTGCCTCTCTCTCTCTCTCTCTGTGACTATCATAAATAAATAAATAAATGAATGAATGAATGAATGAATGAATGAATGAATGAATGAATGAATAAATAAATAAATAAATAAATAAATAAATAAATAAATAAATAAGATTTAAAAAAAAAAATCTATCCAAAGGGCACCTGGGTAGCTCAGTGGGTTAAACATCTGCTGTCAGATCAGGTCAGGATCCCCGAGTCCTGGGATAAAGCCCCACATCAGGCTCCTGCTCAGAGGGGAGCCTGCTTCCCCCTCACCACCTCCCTCACCATGCTGTCTCTCTCTCTCTCAAATTTTAAAAATCTTAAAAAAAAAAAAAAAAAAAAAAACTATCCACAAAGAAAAATCCAGGCCAAATCAACTTTACTGGTAAATGGTAAAGTCTGTCAACATTTAAGGAAAAAAAAATAATACCAATTCTATATAAACTCTTACCAAAAATAGAGAAGCAGGAAATACTTCCCAAATCATTTCATTTTCTAATCATTACCCTGATGCCAAAACCAGATGTGAGTATCACAAAAGACAAATGTTTCTCATGAACACAGCAAAACAACAGAACATGGAAGCAGCAACACATTAAAAAAGTCAAAAAAATCAAGACCAACTGGGGTTAGTCCCAGAAATGCAGGTTGGTTTAACATCTGAAAGTGAATCAAAGTAATTTACCTTATTAACACAATAACAGAGCAAAACCATGTGATCATTTGAATTGTTGCAATAAAAGCATTTGACAAAAGTAAAAAGCAATTTATGATAAGATCAACAAATTAGGAAAAGAAGGGAAGTTTCTCAATAAAGAACATCTATAAACAATTTTAAGCTAACATCACACTTAATGATTAAATATTGAATGCTTTCTCTGTAAAATCAGAAATAAGGCAAGGATGTCCAATATCATTGTTTCTAATCAGTACTGGAGGCTCTATCCAATGCAATTAGGTAAGAAAGAGAACTAAAGGACATAGAGACTGAAAATAAAGAAGTAATACTATCTTTACATACAAACATGATAGAGTACACAGAAAATCCATACAATTCTACAAAGAATTTACTAGAACCTAAAGTGAACTTACCAATATCATGCGATATATCACAAAATAACCCAAACCAAGTTTATTCTATTCTGTTTTAATTATGTCTTTATTCTATATTTTTTTATGCTTTATCATTAGGCCTTGCCAATCCTGGAGGTACTGCCCCTTCCATGCCTCACCAATTCCTGAAGATAGTAGAGAACTCCCCTAAGAGTGCACCTTTCCTGTACAAATCAACCAGTCCAGAGCCCACAGCCCCAACCACCTCCTCTACCAAGTTCTTTACATCATCCTGGGCCTTAGTCCTCCTAGGACCAGGTATTAAGACAACTAGGACAGCTTCTATGCCTCAGGACCCACTAAAATCATTCAGACTAGTCAATCCTCAACAAGCTTACCTTGCCACATCTGAGGTGTCCCACAAAAAACACAATAACATCTCTTCCCATCTTCCCCTCATTCTCTCTGCCTCCTGACTGATCCTGTTGTTTCCCTTTGTGTGTGCCGCCCCCGCCCCCTCCCTGGCACAGCATAAGCCCTCCTCTTGGGATTTGTGAATGTAACAATTACCTTATCAATGGTAATTATCTCCTGATCTATTGGCCTCACCATACCTGAATAAAAGCTCCATTCTAAAATACATACCAACAACAAACAACTGGAAAATAAAATTTTGAAGATACTAGTCATGACAGGATCAGAAAATGAAATATGGAAAGATATAGTTGATGAAAGATGTTCTAATTTAACATGAGATGAAAAGTGGTTGAGCATCTGCCTTCAGCCCAGGGCATGATCCTGGAGTCCTGGGATCCAGTCCCACATCCGGCTCCCTGCATGGAGCCTGCTTCTCCCCCTGCCTATGTCTGTGCCTCTCTCTCTCTCTGTCTCTCATGAATAAATAAATAAAACCTTAAAAAAAAAAAAGTATAATCTTTAGAAAAATTAAAGAAAACCTAAATAATTTTTATGGACTAGAAGATTTTATCTTGCTAATCTGTCAGTTCTCCCCAAATTGATATACAGATTTAATGCAATCCCAACCAAAATCCCATCAGGCATTTAAAATACTAAAATTGAAAAGGTAAATCTAAAATGTACATAGAAATGCAAAGGATCTAGCAGCAGCCTGGGTGGATTGGATGATTAAGTGTCTGCCTTTGGCTCATGATCCTAGTGTCCTGGGATGGAGCCCTAAATTGGGCTCCCTGATCACGGGAGAGCCTGTTTCTCCCTCTCCTCTCTCGCCCTCTCCTGGCACATGTGCATGCTCACTCGCTCGCTCTTTCTCTCTCTCTCTCTCACTCGCTCTCAGTCCCTATTCTCAAATAAATAAATAAAATCTTTTAAAAAAAAAAAAAAGACATGCAAAGGATCTATAAAAGTCAAAAAAAATTTTAAAGGAACAAAGTTGAATGATTTACACTACCTGATTTCCAGATTGTCTATAAAACTACAAAATCAATACATATGGTATTGCCACAAGAATACACAAATAGATAAATGGAACAGAAGAGTATGAGTTCTAGCAATCCACCCCAAGATTGCTAGAACTCATACAGCAATTTGGTAGCGTGGCAGGATACAAAATCAATGCCCAGAAATCAATGGCATTTCTATACACTAACAATGAGACTGAAGAAAGAGAAATTAAGGCGTCAATCCCATTTACAATTGCACCCAAAAGCATAAGATACCTAGGAATAAACCTAACCAAAGAGGTAAAGGATCTATACCCTAAAAACTATAGAACACTTCTGAAAGAAATTGAGGAAGACACAAAGAGATGGAAAAATATTCCATGCTCATGGATTGGCAGAATTAATATTGTGAAAATGTCAATGTTACCCAGGGCAATTTACACGTTTAATGCAATCCCTATCAAAATACCATGGACTTTCTTTAGAGAGTTAGAACAAATTATTTTAAGATTTGTGTGGAATCAGAAAAGACCCCGAATAGCCAGGGGAATTTTAAAAAAGAAAACCATAGCTGGGGGCATCACAATGCCAGACTTCAGTTTGTACTACAAAGCTGTGGTCATCAAGACAGTGTGGTACTGGCACAAAAACAGACACATAGATCAATGGAACAGAATAGAGAACCCAGAAGTGGACCCTGAACTTTATGGTCAACTAATATTCGATAAAGGAGGAAAGACTATCCACTGGAAGAAAGACAGTCTCTTCAATAAATGGTGCTGGGAAAATTGGACATCCACATGCAGAAGAATGAAACTAGACCACTCTCTTTCACCATACACAAAGATAAACTCAAAATGGATGAAAGATCTAAATGTGAGACAAGATTCCATCAAAATCCTAGAGAACACAGGCAACACCCTTTTTGAACTTGGCCACAGTAACTTCTTGCAAGACACATCCACGAAAGCAAAAGAAACAAAAGCAAAAATGAACTATTGGGACTTCATCAAGATAAGAAGCTTTGGCACAGCAAAGGATACAGTCAACAAAACTCAAAGACAACCTACAGAATGGGAGAAGATATTTGCAAATAACATATCAGATAAAGGGCTAGTTTCCAAAATCTATAAAGAACTTATTAAACTCAACACCAAAGAAACAAACAATCCAATCATGAAATGGGCAAAAGACATGAACAGAAATGTCACAGAGGAAGACATAGACATGGCCAACATGCACATGAGAAAATGCTCTGCATCACTTGCCATCAGGGAAATACAAATCAAAACCACAATGAGATACCACCTCACATCAGTGAGAATGGGGAAAATTAACAAGGCAGGAAACAACAAATGTTGGAGAGGATGCGGAGAAAGGGGAACCCTCTTACACTGTTGGTGGGAATGTGAACTGGTGCAGCCACTCTGGAAAACTGTGTGGAGGTTCCTCAAAGAGTTAAAAATAGACCTGCCCTACGACCCAGCAATTGCACTGTTAGGGATTTACCCCAAAGATTCAGATGCAATGAAACGCCAGGACACCTGCACCCCGATGTTTCTAGCAGCAATGTCCACAGTAGCCAAACTGTGGAAGGAGCCTCGGTGTCCATCAAAAGATGAATGAATAAAGAAGATGTGGTTTATGTATACAATGGAATATTACTCAGCCATTAGAAACGACAAATACCCACCATTTGCTTCAACGTGGATGGAACTGGAGGGTATTATGCTGAGTGAAGTAAGTCAATCGGAGAAGGACAAACAGGGTATGTTCTCATTCATTTGGGGAATATGAATAATAGTGAAAGGGAATATAAGGGAAGGGAGAAGAAATGTGTGGGAAATATCAGAAAGGGAGACAGAACATAAAGACTCCTAACTCTGGGAAACAAACTAGGGGTGGTGGAAGGGGAGGAGGGCGGGGGGTGGGGGTAAACGGGTGATGGGCACTGAGGGGGACACTTGACGGGATGAGCACTGGGTGTTATTCTGTATGTTGGTAAATTGAACACCAATAAAAATTAATTTATTAAAAAAAAACAAAAAAAACAAAAAAAAAAGATTTTATTTATTTATTCATGAGAGACGGGGGGGGGGGGGGGGGGGGCAGAGACACAGGCTCCATGCAGGAAGCCTGATGTGGGACTTGATCCCGGGTCTCAAGGATCACACCCTGGGCCAAAGGCAGGTGCCAAACCGCTGAGCCACCCAGGGATTCCCTGGCCTTAGGATTCTGTCAGCACTGAGGGGGCAGAACTTGTCTGTTTGGGACCCCAGGGGCCAAATGCTCTTGTACCCACTGGGCCCTGCTACACATATATCCACACTATGATGCAATAAACCCACTCTTTGCTGATTTAGCTGCGAAGTAGCATTCTTTTTTGTTGCCCCTTCCTCCTTTAGGCTATACAGAATGAACATACATACCATGGTTGGAGCTATAATGGCCCTCTTGCAACCACAAGGTGATCCTGATAATGGTCAGGATAAAGGTCAGGAAAAGAAAAAGATAGCTGGTAACTAATAATCATGGAGCCAAACGTCCCGCATAATCTAGTTTCACACTTCTTTTACTTGAGAGAAACACAAAAATCTTCTATTTTTGGTTATATGCAGCCAAACCAAAACCAAACTGATAAGCTTATCCAAATCTCAACTTTTAAAACACTTTAGTAAATAAATCTTTTCTTTGAACTGCTGCTTTTCCAGAGCTCCCTTATTCTGCATTTATACAAAGTACTGCTTACATGCAAACTCAGTCAAAAAGATATGTTACCTTAAGCCCAGACTTAAAAGAATTTCCCACAAAAGTACATTTGTTTTTGAAAAGAAATGCATCCAAAAAGACATTCCCTCACCAATTTTTATCCTTAGGGATAATTACTAATTTTAGCAGCTTCTGATAAAAGAGGCAAAAATACTGAAGTACAGCACAAAAATACTCTCACTCTTTAAAGCCTGTTGTTTGATCTGATATGGTTTCTTAGCTCAAATCACAGAAACTAGTGAGGAAAAGTTATGAATGGAAAAATCTATAACATGGAGAACTTTCCTTCTGTTCCTCGTCTATAATACCACTCAAGAAGACAAATGGTTGTCATCTTCATAATCCCTTATCCTAACCCAATAAGCCTAGAAACCATTCTTTGAGAATGGTTTGAGAAAAGCATAAAACCTACACACTAAAGTAGTTGGGAATAATATCCAAACACAATTTCTCACTACTCACTTTCATATAGACTCTAGTTTTGCTTCTACAATTTAAAACAAAAATGTATGGTTAGGGGCAAAATATATGGTATGTGAATTAGGACCGATTAAAATAGTTTTTTAAAAAGTATGCCTATTCTTAGACAGAAAATGTGAAACAATTCCCTCAGATACCTGTTAGCATCAAAACAAACTTCTGTTGTCCTTACTTCTTCTCATTACTACTTTAGATTTGTTGGTTTCTACCAGATATGTAGCTGCCAAACATACTTTTAAAGTTCACATTTGGCCAATTACATCTAACGCAATACCTCCCTAAACCATAATCAAACATCCAAGTAAAGTATCAGCCAAGAAAAGTTACATAATGTGTGATTTGCACAAGGGCAGAGAAAGTACAATATGAGCGTCTTGTCAATGGTAACGGGAACATCATGTCTTCAATAGAAATCATTAGTAAGAATTTGGATCTACTTTTCAACAACTATTGTTAAAAAAAAAAAAAGGTCTCCGATGTTCTTTTTTTGTCTCAGATATTCTTTATCAAATTTCCCAAAGTAATGACAAAGAAACACTGAGAATTACACTAATAGCATGCTATAGAATTAATGGACCTCTTTTTCTGTATCCCTACACTCCTCAAAGGCTAAACTGACACTTGAGGAATGACAGCTAAAAAGGGAATAGCAAGAAATATCAATTGTTTTTTAGCCTCACCTTTTAAATTAGTTTAAGAAACTGGCTTTACTATACACTAAAATAAAAGGATCCTTTCCTAAAAACCTATTTTCTGGCATCAGTATTCTTTCCCTTAGTTTTTGCTTCTATCACCTCTTTAGTTAAGTAGAATTTTTCTTTGCTATACTATTTAAAATGTTTTAATTGGCCTCTAGGCTACCTTAAAACAACTCTGGTAGACATTTCATAAAATAATTTTTGCAATGATTGCTAATTGCTAATATTTGGAATATATTCTATTTGTTGAAATTTAGCCATGTTCCCTTTAAGTGTATATTGGTTTCCACTATTCTATATTATTATTTATCAAAAAAATAGAAGTAGAAAAAAAATCGCTTAAAGCCAATGTTCACAGAATAGAGCTTATTTTGGAGACTATACCACAATAATCCATAACCATCAAAGAAATTTCCTGTGATACAGTAAAATATAAAATGTTGCTTTATGAATCCTTGACAAAAACAAGATAAAATGTCATTATACTGTGCTTACCTATATATTTCCCCTCTCTTTACAAAGATATTTTAGGAGTAATTCAGCCAAAACCTATATAAAACAGGTATGTACCATACTTGTTAGCTTATAAGAAATTCTGTAATTTTTAAACTTATTCATGTCAAATTTTCTAGTCTAAATATATTCCATCACTTTTCTGTTTACATATTATGATATCTGGGATCCCTGGGTGGCGCAGTGGTTTAGCGCCTGCCTTTGGCCCAGGGCGTGATCCTGGAGACCCAGGATCGAATCCCACGTCTGGCTCCCGGTGCATGGAGCCAGCTTCTCCCTCTGCCTATGTCTCTGCCTCTCTCCCTCTCTCTCTCTGTGACTATCATAAATAAATAAAAATTTAAAAAAAAAAAACATATTATGGTATCATCTGACCTCATTCAAATTACCTCATGTTCATTTACACATTCAACATTTTCCAAAAGAAAGATAACACTCTGCCTCAAAAGCTCTTTCTACCAGATATGTGGCTGCCAAACATACTTTTAAAGTTCGCATTTGGCCAATTACATCTAACGCAATATCTCCCTAAATCATAGTCAAACATCCAAGTATAGTGACAGCCATTTCTTGGCTAGAAAGGAAATAATATGGACATATATAAAAGAATACATAAAGTGTTGCAGGAACTGTAATCGAATACACAGGGTGAAAGGACAGGGAGTATGTACTACCTAGATTTCCTGCATAGATCCACCCTATTACTAACTGTATGTGAAGGCAAGGGAAGAGTCTAATTTGAATTTGAGATTTCTGTTTGAACAACTAAGTATAAAGAAAGAGTAGCTAAGCAACAAGACAGAAAAGAAAAGTAAGTTTGAAAGAAAAGTGGATTTTAGATATTTGGAACATGAGCACCTATAAGAAGATTCATGGTAATCAGCTTGATATATGAGGAATTAAGAATGATTTCTTGGGGGATCCCTGGGTGGCTCAGCGGTTTAGCACCTGCCTTTGGCCCAGGGCGTCATCCCAGAGTCCCAGGATCAAGTCCCACATCGGGCTCCCTGCATGGAGCCTGCTTCTCCCTCTGCCTGTGTCTCTGCCTCTCTCTCTGTCTCTCCTGAATAAATAAAATCTTAAAAAAAAAAAAAAAAAAAACTGGAGAAAAGGATTGAGGTGGAAAGAATAAAACTTCTGTCATTTTAGGTTCTTGCATTTTAAGGTCTTCTGTATTTCCATTTTAAGTTCTTCTGTATGATCTGATTTTTTAAACCAATGTATATGAAATATCTAGAGGAAAGATTTAAGAATAATGAGAAAAAGGAAAACAAGGTAGCAAGGCTATTAAGGGTAAAAAGCAGAAAAGGGACAGGATAGCTGCTGACAAAGACCAAAGGAGAACAAAAAAATAAGATAAGAAATCACTCTTAAGCTACTGGAGGTGCCAACAGTGATAACACCAAAGAAAGAAGGGGAAAACAAAGGAGGGAGGTATTAACCCTAGAACAGACATGAACAGGATCAGGGGCACAGGAATACAATATAAAAGACCTAAAAAATACAAGAGAACATAACGAGAGAATATGAAGTTGGTACAACTTCAGAGATGGAGTAACTTGAGATGATAACAGGGCTTCAGTAGAATGAGGTAATGAGAAAGCAGTACTGCTGTCGAATGTGGATGACACTGCAGAGTCAAATATATTAAGAAACTTGAAGGTATCTTTAAGGGAGTTCTTCACCTGGATAATGACATAACCTATGATAATGTCAGAAAAGGGAGTTTAGAGGAAAACCAAGTTAGATGCCAAAAGTTCTCAACTAATAACATAGGAGTAGGCAAGTAAAGGACAGCAGAGGACAACGGGAGAGACTGAGGATGATAATATACTGTATCATATTAATCCCAAAGGACAAGATTTTTGTTTTTTGTATTAGGGTGATAAATATTAGCCTATGGAAACAGCACTGTAAATACTTCGTCTAGATCCTAGGGTAGATGTGACAGGATACCGTTAGGGAAAGGGACATGCAGTGAAGGTAAAGAACAGGAAACAAATGCTATAGAAATCCAAATTTCCAAGGGAAAGGGGAATTCTGAAGGTAATCAGCTGAAAAAAGAAAAAAAAAACAGTAAGACAAGAATATCTAAGAAAATATTTTCGGGTGGTATAGGACAATTTTGAATATAATCAAGTCTGCAAAATACCAATTTACAGGCAACACAGAGAACAGAGGAACACCTTAAACTACACCATGAAAATGGGATCAGCAAAATCTAGAGTGTGGCAAACTATAACCAACATGGTTACTAAAGAAAAAAGACAAGGGATGCAGGAAATATTAAAAGACTGTAAAGTCACAATGTGTGGACCTCATTTGGATCCTAGTTTAAAAAAAGAAAACAAAACCATTTAAAAAAGCCATTTATGGCATATCAAATATTCAGAAATTTGATTGCTTGCTGAATATTTAAAGATATTAAGGAATTGTGATGTTTTTACTTTTAAAAGGTGTTCTTGTATTTTAGAGATGCAGACTGAAATATTAATGGAAGAAATGATATGTCTACATGTGCTTCAAAATAACACATTAATGGCGAAAGCAGTTGGCACAGAAATGGCCACAGGTAATAAGGGCTATTGCAGCTGAGTGATTACTGTGTAAGAGCTCATTATACCATTATATATACACTTTTGTATGTTCAAAATTCTCCCTAAGAAAAAAGCTTTCTTAAAGGATGTCTGTTATATTTCATCTAGCATTCCTTAGTAAGAGTGTTTTCAGGTTATTCAATTAGAAAATTTCAGGGAGTGAAGTCCCATATTTTATATTTTACAATTCATCTCTCATGTACATTTAAAAACAAAAGTTGCTCATAATATTTACTACAAAATTTTCCTCTTAAAGATTCTGATCTCTAACTACAGTAAAAGTAGTATTAGATACTGACAGGTTTTTAAAAATGGAAAACCTAAAAAGAAACATGAAAAACTGAAACTTTAGATGAAAGTAAGATAGCTTTTGATTCTTCCTTGCCTATTTAGTAGGAGAGGTATACTAAATAATTTTGGGCTTTTTTATAAAAGTGAATATTCAAGTATACATGTCAGAAAATGTTAACAATTGAAAAGATTTATAATCTGTAAGAATGCAGAAAAAAAGAAAATTAAAAGCAAAACAAAGGACTATAAAAAAATTTTAAGTCCAAATGTCAACAAATACAATAAATGTAAATAATAAGTCAATAAAACTCACCTTCCAAAAGACAAAGAACAGGGGATCCCTGGGTGGCTCAGCGGTTTGGTGCCTGCCTTTGGCCCAGGGCATGATCCTGGAGTCCCGGGATCGAGTCCCACGTCAGGCTCCCGGCATGGAGCCTGCTTCTCCCTCTGCCTGTATCTCTGCCTCTCTCTCTCTCTCTCTCTATGTCTTAAATAAATAAATAAATAAATTGGATAGATTAGAAAGATAGATAAATAAATCTTTTTAAAAAAATAAAAATAAAAGACAAAGAACATCAGACTGGATTTTTTTAAGCCTTTTTTTTTTTTAATTTATTTGAAAGAGAGAACGAGAGAGAGAGAGAGAGAGAGAGAGAGAGAAAATAAGCAGGAGGAGGGGCAGAGGGACAAGGAGACTCCCGGCTGAGCACAGAGCCTGATGTTAGGCTGGACCCCAGGACCCTGAGATCAGGACCTTAGCCAAAGTCAGACACTTAACCAACTGAGCCACTCTGGTACACCAGACTGGATTTCTTTTTTAAAACTCAAGGTATACAGTGCTTAGAAGAGACATATAACAAAAATCATAAAGTTCAGCAAAAAAGGACATTTTTATCAAGCTAACAGGCGTCAAATGGTACCAATTCTTGATTAAAATTAGCCAAGCTACAAAACTAAAAGAAACTACCAAAAAAAAAAAAAAAAATCAGCAAAAGAAACCCCAATGAAAAAAGAAGCAAAAGATACGAATAGATCAATAAACAAAGAAGATGGTAGATCTCACTTATAGTTAAGTAAATGCAA
The DNA here is from genome assembly GCF_905146905.1 of Nyctereutes procyonoides. Lineage (NCBI taxonomy): Eukaryota > Metazoa > Chordata > Mammalia > Carnivora > Canidae > Nyctereutes > Nyctereutes procyonoides. The sequence continues at coordinate 59,801,532 of NW_026575146.1, read as the reverse complement.
ATTAAGATATCAAATCATGCCAATCAGGCTGCCAAAATCAAGGAGTCTAAAGATACCAAGTGTGGATGAGAGGATGTAGAACCCTTCAAACAACTGGTTTTAGAGGGTAGTTAGGGTACATTTAACTAATCAGAAGATATAACTATCTGACAAACCAGAAATTCCTGCATAATGTTCACAGTGAATGTATTATTTGAAATAGTGCTTTGCTCTGACAGCATATATACTAAAATTAGAACAATACAGAGGTTAGTATGGCCCCTGTGCAGGGAAGACACAAATTCATGAAGTGTTTCAGATTTCTAGGGAAAAAGAAAGAGAGACACACCAAGAAACAGACTCTTAACCATAGAGAACAAACTGAAATTATTACAGGAGGGGAGGTGAGTGGAGGAATGAGTGAAATAGGTGATGGGGATTAAGGAGAGCACTTGTCCTGATCAGCACTGAGGAATGTACGGAAGTGTCAAATCACTATATTGTACATCTGAAACTAATATAACACTGTATGTTAACTACCGGAATTAAAATGAAAACTTAATAAAATAATAAAATAAAATAACCTAAATATTGATCAGTAGAAAAAAATGATATATAAACTGTAGAATCTTCTTACAATAAGAGTATTATTCATCAAAAAAAAGAATATTATTCATCAATTTTATGAATGAACTAGAGCTATATATCAAAACACGGATACATGACTGTCATAAAGATAAGTGAGGTTTAAAAAGTTGTAGCGAGACTGATTTTTTTTTTGCATGATACAATTTAAGGTTTAAACTCATGATTTAATACTACAATATTATTCACTGATACATATATGTAGTAAAAGTTTAAAATATGCATGAAAATGATACTAACTTCAGGCCAGTGACTACCTCTAGTGAGTTAAATGGGGGTCGAGACACAGGAGTAGGAATAGGTAGAGGAGTTTCAACTGAATCTATGATGTTTATTTCTTTAAAAAAATAAGATCTAAAGCAAAAAGTAACCAAATACTGTTAAAATTGGGTGGCAGGGCAGCCCAGGTGGCTCAGCGGTATAGTGCTGCCTTCAGCCCAGGGTGTGATCCTGGAGACCGGGGATCGAGTCCCGGGTCGGGCTCCCGGCATGGAGACTGCTTCTCCCTCTGCCTGTGTCTCTGCCTTTCTCTCTCTCTCTCTCTCTCTCTCTCTCTCTCTCTGTTTCCCATGAATAAATAAAATCTTAAAAAAAAAATCTTTAAAAAAATAAAATAAAATTGGATGGCAAATACAGATTAATATTTTCTACTTTCCTCTATGTTAAGAATATTTCAAATTTTTTTCTTCAAATACTAAAATAAAAAGAAAAGAAAAAAGGAAGAATATATAGCCTTTGGTTTAGGATCCAAGTTTGAAATGCAACTGGGTTTGAATCCTGTCCCCTGTGAATTATCTCTGAAATCAGTTTCATCTATTATTTCATAGTATTTTTGTAAGGATTAAGTGCAATAAACTGAAATAATCTCACCCAAAGACAAGCACTTTCCTTTCTCCTCACACTGTATTAGACAACACTAGAGCTTTTCTCTTTTTTTTTTTTCCCCTTTTCCTTTTTTCCCCTTCCAATCACATGTACAGTGAGGGTGAAAAAAATACAGCAATTCATACATGCCGAAAAATAAAACTACTGAAAATGAAATTCTCATTGAAGTTTGGTCACACTACCCCCAAAGTCATACTGCCTTAATTTTAATATTCCTAGAAGCAAAACCTGATACAGGATTCAAAAGAAAGTATATTAGTTTTTAAGTTTGGGTAACAATGGCAGAGAAACAGAGAAGTGGTATAGGGAAGGCAAGACATCCAATAAATCTGCACTCTTAAATCAGCTACCACAGTGGGTTTAACCCTCAGAAAAGCTCTCAGAAACAGTATAAAATATGTTCAACTGTTCTATTTACACAGTATCATGCCCTGAGAGTCCAAGTCTGTGGCTGAGGGCTGCACCCAGGAGTGTTAATTTCACAGCACTTCTGGCCCACCACAAGCGCTGCAAGCATGACTTCCTACATTTCCAAGAAGAGTCAGTAGATTAGAGATGCAAATACTGTCAGAAGTTTACTCAAGCACACTGAAGCTTCCAGGGGATAAGGGTGGATTATTTACAGCATTAACTACAGCCATTCTATACAATTATGCTATTATTACAGAAAAAAAGAAGAAAAGGAAATGTGGTCTATGCTCTATTGACTACTTGGTCCAAGACTTGTTCTTCCTCAATTTCTGCTTGAAAATGGAGTTACACTAATTTTAACTACATTAATTACATGTAAACTGATTCAATTTTGTATGTTCTTTAAAGAGAGAGTGACTATTCTTCTTCTGTCAAAAATAGAAGGTCTTCCTAACATGGCATAATAAAATAGATTCTAGATATAGTTATCAAGAATACAGGAAAATTAATTTAGGAAAAAAAAGGTTTCAAAAAGAGATAGCTTTTTAAGCGTTTTTATCTCCTATTCACACTATCTAATCCATTATGTTGTACTTCTTTTTTTAATATAAATATTAGCAAAAAATGTTACAAAGTCAGAAGGTAGAGACTATTATATTAAGTACACTTAATAGAAAACCACAAACTAAATTTTGTAAAGGCAGGGGTTTTGAATGCTTTAAAACTAAAATATTCTGGTTGTGGGAGGGGAGGTATTACACATTTTAATTATCCAAAACTTAGAAGTATTTGCTAAAGAAAAAGGCTGTGATTTTGACATATCAAACCAAAACATGGTACACAAAAAGCAGTTATTTGGTGATCTTTCTTTACTTGTGCATACAGACTCTTTCCTTGTTCAAAATATGCTTTAAAATCCATATAAAAGCTGTTAACAGTACAAAAGGACTAATGAAGAGTGTCTGGGATAATAGAAGAATCTCATTATTATTAGATAGGGACATGTCTACCACCTAAAAACAAGATTTTTTTTTTTAATTTTTATTTATTTATGATAGTCACAGAGAGAGAGAAAGAGAGGCAGAGACATAGGCAGAGGGAGAAGCAGGCTCCATGCACCAGGAGCCCAACGTGGGATTCGATCCCGGGTCTCCAGGATCGCGCCCTGGGCCAAAGGCAGGCGCCAAACCGCTGCGCCACCCAGGGATCCCTAAAAACAAGATTAAATGCAAACCAGGTATTTTTTTTAAATGCAGATCCTGTTAAATTCTGTATGATTGCATTTGATAGGCATTTAATTTAAAAGTTCTTACCATTAAGGAACGGATTTTTTTTTTTTTCCTCCATAGCTTCCAATCTACTAGAAATCTCACACTGGGAAAGAAGAAATGAAGTTTTAATTGTATTCTCCTAAATATTGGTGAAGATTAAGTATATTTGTTGTCCATGTATATTTACGAACTGTCTGTGGCTTTTTCCTATTTTTCCTTTCTCGTATTTGTCATAGACATATTTGTCAGAAATATGACAAAGAAATTTACCCCATTATATATTAAAACTTACTATTAAAAAACTGTAACCAAAAGAGGACTGGCATACACATAGATCAGTGGAAAAAGACAGCATATGGAAACTTAAGGTGATAATGATGACATTTCAATACAGTAAAAAAGATACTCGTTTACAAAAAACACTGGCGTAATTGACAGTTCAACCAAAGAAAACATGCTAAATCTATACTTTATATTAAAAATTAGGAAAAAAAAAAATTAGGGATGTGGGGATCCCTGGGTGGCTCAGCGGTTTGGCGCCTGCCTTTGGCCCAGGGCGTGATCCTGGAGTCCTGGGACTGAGTCCCACATCGGGCTCCCGGGATGGAGCCTGCTTCTCCCTCCTCCTGTGTCTCTGCCTCTCTCTATGTCTAGCACATATAAATAAATAAATCTTTAAAAAAAAAAATTAGGGAGGGATCCCTGGGTGGCGCAGTGGTTTAGCGCCGGTCTTTGGCCCAGGGCGCGATCCTGGAGACCCGAGATCGAATCCCACGTCGGGCTCCAGGTGCATGGAGCCTGCTTCTCCCTCTGCCTGTGTCTCTGCCTCTCTCTCTCTCTCTCTCTCTCTGTGACTGTCATAAATAAATTAAAAAAAAAAATTAGGGATACCTGGGTGGCTCAGCTGTTAAGCATCTGCCTTCGGCTCGGGGCGTGATCCTGGAGTTCTGGGATTGAGTCCCACATCGGGCTCCCTACAAGGAGCCTGCTTCTCCTTCTGCCTATCTCTCTGCCTCTCTCTATCTCTCATGAATGAATAAAATCTTTTTTAAAAAATGATCTATAAATATTTAACAAAATAAAAGATGTCCAAAATAAAATAATGAAAATACTGGAAGAACCTCTGATAGGACTTTTACCTGGAACAAAAAACTGTGTTATACAAAATAGGAAACCCAAAACTCATATAACAAAAGTTACACAAATTGGCTTTATGGGTCCATATTTATTTTGGCTAATAAAGCATTTTTTATAACCAGTTGAATTTTTTTTAAAAGATTTTATGTATTTATTCATGAGAGACATAGAGGCAGAGACACAGGTAGTGGGAGAAGCAGGCTCCATGCAGCAAAACCCGGAATTCCGGATCACACCCTGAGCTGAAGGCAGACACTCAATAGCTGAGCCACCCAAGGTCCCTATAACCACTTGAATTTCAAAGCCTTAAGCAGGATATGCATCTCTATCTCCAGTTCCCCCTGGTCTCTACTTCTCCTTACTATCTTATAACCAACCTTTTAAACACATTAATGACAGTGAAGACATGCAAGTTTTCTACATGTACAATAAAGAAAAAGATATATTAAATTTTCAATCTCTCTAGAGAAAAGGAACCATAAACAAAACCAAAAGATATGAAGATTAAATATTTGAAATTCATTTACCAAAAAAGGAGTAGATATCTCCAATATCTATAAGTCCAATATCTATAAGAGCCCTATAAGTTGATAAACAGGACACAAACCACTAGAAAAATGACAATATATTACAACCTTCCACCCAACATATATTTTTAAGCACATATGGGATATTTATAAAAAATTGACCTTAAGGAAATGTTTGAAAATTAAAAAAAGAAAACTACTGAAAGTACACATAAAAAAGTCCAAAAATTACTTTAAAGTTCATATAACTGTTACTGGAAACAATCTCTGCAATGAGTATATGCATTTATTTCACTTTTCCTTTTTTTTTTTTTAAGATTTTATTTATTCATGAGAGATAGAGAGAGGCAGAGACACAGGCAGAGGGAGAAGGAGGGTCCATGCAGGGAGCCTGAGGTGGGTACTCGATCCTGGGTCTCCAGGCTCAGGCCCTGGGCTGAAGGTGGCACTAAACCGCTGAGCCACCCGGGCTGCCCTTATTTCACTTTTCCATTAAACTTCTCTTTTTATTTGGATCTTACTCCTTCAAAATGACTTAAAATATTTTCAAGTGTTTGTAAATACTCTAGAAATCAATGCTGTTGTGTTTCTGCTCTTCTTACTTGCCCCCTTAAACATCTGAAGTTAGATATTTTCAATACATTTTTTGGTGTGTTTTAAATCTATCACTTTAATTCCATACCAAAAAATCTTTTGTATATGTGCATCATTTCCAAACCTAACATCTCAGCAAAAAATACAGAAAATAAAGACTAAAGGCTTTTAAAAGCTTCTCTGAGAAAAACATATGCCGTGAAGTTTTAATATAATCAATTAGGTTTAATATAATCACATTAATCAGTAAGAAATTAGATGAACATGAATAGGCAGTTCACAAAAAAATACAAGTATTCCCTAAAATGAAAATTTGGTTATTATCATTAATAATCTGAAAAAGGTAAATAAAAATATTATTTCTGCCCTATCTGACTGGCAAAGATTAAGATGACTGGCAAAACCCAGTGTTGGCAAAGATGTGAAAGAAACAATATCTAAGAATTTGTTCCTTTTAAAAAGATAAGAGTAATGCGATACATGTCTATGAATTCTATGAAACACTTTATAATAATGAAAAAAAACTTAGATAACATTAAAAGGATCTGATAATGCATGGTATGCTTAGCCAATGAAAATACGATGAAGATATTAAAAATTATAGCTTACATCATGGCTTTCATTATATCCTGTGCATTATATCCTATATATAGCACAAAATGGGCACTGCATAAGTTTTTACTAAACGATAATATTAATGATTTATTTAATGATTGATTAAATGCTAACTGATTGCTTGAGTGTATGTGTAGGTGGGTAAGTGACTAACTAACTAGCTTGATCTACTGAGTAATGCGACTTACTAACCAGCAGAATGAATGAGTGACTGATGGAATAAGTAAAAGACAAAAGAGTAAGCAACTGATGGGAGTGAATTGACTGACCCTCTGAACTGGGTGAAAAAAGGACTGAATGAATATATGATTGAATGAATAAATGAATCTCTAACCACTGAAATGGAAAGACCCCCACAATACACTGCTGAATTATAGGCTCAAATTAGAATAAGCAGGACTCCATTCACGTCACTACACAGAAACATCCAGAAAGATATCAAAACTTAAGCAAGTTCTGTCAATCATAAGCAGCATTTACAATTCTTTTTGCCCCTCTGGTTGCTGAATGTAATTTTTTAAATAATCACTTTTATTCATTTGAATTTTTTCTATTTAAAGAAATATTGTTCAAAGTTTGTATACAACTGATGCCTCTTAGAAGAGTGTATATAATATATGCAAATATATATTTTTTAAAACATTATGATTCTTTCACATAAGAAACAAGGGATATAAGATGAAAACTTAGTCAATTTAAGGGTTACTAAAACCATTTTACCTGGGACCAGTCACAAAAGTACATACATAACATATAACGCAATTTATAAGTCCTCCTAAGAAACCAGACATGAATTATATATGAACAGAAAGGTGAGAAAATATAAATTATTCTACAAATTTATCCCCTTCCCTATTTTTAGTCTTAGGGAGTAACTTTGAGCTACTTTTAGAATTGTGCTTAATGATGACTCCATAGGAAAAGGTGTATTTTAAATTTATAAAACACACAGGAAAAAAAATGTGAATGAAAATGGGGGAAAGTGCTTCAAATACATTTTAAAAGTTGGCAGGGGTCACCTTTAAGATCTCCTTTGAAAACCATCATATTCCAAACCTCTATCATCAAAAGGTTTTTGAAAATTTTTAATTTTCAGAAGTGATGAATTTGCCTATAGAAACAGGAAATTTACTTCTATTAGTGAAGTATTTAGTATTATCATTTACTGACATTCAAAAAACATCTCAGTTATTGAAGTCAGTATGAATTTAAGTTCATAATGATTTTAAAAATACACCATGTCAGAACATTATTTCAGATATTCCTCTGTAAGAACTCTTTAAAGATTATAATGCATCAAATAAAAAATAAAATTAAGCACTTATGGACAAACAAGCAAAGAATGAGGACTATATACACACAAATCCTCTAGACACTGAAGCATTTTCTATTTTGAATTAATTTCCACTTCCTCAATTTCCCATCATAAATTAGACGGACACCATTATTCACCATTTTCTTCTCTGGGTCATTCCCTAGTCTTAAAATCCTCTCCTAATGAATCTTGCCATGTCAAACCCTTATGAAACCAATATATTAGAACTTCAGGAAATCCAAGTCTCAAATGGACTATCTTGTGGATTTCTATTATGAAATGACAAACTTCCCTTCATATGCAAAAGATACACCATATTGTTAGTTTTTCACAATTTAAGGCCAAAAATAGATTAATAAGAACAGACTCACAAGTTAACAAATACCCATTCAAATACAAAAAAATAAAACCTCACAATAAGCCAAAAGAAGTAATACACAGAAAACCAAGGTTAAATCCAAGTGTAAAATAAGAGTGAAGAAAGAAACTGATTAAATTGAATAGTAGGCACAAAGATCTACTTATATCCCTAAACTGTTGAGTTATTCATTTTATTTTCAAACATTTAAATTCCTTCCATATGCTAAACTTGTATAGAACCTGAAAATAAAGAAATTAATAAAATATTTTCTGACCTTGAAATCATAGTTTCATAGGAGCTACTATTGTAACAAAACAAAGGCTGGAAACAGACCCAACTATATACACAATTTAAAACATTAGCATTTCCCACAGCAAAGAAAAGGATTATTCAACAGATAGTATTAGAACCATTTGAGGGGGAAAAGTTGGATCTCATTTATACCTTGCACCAATATAAATTCCAGGTGAATCAAGAAAGCATGGGGGAGTTTCAAAATATAATTTTAGAGCAGAGATCTAAGTATAATTTATAAATAAATAAATAAATAAATAAATAAATAAATAAATAAATAAATAAGATGGCCAATAGAATAGAATAAAAATTTAAAAATGAATGTGTGGGGGATCCCTGGGTGGCGCAGCAGTTTGGCGCCTGCCTTTGGCCCAGGGCACGATCCTAGAGACTGGGGATCGAGTCCCACGTCGGGCTCCCGGTGCATGGAGCCTGCTTCTCCCTCTGCTTGTGTCTTTGCCTCTCTCTCTGTGTGACTATCATAAATAAATAAAAATTTCAAAAAAAATGAATGTGTGGCAAACAAAAATCACACTACAGTGTAAAAAAGAGATGACGACAACCTGGGGAAAATATTTTACAATTTATTTCACAAACACAGAGCTATTTTCCTTAGCCTGGAAAGAGTTCCCACAAGTCAAAATAATAGGTCAACGATCCAATAAAAAAATAGGTCAGGTGGGCATGGGTGGCTCAGTTGGTTAAATCTCTGACTCTTGGTTTCAGCTCAGGGCATGATCTCAGAGTTCTGGCACTGAAACCCGAGGTAGGCTCCACATTCAGCTGAGAGTCTGCTTGAGATTCTCTTCCTCTGTCCCTGCCCCACTCACAAGCAAAAGAATTGCACAGGCACTTTCTCCTTCCAGAATATATAAATCTTGAAGAAGAAAAGAAAATGGGCTAGGAGATGAATAAACAAGTCTCAGAAAAGGAAAATTTAGAACTAAAACTTTAAGATTTTATTTTTTACATCTCAAATTGACAAATACTAAACCATCTGAGAACAGGTGTAGAAACATACAAACTGCCATTTCTATGAAGAGCAATTTGACAGTATTTATTGAAATTAGTAAAATATACCACTTCTGAATCAGCAATTCCTCTTGTATTTAACCTATAGTTATGGTTCCATACATGCATATTAACATATGTGCAAAGATATTTAATACTTTCTGACTTGTAAAACACTTCTCTAAAATACTTTTCAATTCTATTTAAATGTGTGACCTGTTCAAAAAGTCAATAAATTTGGGGCACCTGGGTGGCCCAGTGGTTGAGCACCCAACTCTTGGTTTTGGCACAGGTCATGGTCTCTGAGTCATGGGACTGAGCCCTGCATCAAGCTCTGTGCTCAGAGTGGAGTCTGCCTAAGATTTTCTCTCTCCCTCTCCTTTGCCCCTCCCCCTACTCAAGTACTCTCTCTAAATAAAATCTTTTAAAAAGAGTTGATAAATTTTTTGAGTGAATAAAAAGAAGAGAAAATACAGACAACTCTTCCCAAGAGTTTTTTTTTTTTTTAACTTTTATTTATTTACAATAGTCACAGGGAGACAGAGAGAGAGGCAGAGACACAGGCAGATGGAGAAGCAGGCTCCATGCACCGGGAGCCCGACGTGGGATTCGATCCTGGGTCTCCAGGATCACGCCCTGGGCCAAAGGCAGGCACTAAACTGCTGCGCCACCCAGGGATCCCTTCCCAAGAGTTTTAAAGAAAATAGACAATGGGGCAAGCAGTAGCTTGAAGAAAATGTGGAGTCAAGTAGGAGTAAAATGGAACTGGCGAACCAGCTCACAGATCAAATTAGCCAGCTGCCTGTTTTTATAAATAAATCTTTACAAGTCCATTCATTTATGTACTGTCTATGGTTGCTTGTGCACCACAAAGGCAGAGTTGAGTAGCTGCTGCTGAGACAATCTTGCCCACAAAGCCTAAAATATTTACTATCTGGTCCTTCATAGAAAAACTTTGCCAAGCCCTATTTGCTTGATTTTTTTTTTAAAGGCTGAAAATGTATTTTGAGAAGCTGATGCTGCACTACTGCTCCATTTCTCAGAAAAACTCCAAAGATATCAGGGACAAATCAAACATGGTACACCAATAAAACGAGCACAGCATAACTCTCTAAGATAGGCTCCTGACCGACTCTTCAGCGCACAGCAATCCTGTTTCCAAGACACTGTACTAGGCCTATCAAGAAAAGCTGTGAACAGCAACATCATAGACAGAAAGGGGTTGTTCTCGTGCCAACTTGTTTCAAACCAGGGAGTCTCAGTCTGGTCCCCAAATCAATATTCTCGGCATCACTGGGAAATTGCTAGAAATGCAAATTACTAAGTCCCATTCTAGACCTCCTCAAACAGAAACTCCAGGAGTGGGGATCCCTGGGGGGCTCAGCGGTTTAGCACTGCCTTTGGCCCAGGGCTCGATCCTGGAGACCCGGGACCGAGTCTCGCGTCGGGCTCCCGGCATGGAGCCTGCTTCTCCCTCTGCCTGTATCTCTGCCTCTCTGTCTACGATGAATAAATAAAATCTTTAAAAAAAAAAAAGAAAAGAAAAGAAAAGAAAAAAGAAACTCCAGGGGTGGTGCCCAGCAATTTGTGTTTCATTAGCTCTCAAGGTAAATTATGAAGAGAACCACCAGGTTAGGAAACAGTTCTAGTACAGCTAAGGAACAGGTGAGGGCCCATCTGGTGTTTGAGCTCACATAATTAAAGGCGCTTGAGGAATTTAATAAAAGCAAAAGGGCCTCAATCATGCTGTCAGAATTTAATGACAAGCAAGGAAAATGCTATTGGAAAGCTGAATAAAAGGAGACCTTAGTTCTACTGTAGTGAAAAGTCTGACAGAACTATCACACCTACAGTAACATGGAAAATGCAATGTATACCTAATGAATTAAGGAGATTCTAGGTAGAATGCTGAAGAAGCAGGTGGCTTCTTCTAACTACCTTTGTAACTAAGAGAGTAGAGTAATGTACTAAAAAATCAGCCGTCACTTTTGGAAAGCAATTTCAAGTCAATGTAAAGGGCTCAGAATACTCTTCTCAGCCAGCAAAGTGTTCTTACAGTAAGAAAGAGCTTCAGGGCTCTTTCTTAAATCTAGAGTGGGACTATAAGATCTCAGAAAGATCTAAGTACCTCACTGATCCTTTCAGACAAAAAATTATCTAAGGATCTTATAGGTATCGTTCTGCAGTAGCCTCACAGGGAGCCTAAGGTAAGAAAAACTCTAAGAGATTTGTAGGTATGGCTTTTGTCTGATGGAGTAGATTATGAACTGATACACAGAAGTACACACTTTTTAAAGGAATTACATCAGTTTACAATGAAAGGGGCAGTAACTACCTAATATGTTGCTTCTGAATGACTATAGGCAGTAAGCAAGTTCGGATGGCTACTCAGTTGCAAAGACAGATCAGTTCCTTTGGGAAAAAATGAATGATTCAGAAGGTGAAATCAATGACCAAAAGAAGCAGTCACTGCCAACTAGGAACAATGTACAGGCAGTAGGACTGACCCCTAGTCAAGGAACTGCCAGCATGTGCCCCACTAGGTTTCAGAATTGCAGTGGACTATTACCATATGCCTCCCTTATCCCTCTTTTTGAACAGTAATGTCTATGCAATTAACACAAGACTTTCCAATCTTGAATGTTAATCACGTGGGGGCATATTCCTGGTCTCTTCACAGGTCTTCAGTTAAAGAGAAATCATTCTCAAGAAACCATATCCAAGGAACCTCAAGAGCATATGAATCTGACTGAGATGATGAGGATACTAGATCCTGAGTTGGTATCATGATAGGATGTAAATTACAGGTCTCTGAGAAGGGGGTTAATGTATTTTGCATGTGAGGCATGTGAAGTATGGCAAAAAAAAGGGGGGGGGCAAACTACGGCAAGAGTTTTGTTCAGAGATGGCCATAACAAGATTTCCCATCTCACATTCTAGTCCCCAACCTTTAAATTATCCCCAACCAGCAAGTATTCCTGAGGTTCTAGACATTGTGGAATAAAAACAAGGCATTCTTGGTGTAGCCTATCTGAATTATTGGCCCATAATATCTGTGAGCCTAATAAAGCAATTGTTTTCTATCACTATAGTAAACAGCAACAGCAACCAGAAAACATACGGAGTCAATAGGGGGAAAAACAGAGTGCGAGAGAGAGAAATACAATAGCAAAGTCCTTGAAGACAAAAGGAGATGGGATTCTCTGCACATGCAGATGGAGAAGCCTTAGATGTGACCCTGACCAGTTCACTCATTTTAAAGGGTAAAAGGGCAAGGGCGCCTGGGTGGCTCAGATCATGGTCCCCAAATCCTGCTCCCTGCTCAGTGGGGAGTCTGCTTCTGCCTCTCCCTCTGCCCCTCCCTTGCTCATGCACTCACACTCTCTCTCTCAAACAAAATATTTACAAGATAAATAAGTAAATAAAGGGGAAAAGGAGTGTAGGCACAGGTAGAGGATAGGAAGGGTGTTACTGATGGTGGACTGTGTTATTTAGAAAAAAACGGAAGTAAGCACCAAAAGACACTTAGGAAATTTGAAAGTGGTTTACTGGAAAACAAGAATCAGAGATGCAGAAAGAGCAAGAGGCTGTTTCTTGCTATAAACCGTAGTAACTCTTTACTTAAGTTTATTCACATTTTACCATGTGACTCCATGTTTCTAAAGTAAACAAAGTATTTTTGAACAAAGATTTATTCCATTCCCTCATTTTCCAAATAAGAGGGAAAAGAAGCTCAATGATCGGGTGACTTGTTCAAACTCATGTTGACAGCAGTTAGTCCCTGATCCCCTCTGATTTCCAAAAACAGTGCACTTCTTCACATCACACTGCCTTTCATATTACAAAATATTACCTAGGGGCATTTTATTTTATTATCATAATGTATTAAAGTCATTTAGTAAGCAACAATGAATACCCTAATCCCAAGGACTGACAGCAGAAAAGCAGGCCAAAATACGTCCTTCGGAAATGAAAATAAGCATTCAAGCAAAACAGCCCATGGACTATCTGAAGCTAGTCCACCTCTGATAGCTAAACTGTACAGGCTTTAAAAAGAGATAATGCTTCCTTTTGCCCTTCCCAGCTCTCCTAAACACTGTTAACCATGCTACCTTCACTTTCACAAGTTATCTAACCAAGGGTTTCTCTTTCCTTTTAGAAATTAATACCTTATCATTCTATTCAGATTTTACTAGTATGAATGCACCCAGAGATCATTTGTCTAACCTGCTAGACCACTGAAGGTCTAGTAAGAACCACTGAATGTCTACTCATTCAAATAATATAAGTGTAAGGCTAATTCCCACAAGGAAGAGCAGTACCTGGATAGTGTGATATAAAAGGAAACGAATGACAGAAACAGTCAAAAATACTTACCATCTTTATTATACCTAAAATTCTCATCTTTAGTCCCAGTGATAACTTTGGATAGAAGTCTCCATTACTTACCCAACTGTCAAACTCAAAGCTCATATATTATACTAGAGAGAATAAAATATTAACAGTAGGTATTTCTGCAGCAGAAAACTAAAAGCAACTTTCATCTTCTAGTTTTCTAGATTTCATGTTAGGAAATTTTTAAGGTCTTTTTTTAATTGTGACTCTTCTCATTTCTTCACAGTGATCAACAATAATCAACATGTTAATCATTCCCACCCTCTTAATCTACCTACCCATTTGCGTCTCAGACTGACAGCTCCTTCTCTATCTTTTTTGCCAATTGCTCTTCTTTCACCCTGTAATTATGGGCAATTGTCAAGGCTCAATTTCAGGTCCACCACTCTTTCTGACCACAATTCCAGCCTTAAACTTCTCTACCAAGTTCCACTCATCTACTGTCTAGCTATCTATTTTCACTTATCTCACTGTCACGTCAAATTAAACATCAAAAATACAAGTCGAGCTGTTTGAATCTCTTAACCAGCTACTAAAACCTTCATATCTATTTGTCAGTACTGTCATTTAAAAAATTCTAGTTCTTTCTTTGTCACCAACTAGCTGGGTAACTTTGGACACATTTTCAAATCTCTTTAGGCCTCAGATTCCTAATGTACAAAATTCACAGACTCGCCCAGATGTTCTCAAGATGTCCTGGCATTCCAACACTCTTCAATTTCTTATGTCACTGAGGATCAAAACTTCAAAGTCATCTTTGATTACTCCTTTTCCCCTCCCACCTGACCACATCCTCCTTTCCTATCCAGTCAAGAATGAAGTCTTATGCCACAGCTCTCCAGCCCTATTTTCACTAAATCCAAACACTAGGCCTAAATTATTTTCCTAGCTCTATCATTTCTCTAATTCATATTCTACATTGCACTCGTGCCACTTTGTTTTTCCTAAAATACTTCTCTTAGCATGCTTTTTCTCAATCCAAACTTTTAAAGCTTCTCTGTTACTTACAGAGCAATGTACATTCTTCTCATCCTAGCACTTAAAGGCTTCCAAAATGTAACTTCAATCTATATTATCAACCTGATTTCTTATTACCCTGCCATTCAAACCTTCATTTCAAATTGTCTTATGTACTGTTCTCTGAAAATGTCATGCAAATTTTGCTTCTGTTTAGCACCAATACACAGTCCTTCCTCTTATGCAAAATAATATCATGCCTAGTTTTTACTTTACCTCCTCTCTGGAGCCTTCCCTGCTCACTTCACCTCTAAGTGGCCTCAAATATATATAACTTTTATTATTTACCTTATCTTTCTAGTTACATTTTAAGTTCTCAATGAAAGGAACCTATTTTATATTTTTCTGCATCTCTTTGGACATAGCAATGTACCTTCTACATTTTAAGTATTAATAGATATTTGTTTGGTGACTAAAATTGCTTTTTAATACACAACATTTATAGAATGTTCTCCATGTGCTCAGCACTCTACGTATGTATTCCTCAAAGCGTATACAATCAACTTGAAAAGATAAGGTTAACACTAAGGAAATTATCAAACAATCAGAGCAGGATATATAAACAAATTATGTGAGGATCCTCTGTAACTAAAAGAATAAAAACCAATATTTAGTGAGAAACAGTTTCAGAAATTACGCTGAATTTTAACTAGGAGTATAGTTATAGTAATAGTAGTAATAATAATAGTGATGATACATAATTAAAATAACAAAAGCTAAAACTTAAGGTGTACTTAATATGCCAGGCACTGGTCTTGAAGACTTTTCATGTATTAATTCACTTCATTCTGACTACAATACTATAGAAAGAGTGCTACAGTCATCCTCATTTTTTCAAATGAGAATGAGGCCCTCCTTCATTATGAAATAGTGAGTGGTAGAGATACAGAATTGGGCTTGACTGAAGAAGGATGGAAAACATAAACGGAAGTTAAAAACTGAAATAAGCATAACCATTATCAGAAAACGTGAAAAGCGGCTTGAAAGACCACAGCAGAGAATGTTCATTGTGGGTCCTTAGGCTAAAGACTGAATAAACAGGGCAGGAAATTATGACAATTATCCTGAGAACCAGAAAGAGGAAGTTAAATTTAACAGGTAGAAAGTGGGAATTCACTGAAGATTTGGGGGCAAAGGAATGCCACAATAAGGAGTATTAGTGACATTTCTATTGTGGATGAACAGAAGAAAGACATGCTAGATTCTGAGAGGCTGATAATGACTTTCAACATTCTAGACTCAGGGAACTAAGTCCTGGAATTCAGGTGGTAAAGTGAGGCAAGGAGAGATGAGAGATAAAAGAAATGTAGACAGGACATGTTGAATGGGTTAGTACAAGAGGCGCATGAAAGTAGTAGTTTAAAGATGACGCCTAATTTAAAGCCTATATGACCAAGAGAGAAGAAAATTCCAAAGGGGTATAAAAATGATGATTTTTCATTTGGGGCATGGTGAGTCTAAGGAGACACTCAAAAACACTAGAAGAGCAGGACTGGAAAAATCAGGAAGTGACTAGAATGACAAATAAGCAACAGAATTCACTTCAAAATGAAAGGAATGGGCAGAAGCTATAAAGACATGAAATAGGAGAGGAAATATACTAAGCCACTACCAGCTGGTATAGCTTTGTATCAATAATTTTACCAATTTTTTTATCAATACTTTTGGTGGGGATAGGAATCAGTGACCAACATTTTTTAAAATGCAGTTTTTCCATTTCAAAAATGTTTTGTATATATCAGAAAAGCCAACCAAAAGCCAAAGCAAAAGGTTCCCAAAGTTTCTCCATTCAGGGAGTTCTTAGTAATATTTTCATTGCACCCCTAAGCCAAAAGAAAAAGGTCAGATGAACTCAAATCACTTAGTATTTTTACAACGTAGTGCTTGCTCAGCCTTGTACAACTTCTTGGAATCAAATTGGACATCACACTCTCCTTTCCTGTATCACACTGATTCTCACACAGTAGTTGCTTTTTATCAGAGGAACTTTTAAAAGACAGCTTTGCAAAGATGGGGCATTATAGAAAGGAAATGTGTCGATTTAATCTTGAAACTGTGAACTACCTCAAACAGTTCAAGCCTGAGGTGACTGCTGCTCTAGGGCACCTCAGCACACAGTTTGGGAAACTGGGAGCAAAGGCGAGGGGCCTAAACAGAGGGAGGGAAAAAAATGTTAAGAGGGGAGGAGCGGAAGAAAGCTCTGGCACAATTTAACCACAAGAGGGCAGCACAACTGTCGGTAGAGGCCGCGCAATGATGGGGGAGGGGGTGTGGGGAGAGAGAAGAGTGGAACCCTTCCATAAAAAGGCTGTTAAGACCCCCTCGACCAGTTCAAGACCTGAAAGTGGTCTTTCTCCTTCTACTAACGAGGAAGAAACACAGGCCCCTGGCAGACCACCTCATGCTGAGTGATTCTGCCCTTCTCTACACCCCTTTGCCTGCCGGGCCATGAGAGTAGCCAAGACTTCAACAGTAGCCAAGCAATGTACTACTACTTCCCATGCATAATCTTACTGAGTCGTCACAACCACCTTTTAAGAAAAGTGAGGCTCAAAGATATTTTAAATAATACAACTATTAAGTGGCAGGAACACCATGATTCAAACCCAGATCTGATTCCAGAGCCAATGCACTTCCCTATTCTGCCTCAAAAGCATCCGGCCTTTCAGCAACAGCCAGGTGAAGCAGAGAGAAGAGACCACGTTCCCTTCCCATACCTGAGACACCTGTCTCAGCTTGAAAAACAAGCTTCACAAGCTTATGTAGTCAGCAAGAACTGTCGCTTTCCTCTACAAGTAAATACGTGTACTATTATGGCAGGGGCTGGACACAACCCGCGTGCAGATCTGTTACACTCTAACAGATAACGTTGTTGCACATGCAAGCTAGTGATTTTCACATTCGTGAGAAAAGGTGAAGGGGGTGGGGAAAGAGAGATCAAAGGTTGATTATTCATCTCCAAATCTGCTGGGTGTTGCTTAGAATATTTTCAGGAGCCCAACGACTCACACTTGTACAAACCTATTAAGAAACCAAAAGCAACTGTCCTCTCTCTCAGTCTCACTTCTACTTTCCTTCTCCACGGTCTTCCCCTCCCCCCCCGCCCCGTCTCTGACATATTCAGCCGCTTCTGTCCTTCCATTCAGACAAAAGGAGTTTCTCCTGATTAACCACCACCGGAAAGCAAACTGGGTACATTCAACCGACACAGCAAACAGGCAGATAAAACCACCCAGGAAGCACTCGTTGTGGTAGCAGAGGCTCCGGCAAGAACAGCTAGCAGTATCCTCTCAACAGGTATCTGTTATTAGTCGAAAACGTTCCTCTTTGAGAGGTGAACTCTCTCTGGATACTGGAGGAGGACGGGTAAACTAGCAAATGCTGCTTCCGCAAAGTCTCGTTACTTGAATCATCAGCGGGGAAAGAGGCAGCGAAGGTCTCTCCAAGGGTCGGAGGGCAACAGGAAACACCCGCCAACTCGCCCCCGCGGACCAACATTCTAAGTCCGGCACTGCCATTTCCAGAGGATCGAGCCGCAAGGAGCCCTCCCTGCCCGCCGCGAACACCGCGCACTCACCTTCGCGGGAAGGGGAGGAAGGGCCTTCTTCTGCAGAAGCGCAACAGTTCACATCTTGTTCCCTCGCCTGATTCTGAAACCTAAAAAAAAAAAAAAAAAAAAAAAAAGGCAGCAACAGCGGTTATTACCGCAGAAATCCAGGGGAGACAGATGCTCTTCCCCAGGCGATTCAGGCGTCTAGAACCTCCTGGAAGAGGTCTAAGCCGAGGGGGGGAAGGCGGATACGAGGCGCACATGGATGCAGACGGCGGCAGCGAAACGCGCCGCCGCCGGCTTCCCCTCCAAGCGGAAGACTGTCCTCGCCCACCAGCTTACGCCCCCAGCAGCGGCAGGGAGGTGGGCGGACGCGCGCTGCCCCCCACCCAGAGGCCACGCAGCCATCGCACGCACCAGCTGCAGCGATCCGGCGGCGAAGGCGAGCCCCCCGGCCCGCGGGGGCTGCTCCGACCCGGCGCCCGCGGAGCCCCCGGCGTGGGCAGGGGTCCCGGCGTCCTCCAGGCCGGGCCGTCCTGGGCCCTCCCGCGCGGGCTCGGCTCCCACTCACATCCCTGGGCGGCGAGCCCTGGGCCTGTCCCCGCGCGGCGGCCGCAGCTCTCCGCCCCGACGCGCGCCGCGAGTCCGGGCCCAGGCGCCGAGCGGCCGAGGCGGCGGCGGCAAGTCCCGAGCGCGCCGGGCGCCGGGCGCCGGCCCAGCCTGTCAGGGCGCGGGGAGGCCGCTGGCTGCGGCCGCCGCTGCCCCCTTGGGCTCCTCTTCCTCTCTCCCTTCCTCCAAGCCCACACCACTCCCACTTCGGGCCGCCGGGAAGCCCGTCGTCACAGGCGTCGTCTCCACCCTCTCCCGGTCACACCGTCTTCTCAGCGCCTCAGGCGACACTGGCTCTGGCGCCCGGGGTGCGTCGGGGTAGTATCCACTCAGGAGGCCGGTTGGCGGCGGACTGAGGCGGTCCCGCGGGGCGGGGCGAGGCGGGGGCGGGGCGGGGCGGGGCGGGGGCGGGGGCCGGCCGCGCGACCCCGGACTGCGCCTGCGCCTGCGCCTGCGCGCGCGCGACGAGCCACAGCACCGCCCTTCTCCGGGTGCGCGCGCAGTGGGCGTGGCCAGCGCCGGCCACGCACGCCCCGGGCTTCTCCGGAAGTCGGCGGGGGCGCGCGGAGATTCCCGGGGCGTTCCCCGGGCGTGAGCGGGCGGGGAAGCTGAGCTGGAGCTGGCGAGCCGGGCCCCAGAGCCAGCGGGAGCTCAGCGCCGGCGCGGGGCCCGACCCTCCCCAGACCGGAGGGAGAGAGAGAGAGAGGGAGACAGAGAGAGAGAGTGTGTGTGTGTGTGTGTGTGTGTGTGTGTGTGTGTGTGTGTGTCCGCCGGCCGTGGAGGCGGCTGGGGATGAGTCAGCCCAGCGGGGAAGGCGCCCTCTGCACGCAACCCGGCACCACAGCGTCCTCCTCCCGTGCACTGCTGTGCTGTTCGTACCTCTTCTGCTTTCGGTTCCACGTTTCGCGTGCAGCAGACCTGGCTTTCCCCAGTCCAGGCCTTCGGGCGGAGGGGAAGGGGTGCCCAGGGTTGGGGCGGCGTTTGCGCCCGCCGTGTCTCGCAGGTGCAATCCTGAGCGCCTGACTCCCTCCCATCGCCTCGGCAGGAGAAGGGTGGGGGTGGGACGAGGCTCCCAGCTGCCTGCGGATTGGCGAGTACGCCCGGCGAATGAGGAGAAACAAAGCCCACCAGCCCAAAAAGGCCCATTCATTCTCTCAACAAATATTCGCATAGCCTCTGCCAGGTGCCAGGGCTGTAAGGGCCCTGAGGAGGGTGCAATGTCATCGCAACCCGCGTTCTACTTGCTCGACTGGAGCATGTAGTCTGGTAAAGTGACAAACATTCCTTAAATGCATAATATGCCAGTGTATAATTGCTACTAAGAAAAATAATACAAAGCAAAGGAATAGAAAGTGAGGAGGCACTGTGCTATTTTAGTGAAGGCAGCCAGGAGAGACGTCCCAGAGTAACAGACATTTGAGCAGAGATGTGAGGGATGAGAATAAGTGAGTACCTGGAAAAAGAGTTTCAGGCAGAGAGACCAGTAAAGGCAAAGACCCTGAGATAAGAATATGCTTGGGATCCCTGGGTGGCGCAGTGGTTTGGCGCCTGCCTTTGGCCCAGGGCGCGATCCTGGAGACCCGGGATCGAATCCCACGTCGGGCTCCCGGTGCTTCTCCCTCTGCCTGTGTCTCTGCCTCTCTCTCTCTCTCTCTCTCTCTCTCTCTCTCTCTCTCTCTCTCTCACTGTGTGCCTATCATAAATAAATAAAAATTAAAAAAAAAAAAAGAATGTGCTTGACAAGTTCAAGGACCACGAAAGAGGTTACTATGCCCGGCAGACGGTGAAGGAGAGGACAGTGGTAAGAGAGGAGTCCAAAGGAGTAGCCTGGGACCCAACTGTGTAGCGTCTTTTTCACTTTTTAGCCCTCTTTCAATCCGAAAGACTTGATGTACTTATAGCCCTTGTTTCTACATTCACAAACAATGCTAAGGTTCAGGTCTAACTTGTATTTAATGATTTCTTTAAATCCACTCAGAAAAGCAACTCCTGCATTTCTTCTTACATAAGATCCATTGCAAAAGGTCTTTGAGCAAATGATAGCAGGATAGGAAATGACTTGAATTCACACTGACTCCTTTAAAGTAAATAATGAACTACAGCTCTTGTTTTCTCATAAGGGGGAGAGGTTTACAGGAGAACTGCATCCCTATGGCTACTCTTCTACAAGCAAAATACACTAGAGAGTCCTTATTTGTAATATCTAAAAGGGAATCAAAATAGTTTGGAGTCAATGGCAAATCTAAAATCTGCTTACAACCTAAAGGCTGAAGAAGTCAAAAGCGGCAACCACCACAAGAGTTCCCTTTTCCTGCAAACGAAAACTGTTACAAGAGTAGAAACCAGAACACAGACCTACACAAGATAAAAAGGCAAAGTTGTCCTTCATGTCACCCCTAAGATTAAAATCATTTATCTGAACTGTGGCAATGGAAACATTCTCTTTTGTGAGAAAAAAAAATGCCCATTTTAGAACTCTGAAACAGTGTAGATGCTCAGGAGGTGAAAGAGTTCACCTAAGACAGAACAAGGAGATAGAAGTTTATTGAATACACTGCAAGAGAGGGGCAGGCAGGACAGCCAAGGAGAGGCTGTCTGCAATGAGGTGGTAGGTGGGTGCCCTTCTTTTTTTTTTTTTTTTTAAGATTTTACTTATTCATGAGAGACAGTGAGAGAAACAAAGACATAGGCAGAGGGAGAAGCAGGCTCTCCACAGGGAGCCTGGTGCAGGACTCGATCCCAGGACCCCAGGATCATCATGACCTGAGCCAAAGGCAGACGCTCAACCACTGAGCCACCCAGGGGCCCCTGGGGGCCCTTCTTAAAAGGGAAAAGATGAAAACCTATGGCAATGATGGAATTCTCCTGTTTTTGGTAACCATGCTTAAGTGTAAGTAGCCTGTTGGTCAGTTAAGGCATGTGGATATTTTGGGGTGGGTCCCCTTTTCTACATTCCATTGGTCAAGACTGTTTGCCTGAAAAATGAAACTCTACAAAGGGACACTTTTTTATGAAAGTGATTTGGGTATGGAAGACAGGTTGACTGGAAAGAAAATACATTATTCTTAGGTTTATACAACTGAGAAATCTATCTACCTGCCCAAAAAGATAAAGTGACCTGCTTAGTGTCATTCAGAGAGTGGAAACCTCTTTTCTCACTAAGAAAGTATAATTTTTAAGTCAATACTGTCCTGGAATGTTGAGTTCTTTTCACCCTATAGAGAATTGTTTGGCTCTTTATGTGATCCTGGATCTTTATGTGGTAGTGGCAGGGCTAGAAATTTGCTCCCTGGGCAAACGTTTCAGAAGGATATCCCTATTTTTTATAAGAATAAAAGAGAATTCCAAGAGAACAATTTTTTTTTGAGAGACAGAGTGTGGGGGTAGGGGAGCAGAGGGAGAGAGCAAGAAAGAATCCTAAACAGGCTCCATGCCCAGTAAGGAGCCCAACATGGGGTTCAGTTCCACAAAGCTGAGATCACAACCTGAGCCAAAATCAAAAGTCAGATATTTCACCAACTGAGCAACCCTGTGCCCCCCAAGAGAACAAACTTGAGCAAGTTTTTTATGACATTCTTTCACACAATATGGAAAAATAAGAAATGTGGATTGGAGGATTACATATTTAGATTCAAAACTGATTGTATGGCCATATCTAAAAGTAAAAATTAGCAGCTAATTGTGACCTGTGGGGTGGTGTGTATGGCACACAGCAAGATCCTATCCCTCAGCTATAGCAAAACATGGCAGGAACACATACACACATACACACATATACACATACACACGTGTACACGTATACACATATACACATATGCGCACACACGCGAGACATTAATCCAAACTCCCTTTACCCCCCATAAATTCATGTTATTTACTATATGCTTATTTATGTCCCGCCAAACCCCAAAAACAGGACTAAGTCTATGCAACATCCATAAGCCTCATCTAAATTTTATACAAGTACATCACAACCCCAGTTAATTCAACAAAACGACTTTATATGCCTATCTCGCAGTCTATCTATAGATAGGGTTTCCTTAACTTTATCTCTCTATTTAATACACAACCCATACCCACACACTCACTAACATAGCATACAATGCCATACACATTTGTTAATGTAGCTTAATTAGTAAAGCAAGGCACTGAAAATGCCAAGATGAGTCATAAGACTCCATAAACACAAAGGTTTGGTCCTAGCCTTCCTATTAGTCCTTAGTAAGCTTACACATGCAAGCCTCCACGTCCCAGTGAGAATGCCCTTAAAATCACTAACGCTTTAAAGGAGCGGGTATCAAGCACACTTTTAAGTAGCTCATAACACCTTGCTAAGCCACACCCCCACAGGATACAGCAGTGATAAAAATTAAGCCATGAACGGAAGTTCGACTAAGCTATACTTAGGCACCTGCAATAAGACTGTGACAATATTGTCAGATGGGGCTTTGGCTGCTATCTCTTTTTAAAGTTCTTAGGTGGTTTTGATGCAAAGCCAAGGTTGAAAATACATGGTCAAGGGTTTAAGAACTGAAGCTTGAGAGTCTGGCAGACCTAGGTATAAATCCCAGCCTTTACTCAGGAAGTAATTTAGATTTTCTAAGCTTCTCTTTTCTCAACACTTTAATGGGGATAAAATATCTTCCTTGAGTCATTTTGAAGATCAGATGAAAAGGTACTTTTAAACCCTTAGTACAGCTATTAAATGCATATTACCATTGTGATGAGGTCAATTTACAGATACCACCAAGCTGGGAGGTATAATAAATATGTTGGATTTTATTAGTAATCCTGAAGCATTTGTCACAATTTATCACATTCCACAGAACTGTATGGGCTGGAATGATAAGGGCTGAGTTGTAAGAGAAATAAATGCAAAGACTTGCATTTGGATTTTTAAAAAAGCTATGCATTAAATGATGAAATAATGAAAACGTCATTCTTAAGCAAAAAAAAAAAAAAAAAAGTGAGAGCAAAGAAAGACATAGGAAAGCCCTTGAAAAGGGAAACAGGTTCAAGCAAATGTTTGGGGATAGACTGGCAGTTACTTTCTTTCTTTCCAAGATAGGGAAGAGTACTTTTCTGAAGGTAAGGGGAGTAGCTATGGACAGAGGCTGATTTATTCTATGTCTGGTAATATAAACCAAAAGGCAAAGTTAAGAGTGTGAATCAGGTAGACAGATGAGCAAGCAATGTTTCTTTTTTTTTTTTTTCCACTTTGAATCATCCAGATATTTTAGAATCATTCATTTCAAAGTTTGGTTAGATATGGAAGGAAAAATAGTCCAAAACCTCCTCTGCACTTCAGCAGATCCCTATCTCTACATCAAATCTCTCATCCCTTCCTTATAGTCCCAAAGATAAAGGTGTTCCTGGCAAGCAGAACCCTCCATCCCTTGAGATATCCAGATAAATTTAAGTTCGGTGCATGAAAACCAAAAGTTTTCCCCTCTGTAAAGCAGAAATTAATAACCTTCTTCAAATGAGGATAATTATTTGGTGAAAGATGCAAAATGTCTATTATAATCATGCTCTACTTTACAAAAGAATGTTTTACTTAAAACAGGTATAGAGCAGCCCAGGTGGCTCAGCAGTTTGGTGCCGCCTTCAGCCCAGGGCATGATCCTGGAGACCGGGGATCGAGTCCCACATTGGGCTCCCTGCGTGGAGCCTGCTTCTCCCTCTGCCTGTATCTCTGCCTCTCTCTCTGTGTCTCTCATGAATAAATAAATAAAATATTTAAAAAAGAAAGAATGAACATTTTATTTGAGAGAGAGAGTGCAGGAGCTAGGGGAGGGGCAGAGGGAGAAGGAGAGGAAGAAGCAGACTCCCCACTGAGCAGGAAGCCCAATGGGATGCAGGGCTCCATCCCAGGACCCAGAGATCATGACCTGAGCCTACAACTGAGCCACTAAGGCACTCCATGACTTGTATCCTTATGAGAAGTGGAGAAAACAGACACACAAGGCAAAACAGCCACGTGAAAGAGAAGCAGAGATTGGAGTAGTGCATCTGGACCAAGGAACACCTCAGGCTACCAAAAACTGGAAGAGGCAAGGCAGAAATCTCCTCTAAAGGCTTCAGAGAGAGCACAACCCTGCCAGTTCCTTGAGTGCAGACTTCCAGCCTCCAAAACTGTGAAAGAATAAATTTCTGTTGTTTTAAGCTACCCAGTTTGTGATATTTAGTTACAGCAGTATAGGAAATACACCACCCCTACATTCCTCAGACTGAAACTGAGAAAAGCCTAAAACACAACTTTCTCTTCCCTTATCCACACCTAATACTGTCTTCAAGTAAATATTGATATAACCATTTATTTGGAGGGAAAAAAAAAACCGTTTCTTTGCTTTCTCCTTTTGCATAATGGTGCTTTGGTTTATTTGTGTTTGCTTTTGTTTTTCCTTTCTTTTATTGTCACTGCCACCTTAACCTGTTAGAGAGCAAGCATGAAATGGTGTCATAGTCCAAAGGCAAACTCTTTGGGTCAGGCAGTCTAATGCTACAGAGATTTTAGTATCGTGTGCCTTCCGACCAGATGCCAATTCAACTTTTGTACTACTCACAGGACACGTTCTGGGAATTGGCAGCACTAAAGTAATGAAGTATTTAGCAAGAATCATGCATCTATTATCCTTATTATGCTATTATCTACTGTCCTTATTAAAGGATTAAGAACACTTGTTGAGCAAGCTACTTTTTTCTTTTTTGATCTCACAAGTAAACGTTCCAAATAATATCGACTATAAAGTGTACAAAGGAGAAGCTTCCCCTTGGTCCTCTTCTCCTGTCCCTCTTCCCTTGCCAGAGGCAACCACTAATGACTGTCTGGTGTATCACCTTTCAGACTTTTTCCTAAGGATTTTCCTACATATCTCCTATAGATATAGTTTGGGGCTCTATAAACAAAATGGATAATTCTACTCTTTTTTTCTATGACCATTTTTTCACTTAACACATACTGGAAATCTTTCACTCAACATTTATTGCTTTCCCTTATGCTTTTCAACTCTCATACAGTGTTTAATAGGCAACTCGTCATTTATTAAATAATTCTCCATTTATCAACATTTAGGCTTGTAATTTTCACAATTACAAGCAGTGCTAAATTTGCACATCATTATACATACATTTCAAGGGCACAAAGCTATTCCCTAGGATGGACACTAGGCTATCTGGGCCAAAGGAAATACATATTTAAAATATGGTGGCTATTGCCAAATTGAGCTTCAAAAATTTCATAATAGGTCCATTTCTCTGTAATCTCACTAGCTCTGGATGCTATGAATCTTTAATTTTAGGTAATTGTAATTCCAAATCACATGAATTCCAATAGCTCAACAAATATTTATTAAACACCTGTTATGTGACAGGTGTGCTACAAATGTCACACATTCACTAGCTTGTCATACAGCCACTATTTTTCCCATCCTTACCTCCACTTGTCTTTAATATACTTTAAAGTAGACATAATAATACTAGATTGTAAAATTACCAACCATCTTGACCAATGAAGTAATTATTCAATCACATTCAAATATACTTGCACTTTAACAAGACCTCAATGATTCTGATGCATGTAAAAGTTTAAGAACTGCTGTTGTAGGGAATCCATGTAATAGGTGAAGTGAAAAGTAAAGAAACAGCTGAAGAGCTTAGAGCTTAGACTGATTTTTGGAATAAACAGATGGTGCAGAGAAGGGGGGGGGAATGATGAAAGATATGTGAGGTCCAAATGTGGAACCTGAGTTGGAGGATGCCCAAAAAGAAGAGATCTTTATTTCATGTTGCTGCAGTACGTGTAGGGAAACGAGATGGATGGTGAAAGACAATTTTAAAACATTTTGTTTTGTGTTATAAATTAGATGCACGTTTATGGCCTTAAGAAAAACAACTCACTTTTCACAATGGTGGCAGAGTAGGAGGCCCCTAGGCTTGTCTTGTGCAACAAACGCAACTAGATTACTATCAAATCATCCTAAATATCCCAGAAATTGACCTGAAGACCGATGAGCAAACTCCACAATTAAAGGGAGAGAAGAGGGAACCCTGGGTGGCGCAGCGGTTTAGCGCCTGCCTTTGGCCCAGGGCGCAATCCTGGAGACCCTGGATCGAATCCCACGTTGGGCTCTCGGTGCATGGAGCCTGCTTCTCCCTCTGCCTATGTCTCTGCCTCTCTCTCTCTCTGTGTGACTATCATAAATAAATAAAAATTAAAAAAAATAAAAAATAAAGGGAGAGAAGAGACCATACTGAAGAAGGTAAAAAGTGCAGAGACATGCTTTAGGGAAGAGTCGGATCACAATGCAGAGGTGAGGGAGCCGTGGTCACAGAGAAGGGAGAGAGAGAGAGAGAGAAAGAGAGAGAGGCACAGAGAGAGTGACAGAGAGAAGAGCACCACAGGTGCACACACAATAAGAACATTTCCCCAAAGCCATTGGCTTGAAAAACGAGAGAGATTGAATTTCATGAGTTCTTGCAACCAATAGGGATCAAAGCCTGAGTTTTAAAAGTCAATGGCGGGGATCCCTGGATGGATCAGCGGTTTAGCGCCTGCCTTGGGCCCAGGGCATGATCTGGGCTCCCTGCATGGAGCCTGCTTCTCCCTCTGCCTGTGTCTCTGCCCCTCTCTCTCTGTGTCTCTCATGAATAAATAAATAATATCTTTAAAAAAATAAAAATAAAAAAATAAAAGTCAATGGCAGGCCCCTCCTTGAGAAGACCAACATGAACTTCTCCCTTCATCCTGTATCCCAATCAGAGAGCTCTGCAGGGTATCAGTTCTGGTGGAGTTGGTGTTAGGTGTCATTTGACAAAGAGACCAGAGCACCCCTAGTGAAAACTCACCACATTCAGGCCAGAACCAAACACTGCCCACAGCAGGCAAGGACAGCTCTGCAAATGACTGGTCTGAAGGATAGGGCAGCCGAACCACAACAGAGAACACACAGCACAAACCAGAGACACTCCATGAAGCAGTAGTCACTATATGACCTCTTCTTCAAAAAGCCAATGCTTTCAGGAGCAGAAGACATACAGGGTTTTCTAACACAGAGAAGGCAGAGACTTAGATAAAATGCCAAGATGAAGGAATTTATCCCAAATGAAAGAATAAATAAGGCCAGAGATCTAAGTGAAACAGATATAGGTAACGTGCCTGAAGGAGAATTTAAAGTAACAGTCATAAGGATAGTCACTGGGCTTGAGAAAAGAATAGAAGATATCAATGAGATCTTCACTATAGAGATATAAGAGTTAAAAAAGAATCAATTAGAGATGAAGAATGCAATAAACAAGATTGGAAACAGGAATGATACAATGAACAGCAGGCTGGAAGAAGCAGAGAACTAATCAGTAACCTAGAAGAAAAAATAATGGAAAATAATGGGGAAAAAAAAGGAAAATAATGAAGCTAAACAGAAGGGAGTAAGAAGAATTATGCAACACAAGAATAGACTTAGGAAACTCAGTGATTCCATCGAACCTAATAACATTCATATTATAAAGTCCCAAAAGAGGAAGAGAGAGAGGGATCCCTGGGTGGCGCAGCGGTTTGGCGCCTGCCTTTGGCCCAGGGCGCCATCCTGGAGACCCGGGATCGAATCCCACGTCGGGCCCCCGGTGCATGGAGCCTGCTTCTCCCTCTGCCTGTGTCTCTGCCTTTCTCTCTCTCTCTCTCTCTCTCTCTGTGTGTGTGTGTGTGACTATCATAAATAAATAAAAATTTTAAAAAAAGAAGAAGAGAGAGAAAAGGAGGAGGAGATTTATTTCAAGAAATAATAGCTGAAAACTTCCCTAATCTGGGGAAGGAAACAGACATCCAGATACAAGAAGCACAGAGAACTCTCATCAAAATCAACAAAAGCAGGCCAATACCAAGCCATATTGTAATTAAATTCACAAAATACAGTAATAAAAAAATGTTAAAACCAGCAATACAGGGATGCCTGAGTGGCTCAGGAGTTGAACATCTGCCTTCAGCTCAGGGCATGATCCGAGGGTCCAGGATTGAGTCCTGCATCAGGCTCCTTGTGGGGAGCCTGCTTCTCCGTCTGTCTATGTCTCTGCCTCTCTCTCTGTGTGTCTCTCATGGATAAATAAATAAAATCTAAAAAAAAAAGCAGCAATACAAAAAAAGTCCTAAACTTATAAGGGAGAACCCAAAAGCAAGCTAGAGATTTCTCAACAGAAACATAGCAAGCCAGATTTAAAGTGCTGAACAGGAAAAAATTGCAGCCAAGAAGACTCTATCCAAAAAAAGCTATCATTCAGAATAGGAGAGACCAGACAAACAGATATTAAAGAAGTTCATGACCACTAAGTCAGCCCTTCCAGAAATATTAAAGGGCACTTTTTGAATGCAAAGGGGATACCAAAAGTGACAAAAAACAAAAAAGGATCAGAGAAAATCTCTAGAAACAATGACAAAACAAGCAATAAAATGGCAATAAATACATATCTAATCATAATTACCTTTAAATGGGACTAAACTCTCTAATCAAAAGACATAGCATGTCAGAATGGAAGAAAACACCCAAGACCCATAGAAATGCTGCCTATAAGAGACTCATTTTAAGGGCACCTGAGTGGCTCCATCAGTTAAGCATCCAACTCTTGATTTTGACTTGTGAGATCAAGCCTGTGTCAGGCTTCACACTCAATGCAGAGCCTGCTTAAAATTCTCTCTCTCCTTCTGCTCCACTATCCTTGCTCACATGCTATCTTGCTCTCTCGCTTGCTCCCTCTAAAAAAAAAAAAAAAAAAGAGGTAGCCTTTTTAGACTGAAAAACACCCGCAGATTGAAAGTGAAGGGATGGACAAACATTATCATGCAAGTGGACATCAGAAGAAAGCTGGAGTACCAATACTTATATCAGACAAAAATAGACTTAAAAACAAAAACAGTAAAATAGGCAAAGAAGGGGATTATATAATCATAAATCATCCAACAAGAAGAATAGCAATTGTAAATATTTATGCACCCAACATGGGAGCACTCAAATACATAAAACAATTAATAGCTAACACAAAGGAACTAATTGATAGTAACACAATAATAGTGGGGGACTTTAAGACCCCACTCAGATCAACAGATCTTCTAAACAGAAAATAAACAAGGAAACAATGGCTTTGGATGACACACTGGACCAGATGGATTTAATGGACTTATTCATAACATTCTACCCTAAAACACCAGAATATACATTCCTTTCAACTGTACATGGAACACTCTCCAGAACAGATCACATATTATGTCACAAGGCAGGCCTCAAAAATAGAAAAAGACTGAAGTCATACCATCCACCTTCTCTGACCACAGTGCTAATAAACTAGAAGTCAGCCACAAGCAAAAATTTGGAAAGACCATAAATACATGGAGGTTAAACAACATGCTACTAAACAATGAACAGATCAACCAAGAAATCAAAGAAGAAATTTAAAAATATGTGGAAACAAATGAAAATGAGAACACAATGGTCCAAAACTTTTGGGATGCAGCAAAAGCAGCCCTAAGAGGAAAGTATATAGCAATACAGGCCTACCTCAAGAAGGAAAAATCTCAAATAAACAACCTAATCTTACATGTGAAGGAGCTAGAAAAAGAACAAGAGAAGCCTAAAGCTAGCAGAAGAAAGGAAATAATAAAGGTTAGAGAGGAAATAAGTGATATTGAAACTGAAAGAACAATAGAACAGATTAATGAACTAAGAGCAGGTTCTTTGAAGGAATTAATAAAGTTGATAACCGTTTAGCCAGACTTATTAAAAAGAGAAGAAAAAGAACCCAAATAAATAAAATCACAAATGAGATAGGAGAAATAACAAACAACACCACAGTAATACAATTACAAGAGTATATTGTGAAAAACTATGCCAACAAATTGGACAACCTCGTAGAAATGGATAAATTCCTACAAACATGTAAACTACCAAAACTGAAACAGGAAGAAATAGAAAACTTGAAAAGACCAATAACTAGTAAAGAAATTGAATCAGTAATCAAAAATCTCCAAACAAACAAAAGTTCAGAGCCAGAGGGCTTCACAGTTGAATTCTATCAAATATTTAAAGAAGACTTAGTACCTGTTCTAAGTACCTGTTTTCAAACTATTCCAAAAAACAGAAAAGGAAGGAAAACTCCCAAATTCATTCTATGAGGCCAGCATTACCCTGATGCCCAAACCAGACAAAGACCTCACTAAAAAAGAGAACTATAGTCCAAAAACTTTTATGAACATGGATATAAAAATTCTCAATAAAATACCAGCAAATCGAATTCAAAATATACATTAAAAGAATCATTCATGGGATCCCTGGGTGGCGCAGCGGTTTAGCGCCTGCCTTTGGCCCAGGGCGCAATCCTGGAGACCCGGGATCGAATCCCACGTCGGGCTCACGGTGCATGGAGCCTGCTTCTCCCTCAGCCTGTGTCTCTGCCTCTCTCTCTCTCTCACTGTGTGCCTATCATAAATAAATAAAAATTAAAAAAAAAAGAATCATTCACCATGATCAAGTGGGATTTATTTCTGCATTGGAAGCATGGTTCGATATATTTTTTAAATGATTTTATTTATTTATTCATGAGACACAGAGAGAGGCAGAGACATAGGCAGGGGGAGAAGCAGGCTCCCTGCAGGGAGCCCGATGTGGGACTTGATCCTAGGACCCCAGGATCACGCCCCAAGCTGAAGGTAGAGGTTCAACCACTGAGCCACCCAGGCGCCCCAAGGGTGGTTCAATATTTGCAAATCAATCAAATAATACACTACATTAATAAAAGAAAGGATAAAACCATATGATCACTTCAATAGAGGCAGAAAAAGCATTTGACAAAGTACAACATCCATTCATGATAAAAATCCTCAACAAAGTAGATTTAGAGGGAACATACCTCAACATAATAAAGGCTATCTATGAAAAACCCAAAGCTAATATATATCCTTAATGGGGAAAAACTGAGAGCTTTTCCTCTACAGTCAAGAACAAGACAGAAATGACTACTCTCACTACCGTTATTTAATATGGTACTGGAATTCCTGGCCACAGCAGTTAGACAACAAAAAGAAATAAAAGGTAGGGCAACTGGTTGGCTCTGATTTCAGCTCAGGTCATGATCTCAGCTTGTGAGACTGAGCTCGGTGTCAGGCTCTGCAATAAGTGTGTAAAGCCTACTTGAAATTTTCTCTCTCCCTCTTCCCCTGCACCTCCCCTCATCTAAAAAAGAAAAGAAAAAGAAATAAAAGGCCTCCAACTTGGTAAAGAAGTAAAACCTTCATTATGTGCAGATGACATGAGAGTATATATAGAAAACCCAAAAGGAAATATCAGAGAGGGTGACAGAACATGAGAGACTCCTAACTCTGGGAAATGAACAAGGGGTGGTGGAAGGGGAGGTGGGCGGGGGGATGGGGTGACTGGGTGACGGGCACTGAGGGGGGCACTTGATGGGATGAGCACTGGGTGTTATGCTATATGTTGGCAAATCGAACTCCAATAAAAAAAATTAAAAGAAAAAAAATAAAATATATTTAGAAAATATCATAAAAATAAAAATATTTTAAAAATGGGTAGCATTTGACCTGTTTTGATAACTTATGTGGTTTCTTTTAAAAAATTTACATTCTGTTTTGCAGCTATAACCTCCATGTTTACAGTATTCTTAGTTCTACAATAACAGAGAGGGAACATTCATCAGTCATTTTGCTATGGTTTCTTCTAAACCTTTAGTGGTTTCTTCAAGAAGGGTTTGAGAACTGGTCTCTAAGAGGTGCACATTCAAAAATGTTTTTCTGTTTCTTCTCTACTTAAACAAGTTTGGTTGCCATAAATTTCCTGATCGTGCCTTAGTTCCTTGAGGACTTTGAAGGTATTTTCCTCCTCTCTTCTAGCGTTGGAAATAGGATAATAAATTTTCTTAAGCCTATATCACTCACCTTCAGAACTATCAACATTTGCCAATCTTGTTTTTTCTACCTTTCTTTAAACTTTTTGCAGTCCCTGTTTATCATGTAATTTTTCCCTATATTTTAGTGTGCACCTCTAACTGTATCTATTTCAAACTAGTAAGCACTTTTTATTTTTTTTTAATTTTTATTTATTTATGATAGTCACACAGAGAGAGAGAGAGAGAGGCAGAGACACAGGCAGAGGGAGAAGCAGGCTCCATGCACCGGGAGCCCGATGTGGGATTCTATCCTGGGTCTCCAGGATCGCGCCCTGGGCCAAAGGCAGGAGCCAAACCGCTGCGCCACCCAGGGATCCCAGTAAGCACTTTTTAAAAACATAACTATCATGCCAGTATCATAGCACAAAGAAAAATAACTCCTTCATATCATGTGTTATCTAATTCATACTGAAATTGTACCTAGTTGTCCCAAAGAAATCTTTTGATAGTTATTATGGCAGCTTCCATTTTAATCAGATAATACTAGATGTTGTGTTGAGAATAGATGGTAGGGGCCAAAAGTAGAAATATGGAGACTAATAAGGAGCCTATCCCAAAGGCCAGGTGAGAAATGGTTTGGACTGGATCAGAGTGGTAGCCTTGGAAGTAGTGAGAAGTTACAGCATTCTAAATATGTTCTGAAGTTAGAATCAACAGATTTGCTAATAGATTGGATCCAGGGTATGAGAGAAAGACAGCTGTCAAAGATGATTCCAAGATTTTGGCCTGAGATACTGTAAGGATGGTTATCTTTAACTGAGATGAAGAAGACTGGGTAAGAAGCTATGTTCAGTTTGGGATATGTTAAGTATGAGAAGCTTATTAGGTAACAAAAGGAGAAGTCAGATAAGGAGCTAACACTAGACCTAAGTTTAGGAGACAGGTCTGAACCAAAGATATACATTTGACAGTCATAAACATACAAATTATATTTAAAGCCATGGGGTTAGCTGAAATCACCAAAAGAATGAGTGTGGATTTAGACAGAAAAGAGAAGAGGTCCAATGACACAGATCTGGTATACTCCAGTGTTCACAGTTTGCAGACATGATGAGGAACAAGCAAATAAGATTGACAAGGAGAGACCAGCAAAATAGGAGAAAAAAAATCAATACAGTATGATGATATGGAAGCCAAATGAAGTATTTTAAAGAAAGTTTACTAACAACTACATCAAATATTGCTATACCAAGTAAGATAAGGATGTAGAATTGTCTATTTTATTTAACACTGGAGGTCACTGATGATGACCTTGACAAAAGCAGTTACAAATCAGTGAGGCAAAATCCTGATCTAATAGGTTCAAGAGAGGATGGGCAGAGATACTGAGGATGGCAGATACAGACAACTACTAGGGGGCATTTTTATTAAAGAAGAAGAGAGAAATGTGGGAAGTACTGGAAGGGGAAGCAGAGCCAAGAAAAAAATGATTTCATTAATTAAATAATTAATCATGAGAAAGAACAGCATACATGTAATCCAATGAAATGGTTCAGTATAAAGGTAGCAATTCATGATGAGGGAAGGAGGAAGGGAATTATTGGATTTATGTCCTTGAATAGGAAGAGGAAATAGATCAAGATCACAAATGGCCTTACGTGGAAGCACAAAGCATTCATCCAGGATGTGTAAGTTTGGGTCCTAGGAGAAGCAGATTCCATGATAAAATTAGATGTGAAAGAGATTTGTTGGGAGAAACTCTTGTGAACGGTAAAAGAGGTAGGTGGGGGGATCCCTGGGTGGCGCAGCGGTTTGGCGCCTGCCTTTGGCCCGGGGCGCGATCCTGGAGACCCGGGATCGAATCCCACGTCGGGCTCCCGGCGCATGGAGCCGGCTTCTCCCTCCGCCTGTGTCTCTGCCTCTCTCTCTCTCTCTGTGTGACTATCATAAATGAATAAAAAAAAAAAAAAAAAAAAAAGAGGTAGGTGGGAAGAGCCTTCAGACCATGATGCAAGTCTGAGACCTGTGAAAGAAAAGAAGAAATAAAAGAGGATTGGGTAGTTTTGGAAATGTTAAAAACAGAGCTATCCCATGAGCCAGCAATTCTACTCCCAGGAATATACCCAAGAGAAATAGAAACAAATGTCCTCACAAAAACTTGCACACATATTCACAGCACTGTTACTCATAATGGTTAAAAAAGTGGAAACAACTCAAGTATCTATCAACTGATGGATGGATAAATAAAATGTCGTATATCCATATAACAGAATATTATTCAGCAATAAAAAGGAAGCCATGATAAATGGATGAACCTCAAAAACATGCTAAGTGAAAGAAGCCAGTCACATAAGACCAGGTGTTACAAGACTGTTTCTATGAATCATCCAGGAGGAGAAAATTTGGAAAGATAGAAGGTAAATTTATGGTTGTCCAAGGGTGTAAGGAATTGGCAGTTTGGACCATGAGGGCTAAAAGGTATGAGTTTCCTTTTTAGATAATGAAAATGTTCTAAAAATTGATCATGATAATGGTTGCACAATTCTGTGACTATAATAAAAATGATTGAATTGAACACTGTAGGTGAAGTGCATAGTATACGAATTATATCTCTATTAAGCTTTAAAAAAAAAAAGAAAACAAGGAGATTGAATAGGAAGAGACTCAGACTGAAGTGCTACTCAGAAAGTCTTGACTGGGTCAATAGGAAGTCTTTGAGCAGAGATTGCCTATTAGAGGAATCGTGTGGGGCAAATGATATAGCTTTACTATTTTTGCCGTACTCAGTCCTTGCTTAGGAGACACCCAAGAACAGGAGTAGATGTGTGAAGGAAGGGAGGGCTCCCACGTAAACTCTGCAGTAAAACCCTAGGTGTGTCCACTGGAGACCATCATCCAACTACACTCTTGCAGCAGGTTCCCTTGAGCAGAGTACTTCCAGGGCTGCCAGAGGTAAAAGAAGTCCGGTTATAGGGCTACAATACTGATAGCTGAGTCTTCTGTTTACTAATTAGTTCTATTTTTTTTTCTATGCATAGGAAATAAGGTCATCAACTGACAATGAATCTGGCTGGGAGTGGGTGGAGACGTTGGGGTTTAAAGATAAAAAAATGAAGTCATCTAGAAGTGCAGGAGGTTGAAAGGACCGAGGAAATGTAGTTTGATAACCAGGTAATACTAAGAGTCTGCTAGACATCAAGAATTTAGGGGATCCCTGGGTGGCGCAGCGGTTTGGCGCCTGCCTTTGGCCCAGGGCGCGATCCTGGAGACCCGGGATCGAATCCCACATCGGGCTCCCTGCATGGAGCCTGCTTCTCCCTCTGCCTGTGTCTCTGCCTCTCTCTCTCTCTCTCTCTCTGTGACTATCATAAATAAATAAAAATTAAAAAAAAAAAAGAATTTATAGTGAGACTCAGAAACATCGGGTTTTCTCCACCCACATTCAGCTGCACAAGTCAAAGCTCAGAATGGAGAAAGTTCAATTAAAGTGGGATTGGAGTTTTCCTTTTTTTATATATATATATATATAATAAATTTATTTTTTATTGGTGTTCAATTTGCCAACATACAGAATAACACCCAGTGCTCATCCCGTCAAGTACCCCCCTAAGTGCCTGCCACCCAGTCACCCCCACCCCCTACCCTCCTCCCCTTCCACCACCCCTAGTTCCTTTCCTAGAGTTAGGAGTCTCTCATGTTCTGTCTCCCTTTCTGATATTTCCTACCCATTTCTTCTCCCTTCCCCTCTATTCCCTTTCACTATTATTTATATTCCCCAAATGAATGAGACCATATGTTTGTCCTTCTCCGATTGACTTACTTCACTCAGCATAATACCCTCCAGTTCCATCCACGTCGAAGCAAATGGCGAGTATTTGTCATTTCTAATGGCTGGGTAATATTCCATTGTATACATAGACCACATCTTCTTTATCCATTCATCTTTCGATGGACACCGAGGCTCCTTCCACAGTTTGGCTATTGTGGACATTGCTGCTAGAAACATCGGGGTGCAGGTATCCTGGCGTTTCATTGCATCTGTATCTTTGGGGTAAATCCCCAGCAGTGCAATTGCTGGGTCATAGGGAAGGTCTATTTTTAACTCTTTGAGGAACCTCCACACAGTTTTCCAGAGTGGCTGCACCAGTTCACATTCCCACCAACAGTGCAAGAGGGTTCCCTTTTCTCCGCATCCTCTCCAACATTTGTAGTTTCCTGCTTTGTTAATTTTCCCCATTCTCACTGGTGTGAGGTGGTATCTCATTGTGGTTTTGATTTGTATTTCCCTGATGGCAAGTGATGCAGAGCATTTTCTCATGTGCATGTTGGCCATGTCTATGTCTTCCTCTGTGAGATTTCTGTTCATGTCTTTTGCCCATTTCATGATTGGATTGTTTGTTTCTTTGCTGTTGAGTTTAATAATTTCTTTATAGATCTTGGAAACTAGCCCTTTCATTGATACGTCATTTGCAAATGTCTTCTCCCATTCTGTAGGTTGTCTTTGAGTTTTGTTGACTGTATCCTTTGCTGTGCCAAAGCTTCTTATCTTGATGAAGTCCCAATAGTTCATTTTTGCTTTTGTTTCTTTTGCCTTCGTGGATGTATCTTGCAAGAAGTTACTGTGGCCAAGTTAAAAAAGGGTGTTGCCTGTGTTCTCCTCTAGGATTTTGATGGAATCTTGTCTCACATTTAGATCTTTCATTCATTTTGAGTTTATCTTTGTGTATGGTGAAAGAGAGTGGTCTAGTTTCATTCTTCTGCACATGGCTGTCCAATTTTTCCAGCACCATTTATTGAAGAGACTGTCTTTCTTCCAGTGGATAGTCTTTCCTCCTTTGTCAAATATTAGTTGACCATAAAGTTCAGGGTCCACTTCTGGATTCTCTATTCTGTTCCATTGATCTATGTGTCTGTTTTTGTGCCAGTACCACACTGTCTTGATGATCACAGCTTTGGAGTACAACCTGAAATCTGGCATTGTGATGCCCCCAGCTATGATTTTCTTTTTTAAAATTCCCCTAGCGGGATCCCTGGGTGGCGCAGCGGTTTGGCGCCTGCCTTTGGCCCAGGGCGCGATCCTGGAGACCCGGGATCGAATCCCACGTTGGGCTCCCGGTGCATAGAGACTGCTTCTCCCTCTGCCTGTGTCTCTGCCTCTCTGTCTCTCTCTGTGTGACTATCATGAATAATTAAATAAAAAAATAAAATAAAATAAAATAAAATTCCCCTGGCTGTTCGGGGTCTTTTCTGATTCCACACAAATCTTAAAATAATTTGTTCTAACTCTCTGAAGAAAGTCCATGGTGTTTTGATAGGGATTGCATTAAACGTGTAAATTGCCCTGGGTAACATTGACATTTTCACAGTATTAATTCTGCCAATCCATGAGCATGGAATATTTTTCCATCTCTTTGTGTCTTCCTCAATTTCTTTCAGAAGTGTTCTATAGTTTTTAGGGTATAGATCCTTTACCTCTCTGGTTAGGTTTATTCCTAGGTATCTTATGCTTTTGGGTGCAATTGTAAATGGGATTGACGCCTTAATTTCTCTTTCTTCAGTCTCATTGTTAGTGTATAGAAATGCCACTGACTTCTGGGCATTGATTTTGTATCCTGCCACACTGCCAAATTGTTGTATGAGTTCTAGCAATCTTGGGGTGGAGTCTTTTGGGTTTTCTATGTAGAGTATCATGTCATAGGTGAAGAGGGAGAGTTGACTTCTTCTTTGCCAATTTGAATGCCTTTAATGTCTTTTTGTTGTCTGATTGCTGAGGCTAGGACTTCCAGTACTATGTTGAATAGCAGTGGTGAGAGTGGATATCTCTGTCTTGTTCCTGATCTTAGGGGAAAGGCTCCCAGTGCTTCCCCATTGAGAATGATATTTGCTGTGGGCTTTTGGTAGATGGCTTTTAAGATGTTGAGGAAAGTTCCCTCTATCCCTACACTCTGAAGAGTTTTTATCAGGAATGGATGCTGTATTTTGTTAAATGCTTTCTCTGCATCTGTTGAAAGGATCATATGGTTCTTGTTTTTTTCTTGCTGATATGATCTATCACATTGATTGCTTTACAAGTGTTGAACCAGCCTTGCGTCCTGGGGATAAATCCTACTTGGTCATGGAGAATAATCTTCTTAATGTACTGTTGGCTAGTATCTTGTTGAGAATTTTTGCATCCATGTTCATCAGGGATATATTGGTCTATAATTCTCCTTTTTGGTGAGGTCTTTGTCTGGTTTTGGAATTAAGGTGTTGCTGGCCTCGTAGTACAAATTTGGAAGTACTCCATCTCTTTCTGTCTTTCCAAACAGCTTTAGTAGAATAGGTATGGTTTCTTCTTTAAACGTTTGATAGAATTCCCCAGGGAAGCCATCTGGCCCTGGACTTTTGTGTCTTGGGAGGTTTTTGATGACTGCTTCAATTTCCTCCCTGGTTATTGGCCTGTTCAGGTTTTCTATTTCTTCCTGTTCCAGTTTTGGTAGTTTGTGGCTTTCCAGAAATGCGTCCATTTCTTCTAGATTGCCTAATTTATTGGCGTATAGCTGTTCATAATATGTTTTTAAAATCGTTTGTATTTCCTTGGTGTTGGTAGTGATCTCTCCTTTCTCATTCATGATTTTATTAATTTGAGTCTTCTCTCTCTCTTCTTTTTAATAAGGTTGGCTAATGGTTTATCTATCTTATTAATTCTTTCAAAGAACCAACTCCTGGTTTTGTTGATCTGTTCCACAGTTCTTCTGGTCTCGATTTCGTTGAGTTCTGCTCGAATCTTTATTAACTGTCTTCTTCTGCTGGGTGTAGGATCTATTTACTGTTTTTTCTCTAGTTCCTTTGGGATTGGAATTTTCCAAGGTGAGTCAGAGGAAGTGAAGATAGGGCAAAGAAGTTGAGGGTATATGCAAATAACTGATTAGAATAGCCAATCATGGAATTTTAATTGGGTAAGCAAGGAAGTGAAGACATAGGTGAGTAATGGCAACAGAAAGTATTAATGGGTTGTCCAGGAGGGGACTGTTGAAGGATTCTTAGTGTTAAGATCCTTGAAGGAGCTACCTACAAATAGAGGAAGTGAAACTACAGAAGGTAATAGGGTTGCAGGGAAGCTTCTGCTGCCAGCTTGCCTATCCTACTCCTATTAATGCAAAGACATTTTTACGTTTCAGATCAAGGCATGCATCAAGTTTTGGAGAACGATCTCCTGCTGACATGATCTGAGTTTTGCTGCTATGAGGATTCTTCTCTCATACAGCCCCTCTTCATATTTTCTGGTTCATGATTATAGGTATTTCCTAAATCTATCAAAAATGGCTTTTACATTTCTGCTCCTCACCCTCCTTGTTGCATTTGGGTAATTACCAAGGCCAAGAAGAAATTGCTGTCTTTTGACTCTGATTCAACTGATCTGAAAAGAAGCCCAAGCACTGGAGTTTTTAAAAAGTTTCCCTGTTGAGGGGCACCTGGGTGACTCAGTTGGTTAAGCCTCTGACTTTGGCTCAGGTCATGATCTCAGCGT
Source organism: Nyctereutes procyonoides (assembly GCF_905146905.1). Lineage (NCBI taxonomy): Eukaryota > Metazoa > Chordata > Mammalia > Carnivora > Canidae > Nyctereutes > Nyctereutes procyonoides. The sequence continues at coordinate 59,761,522 of NW_026575146.1, read as the reverse complement.
CCTGGGATCCAGCCTAGCAACAGCTCTGTACTCAGCGGGGAGTCTGCTTCTCACTCTCCCTCTGCCCCTCCCTCCATTCATGTGTGCTCTCTCTCTCTCTCTCAAATAAATAAATAAAATCTTTTTTAAAAATTTCCCAGTTTATCCCAATGGAGAGCTAGAGTTGAAACACAACTGTATATGATACTGATAAATTCATTCACAAAATAAGGTCAAATTCATAATATTGGACTAGAATTAATAAACTGCCCTCACTACCTCTTGCTCTATAAGATATAGGAACCCAGTAGGCACTGGATATTTAATTTCTGGGGCTTCACATAGCTAGCAGTACCCCTAATCATTTCGTCCCTGGTGGAGATCTGTAGCTGTGCCATATAGTTAGAAGGGAGCCCACATTCTTCCTCCAACAGAGCCCTCTAGCCTTCTTCACCATTCAGCACCCTGCTTGCCTCAGCACAGGAATCCCCAGGAACTCTGCCTACTACACTGGCCCAGGTCCATAAGGCAAAAATTAGGAGTTGGAAGAGGAGCCACAAAATAATGGAAAGTATCAAGAAAGAAGCAGTAACTTGCTTGGAATCATTTAAAAATAGAGCAAAAGCATTCTTACCTTAATTTATCTTCCAAGCATGAAGGGTGAATTGTCCTACATGGAACACTAATGCACCAATGCCAATACCAGTAAATTAACACTATGTTAAGGGTGTGACTCTTAATATTGACATGGCCCTTAAAGTTAAGTCTACATGCAGTTACTTAGATTTGTTCACATTTGAAATACTTAATCTTAATATTTAATCTTCAGGGAGCTAGGAGACTTGACTACTGAAGAAATAACAGTGTCATATCCTGCCTGGCCCAGAGCTTCTAGACAGATTATTAGCAATGAGGAGAAGGGGATTAATATCAGAGCCTCATTGGATGGTGTGTGTGTGTGTATGAATTTTTTATTTATTAAAAAGAGGCATACATTTTAGGCTAAGAAATATTACTCTACAGGGTCATCTGTCTTCACAACTGCGACATAGTGATAAACCCACTTATAAAATGCTGAACATTTGAAGACCACTATTTCTTGCAAGAACAATTTGACATTTGTTTGTGTCATTGATTAAAAATGACTAGAAAAGTGACAGTCATTTTTTTTCACCTTGCAATCACTAATACTACACATTAATTTCAACCCAACACAACTTGTAGCATACAGTGATTTGTTTGCCAGGTTCCTCCCTGAATAAGATTATGTGGTAATTATTTCACAGTTAAAGTAATAAAAAGCCTAGGACAATAAATATTCTCTCAATAAATACTTACTGAATTGACTTGAGACACACAAAGGCCAAAGGGCATGTACATAACTTTTTTAACCCATTCCCAGGAGAGGACACAAAAAAGACAGTCTCTCTGTTAGGTTAATGACAATCATGTATATAACTATGATGTCCAATGATGTAAACAGAAAATAAATGTTTACATAATTTAATCCTTTATTTTTTAGGACACTCAATGATTAAATTAGCCAATGCCTTGGGTGTAGATGGGTTGAATGCCTTGAGTAAAGATCCAAGTATCCATTAAGAAATTTGAATTTGAAAAAAATAAAAAAATAAAAAATAAAAAAAAGAAATTTGAATTTGTTTAAAATAGCAATAATCTTTAAAATTAGCCTATTGAGAAATACAGATATCTATAACCATCTGTTTAACTTGGAAAGAACATTCTTAGACATATTTGTGTACTATATGAAATTTCTACAGAGAAAATCATGATACCAAAGAGACTTATACATTTGATTGACAAAACTGAAAATGTTACTTATCTAGATTTTAAAAACTATCTTTAACATTAATTTTAACATCAGGCTTCAAGCCTCAGCATACTCCTTACAGAGAGGCTCTCCAACCTGAGTCTTTTAGTCCAAACCACAGGCAGTATCTCTAGTTTTAATGCCCCCCCCCACTTCATTAATATAATTTACAACTCTGCATCTTTTTCTTTTTCTTTGATTTAATTTAGACAATTTTGGGAGATTACTTTCTTTGGGACTTTTTAAAAAAGTGACATTTCTCAAACTTGCTTCATTTTTAAAACTCAGTAAAGGCTTTCCCACTTCCTTTTCTATCACAGCTTAAGCCTCTTAAAGCCTTACTACTTGCAATGGGATCAAACCAGCAGCATCAGAACAACTTGGGAGCTTATTAAAAAACAGGAACTTGAGCTCCACCCCAGATGCACTATATTTAGCAAATCTACATTTTTAACAAAATCTGCTGTTAATTTTTTATGCACATTGCAGTTTTGAGAAGCACTTCATTAAGGTCAAACATATAATACTTCTCATAAAGACTTTTGCCAATAACAGGACCACTGTAGAAAAATTCAAAGTTTAAAATTACTTATGAGGTTGGAGTACAAATTGATACAACTTTTTAAAAAAATTTTATTTATTTATTCATGAGAGACACACAGAGAGAGAGAATGAGAGAGAGGCAGAGACACAAGGCAGAGGGAGAAGCAGGCTACATGCAGGGAGCCCGACATGGGACTCGATCCCAAGTCTCCAGGATCACACCCTGGGCCGAAGGCGGCATGAAACCGCGGAGCCACGGGGGCTGTCCATGATACAACCTTTTCAACAATTTGGTAATAGCATTAGGAATGTTAAAATGGTTATACTCTCAAACCTCATAACGACACTTTGGAAATAAATCCAAAAGAAAGAACCCAATGAAATGGTAAAAGTTTACTTTACAAAGATGCTCCTTGTAACCTTACCTAAAATAGCAAAAAATTGTAAACTAGCTAAATATTTAATGATAGAAAAATTATAAGTAAATTATGGCAATCTACCAGATAGAATTTTATTCAAAGACCAAAACTATGTTCATTAAAATATATAACATGAACTGAAAATGATGGAGTAGAGATTCCAGGGCTCTGTCTCTCTGCAAAAGCAACTAATGAGCTGGCTAAACCAGAATCAACTTTTGCACAACTCTATACTCAGAAACGTACCACAACAGGGCACCTGGGTGGCTGTTGAGCATCTGCCTTCCGCTCAGGTCTGGATCCTGGAGACCCAGGTGGAGTCCCACATCAGGTTCCCTGCAGGGAGCCTGCTTCTCCCTTTGCCTGTGTCTTTGTGCATCCCTCATGAATAAATAAAATCTTTAAAAAAAAAAAAAAACTTACCACAACCAGAAGCCCTGGTAAAGAAAGAAGCTACTGCTTTGTGCTAAGAGAGCACTGCAGTGTTTTAAATTGCCCACCTATCATCCCCCATGCCTCAGATTAATGGTGATAAATAACTGAGGTTAAGTAGGAAAACTGAGAGAGCCTCCTATGGTAGGGTAGATGCGCATGTGGTAATCAGCAGCCCTATGGATAGGATGAAATCCTGCCTACTCCCCCACACTTTTCTTTCATATAAAGAACCAGAACTGGGGCACCTGGGTGGCTCAGTCAGGGAAGCATCTGCTTTCGGATCAGGTTATGATCCTGGGGTCCTGGGATCCAGTCCTGCATCAGGCTCCCTGATCATTGGGGAGTCTGTTTCTCCCTCTCCTCTCCACTTATGTTCTCTCTCTGTATCTTTGTCACTCTCTCTCTCTCAAATAAAAAAATAAATAAAATTTTTAGAAAAACAAAAACAATAAAGTCAACAAACACAAAAGATTTAAAAGATCAACAAAACTGATAAACATTAGATAGACTTATCAAAAAAGAGAAAACAGGGGCAGCCCGGGTGGCTCAGTGGTTTAGCACTGCCTTTGGCCCAGGGAGTAATCCTGGAGTCCTGGGATCGAGTCCCATGTCAGGCTCCCTGCATGGAGCCTGCTCCTCCCTCTGCCTGTGTCTCTGCCTCTGTGTGTGTGTGTGTGTGTGTGTGTGTGTGTCTCATACATAAGATTAAAAAAAAAAGAAAACAGAAGACAAAAACTGCCAATATTTTTATAAGAAAAGGGGCATCACTGCATATCATATAGTCAAAGGGACATCAGGAGACTATTATGAGTAGCCTAATGCCAGGACTTTTGATAACTTAGATGAAACAGAAAAACTCCTTGAAAGACATTACCAGAATTCACTCAATAAGGAATAGGTAGGGACACCTGGCTGGCTCAGAAGGTAGAGAATGCAGCTTTTGATCATGGAGTTGTAAGTGTGAGCCCCACATTGGGTGTAGAGATTACTTAAAAATAAAATCTTTTTTTAAAAAAGGAATAGATAAAACAAATAGCCCAATGCCTATACAATAAGTTTAATTTGAAGTTAAAAAAGTATTCCTATAAAGACAAACAAAGAACAACAATAAAGGTAGCTATGAGGATGACAGCCTGCAACCCTCATGCAGGTTGCTAGTGCCAGAAAAGCAATACAAACCTTATTTTCCAAACAGTGTGGTTATAGGTCTTGACCTCTCTGGCAGCTCCCTCAGGGAACTGCACAAAGGTCTCTCTTTGTTCCATCCATTCCCAGGGCTGAGACTACTTCTGGGTAGCTTTTGCTGAAAGCATTTAAATGTATTTAAAGGCAAAGTTATGAGACACCACAGCCTGGAGCAAGGGACAAGACTTAAGACAAGAAAGAGACAGACTAGAATGGAAGGAATTAGGAAAGGAGATATACCGGGGGGGGGGGGTGGATAGGGATTTTAAAAATTCCCATGTATACAGGGAATCAAGAAGGCCAAGAACATACCCAGGGCAGGACACATGCTCAGAAAAAGCCCAAGAATACTCAAAGCTTTCACCTCTGGCTGGCCTGTAAATTCTGTGCAGGCAAAAAGCAAAGGGTAAGGCAAAGTTCTGGCAGGGCATTGAAGGAGAGTCCCAACAAAGAACCAACCTATAAATCTATCATAGAAATTTATAAACTTATAAAGAAGTTATAAAGTTAAGATGTCAATTGCAATCCCCAGGGTAACCACTAAGGAAAAAAAAATAAAAATTATAAAAAAAAAAAAAGAAAGAAAGAAAGAAAGAAAGAAAGAAAGAAAGAAAGAAAGAAAGAAAGAAAGAAAGAAAGAAAGAAAGAAAGAAAGAAAGAAAGAAAGAAAGAAATGAGGGCACCTGACTGGCTCAGTTGGTTAAGTGTCTGATCCCAGGACCCTGGAGTCAGGCTCCAGAGAGTCTGCTTCTCCTTCTACCCCCCACCCCCCGGTCATGCTCACACTCTCTTTCATGCTCTCTCTGTCTCAAAGAAGTAAGTAAAATCTTTTTTAAAAAAAGAAATGAAAAGGAAATCAAAATAACAAAATAGAAAAAAAAACAAGCAAAGAAATGGCAGCAATAGAATAACTAAGCAACAAAAAGCTATAAGACATACAGAAAACAAACTGCAAAATGGCAGGAGTACTTCTTTATCAGTAGTTATTTTAAGTGTAAATGCATTAAACTCTCCAATTGAAAAAACAGAGATCGGCAGAATGAATTTTATTCTTTATTTTTTTTAAAGATTTTTTTTTTTTTATTCATGATAGACATAGAGGGAGAAAGAGGCAGAGACACAGGCAGAAGGAGAAGCAGGCTCCATGCAGGGAGCCTGACGTGGGACTTGATCCCGGGACTCCAGGATGGCACCCCGGGCCAAAGGCAGGCGCTAAACCACTGAACCACCCAGGGATCCCCAGAATGAATTTTAAAAATGATCCAACTGGGGCATCTGGGTGGCTCAGTTGGTTAAGCAGCTGCCATCAGCTCAGGTCATGATCCCAGGTCCTGGGATAGAGCCCCACATTAGGCCCGGACTTAGCAGGGAGCCTGCTTGTCCCTGTCCCTCTATCTGCCACTCCCCCTGCTTGTGCTCTCTCTCTCTCTCTGTCAAATAAATAAATATAATCTTTGAAAAAAATTATCTAACTATATATTGTCTAAAAGGGACTTTCTCCCAAAGACATAAACAGGTTGAAAGTAAAAGGATAGAAAAATGTAATTCTATGCAAATAGGAACCAAAGACAACTGGGATTGCTATACCAATATGAAGCAAAATGAACTTTAAGTCAATATTATTACAAGATACAAAGAAGGACATTATATATTGATAAGAGTCAATTCATTAAGGAGTTGTAAAAATTATAAAATTATATACACCTACAAAGAGCCCCAAAACTGACATAATTGAAAGAAAAAATACACATAGTTCTACCATAATAGTTGGAGATTCAATAGTCCATGTTCAATAATGGATGGATAAGGGATCCCTGGGTGGCGCAGTGGTTTGGCACCTGCCTTCGGCCCAGGGCGCGATCCTGGAGACCCGGGATCGAATCCCACGTCGGGCTCCCGGTGCATGGAGCCTGCTTCTCCCTCTGCCTGTGTCTCTGCCTCTCTCTCTGTGTGTGACTATCATAAATAATAATAATAATAATAATAATAATAATAATAATGGATGGATAAGTAGACAGAAGACCAATAATGAAATAATAGAGGACTTGAAAAACACTACACAATAACTAGACCAAACAGACATGTAGAACATTCCACTCAACAGCAGAATACACATTCTTCTCAAGTGTGTATGGAATGTTTTCCAGTTACAGCATGTTAGGTCACAAAACAAGTCTCAATAAATTTATAAAGATTGAAATCACCCCAAGTATCTTCTCGGACCACAGTGGAATGAAATTAGAAATCAGTAATAGAAGGAAATATAGAAGATTCACAAATACGTAGAAATTAAACAACATAATCTTAAACAATGTGTAGGTCAGAGAAGAACTTATAAATAAAATTAGAAAATACTTTGAAGTCAGCCAAAAGGTAAACTTCCTTTTAGAAGATAAATAAGTGCTAGGGATATAATATACAACATGATGAGTATAGCTAACATTGCTGTATGATATACAGGGAAGTCAGTAAGAGAGTAAATCCTTAAACTTTCATCACAAGGAGAAAATTTTTTTCTTTTTTTCTTTCTTTTCTTATTGTATCTATATGATATTAACAGAATCTATTGTGGTAATCACTACAAAATAGTAAATCAAACCATGCTGGGGATGTATGTCAATTATTTCTCTCTCTCTTTTTTTAAGATTTTATTTATTTATTCATCAGAGAGAGAGAGAGAGAGGTAGAGACACAGGCAGAGGAAGAAGCAGGCTCCATGCAGGGAGCCGGACACGGGACTCGATCCCAGGTCTCCAGGATCACGCCCTGGGCCGAGGGCGACGCTAAACTGCTGAACCACCCGGGCTCCCCTATTTTTCAATAAAACTGGAAAAATAATCATTTATTTAGTTCAAGAAAAAATAAAATTCTTTGAGATGAATGAAAATAATAAAATATCCAAATCTGTAAGAATATAGCAAAAGCAGTGCTCATTAGGGAACTTACAATTGTAAATGCATATATTAAAAAAAAAAAACAAAACAAAAGAGAGAGGAAATTGAGTTGGTGAACCCCTGGTAAAGTTGCATATGAACAGATGCATATGCTTTACCATGCCATTCCACTCTAGGTTGATGCCTTACAGAAACACTTAAATATGTACTCTAACAGATGTATACAAGAATGCTCATAGGAGGGCAGCCCGGGTGGCTCAGTGGTTTAGCGCCGCCTTCAGCCCAGGGCATGATCCTGGACACCGGGAATCGAGTCCCACATCGGGCTCCCTGCGTGGAGCCTGCTTCTCCCTCTGCCTGTGTCTCTGCCTCTTTCTCTCTCTCTCTCTCTCTCATGTGTGTCTCTCATGAATAAATAAATAAAATCCTTAAAAAAAAAAAAAAAGAATGCTCATAGGAGCAGTATTTAAAATCACAAGAATTTAGAAATAATTAAAATGTCTATTAGCAGAAGAATAGATGATAAATTTTAGTAGATGCATACAGAAGGGCATTATACAGCTCTAGAAATGAACCATACAGAGCTGAATGAATCATCATAATGATACAATTTAAATATTAAAACAGAAAACAATAAAGCAATAAATAAAAATTTGGACCACTATTTCAAATTCAAAATGATAATTAACTGTGGTTGGGAGGTTGGAAAATGAGATCCAGAAAGATTAGGGAATGGTTCTTTATTGAAATTATTTATATTTTAAGCTGGATTGTACATATATTGTATATTGCCATTTAGGATATAATACTTTCTCCCTCTCAATTTCTCTTCTTTTGAAATCATGATAAAAATAAAATGTATAAATATATATTCTAATATAAGGTTACCAAATCAATAATGTAACCTTATACTTTAACAAAATAGGAAAAAGGAAGAGCAAGCTAACCTCAAGGCTTCCAAAAGGATGGGAATAATAAATATTAGAACTGATATATATGAAATTACAGAATAGAAAAAGAAAGTATCAATAAAACCAAAAGTTGTTCTTTGAAAACACTGACAAAACTGACATTCATCCAGGCTGACCTAGAAAACAATGACCTGAAAGCACTAGAGAGTAAGCAAAAACAGATGGAAATTGAAAGGAAGTCTACAGGTGGAAATAGGTAGTATCAATGGGAGAGTTTCCTGGTTTTACAGCTATCTGCCTGAGGGCAAGTCTCAGTGCCAAACTGGACAGCCAATACTCCAATATAAAACATGCAGTCGGATCCTTGGGTGGCGCAGCGGTTGGGCGCCGGCCTTTGGCCCAGGGCGCGATCCTGGGGACCCGGGAATCGAATCCCACGTCGGGCTCCCGGTGCGTGGAGCCTGCTTCTCCCTCTGCCTGTGTCTCTGCTTCTCTCTCTCTCTCTCTCTCTGTATCATAAATAAATTTAAAAAATAAAAATAAAAAAAATAAAACATGCAGTCTTATTGGTTAAAGAGTTAGGTGATATGGTTTTGGGCAAACATGGCAGCTGGAAATAAAGTAGTAAATCCCAGTAAAGACCATGTAAACTTTGCCCAAGGCCTCTTGTTGACCTCTGCATTACACATGCACAGCACAGACTCTAAACAACCCAGGTAAGGTAAGCTCAACGATTCAGTGTTTAAACTGTTGCCCATTACAGGAAAGACAGACTTTGGAATTTGAGTTCACCCAAGGTAACTACCCAGTAAAAGTAAAAAAGAAAAATATGCTCCTCAAAGGAGCTTAACAGGGCAGCCCCGGTGGCGCAGCGGTTTAGCGCCGCCTGCAGCCCGGGGTGTGATCCTGGAGACTCGGAATCGAATCCCAGGTCGGGCTCCCTGCGTGGAGCCAGCTTCTCCCTCTGCCTCTCTCTCTCTCTGTGTCTCTATGAATAAATAAATAAAATCTTAAAAAAAAAAAAAACCTAACTTTATAAAAAAAAAAAGGAGCATAACAGAATTTAAGTCTTTTCAATGTATATCTACAATATTCAGGGTAAATTCCAAATTACTAGACATACAAAGAAATAGGAGAATGTGATCCATCCCCCTCCAAAAAAAAAAAAAATGGTAATCAATGGAGACCAACACCAAGATGATTTAGCTTTAGGCATAAACAGATTTAAAGCAGCCATCTTATGGAGCTAGAGAGTATAATGCTAAGTGAAATAAGTCAGTCAGAGAAAGGCAAATGCCATATGATTTCACTCACATGTGGAACTAAAAAAACACAAACCATCAAACTGAAAAAAATAAAAGAGAGAAAGAGAAATCAAGAAAAAGACTCTTAACTATAGAAAACAAACTGATTGGGACGCCCTGGTGGCTCAGTGGTTGAGCATCTGCCTTTGGCTCAGGGCATGATTCCGGAGCTCTAGGAAAAAGTCCCACATCAGGCTCCCTGCATGGAGCCTGCTCCTCCCTCTGCCTGTGTCTCTGCCTCTCTCTCTCTCTTTCTGTCTCTCATGAATAAATAAATTTTTAAAAAATTAAAAAAAAAAAAAAGAAAACAAACGGATTGTTACCAGAGAGGAGATGGGTAGAAGGATGGGTGAAATAGGTGATGAGGATTAAAGAGTGCATCTGTCGTGATGAGCACTGGGTGATGTATGAAAGTGTTGAATCACTATATTGTACACGTGAAACTAATATAACACTGTATGCTAACTGGAATTAAAATAAAAACATCAAAGAAAAATAAGACAGCCATCATAATGTTCAAGGATGTGAAGGAAAATACTCTCAAAATGAGTTAAGGGGCAGGATATCTTAGGGGAAAAAAATCAAAACTATAGAAAGAACCAAATTTCCTATTCTAGAGGTAAAATATTCTTTGTTAGAATACTATTTCCTATTTTAGTATTCTAGTAAAGTATTCCAGAAGTAAAACTACAGCATATGAAAAAAATTAAATTTCCCTGAGTGGGCTTAAAAGCATATTGACAATGACAGATGAGTGAGTGAATTTGAAGATAGATTAGTAGAAATTATCCAAACTGATGAAGAGAAAACAAAAATTGGGGAAACAATAACACAGACCCTCAGGGACCTGTGGAACAATGCCAAATATTCTAGCATTTATCTTTTTTTTTTTCTAGCATTTATCTAAGTAAGTCTCACAAGAAGATAAAAGAATGGAATACTTATGTTTGATAAAATAATGGCTGAAATTTCCCCCTATTTAGTAAAAATATAAACTTAAATATTCAAGAATACCAACAAATTCCAAAGAGGATGAATATGAAGAAAATGACACTTGGGAACACCATGGTCCAGTAGTCCTCAAAAGATCAGCCATGGACCTTGAGAGATCCCTAAGATCTTTTTCTAGAATCTTACAAGATCAAAATTTTCAAAATAATATGGAGATAATATGCACCATTTTCACTGGTTGAGATTTACACTAATGAGGCAAAAGTAATAATTGTCAAACTGCTGGCAATGGTACCAAACTATAGTAATGGTCATTATCCTTCATACCACCAGAAACTCTGATTTTAAAAAAGGAAAAGAAAAAGCCAGTTTTATTTAAGAATGTCTTGAAAAAAATCAGTAAAAATTATTAATTTTACTAAATCTTGACCCTTGAGCATTTCTTTTTTAAATTAATAGACTTCTTCTTAGAGCAATTTTAGGTTGATAGAAAAATTAAGCATATAGTACAGAGTTCCTACATCCTCTCTCTTTTCCCTATTCATTGTTGCCCTACTTTTAGCATCTTTTTTTAAAAATTTTTTTTAATTTTTATTTATTTACGATAGTCACAGAGAGACAGAGAGAGAGAGGCAGAGACACAGGCAGATGGAGAAGCAGGCTCCATGCACCGGGAGTCCGACATGGGATTCGATCCTGGGTCTCCAGGATCGCGCCCTGGGCCAAAGGCAGGTGCTAAACCGCTGCGCCACCCAGGGATCCCTACTTTTAGCATCTTGCATTAGTGTGATTCATTTGTTATAACTGATGAGCCAATACTAAAACATTATTATTAACTAAATTCTATAATTTACATTCAAGTTCATTGTTTGACTTGTAAAGTGTTATGGGTTTTGCATGTCATATATCCACCATTGCAGTATCATATAGAATAGTTTCAACACCTAAAAATCCCCTGTGCTCCACCTATTCATCCTTCCCCTTTTCCCTTAACTTCTTGGAAATAGCTGATATTTTACTTACTGTCTCCAAAGTTTTGCCTTTCCAGAATGTCATATAGTTGGAATCATCCAGTATATAGCCTTTTCAGATTGGCTTCTTTCACTTATCAATACGCATTTAAGGTTCTTCCATGTCTTTTCATGGCTTGGTCATTTCTTTATATTGCTGGAAAATAAATATCCCACTGTACTGACATAGCAGTTTGTTTATCCACTCATCCATTGAAAGTGGTTCCATCCAAGTTTTGGTAATTATGCACAGAGCTGGTATAAAACATTCACATGTAGGTTTTTGCATGGACATGTTTTCATCTTACTTACATAAATACCAAGGACTGTGATTGCTGGATTGCATGGTAAGACTGTGATTAGATTTATAAGAAAATGTCAAAATGTCTTCCAAAGTGGTTGTAACATTTTGCATTCCCACCGGCAATGAATGAGTTCCTGTTGTTTCTGATCCTTGCCAACATTTGGTGATGTTAGCATTTTAGATTTTAGCCATTTTAATAAGTATATGTAATATCTCTGCCACCTGTATATTTTCTTTGGGGAGATGTTTCTTTTCTTCTTTTCTTTTCTTTTTTTTCTTTTCTTTTCTTTTCTTTTTTTTTTCACAAGTGGATCAGTTTATTAAGTAGGAAGTGGAGAAAGTGGGGGCACAAATATAGTATGCAACCACCCAAACTCAACCGAATCTGAGATTCCTGGAAAAACCTGTCAGTTACAGAATTGGCCACTTCCTCCCCCGCTGAAACAGGGGCTTGTCAGGGGAGACCAGGGAATAAGGTAGCAGGACCGGTGGTTGCTCTAGGGGCTGGGAGTGATCTCTGCGTAACTTTCAAGGCCAGGTGGTCTTGGACTCAGGATGGAGACTTCATCGCAGATGCAGCCAGACCCAGCAAGATGCCTGCGACCGTGAAGCCCTGGGCAGCAATCTGGGCGCGCATCATAAGCTGCGAGCGGTGGCTCTATGGGTACCATTGGGTTCTCGCGGGTCTTCTGAAGGAATTTTTCCTTGAAGCTTTCTGGAGTGCTGCAGATACTGGGGCTAAAGCCCTCAATGACTGGGGGCTGTGATGGTTCAAAGGGTGCCCCCGGAGTCACAGGGTCAGGAGCCGCCATGTCCTGGGCAACAGCTTTGGGAGAAATACCCTGGGGAGATGTTTCTGTTCAGATCTTCCACTCACTTTTTCATTGGATTGTTTAGATATATTTTTTCAAGTTTATTTATTTATTTTATTATTTATTTATTGAGATCAAGAGTTGTGCACTCTTCCAACTGAACCAACCAGACTCAATTCTGTATGATGAAATCAGAAGGATTTTTATTTATTTATTCATGAGAGACACAGAGAAAGAGGCAGAGGGAGAAGCAGACTCCATGCAGGGAGCCCGATGTGGGACTCGATCCCAGGACTCCAGGATCATGTCCTGGGCCAAAGGCAGACACTCAACCACTGAGCCACGCAGGCGTCCCACATAAAGCACTTCTGCTGCATACTGAATTATGATGGTTTTCTTGAGGAAAAACATTCGAGTGATTGAGTTGTGAGCTGAATTGGCCAATTTTTTCACAGAGCATCATTTTTACTTGAAAAACAAGCTATGGTAATTCCGGAATTGAGTAATGGCAGACATTTTCTTGAAAAGAAAGTAAATAAGCCTGTCATTTCAAGAGGAAAAACTGACAACATAAATATAAGATTCAAGCTTTCAAATAAAAATAAGAATTTTGCAACTCTTGTATCGTCCAGCATAAGCTTTACTGTTTTTCAACACTTTAAAACTTTTCTGCTAAGATTGGTAGTGATATTAATGAATGTGCTTTTAAAATTTTGTACAATGAAATATGTCAACACTTGAAAGATCTACATAACCAAGTGAACAAATATTCTACATCAAAAGCAACTGCTAAGAAAATGAATAGGAAGGGGATGCCTGGGTGGCTCAGTTGGTTAAGCATTAGCCTTTTGGTGGAGCCATGATCTTGGAGTCCTGGGATTGAGGCCCACATTGGGCTCCCTGCTCAGCAGGGAGTCTGCTTGTCCCTCTTCCTCTGGCCCTTCACCCCTGCTCATGCTCATTCGCTCTCTCTCTCAAATAAATAAATAAATTCTAAAAAAAAGAAAGAAAGAAAATGAATAGGTAGGGCATAGACTAGAAGAAAAGATTTGCAAACCATATATCTAACAGACTATTATCCAAAACATATAAAGCCATACAACTCAATATTAAAAGGCAAACAACCCAATTAAAAATGTACACAAGGGGGATCCCTGGGTGGCGCAGCGGTTTAGCGCCTGCCTTTGGCCCAGGGCGTGATCCTGGAGTCCCGGGATCGAGTCTCACGTCAGGCTCCCTGCATGGAGCCTGCTTCTCCCTCTGACTATGTCTCTGCCTCTCTCTCTCTCTCTCTCTCTCTCTGTGTGTGTCTCTCATGAATAAATAAAATCTTAAAAAAATGGACACAAGATTTATTTTTTTAAGATTTTATTATTTATTTATTTATTTATTTATTCATGACACACACACACACACACACACACACACAGAGAGAGGCAGAGACACAGGCAGAGGGAGAAGCAGGCTCCATGCAGGGAGCCTGATGTGGGACTCGATCCCGGGACTCCAGGATCACGCCCTGGGCTGAAGGCAGGTGCCAAACTGCTGAGCCACCCAGGAATCCCTGGACACAAGATTTAAACTGAGATTTCACAAAGGAAAATGTAGGAATGTCACAAACACATGAGTAAGTGTTCAAAATCATTAGTCAGTGAGATACTGCTGTAAATGCATTAGAGTGGCTAAAATAAGAAGACTGATGATACCAAATGTCAGTGAGGATGTGCAACAACTGAAACTCTTATACCCTGCTACTAAACTAAGCTGTGTTGAAAAACATTGAGGGATGAGTATGTAAGGATTATCTGAGAAGTATAGATGAAATCTCTGAATTTCATTCTCTATGGAATATTCTATATTGTGATAGAGTTTGGGTTATCCAAGCATATTCATTTGCCAAAACTCATTGAATGGTACACTAAAGACTATATGTTCACTATATGTACAGCTCACCTCACAAAAACACATAAATAAATGACTGTCATGCTAAGTACTGGATGAAGTATACTGATGTCTACAACTTACTACAAAATGCAAACAAAAAAAATGGATTCGGGCTCCTGGGTGGCTCAGTCATTGAGCATCTGACTCTTGGTTTCGGTTCAGGTTATGATCTCAGAGTCGTGAGACAGAGCCCCACATTAAGTTCTGTGCTTAGTGTAGAATCTGCTTGAGATACTCTTTCTCCCTGCCCCTTCCCCTCACTTGCACTCACTCTCTTCTCTCTCTCAAATAAATGAAATAAATCTTTAAAACAAATAAGATGAATTGAGAGATTGACAGAGGAATCAACAGATAGATGGTTGGATAAATACGTGATAAAGCAAATTAATTGCTAATTCTAGAATATAGGTGGTAAATATACATGAATTCATTGTGCAGATAGTTCACTTTTTCAGTGTATTTGACAATTTTCTTAATAAAATGTTGGGGGAAAGTTATATAGAAAAGGAAACATAGTTGACTTTAGATGTTGAAATGATGGAAATTTTTTCAAGTTATCTCTAATGATGCATATGAATTTTATAAAGAAAAAATGCACTTTGTACTTCCTTCCATTTCCATGAAGCAGGAAAAAATAGATGTTTTTTCATCATATACTAAGCTGTGGTATATTGCTTTCTAGCTAAACAATTAATCCATCATAAACGTAAACTTTATACTAAAGACATGAGAAAATGAACTTCATTGTCCCATAGTGAAATTATTTTAATAAGGTTAAATTACTTAAAGCACATTTTCTTTGAGCACTCTTAGGGCATTGTAGGATTGCATGAATCTGTTTTAGACTTCTGATTTAAACCTTTACAGCCTAATTACAACATAGCCACTAAGCAGTTGCAGGATTTTATTTAGAAAATGTAACTTCTCTATTAGAGATATCTTTAAACTGGACATTAAAATGCCTGACCCGGGCAGCCCGGGTGGCTCAGCGGTTTAGCGCCGCCTTCAGCCCAGGGCATGATCCTGGAGACCCGGGATCAGGTGTCACATCAGGCTCCCTGCGGGGAGCCTGCTTCTCCCTTGCCTGTGTCTCTGCCTCTCCTCTCTGTGTCAGTCATGAATAAATAAATAAAATCTTTAAAAATAAAAAAATAAAATGCCTGACCCACCGTAGAAATACTGTGAAATAAAATAAAATGATGGATACAAAGATACCTTAAGGGGCGCCTGGGCGGCTCAGTAGGTTAAATGTCTGCCTTTGGCTCAGGTCATGATCCTGGAATCCCCGGATCCAGCCCCACACTGGGCTCCCCGCTCAGCAGGGATCTCCCTTTCCCCAAACCCCCACCATTCATGTTCTGTCTCATGCTCACTTACTCTCTCTCTCTCAAATAATTAAATAAATAAAATCTTAAACACACACAAAGGCACCTTGAAAAATTAAAGTTATGACACAAAGTCTGTTGAGATATTAAAACATTTTCCTCTGTTCATCCATGTCGAATGGTGGCCTTTAGGAAAGAATGAATATTACCTTCACGCATTCGTGGAAGAACTGATTAAATCTGTTGCAGTCTTTGTGATGATAAAATTATTGCTTTTACCTACTTAATTACCCTATTTTTGTCTGTTCAAGGAAAAAAAAAAGATTTTATGGCAATAGCGATCTTGCCTCACTTGATTGCTTCCACAGTGCCAAGGCATAAGTACTGAAAAACTGTGCTTTGTTCATTAATCAGGGATAATTCATGCTGGTTAATCAGAATGTGCAATTTCCTTTTTCTTTGGAAAAAAGACAACTGGATGTTGTGCTTCAGTGACAGTTCCATTTCCGGAGGAAGTCCTCTAATAAGGGACACAAAATGCCAAAATCTCATGTTTCAATGGTCCCATTTCTCCATGTATGTAAAGCTAGATAAATTTTCTGAAATGGAAATTATCCCATCCTTCTCTGTTATTGATTAATTCCCTGATACCTCATAGCTATCCAATGTTTAACCTGAATCTAAAACCCAGAAAAATTTTGGAGAAAGACCCCTACTAACTTAAAAATTAAATAGAAAAAAAAAATTCCTAGCCATTTTTTCCTTGAATCCATTTCTCACATTTCTTCTGAGCAATCAGCTCTTCCTAGAGTTTAAAGTTGTTCTAATGGAAACAAACCTATTAGCTGGAACTCAGATTTTACTTACCCCTTACCTTTACTTTTTTATATTAAAAGAAATAGAAAATTTTCCTGAGAGGTGTTCTCATTGAAAAATTAAAATGTAAACCTCTAGTTTAAAACTTTAACCTTAAATCAGCTTATTTTCTAAAGGAAGTCTTATTTTTGTAGAGACCTGTAACATAATGATGTTTAAAACCACAAGGAACTTCTTTTCTTGAGTCATTTTTCTTACCAAATACTGGTTCTTACCAAGTGACTTCCTTTCAGGGCACATTTTACTCACTGATTACAAACTCCTAAAAACAAATGGTGTGTGTGTGTGTGTGTGTGTGTGTGTGTGTGTGTGTATAACCCCAAAATCAGAAACTTACCTACAATTAAACCAGTTTCTACTTGGCTAGACACCCAACATAGTCATACCCAGGAATGGTCATTAAAATATAGTGATATTCTATGTCCTTTTAAAAAATATATGGTAATTGAGATATTTTATTAAATTTTCATTAGTCTACCTGGAAAATGAGATATTTTCCACACATGGACATAATTCTACTTATTCTGCAAGCCAGTAGGTATTCCTTTTGAAGTATTTGAATTAACCTGTTTATTAATTATGGTAAATTAGAGAATTATTCTCAACTCTTCAACCCCCCTCCCCCATGTGAACTTCTAATGAGAATTATTTCCCCATCATTAATGTTGGGTGTAGCCATGCATCAACTTACTTTGGCCCACTCAGTAATAGCAAATAGGAGTACAGGCCTTAAATAAGTGGTTTGACTCTGCTGACTGTGCGTGGTGATCCACCAGGGAAAGAATGTATCTCAGGCAGTTAATGGGATTATGAGAACACAGCGAGCCTGATCCCAACCTGAAGCTTTGACACAAGTCTAGCTGGCCTGTGACAGAAAACAGAGTGTTCCTAGCTCATCTACATACTCATGAACAAGGTAAAATAAATGCTTATTTTTGTGACCTGTTGAGTGTGGGGGCTGTTTGTTACTCAGCAGTAATGTGACAATAGCTAATATATCCCATAGTTTTGCGCCAGTAGCAAACACATGTATGAAAACTGAGTGACACACTCATATCTTTACCTTAGCTCTGAGTCCTCAAACCTGAAATGATCAGGAGCTTTGGAGACTCAAAGAATCATGCCAATCCCAATAACCAAGGTTCTTGCTACTATTAGTAGGGACCCCAGACAAATTGGAAACTCTAGATAATCTTCCATAATGGAGTTGGAGGAGAAAAAAATAGAGTAAAAGAGTCAACAGAAACGTGTGAAAGTTCTAAAGATTCTGTAAGAGTTCAATAGAAATAGCGAGAGCAAGGAAGAAGGTGTGTATTTAACCAGGCAATGTGCCTTCTACTCTACTGGCCAAAGAACCAGTGATACAATCCAGCTCTGAATTCTCTCTGGGTGTTTCCAGGGCCTGAAGTGTTTCACTCAGCATCTCCTCTGTCTTCCCCCTCTTTCATTTGTAACTAACTACATGAGTGCTTCTTCCACCCAAAGCTCAGAGTATAGGAAACAGGGTATTCTCTGTTATCCCAGAGAAAAGGAGCTGGGCTTATGTGTTAGCATCTTGTTAATACTTCAAAAATCTACCTCTGGGAAGTTCTTCGCTTTGGTCTCTAGTTTTGTTAGAGGAGCAGCACAGGAAGGAATAAGAGGTTGGGTATATCCCCCAGAGGGGCTTTTTACATTTACATTTGCATATTTTAGCAATAGATCTATTTTTCTACTGGTCATGGTTAGTGATGCACTTCTTGGCAACAGTCCAGAGGAAACTTAATTTACATAGCACTTTTGATTAAAAATGAGGCACTGTTGGGCGCCTGAGTGGCTCAGTCAGTTGAATGTCTGCCTTTGGTTCAGGTCATGATCCAAGGATCCTGGGATGGAGCCCTGTGTCCAGCTCTCTGCTCCACAGAGAGCCTGCTTTTCCCTCTCCCTCTGCCTGCCCCTCTGCCTACTTGTGCTTTCTCTCTCTCTCTCTCTCTCTCTCTCTCTCTCTGTCAAATAAATAAATAAAATATATTTTTTTAAATGAGGCACTGAGCTCCCATCTTGGTGAATTATAAAATTCTTCTCCTATCTTTTTATCAGAAGAATAATTTCAGTGTATCTCTACTATAAATGATGTTTATATACTGTAAGAATTTTTCCTGTGGTTACAAACATTTTGGAGTCTCAACATTTTTCTGCTTTCACACTAATGACTTAACAAAGCTGTTTCCACTAGGACCATCTAATGACACCATGTGTTTTTCCATAATCACTATTTGTAATGGCTTCCTAATCTCTCATAGAGTGGATATGCCATCATCTTATTAACCATTTCTTATTGTTTATTGTTGGATTTTTAAACTGTGACCAACATTTTCGCTATTATATACAACTTTCCTGTAATTGATGACATGCTTTCATCATGTTTTTTAATCTTTTGATTATTTCTTTAACACACATTCCCAAAAATTCTATGGGGCCCAAGGATAGGAATACTTTAAAATCCTTAGCGGATATTTCTAAATCAATTTCCAACAGACTTTTGTGATATCAATGGTAATAATGTATGAGAGCACTAGTTTTATCCCTTCCTAACAAATATTGGATATTATTACAAATGTTGCTTTTTTTGTAGTTAAATGAATGGAAGAAGAAAGGTACTTCATTATCATTTCCACTGTTACTTTTTTAAAAAGATTTTATTCATTTATTCATGAGAGACACACAGAGAGAAGCAGAGACACAGATAGAGGGAGAAGCAGGCTTCATGCAGGGAGTCCGACGAGGGACTCGATCCCAGGACCCTGAGATGACGACCTAAGCCAAAGGTAGATGCTCAACCACTGAGCCATCCAGGTGCTCCTCCATCGTAGTTTTCTGAATTAAAAGTGAAGTGGAATATTTTCTCATGTTGGTAAACTAGATGATCTCCTTTTCTCAATATCTATTTACTTTATTATACCACAAACGTACTGGAGCAGCTTTCTTTTTTTTTTTTTTTTTAAGATTTTATTTATTTATTCATGAGAGAGAGAGAGAGAGGCAGAGGGAGAAGGAGGCTCCATGCAGGGAGCCCAACGTGAGACTCAATCCCGGGTCTCCAGGATCAGGCCCTGGGCTGAAGGTGGCGCTAAACCGCGGAGCCACCTGGGCTGCCCTGGAGCAGCTTTCAAGGTGTGCTTATCAATAAGAAAACATACACTTATTGTTTCTTTTTTATGTGGATGCTGTATGCCCATTATTCTACAGATTTGTAATATAAACCTATTCTCACAGATAAGTATATAAGTTGGAAGCATTCTTTAAAAAACAAGCAAACAAAAACCCGAAGTAGTGGCAAAATCTTTCTGAAAAAATAATCGACAGAACATTTTATCAGCATTTACCTTGATCCAAAAGCACTGACTTTAAAAAAAAAAAAAAAAAGCACTGACTTTATAGAGGGATCTAATCAATTTAGCAAATCAGCCAAAACAACAGTACATGACAGATCAAATTCCATTTGAATAAATACCTCACAGAGGGCAGAAGTAGGACCAATTTAGGGAAGCCCCAAGGAGACAAGAGTTTTGCTAATGATAGGAAGAACTTTGTAGCAATTAGCTCAAACCCAAATCACACCTGGACTGTCTGATGAAAGAGCAAGTTTCATATCACTCTGCTCCAGCAAAGATGGTTGGGGGTAGTTTGGAGTCATATGTATGGGGATGAGGGAGGCTTGGCCCTGAGGGGGATGGATAGCTTCGAAGTCCCTTCCCACTCTGTTTTCCCAAGCGCAGCTTGTGGACCTGTCCCTCTTGGGCCTAGGAAGAGGGGACTTATTTGTACAGGACAGAGAAAGAGGAAGAACTTGTCTTCTTCTTGAGGGTGGGGCCTACCCTTGTCAGAATTTTGAAATAGCCAGACCTTATCTTGGGCATCTTCCCACTTCCCTTTCTGTACTTTTGCTTACCATCTCATCCAGATCTCAGCTGCCCCATATTCCAAGGACAGCCTTCACTTCCAAGCAGGACCCTTCCTACTGTATTTCTCCTCTCTCCAACTATTCTCAAATGTCCCCTTCTTTTAATACAGGGAACCTTAGTTAGGTGTTGAGAGGCAGCTTGAACAATTTCACTGTAAAATCTGGATGACTGATAGCCCATGACCTTCCCAGACAGACATGAGTTTCAAATCATGATGTTTCCTTTTTTTTTTAAAGATTTCTATTTATTTATTCATGAGGGACACACACACACACACACAGAGAGAGAGAGAGAGAGAGAGAGAGAGAGAGAGGCAGAGACACAGGCAGAGGGAGAAGCGGGCTCCATGCAAGGAGCCTGATGTGGGACTCGATCCTGGGTCTCCAGGATCACACCCTGGGCTGCAGGCAGCGCTAAACCGCTGCGCCACCGGGGCTGCCCAAACCATGATGTTTCTAAAACCAA
The DNA here is from genome assembly GCF_905146905.1 of Nyctereutes procyonoides. NCBI lineage: Eukaryota > Metazoa > Chordata > Mammalia > Carnivora > Canidae > Nyctereutes > Nyctereutes procyonoides. Next base: position 59,740,390 of record NW_026575146.1, on the reverse strand, counting down.
TGGCACCTTTGACTGACAACATGTGGTAAATTAAACTCCAATTAATAGCCCCTCTAGAGTTCAAATCGAAGCTCCATTACTTGCTGTCTGGTGAACCTGAAGATATCGCTAAGCTATCTGTAGCTTCAATGTTCTCATCTGTAAGTGAGGAAACTTTATTATTAAGCCTAGCATAATGCTTGACATATAGATCTTAGGAAATGTTGGTTATTACCCTCCCCTTGACATTCCCACACGCACAGATGCCATCACTGATATCCTGCTGTCTTCCTTCATTTCCATTTCAAAGTCCCTAGCCTATATTACTTGGGCAGAAGGTATCTAAGGCAGAATCCCAGCAGCTGAGATTCCTACCTGAAAGGAGGAATTCCTCACATTCAGCTGCCCCTACTCACCTTTCTATTGCAGGAGTTCCTGCCAGTACACGGTTTACCTTCTCCCCCTTTTCTCAGCGTTCACTTTGTTATTTTTGTTCAAGTGGTTATTGGACTGGGATGTTAAAGTTTGATTTGAAAGTTTGCTTAATTTACTTTCAATATTTCTGATTTTCTAATACCTATATTTAAGGCTACAAGTTTTCCTTCTGCGTAGTGTGCTGACTATAAACCACAGATTTTATAAAGGAATACTTCTGTGTCCATCATCACATGTTTTTTAACTACCAGTTGAGTTTCTCCTTAACCCAAGAGTTATTTAACCAACTGAGCCACCCAGGGGCCCCCACCCAACAGTTATTTAGTAATCTTTTAAAAAAAAATTTTAGATGCTTACTTTGGTGGGTATCATTATCAATTTGATTTGTGACATCTTCCTACCTATTATTAGGCATCAGGAAGTCAGTAGCCATTTGGCGGCTCTGTCTTCTCTATCTCCTGTCTCCGTGTTGGCATCTCTATAATTGATGCCAACTCTCAAAAGTTTATACTCAGTGCAGGTAGGCTATGAATGAATGAAACGATGCCTCTTTCAACATATTTAAAGAAATAAATGAGGATGCTGGGGTGGCTCAGTGGTTAAGCATCTGCCTTCAGCTCAGGGTGTGATCCTGGGGTCCTCGGATCAAGTCCCACATCGGGCTTCTCCCTCTATCTCTGCCTCTCTCTGTGTCTCTTATGAATAAATAACAATTTTAAAAATCTTTTAAAAACTAAAGAAATGACACAGTACAGTGCTTTCAGTCAACAACAGTAACAGGTACCCATTTAAAATAAAATTATATTTTGCCACTGTAAAACCCACTGTGTTCTCTTAATATGGTGAAAACTGATGGAAACTTAATTAAAACAAAAGTATGCTATACCAGAAAAATAAAAATCTACTCTGTGCGCTTTTGTGTGTGTGTGTGTGTGTGTGTGTGTGTGCGTGTGCGTGTTTGTGTGTGTGTAGTGCACCATCTTTGGGGGTAAGGCACTTATCTCCACATGCTCAATTAAAATTTGGCAATGTCTCCTAGCAGTTTAAGCAAGCAAGGTTTAATTATGTAACTGCTGTTATTTTTATAGCCACATTTGGGAGTTCTCTGCTGATTATAAGATTGCCTTATCATAATGAGATAGCAGAGCTGACATCTTTCCAAACTGGGCTAGTTGTTTACTTATTGAAATATTTATCTTTTTCCCACAGGTCCTGGAGACCAAGTTAGCAGTTGTGTTATCATTAAAATTAAAAGAACATAATCAGCCTTACATGTGGGTCTTAGAAGGTGACCAGAATGCTCTGGTTTTCCCCGGGGCTGGGGTTTCCCAAGGTATGGAATTTCCAGGGCTAAAATGGGGACAGTCCCAGACTAACCAGGACAGTCGGCTGCCCTACTTATTTCCCCAGAGTAAATCACAGCATCATCCTGGGCCCATCTTAGCAGCCCGCAGGCTAAGCTACCGCATTTAGTTGGCATAATTTAAGGGCTGGCCGAAAGGCCATCCTGTCTATCCCCCGAAATGACTGCCAACTCTTAACAGCACTGTCTCTCCTGACCTGCCATTTCCACCTTTGTTAAGTTACTCCTACAGTTAAGTTTCTTTTTGGCTGGAATTGGAAAATCAAAGGTCCAGGCATTATCTTTAAAGACCTTGGTTACAAAACTTAAGTCTGGAAAGGATGATGTTTTTAGATTTTTCTCATCTCACAGCCCAAAGAACCCTTTGAAAAGCATTAGAAGCCAGCATGGTGAGGGTGACACCAAATTAATTAGAGCTTCTCCTCTGTGTCCCCTCTGCATTTTTCCCCTCTGCACCCTCCCCCAGGGCATCGGCACCCTCATCCGATCCCTCCCCTTCCCTATAACAAACCCTCTCCCAGAACTGGAGGTCGTGAGTGGACTTACACTCAGGTGCAAGGTTTAGAATAAGGCTTATGCCTTCGTCAAGTTTAAAGAGTTAACCTCTTCAGAAGACATGTGCATTTTAGGTGGGAGCAAAGCTCCTGTTTGTATTAAAGTCAAAGAAAAGAGGCACAAAGTAAGAAATTTTAGGACCAGGTACATACACTGGGAAACCTGCAATGGCCCCATGGCTATTGAGGCACTGCTCCCCCACCCCAATCATACAGAAGGTACTGGCAAGCTCCTGCTTTCATCAGGAAGGTGAGGGAATCCTTTCTTTCGACAAACATTTGTTGAGGGGTACCTGGATGGCTTAGTTGCGTTACGCCTCTGCCTTCAGCTCAGGTCATGATCCTGGGGTCCTGGCATCAAGCCCTTCATGGGGCTCGCTGCTCAGCAGGGAGTCTGCTTCTCCCTCTCTCTCTGCCTCTCCCCCTGGCTTGTACTCTCTCTCTGTCAAATAAATAAATAAAATCCTTAAAAAAAACAACAAAGATTTGTCGAGCATCTACTATGAGCCAGGCACTCTGGCCCCCTGAGACAAATGAGACATCCTTGTTACCCACAGGCCTCTTTGGTTCAGGTCAGGGAGAGACACCTGCAGTAAGTGTGTGCTATATAGACACATGTCTGAGGTGTGCTGGGAGCAGGAAGGGGGAGCCCTGGGGGACCCAGGGGAAGTCAGGGGTTACAAGGACAGGTATGGTGAACACAAAATTTAGGCCCACAACACCTATACCCCTAAAACCAGCTGAGGGATGAAACCAAGTCCAAAAAGTAAAATTCTCCCTTCACCTAACTTCCCTCTGAAATAGAATTTTTGATCTTCGTTGACTACTAAAACCTCTAAACATAAAAGTTGGAAGAAAAAAATATATATATATATGAATTATGTAAAATACATAAAATTGAAATAAATAGCATAAATAACTTATGCAAACCCAATAAAAACTACTTTTCTGGAGGAATAATGATTCAAAACTCCAAATAAGGGCAGCCCTGGTGGCTCAGAGGTTTAGCGCCGCCTTCAGCCCAGGGTGTGATCCTGGAGACCCGGGATCGAGTCCCACGTCGGGCTCCCTGCATGGAACCTTCTTCTCCCTCTGCCTGTGTCTCTGCCTCTCTCTCTCTCTCTGAATAAGTAAACAAAAAATCTTGGGATCCCTGGGTGGCGCAGCGGTTTGGCGCCTGCCTTTGGCCCAGGGCGCGATCCTGGAGGCCCGGGATCGAATCCCACGTCGGGCTCCCGGTGCATGGAGCCTGCTTCTCCCTCTGCCTGTGTCTCTGCCTCTCTCTCTCTCTCTCTCTGTGTGACTATCATAAATAAATAAATAATTTAAAAAAATCTTTAAAAACAAAAAAAAAACTCCAAATAAAAGGAAAGACTTCAGCTTTTGTGAACAATGGGCTTGACTTTTTTTTTAAGTTACTTGTTTTTATGTCTTTCTGTTTTATTTCCCAGAAACAAAAACAGTTTGCATTCCATTATTCCCATTTTCCAATAATGACATGCTAACTGAATCATCTTTCATGCTTTGTCTCACAATTAAAGCTTTCAACCCACATTCCCTTCTTCTGACCTTTAAATATTAGAAATTTAACTGAGTTAGGGGGAGGATCTAAGTTAGTTACTACTTATTTCACCAGCACAACTTGGCACTTTCAAGAAACACTACAAATTTTCATGGAGATTATGGAGATGAATCTATATTATGTCACCCACCTCCATGGTGTCAGTGGACAAACCAAGACTCATCAAAGATCAGCTGTGAAATGGAAGCCTTGGGCTGCAAGAAGAATCACTCAGGAGAGTAGTGGGGTTAGTAGACCCATCCCCTAACCTCTTGGTCAGATACTTTCTCAGTATGTTTACTCAGGAGGCAACCCTAGGGACAAGGGACTGATTAAATTGAGAAGAGGAATCAGGCATTAGGGAGAGGTGGCACCTCTTAAGGTCCCTTGCAAGTCTAAGATTCTGTAAAATTACCCTTTGGGATGTTTGAGAGCATTGACTTGATGAGTCTTGCCTTGCGCCAGTGAACCATGGATTTTGAGTGGGTGCCTCCTTCTATTGGTTGTCCTACAAGGCAACAACAAACTGATCCAACTCTTTTTTAAAAAATATTTATTTATATATTTATGGGGGGTGGGTGTGTGTGCACATGAACGTGAGGGAGGGGCAAAGGGAACAGGAGAGAAAGAATCCTAAGCAGGCTCCACGTTCAGCATGGAGCCCAACAGAAGGCTCAATCCCATGCCCTGAGATTATGACCTGTGCCAAAAATTAAGAGTCAGATATTCAATCTACTGAGCCACTCAGGCGCCCTCAGACTGACCCAACTCTTAAATCTGGACTTCTCTGCTACTGCTGCCATCCCAATACCAGAAATCAAATTGAAAGTGAACAAAGTGAGTAAGCATGTTTTGTATACAGGCTTCTAAATTAGGTCTGCAATGATATTTTAGTAGTTGGCAACAAGACTTGTGAACATTGACAATTTAAAAATACAATAAAAGTTTAAAAAACTGGAAAAAAAAAAAACCAGAAAGATGTTTCCAGATAGTCTTATACGATGATGCAAAAGTGAATAGAGTCTGGGATTCCAGCACTGTTTACTAACCGTGTGACCAAGAGCCAGTTATTCAGTATCACTAATCCTTTACCATGTTGGTAATAGGGAATCTTAATCATTCTTTCCTTAAAATACTGCTGTAAGGATCAAGCAAGGTGATCATGTTAGATGCTGAACAGGGCCTGGTGATACAGAGGAAGACTGACTGCCCCCCACCCCGCCCTGCGTGATCCTCTGTACACCTCCCTTGTCTTCACCGCCCCCCTCTGCAGGGACTTCTGCTTGGACTTGGTCACCTGAGAGCCCCAGGAAGGCAGGAGAGTGAAGGTGAGGTATATGTTCTCCAGCTCTCTACCTGGGAGGGTTATCACGGGAACGCTGGGGTCCCTTGACAGGTGGCTTAGCAGCCAAGAGGAAGTGACTGTCCTCGCCTTGGGTGGCTGCCCACTCCCCTTCCTCATGGTTTCCTGCACACTCCCCACTGCACTGTGAATAGTCCCTTTGTTAACTTTGCCCCAGATTGCCCAGCTGGAGTGCACCGTGGGATAAAGTAGCCGTGGGTAGCAGCTGTGATTTATCTTGGAGTCTAAGGTTAAGCACTAAACAAATTATCATACAGAGACCACAAAATACATACTGTAATGCAAATAAATCCCCCCACCAGCAGAAGGTTGTTGGAATACCTCAGACCATTCCCTACTTCTCAACATTTTCATAGCACTCTCAAGAGGAGCTTTCTCTTTGAAAAACCTTATTATTTTTTTAAATACCATTTTTTAAAGATTTTTTTAAATTTTTATTTATGATAGTCACAGAGAGAGAGAGAGAGAGAGAGAGGCAGAGACACAGGGAGAGGGAGAGCAGGCCCCATGCACCGGGAGCCCGATGTGGAATTCGATCCCGGGTCTCCAAGATCGCGCCCTGGGCCAAAGGCAGGTGCTAAACCGCTGCGCCACCCAGGGATCCCGAAAAACCTTGTTATTTAGGGTTGCCCAATTTAGAAAACAATGAGCAATCATTTCAGTTTAAAAATGTCACAAACAGGGGATCCCTGGGTGGCGCAGCGGTTTGGTGCCTGCCTTTGGCCCAGGGCGCGATCCTGGAGACCCGGGATCGAATCCCACATCGGGCTCCCGGTGCATGGAGCCTGCTTCTCCCTCTGCCTGTGTCTCTGCCTCTCTCTCTCTCTCTCTCTCTCTCTCTCTCTGTGACTATCATAAATAAATAAAAATTTTTAAAAAATTTAAAAAATGTCACAAACATGGATGTTGCTTACTCGAAATGTATTCATGGCCTGTACAAGATTCAAATCTAACTGGGTGTCTTGTGTTTTATTTGGCAACCCTACCAGTCATGGGAAGATTTGGAACCTTTCTTTTCTTTTCTTTTCTTTTCTTTTCTTTTCTTTTCTTTTCTTTTCTTTCTTTTCTTTTTTAAAATATCTTATTTATTTATTTATTTATTTATTTATTTATTTATTTATTTATTTATTTGACAGAGACAGTGAGTGAGTGAGAGAGCATGAGTAGGGGGAGCAGCAGAGGGAGAGGGAGAAGCAGACTCCCCACTGAGCAGGGAGCCCATCATGGGGCAGACACATCACTGAGTCACCAGGTGCCCAGAGATCTGGACCCTTTCATTCGTAGTTTCTTAAATGTCTACTTAAGAACACGCTTGTCTTTACGAGTGGGTGGGAGAGTCAGGCCTCATGATGAACCAGTACTTTCCCATGGAAAAAAAAACGTTCACAATCCACCTGAGTAGGTACAGAGAAGCCAATTGTGCACCACATTCTGTTCAAGACACACCAGTCGTGTCTGCCTTTTGCTCCCGCCCTTCCATGTGCAACTGCCCCATACATCACCTCTGTCTAAGGAGACCAGACGGACCAGCTGCTGGGACCAGGAGAAGGAGCCTGCCTGACAGTGACTGATGCATGAGGAGTGGAGCTGAACCAATCTGATTTCTGGTATCTCCAGAGAATTTTGACTGAGGGAAGGAGGCAGCAAGCAATGGCAGCTATAGGAACTGAAAATATGCCTGAAAGCCTGTGCAAACTGAATTTGTAAGAAGCAGAGTTAGGGCAGAGGAAATGCAGTCACCAAAAAGAGAAAGACTACAACTGCATGGCAGAAATAAGCAGACTTGTGAAGAGTAGCGAGGATCCATTAATGATGGGAGACTGAGGAAAGTTCCAGTCACTTACTGCCTCCAGGGCATCTTAGGATGGGGAAACCTGCCTCTGGCTCCTGTCTCCCCAGGGCTGTGTTGTTTTGCTTTTTCTTGCACAGTGAAGGATGCCAACACCCCTCTATACTTAACATAACCTCTTTCTTACTTGAGGTAATTTAAGTGAATTACTTCCCTGCACCTTCACATAGGTTGCTGAGTCCCCACCATGTGAGTAGTTTCCAACGCTGAAGAAATTCACATGCAGCCATTGCCTTGCAGAGGCCTGGGGTGCAGGGAGTAATCCATTCCTCTGGGACCCTAACTTCCAGGGGTCTCTAAGCAAAAACTCTTAGAAGAGTGAGGCAGTACTGCTCTTCCTGCTTCCCTCCCAATGCTTGCTAAAAGCAGGCTGGTGGGCCACAGTGGTGCTTGTGCTATTCCCACTGCAAGTGCACAGTCTTGGTCTTCAGAGAATCCACGGTCAGCATATCACTCATGTGAATATTTTGTCTATGTAGTAATTATTCCCATATAATAAACATTAACTATAAAAAACAATCAGTATGGCAACTGTAAAAATAATAATAATAAAAAGTATTGGAGAGGATGTTGAGAAGTCAGAACCCTTATGCATTTCAGGAGGGAATGTAAAATGGTGGAGCCACCATAGAAAACAGTATGGCAACTCCTCAAACAGCTACACTGAACTAGCATATGATTCAGTAATTCCACTCCTGGGTATGTACCCATAAGAATTGAAAGCAAGTAATCAAATAGATACTTGTACACTAAGGTTCATAGCAGCATTGTTTACAAAAGCCATATGATGCAAACAATCCAAAAATCCATCAACAGATGAACAGATATGGCATAACTGTACACATAAAATATGGCATATCCATACGATGCAATATTGCTCGGCCATAAGAAAGAAGGAAATTCTAGTCTATGCTGCAATACGGATTCACCTTGAAAACATTACACTCGAAGTGAAAGAAGCCAAACACAAAAGGCCACATTCTGTGTGATTCCATTTATATAAAACATTCCCAAATAGATCAACACATAGATACAGAAAGCAGACTGACCAGGGTTCGGGGGAAATGGGAGATAACCATTGGGGGTGGGGATGGAGTTCTGACTGGCATGATGAGCAAGTTCTGGAAATGGCAAGCAGTGATAGTTAACACAACCTTGTGAAAGTGCTTAATGCCACTGAACTGTACACTGAAAATGGTTAAAATGGAAAACGTTATGTTATGTTTTGTTTCTTTTTTTACCACAATTAAAAACAAAAAACAACCAACCTGTCTGAATCAGGGCTTCATTGGGCTTCCATAAGCCACTAAGCCAGGTCTAAGGCAGTGGAAACTGCTGCACATTAGAATTATCTGGGGAACTTTTATTTTTATTTTTTTTAATATTTATTTATTCATTTTACAGAGAGAGAGAGAGAGAGCATGTGTGAGCGTGCATGCAAGCAGTGGGAGGGGCAGTGCAGAATCCTGCAAGCAGATTCCTTGTTGATCGGGGAGCCTGGTGCAGGGCTCAATCCCAGGTTCCCAAGATCATGACCTGAGCCGAAACCAAGAGCCGGCTGCTTAACTGGCTGAGCCACCCAAGTGCGAATTATCTGGGGAAATTTTAAAATCCCCAATGTCAGGACCACATCTCAGACCTACTCAGAATGTCTGCAGGTGGGCATCAGCATTTTTTAAAAGCTCCCCAGTTAACTCTGATATGCAACCATCAAGAACAGTCCTCCAAGGCAATGTGCTTCTCAAACCTTAATGTGTATACAAACAACCTGGTCATCTTGTTAGAACACAGATTCTTTTTTATTTATTTATTTATTTATTTATTTATTTATTTATTTATTTATATTTATGATAGTCACAGAGAGAGAGAGGCAGAGACACAGGTAGAGGGAGAAGCAGGCTCCATGCACCGGGAGCCTGATGTGGGATTCGATCCCGGGTCTCCAGGATCGCGCCCTGGGCCAAAGGCAGGCGCCAAACCGCTGCGCCACCCAGGGATCCCTAGAACACAGATTCTGACTGGTACATCTATGGTGAAGTCCAAGCAGTTCTAACAAGCTCCCAGGTAACACAGATATCCCTGGTCTGTGGACCACACTTTTTTTTTTTTTTTAAGATTTTACTTATTTATTCACGAGAGACACACAGAGTGAGACAGAGACATAGGCAGAGGGAGAAGCAGGCTCCCTGCAGGGACTGGATCCCAGGACCCTGGGATCACACCCCGAGCCAAAGGCAGATGCTCAACCACTGAGCCACGCAGGTGCTCCACACTTTGAGTGACAAAACCCTACGGTTCATCCTGGCCAGCTGTATATCTATTCTTTAAAGAAAGAAAAATCCATCAAGACTTAAAAAGTGATTCTAGGACTTAACAATATTCATTATCAGGAGGGTCTTCATATCCAAACACATTTTCATTACCCATATTTCTTCAGCCTATAAGATAATCCTCCAAGGTTTTCCCTCAAAAGCCCAGATGTTTTCATCAGCTATTTGAATTTTTGAATATTTCTTATCACCACTTCCACTTTTGTCTGATTTCTCATGTTCCTGTAGGTCCAAGTACGGATTCAGAAATACCCATTTAATAAGCTAACGAGACTTCCACCTCTTGGCTGCAGTACATAAAATATAGCAATCAACATTTCAGTGAGACTTTGTGCCTGATAATTCAAGAATAAATCAAACAAGAAAGATCTTGACCGCTTTGACACTGCTGTCTAAATCATTCCCTTTCCTAATATCAAGCAGTAATAAAGTTTACAAAGTACACTGGAGATTCCAAGGTAAATAAGTTTCAAAATGATGCCAATTACATATAAACGAAATGATTTCATCACATAGTTTTGTTGACAGAGAAGTAGAAACTTCAAGTTCCAACAGATCTTAAAGAAAATGAATGAGATCTCCAGTAATGATTATGATCAGGAATTTCAATATTAGTAGCCAGATTTGAGAAACTTATTGGTGAGGCATCTAAGAGAGGTGATAAATGGGTGTTATTATAAAAGGCAGTTCGTTTTTATCATCACTTTGTCAAATTATACACATAAAACAAGAAGAATAGAAAAGGAATGTCAGAGCTTCATGCTAAATTAACTTTTGCCTGAAGCTGATACATACAATGCTGGTGCCCAGTTTAAAACATTTTTAACTGGCACAGTTAACTGGTGTCCAGTTTAAAACATGTTAACTGGCACAGTCCATCTGGAAAATACATAGTTCAAGAGCCTCAAAAAGTTTGTAAACTTGTAATGTGCAGCTGTAATGATTGATAGCAATGGATGTGTAAAGATAGCATAAAATCTAAAAAAAACAGTGATGGGATGAAGAGAAGAGATTCAAACCAACTGAGCAAAGATCTGTAATAATAATTACTCAAAATGTGGCTAACATAAGCAAACTCATGATGACATTTTTAAGGGTTCAATTATGGTATCTGATTATGTCAATTTTATATCAAAGAGCATTGAGAGACAAGCATTTACAGTAATAAACAGGGACATTGTATTAATAGAACTCATAATAAATAGTGATAAAAACACAATAATCCTGAATTTATGCTCTAACTATAGCAATAAATATATAAGATAAAAATGTATAGAAGTAAGGCAGAAATGCAATCATGATTAAGAGATTTTAATCCTCTGCTTTCAGAACCACTATCAAAAAGAACATTAATAAGGATACTACAGATATGAATAATTTATTATATTGCTCATTACCTCTTAGATAAAGATCTGCAGGGCAATTACCATAGCCAAGACAGAATTTCCTCTCCTGATGAATAGATACTCTTTTCTTAGTTATACAAAACTTTGACACTATTTAATAAAGATATAAAAATATAAAATCCAGGTAGTTTCTATTTTGCTGAAGCTGCTAGAAAGCCCAGGGCCAAACTTTGCTCTTAATAATGTAATTTCCTTTAGCCATGACTTTTTAAGATAATATTAATTTTCTTCCTCTCTGCTTGGATATCTCCGTTTTAACCTGATTTACTGGTATCAATCTTAGTGTATCTGTACTCTTATTCTGAACCATCTCACATCCTTTTTTGATAGTACATCATGAGAAACAAATTAGTACAAACGCAATATGAATGCGGCACCTAATAAAACAGAATGGATGGTACAGACCTGTTGGAAATCCTTAGCTATCCTTGGAATGGGCTTTTAAGGCTGAACAGGACAGACAGGCTTCCCCGGGCCAAGGCTTTTAAAGGACTCCTTATCATTTGCATAAACCAGCATTAAAATGTATGAGCCAATCCTGGTTTCAGACATCAGATCCTTTTACTGTCATTCTGCTGCTCTGGTTGGACTCTGTATCTTTGATAAGCCTTGTGATCATGGTCCATCTCCCTCCTGGTTCCTGGCTTGCTGTTCCCATGTTGGCTCCCCCAGCACTGATCTTTTTCCAATGTTTACTGGCATCTGTACTAAGAACCATTTTCACCTAGCAAATCCGGCAAGCTGGCTAATTCCTGCAAGAGCCAACTCTTGTCTGCTGCCCAGATCTGATCAAGTCTGCCTGTGTCCTGGCACCGGAGGTGGGGTGGGTGGGGGACAACACCATAAGAGTCACATGGGAATCAAGGGAATTTAAAACACATGCTTTCTTTCCAGTTCTATCAATACAGTGCAGACCACAGAATGAAAAACAATCAAAGAAGCACTTTGCAATTACAAGAAAGTATCAATTCCATATGTTAGTGCTATAAACTTGAAAAGATAAAGAAAGGTAGAAATGTTAATCACATCTCAAAATCTATCCAAGAAAAAATTAAAAAGTATCTTTAATGCCCTCAATATCTCTCCTCAAATAAAAACTCAACTTTCCAAATTTCTTCTAAATATCTCATTCATTCACTCATCAGCTAGTAATTGAGCATCTGCTGTATGTCAGGTCTGGGTTGGGTGCTGGAGTTACAAGAGCAAAGGAGAAATAATGAGTGTATTGATTAGTTGGGGAAGGGGGTAATTCCGCTCACAACAGGAGTGAGCATGGGGTTTATGGGGACACAGACAAGAGCCCCTGGCTGTTCTGCAGGAACAAGATGAGATCCCAGGGTAGGGAAGACCTGAAGACAGGGAGGGGTAGGACTGGAAGCTTCTACAGGGTGAGAGCAGTGAACTAGAGGCAGTGTGCATGGAGACAAGAGGAGTGGACTAGAGGAGAGTTAAAGAGGAAGTGAGCTTGAGGGAGTTTGATGAGAAGGAGAGGAGAGGCATGAATAACAGCAGGAAATGCTTTCAGCAGAAGGGTGGCAGCTTCATTGTAACAGGCAACACAAGAGGAACATGACATGGAGAGAAGATGATGCACAGGGTCAATTATGCTTCTAAAGGATACAGCAGGAAGGAGAAAAAAGGAGAAAGGGAGCAGGGAAAAGAGTTGGGTGTGGGGGTGGGGGGTTGAAGATGGGTGATCCCAGGACTTCTGACATCTGCACTGACCACAGATGCTGGAGCAGAAGATAAAGATGACCCTAAACACACTTGTTTCTCACTGGCTGGGTGTTGACTCTCTAGCCTTATACTCAGAGACCTAGCAACATGGTATGTGTGCTGGAAGGATTTCATTTGCCTGGGCTAGAAGGAAGTCAGGTGCCTTGGAGAAAACTATGGCAAAATCATCTTTTGGGCCCAATTCTCCGGGGCCTGCAACTCATGGAAAGGAAGAACAATAAAACCTAAGAGAAATCATTGAAAAAGAGGGATTCTCTGAAAGCCCTAGAGTTGCAGCCCAAAGGCCTCTTTTTTTCTGGTTTCTACTTGGCTTTCTAAAGGTAGGTTCAGGGTGCCCTTCTTCCCAAGTAGAAGGCTCAGGCCCTCTCAATGTAGCAGCATGCAGTTGACCATGTGACCAGACCCAAGCCAAAGTAGATTAATGAGCCACAAATAGGCTGGATGAAGCAAACCAATGCCAACAGCTCAATTCAAACTGTTGGGCTCAAGTGAGCAGGAATTTTATAGGAGAGAAGATGAACATGGATCCTCACTCCAAATGAGAAGAAAGACCTTCATACCCTCTGATTTAAACTCATGCAAAAAAACACACAAACAAACAAAAAAACAAAAAATACTTCATGCCAATACATTTGATTCGTGGGGGTAAAACTAGCTGGTGTCTCTGTAAGAATGCTCAGTCCTTGAAAGAGTTTGACAAATCCCACAAGTGGAAAGGCCAATCATATTTCTACTTTTGACCTGCCAAGCAGCTGACGTAGGCAGTTGGAAGTATAGAAAGCCTAGTACCTAATACAGGCAACCAACCAGAGTCCAACTGTTAAAGGCCTCAGGAGAGATGATGAGGTGTTTTGGACAGCAAGAGGAAAACCAGAGATGTAGTCTTTCACCCAGACATGGGGACAAAGTAAACTCAAACTAGACGAGGATAGAAAATTATGCTTTTTTCAAGCCTACACACACACACACACACACACACACACACACAACTGATCACCTTCTGAACTATAAAGGTATTAGTCTAAATTCTATTTAAAATGATGCCTTGACCACTAGAAGATTCAGATTGCAGAAATCTTTGATGAGTCAATGTATTATTTCCTAGAAAATTTACAGATTGCATCTATGTAAAAACTATCAGCTCTTGCACAAGTGTGGGCATGTGTCTGCATGATAGTAAAGGTTGAATTTGTGTGCATGTGACCCCTCAGAGGCCAGGGCACAATACAAGTGCACTCTGATTTGGCTTTCACATAAAGAAAGCAGAGTTACAGCCTGCCAGCTTCTGACAAGTGTTTCTTGTAACTTGTTCTCACACTTCTTTATGATGTGAACCCAATACTGAAAGTGAGTCTGTTCAAAGTGAGCTTCCAGAGAGACCCTTCAGTTAATGGCTTTCCCAGAGAAAGTGTCCTTTGCTATCTTCCCCTAAGAGAATATAATAATCTATTTCAGGGAAGCATAAAAGATAGTTCTCTTCTAAAGAACAGTGGCTTTTCAAGACCCCTGGGGTAAGAGGCAGAGGGAGGAGGGTCTTCAAAGCAGGTCTGGACTCAGAAGGCCTTCATTTTTCCAGAGATTGGTTTTCTCGCCTCAGTGTCTGCAAGAGCCTTCTGATTTGGGGCCCTTGGAGGTGTATTCCACAATGGTTCCAGATGAACACTGTTGCTATTACAAACGAAAATCTGACTTGAAGCTTCTCAGAAGCTAGTGTAAGGAGGAAAGTTTAGTAAGAATTGTGCATATTTAGCCAAGACAAAGAACTGTGAACATGTCTGAAGGGAAGGAGAGGTTTTCCTGGTACTGAATTCTGAAAGTCCTCGCAGGGGACACTATTCGGAAACCCGAGTGATTTGTTGGAGAATGTTTTCAATCACAATTGCCTTGTAAGTACAAAAGCTGAAATAAAATTGTTTTATCTTGTAGCAACCATTCATAAAAGTAGAAAGCATAATATTCAAACTTAATTCAATGAAGGAGATTTTGTTCAGCGTTGACCTGAGTTAAGCCAAGTTAATACTCTTGCAGTGGTTGAACTTGACTCAAAGGTAGAATCTAAAACTAACACAAGACTACATAGATGGTATGTCCTCTGAGTTATATTTCCTAACCTCATTTCTCTCAAAAAGGATTTTTTTTTTAGATTTTATTTTTTTATTCATGAGAGACACAGAGAGAGCCAGAGCCAGAGACACAGGCAAAGGGAAAAGCAGGGTCTCTGCGGGGAGCCCGATGCAGGATTTGATCCCAGGACCCTGGGATCATGACCCAAGCCAAAACCAGATGCTCAATCACTGAGCCAACCAGGTGTTCCTCTCAAAGGGGATTTTGTTTTTTTCAAAGGGGATTTTAATAGGAGTTATAAAGATCCAGATTTTTCTATGTAGCAAGGTCATGGAGAGTTGATGGTATATGCCAGGATCAGCAAACCATATCCTGTGGGCCAAATCTGTCCCAATGTATGTTTTGTCCCAATTGTAAGTTTCCAAATGGCCCATTTGTAAAGAATGTTTTTATTTAACATGTTTCTAATGGCTGGAAAAAATCAAAAGAAGAATAATATTCTGTGACATGTGAGAATAATATGAAATTCAAATTTTAGTGTCTATAAAGTTTTTTTGGAACACATTTACATTTCATCTATCAATCCTTTAATACTACAACAGCAAAATAAAATAGTTGTAACAGGGAGTATGGTCTGCAAAGTCTAAAATATTTACTATGTGGCTCTTTACAGAAAAAGTTTATCAACATCTGGAATTTACTGCTGATTGATGACAGACCTCAAAGCTCTTAAGAGCAGACAAGTAAAAAAAAAGTAAAAAAAAAAAAAAAAAGATCAGACAAGTAAATTATAGGATTCTCTAGTGGAAGCCACACTTGGATTACTAGGCCCAAAATAATTTAGAAAGAGAGTCAGAATTTCCTTCAGGAAGTCTCATTTAATCTTTTTACCATTTAATGGTTGGTTTCCCTTCATTTGTATAGATAAGAAAATAGACCTCAGATGTTAAGTGGTGGCACAGATTTCCAGGTATATAAGGTATAAAAAAAAACAGGTTTGTAGAATCTTCACTGGCAATATTATAAAAATAAACAAATATAGAAGAAAATCCCCAAATTTACCAAATATGTAACCAAACATGAGATAACACTTTGAGTACTTTTAATCTTATTGAAGACTAACCTTATGCCACAGAGTTCAAGACTTGGTTGGTAACCACGGAAAAAACACAGGGGAGCTCTAAGGAAAAGTAAATCAATAATGTCATAAAAACTATCATTAATTACTCTCAATTTGCAAATGAAGTGAGAGAGGAGTACACAGCCCTGGAAAAAGTCGAAGTCAGAATTTGCAGAGACAAAAAGGGCAGCCAAGGCTTGTCATTTTCCAGGGCATTGTGCTGAGTCAGAGAAATGGCAATGGGACATACCATTCATTGGCTGAGTGGAGAGAGATCTTTCATCTCACTCTTCTGAGGTTCCACAAAATTTCAGCAAACAAAGCAGAAATTGTTTGTTTCTGAGGACTGAGGACTGCACTCAGCTGAGGACTGCACTCAGCCCAGACTAGCTATTTCCTCCCTTGCACCCACACCCATATTCTTGGTTTATAGAAAAGTGGACGGAAAGCAGCATGGTACTCCTAAAAGGTATCAAATGCGAAAGACAATCTATCCCAGTAAAGGTGGAAAAAAATAACAATTTGAATTGATGGCATGAAGGATATATAAGAAATGATCAGTTAATGCTGAAGAAAAACACAAAGAAACTAAGGGAGTTAAGAGAAAAGATGATACACAAAGAGAAAAATAAAGACAATCCTCTATAAGGATAACTCGTACCCTTGCAAAAGCTGATGGAACAGGAATAAATATTCAGAAACATAATACCAGAGATTTTCCCTGAAATGATGGCAGAACTGATTGAAAGTACCCACAGTGCTCTTGAAATGAAAATTTAACATTTAAAAAACCAAATCACCATTTGATTCCAAGTTAGTGAGCTTCAAATATAAATAGACTATTTCAGGCATATAGACTGAAGGAGCAAGACACCTACAAGGGGGAATAATCGAGATAGTCTTAAGAAAACTCTTCGGCAACGTTAAGAGAAAAATATTTACAAAGTTCTGAGGAAAAGGGTAAATCAGAAATATCACAGACTACAAAGTGCAGTTTAAACAGGTAGAAATGATTTCCCTAAATTTAAGAGAACTCAGGTCACATAGAACCCATAAAACTCTTGGAAAAGCTACTTGCCTATATAATCCAGCTATCCAAATTCCACTCAGGGATGGAAAAATCATGGTAAAAGAGCTAATGGTGATCATAGAAGTCTTTTAAGTATTAAATTAAGACTAAATACCTAGGTCAATTATAACTAATCCAGAATGCAAATGTTACAATTCCTGGAGAAGTTAAAATATATAAGCAACCAAAATCAGGAGGTAAATGCAAAGTTAGGCAGGAGCAAATGTAGGAGTTCCCAATTACCTCTGTTTTCCAAACAAAAGATGGATCTGTACCATCCAAAACTAAGCACATTTTCTCTTAAAAGTTACCAACTCTTCATGATTTTCATAATTTCTTTTCTTAGCCGTAAAAGGATAGTCTAGAAATATCTCTTGTGGTGAAAAAAACATGATTCGAAATTCAGTTCCTATTGCTTTTGTTCAATTCAACTAAATTAAAGGTATTATTTATAGTGTGACATTATATATAATTCAAGTAAAATTAAACAATATTACTTATAATACAATCCTATGTGTAGGCAAACCACAGAGCATAATATTTATCTATGTCTATTCATTTCCTTTACATCTGTGTGCAGAGAGAGGTAACTGGAAATAAGTTCACCCAATGCCATCCTCATCGGGGGATACAGAACTCTGGGTGGTGTGTTACTTTTCTTTTTTTTCTTCTTATAGTTTTATATTTCATGAGCTTTTGTGTTTTGTTTTTGGGGTTTTGTGGGTTTTTTTTTGTTTTTTTGTTTTTTTTTTTTTTTTTTTTTTTTTTTTTAATTCATAAGAGACACAGAGAGAAAGAGAGGCAGAGGGAGAAGCAGGCTCCGTGCAGGGAGCTCGACATGGGACACGTGGGACTTGATCCCGGGACTGCAGGACTATGCCCTGGGCCAAAGGTAGATGCCAAACTGCTTAGCCACCCAGGTGTCCCAGCTTTTGTGTTTTGTTTTAGCCACTTCTAAAATTTATGCACAATAAAATCATTCTTTTTTGAAAAAAAAATTTTTGAAGATTTTATTTGAGAGAGAGAGAGAACGCACAAATGGGAAGGAGAGGCAGAGGGTGAGGAAGAAGCAGACTCCCTGCAGAGCAGGGAACCAGATGCAGAACTCAATCCCTGGACCGTGGGGTCATGACTGGAACTGCAGGAGCTTAACCTACTGAGCCACCCAGGTGCCCCAAATGCACTCTTTTTTGGTATACGGTTATTTGAGTTTAGGCAAATGCATAGTCAAGCAACTTTCACCAAAATCAAGACATGGAACTGATCATCACCCCAGGCTTGCTTTGTGCTACTCCATATTCCACCTCTCTTCCTGCTCCCTGCCCCTCCAACCATTCTCTCTTCCTATAATTTTGGGCCTTTTTTAGAACTTTATACAAATCGAATAACACGATACATGTAGCCTCTCGGGTCTGGCTTCTTTCACTCAGCATAACCCATTTGAGATTCTCAAAGTTAGCTGAACATGAGAATCACCTGCAGGGATTTAAAACTCCCGATGGCCAGGCCACACCCAAACCAGAAATTAAAGTTCAGAGTCTCCAGGGATTAGACCCTAGTGTCAATATTTAATGCTCCCCAGGAGATGCTGTGGATAATCAAGGCTGAGAACCACTCAGCTCATTTCCAAACTGCTTCAAACCCCACAATTCTGTTAAGTCTCCTTTCAGGTTTCTCAAACCTATTTCAGTTAGCTTCACTCCACTGGGGTGGGATAACCCTCTGCTGGGGGCTGGGGTGAGGGCTCTGTTATGCATGGTAGGTGTTGAATAGCACCCTTGCTTCTACCCATTGGACCTCAGTAGCACACCCCCAACCCAAGTGGTGACAACCAAAAATGTCTCTACACTTCACCAAGTGTCCCTTTGCGGGCAAAATCACAGTAGTTGAAAACCACTACTCTACTGCAAGCCACAGCAAACCAAAAGCAATTCAGTGGAATTTAGAAGCTTTTACAACACGCAACATTCTCTTTCCTGTTTATCCAGCCTGCTAATGTATCCACTCCAACTTCATTAAACCAACTTTTAAACTCCATTTTCACTTTGAGATCAAGTTGCCAACAACCAGCAGAGGGCACCTCTAAATATTGACTGATACTTCTAATTGCTCTGGGCTCCTGTGGAGTGGTGATAGATAAAGAGCCCAAGCTGGCAGCTCCGCAGGCCCCACAGGCCCTGTGTGTGGGACCAGGGGAGAGTAGGGAGGAAGACAGGTCCAAGGGCTGAAGAATGATCTGAGGAGAGAAAAGATAACAAAAGAAAGCCAGGGAGCTGGCCGGCCAGGGGGTCAGAGATGTGGACCACTGAAATGGAAATTAGTTCCAGAAAGTAAAAAAATTCCAGCTACTCGAAGAGCCAACGTCCCTTCTAATTTCCTGGAGGGGTTATGGAAAAACACCTACCTAGACTTCCACCTCCTTTTGCCTGGCCTAACCCAATTGCCACTGAAAAGGAGCATATGACAAAAGCATGAACAACCATTCCCCACTTGTGACCTTGCAAGGGAGCCCAAGATATCCTATTGCAACTGCCACAGTATACCATAATTTAAAACTCACTGTACTGTATTCAGCTCGGGGTATATACCACCTCGTTTTCTGGAGACTCTAAAAGTTCCATAAGTCTTGTCTCTTGGCATGCAGGCTTTGTGACTATTCTCAGGAAAATATTACCATTCACTCAGTCTTCTTGAGAGCCATGACTCTTCTAAAAATAGGTCTTCTAAAGTCAGCTTTGATTACACACTCCTCATTTACAGGCAGGCTTGATCTTCCCTCTGACTTGCTTTTTTTTTTTTTTTTTTTTATGACAACCTAGGGCAAACTCTTTTCAAGGGAGCTTGAGTTTGATGGTTCAACCAGTTCTAGCTTGACCCCTCTCTAGACGGTTGGCAAAATCAGAGTTGTGCCCATCTTACAAGGAGAACAGCCACTTAAGGGAACATCCTATTTTTTTGCAAAAAAAAAAAAAAAAATTATCCTATATTTTACCACTTTAAAATAAGCTGAAATAACACATATGTGGAGATCCAAATGCAATTTGAAAAGCCTACAGACTATGTGTTTCCAACTCTGTGACATTCTAAAGCAGGCAAACCTATGGGAACAAGAAAAAGATCAGTGGCTGCCAAGAGTTAAGAGGGGAAGGAGGGATGAAGAGGAGGGACACAGGGACTTTAGGGCAGGGAAACTACTCTGTATGATACCATAATGGTGGATACATGTCATTATACATTTGTCCAAACCCACAGAATGGACATCAAAAATAAATCCTGATGTAAACTCTGGATTTGGGTGGCTAATAATGTGTCAATGTAGGTTGATCAATTGTAACAAATGACATAATGAGGGAAGTTGTGCATAAGTTAGGGCAGAGTGCATATGGGAAATCTCTGTACCTTCTGCTCAATTCAGCTGTGAACCTGTAACTTCTCTAAAAACTAACTTCTATTTCTTTTTAAAAAAATTGCAAAAGTATACAGTACAAAAAAATTGCAAAGTATAGAAGGGTAGAACAAAGGAGAAAATAAACAAAGTCAATTTAATTTGAGGAATGAGGGCAACCCGGGTGGCTCAGCAGTTTAGCACTGCCTTCAACTCAGGGCATGATCCTGGAGACCTGGGATAGAGTCCCAGGTCAGGTTCCCTGCATGGAGCCTGCTTCTCCCTCTGCCTGTGTCTCTGCCTCTCTCTGTCTCTCATTAATAAATAAATAAAATCTTTGGGATCCCTGGGTGGCGCAGCGGTTTGGCGCCTGCCTTTGGCCCAGGGCGCGATCCTGGAGACCCGGGATCGAATCCCACATCGGGCTCCCAGTGCATGGAGCCTGCTTCTCCCTCTGCCTGTGTCTCTGCCTCTCTCTCTCTCTCTCTCTCTCTCTCTGTGTGACTATCATAAATAAATAAAAATTAAAAAAAAATAAAATAAATAAAATCTTTAAAAAAAATAATTTCAGGAACGAGACAAATTTCTACCAGTCTGATATTCCATCATTCTAATTAAATCAATTACATCTTCAAGAGTTCCAATTTAAACCTAATTGTCTCTGGAGCAAAAGGTTTTAAACTTTAACCTAATTCTTTGGAATGCAGGTTAAGAACTTGGGCTCTGGAATCCAGCAAGCCCGAGCTGAGTGCTCCTATTCTGGCATCTGTGAGCTATGTGACCTTGGGCAAATTACTTATCTCTTTAGGTGCCAGTTTCCATCACTGAAAAATGGGGATGACAATAATAGAACTTAACTCAGAGTCTTTATGAGGATTAAATGAGATAATGCATGTAAATTCCTCAGGAAACAGTGTGGGGTACTTGGCAAGCATTCTTGATCCCTGCATCTAAGAACTTTGCAATAGTAATGTCTTTTGAACATACATTGGGTTTTAAAAGTCCTAAACTTTTGGAGTGCCTGTGTGGCTCAGTGGATTGAGCATCTGACTCTTGGTTTCAGCTCAGATTAAGATCTCAGTATTGTGAAGTTGAACCCTGACTCCGGGTCTGAGCACAGAGTCTGCTGGAGATCTCCCTCTCCCTCTCGCTCCCCTTCTGCTTCTCCCCACATCCTCCTATCCCCTTCCCCCTCAAGAGCACTTTTTCTCTCAAATAAATAAATAAATAAATAAATAAAATCTTCAAAAAAAAGTCCTAAACTTTTTTTTTTTTAAGTCCTAAACTTTTAATGGATATTATGGTCTTCGGAGTATATCTTTTGCCAGTTTCAAAATATACTCAGTTCAGTATAAGGTCCCTCAAAAGCACAATAAAATCTTAAAATAGGGGATGCTGGGGTGGCTCAGCCGTTGAGCATCTGCCTTTGGCTCAGGGCGCGATCCCGGAGTCCCAGGATCAAGTCCCACATCAGGTTCCCCTCCAGGTACCTGTTTCTCCCTCTGCCTATGTCTGTGTCTCTCATGAATAAATAAATAAAATCTTTTTTTAAAATCTTAAATATTTCATTTTACAGATGAATAAAGTTAGTTAGGCCCAGAGAGATTAAGTGCATGACCCTGTAGATGTCACAGCTGGAATTCTTTAGAGAACATATAGGAAGACTGGTTCTGCATCCATTTTTTTTTTCTGCATCCATTTTTAAACCAATCTCATATTCCAAACATGGTTTATCTCAATTTAATGTCATTTCCTTCATAAATGGCACATCTTGGTGAACCATAAACTGTAGAAGCATTGAGGCCATGTTTGCAAGTTTTTTCTGCCTCTTAGAAAGGGCACAGTGCCTGGCCCAGTCAGTGATTAATATCAGTTGATAATGCATAAATTAGTGTGCGGAAAACACTGGGCTTTTATTACTTTTAGTGAGAGTGGGGCAGAAGACAGCTATGACCAATAGTGAACTATTTATGCCTAAAAGCTACAAGACATTGGAGACAAAACTTGCACTTTGAGACAAAAGCCGGGGGTAGTCATGAAAGGACAGTGAGCATGATTACGTCATTTGAGAGGGATATAGACTATCTTTCATGAAGAGGTTAGAAGACACTCTGAATTCACTCTGTGGGAACTAAGAGAGTTATATGATTTAGTAGGATGACGATTCATTCAGAGTAAGATTTTTCCAGTACAAGAGTTTAAGCAGTTTAGGTACATTTTATCATCTCTTGCCATTTTGTCTTTCTTCTAATGGATGGGGTTACCCTATCGCACAAATTGAGCAGACTCCAATCAAGAACAACAGGATGGCTAACATTGAAACTACTAATAACTCTGATATAATTTATGTTGTATTTAATAAAATTCAAATTTAATACAGTTGCATATAGATTTAGGTGAGTCCCCCCTTGAAATTCCTTCTCACAAACTTTGTTCAGTGGTTGAGCAGTTGAGGGAAAAGCAGGCTCCATGCAGGGAGCCTGATGTGGGACTCGATCCCGGGACTCCAAGATCACGCCCTGGGCCGAAGGCAGGTGCCTAACTGCTGAGCCACCCAGGGATCCCCAGAATGCCAAAAATTTGAGTCATCTGACAGCACACATCCCCAGCTGAAGTATAAGAACACTGCTCTACCTTCTTGTTTCAGTTCTCATGTCCTAATAAGAGAATCCTTCTCCTGGCCTATCTAGTGCCGTGTTTTTCACTTTTTTTTTTTTTTTTTTTTTGGTGTGCTTTTTCTTGGTGACTTTGCTGTTTAAATGACACCTGAGCATAATACTGAAATGCTGTGTCATGTTCCTAAGCTCAGGAAGGCTGTGATGTGCTTTATGGAGAAAATAGGTGTGTTACATAACCCTCAGTCAGCATAAGTTATAATGCTGTTGGCCATGAGTTCAGTGTTAATGAATCAATAATATATATTAAATAAGGTGTCTTTAAACAAGAACACATATAAAACTAAGTTATAGGGCCCCTGAGTGGCTCAGTGGTTAAGCATCTGCCTTTGACTCAGGTTGTGATTCCCAGGGTCCCAGGATCCAATCCCGCACTGGGTTCCCCACAGGAAGCCTGCTTCTTCCTCTGCCTATGTCTCTCTCTGCCTCTTTCTCTGTGTCTCTCATAAACAAACAAACAAACAAACAAATAAATAAATAAAATCTTTAAAAACAAAAACTAGGTTATGTATCAGTTCATGCTCTCTCTTTCAAATAAATAAAATCCTTTTTTTTTTTAAAAAAAAAAAAAAAGCCCTCATTTGAGTTTTGAATCTTGGTGCTTCAACTGCAGTTTTGATCTGCAGACATCCCCAAGGCTACCTCGGTTTAAGTCACCTGGGCCTTGCACAAGATGTGAGCTTAGGTTCTTATAGTCTATTGTCAGAAAAAAACATTAGGGCCTTCCCAAACCAGATTGCTCAAGTAGGGACATAGCTCTGCCATCAGGCTGTAAAAGGAAAGCGAGACTGGGTATGGGTGTGGGTCTGAAAGGCTGGGACTTAAGCAAGAAGAGCTGAGGAATGTCTCTCTCTCTCTCTCTCTCTCTCTCTTTCTCTCTCTCTCTAAAGGTATCACCAGCTCTATCAGTCAAAGGAGGAAGCACCCAGGTGGGTCAGAGTTATCCACCCAAACACAAATGAGTAGACAGATAGTAGGTAGCCTCACATAGGAGGCTTTGTTGGTGCAAACATTACCATATTGGAATGATTTGTATTTGGTCTAATTTCCAGTATGTTTTTCAATTTGTCTTGCAGAAACATGGGCCAGCCAAAGATGACATCTTATTCTCCCTTCGAGAAGAATCTCAAATATTTCAACACACCATTTTCAGCTGCTTTCTATTGCGTTCTGACTAACCAGGACAGCTGAAAGTCTGAGTTGAAGACCCAGGAGCTTCACTTGTACCACAAAAAAAAAAGGGGGGGGGTAGGGGGGAAACACGCTTAGGGTCCATAATTGGGTTCTGGTTAAATTCATCCTGGTACATTCACACAATGCTACGCGGCCTTTAAAGAGAAGGCTAGGGCAGTCCCAGTGGCCTGCCGCCTTCTGCCCAGGGCGTGATCCTGGAGACCTGGGATCGAGTCCCACATCAGATTCCCTGCATGGAGACTGCTTCTCCCTCTGCCTGTGTCTCTGCCTCTCTCTCTCTCTGTGTGTGTGTGTGTGTGTGTGTGTCTCATGAATAAATAAAATCTAAAAAGAGAGAGAGAGAGAGAGAGAGAAGGCTAGCGCTCTCTGTGAGCTACTATGGGAAGACATCCTGTTGATCACGGTGCATGTGCCAAACCCCCTCAGCCCTACCCTTAGCTGCAGCCCTGGTGCACAGTCCCCAGGCATGATGAAGGCTTTCCAACACAAGGGCCAGCACCCATCTCTCAGATTTTCTCCGAAGCTAAGGAGCTTTCTCAACACTCACAGAGTGGACTGTAAGTACAGGGGAATTAACCTTTTAGGAAACTCTCAGCAAATGGGGTTGCCTCCTGTCCTTGGAGGGACAATTCTGAGGTGCACTACATGATTTCTTAGTCTCCATGGCATTGGTCCCTAAGCCCACTGCACTAGTCAACTTAGTTATTCTGCTTTTCTGTTCTCTTCGGTTTTCTTTCCTTCCCTGTATTTCATTCTGACTTCTTGGAATTATCAAAAAGGAAAAGGAAAAGGAAAGAGAAGAGGAGAGGAGAGGAGAGAAGAGAGAAGAAAAGAAAAGGTAAAAATACAACTACCTGCCTCCAAGTCCTTTACTCAAATTCTGCTTTACGAGAAACCCAAACTAAGAGCATATCCATTCAAGGGAAGCATAAATCAAATTGTATAATTGGATACATGGTAGTTTCCATTGTGTAAAAACAAAACAAAACACCCACAACAAAACTATAAGTGATATGTACCTATGTTCATATACACCCAGCCATAAAAGCTACAGAAGGAATCATCCCACAGGTGGTGGTTTCCATGTTCTCGAAACATCTAACTTCAAGCAGTAAGCTACACTGCAGAGAAAAGAGTAACTGCACAGAAATACAACCACCTGTTTTTATTTTTTTTAATTTATTTATTTATTTATGATATTCACACACACAGAGAGAGAGAGAGGGGCAGAGACACAGGCAGAGGGAGAAGCAGGCTCCATACACCGGGAGCCCGACGTGGGACTCGATCCCGGGTCTCCAGGATCGCGCCCCGGGCCAAAGGCAGGCGCCAAACCGCTGTGCCACCCAGGGATCCCCAACCACCTGTTTTTAAAACATAATTGGTGATCATCCCAACCCAAACCATCTTCAGAGAATTAACATACAATAAAATGAACAAATCTGAAATGTTGTTTGGTGAGCTTTGACCAATTGTATATACCCATGTCTTTACCATCCAAAACAAGGCAAGAACATTTTTGTGTAAGTTCTCTCATGCCCTTATTTCAGTTGACTGCCCTCCCCACCCCTAAAACCAGTACCTGGTTTCTATCATCATAGATTCCTTTCCCCTATTATTAAATTCATGTAGAAAAAGCCAGAGTGTGCACTGCTATTGTGTCCAGCTTCTTCTGCATCACATAATGCATTTGAGATGTAGCCATGTATCAATACCCCAAAATTTGCTTTCCCCTTCTCTTTTTGAAAGGTATTCGATTTCCAGTGTGGAACTATTATACATGAAGCTGCTATAAATATTCTTCTACAGGTGTTTGTGTGGATATACATGTTCATTTCTTTTCAGTAAATAACTGGGAGTGGATTTGTTGGAACGTAGGGTAGATAAATAACTTTATAAGAAGTTAATGAACAGGGGATCCCTGGGTGGTGCAGCGGTTTAGCGCCTGCCTTTGGCCCAGGGCGCGATCCTGGAGACCCGGGATAGAATCCCACATCGGCCTCCTGGTGCATGGAGCCTGCTTCTCCCTCTGCCTGTGTCTCTGCCTCTCTCTCTCTTTCTGTGTGACTATCATAAAAAAAAAAAAAAAAAAAAAGAAGTTAATGAACAATTTTCCAAAATAGTTGTACCATTTTACACCAAGTAATGAATGCTCCATTTCTGCTACATCTTTGCCAGAATTTTCTGTCATCTGTCTTTTTGCTTTAAGCTATTCTAATGGGTTTTCTTTCTTTTTTTTTTTTTAAGATTTTATTTATTTATTCATGAGAGACATACAGAGAGAGAAAGAGGCAGAGACACAGGCAGAGGGAGAAGCAGGCTCCATGCAAAGAGCCCGATGTGGGACTCGATCCCAGGACTCCAGGATCACACCCTGGGCTGCAGGCGGCGCTAAACCGCTGTGCCACCGGAGCTGCCCTCTAATGGGTTTTCATGTGCATTTACCCTGATAACTAATGAGATTTGAGCCTCTTTTCATCTGGCCATTCCTGTATCTCTTTTGGGAAGGCCTGACTAAAACTTTGCACATTTTTAATTGAGTCGTTTGTTTTTATTCTGAATTTTTAGGAGTTCTTTATATATTCTAGATATGTCTTGTCAGATATATATGGCAAACTTTTTCCCCCAGCCTCTGGTTTATTTATTCATTATCTTAATAATATCTTTTGATGAGCAGAAATTTTTTCTTTGGGGGGACCTGGGTGGCTCAGTCAGTTAAGCATCTGCCTTCAGCTCAGGTCATGATCCTGGGGTTCTGGGATCGAGCTTCACATCAAGCTCCCTGTTCAGCCGGAAACCTGCTTCTCCCTCTTCCTCTACCCCTCCACCCCATTCGTGTTCTCTCTCACTCCTCTCTCTCTCTCTCTCTCTCATAAATAAATTTAGAAAACAAGAAATTTTTTATTTTGATAAAGCCCAATTTATCAATTTTTTTTAATTTTTTTTTTTATTTATTTATGATAGTCACAGAGAGAGAGAGAGAGGCAGAGACATAGGCAGAGGGAGAAGCAGGCTCCATGCACCGGGAGCCCGATGTGGGATTCGATCCCGGGTCTCCAGGATCGCGCCCTGGGCCAAAGGCAGGCGCCAAACCGCTGCGCCACCCAGGGATCCCCATCAATTTTTTTAAAATTTTAATCTTTGAAAATATCCTCCTACATTCTTTTACAAGTTTTATGGTTCTGAGTTTCACATGCAGGTTTATGAGTTCTCCATCCATTTATATTCATTCAGGTTATCCATGTTATTTTACGTATAAGAAGCTGGCTCTGGCTCGTGCACCTTGGTGGCTCCCATGAGAACATGCCCAGGCTGCTGGATGATGAAAGATACATGGAGTACATCTAAAATACACCAATCATCCCAGCCAGGGGTGAGCCATGGACATCTAGACACATGAGCCCTCTAGGCAAGATTACATAAGCTCAACCTTAATCAGCTAAACTGCACAGGCTCTAATGCTAAATAATGAATGCTACTGAGATTTTGTCATCATTTGTTCTGAAACACAATTGTGTCAATGTAAATTCAATCAAGAAATGAATTGATACCTAGAAGTAATATAGCTGTAACAAAACCTAAAGTTTATGGCATTTAGCCTTAAGAGGAGGCAATAATAAATGCAGGCTGGAAAAATGGTGGCCCATGGTTTTCAGTGGAAAAATATTTGGTAAAAGTGTAGCCTGCGGTAACTTAGAAGACTGAAAATGTGCCAAATATACACTTGAACATGAGCAAAGATTACCAGGAAGAATGATGATGGTATCAATTGGCTCCTACTCCCCCGATATTTCTAGCAGCAATGTCCACAATAGCCAAACTGTGGAAGGAGCCTCGGTGTCCATCGAAAGATGAATGGATAAAGAAGATGTGGTTTATGTATACAATGGAATATTACTCAGCCATTAGAAACGACAAATACCCACCATTTGCTTCAACGTGGATGGAACTGGAGGGTATTATGCTGAGTGAAGTAAGTCAATTGGAGAAGGAAAAACATTATATGGTCTCATTCATTTGGGGAATATAAAGAATAGTGAAAGGGAATATAAGGGAAGGGAGAAGAAATGTGTGGGAAATATCAGAAAGGGAGACAGAACATAAAGACTCCTAACTCTGGGAAACGAACTAGGGGTGATAGAAGGGGAGGAGGGCAGGGGGTGGGGGTGAGTGGGTGACGGGCACTGAGGGGGACACTTGACAGGATGAGCACTGGGTGTTATTCTGTATGTTGGTAAATTGAACACCAATAAAAAATTAATTTATTAAAAAAAATTGGCTCCTACTGCATACAAAGAAGCCACCTCAAAAAGAGAAGAACTCAGAAAAGAATAGGACAGTTTGCAGGCAGAATTTTCCCAAAACACAGAGAGGCCAGAATTTGCTAAGCTGGAAAATGAAACTATTGCTATGCCCAGCCTCTCAAGGCAGTAGAGTTCTCAAATTAAGATATGGCCGCAAGACACAGACCAGGTCAAGGATGTGGCAAGACCTCTGTTGAGACATCTGGAAGATTCAAGGTAGGACAGAATAGCGCCATTAAGTGGGACAGAAGGGCTTCTGGGATTCACAGAGGTTTGGTATTTCCAAATTAGCACTGACTCAGTCCAAAGAAAATTTGGGGGTATTTTTTCAGCACATGTAGTTAAGCCAAAATTTATATAAAATTCACAAATCATGGGGTGCCTGTGTGGCTCAGTCAGTTGAGCATCTGACTCTTGATTCAGCTCAGGTCATGATCTGAGAGTTGTGAGGTGGAGCCCCACATCAGGCTCCATGCTGGGCATAGAGCCTGCTTAAGATTCTCTCTCTCCCCCTCTCTCTCTGCCCTTCTTCCCCTCACAGGCATGCATGTACTCTCTCTCTAAAAACAAAGAAATAAACTCACAAATCATTCAGATAGCTGTAATGGCATAAGTAGCCAGCCCAAACCAAGAGGAACAGAAATTGTTCAAAATGTAAAAAACACCACTAGGCTTCCAACCTTTCCAGGAAGGAAGCAGACAGAGAAAGTTGCTCAGAGGGCATGCTCTCTAATGCTGTTTTCACAAGAGGTCAAGGAGAGCGATGAAAAATATGGGGGCCTATCAGAGGGCAGAGCCCACAACAGTGGAGAGTAGAAGGGCAAACCATTCCTGGGTAGAAAACATTTCCCACACCCAGACTCAGGGAATCTGACAACATTTGCCCAGCAGGATTTCAGAACCACATCACCTGGAACATAGGCTTCTCTCTCTTCCACTTTGGGGATGGGAATATTTATTGCATCTATCTTGTCCCTTGCCCACTGAATGTAGGGTGTGTGGGCGCAGATAACTTGTTTTTAGTTTTTAAGTCTCTGCATCAAGAAGAATCACATCCTGGACTTACAAATCATGAGAACCTGGATTTCAAGCCTGCTTCCATAATTGGATGAGAGGTTTAGTGTCCTGGGACGGGCCTGAATCCCATTTGCATGTGGGAAATACTTGAATAATTTTAGGCAAAGGGAAATTTGCGATACTGTAAAAGTGACCCTAATTGTTAACCCTCCCTTATCTATACCCTTTGCCTTATAATTTTGTAAAGCTCTCTCACTGACTCCAAAATCAGTAAAATGAATTGCTTTGGCAATGAGGTATTAGCGAATGTGACACAAGCAAAGGCTTGAATTTGTTTGCATTTCAGGTTTGCTCTTCCTCCTCTTCCTTGGCTAGCTTAAGTTACCCTAGTAACCCCAAATGAGACCATCCTAGATCAGCCAACAGCCAATCAATTCCCACAAATGTCAGCATGCCCAACCAAGATCAACAGGGATACCTAGCCAACCTACAGTTACACAGACCTATAAAACATGCCCAGGCAAGATCAGGTGGACTGTCTAGGTCAGCCTAACCCCACTGATTCTAAGCTAAGTAAAGATTGATTGTTGTGTCAACTTATGTGCCTTATTAGGGCAACAGATAACTGACACAGATTCTTTTTTTTTTTTTTTTTATACAGATTCTTCATAGAAAGACACAGCAGTGGGGTGCCTGGGTGGCTCAGTTGGTTAAGGACCTAGCTTTTGGTTTTGGCTCAGGTCATGATCTCAGGGTTGTGGGATCGATTCCTGCATCAGGCTCTGCACTCTGTGCAGTCTGCTTGGGATTCTCTCTCTCCCTCCTCCCTCTACCAGCTCATGCCCTCAACTTCTCTCAAATAAATGAATAAAATCTTTTTTTTCTTTTAAAATAAGACTCGGGAGTCACTGGCAACTTTCTAAAATCAAATATATAGAGTCATTTACTGTAAGGAACATTTCATTTCCTTCTTATCACTTCTCATTCTCAGGAAAAGCCTTATTTATTTAGCTCAAGTAATAAAGTTACATGTGTGGGAGGCTATAAAGGTTTGCATCAGTTTTTCTGGAATATGAGGCTAGACTTCATTCTATCTTGAGTATATACTAGGAAGGTATGTAGAGCTTGCCTTTTAACTATATACAGTGGTTACATACAATATTTTACTAACATGGCTATTAATTTGAAGGCCCAGTGAGATATTGGGTAATACTTCAATCTGGGAAGTGCAATTAGTTTTGAACAAATTGGGGACTTGAGAAAGTAAACCGGGAGAAGTAAAATGATCTGCAAGTATGTCATCCTAAAAAGTTAAGTCATTTAGATTTTTTTTATTTAGTTTTTTTAACCTAAAACTCTCTTTTCTCAAATTAAAATACAAAGGAAAGATATCTCTGACTTAGAGTCAGAAAAAATTGGCACAGAATATATCAATTTTAAAAATGCATAAAAATAAGTGTAAATAGGAAAATGTCAAAACTCTATCTAAAACCAAACTGAGGGCAGCCCAGGTGGCTCAGCAGTTTAGAGCCACCTTCAGCCCAGGGTGTGATCCTGGAGACCTGGGATCGAGTCCCATATCGGGCTCCCTGCATGAAGTCTGCTTCTCCCTCTGCCTGTGTCTCTGCCTCTCTCTCTCTCTCTCTTTCTCTCTGTCTCTCATGAATAAATAACATCTTTAAAAAATAAATAAATAAAATAAAACCAAACTGAGGGGGCACCTGGGTGCCTCAGTTGGGTGGGCATCTGCCTTTGGCTCAGGTGGTGATCTCAGGGTCCTGGGATCGAGCCCCCGGCAGCAGGCTTCCCTCTATCCCTCCTCAACCTGCTCTCTCTTTCTGTCTCTGTCTCAAATAAATAAATAAAATCTTAGAAAAATAAAAATAAAAACAAACTGAGCATAAAGGTGAAGTCAGAGAAAGAATTACTATCCAATGAACTATCATTGTTATAAGTTGTTTTCAATAAGCCGTTGCACAAAATTCCAGGCCAGGAAGGCTTTGATAAGAAATTTGAACACAGTCCTATTCTCTACAATTGATGGGGTCAGCTTTTCCTCCAAGAAAGTGTAGCAATACTTGTCTTTAAGTGAAATAAAAATATGTAGAACAGTGCCTGGCACAGAATGAGCTTTCAGATTCCTTCCCCTTTGCAGTGGCAAATGGACAATCTGGTCACTTTTAATCTTATGAAAAGCTCTTGAACTGACAAAGTGCAGTGAAGGGGGTCTCTGTAGAATAGCATAGTGTCCTTCAGTTTTCTGGGGATGCAGGTGACGGCCAGGGTACCAAGAGAGACTCTCTCTGATGAAGTCTAAGTATTTTCCAGCCAGGCTGGTTCCACAGGCACCACAGCCTCGGATATGAGGCTGTCGGCCTATGGAGATCCATGAGGTGCTTCCAGAGCCCCAGGGTATCAGGCAATTGTTTGTGAACTCTTTCATCAGAGCAAAGGTTTTAGTTGGTCCTTCATAGATTTTGTGGTTTTGGGCGTGTGTGTGTGTGTGTGTGTGTGTGTGTGTGTGTGTGTGCTCTTAGACCTAGTTCTCTGGGTCATCTCTTTCCTCTTCAGCAAAGTCATTCTGCATCTGCAGTGCACATGCTTCCTACCAAGATCTGTGTGCATCAACGTGGTTATGGAGATGAATGAGATGTGCTTCATCCCCTCTAGTAGTTTCGAGCTTCGGAACAGCTATTAGAATTTTAAAAATTTAAAATATCTGGCAATTCACAGGAATGAAAGTTAAAAGAGACAGATATCTGATTTCATCCATTTGCTTCCAAAGCCACAAAAGAAAAGTCAAATTATAAAAAAATATAGAAAGAGAACAAATGAACATTTATTTTTGTTTTCAGAAAATCTTAGCAAGATTCTCTATCACAAGCTATTTTTTTTTTAACACAGCACTTACAATCCTCAAGTAAGTTACACTAGGGATAAAGAACTGATACTAATCATGAAATGAGTAAGTGAAAAGTAGGGAAGTTTCAGTTCCCTGGGTAGCTCAGATGGTTGAATGCCTGCCTTTGGCTCAGGTCGGAGGCCTGGGTTCGAACCCTGAATCAGGCTCTCTGAACCACAGGGAGTCTGCTTCTCCCTCTGTTCCTCACCCTGCTTGTGCTCTCTCTCACATTCTCTCTCTCTCTCTCAAATAAATAAATAAAATCTTTCCCAAAAAAGTGGGGGAGTTTCAATGCTGCCTATATCCAATGGATCAATACCAAGATTGATTACTTAATATTTTATATATTAATTATGTATAACTCTTCCAAGTGATTTTGAGTACTAACTGGATGCAGAAAGTGCTCTCAAAGCTATGAATCAAAGATGTTTATAAGATGATGGTCTCAAAGGTATCAATTATAACCTCATAAATAAAGAAATCTGCCTCTTTGATTTTTTTTAAAATATCTATTTGAGAGAGAGAGAGAGAGCACATGAGTGAATGCGGGGGAGAGGCAGAGGGAGAGAGAGAATCTCAAGCACACTTCCTGCTGAGGGCAGAGCCTGAGGCAGGGCTCGACCTCAGGATTCTGAGATCATGACCTGAGCCAAAATCAGTAGTCTCATATTTAATCAACTGAGCCACCCAGGTACCCCTGCTTCTTTGATTTTTAGAAAATTCAGTTGAAATTTTTGCTTCTTGGGACAAAGAGACCAACACAAACAAACAAAAAGACTATTATTTGATATTTTCATGTAGGTATTGAAAATAAAGTGGAGTACAATCTTACTTTTTCAAACAAACATGGTGCATTTGCCAAACCTGAATAGAAAGCTCTCCATAGCTGGATTCTAAAACTCTCCAGGTTCAAATCCTGCCTCTGCCACTCACAACCTGTCTGACTCTACATGGCCTGGTGAAGATAATAAGAAATCTATCTCTGAGGGAGATAATATATGTCAAGCAGCTAGCATAAAGCTTTGTACCTAGGAGGTTTGCAATAAATATTAATAAATATTATTT
This sequence comes from Nyctereutes procyonoides, assembly GCF_905146905.1. Classification (NCBI taxonomy): domain Eukaryota; kingdom Metazoa; phylum Chordata; class Mammalia; order Carnivora; family Canidae; genus Nyctereutes; species Nyctereutes procyonoides. The sequence continues at coordinate 59,707,018 of NW_026575146.1, read as the reverse complement.
TATAGCTGCCTGGTTCCAGGTGAGAGAACAAGGAGCCATATCTGTGGTTCAGAAAAAGACAATGAAACAATGTGCCCAGAGAGAAAAAGGAAGTAGGTGAAGATTCCAAGGGAAGAGGTTGAAACAAACTCAAACATCTGGGTCCATTCCAAGCAAACTTGAAGGAGAGACAGGAAAGTAGAATGGGAAACGTGATTGCAAAAATGGATGAGCTGAGGAGCTGGAGCTTCTAGGTAGAGGCTGAAGGCAGAGATCAAGGGGGATGGCAAGATAATGGCAAGTCATGTCTCAGGAGCCCACATAAGTAGTTAGGACTTAAACTCCACTCAGGGTAGAGTTTCTGAAGTTAGAAACTCCCAAAGAAGATGCTGGTTCCTGAGAAGTGAAACAGTGCCAGTCAACCACTGGTGTCCACCTCTGCACCCAGAACGGAAGGTATTGCAAACTCCAAAGGGGAATCCTGCTCTCATCAGGTGTTCCTGCTTCCATACTCACAAAGCCAGTGGAGCTGGAAAAAATATCTGCAAATCATAGATCTGATAAGGGAGTCATATCCAAAGTATATAAAAATCTCTGACAACTCAACCACAACAACAAAAACCCTAAAACAACCCAATTCAAAATTGGGCAAAGGACTTTAATAGACATTTCTCCAATGATAACACAAGTGGCCAATAAGTAAATGGAAAGATGCTCAACATTACTAGTCATTGGGGAAATGCAAATCAAAAACACAATGAAATACCATTTCACACACATGAGGATGGTTATAGTAAATACAATATATTTAATGGGAAATTACAAGTGTTGGTAATGATGTGGAGAATTTGAAACCTTAGTGCATTGTAAGTGGGAATGTAAAGTGGTCTAGCCACTGTAGAAAACAGTACAGCTGTTCTTCAAAAATTCAACACAGTGAACCCAGCAATTCCACTTCTGTGTATAGATCCACAGGAACTAAAATCAGGGACTCGAACAGATACACTCCAATATTCACAGCAGCATTACTTACAACAGCCAAAAGATTGGAACAACCTAGTGTCCATCAACAGACGAATGAATAAACAAAATGAGTTTTATACACACGATGGGATATTATTCAGCCTTAAAAAGGAACAAAACTCTGATACATGCTGTAACATGGATGAGTATTGAAACCATTATGTTAAATGAAATGATCCAGACACCAGAAAACAAATATTGTATGATTCAGCTCATATGAGGTACCTATAACAAGTGAATTCATAGAGACAGAAAATTTAATAGCAGTTAGCAAGGCTGTGGGAAGTGGAGAATGGGGAGTTGTTGTTTAATGGGTACAGAGTGTCTGTTTGGAATATTGAGAAAGTTCTGGAAATGAACAGTGATGACAGATGTGCAACATAACACACCCCTCAACCCTGCCCTCCACCCCCGCTGGAGGCAACCACTAATCATTTTATGTCTTTACAGATCTGCCTATTCTGGACATTTCATATAAATGGGATCACACAATATTTAGTCCTTTGTGACTGGCTTCTTTCACTTACCATGTTTTCAAGGCTCATCCATGTTGTAGTAGTAATTTCCTTTTACTGTCAAATAATATTCTATCGTATGGATATATTACATTTCATGTCATAGATTTTGTTTTTTAAAGATTGAGTTATTTGTCTTGTAGATCTGTCCTGTAGATTTGACTGACCTTTTGGATTTGGCTAAGTGCCTCCTCTTGGTCTGAGTGTGTGTGTATGTGTGTGCACACGTGTGTGTATGTGTGTTGGGGTGGAGGAGCAGGGGAGGACTGATAGAGCAGTTGATTAGATTAAGTGTTACTAGTTTAAAGAAGCATATTTCAGGTAATGCTGTATATTTCCTACCCTACCACAAAACATGTATGTCTGGTTGTTCCCTCTATGGATGCCAAAGTGATAAGAGGGATTAGGTGGCATCAGACTGATCCTTCCATCATAAAATCCTCCATTAGGGGGATCCCTGGTGGCTCAGTGGTTTGGCGGCTGCCTTTGGCCCAGGGCGCAATCCTGGAGTCCCAGGGTTGAGTCCTGCATCGGGCTCCCGGCATGGAGCCTGCTACTCCTTCTGCCTGTGTGCCTCTGCCTCTCTCTCTCTCTCTCTCTCTCTCTCTCTCTCTCTCTCTCTCTCTCTGTGTGTGTGTGTTTATCATGAATAAATAAAATAAATAAATCTTTAAAAAAATAAAAATAAAAATAAAATCCTCCATTAACTTTTCTCTTTAACATTCACTGACCAGCATATTGCTTAGTTTCAGTAGGATCACAAACTGGTGATTTTCAGGGCACCTGGATGGCCCAGGTGGTGGTTTTAGCCTAGATGGAGATCTCAGGGTCGTGAGATCAAGCCCTTGGGCTCTGTGCTTAGCAAGGAGTCTGCTTGGGATTCTCCCTATCTCTCTCTGTCCCCCTCTCCCTTTCCCCCCATCACACACAAGTGCACTCTCTCTCAAATAAATAAATAAATCTTAAAAAATTACAAATACCTGAAATGGTACAATAAAGTTAAAAAGAAGCCACAGACAGGAAGAAAATGATTGCTATTTAAAAAAAAACTGGTGATTTTCTATCATTTTTTCTCCATTTATTAGTCAAATTTCTTCCATTAAGGTGGCTGGGTGGCTCAGTCAGTTACGCATCTGCCTTCAGCTCAGGTCATGATCTCAAGGTCCTGGGATTGAGCCCCCTACCGGGCTCTCTTCCCGGTGGGGAGCCTGCTTCTCCCTCTGCCTCTGCTGATTCCCCCAACTTGTACTCTCTCTCTCTCTCTCAAATAAATAAAACTTTAAAAAATTTCTATCAATTGTTTGGTTCTCCTGAAATGAAGTTTGAAAAGCAAGATAAATACTTGATTCTTTCTAATTTATTAATTTGCAGATAAATTGGTGCTGTAGTAACCTTCAGTGCAGGCCAATGAAGTTTGTTTGCTATATTTTGCATTCTTATTAAACGTCACATATCTGATGTGATTTGATGAATTACAATTATTATTCTGTTCCTGATATCTAGATTTTCCCTCAAAGCCTTTGATAGCTTGGTTATTTTCTAGTATAAGAAGATGTCCCAGGTTCACCTTAATACATTTCTTATCCCAAACCTGCAATCACCCATTTTTCTAAGACCCCAGGTTCCTTTTAGTTGAAAATCCAGTTTGGATACTCAAATGCTCACTGCATTGTTAGTGCTTTTAGGTCTTTTCAGAGTCAGGAAGGTTAGGACAGAAATAGGGAATATGTACTGGTTTTCGAAAGAAAAAAATCATAAATTATACTGGTGTTTCCATTTCAAAGCAAAGGCTGGCTATAGGGTTAAGGTTACTTAATTTCTCTGGTTTTATATATCTCTTTTCTCCTACACTGAAAATCTTACTTCTAACATTAACATAATTACTTATTTTCTTTATCTGGTCATAGACCTATAATAGTTTAAAACCAACAATATCAATATTACTTAAAACAGCAAGGGGGCACCTGGGTGGCTCTGCTGGTTAAGCAATCGACTCTTGGTTTTGGCTCAGTTGGAGATCTCAGGGTCGTGAGATTCAACCCCAAGTTGGGCTCTACAGGGAATCCGGGTTTCTCTCTCCCTCTCTCTCTATCCCTCCCTAGCCCCTTCATGCGTGCATTCTCTCTGTGTGTCTGTCTCTCTCTAAAATAAATTAATTAATCTTGAAAATAAAAATAAAACAGCAAGACTACTGAATGCAATTCAGTATCTCCTTGTGTGTTTTGTTCTTTGGATATACATCACTAGGGGAGTAAACTCAAAATACTGCATATTAAAGTCACTTTTAGGGGATCCCTGGGTGGCTCAGTGGTTTAGCACCACCTTTGGCCCAGGGCATGATCCTGGAGATCCGGAATCGAGTCCCATGTCAGGATCCCTGCATGGAGCCTGCTTCTCCCTCTGCCTGTGTCTCTGCCTCTCTCACTCTGTGTCTCTCATGAATAAATAAATAAAATCTTTAAAAAAAATAAAGGCACTTTTGGTAACTATTTTGTTTGGCTTTAGCATCTTGATAATACAGTTGATACACACTTAGGGTTATTTGTTTCCAGTTCTGGGGATTTCTTTGTATTCCTTTTTAAATTTATATACAAAACATTTACATGGTTCCAAAATCAAAACTGTAACAAAGCAACCTAACAAAAGTCATGCTTATCCCGGCCCAACCTCCTGAATCTTGTTCTCCCCCAAGACAGTTGTTTTAGGTTTTGATTTGTACTTTGATCTATTCTTTGAAAATATAAGGTATACACAGGTATGTATATGTATGCCTCTCTTACACAAAGATAGGCTACTATAAAGATACTAGCTTCTTACTTTTTTCATTTAAGTTATATTCTAAAAAAAATAAAAAAAATAAATTATATTCTAGAGGGGCACCTGGGTGGCTCAGTGGTTGAGCATCTGCCTCTGGCTCAGGTCATGATCCCAGGATCCTGGGATCGAATCCCACATCAGGCTCCCTGCAGGGAGCCTGCTTCTCCCTCTGCTTGTGTCTCTGCCTCTCTCTGTGTCTCTCATGAATAAATAAATAAAATATTTTAAACAAACAAATAAATAAATAAAATTCTAGAGATATCTCCATATAATGTACAGAAATTTTCCTCATTCATTTGTATAATTGCATGGTCAAGAGACATTTTTTTTACAAAAAGATTGATTGATTGATTGATTGATTGATTGATTGATTGATTTGACAGAGAGAGCACACACAGGTGGAAGAGGAGCAGAGAGAGAGGGAGAGAATGTCAAGCAGATCCGCTGCTGAGCATGGAGCCCAACTCAAAGCTTAAAATCCCTGAGATCAAGATCTGAGCTGAGATAAGGGGCCAGACACTTAACCGACTGAGCCACCTGGGTACCTCTTGTAGATTTGATTCCAAATTCTTCCTTCCCCATTCTTCACAAATTTTCCCAATATCCCTCACTCTTTCTTTGGCCTCATCTCTAGTCTGCTTTTCTTCTCTTCTGTTTCCCTCTCCTCCTTCCTTTCCTCTCTACTAAGACCAGAGGGTCCTCCTTTCTCTGCCACAATGCTTGGGGCAGGAGGAGGATGAGGAGGCCCTGGGTTTCGTGTCTAACTTGGTGGTGTCCTCTGTGGTGTGGGAATGAAGGAGTCACAAGTGGTCAAAGAGTGAACATGTAGAGTCTCAATGGAACTGGGTTAAAAATCAGGCTCCACGCTTAATAATCTCTGTGCCTCAGTGTTCTCAACAGGAAAATGAGGACACTAATAGCAGCTCCCATCAAGTTCTTGAATGGATTAGATATAGTATTGTTTGGACAATGCCTCGTTCAAAGTAGGCACTCAGCAAAGAACGTCTGTTAGGGAACTATGGTTGAAACACAAGGGAGGGAGTAGAAGTTCCACACTCCAGTGTTTTCTCCCACTTTCCTTCCCTCTGGCCTAAAATCATAGGAATGGGGAGAGGGGAAAAGTTGGGGAGGCAAGGGTGTGGACAAAGCAACATTCTACATTTCAAATCTTAATCCCCAGTTTAGCAGCCAGATCTAAATCAAACACTTTGACATAACAGTTTTTATTTCATATATCTGATTTATGGTTTATTCCAAAGACATTATCCAAGTAATAACTTAGCATATTTGAAACAAAAAATCTCAAAGGAAAAAATGCTCTGAGATGGAATCTCCATGAAACTGACACACTCAGATTACTCAACAGCTTGTCAAGAGAAACAAAAACCCAGTCATGTTATACCTCCCCTGGCCCACTCCAATAGCAATACAATTTCAAATTCTCAAAAGGTAATAACATTTCTGGTAAATAAAGCAAACTCCTCAAAACTCATAGGGGTAGTGTGGTGAAGGGGGCAGGGACAGTTTTATCTAATTAGTGACTTTTCTTAAATACTGTATATTTTTCCGCATAAGAAATATGTAGATCAGGGCAGCCCAGGTGGCTCAGTGGTTTAGCTCTGCCTTCAGCCCATGGCCTGATCCTGGAGACCCTGGATCGAGTCCCACATCAGGCTCCCTGCATGGAGCCTGTTTCTCCCTCTGCCTGTGTATCTGCCTCTGTCTCTCATGAATAAATAAATAAAAAGTCTTTAAAAAAATATGTAGATCATTTATTCCTAATGGTAAGTTACAGCAACTCAGAGTGCATCTTCAATGCAGGTAGACATGTTTTTCAGGACACGTGTTCACTGTATCATGATTGCTATACTTATCATCATTCCTCTGTTTTAAAAGGGGGGAGGGGGCACCTGGGTGGCCCAGTGCTCTGCCTTTGGCTCAGATTGTGATCCCCGGGTCCTGGACTTGAGTTTCACATCAGGCTCCCCGGAGGGAGCCTACTTCTCCTTCTGCCTGTGTCTTTGTTTCTCTCTGTGTCTCATGAATAAATAAAATCTTTAAAAAACAATAAAAATTAAAAAAAATAAAAAAATAAAAAACAATAAAAATAAAAAATAAAAATAAAAAGTGGGGTGGGAAGTAAGTTGTACCATTGTCCTCTAAGAAAATGCTTCACTTCCTTCTGTCATCGTTCAGCCTTGATCATATCCAATTTCAGTGTTGGTGAATCTATTGCACTTTTAAGTAATAAAGAACACATTCCGGTCACTGCTAAGAAGATACGTCATTAGTCTTCCTGTTAGTGTGAGTCAAAACACAGAAAAATGTGATGATTTGCAAGAAGAAACCATAGTCCACTAACAAGCACTCAACCTTTAAGCCACAAAAGAATGGAATTAGAAATTTTGCTCTAAATGTTTTCAGTGTTACTAGCACTGTTCTAGGATTTGCAAGTATGTTTTTAAAAAAGAAAATACAGAGGTGCCTGGGTGGCTCAGTAGGTTAAGTGTTTGACTCTTGATCTCAGCTCAGGTCTTGATCTCAGGGTCATGAGTTCGAACCTTGTGTTGGGCTCCACATTGGGCACATAGCCTGGCTCTCTCACAGGAGTGACCTGAGCCACAGCTCTAGCCTAGCCCAGATGCTCTGTTACACCAACACTGGGAATATTACTACCAAATGAGTGATCATGGACCAATGTCATGGTAAGCACACCTGAAAATGTAAAAGGCTGTCTTGGTGTAAGTTGATATTTTCACCTAACAGTTCCCCAGTTCAAGGGGACATTAGTGGTTGTATGAGATTAGAAGGCTATTTAAAGTGATCAGCAAAAGAGAAGTTCATATTAAGTCTACAAAAAAAAAGTTATAGATGCAGCTTTTCTTTTCTCAAAAAGTTAAAACATTTTATTTAAGAATATTATGTGTCCAGAGGCACCTGGGTGGCTCAGTTGGTTAAGCATCAGACTCTTGATTTGGGTTCAGGTCATGATCTCAGGCCAGACTCTGTGCTGAGTGTGGAGCCTACTTAAGATTCTCTTTCTCCCTCTCTCCCCTCCACCCCCCACCTCTCACTCATGTGCATGCTCACTCTCTCTGTCTAAAAAGAAAAAGAATATTACATGCCCAGAACCAGAAAGCAAGCAGCATACACCTTAAATAATCTGCTTAAGGGATCTTAGAGACTGAATACAGCAATTTAGACATAGTTCAATTTCCAAAGCCCCAGAAAGATGAGAAGCATGAAAGGTAATGTTAGCTGAGCAGTTTTTAGGTGCCAAATGTGCTAAATTATTTTCATACATTCTCTCACATGTTCAAACAATGTTTTTTTTATTTTTTTTTTAGATTTTTATTTATTTATTCATGAGAGACACAGAGAGAGAGACAGAGAGGCAGAGACACAGGCAGAGGGAGAAACAGGCTCCATGCAGCCAGGCCGATGCAGGACTCCATCCTGGGTCTCCAGGCTCGCCCCAGGCCAAAGGTGGCGCTAAACCACCGAGCCACCCAGGCTGCCCCTCAAACAATGCTTTGAGGTAGCTGCTTTTATGCTATCTACCCTACAGATAGGAAAACCACGATGAAAAAAAATGTTCCAAGATCCTGAGCTAGTAAGACATGTAGCTGGCTGGGTAGCCCGGGTGGCTCAGCGGTTTAGTGCCGCCTTTAGCCCAGGGCCTGATCCTGGAGACCTGGGATCGAGTCCCACATCTGGCTCCCCGCAGGGAGCCTGCTTCTCCCTCTGCCTGTGTCTCTGCCTCTCTCACTCTGTGTCTCTCATGAATAAATAAATAAAATCTTAAAAAAAAAAAGACATATAGCTGGCTAATGAACACCAGACATCTGACAGACACCTCTGTGCTCATGGCCTCCTATCGGGCTTCATCAGGGGGCTTGGATTCTGCCAAGTTTGGCTTCTAACCCCATTCCTCCTTCTAAAGGGTCACTTACCCTCACTACCTTGACTTAAAAATGGGGGAATAAAGTCTAGTTCCCAGGATGGGGAGAAGATTCTCTGAGCTAGCATTTACACAGATCCAATGCAGGGTTATCATCACCCGAGAGGGCAGCGTTCAGCCCTCATGATAAGGATGGGGGCACAGAGGACCCTCTGGCCGCAGGATCCAGTTCTGGGGCACCATCTGCTATGCACAGATGCATCTGAAGAGGGGCAGCCCCGTTACCAGATGTAGTGATAATGCAATTTGAGGCATGAATAGAATTGGGGCACTCTACTCACAATGCTGACGTCTCCCTCACTGACTTCTGAAAAGGAGGTTCACACATACAGGACACACTTTAATTCCTACCCAGACTACTTCTGCCTTTGGCCAAAACTACTCATACTGGGAACACTGGAATTATCTGTTTCTTTCATCATCATGGAATTTGTCTCAGTGACCAAAGCTTAGTATTTTTTATCGATGCAGTCAGGCCTCTTACCACAGTGTATCAGAGCACAAAAGCTCAGAGTGCTCACATCTATACTGGAATCTCTTCGGATTCTCCTTTAAATGATAAACATACAGCTAGTCTCTGAAATGCCTATTCTGTTCTTGGTTGGAAATTCTTACAGGTTTGTTATTAGGTTCTCCATCTATACAGGCAGCTGGACACAGAGCTACTGCATGTAGCCGCTTCTGCAGTTTTGTGCATTTAATGAAGTATCATAAGGTGAGAGGAAGAGGAGGAGGGGTTGAGCCCTTAGCAAAAAGACTGAGCCTTCCAGCCAGCTGATGTCCTGGTATCATTTGCTCTGAAAGGTGACAGCAACAGAAGAGCCACCCACTACAATCTGCCTCTTTAAGAAAGCCCAATCTTTCTCTATTTCCAGTCCATTCTGGGTTGAGCACGGATACTGAAATTTTATCTCTGAGTCCTTATATTCCAGCTCATTATTAAATCTATCATTTGTTGGGATCCCTGGGTGGCTCAGCGGTTTAGTGCCTGCCTTCAGCCCAGAGCATGATCCTGGAGTCCCAGGATCGAGTCCCGCATCAGGCTCCCTGCATGGAGCCTGCTTCTCCCTCTGCCTGTGTCTCTGCCTCTCTCTCTCTCTCTCTCATGAATAAATAAATAAAATATTTTTTAAAAAATCTATCATTTGTTAATTTAATGCTCTTCTCATTTCTATTGTCAATCAGCATAAGCAATTTTCATGTAAGGGCTTATTAGTATCTTATACACACGTCAGGAACCTAGAAATCAGTGGAAACCAAGTAGAGTCCCCTCTTTTCACATTTAGTTGAATGTAGTTTCCATTGGTCTCTCCTGGGTCTTCTAGGTTCTGTTCACAGGACTGCCTCAATTTCCCTTGGGCTCGACTTCTCTAATGGCCACCCTCATCATAACATCAACATATACCAAGTCCTTGCCAAGCTTGAGACCTTGTGTAACTGACACACACATATTTCATGTAGTTGACCTCACCCCATCCACACAACTCTGTAAGGCTGTTGTTGTCACTCCATTTGACAGTTAAGTAAGTTCAGTCACAGGGAAGCTTCTTGCCCAAGATCACAAAATGAGAGAGGGTTGGAGCTGGGATTTATAACCATGTCCATGTGACTCCAAATCCTCCGGTCTCAATTATTCCGCTATATACACTCTCCCCTGATTAGGACCTGGAAAAAAAACTTCATTTTCATTTGTTTCACTAAAACTTTGGCCCAATCAATGGCAAGTTACAGACTATTTATCAAATTATAAGAACATGAACTTAGTCTAAAGTGAAGGACACCAGCGTGAATGTGGTAAGTCCAAATTGTCTAAATTAATCAGGTTCAGAAATAACTGAGCTGTGTTGTGATGGAAATCAGTGGATGTGAGAAAATATACATCTCTCTTTTTTATTCTTCTCTGTGTACCTTTGGGTAAGTAGCTAAGCAACATCTTTGTACCTCTGGAGTTACACTGGATACAGTCTAAGATAATGTTTTTCAAAGTGCATCTCACAAGCCATTCATGGGTTATAAATCAATTTAAGGAGCAATAATCATTAAACTTTAAGAAATTAAATAGATAGTAGTACATAAATATATGTATAGTATCAATGCTATACTACTTGTAGTATTAAAATAGAAAGAATAAAAAAGTTCTTCATATATAGTAGAAATCCCTTTGATCATTCTTTTGTTTTAGGTGTAGGGTGTGTGTGCATGTATGTGCGTGTGTGTTGAATCACAATGTGAAATATTTTTCTCTCTTTTTTAAAGATTATTTGATAGTGTGCACATGTGTGCACAAGTGGGGAGGAGGGGCAGGGCTAGAGGGAGAGAGATAGAATCTCAAGCAGACTTCCCGCTAAGCACAGAGCCCAATGCAGGGCTTGATCCCAGAACACTGAGATCATGACCTGAGCCAAAATCAAAAGTTGGACATTTAACTGACTGAGCCACCCAGGCACCCCCAAAATATATTTCTTATGGGGATCATAGTCAAAAAAGTTTGAGTAACACTTGACTATGGTCCTCTACCTCAAATTGGAGGATTCTATCCAAGAGTTATGATACTTTAGTCACACTCAAATTTGCAGACCGTAATTCTCTATATTTGGTTAGTGACCATCTCACTGGGAAAATTCAGCAGAAAAATGAAGGAGGGAAAGAGAATCAAATGGAATCTAATGATGTTCTATGTCTCCTCGATACCCAAAGATCTTCCCTTCATCAGTAAGAAGTTAACATATTCCGATGGTGAAATGTTTTTGCTCTTTAATTCATGCCCATTGTCATATATTCACTGCTTTAACACATTCACAAAAAAGGACATCTGTTCCTTTCTTCACTCAATAGGATCCCATGAATGATAAGAAACCAGGATAATACAATTAATCTAATACTGGCTCCGCAGGTCATGATTTGTCAATACTTAGGCAAAATCCTCATGAAACATTTGGTATATCCCTCTAATTCCATTTGTTTCACAGCTTACTCCTCTCATTTGATCCAATATGACAATTTAATGCAAAAACATGACAATTTAGTCTCCTAAGTAAACTTGACCACATCTGCCTCTTGATCCATCCATCTCTTTATGTAGCTAAGAAGAGTCTATTTCTTTTTGAGCAAATTCCAGATCAGATCATGGCGGGCCATGTTAGAAGACTGCCAATGGACTTCCCTAAGGGTCTCCATAATGAAGCCCTAGTGCATAAACGATCTCCACAGAGATGTCTCCCCAGTACAAAGGAGATACAAGGTCTTGGGAAGGAGAACTAATAAAATGGTGTCTTCATAAAAGCAGCAGTTCCCCAAAACTCAAATTCAAATGTACCAGAATCCCCACAGAGCTTTTCAAACAGAGATTCCTAAGCTCCAGGACTTCTGGGTGGCTCAGCAGTTGAGAGCATCTGCCTTCAGTTCAGGGCATGATCTGGGTCTGGGGATCAAGTCCCGCATCGCATCGGAATCCCTGTGAGGGGCCTGTTCTCCCTCTATGTCTCTGCCTCTCTCTGTGTCTCTCCTGAATAAATAAATAAATAATCTTTTAAAAAAACCCTAAGCTCTTTATGTGGACAGTTCCAGTAGGTACATATTCCAATTCTAATTTGGCATACATATGGAAAAATGTAAAAATCATAACTATGGTTTGAAGAGTTTTTACATAATGAACATACCCAGGTAACTGATCATATCAAGAAACAGAATATTCAAGCATATTAGAATCCCTTTCTTTCTTTCTTTCTTTCTTTCTTTCTTTCTTTCTTTCTTCTTTCTTTCTTTCTTCTTTTTTCTTTCTTTTTTAAGATTCTGCCTCTTTCCCTGCAAGGTTAGCCAGTATCTTGACTTTGAACAGCAGAGATTGGTTTTGACTTTTTTTAACTTGATATAAATGGAATGATACAATATTTATTTTTCTGTGTCTGGCTTTCTTTGCTCAACATCATATTTGTGAAGTTTATGTTGGGACGATATTTGTGGCTTGTTCATTCTCATTGCTGTTCTGATGATAGACATTTAGGTTCTTTAGAAATAGGGGCTGTCACAAATAATGCTGCAATGAACATTCATATACATGTTGTTTGGTGCACATGTATATGCATTTCTGTTGGATACATATATAGTAGTGAAAGTGCTGGGTCAAGGACTAGCCATATGCTTAGCTTTAGCAGATACTGCCAAACAGGTTTCCAACTGATTGTATCAAATCTGAATACTGTGAACTATTTCCCAGTTGTTTTAATGTCAGGTTTGGTAACCAATGAACTAAAGCATGACCATTTGAAGGCAACTACTACATTGACCTCCTTCTACTGCCCCCAATGTAATTGGACAGTATCTTCTACGTGGTAAGAGCTCAACAAATATTGACTTAAATTTGATTTAAATTGATTGAATTACATTTTCCTCAAGTATTAGTCAATACATGAGGAATATCAAAGCTCTCAAGTCACTTTATATTCTGGTCATCTTTTCTCACAGTTTTACAGAAGAGGACTTCAAATGGGACAATTAAAGGAAAACATCCCAACCAGAGCTCCCATCTGTTTTTACTTTATGGAGCTTCCTCTGCCATCCTCAACCAACAGGGTCAAATTCAGATCCATCTAGAAAAAAAAAAAATCCTTATGGTTACTACTGGCTTAACTGGTAGACACATTCTGTTACAGACTGTATGTGTCCCCCTAAAATTCATATGCTGAGGCCTTAGCCTGCAGTGTGGCTATATCTGGAGAAGGGGTGTTTAAGGAAGTAACTAGGTGAAATGAGGTTATAAGTGCAGGGCCCTAATCTGATAAGATTAGAGTCCTAATAAAGAGCTCCCTCCTCTCGGCCCACTCCCACCACACACACAAGCACACGAAGAGTTCACGCGAGGACGCAGCGAGAAGGTTGCTGTTGCAGGGAGAGCTCTCACCAGAGACCGACCACACAGGGACCCTGATCACGGCTGTCCTCCTCCAGAACTGTGAGAAAATAAATTTCTGCTATTATGTAAGCCCAGCTTGTGATAGTTTGTTATGGCAGCCGGAGCAGACTAATACACATTCCGATGCAATTCCACAAGCTTTCAGAGAGCCTACTGGGCTGGAATGCTGCCTTAATAATTTAACCAGGTTTCAAAAGCAAAATGGAAGTTAACTTTCAGAGACACACGATTAGCAAACAATTGCAAAGCCATCTGTTCACTGATTTCCAGGGAAAGAGCAGTCTCATTTCTGCCTCCCTCCAGGGGACAGACCCCTCAGGGACAGGTTTTGGTTTGTGCAAAGTTCCACAAGTTCCAATACCCAGAGTTGGCAATCAGAGCAGATGATGCCAGCAAGAGCTCCCAAAAAGAGCAATTCTATACAGAAAGTCTGAAAGTGAGGACCAAATATGCTCATGTCTAAAATACCAAAGGGCGATTTAAAATACTTTAAAGTACAATCCCATTTTTTTTTAAGATTTTATTTATTTATTGATGAGAGACACACACACACAGAGAGAGAGGGGGGCAGAGACACAGGCAGAGAGAGAAGCAGGCCCCATGCAGGGAGCCCGAGGTGGGACTAGATCCCGGGTCTCCAGAGTCAGGCCCTGGACCGAAGGTGGCACTAAACCGCTGAGCCACCCGGGGCCGCCCCCAATCCCACTTTTTTAAAAGCCTATTTATTATCTATCTAGGTATGTCCATTTCCTCATACCTACAAATAAGGGGGGGAAAGCCTAAATGGGGAAGCAGAGAGTGTCCTATAAGGCAATAAGCCTGGAGATCGGTTAAGCCTTTATGGAAAACAATTTGACCAATAGCCTTCAAATTTCAAATGCATGTATCCTTTGACCCAGTAATTCTAATCCTAGGATTCTTCTTACAGATGTATTAGCATATATGCTCAACCCCAAATGTACAAAAATGTTTACTGCAGTACTGCTGTTCATGTATTTTTTTAAAAAAAGAATTTCAATACTCATGAATAATGGAATGATGAGAATAAATCAGGAAATACTCACACAGTGGAAGCCTGCAGAGTCTTCAGTGAGAATGCAGGAGGGACTGCCCTGGATGTACTAATGTGGAAACCTATCTAGGATACATTGTTAAATGAAAAAAGCAAGTCGCAGAGCAATATTTATAATATGATCCTATTTGTATAAACAAATTTCCTGTGTATGACTGTGGGCAAAAGCGTAGGATAGAAGTCTGGAACAACAGCATTGGTCATGGTTACCTTTGGAGAGAACAGTGGGATAAAGGGTAAAAGGGGATATATTAGTTGTTTGCTAGGGCCACCATCACAAAATACCAGAGGCTGGTGGCTTAACCAACAGTAACGTATTTTCTCTGCTTCAGAGGCTAGAAGTCCAAGATTGAGGTGTTCACAGGTTTCTCCTGAGGCCTCTCTCCTTGGCTTACAGATAGCTACCTCCTTGCTAGGTGTGCTCATGTGGCATTTTCCCTGGTGTGTCTCTATGTGTTCAAATGTCCTCTTCTTCTATGGACACCAGTCAGAATGGAGTAAGGCCTTATATCCAAACAGTCACAATGTGATATACTGGGGGTGAGGACTTCAACATAAGAATTTTGAGTGGGGGGCTGCCTGGGTGGCTCAGCGGTTGAGTGTCTGCCTTTGGCTTGGGGTGTGATCCTGGAGTCCCGGGATCAAGTCCCACATTGGGCTTCCTGCGTGGAGCCTGCTTCTCCCTCTGCCTGTGCCTCTGCCTTTCTCTGTGTGTCTCTCATGAATAAATAAATAAAATCTTTGAAAAAAAATAAGAATTTTGGGGGGGGACACAATTCAGCGCATATTAGTGGGACTTCCACATTTTGTCTATATTGTCTCCATTTTTTTATGATGAGCACATATTTCTGCTGTAATTTTTTAAACAATTAAAAGAAAAAAAATTGGAAGACAAATGTTAATAGCAAAATATTAATAGGAGTTACCTCTAAGGATTATCAGTGATCTATACTTCTTCCACCTGTAGTTTTAAACATTTCTCTCTAATGCTCTTCAATGAACATGTATTACTTTTTATTTTTTATTTTTTGGTAAAGATCTTATTGTTTATTTGAGAGAGAGAGTGAGAGAAACGGAATGTGAAAGAGACAGTGTGCACTCAAGAGAGCATAAGCGAGGGGTCAGGGGTGGCGAGAAGCAGACTCCGCGTTGAGCACGGAGTCCAATGCCCTACTCGATCCTGGAACTCTGGGATCATGACCTAAGCCAAAGGCAGATGCTTAACCAACTGAGACACCTAGGAGCTCCATGTATTATTTTTTAATTAGGAAGCAGAATAAATGTTATATTTTATTAAATATTTTAATGAGGGGCAGTCTGGACCACCTTCAGCCCAGGGCCTGATCCTGGAGACCTGGGATAGAGTCCCATGTCAGGCTCCCTGCATGGAGCCTGCTTCTCCTTCTGCCTGTGTCTCTGCCTTTCTCTCTGTGTCTCTCATGAATGAATAAATAAAATCTTAAAAAATAAATAAATAAATAAATAAATAAATAAATAAATATTTTAATGAAATAAATAAATCTAGCAGCTTTCCCTTCAAAAGCCTTTTCCTTCAAAAGGAAATCAAACATACTCAGAGAAAGTAACTACCTTTAGAACTGGCTAGTGATCTTTAATTTACAGCAATGCTATTTAAAACACGCGATCATTCAAAGACAGTGTATGATTCCCAGGTTGTGCAAACTGGCATACCTTCTCTCAATTTCCTCAGCTACAGAAACGAGGTGAATTATTCTTCGATTAGTAGCCTTTTCATGCAGTTGTTCGAATTACAGAGTTTTCAAATGAGTATTGCATTATGCCTAAGGCAAGAATTGCACACTTTCTCTTAGTTATTAAATTTCATTCAGTAATGAGTCTTAATGCCAACACCAATAATGTCCTATTTTTTTCCCAAGACACACACAACATAGTTACTAGTTAAATAACCCCATCATGTTGTGAGGTCACCTGTGGAGAAATGTGTCAAGAATAAGACAATAAATAGCTTGTGACTCCACGACTACCTGCTTCATCTCCAGGTTTAGAGCTCCATCAGAAACAGCCATGGGATGCACTGATTTCTGAGTTCTGCTACTTTTCCTCGCAGCCCAAGGGAGTGACCTATTGCCAGGTGATGGGTCTGTCGGTCTTGCTCTGAGGGAGTCTACATATAGAGAAGCACAGGATACTTTGAACAGTATTCCTAACAAGGAAATTGCTGCATAATCTTCATGTAGTTATTTGAAGAATGAAGCAATGATGTCTTCCAAAATGGCACCTTTTTTTTCCCTTCTTTTTTCCTTAGAAGCTGCCTCTAGTGCTGATAAGAGTGGATTTCCCAGAGGTAGCAAGCAATCTCAAGTAATAAATAACTGGAAATGTTGAAATATTCCTTTTTGTGGTCAGTAATACCAACAGTCTTCTTCCCAGTGGGGAATCATTCATAATTCCTGATGACTCATTCATCCACCGGAGTAAAGCAGACTTGGAAATTCCCAGCCTCCAATGTTGTCCGGGATCAATTTTGTCAACCATACCCCGTCTTGTCAACCACAGTGGTTCACATTTACCCGTGCTTTTGGAAATGGGCAGGGTCTCTTTTCCCTTCACATTCTTAGGAGTGGTAAAGTCAAAGGAAACATTTTTGAGAATGAAGATGAGGGAGTGAATGGCTTCCAGAAGTACATCACCAAATATGATGTTCCACAAACTCTTTGGCAATAGCCACATCATAGTCCTTCCTGTAAAACTAAGCTAAAAGTTGGCTTACATTAGCAATTTCCCAAATGCCTCCTCCAACTCTATCCCAATTCTATTCAAGCTGTGAAAACTGACCATTTTCGCCTACCTGCTGGTTAGAAAGAAAAATGGCAGATGGCCAATGATTGAGCTACTATGTTTGTTGAATCTATGCCACTTTGTCCCTAGAAAATAATCACTAAGCTCTTTGCTGAGTTATTTAGAAAGACTGGGGAGCTACCTGGTGCTGCTGGATTAGCTGAGGGGGTCCCATGTGGGCAACAGGGCAGCACAGTTGTTTTTTCTTTTAAGATTTTATTTATTCATGAGAGACACAGAGAGAGAGAAAGAGGCAGAGACATAGGCAGAGGGAGAAGCAGGCTCCATACAAGGAGCCTGATGTGGGACTCGATCCCGGGTCTCCAGGATCAGGCCCTGGGCTGAAAGCAGCGCTAAACTGCTGAGCCACCCGGGGTGCCCTGAGCAGCACAGTTTAAATCAAAGAAGACAGAGCGAGAAAGGAGAAAGGAGGATGCTGGACAGGTGTGGACTGGAATTTAGCTGCCCTTTCCTGTTCCACCCTGGCAAGTGGTGAGGTGAGCTCCTGCTCACCAGTGCTAAGTAGTTCTTTACAGTTTCCCAAGCACTTGTATGTAAGAACTCATCTGGCCCACAACAGCGAAACTGTGGAAGGAGTCATGATGTCCTTTGACAGATGAATGCAGAGAGAAGATGTGATCTATATATACAATGGACTATTAGCCATCAGAAAGGATGAACACTTACCACTTGTTTCGACGTGGATGGAACTGGAAGGTATTACGCTGAGTGCAGTAAATCAATCAGAGAAAGACAGTTATCATATGGTCTCACTCATATGTGGAATATAAGAAAGTGAAAAGGACCATAAGGGGAGGGGGGAAACTGTGTGGGGAAAAATTAGAGAGGAAGACAAACCATGAGAGACTCCTAAGTCTGGAAAACAAACAAAGGGTTGCAGAAGGGGAGGTGGGTGATAGGATGGGGTGACTGGGTGATGGCACTGAGGAGGGTACTTGATGGGATGAGCAATGGGTGTTATACTATATGTTGGCAAATTGAATTTAAATAAAATATGTATTTTTTAAAAGAACTCATCTGGTTTCTTTGGCACTGCTGTGTTGAAGAAATGGCTAGTATAGATGATAAATACAATTTTGTAACCTATCCTATTAGATTTTCAGGCTTCGGGGGCCCACCCACTATTGGGTTTCAAATCTTAACTCAGTTACCTTCCTGGCTATGTAACCTTAAGTAAGTATTTACCTTCCCTGTGCCAGGCTTTTTTCATTCATAAAAGGGTGACAGCAATCATACATATTTCATAGGATTGAGGAAAGGATTCAGTGAGATGACACAAGTCTCCAGCGCGTGGTCCAGTACATAGTAAGCCCTTAACAGATGTTAGCTATTATTTTTTTAAGGTTTTGTTTATTTAAGAAAGAAAGAGAGAGAGTACTTGTGGGGGGAGCAGCAGGCAGAGGGAGAGGTAGAAGCAAGCTCCCGCTGAGCAGGAAGCCCGACCCAGGGCTTGATCCCAAGACCCTGAGATCACAACTTGAGCCAAAGGCAGACACTTAACCAACTGAGCCACCCAGGCACCTGTTAGCTATTATTTGTAATCGGTGCTTGCTTGTATGGTTTCTGTCTTGGCTATCATGTCTAGAAAGTTCTTTCCTTCCCTAATATTATATATATTCACTCATATTTCCTTTGATGATTTTATGTTTTACATTTAAATATTTTTAAATTTTTATTTTATTTTGCTAAGACCATTTAACATGAGATCTACAGTCTTAACAAGTTTTCAAGTGTAAATACAGTATTGGTAACTATAGGTACAATGCTGTAGGGATCCTTGGGTGGTGCAGTGGTTTGGCGCCTGCCTTTGGCCCAGGGCACAATCCTGGAGAGCCGGGATCGAGTCCCACGTCGGGCTCCCGGTGCATGGAGCCTGCTTCTCCCTCTGCCTATGTCTCTGCCTCTCTCTCATAAATAAATAAAAAAAATTAAAAAAAAAAAGGTACAATGCTATACAGCAGGTCTCTAGGATTTATTCATCTTCCTTAACTGAAACTTTATGTCCACTAACTAGCAATCCTCAGTTCCCCCTCCCTCTTGCCCTTGGAAAGCACATTCCACTCCTTGATTCTATGAATGTGACTATTTTATGTACCTCCTATACATGGAACCATGTATGTGGAAGTACTTGTCCTTCTGTGACTGGCTTATTTCCTTTAGCCTAACGCCCTGAGGTTCCATGTTATGGTCTTACATTTTACATTTCAATCTCAGAATTTATTTAGGTATATGGAATAAGGAAGGAATCCAACTACTTTTTGCCAAATGGTTACAGGGCATTAAAAAAAAATTTTTTTAAGATTTTATTTATTTATTCACAAGAGACACACAGAGAGAGAGAGAGAGAGGCAGAGACACAGGCAGAGGGAGAAGCAGGCTCCATGCAGGGAGCCTGACGTGGGACTTGATCTTGGGTCTCCAGGATCATGCCCTGGGCCAAAGGCAGGTGCTAAATCCACCCAGGACTCCCAAGGATAATTTCTATATAGAGTACTCTCTTCAAAGACTATGAAATTATTAGATTTTCTTAGTCCATCTTGATTTCCATCATAAAAAAAATTTATGTATCTTCTCTAAATATTAGCCAAAGAAGAATACTCCAAAGGGAATGGAAATGAAATGAGAAAATTATGACATGCTAGTGGCACCAACGAAATCCTGTCTATGGCTGGCAGAAAGAAGCTGTAAAAAATCAATACTTCCATACAAATGAATTGGAAATGGACAAGTAAGATAAAGCCAAAGAAAAACAAGAGTAAGAGCAAAAACAGGAAGTAGGCATGAAACTAATCTTAAAATACCACAGTATTTTATGCATTTGTTATGAATGGGTCACAGGTTATCTCTTTCAACAGTCAGTACAGGATCAAACACAATCTCAATCACTAAATGCAATGATTTATTAAAAAAAGAAAAAAGGAAAAAAAAGAGCAAGGCAATTTCTTAGAGCATAGTACATAGAGGTGGATATTGTTAATTACCTTGCCAGAGTCTATTCTCCCCTTGATTCTCCTTAACAGAATCTCAGTATTGTTTAGGTCTCTTCCTCATGTAGCATTTGTAACTGAAGGAATCTGATCCCTGAGGTGGACAGAATGAACACAATTGTATTTCAGCCCGTAAGACATAGGGAGATTGTAGATAAAGACTTCTGGGAAATTCCTTTATTGGCCTTAAAAGAGACCAGTGAGAGGCCCATGTCTCTTTCCTGCTAAATGTGAAAATAAGCTGCAGTTGCTACTGGTATCCATCCTGAAACAAGCCTAAGGATACACCAAACATATGAGAAGAGCCAACACAATGGCTGAAAAGAAATGGATTGAAAACCCTGATTATACTGCACCTGAAGTCTACACTACTCCAGCCATCCACCCATAAAAGCCTCACTGTTTACCAGTTTGATCCTGGTGTCTGGTACTTGCAATCCAAAATGTGTTGATACATACTCCCTCAAGTGTATGAAAACATTCTTTTTCCTAAACTGGTCCTCTAAGTCAAATTAAGAGTGTATAACAACACACCATCTCCCACTCAACCATCCATACCACAAATCATTCTTGAGCATGTATTACCTGCCAGCCTAAGTTCTGGGAATGTAATGATATAATGATGACATAATAAGTCTATGAAAGAGTACCTTCTACTGTGGGAAGGGAGTCTAACCTATTCTGAGAGCAAGAAGCCTCCACAGGAAAAAAAAAAAAAAAAAAAGCCTCCACAGGGAGTTCCATTTAAATTGAGATGCGAAGAATGAGGAGACATTTGCCAGAAGAAAGAAAATTGAGGGGGAAGGATATTCTAGGCAGAGGAAAGAGCATATTTCAGACACACTGGGAGTGAAACAAGTCCAGTGGAGCTGGAGGTGAGAGAATTGATGTGGAGAAGAGGATGAAATAAAGCCGAGAAATAGGGGCCTCCTAAGCCACTGTTGAACTTCAGCCTAACAGTGATGAGATACCCTAGAAGAATTTTAAGCAGCGGTGATATAATTTCTTGCACTAAAAAATTCTGACAAGGGATGGACAGTGGATTGGAAAGGGGCAGTAGCAGATGCTAGAAGCCACATTAGGAGGCACAAGCAGTAGTCAAAGTAGCAGAAGAGGGATGGAAGGGACTAGATCAGCAGCTATGACCAAAAAAGTATACTGACAAGAAAAATGTATGGGAAATGTAACCTACAATATTTGCTGATAATTTAGATATGAAAATATATGCTGATAATTAGATACTCCTCTTTAGGCAAAAAGAAGAGTAAAGAATGAATCCCAGGTTCGTGACTTGTACACCTGGATCAAAGATGGTGCCATTGGGTGAAACCAATATGCTCAAGAGAGTAAGAAGTGATAATAAGTTCAGTTTGGAGTCTATTAATTTTGTTCAACACTTTATTACAGAAATGTTCAAATATACAGAAAAGTTGAAAGAACTGCACATTTTACATTCATATATCCACCACTTTGGGTCCTCTAGTTCATGGTATATTGTATTTTCTTCATCACATCATATATCAAACCATCTCATGTTTTGATGCAGTTCAAAGTTGCAGAAATCAGCACATTTAAGCTTTAAATCCTTCAGTATGCATACTACCAATTAAATACGTGTTTATAGCTTTTTAATTTTTTTTTTTTTAAAGAAAGGGAAACTGCCACATGCAGTGTCTCATTTGGAGTATCTGGAGTCCCAGAAGGTTGACTATCCTACGTTATCCTACAAATGGACCTGGAGAGCTTGTTAGGAGGTTCTAGCAGGAGAGCACGGCTACTTGTATACCCTTGACCTAAGAAAACGGTTATCCCCTTGAAGGTCGTCCTCTTCAACAGAGTTTGCAGTTTTAGGAGGGACACACATAGAATGGTGAGGGAGAAGGGGGACACCTGCCTAGCCAGCCAAATCAACTGAATCGAGCCTGGCAATCAATGAGGTGACAGATGTCTCAGTCCCATCGCCCTCACATCCTATGGCTCTTCTTGAGGTAAAACTTATATGAAGTGGAATGCATCTATCTGAGTGTACAATCTGATGAGTTTGGTAAAAACATACCTGTGTAAAAAACACTCTTATGATACACAACACTATCACCACTCTAGAAAGTTCTTTTAAGTAACTTCCCAACAATTTTACTCCCCAATACTCCAGAGGCAACCACTATTCTGATTATTTTTTTCACTATTGATTAGTTTTTTGCCTGTTCTAAAATGTCATTAAAAATCAAAACACAGTATTTAATCTCTTGTGTCAGGCTTCCTTCACTCAGCATAATGTTCTTGAGATTCATCTATGTTGGTACACAGATCAGTAGCTCATTCCTTTTTATTGTTGACTAGTATTCTAGCTGTATGAATATTGCTATTTATTTTCTGTTTGCCCTGTCTACTGTATGTCTTTCCTTCTATTCTTGTCCTCTTTTATGTTAATTGAATATTTTCTAAAATTCCATTATAATTCATCTATTGGCTTCTTACACATACCGCTTTGCATCATTTCCTTAGTGCTTGTCCTAGAAATTAAATAGATATCCCAAACTTCTTTTAACTGTTTAGACTTAATATAACTCTACTTTATGTTAAATGTGTGCATCATTTCCTTAGTGCTTGTCCTAGAAATTAAATAGATATCCCAAACTTCTTTTAACTGTTTAGACTTAATATAATTCTACTTTATGTAAAATGTGTGAATCTTATAACTTTTAGGTCCACTTACCTCTTTTGTCCTTATTGTTACAGTTGTCATTTGTATTCATCACTATTGACATTTGTTTTTTCTGCACCTCCATGATTTCTGACGATGTGTCCACAGTCACTGAAATCTTTGTTTCTCTGTATATAATTTATCTTGTTCTTCTGAATGCTTTCAATATTTTCTCTTTATCTTTGGCTTTCAAAGTCTGACTATGATATAGCTAGACAGGATTTTCCTTGTATTTGTTGATTGGAATTCTTTTGGAATCTCTAAATATGTCTTTTGGCAAATTTGGGGACACTTTTGCTATTTATTTCTTTAAATAAATGTTAGGTCCTGTTTTCTCTTTATTCCCCTTCTGGGGCTCCAATTACATATGTTAGACCTTTCAATATTGTTCCACAGGTACCTATGACTAACTCACTATAAAAACCTTTTTTCTCTCTTTCCTTCAAATTGGATAGTTTTGATTGTTATATCTTCTCCCAAAGATAGATGTAGTGAAATGATGGGACATCTGTACTCCAATGTTCATAGCAGCAATGTCCACAATAGCAAACTGTGGAAGGAGCCAAGATGTCCTTCAACAAATGAATAAATACAATAAAGATGTGGTATATACATACCATGGAATATTACTCAGCTATCAGAAAGGGTAAATACCTACCATTCACATCAATGTGAATGGTATTATGCTGAGTAAAATAAGTCAGTTGGAGAAAGACAATTTGCATATGGTCTCACTCATATGAGGGATATAAGAAATAGTAAAGAGACTATAAGGGAAGGGGAGGAAACTGAGTGGGGAAAAATTAGAGAGGAAGATAAATCATGAGGGACTCCTGACTCTGGGAAACAAAGGGTTGCAGAAGGAGAGGAGTGTGGAAGATGGGGTAACTGGGTGATGGGCATTAAGGAGGGCACATGAGATGAGCACTGGGTGTTATACGTTAGCAAACTGAATTTAAATTTTAAAAATACTAAATAAAATAAAATAAACTGGATAGTATTGATTGCAATATCTTCAAGTTAATTGAGTTTTCAGCTGTTTCTATTCTGCTGTTAAGATCTCCAATACATTTTAAGATAATATATTTTTTTAGTTTTAGAAGTTCTATTTTCCTTTACTTCAAATTTGTTATTTCTGCTAAGATTTTCCAGCTGTTGTTCTATAATAATGAGCACATTTCCTTAATTCCAAGAGCTCCAATAATAGTTACAATAGCTGTTTTAAAATATTTATCAGCTAGGGACACCTGGGTGCCACAGTGGTTGAGCGTATGCTTTTGGCTCAGGGCATGATCCCAGAGTCCCAGAATAGAGTCCGCACTGTGCTCACTGCAGGGAGCCTTCTTCTCCCTCTGCCTACATCTCTGCCTCTCTCTGTGTGTGTCTCTCATGAATAAATGGATAAAACCTTAAAAAAAAAATTATCAACTAAGTCCAACACAAGTCATTTTAAGGTTGGTATACACTGATTCTCTTTTTTTCTTAGTGTAGAATCATATTTTCCTATTTCTTTGGAATTCTAGAAATTTTGAATTTTTTATGGACACTGAATCTGTAGAGGCTCTTGATTTTGTTATATTCTTCTAAAGAATGTTCATCTTTTATGTTTGATCAGGCAATTAACTTAACTGAGCTCAAAACTCTGCCTCTCTTGCAGTGGACAATAGCTAAAGTCTCTCTTCCATACTTCTAGGCTCAGCTAGTCTCCTTGGAGTCCACCTCAAGTGAAGATGTCAGGTAGGTGATTAGTTGAATACATAGATCTCAGGAGCAAAATCTGGACTAGAGATGAAATGTTGAAGGGAATAACCATATAAATGATAGGTGAAGCCAAGGGCTGCCATAACAGACTGGGTAGCTGAAACCACAGAAATTTGTTTTCTCACAGTTCTGGAGGCTAAAAGGCCAAGAGAAAGTTATTGACAGCATTGGTTTCTTCTGACATCTTTCTCCTTGTCCTGTAGATGGCCATCTGTGTCAAAATTTCCTCTTCTTATAAGGACACTAAATTCCCAGAGTTAGCATCAGACCCCACAGCTTAGCAGTCAGGCTGCCACCATTTCAGACACTAATCAGTCTAACTCCCAGACTTCTGAGCGACCTGCTACAAATTGGCAGTTCCACAAACCCATCCTCAGGTTCCATAATTTACTAGAATGGCTCACAGAACTCAGGAAAGCATTTTTCTTACTACTACTCGTTTCTTATAAAGGACACAAATGGCCAGCCAGATGGAGAAGTACATAGGTCAAGGTCCAGAAGAGTCCTGAGCATAGGAACCTCTGCTCCCAGAGAGTTGAGAGTACAGCACACTCCTGGCATATAGATGTGTTCACTAACCTGAAAGTTCTCCAAACCCCATAGTCAGGAGGTTTTACGGAGGTTTCATTACATAGGCACAATTGATTAAATCACTGGCCATTGGTGATTAACTCAATCTCCAGCCCCTCTCCTCTCCCTGGATGTCAGATATAGGTGTGAGGATGCTGAAATTTCCAACCCTGAAATCATGCCTTGGCCTTTCTGGCAATCCATACTCATTCTGAAGCCCTCCTGGGGTCTCTAGCCATCAGTCATTTCATTAGCATACAAAAAGACGCTCTTATGACTCTGGGTAAATTCTTGTGACAGGAACCAGAGACAAAGACCACATTCATTACATCACAATATCAAAACCATGTTCACAGATTGGAAAACTCAGAGATTGCTAAAGTATCAGTCCTCCCCAAACTGGTCAACAGATTCAGTGTAATCAGAATAAAAAATCCTAGCAGGCTAATTTTTGTAGAAATTGACAATCTATTTTTAAAATTTATATGCAAATGAGAAAAGTCGTAGAATAGCCAAGATAATCTTGGGGAGGGGGGTGGTGCAAAATGAAGTTGGAAGGAATCAAGTACTGAAATTTGAAACTGCCTGAAAAGAAACAAACATTTCCCTTATGTGCATCTGAAACTTGACATCTGTTTTCCACTCACCAAGGCATTTTTTGTGCAGTAAGAGAACATCATGGAGATAACCTAAGTCAAAGCCTTCCCAGACATGCAAGTTGTGATGTTATCATATCAGCCACAGTAGAGAACCCAGCCAAAGCAACAAAAAGTTCTTGACCTCAGAAGAAAATTACTGGCCTACTGTAGATTGATTTTCAATTCTGTTTACCTTAATCTACTATTTCTCAAAGTATATTACTTGGTGATAATGTTTCACAGAAAGGAAAAGGAAAGATTTTTTTTTTTTAAATTTTATTTATTTGAGAGAGAATAAGAGCACACAAGTGAGGGAAGTGAGGGGGAGGGGTAGTAGAGAGAGAAGCAGGCTCCCTGCTGAGCAGGAAACACAGCTTAGGGCTTGATCCCAGGACCCCAAGGTCATGACTGAAGACAAAGGCAGAAGCTTAACCAATGGAGCCATTTAAGCACCTCAGGAAGGGAAGCCTTAACCAAAAGAATTTGGAGATTGCTGAGTTCAAAAGATTTTCACCTATTGCCACAGAACTTCCCAGAACCTTTAATATGCTAATGTACTCTGTAAGTCTCCAAATGGCAGAGTAGACCTTAGTGTGTTTAAAAATTCACTAGTGTTCAATAAAACAATATACTTTGAGAAGTGCTATCTCAGGTCAATAGGAAAATGCTGCAACTATAAATTTATTATTTTTTATTTTTTAAATTATTTTTTTATTTATTCTTTTTTAACTTATTTTATTTTTTTCTGACCCAAGAAGGAAGAACTAACCTTCAAGCTTATTAAGGCAAACCTTTTATTTTAGGTGATACAAAGCATCTACTCTTTAACAACAATAAAAAAACCATAGACTGAGGAGTTAGGATGTGCTTTCTTCTAAATATCTGTGTGAAGTTGGGCCAGTATTGCTTTAATCCCTCTAATCCAATTTCTTCCCTACAGCTGTAAAAGCAGAAATCCCCTAGCCAAGGAGTTCTTTGTGATGGCCAAATATAAATGTATTTGAATAACACAGAATTAAAGAGAATACAAATGTTAGGATGGAAATCCCCAGACTATCTGGTTAGAAATTCCCTGCAATTATCCTCATTCTTGCTCTTTGAGTTCTGGCCACAGTATGACCTTGGGCTTGGTTCCAGTGTCCCCTTGGGCAGACTGAACCCAAAAGTGCACGTTGCTGGGCAAAGCCACCAGGGATGAGGCAAATCAGCAAAGATGAAGAAGGGTCTACTTTGTGGGCCTTCCCATCCACAGCTTAACTTCCTCAAATGTCCCCTCCTCAACCAGGCCTATGGGAATTAGTTGTGCAGAAAGAGAAGCAGGGAAGGATCTTTAAAGCACCTACAGTTAGAAAAACCCTAAAATAATTCAGATGATTAGCCCTAGAGGAAGAATTTGAAAAAAAAAAAAAAAAAAAAAAACAAGCTGAAGAGCTGGTGAGAGCACATTCTTCAAAAGATCTTTTACCGTATTTATTTTTTCATTTTATCTTGTTACAGTGAATCCCACTAAATACTCATTGAATATACATTCTGTTGGGGCCAGGCGGGAAGAGAAACTCCTCAAGATGGCGGATACCCCAAATGGCTGAGGTTCCTGTCACCACCTCCACCTGGGACGCCAATGGACCAATGACCTGCTGACAGCTTGACGCAGACCCTTAGACCTCTCCTTTGGACTTACCCAACCGGACCCAATGCCCTTCAAACCCCAGAGGAGGAAGTCACCTTTGACTGGCCGAACTGCAATCCTTCCTTTGCATAGTGAGGGTCACTCTGACTGGTTGGATTGCAATCCTTCCTTTGCATATGAGCCAACCAATAGGAAACCGTTCTGCCTTACAACGTTATGTAAACCCCCTGCCACCTTGTCTTGGCGCGACTTCCCCGACTCACTCTTCCCTCCGTGAGTCGTGGAACCTCGCCCGAGGGTGCCTGCAATAAAATCTGTTCTTGGACCCTCGCTTGCCTTGGCGGTCTCATTTCCATTTAGTTACCAAAAAACCTAACACATTCATGGGAACCCTGGGTGGTGCAGCGGTTTAGCGCCTGCCTTTGGCCCAGGGCGCGATCTTGGAGACCCGGGATCGAATCCCACGTCGGGCTCCCGGTGCATGGAGCCTGCTTCTCCCTCTGCCTATGTCTCTGCCTCTCTCTCTGTGTGTGACTATCATAAATAAATAAAAATTAAACAAAATAATATACATTCATTTTAGAAAATGGGAAATATCTCTAGTAAGGCTAAAGAGATATTAAACCTCTATCTGGGGGTGCCTGGGTGGTTCCGTCAGTGAAGTGTCTGCCTTCAGCTCAGGTCATGATCTCAGGGTCCTGGGATGGAGCCCTACATTGAGCTTTGCTCAGCATGGAGTCTGTTTCTCCCTCTTCCTTTGCCCCTTCCGTGACTTATGTGGTCTCTCTCTCAAATAAATAAAGTCTTCTAAAAAAAAAAAACAAAAACACAAAACCCATGTATCTGGAGTGTGAATTTACTCAGTCAGGGGACTTTCCTCTTAACACTTGAAATTATTTGCCCTCAAATTGGACTGCACTTGGCAGTCCAGGGAGGGTAAGACCCTTGGCGGTTGGGGGGGGGGGCTTGCATGTCACTGGAGGAGGGTGTGGTGAAGAACAAGTACACAGGAGACACTCATACAGTGACAGAGAAGTACAAAAATAGAGTATGAAAAAGGAAGATGTTAAAGACAAATGATCCAATTCCAAATGGCTCCCAGGGCCCATCCTTCTTCCATCTCTTCTTCCTCCCTCCATCATATGCCATCCTGCTCAAGGGAAACAGGAAAGCTGGGACCAAGGTTAGGTTACGTCATGGGTGAATTCGGTTTTTATAAGCTAGTCTGACAAGCTAAAAACCATCTCCCATTATGATGGCCAAGCACATTCCAAATTCCTAAGGGCCTCCTTATATTAGAAACCTCCTGGGATATAACCTGTTCATGAGCTGGGAATTTCCAATAACATCCAGTCAAGAAATATTTACTAGGTGCCTACTGTGTGCAGGCCTTCCTAAGTGCTGAAAGCACAATGGAGAGTAAAAGACATCATCTCTATTCTCACAGAGTTAATCGTCATTTTCATATTTCCAGGGTTACTCAGATGTACAGAAAGTGGGCTGTAGGGAAACAAGATTGAGGCCAGAAGACCAGCCAGGAGGCCCCTTCAGAAATGCCAGGACTTAGTCCTCAACCTTCATTTCTGAGTGGAAGTGGATTAGCAATTAGTATATTTTCGGTGGAACATGTACTTTGGTTAGTGGAATAATGGGCACTCTGTGCCTCTTAAAATGAATAATTGGTTGGGTTTTAATAGTCCTCGCCAACACCTGTCAGTCTTGGTTGAGGACCGCTCCCTCTAGAGCCCTAAAGCAGAACATTCAGGTGCTGGCAGGTGGAAGCTCTGTCCTAGAAAGAGTGAGAAGGACAGGACAGTATGGTTGGGGTGGATATATCTTGCCACCTTCCCCTCATTGAGGAGGGCAGTGACTTCTAGACCCCTCTGCATGTTATGGGAAAACCATGAAACCAGGGATAGTATCTCAATCTCATCTCCTTAGACACATCTTCTCAGCCATTTCTAACCAGCTACCTGGGTATGCTCTGGTGAGGACATTTTGAGAAACACAGCTCTGGTCCTTTGCATGGCGCCCAGCAAAGAGTAAAAACTGGCTGAAAGAACAACATAGATTTTGCTCATGGAACAGCATGTGTTCACATTCTCCATCATGTCTGTCTTCATTTCAGGTTTTAATTTTCTCTCCTCTTACTTAGCGCTTATCCCTCCATGCTTGAGGAGTCTGGCTTCTTTTAGTGAGCTACCAATCCCCCATTCCTCCTGGAGGTCCTCACACCCCACTAGTCAGTTTTACATGCAGTAGGTGCATGCAGTTTTACATGCAGTTTTACATGCAGTAGGTGCTCAGGACTGTTTTCTAGATTGAACCAAGGTATACCTACTGTATGAAAAACTCTGCCCTGACTGTTCGGGGGGGGGGGGGTGCCACAAAAATGACGAGGAGGAACACGCACTCTTCCTACAGAAAGCATTTCTTCTGGCCTTTACTGGCTCCACTGAACTTTTCTTTAATCCTCTATTATTAGCTCCCTAGTTCTGCCCTCTGTAGCTTCCCCTCTGCCTCTAAAATATAAACTTCCAGGGTATGATAGATCGTGACATTACTGGCCCCAAATGAATCATGGGTCCAGTGAATAGCATCAGTCTCTAGGGCATATCTCCTCCCATACTGAACCGGAGCTTAGTCACGTGACTTGGTTTTGGCCAGTGGACATTAGCAGACAAAAGGCAAGTGGGGACCTGCGAAGTGCTTGAGCATTGCAGTTTTTTCCCTTGGAATACTGCCGCTGCTGTGTGGGGATGTCTGGTCCAGACTCCTGGAGGATGAAAGATCATAGAGAGAGAAGCCCACCTGTCCCTGCCATCCCGCTGAGTCCAGCATGCAGGGGACCTGCCAGCTGAATGCAGCCTCATGACAGAGCCCAGGCGAGACCAACAAAAGAACCACCCAGCCCTGACACAGGATCATAAGAAATAACTGTTGTGTAAGCCACAGTCAGGGATGTTTTGTTGTGCAGCAACTGGTAATGGAAATGTATGACCGGTTTGCAAGGCCTTCCTCTGACTCCATCCTGGAAGAGCTCCACCTTAGTCCAGAAGGTCTTTGGTCAACACTTCACACTGTTCTGCCTGGGTCGACCATGCAAGAAGGAAGACCATGAGCTCTTGAATCTACCTTTTGACGTCTGAGCCTTCTGGGCTGTGTGGCTTTGGAAATTTACTTGACCTTTTCATGCATCAGTTTTCAGCCTTAGGGCAGTGTTTTTCAAAATGCAGTCTACTTGCATCACAACTACCCAGGATTTTGTTAAAAAGTAGGTTAATCAGCTATTTTTAATAACAGCCACAAACTGAAAACAATGTCAACATCCATCAGCTGGTGAAAGTATATATATATATATTCATATAATGAAATACCTCCTAGCAATTAAAAAAAAAAACAACGCTGTTGATATATTGAGCATGGTTGATTTCTTGCCTGTGGATTTTGAACTGGGCTAGAATGAAAATTAAAAACTGGTAGGGTGTAGGGAAACCACTTTCTTCCCACAGGGTAGACTAAGAAGCAAAGAAAGGGGGATTTCACAGAGAGAAGAATGTAGCATCTCAGCAGGAAGAAGCTACTTGGGACCCAGTCACTGCAGGTTCCCTCCAGAAGCCCAGCCATAGGCCTGTTTTGCAGTCTGTGAGACACCCCCACATCCTTAAAATAAATTCCCCCTTTTTTCTTTAAACTGACTTGACTTATATAGCGGATGGTAGCCACTATAGGGTCTGTCTAACACTGTGTTTCCCCACTCCCTTCTATAGCTTTCTCTGAGAAATCCCTGCCTGCCCCAATTTTCATGAGGTAGGATAACCCACCATGGACACTCCTCCCAAGGGTGAGCACATAATCCAGGCTGGCCAATCAGGGCACCCTATTTCCCTGGCCACAATGACTGGTTTGTGTATGGACCCATGACTTAAACAAGGCCAATCAGTGTCCTCTAGAATTCATACAAGGAGCTAGAAATTTCTTTTTCTGTTAAGATGGTAAAACAGAGACAATGTGAGTTTGGGACACTCAGTCACCATTTTACCCTCTTTGTGAAGAGGGCTTGCTGGGAGGGAGGGGAAGAGAAAGAGAAAGAGAGAAAGAGACAGAGACAAGACACCTCTGAAGACATGAAGCTTTAGATTCCATCCTGCCTAAAGCCAGATCCATTCCTAGATTGTCTGGTTATGTCAGCCAGTAAATTTCTTTTATTTCTTTGTTCAACCCAGCTGGAATTGGGTTTCCATCCCTTGCAACCAAAATGGCCCTGGCTTATATAAGTTCATTTTCATTACTTGCCACCAAAATCCTCATGATGGAACAATATATACAAATATGGGATTTTATAAAGTCTCAGAGTTCAGACAACTGTAGAATTAACAAGACCACTGTTTTGGCAGCGGCTTCTAAGTAATCCCCATAACTCCTCCAGGTCCACCACCAGGTCCACCTGCCGCAGGTTCTTCAGCCTTTAGTCTTTGTTATGGGTTGAATTGTGTCTCCTCCACTCCAAAAAAGAGATATGTTAAGGTCCTACTCTGTTACCTCAAAACGTAAGCTTATTTGGAAATACAATTATTGAAGATGTAATTGGTTAAGATGAAATAATACCACAGTGGGGTAGGTCCCTCATCCATTATGACTGGTATCCCTACATGAAGACAGAGACCCAGAGACAACACTAAGTGAATTTGGAGGCTGCATCTATAAGTGAGGAATCCTAGGACCACCAGAATAAGGAGAGAGGCACATGGAAGTGATTCATTTGCCCTCAGAAGGGACAAATCTGTTGACACTTTGATTTTGGACTTCTGGGCTCCAGATCTTTGAGTTAAGAAAAAGCCACTCAAACTGTAATACTTTGTTAGGGCAGCCCAAGGCCACTAATACAGTCCCCAAACCATGAGGTGCTGTCTGGGTGATGGCTACAGGTACAGCAGGTGCTGCCCTCACTGCCTGATAGAAGGGCTGTCATTTCATTCAGGTCAGAATGACCTTCTTTACTTAGACCACCTTCCTACTCCACTACTCCTCTCTGTTTTCTTCCTGCTCTAGGGTAACTGGAGACCTAGATGGTAACTCTGATAGGGTGGCCATAGTTAACCCCAATGGAATTGAGTTCAGAGCCCAGTTTCCAAAACACTCAAACATCTGAGGAAGTAGCATTCACAACTGGCTGCAGGAGATGGAGACAGAACCACATGCCTCGGCAGAACCCACAGCAAAACAGGCGCCCCACCGCTGGTGTTCAAGGCCCTATTCCCAGCTGGTGTCTGGGCAGTGCGTGTGCTAACTGTCCTGGAGAACACGAGACTCTCCTTCTCTTTTCCCAACAGCCAGCCCCACAACCCAATACTAACTCTGGACAGCCAACCCAGGGCACAGGAAAGGGAGAGAGATGGGGGCAAGGGTGCCGGATGAGAAGGGGAGCACACAGAGCCTGGCATCTCTGTCCCAAGGAGAGACCACAGAAGAGAAGACCCCAGCTTGGCTACCTGGTCTCTACAGCAAACTCATAGAAGATGGGGTGGACTTAGCACAAGTGTCAGCTCAGGAAGAAAGCTGACAATGGAGACTCAACAAGCTGCAAGAGAGATTCAGAAGATGAGCCAGTAATTGCTACTCAAATATTTTCTCCTCCAGAATTTTTCTTCTGAAAAGACCATAATCTCTTTTCTCATTCACCAAGTCCTCACTCCACCTGCTGGGAGGACCTTCTGACCTGGATGCTCCTGACCCTCCAGCTAATTGTGAGAGGAGCTGCTGAGCATTTTCAGGCTCTGTCCAACGGTTGGGGAGGAGAGCAGATGGGGAGCCACATTCCTACAGTAAAGCAGTAACCTAGAGAGCAACAAGGAGGGAGTTGTGGGTTTAGGGGGAAAATAAATCTCCTAGGAGATGTCAGATACTTGGTTCCCATGTATCTGAAATGGCTCCATTAAATTGGCATTTATTGATTTAATGTTCAAGCGAGATTGGTGCCAAGGAGTAAAGCAAACTGTCCTGATCCTGTAGTCCACACAGGTTTTAGTGACCAAAACCCCACAGGCAAGTGAGAGGAGGAGGTCAGGATTCTCTGTATGATGCAAGCCTCCCTGAGGCACCATGGGTGACCTCGCCTCACCCCTTGCCGTGCCTCAGTGTTCGTCCAAGCCCCTCTTCCCTTCACTTACCTCAAGCCCAATCTGAGCTTTCAATATCTAGAAATCTCTGCATATCCGAATATAGGGAAGATGTGGAATAGAATCATACCACATCAAACCTCCCCAGCTTGAGAAAGGTTGGTATACCCAAGGCCACCAAAGATGGTTCTTCAGTGGAGATTGTCAAGGAGGAGAGAAATAAAATTCTGGGTTTGGGGTTGTTGGTTTTGTTGTTTTTTCTTCTCTCTCTCTCTCTCTCTCTCTCTCTTTCTCTCTCTCTCTCTCTCTCTCTTTTTTTTTTTTTTTTGTCAATTGCTTTCAGCTTTAGATATAGCACTTAAAAATGTGTCAAACCTTGAGACTGGAATTATCCTTAAGGACAGCCCACTAACACACCATACCATATATGCCCAACACTGCTGCAGGCCCAGTGGAAAATTCAGTCAAAAGACCTCAGGGGAACACACAGTTCTTCCCCAGATGCTATGTCCCCAGCTTCTTCCATACCCCTGCGACCCATTCCTGTCCGTCTGGGCATCTCCTTCTAGTGCCCATCCCTTGATGGTTTAGTCTCTTCTTACTCCAGGTATATCTCTTTTGCACTTTTCTAAAGGAAATAGGAAAGAAAAAAAAAAAGACTCCATTTTATCTCCCTCACTATCTTTCTTTCCTGGATTATCAAGGATTCTGTAAGAAAAAACTCAGTGGCCCAGAACCATCAGTGTCATTAGTGGACCAGAGCCACAGCATCCAGGTAAGAACAATTCAAAGTATACAATCCATGGCCATGGGCAGTCTGGCCACTATATATTTCACTTAGTGCAAGAGAAAAAGAAAAAACAAAGTTATGGTGGGGCTAGACCCAGCCTCTTCAAGGAAGCAATCAGCAGAGGGAGAGAAAAGCAAGAAGGGGAATTCCAAGTACAACTGGGGCCAACAGACATGCTTAGGTCAGTGGAGGCAAGGGCATCCCTGCTTATCTAAATGAATAGCATTTTCTTCCAAATAATCACCTGGGAAAGTGTATCCTTATTTCAACAGAGAAACTCTTTGTTTTGTAATAAATATTCAGGAAGCTCTATGTTGCCTTTAGAATTTAAACTTATTATTCTAGATGTTTTCAGCAACCACAAATCCTTTCAGGACATATTTGATGACAGAAATGAGTCTAAAGTAATTTGGAGTAAAGCCTAATTAATAAGCTGGGCAATTACCTTTTAGGTCAACATCTAGGTGTGGCTGGTTTAGTGATTAGTTTTCTCTTGTGCTCTACAAAATCGCCCAGAAAGGAGGCCAGGCTGGTCAGGCAGTGATCATTGTGCCCGCCAGTCAATGGGGGTCTTGACAGTGTTAGATCCAACATACTAAGTACCATTGAGTAGGTAGGGTCAGTGCCACTGGAACCTTATCCTCTGAAGACCTTTACTTTTCTGGGTGTGGGGCAGCCTTGTGTTTGGGTCCTGAGTATTTTCTCCAACCTTCATCTCCCTCCCTTCCCCATCAGAGGTACTTTCCCAGTCTTCCTCAAACCTTGGGATCAAGGCCAAGAGGAATCCCCCCCTCAACCCCCTGCACCTCAGAGCACCCCTCCTCCTTAAACCATTCCAACAACAGAAAATAGATAAAGCACAAAGTGACCATCTCCTCCCCAATTTCATATGCCTAGGCAGGCTACTCCTGTTAACAGCCTAGTATTTCCTTCTAGATGGTTTCTCTTTGGGGACTCTAAAGCATGCTCTTTTACCTGAAACAATATACCTGTCTGAAATACTAGATAGAGTCCATTGCAGTAGCTACACTGGCACACCTCCACAGAGCCTTCGGCAGGTTGTGAATGCCTCGGGCCAAACTGCCTTAAATCTGAAGTCTGAAGATCTCTTGGTTCAGCTATAACCCATACCAATCTCAGTCCCAGTGGGACCCAGGTGGGCTGTGGGACAAGCAAAGGCGTGCTGCTGAGCCTGCCCAAGAGCCAAGTGACAGGGTCAGCAGTGCTTGCTGGCCCCAACACCCAGCAGTGTAGGGCCAGGTTCTGGTCTGAACTTGGTCCTGGGCTGAGTGAGTCTGTTTACTCTCCTACCTATGAAGACAGAGTTGGAGTAAGAGGAGCCAGTTGGGAAGGTGCCCAGGGAACCAATTTATAACTTAATGAAAGAGTGAAAACTGTATTGATCAAGCACTCTGCTCAGGGAGTGGCCTGAATGTTGTTTAAAGCAAGATTTTGATTAATTATATAGGGTGCTAGGGGGACATAACATTTCTAGAGTACATATCTACTGACTTGGTCTGCCCAACATTCATTTCCTTGTCTTGGCACAAGAAATCATAGTTTCCATGGGGAACCACCTCCTCACTTTCAGGGCATGTGGGACTCCTCCAGGCTCTCAGTGTGACCCAAGCATGGCCAATCACAGGAACCAATAGCTTTGGTTACAGTAAGTGATTACTGGTTGGGCAAATGACCAAAGTCAATTTCATGATGCTGAACTCTTTGGGGATACTTTTGAGAACTATTAGACTCTTTCTATTGGGGCGGCCAAGAACTGACAGCCTCTTGTCACCATCAGTCGGGAGATTGTGCCAGGGAGCAAGGTAGGAGAAGGACCAGAGATATGGGACAAAAATTATGAGTCTTGATGACATTGGGTAAGCCTCAGGACCCAGCTAGGCCCAAAGTGAGATGCGGCCCTGGGTTTTTCCTTTAAATGAGTCAATACATTCCCATTTTTGTGTAAGCCTGATGTTTTCAGGTACTTTCACTCAGGAAACACAAAACATCCTGGTTTAGTATGACTTCCTAAGTCAACAAAGAGGATGAAGCTGGGCTTTAGTTCCACTGAGAAGATGTGGAAATCTGGGGTGCTCCTTTTCAACCCTCCCCTCACAGAAGGTTCATCTGCTCATCTCTAAATAAACACTAAACAAATACTTGAATAATACCCATTTGAAAGAATGGTAAGGTATGGTCTGCTAAAAAAAAAAAAAAAAAAAAAAAGGGTATGGTCTGCTAGAGATACTCCTATATCATGGTTCTGACCTAGGAACTACATGCTCCATCTCTCTACTCACTGTGTGGCCCCGAGGACATCCTACAGCTTCTGTAGGTCTGAACATAAGTCCTGAATGTAAGTTTGGAGAAGTGTTTGGAAATTACTATGGCAGCAACAATTTCGAATCAAGGCATATCTGAAAACCTGCCACCTTGAAAGGCTGAGGCTTTGTGGAGGAAAACATCTTGAGGGAAGAAAGTAGCACCTGATTTCACAGCGAGGAAGCTCAGCTTGGACAACATTTCAGCACCAACAGATCAGTAAGCCAAATGGAACTTCATCTGTTTGAACGACAACTGAAAATGGCCCAATAACTGAACTGACCTCTAGTCTGCCCCTTCTCTCTCTCCTCACCTACCCTGACACAAGCAAACATTCCAGAACATTCCAGAATATTCACATGACCAAAGTAGATAACCAATGGGAGACCAATACTGGGGAGAACATAATTGCACAATTTAACAGTCATTCCACCCTTTTCAAGAAAATATGGGAACCTCAGCTCTTTTAAACATCTAACATTTTCCCATATCTGTTTCTCCACAGTAGAATCTGCTGGTTGAGAAGGTTTTCAATGGAACAAGAATGAATTCAGTGGGGACCACCTGGGTGGCTCAGTTGGTTGAACACAGGACTCTCGGTTTTGGCTCAGATCATGATCCCTGGGTCC
This sequence comes from Nyctereutes procyonoides, assembly GCF_905146905.1. Taxonomy (NCBI): domain Eukaryota; kingdom Metazoa; phylum Chordata; class Mammalia; order Carnivora; family Canidae; genus Nyctereutes; species Nyctereutes procyonoides. Next base: position 59,669,748 of record NW_026575146.1, on the reverse strand, counting down.
TGGGATGGGGCCCCTAGTCAGACTCACGAGGAGTAGGTCTGCTGGGGATACTCTCTCCCTTTCTGGCTCTCACCGCTTGTGCGAATGTGCATGCACCCTCTCTCTCTTTAAAAATGAATAATTAAATCTTTTAAAAAAATGAATTCAGTAATGCTTTACACAATGAATTTGTATATTATTCATAATAGCAATAGCACTTAACATTTGGAAAGAGAGTCGCACAAGACTGTGCCAGTCGTATTATGGATTCAGGGGCCAAGGATTCCTGGTAAATGGGTAAGACAAGTAGGACAGTCCCTGAGGCTGCCCATCCACTGCTCTTCTCCCAGCAGCCCCCCATGTTTTGCCAAAGGTGTTTTCTTGGTATTGTTAACAAAGGCGCTCACCACACACTCCTTTGGTCTGAGGTTAGGCTGTCCTCCCCTTTGCGCTCCTTGTTCTTCAGGGAGGTGGACAGGAAGTTCAAGCATCTTCCCTATCTCCTACACTGGGTCGAACTCAGGGCTCTGATTGAAGCTCTACTGCTCCTTCACCTTCTAAACTCCCAAGACAAAAATCAGGACTGCAAACGACACCCACTCAGGTTGTTGGGGGTTGCAAAAGTTTATGGCTGATGTACATGATCAACTACTTTAAAAAGCACCCATGTAAGTCCTACATTTTAGAGAAGACTCTCAGATAACACCCAGGCAGGCTGTCTCCTGGAGAGCCCATTAGCATCAAGCAAGGCTAGCAGGGGCTTATTTTAAGTGCAAGAGTCTCCTTGTATTTTTTTCTTTCTATTGAAGAGTTTCCTTTTAGAAAAAATTTTTTTTATTTTAAAAAAAGATTTTATTCATTTATTCATGAGAGAGAGAGAGAGAGAGAGAGAGAGAGGCAGGGACACCGGCAGAGGGAGAAGCAGCTCCATGCAAGGAGCCCAACATGGGACTTGATCCTGGGTCTCCAGGATTACGCCCTGGGTTGAAGGCAGGTGCCAAACCACTGAGCCACCCAGGGATTCCCCCAAGTTTCCTTTTAAAAGCCCAAGCCTTCTCCCCATTCCTAGATCCACTGCCTCAAAAACTCTATCTTCACATCTGTTAGTAGGTGATGTCCCCATAAGAGTTCTTTAAAAATCCAGATGTTTGAGGGCTCAGGCTAGCTTAAGGCTATGGTCAACAGTTTCTCCATGATGCCACCTCCCTGACCCATTACCAAGACTTGGGCTAATCAGCCACAAGGCTCTGGCACTCTCCCTGCACCCCCAGTCAATAGAATTTTTACACACATCTTCTGATCTCTTAAGAGCTCAAATGAGCTCTACTGCCATGCTCTGAACCAAGAAGTAAAGAAGTCAATGTGATACTCAAGAAACCAGGGGCACAGTAACTATGTGATGGGGAAAAAAATCCCAGCCTATTCTCAAGCCTGACCCTTCTATATCTTTGAAGCCCAGATAAGAAGAAAAGATAATATGGGAATGGGGGGGGGGGGTTGGCAGCTGCTGCTCTGAAGCTCCTGTGCATGGCTGATTGATGCAGTAAGCATGGTGCAAGGGTTAGACAGGACTCTGAATTTCCCACTAGGTTCCCAAAACTGCTCAGCTTCTCACAAATATTCCAATCAAGAATGGACGAATGTATCTTTTCCTAAAAGATATCCTACTAGACCAGGAACACCCAGTGTGATCTGCAGAATAAAAGTATTATGTGTAATTTTCTTTCTTTTTTTCTGACAGATATGGAGAGTCTCATGGTCAAGTCAGCTTGAAAAGTGGTAGGTTTGGGTTTTTTTTTTTAAGATTTTATTTATTTATTTGGGGTTTTTAAAAAGATTTTGTTTGTTTGTTTGTTTGAGAGAGAGCACGAAAGAGTGGGAGCAGCAGAGGGAGGAGAAGCAGGCTCCCCTCTGAGCAGGGAGCCTGATGCAGGGCTCAATCCTAGGACCCTGAGATCATGACCTGAGCTGAAAGCAGACGTTTAAATAACGGAGCCAGATGCCCCCAAAAGTGGTAGGTTTAACAAAGACAGTTTCAACCCATGATTTAGCAGAGCCTTTGTTAAATCAAATGTACATTGTGATGCTCCAAACCTGGACCGGAGACTATAGCGCTGTCTACATCTCTAATAATCCTTCCCATGGGAAGCATCCCATGATGCTACTGTACTGTGGAGCATGCTCTATAAAGTGCTACAGTGGACCAGATCTGGTCAATCAAAGCATTCTGGAGTCAGCAGAGGGAGACACAACTCTGGGTTTTGTTTTGTTTTGTTTTTTTAAGTACTGGGCAGAGACAGTCTCTCTGTCCACCAGGGTTGCTGGGAGAATAAAATATTCAGAAGGAAGACAACACCCAAGAAAACAGCTCTGAGATGGTAGAGGGCTGAATAATAATGACATCATAGTTTCTTGGGTGGGTCTGGTGTGAGCAGTACTCTCGGATCCAACAGCTGAGTCAGAGCCCACCTTTCCAGTTCACCCTGACTGGACAGATGCTGGCACTCCACCCTGGAACAAAGTGAACTTCATGGAGCTGCCTGCAGGCCCTCTTTTTTACTCCAAAATTTGTCATAAGCAGTTTGACTCCCAGCCACATGCAGGTGCCCTATCTCATCTCTGGCCTTCTGGCTAAGCACATCCATGTACTAGATGTTGAAGATAAGCCCTGTGATTCAGGCTGATGTTAACCTGTTACGTTGAAGCCTACTTTGAATCTTCACCAGGGAGCAAACAGCAAGAAAGAATCCTAAGCATTTAGCACATAACCCTTATGTTGACAAAACCCTCTCGATACCAGGAGAGATGTCTGACAATTCCCATTCTGCAGATGAGGAAATGAGCCTCAGGCGCACAACCTGTTCACTGCCACACACAAGCTGACACAGCTAGAGTTCACGCAGGGCTCATTCCTACTTCTGTGCTATTTGTCCAACACTCTACTGAAACTTGAGAAACCAAAAGCTTTCCTCAGAAATTAATGAATTGAACTTTTAAAAAACTAAAGCCTTTCAAAAAGGACTTTAAAATCACAGCCATATCAAAACTTAAAAGACAAACTCATTCTAGCCCATCACAGGTCGACAGGAAGGACAATTCAGGAGTAACTGACCCAAGTGTGGGGAGTGTCAAGACAGGTGGCTGGGGGAGCATCCTGGGGCAGGGACACCCTCGGGAACTGCTGAGATTTTCAGGTGCAAGAGGTGGCTCTGTGACAGGGAGGGCTCACACAATTTTTTACTTTTTAGGCCTCTTAGTACAGCATTATCAAACCACACATATTAAAAGGTAGCCACATCTGGGATGCCTGGGTGGCTCAGTGGTTGAGCATTTATTTGCCTTCAGCTCAGGTCATGATCCCGGGGTCCTGAGATCAAGTCCCTCAAACGACTCCCCACATGCTTCTCCCTTTGCCTCTGTCTCTCATGAATAAATAAATAAAATCCTTAAAAAAAAAAAAAGGTAGCCATATCCTAAATTTCTAAAGCTTTTTATAATTCTTTTAAATTGCTTGGTAGGGGGACAGGTAGCAATTCACTTAACAGATGATTAGTTACAGTTCCTCGGCAGCTGCCTGGGCTCAGAAATGCTTGGAAGAAACTCTCACCTATGTTGTTCTCAATATTTTAACAATTAAGCCAGGAAATGTTTCATTTTGTGGATATTCAATAATTTTTGCTCTTTTCCTTACATAATTTAGAGCCAGTATTTTTTTTTTCCCCTGGTATTTTGCGAACCTTTCCATTGGTTCTTCAAAGCTTACAGATCTTAGGCAAGAGGACTTTAACTGCCTAACAGGTAAAATGGCAGGAAGGTCAAAACAGCATGAAACTGAGAGAAGAGTATGCAGATGATCCAGAACCAAGTGAACTCAGTATTTAAAACAGCCTGAGGGAAGCTGTCCCAATGTGAAGTTGGATCCCTCCATGCAGCACTGCAGGCACCATTTGAAAATATACAGTCCCCACCAATGTCTTTCCTTAAAGACTATGAAGAGCTTCAGGGATGTCCTACCATCCCCCCTTCCTTTGGGGCATCATATGCTCCCAAGACTAGTTCCCCAAATGGACGCCAGGGGGACCAGTCGTGGTGCCAACCATTCTCATGGCTGTGGTGACAGGGTATTTATTCAAGGAGTAGACACACAAAGTTGTCACATGTCTCCTTGCTGGGCTGGTTCCTTATCCTTTGTCTTTGAGCTGGCCTCTGATTTCTACACACTCACCCACCTTCATAGGTTTGAATACAGCATTTCCCAAACTGTAGCAGAAATTATTAACAAAATAGCCAATCTGAATATTTTGGGGTGCAAGGCTCTTTAGAAGGTTGGGAATGGGAAGGAAACAGAAATAGAGTATCCTGAGACCTTAGAGAAAATACCTTGATATTTATAAAACAAAAACAACACAACTAACCTACCTGCTGCCCCAAATAAATATATATGATGGGGGTGGGGGTTGGTGCAACAAGTAGGCAATGCTATCTTTCTGATTTTTTTTTCTGCACCATTTCACACATTGACCTCAATTTCACAGAGGAAACCCAAGTGTGGGGAGGTAAGTTATATAATGTCATAACAGCTGCCAAGCTGAACCAGAAAGCAAGCCTCGCCACTTACCTCCTGAGATTACCATCACCTCCCCTGCAGACCCAACAGAAGGGTCTCAGCAGACCAGGATCCACATCCAAAACCACCAGCATCAAAAGGACAAGGCAAAGAGGAAGTGGCCCATCTGCCAAAACTCAGACCTGGGTCAACAGGGCTGACTCAGACACTGCTCAGGCTTGAGGTTATGTTATCTGATAGGTGTGGGCCAAATATGATGAGGGATTAGCGCAGCCCCAGACCCAGGCAGTCTCAGACGAAATGAAAGCTTTTATTTGCTTGAGTAAAGGAGTGATGTAGCTTGGCCTCCGAAAGATGCCAAACACTGATAAATTATCCCACTCCAATGGCCTCTTAGACCTAGTCAACTGGATGGAGTCCAAAAAGACCCAGCTTGCCTACTGACATTCCCATTGACCATTAGTCCTTCTGAAGAACAGGCTAGGGGTCGTCTGACCATGGATACTCTGAGCACAAGCTGCTTCTCATCCACCCTGGAGTCAAGGGAGGAACAATCGAGATCTGCATGGGGAGTCCTGTGATGCTGTTTCCCAATTCATCACAGACTGGCTAATATTGCCCACACTGGTACATCCACAGGTCTCCAACAAAGTACCAACAGGCAAAGTCAATGGAACCCTTCACTTTAATCCTCACACCATGACCAAAGCCCCCAGTAAATCCATTTCAGCAGCCCACCTTGGTCTCCTACCCCACCCAGCTGAGTCCCACCCCCACCTTGGGCATGGCCAACCCCATGAAAATTCCTTATTTCCCTGATGTTTCCTTTTCTCCATCTACCTTTAATCTTATCCACTTCTCCCACTCCATCCTGCCTACTTCTTTCCCTGCCATTAGCGCTACTCAGCATAAAACTGCTGGCATGGGCCTCACTGAGAAGGACCTCAAAACAAAAGACCTAGCAGGAAATGGCTGCCTCAGTGGGGTCTTGTTGTCCAGTGACAGTGAAAAGACAGGCACCATGATGCAACTTAAGCTTTTGCGTTCCTGTTGGGTTTGTGATCAGGGATGTCCTTCACCACTTTTTATCAGAAAAGATTAAAAAACAAACCATGAGGTTTAGCTGACCTATGAAGGCAATCTGGATTTCTGCAGAGCCTCCTGTCACTCTTTCCCCATCACTACGGTATGCTGCAATATCCTGGCTTCCTCCCACCCCTTATCAACTGCCTTGATGAATATGGTAAAGTAATTATGATAAAGGAGCCTAGCTGGTCTTGACACAGAAAGACAGAAGCAGGTAGATGACAGAAAGGCAAAAGCAGGAGCGAATCTAAGAATAAGGCAGAAACTGGAAGGGCTGAATGTCAAAGACAGGCCAGCCACCTGAATAGGATGGGTTCCACCCAGTGAAGGATACTGCTTCTCTTGGGCATTTGAAAAGGGGCTGGGAGCAGGCTGTATAAATATTACATTTCTCCTCCTTTGGCAATGTCATCACCACTACCAGATACTCCTATTGCAGAAGCAGCTATGCCAGGAGGGCTGAAAAACCAGGCCCTTCCGAGTTCACAGCAGAGAGCAGTACACACCCCTTGTACTACTTGCAATGATCTGACTGGGGTCCATATGCCACTGGAAACTGACCAACAATACTATTTGCAGAGCTCGCTACAAGAGAAAGGCCCTGTCATATCCAACATGGCCCCCTTAGTTCTAAATTTAATCATGGGCAGATTTGGGTTCAAACATGAGCAGCGGTAAATACGACTGCAGCGTACGTGGCAGGCAGAATTTTCCAGTGGCCATTGATGCACCACTGCTGGCTTGAAGACAGAAGGAACCAAGATGAAAGGAATGCAGGCAACCCCCAGCTGACAACCAGAAACAGGAATTCTAGTCCTAAGACCCACATTCTGCCAACAACCCAAGTGAGCTGGAGGCTCATTCTTTGCCAGGGCCCACCCCAGCTGACACCCTGACATCAGCCTTGTGAGACTCTAAGCAGAGTATCCAACCAGGCCCCCCAGGACCTCCAACCTAGGGAACTGTGAGATCATAAATGGGTACTGTCCTCAGCTGCTAAATTTGTGTTCATTTCTTATGCGTAACACAAAACTGAAGTAAAGCGCTCAGTAGGTGGAGTGCCACGATTCATAATGGCCTGGCTCTCTGCAATGATGGCCTTACATTTCCATATCCTCCCACACCCCCAGTCAGGAGAGCACAGACTTCCTCTGGTCCCCTTTCCCCAAAAAAGAAAAGGATACAAAGAAGATTAGGGAGGCAAAGGCCTTTTCTACAAGGAATACCATTTGGAACCCTTGTAGAAAGAATTAGATCAGGGCACCTGGGTGGCTCAGTTGGGTAGGCTTCTGCCTTTGAGTGAGGTCATGGTCTCGGGGTCCTGGGATCGAGCCCCATGTCACACTCCCTGCTCAGCGAGGAGTCTGCTTCTCTCTATCCCTCTGCTGCTCCCTCCACTGTGTTCTCTGCTATTTTGTGCCCTCCCTCTCAAACAAATAAATAAAATATTCACAAAAAAATAAAAGAAAGAATTAGATCTTCTCCTTCCTGTCAACCGCAGCCCCGTACACACAGCAAATATAGACTCTGCCGGTTGTCAGGGGCAACCCACCATGGGCCAAGTGTTCCTGCATGTTCTTGCTCGAGAGGCTTTTCCCTGGGCCCTTTCTTTCTCGTAACGGTGTTCACAGCGAGCAGTCCTGAGGGATGCAGTAATGCCTCCATCTGGAACCAAGAGCAGGCTTGCTGGAAGAGGTGGAATCCCCAAGCATGCAGACTCCTTGGCTGTGATGCAAACCCACTGGCACACTCAGCATCTGCCTGGGCCACCCCCTCCCCACCCCACGTCACCACTGTGGGGCTTGGGGGACAGGGGAAACCTGATACAAACATGAAGCTCATGCTGCTTGCTGTGCTCCAGGTAACAAAGTGTCTCTGACCCAAGATCTGCAGGTCTTCCACTAGCATCCACGGAACAGCAATAATCTGACTGAGTAGCTGGCAAGTAGGGTCAAATTCCAGACTCTGACACTATTACATACAGGACTTTAAACCAGGAGATCTAATGTCTTCACATTATAAATTTCAAAGGAATAAAATACCCTTTCTGAATTTTCTTAAGAATATAGTAAAATCTGTATCGCAGAGCTATCATGAAGATAAAATAAGACAATGTATTGCACACTTTAGATATAGAAAATATCCCATAACTTTAATTGACCCTTGCCCTCCCCAGGCACACACGGCCCCATAGATTCATATGGTGAATCAGACAGGGAGCGGCACCCGTATCCAAGATGTCAGTCCATTCAGCAGATGAGGGGACAAATTAGTTCCATATCTCATTCTGGCGAGTGCATAGCTGTGCACTCCACTTGTTATCTCATTTAATCCCCATACAGAAAGCGAGGCTCAAAGTGGTCAGTCCTTACAGGAAGAACAGCAAGAGACTCCACAGGTCTGGAAAACAGCCAACAACAGAAGCTCAGGGATGAAGACCGGGGAGGCACTGCTGAAATGCAGGTGTGAGGTTGTTCTGAAGGCACACTCTTCATCCAAGTGAGCCAAGGGAGGGAGTGCTCGTCATGGGCTTCCTGAGGAAAGTCAGTGCCACCGCAGAAAAGGCTAGAAACCACATGATACAGAGATGTCTTTTTTTAAATATTCTGATTTTTTTTTTTTAAACAGAGAATTAACAAATCCTTAATATAAGAGCATATCCTGTTCTGGATGAATCTGGGCTTGACTCTTTGGGTGTCCATGGCAACTTCTGCTTTGTTTGTAGGCGCTGGGACCTTATCTGTAAGAGTATCACTTGAGAGTCTTGCTAAGGTTGGAGAAACCGACGCCAACACAGGTCATCAGCACTTTATCCCCACCCTTGAGTTCTTCGCCACATGGCTTGGTTTCAATTTTAAACATAATCTGGAAAAAGCTCTTCAAATGTCGCAAAAACTCTATCCTAAAAAGGAAAACAACAACAACAAACAAGGAAGGAATGAAAAAGGAATTCTGTTTTCAAAAAAAGTTCTCCTTCCCCCACCTAGAACCCAAGCCTTCACTTCCACAGATCAAGAATATCTGAAATTAAGAACTCCTCATTAAGAACTCCTCATTAAATAGTATTTATTCACAGCTTGTCAGTTTCCAAAGGTGATTTAGAGCTTACAGAGATTCACACAATACAAGATAAATTAATTTTTAAAAGGTCTGAGGTTAGTACATGACACATAAGTCATTAGGCCCCGAGCAGTTCAAGTGGACATAAATCCAGCATTAGTCTTTGAGCAGCTCACATAGAGAAACACGTATTCCTGTGACTCACAGCATCATGATGTAAGACCAAGCAGATGCCAAAAGCAGATTTCTTCGCTTCTCAACCTCAATAAAATCTTTCTATTCATTCAACACACGTTTACTGAGTGTGTCCTAGGTACCAAGCACTGTTCTTGGTGCTGAGGATGTTGCAATCAACAAAAAAAATCCCTTGTGTCTCAGGAAGTTTTCAATCTAGTGGGGTGGACAAGTTCAATACTCTTTAAAGGTACTATGGAAATTTAAATCAAGTAAACAAGGCAGGGACATGTGAAGAAATGTGGGTCTAACAGTATTTGTGTGTGTGTGGCAGGCATATTAGACAAGGTGGGCAGGGAGGGGCTCAGGGTAAACGTGACAAGGAGTTTCACAGGGCTGCTCCTCGTCATCTCCTTTAAGACAGGATGATGGGGTAGCCCGGGTGGCTCAGCGGTTTAGCGCCACCTTCAGCCCAGGGCCTGATACTGGAGACCCGGGATTGAGTCCCATGTCGGGCTCCCTGCATGGAGCCTGCTTCTCCCTCTGCCTGTGCCTCTGCCTCTTTCTCTCTCTCTCTCTCTCTCTCTCTCTCTGTGTGTGTGTGTGTGTGTGTGTCTTTCATGAATAAATAAATAAAAATCTTAAAAAAAAAAAAAGAATGATGTCCCATCCCAACATCATTGTGGGAACAGCAATTCTATGGAGGGACCATGGCACAGGTAAGCAGGCTTCTATAGGTTGGGCCTAGCTGATTCAGTGTCTCCTCAGCTGGCCCACCATAAGATTCCCCTAGAGAATTCATTAAACACACAAGTTCCTGAAAGGTTCTACTCAACTAACAACTGGTAGGGGGCAAGGGTCCACATAGTAGAGCTTGAAAGCACAGGCCAACACAAAGACGGCCCCTCCCCATCCCTTAACCAGGCCATCTCCCCAGTGTCTTCCCCAGAAATCGACTGTAACAAGTATCCCTGGTGATTCTTCATCAGGCAAGTTTGGGAACACTGGTTTAGTTAAAAACAAATGGGCTGGCTCTCTATGACGAAGGATCCAGCAACCCTATATCCTGCTGCCTCCCAACTGAAACATCCAAACTCCCAACCCTAGCCAGATGGTTCTAGTCCTGCCTACACATGGAATCACCTGAGGAGGTCTCAAAATACTGCCTCTGGACATAAAGACCAATGGGAAAGAGCTGAGAGTCAAGAAATAAACCCACACATTTATGGTGAATTGATTTTCAAAAAGGGTGCCAAGATAATTCAATGGGGAAAGAACAATGTTTTCAACAAATGCTGCTGAAACAATTACACAGGCAAAACGATGAAGCTGGGCCCTTTCCTCACATCATACACAATAATTAACTCAAAATGGACTAAGGACCTCAATTTAACAGCTAAAACATGAAACTCACAGAAGGAAACACAGGAGAAAATCTTCACGATCTTAGGCTAGACACTGGTTTCTTAAATACAACACCTAAAGCACAGTGATAAAAGAAAAAACAGGTAAATCGGACTTCACCAAAATTAAAACCTTTTGTGCATCAACAAACACTATCAAGGAAATAAAAAAAAGGATGGGGATCCACAAAGGGATCCACAACTCCCAGGATGAAAAAAAAATATTTGCAAGTCATGTATCTGATAAGAGTCTGGCATTAAGAATATATAAAGAACTCTAAACTCAATATTAAAAAAGCCAAATAATCCAACTAAAGACAGGCAAAGGATCTGAAAAGATGCTCAACATCTTTAGTCATTAGGGAAGTGAAAACCAAAACCACTAAGAGATCCCACTTCACACCCCTCAGAACGGCTACAATCAAAAAGAGAGACCTCACATGTCTGGGTGAGGATGGGAAGCAATCAGACCCCTCAACACTGCGGTTGGAATGTTAATACAGTGTGGCCTGTGGAAAACAGTCTGGCAGTTAACTATTAAATCAGGATATACCACATGATCCAATCATCCCCCTCTTAGGTAGAGGTAGACACACAAGAGAAATGAAACCTACACCTACACAAAAGCTTGACACAAACATCCGTGATAACATTATTCATAACAGCTAGAAAAGCAGAAACAATCCACATGCCCATCAAGCAAAGAATGGATAACCAAAATGCGGAGTGTCCGTACAATGGAGTATTATTCAGCCTTGAAAAGGAGTGAAGTACTGACATACACTACAGCAGGATACACTTTGAAGACATGCTGAGTAAAAGAAGCCAGTCACAAAAAACCCCATGTTGTAGGAGTCTATTTATATAGAATGTGCAGAAGAGGGGGATCATAGGGGCAGAAAGCAGATCAGTGGTTGCCCAGGGCCAGGGTGGGGGGTGGGTGGGAAGGAGAGGGAACCACTATGAATGTGCAAAGCGTTTTTCTTCCTATGGTGGTGAACATGTTCTCAAATTATAGTTGTTCTAAAACTGTGGTTATGGTTACACAACTTGGTGAATATACTAAAAACCAACAAAATGTACACTTTATTTTTTTTCAGATTTATTTATTTGAGAGAGTGCGCACGTGTGTGTAGGAGGGGCAGGGGCAGAGGGCCCCACCTGAGTGGGGGCCCTCATGGGGCTCAATCCCACAACCCTGAGATCATGACCTGAGCCAAAACAGAAACCGTTGGACGCTTAACTCAGCCACCCACACGCCCCTGAACTGTGTACTTTAAATGGGTAAAGTGGGTGGTATGTGAATTCTATCTCAATCCAGCTATTTAAAATGAATAAATATATGAAATGTTTGGGAAATTCAGAAGTACTGAACCTGGCTTCCGCCCTCATGCAGCATGTACCCAAATGAGCAGGAAGCCCGCTGCGGTGAACTTCCCACCCCTTCTGTCCCTCTGTCCTTCCATCTCCAGAGGAGAGCAAAGGGGATGGAATAAGCCAGCACCCCATCTGGCTGGTGACCAGCACACCAGGGGCTAAGAGAAGAAACAGCAGGTACCCTGGACAGTAGTTCTGGTGCTAGGGCAGGCTCATAGAAACGTCTCTCACTTTCCCCGCTCCCTCTCCATCTCCATCTGCGACGTCACATCCCCTGGGCACCTCTCCTATGGAACAGCCTTTGGTTCCCCAGCATTCCTGGTTCTGCTCACGGTGTCTGTAATTACTGCTTCTGTCCCCCCCCACACGTCACATCCCCTGGGCACAGCCTTTGGTTCCCCAGCATTCCTGGTTCTGCTCACGGTGTCTGTAATTACTGCTTCTGTCCCCCCCCACACGTCACATCCCCTGGGCACCTCTCCTATGGAACAGCCTTTGGTTCCCCAGCATTCCTGGTTCTGCTCACGGTGTCTATAATTACTGCTTCTGTCCCCCCCCCACTCACAGTTAGAGCCCCTCCAGGGTAAAGACCGTGTCTACCACGAAGTCCACTTCCCCTGCAGGTGCTCTTCCAGCAGCTGGGGAACAGTGCTGAGGTCTCGGGACCTTGACAAGGCACGTCCCCATCCTCAGCAGTGAAGTAAGCCGGATCCTCCCCTGCCTTCCTTGCCAACTGAAATCTGCAGTGTCTCACTCTCTGCCCCGCCTTACCACGTCCCCCACCCTGTCCCAGGGGAGAAAACAAACACACAAAACCTACAATTTACATCTGCGGGCCAAGCTTCCAGCTGGCAGCAAACCACCATCGCTCCCCCTGGTTGTGCTCCGAGGAGAAACAGCTGTTCTGTGGGCCTGGGCTCCAGCAGGGGCATACTTGCCTCCCCACCTCCCCAGCCTCCTCACCTCTGCAGCCTCCCCAGCCTCTCACACCTCCCAACCTTCCCGCTTCCCAACCTTCCTACCTCCCCAGCCTCCCCAACCTCAGCCTGCCATGCTGTGTCAATCGGTGGACTGTGCTGGAAACCCCACACACCCTCTGCAGCTGGCAGAACCCCCAGGGGCCTCTGTGTGCCCCCAGCTCCCCGACGAGGATGGAGAAACACAAGCTGAGTGTACAGCCCATGTATTTGCAGCCTCAGGTGTTTGTAGCCTTTGGAAAGGCGAGGAAAAGCAAAGTTGGTTTCACATCTCACAAGCTGTTCAGCCAGCCCCTCTGCCTGTCTGAGGAAGTCTGCGTGGGGGACTGACAGGAGGTTTCCATGCACCCACCCCCTCCCACTCTCCCAAAACAGAGAAAGAACCTTGGACCAACATACCCTTCCTGAAGGAATTCAGCACCTCACTTGGGCGCTGAGGCCAGCCCTCCCCTGGGCTGTGGCCCCACCTACGACCTTACCTCCCAGTTTACATCCCCACCCTTCCCCACCACTCCGCGCTGGGACTACACTGCCCCCTGCCCCTAACCATGCCCCCAGCATCACACTGCCCCCTGCCCCTTCCCACCCCCCAGCCCACACTGCCCCCTGCCCCTTCCCACCCCCAGCCCACACTGCCCCCTGCCCCTTTCCACCCCCCCAGGCGACTGTCCCCCGCCCCTTCCCATGCCCCCAGCACCACACTGCTCCCTCCACCCACTGCCCTCTGCTCCTCCCTACCCCCCCCAGCCCACACTGACCCCTGCCTCTCCCTCCTCCCCAGCACCTCACTGCATTGTGGCCCCTGCTCCTTGGACACAAGCACAGAGCCACACAGAAAGCAGACCTGTGTAGCGCTGACAGTGACTCTGGCCCTCGGTGGAGCATAGGGATGACCTGAACAGTGCAGATCATTTTATTTTAGGCACCTGGAACTCTTTCTATTCAGCTCCTGTGTGAAGGGTTTGAACTCCTGGCTTTAAACAACTGTATCTTTAGCTTTTTTGTTGTTCAGGAAAAAACGATTTGTTTTCCAAAAAACAAAACCGAAAACAACCTACTTTTAGCCTTTAGTCCCTCTGACGAGCAGCTTTCAGAGAATTCCAGAGCACAGAGATAATTTTTCTTATGTATTTTCAAAGAGTGGGTTGTTCCCACCAACACTGTTAGTCAACAGGGGAAGGCCACTGGGCTTATGGTCACTTGCCCATTGAACCCGACTGCCCGGGACTTTTCAGGGGGCCCGGCCCACCCCTTAACCACTGCCCTCTCACCAGGTCATCCTTCTAAAGCCTGACACAGACAGGATGACAGCATCCTGAGAGGGGGAGCCCTCTCTCAGCAGCTCCAAGGACACAAAACCCAACAGGGGGTCCCCACCTCCTGCTCCACCAAAACCACTTCGGTACTAGGGTTACCTGCCTCTGAGGCCTAGGGCCTTGCTCTGGAAGTGGAGGGGAAGGTTCAGGGGGTGGGAAGACAATCTGCTCAATGAGGCCCCATAGTCATGACACGCCAGCTTTTAAAAAAATACATCGGTGGTGCTTTTCCTGCCAGACAGTGGCTTTCCCAAAGCCCACTGACCTCTGTTCCAAGAATGAATGCTCACAGTGAGTTCACCGAACTCGGTCTGGGACCCACATCTCCCCTAGCCTAACTCTCTGCTTCCTGCTGCCTTTATAACCGGATTTAACTACTTCACCATTTTCATCTAAAAAGTTAGGCTATCACTTGCTTTTCCCATATGCCAAACACATCCTGGGGTAAAAAGCGTAGTAAGAGTGACAGGGCTTCACGGGACTTCAAGCACTCCGCAGATGGAAGGCAGAGGGGGCTGCAGAAGCTTGCAGGCTGCAGCTAAGCAAGGGAGCCTGAGCAGCCTGGTGTTCTCCCCCTCGGTGCTGCAGACTGGGGGAACCAACAGTCCCCCCCACCCCGGGCGCTCTCAGCAAGGACACTGGGCTCTTGCTCCCCAGACTTCATAAGCACTGGAAAAAGGTCATTTATTAAAGTGAGAGAAAAAACAAAGTGGCATGGTTTATTTTAGACTTCTAACTAAAGATAGACAGAGATCATTTTACAGCAGAATTTGAAACGAGGACTCTCTGAAAAGATGTAGCATGGCACCCAGCCTGAGGCAGGGAGGTGTCTGGAGTACAGCAACATGGACGGAATCCCAGGTCTTACACAAGAGCACTATGGGTCAGGGAAGCAAGGACTCTGGACGAGACTCTTGGTCAGAACCCACTGGCTGACCTGTGTTCCCCAGGGCACATGATTCGACCTCTCCATGCCTCAACCCCCTCACCTGTAAAATGGAGCATGAAGAATAAATACCTACCTGCCTCTATCGCCCTCATAGGGTTATCATGAAAACTAAGTGAGTTCGTCTTTTTAAAGCACCTAAAACAACACCTGGACAACAGTAAACCCTGTTAAGTGTTCATTAAATAAACTGACCCTACAGAATTCTTGGGAATAGTAAATAAGATATGTGTGGTTTGGGATCCCTGGGTGGCGCAGCGGTTTAGCGCCTGACTTTAGCCCAGGGCGCGATCCTGGAGACCCGGGATCGAATCCCACGTCCGGCTCCCGGTGAATGGAGCCTGCTTCTCCCTCTACCTATGTCTCTGCCTCTCTCTGTGTGTGTGACTATCATAAATAAATAAATAAAAAATTAAAAAAAAAGATATGTGTGGTTTATTTAGTAACATGACTGCAGGAAGTTGGTCATAATGAATACAGATTTAGAAATAGCCAAGTGGACAATTTACATTGACTTCAGGCCCGAGAACACCCAAACCAAGTTAACTAAGCCTCCTGGTGTCCAAAGTGACCTCACCAGGAAACCCAGCCTCCCAGGCTGAGGGGATGCCTAGGCAGGAACCCCAGCATTTGGCATCAGCGGAGCTCTGTGAGGCGCAGTGCACACCAGGAGGGCGGAGTACCCGATTCCAATCAAGCCTCACTCCATCTCTAAAAACCCACAACTTCAGGACCATTCACCATCTCTAGTGACGAGACAGATGCTCAGAGGTGCTCCATGCCTAATCCATAGTCTCCCGAGCTCCAGGACAGAGCCAGAACTGAAATCTAGGTAGGCAGGACCCTAAGGCCTGTGCACCCGCAGAATGCACCATGCTCTGGTGACTGCAGCCTCCAATCATGAACAATTTCCAAAAGTGCTAATTAAGATGCTCATTAGGAGCACCTGGGTGGCTCAGTCAGTTAAGCTTCAGCTCAGGTCATGATCCCAGGGTCCTGGAATGGAATCCTGTATTGGGCCCCCTGCTCAGCGAGGAGTCTGCTTTCTCTCTCTGCCTGCTGCTCTGCCTACTTATGCACACTCTCTCTCTGTCAAATAAATAAATAAAATCTTTAAAAAAATAAGACGCTCATTAAGATTTATTTTTCTTGCTGTTCACCATGCTTTTTTTTTTTATTTTTTATTTTATTTTTTTTTCATTTTTTTTTTCACCATGCTTTTAAATGAAGTATAAATCCTCCCCTAACCTCTGAAGTTAAGCTTTTTGAGGGGAAGGCAGAACCACTGTCACCAACTAACCATCTAAAATTCAATAAATGCAACAGAAATAGATTCCACACATACTAGCATGCCATCCAATACTATTTTATTCTACTGAAAAAAATCTCTCCAGCCTTCCTGAAGAATTTCACACATACAGACAGAGGTTTTCAAGTAATACAGAAAACCACTAGCAGCAATCTCCTGAAGACAGAGGGAAGAGGAAAAGAAGGTAAGTACACAGAGACCCTTTTTTCCAGAAAGGATTTGAAAGCAACACTGCAAGAAAAAACATCCTCCTTAATCCCAGTGCTCTGTAAACAGACATTTGAAAAGCTATTTATAAAAATCAAAATGTGTGAAGTGTCAGAATAAAGTTCTTTAAACCAAGGAGGGTCTTGCTTCTGGTTTTCGTTGGAAACCTGATGGTGCAGAGAACAGGTTTTTTATGACTTTAACTGCTCATAAAAATAAGTGTGATGGTTTGATCTCAAAAGCTCTTAAATCCAAGGACAAATGGTTCCCCCAAGTATGATCGTCCTGATTATGGATTCTGTTCCTTTCCCCCATTCACTGTACGCAAATACAATATTAACTCGTTTATCGGGCCCCTTCATCATTCTGGCCTACTGGAACCTTCCATGGTGATAAACAGCAAAAAGGGTGCCAAACAGATACAGCTTCCAAAGATAAGCTCCCAAACCCCCAACCCTGTGCCAGGCTGCCCATTCCCACCCCATGGCAGCCTCCTTTTATGTGAAGCCCTGGGACGCAGGTAATCCAGAGGACAAATATCCTATAAGGCCTAGCCGCAAGTCTCAAAACACATAATTTTGCAATTTGTCTCCTCCTCTAAAGCTCTATTCAGATCAGACCACTTCGTTTTCCCAGGAGACGCTGTAATTTTAGGTAAGGTCTCTGGAGGACAGGATAGGACACTGCAATTAATGTCTGGTGAGGAGTGAGTTGAGGAGGACACAGGAACTTTTAAAAATGTCCAGTCGCATCTTGACTATCTCCACGGACTGCGGACTTGAAAAGATTATAATATAAAGGCCCCAGAGCCAAATGAAGAAAAAAAAAAATCTCCAAAAGCAAAAAAAAAAAAAAAACTGTCAAGGAAAAATAAAAATATACATTCCATTTTTCACATACTGTTCTGCCAAACCCCATGCCCGACGACCACACACATTTCTAGACACAGCCTCATGCTGTGTGAGCGTCCAGGCCCTTGGCTGCTCCAGAGTAGAGGCCAGCGAAGCCGCAGCAGTGAGAGCGGCTAACCAGCGGAAGGGAGCTGCTTCCAGCAAACTCCCCGTGGGAAGCCCATCTCTGCACTCAGGGTAATGTCCCCTCAGCCCTGACCCCCTCTCTAATTGCTGCCTGGAGCCATGCGGATTCCTGGTGTTTTGTGTGTCATGGACTCAATTTCAGATTTCCTGTGCTGCAAAATACTTTACACACGTTATAGGGAGACAGCGTGGTCCTCAGCACACTCCTGCTAATCAGTCTTCCCCCTCTGTTAACACAATGGACTCTCCTCCAACAACTTGTTCCAAAACAATCTCCCCCCTAAAAAAGCCTCCTTAAGAATGTCTTTCAAGCTCCTGAGCCATGGCGGGAGGCGTGGCAGCCCTGGCCCCTTCCCCACGTGATGGCACCACCATTCTTCAGTTATCACAGTACTGTACCTTTCAGATATACAGCATCGGTACCATGATAACCGAAAAAGGACAGTTCAGTCTCGAGTCTACCTGAGCATCTCTGCCCAGCATGGCCGCCCAGAGAATCAGGCAGTGACCTAAGTAGACATGCCTGCACACAATGTCAGCGCTCACAGGCTGTTCCTGTCAGTGGTACAGGCTGCCTCTATTCTGCTGTTGATGACAGAAGCCCCTGTGAGCAGTCAACTTCGGGTGACACCCGGGGCCTCAAACTCACCATCATAGCTCCCCACTAGTCCAGCAGCATGACTATAAACTCTGCCTCTTCCTTCATCTTTCCGGCCAGCTCATACCCTACCTTCTTGGATAAAAAGACGGTCGGTCCTCCTTGCCACAGTGAAGGAAAAGGGGGATTTAAAAAACTAATAACAAAATCCAAGCTGCAACAGAACCAGGAGTTTGCCTGGAAACAAAATCGAAGGCATGGACGAAAGCCCAGTATTTATCATGTGGTTCTGATGACATGGGAATGAGACAGGTATGATGAAGCTACAAGAAGGAACGGAAAGCAAAATCCTTGTTCAACAGCAGGCTTAGGGTGACAACTTCTGCCTCCTTAACCACTGGTACCAGCAGGTATTCACAGTGACAAGCTACGTGAGCCACGGGGTCATTTTGTGCAACTGGAGGATTAACCTGGACCAATAGCAAGGCCGAAGGGAAACAACTCACGTGTAGGGAGAGAGAGGTCCCAGCAGGACTTTGGAAACATCCTGCTGTCCAAGGGTCATGAGCAACAAAGCCAGGCTTTGGTTGGTTGAGTCCACACATCCACCCTGTAAACACAAATGCTTTAAAGATTAATCATTGTACCAACCAGAAAATGGAAAACCAACAGACCAGAGGGAAGGAACAACCTCAGATACCCAGAAAATCAGAACCACGGAAGAGCAGACCACAAAGTTCAAGCAGTAATAAAACAGGAGGCAGCTCTTTTCAGAGTAATCCTCATACCAACTAATTTTAGGGAGTGAAAGTAAGAGTTAATAAAAACGACTATAATCGCAGAGACTATGTGAATGAACAGACACCCATGCTTACTGAATTGCATCTGGTGAAGGATGAAACCTTGCCTTTGTAATTAAAGCAGCAGCAGGACATACAAGCAAAAACGCATCATCGGTTCTAGGCAACGTAAGGTTAATTACCTAGGGCTCTCACACTGTGACCTGTCACGGAGCACCATGGCTAATGACGTGGACAGACCATCAGCTTCCATGGGTCTCACCTATGCACACGTTCTGTTATACTCAGGAACTGTTGGCCATGTTCCAGAAGCTTCCTGTCTCTCTGTGTGTCCTTAACACTGGAGAACTACTTCTCACTGCTTATAGATTATTTTCCCCATCTTTCCTTCCTTTTCCTCTATATCAGAACACAACTGCTTTGGTTGCCTTTCTTCTTTCATTCTTGAATTTCTCCACCATTTCTGCCATTTTGCTTCTGCAGATATGTGCGTCACGGCTGTTGATATTTGTGCCCTTAAAAGTGTCTTTATTTCTCATCATCCTACCTGTGAGAACTTGATTTAAAACAATTCAAACTTACATGGTACACAGTGAAAGCAGGGTGACCCTGGATCTCCATGTGTTTTTTAAGCCTCACAGTAAGACACCCAGTTTCTAAGCATGGCACATGCCTGGCCCAGGCGAAGCTCTCAGACTGGGAAGGGAACAGGGAGCCACCCACTGCTGCATCTGTGGGTATGCGCCGTCCTTTTTCTGAGTGCATGTGGGGTAGGGACTAAGTGAGTTCTCAGGCACAGACATCCATTCTCTGCTGTCAGACTTCACCTGTAACCATGGAGTCAGAAAATAAGGGACTTTATGCTACAGCTAGGCCTTACAAAAACCCACTGCTCTTCCCAAACTACCAGAGATATTACAGGACAATATTTATCTCACTTAGCAAAGTCTAAGACAAGAAGTGTTAGCTTATATATTTCCATCTGAAAAGGAAAACGTGATCCATGGAGAACAGGAGGCCCAACGAAACTCTGCCTTACAGAACTTGCTCCCTTTCACAACAGTCTAAAATTCATTTTTTTTTAAGATTTTATTTATTTATTCATGAGAGACACAGAGAGAGGTAGAGACACAGGCAGAGGGAGAAGCAGGCTCCATGCAGGAAGCCCGATGCGGGACTTGATCCCAGGTCTCCAGGATCAGGCCCTGGGCTGAAGGCTGTGCTAAACCGCTGAGCCACCCAAGCTGCCCCAACTATCTAAAATTCAACTGTTTTCCTCCATCTCTCCTTCTTACCACAGTGCTGCTTTTCTACCATTCTCCCTGATTTCTAAGATGTGCTGGAACAATATATTAGCACAATCAATATGCTAGATTGTGCACCAAACACCACAGAGGGCAAAGTGGAGCCACCCCCAAGGAACAAGGTCCAGACCCTGTACTAAGTGGCTTCGATCTAACTGCGGAGATGAGACAGGAGCAGGAACAGAGACAATACAAGGGGAGCCAGCGCTACACAGTAGCTGGGGGCTGGGGGCACTGGGGCTGCCAAGGCGGGCAGGAGGGAGGTCACTGAGCTGGTACCCGAGGGAGGCTTTGGGGACAAGGATCTGAGGTGGCCCCAGAAGGAAGAGCAGGAGGACGGGGCTGGGAGGATGGAGCCAGGGACAGCAAGGAGCAGCCAAAGGCCAAAGAAAAGTGGTTGCACACTTTCTATGGAGGAGACGAACGAGACAGCTACCGGGCAGAGAGAAATACAGACTGAGGTAGGGCTTTTCTAACTGGGTTTTGACTTTATCCTGGGAAAGTGAAAAGCTGGAGGTCTCTGAACACAGGAGTGAAACAATGAGATCAGTGTCCCTGGGAGAGATGTGAACTGAAGAAGATGCTGGAGAGGTGGGTGGTAGGAAGGAGGGCAACAGGCGAGAAAGGCAGTTCAGAGGCAGCTACAGAACCAAGGGGGCCAGGCAACTGAAGAGACATAAATGGAGCAAGGATCAGACCAGAGGATTAAAACTGGTTAAAAAAAAAAAAAAAAGGCCACACCCTCAAAGGGATGGATTTTTATTACTCATTTAAACCACGTCACATCACACACCTATAAAAAATTATTCATGGGGCACCTGGGTGGCTCAGTCGGTTAAGTGTCTGCCTTCAGCTCAGGTCATGATCTCAGAGTCCTGGGATCAAGCCTCATATCAGGCCCTCTGCTCGGCGAGGAGCCTGCTTCGCCCTCTCCCTCTGCCTGCCGCTCCCCCTGCTTGTGCTCTCTCTCTCTGTCAAATAAATAAAATCTTAAAAAAAAAAAAAGTTATTCATAGGGAAGCTGGGGTGGCTCAGTTGGTTAAGTGTCCAACTCTTGATTTGGGCTCAGGTCATGATCTTGGGGTCATGAGATCAAGTTCCATATGAGAATCCGTGCTCAGGGAGGAGTTGCTTCTTCCTCTCCCTCCCCACTCCCCTGCTTGCACATGTGCTTACTCTCTAATAAATAAATAAAAATCTTTCAAAAAATTATTCATAAATGCATAAAGCATTTTCATCCTTTTAAAAATTAAAGATCATAGACATACAAAGGATGTTTTCTTGGTGATTAAAAACAAAGACAAAAAACATGGTCCAGGCACAAGAAAATGGTATAAAATAGAACCTAACTGGAGTTTATTTTTATTTTTTATTTTTTATTTTTTTCCTAACTGGAGTTTAAAGAAAAAATGAAATAACCTAATCCAGACTGCATGTTTTCTCTCTTATGGACTGATGGGCTGGCTGTGCTTTCACCCAGAGGCCTATAACATCTGCTATGTACGTGGATATAAAATGCACACTCCAGCTGTGCGTGTGGCTCCCACTGGCCAGCTCTATAACGTGATGCTTCCAGGGCCCCAGGTCCGCTGGGAATAGATAGAAGCGTCCACCATGGTCAGGGAGAGGAGAGGATCTGCCAGCCACCACAGGACCAAGGAAGGGACCTCTGCACACGTCAACAGGGGCTAAGGACTGCCCATAAAACATCCGATTTTCCCTAACACACACCTAGATGGCAAACCTCCAGTACTAAGTCACAGGCAGAACAAGCTCTCCATCATTTACCCCAGCTTCCGGTTACTACCTGTCTTTCAAAATTAAAGGAAAAAAAGGTCACTAAATTTAGCACCAAACTTTGGGCTGACTTAGCCTCATAAACTCTGAGGCCAGATCCTAACTGCCCCACCAGGAGGATGTCATGTGACAGGGTGGTTCCTTCCTCCACTACTTTCCAGCTGAATGGTGAGCACAGGAGATGAAAGCACTCCCCTGAAAACAGTTATACCTTCTCTGTCTTCATTTTAATTAGATGGACATTAAATAAAGCCATCTAGGACCTGGAAATCTTAATGAACTCTGCAACAGTTCATTCTTTCTTGTTCCACCTGGTGACCAATAACATGTTTCCCAGAATGCTGACTTGGATTGGGAGAGTAGATTGTGTCTGTCAGCTGTTTCCCTCGATGAGGCCTATACAAGGATCAATACCCGTGACCCAGCCATCACCCTACCACAGTGATTAATCAATGACAGTGATAAAAGGAAGAAGTGAAGAAAAAAGAAAAATCACCACTGTACCCGCCTTCCTGGTTTTATTTCGCTGGGCTCACCTGTGATTTCTGTTGCTTTAAATAGGGCAAAACTTCCCTAGGAGAGTCCCAGAAAGACCCAGAGAGAAGTCTAGTAACCGAGAATAAATACACAAATGCAGAGATGTAGGGCTCTTGAGCTAGAGAAAGGACAGTTTACAAACATGGTACACCATCCAGTAACAAACCATCAGAGCACAGTTCTCACCAGTACTCAGTTCCAGAACATGAGGCCTCGCCTACACGGCAGAGAAGTAAGCATCCCTCAAAGCCTGAGTGGATTCCGCAGGTCAAGGGGAAAGTTGCAGCTTCCAGACGTGGAACCAAGGCAAAAGATAGTGCAGAGTAACAGAACTCCTGGAGCTACATTTGTTTTTTCTTTTAATTTTTATTATTTATTTATGATAGTCACAGAGAGAGAGAGAGGCAGAGACACAGGCAGAGGGAGAAGCAGGCTCCATGCACCGGGAGCCCGACGCAGGACTCGATCCCGGGTCTCCAGGATCGCGCCCTGGGCCAAAGGCAGGCGCCAAACCGCTGCGCCACCCAAGGATCCCTGGAGCTACATTTGTGACTCTCCTCTAATCAAGCCTATGAAATCTTAAAGAATATTTTCAGGCAGCTTCATCTTATTTTTTCCTGCCATCATTCTTCCTTCCCTTCCAATTTCTTCCTTGCTTCTTTTAGGTCATCTCAACTATCTTTTAAAAAAAATAATAAACCTTTTATTTTTTTAAGATTTCATTTATTTGACAGAGCAAGAGAGCGTGTGGATAAGCAGGGGGAGGGGCAGAGTGAGAGGGAGAGGCAGACTCCCCGCTGAGCAGGGATTCCTCTCCCACCCAAGGTGGGGGCTCTATCCCAGGACCTGGGATTATGACCTGAGCCAAAGGCAGATGCTTAACCATCTGAGCCATCCAGGCGCCCTCACCTCAACCATCTTCAGGAAACAGTGAGTGTGTGTGCGCACATGGGCATGTTGTTCATATGGCTTGACAGAGGAAAGACTCTGGGCAACAAGGAGGACAGGCTGGTCCAGACAGGTCTGAGCTGTGTCCCACAGCAGAGCTGCAGTTGCAGAATGGCAACTGGTAAAGTCCTGTCTTTCGCCATGTTCTGATCTTTCAAGTGCCTACCGCCGTGCTCAGACACAGGACTGCCTTCTCTAGACATTGTTCTGTGCTCCAGGGCACGCTACAAAATCTAGCCTGTGGATATTATTTTCTATCTGATTTGTCACACACAACTCCAGACTTTCAGCTTCTCTTGAAAAATCTGAAAACAGTGAGCCCCCACTGCCCTACGGCAGGGAGGCAGGGAATTAAGAGACAGTGCCTGCATTGGTCAGGGCATGTGTGCTCTTCAACTGCCAATCACCACCAAACATGCTTCATTTTTTTTTTTTTTTTTTTTTTTTTTTAAGCCACCAGTTCCTTCCTCTCCCCATTAAACTTACCTGCCCTGTATCCCAAACCAGTGGGGCTGGATCTCTACTGATGGATTAGCTTACCTAATCCATTAAATTAGTTAGTGCTAAACTGCTGAATGGGTAGGAACAAGTTAACTCCTTGGCTTAAGCCCTTGGAAGGGAAGAAAGTTGCTAAGGGAGAAAATGAGAAACAGCAGGAACTGCTTCCTGATGGCTTCGCTCCCACACCTGCAAAGACTGAGGACATACCCTATAGATTTCTTCGAGCAGCAGCTTGGCACAGTTCCTGCCGAGGTCCTCCGGAAGCACTGCTGCTCCCTGGCCCTGAGGGTTGGAGGCCAGTTCAGCACTGAGGAAAGTGCCATTGGTGGTCTCAGCAACCAGTGACAACCCAAAGCCTGGAGACCTGGGAAGTCAAAGGCACAGACATGAGTAGGGTTAATGGGGAGTTGGGGTGGGGGGCTCACATTCACCCACAAAAGGAAAAGAGAAGACAAACATCTTTTTGATGGCATTCTATCTGTCCACACCAAGCCCTACTAGAGTTCCTACTAGCTTATACTGGAAATACAAATGACCTAGTGAGAGCACACAGGGCAGGACCGGAAGATTGCACAAGTTGGCACAGCTTTTCCTGTTGGCCCTGCCTTCCTTTCCCGCACACCCCTACCCTGTGAAAGATCCTACTGTGAAAGTCTATAATGATCAATTGACATATAAAGTAACATTAACAAGGAATACCAGATACTAAGCACCTACTTATCACCAGTTTCTGAGCTAGGGGCTTTGATACCACAACTCAGTAAATATTACCACCCCCATATTACAAATGAGAAGTTAAGGGACGCCTGAGTGGTTCAGCAGCTGGGCATCTACCTTTGGCTCAGGGCGGAATCCCAGTCCCGGGATCGAGTCCCGTATCGGGTTCCCTGTAAGAAGCTTGCTTCTCTCTCTGCCTATGTCTGTGCCTCTCTCTGTGTATCTCTCATAAATAAAATCTTTTTTTTTTTCATAAATAAAATCTTTAAAAACAAACAAACAAAAACAAAAAACAAATGAGAAATTAAGCAACCAGCACCAAGTCCACATAGCTAGAAAGTGACCGTGATGCATTTCAAACACAGATCTTCCAGACTCCAAAGCCCACAAAAGTTCTCCACCACGGTACTCAGCCCTCAACCAATTCAGAAGGTATGCGTAGCCTGGAAACCACTGATGACAGCTCTTCTTCCAAAACACCAAGCTGGTTTCCCGTCACGAAAAGTCCCAAGCAAGCCAGAAAGGGCCTACAGACCTTCGTCTGAAGGAACATCTCTCGCTCAGATCTCATTTAATATAACCAATGAGCTGGCACTGTGTTTCTTCCGTTGTGTTCCTACCACCAACAGCCAGAAGCTAGCACCCTTCTTGTCCAGAATCATAGTGGACTCATTCACTCATGCATCCAGCAAACATTTGGGGGAAAGCTTCCACAGCCAGGACCTGGAGCACCATGTGCAAACACAAGAGTTCTTGCTCTCACAGAGCTTAGTGACAATCAGTTTGGCACAAAACAAAATCAGTCCACAGACAATAAATATACTACCTCACCATAAAATATCCAAGTTTGGCATCCCACAGTCATCTACTTTGTCCAGTGCCTTTTAAGAAAATATGTACTTCCCAGCAGTATACTCCGCATGTAATCACTATATATATGCCCCCTTTAACACAATTCAACACTTATGTTCCTAAAGCACTTTCTATGTGTCCAACACAAAACTAGCCAAAGTGCCTGTTGCAGAAAAACTATAAAATAATGTTACAAAATGTATATATGAGCTACCTTGGTCCTCAATTTCTTTAGAAAAAAAAAAATGCTGTCTATGCAGCCAAGGGTTAATAAACCTGCCAAGGGAAGGGCGTGAGTGAGAACAGAGGTTCTGGGGTGCTCTGAGTCATGCTTTACCACCTCACGCCATGCCACCCAGCCATCACACCATGGGACAATCTCAAGTAGCCTTTGAGTCCCTGGACCAGGAGGAAGGAGAGCATCCAGCTCAGCAGTCCAGGTTGTGGCACACGAATGAGAAAAGTAGAAAACAGGGAGACCGAACTAGAAGATAAGCTACCGTCGCTGCTTTAACCCGCTAACCTAGAGTTCCCGAGAACTTCCGAAATTTTTCCATTCACGTGAAGTTTTTGAGGTGTGTGTAGTTATTACAATAAACTTTGTATTTAATAAAGATTGTCCCACTTTGTTTTTTCTAAAACAAAAAAACAGAACAGAGAACACAGGAAGCCCTAGTGCATTCCTCCAATTTTCCTGCTCCGATCTGGGGTGTGTGTGTTATCAGGCCTGTTTCAAATTCTGAAAAGGCAGCTGGTCACCAGGTGACCTCACTGAAGATCTGCCTTAGTACAGTTCACAAGTGACAGCTTCCAAAACTTCCCAATTGGTAAAGGATTAGATTTGTTTAAAAGTCCTGACTGTGGGATCCCTGGGTGGCGCAGCGGTTTGGCGCCTGCCTTTGGCCCAGGGCGCGATCCTGGAGACCCGGGATCGAATCCCATATCGGGCTCCCGGTGCATGGAGCCTGCTTCTCCCTCTGCCTGTGTCTCTGCCTCTCTCTCTCTGTGACTATCATAAAATAAAAATAAAATTATAAAAAAAAAAAAAAAAAAGTCCTGACTGTGAATCAAAATGTGACAATGGGCAAATGTGCATACTGGTCAAAGAGCTGACACAGACCACTCAGAACTGCTGGTCCCCAAGGTTCTAGGTCATGGCCACATATCATACACTTTCAGTCTCAGAGTTCAATAAACCTCATTATGTGGATACCCCACAGAATCAAGGGAAAATACCCACTATGACTCCATAATTTCCTTAACAGTGAAGGAAGAATGCTTGTCACCTGTAACTTGAGATTTAGAAAACACAAACCTAACATCATGCATTGCTTTCACATGTAACGTTTTTTCAGTGGGGCTTCGAGTTGATGAGCTACAAACCTCCATCATGCCCATGTCTTGATCCACACGTGAGCTTCCTACTTACCCTTCGCAGGGATGGGACTGGACCACACACCAGCGTCAGCTGAGTCAATGGCTTTATAAAAAGCTGCACCACAGTTGGGGGCAGCGTGGCCTTCAGACCTGCTCCACTTCTTTCCTGGTCACCTTTATAGAGCCAGAGGCCAGACAGAGGAGACACTATGGAGAGCAAGCCACTCAGCTCCTGCTGCTACCTATGCTCCCCATTGCTCTGCAATCTCCTCTCCCCAGAGAGTGGCCAAGAGGAGAAAAAGGGAAGAGTGGCCTAGAGTGGCCTTAGCAGCATCAGCATCTCTGCAGTACCTACTGTGTGCCAGCCACTGCATTCATGCCTTACATATGTGATCTTTTAATCTTTACAGCAACCTAATGATGCTGGCCAGCATTATTACTCCTACCAAATGAGTGAGGAAAGCGCTGGTAATACCTTAGCAGCACACCAAAGGTTTGCGACCATCACTGACCTTTCTGAACACCTAGAAAGGGAGAGGTCTGCACACAAATTCTTTCCCAAGTGTACCTTCTGACACCCCCAACCCTGTTGCTCTCAATCATGAGCTGCACCCAGGTTGCTGGAATCACCTTCATCTTTCCTGTGGGCCTCGAGAGGTCAGAAATGCCCTAACAGGCTCAGCCCTCCTGTGGTCTCCCCCTTCTTTGGCTGAGGTCAAAGGAAAGCTCAGAGGAAAGGGCTCTGAGAAAGGATGGGCTGTGCTACTACTTAGTGAAAAAAAAAAACAAAAAAAAAAAAACACTGATTTCTGAACCCACGACAGCTGATCTCTGATGTTTCTTGTTTTTAGGAGACACAATCTACAAGCTTCAGACTCCAAGCATAATGACACTGTCGTTCACACTGAAATGATGCAGCAAAACAAAAACAGAAAACCTGCACACAACTAAAGTAAAACTGGCAAAATAGTCACTATTAACTACAGGTAGGACTAACACCCAAGTGTTCACTGGGCTAGCCTTTCAACTCTTCTGTATATGTAACATTTCCATAATAAAAAAAAATTAGTTTTTAATTGCTTCCCTAACTTATTGGTTGCTAAATATACAAAGCCTAGAACAAGTATTTTCATTACACATATCATCATTAACTTTTTACTTTCTAAAATGAGGTTTTCCACAAAGGCTCTAGCTAAACCCAAGTTGAGTCTGCAATAACAACTTTCTTTGGCTCTATGGGTGTTGTTCCCCTTGATGGAGAGAGAGGCTGACTGACACAGACCAACAAGGGATATTTTCCCCTGAACTGTTATTTACTCAGAGTAGAACTTGTTTGCTTTAATTTTTTGTGGGAAGAGATGGGATTTAAAGCCAGAGGCACTGTTTATTAACAGCTGTGTTTTAACTCCTCCCAGCTAGGGTCTGGACCCCTCATCTCCAGCGCTGGCCACTGCAGTGCTTTTCACGTGACAGGTGCTCTAAAGGTGCTGGCTGGTGACAACAGCAGAAAGTCAAGAGGACATTGATTCTGGAATCACTCTTCCTGTCAACACAGACCTGGCAGCTTTCACTTCAATCAGGACAGGAGTGTGAAAAAGTTTGGTTAGCTGCAGAAATAAGCTCTAAAAATGTACACTTACTTCCCAGAGTTGATTCCTTTCATGTGGTCTGTGTAAATATAGATATCGGGTATAAACTTGTTGAGGATGCTCCTTGCAGAATCCACAATCCGGTTTGCCATCTGAGGTGACACACGCACGGAGTACCTGTGATCCACGGTTAAGGGTGCCATTAACTCCAGACAGAGGAAGGTCTGTTACGAAGCCAGCGGCTCTTTGTGGAACTATATGATATAATGGGACTTCTAACGCCATTCTATTTTCCAGCTGTATTTAATTGCTTACCTTTGTAATACCATAACTTGATTTTTAGTTATTTTCATTTATTATTATTGTACCATAATTTATTATGAAACAATCACAATGAAAAACACCCAGAAGTAGAGAGTTGGAGAGTATAAAATAAGAGTTCTCAAGCCTGCTCTAGACTTCCTACCTGATGCCCTCCCCTCCTAGAAATGGCTCAACCCAATTTTGGAATAAGAAACAGCCTGCCTGTCTGGGATGAGCCAGACTCCCTTTGAAGTAAGTGTTTTCTGACCATCCCCACTGGTGTAACCAATGAGTCTTTCTTTTGCAAACCTAAGGCCAGAAGAGATACCACACTGGGGCTCACATGGGCCAATCTCAATCTACCCCACCCCCATGTGTTGACAGGAAAAGCAGAAAAAGATTAGTGACAGAGCGTATGGTAGCTGTTTATAAAGACCTAACAGGTTTGTTGCAACTCACAGAGCTTATTTTCAATTATTTAAGTGTCAGTTACTCCATTTGTGGATGCTACAAGCTTCTCACAGCTATTACCTTATAATCAAAATATTGGTAATTAGCACTTTACACCAGGGCACCCCTAGAAAGAAGAAGAGGAAGATACATAAACTCAAGTGAAAAGCCTGGAGTTTCATTTTCTTATTTATTTTTTTTTTGAAAGAGAGAGAGCGCACGGGGTTGGGAGGGCCAGAAAGAAAATCTCAAGCAGGCTCCACAACCAACATGGAGCCCGACATGGGGCTCAATCTCACAGCCCTCAGACCGTGACTTGAGCTGAAGTCCAGAGTCAGATGTTTAACTGAGCCACCCAGGCGCTCCTGAAAAGGCTGATTTTTAAAGAAGTAGAAACAATTACCTAAAATTAGACTTTATTACAAAGACTGGCTCCCCTCAACGTCACAAATCAAAAAATAAGTATGGAGTACTTTCAATGTGCAACGTTTGGTCGAGAGGTGGCTACATACAGGTGGCTACATACGTGGGGTCAAGGGCTAAAGAAACAGAAAAGTAACAACATGTGATCTTCTCACTACTCTGACACACACACACCCCGTGGCAATCCAGTGAGGAAAACAAGATGCGTGGTCTGCCCATTCCAGCCCAACTGTTCAAAAATTACTGTCAATGACACATTCAATGTTCATTTGAGCTGCAGAAATGAAATGCTCAGCGACTGCAAAGAACCTGGCTGGCATCTATCTCCCCTCCCTGATACATCCTGCACCCTCCACTGAAAGATCCATCTTCCTCATACGAGCAAGAACCCACAGTTAGCTAGCCCAGGCCTCCCAGGCCTCACGGGCAGTCTGCTTGGTGCCTGTCCCCACCCTGGCACCATCACCCCCTCTACTCACCCAAACTGTCCAGATGCATCTGAACTGCCTTCCTTCCTCCTTCCCTCATTCTCCCAGAGGCCCTCCAGCCAGCACCAGCCCATGGTCTCCACCTGGCCTTGCCATATGTCTTCCTTCATTTACACACATACTGTCCTTGCTCATCAACAAGACCACATGTTTCATAAGAAGAAGGACTCTGCTTTTGTACAGAGTAGAGCTCTCTGAGGACTCTCATACCCTATTTTTGTACTCAGAAATACTCAATAAATATTTGACTTGACTCAAAGGACAAACCTGAAATGAGGAAAGAGCAAAGAGGATTTTTCAATACACACACAAGGCCCACTTACATCACCACCTCTCTGTCCAGAATGTACTTTTGACCACCAGCAGCTTAGACAAACAGTCCCGGGTTTCATACCCTTTGGACCGGGTGGGTGCTGCCCTTCTGAGCCTAATGCTGCCCACTCTCCCGAGGAGAGCATGGATATCACTATTCTGACATATAATCCCACAATATTCATGGCTCCCAAAGTTCTTTCAGGTACATTAGCAACTGATCTTATGCTCACAGTGACCCTGTGGGCCAGTTCTGGGGCTTCCAGTGAGCATAAGCTGGTCACAGAAGTGAGATACAAAATTAAACAGATGCAACTTAACAAAGACAACCCTCCTCCTTCCAACCTTGAGATGCGGAAACCAGGTGGGTAACTCTGCCAACTCAGGGCCAGTGGAGTCCTATTCCAGAATCCTGGCAGTGGAGAGGGACAAGGTGGCTTTATGCCAGAGTCACTGTGAAACCACTCAGCTTGGTGTGGACGCCCTACAAAGGAATGGCTAAGAGTTCTAGAATCAGACCACCTGTGTTCAAGTCCTTGCTCCAGCAAACTGCATCATTCTGGGCCTGGGGTGTGTTCATCTTCTCATCAGTAAGAGAAGGATAAATCACAATATTCTTCTCCCAAGGTTTGGAGGCTCAAATGAAATAATGCACGTAAAGTACTTAGTGGTAGCTGGTGTGATGTAGGAGCCCAGTAAACGCCAGCTACTGCTTTCCTTACTGTTAGTCCAAAATTCAAATCCCGGAGTAGATTCCCATCCTTTCAGGAATCAGAGATCCCTGGGAATCTGATAAAAGCTATGGACACTCCCTCAAGAAACAGGCACATGTAATTTTGCAGACAATTTCAGGGGATTGTGAATCTCCTGGAGCCCAAATATGAATATCATTTTTAAGAATATTTTATTCATTCATTCATTCATTCATTCATGAAAGACACAGAGAAGAGAGGCAGAGACACAGGCAGAGGGAGAAGCAGATTCCCTGCAGGGAGTCTGATGTGGCCTTGATCCCAGGACCCCGGGATCACGCCCTCAACCAAAGGCAGATGCTCCACCACTGAGCCACCCAGAGGTCCTGATATGAATACCATATTAAGAAATTATATCTAAGGGAAAGGAAATCAGTTGTCCTACAAATTCCAACTCCCTCCCATCTTCTGCCTCCACCCAGCTTTTTCATGTGACTCTCATGTACCAAGTCATGAGCTTCTGGCAGAGTGCCACAAACTGAAAACAGAGTGTTCCCTTCTCCCCACCACCCCTCCTCAGGCAGGGAGAGAATGAGTGGGTGGCATTAAATCAAAGGTAACCACACTGTCCAGTCACTGTGGCTCCTTCCCAGACCCTGGACAGGTGGTCAGCGAGGGAGAAGATGTGCTCTGGGGGGTAATTCAGTTCAAGCCACAACCACCCACAAGAGCAGGGCCAGTTCTCCCAGCCCAAGCCCTCCTATGGGGACTACAACCTCCAAACTCAGACCAACAGTTAACCAGATTTGCAAGTAAAAAAACCCACAAAACCAACTAAAGCTTTTTTTCCAAAGGCAGCTCTTTTTTCCCAGGCTCCAAAACTGGCCAAGAAGGTGATCTTAATTCAAACCCACATTCCACTGAGATGTTTGTGAAAGGGGCAGCTCTGGAGACCAGTGGCTGGAATGTCTGGTTTGCAGACAAGAATCTAAGCAAGGGCACTTGCATCTACTTTCTTGGGGAGTTGGGAGGAAGGCTGTACAGGCCTGATGTGTCAGGGAGATTCAGTTGTCTGAGCTTCAGAACCAAGCAAGAGTCTTCCTGGCACCAGTTCTATCTAGGGAAGGCATGAAGACCACCAGAGGGAGAAGCCAGGAGCGAAGAGGGTTATACCCCAGCGCTCGGGCTCTTTACGCTTTTGTGTTCTCCTCTGTACAATCCCCAAGGCTTCCTCCTTTCTCAGCGTCCTCATCAAAGGCTGACTCATGAGGCGTTTGCACACCCAGTACTCCAAGTACACTGGGACCCCAGTGGGACAGTCTCTCTGGAACCCACATAGTTACAAGACTGTGTCAAAACAAACAGAGTACACTCTGGAAATCACATTTCCAGACTACAGAGAATGGATTCCAAGCAGAGTTTACCGCCACAACAGAGTGGTAAAGAAACAAATCTCAAATGAGAAAAAACAAAGTGAAACAGCCCAGAGTGTGGCACGTAAGATTTCGTGTGCAAGGTTATCAACTGCAGCATTTTCAGCAACAATGAAAAATGGAAAGCAACTCAATGATCGCCAACAGGACTTCATTCTGGGTGTAAACAGTAAAATACGGTGTGCCTGTTAACAAGAATGGGGTTGAGCTATAAGCTACTGACATGGTCAAGTAGAAAAGGCATATTTAGTTAAAAATAATCAAAATAGAAACCTACCTACTTGCATGGCATCTTCATTTCTCCATGGAGAACATCACCTCAGAAAGTCAGTTTAACTATATGCATCAATCTGGGGGCTCGCAGGACAGAAACTTCCTCCCCACCCCGGGGTCCACTCTCTCCTCATTTTTACCAAGCATGGCCCTGAGACGCACCCCAGGATAGCTGAGCAGAGAAGAAGCCACCATCCCTCGAAGCTCTGCTATACCTTCCTCTTATCTGGAGGATTTCTATAGAGAACTTAGGGCAGCAGCCTTTTATCTCAACAACGGCCTTCTCCACCTGCACTGTGCAGACCACCCAGGTCCCCTCATTGCTTACTATTCAAGCTAATCAAGCCCTCTCCAAACTTCTCTTCCCCCAAGTAGGACCACCTCCAAGCCTCCTGAGACACACAAAACTGGACTTTAAGCACCTATGTCACCCCTGAGAAGTGCACATCTACCTCTTTTGTCAATGTCTCACAGGGAAAGCCATCACCCAACCCCATCCAGCCCCCCACCTCCAACACCCGCCCTCACTCAGATCTTGTCGGCACCTAGAATTGTACAAGATTCTCAAGATTCTTGACAAGAGGGGATCCCTGGGTGGCTCAGTGGTTTGGTGCCTGCCTTCAGCCCAGGGAGTGATCCTGGAGTCCCGGGATGGAGTCCTACATCGGGCTCCCTGCATGGGGCCTACTTCTCCCTCTGCCTGTGTCTTTGCCTCTCTCTCTCTCTGTCTCATGAATAAATAAATAAAATCTTTAAAATTAAGGAAAAAAAAAGATTCTTGACAGAGCAGACGTTCAACAGACTGAGCCACAGCACCTGGAAGTTATCATCTTAATGTGGAATTTCTCTAGAAAATTACTGACTTTGGAATAAAAGCCAACTTGTCAGCATGGCCTTCAATCTTCACTGGCTCCTGCCCTATCTTTCACATTCCATCTTCTACTACCAAACACCACTGACAGACCTGCATTCAGTCCACACTGCAAAGCCTGCCACCCCCAAAACTTCTGTGCACCACTGTGTCTACACAGGCCCACCCTTGTGCCTGAAGCACCCCTTTCTTGCTCCACTTCACAGGCCTCTATTGCTCAAGGTTCAATCCAAATACTCTCCCTTTCTCTAAGAGAACATAGAGGTTAAAAGCCTGGGTTGCAATCAGCACTCAAATCCCAGCTACGTCATTATCAACAGTGTGATGTAGACTCAAACTCTTTAAGCCTGTGAAGCCTCAGTTTCCCCATCTGCAAAACAGAACTCAAGTAAATTTAGAGTCACTTGGAGGCTTCAAAACAAAGAATATAAAATGTAAATGGATTAAATTCCATAATGAAAAGTAGCTGAATGGGTAAAACAAGATCCAACCATATGCTGTCTGTGAAAGACTCACTTTAGAAATAAGGAGAGGGGGATCCCTGGGTGGCGCAGCGGTTTGGCGCCGGCCTTTGGCCCAGGGCACGATCCTGGAGACCCGGGATCGAATCCCACATCGGGCTCCCGGTGCATGGAGCCTGCTTCTCCCTCTGCCTATGTCTCTGTGTGACTATCATAAATAAATAAATAATTAAAAAAAAAAAAAAAGAAAGAAATAAGGAGAGGGATCCCTGGGTGGCGCAGCGGTTTAGTGCCTGCCTTTGGCCCAGGGCGCGATCTTAGAGACCCGGGATTGAGTCCCACGTCGGGCTCCCAATGCATGGAGCCTGCTTCTCCCTCTGCCTATGTCTCTGCCTCTCTCTCTCTCTCTCTGTATAACTATCATAAATAAAAATTTTTAAAAAAATAGAAATAAGGAGACATATAAGCTGAAAGTGAAGATGTTCCATGCAAATGGGAACCAAAAGAGAGTAGGGGTGACTATACTTCCATTACACAAAATAGATTAAGTCCAAAAAGACTTTAAAGTCACAGGAAACAAAGAAGTGAATACAATGATAAAGGGTCAAATCAACAGAAAGATGTAACTATAAACATAGATGCACTCAATACCAGATCACCTAAATATATAAAGCAAACATCAGAACATCTGAATAGAGAAACAGCAATACAACAATAATATTAGACTTCTTACCCCACTTTCAATAATGGATAGAACATCCAGGAAGAAAATCAATAAGGCAACAGGAGACTTGAATAACATTATAAACCAAATGGAACTAAGAGACATCGACAGAACATTTCACCCAGTGAACATCGACAGAACATTTCACCAGTAGCAGGATACACATTCTTCTTACATGGACACAGAACACTCTCCAGAATCACATGGTAGGTCACAAAACATGTCTTAACAAGTTTAAGAAGGCTGAAATCACCTCAGGTACCTTCTGCAACCACAATGGAATCAAACTAGATGTCAATAACAGGAAGAAAATGAGAAAATTCACAAACAAATGAAAATGAGTGCATTCTTGAACAAACATGGGGTCAAAGAAGAAATCAAAAGGGAAATTAGAATGAAAACACGGGGATCCCTGGGTGGCGCAGCGGTTTGGCGCCTGCCTTTGGCCCAGGGCGCGATCCTGGAGACCCGGGATCGAATCCCACGTCAGGCTCCCGGTGCATGGAGCCTGCTTCTCCCTCTGCCTGTGTCTCTGCCTCTCTCTCTCTCTCTGTGACTATCATAAATAAAAAAGAAAAAAAAAAAGAAAAAAAAAAAGAAAATGAAAACACAATATACCAAGTTCTATGGGACAAAGCAAAAGGAGTACTAAGAAGGAGTTTTATAGTGATACACAACTACATTCTTTCTACAAAAGAAGAAAGATCTCAAATAAACAGAATAACTTTACACCTCAAGGAATTAGAAAAAGAACAAACTAAATCCAAAGTTAGCAGAAGGAAAGAAATAACAGAGTAGATATAAATGAAACAGAAAAGTGAAAATCAATAGAAAAAAAAATCAATGAAAGTAGGAGTCTTTTAAAAAGATAAACATATTGATAAACCCTTAGCTAGACTAAGAAAAAAAAGACTCAAAAATCAGAAATGAAAGAGGAAACATCACAACTGATGCCACAGAATTTTTTTAAGGTCATAAATAAGGTGCTATTATGAACAATTATATATGCCAACAAACTGGACAACCTAGAAGAGATGGATAAATTTTACCAAGTCTGCATCTAAACTAGAGCTTGAACAGAACAATAACAAGGAGACTGAATCAGTAACTAAAAACCTTGCAAAAAGAAAAGCTGAAGACCAGATGGCTTCACCAAATGAATTCACTGGTGAATTCTAACATTTAAAGAATAATCAATATCGATCCTTAAGCTTCCAAAAATATCGAAGAGGGAACACTTCCAAATTCATTTTATGAGTCAGCATCACCCTGATAACCAAAGCCAGACCTTAAAGACACTACAAGAAAAGAAAGCTATGGGCCAATATCCCTGATAAACACGGATACAAAAGTTATCAACAAATTTTAGCAAATTAAATTCAATGAGGGCAGCATTGGTGGCTCAGTTGTTTAGCGCCACCTTTGGCCCAGGGTGTGATCCTGGAGACCCTGGATCAAGTCCCGCATCGGGTTTCCTGCATGGAGCCTGCTTCTCCCTTGCTTGTGTCTCTGCCTCTCTCCCTCTCTCTCTGTGTCTCTCATGAATAAATAAATAAAATCTTTAAAAAAAAAATTAAATTCAACGATACACTGAAAGGATCATACAACATGACCAAGTAGGATTTATTTCTGGGATACAAGGATGATGCTACAATGCAAATCAATTAATGTGTTATACCACAGTAACAGAATGAAGGGCAAAAATCACGACTATCTCAACACATGCAGAAAAAGCATCTGACAAAAGTCAACACTCTTCCATAACTAAAAATGCTCAACAAATTAAGTATGGAAGAAATACTTACCTCAACACAATAAGGACCATACATGAAAAGCCCACAGCTAACATCATCCTCAGTGGTGGAAAACTCAAAGCTTTTCTTTATAAGTTAGAAGAAACCACAGATGCCATGCCTATTCAACATGCAACTGTAAATCCTAGCCACAGCAATGAAGCAAGAAATGAAAGGAGTCCAAAGTAGAAATGAAGAAGTAAAATTGTCTGTCTGCAGATGACATGATCATATATGCAGAAAACACCAAAGATGTTATCTCCCCACCAAAAAACCTACTGGAATAAATGAAGTTTTAAAAGTTGCAACTTGCCTTTCTGTACACTAACAATAAATTATCTGAAAAAAAATAAAATCAAGGAAATAATCCTATCTACAATGGCATCCAAAAAAAACCCTAAATACTTAGGAATAAATTTAACCAAGAAGGTGGGATCCCTGGGTGGCGCAGCGGTTTGGCGCCTGCCTTTGGCCCAGGGCGCGATCCTGGAGACCCGGGATCAAATCCCACATCGGGCTTCCGGTGCATGGAGCCTGCTTCTCCCTCTGCCTGCGTCTCTGCCTCTCTCTCTCTCTCTGTGACTATCATAAATAAATAAAAATTAAAAAAAAAATTTAACCAAGAAGGTGAAAGACTTGTATACTAAAAAGTATAAAACACCTATGAAAGACATTTTATTTTTTAATTTTTTAAAAAAGATTTTATTTATTTATTCATGATAGACAGAGAGAGAGAGAGAGAGAGAGAGACAGAGACACAGGCAGAGGGAGAAGCAGGCTCCATGCCGGGAGCCCAATGCGGGACTCGATCCCAGGACTCCAGGACTGTGTCCTGGGCTAAAGGCAGGCGCCAAACACCGAGCCACCCAGGGATCCCCTATTTTTTTAAGATTTTATTTATTCATTCATGAGAGACACACACACAGAGAGAGAGAGAGAGAGAGAGAGAGAGAGAGGCAGAGACACAGGCAGAGGGAGAAGCAGGCCCCACGCAGGGAGCCTGATGTGGGACTCGATCCCAGGTGTCCAGGACTATGCCCCAGGCCAAAGGCAGGTGGTAAACCGCTGAGCCACCCAGGGATCCCCGAAAGACATTTTAAAAAATACAAATAGGGATCCCTGGGTGGCGCAGCGGTTTGGCGCCTGCCTTTGGCCCAGGGCGCGATCCTGGAGACCCGGGATCGAATCCCACATCAGGCTCCCGGTGCATGGAGCCTGCTTCTCCCTCCGCCTGTGTCTCTGCCTCTGTCTCTCTGTGTATGACTATCATAAATAAATAAATAAAATAAATAAATAAATAAATAAATAAATAAATAAATAAATAAATAAATAAATAAATAAAAATAAATAAAAAATACAAGTAAGTAGAAAGACAGATGATGTTCATGGACTGAGAGAATTAATATTCTTGAAATGTCCATACTATCCAAAGTTACCTACAGACTCAATGCCATCCCTATCAAAATCCCAATGATATTTTTTATAAAATAATAGACACAAAATAAAGGATACAGAAAAACAATCCTAAAATCTATGTGGAACCACAAAGGACTCTAGATACCCAAAGCAATTCTGAGCAAGAAGAACAAAGCTGGAGGCATCAAGAGTTCCTGATTTCAAAATATATTACTAAGCTACAAGAGTCAAAACAGCAGGGTACCGGCATAAAAACATGCAGAGCAATGCAATAGAATAGAGTCCAGAAATAAACCTACACATATCTGTTCAACAGATTAACACCACAAAGAAAAATCAACTCAAAATGGATTAAAGATAAACTTAAGACCTAACACCATGAAAGAAAACACAGAGGAAAAGCTTTTAGCACTGGCAATGCTTTCGTGGGTGGAATACCAAAATAAGGGCAAAAGAAACAACAAAGTGAAAAGGCAACCCACAGAACGAGAGAAAATGTTAATTCATACCTCTGATTAACATCCAAAATATATAAGAAACTCATACAACTCAACAGAAAAAAAGTAAAAATAAAATAACCCAGGGGCCCCTGGCTGGTTCAGTGGGTGGAGCATACAACTCCTGATCTCAGGGTTGTGAGTTCGAGGCCCACTCAGTGTAGAGATTACGTAGAAATAAAATCTTAAAAATAAAACAGCCCGATTAAAAAATGGGCAAAAGACCTGAATAAATATTTCTCCACAGAAGACCAGATGTGTTCATTCATGTGGACAAGTGCTCAACATCACTCATCATTAGAGAAATGCAAATCAAAACCACAATGAGCTATCACCTCAGACCTGTTAGGGTAGCTATTATCAAAAAACAAAAGATAGGGCAGCCCGGTGGCTCAGTGGTTTAGCACCGCCTTCAGCCCAGGGCGTGATCCTGGAGACCTGGGATGGAGTCCCAGGTCGAGATCCCTGCATGGAGCCTGCTTCTCCGTCTGCCTGTGTCTTTGCCTGTCTCATGAATACATAAATAAAATATTTTTTAAAAAAAGAGAGAGAGATAACAAGTATTGCTGACAGTGTGGAGAAATGGGAATCCTTACACACTGTTGAGGGGAATGTAAACTGGTGCAGCCACTACGGACAACAGTATGGAGGTTCCTCAAGAAATTAAAAACAGAACCACCATTTGATCCCACAGTCTCACTTCTGGGTACATATGCACAGAAACTGAACACACTTCCACATTCATTTCAACTTTATTCACTATAGCCAAGACATGGAAGCAAGCTAAATGTCCAATGAAAGATGAATAAAGAAAATGTAAAAAAAAAAAAAAAGAAAATGTACTATTTCCATACAATGGAATATTATTCAGCCTTAAAAAAAAAAGTAAATGTTGTC
This sequence comes from Nyctereutes procyonoides, assembly GCF_905146905.1. Classification (NCBI taxonomy): domain Eukaryota; kingdom Metazoa; phylum Chordata; class Mammalia; order Carnivora; family Canidae; genus Nyctereutes; species Nyctereutes procyonoides. The sequence goes on along the minus strand of NW_026575146.1, from coordinate 59,630,257 downwards.
ATTTGTGACATGGGTGAACAAGGAAAACAGTGTGCTAAGTGAAATAAGACAGACACGAAGAACAAATACTACGTAATTCCATTTATAGAAGGAATCTAAAATAGTCATAGTCACAGAAGCAGAGTAGACTGGTGGTTGCCAGGGGATGGAGGGAAGGGCAATGGGAGATGTCAGTCAAAGGGCATAAAGTTTCAGTTATGCAAGATGATTAAGTCCTACAGATGTACCATGTACCGTAATGCCTGCATTATATACTTAAAAATTTGCTAAGATAATTATACTGGAGTTTAAAAAATAAATTCTTGTTGTTTTAGTAAAACATTCATTCATTCATTCATTCATTCATGCATTCATTCATTCATTTATTTATAATGCAAGCAAGTGGAGAGGAGGGCAAAGGGAGAGACGGAATCCCAGGCAGACTCCAAGCTGAGTGTCAAGCTCAGAGCCCAACACAGGGCTCGATCCCACGACCCGGAGATCATGACCTGAGCCGAAATCAAGAGTTGGATGCTCAACCAACTGAGCCACCTAGGAGCCCCAGTAAATCTTTTTAAATTTACTGAGAGGGGATCCCTGGGTGGCTCAGAGGTTTAGCGCCTGCCTTTGGCCCAGGGCACGATCCTAGAGTCCTGGGAGCGAGTCCTGCATCGGGCTCCCGGCATGGAACCTGCTTCTCCCTCTGCCTGTGTTTCTGCCTCTCTGTGTGTGTGTGTCTATCATGAATGAATAAATAAATAAATAAATAAATCTTAAAAAAAAAAATTACTAAGAGAGTAGGTCTATGCCAAGTGTTATATCACAAAAAAATTAAAGTGTGAAAAATTTTTTTAAAAAGAGCAGAAAGTAACTTTTAGAGTTAACATATATGTTCGTGGCACTGACGACACTGCTTGTATATGCTCATCACACTGCTGGTTTCACAGGTATATACTCATCTACAAACTCATCAAGTTGGGACACCTGGCTGGGTCAGCAGTTAAGCGTCTGCCTTCAGCCCAGGACGTGATCCTGGAGTCTTGGGATGGAGTCTCACATCGGGCTCCCTACATGGAGCTTGCTTCTCCGTCTGCCTGTGTCTCTGCTTCTCTCTCTGTGTGTCTCTCATGAATAAATAAATAAAATCTTAAAAAAAATAAAAAATATACTGTAAAAAAAAACTCATCAAGTTGTACATATTAACTATCTATAGCCTTTTTATGTAAATCGTAACATCAATAAAGTGTTTTTTTAAAAAGAAACTAAAAGTATATAGTTATATTATCAGAGTGCATGCTGAGTAACCACTTAATAAGTAAATATTATTCATGCTCTCCTACATCTTCCAGACAAAATGTGCCATCCTCTATCTCTGCTCCCCGAACCCATCGTGCATCCATCTACACCATTTTACACATTCTATCAGAATAACATATTTGCACATATTACCCTCATCAGATGACAAGCTTTGCTGGGGGAGGGACTACAGTACGTTGGTGGCCCCTAAACCAAAGCGCTCAGGGGAACAGCACATACCATGGAGTTATCTGCTTTGGCCTGAACTCAAAACAAAACAAAACAAAACAAAACACAAGGAATGGATCTGTCTAGTCACAGTAACACAGACAATAAAACATCGTATCTCAGCCAACAATTACAATTTCACTGTTAAGACTTCTCCAAGACTATTGTCAGAAAGTAAATAACTCTGGGAAGAAGTAAATTGTTATGAGTCATTCTTATCTTCGTGAGGCAAATGAAAGATAAGAAATCTAAATCAAGTCCAAAGGATACGCAGTCCCTCTGATTCGCTTGATTTTTCCTGGATCTGTGAGCTGAATGGGCTTCAGGACCTTCCTCACAGGACACGAGAAGAACACCTCCCCTCCTCCTCCAGGAGGCATTCCTCGTCGCACCACCTGCACAGGTGTTGCGAAAGAAGAGGTGAGAATTTGGCAGAGCAGGTGACCCTGACACCCAACCTGGTTGGTTTACACCAAAAGTTCTTCCTTAGAGCACAGCTAGCACTTCTGTATCCAACGTGTCAATCCTTTCAAGATTATCGGCACCAAGCAGGGACACCGAAAGGTGAGGCAAAAAGAGGAGCCGACACAGGGCCAGCATGTCCCAGGCCCAGTCAGGCAGGCTTCACTACCAGGGCCTGTGCCCTCATTCTTACGAGCAACTAGCGTGGCTCATTAGCCCATCCCATTTCTGAACCATCAGGAATCCATTTTTCCTCCCAATGCAATTAATGAAACTAAATTAAATAAAAATGAAGTAATTTCCCTTGTTTAAAACGTTAACTTAAGTAGAGATGCTAAACGGCTTAAGATATCCAGTTAACTTATCGATACAATAATTGATAATAGTTACTGGTATCATATTGAGAATAATTCCTTTTGACAGCAAACAAATGGATGCTTAAATTACTTCCAGGTTTTGAAAACACTAAAAATTCTCAGAAGCATCTAGGTTCGGAGGCCCAAGACACAAATTACACCTAGATGATCTTGCTCAGAGAGGGAGTGTGGCCAAAAGACTGGATGCACAGCTTACCAGTGGAAGTGCCATGAGGAATAAAGGAGTTAATACACATGAACACTTACAACATTGCCTATCATACACAAAGTAAGTACAACATAATCGGTGCTACTGCTGTCACTGCTCGAGACCCTTTACAGCTTAAAGTCTGTAATGTTTGGTTCAGGACTCCTGAGGGTCTTCTCAATGGTGACTTCAAATGTGACACACACAGACACACTGCATCCTATAGCTCTTCCAATGAGTTAATAAGAGAATATTTTTCACATATTTACAGCTAACAATGTGTACATTCTTACCTTTAGCTCAAATGATTCACCGTCAATTCCAAACTGCTTCAACAGAGGGAGGGCTGTTGCCTTAAGAACATCAACCTGTAAAATTATTTAAGAAAAAAAAAAAGTTTAATTAAACCTTGAGAGGCACCTGGGTGGCTCAGTCAGTTAACTGCCATCAGCTCAGGTCCCCAGGATTGAGCCCTGCATCAGGCTCCCTGCTCAGTGGGGAGTCCACTTCTCCCTCTCCCTAGCATGTGTGTGTACTCTCTCTCTCTGCCAAATAAATAAATAAAATCTTTTAAAAAATAAAAAATAACCCTTAAGAGGTAGAAAAAATAAAGAGCCCAGGAAGCAGGATGAGGTTTAGCAATTGGGTAAATGATGTGCTCCTATGAAGAGAAAGCACACTGACTTACAACTGAGGGCGAAGGCCTGCTCTGCTCCAAAGTAAGGCTGCAATTTTACAAAAAGCCACTGGCTTCTCCGAGCCCCTCTTCACTTACTTTATAGCATCATAAGCCTACCCTACAAGTCACCGTGAGGACCACATATATCAGGCAAAAAGCACTGAGAAATTGCTGGGCTCATTCAGAAAACAAACTAGGATTTCTGCTCATTCTGGGTGTTTTGTTTTGTTTTTAATTTATTTAAGAGAGAGAGCTCTAGGGTTGGGGGGGTGCAAGGGAAAGAGATAATCTTCAAGCAGACTCCCTGACTCCAGGCTCCATCCCAGGACCCTGAGATTATGACCTGAGCCAAAACCAAGAGTCAGCTGCTTAACCGATTGAGCCACCCAATGGTCCTAACTTCCATCATTCTTATAGGCATAAATGCTATGGAAAAAAATATCAGCATTACTTTTTCTGACATGGTTATTTAATATTTAAAGTTGGTAGCACTCCAAGCAAGGCAAACCAAATGAACCATCCAACCTGAGCTGGGGCTACCTGGGGATCCTGCAATGCCTACCACATGGGCAGTTAAAGAGGAGGTGGTGTGCCCGCAAGGGGGTGGGGGCAGACTGGGAACAGCAGCTTCAAACTCCAGGAAGCAGCACAAATCCCAGACTATGATGACAATACCCAGGGTAGGGCTGTGCCAAATGTTGCTGTTCCTCCTCATTCAGAGCTCCTGGGACACCTGGGGTCCTCTGCTTACTTATCTGTGGATTCCCCAGAGGGAACAGGATGACATTCAAATCTGGTCAGCTAACCAGTCAGTGAATGTTGTCTCAACAGCAAGTTGAAGGAAAGGGAAGGAAAATGACTCCTTCCTTGTTCCCAATGCAATAGAGCTGTTCCTCAGCCTGCAGGGGCTGGCCTGTCAGCCAGCACTGAGGGCAGGCAGCTGCAGCAAGGCACATAGGGAAAAAGTCCTGGTCAGAGTTCAGACTCTGCCTCCAGTTAGCTGGTGGCCTCAGCTCAGAAAATCCCAAACTGTCTGAACTTCTTTGTCTCTATGGTAAGGGGGCTCAGCCTGGAGCAACTCTAACATGCTGGGATTCAGCAGAATGATACTCCAATAAGGCTTCACAGCACAGAACAGGCCCCAACTAAATATTTTGATACCACAAAATTAACCAGAAGCAGAAATGACCTGGGAAGCCTAGGAACGTGTTCGGAATAGATCAGGTGGGGCAGAAGCAGTTATGGGGAAAACCCATTAAAGATTAGCTCATTTCATTAAATATTAAAGCTAAACACATGTTAAAAACTTAAAATACGCATTCAGGGTTACCACAACAGGGAAGTCAGTCCGAGTAGAATACAGGACAGCTGAGGAGAAGGCCAAACTAGACTCTGGGAAAAGCGAGGGAGGTACCAACACAAGTAGCTCTGCTGTCACGACTCCCAGGAACTAGGCACCCACCAGCTCTCCTGGGAGGAAAGAAAGGCAAGAAGACGGCACATCCCACCCATACTTGGATTCAGAAGGATGAGGTGAAGTGACTGTGAAGGTCAGCTGGAAGCCCTGGTGTAACCCGACACGTGGCCCTGTCTCCTGGCTCTCTCTCCACTTGACACAGAGGGCAGGTATCTTGGTGCAGGGGGACTAGGACCAGGAAAGCAGATGTGGACTTGAGTCCCTCTCTGCCTCTTACCTGCTGTGACACCAGAAAACTCCCCCTGCAGCCCCAGGGCTTTGGGTGCCTCCTATATAACGGGAGGGGCTAGAATGGATGTGCCCCCCTGGCTCTGCAGAGTCTCTAATTTTAGCAGAGTGAGGGAAGTCTGCAAGTTCTGCTCAAGGAAAACAGAGCTGTAACTCTGATTACAAGCAAGTCTGACCCAGGTGGCACCTGAGGGCAAAGGCTTATCCTTCAGGTCAGTGGATCGGTCGACAGACAGAAACATGACCAGATCCGAGCCAAAAAGAAAAAAGGAAGAAACCCGCTCCCAGCTACCTTGTCCAAAACAGTGATAAGAAAGAACATCCACCTCACAGGGTTGGTGTGAGAATTAAACAAGTAAGGATGCATACACATGAACCCAGGTTCACCCAGAAGAACACCCAGCACACAGCAGACGTAACTGTACTTCTCTTCTCCTCCCAGGAGGGAACTAAAGAAGACTAGAATCTTCACTTGCCTTTTGGCCGGCTTGTCTGCACCAATAAATACCTACAGGCAGCTCTGGTGCAGAATCACCGAGATTTAGAGGATACCTCTTTAACTTTTCTTCCAAGAATCTCTCCCCACTCCCAGTCTTTTCGTCCCCGGGAGGAAAATGTCCCTATTCCTGCACAATGCTCACCCCATCACTTCCACCGTCAACCTCACCCCTCCACCTGCTGTAGTGAACCTTATAAACACCCCACTCCTTTTAATGGTTTTTTTTTTTAAGATTTTTTTTTAATTTATTCAGAGAGAGAGAGAGAGAGAGAGAGAGAGAGATCTCGGTGCTGCGCCACCAAGGCTGCCCATATTTTAATGGTTTCTTTCTCCACTACTGTGTCGCCTCTGCCCACAAGTAAAATCAAGCTTCCTTCATTCAAAAAACAGTGCAGTCCGGGTGGCTCAGCGGTTTAGCGCCGCCTTCAGCCCAGGGCGTGATCCTGGAGACCCGCGATCAAGTCCCACGTCAGGCTCCCTGCATGGAGCCTGCTTCTCCCTCTGCCTGTGTCTCTGTCTCTCTTTCTCTCTCTCTCTCTCTCTGTGTGTATTCTCATGAATAAATAAATAAAAACAAAAAAACAGAAAAAACTAATGGGATGCCTGGGTGGCTCTGTCAGTTGAGCATCTGCCTTTGGCTCAGGTCATGATCCAGGGGTCCTGGAATTGAATCGGGCATCAGGCTCCCTGCTCAGCAGGGAGTCTGCTTCTCCCTCTGCCTCTGCCTGCTACTCCCCCTGCTTGTGCTCTCTCTCTCTAATAAATAATTAAAACAAAAACATAAAACAAAACGAAAATTCAGCTCTTAATCATCCTATCTAACCTTCTAGAAGACTCTCCTGGTTTTCCATGGTTCTGTTTGCTACTCATTCCTCAATTCATGCCTGTCCTTATAGTCCCATGACACTACTCTCTCAAAGGTCAACACAACTTCTCACTGTCGAATCTCCCCACCTAGTGCTGAAGATCCCGCAAACCTGCCTGTGAGTCATCCCTCGCTTCTTAGAACTCAACTCCTACCTCCATAGTCACTATCTCCAGGCCCTTTCTCCCACTCACACCTTAAACATTCATTTCCTCTTTTTCCTCCCTTCTCGGTCTCTGGAACCACGCAACCCACAGAGGCCAGAAAGGGAATTTTTTTTTTTTTTTAAAGATTTTATTTATTTATTCATGAGAGACACACAGAGAGAGAGGCAGAAACACAGGCAGAGGGAGAAGCAGGCCCCATGCAGGGTGCCCGATGTGGGACTCGATCCCGGGACTCCAGGTCATGCCCTGGGCCAAAGGCAGGCGCCAAACCACTTGCGCCACCCAGGGATCCCCCAGAAAGGGAATTTAAATGAATCATGAGGGGAACCCTGGGTGGTGCAGCAGTTTAGCGCCTGCCTTTGGTCCGGGGCGCGATCCTGAAGACCCGGGATCGAATCCCACGTCGGGCTCCCGGTGCATGGAGCCTGCTTCTCCCTCTGCCTATGTCTCTGCCTTGCCTCTCTCTATCTCTGTGTGTGACTATCATAAATAAATAAATAAATAAATAAATAAATAAATAAATAAACAAACAAACAAACAAATAAATAAATATTAAAAAAAAATAAATGAATCATGAGGTCAGCTAATACCTGTGTCCAACCAGAGTTCACATCTTCTCCAAAGAGGGCAGCAGCACCACAGGTCCAATTCAGCACCATGCAGGCCCCACTGATGGCCATGCAGTGCTGCCACATAAACCTAGTATAAAATAAAACCTGGGATCTCAAACACGAACCACCAGCTCAGAACCACACACCACCATCACACTTTGCAAGCCAAAGGAAAAACAGCTGTCAGATTAACTCAGTCAAAAAGCCGCCAGCGTTCAACTTTGGCACTAGTCAATCTCCTTCTCCTAGGGATTTAACTATCAAGAGGCAAGATCTTAATGACCTACCTCTGAGGCTCCAGACAATAACTTATTTTATTTTTTTTTAAGATTTTATTTATTCATGAGAGACACAGAGAGAGAGAGAGAGAGAGAGAGAGAGGCAGAGACACAGGCAGAGGGAGAGAAGCAGGCTCCATGCAGGGAGCCCAATACGGGACTTGATCCCAGGACTCCAAGATCACGCCCTGGGCCAAAGGCAGGTGCTAAACTGCTGAGCCATCCAGGGATCCCCCAGCCAATAACTTCTAACTGCCAGCTGGACATCCCCATGTGAATATCCTGCCAATATCCCAGAGAAGAGGATGAAAATTAAACACAGCATCCATCACCCTACCACAATTTTCCTCTTCCCTGTGTCAAATGCTATCTGCTCTCTATCCTTCCAGTCAAGAATAGAAATCATGGAATAATTTATAACCACTTCCTCCTACCAGTTAGGAAGTCTCACTCCACAGTGTCCTTCAGATCAGTCTTTCCCTTTCCACTTCCATGCCCATAATGTTCCAACTAACTGACGCCTCTCTAATTCATCCTTATCTTCCTAAAATCTGAGATACACTCTGGCTTCCTTTCCTCTACAAAACCCTCCCCAGCTCTCAGCACTTTGCTTGTCCCTTGGACAGGGGGAACCTTGTAATCTCCCTAACCACCTTCATAGCTGTCCACCTCATGAGATGGAGTTCCAGAAGGGAACTCTTCAAATTCAACCTTGTGTGCACTGAGTGGACATGGACATGGACTGGGGGAGCCATACGTTAGTGAGAAAGCTTGAGTCTATGGCTATAGCACTCTGAACGCACCAGATCTCGTCTGATATAGGAAGCTAAGCAGAGTCAGGCCTGATGAGTACCTGGATGGGAGAAAGCCTGAAGTGATGAAGCCACGGGCTGAAGAATTCAGGATTCTTCTACTCTCATTCAGGATTAGGTGTATTTATTTTATCCTGGTCTGGAGCCAAGTACTAACCAAGGTCATTTTAGTCATGCAGCTAGCAAAAGCAGAGAGCCCTACAACATTTGAAAACAGATTTTTTTTTAAATACCCTGCATGGAAGAATTAGGTACTATTTCTGGGGAATTCGTCAGCTAAGCTTTGTTACTTTTAATATATAAAACTTTTTTAAATGCCAGTAGAAATAGCTTTTAAGATTATTAGCAATTAAAAAAAAAGATTATTAGCAATTATGGAAAAAAAAAAGTACAAAACTGAGACACACAGTGCCAGAGTTTCCTGTATGCTTCAAAGCTCTTCCCATTATGCAAGACTCTTCCTCCTCCCCCCTTCTAGAACCTTCAGAAAATGCAGGAAAAAAAGCAATCATTTGAAATTAGTTTAAAATTCAAAATACTTTAAGTAAATAAATATTTTTTAAAAGGGGGGTTGTGCCTGGATGGCATAGTCCATTGAGCTTCCCACTCTTGCTCTCAGCTCAGGTCATGATCTCAGGGTCATAAGAGACTGAGCCCCTCCCCCAACTCCAGCTCCATGCTCAACAGGGAGTCTAAGTCTATTTGGTTTTCTTTCTCCCTCTGCTCATCCCCCCTCTAAAACAAATAAATCAATCTTTAAAATTCTAAACAGTTTATGCAACATTACTTTACAGCTGAGAATTTCAGATATTGCACTGTACTCAGGATCCTAAGAAAGGAGTTTATATACCTGAATTCCAAAGAATTGAGGAATAAGTCTTTTAGTGCCTACCAACACACTAACTGGGATTATACCCTAATAGATGTCTTGGTGAATACCAGCAGTCTCCACTTTGGGACTCACTGCACCACCTAATTGGTCCTTCCTGGTTAAGAAAGTTATATACTTCACATTCTGCCTCACAAGTCACCTCCTCAGTGGTCTGGGTCCAGTAGAGATGAAGACAAGTGTCCTTGGTAAGGATTTCACATCATGGCCCTGAGCTTTAAGATACCTTCTCTGGCCAGCAAAGAATCCAAAGGTGGGGAGCTTTCCCTCTATACAAGAGAGGTATAAGGCAATCCTGGACAGAATTGCTCTAATCTCTGTCTCTGTCACACACATATACATACACATACACATACACACAACAAAACCCATCCTAGACGGGCACCAAGACAGCTGTGGTGGCCACAGTGAAAATTCCACACTTATATGAAACTATCATCCCCACACATGCAGGAAAATTAGCATGCATAGTAAGAAGCTTGCTGGTGCCCACAAACTATCCAAGTTCATGTATACCTCCCTGCCCTTGCCCTTTTTCTAAATCTCCTTGGAAGAAAAAAAGTCCTAAAATTTATGGTTAAAACCCAAGTAAGTCAAGATTATGCTACAGCAATGCCAAGGAGATATTATTATTTTCTGTCTAACATTTTGGTCTACTGCCTTCCAGCCACAGCCATCACATGACCTTAAGAAGATTCCAGTCTCAAGCACTCGAGCCAACAGAACCATATTTCACGTCAACCATGATGAGACTGCATGCATCTGTTCTGAAGGCTCTTAGACACGACAATGAAAGGCACCTTGATGAATGCTAACAATCGTCACCGAATCTAATGATTACAAGTCTTGGTTCATCTGCTTCCTAGAGTGATTAATGTCTAAATCTCAAGGTAAATAACAAAACAAAAACACTCGGCAATAAAACTGTGCTTTATCAGGAACTTGTTTCTCAAAAGCTGGGTTGCTGCAAGAAACAGAGCTACTCACTGCTCACTACTTACCGAAGGGTCAACCTGGTCATTGGTTACTCCTCGCAGAACGATTCTTAACGGGTGCTTCATAAATGGAGCCAGACAAAGAAGACTCTCCAGGTAGTAGCCAATGCTGCGAAGGACATTACAGTCATGTTCCACAGACCCACCGTACAGGAGGCCAGGCTGGTAATACAAGGTCGTTCCTTACACCAGAGGAAGGAGAGCCACATTCAACAGAAAATAAAAACAAAAACAAAAACAGAAAAAACACTTAGTGTCACAAAGTCAACAAAGGAAGTAAAACCCAAGGGGAAAGTCTGACAAGGGCATCCAAGAAGTTCAAAATGCCATTCCTAAGGGCCCACACTTCACTCCAAAAGCTGACTCATTACTGTCAAGCCCCTGTAACAATAATAAACTGTGAGTGTAATTTAATAAACAGCAATAAATTAAACCCCTCTCTAAGCATCTGAGTTGCCAAAATTGTGGCAGGGCAGAGGAGAGATCCTAACAGGCGCTCTGGTCTACCAAGAGCACACTCTGCCTGCTGTTGGGGGCTTTACAAATGATGTGCTAAAATCATCATACCAGCAACCAGCTTCTCCCGGGCCCCTGAAATGAGATTTTCCCGTATACAGCACTCACCAACAGGATTCCTAGAGAAGGCAAGTACTTGATGGCACTTAATACTGTTAATAGTAGCTATTTTAATAGTAATGAGTGGAAAGATCTAAAACTATTAAATAGCTTTAGTGGAAACTCTATTATCTTTATTCAGTCTTTTGCATATTTGTATCATCCAGAAAGTTTCTTACTGGGTATACGTATTAGGGGAAAAGTAAAATATTCTAGATTATTAGGGGCAGGAGACACATAAATGGGTGAACAAGGAATTGTTGCTGCTCAAAATCTTTTGCCAATGTCTTCTGGCATAATTAACCAATAAATTTAACATTAGAGGAAAGTGATCTAGGCTCAGTCACTGAAAAGGAAAGCAATTCTTTGAAGTTTCATAAAATAAAAAAATTTGGAGCTTCATTAACAAAAGAAAAAAAAAAGACTGTATCATCACTAAATTCTGCAAATCTGTGCCTACAAATGAACCAAGTGAGAAACTGGCAGATCATCAGAATGAAGACTTCTCTGGTGGGGCAAGAAGTATAATATAGAAGCAGGATCATTTAAAATGTCTTACTTCCCAACTTAAGGTACAGATATGACCAGAAAATAATTATGAACCCTCTAAATCACCAACAAAAACTGCTGGAGAAAAATGTTTTTAATTTAAAATTTTCTTTTAAATCTCCAGCAATTTCAAAGTAAGCCAAGCAGGACTCAAGGAATCATAGGTTGCAAAGGGCATCTGAAGTCTCATGCCTGAAACATGTTCTCTGTAGGATAGGCCCGAAAGCAGCTACAGATCGGGTCTCATGTGATGCAGGGGCCACTTATTAGGACAAACTTGTCATCTTTCTTAAGAGAGCCAAGTGAGAAAGTTCAGAGTTTCCTTTGTGGAATATATGTGCAAAGGTGAATACTTCATGGAGCCAGCCAGTGTTTGCCATGGTTTCCCATACAATGTCTTGAAAAAGAGTTTGTAATAGCCAACAAACAGCTAAAAAAAAACCTAAGTTGTTCAACCTAAGTTTACCTGTAGGGAGCAGTTAAATAAATTATCAGGCATCCATACAATAGAATACTCTACTAGGCCCATGGAAATGTTGAGATGGATCTGTGTGTGCCTGGCAGGGAAAGTTCTCGGAGACGTCTGTGATAGTGAAGAAAAGCTGGCTGCAGAACAATCTGAAGAGCATGACGTTGCTGGAGGCTTGAGATACAGAAGTGCGCAAGGAAGCAAAGGCATATATAGGAGACAAGGGCACACACCTCAGGCTGTGACCACGGCTGCCCCTCAGGGAGAGGGAGGGAACAGGAGAAGAGAGAGGTGAAGGGATTTTCACAACTTTTGCATATACTTGAGCTTAATTTTTTTTTCTTTTTATTGAGAGGAGAGAGAAAGAATGCATGCAGGGGGCAGGGCGGAGGAGCAGGAGACGAAGAGGGAAAGGATCCCAAGCAGACTCTGCACAGAGTATAGAGCCCAGCTGCGGGGCTTGATCTCACAACCCCGAGATCATGACCTGAGCCAAAACCAAAAGTTGGGACACTCAACTGACTCAGCCACCCAAGTGTCCTGTGCATTCTTACTTTGAAGATAAAACTAAAAAAGTAAAATTCAGCACATATAACTACTTCACAGGGTTTGCTGTAAAATTTGACTGTGACAAAATACTTTGAAAAGTTGTGCAGAAATATTAGGTAAAAAAAAAAAAAATTAGGTATAAAGTATTTTTGTTGTTGAAAAAGAGAAGGTGCTTGTTTGTTGATGTGAAATTTCCAGCCTTCTAACTTCTTTAATTCAAGTGTATGCCCCTTACATCGGCAGATTTCATATACATTTCCACACACTGTATCACGGACAAGAAACTCGCCCTTTCCACATGATTATTTTTATAGGGTCAAAAGGCATGAGAGGGAAGCCTGGGTGGCTCAGTGGTTGGGCATCAGCCTTTGGCTCAGGGTGTGATCCCAGGTCTGGGGATCAAGTCCTACAACGGGCTTCCTGCGAGGAGCCTGCTTGCTTCTCCCTCTATGTCTCTGCCTCTCTTTCTGCATCTTTCATGAATAAATAACTAAAATCTTTTAAAAAGGAGGGGAGGGGGAAAGGGGGGGGCATGAGAAGTAGGAATGTTTAAGTAGAATATGTGGGTGCTTTCAGGAACGGTAAGAAAGAGAGCTTACCTGTTTGGTTTATTTCAATCCGAGAACCATTAGTTACTTTGTCCAACAGTCTTATGAAGCTGGCTTCAAAGTCTGTGAGAAAAAGAGAAAACAGATTGGCCTCATGTCAGGTCACCATTTCCAGAGTACATGTGTTATCCAGGAACTGCGGTGGAAGGTATGTGACTTCCTGCATCATGCCCAGGTTCTTGTTAGGACTGGGGTGGGACCACTGGCTGAGGAAACTAAAGCAGCTGTAAAGCACTGACTAGCAGACATATGGTTAGCGGAACTATGAGAAACAACTCAGCTTTCATATTCCACAACAAACAACTCTACCAGCAATCTGATGGGGTATTAATTTCAGCAGCCTACCACCCATCAAGGCCTGCTCTTCTGACTTGAGGAGTGCATGCCAAATACAGGAGAAACAGCAGAAAGTGGGGAAGAGTCTGAAAGTCAATTTCTTATTTATTCCAGAATACCTAAGAGGGCAGATGAAATTGTGACTCCTCAGTCTCAGAAGCAGTAAGAGGTCACTGTCTCCCCTACTCAACACTGTCCCTTTTCCCTTCTTCTGCCACTTTACTCATCTAGAGCTATCTAACCAGTTCAGTTTTTAACTTCATTACAGAAGTGCTTGAATATGAAGTTATTATTACTACCTTCTTTTTAACACATGAAAAGAGACTGGAAGAAAAAAAACCGAATGTTAACGAATGGATTTCTCTTCATGATAGGACTTTATAGGAATTTAATTTTCTTGTTTAAATTCTCATGTATAAATTTGGGTAGATTGTTTTTTTTTTTTAAAGATTTTATTTATTTATTCATGATAGACACAGAGAGAGGGAGAGGGAGAAACACAGGCAGAGGGAGAAGCAGGCTCCACGCAGGGAGCCCGATACGGGACTCGATCCCAGGTCTCCAGGATCACGGCCCGGACTGAAGGCGGCGCCAAACCGCTGAGCCACCGGGGCTGCCCAAATTTGGATAGATTGTTATCCAAAACATAAAAGCTGGTCATTATTTAGAAGAGGGGTGTGTAGGGAGGGAGGACACGGATTTTAAATGTAAAGTAAGAGAAGAGGAAGACAGAGGACTCAGGCAGGAGACTATGTCCTGTGGCCTTCCTGAGTGGATCTCACGTTCAGACAATCATGCTCACCTCCTCCCTCTCTGCCGTCAACCTCCTGCCCATGAACAGGACAGGAAGACCAACTCTCCCAACCAAAAGCATAGTGACCACCTGGTAGTTTAGGCGGTTTCCACCCCTATAATAAACTAGCAGGGTTTTTAAGCACAGACGCCAGCAGTCACTTGAGCTGATCCCAGAGGGCGAGCACAACAACTAAGCAATTCCCATCCACCCATCCTGTTATTTAACACTGCCCCACGCTTCTTGCCACGGTAGATGTTGCAATCTGTACAAAGAGCCTTAGGGTAGAAGTCAGAGAAGCTCCAGTAAGTCCTGAAAAAAGGAATAACAGCTAATTCCAGCAGGGTGTGCATTGATGGTTACCTTACAGCCAGACAGTCTCTCATTTAATCTGCAAAGCTCTCGACAGGGAGTGCCATTCCCATTTTATAGAAGGCTGAGGGGGATCCCTGGGTGGCTCAGTGGTTTAGCGCCTGCCTTTTGGCCCAGGGTGCGGTCCTGGAGTCCCAGGATCGAGTCCCACATCGGGCTCCCGGCATGGAGCCTGCTTCTCCCTCTGCCTGTGTCTCTGCCTCTCTCTCTATGTCTATCATGAATAAATAAAAAACTTTTTAAATCTTAAAAAAAAAAAAAAAAAAAGAAGGCTGAGGCCCGAGAATGAGGTTGGCCAGTGACAGAGCCAGGGGTTGAGGCCAAGTCTGGGCTTCTCCAGAGTCCACACTCCTAAGCACATGACACTAGTTTATCAAACTCAGTTTAATGCCTGAGTCAACTACCTCCTCTAGAAAATCATAGAACTTTTTAACTGCAGGCTGTGACCTACTACAGGATCCTGCAGACCATTTAATGGGTCCCCAATCAACATTTATTTGTAATGAAATTAGAATAAACGATGCCAGAGTTAACTGTACACAGGGCACTGTTTGTGAAACCTTCAAGTGTTTTATAATTATCTGTATGTGCACTTGGTTGTACTGTAAAGTAGCATCACAAAATTTTGAAAAGAACTACAAAATTGTTTCCATGACCTCTTGATAAAGAATATTGTTTTTAAAAATTAGGTATGATGTAGACTACAGTGCCACTCTCCACCTATATTTCCAGCACATACAATGTACTCTGCACAAAAAAAGGAAAGTCCTGATTAGCTCAAGTTCTTGAGGTGGCTAAGGGGGGAGAGGAACAGATATTTATGAATAAAGTCCATGATTAAACTCCATAACTTTCACAGATGAGAGGGGAAAAAAAAAGAAAGAAAGAAAGCATAACTTTTAGAACTTTTTTCTTCTGCAATTCACAGGGCCATTTAAGCATGAACACAGTTAAAAATGCCCAGCACAGGAACACGGGCAGGAACAGAATGGGCACATAAAGAGACCTCCAGGCTGGACCATCCCCTGGTCATGGCAAACAGGTGATTCAGAAGCAGTACTTGAAAGAACCAAACACAGAGCTAGTTCCGGAGTCCTGGCAACAGTGAAGATACAGCTCCATCACGTGGTTATGAAAAAGATCTCAGGTTCACCTAATAATAGTAAGACGAATGTCCCCAAACTCATTAGGACAAATGTGTAGGATTCCCTACTCCTTCACTCCCCACACAGCCTCTTTGACTCTTCTTCCTCAGGACTGCTTTTGGGGGGTACAGAAGCTCAGATATCAAAAAACACTAGGGGAAAATATCCAAAACTAGGCACAATTTTACTGCACTGTTTAGGAATACATAATTAGGTTATAAAGCTATAAAGACAATCTACACAAATACTGTACTGGTCAGGAAAGCGGCTACCAGCAGGGACAGAGGAGGGAGTCATGACCAGAGAGGCCCCTAGGTGCAACAGTGACTATTTCTTGACTTGGACGGGGTCACACAGGTGTTCATTTTATAATCTTTTAAGCACTACCTTAACATGTGCATTTTTTGTTTATTGTATTTAACATTTTCTAGAAGTTTATACTATATCTCAGAATTCTTTAAATATTGCCTCTGATACCTAAAGCACTCCCCTTCTCAGTGAGCTCATTACTTCTTACAGGCAGCCTGTAACTATGTAGGACAGTGCCAATCATCGGCCTGGCCCATTCCTCACTAAGAAAGGCAAACTATGTCTCAAATGAGGGCAGTGAGGAAAAGAATACAAACTAAAGACCTACACTTTAAAACTAGGAGTAAATTCAACCAATAACGGTTTCAACTTAAAAAATATAACAATTTAAATATCTAGAAACATTTAGTGTGTGAAAATAAATTATGATGCATATATCTAATATAATATATGTCACATATAAATGTTAGATGCATATACATTGGATATATATCAGAACACTTTGCAGCCTTACAATTTTTATTTAAAGATTTTATTTATTTATTCATGAGCGAGAGAGAGAGAGAGAGAGAGAGAGAAAGGCAGAGACAAACGCAGAGGGAGAAGCAGGCTCCATGCAGGGAGCCCGATGTGGACTCGATACCGGGTCTCCAGGATCACGCCCTGGGCTGAAGACAGCACTAAACCATTGAGCCACCCGGGCTGCCCCAGCCTTACAATTAATGAGAATTTTTATATACTGATATTTAAGTCACCTCCATGGTATGTTGAGTGAAAAAAAGTAAAACGCTGATGGCCATTTGTGTGAAAAAGGAAAAAGCGTATATGTATTTGCCTAATTATGAAAAAAAAAGCTCTGGGAAGAAACACAACAAACTAGTAACACTGGCTGCTTCATAGGAAAGGGAAGATGGGAAAGAGAGACACACTTTGTTAAACCCTTTTGCTCCCTCTGAATTTTACACAATCGTGTATGTTTTTTAAATACATAAAATTTAAATTAAAAAATACACATAAAGTTACTGTAACACAATTTAAATAGCCAACAAAACTGCTCTCATTAAATAGCTTGTGAAAGATCTTTATAATACTATACGGCCATTAAAAATATTTTAAAAGAATTATTTAATTACACGAGGAAATGCTCACATTAAGGAAATAACTTAAAATATACACAATGTGATTTCAAGTTCTTTAGAGAGGTACCTAAAATATAAGACAATGAGCCAGTAGTAATATCTGAAACTAGAAATCATTCTTATCCTCATTAAGTCCCAAAAGGTAGATATTACAAATACATACCCAATTCTCAGAAAAAATTAAAAGGGGGATCCCTGGGTGGCGCAGTGGTTTGGCGCCTGCCTTTGGCCCAGGGCGCGATCCTGGAGACCCAGGATCGAATCCCACGTCGGGCTCCCGGTGCATGGAGCCTGCTTCTCCCTCTGCCTGTGTCTCTGCCTCTCTCTCTCTCTCTCACTGTGTGCCTATCATAAATAAATAAAAAAATTTAAAAAAAAAAAAAAAGAAAAAATTAAAAGGTATCTGTTGGGCTGGCAAGACTGGGGACCTCAAAATGGCCGCTCTACCTTCATCTTCCCGCCAAAATTCTTTATAAACCCCCCTGAGGTTTGCCTGGGCGCGACTCGAGGGGCCTCTTCTCTTCTCCAAGTCAGGGAACCTCGCCAGGAGCGCTCCCCATTAAAGCACCCTCGAACCTACCGCCTGGCTCTGCTGTCTTTTTCTCCGTTGATCATTAAAAGAAAACCTAACAGTACCCAGGTTACGGATCCGCCTCCGGATCTGCCTTTGTGTCTGCCTTCCGCTCAGGTCCTGATCCTAGGAGCCCTACATCGGGCTCCCTGCTCAGTGGGGAGTCTGCTTCTGCCTCTGCCCCTCCCTTCCACTCAAGATTCTCTGGCTCAGTCTCTCTCTGATCTCAAATAAATAAAATCTTTTTTAAAAAAGGGACACCTGGGTGGCTCAGCAGTTGAGCGTCTACCTTCGGCTCAGGGCCTGATAGCACAGTCCTGGGATAGAGTCCCACGTCAGGCTCCCTGCATGGAGCCTGCTTCTCCCTCTGCCTGTCTCTCTGCCTCTCCCATGAATAAGTAAAATCTTAAAAAAAAAATTATAAACTTTTATAATAAACTATTCCCTAATATTTACTGATACATCTGAAATTAATATAGCTAGGTAAAAAGAGGATAAACCAAGCAGATAAAAAAAAAAGACACAAAAAAGATAATTCATTCTGTCCCCAAATGAAGAGAATAAGAAAATTTATCAATAAACCGAAAAGAGCCCTGATAAAGTTGCTGAAATATTTTTTCCCAACATTGGAAAGAAAAAATTTTCTATTACATATCCCGAAGAACAGCAATACCAAAAGCATGGAAAGATGGCTTCAACTGCAGAACAGTTAAGAAGAGCACAACATGCAAAAAATAAATTAATTAATAAATTACAAACTAACTTCATTTTATTAGAACAAATGAGGGATGCCTGGGTGGCCCAGAGGTTGAGTGTCTGCCTTCAGCTCAGGGCTTGATCCCTGTCCGGGGATTGAGTCCCAAATATGGCTCCCTGCACAGAGCCTGCTTTTCCCTCTATGTCTCTGCCTCTCTCTGTGTCTCTCATGCATAAATAAATAAAATCTTAAAAAAAAAAAAAAAGACAAATGAAATATCCCCACATAAAACCTTAGAAAAGAGACCATAACATATTTTTCAACTACCCACTATGGTTGAGAAAAGGGCCCCTCAGGGAAGGACTGCATATAATGCACAAAGAAAATGACAATATTATTAAATACAAGATTAAATACAAAAAATAGGGTGAAATTAAGTAATTAGCTTGACTGCTACTGAAAAGGCAGCATCTGATAAAATTCAAAATCTATTTTTCAGTAAAAATCGGTTTTAAAAAGTACAAAGAGGGATCCCTGGGTGGCGTAGCGGTTTAGCGCCTGCCTTTGGCCCAGGGCACGATCCTGGAGACCCGGGATCGAATCCCACGTCGGGCTCCCGGTGCATGAGCCTGCTTCTCCCTCTGCCTATGTCTCTGCCTCTCTCTCTCTCTCTCTCTCTCTCTCTCTCTCTCTCTCTCTCTCTCTCTGTGTGTGACTATCATAAATAAATAAAAATTTAAAATAAAAAAATAAAATAAAATAAAAAATAAAAAGTACAAAGAATGAATTTATTGTAAGAGAGTTTATATATAAAAACAGAAGCCTTGGATGTTAAAGGAAAATGTCTTCACTGGCTCTGGGTAGACCAAGATTTCTTTAGCAGGACACAAAAAGATTTATAAATTGGACTACATTAAAAGTAGTACCTATTGCAAATCAATAGAAATCATTAAGTGTGAAAAAAACAAGTCAGAGTATAACTAGGTATCTGCAATACTTCAACAAAGAATTGTGCCATATTAATAAAATGTAATAGCATGCTATAGCAATGAAAGTCAGCTACTGCCTCTACAACAGAGATAAATCTTACAAACACGACAGAGAACAAAGAAACTAGACACACAAAATACATACTCTATAACTCCACTTACGTAAATTATGGTTAATACTTCAGAAATGTGGGATCCCTGGGTGGCACAGCGGTTTAGCGCCTGCCTTTAGCCCAGGGCGCGATCTGGAGACCCGGGATCGAATCCCACATCAGGCTCCCGGTGCACGGAGCCTGCTTCTGCCTCTGCCTATGTCTCTGCCTCTCTCTCTGTGACTATCATAAATAAATTAAAAAAAAATACTTCAGAAATGTAATCTACAGTGTAAAAAGTCAATTTATTATTTACATTGGGAGTGGGAGAAAATGGTGTGATGGAGCAAAGATGAAAGGTTTTAGGGCTGCTGGTCATGTTTTATTTCTTGACATGGATAGCATATCCATTTTGTAAATTCATCAAGCTATCCATTTATGGTCTGTGTCCTTTGTTTTTTTGGGGGGGGAGGGGCAGAGATTGAGAATCTTAAACAGGCTCCATCCCTAGCAGACTGCCCACCACCGGGATCCTAGGGCCCTGCGATCCTGACAGGAGCCAAAATCAAGACTCAGCCACTAAACCCAACTGAGCTACTAAAGCACCACTCAGGTCTGTGCACTTTTCTTAATTTGCAGATATTCTCATAAAAGCTTTTTTTTTTTTTTTTTTTTAATAAAAATCAAGGGGCTGGGCAGCCTGGGTGGCTCAGCGGTTTGGCGCGCCTTCGGCCCAGGGCCTGATCCTGGAGACCCAGGATCGAGTCCCACGTCAGGCTGCCTGCATGGAGCCTGCTTCTCCCTCTGCCTATGTCTCTGCCTCTCTCTCTCTCTGTGTGACTATCATAAATAAATAAAAATTAAAAAAAAAATCAAGGGGTGCCTGTGTGGCTGTCAACTGAGCGACCAACTCTTGGTTTGGGCTAAGGTGCTAATAATCTAGGTTCCTGAGATTGAGTCACCATGGGCTCCACACTTAGAGAGGAGTGTGCTTGAGATTTTCTCCCTCTGCAACCTCCCCTCTCTCAAATCTCCACTGCCGCGCATGCTCTCTCAAATGAATAAATAAATCTTTAAAAAAAAATAAATAAATAAAAATCAAGTTAAAAGAAAGAGTACCTTAAAATATATGACAGAAGCAAAGAAATTCAATCATTTCTCCAATCTGCCATACTAGAAATGCTATTAAATATATCTCAAAAAAAAAAGGTGTCAATAGAAGGAAGAAGTAGCAATTAAGAGAAAATATATCTTACCAACAAAGCAAGACAGTTTCACATACTTTGACCCCACATTTTAAAAAAAAGCATAGTCTTTGACCCAGCAATTCCACATCTAGAACTCTATCCTGCAGAAGTATGCTAGGATACATGTACCAAAACTTTTACTGCTGCTTTATTTATAATAACAAACAATGAAGATTACTTTTTTGGTCCCATGCGTTCAAATGTTCCTAGACATTTTGTTGTGCTTATATAAAAACCTATAAAAAAATAAAATCAACAAAGGGAAATTTAATTCTCTGATTTATGCTGTAAAGAACTCTCAAAACTTAAGCATAAAAACAAATAATCCTAAAAGGCAATGAAAAAAGACATCAGAGGCGGTGCAGACTGCAAATAGTCAACAGGAGTCAGGAAGGATGTGGACCATCATCAGCCATTAGGAATATGCAAATTCAATAGGACAGTACTACCAGGATGGCTAAGGGGTTTGGAGAAACTGTGAGCCCATCGGCCGCAGGTGCAAGGAGGAGCCTGGGCGCAGCACAAGGCACAGAGATACCCCCTAGCCTAGGGACCAGTCCCTCTTGGAGTCCTTCCTCCCACCTCCTCATCGCGTGCACCCCTCCTCCGGCTCCTCCTGTGTGGGCCACCAGCTCAGGCTGAGAGCCGCCTCTCCCAGCTGTGGGCTGTAGGCCATGGGCTGTGGGCCGCGAGCCCTGTCCTCTTCTCTTCTGTCCTCTCCTGGGGGTATAGGAGGGCACCCCAGAGTTTCCTGATCCTCTGAAACCAGGTCACACTCACTAGTGTTCTAGTGGGAGTTCACCACTTCCTCCTGTCAGTGGCCTTCACATCAATAGCATCACCCATCCCTGGCGACAACTAAGGAGATTTTAGCGCGTTCCCCCAAATCCGAGACCATCAGGTCCTACAAGACAGTGTGATCAAGATGGGACTTTTCCAACATGTGACCTCTGGTGTGGACATGGGTGTGTAAATGACCTTGAGCTGCTGCCTCTTAGCCAACAACCTTTGGGGAACAGCCAGAAAGAGCCCAGCAGATATCTGCAGCTGGTCTGAGGGCCAGAGGCCAGGAAGGTGCCTCAGTGCCACCAGCTGCACAGGCTCAGCCAAGTTATGAAAATGCTGATCTTATTAGAAGTAACACATTTTAAAATCCTTGGGGAAAACACCAAATGCTAGCAAGGGTATAGAGAACCTGAATCACTTGGCATTGCTGGTGGGAATATAAAATGGTAAGGCCATACTGGAAAACACTTTGACAGTTTCTTAAGTATGTAAACTACCATACACCCCAGCCACTATACTCCTGGGCATTTATCCCAGGCAGAGACTTCTGCTCACATAAAAGCATGTACACAAATGTTTATAGCAGCTTTATTCATAAACGGTCAAAAAAACTGGAAACAATCCAGATGTCTTTCAACAGGTGAATGGTTTAAAAAAAAAACACAACCCTGTAATACTTTCATATCATGGAATAGTGTACAGCAATAAAAAGAAACAAACCTGAAAAAAAACAACTTAAATCTCCGAAGAATCATGCTGAGTGAAAAAAGTCCACCGCAGAAGGTTACTTGCTGTATGATTCTACTTATATAACGTTCTTCAAATGACAAAATCACAGGACTGGAAAACAGATTGGTGATTGCCAAAGGTTAAGAGTTAGTGGGATAAGGAGGAAGATGGTGTAGCTAAGAACCTGAGGAATCCTTGTGGTAATGGAAATGCTCACTACCTTCACTCTTACCCCCGTCAATTTCCTGGCTGTGATATTGTACTATAGTTTTCCAGATGTTCCATGTGGAGAAAACTGGGTGAACTGTAGACAGGATCTCTCAGTACTATTTATTACAACTACATGTGAATCCACAACTATCTCAAAATTAAAAGTTTAGTTTAAAAAAAAAAAAAGGATGGCACACAGTTCCATCTGGAATAGCATTTACAGCTTCCAAGCAACAGCAGATCTGAGAGCAGACAATTAGGATTCCTGGCATCTGTCTTTCAAAAATGAGTATCTCATTTTGGGCACCCAATAATCAACATGTGGCAGCAAACTAACAGTCAACAGAGGCACAAGAGGGCGGGTTCCCAATCAACCACACAATATTCAATCTACTATCATTATTAGAGTCCTCAGGCTTGTCCAAGTGTAGTTACTGATCAGTAACTCTGAGTCTCAGACCATACTAAAATAAAATATAGGTGCATCCTTGCAGTATAAGAAATGTAATTTGGTCTTTGTCCCTGATTCCTGACACAGAGCTCCTAAAACCCTTGGAAGTTCCAAAATAATAAGTGTCTCTTAAAATTTATTCATAAGGAGCCTCTTTTGAATTTATGCTGATGCGGTGACTCAGGATGGGGCTGGTCAACAGAAAGACCCAAGTGGTTAAAGAGTTGGAACTTTCAGCCCCATCCACTGACCCTGAAGGAAGGAGAGGTTGCCTGGAGATTAAACCTCATTAAAACTTGCATAAGGAGAGGACTTCCAGGCCAGTGAATGAACCACAGTGCTGGAAGGGTGGCATGCCCTGGTTCCAGAGGGCAGAAGCTCCTGCTCCAGGACCCTTCAGGACCTGGCCTTATATACCTCATCTGTGTATGTTCAGCTATATACTTTATAATATCCTGTATAATAAACTGAGCTTTGTGAGCCACTCTAGCAAATTATTAGACCCAAGGATGTTCCGTGAGAACCCCTGATTTATATAACCACTTGGTCACAAGTACAAGTAGCCTGAACCTGAGATTGGGACTTGTGACTGGCATCAGAAGCGGGCCTGAGAACCTTACCCTGTGGGATCTGCTGTCATCTCCAAGTAGACAGCATCAGAATTGAGTTCAATCTGTACTACACCCCATTGATGCCCACTGAGAATTGGAGAATTGCTTCATAGGGGGAAAACCCCATCCATCTCGTGTCAGACCCATTGAGAGTAGAGGAGGATAACAGTCTTCTCTTACAGTTCTCCTTCTAGAAGATGCAATTTATGAACAGCAGATTTAGCCCCCATACAGTTTACCAAGCAATGTTTTCCTTTCAAAGGACCTCTGTGTAGCACGTTTCTTCAACACATTTTAAGGCATTCTTTTGATTAAAACTCCAGTTAGCCCTCCCTTCTCAGAACTTCATCTGCTTACACTGTGTGCAGCCCTCCCATGGGTTCCCATCACTCCTCTCTCCCATTTCACAGGGGAAGACAGTGAGGCTCAGTCATGGGACTAGCTCAGAGATGCAGGGAGTAGCGCCGTGGCCTAACTACTATACCAGTGCTCCTGCCTCAGTCCATCTTTCCCTATTCCCGCTTTAAACGATTCTCATGGAATTCCTTTCATCTGGACCTCATCTTACCCATGAACTGTGATCTCAACTTAACCCAACAAGACACAGCCCCTATGAAATCCAGAGCCCCACGCTGCGTACGGCTGCTGTCCGTGGTGACAAGCAACAGACAAGTGCATCATACAGTTAAATGGGAGAAGCAGCCCTCCAGGCGGGAGCTGACCACAGCCTCCTTCCAGCTCTGTCACCCCGCAGACTTGAACTTGGCCAGCTATCTTACCCAACTATGCCTTGGCTTTCTACCTGCAGGAACACAGCAGTAAAACAAAATATGTACTTCCTCCTCACTAACAGCAAGAGTAGAATGGAACATAATTGTTCATGTTTCTTAGAATGAAGCAGAAATTATACATGGTTGTGTAATTAATAAAAATCATTCCAGGATCATTTTTCTTTGGGGTTCAAATTCTTCTCATCATATACAATCTGTCAGTGTTGCAAGGGGGCGGTTTTATTTAAGAGATTAGCTCGTTTGCTTGAAGTCACAGTTTGGCTTGGGTCTCATCCCCTTCTGAATCCCCATGCAGCTTTCTGGGTCCACATGCGGCTATTCCCAACCATTGGAGATATGGGGAAAAGAAAAGGCATAATAATTCAGTCTCATATGCCCAGGGTTTTAACAACCACACTGTTGACATTTTGGACAGAAGTATTTTTTGTGTGAGGAAGTTGTCTGGTGCAGCGCAGGATGTTTAATGGTATCCCTGGGCTCTGCCCACAAGGTGCCAGGAGCAGCCTCCCAGTTGTGACAACCAAAAACACCTCCAAAAACTGCCAACTGTCCCCCTGGGGAACAAAACTGCACTGGTTGAAAACCACTACATTATACATAATACACACCAATATTTGGAAGCCATCACCCAAGAGGAAAACTTAGGCTGAAAAAAGAGGACAAAAAGAAGGCATAATTCTCTTTAAATATGTGAAAAGGGGATCCCTGGGTGGCGCAGCGATTTAGCGCCTGCCTTTGGCCCAGGGCGTGATCCTGGAGACCCGGGATCGAATCCCACGTCGGGCTCCTGGTACATGGAGCCTGCTTCTCCCTCTGCCTATGTCTCTGCCTCTCTCTCTCTCTCTCTGTGTGACTATCATAAATAAATAAAAATTTAAAAATAAATAAATAAATAAATAAATAAATAAATAAATAAATAAATAAATAAAAAGTTTCCATATAGAAGCAGGAACAGATTTCAGATGCCAGAGACCAGAACTATACTCTGTAGGTAGAAGTTACATAATTATAAAACCAGCTAACTTTTTTTGTAATTGATCTTCTTACATTAAAGAGAGACCGCACAAGGGGGGCAGGGGGTTGGGGGACAGACTCCCTGCTGAGCACGAGCTCAATCTCAGAACCTTGAGATCATGACCTAAGCTGAAACCAAGAGCCAGACATTTCACCAACTGAGCCACCCAGGTGCACCCAAACCAGCTAACATTTATTTTTCCTACATTCCTGTGCACTTTATTTCATCTAATCTTTACAATAACCCATTAAGTTGGTAATGCTGGCCTCACTTTACCAATGAAAAAACTGAGGCTCAGAAATGTTAAAGAATTTGCCCCAGGTCCAAGAGCTGACAGCATATGCAGAGCCAGGACCCAAGGTCTAACTCTGAGACCAAGCTCGTAACCACCAAGCTACTACAACCACAACAAAGTAAGGATTTTACCTCAACATAATAAATAAAGAACTCTATGACTTACAAGTGGTTCCTTTCACCAACAGTGATTCTGGCAGCCACCATCATATCTGTCCAGACCAGAAGCAGATCAAGAAAGTCTTCCTCCATGACCCCCAGGGAGGCCTCTGCCCTGACTTCGCTGAGTCCCTTTACCACATTCAGCTCTTCCTACTTCATGTTACTCAAGCTAGTCTCTCAACCACTTCCTACTGAGAAAGCTTCCCCAGAGTGGGGCAACCAGCTCTTCATGTTTATGTTCCCACAAGGCCTTGCACAGTGGGCTCAGTAACCTTTCCTGAACCGCTGCCCCTGAGGCAAAGGCCTCCACCACCCACCCCCAGCCCACGATTAGATTCAGCAAGCACCTTCCAGAGACACAGTTTTTTACTTAAACTTAAGATTTTATTGGCTGTGCTCTTAAGTTTTTTCCAATTCTCAGAATCTGAGCAGAAAGAGTCCGAAAGGGAGAGATGACTGGCAACATAGCCCGCTGGCTACATCTTCAAACTACCAAGGACTCACCTGACTATGACGGTAGATCATGTTTCAGGGGCTACACATTATTTATATACATAAACACGTACATGTGGGTATATATATGTGTATATACACATACGTGTGGGTATCTATGAGTGCATATATATGTGTATATAAATGTATATATACACATATTTATATATTTATTTATATATGTATATATACACATTTACTTATATGTGTGTATATGTATATATATATATACATATACACACATATATATACACAACACATTTCAGCTCCCTCTTAAAGAAATTTAAGCAAACATCTATGAGATTTCTGAGGACCTGAAACCAGCACAAAGAGACCTAAATCAGGAGTCTCTTTTCTTTTCCCTTGGTATATTAAAAACCTAAGGCAAATAATGCTCTACATACAGCTTCCCATAAAATGCCAACACATCTGCCAACAAGTACTACCTCCCCCAAGCAGTGGAGCCTGGCATCCTTTCAGGAAAGCGCTAGTGGCCAAGCCCTGTTGGAAGAAATGAGAGTTCCTGTGTATGGTGTGTATGGCAGTTGATGAGATGTCCACAAACCGGGGGGGGGGGGGGGAGGGCCATCCTTTGGAATATTAAATATTAGTATATTAGTTTGGACGCCACCTGTCAAAAGACAAACACTAAATATATCTTTACAAGTACTGTATTTCCCATAGAAATGCTAGATTTCCAGGCCAAAGTACTTCTATTCCTATTAAAAAAAGAAAAAAAAACCCACCAACTATGCCCACTGTTCACAGTAGAAGCCTGTCTTCTTATCATATCCAGCTCACAGCAAGTTCTCTAAACTGGAGGTAAAGGGGAGGGCTGGCTGAGAATGCCACAGAACAGAGCAATCAAGCAACTGTTTTGCCCAAACAGTCTCAAAATAAGGACAGCAGATGTTGAGGAAAACACCTGCAGAAACCCTGCTGGGGGTCCCCCCTCCTTCAGTGCTTCTGAACAGTAAGAGAGAAGAATCATGTACTAATACAAGCCCTTCCCACTATCAGCAAGTGTGGAGGGTCTTCTGGTTCTTTTTTTCCTAACCTTGTATCTCCATCAGTGACATGGCATTTTCTCTTTATAGGCAACCAATTACCATTCAGGAGAGGCAGAAATGTAGCCCTCCAGAACAGGCATTCAGACGGATGATGAAATGGGCCGGCCACCTCCAACCCAAGTCTGGGTGCCAAAGTAAGCACTGCAACAGGACCGACAAAGCTTCCAAGACCAACCACAAACCCTCTCCTTCAATTTGCAGATAGATTTTTCCTTTTTTCCTTTGAGTGAATCTCCCAATTTGAGATAACCAGACAGAAGCTTTCAAATGCATGTGTCTTAGTCCAGGAAAACAATTGAAAATGGGCACCACTTAACTTGATGTGAGTTTAAAACAGGGCGTATTTTGGGGAACCTGGATGGCTCAATGGTTGAGCGTCTGCTCAGGTCATGATCCACGGGGTCCTGGGATGGAGTCTCCCATCAGGCTCCCGGCAGGGAGCCTGCTTCTCCCTCTACCTGTGTCTCTGCCTCTCTCCTCTCTGTGTCTCTCATGAATAAATAAGTCAATCCTTTAAGAAAATTAAAATAAATAAAATAGGGCCCATTTTTTCATCAATACACCTTTATCGGGCAAAAAAAGGGGGGGGGGCTTGGAAACCTATAGTTTAGCGCTTGTCAAAAAAAAAAAAAGGAAAAATTAGCAAAGCTTCTAACCTGCGCACACCCCAATTACGGCTAAAAACAAACATAGAAATCAAATTTTTTTCTTTGATCCACACCCAAGGAGGGGTGCGAGGGCAGCTGAGGGATCGTGACGACTGGGTCAGCCGACAAACGAGGGGGCAGCTGCTTCTGAGACGTGTTTTGGGACAGGGCACGGAACCAACCAGCGGCGCTTCTCTCTGCAAACCTCTCTCCTCCTTCTAT
Source organism: Nyctereutes procyonoides (assembly GCF_905146905.1). Taxonomy (NCBI): domain Eukaryota; kingdom Metazoa; phylum Chordata; class Mammalia; order Carnivora; family Canidae; genus Nyctereutes; species Nyctereutes procyonoides. Next base: position 59,602,268 of record NW_026575146.1, on the reverse strand, counting down.
CTGCCCCATCACCACATTTCGGTCCAGCAAACTGCCTTGATCCTGAGAGGCTCGCAGCGACAGCAGGAGGGACCTAAGGCGGGCGAGGGGGCGATGCCTGGGATGTGCTGCAACACGTAGCGCTGGAAAACGTGGAGCTGTTTACTAGCAGCGCCCGGGAGCCGCCAGCCTGCGCGCGGCGAGCACACCCCCCGGGCCCGACCCCGCCTTCCCCCCAACCCCAGGCGCGCTCGGCCTCCCCGCAGCGCCCCGGGACGCGCAGGCTCCCCGCGCGCCGCCCCCCGCGGCCCCCGCGGCCCCCGCGGCCGCCCCGCCGCCACTTACCTCGGAGGCCCGGGTTATCGTCTCTGGCCCGAATCCTTCGGATTTTGACGGGGCGCCCGCTCAGGGTGGACAGGACCAGCCGCTGGCGCAAGAAGTTGCAGCCCGCGTAGCTGAGGGAGTGCGCCTGGGTCGCCATGTGCGCGCCCCCCGCCAACGTGCGGGCGGCCCGGGCGCGGCGACTTTGGACGGGCGCGGGGATCGCGACCCCGGCGGCGGCGGCGACGGAGGCGGTGGTGACCCGGGCTCTCGACGGGAGCCCCGCAGACCCCGGCGCGTCCACGTGGTTTGGAACAGGAAGACAGAGAGACGAGACACCGGGTCAGAGGGGAGAGGGGCGGAGTCGGGGCCCGTCTCCCCGCCTCTCCACCCGGCCGGGGGGAGGCTCCCGCACCGGGCCTCGCTGCTATTGGTCCGCGCGGAATCAGGGCGGTGCCCGTGCGGCGCTGCCATTGGCCTGCGCTGGAGCTGGGCGGTGCCCGGGCCGCGCTGCCATTGGTCCGCACTGGAGAGGGGCGGTGCTCGGGCCCCGGCAACAGCGCGCGGCGGGAGGGAGCGCGTGCGGCGCGGGGGGGGGTGGGGCGGGGGGCAGCCTGGGAGCCAAGCGCGGGAGCTCGCCTTCCTCGGCAGTCTCCGTGCAGTGCCTCCGCCCGCGCCGCGGCCCGCGGACGCTACCGGCTGGGGCTGGGTGCCTGTTACCCTCGGTGCTAACGGCAAGCCCTGGATGTGGATGGTATTACCTCCCCCGCCTTTTTCCTGATAGAGACGACGACGGGTTTGGCGCGCTTACCCGGTTGCGGTCTCGGCGCTGTCCCCGCGCTCCCCGCTGTAGCCCTACGAGATGCCCGCGTTCCCTACTGACACGTGAGGACAGACAGGAGGAACACTGATTGCAAAGGTGGCAGTGGCCCCATGCATGGGGACCGGGGTCTGATGATACCAGGCCACTGCTTACTGTTATGAGACACCAAGATGTGCCCCTTTGACATCCGCCCGTTTACATCCACAGCGCTTCTTGCCAAGTCGGTGCCTCGCGTGCCGCATGCCTCAAAATGGGTAGTTGTGATAACTTCGCACATATATACACAGACTCTGCTTTTTCTCTCTTTCCTGTCCTTTAATCCTGCACACCAGCATCTTCCCAAAGATTGTACTTTGTCTCTCCTCTGCTCAAAAACCTTCAGAGATCCGCATTTATCAAATGACTACAAACTTATGAATCCAGTATGGTAAAAACATGGGTTTGCAACCGTTCTTGGACAATGTCACCAGATCCTGAGTTCCAGAACATTGAGGGGGCAGGGGGCAGTGATCTGCAAGCCTTGTGTGACTAAGATTCAGTTAGGAGGAACCACAGGGGAGGTCTGCACATAGGGTGACAGGTTATTAGCTTTGATGTTTATTGAGGGAGATGGGTAGTCCACTGATGTTATTGCCATTTCTTAAAACTGCCTTTCAGGAAATTGGCAGTGGATTTTGAAAGCTTCTGGACCTCTGAGAGCCCCCCTCCAACCCAATGGAGTGTGCCAAAGCAAAAACAGGCACCATCAGGCCAGGAGTGGATTTCTTTGTGCATCACCTCATTTTAATTACTCAACAGCCTATACTCTGTAGCAAAACCTGTGGGTGCCCTGTTTTATATCCCTTTAAACTCTTCCCATTTTCAATGCAAACCTGCTAATTTTCCTCCAGCAGCACCTGTATCTCTTCGTCTGAGGATTTTCCCACTTGCATGGAGCCCAGCAGACCAAAGGTGCTGAGGAATTAATGTTCCCCAGAGTCGTCAAGCAATGACTGATGGGAGTTGATGTATAAATGTCTCCAGCTCTTCAACTCTTGGATGAGATAGCTCTGTGATGTGGATTATACAGTGTTTCCACAGGGTTCCCTAAGAGATTTTAAGCTCCAGCTGCCCACAGTGGTAACTTGCTTAAGTAACTTTTACCAGCTTCCTTCCTCTTCCTCTGCCCCCACACACCTCCAAACTCCTTTTTTTTTTTTAAATGTATTTATTTAGAGAAAGAGAAAGTGTGAGGGAGAGGGGGAAAGGGAGAGGGACAGAGAATCTCCAGCAGACTCTCCATTGAGCACAGAGCCTGACTCAGGGCTCAAACTCAGGACCCTAAGGTCATGGCCTGAGCCGAAATCAAGAGCTGGATGCTTAACCAACTGAGCCACCCAGGCTCCTCTTCTCAGCTCCCTTCTGATATTTCCTGGGATTAACTCCCAAATAAACTACTTTCACTCAAATTATTGACCCAGAGTCTTCTTCTAGGCAACCCCAAAATAAGTCCTGATTTCTAAAATTTGAGAACTGAAGTTCAGAGAGAATAAATGACCTGCTTGAAGTGACATAGCTAATAAATGACAACCAAAATAGAAACTCCATCTGCCTGCCTGCCTGCCCTTCTCCCTCTCCACCTCCCTCTCTCTTAAGTCCTATATCTTTGGAACACTGAATCTCCAATAAAAAGCCTGGCTACCATGGAGCCGCCATGCCAGAGAGACCACACGAAGAGAGTGTCAACTATTTTAGCTGCTGGCTAGCATCAACCACTATAGATGTGGGGGTGATGGAGCCTTCAAGTGATCCCAGTTCCCAGCCAGCCTCTGCCCAGTGTTTGGAGCCACTCTGGCTGACACCATTTGGAGCACAGATAAACTGTCCTCACTGAGCCCTGCCCAAACTGCATATTCCTGAGCTAAATAAGTGATTGTTACAGTTTTAAGCTATGGGCTACACGGTAATGGACAACTAACACTACAAGTCCCTGAATCCCATTTTCTATATAATTCTAGGTTAGCAAACCACAGGAAACATCTTGTATGAGATTTGGAAGACAAAATTGAACTCATAGCCACATTGTTGATGTTTGAAAGGTTGCTACAGGGTACCAGGCTGTCTTGCAGCTCACACACTTAGAGATGTTGACCTTCCTTATTGGGCTAGGGCCATAACTGGGCCCATAGCCCCTCCTGTTCTCACCTCACCCTGCTTTAGCAACTCCAACTGCTGGGCCACTTGTGCATTTACCTTCATGATGAAGAACACCATCCTCTGCTGGTCACACACATCACTGAAGTTGGAAGCTTTGCAGGCAGTGAGAGATTGAAGCAGGTTCCAACACATTCTACTGACTTGGGGTTCCATCAGCAGGCACAACAGCCTCACAGACTGTGAAATCAACCCCACAATTAATTGCATCAGGTCAAATCCCTAAAAGAAATCTCTAGTGAGCGGTTTTGCTTTTCTGATTGAGCCCCGACTGGTACAACAAGCCATTATTGAAAGCCTACTGACACTAAGGCTCTCTTCTCTGCTAAAGGTGTTACATACATAATCTTATTTGGTCCTCACCCCAACTAGCTCCAAAGTTGGATTATGAGTATACAGAAGTTTATGATACAATTGTCTCTACCTTCATTTATATTTGGAATTATCCATTACAAACTTTTCATAGATTTTTCTTTCACCCTAAATGATAAATGACATATATCTTGCCTTGTAATCACTTCCACAAATAAAGGCAAAGATAATGATAATACAAGGATAAAAGTGTACTTGGTTCAGCAATAGAACAGAGTAGAGACCAGAGTAGAAATGAATTCTTCCCAGTCCATGGAGAAATTTACTCAACACCACATGTCCACCCACTCTGCTATCTCATTATCTCTTTTATCCAAACTACAATGGTTCTACAGGCTTTTTCTCACCTCAGCCTGGAATTGATGCTTATACTGTTCCAGTTTTAAGATGAATTTCTGTGTTCAATGCTCTGCCTCTGGGCCCCCACAATAACTATTCACAACTACATTTTTGCATATAAACCCTTTTATAACTTGTTTATGTGCAGCCTTTCTAAAAACACTTCATGATCTAGTGAATGCAGGGACCATATTCTATCATTTACAGCAGAAATAGTGGAGTGCCTGGGTGGCTCAGTCAATTGGGTGTCTGACTCTTGATTTAGGCTCAAGTCATGACATCAGGGTGGTGAGATCAGGCCCTACATCTGGCTCCATGTTTAGCGGAGAGTTTCCTAGAGATTCTCTCCCTCTCCCTTCACTCCTCCCCCATGCACATTCTCTCTCTTTCAAAAATTAAATAAATAAAGTATCTTATCATTGTATCCTCAGTGTTTATTGTTTCCTTTTTTTGCTATTTTTAAATTTTTTTATTTAAATTCTATTAATTAACATGTAATGTATTATTGGTTTCAGAGGTAGAGGCCCATGATGCATCAGCACAATGGACTATTATCCATAAAAAAGAATGAGATCTTGCCATTTGCAATAACGTGGATGGCCCTAGAGGGTATTATGCTGAACGAAACAACTCAGACAGAAAAAGGCAAATACTATATGATTTCACTTATGTGTGGAACTGAAAAAACAAAATGAAGGAACAAACAAAACAGAAACAGACTCATGGATACAGAGAACAAACTGGTGGTTGTCAAAGGGGGGTTTAGGGGGATGGGCAAAATGGGTAAAAGGGAGTAAGAAGTACAGACTTCTTGTTATGGAATGAATAAGTCATGGGAATGAAAAGTACAGGGTAGGGAATACAATCAATGATATTGTAATTAGGTTGTGTGGTGGCAGATGGTAGCTACACTTTTGGTAAGTATAGCATAATATGTAGACTTGTCAAATACTATGTTGTACACCTAAAACTACTATAACATTGTGTATCAACCTCAATTAAAACACACACACTATGCACGCACGCATGCACACACACACACACACACAGATTGTTGGGCCTCATCCCCAGAGTTTCTTTAATACATCTGCAGCAAGGCCTAAGAATTTACATTTCTTTTTTTTTTTAAGATTTATTTATTTATTTGTTTATTTATTTATTTATTTGAGAGAGAGAGAACGCATGAGTGGGAGGGAGAGGGAGAAAGAATCTAAAGCAGACTCCCCACTGAGCATGGAGCCCCAACCAGGGCTTACTTAATCTCATGACTACAAGAACATGACCTGAACCAAAACCAAGAATCAGATGCTCAACTGACTGAGCCACCCAGGTGTACCTTCATGTGAAGGTGAGCCTTCCTGTGTACCTACATACACCTGATTGGAGCTGCAGAATAAGAGAAGAAAGAGAAAGGGGCAGAAAGAATATTTGAAAACATAGTGAGCAGATCTTTCCAAATTTGATGAAATACATAAATCTACACATCCAAGTTATTATAGTCTCTATGTAGAATTGGCTCCTGCAGTTGAGAACCCTGTCCTGGCTGACACCTTCATTACAATCTTGTGTGGCCCTGTAGCATAGCACCCAGCTTGGCCATCCCTAAATGCCTGCCCACAGAAACTGAGGTAATGAGTATGTGTTCAAGCCACTAAGTGTTTGGTTATTTGTTACCCAGCTACAGAAAATTAATACACTAGTCTGTCTGGCTCCTGCAGTCTATGCTCCTTGTCCCTTTCCTGATTAGTTAAACATATCATGAAAGGCGGTAGCTGAGGAGTTGGTAGAGATTACAGACTTTCAGAGTTCCAAGAAACTCACAGGGCATTAGTCCAGCACCTCTGAGACATACAGATCCCCTTCCTCAAGGGAACATCTAAGAAAATTGGGATATTGGGGATCCCTGGGTGGCTCAGCAGTTTAGCACCTGCCTTTGGCCCAGGGTGTGATTCTGGAGACCTGGGATCGAGTCCCACATCAGGCTCCCTGCATGGAGCCTGCTTCTCCCTCGGCCTGTGTCTCTGCCTCTCTCTTTCTGTGTCTCTCATGAATAAATGAATGGAATCTTTTTTTAAATTAATTAATTTATTTATTTATTGGAATCTTTTTTAAAAAAAGAAGAAGATTGGGATATTGAACTATAAGATGGTGACCTGAGTCCCAATAACATTGAGATGATGACTAGGGATAACTACAAGTAGTGCTTTTAAATATTTTTTTATGATTCATAGAGACCCACTGATTATGATATTTACTCTCTCTTTTCCTGTCATTGTTAGCAGTAAAAACACTGATAAAATTTGAAAACATCTGTGTGCTTGTTTCAGAGCCTTTGGGTCGGGGGTGAGGGATAAGGAACTTGAGTCTTGTTTTATAGACAATCTTAAACCATCTTCATTGACTGTGAAAGTGACAGAGAAGTGTATGATCAGCAGGTGATAAACAGAGCAGAATTTTCAAAGCACCAATTGCCAATCTTGAAGCCACATCATAATTACAAAACATTATGGTTTATAATTACAAAACTTCAAATGTGAGTTGAAGCCCAATACACAAACATAAAACTGTTACATAAACAATACATCCCTGATTTTTCTATGACTTTCAAAAGTTCTCATATTTTATTCACTATCTCTGTCAAATCACACTCACCACTCATCAAATCACATGTTCCAATATTTGATTCAGAACCATCTGCATTACAACTTTTTCACTGTTAGAAAAATATTTAACCATAAAAAGGAACTTAGTGATCCATGAAAAGATAATGGGTACCCAAATGTCCACTGACTGATGAATGGAAAACCCAAATAGAGTATATCCATAGAGTGGAATATTAGTTGGCAATAAAAGGAATGAAGCACTCTACGTGCTACATCATGGATGAGCCTTGAAAACATTATGCTAAGTCAAATAAACCATCTATCAAAAAAAAGAGAAAGAAAAAATCCACTTATTAGACAGTTCCATTTATATGAAGTGTCCCAAACAAGCAAAACTGTAGAGACCACTAGTAGGTTAGGTGGAGACGAAGACGGTCACTGGAGGTGGGTAAGGGGATGGGGTAATTGAGTGATGGGCATTAAGGAAGGCACTTGACGTAATGAGCACTGGGTATTGTATGCTACTGATGAATCACTGAACTCTACTCTGAAACTAAAAAATACACTATATGTTAACTAATTAATTTTTTTTAAAAAGATAGTCATTGGAAAGTCCAGACTTACATTCCACCACCTTAGCAAACCTAATGAGAAAAGGCCTCTTTCCAGCAGCACTAGCAAATCTGGAGTAGAGTTCTCACCGGTCACATACCCATTTCTGAACCCATGGCATGTATGCCCTGATTGGCCAAACCTGGGACACACACTCACTTCCTTTGTGGAGACAGTCTTGCCAGTGCCTCTAAGACTATGGGAAGCAGGAGAGGGAAGTGGCTCCCCTAAGGAAAAAGAGTGCTGTTATCACAAGAGATAACAGATGCTGGATTGGCAAAAACAGTACACAATCACCTCACCAAAACAAATGAGGCCAAAGAGTCTCATCAACATAGAATCTCTTCATGAATTAGTGGAGTTAAAACTTGAAAGATGTGGAAATTTTTCTGACTCAGTTCAATTCCATGAACATTTATCCAACACCTGCCAGCATGCTAGGGGTGCCAATGCCTAGAAAAGCACAAGGATACAGGTGAGAAACTAAAAACACAGTGATAAAAACAACAACAACAAAAACAAAAACAGTGATGAGTAAGATTCAGACCCTGCTCTCATGTTCACGATCTGATACAGGGATTCTTGAATTTTATCGTACAGAACAAGTTCACCTTGGGGATCTTATTAAAAATGCATGTTTCTGGGGCACAATCTAAGATTTTTCTGGTCCGGTAAGGGTGGGATTGGCTTTAGAACTGTCTTTAGGGGATCCCTGGGTGGCGCAGCGGTTTGGCGCCTGCCTTTGGCCCAGGGCGCGATCCTGGAGACCCGGGATCGAATCCCACGTCGGGCTCCCGGTGCATGGAGCCTGCTCTTCTCCCTCTGCCTGTGTCTCTGCCTCTCTCTCTCTCTCTGTGACTATCATAAATAAAAAAAAAAAAAAAAAAGAACTGTCTTTAAATACGCATCTCTGGTAATTATGCTGCATGAAGTCCAGGAGCTACTCTTTATGGGATTCTCTGATATGATGGAGGAGAAACATATGCAGAAAGGAAGTCACAGAACATTGGCGAGTTGCCACAGGACTAGGGTGAATGTCCAAGAGGAGGGTAGGAAGCGGTATCCTTGTTCAGTTTATATCATGCATTTTACACAAGATATGGTTTCCTATAAAGGAAACTACAGGGGGATCCCTGGGCAGGCACAGCGGTTTGGCGCCTGCCTTTGGCCCAGGGCGCGATCCTGGAGACCCGGAATCGAATCCCACATCGGGCTCCCAGTGCATGGAGCCTGCTTTTCCCTCTGCCTCTCTCTCTCTCTCTCTCTCTCTCTCTGTGACTATCATAAATAACTAAAAAAAAAAAAAAAGGAAACTACAGGATTACATCCAGCCCACTGTGAATGTTTCTGATTATGATGAGCCTGGAGATATTTGGAAGATGAGAAACTAAGAGTTGGCTTTTGTTCATTTGCTTGTAACAACCCTGTGTATTTCCTCTGCTTTCATTCCAGTGAGAATTTTTAGTCATAGTGCAAATTAGTTTACCCTTCATATTTTATCCTACCCCAGGCGCCTGGGTGGCTCCCTAGCTGAGTGACTGGCTCTTGGTTTTATTTTATTCATTTATTTTAAAGATTTTACTTATTTATTCATGAGAGACGGTGGGGGGGGGCGGGGGGCAGAGACACAGGCGGAGGGAGAAGCAGGCTCCATGCAGGGAGCCCGATGTGGGACTTGATCCCAGGTCTCTGTCGTGCCCTGGGCCAAAGGCAGCGCTAAACCGCTGAACCACCCGGGCTGTCCTGGCTCTTGGTTTTAAGTTGTGATCTCCAGGTCATGAGATCCAGCTCCGTGTCGGGCTGGGCTCTGTGCTTGGTGCAGAGTCTACTTGGGACTCTCTTACCCTCCCCCTCTGCCCCTCCCTCCCCTGTTCACAGGTGTTCTCTCTCTCTCTCTCTCTCTCTGAATGAATAAATAAATCTTAAAAAAAAAAGGAAGTATGGAAGGGTAGGATAAAGTCTTTTTTAAAGAAAAAAAATATTTATTTATTCATTCAGAGAGAGAGAGAGAGAGGCAGAGAGAGGCATCGAGGCAGGACTCAATCCGGGGTCTCCAGGATCACACCCTGGGCTGCAGGCGGTGCTAAACCGCAGCACCACCGGGGCTATTGCCCCCTGCCTCCTTCCGTACTTCCTTAACTGAAATCTTCATCCTTCTTTGTTTCCTTCAAATTGTTTCAATATTTCATTTCACCTTTAAAAATTATTTACTCTTGGGATCCCTGGGTGGCGCAGCGGTTTGGCACCTGCCTTTGGCCCGGGGCGCAATCCCAGAGACCCCGGATCGAGTCCCACGTCGGGCTCCCGGTGCATGGAGCCTGCTTCTCCTTCTGCCTGAGTCTCTCTCTCTCTCTCTCTGACTACCATAAATAAAAAATAAATAAATAAAAAATAAAAATTATTTACTCTTATATACTATTAGGGTTCCATTTAGATTGACTCTTTTAGTAATAAATAAGGAGGTACCGGGATCCCTGGGTGGCGCAGCGGTTTAGCGCCTGCCTTTGACCCAGGGCACGATCCTGGAGACCCGGGATCGAATCCCACGTCGGGCTCCCGGTGCATGGAGCTCGCTTCTCCCTCTGCCTGTGTCTCTGCCTCTCTCTCTCTCTCTCTCTCTCTCTCTCTCTCTGTGACTATCATAAATTTAAAAAAAAAATAAGGAGGTACCTTACCCTCGTAAGATGTAGGTGTAACCCCTCAATATATGTGCAGTCTTTTTTAAACTAGCATAGGTTTCTGAGTCTAGAGTTTCTATCATTATAGGATGTCATAGACCATTAAAATAAAAAAAGAATTTTTAAAGAGGCCAGTTGTGATGGTTTAGAATGTGTCCACCAATTCTTCAGAACTCCCTTCAATGGATGGATCCTAATTTCCCTTCCCTTGGGTATGGGTTGGGCTTAGTGATTCACTTCTAATGAATAAAATATGAATAAAATATGGTGGAAGTGACAGTATGACTTCTAAGACTAGGTCACAGGAGGCACTCCAGCCTCATGCTTATTCTTTCTCTTGAATTGCTTGCTGCCAGAGAATCTAGCTGCTGTGCCATTAGGACACTCTGCAGCACTATAGAGAAGCCATGTAGGGCAGCCCCGGTGGCCCAGCGGTTTAGCGCCACCTTCAGCCCAGGGTATGATCCCAGAGACCTGGGATCGAGTCCCACGTCAGGCTCCCTGTACAGAGTCTCCCTCTCTCTTTCTCTCTCTCTCTGTCTGTCAGGAATAAATAAATAAAATCTTTAAAAAAAAAAAGAAGAAGAAGAAGAAGAAGCCACGTGACAGGAGACTGAGGCATCTAACTAACAGCCATGTGAGTGAGCCATCTCGTAAGAGAATCATCCAGGCTTGGTCCAGCCCTCAGGTGACGGCAGCCCCAGCCACTATCTTCACTGCAGCCTTGTGGATGATGCTGAGCCAGAACCATCTGGCAAAGAAGCTCTCAGATTCCTGATACTCAGAAACCGTGTGAGATAATAGCTTGAACCTGCAAAGTTTTTAAACAATTTGTTGCGCAACAGTAGATAACTAATACGCTTATAAAAAGGTGCTACCCTTTTATTTTAAAGTAAAGAACACTTCTTTAAACTATCATTTGTGGGATCCCTGGGTGGCTTAGCGGCTTAGTGCCTGCCTTCGGCCCAGGGCTTGATCCTGGAGACCCAGGATAGAGTCCCACATCGGGATCCCCTCATGGATCCTGCTTCTCCCTCTGCCTGTGTCTCTGCCTCTCTCTCTGTTTCTCTCATGAATAAATAAAATCTTAAAACAAAAAACTATCATTTTTTATCACTACCATTTTTTTAAGATTTTATTTATTAATTTGAGAGAGAGTATGAGCAAGGGGAGATGAGAGAGCAGAGAGAGAGGGAGAAGAAGACTCCCTGCTGAGCATGGAGCCCGATGTGGAGCTTGATCCCGGAACTCCAGGATCATGACCTGAGCCAAAGACAATGTTTAAACAACTGAGCCACCCGGTGCCCCTCACGTTCGTTTTATATAATAAATGATTAAAATACTTTAACTTGTTATCATGCACAATTTAACATACTGGAGAGTGAACCCTCATATATGTAGCTACCCAGTTCAACAACTATTACCTCATGGCCAGTCCTATTTCATCTAGACCCACATTCATCCACCCATACCCATTGTAAATTATTTTGAAGGAAACCTCAGACATCATAACTTTTCATCTGTAATTATTTTGGTATATATCTCTAAAAGAGAAATACCCTTTTATTTCCAAAAAAAAAGAAAACCTACTTTGTCTTTTAGTTTCCCACAATCTGATTTTGTTGATTACATCCCTGTGATGTCACTTGACATGTTCCCCTGTCACCATATATATAATTATATATAAATTGATTATTTGATCTAAAGTGAGATTTCTCGGGACGTCTGGATGGCTCAGCAGTTTGGCGTCTGCCTTCAGTCCAGGGCGTGATCCTGGAGATTCGGGATCGAGTCCCGCATCAGGCTCCCTCCCTGAAAGGAGCCTGCTTCTCTCTCTGCCTATGTCTCTGCCTCTCTCTCTCTGTATCTCTCATGAATAAATAAAATCTTAAAAAAAATAAAGTGAGATTTCTCAAGCCCACCATAATTGACATTTTGGGCCAAATAATTCTTCATTGTGGGGAATCATCCTATGCCATGTAGGAGGTTAAGCAGCATCTCTAGTCTCTAACCATTAGAGGCTAGTAGCACTCTCTCTCCCAACTGTGACAATCAAAAATATCTCCAGACAATGCTAAATGTCTCTTGGAAGGCAAAAGTGTTGAGAGTCACTGATTTTTACTTGCTGGTTTTGCAGGAGGTATACCTTATTTATTTATTTATTTAGAAAGATTTTATTTATTTATTCATGAGAGACACAGAGAGAGGCAGAGACACAGGCAGAGGAGAAGCAGGTTCCCCACAAGGGGCCTGATGTGGGACTCCATCCCAGATCCCGGGATCACGCCGTGAGCGGAAGGCAGACGCTCAACAACTGAGCCACTCAGGTGTCCCGGAGGTATACTTTATAGGTAGGATGTGCACTTCTGTCATGAGGCATAAATATCTAGATGTCCGTTCTTTTTGTGCTGGCTGTTACTGATGATCATTGCCAAAACCTTCCTTAATCCATGAGGGGATGCAAAATTCTTATTTATTAACTGGGATACTTCCATAAGGAGAAACTTCCTTTCATCAACTATTTGGTTACCTGAAGTGCAATTCATAGAGGAAAGATAAGATCTCTTCCTTTATCTTCTAGTTTTCAAAATAACAAGCTCTGCAAGGTGTTCATTGAGGATTTGCAGGTATATGAGCTGCTGAAGTCAGGCACATTTGATGTATTTCAATCCACTGCAGTTTCTATTCTTAAAAATGTTCAGAGTATCCCCTCTCCAGGTACAGACCATTCAATGTAGTTGCTGAGCCTTTTTGCATTACTCAAGCATTCCCTGATAAATTTCTTGCTTTCTTGGTTCCACATGCTCTTCCAGGCTCAACTTGTATATTTCCTATACCTAATCTGGAATCAGCCATTTTTCCAAGAAGATTGATTTCTGTTCTTGGGAAGTAGTAATTAGAGGTTATAACTTGGGCACTCCTTAGCTACTTTGTTTTTATTTCTAGGCTTTCTCAGTACACAGAGCTGGAAAATACATTTTCTTTCTTTTTTAAGAAAAAATACACTGAGCTCAATAGTGGTACTTCCAATTCAAAAATCAGGATTCAAGCGAAATTAAATTAACATCATTGTTCTTCATGTTTGTACCTCTTTGATTCCATAGCGAAAATCTGGCTTTCCGGCACCTCCAACATAATTACTCCATTGTTTTCTTCCACAAAACATAAAAAATAGTCTCAGAACAATAATACTAACACTAAAGTGCAAAGCTCTGTGTCAGAAAACTAACCCCATTCCTGATATGTGGATTCCCGTTCGTTGCCACTTCGCGGAAGCTTGCCTTTTCCTAGACATAACCACCGAGTTAGGACTACATCATATTCTAGGGCCTGTAGCCTGCCCTCTAACTGCAATTATGTTGAAACTACTTAAAAGCACAAAGAGCAAACTGTTTCAAGCCCAGATGAAGCATTTCAAATGCTGACCATATCTGAGTTTTTAAAAATTATAAGCTATATGCCATTTAGATTAGAAACCATTTCTATTTGCCTGCTAAAATAAGGCAAATGCATTTTGCCGCCCACCTGATTTTAGGTGTGATCATGCATTTCACTTTCACCAGTGAAACTGAGTGGAAATTACATGTGTCACTTTCAAACTGAAGCTCCTCTTTTCCTTTCCTGTGGCAACTGGATTTTTCGAACTAGTAGGTACTCCATTAGCCTGGGTTCTGGAGTGAGGACAAATAGGATGACCTAGTCCGTCCACCATGGACATGCAGCCTAAGTGAGAAATAAAGCCCAATGCTCTGTCCAACACACGGCCTTCCTGTACCATTCTCAGAGAACAGTCCTCCAGAATCTTCTTGAAAATGTCCACGGGTAGACAGCTTATGTCACATGAAGCAGTGTACTTCATTTCCTGAGACCTTTGTTTAAAAGATCTTTATATAGGGACACTTGGGTGGCTCAATGGTTGAGCATCTGCCTTTGGCTCAGGATGTGATCCCGGAGTTCCAGAATCAAGTCCCACCTCCGGCTCCCTGTATGGAGCCTGCTTCTCTCTCTCCCTGTGTCTCTGCCTCTCTCTCTCTCTGTGTGTATCTCTCATGGATAAATAAATAAAATCTTTTAAAAAGAAAGTTCTTTATATATCAGGTTGACTTCATTCTTCCTCTTACGGCAATGCATTGCTTCTGTGAGTAAAATTTAATCCCTCAAAAAAAAAATGTAATCCCTCTTGCTACAAATTCCCAATGTACTACCTTCTTCTCAGTAGAAAAATATACCCAGTTTTTTGCAGTAATACTCAAAGTCATTATTTCCAGATGATTCTTTCTCAGTCCACTCACCTCTGGGCCACTCTTCAGGCTAATAACCAAGAGGACTATGAATTTGGCATACAATATTCTCTACTCCCCTTCTCCTCCACCACTGCTACTTCCCCACATTGGTTGCTGCTCCAATGGAAGCCCTGCCACAATAAAACAAATCCCTCAAAGACACTTTTGATGTGAAAATCCTCCAACAGATCAAAACCACATCAAGAAGAATAACGAGTAGTTAGGTCTGGGACTATAATAACCAAAAAAAAAAAAAAAAAAAGGCGACAAATCCCTGAATTTTGCCTTCAGGGAGAATTATCGGAACAATGGGCTTACTGTATAATTGCAGCCCAGTCATTTTTGGGACTAAGTAGTCTGAAACCAGAGAAAGGAAACCAGCTGCAGAGAATTCCAAGAAACATCAACATGTGTGTACTTCTTGGAGGGAAATTTCCAGTGATTTCTGGGAATATTTAGTAACTTCTGTGCTTACATATGTTTGGTGTGTAAAGGCAAGTGCTTACCCCAAAGCTATTCATTCAGAAATTGACACAGTGAGTCTTTATATTTTTAAGAAAACTCTCATTTTTTCCCTGATTTCTAAAAATACCACATGCTGTCATAGAAAAATTTGGAAAACACGGAAAAGTATACATAAGTTGCAGTTAAGGGTTATGACAGGTACTCATACATTGCATATTCAATAGATGATGGTACAGCTACTAGTGGTCATGTCTGATGGAACAAAATTATGCCTCAAAACTCTTTGGCTGTGTCCTTAAAAATGTAACAGAGTTTAAAATTTTGAAGCTTTTACTCTCTCCTTTCTGCTAGACTTATAGAACTGATTTCAATTCCTTGACTTTCCACGTAAGGCAATCAAGAATATGAAACCTTGGGGCAGCCCGGTTGGCTCAGCGGTTTAGCGCCGCCTGTGGCCCAGGGTGTGATCCTGGAGACCCGGATCAGGTCCTGCGTCGGGCTCCCTGAGTGGAGCCTGCTACTCCCTCTGCCTGTGTCTCTGCCTCTCTCTCTCTGTGCCTCTCATGAATAAATAAATAAAATCTTTAAAAAAAAATAGAATAAGAAACCTTATGACTATTTCATGGCTGACCAAATTGTCAAAGAAGTCAAAGAAGTTTGGCTGTTCTCCGTGGCCCACAGGAAATACTTAGTTCAAGCTCAACGTGTTTAAAAACTGAGCTCATCAAAAAAACAAAAACAAACAAACAAAAAAAAAAACAAAAAACTGAGCTCATCTTTCACTCAAATCTGAGGTTTTCCCTAGCCATGCTATTTTTTTTTCCTCTCTCTCTCTCTTCTTCCCAACATATTTGGAAGGAACATATTCCTTCTTCCCAAATATATTGGGAAGATAGGAATTCTTCCTTTAAACTCTAAGGGGCAGCCCCGGTGGCGCAGCGGTTTAGCGCCGCCTGCAGCCTAGGGCATGATCCTGGAGACCCTGGATTGAGTCCCGCGTCGGGCTCTCTGCAGGGAGCCCGCTTCTCCCTCTGCCTGTGTCTCTGCTTGCCCCCCCCCCCCCCCCCCCCGCTCTGTGAATAAATAGAGCATGAAGCCTGACGCGGGACTTGATCCTGGGACTCCAGGATCACGCCCTGGGCCAAAGGCAGGTGCTAAACCACTGAGCCACCCAGGGATCCCCTCCATCATTCCTTCTAATGCTCTAATGTGTCCTTATGTTTCATTAGTCCTTTTTCCAAAATGTGTGAAACTCCTCCTCGCAAATCTAAACTCTTTGGCCTACTGCCATTCATCTAAAAACTAATGATCTACTCTGTGCCAGGCATGGTGCGGGCAGGAAGGCTACAATGATGCACCAAATAGACAAGCTCCCCTGCCCTGTGGTGCCACAATCTAGTGGGGGAGACAGATAACAAGGTAAATAACAAAATAAATGTACGACTTGGGCCAAATGCCTGAAGGAAATAACTACAGTGCTGTGCCCAAGAACCGCAGTAGGGAGATGGTTAGTAGATCCTGGATGATGTGTAGATCAGTGGGGGTGGGAGCGGTGAAAGAGCAAATAAGGAGACCAATAAAGAGTCTCCTGCTGTTGGGCAGCCTGTCATGATGATGGTTGGGATTATTGTGGTGGCAGTGAGGACAGGGGACACAAAGGGGATCAGGGAAGTGCTGAATCCAAAGACCATGTCCAGCTTTCTGGTTTAAACAATTGGGGAGACCGTAGTGCCAGTGCTGAGAGGAGGAATATGAGACAAAAGTAAATCTGGGAATTAAAAGCAAGAGTTTGGGCAGCCCAGGTGGCTCAGCGGGTTGGCAGCGCCTTCAGTCCAGGGCCAGATCCTGGAGACCCGGGATCGAATCCTGTGTTGGGCTCCCTGCATGGAGCCTGCTTCTCCCTCTGCCTGTGTCTCTGCCTCTCTCTCTGTCTGTGTCTCTCATTAATAAATAAATAAAATCTTTAAAAATGTCAATAAATAAATAAATAAGTAAATAAATAAATAAATAGTTCCATGTTGGACCTAACCAGCCCTGGAATCACCATAGTAACAGCCACTGGGGAGCAGGCTCCCATGACCCTCCCCTTAGACCCAGCTCTCCCAGAGAGAAGCAAATCCTTTGGGCAGCCAGTGGTTGAACAATCATCATCCCAGCTGGGGACCCAGCACAGGACCCAGCACAGAACAGCTTTGACCTTGGCCTATTGAGTCATCTTCTACAGTCTCCAGGGGAAGAAGCGTCTGACCATAATTCTTCCCCAGCAGCACCTGCTCCTAACCCCTCCTGGCTTGAGCAGGAGAGACAGACAGAAGGGGATTTCTTCTGAAGACTCCTTCATCTAGCACGGGCACTTCAGGCTATCTGTGGAACAAAACGAAGAGGAACTCCTCCTTCCCATCCTTCCAAGGCTGAGATCCCTTCCAAGAGGAAGATCTGCACCTCCCCCGCCCCCATGATTTCCTGTCAGTCAGGAGAACAGAGATCTGCCTCTCTCTGATCTGGAGCGTGCGCTCTACCTCCCTACCTGCTACAAGCAGAGAAAGGCAAAGTCTGCCTTTTGGAGGTCACAGCCATCCTGAGGCTGAGTTCTGGCATCCTGTCCAGTCCAGCAGTGTGGGCCAGGGCCGGTCCCATGGGTGCAGGGCTTCTGGCTGGATGGTCCCTGCCCCATTCCAGGCAGCCCTCCCTGGACAAGCTGAACCAAACTTGCCTCCCTGGCAGTAACACATGTTGTGTGGCCTGCGGAACCTGCTCCTGGCTGGCTACTCTCACCCCAGCCATCAGGGTGAGGCCCTTAAGTTTCTGGAGAGGGACATTACTGCTAGGGCTGCTGGCCTTATCATTTAGGCTGCCCAGAATGTGCAAACTGTGTTCTCTGAGGCCAAAGGTGCCCTGAGACCAGAGCTGTTGCCTGTAAGTTGGCCAGACTTGGTCCTTCTGTTCCCACGGGACAGCTCCTTGATGCCTAGAGCAGCCCTTCTTCCCATGCTGGAGGAGGGGACATCAGATGAAGACAGGAGCATTTGCCACTGGAGACATACTCCTGGTTGGTGCTCCCAGCCTCCTGGCTAGTGACTCCATCTAGAGGTAGCTATGGACTGACCCCTCAACATGAGGACCCTCAAACCCATGTGGCAGGCCTGGGAGGACACCCTTGCCTGCTTTTGTGACCAGGAGCAGCCCACAAAGTCCTAAGCTTGCTTGGCCTTCCACTTCATGACTTTTGAGCTTGACTGTTCATGAAATGAAAAGAAAGGAAAAGGAGAATTGTATTTTCTCTCATTCCTTTGAAGCATGTCCGTCCAGTTTATACTGGGTCATTCAGAACTCCCACCTCAGTAGTTACTTTAATTTGTTCTTACAACCAGTAGTTACTTCTATTTGTTCTTAATTTGTGTGATGCCTTTAAATTGTGCCTTTTCTGGGCGCCTGACTGGCCCAGTCGGTAAAGCATGCGACTCTTAATCTCGAGATCATGAGTTCAAGCGCCACATTGGGCATGGACCCTACTTAAAATAAAATTAAAATTAAAAATAAATAAATTGTGCCTTCCCAAGAAGATTGAGATCATGTTCTTTTGTGCTCACCACTGTCTCCTCTGTTTGCCTAGAGCTGAAAAGGCAGCAAACCTCACCCCTGGTTCGTGCACAGGAAAACAGCTCAGCTTGTAGCTCTGGCCTCCAGTGATAGCCTTCCTGGGCCCAGTGCCAGCCCTATCAGTTATTTGCACATGGATACCCCTGGGGGGCAGGAGGGAGGCTGGAAGGGGGCGGAAGGGCTGTCTGTGGGGCCCCTGTCCCTTAGAAGAATGAAGTCCTCACCACAGGAGGAAGACCCTGACTTTCAGACTTTGGATTGTGAGGGACGCAATTTTAAAAGGTTCACCATGGGGGCGCCTGGGTGTCTCCATCTGTTATGCGTCTGAGTCTTGATCTCAGCTCGGGTCTTCACCTCAGGGTCTGGGTTCATTGGGCTCCATGCTGCACGTGGATCCTACTTAAAATAAAAGGTTAACCATACAGGCATGTGACAGTCCGTAAATAAAACAGAGGACTACCAGAAATGACAGCACGGCTCCACCCTCTCGCTGAACGGGCATATCCTTTTGGATGCTTTGGGTCATTGCACAACACTCAGTGCCCCCTCGGAGCAGCTCTCCATCAGTGAGGATGGAGATGACGGTCACCATGACCATCCTTCCCGGCTTCATGGCCAGCTCAGATCTCCGTGCCCAGCTTCTGTCCCCCTTGTTCTTGTCTGAGTCCTCATTTGTCCGTCAGAAGCCAATTTATTCGTGCAAGTGGGACAATGGCAGGCAAATTGAGCAGGAAAAGAAATAATAAACTCAATTACTCAGCATTTGAGGCTTGAATTCCAGTAACACAGAACTTCCCGTCTTCCTCCTCCCACTCACGAGAAAGCATTTATGTTGACGCAGCGCCATCTGCTGGCCTCCCGCACCAGTGCTGCTCGTCGCCCTCCAGAACGCGCTCCTCGAGTGCGGCTGACTGTGTTGCGCACTGCGCAAGGTGATAGTGTGCCTGAATGCATGGCCACTCTCCTGCCGGGTATGCTGGTTAAACTTGGCACAAGTCAGAATCATCTTGGGGAATCATTTATTTGTTTGTTTGTTTGTTTGTTTGTTTATTTATTTATTATGGTTTTATGGTTTCATTTATTTGAGAGAGAAAAGAGCATGAGTAGGGGGAGGGGCAGGAGAAGAGAAACAAGCAGACTCCCCGCTGAGCTGGGAGCCCCCACTTGGGGCTCCATCCCAGGACCCTGAAACCATGACCTGAGCCAAAGTCAGACACCCATTGAGCTCCCCCACAAGCATGTCCTGGGGAATCTTTTAAATGGAGACTCCTGGGCTTTGCCTGCAACAATTCTGGATTGGGGGGTCTAACATAGGTCCCAGGAGCCTGTATTTTAAGCAAACGTCCCAGGTGATTCTGAAGCAGGGAGTCCACGAATTGCATTTTGAGAAAAACTAATGATAGAGAATCTATAGTGGAATGCACTATTACAATGTAATCTGGTCAATGCCACAAAGTATAGACAGAGTCGGCTGGGGACACAGAGAAGAGACATGAAATCAGACTTGAGAAGAGATTGGAAAAGCTTCCCAGAAGGTAAGACAATAGATAAATAGAAGAAGTTGCCAAGGTGAATTGGGGAACATATGCAGCCAGAGGGTGTAGCACATGCAGAGGCAAGAAGGCATGAAAACACACCCAGGTTGTGTGGGAACCTGGAGCGAAGTGTGGGTGAGAGTCAGAAAGGAAGAACCTGGAATATGAAAATCTAACTTTATCCTAAAAGCTCTGGGGGCTGTGGAAACTTTCCAAGCAGGAGGATGGGCCAGATCTGCGGTACAGGAAAATCCATCCGACTCAGTCGATGTGAGCTTTAATTTACTGCCAGGTACTGACTGATTGGGGTACACTGGACCACTGCTCCTGATGCCGCATTCTCTGTTTTAGAATTGTGGCTCAGTGGTTGAGCGTCTGCCTTCGGCTCAGGGCGTGATCCCAGAGTCCTGGGATCTAGTCCTGTATTGGGCTCCCCTTGGGGGACCTGCTTCTCCCTCTGCCTGTGTCTCTGCCTCTGTGTGTCTCTCATGAATAAGTAAATAAAATCTTTTTTTTTAAGATTTTTATTTTTTTATTTTTATTTTTATTTAATTATTTATTTATGATAGTCACAGAGAGAGAGAGAGAGAGAGAGACAGAGACAGAGACACAGGCAGAGGGAGAAGCAGGCTCCATATACCGGGAGCCCGACGTGGGATTCGATCCCGGGTCTCCAGGATCGCGCCCTGGGCCAAAGGCAGGCGCTAAACCGCTGCGCCACCCAGGGATCCCAGTAAATAAAATCTTAAAAAAAAAAAAAGAATTGTACATCCAGGGGCACCTGGGTGGCTGAGGGGGTGAAGCCTCTGACTCTTGATGTCAGCTCAGGTCATAAATCTTGGGGTTGTGAGACTGAGCCCAGTGTCAGGCTCTGCACTGAGTGTGTGGAGACTGGTTAAGATTCACCCTCTCTCCCTCTGCCCCTCACTCCTAGCACTTTCTCTGTCTCTCTTTCAGAAAATAAAAATTTAGAATTGTACATCTGTGCCCTTTGCTAAATAACCTTTGCAGCACCTGCCACTAGCACAGAGTGCTTTCCCCTGTTCGACATCCATGACTTGCTCTGGCCAATGCAATGCTAGTGACACTGTGTCCCAAGCAGAGGCTTTAAACGTGCTTGTGAGGTTTAGCTTGTTCCTTTGTGCTTATGCAATTCACTAGCCTTCATGGCCACTGGGCCTAGAATGATGAAGAGCAGAGAGCTGACCTAGGCTAGACCTGCAGCCTCAGTTAAGGGGGCTGGGGGACAGTCAATCCACAGGCTTGGGAGCCAGAAAATAAATGTTTGCTGTGCATCAGGGAAATACCAATGCTGTTATTACAGAGCATTATTGCAACAAGTGCTAATACACTGACACAGGAAAATATTTTCTGGCCAGTTTTTTTTTTTTTAACACTTATTCAAAGATTATGGTATTTCTCCAGTAAACTCGAATTAGGCAGCATGAGCTACCAGGCACCTTAGATATCTGACAATACGCCAGGCCCTCTCAGCTTTTGTTTTTTCTTTTTTAAGATTTTATTTATTTGAGAGAGAGAGAGAGAGAGAGAGAGAGAGCATGAGCAAGGGGGAGGGGCAGAAGGAGAGGGAGGAACAGACTCTTGAGCAGTGAGCAGGACTCAGAACTCCATCCCAGGACCCTGAAATCATGACCTCAGCAGAAGATAGATGTTTAACTGACTGAGCCACCCAGGCACCCCTCATCCTTTGTTAAGAGCAATCATTATAGAGGTTTCCCAACCTGTAGCCACTGAGGGGTGACTTTGGGTGTCTTCATGTCCGTAAGAAGAGAGGTACTGAGCCGGAAAAGTGGCAGGTACACAACCCACTTCTGCTTATACCCTTCCTTCCCCTTGGCGAAGCTCAACTCATTGCCCTGACCACAGAGTGACCCAACAAAGCTAAATTTAATTATATACTTGAAACAGAAGTGGGGCCCAACCTGACCTCCAAATATCCTAAGCGCAGCACTATTATTCCCTGTGGGGAAAGGGCCCACAGGAGTGGTCAGGGAGCTCTTAGGTCTTTGTCCATTCCTCAGTTGTACCTGATAACCCTGCTTTACTCTAGACAGCAGAGTGGAGAGAGCATTGGGTCAGGAGTCAAAAAAATAGCTCTGGGGATCCCTGGGTGGCGCAGCGGTTTGGCGCCTGCCTTTGGCCCAGGG
This sequence comes from Nyctereutes procyonoides, assembly GCF_905146905.1. Classification (NCBI taxonomy): domain Eukaryota; kingdom Metazoa; phylum Chordata; class Mammalia; order Carnivora; family Canidae; genus Nyctereutes; species Nyctereutes procyonoides. The sequence continues at coordinate 59,580,297 of NW_026575146.1, read as the reverse complement.
CGCGATCCTGGAGACCCTGGATCGAATCCCATGTCAGGCTCCCGGTGCATGGAACCTGCTTCTCCCTCTGCCTGTGTCTCTGCCTCTCTCTCTCTCACTGTGTGACTATCATAAATAAATAAAAGTTAAAAAAAAATAGCTCTGCTGCCTACTTGTCTGACGTTGAGTAAGTCAGGTAAACTGCCTCTCAGTTTTCTGTCTGTAAAGCTGGGATGTTAGGACCTGCCCCCAAACATTCCCTAGTTGTTATAAGATGAAAAAATGCTCTCACAACAGTAAACTGAGGGGTGCCTGGCTGGCTCAGTTGGTAGAGCCTGAGATTCTTGGTTTGGGGGCGGGGGAATGAGGGTTGGGGGGGTCATGACTTGGAGCTCCACGTTGAGCATGGAAATTACTTAAAAATAAGATAAAAGAGGGGTGCCTGGGTGGTTCCGTCAGTAAAGCATCTGCCTTCGGCTGAGGTCATGATCTTGGGGTCCTGGGATGGAGCCAGGTGAAGGGGTCCCTGCTCAGCCAGAGAGCCTGCTTCTCCCTCTGCCCCTCCCCGCTGGGGAGCAGCCTCACCTGGAGCGGGGAGTCTGAGGCTCAGGCCGCCCTGGGCTTCCTCCCATCTCAGCTGCCCTCCATCAGTTGCTTTTTGCCTTTTCTCCCGGTGTGACTGGTACCAGGCTCCCCTGCCCCCGCTTGACTTCAGTGTGGGCACGCGGTGGTCCCGGCGCACGCAACTCTGCACCTGAGCCGCAACCGCTTCTCGCGCCGCGCAGGGCTCGGTTCCTCCCCGCGCGCTCCTGGGCGGCCCGGGGCGGGGGGGGGGGGGGGGCTCGTCGGACGTTGACCGCAGATTCGGATCCGGCGGAGTTCACGGTTCTCTGTTTCCAGCTCACCGATCCCCGCTCGCCGCCGAGACATAAATACCTTCGCCCGCTCATCCGCATATTCTGCGTTGTTCTCCAGACAGTGAATTACAAGCCCAGGGCAAAACTGCAAAGACTGTCTTTTTTTTTTCTTTTTATCGATTTTATGTATTCTTGAGAGACACAAGGAGAGAGAGAGAGGCAGAGACACAGGCAGAGGGAGAAGCAGGCTCCACGCAGGGAGCCCGACGTGGGACTCGATCCGGGGTCCCCAGGATCACGCCCTGGGCTGAAGGCGGCGCTAAACCGCTGAGCCACCCAGGCTGCTCAAGACTGTCTTAAAGGTCCTTTCTGTACAGGGTCCTTCCTTCCTCCCTCCCCTTCCTTCCTTCCTTCCTTCCTTCCTTCCTTCCTTCCTTCCTTCCTTCCTTCCTTCCTTCCTTCCTTCTTTTTTTTGTTTTGGTTTTGTTTTCAGCACCAAGAGTCTAGGACCAGGTTGTTCTTGAAACCTTTCCCATGCCACGACCGTGCCCCAAGGTATCGCTGTTCTATCTACTAAAGGACTAATTTGAGTAATTAACTTTTTAAAAGTTATTTGCTACATGATAGTATCTTAATGCGCTAACATGTTTGTCTTTTAATAGCAGTCTGTGAAATTTTGGAGGAAGGGGGGACAAGGGGGGATGAAAAGAAAGAGACTCAATTTCAAATGAAAAGAATTGCCTAAAGAGATTATTTGTAGGGGCAGCCCCGGTGGCTCAGCGGTTTGGCGCCGCCTTCAGCCCAGGGCCTGATCCTGGAGACCCGGGATTGAGTCTCACGTTGGGCTCCCTGCATGGAGCCTGCTTCTCCTTCCGCCTGTGTCTCTGCCCCTCTGTCTCTCATGAATAAATAAAATATTTTAAAAAGAGAGAGAGAGATTATTTGTAGACAGAGACATTGACAGCGATGGGGCAGCACGTCCACATTGCCAAGAGCCCCAGCACCTGCTCGCAGTCTTCACCATCACCGTTTACTGCTCAGGACGGTGAGGCTCCACAAGGTTAGGGATCTGCTTAGGGCTGTGGAACCCGGCTTGGGACTCCGTCTTTGACTTTGCACCTCATTCTTTAAAAAAGAAAGGGGCAGCCCGGGTGGCTCAGCGGTTTAGCGCCGCCTTCAGCCCAGGGCCTGATCCTGGAGACCCGGGATCGAGACCCGGGATCGAGACCCGGGATCGAGACCCGGGATCGAGACCCGGGATCGAGACCCATGTTGGGCTCCCTGCATGGAGCCTGCTTCTCCCTCTGCCTATGTCTCTGCTTCTGTGTGTGTGTGTGTGTGTGTGTGTATCTCATGAATAAATGAAATCCTTTAAAAAAAAGAAATTAAAAAAGATTTTATTTATTTATCTATTTATTTATTTGAGCAAGCAAGGGGAGTAGCAGAGGAAGAGGGAGAAGCAGCCTCCCTGCTGAGCAGAGAGCCTGACTGGGGCTTCATCCCAGGACCCTAAGATCATGACCCCAGTTGAAGGCAGACGCTTAGAATGAGCCACCCAGGGCCCCCTCTTGTCACCTCATTCTGCTGTAGGGAGCATCTGATGAGGCAGAGGTTGCAAAGAGTGACTGAAGAATATATTGAAAAAATTGTTCACAGATTTTAATTTTCCTTTGTTTAATAACTATTATTATATTATTATTTGCTCCATTCGTTTTGCAGCTCCTCCTCTCCTGCTCACTCAAAGGAACATTCTGTGAGCACAGGGGCTTTGATGTGTTCACTACTATATTCCTAAAACCATGACTGACCTTCTGTAAGTACTAACTGAAACAAAAAAAGAATCAATCGATAGGAATAATAAAAAGGCAATATCAATTTACACCTCAGTAAAGCTGAAAAAAAATAGGCTGAGAAAAATCCACTGATTTTTTTAAAGTGATGTTTTGTTAAATTGGATTTGTTTTATTCTTATGAGATCCTAGGGGAGGATAAAAATTATATATGTTCATTATATTTTGTTCATATGAAACAGAAAAGTGAAAAAAAGAATTAATACACAACACCCATTAGGATGGTAGGCACACACAAAGGGGCCATGTGAGGAGAGAGTAAGAAAGTGACCAGGTGGGGCACCTGGGTGGCTCAGGTCATGATCTCAGGGTCCTGGGATCTAGTCCGCCATCTGCTCAGCAGGGAGTGCGCTTCTCCCTCCCTCTGCCCCCGCCCATTCTTTCTCCTCTCTCTTAAATACATAAAATCTTTAAAAAAAAAGAAAAAACAAAACAAAACAAAAAAAAACACATGCAAGCCCAGCTTTCACTAGACACCAATCCTGAGGACACTTTGATCTGGTACTTCCAGCCTCCAGAGCTGTGAGAAAATAAAAAATTTAAGCTGCTCAGATTATGGCAGTTTGTTATGGCAACTGGAGCAGATCAACACAGGATGTATGTCTACATTTCTCTTGAGTAAATACCAAGGAGAGATTGCTTGGTTTTATGAGAGATGTGCATTTAACTTTACAAGAAATTGCCAAACTGTTTTCCAGAACAGCTGTATCATTTTGTGTTAACATCAGCAATGTATAAGAAGTGTAGTTGCCCTACATCCTCATCAATCTTTGGTGTTACCTGGTGGGACTTTTTCTGGTTTGTTTTGTTTGCTTTAATTTGAGCTATCCTGGTGGTATATACTGATATCTCATTGTGGTTCTGTTTTTACATCTTCCTGATGATTGGTGATGTTAAGCATATTTCAAGTGCCTGTATGTTCATCATATATCTTCAATGACGTATTCAAACTCTTTGCCTATTTTGTTTTCAGGTTGTGTTTTGTTATTTCTGAGATGTAAGGGGTCTTTCTTTATCCTAGATACAAGCATTCAATTCGGTACATTTTGCAAAGATTTTCTCCCAAGTCTATCTTGCCTTTACATTTTCTAAACCTTGTCTTTCAAAGGGCTTAAGTTTTTCTTTTTAATAAAGTCCAGTTTATAAAGTTTTTCTTTAAAAAAATTATAAAGTTTTACTTTTATGGTTTATGCTTTTGTGCCTTAAAAAATCTTTGCCTAAACAAAACTCACAAAGATTTTCTCCTGTTTCTTTCAGAAGTTTTATAATTTTTTACCTTTTACATTGAGGCATACGATCCATTTTGAGTTAATTGTGGCTTACTGTGTGAAGTTAGAATTGAGTTCATGTTTTTCCAATGGATAGGCTATTATTCTAGCAACACTGTTTGTTTGTTTCTTAAGATTTTATTTCAAGTACACCCACCATGGGGCTGGAACTCATAACCCCAAGATCAAGAGTCACATGCTCCACCAACTGAGCCAGCCAGGCGCCCCTCTGGCAACATTGTTAAAAAGACTATCCTTTTCTCCTTTGTCAAAAATGAATTGACTCTATTTGAAGTCTATTTCTGGACTCTCCAATCTGTCCCAGCCACAAGCCTATCTCTACATGAACACCACTCTGTACCCTTACAGTAAATCTTGAAATCAGATGCAGTTCTCCATTTTTGTTCGTCTTAAGGTTGTTTTGTTTAATCTAGATTTTTTGTGTTTCTCTATAAATTTTAGAATCAGCCTGTCCATTTCTATCAAAAACATTAACAACCTACTGAGAGAGTGATTGAGACTATGTTAAATCTATAGATGATTTGGGGGGAGAATTGACATTGTAATAATATTGAGTGTTCTATTTACTTATTAATTTTTAAAAGATATTTGTTAGAGAGAGAGAGAGAGAGAGAGAGCAGAGAGGGCAAGCAGGCATGAGCAGTGGGGATGGGCAGAAGGAGAGGGAGAAGCAGACTGCCTGCTGAGCAGGGAGCCCGATGCAGGACTTGATCCCAGAACCCTTAGATTATGACCTTAGCCAACGGCAGACGTTTAACTGACTGAGCCACCCAGGTCTCTAATTTTTCCTGGAAATATTGTGTAGATTTCAGTATTTTGTCTATGCATGCTATTTGTTAGCTTTACTCCTAAATATTTTTTTTTTGTTTTAATACTACCACAAACAGCATTTCAAACACTTTTTGTTTGTAATTGTCTGTTGCTAATGCATAGACATACCACTGTTTCTCTATGTTTGATCCTCAATCTTGCAGCTGGAACTCATGAGTCCTGGTAGCTTTCTTGTAGATTTCCTTGGGATTTTCTACATCCATGCTCATTGTGAATGAAACAGTGTGTTTCTTCCTTTTCAATCCTCCTTGTCTTAGGCACTGACCCCCAGAATAATGTTAAAGAGACATGATGAGGGCAGATATCTTCGTCTTGTTCCCTACATTCTCCATTAAGTGTGATGTTAGCTTTAGGTGTGTTTGGTTTTGTGTTGTATGCTGAACCGATAGGTTCTTCAGCATCCCGTTGCATCCTGCCATAACTTCGAACATGGTCATTGTAGATATTCTGCATGTGTGTGGAAAGAACTTACATATATAATATATATAATATATATATATATAATATATATATTTTTATTTGTTCAATCATGAGAGACGTAGAGAGAGAAAGAGGCAGAGACACAGGCAGAGGGAGAAACAGGCTCCATGCAGGGAGCCCGATGTGGGACTCGATTCGGGGTCTCCAGGATCAGGCCCTGGGCTGAAGGCGGCGCTAAACCACTGAGCCACCCGGGCTGCCTAGAACTTCTATATTTATCTCCTCTCCTACATGTTCTCATTTTAACACTTCCCCACGTGTTTATACGCATAGATATTAATGTCTTAGTGATGTATTACTCCAAGAGATCATATTCAGGTTTTTAATTAATTAATAATTAATTTTTGTTTATAGCTTGGAAAACATTTAGTATCAGTATAAAAAATCTTCCTTGGGATACCTGGGTGGCTCAGTTGAGCATCCAACTCTTGGGTTTGGCTAAGAACATGATTTTAGGATTGTGAGGTAGGCTCTGAGCTCAGCATGGAGTCAGCTTGGGATTCTCTGACTTTTCCAGTCCTTCTCCCGCCCACTTATCCACAGGCACGTGCACTCTCTCTCCCTCTCTCTCAATAAACAAACAAACAAAATCTTTTTTTTTTTAAAAGCCTTCCTCTTCCTGTTTTCTTCCTCCTTCCTGAATGTCATTACAGAGCATTTCATTATATGGATGGACCACACTTGAGTTGAGTAGTGCTTCCCACTTTAAAGATTTTGTTTGTGGACTTTTGTTTTTTAATCAGGAAGGCAACTTTCTCTTCTCCTTCCTCTTCTTCTTCTTTTTTCCCCCTATCCTTTAGACTCCCTTCTCTCATTTCCCCCACTGCCTCTGGCAAGCCCTGCCTCTGGCAACCACCACCAATCTGTCCTCCTGTATCTATGAGCTTGGCTTTTAATTCTTTTTTTTTTAAGATTTTGTTTATTTATTCATGAGACACACACACACACAGAGAGAGAGAGACACAGAAGAGAGAGAGGCACAGGCAGAGGGAGAAGCAGGCTCTATGCAGGGAGCTCGATGTGGGACTTGACCCAGGACTCGACCCGGGGACTTGACCAGGGACTCCAGAATCAGGCCCCGGGCCAAAGGCAGGCACTAAACTGCTGAGCCACCCAGGGATCCCTCTTCTTGCTGTTGTTTGAGATTCCACATCCTATGGTATTTGATTTCACTTAGCATAATGTCCTCGAGGTGCATCTGTGCTGTAGCAAATGGCAAGAATTCATTTTTTTATGGCGGAATGAATAACATTCCATGGCACATACCATAATTTTTTTATCCATTCTTCCATCAGTGGACACAGGCTGTTTCCATATCCTGGCTACTGTAACTAATGTTACAATGAATATGAGGATGCATATAACTTTTCAAATGAGTGTTTTTGTTTTTCTTCTGACAAATTCCCAGATGTGGAGTTGCTGGATCATATGGTAATTCTAGTATTAATATTTTGAGAAACACTATAGTGTTTTTCATAGTGGCTGCACCAATAAACATTTCCACCAGTGGGGCACAAGTATTCTTTTCTCCGTCTCCTTGCCAACATTTGTTATTTCTGGTCTTTAGCCATCATTTTATAGCCATTCTAACACGTGTGAGATGATATCTCATTGTGGTTTTCCTTTGCACTCCCCTGATGATTAATAACATTGAGCATCTTTTCATGTACCTACCTGTTGGCCATCTGTAGGCCTTATCTGGGAAAATAAAATTTCAGGGCAGCCCTGGTGGCTCAGCGGTTTAGTGCTGCCTTCACCCCACGGTAAGATCCTGGAGACCTGGGATTGAGTCCTGTGTTGGGCTCCCAGCATGGAGCCTGCTTCTCCCTCTGCCTCTCTCTCTCTGTGTCTCTCATGAATAAATAAAATCTTTAAGAAAAAATAAAATTTCATTCTATGAATATACCACATCTTATTTATCTATTGATATGTTGAAGGAGGTTTGAGTTGTTTCCACCTCTTGGCTATAATGAACTCACAAGTTTTTGTGTAGACATAAATTTTCAGTTCCCTGGGGTATATACTCAGAAGTGGAATGGGTTATATGGTAACTTGATGTTTAATTGAGAAACTGCCAGATTATTTTCTGAAATGATTGCACTGTTGTGCCCAAGATTGTGAATCCGAGAAACCACCAAGGAGCCGACACCGACGCAAACACATGAGGATTTATTTACAAGCTTGAGCTTGGGTCCAAGTATACCCGACAGAGCGGAGCAGGGACTTGGACCCCGAGGTGGGTTTCAGCCTAGTTTTAAGGGCTGCTCTAGGGGACCTCCAGAAGGGGTGGAGGAATTTCTCAAGTTCTGTTTACATTCTGATATGGGGCTTTCAAGAGCATTGAGCTCTGTTCTTATTCTAATAGGGGCTTCCAGCCCTTGGCTTGGGCTCAGTTCTTATTCTAATATGGGGCTTTCTAGGACTTTAAGCTGTAAACTGTTTTTTTTTTTTTTTCCTGTAACTGAAGTAATGTAAATTTCAGCTCTTATTCACTGGGGCCTGGGATGGCTGTATTTAAGCTAACGCTGAACTTAAAGTGGAATGGCCTTAAGTTTCTCGGCCTCCACATGCACCATTTTACACTTCCTCCAGCAATGCATGAGAATTCCAGTTTCTCCACATTTTTACCAACACTTGTTGTGGCCTGACTTTATTTTAATCTTCTCCTTACTTTCCAATTTTTCTTTTTCCCCACCTCCTTGACTCACTTCCCTATGTCTTCCCCTCCCTTGCACAAATCATCAGAATTTGTGATATTTCTCAGAGCCAAAAATAGTTCCACTACGGAACCCTTTCCCCTGTGTTTTCTTAGATCCTAAACTCCTCTTCAGTTAAAATCCCTGCTGGCCTTTAAACTCACATTTCTGTTATGCTCATCTTTGAATTTCTAATCCTTAGCAGCCACGCCCCCATCTAAATGCACTGTACTCCATTAATGGTTTTTTTTTTTTAAAAGATTTATTTATTCATTCAGAGAGAGCGAAGAGAGAGGCAGAGACACAGGCAGAGGGAGAAGCAGGCTCCATGCAGGAAGCCCGATGTGGGACTCGATCCTGGGTCTCCAGGATCACAAACCCAGGCTGCAGGCGGCGCTAAACCACTGCGCCACCGGGGCTGCCCCATCAATGTTTCTAAAGATCTCAGGGTTTGAAAAGAACCTTAAAAGTTTCCTAATATAATTCATTTTGTTTAATGTCGCATAGAGGTGGAAAGAAGATTGAGTGAAAAAAAGGTGGGAAATAAGAAAAGAGGAGGGAAGCAGGAAGAAGCATTGAGTATATGTCTGACGTTTTACATACATAATCTTATTTAAATCTCACAACACCCCCATAAGATTGGTGTATTACCTTTTCCTTGTTTCGTAAATGAGGCTACTGAGGCTCAAAGAAGTTAATGATTTTGTTCAGGGTCCCTCAGCTTGTGAGAGTCAAATTTAGCTACCTGCAACTCCAAATCCTGGGATCCAGGAAGCTCTTGAATCTTGATCCTCATGGGCATATGAATACCACGTTCCTTGCTCCTGGACAGACAAGCCCCTTATGGACTGAAGTTTCGGAAATGAAGGGGCATTATTAGGAGAACACTGTGTCTCATTTCTTGAAGGGAGTCAGTGCTAGGATGGGGAGCAGTTTTATCTCAACGGACAGTTGACGCCTCAAGCTAAGAGAACACAGGCTAGGAAACTGGCCAGGGTCCTGGTATTTGTCACCTGGAAGGACAGGTTAGATATATTAGATAAGTGAGATAGTATGGAAAATTTCAAGAGAAAACTTCAGAACATGGATGACCTCAGTACCACGGGAGGCTACTCATATTTCTGCAAGCTATTCAAAGACCAGTAGCAATTAATAAAAATAGACAGGACAAGGCCATTACACAACCAAGTTCATTTGTTTCATTTTCCTTTTGACTTGTAAGGTTTGTTTCTGAAAACATTTAAAAAAATTAAGTCTTAGGGTGCCTGGGTGGCTCAGTCAGTTAAGAATCCGACTTTTCATTTTGGCTAGGCTCAGGATCTCGGGGTCATGTGATCTCAGGGTGGTAAGATCCAGCCCCACATAGGGCTCCTTGCTCAGTGAGGAGTCTGCTTCTCTCCTCCTCCCCCCCTCTCAAGCTCTCACAAATAAATCTTTAAAAGAAATTAAGTCTTGTTGCATAGTTAACAAAGCCAGATCTAGAAACCATAATCAAAGAGGTCTGATCTCCATCTCTTTCTCTGCCTCATTCCTTCCTCCCCCTAGAAGTAATGGTTTTTATTGTTGTTGTTGTTTTGTTTTTTAAGCAGGCTCCATGCCTAGCATTGGAGCCCAATGTGGGACTTGAACTCACGAGCCTGAGATCAAGACCTGAGTTGAGGGGATCCCGGGGTGGCTCAGCGGTTTAGTGCCTGCCTTCCACCCTGGGCATGATCTTGGAGTCCCAGGATCGAGTCCCACGTCAGGCTCCCTGCATGGGGCCTGCTTCTCCCTCTGCCTGTGTCTCTGCCTCTCTCTCTCTTTGTGTCTCTCATGAATGCATAAATAAAATCTTAAAAAAAAAAAAAAAAAAAAGACCTGAGTTGAAGAGTCAGGATCTCAGGGTCGTGGTTTTGAGCCTAGCTTCAGGCTCCATGCTGTGTGGAGTTGGCTTGAGATTCTCTTTCCCCTTCCACTCGTGTTCTTCTAAAATAAATCAGAAAGAAAGAAGAAAGAAAAAGAAAGAAAGAAAGAAAGAAAGAAAGAAAGAAAGACAGAAAGAAAGAAAGAAAAGAAAGAAAAGGGATCCCTGGGTGGCTCAGTGGTTTAGTGCCTGCCTTCGGCCCAGGGCGTGATCCTAGAATCCCAGGATCGAGTCCCACATCCGGCTCCCTGCGTGGAGCCTGCTTCTCCCTCTGCCTATGTCTCTGCTTCTCTCTCTGTGTGTGTCTCTCATGAATAAATAAATAAAATCTTAAAAAAAAAGTAAAGAGTAAAAAGACCTCAGCTTAGATTAAGAGTCAGACAACCAACTGAGCCAACCAAGTACCCTTGTTTTTTTTTTCTGTTTTTTTTTTTTTGTTGTTGTTGTTCCTTTAACTTTGTTTTTATCTTTTTATTCCTCTTTTTTTAAGGTAACCTCAATGACCAAGTAGGGCTCAAACTCACAACCCTGAGACCAAGACTTGAATGCTGTACTGACTGAGCCAGTCAGGCGTCCCTTACCTTTTTTTTTTTTTTAAATATAAGGGATATTCATCTCCTCTTCCCCTACTAGTTAAATGGTAGTATATTACCTTCAGTTTTGCCACCATGCTTTTTTCACTGGAGATCACGTCATAGCAGCATTTAGAGATATGTTTATATTTTTATTTATTTATTTAAAGATTTTATTCATTTATTCATGAGAATACACAGAGAGGAGAGAGAGAGAGGCAGAGACACAGGTGGGACTCGATCCGAGGTCTCCAGAATCACGCCCTGGACTGCAGGCGGCTCCAAATCGCTTAGCCACCAGGGCTGCCCTCTTACTTTTTTTTAGAGCTGTGTAGTATTATAGTGTGTGAATGGGTCCTAGTTTATCTGTAGGATATCATTCTGTTATGGATATTGGTTTGTTTCCAGGTTCTTGGTATTACAAATAGTTCATTGAGTAACATTTTGTATTTGTCTTTTTTTTTTTTTTTTTTTTTTTTGTCTTTTTGTATTTTTGTCAGTGTATCTTTAGGCTTGATTCCTAGAAGTAGGATTTCTGGATGGACAGTAAATGCATATGCAATTTTGCTAGATATTGCCAAATTTCCCTCCCCTCGGATCCTACCATTTGCATTTCCACCAGCAAAAAATAGAAGTGCTAGCTTCCTGACTCCTTTGTCAACAAATTTTGTCAGACTCTTAGATTTTTTTGCCAATCTGAGAGTTGAGAGGTAGTATCTCACTGTAGTTTTAATTTGCATTTCTTTCGTTAGAACTTTGATGGTACATTTTTTCATATATGTAAAGGTCCTTTATTTTCACTTCTTTTTGTGTGTGTGTTTATATCTCTTGCCTATTTCCCACAAGGTGATGGTTTTCCTTTTCTTCTCCATCTTTTTAAGCCCTTTACATACTAGGGTATTTTTTTTTCATACTAGGGTATTTACAGTGAGGGGATGAAGTAGCTAGTGGCATCTTATAAGTGCTAATTGCTAAATTGTCAGGAATTTTGTAATCCAGTTGATGTCACATTGGTACAGTTGTATGCATTTTGGGAACTTTAAATCTGTTAGGTTGGGAATAGTTACACCACCGTGATCGGCAAATTCTGTGAGTCCAGAGTCCCGGTCACCTTCCAGAACACAACCACTGGGTATTAATCTTCTGTAAGCTGGAAATAATTTTTCCCCCAGGTTTTAACTTGTCTTATTTTGCTTATGATATATTTTGCTATGCAAAAATTTTATTGTTGCTGCTGTTTCGGATAGTACAAATTTCAGTCTTTTCCTTAAATGCCTCTGGATTTTGAGTTTGGAAAGTTTCTCCACTTCCTCCATTACAGAGGACACTTTTACTTCCTTCTAGTACTTACATAGATAGCTTTTCTCTTTAAAAAGTTTTTAAAAATCTTTGACCCATTTGGAATTCATCTTGTGTAGAGAAACAGATGTGATTGTCTGGCTATCTATTTACAGCCATACTATTTATGAAGAATGCCTTGACTGAACTTGAAGAACTCCACTGATTTGAGATGCCACCTATATCACATACTAAATTTCCAAATACAATTATTTTTTAGATTTTTTTACTTTGTTTTATTGACCTACATATTCATGTGCCAATACCTTAATCTTATTGTACAGGCCATATACTGTTTTAATAACTGGTAGGGCTAGCTTCTTTTCATTTCCTTCTTGGGGTTTTCCCAAATATTCTCACTTATTTAATCTTCAAAATGAACGTTATAATAAAGTTGTCTTAACTCTAAGCCTCCTTCTGTTGCTTTTGCCAAGTGTCAAAAAAAATATGGCCTTGTATTTCCCGACTTGTGCCTCCTCTGATCTGTACCCCTACTTTAGTTGAGACCTTCTCTTTTTCCCCAGCCCCATGTCCTTGTTCTGGATAATGTGAATTCTACTTCCAGACATTTCCTTGCAGAGAAAGCATTTTGTAAGCTTCACTGAGCACTTTTTGAAATCACGTATTCTGTTGCTGAATAGCTATGGGATTTGGAGCAAACCCATCTCCAGGTTTTTTCAACTAGACATTGTAAATAAAAAATAATCTATTTCATAGAGGTTTTGTACAATTAGAAATATTTTCAGCCAGTTCTCAGTCATACCATCAGCAGAATTTGACTCCTATAAACATTCCCTCCATGAAACATGTCCCACTGACTTCCAGGACACTCTCAAACGAGCTACCTTACCTCTCCCCCTCACGCTCCCTCAGTGTTTCCTCCTCAGTCTTGAAATGATGGAGAGCCCCAGAACTCAGATTTCAGACCTCTTCTCCTCTCATCTAAAATCACCTAGGGGTGCCTGGGTGGCTTGATTGTCTGCCTTCAGCTCATGATCTCAGAATCCTGGGATGGAGCCCCACGTGGGGCCCCCTGCTTAGTGGGGAGTCTGCTTCTCCCTTTGTGCTTTCTCTCTCTCTCAAATAAATAAATAAAATCTTTATTTTTTTTGAATCTTTAAAAAATAATAATAAACTCTTAGTGAGTTTATGCTATCTTGAGGATTTAAATGACTGACTTCCAAGTTTTAAATCTCCAGCTTGGACCTGCACCATATACTCAAAATCTGTACATTTAACTACTTCTTTATCAAGTCCCAATGGGTGTCTCAAAGGCATCTCCAATTTAACTTATCACAAAACAATTCTGATATCCTGTTCTTGTAGCTCAAGGAAGCTCAGCTGGACAGGCTAGAACGACCAACACATCCGGGCCCTCTCTCCACCCTGGCCTAGCTTGGGCTCCTTCAGACCTTGGCTTTGGCAGGATTCCTAGAGGGAGAAGCCCAGGAAACAAGCCCTTCCTAAATCTCTTGAGTTACATCTTATGATGGACCAGTATGAGTTCGGGTCTTTACCACTAGAGCGGGGGAAGCAGTGAAGAAGGGCCCCCCCCATGCATGCCTATGTATGGCAAAAGGACTGCCTGGAGATTTCCCACAGCTTGGCAGTTACTTACTCATTTGTAATCAACAAACTTGAGCAAAGCTGCAGTTAGCTGGCAGCTCTGTGGGGCCTGTTGATGTGACCACAACACTCAGCTTTTCCTCCCCAGTGACTTGATGATTCCTCAGCTATTTTGTCCAAACACTTTTTCCTAAGGCAAATTCTCCCACCCAGGATTCTCTTTCAGGGCTATTCTGCAGCTAAAAGCTCCAATGTTCCCAGCTTGGGGATTAGAAGTACTTTCTCTACATGTTTAGGTTTCCTGGTGTTTCACAACTTGTACTTGTCCAGACTTTTCCCTTCTTTTGTTCTGTTTCGTAAATTTTCCAGTCCTTTTATTTATGTTCCTTTGCTTTACGTAATCCCTTCCTCGGCTTTCCTTGGGTTATTTTCATGTCAGTTTTCTAACTACACGAATTGAACGTTTACTTCATTTTTCATTCTTTCTTAGTCATGAATATTACAAGCTATTAAATTTCTTTTTTAATAGATATTTATTCATCTATTTGAGAACTATTGAGGGAGCGAGAAAGAGTGCACACAAGCAAGCATGGGGTGTTTGTGTGCGCACGCTGCTCAGCAGGGAGCCCAACTCCAAGCTCGATCCTAGGACCCTGAGATCATCATCATCTGAACCCAAGCCAGACGCTCAACTGACTGAGCCACCCAGGTGTCCCCAAACTACTAACTTTCTAAGTTCAGCGCCTTCTACCCATTAAATCCCCATCTCCAGTCACCCAGCTTAGATACACTCACCCTGTAGCTAGCATTGTAATTTACACACGTTCTTTTTACAACCTATACTAGTCTTCCAAGCCCGATTTACAGGTGAAATAAGCACTCCGATGTCTGTCTTGAGGTGCCTGGCTGGCTCAGTCAAAAGAGCATGTGACTCGGGGATCCCTGGGTGGCGCAGCGGTTTGGCGCCTGCCTTTGGCCCAGGGCGCGATCGAATCCCACGTCGGGCTCCCGGTGCATGGAGCCTGCTTCTCCCTCTGCCTGTGTCTCTGCCTCTCTCTCTCTCTCTGTGTGACTATCATAAATAAATGAAAATTAAAAAAAAAAAAACATGTGACTCTTGATCTCAGGCCTGTGAGTTCAAACCCCATCTTCTGTGGAGGGATCACTCAAAAAAGTAAATTAATTAATTTTTAAAAATGTCTGTCTTGTGTTTCTCTTCCTGGGATATTTGAACATTCTGTTCTACAGCTTCCCCCTAGCCTGTACACCCCCTCCCCCCCCTTCTAATTCAATACTTCTAGCAAATGCCATTTCTTCAAAGTAAAGCACAGGTTAGTACCTGATCTGAAACAGCCTCCCTCCAGCCTTTCACACATTCTATCTTGTTTTGCTTATAGCACTATCTCAAATTATTTCGTTCACTGATTTGCTTCCTTGTGATGATCTGCCTCCACGGCCACGCGTTCATCTTCAAGAACAGGCATCTTTGTCCTGTTGAACACCGCATTCCCGAGGCTTCTCAGAGTACCTGGCGCGTCCCGGCAGGAGGAAGCATTTGTGGACTCGGTGCATTGCGGAAAGCAAATAATGCAGCTCGCGGAGGCACCGGCACTTCCAGACTCCGCTGAGGAAAGGCCGAGGCTGCCTTAGAATCTCAAAGTGTGATCCTGGGAGGGAGGAGGCCCCGCTCCGTGGATGTGACTGGGGGCACCTCCTGCGACCAGGGGAGGAAAGGATCACAGTCGCCCACTGTGATTCGACCCAGACGCAAACGTACCCCGCAGAGCAGCGTGCGCGCGGGAGGAGCGGGCGGAGGGGTCGCCCCGCAGCCCGGGGGCCGGGAAGGGCGGGCTGGGGGGAGGCGGGGACAGTCCGGTGACCCGGGATTGGCGCGAGGGCCGGGGGGGGGGCACGAGGGGGCGCCGGGGCGGGCGGGGTGGGCCCGAGCGAGGCGGGGGCCGGCAGGGGGCGCCGCGGGGGGGGGCGCGGGCCGGGCTCGCGGAGGCGGCGGCGAGGGGCGCGCGGCAGGGGCGCCGGGTCTCCGCGGGGCTGGCGCCGGGGCGGGCGGGGCGGGCGGGGCGGCCGCGGGGGCCGCCGCCTCACTTCCGGGAGCGCCCGGGCGCCGCGCCCGCCCCCTGCGCGCAGCGCTGTCCGCCCGCCGCCCCGCACGGCGCAGCCCCGCGAGCGCGCAGCCAGGCCGGAGCCCCCGCGCGCGGCCCGGCTCCCTGCGGCCATGGGGGCGTCCGCGCGGCTGCTGCGCGCCGTGATCATGGGGGCGCCGGGCTCCGGCAAGGGCACCGTGTCGTCGCGCATCACCAAGCACTTCGCGCTGAAGCACCTCTCCAGCGGAGACCTGCTCCGGGACAACATGCTTCGGGGCACAGGTGGGAGCCCGGGCGGGGGAGAGCGGGAGGGGAGGCGGGGCCCCGGGGTGCGGGTCCTGGGGATGCGGGGCGCCGGGGTGCGGGAGGGGAAGCGGGGCCCGGGTGCGGGTCGGAGGAGGCGGGGCCCGGGTGCGGGTCCTGGGGATGCGGGGCCCCGGGGTGCGGGTCCTGGGGATGCGGGGCCCCGAGGAGCGGGAGGGGAAGCGGGGCCCGGGATGCGGGAAGGGATGCGGGGCTCCGGGGTGCGGGTCCTGGGGAGGCGGGGCCCCGGGGTGCGGGTCCTGGGGATGCGGGGCCCCGGGGTGCGGGTCCTGGGGATGCGGGGCCCCGAGGAGCGGGAGGGGAAGCGGGGCCCGGGTGCCGGTCGGGGGAGGCGGGGCCCGGGTGCGGGTCCTGGAGAGGCGGGGCTCCGGGGTGCGGGTCCTGGGGAGGCGGGGCCCGGGTGCGGGTCCTCGGATGCAGGTCCGGTGGTGCGGCCGCCGCATCCCCCCCCCCCCCCAGGAGAGACCTCAGGCAGTTGAGCAATTGCGCCCTGAGAGCTCCAGGCCCCGGGGCAGCTTTGGGCGGGTTATCGTTACCGTCGGAGAGTTAGGACAGGTTCGAAGTTCAGAGATTAGGGTGAGAGGCGCGTCCCGGTCCGGGCGCTGCTGCTCCCGTAGGAACCGCGGCCTCTCCTCCGCGCGCCCTTTCACCCGGAGAGTTGAAGTTTGACCTGAAGGTTTCGCTCTTCCTTTTTTTTCTCTTCCTTCCTGCTTGCTTGCTTGCTTTCTTTTTTTTTTTTTTTCCTTTTTACTTCCTTCCCTTTCTCTTTCTTTTTTCTAACTTCCTTTCTCTCTCTCTCTCTCTCTCTCTCTCTCTCTTTTTTTGGTTAAACTCTGGGATTTTCTGGTTCCAGCCTTTCTCCGAAATCTGAAGGCTGGCTATTATTTATGCTTGTTGCACTCACAAAATTGGCTTAGATCTTTGATACCCCAGGGACTTCTTAGACAAGAAAGCTATTCTTATGAATCTGAAAGATTGTTTTGTTTCTCATGCCAGATAAATTTTTATAACTCAGCACCAACTCCAAGTCAACAGTTTCTATACTTTACAATGGATAAGTTTTGTTATGCAAATTATATCTTAAGAAAGCTGTTTAAAAAAAAAAAAGAAAGCTGGTTTTTTATTTAATTAAAAAAATTTTAGTTTGTACACCCAACGTGGGGCTTGAACTCACAGCCCTAGACCAGAAATAGAGATTCTCAGGCTCTACCGGCTAAGCGACCCAGGGCCCCAAGGGAGCGATTTTTTTTAAATTTTTATTTATTTATGATAGTCACACACAGAGAGAGAGAGAGAGAGGCAGAGACACAGGCAGAGGGAGAAGCAGGCTCCATGCACCGGGAGCCCGATGCGGGATTCGATCCCGGGTCTCCAGGATCGCGCCCTGGGCCAAAGGCAGGCGCCAAACCGCTGCGCCACCCAGGGATCCCCCAAGGGAGCGATTTTTAAAAAATCAACAGTAAGATGAGTTTTTTTTTTTTTTTCCTCAAAGGTGTTGACCTTTATTTTCCAAAACAGAACTCGTTTTGAACCTCCTTTTAAAAAAATTACAGCAGTAATTGTACAGGGTAAGAAAAGGATTGGAGGGGATCCCTGGGTGGCGCAGCGGTTGGCGCCTGCCTTTGGCCCAGGGCGCGATCCTGGAGACCCGGGATCGAATCCCACGTCGGGCTCCCGGTGCATGGAGCCTGCTTCTCCCTCTGTCTATGTCTCTGCCTCTCTCTCTTTCTCTGTCTGTGACTATCATAAAAAATAAAAGGATTGGAAAAAGGACAGAAGTCCATGAAACGAAAAGTAAAGCCAACTCTCTCATTCCCTGCCTCAGTCTCATTCTTCATAGGAGAACAGGGCCTTGGGTTCCCTTTTAGAAATGTGTATTTGTGTACAAACACACACACACACACGGCCCTTATTTTATGCAATATGCAGTCATACTATGTATTTATGTATTGTGCACCAGCACATTTTCACTTTATATCTAGGATATATTTCCACATCAGAACATAAAAACCTATTTCATTCTGCTCATGTTTGTATAGGTGTCTATTAGCTGAATCTAGATCATCTCGAGGTGGGATTTTTTGTCTGTTTCAAAATATAAGTGGAAAACAAAGAACCGCCTCCATGTTTTTTGTTTGTCTCTTGGACTTCTTTCCCTCCAGCAGCTAGTCTGGCAAATTACCGCTTTTATTTTTCTCTTCTAACATTGATCTTTTTTTAAAAAAAATACAGTGTTTTGTCTTTTAGTTACCACTTCTTCAAAAGGTTAAATTTTTTGGCTTGGTTGCTAAACGTTCTTGATGCAACATACTTAAGTAGTTAGGTAACAAATAGCCTCCACCTGGTGGGGGGTAAGGTTACCCAAAGTGGGAAGGGGTAAAGAATGTGTCAGGGATTCTCTGAAAAATAATTGAGCAGTGAGGTATAACCTAGGGGTTAAAGAAACTTTTGAAAAAAAAAATTTAAAAAAAAATAAAGAAACTTTTGGCAGAGTTAAGGTTCCGTACATTTGTGAAAATATAAAACATTTTAAAAATTAAATCTAAAGCCAATTAAGTAGGCCTTTTTTCAGAATTGAGAAACAATGCTGTTTATCCTTAACATCCCCGGACCAGTCGGTTGTTCTCTTTCTGGCTCCATGTGGAGAAAGAGAGAGGAGAGCATCCGTGGAAACGGGCTCGCCTGCCAGTTCCTTCTTCTTCTTCTTTTTTTTTTTTTTTATTTACGATAGTCATGCAGAGAGAGAGAGGCACAGGCAGAGGGAGAAGCAGGCTCCACGCACCGGGAGCCTGACGTGGGGTTCGATCCCGGGTCTCCAGGATCGCGCCCTGGGCCCAAGGCAGGCGCCAAACCGCTGCACCACCCAGGGATCCCGCCAGTTCCTTCTTTAAAGGTCTTTTAAGAAGGCAGTTCTTTAAGAAAGAAAACAGAGAATAGACCTTAGGGGAGGTGTCAGGAGATTGTTATTACAGGTGTTCTGTATCTCAGGACTAAGAAAATAGTCTCAGTAAATATTTTTCTCTTCTGTTTTTTTTTTTTTTTTTAAAGTGGAATTGGCTGTTACCCACAGGATCTGAGCCAAAAAAGAGGTGTAGTCTTTTATTAAACACAGTGTTTTGTTTTCTGATACTAAAAGCATATTTATTATAAAGGAAGAAATACATATGAGAATAATATAAAAAAAGAATTAAAATACTAATTTTAACTAGAAACAAAGAATTATAATTAACTTTTTAGTGCCTTATATGCTTTTTTCTTTGTCTTTTCTCCATTGCATTTGTATGTATTTGCAAAATTGTTGCATTCTAAGTGTTTGCTCATATACTGTTTTTTTCTCACTTGTGAGCATGTCAACACATCAAGAAGCAGTCTTGAAAATGATATTTAACTTTAGCATTTTCCTGTCTTTGGACATTTATGTTGTTAACCATTCTTTCCTGTAATAAATAATGCTATGACTGTCTTTGTTCATGAACATTTGGCAGCAATATGAAATCCTTAGTTTAGAATTCTCTATAATGTGGGACTGTCAAATATTGCTGCAGAAGGAGAGTACCGATTTACTCTCAAACCACTATTTCATGAGGGTGCTGTGTTTTATAACCTAGAGCTGTATTTTATAGCCAAAGTTTAAAATCAATCCGGAGAAGGCGCCTGGGTGGCTCAGCCTGTTAAGCGTCTGCCTTCCTGTTCTGGTCAAGATCCTAGGGTCCTGGGATCAAGCCCTGAGGGCTCCCTGCTCAGCAGGGAGCCTGCTTCTCTCTCTGCCCTTCCCTCTGTTTGTACTCTTTCTTTCAAATGAATAAATGTAATCTTTTTAAAAATAAATCAACCTAAAAAAATAAATAAATAAATCCAGAGTATGTGATTAGACACAGGACACCCTGGGCAACCTGTTGACAGTAGAGTAATGGTGGCTCAGCACGGACCTCAGAGTCAAGAGCTGGATGACCCTTAGACATTAGGCCAGCCCTCTAGATTAAAGAAAGATAAGAAACTGAGCTCAGGAGAGGTTGAAGAACCTGCTCATTTATAAACAGCAGTTACCGGGAGACCAGGGTGAATGCTCAGGTCTCGCTAGTTAAACACTTTTCCTTCTGCAGTGTTGATGTTCATGAGATCATTCTAGGGGGGCACAATTTTTTAATCTATTTACTTCAAAGGATATTTGAAAAGCAACAAATACACCAAACCTTTAATCTTATGATCATTATAATTTGTTAATTTAAAAATCTGAATCCCGGGGGCACCTGGGTGACTCTGGTTGAGCGTCTGCCTTCGGCCGTAGGTCATGATCCTGGGGTCCTAGGACCGAGTCCCTCATGGGGCTCCCCGCAGGGAGCCTTCTTCTCCCTCTGCCTGTGTTCCTGCCTCTCTCTGTGTCTCTCTCATGAATAAATGAATAAAATCTTTTTTTTTTTTTTTTTTTTTAAAAAAGCTGGATCCCTTTGAAGAACGGTATGCAGTAACTAACAGTCTGGCTGGGGCAGAAATTGTGAGGTTGCCAAGGGATTGCCCAGAGTTTGAGAAACTGCCTTGTGGCTTAGTGCTTCTCAAAGATGGAACCCTGCCCTAGATGGCTGATCCTTCTGAATGTCATTTGTGCTCATCTGTATGTTGGGGGAGCTGAACTCAGTGGATAATCTTCTGTGTCTCCGTCAGCTCCCAAGATTCTCTAACAAAACTTTTATTATGGCCACCTGTGCAGCACAGATGCACCTATTTAGAATGATGTTGACAGTAGGGACAATTATTTTCGTAATGGCAAAAAAATAAATAAAAACCCACCCCACACCCGAATTTGTAAGAGGCAATACATTTACATTACATGGTTTGAAATTCCAAAAAATATAAAAGGGCATTCAGTCAAAAAAGATCCTTCATGTATATGCAACCAAGTGTTTACCTGTTCTTCCCTCTTTATCTTACACAAATGACAGCAAATGGTAATACTGCCCTGTACCTTTGATAATAGTGCTTTTTGTAAAGATTGCCTCATTTTTGACAGTTTTATTGAGATCTAATTCATATGCCATATAACCCACTTGAAGTTTACAATTATTATTTTTTTTAAGATTTTCTTTATTTATTTGAGAGTGAGAGAGATCACAGAAGGAGAGGGAGAAGCATGCAGGGAGCATGATGCAGGACTCAATCCCAGGACCCTGAGATCATGACCTGAAGACAGACACTTCACTGAAAAAGCCACCCAGGTGCCCCTAAAGTTTACAATTTAATGGACTTTAGGATATGCATGGAGTTGTGCGACCGCTACCACAGTCAATTTTAGGACATTTTCATGACCCCCCAAAGAAAACTCAAACCTACTAGCAATCAATCCCAATTTACTTATTTGTTTGTTTAACATGGGGCTTGAACTCAGAACCCTGAGATCAAGAGTCAGTCACTTAATGGCCTGACCACCCACCAAGGTGCCCGGATCAGCGTTAATTGGTATAGATCATTGTTAGGGATAAATGAAGAAGGTTATTAGATTATGCACAGGGCTATCTATTTACAAAATTTTAAAAATTTGGAAGTTTTTAAGATTATCAGTTTTAAGAATTATTTACTCTGGGTAGTGACAGGATTGAGAGGCTTTTTTCTTTTGCTTATCCAGCATTTCTTTTTCTTTCTTTCTTTTTTTTTTTTTTTAAGATTTTATTTATTTATTTATTTATGAGAGACACACAGAGAGAGAGGCAGAGACACAGAAGAGGGAGAAGTAGGCTCCCTGCAGGGAGCTCAATGTGGGACTCTGTCCCAGGACCCCGGGATCACGACTTGAGCCAAAGGCAGAAGCTCAACTGCTGAGTCACGCAGGCGTCTCGCTTACCCAGCATTTTTTTAATCTTTCCTTTAAAAAACTCTGGGAAATGAACAAGGGATAGTGGAAGAGGAGGTGGGTGGGGGATTGGGGTGACTGGGTGATGGTCACTGACAGGGGCACTTGGCTGGATGAGCACTGGGTCTTATGCTATATGTTGGCAAATTGAACTCCAATTAAAAAAAATAAAAAAATTAAAAATAGTTGTTGGGGGCAACCCTGGTGGCTCAGCTGTTTAGCGCTACCTTCAGCCCAGGGCGCTAAAAATAACTAGTGAAAAAAATCTGTTGAGATATAATTCATATACCATAAAAATTAGCCCCTTTAAAGTATCTAATTCAGTGCTTTTAGTATATCCAGAGCTGTGTAACCATCACCACAGTCAATTTTGGGTATTTCTATTGGGGTGCTTGGGTGGTTTGGTGGGTTAAACATCTGACTCTTGGTTTTAGTTTAAGGTCATGATCTCAGGGTTGTGAGATCAAGCCTTTAGTTAGGCTCTGTGTTCAGCGTGAATCTGCTTGGGATTCTCCCTCTGCCCTTCCTTCCCCCAAATAAATAAATACAATCTTTTAAAAATCTATAATTTTATCACCCCAAAAAGAAACCCTTTTGCAGGAACAGTCACTCTTCATTTTCCCCATGGCTCCCAGCTGGAGGCAACCACTAATCTTGCTTCTCTCCCTACAGATTTGCATATTCTAAATATTTCATACAAATGGAATGATACAGTATGTGGTCTTTTGTGTCTGTGGCTTCTTTCGCTTAATGTTTTCAAGTTCTTATACTTTGTAACATATCAGTACTTCATTTCTTTTTATGGCTGAATAATGTAATTTTATGTGGATCTATCACATTTTATTTATCCATTCATCACTTGGCGGACGTTTGAGTTTTCCATTTTCAGCTATTGTGAATAATGTTGCTTTGAACAGTCATTTATAAGTTTTTGTATAGATGTCTCTCTTAATTTCTCTTGGATGTTTGTATGTGTGTGTGTGTTTGTTCATACTTTGGCATCCAGTTGGTAGGTAAGATGGTAACTCTTTTTAACATTTGAAAACTGCCACAGTATTTTTCCATTTGGCTACAGCATTTAAAACCCTACTAGCAATATAGGAGGGTTTCAGTTTCTCAGCATTCTTGTCAACACTTGTTATTATCAGCCTCTTTGACTACAGTCATCCTGGTGGGTGTGAAATGGTATCTCATTGTGGTTTCCATTTGTATTTCCTTAATGACTAACCATGTTGAGCATCTTTCCATGTGCTCATTGGGTTTTTGTTTATCTTTTTATATTCGGATCCTTTCCCCATTTAAAAAAATGGATTGTCTTTTTTTGTGTATGAATTACGTCTTTTATTGTTGTAAGAATTCTTTAGATATTCAGAATACAAGTTCCTTATGAGATATAGGATTTACAAACATTTTCTTTCATTCAGTGAATTGTCTTTTCACTTTTGTGGTGCTCTTTGAAGGATAAAGTTTTTTTAATTTTAATGAATCCAGTTTTTTTTTTTTTCTGGTTGATTGTATTTTTGGCTTCATGTCTAAGAAACCACCGCCTGATGAAGAGTCATGAAGATTTATGCCTATGTTTTAAGAGTTTTGTAGTTTTAGCTCAAACCTCTAGGTCTGATTGATGCTACTTTTTGTATATGCTGTGAGGTAGAGGTCCAACTTTATTCTCTTGTTATTGGATACTCAGTTTTCCCAGCACCATTTGTTAAAAAGATTATTCTTTCCCCTATTGAATTGTCTTGGTATTCTTGTCGAAAACCGATTGATGGTAAGGGTAAAGGGTAATTTCTGGAGTCTCATTTCTGTTCCGTTAATCTGTAGGTCTATTGCTTTTTTTAAAAAATATTTTATTTATTTATTCATGAGAGACACAGACATAGAGAGACAGAGACACAGGCTCCATGCAGGGAGCCTGATGTGGGTGCAGAGATGCAGCTGGGATTTCGATAGGAGTGCATTAAATCTGTTAGCCATTTTTGGAGACAGATTCTCTTAATATTAATTTTTTTAAAGATTTTATTTATTTATTCATGAGAGACACACACAGAAAGAGAGGCAGAGACACAGGCAGAGGGAGAAACAGGCTCCATGTAGGGAGCGGGATGTGGGACTCGATCCCGGGTCTCCAGGATCACGCCCTGGGCGGAAGGCGGCACTAAACCGCTGAGCCACCCGGGCTGCCCAATATTAATTTTTCTAATCCACAAATATGAAATGGATTAAATCTCCATTTAGTTAGGTTGTCTTTTTTTTTCCAACAATGTAGTTTTCAGGGCAATCCTGGTGGCTCAGTGGTTTGGCGCTGCCTTCGGCCCAGGGCATGGTCCTGTAGACCCAAGATCGAGTCCCAGGTCAGGCTCCCTGCGTGGAGCCTGCTTCTCCCTCTGCCTGTGTCTCTGCCTCTCTGTCTCTCTCTCTGTCTCTCATGAATAAAAAAAAAAAATGTAGTTTTCTGATGGCCCATTTTACACTTAAAAAATGTTTTTCTAAGTTTTTAATTATTTTTTATGTAATTGTGAATGGAATTATTTTCTTAATTTTATTTTCAGACTGTTCAGGCTATATATTTGTATTTTATTTTATGTTTTATTTTATTTATGATAGGCACACAGTGAGAGAGAGAGAGAGGCAAAGACATAGGCAGAGGGAGAAGCAGGCTCCATGCACCGGGAGCACAACATGGGATTCGATCCCGGGTCTCCAGGATCGCACCCTGGGCCAAAGGCAGGCGCTAAACCGCTGCGCCACCCAGGGATCCCTATATTTGTATTTTGATCTTGTATCCTCAACTTTGCTGAACTCATTTATTAGCTCTAACAGTTTTTCAGTGGACTCTAGGATTTTCTATATAGAAAATCATCTCATCTGCAAACAGTTTTTTTTTTTTAAAGGTTTTATTTATTTATTTATTCATGAGAGACACAGAGAGAGAGAGGCAGAGACACAGGCAGAGGGAGAAGCAGGCTCCATGCAGGGAGCCCAACATGGGGCTCGATCCTGGGTCTCCAGGATCAGGCCCTGGGCTGAAGGCAGCGCCAAACTGCCGAGGCACTCGGGCTGCCCTGCAAACAGAGTTTTACTTTTTTCCTTTCTGGATGCCTTTTATTTCTTTTTCTGGACTAAGTACCCTGGCTAAAATCTGATACAGTGTGGAGCAGATGTGAGAAGATCAGGGTATCTTTTCTTTTTTTTAAAGATTTTTATTTATTTATTTATGATAGTCACAGAGAGAGAGAGAGAGAAGCAGAGACACAGGCAGAGGGAGAAGCAGGCTCCATGCACTGGGCGCCCGACATGGGATTCGATCCCGGGTCTCCAGGATCACGCCCTGGGCCAAAGGCAGGCGCTAAACCGCTGCACCACCCAGGGATCCCTCCTCTCTGTGTCTTTCATGAATAAATAAATTTTTTAAATCTTAAAAAAAATTTCTATTCTGTATTTTTTTTTCTGATAGAAAATTTACAAAATATAGAGCAGTGCAGATATATTGAAAAATCACTTATATCACACAGAGATGACTGCTGTTAATGACGGTGTCTATAGCTTTCTATGATTTTTTCTGTCTCTACATTTGCACTTATGTATTTTTATATAATGGAGACGTTGAAGTAGGTATAGATTATTTTGTAACTTCTCTGTTAATTGCAAGAGTTGACAACGCACATTTTCATATAAGGGTGCTATCCGGAGTTGCTCTCTGGGCTAGTGGCTTCCTAGGGGCCTGGAATGGATAAAATAAATGTGCTTGCTGACAAGTTTTTTTCTTTCTTCTGTGCTGTAGAAATTGGTGTGTTAGCCAAGACTTTCATTGACCAAGGGAAGCTCATCCCGGATGATGTCATGACACGGCTGGCCCTTCATGAGCTGAAAAACCTCACCCAATATAGCTGGCTATTGGATGGTAAGGCGTGTTAGGAGCATTTCAGCTGCCCAGAATGACGAGCGTGGCCAGAGGAGGAGCATTTTGTGGCTACAGACACACAGCTGGTGGGCAGGGGCCCGAGTGCTGTCATTCACCACACTGAGGCCTTGGGGTAGTCCTCTCCTCTAGGCCTGCTTCTTCATCTGAAGGGAAAGACAGAAGCATGATTATCTCTATGCTCCCTTCAGATGTGACCAGTTCCTTCATCCTCCTTTGAGAATATTTTATGAGGAGGAGGAAGGAAGGGTAGAAAGTGATTCTCATTCAGCTATAAACTTTCCCCAGCTAGAGGTGTGGCGGGATCTTTGAGGATAGGTTGGCTTTTAGTTTTTGAAGAGAGAAAGAGAGGGATTTATTTTAAGGAATTGGCTCACATGATAATGAAGGCTGACAGGTCCCAAGATCTTCAGGGTGACTGATGGGTGGTCTGGCTCATCTGAAGACCAGCAGGCTTACAGCCCAGGAGGAACTGGCTTCAGTTTGAGTTGGAGGCAGGAAAAAGCTAATGTCTCAGCTCTGGGCAGTCAAGCAGGAGGAACTCCCCCTTACTGGGGGGATGGTCAGCCTTTTCCATCCGTCCAAGGCTTCAGTGGGTTAGATGAGGCCCACCCATATCAGGAAGACAATCTACTTTACTCAGTCTCCTGATTTAAATGTTACTCTCATTCCAAAACAGTCTCACAGACACACCTCAAATAATGTTTGACCAGTGTCCAGGCTCCCCATGGGTCCAGGTAATTTGACACATAAAATTAACCACCATCATGGTCGTCCTGCAGCTGTGATCAGCCTGCCTGATACTACTGCTTTTTTCCAGATTATTCAACATGAACTAATTCTCTTCCTTCTTCGACCCACCCGCCCTCCCTTTATTCTTTTTTTTTTTTTTTTTTAATTTATAAAATAGGTTTTCCAAGGACACTTCCACAGGCAGAAGCCCTGGATGGAGCTTATCAGATAGACACAGTGATTAATCTGAACGTGCCCTTTGAAGTCATTAAGCAGCGTCTCACCGCGCGCTGGATTCATCCGGCCAGCGGCCGAGTCTACAACATCGAATTCAACCCTCCCAAAGCCGTGGTCAGTAGTGGGATGGCACAGACCATCTCTGATCCCTCTCGTCCACACAGACCTAAGCTTTGTGGCGCCTGTTCCTGAGGGAATGTTCTCGGCTCCCGTTGAGCCCTGTGCATCCACCCAGCTTGCTGGTAAAGGAAACCCCTTGGGAACAATGGGGGTCTGTGACTCCTGCACAAGCATTTGCCATTTCCTGCTTGGTGCTGGGGAGGATGTTAGGAGTGGGGGTAAGAAGGATTAGAGACCACTTTGGCTTATTTAGGGAGTTGCAGTTGGGGTTCCCAGGCTGTCCCTGAATCCTTTTGTATATGAAATTACTGAGAGGCTGCTTAGAAATCCTTTTACTCTAAGGCCCGATACGGGAGATGATACTGCATGGCCATGGTCTGTGCTGTGTTTGGGTTTGACTCTGTTTACTTAAAAAGCATGCTGTTGTGCTTGCTGCTGGCACAGAGAGGCTTAAGAATCACTGAACTGCTTATAAAGATCTGCTTCAGAGGTGAGATGTCTGACACCAGCCTCTGGTGACACTTGTTTAGGGCATTGATGACCTGACAGGGGAGCCTCTCATTCAGCGGGATGATGACAAGCCAGAGACGGTTGTCAAGAGACTCAAGGCTTATGAAGTACAAACACAGCCGGTCCTGGAATATTACCGGTGAGTTTGTCGGTTTTCAGAACGTGCCTGACGTGATGAAACACTAAGTCAGTGTTTGCCCCTGCTTTACAGCTGAACTGCAAAAATACCAGAAGAGTCCATTCAAATTGATTTGATGGGTAGAGATGTATTAGTGTGTATGACAGAGAAGTCCAGAAGGCAGGCTGGGCTTTGGCACCACAGGGTTTGATCAGAATTCATATTGGCTGTGTCCTTAGACCCCTGCATGTTGCACAGAGTTGCCAGGAATGGGCAGGGCATCCTCTTTCATGGGGGGCGGAGGGGTCAGCTTCCCCCCAAGTGAACAGAAGCCCCACGTGTCACCAAGATGACACCACATTGAATGGCCACTGTGGTCAGGGGACGCTTTGCACTGTTTTAGGCCTATGTTCCTGCCCATTCGGGAGCTGGGAGCGGGCCAGTGACACCCGAGCTCTGCTGTCAGGGAGAGGGAGGGCTGCACTGAGTGCTGGGGGCACGAGTCTCATGATGCTCACTCCCTGGGCCATTAGAGGACATATGGAGGCCTCAGATGGCAGCCTGTCCTCAGGTCATTTACTTGGCCGATAGTCTTGAAGAGCTTGTGTTCAAATACAATTTTATTTGCTCCTTAGGGAATTCATATCCATGACAGGTACTGGAGCTGTCCTGAATAAATATAAGACTCGGGCTAAGGAACAGTGCAGTCCCCGTACTCAGTGTTTCCCCTCTGGTCACGCAGGAGTGATTGCATCTCGTTTCCCTTCACATTCACTAGCTGGACGGGGATGCAGTGTCAACACGCGCAGTGCTGCAGTGGGAGCAGATTCTGGAACCCGACTGCCTGAGTTCAAATCCCAGCTCATTGTTGATTAACTTGGTCGTATTTATTTTTTATTTGAGAGAGAGAGAGTGTGACAGTGAGCACACAAGCAGGGAGAGAGCAAAGCAGGTTCACTGCTGAGCAGGGAGGCCAACACGGGGCTTGATCCTAGGATCCTGGGCCCATGACCTGAGCCGAAGGCAGATGCTTAACTGACTGAGCCACCCAGGCGCCCCTATTACCTTGGTCTTAACTTCTTGCTTAAAGTTGGGTAAAAATAGAGGGTGGGCAGAGTGCGTTACTATGAGTGACTCCCAGAGTTGTGTCTGATGCAGAGTGAACACTGGCTGCTCCTGGTGGTGTTGTGCTGGGGTCGGTTTGTAGTGACCTCTGAAGCCATAGTCTCCAAGCTGTTCTAAAGTAGTACTTTCTGAATGGGGAAATGACAAGGGAGTTGGCAACTCACTTTCTACGGTAGCTGGTACCATAACTCTGTGGTTTATGGAATGAGCTTGGCTCTTCAGGTTACCAGCTGTGTGCGTGGCTCCTTTGCGCCACAAACTCTTCATGCATTGAGTCAGAGCAATATTGAGTAGTACCTACTGTATATGGCTGTGAAGGGGATTGCGAGAATCCACATAAAGCCTTATTACTGCAACCCTGGCACTAATAAATCACTCGATGGGAGTTGCTGTTACTATTCTGCTGACACTGTCCTGGGCGATGGTCTACATAGGTCAAGGCCTGGCCCCAGGCAATCAATCACACCTGCTCTGTGTGGGTGAGGTAGATAGCGGGGTAAATTGTAGTTTCCATACAACACGATATGCTTCTATCAGTCAGGAACCTAATTCACGCTAACTTCAGCAAAATGGGAATTTGTTCTTACTACAAAGTCCAAAGGTCAATCCTGGGTCCAGGCGTTCAGATAGCACCACAGGGCCTCGGTCACGTTCAGCTCCACTTTTCTACGTTGGCTTCGATCTCAGGTGGGCTGCCTCCGTGTGAGCCCCTCAGCACCCCAGCTTGTCTTCTACCAGTTCAGCTACTGACCAGAAAAAAGAATTTTACCACAAGTCCTGGAGTCGGATCCAATTATCTCTGATCACGTCCATCCTGGAAGCTGGGGAGTGACTCCACTCCCAAACCAAAACTCATGGACTGAGTGTGGTGAAGATGATGTTTTCCAAACGGGGGTTTTGTTATTCACTCAAAAGTAACCAGAAGGGAGAACGCATAGTTGTTGGGCTGATAAAAACAGTGTGAGGCCCCTTCACAGAGGTGACCATGCAGCAGCAGGAGGGGGGTAATAACTTTCTTCTGTCCAAATGTGGGAGGTGGGGGCGTGTTGGGACGGCTGCAGAGAGGAAGCCTAGAATCAGGGTCCCTGTCTTAGGAGATACCCTAGTCTTTTATTTATTTTTAAAGATTTTATTTATTTATTCATGAGACAGAGAGAGAGAGAGGGGCAGAGACACAGGCAGAGGGAGAAGCAGGCTCCATACAGAGAGCCCGATGTGGGACTTGATCCCAGGACTCCAGGATCACGCCCTGGGCTGATGGATGTGCTAAACCGCGGAGCCACCGGGGCTTCCCCTAGTCTTTTATATTTTTAAAGATTTTATTCATTAGAGAGCATGAGCAGGCGGAGGGGCAGAGGGAGAGGAAGAAGCAGATTCCCTGCTGAGCAGGGAGCCTGACGTAGGGGCTCATCCCAGGACCCTGAGATCATGACCTGAGCTGGAGACACCCTGTGTTTCCAGGCTTCCAGCTTTTGCTACCTCTTGCCGTTAACTGAAGCTGTTCCTTCTAAACTCCAGCACTGGACCTCAGGTTGGACTTAACCAAACCCAGAAAGTGGTGGTATTTGCAACTTCAGTGGTAATCAGCATTATTATTTTAAAATACTGACAGTTGTATTGTTTTTAAATCGCTTTCAGCAGTGATTAGGTCTGTGTTAACAAACAACACGAAGTTCCACTCTTTAGAGGACCTAGAGGTGAGGCTGGTTTTATTACAGAGAAATTAAAATGACAAATGTGTGACCAAGGTACAGTCTAGGATTGTCTAGGTGCCTGCACTTGTACCCTCAATTATTAACTCACTTGTGATACCGGCCCTTCAAGTGGACACAGCAGTTAGGAACCTTGTTCTCTTGAAAACTTGACAAGATGCCTGTGAATTTGGGGTGTGTGTGTGTTTCTGATTATGTAGAGAATACAGCATTTCTACATAGTGGCCCTGCTTAGCAGATGTTTCTTAGCAAAAAGTCCATGGAACTTTTATTTTTTTTTTTTTTTTACGATTTTATTTATTTATGAGAGAGTGAGTACAGATGTGGGGGAGGAGCAGAGGGAGATGGACATACAGAGTCCGTGCTGAGCAGGGAGCCTGATGCAGGACTCGATCTCATGGCTCCCAGATCATGACTTGAGCCGAAACCAAGAGTCAGATGCTTATTGGACTAAGCCACCCGGGTGCCCCAACAATAGGAGTTACTAGTCTTAATTCTGGGAAATTTTATGAAATATCAAGAGAGCAATGCTTTTGCCCTCGGGAAGCTTTTGAAAATCAAGTGAAAGGTTGCAGAGGTAGGACTGATTCTGTTTTTAGAAAGAAGCCAGAGTTCCTCAGTTGCTCTTCTGCAGACTTAAAGACACTGTGTGTGAATTAGGGGAGGAGGGGATCTGGAGGGTGGTGTATGTGTTTCTGGGATTCTGATCCTGCTGACTGCCTTACTCCCAGGAGTAAACAGAGATTGGCTGCCGGTGTGGGGGCATGCCAGACAAATCTGGGGGAGAAAGACAATGAAAACACTTTTTGTTACCATTTCCCCCAAAATTCAAAAAGGATAGCATAAGAGGAAAAAAAATAAACCCAGGCAAAAAGAAGGAAGCATAATCAAATATTAGGAAGTAGTTTTGCAAGTGATTAAGTAGACTGAGAGCTCCATGGGTGTCTGACATGCCCCATGTTTGGAAGCCTACTACCAGTTTAGTGATCTGGGCTGTTAACCTTACTTTCTAACACATTGTTTTATCAGTAAAACAAGGAATATGAACTTTAGAAAGGATTACGTGAGCTATTATATTTAAGACACTGAGCACATGCTCAGTAAGTGCTACGGTTTTTCAAGTGACCATTTCTGTAAGCCAGAAGACACAATCGAAACTAAAATCTAGGTGTACCAACGCCATACCAATGTCTTTCTCTCTTGATCACAGACTTTACTGAAACCCCTAAATCCACATTTTTTTTAAAGTCAACTCTCCTTCCACCCCCCATGTGGGGTTCGAACTCATGACCTGAGACTGAGTTGTATGCTGCACCCACTGAAACCAGCCAGGCACCCCTCATATCATCATCTTTTAAGAATCACTTTGAAAAACCTCATCAGGGGGCACCTGGGTGGCTCAGTGGTTGAGTGTCTGCCTTTGGCCCAGGGCGTGATCCTGGGGTTCTGGGATCGAGTCTCACATCGGGCTCCCTGCAGGGAGTCTGCTTCTCCTTCTGCCTGTGTCTCTGCCTATCTCTATGTGTCTCATGAATAAATAAGTAAAATATTGGAAAAAAAAAAAAAAAGAAAAACCTCATCAGGAATGAGTCAGAACTGTGTTTTGTTTTGTTTTGTTTTTGTCATCTTTAGGAAAAAGGGAGTATTGGAAACCTTCTCTGGAACAGAAACCAACAAGATCTGGCCCCATGTGTATGCTTTCCTACAAACAAAAGTTCCACAAATAAACCAGAAAGCATCAGTTACTCCATGAGGAAAAGTGTACATCACCAGTAAGATGAGCAGAGACTCCTCGCCTGTGCATTTAGAAGCTCCATGTTCTGAGACTGGCATGTATGAATTCTTTGAAAATTATATTAGTTTCACTTCTACTGATTTCATTCTGGAAATTAAGAATGGGCCAAATGAGTCTGATACTAAGATTCATCTTTTTGTCTACCCAGGGTATCTTCTATGGGTATGTAATTTAAAAACATCAGATGTCCTAATTAAAAGAGCAATTGGTAGTAATATTAACTTTTGTTCAGAAGAGTAAGTGGTTGATAAAAAATTTTCTTATTCTTTGGAGAAGCTAAAAACATTTCCATGTCACTCGGTAAAGTATCTCATCAGAGAAATGTGTTGTAGACTGATGCCAAAACCCAGCATCGTTAGTACTGTGTTACATGGTTTTGTGAAACACTATCAAATTCTAGAAAACAAGCAACCAGATATGCAGATTAGTTTCAGGATGCAAATTCACTGTTGCCTTTACACTAAGAAACTTAAAAACTTAACCGTATATACTGTATTTATTATGTCATAAACAAACTTTGTTTATTCAGAATTTTCAGTCTGCTATAAAATTGTGTTAAATTAGCATATAGGAAAATACTACTTTCCTATGACAGGTTTTGAGAACATGTGTATTGAAAAAAATGACTTATTAGAAATTGACATTGGAAGTGCTTACAAAAGCACTGAGGTTGAATTATCAACAGAAAATGTAATTAGTCTTGTGTTTTCAGATTATTACTCAGGTTAAGAAGTAGAAGTATGTGCTTTAGGATCTACTTGCCAGTTTCTCTTTTTGATCACTATGTAAAATCTGCTGTGATGAGTGACAAATTAAAATACAAGAAAAGCAAACCCATGGCCCTACATAAAAGCAAGCATACTGGGTCCTCAGGAAGTAGAAATACATCAGTTATGCCTGGGGAGAATTTCCCCGACATGCTTAACAATCATAATTAGTAAACAATCAAAATTAGTAAACTAATCAAATTAGTAGCAATTAAAAGGATTTACATGAGAGGTTAAGAAGGACCAGGAAGGTAACTGAGTTTGTTGAAGGACTTTATTCCTAGTGAAAGCAGTGGGCAGCTGCTGGCTTTCCTTGCCACCGTCAGCAGGGCAAGAACTCCACCTGTGTGTGTAGCCTGAGTAGCCCTTTAAAAGCGAAGAGAATTTGATTTCTTCGTTGGGCAACAAGGATGCGTGCTTATGTCCTGTGGCCTGGCAGGAAGAGTGGGGCGATGAGAGGTGGATGAAAAAATCAGTACATCTTCAGTGGGATATTTACTCTTACTTGGTGCTAAATCAGATGCAACGAGTCCTGGTACAACCTGTTATGAACTGCCTTTGAACACCGGCCTGTTATCCCAGGCACTCAAAATATAAATGCCAGCAAGTGGTTCTTCGTGTATTTTTGTGGGAAAAAACTTTTCTTTTGATTTTTAAAAATTCAATGTTGATCTTTCAGAATGGACCAAGGCTTTTAAAAAGGATTGCAGGACACATTTAATTCTTTAGAAAAATTCTTTATTCAAATAATGCCTTATTTGAATGTATTATGTGCTTTCTAAAACTGTGGTGAACTACTAAGCTTATGAATAATTACTGGCTTTCCTGGCATACATGACTCTTAATGTACTACAATAAAATTAAGTTCTAGAAATCCCTGTCTCCAGTATTTCACATGGCCCACTCCATCCCACGTTCTGTTCTGCTGCCCTGAGGTCTCACGAGTTTCTGAACTGGTGACTGTTTTCTAGTAACTGATGACAGTAATAGGCTGGGTGCATTTCAAGCTACAGCTGCTATAGGGCTGCAGGCAGGCATGCTGCCCTTCTTACACTTAAGATTTGAAAATCAAGAAGAGGGGTAGAACATGGCTTTGAGGGATCCCTGGGTGGCGCAGCGGTTTGGCGCCTGCCTTTGGCCCAGGGCGCGATCCTGGGGACCCGGGATCGAATCCCACGTCGGGCTCCCGGTGCATGGAGCCTGCTTCTCTCTCTGCCTGTGTCTCTGCCTCTCTCTCTCTGTGTGTGACTATCATAAATAAGTAAAAATAAAAAAAAAAAGAATAAAGAGGACTGTGTATGTCTTTAAAAAAAAAAAAAAAAAGAACATGGCTTTGAAAATTAGGGCTTCTTCCCTATGTCCGTTCCTTCCCCATCCCCAAAATACTTCACCCAAAGTTTTGGACACACATCCATTACTTTGGGAAACACACTATTATTTTTTCCCTTAATTAAAGCAGATAAAGAGAACCTGCTTTAAGCAGAATGAGCTGGTGTCATGGGCCATCCCGATGAAGCCTGTCACTGCCTAGCCACAGGGAAATACGTCTAGCGCCAAGTGCCATGGCTAGAAGACACCCCCTTAGTTGAAGGCTAAGGAGAACAGTACCTCCACCCAGTACCCTACTTTCCAGAGTCCCACGGTTACTTTGGTACACTTTCCATAAGCAGAATGTGCTGTGGGAAATGCAACGTGGCAGTACCATTCACAAATAATAGATTACATACTAGCTCAAATTTCTAAACCCCAGCCCACACCTACTTTTGCCCCAGATACTTAAATGGCTTCCCAGCAAAATATTTTAGGCACTTCATAGTTTGTGACAAAACTTACCTGAGTCATGGTAATTACCAACCGTGGGTTAAATCACTGTAATGCCTGCAACCAATGGCAAGAATAAACTTATATTTTAAAACATGTAAGTTGTGTCTTCTTGTTGACAAAAGAAATAGCTTTCTTAATTTTGCAACTCAAGATCTGATTTGGAAAGCTACTAGTTTAAAAGTCTTAAAACATAGTAAAAGCCAGTATGCTTTATAGAGTGCATACCCCACACTACCTAAGTTTTGTTGTTTTTTTTTTTTTTGTAAACAAATGATCGTGTGTAAAGTAAAGTTAAACTGTTATGCCAAATTGCACCTGGGAAGGATTTTACCAAAGTAAATCAATTTGGTGAGGTTTCATAGTTTACCAAGGGACTCTTTTAAGTGTTTGAAGAGGATCATGTGGGTTTAAGAAACCAAGTGAAAGATGCAATAATTTTTTTTATCCTTTTTCATACTCAGAGAAAACTTCAAGTCTAATTCTTCAAGGCTTATGAGAATGGCTTCGACTTCATCATTAGATGCCAAGCAATTCATAATCAACTTTTACTCATTTTTGTAACTGCCTTCCATCACCTTAAGTAGTAAATAAGCAAATACATATTCCATGAATCCACTTCTCAGAGACCTGTGAAATGGTACACAATATCTATTAGATGGGAAATGGATGCAAAAGATTTTGGAATTTTTAAAATGCATATGATACAGTGGCAAAACTGAAATGAACAGCTTGACCTTAAACCTGACAAATAGGTCTCTGTCCCACATCAATTTAGGAACTGAAATACATGACTGATCTTGAGAATAGTAAGTTGACATCTTATTTTTCCCTGAAAATGCCCCAAGGTTAACTTCAGGTTCACTTTGACTAAACCCACCATCAATTTTTTTCATACTGTAAAAAAAAAAAAAAAAAAAAATCCACTCCCTAACCAGACATGAGTCTGGTCTGCATGTTAATTAACTTTTAAAAGGGGAACAGGAATGTTAATCTAAAACAACACCCAATTTTCCTAAAGAGAAGTTATAGGACATCATGAGCTTATTATGCAAACGTGAAGAGTCCACTAATGGTGTAACTGGATGAGAATGTTACCCATCTATCTCCTAGAGACTAATTTTAAATCAGTATTATCTCTACTACCATGGATAAAATGACACCAAGTTATAGGCAATAAATGAAGGGACAGTGCCTTAATTTTTAAAAAATCTTTTTTTTTTTTTTTTATCAAATGAAATAATCGCTGATGGACACTTTGATGTTAAAGATGTTTCATTCATCTTCTGGACAGCCCAGCAAAATTCAATGTGAAACATGAGTCATTCCTTTGCTTAGTAGACTGACTTATTATTTCTTAAAACAGAAAAGAGGATATTTTTCTTAAAAGGGGTTAGTTCTTAGCAGTAAAGAAAAAAAGGGTGTCAATTTAATGTTCTTAGCACTAAAGTACTGCTAAATATGTCAGTTATAATCTTTAAGTGCAAACCATGGTATTTAGGGGCTCCTAGAGTAAATCCAATCTCATGTACATACAAAACACAGAACCCTTCCCTTCAAAAGTAAAAAAAAATATATAGCCACATCTTAAATAGCTCTTGGTAATTCCTGTTTCAGAGAACACAGCCAAAAAACTGTTCAGGAGTAGTTTTACTCTGTTGGTCCTTTCTTTCTTCCCAATACTTAGTCATTTTACCTCTAACTTAAAGAAGGCAAATGAAATTCAAAAAACAATTTGGGCACTTCCAGGCAGATCCTGGGGAAAGGTGAAGTTGAGAAATGGAAAGTAAAGGCTCAAGTAACACAAATCTGTGAAATCAAGCGTTTCACTCTTGTGTCCAATCTCTATTTGACAGGAGGGGAAAACAAGAGCTTGCTCCAGAACAGAAAAAAAAAAAAAAAAAAAAAACAACTTCTATAACTAGGCTATTGGTTAAAAAATTACAGGCTGATGAATACTACCATATAAATTAGTCAAGTATTTTATTATAGAGTATTTACTTATATCAAAAGCACAAAAAGTTTTATTCTGAAAACCAGGAAGATTGTGATGTTACAGAAGTATGATTCAGTAATTCCGGTCCATTTCTATGGGTACTACGTGCCTTATCACCTCAGTTAAAACAAGGTGCAAATGAGGCCATGGTCACAGGTTTGATCACCGTATGGGTCCCTTAGCATTATTTGGTTTCTCAAATTGAGACATGTATTCCCAATTCCAGTCAGCCATCTTCCAAACATGTGCTACTACTCTCAATGGGACTGAGCCAGAGACTACACCGGATACACACCAAAGCCCATGTTCCCCTAAGTCAGAAGACAAATCCTCAATAATAAGGATAGCATGGTCATCTAATTCCAAATGAATAATGAAATACCCTGGCACATTTGAAATGAATTATATAAGAAGTAGTAAAGCTCAGAAGCATCCTATGGTAACTGACCTAAGGACAGAAATGACAAATGTAGTAAAAGCCATCATTACCGACAAGGATCACCAGATTCTTAGAAATAAGGAGTTGGCAGCTTGAGGCAATTGGGTCTTCAAGATTTCTCCTGCCTTTAAAAAAGTCCTTGGGCTACCATCAGAATGAAACCACCATGATTTTATTTTATTTTTTTTTCCACCATGATTTTAAAAATCAGATTATTCTTCCCGTTTGTTCTTACAGGCCATTAGTATTCTTTTAAAACTTGCTCCCTGAGAGATCCCAGACTATGTCAAGTAAAGAAATTAAGAGTGAGTTCAAACTTGATCTCACTAAAAAAAAAAAAAAAAAAAAAAAAAATTGTAAAAATTGTATTAGCTTTATCAGTTTTTATATTACTATAACCCTTAATATTAAAAAGTCAACAGGGTAAAATTGACTTCTAAATAATACAGTTTTGAGAATACATAGGGGATAAAGTCAGTCTACATAAAAATGATACTATAATTAAGGATTTAACTGATGGTGTCGAAAATACAAATGTAATATTATTTTAAAGGGAAAGACTTTAATTTTCACCACCCAGCTTATTTAGTAAAGTAGATTATCAACTACTGATTTATTGCTTTTAATATGATGAAACACCAGATTTGACAGCTAAATTAGCAGTAGGATACAAGTACATTTTTATCTTTAATCATTTTTGTAGAGTAGGACATGTACATATCCATATAAAAAGAGACTGTAGCAGATGCCTCCTAGAATCAACCAGTTCTTGTAAACATTGCATTTGTGCAGATTTTCATACTTTGATTCCAAAACTGAGAACAATAAGATTAAAGGCAAATTTAGTAGCCAAAAAAAAGTCCAGTTTGACTTCAACATATGGTACCACTCCTCTCTTCCGAAAAAAAATCAAAAAACCTAGCAGCACATAAAAAAAATTTTACAAAACGTTTCAGTACTCTTTTTTCCCCTCCCATCAAAACCGAACAAAAATAAAGTGCAGCACCCATAAAAGTGTCAAGAAAATAGCCAAGTTCTTCCTTTCTTGTAACAAAATAGTACTTGGCCTCAGCAGTCTTAACCAAATCATACAGTGTCCATCATTTTGGATTCATCATCTTCTCTATGTACCATTGAGTTTAAACTGCAAAGAGCTGTATTGACAGAATACTGAAGATAATCTGGATTCTGGAAAAAAAAATATAGGGAAGAAACAATAGATGATAACCAGTTTTATGCCAGTATATGCAACTACATATTCAGTTTCACACTATTTCTCTTCAGTGTAGTAAATGCAAAGTAGGGGGGAAAGCAAATGGACTTTGAAGTCAAACTTGGGGTGAAACCCAAAAAGATAAAAAAAAAAAAAAGACTGGACCACTTGATCCAAAGAAGATGTGACAAAGACAGGATGACATATGTAAAAAATAAAACTGGAATAAACACTAACTTTTTCCCCTTTTAACAAAACTTGCAATTTATTTAATCATATAAGGCTACATCTTCCATATAATTGTATATACAAAGCTATGGATTATTTAAAAGATAAATACCACTTTAAATTGGCAATGCATTTTGAAATTACTAATTACCCCATTAAGTATTAAAAATGGAAAACACTATTCTGAATAAGGAAAAAAATCCATTTACCAAGTAAAAATTATAGCTACCTTCAGAGTCTATTTTGGTTTTTCAAAAGTTAAAAAGTGAGGAATTATTAATCTTTTGAGAGGTACTTAGATCCATATTTTAACATGGAGAATAAAAGAACATTTTAATTTGGATTTTATTTTTAAAACTCATAAATATTTTAACTGTATACTTCTAAAGCTAGGAAGAAAACCTTATTCAATAAAAGTAAAAATAAAACTATTATTTATTAAAGCACCATGACTAGGGAAATAAGCCCATAAGACCCAGGACTTTAGGAAATTCTTCCCTAAGAATTCAATTTTGTCTATTCAGTTGTTCTGAGTATCTGCTAGGTACTCAGAGTTTTACTACCGTTATCATCTGTTTTCATTTGCTTATTTTATTTATTAATTTTTTAAAATTTTTTAAAAAATTTATTTATGAGAGAGAGAGAGAGAGAGAGAGAGAGAGAGAGAGAGAGAGAGAGAGAGAGAGAGAGGCAAAGACACAGGCAGAGGGAGAAGCAGGCTCCATGCACTGGGAGCCCGACGTGGGATTCGATCCCGGGTCTCCAGGATTGCACCCTAGGCCAAAGGCAGGCGCCAAACTGCTGCGCCACCCAGGGATCCCATTTGCTTATTTTATTTAATGAACAACAATGAGGAAAATAATCCGGCCAGAGGATAGATGTCTTAAACTTTCCCACCCAAAGGGAGGCAGAGTTTTCAAATGATGCTCTTAATAAAGTAAAATACACATTGTGATTCTATTATATTCTATTTGTAAAAGTCAAAAGCTATTTTCAAAAGGTTTCAAAAGATGCTCTTAATAAAGTACAATACATTGTGATTCTATTACATTGTATTTGTAAAAGTCAAAAAGCTAGCCAGAAGTCAAGATTATTCCCAATCAAGTCTTTTTTTTTTTTAATTATTTTTTTTTATTTATTTATGACAGTCACAGAGAGAGAGAGAGAGACAGAAACACAGGCAGAGGGAGAAGCAGGCTCCATGCACCGGGAGCCCGACGTGGGATTCGATCCCGGGTCTCCAGGATCACGCCCTGGGCCAAAGGCAGGCGCTAAACCGCTGCGCCACCCAGGGATCCCCCCCAATCAAGTCTTGATGAAGGCAGTGGCAGAGATGACTGACTGGGGTCTGGAATACTACAGTAATGTTGGACCTCTGTTCTAATCCTGCCTCTTCCACCTAATGTCCTTAGAGAGAAAACCACTCTTCACAATTTAATAAAATTGAAACCAAGTCTATAGGATAAACCTAAGGTAACTTGGACTTCTGTCCAAGAGGCCTTGGTTTAGTTCTCGCAAAACTAAGGATGGTGGTATCTGGCTATTTCACAAGACGGTTGTCAACGAAAAAAAAATTAAAAGCTGAAGTGTTAATGCAAATTTTTTTAAAAAAATATTTTATTTATTTATTTATTTATTTATTCATTCATTCATTCATTCATTCATTCATTCATTCATGAGAGACTGAGAGAGAGAGAGAGAGAGAGAGAGAGAGGGAGAGGCAGGCTCCATGCAGGAAGCCCAATGTGGGGCCTGATCCCAGGACTCTGGGATCACGCCCTGAGCCAAATGCAGACGCTCAACTGCTGAGCCACCCAGGTGTCCTCCACAAATTTAAGATAGATAGATAGATAGATAGATAGATAGATAGATAGATAGATAGATAGATTGATTTATTTATTTATGTATGTATGTATGTATGTATTTATTTATTCCCAAATTTAAGTTTTATAAAAAATTATTGAACTCTCATTAGATTATCCCATTTTCCAAAGAAACGAGTGCTATGACCTTTTTTGACAATGCAAACCCAATTCCAAAGGCCCTCAGAACAGAGCTTTTAATTATCCTACCAAGACTGGACTGGAGTTCCCCCAGAACTCATCCATCTCCCTGAGAACTCTAAGGCTTCATCATGCAGAGACTTAAAAAAACAAAAAGCAATCAACATACCTAACCTACTCTATAAATTCCGCTGGCTACCCCATATTTTCATCTGGTAGTATTCTCAACACCTTTCTCATTTCAGTGACAAGTCCCTCTGTAAGAGCACACATCTGTGTCTCCTGTCCTGTGACAAGTCCCTCTGTAAGAGCACACACACATCTGTGTCTCCTGTCCTATCTCCAGCATAGGATTCAACAACAATCTGGAGTGCAGGTGAATGAACAGTGAAGTAGAACAGACACTAGGATTACAGGATTAGCCCCATTGCTTCCTGTCCTGATTTCAGGCACACTGCCTTCACCTACCTTCATGAGCTTCAGTTTATTCATCCATAAAAATGAATGAAAAGAAATCACGAGGCTTTTGAGAAGATTAAATGAAACAACAGGTGAACATGTTTTGTAATCTATAAACAAATGTAATAAAAATGGGATATAATTATCGCAGGAAGCTTTTCTTTCAGAAGCTCTCTGTCACCTAGTCCACAGTCCTTCTGTGTATCTAGCTGAAATATCATCCAGCCCTTTGCTTCCTCAGGAGGGATAGACCAGGATGGTCAACTTCAACCACAAGGAATTAGACTGTTGGCCCAAGTGAATTAGGTCTGAACAATCCTGAAATATCAGCAACTTTCAAGTGTCAAAGTTGTATAGTCCCAGCCCCTCATCTCACCAGGGGAGGCCGAGCAGCAGATTCGAAAGCTGATGCATGCAGTAAGAACTTATTTCTCCCAAATGAAAAGCAACTTGTTGATAATACAGGCCTATTATGATATTTTAGCTCGTGTCTTTTCCCTCTTATGTTTAGAACCAATGATATTCTTCAAAGTCTCTTTCTTCATCTGTTTTCATTATGTGACATCTTAATTTTAGGTTATATATTAGACTTGACAGTGTCTTACAGTCATAAAATTCCCTTGGAAAGACTACTTTCCTGTGGGCTATTTCTCAAAGAACGGAAGAGAAAATCATTACTACATTTAAAGAGCAGAAAGAGATATTCTGTAGAACAAATGGAAGGGGAATTTTTTTTAATTAATTAATTAATTAATTTATTTATGATAGTCACAGAGAGAGAGAGAGAGAGAGAGGCAGAGACACAGGCAGAGGGAGGAGCAGGCTCCGTGCACCGGGAGCCCAACGTGGGATTCGATCCTGGGTCTCCAGGATCGCACCCTGGGCCAAAGGCAGGCGCCAAACCGCTGCGCCACCCAGGGATCCCTGGAAGGGGAAAATTGCTAATATATGCAACTAAGGGGTAGAATTACTAATTATGTAAAAATCAAGACCTTGATTATTTTTATCCTTGAGAATTAGTATTTTTGGCTGAGTCGAATATTATCAATTGCTTTCCTTAATTGTCACTTTGGCCTATGATTTATGTAACTGAAATGGTGAAATTATAGAGGTATGAGGTATAGATACTGAAAATCTCCATCCTACCACTTAATGAGATTTAAAACTACAGGGCTCTCTTCATATTGTCTTCTGAATGAGACTGTCCTTTTCACCGTGTAGGCCACACACTGAACTGGCTAAAGCTGGTCTTGAAATCTTGCAGCCTGGAAATGCGAGATGACTGGGCTCAATTAAAATGCTACTAAAATAAACATGGGCAGCAACTTTCTAGTGGTAACTTAAATTTCCTTCTTCTGACAGAAATTGTTTCATGCTAGAAACAGACCTTTATTTTGATCTCACAGAGGCTCAAACAGTCGGTGAACATTACTAGAAAGAGCACCTTAACAGAAGGTGCGTTAACGTATTAAAAATGCTACCTCTGGGGATCCCTGGGTGGCGCAGTGGTTTAGTGCCTGCCTTTGGCCCAGGGCGCGATCCTGGAGACCCGGGATCGAATCCCACGTCAGGCTCCCGGTGCATGGAGCCTGCTTCTCCCTCTGCCTATGTCTCTGCCTCTCTCTCTCTCTCTGTGTGACTATCATAAATAAATAAAAAAATTAAAAAAAAAAAAAAACAGCAAAAAAAAATAAAAATAAAAAAAAACAAATAAAAATGCTACCTCTGGCAGGCAACACTAACATTTCATAATACTAAATAAACTCATGGAACAAATCACCTGGGTTGCCACAGGATGTATGCTCTGAAGTTAATCCATCCTAAGAAATTATTTTTTCTTTTTCTTTTTTTTAAAGTATTTTTTATTTGAGAGCTAGAGGGTGTGTAAGCATGCAAGGGGGTGGTGGGTGACGCATGGGGGAGAGAAACTTTAGCAGACTCTGTGCTGAGCAGGGAGCCTCACACAGGGCTTGATTCCATGACAAGATTCCATGATCTTCCTTGTCAAGATAACGACTCAAGCTGAAACCAGGAGGTGGTCACTCAACTGAATGCATTACCTAGGCACCCCCATCCTAAGAAATTCTTAATAGTACAGTTCGCTGAGAATGAGATGTTCCTCAGGAACCATCTTGAGAAGTTTATGATTAAAATGATCAACAGGTAACACTTGCCCTTAAGAGTGCTTAGGAGTAACTCATCTCTTCTATATTTAAAGGAGTAGAAGTTGGTGTCTCTCAAAATACGCAGTAGATGGAAGAGATTTAGTGTCAAAACATGGCATGAAATGAAGTTATTTTCTTAGGCAAGAATATTTAAAATGATCTCACACATATCATATGTAAGAACAAAGAGTAGTCCAAAATAACAAAAATTATGTGAATAAATTTATGAAACAAATATTTACTTTTCCAACTTACCTGTGGTAAGGATTCTAACAAACCTATAGATCCCACACTAGAATGGGGAACATGATTCTGAACTGTCATAGGCTGAAAACTTGGTGACTGAGAATAAAGTCGGACTCTTGACTTGAAAGCTTCAAGTTCATTTTTGAATGCTTCAAAATAACCTTCTTCCTCTGCCTGGAGAAACACAGAAAACAAAGACGTATTTTTCAAGACTTTCAGACCACACAGTAAATTCTAACAAACATGTATTAGATCTGAAGTGGAGGAAGTAAAGATAAGGCGAACTGTTTAAATGTACGTAGATACCACCCAAAATCCCTGTCAGATTTGTGAAAACTACTGGTGTGTTCCATTTCCCTCTGGTCCAGTAATATAAAACAAACACACACACACACACACACACACACACACACACACACACACGCATG
The DNA here is from genome assembly GCF_905146905.1 of Nyctereutes procyonoides. Lineage (NCBI taxonomy): Eukaryota > Metazoa > Chordata > Mammalia > Carnivora > Canidae > Nyctereutes > Nyctereutes procyonoides. The sequence goes on along the minus strand of NW_026575146.1, from coordinate 59,536,629 downwards.
CGCACACACACATACATATGTACACACACAAAGATAACAAAAGTAGGAATTCTCTGTATTTCTTGATTCTTGTCAGGATCCAAAATAGTCCTCACTTGACCTCTCACATTGCCAAGCAAAGGCAAGGGATGTTCTTAAAACCTTCTAATTGTCCATCAATTAATGATAGGGCACTATTATCTGTTTCTGTAATTCTCCAGCTCTATACTCCCTGTTCGTAAAAGCATTAAAACCAAATAAAATTCAATATTCAATTCCATTCTGGAAGTATCTGTTTTAGTGAAACAACTACGTTTTCAACATCATAGAAAAAAGTAGGAGTATTATGTTGCTGGAAGAGACCTCCCTCCTATGATGTATAACATAATCGAGATTCTTGATGTAAAACAACCAACTAGCAGTAGCCTCCACTTGTTTCCTCTGCAAAGAATGACACAGCACTTATCCTCCACTAATAGGACTTCAGGCTTTAAGTTCAGGTGATGGGATTTTTTTTTTTTTTTGATGTAAGGGATTTTAGCAAAATCTCATTCCATAATATCATTGGGCCCTTTGTGTAGAATGCTATTTTTTCTTTAATGTAGTTTAGGTTATGTAATCAAATTAAAACTTGCGAGTTAGTTATTAACATCAATATCTATACAAATCACACAATGTTCTGTGTTGCTATTCTATATTTTTATGAATTTAGCAATCATTTCCTTAATCCAACTATAGTATTTCACTTTAATCAATATATGCTACTTATATAGACACATAGGACATTAGCCTTCAGATCCAGAAGTGATCCTTCTCAAATGGTTTTGCAACAAACTATGAGAGGAGCCAAGTGGCTCAACTTCTGGCTTTACTGCATGTGGAAGGCCTAGGGATTTAGATCTGGAGAGACTTGACTGATTTTTCCTTTAAGTAATCTATTCTATATGCTAGTTTCCTAAATTGTAAAACAGAAATAATAACCTTCACAAAATCTTATGGGGATTTAATGAGTTAATCCATGTAAAGTGCTTAGAATAGTACCTGGCACAAAATAATAAGTACCCTGAAAGTCAGTTATTCCTTAATTTAAAAAAACTATTAACAACAAAATGCTAAGATTAGAGACTTTTCACTTCTATTTTGACAAAGTAAATTTTAAAGAATAAATATGGTTTGGCTATGTTCCATTATCCTATTAATAAGCACTAGTTCAGGGACACCTGAGTGGTTCAGTAGGTTAAGTGTCCACCTTCGATTCAGGTCATGATCTTAGCATCCTGGGATAGAGCCCCACAACAGACTCCCTGCTCAGTAGGGAGATCCAGTAGGGAGTAGGGAGTCTGCTTCTCCCACTCCCTCTGTATGCGCTCTCTCTCAAATAAATAAACAAAATCTTAAAAAAAAAGAAAAAAGAAAAAAGGGGGATCCCTGGGTGGCTCAGCCGTTTAGCGCCTGCCTTTGGCTCAGGGCGTGATCCTGGAGTCCCAGAATTGATTCCCGCATCAGGCTCCCTGCCTTGAGCCTGCTTCTCCTCCCTCTGCCTGTGCCTCTGCCTCTCTCTCTGTGTCTCTCATGAATGAATAAATAAAATCTTAAAAAAAAAAAAAGCATTAGTTCAAACATATCCAATAATAAGCTGAAAAACAAAGTACTTTTTTAAAGATTTTATTTATTCATGAGAGAGAGAGAGAGAAAGAGAGAGAGGGAGGCAGAGACAGGCAGAGGGAGAAGCAGGCTCCAAGCAGGGGGAGCCCGATGTGGGACTCAATCCTGGGTCTCCAGGATCACGCCCTGGGCTGAAGGTGGCGCTAAACCGCTGAGCCACCCGGGCTGCCCCTGTACCACAGGTTTTATTTTATATTTTATTTTTTTAAATATTTATTTATGATAGTCACACACACAGAGAGAGAGAGGCAGACACACAGGCAGAGGGAGAAGCAGGCTCCATGCACCGGGAGCCCAACGTGGGATTCGAACCCGGGTCTCCAGGATAGCGCCCTGGGCTAAAGGCAGGCGCCAAACTGCTGCACCACCCAGGGATCCCTGTGCCACAGGTTTTAAACATTCTTCTAGTCATTGAAATTTCAGGTTGTTTCTTATTATTTCATTACAAAAGTCATTTCTCATTAAACTGTGACTTCTTTTTTTTATTTTTGTTAAATTGTGAGTTCTAAACATGGAATATACTGTTATCTGTTCCATTCAACACTGTATCCTTAGCATCTTGAACAGTCCTTGCAAGACAGTCAATACGTATTGGCTGAATAAATGATGCACCACTCTAATTTTCCTAAACACATTCATCTAAACAAGTCTCAATTTCATGTGCATGATACAGTATAGCCTCTTACAGAGCTCCCTTAAGTCTAAATTAGCATGAAATCAGCAATGTAATTTTTTTCTCACTATAATATCTATACAGACTTTAGCTTGTGGCATTCTAGTTGGATGGCTATCTTTGATGTATATGGACCAAAGAGGTCTCACTTAAGGCTTAATCTTCTCATTTAAAAATATTAAATACTTACTTTGGCTTTCTGGAAAAATAAACGAAAACACCCTCTTGGATCCACATTACAATTTTTGGCCATTTCCATAATAAACTGCATTACAACAGCCTGATGTGCTATTTGTTCCATTAGAGCCCCTTTCTGAAAATAGAGAGATTAAAATTATGAGAAATACCCCTGGAAATGTATTTAATATTGTGATTACTATTTGAATTTTAAAACACGATTTTTCAATAGGTTATAAAAGAAAAAGGTTTATAGTATGTGGGAACAGAGAAATGAGGCTGCAAAGAGAGCACATCAGAGAAAAGTTTCCATATGCTAACTAAAACAATGAAAAATACTCCCACAGTAAACTCAAGGAAATTAAAAACAAAAAGATTATTAATTCCACTTAATAACCTTCTTGTTTTCATTCAAAGTAACATAAAAGACAAAACAAAAAAAACAAAAAGTAGACCAGAATTCCACTAAGGTTTCAGAAACTCAAAGGTTTACATGATACCTGCTCAGCTTCTAGATGAAAACACCATAAAATAAGATATTTAGCAGTCTCTTCACATACAAGGTATGGATGGTCAGACAAAAATCTCTGACTATCATCCCATCGACTCAACATACCTGTAAAAAAAAAAACAAAAAACAAACAAAAAAACCCAAGAATTAAACTACAATTGTCAGATACTCTTATAAACAAAGAAATTAGTATTTCAAAATGATTCTCTTTAAAGATAATTCACAGTACCACAGCAATTTGTTATGGTAAAAGAGCAAATAAAGCAATACTCAATATACTGGAAATAGCTTTTCAAGTTCACAGAAAGTTTTATTTTAAATAATTAGGTTAAAGTAGGGTGACTGGTTTAAAGCCAAAAAACTCTGCACCTGGGAAATGCCTGAAGTTCCAGGCAAACTGAGATGGCTGGACAACCTTGGCTGAACTGAGTACAAATGACTTCAAGAAACTCAGTATTATTTATTCACAGAATACAAATTTTTCTATTAGAAAGATAACATATAGCAAAATCTCAAGAAACTGTATTTAGCAAAACAATACAATAGAAAAACCACATTATCTCTAATTTATTTTAAAATGTCTAAGATGATATGGTCAAATGTTGACAGCACAGAAAACCAATCCAGTAGGTATTAAAATAGTAAATATACTTTAAACATTTTAGTCATCTTAATCATTTAGTCATGTTTGTAACACATAGAAAACACAATCACATTAAGCATACTTGAAAGAAGATGCCATTTTGCTTCATTTTAAAAAATATTTTATTTATTTATTCATGAGACACAGAGAGAGAGAGAGAGAGAGAGAGAGAGAGAGAGAGAGAGAGAGAGAGGCAGAGACACAGGCAGAGGGAGAAGCAGGCTCCATGCAGGGAGGCCGACGTGGGACTCAATCCTGGGACTCTGGGATCACACCCTGAGTCAAAGCAGATGCTCAACCACTGAGCCACCCAGGCATCTCTGCCATTTTGCTTCAAAAAATATCATGCTTATTCAAATACTACTTAAGGTATTCAAATTAGTAAGAAATTTGGTGAAAAAGTCAATGCCATCATGGAACCATCAAAGTGTTCAGCTTTAAATTTTGTTCTGTAAGCCTTACACTTGAACAAATTAACTATGTTAGCTTTAGATTCTTAAGACTCATCCAGGGCCTGGGTTGCTCACTTGGTTAAGGGTCTGCCTTCGGCTCAGGTCATGATCCCAGGTTCCTGGGATTGAGCCCCACATCAGGCTCCCTGCTTAGTGGGGAGTTTGCTTCCCCCTCTTCCTCTATTCCTGCTTGTGCATTCTCTCTCTCTCTCTCTCAAATAGATAAATAAAATCTTTTTTTTAAATATTTTTTTAATTTTTATTTATTTATGATAGAGAGAGAGAGAGAGAGAGAGAGAGAGAGAGAGGGGCAGAGACATAGGCAGAGGGAGAAGCAGGCTCCATGCGCCGGGAGCCCGACGTGGGATTTGATCCCGAGTCTCCAGGATCGCGCCCTGGGCCAAAGGCAGGCGCCAAACCGCTGCGCCACCCAGGGATCCCTAAAATCTTTAAAAAGAAAAAAAAAAAGACTCATCCAAAGAAGTCTGTATGTCATTGAATCATTATGGAAATTGTATTAAGATGGTGTTAACAGTTTGACAGTAAATATTTCCTCTAGAGACAAATTGAACTTCTATACGTTAAAGTTCCACATTAGAACACGAGAAAAAAACTGAGGACAAATGTCTTACTGAAAAATACACATTTAGCAACACATAGAAATCAAATGAAAATAAACGATTAACTTTCTCATTTAAAAAAAAGGAATAAGCATTTTAGTATTTTCATGTAAAGAGTTTACACGCTTTATAAAGTATTTATCTCCGACACTTTGGATATAGTGATTAAAGAGTTTTAAATTCTGAGAAAAAATGATTTAGAAAGTTACTTAAAACTACTTCTCAAGGTATAAACAGTCTAATAATAATAACTTCTGGGATCCCTGGGTGGCGCAGCGGTTTAGCGCCTGCCTTTGGCCCAGGGCGTGATCCTGGAGACCCGGGATCGAATCCCACATCGGGCTCCCGGTGCATGGAGCCTGGAGCCTGCTTCTCCCTCTGCCTATGTCTCTGCCTCTCTCTCTCCCTCTGTGACTATCATAAATAAATAAAAATTAAAAAAAATAAAAAAATAATAACTTCTGAGGGTCAGATCTAAAGAAGGCATAATCTTTCTTCCTTATACCTAAAGCCATAAAATAAATCCTATGAAGCAGTTTTGTGTTAGGTTTATTATATTCCAGAAGAGGAAGTATTTTTAACGCTATCCACCATCCATAGAGCATTGCTTCTATTTACTTCTCCATGGCAGCATCATCACTTACTGTGGCACCAAAATCTTATCTATTTTGGCTTCTTTTACAGGAAGGATAATATAAAATAGTTACACTTTTAGGGATCATGAGGAATGGGTATCATTAAATGTTACAATTTTTAAACTATCCATTTAATAACTAAGATAAAAACAATACTTGAGGTTGACCACAGCTTTTCTTTATCTGAGAAACACCTATCACCACCTGATTTCAAAAATGCCTATCAATTACCATCAAATCGAGGTTAGGTTACAGGGAGTCCATACACACCTCTGGAGAAAGAATATGGAATCTTATGAACAAAATACTTACAGATAATCAATGGCTTTAGTAGAACAGAACATAGCTGAAATTACTAATGTTATTTTGGAATTTGTAAACAAACATAAACAAATAGAAAGTAGCACAATCTAGCACAGTGACTAAGCAAGCCAACTCTGGAAGTCAACTGCATAGGTCAATTTCTGCCTCCCTTTATTTTACTCTTCTGTAAAATAGGGCAAATAACAGTATCTCAGAGGGTTTCTGTGAGAATTAAATGAGTTAATACACATAAAGCACACAAGACAGTGCTTGACAGAGAGAGTAAATATTAGGTACTATCAACACAAAAAGGAAAAATTCATTCTTGCAATTAAACATGAAATCCTTTGGTTAAGATTAATCTAGTTATTTCAACTAGCCAACCAATCTCTGAATGCTTGAAAACCCCTATTTTGATAAATTAAAATATTTTAATTATGTGCTTTCACCTATGTATTTTCCTGAATGTCTAACTTGCAATCCATCCATCAGCTCTCAGTATTCCACCTGATTTTTTTTTTTAAAGATTTTATTTATTTATTCACAAGAGACAGAGAGAAAGAAAAGCAGAGACACAGGCAGAGGGAGAAGCAGGCTCCACAGAGGGAGCCTGATGTGGGACTCGATCCTGGGACCCCAGGATCGCGCCCTGGACTGGAGGCGGTGCTAAACCGCGGAGCTACCTGGGCTGCCCATTCCACCTGATTCTTAAAATAGTCTTCCAATACACACATCTCTTTCTCTTTCTTCTTTGCTTTATACTTACAGAGTAATAGATTTGAATCCTCTAAATTATACTAATTATTTTAATGTCTCTAACTGCTAAAAACCTCCCCAAAACGTTGTAAATGTCTTAATGAAAGAAAAATGACCTATTTTTCTGTATTTCCCAGGTCCTGTGTCTCCTGTATTTCAATAACCTACCACTAGACAACTATTTCTACCTACACACTTGCACATAGTCATTTTATTTGAAACTAAACCCGTCTTTCTCTCCCTGCCATCTACAGTGCTCCTAGGTCACCCACTCAAAAATTCTAGAAATTCCTCTAGACATTTCCTTTCCTCCCACATCAAACTGATCACCAAGTCCTGTGGTTTATACTATTACCAACTATTAAAATATGGTGAATCACATTAATAAATTTTCCAATGTTAACCCATCCTTGAATTCTTAGGATAAACCCTTTCAAAGTATTTTTTTTCATATTATAAAAAAATTGTATGATCATTGTGAAGAATTTGAAAAATCCAGAAAAATCATCTGCAATCCTACAAGAGAAAATTAATGTTAACACTTTAATGCATTTCTTTCTGGGCTTGTATTTTAATGAGTTAAAATTAGAATCCTGTTATATATATTAATTTTCTATTAATTTCAGTCCATGTTCTATTCAGGGGTACTTTATATTTATATTAAATGTCTTTCAAAAACAGGACATTAGGGACACCTGGATGGCTGAGCGGTTAAATGTCTGCCTTCGGCTCAGGGTGTGATCCCAGGATCCAGGATCAAGTCCCACACTGGGCTCCTTGCAGGGACCCTGCTTCTCCTTGTCTGTGTCTCTGCCTCTCTCTCCCTCTGTCTCTCTCATAAATAAATAAAATCTTAAAACAAAAAAAGCAAAAAAACAGGACATTAATGTGTTTTTGAAAAGCAATATGTATGAGGAGAGTGAATTATCTACCTTCCACACAAATGAGAAAGATCCATCACAATATTTATACAAACATTTTAGCTTTTGGTAAAATTTCCAGTGACAAGACTCAAAAATCTTAAATCACAGCTAACTTTGACTGGAAGTGAAGAGAGGATATGCCATGAAAAACTATGCTAGATCATCTAAAAGCCACTCTGATGATCAAAAATGATGTCAAAGATGCATATGACATTGAATAAAACTACTCTGAAATTTAAAAGAAAATAGACTTTGTTGCTAAACTGGTATTTTTCATTTATAAAACATGAATTAACTAAATTAATGAATTAAATATGTTAAGGAGAAAAAAATCAAGATTTCACTGCTTTAAAATACTCCACGATATGGTCATACTATTTACCATTAAATGGTAAAGTTCATCTACTTATTAGAGCAAAAGTACGATAGTCAACAAATAATGGAAGAGCAGCCCGGGCGGCTCAATGGTTTAGCGCTGTCTTCAGCCCAGGGGGTGATCCTGGAGACCTGGGATCGAGTCCCGCACTGGGCTCCCTGCATGGAACCTGTTTCTCCCTGTGTCTGTGGCTCCACGCCCCCCCCCCCCCCCCCCGTCTCTCATGAGTAAATAAAATCTTAAAACAAACAAACAAACAAAAAACAAAAAAAGAAATACCCTAATGGAAATGTTAATGTCAAGTACACACAAAACCACAGAGAAGTACTGGTATCAAGCCCCTGGAGCCCTTCCCAGCCCCCCAGGTATCAGGCCCAGGTCTTCCAAGAGTCTGGAATGCAATCCAAGTTTGAAAAGCCTTTAGTGGGAAGCTTTAATTACAGCTGCATTTATTCCAGATGTGTTTGCTTTGAAGAAGTCTATCAATGTAGTCATATGACAAATGCTCCCCTCCGAATCTTTACCGCAAAAAGCATTAACTCCAGAAACATTTGCTTCCACCCATCAGGAAAAGCATTAAACTTTCACTACCTTGCCTAAGGTCCCTGTCAGCTCTGTGCCACAATTTAGTCCACAGGGACTTTTATCACCTCATCATCCCACATGACTCCAAGTTGGCCCACTTCATACCGATGGAACTTGGCAAGCAGGAAGTAGTAGGGATCCAAATGTCTTGGTAAGATACAAATGAAGATTTGGGAGCCTACCACCTCAGTAACATTCTGGGGATCCAAGGAGCTGTGGCAAGTAGGATATCTTCTCCGAAGTAAAAAGCTACTGTATATTTCCATTAAGAAACAGGCACAATGTGAATCTGGGAGTAGCTATCAGGTCTGGCTGGCTTTGAAGACAGGAAGGCTCTGGTCAGTATAAGAGGATGAGACACTGGAAGCCCCCAACATGCAATGGCAAAGCTGCTGCTTATTAATCACTTTTGGATGTCAAGTCAGCCTTTTTCCTCAGCCATCTATCTCCCTACTTGCATAATATAGTTTCTAAACTCAGGGGTCATGGTGGCAGACATTCAGTGGCACAGGATCACCCCATCAACAATATTCCAGTATAGCCTCTGAATATCTAACTTGCCTGTAGCAGAATCCAGTGCTGAAAACTAAATATGGCACCATATACTGGATGGACCAGTCAACCATCAAGTAACAAACTGTTTATCTTGGTCCCATTTCATCTTGGAAAGGTGTTTCCTCACTTGAACAAACCCATTCTAGATCCAGTGTTGTCCTCCCTCCCCACCATGCTTCTACCAGTTAATACACCTATGGTCTTACTAAACGAGTTATTTAGTACCCATACACATGATTTCTTGATGCAGAAATTCATTTTACAGCAAAAGACATGAAGACAATAGGTTCATGAAATTCACTGGTCTTACAAACATCACTACCCAGACGCAGGTTTTATGGAATGGCTAAATGCTTTACTAAAGACTTAAATATAGTGCCAGGTGGATTACAATACCTTGTGAGATTAGGTTTTTTCCCCAGACGAAACTGTTTCTTACTGAGGCATTCAGTTTATAGCAAAAATGAGGGAACTGTTTTGCACCTACTAGGTTTTCCCATGGCATGCAGCTGGGTGACAAGACCCTGAAGGAGGCTATTCCGCTAGAGGCAGTGGAACACATAGATCTAAGAAGCAAGGACCACAGGTGGGAAAGGTAAATCACATTATCACAACTAAGAGTCATTTACAGAATTTTTAAAAGTAAAAACTTTATGTTCATTTCTTCAGGTCCTATCCTTGAATTAATCTGAATACAGTCTTTTTTTTATTTTTATTTTTATTTTTTAGTCTTTTTTTTTAAATAAGAAATATGAGAAAAATAAATTCTTTATGAGTAAACTACAGAAAAAGGGGAAAAAATCTGAAGTACTATCTACTGTTTTAATAAACCTGAAGAATGAATGAAATTCTAAATACTTAGGGGGAGGGACGCCTGGGTGGCTCAGCGGTTGAGCACCTACCTTTGGCCCAGGGCATGATCTTGGAGTCCTGGGACCGAGTTCCACACCAGGCTCCCTGCATGGAGCCTGCTCCTCCCTCTGCCTATGTCTCTGCCTTCTTTCTCTATGAGTTTCTCATGAGTAAATAAATAAAATCTTTAAAAATAAGTAAATAAATACTTAGGGGGGGAAAACATTGAAAATACATTTTAAAATGCCATGTATTAATAAGCTTATTAACATATTACAAATAAAAACTATGTTTACTAAATTAACATATTACTTGGGGTCAAATAATATGCCTTGAGCCTTAATCTCTAATATTTCCCAGTGGCATTTTGACTCCAGCGGTACTACATCGCTTACCCGACATAGCACGTTGTTTCCTGACTCTGCTTTTGCACACAGTGCTAGTGCTTCCTTATCTACAAGGAGAACTTCATAATCTAACTCAGATGTTCTCTCTTGTTGGAAGTCTTCACCACATCAAACCCCAACCCATCGTCTTTCCCCAATAGAAAAAACAATTTTTCAGTACTTTGTATACATATTTCTATTACTATGTTTATCTGAATAGCAGTTAAGGATCCACATAAATTATAGATGAACATATCCAAAATCTGAAAATAATGAATGCTAATCTTTTTTTTTTTTTAAGATTTTACTTATTTATTCGAGAGAGAGAGAGAGAGAGAGAGAGAGAGAGAGAGAGGCAGAGACACAGGCAGAAAGGGAAGCAGGCTCCACGCACGGAGTCTGACATGGGACTCAATCCCAAGTCTCCAGGATCAGGCCGCTGAAGGCAGCACTAAACCACTGAACCATCCGGGCTGCCCCGAATACTAATCTTATATCCATAAAATAAGCAGATACCACAGAAGCAAAGAAGGAAAAAGACAAAAGCAAATACTAGTTGGGAAATGGAAAGAGGCCATGGAGTAAGCAAAGACCGGTGTCTTAGAGGGTAGCATTATATAAGAATTGATTGAATTTTGCTTCTCTTCACAATTTAGTTTACTGTCAATCTATTTATGACCAAAAAATAGTATAAAGCAAGAACTGTACAACTTTGCCAGAAGTAGCCATAAAACTGGTTTTGTCATTTATCTTTCTTTTTGTCCCCCCTCCCATTTTTAAAAAAAAATTTATTTTTTTTTAAAGATTTAATTTATTTATTCATGAGAGACAGAGAGAGAGGCAGAGACATAGAGAGAGAGAGAAGCAGGCTCCATGGAGGGAGCCCGATGTGGGACTCGATCCCAGGACACCAGGATCACACGCTGGGCTGAAGGCAGACGCCCAACCGCTGAGCCACCCAGGCATACCCCACTTTTTTAAAAAACATTTTTCAAACAAATTATTTATTTGAAAGACAGAGCGCACACAAAGCAGGGGGAGTGGCAGGCAGAGGGAGAAGCAGGCTCCCCACTGAGCAGGAAGCCTGATACAAGGCTCAATCCCAGGACTCTGGGATCATGACCCGAGCTGAAGGCAGACACTTAACCAACTGAGCCACCCAGGTGTAATTTCCATTTTATAAATACATTGTTTGTATACATATTTATGATATCAAACATTTTTTATTAAATATTTTATTTATTTATTCACGAGAGATACAGAGAGAGAGGCAGAGACAGAGGCAGAGGGAGAGGCAGAGAGAGAGCAGCAGGCTCCATGCAGGGAACCTGACATGGGACTCAATCGGAGTCTCCAGGATCAAACCCTGGGCCGAAGGCAGGCGCCAAACCACTGAACAACACAGGTGTCCCAATATCAAACATTTTTTTAAAAAGATATTTATTTTACAGAGAGAGAGCACACATGCACATAAGCAGAAGGGCAGAGGGCGAGGGAAAAAGAAAATCACAAGCAGATTCCCTGCTGAGCATGGAGCCCCACCCAGGACTCAGTCTCACAACCCTGAGATCATGACTGGAGCCAAAATCAAGAGTTGGACACTCAACTGACTGACCCACCCTGGGGCCCCAATATCAAACACTTTATAAAATAAGGAAACTAAGCAGTAGACTTACCAAAATGTCTGATTTTTTGTTCATATTTCTGCATAAATGATTTTGATTTATCTTCATCTTCTATTTCTTTTCTTTTATCTTGATTAATAAAACTCTAAGAAAAAAAATGCTTAAAGTTAAAATCAGATTTTATATTCTTTGAATATTCTTTCTCAGGTACTGAATGCCTAGCAATGCTTCCTACAGATACTATTAAAAGGTAGTATAGTATTTTTTTTAAAGGTAGTATAGTATTATACTGATATTATAACTATTAAATTTGTCTGTAAAATTCTTTCAAAAAATTAAAATTTTCCTGTATTAGTTTCATTATTTAAAAAAAATCTGTGCAAAATTACAGAATTATTTTAGAAATCATAGCAAAAAATCCAAGTGCATTAACTTTTTTGTTAAGTGGAATTTCCCCATCAAAGTATAGAAAGATCCTTTACATTCCAAATATATATTTTGCATTATTCATTTCCATTAAATGTTTGGAACTCTACACAAATCTTTGGAGTTCTTGCTAGAAATAAACTTAAGACATTCAAAGTGTATAAAGTATATTTACTATAGCTTCTCCAACAGGACATAAACCTAAAATGGACCTTTGCTGCAAACTTTTCTTAGGATAGGCCAACACTTTGATTCTGAAATCAAGTACAAATTTCTATTAAGAAATATTTCCAGTTAAATAAGCCATAACTTATGGACCCTGATGAAGTTTTTATCTAGCCAGAAAACTGGCAGGACAGTTTCACAGAACATTCTGTGATCGCATTTAAACCTTATAATCATCACTGCCATAAAACAAAATCCCAAAGTAGCTCTCTATCAGTTTACAATGCAGAAACACACAAGTCTGTATTTTTTTTTTTTAAAGATTTTTATTTATTCACTTATTCATGAGAAAGAGAGAAAGCAGAGACACAGGCAGAGGGAGAAGCAGGGTCCATGCAGGGCGCCCGATGTGGGACTCAATCCTGGAACGGCGGGATCATGCCCTGAGCCAAAGGCAGAAGCCCAACTACTGAGCCACCCAGGCATCCCAAGTTTATATATTTCATAATAAAAACATTTTTTCCTTTATATATCCTGCTATCTAGACCAGCACTGTTCAATAGAAACACAATCCAAGTCACAAATGTAATTTAAAGTTTTGTATTTGCCACATTGAAAAGCAAACACAGATGAAATCGGTAATTGGTTTATTTAACCCAATATATCCAACATATGATCATTTCAACATGTAAGACAAAAAAATTATTCACAAAATATTTTACTTTTTTTGGTACTAAGTTACTGGAATCTGGTGTGTATTTTACACTTACAGCACATCTCAATTCGGACTAGCCACATTTCAAGCGCTCAATAACACATGTGGCTAGCGGCTATCGAGTTGGACAGCACAGATCTAGACCAGTGCTCTCAAGTCTCAAGCTCACAGACAAAACCAATGTACGATTTTGACCAAATGACTAGAACAGTAATCCTAATTAATTTGTGGTATAAATATAAATGTAGGCTATGTTAGAACCTAAAACACACACACACACACACACACACACACACGCACGCACAAATAAAAGCAGAGACAAATGAAAATATTTTCTTTGTGACCACTGTGTTAAAAGACATTAACTTGGGGATCCCTGGGTGGCTCAGCGGTTTCGCGCCGGCCTTTGGCCCAGGGCGCGATCCTGGAGTCCTGGGATCGAGTCCTGCGTCGGGCTCCCGCCATGGAGCCTGCTTCTCCCTCTGCCTGTGTCTCTGCCTCTCTCTCTCTCTCTCTCTCTCTCTCTCTATCATAAATAAATAAAAAATAAATCTTAAAAAAAAAAAGACATTAACTTTTTAAAACAAAGAAACACTACTTTGACCACTCCTTCTGGAAGAAAAAAATTACCTTAAGTAGTTATGTGTATAAATGCAAACCAGAAATAAAGGCTAAGGATACACACCCCTTAGAAAAATATATATAGATACAGTGAATCATTCAGATAATGAATGATCTTGGTGTGTGTGTGCACAATAATAAACACACAATGCGGGTAGCCCCAGTGGCGCAGCGGTCTGGCATCACCTGCAGCCTGGGGTGTGATCCTGGAGACCTAGCATCGAGTCCCGCATCGGGCTCCCTGCATGGAGCCTGCTTCTCTTCCTCTCTCTCTGTGTCTATGAATAAATAAATAAAATCTTTAAAAAAAATAAAAAATAAATAAACACACAATGCTACAAGCACGTAAAAAGTTTAGAAAGATACAACTCACTGTTAATAGCAGTTATCTCTGGGAATGAAACTAGAAGTGAAGGAAACCTTTCAATTCTATTTTACATACTCTTTTTTTCATGGTAAGCATGCTGTACTCATAATTTTTCTCAATTTAATAAAGCACCGATAGAGTCAGTGGTGTTGTACACTTAACATATGCATATTACTTGTTAATATAGAAGAACTAGGGCTGGCCCAAGGGAAGGACATTAAAAGTGCTTAAGAGGATGTGTTGAGAGTGGGTGCTAGGAGAGAAACAAATGGTGTTATAGACGGAGAAGTCTAGAGAGTAATGATGGCTAAAGATAAAAGTGAATGTGGACTTAGAAAGAGCAGTCTACCTCTGAAGCTTTGAGAATTTAGTACAAATAGAAAGAAGTAATACTTTACACCGTAGTAAAAATGAATTCCATTGCCCATTTCTTCAACAGATACAACAGTCAAAGAATAAAGTCTACATAATCCAGTGAGAAACTGAACACTACTCTTAATGAATGACTACTAACTTGGCAAAAGCTCTGTACTAGTCCTTTGGTAATGCTGGTAATGCTAAATCTGGATTACTATCTGAGGTTTACTTATCTATTTATTTATTTTAAAAGATTTTATTTATTCATGAGAGACACACACAGAGAGAGAGAGAGAGAGAGAGAGAGAGAGAGAGAGGCGCAGAGACACAGGCAGAGGGAGAAGCAGGCTCCATGCAGGGAGCCTGATGCGGGACTCGATCCTGGGACTCCAGGATGATGCCCTGGGCCGAAGGCAGGCACTAAACTGCTGAGCCACCCATGGATCCCCCCCCTCCGCCTTTTAAAAAGAGATTTTATTTATTTATTTGACAGAGAGACCAAGCAGGGGAAGCAGCAGGCAGAGAGACGGGGAGAAGCAGGCCCCCTAGTGCCATGGAGCAGGGAGCCAGATGTGGGGCTCAATCCCAGGATCCTGAGATCATGATCTGAGCTGAAGGCAAATGCTTCGCTGACTGAACTACCCAGGTGCCCCTCCCTACCTGAAGTTTACTAAATACATACTGGTAAGTAACACTGAAAGATTATTTAACAAATCCACTATCTATACGTTAGTGTTACAAAACTGAGAGCAAGCTGACAGCAACATCAGAAAGCTCCTGTAACATCTGAGCTTTCCCAATTGCCTGGCCCTATCCTATGGGCTTTTAAGAAATTACCTCAGTCTTAATACCACCACCCCCATAGTGTTGAAGAAACTGAGGCTTAGAGATGGTAAGTGACTTGCCCACAGTCACAGAGCCAGCAGCATGTGACAAAGCTGAGAGCTAAGGCAGTCTGATCCCAGAGTCTACCCTTACATTCAGTGTGCTATGCTACAGCCATGTATTTATATTAATGACTATTCACATTTGACCCTATTGGGGATATAGGTTTCTGTAACAAACACTTTTCATAAACTGTCAAAACTCAATACTGTTCACAGGTTTTGTTGCTTTGTTACCAAATATGCACAACTGGTTTGTACAAACACTTCCATTTTCTCTTCTCTCATTTTAATCCAGTAAAAAGTCGTACGTACCTTGTTAAAAACATCCTTGCTAATGGCATCCATGTTCCACAGACACATTCTCTCTCTCTGTACTAGAGCCTCTTCTTTCTGCCGCCATTCTTCTTCACGTTGCCTTAGCTCTGATACTGCTGTTTGTGCTTTGGCATGTTCCTGATCCAAGGACTCAGAGTTATGCAGGGCTAGGCTACCAAGTTTCTGCTGAGCTTCAGCGAGATTCCATTTGCACGCCACAGAGCTCTTCACAAACTCTTTCTGCTTTTGACAAGCCAGTTCAATTCCATGGCTATACATCTGGATAAAAAACAGTATTGTAAGAAATGAAGACGGCAACGGGTATGTTTATTCAGCACGATTCAATTTTCTGTTAGTCAAGGATTTCTATATAGTATTTTTGGTACATAGGTATCCTGACTTCTCTGTATGTAGTTATACTTTTATATTATAGGCATTCGTCAACCAGATTCTAAGCTCCTTTGATAATCTATGCTACTCCTCTGACAACTAGCAGCAGCAAAAAGTCTCATAATTAACACAATGTTCTGCATATAGCTTGTGCTCAAGAAACTGGATTTATCATTTCATAGTCCTGAAACAGCAGAATGAGAACAAAAGCTTCAATCTAGCCCATTACCTTACAACTCAACATGCTGAAAATCAGATCTTTAGAGTTTTGTTCTGAAAGTTCTTCACTGAAAAGAACCTTTTATTTAGAAATAATCACTTCTTGGTTTCCATTTTCCTTCTCTATTATCCCAACTTTTGGTGATCTGAGAAAATCTTATATTGGGAATTTCTGTTTATAACTGACTCTATCAGATATTCTTTAGCTTAATCTTAATCAAAATAGGCAAAGTTATAAAAACAAAAGCAAAAACTGGTTCATCCTGGTGACTGACTGTTCCACTGAGAAGCAACAGTAATTAGTTTTAATATTTACTGACCTACTACATGTGAGGCACTGTGATAGGTGTTTAAGTCCTTATGCTCCTCAGCTCTCTAAAAGCTGAAAGCACGTATTTTATGAATCCTCAGCCAAAATGTAGATCAATTTCAAACTAGGTATAGAGAACAATCTTACTTGATTTGTTTCCTAATCTGCATCACTACTCAAGCCCTTATAATTTCACATCTCAATTATGTATATACAGTCTTTCTCATCTGAAGCCATTCTCTACTACACTTGGAGCCATCTCTCCAAAAAACAAATCTGATACTTTTACTCGTTCCTAAAGTCTTAGGTAAAGGACAAATTCTGTGGCATGGCATGGTCCTTCATGACTTCCCTTCCTACTATCTCTCTAGACTCAGTTCTAGTTGCTCTTCTGTTTGCTTATTCTTCCCATCCCCTACCCCTTTCAATTTGGCAACTCCTCATCCCCCAGCTCCTATCTCCATACCAGATTCTGCAATCACTTCCTAAGTCTTTTTTTAATCCCTTCCCTTCCCAAGGTTTGCATACTTCTTAGTGGTGTTTTCACACAATGTTGTGCTTATTTGTTTACTCTACCAGCAGTCTCTTGAGGGACTAGGACTCCATAAATGTTAGATACATAAATGTTTCTCCACTTTTTGGAAAAGACTAGTGGTGGCAAAGAATTCCAGACAAGTAGCTGCAAGGCCTCTCTTTTTGGGTTGAGTCTTAGATTTCTATTGTGGCAAATGTAGACACTGTTGCTATTCAGGTGTTTTATTTACTCATTTAGCAGTTTTGGAATCCAGGTCCTAACCAATCAAGTTAAATATTTATTTTTATTTTTTGCTATTTTAGATAGGATCAATAATAACTGTAGCCCAGCTATGTTAAAAAGGTGCCAGGAAAAGGAGAATAATGAAGTTATAAAATTTGCTTTGTCAGAAAAGACAAATACATTCTAAGAAAGGCAATGTGAACAAATGAAAATACCGTGCATTTTCAAATTATGTGGGAGCAAACATTCATATCTCAAATCAAACATAGAAATCTTATTTCCAAATTCTAAAAATGACTCACGTTTAAATTCCTCTCCACAGAGTATACAGATAACATCTGGCAATTTGAGCAAACTACCCAACATGTATTGAGATGATTTAAAAAAAAAAAAGGTCATTTTACCTGTAAACACATTGAGGTTTTATTTTATTTTTTTAAAGATTTTATTTATTTATTCATGAGAAACACACAGAGAGATGGGGGGGGGGGCGCGCAGAGACATAGGCAGAGGGAGAAGCAGGCTCCATGCAGGGAGCCTGATGTGGGACCCAATCCCGGGACTCCGGGATCATACCCTGAGCCAAAGGCAGAGAGATGCTCAACCGCTGAGCCACCCAGGGATCCCACAATTGAGGTTTTAGAGGAACATTAAACATAATACTCTGATGAACATAAATTCAAAAATGGAACTGTTGGCATTAGGTTTACTAATGTAACTTTACATTAAAAATGCTCAAACAGAATCTCTAAATTCTGAATTGCCTTTTACTTTAATTGGATCTCAGAACATATGACATTAAGATGTCTAGATTCCCCACCTCTCGTAAAATTAAACCAGAGCTGTTTTTGAAAAAACTACAAAATGTTTATAATTTGAATTAAACATTTTCTTCTTTCCAAATACTCCAATCCAAAAACATAAGTCCTAAGCCCAGCAAGATAAGTGGGTTATAAACACAGGAACTAATTTAGGATTAGTAATCACTTTGCAAATTTTAACACCAAAGGTAGTTTCACCCATGTGGTTTTAAACTACATCCAGGATGGTAGTAAGTCCAGCAGGTAGGAAAAACCACTGTACTAGGCGCCGGAAGTGGGTTCTAGTCTTAATTCTGCCACTAACTAGCCATAGAGTCTCAGAGAAGTCATTTTTAATGAAAAAGATAAACCTATTTACTTACAACATCACTTTCAGCCAAATAAGCTTGCAATTCCAAGTGCATAAGTAAAAAATATACAGTTTTTAAGTTTATTTTTCTTTTTAGTAATCTCTACACCCAACATGGGGCTTGAACCTACCACCCCAAAAACAAGAGTCATGTGTTCCTCGGACTGACCCAGCCAGGTATTATCAGCTTAGATATTTTCTAAGTTCAGAGCTCCTCTTAGGTTACTTTTGTGATTCAACCACAATGCACTATAATTCTGGTGACCTCTTATTCTCCCATATGCCTTCAAAATTGACAACAGCAGCTGCTGTTCTTTTTTTTTCCTCTGTAACACACTCGTTATATGCTCATATAACACGCTTTGTATATAAAGATGACACCAGTGATCCATAATTAGGGGGTGACTACTGACCTATCAACTCTCATGGTGGCCTCCTAAAACATGTTTTGCACTTTCCCAGAGACTGGCTGGCCGAAGTACAGTCTACGGTTATGAAACAGCATTTTTCTGTGAAGCCAACTAACCCAGTGAGCTGGGCTTAGGACTGATGGCCTTACACTTATTGGAAAATGATTTAAATAACTCATCTTCACTAACAGCTAGCAGGATGAGCCTCAAGAAAAACTGTTAATTCAGTTAAGCCCTTTGGAACCCCGTTTTGCAAGAAGCCTAGAACCTATAACCCGTTTCACTGAACATATTAGTGTTTGGTCTGTGTTCCTGAAATACACTTCCAAACACACTCAGAGTAGGAGAAAAGCCAGGGCAAGGTGACATATATGAGTATATAAGCATTCCCTAAGATAGGACCCCCCAAAACCATCCGAAATGATGTGTCATCTGGTTAAGTTTCAGAGGAAAGAAGGCTGGACTGAAAACCACAAGTAACACCAGGAATATGAGGAAGGCAGTCTGAGGGGAACAGGCAAACGTGTGCCTGTACGTTTTCCCTGGAGAATGATGTGAAGCCGAACTTCAAGCATAATCGCACGGGAGGGGGGGAGGAAGCGGTCGCGTTAATGAGACGGATTCACAGCAGCATCAAAAAGCGAGGTTCACAGAATTTATTCAGATGTCAGAAGTCAGTGAAATTGGATCCTAAATCTGGATAAAAGGTCAGGAGCTCAGGAGCTGTTGCCGGAATACAACCAACCATTCCCTGTGCAACACCAGTACCGGAGCACAAGTATTAGAGCCTCCCACCGAATAACGCGCTCGGATAAAGACACACGCACGAAGGGACAAAGGGTCAACGTTAGAACGCTAGCCGCCCCAAATCTGGGTGCTGTCAGGAGGGGGCGGAGGGGGGAGGGACATCTCCCAAGGAGGGGAAGGAATTCGCCAAGGTGAAAAGGTGTGCGCGGAGATGGAGGTCGGGACTGTGTGGCCAGCCCCCCTGGGAAGCCCCCCGAAGATGCTACAATAGCCGCGGGACGGCACCAAGCTGCTGACCGCCGCCCCGGGAGTGGGACGGGGGCGCGGCACAGGGCGCAGGGGGGTCGCGGAGAGAGGGGGCTCTGGGGGCCTGGCGATGGCACCTCCCCATCCCCCTCGCCACACGCGGGACCCCTCTCACCTGCGCGCCGCCGCCCGGCAGCTGCGGGCAGCGGGGAGAACTGGGGGACACGTCCAAGTCGCTCTCTTCCTCAGCCTCACCCTCGGCCCGAGGGAGGCTCCAAGGTCCCGGCGGCGGCCACGGCTGCTCCATGTCCGGGGGGCCCCAGCCCTAGAAGCGTCACTGCCAAGGGACTTGGCGCGAGTGGAACCTGCTGCGCGGAGCCAGCCGCCCCAGCCGGCCGGGGCCGTTACCCAGAATGCCTCCGCCGGCCGCGACGCCGACGCACACCCCGCGCTAGCCTGGGCCGGGGACGGCGGAAGAAGACGGACACGCTCGGCGACGTCACTTCCTGTTTGGGGGGCGGGGCCGGGGAGGCGGGACCCGGGGGGGCCTGCGTGAAGGGGGTGGGGGTGGGGCTGGCGTTTAAAATTCCCTTCTCTGAAGCCTCTGGGCGCTGCCCAGTCCATCCCTGAGGGCGCCGTGGGCCGCGTAGCGTCGAGTCGCTGTTGCCCCGCGTTCCCTCCGCTGTGCGCCGTGGGTCTCGGACGCCGAGAGATGCGGGGTCCCTTTTGGGGAGTTGTTTGCAAACTGCAGCAGCTCCTTTCTGCACGTTCGTGTGTCAAGTAGGAGCCCGGAGGCGGGGTGGGCGCAAAGTAGGGCCGGGTCTTGAAAAGCGGAGCGGTGTTTTCTCCCGTTTCGAGTGCCGAGCTGCGGGGTGGTTTGCGAAAGTTGGCCGGGAGGGGTGCGCCGAGGTTGAAGGGGTCGAGGTGGCGCGGCTGCGAGCGGACCCAGCCCGGGGCGGGGGAAGTGGGAGGGATGGGAGTGGGGGGGGGGCGGGAGGGGGTGGGGGGCGTGGGAGGGCCCCTGTCCGCGCATCCCGCGGCCCCCGAGGCCCGCGCTCTCCCGATGCCCTTTGTCGCGGAGCAGCGGTCACAGGTGTAAGGAAGGGGCCTGTGGTCAGCTCGGCCCCCCCCCTCCAAAGGTGTGTGTCCGGCAGGACCGCGCTGCCGCCTGCTCATGAGTACAGGGACCCCAATAAAAAAAAGAATGAGACGCCATTTTTCCCAGCCTCGTGCATTGACGAACTTTGAGGTTTGTCAGTGTTGACCAGACGTGAGGAAATGCTGCTGGAGAGAACGTGGTTTGGGGGCACTTGGATGGCTCCGTGGTTGAGCGTCTGCCTTCGGGTCAGAGCTTGGGGCGTGATCCCGGGGTCCTGGGATGGAGTCCCGCATGGGGCTCCCCCTTCAGGGAGCCTGCTTCTCCCTCTGTCTGTGGCTCTGCCTCTTCGTATTTCTCATGAAAAAATAAATAACATAAAATCTTCAAAAAGAATGAGATTTGTGTGATCTTTTCAGAGGGTTGATTTGACCGTATCAGTGGTTTAAGGGCTTTGATTCAGCAACTTCACCACCAAGACCTTATCCAACAGTTCTTTTTGTACCGATGTCCAAGGATTTATCTACAAAGATGCTTATTGCAGCATGTTGCAGCAAAAAAACAGGAAACAATCTAGTTGCCCATCAGTACAGGAACTTACGTAAATGATGGTATATTAATACAATATCATATCAGCCTTTTAAAAAAGAGATATGTATGTGCTGATATAGAAAATCTACACAAGGAGTTTAAAAAATGCAGAATTAGAAATATGTGTGTGTGTGTATCTAGCTATAGCTATCTACCTACCAAGAGAGAATGATCCAATCTGCAAAAATGTATACATGCCTATAGAAAATTCTTGGAGGTTGAATAAGAATTGTTACTGATGGTAGATCGGGCTGGGAGGAAAGTTTTGTTTTTTAAAGATTTTATTTATTAATGAGAGCTAGAGAGAGGCCGCGACACAGGCAGAGGGAGAAGCAGGCTCCATGCAGGGAGCCCGATGTGGGACTCGATCCTGGGACTGCAGGATCATGCCCTGGGCCGAAGACAAAGGCTCCACCACTGAGACACCCAGGCGTCCCTGG
This sequence comes from Nyctereutes procyonoides, assembly GCF_905146905.1. Classification (NCBI taxonomy): domain Eukaryota; kingdom Metazoa; phylum Chordata; class Mammalia; order Carnivora; family Canidae; genus Nyctereutes; species Nyctereutes procyonoides. The sequence goes on along the minus strand of NW_026575146.1, from coordinate 59,514,684 downwards.
GAGGAACGTTTTTGAGTTTCTTTGCTTTCCATTTTTAGCTTTCCTGCATTATGCTGTTTGAATATTTTAATGAATATATGTTTTACCTTAATAATTAATTACAAATTAAGGTTGAGAAACACTGTGCCTAAACTTTTTGGGTTAGGGAAAGCCACAGGAGTTAAAATAGAAAGGGAAGAAGAAAAGGAAAACACTTTTTTTATGTTTGCTTCCATGAAGGCACAAAGTGCCTTGAGCGGTCCCTGGCATGAAGTAAGCTCTATATAAATGTTAAATATTGTTATTATTGGTTTTCTTCTTACCTATGTTACTACTTCCCCTCAGGCTCTTTGGCAGGCTCCTTCCTTTCTAAAGGGCCTCTAATTTTAGAATTCCTCTAATTTTGGCCAGTGGGGAGGACTTTGTCTATTCTTGTGGCTTTAAATAGCATCTGTGCATTGACAGCTCCCAAATTGAAATCCAACCCTGAAAAAAAAAAAAAAAAGAAATCCAACCCTGACCTCAAGTACTTCAGACTCATTTGTCTACTGCTGACTTGACCTCTGTCTCTCTCTCTTTTTAAAAAAGATTTTATTTATTTATTTGAGAGAGAGAAAGCAAGAGAGAGAGCACGAGTGCCAGGGAGGGGCAGCGGGAGAGGGAGAAGCAGATTCCCCCCTGAGTCCTCCTGACACCTGATCCCAGGACCCTGAGATCATGACCTGAGCCCAAAGCAAATGCTTAATGGACTGAACCACCCAAGTGCCCTACCCTCTTTTTTTAAAAAAGTAGACTCTGGGCAGGCCGGGTGGCCCAGCGGTTTAGCGCTGCCTTCAGCCCGGGGTGTGATCCTGGAGACCCGGGATCGAGTCCCATGTCAGGCTCCCTGCATGGAGCCTGCTTCTCCCTCTGCCTCTCTCTCTCTCTCTCTCTCTCTCTCTCTCTCGGTCATGAATAAATAAATAAAATCTTAAAAAAAAAAAAAGGTAGGCTCTACCCACAATGTGGAGCTCAATGTGGAGCTTGAACTCATGACCCTGAGATCAAAATCCGAGCTGAGATTAAGAGTCAGACACTAAACTGGCTGAGCCCCCAGGCGCCCCATATCTCTCTTTGGATGCACAGTTTAATATTTACAAAACAAAACAAAACAAAAACAAAAACAAAACCCTCTTGATTCTATTCCTTCCCCAAACTTCTTCCTATCTTCTCCAAATCAATAAATGGTACTACCTTCAATCCCAAAAGAGGTCAGGCTTAACTTATCCCCTTCCTTCCCCTCCCATGTCTGAACTAAAGCAAATTTTGTTATTTTTTTACCCTCAAATGCTTCTTGAATCTGTGTATGTCTCTCTAGCTGTAATGCTTCCTCCCTAGCCCAGGACACCATGATCCTTCCTCAGGACTACTACAGTAGTCTTCAATGTCTCCGTTCCATTTTTTTTTCTTTTCTCTCTCTGTTCCATTTTTTGCTCATTACAAATCTCTTCACACAGTTACAAAGAGACATAAAAATATATGTATGTAAATCAGATCATGCCACACCCTGCTGTATCAATTAAATGCCTTCAACACAAGTAACAGAAACCCCAGCTACTAGAAACTTAAACCACGAGGAAAATTATTTTCTATTTTACAAAAGGGTGAAGATCAGTGTTTTCAGGATTGGTTTAGCAGTTTGGCGATGTCATCAAGGACTCAAGTTCTTCTTTTTTTTTTTTAAGATCTTATTTATTTATTCATGAGAGACACAGAGAGAGTCAGAGACATGGGCAGTGGGAGAAGCAAGCTTATGCAGGGAGGCCGATGTGGGACTCTATCCCGGGACTCCAGGATCACGCCCTGGGTGGAAGGCAGATGCTCAACCACTGAGCCACCCAGGTGTCCCAAGGACTCAAGTTCTTTCTGTTCTTTCCACCATCCTGTCTGTTGACTTTCATCTTCAAGCTTGTCATGGTTGCAGGATGGCTGCCACAGCTCTGGATATCCTATCAAAATATGACAACAGCCAAAGCAGGAAGAGAGAGGAAGCAAAGAACTTTATTTACTTGTGGCTCTACTATCAGAAAAAAAGAAAAAAAAAGTTTCTTAGAAGCTTCCAGTGACTTCCCCTTATGTCTCATTGTCCAGAATCGGCTTAAATAAATTATGATTCACTCCCTGAAGAGAGAGAGACTGCCACCCAAGCAAAACGGGCTCCATTAGCAAGGAAGAGGAGGTTATGGCTATTAGGTAGGCAATCACATTGTTGCTATAGCTTTGAGTTCCTAACTATCTAATGCCAGCCAACTATTCAGTGTCATCTCTTAACCTCCTCTGCCCCCTGCCCGGGTCTCTCTTAGTATACTCATTGCCCTCCTTTCAGTTTCTCAAACATACCAATTTCCTCCCTGACTCCTGGCTTTTTTACATTTTGTTGCTCCCTTCATCGGGATATCTTTTCTCTAGTACTTTAGAAGTCCTGTTAGTGGTCATGCTTTTCCTTTTAGATCCTTAGATCTAATGTCATTGATGTCATGATTCCTTAGATCAAATGTCATACCCTTAGAGAAGCTGATCTGTCCACTGGGTGTAAATTAGGTTCTCATTCCCTCTTCAACCTATATCCTTCTCTCTCACCCCTAACACTTGGATTCCTTCCTAGTATTTATCATACTGTTATTATCTTATGCTCACTTATTTATTATCTGCCCCCTGTGAGATGTAAAGCCCACAAAGTCATAGACTGTTGCTTGTTCACACTTGTACCTCCATTGTCTGGAACAGTACCTAGCACAGGGTAGGCATTTAATAAATATGTACAGGGACACCTGGGTGGCTCAGTGGTTGAGGGTCTGCCTCTGGCTCAGGGTGTGATCCCAGGATTCTGGGATTGAGTCCTCCCAATCGGGTTCCCTGCAGGGAGCCTGCTTCTCCCTCTGCCTATGTCTCTACCTCTCTCTCTGTGTCTTTCATGAATAAATAAGTCTTTTAAAAAATGTGTATTGAATGGATGAATAAAGAATTAATGAATGGAAACAAAGATAAAAGGAAAGGTGTAGGATTAAATAAAGACAGAAGAGGGTGGACCATACCTGCCAACATGGGCCACGTTTGCACCGAAACCCTGAAGACGGCTGCTTGGGTCATCACTGAGAAATACTACATGCTCCCGGGCAATGACTTCTACACCAACAAGCGCATGTGCAAGGAGATTGCCATCATCCCCAGCAAGAAGCTCTGCACTATGATCGCAGTCTATGTCACACACCTGATGAAGCAAGCAGATTCAGAGAAGCCTGATGAGAGGGGCGGCCATCAAGCTGCAGAAAGAGGAGAAAGGAGAGAGAATTATGTGTCCAAGATCTCTGCTCTAGATTAGGAGATCATTGAAGTAGGTCCTGGCACTAAGGAAATGTTGAAACTCTTGGACTTTGGCAATCCATCCAACCTGCAGTTCACTCAGCCTACAGTTGGGATGAATTTCAAAACACCACAGGGAGCCATTTGAATCTTTCTGCTGTGCTGTAGTATCTTCAAAAAACCTTGAACAACCACCTTAAAAAAAAAAGAGGGTGAAAAAGGAATGGAAAGAGATATATTTTTGTAGGAGAATAAAGAGTGGCTATAATGACATCATCTTAGCTATTGCTGACTTTGGGGCCTAAATCCTTTGCTCAGATTTAACGGATACTTTTTTACAAGTCCTGGAATGAAGTCAGGCTCTTTTCTACTTTCTTATATTGGATAATAAATATAATTCCTTGGAAACTGCTTTCGGTCATAATTAGCCTACTGCTTCCATGGACATAGTCAGTTGACACTCAAAGGAGCAAATTAGTTTTTCCTGAGTAGAAATTACTTTAAAATGAAAGGATATGGACTATGTAACCCAGAATGCCCAAGGGCAATCTTGTGTAAGGGTTTGTGTGGTATTAAGTAAGTACTGAGCCTACAAATGCCAGTGAATCAAAGTGGAAGCCAAATAGGAACCTGACTCATAAACTCTAATAAAGTTTGTGAAATGGATCCCACGTGTGAGTCCAGATCTCAAATGACTTCAAGATTGTTAAAAGCTATTCAATTGCAATTTAATTCCTTCCTTGGATGCTTTCCTGATTCTTGGGGAAAATTCTGGAAAAGTATACACACTTAAAGAAATACTGAAATTGCCAGCTCCTGTTTTGGATATTCATGCAGAGACCACTATTCTTTTTTTTTTTTTTAAGATTTTATTTATTTATTCATGACAGACACAGAGAGAGAAAGAGAGAGAGATAGGCGCAGAGACACAGGCAGAGGGAGAAGCAGGCTCCATGCAGGGAGCCCGACGTGGGACTCGCTGAAGGTGGCACTAAACCCTGAGGCCATGGGGGCTGCCTGAGGCCACTATTCTTATAATACAGTGCTGCTTTTTTCCTCAAGGGGATTTCCTCTGAATTGGAAAGTATTATGTGCCTCAATAATTTTCTTAATCTGCATTTGAGGCAAATAAATCCACTGCATTTTCTCTTTAAGTGTATGTAAGAATTCTACTGAAGGGCATTTCATAGTGATATCACTAAGAATCCTCTTTTTTTTTTTTTAATAAAGATTTCACTTATTTATTCATGAGAGAACAGAGAGAGGTAGAGACACAGGCAGAGGGAGAAGCAGGCTCCCTGTGGGGAGCCCAATGCGGGATTCCATCCCGGGACCCTGGGATCACAACCTGAGCCAAAGGCAGATGCTCAACTGCTGAGCCATGAGGTGTCCCTGGATCAGTTGTTCTATACAATGTCCCACATTCCTAATATGTCTGTTTGCTTCCTTATGGTGTCATGGACATGTATCTCTAACCTCCATATTTCCTTTAAGTTAGCTCTAGAGCAATACTTCAATAGAAGTTTCTGTGGGATGGAAATATTCCACTTGCCCTATGCAGTATGGTAGCCACTAGCCATATGTGGTTATTGAATACTTTAAATGTGACTAGTGCAAGTGAGGAACTGAATTTTAGATTTCATTTGGTTTTAGTTAATTTAAATAGTTATATGCAGCTATCTTATTAACCAGTGCCGCTCTAATGGCTTGAATAGATTCAACTTCAACTTTCGTGGCATAAGTGTTTCATAGGTGCTTTCTATGAATCATGTAGGGAGACATGATGCCAATTTTAGTATGTTAAGATTAATCAGTGGGAGCATTAACTTTTTAAAAAATATAAACTTCATCTTTGGGCAGTTTATGAGAATCAAGGAAAGAGCCCAGCATTGTTCATTGAGCTCTTTTATACATTCATTGTAAAAGTTAGAAAAAGTAAACTTTTCTATATATCATACTGTGAGAAAACTAAACTGTCAAAGAATATTTCAGAGAAAGATTTTGGAGAAGGCAGATATTCAACAATTATTTCTTGGGTCTCAAGGCTGGGCCTGTGCTTTTTAAAAAAATTTATTTGACAGAGAGGGAGACTGATTGAGGGGAGGACGAGCAGACCCTGTGCCAAGCTCAGAACCCAATGGAGGGCTCCACTCAGGGCCTGATCACATGACCCCCAGGTCACAACCCGAGTGGAAACCGAGAGATGCCTAACCCACTGAGCCACCTGGGAGCCCCTGGGTCTGTGCTTTAAAAGAAAAAAACCAGTGATCTGGTTGCTGGTTCATCATTGCTGAAATAATCCAGATTGTTTCCTTTACTTGGATCTTTTTTTTTTTTTCAGGAATTTCTCACAAATGCTAATGAACAACTCATTTTGGAAACTCAATCTGCTGGTGTTATTCATATTTGCTAATGAATAATTCACTGTTTTGAAAGATTGTAGGCCTAACAAATGAGTCTGAGTCCAGTCATAAATTAATGGCCCAGAACAGGACTTCGGAGGTCTTTTTCACTTATTATTGAATATGGCTTCCCCTGGAGAGACCATTTGCTCTAATAAGTGGGCATGAAAGTGCTGCAGAGAATAGCCCCTCTTTCTTTACCTGCTGCATTGTCAGATAACACAGGAGGCCCTTCTTTGTACTGTAAAAGGAACTGATGTCAGGGTAGAGTATAGAGGGCAGGACAGTGGTTCTAAAACCTGGTTTGACTAACTCTATCCCTTCCAGACTCTGATGGAAACCACAGCCTCTCTTCCCAGAAAAATGCACATATGTACATGCAGAAACATTGCTTATTATTTTAGGGGACCTGAGACAGCCAGGGGTCACAGGATAAGACGCACTGTCCTGGAAGAAGAAGAGTGACCACACTTGCAGGGGTGTTTGCATGGCAGGCAGTATATAGAATGTCGCCCCCCAAAGCTGAAGAATCCAGTTCCTGGTCTTCCTTATTTAGCCAGATTTAGCCTCTTTAGTGTTGTATGTTTCTACTTATTATGTTTTCCTTTTTGGACTAGATAATACTTGGCAAAAATATTTGAAAAGTACCTAACGACGTTCAATGGAAAGAAGTTTCTGGGCAGCCCTGGTGGCGCAGCGGTTTAGCGCCGCCTGCAGCCTAGGGCGTGATCCTGGAGATCTGGGATCGAGTCCCACATCGGGCTCCCTGCGTGGAGCCTGCTTCTCCCTCTGCCTGTGTCTCTGCCTCTCTCTCTGTGTCTCTATGAATAAATAAATAAATTATTTTTTTAAAAAAAAAGAAAGAAGTTTCTTCTCTCTCTCTACTCTATGTCCCCTCCCCGGAGGCATCCACTATTAGCACTTTCTGGTGTATCCTTTCAGGAATATTCTAAGCATGAACACACAGATCATATCCTCTGTCTCTTCCAAATAGCAGCATACTTAACACATTTTTTTATTTCATGTGTTTTGCCCCCCTTAGTCTTATTTTATTTTTTTGTTATTTTTAAAAAATATTTTTATTTAGTTCTGTATTTCAGGGAGCATTTATTGCGAGGATGTACAGCTCTGCTTTATTCTTTTCCCATGCTGCATAATGTTCCATCTTAAGGCTTAAGCATAACTGATTACATCTGACCCTCCGTAAGGAACATTTAGGTGGTTTCCAGTATCTTTTTTTTTTTTTTTTTCAGATTTCTTTTTAAAGTAAACTCTATGCCCAATGTGGAGCTTGAACTTACAACCCCAAGATCAAGACTTGCATGCTCTACTGACTGAGCCAGTCAGGTGCTCCTGGTATCTTTTTTTTAAAGATTTATTTATTTATTTATTTTAGAGGTGGGGAGGGGCAGAAGGAGAGGGAGAGATGGTCTTAAGCAGACTCCGAGCTGAGCAGGGAGCCCAATGGTGGGCTCCATCTCACAATCCTAAAATCACAACCTGAGCCAAAACCAGGAGTCAGTGGCTTAACCTACCACATCACCCAGGCGTTCTTCCCCACCCCACTCCAGTGTCTTTTTTAACTACAGATAATACTGCAGCAGGTATTTTTGTGTGTCCGTGAAAGTATATCCACACACACACCCATGCTTAGCAGTGGAATTGCTGAGTCAAATGAAAAATTTTGATAGACATGAACAAATCGCTCTCTAGAGAAGTTATACGTGGTAGGCAGAATAATAGCCCCCAAGGATATCTGTGAATTCGTGGAACCAATGAATATGTTACCTTCTATGGCAGAAGGGAATTAACATTACAGATGGAATTCAGGTTGCTAATCAGCTGACCTTAAGATAGGGAAATGATCCTGAGTTATCTGGATGGGCCAGGGTAATCACAAAGGTCCCTGAACGTGGAAGAGAGAGCCAGAGAGATGGTGGTGTGAAAAGGACTGGCTCGGATTTGCTGGCTTTGAAGATGGAGGAAGGGAGTTTGGAGACAAGGAATGGAGGTGACCCCTAGAAGTCGAAAAAACAAGGAAATGAAAAAGGCAAGGAATGCAGGCCTGCTTCTAGCTTTGCTCTTAGCCTAGGGAGATCTGTGTTGGATTTCTGACCCATAAAACTATTAATAATAAGTGATACATTTGTCTTGTTTTAAGCCATTAAAGTTTGTGGTAATTTGTTACAATAACTATAGAAAATTAACACATTATATGTATTTACACACTCCTACCAACAAGATGTTGTTTCCCCTCATCCTTGACATTAGAGCCTTCATTTTTTATTTATTTTTTTATTTTTATTTTTTTTTAAATTTTTATTTATTTATGATAGGCACACAGTGAGAGAGAGAGGCAGAGACATAGGCAGAGGGTGAAACAGGTTCCATGCACCGGGAGCCCGATGTGGGATTCGATCCCGGGTCCCCAGGATCGCGTCCTGGGCCAAAGGCAGGCGCTAAACCGCTGCGCCACCCAGGGATCCCGAGCCTTCATTTTTTAAAAATAATTTCCTTCTTCATATGAATGCTCCTTCCTACATTATTTGAGGAATGCTTACAATTTAGTGTCCTCTAATTCATATTTTTGATTAAATGGAAAATTTGCAACCATACTTATCTGACTGTTACACTTTTGTTCTCTGCTAATTAACTCTTTGGAAAAGTCCCCTTTGGGACATGGGCCATTTTCTTTGGCAGGGGCCAGGATGTGAGCGGGATGTGTTGATGCGTCATTTCTGCGGTGCTGATATCACTCTGACCAGCCTGCACCACAAAAATCCTGTGGGAATAGAAGTTGTCCAGCAGGATTTGTTTCCTGCCACCAAGGTGGCAGCCTCAGTGATGAATTACTTTGCAAGCTGGACCAGAGGTGTTGTGTGTGTAGAAACCGTCACACTTCCATGGTAGCTCAGGTGACCACAATGAGTGATATTAACAGAGCATAAATAGTCCTAATCACTCATTTGATACTTCCAGGGCAGACTAGCAGTCGTAGTAGCTGTGCCTGGTCATCTCTCATTCCACATGTTTAGTCTGCCCTGATGTGCTGTTGGTTTCCAAACTCAGGAGCTTCCCTGGGTGAAACCTGAAATTGGCTCCTAGATGGAGGACAGCAAGAAATAACCTGAAACTGGCTCCTAGATGGAGGACAGCAAGAAATAACCTGAAACTGGCTCCTAGATGGAGGACAGCAAGAAATAACCTGAAACTGGCTCCTAGATGGAGGACAGCAAGAAATAACCTGAAACTGGCTCCTAGATGGAGGACAGCAAGAAATAACCTGAAACTGGCTCCTAGATGGAGGACAGCAAGAAATAATAGAAGAAAGAGGAAGGCCACTCAATATTAGTAGGTGGCAGGGTTTTTTGTTTTGTTTTGTCTTTTGAAGATTTTATTTATTTATTTGAGAGAACAAGAGAGTGAGCATGAGAGTGGGGAGAGTGGAGGGGGGAGACTGAAAATCAGGCTCTCTGTTGAGCAGGGATTCTGATGTGGGCTTGATCCCAGGACCCCAGGAACATGACCTGAGCCAAAGGCAGACACTTAACTGACCAAGCCACCCTGGCATCCCTTTAATAAGTAAGGGAACTTCCACTGGAATCTTGTCTTAGATGGCCACAAGATGAGTAGACTTCAGGCAGCCTGGGTGGCTCAGCGATTTAGCATGATCCTGAAGACCTGGGTTGTACAGGGACACGTGGGTGGCTCAGTGGTTGAGGGTCTGCCTTTGGCTCAGGGTGTGATCCCAGGATTCTGGGATTGAGTCCTCCATCGAGTTCCCAGCGGGGAGCCTGCTTCTCCCTCTGCCTATGTCTCTGCCTCTCTCTGTGTCTCTCATGAATAAATAAATAAAATCTTAAAAAAAAAAAAAAAAAAAAAAGATGAGGAGACCTCTGCATCCACCCACCAGAAACTTAAAAGTTTATTTGGAAGACTTACCTGAGTTCAGTCACATATAACATCCAGATGGTCTCCACAGCATTTTGCTCTTTTAAGACTTGTGTTCTTCAAATGACTCCCTCTGTGGGAATGGTGGGTAGAATGTACATCCCAAGGACAGTGGAGGGGGGTGAGGAGCTTCTCATTGCCTTGGTCTAGCTTATGGGTCAACCAGTGGTCAAGTCCTCTTGATGACCTCCTCCAACATGTGGGAACCCCCTTACCACATACCTTGAACCCTATAGACTGGCTGGACCATCTCTGTATTTATATCTCTTCAAAGATATTTATTGAGCATCTGCTATGCTAGGTGTTTAGAATACAAACTTTTAGCCATGTAGATCCTACAGTTTATGAAGATAATCAACAATCACAGGAGCTAATGTGAAACAGCTTTTGTGGCAGTTGCTACAAAGAAGAGATAGCATATATTTGTAGTCGGGGGTTCCTCCTTGTCAGGGAGAGCATATAAAAGGCATAGGTGGGGCAGCCCGAGTGGCTCAGTGGTTTAGCGCCGCCTTCAGCCCAGGGCGTGATCCTGGAGACCCAGGATCGAGTCCCGCATCGGGCTCCCTGCAAGGAGCCTGCTTCTCCCTCTGCCTGTGTCTCTGCCTCTCTCTCTCTCTCTGTGTGTCTTTCATGAATAAATAAATAAAATCTTTCAAAAAAGGAATAGGTGAAATATGTAGATCTGCGTCCATGTTTTGTCCATACCTACACTGTATGCCACTGAAGGTAAAGGGCATAGATTAAGTAAAGGAAAGGACCTAGAAACATTGCATAGCTACATAGAGGAGGGTAAATAGAGAGAAAAAATGGCCAGAGCATTGAAGAGAAACCAGAACAAGGCCTCTACTCTAGGAACCAAGCAAGGAGAGTGCAGTGAAAACTAGTAAGAGCACAGGATGGGACAGTGTATCTAGATGGGTGGCTGCTTCCCTTTAGCTGTGTGGCCTTGGGGAAAAGGTTGTTTGGCCAGGTCCTGCATCTGTAAAATAGAGATGATACCTTCCTCCAAGAGTTATTGTGGAGATGAAATGAATTAGCATGTGCAGTGTGTCCAGCACTTTGCATGTTCTCAGTAAAGATTGATTCCTCCCTTCATTATGTCTCTGTCCACTTATTTATTCATCCATTTTGGTTATTACTCTCCTTGATGACTTAAGCATTGGTTTTCGTGACTTACCTCTGAGAGTCAACACTGGTCCTGTTCCTGTATAACCCTGTGTTAGTCTGGATGCCAGCAAGCTGCTGTGAGCCAACAGATCAGTTCTCTGGATATGGCAGGGAGCCAAGCATGCACCTATGTGCCTCTCGGTATGCAGACAGACTGAGCAACAGGGATGGGATAAGGACATAATATACCTTCCGTCATCATACTGAGTTTTTCTGTTCCAGGCAAAGGAACTCCAATTACCAAAGTGAATATCTAATTCTTGTCCCAGGACATCTTTGTGCACTTGCATTTCAGCCATCGCATAAACCTCCAAGAGTTTAGTAATAAATGACTCATCACAATTTAATATTTTTTTCCAGAGACAGCATTGGCCCTCCCAGATTTCTCAGATTGGCTAGAAGCAGCCACTCCCCCTCCCCTTTCTTTAGTTTTTGTCTATTGTATACACTGAATGGACAAAATTTTAGACAATATCCCCTACTGGTTGAGAACGTTTGCTCTGCCTGTCGCTTCTGATGGTTTTCACAGTGTGACCCTGGCTCTGGCAATCATTGTAACTACTCACTGGGTAATAATGTAATTCCCTGCTTGCCTAGATTAACCAAACACCAGAAAAGAGAGATGGACACCTATTTCTGTTGTGGGGAAATATGTGTCCATTCCCATATTTCTAACATGGGAAACCAAACTTTTAAATCTCAGAATTATCCTTGTATTTCTAATTAGCACACAGTTCATTTCATATTATTGACAGGGGCCATGTTTTCCAAACCAAACATGAGGACGTAACATTTGATAAGCATGGGTGGCTCAGCGGTTTAGTGCTGGCTTCAGCCCAGGGCATGATCCTGGAGACCCAGGATCAAGTCCCACATCAGGCTCCCTGCATGGAGCCTGCTTCTCCCTCTGCCTGTGTCTCTGCCTCTCTCTCTCTCTCATGAATAAATAAATAAAATATTTTAAAAATTTTTGATAAGCAAGAGAATGCCTTTAGGGACAGGCTACTCTAAGAATCAGAATTGTTAAGAAATTCCAGGGCTTGCATCAGAGAAGATGAATACCTGCTGTTTACTTCCACATGGATAGAACTGGAGGGTATTATGCAGAGTGAAGTAAGTTAATTGGAGAAAGACAATTATATGGTCTCACTTATATGTGGAATATAAGAAATAGTGACCAGAAGGGAAATGAGGGAAACTGAGTGGGGAAAAATTAGAGAGGAAGACAAACCATGAGAGACTCCTAAGTCTGGAAAACAAACAAAAAGGTTGCTGGAGGGGAGGTGGGTGGGAGGATGGGGTAAATGGATGACAGGCCCTAAGGAGGGCACTTGATGGGATGAGCACTGGTGTTATCCTATATGTTGGCAAATTGAATTTGAATAAAAAGGTAAAATTAGAAACAAATGTTTCAAGCTTTCAAGAATATGTTAAATATGGCAGGAATATTGTTGAGAATAAAAGAAGCCAAATGTGAAATAAAAAAAAAAAAAAAGAAAAAAATTGATTCTAGGACTTGGCCGTCACTGAGCTACTAAAAATGGGTAGCTCTTTTTTTTTTTTTTTTTAAATGGGTAGCTCTTAAATGATAAGGAAGCTAATGATCATATTTCCCTTTCAGAGTGGACGCAGTAATCATTTTAGCATAGTGACGGGGGCCATCCGGAGAGGTGACGGGAAAGGAAACTGGGGCCCTGCCAGCACCTGGCGATCCCCGCAGCCGGGCTGCACCGGGTCCCCCTCGCGCCCGCGCCCCGCCGGGGAAGCCCGCTCCGCCCCGACTGCGCCTGCGCCGAGCTTGGCCGTTCCAGGTGGAAGGTTGCGGGTGTGAGTCGTCATGGCAACGCGATGCTCCCGCCTTCTGGAAGCCTGGGCTTCAGCTCCGGTAGTGTGAGACTCGTCCGGGTGGGAGGGACCAGGGCTGAGTCCCGGGGCCGGATGGGGGGAGGAGGGGGCGCGGGGCTCGGGAAGCTGCTGAGAGCACTTGCCCCAGGGATTGAGCTAAACTAAGAAAAAATCGGTCCCAGGCTCAGCACGAAAGGATCTTTTCATTCCAGTCCTTTCGCCCACGCAGGGAACGATGCCTCTGGAAGTGGTGGTGGAACTACAGATCCGGGCGGTAAGAGAAGTCTCCTCCTGGCCCCCAAATCGGACTCTTTCCCCGGGGTTCCCAAATGGTCCGGGTCGTTTTCACCACCTCCTCCCCACCTCACCGCACACACATCATTATCCTTTGGGTCAGATCGTACCTCTGCGTCCCTAAGATCCTCTACATTGGTCTTCCCTGACTTCTTAGCCTTTAAACATTTACCCCCCAAGGGACTTGTTAGCTTTATCCTAAATTTTCCTGTTATTTTAGAATAACCCTGCATTATATCGAAAAAGAATTTTATTATTTTTTTCCAGGATAAAGATTTGTGAAAGAATTAAAATAAAACCCTCCTTTAAATAGCGAGGGAAAAATTCAATTTCAGCAAGTCCAGTCACTTCCTGATAACTTGCCTGCCACCTCTATGAACCAATCGAGTATTTTCTAGGTATTTCCCCTAGAGAGGGCTCTGGCTTGCTAATTCCAAAAGGGAAGTCAATCCGTCAACACCTGTTTTATAATTAACCCACTGAATCCTGTGGCCCAGTGACTGCATTGGTCCTGTTTGGGATCTGTCACTGTTATGAATTCGGCTTCTGTGTTCCAATCCTTCCATCCATAGTTGGTGACAGACTATCATGCAGCTTTGCCTCCCAGCTCTAGGGGCTTCTCTACTGGCCATGATTACCACCAGCACAATGTTGGTAAGTTACAGCCATGGAGAACCTGGCTAGCCTCCATACAAGTGACAAGTGCTGTGGTTTCATCATATACATCGTTCTGAAAAGAAGACAAAAATTTCCTGGATTTGTCCCATTTCACTGACGGCAAGTAGGACCAGACTCTATCAAATTGTGCTACATCAAGTGCCAACTCTCAACCTTTTGCGGTCAAGGGAAGGAATTCTTGAGAAGCTGAGTGTTAAAGCAGGCTTCTTCTTCCCCAAGGCAAAAATTAGACAAGTTTTCATCTCACTCATTCAATGTTATTGGTTATTTTTATTTTAATTTTCAAAAGGCATTCCTCAGTGTACAATTGACAGTAAAATCATTTTCTACTCTATAGTAGTTAGAGTGCTTCAGAAACATCAGCTGAATTGATCTGTGCTTTAAAAGCCTGCAAACTTTTAGGAATTCCAGAAGTATAATCAGGGACCAGAAGATAAAACTAATTTTGAGCCCCCAATATTCAGACTTGTGAACACTGCAGAAGGAAACATCACTGCTTTCCAAAAGATCTGGCCTGAATATTGCTGGATTAAAATAAAAGATCTAAGATTAAACAATAAAGCAAATCACTCAAAGCTTTACAGTTTGGCTGATTCAGGGAGAGAAGAGGTAGTCTGTTCAGGATGTTGTGGGAGTACAGATGATTTTGTTTGACTTTGAGGAGTAGCTGTTCCTCTTTCAATGTGCCTCTCACGCTCAGAAAATTCATACTTCTCCCCAGTCAGAGCTTATTCATCACACCATTCTATGTGACACATCCAAGGCCAAAAATCCTTTCTCTTTATAAATGTCAAAATAATTCACCACTATCTGAAAACACCAGTTCCATAGGTAATTCAAAGATTCTTATTTTCAGGCAGAACAGCATTTAAAGCACACACACTGCTTGGTTTTCCTGCTCAAAGAATAATGAGCAGAGTCCATCTTGCATTTGGTCGTCTTTGGTCTTGTGATTTGGGGAGGTGCCGTGGATAAACTGCTTTGAATGTAAAGGTCAATGTAAAGGGACGTTTAGGAGTTAGTTATCCCTTGTGCCTGGTGTAACAGTGGGCTCCCCTGGTGAATTTCAAGTTAAATATTGTTACCAAAACTATGCTATATATGGGGAAATGGAATTCCATATGAAAAGCTATACAGTGTCATCCTTGTGGTACATATGAGAAAGTTTATGCCCTTGCACTGCAAAGAATCAAGTTATTTTCCTATTACCTCAGCAGAGGAGCATAATTCTTTGTTCAGTAGAGATGATGGGCAACACAGCCCCATCTCCTGCCATACTGGTCCACTGACATAATACGTGGTAGGCCTACCCCCAGACGATTAGGTCCTGACGTCCTCAGTTAGCTTTCACACCACGCTCTTTGTCAACAGAATTAAGCATTCGATCATAGTCCCATCCTTCCTTTTCTGTGGGCATTGTAGACATGCCCACCATTAAGTGTTTCTTCTTCAAGTAAGTTCTTGGCTTGTTCTCTGAATGCAAAAAGATAGTATTAGAGAGTAATGGGAAATAAAGATCTATTTAGAGAGTTTTTGAGGAGGTAGAGGGAAAAGAAACCAAGATATGCACTATAATCTCTTCTCACTACCCATCCCATAAAGATGGAAGAGAATATACTAAGAAAGCTTATCAAGAAAATAAGGATTAAGAAGACACCCGTGGCAGCAGATTTTCAGGAAATACATGAGAAAAAAAAAAAAAACCTATGTCTTAATATACTGTTTAAAATTTACCTCAGGAAAAGAACTAGGATGAGTAGGTGGCTCATCTGCATGTATATTTACAGAATGAAGATCGTGTTGGTTTTTTTTTTTGAAGTTCACTTTACAAGTGATATGTTGACTTACAGGATTACTACAAAACACAAAATTTACTTTTGTCAACTTTAAAAAAAAAACGAACAGCAGGATTATCATCACCCCAGCTTGTTTTCTTTGCAGTTGTCCTGGAGATATAAACAGCGGTTGAATGAATATATAATAGAGGGATTTCTTTTCTTTTCTTTTCTTTTTTCTTTCTTTCTTTCTTTTTTTTCTTCCTGTAATATGGCTGTGGTCACAATGGCCAGGACGTTCTCCAGCCTAGCAACCCCCCAAGATGGAATGACACCTGAAATCCCAAAGGAAGCCTGAAATGTCCTTAGAGGGACAAGCAGGATCGCTGCTGGCTGACGTCGTAGGTGTCATCGCATGCGGGAACCTGCTGATCGCCTGGTGCCATAGAGGACAGAGGACGAGGTGGTGTCATTGTTGGTTCCACAGTAGGAAGAGGACCCGGGCGTTGTGCGGCGAAAGCCAGCAGTAGTCCACGATGCTGTACTGCGCGTAGCCCAGAAAAAAGCCAAACGCCACGTCAGTGACGTTGTGCCGCCCCAGCATCACCCTGGAGAAGCCCACGACGAAGGCCCACAGTACCACAAGCACCCTCAGCGGAATGGCCAGCACCAAGTGGTTCAAGATGAACCGAGACACCAGGGCGGCCCTGGTGGCGTGGCCCGAGGGGAAGGAGTACTTGTCCACCGACAGGGTGACGAACATGTCCATCTGATTGTGAGCGGGGCGGCGCCTGCGCACCAGCCCCTTGATCAGGGCCACCAGCAGCAGGTCCAACAGCAGGGCGAAGAGCAGGTTCGTGAGCACCTCGCGCCCGGCCCAGCTGTCGCTCCTGAGCAGGCAGTAGAGGGTCCCCAGCAGCCAGGGGATGCCGTGTCCCGAGATCTCCAGCAGCTTCATGAGGGGCCGCACGCTACCCCAGGACGAGCTCTCCCCCGCGCACACGCCCAGCTTCTTGGACAGCCACAGGTCGATGGCCAG
Organism: Nyctereutes procyonoides; assembly: GCF_905146905.1. NCBI lineage: Eukaryota > Metazoa > Chordata > Mammalia > Carnivora > Canidae > Nyctereutes > Nyctereutes procyonoides. The sequence continues at coordinate 59,498,212 of NW_026575146.1, read as the reverse complement.
CAGGGAGCGCAGGGCGATGCCCAGGAAGGACGGGTTCAGGTCCATGCGGTCCTCCTCGGGCAGCGCGGCCGCGGCCGCGGGCGCCTGCGACGGGCCGGCCCCGGCCAGCGGGAAGGAGCCGCGCCGGTGCACCGGGCTCTCGGGCGCGCGGAGCCGGGCGCAGGTGGGGTCGGCGCCGGGCGCGCGGCCGCCGAGCAGGGACTGGAACTCGAACCTGCCGCCGCCGCCGCCGCCGCCGCCGCCGCCGCGGGCCGGGCTGCCGGGGCTGCTGCTGCTGCTGCTGCTCGAGGCGGCGGCGGCCAGCGGGCGGGCGTCCGCGTTCCTCCGGGGGCTCGGCATGGCGGCGGGGGGCCCGGAGCCCGGGAGCCGACCCGCCCGGCGCGCCGCTCCGGGCCCGGCAGCCTCTTCCGCTTCCGCACTGCCATCCCGGGGGCGGGGAGAGGAGCCGGCGAGAGGACGATTGTGACACCTGGCGGAGACGTGGGAGGAAACGGGATTGGCACTTGGGGAAGGAGGGGACAGGGGGAGGGGGTGGTGTGGGAGGTCCAGGGGAAGGGTCGTGGGGGGGGGTGTGAGGGGGATGGGGATGGGGAATATGACGTCGTCGGGGAGGTTAGGGAAAACAGCTCCTGTGCACAAACAACCAAACAAGCCACCAAACCAAACACCTGTTCTCTCTCTTTGTTTTCTTCTTTGTTTTTAAGATTTCTTGTCCCGGGGTGTACCTTCCTGACAAGCAAGATGTATACCTTGGGGTGTACCTCCTCAATCAGTACCTGGAGACTGACTGCTTTCCCTCTGTGTTCCCTATTATGATTCAGCAGAACATGAGGTTTGAAAAGGTGATCTTGACTTTCTCACTGCCACGTCAAGAAGTTTAAATGTTGTCCGGGGAGCATCTCATGGTGCTTATAAAGAACACAGCTCTCGTAAAGTCAGTTGGTACCTTTTCTTTAAAAATGAAATTAAAAAAAAAAAATGGCTTGCAGGCATCTCAGCACAGCACAAAACCTGACTTGGAGGACTTGCTTTTGCATTGCAGGCCTGAGCCAAGTTCTGTCAACCTGCTGCTAAATGTCCTGGTGGATGTTTTCTATTCTTGGAATCCCCATGGCATTTTCTAACTGGAACAGAGAGAGCATTTTCTGGATGTTTCTTGGAGGTGTTAGAGGCTGTTGCATTAAATTTATGACAGGGATTATTAGGAAATTAGTGGACCTTAGAAACAAACTTTTGTGGAGTCAGAAAAATAATGAAAAAAAAAAAGCTATAATCAAATCAGTAAAATCCTGTATCTCAAATCCTGTAACAAAACAAACCTCTTCAGATTCATTGAATTTTCTTAGGTCATCCCTGGTTTATTTAGCTACAGTGATAAAGGCTACGTTTCATTCCAGTGAATATGAACCTGATGTTTTTTCTTTAAGATTTTATTTCTTTATTCATGAGACATACGCAGAGAGAGAGGTAGAGACACAGGCAGAGGGAGAAGCAGGCTCCAAGCAGGGAGCCCGATGTGGGACTCGATCCCAGGTCTCCAGGATCAGGCCCTGGGCTGAAGGCGGCGCTAAACTGCTGAGCCACCTGGGTTGCTCTGAACATGATTTTAATAGAACATTACCAACCTTCTTCCCACTTTGATTTAGAACATTAATTTCATTATTATGAATCACAGACAGTTCTTTGAAGTTTGCATTTTGGAATTTGGAGGTGGAATCAGTTTTAACCTTTGTAAGTCTAATGATTTTCCCCCAAACAATATCTCAGAGCTGCTCTTTGGAGGAGGTGTTACTAAGTATGGGAAGTCTAGATAGGGTAGAGCCTGTCACCTTTAAAGGTCTGGTTGGTGGGCAGCCCCGGTGGCGCAGCGGTTTAGTGCCACCTGCACCCCAGGGTGTGATCCTGGAAACCCGGGATCAAGTCCCATATCAGGCTCCTTGCATGGAGCCTGCTTCTCCCTCTGCCTGTGTCTCTGCCTCTCTCTCTCTCTCTCTTTCTCTCTCTGTGTCTCTCATGAATAAATAAAGTAAAAAAAAATAAAGGTCTGGTTGGTGTTGCTCAGAAAATGACCTATTTCCAGCTGAGACTGGGAGAGGAGATGAGGATTAATTTTCTGAAAGACTAAGGCTGTTTGTAATATTTTTTTAAAATCACAGTGGCACAGCCTTCAGCCCAGGGTGTGATCCTGGAGACCCAGGATCAAGTCCCATGTCAGGCCCCTGCATGGAGTCTGCTTCTCCCTCTGCCTGTGTCTCTGCCTCTCTCTCTCTCTCTCTGTCTCTCATGAATAAATAAATAAAGTCTTAAAAAAAATCTGTAAAATCACAGTGGAAATTTAGATAGAGTCTACCAAACTGGTTGGATAAGAGAGGAGAGGAATAAATAAATACTACCTTGAGACATATAGTCAGAATCCAGACGAACCTATTTCTCCTCTTTAGATATTGGTAGTGGTAGGAAGTGGGTGGTGAAAATCGTATATTTTCTCCCTTAAGCATATCGTTATTAGTTTATCAGGTTTCCTTCTGTAGAAGACTTTAAAAAGACTTCTCTTTTTGTAAGAAACCCAAAGATACAAAATCATAGAAGCACAGAATGATAATTTTGTAAATGACCCTGGAGGTTATCTAGTCTAACATCTTTGACTCACAGAAAAGGGGAATCAGCCTCAAAGACATTAGACTCCAGATGCCACTACTGCTCTGTTACAAAGCTGTGCATTTGAGCTTGCTGGTCAAACATATATCACAGACCTTTTTTTTTTTTTTTTTTATAAAATGCAATTCTTTAAAATTTTGAAATATTACCTTAATGTGTGGGCTGTTTGGGTTCATAATCCGGCTTTCTCCCACTTGGCTCCAGTTTTCTTTTATTTGTTCCATTCTCTAGCTGCAAATACTTGGAGCAAGTATCAAAAACATTTTCTCCTCCTTGGCCCTTCTGTGTAACCCAGAATTGAATGTTCTGAAACATTTGGATAAGTAAGAAATTACTCATCAAGAATGTATGAGACATTGTGTTTGAGCAGTTCATGTTGGCCATTTACTCTCCAGGATCATACTTGAGAAAATCCTTAGACATAGATAACATGAAAGGCTGCAAGTACTGGAATGATTCAGGGGGAAAAAAACCCTCACCTACATTTGCTTAATCTAAATCGGTAAGACAAAAGTAGATGACAGGAGACAGCCTCCTTTTTGTACTTAAAGCAGACTTGGCTTTGAATTAAGAGCAGATTTTAGGGCAGCCTGGGTGGCTCAGTGGTTTGGTGCCGCCTTCAGCCGAGGGCCTGATCCTGGAGACCCAGGATTGAGTCCCACGTCTGCCTTCCTGCATGGAGCCTGCTTCTTCCTCTGCCTGTGTCTCTGCCTCTCTTTCTCTCTGTGTGTCTCATGAATAAATAAACAAAATCTTAAAGAAAAAAGAGCAGATTTTAACCATGCTTAAATTTATTTTATTTATTAAAAGATTTTATTTATCTATTTTTGAGAGACAGAGAAGCAGAGACAAAGGCAGAGGGAGAAGCAGGCTCCCTCTGGGGAAACTGATGTGGAACTCAATCCCAGGACCCTGGGTTTACAACCTGAGCCAAAGGCAGAGCCTCAACCACTGAACCACCCAGATGCCCTTAACCATGCTTAAATTTAAACACCATTTAAGAGCTTAAATGCCTGAAACTAAACTCTGCTGAAAACTTTTGTTTGTTATAGGCTTCCAGAGTTTAAGGAGAAGGTTGTGGTATGCTTTTAATTTCAGTCCTCTCCCAGACCATTAAGCTCAAGGACAAAATAAGCCAAATTGGCATTGGCTAGATACATATCACAACATTTGTCTTGGGCTTCATCATATACTTTAAACTTATGAGGCCCTCCCGCTCTCTAGTTATTTTGGATTCTGTAGGACTGTCACTACTAGTACAGAGGTTTTCTTTTTTGTTACACATAGAATTTTTACTTGTGTTCCTTCTTAGCACAACCATTTGCTAGTCATTTATTCAGTTAACATCAGTTAATGAGTGTCTGTGGTATGCAGGATTTTTTTAGAGACTCAAGCAAGACGCTGAGTTTGATACCACATGTGCTTGTAGCAACAAACTTGTAGGGCTAGGTCAAGTTGATGACATTTTGAGAATGTGGTAGATTCAGCTAACTCAGGTTTTCCTTGTACTTGGTATTGTGTTCTCGTTCTATAATTACTTGTTGAATTTTTAACCATATACCTGTTAAAGATACTCCTGTTGAATTTTAAAATATTATATGGCTGGAGTTGGCATGTGTTAATTATTTGGAAGAATATAATCTACAGTTTCTATAAGCATATATTAATAAATCTTTGAAAATTTATTTTCACCATTTTTTTCCTGCAGGTATTTGAAAATGCAACAGATCCTGGGGCTGTAGCAGACATTTTAGAAAGTAAGTACTCTCAAGACAAAACAAAACAACTATCATGTGTATGTAATTGTGTGTACAAATATAAAATTCTGCTATATTCTAAGTTGTGATATTTCCGTGTTTGATCCATATTTATATTCAAGAGAGTCTATATCAAATTTGAATCAAGTTTTTTATTCTATTATAAACTCTTTTCTAGATAGAGATGGGATTTATTGGATGGTACACTTCTGTTTATTAATTTCTTGCAATTAAATGGTTTTTGTATTTCACACAGTTGTGTCACTATCACCATAATTAATTTTAGAACATTTTTATCACTGCAGAATGAAACCCTAAGCCCATTCTTCCTTATCACCCCCAGCCCTAGGTAACTACTAACAAATCTTTCTCTGTAGATTTGCTTATTCTGATATTTGATATAAATGAAATTATACAACATGTGGTCCTTTGTGATTAGCTTCTTTCACTTAGCATAATGTTTTCAAGATTGATCTTTGTTACAGCATGTGTCAGTATTTCATTTGTTTATATGGCCAAATAGTGTTCCATTGTATGGCTATACCACATTTTGTTTATTCATTCATTGGTTGATGGACCACTGGGTTGTCTTCACGTTTGGGCTATGATGAAAAATGTTGCTATGAATATCTGTGTACAAGTGTTTTTGTGGACATATGTTTTTATTTCTCTTGGGTATAAACTTAGGAATGGAAGTGCTGGGTCATATGGTAATTCTTCTTACTCTCTGGAGAAACTTTACTAAAGCAGCTGGGTTCATAATCTATAATCATATAATCATTTTACATTCTACCAGAACCATGTGAGGGTTCCATTTCTCAACATCCTCACCAACACTTATTATTACCTGTCCTTTTGATTGGTAGCCATCTTTGTGGGTTTGAAGTGAAATCTCATTGTAGTTTGATGGTGTTGAGCATTTTTTTCATGTGCTTCTTAACTGTTTGTAGATCTTATTTGGAGAAATGTGTTTTCAGAGCTTTTGTTTATATTTTATTTGGATTATTTGGTATTTTATTATTGAGTTGTAATATATAGTGAACTTGTAATGTATTGAGTTCTTTGTGTATAAGTCCCATGTCAGATGTATGGTAGATCAATATTTTCTTCCATTCTTTGGATTATATTTTCACTTTTTAAAAAAGATTTTATTTATTTATTCATGAGAGACAGAGAGAGAGAGGCAGAGAGAGAAGCAGGCTCCATGCAGGGAGCCCAATGTGGGACTCGATCCTGGGACTCCAGAATCATGCCCTGGGCTGAAGGCAGGCGCTAAACTGCTGAGCCACGCAGGGATCCCCTCTTTTCACTTTCTTGATGGTGTTCTTTGAAACATAAAATTTTAAAATTTCAGTGAATTGTATTTTATCTGTTTTTTTCTTTTGTTATTTGCACTTTTTGATGTCATAACTAAGAAAGCATTACCTAATTCAAGTCACAGAGATTTATGTCTGTTTTCTTCTAAGAGTTTTATAGTTTTAACTTTTTTTTTTAAGATTTTATTTATTCATGAGAGACACAGAGAGAGAGGCAGAGACACAGGCAGAAGGAGAAGCAGGCTCCATGCTGGGAGCCCCATGTGGGACTCAATCCCAGGACTCCAGGATCACACCCTGGGCCGTAGGCAGGCGTCAAACTGCTGAGCCACCCAGGCATCCCTATAGTTTTAACTTCTATGTTTAGGTCTATGACACATATTAAGTTGATTTTTGTAAATAACATGAAGTAGGGGTCCAACTTCATTCTTTTGGGTCTGGATATCCAGTTGTCCTGGTACCATTTGTTGATAAGAGTATGTGACCCCCATTGAATAGTCTTGGCACGTTTGTTGAAAGTCAATTGAGTGTACATAAGGAAGGTTTTTTTTGGACTCTCAATTCTATTCTCTTGATTCATATATCTATCATTATGCCAGTTCCACACAATTTTCATTACTGTAGCTTTGTAAGTAAGTTTTGAAATCAGGAAATGTGAATCCTCCACCTTAGTTCTTCTTTCCAAGACAGTTTTGCTATTTGGATTTCCTTGGCTTTCCATGTGAATTATAGGATCAGCATGTCAGTTCTGCAAAGAAGCCAGCTAGGATGTTGATAGGTGTTGCACTGAACCTGTATATCAACTTGGGGAGTATTTCCATCTGAATAATATTAAATCTTCCAATCCATGAACATGGGATGTGGTGAGAATTAATTGAATGTAAGGAATTTAGAGTTTGAGACAAATGAAGTGCTTAACATTACCATTGGAGTGATGGTTGGCAGAGATATATATTCCTTCTTACTGCTTCGAAAACCTAAAATTACAAGCTGTCTTAGCTGTTACGTTTTTTGGCACTTAAAATTTTATCCTCATACATGCATAAGCCAACAAAGAAACAATTTTACTTTTCTTGTATATGTGTCTTTCATGAATTAAAAAAAATCTACTCTCATAGCAAGTTTCAAATATATCATACAGTATTAGTAACAATAAGTGTCTTTAATTGTCAACATTATTGTCTATTTTATAATGTTTTAATTTCTAATATTTTGTTGGAATTATCTCTATTGATTTTTGATTGTTATACCATATATGTTTGAATTACTTTAAGATTTGAATTTTATTCTTGTCCTTATAGATTTTGTACATGAGCTCACTATTTGTAAATGCATTTTGGACTCAGGAAGTATAAAAAATGCATATTTTATGTCTTAATTAATCAGAAGACATACTGTTTTAAGCACTATACCTAGTCTAGGTTAATGGACAACAGTCATATTTTGAATTATTTATTTATTTTTATTTATTTTTTAAAGGTTTTATTTATTTATTCATGAGAGACACACACACAGATAGAGAGAGAGAGAGAGCGGCAGAAACACAGGCAGAGGGAGAAGCAGGCTCCACGCAGGCAGCCTGACGTGGGACTCGATTCCGGGACTCCAGAATCACGCCCTGGGCCGAAGGCAGGCACCAAATCGCTGAGCCACCTGGGCTGCCCATATTTTGAATTTTTGAAATGAGAAGTTGATTATTATGTCATTGACTTATGAATACCTTTTTAGGAGAGAAGATATTGCATCCATTTCATCAATACTTGTCAGGGTATAAAATGCTGTTTCTAGACTCAGTTACTCTCACTGCATGCCCTTGAATGACTGGCTTTTGAAATACCTAAATTATTGTTGGTATGGCACTTATTATTATTATTATTATTATTATTATTTTAAATGGGATGTTATGGTAGTCTTGAACTTAGCAATTACTGAATAACTCCAGCAATTTTCTAAGGTATTAAAATCTCATTTTTTCCCTTTTAGGCTTCCTAACCAGGTTTGAATTAATACAGCTAGTATCTCCAGGTAATGTAGCAGTAAATGCATTTCTAAATTAGCTTATTTTATTTTGAAAGGACTTTGGCATGACAGAGTGAGATTGATATTTACAAGTTGTGCTTTCTAGAACACTTTATTTTTCCCCCATACTGGTCTGTTGAATCCTATTCATTTCCAGAAAAGTAACTTTATGGGTTTGGTGGCAGTAAATATAACTTAAACAGGCAGTTGACTTTCCATTTTTTCATATCTTTATCTAATTATCATCAAATAATAAAATCTTGGTTCAGTTTCTTTCAAGTTGTTGCCTTTGGCTTTGTTCTCATTTATGGAGCATGTGTGTGTCTAAAACCCAAAGCTATCTTTTGTATTAGATGCTAGAGCAGGGTTGGCAAAATATAGGCCCCAGGCCACATACCACCTGCAGTTTGTTTTGTAGGACTCATGAACTAAATTTCTACATTTAAAAAAATTGAAATTCATATCCTATCTGTTTAATTCGTGCACTTCACTGTGGTCAAGTGTACAATTCAGTTGTTTTACTATCTTTACAAAGTTATGCAACTGTCACCACTATCTTATTCCAGAACATTTTTATTATCCCAAAAAGAAACGTGTAGTCATTAGTAGTCCCTACCATTCCCTTCTCCCAAAGCCCTGGCCACTACTGATCTACATTCTCTGTTGAAGGACCTGTTCCAGACATTTAATGTAAATGGAATCAGACAGTGTGTGGCCTTTTGTTTCTGGCCTCTTTACTTTGCATATTTTCATCCACATTGTGGCAAGTATCATTATTACTTCATTCCTTTTTATTGCTGCATAATATGCTTTTATATGGATATACCATTTGTTTATCCATTTGTTGGTTAATGGACATTTGGGTTATTTTCACTTTTGGAATATTATGAATAACTGCTATCAACATTCATGTACAAGTTGTTGTGCGAGTACGTTTTCAGTTCTCTTGAGTTTATGCCTATGAGTAGAATTTTTGTATCATATGGTACTTGCGTGTTTAACTTCTAAAAAAATTTTTAATTAATTTATTTGAGAGAGAGAGAGACCGAGCGAGCACACATAAGCAGGGGGAGGGAGAAGGACAAGGAGATTCCATGCTGAGACGTGGGGCTTGATCTCATGACTCTGAGGTCATGACCTGAGCTGAAATCTAGAGTCGGACACTTCACTGACTGAGCCACCCAAGTGCACCTCTGTGTTTAACTTTTTAAGGAACTGCCAAACTCTCTTCAGTGCTTGCAGTTTTGAATGGTTGGAAAAAAAATTTAAAACATGAGTATTTTGTGATGTGAAAATTATATAAAATTCAGATTTCAGTGTCCATAAAGTTTTATTGGAACACAGCCATACTCATTTGTTTAAATATTATCTTTGGCTGCTTTTGTTTATGCTGGAATTGAGTAGTTATGACCATATGGTTGGCAAAGCCTAAAGTACTTACTATCTGGCCTTTTACAGAAAAAGTTATTGCTAGAATCATGGGACTTTAGGAGGAAACTTTTCTGTGGTGCCTTTGCTTTGCGTGTGTCTTTTTTTTCTGTATGTGTCTTGAATGTCAATTTGGCTAGTTTCCTGGTGATTTTTACTCGTGTGTGTGTGTGTGTGTGTGAGAGAGAGAGAGAGAGAGAGAGACAGAATATTTAAAACTCAGAAACATGTCTAATTCTTTTCTGATCTTTGCTGTTATAGGTTTTTCCTTTTCTCTTCCCAAAATGAAAATAGCTTTACGGTTTTTACTTGTTGCAAAAAGCATCCCCAAATGATGAGAAAATCTTTATAATTTGGTGAACATGTTTCCTGATATCTCTGTGGACAGAACACCTAGATACAGAATTTCTACATAGTAGTGTTACATATACTTTCTTCTCTTTTTTTGCTTCCCCCATGATATATCATTGTTATTTTGTCTTTTTTTTTTTTAAGATTTTATTTATTTGGGCAGCCCCGGTGGTGCAGCGGTTTAGCGCCGCTGCAGCCCAGGGCGTGATCCTGGAGACCCTGGATGGAGTCCCACATCAGGCTCTATGCATGGAGCCTGCTTCTCCCTCTGCCTGTTTCTCTGCCTCTCTCTCTCTCTGCATCTCTATGAATAAATTTAAAAGAAATCTTAAAAAAAAAGATTTTATTTATCCATGAGAGACACACACACAGAGAGGCAGAGATACAGGCAGAGGAAGAAGCAGGTTCCCTGCAGGAGCCTGATGCAGGACTACCCAGACCTGGGATCACGCCCTGAGCCACCCAGGCATCCCTCCAACGTATATTTATTGAGGGTGTACTCAGAACATGCCCCACACTGTGTTGCTGGTATCACACTAGTGGTACCAGGCAGGATGGTGATGGTGAGCCATCTTGCTCTGCTGGTTCTTGATACTAGATAATTAAACAAGAATGATTTGTCTCATGTAGGGTCACATGGGCCACAGTTAGGTTTACAGGAACTAATCCTTCACTTGGCTGAAGTCCTTAACTTTTCGTTTTGCTGTAGATATTATTTTATTGTTGGATGTTTATTCACATTGCTTTCAAACACACCTAGAGTCAAAAGACATATTATGACCATTATGTTAATGATATAAGTACTTTAGATTTGAAGTTGTCTAATGATTTGGCTTAGAAGTGGTGGAAACTCCTCTGGTTCCTGTTTACAAAGATGGGAAAAAGCGAATGGACACAGGGGGGCAGCAGTGTAATCCTGTTTGGGAGCTTAGCATTCTCTTTTTACTGATATCTGATAAAAACCTCTCCTTGGGGAGAAGTCATCCATGTTCAGTCCAGCTGTAAAATGGTATTTTGGGGAGCACCTGTTCCTTCGATCAGAGTTGGTTTTATACTTTGTAGTGGCGTTTACTAGGCATCAGCAGTGAAAGAACTCTTGCCTCAGATAATAAGATTTTGAATTCCTACTTTGCCATGTGGCATCATAAGTGTCATCTATTCACAGAGCCAGTTTTCTTATCTGTAAAGAAGGCATTGGATGAGACTCTATCATGGGAAGCAAGCTGTCAATTCTGATATGCTCTGTAAGTGTTAGATATTCTTTTTTTTTCTTTTTAGATATTTTATTTATTTATTCATGAGAGACACACAGAGAGAGGTAGAGACATAGGCAGAAGGAGAAGCAGACTCCTGCAGGGAGCCCGATGCAGGACTTGATCCCAGGACCCCATAATCACGACCTGAGCCGAAGGCAGATGCTCAACCACTGAGCCACCCAGGCATCCCAGAACACTGATTTCTCTCAGACATTTCACTTGCCGTATGAGAACTGCTCAGCCTATGTTTATGTTTATTATTTATAACCAAGGCTCTTGCCATAGCATCCCCTAGGCATGCTGACATTTTTACACTAGGTGGCAGTTTGGACTCTATAATGTGACCAAAGCAGAGAGATAGAATTGAAAAACATCAGCCTTTTATTTCTCTTCTCCAGTTTTAATTTCTTTATCCCTGTGATTCCAAAGATAGTAGATGAGCATGCCTCCAGTTCTCTGACTTTTATTTTTATTTTAATTCTTGCTAAATACATGAATACTGATTTAGTAGTTGACATGTTGGATGCAGCGACAAGAGCTGGCCAAAAGCCTGTGAAAGGAAAAAGGACAGGCCCAGTGTGGAGAGCATCATACCATGCATTCAGGTGTTTGCTTTCATCGGAACATGTGATTGAAAACACAGGATTTCCAGGAGCAGGTGGTGCTGGGACTTCTGCTGGGTTGGTGTCATGGAGCAGTCCTGATAATGGCACATGCTCTGTACCTTACATATGCCATGTGCCCTCAACAGTAGCCCCAAGGGATAAGTACTATTATGACTTTTATGTTTTCCTGAAGAGGAAGCTGAAACTAGATTATTTATGTAATTTGCTCCTGGTCACATAGCTGGTAAATGGTGGGGCAGGGATTTGAACCAGCTCCGTCTGAACCCCTGGAAACAGTTCTTAACAGTGGCAGTATAGGCCTCAGTAGAAAGCTGTATTTCATTGCTAGTGATGGGTGAGGAGATTGTCACATCCCTGCCCATTTTCTGGTTGCACCTGTGAGATCTCTGAGTGGAGGAAGTCTCTCTGGCCAGCAGGGGTGGGAGGTCATGCCTATCACAGGGAGCACTGTCAAAGGAGTACTGATGAAAATGAGGCTGGGATGAAGCAGAAGATGGATCTTAGAGCTGCACCCACCTTCCCACCGCCTCTCCACCTTCCTCTTTATCATCAATGTACATTGTAGATTTATTCATATAATTGTTTACCACTTGTGGACTGTAAGCTCCAGGAGGGCAGGAATTGTACCTGTTGTATTCCCTAGAATACATTCTGTGTCTAGAACTCCTAGCACACAGAAGGTTCTCAAGGTGTATTTCTTTACTTGTTGTTTTTTTTTTTTTAAGATTTTATTTATTTTATTTTAAAAATATATTTTATTTATTTATTTGAGATAGAGCTAGTGAAAGAGAGAGCATGAGCAGGGAGAGAAGCAGGGGGAGAAGCAGGCTCCCCACTGAGCAGGGAGCCTGACGAGGGGCTTGATCCCAGGACCCTAAGATCATGAACTAAAGTGAAGGCAGACACTCAACCGACTGAGGCGCCCCTCAATGTGTATTTCTTGAACATATGAATGAAAAGGGATTGAAAAAATTGAAAGGAGGCAGCCTGGGTGGCTCAACGGTTTAGCGCTACCTTCTGCCCAGGGCGTGATCTCGAGGCCCAGGATCGAGTCCCATGTCAGGCTCCCTGCATGGAGCCTGCTTCTCTTTCTCTCTCTCTCAATCTCTCTCTGTTTCTCATGAGTAAATAAATAAAATCTTAAAAAAAAAGAAGAAGAAAAAAGAAAAAATTGAAAAGAAGTGATTGAGAAATGAATAAACAGAGGATTTTTCTCGTTACTATTGCAAGAGATTCCGAGTCCACCCACCCCCAGTGTCAACAGGCGATAATAGCATAAAGAACAAAGAATACTGACGAGGTACAAAAACATATTCATGTCTCCCTTCTCTTATGGTGGTGGACACTGAGTCTCAAAGAGAGTAACTGATGCTACTGGAGCACCTGATGTAGGCAGGGCCGTAAGTTATCCCACATCATCTGCCTGGTGGCAACTGCAGGATGCTGCACCACGCCTCTCTCCTGATTGCCACTGAAGTGCAGTTTTAAAATGTCCATCTTTGAGGGCACCTGGGTGGCTCTGTCGGTTGAGCTCCCGATTCTTGGTTTCGGCTCGGGTCGTGGTCTTGGGGTCCTGGGCTCGAGCCCCACGTTGAGCCTGCGTCTGGCTCTGTGCTCGGCAGGGGGACTGTTTCTCTCCCTCTCCCTCTGCCCCTTCTTCCACTAAATAAACCCAAAAATCTTTACAGTATCCGTCTTTAGCAACATCTCAAGGGGCATATGAGAGACGCTGGCAGAATGGCCCGTCTCCAGGCGAGGCGGCCTCCCTGGGCCCCGTGCGGCCTGTGCCCTGCACTCACACCACAGCCCTCTGGGGACCGCCCTGCCCGGGATACAGTACGCAACGGAGCAGTCACTGCTTTCACCGAGCATTGACAGGAGCGGGTCAAAAATCCATGTCCGAATGACAGTCCCGGTTAGTGGTGCATGTTGGGTAGAAAGTTAAGTAGGGTGATGGGGTGGGGAGTTCCAGGCTCCTTTAGGTTGTTGGGGTGCCACCCTTCTGAAGAGACGACACATTTCAGCCGAGGCCCATATTTGGTAGGAGGCGGCCAGCCACACAGAGACTCGGGGAAGGAACATTACAGGGACAACATGGGGCAAACGTCTAAGGTAGAGGTGAGCTGGGTGTGTTTGAAGAGTAGCAGGAAGGGGAGCAAGGAGGACCGCGAGTGATCCAGGAGGAGAGTGTTAACAGATCAGGTAGGAGGGAGATGCAAGTAGGCCCAATTACATGGAATCCTAAAGGCCAGGGTAAGATGCTTAGGTTTTATTCTAGCATGATAGAATGATATTTATTTATTCTAGCATGATAGCCCGTTGGAAGTTTTAAGGAGATGAAAGGCACAATCTGGTGTATTTATAACATCACAGTGTGGGGGATAGGTGTGTGTGCAGGAAGAATGAAAGCAGGGAGGCCAGCTTAGACGCAGTGGCAGTGCTCTGGGAGAGAGGTGACGGGGCTGGGACCAGTGCCTGTGAACGTGGGGAGAGGACACAGATTTTGGATTAATTTTGGAGATGGAGTCAACAGAACTAGCTAATGGGTTACTATGAGGAGCAAAAGAGTGGAATCAAGGATAAAGCCTAGGGATCCCTGGGTGGCTCAGCGGTTTGGTGCCTGCCTTTGGCCCAGGGCACGATCCTGGAGCCCCGGGATCGATCCCACGTCGGGCTCCCGGCATGGAGCCTGCTTCTCCCTCTGCCTCTCTCTCTCTCTCCTCTGTGTCTATCATAAATAAATAAATAAATCTTTAAAAAAAAAAAAGGATAAAGCCTAGATTTTTGGCTCAAGCATGTGGTACTGGTTTTTCTGATGGGAGGAATAAGGGAGAGCTTATTTGTGGGAACAATTCAAGAGTTCTGTGTTGGACCTGTTATCTTGGTGACATAGGGAGACATCTAAGGAGAAACTGGAAAGATGAATGGGATATCAACTGGAATAGGAAGGAAGAAAGGGCATTCTGGAAGGAACAGCATGGCATGTTGTTGTAAGTATGTGGTGGAGGAGGGAAGGACATCCTCAGTCCTGTAGCTGGAGCAGGTCTGAGATGAGATGAGAGGAAAGACACGATGTAGTGATGAGAAAGAGAGAATGTGTTCTTTTAGCACTTTGATCCTTATAGAACCCAAACACTATGGAGTGGAATAAGTAGGAAGAAATTCATCTGTTGTATCTGATAATGTCAGGTGTTTCCTACCGTTGGTGCACCAGAAATACACCCTCATCAGAATTCTTCTCCACATAGAATGGCAGTCACCAAACCATAAACCTACCTCTTTGACTACGGTTTCATCTTGGGTGGAACTCTGTGCAGGGGCCACTCTCGGTGTGCACCTCTGTGTAGCACCTGCTGTGTAGACAGGGAGGGCTCCGCTGGCTGCTTCTTCTCCCTTTGACTCTGTGACTCATGCCTCATAGACCCAAGACCTTCTTTTGGTAGTCAGTGTTTTGTAGCATCCCTTTTGCCATATGGAAGTAATATTCATAGTTAATAAAACCAGCTTACACACATCACTGCAAACAGTATATGTCAGCTGTAACAAAGGAGAAATAAAAATAAGATGTTTTATTGTTGTTTTAAATAAAATGATAGGTATAGCATAAGGAAGTTGAGCATAAGGAAGTATTTAGATGTGGCATGATTTTCAAAATGCCAGTAGGGTCTTGGTACAGATCAGAACACAGGCAGGTACAGTTGTTCTGTGATTTATGTGGTAGCTGCATTCCTGAAAATACACTGTATTTTAAGATCATGCAAAGAAAGTGCTTTGTGTTAATTGGTGATCGTAGGTTCTAGGCTCAACCAATTATCAAATGGCTTCTCGTTTTATAATTATGTTGCAATTATATACGTTATAGAATGTTAGGACATTAGAATGTAGTGCAGGGGCGTCTTGAGCACTGAGGGACATACTTGCACCTTTGGCTCCTGCCCATGTAATGTCCCCATACAGTTTGGAAATGCGTACCATGGGAGGCTGGTACCAGCCCTGCATAGAATCACAGCTTCGGTGGGCCATGGGGATGTTGGTATCCCTGCATCAGAGGACACGTTGCCCTCCAGTCTACCGTGTCAGCTCTGCATGAATGGTGCATTGTCTGCCTTGTCCTATTCTACCCCTAGGGCCTGGCTCAAGGCATGTCCTTAGAGACCATTGCTGAAGGAAAAGATAGGTGGAAGTATTGATGGATGGACAGTCAGATGGATGAAAAGAGATTTTTCTCTTTGTTTTGTGGAGAAATCCTTTACTTTTTTCTCTCTCGGTTATGACTTGGGAAGGCTTTTAAAAATTATCCATGAGGGGTCCCTGGGTGGCTCAGTGGCTGAGTGTCTGCCTTCAGCTCAGGTCATGATCCTGGGGTCCTGGGATTGAGTCTCACATCGGGCTCCCTGCTCAGCGAGGAGCTTGCTTCTCCTTGTCCCTTGCCCCTTCCTCTTATGCTGTCTCTCTCACTCTGCCAAATAAATAAAATCTTTAAAAACAATCATCTATGAGATAAACAGTAGTAGAAATCCCTTGTACTCCACCTCTTGAATAACAGGTGCTTTGATCAAAACGTCTATTTTTATCTGAGTGCCATCTCTGCTGTCACCTGTCTAAGCTTTTATTTTGTTCGAGTGTGGATTATTTTGAAAATGCAAATCAACTTCTGACTTTTCTCCTTCCCTTCCAGTGTGGGAAGAACTGGCTTGCTATGAAGACAACACACGGGACTTTCTTTTTCCCGAACCCAAGCTGACGCCTTCGCTCCCTGGGATGTGCAGGGAGGTGCTCATGAAGACATTTGCAGGTTTTCCAGTAAGTGATTCGTGCCTGCCTCAACTTCTGTTGGGAGAGGTTCTTGGGACCTGGACATTTTATTTGTGAGAGAGCTTTCCCTGGGGCCAGTTTTTACCTCATCTCAGTTAGAAGAGGTTTGTTTTTCTGTTTTTCTGTTTGGTGGCCCCATTTAGATGCCCCATTTGAAATACCAAATTATTCCCACCACTGATAGGAGAGGTGGGGGAGGTCTTCACCTGGTCATGCCAAATCATTGCTTTATTCACACTGTCACGTACCTATATTCGTTTGGAAGATATCTGTAATGGTTTCCAGCTCCACAAGAGCTCTGGCAGTTTTCCTGAGCTTTATGTTACTTGGATGGCCTCTGTTGGAGGGGCACAGATTTATGAATTTACAAAGCCTATTTAGGGGCGCCTGGGTAGCTCAGTGGTTGAGCATCTGCCTTTGGGGTCCTGGGATCGAATCTCACATTGGGCTCCCCGTAGGGAGCCTGCTTCTCCCTCTGCCTCTCTCTCTGTGTCTCTCATGAATAAATAAATAGAATCTTAAAAAAAAAGCCTATTTAATACTCACCTTTCCTGTTACTCCCCCATGAATCGCTACTGTTATGATTTAATAAAATATTACAGCCTCCCATTTTGCTGAGAGGACTGTGCAGAATATGTCACGCACAGGACCCTTGATTCTGTGATGTTTATGATGACAGAGCTTCTAGTTCAAATACTTCAGACAGCAAACATTCATCCAAAGCTGTGCTCATCAGAATTGCTAATGACCATAACTTAAAAACCCTCTATAATCTTAGAGGGTTTGTTGAATATCACCAACACCTTTTTTTTTTTCCCCTTGGAGATATTCTTTGTCACTTATATCCATGGTACTCATAAGAATGCTTGCCTTTATTATTTTGAGTTATTGGTATATTGCTCTTCAGAAGCTGGAAGGATAAAACTAGTGAGAATCATGTGGGGGATACTCTTTATATTAACTTTGGTTTGCCTGAGTTTGTATTGAGTAAAAGCCATCTGCAAACACTGGCTGGTATCCAGCTGAGTATCAAGAAAAGGAGAAACACATGTTCTTGTCTTTTCCCAAATGTCAACTCTGTTTAACTTTATGCGCATAAATAGGAAGAAGAACATATAGGAAGTTGTATTTACAGTTATTCGTAAACACAAGCGATCCTTAGAGAAAGGGCTTTACAATTGCAGAAGGATCCTCCCACATTACAGGTAAAGTATCAATGAAGTTAATGAAACTCTGAACAACTTTTAAAGAGGTAGAAGAGCTCAACATCTCTCCAATGTTCTAGAAAGCAAAATAAAACCAATTTCCACAGTTTTAATGATAGCTGATATTCGTTGCATGCTCCCTTGATGCCAGATACTGTGCTGAGTTTCATACATGAATTATCTTGTTCAAGCCTTCTTCACCTTGCAATGTGACTGCTGTTCTTTAGCTTGTTTTATGGATGTAGAAGCTGGTAGAGAGAGTTTAAGAAATGTGCTTAAAGCCACAGAGCTGGTCAGTGATGGAACAGGGATTCTCATGCTGGCCTGTAGGACTTCCAAGTTTGCACCCTTGGTCACTGTGAGAGACTGCTTTGCTCATGTTTATTTCAACCCAGTGTCCACTTTGTCTCTATTAATATCATAGAATGTGAGTGTGGATCATGTGTGCCAGGCAGGCAAATCATTCACTTCATTTATTTTCTCTTAAGTTATTAAGTCATTAAGAATTAGATTTAGGGATCCCTGGGTGGCACAGCGGTTTGGCGCCTGCCTTTGGCCCAGGGCGCGATCCTGGAGACCCGGGATCGAATCCCACATCGGGCTTCTGGTGCATGGAGCCTGCTTCTCCCTCTGCCTGTGTCTCTGCCTCTCTCTCTCTCTCTGTGACTATCATAAATAAATAAAAATTAAAAAAAAAAGAATTAGATTTATTTCTTCCACTAAAATGTGACTTTTTCTTTATATTTCTGTATTTCATTTTATTTCACTTGATACTTTATTATTATTTTTTTTATTTATGATAGGCACACAGTGAGAGAGAGAGGCAGAGACACAGGCAGAGGGAGAAGCAGGCTCCATGCACCGGGAGCCTGATGTGGGACTCGATTCTGGGTCTCCAGGATCACGCCCTGGGCCAAAGGCAGGCGCCAAACCGCTGCGCCACCCAGGGATCCCTCACTTGATACTTTAACAGCTTTTTCTCCCCGCCTTTCTTGCCAAGGTCAAGAATTTTTTTTTTGTTTTGTCTTTTTAAATTTAAATTTAAATTTTTTAAAAAACTGAGCTTTAGGCCCAACATAGGGCTTGAACTGACAACCCCGAGACTGAGAGTCACATGCTTTACTTACTGAGCCAGCCAGGTGCCCCAAGAATTAGGCGGCGCTAAACCGCTGAGCCACCGGGGCTGCCTGAAAAATTCCACTGTTAAATTCATTTGTTGACCTAACCATCATCACCCTCGTCCTGTTGCTAAGGAAACTGGACAAGAGAAAGCCTGCAAATTTCAGTTCTGAGCTATTATACTAAAATCAGTACTGCTGTGGAAAAGGGAGTACATTCCTTCTTAGTGTTTGTAAACCACTATCAGGAGGAGAGTTATTATTTTTTTAAGATTTTATTTATTCATGAGAGACACACAGAGAGAGGCAGGGACACAGGCAGAGGGAGAAGCAGGCTCCCTGTGGGGAGCCCTATGTGGGACTTGATCCCAGGACCCCAGGATCACGCCCTGAGCCAAAGGCTCAACCACTGAACCACCCAGGTGCCCCCCCGCACCATTTTTTTTTTTTTTTAAGATTTTATTTAAGGAGGAGATTTATGGAGGGGAACAAGAATGTGTTACGGAGTGTGAATTCCTTGCTGGGAGGGCACCCTCCTCTTCCTCCTCCTCTTCTCCAGGCAAAGTACAGCAGGACTTTGAAGGCTGGAAAGGCAGTCACATGTGCAGAGGTCATGTGTGGAGGCTTATCTGGACTCGGTCCCCATTTTGTCTCTCAGTGACTGTGACTTTGGGTGAATTACATAGTCTCTTTATGCCTTAGTTTCCTCAGCTGTAAAATGGACTGGTAATAGTACTCCCCCCATAGGGTCCTTGTGAGGGTTAAAGCTACCTGGAATGTTTAACATCCTACCTGGTATGTAGTCAAGTACACGATGTGAGCGGTTATCGTTTATCATACTGTCATTCAAGGGTTAACACTGCCTCCCCACAAGGTGATGAGACAATGGCACAATTCTGTGGCTCACATCTGACTTGTTCAGGCTCAGGCAGCTAGGCCACGGGGGAACCTGAGGTTTGGTACACATGCAAGGTCTCGTGATTCCACCAGTAGTGCTGTGGACCTTGGAACCCACCCACCCTCCTCTTCGTGTGGGCAGTCTCTTTCCTAACTGAAGGTGAGGCTGCACTGGTCCCGTCATTGTGCACTGTTTGTCAAATCCTCCCCTGGATTATCTGCTGTGCACCAACTGGGTTCGTGTGTTTGCAAGCCCAGAATCTTGAGTCACCAGTCCAGGTCTACTGCTTGTATAGGCATACCGCATTCTAAAGGCCAAAAAAAAAAAAAAAAAGAGCTGAAGATATAGGTGTGCCTGTAAGGACTTGTAAGGACTTGTTTTGTAGACCAGATGAATGCATGCATAGGAATGAATGTGTGTAAGAAGGAAGAAATATGCAGCTAACTCCTGGCTCTACTAATCCCCAGCTGCATGGCACTGGTCAGACTAACCTCTCCAAGCCTGCTTTCTCCCACGTAAAAATGAGGACAGAATGGTGTGATGCCCGGGTTGTGTGAGGGTTATGTGCATTCACCCATGAGAGCCTCTACTGAAACCTGGCGCGTGTGGTATGGATGCAGCCACATCAGTCTCCTCCCTCTAGAGCTTCAGCGGATGCAAACCCTTCTTGGAAGTACTGGTGATGTGTTATATAAGTAAATATGTGCTGGGGGAGCCTGGAGGGTGATAGGGTGAGGGTCGACTCTGAGAGATGGGTGGGGCTTGGGCAGGAAAGGAAGAAAGGGAAGGCGGCACCCCCAGGATAAGGAATTACCTGGCCAGGTGGTGGTATCTGGGGGAGAGCAGAGCAGAGGATCATGCTTGGGGAGGGGAAGTGGGGAGGTAGGGGGTGGCTGCAGGTGAGTTGATGAGGTCAGTTGGAGACACTGCAGCTCAATCAGATCCAGGTCCTGTCCCTGTTTTGCCATTTATAAGCCACGTGACCTTGGGAAAATTGCATTGTGTCTCTCTAAGCCTTAGAAAGATAATTGCATTTTTTCAATGACCATACAGTAAAATTGATTTTTTTGATATACAGTTGTATGAATTTTAACACATGTATAAATGTGTGAAACCACCACCATGATCAGGGTATGGAGCTCTTCCATCAGCCACAGATCTCTCTCCTTTTCCCCTTTGTAGGCACATCCTCCCCCTTACCCCACCCACTCATCTGTTCTCCATCAGGGTAGTTATAGTTTTATCTTTTTCAGGTCACATTAATGGAATCATATGGTCTGCAACCTTTTTAGATTTATTTATTTGAGAGAGAGAGAGAGTGAGAGAGAGAGAAAACAAGCTGGAGGCAGGGGCAGAAGCAGAGACCCCATTGAGCAGGCTGCCCGATGCAGGGCTCAATCCCAGGACCCCGGGATCATGACCTGAGCCAAAGGCAGACACTTAATCAACTGAGCCACCCAGGCACCCCAGTATGTAGCCATTTGAGACTGGCTTCTTTCACTTAGAAAAATGCCTTTGAGAGTCATCCATGTGATTGCATGCATCAGTAGTCTGTTCCTTGTTATTGCTGACTGTAATTTTTGTGTGTGTATAAGTGTATTATTCAATATGGTACCCACCAAAAATAGGAGTGTCAGTCAATGAAACAAAAGGGAAAATTTGGAAATAGATCTGGTAAACATAAATATTTGGTATAAGATACAAAGCACATTTTTCAAAGCAAGTAGGCGGGGAAGGAGAACCTCTATCTATCCCTCTTCCTAGATGATCTCACTCAATTCTGTGGTTCAGTGTTTTAAATAGAGTAGTGACTGCATGGATGTGGGAGCCAGAATGCCTGGGTTCAGTGACGAGCCCTGCCATCACTAGAGGACAGGTTACTTAAACTTTCTGTGTCTTAGCTACTTATCTACAAAGTAGAAATACTATTAGGATCCACCTCATGGGGTGGTTGTGAGGATAGGATTGGCCAAATATGCAGAGCACTTAGGTCAGGGCCTGGCACATAATACATGTTACATATTATTATGTTTATATGTTATTTTTCAGCTTTATTGATGTATATACAACAATAAATATTGTATACATTTAAGATGTTCAACTTGATTTTTAAAAAAATATTATTTATTTATTAATTCATGAGAGACACAGAGAGAGAGAGAGAGGCAGAGACACAGGCAGAGGGAAAAGGAGGCTCCCTGTAGGGAGCCCGATGTGGGACACAATCCTGGGACCCCAGAATCATACCCTGAGCCAAAGGCAGATGCTCAACCGATGAGCCACCCAGGTGTCCCTCAACTTGATGTTTTGATATACAATGTGAAATAATTGCCACAATCAAGCTAATTAAGTTATCCATCACTTTTTATTACTCGGTTAGCCTTTTTCCTCTGCCTTCCTTCCTTCCCTCCCTCTGTCTCTCTCTTTTTTCTTTCTTTTCTTTCTTTTTGTGGTGAGGACACTTAAGATTTACCCCATTAAAAATTTTCAAGTTGACAGTATAAGTATTATTAACTACAGTCACATTGGTGTACATCAGATAGACCTCCAGAACTTAGTCATCTTGTATAACTCACCAAAACTTTGTACCTTTGGCCAACATCTCTGCATTTCCCCCATCCTCCAGCCCCTGGCAAGCAACATTCTACTCTCTGCTTCTATGAGTTTGACTATTTTAGATTCCATACATAAGTAAGACACACCATATTTGTCTGTGTCTAGCTTTTTCATTTAGCATAATGTCCTCTAGATTCTTCTGTGTTATAACAAATGGCAGGATTTCCTTCTTTTGTAAGGCTGAATAATATTCCATTGTATATATATATTTGTTAGGTATATATTTTAGGTACTATGTGTGGATTATGCAAACCACACAAAAAAGTAATGAGGCTCTAAACACACTTTCAAGTTAGATGGGATGGGAAAAGAATCTGTTTCCAATAATTTTATTTGCTTCTTCTATGCTGTTTTATTTTTAGGGCATTGCTCCCAAAATAGAATTTTCTACAAGGACAGCCATCAGAGAACGTGTGTTTCTGCAAAGAAACAGATTTCCTGTAAGTATAATCAAGAAGCCAGTGATAGAACTGTCAGAAATTTTCTCCACAGATTTGGAGAATTTCAGCCCAGACTTGGTTACCAAGTTTAGATGCAATTGGATGAATAGAACCTAGAGATTTATTGCTAGGTTTGAATTTCCATATTCAAACTACTTGTTCAGCTACATTAGAGTGTGTGTGTTTGATGTGTATTCATCATGGTATAGTTGGTGCAAGAGGTGATATAAAAGCTAAAATCAGGGGATCCCTGGGTGGCGCAGCGGTTTGGCGCCTGCCTTTGGCCCAGGGCGCGATCCTGGAGACCCGGGATCGAGTCCCACGTCGGGCTCCCGGTGCATGGAGCCTGCTTCTCCCTCTGCCTGTGTCTCTGCCTCTCTCTCTCTCTCTCTGTGACTATCATAAATAAATAAAAAAAAGTTTAAAAAAAAAAAAAAAAAAAAGCTAAAATCATAAGTTTGACATAAGTAGGTTAGTTAGCTTTCTTCTTATTGTTTCATGACTTACTCTTGATTTTATGAATAATAGTGTTCCTTCTTTCTTTTGCCGAGGTTGCAGTTCAGAGTTGTACTTGAGGGTCCTCTTTAATAATCATGAAGGGTCTTGGGGCATCCTTGAGCACCCCCTACATTTCACCATCATGTTCAGCCCTAATTTTCCGCATCACACCAATTGCTTTTTTTGTTTTACATTATTGTACATAGTGTTTAACCATTTAAAATCCTTTCTAGAACAATATGGAGAATGAATGAAGATAATTTGTAAAGCTTCTTCAGATACTTTGCTTGTCATCTCAAATCCTGCCTGGTGTCTTGGAAAATCCTTGAAAATGTAGGCTCTGGGTTAAGGGTTACTGAATGCAAAGGGTTACTTAGTCGGTGCAAGCCCATTAATCATTTGGGCATCATAACTCATATAATGGGAGGCCAGTGAATAATTTCAAGGAAGGCGTTGGTTACTTTTTATTTAAAAAAATGTTTTTTAGATTTATTTATTTATTTCAGATTGAGAGAGAGAAAGAGAGAGAATGAGAGAGATTGAGCAGGAGGGGCAGAGGAAGAGGGAGAGAGAATCCATAAGCAGCCTCCATGCTGAGCATGGAGCCTGACATGGGGCTCACGACCCTGAGATCATGACCTGAACCGAAATCAAGAGTCAGATGCTTAACAGTCTATACCACCCAGTGCCCCTGCATTGTCTGCTTTTTAGTTTTTCCCTGTTTACTCACTCTTTTCTCCGGTTTGATATGGGTGCACAGTGATTTTTCAGTCTTTCTCTTCCACTCCACCATTTTAACCTTGTTTTGGCCTCTTACCATAGGTCTTCCATTAAGTGTAAACTCTTTTTTTTTTTTTAAGATTTTATTTATTTATTTGAGAGAAAGAGCCAGAAGATCACAGAGGGAGAGGCAGAGAGAGAAGCAGACCCAGGCTCGCTATGGAGCAGAGCCCAATGTGGGGCTTGATCCCAGGACCCTGAGATCATGACCTGAGCTGAAGGCAGACATTTAATGGACTGACCTCCCCAGTGTGAGCTTTTTTTTTTTAATTTTTATTTTATTTACTCATGAGAGATACAGAGCGAGAGAGAGAGAGAGAGAGAGGCAGAGACACAGGCAGAGGGAGAAGCAGGCTCCATGAAAGGAACCCGACCTGGGACTCGATCCTGATTCTCTAGGATCAGGCCCTGGGCTGCAGGCGGCGCTAAACCGCTACGCTACCGGGGCTGCCCCTCAGTGTGAGCTTTTTAAAGTGATTGTTTTTATTGTTTTTTTCTTATAACAAAAGTATTTAGTTTAGAAAATTGGAAAATACAGGTAAGCAAACAGGACAAAATAAAAATAATCTGTCATTCTTAGTATGTAGAGATGAACATGACTCTTCTTTTGAGTGTATTCTTTGGTACCCCCCTCCAACACACACATTCTTTTAATGTTAAAAGATTGAGATCATGCTGTACTGCATGTGGTTTTGTACCCTTCTTTATCACTTAATATGTCACGAACATGTTTTTCAGATCCTTAAGTATTCTTATGCCAGGCAATTTTTCATGGCTTCCTTGTAGGCCGTGGTATAGATATACCATGGTTTGGCCCATGGCTTTCCTTTTTTGGGCTCTTGGTTGATACTGTGGTCAGAGTCAGTCAGGAAAACAAAACAAACCTGTTCTTTTTAGTAAAAATAATAATAATAATAATAATAATAATAATAATAATTAGAGGCACCTGGGTGGCTCAGTGTTTGAGCATCTGCCTTTGGCTCAGGTCGTGATCCCAGGGTCCTGGGATCAAGTCCTGCTTCAGGTTCCCTGTGGGGAGCCTGCTGCTCCCTCTGCCAAGTCTCTGCTTTCTCTCTGTGTCTCTCATGAATAAATAAATAAAATAAAATCTTAAAAAAATGTTTGTAGCTATACACATACATGATCATTTCTTAATAATAAATTTCTTACTGTGAAATTGCCAGACTGGAGTGTGTGCCAGATTCATTCCCCCCAATCAATCATCTCTTTGTGATGAGGGAGGGGTATTGGATACCTTCCAACTTTCTCCTAAGGCAAATAATTCTGTTTCTGGTTGAAGTATATTATGCTAGCAAGTTATAAATACTAGTGATGTTAAGCTGAACTGTAGGAAAATTAAGGAGAGAATACCCTTTGTTAAATCCAAGTTTTGCAAATCTGAGATGTTTAGTATTCTTCCTTAGTTAAATGAGGTCCAATTAAATACAGTTATATTCTGATCGAATTTTTCTTTTCTTTCTGTTTTCCATTTTTAAAAAAAACATTGTTTTTTTAATTTACTTTCAGGAAGAAAGACATAAGTCAAGGAGGCCTTTATCTACAACACAGGGCCCAAAACTCCCCTTAAATAATGCGAAGATGAAGCCAAAGGAGAATAATTTCAACAGACTGCCCCAAAACACGCAATCCCGTGCACCTTCTCCCTGTTCCACCAGGGGCATCTCTCAGGACCAGCCAGCTCAACAGAACCCTGGAAATAACCTCAGAATCTCTGGGGGAAGCAAGCCTCCATTTGTAGTTAGACATGTGAGCCTAAAATTATTTTTTAGAGTCTGGAGGGTGAAGGTGCGAATGAGGGTTGGATATAGGAAGGTTGGGCCATAAAAACAAATGGGTGACATTTAAAAAAATTATTATTAAGATTTTATTTATTTATTTGACAGAGAGAGAGAGTGAGCACAAGTAAGGGCAGAGGGGGAGGGAGAAGCAGGCTGCCTACTGAGCAGGGAGCCCAACATGGGGTTCGATCCTAGGACCCCAAGATGATAACCTGAGCCAGAGGCAGATGCTTAACTAACTGAGCCATTCAGGTGCCCCCAAATGGGTGATTTTAAATAAAGAGGGAATTCAAATTGAATAATAACTATGATTAGACGAAATTTGCTTTGTAGAGTCACTGTCAGGAAAATCATACGGAGATGTCTCATGCAGAGGACTTGCTCAGTAAATGCCAGTCATCCCTATTTTTAATTTTTGAAAATTATTAATAGAGTGTGATGCCTGCCTATGACAACCTGCTGTTTTTTTTTATTGAGAAGAATCAGGAGCTGACAGGGGTAGAAGACACAAAACAAAGGCTGGCACATGCTCTATACCAATCAAAATTGAAAGCTTCATCAGGTTTAAAGAGAACTGCTTAGATTTTTAAAATGAGGTTGCTGTTCATTGGCTGTACTTTAAAGAGCAGGACAAATGTGTCTGTAGGAAGAAGCAATGATGTGCCCTACTCAAAGCCCTTAATTAAAGTTATCTTAGATTTAGCCCTCAGGAAGTAGCGGGTCACACTAGCTAGCCTCCTTACATTTTTTTGGCTGTGAAAGTATGGGAAGTATAGAAAAAAATTTTAAAAAATTACCTATAAGCTCACCAGCCTAATAAAATAAATAAAATTTTTATTTAATTTAGCGCATTTTCTTTCACTTTTGACATATTCATAAGGCTTTTCCCCCTACAAAGTTATAATTATACTGTATATACAGACTAGTTTCTCTCTCTCTCTCTCTATATATATATATATATATAGTTAATATTACATTGAAAGCATTTCCTGTATCACGTTCTGGTTAATAACCTATTCTCTAAGAGTTCTTATGGTCAAGTTGAGAACTTGGCTTAAAGCCACTGGTGGTGATGTTTGTGCATTAGATGTAAGATATGAAGCCTGGTCAGCCCTGAAGTCAGGTGCTGTTCATTGGGATGACAGTATGCAGAGCTGGTTTGTAGTAGAACAGATGTTATTTGTCTGGAAACCGCAGAACAGCTGTTTTCCTTGTGGTGACCTGGGTAACAATGGCAAAAGTCTAACAACCAATCTTTAAACATAGCTTTATAAAAATATTGTTGAATCGAATTTATTGGACAGTGTGCTTTATTCCACTTGAGATAAATTTATGTGAAATAAGCTGTAGTTAAGGCCCCTTGGGCTAAATAATCTTAAAATCGTGGTGGATTTCTTAGGGAATAAAACTGGCTTGATATTTATTTAACAAATTCTTGTACAGCCTCTACTATGTACCCTGCTCTTCTCTAAATGCTTTATACATATTAACTTATTTATTTAGCCAGGTTTCCTCATAGTATGTGATGTTTCTTTACATAGAAGCATTAAAATTTATTTTAAAGATTTTTATTTATTTATTCATGAGAGACACACACAGAGAGAGGCAGAGTCATAGGCAGAGGGAGAAACAGGCTCCCCACAGGGAGCCTGAAGCAGGACTCAATCCCAGGACCCCCAGATCGTGACTTGAGCCAAGGGCAGATGCTCAACCACTGAGCCACCCAGAGGCCCCAGAAGCATTAAAATTTAGGGGGCCTAATGTCATAAAGACTAAATTCTAATCAATGTATTTCTGAAAGTAGAATGAAGGGTAACATTGTAACTTGCCTTCTTGAAATTAAAAAAAAAAAAGGACAGAAATAAATGAGATAAAAAAAATTCAGCAACTTGATGTCATAAATATTCTGGAGGAGTCCCCATTTCAAGTGTTCAGACCTGCTCACAGATCGTGCTGTCCCATTCAGGAAAATAAGGTCACCTTTATTAAAATCGGGCAGTTGCTACTCTTTGTTTTTTTCAAGGTTATAGACACTCAGGTTGGAAGAGAGGGTGGAAAGCTGAAATATCAGCTGGTGATAATCCCTTATCTCTAGGGAGGACCCTACTTCGGCCAGCACTCTTCACTAAGAACACGAAACTGTCCTGTTTTGAAGTATTTTGAAATTAACTTCACCTGCTCTTTTCTGGGCAGGATCCTGGACCTGCGGTTAGAGTATAATTTGTGTCTGACATTTAGCCCATGACTTCATGTTTAAGCCTCGGTGAAATAGGGACAAAAAGCTTCCCTTATTGGGATAACCTTTAACATCCATGGAGATGATGATTTAATTTGTTCACAACTCTTCTTCCCTGCATGACCCACCATTGCAAGGGAGGAAGGCATTACAGGTAATGAGGAGAGGGTAACACAAGCTATGGTGGATTCAAATCTTCTTTCTTTCCTTTCTTTCAGGTGGACAGTGCCAAGCCGTTTGGTGAGGATATTTCAGAGTATCAGTCCCAGAAGTCTAGAAGAAAACTTAAGTTTTCAGACTTGCCTTTTCCAGGGAGAAGAGGTATTCAAGTTTCTCGTTACCCCTGTACATTCCCCAGTGGGAACAAGTGCATCCTCCTCCTAAATCGTCTTTCATTCTGGGGCATCCTAAGCTTCTTTGGAAACTTGAGGCCTAATGCTCCAGTCGTGTTCAGCTGTGGAGTTTGCGGGGCAGGAGGCCCTCTGGAGCAGAGCCAGATGAGAAGCTGTCCTTGTCATGGGTCCCTTAGCTGTTGAAGGAGAGTGCTCTGAGTGTGCCATCAGGGGTGTGCTCTCTTTGCAAGTGTTTCCTGGTTGGGCTGAAAAAGCAGAGGGCAGCCTTTCCTGGTGTGAACTCCCTCAAAGGCACCACTGATAGCTAATGGAGGAGGCTCGCCATTTCTCTGGAGGGGAAAGTGGGAGATTGGTGGAGATCAGGAGGTGTAACATTTGCTCTACAAGATTCCAGGTCAGGGAGGAGGGAAGCCAATTCTACCTGAAGCGAGGCTCTGTCAGGTGAAGGCAGGGAATCCCAAATGTAGAGGTGTCAGCCCCCTTCTGTATTCTTAAACATTACTGGGGACCCCAGAGAGCTTTTGTTTATGTGGATGAGATCTGTTAATATTTAGCATATTAGAAATTAAAGCTGAGAAATTTGTAAAATGCAGGAATACATAAGCACACATCCCATTAGCCATTCAGAGCAGTGATGTCATGACACATCATGTAGCTTTTGGAAAATGCCATTGTACAGTCATGAGAGAATGGGAAAAGGCGAATCGTGTCTTAGTGTTATTAGAACAGTCTTGACCTAGCAGATCTGGAAGTTCTTGGTGACTCCTGGACCGAGAGGTCCCTGGACTGATCATATGTTGAGAGTCACCAAGTTAATGCATCCATCCTTTGGCGGCACTGACCTTATGTACCACGTCAGCTCTGAAGATCATGGCAGCTGGCCCTTTCTTGACTCTTGGTGGAACTGGACCTAGGCAGTCCCTGACAATAGGTTCCCTATTTTAGGCTTACAGGCTTATTCTTGTAAGGGGCTGCACCGTCTCTTTTGGTGACTCAAGCCAGTGTTCTTGGATCATGGTGACTATTAGCCAACTAAGGACAGAGTGCAGGGTTTGAAGCAGAAAGTGCTTTATCACCTCTGACATTTAATTTAAGTCCTTTGGATTGAAAATCACCCACGTAGCCTATAAAAGCAGCACTGTCTTCCCTATTACTGTGAAATCAAGCAACGGCAAATGTCCTTTCCCAGGGAGGACACGTTGGGCTTAATGCTGGCTGGATTACGGTGAGACTCTCATACATCACATTGGTCTTGGCCTCTGTCTTTTCTTAATCCTGGCAGGTGGAGAAATGAGGCTCCAGGGAGGTTATAGAGTGTGCACAGGTCACACTCCCAGTTTTTGGCATTTCTACATTTAGAGAAGACATTCACACCTCTGGGCTCTCAGATCCCTGGAATCTCTGTAGCTTCCAAGCCAGACCTTTGCTTAGGTCACCTGTCAGCTCATTCATCCAGGCCAAAGGTAGAATAAAGCAGTGCTTCTCGAGCTTGAGTGTGCATTTGAATCACCTGAGGATCTTGTTAAACTGTAGATTCTGATTCAGCACGGCTGGGTGGGTCTGGGTTCCTTCTTTTCGTACAAGCTTCCAGGTGATGACGTGGCTGGTCCATGGACTGCACTTTGAGAAGCAAGGGAACTAGGACAAGCCAAGCCGCCTGTGAAAGGGAGTGCTCCAAACACTAGTAAGGGGGTTTCTAGGCAACAGGCAGATTTGTGACTATAGCTGAAAAGGGCCTTAGCATTGCCAGCTCCCTGCTCAGCTGCGAGTTGGGGAGAAGAGAGCTTCTGGGACAAGACAGACAGACACACAGGTGCATGCCGAGAGGATGTAGTGATTGCCAGGCTTTAAAAAGCCCTTTTCTTATCTTCCTGCCAGTGACAGGGGAATCGGCAATCCACGAAGAGCCCCTTGTCACTGCTGAAGCCCCAAGCATAGAGGGGGAGGCCACAGTGGCCTTAGCATAGCCTTGCAAATACTTATTCAAAAAGCATTTTTTTCCCTGAATTTGGAAAAATCCAATTTAGTCTTGATTTTGCCTGTGTGTATTTAGTACTTCATTTCCTAGTCATTCTTACTGCTCTCTGGCAGTAGGTCTACTTACTTATGATTGTTTAGGATAATCATAATGATTTGCATTTTTCTTGCATTATGTTTTCCTAAGTTCTTGTCTCTTAATTGTCTCCACTTAACATTTGTGTCTACCTTGGACAAGTATGTTCGAGAGTTCCTGCATGAGTAGGATTCCATGTAAGCCAAAAAATATAAGGGGAATGTCAGAGGAGGCAGCGTGTATGAAA
Source organism: Nyctereutes procyonoides (assembly GCF_905146905.1). Lineage (NCBI taxonomy): Eukaryota > Metazoa > Chordata > Mammalia > Carnivora > Canidae > Nyctereutes > Nyctereutes procyonoides. The sequence goes on along the minus strand of NW_026575146.1, from coordinate 59,467,743 downwards.
TTTTTTTAAAAGATTTTATTTTATTTAATCATGAGAGAGAGAGAGAGAGAGGCACAGGCATAGGCAGAGGGAGAAGCAGGCTCCGTGCAGGGAGCCCAACGTGGGACTTGATCCTGGGTCTCCAGGGTCATGCCCTGGGCCGAACGCGGCGCTAAACCGCTGAGCCACCTGGGCTGCCCCAAGTGTATGAATTTTATGAGAGCCACACGGCTTTCTATTAGGCTCTGGGCACCTGGGCCAATACACGTTTCGTTTCCAGGCTATGTAAGCATTACTGAATTTATGGCTTCACTTTAGACTCTACTTTGCCCTTCCCACGTCCCTGTGTGCTATCATTAATAATATAACTTCACTGACTTCAGGAGGACAGAAATACTCATAGATAGGATAACTGTGACTCAAGGGACTTGTAAAAGTTGACAGTGTAACTTAAAAGGGAGCATTTAAATTCTTTAATAATTCAGCTGTATGTAATATTTCTGTGCTGCTGTGAAACAAATGTAACAGTAGTTTTAGGGGTAAATGGTAATAATGAGTCACTGAAACACCTCTTCCTCTTTCTTCTAGCTTCTTCTCTTGACAGCCTTGCCGTTAACGTAAAGGTAATTGTAGAAGTAGCATTTGTAAAATGATTTATTTCCAGCTCTAATGTTGGTTATTGTGCATTCCTCAATGAGTGGTAGAAGTGTATTTCTAGCAAGTGCTGCTTACAGAAATGGAATTGCATATAGTTTCACCAGAGTTTGAGAGATGCCCAAGCTCTGCTGTATGCTTTGCATTAGTTGTTTTGTTCCCTTCATGTAAGCTCTTTCCATTTGTAGAATGAATCACCACTGCATATAGCCCCAATACCTACTTTATTGGTAGGTATTCTTATTTTTTTTTCCCCAGTCAATACTTTTATAATACATAGAGGTGGTACATCACTTGTTCTTGAAGTTTGACTGGTTTGTCAAGGTGAAGGCTCAAACTTTTATGCTAAACATGAAAACAGATGGAAGCAAAGAAATGGAATATATTGTACTTTTTATGCCATGGCTTTTAAATAGTTTATTTAAAGAAATTGTATCTTTACCAAATCCAATAATCCCTTATCCTCACAAATCGAAGTTCAGGGCATGAATTAATTTGGGCTTGTTAATGTATGACAAGTGTGCAGAATTTTGGTTATCTTTCCTTGACCTTGGACTCCTGAGCATTTTGTCTCTAGCACTGCTCACTCCTGCCTCTCTTTTATTGCAGGAGCTCCCCATGGCAGGCATTTTATCAGCTTGCCCCCTTCATCATCCCATCATTCCTACCCCCGCTGCCCGCCAGCTCTAAATAAAACAAATGAGAACAAAATTACAACTAAAAAATCATACACATTCTCACCTAGGTTATCAAAGAGCCAGATGAACGGATTGTTTTAAGGAAAGATTCACCATCATCTTTAGATTCAAGTAAGTTTGGAAAACCCTCGCCCAGTTACAATAACCAAGGGGATGCTGATCTTCACCCGGAAGCTTCATTGGCCACCTTCCAGCACTCCAGATCCCCCAGCCCTCTTCTGGATCAGCCTGTTTTCCGAGAAAGGTCAGCAGCAAACACCCATCTCTTTGCTTGAAGAGTGTGTTGTGGTCTAGGAGGAGTAGAGCCTGGTCACTTTGCTGCCTTAGGGATATTTAGCTGGTGATATGAAAAATGACTATACCTCTTTAAATCTTCCTGGAAGGAAGAGTTGAGACTTTTCTTTTGCCAGTGGAAAGCATATCTCAGAATGCTTGTTAAAAAGAGGACAGAGGAGCACTTGGGTGGCTCAGTGGTTGAGCGTCTGCTTTTGGCTCAGGTCATGATCCCTGGGTCCTGGGATCGAGTCCTGCATCGGGCTCCCTGCAGGGAGTCTGCTTCTCCCTCTGTGTCTCTCATTAATAAATAAATAAAATCTTAAAAAAAAGGACAGACAGCTAACTTGGCATAAATGCTATTTAATTATCCATTTTTATCTTTCATAAAAAACAAAAGGAGTGAAAAAAATCACCCAAAGTCCTGCCGCCCAAAGACAAAGATTATTAACATGTAGATATGTTTTTTTCTTTTTCTAGACATGTTTTCTTGGTTTATTTATATGATTGTCACAAATAATGCCCCCCCCCCCCCCCCGCACTGCTACAATTGCATATATGTGGTAGGCAGGCCAGAAATCAAGAGAGGGACCTTTATTTTCCAAACTATACTATCTGGTAAGATGACCAGCTATCCACTTGGCCAGGGACTGTTCTGACTTTAGCTCTTAAAGTCCTGCATTCTGGAAAACCCTTTACTCCCAGACAAGTCAGGACAATTTGGCCACCTTAACTCCAGGAAAATGGAACAGAAGATAATATATTTTTTGTAAGATTTTATTTATTTATTCATGAGAGACACACAGAGAGAGGCAGAGACATAGAGGGAGAAGCAGACTCCCCGGAGGGGAGTGGGACTCAATCCCCAGACCCCACCATCACGCTTTGAGCCAAAGGCAGATGCTCAACCACTGAACCCACGAAGGTACCCATGGATCAAACTTCTAAACATAGAAGCAGGATCATTTATTTATTTACTTACTTACTTACTTATTTAAGATTTTACTTATTTATCCATGAGAGACACAGAAAGAGAGAGACGAGACACAGGCAGAGGGAGGAACAGGGTCCATGCAGGGAGCCCAATGTGGGAGTCAATCTCAGGACTCCAGGATCACACCCTGAGCCGAAGGCAGATGCTTATTTGCTGAGCTATCCAGGCATTCCTAGCAGGATCTGTTTTTTAGAGAAGTATCTGAAACAGTCAAGTGAAGAATCACTCACAGCCACATACTCAGAAACAAGCCATTCTTAATGTTTTGGCTGCTTTTATTGTTAGTGTGTCTTAGGCATAGGCATGAAGACACTGAAGCCACACTGTGTATACTCTTTTACATGTTACTGCTGCTTCTTGCTATTATAAATATCAACCCATGTGTTCTGTGCTCTAAGTGTCCTTTTTAGCAGCTGCATAATATTCTGACCTGGTTTCATGTATCCAGCAGGTTCAACCCTTATTCTCAGAACACGTGGAGGAAGATCCATGAAAGGGTGTGCAGTCTCCTGACATCCCACAGAGCTCAGCAACACCTACACAAGGTAGGGCTTCTGAGAAAATGAAAGCACTGCCAACAAAATAATATGGGAACGGGGACTTACTGGGGCTGCAAGGCGACAGACATCAATCAAGTAACCGTAGAGATTAATGTAAGATGGTGATGCTTCCCAGGGACGGGGGGGGCATGGTGTCCTGAGAGTGTATGAAAGGGGCTATTTGATTTGGTTGGGAATCAGGGCAGGCTTCCCTGAGGAAGAGACAAGGGAGTTCTGGTCTGAGCAATGAAGTAGCAGCTGGTGCGTGGTGCAGCACGCCCAGGCAGAGGTCCTGCAGCGAGAGGGAGCAGCGTCCTAAAGACAGTCTCCCTGGCCCGAGGCGCATCTCCTTGCACCACGCACAGGAGTCCCAGTCTGGGGAAGTTGTGGCCTGTGTGAGGTCACACAGGCCACACAGGCCACACACAGGGAAGAAGAATTTAAAAGTTAGTAAGGTGTTTTGCTGCTTGTGAGGTGTAGAGAGTGTTTCTAACCCATGGGTAGATACACCCAGTACTTTGCTGTGGGTATATAGCCATCGGACAAGTGACCTATCACCATCTCCAAAGAATTTGAATGCAGGGTTAGCAGTGCCCCCATGTCGTTGTTGTCGTCGTCGTCATCGTCAAAGGGGTTGTCTTGACTTTATTTAAACACTGGCATATGCTACATATATAGGATGCCACTTCTAAATGAGCATTTGATTTTTCACAGGCAGGGGTTGTGAATTACTTTGCTTCCTCTTGGCCAAGGCACGGGATTTGCTTTGTTAATTTCTGAGCTTTTCAAGTCGGAATCCCCTTAAAAGGTGAAAAGAAGGAAAGGAAGGGACGGGGAAGATCAGAAAAGAAGAGAATACCTGTGTGCACACGTGTGTAGTAAACTGCACATATATGGCACGTGTGGAGTCTGTGGGCCTCCTAAATGCAAAACCACGCATCTGAGTAGCATTGATTTATATGACAGGAGTAACACAGTTGCTGGATTTGCTTTTGTTACAGGAATATCCTATCTCTGAAGCAAGTTATATCTTTGAACAACCAAGCTACCTGCTGAAGAAATACCCAGTGCATGAACAGAGATATTTTTAAGCTGCTGTCTTATGTAAGTAAGCAGTTTAGTGCTGCTTATTTTGATTTGCTTAAATAATTTCCTGCTGTCAATATGAAGTAACTAGAAAACGTGTTGGACAGGAGACAGGGTGGAGACCCAAGAACCATGTTTTTCTTCCCCACAGGAGAATGACAGCACATGTATCTGTGGTCTCCCAGCCCTGTCTTGGTCTCCCTCTCTCCCCACCCTCTCTTCCCTCTTCTTTGATGGTACCTGCTCTAGCTCCTTGAACACAGGCTCTTTCCTGCCACAGGGCCTTTGCACATGTCATGCTTTCTGTCTGGAATACTGCTTCCTGACCCTGCTTGGGTCACTTCTGTTTAATCGTCTGGTCTCATGACTTTCTAGGACACTTCCTTCCCCTCCAAGGCATACCTTTTTTAGTGCCCTGCCCTTTTCTTTCCAAAGCATGATACCACTTGTGGTTATATTTTTGTATGGGTTGGTTGTTTTGTAGGGGGTTGATTGCCCCTTCTATTTGAAACCTTCCCAAGGCCAGGGACTATCTCACCAGTTTGTAGCCAGCTTTGGCACACGACAGTACATGAAATCAACTCCATATGATAGGTGTGTGCCCTGAGCAAGAACCTAACTCCCCCTGCTGCCACCCTGCTACCACCCTGGTAGCAGATGATCTTCCACTGTGGTTGGTACTCAGTAAATATATTTTTGTGAGTGTTGAATGAGGTAATGAGGCAGCTGTAGAATTCAGGTCTGTGGTCAGTAGTTGGCCATACTGTGTGGTGACATCATTCCTTAGATGCTCTCTTCTTGTCCCTTCCTACCCAGGCCTAGAATTGTGATAGCTCTTCCTTATTAAGTGCTTCCTGAGTTCCAGGAACTGGTGCAAACATTTAACGTGCATTAGATGAGTTAATATCTAATTCTTACAACACTCCTATAAAGTAGATTCTATCATTAGTTACATTTCACAGGGAAACTGAGGCATGGAGAGGCTAAGTGCCTTGTTCAAAGTCACATGGTCAGTGAATGACACAGCTAGGGATAGGAACCTGGGTGGTCTGGCTTCAGCAACCATGCTTTTATTATTTAAAAATTTTTTTAAAAAAATATTTATCTTTTAAAAAATTTGTTCATTTGAGAGAGAGAGAACAAGCAAGAGTATGAGCAGTGGGGAGAGGCAGACTCTCTGTGGAGCAGGGAGCCCAGTGGAGGATTTGATCCCAGGACCCGAGGATCATGATCTGAGCCAAAGGCAGATGCTTAACCGACTGAGCCACCCAGGTGCCCCAGCAACCATGCTTTTAAACCATTATATCCCACTGCCTCCCCAACCCCAGAGTGTGTGATAGGGGAGCCCTGGGGAGAAAGCTGAGCCCTTTGGAATCCGAGCAGGGTCTGTGGACAGTGTCCTCGAACATCTCCCATGTGCTGCGCTGTTGTATTATGCAACAACATCATCCTAGCAACATCAAAATAATTATGAATCTTTTTAAACCATAAAAGAGTGTGGGATGAAATGCTAGGTGTTCACTGCAGTCAGGCTCCTGAAAGTCTGGCTCCAGGGTCATTCATGCTTTAGGGCACAATCCACCTTGCCCCCAGGCTGGCCAGGACTCCCTGTCATCAGCACCAAGGAATGTGGAGGACGGCTCAGTAATAGCCCGTTCTGCAGGCTTCTACCTCAGAACGTTCTGCTTGGTTGATGAAAGGATGGATTCTGGGCCACTTAATCTCCAGTTGCCAAAACAGTCATCTAGGTATTTATTAGGTGGTTATATGGAACATAGCCCACATAATGACCACCACGGGAACATGGCCCACATCATTACCGAACGCTAAATTGTGTTGACTTTCAGCATGGGTGACATCAGGTTACATAAAACCAGCTGATATGTGGATGCTGATGGGAGGGGATAGAGAGAAAGGAAGAACAAAAAGTGAGTAATTTCTGTCTTTTAGAAAGTGGGTTTCCTTAGGGGTGCCTGGCTGGCTCAGTCAGTGGAGCGTGTGACTCTTGATCTCAGAGTCATGAGTTCAAGCCCCATGTTGGGGGTAGAGTTTACTTAAAAAAAAAAGAAGAAGAAAATGAGTTTCCTTCATAACACAAATTCCCAACCAGTGGTTTGGAATATGCTCGTAGGCCTTCTCTGGGAAGCTCTCCATACCACCACCCCATATCAGTAATTTTTGGGTCATGCCTTCATAGTGAGGCAGGGGTGCTGGAAGGCTGTGTTAGTGAAAATGTTCATGGTTGTAAAAAAAAAAAAATGCAGGTGATTTTGGCTTGTCTTAAGCAAGTATGGCATTTATTAGGAGGATGCCGAGTGTCTCAGTGAATCTAGGAAATATCCAAACAACCAAGATCAGGCCCCTAAGATGGGGTGGCTAGAGTCCCCCCCCCCCAATGGGTCCGGGAGAGCCCCGGAGGGAACCATCTGCAGGAGACCCAGTGGGCTCCCACTGCTTGTCCCCAGCCTTGCTTTCCTCAAGGACTTTCTCCTGCCTGTCACTCCAGTTCTTATCTCCTTGTCTCTCTACTTCTGCTCTTTCACTGTTGATTAGCTGTTCCTCTCCTGGATCCCTAGTGATCTCCAAGACTGAGGGGAAATGAAACAGTTCACTCTTACCACAGAAGGGCCAGGGATTCTTGAACCAAAAAAAACAGTAAATCCAATTGTCTGACAAGGGAACAGGTAGAAGAATTGGGCAGGAGGGGTTGGAATACATCCATTTCTCCTTATTCGGGATGTTTTGGGACTTGGTACTTTGGTATAAACTAGATTATCCTTTGTATACTTTAAAGTGGTTAAAATCTTATCAACATAAACAAAATTTTGCGTTAAATGTGCATTTTGCCACCAAAAAAAAAAATCCTATAAACCACTTCCTGCCCCCTCCCTGATTAATCCTAGTTTTCTTGGAAGGTGCGATTGTCTCTGTGTCATGGCCCATGTCAGGCATGCGCTCACTGAGGCTCCACTTTCAAGGGGCCCTCCTCTGTGACACCTTCTGGTCCCTCAGGCAGACTTGGGAACTCGGCCTTCTCCCAGAGGTGCCTTCTAGCAGCCTTGTATCATAGTTGGTTTTCCTCACGACAACCCTCCCAAGAAGGGAACAGAGACTGACCACCTGGCACCAGATCTGGCCCACCGAGGGCTCCAGCACCATGGCTGGCAGGAGCCACTTGGCTAGGGATGCTTCCAGCCAGAGGGTGGGCAAGCAACTCAGGCCTCATGTTCTCAGACCCAGACAAGAATTGTAGCACAAAAACCTCTCTAAAATTAAAGAAGAGCGAAATGGAAAGAAACCAAGAAAGAAACCGAAAAAGGAGAAAAACTAATTAAAATGCTGGTTTCTGTTCTGTCACAGCTCATTAGGCCTCCAGATCCTAGGACAGTGGCTGGTGTGGCTTCCAACCTCACTTGGCCCTAGGGGGCAGGCAGGAGCCCTTGTACTCCCGCTGACAGGGATCCCTTCCTCTCTGCAAAGGCAAAAGGCAAACCAGCCTCCCGAAGCCCAGCTCCAACCCCGAGGTCCCCCTCTCTCTGACTCAGTTGCCAGCTTCTGAGGGGCTTGTTGTTTGGTGGCTCATGGGGATTGATACAATGGATAATGCCACACCTTCCTTCATCCCAGGGCCTTGTCTAACAGACCAACAGATAGGGACCATGCACCCAAATCAGGAGTCACAATCTTGGGTCAGTGTCCTCAATGAGCACTAGAATCACCTGGGGGGGGGGTGCTCTGAAAAATCCTGATCCCTCCCTCTGGACTGATTTAATTGGAATCCTTTTGGATGGTTCCTGGAAAAGGCATTTTTATAAATGTTCTTTGGGAGATTCTGATGCACATATAGGATTGAAAATCTTGCCATTGGCAAGGCCCCCCCCCCCATTGAGATGGGAGACTTGGAACACTCCCCAATCCTATACTAACTCACTCTGTGCTCAAAACTATGCTCCTGTTCCATAGAATAGGACTGGGGCATGTTTAACAGTTCGGTGCAGTTTCTGTGCAGTCACTACGTGCCAAGGACTGTGCTGACTCCTCAGGAGGAGGACTAAGAGGTCGATGCTCAGCTTATCATCATCCTGATGTGATGCAGAGGAGGCTGGTAACTTGCTGAGGGTTGCACAGCTGCTGCATTGAGCTACCAAACGTGGCCTCCCCCTGCCCCGGGGAGGAAGAGGGGGTCCAGACACTGAGGGATCCCAGGGAGAGCTACATGCCAAGGTTGGGTTAGAATGACATCCCCTGCTTCTCCTTGGTGCTAATTGTTAGCCTTTTTCTTGGTACCACGTGTAGTGTGTGAAATTTCCAATTTCGCAGGGGAATCTGAAGGAAAGCTGGAGGAACGTCGTGAAGATCTCTCTCAAGGAGCCTACCCCCACATCCTTAGAGAAATGAACAACCATTTTTGTTATGTGTATCGAATCACCAGTGTCTCACCCCTTTCAAATCAAACCCTGTACTCAGTCTTTTGTGGCCAGGTAAGAGTCATTGATTAAAGTGTTTCCTATGTGGGGCTCATAATTTCTTTTCCAGATGGAAAATTTGTGTTATTGTTTGTGTACGTGTTTGTTTTGAGCTTCACCTAAAAAATAACCAGAGTTGGGTGGCAGGTGCTTTTTCATTTAGAAAGCACCTTTTAGAATTCTAAGGAAAGTGTCAGGATCCCTTTTCAGGTGCTGCTCATTTGTGGCACTGATTTTTTTTAAAAATATTTTATTTATTAGAGAGAGAGAGAGAAGAGAGGGCAAGTACAAGTGGGTGGAGGGGCAGAGGGAGAAGTAGATTCCCTGCTGAGGCAGAGAGCCCAATGCAGGATTTGATTCCAGGAATCTGAGATCATGACCTGAGTCCAAGGCAGATGCTTGACCGACTGAGCCACCCAGGTCCCCCACTGGATGTGTTCTTGGAAAGTTTTTACATTTTTCCTTCCTTCCTCTTCCTCTCCCTCCATCCCCCCTCCTCCTGCCCTCTTTCCCTCTCTACTTCCCTCCCTCCTTCCATCCTTCCTTTCTCAACTTACATTTTACATGAACTACAGGAAGCTGCTATTCAAAGGAATAACCTGATAAATCCTCCAGGAAAAAACTGTCAAGAAAAAAGTCAAGAAAAAAGATTTTCTCTTTTTGGTAAATCTGGTTTTTTTTTTGTTTGTGTTTTAGTGTTAGGCTTGAGTATTGACTCAAAGTCCCCTGAAAAGTTAGGAAGAGGGAGCCTTACATCTGGAGAATTCATATCTTGCTCTAAAGTTTCACTTTCTAGGACACATTTGTAAGAGGAGACTAGTTTCTTTGAATTGTAGTTTAATCCACTCCTGTCATCTACCCCTCCCCGCCCCCACCTTTTCTCCAGTGGTGCTTTAATATATTTATATGAGGAACAAAACCTTCCTCAAATATTTCTCTGAAATATTTGCTTTAATTAAATACACTCTGCAGTGGTGCTTTAGTTAAATACATTCTGCAGATACGACTGCCAAAACCAGATTTAAAATGAGCTAGAAGGGTGCCCTGGTGAAATGCTCATGTGGACTGAGGGAGCGCAAGGAGGCTGGGCCCGGGTGATGTGGGGCTGGAGATAGGCTTGAGCAGAGGGGCCTCAAAACGGGAGCCTTGGTCTTTCCTTCACATTACAACCTGGCTTTCCTCTACTATACCCTAAATCCCTTTTTGTTTTCACAGGATTCAGTGAGAGTCAAATTTCCTTCTTTCATTATGATCACAGGAATTGGTTTGTTAGGTAAATTCAGAAAACAACATTAATAATTAAAGGAGGAAAAAATCCTACAAAAACAATAAAACAAAGTTCATTTATTTTCTCTTCTCAGACTTTAAGCCAAGTAAACACAACAAGCATTTCATCCACTTCTGGAAAACACAAATGCTCAATTACACTTGCTTATCTGTTCTGGGTGTGTCTGGGACTATAGTTGTCAGTTTGCTATTTTGACGACTAGTAGTCATCAAAAGTAAAAAAAATACCATGTTACATTAAGGCTGTGACACTGTTCTCAGAAAAGGACCACTTAAAAAAGGACATAAATAGCTAGAAGAAACCCAGTTTTAGTGGATGTGTATCCCATACGAGTTATTGTTCAAATATACACCATGACTTCACTGTTTATTTTTGTTTTTCAATTTTTAAAAAACATTTTTATTTATTAGAGAGAGAGAGGGAGCATGAGCAGCAGGGTGGGCAGCGGCCAGGGAGGAGCAGAGGGAGGAGGGAGAAGTAGCTCCCTCCTGAGCAGGGAGCTGGATATGGGACTCTATCTCAGGACCCTGGGGTGATGACCTGAGCCAAAGGCAGACGTTTAACTGACTCAGCCACCCAGGTGCCCCAGTTCAATTTTTATGAAATGGTTTGAGCATAACTCCTTGATTCAGTTTAGGGATAAGATCTTAAATGCCCATTCTTTTCTGTTTTTTGTTTTGTTTGGCAAATCTTTTTCTAACTTTCTGATTAGCTAACTCTGTTGTTTAAATTATCCTTATTTTACCTTTTTATTCCTCAAGGAATTGTTTCCATTTTGAGGAATCATATTGGGACCAAGATTGCAGTTGAGAAATTTTGCTTTTGGGGTATATAATGATGTGAATAATTTTGTGATGAATTGGGATTTCTTGGGGAAGATCTGTGTCATTAAACATGATAAAAATTCCTACCTGTCTTGCTTTGATTTATTATTCCTTTTTTGACTTTCACAGTTGCAGATCTGTCTAAACCTAGACCATATTTTCCAAGCAGGTTTGAGGGGGTCTGGGTTTGCAGAGGCTCCTGGGAAAATCTCATGGGCCCTCCATGTAAAAGTCATTGTACAAAGAAGCCATTTCCCTAAGATCACTTGACTGACCCAAAGTTACCTGAAACCTACAGACTCTGAATTATAAATAAGATTTAAAAAATGAGAGTGTACATGATATGTTTAACATAAAAGAAGGTGGTTGATTTTAAATGCGTAACTGAGAGGATTTATGAGTTATATGTGCACATTCAGCTGAGCTCCTGAATGCCGGTCGCTCTTAACTTATGGTGGCCATAGCTCTACTCAATTAGTTCCATTAAAGGAGCCCTCTGGCCTCTCTGAGGGCAGCCCATGTGTGACCAGTGATCCAATGGGCACTGCTGTCCTTCTCTAAATAGGTGACCCATCCCAGCACTCCTGGGGACATGCAGGTTTGGAGAGGACCGCCTCCGGGAACCTTGCTGGCAGTGAGAAAAGCTGCACCCCCAGGCTCCCTAGGTCTGCTCCCACTGACCCCTCCACGCTGGGTCTAGGGGCAGCTGGAGCTATTTCGTTCATCAGAACAAAGAGCCTGTGCAAAATTTGGCAAAAACCGAGTCATGTCTAGGACTAGAGCTTTTCCTTGGTGCAAATGGGTCATTTTCAGGATGGGTTGTCGAAGCTGCTTCAGCAGAGTAATGAGCTCCCAGTGTGAAAGTTTCCCCTTGGGATTCTGTATCTTTTAGAGTGATCCTCCAGCACTCCTGTAAGTATGCATTTTTCTTATCTTTATTTTAGAAGTACCCTGTAGCCCATGGTATAGTATCAATCCTCTGCATCTACCTGTAAGAATCACCTACTGGGGCTCCTTTGTTCTCTGTGGCTCTGTGGTGGCCACAGCTTTGCCTCTGATAGGACAGACAATAAACATAATATATGGCTGGATTTGCTATGTCTGTGTGGGAGGGTCACACAAGGGTGAGTGGTGGGGACTCTTCATTTCAACACCAGAAACCCCAAGGTGGCAGCACTGAACACCACCATGGCCTGCCCCACATATGGTGAAGGGCATTTGGGGGCTGCTAGACTGCTGAGTCCCCAGAAGTAGGACTTTCTTTTTCTTTTCTTTCTTTGTTTTTTTTTTTGGGGGGGGAGGGGGGGTAAAGATTTATTTATTTTAGAAAGAGAGAGCATGAGTGGGAGGGGCAGAGAGAGAGAGAGAGAGAATCTCAAGCAGACTCCATGCTCAGCACGGAGTCCAACTAGGGGCTTGATTTCACAATCTTGAGAACACAGCCTGAGCGCCAAAATCAAGAGTCGGATGGGGCCAGCAAGGTGCCCCCAGAATTAGGATTTTTAAGGGAAGAGGGAGAAGACAGACCTCTGGCAAGGTAGGGAGTTTGTTCGAAGGGAAGAGAGTTGAAGGGACTCGTGTTGGGTCTGGGGCCTTTGGCTTGTGATTGGTTGGGATGCTTCTGAACCAGCCAGGCTGTGTCACTGTGTGTCCTGCATGCCTTGAATGAGTGTGGAGGGCGATTTATTCTAGGTTCTTCCACAGAGGAGGCCAGGACAGGGGCAAGACTGAGGGAGAGCTACAGTCTTGGAAAGTCCAACTTTGGGAGATTTGGGATCCTAAAGAAATGGAATAAAGCATTTTTCCCCTCTTCCTGCCTGCTCTCTTTCCATTTTTTCATTCCTTTGTTGACAGCCTCGGTTTGCCAGCGCTATATCAAGTGCTCTGCAAGGGCATTGTAGGGAGGGCTCTGGAGTGAGAGCACCTGTATTTGAATCCTGCTTCTGCCATGAAGTAAGTGACGGGCAAAAAGTGACTTAGAATCTCTTTTTTGTCTTAGTGTCCAGTCTGTGTGTAATGGAGGCAGTTACAGTATCTGTTTCATAACGTTACAGTTGTGAGCAGATGAGTTAGCATATTGAAAGCCCTTTATATCAGTGCCTGGCACAAAATAAATCTCAGTAAGTGCCAGCTGCTATTATTTGCATCTCATTTAATTACTTGAGGAAGGCATTTGTCCTCCCCCCAACTTTCTTTTTTTTTTTTCTTTTACTAAGGATACTGAGGCTCAGAAAAGCTAAGTAGTGTCAAAGCCAATTTCCAAACCCTAGCCTGTTTTGTCTCTAAACCGCATACTTTTTCTACCACTTCCTGCCACCCCCTTTGGTTGTCACCTGATTATCCCTGAGGTTTGTACCTATTGGATAATTCAACCTAAGGGGTTTGAAAAAAGGAACTCAGAACATTCCACTAGAGTGACAGGGCAACTAAGGTCTCTTGACAGAAGTTGGAACAAGGGTAACCAGTTCTTGTTTAGGGCAACAAGAGGTGCTTTCTGCTCTGCTTTCCTGTCACTGGAATATTATGTCTGTAAATAGCATTTTTAGAAAGCTAGCTCCTTTCCCCTGTCCCCAATTAAAAATCCCTGTTTCCTTTTCCTCCTCGAACTGACACTTACTTAAATTGGTATCTTGAACTGAGAGAAATATCACACCTGTTTCAGTGGGGTGACTCACAGGGGCAGATTGTGGGTAATAGGTGTCATTGCTGCAAGTACTAGATTCACAGTGAGAAAATTCGCCATCGTGAAGGTTCATATGTCATTGCATAAGGGAAGTTCAGCAGGGCGAAGGATACCATCCTTTGTTTCTTTGTTTGTTTGTTTGTTTGTTTGTTTTGGATACCATCTTTTGTTCATTGATTTGTTTGGTCTCCCAGTCCTGATGGTTCACTAAATTGATTCCACAGTCTCATATGGAATCACTCAATTTGTATTTATTAAGCTCCTTCTATGTGCTTAGTATTGTATTGTGCCGTGTGGGGCGGGGCAGGAGATGAGCTATGTAAAGAGTAGAAGATACAGCCTGTGCCCTCTCGGAGTCTCTGGACTTTACTACGGCAATGAGATGTGGCAAGTGTGACTCTCAGAGGGTGCTGCAAACTCCGATGCCTTCATGACCAGGCAGGATTCGTGACTGTCAGAAGCAGTGGGGCCTGAAATAACCATGAGTGATGGGAACTGGGTGAAATGGAGAGTACAAGTCCGCTTCCCGCAAGGTGTTCAAATTATTCAAGTTCAAATCTAAAACAACAAAAGGCTCTGTGATCTCATAAAGCTGATCTGAAGCTGAATCTTGCCTGTAGCCATGTGTTTTGACTTCTATTTAAGAATATCGAATAATGAGGGGCACCTGAGTGACTTGGTCGGGTAAACATCTGACTCTTGGTTTCCACTCAGGTTCTCTTGGGGTCGTGAGATTGAGCCCCACACCGGGCTCTGCACTCTCTATCTCTCTGCCCTTCCCTCTGCTGTCTCTCTCTCTCTCAAATAAATAAAATCTTTAAAAAATATCAAAAATGATACTGAATTATTATCAATGGTTTGTGGAACTCAATCTTATTATGTTATAATCAAGTCTTAAATTAATAAGGCAAAAAAATAAGGCAGTATCTGATTATGGACCAAGATACTGCTACTTCTCTGGGTTCTGTGAGGTTAGAAATAATATTAGAAATGATGAGGTCTTCGGGCTGAGGGCCAAGAATATTTGACAGTAAGGAATAGGAAGACCAGGTGGAGAGGAGGTTTGGGAAAAGTGAGGAAGTTGGAATCTAATGGAAGATCTATGTATGGAGAAGGAGGAAATATCCTCTAGGGATATCTTCTGAAGTGTCTTAAATATTAGGCCCCATATTTTATGCTTTATGCTATAGACAGTAAGAAGCCATTAGAGTTTGAGATAGGAAAGCAGGCTATTCATCTGATGATTATTTATTCAGGGTGGTTTGGGAGTGGGTAGAGGCTGGCAAGAGGGAGGCTATGACAAAGCCATTGAAGAAATCTGGAAATAGAATCTGGACTGGGTGGGAGGGTCATAGAGAAGAAAGGGGCCATTAACTGTCAGGGGTGGGAAGAAATAATCAAGCAGGTTATTTTAATGGTGCTTTAATGGTGCGTGGGGTGCAGGGATGGGGAGACTGGCCCCTTTAAGTCAGCTGGACTGGGCTGAGTTGCGAAGTGAAGGTGAATTATTTAATCAACAGGAATGAAGTATTGATTGAGGGAATAATTACTCTGCCAACATAAGGACACAGTGTCCTTTATTTTACAGATTTGCATTCTCCGTGACCTGAGTGAGATGAACCTCAGGACTAAGGATAAAAGAGGAGGCCAAGTCAAACCTTTTGGGGAGGGATTTTTTTTTTCATAGTGTGTTTTTGGCTGTAGGGCCAGAGCAGGGAACTTTCAGGATTACCGCAGGGTGGGATGCTCAGAGGCAGTGGGGGCCTTCTCTTGGATTTAGGTGGGGGTTTTTGTTATTCTTCTGAATCTTCTTCCTACTGTGAAGGTTTCATTGTTGTAAATAGAATTTAGAGGCTTATGAAGATGTATATTGCTTATTCAAGAAGAACACGGGAAGAGAAGACGCAGGGATGCACTATGCCCAGTTCTCATGTCTGAACAGAGGCTCAGTCTTGCCTCACTTCACAAAGAGGCAGCGCTGTACTCAGGGGCTCCCACCTGCCACCAAAGTGGAGGGATTTCAATAAATGAGTAAATCTCTGTAGACCTGCCTTGCAACCTCAAACCTTTTGAGGTTAAAGAGGGAAGACACTGTTATGATATTAGGTTTCTGTGGAAATAAAGGCAAATTTTGAAAACACAGTAGCCAATTAAAAAAAAAAGATTTGATTTACTTATTTGAGAGCATGAGAGGGAGAGCTAGCAAGCAAGCATGAGGAGGGGGAGGGGAAGAGGGAGAGGAAGAAGCAGACTCCCCACCGAGCAGGGGGCCCGACACGGGTTCAAACCCAGGCCCCCAGGATCCTGACCTGAGCTGAAGGCAGACGCTTAACCACTGAGCCACCCAGGTGCCCCCACAGTAGCCAATTTTGAGAAGAAAAACTCGGAGAAAAATTTACAAGATTGAGCTGGGACAAGTTCAATTTGAAAAGCTGCTGGAGAGGTCCAAGGGAAGTGCCAGTAGAAGTTGGGAATGTGGAGCTGACATTTGGCTGGAGGTCAGGGAAGCCACTAAGAACGGCTATAGATTTGGTGGACTCCCATCTGGGTAATTACCTGCGTAGTCCTGGTGCTTGAAGCCATAATAATGAGTTTCTGGTGGAGAGAGACCAGGAGGAGATAGAATTTGTTTGTTCAAACCACAAATGTTCGAGGGGCCGCTGTGCATTCGGCATAGGCTGAGTGGTGGGCAGGGGGAGCAGCCAGAGGAGGCTGCCGACGTGATTGCAGGATGACAGGAGGGCATCGGGCAGCCCCCCTAATGTCCTGGTACTCAAGTGGGGAGAGCGTGGTGAAAACAAGCCAACGAACAAGGACAAATAGTGCATTAAAGTATAAGCTGGCCACTGAGAACATGCCCACTGGGTTTCCCAAGCAGGGCGCTGGTTTACCTTGGGGTTCCTGGAGAGCTATCAGGGTGCAGGCCAGGCTGCAGGGGATTGAGGTGCCAGGGGGTGGGAGGCAGGGGAGGCTGAGCACGAGGACCGCTGTGCAGCGCCCGAACTTCAGCAAGAAAGGGAAGGAGAAATTGGGTGCCCGATTTCATTCTGCTGCCTTCCCTGGTTGGAACAGGCAAGAACCCTTGGGGGATTAGGTTTTGAATGAAAGATTTGAAAGTGATCCGAAGTAAGGATCTGAAAACACGGTATCAACTACAAGGGAGGTCAGGTGGGGTGGGCAGGGGGTGTGGGAGATCCTACAGACGCACTTTGATCTTTGCTAGATTGGGAGAATGAGGAGGGGGCAGTTTGAGTAAAATTGATCCTCACAAGTAAAATGACAGATGCTTTAAAAAAAAAAAAGGAATAACTTTTAAAGAGGTGATGCTTGGGTGCTTTCATGCATTGCCTTTTTCCTTTGTAGGCATTTTTTCCCAGCTTTATTGAGATATAATGGACAAATAAGATTGTACTATGTGATCATTCAATATGTATATACATCGTGAACAGAGTCGCACCACTGAGTTAATGAACACATCCATCACCTCATATTTCCTTTCCTTTTTTTTTTTGTAAGAACTCATAAAGTTCTGCTCTCTTTGTAGATGTCCATTATACAGGACAGTGCTCAAGTAGTCACCATGTTGTACTTTAGATGGAAGTTTGTACCCATTTACCAACCACTCCCCAGCCACTGACAAACCATCATTCTACTCTGTTTCAGATTCCACATGTAAATGATACCATGCAGCATATTTTTCTTTCTGTCTGACTTATTTCACAGCATAGAGCCCTCTAGGTTCATCTGTGTTACTGCAAGTGGCAGGGTTTCCTTCTTTTGGTTTTAAGATTGAATAATATTCCATTGTGTGTATATACCACGTTCATTTTACCTGTTCACCCATCCATGGACATTTAGGTGGCTTTCACACGTTGGCTATTGTGCAGAATAGTGCTGCAATGAACATGGGAGTGTAGATATCATTGAGGTGGTGATTTAATTTCCTTTGGAAATGTACCCTGAAATGGAATTGCTGGGTAGCAGGGTGGTTCTACTTTTAATTTCTTATTTTTTAAAAGATTTTATTTATTTACTCATGAGAGACACAGGTAGAGGGAAAAGCAAGCTCCCTGCGGGGAGCCGGATGCAGCACTTGATCCCAGGACCCTGGGATCACGACCTGAACCGAAGGCAGACGTTCAACCACTGAGCCACTCAAGTGTCCCTTCCCAACAGCATTTATTGAGGACACCATTTTTTTTCTCATTGTATAATCTTTGCTCCTTTGTCAGAAATTAATTGAATATATACATGGATTTATTTCTGGTCTCCTATTTGGTTTCATTGATCTGTGTGTCTGTTTTTATGCCAATTCCATACTATTTTGATTCCTATAGCTTTGTAATGTTTGAAATCAGGATGAGTGATGGCTCCATCTTTATTTTTCTTTTTCAAGATTGCTTTGACTATTTGGGGGTGTTTTGTGGTTCCATACGGAAAGAGAAGATTGTTATTTCTATCTCTAAAAAATATACCATTGGAATTTTATTGGGAATTGGGTTAAATCTATAAAAAGCTTTGGGTTGGGGATCCCTGGGTGGCGCAGCGGTTTGGCGCCTGCCTTTGGCCCAGGGCGCGATCCTGGAGACCCGGGATCGAATCCCACGTCAGGCTCCCGGTGCATGGAGCCTGCTTCTCCCTCTGCCTGTGTCTCTGCCTCTCTCTCTCTCATTCTATGTGACTATCATAAATAAATAAAAATTAAAAAAAAAAAAAAAGCTTTGGGTTGTATGGATATTTTTAAAAATCTTAATTCTTCCAATCTATCAGCCTAGAATCTTTGCATTTATTTGCGTCTCTTTCAATTTCTTTCATCAGTGTTTTAGTTTTCAGAATATAGGTCTTACACCTCCTTGGTTAAATTTATTCCTAAGTAATTTATTCTTCTTGATGCTAGTGTAAATAGAATTGTTTTCTTAATTTCTTTTTCTAATAATTTGTTGTTAGTGTATAGAAACTCAACTGATTTTTGTGGATTGATTTTATGTTCTATCATTTTACTGAATTTGTTTATTTTAGCTTTTTGGTGGTGTCTTTTGGGTTGTCTATGTATATAATATCATCTGTAAACAGTTAATTTTACTTCTTCCTTTCTGATTCTGATGCCTTTTATTTCTTTTTCTGGCCTACTTGCTCTGACTAGGACTTCTTCTTCTTCTTTTTTTTTTAAAGACTTTATTTATTTATTCATGAGAGACACACACACACACACAGAGGCAGAGATACAGGCAGAGAGAGAAGCAGGCTCCACTCAAGGAGCCCAACGTGGGACTCAATCCTGAGACTCCAGGATCACGCCCTGGGCTGAAGGTGGCGCTAAACCGCTGAGCCACCCAGAGATCCCGACTAGGACTTCTTATACTATGTTGAATAACTGTCTTGTTCCTTATATTAGAGGAAAAGCTTTTCACCATTGAGGATGATGTCAGTTATGGGCTTGTCATATATGGCTGTTATTATGTAGTGCTATGTTCCTTCTATATGTTGAGAGTTTATCATGAAAGGATGTTGAATTTTGTTGAATTTTTTTCCTGCATATTGAGATGGCCATATGATTGTTATCCTTCGTGTTGTTACTGTGTTTCACACTTACTGATTTGTGGATGTTGAACCATCCTTATATCTCAGGAATAAATCTCACTTGATCGTAGTTTATCAACCTTTTTAATAAATGTGCTGTTGGATTCAGTTTGTTAACATTTTGTTGAGGATTTTTGCATCTATGTTCATCAAGGATATCAGCCTATAATCTTCTTTTCTTGTAATGTCCTTGTCTCCCTCTGATTTCAGGGTAATTCTGGCCTTGGAAAATGAATTTGAAAGTATTACCTCCTCTTCTAGTTTTAAGATTTTATTTAAAAAAAAGATTTTATTTAGTTATTGAGAGAGAGAGAGCATGTGTATGAGCAGGGGGAGGGGGAGGGTCAGAGGGAGAAGCAGACTCTCCACTGAGCAGGGAGTCCAATGCATGCTCAATCGCAGGACCCTGGGATCACGATCTGAGAAGACACTTAACCGACTGAGCCACCCAGGTGCCCTTCCTCTTTTATTTTTTTGTAAGAGTTTGAGAAGGATTGGTGTTATTTTTTTATTTTTTATTTTGTTTCAAGTTTTTATTTAAATTCTAGTTAGTTAACATATAGTGTAATATTAGTTTTAGGAGTGGAATTTAGTTTTAGAGTGGAATTTAGAGATTCATCACTCACTATAATACCCAGCGCTCATCACAAGTGCCTTTCCTAACCCCTATCACTCGTTTAATCCCCTCCCCTCCATCAACCCTCTGTTCTCTATATAGTTGAGTCTGTTACATAGTTTGCCTCTCTCCTTTTCCCTCTATGTTCATCTCTTGTTTCTTAAATTCCACAACGAGTGAAATCATAGGGTATTTGTCTTTCTCTGACTGATTTCATTTGGCACAATACACTCTAGTTCCATCCACTTTGTTGCAAATGGCAAGATTTCATTCTTTTTTATGCCTGAGTAATATTCCATTGTATATATACCACATCTTCTTTATCCATTATTCATCTGTCAGTGGACAATTAGACTCTTTCCATAGTTTGGCTATCATTGATAATGCTCTGGGATGCCTATGTCCCTTTGATCAGTATTTTTGTATCCTTTGGGTAGGACTAGTATTCTTTAAAAATCTGTTAGATTCACTAGCAAAGCTACCTGGACCTGGACTTTTCCTTGATGGGAGGTTTTTGATTATCTTTGCTTTCCATTTTCATGGGATTTTTAGGCATGTTAAAGCACCACTTTGGGACGCCTGGGTGGCTCAGCAGTTGAGCATCTGCCTTCAGCCTAGGGCGTGATCCTGGAGACCTGGGGTTGAGTCCCACTTCAAGCTCCCTGCATGGAGCTTCTCCCTCTGCCTGTGTCTCTGCCTCTCTCTCTGTCTCTCTCTCATGAATAAATAAAATCTTAAAAAAATAATAAAGCACCACCTCAATGGTTAGGAACACAGGCTTTAGATCCAATTTGAGTCCCACTATGTGAACTTGGGCAAGTCACTTCATCTCTCCAAGCCATAGTTCCCTTATCTGGAGAATGGAGGGTAATGATACCTGCCTATTAGGAGTGTTGAGAAGGATAAATGCCATTAAGCATGTAGAATATTCTGGACAGCGTCATGCACACAGTTAACACTTGGTAGGTGTTAACAATGATTATTATGTGTCTTGAAAATTTTAGGCTTCCCCAAACTTAAAGTTAGCACTCCTGGCCTTCTCTGGCTCTCAGTATTTGGTGAAGAATGTTGACACTGGAGCCAAATTGCTGTGTGATCTCTCTTGTGTGATCTGGGGCAGGCGAACCTTTTGTACTAGTTTCCTCATCATTAGAAAGGAGGGTAATAACAGTACCGACTTCATGATGTTGAGGTTAAATGAGTTAATATTTGTTTTTGTTTATTTAATGAGGGTTACTATTTGTTAAGTGCTAAGAACAGTGCTTGCCACACAGTCACTGCTACACAAACATTTGTCAAGTAAATAAAAATGAGCTTCCTCTCTGTTGTTGCTGTTTGTTTTTCTGGAGTCATGACATCCCATCCTTCTCTGCACTCATCCTGGCAGGGACAACTCCTCACTTAGTACCTGCAGCAGTTGGTTCAACATCTTAAAAGAAATTGGACCTGGGGGACCTGTGTGGCTCAGTCGGTTAAGCAGCTGACTCTTGGTTTTGGCTCAGGTCATGATCTCAGGGACATGGGATCGAGCCCCACGTGGGTCTGCTTGAGGCTCTCTTCCTGTACCTCTGGCCCTCCCTCCTCAAATAAATTTAAGAAAAAAATTGGACGTTTATTTGCCTTAGAGGGTCATTTTTTAAAACATTTTATTTATTTATTCATTCATGAGACACATACACACACACACACACACACACACAGAGAGAGAGAGAGAGAGAGAGAGGCAGAGACACAGGCAGAGAGAGAAGCAGGCTCCATGAGGGAGCCTGATGCGGGACTCGATCCTGAGGCTCCAGGATCACACCCTGGGCTGAAGGCAGGAGCTAAACCACTGAGCCACCCAGGATCCCCAAGAGGGTCATTTTTATAAAAGGTGATGATGCCCAGGAACGGGGTAGGTGACTGTCTGCTTGGAATGGAATGGGAGCAAACTTCCTCAGTGCCAGTCTGTATCCTTGCAGCCTGAGGCTGTCTTGTTTGCTCTTCTGATTTCTCATCAGCTACAGGTGGCATGTTTTTCTGACTTAACTGGCCCCTCTTGACCCAGCAAAGAGCTTTGAGTTTGTGTGTGCTTAATGTGAAGTTGACACAGTCTTGTCTGTTTTATCCTTTCTGGCTAAATTAGGAAATGGAGGATTAGTGCATAAGCCCTGGGAATTAAAGCCATTTTGGGGTGCTGGGAAGACAAAAGCAAGTGTTGGGGAAGCATCAGCCACTGTTTCTCTTGCTAACTGTTTTTTTTTTTTTTTTTTAATAACAAGTATGAGCTCCACAGCTATTCTCTGAGCCTCATCAGATCCACACAGTTTCCTAAAGACCTGGAAATTTTGTTATCCACAGATTCATTCTGGAGAATCTTATTTTTTTCTTTTCTCCAAAGTCCTCAGTTCAGACAAATCATTCTGTGGGCCTCTAATTATTCTTGCTAAGCTAAGCAGATGACCTTGGAAATACAGGGACTGCTTAAATGAAAATTATATTTGAATACTTGGAGGAAGATCAAAATCCTCTTTATTTTATTTTTTAAAGATTTTATGCGTTTATTCATGAGAGACACAAAGAGAGAGAGGCAGAGACACAGGCAGAGGGAGAAGCAGGCTCCCTGCGGGGAGCCTGATGTCAGACTCAATCCCAGGCCTCGGGATCACGACCTGAGCCGAAGGCAGACGCTCAACCACTGAACCATCCAGGCGTCCCTCAAAGTTATCTTTAAAACGTACATGCCTTCGGCACTTTCTTAAGGCATGTCCATAAGATGAAGCACCCGTGCAATGATGGAGTGGTGCCTTTTCTTCGGCGACTGTCCTCCTGGGACCAACCACTCAATTCATTTCAACTGGGCTTACCCTCATCTTGGAAAACATATTTTTCTACAGGGTCCTGACAACATAAGGCAGATCTTGGCTAATACCAGATTTTCAAACTCCTCATTTTGGCTCCTGGCAGCCAGACCTTTGACTCTGGAATGCCCAGATGATGCAGGCTTGCTTTGCATTCCCTCAGATGCCCTGAAGTGCAGAAGGAGGATGTGATGTCCTCATAAGGTAGCAAATACCTTTTCTGAGTCACGGAGGCATGGTGATATCAGAGCTGGCTCCAGTCTGTCAGGAAAAGGCATCTTCTTGGAGGGAAAATGGGAGTGAGTAGATGGGAATGGTGCTGGGATTGGGATCCAAACACTACCACTCAGGAGTCTGGTGGATTCTGTATATTAGTTTCAGGATTTCTTTGCCTCCATCTTTTGATAAACGGTACTCTTGTGGCGCAAGCTTCTCTATGGGTAATAGCCTCAGGAAAAAAAAAAAAAAAAAAAGCAAAATAGCTTTTGCTCTTCCGAGGCCAGAGCTTCCCAGCTCCAGTCTAGCAAGGTGCTCTAGAGATCAGTGAACTCTCTCTAGATGAGGCCTCTGCTTTCCTCCAACAAGAGTAACAAGAATAACAAAACAACAAAAGGGCTATTGATTTTATCTGGGCTCAGGAGGTTTACTAATAACTGTACTGAACCTTGTGATACTTTATAAATGGGCAGGCCCAAGTGGAGATTTGTAGAGGAAACCAGAAACATCTCCATAATCCTGGAGAGACAGCCTCCAAATCACACGTGGCATTGGATTTTCCTAGTGAGACAGGAAGTGGGACATTAATTGTGGAATTAGATCTTACTGCTTACTTAGGAGTTTTGTGGTTTACTTAGCCTAGGCCACTGGGAAATGCCCCCAAGGGCCTCCCATCTGTGGTCAATAACTTCGTACACTCAGGTGCAGTCACCTAATTCAATATATACAGATCAATATGTTGTTCCCAAAGCTAATTTAACAACACTGACTTCTGATTGTTTATCTTAAGTGGCTTTCACTTAAACAGTCTAAGATTTCAGGGGAGGGAGGCATGCTTCCCAGGATAGGGGGTATTAAGAAGCCCCATGTGGGGCCCAGAACAAAGTCTACTTCCAGCAGGTGGAGACAGTTACGTGAGATTTATGGACCAAGATGATAAACGTGAACTTCATGTCTTACTGTGATTTCAGAACATCTCAGCCTCACACATGCAGACTGAGCACTTCAAATCCTGCCGTGTGTCTCAGAGCACAGAAAAGATTGTGAACACTTACCGTTGCTTAATCCGCATGTGATCTTTTACAAGATGAAATATTCTAGATCTTACTACTGTTTTTGTGAAAATATCCCAGTTTCAGAAAGGGCTTTCCCCCTTTATACATTTTTTTTGTAAATATTTTATTTATTTGAGAGAGAAATATGGACAGCAGGCATGAGCAAGGGGGAGAGGGAGAAGCAGACTCCCCACTGAGTAGGGAGTCTGATGTGGGGCTTGATCCGAGGACCCTGGGATCACTACCCTAGCCAAAGGTAGATGCTTAGCCGACTGAGCCACCCAGGCACCAAGCTTTTTCCTTTATAGAATGGAGTTTGCTTATTAAGTCTCAGTAGGTTGGATTTATTGTTTGCTCTAATAACCCCGGTAAGGCCAAGTGGTAAGAGCTGTAATCCTCAACTGTAATGTCAGTGGCAAGGGCCCTAAAACATCTGAACAGCTGGTAAAGCTGCATGTCTGTGGATTCTCCATGGGAGGTGAGTATATGGCATTTACTAAACATATTATGTGCTAAATGCATCACATCCATTTCCTTATTGAATACTTAAGGCAGTCTCACGAGACAAGATTTGTTATCCTCATTTCACAGGATAAGAACCAAGGCTTAGATCATTGGCAAGAGTCCCAGAGCTGATTCGGTACCAGAGTTGTGTGCCCACTCACTGGTTTCTATGGGCCCTTGCTGGGCAGTTAAGAGAACACGAAATATCGATCCTGTTGCATAGAATCTTCTTGGCATTCTACCAAGGCTCTGCATGATCATTTCCTCCTTCTGTTCCAAGAAGGAGGATTCTTAACACCTGCAAAGCCAACACCATTGCTGGCTCACCGCCTGATTATAAGCCAGACAGTTTTCTCAAGCTATCCTAAGAATGGGGTGTGTTTTTAATAAATGGCCTGGTGCCCGGTGGACTCACAAAGATTTGTTGAGAAATAATCATTTATTAGAGCTGGTAACACTTCCTCTGTACGTGAGTATACTTTGGGCAAGATCAAAGTCATATGAGGACCCTGCTCAGGTGTACTAACTCTCCCAAACAAATCTCTAAGTAGTTGGGCTGGGTGTTTTATCCCATGTTCCCTAAAGAGGTCACTATCCTCAATTAGTCTGGCCAGGTAGTGATCAGCTCTCTGTGAAACAGGTGTCCTCTCTTGGTAGGTTAGGGAGTTGTCTATTTACGTGTTGTCTGTCATAGGCTAGTAAGTCCACCAGCAGAACCGTGTCATGACTCAGGTTCTGGGCAGGGTGTGGAATCCCTGAATATAGCATTTGTGGTTTATAGGCACATTTCAGAGGGCAGGATTGGTTCTTCAGTGAAACCAGGGCACCATCATATGGAGATAAGACGACTTCTCAGTATAGTAACTTCTAGCCAAATTATACCTTCCCTTCCACCTCAGTGATATAATAGGGATGAACTGTTCATCACTTACGGTTCTGTATTTCAGCCCTATCATCCCCACGGATTCACATGAAGAACCAAGAAGAGTACTTTTCCCCAAGGCCTGCTTTTTCATTCTTGAGTGTAAACAGTTTTGAAAACAATCATCTGTTGACAGTCTGAATCAACTGACCATGTCTCCACCTTCCCACACCCCTTCTGAGTAAAAAGAAGAGATAAAGAATAAGGCTGGGAAGGAGGAAGGGCAGAAGTATTTATTGAGACTGAAATGGAACATCGTTCTCTTTAATGAGTTAACAGCACAGTGTGTTAAGAGGCTCGTTACAAACTCACTCCAAAATAAGGATGACCTGCAGTTCACGAACAGCTCTGCCAACTCCCGTGCCTTAGATCCGAGCAAACTGCCAAGGGGGTAGGACCTTTCAGCCCATGACAAATTATGGATTCAACTGCATCGATATTTAGATTTACTTCCACTGCACAACATCAGTATTTCCCTTTGAAGACTCACATTGAATCACTGGTCCACATTTATGATGTGTACACGACAATCTAGGATCATTCCCTTATAGCTTGCAGGGTACAGGTAGTCAACATTGAGCATTTGTTTACTTTTCCACCATCTTTGGCACAGTTTCTGGTTTTCTTAAATATAAAAAAGCACAGGTTTAAATTGGCTATACTGCAGAAACGTGACTATTTTGGGTCTCCGTGTAAATACAAGTTTTTATGTTAAGTGTTATTTTTAAGATGAGTGCTGAAGCACAGATTTTAATAAACTATTTCCATAAATTAGCATAAGAAGGGAAATTGATTGTAATGACCAGGGCTGAGATTACTAGACTACTAGTTGGAACCATCCTCCCTTGAGGAGGAGATGAGTTTCATACAATGGAAGAATTTCCCTGAACCACTCATAACCAAGATCTCATGTTGTGGGACTTCCTTTGCAAGAAGACACTGGCCAACGTGACTTGTTCAGTCCATCAGATCCATATTAAAATACAACTTAGCTGGTAGCTTGCCACTGTTGTCTAGGCCCTAATGGGTACAAAAGGGCAAAGTCCTGTCATTTTTAAGTGGGTCTAGTTGATCTTGGAAGAATGAAGCCTTCCAATTGGATAAAAACACATCCAGCCTTGTATGAGTGACACCTTTGTATACAATCGTATATAGAACTGATATGGATTCCCTCCCAGCAGCAGAATTGGGGGGTTGTAGATAAATGGTGATGCCACCTTGAAGTATCTCCATAATACATATCTGCTTTGAGGCTGACACACAGACGTGGAACAATCAGACAACATGATATTTCATTCTTGTGCTCCTGAGAGAGGAGTTTGGATAAGCCCCAAAGCAGATCTGGATTGAGATCATAGTTATTATTCAAGTACAAGGAAAGCTCTTTATTTCACATTGACAGTTCAATTCTGATCTCTGTCTGGCAACTTATATGAAAATAATAAATATATACATATATATATATATATATCTAGCTCTATACTGAACACTGGGGTAGGAGTTACCAGTGTCCCAATACAGTACATTGAAAAAAGAACTTTCCCACAAAACCCCACACCCATCTTAAAACTCTGATTGCAGAATTGTGCTGGTCTGTTTTCTTTCAAAGTTGTTTCTTTGAAATTGGCTGGAGATAAGTTAAAAATGGACAATTTGGCACATTAATGGGGGAGGGTGTTTATATGCATTATAATCTATAAAAATGTGAGAAGTCAAAGGAAATCCATGCCAATAGAAAGCCTGAGTAAAAATTTGTAATCAGAGCGTATTTTTTTAAAAACTCAAAACATTGGACTGTGTATGAGAAAGCAATTTTTCTTCCATATCCATGTCCTAATCCAACAGTTATGACTCTATTTATTTCCAAACTTTAGAATTTTTAAATTGCAGACAATCCAGCTTTCTTTTTCATGTATTTTCTTTCATGTTACCCCACACCCAAAGCCCAGAACCCCGAGAGTGAAAGCTGTGAATCCAAATATAGAAAATAATCTGGAAGTTTCTATATCAAATCCAATGTACAGTTGGCCATTAATGTTTTTCTTTTCCTTATTTAATGTTTGAATTTGCTAAGAGATGACTCTTATGGAGCTGTCCTTCATCATTCCTGGTCCTATGAAGCCAGGGACTCTAGAACTGAGAGGTCTGGGTGAACGAGATAGTGTCAGATTTGTCTACTGCGAAGCCTCCATTGACATAGGACTTCTTGGTATCTGAGTCTTCATTATCCAGTATTGTGGATTCCAAGGCAAACGGGTTCACGATATTGACTTCAGATGAAACATCCATCTGCTCCAGCTCCTTCTTAGAGAGCTTCTCCACAATGCCTGTCCCAAACGCATCACCGAGGACGTTCACCATGGTCCTGAACCGGTCCCTGGGGAAGAGAGAGGGTGAGTCTGACAGGAGGCCCCAAGTTCATTTCCATCTGCCACTGGGGAGAGAAAAGGATCTGAAGCACTCAGTTACGAATTAAGCAAATGGAGAGAATGCCGTCCTCATGGCTGGACCAGAGAGGCTCTTCTCATAGGCCTGGGGGAGAAGGTGGCTCATAGAAGTATAGAATGAGCAAATGCGTTCCCTGGGTGTGTGCTCCCCAGAAGTCACAACGACCCTCCTAAGTCCAGCCCCAGTCTCCCCAAATTCTGTCTTCTCCTCCCAAAAATCTGTGAATAGAGTCTTAGCAGATATTCTGGGGGAGCTGAGGGAGGGTCACAATTGAGCAAGCCTCTTACCCTAACCTCTGTCTTGGTGC
Source organism: Nyctereutes procyonoides (assembly GCF_905146905.1). Lineage (NCBI taxonomy): Eukaryota > Metazoa > Chordata > Mammalia > Carnivora > Canidae > Nyctereutes > Nyctereutes procyonoides. The sequence goes on along the minus strand of NW_026575146.1, from coordinate 59,439,771 downwards.
ATTTCTGGTCTCTCTTGGTGAAGGTGAGGGGATCCTGTGGGTGGCATATATGCCACAAGGGAGTGTGTGTGTGTGTACATCCAAGTGTTCCTGTGTGTTTGTGCATCCATGGTGTTGTCATTTTCTCTGCCACATTACATCACTCTACGGGCAAGCCAGCAGAGAGACAGCAGAGTACAGGCCCAGAAGACATGGGTCAGCTGAGGAGTAGCTCCTCCCTGTGGCGCCCTCGGCCAGCCTTAACTCCCACATGGCTTGGAGAAGACGCTGTGGCAGGAAGACATGGAGCGGAGAAGGAATCCTGGTGATACAAACTTAAGCTTGTCTTACCCCCAAGCCCTTACTCGTGCCACCACCCCTGATGATGTAGAAGATCTTGGGAAGATGGGCTGCCTTGGAACCAGGCAGTTCTAAATCTACGAGGCTGACCCAGGGCTGGGATAGGCGAGGGGAGCCTATATGGTTTGGAATGTCTGGGTCCGGCTTCTTCACCTTGCTCTTTTGTGTGTCTCTCCTCCCATACTCGACTGGTATCCTTGAGCATTATCAGGTATAATGAGCTAATGGAGATCACCGGCCTTTTAAAAATCACTGCTCAATGTTAGGAGGAGTTAATTTTTAAGCACATTATCAGATGGCCTGGTCAGAGGGAAATTAAAGCAGCAACAGATGGCTCATTAGACAATCTGAGGACAGAATGATGACAGGCTGCCGATTCTGCAGGGCTGGGAAGCCCGCCTCCCCATCCGGCCAAGGCAGTACATTTATTCCAACTCACAGGAGCCAGTCAACAGCGATGATTAGCGTGACATCCTCCGCCGGCAGGCCCACAGCACTCAGCACGATCACCATGGTCACCAGGCCAGCCTGTGGCACACCAGCAGCTCCGATGCTGGCAGCCGTGGCCGTAACACTGCAGCCGAAACACACCAGTGCAAAAGGCATTAGACACCCGTTTGTCCCTTTGGGGCCCCAGTGGCTGTTACTGGTGTGTCCCCAAATTAGCCGCTTCGAATCTGCTCTCTGCTGAGCATCAGCCCTGCCTCATTAGAGAGTTGTGGGGGACAAAGCAGGAATCAACCTCCTTCCAGGGGGAGATGCGGCAAATCTCTCTAGTGCACGGATATGAAAAGCTGCCTGAGAAAGGCATTCAAAGAATAGGTAAGAGGGCTACTCAAGAGGAAGGCAAGAGTTCACCAAGTGGGGTATTCGTGGCAGGCATCAGCTGCCTATGCATGCATCCATCAACTACGATAAGTGCCAATTACCTCTCTGCCGGCTTTCCTTTCTTTCTCCCTGAGGCCATCTACTCACCCAGCCAACCATTAACTGGCATCTAACATGTGCCAGGAATTTATGTTGCCTTGAAGGATAGTCAGAGGGAGGCGTACAGGTAGACGGGAAGGGTATTTCAGGTGAAGGTGAAGGAATGGGAAGGCGATCAAGCAGGTCTTATGCACTCTCTTGACATCTTAAGACTCTTGGCCTCTGGGGCTGCCCTTTACAGCACAGAAAAGAGACAGAGCAATGCCTCGGGTCTGAGGTACAAGTGTGTACCCCTGACTGCTCCATTTTGCCAGTGGATGCACTTTCTGCAAAAGGAAGAGAGTTCTGGAGCTGGAAGAGGCAGTCAAAGGAATGTCCTTACTGTGTATTTAAAAAGATTCCTCTTGGACAGATAAAATGTGGTGCTGGGGATTCTTCTCTTTGGAATGTGGAGTTTCTCATCAGCAGTATCATTCTTACTTAAATCTGGTCATTTTGGAGGAAACCCTCACCATGGCCTGAAAAGCCCCCAAATCAGAATAAACTTGAGAGGATGCCCATTCTACGTTTTGGATGCATGTTCTCATCCTGAGTCCAAGGAGGCCTCTGGGTTGAAAGGTGAAGATGTAGCAACTGTCCATTTAAACTAGAAGAATGCCTGATCCTGTCCACAAATCCATATTCTTGTGGACTCAAAGAGCCTCAGAATTCTTACGAAGCTGATTGTATTACTCATTCGTCTGCCTAGTGACATGCTGCAGATGGCGTCTGAGGGCATGGTCACACAGAGGCCAGCCTTCTTTGACAAGTGTGTTTTCCTTCAGTGGCTGTGGCCACCAATTTACAGTAAATTACAGATTTCTGGGGTGTCCCGATTCCTCAAAAAGTTTCAGGCTACATAATCCTTAAGATCTGTTCTGACTTAAGTAATCTTTGGAAAACCTAAGTTTATTTCAATGCTGGTTGAAACAAGATTTAAACTGACTGCAACAGCAGGTTTTCTTTGCCAGACATGATTTGTGCCCATGCCCACTGATCCCTTTTGGAAGCCGCAACACATCAGAGTTAACCACATCCCTATAGCCTGTGGCTGGGCTCGAAACTCAAACCCCATTTTGTCAAAGAAAACCCTGCCCTTCAGCCTTGACCTTGCTTTCTGAACTTCAGCCATTTGACTGGCTTTGGTCTGAGCCTGGGAACTATAATTCTTCAGATGGGGGAGAAATATGAAAACCTGTTCCTTCTACTTGAATATATTCTATTTTGTCTTTAGAGGGTTTTCACAGAAGAATACACAACAACCATTGGTAGGGAGTTCTTTCTAAGCATTGAGATCTAGTTTTCAGACAGGACACTTGGCTTGGGTCCCATCCAGGCTGGCCTGGGGTGTGAACTGAAGCCAGTAGAGATTTTAGCATCAGAAAGACCTGGCTGTGCTGTTTCCAGTAGCAGCATGTCCTTAGGCAGGCTCCCTCTGAATCTCAGTTCTTCGTGTCGGATGGGGAGAATGTGTCTACTTCGCAGGGTGTCACGAAGATGAAGTGAGGCAGTATATGGAGGGCATCCAGTATAGCAGCTGGACACACCAGATCCTTAAAACACTGATGTCACTTTTGCTACATCACCAGGTGCTACTCTCAGAGCTACTGTCCCCAGTATTACTACTCACTGCTACAAAACAACATACTATTGTCACGTCTTTTCTCTTCCAAGCTTTTTCTAGGCCCTACATCCAGCCATCATCTTTTGTTATAAGAATATGCATCCTATTTTCAATCAGTCCTAACCTTTGATTAGTGAATATTATGATAAAACCACAAAAGGGTTTGGACTGGGTGGATGGCGCTTATGCTTCTTTGATGTCCAGGCCAAACAGACCACAGAAGGAGATGAACTGTGGGTCTCTTTAACCATCAGCCACATGAGCCACCACTGTAACTCGTGAAGGGAAAAGTCATGTTTATTATTTCATTATTCTGTCCCAGGCTGAGCCAGAAAGGATTTTAAATTTTAGGTGAATGATCACTCTGGGCCTCACAGTTGTGGTTGTTGGCTCTGGGCCAGTAGTTATTTATCAGCGAGTCTGATTTAAGGATACAGGGGTGCCTGGCGGGCTCAGTTGGTAGACAGTGCGACTATCTTTGGGGTTGTGAATTTGAGCCCCATGTTGGGTGTTGAGAGGACTTAAAAATAAAATCCTAAAAAAATACACACCAGAGCATGGGGACAGTTTTGATGTGAATTATTTAGCTTCTCCACTCAAAGTTGATTTGTCTAGCAGTCAGGTTAACGACAACAACAAAAACAGTTAGAAAGATCTAAGAAACTCATGACTAAGGGAGGGGGGAGGGATTTGATCACAAAGTGGTAAATACCCAAAAGAATTGGCAGACTGGGTCCCACAGGGCAGGGCAAGGGAGGCAGCAAAGGACACTTGGAAGAACCAAAGTAACAACCACTGGACCACAGGTGGCTGTGGGGCTTTCTTAGGAATGATTCAAGATTTCACTTTGAACATACTCGTCACTGTTCAACCTATAGGACTTTACTCAAGCTCTTTTGGCTCAGGCTTCTGAAGCTACAGACACTTTTTATAGACCACGCAGCATAGATATAGTTTCCCAGCTGATGTGCCAATGGTCCAATTGGCACTTGTCTTCAGTTAGCTTCAAGCCAATAGCAATAAATACTTTATGATTTAGGGTTGGGGAAGACTTAAAAATATACTGTATTAAAACATTGTTAGAACTTACTTTCTGTCTGGAGTATATGCCTGTGCCAAGTACTGGGGATGTAAGAGTGAGTTAACTTGGAAAGGCCAGATTCAACTTTGTGTAGGCCTAGGGACTCAGTTTAGTCCTAAACTTCCACTCTACACCGAATGAACGGTGAGTTAATCTCCAGATTAACTCTAAACCCAATCCATCCCTTCAAAGCAGCTCTGTCCAGTAGAATTTTCCATGACAGAACCTAGTTCTATAATGATGGATTATAGAACTCCTATGTCTGCTTGGTCCAACCTGTGTGTGTGGCTAGTGGCTACCATCTTGAACAGTGTTGTTTCAGGGCAACAACTCTGGAAAAATTCATTAATGACGTTTTTAGCATCTACTTAAGCGGACAATTCATATGAGCAGAATTCTTTGCAGTATTGGGCTCTGTTGAGCATTTCATCCTTGGAAATCTCTCTTCTCTGAGTTTCCATGATGTGATGATTCCATGGATCTCTTCCTACATTTCTGTTCCTTCTTGGGTCTCCCTCTTGGCTCTCTCCTCCTCTGTCTGCCTCCAATTTTGGGATTTTCTAGGGCATAGTCCTTAGTCCTTCTCTATTTGCCACAAACCCATTGTCCCAGCCTTCTCATCATCTCCTGGGAACTCACTATGGACACACTGTTCTAAGCATTTTACAAGCGCTGACTTAATTACCACTACTTACATAAAATGTAGGTATTATTATTATCCTCATTTTACAGGTGAGAAAACAGAAGGGTACAGAATTCGAGTACCTTGGCCAAGGTCATGATTAATCATGGTGAAGCTAAGACTCAAACACAGATGATGGACTCCTAACCACATGCTTGATGACTGCCCTCCCGCTGATGCCTCTGACATCATATCTACACATTTTTTACTGCAGAGTTCCACCTGGATGTCCTGAAGGCATTTCAGATTTAATGTGACAAAGAGTATAAGCTCTTTATCTTCCCACCTAGGCCTGCTTTTCTCTTCCACTAGTCTCTGTTCTGATAAGCACCACGTACCAGTCCAGAACCATCCACCAATCCTGGAGGTCATCCTAACCACCCCTGTTCCTCACTCTGAATCCAACTGATGCCTCTTGAATTCATTAGCTCTTTTCCATCCTCAGGGACAGTGCCTTGATTGTTAGCCCCCCCCCCCTTTTTTTTTTTTAAATTTTTTTTTTTTTATTTATTTATGATAGTCACACACACAGAGAGAGAGAGAGAGAGAGAGAGAGAGAGAGAGGCAGAGACACAGGCAGAGGGAGAAGCAGGCTCCATGCACCAGGAGCCCGACGTGGGATTCGATCCCGGGTCTCCAGGATCGCGCCCTGGGCCAAAGGCAGGCGCCAAACCGCTGCGCCACCCAGGGATCCCCCCCCCCTTTTTTTAAGGATTTTTATTTATTTGAGAGACAGAGCACAATGGGAGGCGGGGGAGAGGCAGAGGGAGAAGCAAGCTCCCCGTGGAGCAGGGAGCCTGACGCGGGGCTCTATTGCAGGACCTGGGATCATGACCTGAGCCTAAGGCAGATGCTTAATTGACTGAGCCACCCAGGTGCCTCTAATATAGGCCTTTTAATTCTTTACTTGGACTGCTACAGTAGTCTCCTAAATAGTCTTCTATCTTACAGGCCTGCTCCCATCCAGTCCATCTGCCCTATTTCCATGATACTTTGAAAATACAAATCTGTCCATATTATGAAAGACTGAGCTCCTTCCATGGGCGCCTCACATGAAGCCTTTCATGAGATGATCCCTGCCTGCTTGTTCCTCTGTATTCTCCACGTTGTACTCTATGCTAGTGTGTCCAATAATGTGTCCTCTCCAACTAGGCCATGATGTTATCACGAGCCCCTGTACATGGTAGCCCTTCTATCCCAAAAGCTCTTAGGTTCCTTCTTCTCTTACTAAATTTTTATTCGTCTTCTAAGACTTAACTAAAACTTCCCCTTCTCTGGGAAGCCTCTACTCACCTTCCCTTCCTTCTCTGGTGCCTCCATATGCCCTTGAACCTCCATAATAGTTCTTATCACACTCCCCAGCATTTATTTAGTTATCTGTATCCCCCTATATCCTGGGGGCCCCCTGAAAGCAGGGGCTGGCCCTTATCTAACCCTGAGTTCTTGGCATCTGTTGTGTGCCTAGCACCCAGTGGGTGTACTGACTCAAGAATGGTGATGCCTTCGGCTATCCAGACCCTGAAGGAGAAATCCTGCATGCCATGATTCAACTTCGTGTAATAAAGTTGTGTTTAATCCTGGGAAGGGACTTTATAGACCAAGAAAATCAATCTACCAATGGACCATTCCTGATCTCCTTTCACAGGAGATCAATCTCTTACCCCCACAGGCGATTTTTAGTTGAGACAATTCCAGTAACAGAAACGAACATAAGTGTGACCCCGTGCCCTACCTGATGGTGATGATCTGCCCAATGCCCAAGTCCAGGCCATTCAACTGCGCAATGAACACAGCTGCCACGGCCTCATAGAGTGCAGTCCCGTCCATGTTGATAGTAGCTCCCACGGGCAGCACAAACCTAGTGATCCTCTTGTCCACCTGGTTCTTTTCTTCTGCACAGCGGAAAGTGACAGGCAGTGTGGCTGAACTGTGTGATAAAAAGAGAAAGGAATCCATGGTCTAGGAATGCCAGAGCTCAATCCTGGCCTGAAGAGATGCTTCTATGCCAAAAACTAAACCAAGAGCCCAAAGCAGGGATTTTCTGCAGGCCCAGGAATGAGAATGTGCCGTGTCTACTGCTGCTCCAAGTTACACGGTAACCCCTACCTGGGCTGCAGGCCATGCCACGAGGGCAAGAAATACCCAGTAGGTGCAGAAATGTTTAAGGACACGGGCAGAGAATGTAGAGGTCATTCCTTGAGTTAACGGCAGCTACAAAAGCACAAGCTATAGCTGGGGCATCATCAGCTGCATGTGGCTGGGACAGCTCTCGACTGCGGCCAGTGAGAGCTGACTAGGTGTGGCCCAGAGATCCTCCCAAACACCCCTCTTCTATTTACCTGGAAGAGATCATGAGAGCCGTCAATAGAGCCTGAGCCATTCCCATGGCGAATCGGAAAGGGTTCTTCCGTACAACTATGAAGTAGATCAGTGGGAGAATGATAATGGAGTGGATCGCGAGACTGTGAATGAGAGAGAGAAGCAGGTTCATAGATGATACCCTTTCCTCATATTAATCCTTTTTTTCCAAAAAGCTTTTTTTTAAAAAAAATTCATGATATATCACTTGATTTTCATAATGACCCAAGAGAAAATGAAAAGCAGGACAGGGATATATGTCTCCTTCATTCAACCACTGAGGATTAGGAGACTGACTCAGCAAATGAAGTATTTTGTCAAAGCAGTGAAGCCAGTAGCTGCATCCACATTTCAGAGCTCACAGAACAGGTATGTCATGTTGCCAAGCCCCATATGTGCTATTCTTGCAATAGGTACTAACATCACTTCCTCTTGCTGCTGAATTCTTATCCCTCTTCTAAGGCTCAGCACAAGGGCCCCCTCCTCCAGGAAGGCTTCCCTCACTTTCCCAGGTCAAGTGGACCCTTTCATCCATGGTAGCTCCATGGCTCCACATAAACCTCTACCATAAATTCTTACCATATACCCAGGCCCTCTGTTCCCTGGGCCACACTGCTGTCCTGTTGGATGGTGCCCATCTAAGGGCAGGCAGGATGCAGTAAGGAGGAAGTCCCTGCCCTCCTACAATCATTCTTCAGGACTGACCCTCTTTTCTTTATTATTCCTGCCTTCTGAAACGATTCCTTGTTTCATGTAGAAATACACAGGTTATGCAAAACAGGGGACTTAAAAAATGAGACCGAGCCAGCAGATGCCTCTAGGGGGCAACTTAGAGTTTACAGATCAGTTATTCAAAGCTGAAATAAGAAGAAATGGCCATTGAAAATACAGATCCTAGAGGTCCATCGTGAGGGTCTTCTAGATCCCCAGCTTGTGGCTAAGAACTATGAGAAATTTAGTTTTCTGTTAGAAACCATGGTAGGGGTCACTGAACAGAAACAAGCAGAAATGTGTTTTAGCATGATATGCCTCAGCCAAATCACTGCCTATACACAGGCCCTGGCCTCTAGAAGGGTGGAGAGTCCTGCTCCTGTACCCTGGGGCCCTGGGATTGGATGTTGGCCCTCCCATTGTAGACATCCAGGCTTCTCCTTGGTTGACAGGGCTGTGCTCTTGGTAAAAACACAGATTAACTCCCCAGGACACTTGGGTTCCAACAGGTGAGCTCACTGCTCAAGGTGGGTGTTTGGGGCCACTGACCTGTGGGAGTGTTGGATGTTGTTTATTCATTCCCTTGGTCCATATTTCTTAGCACATGTGATATATCCTGCCCCTGCTGGATATCCAGGGGCACCATTCCTAACTTTTCCCACCTTGTCTCCCCTCAAGGAACCAGTAACTGGGCTGAGATAAATATGTAAATGACCTGTCCCCAGGCTGCTTCCCTGTTTTTCATAATTCCTCCCAGCCTGAAGATTTTCCCAACATCTTCTCTGACCCTCTGATGGTGCAGAGTGTGGTAGTGGTTACCAGTCCCATCAACAGGGTTGGAACCAACTGGCCACCTGCTCCTACTTGCCCAAGTCTCATTTCATTTAGGCTCTGCCTGATTTCTTTCTTGGGGTTGGGGTACTTGTGGGCTATTCTTACTAGTTTGGTGAGTTTCCATCCTTGGAGAAGTGAATGCCAAGAAAGGCCACCAGTAGGTTTTACTCATTTTAAAAAATGATTTTAACACAACTAATAAAGGCAGCAATAAACCATGGTCCAGGCTGTTCTGCCAAGATCTGGCAATTAGCACAGTATGATCCTCCCCCAGTACAGCTGTTAAAGGGCAGCCCTCCACCCTGCTCTCTTATCTCTGAACCCCCTCTTTCTCCACACATGGGAGAAGCCGATTATAACTGAAATGCAGCTTCTCAGCAGCGATCCATTGGCTCAAACACAGTTCCTGCTTCCCCTCTCTCAAGTCTGACATACCCACTCAGGACGGTAGCCATGTAAAGGCCTAGCTTGCGGAATATTTCCCAGTCTTCAACTTCTATGATCTTCCCAGCAATCAGGAACAAAATGCCAAGTGGCATGTAACTAGAAAGCAAGCAGAGCAAAGACACTCCCATTATCAGGTGTCTTCTTGAGGTAGGACTGCTGTGCAAAAAACAAGCCAGGGCATGCCCCCTGGCTCGGTATGTGGACTCAGCTGGGAGGAGCACCTGGTACACAATAAAGCTAAGGTGCCAGCCTCAGGCCCTGGTGGACCACACTGGCGCCAGGGTTCAGTACCTGTGCATGTACACACATGGTTAAACAGGTACATATCCCATACCTTGCTCCCGGTGCACATATGTCCAGTGGATGGTCCCATCTGCAGATCTCAACTTTTGCTTGACCCTCCATACATGGCCACCACGCTCTTTCTAGCCCCGGTCATCTTGTTTCCCAGGTGGTAGATTCAGCAACCGAGCAATACAATTAGTAGCGGAAGTGGTCATAACAGCTCTGTTTCTGGAGTCCTAATTACATGCCTGGTATTGGGTTAAGTATTTGACATACATCATGTCCCTTAATGTACTTCTCCCAGCTCAAGGGGGAGACATTTATTATCCCCCCCCCTTTTTTTTAACGGATGATGAAGCTGAGGTTCAGCGGGAGTAAGTGGCTGAAATAATTAAACCTTTTGCGTCATTGTCATTGTCTACATTTTGGGGTAAATAATGTTGAGTCAACTCAGTATGAGATAAATGGGGGCAGAGATCACCTAGAAAAGATAGACTTTTTGATACTTCCAGGGATGGGGCAGATGTGTAGGTGGCACCGCTGGTGCCTTTAAATCACTATTTTAAGAGTTATTTCTTAGATAAATGCTGGTTGGGGACAAGCCGATCAAGGGCTTTGGTAGAAAAGACAATGGCTGATACGCAGATTCTTGTTAGTGAACTAACTCCTAAGTAATATGTAGAATTACTGACTATTCTAGTGTCTCAGCATTCCATGTTATCCTTCCTGGGGTGAGGTCAGTGGAGAAACACAGGCCTCTGTATTCTAATTTTGAGGAGACAATTGTCAGGAGAAGCAAGATGGCATTCACTGGCATCTACTTACCACATAATGATCTGAACAATTTTCATGGTTGCATCACTTAGAGCATTGAAGAAATCCACCAGAACCTGTCCTTTTTCTCCCATTTTTCCAATGACAAGTCCAAAGACGAGGCAAAAGACAATCAGGCCCAGGACATTTATGCCATCTGAATACATGCCTACGACTTTGTATTCCTTTGTTTTGTTCTGTGGATCAAAACCAAGAGAATATATTGATGCACAATTATAACTTTGTTGGAATGCAGAGGCCCTGAAATGAGAAGATTCAATAGCCAAAATAATAAACTAGTAATCTACCCATCAGAGTCAACAATACTCGGGGAGAAGGAAAAAAAAACACCACAAACAACAAACCACCTACGCATGTATCAAGTTTGTACTGCCCCCACCCTCTGCCACTGAAGTGATTTTTTTTTTCCTTTTTCTCAAAAAATCCAAACTTGAAGATGTCTTTTGAACATTTCTTATTCTGGGATATCTTGCATTTTTAACAAGAACTTTAGAATGAAGGCACTTTTCAGGGTTATTTTAACAACTTCGCTACATTTGGAGTGTGTGAAAAAGATGGGAATTAATAATGAAGGAAGAGCAAAATATTTACCATGGTGAACATTTTTAGGATATCTTACTATCTGTTTTATCCTGGTGGTGAAGCAAAGGAACATTGTTTACTGACTCTAATCTTGGATGATCAATGGGACTTTAGAGATATAAATATATTTTTTAAAGATTTTATTTATTTATTCATGAGAGACAGAGAGGCAGAGACACAGGCATAGGGAGAAGCAGGCTCCATGCAGGGAGCCCAATGTGGGACTCGATCCCAGGACTCCAGGATCATGCCCTAAGCCAAAGGCAGGCGCTGAACAGCTGAGCCACCCAGGGATCCCCTAGAGATATAAATATTAACCAAATGCCTGCTACTATGAACCATTCCTTCACCGGATCCCGGGTAAGAACAGCAATGAGATATGCTGAGAAAACTTAATCCGAGTGGGGGCAGCATGAGATTTACTGCGAGATTTCACAGGGAGATAACATAATCTCAGTTGTACAAACAAGGTTTATAAAGTATTATAAATGTTTGATAAGCTCCTGGTATGCCAGTCATTTTTTACTTATAATCTGATATGCTCAAATTTGTATTGATCAAACAGCTAGAGCATGCTTGCTGCACTGGCTAGAGTGTAAGTCTTCAACTACAGCTAGATAGATAAGATTAACTGTAAGAAAAACAAACCAATGATGGCAAGGTGGTGCATAATTAACTGCGTGGCCAAGCTACAAGTTGCAGGCATCAGACAGAGATGGAATTGATGGCCATGGGGTGAGGGAGAGTTCAGCCTGAGTGGCAGGCAGCCAGGAGATGAAAGCACACTTCAGAAAAACGGTGTAAGCAGGCCAGTTATCATGCACTGGGCAGCCCCACCCTGCCTGGAGAATCCCTACTCCCTACTCCTCCTTTATGGCCTCCAAAGGCTTAGTTTGTTTCTGTTAAATGCCCCCAGAGAATCCTGTTCCTCCCTATTGCAATGCTCACTGCTGGTCATCTGAGGGCAGAGGGCAGATCTGTCTGCACCAGTGGCATCTTGATGCCTAGCAAGCCTAGCTCATGCAGGGTGCTCACAAAAGTCTTCCCATGTGAAGGCGGGTAGAAGGAGGAACTGAGGGTCTGGATGGGATGGAGAGGGCCACTGGGAGGGGACCTGGGAAACCAGGGAAGAGCCCAGTGGCAGAGGGTCCTGAGCCAGCTTGAGGGCTTATGACTTTCTGCAGTAGAAAGCAGGAGTAAACTGTGGTCTATCTCATTTGAATTTCTAAGTCTCCCAAACATTTATTATTATTTCTTCCTTAAATCTTCTCTTTCTATTTGGAGGCAGAGAATGTTCAGCATAAATCTACTATAGGACTATAAGAGGTACTATGTCAGGCCCATACATTCTAACCTCTAATGCTGAAATTCCAATACCTCTCCAAACCCATGGATTTTACTGATGGGTATACAGCAAATTCTTGGTGGCAGGACCTATTCTGAACCGAGACCAGCCTACTTAGGGTTTATTTCTCTCATCTGGCAGGATATCCACAAGTTTGCTGCAGGACTGTCGCTGTCCTTGATCATAGAGGGTTGTTGCCAATTCCCCTTAAGTGTGTTTTTGCATAACATACAGTGCCTATACCATGTGGCCCATAGAGAGTAAAAAACTCTGAACTCTGAATCACATCTGGGAAGAGAGTTTCCGATAAGGAATGTGGCCCTGCATCTCCACATTTCCATGGTCATGCAAATCTAAAGTAGTTCCCAACTCAACTCAAGGAGTGACAGAGATAATAGAGATAACAGGACTCATTCTTTTCTCTGTGTGATTCAGTTCCTTCTCAGAATGCGTGGGAGTCAAGTTCTACAAAGTGGTTACCCACTAACACTGAGTTAGCAAATCTTGAATCCTTGTTCTCAGGGGAACTATAAGATCAGGTTCCTGGGAACCAATGTTTGCAACATTTTCATCAAATAGTTGGTATATAACTTGCTTTATGTGTGTTTCTGTTCAAAAACACATAAATATTTAATATATATTGTTGAATGATGAACAATGAACTCCCAACCAACACTTAGGCCTGAATGAAGCTTGATCTAATGCACATGTATTTTCCATCTGGCACATCACAGCCTTCCTGCCCTGAGAATAGAAGTCAGCACTGTAGCACTGTGCCTGGGTGACATTTTAAACAGTGAAATTATCACGAAAAAACACAAAAATATGAAAAATGTGGCATAAACACACCACTAAAAGGACACTTGTTTGTAACAAGAAAGCTGAAGCAAGAAGGCAGAGCCTGGGGCACCTGGCTGGCTCTGTCAGTAGAGCATGCAACTCTTGATCTCAGGATCATGAGTTCAAGCCCTATGTTGGGCATGGAGCCTACTTAAAAAAAAAAAAAAAAAAGAAAAGAAAAGAAAAAAGGAAAAAGGAAAAAAAAGAAAAGAAAAGAAAAGAAAAGAAAAGAAAAAAGAAAAAGCAGAGCTCGGCCCTGTTCATCCTCAGCTGGGAGTGTGTGCCCTGGGTGACTTAAATTTCTCACCACTCCCTGTGTGTCTGACAGTGATATGAGAGCATTGTGTTGACTTTGGGGTTACAAATACATTTTTAGCAAGTAGTGACTGTATTTCCATCTCCTGCTTGCTCACAACTCTGCCCCTGCCTACTGGGGAAGGGGCGCAGGTGACAAGGTACCTTGGAAATGGCAGTAGTCATGATAGCGGTGACAGATGCTTCCGTCATGTTCATCCCTGGCTCACTGGGAGAATTTACTTCTTCACGCTTGGTTTTATACTGCATGTTGGAGGAAAAAAAAAAAAAGACCAGAGAAATCAACAAAATAAGAATTTTTCCAGCCTCAGAGCCTATACCACAGGGATATGTTACTTCAGCTAAAGGAGCACCACTGAAAGCTTCTGCTTCTGTCGCCTCTCTTGGCTCTGGGTTTTCATAGTACCTCCCAAGAGACTTTAGAGGCAAAAGTGGGGGCGAGAAGTCTAAACCCTGATTCCCACAGCTGCCATTCAATGATGTCAGAATGTTTTCTTTCATAATAAGGGTCAAATTAACAGAGTGATAATGGGAATGAAAGAACAGGTTTTATTTGGAGATGCTTTAAGAGACCGTGCAGGGATCCTGTCAATCGTTGTGTTTCTATCTGTCTAGTCATTTGTTAATTTTACTCTGAGAGAAACACCTCATCACTTTGATAAAGGTAGTCACCATGATTTTCGGAAACATCAAGAACTACACGGCTGTTCCAAAGTCAACAGTCCCTTTAGGGCAGGGCCATGAGTAAGATTTCTGTTGAATTCCCTTCCTTCACCTTTGTTTGGTTCTGCCCAGCTTCAGTAGAGAGCTTTAAGAAAAAGCTAGTATACCATTACAGCAGGCAAAAACATCACCCCTCAGAGGCTCTGCCAACCTTGAGAACCTGACAAATGACCACTGTGGCAGAACCGTGAAGGCATCCTTGAAATAGAAGCAGTTGCGTGCCTCCTGGAGTTTGGCAGGGAGCAACTTCATGGCATCTCTGTTGGTATACACAGAGGTCTCTGTTCACACAATTTATGTAAATGAATTCAGCAGTTTGTGATAGACTCAGCTGTCTTCAAGTGCACATATAAACAAGAGAGAAGGGCAGCAAGGAAGTGGAGTGATGAGACCATGAAGCTTTCCTAGAGGAAAAATCATGGCTTTGTTACATGGCCGGGGGTGGGTGGGTGGCGTGCCAGCAATGGGCACACAAGGATTAAGGAAACTGGTCAGTTAATTTTAAGAATGTAAGATAAAAAGACCGAACTCCAGGACCGCTAAGCCCTCATGTGGGTTAGATATTGCTGTCCCAACATGAGCAAGGAAGGAAGGAGGAGATGGGGTTATTCCTGCAGGGTGCTGCTTCTGCAGACAGTCTAAGCTTCTTCACAAATACCATGTGGTCCTCCAAAAACAAGGAAAGGGAGCCAGCATCATATCTAATGGGGGACTTCTCCAGGGTCCAAAAGACCCAGAGACACGAAGCAGAGAAGTCACTTGAGATTGCCCTGCAGACACATTCAGAGGTACCTTTCCTGCCAGTTCGGATGGGCTCATGCCAGTTCTTGGGTCATAGCAGGACATAAAAATCTTAATTGGTAAAGCAAAGAAGGGAGCAGCCTGAAGGCAAAAAGTCTTATTCTTACCTGCTGAAAACAGGCTTGGACAAGATTCTCAGGGAACATATTCCTGTTGGAGACATGAAAAGCAGTGTCACGTTAAGGCAAATTCTTTTTCTTTTTTTTTTTTTTGGTCATACTCAATACCTTGGTGAACATGAGTAGAACATAGAACCAGTACTCTGGTTTCTCCTCTGGCCTCTCCTTTGCAAACACTTCCTTGGATTAAGATGTTTTTCCCCTGCCGAGCTTCAGCCAAGTCTAGAAAGCTCTCTTAAACAGCCATGGCTTAGCTGATTCACTGAGGAACTGAAACGCTTGCTGTCCTTGGCAGGTGGACACTCACAGTCAAGGCACCTCCTTAATACCCTGTATGCTTCTGTTTTCACCGATGAGAACACAGGCCTACTGAGAACCCACTGCATAGGTTCCCAATTTCTTTATGCCAATTATGAATATAAGCATAATTATTGAATTAAAAATGATGTGAATCAATAAAACGGGAGTATGAAACAGAAGGCGTGTTTTTTTTTTATAAACACTAAATGCAATGCCTAGAAACTCAACCAAGACAGGTGACTAAAATTTCTGTGGTTAAATCAGGTTCAGAGGGCCCCTAAATGGGAAGAAAAACTGGCATTCAGCTTTCTTTGCAGGTCTAAGGGTTTTGTTGTTCTACTTCAAGGAAATGGAACCTGGAAACTATACAAGATGCCTTTGTAAGGGTAGCAGGTGAATGATATGAAATTATAATCGACTGACTCCCTGGAAGGAAAGACCTTGGCCCTATGTCAGAAACTGGCAAAAAAAAAAAAATGCATTTAAATTTTAAGTGTCAAGGAAATATAATGCATGTCTGTCATTTTTTTTTTTAACAATTCTCTATCTTAAAATTAACTGACTGATTTTTAGCCCTGATTGCTTCCAATAAGAGGGTTTCTCCTGTACAATAAAAAAAAAATGTATTTCTTTAAGTGTGCTTCAGAACTGACCCCTCAACCCAGCCTAGTATCTCAATGCAGTAAGTATACTTTCTGCATTTCTGTCCATTCAAAATCCGGACAGAGGAGCCTGTTCCTTCCCATCCCCTCTTGGCACCACGGTCTGGCAAGCAGGCCTGGCCATGTGATTTCAGGGTACGGGGCTAATTGAAAACACACAATGATTAAAAAACTATTAGAAGTTTCAAGATAGTGACAGCAGAGCTAGCATGGATCCCATGCGATCACAGTATTGCAGGTGGCATGCCTATGGAGCTGCCTCGCCGGCCAGACACTCACCTGATCAGATCTAACATGGCATCCACTGTACTGACTTCGGGGCTGCTGCCTGTCCTGTCAATTTCATCCACTTTCTGGGACACACCAGGCTTGATGCTCACTACCAGCACGATGCCTGCGGCCAAGGAGAGTACCACAGAGCATTAGGAACCTTCCAGAACACCTGCCCCCCCAGAGCATCCTTCTTAGAACCAGTAGGCATGGTGGTACCAGGCAATACTGGAATGAGGACTCCGAGATCCGGCCAAAATGCTGAGCCTCAGCTGGGACCTCAGCAGTGGCCTTAATTATTTTTCCATTTAAATGAACCATAAGGAACTTTTCCCATTTTTCTTTCTTTTTTTTTTTAAACTAAGTTGCATTCCAGAATTGCTTCTGGAGAGATGTGCTAATGAGAATTTTCTATTTTCTTTTCCTTAGCTTATGAGATCAGCCTAGGCAGGGGTTGGCATGAGGGTGATTTCTTTTCCAACTCAGGGCACTCATTCAATATCTTTATGTAACTTTTACCCACAGATGCTGGTTATTTTCCTGAGGTGTTTCCAAAACAAGCCCTACCTTCCTTCCATACCAGAAGCCTTCAAATATCTGGAAAGCTATTATATAATCCAAAAAAGGGCTAGGTTTAGGAAAAGTAGTATTCCCTGTGACACTCAGGGGATGGAATGAGAACAAATAGACTTTAGAGGGAGAGATGGCTCTTGGATTCCTGCTGTGATGAACTGTCTCAAGGGGGAGTATCTGCGAGTGCCATTTTGGAACTTGGAACCATGGGTTCCTGTCCTTCGGGGTGTCCAAGCAGAGGTGGGAGGCTGGAGATCAAGGCATAAGAGACTCCTTGACTGGAGGGGGAATGCCAGTCCACAGGGGCAGGATGTCCAGATGCTGAGCAGGTCAGTTTTGCCAGTGAGATGAGTCAGGGGGCGATACAAGGACCATGGTGGGTGTGGTCCCCTCTTCCCTCTCAGGCTTGCAGGAGAGACACACACTGGCTTTTTCCTTCATGCCTCCCTCCCCTCAGGAACCTCATGGGGAGATGGGGCTTTGGTTTAAGACAGGGTTCAGGCCCTCCCAGGTGCCCTAACACCTGGTGCCTAACACCACTCCAACCTCACCACATCCTAACAATCCATTAAAGCAGAAGCAGCAGGATCACGCTAGCTGATTCTTCCCAGCCTCTCTGCCCACTCGGGGCATCCTTTTTAAAACGTTAGGTCACAAAGGACGGACCACACTTTCTTCACAAAAGAATGCCAAACATACAAGAGCAGCTACATTCCTTTATTAGAACTTTCTCCCCTTTTCAAGTGGAATTTATATTTGGCAAGATGCTGTGAGCTCTCGGTACCATGTGGAATTTGAAATGCACCGAAATGCTATCTTTTTGGAAATATTTCACAATTAGACTCAACTCCACTATTACAGACTATTCAGTTTACAGATTATATAAGCTCTTGACTTCACTTCCTTCTACTCAGTGAGCCTGATAAAGCACAGAACTGGCAACCTCTTTCTGTGCTTTTACTAGGGACATTCATCAGTAGTGCCACAGCTGAACTTCAGTCAGTATTATATTTTCTTCATGTAAAAGGTGCCGTGTAGACTTTAAGCCCAAAAGCTTCACGTTAGTTTGACAAAACTACTTTTTGAATGGAAAAAAAAAAAAAGTGCATTTAAAAAAGTCCAACTAAAAAAAAAAAAAGTCCAACTACTTTGAAATAAAAATTCACCATTATACAGAGGAATAAGGAATCAGAAATAGATCTTACCTAGAACTACAGCAATGACAGTGGTACAGAAATAATATATGACAGCACGTAGTCCAATTTTCCCGGATACACTGGAATCCAGTGCAGCAACACCTGCAAGAAGAGAGGGGGAGATGTCAAGTTACATTAATTTTTTTAAAAGATTTTATTTATTCATGAGAGACATAGAGAGAGAGGCAGAGACACAGGCAGGGGGAGAAGCAGGCTCCCTGCGGGGAGCCCAGTGTGGGACTTGACCCCAGGACCTCAGGATCACGACCTGAGCCAAAGGCAGATCCTCAACCACTGAGCCACCCAGTCATCCCAAGTCACATTAATTTTTAAAAGAAGCGATTTCTAGGACTGGAGGTCATTCAATCTTCAAGATGTGAAATAAAGTGCTAAGCGCTGTCCTCTGCACCTGCTGGGCCTCACACATTTCCTCTGGATAAGATGCAACGGGCAAAGGAAGGTCTTCAAAAAAGCCAACAAAGAATGCAGTCAGAAGAGGGGCAAGAGGTAATCTCCCTCCCCGCTCACCCCACTGCCAGCCAGTGCTCTTGGGGCTGATCATGAGACAGGAGCAGCTCCCCTCCTGCATCTGCTCTAAGAACTTCTTTAAGATTTGTATGTCACATCTCCCCCACAGCCTTCAATTCAGTATCCAGAAAAACCCTTCTGGAATTCAGTACCCAGAAAGTTTATCTTGAAGCATGGAGACCGTTCTTTCCTCAAATAATGAACATTGTAAAACTCACCCTTGTCTCCCTTTTGCCTTTTCTGTCAGGAAGCTCAGAGTCAACCAAAAAGATAACTTTTGTGTGTGATTATGAAAGTTAATATATGTTCATTGTAACAATTTGAAAACAGGAAAATGAAAATCACTCCATCTCATCAACTGTCGTTGATATGCTGGAGAATCTTCTGTCAATATTTTTTCTTGATTTTTTTCGTAAACATAGTTGAGATAATTCCATAGTTTTTAATCCTCTCTTCCTCATACTGTATCATAAGAATTTTCTTGTTACAAATTCCCCTCCCAAGGATAATTTTGATGGCTGCATGATCTTGTCATAGGACCATACCATAAGGCATTTAATCATCCACTTATTGCCAGAGCTCTGGAGATACTCAGAGCCAACTTTAATAATAAATCACAGTAATTTCATTATTTAGCCTGGCTGGCACATTTTCTTCTTCTTTCCATGATTTTCCTTTTTTTTTTTTCCTAAAATTTTTTTTTTAAGATTTTATTTATTTACTCATAGACACAGAGAGAGAGAGAGAGAGGCAGAGACACAGGCAGAGGGAGAAGCAGGCTCCATGCAGGGAGCCCGATGTGGGACTCGATCCCAGGTCTCCAGGATCACACCCCAGGCTGTAGGCGGCACAAACTGCTGCGCCACCGGGGCTACCCTTCTGTCCATGATTTTCAAATTGCTTCTACCTTAACAACCTTATCGTGTATGGCTCTGTGAGACAAAATATCCATTTTCAAGTGGTATGATATAAATAAAGATTTCCAATTTAAAAGACTTACAACCACACTGTTAGCAGTAGTCTCAAAAGGTCTATGGTGGTCTCTAACATGACTGAATGTCACCTGAAAAATGGAAGGGCTATCCAGAATGCCAAGAATAATTATGGAGGTGGGAGGCACACATCCCTTCTTGCTAGAAATCCTTGGCCTCCAGTAAAGATGCTTCTATAAAGGGAGCCAAATGATGCGGCTACCTGGATAGCTTCTGTGTTGGAAGACAGGGCAAGTGGAGAAGCAACCAAACCACCTTTTAGCTAACTGACATTTGAAGGTTTTAGACTGTACCCTGCCCATTTTCCAAATGAGAACCACATATTGAGTCAAATTATCATCACAGAAAATTACTTGAAACTTCAGCACATGTGAGCTATCCCATAACCACTGGCAAAGCCTGAAGTACCAGGCAGCAGGAAAAATGAAGAGGTTGGCATGAGGCAGCCCCAAGGAGAGGTAGTAAACCTGTAGGCTACTGGCATACACAGGTAGCTTGTGTGTTCATTCCTGACACCATAAAAGATCTATCCGTTTTTTAAAAAAGTGACTGGGGGATTATGCTTCTCACGTATCATTGTACATATTCAGTATATCGGAGAAATCTGTAAGCAAGCTATCATCATCATGATGACAGAACAAATCATCTCTCACTGTAAACATGTCATTCATCCCAGCTGTTTTTTTTTTTTTAATTTTTATTTATTTTATGATAGTCACACACACACAGAGAGAGAAAGAGGCAGAGACACAGGCAGAGGGAGAAGCAGGCTCCATGCACCGGGAGCCCGACGTGGGATTCGATCCGGGGTCTCCAGAATCACGCCCTGGGCCAAAGACAGGCGCCAAACTGCTGTGCCACCCAGGGATCCCTATCCCAGCTGTTGATTGTTCCTCTGGAAGCTAATATTTTGACAGAAGGGGTTCTGGCCTCTTTAGCGACCACCCCACGAAGCTATAAGGGCCCATTCGCCAAGGCTCAGGACAAGACTGTGCCATTGCCATATGATGGGCATATTGCAACAGACACATCCTAGAATAACCCTGATGACAGATTCCATTCTCTCTCTCTGGGAAAAATGCACTTTGCTGTGGTTAAGACTTTCTTCTCATGGTATGACAATTAAAAATAACAACTCTGCAAGAAACAACAATAGCAACAACAACAAAACATCAAGAGACAATGAAGGCCCCAACTCAGAATCTCCTATTTAGCTTTTGTCTCTTAAAAGAAGAGGGGCACCGGGGTGGCTCAGTTGGTGAAGCATCTGTCTGCAACTCAGGTCATGATCCTGGGGTCCTGGGATCCAGCCCTGCACTGGGCTCCCCGCTCAGCAGGGAGTCTGCTTCTCCCCCTCCCTCTGCCTGCCACTCCCCCCTGTTCATGCTCTTTCTCTAATAAATAAGTAAAATCTTACAAGAGCAGACAATGCAAATATGTATGTTTGCTAACTAACTACATATGAATATAAAATGTGGTCTAATATCCTATTTTAGAGCTCTGGGCATGATTTCATGAACAATCCAAATAATTATTTATACCAAAAATGAGTGATTAAAAAAATTACCAATTCAACAAAACTCCAGGTAACCTGTATCAGCACATGTAATCTTGGTCCAAGAGAGGATGTATTGTCAGACATAGTGTCCTTGGGTGGATGTCTAATTTCAGTGGCTAACAGCCCCGAAGGTGCTGGCAAGTGACAGGCTTCCAGGGTAGCTGGAGAACTGTTCTCGGGTATGTGTTTTGTGCCCTCTCGGGGTTTTCTTCCAGCAGTGAAACAAATTAAATATATGTAGGTAATTGTTTCCAGCATATGTTAATATGTCTTAATTTGTCTTAATGATTTGGCCATGGGCTGATGCCTCTGCTTCTATTGCAGGACCCAGCTGGCAATAAAAGGCTTCATAATAATGAGATTCTTGGTGGAAACATCTTAAGCAAATGCATCCCCCAAAGCAGCCAGCCAGCTCCTCTCTGCTGGAGTACAGCAATTGTCTTGCAATTACTTTTGGGAAAGGCTTTATTTCCCGTTTCTCAAAACTACTTTAGTCCTACAATTCTCCTGGATAGATCAGGAATGTGTTCGAACCAACGATCGTCCTTCTCTACACTTTACCTCTAGAGTTACCCTTCTACCTCTCTAGTCATCACTGATTGGGGGGCAGAGCTGGCCCCCAAGTCCAGGTCTCAGATTATAATGTGCTGCTGAGGACAGAGCCTCCATAGATAACAGGAACATTACTGAATTTAACTTGAAGATAAAATGCCTGTCTGGATGCCCTACACACCCCACCTGCCAAAAATAGCAATGATGTTGATGGTAATTATAATAAAAACAATGATGACAATAAACACTGGGTAGTGGGCAATGACTGCAGGTTATGTGTGTCACCTTCTTCCATGCTCAATGGTGAAGCTGGGATCCCAACCCAGATTCGACCCCAAAGACCAAATTATTTTTCTTTTTTTGAGATTTTATTTATTTATTCATGAGAGACACACAGAGAGAGGCAGAGACACAGGCAGAGGGAGAAGCTGGCTCCCCATGGGGAGCCCGATGTGGGACAGGACCCCAGGATCATGACCTGAGCCAAAGGCAGATGCTCAACTGCTGAGCCACCCAGGTGTCTCCAAAGGCCAAATTCTTAACCACTATGTCCTGCTCGCTCTATCCATAAGCTACCAAATTCTAGACCAGCACTGCCTCAGAGAACTTCTGCGATGGTGGAAATGCTCTGTTTGTATTGCCTGATGTAGTAGCCACGAGCTACGTGTAGCTAATGAGCACTTGAAATGTGGCCAGTGTGACTAAGGAATTTTCATCTTGCTTAACTGTGATTGATCGCACACGTGGATAATGGCTGCCATGCTGGACAGCACACTCTTTAGACCTTACCAGGGCATCCAGCATTTAGCAGGTGCTGAGTAATTTTGAACGAACAAACTTAAGCTTAACTCCAAAGTTAGTTACTAAAGTCAGTACAACCTCTTTACCTTGCCAGCTTGGGGCCAGGGGAGACACAAGGAAGAACCATCACCTCCTAGGATGCATTTCCATCACTGCACTGACCCTAAAGCCTGAGGCTTATTCTTCTCTGTGTCCCCAGGGCATGAAATAAGGTGCTTTATGAATTTTGTACTTGATGCTTTCCCTGTGACAGAAAAAGCTGCATTTAAAAAAAATAGGTAATCCCCTCCTTACAATGTGAGCCCGCTTCAAAGATCCACTCATGTGTCAGTGATTAGGAACTTAGCAGGTAGTCTCCTGAGAAACCACCTGCACAGGGCAGTTTGGTTCAGTCCCCAGAGTGACCAACAATAATGCTTTTCATACATGATGTGAGAACATATTTAGCATTTTAATGTTTCTCTACCTACCTTTTTTTCATCATTCTTTGCTCTCCCTGACCCTCCCCTAGCCTTTTAAATAAAATTTATGTACTAGATGTACATAGGTATTTTTTACCTAAAAAGAGTACATTTCTCCTCCTTCACCCCAAATAGCCAGGATTTGCTGCCTTGGGGGGTGATATTGCTCCTGTTGAGAATGTGTGGTCTGGCTCAGTGGATGTCATGCAAATGGTACGTTAATCCAGATGCTGGACTCTGGAGACAGCACTTCTCCATCACTTCCTTAGTTACATCTGGTCACATGTAGCTCGTGGCTACTACAACGGGCAGCACAAAAAGACAACATGTCTACCACCACCAGAAGTTTGATGAGGCAGCGCTGGTCTAGATTTGGTAGCACATGGATAGAGTCAGCAGGACATAATGGTTAAGAATATGGCCTCCATCACTTACTGGGGGCATGGTCAAACAGCACGCTCACCTTCATCCCAAAAGGTGGGGCATCACTGTGCTTTATCCTGGGGTTTTACTCTCCATAGCTACCTGGATCCTCTGCTTTCAGGCCATGCCTCATGCCTGCTGAAGCCTGGTCACTCTCTTTGTGATCCACAACCAGAACCCATTTCCTCTGGGTTCCTCCCCCCCCCTTTTTTTTGATCCTCAAAATCAGTTTATTTATAATTTCCTTCAATTGTGGGCATCTACAAACATTTTCCATCTTAAGAAAAGTCAGAAAAAGCAACTAACAGACAAATAAAATTGCTGAACTATAGATCTTAGAGTCATCCAAGGTACGTGAACTTTTTTAAGAGACTGTGGGACACGGAATGTCAACAATCTTCATTGTCAGGGAACTTCCTAAACTTTTGTCTGAATGCCTCATGCATCACTTGAAGCTCATTTCTTCTCATTGAACATTGACAGATGAAAGGGGAATGCACACTAACCCATCATAAGGCAGGGGCGACAGGGTCTGTACAGAAACCAGAGAAAGGGGCTTAAAACCATTTATGGGGGGCACCTGGGTGGCTCAGGTCATGATCTTGGGGTCCTGGGATCCAGTCTCTCATCAGGCTCCCCACAGGGAGCCGGCTTCTCCCTCTTCCTATGTCTCTGCCTCTTAAAATCTTAAAAAAAAAAACATTTACAGCAATTGGACAGGGATTTTCCGTTTGTTCAATATAACCACAAAAAGTAGGACTAACATTTTGTAGGTCTTTGTTTTTTTACATCCTTACCTCATAATTCATTTTTACTATAGTTTACAAAGATGACTGATCTGTGACAGACTGGAAATTTAAAAAAACTAGATCTCTCCCATCCATCTAAAAAACCAGATGCTTTGCAAAGCCCTGGAGCAGAGGATGGGTACTGGGGGTTTTGGAGGTGCCAGGGGTGCCACCAGGCTGAGATGATATGGCAGACAGACAGCATGTGAACTGGGCAGAAAAAGATGAGCAGGATTCTGACAAAGAGTGTTTGCTTGATCACAGGCTCCTGAACCTTCTCCTGGGCCTGTCTATGTACTTCCTGCAAAATCCAGGTTTACCAAGAACTCTGCTAGGCTAGTTTGACCAGAACCCCCACCCTCGATATCTGGTCAGTCTCCTCGTCCTCCAGCATCCCCCCAGGTGATGTCTGGCTACCCTGGCCTGCCTCCAGAAAGAATCCTGTGCGTTCAGTTTGGTCAGAATCCCCTAGTACCCCTGATGTTCTGTTTTAGTGACTCTCCACCCACTGACCTCCACCCTGCTCCTTGAAGATCAAATCCCATGTACGATGCTGTGTTCAGAGTTGAGCCCCACCTCTCTCCCCCACTGGCAAATCCCACTGCAGTGGCCCCCACGCCTATCACGATGGTCCGGAATAAAGTCTGTCCTACCACCTTTGACAGGTGTCACTGAGTTTTTATTTTCTTAACAAGTCCAGTTTCCCAGTGAGCCCACAATTATCCTTTAAAACCAGGGACAGTCTGGAGGCTGGGCTGTGGCCTAGAAACAGGGACACCATCCAAGATTGCCCTTGGAAGTTAGGGGCACCTGCTTGGTCTTTATTTTAAGACCGCACACTTAACTTTTTACCTTGGGAAGAAGCTCTGATGAGCTGGGGTGCTGGCTCCTGGCTAGAGCAGTAATAATCTATTAGAACTTTCTATAAAAACACCACAAAGGATGTAGTTGCCATGGGCTAAACAATAGCATGTTTTAAAAATAAACACCCGAGGGCAAAAGACTCCTCCGAGAACTTTCTGATTAAGCTACCACCCACTGGAGAACAAAGTTTTTGTGACAGTCTCTCTCCACCTTGTCATTAAGGTGTCAAAATTAACTCCATTATTGGAAGGTTTTTTGTTTTTTTTTTTCCAGTCTGGCATTTGATGGTATGTCACGACTGGGAATGGACACAACATCCAAGAAACTCATTGTTGCACAGGAGTTAAAACCCTCTTATCCAGATGGTCCCTCTATCACCGTCATGGAGAAAAACAAGCATGGACTCAAATCCCAGGTTTCTCTTCTCAGACTCAGTTTCTCCATCTATACAAACACAAGGTTTCAATGCCTCTGCCTCCTACAGGGTAATTGTGAGGAGCAAAGCAAGTAATCTTGCACAGCTGCTGTGAAGATTAGAACCAGTATCTGTAACACACCGAGTACAGTGCCTAGAACTTAACTGTACCAGTAAATAGCCTCATTACTGAATGAAATGATCAAATGGAAGGTACTCAGCAAATATTAATTAGCTCATTCATCCCCTCTGAATCCTTCTGTATTCCTTCATCAGATAGGTGCAAAAGAGATCCTTTTTTTTTTTTTTTAAGATTTTGTTTATTTATTCATGAGAGACACACAAAGAGAGGCAGAGACACAGGCAGAGGGAAAACCAGGCTCCCTGTGAGGAGCCTGATGTGCGGGATTCAATCCCAGGACCCTGGATCACGACCTGAGTCAAAGGCAGATGCTCAACCACTAAGCCACTCAGGTGCCCCTAAAGAGATCCTTTAAGAGCATGCGTCAGGCCATTTCACACCCTGGTATGACCTCCAATGGCACGGATGATAAACTAGAAAATCCTCATGCTGGCTGAGGAGACCCTGATGGAAAGGTGCCTGCCTGCCCTCCTAGCCCAGGCTATGCCACCTTCCCACCTGGTCATCCCCCAGCCCTCACCTGAAGCAGACCCAGCTCCCTCCCAATTTGCAGGGACTCCTCTCTCTGCCCCACTGCCTTCCCTCTACTCTTCACTTGTCTACTTTCAAGACTTTTCTTGGGGTTCCTTCCCTGAGTCACCAGGCTAAACCAGGCTCCTCTGTTTCCTCACCTGGCACCCTGCTCATCCATGTTTCACAGGTTGTATTAATAGGCTCATTATTTATCTCCATCTTTTGCACTAGACTGTAGCAAGCAGCATGGAGGGCAGGAGACCCAGATGTCTGCGTGTTCACCAGTGCATAGCTAGTGCCCAGCATGTAGGAGGAGCTTGATTAACATGTGTTGGTTGAATGGTTGAACACCTAGTTATGTATGGTTGCTGCCCCAGACCTGAGGGAGGCCTCAGTTTCTGGTGCCTGGACAGCAGAATGTTCCAGAACAGAACTCAAGACTCTGCACCAGTCCCAGGTCCTACTCTTATGATCTGTGTGATCTTGGAACAGGCCTTGGAACGGTCTCTGAGGATGGAGACTGTGTCCCACTCACCTTACTACTTCATTGGGTTGCTACAAGGATTAAATGAACAAGTTCATTCCCCAGGGAAAATAAGGCTAGATATGACCTCACCTTGTTTTCCAGGACACAAGAACATCTCTGCTTCTTGGATTAATACCCCTGGGATGTGACAGGGGAAGAAAAGAGGCAGAAGGGAGCATGCACTGTGCACTCCTCGCCCATGACATCTACTTTTCTTAGAGGCATCTATACAAAGGACTCCCTGAAAATAGGTTATATCAGCACCTTAGACTCTTCTGTAAAGTTAACAAAATACACTGGTCCTTGGGCAGAACCAACTAAAGGTCACTTTGCAGCCTCTGTCAGCAGGTCTACATTTGAAGTTCAAACATGTGTCAAGAAGCAGTGAGCCAGTCTTCTGGTCCTCAGCCATTCAGGGAGCTGTTTTCAACTTTTTATTTTATTTTGTTTTTATTTTTTTAAGCATATTTTTTATTTTTATTTATTTATGATAGTCAGAGAGAGAGAGAGAGAGAGAGAGAGAGGCAGAGACACAGGCAGAGGGAGAAGCAGGCTCCATGCACCGAGAGCCCGATGTGGGATTCGACCCCGGGTCTCCAGGATCGCGCCCTGGGCCAAAGGCAGGTGCTAAACCGCTGCGCCACCCAGGGATCCCGAACTTTTTTTTTTTAATACCATGGATCTTGGTGGTATTTGTAGTGGGGACCAATTTTTTAGAAGACCCCATGAGCTTCTGAAGGATGCTTATGGTTCAGTAAGAGCATTAAACACATCTTAGAGGATCTAAGGAACTCAGCCATCCTCTTCAAAGTCCATACAAATGCTTTGACATCAGGACAGCTAACAGCTCAGTGAAACTTCTCTCTTTTTTTTTTTTAAACCACAACCTAATTATTATGGGGCTTTTTGCTTCTCCTTATTCTATAAAATCAGTAGCTCAGGATTCTGGGTAGAAGCCACTTGTATGCCGGTGAACTTCACAGTTTATTACAAAGAGTAAGTCTTTTTTAATGTTTTCCTTTCTGGAATGAATGCATTGCATGTACCTGCATCTGTAGGGCTCAATTCTAATACTGGCTCTGTAGCTTCTAATGCCAAGGCAGGGACTTTCTAGAAACTTCTGACAGTATCAGGCATACCACGACGCAGTACTACTATTTTCCTATTTTACAATTGAGGACAAGTTAAGTAACTTGTCAAGGTTTCACAGCTAGCAAATGGCAGAGCCAGGATTTGAACCAGGCAGTCTGGCTCCTTGGTCTGCACACTTAACCACTTGACTCTCCTGCTTCTCTGTGACTGGTACTGACAAGGTTCTTTGCCTGACTACAACTTTGTCAGGCTCCTGGACCTTGCCCCAGGCCCATATGTGTATTTTCCTGCAAAACCTAGTTTTCGTAAGAACTCTGCTAAGTCAGTTTAATCAGAACCTGGTATCTGATCACTCTGCATACCTAATCAGGCTCCCCATTCTCCACCTTCCCCCAGGTGATGTGTAGCCACCCTGGCCTGCCCTCAGCAAGAATCTTACTAGGTTGGTTTAGCCAGAATCCCTCTCATGGTTTCTCTTATGATTTTCCATCCACTGACTCCCCTCCCCTGGCTCCTTGGCTATCAGTTCTCACTTGCTGAAGCGGTATTCAGAGTTGAGCCCCATCTCTCTCCCCCACTGCAAAATCCCAACACAACGGTCCCCATACCTATTGTGATGGTCCTGAATAAAGTCTGCGTTACCACCTTAACACGTGGCATTACATTTTTTAACAATCCTTTCCCACCTGAAGCTTGTTCAGGGTGTTCCTTTGCAGAGAAGGGTGACCACCTGGTGGTCACCGCTGTGACTTGCTTCCCCATGCCTAGACATGTCCCTGATGAAGGCACATGCTGGCCTTTCTGTCCCCACCCCTCTCCCCCGTGTTTCTAGTACTGTGCTCAAAGTCTCACTGTCCTTGAGAGGCCATGTTATCTGCTGTTTTCTTCTGCCTAGAGTCCCTGCTTCCTTCATCTGATTCTTAGGTTTCTTTCAAGACTCCACTCCAGCGTCCCCTCTACCAGCCTCATTCCTACAAAGCACTTATCACCGCATTTTTTTTTTTTCTGGGACAGGACCTCTCTTTATATTGTATGTGCTTAGCATAGAGCCTGCGACAATGAAGATGGAATGAATGAATGAATGAATGAATGAGTGAGTTGTATCCCAGGTCCATGCATTTAACACAGGAGGTTTCTTAGAGTCTCTGCATGGCATTTCCTTTTTTTTTAAAAAAAAATATTTATTTATTTATTTATTATTCATGATAGAGAGAGAGAGAGAGAGAGGCAGAGACATAGGAGGAGGGAGAAGCAGGCTCCATGCCAGGAGCCCGATGCGGGACTCGATCCCAGGCCAAAGGCAGGCGCTAAACCACTGAACCACCCAGGGATCCCTCCTTCTTTTTTTTTTAAAGAAAAAAAATCAGGTTAACTTCTAGTTGAACAGAGCTGTGAGCCAGTGTAGTCACAGTATAGGCAGAACAGAAAGCTTATTCATGGCTGATTCTCGGGGCCTTCCTATCTCAGAATGAGACTTGGTTGCACCTCTTGCCACTTTTCATTTGATTACTGTGGCAAGTGGCATTTTCATTGTAGGAGTTCCACTCCTTACACGTTATGTGTGCCAGTTTCCTCTTTGGAGAAAAGTCATTGTAGATGTCGAATTATTGCATTAAGTCCTCTGGCTTCAAGCCATAACTATGTTCTAACTCCATGCAAATTTCCTGATGACCTTAGGGAAATGTTTAATTCATGTGTGCAACGCTGCTTAATTCATCTTATTTTCTCACTTCCCCAACAAGGCTTGGGAAGGTTAAAAGAAAAAAAGGCACTTAAATTCAGGCAGAACCCAGTGGTTACAGATGTTGCAAAGGAAGCAAGAAGCTCCTTCGTCTATATGGTTTTAGGCTACAACCCTGCTTTCCTCAGCATGGAGCTTGACGTTTATAGGCCACCTTGAAATAACAATTTTCTAGCGATTAAAGTACAAAAAAAGCACCAATCTTTCCAGAAAGCATGCATACTCCCCTGCCCCCACCAGCTGACATTGACACTAAACACTCTTTGCTCCCTAATGGCAAGAGAGAGGTATAACCAAGTGAAGTGATACATGAGCCTTCCACTCTTGTATCTTCTTGCCCACACCGGGATTCATGAATCCAACCGGCTCCCTGCAATCCACGAACAGGTGAGTGGCAGGCATCTCATCCTCTCACAAGGGCTTTTCTCTTTGTTTTCACACAGTTGGGGTTAACAAATGTTGAATTCAACTGAACCGTGTTAAAAGTGGGCACATGCATGGTTCTTCCCACTGGAGGAAGGTACACAGGTACACAGCTGCTTATGAGTAAATGAATACACAGCTTAAAAAACAATGGATCCCACACCATCAGCCCACACTATCCAAGAGTGTCATCGCCTGCAAAGCCTGAATTTAAAAAACAGGCTTAGTGGTTGAGCATCTGCCTTTGGCTCAGGTCATGATCCCAGGGTCCTGGGTCATTCTCCCTCTGCCTATGTCTCTGCCTCTCTCTGTGTGTCATTCAAGAATAAATAAGTAAACTTAAAAAATGAAAAACAGGCATCTCCAAATACCTTGACTGACTTCACTCATCCTGCTCCACCCTCCATCCCTCCTCCCTCTGTGCCTCTTTGGAGCCATTTACACTCATAACTTGATATGAATAGTGATTGCTTCCTGTGTTGATTTATTTTGCCACATGGATTCCACCTCAATGACACTGTATCTTGAGAGTTTGACTCTAGCCTTGTTCTTCATCTTGACCAGCTGCTGGCTGGCCTCCTGTTATCAAAAATAAATGCTTTATTGACACACAGCTATGCCCATCACTTACATATTGTTTATGGCTGCTTTTCTGTGACAGCCAGTTGGGAAGTTGGAAACCAAATGGTTTGAAAAGCTAAAATATTCACTATCTGGTCCTTTACAAAAATGTCTCCAGCCCCTTGCTTGTTAGGAAACCAACTTACAGGCGTATTCTACAGCTGGCTGTTGTTTAATAAATACTGTTTATATCTAAGCCTCTGTTAAGACTTAATTTTTTTTTTCTTGGTTAAAAAGTAGTAGAAAAATCTCTGGCCTTAGAGCTGATATCAAGCCCTCCAAAATTGGAAATCCTAATGTAGAGGCTGGGGTGACCCATCTAAATTTTGTAACAAGTTTGTTTGTTTCTTTGTTTTTTAAGTCATTGAAAGGTAGAGTCTGACATTTATCCTTGAAGGAGCTCCCCACAATTGTAAATCCAATATCCAACCAGTGCTCTTGTCAAAATAGGAAGGTCATCAATAAGCAGAATGCAAGTGTTTTCTACCAAAGTCTTTTTTTTTTTTTTTAAGATTTTATTTATTCATTCATGAGAGACACACACAGAGAGAGGCAGAGACACAGGTAGAGGGAGAAGCAGGCTCTATGCAGGGAGCCCGATGCGGGACTCAATCCTGGGACCCCAGGATCATGCCCTGGGCCGAAGGCGGTGCTAAACCACTGAGCCATCTGGGCTGCCCATCTACCAAACTCTTATGTTTGGTACGTGACTTGCTCAGGAGGTGAAAACGGTATTAGGACCCAGGGACGCAGTGGCTTGGGTCTTTTTCTACCAAAGTCTTTTTTTTTTTTTGGTTTGGTATGAATTTGGAATGTACTGCCCTGCAAACTGATGTGGTTTCTTGAGGAGCTGACATCTGTAGGAAATCCAGATTGAAGTGCCACACGAATGAGTAGGAATAAGCGTCTTGCTCCCAAGAGAGACGGTGCACATAAGAACTGGCATGGATTCAGCATAGTCCAAACTCCCAAATCCTGCAAGTTGGGTGGGAATGCCCTAATCTGTCAGGTGCTAATGGTACCTATTCTAGTGTAAGTCTCCTGATGGGGCCCCCAAGGTAAACCATCCCTTTGTGGCTGTGAGGAGGGTTGCCTCTCAAGTGGATATTCCTTGATGGCGGTCATCCCAGGAAGAGGTTGCTCCTGGGTCAGGACAGGAAGACCTGTGTGATGGTGAATTTTTTTCTTTTCAAAACCTAGTGTCAGGTGGTGGGGTCTGGGATGTGGTAATGCCTAGAACATCTTCAGGAGGAAGAATAGGCTGGAAGCTAAGCAAAAAGGGAGCCCTCTTAAGAGACCCTGGGACTCTCAGAACACCTCATCGGGGAGCAGCTGGGTGTCACTATTGGTATTTCCCCTAATTTCACTTTCCAACCTTTCATAAAGCTTTATCCCAAGGAACAGCCTCGTCTTGGCCATGCTATAAAGAATTAGGTTCTCATTCCTATGTTAGGATAGAGGAGCAAAGGGGGAGCTCTTCAGCATCAGAGGGGTGGCGGAAGGCACAGGAGACACCAGGAAGGGGGCAGCTGTGTTTGGCAGAGCACTTCTGGCCCAGGGGGTGGGGGCAAAGAGGCTGGAGTACAGGAGTTAAGGACCTCTTCCTGCCTACAGCTGAGGCGCCATCTTGGAAAGATGGTCAGGGAAACTCTGGGAGTGGCTGTGGAGCGGCTGTTCCCTTTCCTGTGCTGGTCATAGGAGGCTCAAATCATCATCATCATTTGTGTATTAAAGAAAACGTGCTCTGAATTTAAACTCACTGGTTGGTGAAATGTGGACCAGGATTTTCCAGAGCCGCAGTTCTCATGTACAGAAGCCATTTCCCCTGCTATTCCCCTGGTGGTTTGGTACAAATACAGCTTAGAAACAAATCCAAATGTTAATAGGGCCCAAACAGTCTGCACATCATACGAGTGTGTCTCTCAGGATGTAAGTTATGGGAAGGATTCTGTTAGTGCCTACACTGCCTGTCTCTGAAAGTGCCTTGAGATTTTGTCTACCATGCCTTTGCTTTTTTTTTTTTTTAAGATTTTATTTATTTGTAGAGAGAGAGAAAGAGAGAAGAGAGAGAGAGAGAGGCAGAGACACAGGCAGAAGGAGAAGCAGGCTTCACGCAGGGAGCCCGATGTGGGACTCGATCTTGGGTCTCCAGGATCACGCCCTGGGCTGAAGGCAGGAGCTAAGCCGCTAAGCCACCCAGGCATCCCTTTTTTTTTTTCTGTTTTAACTAAATTCTAGACATTCTGTTATCTTATTCCTACATAATTCCATATGCATTAAAAAGGACATTTTCTTACATAACTAAAAGCCATTATCACTAAGAAAATTATCAACAAATTCAAATTTCCTCAATTAATGGGACATCTTACCCTCATCATCATATGAAGGTGGTTCTTTTTTTTTAAAAAAAAAAAAAAAAAAGGGACGCCGGGGTGGCTCAGCAGTTGAGCATCTGCCTTTGGCCCAGGGCGTGATCCTGGGGTCAGGATCGAGTCCCACTTCGGGCTTCCTGCATGGAGCCTGCTTCTCCCTTCGCCTGTGTCTCTGCCTCTCTCTTCTTGTCTCTCTCATGAATGAATAAATAAAATCTTAAAAAAACAAAACAAACAAAAAAAAACCCCAAAACACAGCTATAAATTAAGTATTTTTATGTCAGCAAAGGCTTTGATGGCAGAGGGTTCTTTTTTTTTTTTCCTTGTTAATTCACTAAGAGAGTTTCCTTTACGCAGAAGTACAGGCTACTAGTCATAGATCTCAATTTTTGTTCCTACCTCTAATTTATGTATCACAAGGGAATTCATTTAATTCTCCCCAGCTTCCAACATGCATCTTCCTTTGTCCTAATAAGTGTATAAGTTATTGATCTGCTGGATTTATAAAGGCTCTTGAAAAGTGAAAAATGCTCTTCTTGTGTATTTCCCCAGGCACTCTGTGCTTTACCCTGCTGGCTCCGTGCTGGGTGAGGAGGCTGAGGACTACTGGGGGTTTGGGAGAGGACCACACACCAGGGAAAAGGTGATGCAGAGGTGCAGGGGCCGGGAGCAGAGCTGAGGAGGAGAGAAGCAGGGAAGCTGCCAGAGGCAGCGATGGAGGATCATAGAGCAGAATCCACCCCAGTCTCTCTCTCTCTCTTTTTTCTTAAAATACAGGGAGCCAGCTTCTCCGTCTGCTGTTTCTCTCATGAATAAATAAAATCTTTAAAAAAAAGAGAGAAAGGAGGGGGGAGAAAGAGAATTTGAAAGAGAGGAAGAGCAAGAGAGAGGAGAAAGAGAGAGAGAAAGAAAATACAAAACCAACAAAACAAAAATAACAAACACCTGTTTGCCTTGAAAATGTAAAGAAAGCATGGTGAGTCATGTTTTCTTACTATCCCAATCTCACATCATTAAGCAGTTTTCATCCCAACTTTTTAAAAATCCACATACATTTTGATAAATTTTGGATTGTACACAACACTCTTTTATCTTCCTATTTGATACCATGTAAGGAACATATCCATATGTCATTTAATGTTTTCAAAACAAGGTTTTTAATAGTTGCAGAGAATCATAACTTAGGGGTATAACTTACATTTAGATTGCTTATAATTTGCCACCATGATTTAAAAAAAAATGTTACCATGAACATTCTTGTACCTAAATCTTTGAACAGATTGCTGATTATTTACAAGAAATTCTGAGAAACAGAATTACAAAGTGGAGAGACCAGGACATGTTCCAAGCTGCACCCCCCAGATGTTTGTTCTAATTAATACAATAATCGAAAATGTATGAATGGGCCAGTTTCCCCACAATCTTGCTAATACTAGTAATATTGTTTCCCCTTTAATCTGACAATTTAAATCATGAACATGGCATCACTGTTCCCAGGCTGCTCTGTTCACATTCCCTTAATCTTTGACTATTTTATCACTCCAGGGCAACAGTATGGATAGGGGTTCTGGTCGGTCTGTCTCTCTCTCTCTGTCTCTCTCCTGTTTAACTGCTGGGGGTTTGCTAAAGGAAAAATGTAGAAATGTCCAGACCCGTGCTACAGCCTCAGAAAGCAGCTGGGCTATGTGAACAGAGTGCTGAGGGTTGCAAATTATTTTCCTAGATTATCTACAAGACTGAGCTAGCACACAAAACAGCCAGACTGCAAAAATACCACTAATTATTGACTGCCAAGAGTGGTACATATTTCAATATCTGATATTATACTCGCATATCCAAACATGTATTTTTACCTTTTCTTCTAAAACCCAGTTTTGTGTATGAGTTTTGGATCTGTTGCCTAATTTGGATCAACTTTCCATACATCCCTCCCATAGAGCCAAATTCTATTTTTAGTTTTTTGAAAAGATTTTACTCATTTGAGAGAGAGAGAGGATGAGAGAGAGCATGCATGAGTGGAGGGAGTAGCAGGGGGAGAGGGAAAAGCAGACTCCCTGTTGAGCAGGGAAGCCTGCTGAGCTGGAATCATGACCTGAGCTGAAGGTAGATGCTTAACTGAGTGAACCATCCAGGTACCCTATTTGTTTTTAAGAGAGAGAGAGAGAGAGAGGTGGGGGGTGAGAGAGAGAGAAAGAGAGAGAGAGAGAGAGAGAATCCCAAGCAGGCTCCACACTCAGCAGCACAGAGCCTGATGTAGGGCTCGACCCCATAATCCTGAGATCAAGACCTGAGCCAAAATCAAGAGCTGGATGTTCAACCAACTGAGTCACCCAAACACTCCCTCCACAGACTCAAGTTTTAAATGGTATTGATCAAGTGATTTATGTATCTCATGCAATTGCATGCAAATACAGAATGGTATATACAACTATAAACTTTTGTCTTAGGAGAGAGTCCAAAGCTTTTGTTGTGTTCTCAAAGGAGCCTAAGAAAAGATTTAGTCTTGATGAAGAGAAACTTCTCAGAGGTCATAAAGGCAGCACGTATGGGGGCCAGCAGGTAATGGAAATGAGAGCAGTGGACGAGGTGTCAGGTGATAGGGAGTGGTGGGGACTGTGGTGTCCTCAAATGCATTTGCTTCAACTAAATGGAGTAGCTGTCTCTTAGCTCCAGATCACTGTTGGTCTGTGGGGACATGCGTCCAGTATTTCCTGATCTTAATTCTTCTCAGAGGTACCCAGAAATCCATATGCCTACATGAAATCTTCCAAATTTCAAGTGTGTATGATGATTTAAAGTTGAATAGACTTATCTATTCAAGTAAATAATATATAGTACAAACCACTGGGCTACTGATCTGGTCCCCAGGGTCCAGGGCCTAAAAGAAGCCAGGCATTTCAAAACATAATTAAGTATGTACATAAAAATAATTAAATGCTCTTTTTAGGCTTGTAATAAGCCAAGAACACCAAGACCATTTAAGGACCAGGCTCCTAGAGGATTCTAATCTTTCTGGAGTTTGGCATTTGGAAAGTTCAATAGCCAACTCTATAGCTCCTCAAGCAATGCAGCTGCTGAGTACAGCAGAGCCTGATATCCACCTTCCCTCTCCACCGAGCCAACATCCAGTACTCTATATAGATCAGTCCCAGGTCTTTGTAGTGGCAGTGGGGAAAAATGTTTAGAAAAGGACATGTCAAGAATCCTAATTGCATGATTACAGAAAACCCTGATTTTTCAAGCTGCCAACACTAGTGACTGTCAGGCCATGTTTTACTTAACACCAGAATTAAGATAGTACAAGAAAGTATGGAATGCACTGAGCAGCTTACCACACCCAGACTAATGACATTTTTGTAAGCCAAATTAATCTGTACCCCTAGAGGGGAGCTTGCTCTTTAAAGCAACAGAATGACCAAGGAGGAAAAAAGTATTTCCAAATCCAACTGGGTCACAAGTTCGGATTTTAAAATACCAGGCTTTTAAAATATGGTGCCAACCCATCATAAAATGTTTCCCACAGCATGTGGCTGAGTTTCTAGGGCAGGTATGCGGAGGTGTGGATATGCAGTGGGGAAAGCAGAGAGACTCAGAGGGTGGCCGTGTAGAGAGTGGGGGGTAGCACGGCTGCAGTTGGGAAACAGATGAGTGAACTGCTCAAAACAACATCGAAACTGACAACCACATTTTGCCTGGGGACACTGGTTGACATTTCAGTGACCAAATATGTGGGCGTTTTTTTTTTTTAAACGTCTGTGCCCTGGATAGAGTTTTATTTATAATATGTTTGAAAATGGCATTTTCCTCTCAAGACATCACATGGCTGGCCAAAAGAAGATTCGAGCGAGGAGCGGTGGACAGTGAGCTAGGCAGAGCAATGCCACTTTGTGAATAATGTAATATTTCTACTCAAGCAAAATATACACTTTCCAAGGAGTGTATATGAGTGTGTATGTGAGGCATCAAATGCATTTCAATTTTTTCCATAATTAGAAAAGAACAACTTAACAGACAACTCCTTAAATAATCACAGAGAACATCCGTTTTCTCAAGGTACCTGTAATCATGCTGGATATAATTAATGGCAAAATGATGAGTTTCAGCATCCTCATTAGGATTTCACCGGGAAAAGCAAAGTAGAATTTCTCCAGACTAGACAGCTTGCTGTATTCTCGAACCAAGACTCCTATGGCAATCCCTAAGAACGACAAAGATTGGAAAGGAGAAAAGAAAACCAGCATTGAGTTCTTCTGTATATATTTCAAAAAAATACCTCCCAATATCCCCATATTTTAATGGCAAGAAGAACAGTTTAGATGATCTTCCGTGAGTGAAAATTTTAGACTTAAAAAACAAATCACATTTTAATGAATGCAAAGTGCACACTATTCAGTGAATCTGTAAAAAGTACTCCTCATGTGAAAGGTTGTGTTTTCATTTCTTTTCTCCTTCAATTATATTTATTATAATGACAAAACATCAAAAACACTGTGAGAAGGAAAAGAAATTCATCACCCAATATAATTATTTTGTTTTACACTCCCCTAAATCTTTGTCTACTTTAGATATTTTACATTTTATTTTTGTTTGTTTTTTAAAGTAATCTGTAACCCCAACATGGGGATTGAACCCACCACTCTGAGATCAAGACTCTCATGCTCTTCTGACTCAGACAGCCAGGCATCTCAGGTGTTTTACATTTTATAGCTTCCATATCCATGTTCATTTTTGTCATTTTCTCATACTCTTTGCATGATAGTTTTTATTAGTACTCTGTGTTTATGCAACTTTTGTGATTTTAATAGCAACATATGGTTCTCCTGGTTTGATATGTTTACATGTTGTTAAACAACTGTGTTGTCCAATGCTCTCCATCCTGCTCTGGTTGTTTCTAGATGATGATGTGTCCAAATTGGTTTGACCAAGAGGCTTTTTAAGAAGCTACTGAACCCGAGTACCTTGGACACTGAGGCTTATATTTATGTGAGTGTAGGGAAATGTTCAAAATCAAGAAATGTTACACAGTGGAAGCCTGAACAATGATGGAGCTCGGGGCACCAATCCCCGCATTGTCGAAAATCTGTATATAACTTTTGTCTCCCCCAAAAATAGTGACAGCCTGCTGTTGACTGGAAGCCTTATCCATAACATAGTCAATTAACATGTATTTTGTATGTTATATGTACTGTGTACTGGATTTTTACAATAAACTAAGCTAGAGGAAAAAATGTTATTAAGAAAGTCACAGGAAGAGAAAATACATTTACAGGGCTGGATTGCATTTACTGAAAAAAATCCACGTGTACATGGACCCACGCAGTCAAACCCATGTTGTTCAAGAGTCAACTGCACGTTCTCTGAACACTTGCCTTCACAAGACGTCTATATGAATTCCTTCTTTGTGCTGGCTTTGGTAACTACAAATCACAAACTTTAAATATTTCTTACTTATCCTCTTCTGAAAGGTCCCAACATTTAACTGCCTTACTCTTTCCAACTCTCACACATTGCCCCTTTGTAATACTTCTTTTTATAAATTTTAAAAAAGGTTTTATTTATTTATTTATGAGAGAGAGACAGACAGACAGACAGACAGTGCACATGAGCAGGGGGAGGGGAAGGGGGAGAGGGATAATCCTAAGCAGACTCTGTGCTGAGCCTCACCATCCTGAGATCATGAACTGTGCCGAAATCAAGAGTCAGATGCTTAACTGACTGAGCCACCTGGGTGCCCCTCTCTTCTTTTTTTTCTTATTTAAGTTTATTTATTTCTTTTAAGCAATCTCTCCACCTTACATGGGGCTCGAACTCACAACCCCGAGATCAAGAGTCACATGCTCTTCCAACTGAGCCAGCCAGGAGCCTCACTATACCCCCATGTTTTTTAAACCAAGACATAAAATGGGCTGGGATGAACCTGTACATCTTTTTTCCCCTCATCAACCTCTGAGGATGATATGTTAATTGGAGATAAAATGGCTAAACAGCAGAAACACTCAAGGAGGATATCCCTGGATCTGCTCCTTTACAAACTCAGATAATTAGTCTGTGAAAATTTACAGTTGCTTTGGCACAATTAAGAAATCTAGGGCAACAAAGAGATGTGAATTATAATGAAAACTAGAGTTTTCATTTAAATTCAGGTATACTTCCCATGTGTGTTAGTAGGCCAAATAAAGGAACCCCACAAGATACATCTGTGTAGTGACCTCATCCTTGGTTTATTTTCCTACATGTTCTACCTTTGTCTTAATCTCTTTATTTTGGGCACGCATTTCTAAATGTATTTCTGATCAGTGATTTAAAATTACTTCTGGGGGACACCCAGGTGGCTCAGTGATTGGTTGTCTACCTTCAGCTCAGGTCGTGATCCCAGGGTCCTGGGATCGAGTCCTGTATTGTGCTCCCTGCTGGGAGCCTGCTTCTCCCTCTGCCTGTGTCTCTGTTTCTCTGTCTCTCATTACTAAATAAATAAAAACCTTAAAAAAATTAAATTACTTTTGTAACAAACATATGCACAAACATTTCTCAAACTGTAGCTAAGACAAAAGGAAAAAAAAGAGCTCTAATACCAATCCCACTTGGTTCATATTTCAAAACCTAGGGTTAGAGATTCCTGAATGGTTCAGAACGCCAAGGATTCAAAATATTTTAGGTGAATTTAAAAAGCATGTTGTGCTTACTTCCTACTTAATAAATGTCTCTGTTCAGCTGTTCTATATGGAACATACCTACTTTATGCTGTAAGGAAACTCTGTAGTGTTCAGTGTTTTAAAAAACCAAACAAACATTCTCTCTCATACTCTTTAGGTTGCCTCAAATAAATTTTTGGCTTGTATGTCAAAGAAAGCTCTGTGTTTAAAAAGAAAGGAGATGTGTCTGTGCTCAAAAACCCACCACAAAAGCACTCTGTTGAGTAGCAAAAGAACCCCATGTGCTCCAATTTTAAGGTTTATATTACTAACGATTAACTGTGACTCTAATCATCTCCACCCCAAATAAATGCAGGGAAATTAGAGAGAAGTGTACTTGCTATTTTTTAGTTTTTATCCAGATCATGGGTTTTTACAGGAGAAATAAAAGAGTCACCACAAAGAGTCATTTCAAAGCTATCAGAGGTGACAAGCATCATGAATAGGTTACTGTTTTTAAACTTTTTATCAAATGTGTTCTTGAAGTAACACGAATTATAATTTTTTTCTTTTCCCTCCCTCCCTCCCTCCCTCCCTCCCTCCCTCCCTCCCTCCCTCCCTTCCTTCCTTCCTTCCTGAAAGGAAAGAGAATATAAATACCAACCAAGACCTGGAGAAGCAGTTGAGAGATTTGCCCTGGGCCAGAGATGTCATCCCAGGACCTTCAAGTAAGATGTGGCTGGTGAAGAAGCACAGCCAGGAGTTATACCTTGTAAATGGGTGTGTTTTATATTGGTCTCAGAGCAGTTTGGAAAAATTGGATGCCTGGTAAGAAAAATCCCTGGAAGATTTTCCAGGTCTCAAGATGAGGTCAAGATTTCACAGGGCACAATCCTTCTCTACATTTCTCCAGAGCCAGAATCTTGGACTGGAGTGGTCTCCAAAGACAAAGGCTGTTGGGAATAAGAGCCTGCCTGGAGGTACACAGTTCAGACCCATTTGGCAGGATAACTCCCAGAAGTAGGGAAGGTGAAGATCAAGAACTTCCCTGAATGGTACAGCTCTCTGGAGGCCTTTGGCAGGGCTAACAAGGAAGCCCAAAGGTAGAATTATGTAGATCTCTGTACCCCAGAAATTACCAGGAACTTATTCTAGGGCAGCTTTCTCTCACTCAGGCAAGAAGATCCCAAGCAGGTACTAAGGCTGGGAAGAGCTCTGTGTCAGAACCACCCGCTTGAGTTCTTACTCTGCCATTTACAAGGTTTGTCACTTGGGCTGTAATTTTAACCTCTCCCATCATGGAGTGGTGGGATGGAAGGTACGGGGCAAAGGGCTTGGATGAGATGCCCTCAGGGTCCATTCTAATGCCCGAGATACTATGATAATCTCTGACCGTTAATGTCCTCAGCTTTAAAATGGGCTCATAGGACCAGTTCATTGGCTCCCTAAAGAGCTGGCTGGACCTTCCCCAGTATTTATGCTAAGTATAAGTGTATCAGTAAAACAGGGAAGAAAAAACTGGGGCAGAAAACGAGATCTCAGCTGGAGATTTCAAGTTCATATTGTTTCAAACCACTGCCAGTCCAGTAGCCCTATCTTGGAAGAAATGCAGTGATTTTTGTTTCACTCTAAGCTTATAAAAAATTATTGTTCAAGAAATAATTCTGGAGGGGTGCCTGGCTGGCTCAGTCAGTGGAGCGTGTGACTCTTGATCTCAGGGTTTTGAGTTCAAGCCCCATAATGGGTGTAGAGATTACTTAAAAATAAAAATCTTAAGAGAGAGAATGAATTCTGGAAATCAAAATAAAAGAAAAAAGTCACATATAATAATTTATACTGACCTATCTTCTCTCTCTGCCTCCGGTTCTATCCAGCCTGTTCTTATGTACACATTTTTTTTTATAGTTATAAAAATTAATCCAGGGACAGAGGCTGAATTGCATTTCAGAAAACAGATTTATGAAAACAGCATTGTTCCTGTTTTAGGGTATTTTCAGAAAAGAGATTAAAATCTTCTGTGTATTTTTTTCTTTTTTTTTTTTTAATCAAAGCCCCAGAATGGTTCTCTGGTACACTGACTGATTTTGGCTTGATTGAATAAGAACTATTGGCAAAGGAAAAAATATTTTTAATTATCACTGAAATAGTTATCTAGCCATCTTGCAAGGCACCATATTAGGGAAATTAACAATATGCCTTCCTGCCCTCTGGGAGCTAATCTAAGATGAACATTGATAACCAGAAAATAAAAAGTGTAGAATGAATAGTTATTAACAAATGACCATATGCATGTACTGAATAGATGGGAGGATGGTTTTTCTAGCCTGTCCCTCCACTGAAATAGACCTGTTCCCCTCGTTCACGATTTTCCTCGGAGCTGAATGGCTCTACCATTGAGAGGTCTTTACAGGCATTTTGGCTCCAAAAAGATGCCTCTGTAAAGCTTTATTTTTAAATCCTTAAGAAATGTATTTACTGCACAAGCAGTATTATCACAGTTCTACTGGAAACAAGAAGTTCAAAAATTCACTCACAATCTCAAAGAGAAATTGTTTTCATTTTTCCCTATATACTATTGTGGTTCATCATAATTTAAATAAAAAATTGAGAAAAATAACATAATGGTTAACAATTACTGAGTACATACTGTATGTCAGGCTCTGGGCTAAGCACTTAAGATGAAGTGTCTCTTGATATTATCTCTTGTCATTTTTAATGGCTGTTATCACTATGGGATTAGGGCAATTTTTCACTGAGATGAAATTCACAGAAGATAAAATTTATCATTTTAAAAATGTACAAACAACCCAGGGGTTTTTAGAATATTTACAACATTGTGCAACCATCACCACTATCGAATTCCAGCATATTCCCATCATAGAAAAAGAAACCCATACCCACCAGCAGCCACCCCCAAACCTCCCTTGCCTCAGCCCCTGGCAACCACTAATCTGCTTTCTGCAGATCTGCCAATCCTAGACATTTCATCTAGATGGAGTCATACAACACGGGGCTATGATGGTTAGTTAGTTGTAGGTGTTAACTGGGAGAGGCCATAATGTCAGTTATTCAATAAAACACCAATCTGGGTGGGGCTGTGAAGGTATTCTGTAGATGTGACTAACATCTACAATAAGTTCACTTTACATTACCCTTGACAATCTAAGTGGTCTCATCCCATCAGCCTTTGAAGGCCAAGGTTTCATGCAGAAGAAGGAATTCTCAGGATGGACAGCTCCAACTTCCTGCCCAAGTTGCTGGCTTGCCCTATGGATTTCGGACTTAAATGGGACCATCAATTGTGTGAGCCTTAAAATAAGGCTCCTTGTTCCATAAAATAAATCTCATGTAAATTTACAGAAGAGATTCTGTTCCTCAGGAGAATCCTGACTGATAACCATGGCATGTGTGTCTGGATTCCTTCACTTAGTATGTTTTCAAAGTTAATCTGTGAAATTTGAATGGGTTTGGTCTTGTTTTGGGTATTTTTCATTTATTACAGACATGTCCTCTCATGCTACACACCTTCATCTTTTTTAAGTGCTGGATAATACTGCTTTGGATGGACA
Source organism: Nyctereutes procyonoides (assembly GCF_905146905.1). Classification (NCBI taxonomy): domain Eukaryota; kingdom Metazoa; phylum Chordata; class Mammalia; order Carnivora; family Canidae; genus Nyctereutes; species Nyctereutes procyonoides. Next base: position 59,396,871 of record NW_026575146.1, on the reverse strand, counting down.
CATTTCTTGACCACCACCCAACTGTTAAACATTTCAATTCTTGACAATTTTGTTGAATGTTACGGACTTTTACTCATGACCAAAGGGGATGAGCATCAAATATGATATAAAGGCTTGAGTTATTGTGCAGTTTCAGGCTCAAGGGAAGAAAGTCCATTAAAGGCATTCTTTGTAGTATCTAAATTCAAGGAAAAGCAAAAATAAGTGCACATTTATTAAAATCCAATTATATGCCAAGTCTGGTATTGAATGCTGGAGGATCTGAGGAGGAGGAGTCGAAAAAATACAATTTTGTTCTTACTGCAATAATAAACATTTTCCTTCATGGACTGATCTGTCCCCTGTCAACAGGAAATGTGGTCTGTACTGCTTTGTCTATAGAGATGACTGTTTATACTGAATTTTTTCAGCCTAATGCCCTTTTAGCCCTTAATGCCCACCCCCCTATTTGCCCATCACCTACAATTAAGAATTCAGTCTGGCTCAGAGAGAAAGTTTGTTTTTTTTTTTTAAGATTTTATTTATTTATTCATGAGCGACACACAGAGAAAGGCAGAGACACAGGCAGAGGGAGAAGCAGGCTCCCTGCAGAGGTTGATGTGGGACTCGATCCCAAGACTTTGGGATCTCGACCTGAGCCGAAGGCAGATGCTCAAACAACCACTCAGGCATCCCAAGAAAGTTCTTTTGATGAGGATCTAACAGGTTTCTCTATATGTCCCTAGCCGTTAAAATGTATAATGTTGTTATGTGTTTGAAAATTGGACTTCCGCAGTATCAGTCTGGATACAGTGTTTTGTAGCCTATCTTTTCCTTTTGAGATTTTTTTCACCCTATGTTTAAGACTTACTCATATTAAAATAGGTAGATCCATTATAAGTGGTGTCCAGTATTACATACCACACTCCTTATTCTGTTTTTGTTTTCTGTATCATTAAATTTTGCTCTTACAAACGATCAAATGATCGTTCCTTCCATTTTTTTCTAGGTTTGCCCTCTTCTTTCTCTAACTTTGTGGGTTGACTGCTTAGCCCATTAACTTATTTGTTTCAATATATGCATGTAAAAGTATACCTTTCCTTCTAGATTTTGTGTTTGTGTTCCCTAAATTATTACATAGTATTCTCATTGTCGTTTAGTTCTAAAGGTCTTCCAACTGCTATTGTGATTTCTTCTTCAACTGCAAATTCTCTAAACCTATGCTTGTAAGTATCCAGCTACATGAGGATTTGGGGGCTTTTAACATTACTTCTTTTTATCTCTGTGATGTATTCTCACTGATTTTCTTGTACCTACTTCAGTTTACCCATGTTTCCTTCAGCTGTACTTAGAGGATGTTTCATTCATCTGCTGAGTTTCTAATTCCACTCTTAGTTTCATCTCTGGAAGTTTTATTGTATCCTTTTCAGAGTGTCCTTCTTCTATTTCCTAGTTTCTACTCACCTGTTTCTCTTTGATCATTTTCCTTAAAGATTTATTTATTTATTTTAGAGACAGAGAGGGAGAGGGAGAGAGAGAATCCCCACCAGACTCCACACAGAGCAAAGAGTCAGATACCGGGCTTGATCTCACCACCCTGAGGTCATGACCTGAGCCGAAACCAAGAGTTGGATGCTTTACCCACTGAGCCACCCAGGCGCCCCTTTCTTTAATCATTTTAAACATACTTAGCATTCTTTTAGATTGTTGTATCATCTCCAGTTTTGGAATATGCATCGTCTTGCTTGTGGTGTATATATATTAACTGGTATCATTTCCTTGTGTGGTTTGTAATTTTTGACTGTAGATTTCTCTTTTGGAGAGGGGAGTGGCTTTCATAGAGTAGGACACCTGTCTTTCCCTGGGATTTAGGTGTTTCAAGATCACTAGGACTGTTTTCCTATTAGTTTTTCAGTGTAGGAAGTCAGCATTCCTCCCCCCCACTCAAGTTTTTATTTAAATTCAAGTTAGTTAACATATAGTGTTGGTTTTAGGAGTAGAATTTAGTGATTCATCACTTACATATAATACCTAGTGCTCATCACAAGTGCCCTCTTTAATGCCCCCTCCCCACCTCCCCTCCAGCAAACTTCAGATTGTTCCATATGGTGGAAGTCAGCATTCTGTGGTGGTGTAAATTTAGATCAAATACCCAGTTAAGTCTGCATTTTAATTTTTTATAGATGCCCCTCTTCCTTGTTACTTGTAGCCATGGGTAGATGGCAAGTTTCTTGAGGTTTTCCTGAGTCACTGGGTAGAATTTTTCTGGTATTCTTTTCAAGCATAGGACTAAATTTTGAGAGTCTAGCTTTATGCAGAGGTCTGATTCTAGCTCCTTCACTCACACAGTCCAAACTCACATCTCTTCTCCCTGTGAATATTAAAACCCGTTTCCCATCATTAAGGCCTATAATTGGGTCTAGACCTTAGCATCATTTTTTTTCTTTTTTTAACACTTCTCATTTTGAGTCCCCTTTTTATTTCTGGCACATAAGGACAGACCTTCCCATCCTACTTTCCTTCCTTCCTTTTCCTTCCTTTTTTTTCTTCTCTCCCTCTTTTATTTTTAGATTTTTAAGTAATCTCTACACCCAATAGCAGGCTTATACTCACAACACCATGATCAAGAATCACACATGTAACCGACTGAGCCAGCCAGATGCCCCAGGACTTTCCTTTGAGTCTAGGTTTAGTGATTTGAAGAGGGGTGTTATATTTCCATGTTTGAGATGGTAGGGATCAATCCACTTGAGCTCAGCCATCAAACTACTAGATGTTACAACATCTCCCAATTATTTCTTCCTTTTCTTTCCAATATGTAAACTTTAGGATGGATAAGGAAGTCCATGATGATTAAAGCTAAGAGTTCCACAGTATATAGGAAAGATCTTGTTACATTAAAACATCTGCTGCTGTTTCAGGTACTCCCATGTAACCTCTTGGGATCAATTAAGCCAACAATCATTTACAGACCACCTAATTCCTACAACACATTGCCCAACAGGGAAATAGAAATGAGAGTAATGCATAATCAAGGGGCCTTTAATCTACATGATGAAATGAGGCATATTAAATCATGTGAAACACTGTAAGGGAAGAAACTAATTCAGCACCAACTCTTTAGGAGGCAGGCTCTATAGTCAGATGATCTGTATTCAAACACTGGCCTTATCATTTTATTAGCTGTACTCTCGGGGCAAAGCATTTATCTTGATGTCTGTGCATCCGTTTTCTCTTCTGTAACAACAGGCATAAAAAAAATATCAACCTCCTAGATCACTGGTAGGTTTAAAAATGAGACTATATATAAAGTGCTTAGAATCAACAGTACCTGCCTCTCATAGTAAGTACTCAGTCAATGTGAGCTATTACTATAGGCTATATCCTCTTCGTAGGTTTTCTTGTGAAATCTTTGAAACAGTTATGCTCTCAAGTGAGCCATGGTTACTGAGCTCATATCAGTAGAGTCAGAGGTTTATGGGAGAAATTCATGTAAAATATTTTCATTGTGATAAATTTACAAGCTATTCCCTTAGTCTATTACATGTATTTTGGTAGAAAAATATTTCATTTTATCCTATAAATGAAAAAAATTCCAGGGTTAAAGCAATGACACACAAAGCACCCATGAGATGCGCCAAATGTAATCTATGTCCATTTGATACCACTTGATGTCCCTGAAATAAAAGTCTCAGGATCTTGGCACCATAAGAAAAGCAATTTTAATTTCTTTCTTTTTTTTTAAGACTTTATTTATTCATGAGACACACACACACACACACACACACACACACACACACACACACACAGAGGTAGATACACAGGCAGAGGGAGAAGCAGGCTCCATGCAGGGAGCCCGACGTGGGATTCGATCCGGGTCCCCAGGATCATGCCCCAGGCTGCACCCAGCACTAAACTGCTGCGCCACCAGGGCTGCCCCATTTTTAATTTCTTTAGGTGTCTTCTGAAATATTTTTCATGGTGATTCAACAATCTAATTAAATTCTGCAAATATTTACTAAGAGATGCAGTAGTGGGAATAAAGATATAAAAATGGACAGCATAAGATCCCTCTCTCAAGAAGCTCCTAGTCTAATGAGGGCTTATCATGGAATGCAACCTCCCTCCTTGAGAAGACTAGGAAGTGGAGAAAGCTGAGGAAGGCCCAACAGTGAATACAAATAGATAGTTATTTCTAGATTTCTATGGAATTGTTTACAAGCCTGAGATCACCTCAGGAAAATGCCAACCGGTTTTCATCAACCAGCAATGAAGAGAAGCTGCAACCAGTCCTAGGATGGCACCAACATCACATCAGGCTAAATCCAAGGAAGCCACAAGAAGAAAGAGGAAGACTGCTGAGGCAGACACAGACCGAATAACCGTTTGAGGAGTGCAGCAACAGGGAGGGTGACATGAACAACAGGCTTCCCAAACTTCAATGTGCATATCAATCACCTAGGGATTTTGGTTTTGTTTGTTTTATTTTATTTTTATTTAAAAAAAATTTTTTAAAGACAATTTTTTTTTAAAGATTTTATTTATCCATTCATTAGAGACACAGAGAGAGGCAGAGACATAGGCAGAGGGAGAAGCAGGCTCCATGCAGGGAGCCTGATGTGGGACTTGATCCCAAGACTCCAGGATCACACCCTGAGCCAAAGGCAGACGCTCAACGGCTGAGCCACCCAGGCGTCCCTGTTTGTTTGTTTTAAAATAGGCTCCATACTGGGCTTGAACTCATGACCCTGAGATCAAGACCTGAGCTGAGATCAAGAGCTGGAGTCCTTACTTGAGCCATCCAGGTGCCCTACCTGGGGATTTTGTTAAAAGACAGATTCAGCCAGTGGGATCATGTTTTGAGTAGCAAGGAGATAAGTGAGCCTGGCAAGGGCACCCTAAGATCTTGCCAGTCATGGTGACATTCACCTCGACACATCAGAAAGATATGCTGCCAGCCTCAAGCCCCAGCACAGTGAGGAAATGGCACAGTCAGCACGCGATCTAAGCAGAACTACTCCCACTGCAAAGACCCTGAACACACACCTGTCCTTGCTGACTCTTAGACTGTCGCACAGAGCCACCTTCTTCAGCTGTGTTTCCCCCTATTCCCTATTCTGCCTCAGTTCTGGGACTCTCTGTCTTCTACAAGGTGTGCAGCAATAAAGTCACAGTTGAACCCAAAAGAGAAAGAATGGGCCTTCACCCGGCCATTATGAAATTTCCAACCAAGTCGCCTCAAATAAGCAAACTCCTCCTGACCAGAAGAAAAATGTTGGAGTGATGGGTGACTGGGTGTGGGGACAGCTCATCCGCCTCAGAATTTTTAAGAGCAAAAGACAAAAATCTTACTTTGAAGCAAAATCAAAGTTTCCATCCCGCCATGGATAAAAATGCCATAAACCTTCAAGCTTCTATCACCACACATACCCTCAGGCTTCATGGCTTCTACCAGTGAAGGAGATGGGGACCTTGGCTTTCTCAAGGTGAGAAATCCCAGGCCAACAAAACGCTTCCTTTTCACTCCAAACCCCACTTTTGAATGTAAGTTCTGGTGACCTTCCAGACACTAATAATTAAATACAAGGTAGGGCCTGGTAAAGACCACAATATGGCAGCAATATACAAATCTTTCAAAGTTTTGCTTTGCAATTGATTCAAGAAAGGTAGATACACAAATCATATATTGGTAAGAGTCTAGGATCCAGAATATATACACAACTCCCACAATTCAACAATTAAATGTGCAAAGGATTTGAAGAGACATTTCTCTAAATTAGATACATAAATGCAAAGAAGGATGTTCAATATCATTAGTCATCAGATCAATGTGAAATGGAAGTCACACACACTCATTAGGGTGGCTCTTTAAAGAGTAAACAAAACAGAAAATGACAGGTTGGTGAAGACGTGGAGAAACTGGAATGTGAACATTCCTATGATGTTGGTGGCCATCTAACAGTGTGAACCCTGTGGAAAACCACAGTTCCTTGAGAAGTCAAACATATGTACCTTAAGACCAAACAATTCTACTCCAAAGCATATAGTCAAATTTAAAACATGCCTTCACATGAACGCTTGTACCTAAATGGTCACAGCAACATCATCCATAATAGTCAAAAAGTGAAAAATAATAAATGTCTATCAACTTGTTATTGGATAGAGAAACTGTGATATATTCATATAATGGTACATTATTCAGCCATGGAGAGATATGAAACACTGGCATGGTATGGTGCGGATGAGCCTTGAAGAGTTTATGCTGAGTAAATGAAGACAGACACAAGAGGCTATATATTACATTTATAGGATTCCCATCTATAAGAAATGCCCAGAATAAGCAAATCCATAGAGACAGGAAGCTGATTAGTGGTTAACATTAGATGAGGGTAAGAGATATAGGTATGGGGTTTCTTTTGGGTGTGTGTGTGTGATTAGAAATGCCCTGAAATTAGTTTGTGGTGATGGTTGCACAATTCAGTGAATATGTGGATTACATCTCAATTTAAAAAAAAGACAAAAACATATACACACATTCAGAAAGCTAAATTGTTTAAAAAAAAAAGAGAGAGAAAGGCGGATAATAATACTAAATGTGATTCTTTTCCACTGTGATTGGTTGACAATTTGAGGGCTTTTTCATGGGGTGGGACACAAGACAAAAATACAGGGAAATTTCTTTTTTTTTTCTTTTAATTATCATACTAACAGCATAAAGACTGCCAAAAACGTGGCATTTTGTTCAAACTTCCACTTAGTAGGATATGCACGAGCTTATCAAATCTGAAGGCCTCACCATCTGGAAATAACAATTTGAAAACTCCAATGAAGCCAGACATGTTTATTAACAGCTCAAAAGAAGATGATCAATTTAAAGAAAAGTTGTGATTACAGATTGCAGCTCATAGCCCACAAAGGAGATGTTTGGGAGCTTAATTTTCAATTACAGGGTACAAAAATCAATCAAAACAACCAACAGAAAACCAAGATTATTCTGAGAACAGTGCAACCTGAAAAGTCCCTGCAGGAAAAGCAAAATGAAGCCAATGGCAAAAATAAAAAAATAATCAGCTGTCATTAATTAATGACTTGTAACCTGGCTAGATCCGACCACTTCACTAAGCTCTGTGGATGATACACTTAGGGTCCCGATCCTCATGTGGTTTAGAGTCTAGGTAAAGACACAGGTCATATCAGATCTGGAGTTGAGTCTACTCTAAGAGTTACTAGCTGTGGGACCTGTGGAAGCTACCTACATAAGCCCCTTTTGACACAGCATCCTTATCAAAGAGGGATAAGGGACCCTAGGATTTCCCAGGACCGTGGTGAGGGTGAAGACGGATAAGGAATGCGGAGGACTTAGCCTCGCCCCTGGCAGAAGGCCCCAGAAGTGTGATGATGAACAACAGAAGCAGCAAAAGTGGACAGAACAGAGCTTTCAAAATTAACTTCTACCCTGGTGCAAGTGAAAACCAAGCAGGAGAATATAATAGAACAAAGAGTCAGGAATCTGGAATTTACTTCCCTTTCTACCACATATGCAGCTGTCAGGCCTTTTGTGGGGTTGCTTCATCTAAAAACTTCAAGGAAGGTACCTCAGAAATGTTGTGAGGATCAAATGAGAAAATATACATGTGAAGCACATTGATCTGAAATCGAAGACATTATTATTTTACAATGAAGTTATTTTATTGACTTGGTCCTATTTCCTTGAAGACCATCTGCTTACAGAGAGATTTAGGTGGGAGGCCTAAAGACTCAATCTCAGTGCAGGGCTGAACAGAAACTTCTCTTTAGGGCAGCCCTGGTGGCTTAGCGGTTTGGCGCTGCCTTTAGCCCAGGGCATGATTCTGGAGACCCAAGATCGAGTCCCATGTCAGGCTCCCTGCATGGAGCCTGCTTCTCCCTCTGCCTGTGTCTCTGCCTCTCTCTGTCTCTTATGAATGAATAAATAAAATCTTAAAAAAAAAAAAAAGAAAAAGAAACTTCTGTTTAGAGCTGGCTGGGGCTCAAGTTTGATTTATTTTAGCTTTGCTCTTAATTGCCTTCAAACTAGTAAATCCTTCCACAAACACTGGTCCTAGAAACACGGTGGGATGGGGCTGAAGACCCTAAATCAGACAGATTAGGGGGACATGCCTTAAGCTGGATATTAAATCACCCAAGCTCTGTTCACTATTTATGTCCTTGCCATGGGACAGAGGGTAAACAATGGTCTCTTGTTGCCGTAGTTCTGTCATCAGTTCAGAAGGAATGATACCTGACCCAGAGTGTGGTGTAGGGATTAAATGTGATGAAGTGGAGAATGAAGAAAATCCTCTTCCTCTTCTTCCTTCTCCCTTCAGGAAAGGTGGGCCTTCCCATCACTTTGACCTCTCCCCTTGTGGGGCGGGGGGGGGGGGGACAACTGTTGAAAGGTGACTGGGGAAGCAGTGATCTGACATTTGTCCCTTTACCATGATGCACTTTTTTTTCTTCAAGTAGTGTTCTTATTTTCTGGCTCAGCAAGATTTCCCAAGACTCTCTTATACATTTCTTGCCCTGGAATCAACCATTTCTCCAAAGGCTCTAGATTCCTTTTCACGGAAAATCGTATTTAGAAACTACAGTCTTGGCATGGGGGTGCCCATTGCTAACAGGTTGTTAATGTTTCTAGGCATTTTAGTGGACAGCTCTCAGAAATACATAGTTCATAGAAAGGGAAAAATAATGAGTCCACACTGATATTTTCTATTCAAATTTTCTTATGGTAAAATATTCATAATAAATTTTACCAGTTTTAAACAATTTTTAAATGTACAGTTTTGTGGCAGTAAGTGGATCCACATTGTTCTGCAACCATTACCGCCATCCATTTTCAGGGCTTTTTCATCTTCCTAAACTGAAACTCTCCCCATTAAATACTAACTCCCCACTCCTTTTTCCTCCAGCTCCTGGCAATCCCCATTCTATATGCTGTATCTATGGATATTTATGCTTTTGTGACTGGTTTGTTTCACTTAGCATAATGTTCTCAAGGGTCATCTGTGTTGACATAAGTCAGAATTGGTGGATGGCTCTTCCATGTCAAAGAAGCCACAGCCACTGCACTGACAAATGCACTAGAACAGGACTGGGAGCCATAGATTCTAAACAACTGAATGATGTCTACAGATGAAGAGCACAAGGACATTGAATAAAACACATATAATAAAAGAAGAACCTTTCTATCATCTGGGGAAATAACAGCATCTTGGTCACCTATCCTAAATTGAAAATGAAGAACCACTCTGCTCTTAAATACAGAGTTTAAATACACGTTAATGATTTTTCAGTTTCATCAAAGATTGCAAATGTCCAAAGCTAGGGGGTCAGAGAGGTAGTGAGAGAAGCACACTTTGGGTCTGTGGTGACCATTACAGCTCCAGCCAAGCGCTGTCACATCAAAATGAGGGTCTAAGGTGGCCTCATCTTCTGAATTTTTAATTTATTTTTATTTTTTAAAGATATTTATTTATTCATGAGAGACACACACACAGAGGCAGAAACATAGGCAGAGGGAGAAGCAGGATCCCCCTGGGGAGCTTGATGAGGGACTCAATCTCAGGCCCAAAGGCAGACACTCAACCACACTGAGCTACCCAGGTGTCCTTCTTCTGAATTTCTTAAAGAGAAACTAAAAATCTGAGTCTTGGTGTGAAACCACTCAACTTTTAAATGTGAAGCTTAAAAACAATTGTTAAAAATCTCCCTAAGGTCACACCAAATGCCTGCACAAGCCAATTTCTTCTTGAGCTGTCATCTCTCATTCCAGTTTTCCCATTGAAGACGATATAGGGGCAGGACAGATCAGATGAGGGAGAGTCACCACGCCCAGAGGACAGCAAATATCACAGCGATGGGGACATGATCACTATGACCTCTTGAAGCCTCCTGTGGCCCTGAGTGAGTCCTACGAGTGCTCTCTGGGTGATGTCTTTGGGCAGCACCATAGGCAGTGTGGTGGGGTGAAGCCAACAAGAGGGTGTTGCTCCTGCCCAAGAACGTCCATCCCAGTAGACAGGATAGAATGTGCACAGTGATCATAGATATGAGACTGCTATTCTGTAGGAGAGCCACCCCAAAGTTGTAGGAATTCAAGGCTACCTTGAGATAACCATTAGGCAGCATTAAGAAAAGCAGAAGTTCATCTTTGAGAATAGGAATGCAGCTGTGAGGTGCATCTTTGGGAATTGGAATTCAACAGGTAAGGATTGCTTCTGGGGACAAAGGAGAGTGAGGGAAACAACCCAAAACCAAGGGGTAAGAAGAAGAAACATTCAAGTGCCTCTGTCTGAAGCACTTTTATAATTCATTGTTTTATTTAATCTGGCTCTAATAAGCTTTTAATTTACAGATAGAGTAAGATGAGAAAGGTCAGGAAACTTGGCCAAGGTCACATGGCTAGCCTGGAGACCCAGATATATCTGACCCCACATTGCTGCCCCTTCACAAAGAGTTGTGTTCAGCCCACGTCTGGCTGGTGCTCAAGGGGTGGTTTAGAGAACCCTAGAAAAAAAAATTGGGACATATCATGAAATGCCCAGATTGCCCAGGAGGAGAGTGTAAAATCTTTTGGCCCCTTAAGTCCCTTCCCTATCACCAAAGTCATTGTCAGGATTACATGAGCTAACCCATCTTCAGCTATAAAGTAATATACATAGATTAGCTATTAAGAGAGATAACGGGCAGACACTGCACATGTTTGCATACAGGTGGCCCCAGACTGAAGATAAACCTGAGGTGTGCAGGGTGGATTAGAACCGGGAGATAAAGCAGTTGGGAGGCTGCTCCTGGGCAGGGAACAAGATGGGAGGATGGAGAAGGAGCTCCGTCAAGGAGAGGGAGGTAGCAAAGACAGGAGAGCGAGCATCCCACATACCTGGTTTGGGCAGGGGAAGATTTGGCAAGATGGTAAGGTGGTTCATTTCAGAGCTCGGCTGAGGGGGAGTGTGAATCACTTTGTTAATTCATTTGTTTCCCACAGAGAAGAGGTCAAGGGAAGCCACTCTGACTCTGCCATGTACCCACCGTGAGCCTTCTCTTATTTTAACCTGCTCACTCAAATTGAACCCACCAGTCTCAGAGCTCAATCTAGGGGGAGTCAGCTGGTGTGTACTGTATTTAACGGTCTGGATGTTGAGGCCATTGAGGGAAAATTCATGCTGGTGTCTTCTGAAGGCATGCAGGGGGTGAAGCGCTCAGCTCTGAAGTCACACAGACCTGATTTGGAGCCTGTCCCTTTCACAGAACTGCAGGTCACTTCCTCTGTCCTGGTGGCAACTCACAAGAGAGGAATCAGCCTAGCCCTTGCAACAGTGTGTTTCTCTGAAAGGGTCTGGAACTGAAGGCGAATTATAGGGACATGGCTTAAATTCAGAAGGACACTCTGAGGGAAGGATGTTACTTAAGGACTTGCCAAGTACTATTTTACTTGAGGGAAGACATGTGACTGGGAGGAACATGGAGGGCCTAATTCCTTGTGCCACTCTGGAAATACACAGGACAGAAGCAACCAGAACCCCGTGCTCCCTGCGTGACTGCTTGGCCTCATGGGGAGGATGGGGGCTGTGACAATGAGCAATCTGGCTGGAGAGGATGCTTGATGTGGCCAAACAAGGGTCCAGTCTGGCTGGAAAGGCAACTCTTTGCCAAGAGGATGCTGGGGTGCTGGACCCCGGGATCATGACCTGAGCTGAAGTAGATAGATGCTTAACCACCTTAGCCACCCAGGTGCCCCCATTTCAGAAATTTCAAAACACAGCTCAAGGGTGTTTGCCAAGCCTTCCCAAACTCCTCCACGATCCATGTGACATGTATGTCCTCAGGCCAGATAAACAGCACGCCCTGGCTAGCCCCAAAGATGCAGAGTTAAGAAGTTCCCTTTCTGTCCATGTCCAACAGTGCTTGGAATGATGAGATCAGATCTACTTAGTGGGAGTGAGGGCAGCATCAGGTCATAGGAAGCTTTGCTCTTCACAGGAATCACACACCATAAAGCAGAGATTCCTCACCATTAAACACAGACCTCCTTTTGCCAACATTTGACTTGTCTGCACCAATCTGACTTGAGGTTTGTGTACATAGTGTATGTATCATATGATAAAACTGACTTTTTTAGTGTCTAATCCTATTTTTTTTAAGATTTTATTTATTTACTCAAGAGAGATACAGAGAGAGAGAGAGAGAGAGAGAGAGAGAAAGAGAGAGAGAGAGAGAGAGAGAGAAAGAGACACAGGCAGAGGGAGAAGCAGGCTCCATGCAGGGAGCCCGACATGGGACTCGATCCTGGGTTTCCAAGATCAGGCCCTGGGCTGCAGGCGGCGCTAAACCGCTGAGCCACCCAGGCTGCCCTAGTCCTATCATTTTGAACATGTGTTAAAATTCTTACCACCATAATCAAAATTAGGATGTGGTTTATAGAACAGTTCTATCACCCCAAAGAACTCCCTCACACTATACTTTTACGGACACACACACCCCTAACATTTGGCAGGTACTAATCTGTTCTATATCGCTATGGTTTTGTCTTATGTTTCAGGTGGCCTTCTGAGACTGGCTTTTTCACTGAGCATAATGCCTTTGAGATTCATCTCAGTTTTGTGCATATCAATAGTATGTTCCTTTTTCTTGTGGAATACATCACACTAGTGTGCTCATCCATTTACTCATCGAAGGATATCTGAGTTGTTTTCCTGTTTTGAGGGACTATGATTAGAGCTGCTATTTATGTACCAGTCTTTGTGTGAATGTAAGCTTTTCCTTTAGGTATATACTCAGAAGTGGGATTGTTGGGTCATATGATTTGGTAAGAGTATGTTTAACTTTTTATAAGAGACCGCCATATTGTTTTTCATATCATTTCACACTCCCACCAGTCACATATGAATACCAGTGGCTCCCTATGCTCCTCAGCACTGGTTGTCGTCTTTTGTATTTTAGCCATTCTAACATGTATGGAGTGACATCTTATAATTTGCATTGCCCTAATAGCTAATAATGCTGAGTATCTCTTTGTGTGATGATTTGCTATCAGTGTGCACTCTCTGGTGAAGTTCTGTTCAAATCTTTTACCCATTTTAAAAGTTGAGCTGTTTTCTTACTATTTTGAGTTTTGAAAATTCTTTATATATTCTGGATACAAGTTCAGATCTGTTGGATAGGTGATATGTAATTATTTCCTCGTAGTCTGTAGACGGTTCATTATCTTTTATTTTCCAGCTTTGCCTAGGTATAACTGACAACTAAAAACTGCGTATACTGAAGATATACGACTTGATGATTTAAAAAAAAATTCTTCATTTATTCATGAGAGACACAGAGAGAAGGCAGAGACACAGGCAGAGGGAGAAGCAGGCTCCATGCAGGGAGCCTGATGTGGGACTCCATCCCAGGACTCCGGGATCATGCCCTGGGCTGAAGGCGGCGCCAAACTGCTGAGCCACCTGGGCTGCCCAATTTTTTTTTTTTTTAATTTAATGATCTGTGTTTTGGATGTCTGAGAACTCTCATCTAACTAGGTCACCAAGATTTTTCTTTTTCTAAAAATTGTACATTTTATCATTTTTCTTTTAGATCATCCACTCTGAGTTAATCTTTGTATGAAATGTGATGTTTAGATCAAACATCAGATGCTTAAACAACTGGGTGTCTCAGTTGTTTAAGCATCTGCCTTCAGCTCAGGTCATGATCTCAGGATCTTGGAATCCAGCCCCGCCTCTGACTCCCTGCTCAGTGGGGAGTCTACTTCTCCTTCTGATCCCTCTCCTCCACCCCCCCCACCCCGCTTGCGTTCTCTCTCTCTCAAAAATAAATAAAATCTTTAAAAAAAATGTGATGTTTAGATCGAGGTTCATTTTTAATTTTGGCATATGGGTGTCCAGTTGCTCCAATACCATTTGCAGAAAAGACTATCACTTCTTCTTGGAATAGCTTTTGCACTTCTGTCAAAAACCAATCGGACATTCTTGCATGGGTCTATTTCTGGGATCTCTCTTCTGTTTCATTGATCTATGTGTCTGTCCCTTCACCAATACTACAGTGTCTTGATCACTGTTTTAAAATAGGATAGTGTGACTCTTCCAGCTTCCTTCTTCTTTTCAAAACTGTGTTAGTAGTTCCTAGTTCTCTGCTTTTCCACATAAAGTTTAGAATTATCTTGTCTGAAGGATCTACAAAAAATACTGCTGGGATTTTGATCAGAATTACATTAAGTCTATAAAACAATCTAAGGGAATGCACACGATTACTGTGACGAATCTTCTAATCCATGAACAGGTGTGTCTCCCCGTGTACTTTAGGTCTATAATTTCTTTTGTCAGTGTTTTATAATTTTTGGCCTACAGATTCTACATGTTTTGTCAGATATACATTTAATCTTTTATTTTTTGGAGCTATTATAGATAACAGTTTTATAATTTCTATTTCCAGCTGTACATTATTAGTACATAGAAAAAATGATTTTGTTGTGTTAACTTTGTATCTTGGAAAGATCCAAATCACTTATCAGTTTTAGGAGTTATTTCATAGATTCCTTGGTATTTCCTAAGTAGAAAATCATGTCATCTGTGAATAGGAGCAGTTTTCCTCCTTTCTTTTCAATCTATGCCTTTTATTTCTTTTTCTTGCTCCCTGGGACTGGTTCAGCACCCAGTGAGATACTGAATACAAGTAGTGAGAGTGAACATTCTTGCCTTATTCCTGATTTTAGGGAGAAAGCAGTCAGATTTTCAACATTAACTATGATATTAGCTGTAGGCTCTTTTTTTTAAAAAAGAATAATCTGAATTTTTATTTTTTATTTTTTATGATAGTCACACACAGAGAGGCAGAGACAGGCAGAGGGAGAAGCAGGCTCCACGCACCAGGAGCCTGACGTGGGATTTGATCCCGGGTTTCCAGGATCGCGCCCTGGGCCAAAGGCAGGCGCCAAATCGCTGTGCCACCCAGGGATCCCAGCTGTAGGATCTTAAAAAAAGAATTCTTAAAAGTTTAAAGCAAAAATTCAATTGTCACCCTCATTTAATTATTCTTCCCCTCTCTCAGATTTTAATGTGGTTTCTGTCTAAAAGTAATCAATTTCAAGGCAGATGGTGATTATCTAAACAACTTCAAACGTTTCTATCCCATGAATTCAATAAAACTTGGCCTATGATTATGTACTAATTGCATTCAGGAAATAGCATAAGGACACAAAGATAAAAGGCAGGGCATCTGTTGTAACTGCCACCCAATATCCATTATCCCTGCTGTCGTTAGCACACCTCCCAGGTTTTGATCCATCTGATGTACAGTGGCACCTGTTACTAGGTAGTTGGGGGGACATTGTGTAAGGTGAGGGAGTGATTCTGGCCCCAATTAGGGCTGCCTGAGGTACAGGCCAAGGCACAGGAGTCTTGTTTGAACCATAGGATCAGAAAATTTTTCTCTTCTGCTGGGCATGGAACAGGGAAATGGAAACCCTTAGCTGTGCTCACAACTATCTCACCACCAATGGGAGTCATGCCTGAGGGTGAAAACAATACAGGCATGCAGAAACTGTATGTAAACAAAGAACAGGCCAGAGGGTACTGTCTAAATCCCTGGATCCAGCTGTACCTGAAGCCATTAGTATTTCTGAACTCTTAAATTATCTGAGCCATAAATTCTACACCTCACCCCTTACTCTTTTGGCGTGAGCCTGTTTGACCTGGATTTTCTGTCACTTCCAATTAGAAGAGTCCTTAATTATAAGGTGGGTGGAGAGGGTGTCACTGGTATTCTGGGTACCTCCACCACCAATCACATTTGCCCTCTTTGCATGGACAAAAGGCTGGTGATGTGGGGGACAAGGCAGGGGAATGGTCATGCTGGTAATATAGTTACAGAGGCTCATTTCTCATAATGCCCATAAGCAGCAGTATCACTAGACATCATCAAACTTTCTTCTCTGCCATCACTCATAGACCTTGTATCTTTTCAACAGTTTTTGTGGTATAATGGTGTCCTGAGAAAAACCTCTTAGCACTCAAAGCCACATGGCTCTGTGCTGGTTATTTCCTATTTGCCTTTCAGATTTAACTTCTCTCATTTCTTGCCTGCTTTATGTTCCAGGAGGCTGGGCTCTACAAAATGTGTAACTCAGGGTTCCTCGTCCTCTGGCTTTGGCTAAGTTTAGCCAAGGAGAGGCACTAGCTACAAATCTCAAAGATGGAAAGAGAGGTTGGGGTATTTATCACCTGTGCTCCCTCCCAGCCTTGCCATGGTTCTAGGAGTGGCTGCAGTCCTGTGGCCACACAGGTCCTATCACATGGTCCCTCTGCCACAGCCCCAACCCTCACTGGACTGTCGTATTACTGCCCCCTCCCCTTGCCTGTTCAGGTATAGGGGAGCTAACAGCTTCCCACAGTTATCAGCTCTGGGTGTCTCACCATCTTTTGCTGGTTTTCTTAACCCTGCTTACCCTGGTACATGTCCCCTGATTAAATTCTGTTCAGGTAAACACTTTTGAGTGAGTGGGTCCTGTGTTTTCTGATAGGTCCCTAAGCTGATATAAGCCTTCATGTCCTCACCACCCTGTGTCCTCATTTATAGTGACAACAAACTCCTTGCTATTTCTTAAAGATGCTCTTTGCTTTTGTGGCCACCCCCCCTTTTTTTTGCATAAATTCCCCTCTAAAAAAAGAAGAAAAAATAACCTTCTGCCATTCTCTTTGTAAGAGTGAACTCTTACCCCTCAAAATCTAGTTAAAACGTCACCTCCTGCAGAAAGCCTTTTGTGGGCTCCCTCCCCAGGTGGAATCTATTCTCTGTCCCGCTTACCTTCATTTGCATCTGTTACTGCCTCTAACAGACCTCTAGTTCAGCCCCTTGCCTCATCTTGAGCTCCTGAATCATAACGACTGTATGCTCACTTCTGTACTCCCACCACCCCAGGCACTGAGCCTGATTCTCCACAGCTATTTGATCACTATGTGCTGCACTGAACTGAACCCGAATGCATAAGTGCCGTACAACACATGGGCCCAGGAGGCCACCACATTTTCTACTCTTTACTCAACACTAATTACAAGACAGGAGGGAACAGCTGAGAGAGGATGCCACTGGCTGAGTGTGAAAACTGGGCCACAGGAATGTGGGTGTGAATTCGGCCACACCGTTCCAGAGCCATCCAACTCAGAGGTGCATCATACATATGGCCTCTCAGGTAACTCCTAACTTATGGGGTTGTCTTCCTTCGACAATGGCTGTGGTAATGCACCCATGAGAATTTGGGCGTCTGGTTCCTACACCTCTGGACTTCTCCCAGGCTTCTGGGGCTCCTGGAGTCCCAAGAGCCCCATGGGTTCAAATGAGGATGAGGTCGGTTATAGGACCACCGCCACCCCCCCACCCCCCGACTCTAGTCCCTACAGGAAGCATCTGCTGGCTTAGAGGCCAGTTTATGAGTGAACCTTCAATCTAGGAACAAGCAGACTCTCTCTCTCTCTCCCTCAAAGGTATGTCAGTCCCCAACTTGTGTGGTTGGGTTATTTCTGAGATACATATCTGTGACTTGACTTGTGGGTTCTAAAATCTCCCATTTTCTACTGTATCTAATAATCTCATGGATGATGCCACCTCTCAGCCTACTCTATGCATGCCTCTGAAAGACCTTCATCTACCTTGTAGTTACATTTTATTCTCTCCCCCTCCTTGGCACCTGGGAAAATATTTGGCCTCCAAGTCACTGAAGGATCTGTGAGTCCCCTCACTCAGACTCATGGTTTGGGGAGGTCCTGGGTTCTCTGGTTGGGAGGGTCCTCTGGTTGGCACACACCTTTTCCTCAGGTTTAACACTAGATGTCTGGAAACACTACCTACCATAACCAGTTTTACAACTCTCATAAACTTTTCTTGGTTCATTACACAATTTCAGGAAGCCTTCTCCCTCTGAGTAAATGAAACCCGACCATCTTCCCTACAGCTGGTTGTAGTCAGGAGCAATTTGAGGGCAGAGAAAGAGATCTCTGGCAGAAAAAAGGCAGTCAGCTATCCTAAATTTTCTAAACCTGTCCCAAGCCTGGAATTCTCAGTCTGAGGGACCTTGCACCCAGAAGGCTAAGTCTAAGGAAGTGGATTCCCTGATTTCCCTCAGCCATTCCTCACTTCTGCTTCGAAAACTTTTGTCACCTTGAACTCTGGTCTCTAATGATTCCCAACAATGCCGCCTGGCTGCTGTTTACCTGTCTGCTCTAACTTCTGTGGAGCTGTAACCCTGAACTATCCTTCCCCACTCCCAGAAGGACCACAGAAATATTTAGTTATCTTCAAGTTAAGTTAAGATGTATTTGAAGAATTTTATGGTATTTCTTAAATTAAAATGAAAGTGGTCTCCAGTGCTGAAAGGCTGGGTCAGGAATCTGTCTGTAAATACCTTGGATACTTCTTTTAATCCTCACCAGAAGAAAAAAAAAACCCACAAAGATAGCCAACTTGTTAATTACTTGTGAAAGGAAAGAATAGTCCTGTTTAGAATGTTAACCATGCTATATAGCCACTAAAAGACCAAATGTCTTTTCATAGGATGAGAGTAGGGCCCCAGGAAAACACACAAAGGTGACACTGTATATACCAGTATCTCCAAGGAATAACATTGTACCCAGGACCCAGATTTCCCCATTTGCACACCCCCTTAACAATAAGAAACATTTATAAGGCACTTCACAGGTTTATAAAGTACCTGCTTATGCATTAGCCTGTTTGAGAACAATAATGGATTAGATAGAAGGTCTGGAAATAACTATAAATGCATTTAAGATGACCACCAGAGACCCAAGAAATCAAACACAATGAGTGTAATTTTTTCATAGTACTACTTAAGGGTTCTGTTTACTTTTGGAATCTGGGAATGTTTAACACTTGTGAGGCTTTTCAGCCCCCTTTGTTGGGGTTGCCCACATGGACAACAGGTGTTGCCTGGGGAGTGGGAGAAGAGGCTGTAGAGGAGGAGGAAGAAAATCTAAGCAAAACGCCACTGCTCCAAACCCACCTGCTGTGATCCACTAACCCTTTACCCTAGAGCCCAGAGCAGGATTTGCAAAGCCTCTGGAAGCTCTGGGATGAGCCCCACGGTTCTAGATTTTAGATGCCTTAAGTTCTGTTTTTCTATGGCTATCTACTTGAAATTTTAAAAAGCACCCCAACTTTACTCAAGCATTCCCACTTAAACAATAGTAGATGTGAACTTTGTTTCTCAGGGTCTGTGGCTTCTGAACTGGCAATATTTCCAACTCCATTCCTCTTTGGAACTCAGAAGCTCCTCCAAGTGACAAAACTTCAGGAGGTGTGAGAAAGGAATCAATGGAGAGGAAGCAGAAATGGAGCAGACGTGTTCTGTCTCCTGGTTGACGATTAACTTTTGCCAATAAAAAAGTAAAAACCCATCTTCAGACTCTTTAATGACCAAATCTAGTGATTATCCAAGCAGTTCAAGCTCAAGGTCTACTGGAACAGGCAGCACAGACAGGTTAATTAATTCCTTATCATAGAAATAATCTCCAGACAGGGAGAGAAATGGGCAGAATTTGAACAAGGATGTAAAAAGATTTTGGGGGGTGGCGGGGAGGAAAACCTAGAAATAAATTCGCAAGCGGACATAGGTATTGCTAAATATCACATTGAAAAAAGCCCTATCATTCAAGGCTGATTTAGCTTTATGCCATGGCCCAAATCTGGGAGACCACATGGCCCAAATCTCTAACCACTCCAAAGAATTCTCTGGAGATCAGGCCTATGCTGGTGCTGCCTTCCTGAGAAGGTCACAGGTCTTCCTCAGGGTGGAGAAACTCCCTCCAGCCTGGGAGCTTTGAGGTCATGTGGAGCTCACACTAAAATGGCTTCAGAACTGTTGTTGGCCATGCTTGCTCTTCTTCTGGGACCCCCAATGTAGAAGTAAAGTATATTTAGGATGGCTCCAGCTTGAGAGGTCTTTACTCAAAAACCCATACAACTGGGCTACCTGGGTGGCTTGGTTGGTTGGTTAAGCATCTGCCTACAGCTCAGGTCGTGATCTCAGGGTCCTGGGATCGAGCCCTGCATTGGGCTCTCTACACAGTGGGGAGTCTGCTTCTCCTTTTCCCTCTGTGCTCTCTCTCTCTCAAATAGGTAAATGAAATCTAATTTTAAAAAATTAAAAAACAAAAAACTAAGTGGCTAGTTGTAACCAAGTGAAAAATGATTTGGGGGTGTCATGTACAAAGAAGGTGCAGTACTAGATGCCATGAGTACAACAGACCCATATGAGGCCGCTTTTTTTGTTTCCATCCTCAGGAAATTAAGGTGAGATAGAGAAGTTGTGAAAACACAGCAACACATTTATTACATAGTAGTTGCACATGATACTGAAACTAGACATAAGACAGGATATGGGCCTTTGTCCTTCTATCATTATCTCAACCTGGGCTTATGTCCCATCTTCCAGCCCAGGAATCCTACCGCACCTGCTCAAGGCCATTCCTGGACACTTCCAGGAACTCTTTCTCAATTCCATCTCTCTTCTTTGAAGGCCCAATACAAGATGTAGCTTTCTTGCAGCATTTACCGCACTTGGGCTACTGTTGGGTGGCATCTGACACTCTGAGACAAAACAGATTTTCACTCTGCATCTTTTGCCAGTAACATTAATAGTTGCTCCATTTGAACTGAGCTCCTAATTGATTGCTAAATGAAAAGATGTTCCCAATCATAGACAACACTTTCCCTCTTACATGTCAGTTCCCTTTGATGGACAGTGGTTCCCTGGAGGATAGTTTTGGGGATTTTGAGGCCATAACTGAGCTCTGTGGTTAAGAATGCAGTAATCAATCAGTGATGTCTGCCACAGGGCAGGGTCTGGGGAGGTGGTGCACATGCAGTGTAATGTGGGGATGTTAAGGTATAAATGAAAGGTGACAAGAGCACAGAGAGGGCAGATCACCTCTGGCTGTGCAGCCAGAGAAGTCTATTCGATAAAAGTGGGAATCAGGTGATCCATCTTCAAGGACGGGTAGGGTAACAGTGGGTGAAACAATGAGCAAAATCATTCAGGCAGCAAAGTGCAACACACCGAGGGGAAGCAACCACTAGACAAGCTTGGCCAGAATATACGTTCAAATAGGAGGCTTCTGAGGGGAAAAAGGGGGGAGGCAGACCACGGGGGATGCCCCAAAGACAGGATGAAGAGGAGCCAAGAGATGGGCAAGGGACAGAGCAAGAAGGGGGAGAATAGGCTTCATTTAATCATTGTACAAGAGTGAAATCTACACGAATAATTTGAATTACCCATTAGTTGTAGCAAGGTCTGCTAGGAAGAAAGGAGCCCTGCTTAATGTTTAAGAACCTCAGTTTTAGAATCAGATAGTCCTAGGTGCAAATCCCAGCTTTGACTGGGACTGCAGCCACGGGACTTAAGCCTTTTATGTTTCCTTCTCTCATCTGCAAAAGGGCAAACTTCCTACTTCATTGTGCGCAGGGTCAAATGGGAAATTAAAGTGCATAAAACTTATAGTAAGCCCTCAATGAATATTAGCAAATTGTAGGCTTGGTGAATCTCAAGGAAAGTAACTTTTCAAAGGAGAAAATGTGTCTCCCTTATTGTCTCATAATTTGGGGAATCTTGCATGAAACCTGTAAAGTGGTTAAGGGACTCAGAAGGCAATGAAGTATATGAAATACCCATTCTAAACAAAACCAGTTTATCTTCCAGAAGTGAGAAGAGGCTTAGAGATTAGGCTTTCTGTGGTTAGGTATTTCTGGTGATGATGCATTTCTTTTTTGTTGTTGACTTAATTCTTTATTGAATTATAAGTAACCAGATAACTCTCGAGCAATAGAACAGTGGTAGAAAGATAATTTGATTTTACAATCTCGCTTAAGCTCTCTTCCCAAAGGGTTTCCTTCTTCGTTGAGTAAGTAAATGTAGTTTTAAAAACCTGAGAGCACTGAATCCAGTGCAGTTATAAGAATAAACACATAGCGTGGACCCTCTCTGAAGTCATTTCTGAATGGAAGTTCCAGGCCCAAAGGCCACCACCCTGCATTGACATGCAAACCTCACAGAGTCACATGATGCTGGTGTAGGGACCCTTCCTGGACAACACATGAAGATGTACTATGACAACTGTCCCATATGTGGGCACAGTTAGGGACCGTGAAACCAAGAAGGGCCAAGGGAACAAGGATCTCAGGCTGCAGGTGCAGGACCTGGTGGAAGGGTCTCAGCTCAGTGCTGGCTCTGGTTCTTGTGCCTGAGAACAAGGTGCAATGTCCTCCTAGCTGAGTGGGGGCTAGCTGAGTGGGGGCTGCTGCCCAGAACTCACACAACACACGGCATGAAGCATCTGCAGGCTGGGCCAAGGTCCACCCATCCCGGAAAGTGCAGGAGTATTTGCTGGAAAGGAAATATTCTACCACTGGTAATGGAACAGGCAGTTGGCAGATACTTTCTGAACGTAGGGTAGTAACATTTCTGGAAACTGAGTGAGTCACCAAAACACTTTCTTTCCATCAACAGAGGTGTTACTGTGGAGTGTACTAATTACAACAGAGCGTTCTTTGTTGAAGTTTGGACTGTTTCCACTGCAAGTGTAATGAATTACCTCCTTCTAAATCTATCCACTGAGCCAAACTATAGCTCCAAAGTGAATTATTGGCATAATAGTCACTGTCTCCAATATTCTGTGCTATTAGATGTTTAACATTCTAAATAGGAAAGGTCACTGAAAACACTTGCTACTTTAACACACTGCTGCAGGGGTGTTTAAAATGGGCCACTTGATGTCACCGAAAATGAATTCATTTTCTTCGAGAGTGCTCCAGTCCTCACAGCATACGTGACTCCAGATCTCCAGCCCCGACACAGGGGAAATCTGCACTTCTGCAGGCGAACAGAGCTTCCCTGGCACGGGGCCAGCCTGTTGCTGACTCCCCGTAGGACAGTTACTTTGAGGCTCAGCTCTGCTAAAGGTAATCACAATTCCTCACAAGTAATTAATGTGGAAAGCTTTCTCTCTCAACAAGCAAATGCTCACATGAGCACTCTAATAGCGAATTCCTAATCCCATGTATGTACACCTGGTCTGACCTGCCCAGGGTTTCTACCACCTGAGCTACTCTGAGAGCTTTACCATATCCTGATCTGGCACATAGTGATTTTCAAGATCATGTGTCTTCACTTGTCCTTTATCTCTTATGCTTGTTGCTCAGATTTTTGACAGGTAGATAGCTTTGATTTTACGGGGTTTTTTTGTACTAAAAAACCCAATGTCTCACATTAAGTGACATCTAACAAGATGTTGAATATCTATGAACAATCTTCTCTCTTTTTAAGAAAGATTTATTTATTTATTTGAGAGAAGAGAGTGCGTGCATGCCAATGTGGGGGAAGGGCAGAGGGAGAAGGAGAGAGAGAATCTCAAGCAGACTCCTTGCTGAGCGTGGAGCCCCATGTGGGGCTCAATCACAGGAATTCTAACCTAAGTTGAATTCAAGTTGGACACTTAACCAACAGAGCCACCTAAGTGTCTCTGATCTTGTTTTCTGACTATCAAACTAAATAGACAGACACAGACACATATCCATGCACACATACCATCTTTTCTCCTTCTCTGTACTTTAGCAATTTACCTTCAAAGTCCTCCCAATAGGGCAGCCCTGGTGGCTCAGCGGTTTAGTGCCTGCCTTCAGCCCAGGGCGTGATCCTGGAGATGCGGCATCGAATCCCATGTCAGGCTCCCTGCATGGAGCCTGCTTCTCCCTCTGCCTGTGTCTCTGCCTCTCTCTCTCTCTGTGTCTGTCATGAATAAATAAATAAAATCTTAAAAAAAAAAAAAAGTCCTCCCAACAGACGGCATTAAGAATGTGTATCCAACATAAGGTGTTGGGCTAACACCTTTAATAATTTTTTAAAGATGCATTTTATACATTTGGATTCTTCTAGCTTTGTGCAGGATTTTGGTTTGATAGACTTGAGGTATATACCATGCAGAAAACAACAAAAAAATCAGAATCTTTTTAGTGAGTTCCCAAATCTGCTTGGTTCCAATTTGGTTTAAAAAATGAAAGGCATCAGGCATGGACATTCAAAGCAGAAAATTCTTTTTTCTAATTCTTTCATATGTGGATCTTGGGTCAAGCCAGCCAAAGGACCTCTTATCTAAGGTACCTAATTAAGCAGATACATTCAAGATATACATACACATATACAGCAAGAACACAAGTTATTAGACCTCATATTCCTGAATAATCTTGTGCTGACATGAAATACTGCCCTGGTAACAGTCCAATATACCAAATACGTTATTTACTTATTTATTTTTCAATTTATATTGTGAAACTCAAGTTGCAGAGGTTTACAATGGACTCAACAGCAAGATCATTTTGTCTTTCCCATAATGAGCTTTAACACTAAGTGTCCCATGGAAGATTTCCTCTGGTTCCTGGCAATAAACTGAGGAACGAGGATGATATAATCACTGGGCAAAAGGATTAAAGCTAGAAGGAATGCAGAGATCTTCAAATCCAGGGTCAACAAGTAAGCTGCACACATGCCCCTACTCTCTGCTCCTAAGCCCTTGGCAGACATCAGTAATCAATTTCAGAACTTCTGTTTCCAATTCTTTCTCAACAAACATATCCCACCAGACAGTCCACTATCTCTAAAGGGAACTCCACGTGAATGAAATCCTTGCTCTTCTAGGTCATCTAAACCCCCCTTCTTTCTGATAAGGAAACAAAGGCCCAGAGAGTTTAAACATCAGATACGCTTTCTTAAAGAGCTCTTAAGAATAAGGCTCATTACTTTAAGGTCTCATTTCATGTTCCAGAGTCTTCTGGGGGTAATAGGGGTGCTTTTGCCCTCAAGGGGTCTATAATCTAGTTTGAGGAAGAAAGGATGACCATGCTTAATATATATGTAGACTAAGTGTTGACCAGAGTTACTGATGCATATGGGAGAATGCTGAAGTAGGCAGAAGAGGATTTGTGGAAGACATGGAATTCAAACTAAGCCTTGGCCTCATTTATTCACTCAATAAACAACGACAATGTCTTACTCTCTGGGTCATAGATGGTTCAACAAATTAACGCATGTATTGAGCCCACCATGCACTGTGACAGGTGCTGTGGGTTCAGGGAGGCCTATGGATTGGTGTTGGAGGCAAAAAAAAAATGAGGGTGTATTCTAACTGCACAGTAACACATACAAGAAGATGTTCCTGCTGCACAGTGGGAGAGCACAATTGTTCTTTTCTAAGAGGGTGCCACTTCTGGGGCTCCCTCTTCTGCTAGATTGCCACCTCCATTCCCTACAGGAACAAACCCAGCCCATCAGCTTAACCTGCTGAGCAGCTCGAGTTAACTGTACTGTCATTTCTTTTCCACTTCTACTGAGGCTGTACAGCTCTGAGGCCCCTAGCTCTCCCTGCCGGACACAGACATTAAACCCCCTCGGCAGTCTGCCCACCTGCAAGACTGCCCTA
Organism: Nyctereutes procyonoides; assembly: GCF_905146905.1. Lineage (NCBI taxonomy): Eukaryota > Metazoa > Chordata > Mammalia > Carnivora > Canidae > Nyctereutes > Nyctereutes procyonoides. The sequence continues at coordinate 59,371,399 of NW_026575146.1, read as the reverse complement.
CCAGGATCCATTAAGCTATACACATTTGCCTCAATGATTTTTACCAAGCATAGCACTGTGTCATTGCCAACCTGACCCTCTGACCATTTTCGAACTCGTCAGCATGGCATTCTAGGCCCTTCAGGATCTGGCTCTGCCTCTTCAGCAGCCTTGCTCCTTTTGACTTTCCATGTCCCTCAATCATACCCTCTGCTGCAATCACGCCAAGCCTCTCTGATAGAAGGTAGGAGAGGCAGACTTTGAAGGTGGAAGGAAGAAATGGGCAGCTTCATGAACTAGAGTTGCATAAGGACAGGTCTGAGTCCACGGTGGAGACCAGCCTGGCTCGTGTGTCTGGCAGGTTCTGCTGGAGCAGTCTTCTTCCAACGGCGCACACTGTGATTCCTGGAGTCCTGGAGGCATGCTTTTGCCCCTTCCCAGTTTCAGGGGAGAAAAAGACGATACAGACCAGAGTGTAGAGGGAGAATCCTCATTCTCCACCCCAGTATGGCACTTGGCCACACTGCCGTGGTTCCCAGGAGGGTTAGCAAGGATCAGCTACGACAGGGAGCTAGGGAGCAAGATAGAGAGAAGTGGCCCAGAGGAGGCAAAGGAAAGGAACAGGAGGACCTGGTGTAGCCAGTTTTCATCTGAGTGACTGTGAGCGCTGAGTCTCAGTTCCCTTATCCATGGGCAGGCAACTTTATAGTTTCCTATATATATACACATATACACACATTCACACACATATGTATATATGTGTGTATATATATGCATATATATGTGCCTGGGATTTCTAAGGTGCTGGTTGATTATATATATATACATATATATATATATATATGCAACATTTTATAGCTGCAAAAAGTTTTCATTGACTTTTTCCGTATTTCCTAATATTTCCTAAGGCATGATGGAAATGAGATTTGAGAAGTATAAGAAGTCAAATGTATAGTAGGTCAAATGCACCAGCCTCCTGAACCCGGCTCTGCTTCCACCCCTGCCTCTGCCAGTCTATGGTCAAAACAGCAGCCAGTGCAAGCTGGTTAAAATACATCCAGACCACATCTGTGCTCTGCTAAGAAACTTTCAATCATTTCCCACCTCCCAGTAAAAGTCAAAGTCCTTAGAGGAGCCTCTACTCTCCCACTGCTCTGCCCCTGTGAGCTCCTGCCTCCCCTCTCTCACTCCATCCCTTGTTCTTTCTCAAACAAGCCAGGATGCTCCCCAGTCATCGGTGTGGTGCTCAGTGTTCCTCCACCTCTTTCTAGTCTCGATTCAGCAGGGCCTTTCCTATAGCCCTATTTAAAAGCAGACCCCTCCCTGCCAGGCCCCTCTGCTTTTTGTTGCTCTAGAACACTCTCACCATCTGACATACTCTACATTGCAGCTGACCTATTCATTCTGTTTACCTCTCTCCACTTGAACATTACGTTCCATGAGGAAAGGGGTTTTGATTGTTTTGTTTACTGCCTTGTGCCCAGGCTCCAGAACAGTCTCCAGTGAATGAACAAATGATTTAAGTGTTGGTTACTGCAGATGTATTCCAAGACTGAGCTGATTAGAGGCCCAGCAGTACCAGGCAAGGAAGTTGCCAGATCAAGCAAGCTTTATCAGTAATGATAGACATTCTGGAATGCTGCCACACACAAGTCTCTGCACAGGTGAGGGGCAGCCTGAGCTGTGGCCTGCCCCTGTCGTCAGAGGCTTCAAAGACATAAAAACAGAGGAAGAGGGCAGCCCGGGTGGCTCGGCGGTTTAGCGCCGCCTTCAGCCCAGGGCCTGATCCTGGAGTCCCGGGATGGGTCCCACAATCAGGCTCCCAGCATGGAGCCTGCTTCTCCCTCTGCCTGTGTCTCTGCCTGCCTCTCTCTCTCGCTCTGTCTCTCATGAATAGATAGAATCTTAAAAAACAAAACAAAACAAAAAACACAGAGGAAGAGAGCACATACCATGACTCTACGTAGCACTGCCAAATATATGTAGCACTGCAAGAGCTACCAGTAGGAGACACAAGGCTTGGGCAAGGGGATTACTAATATAGCGTGAAATAACTGTTCTCCATGTCAAACGATGGAATCTGAATTTATAAATGCTTGCTTCCTTACTGCTCTGAAAAAAATTATTCAGAATGAACAAGCTTGCCAGCTCTGTAACGTAAATAACATCTACTTCCTGTCCTGAAAATCTGTAAGGTGGAAATCAGGCTTTTCAGATGGCTAAAATAAAGCATGTCCTGGACAGAAAGATTGAGCTCCAGGCTGTGCATGGGGTGAGGATTGCATGAGCGCCTTAGCAACGTGACACACACAGTTCATGACGTTCTTCAACTTCACAATGGTGCAAAAGTGTTACTTGTTTAGTAGAAATCAGACCTGAAATTTTGAAGTTTGATCTTTTCCTCAGCTAGTGAGACCTGGTACAATCCTCTCTTGTGACGCTGGGCATGGGAGCCACGCCGCGGTTCAGTCAGCCACGCAATCATGGAGGTCAACCACCAATACACACACAACCATTCTGTACCCAACAACCACTGTTCTTCACTTTCAGTACAGTGTTCAACAAATCACGTGAGATGTGCAACGCTTTATTACAAAATTGGCTTTGTGTGAGATGATTTTTGCCTGACTGCAGGCTGATGGACATTCTGAGCACATCTGAGGTAGACCAGGCTAAGCCATGGTGTTCAGCAGGTCAAGTGTATTAAATGCACTTTTGAATTATGATATTTGACGTTCTGAGCACATCTGAGGTAGACCAGGCTAAGCAATGGTGTTCAGCAGGTCAAGTGTATTAAATGCACTTTTGAATTATGATATTTGGTATTTTCAACTTAGCACAGGCTTACTGGGACCTAATCCCATAATAAGTCAAAGGAGATGCGTACACATTATGATCATAATTGAGTCATTTGAATCAGAATGCTGTGACACAGGGGTTTTTTTTTATACATAGTGATTCTGTTTGGACAGAATTCTTGGTTGGAGTACAGAAATTCTACCCTCAGAATTTCTGCCTGTTAAATGAATTGAAAATCAGGCCATGGGGCCCGAAACAAAATGCCGTATCTTTGTAAAAAATTGAACGCTCCTTAGCTGCACTTCCCCTGACAGCCTAGGTCTTGAAAAATCAGAGGCTTTAAGCTGGCTCATAAGAACCGTTGCCCCTCATTTCAATAATCAAAATATTTTAAAGTGTCAGGGCTGTTAAATTCCAGAGGGGACCGAACATTTTGATGGCTATCATCAGAAGATGATACTCTGTCAAGGTAGGTAATAAATTTAACAGTTTCTTCTTTTAAAAGGTCTAGAAAAGAAGCTGCATGAGAGTGCTTGTGATTTTCTGTATTAATAAAGACTTTTAAAATAAACTTACTATGACTTTATATATGGACTCAGCCTCACTGTTTTAAGTTAGCAGAAATTTCATTCTGGTTAAACAAATGAGCTAGCGCAGACCACACAAACCGAGGCATGTTTTCCACTCAGACCCAGTGCTCAAGAAAAAAAAAAAAAAAAAAACAACAAAAAAACAAAACGGAAGACCCCAGGGGGTGCCTGTGATGGCCACACTGGAGGTGGCTTAGGGTTGGCATTTCTCAGGCCAGGAATGGGAAGCCTCAGGACAGCCCTGTGTTGCTCCTGGAGGAGCAAATGTTCAGAAAGACTTCAGTGAGGCACTTGAAACTTTTATATGGTGGTTTCTTTTCTTGAGAAAAGTGTCTGAATCAAGCTCCTGTGGTTCACCCAGATTAAAAACTGTTGGGAAGGGATCCCTGGGTGGCGCAGCGGTTTGGCGCCTGCCTTTGACCCAGGGCGCGATCCTGAAGACCCAGGATCGAGTCCCACGTCGGGCTCCCGGTGCATGGAGCCTGCTTCTCCCTCTGCCTGTGTCTCTGCCTCTCTCTCTCTCTCACTGTGTGCCTATCATAAATAAATTTAAAAAAATCACTTATTAAAAAAAAAAACTGTTGGGAAGTGCTCTGATGCCAAAGGCCAGATTTGCAAAATGGGCATGTGATCCCTCTAGACAATGAAGCTGTATTTATGCAATAGGCTCCTAAGGCCACAGATCAACTGCCCCAAATCCTTTCCAAACCTGCCTTCCGTGAATGGGTACGCTGAACAGTGGTATGCAACACAACACTTGATTAACAGGTGAGCATCTCTGGAGACCCCTAAGGCTAAAAAGGCAGGATTATTCCACTTTCACAAGGAATTAGGAGGGAAATGCCAGCCTTGAGTTACCCAGTAACCATCCTTAAATAGGGCTTAACAATTAATTCTGGACTCTTACCACTTGGGATAACAAACAAGGCCATCTCATCTGTTTGGATGCAGAGACATCAAATCACTCTCTCCATGGTGTATTATTTAAATGTAGTGGGGGCAGGATAAACTTTCCCTAAAACCCCCTAAGCCATTTGGCCCTTGGGGGAAATAGACTTAAGCAGATAAGATAAGAAACACTTGCTTCTCTACCTCTCTCCTTTCCTCCCACAAATGGCCTCTGCTAGAGCAATTCCAAGATGTTATTTCTTTACTAGAAACCTGACGTTATTTTAGCACAAGATTCTGAAGGTGCAAATCTGACTCTGAGGATTCCGTTAACTTCCACAGGGTTTTTTGGGGGGGCGGGGGGGGAAGCATCAAGAGTGGGAGTAGGCAATGCCAAATATTCTGAAATTCAGAAGCATCCCTGGAGAAGAAGAAGGAGCATGAGGTCGGGAGGCTACCAGTCCACCCCCTTTTCCACAAATCCAGCTCCTGTTTCCAAAGGGAAGATGGGGATCTCAAAGGCCTCTCACCTGCTGAGTGTCCCCACCTGTGTGAGCTCCCAGTGGAAAGGAGACCGACTCCAACCCCAAAGGGGTGCGTCTCAGAACCCAAATTGTAAGACAGGCAAATAGAAATTCATGATCTAAGTAGGAACAACTCATACCTCTGAGCAATGGCTCAGACCACCACTTAGTCCAGTAATCTGTCAGGTGTGAATCATTTAAATACACCCTTGTTTAAAAACAAGCAAATAGGACTTAAAAAATTATTTTCAGTAGAAAAACAACGTGGAGAGAGAGCAAGGAAGCTCAAGGAGGCTATTCTGGGAGATTACCAGGGTGGGGAAGCAAGACATCTGAGTTATGTTAGCTCTTTCCCCAATGACCTCCTGTGGGCCATTAGTGCACACCTCCGAGTTTGGGCAAGAATTTGGCCCGGGGTGAGCGGCCAACACCCTCTTCCTCCCTCCCCTTGGGGACCTCCGGCCATCCCCGAGGCTAAGGTCCTTCTTCCAGGCCAACGGAGGACCCAAATCCACGCTGGATCCCTGTCCCGGCAGCACGGTGCTGGTGCTGGTGGTGCTGGTGGGAATGGGGGTAAAGCACATAGGACTGAAAACGTGATAATGAACTACGTTTGCTCCCCAAACGGGAAGAACCGAGGGCTTCCTTCCCCCTTCCAAGCCCCTCTGATCATTCGGGGGTCCCCGAGGAGCTCTGTTCCTCGCACGCACACCCCGGCGGCCGAGGGGGGCGCCCGGGTGCCCCCGCCGCGCCTCGCCCACCCGCGCACCCGCCGGCCCCGCACGCGGCCTGGGCGCCGGGAGCGCGTGAGGGCGCGCGGCCCCCCCCGCCCCCCGCCCCCCGCCCCGCGCTCACCTAGCACCACGGCGGCCACGGTGGACAGCAGCAGCCAGTTGTTCCTCAGGAAGCGCCTGCAGTCGCATCCCTTCCTCGCCGGCTTGCCCATGGCGGGCGCTGGGGCCGGGAGCCGCCGCTATTGTGCGCTGGGCTCGGCCGTGCGCGCGGGCACCGGCGGGGGCTCCGCGGCGCGGCGGGGCGGGATGCGGGCGCGCGGGGAGAGGGTGCGCGCCGGCCGCCGCGGTCGCTGTCCCCGCCGCGGTCCCCGCCGCCACCTGAGACCGCGCGCCGCGCCCGCCGCCCCTCGCAGGCAGTGCGCGTCGGGCGCGCCCGGCTCCTCCTGCCGCCGCCGCGCTCTGCGGAGCCCGAGCCAACCAGCGCGGACGGAGGGCGGGGCGGGGCGGACGGGGGGCGTGCGCCGTGCGCGCGGGGGGTCGGGAGCCCGCTGCCCCGCGCCCGCCCAGTCCTCACCTGGAGTCTCTCGCCGCCTTCTTCTTCTTCTTCTTCTTTTTTTTTTAAATCCTGCCAGACCAGCTTTTCAGATTTCGGCTTTCCTCCTCTCCTAGCCCAGGTGGGCGGAGCCACGGTGGTTTGGACCTCTTCCCGCACGCCCCCGCCCTCCCCTCCCTCACGCCCCCTCCCCTCCTCGAGCCAACCCGCGAAGCCCTTGCCGGTGGGGGGAGGTGAGGGACCCTGGGCTCTGTCGTGGGTGCTCTTTGCTCCCCGCAGCAGCCTCGGATTTGCCAGGCGTCTAGAGAGCTTGAAGCCCCTGGCGGGAGGGGAAGAGTGCGGGGGGGGGGCGGGGGGAGAACAGGACTTTGTGAGCTCTCGCCTGCTGCCCCCCTCCCTGCCCCCACCCGGACTATTAACTCTTCTCTCTGAGGGGCGGGAGGTGAGGCACCAGTGGGACGGTCCGTGGACACAGGGCTTGCAGTGGGCCCCCTTAGGGCTTGACTGGCTCTGTGGCCGCCCAAGGGCCCCCGAACTGTGAGATTTGGCAGAGCAATTAGGTCCGAGCACCCGGCCCAGCTGGGAGAAGGTGGGCCCGCCCCTAAGGCCAAAGGCACTGGAAAGGCAAACAGGGGAGTTGGAGAAACTGGGTAAGTGGTGCCAAATATATTCCGCGAGGCTAAGTGAATTTTCGAGTTCTCTTCTATTCTTCTACCCCATTATTTCACCGTCACTTATGCAAACTCTTTCCTTTCCTTCCCCACCTCACCACCTCTGCAGCTCCAGGCTGCCTTGCTGTCAGCTTTCCTAACATTAGGTAAGCTCTGCACCTTTTCTTTGCTATTGTGGAGGCTACTCTCTGAATGGGGAGGGTGGGGGAGCTTCCCAACTGGATTATCTGGTGACTAAGCCTCCACAATTAGAGCTTCATTCCTTTGGCTGAAACTGATGCAAGCCTTCTTCAAGAGATAATAATTCAGCTTTATGAACCACGTACACTTTAGTATGAATGACTTTGTCAGCTCCCTTCCAGAAACTAAATTTTGAGAGAGGAAGGATAGAAAGGTGCCAAGGTCACTGTGTGCCTGAGCAGGAGCTGAGGAAATGTCAGAAGGAGAGAAACTGTCAAGAAAGAGAGGCCAGAAATAGCCATCCCACAGTAGAAAAGCTGGAAATACTCAGGTGTCCACCATGAAAGGAATGGCAAGTATATCATGGAACTGTCATGCAGTAGCACACTATGTAGCCTATAGAAAGGAAGTTTATGAACTTTCTAATTGCATGAGATAGCAGATGATAATAATATTAGGAGGAAAAAAGGAAGATTGAATTGTGTATATAATTGGTCACAGGTATGTAAAGCAAACATAGACAAAAAAATCATATACTTCGGAAAGAAGTCTCGGAGGACATGCTAAAACTTTAACAATGGTGGTCTTTGGGTGATATAATAGCACGTTCAATTCTTTCTGCGTTCTATCTTTCTGCATTTTCCTGAGTGTTTACCATAAGCATATTCATGTTCCTTACAGTTGTGGGCAGGGCTGTATTTAAGAGATAAACAGGCCCTAAAGAGAGAAAAAGAGGTGGAAGACCTAAGATGAATTTTGTACCTGACAACTTTTTGAGGTAGAGTAGAACAACTACACCTGGGTTTTGTGGGTAGGATATTTAGGTTTAAATCCCAGTACCATCACTTACCAGCTAGGTAACTTTGGGCAAGTTGCTTACATTTCTTTGTGACTCAGTTTCTATATCTGTAACATGGAGGCATTAATATTATTTCTCTCATGAGGGTATTGTAAGAGTTGAATACAATATTTGTAAGAGGCTTACTGACTGGCTCGCAATCAGCACCAGTACTGGTTTTACTTGGAGTCAACCTGAGCTGACATCTTTTACTCCCTCTCTCCTGTGGCCTGCCTGTCAGGAACGTACCCCGAGCTACATCAGACCCACGAGAACCCTTGCATATTTATCAACAGTAATTGCTCATATATAGCACATACTTGCTTTATGCTTATTTAAATTATGCAATTTTAAAATAGCACAATATGAAAAGACGTATAAAGCCAAAATGCATACACTCATTTTGAAATGATAAAAATCTTCTAAATTACATATAAAAGTCAAGAATCTCAAAAGTTCAAAGCAGGTGGGCCAAGTGAATAATAAACTGCATTTATGCCATTGCTCCATGGCGGTTCCACTTTAGGCAGCCATAAAAAATAATTAATAAGCAGACACAATGTACTTACCATGTGCCAGCACCTCTCTAACCACTTTGCACATATTAAATCCTTTGATCCTCCCAACAACTGAATGTGGTAGGGATGGTGGTTACCTCAAGGTACTGTTGGAAGAATCAGATATTGTGTGTCATCATCATCTTCATCTTACAGCTGAGGAATCTAAGGCAAACAGAAGGTCAGTAACTTCCTTCAGTTCCCTCTGTTAGTAGGAAGACAATTAAGGTGAACTAGGTGGTCTGGCTCAAGGTAAATGCACCAACTCTGTGCATGAAGCCACCACCTCCTATAGGAAGTAACAAATACAGATTTGTTACGGGGAAATTACTTGAGTTGCTTTATGCAAGATCTTCAGGAGTCCATTCGTCCAAAAACAGGAGACATTAGGGTGTCCTGAAGTGCTGTGCTCAGGTGGAAGCTGCCTTCATTTTATAGGGCAGTGGCTGAACTCTTGAATTCACTCTCCTTTGCTGCTACTGGCACCTAATTCTATGATTTCTTTGCCTAAGATAAGCATCACTTTGGGAAGGGACCAAAGGATGCTTAGGGAGACCCCTAGGGCTTCAGTTTTATTATTTTATTTTCATTGCCTATAATAGTCATGGATGCAAATGATCTCAAATTGGACAAAAGTTAAGAGGCATTTCCCTCGTAAAGCATTTCTTAATATATTACATTTTGCCAGTGTGGGTTCTTTTTTTATTTTTTATTTATTTAGCATTTAAATAACCCTGGCATGCATTTCTTTTAGTGTTACTGTTCTTCTCTCCCCACTCCCCCCCCCCCGCCACTGCCTTAATTGTTGACTCATGAACTCTCTTGTTAGTTATTAAAGAAAGGAGACTTTGACTTTACCATACAAGGTTACATCATCAGGTGACAGTGTGGGCTTATATATTACTTGGGACAGAAATGAAAGCATTCAGAGACAAAAAGTAAAGCATCAGCTTCTGATCAACTCCAGAAATAGTATGCTGGTTGCATCCTACCATCATAAAACATACACAGTTGGTTGCTTTGTTCTCGTGCTGTGGTGATGGGGAGAAGGAGGTCATGGGGTACCAGAGTCTCCTTCAGCATCTATAGTTGTGCAGCCATTCATGACCAATGGGTGGTAAGAAGAATGGTGTCAGCATATTCAGACATTCTTTTTAGCAGTCTCTTCCTTATTTAATTCTTCTCGTGACTATACTTTAAGATGTAAAAGAACTGTAAGTAATTAAATCTTCACAATAATCCTCCCAGCAATATTTTATAAAGATGATCTGGCCCAAAGAGACTTATTTATTGTTTAGATGTCCTTGAACTCTGAATTCAACAGAACTTTGCCCACGGGCTTTATTGCTTACTTTGACAAACTGAAGAACAATTTCATTTTATTTTAGAATATATATAACTATATATAGTTATTTGCTTCATAGAAGCTGTGTGTCCTTGAACAAGTCATTTAACCTCTCTGAACCTCATTTCCTCATCTGAAGATACCATTTGAAGTAATGAATGCAAATGGCTGATGTGTATTTGAAAAATGAACAAGTTTTCAGACTCACAAGGACTCAAGGAAAGGAAAACTTAAACCATATTCGTTTGCTAGTTAAGCAAAAGTATTTTAGGATAAAACATTTTAAAATGCATAATTCTAACATTTTAAGTTGTAAACTTAGAGAAAGCATGCAGAAATGGGCAGTGTCACATACTACCGGTAGACCTAAAAATGTGCTATGACTTTTCTGAGGATAATTAGCCAATTTGTAACATCTTTCAACAAAAGTGTATTCCTTAACTCCATCATTCTACCTCTACAAATTTATTCCAAAAAAGTGAGGGGAGGGGGCAGTCCATTCCAGTTCAGTTGGGAACAGTTTCACTATCTCATAAAGTGGATTGGCTAAAGATTGGTTACATGTGTAAAGATACACTGGACAATGGAACACCGTTCAGGTATTGAAGAACATATTTCAGCAGAATGTTGAATTAGATGGGAAAATAGTAAAGACATACAAGTATGGTTTGAAATGATGGAAGTAAGTCATAAAACAGTGAGTCAGTTGTTTTTTATGATGAGGCTGTAGTCATTATTTGTATACCTGAAAATATAAAACTTAAAATATGCATATTATAATTCCAATTAAGTCTGTGGTATATAATTCCAATTAAGTCTCTCTCTGTGTATAAGATAGTAATCTGAATGTTACTCTTGTGCAAACACATGTCTTTGCCCTGCTAGGCCAAGGTATTCATATGCTTGGGAGATTAGAATTTGTCACGGAAGGAATTTAAAGAAAAAAATGTACTAACATTCCACTTCTACATGAAATGCAGGATTATGTAGCAGGAAAGACTATTATCATGAGAAAGAATGTTTCATATTCCTTCATCTCCTCATTATAATATCAAATCCCAGCATGGAAGATCCATCTCATAGAATTCTCCGTAGTGGAGGGAAGACACCCCATTACCTATAGCAGCTGTCACTCTGTTGCAGCAAGAGGTGAAGACACAGGGAAATTAGATGAAAGACTCACCACTTTCTGGTCAAGGGAATGGTGGGAAGATGAAAGAGAGATGCTGGTCCTGTTTTCTCTCTCCAGGCTTTGTCCAGGAAGGGAGTCTATGCTAGAGAATAGGAGGCGACAGCTCTGTCCCCACTGCCCATTAGGGGGCTGCCTCCCCAGCTGTCCCTTACCAACCTAGGTTACAGCCACATCAACACAAATGTGGCAGGAAGTGTAGTCAGGCAAGGAGAGGATCTGAGATTTTACTTCCCAGCCACCCTTGGCTCCTGGTGGCAGGGATGCTGAAGAGAGCCATGGGATGGTCATCACAGGATAAGGCAACTCAGAGTTCTGACGTGTGTGTGTGTGTGTGAGAGAGAGAGAGAGAGAGAGAGAGAGAGAGAGAGAAAGAGAGACCCAATGCAGAGACTAACTTATTTATTACTACCAGTGGTGGAGGTGAGAGTAAGGCCGTGGTAGATGTGCCTCAGCTCAAACGAAGCCAAGAGAAAGAGCAGAATATATCTTCCCAACTGCAGATTTCAACCATGAAGGGCAAGTTGGGACCAGGAAAAATGTTCTGGACACTAGGAGCTAAGCAAGTCCACATGTTACATTGGGTTGTTCATGTTTTAAAGTCTCTTTTATTCTGCAACAGATTCCCCCCCCAACCCCCGGCCCATCATCTTATTTGTTTGTTGAAGGGACTAGGTAATTTGTCCTACAAAATTGCCCACACACTGGATTTGACTGATTGTTTTTTCATGGTGGCAATTAATTTGTGCCCCCCCCCACTATTCCCCCTAAGCTGGTGGTTAAATCTAGAGATTTGATAGTTAGCAATGCTAAGATTGAACGAACAGTGGATTCTGATGTCAGCCTGATTCATCTGTGATAAATTCACCATCAACCTTTTGAATATGGTTTTGGCATCTGTTAGTGATGGTTGCTTAAGATCATTTTATTTAATTTGTTCTAATTCTATCATTCCTCTGAATATATTTGCTGGAATTCTTCTATAAAAAGAATTTTTATAGCATAATTATTTGGTTACCCTGAAATAAGAGTTTGTACAGAAAAGGCAGGATCCATGATTAGCTTTTTCCCTTTATTGGTTTTCTAAATAATGAATTGGTACACTAGCAACCTCCATTGGTGACTAATGATGTTTTGTTTCCTTGTTTTTATTAGTGTTATTTTTTTATTAGTGTTATTATGAATACTACTGTTGAACACTGATGAACACTGTATTAGTGTTATTATGAATACTAGTGTTATTATGAATACTTTTATTACTGTTATTATGAAACACCACTCCATCCAAAGTGTGTAAATCCATGTGCACATAGATTTATATGTGTTGGGTAGATTTATGTGTTTCAATCAATTATAATTATTCTTTTTCTTGCTTAAATTGTCCCATCCTTGGCTAATGGGAGTCCCTTAATTTTGGCTCCCATGTCTTTTGGCAAAACCATTTGTCTTCAAGTAGTGTTCTTATTTTCTGGCTCAGAAAGATGTCCCAAGACCCTCTTGTACATTTCTTGCTCTGGAATCAACCATTTCTCCAAAGGCTCTAGATTCCTTTTCATGGAAAATCGTATTTAGAAACTACAGTCTTGGCATGGGGGTGCTCATTGCTACCAGGTTGTCAATGTTTCTAAACATTTAGTGGACAGCTCTCAGAAATACATAGTTCATAGAAAGGGAAAAATAATGAGTCCACACTGATATTTTCTATTCAAATTTTCTTATTGTGGTAAAATATTCATAATAAATGTTACCAGTTTTAAACAATTTTTAAATGTACAGTTTTGTGGCAGTAAGTAGATCCACATTGTTCTGCAACCATTACCACCATCTATTTTCAGGGCTTTTTCGTCTTCCTAAACTGAAACTCTCCCCATTAAATACTAACTCCCCACTCCTTTTTCCTCAGCTCCTGGCAATCCCCTTTCTATATTCTGTATCTATGGATATTTATGCTTTTGTGACTGGTTTGTTTCACTTAGCATAATGTTCTCAAGGGTCATCTGTGTTGACATGAGTCAGAATTCCTTCCTTTTTACAGCTGAATAGTATCCCATTGTGTGTGTGCATGTGTGCATGCATATACCACATTTGTTTATCCATTCATTGATGAACACTTGGGTTGTGAATAATGCTGCTATGAAAATGGGTGTATCAATATCTGTTTGAGTCCCTGCTTTCAGTTCTTCGATGTATATACCAGAAGTAGAATTCCATGTGGAAATTCTATGTAATATTTTGAGGACCTGCCATACTGTTTTCCACTTTGGCTGCACCATTATGCATTCCTACCAGCAGTGCACGAGGGTTCCAGTTTCTCCACATCCTCATCAATACTTGTTCTTTTCTCTTTCTTTTAATAGTAGCCATCCTAATGTGTATGAGTCAATTCAAATTTAACACTAGAGTTTGATTAAACTTCTTTGATTTTACTCTTATATCACTTTTTTCTTTACTTTGAAAATCTTGGTTCTTAAAGACATTAAGTATTTATTTCCTAATTCTATAATGTACACGTAGTAGTAAAAAATATATATACATATCAACAGGGGCACCTGGGTGTCTCACTTGGTTAAGTGTTTGACTCTTGAGCTCAGGTCATGATCTCAGGGTCATGAGATTGAGCCCTGCATTGGGCTCCATGCTGCATGGAGTCTGCTTGAGATTCTCTCTCTCTCTGAAAACAAAATATGTATATGGGATGGCTGGGTGGTTCAGTGGTTGGGCGCCTGCCTTCAGCTCAGGTTGTGATCCTGGGATCTGGGATTGAGTCCCACATTGGGCTCCCTGCAAGGAACCTGCTTCTCCCTCTGCCTATGTCTCTGCCTCTCTTTCTGTGTTTCTCATGAGTAAATAAATAAATCTTAAAAAATGTATATATCAACATTACTTCTAATGGTAAGACAATTGAATGCAGCTTAATTGTTTCTTTGTGGTTCTTTTCACCCCAGAATATATCTCTCAAGTCATATATAGTCAAATTACTATGTTCAGTGGTCTCTTGAAGTAATTATTTTCCCTCTGTGGTTATGCCATCAATTTGATTTAAAGAATGTAAAACATTTACTTAGTTCAGTCAAATCTATAAAACAGCACAATCAGAGAATTCTTATTTTGCTCTTCATCTCCTCTCCCTCTCACCATATGTGACACTTTGTAGATTTCTATTGGGTTCGTCCTTCAGTTGGTTCTTTTTAGAAAACATAAACAAAATATTTATACTTCTATTCTCTCGCCCTTTATTACACAGAGGTAACATCTTCTAAGCCCTGTTCTATGCCTCCCTTTTTTTCATTTATTCTGGTGCTCATTCAATATTATGATAGAGAGATCTTGCTCATTCCTTTTAATGTTCAATATTCCTTTGTGTAGCTATTGGTATAAAGAAGTCTTCCTCATTCCTTTGAACTGCTACAGAATACTATATTGTGTGGATAGACCCATAGTTTTTTTTTTAACAAGCTTCCCACTAATAGACATTTGGTTTGTTTCCAGTTTTTGCTATTATTAATAATATCACATTGACCTCACTCAGAAGTATGCTGGCAAGTGACCAACAAACTCTCCAGGAAAAAAAAAAAAAGAAAGAAATAAAAAGAAAAAAAGAAAAAAAGAATTCCTGAATTTTAACATTTATTGATTTACATGGTGAAAGACTCCCATCCTGGCCAATTTCAAGCTACCAACATGAAATCATGTCATGTGGAGTTAGGAAGACATGTCTAGTAACAGCATTATGAAGTACATCTTCCATACAAGTGGAACAGATGTACAGGACCTCAAGGGCATAGATAATAATAAAAGGCTATAAAAATAATTAGGAAATAGTGAGTTTTGAGTATTTATTACCTTTCTTTTTTATATAGTTTATTTAGCTTTACATTTATATAATTTTACTTCTTTATTTTCAGAGAAAGAGAGTGCAAGTGGGGGGAGGGGCAGAAGGATTGAGAGAGAATCTTAAGCAGACCCATGTTAAGCACAGAGCCACACTCAGGGATGGATCTCATGACCTGAGATCATGACCTGAGTCACAACCAAGAGTTGGATGCTTAACTGACTGAGCCACCAGGTGCCCCTAATTTTATTTTTTAAAATGGAATTGTTTAGGGATGTTTGGGTGGCTCAGTCAAGCATCTCCACTTGACTCAAGTCAGAATCTAGGGTCCATGTTGAGCTCTCTACTCAGCTGAGAGTCTGCTGCTCCTTCTCCCTCTCCCTCTGCACCACCATCGGCTCTTCTGAGCCAGTATGAGACATCACATTGTTAAATCCACACCTCATTTTTATACTTGAATAGAAAGTTCTGTCTGCCTAAGCTAGAGACCATCTGTTTTTCTCTCAGGAAGAGAAGTTCAAAGGTAGGCAGCCCAGTGCTTATGTTGGAGCTCCATCGTCAGTGGTATCCCATGCTCTTTCCTCTCTGCTCTGCTATCTTAGCCTTATCATCCAAAGTAGTTGATGGAGCGCCAGGTATCATGTCCATATGCCAGATAGCAGAAGAAAGGAAGTGGGGAAAGGCAGAGGGTTTACACTGCTCTGTTGAATCAGTTACTTTTTAGGATATTCCTAGAGGCCCCATCTAGCACTCTGTTTACCATTTACGATATAGTACTTGGATACCTGGTCATATCTAGCTGTAAGAAAAGCTGGGAAATTGGGACAATTGTGCAGATTGCTGCCTCAAATAAAATCAGGTTTTTCTCTCTTAATTTACTAAGTAAGAGATGAAAAGTGACTATTAGCTTGGCAACTAGCAATCTGCACTTCTATTGTAATTGTGGATTTTTCTCTTCTTTTGATGTTATCAGTTTTTGCTCTATATATATTAGAGTTGTATTATTAGATACATAGAACTTTAGATAATTTTGTGATATATTGACACTTATTTTTATGAAATATCACTCTTAATCCTTAGTAATGCTTACTCTTTAAAAGGCATCTTCTTTTCTAATGCTAGCATGGTTATGCCACCTTTATTTTAATTAGTATTTTCATGATATATACTTTTCTATACTTTTTTTTGGAGGGAAGCACATTTTATTTATAAATCACTTTTACCATAACTGATATAACTGACCCATCTGATTGCCCATTGCTAGTTGGGTTCCTTCTGGAATATTGAGGTATTCCCCAGGGTTTGTGATAGCCGATAGATCCATGGTCACTGGGCAGATCAATACTGTGGTGGGGCTACTATGATGCTCTGTAGAGCTTGGCTTTGGGCTGATCCCTGGGAAGCTGGGTGAGGTGGTGGTGGAGCTGCTACTCAGTGACCTGAGCCTGCAATTCACTTTCCACAGCCTCCAGTGAGAGGTGTGTGTGTCCACAGTGGTGTGTCCACTTGCAATCTGATATTGGTGAGTTTCTTATTTATAATTAGACTTGTTCAATCTGTTAGAAGTCAATTTTATGTAAGACATTATTTTAAAGCAGCTCACAGAAAAACTGGCTGCCCAGATTTAGGAATAAATCTGGATAGTTGACAAGTTTAGCATTGTTAAAAGGAGTATGCAGGGATTGAAAAATTTTCAGAGGATGCCAGGCTATAGTCATTAAATATGCTCAGCCTTACAGATTCTTACAGAAATATGAAGAGAATATTTTTCTTTTATGAAATATTACTCTTGATCTTTAGTAATGGTTTATATCTAAAAGTCTTCTAAAAATAAATAAGTCTTCTAATACTAGTCTTCTAATAACTTTAGTGTCTTCATGACAAATAATTTTCTGTATTTTTAAAACTTCTATATCCTTATTATTTAGAGTCTATCTTTTGAATTTTTTTAAATTTATTTATTTATGATAGTCACACAGAGAGAGAGAGAGAGAGAGAGGCAGAGACACAGGCAGAGGGAGAAGCAGGCTCCATGCACTGGGAGCCCGATATGGGATTCGATCCTGGGTCTCCAGGATCGCGCCCTGAGCCAAAGGCAGGCGCCAAACCGCTGCGCCACCCAGGGATCCCTAGAGTGTATCTTTTGAAAGTAGGAAACAGTTGGCTTTGGTTTTATTTTCAGTCTGCAAAGCTTAGTTCTTACATTGAGTATTTATTTATGCTTAATTCAGTTACTAATATAGTTTGAATTCTATCAAAAATATTTGTTGTACTTGTTTTATGTTTCTTTTTCTTTTATTACTTGCTTTTGTTTTAGATTCCACTTATAAATGAGGTTGTATAGTATTTGTCTTTCTCTGTTTGACTTATTTTTTAGCACAATGCCCTCAAGGTTCATCCATGTTGTTGCAAATGGCAGCATTTTCTTCTTCCTCATGGCTGAATAATATTCCATTATACACACGCACACTATATATATATTATATATATCACCTTTTCTTTATTTGTTCATCTGTCAGTGGACAGTTAGGTTGTTTCCATGTTTGGGCTATTGTGAATGATGCTGCAATGAACATTAGAGTATCCATTATCTCTTTCAGATAGTGATTTCTTTTTCTTTACATATTTACCCAGAAGTGGAATTGCTGGATCATAGGGTAGTTCTGTATTTAACTTTTTTGGGAATCTCCATATGGTTTTCCAGAGTGGCTGCACTAATTTACACTCCCACTCAGTGCACAAGGGTTCCCTTTCCTCCACATCTTCACCAGCATTTACCACCTCTAGTCTTGTGGATAATACTCATTCAACGGGAGTGAGGTGATACCTCATTGAGGTTTTGATTTTTATTTCTCCGATTCATGATATTGAGTACTTTTTTCATGTACCCATTGGCCATTGGAGTATCTTCTTTGGAAAAATGTCTATTCAACATCTTAGCCCATTTTAAATTGGATTATTTGTGAGGTTTTTTTTGCCACTGAGTTATATGAGTTTCTTTTAAAAAAATTATTTAGCTCTAATCTTTATTATTTCCTTCCTTCTACCAGTTTTAAGTTTTGTTTGTTATTCTTTTCTAACTCCCTTAGATGTAAGGTCGGGTTGTTTACTTGAGATTTTTCTTGCTTCTTGAGGTAATTCTGTACTGCTCTAATCTTCCCTCTTTGAAGGGCTTTTGCTGTATCCCCAAAATTTTGGACCATTGTGTTTTCATGTGTCTATGTGTATTTTTTAAATTTCCTCTTTGATTTCTTGGGTGACACATTCGTTGTTTAGTAGCATGTTATTTAACCTCTATGTATTTGTGCTCTTTCTAGATTTTTTCTTGTGGTTGATTTCTAGTTTCATAGCATTGTGGTTGGAAAAGAAGCATGCTATGACTTCAGTCTTTTTTAATTTTTGAGACTTGTTTTGTGAACTAATATATGATTTATGTGATCTATTCTGGAGAATGTTCTATTTGTACTTGAGAAGAATGTGCATTTTGCTGTTTTAGGATGGAATGTTCTGAATATATCTGTTGGATCCATCTGGCCCAATGTGTCATTCAAAGCCACTCTTTCTTTGTTTGAAAAGATGATCTATCCATTGATGTGAGTGGGGTGTTAAAATCCCCTACTATTATATTACTATTGATTTCTTTCTTTATATTCGTTATTAGCTGCTTTATGTATATGAGTGATCCCACATTGGGTGCATAAATATTTATAGTTGTTATATCTTCTTGTTGGATTGTCCCTTTTTATGATTATGTATTGTCCTTCTTTGTCTCTTAGTACAGTCTTTGTTTTAAAATCTATTTTGTCTGATGTAAGTATTGCTACCCAGGCTTTCTTTTTACTTCTATTTGTGTGATAAATTCTTTTTCATCCCTTCACTTTCAATCTGCATGTGTCTAGGTCTGAAATGAGTCTCTTCTGGGCATTGTATAGATAGGTCTTTTTTTTTAATTTTATTTATTTATGATAGTCACAGAGAGAGAGAGAGAGAGGCAGAGACACAGGCAGAGGGAGAAGCAGGCTCCATGCACCGGGAACCCGACGTGGGATTCGATCCCGGGTCTCCAGGATCGCGCCCTGGGCCAAAGGCAGGCGCTAAACCGCTGCGCCACCCAGGGATCCCGTATAGATAGGTCTTATTTTTTTTTTTCATTCTATCATTCTATGTCTTTGATTGGAGTGTTTAGTCTATTTATATTCAAAGTAATTATTGATAAGTACATACTTACTGCCATTTTATAACTTGTTTTATGATTGTTTTCGTAGTTCTCTGCTCCTTCTCTCATTCTCTCATAGTTTGTTGGCTTTCTTTGGTGATAGACGTGGATTCCTTTCTCTATTTTTTGCATATATATTACCAGGTTTTGATTTGTGGTTGACATTAGATTTATATGTAACATCTTATGCGTATAGCAGTCTATATTAAGTTCATGGTCACTTAAATTTGAACCCATCCTAAAAGCACTAAATTTTTACTTTGCCCTACCCTGACAGTTTAGGTATATGGTATCATACTTTATATCCTTTTATTTCATGGATCCCTTGGCTGATTTTTTTTTTTGTGTGTGTGTGTATACTTACTTTTATTGCTTTTGTGCTTCCTAATTTTCTTACTACCGCTTATGATCTTTTCTTTCCACTTAAAACTCCCTTCAGCATTTCTTGTAGGGCTTACTTGGTGGCGATGAATTCCTTTAACTTTTGTTTGTCTGAGAAACTCTTCATCTCTCCTATTCTGAATGATAGCCTTGCTGGATAGTGTTCTTGATTGCATTTTTTTTTTCAGCACTTTGAATATATCATGCCACTTTCTTCTGGCCTCGAGAATTTCTGCTGAAAAATCCTCTGATAGCCTTATGGGATTTTCCTTGTATGTAAATGTTTTCTTTTCTCTTGCTGCTTTAAAAATTCTTTATTACCACTTTTTTTTCCATTTTAATTACTGGTTGTGGATCTTGGTGTGGATCTTCTTGGGTTGATTTTGCTAGGGAATCTCTGCTTCCTGGATCTGGATTTCTGTTTCCTTCCCTGGATTCAGGAAGTTTTCAGCTTATTCAAATAAATTTTCTGTGCCCTTTCCATTCTTTTCTCCTTCTAGGATCCCTATAGTGCAAGTGTTATGCTTGGTGGTGTCTCTGAGTTCCCTCAATATGTTTTCATTTCTTCTTCTTCCTTTTTTTAGGTATTTTTAAAAAATATTTTGTTTATTTATTCATGAGATATATATAGAGAGGCAGAGGCATAGGCAGAGGGAGAAGCAGGGATGTAGGACTTGGTCCCAGGACCTCGGGATCACGACCTGAACCAAAGGCAGATGCTCAACCACTGAGCCACCCAAGTGTCCCTTTTATTTTTCTTTTTCTCTCTCCTGTTCTATTTGATTCCTTTCCATTACTCTCTTTTCCAGGTTGCTGATCCGTTCTTCTGTCTCCTCATGTCTACTATTTGTTTCCACTAATGTTTATTTAATTTCAGTTGTTGAGTTCTTCATCCCTGATTGGTTCTATTTTATGTTTTCTATCTCTTTTTTGAGGGCCTCACTGAGCTCCCCTACTCTTCTCAACTCCAGTGAGTATCTTTATGACCATTTTTTTACATTCTCTTATCAGGCATATTACTTATCTCTGTTTTGTTTAGGTTCCTTGCTGTGATTTTTCCTGTTCTTTCATTTGGGATATAGTCCTCTGTCTCTGTTTTGTATAACTATCTGTGTCTATTTCTCTGTGTTAGGAAAGTTAACTATGTCTCCTGCTCTTGAAAGTTGTGGCCACTAGGGTGTGGAGTGGGAAAAAAAAAAATTTTTTTTTTAATTTAAAGAAAAAGAAAAGAAAGCTGTGGCTTTAGGAAGAAGAGGTCCTGCAGTGCCCTACAGTGCTCTACAGTGCAGTGTCTTCTGTTCACCAGAGCCCGGCCCTTCAGAAATGTTGCATATTTGTGTTATGTGTGCCCTCCTGTTGTGGTTGAGCTGCTTTTGCTTTCAGTCAAGTCATCTGCAATAGTTCTCTTTGCCTGTTGTGGGCAGGATTTGGTCCCTGTGTTGTTAGTGAGCCAGTCTGGGACTGCCCTGAACTTGAGTTGAGTCAGACTACGTGTTTGGTAGAGCTGTGTAGCACCAAACTTCAGGGTACTCTCCTCACTTTGCCCCCTAGGAAACTTTCATTAATGGGGCCTGCTATCAGACCAGGTATATGCCCCAGCCTGCTGCTGGGGCTCAGCTGGAGTGGTATGTGTGGTTATCTTCCCCTCTCCCTGGGGCAGGACTCACTTTGGCAGGAATCACTGTTGGGGCTGCTCACACACTGCCAGACTTGTGACACCACTTTGGATGGCCTCTGCCCAAGGGCATGTTGGAGGGCAGGGTCCACAGGAGAACATGGGGTGGGTCACATAATGCCAACAAGGTCTGCATGGTCAGCTGCAGGAGGAGACCCATAGCTCCCAGGAAGACTCCTGTTGAGATTGGTTGAGTTAGAGGGAGCCTAGCTGTATGAGCTTCTTATATATTTGGACATTAACTTCTTATCACATATGTGATTTGTAAATATTTTCTCCCATTCTATAGGTTGCCTTTTCATTTTGTGGTTGTTTCTTTTGGTTTGTGGTCATCTTGCTTGTTTATTTTTGCTTTTGTAGTTGTGCTTTTGGTGTCATATCTATAAAATCATTGCCAAGACCAATGTTAAGGAATTTCTGCCCCCCCACCCCGTATTCTAATAGGAGTTTTATGGCTTCAGGTCTTACAACTTAAGTCTTTAATGTATTTCAAGTTAATTTCTGTGAATGGCATAAGACAGGAGTGCACTTCCATTCTTTTGCATATAAATATCTAGTTTTCTCAACACCATTTATTGAAGAAGCTGTCTTTTCTCCATTCAATATTTGGCTATTTTGTTAAATATTATGTACTGTATACAGGTGGGTTTATTTATGGGCTCTCAATTCTGTTTCACTGATCTATCTTTGTGTTTTCTGCCAGTGCCTTACAGTTTTGGTTATTATGGTTTTGTAATATAGTTTGAAATCAGGAAGTGTGATGTCTCCAGCTTCATTCTTCTCAGGATAGCTTTGACTGTTCAGAGTCTTTTGTGGTTTCATTTCAATTTTAGGATAATTTTTTCTACTTCTGTAAGAAATTTGCCTTTGAAATCTCAATAGGAATTGCTTTGAATCTATAAATGGCTTTGCGTAGAATAGACATTTTAACAATATTCTTCATTTTACTCTATCTTTTAAAAAATATTTTATTTATTTATTTGACAGGGAGAAAGCGTGAGCACACAAGAAGGGGAAGCAGTAGGCAGAGGGAGAAGGAGAAGCAGGCTCCCTGCTGAGCAACAGGCCCCAGGTGGGGCTGGATCCCAGGACCCCTGAGATCATGACCTGAGCCAAAGGCAGACAGTTAGCTAGCTAAGCCACACAGGTGCCTCCATTCCACTCTGTCTTAAAGGCTCTGTGAGATTATTTCTTTAAGTGTCACAAGTGGAAAATGCATCCCCTATGTAAAAATTATAGATGTTTTATATTAAAAACAGAACATCATAGCAATTTATCCATCTCTCTGGAGTATATATGGAACATATAAGTACGTATGATTATAAAGTAAACACAGAAGAAGATGAAATTTGATAGGAAACTCAGCTAATTTCTGAGGTTTCAAAACTTCAGTGTCTTTTATCTTGATTTTTGTGGTTCATTTTAGAAGATGAGGTTATCACAGAAAAAGAGTCACATATTCATGTCCTGAGCCCTGTGAGAAAATTCCATGCTTGTTAAAATAAGTTAGGACATCTACAATTCCCAGAGAAGTCTGACAGGACTTAGCATTTCTTAAAAATTCTTAATTCTCTGAGGATAGGAAAGAACTTCTTCAAATCTTTCTTCAAATAGGGCTCATTTCATATCAAAGAATTAACAAGCCTCCTTAAGCACCTAACAACAGCCATGGAGTAATTAGGCTCATTTGGGGTTAGGGCTCAAGATCTCTTTTATTTTTAAAACACTTCAGATTTGAAATGCCTTGTCAGAACTAGAAAGAACAAAGACAAATTCCTGCTGCATGCAGATATGTAGAGAAAAAGATAAAAAAAAAAAGAAAAAGAAAAAGAAAACTTCTTTATTTGCCTCTTTCCTTTCCTTCTTGCTAATGGTTCCTTATTTTTATTATGCTATTCCTTTAAGTTCCTCTTTGGGATTTTTTTTTTTCTACTTTCTGTTTTGAGAGATATTAAGAATACATCTTCCTAAGAGCTCCTGATGTTTAAACTTGGGGAAAAGAATTGTGTTGTTTTAGCCAAAATATCCACTTGTTTTAAATATATATGCCTGCAGCTCCTCCAGGGGACTAGGTGGCCAGGGAGTGTGGCCTGGAGAAGTGCCATAGCAGTGTGCACTTTCATTTGGCAACATGATGGCCATCCATCAAGTTTATAAAGAAGTTGCAGTCTGTGCATGCAGAATTCAGTCACCACATTCTCCTATTTGACCTGATTTTAACACCAGTTCTGTGAAACTGAGACTTCCAGTGCCACTTTATACTTGAGGATTAAATTGCAGACTCCCATGTTTGGGAGATTCATGGTGATCTTATCCTCCTCCTCCTTCCTGCATCTTTCGCCCTGTCTCCATCCATACATACGTCTCAGAATGCCCGTGTTCTTATGTGACAGGCTGAGATCCCCCACTGTTGACTGGTCCACTGCTGATCCATGAAATTACTTTCCCCCATGTCATAGTTTATTGGCCTAAGAATGAGTCTTTTACCTGAACAGGTTAATCAGGGTGTATCTCTAGGTTTTTAAACACTAGAGCTGAGGCTTCAGCATCTCTCCAATGGCATAGGTTTTAGAGCATTTGTCTCTACCATTTCACTAAAAACATGCTTGTCAAGGTTACCTGTGAACCTTTTGTGGTCATAACCACTGGCTCCCTTGTTAATCTTTGAACATATCAAGAGCATGTTCTCACTTCAGAGTCTTTGTGTGCACTGTTCTACCAAATATTCTTATTACTCTCTCCTTTGTTCAAATAATACCAAACATTAGAAGACTTTCCCTGGCCACGTTTATAAAATAACACACAGCACCACCATCACCACTACCACTTGGCACTCTCTAAGTCCTTATGCTGGTTATTTTTCTCCATAGCAGTAATGACTACCTGGTATATCATTTGTACATTTGTATAGTGTGCAACTTTCTCCGTTCCACTAGAGTATAAGATCCCCGAGGGCAAACACTTTCCTTGTCACTACTAGGCCTCTAGTACCAGAATAGTGCTAGTTGGGCTCTAGAGCGTAGCTGATTGAGGAATAAATAAACATAAGTCTAGAGCTGTAGGAGACTGCATTTCCTTGCAAGTAGAGAAAGCCAGCATAAGATAAGAGAGAACAAAGCTAGCATGCTGGGAGGAACAGAGGCCAGGTGAAGGATGAGTCCTGGTTGAGCTCAATTTCCTGATTGTTTCTGATGCTCAGGTGCATTTCTGATCTGCTGCAGCTTGATGGTCCAATCCTTCCAAAGAGTCCATGGACCTTTGTGTTTAAATAGCCTTGAGTTGGGTTTCTGCATCTACCAGGGTCCTAATGAATAGACCAAAGTCATAAATACAGAAGGAGCTATAGGCAGGGCCAGAACTCAGGTTTTGGATTTTCAATTTAGCATCATACCAGGTGTTTCTGCATCTTCAAGCTCTTATGTAATTACAGGACCCAAAGATATTCGTGTCCAAATCCACTTGAAACAAGGCCCCAGAGGGTGTCAAAGATGATGAGATCCTGCTAAACTTGCTAAATATCTGTTTTCCTCCTGCCAGAGGGTGCAATCAATATTTTCAGGATCTGGAAAGAAACAACGTATCATCACTGAGTGTTCCATTATCAATCATTTCATGATGATATTAAGAATAGCATTTTTTAAAAAAATTAATTGCATAAGTGACAGGAGAAACCCTATGGCATGATGTTAGAAGGAATGTTAGAGGCCACTTCATCCATCTAGAGAAATGATATGATTGACTTAAGATAACTTGGTTAGTGCCAAAGCTAGTTCTAGAACCCCAAAATCCAAGGCTGTTTCACTTTAAACTCAGGCACTTTTTGCTATACAAGATGCCCAATTTTTCCTTTTTCCCTTGTCCTTTCACTCCCACTCTGGTCTCTGAGGTTATATACAGCTATGTAAACTCTATTAATAATCTCTTCATCAATAAATTGTGGATCATGCTATTTAGTTGTCTCCAGAGAGTGTGATGACACATTTTAAATGAACTCAGGGTAACCAAAGATTGTATGTTGGAAGACAATCTCACACAAGCTGTGAATGAAATATAAATCATTCCAAACTCAGCAATTTAAGGACTCACCCTTGTAAAAGAATAATAACTTTAGAATATGTCCCAACATATTAAGGGTTTAATGAGTAGACAATTTTTTTATAATTCTGTTTTAGAAAAAGAAATTATCTCAGAACTAAATTCTATTTTGTATTATCTGTCTAGCAGATAAAACAGTCTGGAAAAAGGTATAAATTACCTAATGAAGTGGAAAAACACTAAATGCTTCTTAATTATTGATAGTTTTAGAAAGGTGGATGGTATAAGAATAAGGAAGAGCTACAGCAAACACTTGGGAGAAATAAAAAAAAATGTATCTAAATATATGCATGGCTCTAGGTTATATGAAATCAAAATTTCTTCAAATTTGAAAATCCCACTTTAGGAGGCCAGCAAAGGAATGTATCACCTTCAACCGTATGACCTTTTTGAGTAACTCTACTCATATTGAAATCATGAGAGAGAGAATCTAAATTGGCCTAGTCTGGAATCCACTGACCACACCATCACATCCACTGATCAAAGGAGAGCAGGATATATTCCCTGCAATAGCAGAGTTGTAGTTCCCCAAAATAGAAGTAAGAAGAGCTGCATGCTGAAAAATGAGAAATAATAGGTGTCCTCTAAAGTCCTCGGGATTTGTCCCTTTGTCATTTACCCCATATTGTCATAATGTTTTGGGAAATAGCAGAGTATAGGGCAAAATGACCTGGACTTGGATTCTGAGACTTAAACTTGACCTTCATCTCTGTATAACATTAGACAAGTCATCTCTGTATAACATTAGTCAGGTTTATAACCCTTTGGGGCCTTAGTTTTCTCATCTGTAAAATTAGAGAGCTTTAATGTGTTGTTACAAAGATTTCTTCCTGCTTCATATGGTAAGAATTTATGGCCCAAACTTGGGCGCTGTCCATGGTTCTGCCAAGTTAAAGTGAAATCTTTATAACTGTACTTCAAGGTTTTATTATGATAAATAACCCCAATTAGAGTTTATTCTGGTTAAACATCAAGATTCTGATGGTGTGGATTCAAGCATATACCCAAACTGGAGTGGGAGGGAGCTGTAGAAGAAGTCTTGGATTGGGAGTTACGAGATGTAGTGCAATGCTCATCTCTGGCATTCATTTACTTTTCTTCAGTTAATGCACCATGATTTCCCTTTGGTTAGTCGGTCTTCTGCCATCCAATCATACAATTCTGATAGAGCCAACTTCACCCTCTATGTCCCCCCTTCATTTAGCGCACTTTGTCACAGTAAGGAATTGTACAAGATCACAAGTGGGGCTGAATCAGGTGGGATCTGTAAGGAGTTGGCTTTAGAGACCAGTAACAGTAAGGGAAAGTCTACCTCCTTTTGGAGCATGAATAGGACAGAAACAAACTAAAAAATAACATAAGAGACAAATAAAGAAGGACCATGACATTGTATAGGTTTTTCTTATGTGCTGAACAGAGGGCTGTGTTCAGGAGATTGACTGCATCCCATAATCTCCCATCAAAAGAAGAGATAGAGGAAGATGTCCTCCATGAGGTTATCCACTGTTGAGAAAATTTCAATATCTCTTCCAGCAGCTCAATAGTACTTAGGGTCAATGACTAGGATAGAAGGAGAGTAAGGTTGAGGAAGGGTCACTTTTGAGTAAGAATGAAGAGTCCAATTTAAATTCAATATTCGCCAAGATTCTGGTTGGAACAACAGACTTGTTTTATATACTTGTTTTATAACAAGTACTTACAGTAGTATGAGGTAAATACAATCAGGTGTGCAAGATATTGTAAGAACATAATGAATGAACATTTTGGTAGTGTTGTGGGGAAACTGCTCAGGGATAATTTCCTGGTGGAAATAAGAGTTGAGACATTGTAAAATAAATATATGAGTTAGGAGAGTGATGCATTGCAGGCATAAGGGGCAGGAGCAGCAGAGTGACAATCAGTGGGCATGTTTGCAAGAGTCAGTAGGTGTGTTATTTCAGTAAGCAAATTGTTTACTGCAGCTGGAACCTAAGTACAGGCAAGGACAGATAAGGAGAGTGAGCTGGAGAAGGAAGCAGGGGACAGATCATGCAGGGCCTTTGATACCGTGAGAAAGAACTTGAACATTTCCCTGCAGACCAGTGGTCACACATTGGTAAACCATAGGCTAATTTTTACTCTCCAGTGTGTTGTTTGGCATATACAACGTTATTTTAAAAATTGAAATGTTTAAAGTTTAAAAAATTTTCACTTTGGCGGTGGTTTCTTTTGCTGTGCAGAAGCATTTTAGTTTCATGTAGTCCCACTTGTTTATTTTTTATTTTGCTGCTTGCAGATTTAAAAATTGGGAGTCTTCATGTATCAAAAATCTGTATTTCTGGTCTCTCTAAAAAAAAAAAGAGAGAGAAGATCTAGCAATCCTGGACCTATACTCTGATATGGTGAAAATTGCCTGGAGATAAATAATAGGTATTCTTCCTAGACAGGGCATATGCATTTCCAGCTCATCACAGTTCCCAATACTCTCCCGGATTCCTCATTTGGCACCTAGTTCCTCTCTCTCTCTCTTTGTGTGGCCCTTGTATTAAAGAGAGTATCTGGGGACCCCTGGGTGGCGCAGCGGTTTGGCACCCGCCTTTGACCCAGGGCGCGATCCTGGAGACCCGGGATTGAATCCCACATCAGGCTCCTGGTGCATGGAGCCTGCTTCTCCCTCTGCCTATGTCTCTGCCTCTCTCTCTCTCTGTGACTATCATGAATAAATAAAAATTAAAAAAAAAAAGAAAATGAAAATAAATTGATTTAAAAAAAGAGAGAGAGAGAGAGAGTATCTGCAAAAGGACTCAGTTACCTGCATCCAGAATTTAAGTTGCCACTAGTGTGGTGTATGCTGATCAGTAGGTCATTTAGTTCTGGTGCTTAGTTTCTCCATTTCTTAAATCCAGACTAGTTAATTTCCTGCTCCATCATGCTATGATGCTTTTATCATTAAAACAATGATAAAAATGCTCTGGTCTTATACAGTTTTCACAGATTTCATGTGCTTTTTTAATGGCCTCTGTGAGATAAATACTGTGTTCTCAATTAAAGAGATGAGTAAACTGAGGTCCCGAGAGGCCAAGAAAGAAATCCTGTGCCCTTCCTTCCTTTGCTATGCAGCAATGTTATGCTTGGATTTCTCTTTTCTGATATTTCCCAGGGTTGGTGCAGCATGAGTAAAATAATAAAATGCAACCAATTCGCATATATAAGATAAAATATATAAGGTGTAATTCCAAGGCAGTGGGGCAGTTCCCATATGATAAACAAAAAATTGTAGCTTTATCTTTTTTTTTTTTAACTTCATGTGTTTTATATTTTTGCATCTTGGGGAAAAAGGAACTGAAACTGAGCTCATAAGAAGATTTTTACTCCCTTTTTAAAGATAATTTATTCAAGCATAAAATCTTTGAAGCAATTTTGTAATCAAGTCTGAAAACAGAAAAAAAAAGATTTTTATAAAAAAAAAAGTCTGAAAACAGTTTACAATCCTCAGAGGCAGGAAATCAAGGACTAGTTAAAGTGAAAGGGTATATCTGCAGGGAATGCAGATATCACTGGTTCCATATATACCAGGGGCTTTGGCTCTTCTTACATGGTCCTCTGAAGGGAAAGGAAGCTGGACTTCTAGTGAGGCACTGACCTGCTGTCTTCACAATAACCAGCCAGGTAATGGGAATACCACACTTGTGAAGTCATGTCCAGCAACCAGATGTTTTGTTTCATACGGGTGAATGTGAAGTTACTGGAAATGAGACTGCTATACAATGGAATCACTAGAAGTCTGGCTTAATGATTCACATACAACAGAAAGACCAGAGCTCAGAGCTTATCATTCCTATGCTTTCAAGAAAAGTGTGTGAACTGGAAGACAATTAAGATCATGATGCTAATCCAGATTGAAAGGATACAGGGGAAGATTAGAACATGATTCCATATCACTTCTGATGGGAGAACATTGCTTAGGTTTCTTTATTATTGTGTATGTGAAACAGAATAATTATGCTTTTGTGAATTAAACAGTGTATATTATTTTGCAGAAAAGCTTTTGTAGGCTTCAGATGCTGATTGAGGAAACGGCAAATGAGCTGAATGAAAAACCCAAGATTGCATCTCAAATAATCAGCTCCCATCGCTTCTTCTCCTCATTGCTCTAGGGATCAACCATCAGATCAAATTTCTCTTGGCCATAGTCCTATTCTTTAATCCTTCCCAACCCTCCTCCTCTGTGGCAAATCACTAGTGCCTCACACAGCTATAGGAAGTCAAGTCTCCTTGATTGTGTTGTGGAGAAGCTTGGTATAGAACTGCTCTGCAGCGAGACTCTAGGCAGGGACACACAGTGGAATTGTAATGTCTATCTCAGAAGAAGTAACATAATTCTGTCTTCTTTGAGCCTAGTTCTTTGAATCTAGACTCACTAAGCTAGTTCCTTTTCCTTGGGAAAACCAAGACCTTTCTGACAGAATTCCCAGGGCAATCCAGACTTTAGGTCAAATCTGCTTTCTTTGCAATCACTTGACACGTAAGTGTATTATTCCTTTCCCTGGACCTCACATTCACTTCCTGAACTGGCCTCCAGAAACATGTTTCACAAGTGTTTTCTCTAAGAATGTCCTCTTGATTCCCTTAATCCCAGTTTATCCTCCTTTTCAATCCTGGTTATTTTCTTCTCTGTCATTGATACCTCCAATTTTAGTGTCTTTAATAGGGTGCCACTTGTTTTTTTTTTTATTTTTATATTTTTTTTTTGAAAAGTAGGCTCCATGCCCAAAGTGGGGCTCGAACTCAAGACCCTGAAATCAAGAGTTACATGCTTTACTGACTGAGCCAGCCAGATGCTGCCCTCCCCCTACCCATCCCCCTCTTCTCCCCCTCCTCCTCCCCTTCCTCCTTCTCCTCCTCCTCCTTCTTTTTCTTCTTTCTTCTTCTTCCTTATTCCTGGAAGAACCTTAAGATTCCTTAAGAACGCTGCATTTTCATTGTGTCTTTGTTGTTGCTTTTAACTCATGACTGGGAAATTCATTTTATGAGAGAGGAGACTTCTGGTCAAATTGGAAGAGTAAATTCATATTTTGACACACCTCTTCTGCTCCAAAATGCTGATGCAACAGATAAAATATAAAAAAAAAAGAAATAATATTAAATTGAGCCTTCTGTGATTACAGTTCTTATAGATTAAAATCATCAAATTTTAGAAATTTTAAATGTTCATCTTAAAATAGAAATGGACTGAAAACACAAGATAAATATCTCTGTGTATCAGAAATGGACAAACAATGTATGTGGTGAGTGAGGCTGGAGTTACAACTTTGCTGCGTCTGGAAGCAGGCAGTAGTAGCAGAAGTTTGACTCTCTTGGGTAACAGCGACTTGAAAATACCTCGCAGGAGTTGAAGGACTGGACACAGGATTGTTACTTGAAACCAGGTCTTCGAATGGGACTTAATATCTCATAAAAGAAGATTGGAGGAAAAATTGCTACCAATGAATGCTTAGATCCCATGCATCCTGGAACACACATGATATGGGAGGAAAGAGGACATGGGCCTAATGCTTTGACCAGCAATGGAACCAAACTTCTGCTGACTCAGCAGCTTGATTGGCCATATCCCAGTTGTCACCCCAGGGCTTCTCCAACCTGTCCTTATGAGGCTGTGTTCTGGATTGGAGTCTGGGGCACCAAATGGAGGCAGCTTCCAAACTCCTGGAATGAGGGGTGGACAGCAAAGAGGGATAAAAGGAAAATGAAAAAACAATCTTTTCAATTTAAAACAAACCTACAGGGGTGCTTGTCTGGCTCAGTCAGTAGAGCATGTGACTCCAGATCTTGGGATTGTGAGTTCAAGGCCCATGTTGGCTGTAGAGATTACTTGAAAATAAAATCTTAAAACAAGCCTGTAATGTAATGACTACAAACGTATGAAAGAATCTAATAGTAAGAAAGACATGAATTCATTAGGGAATGAAACTAATTTATTAATTTGTTTAATGTATTTATCTGACAAAGACTATAAACTATGCATGTTTAAGGCATTCAAGGAGAAAAAGGAAGGCATAAATTTTATTGAAAAAATAAATTACAGAACAAAAGTAACAAATGAAATCTGAAATGAAAAAGTATGCATTAGATAGAAATCCTGGAAAACAGACACAATGAAAGTCTTTGGAATATAAAATTTCATACTTGTAGGGAGAATTAATGAATTGGAAGACAGTGTGAGAAATTCACTTGGAATGCAGCACAGTGAGACAGAGGGATAAAAAAATCAAAGTGTGTGGAAGGGATGATACATTTAAGTTGAGAGGGCTGGCATTGACCATTGTGTTACGTTTTGATGGTGTGTTATGACCCCATGTATATAATTCTTAAAAGCAGGCCAGACAATGCTACATGTTTAATGAAGATCTATATATGCAGTAGGATTATATAAAACTTGAAATGATAAACACCAAATTTCAGGTAAGCTGTTGCTTCCGAAATAGGACAGGAGTCAGCATAAAAAATGTTTCACGTTGCCACCATCTCACAATCTCTTTGGCTCATTCCCCGCTCCTTAGGAAAATGAATATCCATCTTCATATTTTCAGAGTTTCCTCTTGTTGATTATGGGGAGAGGGACTTTTCTACGACATGGACAAATACAGTCTGTTATCCAGCCTTTCGTTGCTTTTAGTGATACAATCTTCATTACTAAAGAAGCATATTGGGGATGCCTGGGTGGCTTAGTTGGTTGAGTGTCTGACTCTTGGTTTTGTCTCAGGTCATGATCTCAGGGTCATGAGATCAAGCCCAATGTGTGTTCAAAACTCAGCAGGACCATCCTGCTGAGCAGGATAACCTTTGCCACTCCCAGCCCCACCCCTGTGTGTGTAAAAAATGAGTTCTTCTTTCTTCTTTCTTATTCCTTGCAAGAACCTTAAGATTCTTTAAGAACACTGCATTTTCATTGTCTTTGTTGTTGCTTCTAACTCATGAATGGGAAATTCATTTTATGAGAGAGGAGACTTCTCTCTCTCAAATAAATAAATAAATAATCCCCCCAAAACCATACTAGTTGTATCTATGATTTTTTCTCTTTAAACACTATCTAAAGAAAATATGGCAAAATATTAATATTTAGTAGGGTGGTGTGCTGGGTACCTGAGCATCTGTTATTTTTGTTTCATTATTATACTTAATAATAGAATGAAAATATTTCATTTGAAGATAAGTTTATAAAATAAAGAAGAATAAGAAGCCATTTAGTTAGTGTCAGTGTTTGGGGCCCTGATTCTGGAATCAGATTGCTTGGGTCAGTCCCTCACTCCTTAAATACTAGTTATATGACTGGTCTCTCTCTCTGCTCCAGCTTCCTCATTTGTAAACTAGTTGTCATCACGAAATCTACTTCATGGAGGTACTTGAGGATTAAATGAAAAAGATTGCATGCATACCCACAGAGCTAGAAGATTTGGGCAATATAGATATGTGGAAAGAATAAAACAGCCTCATCCAAGTCATACTAACGTCTTCATGGGTATACACCTGTGGTCTTTTTCCTGGATATGCATATAAATATAACCCTAATAAATCTAAGCCCCTCATGCAGCTTTGGTCTAGCTAGCAAAACCTGTATTCACAGAACTCAAAATTTTTATTGCTGCTTCTGCAGAACCATGAAAGGGTTGAAATACATTTCTCTAGTGCGGTCTCACAGCTGTTTCTTCCATCCCATTTCCTCGGACCCTGTGCTATTCCATATCCCCTAGAAAACTCTTCTTCTTCCTCAGCTCAAGGTACCTTTTCTCTTTATTGTAGCACTTTATTATGTAGATGTGTTGTCCTTCTAGATGGCCCTCCTTCTCCTTAACTCCCTCTTCAGTTCATCTCTCTGCATTATTCTGATTACACATTACAAAACTCAAAGAATTTATCTGAGAAAAACAGAACTCTTTGCTTGAGGTAAGATGTCATTGATGGAGACCATAAAGGTAGCTTGGGTATCATGGCAGCAGTGGTGTTGGGAATCTGAGCAAAGACTGAATTTGCTCTGGAGGTGTACAGAGGAAGAATGTGAACATTATGATGTTATAATTTTGATTATATTTCCTATTAACATGACATCAGACTGTTTATATTAATTTGAAACCAACTTCTAAATATATACAAAAATGTCCCTTTGATATTTTTCAATAACACCATTTTCCTTGCATAGTTTCCTGTAACACAGAGTAAACAATGTTCTATGGTTATTTCCAAATTTTTAAACAATGCGTTGATGACCTCCTCATAGCTGTATGTATATTTATACCTTAATTCCTAGAAGGAAAAAAAATTCCTAGAAGGAGCATTGTTGAGTTCAAGGATATATCAGATACCTAAGGCTTTTTCTATAGTAGAAAAAAATATTGGGGCGCCTGAGTGGCTCAGTCAGTGAAACATCTGCCTTCAGCTCAGGTCATGATCTTGGCATTCTGGGATGGAGTCCCCGTGTCAGGCTCCCTGCTTAGCTGAGAGCCTGCTTCTCTCTGCCAACTACTCCCTTTGCTTGTACTTTCTCTCTCTCTCTCTCTCTTTCTCTCTCTCTCTCTCCTTCTCACTGTCTCTGTCAAATAAATAAATAAAATCTTTAAGAAAAATTCAGCACGAGTGTTGTGAGTCACAAATAGTTTTTTTTATAGTTTTTTTTTTTCAAATATTCACATTTGCACTGAATATCCTTAAAATAGCTACAGTCCACAGAAAGTCTGGGGGGAGATTTTTGTTACAGGCTGTTGTGTCAGCCTTCTTTGCTGAGATTTAAAAATAAAAGAGCCTTTTCAGTGGCATGGCAAATCTGTCTTTAAATACTAGGTGGATGCAGGATCATATAAAACTAATATTGAAGGACTTTTTTAGGGGTATTTGGGTGGTGCTCAGTTGGTTAAGCATTTGCCTTTGGCTCACGTCATGATCACAGTGTCCTGGGATCAGCCCAACATCAGGCTTCCTGCTCAGAAGCCTGCTTCTGCCTCTCCTCCTGCCTTTTCCACCCCCCACTGCTTGTGCTCTCTCCCCCCCATCTTTTATAAATAAATAAGTAAAATTTTTTTTTTAAATAAAGAGGATGCTTTTTGAGGCTCTTGTGACAAGGGTCAGGAGACCCAGAGAAGGGAAAGGGACGTTGCTTTTACTATGTTAGAAAATATAGTCTGTGTTTCAAACAATAAATTTACAAACAGATTTTTGGAACACACGACTTATGTGTATACTTCCTAATAACTTTCAGTGGCTTTCGATTGCCACCAAACGTTCGATCTTTACATGGTATTCAAAGCCTATTTACTTCCCAGATTTATGTCTTACAGGTCCTCTTCATAACCCTGTATTACAGCCAACTGAGCCATATGCACTCACTCACCCTGCATTGCTTTCCAACTGTTAATACATTTGGTTAAGTTGCTCCCCCACTTCTGTTTGTTAGAATCCTATCCTACCTTTGAGAATCAACTGTAATATTTCCTGAGTCCCCTCAATTAAATATGACCACTTACTCCTGTAAATATCAAAGGTACTTTATTCTTTATTTTTAAAATGATGACATTTATTGAGCAACTCCTAAATAGTGACCTTTACTAAGCATTTTGCAGACACTGTAATGTAATCCTCATGACAGTTATATGGGGAGAGACATTAATTTTACATGTGGTTCTTTGCTGGAACTTGCTCTTTCTCTATCCATGTCTGAATGTAGAGAGAGAGACAGACAGACAGACAAGGTCCTAGAGTAACACTAGCAAACATCACTGATAGTTACATTTATGTAAGTCATGCAAATTCTTTTTATAAATACAGAGTGAAATGTGGACATAAAATGGTTCTGCCATTTGGATGGTGGCAGTAGGTGGTATTTATGTAAGAACTAATGACAAAAATTCATGGCTAGCAATATGTAAAATAAATTTTCTTTGCAGTAAAAAAAAACAAAAAAAAAACCAAAAACAGCCTACTGCCTATTTTTGTACATGGAGTTTTATGGTGACATAGCCATGCCCATTGATGTACATATTGCCCATAGCTGCTTTTGTGCCACAATGGTAGAGTTGAATAGTTGTGACACAGACCATATGGCCAACCAAGCCTAAAATATTTGCTATATGGCCCTTTGCAGAAAAATATTGCCATCCCTTGGGCTAAGAGGATGGTGGGACCACATGATGGAAGGATCCTGAGTCCCTGATTGACTACTTGGAGCAGAACAGCTTGGCCCCACACACCACCAATCTGAACTGACCTGTGATGGAAGTAAGAAACAATTTTTTATTCTGTTAATGCATCAAAACTTCTGGGTTGTTTGTTCCAGTAGTTGGCCTAGTCTCACTAACGTGGGAGCGACATAAACACGCTAACTATCCCAGACAGCAGTCAAATGGTTCCTCTTCCCGTGACCCAGGAATGTGGGGAGGTTGTTGCTGAGTTCTTTTACTGGCTTCTGATGCCTTTTAAAAATTACAGGTGAGTATGAGAGACATTCTAGGATCTCAACTCAGCAACATGCTCCACAAACTAACTTTCATGACGGCAGCTGAGAAGCTACTGATTTAATCTAGTAAATAAACAGCTTAGGAAAAAATATTCCAGGGATTGCTGAGGCATGTACTTGGCTGGTGGTCAAGTGAGAGAGGTCAAACTGGGAAAATCTGGGAAGCCCTTCTATGTGCCTGGCTTCTCCTGAGTTAGAGGAACTGAAACTAAGGAATATCCTGGTTTGATCACTGCTTCTTTTCTTGGAAGAGCAGTGTGTGACATGCTTTTATTTCTTCAGGGAAAACGCTAGGGGAAGAAGGAACTCTGAGATAAAGATAAACTTTCCTAGGAACTCTGGGATATTGAAAGTGACTACAATGTCGCAACGGAAATTTGAATTAAGTTGAGGGCCATTGGCAGCTTATCTTTGGCCTGTATTTTGTTTGGAAGACGAACAACCTAGTTGGTAATCTATACATTCTCCCACAACGGCCATTTGGGTTTCTTGCCCCATTGCCTTCCTGGGGGAGAATGAAGATGTTAATCTCCTGCAGGCTTTGTTTCTTTGCTTTAACAGAACATAGTGCTCTTGGAACAATAAAGCCAGTTATAGATTAACTGATCCTGACGTCTTAGTTTCATGGAACCATCAAAGTCCAAGTTGGATAACTATTGCTAAGATTATTTATGAGGGCCCTACCCCGTTTTCCATGCAACAGAAGTCTGTAGTGACAACCCTGCATCTTTCCTCCTGCTCCCCCCTCCATCTAGGCTGAGGATTGCAAACTGGCATCAGCAGCCCACATTCTTCCTACAGATATGTTCTGTTTGATCTGCATAGTGTCTTAAAATTAGAGTGACTTCATACAAAAGTCCAGGTCTAAATTTCTCTTAAAAGTTAGGACAGCCGAAAAATATTGAGGGCCCATGTTCCCATCCACCAACAATAATTCAGAGCTGGAATTAAATCGGATGTCCCTTCTAACTGGATGTGGTTACCAACACTCTTCCTTTCCTTTTTAAAAAGATTTTATTTATTCATGAGAGACACAGAGAGAGGCAGACACAGGCAGAGGGAGAAGCAGGCTCCCTGTGGGGAGCCCAATGCAGGACTTGATCCCAGGACTCTGGGATCACGCCCTGAGCCGAAGGCAGACATTCAACAGCTGAACCACCCAGGCATCCCCCAACCCTCTTTCTTATCTTAACTCTGTTGTACCTCAGTCTTTCCCTGCCTGATATCTGTAGACATTAGAGTTCCTGGTTCTCACTCCAGGTCTCCTTACTGTCTCTGCTTATTTCAATTTTGTTAAATAAAAAAGAAGAGTGGATGAGGATAACCTAGATAGACATCATAGATCTACCATTATGTGACTTCAGGCAAGTCATTTGATATCTCTAGTTTCCTTATTTATAAAATGCCTAAAGCAAAAAGTGGACTGTTCAGAAAATTAGCCAAGGAGATGCATGAAGAATGGGCCTTAGTTTTAGGTTTTAACTTTCTTCTGCAGGACCATTACATCTCTTTCTACCTTGGTCACCCTGCATCTAGTCTTTTCACTCTTCCATTCCATAGCTTTAAATGTTTTATGTACCCTCCAAACCCACTAAACACCTACCCTATGCCTGGTATTGGGTTGGAGACTTAGTGGTCAGTGATAATAGACTCTGTCCCTATTCTCATCAGACTTAAAGTTCTAATGAGGGAGGTAGACATATCAAATAATCCACACAGATAAATGTAAAATTTTCACTGGTACAACTGCTATGAAAATGACCTTCACATTAAGAGACCATGTGATGAAGCCTTTGATGAAAGTGGAAAGGTCAAACAAGGCTCTCGAGATCTGCAGGATAAGGAGTTGTATGATTGGAGAGAGGTTTGAAGAATATTCTAGGCTGTGGAAATAACATGTGTAAAAATTCTGTGGGGACAAGAAACATGGAAAGGACAGGGAAGAAGAAATCCAGTGGGTCAGGTACAGAGGGAATAAGGAAGAGTGGGGGGTATGTGGCTGGAGAGGAAGGTGGATCAAATAGCATTGTGTGCTGTGCTTAGGAGCTTTATCTTTATCTTAAAAGCACTGGTAAAGCCTTGGAAAATTTTAGCAGGGGGTTTTATGGAAAGGTAAATCACTCTGTAGTGTGGAAATCAGATGGGAAGAAATAGCAGGTCAAATCCTATGAAATTTTCACTTCCAGACTTATTTTTGTCCTAGAAGATGGCTGATAGAGTTGGTGCAGGGTAAACCAATTAGGGGACTGGGGAGAGATGGCCATGGTTTGGACTAGGATGGGGTATTGGAAATGGAGAGGTGGACAGATCTGATAGATATTTACAGAGTAAAGTCAATGAGCCTTAGTGACAGATTGGTGTAGGACATCAAGGATGACTCCCGGACATGTGTGCCCCAATGGGAAGTGATATTATATGTAAATAATTTGGTGAGCAGCCAGATTTGGTGAGCAGGGATGATCCACATGGAATTCAAAGTGCCTTTGCAACAACCAGGAGGAGATGGCCTTTTAGAGCATTTTTACAGGTATATCTTGCCTTGGCTTTAGCTGGATTCTAGGAGGCATTGAGTAACCCTAGACTATGTTAAATTACCAGCTAGAGGTTCTACATCACAGAAGTATTATAAGTTAAAGCTCTAAACCTATGTGTGGTGTAGACTCGAAGTTTTGATATTCTTAGGTGACTTTTCATACCCCCCTTAGAACCTCAGGCAGATGATGTGTTTATGAAGGAGTTCAGTTTCATTCTTTTCCTCTCTTAGGGTTAAACCTACAATTTATTTTAATTTATTATTATTATTTGTAGGCTTTAGATATCTATCTCCCTTGCCCTAGAGGGCCTACAACTCCATCTGAAACTCCTGTGACCTCCTCCTGGAATCAGCTCATATTTATTTCTCTGACTTGATTTCGTGCCATTCTTGGCACCTGAGGATTTTTTCTTATCAAACTTGGCTATGTGAAAAATAAATTTGTTACACCATGTTTAGCATTTCTGTGTACAAGGAGCCTATTCGGATCAGCTCAGTGGGCTGGGTGGTCAGAAGTGATATAGTAAATATTCTATACATATTATTAGAATGGTTATATAATGAAGTATGGTGTGCTATTCTGTAATTTGACTTAAGAATGCATCTCTTGTCACAAGACAGGTAAATCCTGCAGGCCGGTTGCCATTTGACCTTGCTATTAGGCTTCAAACTCACAGAATATAAAAATGTGAGCATGACCTGAATCCTGGGCTTGAGTTTCAGTGCCAGGGCAGTGTTCATAGGTGCTCCAGAAAGACATTTTGATCTCCAGCCCTCATCACAAAACCTGACACCCAATGGTTGCTAAATGAATATCTGTCCAATTAAACAGGAGTTGAAAAAAAAAGTCATAATTGGAGAAGATGGGAATTCTTGGCCTATCTTTCATGATGGAATAAAATTTCTGGGGTTAGGACAGAGTTGTAATCAGAATGTTTTTTCAAGACCCAGAATGATGTGTCATCTCAAATTAGCATCCATCTCACTGTCTGCCCCCCACCCATCTATTCCGGAAATACAGATGACAATGATGCTGTTTGAAGTTCTTAGATAAAATCTTTATGGATGATTCATTTTCATTCATATAGCATCTATTGATTATTTACTATGTCCAAAGTTTTTCTTGGTAAGGTTCTATGAGGTATAAAGTGATGACTAAGACCCAGGCTCTCCCTTCAACTACTTAACAGCTTAATGATAGGGGATGGGGACAGAAGTGTACAATCCACTAGAATAAAAATACTCCTTATCAAATGCTTTCCATGTGCCAGGCACCATGCTAAGAATTTTAAATTTCATTTAAGCCTGTGAAGTGGAAACTGTTATTGTGTCCATTTTGTCAACAAGGAAACTGAAGCACGGAAAGATTAGGAAGTGTACACAGGCTACACAGCAAGAATGAGCCAGAGCCAGAATTGAAACCTAATCATTCTGATCATAGACCTCAAGAATTCAGATATTCGGGTGTACAGAAGCCCAAATAATCCACTATGGAAGATGATATAGGCTGTAACAGATATTCAAGCTCAGGCTGACTGCACAAAGGTGGGGTTCAAGAAAAGCTTTATGGAGAAGTTATGGCATTCTGACAGATAGTGATCAGCGAAGAGCTAGGGGTAGGAAATTATCTGAACAAGGGCAGAGTTCAGAAGAAGGCACCTCAGCATGTTTGGGAAACTGTACATAGACAGTCCAATGTGGCTGTGTGTGGGTTCCTTGTATAAGTCAGGAAAGAAGAGTTACTTGGGAGGTAAATTTCAGTTATAGGACCTTGGAGCTGGGAGCAGGGAGGGAGTGTGCCATGTTTTTCTCACTATTGGTCATAAGTAATAGTAAAGCCAGTAGACAATTGAAGCCTCTAGAATGAATTTGGGCTACTCTGTTTCAGAGTGGTAGTGAGGACTCTATCTCAAAGAAGAAACTAGATGACTTCAGATATTTCTAAATCTTCTCTGGAGTTCAACGTAAGCCTTCTTAACCTGGGGGGCTCCAGACTCATGGATGAGTGTCAGGGATCCGAGAGCCTTAGGGAGTTATGGGCAAAGTTGTGCATTGTATGAATATGTGTGCTTCTTTTCTAGGAGGAGGTGGTTCACAAGATTCATCTCTTGGTCTAAGGGTTCATGGTCAAAGAAATATTGCAAACCATGGCTCCAAGGAGAAAAAGCCAGCATCGATCTCAGTGGGGCCTTCCTTGGAGCCAGGAACTGGAAGCAATGCCCCAGTGTGTGTCCTAAATCTTTGGGATTCAAAACTGATTTTGAGTTCCTCACTGACAAACAGAGCTTTCCACAGAAATATCAACACTGTGCCTCAGCAGAAGCCCTGCCTCAGGCAGCTTCTGCCCCAGGACTACAGGTTATCTGGGTTAGCAGGCCCAGTCCTTAGCAGAAGGATTAGGGAAGGCAGATCTCATTGTAAAAGTGTCAGTAGGAAGTGGATCACTTTTGAACTTCTGTCCCTGGAGGTTTACAAGGGTAACAGGAAGCTACAATTTCCAGGAAGATGACAGCTGTTTGGAAGCATTTCTGCCATTGCACTTTTAACCCAACCCACCAGAGTCACTCAGCATAAAACAGGCTTGACAGCAAGACAGCTTGTGGGCAAGGCCTGTGAGAAAACCCTTCATTTACTCCTGTTTGTCAAGTCTTACCTAGCAGGCCCTGCCATCACAGACACCAGCTGAGGTGACTAGGGTAGGAAGGCAGAAATGCCAGTGATGAAAGTGAGGTTTCCAGGCAGATCCTTTGATGCATAGAAATAGTTGTGGTGGTGGCTGGTGTGGTGGTCAGTGGCGTGTTTTGCATAATGATACTCTTTGATAAAGAGAGACGGAGTCCTGTGTGCATTAGTCAGGATTAGGACTGTCTGCGAGTAACAGAAAAATGGAAGACAACAGTGGCTTCAACATGATAGAAGTTTCTCTCTCTCACATAAACCCAATCTGGAGTCCAGCAGCCCAAGACTGGTTGGGTAACCCCGTGCTCGGCAGGGGAACCAGCTTTACCCTTGCTTGTTTCTCCACCAAACCCAAGGAACTACTTCGTGATCCAGGATGGCTCCCCAACCTCCACCCTGGAGGAAGAGAAAAAGAGGAAGAAAGGAGCCCCTTTATATTAATGACACTCCCGCAGAGGCCTCATGTCACAGTTCTGTTTGCATGCTGTTTTCCAGAACATACTGATTACAGCTAATGTTGACATGGTTGGAATCTTCTAGTCTTACGCTCGGTCATCTAAGTGTCTGGTGAAACACTGGGGATCCTGTTCCATCTACATTTGGACAGCTAGAGGTCTCTCAACACTGTCCTTAGGAAAGATGGAATGTTTTGATGTTGTTTTGATAACTCCAGAGACCTTAGCAAACCTGATTTGCCTTTATTGTTTAGGTGATTTAGTTGTTCCTCCCCTGCCACGGAGAGCAGCTTCATAGAGAGAGTATCCTTAATTTTTGTTATGAGGACATGAGAAGCAAGATGTCTTCATTTACTCATTCATGTAGTCACTCACTCATTCATGTGTCAGTACTGTCATGTTGGATACGGTTTGCTGTTCATCACATTTATGCTTCCTGTCCAAAGTGTAGAGTTATTTCTGGAAAGTAGTTGTCCTGCTAGAGGCAAGGTTTCTCTGCCTCTAGCATCGAGGTGGGCTCATATGACCAGGTTCTGCCAATGGGATGTGAATAGAAGAGATGCGTCCCTTCTGGGAGGAGGTGCTTAAAAAATAGGCAAACTGTCTTTAACACCTATTTTCCTGTCTGCCTCTGGGGGCAGGAGACCCTGAGATCTAGCAGCTGGCAGAGACACAGGTAGAAGTTGCTTGGGCTCCAGAATCACACCAGGGAAGACTGCCCACCAAATATCCACACTGGACTATTGTATTGATGAAGGATCAACTATCAGCTAAGGCTTGGTACGAGGGTATGCAGCAGGTCACCTGCTTTCCTGTGACGGTGGTTAGCTCAGCTCCCACATCAGAACTAGATTCAAATGCCATGTGCAGCACTTACTAGCTGTGAGATTGAGAGTTCAGATAATTTCTCTTAATCTCTAATAACCTCTCTTTTCTCATTTATAAAATGTGACTTACATACTACATACAATGTGTGTGTGTGTGTGTGTGTGTGTGTGTGATGCTGGCACCAAGTAAATGCTTCAAATATTAATTCTTATTCTTATAATCACATACTATTGGGCTACTCATTTTCTGTTTATTAGGGTAGCTTTTGCTCATTTGGAATAATCAGCTTATTTACTTAGTTCTTCTCTTGTGCCCTCAACTTGTGGGTCTCTTTCTCTGCTAAATGGTCATCAATGATTCTGTAGAGCAGATGTCTCCTTCCCCACCACTTTGTGGTAGGCAGAAGGCCCCTGAAGATGTCCCTGTCCTAATCTCTGGAGACTGTCAATATGCTACTTTACATGGCAGAAGGAATTTTGCAGCTGTGATTAGGTTAAGGCCCTCTAGTTGGGGAGATAATCCTAGATTACCTAAGTGGGCCCAATGTAATCAGGAGTGTCTTTAAAGATGGTAACAGCAGTTTAGTGCCACCTGCAGCCCGGGGTGTGATCCTGGAGACCTGGGATCGAGTTCCACATCAGGTTCCCTGCATGGAGCCTGCTTCTCTCTCTTGCCTGTGTCTCTGCCTCTCTCTCTCTCTCTCTCTCTCTCTCCCCGTGTGTGTCTCTATGAATAAGTAAATAAAATCTTAAAAAAAATAAATAAATAAAGATGGGAGAGGGAGACAGAGAACCAGAAACGGAGATATGATGACAGATGGGTGTTGGAGTGGCTTGATTGCTGACTTGGAAGGTGAAGACCGCAAGCCAAAGGGTCTTAGAGCTGCCTCTAAAGATAGAAAAGGCAAGGAATGGGCCCTGCCCTAGAGCCTTTGGAGGGAGCACAGCCCTGCCAAAGCCCTGGTTCTAGCCTAGTGAGACACACATCAGACTTTTCTCCTACAGAACTATAAATAATAAATTTATATTGTTTGTCATTAAGTTTGTGGTAATTTGCTACAGCAGCGATTAAGTCAAATCATGGGATGCTTGGCTGGCTCAGCTCTACCTTTGGCTCTACCTTTGGCTCAGGTTGTGATCGTGGGGTTCCAGGATAGAGTCCCACATTGGGCTGCCTGCATGGAACCTGCTTCTCCCTCTGCCTCTGCCTCTCTCTCCCTCTATGTGTCTCATGAATAAATAAATAAAATCTTAAAAAAAAAATCCA
This sequence comes from Nyctereutes procyonoides, assembly GCF_905146905.1. Classification (NCBI taxonomy): domain Eukaryota; kingdom Metazoa; phylum Chordata; class Mammalia; order Carnivora; family Canidae; genus Nyctereutes; species Nyctereutes procyonoides. The sequence continues at coordinate 59,328,109 of NW_026575146.1, read as the reverse complement.
AATCATGTCCTTCCCCTAACATGCTGTTGCAATGTGCATGCAAAGCTCTTTACTGAGGTGGGAGGGGAGATCTCAGAAATGAAGCACAGTGCCGGGATAAGAAGGGTGGAGTCACTGGCTACCACGAGCTCTCCCTGCCCCACACTTGGAAAGCTACTCCAAGGTCTGGGGCTTCCCTGGGGGTGGGGTGGGGTGTGTGTGACCCCACCCTCCATGGATCCTCTTTAACTCCTGGCCAGACTTTCTATCTTTGTTTTGTGTCACGGATACTTCATGGTCCACCCCTGCCCCCTCCCTGCACCACAAGCTATGAGCCTCCCAAATCATATAGTGGGTGACCTTTAAGTAAGAGCCTGTCTCCTATTTCCCTGTTGGCAGGGCTCTGGCTTTGAACTTGAGCAATCATGGATTCCACACTTGTGATGTGAGCCCTGAGATGTGTCTGCCCCTCCCACCCCTTCCAGATAGCAACATATAAGAGCCACACTGGCACCTTTTTTTTTTTTTTTAGGTGAAATTCACACATAAAATTAACCATTTTATTTTTTTTAAGATTTTATTTATATGTTTGATAGAGAGAGAGCGAGCACAAGCAGGAGGAGTGAAGAGGGAGAAGCTGGCTCTTTGCTGAACAGGGAGCCCGATGTGGGGGCTCTATCCCAGGACCCCTGATATCATGACCTGAGCCAAAGGCAGACGCTTAACTAAGCCACCCAGGTGCCCCAAATTAACCATTTTAGAGTATATCATTTAGTGGCATTTAGTACATTTGTAATGTGTGCAACCATCACCTCTACCTACTTCTAAAACATTTTCTTCATCACCAAGATGACAAGGGATAACATGTTTGATAATAGCAAGGTGGTGGTGGAATCAGCACCTCCCACAAACTTTTTCCACCTGGAGAAGATCCTAAATATGAATAATTTAGTGGCACTGGGAGAATGTATTAATTCTTCAATTCCTTGGCTGAATAATATTTCATGATATGGCTAATCACATTTTGTTTATCCATTCATCTGTCCATGGATACTTGGGTTGCTTCCCCCTTTTGGCTATTGTAAATAATGCTGCTATGAACATTTGCATGTGAGTTTTGTTTAAAGACTTCTTTTCAGTTCTGCATGGACCTGTATTTTCATATCTCTTGGGTATCTTCCTAGCAGTGGAGTTACTGGGTCATCTTGATATTTGATACCTGCTTATTTTGTTATCAAAGGTAAATATCTCCAGTGTCATCTTTGTGGCAGAAATTATCAGCTGTTAAATATTTATGGATCCTCTCTAGAATGAGGAGGGACCTCTGATAATAGCAGCTTATTGTCTGAAAGGCAAATAGTGATGAGCTGGTCTAGGAAAGGCTCAGGATTGCCCTGAAATTGTCTATTTCAGGATGCAGCACACATGGAGGGTCTGTACATGGCAGATACTAGGGCCCTTGATTCATATCCTGGCTGCTGCCTCTGGCCACTTGTGGCCACCTGATCCTTAGACAGCCGCTAATTTCCTCTCCTGATGTCCATGATTAGTTTCACAAATCTCAAAGTTAGGGCATAGAGGGGAAACAATTACATTAAGAGGACTGGATCTTTGGATTCAAGGGAACTGAAAGTTTGTCTGTGTCTGTCTCCGGGCCTTTGTCTTATCTATCTGTCAGACTCTTCCTCCAAGTCTCAGTATGAATGGCACCTCCTCAGAAAGAGCCCCCTGACCCCCTAGGTGTCCCACAACACCTCCTGGCAGTCATTCATTCTTTGACTCTTTACCCTGGGTTATCTTCTTCAGGCTCTGATCTCTAATCGAAGTCATCTTGGTTACATATTTCCTTATGTGTGGTTGGCTCTGACTTCTCCCACTAGATTGGTAGGCATAGCCACTCTATCCCCAGTGCCCACCAAGGCCTGGCACAGGAGAGATGGGAGCAGAATCTTGGTAGATCCCATTAGACTAGATACTGGGGGATTATGTCTTCTTTTTGGAATCTCACATACCTAGACTTTTTTTTAGCACTCTTAACACTTTGTAACTACATATTGGTGGGATTATTTCCTTAAGGCCTGTCTCTCTCTTAGTAGGGCAAGGATTCGTGACCATTTTGTACCTTTGTGTCAAGGTTGCTTTGGTGTCTGGTGAAGCCTTTGGATCCCTTCTCAAATAATATGTTTGATTGCATAAAGTAAACTACATAGAATTGCAAAGGAAATTGACTATACTGAAGTAGAATCATCAAAATGTTAAAATGTAAATTTGTAATATAGTTACATGTGCATCTTCATTAACACATGTAATAACAAAACTGACCAAACTTTTCTAAGTAGTGACAAGCATAATTGGTTTTTTGAGCTGTCTCTGAAAACTTTAATGTGAGATAAAAATGTCTGTCATTTTGTTGATGATAGAGGCATGGGTACTTTTAGTACTGGTTTGTTGCCTACATGCATGATGGAATCAAACAGTAAATTTCAGTTAGAGATTATGAAAATCAAAATGTAATTTTTTTCCCATCTGAGTTCACTGTCTCCCTGAAGTCTATCTATAGATTCTAGGACAGTCCATGGACCCCAGGTTAGGAATTCCTGAGCCACAATCTATCACTTAAATTTAGTTCACCATTTTTACCCTAACACTTAAGACATAGTAAGTACTTCTTACTATTTGTGGAAGGAATGAAGGAAGGGAGGAAGGATGAAGGAAGGAAAGAACATTCTTCTTAGGGTTTAACCCTGTTCTCAGAACAAGGCTGCTGAATGAATGAATGAATCCTGCATGCAAGGTAGTGAGCTCGTCATTAATAAGTGAGAGTACCCTTTTCCTCCACCAGTTCTAGTAATGATTGCATCTTAGGTGAGGACCTTGTATACGATTGAAACCCATTGAGTGCCTTATCCATAGCCAACACAAAACATGTGCTTGAGTGATGCCTCTGGCTGAAAGAGACAACCCCCACACTGTAATTTATCAGGTATAATGGATCAGTGCTTTGCCACTTCTATCAGACCAATCAGCTGACCCCTTGGGCTATCTTAGACTCTCAAGAACGCAGCTTTTGTGGGGCTCTGTCTTTTACCATGACAGCACCTCTCAGTTTCAACCAGCCCCATTATTGCACCTGCCCTTGGTGAGTTGTTTTGGACTGACCCCCTTTTCCTGCTCCACGGGAAGAGAAGGCCCCTGGGACAGCAGGCTCCCTAGGAATTTGGCTCTATCATCTGACAGATTATTTCAGGCTTTCATGAATATCAACTGGAAGGAGCAGCGCTATGTGAATTTTTTTGCTCTCATGGTGCCTTACAAGTCAGCAGTTACTGACAGTTACTTACATGAGAACTCAGGGCTAGCAGAGGAAAAGTTGAATTCATTATTCAGTGCCTTAGAAAAATTCCTAATATATCAGCAGTGCAGATGCCAAGATGCCTCTCTTGGTAGCAGACACTTCTTAAAAATGTTGGAATGCTTTCTAAGACAGTTAAGGATAAATGAATATTCATGAAGGTGCTATAAAAATGAAAGATCTATTTCTTAATAGGGGAAAGACAAGTAGCTTGGGGAAATAAACAGCAACTTTGTGGCTGTAAAAACTAGATTTTCTGCCTGGGCCTGCATTATTGTAATTGCTTGGTGGAATCCATCTTTCTTTCTTTCTTTCTTTTTTTTTTTTTTTTTTTGGAATCCATCTTTCTGTGTTATCATGGAGATCAAACAGTAAACATTCTCCACTGGTCCCCACCCACCTTACCCCCATGTTGATTGACTTGTTTCACTTGATACGAAGTGGTGACTAATTGCACCTTTCTGATCACAACACTTTACAAGTAATAGTTTGGGGCTAGAGGTGCTTGTCCAAGTATATAATCATCTAATTATCTTTCCTCCGTTGAGGTTTGTAGAGTCTGTGCTTTATCAGATAAGATAGTCATGGAAATGAAACATGAATGAAGCAATGGAAGAAAATGATGTCTCCTCTTCTTGAATTCCATAACATTCCTGGCCTACTCTGCAGATGTATTCAGTGGACCTGTGGATGCAGAATTCTCACATTGCTTCTTCCCCTCCATGTGGGGTCCATGGCTTCGTATTCCATGACTTCCATGACTTCCCTAAATCTGTGATTTTCTATCTTGGTTGCCCATTAGAATCCTTAGGACCGTTTTTATTTATTTTTTTTAACCACACACACGCCTGGGCCTCCCTCCAGGAGTTTATAAAAGCTCCCCAGGTGATTGCATTGAGCAATCAGGGTTCGGGACCACTGATCTAAATTCCCACCAACTACTCTGGATGACTTCTGTTCAGATCCCCATAAATGTTCTCAGCCTCCTCTCCTTGTTCAAAAGAGATTAGCAGCTGTTCAAACCAGATTAGTACCAAACAGAGTCCTTCTGATGTAATCAGAAAGATTAAACTTTTGGGAGAGTAAGCATAAGTCTCCCATATTTGAGGCCAGAAAGCAATACTCATGAACTAATTCTTTCCAAGAAATTAAAAAATCTGGCTCAGCGGTTTAGCGCCGCCTTCAGCCCAGGGTGTGGTCTTGGAAACCCGGGATCAAGTCCCACATCAGGCTCCCTGCATGGAGCCTGCTTCTCCCTCTGCCTGTGTCTCTGCCCCCCCAACCCCCCCGGTCTCTCATAAATAAATAAATAAAATTTTAAAAAATCTTAGCCCTCAGCAATTGTCAGGATATTTTGTAACTTACTGGGAAATTAATGACAGATTGCAAGGCCTAGGTCCTATTCCTTCCAAATTTCAGCAATTTGACCAATTTGTTCTCCACCTTCCTCCCTAACTTTGTCTTGAGTTGACTGTACTCCACACCCTGATTTCTACCACATGGGACCGCGACCTTTTCCCTGAAGAAGTCCTGAATGTTTCCACCTCTTGCCCTGGCTCACATTTCTCTTTCTATGTGCAGTCTTTCTCCTCTCTATCATTTGAAATCCTACTCATCCTTAAAGATCCAACTCAAGTTAATCCTGCTCATCCTTAAAGATCCAACTCAAATATTACCATGTAGGTCTTTCTCCTCTTAATGCCTGAATCAGTACCTTTTGCCATTTTGTTTTTATGTCACTTTGTATTTCTATTTTAGTCTTTTCCAAATTCTTATATAGTCCTTTCCAATAATTAGTTCAGAAGATATTGCAGATAGAGCAAACCCTATAACTTCCTCATTTTAACTCTCTCATTCCGGCAGTATTGTGACTTTCATAAGGTTACAGTCTACATGTCTATTTCTCCTACCTGAGTGCATACAATGAACTCAGTAGTTAAGGCCCAGTTCCCTTCTTGTAATAGCTATTTGTGGGATAAAAAAAAAATTCCCTGGGTGTCCTATAGCACAGTGTAAGGTTCAGTGTGGCTTATGCAAAGGACATGTGGATGTATCCAGTCCATTTGTTCAGGATGGCTCATGGGAGACTGTTCAGTCTTGGTAAAAAGATTGAGATACATAAGCCAGTGGTTTTCAGGTAGTCAGTCCATTCGTAAGGAGGTTTTGATTATCACAAAGACTAGAGGTGTTACTGGCATTTAGTGGGCATGAACCAGGAATGCCAGATGCTTTGCCATGTATAGGAAAGCCCCTACAAAAAGAGTTGTCCCTTTCAAAATACCAATTGTTCCCCACCTCCCACACCCATCCTGGCAAATTCTAACAAATCTAAATCATAAAATACTTAAACAGAAAACCAAAAAACTTTTTTTTTTTTTTGAAGAAAAGAGAGAAGCTCCCAAAACTCACTCTGAAATCATGTGCAAAATGTCCTGGGTGTGTTATCAGATAGGCAGAGATAACAAAATTGGATGATACCTGGCTGGTGAAACAGGAATTTTTACATTATGTAGATGAGAATGTTACATGATGCAACCTTCTTAAAAAATATTTTTTATTTATTTATTTTAGAGAGATTGAGAATGTGAGCCAGGGGAGGAACAAAGGGACAGAGACAATCAGACTCTGTGCTGAGCGAGGAGCCTGATCTCAAGACCCTGAGATTATGACCTGAGCCAAAATCAAGAGTCAGATACTTAACCAACTGAGCCCCCAGGCACCCCAGACACAACCTTTTTGAGGAAAACAATACTTAGAGTATTTACAATGCATATTCCTTTTGACCTAGTAGTTTCACTGCCAGAAATTTATCCTCTGGTGTATATTTTTAAAGACTTTATTTATTATTTTGAGAAAGAGAGAGAGTACAAGTTAGAGCAAGCATGGTTTGGGGGGGAGACACACAGGGAGAGGGAGAAGCAGACACCCCACTGAGCAGGGAGCCCGATGTAGGGCTCCATCCCAGGACTGAGCTGAAGGCAGACACTTAACTGACTGAGCCACCCAAGCATCCCTATCCTATGATGTATCCACACAAAAATTCAAAGTTGCATGACCAGGAACGTTCATTACAAGATTGGTTGCCATCACAGAAAAGTGAGAACAATTTATATGTCCATCATTTGGAGCATGGTTACATAAACACTGATACATCCATATGATGGTATGTGACCAAGTGGAATGAGTGCCACAATATATTGAATAGAAAAGAGTGAAGCATGTTATGCGTGATGATCCATTTTTCTTTAGAGTGTATGACATACATTTATATGTCCATAAATACACAGGCAATCCTCCCTTTGCATGGTTCTCATATAAACAGATTTCAATTGCCATGGGTTGGCTAAATAACACATCTCAACAACGTAGTTCTAATTTTCAGTTACCAGGTATATTACCTGTGAGTCATTGAATAAAACACAAACTTTGCTGCTACATCTTCAGCCCACAAATCACTACATAAGTAACAGAGGCATCACCATACTCCATAAATACTCACTAAGACTTCCTTCCATGCCTGTTGAGAGTCACTGCATTGTTATTCCCAAGATTGTGAATCTGAGAAACCACCAAGGAGCCGATACTGATGCAAGCACACGAGGGTTTATTTGCAAGCTCAAGCTTGGGTCCAAGTATACCGGACACAGCGGAGCAGGGACTTGGACCCCGAGGTGGGTTTTAGCCTAGTTTTAAGGGCTGCTCTAGGGGACCTCCAGAAGGGGTGGAGGAATTTCTCAAGTTCTGTTTACATTCTGATATGGGGCTTTCAAGGGCATTGAGCTCTGTTCTCATTCTAATATGGGACTTTCTACCACCCTCGTGGGCTCTGTTGTCTTTCTGATATGGGATTCCCTGCCGAGGACATTCTGCAGTTTTTCCTATAAAGTTCAGCTCTTATTCACAGGGGCCTAAGATGGTTGTACTTGTGCTAATGCTAAACTTGAGGTGGAATGGCCTTGATTTTTCTTGGCCTCCACATGCATATTTGTTATTCAGTTCACAAACCCATGGTGAAGCAAGTTTAGAGACTCAGGTGACATTTTACAAAAGTGAATGATCAAAAGAGGGAATCTATAACAGGGGATCCCTGGGTGGCTCAGCCGTTCAGCACCTGCCTTTGGCCCAAGGCGAGATCCTGGAGTCCCCGGATCGAGTCCCACGTCAGGCTCCTGGCATGAAGCCTGTTTCTCCCTCTGACTGTGTCTCTGTCTCTGTCTCTCTCTCTATATCTATCATGAATAAATAAATAAAATCTTAAAAAAAAAAAGACTAATGATAATAATGGAAGATAAAGTCTAATCTCATGAAACGGAAGCATAGAAGAAAAAGCTGACCACAGGGATGTTGACACTGCCACCACTTGAGTGACTTGGGGTAGGCAGCAGGGGGACTTTGGGAAGGTCCCTACTCACCAGGATACACAATGGAAGAGGTTGTGGGAAGAAACATGAAGGTATCCGTAGGGCAGTGAGACCAGCAAAGAATTTCACATGAGAGCAATTCTCAGAATTATTTCATGATGTTGAAATCACAAAGGACAAGCGTTGGAAGTGGACCCAAATTTGGAAAGGTATATGACAGTATGACAAGGTATGGAGAAGACACTCTCTCAACATCATCAAGTTATATGACAAATAGAAGGCAAACATTCTTGCCAAAGATTTTTACAAAGAAATATGATACTTTAATTCTCAGTGCTTTCAATGTCTCTAAATAAAGAGCAGTTTTACTACGTTTTGTTTTTCTTCTACATTTATGATCAACAGAGAATGTCTAATGTTCTGACAAAAAGCTTCAAAGATAATGAAACAGCTGGAATTTTTCTCATTATTGCTAACATCACCCTGCATGGTTTCCATGTGCGCAGTTATTTTTATGGTTCAAGACTACTGTGCAAAGCAAAGAGCACCTGTACATATATATTTTTAAATGGAAGTATATACAAAGAATTATTATAGTTATTACTTCTCAGGAGTGAGGTTGAGGGAGGGTGGTAGCAAAGGGAATTTTTTTTAAAGGATTTTCTTTATTCATGAGAGACACAGAGAGAGAGGCAGAGACATAGGCAGAGGGAGAGGCAGGCTCCCTGCGGGGATCCCAATGTGGGACTCAATCCCAGGACCCCGGGATCATGCCCTGAGCATGAAAGCAGATGCTCAACCACTCAGCTACCCAGGCATCCCACAAAGGGAAATTTTATGTTCATTTTCTCCCCTCTGAACTATTTTTCCTTTTTGATATAAAACCTAATTAGTAAAAATAAAGATAATTTGATAAAATATTAAAGATGTTTTGTGTATATGATTTCTGCTTCTGTTTTTTTTTCCCTTGCTGGGAAGATAGTCTGAAGTTTCATGTGGAATTTCAAAATAATTCATGACAACAAAAAAAGGTTTAAATACATTGGTATAGGCACCCTGGTCCCAAGCAGAAAGATTGCAAAATATGCAGTTTCTTCAGACATGGATAGGATGTGAGTTATTGATTTCATTTTTCTGTGGAGAGAATTGGCCTGGAAATGAGTCCAGCTGATGGTGATGTGTAAGCACAATTTTCAGACAGATGCCCAAAACAAAATGCTTCCACTGAGTCTGGTGACTAAACACGCATCTGTTTAGAAGGCAGCAAAGTGTGACCTTGTGCACAACCTTCAAAGTTTACTGGCTAGCAAACAAAATGTGAAATACATGGGAAGGAGCCTTTGGAGAAATAATGTTGAGGTGATTTAGCCTGCCAGGACCTGTACTCAGAGAATAAAGAGTCCCACCATGACTGGGTTGAGGACTTGACCCCTGATGCCGGATGCAAACCTAAGATTTGGTTTGAATGAGTCTACGGGGTGGAAGGATCCTGACAGAGCCCTAAATCTACTTAAACAATAGATCTCCATCTTCTGTCACATTCCCTGAGGCCTCCTGGATAGATGGGGAGTTCCCCTAGAGGATATAAGCTTATGTTAATCAGAAAAAGGCTCTTGGGTGAATTTTGCCATTTGCAAGAGGTAGATGGAGCTAGAGGGTATTATGCTAAGTGAGATAAGTCCATCAGAGAAAGACAAATACTATATGATTTTACTTATATGTGGAATTTAAGAAACAAAACAGATAAACAAGGGGAAGAAAGGGAAAAATAAAATAAGAGGAAAACAGGGAGGCAAACCATAAGAGACTTAATTCTAGGAAGTAAACTGAGGATTCCCTGGAGGGGAGGGGGTTGGAGGATGGGGTGACTGGGTGATGGGTATTTAGGAGGGCATGTGATATAATGAGCACTGGGTTTTGTATGCAGTTCATGAATCACTAAATTCTACTTCTGAAACTAATAATACAGTATATGTTAATTTAACTGAATTTAAATAAAACGATTAAAAGAAATAGAAAAGGCTCTTGGAGGTCTAGGGAGTGGGCAGGAATGACCAGGTAATCCTGCAGCACACAGGATACAAGCCATCAATCAGCATTTCACATGCATTATCTTATTTAACCATTAAAACCATCCTATGATTGTTTTACCACCCCTATATCCCTCATGAGAACATTAAGGTTCAACTGGGTTCAAGGGAATTAAATAAATAATTTTCCCATTACCACATCAGGGTAGGTAGGAGACTAGGAGTAGAATTCTAATTTCTGAAGCTGTGTGTATACCCACTAAGCTATGTGTTCTGAATTACTTGGAAACACCTATGAGTTGTTTTGTTGCATCTTCGTTTTATCAGAAATCTTGCTAATGCTAGATTATCTAATCTAAAACCTGCCCAGCCCTGTTCTAGTGTTCTGAACCCTACTGACCTGGTGCTCATTATTGTGGGCATTCAAGCCTTTTGATCCTGGTTTTTACCCTGTTGTATTTTTCACATATGGCTTTGGTGGCCAGGGATCGTCTTGCTTTTGCCAACTACGTTCCAACCAGTTCAGAAGAAATGTACATGAGCATTAGCCATTAGTGATTCCCCTTAAAGGATGGTATGGTTCTGGCTTTTACCGACTTGGCAAAGGCTTCTATGACTACAAGTAAGAAACGTCTGACCACAGGTCTATAAATTAAAGTGATGGCAAGTCGGGCAAAGTGGAATTCTATAACCTGGCAATACTGAGCCCAATTTGGAAAGTCAGAACCTTCATTTAGCAAAATCCAAGTTTTCAGTTGGATTAAACCTTATGGAGTCTCAATCATTGGAAAAATGAAATAGTATTCCTTTGGGGTATTTAAGTAGAGGTTAAAGTGGCAGTGGAAAACATCCTAACATGTTAGAAGACTCAGGGAACATGGAGTCTCTCCTCCCTCACTTAAGGTCATGCTAGATCTGGGTGGCAATGTCCAGTATGCTATTGGTATCCTTTCCTAAAAAATAGAGTCCTATCTTGGCCCTTTACAGAACTTTGCTTGTCAGAGCGTTGAAGAGTTTGACAATATCAAGTATTCACAAACAGGGCATGTTGAAAGGGTGATTCTTTAGGGGCAGATACTGGGACTTACATAGCCTTTGAGGTAATACATACCTGGAAAATAGCCAGAGCATAAAATATGCAGGCTCAAAATGCAAGTCCAAGTCTGGTGGAAACTCCTTCACTGATAGGAATAGGGATTAAGAATGGGACCATGAGGGGCGCCTGGATAGCTCAGTGGTTGAGCATCTGCCTTTGGCTCACAGAGTGATCCTGGGGTCCTGGGATCGAGTTCCACATCAGACTCCTCCGCCCGCAGGGAGCCTTCTTCTCCTTCTGCCTATGTCTCTGCCTCTCTCTCTCTGTCTCTCCTGAGTAAATAAATAAAATCTTAAAAAAAGAGAGAGAATTAGACCATGATATTGGAAGAGATCAAGAAGGAGTCCAACAGACAGAATTATATTTCCCATAGTCATGCAGTCACACCAATAGTGTGGCCCAAGGAGCCAAGAACTATGCTAGGGTATAGCCATACTAGATCTCGTTCGGTCCTCACAACAACCCTGATGTGGGGTTGGGGTGTTAAATGTGTTCCAAAGGCCTCTGAGTGAGTGGGCATCAAATCCAGAACTCAAGCCCAGGTCTAACTCTAAATGGCACACTTAACATCATGATACTTTCCCTTTAATAAACCCAATAAAGCATCCTCTTTATAATGTGTTGCATTAGTTTGGGTGGTGCTAGCTGCTAAAACAGATAAACCCTAAATCTCAGTAGCTTGTCAAAATTTTATTTCTTACTCATGTTAAGTCTATTTGGCAGCAAGGGACCAGCAAAGGAGGCTGTGCTCTACAAAGTTATTCAGGGATCCAGGCTTACACAGTCTCTGTTATTTTTGACCTTGCCTTCCAAGGTCACTCTGGGTGCCAACATTCAGAGGCAAATGGGAAAAGAGAGGTAGTGAGAAATCATATGATGAATTCTTACGGGCCAGGTCTGGAAGTGGCACATCCATTTTTGTCCATAATTTAGTGGTTAAGTTTAGTCGTATGGCTACATTTACCTATACGAGAGGCTGCTAGAAATGTAAACTAATCGTAGGCCCTGGAGGAAAGGAAAAGGAATTTGGTGAATAGCTAGCCTGTATCTGCTACACTTGTGTTTTTCTATAGTTACCAGAATTTTTTAAGAAAGATTTTATTTATTTATTCACGAGAGACAGAGAGAGAGGCAGAGACACAGGCAGAGGGAGAAGCAGGCTCCCTGTGGGGAGCCTGATGTAGGACTCAATCCCAGGACCCTGGGATCATGCCCTAAGCCAAAGGCTCAACCACTGAGCCACCCAGGTGTTCCTAGTTACCAGAATTTAAGTATAAAGAGATGTTGTCACCTACTAAATACCAAATACCATGCTAGATTCTGAGAATTTAAAAATGAAAAAGATTGAATCTACATCCCCAGTCTATTGGGAGAATAGAGAGAGGTACACACCCAGAGCGATATGAATGGTATGCTTATGTAGATAACTGTCCTTGGCTATTTGGCTCTTAGGTTGCATTTATGTATGTGGGAATATTCTCAAGTTCAGAATTACCAATTTAGCTCCTTTTGAGTTCTAGAAAAGTGCTGCAGGATCTGAACTTAGGTGCCAGTCTAAAGCAGGTTTTCCCTCTTAAAAATCTCTGATGAAAGGAACCCATCTGTAGGTTCCCCCAACACAAAAGCCACATTGTTCACTACCCACAATCCCATCTCACATTATCAAGCTGTCATCAGAATAAGCATTCCACCTCTCCAGGCCTGAAGGAGTGTTTCTTGGAAGAGTGCCACCTAACCTTTAGGCCAGCCACCAGGGTGTGTGGATGGTAGGATGAGCAAGATACTCTCAGAAAGGGGTGCTGTTTAGAGACTGAGGCAATTTTGTTAGAGGATTTGACAACCTGATTTCTCGATACCCATATTAAGATTTTGGGCCACCTCTTAAAATAATTATTTTTTCTGTTTAAAGCTAATTTGGTATTAGGCCAGCTTATTTCATATACTCTAGTCGGACCATAATGAGCCACGATATTAAATGGCATTTTTTAACAGAAAACAATTTTGGAAATCATTTCATTAGCTTTCTATGGCTTTGAGAATGCACATCAAAAGCTGATAGGAGAAAAGGACTGCAGATAAGAGAGCAAAAATCTCAGCATGAAACTGGCTGATGGTGTTTTAAGCCAATTGCCTCCCAATTATTTCTTTGGCAGCATGAGCTGTGGGTTTTTATTCTATTCTGCTTCAGAGTAGTTTAGGTAGTTTACAAAAGAGCATACAGCATCATATATCAAAAATACAGATTTTCTAAAAATGAGGCCACCTAGAAAATAAAAGTAGAATGGAAAGATGGGACCAGAGGGGAAACTGATAGGCCACTAACCCCTAAATCAGTATTGTCAACAGCAATATACCAGATATATTCTTGGGGACTATTAGTTTTCTATGAGCATTTAATACTTCTGCTTTTTGATTTTTATGGTAATTTAGAAAATAATATAAAAACACTCTGGGTCATCTCTATGATCACTCACTACCTCATATTTGGGACTGAGTTCATGTTTATAGTTGGATGGTCATGGAAATAAATGAGAAAAGCACAAAGATAGGCCTTAAATGTAAATGATCTGTTTGACACCAAAGCTCTAATGTCACTATAACACATCATACAATTGACAGGTTCACAATAATTTTAACAGAGAAAAGGAGTGAGAGCATTGAGTCAGCATGCCACACATTGGAGTAACAGACACAAGGTACAAGAGAACTCTGTGAGTGAGGATCAGTTTTGACAACATAGCTTCACCTGTCATGTTTACAAATGCCAGTGAAATGAATTGTAGTTTTACTCCATTGTTTGCATTAAACTTTGTACACTTGTTGTGGTTCTTACAATTGTAGAAGGGCTATAAATATAAATAATTTAGAACTCTTTTTAGGCTCATACACAATTTAATGAAAAACCCATGAGTTTGTGAGGATTCTGTCCCATATAAAGACTAAAGCTGGGCCCCAAATTCTGCATTCTGATCTTCCTGGTGCCTAAAATGAAAAGAAAGAGGAACATGATAGTGAAAGATTAATCTTAAGATAAAAAATTATTGCATTTGTGCAGGGAATGGACAAGTTTTGCTGGCAGTTAAACATGAGCAGAATTTCACCAGGAGGTACCTGTTAAAGTCATACTGAGCAGTGGGAGGTCAGCATTCTTGATGACTTCCCTAATCACTGAAACAGTGTTAACACTGATACTTCCATAGGATCCTTTGATGCAAGACAAAGATATATGCCAATTAACATGAATCTGTGATGGACCAAAGCAAGTATACAACGAATTCAAACAATATTACAGGTGATATATGTGCAATCCTTATGAATGTTTTTCAATCCTAGTTTCAAAATATGCATAAATTCCTTATATGAATGTGAAATCCTAATATCTTTATCATTCATTTTTACCTTTTGGTCTATAACTATAACAAAAAAAAATAATAAGGTTGCCTTTTCTACCTGCCTCTGTGCTAAAGAGAAAAAGCAATGGCTTCTCTGGTGTTCTACCTTCCTCTTAATATCTGAAAAAAAATTAACTTACATAGAACCCAGTCCTTCAGATTTAAAATATAAAGGGTTTTCAAGAAATTATTCCTATTTTTAATATGTGTACTGTCAAAAAAGATACTGAAAATCATTTTATAGGCATATGGAGGTGGAGAAACTTTCAATAGTCATGTCTGAAATTAGAGCTAGTCAATAATATTTTCCCAAAGAAGACATAAAAATGGCTAACAAACACATGAAAAGATGCTCAACAAATACAACTCAAGGGGCAGTCCGAGTGGCTCAGAGGTTTAGCGCCACCTTCAGCCCAGGTTGTGATCCTGGGGACCCGAGATTGAGTCCCACGTTGGGCTCCCTGCAAAGAGCCTGCTTCTCCCTCTGCCTGTGTCTCTGCCTCTCTCTCTCTCTCTCTCTGTCTCTCATGAATAAATAAATAAAATCTTTAAAAAAAAGTACAATTCAAAACCACGATGAGATACCTCACACCTGTCAGAATGGCTAAAATTAACAACACAGGAGACAACCAATGTTGATGAGAATGTGGACAAAGAAAAACCCTCTTACACTGTTGGTGGGAATGCAAACAGAGTGCAGCCACTCTGGAAAACAGTATGGAGTTTCCTCAAAAAGCTAAAAATAGAGCTACCCTATGACCCAGTAATTGCACTGCTGGGTATTTACCCGAAGGATACAAAAACACTGATTCAAAGGGGCATGTGCATTCAGATGCTTATAGCAGTATTATCAACAATAGGCAAATCATGGAGAGAGCCCAAATATCCATTGACTGATGAATGGGTAAAGAAGATGTGGTACATACATACTTACATACACACACATGAATATTACTCAGTCATAAAAAGAATGAGATCTTGCCATTTATAGTGACATGGATGGAGCTAGAGTGTATTATGCTAAGTGAAGTAAGTCAGAGAAATACACAAGACACATACTGTATGATTTCACTCGTATGTGGAATTTAAGAAACAAAACAGATAAACATGGAGGAAGAAAGGAAAAAAAAAGAGAGGGAGGCAAACCATAAGAGACTCTTAACTATGGAAAACAAACTGAAGGTTGATGGCAGGAGGTGGGCAGGGGATGGACTAAGTGAGTGATGGGTATTAGGGAGGACTCTTGTGAG
Source organism: Nyctereutes procyonoides (assembly GCF_905146905.1). Classification (NCBI taxonomy): domain Eukaryota; kingdom Metazoa; phylum Chordata; class Mammalia; order Carnivora; family Canidae; genus Nyctereutes; species Nyctereutes procyonoides. The sequence continues at coordinate 59,312,649 of NW_026575146.1, read as the reverse complement.
GAGTGCTGGGTGTTGTATGGAAGGGATGAATCACTAAATTCTCCTTCAGAGACCAAATATTACACTGTATGTTAATTGAATAGAATTTAAATAAAAGCTTGAAACAAATTAAAAAATAGAACTAGTCAGTAATAAGCCTGTTCCTTTCTTTCTTTCATTCGTGAGAGACACAGAGAGAGAGAGAGAAGCAGAGGGAGAAAGAAGCCGGCTCCACGCAGGGAGCCCAATGTGGAACTCGATCCCTGGACTCTAGGATCATGCCCTGGACTGAAGGCAGGCAGGTGCTAAACCGCTGAGCCACCCAGGGATCCCCCAATAAGCCTGTTTCTTATGTAGGCTTCTAGGTTTGTGTTATCTGTGGCCAATATTTTTTTCCTTGATAATTTTTTTCCTTGATAATTTTTATATTTTATAACTGATCCCCCTTTTTTCTGTGGTGTGTAGCTTATTATTTCTTCCTCTTTTGTTTTTTTTTTAAAGATTTATTTATCTATTCATGAGAGAGAGAGAGAGAGAGAGAGAGAGAGAGAGAGAGGCAGAAGGAGAAGCAGGCTCCCCAAGGGGAGCCAGATGTGGAATGCGATCTCAGATCCCAGGGATCACTCCCTGAGCCCAAGGCAGCCGCTCAACTGCTGAGCTACCCAGGTGTCCCTTCCTCTTTTGTTTTAACCTATGTTTGATAATCCTCCAACGAAATGACTGCAGTGACATGCATAACTTACTGGAAATTACTAGAATCTTCAATATTTCCCCTGTTCAGTGATCTTTGGAAAATTATGCTTTGACAATAATCTTCACTGTGTATGCCCCATAAGGAGCCAGTTACACCAGTAAGTGTATCATCTGAAAATAAATGATTAAGGGGCTTCTCATAATGAGAGGGGGACATTTAGCTGTAAGTATGTTAGTAGATAAAGTGGTATTCATATCTTAATTTAGAGATGATTTGTAGGGATTTTTCAGACCTTGTGAGGTCTGAACCTACAACTCCAAGACCAAGACCTGAGCCGAGATCAAGTTAGATGCCATTGTAGGGATATCTTCGATAACATATCCAAATATATGGCATTATCAGCCATACCCCTGCCTAAGCAAACATATAGGACATCATCCCAATGTCCCTATCCCTTGCTAGTCTCCTATCAGATCCATCAAGCCCTACTGATGCCCTAAGTAGCTCTATTCTTTGCTTCTCCATCCTTTTTGCTCTTACCTGAGTTCAGGCCACCAGCAGCTATCATCCATATTATTTCAACTGCCTTGTCAGTTTTCTTCATCATCTTTTCAGGCTCTCCCTTCAATCTGTCACCCCATGGAAGAGGAATCTTTGTAAAACAAATGTGGTCACATCCCTTCTGTGCTAAAAAACTTCAATGACACTCCTTGTTCTCAGGATTTGGAGCAAAACTCCTTATGCAGCTCCAAAGGCTGTTCATGATAGGATTCCTGCTTGCCTCTGGGCCTTTTCTCATCCCATTGTCCATCCTCCCTCCTCCTTACCCAACTCAAGCCTCTCCATTCTGCTCCAGCCATACCGAATTTTCTTTTGTTCATTTGTTGAACTGGCCCCACCATCTCTTACTTCTGACCTTCACCCTGTTTCCTCTGCTCAAAAATTCTTCTTCCCATCTTTTCCTTCAGGTTTTGGCTAGAGTGTCATGCCTCACAACAAACTGAACTTCATACCTAGTGCTGAGTTATATGCTCCTCCTGCGGGTGCTCATAACATCCTACTTTTAGCACCATAATAGCACATATCACATTGTATTGCCAATTTACTTGTCCAGGACAGCCTTCAAAGGTGGGCTGCTTGAGGAAAGGGATGAAGAAGGGAAATCACTTTATATATCTATATTTGTGTGTGTGTGTGTGTGTGTATATATACATAACATCTGTATAGATCCTGAGTACCAGGTAGCTAGTTACACCTGACACCATGGTAACAGGGAAAGAACAGACTAGGGCTTGATCCTGCCTCTGCCTCCTGACCAGCTATGAGAATATGGACAAGTTATCTGATCTTCCTGAGCCTTAGTTTCTTCATTTGTAAATGAGGATAAGATTATCTACTACTTTCAGGGTGGTTGTAAGATATTCAATGAAGTGATGCATACAAAAGAGCTTAGCACAATGCCTGGTACATGTTAGAGTACTTAGAACAGGGCATTGCTATTGTAAAATGTCCTGTTCTCTCCTTTGCATGAGATAAATGGATGAGGAGAGAGAGGACAATCAAAGGAATCTGAGAGCTTGAAGAAACATTTTAAAGTCCAGAGGATGGTAGTGGGTAGAGGGTGGGGCAAAGGTGTGGGTGAGGAGATTCAGATTCAGTAGATTTGGGAAGGAGCCTGAAATTCTGCATTTCTAACAAACTGCCAGGTAATACTAATGCTACTCCTCCAGAGAGCTTACTTAAAGTAGCAAGGGTATAGAAAATAACCACTTCTGCTAGCTTGTACTGGTGTAATGACATGGAAAAACTATTAGTTTCTTAGCAGGTGGCATGAGAAGTCCTTTGGGGAAGAATGTGTATTTGGAAGAAACACTCTGATAAATCACTGGGGTTTGGCGTTGGGGGGCGGGGGGGGGGGCAGAGAGTGACTCACCAAAGCACATGTTGAAGTAATAATTGATGATCTTAAACTGCCTTCTCAGGAGGAGGGGGGTCTCATTAACCTCAAGGCCTTTTTGTCTGTGTGCCAGGATGGAGTGGTATCTGGGGTTGAGGGCAGGGTATAATTGCTCTGCATAGGACAAGATGGGAGCCAGGGGCAAGCACAGAGCCAAATGGGAGAATTGGAGAAACGGAGCCACACTGGAGAAATGTTTATATAGATATTTGGAAGTTATTTGCTTGACAATGTGCTCATTTTCTTTCATCTCTTGCAAGGAATCATTTGGATTGCTTGCCAAAGCTTTTGTGCATGTGATTTCTCTCTTTGTAGAGGAGTGGATGTGAAGAAGTGGATGAGGAGACAGCTCACAGCAGGGTCACACTAGAGGACCTGCTAGGTCCTCTTCAGCAGTTGCTGGGTGATGAGTAGGTAGTAGTGAGGGTGGGACATGTCCCAACTTCTGCTGTTGGGTTATATGGCTTTACTACTATCAAAATCAGTAATTAGGGCAGCCCCAGTGGCGCAGCGGTTTAGCGCCGCCTGCAGCCAGGGGTGTGATCCTGGAGACCCAGGAACGAGTCCCACATGAGGTTCCCTGCATGGAACCTGCTTCTCCCTCTGCCTGTGTCTCTGCCTCTCTCTCTCTCTCTCTCTGTGTGTGTGTGTGTGTCTATGAATAAATAAATAAAAATCTTTAATAAAAAAAACAAAATCATTAATTAAAGCAAAGAGAATAGATTGGCAAACACAGAAGGAACAATGACAGGGTTGAAAAGAAACAGGATGGTTGGATGCTTTGGAAAAGGTTAACAGTGCCTGGACAGTTTACCTAGAAAAGAAGAGCAAAGCCTTTGTGATAATTAAACTTTATCAACCATTTTCTGACTTGCTTTATTTTATAACCTCACAAAATCATAACTCAAAGAACTGGCACTAGTTTTAGAACAGAATTTTAACCTAGGGTCCAGGAAAGAGCTTGGAGGGGTGGTAGCCTCAAATCTGCTAAAATTACATGCAAAAATTATATGTGTGTGCACATGCATATCTTTCTAAGGAGTGGCTACCTAGTTTTCATTGATTTGAATAGCAAAGGGTCATATAAAAATGGTTAAAAATCATTGATTTCCAAATGAAAACTAGCTAGAAATCTTTGATATACTTATGGAAATTTAAAAAAAAGTGGGGAAAGAAGAGAAACTAGTAATGTTGTCAATAAGAAATCGAGATAATCGGTTCGATGTTACACTATCATTCACTTAAAAATAGTGAAATCTAGTCAGAGGATGAAATTTTTATATTTGCTTAGAAAAGTAAAAATGACTTCCCTTGAACTTATTCAATAGGGAATGGTGGCCAGTTATTCTCTATCCCCATAGTAAACAAAAACAGCAACAAAAACGTGACATCGAATTGTAAAAGAACAGATTCAAGTTAGATTGGAAGCTTTGTCCCCCAGGGAATATTTGGCAATGCATGGAAATCTTTTTGGTTGTCTCCCCTAGTGGGGGTGCTATTGGTATGTGGTGGGGAGAGGCACGAGAAGCTGCCAAACATTCTGCAATGCACAGGACGGCCCCCATAACTAGGGATTTTGTCCAGTCCAAAATGTCAATAGGGCTGATGTTGAGAAACCAGGAATTAGAATAAATGAAAACGTCCTGGCTATGAAAAGTACAAATAATTGAAATAGGTTAACTCAGGGATTGTAACATGTCTATGAGGCTTTTAATGATTAAGAACTTTGGGATGGGGATCCCTGGGTGGCGCAGCGGTTTGGCGCCTGCCTTTGGCCCCGGGCGCGATCCTGGAGACCCGGGATCGAATCCCACATCGGGCTCCGGGTGCATGGAGCCTGCTTCTCCCTCTGCCTATGTCTCTGCCTCTCTCTCTCTCGGTGACTATCATTAAAAAACAAACAAAAACAAAACAAAACAAAAAAAAAAAAACAAAAAACAAAACTTTGGGATGCCTGGGTGGTTCAGGGGTTGAGCATCTGCCTTCAGCCCAGGGCGTGATCTCAGGGTCCAGGGATCGAGTCCCACATCGGGCTTCTTGCGTGGAGCCTGCTTCTCCCTCTGCCTGTGTCTCTGCATCTCTCTCTGTCGCTCATGAATAAATAAATAAATAAAACTAAAAAAAAAAAAAAGAACTTCATCTCTACCTGGCAAAGCACCATCGTTTTCTACAGAGGTGATGGTGCAGTCTGCGGAGATGAAGCTGCTGTGAGAAAGGGGGCTAAATTTTTTTCAATTTCATCCTCACAGCTCTGGGTGTGCAGGCACTTAGTGTTTGCAGAATGAATAAAAATCTCTATGGATCTTCCCATTGCAAATGACCTGCCCTGAATTCAACTGCCTCTAGGGTCAAATGCCTTTCTCCATAGGAAGGATAATCATATTTTATGAAACTGAAATTGTAGGAAATTTTAGATAAGAAGGCAATCACTAGGTGGGGAATATAGCCTGACTAGTGGCAAGAACCCACTGGAAACGAACAGTAGTCTCTACAAAGGTATCCTCCATCTAAGTCTGTCCAAGAACCTGCCCAAGAGCCAGTTTGCAGTGGGCTCAGCCCCTTTTGGAAGGGGAAAGATCTTCCTAGGCACAGGTCCCAAAGTGACGCAAGGATTGTGTAGGAATCCTTTCCTTTTGGCTAGAGCACCTGAGCTGGGCTTGGGAGCAGACACCACCACAAAGCTCAAGCTGTCCTTCAGATACGTAAGAAAGAACACGGATTAGAATCTCTGTAACAATCACATGTTCACATTGAAGTATTGTAGTGAGTGAGAAAGGGGAAGTAGAAAATCATGTCAGAACCTAACAAAATAATCAGACTACACGTGCAACTCGCCTGTTTTGGAAGTCGTGTAAGTAATCACAAGTCAATGAATACATTTATATTCTACTTGTAAAATTCTGCCTTTTAAGGGAGAGGATGTGACTGGCGTTTAATAAGCTGAATTACTAGAATTTAAATTCATGGGCACAATTTGTAAATTTATGAGCATGGCCTGCATAAAACCCTCAACATTAACCTTTAGTAGGTTGGAGGCATACAATAGATGCCCGTTTTATTCTTAATGAATAATTAGAAAGTGTTTTTTACACTGTTACAGATATTCTCTAGAGTCATGGGCCTGAATTTTTAAATCAGCAATTAGTCATGTACTGGATATTCAGTGCAAGAATAGGACTCACAGTGCGTTTTCCCAAGCCAGGCTGATGAAACAGCTAATTATAGTGCTAGCTATTGTGGCTATGGTCCCCAAGCTTAAAGATATTAATAATAGTTAGACATGGCTATATTTGGTAGTGTTTTGCTATTGCTATAAGATAGGAAGAGCTATTCGAGTTACAATCTTTTCTCATTAGTGGTGAATGGAATGAAAAGTGTGCTTGCATTAGTCTGTACTCTGTAAAAACAAACGTAGAGTCAGATGTGCAAAATCAGATTCTCTTAGGGAAAATCAAACAAGTGCGGTGGGCTACCTTTCCTGAAGAACTTTGGTATGAGATACAAAGCTGGCCTTTTGAATGGATAGGAATTATTTCTCAGCTATATTTCATCTGAATTAAAGGTAAGTCTTTTTCCTTCCACCCACTCAATGATACACACAGTACCATCAAATTAAAGCTTTAAGATTATGGTTTTTCCTTTGCTTCTTGTTCAAGAACTAGAACCATAAAGAATTCTGTATTTGAAACATAGATACTGAAGCCTAACTCCATGTTTCCTGAGAGACCGAAGGCTCAGAATAGCCTCCGATTGCCCATTTAGTCTGAGTTAGGGACTCTGAAATGATAATGGTTAAAAAAAAATGTAATTGAATTGAGTTTTCCCAAAAGATAGGAAAAGGGGCAAACTTCATGTTTTATGAATTCCCTGAGAAGAATCCTGAGTCTTAGGGTCAGCAGCCAAGGGCAGTCACAATAAATTCAGAAATAAGTGCAGATAAAAATAAATGCAGAGTATGGAAGAGATTTTTTAAAAATAGGGAACAATTTTCCTTGTTCACCCTCCCTTTAATTTCCACCTGCTGTCAAGTTTCCCTTGATCCTAAAATCAACCCCTCCTTTGCTTCAAAGCCTAAATATTATGTGAGATCTTTCTCTTCCTTTCAACAGTTTCTTACCTCTCATTCACTCTTCCACTCACTAAGATCTGGATTCTGATTCTACGTGAACTGCTTGTCAAGATTACCAATCACCTCCATACTTACCATCAATGAGTCTTTTTAGTCCTATGTTACTTTTCCTCTGTGCTAAATTTAAACATTGGAACATTATCCCTTGAAATTTTCTACTTGACAAATTTTCCTTCTATTTTTTTCCATCTACTTTTCTGCTTTTTACTGCCTTTCAGTCCTCCATTCCCACTTGGTGTTCTCTAGGGTTTCATCTTTGGCCTACTGCTTTTCTTGGGTCCTAACTTTACCTCCTATATATTATTTCCTTAGAGAATGTCTGTGACTCCCTATTGCACACCAGGCACTCTTCTTCCATTGTCTTGTAGTAGCTTCACTTTTCCATTATAGTCCCTAGCGTAAGCACAATTTGCCATGACATTTTTTTATGTGACTTTTTTGATGGATGTCTGTCCCCTCCTCTAGATGGTTAACTCCATGAGGACAGGAGCTGTGAATATTTTGTACATCACTATATATCCAGAGTCAAGTGCAGGGCTTGGCCTTTATTGAATGTCTCTACCTGTCTCTATTACTTACCTTTATCCATCCAGACAACCAAACCAAAACACTCGTAGTCATCTTAGGAACTCTTTCACATTCATATCCAGTCAATCACATCATCTTACCTATTTACTTCTAATTCTCTCTGGCTGGTGCCCTTCCTCTCCATCCCTGTTATCACTGCCCATAAGCAGTTCTCACCATTTCTCATTGAGACACTTCCTTTGTCACCTACCTGTACCTGCTTTTGGGCATATGCCTATCTGAGTCTGGAATGATCTATTTGAAATACAAATCTGACTATATCATTCTCCTATGGAAAATATTTGAGTGGCTCCTCATTGCCTACAATAAAAATATCCCAAATCCCATAGTATACAATGCATAATCTTCTTTGGTCTGGCAAAGGCTAGTCTTCCCAACTGCATCTACTACCTCTCCTTACCTTGCACTTCTTACCCTGATAACACCAAAAGTCCACCGGGTTACCCATATACTCCTGCCCCTCCTTTATTCCTGGAAGTCCAGTGACCAGTGCTACTCTTTTTCCTTAAAAGTACATTTGCACTGTTGTCATCATCACCATCCTCCTCCTTCTCATGTATGTCTGCCACCAACCCCATCTCCACCCAATTTGACTATTTTGAGAGCTGAGCCTCTCTTATTCATCTTACCTGCACTCTCTCTGACATATAATAGTTGCTTAACAAATCTCTGCCACCTGAACTGAATATGCTTGTAGCATAAATACACTGGGAGCTGGTAGTATGACAGTTTGATTTTGAGACTGTTTTTCGAGGTTCTGAATAATTGACTGAAGACTTCTTCCTTGTCTAAAGGAAAACAAAGACTTGCATCATGCCAGATATTTCCTGATGCCAGTTCCGGTATATATTAGCCTCTTGTTGAATGGCCAAGTTACACAATAAAATGATAACTAATAACTAGTTCACTGAGTCATAATGTCATCTTGAAGTTTTTTTTTTTTCCTGGTCACCCCTGCTATTCTCATTATTAAAACAAATTATGTTCTCTATTAACTTTCCCTTCTAAATCTAGCAAGCAGCAAACTAATGTAAAAGAAAGAAAAATGTACTTTTTCATCCTATAAATAATGCTGCATTAAACAATTTTGACATGCATCCTGATAGTAAGGTGATTTTATTGCTATCAAATTCCCCAAAGTGGGATTGCTGGATTAACAAAAATTGTCTCACCTTAAAAAACAAATTAAGCTGTAATAAAACAGAAGCAGTAATTCAGGAAGAATAGTGACCTAAAATAGTTCTGGTTTTTTTTCAGTTATTCTAGTTATTTCACTCTGGCAAGTGACATCTGTCCTCTGGTGTGTTTCCATTTGTCATTTTAAGACTGGTAGTACTGACTCAAGAGAATGGGGCTGCTCTGAGTGCTGCCTCCAATGACAGCAGAAATAAGTGCTTAATTCAGCCAGAAACAAGAGGAAATCATAAACAATGTATCCTTCCTGCCTTAGCCTCAGTATTTCCAAGGGATGTTGCATTTGTGTGGTGATCTGCATAGGAGAAGAACACATATTTAAGGCTTGGAGCAGATAGGAAAAAGAAGCTGCAACCATGTTTTCTAGAATCAGTTCAAGGCTGTACTGAGAGGGCACTCAAGTTAGCTTTCCTTCCCCAAGAGGGGCCACAAACTAAGCCTGGGAAGAGGTAGGTTCTACCTAGACCAGCCCATCCTAAAGTCCCCTGTGGAGATTCACTTTTTGTAAGAATGATAATAGTCTCTAAGTATTGGATATGTCTTTTCTTATGCTGAGTGGTTAACTGAAATCTCTTTTGACAATGCAAGCCTCTCTCTGGTTTTCCGGTTCTCAATGGAGATGGAGAAAAGGGATTATTCATCAAATTTCAAATAAATACTTACATATCTGGTGCAATAAACAATGTCACATTCTACCTATCCCAACACACACACACACACACACACACACACACACACATTTCTTACACTTTTATCAGGAAGAAACATGGCAATGTGGAACAAACTATTGGCGTACAGTGCCATTGTCTCAGATGATCCAGGCAGAGTGATTTTTCAGTTAATCAAGAAAGGCCAAAAAAAAAAAAAAAAAAAAAAAAAAAAAAAAAAAAGAAAGGCCTTAATGAAAATCTGGCAAGGAAAGAGATCTAGTGTTACTTACAAGAACAAGGTTAAAGCTATATTAAGAGAACACACACTTTATGTAGATTAGACAGGTTAACCTTTGGAAGAAACTACTCTCATAAAGTCTGTCTTTAAAGAACATCAGAAAGCAAAGTGGAAGCAGGCCCTTTGGAGGTGAAGCACCCTCTTGGCATGTCTCTTCCACAAAAGAATGCACCCTACAGAACAGGGCTTATGGAAGTGTTGGGGGAGGGGGCGTCAGAAAAAGCTCCCACTGGCATCCAGCTAAAACCGGAAGTTGCAGAAGATTCCTTACTTATGAAATGGCTGGAACAAGGGCTCTATCTACATCCTGGTAGGAATAGTAGGGAATGATAGAAAGGGGAAGGAGACAGAGACAGGGAGGAGTAAGGCCCAAAGAGAGGGGAAGGCAGGAAGATAAGGAGACAGAGGAAGAGTTAGGAAGGGAATGAGCCTTCATAGAGATACTTCTTAAAAGCCCCAAACATGGTCTTGTTCTCCTTCTTGAAATATAAAAATGTTAACTTTTTTTTTTTAAAAAAGGCATAATTTCTGTCTCCAACTCCTTACTGCTTTGAGTCATACATGAATCTTTCAGAAAAAGAGTAATCTAAATCTCCCAGTGGAGTTCAGAGCAGGTGGGGAAGTTAGTAAAAGAAGTAGCTACGCTGTTTTATATGGATGGGCACTGGTCCCAGCCCTGGGTTGGACTTCTGGGTGGGGAAGAGGCACCAGTTGAGTGTCCTTCAGCCTGAAGGAGAGAAAGGTGATTCACTGACCCCCCTTAATACCTTCCCCCAACTCCTATCCCTGCAGGAAGGTTGCAGCCTGAGGCCAGAAAGGTTAAGTATTTCTGTGGTATAAGCACTTAAATGCTGCTAGAAGTTTTAACTTTTATCACGCACTTAATATATACAAACACTGTCTGGGCTTAAGCCTCCACAAAACTTACTTATGCTGTTTCCTGCACTTACTGTGAATTATCAAACCCTATACATATGAATTATTGCATTCAATACATAGTATTGAGTTATTGCATACCTCGGCCACATCTGCTGCTTTTTTTCTTTCAAATTTTATTCTCCATGATTTGGAATGTCTTACAGTTCTTCAAAGACACCATAATCTTTCAGACATCTATTTAGGTATGTGATCTTTTCTGCTTGAAACATCTCTTTTCCTCTCTGCTGGAAAATGTATTTGTCCAGGATTTGATGCATTGCAGTGCATATGTATCCAGGAAATGCTTTTGGAATGAATGAGAAAGTCTGTCTTGGGGCTACTTGGATGACTCAGTTGGTTAAACCTCTTGCCTTCTGCCCAGGTCATGATACTAGGGTCCTAGGATTGAGACCTGGATGGGGCTCCCTCCTCAACCAGGAGTCTCCTTCTCCCTTGCAACCCCCCCCCCCCCCATTGTGCATTCTCTGTTTCAAATAAAAAAAAAATCTTAAAAAAAAAAGAGAGATACTCTGCCCCAACACCAAGTTAATCACTCCTTCCTCGGTGCTGCTTTAGAACCTTCTGTGTCATTTGTATCACTTACAGGCTATGTTGCCTATTTACCTATCTCACTTCTCTAGACGGATTCGTTTGTCATCACATATAAAATTTATTATTCCAGTGGCATCAACACAACTGGAGATGCTCATGGGGACATTGTGTAAGACTTTTTTTTTTTTTTTTCATTGTGTAAGATTTCCTGCCTTCTGGTTTCTGTTCAACGAGAAATGTCTACCTGCTTGTTCCTTCTCTGGAGGTGGGGAACATCCACTGACCCAAATCAACCTGTCAATGTATGTATGTATGTATGCATGTATGCATGTATGTATGTATGTATGTATGCATGTATCTGACATTTGAGTTCCCTCAGAGGTTCCTTCTCTGGAGGTGGGGAACATCCCAAATCAGGTTGACCCAAATCAATCTGTCAATGTATGTATGTATGTATCTGACATTTGAGTTCCCTCTGACGAAATGGAAAAAAAAAAAAGTGTTGGGTGTTGCATCCCTTCCCCTACCCCCATTGGTGAGGGCATTTCTGTCGCCTCTGAAATCCTGAAATCAGTATTGAAGGACATGGCATCAAGCATTAAGGAGGAGCGATGGCAGGGAGGGCGTCCCTGCATGTGCATAGTGTGGGCAGGCGTGCTGGGCTTGTCGCTGTGGGAGTCGGCGAGCGGGTGCCACGCGGTGTTCTGCCCACCGCCCCGGGGCTGCCGTGGGGGGCGCGTGGAGTACAAGCTGCTCAGGAAGCTGTTTGGGGCCAGGATGCCTTCCACCAGGCCTGTGCACCTGTGTGTCCCCGCCGCCACCCGCTGGTGCTGTGGGAGGGGTCTTCGGGCAGGATCTGCCTGGCAGTGGTCGCACGTGTGGCGGGGGAAGGCAAGGCTGCCCTCCCAAGGCCTCGCTAGCGATCAGGTAGACGCGGGGCCTCCACGAGGCAGACGGGCTCCACCAGCAGGAGCTGCGTCGTCAGCGTGCTGACGTAGAGGCAGCGCGGCGTGAGATGGCCCCGGGAGGCCGTCTGCGTGCCATGTGCAGAGTGCGGCGTGCGGCGTGCGGCGTGCGGCGCGCGGCGTCCCGTCGCCGACGTTGAAGCACGTGCTCCCTCCACTCAGGCCCATTGGGGGCCGCCATTGCGCCGTCGCCAGCGACCGGGTTGAGGTGCTGCGTGCGCCTGCCGAGGGAGGTTATCGCGGCCTGGCGTCAGGGCTTGTAGGCCTTGGGCGAAGCCTTCTCGTGCTCTCGGCCTGTAGCGGGCCCGCTGCTTGAGCTCCTGGCTGGCAGACACCTCAGGTTTGATGTCCACGGCCAGCCGTCGGGGAGGGGCGGCGCCTTCCGCGCAGTCACTTGCTCCTGGTGCGACTGGAGCTGGCCCCACACGTTCGACGCCTTGCTGACTGTCTCGAGGCACAAGACAACCGTGTTGGATTTCTTGATAGAGATGCAGATGTCTGGGCTTCCTCAGGGTTTTTCAAGCGTATCCGGGTGCAGCTCATCGGCACGCGCCAGGGTGTGCCCCGCTGAGTCCGTGATGATGCTCTTGGTGGGGTTGCGGTGGGGCGCTAGCCGTTGGAGCCCCTTCACCAGCTTGGGCGGGGCGGCCGGGTTCTTGGCCTCCACGGGGACTGTGGTGACCCGGCTGACCCTGAACTTCATCACTGGCATGCTTGAAGGAGCTCAGAGGTGGGGATGGTGCCTGTGTTCACCAGGAGCTGGTGCATGCCCACCGGGCCTCGGGGTTCCTGCAAAGGCATGTTCTCGATGGGCTCTTTGTAAGCCCAGACAGGTTTTTGATGGCTGGCACCATTTATGTCTGTCGTCGCAGGGTCAGCGGAACAGTGCCTGAAATGTAGCAGATGCTCAACAGATTTGAATTGATTTGAACCTTTGTTCACTCATGGGCATCGGTGTGGTGTACAATTCTCGAGTGCAGACATCTTTGTGGTGTTGGTCTTATGGATTCTCATGATGTCCTTGTCCTGCGTGGGAGTCCGCATATTGTCCGTGCTCAGGACCAAGGAGTACACTCAGCTGCTTATTTCTCATTCAGATTCTTGTCTGGAACCCTAAATTTTTTCATTCGCCCAAGATCCAAAGAGGCTTCGGGAATACAGACTCTAAAGGCCCATGTTTCATATTGTTTCAGCAGCCTTTGGAAGCCCTGAACTGGCCCTGTGCGCTATGGGATCTCCAGACAGGTAAGTCCTGTTCCCCCCAACAGCCTGTGGATTCTGGGATATAGGCTATGCGACCCACCAGCCTTTGTATGTGAAGGGAATCTATGGCTTCCTTGAAAGGAAGAGACATCACCAGAGGAAGGCAGGATAGCATATGCATTAGAATAGATTTTTGGGAAAAAAAATATTTTGGAATCATTGGTTTACTTTTTCTCCCCTCTCTGATCTTAAGTTTTATCCATTTGTCTCCACCTGATTCCTTTGCCATCTTCAATCTGCTCTTAAGACCTGTCCTTCCAGTGAGTTTTTCATTTGTTGTCTTTCTATCTTGTTAGAGATTGGTGGAAAGCCCGGAATGTTTCCCAAGTGCCTTTCCCTTGGGCAAGGCTCAATTTATTTATTTATTTTTAAATTTGTTTTTTACTAAGATGTAATTGACGTATAACATTATATTAGTTTAAAAATAACATTAATTTCAGATGTTGTACAACATTGTAATTCAATAGGTGTATGTATTGCAAAATGATTACCATAAGTCTGGTTATTATCTGTCACTATACATACTTCAAAATTTTTTTTCTTTTGATGAATGCTTTAAGATTTACTTCCTTAGCAACTTTCAAATATACAATGAAATATTATTATCATTTTTTACAATACAGTATTAAAATTATTTTAAAAATTTATTTATTCATGAGACAGAGACAGAGAGGCAGAGACATAGGCAGAGGGAGAAGCAGGCTTCCTTTGGGGAGCTGGATGTAGAACTTGATCCCAGGACCCCAGGATCAAGCCCTGAGCCAAGGCAGATGCTCAACCACTGAGCTACCCTGGTGCCCCACAATACAGTATTATTAACTGTAGTCATCATGCTGTACATTATATTCCCATGCCTTATTTATTTTATAACTGGAAATTTGTGCCTTTTGACCCCTGTACCCATTTCACTCATGCCCTGGCCACCACCCCTCTGACAATCACCAGTCTGTTCTCAGTATGTATGAACTTGGTTTATTTTGTTTTGTTGTTTATTTTTTAGATGCCACATGCAAGTGAGATCATATGGTATTTGTTTTTTTCTGACTTATTTCACTTAGCATAATGTTCTCAAGATTCATCCATATTGTTGTAAATGGCAAGATTCCTTTCTTTTTATGGCTGAATAATATTCCATTGTGTATATATGTATATGCAACAATTTCTTTATTGGTGTTCAATTTGCCAACATACATAATAACACCCAGTGCTCATCCCGTCAAGTGCCCCCCTCAGTGCCCGTCACCCATTCACCCCCACCCCCCTCCCTCTTCCCCTTCCACCACCCCTAGTTTGTTTCCCAGAGTTAGGAGTCTTCATATTCCGTCTCCCTTTCTGATACTTCCCACACATTTCTTCTCCCTTCCCTTCTATTCCCTTTCACTATTATTTATATTCCCCAAATGAATGAGACCATATAATGTTTGTTCTTCTCCGATTGACTTATTCCACTCAGCATAATACCCTCCAGTTCCATTCATGTTGAAGCAAACGGTGGGTATTTGTCATTTCTAATGGCTGAGTAATATTCCATTGTATACATAGACCACATCTTCTTTATCCATTCATCTTTCGATGGACACCGAGACTCCTTCCACAGTTTGGCTATTGTGGACATTGCTGCTAGAAACATCGGGGTGCAGGTGTCCCGGAGTTTCATTGCATCTGTATCTTTGGGGTAAATCCCCAGCAGTGCAATTGCTGGGTCGTAGGGCAGGTCTATTTTTAACTCTTTGAGGAACCTCCACACAGTTTTCCAGAGTGGCTGCACCATTTCACAATCCCACCAACAGTGTAAGAGGGTTCCCTTTTCTCCACATCCTCTCCAGCATTTGTGGTTTCCTGCCTTGTTAATTTTCCCCATTCTCACTGGTGTGAGGTGGTATCTCATTGTGGTTTTGATTTGTATTTCCCTGATGGCAAGGGATGCGGAGCATTTTTCTCATGTGCGTGTTAGCCATGTCTATGTCTTCCTCTGTGAGATTTCTGTTCATGTCTTTTGCCCATTTCATGATTGGATTGTTTGTTTCTTTGGTGTTGAGTTTAATAAGTTCTTTATAGATCTTGGAAGCTAGCCCTTTATCTGATATGTCATTTGCAAATATCTTCTCCCATTCTGTAGGTTGTCTTTGAGTTTTGTTGACTGTATCCTTTGCTGTGGCAAAGCTTCTGATCTTGATGAAGTCCCAATAGTTCATTTTTGCTTTTGTTTCTTTTGCCTTCGTGGATGTATCTTGCAAGAAGTTACTGTGGCCGAGTTCAAAAAGGGTGTTGCCTGTGTTCTCCTCTAGAATTTTGATGGAATCTTGTCTCACATTTAGATCTTTCATCCATTTTGAGTTTATCTTTGTGTACGGTGAAAGAGAGTGGTCTAGTTTCATTCTTCTGCATGTGGATGTCCAATTTTCCCAGCACCATTTATTGAAGAGACTGTCTTTCTTCCAGTGGATAGTCTTTCCTCCTTTATAGAATATTAGTTGACCATAAAGTTGAGGGTCTACTTCTGGATTCTCTATTCTGGTCCATTGATCTATGTGTCTGTTTTTGTGCCAGTACCACACTGTTTTGATGACCACAGCTTTGTAGTACAACCTGAAATCTGGCATTGTGATGCCCCCAGCTATGGTTTTCCTTTTTAAAATTCCCCTGGCTATTCGGGGTCTTTTCTGATTCCACACAAATCTTAAAATAATTTGTTCTAAGTCTCTGAAGAAAGTCCATGGTATTTTGATAGGGATTGAATTAAACGTGTAAATTGCCCTGGGTAACATTGACATTTTCACAATATTAATTCTGCCAATCCATGAGCGTGGAATATTTTTCCAACAATTTCTTGATCCATTCATTTATTAGTAGACTTTTGGGTTGCTTCCACATCTAGGCTATGATTAACAATGCAATGAATGTAGGGGTGCATGTATCTTTTGGAAATTGGTTTTTTTTGTTTTCTTGGGATGAATGCCCAGAAGTAAAATTGTTGGATCACATCATAGTTCTGTTCTTAATTTTTTGGGGAACCTCCACACTGTTTTCCATTGTGGTTGTACCAATTTGCATTTCACTAACAAGGCACAGGGTTCTCTCTTATCCATGTTCTCACCAGCACTTGTTATTTCTTGGCTTTGATTCTAACCATTTTAACAAGTGAGAGGTGATATCTCATAGTGTTTTGATTTGCATTTCCCTAAAGATTAGTGATACTGAGCATTTTTCCATATGACTGCCCATTTGGATGCCTTCTTTGCAATAATGTCTATTCAAGTCCTCTGCCCGTTTTTAATTGTTTGGGTTTTTTTGTTTGTTTGTTTGTTTTTTTTTTTTTTTTTGGTGGTAAAGTTGTATGATATTTTGGTGGTGTTTGAATATTTTTTTTAATCTTTTTTTTTTTAAAAGATTTTATTTATTCATGATAGTCACATAGAGAGAGACAGAGAGGCAGAGACACAGGCAGAGGGAGAAGCAGGCTCCATGCAGGGAGCCTGACGTGGGAGTCGATCCCGGGTCTCCAGGATCATGTCCCGGGCCAAAGGCAGGCGCCAAACCGCTGTGCTACCCAGGGATCCCCGGTGGTGTTTGAATATTAACGGCTTATTACTTGTATGATTTGTAAATATTTTCTCCCATTCAGCAGGTTGACTTTCCATTTTGTTGATGTTTTTCCTTGCTGTGCAGAAACTTTTTTTAGTTTGATGTCTCACTTGTTTATTTTTGCTTTTGGAGTCAGATTTAAAAATTGTTACAAGACCGATGTCAAGGAGATTACTGTCTATGTTTTCTTCTAGGATTCTTATGGCTTCAGGGGCAAGATTCAATTAATTAATTAATTAATTAATTAATTTCCTTCCTCCTTTCTTCCTTTCTTCCTTTCTTTCTTTCTTGATTATACTTGACAGACAGTATTATATTAGTTTCAGATGTACCACTCAGTGGTTTGACAAGTTTATACATTATGCTGTGTTTACCACAAGTATAGCTAGATCTGTCCCATTACATAGCTATTACAGTATCATTGACTCTATTCTTTGTGCTCTGCTTTTTAGTCCCATAGGGCTCAACTTCTAAACTCTATCCTCTGAAGATCTTGCCAGAACTTGGTTTTGGGCATTATTAGGATAGGTCTAGAGTAAGCCTTGCTCTGGATCATGTTCTTTAGTCTCAGGCATGGCCCTGCTGGTTTCACAGCTGATGCCTGGCTTTGTTGAAAGATCCACAGCCCTGGAGTATGGTCAGGAGAAGTCTTCCCAGTGGTGAGGAAACTCAGTGGTCTAAGGTAGGAAGAATAGTTAAAGGTGTCAGTAGGGCAAGGGGAATAGATGACACATGGGAAGGGCTGTCACATAATAGGGAGAATGGATAATATCTTTGTGGCCTCTTGGTTAAATGTAGCATTGGTGCTTGGTTGCTAAAAGGACACAATTTTCAGTTCAGAATAAAAAGTGATTTTTTTTGTTGTTAAGAGTAGTGTAAAAGTAAAATGTCTAGGAAAAGAGGGAGTTTGTCTTTAAAGATAACTAAATCAAGGTTAAATATAGGAAATGTTGAAGGGGTGACTGGTATCAGATAAGGACTGAGTTTAAGAACTTTTGTGGCTCCTCTCAGTATTGCATTCTATGATTCCCTGAGTTCAAATTGTTTTAGTGAAAACCCTATGTGGCACAGTGAGGGAATTCCCCTTTCTGTGTGTAACGGAAAGAGCATGGCTTATAGAAATACACCTGGGTTTGAATCCCTGATCTGTCACATTTTCTGAGAGATAAATCTCAAGCCTCACTTTCTTCACTTTTTAAAATAAGGATGGCATGATATTCATCTCCTAAGATCATTGTGAATATAAAGTATAGATAGAGTACCTGATACACAGTATGCTGCAGGAATACTTGTCATTATATATTGATGGTATTGTGGTTTCTATTATTAGCTTGAAATTGGGTTCAATTAGTTCTATTTCTAGGAATTTCTTTGAAAAATATTCATGGGTGTACATAAAACTTTAGCCACAAAAATGTTCATTATGGCTCTATGATATATATTTATATACATAATTTTTATTATAATGGGATAATAGTCAACCACTGATAACCAAAGTTCTTTCTTAGTATGGTGATTACGGATAATCAAATTACAGAGATATCTATATATACACATTATAGGTAATAATATTTAGGGTTTTTTTTCCTCCCTAAACTTTTCTCTGTGGATATGTATTATTATAATTAAGAGATCAATCATAATAAAACCTGTAAGAAAAAGTTGATTCCTCATCCTCAGGGTTGGTTTATCATTAGTTGGTTCCTGGATGGGGAGGTAGGAAATTGACAGACAGAAAGAGAGAGAGGCAGAGACACAGGCAGAGGGAGAAGCAGGCTCCATGCAGGGAGCCCGATGTGGGACCTATCCTGGGTCTCCAGGATCACACCCCAAGCCAAAGGTGGCGCTAAACCGCTGAGCCACCGGGACTGCTCTAGAGTGGATAATCTTAAATTTTTTTGTATCCTGAAGCATTTTATATGGTCAGCGAGTGGTACAAATGGTAAGTCCTACAGGAGATTAAAAGATGGTGGAGCTCTCTGGATGGGCTTGGGAAGGAGGTGAGCCTTAAAGACCAGGTCTGTAGTCCATAAAGGAATTTAACATCTGTGTGGCTTTGAAGATGCAGCTGTTGAGTAGCAGGTAGCAACTCCTATCTTTGGGCTTTTGGAAATCTCTGAAGTGTTTATTTGCAGAGGGAAGCTTAGGAGAAAATGAGTATGGGAAATGCAAGGGGTTGTAGAAACAGTCCTGCTGTCAAACTGCAACAAATGATACTTTTACTGCTCTCAAATTCACTGGGTACAATCAACTATCCCTGATATGTGCCAGGAGATTTTTATTTCGAAATTTGAAGCACTTCAAAAATATCTTATTCCATTGCTATTTTACAAGCATTTCCTAACGGCTGAGGCATCTCCCTTTAGTTTCTGACTCTCTGCAGAGCGATATGAAACTGGAGCAGCTGAATGTTGACAGGTGACTTGAAATTGTGATGATGACAGTTATAACCCAGTGTCGTGCAACAGCATTTTAACTGAGGCTCGTTTTCCCAGTCTAGATATCAAGGAATGTAAAGTCTTTTATATGATAAATTGGACAACAGGGTTGTGTTGGGGGTGGAGGCTGAGTGGGTGTGAGTGAGGGGTGAAGGGTGGTAGGAGGTGTGCATACAAGTCTGTAGGTATTAACCAGTTGATGTACACTTATCGAAAAGAAGTTTATAAAAACTAGGAAAGAAATTTAAAAGACCAGGAAAACAAGGGAGGAAGGAAGGAAGGAACGAATGAAGGAAGGGCAGAGGGGGGAGAGAGGGAGGGAAGGAGGGAAGGAAACAGGATGATGGGAAAAGAGGAATAAATTACAATGTTATTGACAACCACTTGACCATGGGCAATAATAGTCCTTTTTAAAGAACACAAAGCTGATACTGACAGCCTAGAAAATTAACTCTTATCACCATATGGAGTCTTAGAAAGTTCTTTTCCAGGGATATTGAGTCCTGGCTAAATGAAGAATATTGTCTCAAAGCTCCTTTATTTTTGTCTCCTGGCAGCATTGCTGTTAACTTCTAGGAGCCCTCCATTACTAAAACCCAGAAGTCATCAAGGTCCAGCAACCTGAGTTTACCACACGTATAGGTTCCACAAAGTGGGAGGAAAACTTTTAAACATCACTGACACAATCTCTGAACATAGTGCTGGGCAATAACTGGTTAACCCAAACAAGAACAGTTTCTTCAGTACTAAGTGGGGAACAGAGGACAAGCTTGATGCCCTGAAGTGAAATGATTGGCAGCCAAGGACACACACACTCCTCCAGCAGATTATTGTAAAATGTGAGTAGAAGCTGGCTGATCATTTGGAAAATGGGGGCATTTTAGGGGACATTTAGGGGGTAAGTCTTGAAGGAGAGTGGTTAGGGATCTAGGTGATTAGGGATTCAAGGATCACCCAGCTGATGAAGAGTAAGTGTTACAGGATTGCAGGGTTCTTGTCTCATAGAGTCAGAAAATGAATCTCGCAGACACAAAAGGGTGAAGCAAAGTGAAAGTTTATTAAGTGAAGATGAGAACAGAAAGGAAAGAAAAAGGCTCTCTAGAGTAAGCAGAGTCCTGAGTGGGTTGCCACTGTGGGCTTTTACTGGCAGTCTTTTTTGAGAACTCACCAGGAAGCTTGAGGCCTTGGAATTCTGGTGCTGTCTTGGTTTGAGCAAGGACTATCGATAACATTCTTTTTATTATTATTATTATTTATTTATGATAGTCACAGAGAGAGAGAGAGAGAGAGAGAGAGAGAGAGAGAGAGAGGCAGACACACAGGCAGAGGGAGAAGCAGGCTCCATGCACCGGGAGCCCGACGTGGGACTCGATCCCGGGTCTCCAGGATCACGCCCTGGGCCAAAGGCAGGCGCCAAACCGCTGCTCCACCCAGGGATCCCTATAGATAACATTCTTAATGGTTTACTGCTTTGAGATCTGGTTAGTTTCTGTGATTATGGTGTAGCTGCCAAAAAAAAATATACTCCTTAACATCCAGGGCCAGGTGGTCTGCTTTGTTCCCTTATCTCTGGTTTTGTCCACCTCAATATTTCTCCACATTTGGGATTTCTTTGAGCTTCCTCAGAGGATTTAGGGCCTACTTTCTCTTCCTGCCTATATCTTAACCCTTTCCTTACTTGTAAAGGGGGGCCCATTTCTACTCCTGCAGATCTGTTTATCATTCAGTACCTCTCTTTTCATTGAAATTTAAGCCTCTGAACAATTAATATGAAGAAAGGGCTGATTATCCAGGAAATTGACTTTTCCGGAGGTAGATGCTCAAATGGAGAAGATCAGGTATAACCTAAGAAGTTCTAGAGGACATTTCAAGGCTCCTTTGGACCCATAAATCTAGAGTTAATTTCCTTTCAACCAGCTTACTGGATTCTTAATACAATTTGAAAATTAGAATTCAGAAATGTTAAAATATAGCCAGGCCTGAGTTTTATGGAAACTGCTTTCGGAAAACATGCCATTCTCAGCCTGTTAGTAATTAGAAGTAATTATTAAACTGCTTCTGGCATAGGTGAGGGTTCTATATTGCCTTAGAAGTCACATATTAAGTGGTTCATGGTATACCTTGGTTTGCTCACCTAAGAATGAGGAATAATTTAAGTCAATAACATCAAAGTAAAAGATATAAAAGGAAAATTAAATTTTCAAATAATGGCTCCAAATGTCATTAAAAACTAATGGGGTTGCAAGAGGTAAATAAAAATGCAATCTGTTTGGTGTTGAGTGTTTCTTGCAAGCTCATTAAGCATTTGTTTCTTAAGCTTGCTCTGTAGAATGTTAATGCCAGGAAGCTAATGCAGTGAGATCTGAGGTCTTGGGGGGCAAGGAGAGGCTTGCTTCTTCCCAGGAAGTCTGGCATTCTCAGAAGATGCCACTACTTCTTTTCAGAGGACCCGAGTTGTATGCATTGTTTAGATTTTGCTGTATATTTTCTTGGTGAGGTTTACACAGTTCTTTCTTAGGGAAAAAAAACAAAAACCAAAGAAACCTGATGGAATGTACAGAATCAGTGAGTCCAGGGAAGTTCAGATTTTGCTACGTGAGGTGCTTTTCATTGGGGCAGAAATATTAATTAGGCAGTAGTGACACCACCTGGTCTTCCTGGGAATCTTCACTCAATCAATTCATTGGAAAAATGGACATGTTTTTATTGCATGTATTTAAACTGTGTTAGGCACAGTAAATACTACATAGGAAATGGAAGGGCCCTGATCTTGAGGGGTTTATTATCTTAGGAATATACAAAACATATATATATGCCTTCTCTACCCAACCTCCTCCAGCCCTCACTCCAGAAATTCTGATTCAGGAGGTTAGGAGTGGGAGTGAGGTCCTGGCATCTGTACTTTTTTTTTTTTTCCTTCTGAGAATTCCAATGATCACTTGGGTATGGGAAGTGAATCTGGCCAACACTGACTGATAACATACCTGGAGAAATTATTGAGAACTGAGAAAACCAAAGGACCAGAAGAATTCAGAGTAAATAAGATCAAGGTTAGCTGGGGTAATCAGAGAAGCTTCCATGAGGGGGAGGTAATTGCAGATGTTTGTAGAAAAGCAGAGAGATTAAAAAATAACAACATTAATAAGGTAATAAATGCAAGGAGATACTCCAGGAGAATGAGAAGGCATTTTGTCCCCTATATGTGCTGTTTAATAATCTAATTCTCCAATTTAATTTCAGTTTCTATTCCAGGTTCTTAGGGAACCAATGAAATATTCTCTAACCTGTGCTTTCAATACCTAGTGTAATCAGATTTCCCCTGATTTTACCAAATGTCTCAGTCAGAGTATGGTCAGAGAAATAGAAACCAGTTCTGTTTCAAATAGAGGGAATTTATTTTATTTTTAAAAAATATTTATTCATGAGAGACAGAGAGGCAGAGATACAGGCAAAGGGAGAAGCAGAGAGAGAGAGAGAGAGAGAGAGAGAGAGAGAGAGAGGCAGAGACACAGGCAGAGGGAGGAGAACCAGGCTGCATGCAGGGAGCCCGATGCGAGACTCGATCCCGGAACCCCAGGATCACGCCCCGGCAGGCGCTAAACCGCTGAGCCACCCCAGCGTCCCAAATAGAGGGAATTTAATGCAAATCTTGGTTGTATGGCTGTTTGAAGAGATGGAAAAGCTAAGGAGAAAAAGCAAGGAGCTTGAGAAGGAAAAAGGAGAAAGAATAATATCTAGAGATAAGTGTGTATCTGTAGTAAGCAGCTATCAATGCTAGGGATTGGGGGAATAAAGGGAAAAAAGGGTTGTTATAAAAACTCAAGAGCAAGTTTCTAGGGGTTCTATGTAGCCAATGCTAGGACTGCAGACATTGGTCTCCCTGGCCAGTACAGGGACCACCAGAGAAGAGCAGTTACAGCAGAAGCTTAGATCACTGACAGTCTGCAGCTATTTCCAGAAACACCAGCAGAAGCAATAAAATGTGAGAAAGAAATAATGTTTCTTTCTCTTGCCAGAATTGAACAGAAAACCAGTTACTGGGGGGGGGATTTTGGGGAATGTAGCTTATAGATATCAAAACCTGCCAATGCAGAATAGATGGAAGAAGGTAAGTATGGGGCTGAGGGGCGACAGATAACTGACATACCAAGTTAAATGAGTCAAGATATACTTCCTTCGGGAAGACAGATAAACATGCCTTGGAGGTTATGTATGATTGCCAGCCGATATTAGTACTAAAATAGGTCTAAGTCTTCTCTAACAGTCACTTGGCAGCTCAGTCCAAATAGAGAAGAATTGTGTGATTTGATGAATACTGTATGAACTTGCAGCTCTTCTCTTGGCTTTTTTTTGCATTAACCTGATTTCACCCACCCATCCATCTACCCATTTACTTATCGATCCGTCTGGTTAGCGCCTGTTATATGCTAGACACTGTAGTAGGCCCTGGGGATCCTAAGATAATGCCATAAAGCCCTCCATAACTAGCTTCCAAGCCTGACATGAAGTGAATAAATTTGACAGTCAAAAAAATACTGTAAGTAGTAATCATCTCATTTATTCTTTATGCTTTTCAGAGTACTTTCTAATCTTCTAAAAATTTTTTAAAATTTTTTTTAAAAATTTATTTATGATAGTCACACACACAGAGAGAGAGAGGCAGAGACACAGGCAGAGGGAGAAGCAGGCTCCATGCACTGGGAGCCCGACGTGGGACTCGATCCAGGGTCTCCGGGATCATGCCCTGGGCCAAAGGCAGGCGCCAAACCGTTGCGCCACCCAGGGATCCCTCATCTTCTAAAATTCTTATAGAATATTTTTAAAAATTTCATATTGAACATATTTTTATTTCCCACCCACAAATGTTCCCATGAAAATTGTATATCATTTTTAAAAAAGATTTTATTTATTTATTCATGAGAGACACAGATATAGAGTAAGAAGCAGGCTCCCCGTTGGGAGCCTGATGCAGGACTCGATCCCAGAATATGACCTGAGTTAAAGGCAGATGCTCAACCACTGAGTCTCTATATCACTTTTTTTTTTTTTTTGTAAGGACACTGACACTTTTATTGTTAAACTCCTTTTTGACGAATTGGTTTTTTCTTCTACCAAGGGCTGTCTCTTTTATATTTGTAGGACTCAGTAGTACTACCCTTCCAAAGACTGTTTGTTCTGTGACAGTTTCTATCTTTCTATGTTTTTCTTCCAAATTGTATGGCCTTTTGACTCTTGGGTTTGTCCATTTTCTTCCATCATTTTCACCAGCTGGCTCTTGCCAATCAATCAGAGACAGATTTTGAGAGATTAGACAGTGCTGTGAGTCCCTCTCTCCAGCCCTACTCTTGGGAAGGTCTTGGCTCTCCTGTCCCAGAACTTTGTATTGAAGCAAGTCTACTATATGCTTTCTACTAGTTCCATTTTATTTCATTGTCTTTAAAAAATCTTAACTAAAAAAATAAATAAATAAAAAATCTTAACTATGTTTGTATTTTATTGATAATGACCAGTGTTTCTTAGAGTGTTTTAAATGGACCATCTATTTCTGAATCACCAATGGAGCTTATTAAATATGCAGACTCTTTGGCCAATTCTATTCCTACTGATTTATAATCTCTGATGTGTAGCCCAGAAGTACACGTTTAACAAACTCCCTGGATGACTGTGAGAGAAGACAGAAGAAGCACTGTGGATGCTGGGGTGGCTCAGTCAGTTAAGTGTCCACCTTTGGCTCAGGTCATGATCTCAGGGTCCTGGGATTGAGACTCATCATTGGGCTCCCTGCTCAGCGGGGAGTCTGTTTGTCCCTCTCCCTCTGCTTCTCTCACCCTCACCCCCATGCCTGGGCTTTTGCGCTTATCTCTCTATCTCTCTCTCAAATAAATAAATAAATAAATAAATAAATAAATAAACTTTAAGAAAGAAGAAGAAATGACATTTTCCTTCTCACCTTCTTTGGTTCTTTTGAAAATATTATCATCTTTGGTAGAATAGTGTCTTACCAGAGTTCACAGATGGGCGGTAGTGATTTGAAGTTTGCCCCCTAATTCCTGAAGTCACTTTGAACCAGTTATAACCTTTCTTCTCTCAGTAGCATACAGCCAAGATGCTTTCTAGATACGCAATCTTGTCCCAAAATATTCCTGTGGAACAGAGCAGATATTGATGTCAGGCTTTGTTTTTTTTTGTTTTTTTGTTTTTTTTAAAGATTTTATTTATTTATTCATGAGAGAGAGAGAGAGAGAGAGAGGCAGAGACACAGGCAGAGGGAGGAGCAGGCTCCATGCAGGGAGCCTGACATGAGACTGGATCCCGGGTCTCCAGGATCACGCCTTGGGCTGAAGGCGGCGCTAAACCGCTGAGCCACCCGGACTGCCCTGATGTCAGGCTTTGGATGGTGGAAATGGGGCTCAGAAAGAATCAGGGACTAGTTGAAGGTCACCTAGCTAGTTAATTCTATAGCTGAGATTGGAACCCAGGCCTCCTGGGACCCCTTTACCTTGTCTTTCTTTCTTTCTTTTGATTGGTATTAGTGCTACAAGACATACAGGTATACTTGATTCCACCCTTTGCAGTGCACCATGACATATATTTGAATATTGGCCCTTTTTCTCGTGCCTACCTTTTGCAAAAGTAGAGTGACGTCTTTTCTTCAAGAGCAAAAAGATGCTTGAACATGTCTCTATTATCACCAAGGCCACTGTGAATTAACATAGTTTATTCTCTGAGTGGTGCTGACTGCAAATGGAGGGGGGATGGCACACCCTGATGTGAAGCAAACAGTTAGGATAATTTCAAGGTCCACTGAAGTAGCAGAAAACAAGTCAGCTGCCACCATCGAGTAGAAATGAAGCAACCCAAGGTTAGCTCCCAGAACCTGAAATCTCATCAACTCAAAACAGCTTATAAGCATTTACATGTTTATTCTTCCATCTCTAGATAATTTGCACTAAAAGAAGGGATGGATGTGGTCAATCTTCCAAAATGCCTGATAATTCCAAAGTCATTTAGATTTGGCTTTGCACCATGTTTTTATGTTGAGTATTTGAATTTGGGCTTACTGTATTCTGAGAAATTACAATATTTTAAATAACGAGAACACTGCAGGGAGAACCAGGCAATAATTTCTGGCTTTCTCATTCTGCCTCTTGATTTAATACTTCTTCCTCTTTCTGGTCCATAGTAGGAGTGGTGGGTGATCTGTCATTGCACCAATTAAAATTGAATCTCTGTTTTTGTTTCTGGCTTTCTCTCACATATATAATTATTATATTTATTTCATAGGATTGATGTGGGTTACTAGATAAAATGTATGATGCCCAGGTAAATTTTAATTTCAGATGAAAAACAAACAAATTTTTAGTATAAGTACATTTCAAATGTTTCAGATAAATAATGAATAACTTTTAGTATAAGTATGTTCCAAATAGTTCAGATAAACACTGAATAATTGCATTTCAGACATGTTTATACTAAAAAATTATTCAATATTTATCTGAAAGTCTAATTTAATAGGCATTGTGTACTTTTATTTTCTAAACATGACGGCTGTTTGGATTAGGAATTACATGAGATAATATGTGCACAATATCTGGCACATAGTAAATGTTCAGTAAAGATGCATTAAAATTATGTTCATAATTGAGCTTATGTAGACCCCAACAAATAATAATAATTAGTATTTACATAATACTGTACTATTTCCAAAGCTTCCTTGTATTCATGACTATTCTGATCCTCATAATGACTCTCTGGTAATGTCCATTTATCTGATGAAGAAATTAAGCCTCATAACATTAGGTTTTAGTGACTGCAGAGTAATCCACACTATGCTATTCAATCTTTTGCTTCATAGACATGTAGTTTTGAACACTTGCGTCATTTCCAGTCATTGCTACTATAAATATTATTCAAATGAACATCTAAGAGTGCAACTTTTTTTTTTTTGCATCTATGTATAAGCTTTTTAGGTCAGAGACCATAAAACTGTTGTGTTCGCCATCTCACAACCAAAAATATTGCTCAGTACATATTTCCTTAATGAATGCAGTTTCCAGATTGTTGTCAGGTTCTTCCAATGATGAAAATAGCAGTAATATTAATATCCTCTTATGATGCACTAGCTGTATTCTGGGTGGCTTAAATTTACTGATATAATCTTCATACTACTTGGTGAAATAGGTACCATTATTACCCCACTTTATGGTGAGGAATCAAAGCACAGAGAAGTCAGGCATTTTATTTTCTTGCCTAGTTGTTTGGCTAAATAAGCAGTAGAACTGGGAGACAGTTTCAGGTTGACCTGGCTCACAGCCTGCATTCTTGTCCATTGCATGTTCAGCCTCCAGCAATGGAATCAATGACTCCATGAACATGCACATTTGTAAGCATCTTGATGCACATTGCCAAAATGCTTTCCAGAAAGATTGCAAGTGTAGACTCTTCTAGCAGGAATTCATGAATGTCTTAACACAGCCTTGAGTATTCTCATTAAAACTTTATTTTCATATCTGATAGATAGGAAATAGTATTTACTAGTTTTTAAACTGTACTTTGACTACAAAAGATTGAGCTTTCCCCCCCATATGGTTTAAGAAATTTTGTTTCTTCTTTTATTAGGTGTATATTTACATCCATACACTTTTGCATTTTAGTGCTAAACCAATTGCATGAGTTGTCATTGTTGCACATGGCTTAAAAAATCAAATTTGCTGATCTTTCAGTTTTGTATTTGGATCTTTGTCTTGTGAAGTTTAACTGTAAAGAGAGGGAAGTGTGTCAGTCTTGTTTTTTTGTGATTTCTTTTGTTGTTTTTGTACTTAGCATATTGGTCCAGCATTTTAAACTGGAAGCCATTAAACTATAAGCCATTGCTTTTTCAAAGGCTTTATTTAAAAAAACTATCTTCAGCCTCTGAAAGTTCTCTTCAAATTCTCCTAACATTTGAGATGCTTGATACCTAAGAGATGGTCAGTTTTTCTTTCTGAAACTTTCCCTGCAGACACCTTTCCCCCCTGACTTCTGAGACGGAACTGTTTGCCCCTCCTTCAGGGACAATCTCTCCAGTAGTATTATGTCTGAAGATATTTTTAAAAAAAAATCCAGATTACTAATCCAGCTGTTCTGAATGACAGTAATAAGGCTTTATATTCTGTCTGGTACTTTAGCACACTTCAGCACTTCTCCCATAAGTGACCTCAGCAACTCTGTGAAGCTCCCAGCTCAGGTATTCTCTCCCTTTTTCAGATGAAGGATCAGGGATTAAGGAGTTAAGTGACCCAAGGTCACTGAAACTCATGTAGCTCTCACGGCAACCCAATTATTCTAACACCTACTCTTGAGATCTTTTCACTACTCCAAAGTTTGTTTGTTTTTAAAATGACTTACTCTTAAGCAAGCTAAATACAATGTCATTTTCCTTTCAAGTATTGGTGTTTAGAAGGTTCTGAAATGTTGGGCTCATATCAGAATGTTATCACTTGAGGACTGGAAACTCTCTAAGCATTTGGTTTATGTGCATTTTTTTAAAAAAGCCAATAAACGGGGTAAGGGGATGGGGTGACCTGGTGATGGATATTAAGATTGGGATGTGATATGACATCACTGACCTCTACCTCTGAAATCAGCAATACACTATATGTTAATTAATTGAATTTAAATTTAAAAAAGCCAACAAACAATGATATGCATATTCTGTTACAATTGAAGCAAACCTTTTCTTTTTTTTTTATAAATTAATTTTTATTGTTCAATTTACCAACATACAGAATAACACCCAGTGCTCATCCCGTCAAGTGTCCCCCTCCGTGCCCGTCACCCATTCACCCCCACCCCCCGCCCTCCTCCCCTTCCACCACCCCTAGTTCATTTCCCAGAGTTAGAAGTCTTTATGTTCTGTGTCCCTTTCTGATATCTCCCACACATTTCTTCTCCCTTCCCTTATATTCCCCTTCACTATTATTCATATTCCCCAAATGAATGAGAACATACACTGTTTGTCCTTCTCCGATTGACTTACTTCACTCAGCATAATACCCTCCAGTTCCATCCACGTTGAAGCAAATGGTGGGTATTTGTCGTTTCTAATGGCTGAGTAATATTCCATTGTATACATAAACCACATATTCTTTATCCATTCATCTTTCGATGGGCACCGAGGCTCCTTCCACAGTTTGGCTATTGTGGACATGGCTGCTAGAAACATCGGGGTGCAGGTGCCCCGGCGTTTCATTGCATCTGAATCTTTGGGGTAAATCCCTAACAGTGCAATTGCTGGGTCGTAGGGCAGGTGTATTTTTAACTCTTTGAGGAACCTCCACACAGTTTTCCAGAGTGGCTGCACCAGTTCACATTCCCACCAACAGTGTAAGAGGGTTCCCTTTTCTCCGCATCCTCTCCAACATTTGTTGTTTCCTGCCTTGTTAATTTTCCCCATTCTCACTGGTGTGAGGTGGTATCTCATTATGGTTTTGATTTGTATTTCCCTGATGGCAAGTGATGCAGAGCATTTTCTCATGTGCATGTTGGCCATGTCTATGTCTTCCTCTGTGAGATTTCTCTTCATGTCTTTGAAGCAAACCTTTTCTTAAAGAGGCACTTGCAGTTGTACTTGATTTTTCTCATACCCTCACACACTAGAAAGCTAAGTATCTTCTGATTATCTTTTGTATCAGCCACAAGATGGTACCCTTGCACAGCCTAGAGAGAGCCTGGGTCAGACGTGGGAGAATTCAGAGAATCCAATAGAAAGGAGATTCATCTTAGGTTAAAGGTGGCATGAGCATACAAATCTTGCCTTTATATTCTAAAATAGACAAAAAAAAAATAGACCAAAGTTGTTCTCCTTCATTAAAGGTAAAAAGGAATTTGTATATCCTGTAAATTGACATGCCCCTTTTCTTTATACCCATGCTCTCACCCTACAAAAAAGCCAAGGTTTTTTTGTTCTACAAGAACATTTGGATCTCCTTCACTTCTACTGAAGGGGAAATGTGGAATCAAGTAGGCTTGATTGAAACCCCCCTTCCCTTCAAACCTGGGAGTATTCCTTCTCCTTTAGAGAGTGCTGACTGTAGCGGTCAGAAGGGATTTGAAATTCAATTTTGCAAAATGGTAAATGACTAAGAATAGTGTGTCCTGTCAGGAGAAGATGGGATTTACCTTGAAGATCAAGCAGAGAGAGCAATCAGAATATTATTTATGATAACAGTTAGAGCTATGCAGGTCTATCACACGGGAGAATGCTCAAAATGGAGTAAGTTAAGAAATGGATTTCAGAACAGTATATTCGGTTGTGTTTGCATGTGTGTGTATGTTTGTGTCGATAAATAAATAACAGTGGTTCTTTCTGAAAAATGTAGCTAACCTTACTTTTTTGACCTTTGAGGGTTCTCTACATTTTCTGTAATAAGCCTTTTTTGTGTATGCGATCACTCATCTAGGAGATGAGAAGGCTCTGTTACCAACAAAGGTCTCATTTCAATCCTCACATGGGGTAGGTGTGATGCCTGGATTGACAGCCTCATCAGAATGAGGGAGGAAGAGTAATTCCCCAAGAAAGGGATGCCATGTGTAAGCTTGGCTTGAACAGGCCCAGCTGTCTTAAGGGCTTTAGGCTGGGCCTGTGTGAGATATTTTTTTAGGAACTGGTCAGTAATTGGTTGAAAGGCCTATGTTAGCCCTAGTATTGGTTCTTTGAAAATGTACTAGGAGGTGGGAGTTTCAGCATTGCCAAAGTTGACTACCAGCACTTTCCATCTTTTTCCTTTGGAGGGATGGATAGAGTAGAAAGTGGATCATAGAGGGTTTTGTTCTAAATAGGTATTGCTTCAGAGAAGGGGAGTTGTTTTAACTCACTTTGTAGCTGTTCTTGGAGTAGAAATACTTGGCAGTTGCAGCATCTCATCAGAAATCAGTATCACTGGGGCAGGTCCTTCTCTGGACATCAGTAGAAAATTAAATAACAGAGGTATATATTTGTTTTTTTTAATATTTTATTTATTTATTTATTCATGAGAGACAGAGAGAGAGAGAGAGAGAGAGAGAGAGAGGCAGGCAGAGACATAGGCAGAGGGAGAAGCAGGCTCCATGCAGGAAGCCCGATGTGGGACTTGATCCTGGGACTCCGGGACCACGCCCTGAGCCAAAGGCAGACACTTAACCTCTGAGCCACCCAGGCATCCCAATAGAGGTATATATTTGGACAGAGATTTCACATATTACCTGAAATCACCCTTACCTGTTCATTCATTGTGAGACGTGAAATGTACATCAAGTGTACATACATGATGTAAATTATTCGGTAGTTACAGTTTGGAAATCCATGTTTTTCTCCAGATAAGGAAAAATAATTAATTTCACACTGAGTATTAGGAAGTCTTTTATAGAGGTGCCTGGGTGGTTCAGTTGGTTAAGCATCTGCCTTCAACTCAGGTCATGATCCCTGGCTCCTGGGATCAAGCCACATTGGTCTCCTTGCTCTGCAGGGAGCATGCTTTTTCCTCACCTGCTCCCCCTACATATGTGTACTTTTTCTCTCTCTCTGTCAAATAAATAAAATCATAAAAAAGTCTTTTATAAACCCCAGAAAGAGAATTGGTTCAGGGCTTGTACATAACATTTATATGATTCAAACTGATTATTCTTCTGAATTGAGCTGGGCCTCAGAAACCTATGCAGTTTCAACAGTTTTTCATCCTAGAGCAGTGGTTCCTAAAGGCTGATTTGTGGATAACCTGTATCAGAATCACATGGAAGAGCTTTAACCATCCCCTCTCCCCACAGTCCACTTCCAAATTCTGGTTCAGTAGGTCTTCAGTGGGCCCCGAGAATCCCAAACTCTTCAGTGACTCTGAAGTTGGAATGGACTGCTGGCCCAGACCACAGGGCATGGGAGCTGCTAACTGCTCCTCTTCTGTGTTTAATGCAGCGGGCAGTCAGTGACATCTGAGAATGTTGTCCTGCCTTCCCCAGGTCCCGTCATGCTAGCAAAGTCCAGTTTCATGTAAGTAAGTAGCTTTTCAAAAACTTGTAAATCACAGGACCCCATGTTTTCATAGGCTTGGAATTTAGGGAACACAGAAACCACTTTTACTGAGGGTTGTGCCTAGTTCTGAGATGTGGCCTTTAATAATCCATTTCTTTCTGGTACATTTTTTGCCTTCTGCAAGCATTTATGAAGTGCTACTATTAGGAGTGACTGCATGAGCTACTGAGGTGGATAGAAATATTAGCCATCATTCCTTGCCCTGAGAATTCACTGCCCATCAAAGCCTGGGGAAGGATGGTGGAGTCCTACACTGCATGGAGTGACATCTGCCAGGGTGGGTGGTGGTGATGAGGAGTATGTGTGGAATAATGGCATGGGGATCCCTCAGGGCTTAGATGAGCTGTCAGGATTTTAGTGCTTTCCCCAATTATTGACTCCATTTTTAAGGTTCTCTAGGAAAATCATTTATTTTAGCAGGTAACGTCCCCTCCAAGCAAATACTGCTTGTAAAAAGATTTCCTGCTTTCAGTTACCAATCTGCTAAATAAGTTAAAACTAGGAGGCTTCCTTAAAGCAACTTCCTAAAGTCTAGTAATACATGCAAACTCTGTGTGATTTTCCTTTTTTTATGGGAGGGTTACTGTACATGGGTGGCCTAGTCCATGAATGCCCCACTGTATTTCATTAAATCTTGACTACAACCTCTAACTCTGTCTCTGAGGCAGCCTACAAAAGCAGGATGTGTCTAGTGGCTCTTGCAGTTGGTGATACACCTGCTGGAAGCCACTGGTAGACTTGCTGCCTCTTTCCTAACTATGTGGCTGGATCCATCCCCAAGAGGGTCCTCATCCCACCTCCATCAGCATACACTGCCTGGCGTGATGAGGTCTGCAACTCTTATTTCTCCTGGGCTGGGATGTGCCTCTCTCTCTCTGGGTAGTGTTGGTTCATTTCTGTCAACGCTGTGTTCCTTGTGTGAAAGGCTCTGGATTGGAGAGGAAGGATCTTGTTCTGAATTCTACTACTGGAAATAACAATTTAGTCTTCAATCAGACCAAAACACAACTCATAGTAGGCACCCTAGTAAGCCTTCCCTTCTCCTTTGTAAGTGTAATTTGAGGTTAGGTGGTAATCACTATAGTAAGTGGTTCCTTTTTGCCTGTGAAGGGTCAGCTACATAATTTGGGGGGCTCAGTGCAAAGTGAGAGTGCAAGATCCATTGGTTTAAAAAGCAGGAAAATAGTGCCATGAAAGTTACTAAAATATAACACTTTTTAATTTCTTCTGTAGTTTCTCTGGATTTGTAATGGTGTTTTATTTTTTATTTATTTATTTATTTTTAAAAATTTTTTAATAATAAATTTATTTTTTATTGATGTTCAATTTCACAACATACAGAATAACACCCAGTGCTTATCCCGTCAAGTGCCCCCCTCAGTGCCCGTCACCCATTCACCCCCACCCCCGCACTCCTCCCCTTCCATCACCCCTAGTTCGTTTCCCAGAGTTAGGAGTCTTTATGTTCTGTCATGTAATGGTGTTTTAAATTTAAATTAGCTATTAATGTCATTCTAAGCAATGAAAAATTAAAGGTTTAAATTATTAGCATGAATTTTACCATTTTTTATTACATCATATAATGCCAGTTTTATTTATTTTTTTTAAAAAAATTTTTTTTGTTTTATTTATTTATGATAGGCACACAGTGAGAGAGAGAGGCAGAGACACAGGGAGAGGGAGAAGCAGGCTCCATACACCGGGAGCCTGACGTGGGACTCGATCCCGGGTCTCCAGGATCGCGCCCCGGGCCAAAGGCAGGCGCCAAACCGCTGCGCCACCCAGGGATCCCCCTTTTTTTTTTTTAATTTTTTTTTATTTATTTATGATAGGCACACAGTGAGAGAGAGAGGCAGAGACACAGGGAGAGGGTAATGCCAGTTTTAAATGTAAATATGAGAGTGTTTAACTTGTGTGCAGAATCAGTGTAGTTATATACAGTTTGTGTTTCATAGCTCGTACATGCAATGTACTTTGTTCTTACCAGAACAGTAGCATCACTGCACAAAGCTAATGCAGCTTAATTTTACTTCTCAATATGTGCACATTCTGCAGCATTCTCTCCTGATAAGTAAGGAAGAACTTAAAAGGAACTCAGGTTTCCCTACTTTTCCCTTTCCTTCTATGGCATCATTTTCAGCATAAGTGGTTGGCTGATCCTGGGAAGTAACATGGTTAAGAAAGAAGACATAGAGTCCTTGGTCATTTGTATTTCTCTCTTCTTCCTACATTCAAAGTAGATTCTTGTTCAAGTGGAAAGAGTGGCCTCTCTAAGGTGTCAGTTTATTCAACTGTAGATGTAACAAGCTCACCTTATACTCAGTTTGAGTCTTCCTGAACTTCTATGCATCTAGATTTACCAGAATTATGTACTCACAGGACATCACAAATGTCATATGCAAACCCAACAGCCAGAAACAGCAGCAGACATGCATGTTGTATATGTCTCCTCCACTCATGCTTACACTGCATTGTTCCATCAGATTTCACTTACATAACAAGTTCAAAGATAAAAGTATTATGGTTCAAAGAACTAAATGTGCGACCTAAAGCATAAAACTAGAAAAAAACATTGGCAGAAGTCTCTTTGACATTGGCCTTAGAAGTATATTTATAGGGGATCCCTGGGTGGCGCAGGGGTTTGGCGCCTGCCTTTGGCCCAGGGCGCGATCCTGGAGACCCGGGATCGAATCCCACGTCGGGCTCCCGGTGCATGGAGCCTGCTTCTCCCTCTGCCTATGTCTCTGACTCTCTCTCTCTCTCTGTGTGACTATCATAAATAAAAAATTAAAAAAAAGTATATTTATAGATCTGTCTCTGTAGGCAAGGGAAACAAAATCTAAGGTAAATTATTTGTACTTCACCAAAATTAAAAGCTTTTGCACAGTGAAGGAAACCATCAACAAAATGACGAGACAAACTAACGTATGGGAGAAGATATTTGCAAGCGATATATCCAGTAAGGGATTAATATTAATATCTAAAATATGTGAAGAACTTACATAACTCAATACCAAAGAAACAATTAAAAAGTGGGCAGAGGAACTAAATAGACATTTATCCAAAGGAGACATCCAGATGACCAACAGACACATGAAAAGATGCTTAACTTCACTAATGCTAGGGAAATGGAAGTCAAAATCACAGTGGAGCTATCTCCTTACCCCTGTTAGAATGGCTAGTATCAAAAAGACAAGAAATAATATGTGTTGACAAGGATCTAGAGAAAAAGGACATTGTACATTGTACATTGTACATTGTTGGTGAAAATGTAACTTGGTGCATCCACTGTGGAAAACAGTATGGAGGTTCCTCAAAAAATTAAGAAGTACTATCTAGGAATTCTACTACTGGATTTTTACCCAAAGAAAATGAAAACACTAATTCAAAAAGATACATGCACTCCTATGTTTATTGCAGCATTATTTACAGTAGTCAAGATATGGAAGCAACCCAAGTGTCCATCTATAGTTGAATGTATACAGAAGATGTAGTATGTGTGTGTGTGTACACACACACACACACATAATGGAATATTACTCATAGAAAAGAATGACATCTTTCCATGATGGACCTAGAGGATATTATGCCAAGTGAAAAAAGTCAGAGAAAGACAAATACCATATGACTTCACTTATATGTGCAATGTAAAAAGCAAAATTACCAAAAAAGGCAGAAATAGATCCATAAATATAGAAAATAAAATGATGGTTTCCTTAGGGGAGGAGATGAGAAGATGGCCAAAATGGGTGCAGTGAGGTGGGGAGTATAGGCTTCCAGTTTGGGAAGGAGTAAATCGTGGAGACAGAAGGTACAGCATAGGGGGTATAGTCAGTGGTATTGTAATAGCATTGCATGGTGATGAATGGTAGCTACACTTGTTAAGTATAGTATTAAGGTATATAATTGTCAAATCACCACCTGAAGCTGATGTAATATTATGTGTCAACTGCACTTCAATAACAAAAAAGAAACTTACAAACAAATTTCAAGGTGGCAACAGCAGAATATTAAACCAAGCCCAGGCCCTGTGGAGCATAGGCCCTCTGCAGCTGCATAGGTGCTATACTCAAGAAACTTGCGTTTATGAATTCTTTCTAGATTAATTCTTTCTATCTTGGTGGCTGACACTCCAGCCACCCTTCATAGCATAAGCAGGGCAGAATGGAAGTTCTGTAACTACATGTTCAAATAACAGGGATCTTGCAGAAGAGGGTGGGGAACAGGCCCCAGCACCAGACCTACCCATGGACGCTGGGCAAAATAGGGACTGAAACAGACCAGGTGCAGATATGTTTGGTCTTTTTTTTAAACTTTAAAAAAAATTTGAGTTCAATTAGCCAACATGTAAGTACAGTTTCAGATGTAGCATTTATCGTTTGTGTATAACACCCAGTGCTCACATCACGTTCCCTCCTTCATGCCCATCACCCAATTACCCCATTCCCCACTCTGCCTCTCCTTCAGCAGATATGATTTTAAAACAGGTACAGACAGGCAGAGTTGAGCATTCAGAGAAACACAGGTCAGTTCCTTCCATATTTATTGTGCAAGATACTGAAGGAGTCAGAGGCGGCCTGTACCTTCAGAGCAGAGGGTCAGGTCTTCAGGGAGACTTGAGTCAGGCAACAGATTTGAACTTCATTTTGGGAATGGGGAACCACTGAAAAGCATTAAGAGAGGTAACGTGGGGTTATTTCTGTTTTTATAAAGATGACTTTGGCCACAGGGTCTTAGTGAGCATGGCAGAGATACAGCAAGGGTGGGGTTCTTTGGAAGGCTGTAACAATAGTCCAAAGCAGAGTGGATCCTGATGAGAGGTCAGCAAGAAGGGGTGGCGGGCTGTCCCAACTGCATGTCTGGGCAGGGAAAAGCATGCGAGGACTGCTGTCACTTTGTGGACTGGACTGCAGCCTTTGGATGGGGGAGTGTCTAGAGCAAACAGACCACAGACAGCCTCAAAGGAAAGAATTAGCTGATGGAGGGAGGAGAGCCTGGGGCTTTGGGCAGAAGTGGTGTTCAGTAGAAGTGGGTTGCAGCTGGAAGGACAGTCTGTGAGAGGGATTCATGAACACTTCCAGACCATGCACTCAGGCTACTTAAATGCCTTCTGTCCCAATCCATCAGGATTTGTCTTGGGCACGCACTGAGTCAGCAGGTGGAAATATTGTATTTCTTCTAATGAGGAATGGAAGAGATGCCAAGCCTGGGAACCAGGCCCGACCAGTTTATGTATGCATCTTTCTAAGAACCAAACAAATTTTATTTTTTCTTATCATAGAAATTAGAATTTTAGACAATACAGATGAATGAAATGAAAAGTCAATGCAAAGTATAATTTCGCCTGTCCTGGGTCACTATTACCATTTGGGGACATGTACTTTTAGTAATTTATCTTTGCAGTTTCTCCCCTTAATTTACAAAAATGTGTGTCTTTTATGCTGAATATACTTTGGAGGACTTAAATATTTTACCTGTTGGAGTTTCACTTATTTGTTACTCCTATATATTCATATGTGCTTATATTAAATCTCCTTCTCTGGAAGCAGGACCAGGTCTACTGTTTATTTTTCGTTTCCCCACAGCATTCTAATTCCTTCTCCAGAATCTTGGTGAAATAAGAAGTCTTATTGACTTGAGATTAATTACCTTAGGGAATGTACATGGGGGATATGGTTGATCTCTATTTCTTAGTTGATAGCGCAATAAAGTCCTATATAAGCAACTAAAAATCTA
The DNA here is from genome assembly GCF_905146905.1 of Nyctereutes procyonoides. NCBI lineage: Eukaryota > Metazoa > Chordata > Mammalia > Carnivora > Canidae > Nyctereutes > Nyctereutes procyonoides. The sequence continues at coordinate 59,274,658 of NW_026575146.1, read as the reverse complement.
ACGAGAACCACAGAAGCACACGACCCTGAATGGTGATGGTGATGAGATGGTAAGCCATGGCTTAACGGGAAGGGTTGGAAGAACAGGACTGCTCATCATGGAAAAGTCTAAGGAAGTAATGCTGCTTACTTGTCTGAAGACTTGTGGAAAAAAGGACACTTTTTACTGATAAAGAAGCCCATGAGAATACTAACTTTTGAATAACCACTCTCTGCTATGGCTTTGTATTTTACTTCCTATGTCTAATTTTTTTCATACTCTCTCCATTTGTCTTCTGTAACGACATGGTTCCCTTTTAGTTGATGTTTGCATTTGGCCATGAACATAGTTCTTTATTAGATAAACTCTCTTTAGATCTAGTTCATGTTGCCAATTTGTCAATCCCAATCTTTTGGGACTTGGATTTGTTCAGTGAGCATCTAAGCCAACTCTTCTAGTTATATGCACTTGGTCAGCATACCATTTTATTATCCTCTATGTATAGATGAGATATAAGAACCTTAAGAAGGATTACTAGCCAAGTCCTTTTAGCTAAGGTGTATCAGAGCCTGGACTATGTCTGGGTCTTCTGATTCTCAGGCCAGTGCTGTTTTTCATGGCACCATACCCTCTCAAGACAATTTTTTCAATTTTTCTCTCTCTTTTTTAAACAAATTATTTATTTATTTGAGAGAGAGAGAGTACACAAGCAGGTTGAACAGCAGGCAGAGGGAGAGGGAGAAGCAGACTCACTACTGAGCAGGGTAGGACTCAATGTAGGGCTCGATCCCAGGACCCTAGGATCATGACCTGAGCCAAAGGCAGACACTTAACTGACTGAGCCACCCAGGCTCCCTCAAGACAATTTTGAATTTATGGTAGAACTTCTGGTTAGAAGCCTTAGACACAATGTAAAAGAGATTTTAGCTTTGAGTAATGCTTACAGAAGGAAATTGCAGCCAGTTCTTCTAGTGACTCTAGAGTTGGTGTTGTTGCTCTCATTTTATGGAGGAGAGGCCCAGGAAGGTTATTTTTAAGATCAGAGAGTAAACTGGGTTCTGTGTATCAGTTGTTAGAGAGCACAGTTAGGTTTGATAGATGTCTTTTCTTCCTGAGATTCTTAAAACATCTTTGGGAATACTTCTTTAGAAGACCTAGAAGAGTAGCTGAACAACCCATCAGGAGTTGTTGACATGGGAGGACCTCAAGGTCTGCTTCATGATACTAGAGAAATGTACAAAAACTCAAAGTTGAAACCTAATGTTCTTTCTGTTCTCTGCCTTGTGATACACTGTTGCTTTCTGGTTGGGAAAGCTCACTAGGCAGGGCTTCTCGGGATGACTTAGTTATTTTCTTTGGAGATACTGAGAACATCAAAAGAAATCCCTTTTAAAATGGAAGAACAAAAGCACTCACCGAAAAGAAATACCACCTAAAACCTGATAGAAATGATTTAAGGATTATTCATTATTTGATAATAGTCATGCTATATGATGCTTCATTGACATGAATAAACAAGAATTGACTGTGGTTGACTTTGGGCTGCTTAAGAGGAAGCATCACATGGTAGAAAGTTCATTAACTTTGGAATTACACTTGGGTGTGACTTCTGGATTTGACACATTCTCCCTTGTAGCAATGGCCAAGCCACATAAACCTCTCTGAATTTTACTTTCCTCACTGTAAATTTAAGATAACAGTACTTTCCTGGGTATATTAATATGTCACTTCTCTTTTCTCTTTTGGAATTTACTGCTTCAAACATATTCTCAATAAATATCTATAGTCTCTGCATTAGATGTGGAGAGTAAGGGTGTGAGCAATAGGCACAGAATCTACCCTTATAGAGAACATCTTTTAATGGGGAAGAAAGATATTAAAATAAGCAGTTACAATTGAGTGTAATGGGTGCCTAGGTAAGGAAACTCAGGATGCAAAGTTCAGACTGAACAGAGAGATAGAGTCTAGGAGCTTAAGAAAGGCCTCCAGGAGGAGGTGATATTTAAGTTAAATCTGAACAGATGGAGAAGATTTAGCCAGATGAGATGGGATGAAGGTGGAGAAGGGAAGTCACAGTTATTCCTAGTAGGAGCAGTGATCAAGGGTGAAAATACTGAAGGGAGAGAGTTCAAGAAATGTAAAGTGAGGGGGAGAGTGAGATTTGAGAGGTGGGCAGGAGATAGATCTTTAGAGGTTTATAAGCCATAGGTCATGATTTTGGAAGTTAATTTTAAGGGCAAAGGGGAATCATTGGAGACCTTTGAGTTTGTAATTTGCAATGTAATTTTTGTCAGCAAAATTAGAGGGCTGTAAGTATTAGCTCTTTGGAAGGGGGTAAAGGCAACTACTCAAATAAGCTGATAAGATTGCTCCAGAAAGTGCCTTCATCCTTTGTTCATAGAATTCAGGGATGTCTTTCTGCTGGAAAAGTGGCAGGACTTAGCCATTGTACTCCACCGCAAGAGGGAGCTAGTGATCTTCCATGGTCGTAATTTTCTGTTGGCTCACTGTCTAATGACAACATGGTAGCACTGGCAGTTGGTTCAACAGTTGGCCATTTTCCAGACACAGGGCCGTTATGGCAGTTGGTGGTTGGTAAATTCAGTCCCTGCTCTCTGTGCTCAACCATATGTCCAAACCCTACTGGCAGTCCTACTGCTGGAGCCTCCAGCCAGCTCAGAACAAAGACTTAGTCTGAAAAGGCCTCTCCCTGTCACCATCGCAATCACTTGAGCATTTATGCTCAAAACAGCTCTCTGACAGGAAAACGTTTGTGTTCCTCCGGAATGTGAAGGAAGGTTCATGGTTTTTAAAATTCATGAATTGCGTGGAATGGAACGTTCCTTCTCTTGAGTACAGGAAAGAAACAGAGGGGCTGTGTCTTCATGACACCCAAACTATGGGTCATCTCAGGCAGGAAAAATCTAGTCAAACCAATTATTTGGCATGGTATAGACCCTTTCCCTCCCATCCCAAGAAAAGGTTGTATATTTTTTTCACTTTTTAGCTTGTTGCATTGGATTCACTTGAGAGTATTCAGGTTTAGGCAACCAGTTGAAGAAATTCAGTATTTCTTTTTTTTCTATTTTAAATTATTTGAAGATAATTATTTGGGCTGGGTATATGATCAGAATAATCCAACTAAAAAATTCAGTGGTTTATTTTCTTTGTTTGGCTAAATACAACATAAGGATAGGATTGAGCCTTGGGAAATTGTGAAGTTTATTTTTAACTACGCTTATCATCCTGTATTCTCACTGGCCCCTTTGGCCTATTTCTTCATGTCTTCTGGTGCTCAGGACTCTTAGACCTAAGATCAGGCTTCAGTTCCCCACCAGAGCATTTCCTAGGACCTCTCCTGCCTGCTCTGTCAGTTTTCTCTCCTACACTTTTGAATGAAACCTTAGAGCTTCTGAGTTTGAAACAAAGAAATTTGATTACATTGGTTTACTATGAGATTGTAATAGACTCTAATGTGTGAATGTAGGAGCACCCAGCACTTTCTAGCTCCTTGACTCTGGTGGAGGGGGTTGGGTGTTGCATCCTAGATGAAAATTTTGATAGCCCAAATGAATACGTGGTGGTGGCATTTTAGATATTAAAAAAAAAGCACAAAGTAATTTCTCCCCTATATTCTGGAAAAGAGATCCTTTAGCAGTTGGTGGAGTGGGGTGAGCTGGAGCAGGACTTCTCAGCACTGTGAGTGGGTTGATCGTCTACATTCAATGCCGTTGTTGGAGTCTCAGCTTCTGTCCTTCCACGTGAACATGTCAGGGTGAAGAGATGCATCCTAGATTTTCATTACGTGTGATTTGATCTATCTTATCCACATATGGGCTTCTGAACATGCTTAAGCCATCTCTTAACTGCCTTCCCTGCCTCATACATGACACTTCACAGCATGCCAGTGGAAACCAGAACTACTGTTTAATGGTCGTGTCTGAGAGAGACCTGCACAGAGAGTCTTTCAATGAGGGAAGTTCCTCTTTTATAAAGAAATCATCTAGCAAGGACAGGGACCTTTTTTTGTAAGCTAAGAATCTCTCATTTCTTTTCATTCCAAAACTTTATAGTTTTCATATTTTAAAAGCAATACATGATAACATAAAGATATAAAATATATACAGGGTATAATAGAAAATGTAAAGAAGAAAATAGAACATCCCATTTTTAGAGAATAATCAGTGTTAAATTATTAGCATTTTGGAACATTTGGAACTTTTCAGATATTTTTCAGTGCATACACAGATATTTTTCAAGCAGAAATGAATGAAGTTGTATTATGGTTACTATTTTGTAACCTGATTTTATTCACTTAATTACATATTTTGAGCATGTTAATACCATCATTTTCATTGGAAGCACACAATCCTTTTGCCTGAAAGTACCATCATTAACTTAAGCAATATAACCACTCTCTTATGAATGGAACTTTACACTTAAAAATGACAAATATCGCACCTGAGGTTTACCCTTTTTGAGGAAGAAATTTGCTAATCTTAACTAAAAATACTGTGGTTCTCAGTTTCATTGAGACTTTCAGAATTCACCTCAGAGAGAGACCAAAGGCTGCCAAGGTTTGGAGAGGGATCGACTCCTATTTGGTTCTAGTTCTTCAGTAAACTCAAGGGTATCTTCAGATCAAATGAGAATAATCAAGTGTTTTCATGCTCACAAAGAGAGCCCTGAGAATTCTATATGGTTTTCAGCCAAGGTTCAATCTGGGAGGCAGATTTTATGACTTGACCATGTATTTTGTGTCAATTATATATGTTTTCAGTATTTAATATGCAAGTATCTGTAGGAATTCTGTCGAGCCAGGGTTACTAAAGGGGAATTTAAGCAAAGGTTTGAGGACCATGGAAACCTCGTAATACTGGACTGGGAGTCTTGCTCTACTTCTTTGTACCTGCTAACACTGTTGGAGCCTTTTATGCAGAATTGCCACAGGCTGTTGTTACCCAGTTTATTCACTTCACCAGCCATCTCGCTCTTGTGAGATTATTTTAGTTGGTACAGAGGGTTGATCAATGCCAGTAGCATGTTTGTATGTTTGTATTCTTAGAGCAGAAGAATTAAGTGAACTTCCTATTGATAGAGTCAAGATACAGATGAAAAACCAGTATACTTGGAAATGTTGCTGAGTACCTATTTGTCGAGGGTGTGATAGAGGTGGAAAGAATCTAGTCTGGATTGACAGTGTTGCAGAAGCTTACTACTAAGGTCCCTTCCAGTATTAACAGCTTACACAGCTCACAGCTAGGAAACAGCCGTTGGACAGGACTGCTTGCTACTGCAGTATGTGGAACTTCTGCTCCAGAATCTGTATTTGACTTCTCTGCTCCCTAAATATGCTTGGGGAAGTTAAATCACTTTATTATTTATTTTATTATTATTTTTAATAAAAAGAATAGCTCCATCATTTATTTTCCAAAGTTGTCACTATTTTTTTTTTTTTGTTTTCAGTTGCAAATTTTACCTCATTCTCTTTTTAAGCATGTATGTGTGTGAAGGGGGCATTTGATCACAGGTTAATAAGTAGGTAAGTCTGTGGTTGGGTGGAAGCAGGTTAATTTTGATCATTTGTACTCTAAAGTTCTCTAGTTAGTTGGTGCTTAAAGCAGTCACGTTGTTCAAGACCACCTTTGGTTTATTGGTTCTTCTATTCCTAGTGGTTTTCTAGATCAAGGCTGGGTCCACCTGTCTCCTCTCTTCGCTTCTCTACTTTCCTTTTTCTTCTGCCATCTCTCTGCAGCACAGTAGTTCTCCTTTGCTACCCTCTTCTCTTCCCTCCTTTCTTCGACTCCTTGATAGGAGTCTCTGATCCAGTTTCTCAACAATAGATATTTTTCAGGTTTTCCCGCCATTTTCCAGCATAATAGCTCAGTTTTCTGGCAAGCTCTTTAGGTTCCACAGAATTTACTCTTTTTTTGTTTAGTGAAGTGATGTATGAAGAGCTGGACCCCTGTTTTTTTTGTGCTTTTGTGCCCATCCACCTCTTTGCTTGAGCATTACCTGAGGGCCTAACAAATGCTTTTCATCACAAGAATAACATTCAGACTTTGCCCCTGTGAAGTAAGATCCTTTTCCCATTGGAGTCCTTGAAGGTGCCAAACACATGACCATGAGCAATTTTAAGGGAAATTCATCATAAAGTGCCTTTTGGAGTGTTGTTTGAAAAATAAGCTGTTGCTATAGGATTTTAATAAAACTGGCCCCATGCCGAGATGGAAAGCGTGTGGTCATCAACTACAAAGGGAGCTTCAGCTGAGAGGGCTCATTTTGGGATGAAAATTGTCTTCCTGTTTTCTTACTACATCAATGAAACAGCAATTTCTTTTATAATTTCCAGTTGTGCACAAGCCAGTCAGCAGAAAAATGAGAGTTTGCTTTCCTTCCTAGCTGAGAGAATATTCTCTTTAAAAGAATGAAAGATAAAAAGAAGGAGGAAAGAAAAAAGGAAAAAATTCATGGCAAAAAGACTTTTTAAAAAATCCTTCACAGATTTCAGGGAAAAGAGATGGGTTTACTATACAACAAGTTGTCTTAGATCTTGTCTTAGCAGTTGCCTCTCCAGGCACATCAGGTTATTAGGGGAGATTGATGAGTACTTTTTAGGGATTCAGTGTAAGTAAATGTATCCTCCTTCACTGACCATTTGTCTCTGGCTTATTACTGTTTTATCGGCTACAAAGAGAATATCAGTGGATTATTGGCATTTCACCTAGATTTTTCTCATCAAACTGCCCACACATTTTATTCCTGTTGGATGGAGAGGAGGGAGGTAATATTCCTAATTTATAAAAACAAAAACTTGAAAGATTATGTGGTCTTTCCCTTGACCGTCAGTGTAAAGAGTTTCAAATTAGGCTGTAGATTTTCTACTAATACTTAATCAAATTGAGGGTTTTAAGGTATAATAAAAATCATCATGTTACTCTAAGGTCAGGAAATGTGGCTAGGAGCCTTTACTGACTTTGATGCCAAGTCTTCCCATTATGTGTTTGCAAGATCAAATCAGGACTGCTTTCAGAGTGGCTTGGAGTGAATGCGGCGATCTGGAAGCTAGAGCTTCCACCAAGGATCCATGCCAGGATTGATCTTGGCCCCTTAGGTGAGTCATCTAGCAAGGAATGGTTCACACACTGCAGCACTGCAAATCTCAGTCTCCTTGTATATAGACCTTTGCTGCACTCTACATAGAAGACAAAGGGTCCAACCATCAGATTGTTTTTTAATAAGAAATGTTGTCTTAGATTGGGCTCCCTAGGAAAGGGAACATCATCTTTAAGGGAGTGAGGGAAGCAGAATTGTGCAGAAGAAGAAGTTGAACTGCCATGCAGTTGCAAGAGAGATTTCAGCCAACCCCTGGGATTGTCAGAGGATCCTTTCTGGGGACAGGAGGGCCAGGCAGTGGTACTCTGCTACATCTACTAGTCATTACATAAAGGTTAACCACGGGTAGAGAGGGGTATCACCTTGGATGAAGCAGCTCCCTTCTTTAGAGGCCTGTTCCTGAAGAGGGACAGTTGGGGGCTGTCAGTGGTCACCATGGCCAGCAGCATCATTCTCAGGAATTAGGGTTTTGTTTTTTCAGTTCTAAAACAGGGCCAATGATAACGACTTCGTGGGGTTAAAATAAAGAATGAATGAGATAATCCTTGTGAAAGGCCAGAATTGACATGGTAAATGCCAAGCGCTTCATGCATGTTACTTAAATGTTAGCAATTTAATATTACTAATAATATTTGCAGTAGCATTCTTAGCCATTAGCCACATTTCTGTGAGCTATTGTGTATTTTCAGGGTGCAGATGCACATGGACTTGGGGAGAATGACAGTGTCTCTGAGATGAATCATGTTTTGCTTATAACATCCAAATGTGCTCAGTCATGTGCTCTTTCCTTGTTACTCATCTTCACTTATGGAAGACACATTGAGACACAGGACCCTGTGATGTCACAGTGTTTAAAAGCTATGGGTGGAGGGGTGGGTTGGGCAGTCCTACGCTTAGGTGATGTCTCCAGTGTTTTGAAGCTTGCTGCCTCTTTAGGAGCAAGGCTCCTATTCATGTAAGGCAAATGAGTAAGTGTGAGTAAGTTGGCAGAATGACTTTGTCAGGAAATGGAGGAATATCTTAGATGGGCTTTAATTTTTGTAATTTAAGTTTTTGCCAATTCTGGTATTCTTTTAAAATTATATATGTACGTATTTATTTTTCCAACATTTGTCTCCTCATGGAAAAAATAATAACACATCCATTGGTGCTTGCTTTTACTTAACATCAAGATTAATTATTTTTCAAGGTAAATATTGACTGAGGTGGAGACCAGGGCAGCCTGCACTTTTTATTTAGCTCGATGATTCTTGATGTTAATTTCAGCAGAAATCAATGTCTGCTTATTGTACTCCCATGGGCCAAAGCAAGCAGCTCTACCTTTTAAAATAAATTTTAGTCCCAAAATTAAATGGATATCTGGGTCTTGGCATCTTATGGGTAGTGTGTACTCCTAAGTTCTTTCTGCAAAGTGTTAAATAAACCATTTATTGAGTCTATCATGTCTGTCACTGGTTAGAAGATATTATTCTTCTGCAGATGGGAGGGAATCATTATAAGGTGACAAAAGGTGAGCAGTAACTACTCAAAGGAGTCAGCCAGAAAGATTTTAGGGCTAAATCTCAGTACAATAGAAATAACAATCAGGAATCTGTCCTGATCTATGCTGTAAAGGAAGACAAGTAGCTGTTTCTGACTGCCTTAGGCTAGTGGTTCCAAAAGCAGTTCAGGTGAATCTGCAAGCTCAAAGCAGGAAGGAAAATAGAAGCTCTGATGAGTCACATGCCAGTTCCAGCCACTCCACCAGTGGATCTAGCAGGAGGTTGTGAAGAAGCAGGTGTGTGGGGAGATTCATATGTGTGTGTCTGTGGGTGTGCACAGCTGTGGGCATTCCTGGACATTTGGGGTTTGGTAGATATTGGAATATTAGCTACAGTAGCACCTGATTTGGTGAGGAGGAGCCAACTTTCAACCCCTAGAGGGCAGTAACTAGGATGATGGTCCAGAATGAGGAGGTGGTCTGTCTCCTCTCTAAGCTGCTGTAGTCTTACCGGATGGAAATATCAAGGTTTGGACTAATGGCAGGTTTAAGGACTTAGGCACCCAGCCATCTTTTAAACTGCAACCAGCCTGGGATTCAGAACCCTACCTGTCCCCTGAATTGCAGCTGTCCTGGAGGGGTTTGGAACAGTGAGGGAGAGGCAATAGCAGCAGAGGGAGCTCACATTGAGTTCTGTAAGATGACTCTGGTTGTTAATGAGATTTTACATGTTATAGGGACCTTTTACACACCTTTCTCATCTGCTCTGAATAGAGGCCTTACTGTATAGGTTTGTTTATGTGAATGCCAGCCAGATGTCACCCAGCCACAGATGTATACATGCACACATCATGTGCACATATACACACACCCATGCCCTCCCTCTGAGAGCATTTCTAGAGTGTTCACATGTATGATAATACGTTATGGCCACATGAATGTTCTGCAGAGACTGCAGCATTTTTTATCTCAGTAGGTAGATTGTAAGAACTCTGAAGGCAAAGGTCTTTTGGTCACTAATATATCCTCAGCACCTAGAAAAGTGCTGGCACATAGTAGGTGCCTCAAAAATATTTACTGAATTAAATTCACAACAGCAACTGCAGTAACACCAGCAACAACACGTGCGCTAACAAAGTGGAGAATTTCTGTGGACAGTGAGCCCTTCACCTTGGGGACGTACTTAGCACACTGCTCAGTACATAACCCTGTTTTTTATTATTTTTTAAAAATATTTATTAGAGAGAGTGAGAGCAAGAGAGCACAGAGGGAGAAGCAGACTCACTGCTGAGCAGGGAGCCTGATGTGGGGCTCAATTGCAGGACCCTGGGATCATATCTGAGCTGCAGGCAGACGGTTAACCAACTGTGCCACTTGGGTGCCCCCAGAATCCTGAATTACTGAATGAATGGATGGACTTTTGTATTAGTCTAGATTTTTTTTTAAATTACAAAAGCAATATTTGCCCATGGTAAACACATACACTAAAAAAGGGTATACAACTAAATGTGGAACTCCTTGTCACTATGACTTTCTAGCAGCAACTAGTATTAATAGTTTATATTAATCCAGAAATTTTCTTTGTATGTGAGGACATAAATGTATATGCACACATGTAGGAACATACTCTATGTTGTTCTGCCCTTGGTTTTCTTGACTTAGACATTGGTCCTTATCAGATCATATAGATGGACCTCACTTTTTTTCAACAAAGGCATAATATCCATACTTTCCTATCATATAGATGTAACATAACTTATTTGATCATCCTGCAATGGTAGAAAATTTCATTGTTCTGAGTTACTTGCCATTTAAAAAACATAGTAGTGAATGTCTTTTTTTCATGCTTCAGGGGAGCCATTGACATAGCCTCAATGATCATGGTGCCTCTGAACCTGACAATGTACAGCATGGTGCCCCTGATCCTTACACTTAGTTCTTTGCATGCATGTCCAAGTATTTCTGTAGGATAAATTCCTAAAAGGACAAATGCTGGATCAAAGGCTGTGCTTAATGTAAATTTTGATATCCTGTTCCCAATATGTTGAATGATGTTAACATGAATCAATTGATGACATACTTGAAGGGGTCTATATTAGAGATCTTCAGAAAAAAAAATCTATCTATATATATACACACACACACACATATTTCTGGTTCTGTGTATGTATCCATTTATACACACGTATATGTGAATACATGTATATATGTGTGTATATACACAATATACACGGATGGAGAGATTTATTTTATTTTATTTTATTTTTTTGGAGAGAATTATTATAAGGAATTTGCTTACATGATTGTGGATGGTGAAAATTCCCAGTGCTTGTAGTGGTCAAGCTAAAGACCCAGGAGAGCTGATGCTATATTTGGAGTTTGAGTCCAAAGGCCTGACAACTAGAGAACCAGAGGTATGAGTTCTAGTCCATGTCTGAGTCTGAAGGCAGGAGCTATATGTCCCAGTTTGTAGAAAGTCTGGCAGAGAAAGCAAACTCTCTTACTTTAGCCTTTTGTTCTATTCAGGCCTTCAGCAGGTTGGATGGTGCCTACCCACATTGAGGAGGGCAATCTGCTTTACTCAGTCTAGTAGTTCCAATGGTAATCTCATCCAGAAGCATACAGACATACTCAGAATAACATTTTAATCAAACATCTGAATACCCTGTGGTCCAGTCTAGTTGACACATAAAACTAACCAGGATTGTTCCCTAAAGATTAAAAATGAGAAACAAATGCTATTCTACTTCTAAATGCAACTTGAGACTAAAATATGACTTTTATTTCTGTCCAATTTGCATAAGTAAATGCACTAATACTCAATGATTCATACACATTGAATTTTGTTTTTAGATTCTTATTCTTTGGGAACCATAAGACTTAATGCCAGTGAATATATTCCACCTTTTAAGGCCCTCATTAATATGTTATAATAATGCCAACTGTAGCTACTGGCATAATGCTCTCCCATGAAAGTCCAATTTAACCTTCCTTTTACATATGTAATCTTGAAAACATCAGTGGGCATTTTACATCCAAAGGGCTTTGGGATCAAACCTTTAGAGATTTTCTTACTGATGTTTCTGAGCTTTTAGTTCATCAGCAAATTCCAAATTTATCCTTGATGATTTTTATTGCTGTAATAGTCATTCAATTTCATTTATAAATGAAACAAGTGGCCTTTGATCATATACTCTTTGCAAAGCCTGATGCACTCTGTTGAATCTGCCGTGTTCCCTTTGTATTATAAAAGCAGTAGCTGCACTAGAGACAGCTTGACCTTACCGTGAGAAATAGCATTTTATCATGAAACTTGGCAGAGCCTTCAATTTCCTCCCGTTTAATATCTGTCAGTCATTCCCATTGTCCAGGAAACATTCTCTCCACTCTCCATGTGAAAGTTGTTATCTCTGGTGGCAGATACAACTTGTCGGGGGGCAGATCATCCTCATCCCAAAGCTCAATCATGTTACATTGCTAGATCCCTGTGGAAAACCAGTCATGTTCTTTAAAGTGTGGCTGGAAAGTTAATGATGCAGTAGAAAGACACTAGATTCCTGCCCACTAGTTACTGCCCACTCCCCCTAAATTGTATGCCATTCTTTCTGAGCCTGCTGCTAGGCCCAGTGGGCATAAAATAGAGGCTGTAATGAAGGGAAGAGGTCTTGTTTATCATATCAGTGTTGAGCTGGAAGGGATGTTAGGTTTTGTCTAATTATAACTCTTCATCATAAAGACAAGAAAACAGGCCCAAAGAGGGGAACTGAGTTGGCCAAGACCACCCAGCTCATTAGTATCAGAGCTGGGACTGGAAAGTATACTTATGTTTTTAAACTAATGTAACTGAGGTGTAATTTGCATGCCATAAAATGCTTGGAACTGAAGTACCAGCTCATGCATGTTTTTTTTTTAATTTGAGAGAGAGAGTGAGGGAGAGAGAGCACAAGCCAGGGGAGAAGCAGAGTGAAAAGCAGACTCCCCCCACTAAGCAGGGAGCTATGGCTCCATCCCAGGACCCTGGGATCATGAGCTGAGCCAAAGGCAGACACTTACTGGCTGAACCACCCAGGCGCCCCCAGCTGATGTGTTTCGACAAATGTATGTATCTATGTAACCATAGCCAACACACCAATCAAGATACAGAACATTTCATTGCCCTTAGGAATTTCCCAATACTCCTTTCTTTAAAAGTAAGTTTTTGATTCCTGATCTAGTGTTTTGCTGCCACTGATCCCTTTATCTCCTCATCATCTGAGGAAAAGAGCCCAGGGCTGGAAATAGAGTTATATAGGTTCTAATTCTAGTTCTTCCTCAACTAACTGCATGATATTAGGCAAACAGTTTTACTGAGTCAATGTCTCTAGCTCTTTCACTGAGTCAATATCTCTCGTTAGGATAGGGTACATATGGAGGGTCAGATTATAAAGGTGTGGTAAGGCTTATTTTTGGTTCTTCCTACCCTTCTATTCTGAGAACCTTCTTACAGTTCCTGGGCTATAAAGTGTCATTAGTTCTGTCTAGCTCCCACTTGATTCTGTACTTGGTTTTGAGCTAGCCTAGCTACTGTTACAAAGTATCAAGGTATTAATAACTTTGCTCTTGGAAGAGCTTGTATTTGATACTTGTAGTGACATCTGTAGTTTATTAGAATCTATACTGTATCAGGCATTAGTATTCTAGGTACATTGCCTAAATAGATGCTGCCTAATGTGAGCCCTGTAAAATTCTTGGGTTTTTCCTAAGGCCCATCTAAGACTCAAGGAGGTTAAGTATCTGATCCATGATCTTATGGCCGATAAGTAGCAGAGTGAAATTGTTCTGGTTCCAGGATCACAGTGAGAGAGGCCTGAGAAAACCCTGTGAATGGTGCATTGCTTTGCATGAATGCCACTGACTTAACTGTGTAGGGCAACTCTGTGCATTGGGATTTTGGCCTCAATGAGATGGGGCAGATGGGTTCTCGAGGGCAGGCAGTTATTATAGGCAATATTGACTATAAAAAGTTAAGATTCCAGGCCAGAGTGTAAAGCTATGTGTTAAATACAGAAAAAGGGAAAGGAACCATTACCTACTCATTCAGGAAAGTGACTCTGGCTAGGAACCTCAGGCCCACGAAATAGGGTGTGCTCTCATTCTTCCCACAGCATAAAGAGAGGTGTCCTGGTTGAAGGGTATTAACTGAATCTTATTCACAAAATGCTTAGGAAGTTTGGAATTTCAACTGAGGCCCTTGATTTCATTCATATACGTTTGCTTGTCATTGTCCGACCTGTGAGTTTAGCAGAATACTCTTTTGGAAAGTGCTCTTAGCCAGTCTGTTTTCCTGAAGTGGCACAGTTGAGACTGTGAGAAATAAAAACAACTCAACAGCTACAGGCACCAAACTAAGGACATCACATATAATTCAGAACATACTTCTCGTGCAGGGGGTAAGCAGGCCCCAGGAGAAACAACTGAGTACTATTCTGCTGTGCTGTTTAGGGGAGGGGTCTAGGTCTGTGTCAGGAACCTCTTAGACTCCATCCTACTCCAAATTAAGATGCGTTTTGGTAACTTCTTGATGTTGGAGAATCTTAGGTGAGGAATCAGAATGTAGTCCCCAGTTTTGCTGGTAACATACACACAGATACTCATGCTGCCCTTGGGCCAATACCCAGAGACAGTTCTGGAAATGCCTTAGTTCTTTCTGAGCGGGGCTGAGCCCAGAGATAAAACCCTGGCCCCTGAACTTTGGAATGCTGAGGCTCAGTTAGCTTTGGTGCCAGTGAACTCTCACACCTCCTCCTCATCTTTTAAAGAAGGCTGCCTGAGGTCAGAGGCCTGAGACTTCACAAAAGCAGATCAGATAGCAAGCAGTTTCATGTGCATGAAGACAGTGGAGGCTTTGAGGGGTTGCTTGGCCACAGAAGTCTGCACCCAACCTGTGGTTTTACCTGATTGGTGGGGCACAGAAGTCTGGTCACCTTTGCCTCAACAGTATTAACCTTTAATGGCATAGGGATGTCAGAACAGGATGCTTCTCAGAGTTGGAGGAAACAGAGAGGTTGGGGCAAGTTGTGTTTGTTCATTCAGTGATCAAAGATAAAACCACGTTTTGGTGGCCACCATACTCAGGCTGACATAACTTTCCAAAGAGCTAACTAACCTCCTGATTGAACTGGTGAAGCAACAAACCATTAAGGACTGGAGCTCTTAAGGAGTGCAGGGACCCTATATTTCAGCTCGAAGGGTTGTTACTTACACCTGCTAAATGTATAAAAAACAGAACTTGTTTTGTGTATCATGTGATATGTTCACAAAATCTAAGATTCACCAAAGAGGATTCACTTTTGACCAGTGCTTGAGAACATTAATTTATGGCCACAGTTTATTCTTTGGACTATTCCACCTGAATGTTATTTTCCAGAGTCTCTTGGCATGAAGGCACCAAGGTAAGCTGAATGCTCAACACCACACCTAGCCCTTCAGGCCTGCCTTGGGCCTGGTCATCTCCCCTCTGGGTGCCTCTATCCTGATAATTTCCATGTCCATTAAAGCCTGTGAGTGGTCTCCCTACACAGAGACAGCTTAACCCAGGACAGAATTCACTTTAATGGTCATCTATAAGTGGAACAGGCTACTTGGTTACCATCTGTGCTCTTTAGTACTGAGCTTGAGGAAAGGTTCTTGGGTTTACCTAGAATATGCCCCACCATCCCTCAGCCGCTCATATTCCCATGCTCTCACAGGCCATAAAGGACTCGTGGTGAATTGTGAACTATTTTTAATTTGGAGATTGGTGACCAAGGGATTTCACACAAAGAGCCCAGTATAAGTTTACTAGTCACAGGCAAACCTCAGGTTTTCCCCTTGTTCCTGAGCCATATCCCTGCATGACCTTGAGAAAATCAGTCAGCCACCCCAAAGAGGGCACTTCTGGGTGTTGCCTGAGCTTTACTGATGTTAGCAAAGCTCAATACAATGGCTGCATTTTTTATTTAAAGAAGGAATAGGGTGAAGTGAGACAAGCTTCTTTTATAACTACAAAGATCTCCTGTAGTTGTGAATCTGACTTCATGGACACGATAGTTCAAACTTACACTGAACGCTTAACTTTATGAAAAGGAGGATATTTTACAAAATGGTCTCATTTATTTTTTAATCAAGAACAACTATTAACCCTATGAAGATTAAATCAAACTTCTTAGATCCAAAACATAACTCAAGTAGAAGCAGTATAATTTTAATTTTTTGTCCAGATTCAGAAGAATCCTGACTTTTTTTTTTAAAGAAAACTGTGCATTCATTTTCTCTGAAAATGACAACTCTGTACTCCAGATTTCTAGCTCTGAGATAAAATTGGATTCTTTGAAGAGGCTCAGAAACTAATTTTAAAAACCTAAAGCTCATCAATAAATGACAGAAGTCCTTTGGCTACCACTTTCTGCTCCCTAGTTCAAGGAACCATATTTTGTTCAAAACAAAATCTTTCATTATCCTTTGATGTCCATCATTAGGCAACCCAGATTACATACTTTTTGCTCTTTTCCCCTGTGAAAACTATACTGATTCTGACCAATTAAGTGGAAAGTTCAAAATCTGAATAATAAAGAATTCTCAGTTTTTTAGAGAAGTGTATTTTTGTGTTTTTAAATGTGTATCTTAATACTTATATTAAGCACTCAAACACTAAACAATATTTTCAGAGATATGTAAGTGATTTCTCCTCACTCCCTTTACCCCATCTTGATTTATATTTTGTTAGTTTTTACTTTTGAAATTTAAAAAGTACTGAACAGTATGAAGAATAGGAAACAACTTATATACCCACTGTCCAATAGTATTTTATTATGTTTGCTTTTGGTCTTTTTTTTTTAAATTAAAATGTAAAACATTTCAGGTAAAATCGAAGTCCTTTTTGTTCCTTATTCTGTTTTGTCCCATTCCAAAGACAGTTGAGTTTAAGGTGCATTCTTAAAATGTATTTCAATACTTTTAATGTGCATTCTTACATATCAAAGGACAGTATGTACTAGCATATGTGTGCGTTTTAAATGTATATGAGGGACATTTTACCCCATGTCTTTCTTTGAATATATCATATTGCATACGTTACTTTTCTCAATCAACATTGACTTACCTGCGAAGATCTGTTAGTGAATGAGTCTTATTATTTATGGTATATGACCTATTTGGAATTACTTGTACCATTTTAGTTTGTTTCTGTTTGCTTTTGTTTTTCGATTTTGTTTGCTTCCCCCCCATCTGCCTTCAATGGAGTGGTCAAATTTTCTCTCTTTCCCCTTCTCTCCTACTTTGAAAGTTAACACAGGGAGGAGGGCGGGGGGTGGGGGTGAATGGGTGATGGGCACTGAGGGGGACACTTGACGGGATGAGCACTGGGTGTTATTCTGTATGTTGGTAAACTGAACACCAATAAAAATTAATTTATTAAAAAAAAAAGAAAGTTAACACATTCTATTTCTAGCCCCTTAGTACATACCTTTAACAATATGGTTACACACAACTCATGGTATTGTAAAATAAATATATATTTTAAAAAAGATTTATTTATTTATTTATTTATTCATTCATTCATTCATTCATGAGAGAATAGAGGCAGAGGGAGGCAGAGACACAGGCAGAGGGAGAAGCAGGCTCCCCGCGGGGAGCCCAATGTGGGACATGATCCCAGGACCCCAGGATCACGACCCGGGACGAAAGCAGATGCTCAACTGTTGGGCCTCCCATGTGTCCCTTAAAATAAATATTAAAGTTAATTTCTGTTCTTCTAAACAGATGAGAAATTTAGCCTAGTTTTTTTCCTGTTGCAAAGAATGCTCTTTAACCTCCCGTATTACTATTGTCTGGAGTTTTAGTTCTACCTTGTTCTTAAAGAATGGTTGTAATTGTTAGTTAGCATATTCTATACCAGTTTTCTTTTTCTTTTCTTACCATTGCTCTCGAATGTCATCTTTCATTCTGACTTCCTGTTCTTTCTTGCTGGAGTCTATCTTGCATGTTGGGTTTGGGACATATGAAAAATGTACTTATATTACTTTCACTCCTACACGATTACTTATCTGTAGGTAGGATTCTGTTGTGTCAGTTTTCTCCCTTGAACAACTGTGAGGATGGAATTTTTCTCTTTTGGCATCTGTTGCTTCTGCAGCTAGTCTGCAGCCAGGCTGAATGTGGGGGTTTTCAATTTAAGATAATCTGCCTTCTTGGTTTGATTTGCAGATTTTCTTTGAATATTCTGTAGTTTCGCTATAGTGTGTTTGAAATTGTTCTTATTTATCATGCTCATGACTTTTTACTTATTTAATTCTTTTGATTCGGTAAATTCTTATCAATTGTCTATTGCCTTTTTTCCAGATTTCTCCATTACATTTTTCTGGAATTTCAACTAAGAATATACTGAACTGTCTCCTTTCTTTCCTCCGTGTCTCTTAGCATCTTGTTCATAATCTTTTTTTTTTTTAAGAGAGAAACGAGAGAGAGCAAGAGTGGAGTGGGGAGGGCCAGAGGGAAAGGGGGGAAGAGAGAGAATCTTAAGTGGGACTGTGCTGAGTGCAGAGCCCGACATGGGGCGTGATCTCATGGCCCTGAGATCCTGACCTGATCCGAAACCAAGAGTTGGATGCTTTACTGACTGAGTCACCCATGCACCCCAACATCTTATTCTTAATTTTCTTTATTGCTCCAGGCTATGTTTGCTCTTACTTTTTAAGTTCTCATTTCACTAATCCTGTTTTCAGTTTTTTTTTAATGAGCATATTTTCATTTTTGGATTTTTACTCAGTTTTTTTTTTTCAAATCCAGTTGTTGTTTTATAAGCTCATATTCTTAGGTTTGGGATTTGTATTTCTTTTCTTTGTGACAAGAATACTATTTTAAAAATGTTTTCAGATATTTTGTTGTCCTATCCTGAAAATCTTTTACCCTGCGCTGTAGTGTGATTGGCACGGCTTCTAGGAAAGAGGTGGGAAACACCCACTATTTTCTAAAAAGATATTAATCAGCTTTTATCATTGGGTTAAATTTTGTTCGATTTCCACAGCAAGAAAGTAAGCTTGAAGTCCAGACCTCCTTTACATCTAGAGAAGTTATTCTAATCAGCTCTAAGGTCTAAATGGTAAGCCAGAATCAGAAAGGAGGAAGTTATGTAGGGAGAGTGAAAGCCCCAAAGCTACCACTTCAAGGCATTGGGTAGAGGTGGGGCCAGCTATAGGACCAGCTAAATAGACATACAGCTTGTACAGCCGCACGGCACCATGCTTAGAAGGGCTCTGTACTTGGTTTAATGTTCCGCTGTTATCATCTTGAAGTTCCTAATAATTTTTTTTCCTAATAATTTTTGAACAAGGGGCCCTGATTCATTTTGCACTGGGCTCCAAAAATTATGTAGCTGGTCCTGGTACTAAGGGAAGTCCAGAGAGAGAGGAGGAGGAAGTAAAAGAAAAACTGACCTTTATTGACCCGAGGACACTGTGGGTAGACGAGGCAGGAGAGACAGTGAGGGAGACATATGGACTCCACTTCCTCTGTGGCCCAGGAGGAAGATACCATTTGACTTAAGAGGAACACCGGAGGTGGGATCCTTTTGTCTCACACTTTGGAAGGGAAAATCAGTCCTTTACCTCTAAAACTGAGATGATAAAGCCATCTGAAGAAGACTTTAAAGTTTTTTAAATGTTCAGAGATACCACATAGTAGAATTGTGAATTTACTCTCACTGTACTCAGGTGAACAGAGAAAATGTAGTTTAAAGAAATTTTCTATCATTCAAACGTCATGAGTAGTTCCCATCCATATAGAAGTTGGAAGAAAAATCTTAATTTTAAGTTGAATCCAGTAAACCTAGTCCAGTGCAATGTGTCCCTTAAAGCTTAATATTTGTCCTTGATTTAAACCTGGCTGGTTGCTCAGATTTCCACCTATTTTCCCTTTGCTGTCCCAGGTGGTGAGTGGGTATCTGGAAGGACGTAGCAAACATGGCTGTGCAGTGGGCCTTGAAGGATGGAAACCACTTCCTGAGGATGGTGAACTGGCAAGACAGGAACCTTGGTTACTGAGATGAAGATGCCGTATCAACCCTGGATGGCCTTCTTCCTCTGAACTTATTCCAGGTGAGGGAAAAATATATTTTTTTGGTTAAATGATGATTGTTTTAAATGTTCTCTTATATGCAGACACACTTAACTCCAATCATTACAGCTACTTAGACTGATTCTAAATTTTTGCTTATGTAAGTTATGCTGCACCTAGCACACTGGTCTAAACATCTCTTCATATTAGTCTGAGAAATATTAGAACATCTTAGAAGTTAAATTACCAATTAAGAGATTCATGAACAGCATTTTATTATTTTGTGAAATATCTTGCCTAACTTGGGAAGGTACTCTTTTTGAGGATCCTCCTGGGTAGTGAACTATTGGGGTGGGAATACCCGTCCTGCACGTGTGGGACACTGGCTGGAGATCCAGTGCTGGGAAATGGTTGACATAACATGAGAAATGTGGATGGAAGGCAGATGTTCCATGTCAAGCTGAAACTCTATCGTTTCCTTTACTAGAATGTCTAGTGAGTCAAGGTCAGTATTATAAAAGATAACCTAGTATAATAGTTGTGTGTCATGCCTGTCAGGTAGTTATTCTTAAGACTTTCATTTTAATTAAGTTGTAAAGCAGTAGACCCTCCCCACCCCCCAACAAAAAGGGGAGCTACTATGCTAAGTCCATTTCCTTCTGTGATTTTAGTTCACTCTGGATTATTAGGGGATTGATTTTAGTGGATTATGTAAATCAGTAGTTTTCAAAAACAGCAAAAAAGCCTATCAGTAAACTAGATTTTTTTATTTCTCCACATGTTCTGATTCAGTTGGGCAGGGGTAAGCCCAGGAACATGCATTTTAACGGATACATAACTTTGAGAAGCACTCATCCAGATACTTTAAAGACGTTTTTTTAGCAATTGGATGACTCTTACTGCTTCATTGCTCATCAGTCCTTTCAGAGATGCTGACCAAAGATGCTCATAGAGGTGCAACTGAGATTGGCAATTCTGGTCCTTCCCATCAAGTTGAATGGCATTTTGTGGCTCTGGATTTAAAGTAATGACCACACTAATGAATAATGGAGATGATATTTTAGGAATTATTTAATGTATTTTTTATTCCCCTTAAATCAAGATGCCATATGGCTCCACATCCTTTTAATCAATGAATCTCAGTGCTTCAGGGGCAAGGCAGTCACTAGCTAGAACACCAAAGTCATCGCTGAGCTTTGACTGTCAAATGAAGCTTTTTATGTATTGTGTCCCCAGGGAGAAAGTGCTGTTGAAAGTTAGCTCCGTCAAGAGAGAAAAGGAATTTCTGAATTTCTAAAGCTCCTTTTATATATCATTTATTCCTAATCTTACTGGATTTTTAATAGAGAAAGAGATTTGTAAAATCTCTACTTGCCATATTTTCTTGAGATTTTCTTTGCAGTCATGTACATGATTGATTTTTATGTCTTTCATTCAGTGGATGTCAGGTTCTTTAGCAATTAAAACAAGTGAGTTGATTGTACTGTTCAGTCTTTCTGTGTTTATTTCTTGTCTCCTAGATCTCACTGGTTTGAAATATTCTTCTGTTGCTGTATTTTACCTCTTTTAAATTTTTGCAAAATGTACCCCAAAACTTAAAAAACAGAACAAAACAAACCCAACAGCATAATCTCTTATTCCTCCCTATCCCCAATTCTTACTCTCTGGAGGCAACCACTCAACTCTGCTTTATCTTCTGCCATATTCCAGAATTACACGTAACTTTGACTTTTAAATTTTAAATACTATCTATTGATATTTTACTTACTATTGATATTTTACTTGGAAAATGAGTTTGAGAAGTGGAGATAAATTGCTCTATGCAGTTTGCCACACTTAAAGTCTTTAAGGAAGGGGAAAATGAGGAACAGTGGCAAGTGATGAGGTAAGTGGGTGCTGGTTCCTCTTCTGCAGGTCAAAGCCCCAGTTGGTGGGGTGAGGGGTAGTGAGTATTAGAATTAATAAGATATACTCAAAAATACTTACTGAGCACCTACTGTTCCAGCAAAATGACATCATGAGCTTGCATTATTTTGAGAGAACCAGACAATAAATAATATATAAAATACATGTCCACTGGTAAACAAAAAATGTATGGAGCAAAAAAAGTAAGGAGTTAGATGTCATGAAGAGGTGGGCTTGGGGGTGGGTTCATAATTTTTTTTTTACTAGAATTATTATAGAAGGCCCTACTGAAAAGGCATTATTTCCATAAATACTTGGAGTGGGTGAGGGAACTGGCTAAGGGTGTTTTAATAAGAGCAGAATGAAGGAAGGAGAATGAAGCAGAATGAAAAGGTAGGAGATGAGGTCAGTCAGGTAACAGTGGGACATGGCAGGAAATGGTGAGAGTAGTTTTTTTTTTTAAGATTTATTTATTTATTTATTTATTCATTCATTCATTCATTCATTCATTCATTCATGAGAGACAGAGAGAGAGAGGCAGAGACATAGGCAGAGGGAGAAGCAGGCTCCTTGCAGGGAACCAGATGTGGGACTCGATTCCGGATCCTGGGATCAGGGCCTGAGCCAAAGGCAGACGCTCAACCACTGAGCCACCCAGGCGTCCCAGTGAGAGTAGATTGTACAGGACCTTGTAAGTACTTTGGCTTTTACTCTGAGGTAGAAATTCCTGCACACTTTTGAATGGAGAAGTAACCTAATTTGACTTTGGCTTACAGGCATCATTCTGGTTGTTGTATTGAGAATAGACTGAAGGGAAGCAAAGTCTGGAAGGAAGAGACCAGCCAGGTGACTAATGCCATGATTCATGTACAGATAAGAATTAGACCAGAGTTGGCAGTAGTGAAGAGACAGTGAGAAATATGAATTCTGGATATATTCTGAAGGTAGAGCCAACAAGATTGCTAATGGATGAGCTTTGACAACCTAAGAGGAAGAGAAGAGACAAGGAATTCTGGCCTGAGGAACCAGAAGGAGAAATGCTACCTGGTGTGTTGAGGAGGATTGTAGAAGGGGTGGATTTTAGGTGGAAAGATCAGAATTTAGTGTGGACAGATCAGGTTGGAGATGCCTGATGGTTAACCAGATGACACTGTGGACTAGCGCTTGGTTATTGGAATCTAGAATATGTGGGAGAGGTTGAGACTTACAGCGAAATTTGGAATCGTTAGCAGATTTAAAGCCAGGAGACTAGATGAGGACACCATGGGAGTGAATTTAAGGGAGGATTGAAGAAGAGGCCTAAGGACTGAGCCCTGGGTTACTTTACAGTTAGAGATCACAAGTGGCTGAAGGCAGCAGGTTGAAGACTCCTTCCCCAGAGCAATCCAAAATGCTGCACGTATTTGGCCTCTAGGCGGTGCCAGCCTTTTGGAAAACAAGGCTGTTTATGTAACAGATTGGCAGTTTGAGCGGCTGTGTAAATGTCATTCTTTAAAAATAAAGATGAAACTCTCTGTTAACTCAAACAGGAGCAAATTAAAAAGTAGAATGAAACATCTACTTCGTGAATACAATTCATCCGCTGTCTCTGGTACTTCAAAACGATACCTTTTCTTCAAATGATAACTGGCATCCTCCCACTGGCTTTAGCTAGGCAGTGACAAAACAACAGACCACTTCACTCACTTCAGTGAAGAAGAAAAATCCAGTCTGTTAGGATAGGCTTCATGTGACTCATACACTCAGAGACCGGATCCTTTCTATGCAACCAAACTCAGAAGCCGAATAAGCTACTGAAATATGACTGAGCTTTGGAGTTTATTCCCTGAAATGTATTGAGGAAGTATGGTATTGAGAATCTCAATTGTTTCTAGACCCAAAAGATGATTATTTTTTCTTGTGAATCACCAGGAGGGTCCTTGAAATACCAATTTTCAACCATTTTAAGGGTACATCTATAATACATAAAGCCACCTCATTTTGAGGGCTTTGTGTCTTGTTTCCTAATGCAGAATCTCAACCTTAGCTTCAAAATGGAACCACTTAGGAAGCTTTTAAAAATCCCAAGCCTGGGTGGCTCAGTGATTGAGCACTGCCTTTGGCTCTGGTCATGATCCCTGGGTCCTGGGATCGAGTCCTGCATTGGGCTTCCCATAGGGAGGCTGCTACTCCCTCTGTCTATGTCTGCCTCTTTCTTTGTGTCTCATGAATAAATAAATAAGTACAATCTTTTAAAAAAAAATCTCAACGCTCAGGCACATACTCCAAACCAATTAAGTAAGGATCTGGAGGTAGGACCCAGTTAACAGTATTTTTCAAAAGCTTGTTAGGTGATACTGTGAAGTGACCCCTTTGGTTCCTTCACTCTCTGTACCTCTTCCCTGGAATTCAGACCCTTGTCCTTGGGGCTGGCTGCAGGGACCATTGTCCAGGACTCACACTGCTTTCTCCTGATTTGTCTCTCTCCTGAGTTCTACTCATGCAGACTGATCCCCAGTGGACCCATCTTCAGTATTTTATGCCCATCATCTCAGATTTGTCTGAAATCCAATGGTGGCTATGTCTTGATTTCAAGCCTGAGGCTTCAACCATGCAGTAATTGGTGGATAGGAAAGATACCTCCTAGATTATTTAATATGTTGGTTCCGAAATACCAGCCCAGAGATGAACTCTTCTGAATAAGAATAAAATATATGCTAGACTCAACCCCCAAAAGGCCCATTAGGTAGGTCTGGAGAATGACTTAGCAAGCTGTGTTTTAATCAGCTAAACCTTCAAAACCTAGGGGTAATAGAATCTCAGACGGGATATGACTTGTTCAGTGTCTCTTGGCTTTTTAGGAAAAGAGACAGGCTTAGAATTGAGTGTCTTGACTTCTATGAAAAGAAGTCATGGTATGGATAAATATAATTTTTGTATTTCCAAAAAAAGAAATCCAATGAATTTTCTTTCTAACCCTTACCAGTCAGACATTAGGGAAATGGCAAAGCATTCTGGAGAGTCCTATTTGGTTTCTAGCCCCTGCTTAGGCACACATTAACTCTGAGGTTTGGGGCAAGTATTTTCATCTCCCTGAGATTGTCTTCAATCTTTCAGGTAAGGTGCTGTATGTCTCATATGGTTTTGTGAAAATTGAATGATACAGTATAAGTAAAGAGCTGAGTGTAGAACCTGGCACTGAGTAAAGACTCAAAACTAGCTGCTACTGTTTCTATTATTACTGCTATTTATGTTGTTCAGCAGCTATCTGGCTTTGTGATATGAAAGAAAGAGAGCCAAAATGATTGCTCAGGAGGGATCCACCATGTTCTTTTAGTTCTGTGTTGCTGGAGACCCTCATCCAACTCAGCATGTTAGGAAAAAAAAAAAAAAAGACGTGCAGGCATCTGAAGTTTTGTTAGCTGTATTTTCCTGGTTATAAATGAAATACACATCATTGCAGAAAACATTTGAAATGTTCAGAATCATTGGCAAATATTGCCTTCAGTCTTTTAAACTCAAAAGTATTAATTAAACTAAAACAATTTAGTATTTTTATTTTCAAATTAATGGTGATATAAGAACTTTTCCCTGTCATTAATCTTTTTGACTATATCACTTTAATAACTGCATGGTATCCAGTCATATGGCTGCATTTAATTAACCATTTTCTGATTTTTAGATAATTTATATTTTTTGATTTTTATAATAATTAACACTTTGATGAATGTTCTTGTAGATAAGTCTTTTAAAAAGTTTCTGATGATTTTTTCAGCACTAAATCCTACAATGAGAATTTTTGGTTAAAGGATTTATGCTTTAAAGATAGAGAACAAACCGAGGATGGGTGGGCGATGGGCTAGATGGATGATGGGCATTAATAAGGAGGGCACTTGTTGTGATGAGCACTGGGTGTTCAGTGGAAGTGATGAACCACTGAATTCTACTCCTGGAACCAATATTGTACTGCTTGCTAACTAACTAGAATTTAAATAAAAAATTTGAAAAGAAAAGATAAGACTTTTGCTAAGTAATTGCGAGATCATTTTTTGGGAAATTGTACCAATTTGTGTCCTGGAAGCCAGTGGCACTACCAACTTTGAGTATTTTTCTTTTCTAATTTCAGAGGTAAAAAAAAAAACTCATTTTAGTGCATTTGAAGATATTTACTAGTAATGCTGGATTTTTACATAGATATTAACCATTTATAGTTCGTCCCCTGAGAATTATCTGTTAACTTGGTCTGTTTTTCTCTGGGAGTTTAATGTATTCCTGATCTATTTATACAAGTATTTCTATATATAGTTGACAGATAATTTTGTAGACCTCTTTTCACAGATCTTTTAACAAATATATAATTTATTTATTTATTTATTTATTTATTTATTTATTTATTTATTTATTTATGATAGTCACACACACACACACACAGAGAGAGAGAGAGAGAGGCAGACACACAGGCAGAGGGAGAAGCAGGCTCCATGCACCAGGAACCCGACGTGGGATTCGATCCCGGGTCTCCAGGATCGCGCCCTGGGCCAAAGGCAGGCGCTAAACCGCTGCGCCACCCAGGGATCCCCTTAACAAATATATAGTGCAATTTGTATGTTCATCTATCTACTATCATAAGGGCTCACTCACTAAAGGAAATAATGCACACCTTGTAAAGGACTTGGGATATTAACTTTGATTAGCTAGAGCTCCACGTTTCCCTTAAGTGGTAGCTTGGTGTAATGGCACATGGACCTGGGTCCAAATCCTGGCTTTGCCACTTACAGGTTTTGTGGTCTTGGTTTTCCCATCTAATCTTTCTGAGCCTCATTTTCCTCTTCCATAAAATGGAAGTTATTATATCTAGTTTGCAGGGTATGTGTGAGCATTCAGAGCAGTGGTGCTTCTATAAACACCCTACTGCACATGTCACAGTTAGGCACCAGTAGTGGAAGCAATGATACCAAGGTATTGAGGGCCCTGACCTAGGACTGACACTCTGAGTATTGGTGGCCTGGTGTGGCATGGTGGCTTTGGCTCTGTGGAGCCTTGCCAGTTGCACCAGCAGTAGGGGGTTAGTGGATAACCTTGGCCACAGGGATCTCTGAAGGATACGGGCCAAAGAGGAGGAAAGCCATGCATGCTACACGTCAATGAAAAGTACTTATTTTGAATTGAGATGATATACTGTTTGGAGGCTCCCAAAATTAGAGCAGGGAGGGGATTTTGCAGTTGGCTAAAGCCAGAGAAGTATTGTTTTCTATTCCTATTATGACCCCACTTTGATGTCCTGCTGTGGTCTATTGATAACAAACAGATGGGGAAATGGAGCAATGACTTGTTCAAGATCACATGGCCCATGACTTTCAGACACAGGCCTCCTGACTCACCAATTACTGCTCTTCTACATCTTGTCACCAGGGAAATTTTTCTGAGTCAGCAGATTTTTACATTAGATGGTCACAGTACTGTATTAACTCCTTGGATTTCTTGGAACTAGATACAGACATCAAGGACAGGATGAGGGAAGGATCAGTCAGTCACCTCACCATGTACCCTTACATCTGGTCCAGTGGGGGAAGGGAACTTAGGGCATTTCAGCCATAGACAAGGGACCCAGGGAAAGCTTTCATGGCTCCTTCTAGGATAGGTCTAAAGAGATCATGATGTTTCTATGGTCCTGCAGGGTAGATACCACACATAGGCTGGGTCAACACCACCCCCCAGCCGGTAGGGTACCAGTTGGGGGATGGTGCCAGTGGGCCCTAGAATCATTGCATTCTGGCTCTCTGCTCTCCACACCCAAAGGCTTTGTAGATAGAGGAAGCGCGTGAAGTTGAGGGGACTCTTCAGAGAATTTGAGCAAAAACCTTTTGCTGAGTAGCATTGCCGGTTATTTTTATTTGCTAAATCTGGCAACCCAACGAGCAATTAAGGGTTTGCTTTAACTGAATCATTTTGTTTAGCTGTCTACATTAAATTGATCCAATTCACAGGTTAGGGCTTCATTTCACTTTGTGTTATAGACTTTAATCATTGTTGTCATCATCGAGGTATTCCTTATGCTTCTCATTTGTTTTAATTATGGCACTGAGATATTCAATAAAAATAGGTGGAGAGGGGTTTTTATTCTGAGAGCTATTCTCATTTTAGTTGGGGGTTGAAGGGAGCAGGCATAACTGCCCACAGCTGGCCAGGCTTTGGAAAGTCAGAAGTAGAAAAGGTCTGTGGACACCCGGTCCCTTAAACAGATGCCTTCTGTAGTGTCTTTGTACATAGGAAGGAATGCCACCTCTTGCAGAGGTGGTGGTACAAATGAGGGAGTAGGGGAATGAAAGGAGAGAGTGGGCAGGGCAGTGTGGGGATAGCATGCCATGCCTGACCCATAGCTTACTGGGCCAGGCCAGGCTGTTTGGTGTTCACCAGGGTAACCTGTTGCCAGGAAGACGACAGTAACTTCCCCATGACAACCCTGGAGCAAGGTCCCTGGCATTGCAAACAGGGCCAGGAAAGTCCGGCCCTCCAGTAGGCCTGCTGCTTAATGAGCATGCATTTGCACTGCATTCATTTCTGAAAAGGTGGAGGGGGCAGAGGGCTCTCACCAGCTTCCCAGGCTCTCCAGCCATCAGCTCCTTGACAACCCCACCTTTCCTGTCCATCTGGATACCCCAGAGCTGCCTGTTTTTATACTTGCTTGTTTTGAGCTGGATCTGTGCTTACTTGCTTTCTCTTTCTTCCCTCTTTTTTCTTTTTTTTCCCCTCTTTTTTCTTTTCTTAATTTGTAGAAGGTATGAATATTGTATTCAGAAGGCTCTTTTAGAAATAGAAGATTTAGAGCCTTCCTGGGACTTACCCTATACAGTCTTTAACTGTCTCCCTGAATCACCTGTAAAAGAATCAGTGCCCATTTCCCAAATTTTTAACTGAACCTGTATGAGATCACATTGTGAAGTCACACATTCAAAACCCCTGAATTATGAGTCATCCTATTGCTTGCCGCAGGAAGAAATCACTTTTGTTTCTGTTTAAGCCTGGAACTGTAAATCTAGTCTTTTCCTCTCCCTAAAAGGTCAACAGAGCAAACTTGGTAGCAGCATTCTGGGTAGGATTTAAGGAATTCAGGAAGCTCTCAAAGCAAAATGATATCCTCTGGTGTTACCTGAAATTCTATCTTTTTTGTTATTTGGAGCTTTATAATCACATAATTTCTCTTGGGAGGAAGATATTTCCGATCTGGTGTAACACCTGGAAGTGATGGGGAATCACAATAGATGAAGCAGGGAGGTTCCTCCCATCTCCTTGCATTGCAGTTTTGTCTAGAGCAGCCCTTCCCAAAGTTCTGGGTGGGGGGAAGCTAATAGCCTTTCTTGGAAAAAAAAAAAAAGCTTCCTAGCCAAGTTCATTTGGGAAGAGCAGTATTGAGAGGTCATTGAACAAGATCTTGTTCTATCACTCTCTGAGAATGTTAGAAATTTCTTGCTGTCTCTTAGATTATATATTATTTGCTGATTCTTTTTTTAAAAAATATTTTATTTATTTATTTGAGAGAGTGAGAGAGAGAGCGTGCACACACAAGCACAAGCAGGGAGAGGGGCAGAGGGAGGAGAAGTGGACTCTCCACTGAGCAGGGAGGGAGCACAACGCAGGACTCAATCCCAGGACCCTGGGATTATGACCTGAGCTGAAGGCAGATGCTTGGTTAAGCCACCCAGGCACTCCATACTTGCTGATTCTTAAGGAAATTAAAATCAATTTTTTAAAAAAGTCTTAGTTTTTTAAGTTTGTAAAATGAAAATAACAGTAACTGTTGTTCCATGAAGTTATCCTGGGGATTGAAGGGGGCAGCCTAGGGATGAAGAAACTGCCATAGAACAGACAACCAGTGTCCTAAGGCCCAGTATGGAGCTGAAAAGACTAACATTGAACCCACTTTCCTGGTGTCACAAGAGGGACTGTAAACAAAGAACAATATACTGCCCATCTCAGAAATAACGATACCACCAAATCCGTAGTGTGTGGCATCTAGTAGATGCTTGATATATTTTCTGGATGAGCACATACACCTGCATCTATACCAGATGTAATATATATCAGTAGGGTCCACATGGGGATGATTCCTGGAGTCATTATAGTGGCTCAAAGGTTATAGAAATTTCCATCTACCTCATCTAACAGTTCAGAGATGGGTGGACTGTTTAGGGTGAGTAGAGTACTCTCTGCCTCAAGAAGTCATCCAGACACCCAGGTGGGCTGTTTTTTTCTGCTCTCTTCAACATGGGACTTCCACATCTGAGCACAAGGATGCTGCTACAGTTGTTTCTCTTTCCAGAGAGAAAGAGAGGAGGGAGGGAGGGAGGAAGACTGGAATAAATGACTTTGCTAAGAAAATCATATGGACCAGAACTTAGTCACATGACTAGGCTATGGAGTCACACAGTCAGGTACAAAGAAGACAAAGTTATTAATCTCTAGTTGGGCAGCCATGTGCTTAGCTAAACCTTGGGGGAGCTTATGTTAGTAAAAAGGAAGACAGTAATGGTGGATATTGAGGTCCAGTTAGCAATCTCTGCCACAAAGACCTGCCTTAGTTGTATTCCTAGGTCTAGGAGGGAAAGCTGCCATCAGTAAACATGGATCTTGTGGTGTTGGGTTGGAGTATTTTCTTCCATTTGGGGATTCTGCCTGGAGAGATTTAGACAAGCTGGAGCGTATTTGCAGGACTTCAACCAGGATAGTTAGGATTGAGATGGGACTCTAAAGTATACAAGAAATCCTTGGAGAAATTAGGTGTATTTAACTTGGAGAAGAGAACATTTAAGGACAACAAGATACCTGTTTTTAAAGGACTAAAAGGACATATGGCTAAAATGAACAAGTTAGGAAACAACAAATGCTGGCGAGGATGCGGAGGAAGGGGAACCCTCGTACACTTCTGGTGTGTACACTTCAGGGAAGGCAAGCTGGTGCAGCCACTCTGGTTCCTCAAGAAGTTAAAAATAGAGCTACCCCAAATCCCAGCAATTCCACTACTAGGTATTTACCCAAAGAACACTAATGTTGTGATCCAAAAGGGCACCTGCACCTCAATGTTTATAGCAGCAGTTACAAAAGTCAAACTACAGGAAGAGCCCAGGTGTCCACTGACAGATGAATGGACAAAGAAGATGTGGGATATATATATATATATATATATATATATATATATATATATATATATATCCCGGAACATTACTCAGCCATCAAAAAGATGAAGTCTTACCATTTACATCGACGAGAATAGAACTGGAGGGCATTATGCTAAGTAAAATAAGTTAATCAGAGGACAATTATATGGTTTCACTCATATGTGGAATTTAAGAAACAAGAGGATCGTGTGGGAAGGGAGGGAAAAATAAAATAAGTTAAAATCAGAGAGGGAGACAAACCATAATAGACTCTTAACTCTAGGAAACAAACTGAGGGTGGCTGAAGGGGAGGTGGAGGTGAGGTTTGGGGTAACTGGGTGACAGGTATTAAGGAGGGCACTTGATGTAATGAGCACTGGATGTTACATGCAATGGATGAATCACTAAATTCTACATTAGAAACTAATGATAAGCTACATGTTAACTAATGGAATTTAAATAACTTTGAAAAAAAGGACATAAGGAGTCTTGAATTGAAGAATGGCTAGGATTATTCTGTGTGACTTGAAGAGATAAAAGCCATGGGCTCACACCTCAGTACCCTAGGTGCTCTCCCTCCCACCCCCATGCACCACTCTACAATCTAGCCATCTTGAGTGTGCTTGAGCTCTGGTAATGAATTGTGTTTTTCTCTTACTTCTGGGTCTTTGTCCAGGTGTCTCCCCCACTGGAACACTCTTCCCTGGTGTCTCTTTTCTCACCCAGATCTTCACCTGAGTATTTTCTGCTCATTCTTCAGATCTCACCCGAGACCTTTTAACTGTTAGGAGACCATGCCTCACATTCAAGTCTGTGTTCAGGGCTTGCCTTCTGGGTTCCCATTGCATCTTGCCTTCCTCATAATAACCTATCAACATTATCATAATGAGTGAGATTTATTACTGACCACTCCCACCAAAGTGCAGGTTTAGGGGATTTTTTTGCAACTGGATCACTTCTCTGGAGCCTCTCTTCTATTTGTCAAAAATCCCACCTTCTATTTCAAGGGACCAATGAGTGTCCTGAGCTTTTGAAAAGGAGAGGGGGTAAGGGAAGTTCAGTGATTGGATTCAGTTCAGTAGTGGATTGAATAGTGTCCCCCCAAATTGATGTATACCTGGAAACTTAGAGTGGGACCCTCTTCGGAAATAGTCCTGACAGGTATAATTAGTTACATTAATATGAAGTCATACTGGATTAGATGAGTCCTAAATCTAATGGCTGGTGTCCTTACAAGAAGAAGAAAGGACATGCAAAAGATGAAGGCAGAGATTAGGGTCTCTATAGATTAGGGTTTCCCTAGAAAACTAATATAGATGGTCCAGGGAAAAGCAGACTGTCTTAAGGTGTCATGCATGTAGCAGTCAGTAGAGGGTCCTAACTGGGCAGCAATGGGAAGAACAGTTAACGGGATCCTTTGGACAAGTGATGTGCAGTGCTTGCTCAAATGGTAGCAGGTGATCTGCAGACATTGGCTTAGCTCTCTCCTAGCCCCCTGGTGCTTTTGGTGGGTGATGATGAAAAGTTTCTCAGTGTTGACTCCACTTTGCCCAAAGTACCCCCTGAGTCCAGTCCCTCTTCTCAGCAAGCCCTGCTATTGCCCAGTTGTGACCCTTCTAGTTCATCCCCACCTTTCTTCCCAGCCCAGGTGGGGGTCACTTAGTTTCTCCTAGACCTGAACCTGGATCATCTTCTTTCCAATCCACTGTCAAGATGGATTTCAAAGTGTGATCCCTGGAGCAGCAGCAACAGTGTCACCCAGGAGGGTCCTAACAGTACAGATACTACTCATCCCGGACCTACGGAATCAGTAACACGGGATGGTTGCCAGCAACCTGTGTTTTCATAGGTACTCTAGGCGATTCTGATGTGCCCTAGAGTTAGATCATTCTCCACCATACTGTCTTGGGGCCCTGACTCTTAATTTTTAAGGGCCTTTTCTCTTGGCAGAATCCAGACATTTTACATCAAAATTATTTGTCTTTCAAAATTGCTGTTTCTGCTGTGGGCTTCAGGTACCTGCATTGGACGTCACAAAAGTGAGTTCTAATCATTTCTATCCATTAGCATTTCTGCTGGAATAGTCGTCATTTTCATCAAGGATATGTGAAAACCTTTGGTTGACTTGGGGAAGGATGCTGTTCAAGGAAATTAGGGAAAAGAAAGCATGAAGATTAGTATTTCAATATCATATTTCATTGCATTCATTAATTCACCTGTACCTCTGTCTAGACCGTAAACTCTTTGAGAGCAGGGTTCATTGTTGGATTAGTAGCACTTAGCTGTGGGCCTGGCCACTTGATGAAAAGATGAAAAAACTAGTAAGTTCTAGAGATCGTGAGTGGGGGCATTCCTGGAGGTGTTAAGCACAGGGTAGGTGCAGGGATATTGTAGAAGACATTCTTGTATCAGAAGGTGGTCAGATGAGACAAATTTTCAAGTTCTCTCCCACCCTGGGATGCTGTAATTCTTGTGATGGGAGGCTGCAAAGAGAGAGAGAGAGAGAGAGAGAGAGAGAGAGGCTGTGCAGTACTTGGCACAGTGTTTAGCACATCTGTACTGAGAAATGCTTCCTAGCCTTTTGACTTCTTCAATGAGGGTACAGTAGGTGGGGGGTTATGGTGGCTCTTAGAAGTTCCCTGACACCACCTAGTTCCAGGACAAATTGTGAGGTGTTAGAAATACTCATTGGGAAGCATTTTATCATTCAGAGGTATCTTTTTTTTAGCTGTTATATTTGTAAATTCTCTGACTTTAATATTGAAATGTTGATTACCAGAAGCAAGATGAAAAAGCAAAGACTAAGACCTTCAGTGGGAAAAAGTGGACTTCACACACATGTGCCAAAGTGCCTGGTTGATTTTGTGTGCACCTGGAGTCGAGGACCCTTCTAGAATGTTACTTTTGGATGGGACTTCAAAGAGCTTTTGGTTTATATTCAAGGAAACTGAGGCCTGTGGAGATGGAAAACTTCTTAACCCCACATGGCTGTTCAAGCAGACAATGTATCAGGGAAATGAAAAAGGCTTGGGCCATTTCTTTAAGTGTTAAAACTATAGCTTGGCAATAAGACAGGATTTGAGAATCTTATTCATCATCATAAACCTTTTGTAACAAAACACTGTTGGTGTCTTTCCATTGTGCCCTCTGCACTCACCTCACAAGCTGTGGTTACTGGAACTGACAAGAAGCAAGCAGGGAACTCATGTTGTCATTCTGCTGCCTACAGCCCGGGAGCACTGTGTCAGACTCCTGTCCTAAAGAGTAATAACAGTGTAATAATAGTGGATGCTTACCACACAGCAGGCACTGATTTAAGGGCAATCTGTGTTTCTAACACTGTCCATTCTCACAGTCCCTTTACAATAGAGACAATCATCATCATCCTTATTTCACGGATGAGGAAACCGAGGCACAGAGAGGTGAAGAATCTCATCCAAGCAGACATCACAGTGACTCTCCTGTCAGTCATTTCTTCATATACATGGTCATATTTGGTTTTAGGAGTCAGAAGACTTCATCTTTCTTGGGGCCCAGGACTTAACTCCTCTAGATTTCCCTGCATTAGAGGCTGACGTGCTAGTGAAGTATGATTTGGGGCAGAGCCATAGTTTACTTGTTCATAAACGTGAGCATTTGGGAGGCAGAATGTCAGGTGAGGGTCCCAGATTCCACTCAGTTTCTGTCTGTTTTGCTGTGGTGGTCTGAGGTGTGAACACGTTTACCTGGTGACAGTTGGTGGGTGGGATGGGTTCCTATCTGGCTTTACTCACCTGGAGCCCCAGGTAGAGCTGTATCCAAGTCATTCTTCAGGGACCATGGTAATATCTGGGCTGCCTTGGAGTCCCTGGGGGAGGCCTGGAGAGATCTTTTGTTTTCTTG
Source organism: Nyctereutes procyonoides (assembly GCF_905146905.1). Taxonomy (NCBI): domain Eukaryota; kingdom Metazoa; phylum Chordata; class Mammalia; order Carnivora; family Canidae; genus Nyctereutes; species Nyctereutes procyonoides. Next base: position 59,240,092 of record NW_026575146.1, on the reverse strand, counting down.
CGCTAGACTTCTCAGGCTGTAAGGGGTGAGTCAGTCTCAAGCTTCTGGCGAATTCTGTGGAACATGCATCGCTGGCACTGAAGCCCTGGAGTAGCAGCATCCACAGCTCTTCTCAGCAATGGGCCACATGACCAGAAAACCATATGTGTCCAGCTACACGAGCATGACGTTGCTAACAATGATGAGTGGGAAGAGAGTAGACAGCCCTCCAACATGCCTCCAACATGAGTCATATGTGCATATAGGCTTTCTTCTTCCTAATTTCCTTTTGCCCAGAATTCTTCTGAAAGCCCAGGTTCATCATGTAATTTCAGTTAACTTGAACAGCTGAACAAAAACACTTGATTCCATTGGGCTTTTGGTACATTGGTCATTGATGACAGACCTCAGGTACGGTAGGAGGAAAATGATCGATGGGGGAAATTAGGCCCAGGTTAGGGACCACAGCTTGTCACATGACATTATGGTGTAACTGCTTGTGCTCAAGTCCAGGGGACACCACTGGCATTGACTTCAAAGTGGATGGCGTTCCCCCCTGCCACCGCTCCCCTCTGCAGTGTGGTGACACTTTTTTTTTTAAGGTTTTTAAATTTATTTTATTCATGAGAGAGACAGGGAGTGGCAGAGACACAGGCAGAGGGAGAAGCAGGCTCCTTGCAGGGAACCTGACATGGGACTCTATCCTGGTTCTCCAGGATCACGTCCTGGGCTGAAGGTGGCGCTAAACTGCTGAGCCACACAGGCTGCTCCTGATCACGCCTTTAATTAGTGACTTTGAAGGCCCCATCCATCCAGCTTCACAAAATACAAAGCTCAGATATATCCTTGCTTCTCTTTTCATCCCTCATGCCTCCTGATTTGGTACCCAGTTCCAGTGTGGGTGTCTGCCCCTGCCCCCCTCCCCCCCCAATAACAAGCATTTCTCAGGCACCAGCTGGGTGTCTGTCCTTCATTTCAGCTCAATTCTAATACCATTTACCAGGAGATAGAGTCAGATCCTAGAGGCTAAGGGCTCAGGCCTACTACAACACTGTCCTTCACACACATTTCAGATGCCAAAGTCCAGGTTGTTGGAGCACCTGGGTGGCTCAGTCAGTTAAGCGTCTGCGTTTGGCTCAAGTCATGATCCCAGGGTCTTGGGATCCCTCCTCTCCCACTCCCCCTGCTTGTGCCCCTCCCATCAAATAAATAAATAAAATATTAAAAAAGTCCAGGCTGTCACCTGTGCTTCTGATGAACTGGCTATAGATTGGAGGTTCCAGTGACCTACTCCTTGGATTCACTTAGTTTGCTAGAGAGGCTCAGAGAACTCATAGAAACGTTTTACTTACTAGATTCTAGGTTTATTATAAAAAGATAGAACTCAGGAACAGTCAGAGGAGATGAAGAGGGCATGGTATGGAGAAGGGGTGAAGAGCTTCCTCGTTCTCTCTGAGCAAGCCACTCTCCCCAAATCTCCACATATTTATAACCCAGAAGCTCTCTGAACCCCATCCTTTCATATTTTTATGAAGATTCATTATATAGGCATGAATGGTTAAATCGTTGTCCTTTGCCAATTATTTCAGCTTCCAACCCCTCTTTCCTGTGCATTAACAGAGTGAGAAAGCAAGTAGTGAGAAGGCAAGAAATAAAAATTTCAGATTAGAGTTGAAAATCTTGATTCATGACCTTGGGAGAGCTGTCTACCTCAAGATGCTGTCTACTTCTGGGGAGGAACCTCCCCCCCCCCAGTCAATTTTAATTTAAGATCTCCAGCTGGTATGCAGTTCCAAAAGTCTGAAGGAATCCTTTTTATTTGTGGGGATGTGGGCCCAAGGTTCAATGAGGTATGGCTGCTGTCTGGTAGTGAGGAGAGCCTGGTATGGCTCCCTTCAAGGAACCTTAAGGGCATCTGTGTTCTTTTGAGATCCTAAGTCAGAAGGGTGGGAGAAAAGAAGGAATGTTAGTTTGGAGGGTTGTAGCCAGGTATTTGATTGAAACTAGAGGAATTTGATATCCAGTTCAGTTCATATATATATAACAAAACCTCAAAGACCATGAACAGGGGAAGAATTTGATACCTACAGGTTGTGTTACAATTTTCTACTGAAACATAATTTTTCTTCTTTTTTCTTTTTTTTAAAATATATTTTTATTTATTCTTAAGAGACCCAGAAAGAAAGACAGAGACATAGGCAGAAGGAGAAGCAGGCTCTCTGCAGGTAGCCAGATGTGGGACTCGATCTGGGACTGGGATCACGCCCTGAGCCAAAGGCAGACGCTCAACCGCTGAGCCACCCAGGGGTCCTAATTTTTCTTCTACATTACCCATCATTTCTACATCTACTCATTTCTACTATAGATAATTACACTAAAACTAATTTATTTGCAGAATAAATCTAATTTTATTAAAGTTGACCTGATTATTTATGTAAGTGCTGCAAGAACAGTGATTGACCATATAGGCTTTTTTTTAAAAAGCCAGATTTAAAAATCTGCTTTGCTGGAACTTTTCATAATGAATCTTAGATTGGACTTTTATAGGCTCTCCAGGCTAAGAAGCCAAGCCGAGAATTCATCAGACTTCACTGGTAATACCTATAGATTTGAATGAATTCTTCTCTTCTTGAGGTCTCCAGGATATCTTGAGGTTCCTGGCCTTGCCAGGAAGTGACCTACCTTCCTCGCCTGCTAAGGCTGCCAGGAACCCCATAAGCACAGTACCCGGTTGATTTTTCCAAGGAACTTATATTGGTTCCATAAAGTCAATTGTAGTATCTTAAAATTATCTGGTTACATCTGATTTTATGCATCAAATATGACATTTCAGCACAGTCTTGATCATATAGCCAATGTTTCCAATTGTGTCCTGTTGCAAAGAAAACAGATTCTTATTGAACTTATGCAAATAACTATATTGCCATGAAATAAGTATAGAGTTTCCAAATTCTGAAGGGATCGGCTAGGGAGAAAAAATAAATGTTTCATCTTTGTTTCCAGAGATACATTTTACCAAATTGCTGATAGTTTAAGAGAAAGAAGATTTTCTTAACTCTAGAAAAACAAAACTTTAAAGAGCCATAAAGTTTCAAACAAAAGTCATAAACATTATAAAAATTATCCTGTTCAGTCCTATGTAATTAATTCTGGTTGATCTTGATCTTTTGTTCATTTTATGAAGCCATACATTTCTGCCTTAGAGTTCTGCCAGCTCTTACCCAGTTCAGTGTTGTGATCTGAGAGTTACAAGAAACCTATACTTGTTAGAATCCTTTCCATGGGTCTTCTTGAAGATGAAACAGTTTTGCAGGAACACTTGGAAAAGCATCCTGGTAAATCAGTAACTGTAAGGGACAAAGGACATAAAAATGGCCATAGTTAAAGAGCTGATGAGAGTTCATTATAATGCCATTGGCAAGAAAATGTGGTTATTTCTGTGACATACAGCATTTTAAGGTAATAACTAGAATTATAAGTGATTAACTTATACCAGAATATATATCAGATTTCTAGGAATTTTATATAATTGCTGAAACACTTATATTAATAATCTATCCATACAAATATAATGTAATTATTCATTCTTATTTGACAGTGCTTCTCATGTAATTTAGCATAGCAAGTAAGGGTAATTATCTAATTAATGTCTGTCTTTTTATGAGACAATAAATCTTTTGCAATGTTCCAGGGACCCTCTAAAAAATTCCAAACTTACAAGTCAGACTTCATTTAGAATTTGATTTTGGAAAGTTTGTCAAAAATATCATAAGGTTTTATATGCTTGGCTAATAGAATCACAGGTCACTGAAACAATACATTTAATTATCTATTTAACTAATGTGACAAAAGATTTCAAAGGCAAATACAGAATGTTATGTGGCTATGAGCAAAGCTTCACTCTTATAATATTAAGAAGACTTGGTTTTCTTAAGTAATCAAAGACATGATGAAGATAGCACAGAGCACAGGATATTGTTTTAGGAAAACATGAAATATTTGTTTTCTAGGCATATTACTTGAAGGGAAAGGCCTGTCACGGTTTCTTATTGTCAAGAGCGGACCAAAAGTTTAGGAAAACCTTGTCCTTTGAGCAGATGAAAGAAAATTTGTAGTTTTACATAAGTATATTATTATTATTTTTTTTTACTCAGGTTTTATTTTTTTTTAAATAACTAGGTTTTTTTTTTTAAGATTTTATTTTATTTATTCATAGAGATAGAGATAGAGAGAGAGAGAGAGGGAGAGAGAGGCAGGCAGAGGGAGAAGCAGGCACCACACAGAGAGCCTGACGTGGGACTCGATCCCGGGTCTCCAGGATCACACCCTGGGCTGCAGGCGGCGCTAAACCGCTGCGCCACCGGGGCTGCCCTACATAAGTATATTATTGATGTCAAAGTTTATTTTTTAAAACTCTTGGAATAACAATTCAGTTTTAGCCAGCTTAAATACTCAAGGTAAAATTTCCTCTTGTCTCTTTTCCCCCAACTTTCTGTAATCCATTTAGTTTGTCCTTTGTTCTCTTTCCCATTCTGAAGGAACCAACTTGACCTTAGGGCAAAATTATTTTCATTTCTCTTAACAAAAAATGCATCTTCATACCTTGACATTTTCTTAGCCAAAAACACATCTTACTTTCCTTGTATACAGAGTTTTTCCCTTATTATTTCTAGTAGTTTCAATCATATTAATCAGAGTTCTTAACCCTTATAAACCTTAATTTCTAGTGAAAAGTTAGAAGTAAGCAATTGTGAACTGTTACACCAGCATTCTTTAGATTAGCAAATTCATGACTATGTTCATAATTCCTAGAAGCATATGCTTTTTCATTAATACAATATTTCAGTGAAGCACAGGACATGTTTATTGACAGACCTAAATATCTTTAGTTCCTCTGTAGTAAGAAGCCAAAAGTAGATAAAAATTGCGTTCAGTAATTAATGTCTCATTACTTTATCTCACTTGGAAATGATCTAGCTACTCAGTGAATATGCATCATTTAACTTATTTGGTATAACTTTGTTCCAAGTTACTAAAAAGGTTTTGGATATTTTTAAGTAGACGTTGCGTAAAGTATCATTATTCTTGAAAATTTCCTTTGTAAACTTATATCTATTTGATTTACTTGTTCTTAACAATTATGTTTAGATCACATATTGACACTTCATGAGACATTAAACGGCTGTCATCTTAAGTTTTCTTTCTTGCTGACAGATTTTATAACAGATATCATGAGCTTATTTGACTTTTGGTAAATCTAGGTAAAATAAAAGTATTATATTTAATGCTGATAACTCTAAAGATATACCTGTTTTAATTAAGCCAACAAACTTAAACTAACTTTTATTTACTGAAGATTGTCCTAGATCTTGTGACCTTGGAAAATATTTGAGTTAATGTTTATATTTCTGAGAACAGATTTCATTTATATAGTGACTTTTTTTTGTCCTTAAGCTTGTTTCTCTTTAAGCCAGTAAAATAAAGCTCTTTACAAATTAATTTTGGCAATGCCATATGGAGGTAGGACAATATCACACATTTATAATATACATACATAAATGTATATAAACATACAGATAGATACAAACAGAAAGCTGATAGCTTTTGTTTTAAAGTTCTAGCCATGAAACAGGTATCATAATTTAAAAATCACTAGTTTATAGAAACAGTTGGATCTACAATTGTGTTTCTTGAAGATGGCATGAAGTCAAGTTTGTCTGCTTAGAATGGCTTTAACATGTTTACTAATCTGTGTGGAGATCTTCCAGATTTTTAATTAACCTGTTTTCTCAATAGTCCCTTCCTCCTTTTCTTTTTCTTTCCCTTCTGATAAGTAAGAATCACCTCCCTGAAGTTTGCATTGAAGAGATGGCTCTCAGTTGTGAGAGAAGGCTGGCAGAACATTTACTTCTCAGAAGCACTGGGAAAGAATGTAGGTTCCTCTAAGGAGAACTTCTGATCCTAAATCAAGAATTTTATAATACTTGCAAGGCTTTGGAGGTAAATAGGGAAGGTTTTGGGATTGGTAAAACTGATAGGAAGGCTTTGAATTCTTTCTAGACTGGCATTTCTGTTTTTGTAAAGACTTAATTTATAAGACAAGTACAGTTGTTTTTACTTCCTCAAAGGATTGGGATGCAACCTGAATAATATCAAGGCTGATCCACTCATCCACCTACATTATCTTCAGTTTGCTTCTTTATATCAGGGAGAAGATCTTCAACTAAGATGAAAACCAAAGGATTCCTGTGTTCTAGATATAGTGCTATTTACCTTTGTAATGTTTTTCTTTCCCTTGGTTAACACAGTTTCATTTAACTTAGGGGAGAAGGTCTTAAAACCCTTCCTATCAGGGCAGCCTGGGTGGCTCAGCGGTTTAGCGCCACCTTCAGCCAAGAGTGTGATCCTGGAGACCAGGTTCGAGTCCCGTGTTGGGCTCCCCGCGTAGAGCCTGCTTTTCCCTCTGCTTGTGTGTGTGCCTCTCTCTCTCGCGTGCTCTCTCTCTGTGTTTGTGTCTCTCATGAATAAATAAATAAAATCTTAAAAAAACCCCACCTTCCTATCAAGTTTCCAGTTTGGCTAACTTCTGATCATAGAGTTACTTTAAATTCTTTATAATCTCTTGTCAGGTTTCCTGGCAGTATTGAACCAACCCAGTGGATGCAAGAGGTATCCTCAAAGAGGTATAGAAGATACAATCCTCCCATGATCCAGAGCCACTCCCAAAAATAGCCAAAGGAAAAAAGATTTAGACAATTCCCTTGAAAGCTGGCAGCAATGAGTAAGACCCTATCCACAAACGGAATGCAACCCATATTTTTGTATGTCCATGTTTTGGGGGTTCCCAATCTGACAGCTGCCAAGCCAACTATTAGAACACAACGACAGGGCAGCCCGGGTGGCTCAGCGGTTTAGCGCCGCCTACAGCCCAGGGCTTGACCCCGGGATTCTGGGATCGAGTCCCACGTTGGGCTCCCTGCAGGGAGCCTGCTTCTCCCTCTGCCTGTATCTCTGCCTCTCTTTCTCTCTCTGTGTCTCTCATGAATAAATAAGTCTTAAAAAAAATGCAACGACAAATAAAAAGGCAGTAGCTATCCCTCGGAGAGAAAGGATCTATAACTAATGCATTCCCAAAGGGAAATTCATGAGTCACTATTCAAAGATGTTATTCTTACAAATATTTTTTTTACCTGCCAATCTGAATTCCAGAAGAAAGGAACAATGTGAAATTTTACCTTCCCCTCTTGACCAGACACAACAAACAGAGATCTGGGAGAGCTGGCTTTGGTGGGAATTCTCACCATTTGCTGGCTTTTACCAGTTTTCTCAGGATCTCATGTGTAGGCTCTGAAGCAAGTGGGGTGTCTCAGTGGGTCTCATCCTGGTCACTGGAAACTAGAGAAGGATAAATAAATTTCCTTCTACCTTGTATACTGACTCCTTGGCTGAGACCCCTTTTTCTCTAGGGCACCTTCTAAATGAATAGGCTTATCTAGGTTAAAAGTTCTCTACTGTGGTCATTGTAATTCAGAATTATCTTTGGTTAGGGTAACCTTTTGGTTCAGTCGTAAAACACCTAAGTCTTTACACTGGACCCAGGCTGGTTTCCAAGTTGTACCAGTCTGACCCTGGCTCCAGTCCAGTTTCTAAGTCAGGCCTGGTTTGAACTCAGACCCATTCTGACTCTGTACCCAGTCTGACTCTAGCTAGTTTCCAGAACTAGCCCAAGAAAGGAAATGCTCGAAGTCTGGAAGTTCATAGTGCAAAAACTGTGGAGCTGGCATCGAGGTACTTACCCATCACCTGTAGAGGAGCAAGAAAGCCGTGAGCCTAAGGCTCAGCAGGTACCTTCCTTCCCTTGGTTGCTCTTTGCTCCTTGAGGCCATGGGGATTCTCCTTTGGTTCCCTCTTCTGACATCAAAACTATCAAAAGATAAACTGAAGCATATTAACAGCACCAAGCCAGAAGTAGTTAGGAGTGCTCCACCAACAGGAGCTTGGGGATGGGCTTTAATAGAGAAAAGATGGAAGAAAACTAAGGAAATTGTTGATTGGATATAGCTTAAAGCCTGGTTGGCTATTTGTGGTTGATCATCCTGAGGATTTTTAATTTTGTAACCTTGAGGCCTTTATAGGTTTAGATTTTGGTTTTCTTATGCAGGCAGCCATGGCATTAGAGCTGCATCAGTCTAATGACCTCTTTGTTTAACTAATACAACAATCTTATTATAAATTACAATATCATAATCCTTGATTTATCTCAAATTCTAAGTCCCCCTTGGATCTGCCTACTGTCTTCATCTCCTCCAGCACTTCTCTAGGCCTCCCACTTCTGTTGCCCCTCACTTAGACCACTGAAGTAGCCTCCTACTTAGTCTCTCCACATCTCTTTTGTGCCTTTTTTCCAGAATGCAGATCAATTGTGACATCCCAACCTCCTCCTACCTCCACTTCCACCTCTAGTACTACTATAATTCCTATTTGTTCTGATTCCTCTTTGCTCTTAGGACAGAGACCACAAGTTTGAACATGGTCCCTGGCCCTGACATCTGTTCCCTGCCCACCTTTCCAGAAGCACCCTGTTTGTTCCCTTTGCTCCCTCAGCCTCGCTGCTCTGTTCAGGTCCTGGAAACCCGCTGTTCCTGCCTAGGATACCCTCCCTGCACCCCCATCCCCTGCTTCATAAACCTTACTCATTCCCCACTCTCAGCTCATGCACCACCTCCTGGCTTGACCTCCTTGATATGAATCACATTGTGACCTCCATTTATATAAGTGATTGTTTTCTGTCTGTCTCCTTTGTGTGACTCTAAGGTATACATCTGGCTTAGTGGTGCCCCCAGTGTCAGCATGAACTCATTACATATTTGTTGTTGTTGAAGGAATTGCTTTGCCCTCTGGTGGGGAGGAGGGAAAACTTTTTCACTGTAAGAGCACAGGTCAGCCCACAGATACAGATCTCCCATACCCATGCCAGCCCCTACATCTTTCCACATTGAGCCCAACACCTCCCACTTTTGCAGGTGCTTCCAGCCTGAGCATATTTCCCACATCTCTCATTCTTTGTTCTCACTGCAATTCTAGACTCCCATTTTTTCAAAACTGTAAAATGTATATAACACAAAAATTACCATTCTAACCATTTTTAGGTGTACAGTTAAGTGGCATCGGGTACATTCACACTGTTGTGCAACCATCACCACGGTCTATCTCTAGAACTTTTTCATCATCCTAGATTGAAACTCTGTACTCATTAAACAAGAACTCCCCACTTCCTGCTCCTGCCTGGTAACCACTGTTCTCTTTACTGTCTCTATGAGTTTGACTGGGGATCCCTGGGTGGCGCAGCGGTTTGGCGCCTGCCTTTGGCCCAGGGCGCGATCCTGGAGACCCCAGATCGAATCCCACGTCGGGCTCCCGGTGCATGGGGCCTGCTTCTCCCTCTACCTATGTCTCTTTCTCTCTCTCTCTCTGTGTGACTATCATAAAATAAATAAAAATTAAAAAAAAAAGATTTTGCTCTATGAGTTTGACTGTTCTAGGGACCTCATATAAGTGAACTCATACAGTATGTGTCTTTTTGTGACTGGTTTATTTCACTTAGCATCATGTCTTCAAGATCCATTCCTATTGTAGCAAGGGTCAGAATTTCAGAATTTCCTTCCATTTTAAAGGCTGAATGATATTCCATTTGGGGTGTGCTGTGAACATTGGTATACAAATATCTGTTCAACAGACTCCAGTTTTAATGATGTACTGTAATTGTAAGATCAAAGAATGCTCTCTTCCTCATCTTGGTATAATGGATTCTTGAGCTATGTGTTTAATTCCTCTTAACAAGTATCTGCTACAAGTATCTTTCACTGAGCTGGCTCCAAGTTCAACATCCTTCCTCTGAGAAATTAGACAAGGACAGGGGACATCTGTGCCCGAAAGGGCTTCCACTTGGATGAGGAAACCGGTTCTAGGGACTTTTTTGGATGCTGTTTTGTGTATTCAAACTTAGTCTGAATTCAGAGAGATGGGGGAGATCAGTGTGGACCTGTGTGGCAGAGAAGTTGTAGTAGTTTCCTGTTGCTGCTGCAACAAATTACCAAACACTTACTGACTTAAAACAACACAAATTTATACTCTTCTAGTTCTGAAGGCCATAGGTCTAAAATCAGTTTCACAGGGCTAAAGTCATGCTGCCAGCAGAGATGGTTCCTTGGAGGCTCTGAGGGGAGAATCGTTGCTTTGCCTTTTTCAGGTTCTAGATGCTGTCTGTATCCTTGGCTTGTGGCCCCCAGCTGTTTCTGCAAAGTGCATTAGTCCAGTCTTTGCTTCCATCATTGCATTGCTTTCTGCTCTGAATCTATCTTCCCCCTGCCTTCCTCTTCTAAGGGAACCATTATGACTACATCAGCCCAGCCTGGATGATCTAGGATAATCTCCCCACCTGAGGATCCCTAACTTAATCACACCTGCAGATTCTCTTTTGCCAGGGTAACATATTTGCAGGTTCCAGAAATTAGGACTCAGATATATTTGAAAGGGGGACATTATTCAGCCCACCTCAGAAGGCTTTCTGTGGGAGCATGTGGGCTGGCCTTAACAGACTTTGCTGAATCTTTCTTTCTGTGTATGATTCATCAAACATGGACCCAAGGTCCATGGTGAATGTGGACCCTCCTCATTGTACCTGTTTCAGTATTGTGTATTCTTTAAGTGCCCACTAAGTGTTTCTAACCAGTGAGCAATGCCCTAATTGCTGGATGCATAGCAGCAGTGGACATCATTGGCAGGGAATGTTCCTGGGTCTTTAAAAAATCGACTCATCATCTACATTTATTGAGCACCTCTAAGTGCTAGGTGCTCTGTCAGACTTCATGGACATATAATGGACATTTAGCCCTCACACCCAGCACATATCTATCTATCTATCTATCTATCTATCTATCTTTCTTTCTTTCTTTTTTTATTTCTCAAGTTTAATCCCTTGAACAGGATAGGATTACTTCTATAGTTGAAAAAAAAAAACATGGTAGTTATCTTAAAAAAAAAAAAAGGAGTTGTTTCTGGTGCCAAGAGTAGGTGAATCTAAATCTCCAGTGTGCTTTGTCTGGTTTCAATGTAGATGAAGATTAGAAAAGGCAGGAGAAGCATCCTTTGTCCTGGAGGTGGTTGCAGAAACATGTGTTTTCCAGGAAAGGGATCAGTGTCAGGGAATGGAGAGCAACCAGAAGGCGAAGTATGGATGAGCTTGGTGGGATTTGGGTTTGGTAAAAATTCCTAGTAGGCACAGAATGTCCGTTGTGAGTGCTGATTTAAAGATGAACTGTATGTTGTTGCTGAAACCTTTCTTTCTTTCATGTTTGCCCAGGTGTTCCCTAGCACATTTCTCAGAGTTCAGGTCACCACATTAGGGGGTTCTCTATCCTTCACTTAGCAAGAACACACAAGCAGCCCCAGGATAGGTCCTATTCTGGTCTCAAAAGTAAAACAAAAAGGAGAAAAAAATGTGATTGGATTTGCTGTTTGGAAGCCCCAGACCTATGTAGCCAGAGGGCAGAGTGCACTGAGGAAGATGGGCTTTGCAACCTCACCAGCCCAGTGAAAGGATTTACCTGCTGCATGGTGGCACACTTTATTTACTTTTTCACTGATGCCACAGTCTCATCTGTGAAAGGGACACAAACATAGGATGTATAACATTGGGCTGCTGTCAAGGGTGAAAGCATTTACCATACTATCTGGCACACAGTAAGTTCTCAATAAATGCCAGTTGCTGTTCAGTGTTATTTAAGGTTGTAGGAGATATCTTTTCACCTTCAGAGCAAGGTAAGAGAAAATGAGCAGTCAATCTTTTTTTTTTTAAAGCTTGTAATAAATCACCCAAAGCTAAAACAAATCAAGTGACTTACAGAAAATGGGGTGAAACAAATCAAGAGATTTACAGAAAATGGGACTTACTGAGTCATTGGCAAGCTTCCTACTTCCTTGCATTTTCCTTTAGCAATTTGTGTGAATCCTGGAATATGTGTTCAGATTGACCTCAGTCTCTTTATGAGAAGATCTTTCAGAATCCAAATCTGCTGCCAAACTTATATGTGAAAGGAGGGAGAAAAGTCTGAAACCTCCAAGGAAGAATATTAATCATTATAATAATTACTGTGATACAACTAACATTTGTATTGCCTCTGTAGTTGACAAAGAGCTTTGTCACCTGTTCTAGCATACAGTTCTCAAAATAATCCTGTGAGGTGTCTGTGGTGGGTGTTGTTATTAATCCTCTTTTACTAATGAAAATATGAGGTTGAAAGAAGTTAAATGAGTTGTCTCAGACAACACAGAAAACAAGTGTGAGGGTCATGCCTCCATATCCGTTAGAAAAAATCAGTGTCTGATGCTGTTAACATCACTGTGAAGTGATATAAATACTAACACACCCCTTCTAATGTAGGTGGATGAGTGTTGTTTTTCACAGTGGTCACTTTTGGGTGCTGGGTGCTATTTTGGAAATGCGGCCATGCAAGCGTGGACACCTTACCAATTATGAGAGATACATACCTCTCACTTTAAAATTCCTTTCCATTGTTGATCCTAAATGCCCAGTTATTCACTAACCTTGGTTCCAAATGGCTTTTTGCTATATTCAAGGCTCAAATATACCCTTTTCAGACGTGACTTGAGATCAGTGAAGATATTCATATAAAATCCACAGGCTCTAATGGAACATCTAAAAGATGTTAACCCAGAGTTGCCTTATTGGAATATATTGGAATATGTGTCACTTCCTCTGGGGACTAGTTTGAAAAGCATCCCTTATTTGGGTGTGAAAGTTCTGGTGTGTTCATTTAAACATAAGGGTCATATTACTTAATGGTTGTGGTTTTAAGAAGTCAATAAATAACTCCTTTTCTTCCCCACCCGAGTTCAGTACCAGTTGAGAAATGAGGCAGGGAAAGCAAACAGATGGAAGTCAGAGCTTTATCACTGATAAACTGATGAGAGAACTGGCCAGAGAGGTGTGGCCATAAAGGTTGCCAACAACCCAGCCCCGAGTTAGAGTTTAGCTCCCTAGCCCTAGCCACCCCGAGGGTGGAGCTTGTCTCTCTAGGTGCCAAGGGGCAGAGCAGAATGTGGGAGTCCTGCCGACAAGCAGATGAGAGCTGATGAAGGTTGGACAGTACAGAGGAGGGTTCTGATGGAGAGATGGAGAGAGAAAGTGGAGGAGGTGGAAGGAGGAGTAGAGGGGAAGGGAGTTAAGCTAGGATGTTCTCTTTTTACTCCTAAATTCTCTAATCTGCTAAATCATTCTTTCCCAAGGAAGAAGCGAGTAAGAGGTAGGGCTGAAGCCAAAAGTGTTACACCAGGAAAACACAGGGTAAGTGGAAAGGGGCTTCCTATCTAGTATTTTCCAGGTATTTGTCTACTTCAATGTGACCAACATTTCCAAGAATTGGGTGTGATTCCTCCTGTATAGGTAATATCTTAAGGTCATGCAATAGAAAGGATTTGAAATCAGATTTGAGTATGAAGCCCATGTACACCAACTACACCAAGAACTTCTGATTGGGCACAGACAAGCACTGTGTAAGGTAGTGGGTAATAATGGCTAGAGACAGAAGAGATCATTCCATCTGGGAAGTCAGGGAAATATTTTGGGGAGATATAGCATTTGCAGTGGGCATTGGGTAGAAATTAAATGCCCAGAAATGAAGGACTCTCTGACAACAAGGAATAGCATAAGCAAAGATAAGGCGATAGGAGATTATCAGGTACAGTTTAGGGAATTGAAGATAGAACAGGTGGAAGTCGCATCAGGTTGAAATGATATATTGGGGTAGGAACCCTTTTCAAAGCAGAAGGAGCAGAAATGGGCAAACAATCAAATGTAAGGGTTTAGGGAAAGACCAGAGTCAGATCTAGTGTCAAAATCTTTAAGCTAGATAAATGAAAGAATGGTAATGGCATTAAAAATATGTGAACGTCAGGAAGAGAGACTAGTTTTACATTTATTTATCTCTGTAATGTTTAGTTGGATATACTCTTTAGTAGAGATGAATACTTATGTTCATGATTCATACATTCATTCAGGCAATAGCTTTTATTGAGTCCTTATGATGTCTTAGGAGCTGGGGATTTGATAGCAATCAAACATAGGCATAGTGCCTGTTCCTGAGGAGCTTACAGCCAAGTGAGTGGGAGGACAGATGAAATCAGACAACCCTTGTGTGAAATCATTACTGCAGTATTGGCGACAGAGGAGACATACAGGGTGCTTTGAAGGCCTGTAATAAATCAGGGGTCCAATCTGGTTGTGAAGGTTAGGAAACATTTGATGAAGTGACACCTGAGCTGAAAGCTGAAGGATAAATAAGAATTAACTAGTCCAAGAAAACAAAGAGCAATGCAGGCAGAGGACATTCACATAATGAATATTGTACGGCAATAGCGAACAGCAAGTCTCCCTGCTACCCACAACTGCATGGGTGAATATTGGTAACATAATGGTGGGTGAAAAACAGACAGGCTCTGGAGACTATATTCTGCATGATACCTTTTTACAAAGTTTAAAAGCAAAACAACCCTAAACAATGGATTGCTCAGATATACAAATATATATGATAAAGCAAACAAAAAGGCAGTGAAAAGTAACCCCAAAATTTAGAGAGTAAAAATTCAGAGGAGGACCAGCAGTGGGGGATGGGGAGGGTCACAAAGGGGCACACAAGTTATTGGTAATGTTCTAGATACTGAGCTCTATAGAGCTCATTATAATATTTTAAATACATAAATAAAGAGGGCCATGCATCAGCCAATTTAGTGTGATAAACCAATAATTAAGATTAATCCAATTCTAGGCACAGGAATTATTTTTAAAGAGATTATGCTGAGTTTTAGGAGCTTAAAGTATATAAGGAGGCTGGAATAGAAAAGCACAGGGTGAAGGGGAGAGATAAGAAATGAGTCGGTGGCTGAGCTCCAGACCATGGAGAGCCTTGCAGGCCCTTTTAGGTGGGTTTTACCTTTATCCAAGAGCTGTGGGAGCCATTGAAGGATTTTTAAACAGGAGACAGGCTTCAAAATTTGCTTTTTGAAAAAGGTAACTTTGCCTTCAGTGTAGTGACCAGATTGAAGAGAGGCTAGAATGTATGTGGATGAACCACTTAAGAAACATAGGCATGGTGCCTGTTTAGATGTAAGATGGTAGGAACTTAAAATAGGGTGGAAGTTGTAGTGGCAGTGGTGGTAACAATGATGGCAGTCATGGTGTTGGTGGTGGTGATGGTGATAGGGGGATGGTGGTGTTGATGGTAGTAGTAATGATGGTGGTGATGGTTCTGGTGGTGGTGATAGTATTGGTGATGATGATGCCTTTGGTATTGGAAATAGAGCTAAACGGCCAGATTTGAGAATATTTAGGAAGTAAAATCCATAGACTTAGGGCTAGATTTGATAGATGTTTTGATGGAGAGGAAGACATCAAGGATGATTCTTAGGTTTTGGCTTGTCAGTAAAGTGGGGATGGAGCAAGAAGGAGAAATCTGTAATTCAGTTCTGGGCATGGTGAGTTAGAGATGCTTTTTTAGGTTCCACCTTTTCCTCAACTCCTTTCCAGAGATGATGTTCTCACTTTCCTCTTTACTGCCTAAATGAGAGCTCACAAACTTAAATTCTTTCTGAAGTCAGGCAGGTAATTGAAGTGAGTGAAGCTGGCAGGGAGATATTCAGAATGGTGAAAACATGGTTGTGACTTGACTCTGTGCACTGAGAGGCTGAGTGTTTTTCAAGAGGAGCAAAAAAAAAAAATAGTTCTTATGTTTATTAGTGAGCAACTGCTTCAGTGCTTGAAAAAAACAAAATACCCCCCCCCCACACACACACACACAAACCCTGTAAGGCCCAGTCCTGTGGATTAAGCAAAACTGATCTGGGACCTATGAGTAGCCAGATTAAAATTTGGTTCTAAATCTTTCTTTAACACTAATTTATTCATCATATTATTGGTTAAGTACATTTCAATACAATAATTTGGATCAAAATATTCTGATAACATAGCATTATTAAGAGTTGCTTGCATTTGAATTTTACCAAAATGTACTGTATATTCAGTTATAGAACATCATTTACAATTTTTAAAATTTTCATTTTGAAAATTTTTACATCTTCAGGAAGGTTGTACAGATAGAATGATGAAGCCTCATATACCTTCACTCAGATTTACCATTTATAAGGCATTTCTCCATATTGGAGTTCTCTTCACCCAACCAGCTGAGCCCCTCCCCTCCATTTCTGAACCATTCCAGAGTAAGTTGCAGACATCATGATCCCTAATACTTCGATATGTATCCCTGCAGTACAGTGACATTCTTTTAATAACCACAGTCATTGATCAAATTGAGGATTGATGCAATACTTATATATAATACACAGTTTATATTCAGTTTTGCAGTTCTTTTCTGACCCAGAATCCAGTTGGATCACTCATCGTATTTGGTCACCATGTATATTTAGTCTCCTGTAATCTGGAACAGTTCCTCATGTCTTTGATGACATTGACATTTTTGAAGAGTACAAGCCAATTATTTTATTGAATACCCCTTATTTTTAGTTTGCCTGATTGGTTCCTCATGGCAAGACTCAGGTTATGCATTGTTGGCAGCAGTAGTACTGTGTAAACATTGTGTTGCCTGTGCGTTACATTGGGAGACACATATCACTTTGATTGTCGAGGGAAGCATGTATCTGCCAGATTTCCCCACTCACAGGAATTTAGCCCCTTTGTAATCAGCAAGTACTCTGTGGAGAGACACTTTGAGACTCTGTGAATAGTCTGTTCACCAACAGACTCTCACTGAGTAGTTCAGAATCCACTGAAAATTGCCATCTAAATATGTCCTTACTATGTAGGTTGCACATCTGTGATTTGAGTTATTTACATATGTATGTATGTATTTATTTAGAGAGCACACACACACAAGTGAGTAGAGGGGCAGAGAGAGATTGAGAGAGAGAGACAGAGAGAGAGAGAGAGAGAGAAACCTTAAGCAGACTCCTCACTCAGCCCAGAGCCTGAAGTGGGGCTCAGTCTCACAACCCTGAGATCATGACCTGAGCTGAAACCAGGAGTCAGATGCTCAACGACTGAGCCACCCAGGTGCCCTACAGATCGTGATTTTTTAAAAAACTGACATTTCTCCTATGTTTATTAGTATTCCACTGTAAGAAAGAGTTTTCTCTTCCCCATTTACTTACTATTTATATCTTTCTTTATTCCAGTGGACACCTGGATTCTTTTTCTGTCCAACATCTTCTAACCTATTATTGTTGTGATGCCACAGTTGGCTAGTGGGAGCCCTTCAGGCTGCTCCTGTATTCCTTGTCATGTCCTCATCAGTTTCTGAAGATTTACTTTCTTCCACAAGATGCTTGTAGCTTACTCAGTACTTTCCCTGCCCTAGCCCTAGAATTAGCCATTTACCCAAGGACCCTGCTTCTTTTTAGTGGGGAATGTATTTAGAAACTAAAACTAAAACAATTGGTAAAATGTCATTGATTCTAGGTGCTTCCAGGGGACAGAGCTAGGAGGCATGTATTTTTAAAAATGCAAAGGTTTAAAAAAAAAGTGCAAAGGTTTGGGACACCTGGGTGGCTCAACTGTTGAGCGTCTGCCTTTGGCTCAGGGCATGATCCCAGGATCCTGGGATCGAGTCCCACATTGGGCTTCCCGCAGGAAGTTTGGTTCTTCCTCTGCTTGTGTCTCTGCCTCTCTCTCTTTCATGAATAAAAAAAAAAATTTGTTAAATGGAAAGATTCATACTGATACTTATAAATCCACTCAAACACTAGAGGGCCTTTCTTATTTTCCCTCATTGTTATCCTTTGGTCTATCTTCCTTTTCTCACAGTGAGTACCTGGCCTGACAATATCAACATATTTGCTCATTTAAAGCATGTATTTTAAAGCAGTTTTTTAAAGAGTGTTCTTCTTTGCCTCCCTTCTCTAGCTGCTGAGCTCGTTTATTTTGATATTCTTCAGTTTCTATAGTTTTTCCTGCTTAACTTTCTCACTTATAAGCATGTTCAGGTTTCTCTAAGCATGTCTTTGCAGAGGTTTCACCATGTAGAAGTACTATATTAATGTTATTTATCATAAATTATACAAAGAACAAGTGAGTCTGGAATGGGGGTTGTTGCTAATAACTTCCATCTTCATGACAGTTTACAGTTTACCAAGGACTTCTTTACGTGTGCTACTTTATTCATCATGCTTTGAATTCCTTAGTCCCAGACAAAATGAACAGTGGATAAGTAAACCCAGGACTTCATGAATGTTTCACATAGTAGGACTTAAATAACACCTGCTGATTTTTAAAAAGATGCATTTAGAATCTATGACTGATGAAAACATATATCCTATAAAAGCATGGGATAATCCTCAGCAATAGATAATCTAAAATGTTTTATATTTACGTAGGCATTGTTTGCTATTATTATTTTGTAGGAATTTTCATATATTCCTCAGATTGATTTTTTTTTTTTTTAGAGAGAGAGAGAATGAGTGTGCAAGTACAGGGGGAGGAGCAAAGGGGGAGGGAGAGAGAGAACCTTAAATAGATTCCATGCCTAGTGTGGAGCCCCATATGTGGCTTAATCTCATGACTCTGAGATCATGACCTGAGCCTAAATCAAGAGTTGGACGCTCAACTGACTGAGTCACCCACGCATCCCCAGATTGATATTTTTAAAGGATATCTGCTTCCTAAACATACACTGAATTACAAATGCCTTCAAAGGGGTGATTCTGAAACACAGCTACATGTGGTAGTGCTTGGAGAGATGTGACTGGGGGCTGCACCGCTTACTGATTAAATCAGACCCTTTAGAGTAGGCATCAATTCTTTTTTTTTTTTTTTTTAGATTTTATTTATTTAACAGAGAGGGTGTGCACGCACAAGCAGGGGAAGAAGCAGAGGGAGTGGGAGAAGCAGGCTCTTTGCTGAGCAGGGAGCCCATGCAGGGCTTGATCCCAGGAGCCTGAGATCATGACCTGAGCTGAAGGCAGACACCTAACTGACTGAGCCACCCAGGCACCCCAACATCAGTTTTTTTTAAAGCTGTCCAGATTTTAGTGAGAAGCCACTATCTGGCTGAAGAAAGGCTGTGCTATTTTGGAGAGAGAGGCTTCAGTCACAGCTAAACACAAGAGAACTTGATTTGGGCCAGATTTCTGGTTTAAATACTGATACCTAAAAGTAATATAAGGATCTATTTTGAGATTTACCTAGCAGTTAAAGGCACTGAACGTATTCTTTTTTTTTTTATTAGCCAGCCATATTCTCTTTATTCTGAGAATTACATGATTTTCACATTTTAATGTTTCTAAAATTATGTTATCTAAAATTGAGGTATGCGTGTGTATGCATGCACACAAATGTGTACATACACATGAACATGGTCATGTTCTAAAGCTGCACCTAGAGCAGAGTTCTTAAAAACTCAGTATTCATCAGGAATACCTAGAGTACTTGTTACAAGTATGGAATTGTAGGCCAGTTTGGGCCTTCTGGAAGGATCTGGGTTAGCCAGCCCAGCAAGGGATTCTGATCCACCAGGTCCCTAGACTTTGAGCAGCCATTTTCAAAGAGCCATCCCCCTCACTCCCTCCACAGCAGTGTCAGCGTCACCTAGGAACTCCTTAGAAATGCTTGTTCTCAGGACTTTCCCCAGACCCACTGAATCAGAAACTCTGGAAGTGGGGACCAGCAATCTGTATTTTCACTGGCACCCAGAAATTCTGATGAAGGATAAAGTTTAGGAACCACTGTTTTCAGAAATACTGCCAGTGCTCCCATACTTCCTTGATGATAAGAATCACCCAGCATACTTTTTTAAAAACACAGAATCTGGGCTCCACCCCAAATCTGTTGAGTTACGGTTCCAAGGGGACAATAATTCCATGGCGACAGGTGGATAGTCTGTATTACTAACAAGTATCCAAGGCCATTCTTATCTTCAGACAAATTTGGGAAGTACTGAGAAGGGAAAGCCAAGGATGTACCAGTTCACAGTCACATTCCCTAGTTAGGGGTTGTCTCTGGGTTTTGTGTTCATTATCAGATTTAAATTTTATAACAGCCTTATGAAAGTTGATGATAATTCAAACTCATTTTACTGATGAAAAAACTGATGTTTGGAGAACTTAAAAAACATATCTAGGGTCAGATCGATAGTAAACCAGAGAGCAGGGACTCAAGCCACGAACTTTCTGACACCAAAGCCTTTATTGTTAAACTGTCCTAAGGTAGCTGCATGCAAATCCTCATCACTGTTATTACAATATAGTGCAGCCTTGGAGATAGATACTTGCCCAGGGTCATTCCTTGTTTCAGCAGTTAAGAACCGCCAGCTGTAACCCCAGCCTGCTTTGCAGACTTTCTTCCCCACTGCTTCTCAACATGAATTGTTCCCTCCAACAAGGCCATTTCACTCCTCACCCTTGACCTCCCCTTGCTCACTCCTGCCTCTGCTGTTATACTTAATGCACCTTCACTGATGGTATCTCTTCATCATCTTGTCCCCCAGGCCTCTTACTTTCTCTTCCCTTGCTTCTCCCCCCAGAAGGACTGCTCTTTCTCTTCTGGAACAGTCAAAACCTCAGCCGTGCCTCAAGACTCTTAGTCTAGTGTTCTCTGTGGAGCCTCCCTACCCACACTGGCCTTGGTGAGCACTCTTGTATGGAACCTACCGTGGTGCATGCACACTCTCTTTGTCTGCAGCATGGAGTGCCCTGCACACGGACCTTCATCTTCCATCTACATTAAGTAACTTGAAGATGCTCCTCTGTTTCTGGCTAAGTAGTAGGAATTGCTAAAATATCTCTTGACCTACAATAAAGTCAATGCAGCTAAGATCCACAGAAAATGAAGGTGGATTTTATTTTATTTATTTATTTTTTTTAAAGACATCCCTGGGATCTCTTTTCTTTTTTTTTTTAAGAACTATTTTTTTTATTTATTTATGATAGTCACAGAGAGAGAGAGAGAGAGGCAGAGACACAGACAGAGGGAGAAGCAGGCTCCATGCACCGGGAGCCCGACGTGGGATTCGATCCCGGGTCTCCAGGATCGCGCCCTGGGCCAAAGGCAGGCGCTAAACCACTGCGCCACCCAGGGATCCCTGAAGGTGGATTTTAAAAGTAAATACAAGTTGTGGAGTTTTCTGGGAGAATCTGTGGCAGACACACTGATGATCATATGAGCAATCCCTAGATTTGCAAGGGTAGATGAATTTAATGACTATCCCTTAGAGTTCAGTTTGTGGGACTCCTCCCCTCTCTTCCAAACCCAGAAAAAGCCAGGGAAATCTTTTTTGGTGGGGATGGAATGACAGTAGCATGGGGGGAGCAGATGGAGGTGTAGTATATGCTTAATAAAGGGGAATACCTTTTGTAAAAAAAATTTACATTGTGGTCATTCCAGGTGATAATGTATTTTATTTTAAAATGGAATGGATAATGCCTTTTCTGGTTTCCTTCCACATGTTAGGGTATCGTAGTATTTTGGGACAACAGTTTCCCAAGAGGTAACATGAAACAAAGTCCAGCGTTCTGGAGCCTAGACCAGGAGGAACATGTCCCTGTGCCTCTGAACTAGGGTCGGGACCAATGCTGGGGAAAGGTCGCCACCTACTGACCAGTCTTCGTCACACTTTTTCCTCCTGTTTGGTTTGGCTCAGAGATGTCTAAAGAGCCTGGACCCTAGGCCCAGGAAAGTTCTCTGCCAGCACCCACCATATTTCATGGCAAAGTTCATGAGGACATAGCCACACAAAGTATAGTATTCTAAGCTTCTGTCTTCTATAAGAGTCTCTCTCATGAAAAGAGTTCTCCTTTGAGGAAACATATCAGCAGCCTTGGTGCAGAAAATGATAGAACTTGTATTTGGTTGAATGCTGCTTATATATAAGTTATGGTTCCACCACATAGATTTCAAAGACAGCTCTGTTGTTGAGGGGTGGAGGGGGAAGTTAGGACTTAGTTCTGTTTTGGAAGCCTTAGAAGCTGTTTAAAGGTCTTCATTTCATTTAAAGATAAAACTGTATTCTCTGACACATTTTGGGAATGGGGAATTTGCATCAGAAAAGTGTCATTACGGTGCGGGGGGGGGGGTGTGGGGGGAAGACTGGGTGGTTCAGCGGCTTAGCACAGCCTTAAGCTCAGGGAGTGATTCTGGAGGCCTGGGATCCAGTCCCAGGTCAGGCTCACTGCATGGAGCCTGCTTCTCCCTCTGCCTGTGTCTCTGCCCCTGCCCTCTTTCTCTCTCTCTCTGTCTCTCATGAATAAATAAAATCTTAAAACAAAGTGTCATTACGGGATGAGCACTGGGTATTATACTATACATTGGCAAATCGAACTCCAATAAAAAAAATATACAAAATAAAAATGTCATTACATACATGGTAGAGTTCTGGAATGTTGACTCAAGTGAGGAGAAACTGACAGAACAGCACCAGTATCTTCTGATAAACCATTCAGCTTCCAGCCATACATCCAGGAGACAGTCCTAATCACTTTTCCTCTCAACACTCTGCTGGTTCAGTCTGAAGAGTGCACGAGAGGGGACAATATGGTTGGATAGGATTTGTTTCCTCCACCAGGAAAATGCATCTGGGACACATGATGGTAGGTGTAAGAAAGGCTACTTCCTAAATCAAGTGAGAACCAAAATTAGACTCTTTGATTTCTTTGGTGGAAGCAGTATCTGGAAGAAAAGACATTTTCATAAGTGGGTGTACAAAGGAATGGAAAAGAGTGGAAGGACTGTGAGGGAGAAGTCAGTGTTTCTCCAGTAGCCAGAGAAAGACTTCACAAGCTGTGCTTTGGTGGATGGCTTTTGGGGGCTTCCCACTTTCATCCCAGCAGCACCTAATCCCTGGGGAATTCCAGCCTTCTGGATCCTGATAAACAAAGTCACATGAAACTTAGCTCCCCATTGAGAAGCACTCTCAGGAGGGTTTTACCTAACTTGGAATGAGAGGAGGGGAGTGCTACTTAGCCCAAAGGACTAGTACCCACAGCCAACACAGGGTGCTGGGCACTGGGCTAATTGCCTTGCACAGGTCAGTTCATGGATGCTGCTACAGCCCAGTGCAGGAGGAAGAGCAGAGGCTCAGGGATGGATGATCAGGAACTTGTCTGCTGTCCCAGAGCTGGCAGTGAGAGGGCTGCATTCTGAACCCAGTTCTGCCTGAACCCAGAATCAATTATCTTATCCATGTGACATTGTAAACCTGTAATGATGGCATTTCAGAAATTGCTAGTAGGATTATCTTGGAGCTAGAGATGCTACAAAGGACCCCAAGGGCTCATGTCTTTCTTAGATAAAAGAGGCTGTCCTGCACTGTGAATGACAGAGGATTCCCTTTCTCTCCTCCCCTTCTCTCCCCTCCCCTCTCCTCTCCAACTAAAGATTTTGTAGTTTCATTAAAGTTGTAGATGACCTTAAATGGAAAAGCAATGTTTACCTGTCTGTTGACTTGAATGTATGTTTGTGTGTGTGTGTGTGTGTGTGTGTGTGTACACACATAGGCTTGTGCATGTGTTTCTTTTGCATGGAGCAGGGATGTTGAACCAAGAGTAGGGACCCAGTGCCAGAAGATGGAGCCTGCATGAAGAACCCTGGACTGGGAGCCAAAGGTCCTCAGTTCTAATTCTGGCTCTGCCATTTATAGCAACAATAGCAGCAGCTAACCGTTGAGTGCTCACCATGTGCTGGGTACCATTCCAAACATTTCCTATATCTTAACTCACTTAATCCTCATGGCCATTCTATGGATGAGTATCATTCTCATTTTACTGATATGATAAGAAAATTGAGGCACACAGTGGTTAATTTTTTCCAGGTCACACCAGCTAATAAATGATAGGAAGTTGGCTTAAACTTGGGCAATCTGGCTTACTACATTAGTAATACTGTCACTCTGCTAACATCTGCAAGTTGTGTCAATTAACCTTTATGGGCTTTAGTTTTCCCTATTAAAATTCATGTTTTTAACAAATATTGAGTCCCAAGCTTGTGTAAGACATTACAGATCAGAGATGGGAAGGACTGTGTGCACAGACTCCTTTCTACCTCCTGCCACCCCGCACTCTTGGCATGTACACACAGAGTGCAAAACGCAAAGGAGAGGGAGTCTGGGAAAGGCTGCAGGAGAAGCTGGCTTTGGAACTTGATCTGAAGGCTGGATACTGGTCCAGAGACAGCATCACAGGCAGAAGTAAAGCTGAAGGCGAGTTTGGGGATGCTTACAGGAACTAGCGTGTTTTGAGTGAAGAACGGACTCCTGGGCAGGGGTCACTGCCAGAGTGAGAGCAGGAGGCTCAAGATTAAGGAGTCACGACCAGAACCATTTGTATTTGAAGTAGTATGTACGTTACATTTGTGGAGGGCCACAGTAGAGGCAGGGAGACCAATGAGGAGAACTGAGGGCCTCAAGTGGTTACAGAGACTGAACCATGGCCCAATGCCAGAAGCTTTGGGAGGCAGGATGGTGAAGGTGAATAGGGTAGAGGAGGGGTTCAGTAGACAGAAAAACTGAGAGGGTGACAGTGGCCTGCAGTGAAGGACAGTTGAGTTGCTGACTTATTCTACCTGACAGCCCTGTGGACTCTGTAGGCAGATGAGTTTGGCCAGAGTTAGAAGGTTTATATGGTTGAAGGTCAGAGTAATGATCTTTAGAGGAAGATGGTAATGATGGCGATGTGCCAGGCTTTTCCCCACCCATGTTATCTCTATAATCAGCAGAAGAGTACTGCTCGACAGGTGTGTGACTTTCATTTTAGAGGATTTTTTCTTTCCCTTGAGAGACAACAGAACAGAGTGCTGACAGGGTAGACTCTGAAGCCAGAAGACTAGGACAAGTAGGGGAGCTTCTTATTGGGCAAAGAATGTAATCTTTCTGTGCCTCAGTGTGTTGTGTGTGTGCATTACATCGGGGTAACATGGCTCCCCTCATAGGGCTGTTGTGGGGATTAAATGTATTAATGCAGATAAAGTGCGTGGCCTCGGTAAGCACATAGGAACTGTTGGCTCTTCCTACTGGTGAGTAAACTGAGCTGCTGGGCCGCAGCTAGGAGAGGCCGCCCAGCTCCAAGGCCTCTTTACGTTCCTCTGTGCCATGTCTGAGCGAGAGTGGGGCCCTCCCAGAGGTGCTCAAGAAGGATGGTGGGAATAGCACGTTCAGGTGGAAGGAGGAAGAGGAGGACGAGAAGCAACCAGGAGAAATTTGGAGGAGGAACGATAGAGAACTTTAAAAAAAAAATCTTTTCTATTTTTTCTGGCTGTTAAATTAAAATGGTCTCACTCTGAAAATTAAAACATCCTAAAACTAAATTTCTATCATCTGTGATCTAGCCATCTGCCCTGTTTCATTAGCCAGCCATTGCTAGCGGACTTTGGAAAAACAAAAGCCAACGGGAAATTGTAATATCATAGAAAGCGGGAGACATGACTCCAAAGAGCAGAGGTGGTTGATAGGCCAGATACAGGAGTGTCAGGTCCCTGAGGCTTGGTGTAGGGAGGGCAGGGGGAGCACGTATCAGAGTCAGGGTGGGAGTCCCTCAGTTAGGTTTGGGGTGAATCCGGTGTAGGTCAAGGAGTGGACACACAGCTCCAGAATAAGGGGGGTGGCACAGAGAGTTGTGGGGCCAGGAAACTTTGTTTTGCTCTGGACCTCTTTGGGGGTCTGATGAGCTTAAGGACCTCTTCTCAGAATAAGGTACCTAAAATAAAAGACGTGGGATTATAGCAGGTAGACATTTCTGTCCACAAACACTTTGGAATTCAGAACTCCTGTAAAGATAATTCCAGCTTTCGGATGTGGCACTTCTTGAAGACTCCCTGCTTAGAAGCTGTCTAAATCCTCTAAACCTTGTGGGTATAGAAAGCTAAAGATATACCCAGAATTCTGAATGAGCCAGATCTCTAGATTCAGACAGTGATTTTGGATAAGGGCGTATCTTTAGGTGATTTGGAGTCCCTAAAACATAGAGAAGTTATGTAAATATTAGCATCACCACCCCCGTTTACTTATTTCATAAAGATATTGGCAGAATGAAAAGTACTTTGGAGACTTTATGTGCTGATCAAGTCCCTATAGAGTCCAAAAAAGAAAAAAAATCCACTGCGACCCAGGGGCAAGTAATCCTGGGTTATTGACTCATTACAGGACATTCTTGGTATGCTCCACATGCTTGCAAGGCAGCTGATGCACTTTCCTGTGGGGCTGGATCCACTCCCCTCACCCCCACATGAGCATATATGGGGTTTAATTTTACAAATACAGTTCAGATAATCACCAGTAACTCCTCTTGGACAAGGGGGAAGACAGGAAGAAGGCTGACAGCAGGCATGGCCCAGGGCAGATTTGTTGGGGCACATACACTAGAAAAAAGAGTTTTAGAGATTTTCCTTATCAGCCATTTATCAGAAATTGACTGAGCCTGCCTATGAAGTCATCATTAATATAGCAGAGGGGAAGTTGTACATCCAGTGATCCCATTTACTGTTCAATTGTGATTCTATATTTTTTCCCAGGTCACAGAAGTGCGTCTATAGGAGAAGAGCTTTTCTGCTCCTTCCTACTAGGAGCTTTTCTGCTCCTAGATATGAAATCATCATCCCAACTACATCCATTGTTGGAAGTACTATTTTGGATTGGCCCTGTGTAATGTGAAATGAAGAGAAAAAGTGTGTAGCTGAATCCCGATATGGAAATCCAGACTTAAAAACATTCTCTGATGGTTTGGCATCCGTGGGATAAATTGGTCATAGTTTTCAACAACTCAGATCAAAGCCAAATGCTGTTTGCATTCAGACAGTGATTCAGGGACCATGTCTTATTTGGTTTCTTTGAAAATAGAGCACAGACATTTTTTCATACCTTTGAGAGAAATCTTTTGGCTGCCAAATTTGTGCCTAGTAAGTGTTATTGTACCCTAATAAAAGTTTTACATCTTGTCTCAAGTGTCCTTTGCAGCCTTGCTCCACCATCCCCAAGCTGAGTGGCTGGTTGCAATGAAGGTCTCCTGATGGTAATGTGAAGAAGAAAAAAATAGGCCAACTGGTAAAGATAAAAAAGAAATGAGAGTAAATAAAACACATATGGAAGGTCTACTTTCAGAGTTAAAATGTATACGAGTGTGTATGCAAATCAGCCCTCCAAATAGAAAATCTAGGCGGGGCCCACCATAGGCATGATCATAAGTAGCCAAGTTTGCATTCTGTGGCCTTTCATTCCCCTGACCTGGGTATTTCTCCAGCACCTCCATCCCTGTTCTTTCTTAGGCTTCTTTTCCATCCTTCTGAACCCACTAGAGAACCAGAATTGCTCCTGTTTCAGGGCCCACTTCAGGACTCCTCCTCTTGCCTCGCATTTCACTTCTGCTCTCCCTACAGACTCCTGTGTCCAGTGTGCCTTTCCTCCTGAGGGCATTGCTCATCAGGGAGGAGCTCCAGGGGTAAGTGAGAATTCTTTATATGACCATTCTTTTTTTTTTTTTTTTTTTTTGAGAGAGAGAATGAACATGCACAAGCTGGGAGTAGGGGGTAGGGGGAGAGAGAGAATCCCAAGCAGACCTCTCGCTGAGCTCAGAGCCACCAGCGCAGAGCTCCATCTCATGACCTTGAGATCATGACCTGAGTGGAAACCAAGAGTCAGATGCTTAACTGAGCCACCCAGGTGCCCCTAAATGGCCGTTCTTAAATAAAAATTATTAATTCATAGCCAGTTCTTGATTTTGATGAACAGATTATGTTTTAAAGATTATTTTCTGACTTAATTTTGTTCACTTACCAGACTTTATCAAGTGTCTCTTACATAGAGCGCAGTGGCTTTGGTGTAGTGGGCGTCAGAGGAGAGCCCAGTTGTCAGTGGAGGGGGCAGAGGTCCTATACACAAAAGGTTAAAGAGCATGGCAAGATAGAGTAACAATTCAGAGATGAAGCAGGCTGGTTTTAACAAATGCTTATTTCATACACTGAATGTGGCAGACATTATTTTAAGGGCTTCCCAAATATTAACTCATTGAGTCTTCAAAGCTGTGGTCATTCCTGTTCTACAGATGGAGAGACAGCCACAGAGAATAACTCCCCCAGGGTTACTTGGCCAATTAGTGCGGAGTCAGTACTAAATCCCAGCAGTTTGGTTCCAGGGTCTGGGTCCTTAAAGCAGCTCGATGTGGCATCTCCAGCTTTAGGATGAGGACCAAGTGCAGGACACAAACAAGGGTTCTGATTTGTGGAAGGGTCCATTCCAGGTGAGCTAAAGAGGGCAGAGAGGGCTGTCTGACAGAGGTTCTTTACCCTGGCTACCCATTATAGTCACTGGGAAGTTTGAGAAAGTCCCAAAGACCAGATCTTATCCAGGCCGCTAAATCAGAATCTCAGGGGGGAGGCCTGGCCAGGTGTGTGAAGAGGGCCGCCAGGTAGAAGGCAGCCAGCATGAGAAGCCAGTAGGGGGATGAGGCTCCAGAACTAGAGCCTCTGAGTGGACAGGAGCTCAGGAAGACAGGAGGGCAGAGGGCAAGTTGGTCAGGTGTTTCTCTCCCACCACCAGTCTCCGGGTCTTCCTCCAGCCCCGCTGCTCCCTTCTTTCTCCTCTTTTCTGGCCTCATTGTCCTTCCTTATCTTTTGTTTTCTTTTCCTCCTCTCCTATCAACCCCTTTACCTTCTTCTTTCCTGGATCCTCCTGCTGTTCTCTTATTTCCTTCTCCTGCCCACTGCTTCCTTCCATTTCCTGGCCTTTTGGCCATTTCACTTGACATTGCCCCTCCTCCCAGCAGAAGGTGGGCAGAGGCAGAGTTGTGACTTTGGATGAATCTCGATGCTCATTGGCAATGCTCCTGAGGGAATTGGGGGAAGGCCTGGAACGTGTAGACCTGGCTCCCCAGTAGTGTAATTTGTGTTTGATACTAGTGAGGGCCATATTCCCTGGGGACCTAGGTTATGTGCACCTGGCTTTGAGGTTGAGAAATATGAGTTTGGAAGGTGTGTGAAAAACTGCCCTCAATATAGTGGCTTAAATAACCCAATTCACATCTCACAGTTCTGTAAGATAGAAGTCTGACATGGGTCTCACTAAGACTAAGGTCCAGTGTGAGCAGGGCTGCTTCCTTTTTGGAGATTCTAGGGAAGATTCTATTTCATTGTGTTTTTTCAACTTCTAGTGTTTTCCTATGTTCTCTGGCTCCTGGCCCCATCCTCCATCCTCAAAGCCAGTGACCTGGCACCTCTCTGGCCCTACCGTGGTTGCCAAATCACTTTCTCTGAAGCTCTTCTTCTGTCACCCTCTTCCACTTTTAAGGGCTCTTGTGATTGATTCCATTGGACCTACTTGGATAATCCAGAATAATCTCTCTCTCTCTTTCTTTCTTTCAATTTATTTATTTATTTACTTATTTATTTATTTACTTATTCTTTCATTCATTCATTTATTCATTCATTCATTCATGAGATTCAGAGACAGACAGAGACATAGGCAGAGGGAGAAGCAGGCTCCCTGCAGAGAGCCTAATGCGGGACTTGATCCCAGGACCCCAGGATCACAACCTAAGCCAAAGGCAGACACTCAACCACTGAGCCACCCAGGTGGCCCCAGAATCATCTTTCTATTTTAAGGTCATTTTTTTTTTTACCAACTTTAATTCCATCTGCACCTTAATTACCTTTAGCCACTTAACATATTCACAGATTCCAGGGATGAGGATATGGGCATTCCTAGGGGGAAGGAGGACATTATTCTCTCTGTAACAGCCTCACAGAGGAGGAGAAGTACACAATAAGGATCATTCCATATGGACAGAAGGGCATATGCAGAGGTTTGGGGACTCTGAAGAGTATTCAAGGTAGGTTTGAGGAACCATAGCAATGTAGTATCACTTGGTGGTGTCCTGCAACTGGTTATGACATATACCATTTATACAATAAATTTTATTCATAAATTTTACATCTAATAGTTTTAATCACATATCTGATCAAAATGTCTTCCAATAAGCAGTACTCTGTGGGGGCAGTAGAGTGTTGTGGCTGAGAGCATGTGCCCTGGAGCCATAGTTAGGTTCTAGTCCTACTTCTATCACTTATTAGATAGATATCTGTAAGGACTGAATGAGATCAAGAATCTCAACTACCTTGCCTCAGCTGCTGGCACACAATAAATCCCTAATAAATGTGAGCTTTTCTGATTGCCATAACTAAGCTGTGTCTTAAGCTTATGGCTTATAACTTGCCACTCACATTTTCTCCTTCATGTCCACTTCTTGCTGGAAGAAAAATGAAAGCAGTGGCAGGCAGAACATTTCTGACCTAGGCAGCAGCTGAGATAGCATCATTATTATTGAGCTCAGACTGTCTGACTGCTGGTCCCTAAATTCAATCTAGAATCTAAGGACTCTCTGCTCCTGCTGCTTACGCCAAAAGCCTCAAATGGTATCTATAGCTGAGTTTTAAATGACATTTGGTTACAAGACAGAAGACAGAAAAGCATGGGGATGAGGGAGGCAGTGTCCAGGCTGAACTGGGACTTTCTCAGGTAGGATTAATAACAGAAGTGAGTGGGCCTGAGCAGTGACTTCTGTACAAATCTTTTTTTTTTTATTTCTGAATGTCAGTCGGAAAATCTTGACTCTGTTTTATCCAGGAGTGAGATAAATTCCACTTTCAGTAGGAATTTGGAAATGCATATACTTCTATTAGGTGCTGTGTTCCAGGGCTATATTTGTTAACCAGTAACTGAGAACATGTATAAATGGCCTGGATTTTCAGGACAGTTGTCTGACAACCAAATGGATAAGCTACTGTATCTGACCCCCAGAGGTTGACCAGCTGGTCTGAAAGGGGGCATTGTGTAATTACTGCGGAAGCAAAATGTCTCTTGTTTAATGTAATACTGATCAGATGATAGGAGGATCTCAAAAAGAATGTGAACCATAACTTTTTTTTTTTTAAGTAACCAGGCTAAAATGATGTCACAGAAACTAAGTATCTATATTGGATGGTGAGCCCCTTTAAGTTTTTAAATTTTTATTTATTTATTTATTTATTTATTTATTTATTTATTTATTTATTTATTTATTTATGATAGAGAGAGAGAGAGAGAGAGAGAGGCAGAGACACAGGCAGAGGGAGAAGCAGGCTCCATGCATCAGGAGTCCGACGTGGGATTCGATCCCGGGTCTCCAGGATCGCGCCCTGGGCCAAAGGCAGGCGCCAAACCGCTCCGCCACCCAGGGATCCCCCCTTTAAGTTTTTAAGTATTGCTTTTCTTTGTACCCTCCATGGTATGCTGAATGCCTTAGGTACTTTTATAAGTTGTTGTCAGCTATTTGTTTAAAAAAAATAAAAGAGATCTACTGGCTCCCGCAAATGAAATGGTCCAGAGATTGGATGGCGATCACGTGTGGTTCCGTTAGGACTCTGGGCCTGTTTTCTGCTGTCTTCTCCACCTTGCTCTCCATAAAGTTATACCTTCCTTGGAAGGCTGAGAGGAAGACAGCTTCATTTCTGTCTCTTCATAACACACAGAAGAGGCTCTTTAGAGAGAGGAGAAGCCATTTTTAAAAGCTACCAAAACTTTCCTCTTATGAGAACATCTCATTGGACCAAAATGGGTCCTCTACCCATCATCAAACTAGTCCCTGTAGCCAGAGCTCTCCTCTTTACATTATATTGGTCCAAATTGGGTCATATGCCCATCACTGAACCAATCTCTCTGGCCAAAGGAAGCCCCTGGTTGTGCATATGTGCCGGCCAGTTTTGCAATTCCCAGTCAATCCTTGCAATAACTCAGGTAGCAGCCCTGAGGTCCTCAGTGGTTCAGGAAACCAGCCAGAGGTCTTCCAGAAAGTGGCGGAGTTAGGATTTCTAGGCTTTCTGATTCTAGAGTCACCCTCCTTCCAATGTACTATCCTGCTTGAGTGAATAAAAAAATAGATATCTGGTGGAAGTAGGGCTCCCTGCATGGAAAGAAGAGGGAGATTAATACCATATAATATTATTATTAACCATATAATAATGGTTAATGTGGGAAATGTTTCTCTTTGAAGCCTGACCATTTCCCCAGGAGCTGTATAACGCTGGAAAGATAACCTACTTTTCTCTGCCTTTGTTTCCTCATTTATAAAATAGAACTTGTCACATCATTGGGATGTCGTGGAAATTAAGGGAAGTAATGCAGACAGTGAACTTGGAACACCATTCCAGCCTGAGGGGAGTCAGTGCTTTACCTAGGGCAGGTCTCCTTTGGGGACTGTTGGTCATTTGTCTGATGGACAATAAAATGGTACTCCTCCATTCTCTACAGGGTCAAAAGGGGGATAGAGGGATCCCTGGGTGGCGCAGCGGTTTGGTGCCTGCCTTTGGCCCAGGGCGCGATCCCGGAGACCCAGGATCAAGTCCCACATCAGGCTCCCGGTGCATGGAGCCTGCTTCTCCCTCTGCCTGTGTCTCTGCCTCTCTCTCTCTCTCTCTGTGACTATCATAAAAAAAGGGGGATATAAATGTTTATGGATCTGAAAACCGCCTGAACTTCAGCATCACGGGGCCTAAGAATTTGTAGACAATCTCCAAGTACATTAAAACCCCCTTGCAGGCAGGTCTGTTTAGAACTTGAGGTGAGTGGGGAGGAGTCTGAAGAGCCACTGGATCACTTTTTTTTTTTCCAGAGCTTAATTCTGTCCACAACTTACTCATTGTTCTTGCTTATTCTGAAGCTGTCCTAATGCTGTCTTGCCTCCTTTACTTTCTCTTGTTTTTTATTATTTATTTTTTAAAAAGATTTTTACTTCTGTATTTGAGGGAGAGCTCACATATGTGAGGGAGGGGCAAGCAGACTCCTCACTGAGCATGGGGCTCGATCTCAGGACCCCAAGATCATGACCTGACCTGAAATCAAGAGTCTGATGCTCAACCAACTGAGCCACTCAGGCACCCCAGCTTCCTCTTGTTTTGAAGAAATTCATCTTCCTTTCTGTGCCCTTGGTCCATATTTTCCCTCTTTTTTTCTCCCCATAATTTAGTGCATATGTTTTCCTGTTGTTCAGGGTGTGATGCAGATGACCTGGTGTGGTGTGGCACGAGGGAGGACTGGGGTGTCATATGGGGGAGGATCATTGGGGCAGCAGAGGAGGAGGAGGCTCACCCTCCTGATGGTAAGCATTGCTGAGACAGTTTTCTTCCCCAAGAAGGAAGAACTTTCGGTTTACAACGATGAGCCTTGGGTCACAGAAAGAGAGTGACAGGTGTTTAGACCCTTTTGGAGTATTGGAATGATTACATAGATGTGCAAAGACAGTCATTAGTGCCATTCATCAACTCTCAAAGTGGGAAAAAATGTTCTTTCACTTCTTCATTAATTCATCCACTCACTTAGCATTAAGTACTTACTAGTGCCCAGCTGTATTGCTAGACCATGAAAGGCTGATGAACTGTAAATTCTACCAATGAGAAGGCACTGAGAGAAGGGAACTTAATGGATAGGTAGCATTATGATGAGGTAATTAATTTTATATTAGGTGGCATATAGAAGTAGCCAGTAGGGATGTTAAGTGGTAAAAAAAAAATGTAGGAGACTGGCTGCCTGTGGAATATTGTGTATGTCTATGAACTTATTTATTTTTTTTATTTTGGTAAACTCTGTGGATACACATTAATAGTATGTCAAGAAATGTCCTGTTACCGTTGTAGAACACAAGATGCATCTCAATCGGGTCTGTATAAAATAGGAAGAAAAATTTTACCAATTAAAATAGATGAGGCATTGCATGGAGTAAAATACTTCAGTATTGGTCAGTTGCATATTGAGTGATACATTTTAGACTCTGATTCACAGTTTCAATCTGAGAAAGGAAAATAGGTATGATGCTATGAATGTAATGAGTGTAAATAATACTTTTTAAAAATTGCATCACTGCTGTGATGAGTAGTGAAGCAGGAGAGTCTGGGCTGACTGCACTTGTGGCAAAATTAGTAGAAAGATAAACTCTAACGTTTTATGAGGGTATTAAGCACTGATAACATTCCACTATTTGTACTATTCGCTTAAGAAGGTAAAATGGAAATTTTCCATCTGACACATTTATTTCCCCTCTTTAAGTTGGCAAACACTGACTTTTTCCAGTGCATTTCTCCATAACTGGACTCTTGCCAGCTCCCATGTGGTTTTGTGTGTGTGTGTGTGTGTGTGTGTGTGTGTGAATAGCTAGGCATACTATCCCTGGTGCTGTTAGTTCAACTTGTCTGCTTTTGGGGGTTAAAGCTTGTTTCTCTCTATATACATTTTACAGAAGTAGGAATCTGATCATAGTTCTTTGCAAGTTTGTAAAGGTTTGCTGGTGGATCCCTCAGATTGACACAAACAACAGTTCTCCTGTAGGGTTGCACCTAAGATGTTCCATCCCAGAGTCCGTTGTGTTCTGCTGATGTTGCTGTATGAGACTGTGCATATTCCTATTTTGTACTATTGCTTGGTGTGAGCAGATACACAGGATCTATGCCTTTTGTGCCTTTTTTTTTCTTTTGTGCCTTTCTGACACTCCTTATTCCACCTGTAATGACTTTCTTGGCTTATCAATTCTATACTCCTTCTTTGAAGTCCAGCTGAAACAGCCAAGCTACTGCATGGGATGTATAGTAGGAAATGATTTTTGCCTCCTCCACACTCACCTGTGCTTATCTGACATTGATCACAAGGTGCTTGCACTTTATACACCTGCAGTGTACTTTGTACAAATTCAGAGAACATGTGGTATTATTTTAGTTTACAAGGACTTGGGGCTTCAAGACTGACAAACCTAGCTCTGCCCCTCACTCTCTATAACTTTTTACTGGGCTTCAGCTTCCTGGCTTCCATGTAGGAGACTACCAATGGCCATTTGGAAATTGCTTGGATAAGGTTCCGTATTGCAGAGCCATCATTTCTTAAGGGTTTGCTGTATCTCTGGCACTGGGCAAATTGCTTTATGTGACATCTTCCCTTGCACAATGCCTGCAAGTGTTAATTCCTTTACTCCCTGTCCTGGGACAGAGTGGGTACTCACTGAATATTTCTCTAGTGAATGAGAACTGGACTTGAGCTGGCAGCAGGGTTTTGTCTGCTGAGTTGGCTGCCCTGAGTCAGAGGCTGAGATACACACAACTGATGGCTCCAGAGAGGGAAGAGAGCAACTAGACTGCAGTTCCCACCTCTGGCTGAAAGGCTGCCAGGGTGTGATTCCTAAGCATGATGGAGAGCTTACAGGGAAGGAAGAGTGTCATTTCTGAACTACACTATTTCCTTTCCCACCATTTCTTACTCTCCCCTCCTCCATCCCTGCTGACCAATTCAGTCTAGAAGAGGTACAGATCTCATTCTGAGTCACTCCAGGATTTTATTAGGAATGCTGCATCTTTACTATATCCCATGGAACATAAGGACATTGCTGATCTACATTCCTGCCCTCCCCCCCAAAAAAAAAGTCAAGTGAAGTACTGTACGTATTTAGTCGTAAAGTATAGGAATGTTAGAGGCTCATGAAAATCCCACCTAAATAAAAAATGACTTTCCTGCCGTAGGTCTCTTCTAAGTGAAGAGAATTTTGGGGATCTCCAGGTTAATGACTCATAGCTTTCCCAGTGTTTTATTTTCCATGAGCCACTGATTAAAGTAGGGTGTAGCACAATATTTTTCTCTTCCAGCTAAGCTGTTCCTATCAAGTAGGAAGCTTCAGAAGCTTCTTCAAGCCCCTAGGATATCATTTCATGCATGAAAACTATTGTATTTAAGATGATATTCAAGAGATGGTAGATTGGTTTTTTTGCAGCTTCCACCCACGCTTGTCTTGTTCCTGGGGAGCCCTATGTACAGCACAAGAGTCTGGATGAAGAGAATTTCCCAAAGCGCATTAAAGGGTCAGTGTTCCCATCTTGCTCTGTTCCTGAAGGCTGGAGTTAATGAGGAAGAGTTTTTCTGTGAATGTCAGGCATGTTGCAATAACTAGCCACAATGGAATAGTCATAGCAACTTCTACCACTTGGTTTCTTTGTTTTTGTGATGTTGCTGCATGCTTCATTTTATGAGCCTTTTCTTGTGTGTGGTTGAGCCCATCTATTGCCATCTTGGGCTTGGATACTTGTATTTAAAAGGAGATGAAGAACACAGAGAGAAACTGGAAAATTGACAGAATGACATATCCTAAGCACTTATAAATTTATTTCCCTCTCTCTACTTCTGCTGTCAGATATTCTGATGATTAATATTCTGATGAGTTTGTGTCTTTAGCAGAGGGGAAAAATGCCTTCCTTAAAGGGAGTCTTGAAAAGCAGATCATAACAAGACATAAGGATTGTGAATATGGGCTTTTTTGTATGATGTCAATATCTTGGATACAGACCCACTCTAGTAACATTCTTTCTGAAATAAGATAAATGAAAATTATCAATAATCATTTTGGTTTGGCTTTTTGGGGCGGGGCAAGTCATTTGTGTACTTGAGGGCTTCTGTCTTGCTCATAGGAATGCTCATTTATATTTTAGTGGAAGCCCTAGAATAAAATATAAGGATTGGTGGAATTCATTTTTTTCCTTAGAAGGAGACAGTGAGAGGGAAAGAGAATCTTAAGCAGGCTCCACACGGAGCGTGGAGATGTAGCTGGGCTAGATCGCAAGACCCTGAGATCATGACCTGTGCCAAAATCAAGAGTCAGATGCTTAACTGACTGAGCCACCCAGGCGCACCCAGAATTCTGAATGTCACCACAGAAAGGCCTAACTGGAGGGGATTTGTGTTTTATATATGTTGATTCCCAAGATGCACTAGTAGTTGGCCTTCTGGGGGCAGTCTCTTCAGGGCTCTGACCAAGCCAAGTAGAAGGGCTGGGGTCACAGCTTAGGTGAGGATGTTGAAAGAATTTTTAAAGATTTTATTTATTTATTCATGAAACACACAGAGAGAGGCAGAGACATAGGCAGAGGGAGAAGCAGGCTCCCTATGGGGAGCCTGTTGTGGGACTGGGATCAGGGGATCACTCCTTGAGCTGATGAAGGCAGATGCTCAACCACTGTGCCACACAAGCATCTCAGGAGGTTGAATTCTTAAGGAGCAAGTATTACTGAATAGATGCTATACATGCAGGGAGTGTGCCTCCCTTCCTAACAGCCTGTTTTTAGAATTTTATATTCAGGTAACATTTCCATTTCTTCCCTGCTTATACTTAGAAGAGATGCCAGAGGCATCCTCTGTGCTTCACCTAGCCATTTTCAAAGTTATGTTCATCTAATCCTAAGTATCAGAAAGACACTTTTGCCATTTACCATTTTTTAAAAAAGTTTTTCTCTCTGTATTTTACTATTGGGTATTTGTTTTCACTTGTTCTCTACTATTTGACATCAGACCCTGTCAAAACTCTGACACTTTTTCACGTTAAAAAGGCCAATTCAACAAATAAGGCCCAAGAAGAAGGCAGTGTCTCTCTGCTGTTACTCTGTTCTGGAGTTCCTAAACTCCCTGGCACACGGGAAGGAGTGCGTGCGTGAACGCGTGGAGAGGGAGACAGGAGCGCGGCCATCGAATTGGTCAGCCTGGTGACCGGCGAGCCCGCCCCCACCCTCTTCCCCCTCCCCCTCCCCCTCCGGCGCTCACACTCAGGAAGCAGCTGGCTACAGGCCGGCCCTCGCGGCCGAACACACATCCACACTCCTCGCGGGGCCGCCTTCTCCCTCCCTCCCTCTCCTCTCCTCTCCCCCTCCCACCTCCCTCCCCTCGCAGCCGCGTCCACACTGCGCCGCCCCAGCAGCCCAGAGCGCGGCGCGCAAGGGCACCAGCGCCAGGGCCGATACCGTTGCCCCTCCCCGCACGCCCGCCCTCCCGCCCGCCCGCCCGCAGCGGTCCAGGCTCGCACCAGCGCTCCCGCAACGGAGCCCGCCGAAAGCAATTAGCCAGCATCCCGCACGGGCCCCCAGACGCAGGGCGAGGATGAGCGGGACAGGCGAGGCACAAAGTCGAAACTCAACTTTTTAAAAACATTTGCGCGTGTCTGTGTCCGTGCCCGTGTGGGGGGAGAATGAGCTGATGCCGAGGGTCCGGCCACCCCCTCCTGCCTCCTCCTCCCCCTGCCGCCGCTGCCCTCGCACACGCGCGCGCACACACACGGCACTTGGGCCGGGTTTCCGCGCTCCGTGCCGGGCTTGGATGGGAGTTCTCATTTCCGAAGGAGGCAGAACCCGTGGAGCGCGCTGAAGGGCGGCCGCCGCTGTCACTCGCAGGCTGGCCGAGGAGGGGACCCGCACGCCTGGCTTTGTTGTGGAAATCCGGGTTACCTGGTAAGTGGATACCATAGGAACTTTGCTCGCAGGCGAGAGACGGGAGAAACCGGCGCTTCGGAGTGTGGGGGAGTTAACGCTCAGAGACGCAAACTAGGGGTTAGAAATAGTTTTCCACGCGGAACCCGTGGCGTTCGCGCGGGTGTAAGGATACGCGCACCCCCAGCCCGAGACTTTCTAAAAGATCTGTTTGTTGAGACAGCAACCCTGGATGAGGCATCAAGCCCTGTTGTTGTCAGTTGCCTCAGAGCACCGAGTGTAGGAGACGGAAAGGGAATCAACAAGGTATTAAAGTTTC
Source organism: Nyctereutes procyonoides (assembly GCF_905146905.1). Lineage (NCBI taxonomy): Eukaryota > Metazoa > Chordata > Mammalia > Carnivora > Canidae > Nyctereutes > Nyctereutes procyonoides. The sequence goes on along the minus strand of NW_026575146.1, from coordinate 59,201,477 downwards.
TTTAATTAGGAAGAGTTTTTGTTTTGGGTTTTTCTTTTGGACAGCAGGGGCCAGAGGGCCACACAATCAAGGCAAGTTACAGGACCCACGGGCTTGGTCCTGCACGCCGCCCCCGAGTCCCCACTGAAGGGAAACTTTGAAGAAGTGGGCACTGATGGGGGGACGGGAGGTCCCGCGCGCGCTCACGGGTCTGTAGTTGCCTTTTCCAGTTCCACGTGTTGGTGGAACTCCGCTGAGGCCGTTTTGCACACTCGGATCTCCCCAAAGACAAGGTCCCCATCGCTCCGAAGGTTCTTGGGGTGGGGGTGGGGTCTGTCTCTGGGAGTTGTTCCGTGACCCGCAGCCGCCAGGTCTCTAACTATAACCTCCCACGCGGCCAAAGGCGCAGACATTCTCAGACGCTCACACTCCCCACCGGGTTCGTCACTTTGCGTTTACATTTTTAGGGGCCCGACAAAATGTCAGCACTGTTTGGAAAATGTCTCAGCCTCGGCCACTCTGTCCCGCTCACAGCTCCAGTCCCTGTAAATGACGCTGTGTGTATTTTGAAGGCTGTCGGGGCCGCTCTCTGGAAAGCGTGACTGAGCAGCCGGCTCTCTCCTAGACACACACCTTGCCCCGAGCGACACTTCCAAGTTACTCACTGGAGCTGACAAGTCACCTCGGGGACGAGGAAGTTACCCAAGTGTCTGGAAAACTCGGCCCTGAGTGATTTGTCATCCTATGGATGATTCAATTAGGTACCTGGAGGGAGAAGCTTTGGGAAAGGTGGTTTCTGGCTTCGCGGGTCGCACCCTCCACTTGTTGGGGGTGTTTGGGAGGCAAGAAGCGAAAGCAGACCCGAGGGTTAGGACGCTGGCTCGATGGCAGCTCCGGGCCGCAGCCGCCCGGAATCCCAGCTCAGCTCGGGCCGGGAAGGGCAGCGCGCTGCTCTCCCCGCTCGGGTTTCCCAGCCGCGGGCCGGCGGCGGCGCCCTTTCGGCCCGACTTACTCGCGGCTGGGTTGCACAACAGGAAACCGGCACGAGTTTGTTTTGTTTTGCTGCGCTAGCTCGCGGACCCGGCGGAGGGTTAGGGTCAGAGGCGGCCGGCGAGTGACGGGGTCGCAGCAGCGCGCCCCAGCCAGGGCCCTGCCGCCTCCGCCCTCAGACCCGCCCCTCGCTCCGCGCGGGGGAGCCTAGTGGCTCGGGCCTCCGACCTCCGCGGGCCACGCCGGGGGGTCGGGATAAGGGCTGCCCTCCTCCTACCCTGCCCCAGTCGCGTCTCCCCGCTCGGCGGGTCCCCAGCACCTCTCGATCTCTCAGGCCCTCCTCCTGCCTGGAGAGCCCCCTCCCCCCCCGCCCCCCCTCGCCCCTCTGCTCTGTATTCCTCCTCTCCTGCTAGGCTTCCTGGGTTTCCGCGAGGCCCTCATCTCTGGAGCATCTAAACCCGGGGCAGGGGCGGGGGGTGGAGGGTACTTCCGGAATGGCAGGGAGCAGCGTCTTTTGGGACTGGACTCTGGCGGTTGTGGCCCCTTTTACGGAGAAAAGGGCTTTTTGCACCCTCTCCCCATCTACTTCCAGAACCTCAGTATCTCCCCCAGAGTTTGGGCTGGGGCGGGGGGCGGGGTGATGGAGTTTGAGGAGAGGGATGTACTGCAGCTCCCCCCAGCGGACCGATTCCCCTTAGGATCTGGGATCTGGAATCTGGGAATATCAAGTAGAGACTAAAAGCTAGAAGGACCTTGGCTATGGATCCCCTATGAGGATGAGGAAACCCAGATCCAGAGACTTGTAGGGTTTTGTCGAAGCCCTCATAGTCAGTTGTCACAGATGCTGGACACACAATGAAGTTCCCCAGTTTCTGGTGCAGAGAGCCTCTCTTGCCATGAAGGTGAACTCAAGACAAATGTGAAGCCTTCTTATGTCCCCACTGAAAGCTTTGATGAGTCATGATTTCTGCATTGGGAGTTAGCCAGACATCCGTTTCCCCCATGTCACATTCTCTGTTAGACTACCCTTTTACACTAAACTGGGAAGCTTTTTTTTTTTTTTTGTATAAAATTGATTTATTTGGTTTTAATCCTCCCATTCCTCCTCTTCGCCTTCCCCTAATTTTGCTTCCTTGGTGAAGTGTTGAATAAGTGCACCATGCAAAGGTTTGTAGAAAAAGGATCTGCCCATATGAAGGTTGGGGGAAAGCTTGCAGCCACGTTGAGACAGGAGTGTGCTATGACATGTTACTGTTGCAGCTGGGAGAGATCACATGTTAAAGGCACTGCAGTTTTCCTGTGTTTTCACCAGTTGTCCATGGCAGCCACATCAGACCTGCCACTGCCTTTGAAAGGAAGAGTAGGGGACATTTCTTTTCCAATTCCTTTGAAAAACACTTCTTATTGGTGAATTCTTTTCCTTTGTTGCTCAGAGGAGTCAGCAATTCTTGAGTATGAGTGGTTCAGTCTAAGTGCTGCTGTAATTCCCTCTCTTCCTGGGTCACCTTGGGCCAGTTGTGAGAGGGCATCTTTTCTCTGATCCCTGCTTCTAACCAAGTTCCTTAATATGAGTGGTTTGCTAGAGCTTGAGTGCATGGAGTCTGTTAATTTGCTTAGAAGTGATCTTCATTCCAAATAGGAAAAGCAACTTTTTGGGGATGGGGTGGGATAAACTCCACGGTTCACCTAGTGGGTGCAGTTCCTACTGGGCCAAAATAGGATAGGGAAGGTGAAAATAGCAAACTAACGTTCTGTTCTGTACCAGCTATGTCTTCAGTCATATGGTAGAAAGTGGTCTTTCCATTGTTTCAAAAGAGAGCTGAGTGTTTTCAGTCTTTTTTTTTTTTCCTCTGAGTGTTCTTTCTTGCTAGTAAATTAAGCCCGAGGACATTCTTTTCACTTTTGTCCCCTCTCATATTGTAGGTATTGATCTTTGGAGTTGTAATGCTAATTTGTAATTCTTCCAAGTAGAGATGAAGTACGTTTTGAAGGAGATAATTCAGGAAGTGGCATCTCCTGCATATTCTCTTCCCTGGAGAAGTCACTTTTTTGTGTGTTTCTGTAATTATTTTCTGTAGAGGATAATATAAAGACGGTGGAAACACAAGGTTTAACTCTAACTTTTTCACTAAGTTTGGTTGCTTCGTGGACTCAATTAGGATTAAAAATAAAATTAAAAAATAGATAAATGGCATCTAGGAAATTTGTGCAACAAAAATGTGCTGCCTTACTCATCCCTGGAGGATGAGACATACGGCAGAATCTTTAAATGACTCTAACATGTAGTTTGATAAAAAAGATGCCCCCAAGTCAGGTTCTCCATTTACTTAAGGTGGAGTTGAAACAAAACCCATGTTTTTTATTGAGCTGAAATAAAATATCCATACAGAAAAGAACATGTATCTTAAGCTTGGTGAATTTTCACTAGCTAAACCGAACTGAAAAACTGGCATCCAGATCAAGAAAAAGAACGTTACCAACATTTCACACACTCATCATTATGTTCCCCCTCAAGAATAACCACTGCCTTGACTTCTAACAGATACATTAATCTTGCCTGTTTTTAAAAATACCTTATGTGAGTGGAATAATTCAATATGTACTCTTGGATCTGGCTTCTTTTGCTGATGTCACAACCTTCCAGTAGGTCAAATAATTTGAATTTCCCTTTAAAGATGGTGGGAATAATTGAGCTTGCAGAACTTAGTTGGTGAGGCATTACTTAATATGATAGAATTAGAACACTGACAAAACAGAAGCCGTGTTTTCTATCCCACTGATGGTCTGATAGGGGACAGCAGACAAGAGTGAAAGACCAGTTCAAAGCCAATGTGGGATGAGCAAGGAGAATGCTGAGAAGCTCAGCATTCCAACTGAGTGCTCCAGATGCACTTGACAATCCCCATTAGGGCCACCAACCCCCATAGCAAAAGAAGAAGTGCCTGGTCTCAGTAACAAAATGACTGTGTTTGTTTTCCAGCCTTTAGCTACGATTTTTCATTGTTCATGAGTATGCCAAGATAAAGGCCAGAATAATGTTTCTGCTTAGAAGACTGGCATAGTGTCTGGCTACTTTTTCCTGTCAGAGAAAGGAATAAAGGAGGGAGCATGCAACTGTGATTAAACTGGCACAGAGTGTAGGGTTTGTTATCATACAGTTATACCTTATTGCACTGTTATTTATTTGGGCAATAAATGATAAATATAGGGTGAAAATATGTAATTATATATTTTACTGATTTCGCATTTTTCAATATTAATGAGCAGTACCAGTATGAATACAATAAATGCAGGTGATATATAACTGTCATATATGAATCCATATGTGTGTAATATGTGTAATATGAAAAATACAGAGGTGTAGGTATTGTCTAAAACCATCTATGAATATATAAGCACTCATGAAAGTTCAAAGGTAAATTAGACAAGGCCTCTAAACTTAATGTAATTAGAATTTAGGCAGGGAGATGAAACAGACAAGTAACTATAAGGTAATGTAGAAAGTTATGGATGTTACAAGAGAGGTATTTTGAGTAAAATAGTTAACATTTACTGGGTCCTTGTGCCAGGCACTATGCTGAGGAAGTAACATGATTGGTCTCATTTCATATTTTGTAATCCTATGAACTATGTATGATAGTATAATTCTAACCATTCTGCAAATAGGTACAGATACTAAGAGAGGATCAGGGAAGGCCTACAGATTTGGGATGGACATGGAGGGTAAGTAGGATCTGGATTTGGGGAAAAAGAGGGCCAAAGAAGGGAGGAGGGGAAAGACCACCCATGTGGACTCGAGTACAACATGTAGGATGAGCAGAAACAAGGATCCAATTATGTTCCACTATGGGAACAAAATCAGGGGATTTATCTGTAAAACTGGAATCACAAGGGCTGTGAGTGGTAGAGAGCAGACTTGAAATGAAGAAAGCTGATGGGACCATTCTCGTCTGATGTGATCTCCTCAAGGCCAAGAATGAGAACAACTGCACATTCCTTCAGGTGCAGGAAGCCCGGCTGAACTGCAGATGGGCAGATAGGGTTACAGCGCCAGATCAGACCCTGTTCCAGGGGCCTTGGTAAAGAGATCAGACTTTCTTCCTTTCTTCTTCTTTTTCTTCCAGATCAGATTTTCTGAATATCATTTCTTCCTGAAGTTCAGAGCCAGATCCAAGAAGTTTCATTTCTAGGCCTGCTGCACACTGTATGCAGAAAACTAACCAGATGCCAAGGCTGTGTATGAATTCTTGTTATTCTTGTGTGTGAAGAAATGGATTAATGTTTTCCCAACCTTTTCAGCATGACCAGTAGTAGATTCCTCTTCTTTCTGTAACTTGACTGAGTCATTCGTGTTGGTTTTTTTCTCTATACCATTTCCTTTCTTTTCTTTTCTTTTCTTCTCTTTTCTTTTCCTTTCTTTCTTTCTTTTTCTTTTTCTTTCTTTCTTTCTTTCTTTCTTTCTTTCTTTCTTTCTTTCTTTCTTCCTTCCTTCCTTCCTTCCTTCCTTCCTTCCTTCCTTCCTTCCTTTCTCTTTCTCTTTATCTTTTTCTTTTTCTTTTTCCCTTCCTTCCTCCCTTCCCTTCAATAAATATGTTGTCATATTGGTTAAGGGCCTAGTCATTGTTGTGAATGTTCATATTTCTGCAGTGATGTCAGTGAACATAATTTAACTTGTGTAATACTTTTGTCTATCAACACTAAAAATAGTTTTATTGGTCACTTTTAGGCAATAACTACATTGAAGAAAAGAAATCACTTTTGCATGTGATGCAGGACACTTTAATATGCTTGAATATTTGGTTTAATCTGTGATAAATTCAATTTTATCTCTAGAACCTCCCATAAATAATTATTTATTACCTGTTTGAAAGGATTGTGACCTTTAGCTTTGTAAATAGTTATTCATATGGACGAACTAGTTATTTGTACGCAAAAAAATGACAAAGAATGCACTTTACATTTGCCATATTTTACTACATATGTACCTCCTTGTATGAGTGTGGAGGTTTTGTTTTGTTTTTGAAAGAAAAATCTCCAGCTAGTTACTTTTCTTTTATATTTCTGAAGCGGCCTTTGTGTCTCAAACCATGGCCCTGTGGTGTTCACTCTTTGCAATTCAGGTAATTAATTCAGTGGTGACATCATAAGGAATGTGTTCATTTTTCCATTTCAAATTCCTCTTCATAGGATCTGATGGTTAACTCATATTAAGAACATATTTTGGAAAACTCAGTTCTCAAAGGCAGTTAGACATTAATTTAAACTTGTTCCCCTTTATTAGTATTGTAAGAATGAAATTCTGTTTCAGGGTAGGTCCCCCTACCTTCTGCAATGAGAAATCACTACAATTGTGGGTCATTTGGATCCTAATTTTGTTAGTTGGTTGATTTTTGGTGTTTATAGAGCACGACTGATGAAGTGATACTGAGTCAAATGCACAAAGATGGCAGTGGTAGGAGGATAGCCTTGTATTGGTGAATCCTTATATTTTATAAAGCTAAAAATGTTGAACTTTTAGATTCTTTGCTCATTGCAACTATAATTTGATATTTCTATTACTTTGGCTGTTCAACTCTGTCTATACCTGCAGCTTTTCTTTTTAGGTGTCTGAGCAGGCAACAGTCTAAATGCTTTTTTAAGTTGCTTTTATACCTTTTTGACTGTAACTCACCATAAAACATATTTTTCATCTTAGGCAAAATATGCTATAAGCATTACAGATATATACAGACACGTATACCCACAAGTAACAGACACAAACAGTACTTAACAATTAATACATTAGATGTACTCTGGTAGCTTCTATTTTGGTCTAGTCAGTTCAGTTTCATTAAAATACACTTTTTCCATTGAATAATTGATTTCAGGGCCTACCATCGTATTGCAACCAGTTTGAGGAACACTGCTTTAGAAAGAGCACTTTGTTAAAAATAGATCTAGGAACTTAGGAGCCACAGCATGGTTACTTTTCTGAACATACCTATGTTTGTATTAGAAATATTTTTGGTTCCAAGTTCATTCTCGTTTTGTGTGATTTCTTAGAGTCCTAATTATTCCCCTTTCCCTTGCCATTTGTGATAGGGTCACAGATTTCTACAACTTTCTGTACTCACTGATGAATTAATGATTGAGACAAAGTAAATGAAACGTTTGTAGGTAATTACTACTAAAAGTAGTGACATTCAGTGAGCTGGGGGAGTATGAGAGTTACATAGATGGACTGAAGTATGGTGAATGGATTCTAATAGAGGTTACTGAATTTTTAATATATTGCTCTTCTCCTTTGCTCTTGTTTTCTTTCCTTTGTCTATGTTTACTATCTGCATTTGGCATGTCTTAGCCATTAATTTAAATTTAAAAGGGCACTGCTGGTTGTTTTATTCCCTACTTAGGGGAGATTATTTTCATTGAGAAAATTTTATAAAATATAAAAATAAAAAAATTAAAATGTGTATATCCCTAGATAGCTAAGGGTTTAAATCCACAGATAAGATGGTCAGGGATTCTACTAGATGGAATCCATAATGTTCATTATGTTATCTTTTCTGAGTGGGCTTTGAAAGAATGGTCTTGAATCTCTGGAGGGAATAGTAATTTGTCTTTATGTTTGTAATTGATATAACTCAGCACTAAACCTCTTTGATTTGTAAGATTTTATCTTACTGGTGATTATATTGCTTGAATAATGTTCATACATCTTAGTGTTCAGAATAAGTATGTTAATATTCGTAGCATTACGGACATCAGACCTTGGCAGTGCCTACCTGACTCTATATTCTATACGTGGTAGCTACCAGGTGTAACCTCCATAAGTTTGTTGCTCTACATCTCACTCATGTGGAAATATCCCACCCAGCCCTGTTTCTGTGTAACTTCTGTTGTAAAGTCTGTGAATCTGTCAGTCTCACTGAATAAAGTTGTGAAACCACGGAAATGATCAACTCCACTTTGTTGTGGGTTATTTTATCATAATATTGTACCCTCCCTTTCAATTTAGAGAAATGATATTGTACACATCTAATGCATTTCCTCTATAATATCCTCCAGTTTCACAGGCACATGTTTGCACTTCCCTCTTGTCAGAATTGCAGACAAGAATAATTTTGATTTATTGATTTCATCTAATATAGACATGTTTATATTGTTGCCAATAAAATGCCTTACAAGATTGGTTTTTGTTTATACAATCTTTTCTGAGGAGTCAGTCACCTGTGTTAGGACAAGGTACATTCTGCTTATTAAAATGAACTCCTGGGATCTAAGAACATTCAGCTCTATCTGTCCTTGATTGAATTGCAAAATGTGCTTCACACTGCAGCCGCGCATGACAAATATATTATTTGTCAATAGGCTTTTCATTTCTATATTCTTCTGGCTACAAAAGCTGTAACCAGAGAAGCGCAGGGGAATAGCTTGGGCCTATTAATGATCAAGGCAGCGATGTTGAAAAAGCAGTTAATGAAATTACACAATCATTAACCCGAAGGGGAAAAAAATAAAAAAAATCGATAAAAACCCTATTTTAGATGGCTTAGATATATATAAAAGAAGCAGTCCAGGAGCATTTTGTTTGCTGACCAGTATTTTGTGTCTCATTATCAGGTTTTTTATGCAGAGTAAGAAACACTTGTGGCATAAGGAATGGAAAATGTAACAAAGGCTAAATGTAGCCTAAGGAAATGAAATGATGTATGAAAATTAATAATTAACTGGCTCATCAGATGAATTATGACTCTAGATAAGTTTATTAATGATATTTACTAGGAAAGGGCTTTTGGCTCTAAAAGAGGCATTATGGACTCGTGTTTTTGGAATTTCCTTGAATGGATGAGTTAACGTTGCTTTTCACTTGTTGGATCTTTTAATCTATGAGACACAGTGCCTGGAGCCTTGGGTAGAAGGTAGTGTCATGATTTTGTGTTTTGATCAAAGTCATAGCTTTTCCAGAAAACCAGTGAAATTATTAAATGGTTTTGTGCCTTAGTTTCCTTAGAAGTTAAGTAATTTCCTTTCTGACCTGACTTAGAGGAGTGTGTTTTAAGAGTTTGAAAGTGGTCATTGGAAAAATTTATTAACTCATGTTGACTCATTTGACAGAATGAACATTTTCATTGTTTGAATGGACAGAGCGTTAAAACTCTAAATGTATCAATATGTCAGATCCAAAGTACCCTAAATTTGTATTTCCAGATGTCTCTTTCTTTCTTTCTTCCTTTCTTTCTTTCTTTCTTTCTTTCTTTCTTTCTTTCTTTCTTTCTTTCTTTCTTTCTTCTTCTTCTTCTTCTTCTTCTTCTTCTTCTTCTTCTTCTTCTTCTTCCTTCTTCTTCTTCTTCCTTCTTCTTCTTCTTCTTCTTCTTCTTCTTCTTCTTTCTTCTTTTCTTCTTCTTCTTCTTTCTTCTTTTCTTCTTCTTCTTCTTCTTCTTCTTCTTCTTCTTCTTCTTCTTCTTCTTCTTTTCTGTTGATAGCTTGGGGTAGGCAGTGAGTGGAGGGTGGAGGAGAAAGTAATTCTGGAGAACTTGAATACTTTTTATAAAAGAGAGAGTGTGCGAGTGGAGAGGGGGAGGGGGCAGAGGGAGAAGGAGGATCTAAAGCATACCCCACAGAATGAGAAGCACAATGTGGGACTTGATCTCATGACCCTAAGATCATGACCTGAACAGAAATCAAGAGTCGGGTGCTGAACCAACCTACCCAGGTGCCCCTTGAATAGATTTTTAAATAGAAGGATGCTCTGCCAATGGAAATCTACCAGTTAGGTTTTGATATTAATTAGTTGTGATTTTACTTTTTGGCAAAGTGTAGGCAAATTTATTTATTTATTTTTTAAAAGATTTTATTTATTTATTCATAGAGATGCAAAGAGAATGAGAGAGAGAGGCAGAGACACAGGCCGAGGGAGAAGCAGGCTCCATGCAGAGAGCCTGACATGGGCCTCGATCCAGGGTCTCCAGATCACGCCCTGGGCTGCAGGCGGCACTAAACCGCTGCACCACCAGGGCTGCCCAAGTGTAGGCAAATTTAGTCCTGTTATCCATTTTTCAAGGTAAGTGTTGTCTTTTAGCACACTGCTAATGTGAGAACCTCCTGTCTGCTCTTGCTTTGATGGAGTGGATGAAGGTTACTATTTTTGCTTTCATGTCTACCCTGTCCTCTTGACTTAAGTGTCATAGGTATAAAATCTACATATTTATCTTTGATCATCTTAAGTGGGTGTCTTTTTTTTTAAAAATTTTTTTTTAATTTATGATAGTCACACAGATAGAGAGAGAGAGGCAGAGACACAGGCAGAGGGAGAAGCAGGCTCCATGCACCGGGAGCCCGACGTGGGACTCGATCCCGGGTCTCCAGGATCGCGCCCTGGGCCAAAGGCAGGCGCCAAACCGCAGCGCCACCCAGGGATCCCCTTAAGTGGGTATCTTTGATAATCTTCCTTATCTTAATTATCTGGAAGTTAGAATTTCAAGAGATGGTACTGATTATCATCAGCTGTTTTATAGATTTTATAGATGGAAACTGTAAGCCAGAGAAGTTATAAATGATTTGCCAGAGGTAGAATTTAGGTGTCCTGACTTCTAGTTGAGTGCTGTTTTTACTCTGATTAAATAAGGATGTATCTTTCTTAAAAGTTAGCAGTTTATTGCTTTTTTGTTAACGCAGGGATTTAGGATTATAAATGATCATATGGCCTTGCTAAAAAGTATATAAAGTACTTTAATACCAGTAGATAAAATTGATTTTTAAATTCTTGTCTCTAATGCTTGAAAAATCCATTGGCATGATTAATGTGCAAACTGGGTTATTAAGCATATTTTCACACAGAGTTTATATTATTTTGTCTTGAGGTTGGTTCTCCTAGCTTGTATGCCATCACCTTACTGGTGTTTCTTTATGGCATTCATCACTTTGCTTTCTGGCTGTTGTTTTTTTAGTAATAAAATTTAAGTGCATTTTTGTTGTTGTTGTTACTTTCAATCTAAAGGTATTTAAAACAGGAGTTCAGTTTAAAAATAAAATAAAAGTCCAGCTTGACAGGCAGGTATGAATATCTGATACTTAATTAGCTTCTCAGCACATTATTTTTCTCACAAACCTTCTTAATGATCTAACCTAATGCTAAGTACCTACTTATGTGTTTTTATCCAGATTTTTGATGAGAATTCCTGCTTGTATTGATCTTGCTGCCAAAAATGACTCCTTTGTTTTTAAAAACTGGAAGTGGGGCATAGTCTGTAAATCTACAGACGCTTGTCAGATGGACTCATGATGGCTCATAATGCCAGTCATGTTGGATGATTCCTCATTTTCAACAAATTGCCAGTACAACATATATACTTACTTCTTTTGGTTGGTTCTGAATAAGTGCTCTCTTTTGCAGGGTTAAGAGTAGTCAGAAAACAATATTTTATGAATGAGTGAAGAATAGATGGCTAACATCCTCTGGCGAAGCACAGAGATATGAAATGATTCTTGGTCACAGTCAACCCACGACTCAACAGACCAGATGATAATTCACTGGAGTTCTTAAATGGACACAGCTGGAAAGGCATTGGGATTTTTCCCAATGTAAAAAACCAAAATCTTACAACCCATTTAGTACTGGGGTTTATTTCTTATTGTTCCATGAAACAACTTAAAGTGATAAAGTTTGGGTAGGCTGGCTTTCCTTGTCCATTCATGGGGACTGTAATGGAAGGAAGGGCAGGAGCAGGGGCTCAGAATGTTTCTCAGGATTGAATGGTGTGGCCATATGAAATATGCTGGACTGATAGAATTCTTAATAAAGTAGAAAATTGGTAAAGGCGAGGGAAACATTCCAAATGTTGTATTGTTAATAATTTTTGAAGTTTCTCAACATTTGGGCACACACTAAACTTTGCAGAGGGCACAGTGAGTGCTTGACTTGAAAATCAAATCTTTTGATTTTCTAAAAGGATAAATGAAAAAAAAAACTTTTTCACAGAGAGTTTTCCCTCCAATATTCTGTCCCTGATGGCTGATGGAGCCATTTATTTGAGACTTGGTTGGAAATATTTGTCTAAGACATTGAGTGGATCCTAGAGAAAACGTAGGAATCATCCAGTAGAGAATATCTGACTACTACCACTGTGTACTCAGCCATATCTCCTATATTTGTTCAGCTTTGGCTTCTTTGCATGACAATCATATCTGTGTAAAAGAATACAGATTGTGACTATGTTTGTCATTCATTTGGAATAGTGGCACTTAGTCACCTCCTTGACTCTATATACATTTTATGAGCTTTTAGTTAAGGAAGAGAAGGGCCTTTCCTAAATATTTGTAGCCAGAGAGTACTGACGTTATGATATACAGATGGATAATGGTGTCCTGTGGTCATACCAGTGCTATTGGTTCTTTCTTTGTCACTTGAGGAAGGTGGCGGTGGGGTGGCAGATGGAACCATGTTTGTGGAACTATGGTTGATTTACTATGTGTGGTGTGTATGGTGAACATAATTGCCTCCTTCTTTCATTATGCTTTCCATGAAGTGTTTGCAGAGACTTTTCCTTTTCTAGGATCTTAATAGAAGGTGAGAGTATTGTGGTGTTGATTCTTTTTCCATCCCCATAACTCAGAATCATTATGGAACCAAGACTCTGATGCTGCTGTATTTGGATATGTGGTTATGTGATGTCTTTGTGAGAATCCCAAGCCCCTATTTTTATCTTACGTGAGTCTAGGGACTGTGAAAATTTTGCTCTTACAGTAAAAATCAGAGAGTGCTTTAATATCCCCATAATTTCATTTAGAGGCCATATCTGCCTTTTGCTTGTTTACTGGAAACTTTGGAGCATTGGTCTCACAGCTTGCAAAGGTGATGCTTTGGATTTCCCAAGACTCACTGTAGCAAAAGTGAACTAGTATGGACAGATATTCTAGGGAGCCAAATAGGTTTCATTTTGCAAGCTGGCACCAGTTGATTGGTTGTAGTTGCCAAGAGCACTGTATTGAGAAGGGCTCAGTGGCAAATAAAACAATACAGTGATCCATAATCCATGTCTACCATGAATGCAGGAGGGGAGAGTGCCTGCCAATGAACCATGTATTTGATGACCCTGCTTTACATAAAAGCCGTTTTGCTAAGAGTGCTTCTTTTCTTCCTGATATGAATGCTACACAGGTTGAAAACTCACTGTGACTTAGTTTCATTTTTACTTTTAAAAATGCCTGTATTTATTTTTTTAAACAGGCTAATAACCCACACCATGGATAACTTATTGGACTTTGCCTGAAAGGAGTCATTAGTGCCATTGGATATTTGACCATCCTGGCCACAGGTTTTTTCAGAATGAATGGAAGGTCATGCAGCATGAGTCTCCACCGGACATCAGGAACCCCACAGGGGCCTGGGATGGTCAGTGGCCAACACATTCCTCCCATCCGAGCCCACTCTGGGACTCCTGGCCCCGCGTCCTGTGGCAGCACAGCAAGCCCTGCCATCGGAAGCCTTGGTAACAGCCTCCATCTCAAGATGCCCTCGGGAGGAGGGATGGCTCCTCAGAGCAACATGGCCGAGAGCCCCCTCCATCTGCCCGCCTTGAGCCCCAGGAGACAAGTGCTCACCAATGGGAAGCCACGATACCAGGTCACCCAGGCTGGAGGCATGTCAGGGCCACACACTTTAAAGCCAAAGCAGCAGGAGTTTGGAAATCCTTTTCCTCCAAATCTTGGGAAAGGTAGGATTGTCTTTCTGGGATCTTTTAAAAGTGGAAACGATTTTTCTTCTCCTCTCCAAATCCTTCTCTGCCAGCAAATCTTATGGAAAAACACATGATTGAATATAAGGGTCAAAGCTAATAGTCTCTTAATGATATGCAGCTTTCTTGGTACTGGGATGGATGTGTACTTGTGTGAGGGTAAGGAGACCACAGGGGTAAATGTGGTACCTCATGGGGCTGTGGAGCAGAGCGAAAGGTGAGACAGAAAGATCAGACATAGGGAGTGAGGGTGGGTGGTGGTGGTGGAGGGCAGGAGCCAGTTTAGCAAGCCCCTAACCTCGGGATGCACAAAGGGACTGGATTCCCTGGGCCACAGAGCAGAGGGGCGGCCAGAGCCATCATGATGTGGGTTGGGTGCTAGAAGGAAAGTTTGGAAGGAAAAGGATAAGAAGGGGGAAGGTTTAACAGCCAATAGAGTGAGGAATTCATACATAGAAATGATAAAAAATTATTCCAAGAGCAAGACTCATATAAGTTTTGTAGTTTAGCTGGTGACAAGAGGGAAGGAAGCCAGAAGAGAATAATGAAACGATGTATTTTGGGGCTTGTGAAGAACTAGAAAACTTGGTTAATTTGAAGTGCAGAGAGAACGTGCTTTTAGTTCAGTAATGTTTGAATAACATGTATTTTAAATTACGGAATTGTTAAATTACGGAATTGTTGGAGAATAACAAATTATTCGAATGACATACTCTCTCTATAGGAACTGATGTTGACGTAATGAGTGATGTTGCACATGAAATGTGTATTTGGGCTAGAAAAAAAGAAAGAATATATATCTCTTGTGAAATATAGCTTGGTTACATAAAATAGCACAATTACATATACCGGTAGGTATTTTTAGCATTTGGTTTTAGTTGTTTGTATTAGGTCGGTACACTACCAAATAAAGTTGCCAGCAGCTGGAATAGTCATTCACCCAGTTAACTCATAACTCACCCAGTTCAGGTGAATACTCATTTGTAGTAGATGAGTAACCAAAAAGTTGTTTTAGTGTCTTTGTATTCCTCTGTATGGTATAAATGGACAGGTTAAGAAAAAACCCTAAATATGTACGTAGCTTTTTTCTTATTTTGGTTTAGGTTTGACTTTAGATTGTTTTATTTCTCACACCTATTGATATTTAGAACAAGCATAGGAAAAACTTTCCCTGGGGGTGCATCCAAAATCATTCGATCCTTGTCAGGTTGCTGCGTCATAGCATGGTGAGCTACGTTCCTTGATGTCAGGCTCATGTGTTTGCATTTTTAGGTGTGGAGGCCCAGTTTTTGAATCTTGGCTGACAATATTAATGCTGATAGTACTAACAGCTTCTATTTATTATGTCATAAATAAGCCTGTATCAGGCACTGTATTGGGTGCTTCCAACACAGAATCTCAGTTATTCCTCAAAACAGCCCTGGGTTGTATGCTACTGCTGCTTAAGGGGCAAGGGAACTAACGTCTAGAAAGAACAAATAACTTCAGCATTGCCATTGGTAAGGAGTTTGGGGATGTTACTTTGATGGTGACCAGAAGTGGGTATAATTATATACATAGTTTAAAAAAATTATGCTTCCAGTAAGTCAGGGATAGTGAACTCTGAGGGTTAATATATCTTGGAACTCTTGTAAAAATCAGTGCTGTCCCCTGATTCTCCTCTTCTCAACTTTCTGCCTCCTTGCTCAGCTTCTGAGCTCACAGTGCCTGTTCTGGATCTGCATGGTCGGGCCACGCATGAGCATGGATTAGGGGTTGAGGGTAACTGTATTTTTATCTCTTCTGGCCTTGTAGCTTGGATACCACTCTGGATGGTGCCAACAGTGGCTGAATGTGTCTCTTTCAGGTCTTGGTTGACAGTTCCTAAATTAAGCCAACAACAGGTTGAGAATGGTGATCTAGGACCCTCTGAACTTCATCCAATCATTTACTGATCAGATAATTATTGAGCATGTATTATAGGTAAGCCACTGTTCTGGGGATACAGTAGCTAATAAAACATAGTCCTGGCCCTCAAGGAGTTAGGAAAATTCAACAAATAAGTGGGCAGTTAAGATATAGCACAGTTAGGGCTCTGGTAGGGATACACTGATGGCACTAGGGCAACATTTGGAGGGTTCCAGCCCCTGCTTGATAAGTGGATCTGGGAGGAGAGTAGGCTATCTAGGCAGACACCTGAGAGATGAGGAGCTAGCCTTACAAGCATGCAAATTGTATGTCTTGTGGAAGAATATGTGCATGTGAGTGTGTGTGTGTGTGTGTGAGGGGGTTGTATGGAGTTTATTCTGGATAGAGGGAGAATCACCCTCAAAACCAGCCTGGGTGGCTCAGCCAGTTATATATCTACCTTTGGCTCAGATCATGATCTCAAGGTCCTGGAATCGAGTCCTACATCGGGCTCCCTGCTTGGCAGAGAGCCTGCTTCTCCCTCTCCCTCTGCTGCTCCCCCTTCTTGTGCTCTCTTTATTTCTCTCTGTCTCTGCCAAATAAATAAATAAAATCTTAAAAAAAAAACCTGGAGGGGAGACATCATGTGTGTTTCATGAACTTCTGCCTGATTCCACATTGAGGGTATAGGGACTGTGGTAAGAGACCAGACTGGAGAGGACTAAGCAGAGGCCAGATAAAGGTTACAGATGAGATGCTGAGGAGTTGGGATCTATCTTGAGCACACTGGTGAGCTGTGGAGGTGTTTTAAACTTGGGGATCATGTGATAGGATTATGTGATAAACTTGAGGTTGACATCTCTCCCTGGATTTGTCATTGTTTTCTCATGCATTACTGGCCGTGTCAGGACCCAGAGGGACAGGTACCAAAGAACCTGTGACTCTGTGGCTGTATTAGTTAGGGCTCCAGAGAAACAAAACCAGTAGGAAATATGTCTATGCTGGAATCTATACCTGTACCTGTACCTATATCTGAATAGATTATGGAGGCTGAGAGTTTCCAAGATATGGAAGATGAGTCAGCAAGCTAAAGGCCCAGGAGAGCTTCCGGTTTAGTTCTAGTCTGAGTCTGAAGGCCTGGAACTAGGAGGGGTAATGGTATTCCCCCCCCCCCCCCTTTCTGAAGGATGGCAGGTTTGAGACCCAGGTAGAACCAAGGGTTCAGTTTGAGACCAAAGGCAGAAAAAAAGCCGATATCCCAGTTTGAAGGCAGTCAGTCAGGGAAGAATGCTTTCTTACTTAGTGGAAGGTCAGCTTTTTATTCTATTCAGGCCTTCAATTCATTGGGTGAGGCCTATCTACATTAGGAAGAGCAGTCTGTTTTCCTCAGTCTACTGATTTAATGTAAATCTCCTCTGAAAACACTCACAGAAACACCCAGAATGATATTTGGCCAAATGTCTGGACACCTCACGAGCTACTCAAGTTGGCATATAAAACCAACTATCACAGTGGGGTACCATTGCTTTGGGGCAAGCACAGTTTACAGGGTGGCCAAGAAAATACATTTTCTAAGCCTTGAGAGTGATTATACCATCTCTCAGGAATCCAGTGGAAGTGGGTATAGAGATATGTCATTTAAGGATTGCCACACAGAAAATTTCTGACTTGAAAAATGGGAGAAATCTCCAGTGGGAACTTCATGAGAAATATAAATTTGATTGTAGTGTTTAAGTTACTTAATTAAGGATTGAGTTCTATTCAACTGAAAACTCAAAAAACAGTGGATTCCACATCATTGGAGCATGATTCTCAAATAGTATACCAAGGGCATTGGAGAACCACAGCAAACTCTGGGGGAACCATGAGATATTCTTAATTTTGAAGGAAACAGAAGGATACATGGTATCCTTTGGACACCAGGCAAAGCACTAGCTTGAGGAGGTTCACAGTTTCAACATTAGACTGCACTCCATCCTTTTAGTGATGTCATATCTTTGCAAAGCTCCACTTTGCAGTGGTTGTGATGGAAAAGCTAGTACTCTGTATGCCAAAAGGTGGAAGCAGCCCAAGTGTAGGCAGATGAATGGGTAAATAATATGTGTCTTTATAGCTACTGTTGAATATTATTCAGCCTTAAGAAGGAAGGAAATTCTGACTCATGCTACAACATGGATGACCTTGAAGACATTGTGCTCAGTGAACTATGCCAGGCACAGAAGGACAGCTATTGTGTGATTCCTCTTATGCAGCATTCCTAGAAGAGTGAAGCTGTAGAGGTGAAAAGTCAAATGGTGGGTGCTGTAGACTGAGGGAGGGGAGAATGGGAAGCTAAAGTTGGATGGGAATGGAGTTTCAGTTTGGGAAGACGGGATAGTTCTGGGGATGCATGGTGGTGACGGTTGCCGAGCAGTGTGGAGGTACTTCATATACACAGTAAAAATGGTTAAGATAGAGGACGCCTGGCTGGCTGGCAAATTTGGAGTGTGTGACTCTTGATCTCGGGGTCCTGAGTTCGAGCCCCATGTAGAGGGTAGAGATTACTTCAATAAATAAATAAACTTTAAAATAAAAAAATTGGTTAATGTGGTAAATATTATGTTACGTGTATTTTATCACAATGATAAAGACAAGCAAGTACTGAATGAAAATCATTGTGGAATGGGAGCTGAAGGGGTAGCATCCAATCTAATTCCAAGAGCTGAAGTAGTAGAGAGCACAGGTTGGAATGCAACTCCCATCAGTAATAGTGGTTATTCAAGAATGAAATAAGAATACCTTTATTCTTAATTTATGTATACTATTTTTTTCAAACAGCTAATAGATTGTTAGTACATAAATACTATTAAGTTGTTGGCACCTAACTACTTAATAAAGGGTAGTGTTAGTTGTTCCTTTTGGCCTAGGGGCACCATGAAAAAATTAATGAGATGCTAAGAATGCCATGAACTGAGAACATTCAGAAACCTGTGTCCCAGGAGTTAATTTTTCTTATACAAAGGGCAGCCCAGGGATGGTGATGCTGCTGATGGTTAGAACCTCAGAAGTGTCAGGTCCACAATCATGGACTTCCCTTCATCTTTTCCCCACTCCTGCTCCTGCTCTGGAGTCTGTCTTCTGAGAAGAGTGAAGGAGGAAGGCAGGACAAAAGGCAGAAGGACGAAAGGGACAACTCCCTCCAAATTGACCCCCTTTAATCGGCTTTCCCAGGAGCCCCACTTAAGTCTCCCTGCTTAGTCAATCATACACACCTTACTTCGTAAATAAACTCATTATTTGTTCCTGAGTTTACCTTTCTAAAAAAGTTAGATTTTTATCTTATTTTGTGTTATATTCTATTATATTTTATTTTACTTTTTAGCATTTGCTACCTTTTTCTCTCTCAAGGAAGCTGTACCACTTACAAGTAAGTTGCAGACATTCTGACATTTCACCCCCAAATTTCTAAGCAGATGTTTTTCATGTTGTACAACCAGGATAGCAGGAATCTTAACTGAGGAATGCTACAACAGTAGGGCTCAGTCATATCTTAAAATTTAATACATATTTAAATTCATATTCAGATTAATTTTTATATTATTTTATATTTTATATTACTTTATCATATTATTTTTCCCCCTACTTATAACCCATATGTCCTCTGTAACTGTTCTTTTCTTTCGATTCAGGATCCAGTCAAGAATCCTTTATTACGGGGCACCTGGGTGGCTCCGTTGATTTAGTGTCCGACTCTTGATCTCAGCTCAGGTTTTGATCTAATGGTTGTGAGTTTGAGCACCATGCTGGGCTCCACACTGGGCATGGGGCCTACTTAAAAGAAAAAAAAAAAAAGAATCCTGCATTACATTTGGTTGTCATGTCTCTTTAGTCTCCTTTTTTTCCTAGGACTGCCCTCTACCCCATCTTTTCTTGGTGTTTCATGACAAAATATGTTGATATTTTAGAGTTCAGGTTGATTATCTTGTCTCACAACTTGGTTCATCTAATCATTTCTTTATGATTAGGTTTGGGTGAAATGTTTTTAGCAGGAGTACCACATAGGTTACTTAACGACTTATATACTGGGAGCAGTGGATGCTCTTTTGTCCCAGTATTTGTGATGCTTCTTTTGATCATCTGGCTAAGGTGGTATCAGGATCTGCATTGGTGGACACTTTCCCTTTCAAAATTAATACATAACCTTATGCAGATATCTTGCTCTCCATCAATGATGCTTGTGTGAATCAGTTACTGTATTATTAACTACATAATGGTGATTTTTCTGATTCCCGTATTCCTTCTGTATTTATTATTTGGTAATCTTCTGGAAAGAAGAACTTCTGTTTCTCCTTTTTTGAGAATTTCTATAGACCTCATGTACTCTTTTTAAAAAGCCACTGTGCCATAATTCATTACTATCACTGTTCTTTTTTGATACTCACATTGTCCCACATTTGGCAGGTGGGGGTCCCTTCAGGCCAGTTCCTGTATCTTTCTGATAGGTTCCCATCAGGCACTTCCTTGCTTTCACACATAACAAGATGTTCCAGGCCCACTTGCACTTCCCTGCCCCAGACCTGGAATTGGCCTTTTCCCAAAAAGCTTGGATCTCTTTTAGTGGGAAATCTTTGGAAGACTGGAGGAAATCATGATTTTATTGACTCTGGGTGTCATTGCTTCCAGGCCCTGTGTGTGGACAGAATTAGGAAATCACTCAGAGGAAGGTAATGAGTTCTAGTTAAAATACAACGTGATGGCGTTCTTCCTCACACTTCCTCTTTGCACGTGTGTTAGTGGGATCCCTGGTTCTCAGCCAGGCCCGTATATTTGTTTATTGACTCTGTCCTACAATAAGGAGTGACTTTAGCTTGACATTTCTAAGGCAGTAGAGATTAGTTATTTTATTATTTATTTATTTATTTATTTATTTATTTATTTATTTATAGATGATAAGATATCAGACTCTTCACTTTGTGCCTACCCTTTATCTCATTTTAGAAAAAAGAATCAAAGGGAGCCTTAAGCCCCTCCCCCCCTTTAAAAAAGATTTTATTTATTTATTCATGAGAACCCACAGAGAGATAGAGAGGCAGAGACATAGGCAGAGGGAGAAGCAGGCTCCATGCAGGGAGCCCGATGTGGGACTTGATCCTGGGACTCCAGGATCACGCTCTGGGCCGAAGGCAGGCCCTAAACTGCTGAGCCACCCAGGCATCCCAGAAATTAGTTTTAAAAATAATTTCTTACTACGTGTAAATTTTTCATGTACTGAGATGAGAACTGTTGTGTTTACCTGTGCTGCCGAGTGAGTGTGGAGGGCGTTCCACAGTTGGTAACTTCTTAGCCCTGCTAGGATTGTTGAGTACAGAATCTCAGTTATATTGTACTAATAATGGCATTTCTCTCTACTTCCTGTTCCACAGTTATGAATTGTAATTAGACTGGTAGAGATGCATTTTTCAAAGCATCTGGGAAATCAGTTTTATGATCCCCACGTTAAGCACATTTGACACAGCTACTTAAATATTTCAGAAAATCCCACATTTGCAGCACCCGTAGGACTATATAACTGGGAAGATTTTCATTGTAAAGGTTTTTTATTTTACTTTAGGGCATCTGACATTTTTTCTTTGGGCTCTACTGTCCTTGGAGACAAAGGGAATTAGTTATTCATTAGTGCTTGGGGGTTATTCATTATTGTTGGTCAGAAAAAGCAGAATAATATCAACAAAGGACACTAACTAATTGGGATTAAAAACCTCTTTTGTATAACTTAAGACTGGTGTCTTTTGTAAAGACCTGGTTTAAAAAAAAATAACATATTGTGTGAACCTGGGAGGTCTAGAAACTAGTGTACTTTAAATAATACATCAGGTTTTATTTTGATATTTTTTACTCTTTGTGGTTTGCTAATTCAATTGGTTTTAACTTAGAGCTTAGGTTAGAGCTTGATTCTTCAGTGGGTCAGCTAGCTTCATATTTTCCCCTCACTGCCACATTATAAATTTGAAAACCCTGCCTCTGATTTAAAATGTTACTTTCCTATATCATTCCTTCACTTATGTTTATTTGTAGACAGACAATGAAAAAAAATCTGCTAACACCAGCGAGTTAACTGGGTTGAATGTTGTCATGTCAGCACTGCAGCAAGCATAGCAATTGGGGGTCTCGCACTTTTGGAGAGATGCCGTTGATATATTAGCTAATGAAAGTTGGGGCAAAATACTTGGTTACTTTTTTTTTCCACTTCTGCTTTTTAATCATTTATATTTCCTTGTACTTCTAATGTGGCTTCCTGCAGAATTAGAGCAAATAAAGTTAATATTCCATAACAGGTTCCAAAAATAACCAAACCAGTCAGAGACCAAAGGCATTATTCCAGTTGAGGTAGCCAGAATTTTCATTTTGTCTCACCAACAAGGCAGGTGAAACACAGTTGTTTACTTTTGTTTACTCTTTGGGCTCCACAGGCTACATTTTGTGTGGTTTATTGATGCAGCATGTAAATCAAATTGATGATGGATTTCCAAGTATTACTGAATGGCAGGAATGGTTTGTTCCAGTTATAAAAGTGATTTGTTAGTCTTCACAACATTCCACCTTTAAAAGAATGTATTCCATTAGCATTCCCCATCCCCTAGACGTATGTCAGATACTGTGGGACAGCATGCTGGAATGTACCACCCACTAATCACCTATAGCATTTTCTTAAACTGTTAAATAACAACAGCTTTGGACTCACACCGAGCTTTGTAGTTCACAAAATTGCATGTTGATGGTCTCCTATGATTTGATCAGAGGTTCCATCCCAAGAGGCTGGGCAAATCCCAATTTAGGGATTGAGAGACTGAGGCTCAGTTTGCTGGAGGTCTCATTCTCCATGTGCTGTGTGCTTTGTGGGTTGACACTGAGTGAGACTCCACAGTCTGAGAGCTCCTGTTATAGGAGTTCTGAGAAACCTTGTACCTTCTCTCCCTTAGAGTTTACGGTTGCTGCCATTCCGGAATGAGTGTGCTTGTAAAACTGTCTACTGTTCAGCTGCTGTCTCTCCATCCACAAACTGAAGAAACGGGCCCTTTGCTCCTGTTTTGGAAAACTGTACTGGACAATTTCCAATAACAGGCCTTTCTGAGCAGGTGTGGCATGTCTACCTGGGGAGGAATCAGGCTGTCTTTGTGTGAGGGCCACCTGAGTGGTATCAGAATGTGCAGGAGTAGCTTTGCACGTCTCTGGTCTGTTTATGATGTCTTTAGACCCAGGCAGGAGGATAGGATGAATGTGAATAGATTCACTATTTCTGATCCATCAAGTTTTAAGGATACAATGGATGATGACTTGTATTTAATGCCTGTTTTTATGGCTGCCTTATTTGAATAATGAAGGAAATAGAAGGCCTTTAATTGGCTCTGACATAATAAACAAGTTAAAAAATGAGATTTGTTCTGTAGAAGCTTGCTAGTCAAGGCTAGGCTGAGGCCAGCAACATTAGGATCTTGGGGAGCCAGTGAGAAATGCACAGTCTCAGGGCCACCCCAGGCTGACCTATTCAGGTCATGTTGTTTAACAAGATCCCCGGCACAAGGCCAGTTTCATGGCCATGTGAGCAGTGACTATGCTCAGAAGAAGTGCCCTGTGCTTGGGGTTTAATGCTCTGGGATTGTTGTCTTGATCTTCTTACTGATTTTATCTTCAAATCTGTGTATTGTAAGTGAAATCTGATGGGCTGCTGGAGTATGTGTTGGGTGTTTGGGGTCTCAGTTTATCTGTGATCCCCTCATCCTGCTAGGGTAGCTCCTAGCTCCTCTGTCCCAGCCCAGTATCTACTGCTGTCCTCTGCCTCCAGTGGGGACCTGGGCAAGAGTGTGAGGAGGTCAGGGTTGGGTGCATGTGCTCTGTGAGTCCAATCTCAGGGGAGGCTCTGGGCACCTTTGAGAGTCTGTACTTACCTTATGAGTATCCCTGTATGGAAGGAGCCCAGGGTTGTAAATAGCAAATTAAAAAAAAAAAAAAACCAAAACAAAAAACCATCATGACCCATCATGAGGGAGACCAGAGAAGAATGGAAAATGATTTTTTCCTGCTTTTTGAACAAGGGACCCAACATTTGCATTTGGATTAATCCCTGCAAATATGTAGCTGACTTTGTAAATGCAGACTGAAATTTGAGAAGCACTGGCGTCTGAGGAAGAGGGTGGACTCTGGATTCAGAAGACCCACACTCCAGTTCAAGTGTTGCTGATATGTGATCTTCCCTGCCTTGGTTTCTTCATGTATGAAATGGGGAGGGTGTAATGTTTTATCCCTTTTTCCAAATGGGCAGGGTCCAGGTGAAGGGGAGACCTGGCTACATGTTCTTGAGTAGGAGTGTATACAGGGTGTTTCTCATCTTTGGCTTTGGCTTCATGATGCTGATGAGCAGAGCTGAACATTATTGGTGGAGGTAGGGGGCAGGGCTCCAAATGGAAAAGAAGACTCCAAACTGGTCTTCAAATCCATGTTAGTGGGTAGAAAGTGAGGGTCAAGATGCTGAGGCAGGCAAGTTCTGGGGATCTTGGGTAGAGAGAGGGCGAGCTTCAGAGAACTTGTGAGCTAATGCAGTGGCTTTCCAGGTGGCCACCCAGTTATGTAGCCGTGGCAGATGATGCACATGACATGGTAGAACAGAAAATGGTGTTTGTTTTTTAAATTAGATGGCAAATGTGAGAGTACATTTTATACTGTCAAATGCCAGAGGTGTGTCAAGTACTATTGCTCCCTGATTGTAAGTCAGCACAGTGCGGTGTGGGTCTCCATAAACCTCAGCAACTGCTGCTGAGCAAGATGGTCCTGTCCTGTTACTCCATTCATGTGACCTGTCCCTTGCAGTAAAGACTTACAGTGAGTCATAACTCCCAAGTCTGGGCAGTATGGAAAGCTACTTGCTCTGTAGATATGGAACCCTGAATGCTCTCTATTTTCAGTGTGCTTCAAAGGTAAGACAGAAAAAATTTAAATTATAATAAACCACAGTAAACGGACATGGTTGTGAAATAACAAATTTTAAAAGCTTATCTTTCACTGAGAGATTTTACTTTAGGGTGATCCTATAATTTATTATCCAAACCAGGACACTTTCAAGAGTGAAATGGGGCCTTATTAATAATTATGCCCAGGACTATCCTGGATGAATTGAAATGTAGGGCCACCCTACATTTAGGGAAAAGTTTAATTGCATTTAGATTCAGAATCTTACCCTGCTGTTTTAAGGTAAAGTTGTTTTAACTGACTTGACAATATTAGACCCATAGAAGTTAATAGCAAAATTTTTTTCTTGGGGCCGTTGAGTGATTATTAGTATATTATTAAGTAGTATACATTTGTTCCTGGTTATTCCAGGGTTGGAAATAAACAAGCTAGCACTTTCTATTTATTACTGTTCTTAGCTTTACATAACTTATTTTAATCCTTCCAAACCTTATGAAGTATTTCCTTAAAAACTTAAGAAAAGAGAGGCTTAGAAAAAAACAAGAGACTTGACCAACAACACGTGGGGATTTTAACCTACGTCTCATTGACTTACTTCAGAGCCCAGCATGCTTCTGTAGGACATTGTTCTGTAGGACATTGTTTTGTCTTTTGGTATGGGATTTGGTGGAAAAACTAGGTTCTTGGCAGTTGAGAATGATATCCTGAAAGACACAGGGTATGGCTACCGTAATTTTTACTATGTGAGATGATGTTGTGTCTGGTATATATATTTATTTTGAAAAGTACAGTGAGTTGAAGCAGAAAAACCACTGACACATTGTTGCAGGTGCTTGTGTCACTTTGTGTTAAAAGTGTCCCTCCTCACTTGCTTAAGACAGTGAGTGGCTTTGGCGGCAATCAGGTAGAGAATGTGATGTAAAAAAGAAAGATACAGTAATGACTAACTTTGGAGCCCTTCCTCTGGGCCAGCTGCTGCATTAAACAGAGCTACTGGGCTACACAACTAGGATGCTATCTGGAAGGCCTTCCATGATGGCCCTGGAGCTCAGAATTCCCTTAATTCTCCTAACGACCCCATGTGTCTTTAGATCATGAAACTAAGGCTTAGAGAGATGAAGTAACTTGGCAGCAGTCATATGGCTAGTATGTGGTAAAGCTGGAAAGGGAATGCAGTTTCTGTCTGACCCTGGGGTCTCGTGTCTTAACGGTCCTGCTGCTGTGTTCTGTCAGAATGTGGCAGGGAGCCAAGCTAGAGATGGGGACTTTCTACTGCAGGAGCACTGGTTCACCAAGTACCTTATTCAAGACTCTTTGGGTTGTAGGTAACTGTAACCCACTGTGCTAGTTTATGTAAAACGGAATTTGTTATAAGGAGTCAAGAGTGTTTCATGGTGCCTCAGGACAGGATGGACAACCAGATCTTTTGAAGGACTGTAAGGACAAGATACTTTCCTATGCTTTTTCTCCATAGGCAATATGATCTTTTATTTCTGCTTTTCTGGTACACATCACTTCATTTTTCTCCCTACAAATTGCTTTTCTCTTTTTCTTTGTATCTGTATTAGGGTTCTGTGGCGAAACAATAGGATATATATGCACGCACACGTGTGTGTGTTTGTATACATATATACATATGATACTTATATAAGATTTATTATCAGGAGTTGGCTTATTTGTTTATAGGGTGGGAAATCCCAAGACCTGCAGTTGTCAAGCTTGAGACCCAGGATGGCCCATGGTTTAGTTCTATTCTGAGTCCAAAGGCCTGAGAACCAGAAGAGCTGATGGTATAAGTCCAGTGCAAAAACCGACAGGCTTGAGACCCAGAAAGAGCCGATATTTCAGTTTGACTCTGAAGGCCAGAAAAGATTGACATCCTACCTCAAGGCAGCCAGGCAGGAGAAGTTCCCCTTTCCTTGGGGGGGGGGGTGCATTTTCAGGCTTTCAACTGATTGGATGAGGTCCATCCATTCTGGGGAGGGCACTCTGCTTAACTGAGTCTACCTGTTCAGAATATTAATGTCATTCAGAAACACCCTCACAGACATACCCAGAGTAATGTTTGACCAAATATCTGGATACCCTGTGGCTCAATCAAGTTGACACACAAGATTAACCATCACAGTATCCATGGCTTCAACATGGTTCTCTTCGCCAGGCCTAAGCATGTAATGTACTCAGAACTTCTGTGCTACAAGTCAACTGGGTGTAGTGTCCCTCTATCCGATTTTCACATTCTTTGGAAAGAGTCTGATTGGTCCAGTGTGTGTCAGATCCAGTTCATCCCATTAAAGTGTGAGGGTGGAACCTCATAGAATAAACATGAGTCTTACCTGCTCAGAAAAGGGCAGTGTGGATTGGGTGACACCTGGGACTTAGTGCCCCTTATAAAGGTGATTTTGGGGATATGTTTTAAATAACAGTGGCATTTCCAAAGTTATCCCAGAAATCATATTATTTAGCCAGTATTATTTCAAAGTATGGGAGAGAATTTTAGAAGTATGATCACTAGCAGAAGTTAATTCTAGGAAGTTAATTTTTTAAATTTATTTACCACTGAACTGTATAGATTGTGGGGCTTTGCATCAGTGTTTGAGGGGTGGCCACTACATTTTATAAGATAATTCATTTTTTTTAAGGTAATGCAGATTTTCATTTTGGGATGTGGGAATTAAGAAGGAGCATTTAGTGGATAGTCCATTAAATCTTTAGGTTTGTTTTGTATTTAGAGTTTAGTGAAGGGAAGGATTGCCAGGATTCAGGTACGCCGAACTATGATTTCTGTTAGAAACCACATTGAACAACAAAGCAGTTAGAAGATTTAAAAATTTTCAGCATAAAAAAAAAATTTCAGCATAGTTGTCTTCTTGTTGGATTATATAATCAAAGAGCATTGTGATTTGTTTTTGTTTATTTAGAGAGAGACAGTGCGTGATGGGAGGTGGAGATGAGGGGCAGAAGTAGTGGGGAGAGAGAATCCCAAGCAGGCTGCATGCTTAGCACAGAGTCTGAAGTGGGGCTCAATCTCATGACCCTGAGATCATGACCTGAGCCAAAATCAAGAGCCGAATGCTCAACTGCCTGAGCCACCCAGGCACCTCAAAGAGCATTGTGATTTGAATATTCCCAGCTTTTATACCAGATTTTAATGGGAATGTATAAGACACAAAATACATAAAATTAATCAGTGAGTTATATTTTTAAAAGTTGGGGTTCATGGATTGAGTGTTAAAAACATTTTTTACGTATTTGGCTCAGCTAATTTTCCTATTGATCTAGAAAAAATTATGTATAATTATCTATTTTATTTTATAGCAGGTAGATTCTTATCTCCTAAGGCTCATGTTTTCTATAATAACCATCCCTTGAGCGTGTGCTGAATATAGTGACTTGTTCATAACAAAGATGATGAAGTGTCACTTCTGTTATCAGATTACAAAAGATACGACTTCTGTCTCTCTGTGAGACTCTGCTGCCTCTTTGGTTTGTGTGCTTTGATAAAGCAGGCTGCCATGTTAGAAAAGGCCCATGTGGCAATAACTAAGGGAGGGATCTGACCAGTCCTGAGCAACCAAAGGCCTCAGTCCAACAGCCT
Organism: Nyctereutes procyonoides; assembly: GCF_905146905.1. Lineage (NCBI taxonomy): Eukaryota > Metazoa > Chordata > Mammalia > Carnivora > Canidae > Nyctereutes > Nyctereutes procyonoides. The sequence continues at coordinate 59,173,364 of NW_026575146.1, read as the reverse complement.
TCCAGAAAATGAATTTTGCCAACAACCACATAAGCATTAAAGCAGATCTTTCCCAGTTGAGCCTTCAGATGAAGCTCTAGCTCTAGCTGGCACCTTGATGATGGTCCTGTGAGGGACCCCGATCAGATGACCCACTCAGCCATGCTCAGTTTTCTGACTCACAGAAACTGAGCTCAAATGGTTGACTCTTGACCAACACAGGTTTGAGTTGTGCAGGTCCATTTAAAGATTTTTTGCAGGGCAGCCCAGGTGGCTTAGCGGTTTAGTGCTGCCTTCAGCCCAGGACGTGATCCTGGAGACCCGGGATTGAATCTCATGTCAGGCTTCCTGCATGGAGCTGCTTCTCCCTCTGCCTGCTTTTCCCTCTGCCTGTGTCTCTGCCTCTCTATCTGTTTCTCGAATAAATAAATAAAATCTTTAAAAAAAATTAAGATTTTTTGCAATACAATGTTGTAAATGTATTTTCTCTTCCTTACATGTTTCTTTCTTTTTTTTTTTTTTTATCTTTTTTTTTTTTATTTTTTATAAATTAATTTTTATTGGTGTTCAATTTACCAACATACAGAATAACACCCAGTGCTCATCCCGTCAAGTGTCCCCCTCCGTGCCCGTCACCCATTCACCCCCACCCCCCGCCCTCCTCCCCTTCCACCACCCCTAGTTCATTTCCCAGAGTTAGAAGTCTTTATGTTCTGTGTCCCTTTCTGATATCTCCCACACATTTCTTCTCCCTTCCCTTATATTCCCCTTCACTATTATTCATATTCCCCAAATGAGTGAGAACATACACTGTTTGTCCTTCTCCGATTGACTTACTTCACTCAGCATAATACCCTCCAGTTCCATCCACGTTGAAGCAAATGGTGGGTATTTGTTGTTTCTAATGGCTGAGTAATATTCCATTGTATACATAAACCACATCTTCTTTATCCATTCATCTTTCGATGGGCACCGAGGCTCCTTCCACAGTTTGGCTATTGTGGACATGGCTGCTAGAAACATCGGGGTGCAGGTGCCCCGGCGTTTCATTGCATCTGAATCTTCGGGGTAAATCCCTAACAGTGCAATTGCTGGGTCGTAGGGCAGGTCTATTTTTAATTCTTTGAGGAACCTCCACACAGTTTTCCAGAGTGGCTGCACCAGTTCACATTCCCACCAACAGTGTAAGAGGGTTCCCTTTTCTCCGCATCCTCTCCAACATTTGTTGTTTCCTGCCTTATTAATTTTCCCCATTCTCACTGGTGTGAGGTGGTATCTCATTGTGGTTTTGATTTGTATTTCCCTGATGGCAAGTGATGCAGAGCATTTTCTCATGTGCATGTTGGCCATGTCTATGTCTTCCTCTGTGAGATTTCTCTTCATGTCTTTTGCCCATTTCATGATTGGATTGTTTGTTTCTTTGGTGTTGAGTTTAATAAGTTCTTTATAGATTTTGGAAACTAGCCCTTTATCTGATATGTTATTTGCAAATATCTTCTCCCATTCTGTAGGTTGTCTTTGAGTTTTGTTGACTGTATCCTTTGCTGTGCAAAAGCTTCTTATCTTGATGAAGTCCCAATAGTTCATTTTTGCTTTTGTTTCTTTTGTTTTCGTGGATGTATCTTGCAAGAAGTTACTGTGGCCAAGTTCAAAAAGGGTGTTGCCTGTGTTCTCCTCTAGGATTTTGATGGAGTCTTGTCTCACATTTAAATCTTTCATCCATTTTGAGTTTATCTTTGTGTATGGTGCAAGAGAGTGGTCTAGTTTCATTCTTCTGCATGTGGATGACCAATTTTCCCAGCACCATTTATTGAAGAGACTGTCTTTCTTCCAGTGGATCGTCTTTCCTCCTTTGTCGAATATTAGTTGACCATAAAGTTCAGGGTCCATTTCTGGATTCTCTATTCTGTTCCATTGGTCTATGTGTCTGTTTTTGTGCCAGTACCACACTGTCTTGATGACCACAGCTTTGTAGTACAACCTGAAATCTGGCATTGTGATGCCCCCAGCTATGGTTTTCTTTTTTAAAATTCCCCTGGCTATTCGGGGTCTTTTCTGATTCCACACAAATCTTAAAATAATTTGTTCTAAGTCTCTGAAAAAAGTCCATGGTATTTTGATAGGGATTGCATTGAACGTGTAAATTGCCCTGGGTAGCATTGACATTTTCACAATATTAATTCTGCCAATCCATGAGCATGGAATATTTTTCCATCTCTTTGTGTCTTCCTCAATTTCTTTCAGAAGTGTTCTATAGTTTTTAGGGTATAGATCCTTTACCTCTTTGGTTAGGTTTATTCCTAGGTATCTTATGCTTTTGGGTGCAATTGTAAATGGGATTGACTCCTTAATTTCTCTTTCTTCAGTCTCATTGTTAGTGTATAGGAATGCCATTGATTTCTGGGCATTGATTTTGTATCCTGCCACGCTACCAAATTGCTGTATGAGTTCTAGCAATCTTGGGGTGGAGGCTTTTGGGTTTTCTATGTAGAGTATCATGTCATCAGCGAAGAGGGAGAGTTTGACTTCTTCTTTGCCAATTTGAATGCCTTTAATGTCTTTTTGTTGTCTGATTGCTGAGGCTAGGACTTCCAATACTATGTTGAATAGCAGTGGTGAGAGTGGACATCCCTGTCTGGTTCCTGATCTTAGGGGAAAGGCTCCCAGTGCTTCCCCATTGAGAATGATATTTGCTGTGGGCTTTTCGTAGATGGCTTTTAAGATATCGAGGAAAGTTCCCTCTATCCCTACACTCTGAAGGGTTTTGATCAGGAATGGATGCTGTATTTTGTCAAATGCTTTCTCTGCATCTAATGAGAGGATCATATGGTTCTTGGTTTTTCTCTTGCTGATATGATGAATCACATTGATTGTTTTACGAGTGTTGAACCAGCCTTGCATCCCGGGGATAAATCCTACTTGGTCATGGTGAATAATTTTCTTAATGTGTTGTTGGATCCTATTGGCTAGTATCTTGTTGAGAATTTTTGCATCCATGTTCATCAGGGATATTGGTCTGTAATTCTCCTTTTTGGTGGGGTCTTTGTCTGGTTTTGGAATTAAGGTGATGCTGGCCTCATAGAATGAGTTTGGAAGTACTCCATCTCTTTCTATCTTTCCAAACAGCTTTAGTAGAATAGGTATGATTTCTTCTTTAAACGTTTGATAGAATTCCCCTGGGAAGCCATCTGGCCCTGGACTCTTGTGTCTTGGGAGGTTTTTGATGACTTCTTCAATTTCCTCCCTGGTTATTGGCCTGTTCAGGTTTTCTATTTCTTCCTGCTCCAGTTTTGGTAGTTTGTGGCTTTCCAGGAATGCGTCCATTTCTTCTAGATTGCCTAATTTATTGGCGTAGAGCTGTTCATAATATGTTTTTAAAATCGTTTGTATTTCCTTGGTGTTGGTAGTGATCTCTCCTTTCTCATTCATGATTTTATTAATTTGAGTCTTCTCTCTCTTCTTTTTAATAAGGTTGGCTAATGGTTTATCTATCTTATTAATTCTTTCAAAGAACCAACTCCTGGTTCTATTGATCTGTTCCACAGTTCTTCTGGTCTCAATTTCATTGAGTTCTGCTCGAATTTTAATTAACTCTCTTCTTCTGCTGGGCGTCGGGTCGATTTGCTGCTTCTTCTCTAGCTCCTTTATGTGTAAGGTTAGCTTTTGTATTTGAGTTCTTTCCAGTTTTTGAATGGATGCTTGTATTGCGATGTATTTCCCCCTCAGGACTGCTTTTGCTGCATCCCAAAGATTTTGAACAGTTGTATCTTCATTCTCATTAGTTTCCATGAATCTTTTTAATTCTTCCTTAATTTCCTGGTTGACCCTTTTATCTTTTAGCAGGATGGTCCTTAACCTCCATGTGTTTGAGGTCCTTCCAAACTTCTTCTTGTGATTGAGTTCTAATTTCAAGGCGTTATGGTCTGAGAATATGCAGGGGACGATCCCAATCTTTTGGTATCGGTTCAGACCCGATTTGTGACCCAGTATGTGGTCTATTCTGGAAAAAGTTCCATGTGCACTTGAGAAGAATGTGTATTCAGTTGAGTTTGGATGTAAAGTTCTGTAGATATCTGTGAAATCTATCTGGTCCAGTGTATCATTTAAAGCTCTCGTTTCTTTGGAGATGTTGTGTTTAGAAGACCTATCAAGGGTAGAGAGAGCTAGATTGAAGTCACCAAGTATAAGTGTATTATTATCTAAGTATTTCTTTACTTTGGTTAATAATTCGTTTAAGTATTTGGCAGCTCCCACATTCGGGGCATATATATTGAGGATTGTTAAGTCCTCTTGTTGGATAGATCCTTTAAGTATGATATAGTGTCCCTCTTCGTCTCTCACTACTGTCTTCGGAGTGAATTTTAGTTTATCTGATACAAGGATGGCTACCCCTGCTTTCTTTTGAGAACCATTTGAATGGTAAATGGTTCTCCAACCTTTTATTTTCAGGTTGTAGGTGTCCTTCTGTCTAAAATGAGTCTCTTGTAGACAGCAAATAGATGGGTCCTGCTTTTTTATCCAGTCTGAAACCCTGCGCCTTTTGATGGGGTCATTAAGCCCGTTCACGTTCAGAGTTACTATTGACAGATATGAGTTTAGTGTCATCATGATATCTATTTAGTCCTTGTTTTTGTGGATTGTTCCACTGAACTTCTTCTTAAAGGGGAGTTTTAAGAGTCCCCCTTAAAATTTCTTGCAGAGCTGGTTTGGAGGTCACATATTCTTTCAGTTCCTGCCTGTCTTGGAAGCTCTTTTCCTTACATGTTTCTTAATGGTATGTTGTTTTCTCTAGCTTATGTTATTATAAGGACACAGTATATAATATATATATTATATATATATATAATCTATCTATCTATCTATATCATACAAATGTGATTTCATCAACTGTTTTGTTATTGGTAAGGCTTTTTTTGGTCCATAATAGGCTGATTAGTGGTTAAGTTTTGAGGGAGTCAGAAGTTAAATATGCAGATTTTTGACTGTGCAGGGCATTAACACTCCTAACCTTTGCATTGTTCAAGAGTCAGCTATACATATGTTACTTTAAGACGCAATTTGGTGGTATTTTGTGACGGAGCAGTAGATACCTAATACAGTTATAGTCTTGGCTTTTCTCTCTTTCTGGGCATACTATTTCCTAGTATGAGGCAACATCTAGGAGCAGGAGAGTAGGAACTAATCTCTGTCAAAGGCCTATGATATGCCAGACATGGTGATAGAGTTTGAGATTCAGGAAAGCCAATTTGTAAAGCCCTCATGTGACTTTCACTTTGCTGATGTGAGCAATACTCAGAGAATTGAAATTATTTGCCCATGTTGACATGACTCATAAGAGGCAGAACTGGGGTTTGAATGCTGGTCTACCTTACTCTGGTGCTTGTATTCCTTCCATGCATCTGACTAACTCCTGTAAGCCATGACAAACACCAATGTGGCATTTCTGCCTAGCAAAAAGGATTACATAAAGCCCATTCATCTTTAAGCATTCATCACATACCTTCTGTGCTTCTTTCCAGGTTTCACTCTTTCTTTCTTCTCTGTAATATGTTTCTACCAGATACCTTTTTGCTGTTCTCATCTTTCTCTCCATCTATACCTGTGCTTCACAGCCCTGTTTTTTTTTTTTTAAGATTTTATTTATTCATGAGAGACACAGAGAGAGGCAGAGGCATAGGCAGAGGGAGAAGCAGACTCCCTGTGGGGACTCGATCCCAGGACCCCAGGATCACACCCTGAGCTGAAGACAGACAGTCACTGAGCCACTCAGGTGCCCCCGGTTTTTTTTTTTTTTTTAAGATTTATTTATTTATTTTGGAGATAGAGAAGGAGTATGAAAGGGTGAGTATGGGGAGGGGCAGAGGGAGAGAATCTCAAGCAGAGTCCCCACTGAGTGTGGAGCTCAGTACCAGGATCCTGAATCATGACCTGAGCTAAAATCATGAGTTGAATGCTTAACTGACTGAGTCACCCAGGTGCCCCAACATCCCTGTTTTTTTTTATTGTCCTCTTTATTATTCTCAAACAAAATTCATAGACAGTATTATTTATCTATGCATGTGATTTTAAAAAGTCAATATAATTTCATAACTGAAATACAAGGGGAAAAAAGGAACATGATTTATAACAAATATGGATTTAAATATGAGAGTATTGGAGTATAACTATTCCAGGAGACATAAGGAAAGAGTTAGGTAAGCTTGCACCTACATGTGGATTTAGCTAAAATTCTGATGAATCAGAATTGTACTTGTTGTAGTGGTGGCTCAGATGTCTAGTTGCTTTTCTTTCAGTGATACGATTCTATGAAATGGTAGATAATACTTTATGATAGTTCTATGAAAACGATCAGTTTTCCTTTGATTTGTACAATTAACTTCATTTTAGATAATTTAGCATAAAGAGGAATCATGAAAATAAAATGGACTTAGGTTGTAAACTCAGATAATTATAAACAGGTTTTTACCTACATGAATAATCTGGTGAGATACTTGAAAATCATGTAGGATGTGAGTAATTTGTCATGTGTAGGACTATGTGCCATCCCTGCCTTTCCCACTGAATGCCACTAACAGTGATAACCCCGAATGCCCTGGAATTTCCAAATGTCTCCCTGGGGCAGTGTCCTCCAAACCCACTGATCTAAATCAAAATGTGCTTTCAGTAAAAGAGCTGGTCAACTGACTAAAGTATTACAACTTCCGGTGGTGTTGGTCTTTTAACTGGCCTGAAACCCCAAGACAAAGAAGGACACAGTAGAATTAGTAGGGGTAGGAAGGTGGCAAGGTGAGGGGTGAAGAGGATCCCCTTTTACAACCCTTAAACTACATGGCCTAATGTCCTCTTTATATTTCTGATTCTAGCCTTTCTTCCTGTATCCTTTTTCTTTAGGTTCCATATACACTTCATGACAAATTAGATGTCTTTCTAAGTCAAATTCTTTTTTAAAAATTCTGATTTTATTTTAAGTGCTTCTCTGTGTCAATCACTTGATACTTTCTGAGCATTGACTTTAACCAAGCTGTTATTGTGCTTAGCTACTAGGGGATCAAAGGTAACTGAGGTGTAGCCTGAATTCTCAGTAGATTTGTGATTGTAGCTCAATCCAACACACATTTACAGGGCAAGTCACAATTCCAGTCATGTGTACGCACAACCACATACACACACACCTAAGTATATGCTTCAAGGGAGCTCACAATCAAATGAAGAAAGAAAAGAAGAAATTTTAAAAAGCAGTAAGTTGTATAAATAACAGTTCACTAAAAATAGTAAGTGAATTTTACAGTAACATATATACATTAAGCCTGTAAAATGATATGTATTATATATGCTACTTGATGCATATTATATATATCATGTACATTTATTATTATATACAATATATTACCATTTATATGTAAAAGCTTTTATTAAATTGATAAGCAAAAGTGCCCAGAGGTAAGTTTTCCTCCACTACTCTTATACATTAGAAATGTAACTTCAAACATAGACACTTTTATTTTATTTTATTTTTTATTTTTAAAAGATTTTATTTATTTTATTCATGAGAGACACACACACACAGAAAGGGGGGGCAGGCAGATACACAGGCAGAGGGAGAAGCAAGCTCCATGCAGGGAGCCTGACGTGGGACTCGAACCCGGGTCTCCAGGACCATGCCCTGGGCTGAAGGCGGTGCTAAACCGCTGAGCCACCAGAGCTGCCCAGACATAGACACTTTTAGATGGAGTCTTTTAGAGTTGGAAGCTCAGTGGGGCTGGAAGATGAAAAGAAAGAAGTTACCAGAACCCTGAAGCTGGGTGGAGGAGCTTGTGGACCTGGGACCTAGACCTTTGAGGAGGTGTTGCCCAACTGGTGTTGGTACTTTGGAGAGCTAGGATGAACTGCCTTCCAGTGGCTCTTCCAGAATCAAACCAACAAGTATGGGCTCTTACTCTCTGGGGAAGCATCATGGAGGATCCTGGAGTACAGTATACAGATGTCAAATCAATAGCAATTCTCAAAACAGAAGTCATGGATTAGATCTAAATACAGGATCTAAATAAAGGAGGATCTTCCCTGCTTTTGTTCTTGTTCTTAAATTGCCTACAATAATTGCGTGAGTTAGAGCTAGGCAATACATGAAACCATCCTATTGAATTCCTTGCAAAATGCTTGTATCAAATGAAGCTTGTATGTTTGAAATGTATTTAGAATAAGGCTAGAGAAATAAAGCAAAGTGAGACCACGTAACCTCCTTCTCATATTTCTTTATAGTCTTACTCAAATTTGGAAGAATAATGATATCTAGTACTCACATAGCACGTGGTACATATTATTTTATGTACTTGATTTCTCATTTTAAAATATATGTTAATAAGTCATATTATCTCATTTGAGTTGCCGTAAAACTCAAGGAGGTGAGTACCATCATGCGAGTTGTTACTATTATTATTCCTCCCATTTTCTGGATGAGGAAACTGAGGTATGGTTGAATAACTTTCTCAAGGTCACAGAGCTGGTAAGTGACAGAGCCAGGATATAAACCAGCCAGTTTGGCTCCAGAGCACATGCTCTTAACCACTAAGGCATATTGGCTGTGTGCCTGTTTTGAAACCTGTGTTTTTTTTTATTTATGGGTGGACGGATGCATGGATAACAAATCAATTTGTTTATTCTAGTGTAGTAGATTGTGGATTAGGAGAAGGAAGCTCAAAACCTCAGTCTTTTGCCAGCTTTTCTTAGAGATTTAAGAGTCACCTTAGCAGTCTGGACTGTAAAATGAAGAGGTTGAATGAAATAATTTTGCAGACTCCTTTCTAACTATCATTGTTTCTGGTTTGTAAGGATTCTGATGAACTTCCAGGAACTGGAAGCTAGAGCTGATCCCTGACCTTCAGGGTGAGGTAGCAATCAGTTTCCTACCAAGGGTCAAATATAGACTTGGAAGTGGTAGTGCTGGTGATGCAATTGATGGTTAACTAGCCAAGAAGTGTCAAGGACAAAGATTAAGCACTTATTTTCTTCAGACATGTGAACACTGTGGTGTTGGCTGTTGTTTGAATCCCCCACCTTTTAAAAATTTTTTTTGCTTAATTTATATTTTTCTGCATCCAGAAATCAATCTTGCCAGGAACTTGCAAAGCACTATAGAAGTCATTTCATCTCTGGGGATTTAGCCAAGAGAGGATAGTCCCTTCTTCTAGCTTTCTTTGCTCCCAGGAATTGTCTGCTTTCTCAGTTTATTGATAGCCCAGTTGTAGGCTCATCTTTGATCTGAAAACTGGAAATCTGGAATCTAGAGACCAGAAAATTCCCAGGAGCTAGAAAAGTCTAGCTGAAATACTGCCAGCTTAGAAGGGTGATGAGCTTAAAACACTCTCTCCTGAGGTTAAGGAGGGAACATGGGTATGGGTGGGGTGGGTATTACATGGGGGGACAGCTTTTCTCTTATTCTCGAAGCAGTGACATTCTCTTTCATGCTCATTCTCCTATTTTCCTTCCCATTCCTCTTCTCTCACCCACATTTTCCGAGCCTTGATTTTTACGAAAGTTTTGAGTCCTCAAAGCCATTGCATAAATGGGTCATCTCGTAGCACAGAGCACTTATTAGCAGTTTTATAGAATTTATGGGTTTAGAGTCAAAAGTGATTTTAAATTAGGTGCCGAGTATTGCCAAATGTCTCAATTGATGTTATTTTTGGTAAATTTAGAACAAAAGAGTAATGTTGGCTCATGTTCAGTAGTAAAGTTGAATATATACTTCATTTGTTTTTGGAAAAATTCTTTATAATCTTCAAAATGAGTATGAATTTATTTTAACATTTGTAATATTTGTAGTGAAATAACTGTGCATCATTATCATAATGGGTAATATTCATCCCATAAGCAATCAAGAACCACAGGATTGAATAGGGAAGGGATGTGTGTGTGCATCTGCATGTGCATAGGTGCATGTGTAAACAAGGGCCTGTAGGTGTGTGTGCTAGCTAGCATGAGCAGTGAGAAACAGTGGTATCTTGATAGGGGACACAGATGGGCTAATTCTAATTTCATGGCAGCAGAAGAAAGAAGCAGAGGCACCTTAATGTATCTTTGGGTTTGTGCTGCCTGTTCTTAGGTCTTGTGTTGTTTCAAAATTGAGGTGGAGGGTTCCAGAATTGAGCTGGAGGGTCCCAGAAAATGTTGTTAGAGTTGTATGGAGCCGTGAGAGGGGTGCATCTGAGACACTCTATTTTGCACAATCAGTTATAGAGAGTTTAAGACAAGGAGTTGGTGTGGATTTTTCTGCACAAGCCAGGCAGCTAATTCTCCTAGTGACAGATAAAGAAACAGGTGAATGTGTTTTGCTAAAGTCTTCTGAATCCAGCCAAACTTCTGAGCTTATCACCTCTGGCGGTTCTTGTTTAAACGTGTAGTCTTTAGAAGGGGAACATTCATAGTTTGGATAATATGGGTAATGGAGTAGCGTGATGGATGTCTCATCTGATGCCTCACCATATAACACCACCTGGTCTCTGTATGCACATATTTGGCCTTGGTCTGTGGCCAGTTGTTATCGCTGAATTGTATTTGTGTAGAAGAGTTCTTGTGATTTAATTTAGAAATTAAGTTTTAAGCAGCACAAGTGAAAACATTTTTCACTTGTAGAATTGAAGCATTAGAGGTCATTGTGGCTCAGCCCATGCCTTTCCATATACAGAGGCTGTGCATAACATAGTGTAGTGGGTAAGGGTGCAGCTCAGGAGTGCGATGGGTCTCAGATGAATCCAAACCCTCCTTCTGATCACCTCTGGGGTCTTGAACAAGTGACTTACCTTCTCTGAGGGTAAGATATTTTTTCTCACCTCACAGAAATATAAAAAAATAAAAAAATAAATAAATGGAGTAACATATATCCAGAATTAGGAGAATGATATTTGGTATATACAAAATGCTCATACAGTAAGTAACATAGTAGGAGGTTAAGCAAAGTAAACAACAGACTTTAAACTGGATACCCAGGTCTTTTCCCTGTCCTCTCTCACAGTATGTAAACTCTTTGAAGGCAGAAGATTGTTATTTCATGAAGTATTTGAGAGCATACCGAGTGCCTGCATGAACAAGACAGAATAACTGCACTCACCTTATGTTCCAATGGGAGTAGCAGTCAACAGTTCATACCTAAGATGTATTTTCATGGGCTCTTAAGTGCTATAGAGAGAAATAAAGCAGAATAATGGGGTTCAGAAGGAGGGGAAGAATACTTTAGAAAGACTGTCCAGAGAAGGCTTCTCTGACTTGAGTGAGGAGTAAGTCATCTGAAGATCTAAGGGAAAGTGTTCCTGGAGGAGGTAAAAGCAATAGAAGTCCTAACGTGGTTCTAGTACAGCCAGATCACTTGGGTCCTCATAGACTGAAGTAGGGAGTTCAGAGATTTCAAGTGTGATGGGACTTCTTAAAGGGTTTTAGGTAAAGGATTGATATTATCTAACTTACATTTTAAAAAGGAAGTTCTGGTTACTTTGTTGAGAATAGAATGAGTGGGAGGGCCAGAGTGGAAACAGGAAAACCATTAGTGTATTGCAGTGAGCGAGATAGATGGTATAGAGGTTTAGATTCAGGATAAATTTTGAAGGTAGAGCCAACAGGACTTACTAAAGGATTAGATGTGGTGATAAGAAACAGAGGAATCAAAAGTTGTGGAGTTTGGCCTGCACATGTATTGAATGGCAGTATCATTTCCTGGGGTGGAGAAATCAGGGCTTAGGGGTAGGAGATCAGGATTTTGTTTTGAACATACTATATTTGGGATACCTATTCATCCTCAAAGTGAGGGTGTCAAGTACATAATTGGATATACATATCTGGAGCTTCTGAGTGAAGTGGGAGGTGGAGTTAGAAATGTAGGAGTTAACAGTATAGTTTGATGTCAGGGGACTGCAAGGGAACACCCAGGGAGAGAGTGAGGATGGAGAAACTGACCAAGAACTGAGCCAGAGGGCAATCAGCATTGGAGGCTAAGAAGTCGAAGAAAAAGAGAAGCTGTAGCCAGAGAGGCAGGAGGAAAAGTAGGATGGAAGAGATCTGGGAAACCAAGTGAATGAAATGTTTCAGGAAAGAGGAAGTGATCCACTTAGCCACATGTTGCTAGGAGGTCAGGTAAGATGAAGCCTGAAAATTCTCTATTGATTTGGGGAAAACATAGGTCACTTATTGCCTTTGACAAGAGGACAGAGGCCACACTGTATCTGGCTTGTTCACTGATCTGCTTCCCATGAAATAGATAGTTCCTGGAATAAGATAGAAGCTTGAAAAACATCTGTAGAATGCTGGATGGATGAATGAATGAATTCACTTTCCTCCTTTATTTTAGTCTCAGTAAAATCTTTGCTTATTTCATTTATTTTTAGAAGTTTATTTATCTGAGAGAGAAAGTGTGAGCAAGTGCGGGGAGGGCAGAGAGAGAGGGAGAAGTAGGCTCCCCACCGAGGTGAGCATGGCGCCTGACATGGGACTCAGTCCCATGATCCTGAGATCATGACCTGATCCAAAATCAAGAGTCAGGTGCTTAACTGACTGAGCCAACCCAGGCACCCCAATCCTTGCTTATTTTAGAGTTTAGTTTTTACTCTTAGCAGGGACAAAATCACGTGATTGTTACAACACATACACAAGGCACCTGCCTTCTGTCACCAGTCTGTAATATTGACCCAACATTCATCTCTCATGTTAATTAATAAAAATGTACAAACTACCACTTTTGTAGACAATGTCCCACATTTACTGTGGGGTCAAGTAGTTAAAGAAGAGTGATTGATGATCCATTAGCATGGCTCCCCCTGCCCTGCATGTCTCTGGGTCTGCAGACTCTGTTTGAGTCACCCAGGGGTTTATCTGTTACCCAAATAGGCTGCTCTGGCTTGAATGTAGAATCCTTTCAATAGAACAGATCAGAGGTTACCACAGACCATTTCAGTCTGGGCCACATAGATCTTTTTGTTTGGTTGTTTTAGATGAAAACCAGCAAGAATGCTCTTGATTGGTTGCAGTGGAAGGGGCCTTACCTAGCAGTTTCCCAAACAGTTCTCTGAGGTACCCTGGGGCGCCACAGTGATTCACAGGGAGGCTGTGGGATATTTTAAATTTTTTGAGGAAAACAAATAATCAACATTTGTCAGCTACCCTGTGAATTACTGGCTTCAGGTAGTTAATAGTTTCAGGATTAGATCACTGCATTCCTTTCTAATGATGTCATATCTTTGCAAAGCTGGGCTTTGGGGGTTTACTATCCTTAAAAAGCCAGTACTGTATAAAAATTAAGTGGAGCAGGAAATGGGGTGGCCAAGTTCAAACAGATTCCAAAGTTTGAGAAGCTGTGTAGTGCCAGCAGCATACATATCCCAGGAACAGCTGTGGTTAGTTAAGAATGAAATAAAAACATTGCTTTTCTATCAATTTATGTCTGTTTTTTCCAATGGCTACTAAGTTGTTAGGACAAAAAGTTAAATTGTTCCAATCTACCTATTTCACAGACTGAAGTGTTGGGTATTTATTTCCCTTGGCCCAGGGGTGAAAATATGAAAATAGTATTAAAACAACAAGGTGTCCCAAACTGAGAAAATGCCGAGAAGCCCTGGGTTAGGCTCTGGCACATCTGGCAGTGGGTCGGGGAGCTGTTCTTCCTTCTCCAGCTGGGCCTGCCTGCTGATCTGCCTGTCACCTCGCTGCACGCCCCTAGTGCTCTCTCAAGCCTTCCTGTGAGTGAGTGGTTGCATTTGTCAGAATAACAGGTATTGAAGAGCATTCTTTTTTTTTTTTTTTTTTTTAAGATTTTATTTATTTATTCATGAGAGACACAGAGAAAGAGAGATGCATAGAGCATTCTTATGTTGTGCTGAGCTTTTGGCTCCTACAGAGGAAGGGCCCATTTTACTTCCCACCCATGGGAGAGTGAAATCAAGTCTGTTCCCTTTCCCTCTTTTCACCCTTGAACATTTCCCCAGGGCTCCTAAAGCAGGACTACTCTGTCATGTAGTTCAGATTTAGCCCGGATCTTTCTCTAGTCATTTGCTTCTGTTCTATTTTCCTTTCCAGGACATTGTGTTCTGAGCACTAGACAACTGGTGAACTTTTAGAATATTTATTTTGGTGGGGGGATTTAAGAGAAGAGGGTGAAAGAGATCCATCTTCTTGGGGTCATGAGTCAGTGCCATGTGCTTTAAGACTCTCTGAAAAGGGAATTGTATTTAGTGAAGTTGCACATTTGTGATCATTGACAAAGATGAAAGGCCGGCCGTGAGTTACATGATGTGGCTTTGTCCGTTTTCGTTAGGGGTGTTCCAAGGCTTAGGTGCGTCCAGAGGTGTTTCCTTTATCTTTAGTTTTGTGTCTTTCTTTGCTGAGTGGAGGGACCCTCTTGAGTTACTGCCCTGGGCATTGTCACTTCCTTCTTGATCCTGGCCTTCTAGTCTTAGCCTTCAGAGTTGCCCTGAGCAGTGGGAAGGGAGGTTTTTTTTTTTTTTTTTCCACCACAGAGACATCTTTTCTCCTCTTTCTCCATCTTCCCATCCCTACTTTCACTGACCCTTTGATTTCTATCCCAATCTGTCCTTTTGCCCTCTCTTCCTCCCCTCACTTCTTTCTTCCACTCTTTGATCCCTTTTCATTGATTTCATCACAGCAGACTCCTCAAGCCATATCTCACTCCAAGTGTCCCGAAGGGAAAGAGGTGCTCACGTTGGATTGTGAGTGTTAGCCTAGATCTAGATGGAGCACCAGAGCTTGTCATATTTTCTGTGTTGAACTTGTGGATGGGACACAGATGATCTCTATGAATGAGTGGTACCTTGGGGTGAGTTAATGAGGTTTCCTTTCCCTTACCAGTTTTCCAAAATTCCATAAAATTCAGGAAGCTTAGCCTGTGCTTGCTGCTTGGTGTACACATCTCTAGTTGTAGAACCACGTTATGGTCACCACAAATATGAGCCATAGACTTCATTTAAGATATTTTTTTGTAGATGTATTTAAAAAATTAAAACATCAAATAGTTAAATTAATCTTAATAACATATTTAATTAAATGTTAATTAAACCAAATATACTCAAACTATTATTCCAACATGTAATCATCATAAAAAGAGATTATTAATGAGATATTTTCCCTATTGAGTGTTTGAAATCCAGCATGTATTTTATACTTAAAGCACATCTTAATGTGGATAAGTCACATTTCCATTGCTCAAGAGCCACATCTGCTACTGGCTACTGTATTAGACAGTGAGGCTCCAGGTTGTAAGACATGGAGAGAAAGATTTTAGGCAATGAATGAACCAAAAGTGTTTCTTCAGCTGAGTGCTGAGTGAATGGAACAAGTACTTGACTAATAAGATGGGCTTGGAAAGGGCCTACATGTTCAATGTCAGTCTTTTAATTACTTTAATCTAGCTTGTCTGCTGGGGCCATAGGGACTTGACCTGAAAGGATAGAAATCTAAGAGTCACCTGCAGTCTTTCTGTGCAACCATCCAGTTCCCCTTTTCCCTTTCTGTTTCCACCTACTGTGCTTAAATTTCCCTACTTCTTGGGAGTCTAGGACTTAAACAGAGATAGAGTAGTCTTATTGGTGAAATTAGTTTAGTAGCTAAGAGGTTGGGTAGGTTTAGATTCCAAAATACATTCTCTTCCTTTTTATACCTTGGTTCACCTGGAGAAGGAGGAGATCTACTTTTGCCTTGAAATTACCAAGTGACATTTTATTCTAGAAAAGCCCAAATGCCAGCACATGTAAGTGATGTATTTTCATGGTTTGCTTGTCACAGTTGACAAGATGGTGCTGCCTATCCCCACCCCCCATCTGTGAGTAGAGACAAGTTTGAACAGGCCCTGCTTCTTTTTCCTTGGTTAAGCATTATCTTATGTTCTTTGGGTTGCTCTTGCATAACACCAATACAAGCATAAAGTGAAAGTACCCCCATTTAACTTTGATCTCAGTCTGCCCTGTGGAGGAAGGACTGGAGTGGTGGGGGTAGGGAGTGGCTAAATTGTCAATAACCAGGAAATAAAATGGAAGTAGGCTTTAATGCCTCCCACGTAAATTTCCCCACCCCTAATTTCTATCCATTTTCTTTCCTATGAAGTGGGGAGTTTGATTAGGTGAGGAATCTCGTGTTCTCCAAAAGAATGTATTCTCTGTTCTTCGTGTGCAGTGGAGAAGGTGGAGGGGGTGCTGATGGTGCTAGTGGTGAATTGAGGACTTTTGGTTCTGTAATTATCTGGCTTCTCTTAGGAATGTGCGGCCAGGGCAGCCCCCGTGGCTCAGTGGTTTAGCGCCGCCTTCAGTCCAGGGTGTGATCCCGGAGACCCAGGATTGAGTCCCATGTCAAGCTCCCTGCATGGAGCCTGCTTCTCCCTCAGCCTGTCTCTCTCTCTCTCTCTCTCTCTCTCTCTCTCTTTCTGTCTCTATGAATAAATAAAATCTTAAAAAAAAAAGTGCAGCCAGAGACCCTTGGGTCTTATGAAATCTATGGTCCTTCGGTAGTCCTTGTTTCTGGGTTTCTGGGTTTCAGACATTGTTTCAAGTGTTGCTCATCTGTGGTCTTCTAACAGAAAGATGGCAGGGTCTCTGCTGGTGAGAGGCAAAGAAGTACCTAGAATGTTTGGGGAGAGGTTATGTGGCAAAGCAGGGGATGGTTGGGAGATGGCAAACTCACAAGGGTCCATTGGTTTTTGCTGGAGTAAGTTTGTTTGCTGGATGACATCTGGGGCTTTGTGATGGTAAGCTGAAGAACTATGTTTAGTAATAGGATTGGGGAAGTACAGAGGTTGAATTATTACCGCATGTAAGGAATGTGGGAAGGTTGCTTGGATAAAAGAGAAAAGAAAGAAAAGAATCCAAGTAATGTTATACTAGGTAGCCCAGTATTTTGTCTTCAAGTGGCTTCACATTTTTAAAATATATTTACCATTGTAGAGCGATTTTAAAAAATGAACAAATAAAACCTAAAATCACCCCCAAATCCTGCCACTTAAAATTAACAGGCTTGTTTTTCTGTAGTTTCTGTGAGTTCCAAGAGGTGATTTATGAATGAACATGGTCCCCTTGGAAATGAGGTCCTTAGAAGCAAAAGGCCATCTTCTAAAGAAACAAATTCTTGAACCACCATGAATCTTCTTCTTTTTCTTTTTTTTTTTTTTTAAAGTAAACTGTTTATTTTGGAATAATTTTAGATTTATGGAAAAGTTGCAAAGATAGAGATAAAGCTCTGAAAATGGGCCTCCATCACCCACCAGCAGGCCAGCTCACTGATTAAGATTAATGGATTAATAATGAACTTTAGGGTATTTCCCAGTTGCTTCATACTGGCCAGTATTACCTAAATTACCTTATATTGCTTTTAAGTAAACTCCAGACTTCATTCAGATTTCATGAGTTCATTGTGGATCATTTATTAGTTTATTGAAGTTATTTTTTAAAGTTTAATACTGTCTGTGATACTACTTTATTTATATAAGTAATGCTTATTTTTCTCTGAAAACAAAATATATATTTTTTTCATTGTTAGAAATTAGGTAAATATTGAAAAACATAAAAGATAAAATAAAATTAATTGTAGCCCCATCCCTGATCGAGTTTTGTGTTATGTATTTATGTATGCATTAGCAAATGAGGTTTATTATGTCCACAGTATAGTTGTAAATTGCGTATTTTTCATATGATATTACCTTAGGAGAAATTTATTTAATTAAAAATTTTGACACCAAATGTGTAATTACTCATTCTTCTATTGGTAAATAGCCCTTAGGCTCTTTCTAATTTTGCCTACTGTAAATTATATTTGATGTGAAATGTGTTATGTAGATCCTTTACTGCTTCTCTGATGATGTGCTCAGGATAATTTCTAGGATTGGAATTACTGGATCAGTAGGCCTCCCTTATGTATGCTAAGTTATCATCCAGAAACATGGTACCCATTTATATTCCCAAAGTATCCACTGAGATACTCACCTTACTTCATTTGTATTAGCATTGAACATCATAATTTTTAGTCTTTCACACTTAGATAGGTAAAAATTTGGATATCTTAAGTATTCTAATTTACATTTCTCTGTTACTCAAGTTTGGTCAGATAAACATTCACCCATATTTTCTTTGCTTATATAAATTAACATCTTTAATTAAAGTTTTGAATCATCATTAATTAAATTTACATTTACTGAATAGTAGGATATAAAGATCTAAAAAGACTTTTTTTACATAGGCCATGTTCCCCAAAACTGTAATTGAATACGGCCTATATTGCTTTCACTGAACTGTGATGTTCTTTTTTTAAAGGAGTGTCTCTATCTGGGGTCACTTATCTGTTCCAGTGACTTCTCTATATCTTTGGCCAGTGCCATTATTATTTTACCTTTAGAATTCTTTTATTAAGAGCTTGGGAAAATTCCTTATCTTTTTATTCCAAAATGTTTTAGCTTTTCCGACCATTCCAGATGAACTTTGGAACTTTTTTTTTTTATCAATTTCCAAAGAGGAATATATACTGTCCAGTTTCACTGTAATTGCTTTATAATTGCTAGTCTTCTCAATCAGTAAAATGGCATATTTCTGTATTTAGTCTTGTAAAAAATTTTATATTTCTCAAGGTGATTTATAATTTTCTTTAGATAGATCCTACACATTTCTTACTAAAATTACTTTATGCTTTGTTATTGTTGATGTTGTTGCTACTATGAATGGAATTTTCATTTCTGCATATTTTGTGATTGATTTTTATTGGTAGAGCTTATTACATAGTGCTTGGACTTTATCTTTCTTTGTACCCTTTGTGTCTAGCACATTATGTGACATGCACTAAATGTTAATTAAATGTTTGGTGAAATGAATAATTGATTTTTTATAGATTTACTTTGTTATCCAGTCACTATTGAGTTCTTACTTAATTCAGTTAGCCTTTTAGTTTGTAATCTTGGACTTTCTCAGTATACTATCATGTTCCATAAGTAATGATTACTCTGCTACTTTTGATATTTATTTATTTATTTATAAATTTATTTATTTATTTATGATAGACACACAGAAAGAGAGAGAGAGAGGCAGAGACACAGGCAGAGGGAGAAGCAGGCTCCATGCACCGGGAGCCCGATGTGGGACTTGATCCCGGGTCTCCAGGATCGCGCCCTGGGCCAAAGGCAGGCGCCAAACCGCTGAGCCACCCAGGGATCCCCTACTTTTGATATTTAAATGTTTTGTTTCATATCTTATTGAGATGTCTATATCCCCCGAGGTAATGCTGTTAGCTCTTAGAATATCCAGGCTGGAAAAAAAAAGAAAAGAATATCCATGCTGATTTGATGTGATGTGAGAGATTGTGTATGAAAGTATTTATGTTTATATATTTATTCTTCTGTATTGTTGAATAACATATTTTAATATCTTAGATTTATAATTTTAATCATGTAAATAATATATCCCTTTGTTCTTCTATTTTTTTTATCATGAGGTTATTTATCCTTTTTTTGAGTTCATCTTTCCATATATTTGTTTTATTTATTTTTATTTTCAATTTTTTCCTTATATTTGTTTTAAAACAGCTGCCTTTAAGCTTTTTTTATTTTAAATTTTTTTTTAAATTTTATTTATTTATGATAGGCACACAGTGAGAGAGAGAGAGGGGCAGAGACATAGGCAGAGGGAGAAACAGGCTCCATGCACCTGGAGCCCGATGTGGGATTCAATCCCGGGTCTCCAGGATCACACCCTGGGCCAAAGGCAGGCGCTAAACCGCTGCGCCACCCAGGGATCCCCTGCCTTTAAGCTTTAAAGATACATCCCTTGAAATAGCTGGTTGAACTGATGATACTGTTATGGAGGGGAAAACAGCCATTGAAAGAATCCAGGCAGTCATGAGATTTAAACTTTACAAAATGGCGGAAGGAAGCTATTTTCAGCACAGGTTGAAACACTGAATGGAGAATGTCACCACTTCTCCCAAATGTATTGTTTTATGCTTAAGCCAAACTGTGAGCTGATTTGTTGAGGCTAAAGCTGCATTTACTTTTTTTTTTTGGTGTCACTGTGTGAGTAAAGGATGTAAAAAAAACCCTGAGGGAAGGGACAGAGACTGTTTCATTGGACAGAATTCATGAAAACAAATGAAATGTAACTTATGGTTTGTATTGGGAGTTAAATGGGATGGCACTTGACAGGGCTGCTTAAGAAGTCCCCGTAGGTTCTACAATGGCTACATGCACTTCTCTTTTAGGAATGACAGGAGGAAAAGGGTGACACCAGGCCTTACCTTTAAGGTTAGCAAATTTAGTATCAGGTAGCTGCCTTTAGCCAGCAGCAGTTAGTGGGGATCCCTAAGTCCAGTCCAGGTTTGGAAAATACATCATTACTACAAGGGTGGCTGTGGTTTCCTCAGCAAGTATTCACAACTGAACTTGTAGGGGGAGCCATTAGAAAATCCCACAACAACCAAAAGTGGCACTTAGAGAAAAATGCATGTAAATTGTAGTCACACAGGATCCCCTGTGGAGTTGTGTGGAATTATTGTACTTTAAATAGGATCTTTTTAAAAAATATTTTTAAAAATTTATTTATTCATGAGAGACACAAAGAAAGAGGCAGAGACAAAGGCAGAGGGAGAAGCAGGCTCCATTCAGGGAGCCCTACGTGGGTCCCGGGTCTCCAGGATTACACCCTGGGCTGCAGGCGGCGCTAAACCGCTGCGCCACCGGGGCTGCCTAAACAGGATCTTAAGAGGCCCACTTCCTCTCTGCATTCGTGGGAACACAGTGTGGCCTGTTTCTTCCCGCAGGCGGTGACTGACTTCGTGTATATTGGTTTATGTGTGCAAAAGCACTTCAAAGACTGATCAGCAAAAGCATTATTAACTATTAAAATGGAGGAAGTATTTGAAGAGAGGTTGTTACTTATTGGACTCCTATATTAAATGGGCCCCTACCTGCAGTGGGGTGTTTCCTTTTCCTATCAGATAGGGGAGGAAGAAACACAGCCAAGAATGACTTTTCCCTGATTATTCTTCATGTAGTTTGCTAATCAAACTGGAAAAAGGAAAAATAAATGCCAGAGTAAGGAATAGAAGATATGCAAATGAACAGAAAGAATGTGTGAGCCCTAACTACCTTGATAGTTGGAATTATGCATTCAGACCCACCTTACTTGGGAGTATTTTTCCAGTATTTTCTTGGACAGGTGACTCTGTCCAGGCTCTGAGGTGACTTAGAGATGAAAAGGGAGGTCTCTATCCCAGGAGCTCTGAGGTGACTTAGAGATGAAAAGGGAGGTCTCTATCCCAGGAACAGTCAACAAGCAGGGTACACTTAACTAACCTAAGGCAGAATTTGGTTTATGATAAAAATATCAAGTACTGTGGGAGTCCAGAGAAACTGGAGGAATGTAAGAGGTAGAGGGTTTTTGAGCTTTTCAGTCCAGAGATGTATTTGTGGAAGAAGGCCCTGCCAGGCCTGGACAATAGCAGGGGCACAGCCTTGGGGGGGGGGGGGTTGTATATATGGAAATGTTCAGGCTGGGAGGCTAGACCAGGAAGGTCCTTCAGTGCAGTCTTTACTGTTGGCAGAGGTAAGTCCTTGAAGGACGTCGAGGAAAGCAATACCACGTTTCGAATGGTTTCTACACCACTTTGACAGCAAATGACCATGCATTTGGGGGAAGACTAACAAATGCATTTGGGTGGCATTTAGATATTACATCAATTTCCAAAACATCTCTTTCTCCATGTCACTTAGAGTCTTACAGAGTTATACTCTTTTATTTCCTCCCTTCTTCCCCTATGAATTCATCTGTTTATTCATTCACTTAGGGAAAAAATGCTCAGCATCCACTGTTATATCCTTGCATGTATATAGCTCCGTGTACTTTTCAAGGTGCCTTTACAAAATTGTATTTACTTCCTGTAAATATACTATGAAGTTAGAGCTAATTTTATGGTTCTTCTTTTATAGATGAAGAACCTGAAAATTGCTCCCAGTCAAAAGCTGGGAAGTGGTGAATTTAGACCAGAATTTTGGTCTTTTGATTTCTTAAACAAATGTGGCTTCCTGCTTTTGTACAACACTTAATACTATGTGGAATGCTAAGGTTGTAGACCACAATTATCTGTACTTGAAGAGAGGTGAGGACAGTCTTTGTGGAGTCTGAGGTCACACACCTACCAAGCAGTAGAATTCCCCTCAACCAGTGTGATCTGGATGGTAATTGTTCAGACAATTAAAAAAATTGGTTCAAGTGGGAAATCCTAAAGTTGCTATATATATCTGCCTTCCACAAATTATAGCAACTTAAAGGATTTAAATGCATATTTATTTGCCAGTCTTTTGATGTAGGACCAAGGTCTTTTTTATGATTAAGGGTCTTCTTCTTGGGAGTCCACTTCAATCATTTTTCTTGCATAACTCTTCTATAATTTAAAATTATTGATTTCTTTAATGTGTAGTGAGAACTTAAAAACATTTGTGAAGCAATCTTGAGTGTAGAACCATTTTAGAGTTTTCAAGTTCCCACCTAAACTCTTTTGCAGATACTTTCCCCACACCTAATTCAGTTTTTAGAAAGCCGTCATTTTTTTTTTTTTTTTGGCTCTTTCCAATGTAGCCACATAGAATAACAACCTGCCTTCTTTTTCTACTCATTTTATGTAATCCTTAAGCAAATTATATAAATATAACAGCATACAAGTCATAAACACGTCTGTCATACATGGGTTTGAGAACAAACATAGTGACTCTAGGTACATATCCAACACATATTGGATGAGGTGGGGATGGAAGTAGAATGGCATATTAGAAAGTAGCCTCCTAGCCAGAGCACTTGCTGTCCCATGGGGGACAGTCTGTGTACCCCACAGAGGGAAGGGGGGACAGCAGTTGTGCCAATGAGTTGGTTAAGAGAGACTCAGCTGCAATGTAACCTATGGCAGTTTTTACCACTACAGTTCTGAGCCCAAGTGGGCTCAGGTGATCCAGACAGTCTGATGGATGGCTCAGGATGCTAGTCGGGGCTGGAAAGATGGATGGCATTTAGGAAGAGGAGTGTGTGTGTGTGTGTGTGTGTGTGTGTGTGTGTGTGTGTGATAGAGACAAAGTAGGAAACAACCAGATGTTCTCAGCAAAGGAAAGAAGCCCACTTCCTTATAATATAAAAAAGTGGATAATCAGACCAAATCCTCTTCTGAATTCTGCCTCATGTAGGAAATCTCAGATGGGTTTGGTGAGGATTTTGATTTGCTTCCTCGTGCAGGTAAAATCGTTGTGGTAGTTAGAAACATAGACAGTTACTCATTCTCCCACCTTCAGTGTGGACTACATTTAATGCATCCCAGGCAGATCCATCCCTATTTTAACAGAACTGCCAGGGAGGCATTTATGATTTCCCTTAGCGATCCACTCTGATGTTCTGGCCCTCTGTGATAGCTTCACACATTTAAAAATGATGACTAAATCTATCTTCCAGTGTCTAGGTTGGATTATCCCAAAGTGATAGAATCATCATGTCGTACATTCTATATTCTAAGTTTATGAAGTAGAAAGAAACATTACAAAGCATACATTTCTCATCTATAATTTCAAATCATTCATGAAGGGTGTTGGTACTGTATGCGTAGATGTATGTTAGTACTGTGTGTGTGTGTGAATGCACACATGAACATAAATATGGGTCTAAAACACAGTGTGTAAATATAATATAAACACACAAATGCACTCATATACATCCACAGACAACATAGCTTTTGAGAGACATTTGATTGGATAAAGTGCCAAAGGCAGGCTCTCAGGTGTAGCCTGGAAGTCAGAAGGTCAAGGTTCTGTCTGCTGAGATCACCTGACAGAAGGGAAAATTGATTGTTTGATACTCTTTCACCTCAGTCACTTCTGACTGATCCTTTCTGGCCACTTCCTGCTCCTTCCTATGCTTTGTATTCTGTCTTTGTACTCTGTCTTGATTGAACAAGATCTGACTCTCATATCAGTTTGCTAAGCTCCTTCTGATTATTAAATGGGCTTGCTACTAAAAATGGATTCATGTGTTGGTCTCCTTTGGGTTATTTGTTTTTAAGAAAGGACTTGTAGAGTTGGAAGGCCTTGAAGACAGAAGGTCTTGACGACTGAAGGCTGGAGTCTCTAACATTGGGCCAAGTGGCTGCAGGGCCAGTCATGGTAGTTTGTCTGCAATACACTGAAATTTTATTGGTTACATGCAAAGCAGACTTTTCAGTATGTGTGGCTTAATGAGAGCAATGCCATCTAATAGAAATACAACATAAGCCACACATAAGAGCTACATATGTAATTAAAATGTTTTAATAGGCTCATTAAAAAAAGTAAAAAGAAACAAGTGAGAGTAACTTTAATAATATATTTTATTTAACACATCATATCTAAAATGCTATTTTAAGGATTTATTTATTTATTTATTTATTTATTTATTTATTTATTTATGAGAGATACAGAGAGAGGCAGAGACATAGGCAGAGGGAGGAGCAGGCTCCCTGCGGGAAGCCCAATGCAGAACTCAATCCCAGGACCCTGGGATCACGACCTGAGCCGAAGGCAGATGCTCAACCACTGAGCCATCCAGGCATCCCTAAAAATGCTATTTTAACATATGATCAGTGTACAAAAATTACTGGGATATTTTACTTACTTTGTGTGTTTCATCTTCAGTATTGATATGTGTTTTGTACAGTGCATCTATGGCTGGTGGCTACCCTTTTGGGTGGTACAGGTCTAGAGAGTGCCCCACTCTGAGAACAGGGAGCATGTTATCTCAAAGTGTTGGATCCCACTGGATACAGGAGGCCATTTAGATGACTGCCATTAGCTAGGCAGTTCCATGGTATGTGTTGGTCATGCCTTGTAAGTAACCGGAATCAACATTCTGTCAAGCATGGGGCTTTGGAATGCCACTGTGTGTTTGATTTCACCTCAAAGGGAGCAGATTGATTCCTATAGAGCTCTAAATAAAAAGAATTGTTCTTTAGAAAGAGACGTGTTGAGCAACAGGTATAGGATTTCCTGGATAATGGCCAAGCCTGAGCAGATTTTCTATAGATTGTCTAGCACACATTTTTTTTTTTCTTCCTGGAGATGCCCTAGAATGAGATGGTAAAAAACAGCATGTGTTTCAGTGGAGGATTAGAAGAGACACCACGTTCCTGAAACTGACCAGGTTAGAAGTTGTTTCCAGGGGTCCAGGATGGATTGGGATGTGTCCAGAGCAGCAAACTGGCTTTCCCCTATTGCTTAGACCCCTAGGGGAACCTTGTCAGTTCCTTTGCATTACTTAAGGACCCAAAGCCGCAAGATAAATATGGTGTACTTTTACTCTAAGGCTTAGGAAAAGAGCAGAAATATTATTTTTGTATTAAAACAACTGTCGCTGTATTATGAGTATAGTGCAAAATTGCATCACATTTTAAAACATAAAACATAAGTCTTGAAAAAAAATGACAGCAAATTGCTTCAGGACACACCATCTTTTTCCTTGGGCCTTGGGCTTAGAGCTCATTTCCCTTTGTTTGTTGGGAATACCTGTTAGCAGCTCTGCCTTTCCTGCCTATCCCACCACATATCGTCCAGTCTTGAGTTTAATGCACCGTCAGGTTCTGGAGGATGCACAAAAGGCAAGGACACCCTGATGAGGCCACAGTTACAAAAGGGGATTTTCCAGTGGTGGAGAAATTCATTTGAAATCAGTATTTTGAACGAAAAGGATAACAAATGCCTAGTAAGATTAATTTCAGTCAAAATTTAGTTTAAGAAACACATGCACACACACACACATACATACATACACATTCTTCACTTGAGAGTAGCCAAAGTTCATGTTCCCTCCATGTCATTTTTTTATCTTAATATTTCTCGTAGTGAAATTTGATAAGCCAGGGCTATGTTATTTAGACAGTTGTTTTATTCCTTTTAGGATTCCAACTTGTGTTTTAAATCTTTTCAAACATTTTTGCTTTACTTTGATTATAAGACTAATGCATTCTGGTTGTATGAAGAAAAGATAGTTCCCTATTAGTGTTGTGATCTAAAATCTTGTTTATTATTATTGCTATTTTTTAAAAGATTTTATTTTTAAGTTATCTCTACAACCAACATGGGGCTCAAACTCAGAACCCCAAGATCAAGGGTTGCACATTCTACCAACTGAGCCAGCTAGGTGCCCTGATGATTCTTTTTGATTTTTTTTTTCTTTCTGGAGGGCAAAGAGTAGGAATAGAGGATAAAAGTGATGCTTCAGATGATGAAATAATCCTAAAAAAGACATGTATGTCCACCACTTACAGAAGTCTATCAGTTGCAATTGGATGAGCAAAAAAGGTCAGAAGTGATTTAGCATGAAAAAAGCTAAAGTTAAAAAGAGTAATCTAGAGAATATAATGTAGGTAGGTGAGACAGGGGCTATCAGACTTTATTCTGGTAAAGTTCTAACGATTCAGAGTTAGGAAATGCGTGATACCCTTTGCTGGCACTCAAAATCTAGTGATCACAGTGGATAATGCTCACGCCATGGTCCTCTTTTTTACTGCACCTAGGCGTAGCCTCACCATACTTTTTATTCAGCTATTGGTATAGTCAAATGGAAGCCTATTTAGTATCCTGGGTATAATGTAATAAGAGAGACCGGTAATAGAAAAACCATAAAAAAAACCTTTGGATCATTTTTTTGGTAATGCTCTCTGAAAAGGAGAGGATGGAACCTAATGATTATCAGATCTCCACAGCTCCCAAAGTCCAGACCTTCTGTTCTCCTGAATTTAAGGACAGATAGCACGAGTGTAATGCTTCTCAACTTGGATGCCAGGGTCTCCACGATTGTCATGTGTTGGGATGGTTGTCCCAGATATTTTCATTTTAATGATGAAAGCACTAGAGCTGGCTCCCAGGTCTCTAGGAGTGGCATGGAGCCCATACGTGAGGCCTGCTCATGGGATTGCAGAAGTATGAGAACTTCATCTTCCCCAGCCATGGAGGAAAAGAAGCTGTGACTCTGTGGTCAGAGAGAGCAACGGTCTAATGATTTGTTTGGGACCAGCTTACTCGTGGCAGAGAATTCACGGCCATGGCAGCTGCAGTAGTTACAGTACTTACCGTGTGTCTCTCTGCTGGGCATTTCAAGACTCTGAACCCCAAGGCAAGCCTGACTCATGGAATGCTCTGAGGCACGAGTGCTGAGGGTGGAATTAAAGAAAGCCACCTCTGGAAGAAGGACGTCAAGTGGGTACACAACACGGTGGACAGGAGATGCTGACTCACAAGGAATGGCACGGGGTTAGAGCCCTCATTGAGAAAACTGTTCGTTTTCCTGTTGTCAGGAACTGAGAACACTGGTGGCACTTTTAACTTGCTGTCCATAAATGAATGGTTAAGGTTTCTTTGGTTGCTTCACAGAGGCCTTGTGAGTTTAGGTAGCCACCGTGGTTTTTAGCACTGCAGGCTGGGGGAAGATTTGGCACTTTTCGACTTTTTTTTTTTTTTTTTTAATTGTAAACTGGTAGATGGAGGTGTTTTTCATTTTTTTTTAAAAGATATGTATGTATGTATGTATGTATGTATGTATGAGAGACACAGCAAGAAGGCAGAGACATAGGCAGAGGGAGAAGCAGGAAGCCTGATGTGGGACTCAATCCCAGAACTCTGGGATCACACCCTAAGCCAAAGGCAGAGGCTCAACCACTAAGCCACCCAGGCATCCCTGGAGGTGTGTTTCAGAAAGGAAGTTCCAGTTACAGTGTTGGGGGATGATTAACACCTTCTTTCATGTGAGCAGGCTCTCTCATTCTCAAAGCAAAAGGAGGATATTCCCATGCATACTCTCATTCCCAGCAAAGTAACAACAGCTCTGTAGCCTTCTGCTCCAGCTCTGCTCTGGGCAGAGGCTGGGAACGGGGGAGAGATGAACACCAATTGCCTGTGAAGAGATCACTCCTGTCCTGCGGTCTTCTCAGGTTCACATTTTTTTCACGTGGCCTCTTACAAAGCTCTGTGTGGACCAGCTTTGCACCAAACAGGCTGAGAAGTCCCAGTTCCTTTCACAGAAAGCGTGGCCCTGAAGGCCTGGCCCTGACATTGTGCTTGCTGCCCCGGAAGCAGGACAGGATAGCAACAGGACATGTCTGGGGAAAATTTTTCTAGAGCATTCTAAGGTAGAAATTCTGAGAAAGGAGATCTGGGCAGTCACTGGTCAAAGGTAGAATAAAGAGAGTGCGTGGGAGACTTGGCCTGCCAGTGTGAAATCTGTGGGGCTGGTCCATTAACCAGCAGAGTAAGGCAGAGTTACTCAAAACCACACCATGCTATATGAAGTGCTGGGGTAGCAGAGGACTAGAAAAGAGGAAATATGCATCCAGTGTTTCCAAAAAGAAGAAGAGAGAAATGAACCTGTCACTTATAATTATCTTAATTTAATCTCAACGGAAGCAGTGGAAAAAAAATGAAAACCAAAAGACATGTCTTCCAAGAGTATTAATCAAGTTGTGAAAATCAAGAGCTTGATAAACCATGTTTTAAAACTTACCTTTATGAAATTGGGGGTAAAAAAAGTAATAGAATTTGATAATGAAGGTACTATATTAAAATAACTGTACTTGTGGTCTAAATAATTAATCCAGGCCAATAACGAGCCCACTTACAGGTTTTCAGCCCTACTTCAGGGCTCATTAATAGTCTGACATAGAGCTATCTTCTGGCTCTAACTTGAAACTATTTTTGTTTCGTTTTATTTTGCATACTTACTTTTAAAAATATCTGTAGTCATGGTATAGACTTAATGCTATGTTCTGATTTTTTGTCAGTTAATTTAAAGTTGCCATGAGTGGTTAGTCATGCTTCCTGTTGTCATAATTTTTATGGCTGTGTAATATTCCACCTGGAGACTGTACTTCACTATGCCTGGTGTTAGATGCTTAGGTTATTACAAAAGGGCATCCTCACTAGTGCAAATAACCTGCTGCATACCTCTTTGTATTACACACCTTTTCCCCTTAGTTTGGACTACTTCCTTAAAATTGTTTTTGAGTAGGATGTGTGAAGGAAATGAATATCTTGTTGACTCTATCCTTATTGTCAAATTGCTTTCTAAAACATTTCCGCGATTTTCACATGGTGCAGTAAGCATGGATGTGGCCACTTGTGCCTAATGAGGTTATACTGCGTGAGAGATTCCCTAGATTTAATGCAACTGGAAATAATTCTCACCAGAGGTGATGGTGAGTCACCTCCCAAGGGAATCCTGGTCCGAAAAAAATATTTTTAATGAATTGCTATGAACAAAAGGAAGAAAATCAACTGCTAGTCAGAACTTTAGATAGCCTCCAATGGAAGGATTTAATCTTTTAGTTGGCACTGTCTTATGTAAGACCTTAAACTGGGGCTCCAAAACTGAGGAGTAAATAAAATTTTAATAAATTGAATTTTTTCACCTAAAAATGCCTCACACCTCAATAATATTTGTGAGTAAATGAAATGCATGGGAAACTTGTCGTTGAAAGTAAGCCTGAAGTGATTTTTTTTTTTTTTTTGATCATGTGGTGGAAATGAGACTGTTCTGCTTGAAATTTTAGATGTTTTTCCACCCAGGTTTTCTTAAAATGAGGTATGCTTCTACAGTTCACTGCTACAGCCAATATTTGCAAATACTGTAACAAAAAAACTATTCAAACACAAAAACAAATATTCAGTCTGTCACATCCCAACCCATGTGGAAAGGGAAACACTTTGTAAAAGTGGGAAATCTTAATATTATAAATTGTTCGGTTGGAGCAGGAACTGTTTAAAAACTCACAACTTTAATAAGTGAAGGAGACATGCTGATGTAAACCACAAACATGTTTAGCACATGAGATCATTCAGCCTCCTTCTCACCTTCAAAACAAAAGGTTTTCCTTTTTCTCTAGTTTTTGCTTGTCCTCCCCCCTTTCTTTCTCTCTCTCTCTCTCTCTTTCTCTCTTTTATTTTTTTTGACAACCACGTCAAGTTTTCCTGGCTGCGGCCAGGGAGAGCGCTCCAACTATTAAGCTGTGTGAGAGCGGTGAACTTGCTCAGCAAGGATCATTTGTCTCCAGTTGTCAACAAAGGTTTGTTTTACTAGGAACAATGACGGCGCAGGTTTGTGCAGAGTGTTGTGTGCAAAAGCGTTAATCAGTAAGCAGCTTGAGCCATACTCAAAATCTCTTTTACACAGTTATTTTGCTCTTTAGGGGTGATTGTTGTCTCTGTCAATTGGCACCATCTGAAAAAGAAGTTCATCAGTATGCCGGGATGCTCTCTGCAGAGAAGGCTTGACTCAGTCCTCTGTTCCTTTCTTTGGTTCTCTTTAATCAGTGTTCGCCAGCCCACAGCCCTGCCACTATTGATGTTTAAGTATAGCGAAGTGATTAAGCGATAATGATCTTGGTTTGCATCTTAGATGACAGATTGTGCCAGCTTTGGGGATACCTCAGTGCCCCAGGATGGAGTGCATTTTTCATATACTCACACACGCATTCACACACCCCTCACACTCACAGTGGACCTTGATTCCAAGGAGTACAGAAAGGACGACTGTTGGCCATTAGAAAGGGTGCTAGCCTTGAGCCAGTAGGAGTGACTGGGGGTGAATGAATTCTTCTGCTCTGTTTGGCACTTACCAAAAGGACCGAATCACTACAAGAAACATTCTGAGCTTACTCCCAGCATGGCTAAATTGCTGAGATCAAGTTGTTAGATACAGAGCTTGATAAAAGTTTCTATTTGAGTCCTAAGCAGTGGCACATATGTGAGGCTTCTCCCTGAATGCACATTTTAGGAGACCTTCCCCAGCCCTGCTCACTCAGTGACCCCCATCAGCACATCTTTATTAAGTTCAGTGGGGTGCTACTTTCCACACCTCGCTGAGGCAGACCAGGCTGACACCAGGGAGGATCTGGAGTGGCATGGTTTCCAGTCCTTCCAACTCTAGACAGTGTTGTGAGAGGCAGAGTGTAATGCCTAAAAGCTTGGACCAGAAGATCTAAAGTCAGAGATACCAGTATTCTAATTTTGACACTGTCTCTTTATAGCCATATGACCTTGAGCAAGCCAGTTAACCTCTTAGTATTAAAAATGAGTATATAAGTAATGAGCTAATGTAATAATAACACTCACTATATCCTGGGTACTATGCTTAAGCATGTTACATATGCTCTTTCATGTACTTGACAACAATGCGTTGGGATACATCTTCTTATATCTTGAATTTACAAATGAAGAAACGGAGACCTGAGAGGTTAAAAATCTTACTGTAGGTGACATAGTTGGTATGCAGCAAACAACTATATCTCTTGAGCCATATTTATTCCACTATACCATCCTGCCTCTCCTGAAACTGCATGGTATGATGTCTTGTGTACCAGAATTTCTGCTTTTGAGAGGTTGAATAAATGAGGTTGAAAAGGTTGACCAAGGAGCTCCCTGGGTTTTAAACTTGTGTTTGCTTTTACTTCTAGTGGTTGGGAAGTGGGGGGAGGATAGAGCTATCAGAAATGGCAGCCTAACTCATCACTGGTCAAAGTGGTCTCCAGCAGCAAGTGCTTTAGAGGTGTGAGAAATTGAAAGGATTACCAAAGGCTCAGGCATTCCATAGACAGACTTCTCTCCAGGGGGTCTGTGAAGTAATAATAGCAATGATAATGCAGGGAAACCCATGTGAGGGTCTAGGGAGTCACTTTAGTTAAAGGTCTTTGAACTTGGAGGCTGAGGGCATCACAGGATTTGTACACCTGGACTATAACAGTCACACCAAGTCTTGGGGTGTGAGTGTTTGGAAATGCCCCTTGAAGCATACCATAAGCCCTGTGGGCTTCATTGCCCTTGAGCAGAGCTTCCCTTAGTCAAAGTTGGAGGGAGTTGGAGGTTCTGGTCTCCTCAAGATTGGCAAACCTAGGATAGCACCTTAACAGGAAGGGTCAGTCCCACTACAAAGACAAACCTTTGGGGGGAGGGGCAAGATGGCGGAAGAGCAGGGTCCCCAAATCACCTGTCCCCACCAAATTACCTAGATAACCTTCAAACCATCCTGAAAATCTACGAATTCGGCCTGAGATGTAAAGAGAGACCAGCTGGAACGCTACAGTGAGAAGAGTTCGCGCTTCTATCAAGGTAGGAAGACGGGGAAAAAGAAATAAAGGAACAAAAGACCTCCGAGGGGGAGGGGCCCCGCGAGGAGCCGGGCTGAGGCCGGGGCGAGTGTCCCCAGGACAGGAGAGCCCCGTCCCGGAGGAGCAGGAGCTGCACCAACCTTCCCGGGCGGGCGGAAAGGGGCTCGCAGGGAGTTGGAGCAGGACCCAGGAGAGCGGGGATGCCCTCGGGCTCCCGGGGACACTAACAGACACCTGCGCCCCGGGAGAGTGCTCCGAGCTCCCTAAGGGCTGCAGCGCGCACGGAGGGACCGACCGGAGCAGCTCGGAGGGGCTCGGGCGCGGCTCCAGGGAGGGAGCTGCGAGGCGGGAGCGCGAAGCCAACAGCGCAGGCCCCGGAGCACAGGGCGCCGGGACACGGCCCAGGATCCGGCCTCCCTCTGGGACAGGCAGAGGCCGGGAGGGCCCAGGACAGCAAGGACGCTCCTGCCCCGAGCTGAGCACATCAGCGGCCCCGCCCAGGAGCCTCCAGGCCCTGCAGACGGAGAACTGGAGAACCGAGAGCCCCGAGCCCCGTAGTTCCTGCGGAGGCTAAATCCAGGCTTCCAGAGTTCCAGCAACTGCTGCTGTTCCTCCCTGGGTCCCACGGGGTAAACAACCCCCGCTGAGCCCTGCAGCAGGCAGGGGCAGAGCAGCTCCCCCAAGTGCTAACACCTGAGAATCAGCACAGCAGGCCCCTCCCCCAGAAGACCAGCTAGACGGACCAGTGATACTCCCCCGTGTTCCAATACAACTTGTTTTTGGCCACTCTGCACTGAGCAAAATGACTAGAAGGAAAACCTCACTTCAAAAGAAAGAATCAGAAACAGCCCTCTTTCCCACAGAGTTACAAAATCTGGATTACACTTCAATGTCAGAAAGCCAATTCAGAAGCACCATTATACAGCTACTGGTGGCTCTAGAAAAAAGCATTAAGGACTCACGAGACTTCATGACTGCAGAATTTAGATCCAATCAGGCAGAAATTAAAAATCAATTGAATGAGATGCAATCCAAACTAGAAGTCCTAACGACGAGGGTTAACGAGGTGGAAGAACGAGTGAGTGACATAGAAGACAAGTTAATGGCAAAGAGGGAAACTGAGGAAAAAAGAGATAAACAATTAAAGAACCATGAAGACAGATTAAGGGAAATAAATGACACTCTAAGGAAGAAAAACCTACGTTTAATTGGGGTTCCCGAGGGCGCCGAAAGGGCCAGAGGGCCAGAATATGTATTTGAACAAATCCTAGCTGAAAACTTTCCCAATCTGGGAAGGGAAACAGGCATTCAGATCCAGGAAATAGAGAGATCCCCCCCTAAAATCAATAAAAACCGTTCAACACCTCGACATCTAATAGTGAAGCTTGCAAATTCCAAAGATAAAGAGAAGATCCTTAAAGCAGCAAGAGACAAGAAGTCCCTGACTTTCATGGGGAGGAATATTAGGGTAACAGCAGACCTCTCCACAGAGACCTGGCAGGCCAGAAAGGGCTGGCAGGATATATTCAGGGTCCTAAATGAGAAGAACATGCAACCAAGAATACTTTATCCAGCAAGGCTCTCATTCAAAATGGAAGGAGAGATAAAGAGCTTCCAAGACAGGCAGGAACTGAAAGAATATGTGACCTCCAAACCAGCTCTGCAAGAAATTTTAAGGGGGACTCTTAAAACTCCCCTTTAAGAAGAAGTTCAAGTAACTCTGAACGGGAATGGGCTTAATGACCCCATCAAAAGGCGCAGAGTTTCAGACTGGATAAAAAAGCAGGACCCATCTATTTGCTGTCTACAAGAGACTCATTTTAGACAGAAGGACACCTACAACCTGAAAATAAAAGGTTGGAGAACCATTTACCATTCAAATGGTTCTCAAAATATACCCTAAAAACTACAGAACACTTCTGAAAGAAATTGAGGAAGACACAAAGAGATGGAAAAATATTCCATGCTCATGGATTGGCAGAATTAATATTGTGAAAATGTCAATGTTACCCAGGGCAATTTACACGTTTAATGCAATCCCTATCAAAATACCATGGACTTTCTTCAGAGACTTAGAACAAATTATTTTAAGATTTGTGTGGAATCAGAAAAGACCCCAAACAGCCAGGGGAATTTTAAAAAAAAGAAAACCATATCTGGGGGCATCACAATGCCAGATTTCAGGTTGTACTACAAAGCTGTGTTCATCAAGACAGTGTGGTACTGGCACAAAAACAGACATATAGATCAATGGAACAGAACAGAGAACCCAGAAGTGGACCCTGAACTTTATGCTCAACTAATATACGATAAAGGAGGAAAGACGATCCACTAGAAGAAAGACAGTCTCTTCAATAAATGGTGCTGGGAAAATTGGACATCCACATGCAGAAGAATGAAACTGGACCACTCTCTTGCACCATACACAAAGATAAACTCAAAATAGATGAAAGATCTAAATGTGAGACAAGATTCCATCAAAATCCCAGAGAAGAACTCAGGCAACACCCTTTTTGAACTTGGCCACAGTAACCGGAGAAGGACAAACAGTGTATGTTCTCATTCATTTGGGGAATATGAATAATAGCGAAAGGGAATATAAGGGAAGGGAGAAGAAATGTGTGAGAAATATCAGAAAGGGAGACAGAACATAAAGACTTCTAACTCTGGGAAATGAACTAGGGGTGGTGGAGGGGGAGGAGGGTGGGGGGTGGGGGTGAATGGGTGACGGGATGAGCACTGGGTGTTTGTTGGTAAATTGAACACCAATAAAAATTAATTTATAAAAAAAAAAAAAGACAAACCTTTTTGGAAGAGACCTGGCAAGTGCCTAGATCGAAGTTTTCTGTAATAATGGTGGCTAGCTGTGACTTCTGGGTGTTTGGCTGGAGATTGTCACAAAAGAAGCAGTAGTTAACCAAGAGGATCAAGGAATCCATCTCGTCTGCCAGTCTTAAAGATTGAAGGTAATTTGAGAACGCTCTCTTTGAAAAAGGGTGTCACCAATGTATTCATATCATTGGTGTCAAAATGATGTAACTGGTCGTCAGAGCTCATCCTTTTCATTAATATAGGCATTACAGTCATGTGGTGGTCTTGGGAGCAGAGTTTTCATTATTAGAGTAGAAAAGAAATTGTCCCAAACACAGAAACATTTTGCCTGCATACTGATTTCCACTAAGGTATATTAGGATTAACAGTCTTCTCTCTATGGTCACGGTGTCCTGGGCAAATAAATAAATAAACAAATAAATAAATAAATAAATTTATTTATTTATTTATTTATTTTTAAAGATTTATTTATTTATTCATGAGAGAGAGAGAGAGAGAGAGAGAGAGAGAGAGGCGCAAAGACACAGGCAGAGGGAGAAGCAGGCTCCATGCTGGAAGCCCGACGTGGGACTTGATCCCAGGACTCCAGGACCGCACCCTGGGCCAAAGGCAGGCGCCAAACCGGTGAGCCACCCAGGGATCCCCTCCTGGGTAATTTTAAACTGTCACTTACTAACATCTCAGTGCCAGATGTTTAAACATGACTTAGTATTTGGAAATTGTAGAAGGAAAAAAGAGAATAGGAATATAGCATAGATGGATGGTCTTCTAATTTTACATGACCTTTCTATCTCTTCCAACTTTTTCAACTTTATTATGGCTATTTCCAGAATTAATGATGACAATGATGAATAGTAGCTGTCATTTTATATTTTTTAGTATTCTACCTGTTGTTAGTCCTTAGGTAATGTTTACAAATTTTCTTATATTTTAACTCTTCAACAAACTATGTTAGAGATTATCGCTATTTTAGTTAACACATTGAGATCCAGAGAAGTTATCTAATTGTTTACAGTCACACAGCTCATGGCAGGGTAAGGACAGGAACCGTAGAAAATGTAGTGCTTAAAGTTAGACTCCTTTGTTTCATTTTTAAACATTTTTTTGAAATACAAAATAGTGAATTATAAAACAAATTTATATAAATCTTTTTAAAAAGATTTTTTTAAATTTTTAAAAATTTAAAAATTTTGAATTTTTTAAAAATTAAATGTTTCTCTTGATTTCTGGTAACTAAAGAAAAAAAGTATTGCTTGGGAAAATTAACTTTTGTAGACTGGAGTGAAGGGCTTTCATAGAAACAACTATAAGGCCTTCATCAGTCAAATGTTTCTCTTGATTTCTGGTAACTAAAGAAAAAAGTATTGCTTGGGAAAATTAACTTTTGTAGACTGGAGTGAAGGGCTTTCATAGAAACAACTATAAGGCCTTCATCAGCCAAATGTTTCTCTTGATTTCTGGTAACTAAAGAAAAAAGTATTGCTTGGGAAAATTAACTTTTGTAGACTGGAGTGAAGGGCTTTCATAGCAACTATAAGGTCTTCATCAGCTTTGTTGATGTCAGTGTTTTAAGCCCCATGCCTTCCATTACGTTCATTTGCAGTATATACTTTAATAGTATTTCCCATGATGGTCTGTGAGTTAGAAACACTATTTAATAGTACTTCCTGTGAGTGTCTATGAGTGGTAAAATCTTGATCTTTGAATGTCTGAAAATGTCTTATTTTGCCTGATTGAATGATAGTTTAGTTGGGCATAAAATTCTAGATTGTCAGCAATTTTACTCAATATTTTGAAGATTTTAGCATAGTTGGTCTCAGTTTTGCTTTTCAAGCTTGCTAACTATCTATCTAATTCCTAGAAGAGTTTTCCTTTATTCTGAGATTTTCTGTTTTATAACAGGGTACACAGATGTGGATTTATCTTTTTGTCCTGCTCATGCATTCACTCTAAGAATTTTTCTCAAATTGTGGGAAATCTCTCCAAATATTCTATCTTTATGATCCTCTCCTTTTTTTTCTGGTGTTGTTATTAGACATATAGCAGAACCTCTTAATCTATCTAATGAATCTCCTAATTGAATCTCAATATTTTATTTTATTTTATTTTATTTTATTTTATTTTATTTTATTTTATTTTATTGGTTTTTTTTGGGGGGGAGGGAACACATGCCTTTTATTGGTCTAAGGAGCATAACTAGTTAATAGGCTTGGGCAGAGCTCCCCTATTTGTCCTGGCTCCCATCTTCCCTCTCCTGGGAGTTTGTGACTCACCCCTAGGGAAGAAGAATATTCTGGACAGGGGTGGCAGACAGAGCCAGGATAAAAAAATACAGAACTGGGGCCTGAAAGGGTATTATGGTGAAGTAGAAAACACAGGGTTATGGATAAAAAATCCATCAGGGCAGAAGAGAAGTTTCTCCACATTGGCCCCCCACCTGCCCTTGCCAGGAATGGGAGGGGGCAGGAAGCTTCAGCTGGATATTTCCTACTATGCCCTTCATGCCATAAGCATCTCCCAGATGTTGTCCTCCGCTTCCTTCACACTCTGCTCCAGGTAGGATTTTTTCTGTTCTAGTTATTTAATTTTTTCTTCTGCTATTTTCTGTTTTTCTAACAGTTGACTGTGAATTACCTCCTTGGACTGAAGAATAAACATTCTTCCTATACCTTCATACATGTTAGTCTCATCTACCAAAGTCATAATCTCTGTATCTGTAAGATGTGCATGCTTTTTCGTTCTGTTTAGCTGTTCAATGTGTATGTCTGCAAGCTTCACCTTCTGTTGAGTGTCAATAACTCTGGCTTGAAGTTCTGTGAAGGCCTTCTTCAACTCCAGATCCACAGGAGTCGCCATCCTGATTCACCGAATCTCAATATTTTAAAGAAAAATATATTTTCTCCTTGTTCTTCCTTCTAGGTAAAGTAAAATTATACCTCCTAATATATCTTCTAATAAAATTATATCTTCTAATTCACTGTTCTTTTGGGGTATGTCAAGATACAGATTTTATATTAACTTACTGAATTTTTCTAGATCAGTGAGGATGCTTTCACTATCCAGGACTTTTGTTTTTTAAAATATCTATCTGTTCTGCGTTGCCTGGGTGGCTCAGTTGGTTAAATGTCCAACTCTTGGTTTTGGCTCAGGTCATGATCTCACAGGTCATGGAATCAAGCCCTGTGTCAGGCTCCAGGCTCAGTGTGGAGTCTGCTTCAGATTCTTTCTCCCTCTTCTTCAGCTCCTCCCTGCTTGTGCTCTCTCTCAAATAAATAAATAAATAAATAAATAAATAAATAAATAAATAAAACATTTATCTGTTCTTATTCTTTTTCCCTATAAATTTTTGTGTGTTTTTCATGGTTATTGCTTCTTTATTCATCTTAATCATCCCAAGCCTATTTGTTTTAAACTTTATCTAGCTGTTCTATGAAATTAACTTTCATTTGGGTTGAATTCATAACTGGATGGTTGATTAGACTTTCTCAGAATTAGATCTTTTTGTGTATTTGTAATTCTAGTTTGTGGATTCCTTTCAAATGTGAGGGATTTTTTGCTTTCTTTTGTATTGTTTCTGCCTCTCATTCTCCTTCCTTGACTAATGCTCTTGTGGTTTTGCAGTTGCCTTCACTTGGTGCTTCAGGCCCTGTCCAAAACTGAGCATTATATGGTGTTTATGCTTGCTCTGTGATGGTTTGGGAAATATCACAGATTCATACAGCAAGCAGACAGTATGACTCAATTTCTCTCCTAAGACTTCTCTCCATGAATACTTGGCTGAGGAGGGCTTCAGACAGTGAGCTGGGCCCCATCTCCCTCTAGCATGTGGTGGCTGGATCTCCCTACTTCTCAGAAGTCCAGTTCTCTCTGCCCTGTCTGCTTCTGTTTTGGGAGTCCTACATTTCTTTGATCCCAGTCTGCCTTCCATTCTTCCTTTCTTTTCTTTCTTTTTTTCTCTTCTCTCTCTTCTCTTCTCTTCTCTTCTCTTCTCTTCTCTTCTCTTCTCTTCTCTTCTCTTTCTCTTCTCTCTCTTCTTTCTCTCCTACTCTCTTACCCTCCCCCGTCCTCTTTCTTTTTGTTTCTTTTCCAGTCAGTAGAGATTTATCTGATAATATCTTACTGATCTTGTTTAAAAATTCAATTTCAAAATGTAAACTATGTATTTTGATCAGAGACAATGTTTCTTTTCTTTTTTTTTTTTTTTTTTTTTTTTTTTTTTTTTTTTTTTAGAGACAATGTTTCATAGCTCGGACCTGCAGGGCTGAGCTGACCTGACCTGTATCATGTTCACTTTGCCAGTCTGCCGATCTTAAAGTAGTTTTCCCAGGAATGCCCAGGTACTATTGTATTGTGATTTGCCTGTCCCTTCTAACCTTTTCTGGCAGAACTGCTTCAGAAATTAAGGGCTTTACTTTCTTCCTGGTATGACTTTGATTGGGCAATATTCAGAATAAATTTCAAGACTCCACCTTCAGTGTAAATGTCAGTATTATCTCGAGTTAAGGAGAGTAGTATTAAGAAATAAGTAAGTTTACAGAAATTATTCTCCAGAACCAATTTTCAGGAGATGCGACA
This sequence comes from Nyctereutes procyonoides, assembly GCF_905146905.1. NCBI lineage: Eukaryota > Metazoa > Chordata > Mammalia > Carnivora > Canidae > Nyctereutes > Nyctereutes procyonoides. The sequence goes on along the minus strand of NW_026575146.1, from coordinate 59,133,854 downwards.
TTTGATATGATGTGTACCCAAGTATAAACTTCCACTGAGCTCTCATGTGTTGAAATAGCTGACAAAGCTTCATGAGTTGTTAGGGTTTCCCTTATCTTTGAAATCAGAAATAGTATTGTAGTATAGACTTTATTTATATCAAAGCTTCGACAAAAGCAAATGTTAATAAAACTGCAAAATAATTTATTATTTTCACATCTTAATAAATTCAGAGAACCAGAAACTATCCCTGCTTCAGGGTACTTTTTCAGGGTGCTAAGGTGCCGCTGTACTGTCGACAGCTCCAGCTCCTCTTCCAGAAAGTCTTTTAAAGCTCATGGTAACTTAGCTATCATGAGAGCAGTTCATGCTCTTCCACACAGATCCTCAAGTCTGAGGACTGGTCACGGTAATCTCCCTGGGTTAGATCTCTTGAAATGCCCTCTTTACATAAAGTAACTTAATATCAACTGTTGTTTTCAGAATGATCATTTACTTATTTTCAGTTCTTTTAAAAATCTCTTGAAAAGGTAGTTTGTAGATAAAGTAAAATTTCCACATGAAGCATGTTCAGTAAAAGCACGTCTTTATCCCCACCTCTGCCTCACTCGCTCCGGCCTGCCTTAGAGACTGTTGTTCTCCTGTGCACCTGTGCTGGGGTGACCCAGGCACACACATTATGTTCCCATTCTGTAAAACTAAATGGTCACATGCACAGCGTTCTGAGCCTTGTTTTTACACACAACAGCCTGCTTTGGAGCTCATCCTCTATCAGTATATATACAGCCATCTGATGATTTTTTTTTACATCAAGACTGTTAACTATTACTAAAATCTTCTCGTCCTGAACAAAGCATTATGTGGGAGTTGTTAATGTCCACCATGGGTTTGTTTTATTTTTGAGTAGTGTGGACTTTCTTTATTAGTGGCTCTCCCGGCAGGTGGATTTTGAACTTCACACTCGAGTCGATAACAGAGTAGAGCTTCTGTGTCTTGTCACCAGTGTTCAAGGAGCCCTTCAGTTCTGTGTTTTCAACAATAGGTGGCACCAGCAATTTCTGTATTGGGGCTGTATGTAGATGTGAAGCATCATTATTTTGACCATTTTTTTTTATTTTGACCATTTTTTATTTCATATCATTGTGTTCACAGATTTTTAAGAACAAAGATGTGTTTACCTGGAGGCCGAGAGGCTTGTGCAAGCAGGCATAGGCACATGGGGGGATTAAGAAGCACTTTGCAGAAAGGTACCTAGGGTACTGTGCTGCACTCCGCTCCTTGCCCCTGTTTGTGGCAGGCATCTACTGAGAGCAGACATTCTGTTAACACATTTGGTCTCACTAATTATGAATGTGAGTTTGTATATGCAAAATACATCTTCATAGGTGAATTTTTTTTTTCAGTTTGTTTTGATGGAAATTTGGCCCTACACACGAGAGTTCATCATGACGCTGAGGGAGTCGTGTATACTCACCGTTTCCCCTGTCCCCGTCCGAGTTTTCCTGTCTGTCTCAGGCCCTCCTGTTACCCTGTGTGCCCTGTCAGCCATGCCCAGAATGTCCCATCAGCATTTAAAACACAGCACTTAAAAATTAAATTTCTATCATAATTCCTCAGGGAGCAGTTCCCTCTTTTTTTTTTTTCTTTTCATTGCTCTCTTAGTCTTCTCTCTACCAATTTTTCATTCAGCCTTTTGTCTTTCTGAAAATGTTCTATATTTTTGTTCCCTGGCAATACAAGGCTTTGGCCACTTAGTGACTGTGTAATCCTCCTGCCCACTCCCCTTCTGTTCTTGTTGAGAATAGGAGGAATAATCCTCCTGGTTTGAGGGTGGAGAATTGTTAGAAGGGTCCTCGATAAGGTTTTTCTAAGTTAAACATGTACTTATCACAACAAGCTCTGTGATCCAGGATGGCTGTGCCACATCTGTTGTGACATCACTGTCCCTTCGCCCATATCCCTGAGGTCCATGGGCAGCCCTGGAGGAAATGAAGGGAGGCTCCAGGATCCCAAACAGCATGGCTTTCGGTGGGATCAGCATGGACTCTCTGTTTGTTTTTTTGCTTTTTTTCTTTTTCTTTCTGAAGGGAATTCAGAACTGCTTAGCCTTCACCTGGATCAGGCTTCAGTTTCATTCCATAGTGACACCTATAGTGTTCTGTCTTCCTAGAAACTTTTGATCTCGAAGAAGTCCCAGATAGGCTTGCTGTGTGACATTAGGTTAAGACTTTATAAATTCCAGAGTTCCTGAATCTTCCTTTGTCTTCTGCAATTCTTAGAGATGCTGGCCTTTTCAGATATTATTCAGGTTTTTCAGTGGCTTGTTAAAGTTCTTTTTCAGTCCATAGTGTGATATTCACATGGAAATACCAGAGCACACATTAGAATCACAAATGTTTCTGTGCCCAGAGCTTTGGACTGATCTGCCCCATGTTTTGCCATTGCGTTAGGACAGAGATCATACCAAAGAGGCCGGTACAATCCTCAAGTCGCTGCCTCCTCCACAAATCCTGTTTTAAAATCTTCAGTAGCTCTTCCTGTCTTTCCATTTAAGACTATCATTATGTGGGTCTAACTTACTCCTTTTTTTTCTTTGTAACATAATATGACCCAGAACCATCTTTGGGAGTCCAGCAAACTCAGCCCTGTCTTTTGGGGAGCAGGAAAGATCACCTGCCTCAGAGAGGAATGCCCAAGACAGGGAGGAAGAGAAAAACAGAAGTACTTGGTGAGGTTGCCAGCTGTTGCAGAGCTTACTGCTTCCTTCTCCATCTCTCCCCATCAGCAAAGCAAAGGGACAGACTGCTGGGTTGTCCTTCTGCAGACTGCTTCCCGCACCAGGCTTCCTACTTGTGTGGTAGGACTTTTGTTTTTCTTCCAAGAATGCTCTTATTGCTTATTCTCACCAGATTTGTGTGTGTGTGTGTGTGTGTGTGTGTGTGTGTGTGTATCTAAGATTGGCTATGCTCCTCTTAGGGATGAATAATTTTGATTCCCTTTAATATTGGGTGGGTTAATACTCTAGAAATTTACTTCGAACTAATAATAATAGCCACCATGTATTGAGGTCTTGCAATAAGCTGGACACTTTGCACCCATTGTCTTTTTAGTCCTTATCAACAACTCTATGAGATCCATACTGTTACTCCTGCCCCATTTTGTTTTAGAGGAAATCAAGGTTTAGGAAAGCTAAGTAACTTCCCTAAGGTTACACAGATAAGGAGAGGCCAGAAGTTGACTTGGCTCTCTCCTTCACACCTTGCTAATTCCACACTTTGAAGTAATGCTATAAAGTTCTGTTTAAGAAAGAAGCAGGAAGCCATAGAGTTCTCTCTTTGCCTAGCTCTGTCTTACTGTTCACTTGTCCTGAGCCACAGGCTGGTTGTGCTACAGAGTTTGAGCCTCAGCACAATACCCTTTAACCTTCTCTAGAGAAGAGGTATTATTTCTGTTTGAATTTTGTAATTTGTCTCTGTTAGTAATTTTTAAATGTATTCAACAAATATTTAGTCTGTGACTCCATGCAAAGCACTGAGCATGTATTGTTAAAAGAATATACAGGGTCCTATCTCCATAGAACTGTATAAATTAGTTGGGGACAATTCATGCTCTCTGTAAATGAAAAGCAAACAAGTAAGAGACCATCTTACTTTTGCTCCTTCTTACTGTCAAGATGTTGGAAAGCAGAATTAACTTGAGCATCTAATGCATGATCTGTTGAGAAAAGACACATATATGCATACGTTGTCTCATAGGCAGGAATTAGTAATTTAAACCAGTATATGTTTGAAGTTGATTAAAGGAAAATAGTCAGATTCCTGAATAATGATTTAAATGTGCTGGAACATTACCCATTACCCACACATTATATAAATATATTTTAAGATCCCGGCCAATTGTTAAAACGATAGTATTTCAGGTAGGTGGCGCTAAGAGGTATTCATGCAGTCATAGAATGTTGAGTTAAAAAATATGTGACCTTCCTCATTTCCCCCAAAGAAATTAAAACTCAGAGAAATTGCATATGCAGTGTTCCCTTACTTCCCAAATTGATGACTTGTAGGATGAATAGACTCTGGTTTATTCAAGGTCCCAGGAGTTCAAGCTGTCAACATTTCACCCTCTCATACATTGGCAATGTCAATGACTTGGAAATTAATATGATTTGAACTTCATGATTCTTTCCCTTAGATGTGGTTGAAGTAGTGTGAGCTCATCATCAAGAAGCAGTTAGTTAGCTCTTTTCTCCAGCCTGCCTTGTCTAAGTCTCATCTACTACTAAGCGGCTCCACTAGTTCTAGTGACTCAAGAGGCAGTTTTACTCGGTGTGACTGCTTTAGCAGACCACATTAAAGCATTCGTGTTCCCTGCTAGGTTGCAGGAATGAGTTTTCTTAATGCCATCACTGAATTCCAATGGAGGAAATAAATGACTCATGCATTTTCTAATGGTTAGGAAATTTTCCAGAGTCTCGGCTGCCTCGTTTTCATCATGCCCAGGTTCCATTACTGAAGGGTAATTGATGTGATTTTGACTAGCAGGCTGATACTGCTTGGAAAACCAACTAAGTAAAATGTCTGAGTCATATATCCCAGGACAAAATTTCACAGTCAACTATGTAAGAGATAGAATTTTGTAGTTACAGGGAAAAATGCTAGACTTGGAAGAAAAAACCCCTGTGGTCTTGCTTTATTACTCGATTAACTTTGTCCATGTGGGCATGCTGCTTTAAACTCTCTGAGTGTGTCTTCCTTATCTGTAAACATGAAGATCGTCCTAATGGCATCCCCTGTATCCACCTCGTGTGGTTGTTTAGAAAATCACATGAGCTGAATATGAAGGCTCACTTGAAAATTGCTGTGAAGATCTATGTAAATGTAAGGGTTTAAAAATGTTGTAGTAATGATAATGAAACTCAAAGTGACAATTGTGATCCAAATCTTGGCATACAATTATGTGCAAGAGAACATTAAATGGATGCTTGGATGCTTTTATGTGTTGGTATAGTGACACTGTTCAGAGTTTGAAAAATGCAAGTCACCGAAGGAACGATTTTGCTGTTAACAGTGACATCAGTAAATGAAAATAGCTTGAAATACCTCCTTTGTTTCAAAAATTGTTAAAGGTAGCTTTCACAGATACCAACAATAGAAAAAGAAGAAAAAAAGTTCAGTGAGGAAATGGGGAGACAGGGAAGTAGGGTGAAACAACGGGTTAAGTTAGGACCCAAAATACATCCATGAGGCTCTGTACTATTTGTTAGAGGGGAGTCAGAGATTTGGATCAGAGTTTTCCTGCAGCCAGTGCGATGAGGGAACTATAACCAGCCATGTGAATCATGGTGCCCATAAGGCAAAAAAGAGAAGCAGGGCTATTTCTAATAATGAGACACAAGACAGTGATTTTCCCAGAGCCCTCATAAAGAGGACAGTGCGTGATGAGCAACATCCTACAAAACATCTTGATGATAAACATTCATACCTTTTTTGAAATTATCATTGTGACTGCCAGATGAGAAATTGACAAGTTCATTGTTTGTTAGCAGGCTTTTCGTTACTTGGTAATAATCATGATCAAATGTATGTTAGGACTAGAAATAATCTCTGAGATCACCTCCTATTGTCTTACAGGCTAAGGAACTGTGACCTGCAGGGGCTGAGTGTCAGCTAGGGGTTATGTGTGCTTTGTATCAGTACCAGGAGCTCCAAGTGAAAATAGTTTGCTCTGAGCCCATTCTGTGTGACTGTGGGATCTTTCCTTGTCTCAGTATAAATACCACTTGGCACTTTTAACATGTTTCTAATTGTGAGTTTAGCAGTTTACTGTGGTAGGTTTTTACTGGCTGTTTGTTGTAGAAATGTAGAAACTATTGGATTTGATGGCTCTCCTATATTGCTTGTTTTGTTTTGTTTTGTTCCGTTTCCACTGTAGAAGTTACCAAAAAGCCTGACAAATTGGATCAGAAATTTATAGAGAACAGGTCCCGACATGTAAAATTTCCAAAATGTGCAGTTTTACTGCCTGGAATGTCCATCCTCATAAAGCCTCCTTAGCACTATTGTCCGTAACTGGAAAATATAGAAAGGCATCAATATTTTAAGCAAATTAAAATAAAACCCCAAATCTTAATTTCGGAACATAGATGGAGTTTAAAAATACTGGCTAAAAGCCTAAGGGAATTTAGGTTGGCTTCTTTAGTGAACTTACTTGCTCATGAAATAAGCATCGAAATTCATGGAAAGTTCTAATGTGGGTAGCAGTTGTTCAAGAGGTTCCTGTGGGTGTTTAGAGGCTGATGAAAACAAACTTCTTTCATGAAGGAACCATGAGATCAACTATGGGAATACAGGGGGCCCAGATTCTAGAGAAAATAAAGGGGGCTCTCTAAGAGGATCAGTCAGTGGGCTTGAGGATTTGAGAGAAGTATGAGGCAGTTCGCTTATGTTCTTGAGGGAGGTGTACTTATGAACTTTTGACCTGGGGATAGTGACTCATGGGCTATAAACCCTGGAAGCAGTGACAGTAAGAAGTCATCTGTCGTGTCTGTCTCTCCTACAAGGTTGAATGACTTTACCAAAGTCACAAAGTATGAGACTAAGGCTTGTGTTTTCTCCAGCTTTGAGATGTGTGGGTAATGCAAGGGTAGAAAAGAAGAAGACAGTGCAGATGTGAAATCTCTTCTCCATCTGTCTTTTTGTTTCCTAATTGGTAAAATTAAAAATTGGGGCCAGATTATCTCAAAGAAACTTCATAAATCTGAAAAGAATTCATCTAGTGGAGTGTAGGTGTGGGAGATATAAGTACTTTAAAAGTAATCTTTCTCTGTCTTAAAAAAAAAAAAAAAACAGCCTACCTAAAAAGTGTTTCCCCCTAATTTTCTAAGAAACAGCAGTTAAAGGAGTAAAAATCTGAAAGCTCCTGAGATAAACAGAGTGGAGGCACAGTCTATTATTTCCCCTTCTGCATGGTCTAGCCTTGTGAATGAACATGTTGGCCTGAGAAATGGAATGCTACATCTTTTTCATCTTACTGACAGCAAAATGAATTTGATGTCTTTTATCTCAAACATATGCACTTGCTAAGCCAATGCGTTGAAATACAAAACATACTGCTTTTTTTTTTTTTTAAACTCAAATTGCTAGCACATAGTTAAAGTATAACACATTCTCCCTGGACTTGGTACTGCCCTGACTTGGTTTGGATGATGCCTTTATATATATGTATATATATTTTTAAAGTGCTATTGTTCTTTGACCTTCACATCTTAAAACTTGCCCACTGAATTAGTAATCTGTGCAAGAGACAGTGACACTGTGACTTGAGACATTTGGCAAGCTTCAGTGCTGTGGGGTTAAGCAAAAATCTTGGCCGGGTCTGTTTATTATTGCTGTAGGTGATGAGTGTTAAGTGGTTCACAAAAGAAAAGGTTGAGTACAGGGGAAAACACTGGGCCCATTCTAAGCAACTCATCTCTGTGTGTCCGTTTTCTAGGTTGTAGGGCTTTCCAGAAGAAGTGAGTCATGAGGAGTCTGATGCAGAGAGAGATTGTTTTTTTAGATCAGTGGCTCATGGGAGAAGCTGGGTAGATGGGATAGTATTTAGTGTAGGAGTGGCAATAGGAGAGAGAAGGAGGATGCTTTTGCTACAGGATCTAGAGAAGTTGTGGTCCATCATGGTTTATGTGGCCAGAAAGCTTGGAACTGGTAAAGTGATATTACACACATCTTCTCACAGGCTCTGGGTGAAGAAAAGGAGGGGAAGGGAGGAGGCCCGAAAGTGGCACTGGCAGCATGTGTTAGAAACATCTGGAGGGTCCTCTGGGCCTGGGATACAGCTCCAATTCTATCCTCCCTAGAGCCAAAGTAGCTTCTTCCTCCTTCCCTTTCTGATTCTGTCCATGGGCACCTGATCTGGTCCTGATATTTTCCCCAGAGCCGTATGCAAGATAGAGACTGAACTTCTGAATATATAGCATAAAGTCCTCTCCAGCTTGCCATGCAGATGAATCACCTTTGTCCCAAAAGAGGTTTTGCATAGAAGATGGAGATGTGGTGGTCTGAGAGGCTCTAGGTTTTTGTCTGGTTTTGTCAGACTGAAGACAGGCCACAACCCACCTCTGGTTATCAGTTCCCTTCTCTTTACAGCGGGAAATTTGCCTGGATGACTTCTGGTCCCCTTTCAAAAGCTCCTGGATGTGATTCCCAGCCTTGAGACTACTTCTTGCTTAAGGATGGATGATATTGCTTTTTCAGATGGTCTGATTGTTATCACCATGTTTGCCTTGGCTTCCTATTTTCCTTCTTTTTCTCAGTTCATGCAGTGCTTTTCTCAACTGTTTCTGCCCCTTGGTATTTCCATGTTATCTTTGCCCCTTCATCTCATGGTATAGTCATGTGTCAGCTGAAGGCAAGAATTAGATTTTCCATTCTGTGCATTGGTAGTTCTTTGTCTTCAGACATTTTTTTTTAATTTTTATTTATTTATGATAGTCACATACAGAGAGAGACAAAGGCAGAGAGAGAAGCAGAGGGAGAAGCAGGCTCCATGCACCGGGAGCCCGACGTGGGACTCGATCCTGGATCTCCAGGATCGGGCCCTGGGCCAAAGGCAGACGCCAAACTGCTGCGCAACCCAGGGATCCCCGACATTTTTTGATATCAAAGGAGAGTTGTGGGAAAAAATCAGGTCAGGGACCTGAATTAAATCTAGGGAAGTTTCAAAGCCTCTTTCTTACCTCACTAATTGATCTTTATATTTCTATTCATCTGAGGAGAACAGGAGAAAAATTTTTTCTAGCTAATTCACAGGCCCTGTATTATAACATCTATTTTTACATATGTTTTAGGGTTCCAAGAAAATACCAAATATTTTTTATTTTTTCCTTGTTAACTATACAGTTTTGGTTAACTTTTAAAATTTTTAAACACTTTGGAACTCATAGGAAAGTTATAAGATTAATGCAAAGAATTCCCATATGCCCTTGACCCCAGTGCCCCAAATGTTAACATTTTGCTTCATTTTTACTTTATCATTTTTCTTCTTTTCTTCATAAATGTTGAGTTTTGATATAAATCTGTATCTTTCTATGTAGGTATGTATTTTTTTCTGGATCAATAGAAAGTAGTTATAGACGTGGACATTATTTAAACATCCTATTCTGCATCAAACTTTTACTCTCTGCTTCTAGTTACATTGATTATTTTGTAAGCCCATTGCTTCTTCTAAATTTTTTAATTTAACTCATCAGTAAAAAAAGATGTATTTATAGATACAGTATATCATGGATTTTTATTTCTTCCAATATGTTATAATGCATTGCTCGCAATATTTATTTTAATGTCGAAAATGTTCCTAATTTGGCCAGTGGGAGCCCTTTTAAGTTGCCTCCTGAGTTCTTCTGAAATGTCCCTATTATTCTTTAAGCAATTTTTAGAATTTCAGCTATAATTAGATGTTTCAGTCTCATCTAGTACTTTCTTGTCCCAGCCCATTGTTTCTTCTATCTTCAATTCCAGTCCAACACCACAGGACTTATTCTAGTTTTATCCCTTAGCATATTTGTATCTCCTTTTCTCCAACAGTGAGAACCCTGCTTCTAGTATCTTTAGTATATTGACTTTTTTTTTGCCTTCAATTTCCTGGCTTTGTGGGTCATCTCCTGGACCCTAACCTCTCTATATAACAGTCACATGGGGCAGGTCCCCATCCTTGCCCTGCCTACCATGGGCCTCATGTGCATGCTTACTCTACTGACCAAGGACTCTCCCTTCCCTCAGCTCAGCTGTATGACTTGTGAGTTTTTTGTTTTTTTTTTTTAAATAGTGGTGGCAGCCCGGGTGGCTCAGTGGTTTATCACTGCCTTCAGCCCAGGGCCTGATCCTGGAGTCCCTGGATCAAGTCCCATGTCAGGCTCCCTGCTTCTGCCTCTGCCTGTGTCTCTGCCTCTCTCTCTCTGTGTGTGTCTCTCATGAATAAATGAATAAAATCTTTAAAAAAAATTAGTGGGGGCACCTGGGTGGCTCAGTCAGTTAAGCATCTCACTCTTGATTTAGGCTCAGGTCATGATATCAGGATCCCGAGATTGAGCCCTGATCAGGTACTGGGCATCTGCTTAAGATTCTCTTTTCTCATTTTTTCTCTGCCCTCCCCTGCTGGCATTCTCTCTTTCTCTCTCGAAAACAAACAAAAAGATTTAAAAGTTAACATTTTTTTTCATTGAAAAAAATACTTAGATTTTCAAATTTTCAAATCATTGAAAGATGCTTAGATTAGGAATTTCTTGAATTAAAGTGAAATTCATAAGTGGTATTTTTTCATCTTTCTCTCTGTTCAATATGAGCAGGAGAGAAGTAACTGATTTCTAAATATTCAGATGTCATTTTGAGAGTTTTGGATTTGATCTCATTTATTGAGGGGTGGGCTTAGTGAGTTCACAAGCTTTACAATCCTTTGTGTATCTTGAGACCCATAGAAAATGGTGATATTTGTACAGCACATAAATAGTTAAATGGATAAGATTCATAGGGAATGCAGTCAACAGACCTGGGGGCTGTGGGTGTTCATGTGCCCCTCATCTTGGTATACCCATCATCTGTGAAGGAAAGGACATATCTTTGAAAGCTCTGGCTTCGAGCATGGCACTCCTAAGCTGCCGTGATACTTATGAGGACCTAATGCTACTCTCTATAGCTTGTATACCTGATGTTGGCTGGTTGTCTGTCAGATTTGCACTAGTGGTCACAGGGGAGCCATGTGAGAGGAGGTGGACATAGTAGATACAGAAGCTCCAAACACTTGATCATGTTAGAGGAGGATTCATTAATCACGTCCAGTGGTGGAGGATTGCTGGAAAGAAAAAAAAATACAAGATTAAATTTAAGAATGTCTATTCCAAATTCATTCATTCAGCAGTTACTTATTGAGCTCTGCTTATGTGCCAAGCACTAAGTTAATAAGGATACAGTGGTGACCCATTTTGCCTCTCGTGGGGCTTATATTTTAAAGGAGGAAGCAGATAATAAATAATAAGGAAGAATTAAAAAAATAAGGAAGAATTAGTTCAGATAGCTATGAGTTTTATGAAGAAAATAAAGCTATAGGAATGTTTTAAGATGGTGGGGGGGCAGGGCATGGGCTGTGTGGGTATGTTTTGATTTTTTTTTTTTTAAAGATTAGTTTGGCTGCTAACATGAGGCGTGGATTTTAGGGGGCAGGAGTTGGTGTGGGAACCTGGGAGAAAGATGATGATGTCCAATATGTTAGCCATTAGCCATGTGTGGCAGTTTAAATTTAATTCCAAATTAATGACTATATCTGACACGTGCTGCAATGTGGATGAACCTAGGAATTTTTTTCTCACCAAAACAAGCCACACAAAGATAAATAGTGTGTGATCATTTACATGAGGTCCCTAGAGTAGTCATATTTATAGAGATGGAAAGTAGAATGGTGGTTGCCAGGGGCTGGATGAGAGGGGATTGTTGTTTGGCAGGTAGAGTTTTAGTTTTGTGAGATTAAGATTAAGGTTGACATACAAAGATGTGAATGTATTTAACTGTTCTCACTTGTACACCTAAGAATGATTTAAATGAAAATTTCACAAGTGTATTTTAACACAATTGAAAAAAAGTTTTAAAAAAAGAGCTAGCCAACATTTTCTATGTGAGAACATGAGAGATAAGTTTGTGGGGTAAGAGAAGGATGAGAAGAGAAAAAGGCATGAAAAGAGTAGCAAGAGGGTATGAGGCCAGGGTTGAAAGAGGGTGAGAGAGATCTAACCCAGCCTGTTCCAAGGAAATAGCATATGGGAAGGCAATTAAAAACATGTATTTCTACTCCCCTCCCCCAGTAAATGAACATAGAACTAATTGTTTTCCTCAGTTGCACTGGCCCCACTCTGGTGCTCCATAAAAACCTGTGGCTGGTGTCTACCATGTTGGAACCATTCGAGCATCACAGAAAGTTCTGTTGGACAGCTCTGGTGTAGACCATGTAGTTGCTATGGCAGTGGGGAGAAGTGGATGTATTGGGGATGGATTTGGGAAATATCACCAATAGGACTTGTCTGATAAGATATGGTGGTAGAAGGGAAGTGACGAATTAAGGATGATGTGCGGCTTTTTTGCTTGAGCAGCTGGGGTAGACTATAGACCAGATTGGCTTGAAGAGAACAGAGTCCAGCACACAGATCAAGAGAGTTCTGCTTTAGGCATATTGTACCATCTCTTCCAGTGCAGAATCTAAATAAATCTTAATGGAGGTAGAGGGAGAAGAAAAGTCCATTTTGATGAGCTTTTCAATCTCATAAAAGATGCTAAATAAGTGCCATATGTTTGTAAGTCCTCATCTTGCTTTAATTTTAAAAAGGCCATTATTGTCTGTTGGTTGTTTTATTAAATACTATTTCATGCTGCTGCAAAATTTAATTCCACAGAAATCCTTTTGTTTATTTTAATTTTGTTTGAATTGTGATTTGAAATGCCAACTGAAAGTGACCAGAAAATGGGGAGTTTGTTCTTGATTATTTGCTGAAGAGTTACTTATTAAGGGACCATCCGTATAGGACCCTAGCCCAGGCTCATGACAGGTAAATTAAACTGTAGTAGCCTTACTGTTTCTGGAGCTTAACACTTTAAAATCTATAAACAAGGCCTGTCGTCCAAAGGAGGAACCTCTGGGAGATTAGGGTTCTGCAGGTGGCCTCCTTTAGAACCACGTGGCATTTCTTAATCTCTTTCTAGAAGGGTGATACATTCAGATACCAGGAGAGTCCAAACTGTGCACTGTATGTGGGTATGGACACTGCAGATTTTCATTCTTAGGAATCTCTGCCAGTGTTGCCACTTTGTGGGAGGGAGTCATTTGCCTGCCCACATTTAGGGAGAGGGGCCCTATACTGATGGTTGTCAAGCAGGGGGAGGCTGATCAAAGTTTTTTTTGTGTGTTTGTTTTGTTTTAAATGCTGCAGTGGTTTTATGGCTGATGGCCTATGGTGTCTGGGCCAAGTGACTGAGTCACATCCACAGTCCTTGGACTTCCCTGCACATATTCTTCTGAAGGCCAAAACGCTTCTTTGGCTGCTGGGTTTTGGGTTGACCACTTTTGTGCTCATGAACCAGTCACCCTGATGCCTGGTTTCACATTTCCAGACCCTGTTTAATTGTTCCATGGCAGTAGGGTCTATCACAAAGGGACTGACAAAATCAAACTGGAGGTAACTTTTTTTTTTTAAGATTTTATTTATTTATTCATAGAGACAGAGAGAGAGAGAGAGAGAGAGGCAGAGACACAGGCGGAGGGAGAAGCAGGCTCCATGCAGGGAGCCTGACTTGGGACTCAATCCTTGGTCTCCAGGAACATGCCCTGGGCTGCAGGCGGCGCTAAACTGCTGCGCCACCAGGGCTGCTCCTGGAGTTAACTTTGGAAGTGTTCCTCTTTCCTTTGTTCACTTCACTTACACATTTCCCAGTGCCAGGGCTCCTGGCAGCAGCAGCCCCCTTAGCGTGGCTCTGTTCCTCTTAGAATGCTCACTCTTTAATGGATTGAAGTCTCCATTCTCGTGCTGTTGGGCAAATCAGATTGATTGCAATTTGCTATTCAGGAGAGGAGGAGTTGTGATTTTTAATAGAATGCATGTGACATTCCTTGTCTGCTTCATCTTTCTGTTGTGACAGCCCCCTCCCCCACATCCTGTTCATCAGATAAAGAATGAATATTTACAGATCCATAGCTGTCGTAAGGATAAACTTACCAGGCAAAGGTGAAGCATTCTGAAACCTGAGTCCTAGGCCACATTAGCCTTTGGGTGGGCTGTAAATCACAGAGGCATTGAGAGAGGACCCTAACCGGAGAGCCAGGTGTGCATGGTGGTGAGCTCACATGTGGCCGCTCAACCCTGGCTCTCCTCTGTCTTCCTTCAGAACCCGGTGGGGTTCTCCAGGTCCAACAAGTTTGCCAATTCAATCCACATTCTCTCCCTACATGGAATTAATTTGGAACCGAGAAAGAAAAATTGCCCTGGCATCTGTCTATTCAAATAGAAAGGAAAGTCAAAGACTTAAAAAAATTTTTTCTTTAAGCATATGTAATAAATTTATATGGACATTATTTTCTCAAACATTAGGAAGGCTGCAGCTAGACCATCCCTGCAAAGAACATGGAGTCCAGCATCAAGATGAGAGTTCTGTTTGAATTTAGAATGCGTTAGAACCAGATTTTTGATTTTCACTTTCTCCCTATTGCTATACTACAGAACCATTTTAAGAAAAGGATTTTAAAAACGATGAAGGTTGCCTTTCTTTTAAAGGCAAGGAAATACCAACCAAGTATGTGGAACTATTGAAGAAAACAAACATTGAAAGCTGGAACATGACTGTGTAGTAACACAGTGTCACGAAGAAACTTTGAAGTGGTTCAATTATACAGACATGTTTTCAGAGTGTAGAGCTTTCAGTAGGTATTGGAAAGGGAAGCTGATGATGGGAGTATTCACTGCATTGAAACTGAATCATAGAAAGATGATTCCATGGCATAGACCCAGGTGATGGCATTATACTGAAGCTCCAGGGTTTTTGACGCTTGGAAGATGAAAGTGGAGCCTAGGAAAATCCAGGAATCTTCTCAGTAGAGTGGCAATGAGGCCAAACAGATTTTTTCCTCACCATAAGTGATAAGCCATGTGTCATCCTCCATAAAAGCTTGCTGTTGTAATTAACAAGAGAAGTGAACTCCTTTCATATACTCCTGAAAGTGAGTGTATCTTTACCATCTGCACACATGTTTATATGTGCACACACACACACACATATATGCATGCACATATGCATATCTTTTACCTGCCCCTCACAGGCAAACATGTGACCAATGACTGTGCATGCAGTTAAGACTGGTTCTGCTTGGAGACTTTCAAAGGTGAGGTGGGAGAGTTTGCTCACAGATTTATTTGCTTGTGTATTAGTCCTCTCCTCCAAGGAGAAGGCTGGGGCCAAGCTCACTGAAGTTTTGCCTCTATGTTCATGAGGCTAAGTTTTCAATCTCTGCTCTCTGTTCTTGAATATTGGCTCATCTGTTCACCAGTCAGCTACTGCTGCTATGAGGGCAGAGTCCCCATTTTTATCCTAATGACCATTTATACAAGGCTTTTCAACTACAGAATGCTGTCCTGTTCAGTTTCCCTTAACTTTCACGATGAGGAGAGGTGGGCAAGTGTTTTTAAAGTCCAGATAATCTTACTGGGGAATCTCCTCTTGGGTAGGTGACTAGTATGCATTATGTGCTGCTAACCAGCCTTATGATTTTTTTTCCAGCCTACAAAATGCACTTTATATTCTGACATGTTTCCCAGTAACATGATTTGTATCTCAAAGGTGTTAGGTGCTGCGGTAGTGAAGGAAGATTTCATTTTATGCACAATGTGGAATTACGAAATAACCTTGGTCTTAGGAGAGAAAACAGCATCCTTGGAGACTTTATGACCAGGGATAAAGAGCTTTTAGGAAGCAGCTTACTTTCTTTCACCAAAAGAAAGAAAATGGTGTGATACGCTTTGCCCACATTGCCTTTTAATTTTAATTTTTAATTAATTATGTAATTAATTAAAACTGTGTGATTTCTCTTCTTCTTCCCCTTGTGGGAGGTTTCTTTCCTGAAGCTAAGCTTAGCCCCCTCACTTGGGGAGATGCTCAGTAGATGTGGGTTTTGAATTGCAAAACAGAAGTACATGCTACAGATGGAGATTTTGATTGGCCACTGGTTCTGACACATGTTGTGACACTAAGTAATTCAGAAGATGTTTTTCTCCACAAGTTTGCAGAAATTCCCTGCCTTCTGGGGCTAACCATTTGACACATTAATAGCTTTGAAACAGAATATGGGTCAATTTTGCCACTGCCTCCTTTCCACAAAAATGCATACTTGAAAGCTTTTATGACAAGATGATCAGAGAGCAGAATTTATTTCTGAGCAATTATCTTACTTTCTGCTAAAGTTTGTTCCATTAACTTTCATCATGAGTTTTGTTTGATATGTGCTGGGGCAGCAGAGGCTCTGCCGAATACTCTTTGAGATAGTGCCATTAAAACCGACACACTCCTGGCATCATCCTCTATCCCCTTCCCTTGGCTTTTTTTAAAAAATAGAACCCGTCTCTCTGAAGTAGTTCGTTTTGCTTACATGTTTATTTTTGCCTTTCCCATCGAAGTAGAAGTACCACAGAAGCAGAGGATTTGATGTGTGACCCTCCCATCTAGCACAGTACCAAGCACCTTGCAGATGCTTAAGAAGTGTGGTTGTTGAATGAGTGAGTTGAATGAATGAATAGAATAATTGGTGCTCTGAGCCTGTGAATATTATTCGTTCTTTCACAAATGTTTATCAAGCTCCTGTTATGTTCCCAGTGTTTCTCTATATGCCAGTTTCAGCAGGGAACAATACACAGTGCCTGTATTTGCAGATTACAATGCCTAGTGCTGTGCTGTCCAATATGGTAGCCACATGTGGTTGTGTAAATCTAAATCTAAATAAAATAGAAACTTTAGCTTCTTAGTCCTATTACCACATTTCATGTAGCTAGCAGGCACCATATACAGATATGTATGTACAGATACCAGATACAGAATATCTCTATCATAGAAAATTCTGTTGGGTAGCATGCGCTTAGTGACAAAACAGATCAATGTATGGGCACTTGTGCTGCAGAAATGTATAATATATGCTATGTAGGGAATAAGCACATGTTTCAAAGGGAACATGTAGAGGAGGCTTGTAACCTAGGATGTGACTGCGTTGTCAGGGATGGCTTTCTGGAGGAAGGGTTTCTAAACAAGCCATGTGAAATGAACAAGGAGGAGGCAGGCTAAGGGGGCAAAGCAGAACAAATGTCTGAATCAAAGGAAACAACTAGAAGAAAAGGGGCTAGAATAAATGCCTTAACCTGGTTAGTTCCAGGAAGACTCAATATCTTCTTCTGAGGTCTACACAGGAATGGATGGAAGATGAATGAAAATAAGCCACTTCCTGGCAGGCAGATACACTTATCACGGCAGCTTCTGTCTCTCCTCAGGCCCAGACCACCATCAGTCTGTAACCCCTTCCTCATGACTCTTCCTGCTTCAAGTTGTGACTCCTTTCCATTTTGTTTCCACCAAACTCTGAATTTGATCCTCATCTTTACTTGCTGAAAGCAATTCATCATCTCCCTATATCACTAAACCCACACTTTTTAATATGCCTGTGAGGCCCTTTATAGTATGACCTCTTTGCCTTTCTAGAATTTCTCTTCCTTCTCTTCGCCTGTCACACTATCACTGAGCAGTACCACTTCTCCAAGTGTTCCATCTCTCCTGCCCCTGGGCCTTTGCACTAGCTCTTCCCTCTGCACAGAAAACTCTTCCCCTTGCCTGCCTCTCCTTTGTTTTCATACTTGCTTTTCAGATGCCAGCTGAGAGTTAGTTTCTTCTCCTGATATTGTCATCAAGCTAAGGTGCCTCATTTGTGTGCCCTATCACACCTGTACATCCTCTTTTTTTTTATTTATTTATTTATGATAGGCACACAGTGAGAGAGAGAGAGAGAGAGAGAGAGAGGCAGAGACACAGGCAGAGGGAGAAGCAGGCTCCATGCACCGGGAGCCCGACGTGGGATTCGATCCCGGGTCCCCAGGATCGCGCCCTGGGCCAAAGGCAGGCGCCAAACCGCTGCGCCACCCAGGGATCCCGCATCCTCTTTTTTTTAAAGATTTATTTATGATAGACATAGAAAGAGAGAGAGAGGCAGAGACACAGGAGGAGGGAGAAGCAGACTCCATGCCAGGAACCCGACGTGGGACTCAATCCCGGGACTCCAGGATCACGCCCTGGGCTAAAGGCAGACGCCAAACCGCTGAGCCACCCAGGGATCCCCTGTACATCCTCTTATTGTAGACCGTGTCACCCTCTTTTATTTCGCCTGCTCATATGTCTGTAACTCTAAGCCCTGAGACTGAGAAATACCCCATTATCTGCCGTGTTTCTGGTTTTGCTCTAAGTACCCCAGCATAGTGCCTCAGTAAACATTTGCTTACTGAATGAATGAATGGATCTGATGACTCATCTCTGTTCCCAAGGTGTGATCAGCCCCAAGTATGGTTTAGAAGTGAAGCTGTGACCCATTAGCAGAAACTCCTAAAACCCAAACGTGGTGGTGTTGGTGGTGGGGGTGGGTAGTGATGGATATCAGTCCATGAAGACAGCAGATCAGTGACCCTTGTTGTTTGTTTTATACTTAATATTTTTTATTGGAGTATAGTTTCATACATAGCTCACCCACTTGAAGCATACAGTCCAGTGATCTCCGGTAAATTTATAGAATTGTACAACCGTAATTCAGTTTGGAATATGTTTGTCATCCTAGTGATAGTCCTCATGTGCCTTTATAGTTGCTTCTCAGTCCACTCCCAGTTCCACGCAACTGTGAGTCTACTTTCTGCATCTGTGGATTTGCCTCTTCTGGCCATTTCATATAAATGGGATCATGTAAAATGTGGTCTTTGTGTCTGACTTCTTTCACTTAGCAAATTTTTAAAAATGTTTATTTATTTTAGAGAGAGAGAGAGAGAGAGCATGAGATAGGGAGGGGTAGAGGGAGAAGGAGAGAGAGAGAATCCCAAGCAGACTCCCTGCTGAGCACAGACCTTGATGTCGGGCTTGATCTTATAACCCCAAGATCCTGACCTGAGCTGAACTCAAGAATCAGATGCTGAACCAAATGAGCCACCCAGGTACCCTTCACTTAGCAAATGTTTTAAAGAGTCATCCATATTATAGCAAGTACCAATATTTAATTCTTGAACTTTTTGGTGATATTGCTCTATCTAGATGTACCACAATTTATTTATCTCTGTATCTGTTTGTAGACATTTGGGTTGTTTCTACTTTTTGGCTGTTATGATTAATGCTGCCATGGAGATTTGTGTTCAGATATTTCTGTGCATGTATACTTTAATTTCTCTTAGGAAGATATGTTGGAATGGGATTGCTGGATACAATTTCTTTAAATGTTAATTGTGGTAAAATTCACAGGACATTAAATTTATCATCTTTATTATTATTATTTCTTTTTATTTTTATGTTGGCTGCATTCCCAGTGTGGAGCCCAGTGGAGGCTGGGACTCACGGCCTTGGGGTCTAGTCCTAAACTGAGGTTAAGAGTTGGACACTCAACCGACTAAGCCACCGTTCATGTGAATTATTTTTCAGTGTACATGTTAAATACTTTCACATATGTTATGCAACCAATATCTAGAACTATTTTTCATCTTATAAGTCTAAAACCTAAAATTCTCCTTCCTCCCAGCCTTGGACAACCACCATTCTGTTTTCTGGCTCAGTGAGTTTGACTAATCTTGGTACTCATGTAAGTAAAATCATACAGTGTTTGTCTTTTTGTGACTGATTTACTACACTTAGCATCATGTCCTCAAGCTTTATCCATGTGTCAGAATTTCTTTTTTAAGGCTAATATTTCATTGTATATATAAGAGACACATTTTTATCTATCTGTTCATCTGCAAATGGACATGGGTAACTTCCATGTTTTGTCCATTGTGAATAATGGTGCTGTGAACATGGGTATGCATGTAACTCTTTGAGATCCTCCCTTCAGTTGTGTGATTGAGATTATCTATCTATCTATCTATCTATCTATCTATCTATCTATCTATCTATCTATCATCTATCTATCTCCCCAAGTGGAGTTGCAAGATCATAGCCTAGTTCTGTGTTTAATCTTTTGAGGAACCTCCATGCTATTTTTCAGAGTGTCTGTACCAGGGTCCATTTTCTCCATATCCTTGCCAACACTTATTATTTTCTGTTAAAAGAATTTTTTTTAAATAGAACCATCCTAATGAGGGTGATATTTAACGTTTTAAGAAATTGTCACACTGTTTTCCAAAGTTGCGCCACTATTTTACATTCCTCCAGTTAGTGACCTTTCTTCCTAAGAGCTCACTTTAACCAAGGCTACATACTCTTTTATCCCACTACCTGGTGTTGTGAGCTGGCAGTTAGTAACATAGTGTCTCTCTCCTTAGAAAACAAGGAGTGAGTGGGATGGTAGTAGGGGTGGTGGGTCTCTTTCTGAGATGAGTGCAAATGAAACCTCCTTAGGGAAACTCTGTCTTAGGAGCCTGCTGGAAAACCCACTGCCCACAGCTATCCCAATGAGAATCCACTTTGTGGGTTTTATTAAGAGTAGGGCTGAAGTGGACCTTGCATTTATACAAATCACAAGGAATCCAAAAGAAATATACAGAAAGAACAGGGCACAGATTCATACACTTGGGGCAATCTGAAATAGCACAGTGAACAAGTTTTTATTGAGCACTGACCACATGACTGGAATTGAGCTAGATGCTGGTGGGGCATGGATGGCATGGATGCTCAGGGAATTTAGTCTTGACTGGGGAGACCAGGTTAGCCTATAGGAAGCCATAGCCAAGCCCTATCAGACGAGGTTTGGCTAAGTAGGGAATGGTGTTTAGTGGCTTTGAAGAGAGGACTCTTTCAGAGAGCTGGAGGTGTCAGAGAAGGCTTCCTCCTGCATGAAGGAATGTAAGTGATGGGATTTACCTTGGAACACGGACCTGGAGCACATTCCAGGTTGGGGGGCCAACATAAAAGAAGGCCCAGAGATGGCCTATGGCTTGTTGGTGAGACCCCAAGGAGGCTGCCTTGGTGAGAGCCTGGGCAAGTGAGGCCTCATCAGGACGTGCCTGCAGGTGCCCTCGTTCTGGGGACTGGCAGGAGAAGGGGTGTATTTCTTTCTGTATTTGGAGGCTCTGTTATTTTCCAGGGAAGCTTGCTTATTTTTAAACTGAAGACTTAGGTTTTCTGGATTATAGAATCCCAACATAAGAAAAAAAAAATCCCCAGGGCAGCTCACTGAAGTTTGCTCTCAAAAAAAAAAAAAAAAAAAAATCCCTGCTTAGCAGTCATAAATAGCTTGCTGGATATGAATTTAAGCAGGCCAAATTTGAAATTCTATTCTAATTCAAAGCATGTTGCACAGCCCTGTTTTCAGATTGGCAATTCAAATGCTTTCCCAGATAATACAGAAGGACGTTAAGATAAACCAAGGCCACTGCAAAATAGGAAAGGCAATTGGATGCCGAACCTCACTGATAACAAGAGGCACGGTAATCTGATGGTTACTTTCTGGTTGGGTTGTTCAAAGATGGAATGATTAACCACACCACAAATCCTTCATATATTACAAAGCTGTCCTAATGGGTACTTTCTGATGTTTTCTCAAGAAGGTCTTTGGGGCTTGTGTTACTGGAATTAAGCTCATTTATTAAGGCTTGAGTTAACTAAGGTATGTATTGCTCCAAAGGAGGCTCCTTTCAGCCAGTAAATCCTTAAGGTGTGCCTGCCACCTGCCAGGCATTGTTACTTGGACTGGAGATATGAAGCTGAACAGAACATCATCCCTATGTTCTGTGAACTACATATTCTGTCTTCATGCCACTCCATAGACTAATATTGATAGAAAAAATTAGAGACGAAGTGATGAGATGTCTCATCTCTGTTATGCCTGTGCAGATTTCTTATTTGTAGCCTTAACCTTAGAGCACTGGTTCTCAATCGTGAGTGAGTTTGGCAGTGCCTGGAGATGTGCTGATTGTCATGACTGGAGGGATGCTACTGGATTCTGGTGGAGAGAGGTTGGGGATGCTCTGTAACATCTGCACTGCATAGGACTACTCCCCACAAGAAAGAATTATCCAGCCCCAAATATCAGTAGTACCGAGGTTAAGAAACTCAGGTAGAGCAGAACATAAAATGATAGGAATTATACAAAGGCTTTAGCAAAGAATCTCTCTTTGACAAATGTTGTGATTAATATTGTGAAGAAAAATGAAATGGAATTAATGTGATTTTATAATGATCTAAGAGCATGGCTGGTGCAATGAGCATAAAACAGACTTGTCACTGATGAAGTTTCTTTTGTGAAAAGGTCACCCATCTTGAGAGGGTCGCTTCCCACAGGGGCTCCATTGACACTTGGGGTAGGGGATTCTTTGTGTGGGGAACTCTCCTTTTGATTGTGGGATTTTTGGTATCCTCAGCCCACACCATTAATGCCAGGAACATGCCTGGGCATGATGACAAACCCAGACACCTCATGGGCTTATAAATGGGAGGGAGGGAGCACAAGCTACTGTTGGCAGCCTTCAAGAAAGAGCACTGACCTAGGGTCAGGGCATGTGGGTTGTCAGTGAACTTGGTGACCCCCATTGGAATTAATTTTACCTCTTTGAGTTGAGTGTCATCATCTATAAGATGAGGGTATTGAGTTAGATCAGGGTTTCCTAAATGGAGCCTGGACATCCATTTTAGTGTAGAAGAAAATCTTAGAACTTCTATACTTTTATCTATTTTCCATGTCCTCTTTTAAAGTGGCACTTTGTATCCAACATGGACTGGTAACAACTATATAAAAATGAATGTACATTTAGGAAGGGCATGCTCAGTAGTATTTTACTTAAAGGGGTGTACCATCAGAGAAGTTAGGGACCCAGACCTCTTCCCATTGTGACGGTCTAAGGTATGGGAAGGAATATCATAGAAGCTAGAGGCTTTCTAATCCTGGATTCACCTCTGCCGAAGGGCACACAAGGTGATGGACATTGGTGTCATCAAGAAGCAACCACCCACAGAGGTCTGTTTCTCAGCATGTGGAGATTGGCATAGGGCCTTGGGTAAAAAAATGACACATTCCCTTGTCACAGAGAGTCAGAATTTTTAAAAACTGGCAAGCAACCAGGTTTTTCAAATGATTCTCTACACAAGTGTGGAAAATACTATTCCCTGACAGAGAATTTGATTCACACTTTACAAAGAGCATGGGGACATGGTTGGATTGCATAATCCCCACTCACAAAAGGGCCATGAGTAGAAACAGCCTCTTCCAATCCCGCCCACTCCAGCACAAGCAGAATAGCATACTTGTTTTCAGACACTCATGCTACACCATGTTGAGCAATTTAGTAGACTTTATATTCTTAAGACCACTCTTTGGGAACTGCTCAGGGGCATGGTTCTCGCATACTCTCCTTTCCATTGACGTCAGGTTGAGGAGTAGGGAGACGTGCGCACTGAAGACCAGAAGTTGTCCAT
Organism: Nyctereutes procyonoides; assembly: GCF_905146905.1. Taxonomy (NCBI): domain Eukaryota; kingdom Metazoa; phylum Chordata; class Mammalia; order Carnivora; family Canidae; genus Nyctereutes; species Nyctereutes procyonoides. The sequence goes on along the minus strand of NW_026575146.1, from coordinate 59,110,719 downwards.
GGTCATTGCAGTCTCAAAATTTAAAATAGAAATCCTCACCATCTCCCATCTCAAGCCCCTTCATGAGCCTCTCTCCTTTTGTCATTCGTTTGGGGGGAATGTGTGCTGGTAGTCATATAAAGAAGCCGTATTTTAGACATCAGCTGGTTTCTTGGATTACTTTTGTGTGGCAAGAATCTGCTTTGACAAATAAAAGCTCTTCTCCCTGGGGACTGAGCTAAAATGAAAACTGTAGGCCTGCTTAGGCCTACACTTGGCAGGCAAAGAGGTAATGTGACGTTGGTAGAATAGAAGTCCCTTTGCTATTGGTGAGCGGGATGGCTGTTGAGTCACACATGCTAACTCTGTTTTAAGTGCCCTGTCATTCCCGCCAGCTTTGTTCAAGGTACATATCGTATTTCTGGGGCAGTTGAGGTAGAAGTACTTCACTTTAGCCAAATAAATCAAAGTTAGAGTTCTAGAATCACTGACCTAAAAGTGATCTTAAATTATCATTCCATTTGCTTCCTTGTATCCTACCCTGCTCAGAGGCCTTGCAGCGTGGTGGTTCAGAGCACAGCCGTGGGCCAGGTCCCTCACCTAGAAGTCTGCCTCCACCTCTCAGGAGCCCTGTGGCCTTGGGAAACCTGTTTTATCTCTTCTGTGCTGCTGTTTCCTCACCTGCAGTGCAGGCGTGACGAGAAAAAGAATGCTTACTTATATCATTGAATTTGCTGTGCCAATTAAATGAAACAGTATTTGTAAGGACTTTGCTATGTGTAAGGCACATTGTAATATGTTAGTTGTTATTATTAACTTTAAATAGGAAAAAAAATCGTTAATCTTCCTTGAGTTGTTACCTGTCTCTCAATCACTTGTAAGCACTGCTTTGAGGTAAAGGCATATTGGGGGAAAAAATATACATTTTACTTCTGCAAATGTTTCATTTGCATCCTTAGAGTTTAGGTGAGGCTGGCAGAGGTCACTCCCCTCCTCACAGTGGTGGTGGGGGGCTGGGGGGTATGGCTGCAGCGTGCGCTGCTCTGCATAAGGGCTGAATTTGGGGTTAGATCATAAACTTAAACTGGGTTCTATCACTATGAATTGGGAAGTGTGACCAGGTGGTAGGGAACCAATGTGATGCCTTTCAGATGCCCTCTGGTCTAAGATTCTGTCATTTTCAAAGGGCAGGTTGTTGTCTTTGGCTTCCAGCTCCTCTGGATCCACAAAAAACTGCATTCTGCTTCCACAGACGTGAATGTCTAAACGAGGGTGTCAAGCAGTTGTTGTTTGTCAGTATCAAGGCTTTAGTCCCTCCCCTGTCCGCCCAGTGCAACATGCCAAGTATCTATGTTGAAATGTAGAATGAATCTACACAGTGAAAACTGTGTTAATCTCTCAATTGTACTCAGATTTGACAGGTCACATTTCAATAGACCGTTCAACTGTTCAGCTTTGTGTAAATTGACCCAGAGTTCATATCTATCAAAGATCTTCAGGCAGTTACCGCAGTTCGGCATTTTTCACAGATAGATCATTTCACTTATGGACGGTTCAAACTTCTCATTAGACCTGAGAATTTGAGGTGTGAGACCCATGGTTCTTGTAGCCCAGCAACATGCTGTGGGGGAGATGATCAGGCACTTTCTTATTCTGTTAGACCTCAAAGGTCTGGGAATATGGTGGTTTCTTTAAATGTTCACTATGTGATCATAACTTTCTTTCAGAAACAGTAATTTTTATTCATAGGAAATAAATCTCTTTTAAAGTTAGGGGATGCTAGCTGGTCTTTGTATAGTGAAATTTGGTGAATGAGATCTCATTTTGGCCAGTTTTGTTGTAAATTTTTGGGAGACTCTCATTATAGCCTCCTTATGCTTTCTTCTTTCCAGAATAAAGACTTGGATTGTTTCAAAAAATGTTTTCAATAAAAGTATAGGAAATAAAACTAATTTTCAGATTTTCTTGAACACTTTTAAGATCAGCTTTCCAGACAATTCTGTTAGAGATTTCCTTAGGTTTAGTGACCAGAAAGCATGAAGTCTTTCCCTCCATAATTTGAAAGTGGAAGGATCTTGTACTAGTTGTTCATTTTCCCTTCTGTATCTTCAACTTTCTCTATTCTAGATCCTTACTGTTAGTTTTCAAATTAGATTCAGATATCTCGCATCTTGAAACAAGCAAGGAAGCAAACAATGAGCAACAATGATAGCAATCAAACTGAAAACAATCCTCTTGTGACCACACCTCATCCTTTTTGGGGTGCTGCCTACATTTCTCTTTTTGCTCACATTTCTTCTAGGAGAAATCATTCACATGTAATGTGTTTGGCAGTCCATTGACATTGCTTACCTGAGGCTGCTAGTGACTGCCTTTTATCACCTGGGCTTCCTTGTCTTGTCTTGTTGAAGCTACTCTGACTTAAAAGAAATGGGGAATTCTTGGCTTGTGTCACTGAAAATCCTGAAGTAGGACCGTAGGTGAGGCTTAATCTAGTGTCTGAAGTTTGTTTGCCAAGTACTTGGATTCTCTTCACTTCCTTGCTTTGCCTTCCATGGTTTGGCTTCATCTTTAACGTTCCTCAATGCCATTTACTCACCTTTCCACACGCCCCAGCTCTTGGACTGTCCCTGGCAGGGTCTGTGAGCTGTTCCAGACCTCACATCCTCACGTTCACCCTTCCAGGAAAGACAGAAACAATACATCATCTTTCCAGGAAAGACAGAGACAATACATTTTTCTCAGCAGCCCCAGTGGATACCATGCTCTGTGTCCCATTGTCTCTGCTGGGGTTCCTGCCCATCTCCAAAACCAGTCAATCAGTCACTCTGGCCAGATGAGGATTGACAGGCCAGTTGTGGCCCATCTTTAGAGCTGTGGGTGGGATCAGTACATTCAGATCACATGACTAAGAGTGGGGAAAGAGTTTCTCAAGGTGAAGTTGGGGTGCTATTACAGAAAGAGAGGAGAGGGTCTTAGGCAGAAGCAGTGGTGGCCACTGTCTTTGCAATGGTCATAACTTATTCCTTCTTTACACTCGACTCTGGCTATTGGCTCCCTTCTGTTGTGGTATCTCTAACTTCCCTGATTCTCTGCACATCTCCTGCATCTTACTTCACTTTCTTCTGGGGGTTCTTCTTAATCTAGCTTAACAAGTAAGCACTGGTTTCCTCAGGCTGCAACTCTTTCGTCTGGTTCCTTGCTCTCTTTGGTTACTTTTATCATCTATATCTTCTCAGCTTTTGCTCCCAGATTAATGGAAGGAGGCTACTACTCTTAGAAAATTGTGTCCTGAAAATGTGTCAGGTGGTTACACGTACAAAAGTCAAATATATTCTAGAAGCATTGGGATATGTGTGTAAGAAAATGGTTATAGAGCCCCTAATTACCGCTCTCTTTTTAGATATTATCTTCAACTACTAGATGTTTCCCCAAATGTTTACCTGTTTTCCTTAACTTATGGTTTTTTTCATAATGGGTCATGTGTTCATCAGCATAAATCCAGTGACTATCTGGACATGCTTAATAATTTCTGACTTTAATGATGCCTATATTTCTTATTATTATTGTCAGCACCTTGTCTGTCTTTCTTTGCCTTTTTTCTTTTGGTTAATAAAACAGTAAGCCTAAAATGTAATATACCCCAGTAACCAAACAATTACCTACACATTGTGAACATATTGCTGCTACAGCCAGAACTGAACATCTGGCTGATAAGCACTGTCATCACATGATTGCTCAGAATATTCATTCATCTGCTGAGGAAACAAAGTCCATATTTGGCATATGAAAAGTGACTTGTGGGTTTTACTGTACAGAGGTGAAATGGGTGAGGGTTTATTGCAGCCTATATTTCCAGCCTCCCGAGTGTATCTAGTTGCCTCTGAGACATCTCCACAGAAATGTCTTCAAGGGCATCTCATCTATCCATCTGTCTTGTGTCTTCCTCCTCAGGTAGAGATACCATCTCCCTCCCCAACTGTTCAAACAGCTGAAACCTGAAATTATCCCTGACACGACCTTTGTTTTCATCCATGCACCTTGCTGATTTGATACCCTACTCTCTCCATCCCTGTTGCCCCTTACCCTAGCTCAGTCCTGGGTCATTTTTTTTTAAAGATGTATTTATTTTTATTTATGATAGACACACACAGAGAGAGAGAGAGAGAGAGACAGAGAAAGAGGCAGAGACACAGGAGGAGGGAGAAGCAGGCTCCATGCCGGGAGCCTGACGTGGGACTCGATCCCGGGACTCCAGGATGGCACCCTGGGCCAAAGGCAGGCGCCAAACTGCCGAGCCACCCCGGGATCCCCCCAGGTCATTTTTTAACTGATCTGCTCAATCCCGGAAGCCATTGCACAGGTCTTCCTTCTTTCATCCATCTTCTGTATCAGAGGTCAGCAAACTATAAAAGGCCAGATAGTAAATACTATAGACTTTGCTGGCCACATGGTCTCCATCATTACTCTGCCTTTGCAATAGCAGTCACTGATACTGTGTAAACTGATGGATATGACTGTGTTCCTACAAAACTTTATGAACACCAAAATTTGAATTTCATATAATTTTCATGTGCTACAAAATATTACTCTTGTTTTGCTTTTTAAAAAGACATTAAAAAATGTAAGAGCTATCCTTAGCTGGAAGGCCACACAGGCTGTATTCTACAGGCTGTATTTGCTGACCCAAGTTCTGCAGGGTTACCAGAATGAGCTAACCAAAATATAAATCTAAACATTTCATTTGCATGCTTAAACCCATCATCAAAGGTTTGCCTACAGGGGCCAAAAAATAAGGGTTTTCTTCCTTGAAATGGTCTGTTAATTCCTTCATGATCACAGGTCCAGACTCATATTTCACCAGCACAAGTCTCATACTGCACTCTTCAGAATATTGGTCTTCTTACGGTTTCAGGCCCACACTGAGCTGTTTCTTTCTGGGGCCTTGACCTCTCTTCTTGGAATGTCTTCCCCTTTACATTTCTTCTATTTTCCTTTTTCACAGTGCATTCAAGTTGAGTTGTTGGTTTGCCTGCTCCATTAAGAAGTTTGTTTCCTGCTGGCAGGACCATGTATTATTCTACTCTGTGTCCCTATCATCTCACTTCTAGCCTGGTGCCCTACTAAAGGAGGTCCTCAGTAAATATTTGCTGAATGCATGCATGCATACATGCTTGTATGAATGAATGGACAAATGAATAAGTGGAATGGAATAGTTAAATTAGCCAGTTGAGCTATTTTGCTAACAACCCCTGACCAAAGTATTGGTGAGTTCACAGGTTGAAACCAGTACAGGCAGTTTTTAATATAGGAATGGGTCAGTTTCCAAAAGTTTGTTTGTAGGTTTGTTCAGAACTTGGAACACATTTCCCCATATAAATGATGTAAATTATGCTTAAGTGTTCACCCTTGTTCACAAATGATTATTTGACGCATCATGCCTGAAATACTGTGGAATTGCATTTTTTTTAGAATTGATATTTTTATATATTAGAAAATAAAAACTGAGGGGTCACCTTTTAAATGTCATTAAAATATTATCAGCCCATGACTCATCTCAAGAAACTGTTTCCTTGGCATTATGTAATATTTTAAATAAAACCAACACTGAATGCTGGGGTACTTGGGTGGCTCAATTGATTGAGCATCAGACTTATGATTTTAGCTCAGGTCACCATCTCCGGGTTGTGAAATCAAGCCTGAGTTGGGTTCCGGGCTAAGCTCCCAGCTCGGTGGGGAGCCTGTTTGAAGATTCTCAACCTCTGTCCTTCCCCTTGCACTCTCTCTAAAATAAATAAATAAATCTTTTAAAAAACAACAACACTAAATGCTGGTGAAAGTTTAGTATGGATAAAGAAGGCAGAGAGATTCTGGAATATTCTATGGGAAACCAAATGTTTTGAGGACATTATTTCTTGACTCTTTTTGTTATCACTTCAAAACCCACAGTTTTCTTTGTCATCATAAATGTTATTAGAACTTCTTTTGGGCTCATCAGAAAAGATTATGTCCATTTTTGACTTAGATGTAAATGATACCATTTTGCCATTTAAGAGGCAAAAAAAAAAAAGCAAAAAACCCTTAACCATTTACTTCTACCTTCTTTAGAAAAATTCATTTTTATCTCATCTTAATCTTTTCTTTTGCTTTAGAATTATTGTTCTTTTTTCTTCCCGTTTCCTCCTCATTTTTCTCTGATTCATCACTATTTTTCTTGTGGTATTTAATTTCCTTGTAACTTGACTATGAGATCACCATTGTGATCAATGATTAAATGCCTAGCTTCAAGTCACTTTCATTTATTAATTGAATTGTTTATTAAATCTTTCCTCTTATGACATGTATTTATTAAAAAACTTTCTAAATCTAAAGCAGAAGGCCATGTTCTGTATCACTTAGAGGAAACAGTGTGGACAAAGGGGAGTTAGTAGGCATGAAAGGAAGTTTGAAGAGCACAACAAGGCTTGGTGTTCAGAAACTGTGAAGATGTAAGTCTTGGTAATAGGATATACTCGCTGTAAAAAAAAAAATCCTAACATTATAGAAAGTGTTAATGTAGAGAACCTTTCCTCCTAAACTCCACCATTAACATGAGATATATACATCCAGATTTTTTTCATGTGTACATGAACATGTATTATTATTTTTTTTATTTATTTATGATAGTCACGAGAGAGAGAGAGAGAGAGAGAGAGAGAGAGAGAGAGAGAGAGGCAGAGACACAGGCAGAGGGAGAAGCAGGCTCCATGCACCGGGAGCCTGATGTGGGATTCGATCCTGGGTCTCCAGGATCGTGCCCTGGGCCAAAGGCAGGCGCCAAACCGCTGCGCCACCCAGGGATCCCTGAACATGTATTATTAATAATTATTCTTACCAAATTGGGATCATATCTCATGAAATCAAATATTCTTAAATGAAGATGCATCATGCATCACTATTTTATGAATCACTAAAGAAAAGAAGAAAACTTTGCCAATTTAACTTTGACACACTGTACCAGGTATGTATGTTGATTATCTTTCCATGTCTGCTCTCCACTATTCTCTATCTGCTCTCTGACCTGGAAGGCTGGTCTATATGGACTGTGTCAATTTCTGCTTGTTCTCTGTCTTCCGGTTAGGTGTGGCCAGTGGAGAACCTCTACATGAGATCCATCAGAGGGAAATAAAAGAGGGAGGAAGGATGATTTAATCACCTAGCTCTTCCCAGGGTACCTATATGTTCATCTTGACAGAAGGGTGCTTTCTTCACAAACTCTTTTAAAATTTATTTTAAAATTCCAATGTAATTAACATACAGTGTTATATTAGTCTCGTGTACAATATAGTGATTCAACAATCCTATACATTACTTAGTACTGATCATGGTACTTGTACTCTTAATCCCATTCCCCTACTTCACCCACTCTCCTCACCCACATCCCCTCTGGTAACCACGACTTTGTTCTCTATAGTCAAGAGTCTGTTTTGTGTTTGTCTCTTCATTATACTCTCTGGATACATCCATTTTGTTGCAAATGGCAAGATTTCATTCTTTATGGCTGAGTAATATTCTATTACAAATATGTGTATTTATATAATATATATGTGTATATACACATATGCACACATACATACATACACACCATATCTTCTTTATCCATTTGTATATCGATGGACACTTGGGTTGTTTCCATGTTTTGGCTATGGTAAATAATGCAATAAACATAAGGGTGTATATATATATATATTTTTATTTACTTATGATAGTCACAGAGAGAGAGAGAGAGAGGCAGAGACACAGGCAGAGGGAGAAGCAGGCTCCATGCACCGGGAGCCCGACGTGGGATTCGATCCCGGGTCTCCAGGATCGTGCCCCGGGCCAAAGACAGGCGCCAAACCGCTGCGCCACCAAGGGATCCCGTATATATATTTTCAAATTAGTGTTTTCATATTTTTTTAGGTAAAGACCCAGCAGTGGAATTTTGGATCATACTATAATTTTATTTTTAATTTTCTTGAGGAATGTCCATGCTGTTTTCCACAGGGGCTGCACCAGTTTGCATTCAAGGTGGCAAACTTTTATTTACATGATTGAGTCTTTCCTTCTTTGGTTCCATCTTTACCTTTATATTTGATTCCCTTATTAAAGCTTCCTCAAATTACCCTGTTTTGAGTATGTCATCTGTTACCTTTTGGGACTTGGACTCATATATAAGTGGTTGATTGTAAAATGCATCCTAATTTCTGAGCTTAAGCTCTTGGAATTGATGCTATTTGGCCATTTTTTCCCCTCACCTTAACATCTGTGTTGGTATGTTAGCATGAAGACTTGCATACAAATGTTCACAGTAGCATTATTCATAATAGCAGAAAAATAGAAACAGCCTAAATGTTCATCAGCTGGAAAATGAACAAGCAAGTATGGTATATCCATATAATGTAATACTATCCAACAATAGAAAGGAGTGAATTCTGAAGCATGCTTTATCATAGATAAAACTCAAAGAAAATTATACTAAGCGTAAGAATCCAGGCACAGAAGATCACACAGTGTGATTCCAATTGTATTGAAGTGTTCAAAAAGTCAAATCAGTGGAGACAATTGATTAGTAGTTGCTCAGGGTTGATGAAGAGAGCAGGGATTAACTATATGGCACCATGGTTACTATGGGGATGATGGCAATGTTCTAATTCTAGATTATGGAGATTGTTACACAACTTGGTAAATAAACTAAGATTAATTGAGTCATATACTTAAAATGGGTGAATTTTACAGTATGTGAATTATACTTCAATAAAGTTGTTTTTGTACATGTTGGATGTCCTTTTATGTCAGTAGCTGTGACTATAACTGTAACCCATATGTTCAATGCTTTTGTATATAGTTTTGTTTTTCTACCATGCAATACAATACACAACCCCATTCCCTTTCCACATTCCCTGCCCCAATCCCAAATAATCTATTTGCATAAAAGTGCTGAAAGTGCTATAAATCCTATCAAAGATTCTACAGGGAAGAGTTAGTATCCATAGCAGAGAGATCTAATGTCCCGAGTCTCTCCAGGTCTCACCTCCAACCAGCAGCTCCTGCATCCATGGAAAATTTCCCCTCCATGTAGTGCCAACATGGGGTGTCCTGCCCTTCCCTTTACTCCCTTCTCCTCCCCTACTTCATTGCCCTCCCTTCTCTGCCTTTCCTTCCTTCACTGTCTCAGGCAAATGCAATATAGATCATGCTTACTGCAGAATAATTCTCTTTGGGGTTGGAGTATTCTAACTAGTTGCTAAGAAAAATAGGATTATCTTTATATTATTACTTTCCTTATTCTGTTTAATTGCTACATGGTATTTCATCTTATGGATGAAATAAACTTTTTAAAAGTTTTCTTTTGAACAGTTTCCTTGTGTAGTCCTGTATATTCACATGAGAATGTTAGGGATCCCTATTGTTGAATTTAGCTTAGATTTAGATTAGATAATACTTATCCACAGGGTTTACCCTGTGCCCTCCCACATTGCCAAGGATAATCAAAAATTGACTGTAATAATTTATACTTTGATTTGGAACGTGTGATTAATGATATATAATATTATCTCCTGTTAATTGGTGTTTTCAATAAATGGTCTGAGTTAAAAGTTGTTTCCAGAGCTTATTTTATTTTATTTTTTTTAAATCTTTTTTTTTTAATTTTTATTTATTTATGATAGTCACACACACACACAGAGAGAGAGAGAGAGAGAGAGGCAGAGACACAGGCAGAGGGAGAAGCAGGCTCCATGCACCGGGAGCCCGATGTGGGATTTGATCCCGGGTCACCAGGATCGCGCCCTGGGCCAAAGGCAGGCGCCAAACCGATGCGCCACCCAGGGATCCCCCAGAGCTTATTTTATAACCAGAAGGTAAACTTTTCATTTATCCCATTGATTTCCTATAGCAATAAAAAAAAGGCATTGAAATTTGTCTTATGAATTTGAACTGCAGTTGGATTTAATGTAGCTGTGTAATTTAATTAAAATGCCTACTATGCTGGGTAAAAGCAGTATATTAGAAGAATCCTTTATAGTTCTCTGCCCTCAAGGACTTGTAAGGCTAATAGAAAGTCAGACATGTAAAAACCTAACCTATAAATGATCCAAAGTAAATGTCAGGAGCCTGACAAGGCAGGAAGAAATAGAAGGAACTCCCTAATCAGTTGGCATGTAAAGCTATTCTAGTTGAAAGTGATTTGGGAAGTATAATTTAAAATAATTTTTTAAAGATAAATTAACATAATAAAAAAGTTGGATCTGAAAGAGACCTTTGAAATAAACCTAATCAGTGCCATTATTTTATAAATGGAGAAACTGAGGTGTACAGTGATAGAGGTGACACAGATTGGAGTAAAGGAGCCAGGACTTGGGATGAAAATGCACAGATTTCTTTAGGACTGCAGCTTCCTCCAGTAATGTGTTAGACCATGTAAAGGAAGCTAAATTAAGTTAATGAAAATGAGGCTAATTAAGTTAATGAGAAAGATATGGAGTCTTTGCTCAGGAAATCTATCAAACCAACAGTGAGTGGCATGGTAGCATCTGGGTGTAGAAATAGGGGTTCCTGGCAGAATTCCTGAGCTATATGGTTTTAGTGTTGCTTTCATGGAACCCTGGACTGTCATCATTGAAGTAACCCCCAACACTCATTGAATTTCTCTTTAAAATTCTATGTTGAATTTAAATTTTTAAAATTTTGGTGCCACTTCGCAACTCTTATCAAAATGAGCAACCGTATTAGCAAACCCCAGTCCTTACTAGAACCCTTTTTTTCCCTCCCTGTCTTCCCATTGGCATATGATAGCTCAAAACACTTAAAAGGGGATACATTTGCATCTTCACAAAGCTACACTTGCTTTATCAGTTATCTGTCATGGCATAACAAAACATTCTGATACTAGGTCACTTAATACATGTTTATTGTTAATCACAATTCTGTGATTTGGCTGAGAGATTCTTCTAGGCTAGTCTGGTAAGACTTCTAGTCTTACCTATCTGGGTCCTTCACTGGGATAATTGGAATAGAATGCTGCTCTCTATGGCCCCTAGACCTCAGCAATGCTAGCCCACATTCTTCATGTGGCAATAAGCCCCAGTTCTTTTTTTTTTAATTTTTAAATTATTTTTTATTTATTTTTTATTGGTGTTCAATTTGCCAACATATAGAATAACACCCAGTGCTCATCCCATCAAGTGCCCCCTCAGTGCCCATCACCCAGTCACCCCCACCTGCCCACCTCCCTTTCTACCACCCCTTGTTCGTTTCCCAGAGTTAGGAGTCTTTCATGTTCTGTCTCCCTTTCTGATATTTCCCACTCATTTTTTCTCCTTTCCCCTTTATTCCCTTTCACCATTTTTTATATTCCCCAAATGAATGAGACCATATAATGTTTGTCCTTCTCCAATTGACTTTTTCACTCAGCGTAATACCCTACAGTTCCATCCATGTTGAAGCAAATGGTGGGTATTTGTCATTTCTAATGGCTGAGTAATATTCCATTGTATACATAGACCACATCTTCTTTATCCATTCATTTTTCGATGGACACCGAGGCTCCTTCCACAGTTTGAAGCCCCAGTTCTTAACAACCACTTTTTAAGCCTCTGCTTGTGTCACTTTTGTGAATGTCTCATTGGCCAGAGCAAGTTGCATGGCCAAGCACAGATTCAAGGAGTACATGGACTCTATGCCTTGGTGGGAAGAATGGCAAGATCACCTGCTTGTGCTTGGGATACCATGTGGTACTTTTTGTTTATAGAGGGAAGGAAGACTCTACTTGGTGGGAAATTCTCTAAATACTGGAATGAGATTCAGATGGCAGTTGGGCAAAAAGGACAAATGTTCATGACAGTGTTTTCTGGCACAGTATTGCAGTAGCAGCCTAGATGCCATGGAGCACAGTCATACTGGAGTATCTGGGTGTTATCTAAGCTCAGAGAAACTAGGAGGAGCAGGCAGGGTGTCCAGATGGTTGGAGAGAGCCTCAGGATGTGGGCCTCATGGACAAAGAAGACCAGAAGAAAAACAAGTGTCCTCATGGCCTGAGTGTTGCCATGGTTAGCCCCAGTGTCTAGGAGACAGATGGAGCCTGAACTATACCCATAGATCCTTAAGAGAGCATGTTGGAATGATGCCTGTAGAGAAGAGCTATGCCTGAAGCCCTTCTCATTACCATCAGACTTAAGGATCCCCAGGATGGCTCATGGCCAAGCATCTACTCATCTTCCAACAGGACTGCCATCTTATACCTGAAGACTTTACTTGCTCACCTTCTTTACATGGAGTGGACACCCTGTTTCAACAACCAAGGATACTTTAAGTCCCCTTTTTCTCTACCTCAAAAGTAGAGTGTGGCATTCTGGACAGCCAGGAAGATGGTAACATTCATGAGGTGGAAGCATCTGCACTTGGGTAAATCTGAACAAATCACTTTGGGATTTTATTCATTGGCTATTTGCCTCCCACCACCCTACCACACTAAGGCTTTGCATTTAGATAGGAGGAATATATGGCTATTGTTTTTTAAGTCTACTAATGTGCCTTAGGGAAAGGAGAGTAGGACAAAGTTACCCGAGTGAGGTTTTTTCCTCTGGTAGGGCAGGAAGGGCAGATTTCTCTAATTAAATTTGGAAAGAAAAGTTTCCAGAGAAAAAGAAAGATTTCTGATGATAGGCCTGACATTTATTGAAGGCTACCTATGCATAATACTGGACAGTATATAGGAAAGAGTGTTTCATTTAATCCCAAAATAACACTAAAAATTTATGTAGGGGTGTCCTCATTGTTGGTGAGGAAACAGGCCATGAACACCCCAGCTAAACACCCCAAGTGTACCGATTGAACTAGGGTGAAGATGAGCCTTGTGTTTTCCATCGTGACTCTCTGGGAAAGCAGGGAGGAGACATTTGGATGGGGTGGAGTTATTATTGTTGAGCTAGGACTGAGGTAGCTTTGGAGGGGGGTCTTGCTATTTGCCCATAATCCTCCCCCATCCACACCCTCTCCTTATGTACGGCCCCTGAGGGTCCCCCATCCTGTTCCCTGTCTCCAGATTTCAGTCTCTGTTACCCACTGACCTCTGCAGCTCAGCTTGAACAGGTAACCTTTGGTAACTTAGAGCTGAAGGAATCTCTAAATCAGGTATCTGTCAAGTGGCAAAGAGATTGTTGTTCCAGGTCCAAGAAGATGACATGGGCTCATAGAGAAATGTCAAGTTTAAATTTCAAGCCTACTTTCTCATAGAAATGCTATGACATGGGTAGTTCATTTCTATTGCTAGAAATTTATTTTAAATGATGGTTTTTAAAAAGGCTTATATTTCTTCTCTATGGGAGTTTGTATCCTAGGTTAAAAACTAGAGAGACATAACAAATAGGGTTTCCAAATAATTTATCATCCAAACTGAGCACTTTTGAGAGTGGAAGAACGTGCTATTACTAATACCCAGGACTACAGATAAACAGGGATGTATAGCTACTCTACATAAGGGAATTAGGACAAAACACCTTTGAAAGCTGGGGACTACTTGCACATATTTTATGATTTGATGACAAGTTGTTTTAGGTAGTGTCTTAATAATTTTAAAGAAAATACATGCACGTCTCCTGGGCAAACTTCTAAAGAGTGAAAGGAAAAGTAACTTTTTGGCTTGCTCGTTATTAATAGCCTCTGTGCTTTCAAATTGCCAAAGTTTCTCTTGTCTGGTTCGCACATTTGGATTCTGTCTTTCATACTGAACATTTGCAAACCATCCAAATATAAACATCTTTAATGAAGCAGTAAGATACTGAGGTGAAACAATGTCCAAGGTGTGAATTATTGCACCATCCATAATTCAGACTGAAGTGTGACTTTTTGTGATTGCAAGAATGGCTGTTTGCCAAGTTGTATAACAAAAAACCTTGGTAATTACAGCCTTAAATAATTCATATTATCTCTAAATATCTATTTTTAAGTTGGTAGAAACTGTAAAATAAAAATCCAAATAGTAAAACCTCATCTTCAAATTTTTAAGTTTATTTAAATAACTAATGTTTATGCTGGATAGCCGAAAAGATGTTTGTTTCTTTTCTTAGTGACTTTTAAGAATATTATTAATGGATAATGGATGGGGGTTATATAACTGAAAAATGTCTTTAGTGAAAGGCTTCTAATAAATAGTTATATGTCAGGAAGAATTCTATATACTAGAAAATGATGTGTCAGAATTTCTTCAGAATTTCTTTAGGAAGTTTGAGTTTATATTTTCCTGTTTTTAATCATAGTTAAGCTGTGATTCCTTTGACATGAGTTATTTGCACTTACAAGTTTGGAAAACCTAAGGTATATAGAGGACAAGCTCTAGGCAAAACCATGAGATAGGTAAAATTCAACAACACTCGACAGTTATATGTTTGTTTTCAGCAACCTAAGCATTAGATGCTCCTAGCTCCAGATTTTTCTATCTATCTCCCCTCTGCTCCCCAACTGTTCCTTATCCCAAGTCTTTGTCTCAGGCTTCTGATCTGTACTCCACGTAAAGGCTGATGAGTGATGCTAGTTCACGTTGTCTCCTATGCCATCGCTGCCACCTTCTCCTCCTCCTCCTCCTTCTTTTTTACTTTGTAAGATATCCTTTAGAAAAGAGACTTAGTGTGAGTAATTATCTAAGGCACCATGGCAAAATCAGGTATGGGGCAGGAATTTTGGTGTCCAGGGGTGTCTTTATCAGCCACCCCTCAGATCTCCTTTCATGAATGTCTAGGCCACCTACTCACCTCTCATTAGGCAACTGACCAGAGTCATTGGTTTGCTTGGAAATAAGAACATACCTTTAAGAATAAGAAACAGTCCCATGAAAAGATTTACTGAAATGTGGGGCTTTTGAGAAAAAACATAGTGATTTTTGGCTTCACTCAATAAATCACTATATTTCCCTGAAGGTAGTGATAATCAATGTGCTTTGACTCTCTGCTTCAGCAGGAAGAATGGAGGAGGAAATATTTCACATTGATTTGTCTCATCCAGGATCCAAGCTGCGATGGGAGTTAGTGAATTCTGAAGAGTGGCTGATATATCTACTGGAAACTTTCAGTATTCAGAATACTCCTGTCTTTCTGTCACATAGCTTATTCAGTACTGCTCTTTTTTTTTTCCCCTCTGTACCAGCTGCACTGTGTGAGAGAGAGAGAGAGAGAGAGAGAGAGAGAGAGAGAGAGAGAGAAAACATGAGAGGAGAGGGGCAGAGGGAGAGGGAAAAGCAGACTCCCCCCTGAACAGGGAGCCCAATGTGGGGTTCCATCCCAGGACTCTGGGATCATGACCTGAGCCAAAGGCAGACGCTTAACCAACTGAACCACCCCGGTACCCCTGCTTGTATCTGTTTTATAAATTTAGCTGTGTGTAAAATTTCTCTTGACCATGGTTAACCAAAAATGGTGAGCTTTTGGTCTGTGTGAAGTGATTAGCTCCAAGTGTTCCAACTAGTTAATGGCAGGGATAGGTGTGAAACGTGCCTCCTGATCCTCTGGCTTTCCTGTCTTATTTTGTTAAAACTTATGAAAAGGAAACCAAGACATAAGCTGCCAACCAAGAAATAAATAGAATCATGAAGAGACTATTCATAATGAAGAAATAAGCCTTTAAAATTTTTTTAATTGAAGTGTAGTTGACATATATTAGCTTTAGGTATACAACATAGTGATTCAACAATTTATATACGTTATACATTATGAAATGCTCACCATGAAAAGTGTAGTTACCATCTGTCACCATACAAGGTTATTACAATTTTGTTGACTCTGGTCCCTGTGCTGTACTTTTCATCTCCATTACTTACTTGATAACCAGAAGTTTGTACCTCTTGATCCCCTTCACCTATTTTTGCCCATCCCCTCAACCCTTCCCTTGGGCAACTACCTGAAAAAAATAAAAACACTAATTCAAAAAGATACATGCCCCCCCCCAGTGTTCATTGCAGCATTATTTATAGTAGTCAAGATATGGAAACAACCTAAGTGTCCATCAATAGATGAATGGATAAGGAAGATGTGGTGTGTATAAACACAATGGAATGTCATACAGCCTCAAGAAAGAATGAGATCTTGCCATCTGCAGCAGTGTGGTTGGACCTAGAGGGTATTATGCCATGTGCAATAAGTCAGATAGGGAAAAACAAATACCATATAATTTCATTTATATGTGCAATCTAAAAAACAAATGAACACATGAAAGAAAAACAGAAATAGACTCAAATACAAAGAACACACTTTTTCTAAACATTTTTAGAAAAAGCTCATCTTCATTGAATTTGAGAATATAAATGAGAACACTGGTGATTTTTTTTTGTTTAAGTCTGTCAAATTGGCAAAGAAGATTAACAGTGGATAAGCAGAATATATTGAGATTAGAGTTCTCATCATGTGCTTTGGGGGCCATGTTTATGTAGAAAGCTTGCAAAATATTTGAGATAACATTCACCCTATCAACTGGTAAAGTCAGGTGTAGCCTAGCAGATGTGTTTAGAAGTCATATCTCTTCTGACCGGTCCGTGTGTGCTTGCTGACTAGGGGATGTTCATGCTGTGCAGGATTAAAATGTGTTACCTGTCACTCCCCAATATAGCTCAACAGCTTCTCTTCTAGAAATCAGTGCTAAGAAAATAATTTTAAAGGTGGTAAAATAAATATGAATAGAAATGTTTTTTTTTGCAGTATTTTTTAGTGGAAAATCACCTCTACCCTAAATGCACAACAGTAAAGGAAAAGTTAAGCAAAGTGGTAATGTCTGTATGGTGAAGTATTAAAATTAAGTTTACAAATTTTTTTGAGAAGTATTAAAACAATTTTAATATACATTAGGTGAATAGAGCTTCATATAAAATACAGGCTGGAGTGGTTTCAAAGAATGAATAGATACATGGAGTGCCTGGGTGGCACAGTTGGTTGAGCATCTGACTCTTGGTTTCAGCTCAGGTCATGATCTCAGGGTCATGGGATTGAGCCCCACATCCAGTTTCATGCTCAATGTGGAGTCTGCTTAGGACTGTCTCTCCCTCTCCCTCTGTCCCTCCATCCCACGCTTGCATGCTCTCTTTCTCTCTCTCTCAGATAAACAGATCTTAAAAAAAATATGAATATATACAGAGATGTCTGGAGAGAATAACCTAAAATGCTATGATTATCTCTGGGCAGTGAGATCATGAGTGATTGTTAATTTCTTCTTTGATTTTTAAAATATTTCCCCAATTTCCCATGTTGTGTATGTGTTACTTTCTTAAGAGGGAGAATGAATTTTTTTTTCTTTTTGATAAGTCCACCGAAGGTGTCACCCAAATCCAGGTCCTGGGTTATTTTCTGGTATAACCCAGGCATGATGAAAGAGCTGCTGGTCTATCTTCCACTGTGCTGTTTTGATTCTGTGACTAGAGAGATTTCTACACGTCATTTGTTGTTCATCATGCTCCTAGTTGTCTGCTGGCAGCAATTGCTCCCTGAATCTTTCAAGTTAGCATCAAGGAACTCTGACTTTATGTGAGGGAGAGTATAATGGCAGTGTCAGGTCTCAAAGAGGATACACAAACATAAGGACGGACACTTTCTTCTAGTTCACAAAAAGGAGAAGCCCTGGGTTTCAGTCCTGGCTACCTCATTTCCTATCTATGCAACTGAGATCAAATTTGGAAACTCTCTACACCTCGGTTTTGTTTTTTTTTTTTTTTTCATCTGCCAAATGAGAATGATGATACCTCCTTTACAGTGTTGTTAAAACAAGAAAAGACAGGTAATACGGATAACATAATGCATGATATTGATGTAAAAGACACCTCAACCTGTGTTTGTTATATTGCTTCACTTCCTCTGGGCCTCTTCTCTTTATTATGGGAGTTGTTTAAGGGGGGAAGGTACCAAGGTTTTGACAATGTACTCCTTATCCGGTACAGTGGAGAATTGGGTAGATGAGTAGATCTTTCCGGCAATTCTAAAAGAACAACAAATGGGCTGTTGATGTTTTTCAGGTGCTGTGGGCTGCTGTGGTTAAGAACCTCATGTACGTTTCCGTGTGTGTCTCAAGGAATATATAAAAATTACAGTCATTTGTCTTCAACTTTTTATTATGTTATTTGTGACTCAGAGAAGGCGCCCAGCACCAAGTGAGTTCCAGAGCTGCCAAGGAGCCATTTCTTTTGTGTCTTCTCACTTCACTGCCCAGTGCCCTAAGTCTGTCTCCATTTTTGCCCTTCTAGAAAACCAGTGTCAAAATCCCATCCTCCATGTCAGAAAGAGTGACACCATTAATAAATTTTGATGTTCCCTTTCTTAGATGCATTTGCCTCTAATTAGAAGGCTTGTAGCTAAGAATATGGGGTTCTGATTGAGGAATTTTAAGGTCCAGTTAGCAAGAGAGACTTTCGGATATAGGGAGACCATCTAGAAAGGCCTTGAAATAACTTCTGAGGAAGCCTCCTGTTTGGACTATTGACTTTTTTAAAAGAAGGAAGGAATGCTGGTCTCAGAAGCCTCAGGTGGTCAGGGAGGGCCATTAGTGTCGGTGGGTCATTCTCCAGGTCTCATTTCTCTGTGCTCTTGGCTTAAGTTATTTCACTTCTACAAATGTCACTGGCCATATTTGCTGTGAAGACTATCAGGTCAGGTAGAGATCCTTGCAGGCCCGAGTGCTTATGTTGGAAGAACCTAATATGAAGTCAGGTCAGATGCCAATGTATAAATAAAATTCAAATGACTCATTAAGTATTGAAAAATGGAATCAATGTTTATTGCCTCCTGGAACCTAGCCTGGGAACCTGAATGAGAGGTTGGTACACACGTCTAGGGATGAAGGAACCACAGCACGGGATTTAAACACCATTAATTCCAAAGGAACAATTAATTTAAAAGCGTGGTTAATTCATGGTTTACAGACTTTGCAGCAAATGCATTAAAAGGAAAGTAGTAGCAGATTTATAAAAATGTCACTTAAATAATTTATAATATATGTACTAATCTTTTCTTGCATAATCCAATTCTTTTTTCTCTCTCTTGATCCTCACTGAGGTATTGTTTCAGAACAGAATGTGTAGTTATATACCCTATGTCTTTTAGGAATTAAATATTTTAAGTTGAAAGAATTATATATATATTTTTGCATTCCATTTTGTCCTCAGATTTTCTGGAACTCTTTTTTTTTTTATTTTAAATCAGTGAATTGAAAATTGTCTCTGTATTTTCCTTGGGATGTCCAAGCAATGTATTTGGGCTGAGGTTTACAGGTTGTATTTTCTAAGTAGATGCAGTACATGAGGGTGTTTCACTTCCTGATAATAAGAACTCAAATGCTTCTTATTGTAATATGAAGTAATTCACATGTTACTCCTTTATACTTTGTGTATTTGTATCTACCTTCATTTTACATGGACAAACTATTAATTGATTTTTCTTCTAGAGAGATGCCCTTGCACGAAAAGTTCTTCATGGTCTTACCTACTTATGTAGAATTTCCTCAGAGATCCAAATATATCAAAATAAGTATGAGGGTTATAAATGAGAAAGAGATGTGGAGATCTGAGTGTTTTTTAAATTTATATGAGTGTTTAGGTTATTTTTCTATATGTAAATGGGTACTCAGACTAACGTTTCTATCTTTTGCTAAAGGCTTAAGAATATAATCATTTGAAATAAGGATCCTTCTGTATTTTCCAGTGGTGAATTTTGGGTATAAAATTTTTCAATAACATTTATTGAACATCTCACCCTTCAGGAATCACTCCTTGTGTTAAAACTGTATAGCTCCTAAATATAGTAATACACTTACCTGTAATTAGAATATCATGAACATCTGAAAGACTTTTTTTTTTTGAAATTTGCTTATGCCCCACCTCTTTTCAAAAAGACTGTGAAGCTATTTACAAAAAGAAAAGAAGACCTATATGGGATGATTCATAAATAAGAGGAGTTAGGGGCACGTTAGTAGGGAGTGGGGCTGTGACAATATAGCAATAAAATAGTAGAAAACTGAGTGCTAAAGTGAGGTTTGAGCAGAATTGCTGAGGACTTTATTCCCTGAGCCTTTTCTGGAATTTATCCACTTAAAAGAAATACTTGATTTTCCCATTCTGTTTTGGGTGATTTTTCAGTGACACCGGTTTGCCGCTCCACCTCCCATCCTTTGCCAGACTTGAAGATAAGGTAAAAATAGGAAGTGAGTTCTTGCTGATATGTAGACAGATTTAGATCGAAGGTTAGGAAAGGAGAGTCCGTGGCAGAATGTGGCCCGTGGCAGCTGTGTTCTGTTAGGCCTACGTAGTATTAAGAAAAAATAACTGAGTTAACATTCAGAAATGAGAGGATTGCATGTAAAAATTCAGACTCTCGGCTTCTCTCGGAAAGCTGAAAGAGCAACTGACCATCCAGCCTTCTCTCCTGCATGACAGCAATCAGCCCCTGCTCTCCAGATGGATTTGTGCTCCTCTCATCTGCCTAGCCTTGGCGGGCATTTGTGAGTAAGACCCCTGACTCAGGCAGCCCTGCTTGCAGAGAGCTTGCAGTCTTTCTAACAGTGAGTGGGGGTAATTATTGCATGCCTGAGTGTGTTGAACAGAGGCTTTCATATAGTGTTTGCCTTTCTAGAGATGTCCCTCACCCCTACCTGTGCGCACACAAGGCCCTTTGTACCATAGTTCATCTCAGATGACACATCCTCATTCACTATTCATTCACTCACTCACTCCTTCATTTCTCATTTATTACAAAACCTTTCTATCTTGTTCTACCGAAACTTGGGTACAGATAGTGCTATCATTGATATTTTAGAAAGTGCTTTAGAAATACTGTATTTAAGGGTTTGAGATAATGTTAGATGCTTAGACTCCACTCTGAATTCTCACTGGAAGAAACTGCTTATGTTGATTCCCCGACATGGGCACCTAATGACCTCGGTGGGCTAGAAGATCCTACACTCCTTAAGAGTTAGCACCCAGCTTACTCTTAGGGATGGAATAATGAAGAGTCTGTAGATATTGAAGGTTGGAGGTGAGCCATACTCCAGAGAAGAAAGCTCATTGATATAGTAAAAAAGACAGATGCAAGTACAAGATTATTCAAATAAATAAGAAAATCATGTGGATTTATTCCAAGTTTGAATGTGATTCACTTGAGGGACACAATTTTCTTCTCAGCTCCCAGCGTTTGGAGGCAGAGCTAAACTTCACTTTTCACAAACACTGAAATACAAGGTACCTAGTCTAAAGGGAGATGATTACAAAAAAGAAATGTTCAGCAAATCTATTAATTTTTGGAATTAGCAACATTAACAAAAATTCTTTTGGTCATTATTACATCAAATACAAGCAAATACACTAATTTCTCAACCTTTGTGTTTTTTCTTTTTTCTTTTTTTTTTAAATGACATCTACAATTTTATGCCTCAGGAGCCAGCCCTTGTCAGCCAGTTGACACTGGGGCATTTGTTCTATGTGTGGTGCTGTGGTTCCACTTCCACCTGCTAAAAACCTGTGAAGTCCAGACACTGGAGACCAAATTTTAAGCTTAGTCTACATTAAAAGACAAGGAGTTTAAAAAATTTTAGGCAGATTCCTTCCATATAGACTGCTTTTGTCATAAAGCTCTGTATCACATGATAACTTATCCATCTATGAAAGGTCACACTGGATGATGTAAGCAGTTCTCTCAGATAGCTAAAGATGAATTTTTTAAAGGATTCAACCAGCAAGAATCTTTCCTTATTCCAGATTTTGAAGTCTGCATCTGATTTTCAAATTAAGTGAATGAGGTTTATTCTATCCATTCCCTCCTCCCTCCTTCCCTCCTTCTTTCTTTCTCTTTTTTCTTTCTTTCTTTCTTTCTTTCTTTCTTTCTTTCTTTCTTTCTTTCTTTCTTCCTTCTTTTTCTTTTCTTTTCTTTTCTTTCTTTTCTTTCTTTCTTTTCTCTCTCTCTCTCTCTCTCTCTCTCTCTCCCACTAAAAATGGAAGCCTAAAGAGAGAGTTTATCATTTCTTTTAAGGTGAAGAACAGGATGAGATAGACTGAATTGTAACCTAGTTTCTCTCTAAGCAGCTTCTATGGGATCATTATTAAGTGGCTTGGGTATAACACATTTCATTTTTGAAGGCTTAACTTAAGCTATTCCCCAGACTCTGTTTTAGTGAATAAAAAATATTATCTCCATACTGTTTCAGTGAATATTGTACTTATATGTATATTGTTATGTCCATCCCTACAGAATTGAATTTAATAAATATCCCTTCCATGATGGAAAGTTATAGCATTTCAGGAGTGAATGCCTGGTATTCTAAATATGACTTACAGGTGGTTCTAACAAAAGTGTATTCACCACATACATGGGTGATGATAAATCTCATCCTTAGATAGAAGCTTGATTGCTCTCATATGGCTCCCTTTGTGTGATCTGTATGTGCTAAGTATCATGAGCACAGTCCTAGGTACATGACTTCTTAATTAAATAATTACTAATTAACAATTCATTTTCATTTTTCTATCACATTGTTTCTATGTGTGATCCCCAGTTATGAGATATTCATGGAAGTTTTTTACTTAGTATTTATAGTAGAAGTCTTTGGAATGCTCCTGCTTATGTGAATTTAGGTAGCTATTACTAAAGCACACACCCTGAACACAAGGATTTTGGGCAGAACATGGATATCTTTTTGAAGACTTTGCAGAGTGGAGAAAGGAGCTCCACTATATGTTTTAGTCCTGACTGAGACTTAACTACTTTGGGTTAAGAGCAATGTGTTGACTCCACCCAATGCTCGATCTTTGGGATGTTATATTGGGCATATGCTTGGAGAACAAGATGGGTGTGTGCTTTGGATAACTATCTCAGAGACTTTAATTCACTGTTCATGGCAGAGTGGGCTAGAGGCTTCCTGTCAGGCCAGTCACGTAGTCAGCTCATGTGCCTAAGTGGGATCCTCACGTGTGGTTTTGCAAAATGGATCCAAACATTGCAGACCTGTTAATGAATCCTGCTTCACTCATCCTAGCTAGACAAACTTTCTTGGTGCTCCTAGGAAGAGACCACCTCAGGCCTCCCTCCATGCCTCTTCAGAAAAAGAGCATAATATCCCCTCTTATATCTCCCATAATATCTCCTCTAACTTCATTGCCAACTCATATTTTTATTGATTTGAAGGTCCTGTTCAAAACTTGTGTCTTCTAAAAAGTTTTCCCACTTAGCTTTAACTCATCTTGAACACTTACCCCATTTTATCACTTTGGCCTCCTTAAAGGCAGGAATCATGTCTACTCCTGTTACTAGGTTCTCTCTATGTTACAGGAAAATTACTCTATGTTGTTGAGGGTACTTATTATGGAACCAGAGTCATTGGGGGATAGCCCAGCTCTCTGACATTTTTGTATGAGGATACTATGTCCAAGAAAAGTTAAAGTGCCATTCTGTGAATTTACTGATTGCCAATTATACAGCCAGCATTTATTTAATTTAATTTAATTTAATTTAATTTATGATTTTATTTATTTATTTATTCATGAGAGACACAGAGAGAGAGAGGCAGAGACATAGGCAGAGGGAGAAGCAGGCTCCCTGTAGGGAATCCGATGTGGGATCATGCATGACCTGAGCCACAGGCAGATGCTCAACCACTGAGCCACCCTGGCATCCCTAGCCAGCATTTATTTTAAGTTTTATTTTTATTTTATCTTTTAAGATTTTGAGAGAGAGAATGAGAGAGAGAGTGCGCATGAGCAGGGGAAGGGGCAGAGAGAGAGAGAGAGAGAGGGAGGGATAAGCGGAATCCCTGCTGAACACAGAGACTGATGTGAAGCTCGATCTCAGGACTCTGAGATCATAACCTGAGCCAAAGTCAGATGTATAAACCAGTCTGAGCCACCCAGGTACCCCAAATTTTATTTGTACTTATTTAATTTTTTGAGAGAGAGAGAAAGAGTGAGTGCTAGAGAGAGCAAGAGCACGCAAATGGAGTGGGGGTAGAGGGAGAGGGAAAGAGAATCTTAAGCAGACTCATGTCCAGGCATGGAGCCCAATGGAGGGCTCAGTCGTACAACCCTGAGATCATGACCTAAGCTGAGATCAGGAGTCAGATGCTTAACCCATTGAGCCACCTCGATGCCCCTATTTTAAATTTTATTTTATTTTTTTAAAGATTTTATTTATTTATTCATGAAAGACAGAGAGAGAGAGAGAGAGAGAGAGAGAGAGAGAGAGAGAGGCAGAGACATAGGCAGAGGGAGAATCAGGCTCCAGGCAGGGAGCCTGATGTGGGACTCAATCCTGAGACTGTGGATCATGCCCTGAGCCAGGGGCAGATTCTCAACCACTGAGCCACCCAGGCATCCCTTTAAATTTTATTTTGTTATAATTTCAGATATAACAAAGATTTCAAGAGCAATACAAAGAATTCCTTTGTACTTTTTACTTTGATTTTTCAGATGTTAACTTTTCTCCATTATTCCCTCTACTTTTTTTCTGAAGTATTTAGAGTAAGTTGTGGACATGGTGCCATTTTATTCTTAAATTCTTTAGTGTATAGCTCCTAAAAACAAGAAAATTCTCTATATAACCATAGAACAGTATCAAAATCAGAAAATTAGTATCAATACATACTGTTATCTAATATATAGACCTTAGTGATTTCACCAATTGTGCCAGGGTCATTTGGAGCAAAGGAAAATCCTAGATCACATGTAAGTGGGAACTGTGACACTAACACCCAGACCTTTCAGCTTATTCTCTTGGGTGCTTTCTGCCTCTCTACACTAAGCAACATCTTCAGATCTCACTTCTGACAACATCACAACATCATGGAGTTATCTCAAAGTCTTAGTAGACTCTGATCTTTTAAAGCTGTTTAGTAATCCAGAATCTGGGGCTAGTAATGCTGTTATTTTTTTAAAAATCAGTGAATGCAAAGTAGAAATCTTGATGTCATTCTTTATGCTTTCCTTGTGTGTGCCAAGTGTTAGAAGTCTCATTTATGAGATTAAAATTCAGAGAACTGTAGACAATGTTGACAGCACTAGAACCTTGGCGAAGAATTAACTAAGGGTTAGAGATGCCTGAAATGTGGAGATGGGACAGTCTGCTCTCTCCATCTTCCTCATTGAACATGGTGGTGATGATCTTTGACTCCAGGAGAAAGAAAATATCCAAGTGCTGAGATTTTTTTTAAATAGTTCATCACTTATAAATTAAATATTTTCCTACCTGACTACTATGATTTTCATTAATTAAATCTTTTGCTTACATACCAGTTAGAGAATCTGTATTAAATATAGTGCTGTTACAGTGATTAGGCCTAGCTGGAGACAAAGACTTACCTCTATTTCCATAGAGCTTCTTGTTTAATTTACCAGAAGACATCCCAACATGGCCTCTAGCATTAAAGAGAACATAGTAGAGCAGAATATTCAGCTGGAAAAGGGTTTGACATTATTCAAAGGTTGGGAGGACAATCACAATACCCATAAAACCAGAAAATGATACATAAATCTTTTTTTAAAGTAAAAATGTTGGCTTATTTCTCAAAATGTTTCTGTTACTTAATATTATGAGTATCAGAGCCTTTGTTCAGCACATAATGTTCAGGGTAATTTGGTAGACAGGAACTAAAGATCCTTTAAACAACTTGCTTTTATCACAATTTAATTTTATTCCTCTATTCAGGCACAGTGACATTCATTTAGTGACTTTGTTGTGGGAACATTTCTTTGCATATAATATACAGAACTGTTCAAATGTAGTGTGTTTTGGATCACTCATTATTCATTTCTTTGGGCTTCCTTGGATGGAAAAGGAGAGTCCAGCAAACAGCTTCAAATAAAAAGTCTCTGAAAGACCTGACTTCTCTTATATATACAATTGGGGAAAAAAAGACCCTTAATTTTTGGATATAGAAAGTCATTTACAACAGAGAACTAGTCTGAAGCTTTGGCAAACAAGAGAGGAGACAGAGAGAGAGAGGAAGGAGAAAGACAATTAATTGGTCTGACTTGCTTGCTATAAATTGAAACCTTTGCTATCAAGAAGGGAAGGAAAGAATGCCTCTGACCAGGCTGGTTGTGATGTTTTTACCTCATTGGAACAGATCTCAGGAGACCAGTGACTTCCTCCTATGGTTCTGGACCTCCTCGCTTCAGGCCCTTGAGATCATGTGTTCTCAGCAGTGCCCTGGAGATCCTGACCACACTCAGTCAGTGGAGGGGAGCAGCCAGACCAAGGATGGTATCTTGAAAGAAACACTTTGAAAACAACCTAGGATTTAAAGAAGAGTATGTGAAGCACCTGGGTAGCTCAGCTGGTTAAGCGTCTGCCTTTGGCTTAGGTCATGATCCCAGGATTCTGGGATGGAGTCCCACATTGGGCTCCGTGCTCAGCAGGAAGCCTGCTTCTCTCTCTGCCTACCATTCCCACTGCTTGTGCTGTCAAATAAATAAAATCTTTAAAAAAAATAAAGAAGAGGATGCAGTAGTCACAAATATGATATACATCATCCAATCTGTCTGTTAGAAAATAAGTATTTTTGTTGGGGTTGGAAAGAATTATTTAAAGGGCAGCCATGCAGTAAGGGGCACATTAATTTGCCTTGGGGGTCAGATAATCCTGAACCCAAATTCCAGTGCTGCCACATTTTTTGAAAAATTTTTAAAAGTTTTATTTATTTGTTTGACAGAGAGAGAAAGAGAGAGTCAGACAACACGAGTCCGGGGAGTGGCAGAGGGAGAGGGAGAAGCAGGCTTCCCATTGAGCAGCGAGCCCCACTCAGGGCTCAATCCCAGGATCCCAAGATCATGACCTGAGCCAAAGGCAGACGCTTCGTCGACTGACCCCTCCACCCCCACCCCAGGCACCCCAGTGCCGCCACTTTTACCAGCAATGTGACCCTCTTGGATGCGCTTTGTTAATCTCATTGATCATCATTTTGTGCACCAGGAAAATCTTACACTCATTCTGCAAGCGTATGTTGGGCCCCTATTGTGTACCAGCACTCCATCAGGCACTGAGGATTCATGGATGAGTACCATGCCCCTTTCCTGGGGGAGCTCAGGATCTCTAAGACCCACAGAGTGATGAGGCTTATGTGAGAACTTGCATGAGAGCATATGACAGGATTTCCAGCACATAGTAGGGATTAGTATGTTTTATTTTCTTTTCTTGGTGTCTTTGCAGCTTTCCATGAAAATGGGGAAATCCAAATTTTCTCAAGAATTTAGCAACTGCAGTCAGTCATTCCTATTACATCCCACGCAAAATCTCTTCTGAGAAAATGTCATGATTTGGATTTTGACCAGTGAGTTGCATTCTTCTGCGGAATTGTTGCTGAGCTGAGTCAGCACACAGGAGCTCCTAATCCAGCCTGGTGTCACTGGCCACTCATTCCCATGCGAGTCACTGCATAGTCACCTGGGGAGTCATTTCTCTCACTGGCAGGACGAGGCTTGTGGACCGAGTAGGCTGGTGTCTGGCGGTAATCGAGCTCACTTCCCATTATGCATTTAAATCAGCGCTAAATGCGTATCTGTTTCTCTCATGTCCACCTTCCCAGCTGGGGCCTGAATTCCGCTGGAGTTCCCAATGAGCAGAAACACCACTTTGGTTTCAGCCTTGATTCAATTGATTTTCTCCTCCTTCTTCTCTGCTCTGGTACTGGGGCAAACAGAGGAGGGAAATGAGGAGGAGGGCCATCTACACACCTGTCCCCTGTTTCTTGCGAAGACCCCTGATGTCTTCCGCGGGGTCAGTGTTCTCTGTGTAGCTGCTGAGCCTTGGGGTAATGTGTTGAGGCCCGGGAGGAGCCAGGGTGGCGTTGTGTACAACTGAGGCTCTGGAAGGAGAAAGAACCTTCCCGAGGGTGAGCAGCAGGTTAGTAGTCATCCCAGAACTGGAACCCTGCTCCCAGAGGCAGCTGTCTTCTACTCTGCTGCTGCCCATTGATGATATGCTGTCCACATCAATTTCCAGGCAGCCAAACGGCTCGCACCTCCTTTCTGGTCAGGTTTACCTATGGATCCCTACCTTCCTCGTCCTGTGGCCTCTCTCTGCCTCATGGAGCTCCCCGCAGTGTCTCCTGAGCTGAGACTTTCCTTTCCACCCTTCAGTGCATTCAGAGCAGTTCCAGGGAAGGATCTGAGACACACTTAGTCACCCCTGACCTTATGTATCTATTCCTCCATGCTTCTTAATAAGCATTAATCATGTCTGACAGTTTTTGATAATTCAGTGAGCAAGACACTGTGTCAGGTACTTGCATCAGAACAACTATGTGACGTACCGTCTTCCCTGTTTTCCTGAGGAGAAAGAGGAGCTGAGGGAAGTTCTGTGCTTTGCGGTTCCACGATTTGAAGCCAAGTGGTCTCATTGCAGAGTCTGTGCCTTTAAATACTGTGGCATATTCCCTTCCCAGCCTCTGCTCCCCTGTTCACCCCACCCCAGCCTAAACATGCTTTCTCTACCCCTTTTGCAAATTCCTTTCTGCCTATGGCCCCAAACATTGGAGACTCTCTGAGTTCCATCCCTGATTGTGTCCTGTATCCCCAGTATGTGTGAACCATGAGCAATCTCATCTGGCACCCCCAGAACCTAGTTGTAGCCTTACTTCCAGACCCTCCCCACCACTGCCTATCTAGATCTACTTGGATGCTTGCACGGGCACCTCACACACAACTTGTTCAAAACCATGGGGTACCTTGTATGGCTGCAGTGATAGCCTTCAGGCATCAGCCTGGAGGGGGAGATGTTTTGTAGACCTTCCAGGTTCTGCTGCACAAAATTTTAGGGGTAGCTCCATGTCACAAGGTGTGGGTCCAGTGTTACAAGGTGTTTTTGATGAACATTTACCTGTGAATCAGTAAATGCTCCTATGGAAAACGATGTGATTTTAAAAAGCAGAAGTTGATAAATATATATATATATGTGCATGTGTGTATATATGTACATATAAATATGTACATATATACACACATGCACATATATGCATATGTATATTTATATATACACATATGTATGTATGTGTGTATATATATATATATATATTTTTGCCTTGGATATTCAATAGGTGTTTATATCAAAAGGAGCTCTGCAGAGGTGATGTTGGAAATAGCTTTGTCACTGGGTTCGAGGGTCCCTCCAGCCCCTCTTACCCTGTGTCCATAGAACTTCTCACAGTGTGGATGAACATGGCCCATGGGGAATCCACGAGTTCCAGTAACCCAGTGTATCAAGCCATAGTGTGACACTTTGAAAGGGAAGCCAGGAACAAAATTTGGAATTAATCTCTTTCACTCCCCTTCTCCACTCCTAGCCTCCAGCTGCTCTGCTATCTTTGGTTTGAGCAGTGCTATTTTTGCCGAGATTAAGCATCTTTTTATTTCCTTTAGGTCTGGTCTGTGCCTCGCTTGGGAGTGTTCATTTCAGTTTTACTCCCTTCCTTTCCGATCCATGAATTTTTGTTCTCAAACAGCCCTCTTAACTAATACAGTATCTTTTGCTTCCCAATATTGTTTGTTCCGGCTTATAGGATGTTCTTTGCCATCTAATTTTAGATCCAACATAATGACCTCCAAGCAGCCTCTCCTTTAGAGGGATGAAAGCCATGGTTAGGATGTCACTTCCCATAAATCAGGGTTGGTGAAGATGAAGGCAGCTGGGGGAGGGGGGCAGGAACCCACAAAGTCTAACCCTTTCAAAGTCGCCTAATCCTCCCTCTCACCCCTCCTGCTTCATGCTACACTTTGGAGGGTGGATAGACCTCTTTAACAAGATGGAATGAGCTTTCGCATTGTTCGCTTTTGTCACAGCAACAAAAGCCCTAAAAAATTCCAATTAATTAGCAAGCCTTGGGCTAATGAAAGAATAAAACTGAAAGAGAAACGCTCTAAGCCTTCAGAGAGGCATATGCATGTGAAGACAACGCTGATTTCAAATATTTGGGGCTGTTTGTATAATTTTCCCAGGGACTGCCTTCCCAAGACTCAAAGAGATACGACCAGAGAGAGACAAGAGCAAGGATTTGCCAGAGTCAGGATGTAATAACATTGTTGGCTTTTCAGGATTCTAAGTGACCCACCATCATTTGAAGATGGCAGTTAAATGTGGACTCACACAACTAGGGAAATTAAAACCAGGATCAAGATCCTTTGCACATTTTGTGTTACAGTTAAACAGGGCAATTGGATCCTCATACAGTCGATTATGAAATAAGGTTGAAGTTAATTACTAGGAGGGATCAGGAAATCACTGTATCACTGTGTCCTTGAATGAAGACGTGCAACCAGTGTGGCTGCTAGAAATATATGGTGATGAAAACACTGAAGCCACTCATTTGTTAGCTTATCATTGGATGATGATTATGATGGCCATAATAACACAATAATAAGAATTGTGTAGCGATAAAGCCACAAATAGAACTGCTACCAACAACTAACCTGTACTAAACATTTACTGTGCACTCAGCACTATTCTGAGCATGTTTACTCCTCTCAACGGTCCCATTAGATACTGAATATGATATAACCCATGTCTTTATTACCTCCTTTTTACAGTCCAGAATATTGAGGCTAAGATAGGAAGTCACTGGTCCACATATATGTTACAAGCCAAGATCCAAATCCATGCAGTCTAATTCTGGTGTCCATACTCCAAACCACCACCATGCTGACCTGTCTGTGAAATACGGCCTTACAGCATAGACTACCGGGCTAGATGTGGCCAGGCTGGACTGGGAGCTGAGAGTCGTCTGAGGCTCTGTTCCCAGTGTGGTCGCTAGTTATTCCTGTGATCTTGGACAAGTCATTCAGTTAGCATTTTTGGTCGTCAGTGTGTTCATCTATAAAATGAAATTATGGTATTGGTGATATATAAGGTGTTTTCCAGTTCTAATATTTTATAGATTAAGAAAATGATATGTTTCAGAAACAAGGTAAATGAAATGGTTGTTTCTGAGGGGTATGTGTGTGAGTGTGTGCAAGTGCATGTGCATGCTCCCGCTCAGATATAAAACAGGAGGCATCAACTTTGGACTCAGGCAGGTTTGTGTTCGGATCCTGACTCTCCAGTGTGATTTGGCTGATTGCTTTATCTCTGTGGACTTTAGTTTCTTCTCTTCTCTGGAGATGATACTGTGTCCAGAGTGCTGAGTGTGATTTTTGAGCATTGCTGATACTTGTTTGTCCTCATGTAGCTGCTGTGAGAGATAGGTAGAAGATGCAGTCCTTAGGGAGCTGGTTCAGCCAGAAGGGATATTTTCATGAAGAGATGGTAGGTAGGTACTTGTGCATGATGGATCTGTTGGGAATTAACTTCAGAGGTGGGAATGCCTCACTCCTGAGACCACCAAGCTGCTGGCATTTTTCCTGTTAGGCTTCTTCATCAAATTGTGTCAGCTTCCTTTCACTGTTCTTCTATGAGTAATTAATTGTTTTGTCTGTAATGTTCTTCAGATAGCAATGTCCTTCATACTCCATGGGACAAGTGATAACTGAGAGGATGCTGGCTTAGCAATTGTACAGGGTAGTATAGTGTCCCCTCTCCTCCCCCAAATTCATATCTACCTAGATCTCAGAATGTGACCTTATTTGGAAATAGGGTTTTGTAGAGGTAATCAAGTTAAAAGCTGTTGCCACATTGGATTAGGCAGGATCTAATTTGGACACGGACATGGAAGTTAGAATGCCATTGAACACAGAAGACACTCAGGGAGAACACTAAGTGATTACAAGTGCAGAGATTATAGTGATGTGTCTACAAGCCAAGGAATGCCAGGGATTGCTGGCATCCACAGAAGCTAGGAGGAGGTGGGGAAAGATCTTCCCCCAGAGCTTTCAGAGAAAACATGGCCCTACCAACACCTAGGTTTAGGACTTCCAGCCAAAACTGTGAAAGGATAAATTTTGATTGTTTAAAGCCACCAGTTTGTGGCACTTTCGTTGTGGCAGCCCTGGGAAACTAATGCAGCAAGAAAGGCACCTGTTTCTAAACCATAATAATCAGAGCTAGACAAGAGGGAGATAGACAAATAGATACAGACTAAGGGGAAAAAGAAAATACAGTGAATCCATAAAGATTATTTGGAAGCCACTTAACTGACATCAAGATTCCTCTGCCCAGAGTAAGTAAAGCTCTTTTTACTCTTACAATACAGGTCAGAACAGGTGTCACAGAAGTGACAAAACAACAAACTTAACAAAAAAAAAAAAAAAAAAAAAGATTTTTAGTAGGCCATTCAAAAAATTATGGCTTTAAAAAACCAGTATATTATGACTACCCATGGAGATTCTGAGGTGTAGTCCATGCAGTGAATATCAAGAGGGGTGCCACTATGTGGTTTACCAGTGGATTTGAATATTTTTTGAAGTCACGTACGTGTTTCCAGAAGTTGGAAAAGGGTGATTATGTCTGAAACACTAACTTGACTATAGGATAGATTGGAAAGTACAGAGTTCCTTAGAATGAGGTGATCATTTAATAATCGGTAATGGAATAAATCTTGAAATTGTAATAAGAAAAATAAATCTTGGTTATCTAAAAGGCAAGAACTTTGCAGAAAACAACATGATAATAAGACAAAGCTGTCAAAAAGGCTTAGGCTATGTGGACTCAGTTTGTTCCAGAAAAGCTCAGAGTGAAGACAGCTCGTGAATTCTGTCATCAGGCAGTGAGGCCCGTATCACATGTCACTTTGCTTTGTTTTTAACATGTGGCTCAAGCTATGCCAGACCTGCTGCTGTGTGGGAGATGTACTTTCTGACAAAATAAGGCATTTTCCTGGCATCAGGCCCCTTTGGAATTTTTACTGGTGTGCATAAATCCAGCGAGTTTGCATTTCCCACACGTATCCAATGTGGTCACACTTGGCTTTCTGGATTTGTGGTGGTCTCGAAGCCTGTCAGTGCCAACATGATCCATTCCTTATCCCCACTGGGAGTTGTGAAGAAATGAAATGAGGCATTCATTCATTCGTTTTTCAGAAATTGTCTCCCATCTACCATGCCTGTGATGAGGAAGAAATGGAAGAGACAACATAAAGCAATTTTGGAAGGAATGAAAATGTTTTGTTGGGTAGAAATGAAAGTATTTCTAACAGGCTGTCTCCTTCTCTGTCTTCTCATCCATCATGATAATAAAGTTCACTATGGAAGTTCATTTGTATTAGTTTGTGTTCAAAGAGACGATGATGATGACAGTGATGACAATATTAATGTTCACTCTTAGTTGGCTGTTACTGGCTGAAATGAAACACCATATAAATAAACTGCTCCTAGGATGTGAGTCTGAACTCTTCTGAGCTATTTTTGAAACCCCATTGGGCTGGCCTTTTAACTCCTGGTTCTTCATTCCTGTATATTTTACCCTTGGTTACACGAGCCATCAGTGAAACTTCATGGACCTCTAGGCACAAATTTATTATCTCTGATGGAAAAATAACCAAAAAACCTTCTCCAGCAGTAAGAGTGCATGGTATGTTATCTTTGCATAAAAAGGACAGAACGTAATCCTCCATGTTGAAAGAGTAGCTGAGAGAAAGCAGAATGTGCAAAGTGAGAGAAAAATATCCTCAGTGTTTTTTTCATATGTGACCTTGGGAACTGGCTCATTCAGTTCATTCATTCAACACATGCTTGTTGACCAAGCATCAGATACTAGACAAAGGACCAGAGGTGAGGCTCAGGTAAGACATGGGCCCGCCCTATTTTCTGGGGGCTCATAGTCTCAAGTCAGAAGATTGGTAAATCATCCCCAAATTTATCTGGTACCACACTCACCTTTGCTGAGTATATTCCAGCCAGTCTGGTTTTCGTTTTTTACCTCCAACACACCAGGCTGGACCAGCTTCCCAGTGGCTGCTTTCTTTATATCCTTTGCATCTTGGTTTATGAGCTGTGTCTTCCACAGGCCTTCCTGACGTACTTTGTCCAAAGTCACCACTTGGCCCTCATGATGCCCAGTCCCATCTACCTGCTTACTTTCTTTCATGGCACCTCTCATTTAAAATTACCTTGTTCATTCATTCATTCACTTGTTTTATTGTGCATCTCCTCACCACTAGAATGTACACTTTACGAAAAAGCGGATCTTACTTGTCTTGTTTACCATTGTATCCTTAGAAGTACATTTTTTTTGAATGAATGGATGGATAACTATACTACATGATAATATGTTCTATAATGGGTGCGTTAACAAAGTGCTCTAGGAAAAGGAGGAAGCCAGTGACAACTTCCCTGACTGAGCAGGTTTGAGATACCTCTGCAGTGAAGACATGCGAGCGCAACCTGGCGGGTGGGGGAGGTGTGTTGGCAGGTGCTATTTCTGCTTAGATAGATGGGTCTCTTCCTTCATCATCCTGACCCTCTCCCAGCTGACCTCCTGGCTCTTAGCTTGCAGTGAACAGCCCAGATCGTTCACTGATAGAGTCGACTATAATACTTGACAGGATAAACCCTCAGTTGTGACCCCTGCCTTCTTTGGATGCATGGATCAGGGAAGTGAAGAACACATGTTTCCTGAAAACTTCTCTTTCATGCATTGAAAAGTTGCTAAAAGCCTGTCTTTCCAATAAGGAGAACTTGGAATTGATGTAATGGATAAAAGGAGCTTATGAAACAGAAGTAGGCATTCTTGACGAAATATAAATAGAAGCTTAAAAGACGCATCGTTTTGGGAAAGTTAAAAAAGATTTTTTTCCCCTACTGTAAGAAAAATATGTGTGGATGAGGCATGTGTTCTAAACTATAGAATAAGATTTGCATATTACTTCAGGGTACTGCAACCATGGCAATGCAGAGTTTTGGTGGTTCTGATAGACATACTTGCAATATATACATCCATTAACAAGATTATCACTTGAAGAGACAATTGAAAAAACTGAAAAGGTTTTTTGAGGATAGAATTTATTGATATTTAATGAAGCATGAAGCTTCTAAATGAACCATGAAAGCAATAGCTGAACTAATTAAGTGCACATAAAGGCCCTCAGAATACATACGTGATGCGGGCTGCGTGCTTATCCATCGTGCCTGGTTACACTGGCATCCTGGGTAGCTCGCTCATCACATACGCTTTGTGGAAGCAACAGTAAATCCTCCTGTAATGCATGCAGTAAAGAAGGAAATAACCATTTAGATTTCCTGCAAACGTGGATGGGATGTTTAAGTCAAGCGTTGCAGGGTTTATAGGTTATAATTTAGCAGAGTAAAGACTAGTAATAACAACATATTATTTCCACACACTTGATTTAAGCCTCTTTCTATGCTGTTTCATTGAATGATAAATCGTCCCCTGGTTCTAAAAATATGCATCTTCCTCCCTCCCTCCCTTTTCCCCTCCAAAGAGAGATCAAGGATGCTAAATAACATGAGTTGAACATTTTGTTGTGCAACAGGGATTCTTGTGGGCCTTTTCCACTGCATGTGAAGACATGCCCGGTGGAGAGCAAAAGAAGGCAAAACCACTCCTGCTTTGGAGGCCACTACAGGTTGTACCAGTTGGGGAAGCAGACTACAACGACAAGGCTATTGACATTGACCTTTATCAATGGCTTTATTAGTTTCCTTTGTAGCTACTGGCTCTTCCTTTGTGGCCACAGACACATACTATCTGCCCGTTATCACAGATCGTAGTCTGTGATAATGAGCTTAGTCTATGACAGAGCTTAGTCTGTCTTAATGAGTAGCTTATAGTTTCCTCATACACCTATCTGAAATTGACATCCTAGACCACTAAAGGAGCCTGACAAACCAGTAAGACCCATGGTAACAGTACATAATAATGGTGGAAAGGCAGACACTGTAATAGGTGTCAGGCGGTACCTCTCAAACTCAAGCATATGTTGGTAGTTCCCAAAGGGCCTGAGAAAGCGCCAGTGGGTGCACTCCACTCCCAGAGTTTCTGATTCCATAGGTCTGGGGTGTGGCCCGAGAACCTGCATTTCTAACAAGTTCCCAGGTGATGCTGATACTGGTGGCTCAGACAGCACAGCTGGAGAACCATTGCATGGTTCCATCTGACGAGATGCAGACTGGGGTAGGGAAAGGCCTTTCAGGGACACCCATCTGAGAAGCCACAACCAGGGAGGGATGTGGTTTGTCTCAGGTACCCTTGAGACTCCCATCCTTACATGTCTTTCTCTAAGATATCCAGGGCTGTTCTTATCAGATAAGGGATTGAAACTTCACTCACATGTAGCGTGACCCTTGGCAACTTAAGGAGCTACCCTTAACAAGGACATGTGCATTTTAATGGAGCAAAATCACAGAAATTAAGCTCTGGAGAAGGTATTTCCAGCTTCTGCTAGTGGGTTTTAAGGGACATAACATTCAGGTTTGAACTTCTACCATGCAGGCCAACTACTCTATGTGTCCACGAAGCTTCCTCTGCCCCTGTACCCTCTTGAATGAGCCCACTTTTGCTTGCAGGTTCTCTAATCCCTAACACAAAGCCCGTTACACAGCAGACACCTAACAAAGGGATATTGAATGGATGGAAGGGTATATGTGTAATGGGGACAAAAATGATTAATTGCTGGTGTGATTGATTGAGTTGTTCTCTCTCCTCTTGCTCTTTAAGGAAAATGTAGTGTTGCTTGAAAAGAAAGAAATCCTATGCTTTCCTAGGGTATCTCTACCCCACTCTGCCTGAGGTTTTAATCAGCAAATAGTAGGAGAAGACGAATGGCAGTGGGTGTAGGTGAATTTGTGTTGGGAGGGAACAGTGGGAGAAAGGAGAGAAGAGGGAAAAGCCTTATTTTTTTTTAAAAAAGACATTTATTTGAGACAGAGAAAGAACACAGAAGGGAGGGGCAGAGAGCGGGAGAGAATCTCAAGCAGACTCCTCACTGAGTGTGTAGCCTGATGCAGGGCTCTGTCCATGACTCTGAGATCATGACCTGAATTGAAGTCAGAAGTTGGACCCTTAACTGACTGCACCACCCAGGTGCCCCAAGAAGAACCTCATTCTTGCAGGAACCCTAGGGAGAGTTTGTTCTGTTCTCTGGGAGAGTACAAGAGTGAAGGAAGGCTTTGGGTTGCTGAAGAGTGTAAGAGTTGCCAGTCAAAGGGGATGGCAGAGAGCTCTGGCAGCAAAGGTGATGTTTACATGCATTGCCCAAGTTTGTTTCTTTGAATGGAGTACCTCATCTGAAACTGGAGTGAGAGGTCCTAGGATTTATTTGGGTTGTGAGTGATTTGGTGTGTCAACAAATACCAAATAATATATTTTTAATGTGAATAATAGAGATAAATAAATAGCACACGGTGGGAAGATGCTTAGTTGGTTGTATGATCTTGATCCATGGTTCTCAAAGTGGGGGTCCCCAGACCAGCAGCAGCATCACCTGGGAAGTTACTAGAGCTGCAAGTCGTCAGGCTTCCCCCTTCCCGACCTACTGATCTAGAAACTCTGAGGTGGAGCCAGTATTCTGTGTTTTCACAGGCTTTTCAGGGGATTCTGATAACATACTCAAGTCTGAGCACCAGGGGACTAGGGAGTTGCTATTCTCATGGTCCCTCCAGTTGGGAGGAACAGTAGAGGCTCTACCTGACCAAGATCCTCTGAACTTCAGGAGGGCTTTGGGTAAAGAAGAGCAGAAGCCAGTGTTTTCCTGGTGTGAGTACAAATTTTTCCTAAATATTTCATCATTTTAAAGGCCTGTGAAGACAGAAACAGAAACATTTTGAGCCTAGCAAAGAAAACAAATGGGCTGAATATTAAAAAGGGAAAGAGAAAAATTTCTAAAGCAGTCACACTGAGCAGAATCTACACAATGGCCCGAGAAAGGTCATGAGCCTGAGAAAGTGACTTGGTTGTGGACGAAGTGGACCGTGGGTCAGTGGCTCTAGGTGTAATCACCCCTGATGTCACAGCATGCACAGTCATGTTCATTCTCCTGTTTTGACTTTCTAATCTTCCAGCAATAACTTAGTAACATGTGACCTTTTCAGTTTTTTATCTACCAGTACTGATATTTTTCTTTAAGTAGTATTATTTTGTTTTGTTTTCTGAGTATAAAAATAGCATGTTTATGTAGAAAAATTTTTAAATACTGAAAAAAAACCCAAAGAATACAATAAAATTACCTTCCAGTATTCCCCAGACACAGAGATATCCATTGCTAATATTTTAGGAGATAAACATGTGTAACTATTTTGTAATAGATAATAGCAGTGATTAATACCTAAATAAAGTGCTGTGTTTTCTTTCTCCACATTGATATGAATGTTCCCCCATGTGTTTCAGATTCTTTGAAAATATAATTTTTACGTACAGCAGACTTTTTTTTAAATGTGTGTGGGAAGTATACTCTATTTAATCAAGTTTGGTTTCTTTTTTGTTAAAACTGTATGCTCACAAATAAATTTTACAATGTTGGTTGATGATTGGGTCAAATGAACATTTTATTTTTTATTTTTTTATTTTTTTCAAATGAACATTTTAAATACTCTTGGTTGTATTACCAAGTTGCTCCCTAAATGGGTTAGATCACACTTTATACTCCACTCAATCTAGTAGCAGAATTGAGAGTGTCTACTTTATGTCTTATCTACTGGGTTCTTTTGTGAACTGATTATGTCCTTTGCCTTTCCCCTGCCATACAAATGTTTATCTTTATTATTGATTTGTAAGGCCTCTGCATATGTTAAGCCCTTAACTCTTTGTACATAGAATGCTGGCAAATTATTAGTCTTTTTGCCTTTTCATTTTGTTTTGGTGCTTTTTGAGCTAAAATATTTTTGCAGTTACACCTTTGCCTTCCAGATCCTAATATATTTTAAAAAAACTCATGTATTTTCTTTTAGTTGTTTTATTTTTAATATTCAGCTCTGAATTTCCCTGGAATTTGTTTTGGTATATTGTGGCTGATTGTATTTTCCACCAATGGCTGAAGACATCTCTCCCATTCCATGTGTTCTTTTGTGGTGTGACTTTGCCCTGCTGCTTTCTCACAAAGTAGAGTTAATTCCTTTGCCCCATTTGAATTTGGATGAACCCAAGATTAGTTTGGCCAATAGTATATGGCAGAAGTGATGCTGTGCCTGTGCAGGAATGGTCTTTAAACAGCCTGGGAACAGCCTCTTCCACGGCAGCTGCCATGCTGTTAGGAGCCCAAGTCCTATGCCCTGGCCATGTTGAGGTGTTCCCATGGATAAGTCAGCATGTGAGAAGTCTATACAGAGCCCCCTTCAGCCCTAGATGACATCTGGCCACAGGGCATGAGAGAAGCATATGCTGCTGAGCCCAGTCCACCCTAGGTAAATCATACAAGGTAATAATAAATTGTTGCTTTAAAGACCATAAATTTGGGAGTGGTTTGTTATGTAGCAATACATAACCAGAAAATAGTGTGATAAGGATTTAGCTTTGATTTCCACCCCCACCCCCCAAACAGTAAATACTTGCTCCACTACAGTTTACTGAGTACCCTCCTATCCTCCACTCCTTTGTCATACCATTGTGTGCTGAATGTCATTGTGTTTGAGGTCATGACCTTTTGCTTCTATTCTGTTTGTCTTCCATTTTGTAGCCTTCCTTCAGTGTTCCACAATTTTCACTTTCCTAGCTCTATCATGTATTTTCTTCTTCAAAGCCTTTTGGACAGTTAGTAGAGTTTATTCTTCCAAACGAACTTCAGAATCTGTTGTCAAGGTAGTGAATAAGGAAGGGTACATGAGCACTTCACAATCAATCATGGCTCCTGACCTGAATGATGTTGTCCACCACGGTTATTTGGAAGTGTCTGGACAGACTTTAGTTTTGGATGTCACAACTGAGGGGAGTGCTACTGGTATCTAGTGGGTAGAGGCTAGAGATGCTGCTCAGCAACCTGCAATGTCCAGTGTAGCCTCTCTGCATTGTGCATGCACATGCACGCACATGCACATGCACGCACACATACAAATTATCTGGCATGAAGTGTCAGTAATGAGAGTCTGAGAAACCATGCATTAAGGTTATGAAATAGTTTAGAAGAGGCAATATACTATATTAGTATTTACACCTCAGAACATGTATATGTCTGTATTTATTCATATCTTCAGGAAAAAAGTAGTTTTCTTCATATTACATCCTATTCCTAGGTATTTTTAACCTAAAAAATTTCCCTTTACACTTTAAAACTCATAATGGAGAATATATAAGAAATCTATTGCTTTTGCCCTATTTACATTGTAACTTGTCACCGATTCTGTTGCATTGTATAGGTAGATGGAATTTCTGGAAGTTATTTATTTATTTATTTTTTATTTTTATTTTTTTTTTGAATTTCTGGAATTTAATTGGTAGAGAGTGAGGAGAGTAAACTCAGCGTTTATTCAGAAAATGTTTGAGCTAGAAGGGACTTGAGAGGTTCCTTAATCCCTTGCCTTCCTTTGAGTGATGATAAATCTGAGACCTAGAAAAGTTAATTTACCTGCCTCATGTCAGAGAGTATAGGGGCCTAGAGAGAAGAGAAGCACAAGAAATAGCCTTTGGATGAGAGTATTGAAAATTCTCATAGTTTACATAAAAATTGAGAACTCCACACTGGGTTTTAAAGCCTTTGGGGATGTCACAAAGTGTTGGCAAGGAGTTTAGGAACCTTGCCTTGTGGCCTCTTCACCCTGCCTCGTCTACAGTGTCCTGGCAACCCTTCCGTGTATTCCTCTGGGGGCAAGAGCTGTATCTTACAGAGTGTTTCCAAGTCACTTCTGCTTGCTAGAAAGTTTTTCTTTTGGGTGAGCTATGCTCTGCCTTCTTGAGGCTAGCACACTATGGTTGAATGGTGTTGGGAGAAGTGTAGTTTTCACAGCTGCTGAGGTGGCACATAACAGGCTTGATGGGCAGTGGGAAAAAAAACTGTTACTGGTTGGCTGACTAGTTGAGATATGGGATTGGGAAAGTTTGTAGCTTCAATTTCCAGGCAGATGAGACCTGTATGAATGGGTCATCCCCTAAATACTTGTCAAATAGAGTTTTATAGAATTTTATATGATGTTTTTCAGATTTTTTTTTTTTTTTAGAGAGGCCTTAGGGGAGGAGTTTGGCCCAAGGAGGACTGAGGGTCCTAACCCCAGATGCCCCTGGTCCTGTCACCTTCCAGTGGTTCTCCTTGGGGATTTCAACTAGGCCTCTCCCAGCTATGGGAGGGGTATGAGCAGGTTTAACTAGGAACAGATGATTCTTGTGTTTCATTACCAGGCAAGGTTCCTGTGCCATGGGGACTCCATCCAAACTCATTGACATAATGAAGAGCCCTTTCATTATTTCAGACTCCTGAAGGCAGAATTTTTCCTCAGAACAGAGACAAAGACAGTAAGGCCACAATGCAAAGGAACTCCCTCAGTGCATGATTGCTAATTGGACAATTGTTCTGCAATTATTACTATGCTAGGACATAATCATTGCCTTATAGCCTCGTTCATTGCTTGTAAACTTTCTTTGAGATGGGAATCTTAAAAAATTACACTGTCAAGTTTGATATGTTGAAATTAGATTTTTACCTGCATTCCTTAACTAGATGCTTACTGTCCCAGAGCAGCCTGAATATTGGTTCTATGGCAGATTTACATTTGGCAGATAAACAAATGGGCACAGTTCCCACTGAAAACTGTGGGTCAGCCATGATTCTGCTAAAACCTAAGGTTTACGAGATTTAAGCAAACTCCAACTGAACCTCTTTTTTTAAACTACTGAAGATAAACAATCTCATTTCTCTTTCCTCCTGAAAATTCATAGATTTTGTCTGATCTGGGAGTGGTGTCTTTTGTATCCTCTAAGCTTATAGACAGAAGAAAGGAGAAATCTGTCCGGGGGTGTTTTCAGACTCAATTAATGGACCGAAATGGGACTTATCTTTAGGCACACTTGTAAGGTAGGGGGTCTCTGTGTCCCTCTTCACTCCTAATCCCCTCGTCTGTGCTTACTCCTTTTCTCCTCCAACTATTCATCTCTTCATGAACACTCCTGTCCCAAATTCAATTCTCATTGTGTAGGAGGAGCCTGCCATCTGCCATCTTCATTCTATTTTGAAGGTGAAAGACATTTTTAACTGCTTCAGAGGTATTTGCACCATTAAGCATCATTTATAACTGACAGTCCCATGGAAGTGGTAGGATATAGTAGAAAGGGAGATTAGTCGGGCGCCTGACTACTGGGATTTTTGTACTGATTCTGCCGTTAACTAGCTGTGTGTCCCGGGGAAAGTCACTTTATCTCTCTGGACTTGAATTTGACCAGGTTGAAAACATGATGTCTAATACTCCTTCTTGGCATGTAATTTTATGAATTCAAAGCATGGTGGGAGCAAGGATGCATCTTTTCTCATGAAGAAAGTCCTTGAAATGATTTCATTATTTATTCTGGTTTAAAGTTAGCCTTTTAGATTATGAGAGATGAAAGGTTTTCATTGTGATCTGCAGGGGGGAAAAGAATGAACACTTACTGAGCGTATGGTTTTTGCCCAGCTAGGGGGCTAGATAATTTAATTTATGATCTCACCAAACGAGGCTTGACAAGGAAGTTTAGTCTACATGGTTTGGTCAAGTTCACACAGTTGCACAGCTACAGACCAAACTTGGCTTCCTGGCCTTGTGACTTGACTCTGGCCTATCCCTTGTCTCCATAGCGCTGACCACACTTACCCATACATCCACGTCTCTCTCCTCCTTATGTTACTATTTTTCCTGCAGAGTGCAGCCACATGCCTGGGGATAGGTGATAGCTGATTAGACTCTGCTTTTATGTCGGTGCAGTTTTGAAAGATAAAATCTTGTGTTACTGAGGCAGAATTTTAGACAAGACTCCATTTAAAGTTATTTGTATTGTTCTAAGGATAGGTTGATTTCTAGTAGAAAGGGTCCCTGTAAAATGTTGGACTGTGTGGGAGGTTGCTCATTCAGGGCACCTCATATTCACATCTTGTTGCACCTGACTCATTGTGTCATTGTCTTTGTGCTTGTCTGTGTGTGTGACTGTGTGCATGTGTGTGTATCTGTGCATGTACATGCATGTACACACACCTATCATGTTCTGACATCCCTATGTATATCCCGATGAATTGTGTGCACTCAAGACTGTTAAATGAAGAGAAAATTAGTAAATCCTTTCTGTAGTAAGGTGTATGCAGATGAGTATTTTCATATTATGTTCCTAAAGATCACTGTCATTATCACTATTATATCCTCTTCAATGTCCCAACAGCTTTGAGATCTTACCTTATTTTATCAGACATCAGTGTGTGCCATAATTCTCTTGATCTATGTTTCAGCTGCTCCTACCAGACAGTTTAACCACTGGATGAATGGGTGAACAAAGGATGTTGATTTTATCCACCCAAAATTCCTGAAATTAAGAAGGGTCATATGATAGACATTTAACCACTGCTATGGAGGTTAAACTAATGTCCCCTGCTTATGTGTGCACACAACAGCATTTATGATACCTACACAGAATCAGTTATGGTATTGTTCCTGACTATTGCTTATATGTGGAAACAAAGACGTTAGAGGCTGTGGGTGCATGAATGTTCAAGTTTTGGGAGAAGGATCAGTGTCCAATTGTCCTGTCTCCTCTCCACTTCATAGTATTTCTGCAGTTATATGGAGGGTGATGGCTAAGAATGGATGAGCTCTTGGACACCCTTGTGTGACTTTGGAGTGTGACTAACTGGGTTTGACTCCTCACTTTTCTCAGGTGACTATGTTTTTTAACCTCAGATTGCTTCCTCTGTGAAATAGGATGGTAATAATCAGGATTGTTTAGTGAGGTGAGTGGGCTAACCCAGGCATAGAGCCAGACATCTGCCCCTGGTACCAAGTTAAGCCTTCCATTAATGTTCGCTGTCATGTATTTTTAATGTATAGATGTATTATTCTTATTAATAGTAGTAATAGTAGTAGCAGCAGTAAGGTTGTAAGTTCTTGGTGAGGAAATAAGACCACCATGTTGATGTCTAGGTAACCCCTGCACCACTGTCGTGGTTCTTCTGAATGGCTAAGGAGAGGGGGGAGGAGAGAGAGGTGTGTTAGATTCCTGTTTCCATAGGGGGCTTCACAGAAAAGGTGACAAGGCCAACAGTTTGCTGCATCCATGGGGCAGAACTGTGTGCTCAGTGAGGTGTAGTCTGTCTAGTGGGGAGTGAGAGGAGAAAACAGCTCAGGAATGGCAGGGGCAACAGAAAAGAGGCATCCCCTCTACCACCCCATGTCTGAGCCTCCCAGCAACTGTGCTATTTTAAATAATAAAATGTTGTCTTCCTTGGAGCCCTTCCCTCACCTCTAAAATGCTGCAAGTGTGTGGTGTGGGCATGACCTGTCCCCTCAGTGAGCGTCTGCCCTGTGCAGGATGCTGAGACCTGGCGTCCTAGGGGATCAGGCACATTCTCTATCCCTGTAGACCTGCCAGTTAAGGGTGATAGGTGTAGGTAATACCCAAGGTGGAAGTGATTAGTAACACAAAAGATGCAAAAATAACAAGACCTGTGGTTTTACAGGAGAGAGAAGGCACTGTAACCTGCGGGTAGGGAGTAGGAATCTGGAAGGTTTGTTTCAAGGAGTGGGTGGCACTGGGAGCTGATCTTTGATGACAGGGAGTGTAGGGGTATGGGTGGGAGCCGCAGTGGGCAGCAATTCTGGGCTGCCTGGAGTGGGGTGTGTGTGAAGGACCTGGGGCCTCCTGTGAGTGTGGCAAGCAAAATGATACAGTCAGATCCCTCTAGGGTCTGCGATAATTAGTAAGAAGTTTTCCTGAACCTCTTTTCACTATAATAAGAAAGAAGGGCAGGATTGCGAGCTAAAGCACTCTCAGTGTTCAAGTTAAATGTTAACTCC
This sequence comes from Nyctereutes procyonoides, assembly GCF_905146905.1. Lineage (NCBI taxonomy): Eukaryota > Metazoa > Chordata > Mammalia > Carnivora > Canidae > Nyctereutes > Nyctereutes procyonoides. The sequence goes on along the minus strand of NW_026575146.1, from coordinate 59,065,943 downwards.
TTTGTGTGGTTAACGACTAACTTACTTTTTGCAAAAGGTAAAAAGAAAGGGAGAAAACAATGCAGCAGTAACCACCTAACTTAAAAAAAAATTCCCGTTTGCTTTTGTGGTTGATTATTTTGGAAGTAATACATATGTAGCAATTATAAAGATGTATGCAAACTTGAACAGGTGACTGCAGACTCACCTTCGCAGACTCACCTTCGTGAGTTCCCTGTGTGGCTTTTGCAGGGTTCTCAGAGACTTAGCTATTTTCGAACACATTCCTAGTTTAGCCATTAGAAAATTATGGGTTTTATTTGTATAAACTCAGCGGCTGAAATAGCACTTCCAGAAAGGTGGGTGAGCTCATCGCCGCTGTCTGAACCAGGCAAGTTAATGACCTGCCCAGCATTGTTTTTGCGGCCAGCGCTGGCTGACTTCACCAGCATTTCCACTTGAAGGGAGACATTGTTTCCTTGGCTGCATTTGTCAGATGCTTTTCTCCTTGGCACACCAGCCTCTGCTAAATGTCCTTGCTGTCCCTGACTGTGCCCACCAAGACACTGTGAAGTCAAAGAGCAGGCAGCCCTGGAAATCTTTTTTTTTTTTTAAGATTTTATTTATTCATTCATGAAAGACACACACACACACACACACAGAGAGAGAGAGAGAGAGAGAGAGAGAGAGGCAGAGAGAGAGAGAGAGAGACAGAGAGACAGAGAGGCAGAGACACAGGCAGAGGGAGAAGCAGGCTCCATGCAGGGAGCCCAATGAGGGACTCGATCCCGGGACTCCAGGATCACGCCCTGGGTTAAAGGCGGCGCTAAACCGCTGAGCCACCGGGGGTGCCCCAGCCCTGGAAATCTATGCAGAGTACTCTGCACAGCGTCTGAGGCCCTTAGCCAGGACAAAGGTAGAAACACCTTTATCCCCACACCTTTACGCGAACAGACACTGTCTATGGTAGGGAAGCTCCCAGTGAGAGGGCTGCTTCCTTGCAGCCTTTCTCAATGTTAGTGACCAGACAGCCTGGGAACATGAATAACTTAAGCATGAGGTGATCCTCTGAGGATTTTGATCACTTTTCAGGAGGAATAATGGTAATGTATGGAGTGGAGTTTGGAGGTATGTGGAACAAGGGGATCAGGGACTGTGGAATTTGTATTTACTGTAAGAATTTACAGTACAGCATGATGTTGAACTTTAGGAACTTAGAGTATTACCTGCATAGTGTTCAGTTTGGCCAAGGAATGAATGGCTGGAAGAGAGGAATTTCAGTGGGCTTACAAATGTGGACATCAAGTGCTGGGGCAGGTGGCTAGAAAAGTTTAAGAGACAGATGGTGGAGCACCTTTGGTATGAGATGTGTTTGACTCTGAAGATGCTATTCTGCAGACAGCATGGAGAAAGGAAAACAATGTTGTTTTCAAAAGTCAAACTGACTGCTCTTCAGAATGACTACCAAATAAAATCCTGGTGCATTGGCTCTGGCCTCTTTTTAAATGAGCAGTTTTTGCATTATCCTCCCCTTCTGCTGTTTCTATCTAGAGGACTGTGTAATTTTTATTATGAGGCTAATCCCTGGATTAAAGGCATAAGACATTCCATTTGTAAGTAGGAGCGTAGGTGTTTGGGGTGAATTTCTGTACTAGAGCAAAATCTAATTCACCGTTGAGGGGTTTGTAATCGCAGATGCTAATTTAGAAATCTGTTTGTTAGATTCAGGTGACTTTGATAAGACTTTTATTCTTTTCAATCTTATGCATTTGTGCACACATTCTTGCGAAGATTGCTGCGGGGTAGTGTTGCATGTCAGAGAGGAGGGAAGTTTAGTTATTAACCCCACATAGAGGGTAAAGGGGGGGCAACAGGCAGGCTTTGGAATGAGGAAAGGGCTGGGTAGAAACATTTCCAAGAGGTATTTTTGTTGTTTATACTTGTTAATTATTAATATTAATTATTGATGAAAAGAGGTCTTGAGTTACATGCCACACATTGTTTAGAAATAAGTTATCACATTTCTTATCTGGAACTATAGTAGATATTAAACTATTTCAAATAATCAATATATATTAATTTAGCAAGATTTTCCCTCTTCCTTCAATGTTACACACAAGAAGACATTAATTTCTGGCTCATAAAGAATTTTTTTTGTGAAAGTGTGTTTTTCCCTCAGCTGTGGGTGGATTTTAACACTAAATGAGTATGTTGAGAACTTTATTTCACCAAATTAGGTCAACAATTAAAAACTACCTTTAGTATTTCACATAAGACACACAGGTAATACATAAGGCCTTGTGGGTTAATGTTGCCAAATTAGTTGTGAATATTGTGCTTTGTCTCAAATATCTGTGCCTTTTTTAGGGATGTATTATTCTATGATCATCTTAGTTTCTTGGAAATGAACTTTTACGGAGTGTCCGTATTTTGTGGTATGTCCTATGGCTTTAAATGAAGTATATTCCATTCAAGTTTCAGTAGGCAGGTATGTATGTACAGGATTGATGATAACTCTGGGAGTCAGAGCTGATTGATGTTCGTGTGTGTGTGTGTGTGTGTGTGTGTGTGGTTTGGGGGGGAGGGCAGGGGAGAAGAGGAGGGGGTTGAGGGAGGTGGTGGTTGAGATGGAAGGTCTGTCTGACAGATTGGGAACTGATGTTACTTGGAGACGTTGCTTTCAGGCTGAAAAAGTTAATGTTTATGCTTTTTAGGCATTGTGGGCTTTTTGAGTGTTAGTAGGTTCATTTTCATTTCAGTCTTAAGGACCATACATTGGGTTTCCTATGGGCTTTACTCATTCTGATAGGTAGGCTGTACTATAACGATGATGTGCAAAAGTACCAGTCATTGGCAACCCAAGGAGTCGTTTGGTTGTAGAATACAGGACACACAGTCAAAGGGTCTCTGGGGTTTGTTTTGCATTTGCCTAGGTGGCCTCTGGGGGTAACTCCTATTGGTGTGTATTGGCAATAGGGGGAAGTGGTAGTAGTGGCTTGAAAACCTTACCTAAGGTGGAATAAGTAGGCTGAGCCTGGATCAGGTCATTCTGTCATATGAAAGACTTGGCCCACTCACCTCATCCAGAGCTTGGTGTTTGATCTCTGTAAGCAGTTGATTCACCACTTTTCAAAGCCCCAAGCTATGATCACAGATTCTCTGGGGGATCTGGGAAGATTTCCTTTACCTGTGTGAAGTTTATGGCCAGTTTAACCTTGATTTTGATGGGCTCACTTCATTTGGGGAAGAAAAATTCTGCATTTGTGAGCAGTGAAGGATACTTGCCTTTTACAAGGAAGCTGACAGCTCTTGGTATCTCCAGAGGGGATTACTGGTGAAGGCAGTTAGGAAGAGAACAAGTAACTCTTTTGAATGCACAACATATTCTTGCTTAAGTATTTCCCAGAACAATTCTAAAGAAATATAATACAGGTATGTTTTGTTATGTTCTCATTGTGAGTTATGTTTACAAGATACAAAAATAGGATTACGATCATAGAGGAGGAAGAGCTTTTTTGTACCAGTGGTTTATGTTTTATATCACATGAATTCTAACCATTTATAAAATTACCTGGTTTCTTGCCCCTACTCATGGTTGATTTTTTCTTTCTTTTTCCATCTAGAGACCTTTGAATTATTTTTATTCATAAGTGAAAAATGTATTACAGCTTTATTTCCTTTTATTAATAGTTCCTTCTTGCCCTTAACCACATCTCTGACTTTTTGGCATGTAAAGTCCAATGAGCTCATGCTTAATCATGTATAAACAACCATCTAATTATATGGTTTTGAATTTTCATTTGACCAACTAAACAAAAATGACACAGAAAAGAGAAACCTGACAGCCTCCCTGTCTTTGGATACCTGGCCTTTCTCACCCTCGCTCTCTTCACACATGTAGTAAAATGCATGTTAAAACTTATCAAAAAAAATCATTTTGCATTTCCCAAGACTCTGAGGCAAAATTGTTCTTTTCAAGGCTACGTGTCAAAAAACAAGTCAGTCGAGCTGCATTGTATGCCTTCTTTACAAATTTCTTTCGGACTTTATCCTTTCCTCCTCGGGACGGGACGGAGGTATTACTTCAGTTCGTTGTGTTGCTGGTGTTGGATGACAGAGCAGCCAGTATTCATGGAGTAGGATTTCTCAATCTTCACCCCTCCACTGGCCTACCTGACGTACAATAACCACCGTCCCAGTCGCCATATTTTCCACCCTCCCCCAAACCATTCTGACTGACACATTTTTGAAAGAAGACAGTCGGAAAATCCTTCCAAACAAAGGTACTCACTGTGTTGAAACAGTGAAGGAAGAAGTTTTCCATTTTCTTGGTTCTAGAATTCTGAACAAGGAGCAAAATCTCTTTGGAACCTTGAGATGGTTTCACCACAGATAGCTTGGTGTGCTTGATAGAAGAAGACAAAGAAAAGATATACCTCCCTTTTATTATTCTTTTTTTTTTTCCCCAGATATTTCACAAGATGAGTACCTACAAGAATAGGTTTGGCTGACTAGTATTTAACTGCTATGAGAGAGAAGAAAGGCAAGCGGATACTCCTGAAATTTAGCAAAAGTGATTCATTTTCTCACAGATTCCTCAACCTTAAGACATAATTTGATTTCTCAAAGTCTGTGACTTTGAAACATGCATATCTCTAAGTGCTAAGTGATTTTATACACTAGATGGTATAAGTTTATTTGGAGGCAAATTATATGGACTATATTTTGAGAATTTAGAGTTAGAATGATCTTGCTAAGTTTAGTGTCTAAACAGTCATCCTCACTGAAAATATTTTATTTTTATTTTTATTTTTATTTTTTAGAGAGTGTGTGTGCTTGCTCCAGTGGGTGAGGGGCAGAGGGAAAGAGGGAATCTTAAGTAGACTCCCCACTGAGTGCAGAGCCTGATGTGGGGCTTGATCTCATGACCCTGAGCTGCAACCAAGAGTCAGATCCTTAACTGACTGACTGAGCTACCCAGGCGCCCCCTCACTAAAAGTATTTTAGTAAATACTTTTGTAATTCACTTTACCAGTTCATGTACCAGAAATGGTTTTTAAAATTATTGCCTTTAAATAAAAATAAATGAGACTCCAAGACCCCATCTTGCTGATGAGCAGGAAATCTAACCTCAGTCATTTTCGCTTGGGTGCCTAGTCATTACTACCTTGCCAGGGTGAGACAAGACCCCAGGATCTTTGTCCAGAGCAGAACATTCCAAGAGCTTTCCTAGCTCGTGGTCCACAGGTTCTTGCTGAGGTACCTCTTGGCCAAGGCCAGAAGTCTGCTGTTCCATGCATTGCTTGGATACAGGAAACAGCTGGAGCTGGGAGCCCAGACCTAGAGTCTGGCCTTTGTACATTTGTCATGCAGCCATGGACACCCTCCCTATGCATGCCTCCCTCTGCCCCACCCTCTGCCTTCCTTGACTTTGAGCTGAGCACTCTCCCCTTCTCCTGACTTCCCCCTCAGAGGCAATCTTCTCTGTCCCCATAGCTTTTGAGCACCTGGATAATCTCAGTGGATTTAGGATTTTGCACAGGTCTAGGAAAGAGGATGGAATCAAAGAGTATCTACTTTTAGCTCTCTTATAATAACCCATCTGGGACAAAGGAGCACAAATTACAAAGCATAGCTCAACAAATTTTCTTGCCATATACCTGGGCTACTAATGGGCTTTTGGAGCATGGAGTCCAGAATCTATACCCTACAGGCAAAAAGTATCTGGCTGCTGAGGCACCTGAGTGGCTCTGGGGGACTTCTGGGTGTGGGAAGCTGGGTAATGTCTGGTTCTTAGAAGATGGGTGACTGAGTTTTTAATGTAAAAAAGTATAATCTCCATAATCATCTGCCTTTTCTCTGGGTCTGATGCTTCTGGGCATCCCATCTGGACTTGTAAACCCATGTAGCATATGTAACAGAAAATATTTATGGTAGAGTATGTGTCTCTTTGGACAGTTCTGAGGAATTACTGTTTGAGGGCAAACAAAGGTAGTCTAGCACCTTTTGGTGATGCCTGTGTAAGCTTTGCCTTTTAGAACTAAGATGTTATCTCTAATAAGAAGGAGTAAATGGAATTTTTGCCTCTGAACCAGCTCTTATATGCTGAAAAAAAAAAGTTCCATTGGTTTATATTGAGTAGTTTAGACTATACTCTCTTCAGTGTGTGTGTGTGTGTGTGTGTGTGTGTGTGTGTGTGTGTGTGTGTAGGGAGTGTGGAGAGAGGAAGGCAAACTAGCAATATTCCCAGCTATTGAGTAATTCAGAGACAAGGATCTAGCAACAATTGTAGTCACCACTGGTCCATACAGTGAGGAGTCTACCTGTGGGCAGCTTTGCCATTTCCTATCGCATCTTTGCTTTTGGTTGACTTGCGGAGAGAAACATCTTAGGGAAGACATGATCTTGGTTTTTGGAGAATGGTTTGGAATCTAGTAACAGGCCCTGGAATTGGGATTTAGAATTCTTTTTTTTTTTTTAAAGATTTTATTTATTTGTTAATGAGAGAAACAGAGAGAGAGAGAGAGAGAGGCAGAGACACAGGTAGAGGAAGAAGCAGGCTCCATGCCGGGAGCCCGACGTGGGACTTGATCCCAGGTCTCCAGGATCACACCCTGGGCTAAAGGCAGCGCCAAACCGCTGCGCCACCTGGGCTGTCCCTGGGATTTAGAATTCTTAAAGGCCCTTCCACAACCTTATATTTTGTTTTCTTTGTAAGGCCATTTAGGCTTACTCTGCATTTGCTTCTGCCCGGCCTGCCCCAGGGCCTCAGCACCGCACCCTGAGATCATCACAACATTTTCCTCACTTGGCTTCCTGCCTTTAGTCTTTGTTCTATCTCTGTATGTGCTGGAAGTAGGAGGGAGGCTGGTCTTGGATGTCCTGTATAACCTGATAATCCTTTAATATGGGAATCATTAACACTGGGAATACCTACAACTCATAGAGTGCTTCCTGTGTGCTGGATACTATGCTAAGTGTTTTACACACATTGACTTCTTAGTTCTCCAAACAGCCTTATGAAGGTCGGTACAAGTACAGTGCCCATTTCCCAGGTAGGAAGCAGAGGCACAGAGAGTTTAAGGAACTTTCCCAAGGTCACATAGCTGGTGAGTGAAGCCATTCTGGCCCTAGCATTTCCATCCTTGCTCCTTGCTCATGCTGCCCCCACACCACTTTGCCCTCTTTGGGCTGCCTTCTCCCCTCTAGCATCAAAAGGTTCAGATCAAATCCTACTCCTCCCCTTACCCCCTCCTGTATACACAGGTCTTGGTCTTGTTTGGATACTTTGTGTGCTCAGCACCATGGCTACTGAGTTTAAGATCCAGTGTGTTTCCTCATCCATGTGTTGGTTACAACTCTCCAGCTGGTCAGAAGCTCTTTGAGGACTAACCCACCAGCCAGGGGCTCCACTTGCCCTGTACAACACCAAGCCCACAGAAGGTGCTCAATAAATGTGACCTGATCAAGGGAAATGGAGGCAATCTCCTCTCATTAAAGTGTGTGCCCTCCCTTCTCTGCTCCCAGCCTTTCTTATTTATGGAAGTTCTGTCTTTATAGAGTCAGTATAACAGTTTTATCTTGAACTCCTTCATTTTCACAGGTCACTCCCATGGTATAAACCTGTTAAATTAGATCATAAGCAAGCATCATCTCGCCCATCTGTGTACCTGCAGTCCCCCGGGATACATGCTCTCGTTCAGCTTGGAGTGGGGCCACGGGAAACAAATACCTGATCAGGGAGCTCTACGTTCCCCAACTGCGCCGGTACTGCTTGCTACTTCCACCTTTCAGAGTAATGCTTTGCTTATTTAACAAATATATTTCATCTCTTCCCATGGGATTTTTTGAAAATTTGTCCAGGGAAAAGCAGTAAAATGTGCTTACATTTTCTCTTTGGTTTTCTAGGCTAATTGTTGGTGAACTTTATTTAACACTCTTGCTAAACTCAGAGTCTCTATGGAGCAAAGCGGCTTTCGGTTAACTTGGCAAATCATTACAAGGGAGAACAGAAGGGTCAGCATAAGCACTCTGTACTAATTAGTTGATAATTGATGTACCATAGCTGACTGATGGGACTTTAGCATATAAACTTCAGGAATGTTGTTCAATATATCTTTACATCTTTATGAGGTGGTTCGGAGCTGTGTATTAATAACGCCTTATCAGGAGTGCCTGGTGGTAGGGAGATAGATTGAGGCTTCATGTCCAGGAATTTGGGGCACTGAGTGGTACCGAAAGGAATATGATATTTTTTAATCTCTTGGGGTATAAATACGACTCCATTTAATGCAGGGATCAGATGAAATGAGTCATGCTAGTGACTCTGTACTTGGAGGCCGACATTCCTGAATGCTGACTAAGGTTAGCAGAGTGTTGGTGTGAAAGTTATATTCTTTTAGGGTGAACTTGGTAGATACCAGCTGCACTCCAAAGGGCAACGTGGTATGAGAACTACACAACTCGTGGGAATCTCTGTTAATCTGGATTCAGATTTGGCCTACTTACTGGCTGGGACTAAGTAACTCACTTTGGACCAGAGTCATGAAAATAGTCTTTATGTGATCCCCCTGTCCTTTTAAAACTTCATCTCCTGAATCTTTATCTACCAATTATAAAACTCCAATCTTACTCTGACTTGCTCCCATAACCGTTGCCTTCTTAATTCTGTTGTTTACCAAAATGTGACCAGCTTCTGGTTCACGTGCTCCTCCAGCCTTGGTACCTGTGTCCTCCAAATGCTTCCTGGGTGGACCTGGTCTCTGGTAGGACTGTACCACTCACTACCTACAGCACAAGGTCAGCGGGCCAATTGCACCAGCACCATCTGACTTTTTTTTTTGGTTTGAGGTGGAGCCTGTAAATTTGCAGTTTTGAAAAGCTTCCCTGGTAAACAGTTGATATGCAACTAGGTTTGGAGCCATTGATAAATATATATCATCCAGCTGTTTAACCAGAGTCTCCAGGGGTTTAGAGCAGCCGTTTCAGTCTGCCTCTCTTTTCTCCTGGTCAGACAGACAGCCTCCTTCTGCAGGCAGCCCTGACTTCTCTTCTTCTCTCTCCAGTACACGCCATGCCTCCTCCTTTCTGTTTCCATGACTACATACAGTCATCTCCTTCTCGTTCATGTGCTTGTTCTTCCTTCATGTTGTAGCTTATTATTTTCCAAAAACTGTTTCAGTCTTGAGTGAACTTATAGGGAAATTAAAAATTATATATATATACATACACATTCCATATTATTTCCCCCTCTGGGAGTTTCATTTTTTTATTTTTAAATTTTTTTTCCTCTGGGAGTTTTATTATGTGCATTTGTACATTTACTTTTTAAAGATTTATTTTATTTATTTGAGAGAGAGCACATACAAGCCAGGGGAGTAGCAGAGGGAGAGGCAGGCTCCCTGCTGAGCAGGGAGCCCACAGGGCTCCATCCTAGAACCCTGAGATCATGACCTGAGCAGAAGGCAGATGCTTAACCACTTAACTAACTAAGCCACCCAGGTGCCCCCTGCATTTGCATTTTTAAAGGCTCTGGGAGTAAAGGTTCTGTACTATAAAGATATGTTTACCTTTGTTGTGTTAGGGTTTCCCAAAGCTATTTGACTATGGATCTCTCCGTGATCTTGCCTTATGTGTTACCATTGAATACTCTTGGACTTCCTGAAGGACTTTGGGAAATGCCTTTATGGTTAAAATTATTATTAGTCAATGAGTTGCCTGGAGATTTCTCCCTTCTCTGAATTCCTGTTTCTACGATTCAGCTTCATGCTTAATCCTGTACAGCCCGTCTCATTATCTGATTGTTCCTAGGTGAGTATGTCTTGTCTCTACAGACTGTTAGCAACATGAAGGCAGGATACTATATCCAGTATTCCTTACCTCCCATAGGTTTTGTGCAATTTTGAGCATTTGTAACATTTGCTAAGTTGAAATGCTTTACCCCCGAATAGAAAAGCCAGTTATGTCATTCTGATTCTCATTATTTGGTGTTCTTAGCCATTTACCCCTGCCTTAATGTATTTCAGAGTTAACACACTACACACTCACATATAGTCATTAAGTTGCCACTACTGTATCTTAGCAGTGAAACGTTACCAGTTTGACAAAACACTAGATAGCAAGCTGAGTATGTTTAGTATGCAAGAATTTCTTATTTCTAGTTTTAGGGAAGCGTATGAATGAAAGCTGGAGAGAATCTAAGAATAAGGTAGAATGACAATGAGAAAAGAGGGAGGCCTGAAGTCTGGGGCCCATCCAGAGAAGGACAAGTCTACTGTATGCTGAGGAGAAGGTTTTGGAAAGAGAGGTGTCAACCTATAGTCCTTGGTCACTCCAGAGGAAAGAGATGCTATAAACAATATCAGAAAATACCCAAGATAAATTCTTTAATAAAATATAATTAACACTTTCAATATATTAAGTGCTAAGCCCTAAACATATGACATATGTTAGATCTTTTAACCCTCAAAACAACTCAGTGAGGTGTGTACTAGTGTTGATCCCATTTTAGAGAGCAGGACAGTGAGGCACTGAGAGGTTGAGTAATTTGTTTAAGGCCACACGGCCAGTCCATGGTGGACCTGGGGTGCTAACCCATGCTTATAACTACTGTGCTTATTTGCACTTGGTTGTTTTTTTTCTTTTTTTTTTCTGTGCCCTACTGTGTGGTGATTTACTAACCTACCTCAGCATGAGCCTCAAAACTTTTCCTTGAAATGCATGATCCTGGAATGGAAAACAGCTGCTCTACAGGGTGTTCTTAGGATAATTGATAATATTTGAATATAAATGATATGCTACATGCCATTATTATGTCCTTGCTAAATGTTTTGAATTTAACAATTATACTGTGGTTTTACGTATTTAGGAGTGAAGGACAAAAATCTATGATTTATTCTTAAATGGTTCAACAAATTAATAATAAAAGTAAGCTTATGTAGAAAGCTGGATGGATGAAGAGGTAAATACAGTTTATTCATAGACAAAACAGTTTCTTTTACTATTTTTACAACTTTTCTATAGTTTTCAAATGAAAGGCTGGGAAGGAATCCCTGATCTTCAAAGGTAGTAAGGCATATATTACATTGGTAACATATTGTGGTATTGGTAGTATATGGTGGTGTATATTATATTGGCAATATATGGTGGTAAGGTATATATTAATATACACTTATCCTTTTAATCATCTTTAACAACCTGTGAGTTAGGTACTACTACGGTCCCCATTCGAGGTAATACGACATCATGTACATAGACTTAAAAGACCTTGTCCAGTGTCACACAGCTAGTGAGTGGGGAGCCAGGACTCAAATCCTGATGTATATTATTATTTCTCTCTCTACAACACCCTGCATTTGTGTTAGGTTATTAGATCACGTTTGGCCTACAAAGAAAGCCATCTCATATGATCCAAACTAGAAGCAGTGGTCACTTCTTTTGTAATGAAGAGTACTCATCTTTGTACTCCTTCTTGTAGCCAGAATGAGGGCTCCATAGGGGCCAAGACTCTGTCCATCTGTCTCCAGGGACTCCCTGGCTTGTGGTTGGCACTTGGTAAGTGTCACTTAAGTGAATAGTAACAACCAAAGAAACTTTGATTAGTTCTTCCTGACTCCCTCCTATATATATATATATATATATATATATATATATATATATATATATGCCATTTCTGTCCCCCTCCATATCTGTGTCATTTTTAGAGGAACTAGTGGGTAAGCACAAATCTTCTGAGGACTATAGCCTCAGCGCGGGCAATTGCGACATAATCAACTCTTTGACTTCAAAAGAACCCTTTTAACTAACGAAGACATTAATTAAAAACATGCCCCTACTAGGATGACCTCTCAGTTCAGAAACTCAAAAATGCAATACATTTGCACTCCCCACCAGCACACAGTGATCTTGATGTAGTACTCAGAAGGCCATCTACTGGCATCTTTATTTGAGCAGTAAACACATTTTTTAAAAAAAACATCATGCAGCCTCTAAAAATAAGTGGTATTTCAAAACAAAAACCAGCATATAAGTGGTTGGCGCATCTGGTAGACAGAAAAGCTGTATGGTTTGTTTTCAGGGAATGACAAGCCAAGCAACATTCAAACTTGGCCAGTTGAAAACTTTTCTTCTATCTGTGATGACACCTGGTTTTTAAAACGTTGGCTCGAGCCTTAAAGTGGTTAGAGAATGAAATAGCATCATTCACTATCTTGATTTGTGCAAAGAATTATAAGGAACTGTTTTGCCCTTCAAGAAAGAGAGTGGACCAAAAATCAGTGAGAGGTGTGAACAGTAATAGTAAGGGTAGTGACAATAACATCTGACATCCATTGAATACCTACTATGTGCTGGAAGATGTGCAGAGTCCTTTATATGTATAATTGATACTAGATGCACAACAATCTTGGGGGAGGTAGTGTTATTTTTGTTCCCATTTTACAGGTGAGAAGGCATAGGGATGAGGCACACATATACTTTAGTAATTGCCCAAGTCACATGACCAGCATGGGTGCAGGAAGTCAGCCCCAAGGCAGGCTGTCTTCAGAGCCCAGAGCACAGTGTGGTTCCAGCCAGTCTGGTGGTGTTTGTTATGTTTGGCACTATGAAAACAATATTAGAGTTGGATGGTTGTATTGAGTGCCATAGGTCTTGGTCACAGTATCATTTGCTTCCACTTGTGAACCAGATGATACCATTTTCCAGAACATTCTCACCGCTGTGCTACAAACATTACTTGTTTCCCATAAATTTACTGCTCACCCTCATGCTTCAAGGATGCCATTTATGATACCTTTCAGAAGTTGTCATTTCTCTGTGGTTAGATGAGGTTCTTGGTGGCCAGTGAATTTGGGAGTCAGAGGTGGTGTAGCCAAAGTAGCCAAAACGATGGGGATACCAGGAAGGGGGAGATGAATATCTCAGTATTACAGAGTGGGGAGATCATTTGAATGTGTGAATCCAGGGTGGAGAGTTACAAAGGCAGCCTTGACCAGTGACCAGTGTAAAATTCTCACCCAGGAAGATGGCTTTGTAATTATGATCCCCATGGGCTTCATCCTCAGTTCTGACCCAGTTAGCAGTACTATAGAGAAGTGTCAAGGGATTGGCTTAGTTGGAGTTTGTTTTTGAAAACTGGCACTGTTTTAAATAAAAAACCAGGAGGTTTTTTAAGCCAGGAGGTTTCAGTGGAAATAATGTGTGAGTATTAAATATTCATGTACAACTGTCTTTTATTTTCATTCATTCATTAAAATTTGTGTTCATTGAGGCATCATTACATGTAACACTGTATTAGTTTCAGGTGTGCAGCATAGTGATTCACTGTTTATACTCACTGTGAAATGATCACCACAATAAGCCTTATATCCATCGCTACACATAGTTACACACATTATTTTCCTTGTGATGAGGACTTTTAAGATTTACTCACATAACCGCTTTCAAATAGGCAATATAGTATTATTAACTATAGTCACTTTGCTATACATCAATGCCCAAGACTTATTTATCTTATACCTGGGAACCATAGGTTCCCCACTGCCCCTGTCCCTGGGACCACTGATCTTTTCTCTGTATCCACATTAATTCATTCTTAACTTCATTGACAGACTTTGGTGTGTACGTGGTATAGGCCCTGGGCTATGTGCTAAGGAAGCAGAGCTGCCTCAAACAGGATCTTTGTCTTTAAAAGCAGCAAAATATAAAAGAGGAGGAAGTGGCAGGCATGTAAACATGACAGTTCCTTAAAGGTGCTGAGGCAGATGTGCTATGAGAGATGGTGGGAGAACAAAAAGGAGACTTGGTCACATCTGCCCAGCTGGCAACGGGGAAGGGGTAGCAGGAGAGGAGGTGACCTTTGAATTGAGAGCATGAAGACCGAGAGGTGCTCACCAGGTAGACAAATTACTGTAAGGGTGTGCCCAGCAGAGAGGAGAGCATGAACAAGACAAGGGCTAAGTGAAAATTTTCAGCAACTGTATTTGTATTTATTGATTTTTAAGGTGTGCATTTTTCTACATCAGAACCTCTCCAAAATCTCGATACCATGCGCTAGTTACAGTGGTGGCGTGTGTTCTTACCGGCACATAAAATAATACTGTCCCTTACAATATATGGCATCTTAGCTTCGATGGAAGAAAGTGTCAGTATGCTTTGTCATCAAGTGGTAGTTCTTGGTTGTGCTGTTCCAGCTGCTAATATGTATTTGTTTTAAAGGTACATGTTAGAACCTTTTTATTGAGAGAGAACCAGGCATTAAATGACAGATGAATAGATGATATTGAGTTTAACGGGAATATCTGACATCTGATGTTGCTTTTAATAGCAGTGGCTAGTGGTGATGGAACCTGTGGAGGCAATTCAGGTGTCTTAACATATTGGTCCAGGGTACGAACCATCACATTGCCTTTTTCCGAGGTAAAAAAAAAAAAAAAGAAAAAAAAAAAGACTATGAAAGCAAATGGCATGTAGCTTGTTGGAATTCATAAAGATACTAAGTTTATGATCATTGCATAAGAATGTACCCACTACTTTTGATGTCAAAATGGAGACCTGATGGTACTGTTATACAAGCGTTGAAAACGGAGAGACTATCTATGATTGGTCTTTCAAGGCACAAGAAAATACATCAGATAGAAGTGGCAGTGGGGGGGGGGAGAGGGGAAGGTTCTGGTTTATGTGTCTGAAAAAAAAAATCAGGGAGAAATTTCTTTTGGAGCTAATGATCTTGGTAAGTATCCAAGGAAGAAACTAAGCATCTAATACCTAAACTTAAACACATAGGCACCATGAAAATACACTATAATGGAATCCATTTCTGCTCAGTCATTAAATCCCTGTGTGGCCTTGGGCAAGTGAATTACCACTGGGATTTCCCAGAGTGCTGGACTAAACAGCAGGTTCCTGCCAATTAAAAACATTGCAACTCTCTCAGCATTTTTGAGATGTGGTTTCATTGATGAGAGCATGGTGATTGCTCTAAGGTCTGTTTATTCTTCAGCTTTGTGGGCTCTTGGAAGAGAATGTTAAAGATGACAAAGTCATTTTTTGGTTATTGATTTAATTTCTGGAAAAACAAAATAGGAAATTATGTCCCCTGGGGCTAAGGAGAGTTACTGTGATGATTTTCCACTTATTTTGATCCCAAATACATCAATGAGAAGTACGTGGAATTTGATGAGAAAATTTTAGAGTTTAATTTGTTAAAATCTGACATTATCCTTATTTTTGTTTGAAATGGGAACACCAGTGCACACTGAGGCTTGACCAGGTAGTTTGCAAAAAATGTTTGAAAAAAGCACATCCATGTGACAAGAATGTCTAGAATGATTCAACCAGTATTATTATTATTTCTTATAAATGAGTCATGGCTGTGTTTGACTTTCTGTCTTATGTTTTTCACTTCTCCATAATGACACAGATTTTGGGGGGTTTCTTTTTTTTCTTCCTCCTTTGGGTATGTACCACATTTTACTACATTTGAAGATTGTTACTAATGAGATGATAAATCAGTGTTGAATTTGGTTACCATGCTGCTTTTAGGATGAGTATTTTGTTAATGGCTCTTTCATCCTGATTTTCTTTGAATTGGGTATATGTCCAATGACAATGTACTGGGATGAAGAGGAGAAATCAGGACTAGAGGGATACAGCCAGACTATATCCCTTTAAACTTTTTGGAAGGCCAGAATTGGAAGGAAGTAAATGAGGTAAATAAGTGTTCAGCAGTGTCAACTTTCCTTGCTGGCTAATTCAATATATTAGCCATTCTAGAAGAAACTTCTAGATATAAGTAATCCCATCTACTTATCACCTTAACTCTTTAGGTAAGGAGACAATAAAATATGATTCTTAATAGCTAGGTGCTTCTGCATAGAAGGAGCAAAATGTAAGCACATTTTATATGAATGGTGATTATCGAAGTTTTTTTATTGTAGCAATGGCTTTTTCATTGGAAATACAGAAAGCTTTTGGTATCACTAATACTAAAAATGAACAAAAAGGTGATCCAAGGACTATCTTTAAAGAGGAGTCCTAATATAAGTGGGCAAGTGTGTGTATTTACTGATTTCTGATGTAAGGCACATGAAAGCTAACCTGATTCATTTGTTTTTAGGGGCTCTTGGCTTTGGGCCTCAGTGCAAGTCCATTGGAAAAGGCAGCTGCAACAATCTAGTGGTCACCAGCAGTCCCATGATGGTTCAGCGACTGGGACCCAATTCACCTCCAGCAAGCCAGGTCTCTACAGCATGCAACCAGATCAGTCCTAGCTTACAGAGGGCAATGAATGCTGCCAACCTGAATATACCTCCTTCAGATACCAGGTCTCATGTTACTTTTTTTTCCCCCTTCTTATGGTATAATCAACACCCCACAAGTGTTTTCCCTTCCCTGCTGAACACACACACACACACACACACACACACACACACACAACACACACACATACACACACTCAGTCAAGCAACTCTTTCAAATTGAGTTTTGTAGGGGAATGTGTATAAAAACCATGTGTCATAATATCTTAATTGGGAAGAATGGTTTAATACCTGCTGTTTTACCATGTGAGTGTAAGTAATGCCCAGTTTGACTTTGGGGCCTTAGTGACTAAAGCCCAGTGTATAAATGTGGCAGTTCCTGGTGAAGCGGTCCTGTCATGGCTAGAGAATTGAGATGTGCCCTGTACATACATCTCTCTTCCATGCCCAGTTTTCAGTGTATACAATTGTGGTAACCCCAGGATGCCTTCCCATCTATTTGTCTGTTCATCCATCCACCCATCCACTCGAATATTTGTTAAGTACCTACTGTCTTCATAATACTTAATACTTAATAATAATTGAAGTTTAGGGAGATGGTAGAAAATGTAAAGAGAGAGGCCATGAATTTCAAGATTTTATGATATGTCTGGGAAGACACACTTTCATGCACAAATTATGTAACATTTCAACTCAATGTCTAATTAGGTGCTGGAATAAATGGGTCTAATAAATGCTGTATATCATTCCATATGGGAGAGAATTGAATAGGAAAGGGAAATCACCCTTTCAGGCAAATTTTTGTACCTCTCAAGGTTGATATTATAGAGGACATAAAACCAAAATACCATGCAATGTGTAAGGTCTGTTTCCATGTTTGAAATGAATTATTTCGTCTTCTGTAAGTAGTCTTCTTGGAGAAGCACAACCCAGAGTTTTTACCTCTAAGTTCTGGCTCTGCTGTAGCTGTGATTTCGCAAAGGAATTGGCCCTCTGTTTCCTCTTCTCAGAGGATGGAAGCTGTGGAGGTGTCTCACAGGTGTGGGGTCCCATTTCTTCTCCCATCCTCCCTCCTCTTGCTCGTGTCTCCTTTGCCCTCTTGTACTCTGCAGTGTCCTCCTAGCCACTACTTGATACTCAGAAATCAGAGTTCCTGGGTCCTTTTTTTTTTTTATGCCAGTTTTTTAGTGAGATGGAAACTTGTTTTTCACCTGAGAATTTTGTGATGGGAAGCTGCTGCTGTCATTTCCCATTGATGATTATGCCTTGAGGGACTCCTCAGACTTGCTGAGTGTTGCGTGTAAAATTAACTGTACTCAGGGGGTAGATGTCATTGGGAAGCCTTCAGCTTCCTGTCTGTGGCAAGTCCAGCCAATGCCTTGAAGGCAGAGAGTTGTAATTAATGTAGAAAGTGACGGGAGGCAGGGTGCGGGCTGCTCCAGCCGTGTACCTTATGCAGCCCCTTTCATGGGCCGGCTGGAGAAGGGTCATTATCTCAGTGTTTTCTGGCATATTTGATTCCTTTGCATAATTTTATATCCTTAAAGGACAGCATCTTAAAGATGCATTGACATGTGTTTTTGACAATGTATTCTGTGAGTCCTTCGATGGAAATAATTCTTTGGCAGGATGAGCAAAGAAGCAAGAGTTGGGAGGTGGGGTGGCTTGGTAAAGTACGGAAATTACTTTCAGTGATCTGGGAAGGTTGCATTTATTTGTGATCCTCAAATTGATTTGTGTGTTCCATCAGATGAATGGAAGGAAAGGAGGCAACATTTCAACCTGAGGGCATTTTTCTGTCTAAGGGTAAAGAGGAGATGGAGAGACAATCAACTTTGTGTGTTGTCCATTGGAGATATGCTAGGGAAAGTGGTGAGGAGAGGGTATGCACTGTTCACATGGAGTGATGGCTGTTGTATAGAAAGCTGTAAAATTTATTATTTTTTCTTGATTATTTATGTAATTATTATTCATTGTAGAAAGTATGGAAAAGCACAAAATAGTGAATGATAGTCATCCTGAACCCTACCACCCGCAGGCAACCATGGGAGCAATTCTTTTTTTTTTTTTTTAAGATTTTATTTATTTATTCATAGAGACAGAGAGAGAGAGGTAGAGACACAGGCAGAGGGAGAAGCAGTTTCCATGCAAAGAGCCTGACGTGGGACTCGATCCCGGGTCTCCAGGATCACGCCCTGGGTTGCAGGTGGCGCTAAACTGCTGCGCCACCGGGGCTACCCAGAGCAATTCTGATACATATCCTTCTCATTAGATGCAAACACATTCAAAATAAACACAGGTTTTCCTTTCCACCACGTTGATCTATAATTACCTACATAATGTTATAATCACCATTTTTTAAGTTAATAGAAACACTTTCTTCTGTAGTAAAAATCATCTTTAGTATCATATAATGGCTTTTTTCTGCCCAAGATTCCATTTTACTAAAAAAAAAAAAAAAACTATAATTTTTTATCAGTCTGTTACTGGGCATTCATTTGGTTCCCTTTGTTTCAATATTGTAAGTAATGCTTTGTTGGATCAATTCTGTGAATCTTCTGTTGTATATGTCTGGCTATTAGAATAAATCTGGTTATTAGAATAAATTCTTAGAAGTAAAATTTGCTGAGTTAAAGGAGATATGCAATTTTGAGGCTTTTGCTATGTATTTGCAAATTGCACTGTAGCAAAGGTCTACCCATTGATACACTCACCAGTAGTATGACAGTTCCTGTTTTTCTACTAAATTCCAGATATTATTATTTTGATACCTTTTGCCAGTTTAATGTACAAATTGTTATTTTATCTTAATTTGAATTTTCTTAATTATTGATAATATTTTATTTATTCATAGAGACACACACAGAGAGAGAGAGAGAGAGAGAGAGAGAGAGAGAGAGGCAGAGACACAGGCAGAGGGAGAAGCAGGGCCCATGTAGGAAGCCTGACGTGGGACTTGATCCGGGGTCTCCAGGATCACACCCCAGGCTGCAGGCGGCGCTAAACTGTTGCGCCACTGGGGCTGCCCATGTATTTCTTCTTTTGACTTCCTTTAACTGTTTGTCTTCTGGAGTGCTCATTTTGGAAAAAGCACTGCTTCTTCATAGGATTCTGTTTAATCCAGTGATGTACTATGTACCCTAATGCTTCATGTTTGCCTTTATTAACTTCCCAACCATTTCTGACTAGCCCCACTTAATGATAAATGCAAACTACACCTTACCTTCTTGGAGATCCAGAAGCCATTCTTAACTTAGGCATTGCCAAAACTCGGTGTAATACAGAAATCATTGTATATATTTACCCTAAAATGACAAGTACTCATATGATAACCTCATACAGTGGCTTCATGTACCAATGCAGCAACAGAAGGGATTGGACACTACTGGCATGGGTTTTATATATGTTAAGCTTTCCATGATTCTATTTTATGATTGAATATTCATAAACCATCTGCAGGTAATACCTCTGTTGTATAGATGATGGACCCAAGACACACGAAGTCTAAATGCTTTGCCTAGTGTCACTTAGCTTGTCAGTTACAAAGTGCAACCATCAAACTAATAATGTCATTCTGGATCTCAAAAGACACTACATTTTTCTTTCCTAAACGAGACATTCATGGAGGTGATTTCTGGTGGTGGAATTTCTTAGGGTCTCCTTTTGGGTTGGAGTATGTCCAAAAAGCTCAGGGGAGAGCTGAGAATAGACTCTGGACTCTCTGTAAGTTCTAATGTTTTACAAAGCCATACTATCTTCAGATGCAGTGCTAATTCTGGGGGATTTGCCCATGCACACAGACAAGACCTTACAGATGGACCAGGACTAGTCGTTTCTGTGGCATAGATAATATATATTCTCTTAAGGATCAGTTTGAGGAATTCTATGTGATCTGTCAGTTAGTATTTCTTTTGAACTTGGCACTGAACCAAGCAATTCTGCTTGGTCATCATGCCCCTTATGGCGCCATGACAATCAATGAGCTCCTGCCTCACCAGCCACCTTAACCTGTTTCACTGATCGTGTCAGAGTTTTTATTGGTTGCATTTTGTTTGAGCTATTTCTCTTTCCTTTCCTATAACTCCAAATTAAACAGTCACTAGAAATAACATCCTTGGGAGCAGATGAACACAGGGAAATGGAGGTTGTCATGTCTGCTCTTTCCCAGAGGCCTGGTGTGTGCAGCAGCAGGGGCTGTAGGAGAAAGTCCTTGGGAACTTTCCGCAGTCACTCAGCAGATTGTCGCAGAAAATGTGGGTTCTAACCACAGCTTGTGTGACTTCAAGCCTATTACACCAGGTCTGTGAATCAGACAGAGTATAATGGACCACATCTGGGGAATGGTATGGGGAGAACGACAGAGGATCTGTGTGACTCACTAGGTGACTGCTTATCCAAGGCTGCTTCGTTACTACTTCCAGTGTTTGTTTGTGTGGTGTAAGTGGAGGGCTTCACAGAATCTTAGTTTTTATTCTCTGTAAAATAGAGATTATTTTAAAAATCCAGTTTACTCATCTCACAGGCTGTATCAGATGTGATGATGTGCATGGAAAATGCTTTGTAAGCTGTAAGTGATGGCTATTTATCATTGTATTGATTATTTCCCTTCTTAATCAACAGTTTTTTGAAAACTTATATATCTTATACTCTGGTGGGTGCCAGAGAGATAAAAACAATTCCTTCTGTTGAAGGGCTTTGGATTTCATTGAGGAACATTATACCCACAGATGCCAATAGTGGGCAACATTTAAGGCACAGTACAGACAGTTTACACCTGCTTTGGAAAGAGGACTCTCCTGAGAGCTGGTGTATTTAGGAGAAGTTTCATGGATTAGAACTTTGAAAGATCTGGGGAATTGCACACGAGGGGGATTGGCAGCTAGGTAAACTTTCATTTGTTGGAAGTTTTGTTCGTATTTGGTGTTTGAGATAGAAGGGGGGAGTTCTCTGTTCATATTATTGCCATCATGAAGAGAGTATAGAATTTGCTTTCTGAAAAATGTATGGTAACCATCTTAGAAAACAGGCATCCAAGGAGTTAAGGGATGTCTGTGTGGGGTTACAGTCATATTTAAATCAAGCCATAGTTAGGTGTAATTGGGGAAAAAAGAAAACCTCTCGACAATAGAACAGGTTAACGGGTTGCACTGGAGGCCACCCTCAAACTAAATAATATAATTTCATATGCAAAGTCTACGCAGGTGGGTAGAATACCTTCTGCCTGATATTTACCGCTTAAAAATCTGAAGTGCTCCAGTATGACAGTGACAGTGGCTAAGCCAATGTACCATTTGAGAATGTTTGCTAAGCCTTTTCAACCTCCGGGTATAAAGCAAAGTCAGTTGTCTTTGCCTCATATATGACACGACTACTGATTTGGCTTGGGTCAGAAAGCAATTCCTGAATCTCCCTGGGGAAGGGACCAAAAGGCCTTTGACATCCAATCACCAGGAGCCTTCAGCTGAGCTCTGCAGGGAGGGCTGCATGCTGCGGGTGTGCTGGGAAAATAATTGAAAGTGTCCATGGGGAATTAAAAACAGATGGTTCAGAAACCACTTTGGGGCTTGCAAAAGGACTTCAGCCCAAATTTAAGAATGGGGTGGCAAAAAAAAAAAAAGTCTGTGTCAAGGGCAATGGGACGTAAATTCCTGCTGTGTTTGTCATTGGTAAACATTACTTCACTCGGTGGAAACATCACACCGATAACGGTGTTATCTATCACCTTATACTGTGCCTTTGAGAGTCAAGATGCTTTCTTGCCCATAGTTCACTTATAGAAAAAAGTGTTCCTGGCTTCCATTTTGTGAGAAGGACAAACAGGAACAGATGGGACGAGAATGCTTCTCTTTTCCCCTCAATTCCTTTGCAACAGGTTGCTGTATAACAGCTGGAAGTAGTAAATGGGTTCATTCTGGGAAGATAGATATTCTGTTTAATATTTTGTTTTGGGTTAATTTTTTTTTTGTCAGAAAAATCTCTGTAGAAAGCCAATGCAAGGTGCATCAGAGTAAACTGGATTTTTCTGATACACACCATGTCTGAGTCAGGAAAGACAGTGAGTGATGGCTAGCTTCATTGTGACAAATTTACGTCCAAGGGATGTGGCTTTTCCTTCCAATGATTTTTTTTAAGGCAATGATGTCATAGTAAAGCAAGATAAATTTTAAAGTGGCCAGAATACATTACAAACCATTTTGATTTGCAGGTAAATCTTATGACACATGGGACATGGTTTGTAAAGGGAATGAAAAAGAGATGAATCACTGCTAAAGTGAACTCCTGAAAGGGAAAGATCTGTTCTTGGTCTCAAACTGCTCTGATTCAGTAGAGGAACTCATGGAAAACCCCAATCTAGCAGGTGTCATTAAACCCTGTGTGGCCCAAATGCATTATACTAAATACAACTTGATTTCAGGCTGTCATTCCCTTCTCTATCATAGCTCTGTTTTGTATATATTTTTTTTAATTTTCCGGGGTGATTTGATGTTGTGACTAAGTACTGATTGAGTTACTATCAAAGAAATCTTTAGGATTCCTTATCATAAGTGAAATGAAGTTGTGAAGTTATTATTGGGTCTCCTGGATGACCCTTTGACTTTGAGGATATACTTTTTTTTTTCAAATGAAGCATAAGTTTACATTTTACTTAACTGAATAAATTTTGCTCAAAGGCTGGGGCTCTGTTTAGACTTGTATTCACTGCGATGCATATTTGTAGTATACTGTACACAGCAAATGCTTACTAAATGCTTGCTTATTTGGTTTGCCATGACAGGCATCAATAATTATTCCCCGGTCTTTAATTCCTCCCCCTTCCTCCCACATTAAAAAAGATATTTAAAAATAAAGCAAGGACCCTTTATTATCATTATAGTATTAAGATTATTTATAACAATAGATCTTTTGTTTTATTATTCCAGTGAGCATTGGCCTCTATTGTCCTTCTTGGTAAAATGTTATTTACCTGGAACTAAAAGCCTTGGGTTTTATCTTAGCCAAAGAATGTGTGTTTAGCCGAGAATGTAATTAGGGGAAATACTTAAGGGATTGTCAATGCAATGTTCTTTTAGCTCTTAAGCAATCCATATCCTGCTAAAATGTTTGTCTTTTTTCTTTTTTTCCCTTCTGGCTGCTGTTCCAGGTCCCTTATTTCTCGTGAGTCTTTGGCGTCCACAACTTTGAGCCTGACGGATAGTCAGTCAGCCTTGAGCGTGAAACAGGAGTGGTCTCATGGCTACAGGGCTCTCCCGTCGCTGTCCTCCAGCCACAGCTCCCAGAACGGCATCGATCTAGGGGACCTCCTTAGCCTTCCTCCTGGGACAGCTGTGTCTAGCAATAGCGTCTCTAACTCGTTGCCGTCCTACCTTTTTGGCATGGAAAATAGCCACTCTCCTTACCCTAGCCCCCGGCACTCATCGGCCAGGTCCCACTCAGCCCGCTCCAAGAAGAGAGCGCTGTCCTTGTCCCCACTGTCCGATGGCATCGGGATAGACTTCAATACCATCATCCGCACCTCGCCCACGTCGTTGGTCGCCTACATCAATGGGTCGAGGGCTTCCCCGGCCAGCATGTCCCCGCAGCCCGAGGTCTAT
This sequence comes from Nyctereutes procyonoides, assembly GCF_905146905.1. Classification (NCBI taxonomy): domain Eukaryota; kingdom Metazoa; phylum Chordata; class Mammalia; order Carnivora; family Canidae; genus Nyctereutes; species Nyctereutes procyonoides. Next base: position 59,042,116 of record NW_026575146.1, on the reverse strand, counting down.
GGGCATTTCCTGGGGGTGCGGGGAAGCTGCATTCCCCAGCCGTGCTCAGTGCCGAGCAGCCAGAAGGGCCTGCGGGTGGCCGGCGGTGGCCTGGCACTCCCAGCCTACGGAGAGGACAGTGTGCTAGAGTATGAGCGCATGCAGCAGCTGGAGCATGGGACCCTCCAGCCAGGTCTGGTCAACAACATGGTGGTGCAGCATGGCCTGCCGAACCCTGATGGCCAGTCGGCCAGCCTGCTGAAGACCGAGCGCCTGGATGATTTCCCGGGCACAGCCCTGGACCTGCCCCCTGCGCCGCCCCCACTGCCTCCTCTGCCGCCGCCCCCACAGGGCCCTCCGCCACCCTACCACTCCCACCCACATCTACACCACCAAGAGCTAGTGCCCCGGGCCCAGCCGCTGGCCCTTCCCCAGGCTGCCCTGGAGGAGGACGGGGAGATGGATGATGTGGGGGGCAAACACTCCTGTCGCTGGATAGACTGCAGTGCTCTGTATGACCAGCAGGAGGAACTTGTGCGGCACATCGAGAAGGTTCACATAGACCAGCGCAAAGGGGAAGACTTCACTTGCTTCTGGGCTGGCTGTCCTCGAAGGTACAAGCCATTCAACGCTCGATATAAACTGCTGATCCACATGAGGGTCCACTCTGGGGAGAAGCCCAACAAGTGCACGGTGAGTCTCCTCCTCATGTTCGCAGGAGTTGGTTGTAGGTGCATGGACTTTTCCCAACTTGGCCGCAAATCAGGGGACATTTTCTTTTATGGAATTCGGATACATGGGTGTCTAGGTATTCATGAAATGTGACTTCTCTTCAGTCTGAGGACAGGAAAAATTTCTTTAATTATTAGTGGCTGGGGTATCGCTCCACTTCTAGATTCTCTTCTGCGAACGTACATGATCCATAATGTCAGGGGAGGTCCATCTGCCACACTGTCCAGAAGCTCGGCACATGCCTGCCAGGCACCAACTCGATTGCTGAAATGTGCAGGGCAGAAGAATACTCGCTGCACTACCAGCAAGCTTTAGCTTTTCTCCAAAGCAAATATTCAGTGATTTTTTTTCCTTCCCTCCAATAACTGGGCGAGTATTGGGGTTGGAGGAGGGGTGGTTCTGATATTTGGAAAGGAGCTCACACTTAGCAACTTGGCTAGTAAAAATGTTGCTGCATACACCCACACGCCTGCACACCGCACACTCTCCAGTGTTGTATGACTAGTTAATGATTTATAGCCGGCATAAAAACACCCAGGGGATACCACGGGAGCAGGATCTCACAGGCTGTCACTGAATTTTAAGGAGAGAAAATTTTGTGGAAAAGTATAAGGAGAATGAACCAAGAAGGGATGGTGCCTTGGGTATTGAAGGAAGTGGGTCTGGTGTCTCTTTCTCCCCTTCCTCCCCTCTTCACAACATCGATTCTGGAACTATCTCTGTTTTTTGGCAAAATTTACTCTTTTTGAATAATATGACTCTTAAATGATTTTGCAATCATTTCACACCTAAAAGAAACCTTCAGGGTTTACAAGCAGGACACCACCCTTGGGATCACAGGGCAGCTTTGCACAATTTTCAACAGCTCACTTAACTCTTGGAAGAAGAAGTGCATGTATTTTATATTAGTTTAGATGGACAGGAATATTTCTTTCAATGTTAGAATCTGAGAACTATAGGTACTCCCTGGATATTGAATATGCTACAGTTCACGCGATGTGTGAAATATATAAATCATTTTTAAAGGGGACTTATTCAGATGGTGGTCCCCCAACCAGAGTCCCTTCTTACTCTATCTAGTATGTCTTGATGATAAAGAATCTAGGCCATGTTATGTTTGATTATAGATTGGCCAAGTTGTCTGATTTATGTAAAAGCAAACCAAACAGGTTGATAGCTGTAATGCAAGTATTGGAAGCACTTTTTTACTATCCAATAGGTATTTTTGAAAGAGTTTTCAGAATTTCTGGTGGAACGAAATTGCATTTCTTGCCATTACCTTATACCCCAACATTGTGATTTTTCTTAAGGAAAACCAGAAGCTGATACACTGTGAGGATGCCAGATTAGATGACTGAAGAGAATAATTACATTTCAGGTGGCAAAACCTTACACTGTCAGTAGGATTCTGCATTAAAAATGCCAGAAAGAGACAAGCAATTGAAGGCAATTCCATTTAGTCTGTTTGGAACACACCGGCCTATTACAGGCAGGAAACACGTTCAGTCTCTGAAGGAAAACAGTCCAACCTTTTAGTTCTGACTAATCCTGGCTGAAAATAGTTTGCTGGATTTGGCTTTACTGAAATAAACATAAAGGCCTGAATTATCCAAAACATATTTTTTGCATTGCAAAATTAATTTTTGTGCAATAGGATTTCCCCATTTTCCCACTGTTCCCAGACTTTTCAGTGGCATATAACTTTATAAAGTTGACTTTTGCTAAAGTACATGATGACTATTAAAAATAGAAATACTGCAGTGAAAGAATAAGCTGAGAGGTGAATATTTGCAGGCCTCTGCATGGCTTTTCATTGTATTATTCAGGATGGGTATGGGAGGTGATTTTTCTCTTCTCTCGTCTGCCTACTTCCCACTTCTGGATGGAACCTATAAAATTCAGATTGCTAGATATAACATCATATCAGATCTAGACCCACAAAGCATTAAATGACACATGTTGTAGTGCAAATGTATTTATATGAAACAGAGTTTCTTAGGAGCTGACTAATGCTGCAGTTCTAGTCTTGGGACTGTATGTTTTTAGCAGGAAGATACCCATTTTCATGTGAAATCTACATAGTGGGAGTGTTATATCTTCTAAAACTGTTACGTTGCCGCATGTCATCTGCTTGATTTGTAGGATTATAGCTAAGTGGTAGCACATAATTTTGCTGTGAAACGTTAATAGTCCTCTCAAGTTTTAGTCTACGGAGAGAAGACATTATACTTGACGTGGATGCACATCTGAAAAGACGCATTTTCTGCCTTTTGCAAAACCAATCTTGACACTCTTGGAATCTAGACACAAAGAATTGTTAAAACTGAAATATTTCATTTCCCGCCGTTTTGAAATCTGATGATAGTTGATTCAAAGCTCAATCTTGTTGCCAAGTAAAATGACCACATTCATCTTTTGGAGACATGAAGTGATCTTTGGGTTTTTGTGGCTGTGTCACATGGTGCAAAGCCTTAGGGCAGCTTAAATTACAGGACCCAGTCCACTTTTGTTTTACGTATGTTTCACTGCTATTAATTTTCTGTGAACTGTTGTTAGAGTTAGCCACCATTTTCACTCACTTAGCTTATTGATCCAAGAAAGATGCAATGACCCACTTGTGTTTGGTGACCATGACTACAGGCAGCACAGTGTGCTTCTGGAAGCTATGGTGGAAGAAGTATGTGAAAGGACTGCTCAGTGACAGCCTGCTTACAGTAAAAGACTAGCACTGCCATCCTCCCCGATGCCATATGCCATCTCATGCCAGGAGAGCACATCTTCAGAATCTGTGCCTATAACTTCTCAGCCTCACCCAGGATGCTGGGATTCGGATCACTCAGGATTTTAGGTGTCAGAACTGGGGGAGGATTGCTAATTTATTATTTGGTTAACTTACTGGAAGAAGAGAATGGTTTCTTTTCTCTTTTCCACCCAAACAACTCCACCCTTCTGTACATCTCATTCTTATTCTGTGGAGAGCCAAACCAGCTGCTCTTTCCAGGCCTGGCCCCGCTGACAGAGATATTCCCAGCCAGGGGCAAGGGCCTTGAGAAGTAAAGGCCTCAGCAGGCAGACAGACAGACCTCAGTTAATCAGAAACTGGGATATATATATATAAAATATTAAAAATGCCCACGTCCACTCACTGCTGTCTACTAACTAGAGCAATTTCTAGATGCCGAATCATTCTATTTAGACCTTCCTGAGCTTAGATCAACCCCAAAAGTGATGACTCTCAGAATTAACCAGAACTTTTGAGCATTCCTAGGCATAACCATGGCTGAATTCTATTATATGTTTTTCTGAGATTAAAAGAGTTCAAATACTCAAGTAAGAACAAATCACGGAGCCTCGGATTTTGTTTCTTTCTCAAACCCCTGTTTCACAATGCTAAAAGGATAGCATAAAGTATAATCCCAAATTATTGATATGCACTAGCCATCCCTAACAGTGTCCATAGTGATGGTTCCAATAGAGCGCACACTGAGAATGTTTTTGCCGTAGGTCTTTTTTGCCATTAAATTGAAGAGTGTGTAACCCCCGGGTAGCATTCCCAGGAAGGTGTTCTGAATGAGATCAAGCACACTGTGTCTGCCAGTACTTCTCATGAGAAAGCCTATCTGATGGGAGCAGAGTGAGCAGAGGGAGAGGGGTTTTGTTGCCAGCATCAGAAATATGGATGGCTCGCCTCCGTGCACAATAGAAAGCAGTTGTGTAGGGAGGTTAGGGAGTGTTAATAAGGGGATTAGGGGGAATGTGGGTCGCCACTTAATTTTGCTTATTTTTCCTGGATGAATTTTATCCAATAGCAAAAAGGAATTTTGCAAGACTTTTACCCACCCACAGATTTTCACGAAAATGTCACTGACCAAAGACAGCTTTGAATTTTGTATGAATTGACTCATTTCTCCACAGGCATTTTGCCTGGCAAAATCCAGAGTATTTGCTTTGGCTAGAAGATTGGGCAGTTTGCTTTTTAAGTAACATTGGATTATGGAATACAAGAAAATAAATACAGAGCTGGGGCCATGTCCCCATTCCTCTTTTATGGCCTGATTTATGGGTTCATGGGCCAGCATTAGCCATGTAAGACATTTCTTGAGGAAAAGTAAATTCATTGTAAACTATGGAAGGAGTTTTTTAAGTCACAACCTTTATTTTATTATTTTGATAAGACTTGGCATTGATGTGGTGACCACAATTATATGACCAGAAAAGACTTTAGGAAAATATTATCAAGGTGTAACTATTAGTTACCACTTCACAACCTTCAGATTGGCTACAATTAATAAATTCTCATAATGTCAAGGATTGGTGAGGATATAGAGAATGAGGAATGGTTTAACATTGCTGTTGAGAGTAAATTGGTATAACCACTTTGGAAAAAAAATTTGGGAATATCTAATAAAGACGAAAATGAGCATATCCAACAAAACCATGTCTCTTTGTCTATGCTAAGGAAACTCTTGTGTATAGTAGCAGGGTCACTGCAAAAAAATGTTTATTGTACCTCTTTTTCCAAAAAAAAAAAAAAGTAAATAATCTAACTTTCCACAGATGAGCTAAATCTGTAAACTTTGGTTTATTTTTAATGAAATAAAGGAGTTTAAAATTAATGACTAGGTATAAATATATTTATAGATGGATAAATAGATACCAATGTGGCTGCATCTCAAAAAACAGTGTTGAATGAAAAAATTAAATGTAAAAAAGGATATATATACACACAGTGTAATACAATTTATATACATCTAGACACAGACACACACTAAGCAGGATTATATAGTTGTTACAGATACATAATTACTTGGTTAAACAGTAAACTCCTGTGAGCATGATAATCAATAATCTTTGAATAGTGGATACTTCTAGAGAGGAAAGAAATGCAATGGGTATTTTTGCCTTACCTTTTTTCCAAGAGTGAGAAAACTGAAACCAATGTGGCAAAATATTGATTTATTTTCATCTTGGTGGTAGGGGGCCTTACAAGGGGCAAGGACAGAATAGCTACACGAGTTATTTTAATTATAAGTTAATAAAAGCCTACATCAAATGCATTATCTTACAAAATACCAAGCTATGAGAGTATATAGAGTAATGTGCTGCTTCTGATACTTCGTTGACTTCAATTTCACTACTCCTTCCAAAGGTGAGATGAAGGCAGTGAGCTATTTGCAGAAAGAAGTGACTGTGTCCATCAGACTGACATTCTGAACATCCTCTTCCTCAGTTCAGCTGTCTTCTGCTCCAGCTGAGCACCACAGTCTTCTGTGGCCTTTTCAATGCCTTCATGGTATTTCTCCAAAGCAGTTTTCAAACTTAGAAATATTTCCTGAGACTTCAGCTTCTCCCTCTCAGTGGCATCCTTCAGTTGCAGAATTGCAAATTTAATTTTCTGGATTTTTTTTTTTTTTGAGAAAAGCCAGCATAAAGCACTTTTATTGCAATAATAAAACTTGAAACTCATACGTAGTGCGGGCAGGTGGGGGTGGGGGGGTAGGCAGCAATAATTTCTCTCACCAAATCACTACACAGGACAGCAAAGGGGTGAGAGGGGGAGGAGGAAAAGCCAGGAAACTTTGAGATCAGCCGGGGGAGCCGAACATCAAAAACCAGGAGATGCTGAAGCTGTGATGACCAGCATCATTTTCTCAAGACAACACTCAAGGGTTTGTCATGATGGATGGGCTTTCATCGGGTGTTATGTGTCTACAAACAGCACCTTCAATTTAAACTTTCAATTAAAGTTCTTAAAATTTGGAAAGTGGAGCTCAAATAGCTATGAGATTACAAAAGTCCTGAATATCCGTTAGAAAAACCACAGGATGGAAAACAAAACAAAGAGCCAGGCCATGAAGAAGGCTTCAGAGGTCCCTGCTGGCCTGGGGACAGATACCTGTAGTGTCCAATATCGCAGTGAGAACAATCTGCTTCCAAAAGGCAGAGGGTTTATTATTGGGGGGGGGGAGCAGGGGAGGGGTAGTGGAGGCAGAGGCTCTCCCGCTCCCCACTTCAGTTTCAGGTAGGGCTTTAATTCAACCCAAGGACATCTCTCAACTGGGAGAGTTACTTCGGCCCTCAACAGTGCCTCAAATCTGCTATGGCTTTGCAGCGCAGCAGCAAGAATGTTTAATATATAATAGATAAAAATTTCATCCAAAAAAAAATAAAGATTCTTGTAATCCCCCCCCAAACATCAATTCCTATTCTAAAGTTAACCCATGACTTGTGCTGTTAATACTTGACTAATACTTAAGTGGAAACCTAGATCCAAAAGACTGAAACTGAACCTTCACCCCAAAATGAAAACGAAATCAAATGAGTAACTTGAGGTTTATGGCATATAGTTTAGGTTTTTTTTTTTTTTTTTTAGAAAAAAACTTTAATTGGAAATTTTGCAATTGAAATGACTTTTCATCTAACACACCATGTACATGTTTTTGATACTGAAAAGTCACGCCCAGCTGTGCCCAGTCTCCTGTGCCATCTCCTAGTATCAATTTTTTTTTAATCAGTTTTTCCCTTTAATAGTTAGCACCTGATGCGTTTAAGGAGTCTTTGCCTACCTCAAGGGCATGAAGATGTATTTTTTTAAATTTTTACTTTGGATAGTTTTATTGTTTTTATCTTTCACATTTAGATTTAAAATCCATCTGGAATTTGTTCTGTTGACATGGTTTGAGGTAGAGGTCAGGATTCTTCCTTTTTCTGCATGTGGGTTTGTGGGTTTGAGGGTTTGATCCAGCATCATTTACCAAAAAGACATACAGTCTTTTCTCTATGCATCACGGTGGCATCTTTGACACGAACTGTGACCATTTAATGTAGTTCAGCTTCTTTTGGTCAGTTTGTCTATCCTTGTTGCCAATTAATATGTCTGTAGCTTTATAATAGGCCTTGATAGCTGAGCGTGTAGGACCTCTCCAGTTGGCTCCCCTCTCCCACCCCCCTAAGCCACCTAGTAGTGAAATGCCCATTCCACTTGTTACTTGGGTTTCAACTTGTCCAGGTGGGTGTGATGGATTGGCCTGCTCCACGGCTCGGGCATCTGTGGTTACCTGGAGCTTTTGTCTCCCTCCTCGAAGCCCTTTAAACTGTGGGCCAGCTAGGTGGTCCGCGGACAGTGAAGCGGACTAAGCCTCGCGGGGAAGGTGTCACAGATGTCTTAAAATATTTTCTGTGCTGTGCTGCCTCTTTGAAATATTTTATAACTGTAAGTATAGATTCTTACCTAAAATAAAAAAAGAAAATCAATGAGTATAACACTCCACCTCCCTCTCATACAAATTGTCTTTGTGTGTGTGTGTGTGTGTGTGTGTGTGTGTATGTGAGAAAGAAAGAGAGAGATAGCAAGAGAGAGAGAAAACAAAGCCTAGAGAAATTAAGTGATTTTTCTTTGACTAGTAAGTTGTTTGGCTGTTCCTTACTTAGCACCTGCAAGGCAGTGGTTCTCAACCTTGGCTGACCTTGGAATTGCCTGAAAAGCTTTATAAAGGACCCATATGTGAGTCCCACCCTGAGTCTGTGATGTAAATGGTCTGGGGTGCAGCTTCTTGGGGAATTCTAATGTGAAGCTTAGGGGTGAGAACCAGCACTCTAAAAGCTTCCATGTTCTGACATTGAACTCTAAGTAGGTGAAAGGCTACTCTGTCACTTCAGTTAAGGTGTGGGGAGGCAGTGTTTTGTAGTGAGTACATCTTCATTATCTCCAATGTCCTGACAATGATTAGGGTAATTTCATGTTCCCTTGGAATAAAATTCAGAGACAAGAAACAGAAGATTAAATAGAGAGACTCTGGTAGTGGCAGAAGGCTTTCAATTGAGTGTCCATTTCATATTCTGAGTACTCTTTCTCTAAAATCTATTAATTGTCAGTTAAAGGTTGGGATGAGGCTGTGCTGAGCAATATATGTCATTGCCACATCCTTGCCTCCCCTAGTTAAAAGTGGAGCTGACAAATCTGTCACATTGTTCCCATTTTTAAAGGTAATGTAGAGTGTTCTGTCTTTCGAATACAATGCAGCCTTTCTGCTTTTAATATAAAATGATTTTCAAAACATTTTTTGCTACCAGGGATATTTCTGAAGAGTTGGTAAATTACCAAAATATTGAATTTTCCCTTTTATCAAATCTGCCTGATGTGATTAAATAAATAAAATTAACATTAATATCCTCTTTGTCTCTTGAGGCTGAAACACCACCAGTGAAACATCTGGTAAAGATCAGAGAGAGTGTAGCTTCCAAGTCCAATCCCATGAGGCATCAGTCTGTCAAATAGTTAATGCAAGCTCAATGATTTAAACAAAATCACAAGATTTTTTTCCCCATGATTTTACGTAAGAAAGAGATACTGGCATATTTATCTGTGTATATACATGTTCAACATACTGTAGACATATATATGTCACCATAAATTATAAACCTCTTAGTATAGGTAAACGCAAAACTGCAGAAATTCTATCAGATGGGACATCGACCACAGTCTATAAGGCGTCTGTCAAATCAAATTTCACATCCCAAAACACAGTTTAGAAGCCTTCCATTTGGTAGTGGTTTAATTTTACTTCCCTTTAGAAGGCATTTAATCCATTTTACCTGGAGAGCTGGCCTTTTGCGAACTTTGTCCTGAAAATAAATTTGTAGCAGATTTGGGGAAACGTTTCAAAGCAAATCGTGGTTTCTGTTTCTTTGCCCTGCGATTCTAGGATTAATGAAAAGCGATGGATAATGAGAGGAATCTTAAGAGGTTAAGTATTTGGAAGCTTTATCCTCATTCATTAACTACATGATGGTTAATGTTCCTTTTAGTTCATATTTGTTTTGTGGTCTTTCTCTAATTTCATGCCCTGAAATAAGTTTTTAAAATTAGGAAGAATCATGTAAATCTCTGTATGAATGATCTGATAAGGGGAATGTGTTTCAAACCTTTTGAGGTTTGCTCACATACAGATTTTAAGGTGTGTTTTTCTTCGTTTCTTCAGACCGCACCAGGATAGAATTAGTTTGGCAATTTATTAGAAACATCTTTTGTGACCTTTGGAATATTTCTTGATTACCTTTGGTTTTGTTGACATCTTTGAGTCCAGACAGAATCTGAGTATGTGGAGTGAAAGACCAAACACATTTATTTTTCCAAAAAAAGAGGTAGTCTGATTCTCTTTGATCTTTCAGAAGTGTTTTCTTCAAGTTCTGGGTAGAATGATGTGGAAAAGAGATATTTATTTTTCTTTCTGTGCAGATTTATTAGTTTTTGCTCCAATTACCGAGTCGGGGCTTCTAGACAATCAATAAGACAATGAATGTTACAACCTTAGGAAGCGGATGTGTGGCTGGCAAGTAAAGGACCTGGGTGGGTAGCTGGGTTTCCCATCTGCTCAGACGATGGGCAGCCTCATCCAGCAGGGACATCGGTTGGTTTAATAGGGGTCATCACTTATATAGGAGGTTGGTGTGGATAGAAATTTGGTGAGAAAACGGAATGAGACCTGTGTGTTCTTACTTTACAGCACAGTGTTTCATTTTATTTTCTTGGGCCAGGGATACTGGACTTGAATAGGGAGAATGACTAATCCTTTTGAGGAAGAATTTTGAAGAATTAAAAAAAAAAAAAACAGTTAATTGGCAACATTTTTGAGAAATAGTGACCTGGCTCTGGGCAGGCAAAGGCAATGTGCGTGAGTCATTATACCATGCTCCAAACTTGGAGTGATGGTATAATTAATTTATTATTTAAATAGGTACACTTTTGAGACTTTTGAAAGGGGTCCTGTGTTGCTGGAATATCAGTGTTTACCAGGCTGCTCATGGGAAGACCGAGATATATAGTTTGTCTTCCCCAAATAGTGTATGCACTGATGTGTCCAATCAATGAATGCATGTTCATTCATTTATTTGGTCACTTAGTACAAGCCATGTGCCATGCCATGTCCTGGAAGCTGAGGATTACAGAAATAAATGAGACATTTCTTTGAGGACCTTACAGTCTTCTAGAGGTGATATGTAAATAGTTATTTACACAATCGTGAAACAAGGGCTTCAAAAGAAATCTCTGCATATTATTTTCATGTGAAAACAAGGGAAGAACCTTCCAACTATGTGTAGAGTCTAGGCAGGCTTCTTGTAGGAGGTGACTGCATCTTGAAAGAAGACAGCAATTCTTGCAGAGTAAAGGAAGAAGGCCATTCAAATGGAGGACCACAATGTGTGCTGACACAGTTGTGTGGAAGAGCCCGAGGAAAGAAATAATTCCCAAGTAATTTGTTGGTCTAACACTAGTTAGTAGGAGAGGCAAGGGAGACTGGAAATCTACTTTGGGCCGATAATAAAGGACCTTTACTGTCAAATAGGGATGATGTTTTTGAAACTTAGAAAGGATCACACACTTAGCTAATACAAGTCCAGTTAATGTAAAAACAGAATTCTAGGAGGCAGCGTCACTGAGGGAGCAAGTACTATGCGTTCGTGCTTGTGAAATGAAACTACGCCTTCCCCCAAACCATCTCATTGTCTCTTCAAGTTTATAGTTTAATACTTCATCAGAACGTATCTCTTGGCCGCTACCACATGAAACACAAAGTTTTCTCAGGCCAAGTGATCAGCCAGGAAAACATGTTGTAAGTGGAGACAAGCGTGAAAGCATTTTCCGTGGTGAACTTTAAAGAAAATTCTCAATCTGGAAGAGACTAGAGACCAATACTATTTGATCAGTTATGTAGAATGATTAAGATGTGGACAGAGGCTGCATACATTATCCTGAGTGTGAGTAGCCTTCCATTAGTTAAATATTTCCTTTTTATAATCTGCAAAGAGAGTAGAGTGCTGTTAAACAGAGCTCTGGACGAGTATTCATTATGCTGAGCCTGTCAGCCCTTTCAAGACATTCCCCTCACTGCTAAGATTGACTTTGGAATTGTATTCTGCTCGACTGAGTTAATGCAGAACAGAACTGAAGTTTGAGATGGTCAGAGGAGTACAAATTAAATCAGTTGTCATCAAAATGGCATCCATTCTCAGTGGTGGTGGCTGGAACACTGTAGGGCTGCAGGCCTCTCTTGGGTGGGGAAGGCAGTGGAAAGAGAGGCTCATCTTTTGTTACTTGAGCTTCCTGCTCTAGTAGCACTCGCCTCACCTGGGGACTGAACCTCCCAAGGTCGGGCCATTTGCTTGTGTGCCCAGATAGCACAGTGGAGTCAGGTGCCTGGAGGGTTCAAGATGGGACATCTAATTGGTCTTCCTCTCAAAACTTATGAGGCAGTGTCTCAGGCTTCTCTATCCAGAATAATTTCTTTTCTATGTTTTAGAATGTTTATTTGGAAGCACTTTAATTTTTAAGTTGGGGCATCCCCATCCTCTGATGCGAAATGCAGCTACTTCTAAATTCTTTCTTGTGTCTTCTTCCTTTCTCCTGTTCTCAGTCATAGTTTCTAGAGTGAAAAGATCAAATGGTGCTTTGTTAACCAAGAGAATGGACTTGGGGATGGGAGACCAGTTTTAATGAAGGAAAAATGGGGATTCCTACTTGAAACAAACTTGGAAGGAAATTTGTCCTCCATTGAATTTGTGGTGACTCTACTGTCTTCTCTTCTTCCCTCAGAATTTCCACATTGCCTCAATGCCCCTCGCTTTTCTGCTTATTTTTCTCTCCACCTTTTCAAGTCTTGCTTTGGGGAAAGAACTTCAGCAAAAATAAAATTCATATGTATAAATGGTGAATGGCTAAGAAAAGACTCAGTGAGCTGGCCATCCCAGGGGTAGCTAGATTTTTACTAGGAAGGAAGCAGTAAACCATTCCCTTAAAGGAAAGCTCCGTCAGGGAAATGGGAGAGGGAAGAGACGATAGATAACTATGTTACCAACTCCAAGCTACTAGATTACTTTGATCCATGCTGTAGCCTCAGAGCAATGTGATTTATGGAGTTTGAGATTCATGAACTGTTCCTTCTACTACAAACTCAGAAAACATGATTCCCCTTTGAGGCCTGCCTACAGCCCTGAGCTCAATGATTAGGTGAACAGATAGTAGCCTTCAAATAGGTATACCTACATACTTATCTATTATCTGTGTGTGTGTGTGTGTGCGTGTGTGTGTGCATGTGTGTGTGTGTGTGTTTGGATATATCTATGTCCGTATACTTGGAGTTAGGTGATGGGTACATGGAGGTTCATTGTTCTGCTGTTACTACTTATATGATGATTTGAAATTTCCCATAATAAAAAGCTAAGAATAAATGAAGTATTTTTTGAGTTAACTTATAGGAAACAGAAGGGTGTTTGTTTTCTCTAACATCTCAGATAATGGTGTCAACCATTTTTGGTGCCATGGATAATCTGTGTTCCTCTGATCTGAAAACAAATTAATTTTTTTCATTAATCTTTTAGGGCTCTGAAATCATTCTGCTTGGGAATGAAATGAGAGATAGCTCTTAGGCAATAGCATGACATTTGAAAAGGCAAATGCTATCAAGGAAGCGTGATTATAATATATTAAGATAACCTAACTTCTGTAACAGACAGTCTCAGATCTCAGTGGCTTGGTATCATAAAGGTTTCTTTCTTACTTATGTTCTAATACAGCTTGTGATCATACAGCAACTCAGGATCCTTCAATCTAATGGCTCTGCAGTCTGAGTCCAGGGTGAGAGACAGGATGTTGAGGATTGTGCAGAAAGTTTTAGGAGTCCGGGTCTGAGAGTGACACATTTAACTTTTGCCTGCATCCTGTTGGCCGGAACTCAGTCACATGACCACAGCTAAATGCAAGGGAGGCTGGGAAGTGTGGTCTTTCTATGTGGCTTAAGAAGAAATTGAACACATATTATGCATCTGCTACAGGGGACCAGAATTGCCCCTCCTGCTCACCCCTGACTTATCCTAGCTCTCCATATCCCCTTGAAAAGAAGATGTATTTCAGTTCTGATCTTTGAGCTTTCCATGAGTTGGCAACCTTGTGTCATCAAAGTGGTTTTGTTAAAGACCATTTCTTTCTTATCAGCGCTGGCTCCTGTAATTTGCTTTTCAACTTAGTAAATCTTTCTCAGCCCAACCATTTTTTTATTTACTCTCCAAGGATTCCATCGCCATACAGTCACCACTGCTGGGAAAACTCTTGTTATCTCGAGTGAATTACTCAGTTTTTTCCACCTTGGCCAAATTATATGTTTTTGGTGCATAATTCCCTACTGCTCATCATCTTCCTAAGTCATGAGGATATGTGATGTCTTCATGTCCCACAGGCGCTCACCCTTGAGGGGGATCTGCTCATTATCAAGGGCAAGGTCATAAATGAATCACCAAGCGATCCACCATTGTGAACAGAAATTTGGTGTGAAGGGCTATTTTACTAAGACCCTGAAACACAATATTCCCCATATGTTCATAAAGCAGCTTATTTGATACACACAGTGTGGTCATAAATGCTCTTTTATTCTCTGAATGCTTGCTTTTGGTCATGAACTGGCACCCACTCAAGGAAAAAATGACAATGTGCCTCTCTGGATACTTTTGGTCCATTTCCATAAATATATTCAAACAAAATGAAATTGCCTGGCTCTTTATAATACATCCTTTGGTGTGTTTAAGCTTGCAGAATTACCCCCAAGGATGACCAATTGTAAACATCATGCAATACCACAGCCCAGGTTCAAGGCCTGTCTCAGGGTTCTGCCGACCTTCACCCTTCCTAGAAACGTTTCAAGTGTTTTAGGAAAATGAAGCTAGGCAAACAAGCTTATCAGGAGTGACAATAAAAAAAAAAAATCATTGATTCTAATTAGGAGCCGTCCCCTACACAGAAACAAAGCTGCTTTTGTGTAGTGGAAAGTCTACCTGTTCTCTGAAACACATGGAGTGCTTTCCAGTGGCTTTAGATAATCAGGCTGGCCAAGTTTCAGGGCCCTGACCTTTTGGCACATCTCAAGTGATTGAGCAGCACTTGTCGAAACTTGTTGAAGGTGCTGGTGGGAGGTGTGCTGGGATACGAGTTGTTACAAAGCTGTGACAGGGAGATGGGCACTGGTTTTCTCTGAAAGCCCCAAACTGCATCACAGACTGAGCTGGGGAGTATTCAGGTTCTTGGGGCGAGGATGGAGTTTTTTTTTGTCATGATCTCTAGTTGTCCACCATCCCTGCACATTTAGCCACCACTCTTGAAGATTCTGGCAGCTTGTGCTGTCTGGGTCAGCTTGAGCCACTCCACCGTGGGCTCCAGCAAGGCTAGCTTTCAATTGTAACCCTGGTGTTGATACCATGTCCAGGGAATGGCGCCTTTATGATGGCACCAGTCTGGGAGGAGGCTGTATAATCTGAGAGAATCACGGAGAAATCACTCTAATTGCTTACTCTATTGAGGTAGTAAATCAAAATCAACAGCTGTGTCACTGTCGCTTTTCTTGAACCAGAATTTCAGGAAAAAATGAATTTCACTAGACCACAGGGTCAGGAAGATAGATCTTAGTAAATCAATGGGCATTTAGTTTAAAATTAAGAGTCCATATTGACCATTTGCAGTGTCAGTGATTTATTTTCAGGGAGGAGTTTCATAAAAGGCATTTTTAGTTGCCTGATTGAGCTTTTTCTCCAAAGATTGGCTTGCTAATTACCATCAGCAAGTATTAGGGGATGACAAAAAAAAAAAAAAAGGCCATTGTGTTCTGCAGGAAGGATGCTGCCAATTGTCTTGACAGGCTCCTGCTACACTTGTCAAACAGCTGTGCCTGGGAATGAAATTTTGAAGTTGGATTCTCACTTAGCCAAGATTAGAACAGGCTTAATTGAAGGTGTCTGCAATGGGGGGGGGCAGTAGAAAATTCTTTAAATATGGAGTTTATGCATTTCTAAAAAAGCTTACACTGACCATCTCTAAAACACCTGATTTTGTTTTGCCCCTTATTTTTTACTCAGGTAGGTATTATATAAAATTCAACAACTGGATCTCAATTCTGTGACATTGGATGAATAAAGGAAAATTATGTTCATGTGGAAAAAATAATGTTTTTATAATTGTTTCACTTAGAGATCTTTAAGTATTTAGTTTATATTTACATTTTAATGCAGGGTCATTCATCTGCTCCTATGTGCATATTCTGTGCAGTCTCTAAAAGTGATCTTCAGGTATCAAACAGAAAGAAAGGTCTCTGATGACTTTCTTTCAGTCATTCAACTACATATGAGCAACTGTTTCATGCCAGTCACTTGTATAGGCCCTGGGGACACTCCCCATCCTCTTGGGGCTTATACTCTAGAAGGGGAGATAGTAAGTAATACGGGTATCTGGGGGGGGGAGAAGATTTCAGGCAGAGAGAACAGCAAGTGCAAAGGTCCCGAGGCAGAAATGTTAGCCTGACACATTCTAGAAACATCAAGGAGTCCAGGGTAACTGGAGTGGAGTGAACAAGTTGGAGACAGGAGGTGAGGGAAAAAAATGGGGACTGAATTGTTAGGGTCTTGTAAGGTTGATGAGAGGATGGTTTTGAGTAGAAGAGGGACACAATCTGATTTATGTTTTAATATAGTTGTTGGGTGCTGTGTGGGGAGCATGTGAAGTGGAATGAGAACTAGAAGCCGAGGGACCAGGCTTGCGTGAGTAGGGTCACCGTAGTAACCCTCTCTCTGGTCTTCCTGCTTATGTCCAGTGGTGGAGATTGGCATTCTGGCTATCTAAAAACAGCTGGACCTGACAGGATTACCCAATAGATTGGAAATGGAGTGGGGGAGACAGAAGGGTCAGGGGTGACCCCACGGTTTGGCTGGCATATCTAGAAGGATGTGAATTTCCTTTAATGGGGGTTGAGGTGAGTTGGGGAGGTCTGGAGAGGAAGCAGAGAGTTTGGTTTCAGAGTTGTTAATTTTAAGAGACCTGTAATGAGTCCCAAATGGAGAGTCTGGAGACTAGAGACGGGTACAGTTTTGGAGTCACCTGTGTATCAGTAGCATTTATGGTTATGAGATGGGCTGACCAGATTTAAAGTGATATGAGAAGTAGAGTCATGAAAAAAATTGCTGTTTGTATTTCTGGGTTCCATGAGGGGTTGATAAAAGGGAAGGTGAACTCTTCTCTACCAAATACCTTGTAGCTCTATTACCCTGCTTTGTTATGTTGCCCTGACTGCCTCCCATGTACCTATAAGAATTTTGAGGGGCCATGGAAGAGAAAAAGACAGAGTTGAAGTGTTTGTTTCAAGAGGGCCTGCCATTGGCACACCTGCATCTATGTCTCCAGACCAGAAGACAGGCAGATGGGAAACAAGGTTACATTCCCAACAGTAAGTAGGCTTCTGCCATCATGGTTTTATCCTTTTGAATCAAGGGGATGTTTGTGACAGGATATGTATATTTTAGTTCATATAGAACTCAGACACTCTGAGATATGGTATTAAGTCAGTTCTGCCGCTGGGATGACATTGAGGTGACAAGGAGTCCAAGAGCAGTCTGAATGACTCTTGATCAGTGTGTGTTGAGTGAGAACCCAAGGTTCTATCTTTTAATACATTAATTTCTCAGTGATTCTGGTGGTATCATGTGCTCTGGGATGCATCTCCTCAGTTGCTTGGCTCACTTCTACTTGGAGAGCCTGCTTTATGAATGTCTCTGTGTCGAAAAGGAGGAGTATGAAATCACTACTGGCTGAAGGCTCTCAGGGTTCTCAAGCTCACACCCTAAATGTGTAAGTTGTGTGAAAGGCTCAGGGACTGTGTTCTCGACTGTTGAAGCCCAGTGAGTCTGAAAATAATTTCAATTTTAAGATCTTATATTTCTTCTTATTATAGAAGCAGCCTAATGAAATACCTTTTGTGTACCATGTGTTGGGCTTATTTACTGTGAATTATGATAGCTGGGGAACAAAACCTTACATTTTAGGTTTTGGAAAATTTTATGACGTTCATGTCGATGGCAATAAAACTTCACTGGCTCCAGTGGGATGCCTCTTTTGTTTTACTGAAGTGTTATGTCACGTCTACATCCAGAGAAGGGATAGGACCTTTTTTTTCTCTTTACATTTAATTTGTTCTCTTGTTACCTCCCATCTCCCCTCCATGTTTCTGGAACTTACTCATTTCCTTTGTTTTTTCTTTCTATGCAAAGCTATTAACTGCAAAGAGCAAATGGAGCTTCGTAACAGTGCCTAAAAGCTGTGTGTGTATGTGTGTGTTTCCATCCAGGGACTATGAAAGAAAGCATGTTCAGTGCTTTAATACTTAAGTCTGTATTTTATGGAGTTTATATCTGTTAGAGGGGCTATCTTACATCCTCTAGCAGGGAGGTGTACTGTCCTACTAGTTAGGGCAGCGCTTCACAACCTCACACTATTGTCATTTGGGTACAGGTAATCCTTCGGGGTTGAGGGGCTGCCTTGGGCATTGCAAGATGTTTAGCTGCATACCTGGCCTCTACCCACTAGATGCCAGTAGCACCCCCTCCACTCCTAATGGTGACAAAAAATGTCTCCAGGCATTTGCTCTGTATTGCCTGGGAGGGCAAAATTGTCCCTGGTTGAGTTTAGGGAAACCTGAATTTACCAGCTTTATTTATGCAGAGACAGGGCAGTTATTTTGAGATTGCAGCCAGGGCCTAAAACACAAACATTTGGCTTAAAAAAAAACTCCGAGCAAAACAAAAAATCCCATGTCCGTTGGCATTGCCAAGTGAGAGCTTATAAGAGCCTCTTCCTCTTCCCTGCCCTCATCAAGGACCCTGGACATGACCTGGGAAACTTCTGATGGCTAATTGATGAAGAAGCAATCCTCTATGTGTACAAAATTACAGTAGGAAGGGCCAAAAATGTTTCCAAGAACCTAGTTGATACTAGGATTTCCTTTGCTTGTGGAAATTGTGATACAAATGGAAGATTGGTTCCTGGCCCTAAAAGAATGTTTGTATCTAGAATTTATCCTCTTCTAATGGGGAAGCATCTAAAGTAGATAGAATGTGACCTTCTAAGCCAGAAATTTAGCCTTAGATGAGAATAATCCCTGTCAGTGTTTAACTTCTCACCCGTTCAGTACTCTTTTTTTTTTTAAATTTTTTATTTATTTATGATAGTCACAGAGAGAGAGAGAGAGAGAGAGAGAGAGAGAGAGAGGCAGGGACACAGGCAGAGGGAGAAGCAGGCTCCATGCACCGGGAGCCCGATGTGGGATTCGATCCCGGGTCTCCAGGATCGCGCCCTGGGCCAAAGGCAAGCGCCAAACCGCTGTGCCACCCAGGGATCCCCGGTTCAGTACTCTTAATAAAACCATAGTTTGCTGAAAATATATGTAAATTTAGAGGTCCAAATTTGCAGTTCACTGTCTGCCCTTGGATACTCTGCTTCTTGACATTAGAATTGAAACTCATTTCACTCTTCTATTTAGAATAAGTCATAGAAAGGGCACACTTTCAGTACCCAGGATGGCATGAAATAGAATTACCCATCGACAGAAAAGGAAGTTCTCATCCAAAAATCACCCAACTTTGATGAGAAAAGCCAAAAGGAGCTTGAGATTTGTAGATCTGTGTCAAGCCAGCAGTGCTTATATGATTAAGCTTTTTATTGAAATCAGCTAATTAGAAGCAGTTTTCAAAACAAACAGCTTTCTGGCTCTTCATCAGTAAGACAGTAGGTATAATTATCGGTAGTTACAGTATTAACCTAGAAAAATATAAACACGAGACACCAATTGTTTAGCCAGCCTGTTCCACCCAGGAGACTTTTTGAGTCAAGACTTGGTTTGGAGATATTTTATACAGAAGGACTCGTGGCAATGATAATGAGACAATGACAAATGAAAACAGCCTTATGTGGTTTATGCAGAATAAGAAAAAGCCCACTATGTTCATGACAGGATAAAATTAAGTAGGAACAACTAGCTATATTTGAATATTTACTTTTGGATCCCAAGAGAAAAAGAATTTTCACTGTTTGAGACAGACTATAGGGAAGCTGAACTCTATCTGAGAAGATTGTGTCATCCATTTGCTAAGTCAGGTTTACAAGCATTGTCCCACGCATAATCTTACTGGATTCTCACAGTGATCCTCGGAGGTAGAAAAGGTGATTGTGGTTTTCATTTCCATTTTAAAATGAGGGAACAGATTACATGATCTTTAAGGTTCTACAGTCAGTTAGTACTAGATTGCAAACCAGGACCCAAGTCTGTTGGACACCTAGGCCAGAGCTTTTTTCTATTCCACCACAGCCTTCCATGAGGTAACTGTGAGTTATGTCTACTCCATTCCATCCCCAGCTATTTTCTAGGGCCCTGAATCCCAGTTCCGTCTCATTAGGATGGCCCCAAATCCTAGTTCCAGCTCATTAGGACTGCCATATTGCACAACACCAGGGCCACCACTCATTTTGCCTGCCCTGTGGTCTTGTACAACTAGAGGTCCCTGGAGGAGCACCAGGCATGTGGGCCATGCAGAATTCCATCCATTGGGCAGTTTCTGTTTCTGTGAGTTAAAGCTGTGCAATGATACAGTGGGTGAGTAAAATAGCTCTCTATGTCTTCAAGTTTGACAAGAATCAGTGCCCTGCATTCCCCCACCCCCAACAATATTATACCATTTAAACATTATGTAAGTCTATGATTCTACTTGTGAAAATGGCCACTCAAATCCTGCTAAATTAGAAGAAAGAGACACCATTGATTTTATTCCTTTGGTTAAAATCAGCTAATTAGACACAGAATCATCTCATCTTACTTAAGATGATGTAATTTTGCCTTTCAAATGTGGCTATTCTGGAAAAAGCACATTTTTCACTTAATAAAAAATTACGTATCTTGGATTCATGTTATCAAGAGGTATTGGCAGTGAGCTTTTAAAAAATTACTTGTTTTTCCTAATTAGGTGTCTTTTACCCTATTTTCTTGTAGACTTCCTTTAGAGTATACACACACACACACACACAAATACACTGTCTCACATTTTCCAGAAGTTATTTGTCCTCATTTTGTGAGTGATCAACTTTTGAGGGACCAAAATGCAGGTAAGAGGGTAAGTTTGTGACTAGGAGAGTGTGGTCTAACAGGTCAGCCCTGGCAGGGAGTGAAGCCAGTTAAGATCGGAGGAAACTGTCTTGCCAGTATAAACTTCATTTGCTTATACTACCTCACTCGTTCTGCTTTCTCTTGTAAGAAGTCTGATGTCTGTTACTAATGTCTAACAGAAAGGTGACTAAGAGTAAGAAGGCCATGATCTTTCCTTTTTATACCATTTCATACCTTTTCAAAACATTCTTCTACAGTACGTGCCATTTTATTGTTACAAAATTCAATATGGAAGGCAGAATGGGCAGATCTCATTGTTTCTACCTTACTGGTGAGGAAACTGAGTCCCAGGGAAATTATGGGAGAGAATTGCCCAAGTTAATTACACAACACAGTCTTCTATTATGCTGTAAATCTTACCATTTTCACCCAGGATAGTATTAGGAATTAGAGGGTGAAATCACATTTTTAAGCAATTAAAATTCTTTATGGGGGGAGGTGAGATGAAATGCAAACATTTTAAAACATAAAGTCACATATTTCTGATTATACTTTATAATATGTAACTTAATGTGTCCTGCAAAACAGGAACCTATAGAAATTAGTTTGGGAAGGGGCATAGAGGGTCAGGCCTCTTCTCAGAGTAGGACTTTGTTATGGCTTGAATCCTGTCTCCCCGCACCCCCCCTCCCCCGCAAAAAAAAAAAAAGATATGCTTGTAGCATTATCCTCAGTACTCAGAGCATGACCTTGTTTGGGAATAGGACCTTTCTAGAGGTCATCAGGTTAAAAAGAGATCCTTAGGTTGGGCCCTAACTCAGTACAACTGGTGCCCTTGTAAAAAGGGGAGAGTTAGACCCAGAGGCAGACATGCACGAAAGGAAGAGGAGGTGAAGAAACAGACACAGAGAAGCCTGTGTGCAGTCAGAAGCAGAGCCAAGGAATGCCAGCAAGTCCCCAGGAGCCTGGAGAAAGTGCACACCTGACCCTCCCTCTCCGCCCCTCCTCCCATCCTGATTTTGGACTTTTAGGCCCCAAGAGCTGTAAGACATTGAGTTTTTGTTACTTCAAGCCACCCAGTGTGTGGTACTTTTTACAACAGCCCTAGGAACTGATACAGACCTCCCTCCACCCCGTGCCTGCCTCCAACAAGTGTGCTACAGCTGGGGCTTTTCCTTCTTGGCGTCAGGACAACAGTGAGCCATGCTGCGGGATTTTGGACTTGATCTCGAGGTGCTGGGGAGCCTCTGGAACATGTTAAGAGGAGAAGGAACTGACCACATCTGTGTTTTAAAATGTTCACTTTTGCTGTGGGGGCAAGACCATGAACCAGTAAGCAGGGTTTTATACTGAAGAGACAATGAGGGCACAGCCTAGGTGAGAAGGTGCCAAGTTCATCTTTCATTCCTGAGGTTTCTGGAATGTTCATCAGTCCAGCCTCAGCTATACATGTCTCTCTCAGCCTGCAAGCCAGAGCAGGGTAGAGCAGATGTCTCCTGGGGACACATTCTGGTCTGTCATGCATCAGGACTCCGAACACACTTGTACGGTGTATCTGAGCCCATCTCATGGGAGCTTCAGGATTATCACACTCTGCCCTGGACACAGGCATCCCTCCCTTTGAGCTCAGTGAGCACATTTGTGTCATGTCTCTCGGCAATATGTGAGAGCTAACTTGGAAAGACGAATGAGTAAGCTTCTAAGGAAATGGAATCATGAGTCTCTGTGCTTGAATTAAGATCCCTGCAATTGTACGTCTCAGCTTTTTCATGGCCTCTTACTAGAAAGTAAAAAGGCAAAGAAGTATGATGTAACAGCAAGGGACAGGAAAGAATATTTCAATAAGTTAGAAATTGGATTAAGTCTAACCATCCTGGTAGTTTTAAGGCACAGTTGTACTGTATACAGTTGGAAGCAGGAAGGGCTACAGAGACCTGGGTTCACATCCAATTAATCTCTCAGGGTAATTTGTTTACTGGCTTCTGTCGCCAAACCTCTGAGTTGCTTTCTTCAGGGCCGAGGGTTAGTTGATGAAGCGATTTATTATGTTTCTGTTACACACCATATCGATCTTGCTCATGAAAAATGTTAACGGTGTTCCTGGTATATCATTCATCTTCCGCTCCCCCCCTCCCATTCATTATTCCCATCCCCCATTAGTAATTCTTGTATCACAGAGGGACATCTCATTAGGAATATTCCAAGGTCAGTGAATGGCATGGCTCTGTGTGTTGCTGCAGGATTTTTAAAAGGCAGTCATTATTCAGAATTGCAAGAGGGAATTAGCATTTGAGTAAGAAAGTGTTACAAAGTCTTGAAAATGGATCTGTTCCTTAACTTCAGTGAGAAATCAAATTCTCATAGATAGAAATTTGTTTTTATTTTCCTATTTCTCAACCGCACCACCTCTTCCTTCTTTAATCATCCAGTGCCCTGCTGTGTAGAAGGATCTGTGGGCTTCTCAATGTGGTACTGAGATCCTGTTTTTAAAAAGTTATGAACTAAAAAAAAAAAAAAAGTTATGAACTTTTTCTCGTACACATAAAGCTCTAAGAATAGTATAGCAAACATCCAAATAGATCAGTGGAATAGAATAGAGCCCAGAAGTGACCCACAAGTAATGGAAACTTAATTTTTCAGAATTTTATTTGTGTGTATGTGTGTGTATGTGCATGCTTGCGCATGAGTGGTGGGCCTTCTTGGTACTTTGGGGTATGATGCAAATTCAGCACCATTGGGTTCTTGGGACATGATCCCAATAAACTGTCCATGTTGATCGGAGTCAGGATAGAATGAAAATATCATTGAAACTGAGCAAAGTGGTTCACATAGTACAACAGGACATCACATGTCTATGGTTATTTCTCTTCTAAAATATTTTATCCTGGTTAAACCTTCAGTGTGTGATGCTGGTAGAGTCTCTGATCTCTTGCTTCAGATTATCCACTAATTTCTGAAGTACTCAGTCATAGGTCCCAGAAGAGGGAGGAAGTGGAGGTGGTCATAGGAGAAGCCACCTCCCTCCACCTGCCTTCTCAATGAAGGGCACCCAGGTAAACTCTAAGAGAAGTAACGAAAACATCAGGTGGGTCCACCCTTCTGCTCTCAGCTGAGTCCCAAAGCCCAGAATTTCATGTGGGCCCATGTTTCTGCCTCTTTCTTCTCACAAGGTTGATGTCCTTTTAGTGTTGTAGGTCTTCACTCAAGCCAAGGCTCACTCATACCTTCTTACTCTTAACCCTGGAAGGATCTTTTCTGTCTGTCTGTCTATTTTTTTTTAAGTAGCCTTGATGCCCAAGTGTGGAGCCCAAGGCAGGGCTTGAACTCACAACCCTGAGATTAAGACCTGAGCTGAGATCAAGAGTTGGGTGCTTAACTGACTGAGCCCCCTAGGAAACTCCCCTTTTGTCTCCTAGTTTATAGTAGAGAGAAACTTGGTCCCAAGTGGCTCTGGATGGCTGGAAGTTATAAGAGCAGGTGCTGCAGCCCCAGCAGATTGGAGATGGGCTGTTCTCCAGACCTTTAGGTCCCTCTGGGAAGAAAGATTTCTGCAAACAGAACCTCTCCATAGAGTGATGAATGACTTCTTTCAAGCTTACCTTTTCCTTTCTTTGGTCAGTTTCTCAGCTGTCTTACCCCCACTGCATCTCGGCCTCTTTCGTCCCCCTCCAGCCTTGTTCAGAGGGCCAGATCGTGGCTCTGATAGCTCCTCAACTCAGGGTGGGGAGTAGTCCCCACTCCCATCAGCCTCAGATTAAGGTTACTACACTGTAATTTTATTCATTTCTTTCTTTTTATTTTTTACAAAGGTGCTAGAAATTCTCTGAGATTTAATCAGATTTCTGATTTAGTGTTTTTCTTTCCTTAAAGAGTCCCCTCTCACCTTCCTCCTACCCCAAATGTTTATGCTTCAGGCCTCACAAAACCTGGATGTGACTCTGACTGAGCCCTAGAGTGAACTGTGAGTGCCCTTCCTTTTCTGAACAAATTTTGTTTTCTCTACAGTACATAATTACCTTTAAAAAATAGTAGATTTTATTTTTTTAGAGCAATTTTAGGTCCACAGAAAAATTAAATGGAAAGGACAAAGAGTTCTTCTGTACACCCTGCCTCCACACACACAATCTGCCACTTGTAACTGTATGGACACATTGTAATCTTTCTAAGTCCAGAATTTACATTATGGTTCACTCTTGGTGTTGTACATGCTGTAGACTTGGACACATGTACAATGACATGTATCCACCCTTCTCCTACCATACAAAATAGTTCCACTGCTCTGAACAGCCTGTGCTCTATTCATCTTTCCGCCCTCCAAACCCCTGGCACTTACTGATCCTATTGACTCCATAGTTTTGCCTTTTCCAGAGTGTCATAGAAGTGGGATCATACAGGACATTTAGTAATATGCAGTTAAGGTCCCCCTATGATAGCTGCCTCCTTCCTTCCCTATCTCCCTCCTCTCCCTGTTCTTTGAAGATTTTTAAAATCATTTTTTTCTTTGAAGATTTTATTTTATTTTTTAAAAGATTTTATTTATTTATTTGAGAGAGAGAGAACATGAGAGAGCACAAGCAGGAGGGTGGAGCAGGCTCCCCGCTGAGCAGGGAGTCAATGCAAGGCTCAATCCCAGGACCCCGGGATCATGACCTGAGCTGAAGTCAGACACTTCACCAACTGAGCCAACCCCTCTTTGAAGACTTTTAAAATACTGTTCCTAAGCCAGTGGAAGCGTGAGAGGGAGGGAAGATATAAGGAGGTCAGAATTAATACTTGGGTAATTCAATGTAAAACAAAATGAAACATATTTATGCTAGATTGGACTTTGTGTCTTACTATCTACACTTCCACCTTATTCTAGTGGCAACAGTTTTAACCACTGGGTCATTCCTACAGGGTTGAGTGCCCTTTGTAGCTAGATACACTTGGGTATAAATCTCAGTTATGCTCTACGCCATGACTCATTATATTTGTCTGTAAAATGAAAGTGGCCTTGTGAGAACTAAAAGATAATACATGTAAAGCCCCCAACACTTAATATAGGCTCTATGAACAATGGATTGCTTCCACCTGAGTAATGCTTGAATTTTTCCACAGCCCACAGCAAGGCATTCTTCCCCTTAACTTTGGCCAATTGATAATATCTAGGCAATAGTTTCCTTTTTTTTTTAAATTTAACTTTTTGAGCCCCTTCACCTGTTTCTTCCACACCCACTTCTAGCCTCTGGCAACCACCAATCTGTTCTCTGTATCCATGAGCTTGTTTTGGTGTTATTGTTTCTGTTTTTTTTTTTTTTTTTATGAGACAGATCATATTTGTCTTTCTCCGTCTGACTTAATTCACTTAGCATGATGTCCTCAAGGTCCATCCATGTTGTTGCAAATGGGAAGATTTCATCCCTTTTTATAGCTGAGTAATATTCCTGTGTGTGTGTGTGTGTGTGTGTGAAAGAGAGAGAGAGAGAGACAGAGAGAGAGAGAGAGAGAGAGAGACGATTTCCTTATCCATTCATCCATTGATGGACACTTAGGTTGTTTCTATATCTTAGTTGTTATAAATAATGCTGCAGTGGACGTGGGGGTGCATTTATTTCTCTGAGTTAGGGTTTTCATTTTCTTTGGGCAAATACTCAGAATTACTAGATTATATGGTAATTCTATTTTTAATTTTCTAATGAACTTCCATACTATTTTCCATGTTGGCTGCACCAGTTTACACTCCTGCCAACAGCGCATAGGATTCCCTTTTCTCCACAGGCTTTGGTATTATCTTTCTTATTCTAACCATTCTAACAAGTGTGAGGTGATGTCTCATTGTGGTTTTGATTGCATTTCCCCAGCTGATGAGTGATGTTGAGCATCTTTTCATGTGCCTCTTGGCCATTTGTGTGTCTTCTTTGGAAAAACATCTATTCCCATCTTCTGTCCGTTTTTAATTAGATTTTTGTGGAAATTTTCTGCTGTTGAGTTGTATGCATTCTTTATATATTTTGGATATTAACTCCTTGTTGGATATATCATTTGCAAATATCTTCTCCCATTCAGTATGTTGCTTTTTCAGTTTGTGCAGAAGTTTCTTTGTTTTTGTTTTTAGTTTGATGCATTCCCACTTGTTTATTTTTGGTTTTGTTGCTTTTACTTTTGATGTCAGATTGAAAAAAATCTCATCTCCAACTCCTCTGTCAGGAAGCTTATGATCTAAGTTTTCTTCCACGAATGTTCTGGTTTCAGGTTTTATGTTCATCTTTAATTTTTGATTTAGTCCTTCAGCCACTAGATGGATTTAAGTACATTAACGGCTCTCCCCCCCATACCCCTTAACTCTGCTTTTAAAAAATTATAAGTGGTGGCTTAATTAAAGAAAGGGCCATTGAGGACCTAGAGTTCTGGAGTTATTCATAGGATGAATGTGTGACTTTTGTTTTTGGTATGAGTTAACAATACAAATGACCTTTGAGTTGGAACTATTCCTGGACTAGGTATAGGAGTGATTCAGTCTTATGTCTTTGTAACAAAACAGGTAGGCAAAAAAGAACCAAACACCCATATTTACCTTAGTCTAAATAGAATCAATTAACAACAAGTCATCTGGTTATTTTAGCACTAGGTAGAAACATAGATGTTAAGTCATTTATGGTGATTCAGAGAAATTTTTAATTTTAATTATCTATTTAATCCTTTGGTGAACAAACTTATCTTTACTCTTTTTCCTTATTTTCCTTTGAAAATATATTTCTCTTCCTGGTTTGCATTCAGATGCTGCATTTCCTGGTTTGATAAAATCAGTGATGTTGACTTTTTTTTCTTTAAGTTTGGGTTACCAGATGTAGAGAAAATACAGCAAAGAGCAAAGAACCTCGATTTGGGGTAAAATCCAGCAGATTTTGATTCCTTGCCCTGTCTCTTGCTAGCTCTGGAATCCGGAAAATGACTTAACTCTTCTGAGCTTCAGTTTCCTAAACTGTAAAAAGTAAGATAATAGTAACTTATGAAGTTGTTGGCAGGGTTAAGAGAAGTCCAGTTGACCCTTGAACAACATGGGTTTGAACTCTGTAGCACCACTGATGTGCAGATTTTTTAGAGTCAAGTACTGTAAATATAATTTCTCTTATGATTTTCTTAATACCATTTTCTTTTCTCTAGCTCACTTGATTGTGAGAATACACTGTATAACACATTTAACATGCAAAATATGTATCAATTGACTATGTTGTTGATAAGGCTTCATATCAGCAATAGGCTCTTGGTAAAGTTTTGGGGGAATCAAAAATTATACATGGGTTTGCAACCATGTGAGGTTGGTGCCTCTAGCCTCCAGCATTGTTCAAGGATCATCTGTCATGGACAACTATGATGCCAACCAATTAATAGGAACCCATTTCTTATGTGTTAGTTCTGTTTTTCTTCTGTGTGGGCAGACAGAGGTTCAGCTCCGTTTAGCTGCAGTATAAATGGATCATTAAAGTGAAGCAAATTTACAGCTAGTTCGTGTTTGTCATTCATGGATGAAGGAAATCAGAGAAGTAAAGTGTCTTATCTAAGAGCATATATTATTAGGCAAAAGAGAGATTAGAGTCCCTGTGTCCCCCCCTTTCTCAAACTCAGACCGTGTCCTCTTATGGTATGGCTTGACCTGTGATCTAGTAAGCCTTCCTCTTGAATTCTGTAAAACACAGCAGCCACCTAAACAAACCTCCCAATCTAGTCACCAAAGGGACAGCAGCGAATAGGATCTCTATCTCCTTGGACATCGTATTTGTTTTAACTTGTTAATTAAGATAAGGTTATACTGTGTGTAATTGTTATGTCCTGGGGTTATCATAAAACCTTTTCATTAATATCTCTCCAGAAATTTAGAAGTACTCACCGTTTGGATGTCCTTTTGGTATAGCATGCAATGGCACCCACTTACCAGGTTTGTGTCCAGGGAATGGCTTGTGTAAAGGGTATGTGCATTTGAATTTGGATACTTGTTGGCAGTTTTCCATCACTCCATAGGTGATGGGACCAACATGCACTCTCGTTAGCCATGTATAAGAGTGCCAGTTGCTCCCACGCTGCATGAACACAGGATTTGCTAACCTGGTAGATGAAAAATGTTCATCTTTTTAAGAACTCAGTGAGCCATTGGGATTTTCTCCTTCATTCTTCAGCCTCTCTGTCTTCCCTACTGTGTTTCTTTCCTATCTCTTTCTGTCCATCACTTGGTGTTTTTGGCTGAGATTTTAGATTGTTTAAAGTCCTTTATTGGGAAGAATCCACTGAAAAGGTGACTTAGAAGCACCAGAAGTTGAGACATTGACTGGAAATTGAATTCAAACAGGATGAGAAAAACCATGAATCACTCCCAAGAATTAGTCTATAGCAAAATACTGATTCAATGCACAGTCAACCTAAAGTTCCTAGGTTTTTGGAGTGGGAATTTATGAGGTAAAGCCTTAGGGATATTGCTGAATTGATGACCTCTCGTCAGTTTGTCCTGTTGTGACCAATGAATGTCTCTTTGACCTCAAATGGCCTAGAGTTCATCTGCAGGATGTGTAGCACTACCAAGTCCACTATACCCACTGTAGTCTGGAAGAGCTGTAGATGGACAATTCAGCCTCACTGCTGAGTTAGGAAGGAAGTTGAAGATACCTTGGCCTCCTGGAAGCTTCCTCAAGACCAACATGCAATATCCTCAAGATCAATATCCTGATTATTTACAATCCCTCATGGTACCATAGAAGGCCAAGCCCATAATAAACATTTGTTCCTTGTCAGTTTAAAACTTGCTGTAAACTAAGTGGTTTTGGATTGAAGACCAAAACCCTGTGTTCTTTTTTATATCGTTAGGCCACTCTGGTGTTCCGCCTTTGGCTGGAAAACCCCTGCCAGGCCTGCAGAGGCAACACTGAGTCGGCCCTCCTCTGCCCTCCACATGCCTTTGTCCTCCCTTTGTGTGCACTTTGCAAGAACTGTCCCTGCTCATTGAAAACAGTAGGTCAAGGTCATTGACTCTTGTCTGTATTTCTTCAGCAGGAACATTCATTCATTGTTTTAACACTTTTTTAGGCAGCACAGCATAGGGATGAAGAGCACGGGTTCTGCAGCCGCACTGCCTGGTTTTAAATCATGACTCTGCTGCTCAACCTGTTGCTTACCTACTCTGTGCCTCAGTTTTGTCATCTGTAAATTAAGATAATTAAATATACATGCATACGTACACAGGTGGGCATGGGTATATGTAGCTTAACAAAATGTCTGCCTTATCGTAAGTTATCTGTGTGCCTATTACCATTAATCATACTTTTTAAAAAACTACAGACACACTAAGGTTAAGTGGAAAAATGCTTACTATGTGCAACTCTTGCAAACATTTCACATATATTACTTTCACTCACAATAACTCCATAGATATTATTATCCTCTTTTTATGAATGGAACCTAAGGCACAGAGAGGTTAAATAAATTGTTCAAGGAACTTACCTACATCAGAAAACGGCCAAGTTGGGATTTGAAGTCAGTCTCCAGAGCCTGCGGTTACAACCACTGTGCTCTGCATGAAGTTGTTCTTCACAGAAAGTATAATCCAGTGGCTCTACCAGGCCGGCAGGAGTAGTGTAGCAGCTGCCCCAGCAACAGCAGTCACAGCAAGAATCCTTGCTGAGCCATGCCCACTACTCCCTGTGTCTTATAGGAGATGAGATCCTACGATCCTACAGATGAGGAAGCTGAGGGACACAGTGGCTGAGGCACCTGTCGCAGGACTGACCCAATCTTTGAGCCAAAACTTGCCTGATTCCAACATACTTGGCCTTAAAACCATTCGCATGCCTCTCTCCTGATTTCTATGTCCTGGACCAGGTGGCCAGAGTGTGTCAGGCAGGACAGCAATATAGCTTCAGTGGACTTGGAAGCTTTCTTCTTTCCTTCCACTCTTGGGTGTTTTCACTTGATTCTACCCAATTTTTTTTTTAAGTCCCAAAGAAGGTTAAAATACAAATTCTCCTGGGACATACCACAGAAACTGTAATAAAGGCTTGTTTTGTTTTGTTTTCATTGAATGTGAGTCAGTATAATGTTCCTCAATATGAATGAGTGTAGGGGTTGTCTTTTTTTTTTAATTTTTATTTATTTATGATAGGCACACAGTGAGAGAGAGAGAGAGGCAGAGACACAGGCAGAGGGAGAAGCAGGCTCCATGCACCGGGAGCCCGACGTGGGATTCGATCCCGGGTCTCCAGGATCGCACCCTGGGCCAAAGGCAGGCGCCAAACCACTGCGCCACCCAGGGATCCCTGTAGGGGTTGTCTTAAATCAAATATTGATTAAGCCAAGACCACAGTTTTGGATCTGCTGTGGGTTGTAGGCAAGAAACCAGGAATAAGGAGAAGTGTAGTGTTTTCTAGAAGAAGGTGAGAGCCCTGGGCCTCCATAGGAGGGAGGAGGCACCCATGTAGATCATCTGTGCCACAGCTCTGCCTTCTGCCTGTTTCTGGAAGAGGCACACTGACCTAAATGGGGTGGCAATGAGAAGTTTGTATCCTGAAGCCCCTGGGAGCCCAGACAGGACACCTCCCACTGACACAGGACACAGGAGACCAAAGAGCAACATTCTTGAATATAATACCCCGTAGGCCACAAACATGACACCTAAGGGGAGGTGCCACTTTGTCTAAGAAGAAATGTGCATCTTTTGATCACAAAAGAGTATGGATTTTACCCTCTTCACTCCCTTATTAGTGAAGGTACCTGACAGTTTAATATTGTGTTTTTAACATTTTTAGGTTTTGGCAATGTTCCTCTTCAATAATTCCCCAATAATTTTGAAATAGTCCTCTGTTTTCCTTTTCCCTGTAGTCATGTGTTGCTTGAATTCTTAAAGCTGTGATGGGAATACATAGTTTTGTATTATCTTTAAAATACAAACAGGCACTGGGCACCCCTGGTGGCTCAGCGGTTTGCCACCGCCTTTAGTCCAGGGCCTGATCCTGGAGACCCGGGATCGAGTCCCACGTCAGCCTCCCTGCATGGAGCCTGCTTCTCCCTCTGCCTGTGTCTCTGCCTTTCTCTCTCTGCATCTCTCATGAATAAGTTAATAAAATCTTAAAAAAAAAAAAAGATACAAACAGGCACTGACACACATGTATACATATATTTGTTTTCTCTTAAACCTTTCATGAAGGGAAAAATATGCACTATTCAAGATTAGACTCTTCAGGCATTTTCATTTGAGCTGAATGTATTAAACTGAGCTGTTTCATAGGTGATATCTGTCCCCTTTCTTTAATGGAGTGACGCATCCCCATAGAACTGCTACATTGCACCGGTGGCAGACATGAATATTTGGGTTATTAAGAGACATGAAAAACGAGCCCAGATCAAAATCTTTGGGAGCAGTCCATAAAAATAAAAGTAAAGCAAACATTTACATTTTGTTTAAAGTTAGTTGTGAGGGATAAGCCTTTCCACCAGCTTTTTTTTTTTCTTTTAATGTGGACATATGGATATAGATGGTTTTATCAAAATTAAGTCATTGGTAACTTCTTCTGAAGACTTGTCTATTTTATTTTCTTTCTGAGGAATGAAGACAGGCCTTTCAGGGTGAGGCCCTTTGGACTGGCAGGCTGCTGTGTGGGATTTGGCTGTGAAGTACTTGGGCTTTCTCAAAAGGAATACTAATATATCTCTTTTGGCCGTGGTTTTAAAAACATAGGACTTTATAAGTATTGTGAAATTTCATTGTGTTTTTTTGCATCATAGTCAAAGGCACTGTAGTTTTTCAAGGAACGTGATACAAGATTATAAGATCCTTGAGGAAAAGAACAAGTCTTATTTATCTTTCCTCTCTGTATTGGAAACACACCCTGTATATAGTTGATACTCATTATTTACTGAGGTGAATTCAATCTAAAATGCTTTCTCTCAGACCCGTACTCTCCTCCCCTCTGGTAACCACCAGGTGGTTCTCTGTATTTAAGAGTCTGTTTTTTGTTTGTCTCTATTTTCCTTTGTTCGTTTGTTTTGTTACTTAAATTCCACATAAGAGTGAAATCATATGGTATTTGTCTTTCACTGACTAACTTATTTCCCTGAGCATGATATGGTATAGCTCCATCCATGTCATTGCAAATGGCAGGATTTCATTCTTTTTTATGGCTGAGTGATATCCTGTTGTATATATTTACCACCTCTACTTTATCTATTCATGTCTCATTGGACGCTTGGGCTGCTTCCATATTTTGGCTATTGTAAATAATGCTGTTAGTAAACATAGGGGTGCAGGTATCTTTTTTAAAAAAAAAATTATTTATTCATTTGAGACTTATCCAGAGAGAACAAGTAGGGGGAGCAGCAGAGAGAGGAGTAGCAGGCTCCTTGCTGAGCCAGGAGCCCAATGTGGGGCTCAATTCTAGGACCCCGGAGATCATGACCTGAGCCGAAGGCAGATGCTTAACCATCTGAGACACCCAGCTACCCCGCATGTATCTTTTTGAATTAATGTTTTTGTATTTTTGGGGTAAATACCCAGTAGTGGAATGTGGTAATTCTACTTTTAATTTTTTGAGGATCCTCTATCCTGTTTTCCACAGTGGCTACACCAGTTTGCATTCCCACTAACAGTGCATGAAGTTTCCTTTTTTTCCCCGCATCTTCACCAACACCTGCCGTTTCTTGTGTTACTGATTTTAGCCATTCTGACAGGTGTGAGGTGATATCTCATTGTGGTTTTGATTTGCATTTCTCTGTGATTGTCTGTTGGCCATCTATATATATATATATATTTTTAATTTTTTTATTTATTTATGATAGTCACACACACAGAGAGAGAGAGAGAGAGAGAGAGGCAGAGACACAGGCAGAGGGAGATGCAGGCTCCATGCACCGGGAGCCCGACGTGGGATTCGATCCTGGGTCTCCAGGATCGCGCCCCGGGCCAAAGGCAGGCGCCAAACCGCTGCGCCACCCAGGGATCCCTATATATATTTTTTTTTTTGAAAAATGTTCATTATGGTCCTCTGTTTTTTAATCAAATTAGTTTTTGGTGTTGTGTAAGTTCTTTATATATTTTGGATATTAATCCCATCTCAGATAAATAATTTGCAAATATCTTCTTCCATTCAGTAGGTTGTCTTTGTTTTGTTGATTTTTATCTTTGCTGTGTATCCTGTGAACTTTTAGTATCCTTTCAAATTTGGTGAAGGCACCTTGTTGAATCACTTCAGGACACACTTAAGATGGGCAAAGTAAGGAAGAATTGACCTTCTCTTTTGTTGGCCTTATTATTTCTCATTTCAGTGAGTACTAGTTGAGAATATTTCTTTTTCTTACCTTTCTCTCCCCTTTAATGAACTAACTGAATCACCAACTATTTATTAAGCATATGTTTTATGCAAATAATTGGGCTAAGGGACTACAAAGGAAAATAAAACCTAATACCTGTTTCTAAAAGGAGGTAGGTCAATAAATTAATTATTGCAAGTGACCTGAGAAGAAGAATTTATCTATATGCCACTGACTTTTCTTTTATTATCTTCTCTTTGCCATACCCTTTATCCTTACTCCCTTTGAGAAGTAGAATACTTATAGGGCATGTGGGGAGAGGGGACATATCCAGACCTACCATGCTGTGACCAGACTTTTTCTAGCCAGTGAGCTGTGCTTCATGTGGCATTAACTAGTAGAGTTTCCTAGTGAGTGAATGTGCTGCAGGGTCTCTGTGCAGGTGATCTGAAGTTCATTGGTTGATTACAGGGCTGTAACTAACCATAACATAAAATGGACAGTGGTAAAACGGGACAAGCAGGACCAAATCAATCTCTGGTGTGTTCAGGGGCCAGAGAGAACAAGTGTGTGTGTGTGTGTGTGTGTGTGTGTGTGTGTGTGTGTATTCGTGCATGTGGGGGGGGGCAGAGAGAGAGAGAGAGGAGGAAGAAGGAGGTAGAAAGGGAAAGACTTCCTGGAGGAAATAGACTTGGACTGTGTGACAGGATTAGGACCTGCAGATCCATATCTCTTGTGTCACCTAGGCACATATGGATACTGCGTATTTCTGTATTTGGTGCTCAGTGAATATTCATCTCATATGTATGAATCCTGTGTTGTAGTAGGTTTTTTTATTTTTTCTTAAATTTCCTTTTGTTTTCTAACTTTCATGTGCCATCCTTTCGTGAGGGCCATGCTAATCTTCTCTCTATTGTTCCGTTTTAGCGTGTGTGCTGCCAAGGCGAGCATTGTTTTCTAACTTCTAATGTGATTGTCAGTATGACTGTCTATTCGGCTTTGTGAGGACAGAGTCCACATCCTGTGTGGGCTGTTCTTCTTCACGGTGGGGGGCTTGCCAACTGCTTCGCATGCTCTAAAGGATTTAGTTGGAGTATTTTCACTGGGAGAGTGAAGTTTTAGATCTATCTGGAAATTGCTGATTATTGTCCTATTTTATTTATAAGGCTATCATCTCAGAATCCATTTTTCCTTTTCCTCTTTCATCTCAAAACTTTTTCTCATTTTCTACCAAACAGCGGTTCCGTAGAGTGGTACCTGTGTGTATACTCAAGGCTCTCACATGAAAGGACAATGCTCTTTTTGCCAGGATAAGTGCAGAAGGAATAAAATATATGAATCCATAACCTAAATAAGGAATGACAACACATCAAAATATGTGATGTTTTTATAGCTATTCTAGCTCTGTATTCAGTCTGACAATAGTAAACCGAATATTTATTGTTGTTATCACTTAGCAGTATTTTAGGTTTTCTCTTCTTTCCCTCCACTTAACATGATTAGCTGCAAACTAGTATAACTATTGCTTTTTTTTTCAATCTGAAAATTTGCCATGTCTTCATAGTCTGTCCAATTCAATTAAACAGTTACAAGTTGATGGCCAAGGATGTGCAGAGCACTACACTGGAAGCTTGCAGAATCCGTGAAGGTGAGGAGTGGAGAGTCCCTGCCTTCTCAGGACTCAACGACCCAGCGGGGAGGACATGTCCATAAATCATTCTGTTATCAGGCTGGACAGAATGCTACAACTGAAGAACAGCACAGCTCTGTGGGAGTTGAGGGAATACTCGGATAATCTACACAGAAGTTTCACCAAGTTCAAGAATTTCTTTGGTTAGCGAAGCTTTTCCACAGTGCCCAAAATACCCACTGTGCGCAGTGCCAGGCACGGACTGTAGCGCCTCCCTAGACTGTGGGGAAAAATAGTGCACATGGGCAGTCAAAAAATCTAAAACTCATGAAAAGGATATGCAGTGGAAAGGGTGTCTGTCTTTTAACACAGTCCATCACTTTTCCTCTCTGGAGACACCCACTTTTCATAATTTCCTGTGTGTGGTTAACTGTTAAAGATTTGTTGCTGACAGATTTTTTTGCAATCTCATTGACTTCAATCCAGTGTCAAAAACAGTCCACAAATGTGACAGATGCTGTGTTAAGTACCAAGACTAGGATTCTGGTCTCCTAGAGTGCACTGTCTGGTACACATAAAGATAGAAGTTGGACTGTAACATGTTCAGCGATATGATGGAGATAAGGGGCAAGTGTTCTGGTAACTTAGGGAGGGGATAAATGACTTACCGCCTGAGAGTGGTGCTGGGGCAGCTTCACAGAGATCATGATCCTCCAGCTGGCACTTGGGGCTGCAGATCTCCCTGGACTGAGAGATAGGCAAGTACATTCCTGGCCAGTAGAACCATATACTCAAAGAGAAGGCTGAAGATACAGGTTGAGTATATCAGTAGGGTTAGGATGTAGGATACGTTATGGTAGAGATATGTGGAGGTTGAGACCAAACTATTAGGGGCACCGAATTTCTCATCCTGCAGACTTTGGGTATCATCCCATGCAAGGGCAAAGGGAAGCAGTTGAAGGAGTACAATCATAGTAGGGATATGATGCTTATCTATCTTTCAAAAAGATAATTTTGGTGGTCCTCTGAAGGACGGAACGGACAGGGAAGGAGATAGAAGTGTGGGGATCGGTTGGGTTATAACTCCGGCTGTAACCTGGCCAGGATGAAATGAGAAGGCTGCAGTGCAGTGGGAATGGTGAGAAACAGACCTGAGCGATCTCACAGAAGGACAAATGGCAGGCTCTGATGATGACCGGCATGGAGCAAGCATGCTCCCAGCATGGACTTGTGCACCTGCCAAGGGGCACTCATAGATGAGTTTGACACAGCCGTTGTCCTGAAGGAGCCAGCAGTCTAGTGAGAAACAGCATTCTCAGGATGCAGAGTAAGAAATGAGAAGAAAAGGCAACCCTGAGAAAACATCAGCTCTTAAATGGCAGGCATATCAAAAGCCCTCAGTGATAGAGAAAAAGTAATTGATGATGTGGTTTGGAATAGCATAGTGGGGGGACTCTGAGTGAGGAGGAAGTACTCCTAAGTGTCTGACCACAGCAACTGAGAAGTCAAGTGGAGTGGAGGCTGAGAGAAAGAGAGCTCTGGCAGTGAGAAAGTCCGTGTTGACTCCTGAGGGCAGATAGGACTGACGTGATGAGGAAGGAGAGGTTGGAGGGAGAAGCGGTGATCAGACCAGATCCATTGGCTCTAGTGTGGCATCACGGGAAGAAGTAGGGCTGGGCATTCCCTCCCTCCTTCTCCCACCAGAATGCTCCTCAGGGCACTCTGCGCCCCATGGTTGGTAGATAAGAGGCCAAATGTGGGAGCAGGAGGGAAGGATGGCAGTCAGGGAAGATGGTGATGGAGGCAGGGGGAGGGAGAAGGTTCTCCAGAGCCACCACAGGGTGTCCGTTCCCAGCCCAACCTGGGCTGTGTCTGTCCACTGCCTTCGCAGGCAAGCTGTTTTCTTGGTGCTGTGGAGTGTCTAATTTTATGTATAAACCCAAATGAGCTCATTTTCTCTGGGCTTTTTAATTCCCTCAGGTAAGTTTCGCATCCCTTTGCTTGTAAAACTCGACAGTCACTTTTCCTTGCAGACGCAACCAACCCTGCCTGCATCTTCCTGACCCGCGCCAATGGGGATGCAAAAGGCATCTTTGCAGAGAGTGCGCTGTTGGATAGCATAGAAGATTCCTGTGTGTCGGCTGAGATGTACAGAGTAATGGCCAAAGTCCCGACGTGCTGTTCTGGAAATGGCATCCATCTACACAAGGGGGAAGCCGGGGAGTCTGTTAGGTCACCAGAGCCCGGAGCTTGAAAAGCAGCTTTAGTGTACAGCATGCTTCTGTTGTTTATAACTTTCTGTAATGTGTGATAACAAAGAGCAGTGTGTGGTAACAAAGAACACTCTGTTACCACGAGTTATTTTAACCACCAGCTTTCGGCTGCTCAGCCTTTTTTCCCCCTTCTTCCTCACAGCTCTGTTTCTGGCTCCATGTCTTTGTCACCCACTTCCACCTCCGCCCCAGCTGCTCCTCCTCGCCTCCTCGTGTGAAGTCCTTCCCCGTGGCTGTTTCTCCTCCACCACTGAGAACCTGCTGGAGGCTTCTGGCTTTTATAGCGCTAGCAGTTTGCCACTCTTTTCCCTCTTTGTGCACGTACGTTTCTCCCGAGGGTTCTTCACGGTCAGAGAACCCTGAGATGGAGTGCATTCCAGGGGCTCTTCTCTGTTTGAGGAAAGTCTTAGAATAGAGGGAGAGAAGGTGTGCATGTGTGTGTGTGTGTGTGTGTGTGTGTATACACATATGTCAGACAGAGAGAGATAGAGAGAGAGAGAGAGAGAGAGAGAAGGATAGATCAGAGGTGTGGGCGGTTTCATAGTCATTTTCTCTCTCCCAGAAGACTCCTTGCAG
Source organism: Nyctereutes procyonoides (assembly GCF_905146905.1). Lineage (NCBI taxonomy): Eukaryota > Metazoa > Chordata > Mammalia > Carnivora > Canidae > Nyctereutes > Nyctereutes procyonoides. The sequence continues at coordinate 59,003,696 of NW_026575146.1, read as the reverse complement.
GGTTTTTAATGCTACTAAGCCAAAAACACAGAATAGTCATTATTAAACTGGGACTGGAAAAGTTTGTCTTGTGTTGAAAGACCTGACCTCAGACTTTGAATAGCCACCCGGCCCCGAGGGGCTCCACCTTGACCTCATGGAGAAAGGTGGGAGATCAGATGTGACCATGGTGTAAATGGTGTGAACCCAGAATGGTGCAACAGAGGTAGTGTCTTTCTCTAGAGGTAATTTCTACACATATTGTCTCTTATTCTGGCGTGGAGTAGCATGTGATACCAGAAGTTGTTGATGTAGGCAAATGATACAGGAGACAGGGTCTATAGTAAGCTCTACTAATCATCTTGCCCAAATTTCAAAGCTGAGAGTGAATTTACAGCTCTCCCTACACTTCCGGCAGTGGATTTTTGTTTGTTTGGCTCAATTTGTAGAACACATTGAAAATTTTGCTCAAATCCTTTTACTCTTGAACCTTGTTGTACATGTCTTCAATGGTATAAATCATACCATACCAAGAAAGAGTTTTTCAAAAATCTGAAGATTACAATTAAAACATCCCTGTGGATTGGCTCTTTGGCTTTTGAAAAGCCAATCAACATCTCCATTGCTCATTTTCTTTACCTGTAAATGGGGAGTTGAGGAACTCTGATGTCTTATCCATTCCAAATATTCATTAGTAATAGGACAGAATCAGAGCTGGAAACTAGATTTCATTTAGCGTTTCAATTCCACGTGTTTGGTAGCTGGTGCCGAGAGGGCTGTGGTAAAGATGGTAGACTGTGGGGCTCCGTTGGAAAGAGTTGGGTATTCATTAGTGAGGTCTGCCTTGTGTGCAATAATTAGAGGTGGTGGCATGTGGTGTTTGTTTTGTTGTTTTGTTTTTGCCATTCCTTCTCTAACCCTACTAGGAGGGACCAGGGCAGTTGTGTTTTCATTTTGTGTGCACACACACATACCCACACACACACACACGACCGTCATTTGAACCAAATTGTTGATAAAACCATCAACATGTGTTCTATTCCTTCTCCAGATCATTTAGCTTCAGCTAAATCAGATTTCTGTTCCCTGCTTCATGTCTTAAAACCAAAGGGAATAGAGAAAAGGGTTGTGTGGATGGCCCATTTTAAACACCATCACCACTTCAAGGGTGCCTGGGTAGCTCAGTTGGTTTGAGCATATGACTCTTGATCTCAGCTCAAGTCTTGATCCTCAGTATCATGAGTTCAGGCCCTGCATTGGGCTCCACATGGAGCTCCATGCCTATTTAAAAAAAAAAAGGGGGGGGGATCCCTGGGTGGTTCAGTGCTTTAGCGCCTGTCTTCGGCCCAGGGTGTGATCCTGGAGTCCTGGGATCGAGTTCCACATCAGGCTCCCTGCATGGAGCCTGCTTCTCCCTCTGCCTGTGTCTCTGCCTCTCTCTCTCTGTCTCTGTCTCTCTCTCTTTCATAAATAAATAAAAATAAAATCATAAAAAAATAAACATTACCACTTCAAACCCAGGTCTCCTAAAATCTTGGTCACTTGCAGAGCACAAGAAACAAAATGATAGCCAGTTACCCATCTAATATAGTATAGCATTGAGTCCTACAGTATAACTTTTTTATGATCATGGCCCTAGAATCAAAAAGGTATGGAGAATTGCACATGGGAAATTATACAAACTTTATCTTAAGTCTGTTCCAAAAGTGACTTTTTATGCTACTTTTTATAATTGCTGTAGGATGTTTGACAGAATTATGTTTTCAAAATATCCAGGTGAAGAATGGAAAGCTTAAAAACAGTGTTTTTAGAATGCTGATGGGAATGGGTGATGTTAATCAGATTTCAAGGTTCATCTTGACCTGCTGTCTCTCGGGACACTGATCAAAGTTTTGTGAATCCTTCTGATGCAGAGTTATTCATTAGAGTTCTCAGCACATAATTATGGACTGTCAGAAGATTTCGGTTTTGTGTAATAAATGAGTAGCATGCCTGCGGCTTGCTGAGGTGTTAGCTTAATAATCTCATAAGATAGGTTGTTTTTCTTCTCCCTCAAGACCTGAGCAGACTGGCTTATGTCCTGTCCCCCTCATCTCAATGGAGGTGTACAGACTAGGACTTAGATTTTTTTAAAAGTTTATTTCTAAAAAAAAAAAAAAAAAAAAAAAAAGTTTATTTCTAAGAGGAAGAAACAAAGTTTCTTATTTTATTTTCTTTTCCTTTGTTCTTTCTTCTTTTGAATTGGAAGTGTAACGGATTTTGTTTTTATGCCTAAATCTTGGTACGGATGTATAACTTTTTCTTCTACCATGCATGGTTATATACAGTAAGATGTTAGTAAATCGGTGCTGATAAGCAGTGCCACATTTAAATTGCTGCCTGCATGATACTTTTACTTGGGGGATGCAATTATTTTGCTTGGTTTTGACAAGATGTCAACTGTGATATGCACAGAGCAGAAACATATCCTAAGACACTATAGTGCATTAGAAATCTTTCCACAGGAAAACTCAAGTATGTGTCTGGGGCTCCCATTCCAACTCCATCCTTTGCCTTTGTATGTTTGTTTATATTTAGATTATTAGCTGATTATGAAGTGGCATTTAAGAAGCATGAATAATTCTGTTTAGTGATCATAATTAACAGGGGTTTCTAGGAATATATTTCCTTCATTTTCAGTATAAAGAGATAGAGAGCAATTCATAATAAGTCATTCTACTGGCAGTGGTGGTGGAGGTACTTTTTTATAATAGCTTCAAGAGGGAAATTAGAGTTGTCTAAATATCACAGGATTGTAGTGCACACCCACTGTGTGCTCTCACTGTTGAGAATACAGAGATGCATCAGATAGAGAGCCAGCCAGTGAAGAGTTGATAGTCTAGTTGGGGAAGTATATTAGTCCAGAGAGGCTAGTTGCTATAACAGACCCCCAAATCTCAATGAGCTTAGTTTTTCATTTCTAGTTTATTTCCATCTGGTTGGGGGCTTTCCATATGTTCCTGCGGGGACCCAGGCTCTATCTGCTTTGGCTCCATTATTCTGGAAGTGTTCTCTCCATTTAGCCGGATGGGGAGCGGAAAAAAAAGGAGATTACACATGGAAGTCTGAAAACGGGAACATCCCTACCGTTCATACCTCATTGGCTAGAAAGGAGGAGGCACATGGCCAAATGTAGGTGTAAGGGAGACTGGGGATTGTAGTCTGATTTATGTAACAGCTGACAGCCTCTGCCACCAGGGGCTTACTTGCTTACAGCAGTAATGTGCTGCAAAGTAGAGAGAGTTGACTGTGGTAAGGACAGAAGGGGCAAAGCCCTGCCTGGAGAAGCCTGGGAGAGAGGAACTAGATGCTTTAGAATATTTGAGAAGAAATCAAGCAGATCATGTTTATACCACTTGTTTCTGGCAATCGTGTTCCCATGCAGCATGGTGATCCTCAGTGCTGTTCTGGGATTTGAGTGTTTTGGACTGCATTGAATATGAAGCCCTCGTGTAACCCAGGCACAGCTCAGGAAACTGTGGTGGCCACTCGGTCTTGGAGCAGACTCTACCCTCATGACCAAGAGCCAGCCAGGCAAGGCTGTGGACATGTACTGCATGGTGGACACCCTACCTGTAGAAATCTGGTGGATTTGTGGGACTGCATGTGTACAGGGGCTGTGAATGGCAAACAGAACTATCTCACACTGTTATGGGGAAAGAGGTGTGAAGGGTGGATGGTGAAGTGTAAAAAAGATCCAACAGAAGGTCTGTTTTGGGATGTCACTACTGGCCAGCCTTGTGCTGCATGTTCCTCATTTGATCTTTCTCAGCCTGGACATCCATAATAGATCTTTAATGCCTCTTAATTGCATCCTGTGGTGACTCCATGTGATTTCAGGTTTCAACTATGAGAGGTGTCTCATTTAGAGTCAAGATTAGAGTCAGAATTCTGAGGGGATGCCAAAAGCTCATTAATCCAGATACATAATATTTTAGTGTGATATTTGAAGTGATCAATATTAATACCTCAAAAATCCATTATGGATAAAATATAAAAATTTAAAATAGGACCAGGTCATTATTACTGGTTTTCCCTTTTGTTTCAGCTCCAGTATAGCTCAACACAGCACTGTTCATGATCTTGCCTTTATTTATAAATGCTCAAGAATGCAAGGATGTTGGAAAAATAAATGGGTAAACTAATAGATGAAGCATCTTGGAGTTGGAAGAAAGAATAGGATGGTTCGGGAATCATAGCACACAGTCACTGGCTGAATCATAAAGCCAGGTTGTGTATACCCAGCATACCCAGAGTCATTGGGTCTTACAAGCCAGCAGATTCCTGCACAATTTTACAATGGTATTTTCCACACAGGTTGTTGTTTGTAGTCTTATGTGACTGTGAGTATTTTTCATCTTTTAGGGAGGAGAATATTCATAGTGTCCCCTCTTTTGAATAACTACCTTTTTTCTTTTTTTCTTCTCTTTTCTTTCCTTTTTAGGGTTTTTTTTTTTTGAGGCAGTGTTTATATTTGCCTATCATATTGAATTTCTCTTGTGTGTTGGGTGTTTTAAATTAATTAACTAATTAATTAATTAATTTAGAGAGCAAATGAGCAAGGGAAGGGGAGCAGAGGCAGAATTTTAAGCAGACTCCACATGCAGCACAGAGCCCAACGTGGGGCTCAATCTCATGACCCTGAGATCATGACCTGGGCCAAAACCAAGAGTTGGACACTTAACCAGCTGAGCCACCCAGGCGCCCCACTGTGTTGGGTGTTTTTACTGACCACAGAAACCTTTTGAGGTAGTGGTTTGGTTTCTTTTTTTTCCTTTTTTTTTTTTTAAGATTTATTTATTCAGGAGAGACACAGAGAGAGGGACAGAGACATTGGCAGAGGGAGAAGCAGGCTCCCTACCAGGAGCCCAATTTGGGACTTGATCTCAGAACCCCAGGATCATGACCTAAGCCAAAGGCAGATGCTCAACTGTCGAGCCACCAGGCATCCCTTTTTTTCTGTTTTTTTGTTTTATCTCTTAGAGGTGGAATGGGAGGCTGAGCCTGGTTGTGAATGGTAAAGCTAGGATTTCAGCCCACTTTTCTCTGGATCACTCCAGAGCCCGGGCCCTTCCCAGCACTGAAGACAAGTGTGGTGATAAAGGTATTTTCCTGATAGTGACCTGAACTCAGTCTCCAATGCAGAGGAATAGAGTGAGGACTTTGAGGCTGCTGGGCCTCTGCTGGTTGAAGGAACTTCCCTGGAGAGGGAAACCCCACCCATGAAACAAGTTGCTCCAGGTTTGCAGGTATTTCTGGCTTGGGTAGCTTCCCTTTTTCTCTGTCTTCATTATGTTTGCTCTTGTTGCAGGAGTTGAGGAATGCAAGCGCAGTGCAGGCATCGAGGCAGTCCACTTCTTACTCTGGCTTTGACAAGGACTTTAAGCTGGTCAAGCTCTCTGAGCTTCGATCTTTTCTTCTGTGAAGAGGGAATAATTCTGATACTTATCACTTACCACCTTTGTTGACTGTAGTTGAGAAGATACAAAGGAAAAGTATCTGCAAGTTATAAATATCACTGATGCAAAATTTAAAGTTTGGAATTTGTTTCAAAAGCAATTTGACCCTATTTTCAGGGGATCAAAGTAGGTGAAGACAAGCTGAAACCAAACTATAGTGGAAATGGATGTGAGAAAACCATCTTACTATGAATATCTTATTTGCATTAAATTCTTTTATGTTTGAACAGTTTGAGTATCACTTTAACAATTGAAAGGCTAGAGTTTTAGCAAATAGCCTGGAATTTTTTTTTTATTATTAAGAAATGGAAGCTTAGTAGATTTTGAGGGGGAAGGGGGACATTTCAAACTTCAGATTTCTCTTATTCAGAACTTACAGTGATCTCTCTGAGCTCTAAAGTAGCTAAATACACTTTTAGTAGCTTCACTGTAAGAAAGTACAGCCTGGAGCCAAGAACTTTCATGCCAAACTTTAAGCTAGAGCAGATTTTTAAAATCATGTTAAAAACCTCTGAAAGAGGCTCATAATGAAAAACGCTGACCTATTCTTAACAGCAGGAATGGCAGTTAGTCAATAATGGTTTCTGCAGTGTATTACCCCAGTCTGGTTGGAAAGGATCTCTTGGTTGTGGTTGAAAGACGGGGCTGTAGATGAGACAGCCAGGTGTGTATGAAGCACCTGGTGGCAGACCTCTTGTTTCTCTTGAACTATTATTGGGGTTATGTAAATGTCCAGAGATCTCTGGACTGTGCAAGAAGAGCTGCATAGTTACAGAATAATAAAATTTGGAAAGGAACATAGGTTGTGTGGATTAGTGGTTGCCAGACTGGGATCTGTTGGACCCAGGAGTTCTACAGAAGGTTGGGGCAGGGCAGGAGGGAATAGAGCTCTATAGAGACTGCTGGTTGAGTGGGGCCATGCAACTAAGGGGTGGGATGCTCCATACTCTCACTTCAGCCAAAGCACCTCTGCTTTTATAGATTACACATTGAGTTTGGTAAAAGATTATATTTTTGAAAAGGATTGCACTGACAAAAATACTCTTAAGACTACTGATCTGTCTTAACTTTCTCTCAGGTCAGGAATTCCTGGACATGAGGTTACTCCTTCTCAATTTACCAGCTGCAGTCGTAGGGAACCATATCAGTCAGGGTCCACTAAAGACACCAAATCACACAAGTCATTTTAATAGAGGGAATCCATTATATAGAATTGTTAGCTAGGTATTAGAAAAATGAAAAGGCGAAGAAGGAGAGGAAGTAGCCATCACCCCTTGAGATGGGAACAAAGGGAAGAGGTCAGAGTCATTGAAACTTAGGAGCTCAGAAAAAGATCCCAGGGAACTAGGAACCAGATCTCTGAGGGAGGGACTGTGCCAGTGAGGCTGCATCTGAGGGCATTGGAAAAAGAACAACGTGAAATCACTTGCTGATACCAAGATAGAGCGCTGTTCCTGGGCGATGCTGAAAGGAACAGAAAACCATGGAAGGGGCACTTGGGTGGCTCAGTGGGTTAAGTGTCTGCCTTCAGCTCAAGTCATGATCCCAGGGTCCTGGGACTGACTCCCAGTTCGGGCTTCCTGCTCAGTGGGGAGTCTGCTTCTCTCTCTCTCTCTTCCTCTCCTTCTCAAATAAATAAATAAATAAATAAAATCTTAAAAAAAAAAAGAACATGGAAGGAGTCAACCTTTCTGCCTCTTTTGGCTCCCCTCTCATACTCTCTGTGGGCAGAGGCTAAAGGAACAGCCTGGTAGTGGAGTGTGCCTGCAGATCCCAGCTCTAGTGTCATAGAGTGCAGCACGGAAGCTGAGATGCAGTAGCTTAATATCCAGCACAGGGACTCTTTCCCCCTAGGTGTCCCCTGATATTGTTGAATGTACTTTAAACGAGAAACAAAGCAGCAGACAGGAAAACAAAAATCCTTTTCCTTTTGGAGGGAATTTATCTTCCTCCCTAAGTGTGCCAGGCACACTCAGTCCCTTTAGCCTGCCTCGAGGACATGTTGAATAGACACTTTGGTTGTCATCCTCTGGACACCTTCCAGTTTGTTAGTGTCTCTTTTAAATATAGTTCTCAATTTGTTGGCATCTACTGAAAGTCTTGAGACTGTGCATAGTTTTTGTCTTAGCAGTTCCAACTCTAGGAATTTATCCTTATGAATTTTTCATGGTCTGCATAGAAATTTAGCTAAAGGGGCATTAATTTCAAAGTTGCTGATAATTTTTTAAAAATTAGGAGAAACAAATGTTCAAGAAGAGATTGGTTGTACTGTGGAGTACTCAGCAGAAAGTATAAATGATGATGAAGAAAGTTTAACAGTATGAAAGAAAGTCACATTATGTTTTTAGGTAAAAGAGGCAGGTCACAAAATGGCACACACAGCATCATTACATTGCTAAACAGACATCCGCGTTAAAAAAAAAAACATTGGGAGGGTACTAATATCCAACTTATGATTGGTTAATTTCAGATGGAGATGCAGTGGGCAGCTTGATTTTTTTCTTTCTGTTTGTTTGTATTTTAAACATATTTTATAATTAAAGTATATTTCCTTTTGTAATAAGGCAAAAAATTAATTCAGTGCTGAGAATGAATCAGATCTAATGTGTCATCTGTCATCCTCATTGTGTGTCAACTACATTTTTTCATAAATGTATCTTTTATATCTTTACTGAGAAATTGCATTGGTGGAAAGATTGCTGGAGCAACCAGGAAACTATGAGCTGCCCTCCAACTATGTGACTTTGAGCAAGTCTCTTAAACAAGAACTTAAGTTTCTGTATCTGGAAAATCCAAAAGATTGCAGTAGATGATCCTCTTAGATTGGCTTTAACTGTAGATTCTGTAGTTTGCTGAAAATGTGTCATGTCCAAATGGAGGCATAATCCCATCTACTGAGGTGTCATGGTTGCTTTGTAGATGACACAGGCTGAGACCAGGTGCCTGAAATATAACTGGGTCCAATGTTGATGATTTAAAGAAATGCCATCTAAGAAGAGGTCTTGGTACAGGGCTAGAGCCTCAAACAGCTCTTCATGGTGATGGTATTTACAAAGTAATGGAATCAGGAAAAAAAAAACCCACAAACAAATCTATGTTGTAATAAGGGATCACTTTGTAAAATATAGAGCCACAAGAGAATATAATCCAGTTGGGTAGAACCTCCAAATCTGACAAAAGAGGGAGAGAGTTTAAAGATTGACAGCTGAAGAGAGATGGAGAACAGGGATGTGGCTAAATCTCCCAAGATTGTGGGGTTTGACAACATCAGCGTTCTAGAAAGCACTATCAGGAGGAATACATCAGTGTGTTCAGAAGTATATGAACCACAAAAGGCTAAGAAAATCAGTGTTCGGAAAAGATAACAAAATTCCTAGAATTTCTGAGACAAAGTCCAAAGGACGAGTATACCAAGTCATGGCTTTGGTGGGACACTATTTCAACCTGAAATCAAAGCATGGTTTGGGGACCCACTCCTTTAGAGTCTTCCTGGTTTGCAACATTGACCATCCCCAGCCTGGGTATAGCTTGACAGGTGAATTAACAAGAAGACTCTAACGCCCTGGGGTTGAGGAGGAAGGAGGAACCAGCCAACTAGAAGGGAGGTGGAGACAGAAATGCCAGACAGATTTATGTAAATAAAACTGGTAACCTGTACCTCGGCTCTAGGTTTGTATAATGGGATTCTGCAAGTTACTTTTTCAGTGACTATTTTAAGCAGGTATTTTTGTCCTTAACCACATCCAACACACACACTACCAACCACTAGGCACCTCCTGTACATCAGGTGCTGCTCTGTATGCTTTGCACGTTTTCATTTATTGAAACTCCCCATTTATTCTGTAAGGCCGATGCTTATTATTATTCCCATATCAGAGAATAAGAAACTAAAGTAGAAGTTAAATGAGGAAAAAAGAGATAAACAATTGAAGGACCATGAAGACAGATTAAGGCAAATAAACGACAGCCTGAGGAAGAAAAACCTACGTTTAATTGGGGTTCCCGAGGGCGCCGAAAGGGACAGAGGGCCAGAATATGTATTTGAACAAATCCTAGCTGAAAACTTTCCCAATCTGGGAAGGGAAACAGGCATTCAGATCCAGGAAATAGAGAGATCCCCCCTAAAATCAATAAAAACCGTTCAACACCTCGACATCTAATAGTGAAGCTTGCAAATTCCAAAGATAAAGAGAAGATCCTTAAAGCAGCAAGAGACAAGAAGTCCCTGACTTTCATGGGGAGGAATATTAGGGTAACAGCAGACCTCTCCACAGAGACGTGGCAGGCCAGAAAGGGCTGGCAGGATATATTCAGGGTCCTAAATGAGAAGAACATGCAACCAAGAATACTTTATCCAGCAAGGCTCTCATTCAAAATGGAAGGAGAGATAAAGAGCTTCCAAGACAGGCAGGAACTGAAAGAATATGTGACCTCCAAACCAGCTCTGCAAGAAATTTTAAGGGGGACTCTTAAAACTCCCCTTTAAGAAGAAGTTCAGTGGAACAATCCACAAAAACAAGGACTAAATAGATATCATGATGACACTAAACTCATATCTGTCAATAGTAACTCTGAACGTGAACGGGCTTAATGACCCCATCAAAAGGCGCAGGGTTTCAGACTGGATAAAAAAGCAGGACCCATCTATTTGTTGTCTACAAGAGACTCATTTTAGACAGAAGGACACCTACAACCTGAAAATAAAAGGTTGGAGAACCATTTACCATTCAAATGGTTCTCAAAATATACCCTAAAAACTATAGAACACTTCTGAAAGAAATTGAGGAAGACACAAAGAGATAGAAAAATATTCCATGCTCATGGATTGGCAGAATTAATATTGTGAAAATGTCAATGTTACCCAGGGCAATTTACACGTATAATGCAATCCCTATCAAAATACCATGGACTTTCTTCAGAGACTTAGAACAAATTATTTTAAGACTTGTGTGGAATCAGAAAAGACCCCAAACATCCAGGGGAATTTAAAAAAAGAAAACCATATCTGGGGGCATCACAATGCCAGATTTCAGGTTGTATTACAAAGCTGTGTTCATCAAGACAGTGTGGTACTGGCACAAAAACAGACATATAGATCAATGGAACAGAACAGAGAACCCAGAAGTGGACCCTGAACTTTATGGTCAACTAATATACGATAAAGGAGGAAAGACGATCCACTGGAAGAAAGACAGTCTCTTCAATAAATGGTGCTGGGAAAATTGGACATCCACATGCAGAAGAATGAAACTGGACCACTCTCTTGCACCATACACAAAGATAAACTCAAAATAGATGAAAGATCTAAATGTGAGACAAGATTCCATCAAAATCCCAGAGGAGAACTCAGGCAACACCCTTTTTGAACTTGGCCACAGTAACCGGAGAAGGACAGTGTATGTTCTCATTCATTTGGGGAATATGAATAATAGTGAAAGGGAATATAAGGGAAGGGAGAAGAAATGTGTGAGAAATATCAGAAAGGGAGACAGAACATAAAGACTTCTAACTCTGGGAAATGAACTAGGGGTGGTGGAGGGGGAGGAGGACGGGGGGTGGGGGTGAATGGGTGACGGGCACTGAGGGGTACACTTGACGGGATGAGCACTGGGTGTTATTCTGTATGTTGGTAAATTGAACACCAATAAAAATTAATTTATAAAAAAAAAAAAAAATAAAGTAGAAGTTAAGTCCTTGGTGGAGCAAGGCCTTGAATCTAGGCAGCCTGATGCTGTGATTTACACTCTCAGCTGAACACCATGTTGTCTTTTCCTGTAGCTGGTATGTCTTGGTCATGGTTGGGGAAGAGTGCTGTATTCTGTATTACCCAGTGGGGACCATCCTGAGTTTCCCCTTTGTGGCTGTGTATTATATTTGTCCTTCTTGTCATGCCATGAGAGTCTATTAGCTCTTTAAGCCTGGGAGTGGGGATGCAGGCTCCTTTTATTAGTGAACCCCAAAGTATGGTCGCCCATGAATGCTTTAGAATGACCGGAGTGCTTACTGAAAATTCTGGGCCCCCTCCAAGATTGTCGAATCGGAAACTTGTGAGGTGAGACCTGACATTCATGAGGTGTAACAAATTCCCAGGTGGTTTGGGAATACACTAAGGTTTGAGAACCAGTGCTTTAAGCCTCCTGTATTTTAGATGAATGTTACCCATCCATGCTCTCATGCAGGCCCAACTGTAGTGATCATTCTTGTAAATCATTGCAGATAAATGTATCTCTGTCTCCTCTGTACTATAGAAGTCAGGTGGTAGGTATTAGAGGAACAGGTGTGCAGCACAAATGTAGTGGTTGCAAGGTTATAAAGCTGGTTTCCAATTTGAGATTGGCAGCCATTTAAAAGAGGGAGAGAGGTAGGTACTTAAGGGGCCAATATTTGAAAAAAAAAAAACAAAGCAATAAACACAAGCAAAGAAGGATCATAACTACATACATCACGCTCTATGACTAAAGCATATACTTTTACTTAAGAGTTATTTTACTACTAATTTGAGCTTTCAGTTCTATTTGGGGCTATATGTGAACTATGAAATGATGAATGTGGCTTCATTAGGCTGCTTGTGTACATCACGGGATTCTCTTTTTGAGCTCACTCCACTTTTATAGAAGAAAAGAACTAAACAATCACCATACCAGCAGAATAATATAACAAGAGGGGACAGTCCTGTCTAGAAAGCAAGATCTCTGTAATGTGTGAAATCTCCATAATAAGCAGGATGGCATAAAAAAAAAAGTTCATACTTGGCTAGACTTCTCAGTATATTGTAAAGAGAAAAAAAAGTTATGTATTATTTACAGTGAGTGTATTTCATACATTGGAACTAAATCTTGATAGCTCAGTAATGGCTAATTAAAATGTCCTTCTAAGTTTTATGGAAAACTCTTCCTGCTTCCTGAAAGTTAATCCATTATTGCCCAAATGTTACTGATGGATTAAAGACACTCCACTATCATGGAAGAATGGGCCCGCCATGCAACTGTACCTACTCTCCATGTGGGAACATTGCATTTGGTCCTCATGTACTTACCAACTAAAGACTTCATAGCTTGGCTCTTTTCATAACAGACCAGATGTTGCAGTGGATGTGACTAGCACAGAGGGTCCATCTTTGAGGGATCTGAGTTGCATGTGAGCCCATGTTCAGAAAACAGTCAAACCTGAATATTATGATCAAGGTGAATTCTAATAGAGAAGATGAGTAGCTTGAAAGCCTGTCCATGGAGTAAAGAAGCATGGAGAGAGGCTCAGAATGGGAAGTAAAGGATGAGGGGACTATTTACATGATGAGAGAAAGCATCCCTGCCCAGCTTTGCCTGGCCTTCTCTAGCATCTGAGAGGATGGGATGACCTAGCAAGTGGGTAGATATTGAGCTCCATCCTTTATGTTGCAAGACCTCTTGGCTTCATTCCCTGGCCAAAGGGATGTTACCAAGACAGGTAAATGTGACTTATTGCTTTTGCTCTTCAGGTGTGTTTCTTGATCTTGTATTACCTCTTTCTCTGGGATGGATGAGTTCATGTGGCTTTATGAAACTCCCAGGATGACTCTTAAAAAGATATGTTTAAGAAAGAACTTTAAAAATGATAAAACCAACTTAGTAATTTTGCCAAGGAATAAAAATGCCAAATTAGAAATTCTGGATTGCAAGGTGTATGGCAAAGGGAAGAGTGAATTTTACTGGCTCTAGCTGTCCTGGGAGCAGATATGTAGTAAGAGCTTCTAAAATGTAACCATATTGGCAGCTGTCTCTTAAGCTTGTGGCACAGTACTGTGTTCCTTAACACTTTACAGATACCCATGTACTCCCTTTAAAAGTCAAAATGTGAGGTCCAAGATAGGAAGCAAACTTTGGTAGAGACTTCAGAGTCATGGATAGATGAAAAATAGCTCATTTCAAACCCTTAATCTTTTTTTTAAAGATTTTATTTATTTATTCATGAGAGACATCAGAGAGAGAGAGAGAGAGAGAGGCAGAGGGAGAAGCAGGCTCCATGCAGGAGCCCGACGTGGGAGATGTGGGACTCGATCCCAGGTCTCCAGGATCAGGCCTTGGGCTGAAAACGGCGCTAAACCGCTGAGCCCCCCAGGCTGCCCTCAGACCCTTATTCTGAATCAATCACAGTACACGGTGTTGGCAGAGCTAGTATGGTTTGGTTTGAGGACAGTTAACTGATACTGCTTCTGTTTCCCTTCAGACCATTTCTGGACTGTTTAACGGGTTTTTCTGCACCTTGAAGAAAAAAACTGCAAGATTTTGATTAAAGACGAGTACTTATGACTTTATTTCCTTATTCACATTGGCCCAGTGGTTACATAGATATCTGCCAGGAATATTTCCCATCACATTGTACCTTTGAAATGTACCCATAGGCGTTTGAAGCCCTTGCCTCCCTGTGATGCATTGTCTTCTGATTGAAATTCAAGGAATGCTTTGTGACAATTGCTAATTCCTGAGTGGGAGCTTTTGGTGTATTAGCAATGCTTTGAAATTGAAAGGCCTTACAGATCTCTTTGCATAATATTGGTCAAAGCATCACAAGCCAGTTTTAAGGGAAGAAAAAAGATCCCAGTGGTGAAAAGAAAAAATAATGACAAAGATAGCTGTTTCTTGTGAGTGTACATGTGCATATTTCTGAGTGCTAAAGTACAGATACATAAAGCAGGGGATGTTTAGCCTAGCTGCCATGTTGTGAGGCTCTTCCCTATCTTAGCAGGGCTTCTCTGGCTGGCCCATAAAGGAACTGTGAAAAGCTTCCTAGTAAATAATTGGAGACTCACTGGCACCAGATTAATTAGTTGATTACTTCATTGTTTAAATATTTGAGTGCTTATTACTTGCTTTGGAGTAAAAAAAAAAATTGAATATTTGGGACAGAATAAAAACTCCACCCATACTCTTTCACCTGAGTGGGTGAGCATTTATGTACTCGTGCACATGTGCGCGCGCACATACACACACGTGCTTACAAAGTTACCACCACCTCCTTTGGGGGCTTTTTTGATCCCAAAGGGTTTAGAGAGAGTGTTGTATCTGGGGACATAGTCGTTGGTACTGAGAGATCTTATTTAACAAACAGAATTTCCCAAGAATAGTCCTTATTTTTCAGTTTGTTCATTATTCTTCCCTGGAGCAAATCTGAACTTATCCTGAGTCATTATCCATTAAATTGTTATACTAAAGAGAGAAGAATCCAGCACAGAATGGATCTGTATAGAACCTTCTTATAATGAGGGGGTTAGCTAACTGAAGAATCTGAAGCACTTTTCTCTAAAGCTGTCTCAACTATGAAATCTCAACTCAGCAGAGACGGTAAGGACAGAATTAAGATCCAATATGTAAATTGCATGTACATACAGAATACTCTGGTATACACACACACACACACACACACAGATACAACATTTTGAGTCAGGTAGAATCACTTGAGTATCTTGATTACAGATAAATGCAGACTGGGCCAGCTGGCCAGTGGCTGAAATGGCTGCCTGTGTGCCCTGGTACCATGTTCCCTGGGTCCCTTCCTGGATTCAACAGTGATGTCACCCATGGTTGGAGCATGTCACCCATGGGCTTCCCCTCCCAGGTGGGAATGTTCAGAGTTCCACCGCACACTGGGAAAAGTAGTGTCCTTGGGGGTGGGTTTGTCTTTTAAAATCTGTGGTATTTTAGAACAGTCCCCAAATCTTTCATAAGATTTGGCAAAATAGCAAAAGAGCTATAAAAGGCTCTTGAGTAAATTTAATGGCTTAATTTCCCTGTAAGTATGCACTGTAGACCAAAAAGCACCCCTCCACACACACTTTCATTTTAGGGCACCTCTGAAGTAGGCATACAGTGGCTAAATAAATAAATAAATAAATAAAACCAAAACCAAAAACCTTTTGATGTGCTGGGGAAAAAAATAGCTTTGTATTTGACAGATAAGTTAAAAAGAAACTTTAGGTTTTCCAGACAGTAAGTATCTGTGAAAGCCATTGTGGATGGTTAGACACTCAGGGGCTGGGCCTTCAGTGAGCTTGTAGGGCCACTCACATCTAAATCTATTAATGATTTCTATATGTAAATATCTTATCTCTAATCCTGCTCTCCCCTAGGGATAACAACTGGAAGGTTTATGAGCCTGGGGTTTAGAATGGCTGAGGAGCTGATCCAAAAGCTTAGCTACAAGCTAGGGAGCCTCTCCAGTGGCTTTAGGTCTGGAGGCTGCAAGGGGACCCAAAGGAGCAACCTGCAAGTCTCAAAATCTGGAAGGCGAGGGCGCCAATTAATTCCTCAACCATAAAGTTTTAGAGCTGGCCGGTATCTTAGAAATCTACTCTGCTCAGCAAGTTCCTACATATCCAACAAGGCATTTTTATTGAGCCTTATCCAAGGCCCTCAAGGCTTTATAAAACTATGAGTTTTATAGTATTTCTGCTAATCCCATACATTTATTGGAACTAACTCATTGGTTGGACCTGAACAAGCCATTTATTTTTCTGGGCCTTAGTTCTCTATGAGTGGGACAAGGGGGTTGGATTATAGATGATTTCTAAAATCCCTATTTCCGTGTTCTTTAATCAATGGTCAGATCTGATTTATTTGTCAAAGCTACATGGAGGAGAGAAATGGAACAGACTTATTTCTCACACATACACACAGCAAAAAACCCCAAAAACCTCTAGTCAAGAAAGAAAACACTCCTTTTGACGGCACTGTCTTTCAAGACTTCTCCATGTGACTGTTCTGCCTCCTTCCGTGGTCTCCTGGCAGCAGCTCTAAGCACATGGGAATGTCTTGATGGGACATTGGGAATGTAACAACAGATGGGAATGTCTCTTTTGAAATTCTTGTGCTTGGAGGCCAGGATTTCCTCCAGTATTTATTATTTTGTTTCTGCTTATGCAGATTAGACTTGGTCATTGTAAACAAATTGGAAAGTACAGAAAAATATAAAGGAGGAAAGATTATAAATTCACCATTCAAACACTTGAACATTTTTTTGATATCATATTAGTCTTTTTATTTTATATATACATATATACATATATACATATATGTATTATATATATATATATATATATATATATATATATATATATATATTTCTTTACCTTTTTTTTCTTTTGTGATCCAGAAGTTACAAATCCTATTTTTAGGTTAAGATTAATTTTATAATTAAATAGTGTACAAATTCTTCCCCAGTTGTCAAAATCATGAATGAAATACTCTGTTGATTTTCTCCACTTGTATAAGGTAAGAAATGTAGCATCTTTTGAACAACTTCCTTGCAACTGGAAATTTTGAATTTGATCATTATCATAATTTGGAAATGACCGTTTTGTTACATTTTGCATTTTTAATTCAAAAGCAATTTTAAGAATTTGTTTTATTGCTGTGCAATCTATAAATGGCATTTAATTTTAATTATGGAACATTTAGTTTCTGAGCTCATGCTTACTACCAGCCCTTTTGTGCTAAGACTTCTTCATCCTGGAGCTCTTTGTTTCAAGTCCTTTCTTTACCAGCTGGTGGTATTTTGATCACTCTTTTCATGAAGAATATGTAGCATAATGCTTTCTGACTTCAGACACTCTGAGGATTTTTCCTGTTATCTTTACTCAACAGTGATAACTTTACAGGATACTATGATAACATCATAATCTTTCTCTTTCAAAGCTCAGTGGTTGTTGCTTCATTTTATTTCCAATTATCAATATTGTGGAGGAGAAGTCTGGGATCAATCTATCTTTGCTAGTACTTTTTATTTCTTGCTTTGATGCTTATATTGTTGGCTTTTTTCCCTCAAAATGAGACATTAGTAATGTCTCATTCTGTCTTAATTGTGGCTTTAAGTTTGGCAAGTCTGTTTTCCATCTCTGTACTATTCTTTTTTTTTTTTTTAAGATTTTATTTATTTGAGGTTGTGAGGTGCAGGAGAATAAATAGGGGGTGGAGCAGAGAGAGAGAGTGACAAGCAGATTCTGCACTGAATGGGGAGCCTGATGTAGGGCTCAATCCTAGGACTGTGAGATAATTACCTGAGCCAAGGTCAGATACTCAACTGACTGAGCCACCCAGGTACCCTTCCATTTCTGTCTTGTTCTTGGCAGTTCTCTCTTTATGCACCTTTACAGTTTCATATGGAAAGTGCTTATTTGAATCTCTTTGAAAAGACATATTGGAAATTCTCAAAAATATCCTTCTGGTTCTCGAAGTAAAACTATTTTGTAGGCATGCTTTGCCTCTGAGCTTTCACAGCTATTTCCTTCTTTTGACAATATCGTTTTACAGCATTTTTTTTAAACCATCTTTTCCTGTGTTCTGTGCTCTTTCCCTCATTGTTCAGTCCTATACAGGAGCTGCCACGTTCATGCAAAATAAAATGCTGAGACAGTGCATCAGGCAGGGTTTGGCCAGGAGGCAAACCTCCCCAGGAATTTGAAGAGAGTTAATTTAATGTAAAGTATTACTAACCAGTTAAAGGTGATAAGTACCAAAAAAGGTAAAAGAGGTTTCTAAAGAACACATGAATAGCAAAGGCAGGGAGTGGTCCTCTCCTAGAGGGCTGAGGGGCTGAGTGAGGAGGGAGCTAGAATTTGGAAGAGGGATCCCCTATCGTCCCAGGAGGTTGAGAATTAGACCTTACTAGGAAGGCCAGGCTTGCAGCTGGCTGTGGTAGATGAGCTCACTGGGGTGCTGGCTGACCAGAAGTGTCCATATGAAGCCCCTGCCAGAAGCTGGAGTCCTGGAGAAGTTCACTGGAAAGGATGTACCAGTGGGCCTCCCACACGTGGCTGTGGCAGTTCACTAAGAGCTAGAAAAGCACACCAGAACTAGGATGACAGCCCTTTTTTCACTATGCCAGTCCCTCTAGCTTTTCCTGTTGGCAAGGCCTAATATTATACCAGCTGGCAAAGGAGAAATTTACAGGGTCCAGCTCTGGTATCACAAAGCAGAGTAAAGAAAGATAGATTGGAGTTGACAGCCAGGAAACTGGTAACTGGCACAGATGAGCTCTCTGAGGATCAGGTAAAAGAAGGGAGGCATGGTTTTAGTATTGTTTTATATTACCTGGTCAGAAATCTAGCAGCCTGGACTAGCAGGGAGAGAGCTAGAGCCATAGTGTTGGGGGCAAGAAGCTTCAACTTTGGGCTGATGAATTTCTAGTTCATTCTTGTTGGACAGCCCGGAGAGGGCTGGGACAGTGCCCTTGCTCTGCAAATGGTGCACACATCAGTATTGAGGGCAGACTGGGCGCATCCACTCCAAAGGGTCCCAGCCAGGAGGCCTCCCTGCCTGGATGCTTCTGAGCCCCCCACCTCCCCCTGCTGGGGGCTCAGAGAGGTTCCCAACTGCCCCACAGTTATGGGTGCTAAAGAGCTTCTGCTGGAGCCTCTTCCACTGCTGGCCAACCTTCCCTATAGACAAGTACTATTTGCTCTTTTGTTAAATAGAAATGCCTTGAAATTTCTGGTGTATGAATGCTACTCCTTCTAACTTCCTTGTAGGAATTAACTTTTCCCCATTTTTAATATTCTTTGGGTCACTTTAATGAGATTATGGAAGGAAGCAGAGTTTTATGTGCTTACTTAATACACTGGGAAGTCTCATTTCTAAATGTACCACAAATCTATTTTCCCAAATTTGTTTTAACTTTATATTAAAAAGTCCAGTCTTCTTAGTGTGTATTGTCTATGCTCTTTCTAATTGAATTAAGAACTGTATGATGCCATCTCAGGGCTATAAACATGCTGTATGTTTTAATTTTTATGAGTGCCATCTATATATGCAGTGTAGCCAATCTAGCATCTTATTTTTTTTATTTTTATTTATTTATTCATGACAGACACACAGAGGAGAGAGAGAGAGAGAGAGAGAGAGAGAGAGAGGCAGAGACACAGGCAGAGGGAGAAGCAGGCTCCCTGCAGGGAGCCCGACGTGGGACTCGATCCCGGGTCTCCAGGATCACACCCCGGGCCGAAGGCCGCGCTAAACCGCTGGGCCACTGGGACTGCCCCAATCTAGCATCTTAAATATAACTCTTCACCTGTAATATTCCATGCTTGTCAGTTAGCTAATTAGCATCACACTGACTTGTGGATTTAGAAACATTTGGGTTCTGCTACTTCATTTTTTTCTGGCCTGTAGGAAATGTATAAGGCTAATACAGAGAGTTTTCTATTTTAGTAAGCTTGTTTACTAATTGGTAGAACATGACATTTGTGTTACTTAATACATTAAGGCAGAGGAGTTGGGAATTTGTATAAAACAAATTTGATATTAAATTTTTAAAAATGACAGAAAATTTCTCACTTTGGCTATTGTAGAGTATTGGTATGAAAAGATTCAAAAGCAGTAAAATAAAAAGTGAAGAGGTTTAAATAGCATGTGGAAATAAAACAAATATTATAATACTTAGAAAATAAGCCATTCCACTTGCCCTTGACTCCAGTGTCTCCTGATGTTTCATTTTCTGTCTGGGCCATGTTGCTGGTCCAACTGCAGCCTGTGGAAAGGGATCAGCTGAGAGTCAGAGGACACCTCTGTCTCTGGGAAGGGCTGGTTTGCAAATTCCAAGTCTGGGGAGCTCTGGGGAAAAAAATAAATCCAGACTTAAAAGAAGATAGAAGAGCCAGCTCTGCATTTTGTTGGAAATAAATCCATTACCTTTTTGTAATTTCCAGAATCAAACTTTTTTCCTCTTCTAAAAAATTAGGAACAGTACCAGTTTTAATCTTCAGGTATCTCTTCTCGGCTCCCAGACACTGGATAGTGGTGCCCCACCAGTCACTTCCACAGGTGCAGCTCCCTGGGGGTTTAGGACCCTTCTGCACTGGGATAGTAGGATCCAGTTAATATGACTACAGGCTCTCTTGCTTTTTTTTCCCCCCTTCTAAATTAGTCTTCAATTTCACAGTTTGAAACCCTTTTCCCTCTCTGATGAAATTGAAATGAAACAGGAATTAAGTAGTTGCCTTTCTGTCTTTGGTTAATTTTTATACATCTCTGAGTGGAGGGTCTAGAACTGAGGGCTGGTAGGAACGGGATGAGCTAAATGGATGTGGATCTTGCATCGCCTATATTATAAATCCAATAGATATATTTTCTGAAATATAAATTAGTAGCACAGAAAATATGACAGTCAAGGAAAACCTTGAACTAATATATAAATCTTATGTAAGTATTATCTCTGCTTTATTGAATAAAAGCTTTAAATTTTTGATAGTCACATCCTTCAATCACTTACACTATTTGTGGATTTTTATCTTATTTAAGAAGGCCTTCCTCATCCTAATATTAAAAGAATTCTCTGATGTGTCCTTCTAATACTTGTTTAATTTTTCTCCTTAATTTGTCTCTTTATTTTTTGTAGAATTTATTTCTGTGTATCATATACAAGGTACAAATCTATTTTTTCTTCAATAAATGTCAGTTGACTTGGCATAATTAAAGTCTGTTCTTTTCCTACTGAGATAATATGCTACCTTTAGCATAAACTATATTCTGATTTTTGCTTTATTCCATTATTTGGTTTTCTCTTGTGTCTCTCTGTGGCTTATTTTTCAATTATTGAGTCTCTACATTTCAGAGTTTATAAGAAATGTCTTATAGCTCTAAAATATGTTTTGACATCTGGACAAGATGTTTTTTCTCCTTATTAGTCCTTCTCAAAATTTTGTTGATCTTACAGATTTTTTTTTAGCAGAGTCAATTTAATAAGTTCCATTAAAAAGTCTTGTGATTTTGATAGGAATCACATTCATTTCACAGATTAATATTGAGTCTCACCATCCAGTTTGTGATATTTTGCTATCTAGGCCTTTCTTTATGTATTGTATTACATTTTTATGACTTTCTTTTACATATTTGTCTCACTTCTATCAATAGGTTTATTACTGGATATTGGACACACACACACACACACACACACACATACACACACACATTCATTCTGAATACATTCACCTTCCAATTGGTTGGTTGTGAGTAGAAAATTTTTTCCTGTGATGATCTTGGATCTGACCAACCCATTGCCTTATTTGCCTTAATACTTCTTTTCAGTTGATTGTCCTAGATTGTACTATGCATTCTTTTGTAATGTTTGTGCCTCCTTTGTTCTCTGGTTTAGTTGCCTTATTCAAGATCTTTGATACATAGTTGAGATCTTAGTGGTGAGATAATAGCAAATATGCTTGTCTTGCTTCTCATTTCAGTGAATATGCTTTTGCCGCAATGCCATTTTTAGAATTATTTTTTTAATCATGAACTGGGGTTGAATCTTACCTAGAGCTTTTTTAACCTCGATCAAGACAATCGTCTGGTTGGATTTCTGACTCTCTTAATATACTGAATTACACGGCTAGGTTTCCAGATGTCTAATCATCATTCATTCCTGGAGTAAACCATTTGTAGTGGTAGGATTTGGTTTTCAATAATATTGTGCTTTCCACATGAACAGGTCAAGTATATCCCCTCTTTCTACTATAATTTGTTACTTACGTCTAAACGTCTCTTCCACACTGTCTGAGTTATCCATTATATTGCATGTTTTATAAGAGTTTAGAATTTCAGTAAGTAGGGAATAAAGAAGAAGGAGAAGTTAGAATAAGAAATGACCGGTCTCATACATTTTGCTCCTGGGAATATGGTAAAACATACATGTCACATTCCTAGACAGACCTAAGATGGTGTTGGCTCAGATATAAATTTTCTGTGTGTGCATTGTGTTTTCCAGAAATGGAACTCAGTTTCTTAATCATCTGTATGTTAATCTGGTGAGATAAGGATTTAAGTGACGTAAATGACTTTATTTCCAGTGCTTAGGCAACATAACAATAAGAATTTGTGTCACTTGTACACTAGACTTACTGTACACGTGGCATTCTTAACATACGCCAGCTAAATTAATCTTCCCAGCAGTGATGGGAGCAGACAGAGGCGTTGTTGTTAACCCTGTTTTGCGGGAATGGGACAGGTCCGGAAAAGATAAATGGCACACCCGAGGTCACAGGACAAGTAAGTGAACTAGTTAAGACTACACCCCAAGTCTTCTTAATCTTAATCCAGGATTCATTCCATTCCTGTCTTGGAATTTTTAATGATGAAAAGTCGACCCACTGAGTGGCAGAAACTGGCACAAAAGCAAAACAAGTTGAGAACACATTCTTTCCCTTTCACTGCTCTCCTTCTCCAGCCAGGAGTTCCAGTCTGAGGAAACTTAGCGAGGACTCCTCAAGGAACACCTCCTCCAGCATCATGAAGATTTTTGTCTTTAACTGCCCTTTTTTTGTCTCCTAAGTGAAGGTGTTCGCTAAGCCATAGGGGCCACATACCATTTTCATATGACTGCATTTGTGGCACTCCATTGGATCAAAGAACACACAGTCCTGGGCAGACAGTGTTAGCCTGGCTACTTCGTGTGGGAAGGCAAGGATGGAACTCAGCGTGCACATTGTAGCCATGAAATCATGACAGGGAGGAGTTGTGGGACAGCCTTGGAGCCAGGGAAGTGAGGACTGGGAGGGCTCAACAGCCTTCCCCACTGCTCATGCCCCTTATCTTTACACCTGCATTCAAGCAGTTCAGCTGTCCCAGGCCAAGGTGTCTGTCTCGGGATACCCCGATCTTTGATAAACCGAAGTGAAACGTGTAGTGGCAGATTTCTAGCATAATTAGCTCTCATTTGTGGCTTTCTAGCATAATTCTTCATAGAATTGCACAAGCTTATCGAAAGAATAACATGTTGCTTTCTTCCTCTAGAAAACCATTCAAGGATATCATGATGCTGGCTTTCCTTTTGATAATTCAGTTATTTTACAGACTGTCATGCAAATCTGAGGCTTCCAAAAGAATTGCTGGCATCTCATTTTTAAACTAAACGATACTGAAATATATGCTGTGTTGTAGTTCAATCTTTACTACAATTAAACATAAGACATTAAAGGGTCCAATGAAACCATTCTGTGGCTACTTATGTGAATTGCCAAGTCTGGAATGGAAAGTCATCCTTATTTTCCATACTCTTCTTATATCACAATGTGATATTAACAGCTGAGCAGCAGCCATCATAAAGCAGACAGACAGAAGGTGGTGTGCAAGTCTAACTGAGCTAGAAGATGGAAGTAGAAACTGTATCTGAAGCATACCAGGGGTAGGCCAAAAAGTAGGGACTGTTAGGTGGGGTCTGTATTGAGAGAACCCATAGGCAGAGGTGAGGTAGGGTATAAGATCCGTATCTGTCAGCAGGTTGAGACTTTTGATTCCAGGGCAGAGGCTGGTTGACTTACAGAGGAGAAATGCTGCCTATTAGTGAGCTGGGTTGGGGGAGCACTCCCAGGTGGAAGGGCCAAGCATTAGAACTCACTGAGAGGGACCAAGGTAATAAGGAAGAGATCAGATGGGAAGAGAATCAGGAACCAGGTTTGTAGCTAAAAAGACAATATTCGTTAAATTGGTAAGTTGAAGTGAAGACAGAAATGAGAGACCGGGTATAGGCACTTAGTCTTGGAGAGCTGAGAATGAAATAAAGTGAGATGTGGAAGTTCCATTAGCTGAGAGGTTCAGGTAGGCTGGAGTTTCCAAGCTGGCAGCCTGACGGGACATCTTCAGCAAAGTGTCTGGTGCATGCTATTGGCAGTTGTGGCGGAGGCTGGCAAATGAGCTCAAAGGAGCTGGCCAGCTTGGCCAGGAGCCTAAGGGCCTGGGGGAAGGATGCATCTAGAATTCAACATGACCTTAAGAGGAAGGTTCTGGTTCATATGTAGAAAATTTCAAGAGGCCTTCACACCTACTCTAGTAATGAGAACAAGCAACAGAATCACAGATGTTTTTAAACCAGTGAGAGAGCCAAGGACACAAAGAAATATACATAAATTAAATTTCAGAAAGTGACAAGTCCTTCCTCGGAAAGAAGAAACTCAGGGCTGCCTTCATCCCTGGCAGAGTGGTAGGAAGAGGAGGAATCTGTCACAGCCAGAGTGAAAAGAAACTAGCCCAACTTTTAGCTAACTTTGGGTGGCGCGTATTGACTGGGGTTTAGGAAGCCAAGGATTCCCCAGTCACAGGCAAGCTAGCTCTACCCTTTGGGTCTTTGCCATGGGCCTTTTCACCAAGTGTACAGGGATTGTAGGCAGAAGGCTAAGAGGAGGGCAGAGAAGCTCTTAGAGGTTCCATTTAAGGCATGTGTGCATTTCCCCAGAGCTAGGTAATGGCCTGGTGAAGGCTCACTGGGAACAGGGCAGGAGAGCCGAGAGCAATTCTGTCATGGCATTCCAGAGTCACCATCCAAAGGTGGAGGGCATCCAGAGCAGGGCAGGAAGATATACAGGGGTACAAAAAGCCAGGAGCTGTAACTGTGAAAGAAGAGAATTTCTTAATGACCCCAAAAAATATGCCTGGCGGGATTTCAAGCTGAGAAAGACATACCCCAGTTTGGAAAACCGGGGGTTTAGCCATAAAGCAAAGGAATCTCATCAGTGCTCAGATCTCCAGTCCTGCTAAAAGAAAGGCCTAATCCCACCTCTATTAAAGCCAGGGGTGAATTTGAATCTAACTAAAGCTGCAGTAAAGTAGACCCAGATCAGCTGTGGATAACTGACTCTGTGCCCCTCTCCCCAACAGTGACCTTACCAAAGGAGTAAGTCCTTTTCTGTGCTTAAATATTATTAATTCAGTCTCTGTTGTTCTTTGATACAAAATGTTCACCACAAAATAAGTTGTGAGATCTATGAAGAAACAAGTGAATCTGATTCTTGTGCAGGAGAAGAAATAGTTGATTACAAAAGTAGACACAGAGCAGGTCTGAATTTGGAATTTATAAGGCAGGAGTTAAGTGATTATGCTAAGCATATTCAAGGATCAGTGGATGACATGAGGGAGAAGGTGTGGAATT
Source organism: Nyctereutes procyonoides (assembly GCF_905146905.1). Taxonomy (NCBI): domain Eukaryota; kingdom Metazoa; phylum Chordata; class Mammalia; order Carnivora; family Canidae; genus Nyctereutes; species Nyctereutes procyonoides. The sequence continues at coordinate 58,978,335 of NW_026575146.1, read as the reverse complement.
TCAGCAGAGATGGGAATTTTTTCTGGTTTTGTTTTTTGGTGTTTTTTTTTTTTTTTTTTTCAAATTGAGTCCAAAGAGTCTAGAAAGTCCAAGATCAGTAGGGAAAGAAAGACACTATTTGGAGAGGTGGGACTTCTTACATGAGAGCAGAGTCTACTTAACTCTGTGCCATGATTTTATGTCCCCAGTAGTAATGTGTGATTCCTAGTTGTTAATTATGAAAAACACAGAAACAAAGGAAAAGAAAGGAAAAGAAAGCAAAGCAATTTCTGGGCTGGACAAATCAGTGGTCCAAGAAGCTAGGCTCACAGCAAAATCTCGAACTCACTTCCTTTGCCCTAGGAGTAGGCATGTCTGTGAGTCTGTGCAAAGCACACATCAGTGTCTTTTATTCCTCAGCTTTGGAGACGTCACTCATTCAAAAGGGCCGATGCACCACAAGAAAATGTCTGAGTTCCAAAGCCCAGGATAGAGATAAAGATCAATAGATATTTTGAGAATATTATATGTTCTTTACAGCTTTTTTTTTTTTTTAACATGTAACAGAGATGAAGTTTCATAGCCAGGGGCATGCGTTTTTTGTAAGCCCATCATCAGGACCTCTTTTCTGAAGTTTTCTTGATGAAGACTCCCCCCCCGCCCCCCACCTTTTTGTTATAGCATTAGAAGTACTGTCACATCTTTGCCAAGAAGTGTCAAAAGGTCCTTTTGGTATCATTGAAAAAAGTTGAGTAAACTATTTTTTTTCCAAGCTGCATTCTTCTCTTCCCTAGGAAGTCAGTTTGACCTTTCTTTCTTTTTTTATTTCTTTTTCAATTTTCTTTCATTTGAAGAGGAGTGAACCGGTTCACACAAGATGTGACTTTATGTTGTGCCTTTCAGTGAAGGACAAATAATGAGTCTGAAACAGACCCCAAATGCCTGCTCAACTTAAGCCTTTTCCAGGAAATGGAAAAAGTGCTTCTCTCTATTTATCTGGGATTATCCAGTTTAAAATTGGTCTTTTTCACCCATTTTTTGTACTTTCCTCTTCAGCTCTTTAGAATAAAAGCATTATATCTTTATTAGATGCTTTTCTTGGGGAGGGGCCCAACCAGAGAAAATTCTGAGGGCCAGTTCTATAGTTTGCAGGGCCCATTGCAAAATAAAAATATGGAGCCCCTTGTTTAAAAATTATTAAGAATTTTAAGATGGTAACAGCAGAAGGTGAAACTAAGTGTGGAGCCCTTTTTAGGGCAGAGCCCTGTGTGACTACACAGCTTGCATGCCCTTGAAGCCAGCCCTGCAATTAGGATGATCTCAGCTTCTGGTTCCTTAGGATACTGCTGATCATTCATAAAGCTACTTATCTAGATATTCTAGAATCATGGTGGTAAAGGAGATGAAGTTTAGGAGCTTAATTATTAAGGATATATGGTCAGAATGTGAAGCTGCACAGGTTGTATGCTGCACAATTCAAGGGAACGCCATTCCCTTTCTGAATCATCTTAGATTTAGATGATGATTATGGTGTTTTGTTTTGTTTTGTTTTTCCTGGCACGTGGTGAAAAAAGTGTCTCAAGGAAGAAGAATGTCTTTCTTCTGCTCAAGACACTATTTGGGCAAATAGTAGCTGCTTTCACCAACTTCCTTTTCCCTATCCATTAAGACTTTTCTTTCCTGTATAGATCTAATTTGTCTTTGTGTGTGTGAGTGCCCACTTTGACCTCATAGCCCTGTATCTTCCCTCCCTCCTCCCTTTCCTGTTTTCTTCCTTCCCCTCACACTCCCTCTCTCTCCAGCCTTTATTTTGCTCCCAGAAACCTGGATCTATAGAAAGTCTCCTGAGACAGTGGCATTTGAATCTTAGGTTGAATTTTCTTCAGTTTGTCTCTTCTTAAATCCTCAGTTCTCAGTGAGAAGGAGGAGATCTTTAACCATTTAAAGGAAATCTTGTGAGCAGATGGTACTCATCTCAGCCACCCTTAGAGCTAGTAACTTAAAAAGGAGTCATATATTTGAGGCTGCATCGCTGGGGAGTTTATGCTATGACAGTGAAATAGGAAAAAAATCCCTGGGAGGACAGTCTGCTTCCCAGGCCTTCAAGGTTAGACCTGGAATACAGGTTCTCTGAGCTGGAGGAGATCTTGGAGATACAGTAGAGATTCTTTGCCCTTTGCAGGGCCCCGTGCTATGAGAACTGCCACTATGAGCCTCACTGGCTGCCCATCCGGTGCTCCAGGTTTCCCTCCTGAGCCAGTCTGGGGTCCGTATAATCAGGACCAACGTAGGGGCTGGATGAAGATCGTGACAGAAGTGAACATAGCTGCTTCGGCAGGAGGTAGCATTAGTGGCACCTGGTCCTCAGTCATCCTCTCACCCCTTCCCCATTCTCCTAGATGTCAGGGGAGGAGGGTTTCCTTTGCCTGCTCACTCTCTCCAGAATGTAGACTTCTCTTCCTTGGCAGTGCCTTCTGTATTCATTTTCACCCAATTTTACCTGCAAAAGAAGTGTCCTTGAGAAGGAAGAGGAGTCCTCTGTTACAAAAGCCAGACCATCTGTGGCTCTACTTACTCCCCCCAAGAAAGCTGCAGGCTGGCTGCTGTTCTGCTGTTTAAAATCACTCAGTGCTGGAACACAAGCCGGCTTACTGTTGTTGCTCCAGAGAAAATGAAAGGTTCTCTGCATTCTGCCTCAAATCCAATCACTAGGGCCCGTCTGTGGCAATGCTAGCACTACCACTTCTCACATCTTCAGCAGGCCTCTGAACATCCCACAGAGCAACATGTCTGCTTACAATTCCATGTTGAGCTTTGTGGGAAGGTTCTGCAAGCCTTCCTCTAAGGTTTAACATTGAGCCTTCCCTGTCTTGTAATTACATATTTTAAGCGTTGGTGTATCTCAAGATTGTTAAGCCCTGAGAGCCAGTTACTCTGTCTCAATCATCTTGAATCCGCCCCAGACTGCCCCCGAATTTGGTGTGTGGAAGGTGCCCAGGACAGATTCAACTCTCAGATCAGGAACAGGGGTGCACAGAGGTGCCTGGGTTTCATTTTACCTGAAATTTAGAGTAATGTGAGGCCAAATTCTGCTTAGTCAGACTTGACATTTGTGGCTACATTTCTCAGAACAACCCAGCAAAGAGAACACAGAGGCCCCTGCCAAGCCTGTTGATGTGAAGGATGACAACTCCATATGCTAAGAAGCAGAAAGCCCCAGTTGTACTGTTCATTCTTGGTCTAGGACACAGAAGGAATGGAAGGGAGAAAGATGAAGCCTATCTGACATCTCCTTCTTTTTCCCCCCTTTCCCACCAGACCAGGAAGAAAGGAAAATAGAATTTAAAAAATTAAGGTAGCATCATCATTTTTTAAAAGCCCTAGATATTAGGGGTGCCTGGGTGGCTGAGTGTCTGATTATTGATTTTGGCTCACGTCATGGTCCTGGGGTCCTGGGATCAGGCCCCACATCGGGCTCTGTGCTTGGCTCAGAGTTTGCTTTTGAATCTCTCTCTCTCTCTCTCTCTGCCCCTCCCCCTGCTGGTGCATGCACATGCTCTCTCTCTATCTCTAAACAGATAAATAAAATCTTTAAAAAAAAAAGCCATAGATACCAATGTTAGGGTGATCCTTTATAAATCCCAGAAAGATTAATCAGTAGCTTTTATGGAAACAGCCTTGGGAGCCCACCATTTGAGCCATTATGCATCTTCACTTGAAAAAAATGGAATATTGGGGTGCCTGGGTGGCTCAGTTGGTTAAGCATCTTTCTTTGGCTCAGGTCATGATCCTGGGGTCCTGGGATTGAGCTGCTCAGCGGGGAGTCTTCTTCTCCCTCTGCCTCTCCCCCTGCTCCTTCTCTCTCTCTCTCTCTCTCTCTCTCTTTCAAATAAATAAGTAAAAAAAAAAAAAAATAGAATCTTCTAAACCGTGAAAGCCCATAGTGGTCAGGTATGCCTGGGAGCTAGGTGTCGAAAACTGCTGGTTTTTCAGATGTTTTGGTCAAGAAAACACACACACACATCCACATACAAAACACGATTTTAAAAAAACCTACCCTGGTTTCAAAATGTCCTTGTTTGGCTCTCTGTGATGTGCTATTTATTTATTTACTCTGAGAAGCAGCACAGGTCTGTAGAGGAAATGACTAAATGAGCCAAGGTTTAGGACCAGAGAAGATTCAGTCTTCAGACTTTGAACTACCACAGAGGCAGCTCTGTCACCAACATGCCATGCGATCTGATTCAGCTGAGCTCTTGATGAGGCCTGCATTTGCCTCCTCCTTCCATAGATAGCCATCTCTGCACCTGCAGAACCACGGTCTCTACTGTTGACTTCACTCTGGAACACTTCCGCATGTGACTTTAACCAAGGTGCTTATTGTCAGCCCTTAAATTCAGGTGGTTCCTCAGAGGATGGGAAAACAGGTTTACCCTGTGCCTTTGAGAGCCTGGAAATGTGGCAAGGCTGTGGAATTGTGGGAACATCTGCTGAGCCCCCTGCCACCACTGGTCTGTTCTGAAATCGGGCAGTGACCACAGAAGATGCAGTGGAACTGGTGTTCTGCTGGTGCCCATAGACGGGTTCTTTGCTCTGCCACCAGGGAGCTCTGTGACTGTGAGTAAGCAGTGTAACCTCTCTGAGCCCTGGTGTTTCCATCTCCTAAAGGCAAGACTCAGATCTTTAGATGGCTTTGTGCTCAAATCAAACATTTTGTCTTTGTTCCTCTTTATCTCTCATTCAAGAGGCCAGAATCTGGCCCTTGTGGAGAGGACCCAAGCTGGGTAGGAGTGAACATGTACAAGTTGAAGGATCCTGGAGATAACTTGACTTTTTGCTTTGACCTTAAGAGTAAGTGCTTGGAAGCTCCTATCTGATAAACAACAGAACAAAATGAAAGCCTGAAGCAAACTTACCTTAAGGACCTTTAGTGAGCTCCTTTTGCTTTACCTCAGGAACAAAAACAACCAATTGCAGTGTTGACTGGTCTATGAAGGAAAGGCAGAGCCTTAAACGCACAATTAAAATCTAAGCAGTCTGCAGTTGGTCACCCGTGTTGTTAATGGGGTGGCCTTTGGGGCCATATTCCTTTCTCTTTTTTGGGCTTCCGAGCCTGTTGCTATCCAGACTTTTGTCTTCCTTGTGAAGAAAGAAAATTAATAGACACAGAATCTGGCCCTGTTGTAGGAATTCTTTTTAGCTCTGAGCACTATTCAGACATTTATCCACTCAAGAGAGATGTCTGCTCTGGGCCCGGGCACTGCGTTGGGCACTGGGGTTAGAATGGTGAACAAGACAAGAAGCATTCTGCTCTCATGGAATTTATATCTAACAAAGTGAGGTAGGAATTAACAAGCACATGAATAGATTTCTCATTGCAGAGAATCTGAAAGTGCTATGAGGGAGGGTGAAACAGGATGGGAGCCTGGAAATGCCTGGGGATGGAGAAGAGGAGCTGTTTCAGTTTGGGTGACCATAGGGCTCTGTCCAAGGGGATATCCAGTGAGCGGAGCCTGGAGAGGATGGAGGAGCCAGCCACGATTGCTTGTTCCTGCACTGGCCACTCATGTTATTTAATAATAGTAACAAAATAAATGCAAATGTAAGATGGAGCAGCCCTTGAGAAATACAGTTTGGTGGTTTTTCAGTAAGTTAAACATAGAATTATCCAATGCCCCAGGAGTTCCACTCCTAGGTATATACCCTAAAGAACTGAAAACAAAAGCTTTATGAGTGTTCATTAACACTACTCAACAGTAACCAAAAGGTGGAAAGAATCTAAATATCAGGGTGCCTGGGTGGCTCATTCAGTGAAGCATCTGCCTTCAGCTCAGGTCCTGGGGTCTTGGGATTGATGGGCTCCCTGCTCAGCGGGGAATCTGCTTCTCTTTCTCCCCCTCCCTGCTACTCATGTGCACATGTGCATACACACTGTCTCCAATACATAAATAAAATCTTAGGATAAAACCACCCAAATGTCTATCAATGGATGAATGGATAAAGCAAATGTGGTAATAAACCAAACTGGAATAGTATTCAGTTAATCCTAAAAAGGATTGTTAGATGGCACCACATGGATGAACCTTGGAAACACTTGAAAGAAGCCATACACAAAAGGCCACACATTGTCTGATTCAGCTTATGTGGTATGTCCAGAAGAGATCAGTCCACAGTGGCAGATAGTATATTAGTGCTTGACTAGGGACTGAGGAGAGTGGAGGATGGGAGTGCCTGCTCATGGCTGTGGGGTTTCCTTTTGGGGGAATGAAAATATTTCAGAACTAAATAGTGGTAATGATTGCACACACTGTGAATGTACTTAATACCAATGAATTGAACACTTTAAAATGGTTAAAATATTATGAGCATTTTACCATAGATAAAAAAAAATTAAACCCGTATGTGATGTTTGACATCAGTCCAGACTGAGAGACATTTTTATACACTTGAAAAACATCCTGAAAACTAATTGTATACTGTCTAGCCCTTTACTTCAGGGAGGAAAAGTTTTATTTGGTGTTTATTTAGGCCCACACCCTCTGAAATGGGGCTTTCAGGGACTTATCAAAATAGAACTGAATACAAATACATGTGTGCAAATATGTAGGTGTGCACATCTCTCCAATGAATCCATTCTTTAAAGCTCTAAAGTATTTGCAAGTGAACAGGATGTGTTTCATACATGGACCTCCCACTGATGTACTCTCATCTCTGTTTCTGTATGTTCTGTAGAACATTCTTACCTGTGAACTTGTTGACCACTCCTGGGATCTTAGTGAAAAGAGAAGTCTCTAGGGATGAGTGGACAGGGAGTGGTAGTCCTTATCAAGACCAACCTTGGAATTAAAACAGGTGGAGATGGGGTGCCTGGTAGCTCAGTTGGTTGAGTGTCTGTCTCTTGATCTCAACTCAGGTCCTGATCTCAGGGTCATGAGTTCAAGTGCTGCTTTGGGCTCCACGCTAGGCATGGAGCCTACTTAAAAACAACAACAACAACAACAACAACAACACACACACACACACACAGGTGGAGAAAGTTTGGACAAGTCCCCAAAGATTATGTTGAAGACATGACAATAGCTAGAAGTGACACAGAGTCAGGGTGAGAATACCAGGCTGGCATCCAGAAGGCCAAGTTTTAGGGCTAACTAGTGCCCCTAGCTTGTCATTTCAATTCATATATATCTATATCTATATCTATATCTATATCTATATCTATATCTATATATTTATCTGTAAAATTTAATACCTTCTTCAAGTCTGTTACGTAAAGTAAATACACATGGGGGAAAATAAACTCCTTTGATCAGACTTTAAAATATTAGCCACAGCAGTAGTCCCATATGTTTTATTGGGTCTGGTATGTCATCCATCTGATGTTTCTCAAAATGGGGATACATTCTGAAGCCCAGAAAAATTAGTGATGATGTCTAAAAAGTTCTTAAACCTTTGGTGAGAATGATTGCTGTATTTTTTTTAAAAAAAGTTATTTCTCAGGGATCCCTGGGTGGCTCAGCGGTTTGGCTCCTGCCTTCGGTTCAGGACCTGATCCTGGAGTCCCAAGATCGAGTCCCACATCGGGCTCCCTGTGTGGCGCCTGCTTCTCCCTCTGCCTGTGTCTCTGCCTCTCTCTCTGGGTCTCTCATGAATAAATAAAATCTTTAAAAAAAAAGTTATTTCTCAAGTAATATTTATTTAATGTCTTGAGTCAATATGACTCTATTCGTTCTTTGAGTGACATTGAAAAAAAAATGCTTGCTAGGCCTATTTTGTTTCTTCTATCAATTCCTCTGATCTACAGCTATTAGGAGGTGGGTGTATTTCTAGTTATATCTTTGAAGAGGTGGATTTTGATATGTTTAGGCCTAGATATAAAGTACTCCATGAGACTAGGTTAGCAAATGTTGGGATGCCTGGGTGGCTCAGCGGTTGAGTGTCTGCCTTTAGCTTAGGGTGTGATCCTGGAGTCCTGGGATCGAGTCCCGCATCGGGCTCCCTGTAGAGAGCCTGCTTGTCCTGCCTGTGTCTCTGCCCCTCCCTCTGTCTCTCATGAATAAATAATCTTGAAAAAAAAAAAAGAAAATGTTGGGATTAATATAAGTTCTCTCTACCTAGCCACTTGTGTCAGCTTCCTACCCTACCCTTACTTCTGCCACAGACACTTTTCCTTCTTCTGCTTTTCCTACCATACTCAATGTTACAAATAAGCATTGCTATGTCTTGCTTAAGTAATGTTTGAATTCCCTTATAAACACGTGAGAGAAGAGACGCTCAGTCTGTTCTGTTTGAGGCCCATTGTCTGTTTTCATTTTGACCCAGTTTTTTTTGGGACTGGGAGTAGAGGGAAAATTTAGGCCTCACCGGAGATTATCAATGGATGCTTTCAGGCAGTTCTCTGAAACGTGTGCCTGAGTAGTAATTACTCGCCTAGGATCTCACATTCACCAGAAGGAGTTTATTGTTCTCAAACAGAAGGAAAAATAAATCTTTGTAGTTTATTGTGAAACTTTCAGCTTCCCCTAGCTACAAGGACCCCAATGGTAGGTTTAGGGTTTCATCTGCAGGTGTGAAGGCTTATTCTCTTTATCCTCTCTTACATGGAGGCCCGTCTCTGATTGGGTGTAGGAGTGAGAGCCTCACCAGCCCAATAAAAGAGATGTTAGTGATTTTCCGTGGACACTAGTATTTGAAGATTGAAAAAAGTCACCACTAATGTCACCCTTTGCATCCTGCAAGAAAGGTATGAAAGTCATAAAGATGCCTGACCCACCAGAGCTTTTTCTATATAGAGACATATAGTCTGTGATCTGAAGACATTCCTCAGAGGATCCTTATGCAGAGAACCTATTGCTAGATGTGCATATGTGTGCTTGAAGTGGAGAGATAGGTATGAAAGAGAATGAGAGAAAGAGTCAGATTATTAAAACGGGCTCAGCACAGGATCCTCCTACTAGTGTCACTGGGCTCTGAGCTTTGGTGGCAGTCACAGTCTTGAATAGCTGGCCTGGCATGAGCACTGATAAGTCAGAATGCCAGCAACATCGCTGGAGCAGGGTCCTGGACAAGCCATTTGTGCCAGGCTTTCATTCCTTAGCAGTTGTCCTGTGGGGAAAGTGGTAGGTTGGATTCCACAGAGGAGCCCAGGTGGCCAGGCTAGTAGAAGGAGAACTTAGGTATCAGGACAGTGGTTATATACCAATCAGTGTGGTGGCATGTGAGTATTTCAACAACCAGTACAGGAGCTGCTCTGGGAATTTCTCTGTATCCCAGACTTCTGAAGCAGTCCTATCAAGATGGAGCCTATCTGGCAGCTAAGGCAGCTGCTGTTGGTGGTGGTGGTGGTTGTTAGATGTTTGTTTCTTGGCTGGCATGCTTGTGTGAGAATTTGCTCAGACATCCTTGGTGTTTATCTGAACTAGTTAGTATCCTGCCATTTGTCCTCAGTAATAATCTCTGTGCCTGTGACATTTAATACAGATAGAAGCCTACTGACTACACCAGGAACCCAATACTATTTGTGGCATAGCCTGCTCTGAACTCTATCTTATTACCTGTTGATGATTATTCCAAAGAATGCAGGAAAGTCACTGGTGCTCCAAAGTTGTTTTTTTTAGGAAGCCTATGCTTCTATTTCCAGAAAAATGTGAAAATGTTGGAAGTAACAAAAAAGTTGTTGGTGAGTACGTGTCTGAATAGGGGTACAGGCCAGGTCTCGCTGTGTGATGGGTGGCTGGAGGGACGGCTTTGGGAAGGGGTGAAATTATTGAGAAAGTTCGCAGCTAAGACATCTGATCACCATCTTTAGGTGAGGACTTCAGTGCTGGAAGAGATGCTGCCACCTTTTGATCCTCATCGTAAAAGAAGCTTTCATGTACTCCGTGAAGAGATGCTTCTCCTTCTATTAGGTCATTGCCTTCAGAGTGATTTAATAGAATTTAAAAATAAGCACACAGTTGAATAACATAATGTGGTTAAGCAAGCTGCTTCTGACGGTGCAGACCTTTCTTCTATTTGTGAGAGTGGCTTACATTATATTATGCACATACTGAGCCATGGCGTGACTACATGATAGCCCCATATAATATCAGCATTTAGGGTGGACTGTTTAAGTGGATCCACGGGGAAATATGTTTTCAGCAGGATCCCTCACAGTGCATGAGCCATCTCACAGCTGGATTTGTACCTTTACATCTTCTTCTAAATACATTTTTCTTCTCTTGATCCTCATGAATGTCATTCTGAATTTAAAAACTGTGTTTGCTTTCTGTGGTTTAGCTTAAATGTTGCATTCTGCTTTAACTCTGACATGCCCTTCACCATAGAATTTGCTAGAGGGTCAGAGGAGGGTTTGATGCTCAAATGTTACTGCTAACCCTTCGTTTTTAGGGTTTGGCTGAATTCAATGTGAACACACAGAACTGAGGCAAATGGGACAAAGCATCTGCTTTATTTAGGTTTCTGTGGTCACAGGTGATATTGGAGAGCACAATGGGGTCCCTTCCCTCACTGCCTAAATCTTGAGTCTTACCCAGGTTTCCCTCCTGGAGACTGCTGGAAAAGTTGGAAGTAGAAAACAGACACCCTTCCTGGGTCTGCCAGATGGCAGCTCTGGTTGTGGAGGGGATGGCTGACCCTCTGGTTAACCAGGTTCTTTGGGTGTCAGATGAGCTTCAGCATTGGTCCCTCTTCTTCCCCAAGGAAAGGACCAGAATCCTTCTGTGGAAAAGCTCTCCTAAAGAGGGCCTTGGGAATCCCTTCTTGAGTGTATGAGGATGGGAAAGTAGAGTTCTGCTTGCAGCCCTCCTGTCCCAGCAGAGTTCATCTCAAAGAAGTTCACTGGCCTTGTCTAAACTACTTGGAGGTACCTTGCCATGTAATAGCAAGAGTATACAGAGAGGACCAGGATGTGGCTGTGGGGTCAGAGTGCCAGGTTCAGGCTGTCCACAAGGCCTTCCCTGGCTGAGCTGGGGAACCCCTCTCCTGTGCTCTCAGGGGGTCACACTGATCCCACTCTTCTTCCACGCTGACAACATCAGATTAAAGTTCTTCCTCCCCCTAGGATGTGAGCTCCTTGAAACCATGGATCGTGTATTAGTTGTTTTTCTATCTCTTTCTCCTGGCATAGTGCCTGGAGTAGATAGTAGGACCTCAGGAAATATTTGTGAAACTGAAATGAAAGGCAAATGAAGCCCACTGCTAGAGGTCTTTATGTGGCAGGTTTAAGGGTGTGGAGTTGAGTCTCTTTGTAGTTGAGAGCAAAGCAGATTTTAGTGGAATGACAAACAGAACTGGAATTATTAGACTAAAAAAAGTACTATTTTAGAAAAGCATAGACTATTGAGATTTAAAAGGACCTTAAAGGATTACCCAGTCTACCTACCCATTCTAAAGCTGACGCTCCTCTGTAGCTTGCCTAGCAGTGGTTACTGGGCCTTTGAACACCTGCCCAGGCAACCTATTTTATTTTCACAATAAAAATATCCTCTATGGCTTAATCCTTAATTTTTCCCTTTGGAGAACCTAGACAGAGTATTGCTTCTTTTCTACATGAAAACCTTTCATTAATTTCAAGACAAATGGCCATGTCTCCCCACCCATGCTTGCCATGGGAACATACCTAGTTCATTCAAACATCCTGCATAAGTACAATTTAGAGTTTCTGCACAATCCTGGTAGCTGTGCTCTAAATATGTTCTAGTAAATGCAAAGTCCTAAAAAAATACATCACTAGAATTGAAAGGGATATTCCAGGTATGATCTAGCATAGAAAGGGTTTGTTACCTGATTCTAGAAACCATATGCACATTAAATGCAACTTACCTTATTAGCTCTATTGACGACCTTGACCCATCCTGAATTAAATTTGGCTGTCTTTTGATGAAAATGGTACTTTTGTATGCTGTGGCTTAAGCCAGGCATCCCTCTACTGATGTAGTTGCTTATTTGGACCCAAGTAGAGAACATTACATCTGGCTAGACCTAACCCATCTCTTATGTCTGTGAAACCTCTCTGGCTCCATACCATGCCATTCTGTGTATTTGCTATACTTTTCACCACTGTGACATCTAAAGACTAAATAAGCATATGCCTTACTGTTACTCTCTTTACTCAAGTTCATAGAAAAATGTTAGGCTGGACAGGGCAAGGACAGAGTCCTGTGGCATGCTGCTAGAAAACTCTTTTGAGGTGGATGTCACTTTTGAGAATGGCTTATGACAAGTTTTACCTCCTTACCCTATAATTTATAAGACTATCATAGAAGACCTTGTAAAATGCATTGTTGAAGTCTATATTTTGGTATAATCAAAGGGAAAAATGAGTTTAGGCAGATATGGCCAATTCTGAGTGCAATTTTGCTGCCTCTTGGTGATTACAGTTTGTTTTTCTGGCTTCCCATGAAAAATCCTTTTGATAAACCATTTCTGATTTTCCCCAAGATCTCCCAACGTGACCTCTATACAATTTTTGAATCTACCTCCTTCTTCATTTTGAAAACATGAATGACATTTGCCAGTCCCCCAGCCTTTGGCACATCTTCCATTTTCCATGATTACTCAAAAATCTCTGACGGCACAAGAGCACTAATGGTCTCTACTACTGGGACTTGAATATCTAGGCGGTGATTCTGAGTCTATGTTTAATTATACCTTAAGCCTGCTGTCTCATTTTTTTCCCAGGCCTTGGCTGTTGAGACCAGAACTTACTACCTTTTCCAAGTTGTTACATTGCATGTGCGGAAGAAAAAAACCCTCAATTTTATAGCCAAAAAAAAAAAAAAAAAAAAAGAATAACAAAAAAAAAAAAAAAAACAGAATACTTCCATCTTCATGCATCTTGCTAGTTATATTAAATATATAAAGTCCAGTGTGTCATTGGGTTCTTTCATTTGCAAGCATGTGTCTTCAAGTAATAGAGCTTCTTATAAGGATGCGAGGGGCAAGACTAGCAAAAATTATTCCTTAGAAATGTGAAATCATCTAGAAATGGCCAGGACTTGGAATTGGAAAATCTATGGCGACTCTGGGCACTGGGCAGTCCAGCCACCATGGTAGCAGCTCTATGCGAGAATAGACCCAGCTCCTTTTCTTTTCCTTTTTTTCCCCCCTGCCCCTGGAGCCCAGTTCACAATTAATTAATTAATTCTACTCAGGTCTTTTTTGCCTTTTCTTTTACTGTTGTGATACCAAACAAGGTAGTCACTCTTCCTTGACTTCAGAATTCACATTTCCTAGTCTTTCTGACTCAGTTAAAACTCTGCCTCACTTATGGCACTTTGTGGCCTGGTTGTGTGTGTGTGTGTGTGTGTGTGTGTGTGTGTGTGTGTGTGTGTGTTTTAAAGATTTTATTTATTTATTTGAGAGAGAGAGTATGAGCAGCGGGGAGGAGCAGAAAGGAAGGGAGAAGCAGACTCCCCAATGAGTGGGAAGCCTGACATGGACCTGAATCCCAGGACCCCATGACCCAGAGGTCATGACCTGAACCCAAGTCAGACGCTTAACTGACTGATCCACCCAGGCACCCCTCTGATCTATTTCTGACCTATTCTCTTGTCCAGGGGGCACTTTTAAGATGGTGTCTGCAACAATTTAGAGATAGTTAAATAATTAAATAATTAAGTCATCTGTATTTGTCCTAGTAGAACTGAACATTTCTCAGGGCTATGCTTTTTTTCAAACAGATATGAGAAAACTTGCTAACATCTAACTTTTTGACAATATTGTGAGCAATCACAACATAAGCCATAGTCTCGGGCAGCCTGGGTGGCTCAGCGGTTTAGCGCTGCCTTCAGCTCAGGGCGTGATCCTGGAGACCTGGGATCGAGTCCCACATCAGGCTCCCTGCATGGAGCCTGCTTCTCCCTCTGCCCATGTCTCTGCCCCTCTCTCTCTCTGTCTCTCATGAATAAATAAATAAAATCTTTGAAAAAAAAAAGCCAGTCTCTTTCTAAGGATAACTTCACCCCATCCGGACCACCATGTTCCCCTCCACTTGACCCAGGCTCAGAATAGCTGACTGGATGACACTCATGTTGGGCTGGCCAGCGGAAAGCTCTTCCCACACAAGGATGAGATGGACCAATCAGAGTCTTTCTCTCTGAAGCATCTTATTTGAAAACAAGACTAAGGCCAGGCAAACAGGAGCAGAAGATAAAAACCCAGGGAGAAGCTATGAGAGACCAAGGAAAGACTAGGTGTTTTCCTAAGGGAAAGTTTATTTCATTCTCCCACAGTCTTTGGATAGATCCATAGAATCCTGTGCATAAACACTGTATGCCCAGCTCATAGAACTTGGTACAAGGGGATGCAAAGTGGGACGTTTTGCAGGAGAGTGGGGAGCTACACACTGTTTCAAAGACTCTTACTCTTTCTTCCCCTGTAGGAGCTCCCTTTGCCTCTTACGTAGAACCATCCCTCCCATCCTTGCTGCTGGGCGTGCCCTGGAGGTCTCCCAGCTTCTGTGGGATTCAAAAGGGTATTGCTTTCAACCATCCCCGGCTTGCCACCCCCCAGTGTTGGGGACACCAGGTGGCAGTGGGTGCTGGCCGGGCGTCCAGGAGCTCGATTCTGCCACTCCCACCGCTACTTCACCTGGGAGCCCTTGTCAGAGAATATGAGCTGGATTTTACTCAGTGACTATTACAACTGAGGAGAAGATGCCAGTGTAGAAGTGGGCTCAATTCCAAATATAAGAACATGGGAATTCCGGGCCATGGAACAGGATCCAGGGGCCAGTAGATGGAAGATTGTCAGAGGAGGCACTGAGCTAGAGGCCTCATTGGGAAGAGGGCTGGGAGGAGCCCACGTGAATTTTGGTCAAGGAGAAGGTCTCTGTCTGCCGCTGACCCACTAGTTTTATATTGTGTTTCTGGAACCACAGGTGAATTGGAGCTGCATCTTGTTCACGTCTTAAAGGAGGTACTCGTCTCCCTTCTGTGTTAGTTGGTTACATTCTCCTGAGGAGGTGCTGTGTGGGTTCCCAGTGGCTCAAACATGGAGGGAAGACATCTTTCCCATTATTCGTTTGGGCTCCACACACAAATCTACGGTGGCCAGGGCTTGCGGGGTGAGAAACGTTTTCCTGGGAGCAGTCTGAGTAACACAGGAAATACAGTGCTCAAGACCACATATTCCCAGCCCTCCAGCGACCAAGGCATTGCTTGAGACCCACCTGTGGGCTTGGCAGTCCCCTTCCTTAGGATCTTCTGTGGTGCCCACCCCCACCCAACCAACCCTTCCTGCAGACTGACCGTGTGCAGCCTCAGCCTCCCACTGGCCTCAGACCAGCCATACCTGGACACCACCCGGGAGTCCACCCAAGGCGCAAGCCAGGCCTGTTCCCCACCCTCCTCACCCTCCTCATACTTGGAAAAGAAGACACAAAAAACTCAGTGTAACTCACCCTGACCCCTGGCTCAAAACGAAGAAAGCTGCCTTTCTTTTCTCAACTGTCTACAGTTCATACTTTAAAAGAAATTAATTCTGACCGAATCACCCCAGGCCCCTTTCCAAAGAAGTGATGTTTTACTGAAAGTGATTGGAAAGAAAGGCACAAATGGGTGTTTATAAGAATTAAGATGCAGGAATTAACCTGGGCCCTGGGGTAGGATGGGATGGGATGGGGTGGGGTGGGTGGGAGCTGGGGGGCTGAGAGTGTGGAGGACCGAAACTGAGAGCACTGTGGCCCCGAAACTGGGAGAGAAAAGCCATTTTGGATTAATAGAAGAATGACCATTTCTTTTGATATTTCCAAAATTGCCACTCTTGAGGTTTGCACTGCTTTCTCATATACCACTTTTCAAGAAAGTACTAATGATTCGGCATCCTTATAAATGTGTACTTTCAAATCTCTACTGAAAGTCAAGAGAATTTCTTTTAGAAAAGCATTTTTCAGGAACACTGTATTAATTCAAGAAAATTCTCGCAGCTTTTATTGTTGCTAAAATCATATATTGTTTTTCACAGGATACCACCATTTGTTTGTATTTTCCCTACAGTTTTTGTTTTTAGTAGTTTTGTTCTGTTCTAGTGGCAGCTGAAGTGATTTTGAGTGTTTGCAGCATGATGTTAATTAACCAAATGTTTCACCTGGAACTCGAAACACCTGGGCCTACATAAATTGCTCTGAATCAGTGTAGAAATCTTGGAACGGTGGATGTTGAAGATTTGGGGCTAAAACGAGTAGATGGTGAGAGATTTTATGTTCTACTCATTTTTTATTTTTTATTTTTATTTTTATTTTTTTTTTTTGGCAAAATAAAAACAGACAAGTAAGTGGCAGGCTCCTTAGCCGAGTTGATTGCTCACAGCAGACATGTCCTGGACTCACAGGTTAACCCACAGTGGCTCGTAGCGTCTGTTTGCATGTAGATAGCTGGGGTTTGGTCCACATCTGTCCCTGTTTCCATTTCACGTCTCTATTCTACCTACCTACCTTTGGGCTTGATAAATTTTGGATATCCAGTATCTTGGATAGTTGCAAATAAAGAGTCATGGTTGTGGGAATTGCTAGGATGTCAGGTGAGATTTTGGCATCCAGATCCATCTATTTGTCCTTTCTTCCTTCTAGGGATCCTGACAGCATATACAAAAAGCACCATATTCAAAAAGAAAAATGAAGGACTGTTTTATTAACAGTCGAATAGACACCTGATAACCTCACACAAGCACCCACACAAGAAAGAGGGCATTGGTAAGGCCAAAGTGAGTCAAAATGGGTGTGTTGTGGGACAGACCCATCCTCTCTTCCGCCCAGCCTAAGGTGGAAGAGCTAAAATGGATTGAGAACAGTTCTCAACAGAGAACAGTTCTACTCCAGAACTTGGGCTGTCTTGTGCAGAGTAGGATGTTGGCAGTCTTCGTGGCCTCTCCTCACTGGACATCAGTAGTGAAATTCATCTACCGTTCTTTTGATGACCAGAAGTGTCCCAGGCATTGCCAGACCTCTCCTGGGGGTAAAACTGTCCCCAGTTGACAATTACTGCGTTTCTTAGCGATAACCAGGTTATGAAGCACAACTGAGTCACGGACCCATGAGGAGAGGATCCAGAAGAAGTCTTTCTAAATTGGGTGCAGAATGTGATTGAAGCTCTTTCAAGCATTGGTTTCCAAATGTTACATATTATGAACATCTGGGAACTTTAAAAATCCTGATACCCTGGCCATGCCCCAATGTCAAATTAATCTTGCAGGAGTGGGGGGCGTGTAGAAGCACCATCAGGATCTTTTAAAGCTTCCCAGGGATCCCAATGTGCAACCAGATTCGAGAATCAGTGCTTTAAAGTGCAGTCACTAGTAAAATGTGGCCAAATTGCCTGGCTGGCAAATATGCGCCATTACTCAATAGCTTCTTGCTGTTATTCGCTGCATGTAACTGACTATCCTAGTAGTTTTCAAACTTCAGCACGCATCAGAATCCCCTGGAGGGCTAGATATTAGGAAATCCTCATTCATTCAGGCCCGGTGGGACTGGATATTTGCATGTCTAAGAAGTTCCCAAATGATGTTGATGCCCCTGGACCACAAAGCACCTTTGAGAGCCCTTGCTAAGGACCCTCACGTCACCCGTCTTACCTGAGGAGCAGTGGCTCCACTGTCCCCAGTCAACAGCACTACCCAATGACAGACCCAGAGGTACTCACCCAGCATCCTTGTTCCCTCACCTGTTTGTCTTCTCATGGTGTTTTTCCATCATTCATGACCCTGGCCCACTTCGCGAATGCTCATAATTTCCATCCAGAAATTTCACGTGCTTTTCCAATCCTCATTCATTGATTCTGTCTTTCTCCATTTATCAAGCATCACAGATTTTA
This sequence comes from Nyctereutes procyonoides, assembly GCF_905146905.1. Classification (NCBI taxonomy): domain Eukaryota; kingdom Metazoa; phylum Chordata; class Mammalia; order Carnivora; family Canidae; genus Nyctereutes; species Nyctereutes procyonoides. Next base: position 58,960,546 of record NW_026575146.1, on the reverse strand, counting down.
GGGAAATATCTTTTATTTGGTTTTATTGTTTTTAGATTTCCCTGCTTTGGTGATATGCCATCAGTGGGGATTTATTTTCACTGCAAATGTTTCACATTCTAATATTTCATTATATAGATTTGGGGGGGTTAACTTAGAAACCCAACAACCATTTTCAAAGAGTGAATTTTTTAATTCTATGATTTGAACATGTCATTTAAAACATGATTATATTGCTCTAGAAGTTTCATTCTTTGAAGACCAAGGCCAACTCACATGTCCCTATTTATATCTCCCACTTAAAGTGATTATGCATCTGGAAATAAAGAAACTAATAATGGATACATATTTGGTCAGTTAAGTTCCAGGGTTGTGCAGAGGGCTTTTCTGCAGGTGATCAGAGGGTGTCACTTGATTTAGCAGGAGGTCTCTGTTATCTGCTGCTTGGAATCCTGGAAGCAGGGCTGCCTCCCCTTGTCTTGCCTCTTGACACACAGATCTTCCCAAACAGTTCAGAGATGGACTATCCTTATGTTTGCTCTCTGCCCACTGGCTTTACAGAATCAGCTTCTCACAGACATTTCTATTACCCTGGCAGAAGCTGTTTGGACAGATTTTGGAAGAAAACAAGTATGTCTTTGGTGATCTAGTGGGAATGAGCCACTTAGAAGCCAAAAGTGAGCTTTAGTCCAAGCTCTGGCACTACCTGGTGGTGTGACCTTAGACAAGTCACTTCACTTGTTCTGCCTTCACCATTCTGGTCTGGAAAGTTGAGGGCGTTAAACCTGGCAATCGGAAGCCTCCCTCTGGTGTTGCTATCCTGTGGTTGTGAGAAGTGCTGTATTCTGTAGGCAACAGACCTGTGGTAGACCGACTGCTCGAAGGAGAGAAGCATGGACTTCTTTCTGTAGTAAGTCAGGGTAATGCATTGCTTGGAGGAGGGAAAAACAGGAGTTTGGGCACCTCTCTGTTTGCCTTTCAGTGGTGAAATAATACTGTGGTGGCCAGCTAGGGAAAACTCCTTTATCTTTCAGTCAAGCCCTTGAATGCTACTCCTCAGAGCCAGTTTTTATAGATACAGAAATACCTTTCTGAGTGAGGATGCTGGACTGTCTACAGAGATAACAAGGTGGCCTGTCAAAGTCCATAGTAAGCAGGTGATGTGTAGTAAAAGCACCCTGGTTGTGAAAAGGTCCTTTAAGATGATCTTTCCTAAAATCTCCCCAAAAAGGCAGCATGAGAGTAAGGTCTGGTGCCCAGCCCAAGTTACCCTGCTTTTCCTTTTTCTGTCTTCCCCAAATTTGTAAGAGAGAAATGGCTCCCAGTGTTGTGGTGGGCTCTCTGGCTTTACCCAGCGGCTCCCAGCGAGAGAAGATGGGGGCTCATCAGGCAGCTCCTCAGCTGAGTGCGTGGGGCTGCCCTGGAGAGCACAGGGCAAGGAAAGCAGGTGAGCAGAGTGAGGAGGTAGCCCAGGGTATTGTCTTCCTGATGTTTCTATGCATGGGGACACCTGTCTGCATCATGTTTAATGCATGCAAGGGCCGGGCCCACACCTTTAAGAAATAAGGATTAAGGAAGCTGTGCAAATGTAGACTTTGAAGAAAAAGAATGAACAAAAGAGTGCCAGGTTGTTGAATACATGTGGCTAAAGTCTGTCACAAGCCAAAGGGCTGGTTATCTTTGTAACATGCACATAGCAGTGGTTTACTATGTAAAACCCATGCTCACTCCTAAGATAAAAACATTAGAGCAGCATGCCCAGGAAATTCTTTTTCCTTTTAATCAGGATAAAGTAGCCTATTGAGACCTGAACAAGTGTATTGGATTTCACCTTTCATCTCTCACACATCAGTCTCTTTTACAAGAGGTCATTCTCTAAAAGGTACAAGTCAGGAGTGCTTTGGCATGGAGTTCCAAAATGGCCTTTATCATCTTGATGACAATTTTTCCAATTTAGTTAACAGTTTATTTGGTTGTAAAACTACAGTGACTCATGTAATTAGAGGTTTCCTTCTGTGTCAACAAAAGAGGATTTTTGGATCTTGGTAACAAGTTGGACAACTTTTCTGCCACACTTCAAAAGAAGTAGTCAATCATGGGATAATATTTTTAGGATGTCAAAACTGGAATATGGCTGGCTGCTAATCAACCTTCAAATAAAATCCCTTGATTAATTGCAAAATGAATTATCCAAGAGTGACAAAATTTACTTGGGCCCCATTGAAGTTTTCCCAGGTCTCCTCCTCTAAGCCAGGTGAACAGGAAGAGGGAAAACATGTTCTCCTTCATTAATGTTCCACTTAAAACAAACACACAAACAAAAACAAAAAGCTACAGAGCTCACCACGATCGGCAGGAAATCTTGTAAAAAGTTTGATCCAGTGAAGTGATTTTTTTTATCTTGCTCTTCCTGGATTTTGTGTCTTCATTGAATGTGGGCAGCTGAAAGGTGCGTATAAAATATTCCCGAGCACCAAAGTGAAATTTCTCCACAACTGTCATAGTAATAGTTCATTAAATAAATGGTTTGTTTGTTTGTTTAACTACTTGAATATCTCATGAGCATAAATGAATCACAGCAACTCTTGGAAAGGTACTGAAAATTAATCAAGTGGCCACAAGGCAGGATGAAAGTCTAAAATGTGAAATTGAAGAGAATTCCCGCTATGATTTCCCTTGTCAAGGAGGTCGTCTGTTTTTCTGTTTCTGAGAAGTTTATTGTTTATCTCCTATTGCTTGGGTCCTAGGTTAAGGTAATGCCTGGCCTGGACAGTTCTGCCAGGATCCACTATGATTCTGTGTGTGTGAATGGAAGGGTAGGGGGCAGTTGCCTGTAGCAGAGTACCTGGCTTGTGAGATATTCCCATCTGGCATATTTATGAAATACGTGTAAAATGCTAGATGCCAGCTACTTTTTTAGATAAAAAATTAGCTCAATCCTCATGGTAATCCCATCAGATAGGCAGGTCCTTTTATCCCATTTTGCAAACAAAAAAATTGAGCCTTGGAGAAGTTAGTAAATTGTCCAAGGTCACAACACTAGGAGGTGACAGACTGGAATTTAAACCCCAGGCTATTCAGTTCAAGGTGTCAGTCATTTCTCAAAACCTGGATTTTTATTTATACACCTGTTTGCTTGTATTTCATCTTGGTCCACAGAGGTTGAGGTAAATTAAAGGAAACATAGAATGATAACTGAAAGTAGAGAATAAAGATGAGAGGAGATAGAAATTAGCATAGGGCAAGGCCTGAAGATAAAGAGATTTGACTTCTAGCTTCTCAGCCAGAAACAAACAAAAACAAAATGCAAAATGCAGTTAATTCTGGAATTCTTGTTGATGAGGAGAAAAAAGCCTTTAAAGGAAAATTCTCACTTGAGATTCCTTTCAGATGGTAATTCCCCATGAAAAGGGTGGTAACCATTGTGGTCATAAAGGTGACCTTGAATCTTTCAGTCTAGCAGGTGAGTCAAGCAAATCAAAACCTACAAATAAAGTAAAAGAAGTTCAGGGGCAGGCCCCAGTGGCAGGGCACGGAGGAAGACTGACAGAGGGGTGTGGGAAGACAACAGGAAACTCCACCTGAGTGAGCCTGGAAGGGTTTGCTTTCAATTGGAGAAGACTGACGAGATGGGCATGCCAGCCCCCAGGAGGGTCAAGAGCTGTGGTCAAGGTTGGAGGGCTTGTGTCTGGGATGCCATGGGGAGATAGTCATCTGGGTCAAGTAGGAGACTCATGTAGAAGGCAAGACAGGAAGGGAGGTCAGGAGGAGGCTCTGCCTTTTGGGAAGTTGCCTGATTTCTGAGAAATGACTGTGTCCTGACTTTGCTTGAGGAGACTCATTCTGTTACCTGGCTGACCGCTGTGTGACAAGTGAGGGGCTAGTGGAGGGACATCAGTTAGGGCCTGACTGCAACAACAGAGAAGTGGCCAGCCCCCTGCTAGGCCAGTGGCAGAGGAAATAGAAAGCAGAAAGTGGGGAGTCTGTGGAAGATAAACGTAACAGGATTTGGCCAGATGTAGAGGTTTAACTAGCAGACAGATAGGAAGTAGAACAAGAGGAAATTAGAAGGTGAATTTGAGATAGGCTGAGGTTATCCAGTTCATGGGGATCTGATTGGACTTTCTAGAGTCTTTTCTGGTTTTGCTGCTGTCAAGAACTGGTCAAGAACGTCGACTTCTGTTGACTAGATTCATGTTGAACCATGGCTCACTTAGCTATATGTGATCATTCACAGGCAGTCTAATCCTTCATTTTTCCATCTGCAAAATGGGGATCACATTAACCATGAACAATTGCGCTAAGGAGAACATGCACATTTGGATAGTGCTTTGCATACTGTAAAGCCCTAATAAACAGTCTCACTGGGATTATTTCTACTCCCGGTACTCTCGGGCTGGTCTTGTTCCTTCTTTTTGCTTTGTGCTTCTGCTTTATTGTCTCATCTACAGTTCTGTCAGAGACGTACACTTGCCAAACCACATCCAGAGCCTCAGTACCCATGGTGCCCAGGTTCCCCAGCAGCCTTTGTACACACAGCCCCACAGTGAAGTCAGGCACCATCTTGCTGCTGCTGAATTATCTGAAGGAATGAAGGTCCCCCACTGCACCCCCAACATTTGTGTTTTGGCCCCAGTCACCAAGAGGTGAATAGGGACACTGAGTAACCAAGTAACCTTCACGTTCTGAAGACAGGACTCAGAACTTGGCACTGATCAACTCCTCAGCCAAGAAGCACTCTGGCTAAAGTTTTCCTGAGGACAGAAGGGCAGACACTATTGAACGAAGGGAGTGCCAGCAATGGCGGTGCCGCTAGGCTCCCCAGATGAGTACTTGAACACTTGCGAATGTGACAGTCTGCAAAAGCAGCAGCCAGAGTGACAAGTAGTTGAAATTGTGATGTGGCCTTCTGTGAATCCCTGAGGGCAACTAACAGTAGGAAAGGGTCTCTGAAGGGTCAGTGGATTGTTATAATATTCCCAATTACCAGGTATCATGGGCTTAGCTTCTTATTGGGAAATTCTCTCCCTAATTAACATATCCCTGCTCTGAACATGCTCACAGGTCTCTGCTAATTCAAGAAACAGTGGAAAAACACACCGAGAGCTCAACTTTAATTGAAAATACAATAATTAGATTGTGGAATCCTACTCTTAATTATAGAGCCAGATTTTTCTCAGGGTCTGCTCATTTCTGATATTATACCCTGACAGAATTAATAAAGTTTCAGCGGCTCTCTTACAATTTTTTGAAAACTCCATGACTCAACATGAACCCAGAAAGGTAGATAGGATCCATGGTATTCTGGTTTCCTTGGATTCTTTGCCTGACTTGTCAGGGAATAAAACAAGTGCTTGTGTTGTCATGCACATGAATGGAGTGTCATTTCATCTGAAATAGCTAGTTTTGAAAGTTGGTCAAGTAGTATATTCAAGGAATTGACAGTTGCCAGATGCAGCACTATGCTTTGATTGGTACAGAACGGGTCCCTATGCCACCAGCAGTTCAGTTCCTACTTGAATTCTAGGAATCGCCAAGAGATTTTGATTGAGTAGGCCCAGGGTGGGTCCTGGGAGTCTCTATTCGTAGCAGGGTCCCAGATGGTGTTCACACTCTAGTTGATGGAGCACACTTTGAAGTACCTAGCTCCAATGGGACCCACCTGGGCCCTTTCCTATCTTTTTCCTTCCCTGTGGTGCAAGGAATCCACAAATCCAAGGGGATGTGCTAACTCTGTGTCCTGTGTTCCTAGACTTCATTATAGGTACTCGTCCTAGAGTTTCCTGCTCAAATGGCACCTTCTTCTAGGATCTTCTCCGGAGTCTTGCTCTGGAGTCTTCCTCTGATTCATTCACTTGGGTGGGTGTATACAAGGTCTGCAGGGTGGCTAAGGGACAGCTATTGTGGGTGTATGTTAGAGGCCCATGGTGGTCTAAGATAGAATTGAGATGGAAAGAAGGAGCCAAGTCAGGGTGTGAGCAACTCTCCTAGCACTGCTACATTCTCATGTAGAACCCTGGGAAATTCAAGAATACTGGATTCAACCTGGATTCTAGACTCAGAGTCTTTGAGGAACTTAAAAAGTTGATGCCATTGTCAGTAGAGACAGGAGCATCTCATGAGCAGAAGTTGCCTATTTTGACTTAGTTCAGGTGAGCAGACACCTCATGGCATATGAGTCCTCTTGCCTCTGTCCTACAGATGTTTAGGGGAAGTCTCATGGAAGATGCCACATGACCCCAAAAGAATAAGATCATCTAACCTTTTCTCTTTTGATATTTTGCATATATTTATTTTCTTTAATGCACATTAGAGTTATTCAGATTTGTTAGGCTGCTATATGGTGTACAGTTCTTACTTTTTTTTTTATTACTTATTTGAGAGAGAGTGTGTGCACAGCAGGGGGAGGGGCAGAGGGAGAGGGAGAAGCAGACTCCCCACTGAGCTGGGAACCTGACATGGGACTTGATCCCAAGATCATAATCTGAGCTGAAGGCAGACACATATCCAACTGAGCCACCCACTATGGTATACAGTTCTTTATCTATAGTTTGTTTTATGGGCCATTCTGCTATCTTTAAATATATTTATCAGCTGAGAAGTTCTTTTAAAAATAAGATTTTAAAAAAGTTTTAAAGGTTAATGTAAAATAAAAATATTCTTGAGAGAGAAAATAAGATGATATGCTTTTACATTTTATAGCTTTAGTAGATTTCACTGCAAGCTGGTTCTTGGTGGCTAGGCTAGTGAGGACCAGATTTCTCAGCTGGGATGCAGGTTGCAGAATGGAGGGCTGACGCTCAGTGACCAGGTTGGATGGCCCTCTGCCAAACCCAGCACCATTTGCTCTGCCCTAAGCATTTGCAGGCACTGTTGAAACCCTCTTCTGAATACGGTGTTGTAGGGCCTCACGCCCTGCAGCAGGCAGTGTGGACAGGATTGAAGGCACTCAGGATGGGGAGCTTGTCCTAGGTGTTTCTCACTCTGAGTCCTGCTGTGCTGCCTAGATCCTACCTGCTGGACATCTTGCCCTTCCTGCTGAGGCTCAGAGGGCCTGCTGCATTCTTCGGATTTTTGCTGAGCTGCACCTCCTGTCTGGATTCTTGGTATCTGCCAGGCCTCTCCTGGCTAGCTGGAGTCTAGGCTCCTTGCTACCCATATATTGGAAGGAAAAATAAGGGCTTAAAAAGAATTTCAAACTTTTATGGTATTGTCAAAGAGAAAGGGTCTTTCTAGCTCATCTCCCAGTTGAACTGCTTGGTTGTTTCCTCATCATCTTATGCCCCTGAAGGTATTTCTTTCCCGGTACCTGTGAGCAGTTTCTGCCTCTCACCTCCAGCCCCATTTTGCCTGTTTTTTCTTTATTTTCTCTCTTTCTCTCTCTCTTTTTTTCCTGGATATTTAAAAAAATTGAAGTGGGATCCCTGGGTGGCTCAGCCGGTTTAGTGCCTTCCTTCGGCCCAGGGCATGATCCTGGGGTTCCGGCATCAAGTCCCACATCGGGCTGCCTGCATGGGGCCTGCTTCTCCCTCTGCCTGTGTCTCTGCCTCTCTCTCTCTCTCTCTGTATCTCTCATGAATAAATAAATAAAATCTTTAAAAAAATAAAATAAAAATAAAAAAATTGAAATGAGATGCACATAATATGAAATTCATCATTCAGGGATCCCTGGGTGGTGCAGAGGTTTGGCGCCTGCCTTTGGCCCAGGGCACGATCCTGGAGATCCGGGATCGAATCCCACGCCGGGCTCCCGGTGCATGGAGCCTGCTTCTCCCTCTGCCTAACTCTGCCTCTCTCTCTCTCTCTCTGTGTAACTATCATAAATAAATAAAAATTTTTTAAAAAAAGAAATTCATTATTCAGTGACTGTAGCACCTTTAGCTATTCTGGGCATTTCATACAAATGAAACACACAACATGTGATCTGTTGTACCTAGCTTCATTCACCTAATGTGTGTGAGGTCCATCCACACTTGGCATGCAGCAGTCCTGCCTTTCTCAGTATGGCTGAGTAATATCCCATGTTGTATGTGTGCACTTTTTTAGCCATCAATCTGTTATGAATATTTGGGTTGTTCCCTTTGGCCGTTGTGAGTCGTGCTGCGGTGACCATGTGTGTATGAGTATTTGAGTGCCTGTTTTCAGTTCTTTCGAGTATATACCAAGTAGTGGAGTTGCTGGGTCACTTGGTAAAAAAAAAAGTTAAAGTTCTAACTCTCTGAGGAACTGTTTTCCATAGCAATCAGCCCATTTCCCACCAGCAGTGCACGGGCCAGATGCTCCACATCCTCTCCAGCACCTGTTATTTTTCATTTGTTTAGAGCCATCCTAGTGGGTGAAGTGGTATCTCATTGTGATTTGGATTTGCATTTCCCTGCATGATGTTGAACAGCTCTGTGAGCTGTCTTGATAAGTCAATACATGATGCTACACTATCAATGACTAGGGCACATTTTGTAGTGGAATATTTGAATGAGACAGACCGCCCCGCATGCTTTGCCTCCCCCTAGACTCCTGCAAGCACAGTTAGCCTCTGAGTGTGAGCTACCCTAGCCTCCTGCAAGCACGGTTAGCCTCTGAGTGACTGTGAGCTATGTGAACTCTCACTGTCATACCATCAAGAATGGTAGGGGCATGGGATGCCTGGATGGTGCAGTTGGTTAAGCATTCAGCTCTTGGTTTCGGCTCAGATCATGATCTCAGGGTTATGAGTTCAAGCCCTGTATCAGGTTTGGTGCTCAGCATGGAGTCTGCTTGAGACTCTCTTTCTCCCTTTCCCTCTCTGCTCCTCCCTTTGCTTACACTCACTCTTTCTCTCTTTTAAAGAAATAAATAAAATCTTAAAAAAAAAAAAAGAATGGTAGGGGGCACTCAATTTGGTCTAGTGGGAAGAAAAAAGTTGTTGATTATTACTAATTTTAATCCCAAGAGGCAAAGAGTATTATAGTTGACTAGATGAGATTTTTAAAAATGTATTTTCCAAGGATCCCAAGGGTTTTGAAGATAGTTTTATAAAGGTATTAAAGTGTATTTTTAATGTATCAGTGAGGTTTAAGTTTTAAATGTGTTTTGGGGAAATTACTGATTTGTATTTTAAATTTTGGTGATGGCAGTCACTGTCAGAATTAAGTAATTCTTTCTTCAAAATATATTTTCTTCTTCTCCATTGTCTTGTAGTGCTATGCCTTCTCAATCTAGAACCACTCTAGAAAGCAGGTAGAATGAGTCCTACCACTAATTTTTATAAGAACATGTAAAGATTTTCTCATTTTTGTTCTATAGTATTTGGATAAAAAAGAGAGGCAGAGAAGAGAGCCCAGCACCTTAACAACATGTTACCTTTATTACTTTCATTGCTTGTTTTCAGTGTATTTATTTCTTTTTATAATGTGCTGTCCCTTTGACATAGCTCATTGGCTGCAAATCCGTACAATATCCCACATTTCCGTTTGTGGTTTGTGTGTGTTAACATTATTAAAATGCTACTTGATTAGGTAGTCAGTGGGCCTGGAACTCAAGAAAGAGGTTATCTTTGGGGGAGAAATGGCTGGGAGTGAGCATGAGGGGGCTTCTAGAGGCCTGGTTATGTTCTTCACTGAGGTGGGTGTCTGCCTAGGTTTGTCACTGTGAAAATTCATGGAGCTGGAACCTTATGATTTACACTCTTCTGTATGTTACACTTCAGTACACACTTTACTGAAAAATAAAAAGAAGGAAAAAACCCTGCTCCTTTCTCCATGTCTTATATATTCTTGATTTTAAGACAAAGGCTGCGTGATTTGAGCAAATGGGAAAATCTTAAGTCCCAAAGAAAGGAGAAGAAGGAAGTGGATGGGCTTCTTTGTTGAGTATTTCCCCTGCAGTCAAGCATTATGTTACATTTGCCTTACCTCATTTGGTCTTGTTAGCAGTCCTATGAAATGATGTAGGTTATACCCATCTTGCAAATTTAGAAACTGAGGCCCGGAAAATTTTCAGGAATGCAGAGAAGCTCTGCTTGCTGTGTGTAATGGATTCAGGGACTGGCCCTACTGCTGTCTGGTTTCAAGTTCCTCTAGGTACACAGTGTCTTGTTCCCCAGTTGATGTTCGATTACTATTTATTTAATGGAGGAATGAGTTACTTTGGGGAAGAAAAGTGCTCTGCAGCTGCCCTAGTGGTGCTGGTTTGTGCTGGTTTAGTCTGGCACGCAGGTTGCAGACAGGTTCCTGCAAATGGGATTGACAGGATCCCTCCCCAAGCTGTGTTCCCCCTTCCTTGCCGCACTGAGCCAGCCTTCAGTTGGTTAAGGTGGAGGAGTCTTAAGAGCTATTGACAGATTGACGGCCTGTTAGCCGGAGTGTACCTCTCCTATGAGGGTCCTGCCAGTGCTGTTCTCATTTAGAGCCTGGTGTCTGAATGCTTCGTCCGCCTGGAAACTGGCAGCAGTGATGGACTGGTTGGGAGGCTGGATTGAACAGGTTCCTAGTGAGCTGTCAAATGTGGTTGCCGAGATGGTTTCAATACGAGCTTATCAGACTGTTTAAGAACAGAGAACAAGCACAGTGCATGTTATTTATGGCATTCACACTCTTGCAGCTAGAAACAAAATATAGCACGTCCCAGCCTCAGATTTAAATTAGAATATTCTGGCGTGCACAGATTAACTGAACAATAGATTCGAAAGACAAGAAAGAGCCTCACATTTAGAGGAAAGAGCATGTGCAAGAAATATGTCTGATTTTCCAGTGAGATTTGAAAATGTTTCTGTTTCAATCCTCAAATGAACTGGTTGTCCTTTACCAACTGTGGAAATGGGAAAGGCATTCTAGTATATCCATTTGTGAACTATTTTAGCAAAGCTCCTGCTGTGAACCACTACTGAATTACCTTGTTTTCTTGTGACTTAAAGACCTGTTTGGATAGATCTTTCAAAACCACCTAAAATCTTTCTAGCAACTCTGAAAGGACTAAGGGTTGTTCAATTAAATAGATGTGTCCTTTTAGCCAGGTTACTAAAATTGTATCTGGTGGACTGTTAACTACCATTAAGGTGGAGCTAATTACAGTGTAGCAAATCCAGGGTGGGTTTGTATCCAAAGGTTTAGCTGCGCTTATTGTTGAGAGAAAGATGGAGCAGGTTTGAGATTGGAAGGAGCCTCCAGGCTGACCCGTCCCCCCGGCCTGCAGGTGCCAGGCTGGTGTCACACACACTCGCATGCATCCTCACAGCCTGGAAACCCATGGTATTTGGAGTCAGACCTGGCTTTGAATCCAACTCCACTTTCTACCTGCTGCGTGACTTGTTACTCTTTCTATACTTCTCTCTGTTCATCTATAAGAATGTGATAAGATCTGTCTTAAAGGGACGTTATAAGAAATAAGATACTACTTATAGTACCTGATACCTGATCAATAAATGTTAATTCTGTCTACTTGCTCATTGGAATGGATAAAACACTATTGGTAAAGTGTTTTTAATACATATTTAAAGCAAAGTCTAATAACTATGCTTAAAGAAAATATATATTAAAATATCTTCTTGGGGGGACTCTTAGGTTTGGAAGTATATTACTCATTACAAAATGATTTATATTTTATTGTATTATTTTAGTTGGACAACACTGGAGATATACAGATGATTTTTTTTCTCTATGTATGTGTATATGTGTGTGTACTTTTTTTGGGCCACCTTTCCAAACATTTTTTTGGAAAACGAAATATGATGAAAAAATACAAAATACATCCATTTTGATACTTTCATTGTGCTTTTGTACTTAAATGCATGCTAATAAACTGATCATATCATTGTTGCTTCATGTTAACAGAAAAAAACATTATTCAGATAAAAAAATAGTATTTGTGTATTTGCTAGCAAAAAAAAATAATGGATATATGCTTACAGGGCTTAATAATGGAGTGACTTACTGTTTCTCTTTTAGTAAATACTAACTGGGTAAACTCCACTTTCTTCTGGCTCTAGGGATATTGAGGGCCTCTTTGGTAAAGACTATAATCGTGATGTTGGAAGAAAACCTTTGTAGGTTGTGTTAGGCAGTTGGGCTACTAATGACAAAATGCCACAGGCTGGGTAGTTTAGAAACAACAGAAATGTGTTCCTCACAGGTCTGGAGGCTGGGAAGACCAAAATCAAGATTTGGTGTCTGGTGTAGTCTTCTTTCTGTGTCCTCACCCAGCAGAAGGTCAAGGGAGCTCTCTGGGGTCTCCTACCATGACACTAATCCCATTGACGAAGGCTACACCCTCATGACCTGATCACTTCCTAAGAGCCCCATCTCTAAAAGTGCCATCATACTGGGGATTAGGTTTCACTGTATGAACTTTGGGAGGACACTTCTCAATCTACAGTATAGGTTAACTGCATTCTTTCTCCCAGGTTTTTATTATCTGCAATTGAATGTTCTTGGGGTCATGATTTGACCCAAAGCAGAAATTAAAGTATATTATAAAATTCACTCTTCTCTGCCATGACTTTTGTTTTCAGAAATTATTTTTAACATTTTATCCTAATTGAAATACAGAATAACCCAATCCTTTTTCTCTATTGATTATTCCCCAAAAAGAGCTATTTCATTTTAAAAAACTCCATGCAAGCATCATGATTTATATACTCTCAGTATATTTCTCACCCCTGAATTCTTAGGAATTTTTATTTCTTTTCTAATTGGTAATAAGGCTTCCACAGGCTACCAGTCTTCTTAAAAATTGTAATGATCATGTGAAACTCATCATTAATTTTATCTTTTTATCTAGAGACAAGGCCAAAGTATTATGTATAGATAATACTTTGGGATAATAGATGGGTTTAGATGCTAATACCTACTATCTAGAGACTTCATTTGTTCATCCCTGTATTTATTTATTCATTCTTCTCTTCTTCCAGCAGACATTTGTTGAGTGTGTTCTATTGTTCATCACTGTGCTTAATTAAGTGCTAGAGACTACTGCTTAACAGGACAGGACAGGCATGGCCATTGCCCTGTGGAACTTCCTGAACACAGGGGGAGATTCACAGGACTGCATTTGTGATATCTATAATAAACAGGAAGAAGCAATCTAATCAGGAAAGTTGGGACAGTTGTCTGGGAAACTGACCATTGAGCTAAGGTGGAAAGGAAGAAAAAACATTAAGAAAATCTTGCTTGTTAATCCAAAAGCCTGACCTGCATTCTTGCCCGTTTCAATCTGTGCAGTTTCTGGGGCAGTTATAAGGGTCACCCCTCCTCCCAGGCACTCCCTGTGTCATGTGAAGCAGACTGTCATACTCTCTGAGTTCCTACCAACTAACCTTTCTGAAAAACATTAGAAATGAGGATCCAGAGTTTCTTGGACTTCATTTAGTTCAGCCTAATTAGATTTAAGCAGTGGCCATATGGAGCAGCCCCATCTGGGTCAGCTGCCTATGCTGCCCCAAACATGAATGGGGCTGATTCAGAAATAAGTGTGTTCCTAAGTCATCCCCTAAGAAGGATGAAAGAAAAGAGAAGAGAGAGAGCAGAAGAGAATAAAAGAAAGGGAAAAGGAAAGTAAAAAATTAATTATATCCACACAGCTATTATCATGACCTTCATTTTGATTTTTGACGTGCTGACAACCATATTTGCAGCTTATACAGCCATGATACTAATTAGAGTAGAAACATAGCACTTTTGATCAATTTCCTCTTTGAGAAGGTTTATTTAATTTCACTTTACAGTCTCAATCCAAACACCTGTAGACAGGATGGGGGTTGCACGGATTTGATTGGATGATAGAGTGGCCTTTTTCTGCCTCTCACTATCACTTTGGGAAAAATTAACATTCGCTGGGTAAGCCATGCCATAAAACTATGCTTCTCAAACCATGTGTGGAAGATGACTAGGTTTGTTTGTTTTTTTTTTTTAAAGATTTTATTTATTCATGAGAGACACACAGAGAAAGGCAGAGACATAGGCAGAGGGAGAGCAGGCTCCCTGTGCAGAGCCTGGTGCAGGACTCAATCCCAGGACCCCGGGATCATGACCTGAGCCGAAGGCAGATGCTCAACCACTGAGCCACCCAGGGGCCCCCAGACTAGGTTTTTTTTTTTTTCTTTTAACATTTTAAGCCACTGTAAATGAAACTGTCCATGACTGGTTTCACCCTAAGTTTTTGATAATATCAGACCTGGTGTGAACCCAGTTCAATGAGAATGGAGTCCACAGATCACAGCCAAGTCCAACAGCTTCATAAGCTTCTAAACACTCTCAATTTCTGTACCTGTCTCCTTGACGGTCAGTAACACATAGTTTATAAACTGCCACTGACAGTCTAATAGGCTTTAGTTCCCTTGAGACAGGAAGGAGGTGGGAGCACATTTAGGGCTGAGACTGCTTTGAGTCTCTAACCTCTTGTCGGCTGAACTCTGCCTCCTCACCTTCCTTCCCCGTATCCCTTGTCTTACAGAAAACATAAAGTTCAAAGTCAGGATTGCCCATAGCTTTCAGAGGCCACACTACCTGGATGGCCCATAAAACCTACTGTGTCTCTGCACAGAGAGAGGGTCTTGGAGAAGTTCTGAGAATTACTGGAGGGCAGTACTTTACCCAGAATCCTGAGTCATAGGCAGCCTTTGTATGTTTAGGAACAAATGCAAACATTTCCTTGGTGACACTTTTTAAGGATCTGATGGCCATGCTAGCAGGCTCTCTCCAAATTCTGCTCCCAGGATCTCTTTGGAAAGCAAGGAAAAATAGAATGGAGATATGTTTAGATTCAATGTTCTGAACAGTTGCAACGCCTAATGCTGTGTTAGGAACTGCATAGAACTTAAGCTAAAAATGAGAACTTGTTCTTGACTACCAGGAGTTTAGAATCTAAAATAAACAGCATAGCTAGCTGAAACTGCATGTTGTACCAGATACGGACTGGGCACTTTCAAAAAATTGAGTGTCTTTTTATTTTTATTTTTATTTTCTTTTCTGAGTGTCTTTTTTAAAAAGATTTCATCAACTGGAGTTCAATATATAAATGGTTTATTCATAAACCTATCTACTTTATATTTAAACTTATTGAGGTACATTCTATACATAATAATAAGATATATCCTTTTAAAGAGAGAATGCAAGCTATATACACTCATGGCATCATTGCCCCAAACAAGATACAGAGAGCATTCTCCTCTAACCCCTGAAAATTTCCTTGTGCCCCTTTTGTGATCCATTCTTCATTCACCTGTGATCCTAGGCAACCACTGATCTGGATTTTCTCACTGCAGATTAGTTTACATTTTCTAGGATTTTAAGTAAATGGTATCTTGTAGTGTATACACTTTTGTGTCTGGCTTCTTTCACTGCTGTAATTATCTTGAGATTCATCCATGGTGTTGTGTGTATCTATATAGTTCATTCCTTTACAATGTTGAATACTATTTCATCCTGTGGATACAACATATTTTATTTCTCCACTTTCCAGGGGACTGTTACCAGTTATTGACTATTGTGAATAACACAGCCATGAACATTTGTATAAGGTTCAGTGTGGACATATATTTGCATTTCTCCTGGACAAATACTTGGGAGTAAAGTGTGTGGGTCATTTGGTAGGTATGTTTAACTTTTTAAGAAATCAGGACAGGGCATTTTTGCTAAATCTAGCCACCAAGGGATGCATATACATTTGCATTTTGAAAAGTTTAATTTTTCTACATAAATGCATAGTACCAGGTTGGGAGGAAGGTAAGGATATTCTATTAAAATGCATGCTGAAATGTGTTTTTATAAAATAGACTCAGGACAGGAAAAATTTGAGATATGAATGGAGTAAGTTCTAGTCATATAGACATCAAGCCAAGTATAGGACCTGGGGCTTGAGTGCAACCATTTCCTAGCTGTGTGACTTGAACCAGTGGCTCACTGCTCTGAGGCCTCCACTTTCTTATCTTTGAAATAAGGATGACAGTAGTGGGGTGGCCTTTTAGAAGATTGCCATAGGAGTTAAATGAGAAAGACCTTGTAATCGTCTTAGCACAGTGCCAGCCATAGCTCCATCTTTGTTGTATTTAAGCAGATATCTTAAGCAAACCCTCTGAGCAGTGCCTAAGCTGCATGGGAGACCAAAAACAAAAAACAAAACAAAACAAAACAAAACAAAAACAAAAACCCTGCTGTTCAACATATCTTGTTTGTGATTGGATGTATCTGATCGCTATTCTACTCTTTAGCTAAGCAGTGCACCAAAGTCACTGCTTCGAGAGCTTCAAACTGTAGACACGTGTTGTTCCAGATGAACTGAAAAGACTTAAAAGTCACTTTGTGAATTAGCCGAGTAAAGGCCAGCTGGTCACATGGTTAGTTCAGGAAGATGTACAGTTTGACAAGTGCTTCAGCAGGCTGTTTCTGACAGAAAACCGGAGGCTTCCTAGAGCCAGCTCAGGGAGTCTCTCTGCTCTTGAGTACATGTTGTTAGAGACTAGGAAACAGCCTCTTGATGTTAAATGCAGTGTTACATTATATTGATTAAAAATAGAAAGTCTAGGGGCACCCGGGTGGTGCAGGCCAACAAGTGTCCAACACATGTTCCAGCTCAGTTCATGATGTTAGGGGCGGGAGATGGAGCCCTGTGTAAGGCTCTGCGCACTCAGTGGGGAGTCTGTTTGAGATTCTCTCCCTCTCCTTCTGCCCTTCCCACACATTCTCTCTCTCTCTCTCTCTCTCTCTCTCTCTCTCTCTCTCTCAAATAAATAAGGGCAGCCTGGGTGTCTCAGTGGTTTAGCGCCACCTTCGGCCCAGGGCTTGACCCTGGAGACCCGGGATAGAGTCCCACGTCGGGCTCCCTGCATGGAGCCTGCTTCTCCCTCTGCCTGTGTCTCTGCCTCTCTCTGTTTCTCTCTCAATCTCTGTGTCTTTCATGAATAAATAAAATCTTTTTAAAAATAAATCTTTCAAAAAAAATAAGATTCTAACTGTAAAATTGAACAGGAAGTTTGACTAGGACACAGTATACGCTTGCATTTGCAAAGCACAAGATGAAAACTGGGAAGTCACCCAAGGTTTGAAATTACCTCTAATCAGGCAGACTTGGAGCTATGAATTGTGATAGCCACTATAGTTAGTGTAGTTTTGCTGTGTAGGGGACAGAATCTTGTGTCTACCTTTTGGTGATACTATTCATTAAACTCATATTAACTCATTAACCAGGTAAGTTTGGCTAGGAGAGCTTTTGCAAAGAACAGGGAAATTTCTTATCCAGTTGCATCAAAATTACATGTAAAATCTTATAATCATTTAAAAATGAATGTGGATTAGTAACTCTGGTTTGTTCTTTGATGGTCTGCGTTATCTATTTTGGACCATTCTCCAAACTTGATCTCTATTCCTAACATAGTAAACGGTAGAACATATTTTCTAGTGTAGCAGAGTATAGTATTCATATATTACATAAAATATAGTAATAATATAGTTTGTGTAAGTAATGGTCTCAGAAACTTCTCTGTCCTCTCAGGGACTTGTCCAAGGATTACACATGCCTGTTCCTTATACTCTTGAACACGCTCTGCACCAGATCTGTGTCTTTGTCAATCCCTGAGACCGTTGCTTTCTCTAGTGCACAGAAATCTCTGAGCTGCTCTATTTTTGGAACAAGCAGGTGGAGGTTGATTTGTGGTACATGTTACCGTGGCTGTGATGATCAGGAGATACGTGACCATTATCATTTGCTTCTATCAAGGTGACAGCAAGAGAGAACTTGAAATGAATCCACCATGTGTACTGCTGTTAATTATTTGCTTTGTTCGGTACAGCTCGGCACTCATTCTCATGATATCCGACATTTGTAAGCTGACGCCGTGTAAATGACTGGGGAGAAGTCTAAAAAGTGTCTCATAGCTGGAAGCCCAGGCTTCCTGGAAAAGATTTAGTTTCAAGATTAAAGCCAACGTGGCAGGATCCATGTTACTAAGTACAGCTTTTTAAAAATCAGGCTTCTCTAATATGAAACAAAGGGTTTAGTCTGGCATTTCTCTTGATTGCCCAGGTGTCTGGGTGTGATGTATGTAAACAGACAATGGCATACTCGGATCATGAGGGCCTTGACAGTGCCAGTCCTCGCAGGGAAGAACTGCAGCGTCCTTACAGCGTTCAAGCCTCTGTGTGCCATCTTAACAATGAGCAAACAGACCTCCCTTGCTCAGCCCACACTGGCCACAGGGCCCCTAGCTCTTCCTCCTGCACGCAAGACTCACCCCTGACTTAGCGTCCTCACACTGGCTGTTCCCTCTGCCTGGAGCTCTCCACCATCTGCTGCCTCTCACGTCTTCCAAGGCTCTGCTCAGTTGTCATCTTCTTCATGAAACCTCTTTCTATCGCCTTATTTAAAATGGCAGCCTACACACTCTTCCCTGACCCCTCACTCTGCCCATCCCCCTTAACTTGCTCTACCCTTTGTCTTACATAGCTCTTACCAACTTACAGCATCTGTAGAATGCACTCCTTTATTATTTATTATTATGTCTCCTGCTCATTGTTGGCCTTTGCTCCCCAGCCCCCTCCCTGAGGTCAGAGTTCTTTGCTGTTATTGGTCACTAATGTGTCCAAGTGGCATCTAACAGGCACTCAGTAAATGTTTGCTAAGTGAACAAATTCGTGTTATGAGCACAGGGAAAAATAATATGGCGGGTGGTAAGGTTGCCAGACTCAGGCTGTGTGATGTAATCCGAGAGATCCGCACACAGGGCCTGTTTCGGTCTCGTTCTTTGCTAGATGTGTGTTATCAGGCAAATGGCGGAACCTTCTGGGTTACCCTGAGGATGCTTCTGAGAGACAAGAAGTCACAAATATGAAAGCACTATTCAAACACGCTGTTGAAACTTTGATCCTTTGTTACTGAGTTGTAGCCTTCCAAGGAGCTCAGATTATTTATATCTTCACCAAATTCTTATACTCCATCCTTCATGCTGCATTAAAGGAATGGAACTAGCACTTTTGTTAGCTGCCCACCAAAGGACACCGTGCAGGAGGCTTTACCCTCCGCTGTGAGAAGTAACCGCTCTTGCCTCACTCTGTACTCAGGCCTTGAGACCCACAGGGGCTCAACACAGGAAGTAGAGCACGCCAGAATGTGAACAGCCCATGTCACCTAGGGATGCTTCATGCTTGTTCCTCTAAGGGAGAAGGCTTGATTCTTCCTTTCTCTGGGAACACAGACCTCATTAGCTTACTGCCACATGTAGCCCGTCCCTCTGTCACAGGGATCCCCAAGGAGCATGCTCAGCCTCACCAGTGGGGAGCTCTTGCCATGTGTGCGCACCTGCCTCCCCAGGGTTCCGGCCTCACTGCCACAGCTGCCAGTGAGGGGACTGTCAGATCCCAGAGCTGAGGCCAGAGATGATATGAAAACTACTCTTTAAGCCCTAAGTCCCAGTCAAGATCCCAGTTAAAGCTAGGACCCTGTGAAGCCCCCTACCTTTTAGTCTGTTGTAATTTAATTTAAAGATGATCAACTATAACTGAGAAAGAACATCCCAGGTGTTTTAATTCATGAAAAACACCCCATAGGAGGTGATTCACCTTTTCTCCATCCTTAGGGACTTCTCTTTCAGCTGTGGGTTGGCAGAGAGCCTGCTCCAGAGGGAGCGAGGAAGGAGGGTAGGGAGCACGGCCTGGAGCCAGTGTGTACACCTCATCCCCACTTGCCCTTTCTCTGGTCAGCATCCCTACCCACACCCTGGCAAGACCTGACAGGGGCCACCAGCAAGTAGCCAGTTGATATCCGTTCTGTTCCTCCCTTTGTCCCTCCCTTGCTCCCTGTCAGGATGTACTTGAACATGGTGATTCTTCTAGGAAGAATTTCGCTTCTCTTTCAATCCGCACATCCAGAAATTATGTGTTTGTGAAGAAGCTGCAGCACTGAGCTGTAACCGTGTTTCACTATTGGAGGCAGGTTCCCAGGGGTGAGGGCTGCACCCGGCACAAGGCCTGGCCCCACGGTTGGTGGGCAGCAGCTGCATTAGAAAAGATATTACTTGCCCTCAGTTTGGTCAGCACACCTCAGTCTGCTGGTCATGTTCCAGCCCCATGTGGACTGGACCAACCTTCACAGCTGAATTTTCTTCATCAGCCTTAGCACCCACCTGAAATGTTGACAAAAGGACAGCACTTGGTGGACCTGTACTTTAAGGAGGGGCTATTCCTCTTGCGCCTTCCCAGCTTCTCCACTGACTCCCTCTGTCAGGCTGTTCATTCTGAGGGTTCTGTCTTTGCTCATGACACTTCCCCTACTGGGAATCTCCACACATTTTGGAGCTGGGGATCTAAACCCTAGCCCACCTTCACAGACTCTGGGAAACCTTTGGGGGGACCACCTCTTCCAGAGATTTCTCCTTTCTCCCAGCGCTTGTCCTCACTGTTTCTGTCCCTCATATCACATTTACATATTACTGGTTGTGTGTGTGTGTGTGTGTGTGTGTGCATGTGCACGACTGCCCCATCCTGAAGGCTAGAACAGTGCACTGCCTCACAGTGTGCAGCATCCAGGCCATATCGTCTGTTGGTGTAGGAAGTGCGGGATGCTTGCTTCTTCGTGCTGCAGCACGAAGGCGGGTCAAGGCCTAGTTAAACAATTTTTTGAACTACTTATAGTTACTCTGCTAGACCATATCGGCATATCTTTCTTTCCAAGCAAACTTCCAGCCGCTGTGCGGAGACGAGCCTTAGGCCAGGCACTCATAAGCGTCCTGGGCCAACATCTGAGCAGTGGTGCAGTGGTGGGAAGAAGACTGAAGCAACTTAGTGGTTTTCTGAAAAAAATTTTAGCAAAGAAGAAAGGCCAAGCTGTTTCATAAGCACTCAGGGCCAGATGACAGGCGCATGAGGACTGATTGAATGCTTGTTCCTCGACATTGAAAGCGTTTTGCAATGTGATTGTTCGATTTGTGGATCGGGTGTCAGAAAATCTCCTGGGCTGCGCTGCCCAAGAGGGAGGGCCTCAGCAGTTCTTGTGCTGGCTAAGTGTTTGTGTTCACTTTAGTTATCATCTGATCATGGGCCAGCTGGTAATGGGATTGTAGTGGCCTTGCACAACAATGGAGTCCTCTAAGGGCTGAGACAACATGACAGAAATGGTGAGTGGCAGAACCCTTAGATGTCTCATTTAATGCCGGGTGATTGAGTGCATCCATGTGGAGGAGGTTTTTCAAGTCGGCATTAGAGCAGAGCAATTGCAGGGAAACATCAGAGCCTCCCCGAAAAAGATGGGTTGGGTGGGCAAAGGCAATTATTGCAAAC
The DNA here is from genome assembly GCF_905146905.1 of Nyctereutes procyonoides. NCBI lineage: Eukaryota > Metazoa > Chordata > Mammalia > Carnivora > Canidae > Nyctereutes > Nyctereutes procyonoides. The sequence goes on along the minus strand of NW_026575146.1, from coordinate 58,939,328 downwards.
AAGCTCAGAAATCTCGAGGCAGGGGAGCTGCATTGTTTCCCAGTGTTGGGAAGCCCCACTGTCACCTCACACGGAGTCTTGTAAGTCCCCCCGCCCCCCGCCCCTGTGGCATTTCTGGCCTGATGTATTATGCCGAAGCTCATTCAGGCCCTTTGTTCTGTTTAGGAGCATATAATTCTTCTTACTTATTTAGAGTGAAGTGGAAATGAGAAAGTAAAGGAACCACAAAACGTAAGGCTCCACTCTCGAAAGATGAGGGGACAGTTTGGCCAGGAGCTCTTTTTTCAGAAACAATGGGAATTCCAGTAGTTTCTGATTCTTCCTGACTTCATGGTTGACGCCATATAAACTAGCTTCAGATGCGTGAAGCTTTTTGTTGGACGACAGTGCTATGTGACCATTGACTTTCTGGGTGAGGGGTGGCTGGGGTCAGCCAGTCATTCACTGCACTCAATTTACTTTGAATGTAATGAACTTCAAGTGGAAAATATGACCAATCTCTGAATTGGCATTTGGTTCCTTAACCAGGGAAGAAATGTTCTGTGCAGGAAGGTTGTAATTGAACCATGCATTTAATAGCCTACCGCAAAACCACCTTTGAATTTGATAGGCATGTATAATTGGGACAGAATTTATCAGCTGTACAGTATTTACCAAATTCCTATTTATCAGAGCCAGATTGGTTATGCCAGTTCTTGTGGAGAGAAGCCTTCCTTATTGTTGTTGAACTTCTTTGTAGATGGGGAAAAAAACAGCCACAAAGTAACTTTATCTCTAGAGTAGGCGACAATGGAAAGAGGGCATTTTTGGCTTCACAGAAGGTGAAATATTTCAGATAGAACATCGTAATATTTCTAGGATGGACATGTGTAGTCCAGTGCATAAGGCAAATAAGAATTTCCTTTGTCTTTTTTAGGCTCTAAGTATTTTGTGGTTAACATCTGATTGACATAACTTGATAGGACAATGACATTCTCTTGCTTTTTTATGAGTTTCCAGGAAAGACAGTATAGTGAGCAAAAGATTGATGAAAAGGTTGCAGTCTTTATATGGAATAATCTCCTCCCATTCTACTCCTTATCCCCTCAAAAACTCCTTTTGTCACTTGTCTGCACACACATGCTTCTATGGCATGGTGAGCTAACTCTAATCTGTCCTTTAGATTTCCTCTACAGTGTCACTTCCAGGGGACATTTGCTTAATTTCCAGAGTCTTCATTCTGTGCTCTGATCACTGGACCCTGGGTTTCTCTCTGTAGCTTTTAACAGAATTATTACTGTGTCCTGGGATACTGGGAATAAAAGTTACAACACTCATCAAAACAGGAAATATAGAAGGAAAAATGGAGTCTGCTATGAAAGTGCTTTCTCAACTGGTAGGCTCTTAAGGTCTGTCACTTAGAGTCTTTACGGTCTCATCTTCTGTGAAATATGTGCACTTGTGTTTGGAGGGTTGAGGACATCACAGGCCACCAGAGAACCCAGAACAGTTGACAGGCATCATGACACTGTGGACCAGGCTGTCACAGAGAGTTGACGATGCCCAAAGCACAGCCACATTTTTCCTCTATTCCTATACAGGAACCTGGGGCCAAGATCCTACATGTGAACAAGTAGTGCAAGAAAACAAAGTACAGGAGAAATGGTGGCTGAGACCCACCAGGTTCCCACATTTCCTGACAGCTCATAAGGGGATGCCGTAATTTCCACAAAAAAAGTAAGGAGGAATATTTTTGCACAATAGTTAAAAAATATGTATCTTACCATTCTCAAGAAATTGTATATCTAAATAGAAGTATCAAGAAAAGTTTATACGTTCAGTTCCTTTAGAGAATTATTGCAGAGTTAGGAATTATTAGATTTTATTTCTGCCCAGGTGAAAGAGTAAATACAGTATTACCAAAAGGAATTTGGTTGGTGTAGATTTCTAGTGCGTATATTTGGTGTCCATAATGTGCATTGGCTTCTCTCTACAGTGTTCTAGTAACTATTAGCTGTTGCTGTGTTTGCTCATGAGGCATCTCTCGGTGGTCCCACGCGCTGGGGCCAGAGAGACCAGGGTTGGGGAAAACACGCTGAGCCCTCAGCAGGTTTACAGCTTATGGAGTAGGTAGGATAGTGGTTTAGCCCATGTACTTAAGACATTGCTTCCGAGGGCACACATAAAGGTTAGGAGGGGTTTTGTCGTGTGTTTCAAATGTTGTGGGTTTTTTTTTCTTTTTTTTCATTCTCCTGATGATGTTTGTTTTACAGGCGGCAGGCTTTCTGCAAATGGAAGGAAAAAAAATCTTCATGCCTCTAATACTTGCCTCTCTCCTGTCACCTTCCCGACTTCTGCTGCCAAAAGTAATCATTTTTAATGAGAACTCTCTACCATAAAAATCTGACTTTTGAAAGCAGTGCTGGAAAGAGAGACCAATCTCTTGGCGGGTGTGTCAAAACAATAAAAAAAAAAAAGTGTTCAGAGCAGATATGCCCAGTTTCCTATGAGTATCTTGAGTTTTCTGAAAGTCCTAGCAGATGAAAAGTGAAGTATGGGGAACAAGGTATCTGGCCCACTCATACCGAACTCACCAGATGAAAGTAATTTGCCAAAAATCAATTAGAAAATAATGACCATATGGCAACTCCCTTGTAATCCGAGGGACTGCCTGGACAGGTGACGCAGTCCGGGAGCAGCTCGGCATGTTATTCACCAGGGAGATGGGATGTCAGGTTTTTGGCTCCCTCCCCTGCTTGGGCAGCTGTATATTCTAGGCACCTTGGGAGTGGGCTTCCTGTCACACCTGGGAGTCAGGGGGCACTTCGTGCTACACAACCTAGCATCTGCTCACTAAAGCCTTGCTCATAGGACCAAAGGTCCTCATGGGCCACCAAATGCCACATGCCTCTCACTTAGACACGTCACTATATTTTCCTGGTCTTCGGACCTTCTATTTTCATCTGCTGTTTGTGAAATCCTTAAGGACAGGAAACCTGCTTCTTAATGAATCCCTTCTCTCCTTGGGCCAGGCACAGTGCATTTTGCAAAACAGTTCAAGTCAGCAGTTGCTTGCTTCCTTCTCTGGCCCTGGGAATACTTCTAATTTAGTGCTTTGTGTGCATAGGCCAGCTAGATATATTAGGATTCTTCTCTTACTACAAGATATACAAACAAGATCTTTCAGAGCCTTAGGATTCTGCAGGTAGGGGAAGAAGTGTGAACAAGTGGTAAACCATGGGCACACCCCTTCTCCACACACCTGGCCATCTCGAAAAGCTTCACTTTTTACCTATTTTATATTTGGGAATTTTCTTTGGAGATAAAGGTTCTGTTGTAGGTAGATAGATACATACATACACAATAGTCCCAATGTAGTATCTTTAGTATCTTTTTTTTTTTTAACTTTCTTACATAGGCTCCATGCCCAGTGTGGAGCCCAAAGCAGGGCTTGAACTTATGACCCTGAAATCAAGATGGGAGCTTGTATCAAGAGTCAGACACATAACCAACTGAGCTACCCAGGTGCCCTGGGATTTTCATACCTTGATCAAGTCAATGGGTTCATAAGTTAGAGTTTAGTCTGGAAAAAGGGACGGGCTCTATATATTTTAAGCAGGAAGGGGTTTAATACAGGAAGTTGTATGCCTTACTCATGGGACAGGCTGGTAGAGGATGGGTAGGAAAAACTCCATCTGGCTTTCAAAGATGAGGAGCCTACAGAACTCAAAAGAAACAGCCATGGATTACCTCAAGGGATTTGCAGGAGATCTGGAAGCTGAGGCTCACCTCTGTCCTGTTCCCATACATGGCTCTGTTGGCCTATCCTAGAGTGGAATCATGGCTTCTCTTTCACGTTTGTTCTCCAAATTGCACACAGAGGTCTCTTGAGGGCAGACTCTAAGCTAGAGCCCTGGTAGCAGGGATTCTGGAAGAATGAAGTATTTCCTGGGCTTCTCTGTAGGAGAAGAATACATACTATAGACCAGATGTTACTCTGAGAGTTATTCCTGGAGGAAATAAATGAACATTTGGGGCCACCTTATAAAGATGGGTTCAGTTATTCCCTCCTACTTTACAGCTGAGGATATAAGCACAAAAATGGAATGATATGGCCAAAATTATCTGTCTTGGAAGTGACAGAGTTGGGATTCAGTTGACCCAAGGAGTGTGGGGCCTGCCTCTGTGCCCTTGAGCTGATATCAGTGGGTTCTCATTTGGGAGTTATGCTGGAGACGTGTCTGGAGAGATTTTTGATTGCCACCGCTAGCAGTGGGGTTGCTCTTGGAAGACAGTGGGAAGGGCGCAGGGCAGCCCCAACAACAATTACCCAACCCGAATTATCAGCAGTTCTGGGGTTGAGAACACCTTCTCTACACTCTGCCGAGCTGGTAGGCAGAGGAAACCTTGAGAACAGAAGGTGTTTCTTGTGTTACTTAGGGCCTGCTAATTGAGAGGTTTCTTTGTGTCCTGTTCCCAGGGTCAGAGCACCAGCCCTCTTTCTCTCCCCCTCCCCCAGCTCTACAAGGAACTTCTTTTCCCTTTGCAGTGGGGGACTGGTGGACCTGGCCTAGGTTAGGGGATGGGAAGCCCCTCCAGTTCCTGAGATTGCCAGATCTCTTAGTGTCTGGCCCATACTTCTGGAGGTGCCCAGCGTGTTTTTTCACATGCAGTGCTTTGCCTCTTCCCTTCTTCTCCTCACTGTGTCCAGAGCTGCCAGACCTTGCCAAATATAACACAGACCTGCCGAGAGCATTTGAACAGACTTTGGCTCCACCCATTGCTCCAGAAACCCAGCTAGCATAAGCGTGCTCCTGCCCCTTCCCACAAAGGGCCAGCATGAATCTGATCCACTTCTGCTCTCTGCTGGGAAGCTTCCAGAGGGTGGCAGGACGCACGGCCTGGACCTTGGGGCTGCACCTTGCTGACTGGCAAGGACACCACCTATCTTCTTGAGCGGCAGCTGGCACCTGTCACATGTGTCTTGGTGGCATCTCGGTTGGAAGTGAGGAGTGATCCGTGCCAGCTGGCTTGTCAGCTGTCACAATAAACAATGAGCATGAGCTACCTTGTGTCTGCGGCACAGCTGAGGGGCTGTCTTTGCGCACGGGCTGTGCGAGGGAGGTGGGCAGCCTCCTCATGCTCCATATGAGCAATTTCCATTCTGTTGTTTTCTCTCACACATGGTGTTCAGGAACGGCTCTGGAAGGAGTGGGGTGGGGGGGAGAGAGAGGGAGAGATGAATTGACTCAGTGTTTTAACTTAGATTCTCTGAGATTCATTTAGAGATTCCTCCATTGTCTTGTGAGTAACAGGAATGCCACCTGTCATCTCAGGATGCCAAGCAATGGAGACTGTGACGCTGCAGTGGTGAACATACCTGGTTGCAAGTTATGACTCTGAGGGGTCAAATGCATGATCATGGTGGCATCATTTCCCTTCTTACCACCATTCCCTCACTGTAAAATGTAGATACTGTCATCTGGAAAGCTTCTTCCAGTTCTAAATGTCAGTGCTTTTAGAGTTCAATTCATAGCATTGAAGCTGGGGCTAGAAGCTTCCAGACCTTCAGCCCATGGCCCTTTTGACTATGTCACAGAATCTGGCATAAGCAAACCTGTGGAGCACATCCTCTGTGAATTGCTCACTGTCTAGATGGAAAGATGAATGCGGAGTGCTCTGAGAATAACCTCTGGCCACACGAATTATCTGGCCATCTCTGTGTTAAAAGATGTCAAGTTAAGGATGAGGGAGCATCTGAAGGTGCTCTAACCCACACACAGATTTCTACTATACACCCTGCTCCTTTTATCTGGGCAGTTTTGTTGGAGGGCTGGGTTTTGAACATGCCCTGGGAGCATTTTGGACAGCTTCTGTCGTCCTCTTCACCTAGGAATAGAATGAGGGCAGGGAAGAGTTCTGCCTACTGTGGCCAGTATGACAGCTCATTTTGGAGGCTGGTCGCACCTTCTAAGCCTGCCTGAAGTGCTGAACTTGTCCTGGCCCAGCAGTTCGAAGACACCAAACAAATATCCGTATAGGGCCTGCAGTGAGCCAAGCATGATGCTTTGTGTTGGACCTATGGAAATGACCCTAAGCATCTTGTGGCACGCCCTTCTGAGCCACATACAAACTGGAAGAGGCCCCTCCTCAGACACTCGCAGGCCTTTTATTGTCAATGGACTTTTTCTAAAGATGGGAGGAGTTTGTTAGAGTTAAGTTTAAGTAGAATTTAAGCAACTGCAGAACTAGGGACTTTCTTTGGGCAAGTGGAAGCCAAGGTGGAGAAGGAGGATGGACAAGCAGCCCAGGTGTGCACAGAGCACACTGACCAAGACTGATCTTCACTCCCAGTGCATACACCACCTCACAGAAGGCTGGCGTGACATCTCAGGGACAGGAAGTAGGCGACTACCCTGAGGAAGTCTCATTGCTACCCAGGTCTCAATCCTCCAAAGCAAGAGGACACATAGATGCTTCTTGATTTACATGCTATAAATATACGTTCTTTTTAATTACATATGTGTGTGTTATCTTTCTTTTCTGTCTTAACATGTGTATGTGGGCCCATCCATGCATGCGTGCAAGATTTGAATATATTATCAATTTTTCATAGTACCTGAAATCCTACCACTAGATATTCATTTTTTAGGCCTTTTCCTTAAGTTGTCAATGAGTCCCCATTGAAATCCCAACCATCTCTGGGATTGGTAGCATCACACTTCTTTTTGAACCGCTAACCGAGCAGGGATCGAAATGTCTGTTAGCACTGGCCGAGGACTGAGAGGATGGCATCCAGAGATGGCTGCAGCTGGCATCAGGACGAGGAAGGTGCCCTTGAACCAGGCAGAGGGAAAAGGACACCAGGGGTGTGGGATCTTATTTCTCACATTAGCCTGGGGGTGCCAGGGGTGCACCATCCAAAGCTTAGATCTTGGCTGTTCTGCTCTCCAGGTGGGGCTTTTTACTACTATGTACCCTAATCCCAGATGTCCCCTGCCTTTTGGGGGCCCCTGAGGCAGGGCAGCACCCATCAGGCTCAGACAGGGCTGAACCAAGCAGTGCAAGACTCTGTTGGGGGCTCAGATTGACAGCTAGTTTCCTGAGCTGTTCTCCCAGTGGTGCTTTCCTCTAGGAAATTGAGTCAGACTCTTGGTCACAATGCTTGTTCCACATAAGCAAAAACTTCCAAGTGAGTCCCAGGAATACTTCGGGTTACCAGTGTTCATCATTTCATTTTGGCCAACAGTAAGGTATCTTGATGACATTGGGCCTTGGCTGTAATATTCTCCTCTTCCTGAGGCAGCTTGATCCAGAAGGACTTTCTGAAGTATCTGTCACTTCCTAGTGTTTCCCTGGGTCAAGGAGTACCATTGGGAGTTTTTGATAGATTTTCCATTTATTCCGATACCCTTTTCTTTGCCATCACTGAAATCAGAACCTTCCCAGAAATGTTGAGCTTTAGAAGAAAGAGCATGAGTTTTAGAACCAGCCCACCTGGGTATTAAATCCTGGTTCTGTCACCGTCCTGCTTAATGTGAATAAGTCTTTGCCACCTTCCATGTTTTCATGGGCAGTGTAGAGTTGGTGACTCTTCATTCACAGGATTGGTCTGAGTACCCATTTGATGGTCAAGGAGCATGTTGATTGTCCATCCTTTCCCCACTCCTCATCCACGGTCGCTCTAGGTCCCCATCTGTTCCTCATCTCAGAAGTATGCTCAAGGCATGACCTGAATTCAGAAATGACACAATCTTTTATGTTCTGGCCTACAGCTAAGTTATATTCACATCGACTCTTTTGGCCCTTTGCTCTATTTCCAAAATTTCCATATGAACGGTTAAATGTGATTTAGAAATCCTCCAATTTTCTTGAATCATATAACCAACTTAGTTAAAAACCAGTGCTCAGAATTATCTGTAAAAGGAGCTTTCATGCAGTTTACCTGTCAGGCAAGGAGGGTGAAAGAGACAATTCACAGCAAAAGGCCTTACAGTATAGATCCAGGCAAGAGAATATGCATTCTCCCAGATTATTTTGGCAGCTTTTGTGGAAAGTCTTTTGGAAGCAGGGAAGAAAGGAAGGTAGCTCACATGTTTTCTTCCCGTAGTAGCTGGGAATTGAGCAGTGAAGCAGCAAGCAAGACAGATCCGTGTGAATGTGGAGAGATTATATGTCCGTGTCCACATACATCCTTTAATCTTTGTATGTCTCACATTTCTGCTCAGCCTGAAGCTCTTCAGACCACAGTAGTACTATACTAATTCATCAAATGGCTAACAGACAACTGAATGGAGGAAAAATCCCAGATTGGAGCCTCAGATAGAATTGGTTGCCTGACACGTGTATGTTCTTCTCTTCTGGACAAGTTCATTCAGATATATTTCAGTATTTTCAGTGACAGTATCACTCTCTTTTATGTGGACATACCACTGTGAATTCAGCCATCCTCTTCTTGCCACGTATTAAGGGTTATGATTGTTTTGCTCTTACAGTGTTTGACTGAAAATCATAATAATAGCAGCTAACATCTATACGGCACTTAATACTTGCTGACCAAAGGCAAGTATAATTAATTTGCCGATATAATTAATTTAATTTTTCCAACAAGTCCGTGAGGTGGGTACTCTTCTTGGCCCCACATTATCGATGAGCAAACTGAGGAATAGAGATCCAAGAAGCCCAGGATGATAGAAGCAGGAAGAAATAGAATTTGAACTCATGCAGTTTGCTCCTAAGGCCATGCTCTTAGTTGCTCTCTCTTATTATTGGTGGGTATATCTATCTACGAACCACAAGACCTACTTCTATTGTATAGCAGCAGGTTAAATTCTTCACAGTGATATTGTTATGTAAAGGGTGAGTGTGTTTCAAATTTGATAATAATTACCAAATTGCCTGCCCCAGTCTGACCCCCCAAAATAGAATGCGCCAATTTACTCCCTTAAGGCAGTTATTTTGAGACATATTTTGCAGTGCTAGGTGCACAGAGAATACCGAATGCAGAAGTGACACAAAAACATATGAAGGTGTGAGCTGAAGTTTGAATGTTTCCAATGACAGTTCAGAGTAGACCGGAGAATTCACCACTGGGAGCGTTGTGATTCAGAGGGCTAATTCACAGCCTGGAAATGGAGGACCTGTGAATTTTGATTCTACTTTGACTTTGCTGTAATTCTTTGAGAGGGTTACCTTACTTCATTTATTCATTCAGCCTCAGTTTAAATTTGTGTCATCATAGATACAGTACACGAGAGAGCCAGAACTCAAAAATCCATATTCTGGGATCCCTGGGTGGAGCAGCAGTTTGGCACCTGCCTTTGGCCCAGGGCGCGATCCTGGAGACCGGGGATCGAATCCCACGTCGGGCTCCCGGTGCATGGAGCCTGCTTCTCCCTCTGCCTGTGTCTCTGCCTCTCTCTCTCTCTCTGTGACTATCATAAAAAAAAAATCCATATTCTAAGTCTCATAGAATGAGGTTGCTGATCCGTATCTCATGGCAAGGGGTCATGGCAAGGGTCATGGCAAGGATTGAAGGGATTAATGTGTAAGGATCACACAGTATCTGCTCAGTACGGTAGTCTCCATCTCTTTCAAGTGCTCTCTGAAACCCCACAGCCCTTCAGCTCCCTTTTGCTCCCCTGAACCAAGACACCTGCACAATGGACTGCTGCCCTGGATGTGTTCAGGGACACAGAACTTCCTCAAACTATACTTTTCCTGTAGACCAGCATTTCCAGTCTCTTCCAAACTATTGCATGTCATGTTCACCCTACAGATTTGTCTGTTTCTCCTTTAATCCTTCAGCTACTGAATGAATTTGTTACTAGCTGTTAACTCAATGCCTTGTCTCCAAAGGCATTTTTGGAGTCTGTGGAGAAATTTGAGTAATTCAGATATTAAAGTCCTTCCACTACTCTGTCATTTCCATCCTATTATATCTTCACTCGAAACAGCCCAGCTCTGTTAACTGATCAAAATGTCAAGGTCTCTTGTTTCCCACCTTGGTATAGTCTTCAATCCATCAATAAAAGGGAGATTTTTGTTGTTTTTTTATTTAATTGAATTGTATTAGTTCAACATACTACTTTAGAAACATTGTATTAGTTGTAAGTGTACAACATAGTGATTCTACAATTCTGTATATTATACAGTGCTTATAGTGAGAAGTGGAGTCACCACCTAAAGTTATTGCAGTATTATTGAATCTAGTCCCTGTGCTGTACTTTTCATCTCCATGACTTATTTATCTTACAACTGGAATTTTGTACCTCTTAATACCCTTCACCTATTTTACTCATCCTCCCATCCCCTCGCCTCTGGCAACCACCAGTTCTTTGTGAGTCTATTTTATTGGGTTTTTTTTCATTCATTTTGTTTTTTAGATTCCATATAAATGAAATCATATGCCATTTATCTTTTTCTGACTGACTTATTTCACTTAGCATAATGCTCTCTAGGTCCATCCATGTTGTTGCAAATGGCAAGATCTCATTCTTTTTATGGTTGAGTAATACTCTACTGTATATATACTACATCTCCTTTATCCATTCATCTATCGACGGATGCTTGGGCTGCTTCCACATCTTGCTATTGCAAATAATGCTACAATAAACATAGGGGTGCATATCTCTTTTCAAATCAGTTTTTTCATCTTCTTTGGGTAAATATCCAGTGGTGGAATTGCTGGATTGGATGATATTTTTATTTTTAATTTTTGGAGGAACCACCATGTTGTTTTCCATTATGACTTTGCCAGTTTACATTCTCACCAACAGTGTAGGAGGGTTCTCTTTTCTCCACATCCTCACTAACACTTATTTCTTATCTTTTTGATACTAGCCATTCTGACTGGTGTGAGATAGTCTCTTGTGGTTTTGATATGCATTTCCCTGATGATTAGTGATGTTGAACATCTTTTCATGTTTCTGTTGGCCATCTGTGTATCTTTAGTAAAAATGTCTATTCAGGTCTACTGCCCATTTTTAAGTGGATTATTTGGAAACTTTTTTTATTGTTGTTATTGTACAAGTTCTTTATATATTCTGGATGTTAACCACTTATTGGATACATTGTTTGCAAACATTTTCTCCCATTCAGTAAGTTGTCTCTTTGTTTTGTTGATGGTTTCCTTTACTGTGCAAAAGTTATTTTTATGTAATCCCAATAGTTTATTTTCCTTTTGTTCCCTTTGCTTACAGAAACATATATAGAAAAATATTGCTAAGGCTAGTGTCTGAGAGTTCACTGCCTATGTTTTCTTTTAGAAATTTTATGATATTAGGTCACACATTTAGTCTTTAATTCATTTTGAGTTCATTTTTGTGTATGATATAAAAAAGTGGTCCAGTTTCATTCGTTTGCAGGTAACTGTCCAGTTTTCCCAATACTATTTAGATGGTCTTTTCCCCTTTGCACATTTTTGCCTTCTTTGTTATAGATTAATTAACTATATAAGCATGGGTTTATTTCTGGGCATTTTTTCCATTCTATTGATCTGTGTGTGTGTGTGTGTGTGTTTCCAGTACCATACTGTTTTGATGACTGTAGCTTTGTAATGTAGTTTGAAATCTGGGATTATGACACCTCCAGCTTTGTTCTTTCTCAAGATTGCTTTGGTTATTGTGGTCTTTTGGGATATTTTGGTAGAGATTGCATTGACTCAATAGCTTGCTTTGAGTTATGTAGAAATTTTCACAATATTAATTTTTCCAATCTATGAGCATGTAAAAGGGAGGTTTTTTTTGCCCAATTTTTTAAATCTATTTCATTACCCCCAAAACTTGTAATTCCCCGTTTACATTCCATAACATATATTTATTTGTTAATGTCTGTTACTCAACAAGAATCTGAACTCCACAAGGACAAGAACTGGGATTTCTCCTTGTCTCTGTTTCTAGTCCTGTGCCTGCCTTTGAATAGGCCATCTACATATGTTGTAACCTCAGCCTCTAAATGTTTTGATATCCTCGGACACCACCATAGTAATTAGTCATTATAAGTAGAGTTCTAATGACAAGGCTCATTTTAGATCTCTGCCTTAGACACAAAAGATTTACCAAAGAATCTTAACAGATGTGAAATCTTATAAGATAGACTGTGATATGAGCACCAAAGAAACAATTTTAGAAATCTGCTGGAGTAGTTCCATTCCCAGAAGAAGCTTCGATCTCTTTGACATTGATTTCCTCTAGATAGTTCACCGTAATCCAGATCATTGCTCTGGGACTTTCATGCTATATTTAGTGTCCAGAACATTTTATCTCCTTTGTAATGCTTTGTGTTGATGTGGTGTTGACGTTTGCAGAATGGCGATGGAGTAACTTAGAGATGTTGCATGCATGTCAGAAGGAGGATGGAGTGCTTGAAAGACTCAGCTTGTCACTGCGGGCTCTTCCATGTATATTTATAGCAGGCAATGCTGTGAGGCTGAGGTGAGGAAGGTGGATGTTTCTTTTCTCCAGCATTTCTTTCTCGATGTGCAGCTGGAGAGCAGTCACTAAAGTTTAGGTTTGAGTTGCTTCCTTCTTTCCTTCCCTCCTCTGTCTCCCTCCTTGCACTGTTTATCCCATTCTCTCCTTCTCTCTCTTATTTCCTTTATATTTTTCTTTTTATTCATAGCAATGCATAAAATTATATGCGAAAGAGGATTCTGTTACATTTCCTAAAGCCTCAGTGGTCTGGTTGCTTGTGGTTCAAGGGGCTACTGGAGAAAGGTCATGTGTTCTTTGGGTATGGTTTCAGCTGCAGCACCAGACCACACTGCAGTGGCTTCAATAAACAGGAGCTTCACAGGACCGGAAGCTTCCAGGGATAAGCAGTTGGCTCCATGACTCAGCAATATCAGAGCCTGTCTTTGTCATTCTCTTGGCCTTCTGCTCATGATAGCAAGACAGCAACCACTTGTCTAACCACCACTACTCATTTTCAAGGTAGGAAGAAGGAAATGGTCACACTGGTCATATTTTCCCCCTTTTTTAGGAAAGCAAACATTTTCCTCAAACATTCTCTTTCTCCCGGCAAACATCCATAGATGCCTCATTTTCCAGAACTGGGTCATATTGCCATCCCTCTGCAAGAAGGTTTGGGGAAGAGTGTATGACTTTCTAACCACCGCAGTATAAGGCAGCAAGGGAGTGAAGTACTAAGCGAAGTACTTCAGGTCAACTAACCAGCAGTGTCTGCCACAGCCAACAAAGAACACATTAGTCTAGATCACACCAAAGTATAAAGGGATGGCCAGTGAGGCATGAAGGTCATTTCGGAGATGAGAGAATTGAGTATTTGCAGGGCACAGAGCAATGCTGGGGCAAGATAATGCATATAGGAATAATGTCTAAAATGAGTAGATTAATTTTCTGTTACTGTTGTAACATTTATCACAAACTTAATCACTTCAAACAATACAGATTCATCAGGTTACATTTCTGGAGATCAGAAATCCAAAAGGAATTTTAGTAGATTTACGAGGTGAAAGTCAACATGACCTGTTCATTCTGGGAGCTTTGGAGAGAGCATCTGTTTCCCTGCCCTTTTCAGCTTTATAGAGGTTACTGGCATTCCCTGGCTTGTGGTGCTTTCCTCATATTCCCCCAGGCTCTTGCTTGTGCTGTCATATCATCTACTACTACTAATGCACGTCCTCCTGACTTTCTGATAGAAGGACGCATGTGATTTTTACTAGGCCTGCCTAGAGAATCTAAGATCATCTCTCCATCTCAAGACTCTGAATTTAATCAACTTGCCAAGTTCCTTTGACCATGTAATATAATATATAACAAGTTCTGGGGATAGAACATGGACATGGATAGAAGGGCCAGTATTCAGCCTGCCACAGTGGGATTGGCAAGGACCACCTGGGAAGGCCACAAGAAGATGTCCATGGGAATATGGTAGTACATCTGTCCACTGGAGAATGGAGGCCAGGGCAGAGACAATAAAGTTGCATCTGAATAGCATAGCTGTGATATGCAGATGACCCTTACTTGCTTTTCTGTGTGGTTTGTTGAAAGCTAGTATCTAAGAAATGCATCATTTTAAGTATTTCTTGGCATATAATATTCGTAAGTGGCAGATCTGAAGCCTGCTTACATGAATGTCTAGAGCTATTGAGAAATTTTTTAAAAAATGCTTGATTTGAACTCTTTTTTTGGGAATTTTTTCATTTTAAAGAAAGTGAACAGCAAGTAAACATGTTTACAAACAGAGCTTCACATGGGAGAAATCAAAAAGGAATACTTTCATTAATACTTTCTACTTCCAAGGGGTGGGGCAAGATGGCAGAGGAGTAGGGTCCCCAAGTCACCTGTCCCCACCAACTTACCTAGATAACTTTCAAATCATCCTGAAAACCTTTGAATTTGACCTGAGATTTAAAGAGAGAACAGCTGGAACGCTACCGAGAGAAGAGTTTACGCTTCTAACAAGTACAACTCGTTTTTAGCCACTCTGCACTGAGCAAAATGACTTGAAAGAAAAACTCACCACAAAAGAAAGAATCAGAAACAGTACTCTCTGCATAGAGTTACAGAATTTGGATTACAATTCAATGTCAGAAAGCCAATTCAGAAGCACAATTATAAAGCTACTGGTGGCTCTGGAAAAAAGCATAAAAGATTCAAGAGACTTCAGGACTGCAGAATTTAGATCTAATCAGGCCGAAATTAAAAATCAATTAAATGAGATGCAATCCAAACTGGAGGTCCTAACGAAGAGGGTTAATGAGGTAGAAAAAAGAGTGAGTTACATAGAAGACAAGTTGATGGCAAAGAAGGAAGCTGAGGAAAAAAGAGAAGAACAATTAAAAGACCATGAGGAAAAGTTAAGGGAAATAAATGACAACCTCAGAAGGAAAAATCTATGTTTAAGTGGGGTTCCAGAGGGTGCCGAGAGGGACAGAGGACCAGAAAGCATATTTGAGCAAATCATAGCTGAGAACTTCCCTAATTTGGGGAGGGAAACAGGCATTCAGATCCAGGAGATAGAGAAATCCCCCCTCTAAAATCAATAAAAACCATTCAACACATCACTTAATGGTGAAACTTGCAAATTCCAAAGATAAAGAGAAAATCCTTAAAGCAGCAAGAGACAAGAGATCCCTAAATTATATGGGGAGAAATATTAGATTAATAGCAGACCTCTCTACAGAGATCTAGCAGGCCAGAAAGGGCTGGCAGGATATATTCAGGGTCCTAAATGAGAAGAACATGTAGCCAAGAATACTTTATCCAGCAAGGCTCTCATTCAGAATAGAAGGAGAGATAAAGAGCTTCCAAGATAGGCAGAAACTGAAAGAATATGTGACCACCAAACCAGCTCTGCAAGAAATATTAAGGGGGACTCTGTAAAAGAAAGAGGACGCCCAAAGAAATAATCCACAAACAAGGACTGAATAGGTATTATGATGACACTAAATTCATATCTTTCAATATTAACTCTGAATGTGAATAGGCTTAATGATCCCATCAAAAGACACAGGGTTTCAGACTGGACAAAAAAGCAAGACCCATCTATTTGCTGTCTACAAGAGACTCATTTTGGACCAAGGACACCTCTAGCCGAAAATGAAAGGTTGGAGAACCATTTACCATTCAAATGGTCCTCAAAAGAAAGCAGGGGTAGCAATACTCATATCAGATAAATTAAAGTTTATCCCAAAGACTGTAATAAGAGATGAAGAGGGACACTGTATCATACTTAAAGGATCTATCCAACAAGAGGACCTAACAATCATGAATATTTATGCCTCTAATGTGGGAGCTGCCATATACAATCAATTAATAACCAAAGTAAAGACATATTTAGATAATAATACAGTAATACTGGGAGACTTCAACACGGCACTTTCTGCAAATGACATATATTCTAAGCACAACATCTCCAAAGAAACAAGAGCTTTAAGTGATACACTGGACCAGATGGATTTCACAGATATTTACAGAACTTTACATCCAAATACAACTGAATACACATTCTTTTCAAGTGCACATGGAACATTCTCCAGAACAGACCACATACTGGGTCACAAATCAGGTCTCAACTGATACCAAAAGATTGGGATTGTCCCGTGCATATTTTCAGACCATAATGCTTTGAAACTTGAACTCAATCACAAGAAAAATTTGGAAGAAATTCAAACATGTGGAGGTTAAAGAGCATCCAGCTAAAAGAAGAAAGGGTCAATTAGAGAAGGAAATTAGAGAAGAATTAAAAAGATTCATGGAAACTATGAGAATGAAGATACAACTGTTCAAAATCTTTGGGATACAGCAAAAACAGTCCTAAGAGGGAAATACATCGCAATACAAGCATCCCTCAAAAAATTGGAAAAAGCTCAAATACACAAGCTAACCTTGCACCTAAAGGAACTGGAGAAAGAACAGCAAATAAAGCCTACATCAAGCAGAAGAAGAGAGTTAATAAAGATTCGAGCAGAACTCAATGAAATAAAGACCAGAAGAACTGTAGAACAGATATGAACAGAATCTGATATGAACAGAATGAGATAGATAAACCATTAGCCAGCCTTATTAAAAACAAAAAAGACTCAAATTAATAAAATCATGAATGAAAAAGGAGAGATCACAACCAATACCAAGGAAATACAAACGATTTTGAAAACATATTATGAGTAGCTATACACCAATAAATTAGGCAATCTAGAAGAAATGGACACATTTCTGGAAAACCACAAACTACCAAAACTGGAACAGGGAGAAATAGAAAACCTGAACATGCCAATAGCCAGGGAGGAAATTGAAGCAGTCATCAAAAACCTCCCAAGACACAAAAGTCCAGGCCCAGATGGCTTCCCAGGGGAATTCTATCAAATATTTAAAGAAACAATACCTATTCTACTAAAGCTGTTCCAAAAGATAGAAAGGGATGGAATACTTCCAAACTCGTTTTAGGAGGCCAGCATCACCTTAATTCCAAAACCAAAGACCCCAGCAAAAAGGAGAATTACAGACCAATATCCCTGATGAACACAGATGCAAAAATTCTCAACGAGATAGCTAATAGGATCCAACAGTACATTAAGATTATTCACCATGACCAAGTGGGATTTATCCCCGGGATGCAAGGCTGGTTTAACACTCGTAAAGCAATCAACGTGATAGATCATATCAACAAGAGAAAAAACAAGAACCATATGATCCTCTCAATAGATGTAGAGAAAGCATTTGACAAAATATAGCATCCATTCCTGATCAAAACTCTTCAGAGTGTAGGGATAGAGGGAACATTCCTCAGCATCTGAAAAGCCCACAGCAAATATCATTCTCAATAGGGAAACACTGGGAGCTTTTCCCCTAAGATCAGGAACACGACAGGGATGTCTACTTTCACCACTGCTATTCAACATAGTACTAGAACTCCTAGCCTCAGCAATCAGGCAACAAAAAGAAATAAAAGGCATTCATATTGGCACAGAAGAAGTCAAACTCTCCCTCTTTGTAGATGACATGATACAGTACGTAGAAAACACAAAAGACTCCACCACAAGATTGCTAGAACTCATAAAGCAATTCGGCAGTGTGGCAGGGTACAAAATCAATGCCCAGAAATCAGTGGCATTTCTATACACTAACAATGAGACTGAAGAAAGAGAAATTAAGGAGTCAATCCCATTTACAATTGCACCCAAAAGCATAAGATACCTAGGAATAAACCTAACCAGAGAGGTAAAGGATCTATACCCTAAAAACCACAGAACACTTCTGAAAGAAATTGAGGAAGACAAAGAGATGGAAAAATATTCCATGCTCATGGATTGGAAGAATTAATACAGTGAAAATGTCAATGCTACCCAGGGCAATTTACACATTTAATGCAATCTGTATCAAAATACCATGGACTTTCTTCAGAGAGTTGGAACAAATAATGTTAAGATTTGTGTGGAATCAGAAAAGACCCCAAATAGCCAGGGGAATATTGAAAAAGAAAACCAGAGCCAGGGGCATCACAATGGCAGATTTTAGGCTGTACTACAAATCTGTGATCATCAAGACAATATGGTACTGGAACAAAAACAGACACATAGATCAATGGAACAGAATAAAGAATCCAGAAACAGGCCCTCAACTCTATGGTCAACTAATATTTGACAAAGCAGGAAAGACTATCCACTGGAAAAAGGACAGTCTCTTCAATAAATGGTGCTGGGAAAATTGGACAGCCACATGCAGAAGAATGAAACTGGACCACTCTCTTGCACCATACACAAAGATAAACTCAAAATAGATGAAAGATCTAAATGTGAGACAAGATTCCATCAAAATCCTAGAGGAGAACATAGGCAACACCCTTTCTGAACTTGGCCACAGCAACTTCTTGCAAGATACATCTACCAGGGAAACAAAGGCAAAAATGAACTATTGGGACTTCATCAAGATAAAAAGCTTCTGCACAGCAAAAGAAACAGTCAACAAAACTAAAAGACAACCTACAGAATGGGAGAAGATATTTGCAGATGACATATCAGATAAAGGGCTAGTATCCAAGATCTATAAAGAGCTTATTAAACTCAACAGCAAAGAAACAAACAATCCAACCATGGAATGGGCAAAAGACATGAACAAAAATTGCACCAAAGAATACATAGACATGGCCAACAAGCACATGAGAAAATGCTCCGCATCCCTTGCCATCAGGGAAATACCAATCAAAACCACAATGAGATACCACCTCACACCAGTGAGAATGGTGAAAATTAACAAGACAGGAAACAACAAATGTTCAAGAGGATGTGGAAAAAGGGGGACCCTCTTGCACTGTTGGTGGACATGTGAACTGGTACAGCCACTCTGGAAAATGTTGTGGAGGTTCCTCAAAGAGTTAAAAATAGAGCTACCCTACAACCCAGCAATTGCACTGCTGGAAATTTACCCCAAAGATACAGATGCAGTGAAATGGCAGGACACCTGCACCCCAATGTTTATAGCAGCAATGTCCACAATAGCCTCGGTTTCCATAGAAAGATGAATGAATAAAGAAGCTGTGGTCTATATACACAATGGAATATTACTCAGCCACTAGAAACCACAAATACCCACCATTTCTTCAACGTGGATAGAACTGAAGGGTATTTTGCTGAGTGAAGTAAGTCAATCGGAGAAGGACAAACATTATATGGTCTCATTCATTTGGGGAATATAAAAAATAGTGAAAGGGAATAAAGGGGAAAGGAGAGAAAATGAATGGGAAATATCAGTGAGGGTGACAGCACATGAGAGACTCCTCTAACTCTGGGAAACGCACAAGAGGTGATGGAAAGGGAGGTGGGCGGAGGGAATGGGGTGACTGGGTGATGGGCACTCGGGAGCACTTGACGGATGAGCACTGAGTGTTATGCTATATGTTGGCAAATCGAACTCCAATAAGAAATATACAAAAAAAATAGTTTCTACTTCCACACACAGTTGTATTATCACTTGGGATTGTGTTGTATAATGAATCTGGGTTTTAATTGGTTGGTTGAATTTAACCTCTTCTAAAAGTTTCATAAGAACAATTAAAATACCTCCATCTAGATACATATTTGGTGGGAGTTTTCTTAGATAAACTTTAGTTTTTGACAGATAGCCTTAAACTTTTAGCCTTAAAAAGTCATAAATAAAAGTCACTAAAATCATGATTTATTGTCAGAAGGCTTTATTTGTTGAAATAGGAAAAGAACAGTTCTTATTTGTCCCTTCATTTGTTCATTCACTGATTCCTTCATTGATTTTGTCAGACATAATTGATTAATCCACAATATGCTTGGCATTGCAATGAGCATAAAGAATACAGACATGAGTATAACTAAATTGTAAGCTTTCTGAGGGTAGGAAATGGGAACTGCTCTTGATAAATTCAGCATCTGGCACAATCATGGCATAAAATTAACACTCAGGAAATGTGGGTTGAAGATCTGAAAAGCAAGTGAGGTGGGACATATAAATAGATTAATTGAAATATAGCTTTGTGAAAGCAAAGAAGAAAATATCCATCAGGATTTTCAGATAAGGGGCACCTAAGTGGCTCAGTCTGTTAAGTGTTTGCCTTCAGCTCAGGTCATGATCTTAGAGTTCTGTGATCGAGTCCCACGTTGGACTCCCTGTTCAGTGGGGAGCCTGCTTGTCCCTCTCTCTCCTCCTCCTCCTTGTGCTCTCTTGTTCACTCTCTCCTCTCTCTCAAATAAATAAATAAAATCTTTAAAAAAATAACTTTCATAGAAGACTCTTTTAAGAATCTGACATTTGCTGAATTTGAAAGTAAGGGATTGACGAAGTTGACACGGGAGGAGCACCTGCCAGGCAGAGGAAATGCTGGTGCATAGCTTAGGTGTATATGTGGGGTGCTGATAATACAGGGTGTCACTAGGATATAGGCAAGTTGAGATGAGGGCTAATGAGAGAGAATGGTGGGGGATGAGGCTGCAGAGGTAATTGGAGGCCTAGTGGGGAAGAGCATATAGTTTTCCCTGCTAGGAAGTTGGATTTTATCCTGTAGGCAACAGGAAGCAACTAGAAGCTTTTAGGTAAAGGACCAAGAAAATAATCTTTTCTTTCTTTTTATTAAACTTTTTGGAATTTTGAAATTATCTTATCTACCAGAGAGTGAATATAACATATATGTATATTTTCAATTAAAATGATAATAAAATGGTTAACCTGCAGCATATGAGACAAATGATTATCTATGTCTTAGAATCTTCCCATGTCTCCTTCGCCCTCTCTCCCTATCAGGGGAAATTATTGTTTTAATATTGTATTAATTTTTATCTTGCTTTTCCTTAAAGTTTTACCATATGTAATGTATCCCTAAAAATATACTGTTTGGTTTTGTCTGCCTTTGAAGTGTGTATAATAGAACCACACTGAATGCTTTCTTTTATGACTTTCTTTATGACCCCATGTTGTTTTCAATATTTATCCATGTTGATCTGTGGACCTATGGATCATTAATCTTCTATGCAATAGTTATTAAATGATTATACCAGCTTCAGTTATCCTGCCTACTATCCTGGCTATTTGGGTTATATCAAGTTTTTTATTATTATGGACAGTGCTATTTTAATTATTCTTATACTTGTATACTGAAGGCCTGTGCATGAGAATTTCTCTTAGAGAAAAATCACAGAGTCATAGTGGATGTGTGTTTAGTTTTTTAATTGCCTTTTTAATCTATGCCCATTTGTTGGTAATAAAATATTCTCTCACTAGAATTATAATTTGCATTTTTCCACATGCTACTGAGGCTCAGCGTCTCTTCATATGTTCATTGGCTGTTTATATTTCTTCTGCGAAATACAAGTCTTTCTATTTTATTTTTTAAAATATTTATTTATTTATTCATGAGAGACACAGAGAGTGAGACCGAGGCACAGGCAGAGGGAGAAGCAGGCTTCTTGCAGGGAGCCCGATGTGGGACTCGATCCTGGACCTCAGGATCATGACCTGAGCAAAAGGCAGATGCTCAACCACTGAGCCACCGAGGCATCCCACTTTCTGTCTATTTTAAATAGGTTATTTTTCCTTTACTTACTGATTTATAGGAGTCCTCCATTTATTCTGAATACTATCCTTTGGTGATTATTAGCTAGTTTGCGACTTGGATTTTTGTTCACTTTAACATCTTTTGATGAACATTCTTAATTTTAAGTTAAGCATCGATTTTTTTCATTGTGGATTGTGTTTTTCATGTTTTATCTAAGGCACCTTTCCTACCTAATGATCTTCAAAATAATGTCCTATATTTTTGCCTAAAGGTGTCAACCTGTTGTCTTTCACTTTTAAGTTCTTGATTTATTTGAAAAAAAATTATTTAATGGTGGGGGTTGGAAGCTTTCTTTTTTCTCCCCTCTGGATGATCAGGTGTTCTGGCAGCATTTTTTTAACAATCCATACTTTCCCTACTCTGTAATGTATCAGATTTCCATATCTGAATGGGTCTGTTTATGGGATTTCTGTTCTTTCCCATTGGTCTGTTTTTCTGTCCTATGCTTAAATACTAAATTATGTAATGACTAAGTCTTGTTATTTGATGGAACAAGAACCCCCAGCCTAGTTTTTCTTTAATCCTGTCTTGGCCTCTCTTTCTGGCCTGTTTGCTCCTCTGTATACATTTCAGAATAATCTCATCAGCATCCTTGAAAAATCCTATTTAGGTTTTGGTTAAAATCTCATTGAATACATAACTCAATTAGAGAATCCTTGACATGTTTACAGTGGTGAGTCTTCTTATTCCTATATATGCTTCATCTCTCAATTTATTCATAGCTTCTTTAAGGTCTTTCTGTAAGTTTTATATTTTTTCTTTTAACCTAAAAATCTCAAATGGTATACCATATATTTTTTGGTTTTGGTTTTATAAATGATAACTTTTAAAAGATTTACATTTTAAATTCTTGAGTGTTTAGAAATGCATCCTTTCTTAAGAAAACATTCTGCTGGATAGTCAAGAAGAACAAGAATTCTCACTCATTATTAATGAGAATGCAGAATGATTACAACCTCCATGATGGAGTACTCCATGATGTTTAACAAACCTACATATTTTTTTACCCTTGACCTAACAATTGCACTTCTGAAAATTAACTTTTGTGAAATACCTCTATAAATATGAAGGAACATAAATATAGTTATTTGTTGCAGTATTCTTTGCAATGGCAAAATATTAGAAATTCAAAAGTTTAACTATAGAAACTGGCTAAATAACCATGGCCCATGCACAAAATTGAATACTATAAAGGTCCAAAATCATGAGAAATACTTTTATAAACTGGTATGGTCTGATATCCAGGATAAATTTTAAGTAAAAAAAAAAAAAAAAGCAAGTTACAAAAGAATGTGTATTGTATGCCCCCCTTTGTTTCAGAAAGAAAGGGAAGTAAGTTTCTGTATGTGTGCATGTGTGTAGGTGTGGGTGTGTATATACTTAATTTTGTAAAAAGAAATATAGGAAGGATAAATGAAAAAGTAATGACAATGGTTAACAAGATGGGCTAGGAAATAATTGACTTGCAGGTGATCAGGATTGGAGTATACCTATATAGGTAGTTTTGACCTTTGAACTGTATGCCTCTTTTACCTAATATAAGTAAAATTGAAACCATAAAGGATGAAAAAGTACCAAACCTTAAAATTGAACGGAAACAAAAAGTAAAGAATCCTAACTATCAAATAGATAACATAAACAAATAATTAGCTTATATTCTTTTAGAATAGTACTTGAAATATATGTATTCTTATGAAATATGTATGAAGGACAAAGTACTGCAAAGAGATCTTAAACCCTACTAAGTAGGTTTATTCTTAGTGATAATATTTGTATTGTAATTATGAAAATATACACATTGTAGGATTAAGTAGATAAATAATAAATATAAGTAAATATATTTTAAAATACAAAAAAGATATATATTTTATATATAATTATAAATCACAATATTTTTACTGTAAGAGAAAAGAGGCATAATTATACAATAAAAGAAGGTCAGAAAAAAACCTCTGTGATAGTAAATGTGAATTGGTTCTATCAGATGAACTCATGACTTAAAATAATACATTTCTTAGCCCTGTGCTTTGAAAGGGCATGGAAAGTGATAGCTCATTAGCAATAAGCACACTCAGCAAACAGGCTTATTAGTTTCTAGCATCATTCTTCACTAAAGGGAAACAGAAGTGACTAATTACAGATCTGGAACACACAAAGACCAAAGTGAACCTGGATCATGTTTTTTAGGCTAGAAGGCAAGGAACTGCTCAAAGAGTCATTGGGGATTATGTTAAAAAATCACAGGCACTGGCTTAAAGGAATTTCTTAATTTGGGACAATTTAAGCACCAAAAGGAACAATGACAGCAATGGATTATTGCATAATTATAAAAAGAGAATATATGAAGCTTCTCTCAACTCCCAATTAATTCCAGTAATTTGTAGATTCTTTGGGCGTTTCAATGTGTAAGATTATATAATCTACACATGATGATTATTAGGTCTTCTTTTCTAGTCCCGGTACATTTCATTTCTTTTCTTTGTCTGATTGTATAGACTAGAACCTTCGGTGTAATACTGACTAGAAATGCCTCTAGCATATGCCTCTTCTTTTTCCACTAAGGTCATATTTGAAAATATTACACAATTGAGTATATTTTTTAACAGGTTATCAGGCTCTTTTATCTGCTCAGTTTGCTAAGAATTTTTATCCTGAATAATTACTGCTTTTTATCCAACATTTTTTTTCTGTAGAGATAGTTATATGATTTTTTTCCTTAATCTCAGTGACATGATCAACAAAATTTACATTCCTAGAAAAAAAATGTTGAGTTTGATCATGATGTGTTATATCCTTTATATATCAAATAAGTTTGCCAAAGATTTTTGGCACTTATGTTAATGAGAATCATCTAAAACTTTTATTTCTTGTGCTAGTCTTGTCTCATTTCTATTCTCTGATAGAGTCTATGGAAACTGGAACCTTTATGGTTCTCAAATGTTAGTAGAACTCAACTGTTAAGTCATCTAGACCAGGAAACAGGAAGATTTTAAATTTATGGTTCAGTTATTTAATGGCTGTAGTATTGTTTAGGATTTCTGTTTCTTCTTAAGTATGTTTTGGTAATTTATGTTATTCTAGACACTTGTCTTTTTTCATCTTGATTTATAAATTTATTGACATAAAATATCTTTTTATCTCTGTTGCATCTGTAATTATGTCGCCTTTTCATTCCTATTATTGTTAATTTATGTCATCTTCTCTACCCCACATTAATCTTCCAGAGATTTGTCTATTTTATTATTCATCTAAAATTTTTTATTCATTTATCCTCTATTTTGTGTTTTTGTTTTATATTTTATTAATTTATTTTCTTATCCATGTTATTTTTTCCTTCTACTGCTTTGGGCTAATTCTGCAAGGTCCCACCCCCACCCCCACCCCCACTAAATCTTAGTAATTTCTTATTCGCTAACATAAGCACAGCAGATTATGAATGTTCTTTGAAGAACTGCTTTAGCTATATCCCACATATTTCAACATTATAATATGCATATTTACCTCAATAGATAGTAAAGCCAGTCAGTATCTGTACCTTTTTTCCAAACGGCACTTTAACTCCATTCACTCCCCACCAGAATTTTATGCCATCCTCCAGAATTTATTGATTTTTTCAATATTTTAATCCCTAAATTAAATCTTACTGTTATATTGCTAGTCAAGATTTGTATTACCCACATTTTTTGTATTTTCTTTGTTCCTCAGTCTTTCTTGTTACCAGAACTTAATCTGAGTTTGGAGCACCTGGGTGGCTCAGTTGGTTAAGCATCTGACTCTTGGTTTTGGCTCAAGTCATGATCTCAGGGTCATGGGATCAAGTTCTGCATGGGACTCTGCATTAGCACAGAGTCTGCTTGAGATTCTCTCTCTCCCTGTGCCTCTCCCTCTGCTTAGTGCTCTATAAATAAATAAATAAATAAACAAACAAATAAATAAATAAAATCTTTAATTAAAAAAAATAACTCAATCCAAGATAATTTTTATTTTTTCCTTAAGGTCATCTTTTAGAAGTTCTTTTAGAGAATCTCTCAGCTTGTTGTCTTTTAGGAAACATTCCTTTTAAAGATTTTATTTATTTATATGAGAGGGAGAGAGAGAGAATGAACTGGAGGGAAGGGCTGAGGGAGAAGCAGACTCCCCACTGAGCATAGAGCCCAATGCAAGGCTCAATCTGAGGACCCTGGGATCATGAGCTGAGCTGAAGGCAGACACTTCACTGACTGAGCCACCCAGGTGCCCTTTCTAAAAGCATTTTTATCTCATCTCTGTTTTTTAAAGATCTTTTTTCCTTGTATGCAATTTTAGATTGATATTTACTTCTCACAGCAGCATTTTGGAGATACTGTTCTCTGCCTGGCTTCCACTGTTGCTGTTGGGTCTCACTGCCATTCCTTTGTAAGTTATCTGACTTTCCTTTCAACTACTTTTTAAGATCTCCTCCTTGTCTTTGATGTTTCCGTGTAATGTACCTAGGAATGAATTTGTTTTTATTTGTCCCACTTAGAAATCATTGTGGTTTCTAAAACTTAGCATTTTGTCTTTTTCAATTCAGGATAGTTGTTTTTGGTTTTTTTTTTTGTTTGTTTGTTTGTTTGTTTGTTTGTTTGTTTGTTTGTTTTTTTAATATAGCCTTCCCCACATCACTGTGCTATCACCTTCTGGAACTCTGATTAGAAGTCTTTTTATTATATGTTTTCTTTTTACCTTCTTTTAAACTTTCATAATTTTTTTTAATCACATTGACTATCTGCCTATCCCACCTAACTTATACACATCCATTTTCCAGGTTATTAAGTCTTTCTTCAGCCATGTATTCTCTGCTGTTTAATTCACACATTAAATTTTTATTTTTATTCATTGTATATGTAATCTTAAGAAGAAGGTTCTTTTTATTTTTTAAAACTACTACTCAATTTTTTAAAATTTCTTGTCTGCTTGGAATATGTTATTTTTCTCTTTTATTTCTTAAAATATTTAAGTAATACTTATAGACATGATATTTCAATACTTGCATGGCTGACAGTCTTTTAAGGTATTGTTCTGTAGTGTGTAGTTTTTGCTATTACTCAGCGGTAACTTTCTACTGTGGGCTCACACTCTTAAGAAACTTCATCTTTGGGATTCTTTCAGCCCTAGGTTGAAAATACATTGCTTCAGGGAGAGTTTGCCTTTGTTGCTTCTAGAATCTCAGAGACTCTGTCATCTGTCTCTCACTTTAACTGAAAATAGCAGCTTTGGGGTGTTTTGGTGCATACAAGTAACATGAATTCAGGATCCAAATACAGGGTTTGGGGTTAGAAATTCTTAAGGCTATCTTTTTTCCACTCTTCTTTATCAAGAAATAAGACATCTTTGTCTAATGTCCCACTCTGTAGGGCAGATTTATTTATATATATTTTCCCTTATTCATTTGCTGACCTTGTTGCCACTCAGAAGCCTCTGCTTTATGAATGAATCTCTCTCTGAATTTTGAAATCCAAATCTGGATCCATGCTCTGTTGTTTTTCCCACCTGGCCCTTTAGAAGCCAAGCTCTAGGGTACCTGGGATTAGTAGAATATCCCCAGTTCTTGCTTACCTTTGGGTGCTAGAGCGCGCGCGTGCGTGTGTGTGTGTGTGTTTCTAGCTTTTAAAATATTCCCTTACTCTGTTGCCAGGTCAGATGTGCATTCAAAAAGATATTCTTTAAAAGTTTTTAACCAGCATTTTTAGAAGTGCTGCATCAGAAGTAATTTCTCCAAACATCTCATTTGCCATGTTGCTGGGAACAGTAAAAAAACAGTAAATAAAGAGCGATTTTTTTTTTTTTTTTAGGAAGACAATGTAGGTGGCAAGGTTGAGCCTTGGATGACATCAGGAAGAGGTCAGACACAGGGAGACAGTTTTTGCTCTGATGATTTATTCACACAGTAATTATAAATCCAGTGTAAATACTTAGAGCTCATTACACAGGCAAAACATGTAAAACAACTCAAAATGAAGATGTTTAATACTTGTTAGTTGGGGAAATAGTTGATTACTCTTTGTGGTATTTTAAACTAGGTTTGTGAGTCAGAGTATATTTTCACAGCCTAACCTTAAGGAAGAGATATACTTGCCAAATCTTGAGTGAGAAAAATGAATCCCAAATTGAGGTGTAGGTGTCAAAACTGTAGTCTCTCCTGCCAGCATTACTTATTTGCCAAGCACTTTTCAACATAAGGAGGGCACCTGAGCACATGCCAGGCCATGGACTATGCTGTGAAGTATCAACTTAAGCAGCTTTTTATTTCTCGATGGGAGGATAAAAAAGAGATGTGCCTACAATGAGAACCCTTTCTCTGTGTCCGTTTCATCAGATCCAGCAGGTGCTTCTCCAGAAGGTGTGGTCCAAACCATGGAACTTGTCAGAAATGCAAATTCTCAGATCCACGTCAAGCCCTTCTCAGTTAGAAGTCCTAGAAGGGGGGGGGGGCCAGAAATTGATCTTTTAACAAACCTTTCAGATGATTCTGATGTATACTAGAATCAGAGAATTGCTGCTCCTAAGAAGGCTGCTTGAAACAGAAAGAAGTGATTATTCAGAAAACAATTCATTTTCCATTGGATTCTCTAGTGTCAAAATACTTTCAAAATGTGGCAAAGCAAATTGTTCATACAGACAAAGAAATTTGAGAATGAACTATGTATCCAATGGTACCAGACTAGGAAAATGAATTATAGTATAACCATCTGATGAAAGTATATAACCATCAAAGCCTTTTAAGAATATTTAATAATAAGGAAAGTGCTTATAATACATTTAAATATATGTTTGCATATATGTGCAAGCATACATTCTGATGATGACAAATATCAACATTCATTGTGATCCCAGGAATTCCTTAGTTATCCTTGTAATTAAATGCAAACAATGTTCGTTCTCCAAGGACAATGAGATTATGGGATATTTTTACATATACCTGTGATAACACATATGCACTTGTACTCTCATGCATTTCTCAATTCTCTATGATAGACACATATGTCATAAAATACTAGAAGGAAATAAGTGATTTTTTTAAAGTCATAGTAGAATTGCATTGAATTGCAGGTTTCAGAAAATTAAAGATGACACCTGCCTCCCCGACTTTCTGCAGAACGGTTGGGGGGAAAAAGTAGTACAAAGAGATCCTGATCTGACAGATGGTATGAGGCCATGGCAGAGTCTGGTGCATTGTCAATGGGCTTTACTCTGGAGATATTTTCAGGCCAGTTCGTGACATTGTTGACTGGTCATAAATCCAGAAAGTTTGGGAGCTGGAATGAGAACACAGGAAATGCAAAAACCTCCTTCCCCACGATTCTATAGCTCAGAAAATCCCCAACATCTGGCTCACGTGTGAAGCCCGGAAAGCTACGATTTACACTGGCAGCCAGCCTTACTGAGAGCCTTAGCCGGTTGGCTCCATGTCACAGAGGGAAAACACTCTGCAAGGATTTGCTGAGGATTTTATTCCCAAGTGGAAAATCTTCACACACATCCAATTAAACTAAAGACAATTTTGTATGGCACCTCCTAGGGGATGAAGGTGTTTGACCTTATCAGAATTGGTCAAAGTAGAGATTATTGGATATCACACAGTCTGGTCTTTTGTTTTACAACTGGCTAAATTAAAACTAGAATAATATTTGGAGAGTGGGAATACTTTTACAAAAACAGCAAATCCACTGTTAACTTTTTTAACTTTATTATGGAAATTCACAAAAATTGTCAAAAGTAGAATAGTTATAATAAATATGCCTGTCAGTTTTAGTACCAAAAGTACATTGAGCTTCTGGGTTAAGAATCATATCAACTCTCTCCCATAAATGAGCATGTCTTCCTTCTTTGTGACAGGTTTGATTTACAGCCTATATACATTCATTGTTTATCCCATGAGTAAAGGAACCTGTACAGTTTCCTCGAACACTTTCCAGAAGAACCTTTCACAAGGAGAAACATTTCTTTGTTGTCCCCTTTCTCAGAGAAGCACCTAGCATTAAGATAAACAATTAATTTTCACTAATCCCTTTCCTTTGGTTCTGCACTTTTATATTTTGAATAGCTGAAAACAAAAGTCACTTTTCTCCAAAAAAAACAAAAAACAAAAAACAAAAAAACCTACTTCTGGAAAACATGTGTGTGTGTGTGTGTGTGTGTGTGTGTGTGTGCGCTCAATCTTAAGCATTAGTCCAGGCACCATATAAGAATAAAGTAAATGCCATTATTCTTGTCCTCTGAATGTCCACATTCCAACATCACTTAGTTGTGGCTGCGATATAAACAGACAAAGCTGCCCTCAAGCAAGGTTGTCAGTAGGGAGTCCTATTGTCTCACTGACTTTGCACTATAAAATCTGATTTCAGTTCCTCTGAAAGTCATTGGCCTTAAGATACAATAAAATTTCAATTAAAAATTCAAACCCACTTGAAGTCATGACAAACTGTATAATAATAAAATGTTGTCCACTCCCAAGTTAAGCCACAGTTAAAGTACAAAAATGTAATTAAATTAAAACAAAAATGAAAGTATTGATAATTGTATCCATCATCATGTAAAGGATGACAAATGAAGATATAGCAAGTGGAGTGATGAAACTCCAGGACTTGTGTGATTTTCCTGTGTTCCCAGCATATTAAACCTTCCATCGAAATCATAACTTCAGCTCTTACAGCCGGGTTTTCTAATTACATGAATCACTTTGTTTTTACCTCTGCTCTCCTTTGCATTTACTAATCGGCCTGCAGATTTGAGCCTAATGACATCTGCTGAAACTCTTTTTTTTTGCATCTTCACTAAAGAGGCTTTGCAGGGGGGTAGTGGGGATGATAAAAGTAAAAGTAAAATGGACACCTATTGTCATGGTGGCCACTGGTACACCAGTTGGTACACTGACCTCCAGGGCATCTCAGTCAATTTTTAAGTTTTAAGAGGGACACAACTTCCTGTTGCGAGACCTTTGACATGATGCTCCTCTCTCTTAACACCCTCTCTGCACAAGTGGGGCTGGAGCTGGGTGCTTCTGCTCATCTGCAAGGAGCTACTTGTGCGTGAGAGCTAGCCAGGGTACAGATACGGTGAAACTCTTGTTAAATTCCAGAACCTTCACTTTTCTACTTCAGAAACATTAGAGTGGTTCCCTGCCAGATGAAACAGTTTCACTCTGACATTCTGTACTTTTAAGAACCCCTTTGTTAGTTAGGTCTTTTCTTTTTATAAATTTTGGAGCATGCCTAATATAAAGGATGAACTTTGGTTGTGTGTGTGTGTGTGTGTAAGGAATGGGGTGTGTTCAGTTCTTGAATTTGTATGAAATTTAGGCATAAAATGTAATATATGTTTAAATATTAAACATGATATGATTGGGTATTTGAAAACTAATTTTTACTTTAGGACAGCTTTAGGTCATTACATCAAGTGTTTCTTTACTGATAAGTAAATATTGTTAAACTGTCTATGCTACCCAAAACAATCTATACATTCAGTACAATCCCTATCAAAATACCACCAGCATTTTTTCAAAGATCTGGGGAGCAAACAACAAAATTTGTATTAAACCAGAAAAGACCATGAATAGCCAAAATAATATTGAAAAAGAAAACCAAAGCTGCAGGCATCACAATTCTGCACTTCAAGCCTTATCACAAAGTTATAATCATCAAGATAATATGGTATTGGCACAAAAAACAGACACATAGATCAGTGGAACAGAATAGAGAACCCAGAAATGGACCCTTAACTCCATGGTCAACTAATCTTCAACAAAGCAGGAAAGAATATCCAATGGCAAAAAGCCTCTTCAACAAATGGTGTTGGAAAAATTGGACAGCCCATAGCAGAAGAATGAAACTGGACCACTTTCTTATACCATACACAAAAATAAACCAAAAATGGATGAAAGACCTAAATGTGATACAGGAAACCATTAAAATCCTAGAGGAGAACATAAGCAGCAACCTATATAACCTCAGCCACAACAACTTCTTGCTAGACATATCTCCAGAGGCAAGGGAAACAAAAGCAAAAATGAATTACTGGGACTTCATCAGGATAAAAAGCCTTTCCACAGCAAAAGAAATCAACAAAACTAAAAGGCAACCTATGAAATGGGAGAAGATATTTGCAAATGACATATCAGATAAAGGGCTAGTATCCAAACTCAACCAACACCCAAAAAACAAAAAGTCCAGTGAAGAAGTGGGTAGAAGACATGAACAAATTTCTCCAAAGTAGATCTATAAATGGCTAACAGACACAGAAACTGTTCAGCATCACTTGACATTAGGAAAATACAAATCAGAACCACCATGAGATACCACCTCACACTAGTCAGAATGGCTAAAATGAACAACTCAGGAAACAACAGATGTTGGCAATGATGCTGAGAAAGGTTCTCACTGTTGGTGAGAATGCAAACTGGAGCAGCCACTCTGAAAACAGTATGGAAGTTCCTCAAAAAGTTAAAAATAGAGCTACCCTGTGATTCAGCAATTGCATTACTAGGTATTTATCCAAAAGATACAAAAATAGTGATTTGAAGGGACACGTGCACCCCAATGTTTATAGCAGCAGTGTTGACGATAGCAAACTATGGAAAGAGCCCAGATGTTCATCAACAGATGAATGGATAAGGATGTGAGATACACACTCACACACAGGAATATTATTAGCCATTACAAAGAATGACATCTTGCCATTTACAATAACATGGATGGAACTAGAGGGTATTATGCTGAGTGAAATAAGTCAGAGAAAGACAAATACCATAGGATTTCACTCATATGTGGACTTTAAGAACAAAACAGATGAAGACAGGGGAAGGGAAGGAAAAATAAAATAAGAAAAACAGAGAAGGAAGCAAATCATAAGACACTCTGAGCTCTCGGAAACACCCTGAGGATTGCTGGAGAGGAGGTGGGGGATGGGATCACTGGGTGATGGGCATTAAGGAGGGCACTTGCTGTCATGAGCACTGGGTGTTACATGCAACTGATGAATCACTAAATTCTACCTCTGAAACTAATAATACACTAGTATCAAGATACTAAATATTCCCCATACCACAAGGATCTCTCCTGTTTTCTTTTTATCATCATCTCCACTTGTCTCCCACCCTCCCCATCCCTGACTCTTCTAGCAACCATTAATCTGTCCTCTATTGCTAAGTTTTTTTTTGGTTCAAAAGTGTTATATAAATAGAATCACATGCTCTTGTACCCTCTTTGGATTGGCCTTTTTCGTTTTAATTCACTGAAAATTCAGTTTGTTCCTTCAGTTCAAAATTCGTCCAGTTTGTTGTGTGTATCAATATTTTATTCCTTTTTATTGCTGAGTAATATTGCTTGGTATGTTTATTTCACATTATTCCACACTTGGTTTAACCATTTACCTGGTGAAGGATATCTCAGTTGAGTCCCGTGTGAGGCTTTTAGAAATGAAACTGCTATGAACACAGGTTTTTGTATGGATATAAGTTCTCATTTCTCTGGATAAATGTCCACTGTTGGGTTTTCTCAGTCATCTAGTACTTAAAATTTTTTTTTAAGTAATATCTACACCCAGTGAGGCTAAAACTCATGATCCTGAGATTCAGGAGTCAGATGCTCTACCTACTAAGTCAGCCAGGCAACCCTTATGCTTAGTTTTGTAACAAACTAGCAGACTCTTTTCCATAGTGGCCATACCACTTGACATTCCTACAAGCAGTGTAAGAGTGAGTCAGTTTCTCCACATCCCTGTCAGCATTTGGTGTTGTCACTATTTTTTATTCTTAACTGTTCTGAGAGGCAAGTAGTGCTATCTCCTGGTTTTGATTTGCATTTTCCTGATGGCTAATGATGTTGAAATCTTTTCATGTATTTCCTTGTCATCTATACATCCTCTTCTGTGAAATGTCTGTATGTGTCTCTTATTTTCTAATCGGATTGTTTTTATTACCTTGAATTATGAGGAATTTTTAAAAATATATATAATATATACACTAGTCCCTTGTTGCATATGTGTTTGCAAACATTTCCTGAAGTATAGCTTGTTGCTCCTTCTTCTTCCCTTGGGCTTCCATGGAGCAAAGGCTTTTGATTTTGATGAGGACAAATTTATCAGTATTTCTTTTTAGGGATTGTGCTTTTGGTGCTAAGTCTAAGGACTGTTGGCCTAATTCTAGACACCAAGGATTTTTTTCCTATTTTTTCCTAAGATTTTTATAGTTTTATGTTCATGCCTATAATCCATTTTGACTTCATTTTTGTATAAGATATGAGGCTTAGGTCAAGACTCATTTTTATCTATAGACATCCATTTATCTATGGTGTTCCAGCACCATTTGTTGAAAAGGCTGTCCTTCCTCCAGTGGACTATCTTTGCACCTTTGTCAAATATCCATTGAACACGTGTATGGGCCAGCTTCTGGGTTCTCTGTTCTGCACAGCTAATCAGTAGCACACTATCCTCAGTAAGCCTTCCTAGCAAAGTGGGTGACTCTTCTCACTCCATTCTTCTTTGTCAAGACCATTTTAGCTGTTCTAAGACCTGTGCCTGCCTTATAGATTTTGAACAATGTCTGGAAACCTCATTTCCAATTAAATCTTTTACCTCCCCTACTTTGAAACATCATTATCTTGAATATCAGACAATGTTGTAATTTTGGCCCCAATCATCAAATATTATTTATAAAATCTATGAACAAATGATAATCTATTGCATGGAGCACTATTTCTGTTTTTTTTTTTTAATCTTCTTTCTTCCTGATGTCCCAGGATTCTTTGACCATCTTCTTTCAGTTTGAAGAACTTTATTTAGCTAATCTTTCTTTTTTTAAAGATTTTTATTTATTTATTTGAGAGAGAGGGAGAGTGGGAGAAGCAGACTCCCTGCAATTTGAGAACCTGGGATCATGACCTGAGCTGAAGGCAGACACTTAACTGACTGAGCCAGCCAGGTGCCCCTCTTTAGCTAATCTTTACAGGTAGCTTTGCTAGCATCAAATTCTTTGTTTTTCTTCATCTGAGAATATTTTTGTTTTCCCTGCACTCCTAAAAGATAGTTTCTGTGGATATAGAACTCTCAGTTGACAATCCTTTCCTTTCAGCAGTTCCATTTTGTTCTATCCTCCATGGTTATAGACAAAAAAATCTACCATCATTTGAATTGGTATTCATATGTAAATAGCATATCCTTTTCTCTCTGGCTGCTTTTGAGATTTTTCCCCCTTATTTTTAAAATTGTAATCATGATATGTCTTAGTGTGGATTTTTCTGGGTTCATCTTGTTTGCACCCACTGAGTTCTTTGGATCTATGAGTTTGTGTCTTTTGCCAAACTTGGGAAGTTTTCAGCCATTGTTTCTTTATATACTCTTTCAGCCCTACTCTCTTTCTTCTCTCCTTCTGAGACTCTGAGGATGCAAATGCTAGCCTTTTGTTATTTCCCCACAGGCCCCAGAGGCTCTGTGAATTATTTTTTCAGTATGTTTTTTCTTTTTGTTGAAATTGAGTGAATTCTTTTGTTCTGTCCTCAAGTTCACCGATTCTGTCCTTGCTTGTCTCTACGATTGACAATATCCAGTTGAGTTTTAAAATTTCTTTTACTGGGATCCCTGGGTGGCGCAGCGGTTTGGCGCTTGCCTTTGGCCCAGGGCGCGATCCTGGAGACCCGGGATCGAATCCCACGTTGGGCTCCCGGTGCATGGAGCCTGCTTCTCCCTCTGCCTGTGTCTCTGCCTCTCTCTCTCTTTCTCACTATGTGACTATCATAAATAAATTAAAATTTAAAAAAATTAAAAAAAATTTCTTTTACTTTGTATTTCAGTTCTATAATTTCCATTTGATTCTTCTTTGTACCTTCTATTTCTTTCCTGAGATTTTTCTTTTTTTTCACTTACTTCAAGAAGATTATTAAGTGTTTTTTTTTTAAGATTTTATTTATTCATGAGAGACAGAGAGATAGAGAGGCAGAGACATAGGCAGAGGGAGAAGCAGGCTCCATACAGGGAGCCCCATGTGTGACTCCCAGATTCTAGGATCACACCCTTAGCTGAAGGCAGATGCTTAACCAGTGAGCCACCCAGGAGTCCCATCTCAAGTGTTTTTATGAAAGTTACCTGAACATCCTTTTCAGAGAATTCCAACATCTGATTTATCTGTTTCATTTTAGTATTGACATTAGTTGATCGTCTCTTTCATTCAGGTTAGAATTTTCTTGGTTCTTGGTTGATGGGTGGGTTTTTTATTATATCCTGGATATTTTGTTTTTTATGTTTGGAAACTCCAGATTCTATTTCTTTTTTTTTTTTTTTTTAATTTTAGTAGGCAGTCACCCTGTTTAGGTTTAGTATAGGGGTCTTTGACTACTGACATGCCTGTGATTCCAATGGCAGTTTAATCTGCAGGGCCTTTGTGGTGGGTGCTGTTTTGGTTGGCTTGGTTTGTCTGGTACCTCTGAGGATTCCAGGATCCCTGATGATGCTGCCTAGGGGGGCAGAAGAGGTTCCACCACTGGATGTCTCTCAGTAGGGGAGGGCTGTGGCAAGTTTCCCCTGTTAGTTTTCCCATATTCAGGAGGAGAGGGTTAAGCTGGTGTGGCAAAAAGTATTCCCAGATTGGGTCACAGTCTATATCTGGATTCCTTTTACTGGTTTTACTTGACCATGATTGTCCAGTTTAAAATATATAAATAGTCTCTTTCTTAAAGATTTTTCTTTTCCTGTCCCTTTTTTATAAATGCCTGGTATCAGATTCTTTATGCATTTCTTGGCCTCATGCCATCCTCCCTTACTGGGGCAGAAGTTCCATTTAAGTCAGTGTTATATTGAGTCCAGTAAGTGGCATAAGGCCTATAGGGCCTTGGCCAGGTTCATTTGTGATAATCCGCTAACTCGGCCCCCTGTGCTTTGGTTGTGTATCTGATGTGGGATCTGGTTGTGTTCTCTTACCCCCGTGCCCTTCTGCCTTCTCTCCTCTGCCCCCTCTGCCAGGCCATGGTGCAGCTGCAGTGAGCTGTATGGCCAACCCATTTGTATGACCTCACGTGAACAAGTGATCTACCAGTTTGAAGCTCCTTCCTCATCTTTGCAAGTGGCATTCCCTTGTTTACCAGTTACCACATTTTATTGAACACCAGGCCTGATCTCAAGACTTACTCAACATTTCATTGGGAAATCAGTCCAGTGCCTCAAAATGTAGCTATCTTTGAGGAATGGTTTTTTTTTTTTTTAATTTATTTATTTATGATAGTCACAGAGAGAGAGAGAGAGAGGCAGAGACACAGGCAGAGGGAGAAGCAGGCTCCATGCACCGGGAGCCCGACGTGGGATTCGATCCCGGGTCTCCAGGATCGCGCCCTGGGCCAAAGGCAGGCGCCAAACCGCTGCGCCACCCAGGGATCCCCTGAGGAATGGTTTATGTTAATTGGGAACTCGATGGTATATATGGCACTGGGGATGAAAAATCAGAGGGTAGATTAATAGTAAGATATTCCTAATTATACACAAGTTTCCAGTAAAACTAAGAGATCATAAAGGAAGTAGGGAAAGGAGATGGTGATGGAATTCAACAGTTTATTATCACACAAGGAAGCTCTGGTCCACAATTAAAGTTCGATTTGTGTAACCATCAAAGCTCCAGAGCAGATCATCTGCAGCAATACTCATAGCTTCCATTCTCCAGCCTTCACCAGCTCCTGGGCTTCATGGACTGTGGACAAAGCCCAGGTAGCCCTGTCTGCTTTTAGGAGATGCTAGCAAAAGGCACGATCTCTTGTCAAGTCTAGCACAGCCTGCACCATCGAAGTGTAAAACACTCCTGCTCCCTGGACTCTGTGGCTCCAAGGTATTGAGGATTTGTTTGGTAGTTTTAATTTTCTATAAATTATTCTTTAATTTAACTAAAGAAGACTTCGTTTTCCTCCAGGGAAGTCATTCTCGACAGTTCTGCACTTAATTTATTTTAATTATCATGACTCGTTTATTTCTCTTCTTTTTCTCTGCAAATGAATTTATAATTGATGTGGGTAGAACAAGTGGTGCAGTTTATAGTTTAGTAACATTATAAAGTTTTCATTTAAATTGGGAATGGCAAAAACCACTAAGAGACATTAAGAAATACTTTTTATGGAATTAGATTG
Source organism: Nyctereutes procyonoides (assembly GCF_905146905.1). Classification (NCBI taxonomy): domain Eukaryota; kingdom Metazoa; phylum Chordata; class Mammalia; order Carnivora; family Canidae; genus Nyctereutes; species Nyctereutes procyonoides. The sequence continues at coordinate 58,901,691 of NW_026575146.1, read as the reverse complement.
CTGTACCACTCAGTTGTTTGGGTTTGTACTCAGTATCCCTAACACAGATGACCTCTGCTTCTGTGGAGCATTGCCTATCAATTATCCCTTCCTTTGCTGGAGTAATTTTAGATTCCTTACAGGAAAGCAAACCTTGCTTTCATTGCTAAAATGTTTTATTACTTGAAAAACCTCTTGCTATTTTAGGTGACACATTTCATTAAAAAAAAAAATGGACCTAATAGTAGCTGCTGTACATCCACACAATCTGTGGTAGAAGATGGTATTCTAGAGAAGAACATATATCTCGCTCCTGGCCACAAATACTCATGTACCGGAAACCAGTACCTTGCAATGAACAAATCCTAAAATTACAGAATTTACTTAATCACAGAAAAATCATAATCCTTTTTTTTTAAGAGGCAGAGAGAGAGAGAGAGAGCAAGGGCTGGGGGAGAGGGAGAGAGAGAGAGAATCTCAAACAGGCTCCACGCTCAATGCAGAGCCTGACACGGGGCTCTTTCCCACAACCCTGAGATCATGACCTGAGCCAAAGTCAAGAATCAGACACTTAATTGACTGAACCATCCAGGTGCCCCAGAAAAATCATATCTAATTTTGACTGACCTGGTGAAAATTTTTCTGTGTATATAAATACAGGGACAGAGATTATACCAAGGACAAGAAAACATTGTTTCCTGGCCAAGAGGGCCCCACTCATGGCCTTTCACCTTGACTTTGACTCTCATTTCTTCTAATTCAGGCAAATTTGGATTCTGTATTACTCCTGCTGATATTTAAGAGCCAGTGACCCTATGTTGACTTAGGCCTTGATTGTCTTACCTTCTTTCTGGCTAGCTGCTGGAAGGCTTCTCTAAATGATTAGAAAAATAAAGGAGGAAAAATAAAGATGCAAGCCCATTTTTTTTTTCCTGTTTCTGAGAAGTCTCAGTAAAGAAGAGTTTAAAACTGTCCATTGGCTAAATATGTCCTTGGATATAGATTTTCTTTGCCAGGCTTGATTTTTTTGACTGACCAGAAGTCAAAAGAGTCTTCTGTATTTATTGGTTTGCACTTACTTAGATATTACATTTGTGGAACATCTTTTCCTGTGTTCATCGAGGGCCCCAGCTTTTATCAATATGAAAAGAAGATAAAAAAAGAAACTTCTTTGTTTTCTGTCATGGGCCATTTGTTAAAGAGGAATGCAGTGAGACATATAAACAATGTAGTGTATAGCAAAACATTTGATCTTTACAGTTGGGAATGGCTGGAGCTATAACAAGCTGCATGGAGCCCACAAGTAAGCATGACTTTACTAGGGTAGGGGGACTTCGAGGGGGAGATGGAGTCTCCATGCCAAGATCACCCTGGGCAGGGGCTATATTTAATACAAAGGAGGGAAAAAAGAGCCAAAAAGAGGCAATGTAGTCAGATGATTTCTTTTTTTAATTTATGCAGCTGTATAGGGGTAAAAATGAAGTAAAGGTACCCCATGCTGGTAGAGGAAGGGCAAATCATGGGAAAGAGTACATTGGAATGTCATGTTCTTTTCTGTTCTCTGCATTAGCAAGTAAATACAATAGCACTCTGTGGAAACAACAAAAGAATTAAAATGTGCCATTCTGAAAGGCATAATAAAATCAGACAGGCCAATCCAAGATTTTTTTTTTTTAAGTGTAAGCAATTACTTTGCAGGTGGAATAAGATTAAGGCAGTTCCATGATTCCCTCCCTCTGTGGTAGACATGCAGAACCCAGAGTCTGCCAGAGATCTCTAGAAACTTTTGACATCACTCTCAGGGCTTTGAATGTCCTTCTCTGAAAGAAACTTGCCGGCAAGTGGTTGAGCATTCACCCAGACATGCTGCAGTCTTCTGGACCTGCCTGGTAAAGTGATATGATAGATGTCTCAGGACAACACTGAACTGTGATGCCTTCCGCAGCCTCAGAAAACCAGTTGGGCCCATCACAGCCCCATGGCGGTCAGTGTTCTTGGGTTTGTTAAACACAGTGAATAGCAAGATTCTCTATGGGACCTCTTGGAAAACCTTCAAAAAATGTGACTTACTAGCAACATGGATGACTGTACTTATGTCCCTCCATCTGTCCATCTGCTCAATCATCCAGTCCATGAGTCTTGAATTCCTCATTTGTTCGTGTTGTTGGGAAGATACACCAACTATGAAGTCACCAAATGGAGTCACAGGCAGCCTTGAATTTTAGCATCCGTCACCTACACGGCAGTGCTCTGTTAATTGCTTAAGAGAGTCAGGCCCTCCCTGCAAATGCTCCATGCAACTGTTAGAATTAACTGGTAATGAGATGCATTTTCACGAGAACATGTGAGGTCTGTTTCTACATTTCTCCTGATTTTCAGAGTAATAGATATTCTCACAAACTGACAAATCGATAAGTGGTATGCCTCCAAAGCAGCCCTAGAATGGATGTGCTTCCCTTCATACACCTTGGGAAACAGAGCTGCACCCAGGCCCAGGACAGATGCATCCCCCTGGCATCACTGCGCTCTGTCCGCCACTTGAAGGTGAGCCTGGGCAAACCATCATGTTTTCAGACTTTGACCTGTTGATTCCTTGCTCCTCATTTCACTGCAGTTTCACCTCTGGGGTTGGACTCTGAGCCTGCTACTCCCTGTCTAGGTAACCAGTGCTCTTCCTCTTACCTTCCCTGTCCAGTCCCCTAACCAGTAACCCTGCACACTGGTGACTGGTCTCCCTGATGGACATACACTGACTGTGCATAGTGTTCCAGGCGTTGTTTCAAATGCTTGAATTTTAATCTTTTTCTTTCAAGTGGGGATAAACATCAGGGCCTGGGGGACGTGAAGAGAGGACTTCCTGCCAGAAATAATTTGCCTGTTTTCTCTGCAGAGGATCCAACAAGTGCCCTATGGTCTAGGGATTTACTGTCCTATGTTACATGCTCAGCTTGTGTGTCCTGTTCCCCTTCTGCAGTGAGGTCATGTCTCACCTCCCTCCACCCTTCTCCAGGAGTCACCTTCCCCAGTGGAAGTGAACTTTCTCCTCTGTTCCCTGTCCTAACAAATTGTTCCAGGTCCTCTCAATCCCAACTCCTCTGTGACCCTTTTGGTTTCCTGTCATCTCCTTTCTCTCAATGTCTTACTGCCTTAACTTAAAATCCCCACATTCTTAACATTTAATTCTTCTCTCCATGTTTCATATTCTGTAATTCTGTCTCCTTAACAACACTGTGAGCTGGTAGAGGATAGGAAGGGGGTGGTTCTTCTTTAAGATGGCTCAAGCAGTGGCTCTGCTGTGCCTGGTAGCAGGCACTCGCTGGTACTGATTAATCCAAGTGCTGACTCAATGGCTGTGGAACCCAGTTCATGCCTCCCAAGGGCCTCCTATTGATGAGGAAGACATGCTAAAGTGGTCCCTTCTCCCTCATCTCTCTGGGGGCCCTGGAGAGAATGAGGGAGAGTTGCTTTTAGGTCATAATGAAGAAAGGAATTCTTGCACCCCACTTGAAATTCAAGAGATTTAGGATTATTATGGATCAGACCGTACTCACCAGAGTCAATTTTGAGCCCTTTAAAGCATGAAAATTCCTAATGTGACATAGCCTTAAGCCAGGTAACTTTTAATAAGATACACCTGGGCCAGTCATTTTCTGTCTCTTGTAGCTCTGTTCTCTCGAGATCTTCCTTCTTTCCATAATATTTAAGCACATTGTATGTGTGTCCACAGGTACTCATTCTATAATGTTTTAGATTCATCTTGCCTACTAAAGTATAAATTCAGTGAGGGTCATGACCATGTTGTCCCTGATGCTAATCACGGCTCTTCCCGTGAAGGCAGGAGTATTTAGAGTTTGGTGCCTCTGGTGTCTTTAACTCTGCTGATTTTGTATTCAGCATGCCAGCAAGGTAAGTGTGCAGACTATACTTCTCAACCTTAGGCCACGGTGGGTTCCTTGCCTGGAGCTAATGATATCCCATCCGTGGGGCAGGACAGATGAGAGATGAGGACAGAGGTGGAACAGGGAGTTGGAGGTAAGGAAAGCAAGGACTATTTTGCAGACTTTCACCTCCCTACCCCCCGATAGTTATGGAAAGCCCACTGTGTGTCAGGACCTCTGCCAGTAACTGGGAATAGCACCACTGGAACCAGCAGATCCAACTTCTCTGCCCCCATGGAGCTCGCAGCTCCCTGAGAGAAACTGATAATACACCATTATCTACCTAGACCGGGGTGGGGGGGGGCTCCTGCCCCCAGAAATTCGCTGAGAGATTCATCATGATTCAGCTGGCCTGAAACGAATCTGAAATGCTTTTTCTCGGCATCAGTGAGAAAAACCATACTCACGTCAGAAAGAATTTTCCAGCACCGGGAACCAATGGCATATTTATAGGCTTTTTTATGTCAACTTGTCAAGCAGCATGTGTAGCACAGCCTGCTCCTGAGCAGCATCTCATGCTCATGGCAGGCTGTGGCGGCCCTGACGCCAGACAGAGGGGACATGGGGCCCTGGGCCGCCATGGGCCGTGGTTAGCACACGCATCCCTGGGCACCTCAGGGCAGTAGCAGCCCTGAGTCGCTGGAGTTCGGAGGTGCTTCTCTGGCTGGCTGGAGTCATGTGTAAACCTCCCGACCTGGGAGCTGGATTCTGGGAACTGCTTGGGAAGCTTACTTCTGTGGCTTCCTTTGTGTGTGTGTGTGTGTGTGTGTGTGTGTGTGTGTGTGTGTGTGTGTGTTTTTGAATGGTGATGATGACGCATGATTCTTCAGACCCTTCCTACACCTCCGGCAGTAGATTGTTAGAATTGTTTTGCCTAACGGCAAGTCCATGCAAACCCTTAGGAGTGCAGGGGTGCTTGTTGAGCTGGGGTGCTGCATGGTACAGACGTGCGTGCATCAGCTGGGTGAAGGCCTGTTCTGCTGCAGAGAAGGGCACTGCGCACAATGGAAACCACAAATATGATAGTAAAATGAAGACTGTAAAGAAAAGATCCACTCGAAGCAGCTCACTGGGCCAAGGTGTTCAGTCAGATGAGATTCCACTGCTGACGGACGTGAATCAGAAGGCCGTTCACTTGTGCACACAGCTGCACATAGAGCTCCAGGAGGAAACGATGTCTGGCTCTTGATGAAGAGTCATAGATGCCCCCGCGCCCATCCTAGGCCTGATCCTGGTTTTCTGGGTGCAGACAGGGATGTGTCCTCATGCGGCAGCATTGTGGTGGCCTGGGACCTCTCATGCAGAGGAGCGGGGCTTTCTCTGGGCTTTTCTCAGGGAGTATCTAAAACTGGTTCCAGCATAGCTGCCTTGAAAGGGGCTCACCCTCCAAACCATAACCCACCTGAGACCCAAAATGAAGAAGGAGTGACCCTCTCGGGGAGGAGAGTAGGAGAGGCTTTGCTGCACAGAGGCCACCAGAGCTGATGTGGGAGGTGTTGAAAACCTCAGTGGGGATGGGAGGTGGGAACAGGGCCAACGGGTGCTGGGAAGAGGTCTTGATCAGAAGCCTCCTAACCAAGGGAAGGAGACCCTCCTCCAGGGAGAGGCGGCACGCCCCCTGCAGGGTTCAGGTAGTGAGAGGGCAGCGGGAGAGGTCATTGGTCACCTGCACAGCCTGGGACCTGCACTCTGGAGCCCTTCCTCCTGAGCTCCAGGGCTGACGAGGAGAGAATTCATTTAAAGTTTATTATGCAGCTGGTGCAGTGCTAAACATCCCACTGGTGCTATTTCCTGACTCCTTACTTCACAGCACTGTAATGATGGAATGTAATGCTGGAATGTGTAATGTACTCCCATCATCTCCATTTTGTAGATGAAGAAACTGAGGCCTGAGGAGCAAGGCGGTGGGCCCGGGGCCTCGCCCCTGGTGCTAGGTTCTAGGGCCTACCCTCTTTGCCCCTACACCTGCTGCCCCATAGATACATTTCTTGGTCTTCCCAGAGGTAGATAGAGAAGAGGAAGGCTTCAGCAGGGCCTCCTGGTCTCCTGGTCGCATCTCTCCCTTCCCCTCTGTTCTCATACCTCATGAACAACATCACCCCTTTCTTAGTTAGCAGACCTAGAGGACATGAAGGGTACTGAGCCGCCATCCTGCTTCTCCCTCCTGTGCATCATCAGGCAGGCATCAACTGACATATCCCATTCCTGAGAACCAGACCCGCCCCTCAGAGCATCCGTCTGTCCCTCACATGTTCTGTGTGTTGTCTGAGTCACCTATCTCTTTCTTCTCTCTTGCACTGTAAGCTCCTTAAAGGAGGAGCAGTGTTGTAGGCATCTCTCTGTACCTTTATGGCCTCTGCAGCCACTGTGTCTTAGCAACAGTAGAAGCATAAAATTACTTGCTGATTGATTTAGTCGAGAGGGCTTGTAACTATTTTAGGAGACTCTAATTGTATTTTACTTTGTGTTTATTTTTTAGGTAGTCCAGACTGGGAATGTAGTTGGGAGGGGACCAAGGGTGTGCTGTAGAATGGCTCGCAGGTTTTGTATGAGTTCTGAGTAGAAAACCATATGTGAAATCAATGGATTGGGCACAGAGTCAAGGATTAGTTTCTAGACCTTATCAAAAGGGCTGGTTTCTATTGGAAGGTCTTGGAAACAACATTTGGACTTCATATGTGGCCCAGGTCTTCGGCAGTTTCAAGGTCCAGTGTGGAGTATATAGCTGTGCGAACCTCCAAAGCCAACCTTCCCCCATAGACAAGAGTGAGGAGAACCAACTTCAGGGGATGAGTTGGATTATCAGACATTCCCTAAAAGAGAATCTGCTCCCCCTGCCACGTACATTGTTCATCCACTTTGCATTTTAAAATTACATGTGACATAGTCTGGGTCTTTAATTGAGAAGGGAAACAAATTTCAAGTTAAATTACTTGAAAATTTGCAGACATTATTCTCATAATGAAATAGCCTCATTTTATTTATAAGTGAAATTTTAATTTTCTCCACTTCTCTCTCTTGTATTTAGTGATCATTTTCAATCTGGATTCATCTGACCCCTATTTTTGCCTTCCCTGTCATATTTGGAAACTCCCACTTTGGTGCCCTTTCCTGGAGTCCAGCATTCTGCTCCATTGTTAGAACTGTGGCTAAGGCACGGGCCTCCACTGAAGACTGTTCATGCTGTAAAAACTCAATTAATTTGGATTCTGTTGTTTTAGACTTAATGACAGTTTAGGCATGGCCAGTGCAATTGGCATTGAATACAATGTTCGGCCTTTTTATATACAGAATTGTCTTTTCTCCACTAATTTTTGGAATGATAGAGCTGGAGAAACCACAAGGGATTGTCACAGATGTCTCATGACGGGTGAGGGAACCAAGGTAGAGAGAAGGGAAGAACACCTGAGAACAACCAAGCCCTGGTCCTCTACCTTCCCATTCCCCTGGTACCATGTACAGGAGATATCTTCTAAAAATTCATAAATAGCCTGCCCTTTGGACCCTATCCTGATACACACAAGGCTTCCTAATCACTACCACCTTCTCTGCCCCTACCTCATCTCACATTATTCTAACAGTGAAGTTATCTTCATATCCTTAGACGGCAGTGGGGCTTTAATCCAGAAATAATTTTAGAGCCTTTACTGTGCTAGAAATGCAGCTTCTCACATCCTGCTTTTCTCCAAAAACAACCCCAAAGTGAAGAAGCCTTGTGTGGTTCCCTCCCCTCAGAGCTGATGCTGTGGCTTGTAACCAGAGCTGGCTCCTCCCTCTGCCAGTAGGCCCTTAATGGAGACACCAGCCTCTTAAGCTAGCCCCCAGGCTGAGCATCTCACAAGCTTCCATGAAGTCTGGCAAGCTCAAAGAATTGACTGTGAACAGCTGCTGCCCTGTAGGCTGTTTCCAACGTAAGCCCTGTCCCAGAAATCTGCAGGAGCAGTAGGTAAGGTCAAAGGGACTTAACATCTGTCTCCAGAAGCTCCAAAACAGTGGTGTGCATCCTTTGTGGACGGTTGGCTTTGAAACTCATGAAGGCAATGGACCACTCCTCCCACCCCTGCTCTAAATACAAATGTGTACTCCTCACAGCTTTGCATGGTATTTCAGGGGATCTGTGGATTCTCAGAGTCCCATGCATGAAATGTACCAACCAGTTGCCTTAACCTAGAGAGTTCAAACTTATGATAAGTACAATGTAAATTTGTAGAGTGTCAAATGGTTAGTGACATCTAGTATAGCATTTGATCCCAAATAAACTTATATGGTAGGTAAGTTTCTCCGATTCCATAGATGTAAAATAATTGATGATAAAAAAGTATTACTTATTTTTGCTACATTTATCATTCACTGTGTGCCAGCTACCATTTTAGCACTTTGGAAGTAGGAACTATTATTAACCCCAGTTCAAAGGTCAGCAAACAAAGGCGGATATTGGGTCACTCACAGAATCAATGGGAGGCTTGAGGGCCATTCGTGGGCTTCAGTGGAATCCAAGGCACCTTTCAGAGTTTGTTAATGAGTCCTAATTTTGGTCAGCACACTTTCTCTATGACATTTTCCAACCAGTTCTTTAACAACTGAATGGTTTACTCAAAGTTCACTGCCCAGGGAAGATATATTCAATATTGGCCCAACTTTTTAGTAGGTAACAGGTGCAACCCCTGGCTGAACTGGTCCCTGTGGCTTATATGGATCATTCTATACCTCATACTCACCAAGAACAAATTCTCCCAAAAGACAGTGGGTGAATTAGGAAGGGAGCATAAATATTGAGCAAGTAAAAATGTTAAATGGATTGATGATCTGTTACTATCCCTCCCAACCAATAGGCTGTTGTGACTTGGTGATTCTGTGCCATCTTTTGGTTGAATGATTACAAGTTAATGGTGATTGAATTCATGCAAATGTCCAGTGCCAGCAACTGGGAGGACCCAGATGCTAGGTCCACACTTGGGGCCCTGAGAGCCCACCACATGAATGGAGGTAAGAAGAAAAGCCTGTTTTCCTTAAAAAAAAAAAAAAAAGTAGTTGAGCTAACCACCACATTAATGGAAGCTATTTCATGGGAAAATAATTTTATGTGTGAGGTAGTGGGCCATAGTAAAAACTTTATTTTATTTTTAATTAGATGCTGTTTTTTCAGATGCCTTTGGGCCATACTAATGTGTGAAGAGTAAATTCGGAACTTGTTGGGTTTTTATAGGAATTTATTGTGTAAGAGTGGCTCCCTGCTCCACTGTAGTTTTTCCTAACACCCGATCACTCTAGCCATAACCAGCACATGCAGGACTGAGTGTTTTATCCCACCTGTTCACGTATTTCAGTCCAGATCCAATGTTTGTGTGGGAAGGTCGTGCATACAGACTGCCCCCACATGTACATTCTCTCACATGTCCCCCCCACCCTGCTCCCCGTAGGGCTTCACAGAGAATGTCACCCTGAGTCGCCGCCTCAGCTAGGCTGCATAGTGAGGGTGTCCCTGGTCATGGGGAGCTGGACGTGGTATGACAGAGTAGCAAGATCGTGCATTCTGAAGCCAGACGTACGCCGTGCAACAAAAACTCTCTTCATTTTAAAAAATTCTTCCTTCTCTCTGCATTTCATATTGAACATTCTCTTTTGCTTTGTCTTCACCCTCACTAAGCTTTGCTTCTGCAATGTCAGATCTGTTATTAATCCCTTCCAATGACTTTCTTATTAGACACTGCAGTTTTCATCTCCAGAGGTTTGATTTCTAAAATCTCTTCCATATCCTTTCCAACTCTTTCAATGTAAGGAATACAGTGAGAACAACCATTTTAATGGTTTTTCCTGCTACCTCTAACGTCTGTGTCAGTTATCAATCCATCAAAACCAGATTGATTTTTTTTTTCTTTTCCAAATAGTGGGTCACTTTTTCCTGCTTCTCTGCATGCCTGGTAGTTTTCTAGGTGCCAAGCAATCTGAGTTTTGCCTTGTTGGGTGCTTCATATTTTTGCATTCCTGTGAATATTCTTGAGCTTTGCTCTGGGAAATAATTAAGTTCCCTGAAAATAGTTTGACTCTTCAGGTCTTGCTTTGGTAGGCAGCTCTGGAGCAGTGCGCAGTCGATGGCTAACTATTCTGTGCCACTGGGGCACAGACGTCCTGAGCAATCTACCCTGTGCCCCGTGAACTCTGAATTTTTCTCTTCTGATTTGTGGGAGTATCAAGGGTGCTCCCTGAGTGCTCAACATTGTTCCCTCTAGACCTTCGGTGTTTTCTGGGGAGTTATTCAAATGTATGTTCTCTGCAGAATATTTGAGGGGGGCCCCTGCAAATCTTCTCTTTCTGAGTGGTTCTCTTCTCTGTAGATTTCTCTACTCTGTCCTGGAAACTCCAGCTGCCTTGGTATCCCCTGGCTTTATTTTCTCAAGTTAAGAAGTCTGCTGCCTTCTTCCTGGGTCCTTCTTCCCTATGCTGCCACCAAGGCTTAAGTAAGCTGGGCCACTAGTAGACCTCACCTCACTTTTCTTTATCTTGGGGACCCCTGTCTTTTATTGCCTGATGTCCAATACCAGTGTTGTTTTATATATTTTATCTGAGAGGTGTGTGTGTGTGTGTGTGTGTGTGTGTTGGGTCAGAGGGTAAATCTGGTCCCTGTTACTCCATCTTGACTATGCTAGGAAGTGAGGCAAGTGTGGAGACAGTACCACTCACGGATTTTATAGTCTCCTTTCATCTTAGTTACTGATTCCATCCAGTGACTTTCTTAATGCAGTAGTGGCTAGCATGTTTGGGCTGCTCGTTTATTCACTTTCCCACAAATACTCATTGAGCATCTACTAGATGCCATCTGCTCTGCAAGGCACCCATGGTATAAACAGTGATGTGATGGGGCCTGTCTCAGACGAAGCATCCTGCGGTCATTGATTAAAAATTTCCCCTGGAATACTTATAAGCCAGTTTCTTGGATGTAGCCACAGGCCTTCTTGAATGGTAAAAACAGGCTCTTAAAGGAGGAAGTAAGAGAATATTTGAATAGCAAGTCTTTTGGACAATTTATGGGAAATAGTAGGTCCTCAGTATGTATGTATTATTTGGATAGATCAATGAATGAAGAAAACTTATTTGCAAATTTAATAATCATATTGATGATTTTAGGACTTGAAGGGATTTGAAAATACCTTTCCATCTGACTGGCCTAGCAGTTTAATTGGAATCATGTATTTGCACCATCGATAATGCTCCAGGCATTGTTCTTGGCACCAGGGCCATGGTCGTGAGTGAGACGTGGTTCCTATCCTCAGAGCTTATGGTTGAGAGCTGTGTGAAATACTGGCTATGTCAGAGCACCCAGGAGGGCACTTACCCCAGACTCACTGGGTCTGGAAGGGCTTCCAGGAGGAAGTGATGGCTAAGTTGCATCTGAGAACATGTGATAGCTTTGGGGAAGAAGCAGATTGTGAATGCAATTCTTCCAAGGCCTAAGATACAGCCATGGGGCCTAGAGTCAGACTTTGATGTCCAAGATCCACTTGTGTTCTAACTAATAAGTCTAGTATAAAACTGAGTGGGCCGTGGAGGTGAAATCATCTTCTAGTCATGTACAGTGCAATATCCTGGCAATGCCTGGTTCAAATGAAAAGACCTAAAGCTCTGTTGTCTTTAATATAGAATTTACTTAAAATAGGATCCCAGCAGAGGTGAGCACAGAGGGCTCAGGTCTTAAATGCTTGTTTAATTGCATCAAGGCCATAAACCCTGAGAAGTGACCAAGAGAGAAGTTTGGGAATGTGCTGCCCCCCTCTCTCAGTTCTGGGCTCAGTCTGGGCTGCTGCCGAGGTCATCTTTCTTCACTTGGTCCAGCTCTGCAACAGAGGAGCCTTCAGCTGGGCAGAGCAGCAGAGAGCTCACACACATGCTGAGCAGGAGGTCTGTCGAGAGGGAACAGTGTAGTAAATACAGAGTGCTCATTGAAATGCCAAGTGTCACTACTTTGGCATTTAATTATCTGACTTGCTGGCAGCTGGAAGCAGGGAAGTAAGCAGAAAAAAAAGAAAAAAGGCAAGTGAGGAACAGAAGGCAGAACTGGACAGTGATCTGATGTAGACAGTTGGGCCAGGAGCACATCCTTAGAAAACACTCACCTTGTATTGATTGTTAGAATTACCTAGTTCTTGAGAAGAAATCTCAATTAAAAGGCCTTCTCAGTTTTAAAAAAATCATTGCTTGGAATATACAGAGGCACAACCAGTGAACTGTAAAAGTGAAAACTGTTCCAGGTTATGTTCGGCAAGGGGTGCCCAAGGTGTCTAAACACACAGCATAGTCATGGGGAAAGACGCTCCCACAAAGCAGTGCCTGTGCTGTGGGAGCTGTGTCACAATGGAATCCAGGAGGCTTGACAGCCTGCTGAAGTGGAGAGGTGTGGGCTCTCGAGGTAGCAGACCAGGATTCTAATACCCCACTCTACCTAAGCTCAAGGCCCTCCCTACCCCACCTTCACCTCTGACATTCCTTTCCCCTTACTCTATCTTATTTTTTCTCCATAGTAGTTACCATACCTGCCGTACTGTATGTTGACCTGTTTGGCTATTGGTCTGCCCCTCCCCAACTGGACTACCTGTCACATGAGAGCAGGGACTTTATCCGTTGTATTCTGTACTATATCCCTAGTAAAGAGGTATCCCTAGTACCTGGAACAAAGTAGGCAATCCATAATTACCTTTTATAATTAATGGTGCAGGAGTAGTTGCCAATATTGACACATATCATTGCTTTACTCCTCTAGGTTTGTGGAAGGACAAGTGTGGTTAGTGTTGTGCTGGGTGAAGTATGGAATGGTGTGAGAACACAAAGGAAGTTCTCTGACTCAGACAGGCAAGGTCCAGGAGGGCTTCCTGGAGAAGGAAGCATGAGCACTTAAGAAATTGAGGCACGGGGATCCCTGGGTGGCGCAGCGGTTTGGCGCCTGCCTTTGGCCCAGGGCGTGGTCCTGGAGACCCGGGATCGAATCCCACGTCGGGCTCCCGGTGCATGGAGCCTGCTTCTCCCTCTGCCTGTGTCTCTGCCTCTCTCTCTCTCTGTGACTATCATAAATAAATAAAAAATTTAAAAAAAAAAGAACATCTTTAAAAAAGAAATTGAGGCACGTAAAGGATAAGTGACTGACCCGAGGTCAGATAGACTGAAAAGTGGCAGAGCTGATACAGAGCAATGAAATGGCACTGCCACGAAGGCCTTGGTCTCCATTCTAAACATGTGATATTTAGATATGGCAGAGTCAGCATCAGGACTTCACTCATGACTGGGGGTCAGTACAGCTGTGCCTGCATCACTGAGGACTGGTGAGAAAGAATGACCTCAGGGAGTGGGTCCAAGGAATGCTCACATTATTCTGGAGAGTGATAAACTGTATTGTTGAGGAAGTGAGATGAACTTAGGGATTTGTATAATGCTATGAAAGTGATAGTGGAAGGTTTGAGTTTTTGCCAGGATCTGATCCCAGAGAAGGTGCTTCTAAAGCTAGTATTTCACGTCTAGGCATTAAAATGGGGGCTATCTTATCTGCAACAACATGGATGGAGCTAGAGAGAATTATGCTAAGTGAAATCAGCCAGTCAGTGAAAGACAAACGCCATATGATTGCACTCATATGTGGAATTTAAGAAACAAAACAAATGAGTAAAGAGCAGAGAGAGAGAGAGAAGTAAACCAAGAAATAATCTTAGCTATAGAAAACTGAGGGTTACCAGCAGAAGGAAAGGGTGGGGGAGGGGGGAATTATGCGATTCAGATGAAGAAGAGCATTTGTGGTGAGCACTGGGTGTTGTATGGAAATACTGAATCACTAAATTGTAAACCTGAAACTAATATTACACTGTACATTAACTAGAGTGTAAGTAAAAACTTAAAAAAAGTTACGAAACTGTTCATAAAATGAATGAATGAATAAATAAAATGATGGCTGTCTTAGACTTAAAAAAAAACTTAAAAATAAACTTTTTAATACTTTGACCTCAGAATTCCAATTCTAAGAATTTATCCTAATTTATCCTAACATAATAATTAAACTATATGTATATGCATAGTATATGTTTATAATAAAGATGGAACATATTCATGTACTCTGTATTTTATATATATATATATATATATTCTGATATTGTAAATAATTGGAGATGACCTAAATGTCCAACGAGAGGGGCCTGAATAAATAAGATGGGTAATCCATAATAGAATATTATGCACTTGTTAAAAATGATGTTTGGAGATAGACTTATTGACATGGAAAGATAATTACCATAAGTTGTTAAGCAAAAAACCTTACAGTATACATAACCCGATTTTATTTCCTAAAGAAAAGTGGATGTATGTATATACACCTGTATATATATATAACATGTATATATTTCCATGGGATAAAGTACAGAAAGATACATGTCACTATATTATTTATTTATGCAATCAATATGTTGTTAGTGGTGTAATAAGAATCAGTGGAAAGAGATACAGTGACAATTATATGCACCTCCCTCCAACCCCTTGAAGAAGAGACCAGGCCCTTTGGCAGCAGCTGTTCCCTCTGAGGCTTCCGCCCTCCCCTCAGGCTGAGGAGTACTCTTCTCAGGAGGGCTTCCACCCTGTTCCCAGGGCAAGTCCTCCCCCATGCACTCCTCTGAGCTTTTCATGGGAAAAGCTGGTCTGTCTGTACTCAACCAAGACTGCTATTCATCTCTCAGGTTTAGACCAGTGGAGGGTGCACCCAGCGGCGTCAACTGGCCTTTTGCTGTCATGAAATATTACTGTTTTACACTCACAAATAAAAGTTAGCAGCATTTCATTGCTGTGCGGTGTGAAATTAGACCTCCTAACCAGCTGGATGCAACAGCCTGGCTCAGAAATGGTGGTGACTGCTAGTGTTCGTGGTTCAATTCAATTAGGCATATTTTTTCCTCCTCTCTGGTGAAAGGGGTAGTCAAGATGAATGCCTCGCAAACTTCTGAAATATGTACTTGTATAAAAGAACTATTAAAGTAGAGTAACATCTCTATGATCTTTGAACTGAGCCGTCATTCTGCCATTATTGATGTAGCTGCTTTAAGCCGTCTAATTAAAATCGGAGTGACAGATTTGTTATTGAAAATCTGAAACCCAGCTCACATCCCGTACAGCACATCTGAGCGGGGTATATATCTGCTGTTTTGATGGGCTCTCAAAATTGCTAAGCTGTGCCGGGTGCCAAAAGGAATTCAATAAATCTTTTATTTTCTTACCAAGCTACTCTCATTAGTCTTTTCAATAATAGCACTAGTGGGTATCAACTTCACTTCTCCAAAATAAATTAAGTGTGTCCATTAGGCTTGTAATTATAGCAGCAGATATGAGTTTGTTCTGCTACAAAGAGATGGCCAGGCTGATAGAGCCAAGAGCTCTCCTCTCCGCCCTTAATGTTTCAAACATGGCTTTGTGCATAAAACGTGGATCTCATATCTGGGTTGGGGACGTGTGGCCTATCAAGGTTTTGTCATCCAAACTGACAGTCTCTCTCCCCTCTTGGTTCTGAGCACGAGGTATCCAGTGGTGTGAATTCTGACCAAAAGCTGGTTACAGCAAGCAGCCCGCAGTTCAGAGCCTGCAAAACACACCGCAGAAACCGCGGAGTAGGAGAACATGACAGAAGGCTGCGTTATCTGAAAATTTAGCTAATTTTTTTTTTTTAAACTAGCAGGAGCCATCTGTCATGGTTATTCACATTCAACGGCTAGATTGAACGGAAGGCATTGCTGAGCGATTAAGCAAATTCTCTCAAAATATTTTCATACCTTTCCCTCTTGTCAGAAGCTTTTTTTTTTTTCCTTCACCAAAGATGTCATCCAAGTGTTGTGGGGTTTTTTTGTGTGTGTGTTTGGGGGCGTTGGTTGTTTTTTTGTTTTGTGTTTTGTTTTTTGAGTTTCTGTCTTTTATGCCACAGGGAAACCTTGTTATTCTGTTGGTATTAAAGAACAGGGCGGGATGCAAGCAGATGAGTGTGTGCTGTACAAAGTTGGTTCTGGGCTTCTGGGTCATTGACCCAGAGTAATTCCCAGGCCTGACTGAGATGCCTGGGTGTTCTAACTTAATCCATAAGAGATTTCTTCAGAGGTTGGCAGAGGGGATCATTTTAGCAGAGCCACACAACCCCCATCCATCGTGCCCAGAAAAGCAGGCAGCAAATACTGGGCAGAAAAAATGAGCAAGGGGTCAGAAACCTGTATTTCCTGCAAGAATCTACCACTGTTTTCTTGTCATTCATTATTTTCCCACTTCCTTTCCGAATCTGGAAGAGAAGTTTCTGTTATTTCCTGTGTCATGAGTAGTCACGTAGATCTTAGAAGCTCTGTCCTCTTGAAGTGTGGAAATACGAAGTTTGAAAAGATATTTATATCTTCTAAAATATGTGTGCAAGGTAACCCCCTCCTCCCTTCTCACCTCCTCACTTCATTATTAAAACAGAAGAATTCACGTGTGGATGTGAAGGCAACTGGGTGTCATTTCCCTTTAAATAGTATAGAACATATGGGGGCAGGATTGCATTTGTCACAAATTGTCAAAATATTTTTTTTTAAGAAACCAAAATCTTCTAGGGATGGTTCCAAATGTGCCTGATTTCCCTGAGCAGTGAGCAGCGCGACCTTTACATTAGCAGATATATTTATAAATACACATATGGCCCGTCAGGACCTGATTGGCTACTGATCCGCTGAGCCAGCGACACAATTATGATGTATCACCTACATGCGGTTTAAGTTGTGTGTTTTATTCTTAAAGTTACTAATCTACTTTAGCAGTTCCCACATACAGTCACCTAATTTATCTGTGCTCATTGACAGCTGCAATTTGTTGATGCAGGCTGTGGAAACAGAGAGGTTTGGAGGGTCTTGATGTTTTTTCTGGGATCATCACATCACTATAGCTTTGTCTCCTTTTGAATCCATGAGATTTGTCAAGATGGACAAGAACCAGGGCCATAAAAGCCAAATGAGTTGATTTGGAAGAGTGTAGGTAAAAACCTGAAATGTAAAAAACAAACAAAAAACCTGAAATGTTACTTAGATTCTAGTTTATTTTAGGCACTTGGAGAATGTTTAAACACCTGTAAAATGCTTTGAGATTTTCAAAAAAGAGATGCACCAGGGATGCCTGGAATGTCTGCTTTTGGCTCAGGTCATGATCTGAGCCTGCTTCTCCCTCTGTATGTGTCTCTGCCTCTCTCTGTGTGTCTCTCATGAATACATAACTAAAGTCTTTTTTTAAAAAAAAAAGGAGGGGATCCCTGGGTGGCGCAGCGGTTTAGCGCCTGCCTTTGGCCCAGGGCGCGATCCTGGAGACCCGGGATCGAATCCCACGTCGGCTCCCGGTGCATGGAGCCTGCTTCTCCCTCTGCCTGTGTCTCTGCCTCTCTCTCTCTCTCACCGTGTGCCTATCATAAACAAATAAAATTAAAAAAAAAAAAAGGATGCCCTGGAGATGCAAAAACAAAACAGAATGTCCCACCTGGAGGTCAGCTAGGTTCCAGAAAGTACCAAAGGTTGATGGTATTCTAAAATGTCAAGTGTCCCAAGGTTACCTTGACATTGCAGTAAGGACTCTGATGGAACAGGGTCCTGAAATTGTTAGGGGTATTTTTTAGGTTTTCCAGTCTTTTAAAACTGAATGCCCTCTTTTGAAGAGCATAAACCCCATTCCAGCCCTCCCCTCCCTTGCACTTGTTTTGTGCTTCCCTCCTCTGACTGTTCTCTCCCTCTCCTGTTGAGAATCTGCTTGGCAGCTGGGTTAGAACAGGCTTATCTCCACCATCCAGGAAGATTTTGTAGAGCTGGACTCGCCAAGGTTTGTGTTACAAGCATGAAAGCGATCTCTCTGAATTCAGAATGTAAGATTATAATATCTAATGCCCTCTTTCAAGCGACACTGCAACCCCAGGACATTCTAACCTTCCCTGCACCTCCACCCACGGCAGCTGAGGATCCCTGATTCAGGAGGCTTTGCTCCTCCTCCTTTCTCATCCTCTGTGTGCCTTGTCATGTTTTCTGCCTGCCACCTCTTCTTTCCCTTTCTTCTCTTCCTTTTTCATGTTAACATTTCTGGGTGCTTTTTTGATTCCTGAATATTCACCTTTCTCTAGCTGATGACATTAAAAGACATTTCCCCCTACACTAAAACGATGAAATTGCCTGAGTCAACTGTATACTTTTGCAACTGGGTTCATTTCTTTTTCAGTTTCACAGGCTCTGTGAATTGTGTAAATAGGGACCTTAATTTCCCTTCAGCTACAATCTATAGTCTTTAACACTTCAAGGTGGAAGAAACATAGGAACACCGTTCTTTTAAACATGTAGTAGTTTCATTGTGAATTGCCCACATGTTCTCTGCCCTCTGAAAGATAGAGCCAGTGCTTTCTCTGAAGACACAAGTGGAGTTGCCTGACTTTTAGAGAATAGGAAGGAGGCCACATGTGTCCGAAGGAAGGTTTCCTAGCCCTACTGAGTGCCTCAGCTGCATTAAAATCACTATGAAAGAGAAGTGTCAAATGGAGCAGAGATTCTTTATGGAAGTAACTACTTTTTCATGCATGTAGACAAGGTAATCCAGAAGCTTCAACTGAATAGAAGCAGCACCCCACTGTTGGCTGGCTATGCATCAGAGGGAAAGTTTGGATCCAGAAATGAATTAGTAAAGAAGAAAAAAGGTGAAATTAAACCATGGTCCCTTCATATTCATCAATTTATTGAGTGCAGTAGAAATCATTCATTAATTTTTTCAAACCCAGTTCTCGACCTTCCACTGTATGTAATTCATAAAATTTCATGTCGAGAAAGAAAGAAAAAAAAAAGGTGTAAATCCAGAACTCTTTAGTCTGTTTTCATGTATGGCAGGGAAGGTCTTGAAGAGCTTTACACATCTCACTTGCAAAACAAAGTAGAAATGAGTGAGAATTTGTACCATATGTCCACTTATTTTTCGCACTTACAGGAATCACAAATGATCTGAGTTCATAAAATGTTGATTTTTATAAGAAGCTTCTTTTCTGTTAAGAAATCTCACCTAGAGGTCCATGAGGCTGGAGACGGATTAGAATCAAAATCCTCGTTAGCTTTCAATAGGGAAGTAAACATGTAAAAGTTTAAAAAATAAATTAAAAAATAAAATATTAAAAACTCCCCCTTCTTTATGACATAGTTGAAATAGTGTATATTTTTGAAGCTGTTCTTCCCTAACTCTCATTTTATTTTTTAACTATTATGTGGAGGTCACCTTTTTTTTTTTCTAAGATTTTATTTATTTATTCATGAGAGACAGAGAGAGAGGGGCAGAGACACAGGCAGAGGGAGAAGCAGGCTCCATGCAGGGAGCCCAGTGTGGGACTCGATCCTGGGACTCCAGGATCACGCCCTGGGCCAAAGTCAGGCGCTAAATTGCTGAGCCACCCAGGGATCCCTGGAGGTCACCTTCTTGTTTTGATACTCTTACATTATCAGAGATATTTATTGCTAGATACAATTTACCTCTCATTTTAAAATTTCCCAACAGTTTTATATAAAAATTGTCCCCTTAGTAAAGTATCATCGTAAGAGGAATAGGTGAGGATTAGCATGGTCAATAAGAACAGGTGTAAATTAATTTGCATAATAAAAAAACCTGGCCTTGCCCAGTGAGAGATCCCCTTTGCCTTTGGGTTCTGGGAGGTAATATATGTCATACTTGATAGAAGTGTCTTTTTTAGAGTGGTAGGTGGCCACATTGGACCTTATGGTAGACTAGCCATGCCAGGAAGACCAACCATGCAATTCAGGACAAGGGCTTTGGGTCTTGTGATATCCATAAGCCTGGTGGCTGAGATCAATCATGAGAACAGCCAATCAATCATGCCTACAGAATGGAGCCCCAGTAAAAACTCTGGACACCAAAGCTCAGGTGACCAAGATGGTGATATTCCAACACGTATTGTGTTGTATCAACGCAGGGAGGGTAATGCATGTATTCTGAGAACAGCAGAAGTTTTCGTATTTGGAACCCTCTCAGGCTCTTCCCTATATCTGTCTTTCCCTTGGATGATTTTCATCTGTATTCATTCTCTTAATGATCCATAACCATGAGTATAATAGCTTTCAGTGAGTTCTCTGGGTCCATCCAGCAAATTATCAAACCTGGGGATGGTTCTTGAGAACATTCTAAACTTACAGATAGTATCAGAAGTGAGGACAGTCTTGTGGAGGACTATGCCCTCAAACTTTGCAGTTTAGTTAATGTGCATTTACTGTCAGAAGCAGGAATTCTCCAGAACAACCCTGACTTACTGAAGCATGTGTCTTGGGAAGAATTATTATAATACAAAATCAGAATCTGCTTTTCTAGGAGTGAAATCTCTCTTAAATCATTTTTTAAAGATTTATTTATTTATTTATTTATTATTTATTTGAGAGAGAGCACGTGCGGGAGGTGGAGTACAGGGAGAAAGAGTCTCAAACAGACCCCACACTAGGCTCGGAGCCCAATGGCGGGCTCCATCTCATGACCCTGAGATCACGACCCTGAAATCACAACCTGACTTAAAACCAAGAG
Organism: Nyctereutes procyonoides; assembly: GCF_905146905.1. NCBI lineage: Eukaryota > Metazoa > Chordata > Mammalia > Carnivora > Canidae > Nyctereutes > Nyctereutes procyonoides. The sequence goes on along the minus strand of NW_026575146.1, from coordinate 58,881,205 downwards.
TTGGACACTTAACCAACTGTGCCACCCAGGCGCCCCTCTCTTAAGTCATTTTTGAAACAAGTTGAGTAATAAATAAATACAAATATGCTTACCAATTCTAGGAAAGTATAAGGGAGAAGTTAAACTCACAGGTGAGAAGAATATTCTAATAGTAATATAACCTTAAGTCCTAAGGTCTCCTTCCCTGCCATGTTTCATGTTATTCAACAAAGGAAGAATGCTTAAAGGTAGCTCATCTGCTACGTGACTAACCCCATGATAATATCCATGAAGTATCAGATAGGAAAACTTTAGTCCAGAGACTAGAAATAAAGACACTAGGAGGATAAAACAGTAAACTGCAATGTTCATATCTTTTTAAGAGACTGATTCAGACAACTCCTCTTGAAAAGATAATTTTGTGATCGTTTTAATTTTTAAAACTTCATTTTAAATAAAACCTGTTTAGAAAATCCCACGACAATTTGCTAAATTTGATAATAGCATTGTAGTTATGTAACAAAATATGTATATAATTTTAAGATGCACACTGAATTATGTGGGAGTGAAATGGCAAGTTATATGGGATTTACAGTAAAACATATTAGAAATACAAAGAGGTAGGTGAAGCATATGTGGAAAATTTTAATAATTGTTGGGTGAAGGCAATTGGGGGTTCATCACCCTGTTCTTTCTACCTTCATCTAAGATTACAGTTTTTCGTAATAAATTATTTTCAAGTATTTTTTTAAAAATTGGAAATCTGCTGCCCCCAAATACTGAGAAAGAAGCTCTGATTTCTTGGGGAGCCACCAGAGTTATCTGTAACATGGCCTGAAGAAGCTAACATTCCCTCCAGAATTGAGCAGCTATATTCTGTGCCTCTTGTCCACAGGGTCCAGACATAACCAATAACAAGAGTGTAGAACGAGGGAAGTTCCATTAGAGGATTAGAGAATTGGGGTGGTTTGTTATAGGCACAAATTTCATCCTAAAACAGGGAACAGTCTTAAGCCCTCAAAGCCATGGTGGGGACAGGGGAGAAAATGGAGCTGTATCCAGTTTCATCCTTCCCAAATCAGGCACTACTCCTCAAAACCAATTTCTTGTTTGCTTTCTCTCTCCCTTCCTCCCTCCTCCTTTCCTTTCTTTTTCTTTCTCATCCTTCCTTTTTTTCTGTCTTCTTTCTTTCTTTCTTTCTTTCTTTCTTTCTTTCTTTCTTCTTTTCTTCTTTCTTCTTTCTCTTTCTTTCCATCCCTCCCTTCTTTCCTTCCTTTCACAACTAATGTGCTAGTCCAATGTTCCATAAGCGAACACCCCTCTCACTCCAGTCTAGATAGGAAAGCAAGTGGAAATATGAAACGTTACCCCCCTACACTGTACTACATGAAACTTAAGTGCCCTAATACATCTCTGCTGTACCACAGATAGCAGGAAACAGGAGTGTGCCTGCTTCTCAAGTGTGTTCCTGGCTGCAAACAGGTGCCACTCCAAACAGTGGAATCCTCTCTGCCCGCTGTGCTGTCTTCAGTGGCCAACACCGACCTGAACGAGGAGGGTGAGGTGTGTATGCATCAGCTTATCTCCTTCCAACTCTGGGAAGGCAGCAAAATTCAAAAATGCAGTGTGATTTAACTACTGGAGCTAAATACTCAAATACAAGACAATTCTTTTCGAAGAACTGTTATTACAGGCTGAAATGTAAATACCCCACATAGGAAAGTTGCAGTGGGCCCATCAGATAACTGTATGTCTACCACGTTCCTGTGTGTACTGCAAATTAATTTATTGTTTTTAGACCCAGCCTTTATCCTGGCTGTCGTGGTGCCCATAGGATCCAGGCATGTTGGTTGTGTCTGCGTCTTAATTGTGTGATAGATCTCTTTTTATTCCCCTTCCTCTCTTCTTCTCACAAACCTGTTATTAGTCTCCCCAAATGGCTTATTTAGAATCATCTCATTTCGGAGGAATGCTATTTTTAGGTGCAAATGATGACTGCATAGAAATCGGATAATGACTCCTTTTTTAAGTGCTAGGTCAGTTTTATCGTGAACCAGTCTTGCTTTGTGTCAATGGCACCATTAAAACACAAAATGGGATTCAGCCTCAAACTCCTTCTGAGGTAGGTGACATCAGACAGGAAATGCTTAGTGTGGAGCGAAAATGTCCTCATTTTAAGAGGAGTAACATGGCTCCTTTGACATGCCGCTATTCTTCAGTGAGGACGGAAACCAGAAGGCTTCCCTCCCCTCTCCATTTTGTAAAAAATTTTACTGCAAAACACCAAGGCCATACGGCTAGGCAAATACAGCCAACTTTGATCTCTGAACCTACTTTGAATTCATGCTTGTCTTCCCTTCAATCCTTCTTTCATTGCTGGCGCTGCGGTAGAGCGGTTGCTCCTAAGTGTTCTCAGACGTTCAAAAAAAGGTGTACTGAGGAGAGTAGGGGTTTTATGTGCATTTCTGTGATGAAGGCAGTCTCATTCTCTGCTCCTATAAATAACCTTGGAAAACCATGCTCTAGGATAGAGGTTTCTCAACCTAAGGACTGCTGACATTTTGGGTTGGTTAATTCTTAGGTTGGGGGTCCTGTCCTGTGTGTTACCAGCATCCCTAGCTTCTTCCCACTGGGTGCCAGCTGTGTCCCCACTGCCTCCCATATCCACACAGACTCTTTTGTGACAACTTAAAAATGTCTCCAGACATCGACAGGTGTTTCCTCGGAAGTAAAATGGCCCCTGGTTAAGAATCATTGCTCTGCGCTAGAATACTGGTGGTCTCTTATTGCTAAATTTTGAAACAAAATGGCTATGGCAGGCTTTAAGGTTGATCAAATTGTGATTTCTTCTCCAAATAATGCATTTGTTTTCCCAAGTTGACTAGGAAAGGGAAAAATTTGCATTTTGGACTCCATGTTCCATGAATTAGCAGAATTTTCTGTCAAAGAAGAATCAAAACTATCTTCTCATAATATAAGGACTAGAAAATCAAATTACCTTTGCATTTTTCACTACTAAAATATCTTATTTATAATCATTTTAGTCCCAAATCTTTACCAGCATCAGTGAAACAGCAAAGGTCTTATTTACTCTCTGCTTTAGGAAATCTCTGAGCTTAGGTAAAAGGATCTGTGCCAGATACTTGGCGGTTATATATGTGTATCAGCTCTGAAAACCACCCTTAATAATTGTTTTCAAATTACCTTATGTGCCAACTTTTTGCAGTTAAGCAGAGAGGAAGGCTGAACCCGAATTGCCGACTTCCTGATTGAGAGTGAGGGTGTGTCGGTGCAGTGCACGTTATTCATGTGGAAGACAAACCTACTCTACAATTCTAAATAAAATATTCCATCATAGGTAGCATTTATCCACCAAGTCCTAAGGCATGTCTTGAAACAGGAAATAACAGAGTCAATGTTAAGCCCCTCGCCGAGATTCCTTCTCTGAAAGTGGACTCTAAAAATATCTCTTCTCAAATTTTACTCAATTTCTGGAGAGAGAGGGGCTCATTGCCTGACTTTCCAGTTGTGATGAGTGACTCTGAAAACAACCATTCAAGCTTCTAACAAAGCAGACATGGAACTTAAAAACAAAGGGCCCAAGTTATTTTGGTTAATTCATACACAGCAGCTCAGGAGTCTTTCACAGTCATTCTGTTTGGTTGGGAAGAAGAGATCTCTAGAGTCAAAGAGCTGTCCTGGCCTTTCAGGAGCTTCAGCACAGCTAAAAAGCACCATTGGCTTTAAGCACCAATCACATAAATGCTCTATAGGTCTTGAGATCCCTGCTTTCGTGGCATTGATTCTGATTGCCTATGTCGATTCCAATCAAGTCAACAAATCCCTGTGCATCTGATATGTTCAAGACCCAAAGAAGATGTACTTTGGGTGGAAACAGTGAGCATTGATAAATCCTTTTCCCAGACCTGTTCTTCTTTGGAGATATTTCTTATCCAGTGTATAGAGTATGCAGAGTCTGCTCACTTTTGAACTTCTGTATTCCTAACCTGAATGTGGATTCTAAGCAACCTTTTATTCAAAGAAAGAATAACAGATTGAACAAGAGATTGATATTCCAGCCTTCTGAGTCTTCACTTTGTGCTGACAAATTAATCGTCTGTTTTACTTTCTTTGAACAGTGAGGCTCTATTCAGCTTGCCGGGTCACATGCATTTCTTTGCTCTATATCTTGGTGACAAAGGGAGCCTAGGGGTAAAAATGAACCCAGAGATGAGTCAAAAGTTTGGCTTGAGTTGTGTGACTCAAACATGAACAAGTCATTGGTCTTGACAGCCTGTCCTGTGACACAATGGAAAAGACCTGTGGCAAGCCATGTTGATGGAGCCCTAACACATTTTCCAAGGATGTTTTGTCTCTAGACTCTGTGGAGTCATTTTTAAATTTGCTCACTCACTCGCATTTAAATTTTACCCAGACAGCCCAGTCTAAATCCCAGTGGAAGGAATAACTGCTTCAGTACACCAAACGTATTTGGTAATTCAGACTTTCTTCCCTGAAATTAAATATTCAGTTTCTCTTACAAACCAGGATGAAATGTTCTATTTCTTGGTCTAGGTGGTGGTTACATGAGTGTGTTCAATTCACAATAACTAATCGAGCTGTACACATGCCATTTATGTGTTTTTTTCTGGATATAATACTTAAAAGCTTTATTTTAAAAAGAATAATGATGAAATTGACAGGAATAACAAGAATCATAAAAGGGGGAAAAAAACTTACCCGTGGGAAAAAAATAGAACCACGGCACTTTGGTGAGACTTCCACGTGCATTTGTGTAGTTTCATCAAACATCTTTGCAAATGTACCTGTGAAGCATTTATATAGGAGACTTATCACACAAATATGTATTTTTCATATATGCATATAGTCACAGTTTCATTTTGTGAGGCTGAAAATGGTATTTCCTTTTTAAAAAATTTTTTCTTTGTTGTTCTACTGATAAGTTTTCTGTCCTAATGAATTAGACAACAAGGAGTAGTATTGAGACTAGTGCTGTTGGACTGTCTCTCATTCCATCAGCGTCCCACAGTGAGTCTAAGCATTGACCCTATTCCCCTGCCCCACTCACTTAGGAAAACTTAGAGAGCCAATGAAGATGAGGCTTTGTCCCAAACATCGGGCTACTCCTGTGGCCTGATAAAATCATAGTGTTGACATCTTCATTCCCTTACACCAGCACTGTGAATTTGAAATCCAGTGCTGAAACCTAAGTTCTAATCCAGGGGTCTCCATAATCCACATAATATTTTAGTTCACCCATTTGGTAAAACCATATTAATTTATATTTATGGTGGAGAGGGAGGGAGGAAGGGAGAAGGAAGCTAATCTTAAAAATAGAAAACATAACTGTGCCTTTCAAAGATAGCATTTATGGCATTTTTCTTTTCAAACAGGAAAACAGTGTTTGATCATAACAATGGAGAAAGTGACTTCCTCACCTCCTGCCCCCCCAGTAACACTTGCCCTTTAAGTAGTAAGTGTTAACAGTTTGCTGTGTGTCTCTCTGTACATTCTTGGTGGTTATAGAAACATACAAACATGCACATATATGACTTTTTTCTTTTTTTATTATAAAAATAGGATCATACCATATTCATTTCTCAGCACATTGCTTTTCTCTTTCAGCAGTATGTTATGGACACTCCTTCTCTTCCATTCATGTAGCCTGTTTTTCTGCACCTATAACACATCAAGGAATAAACACACTGGTACATTTATTCTTAAATACTAATATTGGTATTTCAGTAGCATAGAGCACTTTTAAAGAAAAGACTTAAAGAACTATTTTTAGATGTATTCTGGTAACTGAAGGGAGTTAGCCAGGTGCCGGCAGACAGAGATCTGTACCAGGCATCTTTGCTAAATGCCCAAGAAGAATTGCACATACTGTATAAATTGTGTACCAGGGCACCAGAGTGGCTCAGTTGGTTGAGCATCTGACTCTTGATTTCAGCTCAGGTCATGATCTCAGGATCCTGGGATTGAGCCCTCCATCAGGCTCCGTGCTCAGTGTGTAGCCTTCTGGGGATTCTCTCTCTTCTATCTGCCCCTACCCTCTCACTTTCTCTCAAATAAATAAATAAAATCTTTTTAAAAATCGTGTACCTGATTGAAGAGTCCTCAAGATGTCACTTTTTTTTTTTTTTTTTTTTTTTGCAGAAAGTAGATTAGAGGTTTCCTCAGGGTAGAGAGTAGAAACAAAGACTAACCATACATGGGCCCTGAGAACCTCACTGGGATGGGAACAGTGTTCTAAAACTGGATTATGGTGAGCTGCACAACTCAGAAATTTTACTACATTTCATATACCAGCAACTTTGAAAATGGGTGAATTTTATGGTAGTAAGTTATACCCCAGTAAAGTTGTTTAAAGGGGTAAATTTTGGGGCAGTCTGGGTGGTTCAGCGGTTTAGCGCCTGCCTTCGGCCCAGGGCGTGATCCTGGAGACCTGGGATCAAGTCCCACATCGGGCTCCCTGCATGAAGCCTGCTTCTCCCTCTGCCTGTGTCTCTGCCTCTCTCTCTCTCTCTCTCTCTCTCTCTCTCTCTGTGTGTGTGTGTGTGTGTGTCTCATGAGTAAATAAATAAAGTCTTTAAAAAAAAGGGGGGGTAAATTTTTAAAGTAGTTCATGGAACATTTTTTCCCTGTATCATTTAGAATTATCTGAGAAAAAAGTTTTGCTTCAATAAAGCCAATTTCAGTCCACTAGTACCTGCTTAGTTTATTACCACCCCAGAATTTTTGGAATTTGCTTGATAAATGTTTTTCTGCATTTAATTAAATAAACTTTTTGCTCCTGTCAATTACAAGAGTCATTTCCCAGGGTGGCACTGAAGATAGTTGTGATCTTATTTAGACACTGGTGAATTTTTTCAGTCCTGATAAGGCTTTCACTTAACTATTATACACTAAGCACCAACTGTGTGCCAGGGACTGCTCGAGTCATCCAGGATATATATGTGTCCAAGATATATATGTGTCAAAATTCCCTGCCCTCTTGGAGCTAATACTCTAGCTTAAAGTCTAAGAAAGGAGAAAAGGCCACAAGTTCATATTTGAAGCAGGGCTTCCCAAACAAATTACCTGCATTTCTCTTAATGTGCGGATTCTGGTTCCATAGGGATGGGGTCAGGAATTCTGAATTTTTACCAAGCAGTCAGGTGATGCTGATGCTGCTGGTCTGAAGACCACATTTTGAGGAAGAAGGCTTTAACATACAATGCCGAGTATGTACATAGCGGTCACGGCTGTATGAGGTTGTGATGTATTTCCTACTGTGTTCTCCTCGATACCCTCCATTTCCTGCACAGATGGGAGTGGGAGTGTTGGTAGCCAGTAGCTCTTGGTTATTATCTGGTACCTATCTGGTACCTCCTCAGCCTGTCCTTTGCTGGAGGAGAGCTTGTGTTGCCCACTGCAAAGGATAGAAGCATAGGTGGTCTTGGAAGTAGCATCTTCTGGCTACCCCTTTCCACTGCACTGGCTTTCCCATCTGCATGTTTGGTCTGGAGGTTAGGAAGCTTGAATTTTTCTACATATTTTTTTAAAGATTTTATTTATTCATGAGAGAGACAGAGAGAGAGAAAGAAAGAGAGAGGCAGAGACATAGGCAGAGAGAGAAGCAGGCTCCTCGCAAGGAGCCCAGGATCACACTCTAAGCCGAAGGCAAGCACTCAACCACTGAACCACCCAGGCATCCCTGTACATATTTTTTATAGCTCTTGTCTAGACTCTTGATGATTAAAACATAGCATAAGAGCAAAAGTTACAAACTAATGGGTTATAGCGATTGAATTAGGAAAGGAAATTAATATATGTTTTTTATTGAAGTATAGTTGGCATACAATGCTATATTAATTTCAGGTATACAATATAGTGATTTGACAATTCTATATGTTATGCTATGCTCATCACAATAAGTGTCATTAACTTCTGTGACTATACAACGTTATTACCATATTATTGACTGTGTTCCCTATGCTGTACTTTTTTATCCCTGTGACTTATTTATTTTGTAACTGCTAGTTTGTATCTCTGAACACTCTTCACCTGTATCACCCAGCCACCTGTCCCCTCACCTCTTCCAATTACCAGTTTGTTTTCTGTATTTATGATTCCATTTCTGGTGTTTATTCATTTTGTTTTTAGAATCCACATAAAAGTGAAATCATCTGGTTATTTTTCTTCCTCTGTTTGACTTATTTCACTTAGCATGGTACCCTCTAGGCCCATCCATGTTGTCACAAGATTTTATTCCTTTTTTAGAGCAGAGTAATATTCTGGTGTGTGTGTGTATGTGTCTGTGTATATGTTCATATGTGTATACACACCATATCTTATTTATTCATCTATCAGTGGACATTTGGGTTTCTTCCATATCTTGACTACTGTAAGTAATGCTATAATAAACATAGGACTTTATCGTTTTGAATTGGTGTCCTTGTTTCCTTTGGTTAAATACCCAATAGTGGAATTACTGGATCATATGGTGTTTCTGTTTTTAATTTTTTGAGGAACCTCCACACTGTTTTCCACAATGGCTACACCAGTTTGCATTCCCATCAACAGTGCATGAGGGTTTCTTTTTCTCCACATTCTTGCAAATACTTGTTATTTCATGCCTTTTTGATTCACCATTCTTACAGGTGTCAGGTGATATCTCATTGTGGTTTTGATTTGCATTTCCCTGGCTGTTGAGTGATGTTGAGTGTCTTTTCATATATCTATTGATTATTTGTATATCTTCTTTGGGGAAATATCCATTCAGGTCTTCTGCCCATTTTTAATTGGATTATTTGGTTTCTTAGTGTTAAGTGTAGAAACTCTTTACATATTGTGGATATTAGCATCTTATCAATTCTATAATTTGTAAATGTCTTCTCCCATTCAGTAGTTAGCCTTTCTATTTTGCTGATGGTTTCATTTGCTGTGCTAAAACTTTTTTATTTTGGTGTAGTCTCAATAGTTTATTTTTGCTTTTGTTGCCCTTGCCTGAAAGGACATATCTAGAAAAATACTGCTAAGGCCAATGTCCAAAGATTGTTACTTGTGTTTCCTTTTAGGAGTTTTATGGTGTTAGGTCTCACACGTAATCCATTTTGACTTTATTTTTGTGTGTAGTGTTAAGAAAGCGGTCCAGTTTCATTCTTTTGCATATAGCTGTCCAGTTTTCCCAACACTATTTGTTGAAGAGACTTTTTTTCCCCACTGTATAGTCTTACCTCCTTTTTTGTACATTAATTGACCATATGAGTTTATTTATGGTCTGTCTGTCCTCTTCTATTGATCTGTATGTCTGTTTTTGTGCCAGTACCATACTCTTTTTGATCACTACAGCTTTGTGGTATATCATGAAATCTGAGATTGTTATACCTCCAAGTTTGTTCTTCTTTCTCAAGATTGCTCTGGCTGCTCAGGGTCTTTTCTGGTTCTATACACATTTTAGGATTATTCTAGTTTTGTGAAAAATATTATTGGTATTTTGATAAGGATCTATTGAATCTGTTGAATACTTTGGGTAGTATAGACATTTTCACAGTATTAGTTCTCCAGTCTATGAGTATGGTATATGTTTCCATTTGTTTGTGTAATTTTCAGTTTCTTTCTCAGTGTTTTATAATTTTCAGAGTAAAGGTCTTTTACCTCCTTGGTTGGATTTATTTATTCCTAGGTATTTTATTCTTTTTGGTGCAGTTGTAAGTGGGATTTTCTTAATTTCTCTTTCTGTTACTGTATTGTTAATGTATAGAAATGCAATAGATTTCCATATATTAATTTTGTATCCTGCAAATTTACTTAATTCATTTATTCTAATAGTTTTTGGTGGAATCTTTAGGATTTCTATATTATCATCTGCAAATAGTGACAGTTCACTACTTCCTTACCAATTTGGATGCCTTCTTTTTCCATGTGTGATAGCTGTGGCTACGACTTCTGGTACTGTGTTGAATAAAAGTGATGAGAGTGGACCTCCTCATCTTATTCCTGATCTTAGAGGAAAAGCTTCCAGTTTTTCATCATTGAGTATAATATTAGCTGTGAATTTTTCGTATATGGCCTTTATTGTGTTAAGATGTGAGGAAACTAATTTTTTTTAGTGTATACTATTTACCATTAAGCATTCTGTGATGCTTAAAACTTAGGAAGGATTTATTATTATCTTCCATTTCAACTGTGAAAACTGTTGCCCTCAGGGTATTTTGCTGATTTTTAAAAAATTTGTTTAAGATCACATGAGATGCAGTTAGCAGGACTAAGATTAGAGGAACAGAATTATTTGTATCTGACTTCTAAATGGGAACAAAGCCCTGAGCCTTACTACCCTCCTGGAGAGTTCTTAGTTGAGGAAAGTTTCTGGTCTCTTAAGATCTCCAACAATTGTTAAAACTTTTAAAGTTGAAGGACCATAATTTCCTTAAAAAACATGACTTCACCCTCATAACCTGCTACCACCCTGAAATTCTGAAAATACCAGGGCCTTGACATTGTCTATTATAAATCATTTCACCTGATAACCTTTTGTGGAGACAAAATATGAAAAGATGCTGTTCTTGTCTCTTGTTCTTTTCAGATATCCCAACCTGACAGGCAAGGTATGTTCTAGACATAGGCAACTTTGGAAATGTAGAAACATCATCTGTTGAAGAATAATTGATCCTTGTTAGATGCCTGATAATATTTTTGGCTAGTCATCTTTGGAACATCAGATTTAATTAAACATAGTCACTAATTAAAGTACAGAACATGTAAGTGAATTCCTGGGGAATTAGAAAAAGAAAATTTCAGATAATAAGCAGAATTCTCTTCCTATGTTCTCCCTGGGTTTGGGTGATTTTTCTTTTCTTTCTTTCTTTCTTTCTTTCTTTCTTTCTTTCTTTCTTTTTTTTTAATTTCTGACCTTTTGTCAAATGCGGTGCAAAGAAAATGTAATTAATGCAAGTGTTTTGTACGCCCAGTAATAGATTTTTTTCATTGAAACATAACCTTTATATGATGCTTCTGTTATTACTGGCCATCAGGTGAAAATTAAATGAGCTTGCTCTGAGCTTCAGATTTATCTTTCTGTCTACAAAAGACTATATGAGAGTCTGAGGAGATACGCAGCTTTTACTGATGATTCTGTAAATTAGTCCCATCAATCTGTGGTAAACACAATACATCCTCTCCTTGGAGCTAATGGCTGGAGCCGGCAGTAATACTTTGCAGCCCAACAGCCTCTCTGGGCCTTCTGCTTAGAAAACACTTCCAGCTACCAGAAACTTCTACCAGTTAGTGCACTGATGCCATTGTTGAATTAAGACGAGATGAGCCTGGCGGCCTGATGCAGTCCATGCACCTGCACAGATTGAAAAGGCTGCCCAGATTACCAGTGGGCTATCATGTGCGGCTCATCACAGCTTCATGGCGATAGGATTCAAAATGAAACCGAAACAGACTTCTAGGATACAGAAGGCCCTGCCATGCACTATCTCCAAAGGACGTGTTCTTTTCTGCTCTGTCCTGCAAACATTGTCCTTGGTTGTCTCCCCAAAGGACAGTCAGCATCCAGCCAAGCCTCACTACCATATCCTCAATCCAAGCTGCCAGAGATACCACTCTTTGCTTTCCTTGTGTTTCTGAAGCTGAGCCACAAAGCAGAGCTTGGCTCTTACGTGGATAGCCCTTCTGCCCTAGGGATGTGGAGCCTAGGACCGAGGAGAAAGCCCCCTCTAGTAGGCAGTCGGGCAGTCGGTGTTCCTCATATTCGATGTCTGTATGGGAGGGTGGTCCCAAGCACAGAGCTGCCTTTAACTCCGGCTGAGTCACTGAGGACTGGGAGATGGGATCGTACTTGGCCGACCACCAGAAAGTCTCTGGTTTCCTGCGATAACTCTGGCTTCATGGGGGTGCAGAGTCTGACCTCACATCTTCTGAGGCCCAGTGGCCCCGGCTCCGGCACCAGCAGGGCCAGCAGTGCTGTGGGAGCAGTCGTCACCCCACTGTTCTCGCACTCCCAGCTGCCAGTTTTGTGCACAGCTCCAGAAGTGCAGGGGATGTGTGAATGTGTCAAATTAATGAAAAACAAAGTTAAACATTTCAGAACCTGCAAAAGGGTTCAATTCCAGAAATGAGCAAAGGTTTGGGAAGAGCCTTATTTTTTTTTTTAGCGAGGTTTATTCATCCTCCATAGACACAAAAATAAGTCTAAAAGAACATGAATATTTGAGGCATTTGGCAACACGCAGACTCTGGCAACCTCTCCTTATTTATACCATGTAATTATGCTTGCCTTTCTATGTGTGTCCTTTTCATTATTGACCCTAACATGGTCTTTTGTGAAATTCCAGTTATTGATTAGCCCTAGCACCTCTAAAATGCAGCTTTTTATATACATCAATAAATATCTCTCTCTCTCTCTCTCTCTCTCTGTCTTTCTCCCTTTCTTAAATCACAGCAGATCTTGTTGGACATTTGGGGAGAAAACAACTTAAAATTCACATCCAGATCTTGGCTGCCAATTCAGGACTTTGTGACTCTGAGATTTGCCAAGTTTTTAGCTTACTCCTCGCTGAAAATGCAGAGTCTGGGGGTGGGGGATCCCTGTCGCTAGAGTGAAAATGGAGTGACATCATTAGAGCTCAGCTAAATCAGTGGTGCCCGTGAGATTCTGGCCTTCGTGGCTCCCTCCACCCGTTTCTGTCATCTCTTCCCTCTTTGCTGCTCCTCAGCAGGTCCTCAACCTGAGAGCAAACAAAAAAACTGCCCAGAGGCATGACATCAGTGCCCAGCTATGAACCCATCCAATTTGTTTAAATAAATATAAACAACCAAAAACTTAGCCTTGTTTCAAGACCTCTAATCCCTTTGCCAGTTGTACCCTTACAGTGTTCATTTTCATCAGGGGACTGGCATCCATTTTAAAAGGAGGGAATTAATATTTCTTGTGTTTCAGACAAGAAACTAATGAGGCCTGAGTGGGAGCATCAGGTATCTGCAGCTCTCCTTTGTCATTGACAAAAGTTATCCTTATGTCTGTTCCATGGTGTGACCAAGAAAATTTAGCTGCAGCCAAGTTATTCTAAGCTCAGTTATACTTAGGGTTGAATCTCCTTAAGGAGAGAAGACAGAGGTTCTTGGACAATGCTCTTTACATATTGCACACTTACATGGAGACTCATTGAGATCCTCACCTACCTGGGAAGGTTACTCTGGCTCACGTATTAAATGGTGTCCTCAAGCCAGAAAGAATTAATGCAGCTCTCATGCCGCCAGCTCTGCAGTCACTGCAGATCTCCTTGTGTGGTTTTGAAATTAATAAACTTGTTCTTACCTTTGTGTGATTGTGCAGAGATTTACATGTAGCCCCACTAAACCTGCCAACTCTGGCAAATGGTTCGTAACTAGTCTCAATATGGGTGAGCCCACAAAGTACCTCTTCAGAACAGAACACTATTTCCTCACAGCGAGTCTCCTTCTTTCTGTTGAATGTTGGCAACCTTGATTTTGGAATATTTTTGCATTTACAATCAAGAAACTTTCAAAGAATGTTATTCTGACTGGCTTATTAGGGAGCCATGATTTATGGCGTGTTTAATTCCACCTGACTTCCGTCGGGTGGTTGCATGGAGAGGACGTGGAATATGTTCGGGTTTTGTTCAAGCCCAAGAATAGCATATTTTTGGTCACATATCAGATTCAAGCCTGTATTCCAAACATTTATTCATTTTACTTGTTTATTTATATATATAGATACGGATTTCATAACACCAAAGTGATTAATACGTGGACTTTGAGACCTGGCCACTTATGGGATAGTTTCCACATTTTCTGGGGTCAAAAGGCCATTCGAGCCATGCAGTAAGAACACAGTTAGTTCTGATGAACCATTTACTTTCTTGTAATGCAAGAGCCTGTTTAGGGCGATCCTTGTGCTGCTGTCAGAGCAATGAGGGTCAGCAGTTGTGGTGACAAATTAGTTTTGACAAGCTTAATGACCCCAAAGAAGAAAAGTCTGTGGCTCTGATAGCAACTGGGGAATAATTGGTGAGCTCAGCCAAATGGGGAATGTGTTAAAATTCCCCAATTCTCTATGGCAGGCCAATTACACCATTCAGCAAAGGGGTGGAAGGTTGCCATCCACTTCTCCAGCCTTACAAAAGCATCAGCAGGCTATATTTCAATCAATTGAATTTGGTTTGGCGGGACATCAGGACATTGAAAGAAACAACTGGATCTTTCAACCTACGTTCGTACAAAAAACTTGGGCAAAGAGCAAAATGAGAATTTTTGTCAGGCACCAGTAGGTGCACCACAGGCTAGCTCTGCTCTCCTGCATCTGCCCAGAGTGGGTAGGCCACGTAAACAAGCATAGGTTCGGTACAGTGCATGATACCAGACTATCCGTCACAGCCCACCCAAACACAATCTTTTCATTAACTTATGCAACAAGAAATTTATTGTGACCTATACCATGTGTTGGGTCCAGTCTGGGAGTCAGGGAATAAGATAAACAAAGCAAGAAAAGATCTCTGCCTGCACGGAGACTACATTCTAATGGGTATGTAGGTGCAGGGTTAGAAAAATAAACCAACCGTATGATTCCGCAAGATGGCGGCAAGCACTATGGAGGAAATAATGTAGGGACCATGGCAAACATATTCATTTGCTAGGGGTTCCATAGCAAAGTGCCACCAACTGAGTGGCTCTGATAACAGAAATTTGTGTCTCACGTTTCTGGAGGCTACAAGAGTGAAATCAAGGCATCAGTAGGGCTAATTCCTTCTGAGAGCATGAGGGAAGAATTTGTTCCTGGCTTCTCATCTTGACTTACAGATGGCTATTCTCTCCCTGTCTTTTCACTTTGTCTTCCCTCCATGTGAGTCTCTATGTCGAAATTCCCCTTTTCTATGAGGAGGCCGGTTATAGTGAATGACTACCCGCACCCCTCACCCCCTGCCCCAGTGATCTCATGTTGATTTGATTACCTCTGTAAAGACCCCGTCTTCAGATGAAGTCACATTCTGAGCAATGGAGGGGTCAGGATCCCAACATGGAATTTTGAGGGCCGTGCAATTAAATTCATTGCATCAGATAAACCACTGAAGAGAAAGTGGTCAGGGAACATCCTAGAGCAAGTGATAGTAGAGTCTAGACCTGAGGAGAAGAAACCACTCCTGAGAAGAGGTGGAGGCCAGAGTTTGGGCAGAAGAAATGGCACGGGAAAGCCTTGGGGTGGAAAGGGCCTTTTGTGTCTTGGGGAGAGCAGCTATTTGTGAGGATGGTAGGCCCTGACGAGTCAGCCCCCAGATCGCACGGCCTTACTGGCCAGCCGACTGTGGAGAGGAATTGAATCTTATTGTGAGGATGGTAGGAAGCCGGTGGAGCTTTTTAGTCAGAAGAAGACACATGTTCTGCTTTTCATTTATAGAGTGCCTACTGCAAACAAAGCAATGTACCCCATGCAGAGTGGGGCCCACAGCTTTCCTGCAGTTTTTACCACAGCCTGTCCTGGCCCTCCTGCTCTGTTTGGAACTGGCATGGATTCTTGCTGCTCTCTCGTGGCCAGCTCCCACAGAACGTTGTCTGTTTTCCCACCTCTAGGCCTTTACCAGTGATCTTTCATCTGCCTAGATCTCCCGAAGTGCCTCCCATGCACACTGAATGCTTATTCATACCCTGACACCCCTCTCCAAACTTACTTCCTGAGTGCTGTCATCCCTCACTCACACAGCCCATGTCTCTCTTTAACCATATGCCATCTGGTTGCATCTGTTTGTTTATGTGCCGGGCGAGCTCTCCGAGGGCAGGGACCCCAGCCGCATTCACCATCATGCTCCGAGAGCCTACAGTACCCAGCCCCGAGCCTGAGCCCCACCCTGCTCATGAAAGAGTGACTGAATCACATGAAGGCCAGGGCCCTGCTCATAAGCAAAGAAGCCTAAGAACTCCTAGGCTAGTGGAATGGGATGGAAAGACTGAGGGGCCCTCTGTAGGCACATCTGTGCCAGACAGACTCACACCCCAGCCAGCATTACTTCTGGGCATTGCTGCTTCACTTCTCGGAGCCTCCTTTCGTTCACTAGTACAATGAGCCCAGGGATTCATGACTTTTTAAAAACAGAATTAATTTAGGAAACTTCTGTGACTGCATCTGGCCCATGGCCTGGCACAAACTAGTTCTTTTCCCCTCATCTTCAGAAAGCCTTCTTGATATTTATTACCTGTGGGGAAAAGCACATGGAGGCTTACAGAAACTCTGAACTGGGCATTGTTCACTTGAGGGCTTGGTGGCTGTATACCACAGATATTTACCTGCAAAAGATGTTTTTGGGAGACTGAGGATGGAAGGCTGTGTCATGACAACATTTGGTGGGAAATCAGAGATTTGGAGGAGTAAAGTAGCCTCAGCTTTCCATGACCGATCAGCTCTTTATGACGAACTTCAGGAGAATCACATTTACTGCCACAGAATATTACAGCACTGAATGTCCAACTCATTAACCATGACGATCCCTTTGTTTGGAGTTTCATTTTCCAGTCCCCAGTGGCTGCCTTTATGACATGCACATTCCAGGCAGAACATTGTGCACCGTCTTACAGCACCCAGAGTGCAAATCCTTGCATGGACCAGAGCAGGCAACATAAATGCTTAATTTTTAAGACTAAAGGAAACCGAAGAAGGAGAGATCCTTTATGCACCTGAGTTGGACTAGGGATGAGCATTAAAGAAAAGAAAGTCCACTAAGAGGTCTTTTGGTGCTGAGATTTCTTGGTCTATTTTCCAGAATGGTGATACACACACACACACATACACCAAGACATACACATATATGTGCCTAATTGCAAGGTTTTAAGTATGGCTTCTATTTAAAATCACTGTTCTCCTGTGTATGTTGCCTCTGGGGTGAGGATCCAATTTTCTATATCAGTGCTGCCCTGATGGTAGACCCTTAGGATGGAGGCTGGATCAGTCTCTTGGTTGACATGTCTGCAGTACGCAGATTCCATCTGGAGGTTCATCTTGAACTCCCTGTAGCTTGGTCCTTTGTTCCACGTGCAAACAGTGTCAGTGCCCACCTCGATAGCAATTTTTATAGTCTTCTTTTAAATGTGCTAATTATGAAGGTGAAAGCAAAGATATTAATTGGCTAGGCCACCAAACTGGAGAAGTGTGATTCAGTCCAAATACATCGACTACCGCATAAACAAGAACAGGTTTGATGTGTAGGCAGTGTAAAATACTCCCAGGCAAGGACTCCAAACCCACTGCTTGATAATGATTTTATCCTGCTTTTCCATGTGAGACCCCTAGGCCACACCTTCAAAGAGAGAACAGATATACAGATAAGGAGCCACTTTGAGATTTTCTTCCCATTCCGCAGCACGGTGGGAGGCAGGTGGCTTAGGGGCCTGGAAAAGATTTTTCAGGTTTTAGCTCCAACTGTGTATGCCGTGCTGTGAGTTCCAGGGCAGGTCCTCAGGATGGAGTTTTTAGATGATTCGCCAGGGAAGATGCAGGGGCTTTAATCAGCTCGTGCCTGTGCGTGTAGATTGTTTTGTTATTGATGTGCCTGAGAGGTGAGGCAGAAATATTCCCCTTTTTGGGGGGAGCTCTTGCCGTTTCAGTGATGCTGCGGAAGAAAAAGCCAGCCAAACACTAAATGTCCAGGGCGGTTAAAGCACGGTCAGCCCTCTTCTGTGCAAGGCTGTTTCTGTAATGGAATTACTCTTTCAGGGTTTATTCAGAGTTGGCTGAAGGAAGAAGCCAGTTTGTAATGAAAGGAGCAGAAAATATAACTGGTCCATGACATCAAAAAAGAAAGAAAGAAACAAAAAATTTCCACGTCATGTCTTTTGGTACCCTAAAGCTCGAAGTTAGATTCAGTGTGTTGAGTTACTTAAGAATGGGCTGAGAATCAGAATGATGTCTCCAAGCCCTCTGGCTTTCTGGGAAAGGGCTTTATTTGATGAGCCAAAAATATTCCGCTCAAGGGTTGGGTCTCCACAGAATTAGACAAAGGGCATCAAAGCCTGTTCCATGGTGATCTGAAGGCTTCTGTCCAGGACATTTCTGTTGATTTGGATACCAACTATAGTCTCAAACCCAGGGCACTTGCTTGTAACATTTTAATAGTTAGCCTGGATTTTTGGCAAGCTTTTGTTTAGTTTATTTTTCTCTAAGCTTGAGACCTAAGGAATTGAAATTTGAGAGCATTGTTGTGTCTTGGAACTTAAAAATTTTTAAAGCTATTGGAGGTGATTTTTTTCTTTCAAGTGCCACACTGAAAAATAGAATTTAACTTTTGTAAATGACTGTTGGGTAATGTCACCACAAGATTTTTTTTTTTCCCATGGACAGTGTATGCAGGTGGTTTGACTAGAGTTAAAGAAGTCTTTTCCTTTTTCTTGTTCTTTGTTTGTCTGTTTGTTGTTGTTTTGCTAAGTCTAGAGAACATAGATTGTAGTAGGAAATTTTCATGAGGGGAGCACACCATGGAATGGCCCTAGCCACTGATATGTGTGTTTGTACTACTGCATTCAAGTATTTCCTCTTTTCCATCACTGCACTTGGACTTCCCTTTGCTGATTATATTGACCCCTTCCTTTCCCTAGTTTTCCCTTTAAAAAAAAAAAAAAAAGTAAGCCTTATACTGAAGGTGGGGCTTGAACTCATGACCCTGAGATCAAGAGTCAAGTGTCTGCCTGACTAAGCCAGCCAGGTGCCCCTAGGCTTTGTTTACTTTACCTCTTAAGTAACTGAACTCGACAAGGGGATTTTTGAAGAACTAGACCTATTTATTATTCAGTCACCAGGTGACCAGTTTGTCCTGAAATAAAATTTATCAATTATTTTTTCGTATGGCTTTTGAATCCCCAAATGCTGGCAGATGAAATGAGATCTGAGTTGAGTGTGTCAGTCCTCACGACCATGTTGAGTAAGAATCTGTTCTGAGATCCCAGAAGCATCTTGGATATTTCCTGTTCTTTAATCTAATGCCAAACATAGCCACTGCTCCTGAGCCCCCTTCCATTGCTGGGATGCTTTTAAGTTTGTAAAATACTGTGTATATGTTATCTCTTTGAGCTTCAGGCCTGTCTCAGTGGCCGAAACTGCTTCTCGGGCACCGTGACACTTCTATCCCTGTGTCTTCCATGGAATGCAAGCACAGAGATTTTATTGACAAACTTTGGTTGAACTGCCTGCCTTTCCCTTTTCTTTTCTTTTCTTTTCTTTTCTTTTCTTTTCTTTTCTTTTCTTTTCTTTTCTTTTCTCTTTTCTTTTCTTTTCTCTTAAGCACAAAATGACCTTCAGCTTTCATGTTAAATCCTGAGAGAGACAGGCAGAGCACCGCATGTAGGAATGTCATGATCCAGGGTGGAAAGAACTGACTCCCACTCACGGTGCTCCCTCACTGCCCCGCTGACAGGCCATGGTTTCTGAGTCATCCCTCCATGTATGGTTCTACTTCCCGGGTCATTTTCATCTGATGCAGCTGCTGGCTTCAGATATTTGGGCTCTGTCCGCCCCCCCCGCCCCCCGCCTGTCCCCTTGTCCCCTACAAGCCCTGAATTCTTTCGCTTTTGCACAACTTCTGCTCACCAGGTGGGTCCTTTTGAGCTTATACATCTCTCTTTTATTTATTTATTTTCACCCACAGGCTTATTCCATGTGCACCATTGTTTGGATTGTCATGAATTTTGGATTTAATTCCAGAGAGTCTAAGGCATGTTTTCAGCTGAACAAACCAAATGAAGTAAAAAAGCTTCATCCTCCTTTTACTTTATTCTCATTACCCATCCCAGTGGGGAGGATGAGTAAAGAATGCATCCTCTAGATCCTGAAAGAATTTCTGATATTCATTCTTTCTCCATAAGATACAGAGCTTAATCCTTTCTTTAGACATTTTCTTTTTTTTCTAAATAAACAGGGCCTAATTGGAAAAAGCTGAGAGAGCGAAGCAGAAAAGAATAGAAAACATTTACTGAGCTTGGAAGTGCATATTGAATACTGCACGAAATTTGCATATGGATTACTCGGTGAAAAAATAGAAACATTCTCAGCCCATTAGTTACTGTGATGGACTCCCACTGACTAAAATCCAAGTACTTTTGCCTTGTTTTCTCCAACTGTTCTTTTCTGTAATCATTTCTTTTTAACCACAGGGCAGCTATTCTGTTACTGCACTTTGTACTGGGGAAAAGAAAAAATAAGGAACATAGCTGTGCCTAGAATATGAGCAGGCTACCTCTGGTTTAATCCTGGAACATTAATTGTACCATTATTTCTATGTTTCAGGAGAGTTGCTCCTTTATCAGATGGCACTTTTGAGTCATATTTTCAGCTCTATTGTTTTGTTAAGTGACATCCCTTAGATCCCTCTTTGGTGCCTCAGTTTCTCCAAATGTAAAATGGAGGGTAATGGTTAGCAACACTAATGGAGATGGGGGGGCAGCAAGAATCAATGAATATTTATAAAAGTAAATTGAGTCCCTGGAATATCAGATCCCACAGAATTTCAAAGCATAATTAAGGTAGGGAGAACAGATTACTGTTAAATGTATGTGTGAAACACATTTTACATTTCCTTCCAACAAAGACAGAATTTAATTTACTCCAAGTGAGGAGGGAAAAAAAAAGGAAAAAATGGTATTGTGAATTAGGATTCTAAATTTGGATTTTGATATGTTGATTGGTATACTACAGACATAAAGTCACATGTTGACTTTTTCAGCAAATGCATGTGTGCCTGTGTGTGTGTGTGTGTGTGTGTGTGTGTGTGTGTTTGAGGTAGAGGAGGCATATACATAATGAACAAATTTAATTACCATTGGCAGTACTCTTTCAGGAGAGCCACATCAAGTACCAGCAGAAGAATTGTTATCAAAAACGTATTAAAAACTATTTACCTTTAATCCATAGAAAAATAGTTAGATATGGATCAGCTCTTTGTGGTATGAAGCAAGACCATGTTTACAAAGAGACATTCAGATATTGCCTGCAGAACACATCTACATTGTATGTCATTGTTTGAGGAAACAACCCCAACTGTCACTTTATGAAGAATCATTGAATATTAATAGATGTAGAAGTTGGTATAAAAGATCAAAATATCAATATCCACAGTCCATTTCAGGCTTTCACAATGGCTTGGAAACTTGGAAAAAGGATCTGTGTGACACTGATCACAGAAATGGAAAGAAATCCTAATAAAGAGGACCCTCTGTGTTTTATAAACACCTAAATGCTGCATCTGCACTAATTTCTCTAAAGAACGACAGATATTCTTGAAATATTTTATTATAAAGAATGCCCTATAGAAAATCCAGATTCATTTTTATTTTCTGGCCAAATTCCCTTGACACAAGTGAAATGTTCACTGGCATAATAAAGACATGGCTAAATTTTCTAGTGAGATGCAGAATTCACCAGAGAATATATGTAGTACAGATCCCAAGTCCCAGAGAGAACCAAGGCATGGTGATCCTTCTTCCCATCCAAGAAGACATCTGTGTGAATATCTAAACCAGGAACCACTCAGACGAAGATCACAACGTGGGGTTTTTCAATGCAAAATAAATAAGATTCACGTGGAGGAAAAGCTGTGTTTAGATTGTCAATTTGGCCTCCTGGGACCTTACCATATAAAGCGTGGCTTGAGGACCAGCAGTATCAAGGATGTCTTGGGAGTTGTCTTTGGGAAAGTAGACTCTCAGGCCCCAGTCTAGACTTACCCAACAAGGGCTAGCATGATAATGAATTCCTCAGGAGATTTGTGTGCATAGTAAAGTCTGAGAAGCATTGTCCTAGATACCACTTGGCATATATGATTACTTTAGGTCTTATGTATTGTCTCCTCATAATTACTCAATAACTTTAGATAATTAATTTTTGATCGTTCACCAAATGATAATAGAGAGTAGCTTTGACAGGTGCATAATCCAACCTAATGTTACCTGTCAGTCCCAGATTTTGTCGTTTTCATTCGTGAAGGGCCTGGCAAATTCCAGGCACCATGCTAGGCTCTGGAAGCAGAGAGAGGACAAGATAAATGCAGAACTCGGGAGATAGCCATTGCACAGATAATTACTGAAAATCTTATTTAACGGCATATAAGTAAATAATGATGAAAGATAGAGTGTGCAAAGAAAGTTCAAATTGGGTGAACCCATTTGGGTCCAGAGGATCTGAAAGTGCTATGAGATCCCCTACAGAGGGATGCCCTTTCCAGGCTCTGCTGCCAGTGGGCCTTGATGCAGTGGACCCAAGACGGGCAGAAGAGCTTTGAGGCCCACCACTACCTCCCAGCAGTCAGGTGGCCCTAGAGAAGGAAGCCAGTGCTCTTAAGCTAACTTCTTTCCCCTTGAATAAACATTTTTATTGGCCATATGATTTTATTTTTTGAGGTGCCAAAAGCTTATATGGTTTGCTCAAATTAGAAAAATAATAAATACCACAAGTTCAGAGAGCATGCAAGCAAGAGCTCTAAATAGGGCAGGAGTTACAGATCTGCCTTGTTGATTGTCCCTCTCCAGACTTTGTCCCCCTGGGTGGACCTGTCCTCTCGCCATCATGGTCATCTCAGTGTGCCCAGCACTGTCATCCTGTGTCCTCCCATGTCTTATAATGGCACCCGCTGACCTTCAGTTGTCCAGAAGGACAAAGGGGCAGGGTCATGCTGCTTCCTCTCCTTCCTTTCTCTTCCCTTTCTAGGTTGTTTTTCCAACTCATTCATTTCAAGTTCAAATTTGATTTGCATATCTAAACTGCTAATTATGCCAATTACTTCCAAGGCTTTTGTGTTCTAAAAAGAAGTCTGAAACTGACCCCTTTCATTAAAGTCAGTGTCAGTTTGTCCTGAAATTGGGAGCTATGGAGACAAATAATTTTTTTCTCTTTTTCTTCTTTTTTTTAATCTTATAAATATATCTTTTAAAGGCCAGCTGCCAACGACTGTATTTTTCAGGTCCCAAATGCTCATGTTTCTGGTCATGTTTTTCTGTAGTACAGCATACATTCTTTAACTAAATACTACTTTTGAAAGATCAAAAGGAGTGCTCCCTGCTTTCATTTTGTTCTTGGCTGTAGCTTGTGGATGTCTATTTTTTTTCTTCTTAATTTACGAAAAGCTTTCTTTCCTACAGAAGAAAAAGAAGTGGCTCTGTGGATCATAAAGAGATCATTAGCGTTTACTAATACAGTCTGTTCTTAAGTTGCTTTACCACCATGTCTTTTCAGTATTATTTACTGAGCAGCTGAAATAATTGGGCTTTGAATTTTTAGATTACTATAAAGCAAGACCTATTGTCACTTATTGCTGGGTATAATTGCACCATATGTATTTAGCGAAGCTATTTATTCATCTCCCTGGTGAATAACTTTGTCAAAATGAGTTGAGATATTTCTGTGTATGCAGTTGGAATCTAGAAAACATTTGCATTTCATATAGCACTTAGAAATTATAGAGGGCTTCACAAATATTTTTTTTTTCTCCAGACCTGAGGGTCTGTTAAGTTCTACTTATCTTTTATTATTCCCCATTGTTTGTTAGAGCAAGCACTGTTCTTTAGGAGTATACAGTTTTTCTGAGTAGATCTTAAGCCCTAGAAACAGTTTTAAAAAGAGAAAAGGAGGGAGAGAGGGAGAGAAAAACCACATTATAATGTAAATTATTTGCATTTTAATATAGAATCACAAATTTGTCCATTATTCCACAAATCTGCATTGAGAGCTTACTGGGCACACTAGCACACCTCTTGAAGAGGCCCGGCCTCACGCCTGTCCTGAAGGAGCTCACATTCCATGAGGATGTTTCTATTAAGAGGAAGAGTAAACCTAAGTTTGAAGACAGAAAATGCTTTCCTGAAAAAGGGATATTTCAGCTAAGCTATAAAAGATGAGTAGGATTTAAGCGAGCAAATAGGAAGAAAGCATTTTCTTAGGCAAAGGAAATAGCATGTGCAAATGCCTTGATGTGAGAAAGGTCATGGCACCTTTGAGGAACTGAAAGACCAGTATGTTTGGAGCAAAAGGGAAGGAGGGAAGGAGGGTGTAGCAAAGAAGATGAGGTTGGGGGGCAGGCAGGAGCCAGATCAAGTGAGACCTTGTAAGCCATGACCAGGCTTAGGTCCTTATCTGAAACCTGCGGGCAACCGTCGAAGAATGTACCCACAGGAGAGTGACATGATCTGACTTCCAGTGTTCCAAAGATGACTCTGGTGGCACTGGGGAGACAAGGTGACAGGTGGGGACAAGAGTGGGCAGGGGGACCTGCGAGAAGTCTATTAAAGTAGACCAAGTGGGAGAGGGTGGGAAGAGCAGGGAGGTCAGATGTGGATGGAGAGAAATAGGCATGTTTGAGAGATATCCTTATGGGGACTTGGAGAGTAGACGTGGGCATGGGGAAGAGGATTCCATCCAAACCCTGGGCCTGTGCTGCTGGGTGAAGAGGCAGCAGGGAGTGAAGACGCTGTTTTGGGAAAAAGGTCACTGTTAAGTATTGGAATATTTACTTTGAGGTATCTGTGAACCATCTGTACAGAGATGCCGAACAGGCAGTAGGCCTGGAGCTCGGAGGAAGAGGTGAAAGACAAGTTTAACAGTTGTTAACCATGTGCCTTCTGATGTGATGCAGGTTGGAGTCTTCTATCCCATGAAGGAAAGTAGGAAAATGAACTGTTTTCTCTTTCTCAAGGAATTTTGCTTCAGATGGAGTTAGAAGTGCTACAACAAATATGTGTCACCATTGATAAATTGATAGCAAATATGGGGGGCCCCTTTATTTGAGGAAGTGAGGAAGCATTCATACTGCAAGGTATTTGGTTGTTTACAACCTTTTTTTTTTTAGTTTTAGGTTGTTTTTTTTTTTTTTTGGTTGTTTACAACCTTGGGGTCCTTCTAGAATACTCAGGTTGACTGTTTCATGCCAGGCCTCACAAAAGGAGATTAGAACCAAGAACATAAGGCTTACAGTGCTTTTTAGTCATCACTAATGGCTTCACTCTATGCTCAGACTTTTCTCAGAACGATTGGTATAATTTAGAATGGTTGACTCTATTTATGACAATAAATTTAAGCTACTAATGTTTTTCACTTTGTAAAGAAACAAAAGAAAAAATGTGTTTGAGTTCCTTCCAAGACATGTTTCTTTCTTTATCTCTGTGACCTTTTGAGAAGTAGCATTCCCTTGGAGTTGCATGGAGGGAAATCTTGGTTGAATAATTGAACCAGAAGGCCATGATCTAGTTGCAGTTTTGCCACTTACCAGCTGTGTGACTTCAGCAAGTCTCGGAACCTATCAAGGCCCTGATTCCCTTCACTTGTGAAATAAGGAGAAAATACTAGAAAATTTGGGGAGACTGGGTGGCTCAGTCTGTTAAGCTTCCAATTCTTGATCCTGGCTCAGGTCATGATCTTGGGGTTCTGGGATTGAGCCCCATATTGGGCTCAGTCTGCTAAGTCTGCTTAAGATTCTCTCTCTCTCCCTCAGCCCCCCTCCCCACAAAAAGAAAGAAAAAAATTTGAATACATTAAAGATGATAGAAATAATGGCTAATTTTTTTTTGAGAATTTATTGTGTGCTAAGTACTTTCATGTCGGGATTATTGGCTCTATAAGATGACTAAGGAGGTAACATAAAGGAAGAAATATGTCTTAGAAACAACATTTTACTCATTTTAAGAATTTCTTTAGAGAATAAGAAACAATAGAAGTTTAAGTTCAATGAAAAGGCTAGCTATTCTGAATAATAGATCAATATTCTCATTATTTTAAAACATCTGAGATGAGCCACATCTACCCCAAACCTGACAGTCTTTGGGTAGAATTTTATGTAGACCTATCGTTCTTGTGATCAGTGGAGTCAAGTTCCAAAGACAGGGTAGAAGTTGCATTAGGTAGAAGAATCAAGGGAATTGAGATGATGATTCCTAGCCAAAGTGTTTTCTTAAGAACTATAGGGATCTCAAAATTTCACGTATGCATATGGTGACTGACTATCCTATGGGTTGCAAAACCCAGTCTTGGAAAGGGTTAATGGATTTAGTGACAGTTCCTTGCCCATGAGTGAACCATGGGATAAGAGGAAGAAGAGGCAAGGTGGGAGAGTGGTTTTCTCAAACAACTAAGAAGGGAAAGGGCCCGGAGAAGACAGAACAAGGAAGGAGAGCAAGCAGAAGGAACGGAAGGTCCTCTGAGCACCTGCTGTGTGCCGCAGGTGTGTGCCGAGAAGGCCATGTGGAGCAGCTCAGCTGTGAAGAAAGGAAAACCCGAGGCGATGCATTTTGGAAGCAAGCGAGGGAGTGGCTTTGACGAGGCAGAGTGGGCTGTCAGAGGGGACAGTCAGTCCTAGGACTGTGGAGCTGCCATGAGCATCATGCTGAGCTCACACCTTTGTGATGGCTGCTACGGCTCATGCAAAGTTTGAGTTCCATTATTTTCATATCTGCTTCTTTTTTTAAGCAGCCAGACACAGATGACTTTTAGCAAGTACAGAATTTATATTTAAGCAGTGCATAATGAAAATCGACGGCTTCTTGTTGAGAAAAGCACAGTGTCAGGAAAATATCCCTATCCCCGTCTTTCCCCTGTCACAGTGGTGGAAATTTTACATTTGAAAGTGAAAAGGCTTAAGATATAATTTTTTAATCCCATCTTTCCTGCCCACTTGCATCTCTTCCAAAGCTTGTCAGGGCCAGATCTAGAATAGTAAGAGCCATTAAAAATTTGGCATCTTGCACTCTGTTTTTTGGAATAAACTCAGTGTGGGCCAATTTATGGTAAATTATTCTCTTCGTGTGTGAATTTCCTTTTCTCTCTTGGCAAATTCATGCTTGCCTCTACACCCCTGCACACAGTTCTTAAACACACACATTTATTACAGAATCTGTGTGGGTTCTGTGTGTAAGTGTTAAAGTGTGTGCCCATGGCTGTACCCACAAGTGCATATGCACATATTTGCACCTATGTGCTTATATGATAGCAAATTGACTTAAACAGTTTGTCTTGGAGGTTTGTGTTGCTGTATGTATGTTAGCATACATTCTGTTGCAACCCGCAAACAGTTTCTCAGTCAAAAGATGACAGAATTCAGCAATCATTTTGGGAAACACCATAGTAAATAAATATATTGCTTAGCTCTGTTAAACCAAGCATGCCAATTCTTAATCAAACCGAAGGCAAGCATGGCATTTCTCATCTTTGCAATCAAAGACCAGTCCTGTAGCCAGTCCTGTAGCCAGTCCACTGCCACAGGGGAAGGCAGAGCCAAGGCCTTGCTACAGCCCCCATCCTCTGAGCACCGAAAGCTCCCAAGCTAGGTGTGCTTGTAACGTGGGATCATATGGGATGATGGTGTCTGCCTCCCATCCAGAGAGTCTAGCTATAGGAGGGTGGACAGAGGCATGGCATAAGAATTGCTTGATCTGCTCTTCTGGGGATATTTGACTTGGGGCAGCTTAGGGCAAGGTCCCAAAGAGCTTTTTTCTTTGCATGAGAGGCTCTGATGAGAGGCTCTTTCCTGGCATATTGGAGCGCATATTAGCTCAGCTTTTAAAGGGCAATTTAAAACAGTTTCTTTTCCTTTATGTATGAAGAAGGCCCACATTTATGTGCCTTGAATTATTGTGAATAACACGTTCCCAATGGGTTATGTTTAGCTCAAGTTTGGAAGAGGGTGTGGTAGGAAAACTGCTCGCTCCATTCACCAGCATTGCTACATATTTCTCAGAACACCAATAAAGAGGTCAATGCATCGCGTCGCAAAAAAAAAAAAAAAAAAAAAAAAAAGAAAGAAAGAAAAAGAAAAAACCACAACCATATGCTGGTATTACTATTGTTTCCCCATCTTGGTTAGATATTAAAATAATAAAATATATATTTTACAGTAGTTCTATAGAACATTCAAATCTAGCAAAACCCATAAATACATTTTTATAGCTTTTGCAATGTTGACCATTTGATGTCATCGCGAGTACTAACTGGCCTGACCTAATTAAAAGACCTTAATGAGCTTACTACACAAGGAAGTCTAGGAAATCAATATGTTTTTTTACAAAGAGTTCATTCTGTCCGTTTCGCTTAGCATTTATTTAGCAAATAATCTGCAGCCACTTGAGTATATGCCAAGCACTGTACCCAGTGCTGGTAATAAAAAGATTAATAAGACTCAGCCCCTTGTCCTCATAAAGCTCACAGCCTAGTGGGGGAAACAAACAATCCAATTAGTGTACCTCTGTGTGTTAGCAAGGCAGTGGGCAAGGCGTGGTCGGTGTGTGGGAAGTGACCTATTGTGCCTTGGTAAAAGCATAAAGGAAGGCGTCACAGAGGAGGTGACACCAAGCTAAGGGGTCAGTAGTACGTCACTGGGCACAGGGAATAGCATATGCAGAGGCAGAGGCAAAAAGGAGTTTGCTGCTTAATTAGGGAACTGCAGCTGGACTGGCTTGTGGCCCTGGGGGGCGGGGGCGGGGGAAGGAGAGGTGGGAGGACAGGGAGGAGCAGGCCTGACCACAGATGCACTAGAGCCTTCCTTCCACCTGCAGTCTTCCTTTCTATTTTCCCCTTCTCCTTTCTTTTGCTTACTTTGTTGCCTTTTACTTTATCCCCCATCCGTCTTGAAAGGCCTGAAACTTGAGAGACCTCTTAGAAAAACTAGAGCTTTAGGGAATGTTTCTGACCTTTAAAAACCAAAACTAAATAAAACACATGAAAAATAATGCCTAAAATCCAAAGGCTGATTGCTCCAACTGCTGTCAACTTCCTCACTTTTAGTATATAGAAAATAATTCAGGGGTGTTTGGGTCAGATTCCAAATGTATTCTGCTATCTGTCTCTCTCCTGGAATGTTCTGTGAATGCAAAGAAAGTAGGATGGGACCTGATGAGGTGGTGGGGGTCTTTTTGTTTTTGTTTTAAATCACCCACAGAGCCTAATCAAATGCCGAAGGTGTAAGAAACTCCACTTTCCCCAGTCCATTTGTGGAGCAGGGACATGGTCACTTGGTGTATAGACCGGGACTGAACAAATTAGAACATTTGTCTTCTTTTTCTTTTTTTTAAAGATTTTATTTATTTATTCATGAGAGACACAGAGAGGGAGAGGCAGAGACACAGGCAGAGGGAGAAGCAGGCTCTATGCAGAGAGCCCGACGTGGGACTCAATCCTGGGTCTCCAGGATCACGCCCTGGGCCGAAGGCAGCACTAAAGCGATGAGCCACCCAGGCTGCCCAACATTTGTCTTCTTTAATACAGAGCAGCAAAACATCTGAAAATTGCTATTATGTGTCTTCTTTATATGTAGTTCGTAGAAGTATGGTACTTACGTAGGCACATTTATATGGAATTATATATGACCTGCCATGATCAGAAACACGGATACAAAGAAAATTAAGGAATTTGATTTCTTTTAGGTATATTTATGCAGGACCAGTGACAGGCCTTAAATACATTTGCTCTACGAATATGTAATCAGACTGCATTTACTGAGCTCTGACGGTGAACCTCTGGAATATACATGCTCTAGTGGATATGTATTTGCAGATTGCATGAAATCGATGGTAATAATAACAGCAGAATCAGGCAACTTACTTATTGTTATATTTAAAAACCTTTTTCATTATTTGCCCACTCACAGAATAATTATTTGCTTGAGATTATAGTTTTCCGGGATTGTATTGACACAACATGAATAATATATGATACCTTATATTTGTTTACTAGCTGGAGAGAGCCACATGATCTGACTTAAATACCAGTGTTTCACTGTGGGGTATTGGCTTTCCAGTTGTAAATACAGTGCCCACGATGAAGTTCCATTTATCCCCAGCAAGTTTCAACTGTTATAAACCAGACACTTGATAATTTCCATAAAAATTTAATATGGTTCAAATGTTGGCACAAAACTCACATATTTCTCTCTACATCGTCATGTAGCTTCTCAAAAACACTGTTTTCCATTTTGTTTTTTTTTTAAATTGTGCCCTCATTTACTTTGTCACTTTGTGTAGAGCAAGGACTCATTTGCGTATCAACCACTAACCCATAACCCACAACGTTAAAAAGCAACGAATGGTCTTAAGCTGGTAGGAAATACATACATACTAACTAGTTAGGTAAACTTTGTTTTATATAGAGCACTTAATTAAAAGTAAGAAGGATGACAAGCCAGGAAGTCGCATTTATGAGCTATTTAATAGATTCATGGTGTACACCAGAATAACAGGGAAAAACATAGTAACTGGGATCTCTTTATTATGGGCTAGGGAAACATTACAGAAAGGGTTTTATATTAATTCTACAAAATGTTTAGTGGTTCCAGAAGATCTGGGTAAATGAATACAGTAGGCCACTTCAGAACACCAGGTGAGTGGCACGCAGGCTGACTCATAAGCCCCAGGGTCACAGCCTCTTGTCCCCTCAGCTGCTCCACCAACCAAACAGGCTGGGGAACTTTGAAAGCTGTCGTAGGAAATGCAAGTGCAAATCTATGTAGATATTTGCAATCTTTGGAAAATCGGTCCAGAGGGGGCCCTGATTTCTCTGCAGTTAAAGGAAGTCTCAAGTTAACCAGGGGTAACCGTACCAAGACCTAAAATAATTTCCTACCGAGGCCACTTTTCCTCTGTGTAGAACTTTTGAAATATTATAATCCAATATTACCTTTTAGCAACCAAAAGGAAACATAGAAATCCCTTTTCTCTCAGTCTGCTGTTCGGATAAGAAGGTGGTTCGGCTGAAAACATGAGTAAAGTCACAAAGTAAGTGCACACGGAGATCTGTTCATCACCCTCACTGCAGGATGAACCATCAGAATGAGACCCAGAAAGGAAGGAATTCCATAGCCACTCAGTGTAATGAATTCATGAACCAGATACTTTTGAAAAACCTCAAAACATTTGAATTATTTTCTTTTTCTCCCTTTATGTAACACTTTCTACAAACTGACATGGTAGATATTACGCATTTACATGAGCATGCACTACCACTGAGAATGCACTGGGATTGGAAATCACAGGATGGCACAGCACGAGCCAGCTGTCTAAATGTGGATGAAGACTGGAGGATTAATGGAATCAGGTGGCCCCGTGGGCCTCCACAGTCTTTCTCTTTTGCATCTCTGTCCTTTTTTTTTTTTCAACTTTTCTTCTACTTTTTCCCCCCAGACAGCACTTTCTGTCATCTTCCCAGCCTACGTTTTAAAATTAGATTTTACTCTTTCACACTTTGAAGGATGAAGCTGC
Source organism: Nyctereutes procyonoides (assembly GCF_905146905.1). NCBI lineage: Eukaryota > Metazoa > Chordata > Mammalia > Carnivora > Canidae > Nyctereutes > Nyctereutes procyonoides. The sequence goes on along the minus strand of NW_026575146.1, from coordinate 58,849,990 downwards.
CATAGTTTGCCAAAAGCAATCCCTTTATTTACTTCTTGATTCTTGCTCTAGTTTATTTTCTCTCTTCCTTAAAAAAAAAAAAACATTAAACTGTGTATTGTCAACCTAAGATTAGTTTAATGATCCCTAGAATTTTACTTCTCAAAGGATAATCTTTGAACACTCAACATTTAGAAGTGTAGCCAAGGAGACTCTTAGGAATGCACCACGTCTGGCCTCACTCCACACCTACTGAATCAGAATCTGCATTTGAACAAGAGGCCCAGGCAACTCATTGACACCTTGAGCTGGGGAGCACTGTCCCAGAAGGAAAATTGGCTGAATATTAGAGGTGGATTTCTCACCTCCTCTCAAGTGTGTGAGATGGCTCCAGCCTTCAGCTCCCGGCTGTCTCCCTCACTTGCACCTTTGGCAGGTGTCCCTGTGGTTCAAGAGGACTTGAACTCTTGATCTTATTGTGGAAGTAACCTTGACTGTATCCACGGCATTAGAAATATTTGCTGGCCTTTCCACCAGTGCTTTTCACCTCCCATCGTCTTTGAGCTGTAAGCAGAAGATGTATGCCAGTAGTAATTCATCGGTCCGTCCCCAGAGCTGCAGGCAGACCGCACCGCAACCACCGCTAATGGGATTAATTGGTCTTGACCAAGGAAATTGTGAAAGTATGTACCTCCAAGGGTCATAAACACTGAGCCTTAATTGAAATCAAACGTATATTTTTAAAAAGCATGTCCAGCATCCTAGACTCCTTTCTGTTTGGGTTTTGTTGACATGAGTGATGGTACAGAAACCTGATCAGGAAAGGTTTGCTGTTATTACTGCTTTGAACATGAAGTATGCTTCTCAGTACGTTAAGTAGCTGATTAGGGGAAGGAGCAATATTCTACTTGATTATTGGTTACACATATGGAATAAATCCTATTTTAATGGTGTCTAATGAGCCTTTCATTTTCAGAACCTTACACAAAAGCCTCTAATAGAAAGGGAAAGTAATATTTCAAAGGTCATCTTAATAGCACTTAATGTCAACAATCTGTAATCAAGCCAATATATATGGATGGTGATTACAGTCCAGTTGTGATCCTTTAAATATGAAATAATCTCCTAAATTAGCAAAATGGCGTAAGCTAAGGTTCTCTGGGTTTGAGGCAATTTATACTTTTTAATTAAAATTTGTTACTTGCAAACAGCCTCGGAGTTAGAGATCATTCTCAGAGTGAGGCTTCATGCAATGCAAACCCCCGAGATTTAAAGTTCTGTTACCTACAGAATTGTTTCATGCATGATTCTGTGTGTTCTGTAAAGTCACTGAAATGTGCAAATGGAAAGCTATGTGCTTTTTTCTCAACAGGGGAATGTAATGGGCATTAGAAATGTGGAATGTGGGGATGCCTGGGTGGCTCAGCAGCTGAGCATCTGCCTTCAGCCCAGGGCATGATCCTGGAGTCCTGGGATCGAGTCCCACATCCGGCTCCCAGCATGGAGCCTGCTGCATTCTTTACCTGTGTGTCTACCTCCCTCTCTGTCTGTGTGTCTTTCATGAATAAATAAAGTCTTAAAAAAAAATGCAGATGCGTTGCTGGTCAGGAGGCCACTGAGGGAGCTTGTAGGCAATACCTCTTTCAGAACCATGTATCTGCTGGGCAGCAGATTAAAAAGTCAGGAATTTTAAAGAATCTCTGATATGAGATTGGCATTCTGAAACTTTGCGCCATTTGCTGCAGGAATAGAGATAACACAGCTTTACCCCACATCAGGAAATGTTCCTTTTTCAGGCCAAGGCTGCTGCTGGTTCACGTAGCTCTTGTCGCAGTTAGAAGTGGGGGAATACTGCAAGGAGATTTTTCAAAGCAAATCAGCAGTGGTTACAGTACAAATGGCATTCACAGATAAAACATGAGAATCTCCTGGAGGGCTTGTCAACACCCAGTTGACTGGACCCCCACCCCTGGGGTTCTCTTTTGTACATCTGGGTAGGGCCAGGGATTCATATTTCTGACAGGTGCCCAGGGCCCTCGGCTGCTGCTGGGTCCTGCAGCACCTCGTTGAGAAGCCCTGCTACAGGTTTATCAGTATGGACACTGCCCAGCCCTACAAGTTGCCTTATGGTCATCTTCCCATGAGAAAAGCTTGAGCTTCATTCATCACTTCTCCCAGGGCCTAGCACACATTGTGCCATGCTCAGAGGGTTTACCCAATATGTGCTGGGGACAAAAAAAATGTTATTTACAGGAGATTACTAGTATATATCAGACCCCTGCCCACCACCACTCCCTCCCACATCACTGTCCTGTGTTTGCCTTTCTTTGGCATTCTTTGTTTCCTCCTCTTGCTGCCCCCTTGGATTCTGAGAGTTTGTTTTTTCTCTTGTCTTTTTCCATATGACCTGTGTTTGAACCACAGGCAACCTCAGCCTGCTGGTTTAACTCCACTTGCCCTTGGTGCCTGGTTCTACAGACAGTGTGAAAAGGTAAGGACCTGAGAGTAGCCTCTTGGTCGAGTTTTGTATAAGGCTTGGTTAGTGACGGTGGCATAAGCAGTCAGGTGACACTTTGGACTTTGGACCTCAGGGTGGACCTTGCACGGTGGGAACCTTGATGAGAAAGCCTTTGGCTAAACCCAGGGAAACACTCTTTCTGTGGTCCTTGCTTTCCTAGGTTTAGATGTTCATTCGCAAGGCAAAACTCACTCATTAAAGATTTGGAAAACATGAAAAAAACATAATATAGAAAAAGGCATCCATTTGCCCAGATGCCCAAAGCATCCAGTTTTGGAGTATTTTGTAACAGCCTTTTATACTTCTATCTAAATGTTAGTTTATTTTTAATGCATTTGCATTTAACTGAATTTATAAATCTAGAGGTAAAATTGCCCTGAGGGAAAGGAAATTCTTGTGTTGAATTACAGGGTTATTCCCATAATGAATGATAATGATTCATTACACAATTGTTTGCTTTCAAGTTTAAGCCAGACACCATTAGAAAAATGAACAGCACCTCCTTCCTCTTCTTGCAGAATTGTTGGTGTGCAGAGTTCAATCAGGTGTGGTGCTCTCTAGACTGCCCCGATGCGTTGGGTGCAAGGCCTCCCAGGGAGCTATGTATCAGTTCCTCAGTGCTTGACTTTCCTGGTTTGGGGTTCTTGATTTCAAGAGTATTTCTTCAACAAGAGTGAGTGGGCGATATATATTATAAGCCCCCAAGTCCAAGAAATTGCCTTTCTCTTGCCTTTATTCTGGCAACCCCATGGGGTCAAACATGATGCTTCACTCTTAATCTCTCCCCCTGAAAATACTCTAGTGCTACTGCAAGTGCTGACAGACACTGTCACCTTCCAGCCTTTTATGCTGCAGATGAGATGCGTGACATCAGCTGGATTTTCATGATTTTTACAGATAATCTCTTGGTTATCGTTTTCAGTCTGGGTGCTCATATTTTCCTCCTATCTTTGCTATTTAAGAGCGGTCACGATGTTCTGGGATATAGTTCACTTTTCACTCATTTACATGGGATACAGCAAGCCTTTTTGTCTTTGATCACAGTTTCTGTTAATAGTAATAATAGCAATTAATTGACTTTAACTGGACATTTAACAGGAGAGAGCATGGAAACACCAGTCTAGTGTCCAGCTTATGTCTGATCAAGTGGACAGTTTGAATTAGTTCTAGGACATGTCGAGGATACCTCTAGTCCCTCTGTGGTCAATCCAGGGGGTCTTGTTTGTCTGATGCTCACCGAAACCTCATTTGTCTGTTCTAAAGTAGTTCTCCGTCCCCATGCATGTTGGTTCCTAGACAATGCAACTTTCTCTCTGATCAGTGTTTGGGATGACTGGTACAAGGGAGTGGAGGCCAGGACCTCCCAGGTCTGCGTGTGTACCATGGAGGGCCTTGGCACAACATCCATCCTACAAAAGAGCCTTGCTAGGAACCAGACTACAGGCTTAAGGGATCCAAAACCACAAGCTCATTTCTGACCTAAGTGTGGCCCAGCAGGTGACTGTCAAATCAACTAAGTTCCAGCAGTTTGCTCTGAGTGGTCATTCAGAAAGAACCTTAAAAACATAGGTTTGGTCAGCAGAGTCTTCTTAGCCATGAATTGGGGGATAACATTGAGCCCCTTTAATTCTCAAATTTGAGACCCCCTACAACACCTGCAGAAACAAGGCCACTTAACCTCTCTTTCCCTTGAATGGTATGTCATTATATGCCTCTCACTCTGCTGAAAAAGTAGTGGCTCTGTCAGCAATCATCTTCTGTTCAGGCTAAATTTATTTTTATGTGAAATAGAAATCAGGAAAACACCAAAATTATTTTAAGCAAAATATCAAAATTGAAATAAACCAACATATGTCTGCGAAACATGTATAACTCTCAATCAAAAATAAGTGCAACTTTCATAAATTTCTTAAAATACTCTAGCATGCAAATCTGGATGACTTAAATAGACGGAGTTATGACATGGTTGGTTATTCTTTCTCCTTGGTCCATCCATTCTTTAAACCTGGCCAGCTCTGGACTACTCCTTCATGAACGGCGTACTCCATCCTCCATCATCTACTCTAATAATCGCTAGAACTGAGAATTTCATAAAATGTCTTGTAGTAAGGTTAAATAATACTGCTGATTTTGAATGGAAACCATCTTGAATTTACCTTCTTTACTTCTATTCTCTTCTACCCAGCCATTCCTCACCCCTCAGGCCCTACATTACTCTCTTAAGAAGTGAGGGTTTTAAAAAAATTGTTTTAAACTCCATGTCCATATTTCTAAGTTTCCTTTGCAGTGGGAACCCAAATGGGGTTAAAATTGTTAAAGTGACATCAGTATTTTGGGGCTTACTACCAAAGAGAGAGTCACAAGTTAAATGCCCATCTCACATTTATGCCTCATTTACAGGCTTCCTATAACACATTTTCTTTATTAGATTGTCACTTTCAAGATTGGAATCACTGTGCACCTCTAATATAGTAGCTGATATTTTACCCACAGAAGATACATAGTAAATAGTCCCATCGATAAATATTGACAAACCCATAAAGCATTTCTTGAAACCTTCAGCCTTTCATTTTCAATTCTTCTCTTCATGAAGGAGGTAACATTTCTTAGAAAAACAAAAATAGATATAACTATCACTTCATTTGGAAAATGTTCTCAGCACTACACAAATTGTGTTCCAGGAGATTTTTTAAAAGCACATTTAAAACGTATCTCATTAGGCTTGGCTTCACTGTGTATGCTAACAGAGTCACTCTTTGGGAAGTTGAAAAACTCCTTGAGATTATTTAGGAAGTTTATGATTGTGACGACCCCACAGACACATGGCTTTTGCATCCTGGACCCTTGGATCTTCAGCTCACCTTTATTCTCATACATCACATTGAATTTTTTTTTTTGCTAGTTTATTAGTTGTAAAAAGTTTCTTCCTTCCTGATTCCTTCCGTTTAGTCCAATTTGGAAATGGAAAAGTGTGTTAATTTTTTAATAAATCTTTAAGACACGCATTACTGTATTTTTATTAACTGAGCCAGATGGCTCATAGCAAATTTTCTCTGACATAAGTAATCACAGAAATCAGTTTGAGACCCAGATTTGGTATGGAAAGTGGCATCTATATTAGTGGAAAAATGTGGTTCACATAAATATGTGGATATTTTTAGAAGTCATATTTGTTACTGTTTGGATTTCATTTTATTTTTTGTTTTTTTGTTTTAGGCCAAATACACACCGAGGACATTTTTTTTCCCGTCCCCCAGACCCAAACATTCAAGCTCCTTCTCAACAACTCAAAACTGTTTTCTTTTTTGCAGTTTGAAGGTTGCAAGAAGGCCTTTTCAAGGCTTGAGAATCTCAAGATTCACTTGCGGAGTCACACGGGTGAGAAGCCATACTTGTGCCAACATCCAGGCTGTCAGAAGGCATTCAGTAACTCCAGCGACCGCGCCAAGCACCAGAGGACGCATCTGGACACTGTAAGAATGGCCGGAGATTCCCAGCTTCCAGCCCCAGGCCCTGGTGTGAGAAAGTGCCCATTTGATAGTGGAATGCTGAAGTGTTTGCTTTATGTCTACAGGTTATAGGGACAATGCTAAAGGCAGCAGTGGAATCTTTGTGGAGGTCCAGAAGGGGCCCTGTTGGGCTCTCTCTTCATTTTTCTGTAGTGACAAGCTATCCTAAATATTACAACTGCCTGAAAGACAAAGGGGTTCCTTGATCACCTCTGTGTACAAAGCAGAGGCAGTTCAGGTGTTGTCACATAGTAGATTTCAGTACACAGGATGACTACCAGGCATAAGGCATAAAAATAAATTATTCAAATATCAAGATATGCTGAAATAGATAATATATATTATTGCTAGAATTGGAAAGTCGTTGTCTGTTATTGTTTTTTCTTTACCCTTGTTCTTTTTTTGACGTAAGAACTTTGAGACTGGCATGGTTACCCAGTGTGAATCTGGCCTTTTGCTTTAGAAACCACCTGGCATTTTCACCTTCAGGCGATCTAAGAAGACTCAGCAAATCTTATGCCAGGGTTCAGCTTTATCATGCTTCCTGTGTGTTAACAGCCGCATATCCATTGGCATAACCCTTATGAGAACAACTGATTTTCATCATTGAAAATCACCTTAACTCTTTTAGTGCTGTAACATTTTGCTTCTTTTCTAAGACTCCTTTATTTTCTGTTATGTTGATCATCCTTCTTTGCATCTCTCAAGTTCTGATGCCATTTGCCTTACAGGAGGCCAGGTAGACTATGTGCAGTTTCACTTCTTTTAACAAAGCCATCAGGATAAATGTATTATACACATCACAGATCTCTTATCCCACATTCTTGCAAATAATGTATTCATGACAGTACTTTCTCAGTGTTAACATTCCAATGTCTATTATTAAACTACACCAGAATTTGAATTTTGAAAAGATACTGTTATTGTTATTTCTACACACCTTCTCATACATATTTAAGATTCTTCTGATGTTATAGTTGACATATTTATTAAATTTTATTAGTCTCTATTAGTCATATTGATAGAAGTCATTTTAGCTATATGTCACATAACCTTTCTAAACAGAATTATCTCCTAACATACGTAAGTGTGATGGTTTGCCTCGTAAATAGCTGAAATATAATTAGAGCTATATGAGCATAGGATAGCCCCTTTCTGCTCTAGCTGAATTGAATTCAGTGATTTTAGGACCAACAGAATAGAATATGAAATGAATAAATTTGGTGAATAGCAGGATTTTTTAAAAGGTAGAAATAGGGAAAAAAAGAATAAATTATGTTAAAATGCCCTATTTTGTATGTCTAAAATGGTCTTGGTAGAATCTAATAAATTTTCCAATTTGTCATTAAACTTTATCATGGAAGAATGAACATTCACGAGACAAGATTGTCTTGAGAAATTGCCTCTACTCTAGCTGGTTATCTGTAGTTTGAAAGAACTATTGTGAGCCTAAGTGTTATGGTTCTACAATACCCTTCTTGGAGCTAATTTTAGCTAATCAGACTACGAGCATTTTCTAAAATCATTTTGGAATTTAAAAAAAATCACTTTTTAAAACTTTTGAGGAAAGCTACCACAGTTAATAATTTCATGATTCAGTTCAATGCCAGTAGCTTTTAAAACCCAGCTATTAAAAAAAAAAACACTATTAAATCTTTTTAAAACCATCATTCTTCTTCAAGATGCAAACCAACCGTCCTGTTTAAATTTTTATTGTATTAAATGATTTGGTAAGCTCTTTTAAAATCATGTAAAAATTAAACATTTGTTTTAAAAAGCAAATGGTCGCTGCTTGAAAAATGTATATTTAAATGTAGGCCCTCTTTTCCTTTCATTAAGCACTCCTTATGCTAGTGTTGTCAGAATTTTGGATAAAGTATCTTTCTTCAACTCAATGGATTCTTTACTTATAGGAAAATGATTTTTTTCTATAAGGCTTACTGAGTTCATAATTCTAACCCTGAAAAGTTTTATTAACTTATTTCTCTATTAGCGTCTTAATATCTAAACAGGGGGAATGATTTTATGGTACACGTGGAAAATAGAGTTTGATAAAGTGCAGCATGCTGTTTAAAGCTTAGGTCATCTGAGGTACAATGAGCAGTGCACTAGTAGCACTGGGACCAGACCACTACTGTTTTGGCATTCTGATCCCAGGTGGCTAACAGCAGGGGAGAGAGGGTAACCACCCCCTCCCCCCCCCCTTGAAGTGGAGAGTAGCCAAGCCTTCTTTGAGAACTCAAAAACAAAAAACAAATACAAAATCACATTACCCATTTCTTGTCTTTTCAACCCAAATACTACCGGCCATGGTAATAATAATGGTATTGATTTATATAACATGCTAATATTCCTGAAGTTTTTTTTTTTTACATGCCACAGTGCTCATATGTAAGTTTATGTAGTTGCAACATGACCGCAATAAAGATACTATCCAGTTGCTGCCCGGAAGCCAGGGTAGGATAGAGAAGGCTGTGCAGGAAAGCCACGCAAATTCAGAAGATTCCCAGGTGAACAGAAACCTTCGTTTACCCAATGGAAACTCATTGGTGAGTGGCTTTAACCCATATCGGCTGACCCTTTGCAAAAACAGTTATTGAGAGCCTGGTTCAGCCACTATCCCCTGTCTGATTTCTCACATGTAACTCAGTGCCGAACGCACTGTGAAACTGTGAGACCTGATGGGGGATTTAGTCAATCAGTCAAGGAACAGACACATCGCACTTAGAATTCGTATTGAGAGAGCCCAACTAAATTATATATTCATGACTTTACCTTGTGGTTGGAATCAAAAATGGCAAAAACAAAAAAGCGAATCATAAATGTGGCTTCAGGCAGGGCAAATAATATAATCCACATATGTGTTGGCCCACAAAATGACAAGCATACACATGAAAATAGGAATAAATAGAGGAAAAAAATCAGGTTTTTTTTCTGGCTTTTTATTTTGTTTTGATTTGATATATATATTTTGTTGTTATTTTTAATGGGATAGCCATTTCCCAGAGCAAGAATCCTATTCTAGAGGCAGAGTTTCACTTCTCCTCCTTACATTTCAAATCTTGTAGGCACAACTGTAATCAATCTCACCTACTGAGGTCCTAAGTACATGAGTGACTGGAAGCTGTGACTTACGAACACAGTCTGTCTTGTGATTTTTTATTTTAGTTCTTAGATTAAACAGAAAGATTTGCTTTATTTCATAGCTCAAAAGCCATCCTCTAGACTCCGCCTGAGGCCCTGCAGCTCACATCTCTCAGGAGCATGAGGGCATTGAATTAGCCAAAACTTGTGTTCTCATTGCACCCAGCCAAGGGCCCAGGCTGAGCACTTGGACTCCTCTACACCTGCAGTCCTATAATAATATTTCTCTGGCTGAGTTTTCATGTGTCTGTTGTTTGGGGAAAAAAAACCTATTGCCTCTCACTCACTTTCTACTAATATTCCCTTTTTAATTCTCTCATTCTCTCTTTCTGAATCAGGTTTCCTCTGAAACATTCCCAGTCTTTTCTGGACTTTTCTGCAGCTTCTCTCTACCTGAACTCTTAAAGAATGTGTTTCCTAGTTTCTGACAGTACCAAAGATTGTTTTCAGGGGAACATAACTGTAAGTATGACTAGAGATGCTTACTAATAATTTCCACATCCAAAAATGCCACGAGAGAGGCACCTTGGTGGCTCAGTGGTTGGCTCAGGGCATGGTCCTGAGGTCCTGGGATTGAGTCCCACATCGGGCCTGGTTCTCCCTCTGCCTATGTCTGCCTCTCTCTCTGTGTCTCTCGTGAATGAATAAATAAAATCTTTTAAAACACACACACACAAATGCCACGAGAGGTTCTGTGGGAGGAGTGCACCTCTAAAGCTGTCTCCTTGTTTCTCAAAAATGTAGTCCCCTTTGCCTTGATGCAAACTTTCAGGGCTTTCTAATTAAAATGCACAAGTAATCCCAGCATTTTCACCTCAGCCAGTTGGTAAGAATTCCTGCTCTGAAGTCAGTAATCTGAGTAAATTTCCCTCAGTTACTTTTATGATTTAACTACAGCTGGTTGTTTGTGTTTTTTTTTCTTTCTTTCTTATTTAGAAACCTTATGCTTGTCAAATTCCAGGATGCACCAAACGCTACACAGACCCAAGTTCCCTACGAAAGCATGTGAAGGCACATTCTTCCAAAGATCAACAGGCAAGGAAAAAGGTAATTTTAAAAAAGAATTTATCCAGCCAGGAAAGGCACATTTAAATGACTCTTGCAGTACTGGGACCTTGTGCTGGACATTGAAATTCTTCAACTTGTTACATGCTCTTTGGGAAGGGACATCTTCCATGAAGTAATAGCAATGTTATAACCAGATATGCAATTCTGGGGAGGGGTCGTATAACAAGAATCAGAGAAAATTAGCAAAAGGCACTAAACCAGAGAGTAACAAAAAGCTTTTATGGAAATTAAGTCCACATAGTTAAAGGAAATTGAATTGGGAAAAATAGCACAACAAAAACCCTTTCTGGAGATAAGTGCTTCTCCATGAAATATCAATTGGCTGAAACCATTTTCATTCTTATGGAGAAGGTAGGTGTATCTCTAGGATAAGTATAGAGTATCCCTCCCTTTAAGCTAAAAAAAGAAGAAAGAAGAAAGAAAGAAAAGAAAGAAAGAAAGAAAGAGAGAGAGAGAGAAAGAAAGAAAGAAAAGAAAGAAAGAAAGAAAAGAAAGAAAACACGTTTCTTAATAGGTACCATGTATGAAAATCTGAGAAAGGAATTGAACCTAAAATTACTTTGACATCACTGAGGAATTAATGCATCTTTAAAGTATATAGAATGCATAGTGTCTTGGATTTGGAAGAAATGCTAAAAGTCAACCAGCCTACCCACTTGACTCTCTCAAACTCATAAGATCTCCAACAGGTGTCTGGTCACGTTGTGCTTCAACACCTTGAGATATGAGGAGCTTACTACCTTTCAAGGCATTTCCCAATAAGTGAGTTTATGAGTTTTTGGACCAAGTACCTTCTGACCATGGCAGAAGAACACTGAGTTAACCTTAGCTTTTTGAGTGCTCCAATGCGTTAAGATAGTACTACTGATTCATTTAAGTGCCCTTTGTAATATATGTAAGGGAATTTAAGATTCAATTTATTTCAAGTGATTTAACCCAATGATGTGATTGAACCCCATGGCCATGGTTTTCAGGTCACTAGCACTTCTAGTTAACTAGAATCGTGCATTCTTTCATGGTTTATAGGGATTTAACACTTTTATGTTGGGAAATGCTGTGTAGTCTTTTTTTCCTACTTGAGCTTTTTCTTCCTTGTGAGGTGTTAGCACAAAGCCAGTTGAGGGCTCATATATGGAAAGAGTTTGACCTCTTCCCTGAGAATTAGAAAAATGCCCAGTTGGAAGGATTTGATAGATACTCTTAATTGCATACAAACCCACTCTTGTAAGTCAATTGTTAAAATCATTTTTTTTCTTTATAAATATAATTAAGCCTCTTTTATTGGAGTACAGTAAACTGATAACAGATGATCATTATCAATAGATGATAACAGATGATCAGTCAACATGGACTAAATATATTCCTGTATTGTAGAAGAGCAAAGGAACAGCTAAGTGAATTAATAATATAAATAAAGTTGTTAAGGAGGATACTTAATACTTTTTAAATAACACCAGTATTACATACTGTTCCCTGTGTCAGAAGAACCACGGCCTAATGGCTTTTGTCATTATCTATGTGTGTATCTTGTGAATTTGAAGTGATAAGTTGTCTTTGTTTAAAAAACAAAGACACAACAGAAACCTTCTTGGGAGTTGTCTCTCTTAAATCTGACCATTCACCCCCTAAATTGTCTTAAATGTATGAAGTTTTACCATAATAGCAAACCTATCATAAGACTGGAGAACACCTTCCCTGAGAATAACAGCTACCATGGACATGAGAGAACACAAGTCCTACATCCAGACAAATAAGCACTAATTCATTATTCCACTTAAGAAGGTAACCCAGGTTGACAGTAGATATGGAAACGTAATGAGATATTTTCAGGAATTATTAATTAATTGGTTTCTGTTGTTCAAATGCAGTGTGTCTCAGTCTCTATATAAAACAGGAATAGTTTTGATTGTGTGAAAGATTCCTGAAGCATTAATTTAAAAAAGGAAAATCAGACCCCAAGATTCATTTCTACAAAATAGAAATTTCTAGACAATTTGCAGATAGCCTTCAACTATCAGTCTAGGTTACAAGGATATACTTTCGAAGAGCAGTATTAAAACCCAGTGTCAAATATTGCAATACTCCTTTGATTTTGTCTTCTGTAAAGTGAGGTACCATGTCTGTAGTGATTCAGCTCTGGATGAGCTCCCGGTTTCTTGCAAGTGAATGAGCTGTATGTGGCTGCCTTTTATTTTCCAGACCTTAGGGACACGGTTACTGTGTTTTTACTCTCCAAATTTTCACCCATCTTTTTAATCTGAAGATTTTAAGAATCTGTTATGAATCAGTGATAAATTAATCTGTGGAAATTAAAACGATGAAAGTTGCCCCATCCAATAAAAAGGGGAAATGCCACTCCCGGGAGCAGCAATGTGAATAAACCCAAATGAAATCAGCCAGTCCACGTTTTCAGATCTTGTACCGGTGTCCCAGCATGTGATATTTACACGGTACAATGTTGTTACTAGACCTTGAGATTCTAATTGCTAACTCACATCAGGACTTGGTATTTGAAATATTTCCTGGCAGCAATAATAAAAAAAAGAAGAAGAAGAAGAAGTAAGAAACAATAAACCTTTTAAGGCAGAATTAAGATTATTTACGACTTTAATTAAAAATTGAAAGTTGGCATCATTTCAAAAAAGGCTTTACAAAAATGTGAATTCATCAAAAATAACCATAAAAATTCCAAGGTGATAAAGGCACAGTAGAGTCATGGTCCCAGCCCTAGGGAATTGTTTTGTTGAAAAGAATAAAACCCTTTCCTGTCACACCCTGTTAGTCATGGACTCGTTTAATATACCCTGCCTGCCTGCTTTCTTCTAATCTTTTTAACCTCCCCCTAGACACTAAATGACATTATTTTGGTCTTAACATTGCTGGCTTTACGAGGCCCCGCTCTGAAATCTGGGCTGGAGACAAGGCCCTCTGAGCCGTAGAGACTGCTATTTATCAGGAGAGGCAGAGTCTTCCAGAGTGATGTCCTGGCCATGGGCATATGACCCCTCCCCACACCTGTTGGATCCTACTGAAAACCCAAGGACCTGAAAGCTAAGCTAAATGTTGTTCAGGCTATGAAAAGAAAAAGGAAGAAAGGGGATGGCTCTTCTGCAGAGGAATTGGGAGAATTTGGCTCATTGCATGCAGAAAGTAACTTTTCTCTCACCTCGTGTGTGCACACCCACATTTTCCATCAGCTGACGTACAGACTTCTTCCACTGGATGCGCCTTACAGATCTTGAGTCCATTAAAGAGAGGGTTACGCAGATAAGTGAGTTGCGAGATACTCTGGTCACCCACTCTGGTCTCCAGTGAGAATAGAATTTAGTCCGCAGAGCAAAAGGCAAAATCTGTCCTTCAATTCTCTCTGATAATGAGTGGTGAAATACGAGAAAACTAAGGCAATAAGCCACTTGAAATTTTCCTCAAGGCTGTGAGCTTTATCAGAATTTTTCACTTGCACCTTGCTAGTGCCCATAAGCAGCGGGGAGGGGGTTCCCTTCCATTCTGGCTCATTATCGACATGGACTTTTTTAAGTGAATGCAAAAGAAGGCCAGGCCCAAAGTTAGAGATGACACGTGTCTTCCCTCCATTTCACAGCTCCACGAAGGTGCCAGACTCTGGCTGTGACTTGTGAAAAGTTTGGTTCATGTTCACCTCTGACCCACCCTGGTTGATGACTTCCATGTTCACAACCTTAACACAGACTATGATAAACTCCACGCAGTGTTTGAAACGTGTGTGAATGCCACATGCACTTCTCTTTCCCACTTAGAGGCCAGTTCTGTGGAACTCTCTGGCCAAGACAGAGTGGTTCACATAACGCACTTCTCATCTGCTTAGAACTGGCAGTTCTGTGGAATCTGTTCAGAGCCACCACCACCCCATCCATACCCAGAACTATAAACGATTTCATGAAATACCAAAGAGCTCACCTTGCTTTGTGGCTTTGTTGAAATCTTCAAAAGTTACGTGGAAAATAAATCTGTTTCCCCTATGTGGAGGCACAGATTAAAGGAGCTGCTGAGGCTCTCAGTTTTCTCCCATTTTCCTGTTATCATCTATGTGGCAGAGGGTGTGCACATGGGGGCACACGGTCAGAAGCCTTCCCAGATTGTGACTTTCCTTTTTTGTTGTCGTGATTCCTCCCTCCCTTCCACTCTCTTCTCCCCCTACTTTTCTCTTACTCTGACTTTTTTTTAAGATATTATTCATTTATTCATGAGAGACACAGAGAGAGGCAGAGACACAGGCAGAGAGGGAGAAGCAGGCTCCTCACAGGGAGCCAGACGTGGGACTCGATCCCTAGACTGGAATCACATTCCAAGCTGAAGGCAGATCAACCACTGAGCCATCCAGGCATCCCTCTCACCCTGACTCTTAATGGAATGTCAGTCATGGGCACATATCATGGATATAGGATTTCCGGATGAATTAGTCCTGTCTTCTTCTCACATGTAATAAATCATATGGGAAATCATATTGGAAGAGTGATGCTTGTATGTTGTTAAAATGGCACTAGAATAGTGATTGTTTTTTAAAGTGAGTCTTTCACTAACTTCTATACTTTAATGATTGTTGGTGGCAAACTGCTTCTCTCTCTTCTCAAAACGATGGTGGGACATACTATCCTACCTGAATGTCCTGATGCCTCAATTGAGGGTAACTAATTGTGAGAAAGGCACTGGATATGCTTTTATAAGGCAAATAATTGTGGCCCAAAATAGTGATGTTAATTAATTAAAGTTAAGTGATAAAAACAAGTCATCTTGGGCAGCCCGGGTGGCTCAGCGGTTTAGTACTGCCTTCAGCCCAGGGCGTGATCCTGGAGACCTGGAATCGAGTCCCACGTCGGGCTCCCTGCATGGGGCCTGCTTCTCCCTCTGCTTGTGACTCTGCCTCTTTCTCTCTCTCTCTCTCTGTCATGAATAAATAAATAAAATTTTAAAAAATCATCTTAAGTTTAACCCTCGAGTCATAGCACCAATTTAAAGTTGAGACTAGCTGCATGGAGGCTTCTCATTTAGGGAGGCTCAGTGATTCCAGCTCTGCCTTTTTTTTTTTTTTTTAAGATCTTATTTACTTATTTGACAGAGAGCACAAGCAGGGGGAACAGCAGAGGGAGAGGGAGAAGCAGGCTCCCCACTGAGCAGGGAGCCCGATGTGGGGCTCAATCCCAGGATCCTGGAATCATGACCTGAGCCAAAGGCAGATGCTTAACCAACCCAGCCACCCATGTGCCCCCCAGCTCTTCTTTTGTGAGTATTGTGCTACCATGTGGTACTATTATGAAGGACTTGAGAATCCCTGTGGGGTGTGGGAAGTGGAGGGGTGGGGCCAGTTGTCTATAAAGTAAGTAGTTAGTGAGGGAAAGCTGCTCTTTCTGGAGAGATCAGAAAGCTGTCTTCATCCTTGAAAATATAAAGAAAATTAATACTAGTGTCTCTGGGCCTAGAGGCCCAGGGTCTTATTGTAGGTCTTAAAGCACTTGGCCCAAAGTGTGTTCTTTGCAACACATTCCTCAGGATGTTATTAGCTATTATTTTAAAAACTGCTTGTCATTGTCCTATATGTTTGGGAAATGCAGAACTGAATAATATTCAAGGTTTTCTTCTTGCAAGAGTTTTCAGAGCCAGGGGTATATGATACTACAAAAGAAAGAGAACATAAAACATTGCTGAGAGCTACTCAGCCAACAAAATCATCTTTTTCCTCTAGAGCATCTCATCAAACTAGTCTTCTAGTAAATTACTTGCGATATAATATCAAATAATTTATTTCATCTAACAGATATTTATTAAGCACCTGCTGGGAGCCAGGCACAGGGTTAGACCCAAACACACAAGTAGTTACAAGACAGACGCATATTCTCTACCTTCACAGAGCCATGTTGTCCTGATGAAACCCAATGACAATAAAAAAGTCAACAGAAAATAAGCATAAATGCAGGCAAGGAAACAGTGCAGGGTGGGGGGGTAGATACGGAGGTTACAGAGAAGACCTGCTGAGGGGGGATGGTCAAGGGCACATTTGAATAACCACTTTGGAAATGAGAAAAATCAATTGGCTGTGCAATTTTAAAAAGCCCTGTTTAAGTCAAAATACTATACCTTCCTGGGGCTGGCTCAGTTGGTAGAGCAGGAACTCTCAGTCTCAGGGTCATGAGCCTGAGCCTCACGTTGGGCATAGGGCCTCCTTAAAAAAATGCTGTACTTTCCTGTTTGAACTTCTTCTGGAAGAACCTGGTACTAGTGAGGGCATAGCAACAGATGGCAGGATCTTCTTAGCTTGTTATATATACTTGCATTTTCTGCAGCATGTCCTTACTCTCAGTGGTATTACAGGGCCAGGGTGAAAGGCATAGCTTTCAACTCCCACCTTAGAAAATGACTCCCACCAGCCAGCATTTGCGATTCACTTAGCCATCAGCATAGGTAGCATCACTGAAGCCCTGCAGCTGCTCTGAGAATTTGGAAACAAGGAAGATCTGAACTTGGCTTTCTGAAGATTACATGCGAAAAACAGACACATGGACTCATGTGCTTTCAGTGCAGTAGGAGAAATGCTGTGATAGTCTCACAGACAATGCTTCTGGAACATGGCGTCTGAGGGTTTCTTTGTAAATGATAGACATTCTTAAGGAGTGAAGTCTTAGGTTCCATGGTCAGAAAGAAAAGATCTGTGGGCTTTTATATAGTCCTCGATTACTTTATAATACTATGTCATACCTGGGAAGCCAGTTTTATTTTTATTCTTCCTGAAAATTCTGATTTAGGGCAAATAATGGGGGTGTTTGGCATAGCTCTGGCCAACCATGTAAGGAATGAGGACCCTCTGGCAGGTACTTTAATAAGCAATTGAGGCTGTACAGTGCCTAGCACAGCTCCCTTATGGAAATAGTTCCTAGGTAATTGCTTTTTTGATTGATTGACAGAAGCCTTCTAAGCTTCTCATTCCCTTTCTCTTATTAGATTCTGTGAATTCTTGATGAAAATGGTTTTGGAATAAAAGCATTTAGCTCAGACTCTCTGCTGCCAAATATATGTCCTAAAATATCATGACACAGCTCACCACAGATCTTCTTGGGCTCTGCTCTTCATCTCCTATCCCTTGAGCAATCACTGCTCCCTACGCTTGTTCTGTCGTCCTCCCTTTTCAGCTTCAGTTGAGCTTTGTCTTTGATATCCATGGGCACTATTTTCCTGTTTTGTTTGTATCCTGACTCTCTGAGCTGTGAAGATTTATTTTCAGGGTGACTTCACACAAGGGCTCGGATAAGCCTAATGTAAAAACTTTTCATGGTGGATACTGGGCAGGTGGCTGTGTCTTCGAGCAATGTTTGGATTGGATGTTGGGAGGTATGAGCCTCTCTTAAGCAGGGCCATGAATTGCTTTGTGACTTAGCTTAAGTTACAGGCCCCTGGTTTGACCATATCCCGTCTTCACAGCTAGCTTGAAAGGCGCAGGGCTCAGAGGTGAAAGGGGACGACCTATTCAGCAGAAGACATTGTTCTATCACAAGCCTGCAATCCAAGGCAGTATATTGTAAATAACAATGAAACAACTGCATTTGCAAATACTTTCTTTCCACAAGAACTGAATATTCTTGCAGGGTCACCTTTCAGTGATTACCCTAGCCACTCTTTCTGGGTCACGTGGATGCTTGGATGATGGTGCAAGAAAGATCCAAATAAAGGAAAGGAAGCTGAGACCCAAACCAGAGGGAATTAGAAACAAACTTGAACCTATGATATTTGGTTCTATTCAGGGGTTATTAACCTGGGCTCCACAGACCATAAGGGGGAGCTTCATGGCTGGATGGGTTTCAGGAAACTCATGAAATCCCAGAAATTATATGAAAAATGTATTTTCTAGGTAGAGGCTCTAGAGATTTCACTGACCATCCAAAATTAAGAGCCTCTGATAACAAAAATAAAAAACCCCAAAAACAAAAAGAAAACAAAACAAACATCACAACAGGACACAAGGAAACTGTAGCAGATGCTATATGTATCCATATGTATCTTGACTATGGTCATTATATCATAGTGTGTGCATATGTCCAAATCAAATTGTATACATTAAACATGTGCAGGTCTTTGTATATCAAGTACAACTCAATATAAAAGAGAAAAAATTTAAGAAAGAAGAAAAGAGGGATCCCCGGGTGGCTCAGCGGTTTAGTGCCTGCCTTTGGCCCAAGGCGTGACCCTGGAGTCCCGGGATCGAGTCCCACGTCGGGATCCCTGCATGGAGCCTGCTTCTCCCTCTGCCTGTGTGTCTCTGCCTCTCTCTCTCTCTCTCTCTCTCTCTGTCTCTCATGAATAAATAAATAAAAATCTTTAAAAAAAAAAAAAGACTGAGCCAAAAGAAATGCAGGACTCTTAGTGACTATTTCGCCTGGCTTTCACTACAATACTTGAAAAGACTCTGCCCCAGTAAGAAGAACCTATGCTTCACGTGCCCTGAAGGATTGCTTCCTACTTACCTACATCTACTGCGTATCTGATATTTTGCTAAGTGCTTGGTACGTGTAAAAAAATGGTAAGATACACTACTTTCCCTTGAGGCAATCAGAGATGTCAAAGCTGGATTTTGACAAGGGTGGGCTGGTTGTACAGATGGTGCCTGGCATTGTGGAATAGGAATAGACTGGAAGCAGTTGCACGGCTTAGAAGGATGTGCACTTTGACAGAATGTAATGGAGGCCTGGATGAGGGTTAGCGGGTAGTTGGGATAAAAGTGAGTGGGAAGCAATGATGGATTGAATGCCAGGGGTAAGGAGAAAGGAAGAGTCAAGATGGTGCCAGAATTCCTAGCTTCAGGATTGGGTGAGCAGTCCCTGGGCAGAGTGTCTTTTTCCTGCTCTTAAGGCCTGTCAGTTGATTGGATCAGGCCTACTCAGATTATCCAGGATAATCTCCTTTCCTTAAAAAAATCACCTGATAGTAGACACTAATCACTTGATCTAGGTCTAAAAAATACCTTCACAGCAATACCTAAATTAGGTCTTATTGTATACCTGGAGACTAGAAGTTAGCCAGGTGGATACAGACAAATAAGTGTCACACTCACAAACCAGAATGCTTTATATCCAGATTCAAATGAGGTTACTTTTTTTGAAGGTTGACACTAACCACATGAAAACTGGGTAAGGCGCACCACAAAGTGTGATTTATATTAATGCAAGCTCACTAGGAAAACAGAAGGAAGTTCATTATTGGGTAGACCTGGTCCTACCCCTTTGTATTATACCTTTGACTGTTCAAAGCAAATATGTTCATGCCAACTAATTTACAGACCCTGCTAAGAGAGTAAAAGAGGATTCTACTTCAGGCAAATAAGCAGATACTTTTTACAAACATTTTGCATTATGTATCCGAATTTACAGGATCATATAAGTTTATCATAATATATTAACTTTTACTTTAGTCATTATTGTCCTAATTTTATATCATACAGGGTACATTAATACAGTGTGTTTCTGTCATACTAAATGAAATAGTGACCTAAAAACACAGCATGCTGCCTGCCACATTATACATATCCAATAAAGGTTAGATATTACTACAAGAATTACATCATGTTATATATTAGGAGTTTCTAAGAGGGATGCCTGGGTGGCTCAGTTGGTTAAGTGGCCAACCCTTGGTCTTAGCTTAGGTCATGATCTCCAGGTCCTGGAATCGAGCTCTGCATCACCAGGGAGTCTACTTGAGGATTCTCTCTCCCTCTGCCCCTCCCTGCCCTCAAATAAATAAATCATTATTTTAAAAAAAGAATTTCTGAGGGAGAAGATAGGTAATTTGAAATTTTAGTAAGTCAAGTTTTCTCTATGGTAGACTCCTCCATTAATTTATTTTTCCCTCAAAGAGATTTTAGCTATTTAAAAACAATTCATAGAAACTGAGATCATGACATAATTATAAGTTGTTTATATTATCTACCTTGCTTTTTCCTCACATAAGAAACACATTGTAGTCACATGTTCATGTTTTAAAATCTTGACCAGACAAGCTGACTGTCCTGATGTCGATTTTTACCCAGAGAATTAGTATCTCTGGGTTGGAAATTCCTACCGTTTGTCAGTCTGCCCACAGATACCATTACACAAGTGAGAAATGGAGGGTTAGAGACCTCATACTGAGGAGTTTTGCTTTCATGCCTATTTTAGATCTTGGTTGTTCCCTGACAGAAGACTTCTCATGTTTCCTTATTCTTCTAATGATTTACCATTTTATTTCCTCTCGTGTGAGTTATCTGCGCATTTCTCCTGCCTATCTACAGACTTCTAAGTCCTGGATCTGGATTCGAAGGCTGAGACCCTACCAGGTTCAGTGAATGAGTTCCTTTACATCTCTGAGCTTCAGGCTCTCCTTTGTGAATTGGAGATAGTAGCAGCAAAGCTTGTAGGTTTGTTGTCATTATTAGTCAGAAAACACAAGCACAGGGCTTGTTGTAGTCCTTCGTGGAGACAGAGAGCAACCCTTGGAGGTGGGAGCTGTGGCCATGGGGGTGGGAGTTAATTTTAAAAGGTGTTAGGGTGCAGAGGAAACTGGCCTGCCATCCCCCATTGCTGGGGGAAACCGGCTTTAAGGAGCAGTGTCAAGAAATGAAAGTCGGAAAATAGGGAGAATTCTCAAAGCAGAACAGAGACTTTTCCTGCCCTGCCTGGTTTAGTTGCATTCTGGCATGAGAAGTTAGGGAACTTGACAAGTTGATGCTTGAGCTTTCTGCCAGGCTCCACCTCACTGGTTTATCAAGTGGAGTCCAGTCTCTGTAACTCAGATGTTTTAATGGTCATCGTCATCATAGTGATAATAAAAAAGGGTCTTATTTTGCCACCTCTAATGCTTTGACATTTCAGAGCCATTTTGTATACATTATCCCATTTTATTCTTTTGGCCTTTAGAATCAGGATACGTTTTTTATTACTACTTGTACTGTCTTTAGTTTGTTTCTGAGAAATGAGAAAGTTTAGAAGGAGAGAGGGAGCCAAGTATGATGCCGAAAGGTGGTATGCTGTCTTTCTACAAGTCAAAAGACCTACAGACATGCGCACCCAAGTTAGTTAATATGGCCCTAATGCAAAGCTGTCTGTTAAGTTTTGACATACTGTTTGCAATCTTGGCATTCCACAGAACGTTTTTGGCAAAAGATTATTCTCTCACCCAACGATCCAGAGCCCTCTTTATAAACTCTAGCAAAGTGTCATGTGACATCTTAAATGCTCACTGTTTCCGCTGTTTGTCAAGTACAGATGAACTCTTGAGTTAACTGTTAAGAGAACTGCACTCTGTAGGACTGCTCTTTTAACTGGAATAGAAGGATGTTCTCCCCTGAGTGGCTTTTCGGGATGGTACTCGCTACACTGTCAATCCACGGGGCCAGCTGCGGGCACAGCTGTGGTCCATCAGAATTATAAGTGTCTTTAAATGTAATCACATCCTCCAGCATGAGGAATCACAGTTAGAAAGTCCCAAAAGATGTTCATAAAGCCTCTTCATGAAATCTGAAGCTTTCTGACAATGGAGACCAATCTCTTTTTTTGTTACTTAATAAACTTAATATGCCTAAACTTAATATGCCATTCCTTTAAAAAAAAAAAAAAGCCCCAAAACTTACCTTCCTGGAACACCCACACGTGAGCCCTAGTCTATCTTCTGAAGGTGCTTGTTTTCCATTAACGACCTCACTGATATCTGGAGAGATTCTGCATTAATATCTCTAGTTCCCTTCAATTTTTTCTTATTACCCACCTTCCAGATTTTTTAGCATATGGATCTCATTCCTCTCTATTCTTTCCATTTTGTTCATGCCACAGAATGGTGTCAGCTAGGGTCACATGAGACCTTCAGTGTCATTTATTGACCATTGAGGCAAGCATTGAGGCTGAGAAAATTGACAAGGGAACTGATGTTAACAGGCCTTCTATGCCACACTAAGATATTTAGACATAGACTGGTGGTCAGATCCATGATTTAGAAAGATAATTATGGTGGTAATGTGGGGGATGAATCAGGAATTTAGGGTGAAAGGAGACAAGGCAATTAGTTAGGTTGGCATATTTCCATTAATCGATATTCTTTAGATACAGTGGCTCCTCCAATTATGACTGCATCCAGCTGGGCTGTCATCAGTTCCAGGATTCGCAGTCTTGTCCAAAATGCTATCATGAGAGACTTTGTTAAATATCCTGTTGAATTTTAGGCTCATTATATGTGCAGCTTTCACATAATGGCATCAAAAAAGGAAATAAAGATTCTCTGGTTGTTTCAATGATCCCTATCCTGGCCACTATTGACATCCTTCCTTCTGAACTGCTCACCAACCAAAAATTCTTTCTAGATTCTTTCCAAACATGAACTTTTTTAAAAAAAAAAAAAAGATTTTATTTATTTATTCATGAGAGACACAAAAAGAGAGAGAGGCAGGAGACATATGCAGAGGGAGAAGCAGGCTCCATGCAGGAAGTCCGATGTGGGACTCGATCCCAGGACTCCGAGAACACGCCCTGAGCCAAAGGCAGACGCTCAACTACTGAGCCACCCAGTCGTCCTATCCAAGCATGAACTTTAAGTGTTCTAGATATCAGTGGCATTTCTGGGCTGTTTATTTATTTACTTACTTACTTACTTACTTATTTTTTGTCTTGTTGAAATTTGAGGTGTGGATTTCCCTTTCTCCATTTTCTGGACCTTATTTCTTGGTAATTTCTCAAAGCATACTTTTAAAACCATAATCACAAGTGTTTTGGTAGCAGAATTTCCATAATCTTAGAACTTTTCATTACCTGATTAGCTAGATGAGATCTTTCTACTTTCTTCCATGTGTGAAGCTTTACTGCCCTCCTGCCCCCACTCCCAGTAGTTATTTTTCTAATATTTCTCATTTGGCACTCTCACCTATGGGAAGTATAAAAGCCAGGTAGTAGCAGAGTTGTGATAGACTTTATCACAGTGGCCTAACACTAGTGCATCTCTTTCCATAAAGTTTTCTATGATGTAAACATATGATGGGGCTCCTCTGTTTTTATTCTTTTTATTCAGGAGTGTATAGTAACAATCACTGCCTTAAAGAGTTTTCCTTACTTGGTATTTGCAAGGACATCAGTGGACTCTGAAAAAGCCCTTCCGGTCAGTACGAAAAACACAGGTAAAGAGGAGGTAGCACATGTCAGACAAGAAGCTCTGTATCACAATAGTGCTTTGGGCTAACCTAGCACACACCACTGGCAATAGGAATTTGGGTAATATTTGCCAACTGTCAACTTTGAATAAATTGTATTTTGGGATAGTAGTGCAAAGGACATCCTTGGCATTTCCACATCTGTACATGAGCAAATACAAAAATCAGATTTCATTTCTGTGTACTGGGAATAGCAGTCAAGGATGATCTGTTCTCCTACACTTCCTTTGCTAAGATAATCTTCGCTTTTATATGGAAAACTAATGTAAAAGTTCCCCAATTTCGGATCATAAAGGCTCAGACGTATTAGGGCTCTCTGAATCATGGCATAAACGAGCAGGAGAACTTAATGCTTTGTACACCCCCCCCCGTGTCACCCCGATTATGAGCCCCTTCCCCTATCAGGATGTTAAGATTGAAATTGACCAGAGACCTTAATACTATAAAACACTCACAACTCAGTCCTAGTTTTAGCTTTTTGACCGTCAGCGATATCAAGAGGTGGCAAACTGTAGTAAGGCATTCAATAATGGGGGTACCTGAGTGGTGCAGTCAGTTTAAGTATCAGACTCTTGGTTTTGGCTCAGGTCGTGATTTTCAGGGTTATGAGATCGTGCCCCGTATCGGACTCTGCTGGGTGTGGAGTCTGCCTGAGATTCTTTCTCTCCTTCTTCCTTTACCCCTCCCCTTGTTTGCTTGCTCTCTCTCTCTCTCAAATAAATAAATAAATAAATAAATAAACACGCGGGGGTGCCTGGGTGGCTCAGTCGGTTGAGCCTCAGACTCTTGATTTCTACTCAGGTTGTGATTCCCGGGTTGTGGGATGGAGACCCACATTGGACTCTGTGTTGAGCCTAGAGCCTGCTTGGGATTCTTTCTCCCTCCCCCCAACCCATGCTGTTCGCTCTCTCTAAAAAAATAAAAAACGAAAACCATGCAGTAATGACATAATAGTTACACATTTTTGTTTTCTTCCCTTATTAAATAAGAGTTTAAAGGAAATGGTAAAAAAAATAGTAACTGCCAAACATGAATGTAGCATGGTTTACTGGACATGTTTACAGCTGTTTGCCTCTTGAATCTTCACAGGGTTCCATAATTGTTGCAGTCCCAGTAGAGAGACAAGAGACCTAAGGTTCAAAGCTAAATGACCTTACGGACCACACAGAGTCAGCAATAGAACTATATTCCGGCTGAGATTTTCTGACTCTACCTCCAATTCTCCTTTGACTCTACTGTTTTTGCTGTAGGCTGTGTGAGTTTCCACCATGGGAAATTTTGTAACTTGTCAACAAATTGTTGTGAGGATCCATTTCGGAAGCTCTAGAGCATCTTTCGATTAGAAGATGGTAGCGTGGCCCCCAACTGAGACAGGGCCCCCCATGTTTGGCAGCATCTGCTTCAAAATTCTCCAACTTTCCTTTTGGGCCAGGAGCAACATCCAGGTGGTCAGCCCTGAGCCCACACTGGTACTTAAAGGGGTGCAAGCCCCCATTTCTCTCTTTCAGGACTCTCTCCCACCCTCTACCCCATGTGCAGGATCACCGAGGTACCCTAATGAGCCCTAAAACACCTGACTATGGGATCATTCCAGAGCCCCATAGGCAGGCCTGAATTCTAGGAGAGCGCTCTGGTGAGCAGATGGCCAGTATACCATCTCTTTCCCTGCATCACTTGAGATTGCACCCTAAGTGTGATGTGGACATATTGACTTGGGGGTGACTCAAATTGATTATATGGACAGGAACCCTGCAAAAATATTTGGTCCCGTGTTCTGCACATCTAGGGATGGTTCTGTAGGTGGCAGGAACTATGAAGGGTCTGAGATTTGACCCTAGCTAACAAGTTAGCCTGCTACAGTTTAACGGATGCTGGTAGAAGACAAAAGGAGAGCTTATAACTCTTGGCAATAGCAGTGGCCAGAGTATTATCATTTTCTTGTGCCCATTTCTCAAGGTGCCACAAATAGAGCCAGGCAACATTTGCACACTCAGTGGATTGTTGTTATGAAAGGGAAATTCTGAGCGGAGGGAACCTAAATCATTTATAATGGGTAAAAGCATGCCTGACTTTTTGCTTGGGAGGGAGAGACTATCCCAGTCAGTTTTCCAGAGCTGTTTAGTAAATAAACATCCTTTGAAAGATAGTCCAGAAAGGCAGTCAGTGCTTCTGCTCCCAAGACATGGATAACCCGAGAGATTCATGGAGAAATGCCTCTTACCTATTCCTGTTGCCTCCTCTTGATTGCAAATGTGCAAGAGCAGCAGAACAGTTACCCCAGCCTGCCCTAGCATGGCCCTAAATCTTCATGATTATTTCTAAATAAAAGTGGTTTCTAAAAGAAAAGACTGGGACACCTGGGGGGCTCAGTTGGTTGAGACCTTTGGTCAGATCATGATCTCAGAGCCGTGGGATCAAGCCCTTATTCAACCAGGAGTCTGTTTCTCCCCCTGCCCTCCCCCCTGCTCGTGATCTTTGACTCATTCTCTCAAATAAACAGATACAATCTTTAAAGAAAAATAAAGAAAAGAAAAGACTAAAGACAGGAAAGAAGGAACAGAAAGACATACTGGGAAAGACATGATTCTGTACCTTGCGGGCCTGCCTATAACTCTGGCCATTCCCACCCAAGTTTGTTTCAGATTCTATAGTCCTGTCATTGGGCAGCACTGTTTATCTCATGGTTTGATTTGGGAGCTGCTTACTTGTACTTAAATTATCCCTACCACTAGGCTGTGCATTACAGTACTTAGAAGCGTCACCATTACAATGGTTCTTTCCAGTCAGACGATTGTCTCCGTAAGATCCCGATATAATTTTGTTCCGTTATATTCCATCCGTTATAGTCCATCCATTCCCATTAATATATCGATATGGCTTGAATCACAGGTTTTCAAGTAGCATCTATGTCTGTCCTCTGTGGATCATGGATCAGAGGAAGTGAGAAATTATGAGGATATTTGGACCTTGGGTAGGTAGTTTCAGTGGGGTCTCTGGGGGATTAAGGAACAGTTGAAACTACCAGATGTCAAGGCAGAGAAAAATCAGGCATCGGGAAAAATAAAATGGATAGGGTGGTGTATTCAAACTGCATATTCCACAGTTTATCCGGGAGCCTACACTGCTATTGGATTTTTAAGAATAGTCTTACTATCCCATCTCCTTAGTTTTCCTTGGCTTTTTAAAGTAATGTCAGCAGTATATTCTAAAATGAATGTCAAGGGAATGTTTTTAAAGGAGCAACTCAAACGCAGTTGTGTTTGCTCACTTGTCACTGTCACCTTCCCTCCTCAACTCCCAGCTCTGCCTCGGCTGTGTGTACTGTCCATGCAGACGTCTTCAGCCCTGGCAGCACATGCTGCTTGTGACTGTCACCCCTTTGGCCACACTCCTTTGTAAGATGTTGCCACCACGAGCACCAGTGATTTGGCTCCGAAGCACTGATATTTACGCTGCTCTGCCTAACTGAACTTCGCGGTGATTAAAAGCCTCAGTTTTTCATTTCCTGGCTGGTATTTGCAATGTGGAATTGCAACACTGCACTTACGTGCATTTTTGCCTTTAAAATGTTCTGTGGTGTTGCAACATTTGAGAAATTCCCAGGGATCCTTCGACTTCCTACACACTGGTTTGTAGAGTCAGGACTGACTCACCACATCAGAGTCACCTTCTTGCGCCCCTGCCGCTGAATTCTGATTTCGCACCTCACATCTTTAGCTGGTCCCTGAGCTGTCTCCCAGCTCCAGCTTCACTCTTGAGGACACCAGTACAAAGACAAAGAAAAAAGATTTTTTAAAAATGGTAGCTTCTTCTTTCAAGAGTAATTGAACTTAAACTACTCTCTCTATTGTTTTCCAAGAAGTCTCATTTAAAATATTTTAGTAATGCAAAGACGTGTGCATTCAGGGCTAAGGACCAGTGAGCAGTAGCCATAGCAACCAGGAAGCCATTCTGGGAGGAGAAAAAAAAATGCAGTAAAGAGTAAGTGTTTTAATCCTCAACTTTAATCCCTTTACTTCCTGTTCTCGAAATGAAATATAAATCAGGCACCATGCAGTGCTGCGATTTTTCTCTGAAAGGGATGTTGGCAAAAGAGGATTAGGAATGGACAGACAAGTTTAAGAAATTTAATCACACAATTTGTTGTCAAACTTGAGACCATGAGTGACCAGTTCCTTTGAGTGGCATCAATGAGAACCAACAAAACATACTTTGAAACTGATTAGAGGGTTGGCCCAGGGGGACAGCCCTGTTTGCTGTTCCTGTTGCATCATTTTAGACCATAGTCATGCCATGAGAGACCAAGGGATTGGCTTAGTCCCCAGGGGGAGGTTGAGGACCAAGGGGTGTCTAGTTAGTCAAATAGAGATATTCTTTTGATCTTAGAAATACTCAGGGGAAAAATGAAGTCACCAGTATCTCATATACTACCTTCCCTTGATGTTTGATTGATTACTGTGGGGGTCTTACAAGGACGTGTGCTTGCCATCGTCAACAGACTCTTGGATTTCTGCTGAACAGCCCAGGCTTTAGTTTCTGTGAACAGTAAAATAAAAATTCTCAGAAGGATAAGTAAGTATTATTTCTGAATGTCTCCACTTTTTGTTTCTAAGATTTTCTTTTACATGGACTACCACTAACTTGTTAATTTATTGAAAATAAAATTCCTAATTTTTTTTTCTTTCAAATCAGACCAAAGCGATGCCTCCCAACACTGGCTTAAAATGTTGGTTGTTGGCCTCTACAGCACATCTGTTCATCCGGTTCTACTTGGGAGGATTATTGGGGGTGACAGGAAGACATGTTTTTATGGCACTTTTCCTTCCCTCAGCATATATATGAGTATTTCTTTGATAAATTTAGTTCTAGTGGACTGAAAGTTACCAGCACACAGGGCTGTTTGCAGAGATCTGAAGTAGCTACAACTTGGGCTAGCTTCCTGCAGTGTCAGAATGTGAAATTACTTCCAAGAATAGCATCTTCCCAAGGGGGCGCTAATAATGAAGATAGACAAGCGACAGGAGGTCTAGAGCATATGAGGGTGGAGTTAGACACAGTGACCACTGAGTTTGAAGTTCCTCCTAGACCTCGAGAACAGAAGTATACATGGTAAGGCCTGCAGATGGCAGGACATCTGGGGAAGAGAAATAGCGTCACACTCTCAACTAAGGACAGGGTGCGACATTGGCAACACCTGTTTCTGCTTCTTCGTCTTGAGCTGGTGTTCTTTCTCCCCATTTGATCAGAACCAGCAGGACTAATGTCGTCTAGGACAGAGCACCTGAGATGTGACTTGTGCAGGATGAGGGGCTGCTGGCCATGCTCATCATCCTCCCATGCTTCCCTTGGACTTTTGGCTTTCTAGTCTGGATTTCCGGGACAGGGTTGACTTTTTGAGAGGAGATTGGTGTTCATTGCAGGGAGTGGATGATAAGAAAAATAAAGTATTATCTGTGTCCAAAGGGAGAACCATAGATTCTGAACATGGAAATTGCTTTGGCAGAGGTTGTGGAGACTATAGGAAGTCTCCAAAGGAGTCCAGTTGCTGTACTGGGCTTCACTCAAAAAAACTTCTCTGAACCAGGCCTCCTTCTGATTGACTAAAGAGAAGGGCTTCATTTCACCCAAGGATCCAAAGATCATATGATTCATATATCACCCTGAGGCAGAGATACAGTCCTCCGACTAGAGAGGGGAATTACTTTCATAAATGCTTCTCTGAATTGACAGAAATAGCACCACAGGCAAGCTCTTACAGTGGTGGCATTACCCCTGGGGGAAGAAGGCCCTGGGGAATATCAGGCTGTGTGAAGCAGTGATGGGGGAACCGGGCTCGCAGCTGGTCATCTGGTCACCAGGTTTCAGAGGATAGAAGTTCTTGTCTTGGCCATGTAGGTTGTCACAAAGGGGGCAAGAGGGTGCCATTTTGGGACCACTTGGCTCAAAATTTCTGTGTTCTGCTTACCAAATATATGTTAGACATTGAATCTTTAAGAGCAAGGTAGAAAATTGGATGTGTTCCCAGCCTTTCCAGATGAATGAGAGATAGGAAATATAAATGTAACAAATTAGCATTTCCTATTGGAAGGATTGCTCATTTGCACATTCCAAGAGGCAATATATAAATATGAATAGTATTATCTAGTGAGACTTGGCATGAACAGAGACTGAGTATTATAAGGAAATAAACTTCCCAAGTGTCCATTTTTTAAACTTCTGTTAAGATTTCACTTGGCTAGTTCCTATCTTATTCTTAGTAGATGATCTCGGCGTGCTTACACTGCCTCTCTCCTCTTCCTGTCATATTGCGTGAAGACATGATCTTATCTGTCTTTGGGGGCTGCTCTTAAGGATAAGCATGGATTAATGAGTCCTTAGCAACTATTGATTCATTTTTTATTCATTCACTGTTCACGCATTTCCCAAAACATTTATGGAGGACCTTTCATGTGAAAAGAAGCACTGTTTTAGCTTATATGATCAAACAGACATGGTTTCTGTTTACAAGGAGCTTTTTTGTCTTCTGTGACACACACACACACAGAATTTATAAATAAGTACTATACAGCATAGAAAACCACAAGTCCCCTCAGGGTGATAGAAATTGCCATTGCCAGCTTAAAAGGAAGGAGTGACTTTGGGGAACTTCAGGGAAGAGGTGACATTGAATGGGGCCTGAGAAAGTGTGCAGAATGTGTTGCAGATATGCAGAGCCTGGAGGAAAGAGGACTCTGAGTGCAGGAGTCCTGTGGCCAGAAGTGCAGCAAGAGACGTGAATGAGCAGTATGGAGGAGGGTGTCTGAGCTCTGTGTGGCTTGGAGGCATGGTCCACATGGCCACACGTGGTGACATGCCAGCCTGGTAGGTGGCCAGGAGCTGAGTCTGTGGTTGATGCTTGGTGGAGAGTCACTGGAGGGCTTTGCAGGTGGGGAAGTGGCCTTGTTGGGGAAGTGGTCTTGTCAGCAGTGTGCTTTGGAGAGATTAAACTGAGCTCAGAGCCTGGGCATGGGGTGCATGGGAGAGCAGAGAGCAAGTGCTCTCCATTGAAACGCTGGCCTTCAACTTCTACAAGGAGGCATTTTAAAAATTGTCCAAACACTCGTGTGTGTTAAAATCAGCCTTAAATCTTTTTCAGACAATCCGTTTTAATTAAATGAAAGGGAGGGAAAAAAATGAGTTCTGCTGTGAGTGTCTCCCCACATGTGCTACACTACAGCACAGGCTGGGCTGCAGTCAGAAATCAGTTCAAAAGGAGACAATAAGGATCTGGTAAGATGGACAGGGGAAGTAATTGCTAGATAGCTGGCTGCTTTAATTAATCTTTGAGAATACTTGAATAGAAAGAAAAATGCTACACTTGACTGGATGGGCTAGAATGTGTGTGGTCACATTAGCACACTGAGCCACAGTCAGGAGGGATTCATGAAGCTGTGATAGAAATCAGCCCTTCACTGTGCCTTGAGTCTTCACAACCATCATATCCCACCCCAGAGAGTGAAGGAGGATGTTTTTCTGTGGCAACATGGAATGCCTTATTAATATTTCTCTAATTGTCTGAAACATGCAGTCCACCCTTCAATTTCATGTTCTGCTTTTGCGATGCTCCTCCAGATGTAGTTTGACTCTACCTTTGGCTGTGGCCATTGGTGTATTGTTTTTCACTCAGGAAAACAAAACAAACAAACAAACAAACAAAAAAAACCCCGTAGGAGTCTTGGTGTTAGTTTTAGAATACTATTGACTTAGGGAGAAAATGGTGTTTTTAACAAATGTAGCAATACAGAAAATCCAAAGCTGCATGCCTTTCTGATTTCAACATCCTCTCAAAATTCAACCCCAAGTCTGTCCAGGATGCTAGATAGTAACTGGGGTAAGTGGGACATGGAAATGAAGTACTAGCATCCCCCAAGTGTTTTTAAAATGTTTTGTGGTTGACTTTAATTCCTAATATATTTTGGACTTTTCTAAGAGAATGAGAGCTAGCTACATTCTTCTGAGATAGAATATTTTCAGGGTGATACTCATGTGCAAAAACTATGCTAATCTTGATCCAGATACCGTTTGGCCCCAGACTCTGTCTTCTGAGGATAAACAAGGCCCCAGGGGGTTCTAACAGGTATCCCTTCTAACAACCATAATCGTTTCTACTGGGAAAAAGAAAATTCACCAAACAAGCCACTTTTCTCAGGTCCCCTCACGTAGCATTGTAATAACTCCATAGAGTTGTTGTTATTACCCCCATGCTGTAGAGGACGCTACTGAAGCTTTTCCAGGTTAAAAATTGTGCCAAAGGCCACCTATTAGTAAGTGGCAGAACTGAAATTTGAATCTGTGAATTTGAATTTGATCCACTTGCCCCCAAAGTTCTCATTCTTTTTCCTTTGTCATATTGCCACACTATGGTATGCAAAAGGAAGAAGTTGATAGAAATACTTAACAGATAGGAGAAAAAGAAAATCAAAATACATGTTCTACAGTATTATAGAGCTTCCACAGTGAATATTAATGAAAAAAAAGTAATGGTAGAAATGGTAGTTGACATTTATCTAATGTTGTACACCATGCATTAGTGAAATACTTATCTCATGTTATCTCATGTTCTCTACCTACTAACAGCAGTCTTGGAAATTAGGGAGCATTATCCACGAGAAAACTGAGCTAAAGAGATGTTAACAACTAGTTCATTGTCCAGCATTTCATAAGTAAGGACATGAAAGCTGAAATCCAGGTATCCTGGGTCCAGAGCCTACACGCTTATCTTTCATGATCTGTATCACAGATAAACTGGTGTTTAAGTGGTTGTTAACGGCTTAATGTCAGATTGTGCTGTTTTATGGAGGGAACTCACTCTCTGGCAGAGATTGAACATCACCTCTGGTGCCAGAGAATATTTTGATCAAGTTTGCAAGTGGCACTGAAGAGGGAAATAAAGTAGCCAGCTGAGTGATAGGGTCAAATGATATGCAGCCCAGGTATTCTGTACTGCCCAATGACTACAGTTTGAATGAGTTAGCTTCTGGGGGGCTCCATCGGTTACACCTCTGCCTTCAGCTCAGGTCCTGGGATAGACCAGTGTTGGGCTTCCTGCTCAGTGGGAACCTGCTCTCCCTCTGCCTCTGCCTGCTGCTCACCCTGCTTGTGTTCTGTCTCTCTCTTGGTCAAATAAATAAATAAAAATCTTTTAAAAGAAAAAAAGGGGGTCCCTGGGTGGCTCAGCGATTTAGCGCCTGCCTTTGGCCTAGGGCGCGATCCTGGAGTCCCGGGACCGAGTCCAGCGTCAGGCTCCCAGCACGGAGCCTGCTTCTCCCTCCTCCTGTGTCTCTGCCTCTCTCTCTCTCTCTCTCTCTCTGTCTATCATGAATAAATAAACAAATAAATCATTAAAAAAAAAGAAAAGAAAAAAGAGTTAGCTTCTGAATATAAAGGGCCATCAGAAATACAGAGCTTCCCACGTGAAAAAAGACCTCAGGAGTTTCCTTAATGGCGAGGTTTATCTGAGCCACCCTTTCAACTCCACAAGGACATGGAACAAAGTTATCTTGTACACTGCTTTATCTCCTAGGCCTCACAGAGTTTTGGACACATGGTAATGGCTCAGTAAATGGAATGAAAGAAAGGAGAAAAGAAAGAAAGAAGAAGGAAAGAAGAAAGAAAGAAAAGAAAGAAAGAAAGAAAGAAAGAGAAAGGAAGGAAGGAAGAGAAAGAAAGAAAGAAAGAAAGAAAGAAAGAAAGAAAGAAAGAAAGAAAGAAAGAAAAAGAAGAAAGAAAAAGAAAGAAAGAAAAAGAAAAATGTTAACATGGATTTTAAAAAGCTCTGGGTTCTTTCAGGCTGCATCAATAGAAGTAGAGAGTTGAGAACAAGGGATGTGTTTCTCCTGGTCATATGCTAGTTTCGTCCATCAGTACTTAGGATATCATTTACATATTTGCATATCTAGTGAGGTCGAGCGTTGAGCGTAATTGGAGGGGCATGTGAAATAATACACTAAATGAGAGAGCTGGGTCTGACACTTTGGGTAAGTGACTTCTGTGTGTCAGGCATTACTGAGTGCTTTCTAAATCTCCGGTATTTCTCAGAACAACCAAGATAGCTATGATCCTGATTTTACAGAAGGGAAGCTACACTCAGGCCAGTGAATATACCTGCCCAGGATCATGCAGTCACTGAACCACAGCCTATTAAACTAAAACACCCAAACCCCTCTTGCTTAACTATTCTATTCTCTGTATAAAACCCATAGATGTTCAGCCTGGACAGAAAAACTGTTGTAGGGAAGCACTGACAAACTAAACCATGGCCCCTCTCAGGGCTGAAATTCTGTGATACCACAGCATTTTGAGACTTCTCAAATATTATGAGAGCCATAAAGTAGACCATGATCAGAGTTACTCTACAAGGTCTGCAGGAGGAAGGGAGAGAGAAGCCCCAGAGCATGGAAATCATGGGCAGGCAGATCAGAGCTCAGCTTGGGGCAGAACTCTCTAACAATCGACAAATTTAACAATGGAGGGCACCAAATTGTAGGGAAATAAGTTGTCAAAGGCATTTAGACAAAGGCTAAGCTGCCGCCAGGATATATAGTAACACCAGGCAGTTCAACACCACACATTTAAATTTAAATTAATTAAAATTCAATTAAATAACATTAAAATTAGGTTCCTTGGTGGCACTAGCCACATTAAAGTACTATTAATCACATGTGACTAGTGGCTGCTGATTGGTACAGAGCAGAACTTCCATCAGGCAAGAAGATTCTGTTGGGTAGCCCTGCCATAGAGTGGCACATAGGAAGACTGGACTCTAATTCCTTTTTAATTTGGAATTCTGCTTGTGTGAACATTCCCCTCAATCGCTGTATTTGAATGAATACCAGCAGTTTTGTAGTATCTCTTATACTAGAATGAAAGTTTCATGTCTCTTACTAGATACACCCCAGCATGTGCATCTACTCAAATATTTTGGCATGTTCATTAATCGGCTATGGGTAAAATTTTTGGCTTTTGGAGTCATTGCTAACCAGATATGTATCCCCTATTACAGGAATTCAAGTGCCAAATTGGCCAGTACCTTATGTTCATTCCCAAAGAGGTTTCTTCCAGTTCTATTTTTCTAAGTCTTCATTATCATTTATTTTCCTTTTTGTAAATTGGTCACTCCCGAAGGAAATGAATTTGATAGCAGATTGTTGGAGATTAATTACCTATGATATGCCAAAGCCACTTCGTAAATGTCAGTGCTGAGGAATCCCCTAGAGAGAGAATTTTTAGATTCAACTATAAATTAATTGTAATTAATAGAATAGGTTAATTCATTGTAATTATTTTTAAGGCTTTCGGCAATGAGTCAATTCCCCAAGATCCACATTGCTCAAAGTGTCATGGAGAATGCTTGATGAGAATGTTCTGGTACTAAAAACCTTAACCCTCTGGAAAAAAAAAAATCCTACTTGTCTTTCCTTCTGGCTGAGTTTCTTCAGAAACATATTTTGGTGGCATTTGATTTCTGGAGAACAAAGAAATCCCTATAAGGTGGAGCATAAACATGCACAGCCCAGATAGACTCTGCTCATTGGAGAAAGGAAAAACAAAAGGCTTTTTGATTGTGCCTCGTTTTCTTTGGAAGTATGTCTCACTTCAGACTAACAGAATGCCTTTGCTCTTGGAAGAAAATGTAATGGAACTGAAAATTGAAGAATCTGGGCCTTTTTCCCTTCTCTAATTATTTCCACTTGACTCACTTAATCTTGGACGATTATTCAATCATATCTGAAATGAGAAAATGACGGGAGTAGAGTTTCCGTCTCTTGTTTCGAGAGCTTATAAACATTAACAGAATAGTCTTGAACAAAAAACAAATACAAATCACAATTGACGGTGCCTTGTTTTTATATATTAGGA
This sequence comes from Nyctereutes procyonoides, assembly GCF_905146905.1. NCBI lineage: Eukaryota > Metazoa > Chordata > Mammalia > Carnivora > Canidae > Nyctereutes > Nyctereutes procyonoides. The sequence continues at coordinate 58,814,685 of NW_026575146.1, read as the reverse complement.
AAAATCCCTGCATTGTTGGGAAAGCATCTCAAGTTTCCAAATGTAAGAACCTTGTCGAGCCTTGATGGGTGATTTCATTATCAACGTTGAAAAAACTATCATTTGGAACAACTATTTTATAATGGGAGATTGTACAGAAGCTAAGGAGCCAATTTGTTTACTTGCACCTGCACAGGCTGAGAAACTAAGCCCTGAAACAGGTCCTTGAAGACCCGGATCATTAACAGTCCCAAGACTCATGTATTGGTTTTGGAGACTCAGAGATGTCTCCTTTCTTCCTGGCATGTCCACAAGCCGTTCAATGTTCATTGACAGAGGGATGCTTGTAGCCCTAAAAATTGCCAAGAGCTAGTTCGGGACTCCATATGTTGTCATATTTCCTGATAATAGAATTGTCTCAAGTTGAAGTTCACTGCCAAGATGAAGAAGTCAGATCTGGGAGAGGAATGAGGGGAGAGGAAGAAGCTAGACAGGAGGGACCCCGTAGAGGGTTTGGAGCATGATGCACATCTCAGAGCTTGTCCTGCTTAGAGACCAAGGAGCACAAGTTAGTGGTTCATGTGTGTTTGATGTGGGGAGTAGTCTGCCTGCCATTTGCCATCAAGGACCCAGAAGCCAGGGGATGGGCACACCAAGGCTGGGCGAGGGTGTTGGAGCTAACGGAAGGGATCGGAGGGGATCTGGGTAGAACAGCAGCGGCCTTTCAGCTATAGTTCCAATCTGTATTTTTTCAAAATCTCCAGCAGCAGGGGTAATTAAAACATGGCTACATTGTAGTTTTTCAACACATCCACATACGCTAGAGATTGTAAACTCTATCAGGTAAAGCATTGTGTCTCACTCTTACTAATCTGGGTGCTGAGTGGTTTACTCCTATGCTGGCCCCACCCTGCCAGAGGCTGCGGAGTTTGAAAAGTTCAGAGGGCATTTGGTCAGCCAGGTCCTCATGGGCTTGATAACAATTGTGCAGACAAAACTCCAAACAAGGGGATCCCTGGGTGGCGCAGCGTTTGGCGCCTCCCTTTGGCCCAGGGCGCGATCCTGGAGACCCGGGATCGAATCCCACCCGGTGTATGGAGCTTGCTTCTCCCTCTGCCTATGCCTCTGCCTCTGTGTATGTGTGTGTGTGACTATCATAAAAAAAAAAAAAAATTTAATTTAAAAAAAAAAACAAAAAAACAAAACTCCAAACAAGAAACAAAGCCCCAAACACAGGTCCAATCACAGGATTGCTGAAAGGAGATTCTGCAGCAGTCCCTACACCACAGATTGGGCCAGCCTGGTCAGAAAGGGTTTCACTCAGGAGGCAAGCCAAAAACTGGGTCTTGGAGAAGCAACATTGGCAGAAGAAAGGCCATTCCTGCAGGAGGAGTGAGCAGCCATGATAAATGGAATGTTTGTGGGTAGCTAGACAGGGCTCTATGTACTTCCCTCCTTCTAGAACTCTCTTCCCCTTGATATACACTTAGCTAATTCCCCCAACTCCTTCTAATCTTCACTCGAATATATCTTTCCAATAAGGCCACGGTTCTCCCCAGCATTCCGAATCCAGCTACCCTTTCTCTTTCTCTATTTTCTATAGCAATGACCGCCTTCTGTGAAATTTGCTTATCTGGTTAGATTGTTTGCTGTTCACTGCCCCTAGAATGTGAGCTTCTCAGAGTGAATCTTCATCTGCTCTGATGGCTGATGTATGTCAAGCCACTAGAACAGTGCCTGGCATATGGTTGAGGCCCAAGAAATATTTTTTCAGTGAATGAATGAGGATAAAGAAAGGCAGTGCTACTCTGGAACTAATGGGGTTTGGTTAGGACAGCAGAATTGAACACTCCAGGGGCACCATTCACCATGCATGTATATCAGGGTCCCTGGCGTTGTGTGACACAGCAGCCAGCCCTTTAAAATAGATGAATTGATGATTAGTGGGTTCAAATGTCACTTCTTTCTGTAAAGACCAGTAATGTTTTCATAAAGGGCAGATTCTTTTCTATCTCCTAAGGGTGAGTGATTAGATGGCATTGAAAAATTTTTCAAACTCTTTTTATTCCCCTGAAAGAAGACAGAAATCCAAATTGTTTTTAAGACACGAATCTCATGTAACCATTTCTTGTTATGAGATCTGAAAGGAGACATAATAAGACCTGGTTATGTGAGGTTCATGTCTTAAAGACAATTTGGTTTTTACAATTTCTTATTTCTACAATTCATTTCCTGTTCCCATAACCAGAAAGATCTCAGCCCTCATCAGGATTCGTAGAGACCAGTGGCTCTGACACTTTCATCACCTGGAACTTATTAAAAATACACCCCAGACCTAATGAGTCAGCAGCTCTGCAGCAGTGCCCACAGGTGATTCTGATGATGCCCAGATTGGAGAACCATAGTTAGAGATCATCCCCCATTGGAAAATTTCTTTCCATCTTCTTTACATTCCTAGCAGCTAAGAGGATGTTGAAACATACATTATGTAATTTGTTTTATATAAATAGTTGGGTTTCTTACTCCCAGTATGAAACTATTATATGGAAGGACATCTCTCCCAGGAGATCCTGCTATATCCTTCTGCCTCACCCTTTTAGATAATTCCTGGACAGGAGAATGTTTAAGAGCCTTAAATGATCTGGAAGGCCCTTTCTTGGTCTAATAATCTGGGAGGGAGAGGATAATACTAAACTTACACATTATTACGCATTTCTGTGCATATGGCCTGCCTTTGGAAGTTATGCATAAGTTCCTCAAGGCTTGTTTGATTTAAGAAGCGCTTTCTAGAACCATGCCTAATCCCAGAGAAAACCAAATTAACACTCCCCACAAAGTTGTTTGGAATCACACTCTTAGGAACCATGAATATTTGTTGAAGCTAAGAAGAGTTTGCCTGCCTTTGACTCTGGGAGTGTCCGTGGCCATAAAATTCCTTGGAAAGACCACATCGGTACTGATAACTGTAAAACCCTAGAGTAATAGAAAGCAGAGAGACATTCATGTCTAAGCTTGGTAGAACATATGGGCCCCAGATCACATTGTAACGATGAAAATAAATTAAAAGTGATCACCAGAACTCATTCTAAGCCTTGATTTTTTTCCAGTTTTTCTTACGCGGCATGTGTTAGGTTAGTACCAAAATAACAAACATACCTTCCAAAAGCCCTGAGAGGGTCCATTAATTCAGACAGTCTTGGTCAGAGATTGCAATGTCGCAAAGCTGAGGAGATTATAATATAATTATGTCTGGTTCACTATATGTGTTAAATGCCTTTTCTCTATACTTAGGGTCACTATGCCATTTTCATATTCTTGGACTAAGATCTGGATATATATTCGTTGCTTTATGAAGCTTGTTGAGGTCCAAAAAATGCTAAAGTTACAGAGTAGTAACTTACCGATGTTTTGTGGGTGTTTCTTATTTTCTTTCTGATGAAGGTATGGGTCACAGTTAAAGTCACACAGTTCGTAGTGTGCTACTAGCAGTTAACAACTGGCTCTCCACAGAAAAAGGCCCAGTTTGTAGCATTTGCCAATTTCCATGATGTAAATATTCTCATCATGACCAATTTCAAGCTTTCATTTAGACATCATTGCATGGAAAATTTGGGAATGATACACACAAACTGCACTCTGGGATTGGTGTAAGCCAGCTCCAATGCATCATTGAGATGTAGAAGATTTTGAAGGCAGAGGAACGGATTTAAAAAAACAAACCCAAAGAAAATGAATTAATAATATTGCAGCTGGGGGAAAAATCAGTTTTAATATTGGATTTTATAATACATTCTTACAGTATTTTGTCTGTTTTACATAATAATCATTTTGTGTATATAATTTTGTGTTCTGCTGTTATCTTCATGGACTTCAGTTTAACGGTTGCATAATATTCCATCAAATTGATTTAAGATCATTTATTAGCCCTAGTTGGGGACATTTAACATTCCCTAATTATGGATCTGTATTATTAGAACATCAGGTACAAATCTTCCTTCACCTCTCTGGCCATTTCCTTAAGACAGATTCTCAGATCAAATGACTTCAGTTATTGATCTTGAGAAAGTATTCCCAGATACATTCTAGAAAGTTTGTGGCCGCATATACTTCCACCAGAAACTTGTATGAATGCCTCTCTCACTGCACCTTGACTACCACCATTTTTTTTCCTTAAAGGTTTTGTTAGTTTGATAAGTTTTTAAAAAAGTTTTGATATTACATTTCCTCACAAGTGTGCTGAACATCGTTTATTCTCATTTTTCCATTTCTCCTTTTTAAAATGTTATTCTTCACATTGAGGGTGGTACAGTGAGGCAGTCCCACCTCTGTCAGCATGTCAGCAGGTAATTTCTGGACTACAGAACGTATAAGAGCCTCAGTGATCTGGCAGGCCATTTCCTGGTTCTAATGAACAGAACAGCCATTTCCAGGCTCTTTTCAGAGCCCACTCCAAGAGGCTTCCCCAGGCCCTCTGTCTGAGGTCACTTTCTGCCCTGTTTGCACCATCTCTCTTCTCTGCATCCCTCTTCCCCACAGTATTAGCCATCGCTGACACCGAGTGTTGGAGGTATTCCCTGTCTGCTTCCCCTCTAGGCTAGAAGTTCTGTACAACCGCGTATTCCTAGAGCCCAGAGGAGCATCTGACGCTCCATAAATACTTGTCAGGTGAGTCAGTATACTGCAGCCCTGTATAAAGGCTTAGTTTTGTCTTGAGAAAAGCAAAATCAATTCATATGTTCTCTGTAAACACTGAAGATGCTAACTATTTGCTGTATCTGCCACAAATAATGTTCTGTATTTTTAAGATATTGTGTAAGAAGCAGAAGCTTTATGTACTTTTCTGTAACTAAACCTCCCATTGTGATCTTTCCCCATTCAAATTCCACTCAGAATTCTTTTTCATAAGGAGATAACTTTTTGTGTATTCTTTATTCTTACACTTTTGGGGCTTGATTTTTTTTATATGTAGCTAACATAAAGAATTATTTTCTTATTGTGATAAGATGAAGATCTAAATTAAGTTGGGTTGTTTTTTTTTCATGAAACTTACTGTTGGGTTTTTTTGACTGCTAATGACACATTTTGCTTTTAATCATGCTCCATAATATTTAAAAGTTTAACGTATGTATTATTTTCCCCTCATGTACAATCTATAGGCACCAGATCACAATGGATATTTCTGTTATCTCCAAGATACTTTCCTGATCGTATCTCTGTATTTTAAAAGCACCTTCCAATCTGGACCAAATGTACTTGAGTTTGTTTTTGTTATCACTACAACTTCTGATAAGATATAGAGCAAATAAAAGGAAGTATAATAGGAAGCTGGGTTCCCAGAAGTAGAAACATCAAAGCCCAAAGTCAAATCTGCCTCGAGCTGCGTTTTCTGGAATCACCTGCCAGGTGTTACCAGGATTGGAGAAATCACCATCTTATTGACTCTCTGTTAAGCCCAATGCCTGACCCACCAGTTGTTGCTTAGTAAATACTTGTGAATTGAATTGCATGGAACCTTAGGGCATGATGTCTTTCCCCAGGGAAGTACTCCAAGGGACAGCTTTCCTTTCTCATGTATCGTCTGTTTTCTCCTTTTCTTAGTTGCGGTCCAGTGCAGAGCTCCATCCTGACCTGCTCACAAACTGCCTCAGTGTGCAGCCCCTGCAGTCGGCCACCTCCCCACGCGATGCTGCTGCTGATGGGGCAGTGGGGCGCTCCCCCGGGCCGGGGCCTGACCTCTACCCAGGTAACAACAGCAGAGGCCACCTCCACTGTCCTCCTCTAGGCCCCTTGCTCTGGTTGAAAGGAACTCACACATGAGCAGACTTCTCCTAAGATCATGTTTACTTTCTCGATGAGCTATAACTTGCTCCCTCCACACTTCCCATCTGACTCCTGAGCTGAGTTGGCAGCAAACTGTTTTTTCTCATAAAGAAACACAGTAAAATAATGGATTAACTCTCTTAGTTCTGGACTTCTGCCAAAAGTCCAGTGCACCCTCTCTCTCAGGTATCTTAAATTTATTAACTTGATTTAGACCCAAAGGAAATGTTTCCCCCTTACGCAAGTAACAGGCTCTGTGTGGATTTCTTAATGGAACAGTCATTGTCATGTTTGCATTTCAAAAGGAAGCCCCAGGTCTCTAAGAAAAATCTCACATCAGTAAGCCACCTTGTCAGAATGGTTTGTCAGCCACTGGGGTTGGGGGGATGGAAGGGCAATCTAAGACCAGCGTCTTTCTGCCTGGGTTTTAAGAATAGGTGACTCTCCAGTTGGGAACTTTCATATATGTAATGGAGAATAGGAAAGGATTAATATGCAATAAGGAAGTTTTTTTTTTTTTCATTTACTTTGTTAGCCTGGATTTTTGTGCATTTTCCCTTCTCTGTAATGATTATGTACTTGTGCAAACATAGTTGGTTGTCATCCTCACATATGGAAAGCTCTTATTGTCATGCAATGAATATGAAAGCAAAAGTCCCAACAGCTCTACACTCCAGACAATGGAGATTTTCTATTATCTGGTGATTGCAAGTCCCACTGCCACCCCTATCTGATTCCAGAGCCAGGTTTTGGCAGCAAACTGGGTTTTTTTTTTTTTTTTTAAAGTACTAATAAGCCATAAAGAATTAAGAACTCACTGGTGCATAACACTAGAATAGGAAAAGCCGTGCTTGTATAACTTCTTTAACTCAACAGTTCTCAGCTGATCCAAATGCAGGGGAAAGAGCATTAAGCAAATATTTTGAGGGGGTCTGTTCTCAAGACACCCTTAATGTTGTCCCATCAGTGGGGGCCCTTTATCAGTTGCTTTGGGTACTTTCTCTTAGAGACAACAAAGCCTCTGCCTTTTGAGACCCCAGGAGATCTGCAAGGCAGACCAAATCTTTCAGAAGCTTCGGGTACAGGTACATATTCACACATGAAACATACCAAAGGACAATGTTATCAACTCACATAAATACTGTGTATTAGATATATACATGAAAAAGCGTGACTTGCTTTTGTTTGCACATTGTCTGCTTGATTTGCCAAATATTTGATATATGAACATTTATTCTAGCACATTAACAATCAGCTTACAACAGTCTATACAGCATTTCCCTGGTTCTTTCGTCCAGAAATCCATCTTACTGAAGACCTGGTACCTGGAAGTTAAGAGTCAAAACTAACCAGAATCTATTGAAAAGCGGCCCAACGTCTAATATAAGTGGTTTCGGGTAATGGGCTAGACTTACTACATCTACACTTGGAAATGGGTTTGGGAAGCCATGATATCTCTATCTGTGGAAAACATTAGTACCTTAGCTGTGCGCCGCATATAGCGTATGGCTGATTCTCAAAACCTAGGAGTCACATTGGTCTTGGTGTGTGTTTCGTATGTCTAGTAGTGTTGTTAAGGTTATTTAAGAGGTTTATGTTGAACCAGCTCTGTCACTCCAGACAGATCCCCTTTTTTTGTTTATGACACTTTTCTGTATTTGGTCTTCCAAACAATTATGGGCTCTTACTCTGAACCTCCAGCTGTGGCAGGCGAACTGCCATGGGGCAAGGACCCTAAGTTGTCACAGTGTCAACAGAACATCTTCACATTGACTTGAATTTTCTGTGACTTTGAAAACATTTGAAACAGGCAGGTGGTCACGCTGTTGAACTGTATTCTTCGAATTTTATTTCTTGAGTCAGAGCATAAGTGTGAAAGTTTATACTCCTTAACTTCTTTCTTCATTCTCATCTCCCTCAGGTCCTATTTTACTTTCTTTGTTCTTGCCTTTTTGAAAAATTGATTAGGTCTTCTGTTTTGCTGAATACACCACAAAACCCGGGCAGAACAAAATAGAAGGAAAAACTATAAAACAAATTTCAAACCTTTCTGCTAAAGTTCTAGAAATGCATGGGCCAGGAGTGCATGTTTATACCAGTTTCAAACCTGTACTAAAGATCTATGGAAAGAAGCCAAACAGTGGAAAATGCCAAAGGAAAATGAAGCTGTTCATCAATTAGTTAAATGTAAACTCTGAAGTGTTCAGGCAATTTGACAAAGATTAAGACTTGGCTAAATGGTAAAAGTACTTGGAACCATTCCTTTTACGTTCTGCCACACAAAGTTGAGAAAATATTTGTTTAATGATTGTCAAGCACTTACACTTCGAAGTGTTAGCCAGTGGATTCATCATAAAAATATTTTGATGGAAACCTGGTGAGTACATATGGATGTAGGACCAGAAGCAGGTTAGAAACGGGCACCAGGATTCTTTAGAAGCCCACGATTGAGGAGGAGGAGGAGTTTGAAGAAGTCACAGTTTTGAAATGGAAATTTTTTAGCAGATTAATAACAATTTGTGAGATTCCAAGAGAGGGATAGTTTGAGAACATTAGGAAGAACAGGCAAGGTGGTGGTTCTGACACATCCAAATCTTACAAGTCTCTGAATATGCTGGCTTTCCCTTCTTGAGATAGTTTTCAGCTGATGAGACAGAATTTGATTGGAAAGAGTTGCCAGGAAAGACTTTTATTTCTGTGGAAGGAAATAGTGCTTCAGGTTCAAGCAGCTAAAACATCACTCGAGGCCACGCTGAGGACTACTTTAAATTGAGGTATTTACTTGCCTACTGTTCTGAAAATCCCAGGTCTCCCCAGACCCGATCCTGAGCTATTTTGAGAGCAATTTTGTGACCTAATGGAAAAGCCAGGACAATGATGAGCAGTTCTCAAGGACGGCTCACTTGCATTTTCTGCCCTTTTGTTCAGGAGTTCTGGACCTTAGATATCTGGATAATGCTCCAGATTAGCCTATAAATTTAGGTGGTTTATCTCATAATTTGAGGGAGAAGTATTTCATGACCAGTAGATCAAGGTGTGAATGCCACCTTGGAGGCTTCATGCCCATGAAGGTCTTGTCAGCTTCCTCGATGAACACATGAAGCGGATGGGCATACAATTAGTGAGTGTGCAATACTGTGAGAATCTATTCACTAACAAAGAATGCTGATGGAAGACCATCTGTCCCATGGGTGGTCAGAAAACTTAAGGCTCCCTTCAAACCAAAACCACACCACAGACTCAGTAAACCATGATCTTTGCAAATGGCCTCAGCCATGAATGTATCACAGAGGCCAGTGTAGTTGAGATGTCCGAGGCCCCAGAAACCACCCATTGAGTGAGAAGCTGATGAACTTAGAACAAGGAAATAATGCAAGAATGGGGGAATTTTATTGGTACCACTTCTTTTGAGTTATAAAATAATGTCATGTTTTAGAAACTTGCAAGTTCTGTTCGATTGTTTTAATTTAGAATGTTATGTCAGATTTTCCAGGAGGAAATAGAAGTGTGACACTCAGAGATTATAGGGAATTGTAGAAAGACAACGAAGACTTCTTTTAGGGCAGGAATTTTTGAAGTCATATATTGTCATTCTCTTGCTTCACCCTCATTACTGGGAAATGAAGCATTCTCTCTCACAATAGCATCATATTTTGTAATAAATAGCACCATATTAAGTCCATGCAAGATTTAACATCATGAAATAGTTAATGTTGCATTTTAAAGTCATTTATGGTATATGTTTTAATACATTTTATATATTCATAAGTTGAATATATTGCTATCTTGGGGCAGCTTGCAGAGTTGTAGGGGTTAGAATTAATTTTACATAAAAGTGCCTCATGCACACTGGGTGTTATACTATATATTAGCAAATTGAAATTAAATTTTTTTAAAAGTGCCTCATACAGTCAACTCTCAAACAGTGGTTAACTTGGGGACTTTATCAGAAGGTTCTAAATTGACATACAAATTTCCCAGTAAATTAAACTTTGTAGAATTATGAAGATCAAACAGCATGATCTATATAATAGCAGGCATAGAGCATTTTAAAAAATGCAGTAGATTATACATGATCTTCAAAAGCAGTGGTTTGCTTAGAATTCACCAGAGGTGAAAAAGGGCCAGGAGTTCCAGGGGACTTGGAACTGATGGTAGCCAGAAGGGGGTAGACGCTGGGCTTACAGAATTTATTTACAGGGAAGCATTTGACAGCGTCTTTCCCATGTCTCTTCTGACATTGCCCCAAACTGCTTGTCAGAATCTTGTATTGTTCTTTACATCCCTTACATCTGTGGTTCATCCACCAAGTTGGATTAGAAAATTGGCAGTGGGGGATGCTGAGGTGGCTCAGTTAGTTAAGTGTCTGACTATTGGTTTCAGCTCAGATCATGATCTCAGGGTCCTAGGATGGAGCCCTGAGTCACACTTCCTGCATAGAGTGGAGTCTGCTTGTCCCTCTCTCTCTCTCTGTTCTTCCCCCTCTTATTGCACTGACTCTCTCTCTCTCAAAAATAAATAGAATCAAGAAAGAAAGAAAGAAAGAAAGAAAGAAAGAAAGAAAGGAAGGAAGGAAGGAAGGAAGGAAGGAAGGAAGGAAGGAAGGAAGGAAGGAAGGAAGGAAGGAAGGAAAGAAAGAAAGAAAGAAAGAAAGAAAGAAAGAAAGAAAGAAAGAAAGAAAGAAAGAAAGAAAGAAAGAAAAAGAATGAATCAGTAAGGGCAGGAGCAAGCTCCACTCTTCTCCATTGCAGGCATTGATAGCTTTAACCTACAGAATTTGCCTTCCCCGGCCCTGAGCCAATCCATTCGTGTGCATCAGATCACCTGGAAAAACTGTGATAATACAGATTGCTGAGCCCCACTCCCAGAATTTCTGATTCAGTACATCTGAGTTAGTCCCAAGAATTTGAATTTCTGCCAGGGATTTTTAACAAATTCTCAAGCGACACTGGGTGCTGCTGGTCTAGGAAATACACTTTGAAAACTACTGCTCTGGATCAAAAAATGTGGGAATGTTCTAGCAAAACATGATCTCAGTTTTGACAGGTGGGAGTTACAATGAGAACTGCCTGTATTTAGTTAAATGGGGCAAGGTGGGGAGAACCTTTCTCAATGTGTAGACAGTATATCAAATCACCACGATGTACACTTGGAAATATCTTACTATCTTATATGTCAGTTATACCTCAATGAAGGTGACATTTTAAAAAATTGTAATTGGAAAATTGAAGCAAAATTTACACATGAAAGCCGTATGATGGAAATCTGTCCACAAAAGACTAATGTTATAGCCGCTATGCCATATATTTACGATGATAAGTAGAATCATGTTGCTCTGGTACTTATAATTAAATACTTACAAAGATAATAAAACAGAATCAAATAGTGGGGGAAAAATTACCCTGTAGTATATATTTCTGTTTCTCATTACAGAAAACCTATCAATGGATATTAAGCTCATCATCCCCCACCACTGTTATAATGGCATTACTCATATTTTGATTAAGAGTGAGATCTTATAACTATCCAACTGAAGAAAATTAAAATCCTGATTCCCAGCCAGCCAGGGCACATTTGTATGTATGCAGCTAATGTTAATGACTTTATATGTTTGCAAGCTGCTTAATTTGGTGCTTCAATTTCCCATATCCACTTACTCTCTTGTATTCGTGTTAGTTTTTCATGCAAGATTAAGCTGAATTATTCAGTTTTATAATATGTACAGGTTTTTGCTGTAAAAATATTTTTTGTGGTTGAGCAAAAATAGTTCCACACCTCGTGGAGGAGAGGGAAAGTAGTGAAGCCGAGTTAGTTGTAGCTTTATTCCCATGGAGCTAAGTCTTGGTTGTCTTTATACTGTTATTTCTGGTGTTCTCATTTTATGTTATTCTGCTGGCATTCAAACGGGTGTGAGAAAGAAAGGTTGAATTTACTTCGATGTGTACCCACAAGCAGGTCTTGGGAAACAGATGGCAAGCCAGGGAATCCAGGATAGGATTTCTGGAATGAGGAGCTAATAGTTTTGCAATTAGGAAGTTATGGGGCAAACTTCTGAGTTCTGAGATTCTGAGGTTCTGAGGACCTGAGAAGGTCCTGACCTTCTGCCTCAACTGAATTTCTCTTCTATGGAGAGGGTGAAGTAGGTAGGTGTGGCTCTTTCATGTGGTAAATAAAGGGAGAAGGAAATTGGGCATTTTCAGGGTGCTTGTCGCTCACACAGTGAAAGTTCATTTTTTTTTGACACTTGTCTTAGCACTGAAGATAGAGGTGAATAGCGTAGAACCTGCCTGAAAGTGAAGGACATTACTGAATTAGCTGGACTATTACCTGTCATGTTTTACTGCTAACAATAACAAGAAAGCATCTTGTAGGCACTGAATAAAGAGGATGTTGTGGAGATGACTTGGTCCATGTGATCGAAGACTGGCTTTTATTATATCTTCCTTGGTACCACCAGAGAGCGGTCTGCCCCGTCAGGTGCCCTGGCCGTGGCTCACAGCATCAAGGCCACCCTAACAGCTGGCACTGGCTCTACACAAGTTCAGCTTTCTCCTCAGCATCTTTTTTATTTATTTGAGAGAGAGCAAGCGAGCGAGAGCACAGGCAGGGGGAGCAGTAGAAGGAGAGGGAGAAGCAGACTCTGCACTGAGCAGGAATCCTGATGTGGGGCTCCATCCCAGGACCCTGAGATCATAAGCTGAGCCAAAGGCGGATGCTTCACCGACTGAGCCACCCAGATGCCCCCCCTCCTTAGCATCTTAACTTGGTTTTCCTAGTAAGTGTCGAGGCTCTGCTATTTCTAATTGCTTCCTCGGCTTACTCTTCATCTCCAGCCCTGGTCTCTCTCAGTGAGGTTAGCTGTTCATGTCTGGCTTCTGCTCTGTGAGCAGCTCTGTTAACACCTACTCACACTCCAAGGGATTGTGGATTTATAATCTTCACTGCAGCCATCCCCTGGGGATTCTATGAAAGCCCTATTTCTACCTTCTGGATGGGGAGGGGGGCTGCAGAAAGTGAACTGTCTGTTCACTATGCAGAGAAAAGGAAAACTCTGATCAGCGCGCATAGGAACTTGCTCCTCAGACTGACCCACGGGGATGTTTGTCTCCTTTTCTGAGAAACAAAAACTGTAATGTGTCAGCTGCCCTTGAAGATGTGGTATGGTTCGTAAAGTAATGATCTAAGGTCCATAGTTGTGAATTACTGAAGCAGTTTGGGGTCATACCTGTACAAACGTAAGGATGGGCAATATTTAGTATTCTCTTTCCTAAGGTCATATTATTGGCTGTGGTTTGTTTTTTGTTTTTGTTTTTGTTTTTGTTTTTTGGCTGTGTTTTATACAATACCTCTGACCATCAGTGTAGCCAGTCTGTGCCCAAGTGGAACATTAATAAGTGGGATTGTTGCTGCTTCTCCAACTCAATTTCATTTCTCTCTCACTGAGGCCAGTTGCTGGATTAAATGATGTAGAGCGCTTGCGATAGTCCTTAGCACTTAGCAAGTGTTCATCATCTATTGGTTATAGTTGTTGCTTTTATCCAAATACTAGGAAAATGTATGGAACAGTTTTGTGAAGCAGAGAGGGAACAGGTGCCTAAAATTACCCATCATGCTCATTTAAGAAATAGGGAAATTATGGAAGCCTGAACGAATGGGGGATTTGGTTAGCATATTAGTAGTTCATCTAGCATTTTTAAGTCAAGGGAATGTCCCGTAGGTCTCTAAAGAGAAACAAATTGGAATCAGAAGCCCATCACCTTTAGGGGGTGGTAGTGCCCCTAAAATCACAGTGTCAAACTGTGTCTTATAAGGAGTGTTTTTTTTAAATTCAAAACTAGCATGTTTTCTCTTTGTTTTTGTTTTTTAGAGATAGTGTGCAATGACAGGAAGAACGTGGAGCTAGATCTGAGCTCCAGTCCTGGCTCTCCACTCTGGGGAGGTTGTCTTCCTTTATAAATCGGTGGGGAGAATAGCGGCACTTGAGGACTGATATGGGAATTAAGGGAGGCCACACAAAAGAGCTTGCAGCTGGCAGATGCTCAGTCAGTGCTCCTTTCTCTTTTCCTTACTCTTTGCTTAAATGTTTAGGGAATTACCCCAATTACCAAGTCCATCTTTGGAATGGAGCCTGGAACCCCTTCTTGCCATTCATTTTAGTGCTGGGTGCTGACCCTTCGAGGTCAAAAATCACTATCCTGAAATAAACTGTTCCTTCTGAGAAACATTCAAGTCAAAGATGCAAACTCAGAACTCCCCTATTCTAAGACCCATTTTCAGATCTGTAACTTAGATTTACAGTTTGTTATTGTTGCCATGAAGAGGAGGAGTACACACATGCTGGTCATACAGAGTGCCAAGGTATTTGGGTGAAAAAAGAGTTTAATCAGCAGAGAATTGATAAGGATGAGGTAGGGAGAGGAAGGGAGAAAAGTAGGATTCATGGCCTCAGCCAACACAGTTTACACCCTTACCGTGTTGGCCCTGTTGGGGCATAGCCTTTCCCTCCTGACATCATCTCATAGGTAGGCTCTCCAGGCCATAGGTTTATCTCAAAATATACTCTAAGGTGTCTAGAAAACTATTCTTGATTCTTTGCTTACCTCAAATGTAGTTTCTACAACTCAGAAATATTTCCATAGTCCATAGATGGCTCCGTATTTCCATAGATGGTTTAGTAGTTCACTTGTAACAGATAACCTATTAAACCATGGGCTGCATGTGGCCTGCCTGCCTCTTGTTTTTGCATGGCCTGAGAACAAAGGATGTTCTTAAGATTTTTACATGTAAAATGTAAAAAAGACTGTTAGCTTTTAGGTGAGAACAGTGGCTCAAAGAATTGAGGACGTTGCCTCTTGCTAGCAATGCCTAAAATATTTAGTTTCTGGTCCTTTACAGAACAGGTTTGCCAACTGCTGTTTTTTACCTATATCTGGGACATTGATCAACGACAAGGTGAAACCAAGGAAGCTTGTAGCTTCCATGTGTTTGATCACATTTTGTTTTAACAGTCTGGCAATACAGGGATGCCTGGGCGGCTCAGTCAGTTGAGCATCCAATTCTTGATTTCGGCTCGGGTCATGATCTTGGGGTTTGGGATTGAGCACTGTGTCGGGCTCCGTGCTAGGCAGGGATTCTGCTTGAGATTCTGCCTCTCCTCTCCTTTTGTCCCTAATCCACACACACACACACACACACAAAAAAAAAATCTTAAAATAATACAAGTCTGCCAATACATATAGGTTCTTTGGTCACCATGGGTTTTTAGATTTAGCAAATACCTCAGTAGTCTTCTAGCCCATGGGTTCACAAACATTTTTATGAGACCTAGTATTTGAGACAGGCCACAGCAGAGCTATTTCAGTTGAAGGGATCCAGACCACTTACACTGCCTGTGGCCCCCACTCTTGTCCTCCCTCACATAGTTGATGGAAGTCCAAATGTAGAGACTCTCAACTGGAATTACCACTGTTGAAGTCTTCACATTGTAAGCAGGTGTCCCCAGTGGCAGCATTGCGCCATGGTGGGAGATAAGCCCTCATTGATATGGTTGCCCCTTAGGAAGAAGCTCCCAGAAAACTGGCAGGACTTAGTTCTGGTTATGATGAGCCCAGGGCTGACAAGGATAGCACAGAGAGCAGTCACAGTTTAATTCTACTAAGGTCTATATTTTCCTAAAAAGAGAAGAGGCTTAAATCCTTGAATATCAAAGATTATGTTTTCTAAGATTTGGGCTTCTTGCAGACAGACACATTAATGCCCAGAAGAAAAGGAAAATTTTAAAAGATTGAGCTTAGGAAGGAAATGCTAAAATATACTTTCTACCCAACAATAAGGATGCTTGAAATTCATATAACAGAAGGACGAACCTTCAATCTCACAGGTAGAGAAAATCTTTCGAACTCCTTAAGAAAAGTTATAAATAGGCATGATTCGTGATAACATGTGAATGACTTATCAGAGTCTGTCTTCCTGAGAGGAAAGTAGGAGGTAACACTGAGCACCTGAAGGCAGAGTAGGAAAAGCATCCACTTTGTGAGGAAAATAAAGAAAGAGGGGAAGGGGATTCTCTGGAGTCACAAGACCGCCTTCACCATCTGTGCAGCTTTGCTCAGAGTTAGAGGTCACTGCAGACTTTGGTTTCCCGCTATAGCACAATTCCCCAAAAGGGCTATTGTGACTCCATTTTACTCAGCAAGGGAAAAGGGAGAGGTCTCTTGAGAGAGCTCAGAGTTGATAAGTCAGCTGTTGAGTTGGCTAGAAGAATATTGCATTAAATTTGGATTGGCTCTATGGGTTCCAAATCTGTTGCCAAGAAGGCTTCTCTGTGAAATGATTTCAGAAATCGCATGGCAGGGTCACCTGGTTGGCTCAGTGGGTAGAGCATGAAGCTCTCCATCCCTCAGTCATGAGTTCAAGCCCCATGTTGGGCGAGGAGCCTACTTAAAAGAAAAAAAAAAAAGAAGAAATCACATGGAAGTAGAGCAGGTGGGGTTGTCTTGGTAGCATCTGAAAGGGAGGAAACGTCTTTTGTAATCACCGGTATACAGGTAGGAAGTAGCTAACGGATGAATATGGTGATCCAGAGAACCCAGTATTTTTACTAAAACTGGTTTTTGTGGCCAAATCAGACTTTATTCCAAAAATGGAGATGAGGTACATTTCTATAAGAACTTCCAGGAATGGTTGTCCATCCCTGCGCCATCTTTGATCTTTCTGCTCTCCTACCCTGTTCAGAATGGGGGATAATGCAACACACAGTGGCAGTACTGGCTTTCCGACAGGGGACACTTTGTTTGTATTATTTTACTGACTTGCTTTGGAACCAACTGTGAGTGAATAAGTGGTTTAGGAGGTGAAGGGAAGAAAAAATAAGGTATGAGATTTGAGGTTAGATAAGTCATGCATTGTCTGGAAAGACGGGAGAGGGGCTGCCTGAATTCTTGGCCCCAGAGAAGTTGAGAGAGCTTCCAGATGATGCCATTCTACTTGTAACAAAATATCTTTATTCTGAATTGCAAATGTTTCAGGGGCTTTTTCCTACAGGCAGTTAATTACACCTGGTATTTCAGAATGTTTGATGCTAACCTTTGGCATCTACGTGGTTGACATCAGCCATTATCTGCTAGTTGTATCATAGTGTATTCCAGAAAAGCATGCAAGCATGTGGCCTCTTCCAAATACTAATAACTTCTTCCCTGGCTGTAAATCCAGCTGCATGATGTGGAAATGTAATTGGGCAGCCTACATGGAAGTTTGGAGCTCATGTGGGAATATCTATTTGTTAGAGAACCTGAATATTCATGTAACTGTCCAGACATCAATAAATTCTCATTTTACCTTATTTATTTCTGTTCCCCAGTGAACAGCAGTGCTCTTAAGCTCAAAGTTAATAGGCATGTTCTTCAGAGATGTACCCTCTCTTACCTTAATAGAACGTCTTTCTAACACATTTGTTCATCGGTTGCCAGGTAGCTCTCCCATCAGGTGACACGAGTATGTTTGCTTTGTCTTAGGGCACAGGTGACAGTTACCATTGTTTGCCATCAATTAGCTTGGGGTAGCATGTCAAGGATGTACGGATGGTGTCATTTTATTCTGACAGCCACCCGAGCCGGTTGAGAAGGGATTGTTTCATTATCCTCTTATCAGTACTTCTGGATAATCCACACTGCAAAGAGGGAGAGGAAAAAAAGGCAGGAAGAATAGAATTTTAGAGATTGGCAATATTAAAATTATTCATGCCTCCAGGAGGAGAGAAAGATTAGAAGGATGACTCTGGGAACCCTTCAGAAGTTCCTCCCTTTCCTAATGCTAGCTAGAATGTGGAATGCTGCCCCTGATGGGAGGAAGGCCTGGGGGGGCAGGGAAGGGGGAGATGCAGGGAGGGGGGTGCAGGGACAGAGAAGGGGGTATGCAGGGAGGGGCAGGGAGTGCAGGAACAGGGGTGGGGGGATGCAGGGAGGGGTGCGGGTAAGGGGGAATGCCCACAGGATCCTGGAAGGGTAGAGAAAGGGAACAGAGCCCTTGTACCCAGGGGCGACCAGGCCAGGAGTAATTGCAGCATCTCTGTGCTTCCAGGGGATGGGGCTTTCTCCCCACTGGACACTTCTGCCTGGTTCCTGAATTTGGGTCCTGAAAGCATATTCCACTGAGCTAGGGTGCAATTAAATTGTTCCATGGTGAAACACAAAGAACCACAGAAAGTGTTGGGGCCCAGATTTTCACTGTTGGGGAGCAAATCTCCCGTCACCCCCCAGCACTGGCCACATCCTTCAGGGAAGTGTTTTTTGAATTCTGAAAATTAACCACGGCTGCATCTTTATGCTCTTGGAGAAACAAATAAAGCGAAGTGCTGAAAATGTAAAAATACTTCAAGATAAACTGAGCTTCAAGAGGGACAATTGTGTTGACATTCTAGTAACAGCCCGTTTTCACTCCTTAACGAAGCGTAGTCATGCATGAAAATGACTTTGTTGTTTTTTAAACTGAAACACTGTATGGGTTGTAACTCAGAGGTGTGTATTCCCCCCCCTTCCCTGCCATGTAAAATAAAGGACGACATTTTAACTCTGCGAGGATTCTATCGCAGACCCTCAACACTTCATAGCAACTTGCATTAGAAGAATTGAACCAGCGATGCTTATTATCAGAGAGCGTGATGTATATGTATATACTCTTTTTGCTTCCCCAGTCCACAGTTTATAAACATCTCTAGGTCAGAGGCTATAATTGATGGGAGACTGACAATTTTGGAGCAACATATACCTTTGTTTTCTATCCTGTTGATAGGAATAATTATAATAAAACAAATAAGCAAAGAATAATGACTATGGTTTCTCCAGCACTAAAATGTGGTTCAGGCACCGTGCTAAGTGTTTTTATAAATTATATGATCCTTCTCGTCATACTGTGAGGTATTCTCATTATTTAAGATGAGGAAACTAAGCTGAAGCCAAGTGATTTGCCCAAGATGCATTGCTGGTAATTGGTAAAGCTCAGATTCAAACTCACATCCATCTGACTCCTATTGTGCACGCTTTGTTCACTGAATGACCACCTGACACTGTCTCTCTCTCCAGTGTCCAATTTCCAGTGAGGCCAGAGCAGTTATCATTCCCATTGCAGTTCATCTATTTCTTGACTCTTTTCCAGGTTCAGATCTCTCCTGGGGGACATGGGGGCATGGAGTGGGAGGCAGACACAAGGTTGACCTCATCATTCCCATTCACAGGGAAATCAAATTCTTTCCAGTTATCTCTGTGAAAGCCAAGTGTAGCTCAGTTCCATTGCTTCACTGAACCCTCTGTGCCCAGACCCAGAAGTACTGCCAGAGAGATGACTGGTCAGCCCATAGATCCCCTTGCGCACCAGCTACTAAGAGCGTTACCTGCCGTTTCTCAGGGTCCCAGCATTATCCTAGCACTCACTGTAAGTGAATCCCCAGTCCATGGGTAACTCTCCTTCCCCCTTTCCTATGAGAGCAGGCCCACTACAATGGCAATGGCTTCTTAAGGAATCATAAATGACCCCAAGTGCACGTTTACAGTGCAAACTCAGACACAACAGATCTACACGGTGGATCTGTGCTCTGTGCATGATTGAGGTGGTGACCTTTCAGCCCACCACATCGTAGTCACTTGTAGTAACAGGTGCATATATCTGATTGCTCATGAATAATCCATCCATGCCTTCCTTCTTTCCTGCCAGTAGATCAATATGTCCCTGACAAGCATCTGAAATCTTTATTTGGGAAAAAAGCACATTTCCTCCCAGCTGTTTGTTTTCCAAACCAAATAATTTAGTTAACTTGTTGCCTGAGTTAATTTTCAGAGCTGGAAAATTTCTCTCAGCCATGCTGAGGTCACTTCAGTGCTTTTAGAATGGGCAGAAACAGAAATGGGAATGTACTTTTGGCATTCTAACCAGTATTTTGGTGGCTGCAGCTGGAGCCATGTGCATTGTGCGTGTGAGGGGGGAATGCCTAGTGACTCCAGTCTTTGCAAATGGAGGGTGCAGTATCAACACTCTTAAGGCCTTCTCTTGAATCTATCCTGTGTCTGAGAGGCAGTGTAGCCTTCTGGTTAGGCACATGTGATCTGAAATCCATCTTCCTGGGTTTGGATTCCAGCTCCACTACTTACCAACCACGTGCCCTAGGCCAGGTACTCTCATCAGGAACTCAGTGAAGCCTCAAATTCCTCATCAGTAAACCGTGGAAAGGTTTGCAACGTACTCAATAAATGTTAACTTGGTTCAGAGGTCTAGGGCAGCAGGGAGACGAAACACAGCTGAGATGATCTAGCTTCTCCTGCTAGATCCTCAGATCAGCAGCATCCCAGAGGACTTGGGGAAGTTTGATAGAAGTTCAGAACCTCAGCACTCCCTGCCCCTAAGACCTAGTGAATCAGAATCAGTACTTGTCCCTGGTGATCTGTTTGCAAGGTAAAGCCTGAAAAACAGGACTCTAAGTGCCCTTACTGCTTTGTACAGGAATATGCCCTCCAATTGGCTATTTTAATATACCTCACCTGACGAGGGAGGTCCTCCTCCCTTTCCTCTAAAATGATAAGAACACAGCCAAGCAGAGCCCATGGTAGCCTTCTCTGGCCTTGGGAAAGGGCCTGAAATAAGTAGGCCTCACTACGGGAACACTCCTTGCCTGCCTCCATTCACATAGTGAATACATGACAGCTAAAGTATCCCCGGGGGTGCCCTGTCTATATCCACAGAAATATAGATTGATTGTTTTTCATTTGGACAGGGAGAAAGAGCTGTTTATTAACCCAGATTAACCTGAGCTAGTTAAAGGCTCAAGCCTAGAATGCCCTGGTCCCAATAGCTGGTGAGATGGCCTCTGGGGAGCACATAGATCAACATATGCTGCTTTGTTAGAATTATGAAGCCCAGCTGAGTTCCTCGAGCCTCTGTCCGCAGGAGACTGGTGGGGGGAACTGTGGTAAGCTGTGCTCTAGAGAGAAAACCCAAAGTGGCAGGGAGGCCAGCTCCTGCTTCTCTGCTGAAGGCAAGGCTCACAAATCCAGCTCAGGACCAGGCTTTTATTTCCTTGGGGAGTCCACCATCCCTTAATCACAAAAGCACTAAGAATTTCCAGTATGTTCTACTGCCATGCCTAACCACTTGTTTTCACTGCCAGTCATCAGTGCCATCTGGGGGGCACCTAGAAGCTCTCTTCTAGCCTTGAATGAGGCACTCACCCCAGAGGTGACACCAGACAATGAAGGCCACCCCCATGGGCAGCCTGCATGCACCATTTGATTTGATCACAACAATTTTGTTAATATTGCTCTGGTTCTAGAGGGATCAGTTCTTTTCCTTATACTTTGACTCACAGGTCTTGTTGCATGCCCCTTTGGTTGAGTGTGTATGGAAGGAAATGTTTCCTTTTGTAAATGACCTGACCATTGCACTCTAATGTGGAGGTTTTCTTCTGGAGGTTAAAGTTGGCAAAGCTCGAGTGTTTGTCAGGAAGCATGTATTGTGTTGGGCACTCAGTGTGAAGCCAGCAGATATTCAACTTCAAACATTAAGAGGGACCAGCACCAGCCTCATAGAAGGCAGGGACTGGAAAATTGTGTTTGGATGAATGAATGAATGAATGAATGAATGAATGAATGAATGAATGAACAAATGGATATTCTTAAACTACACTAAGATGGAATCCTGGATGTATGACTGATACAGGTGGAACTTTCCTAAAAGTCAGTGTAAATAGGAGAGTATTTCCTGTGCCACAGGAGCAATCCCTGAGAAATGTGGATCTCAGGTAGAAGCCAAGAGCAATCCTGCAAAGCCCAAGTTCTCTCATCCCAGAGTTTTGTCCATTATTTCAGAAGGGTATGTGAAATGGGGTTGGATGAACGTTGTGAAGCCATGCTCTGTTTGTATTTCCTCTAAATCTTGGTTATTATAGTGGCTCCAAGCAATGGTCTTGCCCAGGACTACATGTAAGTGCCATTCATAGACACTGAACTATCAGCTTCTGCTAGATTATGTCACCAGGAGAGATTTTTGTCCGACACTTCTCAACCCATCTGTTAGGAAATAGACGCCAGTCATTTTGGGCTTTGTTTTGCACACACGTTATTTCTTACAACCGATGTAAGAAACTATACTGTAGACTTTACAAATTCAGACTTTAAATTGCACCCAACACATTCCCTTTCTTATTCTCCTGGGGTTCCAGGCAAAGGGTCGCTGCCTGTTTCAGTACCATTCCCCAGCTTTAGCAGTGGAAGAAAGTGCTGTTGATGTGTTTGACTGTTGGTCAGTCAGCCCTTGACCTTAGCACAGCTGGAGGACAGGTTTCTGAGACCATCGGCTCTGTATCGTACACCTCATGCCCCACCTCATACCCCACCTCATACCTTCTTCACCACCTAGTCCTACAGGCAGCCATTGCTATGGTAACCATTTGTTAACCAAATGTAACATGGAAGCACCTCCCCTCAAATGTACCATGAATCTCTGGCTTTCTGCCCCTAGGCTGCTCCAATGCAGCCAATGGTGTTGGACATCTATGAGAACTTTAGCCACTCTGGTAACACATGCCTATTTACCTGAGAAAAGTAACACCCTAGGTAAGGCAACCTTCCTCCTGACCAATAAAAACAGGATTTGGTAGATAAATGTTTCTTTCTGTTCTTGTCCTACCTACCCATTGAGCCCAAGATGGACTCCACTGACATTTAGACTGTGTTCATCCTTATTTACTTGAACAAATATGAATGATGCCATTGGAGATAGTAGGCTCCAAGGGTGTCTTCTTCCCTAGTCTATCCCAGGACTTCACTCAGTGTCTGCCACACCATACGTACTCCATAGATATGTGTGGAATAGTTGGCTGCTGAGAGAGCAATCAGAGGAACACAGGTGACTGCATACAGAGCAAAAGTATTAAAATAAGTAGAGGAAGGTAGAAGATGTTACAGTCAAAAGCACAGTAGCATCAGTTGCCATGATGTGGTTGAGGTGTGACCAATTGTCTGATTTGGCCAGAGCTTAGCACAGTTTAGGGCCGTGGATAAGACAGTATGTTGAAGCAGTTAGAACACCACTTGATGATGTCTACCAGCAGGTCTCAGTATTTTGGTAAATTGACATCTGGAGCCTGTTCCCCTCACTAAACTGTAGTTTCCTCAAGGGCAGGGACCCTCATGCAGTAGAGGGGCTAGCATGTGGTAAGTACTTAATAAATACTGGATTAAAAAATAAT
The DNA here is from genome assembly GCF_905146905.1 of Nyctereutes procyonoides. Lineage (NCBI taxonomy): Eukaryota > Metazoa > Chordata > Mammalia > Carnivora > Canidae > Nyctereutes > Nyctereutes procyonoides. The sequence goes on along the minus strand of NW_026575146.1, from coordinate 58,791,653 downwards.
GGTTGGAGGACAGGTGGATGGATGAATGGATAGATGGACACACAGTTGGTCCTGGCTGTTAAATGGGATAGGGAGAAGCCCTTACGAGGACTACCTTTCAGTGTGTAGCAGGCTGCAAACAATACCAAATTTCCCAACCCATTATTTCTTTGTGGCTTATGCAAAAATGTAGCTGATAGAGCTAATGGAGACTGCTGGGAAGCACCACATTTTCTATTGAACCATAGCATAGAGCATAGAGCGCACACACCAAGAGTCCCTGTTGCCCACGGGGTTGGAAACGGCAGGGGCTGCATCCCTTGTGATGAACATGTTACACATACATACAAAACCACCTCCAGGGGATAGTGAGTGATGGGCGTATTCAGCAACTGTGACAGAATAAATAGGAGAGCTCACATTGCTACACTCCAGCAGGAAAAAAAAAAAATTAGCTGTGTTTCCACAGTGTCTCTGTGACCTCTTATTATTCCATTAGTTTTTGGAATAGTGTATAAAACATCAAGCTCCATGCTGACAAACACCAGCATTGAAACTATTGCCACAGTCAATCTAAACAGCCTTCTCCCCTGGGTAAAATTATTATTTGGAATACAAGCAGAATTGTGGTTGCCTGAGCGAGCAGAGCGTAAATGAGGGTAGTGATTCATAAGGTGACTCTAGCAAGTTTGCAAACGTGCAACTTTTCTGGAGGCTGCCACACAACCGGAGCCCTGCAGTGCCTTTTTGAGCGAGTAAGCACTTTCTAGTCTTCCTACCTTTTCGGGTCTTGGAGGGCTGTGGAGGATGCAGGCTTCTGAGGACAAGAGTTAACCTGACACAGTGCTGACTTACCAGAAATAAACCTTTCACATCAGATCACACCCTTGTCAGTCGCTTTTGAGCGGGAAGATGGTAATTCCACTTCCTCACATGTTCCTTTAAGTACTTGAACTCTCATTCCATTGGATTAAGCTTTTGGGGGCTGGGTCATCTGGGGTGTTCATTCTCTCCTGGAGAGGTTGGAGGAAAGTGGTACTGGTCTAAAAGTAGCGCTCCCTGAACTTTTAAACCTTCACATCGCTTTGATTTTGTGGCTGCTGCTTCTTAATCCTGAACCTGATTTCTTTTATTTTTTTTTTAGAACCATTTATTCTTTGACATCAGTAGAGTAAGTTCAGAAAGAGCAGAGATGGGTATAAAGCTCAGCATAGCTTTGTGTAGAGAAGGAAGTTGAAGAGAGTCAGCGTAATGATGCTGGTATGATTGCAGCATAATGAGATGTCTGCTGAGTAGGTCCTAGACACTGAGAGCCTCTCTGATAGTGATACTCTAAAAGTGACAAGCCTCGTCTCTTTTGTGACATCGTACCAATTAGCTGATCTAAATGGGCACATATTTAAGTTTGAGGTCACGTACAGTTCTCAAAGGCTAGGCTGCCCCTCCAAATGAGGCTGTAACTCAGTCTCTGTGTCGTAATAGACAAGTCGAGGCCTGGGTGCGGGGGGGTTCTGGAGCTGTGTTTGAAGCCCCTTTTCATGTTTTGTGGTGCCGGGCATGGACTCCTCACTGATGGAGACTAAGTGTCCATTTATCACACCATCAGGGAAATGCCTGGGTTCAGTTAGACTCTGAGGTTAAGAGGGTATCCGATCCTGCCCTTGTGCTTAGGACCAGGAGAACCTCCTTACCCCGATTTAGGGGTGACAGAGAGAGCCAGCCTGACCTGCGGAGACTCGCTGCATCCACAAGAAGAGGCACACGGCCTGTGTTCTTCCCCTTGGGGTCAGCAGACCAAATATTCTCTTACCTCTTGTCCTCTGTGACGGAACAGTGCTTGTACAGAGACCTTTGCCCAGAGGCAGACATACAGGATTGACTACTTGTTTAGTGTCCAGACAGGGAATGAGCCAAACCTGAGCATAGTATGAGTGAGTAGTGGGAAAGGTATGTTAGCCAGGGATCCTGTTCCCCCTGAAATCAAAAGCTGTGTATATCCAGTAAACAAAGCACTGTTCCCTGAAAGCCACCGAGAGAAGGACAAACGAGCCCCTAAGCCATGCTCTCTAACAGCCTTCGGTGTGTAAAGCACATGTGGTTTGATGCTTGTTCTCCTTGATTCCAGCTTCCATCTTCTCCAGCAATCACTCAAGCCGAAGCGGAACAGCTGCTGGGGCCGTGCCACCCCCACATACTGTCGGTCACCCTTCTCCGGGACAGAATGTGCAGGGGAGCCCTCACACCCCTGCCTCCCAGCTACCTCCACTCACAGCTGTGGATGCAGGAGCCGAGAGGTAAGGCCATCTGTCTCCCTTTTAACAGGCCCAGAAATTCTTTGACACCGCTGAATTTTATTAATAATCCATCGGTGGGTCGAGGGATCCAAAGGTGAAATATTGAAAGTGCACGTGCAGAGCATGTGGATCAAATATCCCAGGATCTGTTTTAGTTTCTGTGGGATATGGAGGTGTGTGGGGGGGTAGGGTCGCCAGCTAAAGTGTCTGCTGGGAAAATGCATCCGAATGTGCATCTTCTCCACCTTCCCTCAGTCTGTATCAGGGACTCAGCAGTGTCCCCACAGGTGTAAAAGCTCTCCAGATGCAAGATGGTGCCCTCCACTCATAGATTAACATTAGCTTGAGAGTATAGCATCAAAGGATTCAGGATTTTGTAGAGGAGACCAGCAAGGGGCTGTTCACTGAATGCTCTCTGTTGATACCACTCTCATAAAGAGTTTTGGGGAGAAAAGTTTTAAATTTTGACATTTCGGTCTGTCTTTGGACTGCCCAACCTTCTAGTGTGGTGGGCAGCACATGGCTCCCTTTATTATCCTCCCACGTGTCAGCAGGCTTGAACTGACTGTAGGGCTTGTACCAGACACCCACGGAGGAATAAAGTCCCTGTGGGGAGCCCTGAGCAATCCTAGAGTCTCAGAACAAAATAATGGGTTGAATGGGCAGCAGAAGTGAAAGTTTTTCAATCTTGAATTTTCAACCAGCAATTTGTGGTTTCATTGGAGTTGGCCTGGTCTGTGAGTTTTTAAATATGTGTTTTTAAATTTAATATAAACTAATATATATTTTTTACTTATTCCTACTTTTCACTTATTACTAATATATCTGTTCATTTAATAAATCTATCAAGTACTCTGGTTGGACACTGTTCCGGATGCTGTAGATGCTGAGGTTGTTAAAACATGGTGCTGCCCTTAAGATTTAGTGGGTGAAGAAAGACACATAAACAAAGTATAGTAATTCTATTTGGATAAATGATGTAATCATAATCAAGATGCCACAGGAGCCAAGAGAGAACGTCCCTAATTCTGTCTCAGGGAGGGAGGGGAAGAAAGCGTTATCTAGATTTAGAAGGAAGATTAAGACTTTCTTAATGGATAAATGGGGAGCAGCATCAAGGCTCACCAGAGGAACACATATAAGACTTGAGAGGGACAAGGACACACAGGGAAGGAGGTCCCAGTAAGTTCAGGGAACATCATCCAGAGCAGACAGGACTGATGAAGTCAGGTCAGAGTGGGCTGGCCTGTGTAGAACCATACATTTCATGCCAAGGGGTTTACCTCTTACTAAAAGTGAAGAACCATTATAGCCCATTTATGAGGAGAGACACATCAGATTGTCATTATAATGAAGGAACTCAGGTGACAAGGTGGCAGAGTCATTGAGGTTGGGAACAGGGACAGGAGGTAGGGAAAATAAGAAAGAGGTTATTGTAGGAGTCCTTATGAGTAGTATGAGGACTTGAATTAAGGTGAAGTGGTAAGGATGGAGATTTTATCCAAGGGTTATTATTTATGAGAATTGCTAATTATACATATATGGAATAAAAAGGAAGGGCCAAATTCACCTGTGAGTTACACCTCTAGGTACAAATGGAAAGGTATGTCATTAACACAGGAGAAGGGAGTGTTTTTCTAGTAGGGGGAGGAGTGGGAGAGAAAGAATAGGTAATAAATGGACTTTAGGGTTGGAGTTTTAGGTGGCTGTAAAATGTCCGTGTGGATGTATCTAATAGTCAATCAGATATATGGATCAGAAGATGTTAGACTTCTCTTAACTGTTCTGCTATGTAGTCAAGTGCAAACACCTCCCAGCCTCCCCACCCAGGCTGCTGACAGAACCGTGCAAGTAGTAACCATCTCTTAAGTTCATGGACACTGGGATGGACAGTCCTGCCAGGTATCTGATGTATTTCTAAAGGTTAAGATGAGCTTATTCACTTCAGCATTTTGTTAAGTTTCCAGTTGGGTCTTAAGTGATATTAGCCATGGGTTCCTCATCCTCTCATTTTCTTCTGCCTGGCCAAGAATCATATTCCACAGGGTCATGAAGCTAAGAAACCATCACTTGAGTCCTCTTCTTCGTCCCATCTTCTTATCAATATTCTGTTTACAAGAATACAAGAGACAAGCAATCTGAGTGTCTTCTTTCTGCACACAGCTTCTAAAACAATAAAGATAGAAAAAAGATTTTAGCCCTGACTGGAGTTAACAACAACCAAATACCTGATGTTTGAAGCCCACCTCCAACGGTGGCTGATTGTTTTAATGTGTCACTTAGGTGCTCCTGTTGCTTGGGTTTCTTTGTTTGTTTTTAACATTTCATATTAGTTTATAATTTTTTTCAATTTCCTCTTTTGAAAGCTTGTAACATATAAAACAACTACAAGAATAGTCCAGTGAACACCCATACACCCTGCATCCACATTCACCCACCTCCAACGGTGGCTGATTGTTTTAATGTGTCGCTTAGGTGCTCCTGTTGCTTGGGTTTCTTTGTTTTTAACATTTCATATTAGTTTATAATTTTTTTTCAATTTCCTCTTTTGAAAGCTTGTAACATATAAAACAACTACAAGAAATGTCCAGTGAACACCCATACACCCTGCATCCACATTCACCCACTGTTGATATTTTGCAGCCTTCTTTCTTTCTCTGACTTGAGAGATCCTTTGTTTGCCTGTTTGCCTATTGTCTTCAAACCCTCTGAGAGAGAGTTGTGAATATCACTGAGCTTTAACCCTAATTACTTCAAGAAAGATCTCCTAAGAAGGACATCCTCCTGCATAATCACAATGTAATTATCTCGCTCCGGAAATTTAACATCAATAAGCATTATCTAACATGCAGTCAATACTGAAATTTCCTCGATTGTATAAATAACGTTCTTTATAGCCAGTTTCTTTTTTTTCTATCCTTTCTTTTGATCCAGGATTTAATAAGATCACAGTTCTCATTTCTTGTTAATCTTCTTGAATCTAATGAAGTTCCCAAGTTTTTAAAAAGTTACCATCATCATCGTCATCGTCTTTCATGACATTGACAATTTCTGAAGACTCAGGACATTTATTTTGCAGAATGCTCCAGAGTTGGGACTCACCTGCTCTTTTCCTCTTCAGCAGACACATTCCTTCTCATCAAGAGCACCACGTAGGGAATGTGGTACTCCTTCACTCTTTTGAACCTCTGCTTGCACCCCATTGGGAATTAAGATTAAGTGAACCATAGCAGGTGAGGCACCCAGCATGTGGCATAGTGTGAAGACAGGCAACCTTGGCATGGCTGGGAGATTGAGGTTTAGAAGCCGGGGGGTTGTTAAGTAATGATAGTGGTTGATAATGTGGTCATCATGGAAGGTAAAAAGGAGAGGCAGGGGAAGAAGGTAACAGTACTTTATATGGCTGGGTGATGAAGGAGACCTTACACCTGTGGCTCTGCCTTGTGCTCTCCTCTTCCCAGTGGATATGTGGCTCATTCCTTTGCCAGGCCAACTGGACTGGGCAAGGAGATGGAGGGTTATCTCTTCCGATCAGGTTTGGGGAGGAGGGTGACATCAAACAGCCTTGAATTATGCACTGTGTTTGCATTAGTGTGCAGCATAAAAACACTACAAGGAAATGTGCTTACCTTCCACTTTTGGTTTATATATCTTTGCCTCTGTTTGCCTGGGAAATCCCCCAGTAAAAACTCCAGCAGTTTTCTTAACGGAAATAGGTTTATCACACTTTGCGATTTTTAGTGGGAAACGCATTTTTTCCTGCTTTGCGAGCACTGATTCATCATTTACTTGGCTTTAGCTTGTTAATAAAATGGGCTGAGTCACTGTCAGAAGTCAGGAAAGGTCCACCACATCTATCCAGTTAGCATCAGGTTCTTTGATCTTTGCCATCATAAAATCAAGTAAATGCAAGTTCTCTCAATTTGATGAGGCTCATTTTTATTTTGAAATATTATCTGAATGACACATCGTTTCAATGATTTATGTAGTACCACCACATCACCTAATGTTGATTTAAACTTATTATGGGAAGTAGTGTTTTACTGTGTCATGTTGAATGAACCAGCGGTACTTTATGACAGTGGCTTCCCATAATAGGAACCCAGCATCTTTGGAAATGTCAGTTCATTGGGTTTCATAGTATGTCTGTTAGAGCAGAAAAAACAAACATATTGACACAAATCCCTTTTTGAAATGGAGAAATCTTACAGTCCCAAGAAAAGTCCACTGTATCTATGTCGCTCACCTTGTCCAAGAACGCATCAGCAGCCTCTCTCCATCCCATAGAAGTCCACAGACATGCTGTGCTCTGGAGTATATGCGACAGAGCTCAGGGAGCTTGTGGATTGGCCACCTGCAGTGATTTGTGAAGGGCTTCCAGGAGACCCATCTCTGAGCCACAGGACACTGAAAACAGGGACTGGATGTAGCCTCCTCAAGACATACACAATCTGGGACAGGAATCCACAGCAGAGAATGTTAGGGACTATCGCTTCTGAGAAAGTAGTCAAAATACCTTCACTAAAAAAGGAATGTTAGTTTCTTGAGTCTGTATCAAGTATTGGGAAGCTGTTTTTATCCATATCAGATGTGACATTGCTAGGATTCTAGGATTGTGTGTGTGTGTCTGTGTGTGTGTGTGTGTGTGTGTGTGTGTGTGCGCACATGCATGCATGTGTACAGTCTTTCTGTGCCATTGGGTAACCAGGGCTGGTCTTCACTGATAGCATTTTCTAATTTAGCACTGGAAGCATGTTGCAGCTTTTCTGGATACTGAAGGGTTAAGGATAGCAACTGTTTTCTATTTAACTTCCTTGAGATTCTTTACTGTTCTCCAACTCTTGTCAAACCAGCCTGCTCACTGACTTGGTCTGTTTGTTTCTGCATCTTTTTTCAGGATCTGTTCTACCTAGAAAGACAACAAGGCCCTTCCATTATTGTTCTGTTCTTGGCTAAACGTTGACCAGCTTGGAGCCTGGGTTAACTCTACCCGGAAAGCTCACAGAGACTCGTTTAGTCTCTTGGTTCCTATCCTCTGTTTTATTTATTTATCATTTCCCAGATGTTATCTTGCTAACCGAATTACTAGTTTTCTGAGGGCAGGAACCTAAAATTTCCTTCTAACCTCCAGAATGCCCTTGTGCCGACAGGCAGTCTTAATGTAGGCTGTTATGAAGGGATGTCAGAAGAGGCTGTGGAGGCACACAAGAATGACCCTAAAATGGGGGAGGGTGGGAGAAATAGAAGAAGAAACATCTGTCTGAAATCTGAAAGTCTGTAAGACCAGGCTAAGGACCATGCATATGCTCAAAAGCTGAGGAGGGAATGCTGTAGGCCAGAGCTTCACGTGTGAATGGGGAAGGGCCTCATCAGCTGCATCCAGGAAATTGAGCTTTCTCTTGAGGACAGGGATTTGTGTATTTGCCCAGGAAGGGTACCCTGGTGACCGTGGCATACATTCCAAAGGCCTCCCTATCCTGTTATCCACCCAGAAAGAGTTCAGAACATATTCTACACCAAACAGAAGAAGAAATGACGAAGGATAGACCAAAGGTCTGTCTGGTCCTCAGGAGACAAAGGCCAGACCAGCGAGGCAGTGCAGATTTTATATTACTTTCTTTTTTTAATACAATTTGAAAGGACAGTTTTGCCCCTTAAAACTCCAGGCTTGTATTTTATGTAGTCATGACCTATATTAAAGGATTTTGAAGAGTCACTGAGTGGCAAAAAAAAGTCATCTCTGTGTTAGATGCACCGTGATGAGCGTCTGGAAGTGAGAGCTCTGATATCATCAGGAACTTGGCCTCACTCATCTTATTTCAAAGAAAACTTGGGTGTTATTGAGAGGTATCCACATTGCCATGTGTCATAATGTCGACTTACCCAGTGAGCGCAGCTCTAAGAGCATCCCTGCCATGTGTCACAGATACTTTCCCGTGTGGATAGATACTGACTTACAGGGCAACTAGGGCCCCAAAATAAAGCTTGTCAATCTTGATCATCAAAACAACTGAGAAAAGCCAGAGCTGAAAAACAAGCCTAGCTTCAGATAGCCATTTCTTCAGCCTGCATGCTGGCATCTGCATCATCCTATCAGGCCGTTGACTTCATGCTCACCCAGTGCCACGTGATCATGAGCATCATTCTTTTCCTTGGGGCTGCAGTGTTTTCTCTCCAGAAAACAGTTATCCTCACCCAGTATTGCATGAAGGGGTCGGTTTCTCTGTAGGAAAGTGACTTCTGCAGATATTCAGGGTTGAGGGAAGTGGTGTTCAAAATCCACCTGCAATACACATATGCGCATACACATTTTATTTGAGAATCCCTGAAATGTGATGAACATTGTTTCCAATGTCTATGCTGTGAGCAGAGAAGAGGCAGAAAATCCCAATGTCCCAGCCTTGAAAATAGAGATTAGAACATTGGGTCTTAGATTGGAAATTCTTGGGGTCTTTATTCTATTTTTTTCCCTTTATGTCTATGGGTAGTTTCTGATACTTCTCCAAGTTTATTCCAGGGCAGAATAGCCTGCAAGTCTTTAAGCTTCTTTGAAGCTGACCCATGACCACAGCCATGCTTCATCCTCTATGGCAGGTATCAGATCGGTTATTGGCCTGTGGAATGAAGCTACCCATAGAGATATTCACCTTACTAAATATGCTCCCCTTAAATATGTTCCCCTGGTCTACTCCTCTTAGCACAAATACAGGGAAATTGATATTTTCTCCTTTCTTCTTATTTCCCTAGCGATTGTGAATGACTCTTTTGGGAAAAACAACAACAACAGAAAGACATTGCTGAACTGGCTTTTCTAGTCTTCTTTGATTTGTCTCTGATCTGTCTCTAATTTAAATGTCTGTGTTGTCTGCAAAATTTTTATGAGCATAATTTTCGGAGTCCAGTCTATTTCTTGATAATGGAGGACAATAATGAGCCAAGCCCATATGGTTATCTTACCTTACCACTAAGAAGTTAAAAAGCCTACTCAACTCTGATTCCTCCTCTTCTCAAGCACTCTCTCATCTAATTAATCTGTAAGTCCTGTTAGCTCTACCTTCAAACACAATCAGCTTCGTTCCTCCAAGGGAGTTCACTGAGTTCACAGCTGTTCCCTCCCATCTCAATTACAGCAGGCCCCTGACTGTCCCCAGACTGTCACCCTGTTAGCACACTCCAGGCCTCACAAGAGGGGCCCTTTTAAAATGTAAATGGAGTCTCTGAGGATTTCCTGCTCACATCCCTCCCCTGCCATGCTTGGAGTCAAATCCAGACTCCTCTTTGTAGATGACAAAGCCCTCTATGGTCTTGCCTTAGTCACATTCCTTTACCACTGCTCCTCCTGCTTATTCGGCTCTGGCCACACTGGTTCTCTTACTATTCCTGGAAAACACCAACTCATCTTGCCTTGGGGCCTTTGTATGCGCTACTCCTGAAACCTGAAAGGCACCTTCACTAGAACTGTACTTGACTCATGCCTTCATTTCTCAGGTCTGCTCACATGTCACCTCTTCAGAGAGGCCTTTCTTGACCACTTCCCCTAAACCTTCCACCCCCAACCTCACTCTCCTTGCTAACTCTGCTCTGTTTCTCTTCATAGATTTAGCAGTCCCCGAGATTATGCTGTCTGCTGATTTGCTTACAACCCACTAGAACCAGAGCTCCCAGAGGGGAGACAATGTCATGCTTACAGCTCTTAACCCCCTCAGTGCTTGGGCATCCTGTGGAATGAACAGGTGTGAATAGAAGGGAGTGATATAGGAAAGATGTTGGGGTTTCAAAGTCAGCAACCAAGAAAGAATTCTTTAGATGTCTTTGATGCAAAAAGGTGAATTTGTTAAATTCATGGGGACAGGACTTGTGGCAGAAAGAGCTGCATGGGGGTCATGAGGAGTGCCCCCCCCATTATATACTTTAAAGTTGAGAGGGGGTTAAGGAGAGCATAAGTCTCTAAGGAATTTTGGAAGCAAGGTTTCCAGGGCCTTGAGGGGGCTGGCTATTGTTGGGAAATGTCATTTGTTACCGTCTAATAAAACCTGAGTTGTGAGACCCTTTAGATGTACATCGGTGGGTCGTATGCTTGGGAGATGATTGCCAACACTTATCTTGGGGGGTTTACAGATAAAGGGAATTTGTAAAGGAATTTTATATGTGAAAATAGACTCTAGGATCCTGGAGATCCAGCTAACGTTGCCTTTTGCCTTCAGCAGAGTATCAACATCGAGGCAGCTGAGTCCCTAGAGGAAGGTCACTCTGCCTGTTTCAAGGACTTGACATTGGGCTGTAGGGAGTAAGAAAATTTAATAATTTCTCTTCTGCCTTTGTTTCCACATCAGGGAGGACTACAACTATGATTCCTTTATGGTTTCTGGGAAGAGTAACAGTAACCCTGAGCAGGTGACTGCAGCTCTTCTCTCTGTCTGCACATTGTCCTCTGCATCACCTCAGAGCAAAGCAAGAGACGCTGATGTGAGCGTATGCATGTCACTCCGCCAGACAAACAGCTTGACTCATGGTTCAAATATTCCTTCACATCAGATTGTTTTCCATGTATTTTTAATTTTGAAGTGCTCTGGTTTTTCATTTTAAAGAGGTCTCATTCATTTCACCCCTGAATGCCAAATCAGCCATCTTTATTTTGTTCCCACATTCCAAACAAATCTACCTCATGCGAAGCCCAAGATGATGTTTTTTTAGTCCCCTTGGATTTTCAGTCAGGAAAGTGAGTCATGACAATAACAAGGAAGGCTTGAGGTAAAATAGAATTCCTTTTCTTGCAACCTCTACTTTAGTGTGTTAGGATGAAGCAGCGTGGAGCTCAAACTAAGCCATTATGTTATTCAGATATATCAGGGTATTCCTTTCCTAGGCTTTCTCCAAAACAGCACCTCATATGGAGGCAGAATTCCCAAAGTGAAAGCCTGTAAGCCTTTCTAGTGTGACCTGGAAATCAACTTTATCTCCTGGATGGGAGGCAGTTGGGGGATTGGCTCTGAAGGAACTGTACATCTTTTTGCAAGTGGAAAAACTGCCTGTTGGTGGTGAGGAGACCATGAGGGTGAGCCGAAACCACGAGACAGAGGTTTTTTGCTTCCTTTTCTGAAACATGGTCTTTGGTTGCTTTTTTGTTTAGTTGCAGGGAGAAACAGTTTTCTAGGATTTAATCATCTTCCGAGAGTCAATAATTGGAATCATTCTCTTGAATTAGATGGTCTCTCTTCAGAAAAAGAAACTGTGGTCTCTGGGCAAATATAGTATCCAGCTGGGTATTAGCTCCAATTGGGCAAAGGTACCATCTACCTGGACACAAAAAGAGGCACCGAGTTAGGAGCTAAGTCTGTGGAGCCTGGGGTCTGTTCAACAGAATAATTCCTCAATAGCAACGACCAACATTTATTAAATACTTATCTTTGTGTAGGACTGGATGAGCTAGAAATACAAAATGGTAGCAAACATCCAAGTATTTGATGATCTTTTCATCTATAAGAGCTAAGAGCCCTTCTCTGATTGTGAATTTTTAAAGATTTTGTTTTTATTTATTCATGAGAGACACAGAAAGAGAGAGACCGAGACATAGGAAGAGGAAGATACAGGCTCCCTGTGGGGAGCCCAATGCAGGGCTCGATCTCAGGACCCTAGGATCACAGCCTGAACTGAAGGCAGATGCTCAATCACTGAGCCACCCAGGTGCCCGATTGTTAATTTTTAATAGATGTAGTCTCCCCCAGTTTATTTCTCTAACCAAATGTGGAGCCTTGTATTCAAGGGAAGGTATAGAAAACTCCTTTGTGGTCACTACAGTAGTAACCTGACATCCTGAAGAGTAAAAAATCACACATAAACAGCACATGTTATTACTGACCGAACCATCACCCAGCTAGTTTCTTTCAAATTTATGGATGATATTGACTTTTAAGGTCTCATTTGGCAGTGACTTTCAAAGGCACCTGGCCATACATGGCAGGAGTACTGCATCTGAAGTTAATTCTAAAAGTTCTTCTGGTGTTTTCAAGAGACTCGTGTTCACAATTTGAGACCATGAGAAAGACATGGAAGGGGCCATTTTTTTCCTATACCTGTGCCTCCCTTTCTCATGTTGAGACAAAAACAACACTCTTCCCCCTCATTTCCCGGCTAGCTCCTCACTCCTGAGTGTTTTCCTTTCATGTGATACACTCCATTGCAAAGCAGACTGAACTCCATGCCTAACATGCCATGCTGAACAAGAGGAAGAGTCTTCTCTTTGCCACAGGACCCTAAGTTAATCCCCTTGCTTTGACCTGCTCAGAGCTGCCCAGAGGATGAGCTCACTCCAAAAGGTTTTCTTTTTTATGGCAGAATTTTTAACATCAAATGTCTAAGACCACTCTGGATAAATTCTCTTCTGGTTGGTGATTTTTTTTTTTTTTGTAAAGAGAATCTGGCAGAATCAGACGTTTCTTCCCTTTCTCCCCATCACATCGGATTCTGAAATAGACAAACAACAGAGTCACAGCCAATTCTTCAGTCAAGATATTCCAAAAACTCCTAGCTCTTGTTTAAATGTGTCCTGCATAATTCATTTCCCTGACATATTCTGAGTGTCCTCTTCCCCTCCCTTTTCATTTTCACAGCGAGGGAGAGATTGTGGTGCCCTCCGCCCCATTTCGGTCTATATCAGAAAAAAAAAATACACTCCTCTGCCTTGGGCATTGATGGCTTTGTTTTCTGGACTGAGGACCAACCCCCACCAACCAAGTGCAAGAAGTGTCCTCCGGAACACGCTATCCTGTTTCCCACAAATGCTCTTGTCAAAATCTACATGTGAGCCTTCTGTAAAAATCCTTGGTGATCATTTCACCTACAGCCAGTTCACAGCCCTCATTCTGTCATGGTCTGTGGAGGCTCAGGCAATCATGTTTGAGTCTTGGTCTTACCCAATGTGATAAATTATTTGCAGTTAATATTGACCTAGCCTCTCGTGAGGAGAATGAAACACTAAGCCCTTGCAGGAGATGGATTCAGCTCTTTGAGTAGTTTGGAACAGAATCCTCGGACGGACCTACAGCTCTTGGCGGGCTTTAGTCCTGCCCAGATGGACAGTGTTGCAATTACCCACACTTCCCAGCGGCTGTTTCTTCATTACTGAAAGCTGGTCTTGATTGTCTCAGAAGCAGAATTCAATTTGCAGTTCCCCCAGTAACGTGCTGTGATTCATTCGGGGACAAATCTGGATTGAACTGAATCCAAGTGTCTCTTTTGTGAGACAGAAGGGAAGTATAAGTAGATACTATAGTCACCCAGATGAGTCAGCCAGGAATTCATGAAGTGATTCATAAATCGTTATAAAGACCACTAAAGTCTACTAAAATGGAGTGCTGTCTGGCTATACAAAGTGGGGTATTATCATTGGGGGGTTTTTTTTAGATGTTAAATCAGATGTGAAATCCTTAAAACTGTGCTTTTCTTTTTAGGTTTTGAAAAGGATTCCTTTTTTCCTCCTCTGTAGTTGGCCAACGGCTAAAGCCACTTTTTATTGATTAGTTTTCACAGATGAATTTAAAAACCACCACAATTCATTGGGGATAAAAAAATGCCTTCCCAAATCCACCATGGACCAGTTTGTATCCATTATTTCTACTCCCTAGCAGCAAATCAATAATATTTTTCATGTGAATACAATGAAACAAGCTGTTCTGATGCATTCTTCCTTCTTTGGGAGGTCTGCAACCCCGTGGAAGAAAGAGGGGAGAAGAGACTGGTCCAAAGCACATATCAACTGACATTTAATCTACTTGATCATGGAAACCCCTCTTTTCAAAGTATTAACCCCCAAAGCGATGCTTAAGCACACAGCCCCAAGTTGCTTGCTAGAACTGTTTGCAAATGCAGCAAAAATGAAGAAAAGTAAGACACATTTATGACATGCTTATGGTCTATTAGCAAATACTGTTTGAAGAAATACAGTTGTTAATTGACATAGAAATACCTTGGACTTACAGGCAGGAGACAGAGCATTATTTGAAAGGAGTTAGCCAGCTGGAAAGACTAAAGGTATAAGCCTGCTTAGGCACAAAGAACTCTAGTGCAGAAGTGAACAAGTTCACAAAAGCAAACTGGGAAGCTGATTGCTAGGTCTCCTCAAGGCAGTGGATCATTCACACACCCTTCCCCTGCCAGCTGGCAATAGGGTTCCAAATCTCAGATGCTCACAGGAGTCCTCCACCACCCTCCCTCACCTTGCCTGGAGCCTCCACTAGAGAGCATCTTACCTTCCTGGGATAAAGTGGCATTGGAGAACTAGCTGTGTGACTGGGCACATCATTTCATGCCTCTGAGCCTGCCTCATCTCATCCAAATAAGGGTAACCCATTACCTTTCAGCTAGAACATAATAATGATTGTATGAATTTGTGAACTCAGGATACTCTGGGGGGAAGACCAGTGCCGAGAAATGGGATTCTTACACAAGGCCATGACTATGTGCTCTTAGAATTGGAAAATTAGCCAGAGGAGTAAATACCTTGCTTTCTCTGAGCCTTAGTTTCCATATCTGAATGGCCAAGAGAGAAAAGAGTCCTAAGATGTTTTATTTTAAGAACTCTATAGAAATTCAAATGCAGTGCTGGAGTTACAATCTTACAGAGCTCTCAAGCACTGTATACATGTTAATGTCAGGGATACCTTAGTTATATGTTCCATTCAGGGCGATCACTCCATAGACATGTGCTGATCATCTGGAAGATGTCAGACATTGTCTAAAGTACTTGGAAATCTCTGACTTCCCAATTTAAAATTGTTCATAATCCACCCCCACCCCTTACCTCCCATTATTGATTTTTCTCCATAGTACTCATTTCCTCAGTACAACATATAGTTTGCTTATTTCACTTTGTTCATTGCCTGCCTCTCCTCCCCTGAATGTAAGTTCCACAGAAGCAGGGATGTATGTCATGTGTTGCTCTGTCCCTAGTGATGGGGACAGGGCCACACACTGGGTCAGTGCTCAATAAATATCTCTTGAATGAATAAATGAATATGTTATCTCAGATTTTATGATCCCCAGTAGGCATTGAGATTATATTTATTTTATACTTGAAATTGAGGCTGGGAAATGTCAGGAAATTTATTCGGGATTATCTAGCTAGTAGGGACAGAGCCAGAATCCAAGCCCAGTGGGTGTTCAGTGATATCCATCTCCTCTTGCCATTTGTAATTTTACTGCATTATGAACCTCACCAGTTCTGTATGTCTCAATCGGGATCTACTGTCCTGTGAAATAATCTAAGACTGTTTCTGAGTACTACATTTACAGGGAATATGACCTCCTTGCTTCTGGCCTACCTCACTGCAAGGTTGGAAAGCTCAGTGTGAGCTGAAGGTGGAAGTGGGGCCACAGAAGAGGAGTGAAACTGAAAATAATCAGACATTTTCTAAGGTCGATATATATAGATATATATTTACAGAAGCCTTTTTAAGTTGTGTGGGTTTTTTTCAGAAGATATTTTTTTTTATGAGTCCTTTAAAACCTGTTTCCTCCCTGTTTTGTCTTTATTTTGTTTTTTTGTTCTGTTTTTTGGGTTTTTTGGCAGGAGGTTGGAGGAGAGGTACAAACCATTCAACCGTGGCTCATGCTGAGGTTATAAACTCCTCCACTAAAGGAGTACAAATGGTTGACTGACTCAGTTCTCTGGTTAGCTTTTGTGTGAAGTGTTTCTGGTAAGCAGTGATTTTCTTTCTTTCTTTCTTTCTTTCTTTCTTTCTTTCTTTCTTTCTTCTTTCTTTCTTTCTTAATTTCTAGCCCATTGTGTGCATATTTATATTAACAACCTTCTATTGTTTCAAAGAAGAGACTGTTAAACTACATTGAATGAAATCTGTGAAATGTCAACTGCAGATCAGCAGCTGGGGGACAGAGTTGGACCTAGGAAGACTTCAGACATTCTGTCTTCTGGCTCCTGGACACTGCCGTAACTCAGAATGAATTAGAGTGACGTCACCTTGCCTTGATGTCTTGGGTGATGAGCTCTTCCGTGGGAGAAAAATTGTAAATCACTGCAACTTAGACTCCACATCACAATTGTTTATTTTAGCATCAAATGTTTTTAATTCACCCTCTTTGGATTAAAAAAAAAAAAACCTCTCTGTTTTAGGCAGAATATTCAGACTCTATTCATTTTGGTATGTATATGTGTATGCCTGTTAAAAACAAGGTTGGAAAATCAGTGAGGATACTAAGAAAATAGGATTCAGTAACAGTAAGAACATCGTTTGGCTTAATGAGCTTCTGTTTAAGTGTGTATGTTCCTGGTTCTTTGCTTGCTTCTGGAGTACATGGCTTCAAACCACTCAAGTTTCTTGAGTCCTTTTGGCTTTTTTATAAAATGTTTCTGGCATCTGCCTTGTTATGAGTTGTCAGTGACTGTTTTGGATGCTGGCAGGGCCTTTCCTCTAACGGAGCCTCCCTCGCTTCTGCACTCCTCTCCTACCCCCTCACCTCTGATTTTAATTTGCTAATTCTATTCTACTATGACCTGGTTAACATGTAACCAGGTTTATAGAAGATAAATTTAAATTAGATTGTGAGAGATTTTTCAATAAAATACTATGTACCATTTGTCAGCAATAACAAAATTAAATCTAAGTGCTGTACTTGAAAATCAGTCACATTTCTACATTCATTTCTTGTGGTGGGCTTTTTAGCACTGAGTTCTTACTTATTTCCTTATTTCTGGCAATTGTTAGATAATTGTAATCACATCTTGTCACTTTTCATCTTTTCTCTATATGTGTAAAAGTTAAAATTTTTGTATCAGTGCTTTCCTTTCCAAATCAAGGCCTTTTTTAAGTGTACATTTATCTCATCTAGAATATGTATGTTTAAGTTTTTATTAGTACTTTATATGAAGTGACACACTGTATTTTAAAATTACATTAACTTTATACCATATAATCTTACTTATTTGAGTAACAGGGAGAAAAATCCAGTCTGAATTAGCAAAAAGCAAAATGTGGAGTCAGTTGAATGGTCAGTAGGTATAGTTTACTCCTCTCCAGATCTCTGAGATAAGCATTACTAATCCCTTGGTGTGATACCACCAACCTATTTTTTCCTTTGCTCACCATTACTACATTACATAATATGTAATAGCCAAGAGGGCACAGCCAACAATTGGAACTTGTGTGAATGAATAGATAACAATGATTTATAATTACCATGTAATTATATGCTCTTTAGATAGATACATAGATATACAATTTATATGTAGCTATATAATCTGTATCTAGATGGAGAGTCTCTTGTATGGAATTTACATTTTAGATGACTCCTAAATGAAGTCTGTCCTTTAAGTTAGTTGAGAAATCTCCCCTTTATAGCTAGTAATCATGGTTCATTCTATAACCAGATCACCCCAAATTACAAAGAGATAAGATTTTATATTGCTGATTTTATATTTGCCTCCTTCCCCTCCCCATCTACCTTTTCTATCTTTGTTAATCAAACCCTCTTTTATGAGTCAGACTCACTTGCCTGGGGGTGAGGGATTGTAAAAATAGAATCCATCTCCTCCATCAAGGTGACCACATCAGGATCAGGCTTGTACATACTGTGACTGGCCCCAACTTCACATCTCCGCCCTGTCAGTCCTCAATAGCCAGGAAAAGTGGCAAAAGTACCAGAGAAAAGACCAGAAAACCATCAAGAGTGTGCTGGCGTCTTTTATTCCCAGATGAAGAAATATAATCAGGAAGCAAGTCAAAGGCTCTTGCTGTTTTGCCCAAACCCAGAATTGAGATGCCATGACATAGATTGTTTCCAATTCAAGTCCTCCCCATTTTCCCTGGGGGTCTCCTACCCACAGGGCTCTGGGATGGGGTGGTTGTGTGGACTCAGAGCCCAAAAGCCTGCAATCCCACAATTCTTCAGCTCCCTCCCATGACCTCAGAGAGAATTGCCAGCCACATTAGGGACATGTTCCCCAAGAAAATAGCCTCCATATGAGGAATCCTGGCACTTGAGTTTTTACTAGATGTTCTCAGGGTAGTGCCAGGGTTCATTTGCGATGTGTTCTCTCAGGCCATTGAGCACATCTTCCAGGCTAATTCCAATTAAGATGATACACTTGGAAAATATATATTTGCCCGGCCCAGGGTACTCAGTTACTGTTCTCTCGCAGCAAAGTGAAAAGATACATCCTAATGCAGCCAGTTTGTTTCGGCCTCCTCTGGATACCTCTTTTCTCAACTTCCTGGGCCTTTTTGTGGAGACCAAACAATTCATTGCTGATACAGTTTGCTCCCCAATTATTTTGTCAACTTCATTTCACAGCTCTGACAGGTTCCCTGTGCCAGCACCCTACTGACCTGGCCATCATATGGACACTGGTAAACTTGAACACCATTCTCATAACAACACCCTAGAAAGTGCTAGAAAGTCATTTTAGACCCAGGGAGTCAGACCCTGCTAATTGCCCTTCACAATCAGAAGACTGGTGGACAGTTATCAATTTGGTGTCTCAGGTTAGTTGGTTAAGTCACCTTCTATCTGCATGTCCCTCCTCTAAAACTGCCGGTAGCTTTACTGTGATTAGCACACGTGGCTGCAAAAGATATCCCACATTGCGCTGTTCTTGGGCTCTGGGCAGTGTTCTTTGCCAAGCACAGAGCCCATGCAGATAGGTTCTGGATCTCAAACCACAGTTGACCTTTGAGGTTTAGCTTCACTCATTCTTGGCAAAAGAAACTGTATTGTTTAAAGGGAACAGGATGAGAGAGGCTTATGATAAAGACTTGTAACACTTCTTGGACCTCAGATATGTCTCACAGAACAAAATGTTTATGAGCTAAGTGTAAATGAATCAGAAACATAAGGATCACATTTCCCCTAAAATGCAAACGAATTTAAAAATTAGCAGAAAAGGGGGCCTGGCAAAAGATGTGCTTTGCATTTCACCAAACCCAGAGTATTTGAAATGCATTTTAAGAGGCTTGACAAACCCAAACTGTGACTATATTTTCCCTTCCTTGACCTCGCCTCATCCCCTCAGTTTCTCACTTGAGAAGCCAGTGGTTAAAAGTGGGAGAAAGTCTTCAGCACTTCCCTTTGAGAGCTTCTTGTCATGCTCTTATCCAGCCAGGGTGCAAATCAGAATTTGGCAATTTGAGTGTGTCTCTGCTCCTGCTTCTTCGTGCCCCTCACACTTCCTTTTGTGATCATTTTCCTAGGTTTGCACCTTCTGTCCCATCTCCTCACCACATCAGCCCCCGGAGGGTTCCAGCTCCTTCTTCAGTAATGCAGAGAACACAGCCTCCCCACACCCAGCAGCCTGCGGGCGGGCCACACCTGAAGTCTTACCAGCCGGAAACAAACTCTTCCTTTCAACCAAACGGAATCCATGTCCATGGTAAGTGGGGAGCCAACAGCCCCCTTGAGTCTCAACAAGTGATACTGTGCCGTCGTTACCAGTGGTGGGTTCCTCTGATTCGGGCACACACCAAGCTTTGGCTTTTATGACTTTCCTCTAAAATGTCACACTTCATCAGCGTGAAATCTCATAGCATTTTCCTGGTGTTGGCCCTAAGCTGGTATAACTTATGACACCCCAGAGCAGTCAGCCCAAGATGATGATCTGTTTACGGGCCAGTGATTTAACACCTCACAGATAGGCCCTAACAACAGCATCTTGTTTCCTAAACAATAACTAGTCATTTAAAGCAGAACTACAGGAGTGCTTTTGCCCAGGCATACCCCTTCTTCCACAGATCCCATATCCCCAGAAGCTCTCTGTCTTTCAAGGCCCAGGTGATATGACACCTCCTTGCTGAAGTCTCCCTTCGTGTTCTAGCTGGATTGCATCTCTCCTGGCTCCAGGTGCATATCACCTGCATCGCTCAGATAGCACTCTTCTCTCTCTACCTTGTTAAGTTACTTCTTAGTGAGGAACATTTGCCTTTCTATTAATGTATAAGCTTCTTTCTGAGGTCAGAATTTTCTGACCCATTGTTCTTTTTCTTGGAGAACTTAGCACAGTTCTCTACATGCTGTGAAGACACACAGATGCTTGGCAAATGCAGAGAGAAAGAACAGGAGGAAAGGAAAAGCAAGAGAAATCATGATGGTATTCAAAATGTGAAGATTTGGGGTTGAACTTAGAACATACATGGAGAACCAAGTTTGGCTGAATTTCTTTTTTTTATTTATACCAATTTTGCTGACTCAGGCAGATATCTTTGTGAACGTTCATAGAAAGTTAAATTGAGTTGTCAAATCACATAGACTCAGACTATATGTAGTCTTTTACTTGCTGGGGGTGAAGGGGATACTGTCCATTTAAACGAGAGTTTCAGCTCCTGAAAAATAGGACTCTCCTCCATCTGCCTCTTGCTAATACCTGAGTTTGTTCCACGTGAGTTGTTATTTGATGTTACTGAGCGGTGTCCCCAAATCTTAATCAGGATTTCAGCTGAGTGTGAATAAGCATGACTGACTTCCCAAGATGGCAGAATCAAGGAGTGCTGTGGAGTGAGGTGTATGTGAGGACATCCCGGTAGGGGTCTGGACAGCCAGAGAGGAGGACAGAGTAGTGAGCTATGGGGAGGGAAAGACCTTAAGAAGCCCAGGCCACTGGCTCCATCCATCTCCTCTCTTGCTGAGAGCCATCACACAAACCCTCATCCCCTGACAGAACCTGGGCTTTTACCATTGTTTGGGCCTATGGTAATTTTTATCCTTTTCCATCGGGTAACCTTTTTCTTAAGTTTTAGTTGTGTATTTATTCAACCAAGAAATATTTCTTGAGTATCAACTGTGTACAAAGCAATGCATGTGTGAGAAAGGAGATCTCTGAGGGAGATCTCCTCACCCAGACAAAAAGCTTGTCTAATATAGGGGAGATCCAGGTCCCCAGTGTTGGGAAGCCACCTTTACTGCAGGCAGGAGGTAGACAATGTGGGCTTTTGGGGATACAGAGTAGGGCACTGATCCTACCACACATGACTTTAACCCTTCACATTTTAACATGGTGGAGGTCTGAACATGCATCAGTCAGTGGCATCATATGATTGGCAATGATTTTTCTCTCTAATGCTATAAAAAATAATGGAGCATTTCAGGCAATGGTGTCATAGGTCCAAAGAAAGGCCATATAACACACTTAGATTACAACGTGAAACATTTTAAAAATTCAAAAATTAATCTACATGTAGCCAAAAAAAATGGAAGGAAATATTCCAAAACATTAACAATTTTGTTTTGTTTTTAATCATAATGGGAAGGATAATGGATAATTTGTTTTCTTCTTTTTCTGCTTTCTGAAGAAATTTTTCAAGAGATTTTGGAATTAGACCAATTCGATTACAAATGCCAATCCACTCAACTCAGAAGTGTGACTCTGAACAACTTCTGAGGGGTCTCACCCACCTTCTCTCATCAGTGGTTACAAAGAGGCCACAAGAAAAGCACCTGACGCAGAGTAGGAGCTTAATTAATTTAATGCTTTTATTTCTTCTCCCCCCTCCCTTTTCTTTATTGGACTCTTTGAGAATAGGAATAATGTCTCTAGCCTTAGGGCACATATAATTCTTGGTGCAAAGTAGGCATTTAATAAATATTTACTGAATAAACGATTGACACTCTCTTATTTAACAAATGCAAAATGAAACAAGACAAAACAGAAAATGAGATCCACCTTATCATTTTGTACCACATCCTGGCAAAAGACTCTTCTCCCATATTTCTCTTTTTTAGTTGAATAATGAGTACATTGTCAACTTGAAACCATTGAGTTGCTTTTTTATTTTAACTTTTACTTCAATTGTTAAAAATTCCCCTGGCCAATGAGAAACTGCCAACAGCAACCTAAAAATAAATACATATGACAAGGCTTTCTGGAAGAGATCAGGATATCAGGATAGAGTTATGCAAATTGGGAAACATAACTTTCTTTTAGAAGATGGGCAAGGAGCTGCTGTGATGGGCTCACAGAGGGAATGTCCAGGCTTTAGCCACTGGGCCACTGCTAAGAATGAAGGAGTGGGCATCCAGTTGCAGCCTTACTTCATCCTCCAAGCATTTTGTCTGCAAATGTTTTCCTGGAACTTGCTAGGCACGAGGATTGCTCATTAATGGCTCCTTAGGATAAGGAGCAAATTGATCTAATATTTTTCAAATAGGTGATACAGTGCTGGGAGCGCAAAAGGAGGCACAGGGAGATCTTCTAAATGAGTTGCAATTATTGACAGCTTTGGTTGGACTAGTTTGCGGGGTGGTGTCATACAGCATCTTGGTACCAGGGAACTTCATCCCCTCATAAAACTAGATTTTTAAAACCCCAAGCACAGTGTCAGCGTGCAGATATGAGAGCCAAAATGAATGAGTGTTCTGTTTTTCAAGAAGTTCATGGCTTTCATAAGTGCCGTCACCCCCATCCTCTGTATTCCCTGCGGTACGTAGAGGTCAGAGAAAAATGTCATCAGTGTATTTTTAGAGATAAGAACTAGAACACAGAAGAAAACAAAATGTCTAGGCATCTCTGCCTTCCTGGCCAAGCACACAGGCATCTTTAACAAGAGGTCCACATTTCCAAGCCACGTTCTCCATCTGTGTGTTTCTGAATCAAAGGCCCACCAAAATAAATATGTATTTACATCTTTCCATGGGGAAATATACTTGTATGTAGATGCTGTTGCCTTACACAGAGCCATGCAAGTTAGAATTCAAAGGGTTTTGGTCTTACAGATGAGGAAGAAAATGATGTCCCATTGGGCTTTGCTCATGCCATGTTAACTGATACAGAGCTTAGACTTTGTGGGCTGTGTGTGTACGTGTGTGTGTGTGTGTGTGTGTGTGTGTGTGTATTTATTTGCTATCAAACTATGCTTGACAGACAATGTTATGTTTCAGGTGTGCAACATAGTGGTTTGACAAGTCTGCACTTCCCCACGATCAGTATAGTCACCATCTGTCGCCATATATTATTGCAGTATTAATGAGTGTTTCATAAAAGGCACACTTTGAAAAGATTAATAGTACTGCTTGTTCGATTCCCTCACCCAGCAAATGACCCAGGACTAGAGCTCAGCTTTGTTGATTCTGCATCGACTTCATCCATTTATGTCACCTTCATTAGTAAGGTAGATGAGGTGTCATTCCTTTTAACGTTTGAATGTTGATAGCATTTACAGGTCTCTGTTTGGGTGGCATCTCCAAGGCAACTTTTAAGTACATTTTAGTCTTTTATTTTAGATGTAAACATAGGAACAACTCTTTCCAATCATGTAAGCTTGTTCTGCAGTCTTTTCTTTCTCTTTAGGACTATTCTCTTGCCCGGGCAAGCTTCAGAATCTTGCCTGGATTAGTTGCCTGAGAGTTGATATTTGTACATTTTGTTATGGTACTAATGGATAATTTCTTTTTAAATGCCCTATTCATTCTGGGCTCTTAGAATGCCATGGGAATTCCTAAAACAGCATTTTCACAACCTTCCTGCTTCTGGACCCATCAAGGAGAGGCCAAGTTCAATTCAGCAAGTGTTTGTTGGTCCCTGTGCCAGGCAAACATGAATGCCATTTAATCAATGGGGTGACACATGCAGTAATAATAATAATAATAATAATATTAAGGCACCTGATTTATTCAGAAGAAGGTGTCGTAGAAGTGTTTCTAGAGATGACTCTTGAATCGGATTTTGAAGATAAATAGAGGAGGCTGGGAACCAGCAAGCCCAGCTCATAGAAGGATTTGGGGCTATTATGAGTATAATGCCACTGAGTGGAGAAGGCAGCCTGATATTTTAGGAAAGTAAGCCACGGCATGTGTAGGGAACAGAATTGGAGAAGTGGGAATGTAGCACCCTAACTGCTGGGATTATATTGCACCGCACCAGTACAGCACCCAAACAACATGACTGAATAGTTCACTCAGGTGCCACTGGTAAGTTAGAGGAATAGTGTCAGAAGAATGCAGAATTGTGTGCATTCACCGGCAGTCTTTTCTAGGCAAGGGGAGCTGGAATAGCAAAAGAAGGAAATAAAACAAGCTTTCAGACCTGCTGCTGCACAGGCAGGAGCTCCTCTAGCCCCTATAAGACAGTCGGAAATGAGCCAGCCCCTAAGGTCGCCTTCCCCAGAAAGGCAAGCACCTGGCCTCGCATGGCCCTAGGCTGCTAGCAGATCAGTCTTTCCCATACGCTGGTTCTAGCACCTGTTGTCTCATTCCTGCAAGCCAGCATTTCCAGTCAATACTTTTGAGCGTTTCTGAACCACAAGGAGCCTCTAGCTGCATAGAACTGGCTGCCCAGTTTCCCTCTTGATTATGTTGTTCCTGCTATAGTTAGAAGGTTGCATAGATTTTGAGTGGTCTGTCCCAATCCCAAATTTCCCCAAAGAGCCTGTTATCTGCAGTCCACATTGTACAGAGCACAAGATGTTTCCAGATTAGTTTCTCATGTTAGAACAGCACTCCCAGTGTATGGCTTTGCTCTTCCTCTATGACAAGACACCTGGTAGTAGACAGTGCTGGCGGGGAACAGCCCATGGAGCCCACGGTGCGCCAGCCCCTGCCAGCTTCCCACTTTGCCATATGTAATAAGCGACTTCCATCCTCCTGTTGATAATACAGATGCTGACATTCTCCATATCCTATCCCAGTTTCGGTCATGGAGGAGGGAGGAGAATGAAGTACAGGCAGACCCCAAACTTCGGCACATGGCTACCCTCACTTGCGAGGGAGTCTGGGAAGGAGGATATTTCAGTGCATTGCTGGGCTTAACAAAATTGCGATGCTCTCAATAACGTTTATTGGAGAGACACACACCACAGGGCCTGCCAAACAGTCCCCGAACTAGTTTTCTGATCTGCAAAATGGAACTCTCATATCCTTCACACTGATTACCTCTCGGAAATCTGTGGTAGAGGCTTTCTGGAGGGTTCTGCCCTTGTTCTGCACCTCTCCTGCAGCCTCTTAGGTTGCTATGCTTTTCACCGCTTGCTCTTATCATTACCTTCGGGAGAAGCCAGTTACTAACAGATTTCCATCATACATGATCCAGTCATTAGATTTCATTAGAACACCATGGAGCTGCATCCCAGCCTGGGCAGTCTGATAGCAAGACAGTGGCTGTGCAGAGGGGGAGCCTTTTCTCATGATTTAGAGCTGTCCTGCCCCAGTCCCTGTAGAAGCTGGCCCCTGTCAGCTCGTCAGCTCGAAGACAGTGGTGGCATTTTCTCACCTCAATAAGGTATGGTAAGCTTGACAGCCCAGTTCACATTGACCGTCTCAGGAAACAAAAGGTTTCCAGCCACCAGCCAGCCTCCAGGAACAAAATACTTTGTAAAGGGCTTGTCCTACCAAACAACCAAAATATCTTTCAAGCCTAAGGAATCTCAGAGCATTGATATTTAAATGGATGAGGTGGCCCTTACAAGTTTAACTTCTTCCTCTGAGTTCCTGTTTATTTACAGTGATTGTGTAATGGTACTTTCCAGAAGAGTCCTATGGGTTACAGCCATGACTGATGTCATTTGTGGGGGTTTATGTTAAATGTTTAAAGGTTATTTTTTTTAAAGGCAAATTGTAGAGACAATAAACACACCCGGTCCCACAGGAAATGTAGTCACATCTGCATACGTGAAGTTGTGAAATGTAGTTAAGTCTAGAAATTGTATTGCTTAGGATTTAAGCATGTGTCACAAATTCCCCTTGAGATCTCAGGAAGACAAATAAGATTGATTATAAATCCAAGCATAATCGTCTTCACTGAGAAAGTTGTGACATACTCATGAGGAGAATGAGCCAGTGAGCGCACTTCACGTTCTTCCAATGTTCGCAGCAGCAGTCCCAATCAGGACTAATTTTTGGTATCAGCCATGATGTTATTAATGCTTATATAGTACTAGGGATTGATGATTAGATCCAGAGAAATTCTTAATTACTCTTATACACTTAATTACTACAAAATTACCCCAAGAGCAGTTTTATATAACTAGTACTTGATGAATTCTGACAGTGTGCTAATTCTATTAAACAAAAGTTAAATTTAGGTGTGTATAGGGGTGTAGTTGGCATCTCAGCATGTTGGGCTTTGTGGGAGGGGTGTAAAATGGTCATCTTCATCAGAAGAGCTGTTTAAATGATTAGTTATGGAAACGACTGAACTGTGAATAATCTACGTATGTAATTAAGTATCTACCCACACACACACAGACTAAACCCATATAACCATAAGGATATTAACATGATTGGATCAACTAACCATTGCAAAAAAGTTTCCTGGGGACAGGAACTATATCCTCCTACAATGTTTTGCACAAAGTAAATGCTTCAATAAAAGTTTGTGGAAGAAATGTGAATGAATAAAAGGATGATGGGCGGGGGGGGGGGGGTTGCTTATGCCTTACTAGGCTGATCCATAGAGCCAGCCCTTGGTAAAACCATGATTAGGAGTCAAGTTTCCAGGGCTCCTCTTTTCTCTGGGCACTTGCTTCTTTTTCTCTGTCCCTCTCATTATGTATCCAGTGTTTACCCAACTGCCTGGGACCTCTCCCCAGAGGAAAGAGGATGATCTAATGATTCTCTTACACATTAAGGGTTAAAGTTAATACAGTAAGTATTCCTTCCCATGGGTCTTTGCACACCTGGGACTGAATGTTTAATAGTGAACCACGAAGCAGTGGCAGCCTTCTGCAGCAATGGCAGCCCCGAGGAAGAGGTGTCTGAGGCATTCCGATAGATAAAAGTCTCTTGTTTCTGAAAGTTTCCAAAACATTGTTTTCAGTTTTCAAAGCATTCACATCCACTAGCTTACATAATTGGTCATATTATCTCAGAAGAGATTACCAGAAGAGGAAATTGTGACTTGCCCAGATAATACAGGGAGATAAATAATGAATTATAGAAAGAGAAAAAAAAAAAAGTAGGGGCACCTGAGTGGCTCAGTCACTTAACACGTCCATCTCTTGATTTCACCTCAGGTCGTGGTCTTAGGGTCGTGATATCAATACCCATGACAGCTCTGTGCTGGATGTGGAGCCTGCTTAAGATTCTCTCTCTCTCTCTCTACTTCTCTCCCTCTCTCCCTCTCTCTCTACCCCTCACCCCCAACAAAAAGAGAAGAACAAAGTAGATAAAAAGACTTTAGAGTCAGGCAGATCTGAATTGGAATCCTGTGGCCAATCATGCAATGCCCTGAATCTCAGTTTCCTGGCTTGTAATATGGATGTAGTGAAACCACTCTTTCAGAGTTGATATAAAAATGAGAAAAAATGCATAGCTCGTGGTAGATGCTGAATTAATTAGAGCTGTTTGTTGTTGTTATTACTTTTCTTCTGTGTTCCAGATGCCAGTTGCTCTGGATATATCCGCTTGTGTTGTTTTAAATCTTCACAATAACATAAGTAAAAATACCAACATACTGTTGCCTCCCAGGCGAGGCTGCAAGATACAGCACCTTGCCCCAGGTCATACATCTAGGGCATGTCAGAGCTAATTTGAGGAAGACTCTGACCCCAATCCCACACTCATTGTCCTTCGTGATGGCAGATGTAGGTATAGTATACGGCAGTTTTGAGTTGCTTGGGAATTCTCTCTGTGTGATGTTTAAGTGTGGAACCATTAACGATGAGGTCCCCTCCAGGGCTAAAATTTTGCAGGCAGAACAGGGACTGTGGTTGGAGAGAAAGTGGTTTCCCACCGGCCACTTGGTGTTGTGTCTTCTGTGCCAGGCAGTGCAGTGAATACTTATGGTGCCCTTTCTCATTAATCTCATAACAACACAGTAAAGAAGGTATTGTTTGCTCCCATTTCACAGATGAAAGATCCGAATCACTGAAATGTTAAGTGACTTGCCCTAGGTTTCCTACTCGTGAAATGGTGGGGCTGGAAAGTATACCCAGGACCATCTAACAACAGAGTCTGTGCTCTCAAGCAGTGACATGTCACTATAGAGAAGGGAGCATTCACTCTCTCATTGTCCCCATGGGATTGCCACATGGGTGTGTGTGAGATTGTGTGTGTGTGTGTGTGTGTGTGTGTGTGATAGTCTCACACATGCCATGTTTGCCTCTCAAGTACATGCATGCTGGGGTAACTGTTAGAAGCATGATTACTAAATCAACAAACCAGAGTTATTGGACTGTTTGCACAGTCCTTAAAATACAATTTGAAAATTCTTAGTGAATTTTTTTTAAATTTACCTATTTTTTAAATTAAAAGTGCTTAGTGTACTTAAGCTTATGAAGAGTTGAAATTATTTTCAGCACTAGTGAAACATAATGACCATGAAGTCTATTAATGACTTTTTAGGTGTTTATAGAAATGAAATGTATGTGTTGTATGTGTACTTACATACACTCACACATATATATGTGTGTACACACATGCTCTGTTATAAAGATGGACTCACATTCTGCGTTTTATTTTATGACTTACCTTTTTTTTAAACTTAAAAATATATATGAATCTGCTTTCTAGGTAAAGGTATATAGATCAACTTCTTTAAAAAAATTGTGTAGTAGTTGCAGGAACCTGTCATTTTTTTTTTAAATCATTCCCCTACTGATTTTTTTTGCTTTTATTAACAATGCTATATTAAATCTCTTATGCACAAAAGAGTGTTTACATGAACACTCACACACATATGTATCTCTTTGCATACTTTCTTCAGGAATTATTTCTGGAAGAAAAATTGACAGATTGATGGCTATGCACATTTTAAAGTTAGGTACGTACTGCCATAGGTCCTGGACAAAGACTATGCCAGTGTAGACTCCGCAAAAATGCACTAGACACATTTCCCCACTCCAGACGTCGTCAGTCATTTTAATTCTTGCCAGCGTGTGCAGCAAAATTATTTTGCCTTTGCCTTTGGTTAGTATTGTGATTCAGCATCTTTTCATATTCTTATTGAGCTCCAAAGGTAGTTTCATTATAATAGGAATGTAGTGGTTATATTACTTATGAAGCAGTTTGCTCCTTCTCTCACCCTACCAGGCAGGCTGTGTTGCTTGCAGCGTGATACTTTGTTTTCCTCATTGGAACCCAAAAATGTATCGAAGAAAAGGAAAATAGCCAGAAAATTTCCGTTTCATTGACTATTGTGACTTCTCTGTCAGTTAACTTAAAAACATTTATAGAAAAAGTGATGAACGTTCTTACAGATTTAGCGCTTTTTCATTCTTTGGGGGAATTAATGACATTTTTTTCCAGAAGCAAATGTTCTGTCTTATATCTGAAACTCATGAAGTTTAGCCTCTAATGAATGGAGCTCTTAAAATCAAGTTAAATATTTTCTTTTAATTCTATTTTACAGGCTGCTTAGTTGGACTCTTCAGGGCTGAACATATTAATGGCAATCTGTGTCTTGTGATTCTTGTATTTTTAGTTGGAATTTTCCTTGTAAACATGATAAGCAGTTGATGGCTTAGAAGAAAAAAATGTGAATAGCTGGGGGTGGAGTTTTCTTAAAATAAAGGAGGGAAAAACCCCACATCAGGAACATTTGGGTGACTGGTAATGAGAGCACTGTGTTAACAAAGCAAAACAACACTGAAACACCAGAACTACCTTGATCTGTGCTCATTCAGATCATCTGAGCTCAGACCAGGTTGCAGAACAATCCCAGTTTCCCTAGAATTTCTAGTTGATTTACTTACAGTGTGAATGTCCTGTCTGATTACAGAAAATTTCCCTCTCCAACCAGATTGTTCTGACCAAACTCTCCATTTCATTCTCTTGCAAGGTCTTTAAGAACTAGACCTTATAAGATGCGGCCATGAAGTAAAAACATTCAGGCATTTTTCTAGATCATTCAAGTATAACAAACAAGCCCTCCCTCTCCCCCATGTTCCTCCACCAAATCTAGCCTCGTATCACACATTGCTGAACACAACTTATTCTTCAAGTTCATAAATTTTCTCATCATAATGGCAAAATGATTCCAGACATCTGAATTAGCAAAGTCTTTACCCGAGGTCTTTTGCATCTTTGGATCTGGGCTGGTACAGCATTTTTGTCAATACCAGTGAGGTCAATGAGAGTATCTACATTTATATTGCAATGTATGTTTTATAAATTACTCTTAGGTACAAAAATTTTATCAGTACCGGGTAACTATAATGGAACTGATCAGTAAGCCATTTGTTAGATAGAAACCTGAATTCTCATTATAACTTTATGAAGACAGTAGGAAATCTATTTCTGCCCCTATTTAGAGATGAAATTCAAGAGTAGTTGATCAAGTTCCTTGACCTCGGAATGGTTTCCTCAAAGAGCACAGGACATTCTGTGGGTGGATAAGTTTACCTAATTCTTCCGCCCACTCTTTTTTCTCTTCAGGCTCAGTAGCCTCTCTGGCACCCAGCAGAGAAGGGTGGCTTGGAGCAACACAACTCTCCAGGTCACCTGAACCAGGCCGATCATATCTTCATCATCTTTGTTCCTCCTTTAAAAAAAGTAAAATTCCAAGTTAGAATAAGAAGTCACACAGACAGGCTATAATATAGAAGTTTATAGATCAGAATCTTTTTTTTCTAAATTTTATTTATTTATTTATTTTAGATCAGATTCTTTGAGCTTAGTTGTGATCCCTCTCACTATTTGTATTTTCACCGAAGGCTCTAGCTGTTGACTGTCATTCACTCATTCATTTATTCATTCTCAAATACTCAGCTTCTCTATGTGCCAGGTTCTGTTTGAGGTGCTAAAGCTAAAACTTCCAGTAGAGGAAGCAGGCTTATACCTACGGGGTGAATTTGGCAAGTAAGACCTTTGAAATCAACAGTAAGAGAATAGTCTTCTTGGTCCATGTGTAGGCGGGAAATCATACCATCTATTTATCCCTTGTAGCACTTGGCAAATTTTTAGATGCTTAATATATACTTAAAATTCAGGACTTTAGTGTGCAGTAGAATGAGATTAAGCAGGAAAGGAAGGACCCTATAGACTATATACACCCATCAGAGCACAGACCCCAGGTGGCTAAGAGTGGGCCCTGTCTCACACTTGTGCCCATGGTTTGAGTAATCTCCTGCTGAACCCCTGCCTCAGAGCAAAGCAGCCCCTGTTGCTGCATACTATTAGGCCTCCTGCAAATCTAC
Source organism: Nyctereutes procyonoides (assembly GCF_905146905.1). Lineage (NCBI taxonomy): Eukaryota > Metazoa > Chordata > Mammalia > Carnivora > Canidae > Nyctereutes > Nyctereutes procyonoides. Next base: position 58,760,314 of record NW_026575146.1, on the reverse strand, counting down.
TGTCTAGAATGTTAAGTTGATATGAAATCTGGGCTTGAAGCAAAACAGTAGAGAAATATATATAAGTGGGTTAGAGATAGCAGAGTGGACATTACACTTACAAAACATTAAGAATGTCACTGGATTCCAGGATCTATGTCACCCCCTTCTATCAACTGCCAGGAAATTTGTTCACTCTTAGATCTGAGTGCTAGGAAATTGTATAATCACAGACTTGGATTCCAACAAGCAAGCGGTCACCTAGTTAGTAGACTGGATATATTTCAGGAATCTGGTTACAGCTAGACAACAGAAGTCCATGTCACAAGATGGTCCTTACTACTATGAGGCCCATTAGTAAGACCAAGACTTCTGAGTCACTCAAGTGAGATCCCATGATTTCACCTTGACCAAGACCTTCAGTGTGCAGGAAGGGCATTGGGGCAGGGAGGGAGGCCATCTTAATCCATATCTGCTGAGAGTGTAAGCCAGTCAGTGAGAGCAGTCATCATTTCTGTACTGCTGAGAGTCCTCAGAGTTCAGCAAAAAGGACAGGGGACCAGCTGATGAGAAGAGATGCCCATTAGAAGCACTCTCTTCCTCTATTTCAAATGAAATCAGAGCTGTTCTGTGTTTTCCTATTTGTATTTCATTTGGAAAACTTGCTGAAGATTAAAAATCATCTAAAAGATGTTCTTAGAACCTCTCACTCTTTAGTGTAAGAAATACCTTGTTAAACATGAAGATTTCCAGACCATTGACCCAGACATTCTGATTCACTCAGTCTGCCCAAAGCTGAGCTGGAACTGATGCTGTGGCACCTTCTTTAAGAGCCACTGACCTAGACCCCAATTGTGGGGCTCAGTGCCCCCTTTGCCATGCTTCTCCAATCAGGGGTAATCCAAAGGAAGCAATTGGCCAATGGTGGAGAATGTAAATACTTTCCCACTTCCTTCTTCCTTTACTTCCTGGGGAAGTCCTCTAAATGTCGCACAACCTAAAAACCAGAATGGCTCTCATAGAGCCCGGTGGGGGCGGGGGGACTACAGCTCTTCTTTGTCTGAAATCCTCTTCTCTGCCATACTTTTCTTACAGCAGAGCTTGCTTGGAAGGCCAGGGGCACACAGAATTAAGTCTTCATTCCTTGCCATTCTTTCCTTGTTCTGCTTCAGGCTCAAGTACCCCTGAGTCAGTGGCTTGTAAGCTCTAGGGGGCAGAGCTCTCCTCAACCAGGGTAGATACACCTTTGTAATCAGGGAAGGTTGGAGCACCAGGCTTATAGTAAGCCAGTAGGAGCTAGAATTTGCACTGGGTTTTACTGTTTGCCAAACATTTCCACACTTACTATTTCATGTGATCCTTATTCAGGAGGAGTGCATACGCTAGCAACAGGGTGGAACCCGCCCATAGAGAAACTCCCAACTCATTCTTACCAACCTCAACCAGTGGCCACTTATGTATGATGTCACTTTATGCGACTATCAGACACAGCATGGCCAGATCCCAAACCCCTGTTCGGGGCCTCACATGTATCCAGGATGTTGGAGGCACGGGCAGGTGTTGGGGTATGGTTGGCAACTCATGTTCAACTGGGCACTGAATCCCATCCATGTGTTCCCTCTGCTTCTTTCCCTTCCCACCGTGAGGATTATGCTGCCATGTGAGTATTATTATCCCCCTTTTATAAATAGGACTCACAGGCTCAGAGAGGCTGTGGTTTCCTCAGGGCCTCACAGCCAGTACATGGCAAAGCCAGGCTGTCAGAGCCATTTCAGACTCTTCGGGTCTTCAGGTTTTGAGAGTCTTTATTATGTCATTTCCAAGTGTTTCATTATCACCATCAGGATTCACTAAACCATCTTACTATAACTGCAGATACCCACACATGACAGTTACTGAGACACATTGCGATTAGTTTACCTTGGCAGCTTATCACTTTGAGAATTTGGAAGCCGTAGGCCACCATGTGTTAGAGGTTTGGGTGGGTTGAGGATATTTAAATGAAAATGGATTACATGTCCGAACCAGGAGTGTTCAGCACCTGCCTTCCTTCTCACTCTGCCCTGTTGCATTTCCCGTTTGTCCCTGTCAGTAGCCCTGGAAACGATTCTGAGGGCAAGAATGGGGCTCATGGTAACAAACACTGCTAGCAGCTTCTATAGACTGTCGAGGTGCTATGAGGGGTGCAAGCGGAGGGAAGCACTCAGAGTGTCCCGAGCGTGTCTTATGGCAGCCCCCCAACTGGCAGCAGAAGCCACAGATGAAAATGGTGTCCCTTCTTGGATCCAGGTTGGCTTTTCTAACTAGAAGGGCTCATGCTGCGGCCCATCTGACTGAGGGCAAGGAGACCAGGCAGTTGCTCCAGTGGTCAATTTCTGGACCACTGTCACAGGGCTCCTTCAACAGGAATATGTCCAAATGGAATTGTAAGGGTTATTATTTCCATTATTTTCCTCTTTCTTAGTACAGTAGATGCTTAAATGTCAGTCGTAAATAGCTCGAGTGCTGTGCAAGCTGGTTCAGTTCTCAGCCCAAAGAAAAATCTGTCTTCCTCACACAGTCTGTGAGCCATTCCTGCAGCTTCCCCATTTATAGACTCTGTATTAAAATGAAGAGTCCATTTCTTCACCACTTCCAGGGCGTAGACTTAGTAGAATTCTGGCTAGATGAAGACCTGAATGATGTTGATGGCCATGGCTGGGAGCCAAAAAATGACAACCAGATTGTAGAGATTCCACTTTTAAGAGCAGTACCATTTTAAACTCAAGGGTGGTGGGTAATGAGAGAAAAAATTGCTAAAGAATTGCTTATACATTTTAAAGAATCGAGAAATACTTCTGAGCTTATTTCATGGCAATAATAATCACTTCTATTTACTAAGGGCCTACTACATGCCAGGGAATGCAATATGTACTTCTATAAACATTCTCCTATATAATGCTTTCCACAACCCTATAAAATAGGTATTATTTTAAAAGAGAATGACTCTGAAGGAGGAAAATAGTTTACCCAAATTGGATAAATTAACACAATTGGTTAATGGGGAGCATCCAGGATTCAAACCCAGATCCAAGTTATGCATGCAATGGATAGAAATGAAATAGTGACTAAATCCAAAAAATTGGCCAAAAGAAATTTCTGAAATGTCTGTTTCTACTTTTGAGGGTTTTCAGAATTTTTTAGTGGTTAGGTGATTTTATTGATTTTTACTAATTCAATGTCTTGCTCCCTAATGAAAGTGTTTATACATTATGAAATATTGGTCCAGTGTGAGTGAATTGTCTCTGATCTTGGCAGTAAGGGACCTCAATAAAAATGGCAAGATTCTCTTAAAATTTTGTCCATGAGCTCAAGCCCTAGTAGTCTGAATGAACTATGTCACCAAACAGACGACGTTTGAGTCCTAGTTCTGAAACTCCATAGCTCTGAGGATTTGAGTAAGTTATTTTTACTTCCCTACTTCTTTGTCTATGAATTAGGGACAATGCTGCATAGCTCAAATGTTGTAAGGATGAAGATTTTCTATATGAAACACGTAGGACAGTGCCTGCCTTAGAGCAAATAAATATTCGTTCCTTTCCTTCCTTCTGACAATTCCCTGAGCAGTTGGCAAAACACTAACCAAAGTGTTCTACAAAAATACCAGAGCAGAGCAAGAGAGAAAGTGCTGAACTGAGTAGGAACATGTATAGTGACTGTTTTAGTTCCGCTACCCATTTGTGTTAAGATAAAGGCTAGATCTGTGAATGATTCCAAATATCTGGATATTTGGAAATATTAAAATGGTTGCATGAATTTCCCACTTTTCTCTTATTTGCATGGTATCATATAAGTAAAGTGCTGGTTATAAAGGCAGGGAACGCAGCAGCTCCTGTGCTTCTATCACATCTCTGCGATGGGAATATTTGTTTGAATCACCTGCTTACAAGACAGGACTATCAGATGGCCATCTGAGAAGGAATGCACAAGTTTTCTCATACTAAGGCACCATGTGAGTAGTAAGCATGGGACTCCCTGGGCCCTTCTCTGAGTAAGGCTGGGGTGTATAAAATCAGGCCGGGAGCCAACAGGAATAGAGTCCTGTATCTACTCTGTATGTCCCTGTCCCTGGGCTCCCTGATTTGAACCCTCCCATTCCTCCCCAGGGTCCGTCCCTGCCCCTACCCATGCAGCAGTTAGAGGACTGAGGCCAAAAACAAAACAAAACAAAACAAAACCCTACCTTTCCTCAAGTAACCTGCAAAATTATAGTCTCTGCAGAAAAATAATTAGGGTCACAAAGCTCATAAATACATATCCTTCCTTCCACTTGGCTAGCAAACAACTGTGCCACCAAAAAGCTGAGGCACTGCCAGCTCTCCCTGTGTCTCTGATACCTTCTTGTCGTCCTCTGGAGCATGAACCCATCAAGCCACTGGCAGAAATGGACTCTGTCGGGGCTGGTCCTCCACAGAGCTGCGGGACGGACGGCCCCCTGATTGTACCTGCCACCACTAGCCAGGGCCCCACAGGGGGAACCGCTTTCAGCACCCAGCCTTCTTTCTCCTCTGTTGCCTTTCCCTTTTCCTATTGCACATTCTGGAGAAAAGAGTACTTTATATCTCCCTTCAAGAAAATGTTCTCTATGTTGTCATATATAGTGTGGAACCAAACATATTACTTGGTTTCTCCTGTGTGTGTTTATCTTTCTCACTAAAACAAACTCCAAGGAGGCACATGGTCTGCCTTATTCCCCGTTGTGACGCCAGTACTCCGGTGCTTAGTAAAGAGTCTTTGAGTGAATAAAGGTATAAAACCGGAAATGAAAGAAGAAAAAGAAAAAGTAGCATTTAGAGAGCGCCAACTGTGTGCCAGGCACATGCTCAGCACTCCACCAGGGCCTTTTCTCTCAATCCTCTGAGACCTGCACACTTGTCAAGTAGATGCTGTGAACACCCTCACTTTATGAAAATAGACCAACAGGCACAGACACACGCAGCAACCAGTGTTCCTTCTAAAAGGTCCAGTGAGCAGCCAGCTCCAGCCTGGCAGCAGTGGCAGTGGCCAACCATGGCAGTGTTTGGCCTGATCCCTGAAATGACATCCCCAGGTCACGCAGAAGCTGAAGGCTTTTTCCCATCCCTAGCTATTGAGGGGGTTGGGAAGTGATTGCTGTTGGGTGTTGTTTCCAGGAAGACTCACAAAGGTTTCTGCTGAGCCTGCCCAGGGCCACTTGGCTGAGGAAGCAGTCCCAGGGGACCACACTGTGGCCCGGGAGGGGCTCCCCCTGCGTGCTGCCTCTTTACATTGTCCCCGTGCTCGTGCTCAGGGAGGGGTCAGTCTTTGATTCCGCACACTGTCCGTCCAGCACTTTTCCTGGTGCCCGGCATTTGGTGGTTCCCAGCCTCACGTTAAAGGAAAAGGAGAGTTAAACAATTTGCAAAAGCCATCTGCTACATGAACAACCTACTAAGGTACATAGCTCCCAACACGGTGCCTTGATGAGAGGTGCGGGCTGATGCTGTTCATCCCTATCCATGAGGGCCCACAGTTGGGTCGAGCCTCTGTGTTGAACCTTACTCCACCACCACGTGGTAGGGGCCCCTGGGGACGGGCCTGTGCTTGTTGCTACTCCCAGCGGGCACCAAGAGCCAGTATCGAAACTGTGCAACACGTTTCCTTTTCTTTCTCCTACTTCCAGAAGAGAATGTGGCTCACTCCTCCAGGAGAGCTGGAATGCTCTGGAAGTTTAGCTTCAAAAAGTCACTCATCAGCCCCCTGGAGGGTTACAAGTTGGGTGACCATTGTTCACTTACCGATGTATGTGTATTCTGGTTTTTTTTCCACAAAGATTGCAATGGTAGATTTTTAAGGAAAAGGTAGATGTAGTAAAGAGTCTAATATATTTCCTATCTTGGAGGCCATGGGTCTAAGAATCATTGTCTGGCTTTTGTTTAAACCTCGGGTAGTGGGTTCTGTGTTTTTCCTTCAGGAATTTAACCAGAAACATTTCTGAAACAAGGTGTGCTCTAAACACTGGGAAGGCACAGATTTTCCGAGAGCTACACTGTCCAGGATAAGAGCCATGAGCGACATGTGCCTATTTAAATTTTAATTAATTAAAATTAAATGAAGTTAAAGGGCCAGTTCCTCTGTCGGACTAGCTCTACCTAGTGCCTGGCAACCATATGCAGCGACTGTACCGGACAGCGAGATATTGGTAGAAATAGATCATTTCCGTCATGGAAGAGAGTTCTGTTGGATGGTGCTGCCCTAGATGACACCCTTCTGTTAACATAGTTAGTTGTGTAATTCCTCTCTTGTCTGACTCTCCCCACTCCCCTTCCACTTTGGGAGGAAAACCCACACCCAGCTTCATGGGTCTGCTTTGTCATCATTAGCAGCAGGAGTGACCTGGACTCCTGATCGAACATAGACCCCATGTGACAAAGTGAAGGGGAAGGTGTTTTTAGGAATGATGTTTAGGGAATGTGTGAAGCACATAGAGAATATTACAGGGGAAAACAGAAGATAAAGCAATGTATATAACAAACATTACAGTTTTGTGTAATACATCTGGCCATATCTAAATGTAGAAATAAAACTTTCTCCTTTCTTTGTTTATACTCTTCTACATGTTCTGGTTGGTACAATTAATTCCAAATATATATACATATGTTTTATAATTAGGAAAACAGGTGTATTTTTAGAAGGGAAAAAACTTCTCAAAATTGACAAGAAGAGGAATGATTCTCCTTGAACTTCAGGAACTGCAATGTGGGTAGATCAAGCTTATCTGGAGATTCTGCCTCTGCCATTTTTGGCGGCAAAGTAACGTGTTACATGGAGTAGGGGTGATTTTATAATTGAAGGTGACAGCCAACATTTATTGCTAACATGAATGTGTATGTTCTTACGCTGTTATAACTGTGTGTGCTCTCGCTCCAACAGCATTAGCAATCCTCAAGGACAAGGCATGATCTTCTGTTTCCTTGGTTTCTCCCACAGCACCTGATGACCATCAGTGACTATCTGACTGACACATTAGCCGACCTTGCCCTCAAGCTTATGTTTTATGCCCATGAAATGTGTTAACATCTTGCCTTACTTTGCTTTTGGTCTGAGGGGTACTGTGCTCTATCCACATTCACTGCATGAAATCCCACAGCTGGAATATAGGAGCCGCTCATCAGAAGACGAGTTAGGCTTCCTCAGGGCTTGTGTGTGTGGCGAGACCCTAATGGATTTCTTAAACCCTTCGTTAGTTTTATGGAACTAGCACCAGGAAGAGGGCATGGTAAGGCTCTTTGATTTGCCTGACCACAGCCATCCACGCCAGTGTACTTGGCATCTCTGGTGACTGGCTTCTTGGAGTGAGGGATTTCATAAAGAGGATTTTCTTTCCCCAAGTTGGCTGTGAGAGCCATCAGACATGCTTGTGGGACCATTCTGGTTTCAGCTGTTCGTCGTGTCAGCCAAGACACCCACAGGCATGAATTAGAGTCCACTGTGCCTTCTCACTGTAACCCAGGTGGCCGGGGGCAGGGGGCGGGGGATCTGGGGGCTGTAACCCAGTATGCTGGATTTAAAAGTTCATGTCACTGGGTGTGTTTCACTGCATCACAGGCCCTTTTAAACTCACATGTTGCAACACTCAGTTGTAGGGGGAAGCCGTGTAACAATTCTGCTCTCTTAGAAGCATGAGAGAAGATATGGAAGAGAGAGAATCGGTTTTCATAAAGGCCAGAGGTCTCTATCCGTGAACCTGACCTACCTGCGTGTTTAACATCCCTATTCGGGGAGTTGCAAGAGTTTAGCAAGAAATGTCTTCTGCTCTTGGAAGGGAAACCGTTTCCTGAGGAATGCTATCAGGGAATTTACAGGTGACCGATTTGAGCAGAGCCAGCAGAGTGATATAAATAGCAACTATGGTCTGTTCTCCTCCGTGAGGAGACATTACATCCTAAAAAACCCACCCATGGTGGTTCAGGATCATGTTTCCCTCCTGATATATGTACCTGGTCACCAGGTATCCAAAGTCAAGATCAGTCCAGGGAACCTCCCAAACCACAAGCTGCTCATCCCTCAAACTTCCTTCAAACCCCTCAAACTTGTTGCTGTTTTGAGCCTGCACTGGACTAAGTGAAGAAATCAAGATATGTGTCGATTAGTGGAGGATCTAAGGACCAATATGGGCAAGATGTATACAGCTCAGGTCCCCACGGGGACATGAATGTTCCAGAGGACTTTGCCTGGGGAGCAGATGTGCTCCATCCATATGCCTGCTGCTGTATCCATTCTTATATTTGATTATTATTGAAAGACTTACTTGTTACCCTTTTGAAAATTTTATTTCTCTTAATAACTAGGGTTTTGTTTTAATTTTTTGAGGATTGGGTGGTTATAAAATCATTTCACTTTTAATTTTACTTATTTAACAAACACCTATATAAAATAAAATATACAAGTATTAATTATATAATTGTATTATCAAATTATATTCTGTAATATGTAAATATTAACTCATTTAATCTTTATAATAACTAAGTGAGGTGTAGGTACTACTTTTAACCTCATTTTAAGTTTAGAAAACAGACTCTGGGAGGCTAGTAATTCACTAAGATTACACAGTGGATGAGTGGTTAAGCTAGGTCTTGAATCCAGGAAGTCTGGCTCCAGCATACTTGCTCTTCCCCACTATTAAAATTCAGAAAAATATAAAGCCAAAAATGCCAGCCCAAAAGGCAAAGGTTGCCTTGCCAGGGCACCTGGGTGGCTCAGTCGGTTAAGCATCCAAGTCTTGATCTCAGCCCAGCTCATGATCTCAGGGTCCTGAGACTGAGCCCCGCACAGACTCTGTGCTCACTGCAGAGCCTCTCCCTCCTGTCCCTCCCCACCACTCATGTGCTCTCTCTTCCTCTCTTTCTCTCTCTCTTAAAAAAAAATAAGAAGAAGAAGAAGAAATGATGCCTTGCCATCTATGCTATGCATGGACTATGCATGCTATGCATGAGTGTGCCCAGTCTCCATATTCAGTTTTGTATCTTGCTTTTGTTTCCTTCTGAACCTTATATAATGGTCTTTCCATGTTGTTAAAACTCCTTGTAAATATCGTTTTAATGCCTACTTAATATTTTCATCATGTAAATGTACCCCTCTTTGCTTAATCATTCCCTTATAGTTGCCGGTTGGGCCGTTGGGGTTTCTGTTCTAATAGCTAGCCCTGTAATCACTACCTCTATGCAGAATTGCTTCTGTTCTTTGGAATAGACTTAGAATACCTCCTTAGAAGTAAAATCCCCAAGTCCTGGTGTATGAATATGGACACTTTTAGGGTTCTAGATACAGATAGTCCAATGGTTTTCCAAGAAGTTTGCACTCTCACAGAGTCTACAACACTGGACAGAAACAACTTTGTCATTCTCACACCAGCACAGAGAATGGTTTCTAGAAATCTTTGCTAATGTGATGGGTAGAATATGATATTTTATTATAGTCATGATTCTATTTCTTTGTTGGCTAGAGGACTGAGTTTGTCCATATTGGTTGATCAGTTATCTGAGTCTCCAGGTGGTTTGGTTGGGTCCTTTGCCCATCTGTCTACCAAGATCATACACAGAAGCCTTTAGAGATCAAACAAAGAAGGGTTAATGGTTTCCCATTCTTTGTTCTCCTGCCTTGATGTGGTATCTCCCCGGGTATTTTCCTAGTCTGTACTGCTATACGTGCTTTTAATCCCTCCCCACAAACCTTATGGGCATTTTCCCCAAAATTCTATATAAAGTATACTACTATCTACCTTTAAATGATATTATTTCATTTTCTGTGAGTGTTCCTGATGCATAAATCTGCATTGGTCCTTCTTTCTTGGGTCACAAGCTCCTAGAGGGCCAGACTGTGTTTTTAGGAGCACATGTTTTTAGAAGTTTTTAGGAGTTTTTAGAAGTTCTGCACATGTTCTTGGTGATGTTGCCAGAAATCACAGAACGGGCCTCCTGGCCAAGGGTGGTGTGAGCATTTACACTGGCTACCTTGAGAATACTAACCAGAAATGAGAAGGGTCACGAGCATAGTCGGCTGGATGTGCCGGTGTGCCCTGGTTGTACTTGAAGAGAGTCAAAAAGAACCTGAATAACACCTCCCTTACCTGTTGATCATTAAGAAACGGAGCAGTTCTAGTGGAAGAAGCCATACAGGACTAGGGCCCGTGGATTAGCCCTGTGTTCTCCATCATCTAATAGGAACCCTGAGGCATGTTCTCTATTAATCCCTTGTGTTTTTTCCTACTAGAGTAGTGATAGCAATAATAACCGAGGTTTATAAAGCACCTTAAAATGTTACATATGGTCTTTCTTACCCCTTCATCTTCACAATAGCCAGTGAAACCGACAGTCACATTTTGCAGTTGAGCAAACAGACACAGTGAACAGCAGCTCTCCCTTCAATAAAGTATCAAGTGAAGATTTCATTATTAGGTTTTTAAAAGCCTATTATACTGCAGGCAAACAATCCGTTGACTTAGATGTATCATGAGGCCAGGAGGAAGAAGGAAAAGGTAAGGTATCTTGGGAGGTGTGGAGGATCATGGAGCAGGACCACAGACACTCCCTAGAAACCTCTGTTACACAAGAAAAAAGCATTGAAAGAGATCAATGAAACAAGATCAGCAGAATGTTGATGATTATCTTCAAATATTAAGTGATCTTTCCTCATATTCATTACAGGATATCTTCACTTCTAATTGTCCCATTTACGGCAAAAATCAGCAGTGATGATACAGCACATCCCATCCTGTGGGATACTTCATGTGCCTATTTAAAATGATGATATAAATGTGTATGAACTTACCTGTTAGAAGGACAGATGGTTGGATAGATCTATGTTGCTTTTTTTTTTTTAAGTGGGCCTTGATAAGAGCATGCTTCAGGTTTTACCAAATGTAAAAAAGCAGGGTAGAATTTAAGATAAAGGAAGTGAAGATATACTCAGAACCCGGTGAGAGGGATGGGGTAGGCATGTTCGCCAAAGGTCAGGCCTGCAGTCTCCAGGACTTCAGAGCATCGAGGGAAGGTAAGAAGCCCTTCAGCTTCCTGTACTGGAACGGGAGATAAAAATGTCATGAGCCAACAAGCTCTGACAGCCCCTGAAGGTACAAGAGCTTCTGCTCCAGTAGTGCATTTCAGATGCTCACTCAGATTTTACAGGGGGGCTTCAGAGTTAAAGGCATTTTGTTGTTTGCAGCCAGGCTAAGCGCGGGTCTGGCTGTGTCGGGGTGATATTGCTATGTGGGAGTTGGGCTCTGCAAGAGCTCACTGCCTTGCTTGCATTTCAGGATTTTATGGGCAGCTGCAGACCTTCTGCCCCCCGCAGTACCCCGACTCCCAGAGAACCGTGCTGCCCAGCAGCTCCTGTGGCGCTGTACCTTCCTTCGAGGACTGCCTGGCCCCCACACCCATGGGTCAGGCTGGCTTTGATGTGTTCCACAGAGCCTTCTCAGCCCACTCGGGCATTGCAGGTATGTTGTTGTCTGTGACTTAGAAACTCCTGCACACTAGCAGGTGAGACCAGGTGGGTTTCCTGTGCCCGGCCTGGACTAGGCATGAGCCCGCCCATGGCCACATCCAATCTTGTTGAATCTACCCCTGAAATGGCTCTCCTCCTCATGCTTCTCTCCAGCCCCACTCCCACCACCCTGGCTCAGGGGCCTTAGTATCTCTCCCAGACTATGGCAACAGCCACAGCCTTCCAGCAAGTTCCCTGAGTTGAATCTGTCTTTAAAATTCTGCCTTCCATACCGCCACAAACATTGCCTTCCAAAAATGAAGGCTTAAATAAACCCCTTTCTTCCTTGGATACTCTGTATTCTAGTCTCCAGTTGCCTAAAGAATGAAGTCTACTCCCAACAAGGCATCCAAAGCTCCCAGGAGGTAGGCCTGATCAGACTGACCAGACTCTCTCCCTTACACACATCTCCCTACATGTGTTCCACCTGAACTTGGCCAGAGCACTTGGCCCCACAGCCTTTCCCTCTCTGTCTTTGCGCTCTGTTTCCTCCTCCTAGAATGTTCTTTCCTTACCTCTCCATCTGAGAATCTCATCTTTATGACTCAACTTTAATATCATCTCCTTTTTGAGGCCATCCTTGGCCTTACCCAGAGCACTTTGCTTTTACTTCTACTCAGCATGTATTATGTGCCAAGACTTATTTTAGCCATCTGCCTGCAAGTTCACCTCCTCCCCCCATTAAGGTCCCTGAGGACAGAGGCTACCTAAGGGCCTAGCCCATGACCCCACTCAGTGTTTGCTGAGTGCACGCACCATGGATGTGGCCAGGCAGGAGCGTTAACCTCATGTTCTTTCTCTTCCAGTGTGTGATTTACCTTCAGGGTCCTCGAGCCTCTTCGGGGAGTCTCTTCGCGGTGGGCCTGAGGATGCCACGTTCTTGCAGATCAGCGCCATGGACCGCTGTCCTAGCCAGCTCTCCTCTGTCTATACCGAAGGCTAAAGGCTCCCAGGACCTCCACTCCCACTGGCCTCCAGAACCTTTTCATTGCTTGCCATCTTTTTTTTTCATATTCTCATAGACTACGGAAAAGATGTCAGCCTCTTCACTGGAACCCACAAGGTCACCAATGTGTCTTTGGAAGGTGGGACTGGTCAGAGCTGGGCTCTGCAGGAATATTTGCAGTTGCTCCTCTTTCTCTCTGGGTTTCCTGGTGACTAGCAGGACTGACTGTCTTTTCAAAGGGAATTTAAGAGTCACTCTGCCAGATACCTGTTACTTCCAGCTGTCACTTCTTCCTCAAAGGACACCAGTGAAATGATGCGCATCTGAAAACACAGTTTGGGGATCACCCTTGCACAAAACTCCAAACAGGGAAGGACCACCCAGATTGCCAGAAGCACAGGGCAATGCCTCACCGCTGCTCATCCTCCCCGCTGGCTCATGTGAAACCAGGCAACCAGGGAAACCTACTCCCAAAGTGCAGAGTGGGCTTGGAGAAGCCGGGGGTTCCTGGCACCGACCCCGGCCTGGCACCCCAGTGAGCCGGCTGCCTCTCTCCTCTTACTATCCCCATGCTAACCGATTGCTTTTCAGTATTTCTCCAAAAGCAGGATCAGAAGGTTCTGTCAAGCACAGTCCCTTGAAAGGCACTACAACTTGTTTTATATCCCAGCAACATATCTTAGTTCTTTTATTTTAAAGACTTGTTATTTACATCTACTTTTAAAGGAAAAAAAATATTTAGAGGTCTGTGTTTTGGATGGAAATAATTATTTTAATCACCCCCGTTATATCCCTTCTGCCCCAGCTATAGCTGTGCTGGGCCCCACCTCACAGCGTCAGTGAGCCACCCCTACAAGGGTAGTTTCACATCTAGTAAAAGCCACCTGCGGGATATGGGGTGGGCCCAGCCCCTTGCCAGTGCTGTAGCAGAAACCCAGGAGGGTTGACTATTCCGTGACTCCACCTCATAGACCTTGGACAACTGCAAAGATCGCTGGACTGGTTGACCCATGGCCTCCACGTGGGTGCTGTGCCCAGGGTCATGCTGGTGTGAGAACAGGGACCCACGGAGCTGAGATCCTGGTTGTCTCAGAAAAACAAACTAGAGGTGCCCCATGTCCAGTTATTTTGCACAGCTTCCGCTTACCTCCTTTGGGATATCTACTCACCCATCCGTCTGTCCCTTCCCCATGCCCTCCTCTCCCTCCTTCTCATTATGCTCCCCTGCTTCTTGTCTGCGTTCACACACACCCACCTGCCCTTGCCCACCTGACGGGCACTCTGAGCAAGCTCTGCCCAGAGGCAGGTAGAGGGGAAGTCCAGGGAAGGTAGGCAGAAGTTAACTTTTCCTGAAACTCTCATTTGAGGGCCTGGGATTCTTACAGCGCTCTTGGTCGTTTGTTAGCAACCCTGAATAGGAAGCCATTTTCTGTGATGCATTTACAAAGCTTATTAAAAAGATCTCAAACCCATGCATAGGCCCTAAAAAGTAGCCAAACCCCAAAGACACGTGTAAACTCTGACTTTCCAGAACGGTCCCATGTCACAGTTTCCTTTCTCTTGTAAAGTGAAACAGTGCTACTTGTCCAGCCGAGATCATTATGGTCTCCAACAGGCTTTACCCAGCAGGGTGTCAGACTTGGGATCCGGGGCCAGTTTGTACCCCGACAGACCAGTCCTAGCAGTCAGGCTGCACGGTTGCTCGCTAGCAGCTCGATGGGGACTTGATCCCAATGTGCCCTAGAGTGGGAAGACCAAAGAGCCACGTGTGGGGCCTGCTTTTACAGTGCTTGAGGCCAGGCCGGTTTCTCTGACGCGTGAGCTCTGAGCTGAGGACAACCACCGTGCAGACATCCAGGGCTGCCAGAGAGCTAAGTTACTAACTTTACAGAAGTCCACTTTGTTTTACGAAAGAAGGCTCCTCAGGCCTCCCTGCCGGATGAGCCCTCAGACTGCAAGTCAGATGCCACCCTCCTTGCCGGCTTTGTGGGTCATGTCCCCGGGCCTAAACTGGGACACATGCGTGCTAACTCTGCCATCCCTCCTGTGTCCTTGGTCACACTTGGGAAAGGAAGGTAAGCTCTGCTATCTTTAGACAATGTGTCCATTCTTAAATACTGGAGCCTTTGTAGGAACCTCAGAACAGGCTTCATTTGTGTGAGGAGGAAGGAAAAGACGAAAAGCAAGGTTGTTATTGCAGTGATGTCAGCCCTGCCATGTGGCTTTATATAATGAAAGTGGGCAGCGGGGGAGGAAGAGGACAAAGGCAGAGGCTGGGCCTCAGAAACTATGGATGTCATCTTCCTCTTTGGCTGGAGGAGATGCGCCTGCCAGTGTCGGGTCAAACCCAGGCCTCGAGGTGGCCCTGCCCCTCTCTTGCCTCACTGCTGCTCTGGGGGCGTTGGGGCGCAGCCGGAACAGAGGCCAGCCCCTGAAGGGCACTGGTGGCAGTTGAGGGAGCGGCTAGTGCAGCCCGCAAGCTCCGGTGTCCCCTCTTGGCTGTGGAGCATCCTGGTGGCTCCAGGTTTGAGCCTAGGCCCTCAGGGCATGACACGTTCCAGTTCCTTGTAGACTGCCCATGCTGTTCTCAGATTCCAGAACCTCACCTGACCTCCAGGTTCGTCCCTGGCTTTCTTTCTCACCTTGCACGAGATTCACAGATGTGTTCCTCGTTACATTTGTGGCAGTGAAAGTAGAAACTTCCAAAAATTCATTCCTTTCCGTTTCCTGGCCATTTTCAAAGTCTCGATATGTAACCAACCACTTTCATAAACAGCAGAGATTGTCGTTCCCCTCTTTTGAAACAAAACAAAACAAAAAAGCTGGTGCTTGTGAAAATACACACAGCTCAAAGCCAATTATCCTATTACATTGAAAAAAAAATCAGTCTGCCTAGAAACATTTCATTGGCTGCATTGTCCTAATTCCCTAAAGGGACTGCCTCAAAATGTCAGTTATAAGTTAGCATCTGATCAGCTGTTAAATATTAAAATATGTCCTAGTCCCATGAAGTGTCTCCCTCTACAACTCCCATCTCCCCAAGATTGCATAGGGGATTCTAAAGTGGACAGAGGCCATTCAGCGGACCCACTGATAGAACGGAGTGTTGGTGGTGGTCTGTTGTTTTTAAATTACCCGCTGTCAGGCACATTAGAAGTTAGAGCAGAAGTAAATGTTCAGCTCCCCTGCCCAAGAGCCTTGACTGTCCATTCGCCTCGAAGTATTGGGAATAGCAACTGTAAATGTCCAATTTAATTATTTGGTATTTTATTTGACTGTTTGACCGTGATGTTTTCTAGCAGCATTTTGTAATGGCACTTTTTGTTGGTGGTGTGAGATTTCTGCAGTTACTTTTTATTTTCCTTTTCTTTTCTTTTTTTTTTTTTTTTGCAATGGATAAAGAAAAAAAAAAGCCAGTCATTGGAGAAATGGCGAATGTAAAAAAGAAGAGATTTATTTTGTACAGACAGCAGAGCATCCTGTGTAATGTTGCTGACATAAAGCACTTTGGGGGGAAGAGTGGAAATCTGGTTTCCATAAATCACATGGACTCTTGTACATAGTTATATACACTCACGTAGAGAAATGAACTGTATGTCATACTGGATATGGGGCCGATTTTACTTTAGGGGCACATCTGGTGCTTATTGTCATAAATCTTTTAAAGAATTAGGTACACTTTTTTTCTATTAATATGTATAGTTTTGTGATTTGTCACAGTTATGTTTCGTATAATCATAAGTTATTTTGTCTTGTTTCATGAAGTCCTTTTTTTTATGTCAAAAGTAAAATGAAGGGATTGTGCACTTGGTACAGAATAAAACTGGAACTGGAGAAAACCCCGACCTGCCTGAAATCCTCCTTCAGCCAGCCAGGGCCTCCTGAAGCACAGTGGTAACAACTGGGGGTTGGAGGGGTTGTTTGTTTGTTTGTTTTACTATTTTGTTTTGTTTTACCATAAGCCTCCTCCCCATTGGGGACGGTAATTATAATTAAAAGCAGATGGGGGTGGGGGAGGGCGAGTCTAAGGCGGACTTTAAAATGCCGCATTGCTTTGGGCCAGAGCTGCAGCCTGGATTTAATTATAGATATGAGGACAAAATGGCAGTAAAAATGAATGTGTCCCTGAATCCTTTACATGTTGGGAGTGTCCATAAATAAAACATGAAGTTTTATTTCATCAGATTTAATTAAAGCTTTTATACATGTTTTATTGGTTATTCTATTAATCCGCTTCACAAACTGGATAAATGTGTGCTAGGGTTTGGGGCTTATTTGTGCCTTTTCAATGCAATGCTACATCATGCTTCAGAAATGCCTCGAAGTGCTCCGTCCTTCAGGTGAGGGAGTTACAGCATGCTGGCCATCGGGGATTGGACCTTCTCTGGCCTGCTTTCCTAAAACCCTGCAGAAAAAGACAAAAGTGTCTGCTTCCCATGAGCTGATACCTCAACCTTTGAAGTCCTCTGATTGCCCAAAGGAGAAAGGGGTGGTTAGCTGTGCACCCTGCAGGCTTTGGCAAGCTGCCTGACCCATTGGCTGTGATGAGCTTCCCTCCTCAGCTACTATTACGGGAGCTGGAGCAGTTAGGTAGGGAGAGAGGGTGGTCAGGACATTCTTACACCTGGCTGACCTGGAGCCACGCACTTGAACCTAAAAGAGACCCCATTCCAATCAAGGATCGTTCTTGGAAAATTGACTGTTTTCTTGCAACAATTTTCCAGACTTCAGATACAAAGCAAAAGAGATGATGTCTTGCGTGCACCTTGTCTAGCTCTTCAGGGAACCGGGGAGGGGCAGGCAGCAGACCCCTGTGGTTCAGGTTTTGAAAATGAAAATGGTGCCTACTGACAAGACTTGGAGAGCTTCCCTGCTCCTTAAATAAGGATGCTGCTAGTGGGAGTGTGATCTGGCCCAGGGTCTTTGGGGAAGAGTTTGGCATTAACTGGTAGAATTGAAGATACACATTATTCACGATCCACCAATTCCACTTAGAGAGAGGCTCTTACATAGGTCAACAACAGCTCAGATGCAAGATGCTCACAGCAGTGCTATTCACAATGACCCTGAATTGGAAATGTCCCCACTGTCCATCAACAGCACGAAGATGAGATGAATTTTGCTAAAGTAATAGAGTGAAAGGCCAGGCAGCAAAGGCAGTTGCAGACCTGCAGCCACATGCACAAACTCAGAACTGAGCCTCACAAACTATGTTGAGAGAAAGAAGCGAGACAGAAACAAACGAATGGGGTTCTTCTATTTATATACGATTCGAGAGCAAGCATAATTCACTTACAGAGCTTAGGTAGTAGAAGGACAAAGAACAACAAGGAAGATATCACAGGGGTCCAGGTGCTGATTAACTCTGGTCAGGATGAAAGGACACACAGACGACTTCTGCGATTCTGACCAGCAGTGTTTCATTTCGTGAGCCACTTGTTAGGGAGAGAGGGTGATCAGGACATTCTCACACCTGGTTGACCTGGAGCCACGCTAATTATAAAGCCACTTCTAATTATAAAGAAGAACAGGTGTCTTCTTTATAATTAACTGTGCATATATATTTTATAGTCATTAGTTCAAATAGCAATGAATGCCAGGTCTTCCATCCCCCACTCCAGGAGGATCCACACTTTTTTCTGCAAACAGCCAGACCGGCCACGTTGTAGGCTTTGAGGGCCATATGGCCTCAGTCTCAAGGACTCAATCCTGTGGCTCGAAAGCAGCCAGACAACACACAAATGAATGGGTGTGGCACCACTCTAATAAAACTGTATTTGTGGGCACAAGTTTGAATTTCACACAACTTTCAGATGTCATGAAATATTTTTCTTCTCTTGATTTATTTCAACTATTTAAAAATGTAAAAAATGAAAAACATTCTTAACTCACAGGCTGTAAGGAAACAGAGACAGAAGGCAGTGGGCAGGATTTGTCCCGTGGGCCACTTTCTGCTGACCCTAAGTGGACAGAAGGTGCATCCTCCAGCATCTCTGTAAACATCCATGTGGAGAAAACTGCAATTAAGACCCTCTGCTGATCCTTCCACTACCTTGGGTCCCGTTCCTAGAGGAGATTCATGAGTTCTATTGATTAAGCTTCTCTTTGTTTAGATTCTGGGTCCTGCTCCCCGGGATACAGATGAATGCTCAGAGCCTGGAGTGCCATTCGACTTTATCTCTGGATTTGAAGTTTTTAATAAAAGGAACTGGGCATACAGAAGTCTGTGTGAATTGGAAAGTGAGCACCCATTCTTTCCAAGCTAACCAAATATTTGCTGGACCTTGGCAGTCATAGCCAACCTTTCTGTCTGAAATGCTGAGAGGTTATAAGCAACGGGAGACTTCATTTTTCTCAGGCTGCAGCTCTTATGAGAAGCTGGAACTGCCTCTCAAAACCGGCAGGGTCCCCAGGGAGAGGGGAGTCGGGATTTTATGTTCAAAGACTCCGTCAGGAGATGGTGGGAGCACTCTCCCTGCATGGGGGCCCTGCCAGTGCTAAGGGCCCCTCCAAGCAGCAGGGAGGCACCTGCTCTGGCCCCTGGTTCCCTATACGCCTCCCTCCCTAATCCTCAAACGTAAGGGTTCTTAGCTATGACTCTGCTGCCTGTCGGCTACTTGCTCTTAGAATGAGACCAAATTCATACGGGCACAAGTCTCTGCCACTCCTTTTATCTCTAGCTCATAATAAAAACCGACAGTTTCAAAAATACAGTTCCTCACGGTCGTTTGCTTAAATATTAGTGCGGACTAATCCCTCTTCAGCAGATCTCCCGGGTTGGCTCCATGTGCTTGGGCTTCTGCGCTGTGTACGGTTCTGCTAATGTTTCTTGGGCAAAATAATCTGAACTTAACTTTATAAAGAGAAGTTTAACGAAAAGAAAACTTACAGAACATCTATTCCAACCTCATCTTTTACAGAAGAGGAAACAAGCTGTTTCACTGATTCATGCATGCACGCGCTCCTTCCTTTGTTCATTTGTTCGCTCATTCAGCATTTACTATGTACAAGAGGCAGAGGCAGAAGTGGCTCTTACCCTCACAGAGCTAACAACAGGGGCATTTCAACAATCATCTGCCCAAGAACATCGCCTGGGGTGCTTGTTAAAAATGCATACCCCAGAGCTACCGAATTGTGATATTTAGGGTAGGATGGAGGCATCTGGATTTTTAATAAGCTCTCCAATGATGGTTTATGCAAACTAAGTGTGACGCTGGCCCCTTGATATAGTGGAGGAGGCAGTCATTTAACTGGACAACACAGTTTCGTAAGAGCTGAGTAGGAGAGGGGCTTTTAATCCCACTTGGGGACACCGGAGAGCAGGGCCAGAGTTTCCTGAGAGAAGGGGTAGGTGTCTGAGCTAGTCCTGAAGGTCAGCTTAATCTCCAAGAGGCAAAGAGGCAGAGGAAAGGTGGAGCAGTCAGAGAGCAGGGCAGGCGCAGAGCCTCAGGAGAAGGAAGTTAACTTGCCAAGGTGCCCCGGTAGGCTATCTGGAGAGTTGGGGAGGACCTTGTCTCGGGGCTATGAGTGATTCCGCACTGGGCCCAAGCCCCAGCTCTTCCTCTGTCAGCCTGCTGAGCTCAGAGAACTGTTTCCCAAACCTGCAGAGGATGGTATGGTTACCAGGTACTCTCAAAGGAAGCATTCCACTGCCTTGATTAGGTCGGAGAATGGTGGATCTAAATCACCTAGATTCTTTACTTCAGGATTTGTCACAGCCTTTACCCTGTTAAGTGCATTGTGACTCTTTAAGAAAGTTTGGAGATGTGGGATGCCTGAGTGGCTCAGTGGTTGAGCATCTGCCTTTGGCTCAGGTCATGATCCTGGGGTCCTGGGATCGAGTCCTGCATTGGGTTCCCCTTAGGGAGTCTGCTTCTGCCTCTGCCTGTGTCTCTGCCTCTTTCTGTGTGTGTCTCATGAATAAATAAATAAAATATTTTTTTAAAAAAGATTTGAAGATGAAGTCTATTGAGCATGGAACCCCTTTTTTCCAAAAAGTACCTGTTAGCATTGCAGAAAACAGTTTGGCAGGCCCTCAAAAACTTAAAAATACAACTACCATATGATCCAGAAATTCCACTCTTATACTCAAAAGAATTGAAAACAGACTAAAAATGGGTATTTATACACCAATGTTCCTAGCAGTGTTATTCATAGTAGCTAGAACGCAGAAACAACACAAATACCCATCAACTAATAAATGGATAAACAAGGTGTGGTCTGTCCATACAATGGAATATTCTTCAGCCTTAGGAGGGCAATTCTGACATGATGCGGAATTCCATACCACGTGGGTGGACCTTGAAATCATTATGGTCCGTAAAACAAGCCAGACCCACAAGGACAAATATGGTACAATTCCCGGTGCATGAGGGACCTAGAATAGGCCAATTCATAGAGACAGAAGGTAGGAAAGAGGTGAGCAAAGACTGGAGAAAGGGAATAAGGACTTCTTATTTAATGGGTGCAGAGTTTCTGTTTGAGATGATGAAAATCCTGTATGATGACAGTTGCACAACGTTGTGAATGTACTTTTTTTTAAGTACAGTTGGCACACGGTATTGTATCAGTTTCAGGCATATAGCAGTGACCTGACAACCCTATAGGTTATGTGATGCTCAAGTGTTGGCGGCCACCTGTCACCATACAGTGCTGCTACTATACCACTCACCATGTTCCCTGTGCTGTGCCTTTCATCCCCGTGATTTATTCACCCCACAACTGGAAGCCTGGATCCCCCACTCTCTTTCCCCCATTTTGCTCATCCCCCATTGCCTCCCCACTCTGGCAGCCACCAGCCACCAGTCTGTTCTCTAGATTATGAGCTGGTTTCTGGTTTTTGTTTGTTCACTTGTTTTGTTTTTTAGATTCCACATATACGTGAAGTCAAATAGCATTTGTCTTTTCCCGTCTGACTTACTTAACATAACAGCCATCCATGTTGTTAAAAATGGCAAGATCCCATTCTTTTTTGTGCCTCAGTAATATTCCATTGCATTTATATATACACCACATCTTTATCCATTCATTTGTTGATCGACACTCGCGTTGCTTCCACAGCTTGACTATTGGAAATAGTGCTGCAGTAAACATAGGGTACATAGATATTTTCAAATGAGTATTTTTATTTTGGGGGGTTGGAGTGGACAAATACCCAGTAGTGAAACTACTAGATCATATGGTGGTTCTATTTTTATTTTTTTGAGGAATCTCCATACCATTTTCCACAGTGGCTATACCAATTTACATTCCCACTAACAGTGCACAAGGGATCCCTTTGCTCCACATCCTTGCCAGTGCTGGTTATTTCTTATATTTTTGAGTTTAGCCATTCTGACAGGTGTCAGGTGATTGCTCATTGTGGTTTTGATTTGCATTTCCTTGATGATGAGTGATGCTGAGCATCTTTTCATGTGTCTGTTGGCCATCTGTGTGTCTTTTTTGGAGAAAAATGTCTATTTAGGTCCTCTGATCATTTTTTATTCAGATTATTTATTCTTTTGGTGTTGAGCAGTTCTTTATATAATCTTGGATGTTAACTCCTTACCGGATATATCATTTGTGAATACCTTCTCCCATTTGGTAGGTTGTCTTTTCGTTGTGTTGATGGTTTCCTTCACTGTGCAAGAGCTTTTGATTTTGGTGTAGTCCCAATAGTTTATTTTTGCTTTTCTTTCCTTTGCATGAGGAAACATAGCTAGAAAAAGTTTCTGTGGCTGATGTCAAAGAGGTTACTGCCTGTGTTTTCTTCTAGGAGTTTTATTGTTTCAGGTCTCACATTTAGGTCTTCAATCCATTTTTAATTTATTTCTGTATATAGTGTGTGAGCAAATGTACTCAATGTCAACTAAACCCACCTAAAAATGGTTGATGGTAAATTTTATGTTACATATATTTTAGCCCACTAAAGAAAGATCATGAAAACAGAACACCTAAGAGGGTGCCTGTCACCTAAAAGACAATTTAAAAAGTACGCCCCTTATTGGGTAAGTGTTCTTTAGGACAAATGTTGGGAACCCCTGACAGGTGACCTTGAGAAAGCAAAAAAGGAAGAGAAGCCGAAGGGAAGAGGGGAAGGTGGTTCTGAGTACCAAGCACTGGGCCTGACCTAAATTCTCAGTGGCTGAGTCAGAGAGCGAAAGGAAGAAGGAAGGGGCCTGGATGTTAGTGTAGCTGAAGTTAGAGGTAGCAAGTGAACTAGAGGATCCATCCATACGAGCTGTACTAGCACAGACCCAGCCAATCCCAGTGTGAGCAGAGGCAGAGATCTGGACTTCATCCATTCATTTGTTTACTGAGCTCCATACCCAGCACTGTGTGTCAGTGACTACTCGAGGCACTGAGGATAATGCAGAAGAGAAAACACCCAGTCATCCCTGTCCCCATGGTGTATAGTCTAGCAGGCTGGTGTTTCATTGTGGTGGTCTGTGAAGCCTGAGGCTCTGAGTATCGAGCATCAGGCCCTCCAAGAAGCAGATGCTGAGCCAGAGTCAGAGTGCAACAAGTTTAGTGGAGAGTGCCACCTGAGAAAGGAAAGGGCCAGAAGCAGGTTTAGGCAGAGGTGCCATCAGACTGAGATGCCAACCAGATGGAGGCTTTGTAGGTGCTCTGGAACAAAGAAGGCTCTGACCCAGTGGAGGAGTTCCGTGGGGGGGAATCAGCGAGGCCATCCTACCACTCCCTTGTGGAAGCCTACCCTGAGAAGACTGTGTCTTGGCTGCCCTCTTAGTCATTCTTGGCCGAGATCCCCCCAGAGAACCTCAAAGCTGACACAGACTCTGAAGAAGTTAATGCTGCCAGCCCGGCACACACCCTGCAGCGGGGCCTGCGAGCAGGGTACTCCTGTGCCAGCCACACAGGGCACTGGGGGAAACATGGGTCCCCATCATTAGGTTTCCCAGTTTGCCATGAAGAGGGTACTGGGCATGTGCACTCACATACAGTTTTGAAAATGGACTTTCTACTCTGTCCTTCCCCTGCTAGCTTGCGCACTCTCTCTCTCTCTCTCTCCCGCTCTCTCTCTCTCACACACACATACACAGAGTCACTGGGATTTCAGGATCTCCAGTATGTTCTCAAGGCTACCCTACTCCTCCCTGGGGAGTGGTGAGAAATTTTGAGGAGGGCGGGGAGGTGAATGACCTATTGCTTTTTCTCTCATCCTGGGAGGGCATCGAGCAAGGTCCCAGCCTCTGGTGTCAGAAACACCTTGTTCTCTGCCCCTTACACACTTTGCGGTGTCGGAAGTGAGTTCCTAAAGGATCCTGCTCTGGGCCCATTTCTTCTTCTCCAGCAGAAATAGTCCCGCTCATCTTACGGGCAGAGAGGCAAGCGCGTAGGTTACCTGGCTCAGCCCCAGCCACGTGTAAAGTCTTTGCTGAAGAGCGTTGCCTTCCCCTGAAAATCACCGCTGGTGGGGCCAGAGCCGAGGGGGCACTTGTGACAATCCCACAGCACAGCCCGTGGTTCTGAGATCAGCACCTGGCAGCCCGGAGGGAAGGAGCGAGCCTGCAGTAAAAGCAAGTCCTAAAATCCTCTGGATGCCGCTGCCTGCAGAGGTCTGACTTTATGTTAAGCTCAGGGCAACCTGTCCTACACGCAGATGCCTCTTTGGCATCTTCCTGGGGCTGTTAGAAAAGGTGAGAGTTGTCTGTAAAAGCCAACGAGGGGACCTCCTGTACCAGCCCCAGGCTTCGGTGGCTCCACCGGCTGCCCTATCGCCACGCCTGCCACAGAGTGAGGAGCCCACGCAACCCCCCAAAGCCTGCTCGCACCCCACTTACAGATCCATTCCAGGTACCTGTAACCTCCGAATCCCTCTTCTGAGTGGCCCCATGCGGTTCCTAGGGCCACATGGGCTTCTTCTCAAATCCACCCTCCCAAGTGTGGCCCGGGTCCCTGGAGCACACATCCCCAGGGCTGAGGGGGTGGCTCAGGAGTGGCTATTGGTGGGACTGTGGGTGAACCTGGACATGGGACAGGGTGGAGCTAGACTTGCGTGAGCAGGAGCTGCCTCGTGGCTGAGGATGGAAGCAAGAGTCTGAAGAGCAGGGGAGCGGGTCTCGGGCAGGAGGCCGGGGACTGGTCTTCCTGGTGCCACCCAAGTTCTGGCCAAGAGATCCACGGCGTCTCTGGACATGTTAAAGCAAACCTGGCCCCCCCGCTTGTGATGGAAGTGCACTTGGTTAAGGAGAGACTCTACTACATTAATGGTTTTTCCAGCTTGCTGTGGGACTTGTAAATATTTAGATCTCTGAGTCTGTGGGCCTCCACCTGCAGTCTCGTCGTGGTCCAGTACATGTTAGAGGCAGGCCTGGGGGATTCTCAGAGCTAGGAGGCCACAGAGCCACACGGTGTCAGGAGAGAAGGGGCGCAGTGGACAGGCTTGGCCTCTGAAGCTCCCCTTAGGGCCCTAGAAATCCCCTGACAGTTGCCAGACAGCAAATGGTGAATGATACAAACATTTGTTGTAGCCTGAGACTTCAAAACAAAACAATGCATCGTTCTTTCTTTCTTTTTTTTTTTAAGATTTTTATTTATTTATTCATGAGAAACACAGAGAGAGAGGCAAAGACACAGGCAGAAGGAGAAGCAGGCTCCATGCAGGGAGCCCAATATGGGACTCGATCCTGAGACTTCAGGATCACACCCTGAGCTGAAGGCAGGCGCCTAACCGCAGAGCCACCCAGGCGTCCCTGCATCGTTATTTCTAACCCTAGAGCCTCCCTCCCAGGGAGCACATGCAGCCTGTCTCTCTGGTTCAGTCCCTTGTGTGGCCCGGCCATGGCATGACCCCTTCTAGCAGAGTCACCTTGGAATGCCCCCTTACCTTTCTGTACATCTGCGTGGCACATGGGGACGTCTGTGAGCCCGGCCACACAGCTGGGGCTTCCCTCATCAACCCCAGAGTCATCTCCTCTCTCACCCTGGCAGGCGCCCTGCGCTCGCCCCTGCTTCGACTTTCAAAAGGTCAAGTCCCTGTCCCCAGAAAGCCTTTGTGTCTGAGGCCGAGGGCCCGGGAGGGAAGAACCTCCTTTGTGCTCTAGCCCCCATGGCTGACCACGACCTCCAGGGCTCGCTCCCTGACTGCTGTGTAGTGCAGACACCTGTGACAATATCACAGGGGACCCAGGATGCAGTGTCGGTGGCCCGTCCCAGCCCAAGAACAGGAAACCTGGGCTCTTCTGTTGGCTCCGAGGTCACTTTTCCTTGGCCCCGACCCTTTCCAGGGCTTCAGCCCTCATGGGAGCTAGACTTCCCTGTGTTGAGCTGTCAGTGGGCAAACTTGCTCACAGCCCCTGGCAGAGCCCAGCTGCTATTGGAGGTCCCGGGCCTTGCTCCATTCTCTTTGGGGTCAACTGCCCAAATTGGCACTGCTTCAGCCATCCACACTGGACCCTGGTGGAGGCTGCGTGGTGAGCTGCGAAGAACATTGGCCTGGTGGCCCAAGGCCAGGCTCTAGTTGGGTGACTATGGCCAGGTCACTTCTGACTACAGCTCGAGCCTGAGAGTCAGATGGCCTGGGAATCCACTCCATCTTCACCACCTCAGCACATCACTTGACCACTCTGATCTCAGTTTCTCCATCTATTTAATAAGGATGATATGCGAATGACAGGGTTCTGGGGGGACTTAGGCGCTGGTCACCGGCAGGTCCTTAATAAATGTTGGGTTTCCCTTCCCCAGCTGTAAAATTCAAGGAGTTGAAGCAGATGACTCGCACAGCTCGGATAAGCTTTTGTGCTGTCACTTGGCTTCCTTTCTTAGCATTTTCTCCAGGATCCATGACTGACATCCCTCTTGGGTCACCTCCCTCATCAGCCCAGCTATGTTCATTGGAAAGTTTGCTCTAAAGCTGTTGTCCCTCACCTTCCCAGACCATGAAGGACTTTGCATCCAGTCAGTCCACTTGGCAATTAGGACTATTAGTGATTCACCAAGAAGACAGATCCAGGAAGGGACCTGTAACAAGATGGCCTGTGCTGCCTGAGAGGAGATCCAAGCAAGTTCTGGAGAGGGACATGCCATCCCAAAGCCTGGGAGCCACCAGGATCATGCAGGCATGACAGGCTGCAGCTGCACGGAGCAAGCAACACAAGATACCCTCTCTGGGCCCTTCTTTCTCCAGGCTGCAACCCCAGGACTGGCGCAGGGAGCAGAGTCGGGGGTGCGGGGTGTGAAAGCCCAGCTTCGGAGGGGCCCAGAGCAACCCCACCCGGCCAGAGGGAAAGCCTCGACCCTTTGGTCTGTAAAGTAGCAAAACCAGCCTGAGTTTGCTTAAGCAGTGAAAGGGAAGTTATTGAAAAAACACAGGTACAAGTGTAAGGAGATACCTGAGTGGAGCTGAGACACTAACCCAGCTCTGGCCTCTCTCTCTCTCTCTCTCTCTCTCCCTCTTTTCATCTCTCCTCACTGTGGCCTGGCTGTTCTGTTCTTCTATATATTCAGCCTCCTCTGCAACTCTGATCCACATAGCTAGCATATGATGCCCACCCCACATTCTGAGGCTTATGCTTCACCAGCATAAAGAAAGAAAAGAGAGTACGTCAGCCAGTCAGTCTCTCTCTACATATAGATAAGTGGATAAATATAGATGGGTATGTATGTGTAGATACAGACATATGGATACACATCCTATCAATCTGGACTTGAAATCTACAGAGAAGGGCTTCTGAGGTCCCCATCTTGGCCCAGGTACCCACCCCTAGTGGGATCACTGACTCCTAGCACTTGATACATTCCTGCACTGGGTTCCTCAGATGAGTGAGGGGTCATAAAGGGGACGGTTTCTGTGATCCTGGCATATGCTCTGAAAGGTCCACAGAAGCCTAATGAGTGGGGCCTCTCTGAAGGCCAGAATCATGACAGTAACATCAGAAGGAAACCCCGGCCCCAGGATTGTCTACACCAGTGATTCATGGATATTGGACCTTAGCCAACAGGACACTTATCAGAACCCTGACCTTACTGTCAGGCATTTCTACTTTTTCCAGTAGTTCCTCAAGGCTCAGTTCTCCCCTTCAGAAATGAATCAAACTGCTGTAAGAAGGAAGGGTAGGGGCTGAGAGCTTGGAAAGGGCAAGAAATTGGCTCCTGGCCATTGGGCTGCCCACCTTCTCTATGCATTTGCCATTGTAAATACAGTCCAGAGTGCAAGCATCCATGGACCAGGGAAGAAGCAGTAGAGGCTGCTGCCCCCTGATTATTTCCTCATTAGTGGGATTAGAGGTGGTTTGGCAACTCCATTCCACTGATAGGGGAGTGTCTGAAAGAAAAACAACACACAATAGACGAGTGAGGCCCAACTAGACTCCCTGCTCACTACACTGTGTTCAGCGACGAAAGCTTTTCTCTACTCCTCTGAGACAAGTCAGGTGCCCCTTTGACAAATGTCCCCCTCCTTGTCCACTGGCTTTATCATAGCCATTTGGAAGTTGGTAACGTGATTGTGTGTGTGTGTGTGTGTGTGTGTGTGTGTGTGTGTAGTCAGGGGAGAAGTTTCAGGGGGAAAATCTTTTTTTTTTTTTATTGATTTACTTCTCAAAATGTGTGTGGTGCACATATGTGATGGGGGAGGAAAGCAAGTAAATGCAATCTGGGTACCTCTCTTCACTATTACGCTTACACACATGATACACACATTACGAGGGAATGTGCTCAGGCACCTTGTGTGTACCTGAAGCCCGAGGCCGAGAGTTGAGGACCCCGTAGAGTCTGAACGATGTAACACAGTGATTGGCAGACTTTCGTGCGTATTTGGGTTATTTGAAGATCCCGAGGAAACACGCATTCTTAGTCAGTGGGCTTGGGCAAGGGCCTGAGTTTCTGCATTTCTAACCAGCTCCCAGGTGACCCTACTGCTGCTGAACAGGGACCACACTTTGAGAACCAAATGCAGAGACAAAGATGGGCACCTAAATAAAGATGCAGACATCGCCATAAAGACCAGCCCGCGTAGACGTGAAGGCGCTGGCCACACTCACACACGGGCTGTTCCCCCGCACATCCTGGCTAAGGTCATCACTTGCTTCTCAGTAAGGAGAAGGCAAAGACTTGAATATTCCCCCGTTATATTTCATGCCACCTGCCCATTCTGCTATGCCCCGTATTGCCGAGGAGTTCAGAATTTTCTGAAGTCTTGGTTAAGACTTTCAGCAATCAATTGCAAATCTCTATATATCTGCTTGCACACACAATGGACTCTGTTTAGCAATTTGCAAAAGCGATATTCTTGTGTGTATGTACAAAAAGCTCTTCTCCAAAAGGAAGACCAGCTCTACTTAATGGGACATTAGCCAATTTCTGACATATTGCAAAGCTTCTTTCTTCCCGTCTTCCAATATCCATTATCCCTAATAGTCTCAGCATGCAGGGCCCATTCCATGTGATTTGGTGGACAACACATCTCTGTGGTTTTCTTCCTGTTTTACACAAATTGCTGCCCTGTATGCACCAAGAAACAAGGAGACAAGGACGCTATGGTAGCTCCATTCCAAATTTGGCCTCTGTTCTGAAGTCTTCCCGCAACACATGTGCCCTCCCCAACCCGGGCTACCATTTCTCCAAGAATTAATTACCCCATGTCACCATAGGTCTTGAGGCATGTCCCCTGAAGGACCCATCGGAGTTTATTATAGGTATTTACTAATGTCTCCCCTACTCCACTATCTTGTAACCTCCCTGGAGAGAGAGTTTATGACTTATTTATCTTTATTTCCTGAGCACAACAGAGTGTTTGACACAGAAAAGTTACTTGTTCAGTAGACCTTGTTGAAGTGGATTAAATTGAAAGGTCAGTGAAAGAGTTGTTTCTGAGTTCTTCGGATGAAGTAGGATTTATGGCTTCTGGAGGGAGAATGCGGCAGGGCCAGAGATCTAGAATGCAGAGCTGTGGGGAAGAACCACCTGGGCAGGGGCTGCAGACAGCTCTGTCTGGCAGGTGTGTGTACAATGTGGGAGCACATCAAGGGAGAAGGGGAGATAAGTAGGAGACATCCTTGGGGCTGTGGACTCAATAGTCTAGAATATGTCCTATGGGATCCGGGGAAGCAAAAAACCATTTCAAGCTGGTGACATGATCCTATTTGGCTCAGAGACAGAACCCTGGCAGCAAAATAAAGGACAGATTGGAACAGATTGAGACCAGAGGCAGGGATTTCACCATCAAGACCTAGGTCCTTGGAGGGTTGGGAGGATATTGTGCAAAAGGACTTGAGGCAGGTGTGCAAACGAGCCTGCACCTCTGGTACCATCCAAGGGCTGCCCGAAGGTATTGGGTAATTTCTGTGGGAATTTCTGTGGGACTTCAAGAACCCGTTGGATTATGCTTGAAAAACAACCCAAATGGGCCTCTCCTCCCAAGATAATGTGAAATTTCTTTTGTGTCAAGAGTCCATAAATTTGTTGAAGATGCTGGGGGTGGCCAAAATGAATTTCCCATCAGCCTACTTGACTTCACTTCCTGCCTTTCCTGAAATATATGGAGAAAGAAAGCATGAGACCCCCCTCCGGGCTCTGCGTTTGTGCGCATCTGCCGCCCAATTGACAGCTTGTGAAGGAGGTGTTAATTAGTTGGCAGAAGCACCTGAACAGAGCCCTGGGTTGGCTGAGGGGGTGGGCAGGTCTCGGGCATTTCCTTAGTCACACAGGCAGGAAACAAGAAGACCGGAAACTCTCATTTCTGCCCAACATGGCAACCTCCAGGCCATGTGAGTAGCACAGTTATTGGAGGTACCTCTCTTCTCCAGAAAGGGAGCCTATTTCTGGATTCCTGTGATTAATGTCAAATGCTTATAAGGATTTAAGTTTTACCTTCTGGTACCACTCTAAATTTTAAAGACCTGTCAGAGCAACAGGGGGAGAGTGTTTGGCTCTTGAGTAAAATTAACATGGTGGAAGGACCACGCTGAACTCCTGCGGGGGGTGGGGACAGGGGCAGAAAGCATGTCCTCCCGAGAAAGGGCAGTGATGGGGGGCAGGAGAGTCTTGGAGGTGCAGGGTGGAGAAGGGAAGTCATGAATCCAGGCGCAGCAGAGAAGACTTGTCTTCGTGGTCAGATTTTTTTAATTAGGATTTTATTTATTCATGAGAGACACAGAGAGAAAAGCAGAGACACAGGCAGAGGGAGAAGCAGGCTCCTGCTGAGCCCGACACTGGACTCGATCCCAGGACCCAGGGATCACAACCTGAGCCAAAGGCAGACGCTCAACTGCTGAGCCACCCAGGTGTCCAAATGGCCAGTTTTTTAAAAGCTGGCTGCGTTGAATGAAGGAGGTGATTCCCGTAGCCCTTTGCTGGGGGTAGTGTAAGGTTGAGTAAAGACCAACTCAAGCACTTTGTATGCCCATGGAACTCATCAAATCTCTGTCACTCCAAGTAACCAAGTGGCTGAAGAAACCAAACAGAGACCATGGGCGGGCACAGCTGGGCTGCGGAGAAGGCAGTAAGCTGCCCCAGGACATGGATGGTGGGATCCTAGTTGAGCCTTGGGTTTCCGACTGCTGCTCCCGCTCCATCCCCACGCTGTACTGTTTCTCTGAAGGTCGTCCGCGCCCTGGGGGCAGGACCCCCGAGGCCCACACAGCGCAGCCACAGCATGGATGCGGAAGGGCAGCCGCTGGAGAAGGAGGCCACGGCCAGCAGACAGGGCAGGTCCGCGCCTCTTGTGCCCCAGCGACCCCGCGACCCCCACAGAGCTGCGGAAGCACAAACGTGCCGGGGTGGCGCTATCGCGTGCGTGGTACGACCGTGGCAGAGGACGTGGCCTCACAGGGCTCAGCCCGCCTTGATGAGCGCTATCCGGAGAGACCACTCGTTTTCCACCTGGGGGCGCCCCCCCCCCTGCAAGCCCCGCCAAACACAGCTGGCTCCGAGGGCAGAACGGGGAAGACGGCAGAAACCAAGCTTCCAGCGCCCTGAGCGGGCACTCTCCCGGGCTGCAGCCCCCCAGGCACCTGAACAAAGCAGGGAGAGGCCCCCTTAATCCCTCCCGCCCCCTGCCCGCTGCACCTGGCTCCCTAATGAAGCCGAGGGGTCCAAGCAGAGAAAGGACGACAAACGAGGGCAGGTGTGTCTGGAAGATCCAAGCGCCCCAGGCCCCCCCGCTGCTTCCTTCGGCAAATCCTTTTTTTTTAGATTTTATTTGTTCATGAGAGACACAGAGACACAGGCAGAGGGAGAAGCAGGCTCCATGCCGGGAGCCCGACGCGGGACTCGATCCCCGGACCCCAGGACCGCGCCCTGGGCTGCAGGCGGTGCCGACCCGCTGAGCCACCCGGGCTGCCCTCCTTCGGAGAGAAGACGGAGCACAAGGTGTCTTCCGGGCACACACGCGGGGAGAGCGATCCGGATCCGGATCCGAGAGGTGTGTAATCAGGAGAATTAGCAGGGCTGCGGGGCCCGCCTCCCTGGGGAATCAGCCCCGGGCACCGGGCGGGGCGGCCGCCTCTCGGGCCTTCCTGACCTGGGGTCACCGCCCGGGCTCAGGCTCCGCGGGGAGGCCCTGCGGCAGGTCAGAGCTCTGCTTCCCCGGGCACCTTCACCCCAGCTCCGCCCCCCTGCTCGGCGGCGTGGCGCCAGGTGGACCCTCGGTAACCTTCACTCGGTCACTGGGGGCGGGGCGGGGGGAGTGAAATGAGCTCGTGAAGGAAACCCACGAGCTTCGTGTCCCTCCTAATCTGAGCGGTGAGGGTGTTGGCCGAGGCGGGAGGGCCACCTTCAGCCACGAATGAGGCCTTGGCTTGTTTTTAAGATTTTGTTTATTTATTTGAGAGAGAGAGAGTTGGAGAGAGAGCACGCACGAGTGGGAGCAGGGGCAGAGGGAGGAGCAGACTCCCCGCTGAGCAGGGATTCCCCACTCGGGGCTCTATCCCAGGACCCCGGAAATCATGACCTGAGCCAAAGGCAGATGCCCGCCCAACCAACCGAGCCACCGGGATGCCCCTCCAATGAGGCCTTTCTAGTTGTCCTGTACTAGCCCCAAATAGCCCATAAAACCCAGCAAGGGGAAACCAGGGTGATACTTCCACTGCTTGAGGGTTTATTAGGTGTTAATAAGACAGTGAAGCTACGGCCTGCTATAGTCTATGTGGACAAGATACGTACTGGACATGGACAGGGTTGCTTCGATTCAAGGATCCACTACTTACTATCGATGTGACCTGAAGAAAGCCATTTGATCTGAGTCTTGGTTTTCTCGTCTGCAAAGTGGACCTACTTATACAGGCTTGTAGGAATTAATAAGATCACATCCTTGGATGGCTCTAGTGGACAACCTAAGACAGCAAGCTAATAAACTCATTTACTCAAACATATGCTTTGGAACCGGTTTATCTTGGAAAGCTCACCAGGGCACGTTATTGCTCAAAGTTAGACATTTCAGGGGTGCCTGGGTGGCTCAGTGGTGGAGCGTCTGCCTTCACCTCAGGTCATGATCTCAGGGTCCTGGGATTGAACCCCACCTCGGGCTCCCTGTTCAGTGGGGAGTCTGCTTCCCCCTCTCCCTCTGCCTCTGCCCCAACACCCCACTCCTGCTCTCTCTCAAATAAATAATCTTTTTTTTTTTTTTTTTAAGTGAGACATTCCAAACCTGGGAGATTTAAGGGGATTTTTTTAATGGCCAAGGTAGGTATTTGGCAATGCCTACTTTTAAAGATTTTCAAATTGAAATTATTGTGACTAGGCTCCATGGTGTCAAACTTTGAGGCTATTCATTTATTTTTTGGAATATTCCAAATTAGAGGTTTCTTCCCCCGTTCTTTTTTTCTTAATTGTAGTAAAACATATATAACATAAAATTTACCCCTGAAATCATATTCAAGGGTTTGGTTTTGTGGCATCAAGCACATTTGCATTGTCGTGAAACCATCACCCCCACGAACCTCCAGAACTCTTCCTCTGAGACTGTCTGCATCCAACACTAACTCCCCTTCCCCCCTCCTCCAGCCCCTGCCAACCACCCTCCTGCTTTCTGACTTTATGAATTTGACTACTCTGGGAACCTTCTATAACAGGAAACATAATATTTGTCTTTTGGGGACTGGTTTATTTTTGTAAAGGTTTTATTTATTTATTCATGAGAGGCAGAGACAAAGGCAGAGGGAGAAGCAGGCTCCTCACTGAGCAGGGAGCCTGATGCGGGACTCGATCCCAGGACCCCAGGATCATGACCTGAGCTGACGGCAGGCGCTCAACCACTGAGCCACCCAGGCGTCCCAGGACTGGTTTATTTCACCCAGTGCGATGTCTTCACGGTTCCTCCATGTCAGAGAGGGAGTCAGAATTTCCTTAGGCTGAATCACATTCCATTGTCTGGATAGACCACATTTTGTTCATTTGTCTGTGGAGGGACACTTGGGCTGTATACACCTTTTGGCTGTTGTGAATAGTGCTGCTGGGAACCTGGCCGTGAACCTCATTTATTTTTAAGAAAAAGATTTGACCGTGTCA
This sequence comes from Nyctereutes procyonoides, assembly GCF_905146905.1. NCBI lineage: Eukaryota > Metazoa > Chordata > Mammalia > Carnivora > Canidae > Nyctereutes > Nyctereutes procyonoides. The sequence continues at coordinate 58,726,401 of NW_026575146.1, read as the reverse complement.
TAGGTACTTCTTTGATCACCTCTGATAACAGCTGTAACAGCTGGTTTGGTTTTCCCTCCAAACATATCATGTCGGATTCTCAACATCTCAAAAAAAAAAAAAAAAAAAAAAAAAAAAAGTTAGCTGTAAACCCACTTCAGCCCACTACTGAAATATATGAATTTACAATCAACCAAAAAACACTGAGTGGCTGTAGCCCCCATACGTGTCAAAGTCTAATCTGAAATTTGATGCAGTTCGGTTCCCTTCCAAAGATTAGTTGAGAAACACAGCTTGTTACAGGAGAGCTGCTTGAAACTTTACTCTTACAAAATCCATTCCTAAACTAAGCCAGACCCCGTCCCAGGACCCGTATTGTGCAAGCATCCGTGGAAGTGATTCCTCTGAATTATGCTTTGGTAAAAGGGCTTCTGCTTTTCATGTCTGTGGTTTTATAAAACTGTATTGTTTACTGTGTGGATATCATACAGGCTTTTATTCCCTTTTTCAGACCATGTTCTCTTTAGGAGAACCCACTGAGAAATTGTTCTCAGGTGTTAGTATCAGTTATGCCTTCCTGGAGCTACTGGTTTTTTGGTTTTTGTCTTCTGATGACCACAGAATTGTGTAACAAACTGTGTTCCTGTCGTTGCTTTGGCTATTAGGAAGCTTAAATCCAAATCTGCTACCCACCTGTAACAAAAAGCACAGACATATAGAACATGGGTTTTGTGTGTTAAAGTCACTCTGGCTTTGTCCTACACTTAACCATAATTTTCTCTTTGCCAGGATTTCCTTACTTATTCCTTGTTGCTGTTGTGTTTGTGTAAATTACCAACGGTGGGCGGGGGGAGTCATATTTGAAAATGAGAATTTATCATTCCAAATTCTTGGCTGCAAACAACAGAAATCGATTCTATAATGAGTCTCATCAGAAATGAATTGATTCAACAAGGAATTCATGGGAAGGCCATTAGCCTAGCTCACCGAATTACTGGGGAGGTTGGAGAACGTGGCCCAGAAAACAGGCAAAATCCCAGAGGAGCAGGGCGATGGGCACTGCAGGTGCAGGGAGAGCAGGTAAGATGCTGCTGGGTGGTAGTAGGGGGATCTTGGTAGGGGGAAAATGGGAAGTGAAGGAGAGGAAGGGGAGAGCTGGAGAGAGCAGAGGAGAAGAGAATGAACGAACCCATCCAGGGGCACCTGGTGGCTCGGTCGGTTAGGTGTCTGCTTTCCGCTGGGGTTGTGATCCTGGGGTCCTGGGATTGAGCCCCAAGTCGGGCTCTCTGCTCAGCAGGGGGGGGGGTCTGCTACTCCCTTGCCCTCTGCCTGCCACTCTCCCTGCATGTGCTTTCTCTCTCTCTCTCTCTCTCAAATAAATGAAATCTAAAAAAAAAAAAGAGAGAGTTCTGCCCAAGCTTCAAGGAACAGAGCACATTCAACCCCACTGCTCCCCCGGGGAAAGTCAGCCCTGGGGCATCGTCCTCACCCTAAGACTGTCCCCTCAAGCCCTTTGTCCCTTCCACAGCCACGCACACACTTCATTATCTGCGGGTCAGGCCTCACTGAAGATTTTGCACAAGCCAAATGAAGGATCTCCCCATCCCCCCCCAAAACCCACCGTGTCTGCTCCACCTCCGTGTTTTCCCGACCATCTGCCTGAGAAGTGCTCCTCCTTCTCTTTCTGACCCCCCGGCAGTGCTCCCTCCCAAACTCTGCTTCTAACTTTGCAAACCCAGAGGGCTCTGGTGAGTCGAACCCCATGAACCCCACGCCTTAGGATGCGCCATATCAACCATCCATTGCCACCTGAGCCAATCCACCCCCTACACACAGACACCAAGTGGCTTATGGTATACTCTCGGACTCCACAGAGGCCTCTAGAAGAAGTCAGGTCAGTACAGACTCCTCTATCCCATTTCCCACCGAGAGCTTCACCTCCTCATGCAGTGGCCACGGACACCACTCTGCAGCAGTTCAGTCTGGAAGAGACTCATCTAGAGCCGTAAGGTCTAAAAAGCTTCAGATACACCCAGGGTCTGACTCAAGTGTAGTCCTGGAAGTGCTGTATTAGCAGAGCTAAGCTTTAGATCCCACCCCCTTCCTACCGTGTGCAGTCCGAAGAGAGCTCGTCATCCCACTGGGATATGCAGCGTGCAAGCAGAGAGGAACCAGGCCGAGTTGGTCACCCCGTTCACCAGCCAGAGTCTCCTGACCAGAGGACTAGAAGATGCCCTCTGTTCTGCGGGCGAGTACCCAATATCCTCTCCCGGAGGGGGCATGACTGCATTAAATCTGTACAGCTCGATGTTACCACTTCCAATTCCACGCTCACCAACTGACATTCAGATTACAGCTCAATTTCCCATACAGATTTTCACTTCAGGGAAATGATTGAATGGGTGTCCCCCCTTGCCTGTTTCTAAATCTTGCTAAATGATCACATTGGTATGAGGGCAATAAACCCTTTTGCGAGTTTGTAAGTTCAGTCTCTGTGAGATAATCCCCACAGCCCACTTAACTGGGATTGCACTGAGCCAACCACATTTTTCCATCTATAATGCTGAGCGTCCCACCATGATGCTCAAGGCCACTCACCCACTTACTACTCCTATCCCGTGAGGTTCTATAGAACTTGCCAGCAAAATTGAATTTAAATAAGATATTTTTTTAAAAGTTGCTGACAGATTTTTGAGTAATGATAATGCCAATGCTTACTACCATTTATCCAGCACTTACTCAATGATAGACACTATTCTACATATCCTTTTGTAAAAAAAAAAAAAAATGAAAAGAAAAGAAATAAGAAAAGGAAAAAGAAAAAATCTAATCCTCCCAACGTCCCTATGAGGTGGTACTACAATCATCCTCATTTTACAGATGGGGAAACTGAGGCACAAAGACGTGAAGGGGCCTGCCCCCCAGGTAGAGTCAGGACTCAATCCCAGGCAGTCTGGCTCCTAAGCTTGCACTCTTAGACTGTTATGCTGTAGTGCCTTCAAGGATTGATGACATTTCTATCTGCTCTGCAACGTTTGTATTTTGGACCGACTACAAATAGCACATCTGGAAATTTTTGGGAGGAAGTTATTGGATAGAAGCTATGTCTAGTGGCTTAGAGTGCCTTGATGTTGGAAAGCAAAACAAAACAAAATGGGGAAGGACAAAAACCCAACATGTGTGGTACATGCAAGGTGGTTCTGCAAACAGCCCCAAAGTCATGTCTCCAGTGTGCGAACTGACCAAGGAGACTTACCCAGAAATCCACATGGAGATCGAAGGATCATTCCAGGAGAAATACTCCCTAGTTGGCTCAAATGATCTTTCTAGGGGCACCTGGGTGGCTCAGTGGTTGAACATCTGCCTTTGGCTCAGGGCGTGATCCCAGGGTCCTGGGGTCGAGTCCCATGTCCAGCTCTCCACAGGGAGCCTGCTTTTCCCTCTGCCTGTGTGTCTCTCATGAATAAATAAATAAAAGATTTTGAAAAAATCTTCTTTCTAGATTTCTGCCTCCACACATTCAGTGCTTCACCAGTGATTTGTGAATCACGGACAGACACCACACATGTTCTGTGGGGTGGGGAGAGTGAGCTACCAGCATCAAGCCTCCATCAAAAGGAAAGAAGACAACATGGTGGCCCTTCAGCCAGGGTTCCCTTCCTCAGCTGTCCTGTGGTCAGTATGACAGGCATTCTGACTGTTGGGGAGCAACATTGCTCCCTTTGACTCATCAGCAGGATTTACAGCCCCAACTGGAGTGCTATTGGTTCACTGTACATGTTCTTCCCTTGCTTGCCTATGGCAAAAGCCTGAGCATCTTCAAGGAACTTCAGAGTTGGAGCGTGGTGGATTCCCACCATCATGCCCACAGCCGGAGTCCAGGACAAAGGCAAATCAGGGAGAAGCCTGGGTTAGGATGTTCCCATCAAGACTGAGGTCATGGGCAGCCCTGGTGGCACAGCGGTTTGGCGCCGCCTGCAGCCTGGGGTGTGGTCCTGGAGAGCTGGGATCAAGTCCCACATCGGGCTCCCTGCATGGAGCCTGCTTCTCCCTCTGCCTGTGTCTCTGCCTCTCTCTCTCTCATGAATAAATAAAAAATAAAATCTTAAAAAAAAAAAAAGACTGAGGTCATTTCTCTCAAAGGAACCTGACAAAAGCCAAACCATTCAACTAGAGATTCTCCTCTGGCATCATCCGAAGTCAACTCCGTCCACACTGGCTGAGAAAGCACTAAAGCCACGTCCATGCTCATTTCCACAAAGCTGTGCCACCTTTCAGTGTTTGCACATTTAGTTGTACCGTTTATGGTATTGGAATATAGGATTCTGATAGCTGGACGCCGGGTTCCTCAATGCTAAACTGTTAGTAATATTTACCATTAAAATAGAAAACAAGCATTTCACAAGGTAACCTGCTGCTGCCTGTCTTTGCCTGACAAGAGAGCCAGTGCCACCCTGAGCCTGGCCCGGGTCTCTGCCTCCCTGACTTCTCTTATCCAACCTCCTAGTAGCAGCCAGCCTCACGGGTACACTGCACTGGCCTTGGTCCTCTGCCTGACCGTCTCTGGGCCTGCAGGATCCTGTCCTGATCTGACTCTTTGTTCCCAAATCTCCGGCTACCCAGAACCCTCTCATGATCCATGGCCTCCCTCAACTGTACCCTGGGACCCATCCCCTCCTGCCTCAGTGCTGCTGACCCAGCCTCTCCCAGAAAACCGAGCTCCTGGTCCTTTATCCTCTTCCACTGACCATGTTTTTTGAGGAACTCATAATTTTCACCCTGATATCTCAGTCTTAGAGGCATCCATGCCCTTGAGCACAGACAAGCTCCCATCTTCCACCTTAGGAATGGCTGAGACACTTAGTGCCTAATCAGTTAGCTCAATTAATGCATTTATCAAACGTTTTGTTATTTACCAAATAATATGTACTTAAAGTAAAAACTCCAAAAATTGCAAAAATATACAACAGAAGTGAAGGTTGCCATTATTACACCCATAGGGCCAACCACAGTTAACATGCTATACATGGAGAGTTGTATGTGTATAATCGGAGATTCTGGAAACAGTAGTGGAGTTATATTCTACATAGCTTTTTGGAACATCCTGAACATCTTTTTCAATCAGCTCATATAAATCTACCTAATTTTTAAAAAGACTAACATTGATTTTGATTTGGCAAGTGATGTGGAGCATTTTTTCATGTGCTTGTTGGCCATGTGTATGTCTTCTTTGGAGAAATGTCTGTTCATGTCTTCTGCCCATTTCATGATTGGATTGTTTGTTTCTTGGGTATAGAGTTTGATAAGTTCTTTATAGATCTTGGATACTAGCCCTTTATCTGATAGGTCATCTGCAAATATCTTCTCCCATTCTGTAGGTTGTCTTTTAGTTTTGTTGACTGTTCTTTTGCTGTGGAGAAGCTTTTTACCTTGATGAATTCCCAATAGTTCATTTCTGCTTTTGTTTCTCTTGCCTTCATATCTACATATGTATCTTCATAGATACATAGATGTATCTTGCAAGAAGGTGCTGTGGCCAAGTTCACTGGATGTTATACGTATGTTGGCAAATTGAATTTAAATACAAAAATGTAATTAAAAGGAGACTACATTATTCACTTAATAATTATTATTAATTCCTATATTATATAAAAATAATATATTATTTTATAAAAATATATTATTTCCATTTTGGAAATATACCACAATTTATTAACAAATACCTGATGATGGGCACCTGGTTTGTTTTCAATTACTGTGCTGTAACAATGCACAGTGAATATTCTTGGATGTTAGTCTTCGCTGACTTGCGTGCTTCTGTAGAGCTTAGACTTTGGGACATGGCAAGTGACCTCAGAGCCTCGGTTGCTTTCTCTATAACATGAGGGTAACTGCAGAAGGTTGTGAATTAGATGAGATAAATAACCCTGAGGTTATAAGTCGCTCTAGCTGCCCAGTGCCTGAAGCTCTAAGTTGTAAATTCTCTACTTTATGAGTGTTGGTAGAGGACGAAGACTTCCTTCCATCGGAAGTACCCCAAAATGCCAGATATGCACCTTCCCAGACCCCTTTGTAGCCACGCAGTCACATGACCTGGGCTCCGCCAATCAGGCACCCTCCCAGTCTACTTTGACTTGGGAGTTAGCGACACCACAGCCAAGATCAGGGAGCAGATGCACACTTTCTCTTTGGCCATGGCTGGAACAGTGAAAGCAAGATGGAGTTCTCAGCGGAGAAACAGCAAGGGTTGTAAGCTGTGAGTTTGGTGTGTGGTGACTGTGAGCAGTAGAGACTTCATCAGAATAGCTTGGATGTATTTGGACATTGTTTCTGGCAGCTTAACCTCAAGCTTCATTCTTCAGACATCCCGACAGCTCTGAATTACTCAAAATCCTATGAATAAAGTCATTTTCTGGTTAAATTAGCCAGGAACATTTTCTGTTGCCTGTAATTAGGAACATTGTCTACTACATATGCATAGCTGTAAAACACCATATGAAGATAAGTGACATAGCAGATGTTCCTGCTTGCCTCTCCAACAACCAGCCCTCCTTCTTCCTTGCTAACGGGGTGGACATTTGACCCAGTTTCAGCTAAGGTAGCAGAAAGCATAGGTATCTTCAAACTTTTGGGAGTGTTCATTCCTTCCGAATCAGGAAGACATGTGTGAAGAGAAAACCTTTGGATCCCTGCCCCTCCCCCCACCCCTGCCCCATTTCCTTCTTGGGATGCTGTCATGTGAGATGTGAGAATGAATGGCTCAGAGACCTGGCAGCCATTTTCTGACCCTGAGGAGAGACGTTGCCAACACAACTGGTGGGGATGAATGACCTGGCTCAAGAATGTAAAGAGCCTTGGGCCTCAATGACACTACTGAATTTCCAAAGCAAACTTGGATTGCTTACTTCCAGACTATCTGCTAAATGAAAAAAAATTAATCGTGATTTAAGGTGTTACATATCAAGTATTCCGTTACTTGAAGGTGAACACACCCTCACTGATACAACTTGACTATCTTTATAGCAGCCCTGAGAGGCCAGGCTGAGGATTTTGATGTATCAGGAACTCAACTATCTGACCCTATTTCCAGTTGCAAAAGTATCCTGAATTATTGATGACATCTAGATATTTTTAATCTAAAGAAAACTTCCGGATAGTTTGGTCTGTTAGTGTTGGAAGGCTAGTCTCATTGGTGTGCCCTTTGGGAGACTATTAAATTATCACAAACTGGCATAGATCAAAGTAACCATCTATACCCTGGAGCTTAGCCTCATAAGGCATCCTGGGACAGGGCTATATGGTACTCAGAGTCTCTCGATAAATCTGTGGCTGACTTCCAGGTCTTAGGCTCACATCTTATGTCTGTCATCTCTAGTCTAGACTGCTGATCCCAGAGAATACACAAGATGTGCACACAGCTGTCCCACTGCACATTATTCTTCAGTCTTTTACATTTATCGTCTCATCTTGACCTCCAAAAAACTTGACAAGGTAGGTATCATTTCTCCATTTCTCAACCAAGGAAAATAATATCTGAAGAGATGAAATAATATGTACTAATCACATAGCTGGTGAGTTATGGAGAAGTAATTCAAATTCATGCTTTTCCTCTCCCTCAGTGGTTCTCATTCGCTGCCCCTGGAATATCCTGGGGAGCTTTAATAAAAAATACTGATGCCTGCGTCCCAGCCCCAAAGATTCTGATGTAAAGGATCTGGAGTGAAGTTTAAACACTGGGATTTTTTTTTAATTTATTCATGAGGGACACAGAGAGAGAGAGACAGAGAGACAGAGAGGCAGAGACACAGGCAGGGGGAGAAGCAGGCTCCACGCAGGGAGCTCGATGTGGGACTCAATCCGGGTCTCCAGAATCAGGCCCTGGGCTGAAGGTGGCGCTAAACCTCTGAACCACTGGGGCTGCCCAACACAGGGATTTTTAAACCAGTTTTATTGAGGCCTAATTTACATAGTGTGAAATTTACCTATTCCAATTGTTTATAAATTCAATTACTTAAGAAATATAGAATTGTGTGGCCATAGCACGATCCAGTTTTAGAACATTTCTTTTTTATTACATTTTTTATTTAAATTCGATTTGCCAACATATAATACAATACCTGGTCCTCATCCCATCAAGTGCTATCCTCAGTGCCTGTCACCCAGTTACCACACCCCTCCACCCACCTAGAACATTTCCATCATTCCCAAAAGTTCCCTCCTACCAATTTTCATTCAGTTCTTGCTCCTACCTCTGGACCCAGATGGCCACTAATCTACTTTCCCTATCAATTTATCCTTTGCGGACACCCATCTAAACAGAATCAGAATCATGTGTAGTCTCCTGCATCTGGCTTCTTTTACATCTCTTCATAGTGTTGAGGCTCATTCATGTTACAGTATGTTCTTCTTTTATTGATGAACATTATTCCACTGTATGGACATAAAACAGTTTGTTTATCTTTCCGCAGTTGATGGACATTTGGGTTGTTTCCAGTTTGGGGCTATTAGGAGTAATGTTGCTATGAACATTTGCATACATACCTTCATGTGGAAATGTGCTTACATGTCTCTTAGATATATTTCTACAAATATATAGAGCAGAATTGCTGAATCATATGATAGGTTTATGTTTAATTTTTTTTAGAACCTACCAATCTACATCCCAACGTGTATTATTTTACATTCCCAATACCAAGGATCGAGGGTCCCATCTTCTCCACATCCTTACCATCAGTTAGTGGTGTCAATGTCTTTAATTGTTAATTTGTGTTACCCCGATGACTAATAATATTGAATATCTTTTCAAGTGCTTATCACCTACTTATATATCTTTTTTGATGAAATCTCTATTCAAATTTTTTGCCCATTTTTTCATCAAATTTTTGATTGTCTTCTTCTGTTGACTTGTAAGCGTTCTTTATGTGTTCTAGAAATAAGCCTTTTAACATATATATAATTTGCAAATATCGCCTCCCAGTGTTTTCATTCATATTTTAATTTTTATGAAGGACAAAATATCAATTTTCTATCTTACATATTATACTTTTTTGTCATGTCTAAAGTCTTTTTTTGCCAACTCAAGTCATGAAGGCTTTCTCCTGTCTTCTTCAACAAATGTTATAGTTTTACCTCTTATATTTAGGTCAATGATCCGTTTCGAATTCCTTTTTGTGTATGGTGTGGGGTTTTGCTTATGAGTATCTAATTGTTTCAGCACCATTTGTTGAAAAGATTATCCTTTCTCCTTTGAATTGTCTTGGCATTTTGGTCAAACAGGCACTGGAATTTTAAAAGCTCCCCTGGTACAAAATTGAGATCCAAGCTGCCTAAAGCTCCTGGCACCACTAGGTCTCTTCTGCCCTTCCATATTAGACAAAGATCTCAATGTGCTGTGAAATCCAGAACACGTTCCCAGCCAGATGAGAATCTGTGCCTTTTCCCTGGAATTTTTGCAAATCCTGTCACTGTCGAGCTGGACAGAAACCATCAGAGGTAACAGATTATACAAAAGTGATCTTAAGCCTAGAAATAACCACAACCTACACTTATACAACTGTTCTATTATACCCTGCATGAGTCACACCTAGGTCTGCTTTTCCCATTAGATTGTGGGCTGTTCAAAGGCAAGGATTGTGTTTTAATAATAAAAATGGCATTAACAGCCACCATTCTGAGCACCTGCTGTGTTCCAGTGCTGTGCTCTGCACTTCAGTGATATTATCCCATGCAATCATTTTCTTGAGATTCCTGGGTTATGGTTCACAGAGGTTAAATAACTTGCCCAAGGTCATGCAACCAGTTAACGGCAGAGCCAAGATTCATGTCATGGAGAGTCTTTCTCTAAAACCACAAAAAAATAACCAAGCAGGTGTTACTAGGTGGCCCAGTCGCTCCCAGGGACTCTGAGTTCTCTGACCTGCTGCAGACCCATGACACAATTGCAGCCTGCAAAGCGAATATCTTGTCAGAAGCGGTGAGCGGGCGAGGCCGCGGAAACCCTGGGCCCCCGTGGGAAGGTCTCTCCGTGAGGTGGCCCTCCCGGGCTTGGTTTTTCTTTTCTATTGTGATGACAATTTGGAATCCTTACCCCACTGCGGAGAGTGGTGGTTCATTTCACATCTCACACGGCTGGTTTGCTGCGCTTTTGACAGTTTTCCCCCCCGACTCTTGACAATTGGCAGTATTGATCTGTACCCTGGAATGACAGGGATTACACTGAGGCTTTGGGGAGCCGCGCGTTCCCTGGCATCTGGCACCTGCCACCCACAACCGTGGGACAATTGTCTGGATTTCTCAGGCACTGCTCTAACAGCCTCTTCATTTTATTTTTATTTTTAATTTCTTTTTATTGGAGTTCAATTTGCCAACATAGAGCAATAACACCCAGTCTCTTCATTTTAAAAGATGCTGCCGGCCAACCCCTAACACTCGCCAAGCTCAGCAAGAGGCCCCCCCCACCCTGGGCAGAGGCCCCCCTGCTGCCCTCTGTCCGCTGGGGGAGCAAGCTGGTGGAGCGGGGTGGGGTGGTGTGGAGGGGTGTGGGGGGGTGTGTGGGGGCGTGGCTGCCTGCCGCAGGGCTGGCCCAGAAGAAGGGGAGTGAGCCCGCACCTGTGCCCGAGTGGCTGCTGCTGCTCTGCCTAGTAACCGGCCCAGCCCACCCGACCTGCCTGTGCGGCCCTCAGCCCAGCTAGGCCCAGGGGCTTTTGGGGGCTCAGCGGTTTAGCGCTGCCTTCAGCCCAGGGCGTGATCCTGGAGACTCGGGATCGAGTCCCACATCGGGCTCTCTGCATGGAGCCTGCTTCTCCCTCTGCCTGTGTCTGCCTGCTTTTGGGGGCTCAGCGGTTTAGCGCTGCCTTCAGCCCAGGGCGTGATCCTGGAGACTCGGGATCGAGTCCCACATCGGGCTCTCTGCATGGAGCCTGCTTCTCCCTCTGCCTCTCTCTCTCTCATGAATAAATAAATAAAATCTTAAAAAAAAAGAAAGAAAGAAATAGCCTGTGTTAGAAGGCGGCCCCCACTGATTTAATTAAAAAGCAATTCAATATCCGTTTGTTATTGGATGTAGCAGGCAGGGGCACTCCCAGGTCGGGGCGCGGGAGGGTCTCTGTGTTACTCTACTTTGTGTTTCTCTGAAACGGATTTGTTGCAACGTGTTCATGAATTTACAAGTCACAGTGAACACTTGCTACTTAGAAATCTCCAAGGCTGCTGAGTAGGTAATGCCCGGGCACCTGGCACCTGTGGGTGGGCCTGGCGCCCTGGACCCTATGCCTGAAAACTGGGACAAGGCCTGGCCCTCCTGTTGACCCCCAATCCTTAGGGTTTTATGTGGAGGAATGGAAGAAGCACCTTCCAGATAGAAGCCTGGGTTCCAACCCCAGCCCTGCCACCCTTTGGCTGTGTTACTTTGGTCAAACTGAGGTCTCTAAGCCTTAGTATTTGTATTTGAAATTAGGACCAGCTCTGTATTTCCCAAGTCTTGCCCTAGGTCATGCAAACCTGTACTGTTCTCCCACTAAATTGGGCTTAATGGTCAGCTGAGTTAGAGAGACTTCTTTGGGAGTCCATCTTGCCCCCTGGGAACCTCCTGGGCTCCCTTTAAAGCCCTCCCCTAAACTTTGATTCCCCATAAAGCTGATCTATCATCTCCAGAAGAATCCGTCCATTTCTCCCTTCTTCCCCTACATCACAGGTGCAAGTTCTTCCCCGCTCCTGGCACTCATCCCATGGTACCTGATTTATTTTCTCGTCTATCCAGCAACCTGAACTCTGAAGGGTTACAGCCTTGTCCTTATCTTTGCTTACCCAAGTCTAACACAGGCGTGACGCATGGTTGGTGCAACAGAAATGCTGATATTAATAACTAGCAATCGGTATTGGATGGCGGGGTATGCGTTTATACTTTGCTGCGCTCCTGGAACCATTCTGGTCGGTTCTCTCTTACTGGGGAAGCAGCTTCTCTGAGACCCAATTATGTAACCCTGGTGAGGCCACCAGTTGTGGCACTCGGCTCCTTGCCCATAGGAATAGCCGTGATGTGACTCAGCGTGGCCAACCTTCTACTTTATCAGCTCTTCCCAGTGATGAGATAAAGGAGGGTGCTGAGGCCTGCGACCCAAGCTAGGCCCATCATAGGTCTGCTCTGGGATTCATTTCACCATTTTTCGCAGGGCCTGTGTCAGATTTTGTTTTTCTGTTGATGAATACTTTTTAACCACGTAGCCCACGTCCACATGGGGTCACCCACATTAACACATCCTGTGACAGCACTAGGGCACCGAAATTCAGGAAGAGGACTGTGATGTTTATGTTTATGCCTCCACAGGTCGTGTGCCCAAACAAATGTGACGTTGACTTCTGCGTGTCACTGACCTCATCAGGAACCCTTCTATTACTTCCTGCCTGATCTCTCTGTGGCCTTTGAGTTCTTAGACTATTACCTCCTCCTTGGAGCTCCTTCTTGCTCTGCTTTCTGGGAGCTGGCCCCCTGGGGGTGTTCTACTCACAGGGCACTCCTCTGTGGAGTCCTTTTTCTGTGGTATTTGTCCTCAAGCAAAGAGAGAGAGGAGTGTCTTACCTTTTAGGTCACAGATATTGGAGGACATTGGTGGCCATCATCTATCATCCGTGGGAATGTGTTTTTAGTGAACGAGGATGGAGTAGGGAAGAGAGATGGTGGGAGAGAAGGCCTACAAGTGGGTGTTGACAGTAGCCAGCATCTGAAATCCAGCAATTTCTCTCCCCCTGGTCCTGTGAGCCTCCAGAGTCTTTCTAACACAACCCTTAATATGTAAGTGGGCCTGGGTTCCCATTAACTGTAATCTAATGCAACAAAAACACGACTCCAGTCCCTCCATAGCTCCTCTCATCCTGGGAACATGATGATTGTAATGGCGTAGCAGAACAAAAGAAAGACAAAGTCCAGAGTCTCAAAGGAGGGGGGGGGTGGTTTCCAGGGCCCAGGAATGGTTTTTCCTGACCTCCAACACAGGAAACTAGCACATTCTGCAATAATTCTTTGTTCCTGGATAGACTTTTAAAAATACATCTCCTCCTTGCCTCCAGCATAGCCCTCTGAGAAACCTGCAATCCTTCAGAAGGATTCCTATATTTGGATGCTGACTCAGCCAAAAAAAAATTTTTTTCCCCCCTCAACGAATTTAATTCTGCAGGCCACACTGGTAACTGACAGTGTTGGAGATTGGGAGCACTGTAAGTGAAGAGAGCAAGTTGCCTGCTGTTATTTTCTGCTTTGTTCTAGTTTAATTGCTTTTGTACATGTGCCTATTACACGAAGAACTAAATGAAAACTCCACGGGACTGAAATGTAGCACTTAGAATAGCATTGTGTCCCCTCAGAATCTCCCTGTCGACTCTGCAGCGAGGCAGGTGTTTTTCAGCACAAGGAAAGATTTTTTTTTTTTAATTATTGTAGATCTGTGGGAGAATGATGGCTACAATTTTGCCTGGCCTCCACCACTCCCTCTGGCAAATTCTTCCATGGAAATGACAGCTTCCCACCATAAAGCCCACCACTTCATGCTCGATGGTGGCAAAGGAGATAAAAATGGAGTGACAGTTCCGAAGGTAAAAGATGTCATTTTCTCAGCAGAATGGAGGTGGGTTTGCATAACAGGAAGCTTTGATAATCAATATAGGGCTGTGCTATTTTTAAATCGTCCAAACTTTTCTCAGTGTTCAAGTGGTAATGGTCGTTATGGTTCATATATTGTGGATCCATCCACTCCTTGCCCTTCTTTTTCTGTATTCTGGAACACAGGAAGGGGGTGACCCTATGGTCTATCACCTAAGCAGCTATGAGAGCACACTTCCCAAAGAGTTTGACCAGCGGGGAGGGACTGGCTCTCGTTCATTTTGTCACCATGATCTAAGAGATCCATTTGAGAACGGAGCACATAGAGAAGAAGCAGAGGACAGCAGTATTGAGAAAAACTCATTTGAACTTCTGGATCAGGCCATGCCTGAAATCAGCCATCTTTAGACTTGTCTTTTACTTTTATTTTTTTTTAAGATTTATTTATTTATTCACGAGAATCACAGAGAGAGAGGCAGAGACACAAGCAGAGGGAGAAGCAGGCTCCCTGCAGGGAGCCCAATGCAGAACTCAATCCCAGGACCCTGGGATCACGACTTGAGCCAAAGTAATTTTTCATTTATAAGGGCCAATATATGCTTCCTATTTGTTGTTGTTGTTGTTGTTACTTACAACTTAAAGGATCCAAACAAATGCTGATCACTTCCCTGGGTTCTCCTCTATGTAGAAGGATCTTTCAAGGACCCAAGAGGAACATGAACTACATCTGTCTTCACTTCCAGGCCCAGCCCTCCTTTCCCAGCTGGTCTCGTGGCTGCTCTTTGGCCTCACAGCTGTGCCAACTCTGCGAACTCCACGTGGGTTCAGTTCTAAAACAACTGTTGTTTGTTTCTCCTTCAAGGAGCAATCATAGTAGAAAGCACAGAACGGAGGTTGTCAAGGTGTGTGATCCCAGAGCCAGCAGCATCAGCCCCACCTGGGAACTTGTCAGAATGCAGATTTGCAAGCCCCATCCAGATCCCTGGAATCAGAAATTCTAGGAGGTGGGGCCCAGAGAGAACCGTATTTTAACCAGCCCTGCAGGAGATCCAGATGCAAACTGAAGTCTGAGAACAGCTGGCATAGATGATGTTCCAGGTTGCTGTGGACATGATCGCGTTCACGATGAGGAGATTCGAAAAAGCAATAGTTAGACCAGGATGGTGTCTTACCAGAAATGTTTTGTGACACAGAACCTACACATCTCAGATGGTATAGTATGTCACAGATGACGTTTGTCGAGTGTGGAGACCAAAACAGGGTTAGGACGTAAAGAACACCTGTGCTGTTTTGCACACCAATACAAGTGAGCTGGGGAGGGGGAGGGGAAAGCAGAGAGATTTGGATGTTTCTTCTGTGGAGGAAACGACTCTATAAAGGAGCTATTTTATAAGAAAATAAATTTCTCCGAAGATCACATTTTGGTATCGTCTCTGGCATCTTCAGTGTTTGGAAAGTTTGGAGGGTAATCATTTGCTTTCTATGCAAAGGAAGTTTAGTTTCTGTTGTAACAGCAGCTCATCTGGCCACATCCTGCCTGTGATTTGGGAGCAACCAGGAGGAAAGCCCTTCTCTCTCCTGATCCCTGAAAGTGCCTGCAGCTTTACTCACCTAATGCATCGCTGCAGCTAGAAGGTGTGGTTCACTTCTGAACAAAGCATTCGATGGAGTCCACGTATTTTAGCAAAGCTTCCCTCCCCTGGCATCTAACCAAGTGTGCACGCTGAGAGTGAGCATCGGGCTGAGTGCAATGTGCCTCAGGGTGAGGACTGTGCACCACTTCTCTGCACCTGCCTCCTCCCCATCCAGGCCGCTTTCTCCATAGGATTGCGGTGCAGGGATATTCCCTCCATACTGGGGAGCAGACCCCAGGGCTAACCACCCAGGGCACAGTGTTACCTCAGAGCACGGGGAGACAGCTAATCTTTTTCCAAACCCCGACAGCAGGTGGTGGCAGCAAGACCAGGTCCAGGTGGACAATTCCAGGGGCATCCAGGCAGCACTGCCTACTTCTGAGGTTCCTTCTTGCAAATTTGGCCTCGTCTCTCAGGTCTGAAACCTTATAGGAAATAAAGGGTTTCCACGAGGTGCTCATAAAGCAGCACTTGTTGACTAGGCCCCCTTCTGAACGGCATCTGGGAGTGACTAACGTTTCATCCTGTCAGGTGCGCTGTCCCCATCCATCTCCTAGTCTCTCCCCTGTTGCCAGATAATTAGTCGTTATTCAATAATGCTGCCTTTGTTAAATGCCTGCAGAATGAGCTAAAGCTCTAGGACGAAGGCCAATGCCCACACACGCACACACAGGTGCATGCGCAAACATACGCAGGATGGCTTCTCAGCCATTGAATTTCATTCGTTTATTTTTAAAAAACTGCAGCGACAAAATGAAGCAAGAGGAGCTTGCTTTATTCTTTCCTGCAGCAGCTGCCACGCTGCCCCACATCAGCATGGGAAATCTGTGTAAATCTGTTCAAAGCCTGTGTAGCATCCTGCCCGCCGGGGCCATTCTTCATGAAGGCTTCCACTGGCTTTCCATCCCCCTCCCGTGTGGCAGCAAGAGCCCAGGACTCGCCACTGAGCAGACCCAAGTCCACGCGTTGGCCCTTCCACTGATTTGAATAATAGGCCAAATCCCTGCCCCCTGCCATTCCATAAGTATTTACTGAGCACCTACTAAGTGCCTGGCATGATCTGACTGCTTGGAATCTGTCAGTGAAACACACAAGGATGTCTGCCGTCAGGGAGCTTATTTCTGGCAAGAAATGAGAAACAATAAACCGAATGAATAAGGAAATAAGTACTATGATAGAAAGTGTTCGTGGCTGTGAGAAAAAACACAGATCGGGTCAAGGCGGGTAGACTCACTGCGCGATGCAGTATTAGGTGCAAAATTCAATAAGGGAATGAGCACAACTTTCAAGAGCAAAGACCTGAAGATAAGGGACTCAGATGGGGGGATACCGGCAGGAAGAGTGTCCCAGGCAGAGGGCGCAGCTAGAGCAAAGGTCCTGAGGCAGGAGCACATGTGTGACTTGGAGGAAGAGGAAAGAAGCCAGAGTGTTTGGAGTAGATTGAGCCACGAGGGGAGAAGTCAGACAGGAGGTTGGGGGTAACAGGAGGATGGGATTAGCTTGGGTGCGAGAGACAGACGGTACGGTGCTGGCTTTACCTTAGTGACCCCGGGAGCCCCTGCCAGAAGTTAAGCAGAGGCGTTAGGTGACCAACCTGGATTCTAGATTAGTCGCCCAGGCTGCTGAAGGGAGGACCATCCACAGGGGACACCGGGCTGGGCCAGGGGTGGTCACCCTCCACTGTCTTCTAGAACACCCGTTTCCCCTCCCTCTGCCTACACACCGAACACCACTGCCTAGTCAAGCTCTCTTCAACTCCACCAGTATTCTCCTTCCCGCACCGTGTTCCTGCCGAGGAGCAAACTCCTGTATCTGGCTTTACCGCCCCCACATCACAAAGCAGAGATGATATTTAAAATATCTAGCAGTGGATATGGCCCCGATGCTGACTTGTCATGTCAGACCCCAGCCACGCCAGCCTGTGCACGACAGCCAGATGCTGGCCTTCTCATTTGGTGTCCCCTCTCATCATTCTGAGGTGGCCCAGGCTGGACGGCCACTACTGACTTACCTCCGCACCCCCAAAGGGTGTCTGACCTCTCACCTCTCTTTAGATATTTTCTGAATAAATAGTCACCAGGAGAAGAGAAGCCAAGGTCCCAGCCTCCTCTGAAATGCGGGGACACATTTGTCAGCCCTGGGTGCCTGGATCAAAGGCCTCTCCTCCCGCCCTTCTCCTGGCTGTAGGAAGGCCACGTCCCAGGCCTCTCCCCTTCCTCTTGCCTGACACTCTGTTTCAGTAAAGGACACTCATATTGGAGCTGAAGGTGTCTCCCCCAAAGCAAGTTTTCACAAGCAATGAAGCCAAAACCCACAACATCCTCCTCTGCCATCCGTTCCAGAGAGTACACTTGGCCCAGGAGGCCGAGTGGGGCCCACATCTGGGGGGATGGAGGTGGTTTGGATTTACTGCTTCCAGCTCCGCTCAGGCTTTGGCAACTTCCGCTACCCTGCTTTTCCTTGCTTGTACACTCACCTTTTCTAGCCTGAACTTAAAAGTGAGTTTTAGAAATTTATTCCCTCTCCGTCAGGAAAAACAATCTCCAAATCGGCCAAAGTAAATTGGCTGGCCATTTAAATAAATGATTATTTTTCCTAAGTGGCCTCTCATACCTAGCCAATGTCCATGATTTTAGCCAAAAAATAAATAGAGGGAAAGTGAGAAAAATTAGATTAAAGAGGGTTGGACAATCTACATAGAATTCCCCCAAAGTTCAGGCTGGAAGAGGCCCTGGAGATGAGCTACCTAGAGGTTTCTCAAATGGTGTTCCGAGGAGCTCATCAGGGGGAATGGAAGGAGCAAGAGAAAAGCAGGTGGGGCCTCAGGCCTCCCATCACCTCTCCAGCCAGCTTCACTAGAGCTCTGTGTGTTTTGCAAGACCGTTTTCTTAAATAGAGAGCTTTGGGTTAGAAGTGCTTACAAATTACCATTCTAAGCCCAATCAGCACATTTTACCAATGAAGAGATGAAGGTTGAGAGATGGGACACCGTGCCTGGGCTCTCAGAGTGAATCGGTGTTGGGGTTGGACCGCCATTTCCTGGCTTCTAATTCAGATACATCTCCCTCTGGTCCTAACTGGCTCACAGCATCCTGTTGGTTGTGGTCACTTGGCTGAGACTCTGCGTCCCCAGTTACAGGTGCCTGAAGGGTGGTGCACTCCCAGAACCTATGGTTGCCAGTTCTGGGGATGGGTAAGGATCCAAGCAGGACCCACCGGAGTCCTCTCTTGAGAAAGAAAACGACTCTCCTTAGACGGAGGGCATTAAAATCCATGGAACCAGGAGCTGTTGGAGGCCTTGTCACCGTCATGGGGAAGAGTTTGAGAAAGAAACCAAAGCAAAGCAGAGCAGTGAAGAGAGATACCTGAAGCATTATTTGAACCCAGGCCCAACTGTGTCTAAAGCTTGTGTGACCTCTGTGCTTTCCAGTCATGTGAGCCAGTAATTTGTTGTTGTTTAAATTAATTTGATTAGGTTTCTATTTCTTGTTATAGTGTGTCCTGACATGTGTCCAAAAGTCAGTTTTATTTATAGAGCACTTTATACTATATCAAATCCTTTCCATTACCCCAGGTCACAGTGGTGGATGGAGCCATATATCCTCATTCCAGAATGGCATCACCTCCCTGCTGACCAGAAGCTGGCCACAAGGACCCAGGAAACTCAGGATGTCACAACATGTCAGAGAGACTTAGATGCTCACCAGGTATTCTTTGAGAGCCCCCTAAGTGCAATTCCAATTTCTCAGCCCCTTGACGTGATCCTGCAGTCTAACCAGCAGGAAGGTAGAGCAGGAAAAGTATTGGTTTTGGAGGTACTGGACTTGAGATTGGGTTTGATATCTTGCCTTCTGGGCACCACTCTCACCCCAAAGGGAAGAATGCACATGTATCAATCGAGGTCTACTCAGCAAAACAGGAACAGCTTCAAGGATTGATAAGAGTAGATTTATTGGAGGAATTGGTTATGTAGGTGATGGAGGAACAGAGGAGCCAAATGAGGTGATGAGGGAACCCAGAGATGAGCAATGTCAGGAGCCACGTTCACCCCTAGGACTGGAAGGATAAAAGGGGGGAGGTAGTGACCCTAGGGCCCAGCAGCCAAAGTTACCTAATCAAAGGAGTACCCATAGTGGGCGTGTCCAGGGGGAATAGAGACAAAGAGGAGACTGGCTTCCACTGGAGCCTTGGGGATGTCGACAGAAAGCAAGCAAAGGAAGTAGGAAGGCACTGGCTTCTTTCTTTTCCCCACCTTCAGTCAGGCAAGAGCCAGAACGCATTCACCACGATGTATCATAGGTAGAAATACATGGGTGGAGATAGGATGAAAGCCCTGGATTTATCTGCTGCTTTCCACGATGTGGAGGTAGAAACGTTGTTTCAGGCGACCCAGAGAAGTGCGTGATTTGGAGGCTTCCTCAGGTTCTGCTGATCTGGGGAGAGGGGGGTTGTGCTCTCTTTGTTTCCATTACTTTCACAGTGAGCGGAGGCTTGCTCCTGAATCACACCAGCCGTGTGTGGAAACAAATAGTGGGTTTTTTGGAGCAACCACATCTCAGAAGCAACGGACCTAGGCTTTCGTCCATCTCCTGCCATGATCTGGGTGGGCAGGGTCCTGGTGGTTTTCATTAAGCCAGTTGAAGGAACAAACATTATCTGTCAGCCCACCCATTCCTTGAAACTGCCTGGTTCTGAGCCTGCTAATGTGCAAATAAGAGAAAGACAGGTCGTTCACGGAAACCAACTCCATTGGCAAATTCTGAAAAAGAGGACAAAACTTCTGAAGCTCTTTGGTCATCTTCTAATCCTTGTTTTATTTCCCTGTGGGAGGTGCCAAGCCAAGAGAGCTGGAAGGTCATTGAGCAAAGTTACTCATTTATTGGTCTTTTGTTTGGTCCAGCCCCAATTTGTTACAGTCTGCTTCTCTGCAGCATCAGTCTGACAAGGAAATAGTGCCTCATCCTTGTTGATAATGGGAGGGTCTGCAGTTCATCAAGTGGAAAATTGGGATTTAATGGGAAATGAGTCTTAGGGCGGAATTGAGACATCTTCGGGTGTTTTATGGGTTATAAAGTGTTGTGTGACTTCTAACGGCTTCATTATGGTGCTATTCACTCGCCAAACATTTGTTGAGTAATCTGCGTATCTTCTTAGGTTTTTCCTGAGGAAACAAAACTGATGAGGGCAAGAGTGTGAAGAGCTTTCTCTAAGCAACTTTTTAGAATTGCCAATTTTTAGGTGAAGGGGGAGATGTTTTACTAATTCAGCCCCACAGGAGGCCGACGTTACAAGGTGGAAAGAATGGGGATCTGGAGACAGAATCAGAGTTGAGTCTTGACTCTATCATGTACTGGCTGCTTGGGTATGGGGAACACTATCCTTTCCGAATCTCAGTTTTCCCATCAAAATAATGGGTATTGCAATGCCCATCATGCAAGGGAAGAATCAAAGATAAATCACTATCATATTAACACTCTATTGGGCACATAGCAAGTGTTCACATAATTGTATTGTGATGTGCATGATACCCTCAGACACGTCTTTTTGCCAGAGCAAGCCCACATTATTCATCTATGCCCTGATAGCTTTGTCCTTTTATTCCCTTTGCTCCTTTCACTTTGGCTGGTGAGGCACACATGTGTCCTTTTTGATAATACCCCCTAGCTCTGGATATTTTGTGATCTTCTTCCACCCATCTCTCACCGCAAACTAGCCTACACCATTGTGCTCCTCTGGGTTTATGGAAACACTTGGTATAGCGACTGGCACAGAGTAAGTCCTCAACAAATACTTGTTAAATGAATGAACAGGTGACCTGGCTGATATGACAAATGAAATCATGGGGATGCATGCCAATTTGTCACCAATCCTAAATATCTTGTGCATATTTTAAGAGGGGACTTCTGAAGCAATCACAAATAACCCAAAGGAGGATTGCTAATCCAAGAATCCTGGGGGTTCTCATGCTGGAATGTGGGGACAGTGAATGGGGGAAGTTCCTTGGAATGTTCCTCAAATCCTACCCTGGACTGCACTCTGACACCCTCTGTGAGGCATCACTCTTTGCAGTTATCACAGGAAGTTTAGAATTAGGTGTTTGGGTGATTCTTGGATAATTTCTAGGAATGGCTTATATGCCCTTAAATGCATTGTGTGAAAATTGTTTCTAATGGCCTGAGAATCTCACTGCTAACATATACCTACAATACGACACACACTGCTACAAATTATTTGGGGAATAGTGGTGATGGATATGCACAGGCGTCCTCATAATGGCAGGACACCAGGCCAAAGCCTGGACTATAGACTGTGTCCATGTAACACTTATGCTCATGTGACTGAATGTCTTCATTTGGCCTCACCAACACCAGGCTCTAAATAAGAAGGCTATCCAACCACAGACTAGGCACAAATAATGAGAGTTCCCACACTTGTCCTAAACCTCCCTTCTAGAAGAAAATAAGCTGTTGATTATTTGGTATTTCTGACAATGTTGAATTTGGGAAATATTCTTTTTTGCATTAATTTCTAAGTTCTACATACTTTTACATGTATTTTGCCCCCACAAAAAAAAATAAATGAAGTGGTTTGCTGGTTTTTCTTCCCTTGTACCCGCTGCTCCCCCCCACCCCAAACACACACACTCATATGTTTTCTGCCTTTCTCCACCCTGCTCTCTGCTTGGAGGAGGATGGGGCTGATTCTCTAGATGCATCACCCAGGTGCCTTTGGATGTAGCTCCTAGTTGGGTTCAGCCAAGGGAAAGCACCAGCAAGAGCTTGGAGGATAGAGGAAAGAGAAGTCAGGGTACTTCTTCCCCTGCTTCGTTTCTGAAGTCTGCTTTGTTCTGGTGCTAACTGCATCTCTACAGCATCACCTCTCGTCAGGAAGCTTTGTAGCTTTATAGCTCCAGTTCTTGCAGGTTCTGGTAATGGTTTTCTCCACTTGCCCCTTTAGGACTAGGTGGTAATGGCTTCTCACTGTTGCTAATTTCTATGTGCCCCAACACTCCCTGTTGGTTTCCTTAATCCTCCTCATACCTGTGTAAAGACTCTAGTAATTAATTGTCTTCAAAATCCAAGCTTAGTGCACTTTTTGTTTCTTGTTGGATTCCACATCATATAGGCAATCATGACATTAAAGTATCATTCCCAGGGTGGCTTAGGGAAGAATACACAATTTATAATGTAGAGGAGCCAGGAATGGGCCTCAAAATTTGAAACTCTACAGTCTCATCATGTTACCTCATGGAGAATAGAAAATGTCTTGGAATAACAATGCCCTCTTGTGTCCTTTGCTATTTCTTAGAAAGCTCCTCAACCTCACCGTGTTGTACCAAGACTAAGTATATTTATAAAAATTCATCAGTATACATATTGATTGCCTACTTTGAGGAAGATCTTAGAAATTCGAGACAAGTGAGACCTGGCTCCTGTCTTTGAGGAAATTTGTCATTCTGGGAGATGAAGACAGACTAAATCAATGAATCCTTGGATTGATTCTTGAGGAACAATGGGTGTATTCTCCAAATAGATAGGAGTCAGAGAGAATTCTATGCAGAGGGAGCAATTTAACAATGGTTGAAAAAGGAGAAATAACTCATTGTTCAGAGAACTTCAAAATGCCTATTGTGCCTAAAATACAAAAGGAAAGGAGAAAGAAAAGCGACAAGACCAAAGGTTTGGTTCACAAGAGTCAAGAAGGAGCTGGAGCATAGATAGTCTTGTGTTCCATGCCTTCGTATTTAGGGTCGAAAACCCATTGAAGGCTTTAAAATTGGGGAATTTCATGATTAGATTAATAAAATTTTAGAGTGATCTGACATCATCATAAAAGACAGATAAGAAGGGGCCATAACTAGAGACTTGAAGATCAATGAGTATTAGAAGAGTATTCCATTTTTCCTAGACTTAAAAGGCTGGAGGAAGCTGGTAGCTGAGTAGGTGGAAATGGAAACAAATCCAAGAGATGGCAAATGTAGCAGGGTATTATCAAGAGACAAAACCACACAGAAATTTGAACAGGAAAAGTTTAATATAAAGAATAATTATCTAGGGGTGCCTGGCTGACTCAATTGGTAGAGTATGCAACTCTTGTGCTTAGCGTAGTGAGTCTGAACCATGTTGGGGGTAAAGTTTACTCAAAAATAAATAAATAGATAGATAACTATATAAAGTACCCTTTAATAATGAATAAAATTAGCTAGTTTTAAAAAAGAATTATTATCTATAAATAGAGATTGCATTAATGGGCTATTGGCTAGCCTAAAAATAAGGAGAACTCTAAAGAATGGAGAAATAGCAGATAAAAGGAACAGCCACACACCCACAGGACTGAGATAAAATGCCTGAGAAAGAGGAAAAACAGATCTGGTTGACAAATCAAAATTGCAATTAAAAAAAAGTTAACAAAATAGATCACAAGCTAACTTGACCAAGGAAAGAAAGAGTAAGGGGCACCTGGGTGGCTCAGTCAGTTAAGCATCTGCCTTTGGCTCAGGTCATGATCTTGGGGTCCTGGGATCCAGCTCTATGTTGGGTTCCCTCCTCAGCATAGAGTCTGCTTTTCCCTCTCTTTCTGCGTGCTCTCCTCTTAAATAAATAAATAAATAAATAAATAAATAAATAAATAAATAAATAAAATCTTTAAAAGAAAAGAAAGAGTAAGTACAAACTACAGATTAAAATGATGAGGGAGGATATAATCATCGAAGCAGAAAAAAATAAAAATAATGATAAGAAATTACTTGATAGTTCTCTACACAAATAAATTTGAAAACCTAGATGAAATGGATAATTTCTTAAGGAAATTCAGAATACTCAAATTGGTTGCCCATTGGAGTTAAAAAGTTTAAATGTACTAATTTCTACCAGAGAAATAGCACTTGTAAGAAATTAACCCATACCAAAAATGTCACCATGTCCAGTTGGATTCACAGTGATTTCTACCAAATCTTCAAAGACCGGATTGTCCCAATATTCCATGAATTATTCTAGAATATTGAAAAGATAGAAGGAATTCCTAAGAAAGTACATCATTATATATAAGCTAAAGACTATAAAAAGAAAGAAAACTACATTCCAATATTACTCATAAGTATTAATGCAGAAATTCTAAACAAACAAAATCCCAATCTAGATGGGATTGAAGAAAATTTATTGAATGGAGTCTTTATAGGGGCGTGGGGAAAATTAAAGGAATAAATAAACACATCATTAGCAAACATAATCCAATACCACATTAAATATAATGATGTAAATGACCAAGTAGGATAAATTCCACAAATGCACTATTTCTATAGATGCTGAGAAGGCCTTTGACTAAGTTCATCACCCTTCATGATGAAAGCACTCTCAGAAATGGGAATTGAGGGCTACCTTCTCAACATTATAAAATACACATACCTTAGTCCTAAAGCTAATATTTTATTTAATGAAGGAATACTGGAGGTATTTTCATTAAGATTGGGAACAAGGCAAGAGTCAAACATCACACTAAGTGAGATTGTTAGCTAATGCAATTGGGCATGAGATGCCAATCAGAGGCATAGGATGGGAAAAGAAGTAAAGCTACCTCTATTCAAAGACAATTTGATAGTATTCTTTGAAAAGCCCAGACAATCAATGATAAAGCGAACTCAAACAATAAGAGAATTTAGCAAAGTAGCAGGATATAAAGATTAAATACTTGGGGGGGGGGGTTGGCTGGCTCTGTTGGTAGAGTGTGTAACTCTTGGTCCCTGGGTTGTGAGTTCACACCTCACGTTGGGCGTAGAACTGGCTTTATGAATAAATACATAAACAAAAAAAGGCAAACTGCTTTT
Organism: Nyctereutes procyonoides; assembly: GCF_905146905.1. Classification (NCBI taxonomy): domain Eukaryota; kingdom Metazoa; phylum Chordata; class Mammalia; order Carnivora; family Canidae; genus Nyctereutes; species Nyctereutes procyonoides. The sequence goes on along the minus strand of NW_026575146.1, from coordinate 58,701,371 downwards.
AAAAAGAAGAGATAAAGATTAAATGTTCAGCATTTTGTTTGACCAGAAATGGGCAAAATCTATATGAGGACAGTTTTGAAACAGTCCTGAAAGACACAAAGTCAGATCGAACGATTAGAAATCTATTCCCTGTCCTTGGCTAGGATATCAACATTAAAAAGATGTCAGTTCCTCCTAAGTTAATTTATAAATTCTATTAAACTCCTATAGAAATACCAAGAAGCTATTTTACAGACAAGTTTATACTGAAGCTCATATGGAGAAACAAACATGCAAGAATCACTAAAGACCACTGAAGAAGAACACCCACAAGGCACTACAAGACATTAATGTGTAATGTAAGGCTCCTTATTGAAACTAGTGTGGTGGGACACATGGATAGGCAAATACCATAGACCAGTGAGACAGAATAGAAAGTTCTGAATTGGGCCCAAATACATACAGAATTTCTCTGTACTCTATTTGATATTCTTCTGTAAGCCTACAGATAGTTCAAAATACAAAATAAAAACCATACAAACACCATTAGTCATTAGATAAATGAAAATCAAACCCACAACAAAATATCATTTCCCACTAGGATGGCAACAATCAAAAAAGACGGAAAAATAGCCAGTGTCAGGAGGAAGGGGAGTAATTGGAATTCCCATCCATTACCAGTGGGAAAACTGCTGGGAAAACAGTTTGGCAGTTCCTCAGAAAAGTTAAACATAGAATTACTCTATGACCCAGCAATTCCACCCCTAGGTCTATATCTAAGAGAATCAAAAACAAATGTTCACACAAATACTTGAACATGAATGCTTATAGCAGCATTGCTCGTAATACCCACAAAGCGGACACAACACAAATGTCTGTCAACTGCATAAACAAAAATGTAGACAAACAAAATGTGGTGTATCCATACAATGAAATATTATTCGGCCAAATAAAAAGGGAATGAGTTTCTGATTACATGTTACAGCATGTGTTAAACTTGAACAAGTGCTAAACGACAGAAGCCACACACAAGCAAGGTAACATATTGTGTGAATAGGGCAAATATATTGAGATAGAAAGTAGATTAGTGGTGGTCAGGGCTTGGGGGAACCCGGTGGGGGGGCAATTGGGATTGTTAACAGTCATGGGGTTCTTTTAGAAGTAATGGAAATGACTTGGAATTATACAATGATAACAGTTGTATAGCATTGTGAGTATGCTGAAAAAGCATAGAACTGTAGGACTTTAAAATGGTAAATTTTATTTAATGTCCACTTTATCTCAATAAGGAAGATTAACTTAGAAACCTCCATACACTGAGGGGTGCGTGGGTGGCTCAGTTAGTTGAGCATCCGACTCTTGATTTTGGCTCAGATCATGGTCTCGGGGTCATGAGATCAAGCCCCACATCTGGCTCTGTGCTGAACGTGAGGTCTGCTTGAGATTCTCTTCCTCCCAATCTCTCTCTCTCTCTCTCTCTCTCTCTCTGCCCTTCCCCCACTGCCACTTGCGCGTGTGCACTCTCAATAAATAAATAAATACCTCCGTACACTAAAACTTAAACACACACACATACACACACACACACACACACAAACCCCCTTCATACAAACCAGAAACATGATGACATCAAGGAAACGAAAAATATTTAAAAGGGCAAGGTCCATTTGCACAGAGCAGGCAATGCAGGCTGGATCCAGAAAAGAAAGGGGATTATAATCTGACCCGTGCCACAGTCTAGCCTGTTGGCTTCTCACCTTCACATGTGTGCTCTTCCCACACCTGTGCGCTTTGAAAACAGAAAGTTCTACACAAATACGATTTCACAGGATCAGCCTACCTCCTTGTATCATTTCCCCTATATTTTCTCTCTGAAAACAACTCCATTTGAATTCCAGATTCTTTTGGATCCCAAAGTGTGGCTTTCCATCACTGCCACCATATAAGAGGAAAGGAATGAAGATTATATGGGGCTCTTCTATCTTTAGTGAAGCTAAAGTCAAATAGAAGAATGAAACCACATGAGATAGGTAGTATGGGGGAGATAGCCGGAGAAATCCCTGAATTTTTTTCTATATTTAACTCTCCTGGCTTTCAATTTTCCTGGGCTCTGAGTAAAAAGGGAAAGTAGAAATAAGAGGTCTGCTTATTTCTCTCACGTTTTTTGTTTGTTTGTTTTGACTTTTTTGGTTTGTCTGTTTTTTCTTATTTCTCATCTCTACATACTAAGCCTTTTTTGGCAAAACCAGACTGTGGAGAAGTGGCAGGGAACCCAGAGTGGTGCTTTAGATGGAAATTTCTAGAATGGATTTTTTTTTAAAGATTTTATTTATTTATTCATGAGAGACACACACAGAGAGACAGAGACATAGGCAGAGGAAGAAGCAGGAAGAATGTGGAACTCAGTCCCAGGACCCCCAGCTCCATACCCTGGGGGTTCGAGCTCCACTTTGGGTGTAGGGATTACAATAAATGAATGAATGAATGCATGATGAATGAAAAATAATTTTTATGATTCAGTTGATTTGGGCCACAAACTTCCTGGGTAACTGAGGACATTATAAAAATTCATATACAAAATTGTGTACATACATATCATATTTAAGAACACTAGAAATGTTGATTTGACTCTATAGTCCTTATCTTAAAAATGAAGCATGTAACTGAGCTACTTTTTTTCCCTCTCTCTCTCTCTCTCCGTGGAAACACATATTCAAAGATGGTATTCTGTTTCATTCTGGAAGCATTATTGGGGCTTGGTTTTAAGAGAATCTTGCTCTGGCATCCTTGAATGTGCCACCGTTTGGCTTCCACTGGCCCAAATCCATGGATTACGAGGCCCCTCTGGGAGTTAATGGGGCAAGTGCTGGGGTGTGAGGGACATAGAGACGCAATATCTGATCCCCACCATCCAAGCCCCTGGTCCAGACTCTGTCTCACCAGCTTGCTGATTAAGCGTGCCCCGTCACCTACTCTTTCTCTATGTTTGATGGAGTCCCACTGAACAGAAAAAATAGCCAACACAGCACAAGAAGCAAATTTGGCAGAGCCCTTCAATTAGAAGGTAATGATTAAATCCATTTGGTATTCTCTCTTTGTGCCATAATGACATTATTTATAAGGAATTCTTTTGGTGGTAATGTGACTGCCTTTTACACTTCCAGCAACATTTCTCAGCCATTATCACTAAATAATCTTGAGTTCTTGCAAATCCCTGAGCAAAGGCTTCTTATAAAAGAACTTAAAAAGGAATAAATCCTCTGAGATATTACAGGATTCTCGCTGTGTGCCTCCCACAGACTTGCATGGGAATCGCTCAGCTTAAACCCTGTATATTGCTTTGAAGATCCAATCCATGTTCCCGTAATTCAGGCATAAAAAAAGAAGAGGAAGAAGAAGACAGCCATAAATATTTGTAATGGGGCTAACATCTGCATAGGTTTGTGATGTTTTGAGTAGGATAATGGAGGGGAGAGTAAAAGTCTGATGTTTACATGCAGCCTTTTTTTTTTTTTGCGGGGGGTGGGGGTCCAGATTTCAATCTATCTCTTAGGTGCAAGGGATTAGAATTTTAGAGAACTCAGATAGGGTAAGAGTGGAGGACTGAGGTGGATATGGAAGTAATAAGGCAAGAAATCAACTAATTTTTTGACACCTACCTTTTCTTATCAAGAAACCACTTTTATATTTGCCCATAGGAGCCTCTGAAGTATAGGGTTTTTCCTCCCTCAGAGGGCAGGTGTGAACATCAGCTTTCCACTGCTTTCTGCAGCTGCCAGAGATTTTAGCTTCCCAAGGTAGGGCCATGCTACTGACAGATGAGTGACATCCATGATTGCAGAGTTCCTATTTTTAATCAGACTTGCAGGAAATTGCAGGCATCTCTGTTGTATTTATTTGGTTTTTAAAATGTTTCCTGCATGAGCTCCTTTTTTCCGCAAATGCGCTGTAGAAGACGTTACCTGCATACTCCCAAAAATTACTCTGTTGGGTGGTGGGTTCCCCTTTTTTATGGACTGGAACACAGGCCTTGAATCTTTAAAGTCCTGAGTCTCTCACTATCATTTTCTACATGTAGGTTTTGTTCCCCCTTTATTTCAGGAGTCACAGAAATAGTCTAATAAGTGGATTTTTACTGGGTACATGTTGAAGAGTATCAGAGTTTTCAGCTACAGCACCATGTGGTCAGAAAGAAGCAAGGTCATTTCCTCCTCATTCCATCATGCTGGGTAAATTCTCACAATACCAAGTCACCACATGAAGGATCAAGGTCAACGTTTTTAATTACTGTATTTTATCAAATCTACAAGGCTGCTAGGAGAGAAAAGAAACCTGCCAATTAACTCTGACACACTATGAATTGAATGACTGATTTCAGAGATGTTCAGTGTAACAAAAACATGTATCTTCAAATTGATAAAAAATAGTGATTAGTTCCATTTTTTTTTTCCTGAGCACCTTGTGTGCCAGCCTCTTTGGATGCTATGGCTGAAGTGTGGAACATGGCTGTGGTATCAGGGAGCTTATGGTTCCTTTGGGGAATTAAGATTATCACCTGTGGAACCAAAAGACCAAGAGCCATCTGAGCATAATGGGCAGGGCTGAATGCCATGAAGAGGGATGTGGGAAGAAAATCCTATAGGTATGGTTTAGAAGGACAATGAAAGTGGAGTCTTAAAGACTTGGGCAAAGGAAAGCATTCTAGAGAAAGGCAAAGGCTTTCCTATTTGCAGAAATGATAGGCAATTGTGTCAGAGGTCAGGCTCTAGGAGCCAAATGGCCTGGATTCAGATCCCATCCAGCCATTTATGGGCTGTATGGCTTTGGCCCATTCACTTTAACCTTTTCCTGCTTCAGTTGAAGGGAACTAAATGAGTTACTGCGATTAGAACATTAATTAACATACACACACACACACACACACAATCTGTAGGAACTAACTTAGAAGAACAATAATGATGGTGTGTAAAGACTTGAGTTGGCTAGACCAAGAAGAGAGAGGTAAAGAGCAGAGAGGAGAGGATGGCTGCGGGATGCAGGGGTGAAGTTGCAGTCTTTACTACTCCTTAGGCACAGCAATCTAGCAAAGTACCAGGGCCTTTGCACGAGCTAGTTCCCTGGTCAAGAATATTCTTTCTCCAACTAGCCATCTGCCTTGTTCCTTTATATTTCCCTTTGGCTTTTGCTAAAGTGTAATACCAGCAGAGAACTCTTTTCTAACTACCTTAAATAAAATGATACCACCAACTCTGCTCTATCATTTTCATCTCTCTTACTATACTTTTCTTAAAAAGCTCTACTACCTGCGTTTATATGTATATTTATTTGATTAAGGGCATGTGTGTGTGAGTGTGTGTGTGTGTGTGTGTGTGTGTGTGTGTGTAGTATCATTCTCTGGCAACCATGATGGGACTTGTAAGAGAACAGGGCTCAGACGGGTAAAAATAATAGGAAAGAACAAGTCTTCAAGGCTAGAAGACTTGGACACATCTGCACTGAAGCTGATCAGAATATGCCTCCCCAAGATATACCACTTTTGCATAAGGATTTTTTTGAGTTGAAGACGATTAAGAAGCAAACACAGGAATGGGGCGCCTGGGTGGCTCAGTCAGTTGGGCATCCAACTCTTGATTTCAGCTCAGGTCCTGATCTCAGTGTTGTGAGATGGAGCCCCATGTCAGGCTCCATCCTGGGTGTGGAGCCTGCTTGGGATCCTCTCTCTCCCTGTGCACCCCCCTCTTCCTAAAAAATAACGAAAATTTAAAAAAATTAAAAATAAAAAGAAGTGCATGTAGGAAGAGCCCTCTGCCCTCCTATCTGCTGAAAACATGGTTTTCCCTTGAGAAGGTCTTCCTTCTCCCCTCTCCCCTACCAGGAGGAAAACAACCCTGATCACTAGGGACAGAAAGTCACCCCTGGGCTGGGTGGGCACAAACAAGCCTTACAAAAATAATCCTTTTCTTCCATTAGTTCTCACCATATATTTACCCTCTCAAAATTTACCATCCATAGAAACCCCAATCTATTTTCCTTTGATTTGTCACTCATCTAAAATTTAGCACCCTTTGTTAAAATGGCCTATAAGCTCCCCAAAAGCTAAACTGCTTTTGCAGATTTTTACTTCTTTTCTGTGAGGCTCCCTGTGTGCATATGAAATGACCTTTTTCTGTTACCCTGTCAGTTTAATTGACATGCCCTAGCAACTGACCTAAGAGGGTAGGTAAAGGAAAAGGTTTTTTTTTTTCCCCTCCCCTATAACATAGATAGCATCCATGGATGCTACTGCCCAGGATATATAATCTACATTTTAAAAACACAGCAATAACAATAACAAAACTATAGATCCCCCTTGAAGACAGGGACTATGTCAATTTTCTGTAATCTCTGTACCTGCTCACTTCCTATTCTATGAGGGAAGGAAGAAGAAGCATCTTCCTGGATAGAGATGCTTTCTTTGGATAATGATACATTCTCCTGACCCATAAACTAAAACCTGTGACTCAGAGAGCTTAGGATCATGCACTGTGGTTGGCTGAATAATGGCCCCACAGATATCCAGGTCCTAATCTCTGGAACCTGTCAATGTTACCTCATATGGCAAAAGGAACTGAGCAGATGTGAGCAAATTATGGATTTTAAAATAAGATTATCTTGGATTATTTACAGTAGGCCCTAAAAATAATCACAAGTGTCCTTTTAAGAAGGAGGCAGAGGGAGATTTCACCTCCAAGCAAGATCCTGCTCTGCTGGCTTTGGAGATGAGGGAGAGACTAACAAAGCAAATAGTGCAGCTCTAGAAAAAGGAATGAAGGCAAAGAAATGAATTCTCCCCTAGAGCCTCCAAAGGAGGTGTGGCCCTTGACTTCAGCCCAGTGAAACTGATTTCAGACTTCTGACATCCACAACTATAGAGAATAACTGTGTGTTGCCTTGAGCCACCAGATTGGTGGAAATTTGTTACAGCAGCCATAAGAAACTGATACACTCATCATGGTGTCTTTGTGATGCTTTTCATACATCGTACTCTCCATGCCATTCATTCAGGGCAATCACAGGTCAAAACAATTCCAGCAGAATTTTGGGTGGTTTCCAATTTTGTTTAGCCCCAGGATGGAACTTCTTTTACACTACACTCCATCGAAATGTTAAGTCACTGGCTGTAAATCATGGTTCTCATTGTTTTTCAACTTGTCCTTCTAGAGTAGGACAAAAGGCAGTATGGAAACCAAGGAGAATTCTCTGAGAACCTACTGTGTGCTGTATTTGAGGCATAAAGGATCTTTTGACCAGTTAGTCTAATTTTTTTTCATACTAGTAAGGAAACTGGTATATAGAAGAACTCAGGAAAAATATATGAAGGAACTTTGAAAACCAAATAACCTACATATAAAAAGTATTTTTATTGCCTAACACTGTGTTGGGCCCATGTACAGGTTCAATAAATATGGTATTTAAATGACATAGTCCTTGTTTTTAAAGAGTTTACAATCTAAGGAAAAATATTTAGACGGGAAATACAAATAGATTTTCTAGATAATAAAATATATTATAAAACTCTATTAAAAACTGTGATCCAGTGTAGGAATAGACAGAAATCTAGAATGTCCTAAAACTCTAAGAAGAGTTAGAGGGGCGCTGGAGTGGCCCAGTTGGTTGAGCATCACATCTGACTCTTGATTTCAGCTCAGGTCATGATTTCAGGGTCCCAGATTTGATCCCAGAGTGGGCCCTACGCTCAGTGGGGAGTCTGCTTGAGATTCTTTCCTTCTCCCTCCGTTCCTCCCCCACTCACTCTCTCTCAAATAAATAAATCTTTTTAAAAAAAGAATTTACTGGGATCCCTGGGTGGCGCAGCAGTTTAGCGCCTGCCTTTGGCCCAGGGTGCGATCCTGGAGACCCGGGATCGAATCCCACGTCGGGCTCCCGGTGCATGGAGCCTGCTTCTCCCTCTGCCTGTGTCTCTGCCTCTCTCTCTCGCACTGTGTGCCTATCATAAATAAATTAAAAAAAAAAAGAATTTACTTTATAATAGAAGGGGCATTTCAAATATATTTGTGGAGAAAGAATAGATTATTAAACAAATAATGACGATAAAATCAGCTAACATTTGGGGGGGGAGGCTTGATCCCCTACCACACACCTTATACCAAAAGAAAGCTAAGTTATAAATGGAAAACACATGATATAATAAATCAATGGGAAAACGTACACGATATTAATTTTATTTTCCTGTGAAAGACATTTTTAAAAACATGTCAGTTTTAAGTTTATGCCAGCAAAATGGCCTAGACTTAAAATTTTTAATTTGACAAAAACTTTAAATTCATATTCCAAAAATATAAAAATTCCAAAGATAAAGAATCTGGGAAATAATTAGAGAGTGTGAAAGTATTTAGCTTCAAGAGGCTCATTACAATGTATACTGTGTGTGTGTGTGTGTGTGTGTGTAGGTTTGAGTAAAATTCTGGAAAAACCCAATATATTAATAGTAGTTATGTTCTGTTAGTAGTATTTCAGTAGAGTGTGTATATCTATCTAGAGATAGAAAGATGATAGAAGAGATCGATCGATAGATAGATGATAGATAATTCACTTGTTTATTTGGTAATTTTATTCCTAGTAAATTACCACTCTGTTCTCTCATTCAATTTTCAGAGTAACAAATACATCTATTAACATGGATCAAGATTACAAGGTTTAGTATCAAAACAGAGTAGAATAAACTCTCAAGGGAAGCAGAAACACTGCATTTCCCTACCCATTCACCAGTTTATTGTGAGGGATTTCATTATTATTTCAGAGGGAGAAAACTTTGAATGACTATACAACTGCAGATAGGTTATCCTTTACTTCATTTAGTCTACAAAATAAATCTCAAACTTTAGTGTGTCTAATGTAAGTAAATTCTACTTGGAGTGACCTAGAAGATTTTTAATGCTGACTTTAGAAACAAGCCTTATATAAATGCTGCTCCACAGTGTAGGTGAGTTTTTTATTTTTATTTAACATATTTCAGTATGGAAATGAGCCTACATTGCTTTTCTTTTTCTCTTGTGTACAGCATTAGGAAACCATAACCCACTTGGTTCTGAGAGGGGACAACACTCCTCAAACAGCCTACAGATATTCCTCAGAAGGGTAGAGAGATTAGGAGAGCAGAGGAGACACAGCTTTCCTGTTGCTCATGATTCTCTTTGAAGATTTCATGATGGTACAATAATCTGTTTCTCTGCTCTGGATGTGAGGTGAGAATGGGGAAATGGAAGTTGGGGCCAGAGGGAGCAAGCAGGAAAGTCACCTGACAGAGTACCATAATTCCAGAGTTGATTGTGCAAAGGTAGCCAAAAAAATATGAAAAAATAAAAAGATAGGAGCCTAGCTGACTTAGAGATGGGCCACTTGGAGAGATAATACTCAAAAGCTGGGGAGAGCCTAATGTTCACTTGCCAACAGCTCAGACCCAAAGAGCAAGAATCTTCGATTGCCAGAATATGGGGCCAAAGGCAGTAGGTTCCCCAGCAGGTGCTGGTGCTGGTGGGAAGTTGGTCTGTACTGGGCTCACCAGTTGCCTGAGCATCACGGCTTGTGCCCATCTGTGTCCGTTAGTCTAGACTGGGTCTTTGTCATACTACTTGGTAGGGATACCCACTCCTTACAGTGTCACAAGAAATTGTGTCTGGTGGTAGGGGATGAGAATGAATTGGATCCCTACATGGACGGTGATGAGGGCACCAAACTGAATAGTTGGAAATGTCTAGGCTGGGATATGATTAATAATGCCCCTGACATAAGCCTTTTCCAACTTGCCTGAAAAATTAAATACAAAAAACCTTACACGATGGAATAAAATCACAGGGCAAAATATCTGTAGATTTAATTATATATACCTAAAACCACCACAACAAAACAAGTTATGCTTTCCAAAACAGTATAAACCAGATAAAAAAGAAAGTAATATGGTGAGGGGAATATTTGCAACCACTGGACCTCCCTTCCCCACAAATGGCAGTAGTGTCTGCTGTGATCCAAAACTGACCACACGATATGGGTGGGAGAGATCATTTTGTTTAGGTTAATTGCTTGAGGATTAACCTGCATTTTAAAAAAACTTTTTATTTAAATTCAATTTAAGTAACATATACTGTATTCTTAGTTTTAGAGGTAGAATTCAGTCATTCACCAGTTGCATACAACACCTAGTACTCATCATATCATGTGCCTTCCTTAATACCCATCACCCAGTGACCCCATCCCCCCACCCATCTCTCTGCCAGCCATCCTCAGTTTTTTTCCCTAGAGTTAAGAGTCTCTTATGGTTTGCCTTCCTCTCTGATTTTGTCTTGTTTTATTTTTCCCTGCCTTCCCCATGTTCATGTTTTGTTTCTTAAATTCTACATGTGAGTGAAATCATACGGTATTTGTTTTTCTCTGATTGACTTACTTCACTTAACATAATACCCTCTAGTTCCATCCATGTTATTGCAAATGGCAAGATTTCATTCTTTCTGATGACTGAGTAATATTCATATCCCACATCTTCTTTATCCGTTCATCTGTCGTTGGACATTTGGGCTCTTTCCATATTGTGTACATTGCTGCTCTAAACATCGGGGTGCATGTGCCCCTTTTAATCAGTTTGTACCCTTTGGATAAATACCTAGTAGCGCAATTTGCTGGGCTGTAGGGTAGGTAGCTCTATTTTTTAACTCTCTGAGGAACCTCCACACTGTTTTCCAGAATGGCTGCACAAGTTTGCATTCCCACCAACAGTGTAGGAGGGTTCTCCTTTCTCCACATCCTCGCCAACATCTATTATATCCTGAGTTGTTCATTTTAGCCATTCTAACTGGTGTGACGTCAGAATAACCTGCATTTTATGAATACGTGAATTCAGGGGGTTGACAACTGGGAGTGCTGGCAGAGTTTCGCCCATCCCAGTGGAAGATAGACCATCATACAGCCTGGTGGAGCTCTGATCTTACTGGGCCGTACATCAGAACTCACTGGCTCACACAGAGGGGACTTGTTATTGACATAAACTAGATTGGGGGTTTTGTTTTCTGAAACCGTCTGTGAAGTTCATAATGGGATGAGTTACTATATTCACATTTGGGACTTCTTCAATTTTTATTTAGGCATATTTTGAAACTTCTGGTGAGGTTCCAACAAACTAGATGAACACAATCTGAAATAGGAAAGAATGTGGAAGAGAAGTATAACACATTATTATCTGCTTATCTGTGTAGTAATGAGTGATTTTTTAAAATTCTCATATGTGCTGTTTTCTTATATTTTTCTAATTCTTCAGTGTGCACAATTTTTTATAATACGAGCAAACAAATCAAGAACCATTTTAAATGCGACTAACCCACAGTGCTGACATGCATCTCTATTCTTCCCATAATAATACCTGTCATCAGTTAAAGATTGTTACACTATCCTCACTAAACTGTACCTATTTGTCCAATGAGAGATATTGTTTATTGGAAAATCATTGTATCTATTCTGTGATACAATCTGAAAAGCGTAAGCCTCATACACTCCCACCCTTTTACATTCTCCCTCATCACATTCCTTCTAAGTAGGGTAATGACCTTGCCTGATGTTAATTTTCATACCACCAGGTTGTGCTGAATTTACCTAAGACAGGAGAACAAAATGAGTAAAGAGGAAATGAAGAAAAAGTGAAGCAATTAAAAAGTCTTTTTAAAAAATCACAAACCAATCTTGAGCCCCTTTGAGGGCTACTGAATCGATGCTATTATCTCCCTTTTATTTTTTACTTTTACTTTTTTTTTAAAGATTGTATTTTTTTATTCATGAGAGACACAGAGAGAGAGGCAGAGACACAGGCAGAGGGAGAAGCAGGCTCCCTACAGGGAGCCAGATGCAGAACTCGATCCCAGGACTTAGGATCATGACCTGAGCCAAAGGCAGATGCTCAACCACTGAACCACCCAGGTGCCCCTATTATCTCCCTTTTAATAGAATAAATGGGAGGAGAAGCTTCCAGTCTCTGGCTACCTGAAAGACTGTGGATTGTGCCTGTCCTAAAGTTGTGACGATGGGAGCTCCACTCCATTTCTTTCTATTTTGTTTCCAGGAAGTGCATTTGTACCAGATAACTCTAGCATAACAAAGGTTACCCTAAAAGCTGGTCAATAATTTATATGAAAGAATTTGTGGAATTTTGTTGTTCCTTGATTTTCTTGTTGAAAGGGAGAACAAGCAAAAGCCCTAAAAGCATTTTGAAATGAATGTTACAGCAGGTTTCAACTTTCAAAACAACCACCACCATAATCTTGTGCGTTATAGGGCGATGTGTCGTGTGGTTTGGTCTGTGGCAAAGTTGTCAGAAGTCACTAGCCTGTGGCTTCATTGTTCTCTGCTAAAGAGGAACAGAAAGAATGAAATGAGCTGTGTGTGTGTGTGTGTGTGTGTGTGTGTGTCTGTATGTGTTTAAATTTTCTTGCTTGTTTTCACAGTTGATTTCCAGTCAGTGTAGTCATCCAACTTGGCCACAACCCATCCTTGTTTCTAGAAATGGGGTTAGCCCTCTCAAGGGTTTGCCATAAAATATAATGCAGCACATCTTTTGCTAGGCCTCTCTGGGTTGCTGTTATGAATAAATTCTTGCACATTTTATTCAGAGCTTTCAGATTTTCAGAGTGATTTTAGGGCTTCTATCTCACTAAGATGAGTTAATAAGGACATAAACTATTACACCTTCATCCCCCTTCCCTACTCTACCCCCCATTTAGCAAGTGAAAAAAAAAAACAAACAACCCAAAAGTTCTAGAACTTCTATAGGGTATTATTGGTTTGAGGGTCTTCTGGCAAATCCCCCCTTCTTTAATATCCTAGCATGCCTTCTGGGGGGAGGGGGCACACTGTCACCCAGATCCTCCCTGTCCCTGCCATGGCACAGTTTTGGGCACATGGCGTAGGCTGACCCAATAGGATTATCAGTCCTGGGACTTTGTATCTTGAGTGTGACCCAGAGACAAGGGAACAAGAGATATCAAATATTCCCAATTTCTGTCCTCCCATTCTCTTTCTTTCTCCCTCTCTCTGGGTTTCTTTCATTTAACTTAAAAAAATATATTTATAATGAAATTTAATTGACACACAGAGAAGTGCTATATTTAAAGTTTCACCAAGCATTTTTAAATGAACATGTATAATCACCATCTGAGTCAAGAAATAGTCCTTTGTCAACACCCCCAAGTTCCAGTTATACCCCATCCTGACTGCAATTCTCTCCTTCCCCAGGGTAAGAAGTAGCCTGATATCTATAGTAATACTCTCTTGCTAATCTTTAATTGTATTACCCAAAGATGAATCTATTAACATATAGTTTCATTTTACAAGTTTTTAAATTTTGAAATGAAATCACACAGTATGTATTTATTTGTAACTGGCTTCTTTCACTCAGCATTTCACCTGTGTGGTTGGGTGAAACTCTAGTTCATTTATTGTCATTGCTGTGTAGTATTCCATTGTGTGACTATAACACACTATGATCATTTTTTGTACTGCTGAAGGCTATCTGGGATGTTTAGGTTACTGCAAACAATGCAGGTATGCATAGTCTTGTGCACTCTATCCTGATACACACGAGCTCAGATCAAGCTAGGGTATCAGTGACTGGCAGTGGAATCAACAGATTCTAAGTGTTTTTTATCTTCATCCTTTCTACATAAAGCCAAAGAGTCTTCCAAAGTGGTGGTTCCAATTTACACTACTACCAGTAACAAATTATCTTCCCATCATGGTACATCCTCACCAACACTTGGACTCACCAGGTTTTAAAAAATGGATTGATCAAATAATTTCCACAATTTTCATTGTTCTGCCTTGGATAAAAATGAACCAGAATATTTTCCTCAAAGCCTTATGAGTGGCAGGGTAGTATAGTGGTAGGAGTGCAGACTTTGGATTCAGCTCATGTGAAAGTTACTTAACCTTTCTGTGCTTCATTGTTTTTCTTTTTTTGTTTTGTTTTTTTAATTTTTTTAATTTTTATTTATTTTATGATAGTCACACAGAGAGAGAGAAAGAGGCAGAGACATAGGCAGAGGGAGAAGCAGGCTCCATGCACCGGGAGCCCGACGTGGGATTCCATCCGGGGTCTCCAGAATCGCGCCCTGGGCCAAAGGCAGGCGCCAAACCGCTGCGCCACCCAGGGATCCCTGTTTTTCTCTTTTTGAAAAAAAGATTTATTATTTATTTTGGCAGGGGGGTGGGGAGACAGCGTGAGTAGGAGGAGGGGCAGAGAGAGGGAGAATCTCAAGCAGATTCCACGCTGAGTGTGGAGCCGGATTGGGGCTCAGTCTCACAACCCATGAGATCATGGCGTGACCAAAACCAAGAGTCAGATGCTTAACCAACTGGCCCACTTGGGTGCCCCTCTGTGCTCCATTTTTCAGGTCTGTCAAATTGGGTGATAATAATGCTCAACCTCATCCAATTATTGTAATGATTAAGTGACTTAATAAACATAAGGCCTTTAGAGTAGTACATGGCACATAATGAGTCCTGTATGTGCTCGTCATTGTTAGTATGAGAAAAGCAAAAGAATGTCTGGGATCAGGTATTGCTCAAGAGGAGATTGCTTAGAATCAGACCCATAAATACAGAGAACTCATTGATGGTTGTCATGGGGGAGAGAGTGGGGGCAATGGGCAAAATGGGTGAAAGGGCGTGAGTGGGAGATACAGTTTCCAGTTGTGAATGAATAAGTCACAAGTGTAAAATGTACAGCATAGGGAATATAGTCAGTGACACTGCAATAGCATTGTGTGGTGACACATGGCAGCTGCATTGTGGTGAGCACAGCGTAACCCATAGACTTGTCAAATCACTATGTTTCACACTCCAAACTAATGTTACATCATGTGTCAACTGTACTCAAATTTAAAAATTTAAAAAGAATAAAATGCTTATGTGTTGGAAGAAAATCAGGATTATCGAATTGTTCATTGATTTATCAGGTCAACCAACATTCAAAGGACTATGAGATCTGGAAGGAAGGGAAACAAGGTTTCGAGGGTCGAGTATGTGTTGCTCCCAGGCACCTTCATCCTGGCCAGCTCTCTGGCCTGCAAGGCTGGGAAAGGATGGAGCAGATGGAGGGAGGCAGAGGCCACCCAGTGTTCAGTGTAGCCTATGGTATCTGCTGCGATGGGACTGGATGCAGGGTTCCCTTTGGGGTCCTCCTCTTCCAGAGGCTGCTGTTGTTTGGGGTGGTGGACCTAGTCTTCAGTGGCACTCAGGTGGGTTTTCAATAGACCTCGCATCTCTCTTCTTATGAAATTATAACTCTTTAGAGATTAACTAGAGAACGAAGAGAAGCCCCTAGGTCTTAGTCAAAAACAGGTATCCTATATCATGCACACTGAAAGAAAAGAACATTTTACTCACTTGGAAAGAAACAAAGACCTTTTGCCCCAACATTTAGTAGTTGACACCAACAACAAGGGAGGGGCTCTGATCCCTGGCCATCGTGATGTCCAGGTGTACAACATAGTGATTCATCATTTCTGTGCATCACCATGACAAACCCAGCTCCCATTTGTCACCACACAGAGTTGCTACTATGATTAACTACATTCCTTATGCTGTACATTGTATCCCCATTAAATGAGCTACTACTTCTAAGATACTTAGAACAGTCTGACCATTTTTAATCCAATAAATATTACTATAGTTGAATATATATATATATGCTTAAAACTGCTAAAAATAGATTGCAGTCAGATAGAAATCTATGCAACTCTTAAAGTATTCTTATGGCATTGTGCTTTTCCTGCATGTTTAAAAAATACAGACTTACACATATGAGGGCCCCCTGGGTGGCGCAGTTAAATGACTCTTGGTTTCAGCTCAGGCTGTGATCTCAGGGTTGTGAGATGGAGACCCACGTTGGGCATCATGCTCAGCATGGAGTCTGCTTGAGACTCCCTCTCCTTCTCCCTCTGCCTCCCTGCTCATGCTGTCTCTTCTCTCTCTCTCTCTAAAAAAAAGAAAGAAAGAAAGAAAGAAATCTTTCACTTATTTCTTGGTTATTGAATATTATTCAGTTAGATGAAAGTGTGCCTATAGATTGGATAGACCAATTAAAACTTTGGTACTGGGAATTTGGGGCATATGGCTAGATTGTCAGATGTCATAATGGCATTTTTTTTGTCTATAAAATGCAATGAAATTACACTGAGAAAAACTGAAATGCTTTCCCTTATGATCTACTATTTAAGATTAAAGTAATTTGTAAAGCTATTACCTGGCTTTTATCATCAGTGTCTTTCACAAAGGCCATTTTTCCACAAAGAAACAAAGTTTTAATAGCCACTTTATCCAAGTGACTGCGTGAAATAAAACTCCAAATTACTAGGTGTTAGAACTTTGGGGTACCTTGCCAGTGCATTAGCAGGTCTCTTCACTAATGTCCCCAATTAATGAATATTCTTCAGTTCCTCTGAAAGTTATATTGACTGCCTGTGGCTCGCGGGGCTGTGGCCAGGCAGCTCTCTCATGGTTTTGTGTACCTCACACCTGGCTGAGTGTTTTGTTTAGTTTGCGTATTTCCAGAATTATTTGTGGCATTTGTATCTTTACTATAATCATGAGGTTCAATCTGATGTTTTGTAAACATGAAATACGATTTTGTTGTTGTTTTTCAAAGTAGACATTAGAGGCTTTGTAAAGACTTAATAACACTAAGTTATTGAGAGAGAGAGAGAGAGATGGTTTCTCCTCTCAATTTAAGGAGAAAGGTGGATACACGGACCAGCAACATCAAACCCGACCTGGTCGGGGCCATCATGGTTGATGCAGACAGAGGAGGAAACTGTTATACTTGAGAATGGTACATTGGAGCAAAGCAGGCTTCATGTTGGTAGTAGCCATTGAGATACGCTTCACAGCTTGAATAGGAGTTGGACAAATGGAAATATGGGAGAAAGGACATTCCAAATAGAGATAAAAGTCTGAGGAGAAAATAACAGAAGTGTGAGAGTCAAGAGGCTATTTGAAGGACTCATGTTGGTAGAAGATACTTAAATATATATATATATATGATTTTATTTATTTATTTATTTATTTATTTATTTATTTATTTATTTATTTATTTATTTATTTAACAGTGTGAGAGAGAATAAGCAGGTGGATCGGCAGGCAGAGGGAGAGGGAGGAGCAGACTCCCCACTGAGCAGGGAGCCCGATGCAGGACTCGATCCCAGGACCCCAGGATCATGACCTAAGCTGAAGGCAGACACTTCACCAAGTGAGCCACCCAGGTGCCCTGAACTTAAAATATTTTTGAAGAAAATTCAAAAGTGGCAGAAAGTCAGATTAGGGTCAGATTGTCAAGGGCTTTGAGGTAATGTGAAAAAGTTTAGAGCTCATTCTTGAGCTGGTAAGAAGTCATTCTAGGTTTTAACCGGAGAAGTGACTAGAACTTCAAAGTCGTAACAGGCTGTGACTAGGGATCAGCTGGGAAGGGGAAGAGAGAAAAATAGGGATCCAGGCATGTGGAAGCCTTACCAGAGGATTGGGACCAGGTGAGCTTCCTCTGAGCTAGGCCCATTATTCAGACGAGGCTCCTCTGCTGTGGTCCAAAGGCCACAGTAGCAGCTCTAGATCTCTTCTTCAAAGCCACCAGAACAGAGTGTCTCTGTCCCCACAGCCACACTGCTACTAGGAAAAGTAAAAGAAACGTAAATAGCTGATGAACAGTGAAAATGACAGCCTGCCCATTTGCGACGGGCAGATCCTTTAGATCAGATGAGAAGTTGCAGAAAAAATTAAATGGACAGAAGGGGATGGCTAGGAAATCTGGTCGGATTTGACAGTTGACGTGATATGTGGGGAATGGGGAGGGAGGAAAGGAGGGAGCAGAGACGATTTGGGAGGTGGGGGCCTGAACATTTGGGAGGATGGTGATGTCATCTATGGAGATAAGAAACACAGGCGGAGGAACAGGTTTGGGGCCAGATGAGTTTCGTTTGGGACCTGCGGAGCTTGCCATCCTGGCAGGCTCCCTCTGAAGAAAGGTTGACCAGGCAGATGGGAGAGCGGGTCTGTAGGAGGCACAATACCCTGCACACAGCTTCCTCATAAATGTTTATTAAATACGAAATAAACAAAGCTGAAACCAGTTTCCATGTTAGCATTCCCACGGTGCTATTTACTGGTTGGGTCCTTGCCGAAGTGAGGCTCGAATATATCCAACTTAAAAATAATTGCTCACCACTTCTGTGCCCTCCCATATGTTTCTCCTTCCAGTTACTAGTACAATTAAAAATAATAATAATAATTAAGATTTGGAGTGGGGGGAGAAAAAGCACCAAACACACTCTCCTCCTTGCCCTCATATTGTTAGTTACTAGAGAAGGATGATTTTGTAAACAGCATTTTCAATGGTGGGAATTAATGTACAGATTGGCAAGGGTCTTGAACTTGGCCTTGAGGTGAACATTTTTTTTTCCTGCCTCATTGTGCTATGGCTACTATAACCGTAGGTCTTTTATTCTTTTAGTTCAGGCTGCTTAAAAAAAAAAAAAGGCCTATGAACAACAGAAATTTACTTCTCACAGCTCTCTGTAGGCTGGAAGCTCCAGATTTGGGTGCCAGCATGGTCTGGTTCTGGTGAGAACCCTTTCCTAAGTTGCAGACTTCTTGTATCCTCACATGGCAGGAAGAGAGAGCTAGCTCTCTGGCCTCTTCTTGTCAAGGGTACTTAGTCCCATTCCTGAGGGCTCTACCCTCATGAGCTAATTACCTCCCCCCAAAACTCCACCCCACCCCCAAATACCATTACCCTGGAATGAGGGTTTCCACATACGGGTTTGAGGGGAACATAGATATTCAGTCCATGACACTTACCTCAAAGATTTTGTCTTGTCAGAATGTGTGAGATCATAGTTTCCCATTTGGGGTTCCAGAAATATGTATAATGTATGTGTGACTGTCCAAATACAGGAAGGTAGCCTGACTTCCTTTCTCTTGCCCTCAAGTCACACTCCCAGGGTGGGGTGTGAAAGCGTCTCCCACATAAGGGCGGTGGGAGGTACAGGCTTCCAGTTATAGGACGAATAAGTCACAGAACGAAAGGTACAGCACAGGGAATAGAGTCAACGGTATTATAATCAGGTTGCATGGTGACAGGTGGTAGCCACACTTGGGGCGAGCACAGCATAACATGTAGACTCATCCAATCGCCGTGTTGTACACCTGCAACTAACACAACGTTCTGTGTCAACTGTACCTCCATTACGAAAGAAGCAGCATCTCCGATGAAAAACTCTCTCACTTCAATTTGGAGGTAGTGCAGGCTGGCAAATTCCATTCTCAGACTGCGTTCCACAGATTCATGCCCTCCTGCCCCCCTTGCTCCTCTTGTTGGCTTATCGGTGTGTTTATCCCGTGCCCTGAAGTATCAACGTCTCAGAAGGCTGTCTGAGCTTTGCTCCCTGGGGGCTCTCTTTAAGTCTTTGCCCCTAGTTGTATCTCAAACGAAGCACATGTAGAATATGCTGGTGAAAAGCAGCTGTTGATCTCGTCAGGTCTTCTGTGAGATCACCACGTTGAATACTTATCTTGCTTCTGTTTGTCTTGTGTAGTGGGGCGGCGGCTTTGCCCAGACCAGTTAGAAGCTGAGATGATTTACAAGGTAGGGATAAACAATGTCACACATTTCTCCAAGAGTCAGAGAACCAAAGACTGACTCCGATGTGCTTTTTCTCAGCTGAACTCTGTTTGAAAGATTCTCCGCTAGCATTTCCTTTTAAGTCTGTTAAGAAAGAGTTTCTCTTTCACCCCTAACCCTACGTGTCCCAGCCAGGTGCCCAGAGCACCACAACAGGGGAATCTCTGACTCACCCTCGCAAAAAGTGAAGCTGCATAATAGAATATGTTCTTCTCTGACTAATTTCTTCTTCTCAACACATGTTGACTCATTAGAAATTGGGAGAAGAAATTTAGCAAAAGTCATTGGATTTTATAGCTTCCTTTGCAAAAAAAAAATTTTTTTTTCTTTATGACAAATTAATTGAATACTCAGTACCATATAATTCCACACCCATTTTAAGAGTACCTACTAGGAAAAAGGCATTGGAAAGTGCTTTCTTTGGAAGTCATAAAAATTAAGAAAACTAGGGGGAAGAAATCTTTGTAGCATGTTTTTATGGCTGCAAATAAAGTAACTTGGTAAGGTTGAGGGGGAGTCTTTGAAGAGAAATAGAGGTTAGATCTCAACTCAGGGGAGGACTTGAAAATGAACATGGGAGCACCGTGTGGCAGGAATTTCTCTCAACAGGTGTGGCATAGGTCTTTGCCCCTCAATGGTTTTGTTCAGATCGCTGCAGAAGGGAGGCATTCTTCAACTCAAAGGCAAAGTGTCTGGTCATTTGAGCCCTTTCCTTGTATTCTTAACTTGTTGTTTTGTTGCATTTTGCTTCCAAGACAGGACATGTGCTCCCAGGGATGGGGTTGGGGTGAGGTCAGGGTGTAGAAAATTTTCCCCGAGGGTCCACTCATCCCTGCAAGGTACGACTCAAATTCTACTTCTGCGAATCCTGCTCAAAGTCCCCCAGTAGTCTCTTCTTCCTCTTCAGGTGTTCTGGGAGGTTTCTTCCTTAATGTTTATTTCCATATAATAGACTATCCCTGAGATGGTGGTTTAAAGCAAAAACTTTTCACTGCTTGTTATTCTGTTGGTCTGGAATGTTAGCAGCGCTCAGCAGAGATGGCCCATCTCTGCTCTGTGTGGTGTTAGCTGGGGAAGACCCAAAGGCTTCCTACCATGTCTGGTACTTCAGCTGGAGTGGCTGGGATATCAGGAGGATGGCCCAGTCTCACTTTCCAGAAGGATAGTGGAACTTCTTTTCAGAGTAGCTCCCTCCAAAAGAGTGAAAATGGGAGCTTTCAGGTATCTGAAAGCCTAGGTCCTGAACTGACATAGTGGCACCTCTACTCTATGGCCTAGACCAAAACAAAACTCAGAGGGCAGCCTAGATAGGATGTGTTCCTAAGATAGATTCCAGGGAGGGGAGATATGCTTCCCCTCTTGGTGGGAGAGGTGGCATGCCCAGAAAGGGAGGAATGAACAGATGGCAGCCATCTTTACAGATAGTCAGCGTCCACCTCTTGTGCTCCATACGGGACCCTTGGTCCCAGTCTCTTGTTATTTATCTGCCTACCTGTAATTGTGTGAGCTTCTCAAAAGGTAAAGCCATGATCATACCCATTGTTGTGTCCTTCCCACAGTCAGGGAGGGCTCAAAGACGATTTGGATAAACCGAATAGATTTGTGAAAGGCCTGGGACGCAGTCGGGAAATAATCTTGGACAGACTGAATCAGCCCTGAAATCAGACGATGTGGCTTTGACTCCCAAATTTCACATTTTCCACAAGCCCTGCATGTGGCCTTTATTCTTTACTTCTGTTTCCTCAAGTGTAAACCGAGCTGATAGTTGACAGTCTGCAGATCAAGAGCGAACCAGGAATTGTTGGTGGAAGTGCCCTTCTGAGCCCATGGGCTGGGGTTGGGAAACGAGTCTCATTCTTGACTTTGGGTTTCAGGCCTCTTCGCTCTCCTCAAATGTTCGGACGCATTTTGACATCCTGACACATCTGAGGGAAAGAGGTTGCTTGGGAAGTGGTTAGAAGTAGAATAATGTTTTAAACACAGCCCAGGATAGAACGGTGTTAGAATAAATGCCATAATTGGCACTTAGCAGAGCTGCTGACAAAAGACACCCCTGCATTCTCATTAAGGCCCCAGGCACAAATGCACATGTGGATATCAAATTAAAGATCCAGCTGTGCCAGTGGCCACTGTTCTCAGGATTACCTCTCATACCCACAGCTGACTTATCTTTCAGAAAACTGCCTGTGATCTGCCCAGAGATTACTCTCGCAGACCACAATAACCAACGGACACACACTAGAGGACAGAAGCAAGCAAGGAGATGTCTAATAGAACAGCCTTGACATCATAAAGAGCAGAGAACCATCTATCCCCAGCTAATTCTACCTCAGGCAGTCTCTTGTGCAAAACCAAGGACGAACAGCAATCATCCACAGTTCTTACCATACTAGTCCTCAACCTCCTTGGTCCTGGCTCTGTTTTTATAAAGCTTACATTTCGTATTGCCTTTTCATTATCCTGAAATTAAATTCGTAAGTAAAATAGCTTACCTACAAGCACAATTTCAAAAACATCAATACAATGCTCTAACTTCATCTAAAGAGCAATGATGAGAGAAGTAATTTCTTCTTACATTATAGCCTGTAATATGTGTTTTGACATGCAAATACCTAGGTACAATGACACTTAAGAGAACCCCGAAGCAGTCGAATGCGCGCACCTGCTTACAATTCATAAGTTTTAAATTAAAATAATATTCAACTAGTCTTGTCCTACTTGAACTTTTTCACACTTTATTTTTTTTTTATTTTTTTCTTTTTCACACTTTAAAATAAAGGTTCTGTAAACACATATACGTGTGTCTGTATATATATAGAGAGAGACACATATGTGTGTGTATATGTGTGTATGTGTGTATAAATCACTGTGGATACTGCAGTTACAAGCACAAACTAAAATACATGCGTGGGATTTGTGACCACAAGTGGCATCAGTGATAGGAATTTCAAAATGGCACCGATCCTTGGAAAAGTTTTGAACAAAACTGAATTCTGTATTTCCTCAATTGACACGGTAATTTTCATCTGGAAAACTCAGCGCACATTCCAGCCATGCAAGACTAGTTGATGTTTATATGCTAACCCAAGTAAGGATCTACACTCCGATTATTATAAACAAGTTTTTCACTTACACAAATGTCTGGCTTCTTGAATTGAAAAGTCTGTGATGAGAAAATTCAGTGGAGGCAGAACAGTTGTTCATTGTATAGGACTCTTTGCAGCACATCTCAAGACAAATGGCATCTCTGATTCCGGCCAACTGAAAGCTGCTCAAATCAGAGGTCCCCAAAATCACTGTGATAAAACAAGGCCCCTGAAAATTTCCCAGCCCACCCCTCACAGTGCCAGATTCCACCAGTTTTGTGCAGTAATTTACAAAATGGCTCTTTCCAGTGATAGCGTTTTACTGGGTCATCACAATAACGGATACTGTTATTTGCATTTTTGCCCACAAGGAAATAGGCCCATCGATGTTCAGTGACTCACATATATCATAATTAATGATGTTAATGCATATCTTCTTGTACTTGGTTTACGATCTTGCCCCCATGCTTATGTTTACACCCAAACCAAAGCTTGTCGCCATCAGCTTGGTCATCTTTGCAGACTGTGTTCGGGGCTTGGGGAAGCAGCGCTGCCACAAGAAGGATTTACTGACACACAGCAGAGGGACATAGCTTCCGTGTCCCACTAGGACTTCTGGCTTTTCTTCATTTATTTTTCATCTAGTCCCTTCAGTTTTGCTCACCTGCTAGAAATGGTTGTGGATGCTCTGACCTAAGGGTGTGGTTTAAGGGGGAACAAAATGATAATGATTGCAAGATGCCTTGAGCTAATCAAATGAATTACATGATCTGATGCAGACTAAGTGCTTTGGAACAGTCTATAAGATTAGCTTCATAATTGTTAGCTATTACTACTGAAACATTGTGGGGGGGGGGAATGGGTTTGTGATCATGGTAGCAGAGGAAGTGGTGACTGGCTTTCTCAGGTGATTATCAACCTCTTTGTTTTGATCACCTAGTACTTGCAAGCCTTCATACTAGGGCATGCTTTGAGTTAGGACATGGTCATTGCCCCGAAGGACCAAGAATTCTTAGTTCTGCTGTGGGGAGGAAAAATGAACAACACATATGTGAGAAGTAGAAAGAGGGAGAAATACAGTATCATAAGGCATTAGGACTTCCACCTTTCAGTAATAGCAGGGATCAAAACAAGGGGAAATCGCATTCATCTAGAAATCAAGAAAAGTTGGGGTTGAATGATGATAAGTCGACAGTGAAACTAGAGCAGAGGCCAAAAGGGTGAAGGATCTTTGGAAGAAAGTACCATGTCAACCAAACCAACAGGCAGGTTTGAAAATGTGTTCACAGAGCTGGAACCTGCTAGAGCAGCTTCCCCAAAGGCGCTACACATGAGCATCACCTGAGGTGCTTTTAAAAAAGAACCTGATTCCTAAGCCCTAGCCCCACCCTACTGAGTGAGAACCTCCAAGGATGAGTCTAGAAACTTGTATTCTTTTGTAAACTTCTGAAACTCTGATGATCAGCCTGTTGTGGACCAGCTCAGTGGTTCTCAGAATGTGGTCCGCAGACCAGCAGCACCCTCAACTGTGTAAGAAATCCAGATTCTCAGGCCTCCTGAGCCAGAGGCTCTGAATTGTAACAAGCCCTGCAGGTGATGCTGAGGCACCTGCAGGTAGAGGGCAAAGAAGAAAAACATACCACGCTGTCAATTTCTTTCTTTTTTTTTTTTATAGGGTGAAGCAGATAGAGCCCTTTCCAGATTTTTCTTGGAGGCAGGCATAGCATTTCAAGGTATCCTCTGACATAACCAGACTTTTCTTTTTTTTTCCAGTTTTACTGAGAGATAATTGACATGTAGCATTGTATTAATCCAATGTTTTGACAGTAAGGGGTTAACAAATGTATGGGTGGGAAGAAACTGGAGATGTGGGCTCCACCTGTGGAGTGGAATGTTTTTGGGGAGTGTGGGCTCAGGAATCTCAGTAGTAAAAAATAGGGGAAAAATAAGGTGGAATCTTTCTTCTTCCTTCAAATTATAATAGTGACAAGCACAATGGCATCAACCATGTCAGTGACTTCCAACATATTTTTCTCAACATCTCATAACAGCCTGAGAGGTGGGCTCAAGTATGTGTTCTACCCATGGGAAAACACTCTCGGAGATTTTAAATGATTTGCCCAAGGTCACATGGTTAATAAGTAGCCGAGCTGAGATTTGAACCCAAGGATTTCTCACACCACACCACGCAGCTTCTCTCCCGATCTTTCTCCAGGCAGACAGTAGAACTGGCAGGGGATTTACAGACAATCTCCCACTTCCCTGCTGAGGTCAAAGGCCCAGAAATGTACACTGACTCACCCCGGGCAGGTCGGTGGTGGCTGAGGTGGGGGGCTCGGAGCCGGATGGGGGCCAGCCCAATACTTTTTGCAACATGAGGGTCCTTCCTAAGCTGCTGGGATACTTGTTACATAATGTTTAAATTTATGTAGGAATGTGACTAATCCACGTTTTTGGGTATTTGATCAGATGTAGAATATAAATGAGGAAAGCACTTAATTGAAAAACTCAAGCAATGGGAGGGCCGGAGAAGGCTGAGGTAACAGAACAACAATGAAATGCAGGCTGTATGGATGTTTTTAGAGTTATGGGTATGAACTTGTTTACTACATCTGCTGAGATCAATTCCATATTACAGCTAAACAATTGCAGAGCTTCATGGCATTCATGTGTGATTGAGTCGAGGATTTGGTAATTACTCATCTTTCCAACTGATAGCTTCATCTGTGAATCAAGTAAAAATGAAATGTTTGTTGTATTCCTACCTGCCTCCAAACAACTGCTTGTGTTGTTCAGCAAAGCGCAGTGATCAAAGCGGGCTGCTCATCATTTCAGATTTCCTCTTTTAAAAAGTCATTATTTAAAATTTATTCTTGCCACAGAAAAGATAGCAATGAGTCTAATTTTCCTTTCTTAAGAAACACCTGTCGTTTGAAGAAGTTCAAAGACTGAAAAAGGAAAATACATATTTTAAATACATATTTTAATCATAATTTGGTGTCCTCTCAATTATAATTATCTCAGAGCTCTGGTTTAAAAATGTAAAACATTCAGCTAATATAGGTGAAACAGATCTTTAAATGATGTTACTGACTCTTTTGTTTAATATATTATTATTCCAAATGATTCTAAATGTCAGACAATGATCATCCAAACTTAAAAATGTGATGTCTAGGTTGCTGCTTTTGACCTGAAATTTCAAAAGGCTAACAAATTAGAATAACCTGATTGTTGAAACAGATATACAGATTCCAGGTTGAAGTCCTTAGGTAGCTAAGAACTTGGCTGCCGTGATTTAACCATGTTCATGACAGCAGCTGACTCTCTTGGTAGCCTGTACACTATCTATTGCTGCATACCACCTCCTTGCTCTGCTCTCCTCCTCCAGTAAGAACCTCATTAAAAAAAAAAAAAAAGAAAAGATTTATTTATTTGAGAGAAAGAGAGAAAGTGGGAGGAAAAGCAGAGAAAGAGAAAAACTCAAGCGGACTCCAAGCTGAGCATGGAGCCCAACACAGGCCTCGATCTCACAACACTGAGATTGGACCTGGGCCGAAACCAAGAGTCAGAGGCTTACCCTACTATGCCACCCAGGTGCCCCAAGAACCTCATTTTTATTCCAGTATACTCCCTCCTCGGTATGGCCATAGGGCAGGGAGTGGGTCTGGGTTGGGTTCACCCAATCATATCGGTCCCATTCAACTTACAATGGGCTGAAGACTTGGTCAGGTGATGGAATTCTGGCCTTCACAACATGAGGGCAAGTGTGTCGGGAGGACTTTTAGAAATGCTATCTGTCTCCACTCTTTGAAAAAGAAAGGAAGATGTGGCTTACTTTCTGCCTCTGGATGTTATGGCCCTGAGGAGAAGGATCGAGACATAAGAGAATGACAGGGAATCAGAACCTGGCCCGATCCTGCTGCACCTGAAGACAACTCCGTGTACTCCCTGCTTAGTGAGGAAATGAGTTTCTTTATTTTCCAAAACAGTAGCCCTTACACTTGAACACTCCACAGAATTGCCACGGATTGTTGGGCCCCATCCTAGGGTTTTGGATTCCAGGTGCCCAGGGTACGAGTGAGAATCTGCATTTCTAATTTCTAACAAGGTCCCAGGTTCTGCCCATACCGTGGGTCCATGGATTGTACTTTGATCATCATGGCTCTAAAAAGTCAATTTCAGCAAGAGTTTCAATTAGTTGCAGCTAAAAACATCCTAATTTATAGGCATAGGTGCTGAGGAACATAGGAAGCTATAAAGGCCTCCTGGCTTCCAATCTCTAAGCCTGATTTGTGTGAAGCTACCCAGAAAGAAACCTCCTATCCTGCCTGTCCCTTCCATCACATCAACAAAGGGAATCTGTAAAAGCAAGTTGATCAAAATCTTAAAATATAAGGGGTTTCTAGACTAAAGAGCCCAGGCCTTTAGACCAGTCCCGAACTTAGAGCAACTCAGTGCTGTGTGAATTTATAAATAACTTAGATTTTCTAAGTTTTCTGATTTGTAAATGGGAATCAAGACTTTTTGCTGCAGGCTGTGAGCATTACATGAGACAGCAGGTGAAATGCTTTTAGCCTAGCACCTGATACATGCTAGATTCTCTCTCTCTGTATATATATGTATGTCTACATATGTAATGTTTCCTAATTGACTTCCTAACTGAAGTACAAACATCGAATAAAAAAAAATAGAAAGTCCTCATTATCCACAACTCTGTTATCTACAACCCGGTGTTTCCCAGATTATCTATGGAAACAAGAGTCTTCATAATGTAAAAATATTTACCAATGAATTGCCCACTTAGAATTTTAACACTCACTCAGACATCTCTCCCCGCTAAAGGGTAGTGTCTATTTCTACCCATCCAACCCGATATTGGTAGATGACTCTTCACCAGATTGTAAATTGTGAATATCTGCTGATAAAAATCAGCTGTAAATTGAGGTTGCAGATCTCGTAACTGGAACAAGATTTCGTGAAGTTAATTAAAGTGATGTTGAAAAAGTAATCATGTCACACTCAAAGTCCCTGACAAATGAGAGTCTGGCAGAAGGCAACCAGTGAAAATTTCAAAGTGAACATCTGGAATTTTGATGCAAGAGAGCCTCTTTAAGAGAATGGCTTGAATATCAGGTTTAAGGGGAGCTCTTGGTAAAAGCAACATTTTCACACAGGGATTCCCTCCAAGATCATGTAGAAAAGATAAATAGAAACAAAGAATGCCCCATTGTTAGATCAAATTATTTTCTCATTAAGATGACATCAGATGAAATAATCAGCCTTTACTCCACTTTTGGAACAAGAAGTGGACAATTGATATTACAATCTAAATCTTGCTAAATATAAAGATAAATATATTTTCAGAATTTTTATATCATTTTTCAAGGTAAAATTGCATTTGAACAACCCCCCGCCATTTACTTTGAAAATCTGGATCTCTAGTATAAGTGAATTCACTTTAAAATATTGAGGAAAACAAAAATCAAGACAATAATGTTATGTTGTTTCTTATAATACCTAAACTCTCCTCAGGAAAAACTGACAACTGCTTTCTGATAGCTACTCTTTTCCCACAGTTACAGAAGCCTGGGCCAGTGCTGTCCAGATAAATGTTTTCCTGCCTTCTTTGAATCTGTATCTGGTGGATGAGATGTAGTGAAAATGTTTTGTGAGTGTTCTGGTAAAGCTGCATAAAAAGCAAGAGGTGTACTTTTTTTTCTTTTCTTCCTCCTTTCAGCTGTCTGGGATGAGGGCAGGAGCTACAGCAGCCATTTAGGGCCATGAAGTAATGGCACATACTGCAGCTGGTGGGATAGAAAGCTAGACATCTGGGTCCCTGACATGAGCACAGAGCTTCCATACCAGTCTTATGTCTATTTTTGAATTTCTTTATATGATGGACATATAGTTATTCCATTAAGACTATTTCACCTGGGGTTTTTTTGATATGTGCATCAGAATTATATCTAATATACCTTGTAATATTTGTTGGAGATCTAATATTGATTCTGGAAGTGTGGTTTTACTCACCGCTTTAGACTATAATGATATGGGGTATGGATCAGCAATGTGTGGAGAGGCAGGGAGAAAAAAAGCCTCAGGTTCAATGTTAGGTAAAATTAAAGGCAAAGTAGTCATATTCAGTTGTTTCCTATCTGAGTTAGCTCTGAGTAGAAATGTACTCAGTAGGCTGCGTTTGTAGATTACTCACATCTGATGTTGTTATGTTGAGTCTACAGTGTTTGAGCAAGAAGAGCCTTTGTGATGAGCTCCATTTATTTCAGGAGGCCCCCCATATGACATCCCCATGAAATGGTGCCCCTGTGGAAGCACTCTGGTAAGAGAGCCCCAGAGGCATAGACAGCCCGTGCAATTGATGGGAAGGACTCCCTCTGTTAATTTTGGATCTGTCTATTCAGAGCATCTCCCTACTAGGTTATGGTTCTGCAAAGCCTCCGACCTTCCTCTTCGTAGCCCTTTGGGTTAGGAAAGAAAGTTAAGATATTGCCTTAACATCTTCCCAGTGTTAGGCTAAACAGCCCCGGTTCTTCCGATTACTCTTCTTTTGAGGTACTTCTAGCCTCTCACCCTCCTTCCTGTTTGCTCATTGATGCATCCTGAACTGTCAGCAGTCCTCTTTGCAGAAACCCATTTCATCATGCTGTGCCTTACCAGAAACAGAGAGTCATCATCTGCTATAATTACACTTGTTATAGTTGGTGGTTACAATGCAGCCTTTTCTTCACAAAACAGAAGCATACAAGGTTCTCTTCATCTTGCCTTAAAGACCCTTAAAACATTGAATCACAGGGGCACCTGGGTGGCTCAGCAGTTGAGCATCTGCCTTCAGCTCAGGGTGTGATCCCGGGGTCCTGGGATCAAGCCCCACATTGGGCTCCCCAAGTGGAGCCTGCTTCTGTCTCTGTGTCTCTCATGAATAAATAGGTGAAATCTTTAAAAAACAAACAAAAAAACCATTGAATCTCTATCAAATGAGAGGTATGGAAACACC
This sequence comes from Nyctereutes procyonoides, assembly GCF_905146905.1. Lineage (NCBI taxonomy): Eukaryota > Metazoa > Chordata > Mammalia > Carnivora > Canidae > Nyctereutes > Nyctereutes procyonoides. The sequence continues at coordinate 58,671,586 of NW_026575146.1, read as the reverse complement.
CTCCAAAATGAGAACAAACAAGAAAATTGACTTTTGAAATGAGATAGACATGTGGGTTTTAAAAATAGATCACATGCTCCATTCTGCCTGTGACCTGTTGGGCCCAATAACATGTTTGTTGACTGACTGATAATTTTCTGGGGGTGGAGAAAAGGGAGCATAACTGGTGTATCTGAGGATAAGGAAATCAACCATCATCGGAGGACATAATGAAGAAACAAATAAGAAAAATTGGACTAAGCCAGTATTTCTTATTCCTCCTGAAACACACACACACACACACACACACACACACACACACACACACAGCTGGTAAAGCCTTTTGTGCTAGCAGTTTTTTTCCATTGTCTTAATATAAGAAGCCATGGGCAGCTCGGGCTGTCTTATCTTTTTCACAGATACCTGGCTCCCCTTGGTCCTGGGATTAAATCCCTTGATCACTGTCTTAGCCTTCAGCCATCAGATCCCCATCGACAGTATAAATGTCACTTTGAAATAACTGTCCCTGCTATTTAGTTTGAGGATGCTTGAAAAAGTAGTACTTTTGCAGGAGCTGATGTTGAGTTATATGATTCCACATAAAATAGCACAGGGGCTGGTGGACAAGTCCTGCTCCTTAAGGACTTTCAAGTTAATCTCTTAAGCTAGACTTTGTGCCAAGAGAAAATAAAAGAGCAACCAGTCTTCCCTTGGGACCCTTCCCTCCCCATCCCGCTTCTTCATGATCATAACTCCATGTTCGGTCAGGAAATTAACATGTCATAGGTGGTGGTTTTGTAACTTGGAAACCAGGCACTGTGCTGTTGTACATTTTGCCAAAATGTGTGTTGCGGATGGGCGTGAAGATGTCCAAAGCTTCGGGATTCTCAGTGGGCTGTGCCAAACCAGGTTCCCTCACTTTGTATCAGCTCTCAGATCTCTCCCTGACAAGACTTAGCAAGTCATTTTCTTTTGTTGACACCACTGTGGTCCCCGTGTGTCCCATAGTCTTTTTATTTCATCATTGCCAAGCCCATGAGAAGACGGCTGGCAGCTCTGGGAGTTGAGAGCCCATGTGCTACCTCAAGGCCTGGGTCTCCTCCGAGTGCTCAGAGCTGGCGTCATCAACCATGCCATCCATCATGTTTGACCCCCTCTCCTTCGTTCCATGGTCTTGATTGCCTCATTAAACACTCTTACTCTGTTAGATATTTTGAATTGTAAGTCCTCTCCACATTTTAGTTGGAAAGAGGCAGAATGCAACAGGATGAAGTGAATGGGTCCATTTTTGTCACCAGATGGCTTGATGTGGTATTTATTCACCTTCTCTGAGGCTCAGTTTGCAAACAAGTGAGAGAAAAGGATTGGATGAGATTTTGAGGTCACCTCAGGCCCTCCACATTCAACAGTCGGGTGACTTTTGACCGTAATATTGCATTTAAAATAGAGCGTGAAGGGAATACAGATCAAACATTCCCACGTGAATAACGAGACTGTTTTTCTGCCTGTTTGGAAGCAGGAGGAAGGGTATGTGCAGCCACCATTGATTCTTAAGTAGGAGCAATGCAGTCCTGGGTGAGAATTCTCTAAGCTGAATCCACTCCTCATTGTGGTAGAAGCCTGTCTCACTTTTGAGCTCTTACATGATGTACTTTGGTTTATTCAGAGGGCACAGGTAAAGAAATAATCAAATTGGCTTCGTGCTAAAGACATTTAAGGGTGTCCTCACAGAAAAACTGAGATAAGGAGTTTGAGGGGCTTATAAGGAGGCCTTGAATGCAGGCATCATCAGGACCATGAAGACCTGTGGGGCTCTTGTCTCTCATTCCAGAGCCACAATCTTTCTCTGAAGACTTCCATTAGTTACTTGTTCACGGGGCAAAAAAAGTCCCAGGGAATCATGTTAACGTGTTCTTCTGTTGACCCATTCTGGCCCTCTAGGAACCTACTTCCTAAGTGAAATTGAATAAGCGGGAGTCATGACTCATCGCCTTCTAAACACACAATGTAGTTCATGGATCTAGAAAACAGTAGTTGGGCAATCCTTACATTTTCTGACTTTGAAAAATGGAAGCAATGATTATTTTTAAAAAAGAAAGAAAGAATCAGATCCCACGTTTCCTCTTTCTCTTTTTTAATATGTTGGTTCTGTTAGAAAAGGCATTTCCATCCTGGGTCTCACCTATTTTCCCGCTGAAGGGTGTTGGGTAGAGGTCTATAAAGAGGCTCCGATGGGAGCTGAGGAGTGGGGGAGGGTCCGGGGTGGTGGGGAGACAGAAGAGCAAGCTGCATTTCTCGATCTACGACTCTAAAGATTTCAGGGCCTCCTGAGTGTACAGTGTACATGTAAGAATCAACAAGTAGACAAAGAAAATCCAGACCTTCGATGACCCCTGGTGAATAAACTAAGCACTGCATGGAAATGCAGCTAGAACGGCAGACTTGCTTTGCAGGCGAGCCCCCTGGATCGCTCCTCTCTGGCAAGTAAGGCAAAGGGTTTCTCCGCCCCAAGGGCCTGTTTCACTTACATTAGACATGCATTCGAGACTTGCAACACCTATGCCCCTCTCACCACACCTGACAATGGTGTTCTCTGCCCGTAGACTAAGAAATGTGTGTGCATCTGCTTCATGTCTGTGCTATGACCCTTTAGATGCCAACCGGTCTTATTTATGGAATTCAGGAAATAAGGTTCTGTAACTTTGTTTTACTCTAAGTGTGGGTTTAGTATTGTTTTATGGGAGAGTTGTGGAAAATAAACCAACCTTTTTAGGTAACCCAAATTTAAAACCAGAGTTTAGAGGCACATCACTTAAGTTTGTTGGATCCTGAAATACCGGCTGAAATACTCTTCTGTGCAGCAAAAAAAAAAAAAAAAAAAAAAAAAAAAAAGTCTGCATTTTTGTTAACAGCTGTGGGTGACCAGCATGTGGTACGGGTGAGCCAGAAAGCAAGGCTGCATTTTGTCAAGCTTGCAGGAGAGGAAAGAAATATGTTACTGTAAGAGATAAGGGGGTTGGGGAGAGCAAGTGTTTTTGGTGCAAGCCTAGATATCCCGTTAGAAATGTGGTGACGCCAAGAGGCTATTTGTACTCAACCAGGGGGGAACCCTCCTAACCGTTATCATCAGGTAAAATATTCAACAGTTTATACTGTTAATACAAATTAGCTTGTCCTGTGTGAACCATATCCATTGGCTTTTAAGTTTTTGTTGGGTGAACCCGAGATATTGTTGACATCTCCAAGATTGGTATACACGGATCATTGAATTGTTGATTTTATTTCCTCTTTCTTCCCCCTTTTGAATCACTGCAGACTAGAAAATGCATTTATTTCTTTAAAAAAAAATAAACTAAATGAGGATTTTAAAATAAGAAGTATATATTCCAAACGTTCACTTCAAGCCTTGTGGGTAGCCAACCTTACCTCTTCACTGGGATTGTAGGAGCAATCATCGAAAACTATGGGATCTTTCCTATAGCCGTCTGAGGTAGTCCTCACCTTCTGGAGGAGGCTGGCACTTAGAGAATTTCATCAACTTGCCAGACATCTAAAATTTCAAAGGTGGAAAGATTCTCAGAAGTCACCGAGTGTAGTCCTCTGCCACCTGCTCCATTTGCAAACGAGCAAATTGAAACCTGGAAGTGGGTGACATTTCTGATGCAGAGCCAGGCACAGGGATCTGTTGCCCCCAGCCCATCCTCCCATGCTTTGTGTCACTTTGCCTTCCTCAGGACAGGCTGAACATGCTGTGTCTTTGCAGGCAGGACCACATCACCTGTGGGAATAGGAGACAAAAATTAAATTAAAATTAAAAGTGAGTGTGGGGAGGGAATATGATGAAGCATTAATAAGAATTGGAGAAACAGCCCAATTTGGAGATATATATCTATATATATATATTTTTTTTAATTTTTATTTATTTATGATAGTCACACACACACAGAGAGAGAGAGAGAGAGAGAGGCGGAGACATAGGCAGAGGGAGAAGCAGGCTCCATGCACTGGGAGCCCGACATGGGATTCGATCCTGGGTCTCCAGGATCGCACCCTGGGCCAAAGGCAGGCGCCAAACCGCTGTGCCACCCAGGGATCCCTGGAGATATATTTTTTTATCATTCTTCTAGTATATTTTTCAGATGAGAGAAAATGTCTTCATCTCAAAATCAATGTTTATTATTTCATTATGTTTTGATGAGGAGTTCTATTACATAGATAACATTATAATTCAAAAGGTTTGTCATAAAACAATTTTGGGTATGATCGTGGTGTATGTTAGACTGTATGGATGAAGGAGAGAAAACATGGATTTATATGTTACATGTCTCAATAGTTTAACAGGTTTCCTGAGACGTTTTATCCCAGTGTGATGCATTCTGAAATCTTTGCATCATATACTTGAAGTCTGCTCATCCCTCATGTTTATATGAAGTTCGTATTTTGATTGAATGAATGTGGCATTAAAAAGGCTCTCCCTGGGGTGCCTGAGTGGCTCAGGTGGTTAAGCATCTGCCTTCGACTCAGGTCATGATCTCAGGGTCCGGGGATCAAGCCCCACATCACACTCCCTGCTCGTCTGCTTCTCCCTCTCCCTCTGCTGCTCCCCCTGTTTGTGCTCTCTCTCCCTGTCAAATAAATAAGTAAAAAATCTTAAAAAAAAAAAAAGCTCTCCCTGCATATGTCAACAGGCCACTGAATCAGAAAAGTAGCTTTGCATAAAACATTGGAAAATACGGCCAAAATGCCTTCAAACTAAAGGTCACGCGTGCTAAGTCCCAAATATAGCATGAGTCCAGCCACCCAGACTCAAGGAATCCTTCCTTTAAAAGATCTGCTGGACACAGTATGAGGTTCTTAGTCATAGAGTGTTGATAATCCCAGAGGCTAGGTATGTCATAAAACCCCTTGTAGCTATCAGCTTGTGTCCCATTTCTCAATCCCTTGAACCAACACAGATTTCTTACCAGAGGCAGCAGAGCTTACTGGGGAGAGTGTTGGGCACCTGAAGACTTGACTTTGTGTCCAAACTCCGCTCTGTCTAGTTGTGCAACCTTGGGTAGATTATTTAACCTCATGAACTCAACAGGGGGGCTAAGGAAGATTGGTTCTGTCCTATTTTGTGGCTCCAGCCTGTGGTTGTTCCGGATCCGGTTGTAGGACAATGATGGGGGAGCCCCAGCTCGGGAATGTGAGCTAGACCTCGCTGCAGAGCCCACTATAATGTTGAAGCAAGAGCATCTCCACGGGGGTGGCCAAGCATCCCCTGGACTGGGTGGGACCCGTGTTCAGTGACCCATTGTGTACCACTGGCTGAAACCTGGCACCTAGAGACTGAAGGACTTTCAAGTCTTTCCTTTGTCTAAAAAATGCCTTTGAGGTGCTTGGACATTATGTGTGGGTATGTGGCGCGGCAAGGGGCTTGGGTATGCATCAAATGACTGATCCTAGATTTTCTTCTTAAAAGGGCAGCTTTGGGGGTCGAAGCATTGATGTGGAGAAATAATGCTAACTTGAGCAGATTAGCAGAGGCTTAGATTTCTTGCATATTGTACTGCTAATGAAAGTTAATAATTTTACTGACAATCCAATAAATTTGAAAACAAGCTCTTCTCACATTAAAACAAACACCCAAACAAGCAAAACCTGACACAGAGAAAGGTGACATGAGGACTGCATGGGAATCTGGGTTGGGAGGCTCCTTTTCCTATTTCACGCATATCACATGTCCCTTCCCCTCTCTGAATGCCCACTTAATTCCATGACAGCTTTTGCTAGTTCATGTGAGTTCTGCGGGTGAAGCCAGAAAAGAGGTCGCAAAATTTGGGTTTAATCACAAATGCAAGTAGATAAAAGGTATTATTCCTGATGTGATAAAAGATTCTAGAACCACACAAATGGGAGAAAACACTCATCAGGTGTCCAGCAAATATTTATTCAGTGTTACCTTAAATTTCCTACAATGAAGTCCATGCAGTCTGCTGGATCCCCTTCCACCAGCCATTTGAGCTCTGGCAATTCAGAATTAATGATCTTTGTTTTATGCTGTTTCATACCTGTATTCCTTGACATGAACTCCTATCCATCCTTCAAGACCTGGCTCAAATGCCTTTTGTCACCTGCCTTTGCCTAAGGAGGCTTGATTAATCGCCATGTTTCCTGCATATGCCACGTTGCATTCTAATTATTTGTAAACAGATTTTTTTATAACCATCCAGACTGTAAATTCCAAAGGGCAGTCATGATGTTATTTGTTGTTCAGTGCCAGTTCTGGGAACACAATAGATTTGTAAGCCCCTCCCCCTCTTTTTTTTTTAATGAATAAGTGAACATTTGCATGCATAAATCCTAAGCATATGTCAAAAGGGTGGTAGATTGAGCTACAAAAATGAAGAGATGGCCTTTATCCTCAAAGAGATTATAATCATGGGGAGGAAACAAATATGTTAACCTTACCTCCACTTTAAGACAGGCTTCTAAGAATTGTACCAGAGATGGGAAGTACAATGGCAACATGTGTGCCTAGCAGTAAAATAAAACTTTGTTGAAAGAATAATGAAGGGAATAAATATTTACTGAATTAATAACAAAAGAAAGAAAACAATGATGAGAGTTATTATAAGAGAACAAGGCTGGTGGAGGAGATAGTATTTATGCTAGAGTTTAAAAGGTGAGCAGTGGTAGAGATGGAAAAGGCTGCATGGTTGCATGGGTGAAAGCAGAGCCACGACCACATGATTTGTTGGAGGAATGACAGGCGATCCAGTTTGGTTGGAACATAGTGAATACAGGAAAGGATGTGAGAAATCTGACAGTCTGTCTACACTGGGAGCACTATGAAAACCTTGGAGTTTATAGAGGTAGTAATGGGGAGCTATTGAAGATTTCAGAGGAGGTGAGTGAGGTGGTATATTAGTACATGCCTTGTGTGAGGATTAAATGAGATTATATACAGAAAATGCTTGGAACAGTGATCAATAGACATTCAGTACTCAGTGTGAGTTATTATAGTTGGATATTATCTGGAAGAAGAAATAAGGGAGGAAGAGATTGAAATCAAGGCCAAAATCAAGATACAACAATTGTTTAGATAAAAGATAACCAAGTCCCAAATTTAGAAAGAAACAGTAGACATGAAAATGATGATATTCAAATGACATTTTAAAGGTAAAATGGAAATAAGTTCATCACCAGTTGGTGAACCAAGAGGAGTCAAGTGTGTAGGGGAAGAGCTATGTTACAGAAATAATGAAACCAGAGGAAAGGGGTGAGGGACACTGGAAGGCAGGTTATGGTATGTGTTCTGTATATTGAGTTTGCTGGATCCTTGGGACTCAAAGATATCTACAAACCTGTTAGCTCTATGGATCTGAGGTCTAATAAGGAAGTGTAAACAAGCAACATGAATTTGTGGATCATCAGCACAGATGTGATGGTTGTCACAATGCAAATGATTTTAAATGACCCCCTCACCCCCTCCAAAAAAGAAAGTGTAGAGAAAGAAGCATAATGAGCACAGAACATTTGTGACTGCTGATTTTTACTAGGGGTTCACTTAAGGCCTAATAAATGTGACTTTCGATGTATCTTCCTCACCAGTCATGCTGTTTTGAGTGCCAGTCAATGCTGTTGAGTGTGGGAGAAACAGGACACAGGGCACAGCAACATAAATATGTTGATACATACATATGAGACAATATAACTCATAATAACCTTCTTATCACACACACAAAAATACAAGTGCTTTATTTTTTTTTAAGATTTTATTTATTCATGAGAGATAGAGTGATGTAGAGACATAGGCAGAGGGAGAAGGAGGCTCCCTGCAGGTAGCCCGATGCCCAGGACCCCAGGATCATGACCTGAATTGAAGGCAAATGCTCAACTGCTGAGGCACCCAGGTGCCCCTACAGGTGCTTTAAAAGTGTACTACTGGCATCATCATGATGTGCATCAAATTAGGGAAGTGCTTCCTCTTTGCAAGCAAGCTTTATTTTGGCTGTCCTTTGATCTGCCATGGTGTGGAGAGCCCCCTTTGTCTACATGCTCCATGGCTCTCACTGTTAGACAGTCCGTTGGGAAAGGCTGTGGTAAGACTTGACAATTCTATAGCTCTCTGCAGCTCATAAAACTCTCACAGGATTCTCTCACAACTTCGTGAGGCAGGCTGTCACTATTCCCATTTTAAAGATACAAAAATTGAGTTCAAGGTGTGCCATAACTCAGTGATGACATGGAGAGGAAGCGTCTGTGTCACTGGGATTTTATAAACCAGACGTGACCACAGGCTGTGGGGTGGTCATGTCCCTCAGTCTGGGGGGAACACATGGTCGTTGGTGGTTCCTGTCTCTTTCATTTTATTCTTCATTCCTCATCCTCCATTTCCAATCCTTTTATTATCACAAAATACCTACTCTTGTGTATATGTAACCTAATGCTGAGTGAAAAAAGTAAAAACTGGAATGAGATGTATGAAATAATAATATGTATATTCATTTTTAATACATCCACAGAAACATTCTATGTATTATTTATGGATAAGTTTATATGCATGTAGGGTGGGGGTAGGGACAAAAATATAAAACCCCTTTTTCTCCTAGGAAGCTTCTGGGAATTTCATTTTCCAGAACAGAAATCTTAAGGTGTAGAGGGCATGGGCTGTCAGACTTCAGCGTGAATCAGAAGCTCCCGAGGGCTTGTAAAAATGCAGATGGCTGGGTCCCACACCAGAGGTTCTGATTAAGTAAATCTAACGGTGGAGTCTGATAGTTTGCATTTCTAACAAGTTCCCAGGTTCTGCTGTGGCTGCTGACCTGGGACCTAGTTACAGGGAATGGGGAAAGCCTAGGGCAAGGCATGCAATCCGGGGGTATTTTCACCATACGCACCCCCAGCCAGACTTTTCATCACCCCACAGCCCCGGCTTCCATTTCAAGTACCTTTCTGTTTTGTTTTTATTTTCTTCTCTATTGTTAGTTTATTTCCTTCAATTTCTATTTCCTTCCTCCAGCTCTGCCTGTAGTTTGGTGATGCGGATGATGAAGAAGTGATAGTCACTCTTGTGTAGAGCTTTGGCTCTGCCACTTACCAATTAAAATCTGAGCAAGTTACTTAATTCCCAGTGCATTAGTATCCTCATATATCAGGACAAGAAACAAAACCAAAAACAAACCTGCTAAATTATCTTGCACTTTATTCAATAATTTTATTTGTGGGAATATTGGTATTGCAATTTGAACTATTACATAAATATAATAGGATAAAGCAAATAATTTATTAAGAGGAAAGATGTTCTAAATAAGAGAAAACAAGTATAAAATCATGTAAATTAAGCAAAAACTCTAAATTATTTAGTGAGAATTGAAAATATCATTATTAATCCATGTTATTTAAAAAAATCCATTTCCTAGACCTGACCACTGAGAGGGCCTAGATTAGAAGCAATGACATCACAGCAGTAATAAGCATCCCTGGTGACTACATTTTGGTTTCTAAATACTATTTCCTACTAAAAGGAATCAGAGCTCCTTTAAGAACCATGTGATGTCTGGTCTGTGGCAGTGATTGAATGCGGTGAGCCTCAAAGCTATGAAGTATTTAAAGATTAATGGAATAATGTCAGAAGGAGCCAGATTTAAGGGGCTCCCATAGGCCAAATTGGGGACAATTAGAACATCAGAAAGAATAATAATCAATGGTCTATTAGAGATATTTTTTTTAATTTTTATTTATTTATGATAGTCACAGAGAGAGAGAGAGGCAGAGACACAGGCAGAGGGAGAAGCAGGCTCCATGCACTGGGAGCCGGAGGTGGGATCCGATCCCGGGTCTCCAGGATCACGCCCTGGGCCAAAGGCAGGCGCCAAACCGCTGCGCCACCCAGGGATCCCCTATTAGAGATATTTAAATACGGATTAGATATTAGGAAATTATATTTTTAGGTGTGCTAATGGTCTCAGGTTATGCAGGGAATTTAGAAATGGATGCTAAAATATTTATGGGTGACGTGTTACAATGTCTATAATTTTTGAGTACCTTGGCCAAAAGTCATCTAGGTAGATAAAACAAATATGCCCACTGTTTAAAATTGTGATCATGGATAGTGAGTAATCTGGGTGTTCATTTTTCTAATTTTCTGTATATTTGAGATTTTTTTACAATGTAAAAAATTTCAAACGTAAAAATATTTTTAGTTTATATTATAGATGTGACATATATTTTAATGTGTGTGCATGTATGTGTGCACGGCACCTTCCACAACTTTTAGATGTTTAAAAATATTAGTTCCCTTTCTTAGACTAAAAAAAGCAGAAGGAAAAAAACAACCCTTGCCTTGGCTCAGTTTAAATTCTTTTTTTAGAATGAAGCGAAGTTTAAACAAACACACACATAAATAAATAAACAAGCAAACAAACTTCTCACCCCACACTCGCTACCACCCTATTCCTCTAATTGATTTACTTGGCTTCCCTTTGTTGTATCAACAGAGAGAGCCTTGAGTTTTTCATTCATTCTGGATAGTGCCAAAGATTTTTTGCACTTATTCAAATCATAAGGTCAGAAAGAGAGAAAGTGGGAGAGAGAGCATGCTATGGGAAGACAGATGGAGTGGGGAGGAGGTATGAGACAGATGGGTCTCTTTCAGAACAAGCCATGTAGCCATAATAATAAAACTGTAAACACAATTCGAGGAGAATGGTTAAAATACTAAGAGCTTGACTGCCCAACTTGCTAGAAATACAACCAGAGGTGACCTGTGCTCACCCTAACCTGCCTAAAATCAGAAGAGAGTTTCTCTCCTCTTAATGGAAGGCTGCCATGGCATATGTGTATATAAAGGCAGGCCAAGATCATTCAAGTATTAATTCCCATCTAGGTCAAGGAATACATAATCAGTTACTCATTCAACAGATATTTATTAAGCTTCTACCACATGCCAAGCTCTTTTCTAGCAGCTTGGGATAGATTAGAGAACAAAACGCTCCAAAATCCCTGCCCTTGTGGACAGACAATAAACAATAAATAAATAAACTAAATGAGGCACGGGTTGCATTTCAAAATGGGAAGGTCAGGAGGCCCTGGGTGGCTCAGTCAGTTAAGCATCTGACTCTTGATTTTGGCTCAAGTCATGATCTCGGTGTTGTGAGATCCAGCCCTGCATCAGGCCCTGCACTGGGCATGGATCCTGTTTAAGATTCTCTCTCATTCTCTCTCTCTCTCTCTCTCTCTTCCCCTCTGGTCCTCCCTCTGAAAAAAATAAAATAGCAAGGTCAGGATGGGCCTCACCGAGACTGCAACATCTGAGCAAAGACTTAGAGAAGGTGAAAGAGTCAACTGCCCTTCTGACTGTGGGAAGAAATATACTGGCAAAAGGAGTAGCAAGTGCAAAGGCCCTGTGGCAGCAATGTACCTGGCAAGTCCCAGGAATGGAACAGAGACCAGGGGCACTGGGAAGAGTGAGAATAAGGAAAGTAGCAGGACAAGAGGTCACAGGTGATAGTGACCAGGTCACCAAGGGCCCTGAATACACTAAAGAATGTGAATTTTGTTCCAAGTGAAATGGGAGCCGAAGCAAGGCTTTGAGTAGAGGAGCGACACGATCTAGCTTTTATCTTTTGAGAATGGCTCTGGCAGCTGTGTTGCAAACAGACCGAGAGAGGCAAAGGTTGAAGCAGAGGGAACTGGTTAAGGAGCCGCGTCGGTAATCAGGTAAATGGCTATGGTTGCCTGGACCGAGGTGAAAGCAGTGGAGTGTGGCAGTACGTGTAATTGAATCAGGTGCTTGCGGCGTAGGGAAGCAGAAGGCAACACATTTAGGTCCCTAATTCTCAGTATCAAATAACAGCACCTTTATTTTTGCTACCTTTTCATCTAGAGATAAACCTCACCCCACGTTTAAACGCAAGGCGCAAACTCACTCATCCACCTGACTTCAGGGTTCCAGGGCCCAGGTAATGGGAAGCACCTTCAGGGCTGACGGGGGCAGAGGGGGAGCAAGAGCGTGTAACAGGGCCCCAGGATGCAGACGAGCTGCCAGGGCCTGCTGTATCGCGTGTCAATACTAATTTTGTTTCAGACCTTTTAGACAGTCTGCTCTTGCCAGGCTGCCAGGAAGAATATGGTTTTTGTCGATTTTTTGCCAGAACCAGATCCACTCTCTGGGGGATGCTCCATGGGGCTCTTTAATGACAGTTCCTTAAAACATGCTAGACATCCTTCCTGTTGCTGAAGGAAAATAACGGAGTGAGATGCTAAGTCTGGAGTCTCTTGACATGATTCAGGAACAGAGCTTAGAGAATCAAGAGGCCGGAGTGAATCACGTCCGGGCTGTGCGGTGATCTTTGCAGCCCCCCAAACCACAAGGCTAGCCGGGAGAACCTGGGGTTGCAGGTATAACAAGGTATAAATGACACTCCGTAATCCACATATGCTGTGTACATTCTGGAAAGCTCTGACCTATGTATATGTCATGGTCAAGACGAGGAACAGATCCAGCATCCCCCACAGTTCCCTCATGCTCCTGTGTGACCCCTTCCTTTCCACTATTACTTGATCTGATTCCAGTTCATAGAGACTGATCTGAATTATCTGCAGATGCCCAGAGGGCTTTCTCTGCAGCTTTCTGGGGACTCTGTTCCGGAAAACTCTAGTCACCAAGATCTCCTTGGATTCTTAGCTGAAAGAACGAGTCTCCTGGGCTCCACCCGGGTTCTGGCTCCCTGCCTGGGAGCCTGGAAATTCTCTCAAGACACTCAGTGGCTGGAACCCTCCTTAATATTACAAACTGGAATTAAAGCAGTTAGGCTCAGCTGATGTAAGTCACCTCTTTTAAAATGCACATACCCTGGGGCACCTGGCTGGCTGGCTCAGTTGGTTAAGCATCCGCTCAGGTCATGTCAGGATCCCGGGGTCCTAGGATAGAGCTGTGTCCATCGGGCTCTGCTCAGCAGGGAGCCTGCTTCTCCCTCTGCCTCTGCCTGCTGCTCCACCTGCTTGTGTTCTCTTTCTCTCTCTCTCTCAAATAAATAAATAAAATCTTAAAAATAAAATAATAAAATGCAAACGCCCTGGTGTGTCAAGTCTTCTGCTCCTAACAGCTTCATTGCTTCCTGCTATTGGGGGCCTATTGCTGTGCACCAGGCACTTTGTGGGACCACTTCACATCCATTAACTCATTTCACCCTCGTATTGATCCACGGAGATCACATTGCACTTCAGCAGACTGGCAGAAACTAGGACTCGCCCAGGTCCCGACTCTTGAGGGGATTAGAATCCAGATTTCAATGCCACCGGCCTCTTGGAATTCCCAGTGTGATCCATGGAGGCAGTAACTGCGGAATCTCAGGCTCTACCCCAGACCCACTCAATCCAAACCCGCATTACAGCAAGGCCCCCTGTGATTTGTATGGGCACAGTTGGCTCCATTCCATGCTCAACTGGTTGAGGGAAGAACATAAAGGGGGTTGGGACTTCGGGCAGGCCCCCCAGTCTGGGGGACTGGAACACTGTCAAGGCGCAGGCAAGGGTGGGGTCCCATAGGGATGATCTGAGCAACCAGAAGTGGAGAGACATATAACGTGCCAAGTACTTGCTATGTGCCCGGGACTGTTCTGAAGGGCCTTATGGTACTGAGTGATTAATCATCCCTACAAATCTGTAGGTGTGTCCTCACTTTATAGATGAGGAAACTGGACTTTGGAGAGCTTACATAGCTCACCCAATTTATCAGTGGTGAAATTGTGCTGTGACCTCAGGTAGTGTGGCTCCGGAGCACCCTCCCACAGAGAGAGCATCGTGACCCAGGGCAGAGGGCAGAGGAGGAGAGGTACTAGAGACAAGCACTTGCTGTCCTGACAGAGGCAAAGCTGTGCATGGTAATAGCACCCCAGGGTGTGCTAGGACCTTTGAGATAGTTAGAGAAGTCTTTTTTTTTTTTTTTTTTTTTTTTTTTTGCAGAGCTGAAATGCAACACAATGTATGTGCAGGTGAGCATAATTAAATGGTGCTGAAGATTTCTTGTCTGTTGGAGTAAATGATGAAGGAATAGAGAGTAAGAGTTTTGGATGTACAATCCTCTGCTAATTCTGTGGCATGCAGAAAGAAGACAACATACTCAGGCTATTTCTGTGTGGCGTAAAGCAAAGAGATAAAAATATGAAGCTGCTGGCCTTCATTAAAAGGATAAAGGGTTGCTGATTGGTATTTCCTTTTAGGTTTTATAGAAGCTTTAAATTTAAAAGGACACTGCAGCTTGCTAACACCGGTGAGGCGTTTTTGCCTTATGTCGAGTGGCTTAATTGTGCTCGTGCTTACTTGTTAGGTTTACTGAGATATATTTAGAGATAATCTATAGGCCCTCCTCCTAGAGGAAAAAAAAAATACAAAAGCGCAAGTCAGCGGGCTTTGGGGGCACAATTCAAGGCCCATGTCTTTTATTGTGCACTGCTTCAGTTAATTAGCTTTCTAATTATGATTTATTTGAAATTGTTATTTTAAATCCATTCTCAGGCTGTGCTGAGGTGACATATTACTTTAGAAATAGTGGAGATTTGCCTTTCACTCTGAGAGTTATGCTGTTCAGAAAATCATTATTGCTGTGCCTTCCTTTCCTGCACCAAGCCTGGTTCTTTCCGATGTCCCACATCGCCCACAGAACTTGCCATCAGCCAGAAAACACCACCAAACCGGCCCCATACTCAGAAATGGTTCATCTCACTTGACTCTCCATCTTATTTTATTCTTTTACTTGGTTTTTGCTCTTTTCTAAAAAAAAAAACAAAAAACAAAAAAACAAATCTTTCCCTTTTCCACTTGCAGTTCATTATGCTTTGATCCAAGGATGCTCAGAGTCCTACAGCATGCCACCTTGACCTAGCCTCCTAGGATCTCCCAATCACCCCATGGATTAGACACCCTGCTCCCCCGAAAGCAGAATGTTGGAACCAACCTGCTGGTCAAGTGCCCTGGTGGGGTGCATTTGGAACCCACAGATGAGAGACCAATCCATCCCAAGTCTGGGCAAAATTGTAATGGGAACAGGCTTGCCTTCCACTATTATCATTCTTGCTGAGTTCATCTTCTCTTTGCTCTCTCCCTCTCTCCCTTGTATCTAGAAGTGTCGATGTTGTCATGCACCATTATTTTCTTCAGAACACTTCTGATCTGAGTCCCATTCTCAGTGATCCAGATGACAGATGTCTGGTTCAATATACCTGAGCATAGATTTCTTTAAAAGATACTCGTGGATTATGCTTCCCAGCTTGAAACTGGTACAAGAGTCTTAATAAGCCACCTGAATGAGATCTTCTAACTCCCATACTGAAGGTGTCTTAATACCTTCCAGGATCAAGGCAGGATATAAGTAAATGCAACAGGAAATAACAGCAAGAGCAGTAATACCTTTCATGTTGGAAGGTCTACACTGCGGCACAGGCTGTGACCCACCTGAAGATTGTCCTCCAATCCCTTTTTCCTGGGAGCAAAGCTACTAAGCTGCTGACTGTTTTGCCCAGCATCCTGTGTTGTCACCCATGATAATGTGACTAGGTCTGGAACAATAGAATATTTGAGGATATGTTATGTTCAACTACTGTGTCACTTGCAAATTAAGATAAGCTTCTGGCTCTGGACTTTGTCCCTATCTGCCCCTTCCTATGGCCAGAATTTGGGTAAGACAGCAACCTAGCTTTGCCTACCCAGATGCAGACCCCACCCAGGGAGATGGCAGAGGGCCAAGATGGAAAGAACTCAGGTCCCTGAATGATATCCTTAGAGCAGAACTGCCCCACCGGCCTCTACAGGCTGGATTATTACATGAGAAATACATTTCTATCTTGTTTAAGTCATTGTCTTTGGATTCTTTTGTTACAGCAGCCTAACACCTGCCCTAACTAACACATGAAACTATAGGGAGTTGGGGGGGTGGTTCTGAATTGTTACTGTGAGAAAATTAGGACTTGGACACCTGTGTTGTGGCTATTTGGCCTTTTGGAAAAGTTCTAAGTCTCCATCCTCCCTAGGAAGATAAATTGATTTATGGATGGGGGTCTTTTCTACCTTAAGGCTGTGGTTTGCAGTTTCCATGTTCATCAGAATCACCTGCAGGGCTTCTCAAAACACAAATTGCTGGGCAACACTCCCTGAGATTCTGATTCAGACATTGGGGGAGGACCCAAGAATCTGCATTTCTTTTTTTTAAATTTTTAATTTAAATTCATATTGGTCAACATGTAGTATAACACCCAGTGCTCATCCCATCAAGTGCCCTCCATAGGGCCCATCAGCCAGTTAAAGATTCTGCATTTCTAACAAACTCCCAGGTGATGCTAATGCTACTGGTCTGGGGACCACTCTGAGATCCCCTGAGTACTCCTTAGCCCAGAAGCACTGTGGATTTGTAGCGTCTAGTAGCAATCCTTGACCAACAAGGGATGCTGTTGGTCGATATGACCCCTCCCCCCAGTCCTGAGCAGGATAGTACTGAGGCAGGTTCTCTGTAATGTGTTAGGGGATCCTGGGAAGTCAAGACTCAAATCCCATAATGAACTTAATGCTCCCTGTATTGACTTTTCCTCCTTCCTGGCCTCATGTTCCCTACTCCTGCATTCCTCCTTCCCCAAACACCTATGCCCAAGTCTTCCAACTGGGATCTGACTGGGGGATCTAACCAGAGCCGTCTCTCTACTTGCCTGTTGTCTGGACACTCGTATATCCTAGTAAAACTCCAGGTCAGATAGAGTCTTCTGGTGGGATTGGCCAACATTGCAGGTGAAGTGTTTCTTATTATCCAAGGGCCCGGACCCCATTTAGCAGGAACAAGGGAGAGGTAGGAAGGTATAGCTCTTCAAAGTGTGAGCACTGGAGCCACACTGCCTCATTCAAACCTCAGATTTGCCATCACTGGCTGAGATGTTGGGCAAATCATTGTGACTTTATGCCCTAGTTTCCTTATCTATAAAAGCAGAGTAATATTAGTTCCCACCGTATAAGATTTGGGAGATGATTAAATGAGTTAACACATAAAAAAGTTCTTAGAATAGCACATACACAGAGTAAGCTCAACAAATGTTAGCGTTTTATCCCATTCCTGGGGCTGGGACTCCAGAACAATGCGGGAGGAGGCTTCTAATCCTCTCCAACCCTGATGTACCTTCTTCTCATGTCAGGAACAGAACAGCCATGTCTCTGCCGCTCTTGATACAGCAGACAGCTGGCAGAGAGCTATGTGTTCTCTAATTGTTTAGTGCTTTCTGGAAAGTGAAATGACTCTCTCTTGTCCTTCTGTTAGCCTGTTTTCTTGTTGATTTTGGTAAATCACCAGTTGAAAATTTTTTAAAAGGGATGAATACAATAAAGTCATAGAAGCTTTCTGATATAGTTTCTGCTGGTAACAATTAGTGTGTGCTAAGAAATTAAAAATCCTATTACAAAATACTTTTAACATGAACAGTGCATCCTCTGCAGGAAAAAAAATTTTTTTGAGGAAAAAAGATATAAAGATGAACCATAAGAAATTCTATTTCTCCCTAAGGTTTTGCATATTACCTTATATGGCTTTCTTTGTATGTGTGTGTGAAAGATAGATGATGATAGATAGATAGATAGATGATAGAAAAATGAGATTGTACAATACATGTTGCTTTATAACATTTTCCACTAACTATAACATGAACGGCATTCCTTATCTTAAAATATTCTCCCACAACATTATTGATTTCCTCTAATTTTATTCTCAGAAGATGAGTTATCTTGAGATCAAAAGGGTACCTTACTATCTAACTCATGTCTTTGAAAAGAGAGATAAATAAGAGATAAAGAAAGAAATCTATAGATAAATGTTCATACAAAGCTTAAAAGGATTAGCTGAAAACAGCCAATAGGGAAATGCTTCCCACATAATTTTTTTTGAGTGGAACTGGGATCAGTTTTCCCCAAACTGCTAAAAGATAGCTTTCAAAGACTTTTTTTATTCCCTCTCTCAGCCCCTGTCTCCCCATGGGAAGGGTTACAAAAGACGAGTTAAGAAAGACAGTTTATCAGCATTAGCAGGGAGAGTTATCAACTAGGTTAGATGGAACATGAACTGAATTGTAAGCTATGCAATAATTCTGATTTCAATTGTGGGGGGGCAGAGACGAATCAAAAGTAGAGGATGAGCCAGAAGTTTGTTCCTTAATTTAAAGTCCATGAATGTGGGCTAATAAACGGGGGACATTCCTTTGTGGAACTACAGAGGGGAGGGGGTTATTTTTGCCTTTTTCGGGGACATGATATAGCGGACGCAAGAAATTTACAGACTCTCCCCCTACTCTCAGATAATAGGGACACACTGTTCCACCTCCCTCCCAAGACAGGGAAACTGCCTCTATTCTTTCATGTACTGTGGAAAATCAAGTGACAACATACCACCAGCCCCCAGCAGTGTAACCCCAAATTGATTTCTAACATTTATAATTAATTCCTCAGTCAAGAAAATGTACAAAGTCTGCTAACATATTATACTAAGGTTTTAATGGAAAAGAATTAGGGATAAAAATACATTAAAAGATTCTAAGGCTATCTTTGAGTGGTGGCTACCACTAAACTAATTCAAAACTTATTTAACCGTAAGTAGTTCTTTGAAGAATTTGGAAAGAATGAAAGACCCCATTCATGTAAAATCTTTTTCATGGTGTTCCAGTTGGCAAGTAAGCACGAATGCATACCAGGAGAGGTCAAGGTGATTTGGAGGGAATGGTGTCCTCCCTCCTCATTCAGGGGAAACAGTCTGGTTGTAGAAATGTCAAGGGGAAAAATGAAACAGGCAGAGGGATCTGGGATCAGGTGATTGCGGGGCAGGGGCAATAGAACTTTGAGACAAAGAATTTGACTTGCGTGTGAAAACAATTGGAGATGTTACTGGTGTGACGACGACACAATCCAAGTGGTAGGAAAGATGGGAAATCTTTCAACATGCTTTGATTGTATAGGATATAGAAGCAGAATGTGAGCAGAGAGGATGAAAGAATTTGATGTGCTTGTTGATAAGTGGAAAAGGGGAAAAGTACTCTAGTTAGACACGAAAATAAGACCCTGGCCATGCTAAGGATCCAGGTACGTGAAGGAAGCAACAGAAGGGTAAGAGACAGTGGTGAGTATCTTTGATTTGTGCCTGGAAGGAGAATTATATACCCTTAGAACTGAAAGGAGAAGAAAGAGGAAAGCCCTTAGAACTATATTAATCTACATAACAGGAAATGAAGAAAAGACGCCAGACCTTCAGTAAGCTGGGGAACTTAAGTCACAGTCACTGTGGTGGTAAAATTATACTCACCACTAAAGGGACAGACAAAAACTATACATATAAGTATAATTTTATCCTGGGAAAACGAGAGGAACAGACGGAAGCAGTGATACAAACCTCTTTACACTAATTTCTTTCTTTTCTCTCTCTCTCTCTCTCTCTCTCTCTCTCTCTCTCTGAAACACACACACACACACACACACACACACACACACACAAGAGTAGAGGAGAGAAAACTAGACTCCTTGATCATTAATGGTAGGTCAGCACTGAAGCTCAACTATCCATCCTGGGAACGTAGGCGTCAGGTTGTGAACTGGATCCGTTCACACATCTTTTGTCTAAGCAACTGTTGGATAAAAGAGGGTGAACCTACAGACACTAGAGCCGGAAGTGGACTTTAGTGAAAGCAAGTATCTTTGCATTTTACAAGTGTTTGAATTTCTCACTTCTTAAATTTTGCCTAGGAGAGACACATTTGCCAAACCCTTTCATGTGCTAACATCTGAAAACAAAGCAAGCCTTAAAAAGGCAAACAAAAGCTTTGCTTAGGCAAAATAGCAAGAACAGCCTTGAAAACAGACACAGGAACAGAACCCATAGTATGAATTTAGGCTTATTTTTTCTTTCCTGCTGTTTGATTTGTATATAAACAATAGTGCACGACTTATCCGATCCCTCTCTGGCCTGTAAAGGCAATTTCCTTTTGATATTTCTGTTTATTATTATTTTCTTTTCTAGAGGAAGTTAACTGTTATGGCTTCTGACAAGATGTAAATGGAGGCCATTTTCTAGTTTATAAATCACTGTATGATTGACTCACACCTGCATTGGAGGATTTTGAAGCAGCATTGAACAGCATCAGTCTTTTAGCTCTCTTGGCATTAGGAGTTACCTGGAGGGAACTGGATACAACCACCTTTTAAAAATTCTTATTGTTTCACCCTTCACAATAATCATAAAATTATTAATTCATTCTTATGTAGAGGGATATGATCATTAGGCCATTTCACCATATTATCACCCCTGAGATCACAACTAATTTTCATGGAAGGACCATTAGGTAGATGGCATTGATTATTTACTTTGATCGACTATTGAAAAACTCAGATGAGATCTACCAAACTGTTCTGAGTTGACCACTCAATTGAGATAGGACAACTTAATTAAATTCAAAACATAGACAATTGCCCAAATCATTAAGAAGGGATGATTTAAGTGGAATTGAATTGACAGCTGGTTCAGCTGAATTTTCAAAAATGGGTCATGTGGGGTGATATCTCCTAGCCACGGAGAGGAGCCTATTACAACTTCGGGAAGTGGTCAACTTAGCCGAGCCAAAGCTGGCATTTCTCTTTGCTCCATGATGGGAGTCATAGGCAAAGAGACTCTGAGCTGGGATTTGAACACAATGAGGAACATGACCCAGTGGGTATGGGAGGCTGGGATGGGGTTCTAGGTGTCCAGAACAGGAAGAAAGGGGATGGTGTGGGAAAGAGGAAGAAATGAGACAGTTGTTTTCTTTGCCATGGATGTCCACCTCCCATCTTCTCACCTCACTTCTCTGTCCGGCTGATCTGTCTACTTGCTTAGTCTTGAAGTGGGAGAGCTTGGGTCTTGTCCCACAGGTGGAAGAATGAATCTTGCAGACAAAGGAGAATGAGTAAAGCGATAAAAGTTTATTAAGCAAGGATACAGAGGAAGCTCTCAGGAGTGAGAGGGGTACCAACAGGGTTGCCACTGGGGGCTTGTAGGGTTGGTCTTTTATTGAAAGCCAACCAGGGAACCTAAATCCTTTTATCATCTCTACTGATGTAACCATTAAGGACTAGTGATAACACATTCAATGGCTTACTTCTTTCTTAGGGCCTGATAATTCTTTGTTGGGCACAAGTAGTTGTAATAACAGGATCCCACCTCTGACACCTAGAACAGGATGGTCTAATTTATTTCTTTGTCTCTGGTTTCCTTTCATCTCCTCATTTTTGGGATTTTCGTGACCCTGATCCCATAGCCTCCCACCTATCTCTCCCTACCTAGCCCCACCTGTCCCTTACTCAATATTCGGCTAATCCATTACCTCTATGGGACATTCTTCCTGGTCCTTTGTTTCCATGTTCTAGCCCTGTAATCTCACAGCACCTTGGCCTTTCATGTTCATTATGACCACTGTCTCTTTTCTGCCTGCTCTACCAAATTGTTTGTTTTTTCGGTCATTCATTCTATAAACTCATAATGTGAATAATTGGCTCTAAGCATGGTTCTAGGTGCTGGGCTTACATGAACAAACCAACCAACCCATGTTCCTGAAGCTTATAGTTCTAGTGGGAGAGAGAAAATAAAGTGAGCAAACAATAAAATAATTTGTGAACTGCAATGATGTACTTGGATAAGGGAGTCAGATAAAGGCTTCCCAAGGATCTGGCAATGAAGCTGACACTTGGAACCTGCACAGGAGGGTGGGTGGATGGGGGCTGGGCAGAGGAAAGAGGGTGGATGGGGGATTCTGGGATGCAGGGATAGTAAATATAAAGAGCTTAAGGGAGGGAAGGCTGAATGGTATTTCAGTCATTCACTCTATAAAATATTTGGGGATGGGAAATAAAGGATGATTCCTAGGATTCTATGTAGGGAATTAGACTTCTTACTAAGATGGGGAAGACTGGTGTGATGGATGCTGTGGGGGTGCCTCTCAGGGAACTGCAGAATTATAGCCTTCATTCCCCCAGATGCTAAGGGCTTACAGCTTTATTGCTGTCTGGGACTTGCCCTAACCCAAGATAACCCCTTCCTCAGACACGACCCACTGCCAATGACTGGTTGATGCAGGGGTACAAAGGTTTAGCTTCCTTCTCTCTAATTGGGGCATCTCTACAGGCCCCTCTCAGCTCTGGAGCTCCCTATGGAATTGGCTGAGGCCATCATTGCAACTCCTAAACATGTCGACTTCCCCCCTACCCATTCCTACCCCTGTGATTGCCTCACAGGCATTGGTCTCGAGAATATTCCCTGATAAACCTCCTGCATGTAGATCTTCACTTCAGAGTCTGTTCTTCTGAAAAGCCAACCTAAGGCAACTAGGGAGGATCAGGTTTGGGGTGGGAAACCAGGTGTTCCATTTTAGAGATATCAAATTTGAGATGCTTTTGAGACATCCAAGTTGGAGTTTAAGTATACAGTTCAGAACTCAGAAGACACGTCCAGCTGGAGATACAAATTTTGAAGTCATTTGCATATGAGGCATTGAAGCCATGAAAATATGTGACAGTAACAAACACTGTTAAATATGGTAGCCACCAGCCACATGTGGCTAGTAAGCACTTGAAATGTGGTTTGTGCAAATGAGAAACTGGACCTATAATTTTCAGTAATTTAAATACAAAAGATGATACTTGGTTCAACTATAGGCAACTTTCTAAACATGTTGGAAATAACTTAGATATGTGAATCTATCTTGCTGTAAATTTTGTGAAATCTAAATACAAGTATTTTCATTAAAAATTCAGCATCAAAATCAGGATGTGCCAGGTATAAGATACACACAGATGTTTAAGGATTTATACAAAAAATGTAAAATATTGCCCTGACAATTTACATATTGATTACATCTTGAATTAACAATGTTTTGGTTATAGTGGGTTAAAAAAAGTTGTTAGAATTAATTTCACCTTTTTGTTTTCAATTTTTTTTAGTGTGGCTGCTAGAAAATCTAGACTCACGTCTGTGGTTGGCATTATATTTCTGTTGGACAGTGCTGCACTAGAGCGTCTACACAAAGATGAGAGAGTGGCTGGGCTAAGATTGAATAGAGGACAAAATGCCAGCAAAAGGGACAGAAAAAATAGCTGGGGAGGAAGAAGGAAATCAAGAAGGGTGGGTTTGGTGTTTGGGGATGACTTGAGTGTCTCCAGGAGGGAGTCATCCTCTGTGTGGACCGCTACTGAGAACAGACAGCGTCTGCTGGGTCACTTGGAGGAGGATCTGGTGTATATCCGAATCCCCAGTACTTTGGCATACAAAAAACACTGAGTAAATGCTTGTTTACTGAATTCTTGAATGAACTCGTGAAGTGAGATGAAATGGGCCTGATTCTCCGTTTCTAATTCAGAAAGAGAACAGCAAGGGTAAAAATCTAAACGTTTGGTTCCTCCATCTTTTGTACATAAGGCAGTTCTTTAGACTCAATTCAAAAAATTATATATAAGGGGAAAAAAACCTATAACTTTGTGAGGTGATGGATGTTAATTAAACTTTATAGGGTGATTATTGCATCATAGATGCATCATCACGATGTTGTACACCTGAAACTAACACAATGCATTGTGTCAATTATATCTCAATAAAACCGGAAAACAATTGTATAAATTATTTTCTGAGAAATAGCTCTGTGAAGGAATTTATTTTATTTTTAAAGATGTATTTATTTGAGAGAGAGAGCTTGCATGTGAATGCATGGGAGCAGGGAGAGGGGTGGAGGTGGAGGGACAGAGAATCTCAAGCAGGCACCACACTGAGCACCGAGCCTGAGGTACGATTTGATCTCATGACCCTGAGATCTTGACCTAAGCAGAAACCAAGACTGAGCCACCCAGGCACCTCTCTGTGAAAGAATTTATGAGGATGCTTTGAGCAGAAGGATGAGCTCAGTAAAGTTATTAACCACTTTGAGCTTTAGTCCTCTTTGAAATTGAGGAATAATGTCTGTATTGTGGAATGTTCATGAAGACTGATTTCACAATTGCAAAGTACCTGATGCCTAGAACAGAGCAAATGCTCGTCAAATGGAATGTCTCTTGCTGTCATTGTTAATATTATTATTTTAGTGTCACGTTCAAGTTCGGTTCCCAGATGGAGGAGTTAATTTTACTCTGTGTGCTTGGCCCAAGGTCAGCCATTTCACAGTACTTATTAATGAGCACAGCAGCAGGGGGATAGAGAAAAAGAATAGGCCAGAGATGGCAAATAAATGGCTCATGGAACCCATGCTCATTTCTCCTACACCCATAGCAGACATAAGAAATCCATCGTGGTGCTCTTTCCCACTGGGCCAGAGCACAGCCTCAGAATCTTTCCCAGCACACGGTTCCAGGCGGCTCCCCACCCGGTGACTCAGAGTGAGCACGTGCAGTGATACCTACTTGGTAAAATAGAGGTAGCTCAAATTGGAATAGCACTCGGAGGGAAAAGTGGCCTGAAGGATATTATTTTTTAAAAAGACAATGGTTTTGAAAAAAAACTGAGTTGATTAATGCAAAGAGCCAAGTTTGTTCTGGCAAGAGATTCAAATATTATCAAAACGTCCTCTTTTTCAAAGCATCGTTCTGTCATAGTAAAGGAAAATGTTGAAGGTAGTTTAGGGAAAAAGACAATTTAGCAAACCATATGCTGAACACAGTGTTTTTAGTCACAGCCACTGAATAATCTGAAGACATCATGTCCTGCCTCTGAGTCCTTCACCTTGCTCCTCTAAATGGAAACACGAGTGCCTGAGGATATTTGAGGCATGACAAACATTGGAGCGAGTGCTGATGTAAAGCCCTGTAAAGAATTTCCATGGCTGATCATATAACAGATGGCTCCCTACAAGATCATTTTAATATTAAACAGACAATTCGGGCCTATGAAAAATTCTGCCGTAAATCTGTAATTGAAAATACTAAAAAAAAAAAAATGTCCATTCAAACAGACTGTAAATTTTTACATCCGGACTATGGAGATTTAAAGATCTTACGCATTTTGGAGCTTATGCCAAAAGTGAGGATGTCCTTTTATTTTTTTCAAGAGGGGATTTAAAATCAAATGGAAGGTCTATAGACTTGAAGACAAACTGTCTTATCGAGAAAGAAGAAACGTCTGTGTGTGTTACTTTGCTTAATTGATCTTGTCATCTGCTCATTTGCACTGAGCACCTTCTGCAAGCCTGGCCTGACCCGAGTGCATCCACCCCGTGTGTATTCCTAGGGCTTCTCGCCCAATGTGGAACCCACACGTGGCCACTTTTGAGGACACTCTTTCTGGAATTCTGGAACCTCTGACTCTCTTGCTCTCCCACCACTCCTGGAACTCTGTAAAAGGGACCCTGAGGGTCAAGGTGTATGAGGTCCTTAGATTGTGGATGCTGAGATTTTCATTCAATGGGTAGATATGACTTAGCTCAGCCGTCTTTGTTACTATTATGGATTTGTCATTGCCACCCAGTACACCTTCCACAGGTTCTTAGCCCTCAGTGAGCTCTGGCCCCACCATTCGCCCATCTGCTTTCTTGGGAGAAAAGGGAGAAGCCACTTACCCAGCCTCCCACTGCTAGACAGTGCAGTCACATGACACCTGGTCCCACGGCCCTTTCATGTCTTTTTTTTTTTTTTTAAGATTTTTATTTATTTATTCATGAGAGACACAGAGTGAGAAAGGGAGAGGCAGAGACACAAGCAGAGGGAGAAGCAGGCTCCATGCAGGGAGCCTGACGTGGCACTCGATCCTGGGTCTCCAGGACAGGCCCTGGGCTGAAGGCCATGGCGCTAAACCGCTGAGCCATCCAGGCTGCCCTCCTCTTCATGTCTTTAGGATACTTCTAGCTCCTCACTTCAGGGCACCGGTAGCTGCACTAACCTCTGTAGATTCCATCTTCTTTTAGAACAGAAACAATTTTAGGAGGCATATGAAGGCACTTTTTAAAAGTTTAAATATTTGTATATGTGTCATAATACAATTTTTAGAGAAAAAATTAAGTCATCAAAACCATAGTTTCATGGATTCTTTATTGTGGGGGGGAAGGCTAAGGAAAAACAGGGTCCATTTAAAATTGATTTTGAAGACCCCAAGCAAGGTGAAGGGAGGAGACAGGAAATGAGGACACCAGATGCCAACCTGAGGCTGACTGTGTGGAATCAAAGGATACTTGATGGGCCAAATAAAGAAAGATTAAGGCAATCATCTGGGCGCCACATGTACATGTCATCAGTAAATATAAGATTTCCTCTCCTCAGTCTTTCTTTCTCTCAATCTCCATCTCCCTCTGTCACTTCCTCAGCCCATGGACTCTGTCTTCTTCCCCACCTAGATGTGGTAAGACATAACTCTGACCGATTCCACACTGTTGAGGTCAGTGGCCTTCTCCTGTACCTTGATATCAACAGAATTACTTTGAGTTTGTGAGTCAACTGGTGTCATCTTCCCTCTGGTACTCTAATCCTTCACAGAGTGGCAGCTAGGATTGGTGATCCTTGTCATTGATGGCTTCCCTTTTGTTTAAGAACAGCAGGAAGTGGGGAGCCTGGGTGGCTCTTTGGCTCAGATCATGATCCTGGGATCCTGGGATGGAGCCCCGCATCCAGCTCCCTGCTCAGTGAAGAGTCTCCCTCTGCCCCTCCCCTGACCCTGCTCTCTCCCAATCCCTGTCTCACTCTCTCTCATTCTCTTTCAAATATATAAAATCTTGTTTTAAAAAAAAGAACAGTGGGAAGCATCAGTGCATTTGGGGAGTGGTCACCCCCCTTTTACTTCCCTTAAAGGAAGTCATTTATTCCCTCCATTACCATTTTAGGAAACTCCCATGTCAGGAAATTTCTTGGCCCAGATAGCTTCTGGACATAAACAGTTCCTTCTGGAGATGGTGAATAGCTCCACAGTCCTGAACAGGAGAGGGAAGCTGGGTTAAATTCTCAAGTAATAAAGCCCCTATAATTTTTAATTTTATAAATACGTAGCCTTACTTCATGGCAAGACTTGCTCCAGGCCCTTCCCAAATATTAACTAACTTATTTTACTCTCCCTAATAAGTCTACGGCTAGGTATACATACATCCTGTTTTGCAGATTGGGAAGCTGAGGCTCAGAAAAAGTAATGTACCTGTGAGTCCACAACCAGTGAATGGAAACTTGAACCAGAGTTCCATGTTCTTCACTAATATCTTAGATTAAAACCTGTTATTAAAACCTTAAAAAAATAAGAAGCCCTTTCATGCAGACCTATCTGAACCCTTTAGGGTTATATGATATGAGGTGGGAGAATTAAAAATAATATCTCGGGTGGCTGGGGGGTTCAATCGGTTAAGTGTCTGCCTTTGGCTCAAGTCATGATCTCAGGGTCCTGGGATCAAGTTCCGCAATGGGTCTCTCCAAAATGAATAAATAAATAAAATCTTTAAAAAAAAAAACACAATATCTTTACACCATGCAGTCCTCAACAAAACACACACACACACACACACACACACACACACACACACGATATTTAAATGTATTAGGAGTAGGAGGGTCCCTACCCTATTCCTTGCTTAAGAACAAAACTTTACTGGTGGATCCCAGACAACTCACCAGGTAATTAGAGTAAATGGAGGAGGAATGGTACTGAGCCTATAAAATGCTTGTGTGGGACACACAACTGAACATCTTTTCTAGTTAGCCCCCAGCCCTACACTGGGGCAAATCCGTTTATTTTGTACCCCCTACAGCAGCAGCATACCTCATAAACTATCCTTCCTATCAGGAGCTGACGGCAAAAATACTCGGGTGGTGAGGTCACAAAGTCTGACCCACCCTACTGCTGAGAATAGGCTAGTTTCTTTATTTTGTCTAGAGTTACCTGTGCCTCCTCTTGAAGGTCAGTATAAGTTAGCTGGTTAGTAGGCATATAAATTAATCTGATCTAGAATCAATTTAGTCCAATCTAATCATTTATGGTCTCTTGCAGTAAAATGTCATCTCTCTAAGGGGTGTGTGTGGGGGGGTGTCCTCAAAGAACCTACCTTTTCTCTTGTTCCTTTCTCCGAAATTACATCCGTGTGTTTAGGGGCCTGGGAGCTGGTGTGTCTTCGTGGGTGTGAGGTTGGTTAGGGAAGAGATACTACTCGCTGCTTCTTGGTGTGTGCTGGCTGGAATCCACTGAGACTCTGAGAGGACCGTTCTTTGGCTGCATGTATAATCCTTGCCCTACTGTCTTCAGTGCTGCATTCTGTGGCTAGTTGGACTTGGGATCCATTCTTTTGACTCAAGTGATGCTCTGTGGTATTTGGCACCTCCTCACCTCCTCACCTGCAGCTCCAAATCCCCTGAGGCCTTAGGGGCTCATCCTTTGTCATCTGGCTCATCCTTTGACTTGGCAGGTCACTGCCAGCACCTCACTCAGCCGTGGTCGACCCCTTGGAAAGCCCACTGGCTTCAACTGGCTGGCTGTACCACGTATGAAGTAAGAACAGCTTGGAAATGCTAACCACAGGTGTTCCTGTCTCTGGTCATTTGTCATGTTTCTCAGCTTTACCTTCAGATCTATCATCACTGAGTTAGTGCATTTCCCTCACCTTTCAGCCTAAGCCCGGAGAGGACGAAACCAGGTATCCATGTCCGGTCACAACACTCCCTCTTCCTGTCTCCTTTCCTTCCCTGTCTTCTTGACTATTTTCAGGGATCAGACAGGTGGATTTTTCAATTAATTTTGTGTCATATCATTTTTTTTTCTGACTGCAGATCAGACCTAAGGATGTACTTGGCCTTGAGATGCTAAATGGGGCACATGGGAATTTGGAAAAAATTCTTTCTCAGGAGAATAGCCTGACTAAAAGGGCATTGTCTTGTTGTACCATCTAATTTCCAATGTCAAGAGCTGAATATTACCTCTTCTTTTTCTTTGCATACTTTCTGCTTTAATTTCTAATCTCTTCTCAGACAGATGGGTACCTGGGACAGATTAGGGCAAAGGTCTCCACTCAGAAGGGCAAAAGAGAAAAACACATGAATGTTTAAAATTATTTCTCATGGAAAAACTGCATTCCCCATGACTCACTCTGTTTTAGGAGCATACAAGAACTGTGGTATCTTGTTAGAACATGAGTCTCTCTCCCCGGCAGAAGGCTGGTGTCGGGTCCATACACTTCCACTTTGTTTCACTTGCCAATCTCATATATGCCTCCAGCAGGGTTGTAATAGCACACATTCTGTAGGTCATTGACTGTACCTATAGTAAACTTAAAAATTGGCACCAATTGTATTGCTTAGGAATTGCATTTGATTATAACAGAAATCCAAAAATAATGGCCTAAAACAAATTAGCTGTTTTATTTTTCTCACTTAATGAAGGTGTGCTCCTAGCCTCTCCTGGGGTTAGACAGGAGCATATGAATAATTCTGGCCAATAGGCTGGATGCAGAGGTGAAGTGTTTCATTTCTTGGCTGAAACACAGAAAAGCAGTCGTGTCACCGGAGGAGCCTGTGTATTCTAGATCATATAGCTGCAAGATTGGTGGAGTCACTGCATCTGGGTCCCTGAGGGATACATGGGTCAGAGCTGCCCCAGGAACTTGCAGGGGACATGAAGTGAAAAATTAACTCTTGTTGTGTTAACCTCCACTATTTTGGGGTTAAAGTGTTACTAGAGCATTATGTACTCTAACCTGACTTGATATCAATGGGAAGGGCAAAGGACCAAAGGCACAGGTCAGTTTCCTCCTGCCCATTTGTAAGGAGATTTTATTAAGTCTCATTCAGTGTCATCACTCACTTATATCCTTTTTTAAAAAAAATATTTTTTAAAAATATATTTATTCATGAGAGACACACAGAGAGAAGCAGAGACATAGGCAGAGGTAGAAGCAGGCTCCCTGCAAGAAGCCCGATGAGGGACTCAATCCCAGGACCCTGGGATCACAACCTGAGTCAAAGGCAGATGGTCAACCACTGGGCCATCCAGGCACCCTCACTTACTTATATCCTATTAGCTGGAATGATAGGGCCACCCCATCTCCATGGAAGACCAAGAAATGTCATTTCCTAACTTGATATATGTTTCGTTTAATAAAATCAGATTTTGTTAGTAAGGGAAAATAGGAGGAGAGCTATGGGGTAGGCAGTTGTCTACCATAGTCTGTCCCCCTGGTTACGTATCATTCAGATGGTGGAAATTTCCAGCAGTGTGGAAGGAAGACTTGTACCAGCTCATAAAAACCAGTTGTTAAATTTCAGGAATTTTGTGAGTTCATGATTAGATATAGCTATTATTAAGAAGGAAATTATAGGGGTGTCTAGGTGGCTCATTCAGTTAAGCATCCCACTCTTGATCTCAGCTCAAGTCTTGATATCAGGGTCATGAGTTTAAGCCCCATGTTGGGCTCTATGCTGGTCATGGAGCCTACTTAAAAAAAAAAAAGCCAAAAAAAGAAAAGAATGGCATTATATAAACTTGCAATTAAATAAACTATACTAAAAACAAAGGTGTTCATCACTTCCTAATTATTTTTCTACATTTCACTATTATCTGTGCTCTTGTAGTTTATATCTATCATATCTATATGGTGGAGATACTTTAAAATGGTAGGTGCTAGCACATGTGTTCCTAACTCTGTCCTCAGGAACATCACATTGTTATCTCAAAAATCAGCCACACTGGTAATATTTACACCATGGAAATCAGCATATACCATAAATCAGTGTTTGACTTATTGTTTTGTTGACTGTTTAGGCTTAAGAATGATGACGAAAATGTTACTAATGCAAATTAAACTTAAAACCATGTTGTGATCATAGCCCTTGCATTGTAAATAACAAAATATTGAGGAAATATTCTAGTATTTGAGAGTTGCTCTTCTCATTGATGAACAAGTGGAATTCTGACATTTATCTTCCCCAGTGCATTTTCATTTTACTCGTTAGCATAAACATATCAACCAACATTCATGTTGGAACAACACTCACTTGTCAATTGCTTTGTCATAAAAAGCATTCTGTGAGAATTAATTAACTATACGGAATTTACAGTAGAGTGTTAGTAGTAGTAGTAAATTATTGCTACAAATCCTTTATATCAATAAAGTTTATAATAAACTTTTGTATCTATGTAAATATATTCACCCTACCCAGCTGGTCGTTAAACATTCATCAACACATCAGTTTCTTTCCAGAAAAAGAACATCCTGAGATAGATATCCGTGAAGTCCCTGATATTTTTTGCATCCAGCTCAAAATGTAGGCTCTTTGGGTGAAATGCAGTCTTTCCATCAGATACAGATGGAAAGCTATTGGGCTATTTGGTTTGTTACAGGTCTACTGCTGCATAAATCAAAGGATGAGTGGAGTGCCCTTATGCAATAGTGAAAAAAGGAACAGGATAGCTACCATAATGACCTCCTATACAGAAAGAAGAGGATAGGAAACATATAACCATCCACTATCTGTAGCAATTAAGCAATTCTACCTGACAGGAAGAGCAAAGACTCTGCCTTGGCTCCTTGGTTGGCCAATCTAGCTGAACCTGGTTATTCTCTCTGGGAAGATCTCCATTTTCCTAATTCCTCTGCTTCCTCCCTCTGATGTAGCTTAGTAAAGATGCCCTTCCTGGGGCTACGGAGCCCTCAAATCCAAATTCCTCTTGGTGTAATTTCTTTCTTTCTTTTCTTTTTTTAAAAGTAGACTCCACACCCAACATGGGGCTTGAACTCATGACCCTGAGGTCAAGAATCATCTGCTCTACCAACTGAGCCAGCCAGACGCCCCTCTTCTTAGAGTAATTTTAGGGGCTAAGGCTCCTTTACTAGCCAGAGACTGTAAGGGATTTACTAGCCATAGACTGTTTCAGGCCAGTCTTGGAGGGAGGGAAGTCCTTTGGAAATGAAATGCCCTCTATATTTAGTATAGTTTTGCTCTGTTTGCTTCTGGTAAAGTCCAAGTTTAAGAAATAATAGCCAAAGGTCTTATCCAGATGTATTTTAAGCCTGAGGAATCTCTTTTAATTACAAGTCTCTCTGCTTTACCCATCTCCCTTGTCTTAGACTCCATGACTGCTGCCTTGAGGCAGAGTCAACAGGACCCTGTGGGAAGGCAACAACCTTGATTCCATTGGTGGTGACAGGCTTTGCTCCCTTCTCCAGTGGGCACCAGTATTTAGACTGTCGTACATGCATCACTATTTATAATTGCTTCAAGTTCGAAGAACAAAAGCGGTTGGCTTTGGGACTCCCTTCACCATAACTTGTAGACCACAGACAGGGAAAGATTCCCTTGGAAAAATAATGTTTCCTTCCTTCTCTGCTTACAGCCTGAGTAGCTCTAGTCTGATGGCATCTCTTCAGTAGGATTTTGCTAGAAGTGGTGGAAAGAGCACATGCCAATATATAAAATGTTTGCTACCATTTATCATAATCATGTAGCCTCAGTTGGCCTTTGCCTGCATTCCAACTAGAGTAGGTAACAATTTTATCAAATGTTTTGCTGCTACAAAACAAGGATCACCAACCTTACAGCTTCAGGCGTCCAAGTCTTTATTGATCAAAGCCCCATTTCTCCCACCAAGTCAATCCCATATTTTACATTTGCTTAAAACCTCCCTCTTTAAATACCAAATTCTTGGGTACTTATTTATCACCAGTTAGAAATTATACACTGCTCTGAATCATAAGAAAATTCAAAACATATTTGTGATTTGAGAAGTGAATTTGTGATGAAATGAGAAGCCTAGATGTAGGTAGTATAGGGCTAATATGACAGCTTCATCATCACGCCAGGTGGCTGCCCCACATTCAACATTTTATCCATCAACCAGGAGCGGAGAGGCAGAGGACAAAGGGTTGATCTAGTCCCCGTTAAGGGGCTTTACTAGAAACCCCTTGTTTGAAATAATAGTAGTAACAATAAATAGTAACAAATAGTAATTTCTGGTAAAAATGGATCAAGATATCACCACAAACGGAAATCTAACAAAGCCATACTCAGACATATGAAGTTAAATTTTTTTCTATAACTATAAACATCTTTTTACTGTAACTGCAATAATATCCAGAGAAACTCTCAGATTCAGTTGTCAAGGGTAACACTAATGTCAAATTTGGACATTGGTAACCACAGTAGAACTTTTGGGAGAAAGATTATAAAAAACAAAATTATCTATTGATGGTTGGATAAGAGATCTGCCTCAACTTTACGTTTCTATAGCAATCTCTGCCTTTTATAAATTCAAGAGGACTTCTCAACTGGGATGTGGTAATTTCATTTTCTCTAAAATATCAATGTAATCACATAAAAGGGAAAAAGGCCCCGGGAGAAGTTCCCTTGCTATTAGCAGTAACATACATAAAACTCTTCCAAGAAAAGGGCTGTTAATCATGTAATTGGAAAGGGCCCTACGAAATCATTTATGCCATCTTGGACAGATAAATGAGCATCCTAACCTTAAAAATATATCCAAGGAAGAAGATTTAAACTCTTCTTTTGTTGGCTTAATTATGCTGGGCATTGCCTTAGAGCCATGGTAAAAAGCCCTGGTGATTCCAGTTCTTCCAACAGATATTTATTGAGCATCTACTGTGTGCATAACACTGTAGGTGAAACAAGGAAATATGAAACACGGTCTTTGGCAGCAAAGAGGTTATAATCTACTTACAGAGATAAAAACATGGAAGTGGAAGAATTACCCATGGTATGAAATGGTTTTAAAAGGATTTCTGGAGGAAGGGGGTGGACCCTTTTGGGTTTTGATAAGAGAATATTCCCATATATCCAGTTTTTATCCAATTATCCCTGTTCTTCATTCCTGACACCTCGGTCCCTCTGCCTCTATTCTACCCGCTTTCTTGTCTTAGTTGAAGCTTTCATCGTTTTCCACCTACACTATTACAAGGGACTTTGAATTTGCCCAGTTACAACCACCAGTGTCGTTAGCAATTTCCACTCGGTGCTGTGAGAGAATGATCTTTAGTATACAGGCCTAATGGTTTTTTCCAAGGCTGGCATTATGGTGAGGTGAATGAAGCCTTGGGTGCAAAATATAAGGGGCTGCCAGAAAATTCAGTCATCAAGATAACCAATGTTTTAATGAAAAACATTTTAAGTAATAATGAATGCAAATAATCCATAATGAACAAAATGTCAAAATATTAAATAAAAGCAGGATCTGATTGTGCCGTGCTAAGCCATACTGGATTCCGAGGCTAACGTAAAAGTGTGTGCCCCTAGATGCTTGTTTTTTCGTATTTTGTTTTGTTTTTATGTATTTTTAAATGGCTGCTTTCTAGACCATTCAGATAGCTTCAGAAAAATACTGACAAGTTGAATAGCAGGTGTAATAAAACTCACGATGTTATTTTAAGTTTACATACTTTAATTGTACCCCCCTACATAATTTATTGTAATTTTATTATCTTGGCTTTGATAAATACAAACTCACCAATTCAACAATATTTTCAAAATCTATTTCCTGCCTCGATGCCTTTGTTCCTACTACTGTTTTCATGTGGAATGCCCTTGTCCAAATGTATACCAGATAAATGGTTATAGATTTTCCAGAGATAAGCTTTTCCTGAACCACCCGCTCCTGCCCCCTCTCCTTAGGCAGAATTAACCACTCTTCCTTTGTGCTTTTCACTGTAGCCAGTGAGAACCTCTGTCAAAACACCTGGGGCATTTTGGGTGTATGTGTTTTACTATTTGTCTTCCACTAGAATACAGCAAGGATTGCTCTTACACATCACTGAATTGTCAGTGTCCACTACAAGAGCTGGGACTCTGTGGGTACTGAATATTAGTTGAATGACTGAATTGACGAACAACTGCAAAAATGAGTTAAGCATATTAGAAGAAAAGTCCGTAGAAAAGCTTTGTTGGAGAGTTACGAGATACTTTAGACAAAGCCAAACATTTATGTTCAAACAGCAAAAATACATAAATAATTACTGCAAAACATCAAGTCCTTCAATTTAGTGGATTAATTAGTTGCTTAGCTGAATTGTACTTAAAGTTGTATGGTTGACTGTCATTTTAGCAAGCCCAATCTGTTGGTCCTCTGTTGAAGGGAGAACTTTGGGCGGGGAGACAAAATAAAAATGCATTGTGATAGTTGGTTGTGATGTGACTGTGGCCTTTAAGAGGTGATGGAAAAGGACAAAGCAGAGTCTGGATGGAAGAGTTATAGAGAAGTATTCCATTGCATTTGATAACTAAGAGGTAGGATGCCAAGTGCAGTCTTTCTGAAACTCTGCATAGCTGAAGTTTCAGATATAGTTCAAGATTAAGATCCTTGTCAACATCCAGGTCTGTTATATCCATTAAGCACACAGGTGACCAAACCAGGGTCCACGAGTTTTCCACAGGCCTGTAAAAATGTTTGAGATGTTACCGTCTCCCACCCCTAAAACATCATTCACTCCAAAGCAAGAAAATTGCAATATTAAAATTAGCAAGTGTTTAATTAAGCCTCTGTAACAATATGAAATAGTAAAAATGTTTTATTGGCTCCACAATATGCAAGGAAGATAGTAGTATTGAAACAAACAGGTGTTTAATTAAATACCTCTAAGTTGTGGCAGTAGGTCAACTAGTTGAGGGCAACTCAACTCTGTTCTTCTATATGTGCATTACATTTAATGCAGAATGTGAGTGCATTTTAATATACATAATAAAAGGCAGGCAGCCTCCAAAAGTAAGGGTTCATAGAGCCTGGGAATGATGAAAACCACCTTATGTACGTGCTCAGTTGTAGTTCACGTCATGCTGACCATTATCTCTGCACCTCACTGGTGAACTCTGAAGGGTGAGTCAAGATCCATAGGATACGACTACAGCTGCAGTGGTTTCTAAGCATCTGAGCCAGAATCTTAAATGAGAACTTGTCATGAAATTCTACGTTCTTTAGTTGATCTATTTTTTCAGTTAACATTGTGTTAGTTTTTTTTTTAAAAAAAGAAGTTTAAAGGACACATTTTAACTAACACTAATGCTACTGATGATATATAGTCACATAGCAAATGTTTCTCCATAATTGGTGGTTATCCATATGGGATGATGACCTGATTATACCTACAAATGCTTATGAAATGTACTTTGGTTTTACCCCACTGTTGCATGGGGAAGTTCTTTGGAGTGCAAGGGATAGCAGGTACACCTAGGTTGAATTTAGTCACTGAATTCTAGAATGGTTTGTAGGATCAATAACTAAGAACATTATTAGCCTGTTCGTCAACTGTCTTCCAGCTATCTTGCAACTATGGATAGTTCTTTCAACTATCCATAAGTTGCTACATTTGTGCCATTTTTAAAAGCCTGTTGTTCTTAGGGACTCCATGTAACAAACTAATTTACCGAGCGGAGCCCTTATCTATAGTTGATCTCTCACTATGGCAGTGTATATAGGGGGTAGGGTACAAGTATGAGCAGCAGGGTCTCATTGATGAGCAGGCCTGGCTCCTACCTGCAGTTACCTTAGCAGGTGTAATTGTTACAGAGAATGCCAAAGGGACTTGCATTATAATTCTATTGCTGTGGACCAATGCCCACATTTTTCTGCAGAAACTAGAGGCACAGCTAGAAATGACTACTCACCATTTTCCAGATAAGTAAATTGTCTTTCAGTAACTTGATCTGGCCACCAAGGGAAATGGAAGTTAAATTCATAGGAGAGAGAGAAAATTGCTGTTATCCCTGCCTTGGAGCAGATTCATGAGGGTTCGATTCTGGAAAGAATAAAATTTGGAACCTGAACCATTTTATTTTGTTTTTTTCTCTGCTTTGTCAATTGACTCGGAGTTATTCCTGGACATTAGATCACTGGGAATACTCATTTGCTCGATTTATTTTATGCTGCTCCATCCATTTCTCTACAGTTCCTTCTAACGGTTGTTTGACAGAGACTATCCGTATCCACAAACCCCTGAATTCTGCTAATCATGAGGTTTTATTTCCTCTCCCTCTTACAGATCAAACAATCAAGGCACAGTGATTTCCCCAGGGCCACACAGCCCTTGAGTGCTAAAGCTTTCATGAGATGTTGCATTTCACCTCTCTGGCCGCAGGATTTTTTTCTACCCAGGGCTCAAAGGACCCTTGGCTATTTCTTCTGTTTCTCAATTCAAATTCTGAAAAGGCCAAACAGAACTGCTAATGTTCACAATTCAACAAAAACATCTGTTATAGGCAGTTGCTGACTGATTATAATATTCGTCTACTCTGCCAGTTCTAAATTGGACCTGAGAGAATTTCCACATTTGCTGGTAAACTCTTAAATGCTCCATACTGGAGCATTTTCCTGAGAGGAGAAATAGCTCACATATCTCTTCTTAACACCTATGAAGAAAATTGCCCCCAAATGGTAAACTGTGACTTCTTGTGGGAGGGAAAAAGTGGAATCTTTCTTGATTTGTCTGAGAAGCTAACAACTCCTTCTCCCACCACCAAATCTAGCAACTGGGTCTACCTGGATCCGCATAGTGTGTCTCCCTGCCCTGGGATGGGCAGACCGAATGAATGCGTACCTAACGTCAGCCACTCCACTGGTGCACGGAATCCACTCTTGTTCTTCTGCTTGCAGAATCTGCTTCTGCTGCTAATCCTTTCACATTGCCAATTTTTTCTCTCTCCTACATCCTTCACATTAGCATACATAGATGCTATAATATCTCCCATTAAAAAAAAATCAGCCCTTTCCTTATTTCATATCCCCTCTAGCCCTGTCCCATTTTTCTCCTGGCTCCTTTATTGTGAAATTTCTCGAAAGGGTTGTCTGTGCTTCCTGTTTTCAGGCCTTCTCCCTTGATCTCTCCCCTGCCCACACCAACCAGACTGCCATCACTACAATTCCGCTGAAACCAGTCTCCTGGAGGTCACAGTGACGAGGGTGACCATATGTTCTTGTTTGCCCAGGACGGTCCCAGTTTACATGTGTTGTGTTGGCAGAATTATTAATAACTTTAAAAAGTCATGGTTTGGACAGAAATTGCATGGGCTATAAATCATCTTCCCAATGACCTCCATCTTGCAAACTTTCCCGGTCATTTCTCGCTACTTTGTTTCTCAACATCCCAGCAGTCCTTCTCATTGACCTCTAAATGTGGGCATAGTGCCAGGCTTTCAAATCACCTGTCCTCACTCCTCTTGTTGCTTCTTGCTCCATATTCTCCCCATAAGTCATCTCATACAGTCCCAGGGCTTTGAGCCCTATCTATATTTTGATGGCGTGCACATTTCTACCTGTTTGGGACCATCTTCCCTGAACTCCAAACCCACCTTTGCTGCCCATTTGGTAGTTCCACCTTTTTGTCTACTATGCAGCTCAAATTTAATATGGCCCGAACAGAACTTTTAATTCTCTCCCATCCTGTTCTTCCCTTAGGGCTCTCAGTGAATCACATCACCATTGTCTCAGCTCCTGGAGTAAAAAAAAAAATCTATACTTCATCCTCTTCTTACTCTCCTTTCTCCATAACCTGTATCCAACTGCCTATTTCAAAACCTGTCATCATCCTCACCACTTACCATCCTCCTAGTGTGAGTCACCCTCTGTCCTCACCAGGACCACCGGTGGGTTTGCTTTGACTCCTGCTCCTGCACTGAGCAGTTACAGGTATACTTTCCCAATGCGTATCAGTTATGTTCCTCTTCAGCTCAGACCCTCTATAGGCTTTCTAGAGGGCAATGAGGATAAAAATCTAGATTTCTGTCCATTGCTTAGAGGGTCCTGGTTTCCTCCATTTCTCTGAGCTCATTTGTTAGCACTCTGTCTCTTTCTTTCTCTGTTCCATCCACCAGAATGACCTTTGTGCTATAATTCAAACATGCCCTGCTTCTTCCTGCCTCAGGACCTTTGCCCTTGTAGTTCCCCCACCTGGAAGCTCTTCCTCTGTGCCTTTTCATGGCTTTACTCTCTTACTTCATCAGGTTTAACCACCACCCCCCAACTAAGATAGCACCCCTACTGCTCTCTATCCCTTATACCGCTTCACTTTTCTTTCTGGCACTTACCACTACTCAAAATTGTAGTGCCTTTGGGTATGCTTATTGTCTGTCCCCTCCATAATAATATAAGTTCAGAAAACAAAGATCTTGTGTGTCTTTTTCATCCCTAAATCCATAGTGTCTAGTTTAGTATCATCATATAGTAGATGGTCAATTAACATGTATTGAAGAAATGAATGAATCACAGTTTTAAACCAAGTGAATTCAGAATTCTGAGCACTCCTAATCTTATCAAATATCTGTTCCCCTCTACATTTGTTGAATATTTCTTTTATTATCTGCATTTTCAAAGACCTGTCTAGTTGAAGTATACTCCCATAGCCTGTAAACTCCCAAAAGGCAGCAGTTGAGGAGCTAATTAATCTAATTTAGCCTCCAAAGAGCTACACATCACTGTGCCTAAAGTTTTTGTGTCCCTCTTAAGACATGTGGACACAACCATGTTGAGCCAAAAAGACAATAGTGGATGTTCCAGCTGTAAACAGCCCTACACTTTCTTTCTTGCTAGTTTCTTACTCAGTCTCCACATATGTTTTAATTTGGCTTCACATCTGACTCCAAACCTACTTTTGGGAATGGGTTGGGGTGCAGGAGAGCTCAAGAGATCCATATATAATTCTCCCAATTTTCAAGAGAAACGAAAACATACTCAAACTGTCAGAAGAAAGAAGAGTCAGAAGTGCATAGCAAATCAGTTATTTATGTAAAATGTGAAAAAATAGAAATTACAGTCTTTCACCAGTAAAAATATGTATCATAACTCCATCTATGCACTCAGTACCTCCTTCTCACCTTCAATGTTGTCATGTGACTCTGTCTCCCACTAGTCTGGGTACTCAGGAGCCCCTTGTGATTCTCCAGCGTGTCTTGGTCTCTTAGTCATTTATACCCACATATTCTCATTGGGAAAGCCCAAACCCCACCAATGGCCCGTTAGCTGGCATTTCAGCTGGGACAGACAAAGCCCTTGGTTGTTTGTGGGGAGGGTTCTGGGCACAGGTGGAGTTTTAAAGTGCTTTATAATATGGTAGGTACTGCAAGCCAAGAGCTCTCTAAATTGCAGCATAAATAAGGTTTGTGATGACGGAATGTTTTGTCACAAAGACATCAATTCCACTGAAGAAGTCATAGGTATCAGAACTCACCTGGCCTGGATACAATTTCCTGCAAGACTGCCACCACTTGTACTGTTTTACACTCCCTGAAAGAATTCCTATTAATTTGACTTCCCAATTATTCTGATAGCAGAAAAAAAAGGGTCTCCACTGGGTTCTCCCCCAAAGTAAATTAATAACCTATCATTTTATCTTAATCTTTCAAATACTAATTTCTTTTAATTCAGTAATTTTGCTTTATTTCCTATGGAAAGAATCAGCAATATAATTTAAAAACTTTGTATGTTTATGATAACACTATTTATAATGGTGAAAAATTTGGAGTGACAAGTATTATATGTTTAAGAGTGGTCTGGTAAATGGTGCAGCCACTGTGGAAGATAGTATGGAGGTTCCTCAAAAAATTAAAATTAGAACTACCCTATGAACCAGTAATTGCATTGTGGAGTATTTACCCAAAAGATACAAAAACACTAATTCAAAGGGATGCATGCACTCCTATGTTTATTGCAGCATTATTTACAATAGCCAAGATATGGAAGCAGCCCAAGTGTCCATCCACAGATGAATGGATAAAGAAGTAATACATATATACAATGGAGTATTACTCAGCCATCAAAAAAAATGGAATCTTGACATTTGCATCAATGTGGATAGAGCTAGAAAGTATAATGCTAAGCAAATTAAGTCAGTCAAAGAAATACAAAAAACCCTATGATCTCACTCATATGTGGAATTTAAGAAACAAAGCAAACAGACAAAGAAACAAAAAAGAGAGAAAGAGAGAAACAAACCAAGAAACAGACTCTCAACTATAGAGAACAAACATGGCTATCAGAGGGGAGGTGGGTGGGGTAGGGTTGGGGAAATTGGTGATGGGGATTAAAGAGTGCACTTATCATGATAAAAAAAATTAAATAATTTTTTAGAAAAGGACAGTGGTCTGGTAAAATACTTGATAAATTCTCGTGTATGCCATAATTAAAAAAATATTTTGTATGTCTACATAATGATATTTGAAAATGATCACAATATGAAAAAAGTTAGATACAAAGCTCTGCTTAATATGATCCCCTGTGTGGTGTGTGTGTGTGTGTGTGTGTGTGTGTGTAAAATACCTTAAAGGAAGATGCCCAAATGTTAATGGCTGCATCAAGTGATAATTAAAAAGATTATTTTTATTCTACTTACTATTCTTTTTTCTATCTTATGTATTTTGTGGTAATTTCTAAATTTTGCATGAGCATATAATACTTTTTAAGTCAGAAAACTCTACATGAATTTAGATCTGTTTATATGGTATTTCAGTCAAATATGATGTTTTTTTCTGAGACACATCACATCATGTCTCCACATCTTTCCCAAAAGAGTAAGTTTACTCTTCAGAGGTCACCAAGTTCTAGTTACACAAATCACTAAGGATGGAGTGTCTAAAAATATGCAATTTAAAAAATGTAGTTTAACTAAAGATATAAATGCCACCGTGTAGGAAATTGTAAGAATGTTCATCCTTAAATGCGATCACAGTAATGACATGATGCAATTAAAATTCTTATTCAAGACCCAAATGCTCAGGTGCCTGTTACTCATCAGGTGCTTGAGGCGTTAATTTCCAGAGAATTGAGTAAGTCACACAAATTGTGACATATCTATTCTCCTACCTCCCCAGCTCTGAAAATATCCAGAATATGCTTTAAGAGCTGTGCAAAAAATGGCAAACCCCCATACAGATAAAAGATCAAGGGAGGGAATGGGAGATGAAGCAGCAGACGAGATAACAGACAAGATAATTACAGAGCTTTAAAAGCCTTGGATTTATTTTTAAGATGTAAGAGCTCTATTTAGAAAAGCCCATAGCTAACTTTATGTGAATCTTGAATGAATTGTTCTGAAACATGTAAATAGTCATGCCATGGAGGAAAGTATGCTTTGTTTTCTGGGCAGTGTCTACCTGGCTAGCCCCAGAGCTAAGGTGGCCTGGTAAAATTTTGTCCTTTGCACATGCAGTGAAGGCCACTGACCTCCTCACTGGTGGATCGGGGCCTGGAATTTGGTGGGACCTCACTCTCTTTCCCCTCATGGCCCACAGGATAACATCACTGCTTGCAGAAGAAGCAGGGAGCTCCTTTCTGCCTCTCTCTCACTATTTCCCAAGAGAGAAAAAGTAACTTAGCTCAGTCATGGGGTGGAGAAAAGATGACCCCTTTTTTCTTTTCTTTTCTTTTTTTTTTTTTTTTTTTTTTTTTTTTTGA
Organism: Nyctereutes procyonoides; assembly: GCF_905146905.1. Classification (NCBI taxonomy): domain Eukaryota; kingdom Metazoa; phylum Chordata; class Mammalia; order Carnivora; family Canidae; genus Nyctereutes; species Nyctereutes procyonoides. The sequence continues at coordinate 58,629,255 of NW_026575146.1, read as the reverse complement.
GTTGGCCTGTTCTCAGGCAGGACTTGCTCTTCTCTCAGAATCTCCCATTGGCCACAAAGAGCATTCTCTCTGTGGCTGTGCTCTGGTCCACAGCTGGGAGGCCTGTGGTCTTCTGTTCATGCTAGGAGGTTCGAAGGGCAACTCATGGCCTACACAGAAGGTCTACCAAATATTAAAAGATGATCTCTTGGTCCCTGTCGGACTCCACTGTGATTCCAAATTCCTTTTTTTTTTTAAGATTTTATTTATTGACTTATGAGAGACATAGACATAGGCAGAAGGAGAAACAGGCTCCCTGTGGGGAGCCCAATGTGGAACTCTATCCCAGGACCTCGGGATCATGACCTGAGCCAAAGGCAGATGCTCAACCACTGAGCCGCCCAGGTGCCCCTCGTTCCAAATTCTGAGAAGGAAAAGGGTTTGATTGTTGCTTCAAAGAATCCCAGAAAGCTGCATTTCCTTGAGTGATCTTAAATGTATCCTTACCTGCCTGTCCACGTGATGTCGGGAGGGATCGCTCATATAAGCAGAAATAGAAGGCTGAATATTGCCAATACTGCCAATCGTGAGAAGGCTGAAGTTCAGGCCGCAGAGCATACTCTAATTGGTGCAGTCTAATTGATGAAATCTACCAGTGTGATTTATGGGAGGGGAAGCAAAATCTCAGCATTCTTGAGACGAATGAGTTGATTATCGCTGGATTAGAGGAAGCATTTTGACTTTTTGGATAAGAGAACAAATTAGGAATTTATTTTGGAGCATCAATTATTTATAAGGAATTTTAATCTGGTTCAATTCAGGATCCAAATCTATGGGTAAGGATATCATGCTCAAAATGTAATACATCCTTTCCAGGCAAAAAACTATGTTAGAGCCGCAGTCCTTGACTCTGGGAAGAAGTAGTCCCTTAAGTGTAGGTAACATTGCCTACCCTTGAAACTAAACAGAGTGTATAATGTTAGTCCTGGTCCTCCAAGAAGCAGATGCTAAGATAGGGTTAAATAGGCAAAGGTGTCCTCTGGGAAACTGCCTGTTGGAGGGAGCTAGAGAGGTTACAGGTCCTCAGACCCAAAGTAAGTCTGACTCTGAGTGGAGGAGAGAGAAAGGAAAGAAGCATCCCCACCACAATGAGGGGGGTTGGGAGTCCTGGAGCTGTCAGGAGATCCCTGGATCTCCCAGGCATGGGCCTGACTTTGTGTCTCTGCCCCTCTGAGACCCTGGCTGAGAGCAGTGTGGGAAGCATGGCCTTGGCTCCATCACAAAGGTGGCCCTGGGCTTCGGAGTGTCCCAGCCAGAGCCCTCAGTTTGCTCCCTATCATTGGGGGTCTCTGAGGCCCATTACTGTGGTCACCAGACCAAGGATTTGGCAATCAAGAGGAATAAGGCTAACTTGTTTTCAAAGCTGTCTTCCTACGGTCATTGGCTAAGATTGTCCTCCCATCCCCAGCAAAATGTTGCTTTCACTAACTAGGGAAGAGCAGCAGATTAAGAAATTCATTGTTTTAAGCATGTCATGCACACAACTGAAAAACATTCAGAGGAAAACCACTTGCCAATGAAGACAAGCTCAAGGGGTATTCAGAATTTTTTTTAAAGATTTTATTTATTCATGAGAGACACAGAGACATAGGCAGAGGGAGAAGCAGGCTCCCTGCGGGGAGCCGGATGTGGGACTCCCATCCCAGGACCCCGGGGTCATGACCTGAGTCAAAGGCAGATGATCAACCACTGAGCCACCGAAGTGCCCTGGGTATTCAGAATTTGGCAAGAATCATTCACTTGTGGCCTCCAGGGTGAGACATGGCATGCAGCATTCCACACTGTTCTTTCACCAAAGAACATGTTTATTCCAAATACTAGGTCCCTGGTACCTGCTTGTGTCTGAGTTCCCGATGTGTGGAGTGCGTGTTAGTGTGTGTGTGCAAGAGAGATGCGTGGTCTCGAGCTGAGGAGAGAAGCAGAGAGCACGCTGAGGTCCCAAGAGCCCAAACACATGTCAGTAATCAGTCAATAACTAGCTGGCACATGTGGAGCTAAATTTAAACATATGTTTTTGGTTTTAAAAAAACCTTGTTCTGACTGCCAAAGGAAGAGAGGATCTTAAATTTTTCTTTTAACCATCCTGAATTTATAATAGGGTGGTCTCATGAAGCAAAACATAATAAAATGCATTTATCGGAAACACATTTATGTTTGTACCAGAGGAACAGGGTCATAATAATTTATCTAGAAGTTTTATGGTAGGTTATGCTAGGCATTTATTTTCCAAAGCTTTTGCATATTTCACATAGGCCTGTGTAATGTAATTTTTACAACCGGTTCCTCAGATGAATCATGTTTACTATCCCTGGGACCTTTCCTCATCCTAGTACACCAGGGTGAGATGATGTTTCTTTGTTGTAAAGTAAGAGCCTGACATGGCTTGTAGGATCCAATCTCGTCAGATTGGTTGACTTCCCTGTGCCATGGGATTCAGCATAAATTCCCTCTCAAGCAGATAATGCCAGCCTTGTAGTCCTCTCCACACAGATTGGCTTAACTTTGTGCTTCACCAAGACCAAGAGAGCAGGTTTGGCTTTCAGAACTCTTGCCCTTCATTCAACAGCTCTGAGCTATGCCCTGACCTTATGCCCTTGACTTTAGTTGATGGGAATTTTTGAAAAAGTTGCTATTGTGGAACTTGATGCTTCATGTTGCAGGGATATGGTTGAGACTATTGTTGAGACTATTGTCTGTTATATTAAAATAGCCCCTCCTCTGGGGGGAATTTCTTACTTGTCTCAATCCTTGGAAAGGCTATGTTTCTCTGAGGCACCTGATCAATATTTCCCATGCAGGCACTTTCGATCTTGATTCTGAGCACGATTTCCTCTTTGCATTAGCCGCTAAGAAGCTCAGCGGCAGATCCACAATTGGTCTTTAACCATTATGCAGCCCTCACAATGCATCCCTCTGTGTCCTAAAATTTGCATCAGTTTGCTATACTCTTCTATCTTTACTTTAGTTTTTTTATTGAGGCATAAGTCACATAGAACAATGGCATTAGCTTCAGGTGTACAACATACTGATTTGAAATTACCTTTACTTTCTTGTCATCTGATTGTATTGTTTTTTTTCTGTTTGGTTGGTTGGCTGATTTGTTTGTTTGTTTGTTTGTATCCCACAGCAATTAACTTTTGGGAAAAAAATGTGGTGCAAGTAAAGTAAAACAAATATATAAATTTCCTGGAGTTCTGTAGTGAACTCAAAGCCAATCCGATTCATTCCAGGTCCGCAAGAACCTTTCTTCACTTTTTCTGGTGATCTCTAGGGCTGCAAACGGTATGGTAGCTTGTTCCCTGTAAGAAGGCAGTAATCCCAACATGGGGCATCCTGTCAGAGAAGACATCTCTGGTTTACTGAAAGGAGAATGTTAGCTCCTCCTGACAATAGGTATTTTTGCGTGCATAGCAGTAGTAGAGGTTTCCAGATCCACCAGGAGATAAACAAAGAAAATGGGAACATTGTCACCTGATTGCTCCTTCTGCCATTTTTACTGGTCTTCCAGAGCGGAGTCGTGTTGACAAGTTCAATTCTCTCCAAAAGCACATCTCTCATCCTTGCGTGGCCGCTCATGGGGGTACCTGAGTGTGGCACAGACTTTTACTTCTGAACTGTAACCCTCTTCATTGCCCTTCCCAGCTGGGCTTTTCTTCCTTGGTTTTCTGCTGTTCCTCACAGCCTTCACACTGAGCAAAGTAACATCTGATGCTCTTGTTATACAGCTTTTTTTTTTTTTTTGGAGAGGCCATTACAAATTTAGAGATAAAAATAACAATATGAGTGATGTATTGTGCAAATCTTTTAAAAAGCCTACACAAACAGCAGAAAGAAATCAATTAGAATTGCCATGGCAACTACCAACAATTTTTATATGCAAGAATGAAATAAAATAAGAAAAGTAGCAAAATAAAGAAAGCATAAACCAATTGAAATACCATCGAGTGTTTATGAAGTAAGTACTATAGAGTGAAGCCTCGGGAAAATAGATTTCATTAAGGTAAATGAAATTGAGTTTAACTCTTGATTACACATGAGCTAGGTATATATGGTGAAATAAACGATTATTGATGGATGCTTGATGTAATTTTTCAGTGAAAAGTATTTTTGGACAACAAGTTTAGACAGATTGGGAAAGTACATTAAAATGTATAAAATGCAATTTTAAATAATATTTTTTCTAGGGGAAGATTTCTTTACTTCTAAGAATATTTAAACCCCGTACATTCAATTTGATAGTTCAAGGTAAAATAAAGAAGTGGGACTTGGTATATCATAGAAGTAACTGATGAAAATCAGAAAAGAGCCCAGAATTCTAGAATTTGGATAATCTGGGTTTCTGTCCTTGCCCCCTGGAGTGAGAATTTGCAACCTTGCCTGCATGTAAAAATAACCTGGGCTATCCTAGCCATGTATCCAAACATTACCATGTCTGAAACCCATTCCACAGCTGTTAAATTAGAACCCCATGGGACACCTGGGTGGCTCAGTGGTTGAACATCTGCCTTTGGTTCAGGGCATGATCCCGGAGTCCTGGGATTGAGTCCTGCATCACGCTCCCCACAGGGAGCCTGCTTCTCCCTCTTCCTATGTCTCTGCCTCTCTCTGTGTGTCTCTAATGAGTAAATAAAATCTCAAAAAAAAAAAAAAAAAAGAACCCTTGAGGGTGTAACATGGGTGTTCATATTTTCTAATGCTTCCACACTCAATTGTACATGCAGCCAGTGTTGAGAGTCAGGGGTGGGTCCCTTCACTCCTCAGCTTGCTGACTTACACTCCTTACCCCCTACTGTATTAATGTATTACCGTATTACCATATTATTGAAACATTCAGAATGTCCTCGTCACAGCATCTGTGTGTGGTGGGCAGCATGATTTCCCCTCCCCACAGGTGTCTGTCTCCTGATCCCTGGAACCTGTGATTATGTTAGGTTAACGGCAAAAGGGAATTACAGTTGCAAATAGAATTAAGGTAGTGAATCAGCTGACTTTGAGATAAGGACATTACCCAGGTGAGCCCAATATGATCTCAGGGGTCCTTACAAGTGGAGGAGGGAGGCAGAGCAAAGAGAATCGAAGAGTTATCAGTGGGAGAAGGACTCAGGCTGACTCGCAAGAGTGAAGGAGTCACCAGCCAAAGAACGTGGACAGCTTCTGGATGCTGGGGAATGTGAATAAATGGATTCTCGCCCAGAGCATCCAGAAGGGAGACAGCTCTGAACACCTGGATTTTAGCCCAGTGAGACCCATTTTGAACTCTAAACCTCCAGAACCATAAGATAAGCAATTTGTCTTGTTTTAAGCTACTAAATTCATGGCAATGGGATGCAGCAGCAATAGAAAATAATACATCCTGCCTCCATAAATTATCCAAAAATAAAAAGAAATCCCAAGCTGTAGTCCAAAACACTACAACTTCTACACTTGAGACGCGTCTCGCTCTGCTGCCGTCACATTGCTACTGTGAACTTCCCCTTTGCAGTAGGTCCCACAGGAGATTGCAGTTCATTCTGAGATGCTGCCTCACTGTCCAGATTCCTGTTCAGCTTCTTGTGATCTTGTGAAATGCAGCTCTTGGGGCACCTGGGTGGCTCAGCTGGTTAAGCATCTGACTCTTGATTTCAGCTCGGGTCATGAACTCAGGGTCATGGGATTGAACCCCACGGTGGGCTCCACACTAGGTGGGGAGTCTCCTTGTCTCTCTCCCTGTGCTCCTCCCCGCACTGGTGCTCGCTAGCTCTCTCTGTCTCAAATAAATAAATAAAATCTTAGAAAAGGAAAAATATAGTTCTTCCATTTTGGTCTTGTCCAAAAGTTCCCTACAGTTTTTACCCAGCTTGGTTGCCTTATTAATCCTCAGCTTTGCCATTGATATCTTTACCTTTCAGGAATCTACACCCTCAGGGGTTAGATAACTGTCCCTTCTTTAACCTGAAAACCTACCCAGACTGATTAAGCCTCCTTTTGGGGGACGAAAAACTAATTGCAAGGTGCATGGGACCTCATTTTCCTCCTTTCCTCCATAAGAAAAAAAAAAAGGGACACTTTGATATGTCCCAGACTCTACTTCAGTGATTCCATGCCTCATCTCTCTCTCTCTCTCTCCCCCCCACTCCCCCCGCCGGACATGAGTTCCAAAGTTGGTTTTCTGGTAGGCTCCTCTGCCCTATAAGCATAAGAAACACAAATGAATTGACCTCCAGCAGGACATCCTGGCATCTGCCACTGTAACCTCAGGATAACGCAGACTCACAGTACAATGTAGCTGGAGGGGAATGTCTTTGGGGTTCTCCTATGATCTTTCAGATGCTAGGGCAACGTTTATATATCTGACAGTTTGGGGTGAGTTAGAGAGTTGGCATGAGAAGTGTCAAAATTTAAGAAAGACCTCATCTCGCAGACATTATCCAGCAACTAACGCTGCCATCCCCACTTGGACATAATAGGCTCACGTGTGTGATGGCGATCTTGCCTTTTATTTAGTCACTGGCCTGGGGTCCAGCGCCATCCAGGCTGCCATTCAAATGCTATGAGGGAAGAACTTGGTAGTAAGTGTTAATGGTGATGGGAAAAATTATACCTCAAAATCCACTCCTCCTGCCAATTTGTTTCTCTCTGAAAAGAAAGCCTCAGCAGTAATTGTACTTCTGCCCTAACACAGGGATGATTGCGTTTTCAAGGATAATGATGCTATTTTATGGTTGTTCCTACTTGGAATAAAGCATAATTGGTATGGAATCCTTGAACACTCCCGTGTGAAAATACCAGGGTGGCTGTGTCAATCTACTGGGTATGGAGCGATAAGTTCTAGGGAAGAAAAATGGGGAAGACGGGTGAGCAAAATTATAAGGGAGGCTGGTGGAGTGTAAACTGGTGAAAGCCTGACATTTTTGTTTAGAATGTTTCCCTTTCAAGTTTCAGAGTTAGAGATTTTGTTATGGGTGGAATCAGTAGGGGGTAATGGTATGTAAATTACATCTCAGTGGAGCTGTTAATTAAGAAAAAGGGGTGGGATCCCACTTCTCCTTTAGATCCAGTGTCTTCTGTGGGTTAAGAGGTGTCCTGGAATCTCCATACAATTCTCAGGAGAAAGAGGTGGCTTTCGTGGGAGTATGGAAGTGGATACCCTCTATTCGTCGTCATTCCTGTCACTTCAGGCAAGTGACATGCACTGCTGTTTAATTCACTTTCTCCTAGAACAGGCAAAGCTTATTTAACTTCATGCAAAGTGTTTACCAATGCAAGAATTGGCTTTAAATGTGATTATTTTCAAGTCCCCGATGGGCTCTGCTTAGAATGCAAGGTTACAAAGGAAAGCATTTTATTTTGATTTTCTCTTCAATGTTGAGGGGGTTAATACAAAAGCAAACATTGTAACGTAAAGATAAATTAGGATCCTGAGTTTCTTTGTGAGGCTAACAGAAAATGGAATACTTGTGGGAAAAATTAGAGGAGTAGGTTATAAGCTCCAGAGTGCTCTAAATGAATAAATGGTGTGCTGGGAGTATGTAGACACATAGGCGTGCTGGAAGGTTCAACATATGTTCTGTATAATAATTGGCAAATATAAGATTCTAACAACAACAAAACAATTCAAGGAGAAGTGATACAAGTATGTTTTATGGGAGTTAGCAGATTAAAAACATAAGGTTTAAGGGTTTGGGTTTTTTATTTTTCATTGTTTAAATGTTGACAGAAAGGAAACACATTGCAGCGATTTTGGAGCAAAAATCTGGGGGTGTGGGTTAGTTCTACCGTAAGCTGGCTTTTGAGCTTTTGAACCTTGGACAACTTACTTTACGTGTCTAAATCCCAGTTTCTTTATGAGTAAGAAGGGATGACCTTGCTGCTGCAAGATTAAGGTGGTGACCCATCTTTGGGTACTGTTTTATTTTGTTTCTGGAGGATTGAATCAAAGGGCAAATATATAATCATATTTAATGTACATTTTTTCCATTTATTTATTTCTTAGAGAGAAAGAGCACATGGGCAGTGGAGGGGGCAGGAGAAGAGGCAGAGAATCCCAAGCAGGCTCCACACCTAGCACAAAGCCCAACTCAGGTCCGATCTCACAACCCTGAGATCATGACCTGAGCCGAAGTCAAGAATCGGAGGCTCAACCAACTGAGCCACCAGGTGCCCCATAATGTATTTTTATAAAACTTTGTAAACAGAAGGAGACATTTTAGAAGTCTCTCCTTTTTTATAGCTTGAAAGGGAATTTATGTATTGCACATAATACAAATATCATGTTTCTGTTATTTTTCTCATGAAGAAGTAAAAGCTTCTTTTTTGACACATCAAAAAAACAAATACCCTGAGTGATGAATGTGGAGAAACAATACTCCTTGCACATAGTCAGTGCTCATTAAATGTTACCTTCCTCCCTTACTCTCAATAATCTCCTTATGCCTAATAACAACTGAAGGTTTGTCTTTTGGGAAAATAAAAGAAAGAATCATAAAAGTTGAATGTGCAGGAAATATAAAAGATGGTAAGAGTTGCCTTATTGCATTTACTGACATGGCAGGTCAGTTAACCAAGCCAACCACAAACTAGTTTTTCTCAATATTCTTCTCTCTTAGCTAATATGTGTTTGTGGAGACACACATCCCAGGAATGGAAATAGGACCAAATTAAATGCATTTAAAACTAACATGAAGAGGCTTTTCACTCAAGAAAAAGCAAAATGAGTAAAACCCAGAAGCAGTGGCTCTTGAAGTGTGAAACATAAAATCAATAGAATGGTCTCAAACAGCATTTAAAAAGAGTAGAATGAAACATTTCTGAGTATATAAAATGTAGTGAAGTTAGGGTTTATTCCATAAAACTTTTATTTCAAACCGGTAGACTCACACACACAATGCGTATGTGTGTATCAGGTCACAGTGTAAAATATATTTCTTACTGGGGGTTGAGATTTTAAAAATTTTAAAAGCTACTGCTCAAAAGAGAAAGAAATCACTCTGTACCTTTTCAATATGTTAGATTCTCTCTTGGCCTTGTTGGGAGATAGTGTCATTGCTTCTAGGGAAGGTAGACTTTTATCTAAATATTCTTGTCCTTGAGTCATGTCCAGACTATTCATATATTTTTCAGATCATGATGTACCTTTATCAATACTTCCATACTTCATCAGGAGAGAGCTGCAAGAATCATTGTCCTCTTGAAGGAAGAAAAAAATTATGAAAGCAAATGAAATTTTCATTTTTCTTTCAATCCCTGATAGTTCCTCTGAAAAATAGTACCCAAAATATTAAGAGATGAAGAATACAGAGTGGACTCATTCTGCTTCTTTCTAAAGAATATCTTCCTAAACAGTCCCAAAGCCATAGATTGGAGAAAGTTTTTAAATGTATTGATAGAAGTAATATAACACAGGAATTGGTCTCTGAAAGAGATTGGTCGGGGGTGAGGGGCGGCGGCGGAGGGGGTGGAAAGAGACCCTGGCCCCATAGGGGCACTAACACTTGATGAGCCCTCACACTGGGTCCAAACAGTCCATCAGGTGCTTTTTAACAGCTTTCCCCTTTGATCCTTAAACAAATGCAGGTAACATATGTTCCCATTTTACAGTCGAGATAAACAAGGCTCTTACTAGTTAAGTCACTAGTCCAATGCAGCCATGATTCTTTTAAAGATTTATCTATTTATTTATTTATTCATGAATGACACAGACCTGTAATTTGCTTGATTTTTTTTAAGATTTATTTATTTATTCATGGGAGATCTGGAGAGAGGCAGAGATATAGCTGAAGGCAGATACTCAACCACTGAGCCACCCAGGTGCCCCTGCAGCCTCAATTCTAACCCAGACCTGCCTGTTGAACTCCCAACCTGAACCATATCCGGCCCACCCTTTCCCTGTGACACCTGCTCTTTTCTGTTCTGCTTCTTGCTTTTCTCCCTGTGCCCCATAGAAAACCCTTCTGCCACTCCTGTTAGGGCTTCCTGCTTTTCCCTCATCTAGACCTATTCTCTATACTAAGTCTTTTCTACCAAAATGCCAGTAACTGTGGTTTTCCTCACGTTATAAATAAGGTTCAAAGCTTAAACTAAAGAAACCCTTCCAAGGTGGAATTTCAGACATGGTGGCAAAGGCCAGAGAGACTTGAGGGGTGAGGAATAGAGGAGGAGTAAAGGGAGATGCTTTATGATGTTTCTGTACCTTCCAGTAAGATACTGTCTGATATTATCTTTAATAGCTAGTTCTTTCAAGAGGGTAGAGAGTTGCCTGACCCCTAACCCTATTTAGGGTCCGCCTGACTTTTCCATGAATCTTGCCTTCCACATTTAAGCCCTGTTTGCTTACAGCCTGAGGCTTTCTTGTTTAAAACTCAAGCAAATTGGGATGCCTGGGTGGCTCAGTGGTTGAGTGTCTGCCTTTGGCTCAGGTCGTGATCCGGGGGTCCTGGGATCAAGTCCCGCATTGGGATCCCCACAGAGAGCCTGCTTCTCCCTCTGCCTATGTCTCTCTCTCTCTCTCCATGTCTCCCGTGAATAAATAAATAAATGGTAAAAAAAATACCCAAGCAAATTATAGGTCAGCAGGCCACCAAGCAATCTTTAAACATCACTTTGGCAGAGACCTCATGTTCTTTTGCATCCATACCACACCTCTCCCCCCAATTAACCCACATACAGAAAATTGACACCTAAAATTAGGAATGGGTGGAAAGAAGTAACCGTTGTCTGTCCCCCAACAGTGCATGGTTTCCTTGTCAAGTTGATGTCCCATTCTCATGTTCCCAGGCCAGAGGACTTTGAGAAGCCCTGTTCTATCCATCAATAAAGATGCTGGGAGTCTCCTACAGTCTTACTGATCCTGGTTCAGGACAATAGGGAAGGCATCCTCAGACAGCATATTGCCCCCAGAGGGCTAGCAAGGGATTAAGCGCGGACATAGCAGATTCCCATTCACCTAAAATAAAGACAGTATTGGTGTCAGAATAGAATCTGTGTGCAGGTGCATAATGTCTCCGCTAATGCAAAGTTGTGAAGATATTCTCCTATTTTATCATCTGATAAGTGTTCTTGCCTTGCCTTTCACAATTAAGTCTATAATCCATCTATAACTGTTAAGTTATGTTGTGCCATAGGGCTAAAATTTCATTCCTTTTTCCATTAAAATAGCTAATCATCCTAATTCCATTTTTCTTTTTTTTTTAAGATTTTATTTATTTGAGAGAGTAGGAGAAAGAATGTGTGTGTGTGCACACATGGAGGCAGAGAGAGAATCAGACTCCCTACTAAACAGGGAGCCCAACTAGGGGCTCGATCCCAGGACTCTGAGATCCTGACCTGAGCCAAAGGCAGACACTCAACCAACTGTACCACCCAGGTGCTCCTAGTTCCATTTTTTTTAAAAAAAAACCTATTGTTTCCCTCTTTCCTGTACTGCTGCATTTGTCATAGTTTTAGTGTCCCGGTATGGGTATGTCTCTTTGGTTGGTTAATGGAATTGGATAAACGGATTATAATTTTATTTTAGAATGCAGAAGGCTAAAATTAGCCAAGATCTTCTTGACGATGAGGAACAAATCGGGAGAACCGACTCCACCTGATACCAGGTGAGTGTGGTAGCAGTGTACGGATAGACAGGTAGAGCCAGAGCAGGACAGGGAGGACAGTCTTGTGGGATTTTTTTTAAAAGATTTTACTTATTTATTCATGAGAGACAGAGAGAGAAAGAGAGAGAGAGATAGAGAGAATGAGAGAGAGAGAGAGAGAGAGAGGCAGAGACACAGGCAGAGGGAGAAGCAGACTCCATGCAGGGAGCCTGACATGGGACTTGATCCCAGGTCTCCAGGATCAGGCCCTGGGCTGAAGGCAGCACTAAACCGCTGAGCCACCCGGGCTGCCCGTCTCCTGGGATTTTGATTGAGATACACTGAATCTATATATCAACCTTGGAAGAATGCATTTTTACAGCATTTAGTTTCCAATCCATGTTCATAGGGTACTTCTCCATTTATTAGGTCTCCCTAAATGTCTCTTGATAAGCTTTTATAGTTCTTTTTGGAAGGGCCTTAGACATTTCTTATTTGGATATCTTATATATATGTTCTATTATTGATGACACAGAAAATATTGGTTTTTGTGTATTGAATTTTAGCCTGCGAAGTTGTAAACTCAATTATAAATTTGAATAATTTGTAGTGATTTTTTCTACATATACAATTATATATTCTTCAAATAATAAGAGCTTTCCTACTACTTTCCTGATCTTTATTTCCTTTTCTTGCCTTGCTCTACCTGTCAGTAGTGTTAAAAGGCATAATATTGAAAGATAATATCTTTCTTCTGTTACTTTGTCCCAATCTTGGAGGAAAACTTTCAACCTTTTTAACAATATTTGTTAGAAGATTTTTTTTTATGTAGATCTCTTACAACAGCATAAGAAAGGTCCCTTTTTAACTTTTTTACATGTCTTTATTATGAATGGCTGTTGAATTCAATGACCTTGTGCTTTATATTCCTGGGGAAATATAACTTGGTCATATGCTTGCTTATATTTTATGGAGGAATTTTGCATCTATATTCATGAGGGAGAATGCTGGTAGCTTTCCCTTCTCTTACTGCGCTTGTCAGGTTTTGGTATCAAGGTTATGCCAGTCTCATAAAGTCAATTTTGGGACTGCACCATATTTTTAATTCTCTGGAAGAGTGATTTAAACCTGTAATAATTTCTCCCATAAGTGTTCAATAGAACTCACCACTGAAACAATCTGGGTAGACCTACAATTTTGTTTGTGGGAAAGATTTTAACTGGTAAGTCAATTTTATAGGATTGTTCACAGTATCGATCTCTTGAATGGTAAGTTAAATAGGAATTTCTCTATCTCATCTAAATTTTTCAATGCGTTGACATAAAGTGATTCATAGCAGCTGCTTACAATCTTCGTAAAGTCTATCAAATCGGTGGTGATATCCCCATTTTAATTCCTGGTATTGGTTAATGTGCCTTCTCTCTTCCTGCCTAAAGCAATCCCTTCAGGGTCTTATCTCTTTTATCAGCTTGTTCAAAGAATCAAATTGTAGCTTTATTGATCTTCAGTATTGAACGTTTCTCTATTATCTCTTTCTAATTTCTGTGGGTTTAATTTGCTGTTCTTTAATAATTTCTTCAAATAGACACATAGATCACTGCTGGTTTAGCCTTCTTTTCTGACATATTCATTGAAGGCTATAAATTTCCTCGTAAGTACTGCATTAGCTAGCTGTTCTTCAAGTTTTGATTTATTGTATTTTCATCAGTGCTCAATATAAATGATTTTTAACCTCCATTGTGATTGTTCTTTTACCTGATAATTATTTAGAAGATTTCTTATGGTAATGTTCTGACCATTTTTATTCATATCTATTATAGTTTCATTGTATTAGGAGATACATTTTAATACATCATTGAGAATTTTATGGCTGTGTTTATCTTAAAAAGAATGTGTACTTTGAAGTTGTGTCTATTAGGTCAATTTTATTGAACATATTGTTTAAATCTCATATTCCTTTTTTTGCTTTGTTCTATCAGTTACTGAGAGAGATTAATTTTTTCTCACTTCTGTCTATTTTTTTTTTTCGTTAGGTCAATTCTTCATGCATTTTTAGGGCATGTTATTAGTCCCATTCAAATTTTAAATGATTTCTTTATGGAGTAGGACATTTTATCATTAGACAGAAATACCATTTCTCTGTAGAGACTATGCTGCAGCTTTTCATCTTTGAGATTACTCTGTTATTAATATAGCTGCAGTTGAATTCTTGGAGTTAGTATTTAAATGATTTTTCTTTTCCTTTCACTCTCAAGCTTTCTGTATCCTTATATTTTTAAATATGTCTTTGTAAACAGTGTATAATTGGGTTTTCTTTTGTTTTACATGCAATCTGCACATCCCTTCTTCAAACTGAATATTTGGTTCTTTTATGTTCAATGTAATTACTGATATGTGTGAGTTAAATCTGTAGTCTTATTTTGTGTGACTTATCCCAACTGTTCTACTTAGATTGCCCTTTGTAACATTCTAAATTTTTTTTTGTCTCTACTAGCTTCCAAGTTGTACTCTTACTGCACTTTTTGAAGTAGTTTAATTACAAATAGCAACTTATTTTCTTATGATATCAAACTTTAATGTTAATTAAAATATCATTCTGTTGCTTTCTGCTTCCTTTGTTACTCCAGAAAAGTGAATGCTGAGTCTAAATGTCCTTCTTTTGAAATGGTTCTTTTTTCCTCAGGCTGTTTTAAAGATTTTATTTTTTGCCTGTGTGTCTAGGTGCAGGTTTATTTAATCTATATAGGGTTCATTGGGATTCTTGCAACTCTGTATGGATGGCTTTATTGCTTTTGAAAAATACAGAGCTATTCTTTCTTCAAATTTTACTTCCATCCCCTTCTTACTTCACCTTTTTTAGACTAAAATTTCTCACTGATATTCCGTATACCTCTTACTCTCTCTTTTAGAATGATCTTCTTCTTGTCTCTTTGTGCTACATTCTGGATATTTTCTTCTTTGTAGTTTTAAGCTTGGGGTTTTGTTTTTGTTTTTTAATGTGCTACATTGCATTTTAGAGCTTTCAGTTCACTTCTGATATATTGAGGCTTTGACTATTGTTTCATAAATGTAGCAAGCATGGTGATTTTATGAATCATGTCTGATAACTCAAGTTTGGGGTTCTCTTTCTACTGTTTAATCTTTCTTCTGTTACTCCACATTGCATCCCCTGGTCTCATAAACCTGGTTACTTTTTGTGCATGTTCGAGAGTATATTTTACAAATTATTTGAAGGAAAATGCGAGGTCTGGCATGGTGATGTCTTCCTTCTGAGAAGATACTCATTAGCTTGTGCAAATAGCACTAGGGTTATCATTCCGGGAATATCTTAATATAATGTGTTTGAGTTGCTCGCATCATTAAATAAGGCACACCTGCCTGCAAATCCAGACAAAGGCTGGTTTACTTGCAGTTACTCCTCATGTTGAGGGTATGGTTTCCAGATTTTCAACTCAAAGCGGGCTTGATTTATTAAATCAGTACTCCTGGAGTGCACAGGTGGCTCAGTTGGTTAAGTTTCTGACTCTTGGTTTCAGCTCAGATCATGATCTCAGGGTGATGATGTCATGATCATGAGACCAAGCCCGGCATCCAGCTCCACACTAAGCGCAGAGTGTGCTTAAGATTCTCTCTCTCCCCCTCTGCCCCTCCCCCTGCTCTCTCTAAATAAATAAATAAATTTTATATATATATATATATATATATATATATATATATATATATATATATATATATTCCATACTCCTGGCAGGCTGCAGTCTTACTTCTGTTTGTACAACCTTGGAATGTCACCAAAATGGTGGTTCAGCTCTGCAGCTGCTTCCCTAACCTTGGCAAAAGCCTTCAGGTGAAAAACCATGTAGAGGACTGGGTGTCTCTCCAGTTTCTTGTCTTCTTTTACATCTTAACCCCAAGTCTCCTTCCTGTCTTGCAAGCCTTTGATGCTTTTGAGGAGCTGCTTTTTGTATTTCATCCAACTTTTTTAGTTGTTCCTCAGCATGAGGAAAAATACCTAGTTAGGGATTACAGGAAATCAACATGGTATTATAAGGAGATACATGATTTTGATAGACTATTTAGAGATAAACAGGTAAGTCATCAAAATAGCTAAAAAGTACAGAGTTGGATTACCCTAGTATTTCCCTTTGGAGGAGTGGTGAAGACGAGACAGTGGGAAGATGCCTGTTAATTTCACAACACACCCCCCTCCATTCTAGCCGAGTTCTTTAAAAAAAAAAAATATTTCAGTGAGTGAGAGAGACACATGAGCAAGGGTGAGGGGCAGAGGCAGAAGCAGGTTCCCCACTGAGCAGGGAGCCCAATGCGGGGCTTGATCCCAGGACCCTGAGATCATGACTTGAGCAGAAGGCAGATGCTTAACCAACTGAGTCACCCAGGCACCCCTCTAGCTGAGTTTTTAATCATGTATATCTATGGCACAGGCCACTCAATGTCCCCAGTATTATTGATTCTACCTCCTTCTTTTAGTAATAGAGGACCACATAGCTATAGATTACATTGTCTAACCTCTTGGAAAGATGGTCCAGCTAGATAGTGGCTCAATTTAGGCCAATGGATATGAGTTTTATTTTGTTTTTTAGAGAGGGAGAGAGAGAGAAAGAGAGCATAAGTGGGGAGGTGGGGAGAGGTAGAGGGAGAGAGAGAGAATTTTTTAAAGATTTTATTTATTTATTTGAGAGAGAGCGTGCAAGTGAGAGAAAGCATGAGCTGGGGGAAGAGGAAGAGAAAGAAGCAGGTTCCCCACTGAGCAGGGAGCCCAATGAGGGGCTTGATCCCAAGACCCCAAGACCATAACCTGAGCCAAAGGCAGACACTTAACTAACTGAGCCACACAGGTGCCCCATGAGAGAGAGCATCTTAAGCAGGCTTCACATCCTGCATGGAACCTGACGTAGGGCTCGGTCTCACCACCCTAAGATCATGATCTGAGCCAAAATCAAGAGTTGGACACTTAACCAATGGAGCCACCCTGGTGCCTCTATATGTGAGTATTAATGATGTGCGAGACCTCACTGAGCTCTTCTGTAAAGATGAAACCACTTCCCCTGGACGTTGCCTTTTCCTTTCTTCTGGAATTTAGACATCCAGATGAAATAGCTTCAAGCACAGATGTGGCTAACACCCCAGGAGATGGTAGGACAAGTCAGAAGTAACCTAGGGTCATGGATGTGCCCTGGACCACACGCATTCCTCTGAGCTATTACATGAGAGAGAAAAACACACATCTACCCTATATTTAAGCCATTATATTTGGGGTTTCTTGGTTACAGCAGTTCAGCTATATCCTAACTAAAATGATATGGAAAATATTTGAGCAAAAATGTTAAGCTAAAGTATTTTGTAAAAAGAATAATAATGTCGGGAAATAGGAGTCTGATCTCTGAGCAATGGCAATTTTAAGAGAAAATGATTTCTATAACAGAATTCCTCATGGGAATCCAGAAGGGTATACAGCTCTATGCATTCACCTGAAAGCAAAGGGGTAGCCTTTGGAATCACACAGAAAACAGAATGGACAGAGTGAAAAGTCACCAAGCTGTGTTGAGAGTAGCAGCAAGATGTGCAGCTCTGATGGGGAGCTCGTGGTTAATGACAGGACTTCTGTTGATTGACATCAGTCATTATGAGTGATGAGAGTCTGACTGCCTGTGATCTGCTTCCTCTGTAAGGAATTTACACAGATCCTA
Organism: Nyctereutes procyonoides; assembly: GCF_905146905.1. Classification (NCBI taxonomy): domain Eukaryota; kingdom Metazoa; phylum Chordata; class Mammalia; order Carnivora; family Canidae; genus Nyctereutes; species Nyctereutes procyonoides. The sequence continues at coordinate 58,611,959 of NW_026575146.1, read as the reverse complement.
ATCTGTCGACAGAACATTTACAGGGTATGCCCTACCAACAGCTGAGGTTCCCGAGCAATTTCTATGCGCCAAATACTGTGCTGCATAGGTACTTCATGTGCACCCTCCCATTTAATCCTCAGAACACTACAAGGTAGGCATCTCTGGTGTCCCCACTTACAAAGGCTCAGAAAGGTCAGTGCAGGCCCACAATCACATGCCTGGTATGCACCTGCGTGTTGGCCAAAGTCCTTAGATTCAACAACCATACAAGATGGTCACCGTCAAATAGTTTTGGGGACTCTAGAGAGCTAATAATATCCTATATGGGAGGAAGACACTGTGAAAGAGAGGAGGAGGGTCAGAGGAACAGAGTATGGTCGTGGAGCAGAGCCACTAGGGCTGGTGGCAGCAAGTGTGCCTGTGGTGGAACACAGGACGGTTTCCACCTGGTGTCTGTCCTGAGCCTATCTTAACAGAGATCCACCAAATGTAACTGGGGACGGAGGAGAATGTCACAAGCAGGGCATCCAGAATTTTCCCTGGAAATGGTGGTGCTTACAGTCAAAATGCCAGCTGAGCGCAGCCGCAGCAGCAGCAGCATTGGCAATGGTGGCAGAGTTGAGCGATGTGACAGTTAAGGCCTGATGGAGAAGGAGGAGTAATGTAAGAGCTAGAGAAAGAAATGGGCCAGAGGCTGGATGGCAGGCACTTTAGGGAACAGTGGGATGAGAGAGTCTGGGGAGGACAGAGCAGGCTGGCAGCCTTCTGCCATCCTCAGAGGGACATAAATAATGATAGCAATGAAAACAGCAGCTGGCGGAGGGGCTGGAGAGGCACCCAGAGAGCAAAGAAGGCTTGGCAGGAGCTGGGCATTTTACCACCTGGGGAAAGCTCTGTGTGTCTTCTTGTCCTCTTGTGGGGCTTAAGGAATAATCAGACTCTCCAGAGATGCTTCTGCTTGAGGGTCTCTTGGACTCTCACTGTATATGGAGTGAAGGTGGGACTGAGGTCCTCCGGGGGGGGGTGGCGGGAGGGGGCTCGTTGTAAATAGGACTTGGGCAGATGTTAAAATTTTCACTTTAGGCAATTAAATGCTGCCTCCTATGTAGGCTAATGGTTATGATGAACCACTAAGATTATCTGGAGAGGATCTGAAAGAATAGGATCCATAGCCAGGCTCCACTCCTGAGTTGTTCTGTGGCTTGAAGCAGCTTCCTTATCTCTGAGACCAAAATGTTGGGCTAGGGACGCCTGGGTGGTTCAGTGGTTGAATGTCTGCCTTCAGCCCAGGGCATGGGATCTAATTGCGATCTTTGAGAACCATTGCACGGGTGTCCTAAAAGCAGGGGCTATGACTTATGAACCCAAGTTTAGTGCTCCATAAATAACTATCACCCAATGCATATGTGCTGAATTGATTAACCAATACATGCCCTGGATAGCAGAGCCAGGGACTGTCCTCAATCAGGTTAAAAAGCTGGTTTTAAAAAAAAAAAAAGCTGGTTTAATTTTATTGGTTCTTCCTCCCAAGATGGCCATCCCCACAGTGATTCCTAAGTGGCTTTCTCTTTCTCTTCTTCCCTTATCTTGGGTTTATGCCATGTCCCAACTCTCAAATACCTACGGCTAAAGCCATCATGAGATATTAACCACTAAGGAATATCTTTACTTCTCAGATCCCACTAAACCCTCCCTCCTGCCTCCCCCTCCAAGTACATGGAGGCAACCGGAAACATCGGGGCTCTGGAGTCTGAGAGCCAGTTTGGAATCAGCTCAGTTCACTCCTTCATAAATGATGTGCTAGTCCCTACCCTTCAACTTAAGGGTTAAGATTGAGATAATACCTCTTCACCTGTCAGATTAAGATAATACCTCCCTCTGCACACTATAGTGATGATAAGTTAGCAAAGTTTGCACACAGATCATTTATACACACACTCTACTGGTATTATTATGATGCTTGCAATAGTAAAATTTGGATTACCTTCAAACCTAGTCATGTGGAAATAGCCAAGGAAGAAAAGTTTTGGTGAACCCAAAGGTATTTCTTTTTTTTTCAAGACTTTATTTATTTGACAGAGAGCATAAGCAAGGGGAGCAGCAGAGGGAGGGAGAAGCAGATTCCTCTCTGAGCAGGGAGCCCAATTCTGGGCTTGATCCCAGAACCCCAAGATCATGACCTGAACCAAAGGCAGACACTTGACTGAGTTACCCACGCGCCACCCCTCCAAAGGTATTCACCAATACAGGGGTGCCTGGGTGGCGTAGGAGTTGGGTGTTGACTCTTGGTTTTAACTCAGGTCATGATCTCAGGTTCATGGAATCAAGGACCATGTCAGGCTCTGCTCAATGTGAAGTCTACTTGCTCCTCCCCTTTCTGTTCCTCCCCTCATGTACACTCTCTCTCTCTCTCTCTCTCTCTCTCTCCAATCTTAAAAAAACAAAAAACAAACAAACAAAAAAAAAAACCCTCTCTCACCAAGATACATAAATTTCTCATGCTTCCTTCCTTCATGGTCTCATGCTAGCATCCTCTACTTCTTTTTCTATCTTCCTTCCAAACAGTGGTTCAGTGTTTGGAAATCCTGCCTTAAAAAAAAAAAAACAAAACCCACTTCACAGGGCTTGGAGACACAAAGACAGGTCATTGGGTCAGGGGCTTTCTTTTCCACTTCTGTGTGAGGTTGGGTCTTGACCTCACAGTCAGAAACATAGGTAGGGGCCTGAAGCACATGTGGGCAGAGCACATGGTCCTCGGTCTTCCCTTCTCCTGATGAAGCCTTGAGTTCTAGAATCCAAAGTTCAAGGCTAGAAGACCTCTCCCATGGTGGCAATGAACACTTCATTAGTTACTCTGCAGGACAGATGAGTTTAGGGGTACCTGCCTCCTCCATCCTGCCTTCCATCATTTACTTTCCAGGTAATAAATGAAGATTTGATGGATCGCTATTTTAAAGTTTCTAGTCACTGCCCTACATGTGTACCCTGGCTTCTCCCACCTCAAATATTTCCTCTGCCATCAACATCGACAAGAAGAAATTCTGCGTTTTTGAATTTGTAGTAAACTAACCTTAATAAAACAATTTAAAGAAAAAAAAATATATATACACCTGTGTATACATATTCTCGTGTATCCAAAAACAGCATTTTGAGTCCTTTGGAGGAACATTACTTAGGAGAACATAAACTCAATACCATTCATGGAGAATTTACACCTTCTGGTATATTCTTATTGTCTGAAAAAAATTTCTGGATTCACTTCTCTGTTCTATTCTTTGGTATACGTGGAGGTGATGTTTCAGAGGAGTTACACAACATCCAAGGCCGGACAGGGCAATTCTCATGGAATATTGTTGGTTTCCCTCCGTGATGAATCCAGTAACTCTACTCCTAGATCCATGCCAAAATTACAGTTTTCAGAAACTTCAGCAAAAGGATTTAAACAGTTCTGTGCCTTGCCACCAAAATGTGTGTTCATCTCTCTACACCTCCACACCTGGCAGTGTTTCAGCCCAACATTTGCTACAGTATTTTGAGTTCATCTTGTTTATTTTCTGCTTTATTTTTTTCTCCTGATGTACATTTTATGTGCAAAGCCAAAGTCACCATTTCTCACGTACACTGCCACTGTTCAGCCCTGCTTTTAGACCGCACGCTTCTTAATTAAAATGCACAGAAAAGCAACATGGACTACCTCGTTCAGAATTTTCACTTCAGACATCAGCTTTTGTAGCTCATGTCCCAGAGAGCGTTTGTTACATTTCAGATCTGTAGCACAAAATTGCAGAGTGATGTGCCCAAAGTGTGTATTTGATGGGAAGTACTGTGTCTTGGAAAATTATATCTCAGGATATCGGTGAGATGTCAGCAGTGTGATAGGGAGTGAACACCTCTTGGTGGACTGGTAAAGAGACACTGTGTGACAGTGATAGAGAATTCTCAAATTTGAAGTGAGCTGGTCTGGATGAATGGTCTAGATTAACAGTCTCAAAGTGGAGTCGCGTAGCCAGGTGCATCAGCATCGTCTGGAAACTTGTTAGAAATGCAGAGTCTTGGGCTCTTCACTAAAATTCTTGAATCAGAGACTTGGGGGGAGTAGGGTGAGCAGTCTAATGAGTCTCCCAAGTCTCCCACCCTGTGGTTCAGATGCGCGCTACCGTGTGAACATGAGTGGCTTAGCTTGAAACCACAGCTCAGCTTCTGCCTGGCTTTGTGGCCTTGGAGAGGATCCTCTCTGACCAGGGCTTTCCCACACCACCGTTTCTCCATTGCCCTTTCCTTGTGCTCTGTTTAGAGGCTGGCAGGCAGCACTGTTGGCAAAACGGATGTCCAGCTGGCCACGGGTAGGCCAGATGCCTCTTCTTACAGATGCCCCGACATTCACAAGGGATTCTCTTGGCTCTCCCTGGGTCTGGGGTTCATTGTTGTGTGGGTTCTCCAAAGTGGCTCTTCCCAGTAAGCCTGTACAGGGAGTGGCTGGGCCCCCAAACTGGAGGTCCTCCTGACAGAGAATGCAAAACTCCTAGGATCCTTTGTGCTCAACTCTGGACCCACACTACAATTCCAAAACCATAGGAAAAGCTTCCACTTGCTGTTCTGTTATGTTTATAAATATGTATAATTATACACTGTATACGCTCTCCATTTCACAGACTTACCGTGGGGGTCAAACCAGAAGCTGGTTGTGAAGGCACTTTGAAAGCTGTAGAGCACTACACAAATGCTGGGTTTTGTCGTTATCTAATACTCTTGAGAAATTTTTCTGTTCCTCTTTCTCCATCCTTTGTAATTCTAGTCTCAATAGAGAAAATGAGGCCTCTTCACTTCCCCACAAGTATTTAATTGTCAAGCCGCATACTCGCACGTCTGTCGTACGGAGCTGTGGCAGTCGAGCCTCTTTTGGTGTGAACAACAGAAACCCATCACCAAATCACGTAATCCAGAAACAGGATTCGCAGGGAGACGACAGGGTAGCCCGCAGGAACAAAGGAGGGGCTGTAGGAACCAGGGCCTCACAGACGGAATTAAGAGTTGACCCTGCTGAGACTCTTCCCTCCCACTCAGGCTCTTGTCTCCATCAGCCTTGACTTAGCCTTGAGGACCGGCTTGTTTTTCCCACATCAGCCAGGTTGTCGCCAGATTTGGGAGAGGATATGGCCACCAGCAGCTGCAGCTTAGCATCTCCCTCCCACTGTCCCTGTGTGGATCCCAGAGAAGAACCCTGACTGGACTAGGAGGAGGGAGTCAGGGGACCACCCCCTCAAGAACAGGGAGGTGGCGACTCATGTGGCACATAGTGTGCGACCAGCAGAAGAGTCATGGGAAGACCAAAAAACCAGCTAACTCAGGCCTCCCTCCGAGGGGATACGTCAGTATGTATACCTTTGCTACTTCCGGTGGTTCATGTGAGTGCAGAAAAGTACTTAGAATACACAGAAGAATACCGTAAGGGGCACCTGGGTGGCTCAGTGGTTGAGCGTCTGCCTTTGGTTCAGGTCATGATCCTGGGTCCTGGGATTGAGTCCCACGTCAGGCTCCCCACAAGGATCCTGCTTCTCCCTCGGCTTCTGTGTCTCTACCTCTCTCATGAATAAATACGTAAAATCTTTTAAAAAAAATAGCGTAAAGATGTCTTTCTAAGCACAAAACCCAAGCCATAAATAAAGGGTTCATTTTTTTTCAGTTGAATCCAAGAAGTGACTTGCTTATCATCTGTTAATGAATGAAATCTCAATGAGAAATGAAAGCTGCGGCCCTGAGATTGTCAGGAACCAGATGTGCCTGCCCTCAAGGATCCCACTGTCCACGTTGCTAAGTGACTTAGCAGCTTTGTAACGCATTCCGTGGTCCTCAGGGCCCTTTTCACCAAGGAAAAGACAAGTGAATGGCTTACGGTTGTACATGGGTATTCTCTAGAAGCAAAACTTCTCTCAGAAATGCAGACAACATATGCTCGAAGCACGTCTATGCTATTAAAAATGCTTGTGTATTCACCAGGATCTGATCTTTATGCCTTAGATTGAAACCACCTGCATTTCTTCCGCACTATCTGCAACAAGAGACTAGAGCTCCTTAGGACAGCACACACGTGGACCAGCAATGTCGTGTAAATTTATGGCTGAGAGACGCAGGGTTTGAAAAGTCAAGTATTCCCTAAGAGCCATGGTGGCAGCAACTTATGAATTTATATGTTGTTACAGATTAAAGTAATTACTTAGACTGGCTCACAGAAGCCAGATATAATCCCCACTCTTAAGACAAGCTATAGATTGCAATTTCGTCTTGAAACCCCTGGTTGGACTGATACATCTTATCAATAATTTTGAAAACTATATTTCCACTGAGAAATTATAAAAGAAATAACTGCCATTCAACTTCTTTATGCTTTGCATTCTTTCAGAGTCGGCAAACATAAAAAAGTCAGCAGGTGGAGCTCCTATTCCCTTGGCAGGCCTGATAGAAGTCCTTCTCTTGAAAGAACATTCAATTATAGACTGTCTCTCTGGCAGCCCGTTCTAGGCTCCCTACAGACAGGTATCAGAATAATACATGAAAATGCAAGACAGAAACATTACAGTGTGCTGTCATAGGTCAGGAAGGGGAAGAGAGAAAGAAGAGCTAGAGATCTTTTATTTCTTATTAATTTTTTTTTTGCCATTTCCCCCATTTTACATTTCTTTTCAATTAACAAAGAAAGTGCCATCTTTCAGGAATGAGACCTGGCAGGATGTGCTAATTCATTTGTTCTCTGGGTACACTCTGCACCAGTTCTCTCTCTTGCTCATGTTCTGTCGGCTTTCACAATGTGGAACTTCTCTACCACTGAGTTTAGCCTTCGATTGGTCCAGAGCAATGGTAGCAACAGGAGACTGAAAAAAAAAAATGTGTTAAACCACAAAGTGCCCTGGACTCCGCTTCTAAATTTCTTTGGGGGCATTCTGCTGGCAAGCAAATTCACACACACGCACAAGTATCTTTTCTGCTAGCCCCGAAGTCCGAGAACTTCTCTAAATTTTTCATAAGGGTGTGTGCTTGCCATTTTGCAGCTAGCAATTATAATAAAAATTCTTTTTCATTCACTCCATTTCATATGCACATAATTCCTGCAGTGTGAAACCTACTTAATGTCTTGTTCAATTTGCCGTTTCCAAAGGAGTGAGAAACGGGGTGATCCAATACATTTCTTATAAGGACCTGGCACATGGTATCATGTGATGGCAGATGGCATGTGAAAGTCTTTGTGGGAAATATGGGCCCTGTTAAGTAGGCTGGGAACGTGTAAGGCTGTGCGTGTCTCCTCGGAGTGTCATTCAGTCACCCTGGCATCTGCAAGAGAGTAAACCGCATCCCGTTCGTTTTCATAATGAACACTAACGTGAGTGACCTCGGGAAAGTCATGGAGCTGCAGGTACACGCGGCCTGTTGCCATGTGGTCGGATGCACGGACCAGAGCAGAACACAGTCGCTCGGCAGGGGCCCTGGGCTTGCACAGGGCCCTCCGGGGTTTGGAACTTATCAGGCTGTGCTGTAGGAAGCCACAAACAAATGAAATCCCCCCAGTGGGGGGCAGGGGATGCACAGAGGTTCCCAGTTTGGTACCCAAATCCCTTTGTCTCTCCCACCATGTCGGGGAGAGAAAGGAGAGGGCACTCTGCCCGTCCAGAGGGGTCTCCTCTACCGAGGACTCCCAACATTTTGCACATTCTGAGAATTTCATGGCTCTTCTCTTGATTCACACCGAGGAGGAGCTAAATTTTGCTCTGCAATACACATCCAAGGCAGCATGCTAATGAGAATTATTATTAAGCGTTGTAGAGTTGGCACCAGCCTCTTGCAATCTGCTCAGTGGCAGAAGCAGGAAGGGCAGAGGCAGAGAGTCAGAAAAGCAGCTTTACTGAATGCTCTTCTGGACCTGATTCGTTTTGGTCACTTTGAACACCAGGCAAAGCCAAGTATCACTGTGAGGTTTCACAGGGGTGCCATCCCATTTCCCCGCTGCAAAAGAGTCTTCCGGCTTTTACGGCTGCTTTTAAAACATTCCCGGTCTAGAAATCAGGGGTTCTGTTTAGTCAATTACCAGGGTACCCAAAAGGCCACGTGGCTGCACATTTCAGGATCCTTTTGTTGCTTGGTTTTAGCACCCCATCTGATCATCTTACTCTCAGAATAGGAAGTATGTTTTAGGACATTTTCTGGCAGAACTTTTGGGGTGAGCTGTGCCATTTTGGTCCAATGGGGGAGATTGGACCACCAATCGGTGTTCCACAGAGGGACTTGAAATTTGAACTACTGTGAATGGTCCTCCACTAGGTGGACCAAACCCTCTTTGTGATGCTAGAGCACAACACAGATGACTTGGAAATGAAACACAAGACATGAAAGGTCATTTCACATTTGCATTGATTTGTATTGTGCTGTATTATTAAAGCCACTTTATCAGACAGGCTTTGGCTGGAACATTCTGACATGAGGTTATCCGAAGACTCAGAGGCATCTGTTATATGCACGTCCCTGTCTCCCTTGAGTACTAGACATTTGGATGTGCCTTCGACACTTCAAACACAGTGAATTCTAAACTGTATTCACCGTCTCTGCAGCTACCCCCAACATAACCTCCTTCACCGTGTTCTAGATGCTGTATCCACCAAGAGACTTGGACATCAGCTGTGGCCTCTCAGTTTCCTTCAACTTGCAGTAATCCCCAGATCCTCTGGCCTGCTGCCTGTTCTCCTTCCCCCATTGCCATGGCCCCTGCTTAGGGGGTTCTAGAACCTCATTTTCAGTCCGGACTAGAGTGATGGCCCCCTCACATGTCTCACATGACAAACCATCCTCCTCCCTGTGACCAAAGTGATTTTCAAGACCCCAGTCCTGAGCATATTATTTCTTGCCTTGAAGGTGACACCCCACTCCCCACCTTACCCCTTCTCTTAGCCCAGCATTAAGCCTCTCTGCAATCTGGCACCAACTGGCTCGGGCTCGGTTCTGGCCATGCCCCAGGGTGCACCTCACAGCACTGAACACTCCAGCCATTCTGAGGTGCTTGTATCTCTACAGAGAGGTCACACTCACAAAATCAGGCTTTTTCATGTATCTGTGTCTGTGTTCCAGGAGCTGTTTCTGTCCCAGCTACCTGAGCTTCCATTTGTTAGCCAACCACCCTCAACTCAAAAATGCCCTCAACCTTCATTTCTTCTATAAAGACTTTTCAAATCCTCAAATCTCTCTGCCCTTACCCCTGCCACCCCAGGCTTTAGCTTTCCCTTCTTTCTGTGCCTGTGTGTGTCTATATATATATAGTATAGATGCTATACATATGTATACATATATATGTCCTTTTTATGTGATTGATTATTAAAACATTGTCCTATACCTCCCCACCATTTCTCTTGATGTTCCTGCATTAGAATTGGATCCATTTTCACATATTTGAATCTGTCTCATATCTCTTTCTTTTTTTTACAAGCTCCTCCTTGATCTTCCAAGACTGGACAGGGAGTGGGGGGCCCTCTGTGACTAGTGCTACTTGCTATGACATCCTGTAATCACATATTATCTAGGTTTTTATTTTCTTCAACTAGAAACAATAAAACCCCAAAGTAACATCGGCTTAAAGAAGGTAGTTTTTTGCTTGTCTTTTTTATACTGACGTCTGGAAGGAGGCAGGCCGGGGTTGGTATGGTGTCTGTTCTCCATAATGTCCTTAGAGATGTGACGTCTTCTAACCTACTGCTCCACCACATGGGATCTTTCTGCTGAAAGGCACCTTTGTTCGGGGTGCCAACTTCAGCCAAAGCATCATACCTACATTCTAGCAAGCTCTCATTTCTTTTAATGGCTGCATGGTATTGCACTGAATGGATAGATAATAAGTTACTTATAGGCTATTGATAGACATTTACCACCTCTATTCTAAGGCCATCTGTTGAGAAGCCAATTTTTCATTTTAAGACCAGACTATCTTCTTTCAGTATCTGGGCAGATTTCACACTGAACATCAAGATAGTGCACATGAAAATCCACGTTAATAATATTAATTGTCAATATTGAATATATTATTTATGTGAATTATTTCATTGAGTACAGTAATCCTCTAAGTTGGTTATTATTCCTACTTTACATATGAAGAAACAGGGTTAGGGAGGTGAATGGATATACTCAAAACAATCCAACTCTTAGATGTGGAATTTGTAATGTTTTTCAGATTATTTTGACTTTATTAAGAGAAATATGCTTTTACTGTTGCAAGAACATGATTCTCATTTTGCTTAAACAACCTTTACTTAATATTCTTCATTAAATTAACCCATTTTTTCTTTAAAAATTAAAAGAAAACTTTATATCAATTCCACTAATAGAAATTTAGAGCTGTTTGCCATAAATGCAGGTAAGAATAAAAGTAAATACAAAACTACTCAAATTTAAAATTTTCAAAGATATCACTTAATTACATGTACATAAGATGTATAGCACATTTTAGGAAACATTGAATCACAAGATGAACTCAGTATCAAAACTCTATAATTTTTTTTTAGTATATTCTATCTGAAGCCAAATATTACATCGGTATTACATTAAGATACATGCTTATTAGCTATACTATTAGTACACTGAGTAAAAACATTTCTCTTTTATTATCTTTATTTTTTAAAGTTTATTTTTTAAAATATTTATTTCGAGAGTATGAGTGCAGGGAGGGGTAGAGGGAGGAGGAGAAAGAGAATCCTGAACAGAATCCACACTGAGCACAGTGCCTAACAGGGGCCTCATCCCACAACCCTGAGATTATGACCCCACAGGAAATCAAGAATGGGATATCCAACCAACTGAGCCAACCAGGTAGCCCTAAAGACATTTCTGCTTAACCAATCTAGAGATGAGATGAGATGAGATGAGATGAGATGAGATGAGATGAGATGAGATGAGATGAATGAATGTAATGGCAAATAGCATCCATTCCATTCTTGCCAAACCAGCATTTCCTCCAGCAGGTCCTCAAGGCTTCTCAGGTGTCTTTTCTTGGGCTGTAGAGAACCTGGGAGTGTGCTGTATAGGAAAGAATCAGGAATAATGCAAAAATAGGAAGGAGATAGTGGTTTTGGAGAGGAAACTCCAGAAATACATGAAGCCTGGAGTTAGCAGTAATTTACAGAAGACACAGGAAAAATGATGACATTCTGGACTTTGTAATCATACTTTTAAAGATGTGGTCCTGTGCTGAGCTTTGAGGGAGCAAACTATAGGTGAAGACAGCCCACGCTGCTGTGTCTTATGGTAGTGTTTCTCATGGTCGTTACAGTGGGTACCTACTGAAAATTCCTTTCCTGGCCCAACCCCAAGCACTCTGAATCAGAATCTGTATTGATGGAATCAGAGATCAGCCTTCTGTAAAGATCCCCCCCGCCCCACAAAAGGCATCTGTGCACATTCTGTTTGTCATTTTCATATAGAATCCACTTTAAGAATATCTGTTATTAGAAAACAAATCCAGTTTCTAAAGCCAATAACATAATGTGATTATTTTTAAAAATATTTTTGTTATTGCATTTGAATTATATTCTTCTTTATCTGCTCCTGCGTTAGCGGGCAAAATGAACAGACATTAAGAAATTAGGAAACTTTACACATTTAAATGATCACGATTTAGGAACCAATTGAACACCTTTCTCTAATCACCTACTACATAATGTATGAGTCACCACACCAGAGGGACTTACTGGCCTATGAACTTATGGGGACTTGATATGGCACAGTGACAGTTCCCACAACTTCACTCTCCTCATTTCTCTCAGCAACAGCACCCTATATTTTTAGCTGAGAACATAGTATTCCATTTTCTGGTCCATGTTGCACCTAGTATAGTGATGTGCCTAGATTCAGGCTAGTAAGATGTAGGTAGAAGTGGTGTGTTTAATTTCTAGTAGTTTCTTAAAGGAGGGGGGCATTCCCTTCTCTTTCCTTTTGTGCATTCCTGCTATTCTGCAGGTAGGCTTGACAGCTACAGACATCTTGAACCTCAAGGCAGTCTTGGGAATGGAGGTTGTGTGTAGCAGAGCAACAAAATAGAAGTCACTGTCACTATAGAGCACATAAGTAGCCCTGAATCCCTTACTTACAGATGCTGAGAGAAAAGAACTTCAAACTTGCTGGCACCACTATTATGGGGGGCTTTCTATCACTTACAGCAGAACCAAAGCTTAACTAATAGAGATAGTGTTTCCTTAGTTTGGAGGCAAGATGCTAGAAGCATGAATTTTCTTGCTTGAGTCTTTGTTTTTAGTGAAATCTAGAGCTAAATAGGTAGGCCCCCCTATCCTGGAGAAGGATGGTTAATCACAAATGTTAAGAATCATGGGCTGGGGGGCACCTTAGTGGCTTAGTGGTTGAACATCTGCCTTTGGAGCCTGCTTCTCCCTCTATGTCTCTGCCTGTCTCTGTGTGTCTCTCATGAATAAATAAATAAAATCTTAAAAAAAGAATAATTGGATAATTATATAAAATGATAGAGGTGTTGAGGATCCCTATGGTAGCAATCATAGTACAATGTATAAATGTGTCAAACTAACAAATTGTACACTTTAAGTTTAGATAATGTCATGTGTCAAATATATCTAATTTAAAAAGAAGAAAAATAGTATGTTAGGCCTTCCTTTTGTCTTTTTTTTTTTTTTTTTAAGTAAGCTCTATGGCCAACATGGGACTTGAACTGAAAACCCTGAGATCAAGAGTTGTATGTGTTACCAACGAGCCAGCCAGGTGCCTCCTCTTCCTGTTGTCTCTTCCTAAGGTTGTACTGTGATTATTGATAGAGGTCATTAAGGAATTCAATCTATTGTCTCTCAAGCCAAGTGGCTCAGTTGGTTAAGCATTGAACTCTTGGTTTTGGCTCAGGTCCTGATCTCATGGGTCATGAGATCAAGCCCTGTGTCAGGCTCTGCACTCAGCAGGAGTCTGCTTGGATCTTCTCTCCCTCTGCCCCTCCCCCACTCAGTACGCAGGTATGCTCTCTCTCTCTCTCTCCCACCCCTTTCAAATAAATGAATAAATCTTAAAAACAAAAACCTTATAGCTTTTTCTTTTCTTTTGAAAAGCTTCCTCAAATTGACATGGTGTTTTTTTAATTTGCTCTTTAATGTTGTTCTAAGTAAAGAGGAATTAAAATTTTAAATTATTAGCATGAATTTTACTATTCTTTTTATTGTGTCATACCAGTTTGAAATGCAAATATGAGTATTGAAATTGTATGCAGAATCATTGAATTTACACAATTCATATCTCATAGCTCATATTTGCATATGGGTTTTGTTCTTACAAGAACAGTGGAATCACTGCAAAGAGCTATTGTTTTTAGTTATCTGTTGATCTGTGCACAACCTACCAACACTTTGTACCTTAGGGTAATGATGAGTAAGGAAGGACTGACTGGCATCCTTTTTAGCGTAAGCAATTAGCTAATACAGGGATGTAATATGAGAAGGAAAGGATATGATACTGGGTAGTTGATGTTTCTTAAAATGCCATTTCCTTCTTTCTACATTTGAAGCAAATTCTGGCTCTAAGGGAAAGCCTGGTCTTTTGTGGCTGTCAGAGCCTTTGCTTACTCAGACATGGATGTAACAAGCTAACCGTGTTCTTGCTTTGAATCTCAGCAAATCCCCACTCACTGCAGATCCAGAGGAATTATGTGCTCATGAGGCACCCTGAACATCCTGAACAGGCATCCTAGACATGAGTGGGGTGGCAGAGAGTGGTGGCACGCATATGTGTGGCCATATTGCTAACATTTCCTCTGCCTGTGTTTCATCATCACCTCACTTACCCGACACAAGTGTTGCTTGAATGAAGCTTACATGGGTTGTACATCCATGAAGCCAGTCTTCTAGAGCAATGAGCAAGACTAGAGTCATAGGCATTCTCTCTGGCTTACTTGTTCTCTTACACAGCCTACTAGAAAGCTTCTGCAGATTTAAGCTTCATGAAGAGGATATTCCTCTTGTGAGCCTTCCCCTGCCTATCTTATAGATAGCCCCTTGCCTTTCTCTCTCTTTGTTCAAACCTCCCTGTAGGACAATCTTGATGTTCTTTAGTGATGCAACCTCTCTCCCTAGGGAATTCTGAAGGAAATGGGTCCCGCTCTTTGCCAGGACTTATGGAATCTCTATCTGTTCATTCAAGCAACAGTGTGGGAGTTGTTGGGAGGTCGACAAACGCTCATCCTGCAGGCAAGGATGAAGATGCTCCAAGTTGAACTCAGTTTCCCCATCATAGCTGCAGATACTTTTCCTACCATGTCACCCAGGAAAAGCGCAACAACAATGCAAGCATTTCATTATTTTCTGAGACAATATTGTCTGTAGTCATATTGAGGAAATGTGCTTTTATTTAATGGTTTTGAACTTAGGCATTTCTTGACACTGGACTGCTTTACTAGAAGAACCACAGTGGCTGAAAATGGCCCTCTTGCAATGAAAAGGCAGAGCTGATCCTGGGTCCTTCTTTGACAAACTTGCAGGTCTTCCTTCCCCTCTGCCACTTGACCCTGGGCTGCAAGCACATTTCTCTTCTGATTGGGCATCTGAGAGTCAGCAAACTCAGGCTGCCATTATCTGATAATAGCTTAATGAATCCCACTTCTAGAATTTGCATCTTAATAGGAGACTTTTCTGAGTACCAGAAGAGAAGGGAGGAGAAGGAGGAGGAGGAGGAGGAGGAGGAGGAAAATTGGTTCTAATACCCAGAATTTCACATGTATCAGAGAGTGCAAAGGCAACACATTATTCTTGCTGGTTCTGAAGTTTGTGTACCTAGTGGAACAGTTAACCTTATGAAAATGTGAAGAAAATTGAACAGAGGGTGACATAATCCAGGCTTTGCTGAACTCTTTTGACAAACACTTAACTAATTCACAATTGTGTTTCATCAACACAAAAACATTGCACAACCACTTTGGCTCACTTGAATAAGAGGAAGAAGCTTGGAGGCAGTCCATATCCTAACACGATATTGAGAATGATACAACGGTAGTAAGGTCAGGAAGGTCAAAAATTATGGGATAAACCATGGACCACTTCCTTCAGATTGTTTTAGATGTTAAAGATAAAACCCATAGGTAGAATTAAAGAAGGTTAGAATAAGATGCTAGAAAAATGCTGACATTTCAATCTCACCTTTAAATAACATCTTCTAATGAATCCTCATCACCTAACAGGGAAGGACATCTCTCAATGCCATCTGGTTCCCGTCCAGCCTTCCTTTTTCCCACTCCCTGCCTCACACTGTTTTCTCCAATTCCATTAATTGTTTATGATTTTCCCTTGTGCCCTGCTGTGTCTTCACTTCATGCCTTTGATCACACTGTGTTCTATCACTGAGCATCCTCACCTCCTCTCCCATCTGCCTCTACCTGGCTGATGGCCACCCATCCTTCAGCATGGAGTGCAAATATCATCATCTCCAAGAAAACTTGTCCATTATTGTTTCTAGATTTAAGGGGACTTAGGTTATCTCTTCTATGTGATTTCAAAATACCTCGTTCCCATTTCCACGGGACTGTACCAAATCCCTTCTAAAAATTCCTTTGTGCTGGATGTACGCATAGTCTATGTACTACTTTGCTGTGAACTCCTTGAAAGCCAGGACCAAGTCTTTTATTCTTTTTCTTTTTAAATTCCCAACAGCATGATCAGCAGTCAAATGTTCACTGAATTAATGGATGAATGATTCATGGGCTCTGATGACCCAAGAAGGAAACTGTGACTCAGAGAGGCAAAATGGCTTTCCTGACTTTTCCCCACAAACAGCTTAGAATTCCCTAATAATAAGAAATGATTAAGGCACATAGGCATGTTTTCATTTTAAGAAAATTAAGAAGGGGCTTGCTGAATTTATGCCACTCTGCTTTTCAAGGAGAAAATGATTAATTTATCATACTTAGCGTTAGATTTCCACTTGGTAAATTTATTTCTAAGATTAAAGATACAAACAAGCTCATTAAAAAGTGTCAAAAATGTGTCAAACATCAAATGGCTATTATATTACAACATCCTAAAGTCTGGATTATTGTATACAGATTACATCTTCATTTTTAAAAATTCTGTGCTCTAAAAATTAAGGGGAAATTACTGCTTAGGTTTTCCCAAACTGCACACATTTTGAAAGTGTTCAGAGCCACTTGGGAATTTTAAAACCTGGTGGAGATAAGATATATAACAATATTGTTATTTCTGTGCAGAATTACTATTGTCATTTCAGCAAAGGGGAAAAGCAGATGGGAAAAGGTTTGTATGCTTTTCCTTCATAATTGTTTATAAGCCAAGTTTTAAGAAAAACTAATTTTCCAAAAACAAAATAATACCCTGTTTCATCCAACCTCCAGTTTTTAAAAATCACTTCTTGTAATCCCAACACTGATTCCCCTTCTACCAAGAATTCCAGTTTTTGTTCATTCATCTGCAGCTCCCTTACCTGAAGCCACGTATTTCAGAAGTGATCCCACTCCTTTGTTAGTGACCGGCTCAGGAACAGGGGCTAAGACACAGTACTGGCCAGCGAGGTCAAGGGGAACTTTTTGGGAATTTCTGAAAAATGTTTTCTAACCTTTAAACGATAAAGTTTGGAAGGAGTGATCCACAAGTTTTAAAACTGGGATGACCATATCGTGAAGGCAATAGACAGAGGAGGACAGAACCCTAAGAACCACCTCTGGGACAGAAAGCTAATCCTGCCAACTTAACCAACCCTGAAATCCACTCTATTTCTGGAACTCCAGTTACCAATGACATGAATCAATACATTTCATTATTATTTAAATCACTTGAATTTCTGTAATTTGCAGTGGGAAGAATCCTAATTAAATATATAGCAAAATTAGTGATTTCATTTAGGTCAGTAGAATAATCTGAACTCCAAGAGAATGTTTTAATTCAACTTCTCTCTGTTTTTCTGTTCTTTGGGCTATTTGTTTAGGGTTTCCAGGGGCATCAATTATTTTAAAACTTAAGAAGTTCCTGTCATTTTACCTATCACACAGATGACCATAATTTTATACTGTATCTTAATGGATGCTCTCAAAAATTTTGAGATTTTGCCTCCCAGATCTTGAAGTCTCCTGATTTTGCTAGCTAAAAACCAGCATATGAGTATGTTACCTCCACAAAGAGCAAATTGTGTGGCATGAAAGAGCTCAGAGAGTTCAATCATCCAGGTGACTCATTAAATTCTGGGTATTCTCATGGGGCAGCTGGGTGACTCAGTTGATTAAGTGTCTTACCCTTGATTTCAAGCTCAGGTTGTGTTCACAGGGCATGAGATTGAGCCCCACATTGGGCTCCATACTTAGTACAGAGTTTGTTTGAGATTCCCTCTCCCTCTGCCCTGCCCCTTGTGCACTTGCTGTCTCTCTCTCTCTCTCTCTCTCTCTCTCAAATAAATAAAATCTTTTAAAAAAAATTCTAGGTAGTCTCCTAGAAGTCAATGCACATGAAAGTCCCCTAAATTGTTTACCTTAAGAACCTGGGGTTACTCAGTTCAAAAGGGTGCTTTCTGGACCCTGCTGATCCTAGACATTCAAAGGATTCAATGTTGGTGAGTTAATAAAGGAATTCACAGTATAAGGAAAACAGAAATACAGGGGGTATACTTATCACCATATGAAGAAAATTACTTATTTGATTGTATTTTTTTATTATAAGATTTTTTCACTAGGTCAAATGCATCACTTTTGATCAAAATAATTTTGAAATATTGGAGAGAGTTTAAATGATCCTTAGCAACCTTCATGCTAAGATTTTATAAACCACAATAATAATTATTATAATTGGTCATATTTATTTATTTGTTATATATTATGAACCAGGCACTATTCTCAACTCTTTTGCTATGCTATCTCATTTAGCCCCCTTAACACCCCTGTGAAACAGGTTCTAGTATTTCTTTTACTTTACAGATGAGAAAACAAAGGCTTAGTGAGTTTTTTTAAAGATTTTATTTATTTATTTGACACAGAGAGAGAGCGCACAAGCAGGGAAAGGGGCAGAGGATGCAGGGCTCAATCCCAGGACCCTGGGATCATGGCCTGAGTGGAAGGCTGATGCTTAACCGATTGAGCCACCCAGGCATCTCAGGATTTTAGTTTCCTTAACTGCCCTGCAGTCTCTGACACCCCCCCATTAACTTGTGTTCTAAATAGTCTACATACTATTTATATAGTCTACAGTGTGATTGAGTTTCCATAAAGGCAATGTAGTCTTCAACTGCCTCAATAGTAGTGGTCAAATCAGAGGTTCCACCTTGTACCACTAAGATTACATCTGAGCCATATTGCCAAATGATGAATATCTTACGTGAAGACAGTAATAAAAAAGAGGCATTCAACCAGGGGAGGATGACCAATATGGAAGGATCTGGAAAAAAATCTCATATGGATTGAGGAAGTTATTTAGCCAAGTTGACCATAAATGTTTTTAAATGTTTTATTATTATAGAAAGGATATACAGTATTTATTGTAGAAAAATAGAAAAGAAAAAGAAAAGAATGTCTCGGGATCCCTGGGTGGCGCAGTGGTTTGGCGCCTGCCTTTGGCCCAGGGCGCGATCCTGGAGACCCGGGATCGAATCCCACGTCGGGCTCCCGGTGCATGGAGCCTGCTTCTCCCTCTGCCTGTGTCTCTGCCTCTCTCTCTCTCTCTCTCTCTCTCTCTCACTGTGTGCTTATCATAAATAAATAAAAATAAAATTAAAAAAAAAAAGAAAAGAATGTCTCATCCCACCATTTAGTGACTGACACTGTTAACACCTTAGTGCATATCTTTGAGATATATACGTCCCTTATGTCTCTTTTAATCTAGAATAGCCCCTTTTCAATGACAGTTGAAGATGAAAGGCCAGTTGACCTCCAGAATATTCCACCTTTTTTAATTTCTCTTGTTATGTCCTCTTTGGTTTATCCCCTGTTCAAGTGATTTTAAATGGATAGAGTCAAATGAAACACCATGGCCAGACTACCATAGGTGATGTTGTATACTTCATACTTTGTATCACATCAGAAGACACATAACTTCTAGTTCAACTACCATTTATCTGCTAAAATTGACCTTCACCAGAGTGATTGTTGTCTGAACCCTCTTTGTGGAATTTTATTTAACCTCTTGTGATTAGAAATTACTCTGTGTGGTATTAATTTGATGCCAAATAAATGTCCAAGTTTCCATCAACCATTTACCTAAGTATTTTAACCTTGACCAACTTTGTCTGTGTTGATGTTAACTGAAGTTTTTAAAATGATGCATGCCCTAATTCTGTTATTCCTTCTACTTTCATTAGTTGGCATTTAAAGTAGAGCTTCCCTTCATCTACTGGTCTGGGCCTCAGTTACTATCTTTTATTGACAGGAAGTTGCCTAAATGATGTCTATGAAATGTTACACCCTAGAAGTATACAAAGGAACATATAAAGTAATTGGATATGTTTATAATGCCTGAAAAAAAAGTAAGTAGCTGTCTCTAGATATTTAAATCTGGCCCTCCGGGAAAGAAAGTACATCTACTACACATTGATCTGGAGGGAAGTTTTGGAAACTAACTCTACACAGGGAATAACTTTCTTATAATTAAAGATGCCCACTAACAGAAAGGTTTTCCTCATAAAAAGTACGAAGTAGTTCTCTCTGGAAATATTCAGAGGGTGAACCTATCATGGTGGCTAGTCCTTAAAACTGTCCTCTTCAGTAAAATTATTAGAAGAACACATAAAGATGTTCAGCAGAGTGGGAAATCCAGTAGAATCAGTGCCTAATCTTATACCAACACCCTAGAAACCATACTTGTTAATCAATAAAATCCTAATAAAGCTGAATAATGTGACCAAATGTCAGAGTTACAAACTGAGTGGGTGTCTCTAGCATCTCATTATTCATTCTGGGGGTGACAGACGTAGCTGCCAGGGAAATGGAGAAATGAATGTGGGTCTGACTTAGACAGAAGTGAGGGTTTTAGGACTTCTCAGTGAATGGTGGACCATAGCTTCTTCCCTCCATCCAGGAATAGTTTATATCCCCTACTTGAGTGGACTGAATCCTAGGATAGCATATTTAACTATTGGAAGAGTTCTGATAAAGATTGTATATTCCCACCTTATTGCTGAATGCTCTCCCTGCTTCCCATACTCTACCTTTCTACCCAAGTACATAACCCTACTCCTTTAAGGTTGCAGAAAATAATCCTCAACTGAAAACATTCTTGGATGCAGTGGGGAGATAAGCCACATATTATGTGCAGTATATCAAAGCAAATAGAATGACTGTCCCGAAAATCTTGAAGTCCTAGTTCACGACCATAGTCACAAACCTGATTAGTAACAACCCACAGCTCTAGACCAGAACACACGTTCTATGTTCAAATACTGATGATATTGACAATTTGGACTCAGTCCAAAGTGACTTTCACTTTGTAAATTATCAAACCAGCAAAATTATATAAGATCAAGTATAAAATTATATGTGATGAAGAATGCGAATGGGTAAACATGCTTTTCTACTACTATCTGCTTTTATGCGGGGACATTAGAAGTTTAGTGGTTACTATGGCCCAAAATGAAACATAAAATCTTCGTGGCTGCTGGACACAGACCCCATCGGTTGCTGTCTTTTATACTGCTTGGGCTGGTGTTTTCATATAAGAAAAATCGGTGCTGTGCCAAAGCCTTTGTTTCCATATCATTGCTCTTACTGTATCATTGAACCTACTTGAGTTTTCCATAAAGTCTGGCATGGCCTACCACACTGGCCCAAGAGAGGAAAGAGAACTCTATTCAGAAGAAAACATGACTTAGTGGACCAAGAAAAAGATTGGTTATCATTACTAGTGGGTGGGTTGAGTGTAACTTAAAATGGGGGGGCACAGAATATATATCCTTTTACTTTTGTATTTTGTTTGCTTTTTCTCCATGTGCTTAAGGAGAGCTAGACAAGGTCTGCCTCCCTGGTTATCTGCTTGTCTCTTGTCCTTTTTCTAGCCAGCTATGTAGTTAGTGATCCTTGTACCTCTCAGATCTGCATCAGGGTAGCAACTGATTGTCATTTGATTCCCATTTTCCTATGGATCTTTATTGTTAAAGATGCATCATGAACGCTTGAGGATCACTAGCAGGAAGGAGTTAAGCATTCTAGAATCATAGCATTATTGCTGTCAAACTGGCCACAAACACTACCTTAATTCCTATAGATGTTTTTAATTCTTTCTCATTGTTGAATATATTTGTATGCCCTATAATAGGCCATTTCAGCGTGTACTTTCCTAATTAGTTTGCCTTACTCCGTGATGGATTTGTATAATACACGGATACCCAAACTTTTTCATCAAAAGTCATAATACCTCCTACCTGAAAGTCGGTGCAAACTTCACAGGAAAAAGGCGCAATCCTCCAGGAGGATGCCCTCCCTTTAGACTCTATCATGAACTTGGGATTCCTCAAAACATCCTCACTTCTGACCAGCTGGTTACAAAGTCAGGGATTCCTGCTATCCCCTTCATTTTGATAATTCCTTAGAATGACTCAGAATTCAGGAAAGCACTATACTTAGGATTACAATTTTATGATAGCAAAAACAAACAAAAACCACCACCACCACCACCAAAACCAAATCAAAGCCAGCCAAAGGGAGAAATGAAGAGGGCAAGTCAAGGTCTGGGAGGGTTCCAAACATGAAGCTTCCATCAGCCTCAGGGACATATCCTCCCAGGTGATCTCTTTGTAACAATATGCCAACCAACTGACTAGTGCCAACCATCTGAGCTTTTGGTGTCCCGGGCTGATATTGAGCTTGATCATATACTGCTTATGTGGCTGACTGTTAAGATAAATAAATAAAATATGTTTGAAATTTTCTTTTTTTTTTTGTTTGAAATTTTCTGAAATATAAAATTAAAAGGCGAACAGGAGACAAAATAATAATATGCATCTTATTTACAGATAGGGAGTATATAAATAGGAGAAGAGTACCCCAAAGGAAAGGAAAGAGATGAGGCATGGAGCCACTGTTTTGTTAAAAATTTTAATACTGTTTGATTTCATAAACTCTGCATGTATTACTTTAATAAATTAAATGATTTAAATGTCAAAAAAAAGTTTTTAATTAGTTGCAAGGAAAGAGATGAAGAAGTCCTACAATTTTAATCTTAAATGATAAAATCATGTTGGATTTATATTACTTGAGGGAATTGGAATAAAAGAACAGAAATTAGAATTAGGGGGCCTGATATCCTATAATGTTATACAAAATGTAACATTTAGGAACTGAAAGAAAAGGAAAGAAAATCAATAAAGAGCAGTAACTCTGTGCTGAGGAATACACTGGTAACAGGAATTTTGAGACAGAAATTGCATGTAACTTCATATTGTAAAAATATATTTTAACAAGGTAGTAAGTCAAGTCTAATTTTTCAAGCTTATTTGACTAAATAAGTGTGACCACATTATCGTGGTCAAATAAGCTTGAGAGACATCCCACTGAATCCTATTCCAGGGATAATACTTTGGCAAATTCTGAGCTAAGGACCATTAATAAGCAAAGCAGACACTTACCTAAGGTAGCAATCCCCTAGGACCCAAGTAATTAATTAATAATTGATTCCTATCACTCCTCCCAGCCAAGTAGGATTCCTGGGCCTCCTGGCAAACTCAACAATTGGGCTACTCAGCTCCTAATCACTTGCCCACTTCTGCAAAACATTTTCTCTCCTAGGACTGTTGTAGCTTGTGGTGGCCATGTGACTTGCTTTTCACCAGTGACACAAAAGCAACAAAGAAAGATTCTGCATTCCTGGTGAGAGGGGCAGATACTTTACGATCCCAGAGAGGTTCAGAACAGTTAAGCAATGTCTTTTAAAAATCTTATTTTTTTAGACTGAAAAAAAAGTCTTATTGAGTTTGATCTCTTTTGGTGTGATATTGTTATAGAAGCAATAGTGCATGTTATTGATCTATTTAAATCTATATAAAGCCAATATTTAAATCTATATATCCACTTTTAATGTTCGATTGTACTTAGTATAGAACTGTGCATGGACAACTACAAAAGTGCAAACACTTTTCCATTCAGAAACTTGCTCAAGAAGCTATTATACTCAGTGCCATAACTATTCTAATACTAAACTCAATACGCCATTTACGTATAGCACTATCTTTAGAATAGTGGCTCTCCTCAATAGCGCATGATCTGAATGATCTGATAGCACAATAGGTTCAATAATTATCCATTCAACCACAGAAATGCTTGTCTAGGAAATTGAATCACCTCAATTATCCAGTTTGGGGATTCATAATGAAATATCGAATAGGTTTTATCTAAGTATGTTTACTATTTTCTTCTAGCAAATGTGCCTCTAAATGATATAATTTGTCTAGATAGTAAACATGATTTAGTAGAAGAAGCGTAATTCTTGGAATCAGAACTAGTTTCCAGCCTTAGCTATGCCGCTCACCAGATGTGGGATTTGGGTAAATTACTTTACCTCCTTGAGGTCTTTTCATCTATAAAATGGGGACATATGAATACACCTTATATAAGTGGTTTAAATAATCTATGTAGAATGTAATCAATACATGTTAATTCCTTTCTTGCTTTCATAAAATCCATCTCAAAGGTCACTATCATTAAGATGCTGAGAATCCAAAGCAGTAAAGAGCACCGCATCATTTATTTTAGCCGTTTAAAGCGATTGATCTGTTTGGTTTTTTTTTTCAAATTTGTCTAACAAAAACAATGTATCACATACACCAGGGCTCTAAATCTACTGGCAAGAGCTCCAGGTAAATTCAGGGAATGGACCATTTTACATATGCCTTCCCACTGATAATGAGCCTGATAAAACCAAAAGGGAAGCTAATGTTTAAAAATGAAAGGTTCAGTTTAGGGAAGGATTGGAAGAGGGAGTTTATATGAATGTAATTACAAACCATTGGGTGATATACAGTCTTGTACCACAAGCAACTAGGAGGGGAGGAAGGCATGTCGAATGCTGGTAAGAGGGGCATGAAAAGATATGGATGTGTGCCATCATTTGCCTTTGATTCTTCTGTTGGATGAAAAATAAATCATTTTCCCTTGACCGAATGAACATAGTGATGACCCCGGAGATTTTCCTGACCTTCTTGGAGAATAAAAATCAGTTTTTCTCCATGGATTGGGTGGGTGCACTTCTCCTGGGGGTTTGATCAGAGCCTCCACTGTGGTCGTCATCATTCTAATGCTTCAGCTCCCCCTGAGAACCATGAGTGGCAGGGAAAACAGTTCTTGAGGGGAGTTAGGTAAACCAGAGGAAAAGTTGAGATTCACTGAGAATTATTTCAGCTGAGTGTGATATGGAGCAAATCCATTGGTAACTTTACTGGCAGCAATCTACAGGAATTTTTTTTTTTCTCTCCTGCTGAAAATGTTCTATAAATCTAACAATAAATAGTATGTACCTCCTTTCAGTCAGAAACATGCACTCCCGATGAGTCAGGTTCTTCTCAGAAAATATAACCTCTGCTTGCTAGCCTCAGTGAAAAGCTCAGCTGGAAATAGTGATATTCAGAATAGATAACCTAAAATGGTAATTCCCCAGAACCAATCTGCAAGAAGATGCTGGGCTGAATGGGTGATGGTCACTTGGGGAGCTTATTAAACATACAACTTCCCAAACATTAGCCCACGGATTTTGGTTCTATGGGCCTATGGGAGGGCCCCAGAACATGTATTTTTAAAAACTTTCCAGGTAGACTAAACTCATGGCACATACGTATAATACCATACAATGTATTTGCAAAAAAAGGATGAGCAACTTTATGTACGGATACAGGCCAACCTTTAAGATATTTTAAGTGAAAAATGCAAGAGAGTGTATCATTTGCTACCAGTGCTGTTAAAAAGATGAATATACATATTTGCTTATATATGCATAAAAAATCTCTGGAAAGTTACACAAAAAGCTGATAAAATTGGTTTTGCCTCTATAGCAGAGAACTGGGTGGTTGGCAGATAGGAGTGGGAGAGAGGTTTTATTACAGCATAACCTTTTGTATCTTCTGAAATTTGAGCCAAGTAAAAATATTATGAATTCAGAAATGACTGAAAATATTATTTCTATAATACTCATGACGAAATACAGCTTATAAATAACTTTCCAAGTAAGTCTGATGTTCAGCTAAAATTTTATCTACTGGCCAGGAAATATATAACATGCAACATATTGACATAATAGTACATACATAGTATGTAACATAGCCACATCTCCAAGAGATTAAAGTTTTCTTCTTCTATGATGATAGGACACCAGAAGCTAGACACAGGGTAGTTACATTAATGTGAATGCTACATTCCCAGAAACCTTACTTACTTCCAATCTAGAGAGTTCAAGACTAAGTTTCAATAGATCTGATAAAGAATGCTGGGTCTGTTCACCAGCTAATTTGCCACCTGCTAAAGAAAATAGCAAAAATACAGTTTATAATGTATTCAGCCAGTCAGCTTTGAATTTTGTAATTCATTATTCTTTATAATTGGAAGAGACATAAATTACTTCAAAATATATACATAGAGGCTTTATTAATGTTTTATAACCACACCACTTCAAATTAGTGAAGTTCGAAATCATATTAAATGCAGCCACATTGCTCTTGAACTACATTTGATTAGCCTCCTTAAAAAAGTGTTTCACAGAAAATTTATTTTGATGGGATTCATTTGATTTTTATTTAGACTTGATCAAGGAACACCCACTTGAATCTTTCTGCGTTTTCTGTGAAACTTTAAAGACATTGTGACCATAATGCTCCTTGATGCCAGTTGAACAAATCATAATTCCCCCACTTAAATTTTTATACCAGAAAAATGGTTTTAAGAACTGTATGTCCCCTTTTATTAGGTGAGAACTGATGCCAAGAACCTGGGGTTGAACTTCATGGTCAACCATGGTATATAGTGAATTTCCTAACAAATTTTGGGATGACCCAGCCTTGGGAGAGGAGAAAAGAAAAGCAAGTATCACCTGTTTATAAAATTAAAGTAGTAATTGTTTTTCAAGCAAGCAAAATAACCTTGCACTGGCTAACACTTTTTG
Organism: Nyctereutes procyonoides; assembly: GCF_905146905.1. Lineage (NCBI taxonomy): Eukaryota > Metazoa > Chordata > Mammalia > Carnivora > Canidae > Nyctereutes > Nyctereutes procyonoides. Next base: position 58,585,881 of record NW_026575146.1, on the reverse strand, counting down.
CAGTTTCTGGTTTTCATTAAAATTTGGCTTGCTATGCAAGGTAAAGTAACTGAGGGAATAATAATGAGGTTCTTTTCTTTAAGGGGATCTTGGGAATAAACAAGCCAATGAGAAAAGCTCCCACTTTTGAGGTAGCGATTCTGGAGTGGGTTGGCTAATGAATGCACCCCTAAAATGACTAGCCAGGAACAGTGAGGGAAATGCCCTAAGAGCTGAGTGTCAGTCTTGAAGAAAAAACAGTATGTTTGACTCATCCTTAGCATATGGATGGTGCCTTGGGAACCAGTCAAATTCTTTTGACTTTCTCTAGTCTTTCCCTTGCTTAGAACCTGCACAGACCCATCGAAAAGACTAATCTGTATCTAGCGGAATATTCAGACCATAAGAGAAACCTGCTTGAACCAAGGATAGAAAAATAATGTGGCTTATAGCCGCTGAATGTGAAACGGTACAACCACTTTAGAAAAAACAGCCTGGCAGTTCCTCCAAAGGTTACGTATAGAGTGACCATGGGACCCAGAAATTACACTTCTACGTGTTAGGTTCCTGTTTGTCAGCCTCACCTGGTAACTTCAATCAGTCCAGTGGATGAATTAGAGAAGAGAGAGAAATTGTTTCCCATTCTTAAATCAAGAGTCATCTGGGATAGATAGTCATTATCTTGTTTCTCATCTCTATTAACTTCTGATACACGCATCTCTATTTTATATATATACATATATATATATATATATTACATGCTCAAGTTTTTTACTTTATCTGCTTAAAAATAAACATGTCTGGGATCCCTGGGTGGTGCAGCGGTTTAACGCCTGCCTTTGGCCCAGGGTGCGATCTTGGAGACCCGGGATCGAATCCCACGTCGGGCTCCTGGTGCATGGAGCCTGCTTCTCCCTCTGCCTATGTCTCTGCCTCTCTCTGTGTGTGTGTGTGACTATCATAAATAAAAAAATTTTTTAAATTTTTAAAAAAAATTTAAAAATTTTTTAAAAAGAATAAACATGTCTTAAAAATAAACATGTCTTATATTGATTATTAAAAATATAGAAAAACATCTTGAGCCTAGTACCCAAAGATAGCTACTGTTAATATTTTGCTTCTGCATGCTTCTTCTCAGGATGTATTTACATATATTTATACACATTTGTTTTATAAAAGTGAGAGAAAATATTTTACAACTATCCGAATCCAATTAATTTCCCCAATTTCATGACATTATCTACTATAATAATATTCTCATGATTAAAGATATTATCTCACATGGATCTGCCATTTGCTTTTTAAATTAGCCGTCCCTGAGAAACAGATTCTAAGAAAGAGATTTGTGTTGTGTGCAGTAATTTCATTGGTGAGTACCCTTGGGATGAGCCCTTAAATAATCTGGTAAAGGACGTAGGTTTCAGTCAAGTGAGAAGCAGAACTACAATGAAGTTGCTTGGGAGCTCTGGAGCTGGGATGACCCTTCAGAGCTGTCCCTCCTTAAGGCAAAGAGTCTGAGTCCTTGAACCCCATTATCAAACATATCTGAATGAGAACTGTGCCCCAGGAATAGGTGTGAACCTTGGGCAAGGCAGCTCTCTTAGCTAGGGTGATTCACAGATAAAAGTTCAACTGAAAGCCATTAGTTGTCAATATTACCAGTAACAGAGGTGATGAACTCCTTAGTCCTGAACAAGGAATCTGGAAGACATATAGTAGTACTTACTAAAGTGGATCTCCTGTGCCACCTGAATTCATTTATATATTTTATTAAGTTTTTACTGTATCCTGACTTCACTATTTATTCTAGATTTTTCTCAGTCTTGGCCAACATTCCTGCTGATTTAAGTGGCATAAATGATTGGGTAACCCACACCCTCATCTCTTATGGATCTGAGCCCTTGGGCACCATGACTTTTTTTAGTCCTTGGCGGTTACACTCATCCAATTATTGTCAAAACTGGGCAATGGAGTATACTGAAAGATTCCCCAGGAGATGGCCTGGATACCATACATACTCTTCCTGACCTCACTGTGGAGCAGTAGCCCTGCCTCCCCCAGATGCTCACCAATGTCAGGATGGTCAAGCACCCATGTCAGGATGGTGACTCCTTTCCCTCTTCAGTACATTCTTTGCTTTCTTCTTGTCATGAGGACCCTGAAGTGATAGCAGTAGTTTTAACTGAAAGTCTAATGGGACTCTTGTTGTATCTTTTGATAGAACATTTTCCCTGGTGTAGGGCAGAACATGGAGACCTACATTGTTGAGAGTCATAGTGATGGGAAGCATGAATTCTACAAGTTGATAACTTGGAGGGATGGTGAACAAAGAGACCCCTACTTCCTTCTCTTGGGTCCCAGACCCGTATATGCTACCTACTGGGGACATGGCATCATATAGTAGTCATTGGTCTAGGATGTCACTTGGTCTTAGAGAATAAGTCTCCCTATTCTTGTAGAGTCTCAGATGCAAGCTGGTGCCTCAGTTACACTTTCAAAAGGTGCTTCTATCATTCTATTAGACTGGCGACTTATGGGTGGTTTAGTATGTGATCAAACCAGTGGATCTCACAGTCATGTGGGATATCTCCTTTGTTGTCAAGGGTGAGGGGGGGGGCTCTTAATCCTATTCAAAGTTGTGCAAGATTCTATGTCAGCAGATCAAATACTCTGTAAGTCCTTAAATTGTGGTGTTTTCTGAGATCCTGTAGATTGAAGAGACAAACCCATACCTAGAATATCTGTTAATTCCAGCCAAGATGAATTTATGCTCCTTGCAGAATGAAAGGAGTTTAGAGTGGTTAGTTTATCACCAATTAGCTGGTTGGTGTTGTTGAAGGTTATGCCATATCAGGACTTAGCATTGTTTTCTATTGCAGGGAGGTGGGGTATTTGGCACTAGCAGTAGCAAGATTAGCCTTGGTGAGTGGGAGCTATGCTGGGCCTGTGCATAGCCTCCATCCCTGCCACTGTGACTTCTCTGTTTATGTGACCATCATGTCAGCACTGGAATGGTTAATAACAGAGGCTCGATGATGGCAACTGGCCATGCCATTCCATATTTTTCATTGTTGAGTACTTCTTCTACAAAGAATGATGAAGAAGAGCAGGATGCTCTCCAGAGGGCATTTTTACACATGGTACAAAGATCTTCACACTTGGGCTTATTCCTATAGGCCCACCCACATAAATCTTCCCTGATGCCCTTGTCACCAGTATGCTAATTTCTCTTTTTCTAGGTCCCTGAACAATCAGCTAAATAATTTCCCTCTGTTCATGAATTAGTGTATAGTGTCATTTTGGTCCATCATTCTTTCCATGCAAGGTGGATGACCAGATGCAACGCCTGAAGCTCTGCCCATTGTGAGGATTTCCCATCCTAGTTTTCTTTCAGAGACACCCTTGAGTGAAGAAATAGTGCAACAGCACTCCATATCAGGATGACCCATCTGTGAACCATCTGTTGGGCATTTCCCTCCTCAGTAAGCTAATCATCAGAGACCCATCATGTGGCCATAGATTTCTGCTGAGGGAAAGATGCCAATCCAGCTTAATTGTGCCCTCCATTCTGCTAATGCTTGATTCTGGATTTACCACTTCCACCTTATAATGGATTGTTGCTGAGTCCACCTGACCCTATGACTTGACAGTTCCCAGAGAAGGACTCAGCTAAGAGCCATCCACTGCCAATATCCAGCAGTTGGAGGAATGAATGCCTTAGTTCATGCCTGGAAAAAAAAAAAGAACCGTAATTTCTCTGTAGCTGAGAATTTCAGGTGTTCCTTGTTTTTTTGTTTGCTTTTTATTTGGTTATTTTAACATAACTTTGAAAGTTCTTATTGTGAGCAGAGAGTTTATAAAAATTAAAGAGATATAAACCAAAAATGGAGAAGTAATGAGATGATGAGACATGAAACTAGAGGGCTCGGGTTCTAGCCCTCACTTTGCTATTATCTTTGAGTTTCGTATTTGGCTGGTCATTTCACTTTTCAGAGCCTTAATTGCCTTATCTACATTATGAGACAGTTGAATGAGATCAATTTTTCCCAATCTAGAGTCCACTGGGAAAGTAATAAAAATTCAAGAGCTATTTCCAGTATTTTATAAAGTCTAATGAAAATAATTTATCTATTCTTGATAAGGTTGCAGAGGGATCAGGTGGGGGACACTGAACTGACAATTTAGGCAAGCAAGAGAGCACTATCAGATAAATACTGTGGAATAAAAGAATCCTAGAACATCATTATATGGTAGGCCTTTCCTAGGTCATCTGGTCCAACTCACAAACAGGTGCACAAATGCCCTCATTATAATAATGAACCTTTCTTTGAGCTCTTCAGTGTCATGAGTAGGTCTGTCCAGTTTCAGAGGGCTCTAAAAAGACACTGTCTAGATGCATTCTCCTGTCAGTTGTTGCTCTACTCCTTTCCTCACCCCACATCCTCTCCTCAGTTTATTCCAGTTGAGTTTCAGCACCCACCTATTCAATGAAACTGCCAAATCCGGGGATCTCTGTTTTATTCAGGGGCATTCAACACAATTGGTCATTCCCTCCTTGAAACGATTTCTTTTCTTGGCATCCTGGTTATCAACTCTCCTGCCTTTCCTCCTAACTCACTGGTTGAACCTTCTCACTCTTGTATTCTGGCTCTTCCTCTTCATCTACCCAATCTCTAAAACTTGGAGTCCCCACTGGCCCAATATCTCGGCCCTATTCTCTTAAGTGGTACCTTCCATTCTCATGATTTCAGGTAGTTTAAGGCTTTCCAAATCAGTATCCTCCATTTGTCACCACTTCTCTGAAACTTAGATTCAAATATCTGAATTCATACTTGATAGCTATCCTTGAATGGCTAATGGGCATTTAAGACTTAATTTTTCCATGAGAAAACTTCCCTAAATTAGCAAATACATGAAAATGGTACCATAGCTACTAGATTTCTTAGGCCAAAAACTTAGAATACATCCCTAATTTAGCTCTCTCTTTCTTCCTCCTATGTAACCCCACATTCTATCATTTCTAACTCCAAAAAACTACCCCAAATCTGAATATTTTTCTTTATGTCCATTATCCTCTCTCGCACTAAGTCATGTCCATGTCTTTGCCTGAACTATTGCTACAACCTGCCAAGTGATCTCCTTGCTTGCTCTCTTGCTTTCTGTAACCTAATCTCCATATAATAGCAAGATTGATTTGTGTAAATATAATCAAATAATGTCATTATTCCTCTGCTTAAAATCCCCCAAATGCCTGGCTTACCTTGTCCTACCATGCCATAAATGATCTGGACTCTGCATCTCTGGACTTCCCATAAATATTATCCACCCTGTCCACAACCTTTCAGCCAAATCAGCCTTCTCTCTCACTTTAGAATCTTTGTACTAGCTATTCCCTTCTCTTAGAATGATATCTTTTTCTTGATCCTCATCATCATCATGGATGCATATTGTCATTCATGTCTCAGTTGAGATGTCCATTCCTTAGAGAGGCCTCCCTGGCCACTCAATCAAAGTAACCATCTAGTCTTGTCCTACTTTTATGCCCTATTCAGTTCTCTTCTAACACATTTTATGATGTCCCCTTCCTGGACTTCTGCCTATTGATTGTGTCTTCTGACTAGAATGTGAGTTCTATGAGAGCAGCAGCATTGTCTACTTTGTTTTTGTTCTTTTTCGGGGGCTTGGAAAAGAGCGTGGCACTTAGTAGATGATCAATAAAAATTTGCTAAAGGAATGAAGTTATCAGGAGACTCTGGGACCCGGAGAATCTAGCCTAATATTGCTAACTGCCATCCTACTCTTTCTTTGTCAAATAAAAAGCTCTTATTTCTCAAACTTGTCATTTTGGGGAAGAATTTTTAGAGCAACAAACACAATAGACATGAAATGCCAATTGCCCAGAGATGTAATAAAAGTTATTTCATGATAGAAGTTTTTTCATTGTATATACATATTTTCCTTATTTCAGATAATCTACAGGACTATAATTTATTCTGATGGGTCACCTCTGCTTGGAGTAAAGTGAGAGGTAAATTTCATAGTAATTTCGATAGAATCCTCGCAACAGGTTTTATTGTCTTGGTTTTTCATGCAATCGTATGATCTTGCTGGGTTAAAGGATCACACCAGATATTTTTAAATATCCTAACTTTAGTAATTATAATGCAGTTTTCTACAGCCATATTTACTCCATTATAAACACAAGCAAATTCAATTCTCAAACCTGACCTGATCATTCTTTTCTTCCCTATCATTCCCTTTCTTGATTGAACTGCCATCAAAAGTTTGATCATTTGTTTATGTTATTCAATAAGAGGAAAATTTCTCTTGTGCTTTATTAGTAACTAAAATGTATCGAGTACTTAACATGTACCAGCCACTATTCTCTGTGTTTTATGAAGCCTGATGCGTGTAATCTTCATGATGCGTGTACTATTATTTTGACCATTATACAGATGGGAAAACTGTAGAACACAGCAGTTATGTAACTTGAGTAAGGTTAAGCAGCTAGTCAGTGGTGAAGCTGGGCTATATACCCAGGCCAGTCTAATGCTAGAACCACTACAGTACTATATAAAGTGGCATCTCTGATTTTCCATTTGTTCTTATAACCTGTTATTACTCTAGTCACTTTTATAGCTTGCTAAATAGTGACTACTGTCTTATCTAGGAAAAACATCCGATTTCTTTAAGAGTTTCTCATACTAATTGGTTCCAAATGTCTCCATCACCCAGGTCACCTGTGGAAAGACAGGAGTATCTATGCATTCTCTGAAAGGGTCAGAACTAAGCATTAGTCCATGTGCGGTTTAGCTGTGTATATACAGAGATCAGTTTCATATGAATATAATATATATAATTTAATATAATTTATATTATGTATGTAATTTAATATAATTTTATTAGTGTAGTATCAATTCATCTTAGTTTATTTGGTAACCCCATCATCCTCTCGACCCCTGTGTCTATGAAATATAATCTTCACAGGCTCCTGGGAGCTGCTATATATACTTCCCAAAACACCTATCAGGAATCAAATAAAAAGAAAGCTTCTGTGGAGCTGCCATAATCTGAAAATGGGCTTCCCTTAACATCGAGGGACACATACATGTTGAAGCCTAAAATCCTTTAAAATAGTACACGCATGAAAACATTTTTAAAAAACCAACTGAAAACATTTTAATTTTTTTAACATTAAAATAATAGGGTGCTTGGGTGGTTCAGTTGGTGAAGCGTCTGCCTTCAGCTTAGGTCATGATATCTGGGTCCTGGGATTGAGCCCCACGTTGGGCTCCCTGTTCAGTGGGGAGACTGCTTCTCCCTCTCCCTCTGACTTTCCCCCACTCATGCACTCTCTCTCTCTCAAAAATAAATGAAATCTCTAAAAAAAATAAAATTAAAATAATAAAATAAACCAAGATTTCCAAAAGCAAAAGTCTTGCTTACAGTACAGGGAAGGAGAACATGAAAGTTCTTAGCACCCGGGAGCCTTCTGCCATACATAGAGGAGGGAAAACGGAGGTACACCTGGGTGGCTCAGTGGTTGAGCACCTGCCTTCGACTCCAGGGCATGATCCTGGGATCCTGGGATCGAGTCCCACACAATCAGGCTCCCTATAGGGACCCTGCTTCTCCCTCTGCCTATGTCTCTGCCTCTCTCTGTGTGTCTCTCATGAATAAATAAAATCCTTAAAAAAAAAAAAAGAGGGAAAAGAGAGTATACATAGAAAAAGAAAGAGCATGAAGGAGCTTGATTTCTCTCTCTCTCTCCTGCTTTAAATTCTCACCATTGCTAAGCTTCCTCTGCTTATTCTCTAGTATCTTCTCCTGTGTTACTCTCTGGCCTGAACCCTTAGCACTATTTTTTCTACCTGCGTGATCTTGGAGCCTTTCAATAAAGAGTCAGTTCAGTGATATTGTCTAAAGATTCCTTATTTGACTTTTGGCCTTGGTAAAATGCTTTACTGTAGGGCTGTACTACCACCGAGTTTGTCCTTGGCCACACAAAAAGGCATCGTTCATGAACAATTGTTAGCCCCTTTTTTTTTTCTATGTAACATTGGACAGATTTTGAGAAACCTAAGTGTTAGATTTTGCAATTATTCCTTCATACCGCCTCTTGTTCTATTCAACTTGTGCTGAGATCTTTGGTGAATCCAGTTCCATTGTCGGTTACTAGTCAGCCAGATTTCGGGCCCATCCCCATATTTGATAATTTGCCATCTACTCATTTAGCCAAATTGTTCATGAAAATGTAAACCCACAATAGGTTAAGGATAAGACCCTGGGGTAGGATCACTGGGGATTTCTTTTTCAGCAAACAATGACACATTACTCAATACTTTTTGAAAATGGCCACTCCATCATTTATGGACCACCCCAGGTATCCCCCCAGCTGGCTCGTCTTTGTCTATCTTGCGGCCATGGACATAATCCGGGTGTGCCATTTCAATAGCATACTTGGGGTATACCAGTCCTGTATGCTTCGGTGGCATTAGAGAGCAGAGATTAAGACTATGATTTCTACAATGTGCCAACCTATGCTTCAATGCATGTTCACCTGTTTTAGCTGTGTGTATGGGGCTAGTTACTACTGTAAACCTCTGGTACCTCATCTACAAAATAGGTAGTACTTAAATCAAATGAGAAAAAAAATGCATATAAAGCACTTAACCTAGAGGCTAACATCAAATAAGTGCTAAAGAATATTAGCTCTTCTTAACAGTCGTAGTTTACCTACCCAAAAAGAAAATGAGGTTAGTCTGGCACAGCTTAATCTTAGTGAGCCCAGGCTGGGTCTTAGTGAATGCTGTTTCCCTTTGTAAGAATTTACATGCTCTCATCTTAGACTATTTGAAAACCCATCCATTTTAATAATCCATTCTGTAATTTTGTGCAGGGATTAATGTCAGGCTCACTGCTCCATAATTGCAGAATTTACTATTTCCTTCCATTGAACATTTATGCTGCATTTGTTTCTCTCCAGTTCTGTGACATTCTTCCCACTGTCCTCTTCTCCACCATCCCTCAGAGAGAACAGTCACTTGGTTCAGAAGATCCATGCCCTGTCCTCCCCAGTCCTCTCCTGAAGTTCATCTCAGCAAGGGCACTGGATGTTCTCTATCTTCCCACCTATCTTTGACATCTGCCCACTTCAACTGGCTTGTTCTCCTCTCTCTGGTCTGAAGAGCATTGTCTCTGACGCAGAAGACAGGCAGAACAGGAACAGAGTGGTCCTGCTTCTTTTTTGTCGTCTGTTATCACCATCTGTCTCAAGCAGAGGGCCTACCCCTTCCTGTTTGTTCTCTTGCTTGTTAGTGTAACTTTCAAAATTCCCCTCTCTTTGCCTTATTATTTTGTACAAACTTCGGTTATCTATTCCTCTTCTTGCTTTTTGTCTTTTCAAAATAGAAGCTCAGACATTTCCAGTTTTAAACGACAATTGAAGCAGCTTCTCCAAGTTTCTGCCTACCATATTTTTTAAGACTCAAAGTGAAAGCAAGCGCTCATATGCAGTATGTGACTCTGGAGAAGTTTAAGGGACTACTGCTTTAAAATTACCTGCCAGCTGTGTCTCAGCTTTAAGTGAATTCAGAAAGTCAATTAGGAAGCATGTGTGAGGTGAGGAGGTGATAGGGGCTAAGGTTGTAACTATGGAGATGGTCGTAAGTGGGCAGACTCAGGATGTATTGAAAGGAGCACCAACAGTCCTCACTGATGAATTGGAATCTAAGTGTTTATCATGAAGGAAGGAAAAAATCAAGGATTCCAAAAGCTATAAATTTTTATTTGTTTGCTTGAGCAATTAGGTAGATGGTAAATATATTTGGTGAGAAGTGGAAGACTTTGGGGCAGCAAATTGGGAAGGGATATTAATCATTCTGCTCGACTGCATTTAAGTTTTCTATTAGACATCTAAATTGAAATGTCAAGTAGAATATAGGAGTTTGGAGTTCCAAAGAGAGGTCTAGGCTAGAGATATAAATTTGAGTCGTCTGCTAAAGATGGTATTTTAAAGCCCTGGGACCACTGAAATTACCCAGATGAGATCACAGAGGTGGAAGGAGAGTCAAAGAGAGAGTCCTGGGTCACCAAAACATTTAGAGGTCTGGGTGAAGAAGTATAGAGGGTTTGAGATGAAGCAGCCAGAAATGAGAGAACACCACGTGAGGAATGGACACCAAGTGAGGAATGTGTATCAATAAGGAGGGAATAGCGCATGGTGTCAAAATGTTAAGAGCTCCAGTAGGATGATCTCAGAGAAGTGAACATTAGCTTTAGCCAGATGAGGTCATTGGTGAGATAAGGCCCATTTTATTAGAGAAGTCAAGAGAAATACCCAGTTACGGTGATTTGAAGAGAAAATGGGAGCCAAGGAGGTGGAGGCAGTGAATATATAGGCAATGCTTTATTTTTTTACAGAGGCAAAGTGAAAAATAGGTAGTAGCTGGGACAGGATATGGGGTCAAAGGAAAAGTTTTGTTGGCTTGCTTTTTTTGTTTGTTTGTTCCAATGGGCCATCTTAAAGAATGCTTTAGTTTGGATGGGAGGGTTCCAGGAGAAATTAATGCAGTCAAGAAAGAACAAAAATGGCAGTAAAAATTCCTCTTTTTGATTTTTTAAAGGAGAAGTTGAGTTAAGACAGGAGCAGTGAATTTTCTTTTTTAAGTACAAGGGAGGCCATTATGTGTGTATAGTTGCAAGTAGAGTGTTGGGCTCTCTGAGTGAAGGATGAGGCAGTTCTTAATAGAGTAGAACTATTTTTGTATAAAATATGCTGAGAAGTTATTTACTTCGTACTAGGGAGAGAAGGGGATTTTGGTGATTTGAAATCACCTGCTGAAATAGTGGGAAAGTAGATTCACCAGAAAATTGGGATAGGTTTGTCATTGTCAAGTATGATAATGGATTTGAAATGACTTTGGTCAATAGGGCTGTGATGTTCTCTAGTTATATTGAAATCTTGTGAACAAATGTGAAGAAAAAAATTTTTCTGGCTATGTACAAAAGTAAAGGAGATAGGCAAGTAATTAATGACAATTGCAAAGGAATAATTATAATGCTAGACAATGGAATATAGGCTTGGTAACACAAGAAGTGAAGGAATTGAGAATGGTCTGGTCTGTATTTTCTTTGCTTGCTTTGGGCTTAGTTTGCTCTTTTTCTGGTATATTCTTGAGATAGGAATTGATAATACTGGTTTGAGTCCTTTCCTCTTTTCTTTTTTTTATTTTTATTTTTTATTTATTTATGATAGTCACACATAGAGAGAGAGAGAGAGAGAGAGAGAGAGAGAGAGAGGCAGAGACACAGGCAGAGGGAGAAGCAGGCTCCATGCACCGGGAGCCCGACGTGGGATTCGATCCCGGGTCTCCAGGACCGCGCCCTGGGCCAAACCGCTGCACCACCCAGGGATCCCCCTTTCCTCTTTTCTAATGTAAGCATTTAGTGCAATAAACATCCCTCTCATCACTGCTTTAGCTGCATCCCATGTATTTTAATATAATGTATTTTCAGTGTCATTTACTTCTATGTATTTTAAAACTTTCTTGGAGACTTTTCTTTGATACATTATTTATATTTGTGTTGCTAAATTTCCAAGTGTTTGGAGATTTTCCTCCTGTCTGTTATTAGTTGATTTCATTATGGTCAGAGAACCTATTTTGCATGGTTTCAATTATTTTAAACATATTAAAGTTTGCTTTATGGCCTAAGATATGATATACTTGGTAAATGTTTTCTGGATGCATAAAAAAATGCCTATTCTGCTCTTATTGGGTAGTGTTCTGTGTATCAATTTTTTGTTGGTTATGTTGTCATGTTTTTCAGATCTTCTATGTCCTTGATTACCTGTCTATTAATTCTATTGCTTGATAAGAGAGAGTTTTAAAAACCAAACAATAATTGTGAATTTGCCTATTTTACTTTTTAGCTATATTGATTTCTGCTGCTTGTGTTATTGAGGCTCCGGTGTTTGGTGAAAACACATTAGGATTGTTTTGTCTTTCTGGTGGATCGATCCTCTTATCACTATGTAACGTGCCTTTGTCTCTAATGATACTCCTTGTTCTGAAGTCTACTTTATCTAATAGTAATCTAACCACTCCTGCTTTTTAAAAAATTAGTATTTGCGTGGTGTGTTTTTCCATCCTCTTACTTCCAGCCCATGTTGTTGAATTTTAAGTGAGTTTCTTGTAAACAGCATATAGTTGGCTTGTGTTTTTTGATGTACTTTTAATTTTTGTATTTAGACCATTTATATTTAAAGGGAATTATTAATATATTAGAACTTAAGTCTACCTTTTATTAATTTTCTCGGGTTCCTGATCCTCTGTCTCTCTTTTCCTGGCTTCCTAAACATTTTTTAGCCTTCTATCTTGATTTATGTATACTGTTTTTTCCCAGTATATCTGTTTGTATAGTTTTCATAGAGGTTGTTCCGGATGTTATAAAATATATGTATGACATACAACATTTTACTGGTATCAACATTTTATTACTTTAAGCGAAATGTGGAATCCTTTCTTCCATTCAGTTCCCTTTACCTTCCTCACTTCTGCATAGCATTGTCTTGAGTATAGGAGAGGGTCACAGTTTGTTTTAATCATCAAATATGACTTACAAAACTCTTGAGGAGAAGGACAATCTATGGCATGTATTCATATTTCTGATCTTTCCATTGGTTTTTCTTTTTAATCCCTGATGCTCAAAATGGATTCTTTTATCATTTTATTTTTGAATAAAATTCTTTAGTGATCTTGAAGGGTAGGTGTGCTAGCAACAAATTCTTTGTTTTCCTTCATCTGGCAAGGTTTTTATTGCCTCTTCATTCCTAAGGGACAATTTTGCCGGTTGTAAAATTTGATATTTACAACTGTTTTCTTTCAGCACTTGAAAAATGTTGTGGCACATCCTTCTGGCTACCATGGTTTCAGATAAGAAATCCACTGATATTCAGAGTGATGCTCCCTGTAGCTAAACTGTTAGTTCTCTCTGTTTGCTTTCCAGATTTTTTCCATGTCTTTAGTTTTCACAAATATAATATTATGGCTTGGCATGGAGTTCTTTGAATTTATCATATTTGGAGTTTGCTCAGTTTCTTAATTCTATAGTTTAAGGGTTTTTTCCCCCACTCCTTTTTTTCTATTTTTTTTAAACCAAGTTTGGAAAGTTCTCAACCACTATTTCTTCAGCCCACTCTCTTCTCTCCAATCTAAGATTCCAATAACAGAGTTGCTGGATTTTCATTTGTTTATTATTGCTCCATTTTCTCAGAGTCTCTGTTCACTTTTTTTTTTTGGTCTATTTTTTCTCTACTGTTCAAATTAGGTAAATTCTGTTGATCTGTCCTCAAGTTCACTAATTCTGTCTCTGCCATTTCTACTCTACTATTGAGGCATCAAGCAAATTTTTATTTCTACTGTGGTATTTTCAGTCCTGTATTTTCTACATCATTCTTTTTGTAATGGCTGTTTTTCTCCTGTGATTTTTTAATTATTTCACTTGTTTCAACAGAATTCGTAATTGCTTACTGAAGTATTAATATGGCTGCTTTAAAATCCCTCTTGGACGGGGCACCTGGCTTGCTCAGTCAGTAGAGCACGCAACTCTTAATCTCGGGGTTCTGAGCCCACACTGGACATTGAGCTAACTTAAAAAAAATCCTTGCTGGGTAATTCCAATATGTAACGTATCTTGGTTATTGTCCTTTTTCATCTGAGTTGTGATCTTCCTGGTTCTTGGTAAATAAATGATGATTTTTAAAAATTATATGCTGGACACTTTGGCTATTATTTTAGAATAATCTGGGTCCTCTTTAAAGGTTGTATTTTAGCAACCAATTATTCTATGGTGGTGCTAGTGACAATTTAATTCTCAGAGCTCTTGTACTATTTTCATCTGCTTGTTTTATCTCACACTAGGGGTTCCCAAAGGTCCAGGATGGTGCCACCTAAAGGGATGGAAAAAGTGTCCCTAGGCCAGGCTGTTTGGTGCCTCTCTGCATAGAGAAGAGACTCTCTGACCCCTGGGGAAAAGCTTCCTGAGCCAGGCAGCCAGTTGTGGCAGGATTCCCCTTCCTGGTGCTACCCAACCACCTGATTTTCTAGGTAAATGGCATAAACTTCAACAAGGCGATGTCTTTACACAAGGGATTCACTTGTGTTATTGCAACTGGAAACCTGGAAATCATATATGATTCTTGTGAAGCAGAAGGGAATTTACCAAGAATGACTAAAGCTTAGTTAGGTTAGAGTATCCTTCTTTTGTAGGAGCCTTTTCCAAGACCCTAGGACCTAAATGTGTTTACATGTCACATATTCATGTATATTTGCCAAAGTAGCATATTTTAACTACAATTAATTACAACGCTTTTTTTTTTCCTCTGACTTCCTCTTTATCACATTCCCTCATGTTGCTGCCATAAGCACTTTTGAGATCTGGCTATGAAGAAATTGTGTTAGGAATATATTTAGATTGGATTCAGTGAGATAACCTTCTTTGGTCCAGAGACACTCCTACATGTGTTAAGTTCTTGCTAGATGTTCTCACATGGGGGAGCTTTAGGAAAGTTCCTAACCACTGCCCATGCTGACTTAGCCAGCTTTGTGTCACTAAGGTTTAGGACCTATGGTTATCTTGCATTATGAGCATAACCTATCTCACTGAGATGGGAAGAGGAGGAGAAGAAAAACTATAGAGAGGATAAATAATATTTGAAATTTGGGGAACCAGAAGTTAGGCTGTAGAAAATTTTTCCAATGACCAGGTATGTAATATCTAGTGTTTACCTAGCTAAACATTTTTTTTAGTTTTTATTTATTTATGATAGTCACACACAGAGAGAGAGGCAGAGACATAGGCAGAGGGAGAAGCAGGCTCCATGCACCAGGAGCCCGACGTGGGATTCGATCCCGGGTCTCCAGGATCGCGTCCTGGGCCAAAGGCAGGCACCAAACCACTGCGCCACCCAGGGATCCCTACCTAGCTAAACATTAGAGCATCCACTTACCTAAATATTGGAACATTTGATACATAAAATTGCCTTGTCAAAACAGAAGTTATCCTTTGCCACAAATACTTAATAATGCAACATATTCCATTATAAACAATCCATATTTTGTTTAGATGAAAATTGCATGAAATAGAATTTCCCAGAATTTTTTATATAGACTGCAAGGTTAAAGCTGTACTCCAAATAGTAAGTATAGCTATATGTAACATCAGGTGTTTCATACATTCCAGTTCTCAATAATAAGAAGACCAAAGTTGATCAATCATGCTACAACAAAGACTGAATTATTTTCCTTTTCTTTATCTACAAAATAATCTGATAAAAGCATTATCATAGAAAAGGCAATATCAAAGAGTTAACTGCCAAAATGTTCCTAGCAGTTGATTGATTAAAAATAGTATGTCTTTTTTATTTTTTGGATTTAGTAATGTTTATAGTATTTGGCAGCTTTTTAAAATTTGTAATTTGTTGTGGCTTCTTTTCTCATTCTAAAGAAATACTCACTTTTGTATCTAATTTACTGTGAGTAATTTTATATTTCTTTTCTTAAGAGTGATCTCACACAACTTGAATCTCATTTGACTCTTTTCCTATTTTCAGAGCCACATCCAGTCTATCTAGGAATCCTGTTATTGCCACCTTAACATAGTAGTAAGAACTTTTTTTCTCAATCCCCACTGCCACCACCAATGTGACTACTCTTTCCTCCCATCTGGACAATGGCAACAGCTTCATTTTCCTTGGGCAGAAACCTCTTAATCTCATGTAACCAAATCTACCATTTTTTGGTATGTTTTCTAGACTTGACTGTCTTGCTTTCTCTCCATCCCAAGGTTTAAAAAAAAGTCTCTTAATTTTTCTTCTGATATTTTTGTCTTGTAATTTTTTTACACTTCTACCTTTAGCCATTGTAGGAGACTTTTATATTCCTTCAGATAACTAACCAGGAATGTGAACATCATTTAACAGAGAAAAATTTTTTTTCTATGAAATAAAAATGTCAGCATTATAATTTACTATGTTCATTTTAGATTTCATTTTATATCAATTAACTATTGTCTATTATTGTGTTACCATGTAGTGCTTTGATTACAGTAGATTTATAGTACTTTTAATATATGTTAGAGGAAGTCCACCTTTAATGTCATTTTTTAAAATGGAAAATTATTACACATTCATTTTCTATGTGAATTTTAAACTTATTTTGACCAGCTAGAAAAAATACTATGTTATCATTCTGATCAGAACTGCAATAACCTTAATGTATTAATGTAGGAGGGACTGTCTCTCCAATTTCAGACCTTGTTTTATGTCCTTCAATAAAATGTTATCATTTGCTTCATTTAGATCCAATCCCTGTCTTCCTAGATTTATTTTGGGTAATTCATTTTTTATAGTGCTTATAAATGGATTATTTCCTATTTTAACTTCTAATTGCATAATATTGGGAGAAAGAAAAGCTATCAATTTTGTATGTGGCCAGCCACATTAATAAATTCTCTTACTAGTACTAATAGATATTTAGCAGGATATCTTGTATGTTCTAAGTACATTAATCATACCAACTGGAAATGAAGATAGTATTATCTTTCCATTCTCCATATTAAACTGTTCTTTTATTTTTCTAGCCTTATCTATCTTTAAAATGTGTTGAAGAATAGTGATAATAGCAGAAATCCCTGTCTTGTTACTGATTTTAATTTTAAAATTAAAAATTAAATTTAAAAATTAAAATTAATTAATTAATTAATTAAAATTAAAATACACTGTTTGTTGTATATAATGTAGTTGTTGGGTTTAGGTAGAGATTTTTTTTTCTTAAATCTTGTTTAAGTATTGCTGTGGGTGGAATTATGTCACTCCAAAATTCACACATTGAAGCCCTAGCTCCCTATGTGATGCAGATTGGATCTTTAAAGAGGTGATCAAGCTGAAATGAGGTGATGGATGGAGAACTAGGGCTCTCATGAAGACAGGAAGAGATACCAAAGCTCACACTCTTTCCACCACATGAGGACACAGCAAGACGTGAGCTATCTGCAAATCAGAAAGAGATCTCCCCAGAATCTAACCAGGCTCGTACCCCGATCTCAGACTTCCATTCTCCAAGAGAGCTTCCTTTTTTCTCTCCCAAATGAGAATTTATCAGTGTAGAGGCAACCGTATAAAGCTGTAAATTGTGACAAACAGTCATACCGTTGTCTTCCAGCCCTGCAGTTCTCAACTGCACTAATTTTGTCCATCAGGGGACATTTAGCAATATCTAGAGACATTTTGGAATGTTGTAACTGGGGGATAGGGTTGTGTGCTATGGGTGTCAAGTAGATAAAGGCCAAGGATGCTGTGAAGTTTTCTACAATTGATGAACAGCTCCCCCCAACAAAGACTTACCTGGTCCAGTATGTCAGTAGGGGTCACCTGGGTGGCTCCGTGGTTGAGCATCTGCTTTTAGCTCAGGTTGTGATCCTGGGGTCCCGGGATTGAGGCCCTTGTTGGGCTCCCAGCATGGAGCCTGCTTCTCCCTCTGCCTGTGTCTCTGCCTCTCTGTCTCTCTATGTCTATCATAAATAAAGAAATAAAATCTTTAAAAAAAAATGTCCATAGTGCCAAGGTCAAGAAACTCTGCCTGGCCAAGTCCCTGAAATCTCCTGTCTCCTAGAGGGAAGAAAAGGAAGATGGTATCACAAAACTAAGTATGAAATA
The DNA here is from genome assembly GCF_905146905.1 of Nyctereutes procyonoides. NCBI lineage: Eukaryota > Metazoa > Chordata > Mammalia > Carnivora > Canidae > Nyctereutes > Nyctereutes procyonoides. The sequence goes on along the minus strand of NW_026575146.1, from coordinate 58,568,186 downwards.
CCCCATCCTGGAGACGCCTGCTCCATTAGCTGGCCAGGCCAGGAGGAGTGAAGGGCTGGTCCTCAGAGCATACAGATTTGGTGGAGCAGGACTGCTCATGTGGATGGTCCTTAAAGTAGAAGTACGTAGTAGGTCTTGGTCTTGGGTCACATAACAAATGGTGCTGAAGGTGTCCACACCTCTTCTCTCTGGCAAGTGTCCTCAGAACATGGGCTGGGCAAGTCAAGAAACTGGTTGGGCCCCTAGGATAATCTTTTAAAAATTGAAGTTAAATCATATCACTGTTCTGCTTAAAGGTCTACTCAATAAATAAAGTAAAATTTGAACTCTTTACTATGTTTACAAGACCCCCTCTGATCTGTTGTAATTCTTTCCTGTGGCCCTCTTTTCTTTACCATTTCATTTCAGACACATTCAGGAACTGCCAGTTCCTCAAAGGAGCTCTTTCCTCAGGGTCCTTTTTATGGGCTTTCCACCTTGCACAGAAAGTTCTCCATCCCCTCCACATTTCACATCATTTGCTCCTTTTCTTGCTTCAGAATTTGGTTTTTAAATCTACTACCACACAGGCATTCCCTGGCCACTCTATCCAAATGTATTTCTGCCAACAACAATACCCACCCTGTTACTTACCGCAGGCAGGGATTTTCTTTTTGGGTGGTCACAAAGGCTGAGTGAGTTGTCAGCAGCCACTCAAATGTATTTTTCTCCTAAGGGAAAACTCAGAAAATACTGGGTTTGTCACTAAGAGAATTATCTCTCCCCTCTCCTCCTTAGTTCGGTTTTGGAACCCTATGGTCTTAACAGAATTCCAAATTAGTTTTCTAAAGAAAAATCTTGTCCCTGAGAACTTCTCAATTCCTTTAAGAGGGCATACAAATGCCAGGAATACTTTAGAACTGTTAGCCATATAGGAATTAATATGTATATAAGAACACTGGTGTTAAGAAAATGGAGAAGGGAGAAATTATATTTTTGATCAAGGTATCAACTACTTAAAGTCTCTCCAAATGGCTTGCCGAGAAATACTATTTGGCAAGATATTTCTCAATCTGGCTTATGTTGCCTGTTGTAATTTTATTAAGCCCAGTATGTTAACATTTTTTGAACATATTCCCAAAGATCTTTAATGATAGATAACTCTTTTTAAAAAAATCCATCAATAAAGTAAACATGTAGCATAAACTGGCCATTGAAGGCATGCTAGAAATTGGAATAAGAAAAGCAACACTGTGAACAATGAAGAAATAAATCCTTGTGTCTTTACTAATGAAGTAAAGGGATGACAAGGGGTGATAATTGCTTTGAAGAAGACTTCTTTTACCAATTTTAACAGGAAAGTATTATCAAATGCCATGATTGTGACTGTCTCCCCCCTAACTTAAACTTTTTGAAAATAGAACCCACTCTGGATATCAGAATTTTAAAGATAAATGTCAAGACCCAAATTAAATAAGTGAATGTAAGAAAGGTCCATTCAGGAGTCATATTTATGGACATGACTTATTTGTATACATAGCACTTTCTGGCATCTACCAGCTACTTGTTAGAGTGTTAAGGTTTTATGGGTGTGAGCGCTCAATACTTTGAATGTGGACTCCTTTTATTGTCACCTCAGATCAGGTGATACTTTTGCTTTTAAAATGATGAAATTAGGCCCTCAGTGAAATTGAGGGGAGGAAGAGCCATCCTGCAGCAGATGCTCTCCGGCTAACTCAGAATCATTCATGAGAGTTGTCAATTTGTTCTTCCAAAAATATCAAGTAAGAAGAGAAGAAAGCAAATGTTTTTGCTATCAAGGCATAGACATTTGGTCAGAGCAATAAAATTGCCTCAAATGCCAATAAATAATAAGGAAAATGTGGAATGAGTAACTTCCAAAGTTATGGAAATAATTTGACTGTGTCTTACTATATGATAAAAATTGACACGATTCCTAAGTACCCACAGATGGAAACTCTACTTGAACAAGACGTTAGAGCAGAGTCATGATTGTGGGCCTTATTATAATCATGGCATCGCCAGGAATTTTGTCTGTTTCAAAACAATTATGTACATATATAAAATGTGTATACATGTGTGCTTAATTCTCTAGTGGTGGTGATTAGTTTGCTTTAAGCCAATACAAATTCTCATATAGCAAATGTTACATTCTTAAAAGATACTTAAAAGAATAGGGCCTCAAGTGAATCCATGTGTATAACCACTTCTAATCTGTTCATAGTTAACTGGCCTATCAGTAAAGGGATTAAAACTCACATTTTAAACTCAAGTAACATTACAATATCAAATAGATATTCACGGTCTGCTTCTGCCACACAAATTAACCCTTAATTTCTTTGGCTCAAAATGGAAATTAGTAACATTAAAGAAGATATGGGTAGAAACCCCACAGCAGAGAGATTTAATATTCCTTTATATACAACCGAATCAGTTTGAAAAGCATTATGATAAACTGGTTCAGATAGGATTGGAAAGCGAGGAAGAAAAAAAGAGGGAAAAAGTTCTGTGGCCTAATGCAATGTGACGGAAAGGTGGGAACTTCAGTCTGGCAGACCTGGGTTTGAATCACAGCTCCTTAATTATGAGCTATGGGCATCGAGCGATGTCCTTAATCATTGGGGGTTTCCTGCTTTGTGAAGTTAGAATAATGAAACATCACAGGGATATGATGAGAGTTTAGGGACGTAATGAATACAGAATGCTAGTGCAGTAGACGTTTGGTAAATGAGAGATTCTTATTTATTGAGTGCCTTCTACCTCCGAGGTGCTTTAGATATGTTGTCTCGTTTAAACCTTGAAATCGGGCTTAGCAGTTTGGCACCGCCTTCAGCCCAGGGTGTGATCCTGGAGACCCGGGATCGAGTCCCACGTCAGGCTCCCTGCATGGAGCCTGCTTCTCCCTCTGCCTGTGTCTCTGCCTCTCTTTCTCTCTGTGTCTCTCATGAATAAATAAATAAAATCTTAAAAGAAAAAACTTGAAATCTGATTCCTTAGCTTTGCTATAAATTGGAAATACGTGGAGAGACTTAGAAATTATTGATGTCTAGCTCCTACCCCCAAAATTCTGGGGCGTGATCTGCGGTTTGAGATATTAAAAAGCTCACCTGACGATTCCAATATGCAGCAGTTTAAGCATCACTGCCTTATGACAATGCAGTGAGCTAAGTATTAGCATGCCCATTTCAGAGTGAAGAAAATAGAATTAGGAGATTGATTTACTCTAGATTACATGGTTAATGTTTAACCATGAGGCTATGGGGAAAACAGTCTTGATGTATTATTTTGTAATAATGCTAGGTCACCAAAATAAAAAGAGTTTAAAAATAGTATGTAGAGTTCAATGTTAATTTCTTTTTACTCAAAAAGCTAATCTTGTAGGGGCGCCTGGGTGGCTCAGTCGGTTCAGAGTCCAAGTCTTGATTTGGGCTCAGATCATGATCTTAGGTTTGTGAGATAGAGCCCCACGTCCAACTCCTTGCCAGGCATGGAGCCTGATTACAATTCTCTTTCTCCCCCTGCCCCTCTCCTGGCTCTCTCTCTCTCTTAAAAAAAAAAAAGTATATAAAAAGACTAGAAATATATCTACCAAATATATTTGTCAAAAATATTTTGAGGGTAGGATGAAGACTAAGTTTGGTTTGGTTATGTTTTGTTCTAAAGATTTATTTATTTGAGAGAGAGAGGGAACAGGGGCAGGAAAGAGAAGAGCAGAGGAAAAGAGTCCTTTTTTTTAAATGCTGATTTTTAAAAAAGATTTTATTTATTCATGAGAGACACAGAGAGAGAGGCAGAGACATAGGCAGAGGGAGAAGCAGGCTCCCTGTGGGGAGCCCAATGCGGGGCTCGATCCCAGGACCCCCAGATCATGACTTGAGCCAAAGTCAGACACTCAACCACTGGTACCCCAGGAAGAGAATCCTTAAGCAGACTCCCTGCTGAGCTTGGAGCCCAATGGAGGGTTCGACCCCAGGACCTTGAGATCCTGACTAAGCCCAAATCAAGAGTTCAATGCTTAACTGACTAAACCATCCAGGGCCCCTTGTTTTGTTTTTTTGCACTGTGATGATTTTCGCAAATGTTCAACAAAGAATATATTTTACCCATTTGATAAGAGGGGGGGAAAAAAGCACAAATGTTATTTCTTTAAGAATCAGAAAACTAAAGAATGAGTGGGTTTTAAGTTCAACTCAAAGTATCTGGAGAACATTTCAATGACAATATATCCAAGAGGCAGAAGGATGCATACTGTGAACACCTGGACTCAAGGTGTGGACTGGTTATCTAGTTCTCCTCTTGGAAACATCCTCCAAGAGGCCCACCCTTACTGTGAGCCTTCCATCACTGTAAGGTAGTAACAAGTTAAAAGACTTTCTTACCAGTCTGACGTCAGGATTTGTATCGTCTTCTTTTTTTTTTTTTTTTTTTTAATTTTTTCTTTTCTTTGTTCAGAGCGAGGGCGAGGGACAGAGGAAGAGAGAGAGAGTCTTCCTCAGACTCCACACCCAGTGCCGGGCTTGATCTCACAAACCCTGAGATCATGACCTGAGGTGAAATCAGGAGTCAGATCAGATGCTTAGCTAACTGCACCACCCAAGTGCCCCTGTTTTCTTCTTTTAATTTCCTCTGCTGTCATCTTAGCGTAGCCCTGAAACTCATGGCTTGAAGATTTCTATAGCCTTTTAACTGGTCTCTCTCATTCCAATCTATCTGTATTTCAATATATTCTGTATACCTCTGCAGTAGTACTTGTAAAGCTTCAGTAAGCCTTCTTCTTAAAACCATGGTATTTTCCAATTGTCTACTGAATGAAAATCAAATTTCTTAGGCAAGCATTTAAGACTCTCCATAATATGACCCCTTGCTGTTGTTTATTTTCCACTCTACTCTCCTGTCAAACCTGATTCTTTGCTCAAATACACCACTTACTTGTACACTTCAGGCCTTTTATGTACGCCTCCTCCTCTGCTCCAGATGTTCTCATGTATTTGCACCTTTTCAAATTCTGCCCATTCTTTAAAACTCCGCTCCCATGCTATGTCCTTCATAAAAGCCTCCTCCTTTATTCCTGTCGGAAGTGACTACAACTCCATGCAAATATTACACTGACAGGTATCACTCATGGGACATTATCCCCCACCTGGAATGTGGCTGATGATTTACAAATCACAACAGATACTCACTTAATTCTTTTTAAAAAATTCTTTATTTAAATTCAATTTGGGGGCACCTCAGTGGGTCAGTCAGTTAAGCATCTGCCTTCAGCGCAAATCATGATGCTGGGTTCCTGTGATGGAGCCCCTGGTTGGGCTCCCTGCTCAGCAGAGAATCTGCTTCTCCCTCTCCCTCTGCTGCTTCCCCTGCTTGTGCTCTCACTCTCTCTGTCAAATAAATAAATAAAATCTTTTTTTTAATTCAATTAAGTTAACATATACTATATTATTAGTTTCAGGGGTAGAATGCAGCGATTCATCAGTTGCATACAACCCCAGTTGCTCATGACATCACGTGCCCTCCTTAATGCCTGTCACCCAGTGACCCCATCCCTCCTCCCCACTCCCCTCCAGCCACCCTCAGTTTGTTCCCTAGTTAAGAGTCTCTTATGGTTTGCTTCCCTCTGATTTTGTCTTGCTTTATTTTTTCCTCCCTTCTCCTATGTTCATTTGTCTTGTTACTAAAACTCCACATATGAAGGAAATCACATGCTATTTGTCTTTCTCTGATGGACTTAATTTCACTTCGCATAATAACCTCTAGTTCTATCCGTATCATTGCGAATGGCAAGATTTCATTCTTTTTGATGGCTGTGTAATAGATACTCATTTATTTCTCACAAACAATCCGTGAATGTAGATACTAGATTTTTTTAAATTGAGAGAACGTGTGGCCTGGTACCATACGACCAGTAAGGGGCATAGTCTAGGTGCAAATCCATTGCTTTTCAGGACAGAGATATAAATCCTGAGAGGATCTTTTGTATTTTGGAAAGTTGTGGTAAAATACACACCACATCTTAACCATTTTTGCCTAAAGTTTTGCCTTAACCATTTTGCATAAAGTTCAGTGGCACTAGATATGTTGATATTTTTGCACAACTATCACCACCATCCATTTCTAGAACTCTTTTCATCTTGCAAAACTGAAACTATGTATCCATTCCCTCCACCCTCCAGCCCTGGCAACTACTGCTCCACCTTCTGTCTCTATGAATTTGATCACTGTGGGTACTTCATGGAAGTGGGATCATACAGTATCTGTGGGGTTTTCTGTGATTGGCTTATTTCACTCAGCATATGTCTTTAAGGTTCATCCATGTTGGAACATGTGCCAGGATTACTTCCTTTCGAAGGCTGAATATTACTCCCTTGTATGTATAGACCACATTTTGTTTATCCATTCATCTGTCAGTGGACATTTGGCCTGCTCCCATCTTTTGGCTACTGTGGATAATCTGTTATGGATATGATTGTACAAATATCCACTGGAATCCTCTTGCAATTCTTCTGGGTACATGCCCAGAGGTGGGGAACCACCATACTATTCCAGAGTGGCCACACCGCTTTACCTTCCCTCCAGCAGTACACAAGTGTTCCATTTTTTCCACATCCTCACCAAGACTTGTTATTTCCTTTTTGGGGTTTTGTTTTTGGCAGCAGCCATCCTAATGGGTACAGAGTAGATCTTTTGCATCTTGAGGATGGAAAACAGGAGTTACAAACTCAAACATCCATGGGGACCAGTGAGGTCTCAAAACACAAGTAAGATAGGCCCATTAAGATGCTAAGTAGCACCACTCGAGATTCTCAGTTCAAGACGCAGTGCTAGCGTGGCATTTGGAAAGCCCATGGTTTCTTAATTGCTGCGGTCATGAATCAGCGCAGTGCGTTAGAGCTCTGGCAGGCAGACCTTTGTGATATCTTCTGGTTTTTAAGCATTGAAAATGCATTTAAATTTAAAACCTTTTGCAAGCCAATCCCGGCCCCTGGGATCACGCCCTGAGCCGAAGACAGACGCTCAACTGCTAAGGCACCCAGGCGTCCTTGTGGGGAGCCTGCTGCTCCCTCTGCCTGTATCTCTGCCTCGCTTGCTTTCTGTGTGTCTCTCATGAATAAATAAATAAAATGTTAAAAAAAAAACCCTCTGCAAGCCAATATTCTGAGGCAATGAGGTTTGGATGAATATAGGATCTCTGGTGTGAATAGAAGCCTTTCCACTTTTGAGGTGGGAATCACACTAGGAGGCGAGACAGCAGGAATTCCCGGTCCATGCTGGAGCGTGGGTGCAGAAACCCAGTGCCTAGATGGTGGCCGATCTGGCAACGGAGAGTTGATGGCTAAGAGCTCCGATACATTGAGCTCTTGCTTCTCAGGGTCTAAAGGGATCACCCCCCCCCCAAACCTTGAAAAGCATGCCTGCACCTCATTTCTGTGCTTTAGACACAACCACTGGTCAAGGTTGTTATACCTGTTCTTGCTGCAATGCCCTTCTGCACTAGGAGACAGAGCTGGGGCAAACTGAAATTCTCTCTCAAGATATAAAGAAACATATGTGACCCTTGGAAACACATCAGAAAGGAGGTTGGATAATGGGTGTGTACATGGGGACCATGAGAATATTCTCTCATACTTGCCTCTGGAGAAGGACTGTATCCTATTAGTAACACCCAGGACTGTGTAGAGCAGGGGTTGGCAAACTCTGTCTACAAAGGGCCAAATGGCAAATATCTTAGGCTCTGTGGGCCACTTAAAGACTGTCACATATTCTTCTCTGTCCTTATTTTTTCTTTGCTTTTGACAATCCCTTAAAAATACAGATAACCTTTCTCAGCTTTCTGGCCTGGAGCCAGATTTGGGCCACGGGCTGTGGTGGGCGAACCCCTAGTGTCAGAGGTAGTTGCCGCTACCCTGTGGGCACCTTGCCTTTCTAGTAGTTGTTAAGAGCCATTCAGGGAAGAAATGATTCTCTGTATTCACTGCAGTTTCTGGCAGAGTGCCCAGTAAACAGACAAGCTCAACAAATATTGGTAAGTAAAGAAATTCATGCTTAAGAAGGGAGTCTTCAAATATTCTAGGCAAGAGCTAACCTTAAAGTTTCCTCTAAAAACAGTGTTAGTAATTCATCAGAAAGAGACGATGCAACTCACCATTTTATGGCCTGATGGGATGGGATGGGAGGAGCAAGCCTGCCTTTCTGAATGAGAGCCAAAAGGGGCAGAGTGTTTTCTTCTTCTCTGTGTAAGAGGTGATGGTAATGGCACCTCTATTTCATGGAAAGAACAAAGATGATAAGCATAAAAACCCAGTAGGAACACCACAGATCTGAGATGTTTTCACATCCCAAAGTTAGGGCCCACACAACCATTGCACAAAGCTTGACTTTTGTAAGAATAAATGTATATTGTGAAATGTCTACTTTAAAGGGGATTTTATAATGTTCTTAGGTTTCCAATATAAAATGTATACTCCAGTAACGGTTGGAGGGCAGAATTTTATCTCTAGATCAGTAAAATTACTTCCACCTAATAAATTTCCTTATTTGGCTTATGCTTGCAGTGCCCTGTGCCACCCCTTGGCACTCTGTAAAATGGGGATGTTAACATTCTCAGGTCTCTAGGATACCAGTGTTTATACCAATCAGGGGAGAGTATGTGTTGGCACAGTAGACAGCTCTGAATGTGATATGAGGGGCCCCCGAAGAGTGTCTAACCTCAAAATATTTCATTATTAGCACTCAAGAGTGACATCAGAACTGTAAAAAAAAAAAAAAAAAAAAAAGATCCTTCGGGATAAAGCACAAAATCTACCAAAGTATCCTGTTAAAATGGAACACCTTGGAAGAAGCAATGACACAGTAATTAGCTCATTATCACTAATTATGTACCCAAGAGGAATCCATTTCTCAGGCCGCTAACGCTTCACTGGGCAGCAGAGGGGAAGGATTCGATAGTAAAAGAATTATGGGGCCCCACGACCTGTTGTGGAAGTCAGTCTGGGTAGGGATGACATGAGGACCCTAGGAAGTGAAGGGAGATTGTGGGTGGGGAAGAACAGAAAAGAAAACATGCTGGGAAAACACAGGGCATATGAAATATATGGCTACTTCTTTCATAAAGTTAACCTGACTCATTAAAGAGGCTAGAAATTTATGAAATGCAAATAAACTAGTTTCTTAATAGGTCCTTACGGGCTATAAGAACCCATTATCAATGTTGCAGTATTTCAGGTATTATTGGAACTGAGGGGGGAAGAAACCAACATGTTCCAAGAATATATTATGTGCTCACTCATTATTCAGTTACCTCATTTCATCCTTACAACCACTCTGTGAAAGAGGCAGTAATCCCCTCATTCTACAGATGAAACATTTAAGGTCAAATACCCCATATGACTTGTACAAAGTGTAAAGTTTAGAGCTTACTAATACTTGCTGCGAAGTCCTATGCTGGCGATTTAAATGCATCTCTTATTTAAACACCAAAGCAGCCCCTGAAGTAAACATTAGTAGTTGGGTTTGTTTGTTTGTTTTAATTTTATGGATCAGTAATTTGATGCTCAGCCAGGTTAATCAATTTGCTCAAGATAAGTGAGGGTAGGGCACCTGGGTGGTTCAGTCAGTTGAGCATCCAACTCTTGGTTTTGGCTTAGGTCATGATCTTATGGGTGATGAGATAGAGTTCCCAGTCCACTCTGCACTTAGCTTGAAATTCTCTCCCTCTGCCCCTCCCCCCACCTGCACTTGCACATGTGCATATGCTCACTCTCTCTCAAATAAAACTTAAAAAAAAAAAGATAAGCGAGGGTGCTGGGATTCACATACACACACAGAATTAAAGGTCTGAGTCCTTACCTGGTGGATTACATTGCCTTCAGGATGAGAAGTCCTTCCTTGTCTTCAGACCTTTGAGCACCTTCCCATCTTGCTATACTGCCTTGCAAAATGTTATATAATGTAACCCATATAAAGAATGAAAATGTAACAAGCTCTCTCCCTTAGATTGCCAGTTTCTCCTTCTCCTTCATTTCCTCCTCCATCTTCTTCTCAGGACCTAACTGTCCTTAGAGATATAGGACCTCCTTTCCAATTAGGGGTGGGTAGTAAGAGACAGAAGGGAGCATACCAAATCATGTGAATTAAAAGTCTCTTAGATCCATTTCAGGTTGAGTATTAATTTAGAGCAAAGTTCAAATCCCTATAGGTCTCTTTCCTCTCTCTCTATTTCCAAAGATGAAGGATGTGTTCAAGAAGGAAGCAACTCCTTCCCCATGGTATTAAGAGGCTTTAGGAACCTGCCTTGTCTTTTGTTTTGTCCTTGATGACATTTGTCCCACTTGACAACGAGGTACCACATTGGCACCTCCTATTAAAATCTGTGAGCGTTTATGTATACAATGGAATATTACTCAGCCATTGGAAACGACAAATACCCACCATTTGCTTCAACATGGATGGAACTGGAGGGTATTATGCTGAGTGAAGTAAGTCAATTGGAGAAGGACAAACATTGTATGTTCTCATTCATTTGGGGAATGTAAATAATAGTGAAAGGGAATAGAAGGGAAGGGAGAAGAAATGGGTAGGAAATATCAGAAAGGGAGACAGAACATAAAGACTCCTAACTCTGGGAAATGAACTAGGGGTGGTGGAAGGGGGGGAGGGTGGGGGGTGGGGGTGAATGGGTGACGGGCACTGAGGGGGGCACTTGACGGGATGAGCACTGGGTGTTATTCTGTATGTTGGTAAATTGAACACCGATAAAAAATAAATTTATTATAATAAAATAAAATCTGTGAGCTGTTCTTCTTTGGTGCTGGCTTCATCTGTCTTCACCCAATCTGGTTCCTGTCCACGATGGTGTACAGCAATTGGTTCTATCATGGGGCACAGCGGATGGGCATCAGGCACCTGCTAGACACATACCACCATAGCCTTCAGGCATAAGGGGTCTTCAAAGGTGCTGTCCTTGTATTCCCTTATCCCTGCTGGTAGCTTTCTCTAGAGTTTCTGCATGAGATCCCCTTTCCCTGCTGGAGACTTTTTGGGTCAGGGTTCATAGGAATGATAGGTACCAGTGAGCTGAGCCTTGGGTATATACTTATGTGACCTTCTTAAGGCAAATGGAGATTTAGAATTCCCTGCCAAGCCAACACTGGCTTCAGTACAAACTTGGGGATGATCTCCAGATTGACTATGCCATCTGCCATTCCTAACTGGTTGGGGGAGGAGAGGAAAGACTTCATGTCAGTTGCTGTGTCTCTCCAAAAAGTCATAAAACATACCTGTATGAATTGAAAACTTAGGCCTATACAGAATCCTGCACACCAATGTTTATAGCAGCTTTATTAATAATTGCCTCAACTTAGAAGCAAACAAGATGTCCTTCTATAGGTGGATGGGTCACACACTGGTCCACCCATACAATGAAATATTATTTGTTGATAACAAAAGGAGCTTTCAAGCTATGAAAAATAGGAGGAATCTTTTTTAAAAAAATTATTTATTTATTTGAGAGAGATAGTGAGAGAGAGCATGAGCAGGGGGGAGAGGGGAAGCAGGCTCCCTGCTTAGCAGGGAGCCTGACCTGGGATCATGACCTGAGCCAAAGGACCCAAACGACCAAGCCACCCAGGGGCCCCAGACAGGAGGAATCTTAAGTACAAATTAGTAAATAAAAGAAGCCAGTCTGAAAAGACTACCAAGTATCAGATTCCAACTATATAACATTCTAGAAAAGGCAAGAATATGGAGACAGTAAAAAGTATCAGTGGTTTCCAAGGACTCAAGGAAAGGGAGGGATGAAGGTAGAATGCAGGATCTTAAGGGCAGTGAAACTATTCTATATGATGTGGTAATGCTGGATGTAAGTCATTAAACATTTGTCAAAACCTATTGAAAGTTCAACACAAAGAGTGAGCCCTAATGTACACAATGGACTTTAGTTAATATGTGCCAATACTGGCTCATCAATTGCAATAAATGTACCATAACAACGAAAGATGTTAATAATAGGGAAAACTTTAGGGTAGGGTAAGAAGGTATGAGAACTGTGCTTTCTACTCCATTTTTCTATAAACCTAAAACTGCTTTAAAACCTATTAACTTTTAGGACGCCTGGGTGGCTCAGCCATTGAGCATCTGCCTTTGGCTCAGGGTGTGATCCCGTGATAGAGTCCCAGATATGGCTCCCTGCATGGAGCCCGCTTCTCCCTCTGCCTAGGTCTCTGCCTCTCTCTTTCTCTCTTTCTGTCTCTCTCATGAATAAGTAAGTAGTAAGTAAATTAATTAATTAATTAAAATTTTAAAAATAAAATTTATTAACTTTTATTTTAAAAAGGCATGGAACAAATTTCCATTGGGGCCCCCTTTAGCATATATTTTTTATCCATACCACCCCTTTCCCAGGCTTCACTCTTGAAGGTAACAACCACTATGCCTGATCTGCCTTTTCCAGTCCTATCTCCAGAAACCTGAAGGACTATCTCTTACTTACCCCTACTGGCTTCCAGAAACTTAACCTTATGCCTTCCTCCTTCCTGGGGAGATATCTGCTCCCTTCTCTCTTCCTACAGGAGACAAAGGTGCAAGGCAACAATGAAAGGAACCATCCTATCAATAAGGAAGCTTATAAGAAAGTATCTTATTCCTAAATATACAAATAGAACAAAATATTTGTAGCATAGGGCAGAAGCAAATAGTATACCTCTAAACACAATCATAAACTTTGATTTTCTAACACTTGTGAGATATAAGATATGTACAAAAAAGTACATTAAGGCATATTTGTACAGTCTGATGAATAATTATAAAGCAAACTACTATGTAGCCACCAACTGGATAAATAAATATTTCCACCCTTGTCAAAGTCCCCACTTCTACCTCATGTGCCTCTCCTTGATCATTGCTATCTTCCTGCCCCTGGAAGAAAGCAATAATCTGATTTTTCGATAATCAGTTCTTTGTTTTTTTTTAATAATTATGAAATTTTAAAGTCAAGAATGACCTATCCACAATCTTGTCCCATGTATATTCCAGATTCAAACTTTAATGCCAAGACAAATAATATATTTCCAAAAGTCACACAAACTGGTGGTAGAGGATCAGAAACCAATTCTTTTGACCTCCAGTGCTCTTTGGTGTATGTCATTCATGTTTTAGGAACAAACAGCAGAGGATGGGACTAGGCAGTGTGTGTTGGGGTACCTAGTAGTGATGTTAATAGCTATACTTTACCATGTGCTCACTATGTGCCTTACAACAACCCATGTAGGCTATGCTAGATGCTATATCATCACTATTATTTTTGTTATTGATAGAAAATTGGTAAGGAAATTGCGACTTGGAAATAGTAAGTTGTCAAAAGTCAGACGATTAGTATGCAGAAAATCTAGATTCTAACTTAGCCCCCTCCCTGATCCAGAACTTGGGCTCTCGAACACCTCGTTTTTATTTAAAACCATTATTATCTTATTATTGTAAAAGTAATACATTATTACAGTTGAAAAAAGTCCCAGAGTTGTGAGTCAGGAATGTATTTGTCTACAATAGCAGGAAGACCTCACAAATGGTGTAGAGAGAGGTTGATCTGATTCACACAGAAGACTGGGGAGGGGCAGGTAGGTAGAACAAGGCTACTCACTGCAGCTCTGTGGTAGCACTGGGGGCCCAAGCGTTTTTCATTTTCCTGTTCCACCATCCTTAGTACATAGATCTTTGTCCTCAGTGTTGTCATGAAAGCAGAAAGGAGTTCCTTATTAAAAAAAAAAAAAAAAGACAGCTTTCCATGAAACCCTTAACTTCTGTCTCACTGTCCGGAGTTGTGTCACATGGTCCCCTTAAGAGCAAAGGAGCCTGGAGAAGTATATTTAGAAAAGCACACTGTCATCCGGACCAAAATTGGAATCCTGCTATTAAGGGTGAAGGTGGAATGGATCCGGGGAAGTCAACTAGCATCATCCTCCACAAACATCATAAAAGGTTTCCAGGTGAAACATAAAGAAAGGTCTTTCTACTACTTCTGGCTAGCATCTTCCTCCCATGCAAGAACTGCAATTCCTGTTTGAGTCAAATTCAGAGGACAGAGTGGGCATGGATGGAAGGAAGGAATGGAACACCTTTAGTGAAGAAAAAAAAAAACCACACCAATAAAACAAAACAAAACAAAACACCAAAACCCCACATGTAGGGAGGAGAAAGAGAGAGAGAGAGTGAATCTGAGCATGAAAGATGAGGGGCGTAAGGTGTGAATTGACAATGGGCCTTACGGTGAGGCAGAGGAGTTGAGCTGCTATATTATTTTTTTAAGATTTTATTTATTTATTCATGAGAGACTGAGAGAGAGAGAGAGAGAGAGAGAGAGAGAGAGGCAGAGACACAGGCAGAAGGAGAAGCAGGTTCCATGCAGGGAGCCCAACATGGGACTTGATCCTGGGTCTCCAGGATCAGGCCCTGGACTGAAGGCGGTGCTAAACCGCTGAGCCACCCGGACTGCCCTGCTATATTAAAAGACTAAGTAAGCCACTGTAGATTTTAAGGAGAAGAGTGAAATGTTTCTATAACAAGAAAAATACACGTTAGTTGTCATACTGAGATTCTTAATCTCCTTCCAAGTTGAGTCAATACAGTTATCAACACTTTGCTGCTTACCACCTCCAGAGCAACATGCCAGAGAATATGAATAGATCACTGGAGCATGATTCACCATTAATTAACAGTATTATTCTTGTTAGTGATTTAGAAAAGACAAAGGAACAATTACTGTTTAACCGTAAATCTGTGTAGATATGAATGTTCCTGGATTTCTAAGTTGGTTCTGCTTTTAGGGTCCTCTGAAAAGCCATATGAATATGATTTAAGCTTTAAAATGATCTGCTAATTCCATTCAGGTGCATTGTAAAATTCATTGGAAAATACTTCCTTTCTTACCGCTTCAATGCTTCAGAGAATATCAATTGTATATTTTTTAATTGTTTGAACCGTAAATTTTAGAAGTGGTAAAAAGGGGACTTTCTGCAGATGCTGTAACAAAAGAGTTTGCACTATTTTAATGAAATATTTTGAGACAGTGCTTAGTGCTGTTGGGAGATTGCAGTACCCAAAGTCCAAAAATTCTTCAGAAAGGCAG
The DNA here is from genome assembly GCF_905146905.1 of Nyctereutes procyonoides. NCBI lineage: Eukaryota > Metazoa > Chordata > Mammalia > Carnivora > Canidae > Nyctereutes > Nyctereutes procyonoides. The sequence goes on along the minus strand of NW_026575146.1, from coordinate 58,553,068 downwards.
GAACTTGTTTTTTTCAAATTCGTAAGCAATCTGAGCTTTTAAAGGAATCTCCTGTTGTGATATTTAAGGAAGTAACTTTTCTGTGATTCTGCCCACATGTGTCTCCTCCTGTAACAATATGGGTTTGATGGACTGACTGTATTTTGGAACCACCTTAACATATGAAACATCTTAATTTGAAGACAGATTTTTTTCTATAGTTTTTCATTTGTTTTCGGTTTTTTTGCAAGATGAAAATTTATTTGTGGAAATGTGTTCTCTCCTGGCTTCTTTATGTTTCCATAATAATTTTGAGTGTGAAAGTTGATTTTCATCTACACATTTCACTTATTTTTACCAACCTCATATTGTTTACCATAAAAAGAGTCATTTCTCAAATGTATTTGTCTATCTCACTGATTCTTATTGCTGAATTTTGATAGCAGCTGATCATACAAATAGCAGTAAGGTCAGTTTGTATCCACCAATGCGTAGTACATCTGATTTTAACTTTCAACTATGTGCATAAAATTGTAAATGATATTTTAATGGAAATTAAATTCATTTAAGAAAACACATTTTGGGGGCACCTGGGAGGCTCAGTGGTTGAGCGTCTCTCTTTGGTTGAGGACATGATCCTGGGGTCCTGGGATTGAGTCCCGCATCAGGCTCCTTTCAGGAAGTCTGCGTCTCCCTCTTCCTATGTCTCTGCCTCTCTCTCTCTCTCTGTGTGTGTGTCTCTCATAAATAAATAAATAAATAAATAAATAATAAATAAATAAATAAATAAAATCTTTAAAAAAAGAAAACTTTTTTGCTACTATAAAATTACTATAGTAGTAGCCATTTATATTTTAAAATATGCATGGGGGATATCTGATAAGATCTTGGTGGGAAAAAATACAATATTCCCAAATAAAAATAAAACCTAAAAAAAAAAAAACCCACATAAAATAAAAGCTAGAGTTCCAGAGTGGGAACTCAGTGAGAGCCCTTTGGAACAGAGAACTGGACTACATGGTTCTGTTCTGTCTAGATTTGTTTTTTCACTAATGTCAGTCACTAATTAATGCTGCTACCACCAAAAATCTAGTCTCAGACATGAACTGTTCCTCCTTAACAGTCTGGCCCAAAGTTGACCTGTGGTCCTTCCTTTAATATCAGGAAACAGAGTCAAGACTGAGAAATTCAAAACATTTGTTATTAAAAATTGAAGGAGGGGTACTTGAGTGGCTCAATCAAGCAGCCAACTTGATTTCAGCTCAGGTCAAAATCTCAAGGTCCTGGGATGGAGCCCCATGTTGGGGTTCCTGCTCAGCTGGGAATCAGCCTGAGATTCTCTCTTCCTCTCCCCTCCACCCCATTCTTACTTACACTCTCTCTCCCTCAAATAAATAAATCTTTTTAAAAGATTGAAGAAAAGCAAATTGAAAATGAAAAGATCTAAGAAAACTCTTCCTCTAGGTTTGTAGACCCATTGAAATTCTGGGGAAGCCTAGTTAGGTAGGGTAAAGCTAGTTGCTGCATCAGGCAAACTATAACATCTCAGGATTTTGACACAATATATGACTATTTCTTGCTCAACCAAGGCTCTTTCAACTTACACCTCATCCATCTAGCACACATATTCCAAGGGCTCAGTGTCTGGCTATATCATGCAGATGAGGAAAAGATTTGGAGACTTAACCCAGTGTGCTGGAGGCTATGGGGGATAGCGATGGGCCATGGAGCAGTTGCTCTGATGGAAAGTGCTGGAGACAAAGGCAGGAGCTCCAAGGCTGCCCTCTATTCTTGCAGGTAAAAAAAGTGTACCTACCTTCACACTTTGGAACCTACCAAGGTGTCCTAGTGAAATCTATGGCCTTGACTGAACATCTTGTAGTGTCTTCCTATCCCTCCTTCTAATAAAAGCGCTGTAATGAGCTCGCAAAAAGGTTAAGCCATTTCTCTGCTTTGTTTTTCCACTGCAAAATTGTTTGGGTGAGTGCAGATTTTGTCAGTCTGCAAGCCCTGTTCTTCATATTTAAAAAGGAAAAAAAATACTGACTGATCTGGGTGGGATTAAATCTGGAAACAAATGAGATAAAATTTCTTCATGCTCCTTCAGACCATTTTTAAGCATAGTAAAATCTTTGCTGTCCCTTGAGGTGTAAGTGGAAGAACAGGCAGGGTGTGGAAGTGCTTCCAAGCTGCTTTCTTGCATGTAGATATGCTTCTCACTCCATTCCTCTGGGGCTCGGGGCACCTGTCTGAATAAGACTAATGACTAATTTTCTCAAGCCTGGTTGGAACTGGACAATGTATATCCTTCCCAGGTATTTTTAGGTATTTCCCCCCTCCGTTTTTCCTTCCCTTAGAAGCCTGAGAAGTACTTACTTCTGGCTAAAATAAAAATCCTAAAACTTACAATTTGAAACAATTAGTTGAAAACATCTTTGATCAAACCATGGGTATTCTGAGTCTGATATAGTCACTCAGGAATTAAAGTCAAAGGGGTCAACCATTAGATTCCACTGAAACCCCAAAACACAAAAGTTAGAAGAAGGATAAGACATAATAGTTCATGAAGGTCAAGCTGGATACAAAATAAGAATGAGTTAGGAAAAACATCTGACTTAACTATACTATATATGAGCAATTACCTTGAAATCTGTGGTATGATAGTGATAGTGATTACCTGAAGCAAACATAGTTAATTGCATAAAGTATAAAGACAAAGAAAAATGATATTTTATCCATATCTAATTCTAAGTGTGAGAATATTCTCATTCTAGATGACTGACCCCAGATTTTTTTTATTTTTTTTGACCCCAGATTTTATTAAAGAAATATCCTCAAAGGACAAAAGAATAGCACAACAGTCCAGATTCAGTTGACATGAAATTTTTTTTGGCTCAATAGCCCATGTCCTTAATTAAGCTCTCTAGTAATTTAATGGACAGTAAAGATTAATTAATTAAACAAATGCCTATTGAAATTCTACTTTTGTCATAGGTATTTGACCCTTGATTTTTTTGGAGCTTTTCAACCACTAGGAGACACAGATAAATAAAAGATGATATTAGAAAGGAGTAAGGCCATGACAGTGTAAATATACATGCACATGAAGAGGCATCACAAATCAGTCTGGGGAATTGGTGAAGACCAATGGTGGTTGACAAGCTGAAACTCTAGAGTCAGACTGGCTGGGTTTAATTCCCTACTGTATAATGAATGCAATTGTGGTATGACCTTGTGCACATTGGATCATCCCTCTAAACATCAGCTCCTTAATCTGAAAAATTAAGAAAATAGAAGCCCCTTTGTTAAGGAGGTTTAAGTGAGATTATATATTAAAGCATAGGGCCTCTGGATGGCAAATGCTCAACTTATGTTGGCTATTACTATTGACAGAAGAGGTGATGCTTGACAGGCCTTTGTAAATGAGTAGGAGTTTAAGAACAGGGCAGTGGAAGACAGCCTCTCAGGGAGAAACCATGACCTGGGATATAGACACAAGCACACAAAACAGTAACATTCCTGGATAAAAACAAATGGTTTGTACCTATTCTACTTGAATCAAATGGATGTCCTCACAGTTGGCATGTGAATATAACATAAAGGGCTTGCTACAAATATTTGTGATCCACCTCTGGCATTCCTTCGGATAGATCCTTCCAGCACTGGTTGGTTTGGTTTCCGCTCTTCATCTAATCCTCAGGTTGGGATTGTTCCTGCAGACCTCACTGAGTGCTCCAGAGGACACAGCTCTTGGTATTTTCCCACTGGCTTCAGGAACTATAACCACATCTGAGATACACTTCACCACTGAACTCCCATCACCCTCCTGGGTACTCTCTAGCTTAGCCTGTCGCTGATCCTATACCACCAGACAGTGGGGAAGACTGGCCCATTTTTTAGAGAGATAGGCCCATGCCAAATCATAATGAGCATTGTGTGTTCCACTTAGGAATCTGCATAATACCCTAAAAACTCTGAAGAACCACTGAAGAAGTTTACATAGAGGAAAGATATAATCAGATGTCTATTTTAAGATCATTCTAGGGGCACCTGGGTGGCTTGGTCAGTTAAGCCTCTGACTTTGGCTCAGGTCATGATCTCAAAGTCCTGAAATCAAGTCCTGTATCAGGAGTCTGCTTGTCCCTCTGCCCCTCCCTGGGCTCATGCTCTCTCTCTCTCTCAGATAAATAAATAAAATATTTTTAAAAAGATCATTCAGTAGCAGCTTCTACATCAGATAAAAGAAAATCCATTGGGAGAGTCTGTTCAAGTAATCCCAGGGAGATGATACTGTTCTAAGACAATGGCAGCGGGGAAGAAGGAAAAACAGAGAGTATAAAGAGATAAAGGGTGAAGGAAACAATGTTCTGAATTGACTCTGTGACTCACTGGCTATAGGAGGTAAGTAATAGGAGTCTAAGATGACTACCAGATTTCTAGTTCAGGCAACTGGAAGGGTGGTGTTGCCATTCACCAAGAAAAGAATACAGGATAAAAAATTAAACTTGAGGATAAAAATAATAAGGTCAGATGTTGGATATTTTGAGTTGAAAGCATTTGTGGGACTCTAAGTAGAGATGCTTATTAGCAGAGAAGTCTGGGCCCCTTGAATATTCAGATTTTTAAATGAACGTGTGGAAAGGGACGTGCTTTACAAAGATGATGATTCTTGTTTTCAGGTGAGGTATATACTATTACAAACAAGTAATTGTTCTGTTCTAAAAATTTGTGTCTGGTGGTTAGAGATGTATGATGGAATCCTGGAGCACCTGATTATCATTAGATTGACTGATTGAATCAGACCAACGTTTCAGCAATCATATTCTTTACCTTTTGCTATATTAATAGGCATTTCTTTTAAAGCATTTTTGAAAAATATGGATTCATCATTAATTTAGGAGGGCCTGCTCATTTATTTGGGAAAAAAATTATTTTGTTTAGTCAACTTATACGATCATCAGTATCCTGGAGGGGCAGCATGGTGAATGTAGGTCCTTGGCAGAGTGTGTATTCTGTTTCTGTAACATTGGAGAAATTATGACCTAGGAAAAATTATTTAAGCTCTCCATGCCTCATTTTCTCAATATTCAAAAATAGTAAATATAATAGTACCTATCTCTTGGTTGTTGTGAGGAGGAATGAATACACAGCTCAGTTATGGCAAAAGGAGAATCCTCAGTAAATATTAGCTATCATTATTATCCAAAATAATACAGCAAAACCTATTGGAAAGCATCTCTTCTCTCTACTGCATTGTTTTAGTTTCATTTAGGGTAAAATCATGTTGTGAACATAGGCATAAAACATTGCAAATTATATGCTGCATTGATTTTTTTTTTTTTTTTTTTTTGTAACTGAGGTGCCTGGTGGCCCAGCCAGTTAAGGGGTCTGCCTTCAGCTGTGGTCATGATCCCAGGGTGCTGGGATCAAGTGCCATATTGTGCTCCCTGCTCTTGGGGAGCCTGCTTCTCCCTTTCCCTCTGCCTGTTGCTTCCCCTGCTTTAATGTAGAACATTCCTTGAAATTTAAAAGTTGCTAATCCTTTTATAGATCATTATAGATCAAACACTGAAGCTCAGAGAAATAAAGTGATTTCTTCAAAACAACACTGTAATAAAGCTAGTTCTATAACCCAAATTCAAGGTAAGTTGGGTAAACTCTTGGGATGCTATTGCCAGGAGAAAGTTGCCCAAATAATATGCAACTTTCTTTCTTTCTTTCTTTCTTTTTTTTTTTTTTTTGCAACTTTCTTAATAGGAAGTGCAAGAGATTTTCAATCATTTTGGAGGTCACTGGGGGGAAGTTTAAGGTGGTCTGACACTAGTATCCCATTAATGTGAAAAGGAAGGTGTGTTTGGATGAGGAGGATAAGGACTCTTCTTCCTTTAAAAGTGACCATCTGCAGGCTTCAGAACTGGAAAAGGCAGGAAAAAAAAAACTCCAATTATATAGCTTCCAAGTACATTTAAAAACCCACTTACAATTCATTAAGTTCCAGACCCATGAAGGAGAAATGCTACAGCACAAACAGAAATTAGAAATCAAGAGCCTTTTTATATACTCTGTGGAAGAAATTAATAAGACCAATACATCAGTTTGTGGGGAATTATAAAATTAAAAGGATTCTAAACTATGAACATTAAGGAACAACATTTCCGAGGAGCAAAGTACTGAGTTTTGTGGCTTTTTTTTAAAAAAGTTATATTTCTATTTTTTTTTTGCATTTTATTTCTACAACCTTTCTAGGTTTGACAAACTCACTATTGCTAATCATCAAAGTGGTACTTAACTGTGTTCTCCCTTTTTTCATACAAATAAAAGTATATGAAGTGAGGTTTAAAATTTTTTTTTGAGGAAACACAAAGTTTTACAATATTCTTCTAAGTCTTAAAATTTCAGATTTGTGGAGTGCCTGGGTGGCTCAGCTGGTTAAGCATCTGCCTTTGGCTCAGGTCATGATCCTGGGGTCCTGAGATTAAGCCCCACATCAGGCTCCCTGCTGGGCAAGGAGTCTACTTCCCCCTCTCCACCCCTTGTTTTCTTATGTTCTCTCTCTCTCTCAAATCAATAAATAAAACCTTTAAAAAAATTTCAGATTTGAATCTAGGAAAAAAAAATTTAAACAGTGGGATACAAATTACATTAGCAAACACAAAAACATCCTAAATTCAAATTCATTTTCATCAGCCTTAAGTCCAAGATATCCAATGATATTTATCGTACATTGGTTCTCTCTGGATTAGCAGATGGTTAGGGCTGAGAGTGAGGGGAGCTACTCTTCCTTCTTTTGTTCATAAATTCATCACTATCCAATAACCACAGGGAAAAAGGATTCAGAGACTAAGATGAGCTGAAAAGCATAGAAAATATTAAAATGAAACCATACTCATCAATAATCACTGAAAATAATGATTACATAAATAAAAATGAAGATTTTACTTGACACCACAAAAGATTTTATATGATAATTTCTTTTGTCCAAGACCCCTGGCCCTCTATGTCTTCTTTGTCCTCTCTGTTTGTTTTCTTCTACCTAATTCACATTTTCATTGAGGGTGTAGCCTTGAGGTCTTGGTTTCACGGAGGGGTTTCAGATTATAATTCTCATCACATGAGGTCCGAGGCTTTGTCTCCAGTCTCCAAGTGGCCATTAAATTGAAATTCTAGCTTACTAAGGAATGGTGGGTTTCTCTTTTCAACATTGGTTTACTTCTTTTTGATTGGGGCTTTTGTTCTTTCCTCAGTCTAAGAATTTCCCTTACTTTCTGGCTAGCTCAGCAATGCATTTAATAAGCTGTTTTAAAATACTTTATCCAGAGTTTTTTAGGTGTTTAAGGATGTTTATTCAGCTTACTTGCCCCATTATACAATCAAACAATGGGAGAAAAAAATAGGCATAAATCTAGACAATGTAAAAGTGTAATGTAAATTTGAAAAATAAATAAAATCTGGCTCGGAGTCTGCTTGGGAATCTCTTCCTCTCCCTCTGCCTCTCCTGATTGTTCTCTCTCTAAAATAAATAAATAACTCTTAAAAAGAAACAAAAGTTGTGAATCTCCACCCTTATCTCACATCCTATACAAAAACTAATTTGAAATTTGAGACAGAGCACATGAGAGAGAGAGAGAGAGAGAGCGAGAGAGGGCAAGCAGGAGCAAAGGGTGAGGGAGAAGCAGACTCCCCACTGAGCAGGAAGCCCGATGAGACTCCATTCCAGGTCCCTGAAATCATGACCTGAGCCCAAGGCAGATGCTTAATCGGCTGAGCCACCCAGGCACCCCTGAAAAAAAACACTGTTAACAACTTTTAGCTTTAGTTCCTCTGGTAGTTCAAATTTAAATAGCATCTATTGATATTCTATAATGAAAGATGAAAATTTTACCCTATTTTCTCTTTCTTCATCCTTTTTTTCTCCCTAACTCCAATTTTTCATGCCCTGGGAGAAATACTTGATATATATATATCTTACATCCAAACTGTGTTAAGAACTCTTAAAACTCAGTAAGAAAAGAAGCAACTCAAAAGTAGACAAAACATCAACAGTCTTTTACAAAGAGGATACACAAATAGGCAGTAAGCACATGCAAAGATGCTCAACACAAGTAGTCACTAGGGAAAAACAAATTAAAACCACAATGAAATTATTACTACATATCCATTAGAATAACTCAAATTAAAAAGATATTTTAATCCTTGCTAAAAGGGTTGGTAAGGGTGCGGAGCAACTAGAACCTTCACACATTGCTGCTGTGCATACAAAATGATGAAGGCACTCTGGAAAGCATTCCAGCAATTTCTTATAAAGTAAAAACATACACTTATCATGACACAGAATTTTCACTTCTAGGTATCTACTGGAGTGAAAGGAAAACATCTGTCCGCAAGAACACTTATACACAAACACTCATAGAAGCATTATTCATAATGACAAAAATCAGAAAATGAATTGTAAATATGTCCATACAATAGAACACTACTCAGCAGTAAAAATAAATGAATTACTGATACACACAAAACATGGATGAATCTCAGAAATATCCTGACAAGTAAAAGAAGCCAGACCAAAAAGAAAAAAAAAAGAACTCCAAAACTTTAACTATTGTATGTTTCCATTTATATGATATTCATTCTAGCAAAGGGAAAATATAGTGACAGCAGATCAAAGGTTTTCCTGGGGTTCGGTATAGGGGGTGAGAGAAGATTGATTGCAAAGAACCACAAGGGAACTTTTGATGGTGATAGAAACGTTCAATAGCTTGATTATGATCGTGGTCAAATGACTGCATGTGTTGCTAAAATGTACCTAATTGTATGCTTAATATGGTTGAATTTTATTTTATGTGAATTATACCTCAATAAAGCTGTTTTAGAAAAGGAACATGCATTTATTTCTGCCCTAAGATGGCATAATACTGAGTATGAATGTACCTTATAAATGTCTCTGTTAGCTGGAAAAATTGGTTAGAAGGAGGAGAAATTAAAAACCACAGTAGGTACAGGGGTAGATTCATTTCAAAATCCTGTCCTAATAAAGCTATTCTTGAGGATCAGTACTATCTATAGCCTGAAAGCAAATTGTGTAAGAGACATCATAGGTCCTTTGCCTTCTGTGTTCTGCCTTCAGAACTTCTTACTGCAAGTGGATAAATGGTTCTCTTATTTATTGCATTATTTCTTTTTTTTTTTTTTTTTTTTATTTTTTTTTTATGATAGTCACACAGAATGAGAGAGAGAGAGGCAGAGACACAGGCAGAGGGAGAAGCAGGCTCCATGCACCGGGAGCCTGACGTGGGATTCGATCCTGGGTCTCCAGGATCGTGCCCTGGGCCAAAGGCAGGCGCCAAACCGCTGCGCCACCCAGGGATCCCTATTGCATTATTTCTTTATGGAATTACAGTGTGTTAATATCCTCTGAGTAGATCCAATGGCCTTTCTGAAGCCTTTTATGTGGCCAGATGGGAAGGGAATAGAACAATCTCCACTGGTCCAGTTTTTTTCTCTTTCCAAACATTAAAAAAAATCAAGATGCCCTTAAAATCCTTTTTTCTCCAGTTTCTCTAAGAGCGAGGTTAACAAAGCCCAGTAACACTCTTAGAGCTCTCCTGCTGCTACAGGGAGTGCAACAGAGGCTGTCACCATAAGGATTGACTCCTGGCTGAGAGCTGAGTCTTTCTCAAGAGGAATCTGACAATTAAGTGCAGAAGTTGCCCCTGGATCGCACCAAAGATTATCCCAGCTGGGGTTCTGGAAAGGGCTCCAGCGGAATATGGCCAAGGGGAAGCTCCTTTTGTGGCACAGATCTGAAACACCTTCTTGCCCTATGGGGCTGATCACAGCCCGATAACTACAAAGCAAATGCATCTTAGACTTATAGAGCTTTATGAGAGGCCAAAGTTGTTTTTTTTTTTAAATTAAGTTTAGAAAGAGGCACGATTTGGGTCAACAAAACGGTGGCAGAGTTGAGGCTAAATTAAGCAGTGAAAATAAGATTATAGATGTGTGCACAAAACTTTGCCAAAGTGTTGCATTTCATTTGCTTTCCCTCCTTTGAAAGACCTTGTAGCACTGTTGTAAAATCAAATACGATTCTCTTCTTTTAGGCTATAGTTTTCAAAAATAACCATGTTCCCCATCAACGGGACTGTTGGGTGGAAGACCAGTCTAGAGAAGATGGCTCAACACAAGTGACCAGATTCTTAGTCTGATTTAAACCCTGAACTCTACAACTGTGTTGTTTAGGGAAAAGTATGTAATCTCTGTTTCCTTATGGAGGATAATCATAGTACCTACATAAAGAATTGTTAACAGGATTAATTAAAATAATACATGTTAAAAGCTGAGAATAGTACCTAGCACCTGGAAGATGCTCGTATTAATTAGGATTCATTTCAACTGGGAGACTGAAAACAAGGTGGCTGTGATTTTTTTTCCTCCTGTGAAACACAGATAACACAGTATAGTGGTCTCACAATCAGTAGGGACTTAGTTTCCCATTCTGTTATGGTCAGGTGCTTGGCTTGGTCCAAATTTGTGGTCCCCTAAACTAGGGGACCTGAGCAGCAGGATGGAGAAGGGGATGAAAGGAAAAAGAAGCAAAGCAAGCAAGGTAAAGATTTCTTAGAAGGGGTCCTAGGAGCAGTTCTGCTTACATCCCACTGACCAGAACGAGTCCTCATGTAGCTTCAAGTGAGGCTGGAAAAGGAGGTCTGAAAGGTCATTTTATGGAAAGGGTCCAGCAAAAACAGAATTTTTGTTAGGATAGAGGAAGGGGAAAAGATAACTAACAGTCTGTCTGGTGCTTCAAAAATGCTAGCAACGATTATTACTTTGTTACCCAGAAAGCTCCCAGCTCAGTATCCAGAGTTCTTCCAGCTTGTGTGGTTTCTCTATGGGTGTCTCTACCTGAATGGGCCATTGAAATTTGCATTTTCCCATTCTTTTTTCACCTTTCTAATGTTCTGCTCAGAGTAAGTGTAATACTGTCCTTTTCTTATATTTATGCTACACTCATAATCTTGAGATTATTTTCTAATTTATTTCTTGTCTTTCTTTTTCAACGAGTCTGTTACATAGTGAATTAATTATCTTCCCCCACCTTGCATTTCAATATTTGAACTCCTGACTCCTAGTACCTCAGAATGCTGTATTTGGGGACAGGCTCTTTCATTAAAATGAGTTCATTTGGGCAAGCCCTAATCCGATACGACTGGTGTCCCTATAAAGACAGGATTAGGACATAAACACACACAGAAGGAAGACTCCATGAGGACACAAGGAGGAGGTGGCCACCATCTACAAGCCAAGGAGAGGCCTCAGAAGAAACCAATCCTGCTGACACCTCGAGCTTGAACTTCTAACCTCCAGAATTTTGAGAAAATAAGTTTCTGTTACAGGCAATCAGTCTGTGTGTTATGGTGGCCCTCACAGAGGAATACATAGCTGTGATCTCATTTGGTGGCATGAAAGTCCCAGGAGAAAATAGATCACACACAAGAAAGAGGGCAACTTTGAAGAGATTTGAAGTACAGAGGGCTTGGTGGGTGTAGGGGGGCCAACCAGATTATGCATCAACCTAGAGACCACTCAGGCTGTTTTCACCCCTAAACCCAAAGGTACAAGGGGAAGAAGGCTTTATCAGAATCTTCAGTATAGGGATGCAGCTATTTTGAAGCAACATTGTAGGGAGGGAAGCAGGGTAATAATATCAAGACCTTACCATCCTCCTCCCTGATTCTAATCTCTGGCCATTGCTACCCACTCGTGGAAACCAGAAAGCATGGAATCCAATGAGGTGGTCTATGAAGGTCAGCCTTCTAGAAAGGAGGATAAAGAAGAGTAGAGAATGAGTGAATCTGGAGGAATAAAAGATACCTAGTACCAAGAGGAACATTGACTTTAGTTTTTGGTATCTTGCTTACTTCTTCATTCCCTATCTGCTGTTTGGCACCCCCTGCCCCCCAAAGTGCCTGGGGTAATCACTGAAGCATACATAGGATACCATCAATAAGTACTTGGGAACTGAGTATTTTTCATGCTCAGTAACTTTCATATATTGTCAGTTTTTCCCTTCTACCAGTTGTCAGAAGCTATCTCCCATTATTCTTAGTTACAGCGTTAATCCAAGCCTTAACTACAATTTACCTCTAAAACTATGACCTCCCTCATAGTTTCTTCTTGGTCCATTCTCCACAATGAAAAAAGACAAGCAGAGCAAATCAACTCACAAGCCATAATGCTTTAAAAAAATCCTAAGTTTATATTTTCTGGTTCCATTTTTTCCTTCTCTCACCTTTATATTGATTCATTTTTGTTGGCATCAGATTAAGAGTGTTTGCAGGGTTGAGTTTGCGTCGACTTCTTTTCCAAAAGTGTTAGAACTCCCAGCCTACCTTACCTGTTTCTGCCAGGTAAGCATTGTATCCTTTGAGGTCTACAATACACTTTTAGGATGTTTCTTTCTCAGAGATGGTTGCCCAATATAGTAGTGTGATTTTTTTTTTCAGCAAATGCTAATAAGCAATAATGTTTTGATTATACAACTAAGTTGACTTGAAAACATTCTTATGAGAATTTTTATTGGGATACTTTCCTAGTTTACAGAGAAACGGAGTCTGCCTCAGCAGTGTGAATGTCTACTCAGATAAAGCTCCATTTCCGATCTGTTTATTTATGCATCATTCAGTTCTGGCATCTCTATAGCTGGTTCCTTAGAAGCTGATGTATTTTCTGGCTTTTCCAGAAACACAGTGCTTGGGTCACTGAATCAGTACTGACCTGAAAGAAAATGACATGGTTATTTTATGCAATTTTACTTTTTATCTTTTTTATTTAATTTCAGGAAGAATTTAATCTTAAAAAAATTATTCACTTTCAAAAATAGGCATGTTTAGCCTTATGAAAAATCCCTTGTCAGATTTTTATATATAGTTTTAAATTATTCACATTCATATTTCTTGTCTTTCATCAATCTTCAACCAAATTGGTGTTCTTCCTTTAAGGGTTAGTTCTTGTGGGTGAAGAATGATATCACAAGATTTAACAAGAAGTCTATAATTATTGTGTCACACATTTGAAGCTACAAATAGGGTATCCTGGCAATGTAAATCCAACTGTCTTGATTTTTATGTGTAACTTTATAATGAAGTAAAGAGTGTAGTGGCAAGTTAGGGTACTGAGTTCAAATACACTTAAGTCATCTCAAAATAATTTTTCTATTTCTCAATTACATTAGTTTTTTCTCATCTTTATGAAACCAGTATTTGAAGTTTACTGTATTTTTGTTATCTCAGTGGGTTTCCATATTTTTTGGTTAATTAACACTCCTTCCACTTCTCATAGGAAGAAGAATAAATTAAGAGATGAATTGTGGGGGATCCCTGGGTGGCTCAGCAGTTTGGTGCCTGCCTTCGGCCCAGGGCGTGATCCTGGGGTCCTGGGATTGAGTCTCACATCAGGCTCCCTGTAAGGAGCCTGCTTCTCTCTCTCTCTGCCTGTGTCTCTGCCTCTCTCTCTCTCTCTCTGTGTGTATATCTCTCATGAATAGATAAAATCTTTTTTTTTTTTTTTAAAGAGATGAATTGTTTTAAATTCAGTTTTCCTGCTATATTTCAGGGCCATGTTCAGGAGTTATATATTTTTCAAGCTTCTCTGAAAATGCTGGTGATCTTAAAAAAAGGTTGACGTCAAAATATGAAAATAAAGCTTCAGATCAAGATAAGCAAATACTTAATTAGATGTCTACAAACTTACCATTATGTTGTTTGTACCTCAGTTCTTAGTTATGTATATTTTATGTGGTATATGGGTGCATTTTACTATGTTTGGTATGATGTGGGGCTGGAGGTATCCAAAACCAAATTTTAGTAAGTACTTCTCTGATCTAGGAGTCTTAAAAATGACTTTAATCTCTTTTATGGGAGAAAATTTTAGATAAAATTTCAAACAGTGCTTGGAGGCAAGTTTTTTAAACATTCCACAGTGCAATGTATATTTTTGTGTTTCCTGTCTTTCAAAATGAAAATGTTTCTAAGCAAAACAAAACAAAATATTTGGAAAAAATATCATGCACATAAATTCTCTTTTTAAAACAAAACAAAACAAAACAGCATTGAGGGGTGCCTGGGTGGCTCAGTCGGTTAAGTGTCTGCCCTCAGCTCAGGTCATGATCCCAGAGTCCTGGAAGCAAGCCTGGCATGATGCTCCCTGCTCAGCTGGGAGCCTGCTTCTCCCTCTCCTCCCCACTGGTGCTCTCTCTCACTATCTCTGTCTCTCTCAAATAAATACATAAGATCTCTAAAAAGAAAGAAGAAAGAAAGAAAGAAAGAAAGAAAGAAAGAAAGAAAGAAAGAAAGAAAGAAAGAAAAAGAAAGAAAGAAAGAACTTTTTTAAAAAAAGAAAAGAGGCATCAAGGGGGGCACCTGGGTGACTCAGAGGTTGAGTGTCTGCCTTTGGCTTAGGGCATAATCCTGGGGTCCTGCAGGGAGCCTGTGTCTCTGCCTCTCTCTCTGTCTCTCATGAATAAATAAATATTAAAAAATAACAAAAAATGGCATCAAGAGACACATTCATATAATTAGAATAAGTGATCTAGTTTTTCCTTTTTAGTGGCTGAGGTAAGTTGGTAAAAAGTATTTACAAGGGTGAAAAAAATTCAGTTATATGCTTTAACTGTTGGCATAAGCATTAAAAAAACTATTTAAATGTAGGCTTTATGAGGTATTGTGATGTTGGTGGGGGGAGGGTGAGATACTTGACATGTTCCAGGGGGAAGATACTTTTAGTATATTTATTTATTTATTTTTAATTTTTATTTATTTATGATAGTCACAGAGAGAGAGAGAGAGAGAGGCAGAGGGAGAAGCAGGCTCCATGCACCGGGAGCCCGACGTGGGATTCGATCCCGGGTCTCCAGGATCGCGCCCTGGGCCAAAGGCAGGCGCTAAACCGCTGCGCCACCCAAGGATCCCACTTTTAGTATATTTAAATAGGAATAATGGCCCTACAGGAACTTGGGAGATGTTTTTTTTTTTTTTTTTCCAGACTGTAACTTACATTAAAGGGAGAAAAAAAAAATAAAGGGAGAGAAAGAACCAACTTAAAAAGCATTTCTTTGTTAAAGAGTGGATCGAATAAAGTCACATTTTTGATAAAGAACTTTTGATAATAATTGAATAAAAATAAAATACTTGTCAGCATACATTGGTGACATTAATTGCTGATGAAGTTATAAGAATCTCTAACACAGTTCAAATTCATTATCTTGTAAAAATATACCTATGGTTTGTAAAATTAAGAAATGTTGGTAGAAGTATATATTAAATTTAGTATTTACTCCACCAAAAAATTTTCTTAATTCACAGAAGTCTTACAAGAACATATGTTTATTCCCCGTGTGCCATGTCTGAAAATCCATGAAAACTAGAGTTTTAGAATTGAGATCATTGTTTAATCCTTGATTTACAAACCTTTTCTTGCACCTCCAGCAGCAGCGAGTCTTAACTGTTACTTAGAGAGTTTATATGACTTTCCCAACCTGGTCATAGAGTTAGCATTAAAATCTCTCAAATACTCCTAGTGTTACCTCAGAATA
The DNA here is from genome assembly GCF_905146905.1 of Nyctereutes procyonoides. NCBI lineage: Eukaryota > Metazoa > Chordata > Mammalia > Carnivora > Canidae > Nyctereutes > Nyctereutes procyonoides. Next base: position 58,537,500 of record NW_026575146.1, on the reverse strand, counting down.
AGATTATATGATACCCAACACTTTTAAGATATTTCCATTCCAACAGGGAAATAGGAAAAAAAAATCTCTTTAATCATTTGGCATTCACTTAAGCCCTCAAAAGCAATTCCTTTGGTTTCTAGATGTATTCAGGATTGTAACGTGGCAGATCTTGTTTCTTTGAGCAGCAAATCAACATTATCTACCGTATGGTCACATTTAACACATTTTTGAGAATTTGCCAAGGATAATTTTACTATCAATTACTTATCCTTTTCTCTGCAGTGTTAAATAAAATGTTAAGGAAAAAGTGGGTTCAGCTGGGTAGGTAATAAGTACATCGATTAGTGATTTCCGGGGTTTGGGGGCAGGTATTATTGACATATAATGCATATATAATGTGCACTCTATACAGTTTTGACAATTGTAACTACACATGGAAATACTACTGAAAACAAAATCTAGAACAGCACTCTAATAGAAATTCTTCAAGGGAAATGTTCTGTAGCTGTATGGTCCAATTTGATAGCCACTAGTCAAATGTGGCTACAGAACACTTAAGATGCCTCAGTTGCTTAAGTGTCTGACTCTTGATTTTGGGTCAGGTCACAATTTCAGAATTGTGAGATCAATCTCTGTTGGGTTCTGCACTGGGTATGGAGTCTGTGTAAGATTCTCTCTCTTCCTCTGCCCGCCCTCCCCCCAAAATAAAGTCTGAGCAATGTCGCCAGTGTGACTGCCAAACTGAATTTCAAATTTTAATTTTTATTAATTGACAATTAGATTTTTCATAGCCATATGAGGCTAGTCACTACCAAGTTGGACAATACAGAATTCTATCACTTTAGATTGTTCTCCTATGCACTGCACTGTTCTAGTCCATCCCATCTCATCATCTTGCCATCACTAAGGAATAGTAAATACAGATTCGTTTTTCCCTGTCTTGGACTTTTTGTAAGTGGATTCATACAGTATGTCCTCTTTATGCTTGGCTTCTTTTGATAAAAATGTTTTTGAGATTCATCCACGTTGTTTTATGTATTATTAGCCAGTTCCTTTTAATGACTCAGTAGTATTTCATTGTATGAAGGTATCACAATTTGTTTTTCCATCCTCTTATAGACATTGAGCTGTTTTCAATTATATTTATTTTTTAAAAAGTATGTATGTATTTGATTGGTTGATTGAGCATTGAGTGGGGAGAGGGGCAGAGGGAGGGAGAGACAATCTCCAGTAGACTCCATGCTGAGCACCGAGTCCCACACTGGGCTCGAAATCACAACCCTGAGATCATGACCTGAGCTGAAATCAAGAGTTGGATGCTTAACTTAGCCACCCAGGACCCCTCCAATTATTTGATTTTAATGTTGCAAATATTGTATTTGACATTCTGCATCCCCTTTTGAAGAGAAAAAGCTGTATGTGTGTATTTTGGTCTTGAGAAAAGTTAGTCAACGTGGGATTCTATTCTATTATCATCTTTCTGTGCCAGGGTAAAAATTCAATTCCTTTTTATATATAAGGATGGACATACTTCAGGATTGCTGAGTAAACATCTGGTTTGTATTACTTAAAACACAATTGGAAAGACCAATCCACCAGAAGAAAAAAATATCGCAGTGTTTTTATTTTTAATTGGTTGCTATGTTTTTAAAACCAAAATATATTTTGGGTGAGGATGGGTAGATTTGGGGTTTCTCCAGAGAACAGTGGCAAATTATGTATAGTTTTGAGTTACCTTGGCCTTTACCATTCCCTATCATGTTTTAAAAAAAATATTTTATTTATTTGAGAGAGAGAGAGAGAGAGAGAGAGACAGAGAGAAAGAGCGCATATGGGGGGAAATAGCAGAGGAAGAGGGAGAAGCAGACTCCCCATTGAGCAGGGAGGCAATGCTGGGCTGGATCCCAGGATCCCAAGATCATGACCCAACTGAGCCCCTCTATCATTTTTGATAATTTATATATCTTCAGAACTTCAGATCTAGTAAAGGCAATTGATAATCTAGTAGTCTAATTCCTCAGTGCACTGCATTATCATAAGTACTCAATAAATACCGGTTGAAATGAAACTCTTCACATATGAGAATTATGACTTTAGGTATCCCTTAACTGAAGAAAATCAGATATTATAATCAAATGAAAAGTCTGAAACAGGAGTGGTTTCTGCTTCATACAAGGCTTCACCACAAATTCAGTGGTAAGCTGTGACAAACCAATGTGTTAATTTTCAAAACTCTCATACAGTTTTTCAGAGGTAAACCTGTCCCCATCAGTATTTTATCTTTTCATAGGCAGCTTTTCCTTTTACAAGCATTAATGTTAATTTATTAGTTCTTGATTATGCAGCAGATATTAATAGGAGGAAATAACCTAATGACAATATCGAAGAGGAAATTTACCCTTAAGAATGATTTATAATGTATTCATACATAATCGGGGCTTCATATTTTTCAAGTGGTGCAGATACAAACATGTTAAATGATGTCTCTGCCAGTCAGTCCAAACTGAGAGCAGAAACAATCCAAGTTCAGAGGACACAGCATTCTAAATTCACAGATACTGACTTTGAGCAGTTTACAGACAAGAACTATATCTGGCCCATTGTAGGTACTCAACAAATAATCATTGCATTGACAGTTTACTGCATTTGTCAGGGAATGTAAAGTATTTTTTTGGTTAGGTGTCTTTTCTTATTGAGCCTCGTGTGTATTGCCTGTAACAGGTGATAAATGCTAGACACTGCTGGGTCGGTTCTGTGACTTATGTAATTTATTTCTGAAATATATGTACAACATATGTGAAATTGCAACTGTGTTGAAAAATGACCAAAAAGCAGATCCTATTAGAACTGACTAGAGGTAAAGGCATTTCTGGATCCCTTCATAATTAGTTACCACATAAAACAATACATATATAATCCAGCATGTTTCTGAATCTAGAGCTTGAATTGGCGGCTTGGTTATTTGATTCAGTGTGGTGGTAACACTGAAAATTTTTCTTTTCTTTTTTTTTTTTTAAGATTTTATTTATTTTTGAGAGACACAGAGGGAAAGGCAGAGACCTAAGCAGAGGGAGAAAAGCAGGCTCCCTACAGGGAGCCAGATGCGGGACTCATCCTAGGACCCCAGGATCATGCTCTGAGCCAAAGGCAGATGCTCACCACTGAGCCACCCAGGCGCCCCTGAAAATTTCTTATTGCAATAACCTCATGATGGTGTTAGAAGTCCTACCATCAATTCTCCTAAAACAGGAAAACAAAATATTCTAAAAATCCCAACGTTTTAAGAATTCAAGAAATTTGCCTATTCCTTTTCAGGAAAAGGCCAAATCAAGAAGTAGGTAAAAAAAAAAAAAAAAAAAAAGTCTCTAAGCAGCTTATAAACCTAATGTTACAATGTCCTCACATAAAGGTCATACACTACAGTTTTTCTAAGAGTTCCTCAAAGTACCTATTTATACTCTTGGGACACAGTTGTGCACAAGCTTCATTATGTGGGTTTCTTGCCTGCAGATTGAAAGCAGTCAATTAAAAGGGTGGGGAGGACCTGAGAACTGTGCTCCCTGACAGCAGTTGAGAAGCACGAGCTGACAGCCAGGGAAGGGACAGACAAAACTGTAGCAAGCAATGATGCAGCTTAACAAAAAAAAAAAAAAAAAAAAAAAAAAAAAAAAAAAAAAAAAAAAAAAAAAAAGGCAAAGCTATTCAGTGCTGTGTGGTGCGAGCAAACTGCCCTGCGCACCAACACGAGAACAGAAGACTTACATCTGTCAGTGCAGTGAAATGAATATTCATACTGATTGCCAGTTTCCACGCAGCTGGAATGCATACCTTGTTTTCCACGTGCACGTCCAAACTAGTATTATCATTCCCCATCTGGAGACTCTTAAGGACTGTTGGTCTCCGCATTGTCATTTTGCCTTATAGCCTAAAAGGGTCCCGGTGGGCCACGAAACCTTTGAGCTTTAGCGCTGCGCTCACCACTGCTCACCGATTCCATTTGCAACCCAGTAGGGTGAACCTCCGTGGAGGCGTCATCCGATCCCCGACGGCAACACTTACTTTCTTCAACCTATTGTTTCAACTGTGGCTTCCTAAAATACCCTGCTCTAAAAATCCCGCGACACAGAGCCGTAAAATAAAACCGCTATTAAGACTCTGTGCCCGGTTCCCCTAAAAGAGGAGACTGCGTCGCACCTAAGCGTGTGCGGGGCGGATTAACTGAGATGATGTGTGTCAAACACTAAGCGCAAGGTCCGGGCCAGCGGCAAGAGCTCGGTAACGGTCGCTATGATGCTTTTAGTCCTGGGAATGTATGTCGGCCCAAATCCCTTATTTTGCAGGTGCAAAAATTAAGCCTCCCGCGAACTGGCTTCCTTATTAGGCTTCTAACGTTATTGTCTCGGGTAAGCGGCTTAGCCGGCGGTGCTGGGGGCCGGGCAGCGGCAGGGCAGCGGCAGGGCTGCGGCAGGGCTGCGGCGGGCTCGGGCGGGCCGCGACGCCGGGACCGCGCGAGTCGGGAGCGCTGGCGCGGGGAGCCGGCGGCGTGCGAGCACACCCGTCACCGAGGAAGCCATTCGTCCACACGGCCGGAAACACGAGACCCCCAGACCGCGCAGGTGGTCCTCGGGGCCCACGGCGAGGCGGGCGTCGGACCCCGCTTCGGCCGACTTGGAAGAGGGGAGAGCGCCTGACTTCGGGGGCGGGGCGGGGCGGGGCGGAGCGGGGCGGAGGGGGGCCGCGAGCCGGCGCAGGCAGGCGGGAGTCGCCGCACCCCCAGCGCCCGCCGCCCAGCGCACCGCCAGGCACCGGCCCTTCCTCCCGCGGGCAGGGGGGAAGCCGCGGCCCTCGGCGCGCGCCGGACCCCCCTGCCCCCGCCCCCGCCCCCGCCCCCGCGCGGCCCGGGGCTCGCCGGCCCCTAAGATGGCGGCCGAGACGCTCGCTCGCACGCCGCCGCCCGCGCTGCTCCGGGCCCGGGGCCGCAGGAGGCGGGAGCCGCGGGCCGGGCGGCGGGCGCGGGCGGGCGCGGGCGGGCGCGGGCGGCTCGGACTCTCCAGTCCGCCGCGGGCCCCACAGCGTCGCAGCGCCCCGAACACGCTGGAAGCCAGGAGGCGGATGCAACTGGGAACACCTCCACCTCCGGCGCCTCAGAAACGAAGGAGGAAAAAAAAAAAAAAAAAAAAAAAAAAGCCAGGAAAATGGGGGGGGGGGAAAAAAAAAAGGCGAGAGAACGGCGGCACATCCGGGACTCTCCACCCGCCCCGCCCCGGAAATGACGTCTCAGGCCGGGAACGGGGGAGGAGACCGCTCTTCAAAGTGGATTCCTTGCCCGCCGCAGCTGGTCTCCCCTCAAAGTGTCAGGAATCGCCCTCCACACCCCCCCCTCCCGGGTTCCTCGCTACCCTGTCGCGGCTCTGGGGCTTCTCTGCACAAAGCTGGCTGCTGGGACCGGCGGCCGTCGCCTCGCAGACAGTAGCCCTGGCACCCCCATCCACCCCCGGAGTCCCCCCGCTGCGTCGTCGGCGCGTGCAGTGAGCGTCCCTCCGAGGGGACTCTGGGGTGACTCGGCCCCCGGCCGGCCTGCGCGCAGCTCGTCGGCGTCCTTCCTCGGAACCCCGCCTCGCACTCCCCGTGCCCCCCCACGGCCCCCCCCTCGGCCCCCCCTCGGCCCCCCCCTCGGCCCCCCCTCCGCTGCGCCGGCCGAGGCCCGGGGCTGTCCGTCACGGTGCTGAGCCCGCCCCTTCCGGCGGCTCGCCGGGCCCGCCTCCTCCCCTCTTCCCTCCCCACCCCTCCCCGTGCGAGTGTCTCCCTCTCCCTCTCGCTCCCTCTCTCTCTCCCTCTCTCTCTCTCTTTTGTGAGTTATAGCAACCGTTGCCTTGTGAATCAAGCGCCATAGTCACCGTAGTCCTGGCGACTGTTACCCATCAACAACAACTACTCCTCTCCTCCTCCTCCTCCTCTTCCTCCTCCTCCTCCCCACCACCACCATCTCCATCACCCACCAACAACACCACAATAATCCACAGCCAAGGTGAATATTCTTCGGTCTCTACCTGTGTGTGGGAGCGTGTGGCGGCGTGTGGACGCGTGTGTCCGTGCGTGTGCGTGTGTGTGTGTGTGTGTGTGTGTGTCCGTGTGCGCGAGCCGAGCGTGGCTGTGCGGGGGTCTCACTCCTGACACCGGGGCCGCCGCCGCCGCCGCCGCCGCGCCGCCGCCGCGCCGCCGCCGCCGCCGCCGCCGCCGCCGCCGCCGCCGCCGCCGCCGCCGCCGAGGGGCTCGGAGCTCGGAGCTCGGAGCCCCGGCGTGTTTACAATGGACCGAGCGCGCCGCGGCGGGCTCGGGGGTGTGGGCGCCGCGCCGCCCCGGCGGCCCTGGGCGGCCGCCGCGCTTCAGGGATGGAGCGGGAGCGCCGGGGGCTGCGAGCCGAGCGGGAGAGGGAGCCACGCGTCCCCGCCGCCGATGGGGGAGCTCTCCCCTAGGTCTGCCTCCGAGGAGGAGGGTCAGGTGAAGCGGCCAGCCTGGCTTGCTTTCTTCCTTTTAATTTCCTTCTTTTCCGAAGCTGCTGGTTTCCTGCTTCTCCCCAAACCGAAATAGCAGCGGGTGTCGGGGGCGGCCGGGGGAGCGGAGGGGGGGCGGCGCAGGGGGGGCCCCAGGAGGTGGTGGTGTTTTGTTGTTGTTGTTGTTGTTGTTGCTCACTTGTGGGGCCTTGTGAGGGGTTTTGTTATTTTTATCCTCGTACAACGGTGAACTTTTTTCCCCCCACCGCCTATTTTCTTCCTTGTTGCCCCTCTTTGCCTGGTGCTCAAAGGGGCTCCCCTGCTTTTTGGCCATCATCAGCTGCACGGTTTCTGTTTTTTTTTTTTTCTTTTCTTTTAAAACTGTGTTTTCTTTGTGCTGCAAACAGTCTTAATATCCATTCAGCACTCTTCCCTCCTCGTCCCCCCCTTTCTCTCCTCCCCCCCCCCCCACACCCCTTGCACACACATTGAAACCAGGGGCCTCTGCCTGCGCTGGGCTCTTTGCTGCACTGGCAAAGAGATTTTTTTTTTTTTTTTAAACAAGTCTCTCTTCTGTCTTTCTCTCTTTTTTGGGGTGTGTGTGTGTGTGTGCGCGCGCGGCGCGTGTGTGCTTGTGATTTAAACCAGATGCAGGGCATCTGTGATACTTGGGTTAGTAGTTATTGACAGTGCTTTATCTTTCATGTGCAGATGGGAGGGGTAGTAGTGAGGTTCCATTTCACTTTGATGAGCCTCCTTCCCCACTGTGGAGTGTTAACAATTTTCATTGTGGTTAGGAGACTCTGTGTGTGAGAAAACAGGGAAAGGACCTAAGGAAGCTTTGTGAGAACTCAGTGTACAATGTTATTTTGTGACAGTTGTTAAGACTTTAAAGAGTTTTTTTTTTTTTTTTTCCCTTTCCCTCCTCCTCCTCCTCCTTCATCTTCTCTGTTCCTTTTCCTTTGAGAGTTGAAATTGAAGTCAAGTTGTTCATAAAGAATGTATGAAGCTTCTCAACTTGAAACGTGTGTATATTTCACTTTCTTTGTGGTTGTTAAGATCCAGGCATGTGTGTACTTAACATATTCTTTTTTGTTTACTTTCGAGTTTTCTTTGGACAGTCACTTAAACCTGCTGAGGAGAGAGAACTTTTTTTTTTTCCTCCTTTCAAGTCTGTCTTTTAAAAATCCATTTTTCTCTCTAGATTTGAATACTTATCAGTACTCAAGTAGTAGGGCTCTTGGCTAGAGGTAACCCAATTTTACAGATCCTGTGAATTTGTTCGTTTTTCAGCCTAACGTTTAATTAGTAGATTATTGGTAAAGAGTTTGATAATGAATGTGTGCTAAAACAGATATAACGTGCTATTTGCACATATTGAAGTTTCCAATTTGGAATTTTAAAATACGTATTTAAACAGTCTTCTTTCTCACAGCAAACACGTATTGATTTACCTAACAGAGCAGCCTGCGAATAATGTGACAGTATTCATTATTCTTGAGATTGTCAGTGAGCAGGCTGGGTAATTGTAATGCTATTGAAGCTAATATTTTGTAAAATAAGAGTTGGGGTTTTCAAAAAACTTTTCCTCTTTTGATTCATTTTCTTGTGATTGCTGTTTTAACTGGGGGTGGAAGAAATCTTTCTCAGACCACTCAGATTTCTTTATATTTATTTCCCAACCTGGGTTCCATGCAAATCCCTAATACTAACTTGTATTTTTTTTTTTTTTTTTTCTGTTCAGATGAGTGTCAAATGCCTGAACACTTTTGGATGGTGAAGCTCCTGGGTCCTATAAACTCTCTCTGAAGTTAATAGGAGTTTTACTGTCTTAAGACAGTTTCAGACCTTATGCCACTTTCATAATAGGTTTTCAGCTGAGTAGATTACATGCTATAATGTTATGGATTAATATTTTTATTTGCAGTGTCCAAGAACTTTTTTGTGGCATTTTACTTGTTACAGTTATCTCAAGTTTTCTGTAGTTTAGAATTTTCATTCACAAGTTGGTTTGAGAGGAGAACTTAAATTGAATTCTATTACCCATTTTTAAAAGCACAGAGGTGATATGAAAGTTGCCATTAGAAATGCTTTGGGCTCAAATATGTCAGCATTACTTATATGAATTGAGTAAATAGTCACCAGAAATACTAACATAATGATGAGTTTTAAAATTTAACACGGGGATGAATACTTAGTTAGCATTTAGTTTCTTCATCCTGTGATCTTTTTCCTAGGAAGGACTATATTATGTATTGGCATTCACCTATGTTCTCAGCTTTTAGACTAATTAAAATCTGTGAAAGTGACCATGCTTTAAAATGAAAAGTATTAAGTAGGAGTTTACTTATAACTTGTTTTGAATAGCTAAATATCTGTGATTCATTGTATGTCATAATGCCTTTCTCAGTCTTTTGAGATTCTTTTGCCTGTGAATTTCATTAAATGGCGTAGGCATATTTATGTAGTACATTTACATGCATAATATAGTAAACTAAAATGCATTCCTAAAGTGCATCTTTCTACAGTGTTTTCGTTATATGTGGTAGTTATGCCTAGTTTAAAAAATAACGTTATTTATCTAGTATTCAGATAATCTTGTACTCAGGTACTCAAAAGGTTCATAGAGTATAAATTTAACGTGTTTTAACCATAAACAAATATTTTGTATCCTAAACAAATTCAGTGTGGTAAATGTTTTACCAGTTAAAAAAATGAATGAATCAGTAGTCAAGATAGATTCAGTGTATTATGTAAATGATGTTACTTATTGGTAACATTGTTTATTCTTGGGAAAGCTGATGTTGTGAGTGCTTTTCTCTAAATTTCCGACTGTGGAATATGCTTTTGCTGTTCAAATTTTAAGGTGTAAAAGAGTGTGTGTGTGTGTGTGTATGTGTATGTGTGTGTGTGCCTTAAAAGGGTGAATGTAACATCATGTGTATGAGAAGAGTTAAAAAAAAAAAAATCTTTCCTGAACAGGCTAATGGGAATGTTACTTTGTTCTTGTTATGTATAGTGAGACTGTGTTACAAGAAATGAGAATACAAAAGTAAGCTTTTAAAATTGTGAAGAGTCTTCAAGGAAGTAGACCTTTAAATTAAAAAGAGTCTACAAGTTGTTTGTGTGTTTGCTTTTATGCTGAGCATTAGACAAAAATGCTCTGCATCCAATTACTTAAAAAAACCAACTTAGTTTCCCTGATGGAATCATTTGTTGTTAACTGTTCGGTATAGATTCCCAGTGGCCATGGACAAACAAGATTTTAAATTCCTCTCTGTTCACAGGTGCATAGTGTTCCTCTATTTTGGAAATCCAAGATTAAGTGGATTTGACTAAATCTAGCTTGTTAGGGGACAGATGGCTGCTTTAAACAGGTGTCACTTTCATTTCTAGTGCATTGTGTTGGGACTTCCAGTGGTTCACAAAAGGGCTGTCTGAAGCAGGTGGCATCCTTTGCTTTTGTCCTTAGTAAAATATACTTTTGGAGTTAATTATTTTCCTAGGAAGTTCTTTTTTTTTTTTTTAAGTAGAAGTTTGAATTATTCAAATTAAGATTCATAATTTAATTAACATGACTTATTTCTGGTTATCATTCTGTTTTCAAGCTGTAAAAGTTGCAAATCCTTTCACAAAACACTTACAAAGTCTTAAAAGTAGTGGTAAATTCCCTTTGATCCAGAAAAAGTATTTAGGAGCACTTTATACAATCAATCAAAATGATTTGAAGCAAAAAGCCAAGGAATATTTAAATAAAGTGAAATTTGGTTAACATAACAACTTAACCTTTTAAAGAAATTTTTGACAGCATTATTTTAATTTGAATGATAAGTGTTAGAAACCAGTATTGTTTTTGTTTGTTCATCATTTTAAATATTTTCAAACTAAAACATTTTCCTAACCTACTTCGATCCTTACTATAACATTTCTAGTGGTCTTTTTAAATGAAAATTGTTTTTAAGCATTAATGTTTAAAAATATGTATTGGAGTAAATAAAGGAGTGTCAACCTATTGATTTCTAAGGTTCATTTTTACTTTGATTCTATCCTTTTTTTGTGGGAATTTTATACATCTTATAACAGATGCACCAGAGGGTGCTGTGCTGTTTGCAACATGAGATTATCATCACTAAAAATGTGAACTGATTAGAACTTTTATTTAAAGAAAAAAATTTAATTATATATGCATTCAAGCGTATAATAGCCTTATTTCTATTGAGTTTAAATTTAATATGCTGTCTTAATTGGCAGTTTTGTACCAAAGCCTTTCTCTGTCCTTGTATAATATATATTAGCACAACATAAAATAATATCAAGATTGATATCTTTGGCATGGTTTGGATCTCAGCATTAGTCCTTTAGATATATACATTGATCATCTTTCTATGTAGGTATGTCAATCTCTGCCTCCAAAATTTAGGTTAACCTGAGAATCATGCTATTTTGGCAGTATGGCTCTGTACTCTATGAATTGGGTATGGTTGGCACATATTGATATATTGCATGTTCTTAAAATATTTTTATATGGCATAATATGCTTTTATAGTATGTTTTTTTTAAAAACTACCTCAAAAATATAAGTGGTAATAATGGTTGTCAGGCTAATTAAATCAACAACAATAATAATAGTTAAGAATTGTCTGGAGAATTCAGTCCCCACTTGATGCTGCTGGAGTAGTCTTATTTGAATATTTAATTTGGCTCCATTATCTGAAAAGTTTTAGATTCTTTGTCTTACTCTGTGCCATAGACTTTAAACTAGAAGTGTTGGTTACTGTTTTCTGTATCTGAATATTTGTTTAGTGTGATTTTTTTTTTTTTAGGGCAACTATTGAATCCAATCTCTTGAGCTCTTTTTGCATCTTACCTCTTTTAGCACTTTATACTCTAAAAGACAAATACCGAACCAGCAGTAGTCATTGTCTTTCTCAAGCTTAGGAAGATATATAAGTTTTTTCTCCAGATAACAGATTTATGGATTGATTTATCTATACTGTATCCCACATTAAACTACAGTCAGCAAAATGTGAAATTTTTTAAAGTACCTTTATAAGACATGTGTTGGAATGTCACAGGATTAGAAACATCGTAGAGAATAACTTTTTAAACCCTAGTTTTGTTAAAATTGGTTAGGCATTTTTCTTTTACATTGTAGTCTTAGAGTTTACTGGTTAGTTTCTGCCAGTAAGATTTTTAAAGTGTGTTTTATGAGATTGTTTCAGAAGTTTCATAGTTCGTTTTTTTTAAGATTTTATTTATTTAATCATGAGAGACACAGAGAGAGACAGAGACGTAGGCAGAGGGAGAAGCAGGCTCCCCATGGGGAGCCTGGTGTGGGACTCCATCCCAGGACTCTGGGATCACACCCTGAGCCAAAAGGCAGACGCTCAGCCACTGAGCTACCCAGGTGCCCCCTGAAATTTTATATTTTATATCAAGGTACAGGATATACTTAATGAAAACAAATCAGTTAAAATTGAAATCTATATAGAGTACCAAATAGGTATATGTTTTGTTCTTTAAATGGAGTGATGGGATAAGAATAAGTGTATTGGTTAAGAACACCGGCTTTAGGGTAGATTTCAGACGATCTTTTTAGCTGAGGGACCTTGTATAAGTTATTGAACTCAGTTTTCTCATCTGAAAAGTAGGATCCTTTGTTGCCTGCCTTACAGGGTTTTGTGAAGATTGATGATAATTCATGTAATGTGCTTTGCTCAGTATTTGGTACAGAATATATGCTCAATGCATATGTTGATTCTTACTATAAGGGAATACTTTTCAAATCTTTTTGCCATCTAAGAGTTCTTTTAACATGTTCCTGATCATCTCAGCGGGCCCTAAGTTTTGAAAGATTTTCTACACTCAGTAAATAACTATTCTCTCCTCTTCCACCTTTAAAAATAAATCAAAGACAGGAAGCTGCCAACCACAGGTTTGGATTATTATTTGATAACCTGTCTTGTTATTATACTGAATTAGTAGCATGTTAGCCCAAAGCTTTTTTAGTTTTACTCTGCTGCCTTGTTATAATGGCATCCTGTTACTGCATTTGGACAAATCTCCCAGTCCAGGGATCTCAGACTGAGAGCTAATAATGCAACATTTCATAAACTCTTACAATTCCCATTGTCCATTTTGTTGTCCAATTTATATTTTCCTTTTTACATTGGTTATACATGAATTCATTTGAAAACATTTTGTGCCCTTTTTATAGGCTTATAAAGTTATATAAAATGTCATTAATATATAATGACAATAAATAGCTGTATAAAGATGAGTTCATCGAGGAATTATTCTGCAATTTTATAACGTACTGCTTGGAATTGTTATCTTACTAAGGGTAGAAAAATGTGTGAGGTCACCACTTATATACCTGTAGCAATAAGTAATTTTGGAATAATTTGCCAACCCCAGTCTTGAGGTATAAAGTAATCTTAGAATGTTGTGCGGTAAAACGTAATGTGAAATTATAGAGGAAAAATGTCATCTTTAGTGCTCTTTCTTTGGCTCTCAATGATGTTTAAAGAAACAGTTGGCTGCTCTGCTGTCTCTAATGTTGCTATCTAGTAATTTGCTATATATCTTTTTTCCTAAGCATTTTGACTGAGACTGATCCCCCCCCCCCCCATTTTAGAGTGATTTAGATTAGATAGTCCTGATCTTTCTCAAACTGGAGATGTGATTTATACATCCCGGTGGAAAGCTGACTCAATCCTGCGTGTCATCTTGTTTTGCTGAAGCATTTGTATAATGCACAAGTTTTCTGCTTGCCTTCCTCATCTTACCTGTCCTCCTCCCTCCTCCTGCTAAGTAATTATATTACTCCTTTTACATTGGTTTTATAGACAATTAGCCCCAATATATGAAGCAGGCAGACTCAGCTCAGCCATCTCCTCTGCTGCTTTTTTTTCCAGTGATGTTCCCACACGTTTTAAGAGGAACTTTTGGGTAAAAGCCAGGGAACGTGACTTAGATGGCAAGGTTATACCGTCATTATTTTCTTACAGGTTCTATCTGACTGCCCTCCTGAACAAATACATATCCTTGTTCCACTAATGATGTAACCTGAGCATGATTTTGCTTCAGGAGGCTCCCATCCTTGTTCTGGCTATGCACTTGGGCTCTGGCTAAGTGCTTTAGTTTAAATCTCTAGTCTAACCCCAAAATATTATGTTTGCACATCACATATGTTTGCCCATTGCTGACTCTTAATCCCTAGATACTCCTTTCTCACTACTTTTGTTAGAAGCTATAATACCCAGTCAGTACTGCTTGCCTTTGCTTTGCCCAGTTAGGACTACCAGAGGTTCTTGATTCTTCCTATTGAGGCAGAAATGGGGAAGAGCTAGTAGGCGCTGAGCCCAGGAAAAGAGTGAGGTGGCTAGCCTGAAAATGAAAGTGCATCAGCTGGCAAGAGGAGACAGATGCGGGGAGAAATAATGTGGACGGAGAGAGGAGAGAGGGGGATGACCCTGAGAAACAAAGGGTGTTCAAAAGTGCTGGCCAAAGGTCGGGACAGAGGTAAGAACACAGGTCTGTTCTGGGACTTGTAGTACCAGTAACTCTAAAACCTGAGTCTGCTTGTTTCAGCCCTCCAGATCTCAGTTTCTCCATTTGTGAAATGAAACAGGGCTATGTGATCTCTCAAGCCCTCTGATCACTAATAGTGGAGGATTCCATGGCAGGATTGGCCCTGGGAAAAGGGAGACATGATGGTAACAGGGAGCCAGGAATTGGTGTTTCCTTGACCGATGGACCAAGAGGCTGGGATTTTGCTTGCCTCTTCTTTCTTCTGCTCAGAACAACAGAGAAGGAAAACCCAGAGCCTGGGTCTTGTGTAATGGTCATACCTCCGGCGCAGCGTCAGAAGGTTCCACCATTTCAGTGCCCCCCCCCCCCCCCAGGAGCTGTGGCCAAGTGCCCTGGTTTGCTCACCCACATAGGAATGAGCTGAGTCTCACAGCTTGAGCTCCTGCCGAGCCAGCTCCTCTATGTCTGTGTGCCAGACAAGTGTCTGACAGTTGGGGCTCCTGCCTGTTGCTCACCATTGAGATATTTAAAATGGGACATAATTTTCCAACTCTGTGGATAGGCATTTTGATGGAGGGAGAGAGAGGGAGGGAGGAGAGGATAGTGTGAGCTCTCTTATCAGAAGCCATAATAAAATTCAAGTTTCTGTTTATCTCATTTTTCAGCATTTCTCCCCCAGTTATTATAGCCTTGACTTTTTCTTCTCTTCATGCTATTCAGCTGCTTTTGAAAAGAACTAAAGTCCTGTCAAGGAGTCTGGGCAAGTGCCTTTGGATTACTTTGGGGCCCTGCTCTGGGAAGCATTCCCCTCATCTGTGCTCGTATTCTTTTCTATTTTTCCATTGGTGATACTACACCCTCCTCCCCCCCCCCCCCGAATATTGTTTATACTTCAATAAGCATTCTTTTTATTCAGGTTTGGTGGCAGAAAAAATAATTGTGTCTTTTGATCAAGTATGCCCTTTCACAAAATTTTACCTTAATGTCAATGTGGCAGCTAGGCCTGAAGGTTTAAGAGCATTGCAGACTGCAGAAGGAAGCATATTTTGCATTAGTTCAAGCTAAGTCATGAGTTCTGCTGTATCTCACCTCTTTTACCAATTTCATAAGTGTATGAAAGATTAATAGATTGTAATTATTGTTGCTCTTAAAACTATTTTGAACAGTTGTTTTTTTTTATTGATTTGTCTATACATATTCAAGTGTCCGAGCCATGTCCAGATTCCAACTCTTGATGGCATTTTACAGTTTCAAATGTAATCGCTATCATTCTTAAACTGTATCTGGCCACCTTTAGTCTCAGTCGACAGTTTATTTTAATAATGCAAAACCATTTTAGAAAGTTGTTGCTGTCGCTTGTGTCTTCCTTCCATGCTTTAGTTGTGGGGCAGTGGGTGAGGGAGATTATTGGAGAGAGGCAGGAAGAAGAGATACATGTAGAAATCATCCTGCCCTCTTTGTTAAATAGCAGTGTGTTGCATACTTACACAGTTCTTTTTCCTGGACTGTGAAGTTTTGGTGGGAGTGGGGTTTGAGGTGGAAACTGGGGACATGGGACAAGTGTCTCAGGTCATCCAGTGTTTCTTCCAATTTTCTTTGCTTTCCAGCTGTTGTGTTATACAGACTACATGTACTTTTGTGAGGACAAGGTCTTATTCTTTTATATTTATCAGTGATCCTTTTTTTCTTAAAGAGTGCCTCTATGTGTATATGTCTGTCCCTGAGTACATCAGTGAGTGTGCAATAATGTCCTTCTAAGGAGCCTGTGTTGTGATTTGGTTGTGTGTGTGTGTGTGTGTGTGTATTTTTTTTTTTTTTAAGAAAGGTAGAAATAAAAGAAAGGGGTATTGAGAAAGTCTAGTTTGTGTGCCAAATAATGGAAATGACATCTCAGTTCCACCTCTCTATATTTTGCTTTGGTAGATTGTTTTGTGAATGTATTTTTTGCAGTAGAATCTAGGTTTTTCTTCCCCCTCCTCCTGTGTAGGCTGACATTTTAAAGAACCAAAGAGTATAATCTGTCACATCAGCCTTTTTTGTTGATTGGCACCTGATTATGTCTGATGACAGTCTTGGAGATGAGTTTTAATGAAGTGTCAGTGTAAAGGTCATTAATGGAAAACACATGACAAGATACTATACTGGTGGTCTTAGAATCACCTTTACCATCTTAAATGTACAGTATGTGTTTCGATGTGCCATAATGAAACCCAACAGGAAAAACTAATACACAGACACCAGATAAAGTTAGATTCTTTGCTTTATAACAACCTCATATTGCATGTTCTAAAGGACACGTTAAAACATTTTGTTTAAAAAGTCATTTTGTATTTTTAGAGTGTACCTCTATTAAGAAAAACAGAACTTAGCTTATGTATTATGTTTTCTGTATGTTTCTGTGTGTAGATCTTGACAAAGTCATTTTAATGTGTTTTGCTTGGTGTCTTAGACTTCTGTCAGTACGACTTTTGCTCACTAGTTTTTGCATTGTACCTATGTTGTAACAGTATTAGGAACTACTATTGCTGTTTTCTCGAGGCAAAGAAAATCGAGGGAGCTGTTCGACTTCAGTTCTTTGAATGACCTTTGGTTTGGGGAACAAGTTTTAATAGTGCTTCACACTTCACGATGATTTTTAGAGGCTACTTTTAGTTAACAAAGGTCATAAATGCTGAAGTTGAATTAATTATAGTTAAAGACAAAAATTGTAATTCATTCCAATTATAGTAGATTAAGATATTATGCTGCTGGATCAACATTTGATCTGTTCCTTTATTTTTAGAAGTCTGCCGAGTTTTGAAATTTAAAACCTTTTAAATAATGTTGAATGAGTAGAGCTCTATAATAGATGTGGATTTATATTTCAGCAAAGGTTTGAGAGCCATATGGCTTGGAAGTGAGGTGGGATTTTGTTTCTGGAATTGGAAGGTGATGCATTTTAATATTTTGATTGGGTTAGACTTGCTCGAGCATTTATTAATGATAGAAATGCAAACGACTGTGGACTGGAGATGTAGATCAGGGTATTGGTGAGAGGAGGTCATTGTAGCGACCCTGAAACTTCACTCACCTCCAGTCCTGTTGCCCTTGATAAACTTTGAAATAAAAGGTTCTTTCTTCAATAATAAAAGTTTCTTATTCTGTTGTGTTTTTGTTAATTTTCTTTGCCGTCTGGAAGTTCCCAATCCCACAGCACAGTCTTGTGTGATTCATTATATGTGGGCTTTGGAAGTTTACCTTTTTGGTAAAGGTAAAGTTTCCAGTTTACCTTTTTGGTTTACAAACTTTAGAAAGAATGCCAAGAGATGACATTCATGCCCAGAACAACACCTTGATCTGAAGGAATGGGGTAAGAATGTGGGTAAATTGAGGCAGGATCATATAACTGGAAAACGTGAGAGCATTAACCATGATTAGTGCCATATGGAGAAAGAGGGGTCATTTTAGGGGCTGTGTAAGAAACCCTGTTTGCCAATTTCCACGTATCAAGTATTATTACCATTACTCCTATTCATGCTACTTCTAGTATTTGATTCAAAAGTGTGCTAGCAGAGGCATCAGGTAATTGGGTACATTTGTCTGTAAGCTTGTATTTCTATGTTGTTCCCCATTAGCTTTATTTTTGGATGAGGAATTAAAGGATGTATATCAATTTGTATTTAGTGCCAGTACTATTTTGATTAATTTAGGAATCCTGAAGACTCAGAGTTCCATTGGGTCTTGGGAGTATTTTGAAAGAAAAGAGAGAAATATGGTATTAGACCAAAATTACATATTCTCAGCCATGTGAACATATTTCTTAAGGTTTCAAGTTGTAGAAGGCTACAAAAGTGACAGAGATGGTATTTGGGAATCAAAGCAGACAAAAAGAGTAGAAAATATTGAAAATGAAGTTAGAGGAAATTAGTGGAGAATTTTAAATTAGACATACAAATAAAGTGGATAAATCAAAGTTTGGTTGGCGAGATAATTTGTTGGATGAACGGTCATTGTTTTTGCCTGATTGTGATTTTGACTGATAGAAGATGCGTGTATTTTGTTGAAAATATAATATTTTGTTGAAAATATTTATAGTAAGGCTGTGTAGCTTTGACTTATTGCTTGAGGTTTAATTTTTACTTAATGTTGTATATAGAAAATCATAATGTTGCATCGGAGTTTCCTTGTAGTTAATTTTATTACTACAAAGTAATAATAGTATATGAAATATATAAAATTAATATATTCAATAGGGCTTTCATTGGCTTATCTGGTATCTAAAGCAGTTTATACTTGGGAAGCCAATTTATAGTGGAAAACTGTATACCATAAATGTATGTATTCTTTTAAAACTTCCTTATTTTGGAATTTTTAAAACTTACATTGAAGTGGAGAGAACAGTATAATGAACCCCCATGTACCCAACACACGTATTTAACAATTATTACCTTCTATTGTTCTTACAGCCTTATAATTTGAAACTTTGTTGAAATAAGCTTGATCCTTCCTTATTCTGTGTTTCTCTGAAAAAATTTAAATTTAAAGACTCAATGTCGACTTGAAACAATGCTTACAAAAAGAAAAACAATGCTTACATTCCGTTTACGACAGAATCATTGAGAGTGATTGATCTTCATCAACCCTCATGTCGTTTCTTCTCAGCATAACATTTCTAAATCAGGAAGTTTGTTCTCACGTATTTGTCAAGTGTTTTGCTTAATAATTCCAGGCTCTGCTACTTGAAATCTGACCTATCATTATAAAAGGGAGTAAGCACAAGGCCAGCAGCGCATGTTTGCTGGACATAGGAAGACAGCTGTGTGAGATACACCTCTCAGAGGTGAAATGGTGTTAATCTTCTGTACATCATCCTTGTAACCTGTGTGTAGGTAGATTTGGATGAACTGTTAGAGCCATTTTGTAAGTCGAACAAGGAAAAGAACCAACTCCTAAGATTTTCCCTTCAAAGTTAGCTGCTCAGTTATGGGACGTATGGAATATAAAGGAAGAGACATCCAGTGGTGAGAGCTAATATACTGATAACTTAGGCCACCAGTGAAAGCAGTTTAATATCTTCTGATTCACTACCTCAGGGGATGAGGAAGTTTCTTTAATTTTTTTTTATTTAACTGAAGTCAGGTATGAAAGAAGCTTATTTTTGAATTCTAGAGTCTATAGCAAAAAAAAAAAAAAGAAAAAGAAAAAAAATCCATTATTCATGTTGGAAATTATTCTGTAATGAGCAGACTAATATGTATAACAAACAATGATTAATGGCATTTTAATAAACAACACAAAATGTAGACCTAAATCTCTTTATTTGAAAGCTGATGTTTTCTCGTTTAAATTTAATTAAATGAATAAGGCATGAAGAAGTAAATTCATTACATTAAGTAAGGCCTGCAGTTTTTTTGGTTATATAACTTTAATTGCTAAACTTCTCTCTCATCCAGAAGGTTCCATAGAGGGGAGCCTGGGTGGCTCACTCAGTTAAGCATGCAACTCTTGATTTCGGGTCAGGTCATGGTGTCAGGGTCCTGAGATCCAGCCCTGAGGTTGGGCTCTGCTCTGGGAGTGGAGCCTGCTTAAGATTCTCTTTCCCTCTTCCCTCTCTTAAAAAAGAAAAAAAAGTTTCCATAGAAATGTAAATAATTTAATAAAATATATTGACAGGCCTTTTAAAATATTACCATACTACAAGTGATTACTAGCCAGACAGAATGGTAAAGTGATACAAAATGACCAAAGTGATGCACTAATTTAATGATTCTTTTTTTTTTAAATGATTCTTATCCCATACCTAAACTACCATTTCTTTTCTCAAAGGGGTATAATTCATTTTTTCTGCCATTAAGAAATATCTACGTTATAGATTCTAATAGCATCTAAATTATTAGATTCTCATATATTCAAGCTTTCCAAAAGTAGATAGGAGATGTGACGTATGTAAGAGAATGCCGGTACAAAGCTTCATCAGCCAGTGTTTGAACAATACATGAATGTAACCCTGCAAAACAAATGATGGAATTAATTTCATTCATACTTACACAGAAGATTTTATTAAGAATTTAATGCAGCATCAGTGTAAACATTATTTGTCATAACGTTTTCTGTGCTTTTAAAATCAGTATAATTTTATTTGGCTTTTTATTATTTTACATTCAATACAGCGTCAGTAAAAGCACTGGTAATTTTATTCTAGTCTTTAAAAGTTTTTTAAAAAATTTGACTACTCCATTAATGTCATGTGACGTAAACTTAAAAACAAGCCATTTCCAATGTGAAAAATGTAATGTTGGTCCACTTCCTCTATATTGGAGTAACTCCCCAATAGCAGATAACTTAATATTCTAATTTGAAAAAATACTGTTTACAGAGAAGCTTTATCCAGGAATTGTTATTTCAGAACCTGACCCCCTTTACAGAGCAGCTAAGCTTTTGGGTCTGGAGCCAGAACCTCAGAGGCCCTATGATAAATGTCTTCCTCCCCCAGGGGCTCGACTTCAGCCTCTCCCTGCTTCTACTTAACAGTTCTATGGCCTTTTTTCCTCTGCTGCTTTACTATGTCAGCTCTGCACAGCTGACCAAAGGGGGCATCCTGGGTGCTAGAGTAGAGATTAAAGAGGTGAAAAAGTCTGTCACTGGAGTTACACATGCTTCCAAATGGCACAAATATGTAGGATTCCAGTAGACATAATTAGGATGTTTTATTTTAGAATCAGAATTTTTAAGTTAGAACAGACTTTGGAGGTTATGTAGGCCAATCCTCCCCATCCCCCTCATGCTTATTATTATTATTATTTTTTTTTAGAAAAAGCAAATTAAAGTTTTATAGTTCTGTAAGGTTTGAATAAATATCTTAATTTTTTATTGTTTCCAACTGAAAGTTTTGGCATACAGATCATTCTTTAAATGCTTTTAGAATGATAGAGAAATCAAATTCTAAAATATTTTTCCAAGTCATAAATAGGCTGTATATTAAGAGAAGATACTATATTTGCTGGATTTTCAGAAACAGAATGTTATGTTTTTATCCCCATCTTTTGGGTTTCTCCTGACAGGATATTAGTGATGTTATATCTGTAATCAGTGTATTCGTGTAAATAATTCTGACAATGGGAATGGGCATGTGCCTCAACTTTTTTTGATGAGGGTAGGGGTGGTACTAATCATTCTAAAGATCATTGTAAAAATCCGGTGAGTTATTACTTTTCGAAGCTGGAACGCTTGTTTCTGTAGGTCACTCATACAGAACAAAAGTAAAACGCTGGCAGCTGATGTAGATGGTACAAGCTGAGACTTGCCCGGCTAGGGTTTAAAGGTGTTGCAGTAAGAGAGCCAACAGTGAGAATGTGAAGGGACTGCCCTTTATCCCATAGCAACCAGAAGCGGTACCAGCAGTCATGCTATTGTGTGATTTATTTCCTTAATCTGAATTTTTGGAAGGATATGTTGTTTACTGCTTACTAGTAGGAGACTGGAAGGAATAAGTAATTAACCAGAATTTGTCTTATTTTAATGTGTGTGTGAGATGTAAGTAAATCTGTGAGGTCACACTTGAACTTAGTTTTGGTATCCTATTGTAATAAAGATGCACAGTCTGAGCACTAACCCTGTTGATTGTTTGAAATCATCTAAGAGAGACCAAGAAAATGGCAAATAACTGAACTTTCTAGCAGTAACGTGATGCTCTTACCAGCCTCATTTGTGGTACCAAACCTGAAAGGATACATTCATATCAAACAGCAGTAAGTTTCCTATAGGGGAAAACCATTTGTCATTTGCTCTTAACAAGGTAAGTCCCCATGGACGAACCTTTCTTGTAAAACTGTTCCCTTTGGATTTATGTTCACCTTCAATAAAAAGGAGATATGATAAACAAAGGTATGATGAAATATTAGTTAGCTCTTACATTTTTGCTTAGAAGTTCCTCATTCTTAGTCTTTATAATTTTTTTTTAATTTAATGCTCTGGTTTTATCTGAATTGAGAGACTCAGAATATAATACAATGCATTAAAATGAATGTGCTGTTAGGTGAAGAAAAGGTCTTTTTGGGGGTGGGGTGGGAAGGTTAGTGGAGATCTAAATAATTTACTTGTGGAGTTAACTTGTATTCCTGATCTGCCCACGTACCTACTGGCTGGAAGGAAAAATACAAATATTAAGATGAAATTAAGTGTAATTCAGATGAAAAGAGAGTGGTAGATTCTTGAAAATCTTAAACTGAGATTTGAGTATAGAGATTCAGTTACTGTAGCACCTAAATACTAGGTTGCTTTATTTGTTGGATATAGAGAGGAAGAATCTAAAACATAGAATATATTCTTAATATTTTATGAATTTATAATCTGGATAAAATTTTACTGAAAGTGTTTCTAAACATGGATTAATGGAATCCTCTAAAAAGCAAGTACTTGGGATGTTTTCCAGTAGCCCCGAGTTTTATGTTTCTTCAGATCAGTATCTTTTAGGATTCCTTGTTGCCTACTCTGCAGCATTGTTTAAGAAATTATTCACGGAGTGCCATAAACCTACGATAGTGCTGTAGGAAGCTTACTGCCTGGTGTACATTTTCAGACTTACACTCACCACTCTGCTCTTCAGCTTCTCTTTTCTGGCCCAGTCTGGCATATGGTGTTGAGTAATTGGCTAAGAACATGAACTTCAGAATGAACAGTCCTGGGTTTGAATTTCAGCTCTGCTACTGATCAGTAGTTTAACCTTAGGCAGATTACTTAAAATCTGTGAAAGAGGACTAATAAAATTTATCTTAAAAGATTCTTGTAAAGATTACATCAGAGGACATAGGCAGGCAGCGCTGTGTGTGACACGTCAGTGCTCAGTAAATGGCAGTTGCTGTTACTCCCCTAGGGTCATTTCTCTGTAATTTATTTCTTGTCCCTTATTCTGTTTAGAATATGCTTCCCACCCTAGGTGAATTCATCTTTCCCACATTAGAGTGGTTCCTAACTTGATGAGTTCACTTTTTTTTTTTTTTTTTTATTTTTTATTTCACGTCTAATGGATGTCTCACCCTGCTGCTGTTTGGGAATTGTGATTTAGGTTTTTGTTAATATTTATCTTTCCAAATTGTTGGGAAGCTTCCTGAAGGCAGAAGACTACATGGTAGTTTCTTTAATTCAGCAGAAAACCCAGTGTCCTTTTCCTAGTAGAAGTCATCAGTGAGTAATACTAAGCCTCAGATTATCTTCATTTCTAATCAAATTATAGAAAACAGTTAACCATTTACTGATTTTGTCTAGCCCTGATTTTATAATGACCAGAGCAATGCATTTTTTTAAAAATTCCAAATGGATTTTAGTTTCTGTTTTTTAGAAATGGATTTAATGGCATAAATTCATGAATTTTGGATATTTCTTCAAACACAGCATCATTGTGTAGTAACTTTTGGCTAACCTTAAGGCTCTTTTTCTTTTACCTTTCCAAATGACATTTCGTTAATTAACTCTGTAAATATATATGAATTTCATATTTGTATGAGTGTGTATATATGAAATTTAGTTGTGCCTGGGATTTCTTTAGTGTCTGATAAAACTAATTTCTTAGTTTGGGAAGTTGGTGAGTAATTGTGTAGGATCCAGTACCTTCTTCCTTTTTTCTGGTTGTGGCAGGGTATGAGAATTCCTAGTGCTGCTTATTATGGGAGAAACATGGTGGAGGGCATTATGAGCACTTTACTTTTTGGGGGGCTACTTTGAATACCCCAAATCTCTTGAGTTTCACCATTTGCTACCTAACTTCACTGTTCTGTTTTGATGTCAAAAGTGCATAATCGGGACTGGAGTTCCAAGCTCACCCCAAGGCAGCTGGTGGTATCAGAATGGAATTATTCCAATAGTGAGATCTGTGGTTGTGTTTGTGATACTCCACTAAGGGTTGCACTATTAAAAGGTCAGGTTATGGGATCCCTGGGTGATTTAGCGCCTGCCTTCGGCCCAGGGCATGGTCCTGGAGTCCCAGGATCGAGTCCCACATCGGGCTCCCTGCATGGAGCCTGCTTCTCCCTCTGCCTGTGTCTCTGCCTCTCTCTCTGTGTCTCTCATGAATAAATAAATAAAATCTTAAAAAAAAAAGGTTATTTGCTTTAATGTCTAATACAGACTCTTTCCCCTGGAAAATCTTTGTTTTTAAATATAAACTGTCATTTACAAATCTGTTTAGTTCTCTTTTTAATTTGTGTATTTCACTTGATAAGTTTGGAGAATTCACTGCCAGTTGTGAATTCATCTCACCCTCTCTTCAGACTCAAGGGGTTCCCTTCAATTGCTAGAACCAGTTTGGGTGTACAAGCTCCTTTTCACTTTATGTTTTTGTCCATTTATTTATTGGGCAAATATTGGCACATACAGTATAGGCCAAGCAGTGAACTGCTGTGGAGGATACAGCAGTAAACAAAAAACTGATCAGCTCTCTGCCCTTGAGGGGGTTGCATTCACATAGTGGGATGAGGGAGAGGGAACATAAATGAGTATCATACTAGATGGTTGTAAATGCTATGGAGAAAAAGAAAGAAAAGGGGGGATGTTAGGGTAGGTGATGAGGGAGATGCAATTTTAAATAGGAAGCTTGGGAAGACCTTACAGAGAACAAAATCTGACAGAAATAGATTTTGTGTATTTCTTCAAATAGAGCTTTATACGTTTATAATATTGATGCTTTCATTGATGCTTGCTTTCCTTTTGTAGCAAAGAGTCCTAATTGCTTATATCTGTACTTGTGTCGGATTTTCTGCTTCTCTTTTTGCCTTTTATCATTTTTATATGTATTTCCTAGAATACATATACTTTTCACTTCTGCATTCTTTTGAAATATATTGACTGAAACTGGTTTTCTAGAAGGAAACAAGCAGATTAAGAGATTTTCAAAAACTACATTTAGTTTGGTTTAGTGTTTTTCTTGAGAGGGGATGGATTTGACCTGCTTCCAAGTTAGTCTCTCTCTCTCTCTTTTTTTTTTTTTAAGATTTTATTTATTTATTCATGAGAGACCGGGAGAAGGAGGCAGAGGAAGAGGCAGGCTCCCTGCGGGGCTCTATCCCAGGACCCTGGGATCATGACCTGAGCCAAAGGTAGATGCTCAACCCACTGAGCCACCCAGGTGTCCCTAGAGTCTTCTGAGACACCTGTAACTATCACCTAAATATGTCCTAAAGAATCGGGAAGAATTGATATGTGAACTATTAAAAGTAAAAATTACAATTAATAGGCAAATAGAAGTTAGAATTATCTAGGTGGCTGGTGTTGCTTTTACCCTCAGTTTGCCTGTGTGGCTAATTTAAACTGGGGAAAGAATCTGCATATGAAGGTTTCTGTGAACAGATGCTCGACAGTGTCTCTGAATATGTGAAACTAGCATGTCACTGTTTGTACGGCAAAGCTATCTATCATTGTCTAGTCGTCTTTAATCATGGATTTATGAATTGAATTTATTTGTAAAATTCCTTATATGCAAAAAGACATAAATGAGAGGTTATTTAGATAAATAAAAGTTACTAATGGAAGCAAGTTGTCTAGAATTCTGTTATTTTGACAAATAGATTGTCATGCTGATATTTTTAGAATGAGATTTTTCAGTGTACTAATGTCAAAATCATATTTTCCATTTCACTTCAGTGTCACATATTCAGCATTATGTGCCTGTCATCCATTATGAAATGTACAGTTTGACAGTATTTGAGGCTATTGTACTGTATTGGAATGCTTCAAAAATGGTACAAAATATGTAATATAATGTAATATAAAGATGTTTTTAACATATTTAAGCAGAAATTGTGTTGGAACCTTAAACAAACAAACTGTTTGAACTTATAATTATATATATAATACTTATTTCTAATCCTAGTTCCTGTCATTAAAGGCTGGTTAAATAATTATACTTGCAGATATAACTAGACATGAGGGTCTGAAGTGAGTCAGATGTGCCCACATTTTAGCAACCCATAGGCCAGAGTTTGTTGAACTTGAGTGCCTGGTATTTCTACCATTAAAAATATAAATATATAAAAAATTAGAGAAGCTAAATTTAGTATCATCACTTGTCTGTACTGCCACCATGTCTATGAAAAAGTGTGTGAGCTATAAAAGGTTTTAAAGATCAAGTCTACTGTCCAACCCCCTCCCTACTTTTTTATTAAGGAAAAAGGTAAACATATACAAACATAGAACAATTTGATGAAATAACAAAATGAAGTCTCATGTATCCATCAGTCTGCTTTGATAGTAAATGACTCATGGGTAGTTCTTGCTTCAGCAATACCTCATTACTCCCCCAGCTATGTTAGTATTTTCCTCACTTTTTACCTTGAAGAGAAACACATTGCAGAGGGGGACAGGCTAGTGCTCACATTGCCAGTCTACTGCTCTGCTTTGCTACGTTGTGTCATCCTGCCCTGTGGATGGAGGGATGGATGAACACAGAAGCACAAAAAGAATAAAGCTTACTTTCCAGACAAGTATCATTTAAAGTTCTGATTTGTGGCCTTTTATATTTCCGGTCTCAGCTTTTGGGTTGGAATTAAATCTAAATCTTCCGAATTTAGTGTAGACCTCACAAAGACAATTTGCTAGGGCTCTGTGAGAGAGTAACATTTATCTCTTTATGAAGGTAGTTTAGTTTCTTTTTTTTTTAAAAAGACTTTATTCATGAGAGACAACAGAGAGAGAGAGAGAGAGAGAGAGGGAGAGAGAGAGGCAGAGACATAGAGGGAGAAGCGGGCTCCCTGTGGGGAGCCTGATGCGGGACTGGATCCCAGGACCCCGGGATCATGACCTCAACCACTGAGCCACTCAAGTGCCCCCAGAAGGTTCTTTCTAATAACACTTCCACAATGGGATATCCATTCTCATTTTTAAAATTTTATTCTTTATTTAGCTTCATTGCCTTTTAGTTAATAGTGCCTGGCAGGATTCTAAGTGTTTGGTAGCCAGTTTAGAACTTTGATTCTTTCTGAGCAGATTTTTTCAGTATGATTTAACTACACATAACTAGTAGCTGGCCAAGTAGTAAGTAGCTGCTTTAAAAATGCACACATTTGCTCAATACATACCCTGTGAACAATACTCCTAAGTAGAATCCAGTTTTAGTAACTTTGTTAATTGCGTATGTGTGTGTACTTGTAGTGGGTGTGTGTTTTCATGTTCTTGTTTGGGAACATCCATTTTTCCTACTTTTAGAAAGGTTTTCATGTATTAGGTACTGCGGCTTTAGAAGTAAGTTAAAACTTTCTTATCCTAAATGAGAATTGGAAAATATTCAAACGACTTCATTGTAAAACTGAGTCTTCAAGTTAACTAATCAGTTGGTTTTTACATCATAGATGTTACTGATAATTGCTGCATTTGAGAATGTTTTCTGTGTTGCATGCACATCTTACGAATTAAGGATGGATCAAGGAAGATAACGTTATTCAATATAAAAGTCTCATGTTTGTTCTCTCTTTTTTCCCACATGTGTGAAATGAGTCCCCTTTTTCTCCCTGCACATTTTCTTTCAATGATCTCTTTCTAACACATTCTTCTCTCTCATCCTTACTCTCCCTTTCCTCCCATTTGCTCTGTTCTGCTCTGTTTGGCTTTACTTAGAGGCTGTTTCAGTTCTCAACCTTGTTAGCCAACCCTTTCTCTTCCTGCCCCAGTCTCTGTTCCTCTGTCAGATGCTGTCTTTCCACCCCTTGGCCACGTCAGCCCTCCTTTATTACTGGATTCTTTGTCTTTCTTTTTTGGATAGTTGTTCTGCATTCCTCTGTTTGTTGTTTCTGAGTACTTTAGAAAAAAATAATTAAATTCCTTTACTCTGCTTTTTGTGGTGTGTAATGAGAAGAAATAGAAACAACTCTTGAAGGACAAGTGGCTCTTTAAAAAAGAATATGGTTAGTGCAGTTGACAGATTATTTTAAAAAGTGCTCCCAGTTCAGAGTAGTTAGATAGAGGGGCTAGATATTGCGACAGGTATAGAGAAGACGTTGCCTGGCTTTTTAAAAAAATTATTTTTAACTTGCTAAAGTTGCAGGCAGTGTTCGTATAGCCAAAGTGTCCTTAGAAACTTGGATAAATTTTCATAGGTAAGGCGATTATTGTAAAATCATACATTATTTTTATTTATCTTTATGGTCTTTGGTATTTTATAGCTTCATCTATTTTTGTCTTCAAATACTTTCTGGAAAATGCCTATCAAATATTAGTACATAAAAGTGAATACGGGTTTTTTCTCTTGAAGTAGAGAGAAGCTTTCTCTTGTACTCTGCCCACTTTTCAAATTATTTTTTCACACAATTGGGTGGTGGTATTTTATTGATAGACTCTGCTATCTTTTTTCTTCTCGTCTACATTCAAATAATGCCATCTAATTGTAGTGAATTTCTGTGAATAACTTCTTGTTAATCTGCCAAGTTCTAGAATGTACATATGATAGAATAGATATGGAATTAATATGAAATTATTACTGACCAAAAGGGTGAAAGAAAAAACAAAAAAATTACGTGTTTTTTAATAATAAAATGAAATTTGGAATTTCTTCAGTTTCTCACTGTTTTTTTTTTTTTTTTTTTTTTTTTTTCCTGTTGTATTTGTTTTTTTGTGGCCCGGGGATGTGGGGAGAATGCTATTTAGTATTGCTGACTTCAATACATCTGGATTGTTAAGTTTAATTTATTTTTCTATTATTGGAGTTTATGTAAGTCACACACACACACACACACACATTTCTTAAAATCAAAGTTGAAGTTCCTTAGTACGGCTTTTTTTTCTCCCCTGAAACTTTCTCCGTTCATTTATATCCATTATAACCTTTTAGGGGACTATATGGAAATAAAAACTTGGGGATGGTAGGTGGTATAATTGAAATGTAGATCATAGTCTGTTCTTTGTTTGTTTTACCAAATTAGTTAGGGATTCTGAGGATACATTTTGAATATTTGTGTATGTTTAGCATTTTGTTCCTTTGTCAGAAATCTCTCAGTGTGACTTGTTTTTAATAGGATGTGTCTTGAATTGTGGGCCAATCACTCTTGAAAAGTATTAAGCCCTTTAAGCACACTGGTCAGACTCCTAGAGGGAAGCCTACAGGTTTATTAGCACTCCTTAGCCTGAAAGCACAGCATACCCTTGTATGTTGCACAGCAACAGACTCCTAGCAACCATAATAGATTGAATTTCTAAGAGTGACCGGGCCGGATGTAATAATAAAGCAAGAGGTACAAACAGTTGTCATGGTTTTCTTTTCACAGTAAGCTAGTTTGATTTGGGGAAGTGTACCCTTTCAAAAATGGGCAAACTTCATATAAAACTACTACTGTTTGTGCAGAGGACTTCTGATATTAAAATAGCAATAATAGTACCAAGTTTAAAACGGTACTGTTTGCAAAAAATAGTATGCTTAAAATAAGAAGGTAAAAGGATTATCATGTAAGAGGTTTTCAGGGAATTATTTTTTTAAAGACTTTTTAGCGATAGACTTAAAATTGAGCTATGGTAGAATAGTTAGGATGAATGTGCTTTTTAAAAATAAAAATAAAAAAAAAATCATGTTCGTGTTTCCTCTCTCTGAGATCTGCTGTTTTAGTTTTGCAGCAACTCTTTGTTTTTGTTTGCAACTTAGGTGCATATAAAACTGAAACTCATGGTAATTTACAGTTTATTTTAAACACTATTTGAACACTTTATAAACAATGTTTTTTGAAACTGTGAACTAATAACTGATGAGGCAGAGGATATATTGAAGAGGAATAAAGTAGTAAAATGTGCAGTCCTCCACAGTGACAGTAAAAGTGTCTGTGATATTCCTAAAGGTATAATATTGTGCTATAACTTTGTCAACATTTCTCCTGTGTATTCTTTAGTATGTGTTTGCTTATGCAGCCATGAAAAAGAGATTAATTTGGGTGCATTCATAACCTGAAACAGGATGCCTCCATCAAAAGAAACAGATCCTCATGTAGCTGCTGGAGTTGGGAGTGTGGAGCTACAGCCTTTGACAGCAATAAGCTGTAAATATACACACATGCTAATACCCTTGATTTGTTCATCTTTTGTGTCAGCATTTGGGAAAGATTGTTAAAGTGGCAGTTATAGTAAAGACTGGCAATTACAGTAAAGAGCAGAAATTAGGTATTTGTGACCTATTATATTTCATTAAAAGACTTCCTTATTAAAATGGCACCGCTTACGCTGATTACTTGACAGCTGCCCTAAACAGATTAGAAAATACACAGCTTCAGCTAAAGGTAAAAACCTCTTAAGCAAGCACATGGCATAGAACAAGTACATGGTATACAAACTATTTTTTTAAACAATAAATTTGCTTTAGGTATAGATGTTTATCAGTGATGAAGTGGCGTGTTCTTTGCATTTCTATAATAATAGCTTACCAGCAGTGGTATTTTCCCATTTAAGATATTTTACTACCCCTAATATTATACTTAATATAAAACCTAATATTATACTAGCTTTCTTACTAGATGACCTTCTTATGTGGCATCATAAATCCAGGGATCAGTTTGGCATCACCAGAGCAGCTTATTTCTGCTAATCGATGAATTATTATTATTCTGATCCAATGTAAATACTTCCTTTACCAGGCAGAACTCAAACTTTTGGGAGTTTTAGCACTAGATTTTTAATTTCTGAAATGTTTTTAATGTTCTTCATCCTCTAACATGCCAATAGAGCCACCATAAGTTTAACACTTGAATTTAGGCATCACTTTCACAGGACTGAATTGTTTGCTTTTCTAGAGAAAAAAATATGATTGTGGCTATTATTCATCTTTCTGAAATTTTACTGCTGCTTTATTCTGTGTTTTACATAGTAACCATGTGACACTTTGTGTACCATCCTATTAGTGATTCTGAATTAGAGTTTAGTAGTTAAGTAGGTGACCTGCTACACATTCTAACCATTCATGTCTTTGTCCCTGATCTTCTACCTTGTGAAGCCTGGATATGCACTGTAGTTCCGTCTGTGAGCGTGAGATCCCAGCTCACTCTTAAAGACTCAACACTGCTTCAATATGAAGCAGATTTGTGGGAAGATTACCTTTCTCAACTAATCTTGGATATAGATGTTTGTCGGGACTGTCACAATATTAGTAGAAGGTGGTTGTAGTACTTGTATGGAACTGTAAAATTTCCCTAAAGACCCAAACTATAGTATGTGAGACAATCATATGCTTATTCCACCTACACAGATACCCAATGACTACTTACATCTTTATTTTAAAAAATACCTGATATGTGTTGTGTGAGGACTATCAGCTTGAAAAATTGTTAGGAAAAGGTGTGTGTCCTAGTCTTTTGAGTAGGAAAGACCTGAGTCCAAGTTCTGATGTTGTCATTTGATAGCTAATTATCCTTAAACTTAGTTCTTAACTACTTTGATCTCAGACTTTTTATATAAATATGGGGATATTATCTATTCAGTTGGTTATAATGAAAAAGTGAAAGCTAAAATGAGGTAAGTATGTCTGGAGAAGTTGGCAAAACGGTCCAGAATTAGCACTCAAACTGTGGTAGCTGGTATTGTCATTAGCTTAGCTCACTCTTTGTGGTAGCGTGTAAAGAAGGTTTTACAGAAGAAGGTGGCTGCTGAAAATAGTCACATGGAACCGGGTATAATTAGAAACAAAATTGTTTTCAAAGAGAGATATTAGGCACCATATATTTTGTTAAGTCATTGTCTGTGTTGGTCAGTGGGTGGGAATGTTTTAAGCTTTTATAAAGTGACCCCTCTTCACAGAATCAGATCTTGGGGCAGGATCTTTAAAGATTGCAAGAGCAACAAATGATAGGAACAGTACGCCGATGGATGAAATAACTTATTCCCTGCACAAATGGTAGAATTTAAAAGACTAGAGCAAATGTATTTATTTTAGTGAGTATGTAGAGCAAGCCTTACATCATTCTAAACATTTAGCCTGTCTTCAAATTCTTCTTCCATGTAAAGAATTTTAAGAGTAGAAGTGAGTAAAGTGCCCAGTCCTGTGTTAATACTTTACATTGTTGATACAGGAGAACTGAAAATGAGTATAAGTACCTGCTGCTAAGTAGTAAGGCAACAGCAGAGTCACATAAAAACCTAATTACCTTTGCTACTTTGTGGCCTCCCCCTAAAAAATGTTCAACATGCTCACCGTTGATTTATGAAATAGAGCTTACATTTTAATGTATTCTGTTGTTGCTAAAGGGACCATAAGGCATTTAATTTAATGAGAAGATAATATTTTCAAAAGAATTGAAGTGGTTTGAAATTGAATGGTTTGAAGTAGCTAGTGGAATTAAACTGGTTTAGGCAATGGCTATCCTGTTTCAATTCTTTGAAGAAGGTAATTTCAGCCTAAGCTTAAGGAGAGGAGGAGGTACAGAACGTGCTTAATGCTTAATGTTGCCTTGATATTTTAAGAGGGAGAATACCAGACTACAGTGATACTTAGAGCCAGGGAAAAACAGCACTTAATGTCACGCAGATACAGTCTTTCAGATAAAACCACTAGCTGTTAACCAGTAGTTCTGCTAATTTTAAATCCATGATTTTTCCCCCCTGAGTATGATTTATGTGCTTACATTGTTAAACTGTTTAATGATACCAGTTTTGAAGAATTAAACATTGCTAAAAACATAAAATTGGGAAGTTTTAAATTTCAGAATCAAATGAAATAGAATTCTGTTTTGATAGAAGCCATTGTTTGACATCAGTGAATATGTGACTCTGACTTATCATCTTGTACATAAGGTTCAATTGTCCACTTGTAAAAATATAGAACATAATTGTACCTTTTATGTTTAATTGAATATTATGTCCAGCTCAGTGAAGATTCATACATTAGCTTCATAAATATTCTTTCTGCATAGAATTTTTTTCTCCTACAAATGAAGAAATTTTCATTTGATCTTTTACACGTCTTTTTCTTCCTTGATAATCTTACCACCTTGAGTTGTTGAATTGAGGAGCTATAGTATGTGTACATATATATATACATGTAAATATATACACACATGCATATGAAATAGCATAAGCTTGCTTTTCACTGCAGTCTAGAGTTAGAATTATTCACATTGAGATAATTGCTGGGTGAGAAAAAAAACACAAAAAACAAAACTATGACACTAGTCCAAACTCAGACTATTAGTGAGGCCTTCTCACAGTAAAGTGTTTTATGCAAACTGTATATGGTACATGAACGCTGCTCAGAGTGTGAATGGAGCACACCTAGGGACACCAGCCCCAGGAGGTCCTTCCTTTTAAACGAAATGTCTTTGTGAGACTGCATTTTCTTAACACATTCAACCGAAACAGCAGATTGACTGCAGAAGTGGATGTGAGAAGCCAGTTGTCCTCTATGAAGGAAGACATTCAGAGACGTTTATTGAAATGTAAAACAGAGCTACTCTTCTCATTAAGTCTTTTTTCTTTTGGAAAATTTAGATATACTTCATAAAAATAAGTTTATTAGGATATAATGGTTTTATCATAATTTTTAAATTAATAGTTACTACCTTTCCCTATTTTATTTTCTAGTATGATGACTGAGTAGATAATTAGTGACAGACTGAAGCTTATTATTACCAGCTTGAGAGGGAGTCAGTGTTGCTCATCTCTTAACACCACATTCAGATGTCACATTGTTAGCTTGAGACTAGCCATGTTGGGTGTATTTACACTATGGAAATGAGCAGAAACTATAAATCTGGCTTTTTTTAAGGGGTGTGTGTGGAAGGAGAACTGACAAACATTTACCCGTGCCCAAGTAGATATGATACACAGAAACCAAAGTTCTTTGGGGTTCTCAAAAGATTTAAGATCTAAGTGAGTTCCAGGGTCAAAAATTCTGCTTATCATAAAAGAGCTGCTGGTAATTACTATGCAAACTTAGCACCAAAGCCCATGCTAATATACGATCAATCGAAGCAGGTTTTCAGCCAGGTGCTGTGGCTTCTTTAGAGGTACTTTACCAGCCTCTCCTATGCTGCTTTCCAACAAGATTAACTCTATGAAGGGATTTGAAGCCAAAAGATATGTCTTATCCTTTGTGGTTCCTCCCTTCTCATCCCCACTGTGCTGAGCACACGGTTTAGTTACTTTTTAATAAAGACCGTCAGTACTTTGGTGGTTCACAAAAATGGGGATTCACAGAAACTG
Organism: Nyctereutes procyonoides; assembly: GCF_905146905.1. Taxonomy (NCBI): domain Eukaryota; kingdom Metazoa; phylum Chordata; class Mammalia; order Carnivora; family Canidae; genus Nyctereutes; species Nyctereutes procyonoides. The sequence continues at coordinate 58,503,361 of NW_026575146.1, read as the reverse complement.
GTCTAGAGTAATTTTAGAGAAGTCTTCAGGAAGGAGGGAAGACATGAGATGGATCTTGAAGGTTGCATGGGTGTATTGGCTGTGAGAAAGGAGTCAAGCATGTGCTAGAGGTAGAGGCAGGTATGATTTTGGTGTGAAGAGTTTCTAGGGAAATAATGAAGCAGATGGAGTGGAAAGGAAAATCAGGCTAAGAATTTAGAACTTAATTGGACAGAGTATAAGTGGACAGTGTTATTTTTAAAGTAGATCACTGTGAAGGTAAAAATGGTGCTTTAGGGAAATGAATCTGGCAAATCTGTGTAGATGAGCAGGGAGTGGGTCTGAAGCCAGGTAAACATCTCATAACCATCTAAAAGGAAGTATAGAATGAAGAAAATGGGCTTTTAATTCAGAAAGACCTTGGTTAGAATCCTTCTTCTGCCACCCTGTTACTTTCAATTCATTAAGATCTAGATAACTAGCCGGGGTGGGATAGGGGGGTGATTGTAGGTATGAAAGAGTTTGGTATAGATTAGATGCCCCTACTATGCTAGGCTCTTCAGTGAGAGATACTATTCATGATCCTTTTACTACTACTACTTCTGCACTACTGTTATAAGGATCGATGTTTGATAGGTTATAATGAAGATTGGAGATGGGGACTTTTCAGCGGAAATAGGTTGTGGAAACCTGTCCCATTCCTAACACGGGTGTAAGAATACAAATGGAAGCTCACTTGTTAGATTTCTACATACTTCAATGTTGCAAATCGGCTATATTAAGTAAAATATGCTCTTACCTCCTAATTTGACCAATACAACTTTATAAGGAGATGGATGACCATTTGGAATTCTCAGATTTTTTAGGAGCTCTGTTCTAGAACTTAGTGGCAAAGGGAGAACTGGTCTTCTGTCACTTTGTCACTGTCCTGTAGTCTGCCTCCTTTCCCCTATCTCTTAGGCTCCTTGTGGTAGCATGTCCTCCTTGCAAGCTATTTCTTGACTACCTCTTGGGCCTGGAGGTGGGTATGCCTGCATCTCTGTCTGTCATGGGGTTGATTGTCTAGAGCTCTGCAAGGGAATTCAAGTCCTAGTAATTTGCTGAGGTAGAGTCCAGAGGAGGCAGAGAGGATGGCCCTGGGCTGAGCAGATTTCTCATGTTATGCGGAAGTATCTGGCCAGAGGTAAAAGTGCAAGGCCAGGGCACTGGCCCCCTTAGCCTGAATCTTAGGGTAGTGCTGGACTGGATTATCTGACATGAATGATAGATCAGCAGGATGTGTTTACTAATTAGTTGTGGGGCATGAGAAAATGAGAGTAAGAAAGGTGAGATTACTGGGTTTCAGGAAAGGTATAAAGGACGGTAAGTAGGAGCAGATGAGATGGGGCCTGGGTGCAAAGTAACTGGCTGACCATTGTATCCTGCAGCACCTTATCAGCTTCTAGCATGTCACCAGGTTGCATGGTAACGACTCAATAAATGTTGAAGGGCAAGATGAAGTTATTTGAATAGCTGTGTGCGAAGAAAGACATAGAATGTAGAAAGAAATAAGGAAGATAAGTTCTTGTGGGGCCAGTGTTAGAGCTTTGAGGGAGGAAGCATCTTGCTGTGATTGGCATAGTAGTGGGTGAGCTACTTATGTGTCAGGACCATGTGCATTTAATATTTGTATGGGTGGGACCTAGCATAGCTGCAGTTCTTTTTAAAATGAATAATGGGGGGATCCTTGGGTGGCTCAGCGTTTTGGCACCTGCCTTTGGCCCAGGGCACGATCCTGGAGTCCCGGGATCGAGTTCCACGTCGGGCTCCCGGCATGGAGCCTGCTTCTCCCTCCTCCTATGTCTCTACCTCTCTCTCTCTCTCTCTCTCTCTCTCTCTCTCTCTCTCTCATGAATAAATAAATAAATAAGTCTTTTAAAAAAATGAGTAATGGAATATCATACGAGAACAGGCTTTAAGAAACAAACTGGAGGGGCGCCTGGGTGACTCAGTCAGTTAAGTGTCTGTCTTTAGCTCAGATCATTATCCCAGGGTCCTGGAATCGAGCCCCACTTTGGGCTCCCGGCTCAGCTTCTCCTCACCTGTACCTGCTCATGCTCTCTGTTGCTCTCTCTCTCTCTCAGATAAAGAAATAATAAATAAATAAAATCTTAAAAAAAGAAACAAATTGGATTTTAAGTTTACAAGTGATCAGTGGCAAACACAAATTTGCATCATCAGTAAACTGTGATGATGGCTGAAGAACTTGTGATTATTTGAGAAAGGAAAAGATCCTGAGCACTTATGTTCCTATCAGATGAGGGGGTGAAAGGTGTTCAAAGAGGACATTCTGCTTGCCACCTGTTTGAAGAGGAGTAGAGGACACAGATGACTGTAGATGAGCTTGAATTTTCTAACTTGATACTTACTTAACAAGTTAGGTATCAGGGAGGGTCATTGGAGAAGAAAAAAAATTAAAGGAGCCTGTAGAGTTATTGTAGAAACATCTAATTGTACGTACATAGAACTCAGTCTCCTTGTGTTCAAAGTTGTTATGTTTAGTCACTTAGTTTATAATATCTGTGTGTAATACATCATCTGAGAAAATATCCTGTATTTCATAATGACAATAAAGTAACAGGAATAGCTGATAATAGGGTTAAAATTGCCAAGTTCTTTTTGAGAACTCTGGTGTGTTAATTAGTGTAGATTATTGCACTTTTGCTGTATCTGACTCGTAATCGACTAAATACACAGCAAACACCTGTGATTATTTTCGTGATCCTTGTCTTGTTCAAGTAACCCTAAATATGTGTATTTAGACTGTTGCCTGTTCATATAGACTCAGCTGTGCCTGTTTTCTGTGTTAGTTTTCTAGGTTTAATGGACCAACATAAAAATTTATGGCAACTGTCACTTAATGTCATCTTTACCCTTAAAGAAAAAAAGAAAACAAACAAAACTAGATCATGCCAGGCAGCTATGATGCTGTTTATGGTTGACTATGTGATCAGATATACTCTTTACTAAATTGATCTCTGATACCATGGGTCAAATTTAGAGCAAAAAAGGTATGAACATATATAATAAGCAAATACACTTACGTACATGTTTGTATTTCAGTGTTACCCTAAAGTTACTTTATTAGCATATCATTAGTTTAAAAGTTTTCTTGCCTGTTCTCTCCTGAGCTGAAGATTTTAAAAAATTTTCATAAACTGAATAATCATGTGTTTCTTAATCTCTTCAGCTTTGTGACCTGTTTATACATTTTTTTTGCTTGTTTTTTTTTAAACAAATGTTAATTATTTTGAAGGAATGAACAGAGGTATGTTAGCTGCTAATCCATTCTTATTTTGCTTTCTTCCTACAATAAGTTAGCAAGCTGATTCTCAATCTGTTTGGTCTCTTGGCCTCACAATTTAGAAGTACAGATTGTTTCAAAGAGTCCTCCTCTCCATTTTTTCTCCCTCACTTATATTTTTCCTGATTATTAGAATAATGTGTTTATTCTTAGAAAAATAAAAGTTTTCTGTCCTTGCCTGTCAAGTCAAAACAATTTCTTTTTTGGCTAAATAGGGAACTGAAAAACATAGATTATAGCCATGCAAAGAAATACTTCAAAAACAATTCAGTTATATGGCAATTACTATTTATCCACAGACTCAGTAATTTGAAGTAATTACATGACTTGTAGATAGCAAAGAATTTATTTTTAATGTTAATCTAATTCTCTTTGCTTTTAATATTTTGGCATTCTGGCATTTTATGATAGAGAATACATTGAGTTTGGCTCATGGAAAGAATATGAGGTAATTGATCACACGTTACCTATAAATTATGAACTATAGGTATACAAAGCAGAGTATTGTAATGTATCTAATATGGGGTCTCATGTCCCAACCTTTTCAAGAGCTGTTTTTCTATATAAGATTTTAGGATAGGTTTTTTTTTTCTCTCTTGGTGGCTGGCTATAGTTAATGTGGTGAGGAACTTTATTTTCTTTCGTTGCTTGTATATGTTTAAGACAAAACTGTTCCTTCACATTGTTACCTGGTTATTTTTTACTTTATTTATTTATTTATTTGTTTGTTTGTTTGTTTATTTATTTATTTATTTATTCATTCATTCATTCATTCATTCATTTAGTTATTTAGTTATTTAGTTAGTTAGTTCACTCTTTCTCCGATGTGGGGCTTGATTGAACTCATGAACCCAAGTCCCACACTCTGCCCACCGAGTCACCTGAGTGCCCTGGTTGCAGTTATTTTTAAATGCTTTGTATAGCTTAGCTTTCTGTGGGGCTATGGAAGGCACAAGAGAACCCCTCTCACTCTCCTACCTCCCCAGCCTGCCCCAAGTGGGATTAAAGGCATGTTGCATTGGAAATGTATGATAACACACACAGTTTATTGGGAAATGGTAAGGCTCTGGCAATATGAAATTCTAGGTGCTGCTCAGGGTGGTTTACTGAGAGCACAAATATGAGACTGTTCATTTTTTCCCCCACTCTTTTGTTACCCATGTGTCACCCTGTATGGCGTCTGGGTTTTTGCATTCTTAAGTGGCAGTCAACTGAAGTGCAACTAAATGCCACATGCATTTCCATAGTTGTTTCATAGATTAACAAATATCAAGCCTGTATCAAAGCAAATTCAAATTAAAGATGGTAAAATATAACAGCTATTATGAAACACAGCCTGTGACATGGTGGCATGTGGGTCAGTAGATGTGGGCTAACATGCTGCTGATGTCATAATTCTTCTACTCAATAATGGGTTGGTTATGTAGGAAGGTGCAGGGGTTGGTGTGTGAACTTCCGCTTCCGCTACAACAGTACTTTAAAGAGAGGCCTTCCATTGGCATTCAGAAAGCTGAAAAGAGCAGGGGTAGGGGTCAGGTGAGTGGTGGGGATGGGCATCAGAGGGATAGCATGGAGTCTGAGTATGTACATGTAAGCCATTTGTCATCATTGGTCTTTGAGATTGTTTGCACCCAAATTACTTCCTTAAATTTCCACTTAGTTGAAATGCAATTGCCAGCCCATTCAATATGATAAAACATTGCTATTTTAATATTTCTTCAATCTTCAGCTTCTGTGGGAAGATAATCACACAATCTACTGGTTAAGAGACTTAACCAGGATTCAAGAGAAGTAAGCTGGAGCTGTATCCTTCTTCTCAATCCTGTGGTTTTAAAAAGCTTTCTACAGGGTGCATCAGAAATTCTCCTATACATTTTCCAATTTTTTTTATGGATATAAGGTTGCAAGAAAGATAAATTGGATAGTTTTCTGTCTTAAGGCCTTCATAAAATGATATATAACAAAAAATTGTACATTTGTGTGTAGGAGTTACAATTCAAGAGCTATTATAAGCTCTGCCACAGTTAGTGTATTTAAAGAGTACCTACTTTCTCAAATAGTATCTTTAGAGAAGTCTTTACAACTTTATCATAAATCTCAAGCTATTTGAGTTATCTGTATTAAACAAGTGAATTTGATATTCTTTTTCCTTACTATTCAATTTTCATGATTGTGGACATCTGATATGGTCATTAATATCATACCTAATAATTGTGAAAACTAGTATGGGCCTGGAGAAAAGAGTTTTCCAAAGTATACTTGTACTAAAAGTGCTTACAAATAAGGTTTATTAAAACAGCTTAGAGGACATTTAAAATAACTAATAGGTGTGTCAGTGGAGTCCTTCCCTTGGAAAGTAGTGGGAGATGAACTTACCTTGAGTTATCCTGAGAAGCAGTGGAGAACAATTCTGTGTGAGTCTGTTCTTCCCAGTTTTTTTCCTTGTAATCCAATTTTTGGACCTTCTTTCACTTTGGTAGACCTGAACGTCTTTATTTTATGTGAAACAAGGAAGTTGCCTTGGGAATGGGGTGTAGTAGGAAGGAAAAATAATTGTTTTTACATATAACATAGATTATAAGACAGTGATTATAATATACTTCACATTTACATAGTAGATCACACCTTACAAACTTGGTTTGTGTGTTTAGCATTTTATTTAGCCTTTCTCAGCTGGTTAGTTGTATGGAGTAGGGGTTTCTCCATGTTTTGCATAGGGCAACGAGGACTGAGAGAGGTTAAGAAACACCTTTGAAGCTCAGAGCTTGGTAGATGGATGATCTGGCATGTGAACTCAGATCTTGTGACTCTTCCTCTAGGATTCTTATCCACTGTATTAGTAATTTTCAAATTATATTTTCTGATCAAAAGTTCTTCAGGAGCCACCCTTGGGGATGTTGGTGGCTGGAAGATCAGGTTCATTTGAAGACAGGGCTTCAGAGCCACTGCTCTGTACTGCTTCCTTTTGTGCACGAACTATAAATTAGAGTAGCAAATTATACCTCTTGTTTTGTTCTTACATTCTGCTAGAAGCCATGATCAAGGTCATATACTTGTTTTCCTATTGACATTGTGAGTATAGAAACAGGAATTAGACCCTAGGCATTTTCCTTAACTTCTGTTCCTCTTCTACCAGCATTTACTGAATTAATGCAGTACATAGGATACACTTTTTACCAGGGCCAATGATGATTGCTTCTAAAGTAGTATAGTTTTAACAATATAAAAGTTTATAAAGACTAAAATATGAACTGTCCATATTAAATATGTTTTGTCTTGGCCACAAAGTGACAGTAATAAGCATTATCATTTTTTATACAATTTAAAATATTGAATGTACTTCATAATCCCAAGTCTGGTAGTTAAGTACATTGGTTCTTAAAAGTGATTTCTGTAAGCCTTTGTGTAAAGCCTTGAAAATTCTAGGATGGATTAGCATTTATAACGGTAGTAATGTTAATAGTGTCAAAAGTGTCAAAGTATGGTTCCTTCGCCATATAGAATTCTAGAGCCTTCAATGATAATAGATTCCAAAGTATGTTTTTACCTTACTGAAGTATGCATTTAAGCCTTATTGTATTGTGGGAATCTATGAAATTAACTTATGTGCAAATAGAAGAGAAATCCCTTCAGTGGTCCAACTGAAATGTTATGAAATTTAATAATGGTTAAAAGTTAATAACAAATTCAAGAAGAGAGTAATGTTTAGACTCAAATCATAGCATTCTACAAATTGAGTATGTGTTAACAGTTTTGTGGTTTGAAAAATGAGCGTGACTCTGGAGTATTCCTTTTTTTTTTTTAAACTTAGGTCATTGAACTCTTAGAGTGCTAAACTAAACACTTTAAACTGATAATGTTCCATTATTTTCTCCATAGCTCATTATGGACAAGAGAACAACTGGAGAGGTATTGGAAAGGGCAGCAGAAAGGGCATTGACAGGAGTGAGGAAAGATTCAAGTCTTGGAAGTTACTTGTTTAGTTTACGGAAAGAAGGGGGAGAAAGACCTTGAAATCTGTTTTCGAACTTCTTTGTACTTTATTTTCTTTGGTTACAAACTTTTAGCTGAAAATAATAAAGCAGCTAAATGACAGGTATAATAGAGAGAGCCTGAAGTTACGGCCTTGAAAGTCAGACCTCAGTAGAATGAGCTTAGGTTATAGAAGAGATGATTTTAATTCGCCATGAAGAAGGCACTCCCTAAAAGGTCATTAAATTCTGAAGTGGAAGTAGAGGGACATTTGGGAGGTCATACCCCATAAAAATGCTTATGACCAGAATGGTTATTCAACCAAATATATATTTTAGCCTTAAAATCTCTACCGACCGGAAAATTCTTTGATTTTAATTGTGCTGCTGAGTAGAAACAATGCAATATGTATATAAATATGCTCATAAACTAAAGATGATGCATGTAATTTATGGAAATCCCCTTATTTTTTCAGAGACAAATGAAGATAAAATTCTAAGTACATGTTCAGTTTGGGATCATAGGAACAACTAAAATGCCCATACTATGAGAGGTAATATAAATCCCATATTATTATGTGCCCTTAAAAGATAATTGATAAAAAAATACAAAGGAAGGCAACAATTAAGAATGTGAGAAAGGTGCCGTATCCTCTGGCAGGTAATCTAGTGCACATGGCCCATGGGTTTTTGAGGGAGTCAGACCTGAGTTTGAATCATGGTTCACTCACGTAGCAATTCAGTGTTCTTATTAATAGGAGGAGAATAACTGTTGCCTTGTAGATTGTGAAAATAAATTAGGGATACATGCAAAGTATACAATCCAGTACTGAGCAGAGCTTAACAAGTGATAGTTCTCTTCATTCTCCCTGTTAAGTCTTACAGTTTCTCTAGGAGTTTGAGTCAGGAAAACCAATATAACAGAAGATAAAGAGGTAAATTAAACTTTGGTCATTTTGGGGATAGGGTTCATTCAATATACTTTTTCCATTTACTATTTAACTTCTCAAATTTTCCTATAGTCCTTCTATGCTCAGCAAGAATTTCACTGTTTTTTTTTGTTTTGTTTTGTTTTTTTTTTTTTTTTTTTTTTTTTTTTTTTTTTTTTACATTAAGGAGAAACCAGGTAGGTTTCGCTCCAGGTAGGAGCGAAATCTTCAATATCAGCCCCATTTTCAGGAAGAAAACTGTTCAGTTATGAGTAGGAAACTGCCTGTGAAGCAGAAATTAAGTATCTTTAGATCTTAACTCCTAGAGAAACTCCCTATTATAGAAAGGAAGTAAATGTTTACTTAAGAGTTCAGTGTGACAGATGCATTATTTTCTTGCAATTTGTGGGCAGTATACTGTCATTTTGTTTTATTTTAATTAGTGTAATTGTCTTAAATTCCCTTCTGACCTGGGCTTACCCCTATCCTACCTCCTCCCACCCCTAGCTAACACAAGTCAGCTAAATCCCTTAGCTAGCTTGCAGCATCTTTTATCTCATAGAGTAACTAGTTAGCGTTTTGTAACAGTCACCAATGTTAAGTGCTACCTATGTGTCAGACACTGGGTTAAGTACCTTCTACTTATAAGAACTTCACTATCACATTATCTTTTCATGGGAAGTAGGTACTACAGATTCATGATCCCTTACATATGTCTGGATTTCAGAAGGGTCTGAAAATCGCCAGTTTGCCAGTTTGTAGCAAAACTAATTTAGCTGCAGAATCTGAACGGGATGATATAAGGCTACTTGAGTCTTTGTTTATCCCACAAATTGACCAATCATCCATTTAGCTACAGAAATGTTAATGTGTATGATTGTATGATTATGTGTTGCTGCCCCAGGTATACTTGGGGTGTTACATATATGTGGTATTACTTGCCAAAATTACAAAAACATTTTTTTGAGTCATGTAACATATCTGGCCCAGGGTCTTAGGATAGGGAGTTCTGTTTCATTATACCATTTTGTAGATGAGTATTTAGAATGTAGTAAGTAAATTGCCAAGGTTTGGATGGTATGTTAAGATGTTAAGGAAATTACTCAGGTAATGCATGGTAGAGCCAAATTTAAATGTAACAGCCTTACTCTTAAACCATGTGCTGTTTTACTGCTCACTTGCCAAGGCAAGATTGAGCTTAGTTGGCGCCAGTACATCTGTCTTGAGTTGACACAATTGCACATCTTTGCCAACAGAGGAAGACTTATATCTGGATGTTTGTGATGGAAGATAATCCTCTTATGATTTGTATTTGGGTGTGGACTGCTATGCTTTTCTATATATTTTGGGTATAGATATGTCTCTTCATAGAATTTTGCTAAGTATAGTGGAACGCAGCTGCAAAGGTCTGTCTCTGGTCAAGGTGGGAAACTGGTTCCTCCCTTGTCATTGCTCATTATTTTACATTATTTGTATCTCACTCAGTGCTGGATATGGCTTGTTTTGACTGCACTCAGCACATAATTATTTAATGCCTTCTGTGTAGTAGGCTAGAAATAGAACATTGAACGAGAAAATCATGGTCCCTCATGAAGACAATATTGTCCATGTAGATGGGGCAGTTGTTGGTGGGGTACTCTGTGTTACAGCATGTGTTAGTGTCTGTGGGCCAAAATGGCCATCCCTGATCATTGTGACAACCAAGATGGCCCCAAAGGTTTCCAAAGATCACAGGTGGAGCACAGGGTAGAGGTGTATCTGGATGGTATTCAGACTCTTAGCCCTGAGGATACCAGCTGCCTACTTACCCATCTCCTATCCAACTTATTGAATAGTTGATTTTAAGCATTTGTTTTTTTTCTAGAATGCTGGCTTCATGCAAAGTAAACAGAATTGAGAGATCTATAAAGCAAATCACTAAACTGCTGACACTTCGGCACAATGGCCAGACTGAAAAGCAAGATTAGTTGTGGATAATCTTACCCATGGCTAATTGAGAATTCTCATTATACTGTGTAAATAAAGAACATAAGTTAATAAGCAACCAAGTTAACATACCATGTGATGCTGGATTTCTTTGTAGAATCAAATCAAGCCAGGACTTTGCATATGCAAGTTATTTCTCAGATGTGTACTATAGCATGCTTGTGTTAGGTGTATTGTGTCATGTTTAAACATTCCTGCTTCACTTTCTTTTTTAAGTGACGTTTTTAAAAAGAGATTACAATAATTTATGAGTGGAAACAGTCCTATGAAGAATTTATGATTTTTGATTTTTCATTTGAAGGAGGAAGAAATATAAATTTTTATTCAGTATCCATATCAATTGCTTTTTAATCAGTATTTTATAGTAAAGATAATAGTATTTGGAAGTTAATAGAACCTCATACTTATGATAGTTGAGATTATTTTAAATGAAAATTATTGTGTTAATGTTGACAAAAATTGTACATGCTTAATGTAAAACATTAAAAAAATACAGAAAGGTACAGAGGAAAGTAAAAAAAAAATCATCATTCTGTTCAAGATGACATCACATCTGCTCACAAGAATACTGTCCTCTCTTCTCAGGATTTGTCTCTTAGTGCTTTGGTTGGTGCTTACTCTGGCATTCTTGGGTGTACTTCTGCTCACACATATGTACTCTCTCTCCCCTTCAAACACAAAAATATGTGCACTTCTCTTAAAAACTGGGTCATACAATTTGTTTTTTTTTAATTTTTATTATTTTTAGCTTTGACACTCATACTGACATTGTTTTTTTCATGGCAAATAACATATTAGTACCACGAATGTATTTATTTAAACAATTATGTAGCTAATATTTAAGTGGCATCCTATAGTTTGGTGTTACAATTATTGTGTATACATCTTTGTGCAACATTCAATTTCCTTTATATATGAGTTGTTAGGAATAGAATTACTGAGGAGAAGGCTGGGTGTATATCTTTTTTTTTTTTTGAACTAGCAGACTGCTTTCTAGAAAGCTCATGCATTTTATATTCTCAAGAATAGTGCTGGGTGTTTTTGTTTGTTTTTAAGAATAGTGTTTTATTTATTTGAGAGAGAGTGAGAGAGCATGTGTGCAAGTATGCATGTGAGCAGGGAAGGAGAGGGACAAAGGGAGAGATAAAGAGAGAGAGCAAGAGCGAGAGAGAGACCGACCTAAGCAAACTGGGAGCTGAGTGCTGAGCCTGACCAGGGGGTGGCAGTGGGATGGGGGCCAATCTCATGATGGTGATCATGACCTGAGCTGAAATCAAGAGTCAGATGCTTCAGTCAGGGACTGAACCACTCAGGCACCTCAAGAATAGTGTTTTAATGTTTTGTTTCTTTGCATGTTGTCTGACACTGAGTATAATCATTGTAATTTTTTTTTGTATTTTTGCCAATCCTATAGTTTAAAAAAATGTCTCACTTGGATTTGTGTTCCTTTGATTATTTGTGACAATATTTTTTAAAAGTATATTCACTAGTCATTTGCATTTTTTTCTGTGGATTGTCCATTTGTATTGTTAGCCCATTTTCCTGTTGAGCGTTGTCCTTTCTTCCTTTTTAAAATTTTAAGATCTGTTCATAATATAAGGACATGATTTTTTTTTGTCATTCATACTGTCCATATTTTACCATTTAAAAACATTTGCTGTTTTGGGGACATTTTGGCATGTAAATGTGTCACTTTTTTTTTCCATTTGGTACTCCCACATTATGATATGACTATTATAACGCATGACATCTCAGTAGATGGATTAAAAATTAGACGTTTAAAAAAAGGAAGGTACTTTTCAGATGGGAAACCATTTTGCAGGTGAGGAAGGCAATGGATTGCTTATGTTAATTTAGATATGTTTGTTGTAATTACATTTTCAGTTAGCTGTATATAAAAATAGAGATTATGAGAGGGAGATACTTTGAGATAGTTGAAAGACTCATTTTAAGCCAGATAGCCCTGACTTTGTTTTTAATTTAGACAAGTATTATATACCTATTATACTTTAAACATTCATAATAGATTTTTCCACTTAGTAGTTGTGAGACTATGGGTATGTTTGTACTAAAATTCTTGACTCACTTTATTTATTTGTAAAAGAGGGATGATACTTACCTTGTTGAGTTATTATAAGGGTTAGTTACAGTTTACCTAGCAACACCTGACATATAATTAGGCAACAATAAATCATAGTATTGGTTTCATTATTCTTCATAGTAAAAGAGTGTAATGTACTTTCAGCCCATTATGATGTATACTATCATTGCTGTGGTAGTAATTTCACATATGAGTAATTAACTATGATTGTTATAACTTTAATAGAGAAAATGGAGCCTAGCTAGTTTGGCTACCCTTAGGATCCTGTCAGATGAATAATATATTTATTAGCATTTTAGTTTTCAATGTTTCTTCTCATTTTTTGTCTTACTTGTTCTGTACAGTCTTACGATAGGGTGGGCAGGGACCATGTAATTTTTCAGTTTATAATTGAGGAGCTGAGGCTTTGAGAGAATAATTGAGTTGTCCCAAGTCATGTGGCTTATAGGTAATTAATTAGGTTTATATATATTTTTTTACCCATTATTAAGAATCTCAGTGAACCCAGATTGACTCTCATTGTGGTAAGGAACAGAGAATGAACCTGACTATAACTGCCCTGTCTTCATTTAGCTTTAGCCATTTTATAGTTTCTTGTGGTTGCTCCTATTCCAGTCCTTTGGATGTTGGTCTGAATGTTGTAGATGTCTATTGCATTGATGGTGGTTGCAGTGAACCTCACCTCTGGATATTTGCACACTTGCAAAATCCCTTCCTTTCAACTTGGAGTGAACCTGCAGCTTACTTTAAGCAAAAGAATGTGACAGAATTGAAGCTTTTCCTGGTCTGGACATAAACCTTCAGAAGGCTGTGTAGCTTTTGCATTTGGGTTTTTGGGACACCTGAACCATCGTGTTAGATATTTGGTTACTATCCTAGAGAGACTATGTGGAAGGGAGGCTACATGGAGAGAGAGAGGCCTGGAGATGACATGGAGAGAGAAGCCCAGTCCTGCTACTATTCTAGCTGAGCCCAGTTCCCTCCTGCCAGCTGGAAGCAGTGCTGTGAATGAGTGATCACCGGCAAGATGAGCAGAAAAACTGCCTTGCTGAGCCCAACCCAAATTGCAGAATTATGAGCAAATAAAATGGTGTTTTTTTTTTTTTTTTTTTTTTTTTTTTAGCAGTAGGTTTTGGGGGTGGTTTGTTAAACAGCAATAAGAAAAACAAAAGAAGGGGCACCTCGCTGACTTAGTAGAGTCTGTGACTCTTGATCTTGGGGTTGCAAATTTGAGCCTCACGTTGGGTGCAGAGATTACGTAAAGAAAAGAAAAAAAAAGTGTTCTTGAAAATAAAAGTTTTTGCTAAAGGATGTTTACTTTTCTTGACCTGTTGTGGTGGTGTTGGGCTTTCCCTGGCTTGCCAGTATCAGACAGTGTTAGAGATAATAGTGATAAATAACTTCCCTAACTTAATGACATGGGCCTAGCTGATACTTGGTGATTCTCAGGCAAACCTGCTTTCTATTTGATGAATTCCTAGAGAAATTTCAGGAGATAAGGTTGCTTCCTGTGTTCAGGTCTCTGAGTCCTCTTTGCTGTTGCATGTCCTTCTCCCACTCTCTTTGGTGCTTTTGATTCTTGTTAGAACTGTATTGGATTTGGCCTAGGTCAGCCAAGCAAGACAAGGTTAAATAGCCTTTCTTCCTCCCTTGAACTTGTTTCTGTTCTCCAGAAAAGACTTGGGAGGCCTTTTGGGGCTGAGAGGGGCCAAGACCAGCAGCCACCTTTATTTTTCATCCTGCACATACCCCTTAACTGGAGAGATAATACACAGTGAGATGCTGCTTATGCAGTTTATGTTTCCCTCTCAAACATCAGTTTGTTTCCTATTTATTGCAATATATATTTTCCCCCATAAGTTTCCGTTAGATAAAAGAATCGATCATCTAAAGATGTCTACTTAAACAATTTTTTAAACACTTTTTTTTGGTTAAAATGCTTTTTTGTCTTAAAAACTACATAAAGATAGGTTTAAAGTAATGCAGAGCTTGATTGGACTTCCAGATTAACAGAGTGAGGGCCTCAGAGCACTTGCTCTTCCTCTACAACAGCAAAAACATGGGCAAAAAAATTAAAATCAGAATTTTAATTAATCTGAAAATTAATTTCAGAATTCTGGTAATTAACCGAAGTCAGCAAATGAACTGAAAATCATCTGTCTGAGAGAAAAAAAAAACAACTGAAACCTGGAAGACAGTGGGGTCTGTGACATTTTAGCTTGTGGATGCTTCCATCCTCCCTCCCTCTCCAGCTTGGTGGTATAGCAAAAGCTGGCAGCATTGCCCGCAACTGAGAGAGATCTGACCACTTCTGGAGACCCATTAAAAGTACTGTCCCCAGAGCACAGTTAATATTTTGTCCAAACTTGTGGCTCCCTGGGAGAACTATTCTCAGAGAGTGATTGGCTATTTGATTTGACTCAGAGCTCTGCTCAGTTGGGGGAAGAAAAAGCCCCCAGGGCTTTGCTGAAACAACAGCAATGTTGGCAGCATCTCCACTGCCTGAGGCTTTTTATTTCAGTTGAGGCAAACCAGAGCCTGGCCAGAAATTCAAAAGGAAATCCTGGAGAATTAGCTGACCATAGGGAACTCTGAAAAATCCCATCATATTCCTGGATATCTAAAAGGCTGTGCTATGTTCAAGGGTGTGCACATTTCTAGGAAAGACCTGGAAGAGTGGAGGATCCTCTCTGGTCTTGAGGCTCTACAGAAGGAAGCAGAAGGAGAAGCTAGGCTGTCTCATATGCTGCCTATGGTCTGAAGGTGTGACTTGTCACAAAGATACCTTTGGCAAAGGGTAGAAGACATTCAGGCAAGGCATTTAAGAAAATCTTCTGACTAACCATTGGCTGACCACTAAATTACATGGATATAGGTGTGACACCTAGGAAGCCATGCTTAAAAATAAAAACAAGAACTTAAAAAAATCTAGCAGAAAGCTCCATTGCCACACACTGCAAGGAATAAGAGAGTCCACAGAATTAGTTCATTAAAGTGCTATACAAGTAGCACCCAACAGAAGAACAATAACAGAACAAGTGATCAAAAATCTTGGCAGTGGAGGATTCTGGTGCCAGAGTTGTTAAAATATATTATCTAAGATAACCAGATTTTAACTTAAAAAATTGAGATACATGTAAGAAATGGGAAAATGTCATACATAGGAAAAAAGAAACCCAAAGCAAAAGCCAGTCATTAGAAAAATGTCCTTGTGGGAACCCAGATATGGACTTCATAGACACACACTTTCAGCTGTTATAACTATATTGAACGAACTAAATGAAACCATATCTGAAGAATTAGAGGAAAGTCTGAGAATGGTATCTTACCAAAGAGAGTATCAGTAAACCTAGAAATTACTGAAGAAGAACCATATAGAAATTCTGGAGTTTAAAAGTATGATAACTGAAATGAAAAATTCACTAGAGGATCAGTAGCAGATATGAGCAGAAGAAAGAATTAGTCACCTTAAAGGTAGCTCAATAGAGATTATCCAGTGTGAGGAGTAGAATGACAAAATGAACAGATCTTCAGGAGACACTGTGGGTCACCATACAGTACCACCGTATGCATAATGGGAGGCCCAGAAGGAGAAAAACAAAAGAAAGAGGCAGAAAGAATATATAAAGAATTAATGGCAGAAAACTTTCCAAACTTGCTGAAAAATATTAATCTGCACATGAAAGAAACTCTCCAAACCCAAAGTGATCCACACTTAGACACATCGTAGTTACATTTACAGAAGTGAAAGACAAAGAGAAATCTTGAAAGCAGCAAGAGAAAAGGAACTTGTCATAAAAGGGATCCTCAGTGAGATGAGTAACTGACTTCTTACCGGAAACCATGGAGGCTAGAAGACATTTTCAAAGTGTCGAAAGGAAAAAGAGACTCAATTAGGAATTCTGTGTCTGGCTAACGTCTCCTTCAAAGATGGCAGGAGAAATGGAGACATTAACTAAACCAAGCCAACCAACCACCACCAACAAAAAACAACAAAGCTAATCAAACAAAACAAAAACCTGGAGAATTTGTTGTGCTAGCAGACCTGCCCTACAATAAATAGTAAGGAGTTTCCCCTTTGGGTTGAAATAAAAGGACAGTGAACTGTAATCCACATAAAGTAAACAGCAGTGACAAAGGTAACTGCATAGTAATTATGAAAGACATACATATGAAAAAAAAAGACATACATATGAAAAGACATATAAATACATTTGTCTTTATATATTTTTTTCTCCTGTTTTTTTTTAAATTTTTTTAATTTTTATTTATTTATGATAGTCACACACACACACACACACAGAGAGAGAGAGAGAGAGAGAGAGAGAGAGAGAGAGAGAGGCAGAGACACAGCAGGAGGGAGAAGCAGGCTCCATGCACCGGGAGCCCGACGTGGGATTCGATCCCGGGTCTCCAGGATCGCGCCCTGGGCCAAAGGCAGGCGCTAAACCGCTGCGCCACCCAGGGATCCCCTTTTTCTCCTGTTTTGAAAGACAACTGCCGAAGGCAATAATAACAAAACTATTGACGGGCTTATAATATATAAAGAGGTAGTTTGTTTGACAATAATAGTAAAAAGGGAAAGAAATGGAAGTATATTAGAGGAAAGTTTTAAATTATTATTGAAATGAGGTTAGTGTTAATCCAAATTAGAATGTTTTACGTTAAAATCATGTGTATAATTTCCAGGGCAATCACTAAGAAAATGACTCAAAAAGGATAGTGGAAGAAAGAACAAGGGAATGCAAAAGGCATGCTAGGAAATTTGTTTAACACAAAGGAAGGTGGGAATTGGGAGAGAGATTTACAGAGCTCTAATATAATCTTGTAGAATGGAGGTTATAATGTAACTTCAATGTTAAATAAGATATTTGTAGAATCTTTAAGGAAATGTTACCAACAGAGCATATTGGTTCATCCTTCTATGGGGCTTGATTTTGTGATACTACCACATACTTATCAATAGATTTTTAAAATATGGTACAAGGGAAATGCACTAAAGTGAAGTCAGTGTGAAGTGATTGAATTAACCCTTGGTTCTGAGGTTGCAGCGATGTTTCCTTGGAGATGAAACAGCAATAAATGGAAGTGAGAGATCCCCTTTATTTTGTTCCTGAAAGCTTGGGTATGGAAAATTGTGTCCTCTTCCTTCCTCTAAATGTGGAAATGAAAAGATGAGCAAAGGGCTCCGGAGAGCACAGTAGATGCTGGGAAAAATGCATCTGGAGATAAATGCACATAGGAAAGCACTGTTGAATGGAGAAATGTTCTGGGAAGAGTATTTCAGAAGGCTTGAGAGGTATTTTCTATTTGCATTTTCTGCATATTGTTAATTTTGTTCTCTATGGGTGCACTGCTCAGTAGAGAACCCATCTCATCACAAGGATTGTTCATTGCTGTGTAGAGCTGCCACAATGATAATGTATTACATATGCCTTCAGAAAATAGAACCGATGTTTAGCTTTATGGTATGAAGACAGTTTAATTATATCAAACAATACATGTAATTTCCTTATTATAGGAAAAGTGATGAAATTGAATTTTCTTACTGCCGATTTAAACAATCATTTAAAAATGAAATTCTCAATCTGTTTTCAGTCCCAGCACAGTTGAAAAATATAGCACAGTTGCATCTGTAATGATGGCTCACTCAACTGGGAACATCTCTCTGGGTGAGAATAAGTAATATTTTTAAAGACCTCCAAGTAATTCCAATGTGGCATACCTCCTTTCCATTACAAATAACACATATAAATCATAGATTCCTAGACTCTTAAAGAAATTAGTGCTGCTAAGAGATTACAGTGATTAAAAATGAATCTACTCTTGTGAGACTCTATGGTTTTCTTTTTTCTTTTTTCTTCTCTTTGGTTTTCTTAAGCAAGTTATGTTGAACATTTCTGATACTTTTTTTGTAGTACCTTTCTGAGACATTTTTATTCCTAGTTTTTAAAAAGCATATTAACCATTTTTAAGCTTGCAGGTCAATAGTGTTAACTATATGCACATTGTTGTACAACCGATCTCTAGAATTTTTCATCTTGGAAAACTGAAACTCTATACCCATTGAAGAATAACTCCCTCATTTTTCTCTTCCCCTCAGCTTCTGATACCACCAGTCTACTTTGTTTCTTTGAGTTTGACAACTTTAGGTATCTTATATATGTGAAATCATACAGTATTTGTGTTTTTGTGACTTTTTTCACTTAGGATACTCAGGGTTTATCCATGTTTTAGCATTTGATGGGATTTCTTTCTTTTTTAAGACTGAATAATGTTCCCTTGTATATGTATACCACATTTCTTTATGCATTCATCCATTGATGGATATTTAGGTTGCTTCCACCTCTTGGCTATTGTCGCTAATGCTGCAGTGAACATAAGGGTGCAAGTATCTCTTTAAGATCTTGTTTTCAACATCCTTGGATCTGGATCCAGAAGTATAATTGCTTGATTGTATATATGCTAAGTCTATTTTTAATTTTTGTGAGGAATGTCCATACTGTTTTTTCATAATAGCTACATCATTTTACACTTCCTACAAATAGTATACAGGCATTTCAATTTCTCCACATCCTAGCCAACACTTGTTATTTTCTGTTTGTGTATTTTTGTCCTGTCCTGTCCTTTCCTTTCCTTCCTCCTTCCTTCCCTCCTTTCCTCCCTCCTTTCCTTTTCCTTTTCCTTTTCCTTTTCCTTTTCCTTTTCCTTTTCCTTTTCCTTTCCCTTTCCTTTTCCCTTTTCCTTTTTCTCCCTTCCTTTCCTTTCCTTTTCCCTTTCCCTTTCCCTTTCCCTTCCCCTCCCCTCCCCTCCCTTCCCCTCCCCTCCTCTCCTCTCCTCTGTGGCCATTCTTATCATTCCTAGGTTCTTACTGCTAGTCCTCTTCTGGAATTCATGTGATATCACATGAACATATTGCCACCTTATAAGACACAGTGAAGTTGCTTTTTTTTTTTTCTTTACCTCTAGTTTCTAAAATGATAAACTTGCTTTAAAGGCAAGTTTAGGGATTATTGTCACTGGACAGGCTCTGCTCTTATTCCCAAGAAGTCCATAAATGTTACATCTGTAGATGCATTACTTCAATGTGTAACTAATGTGCTTTTCTGACTCTGTCTGGACATTGGTTGTCTCAATTTCACTTGCCCTGTTGCATCTGCTTGTGAATCTGTCATCCATTCTCCACAGATTTCTTGCCTAAGTGGGGTTGTATTACCAAAAGCTTTGATTCAGTGCTGGTAGACCAGTTACCTTCCAGTGCCCTATATTTGATGATCCTGCTTAGACATTTAATAGGAAGTACAGATTATAGATGGTGTCTGTGATGATGTTCAAGGAAACAGATATAATGCTTATTATAATCCATCTAGTCCTCACAGCTGTGTAAGTTTTTCTTTCTTGTTTTTCTTTTTCTTTTTATTTATTTATATTAGACAGAGAGAGAGAGAGGCAGAGACACAGGCAGAGGGATAAGCAGGCTCCATGCCGGGAGCCCGACGCGGGACTCGATCCCGGGACTCCAGGATCGCGCCCTGGGCCAAAGGCAGGTGTGAAACTGCTGAGCCACCCAGCGATCCCTCTTTTTTCTTTTTAAAGATTTTATTTATTTATTCATGAGAGACACAGAGAGAGGCAGAGACACAGGTAGAGGGAGAAGCAGCAGACTCCCTGAAAGAAGCCTGATGTGGGACTCAATCCCAAATCCCGGGATCACACCCTGAGCCAAAGACGCTCAACCACTGAGCCACCCAGGCATCCCAACAGCTGTGTAAGTTTGAGTGTTTTATATTTTACAGATGTTTAGATTGATTAGGATTCAATGTTGTTTCTAACCTGCCTTTGATGCTTCCAAAGACTATACTGAGCTGTTGTAAGATTGAGGATAATACACATAAATCTTGATGCTGCCACCTGGCTGAATTACACCTTTGTATATGTTTCTTATCCGCTCTGAGTCAGAAATCTCCTCTGCAAAATAGATAGTGATACTTAACCTTTTATCTTAAAAATGTTCACCTTAAAAATAAAATCATCAGTTATTTTACCAGCAAAAATGGGTTTATTTTGGAATATCAGAGAATTACAATCTGGGAGGTACAAGCTATGGCAAAACCATTGGAAAGTCTGGAGAACAGAGGAAAGATAGTTCTTTCATAGAAGGAAGAGGCCTTTGGGATAATGGCTTCTATTAGCTGGATTGTGAGTGTGTCTCATTGGCTCCACTGTTGCTAAGGCAGAAAGAAGCCTTCCTCCTGCTGAAAAAGTGAAATAGAAAGGTCTGCTGTTTTCCTACTGGATTTGCAATTGAAGAGGAATGGTAGGGCTCCATAGCTACCCCCTGCTGATCTCTCAACTTCTTTCTAAATGAGGTTTTCTTTTAATTTTCAAAAAGGACTCATTAGTACTATGGGCTTGTATTTTTAGGAAGTCATAACCAAGGAGGCTATCATGTTAGCATTTCCCTCTTACAGTGAAGGTGAAAAGCATTTTTGTACTCTAGTGGTAACTAAGTGGCCCATATCTGACAGATAGTCTTCTGAGGAGTTTGCTTTTCACAGTTTGTCCATTAATTCACAATATCATTTAAAACAGTAGATCATAAAAATGATGTGTACATCCATTAACATTCTATTTTAACTTAAAACTTATAAATGGACTGCCCTTCAGTTAGCAACAAGGCCTTTTCTTGTAGTGTTGGTTTCCTGATTGGAACAAGTCTTTCATTAATCTACATTCATAACAGATCATTTCCAGTTGGCACATTGTTTCTTTAATGCATATTTAAAATTTAGACAATTGAAAAGCAGTTATTCTCAGTGTGGTTCCCAGACCAGCGGCATCTGCCCCACATGGGTGCAGATTCTTTGGTTTCCCTCCATACCCACTGAATCAGAAACTAAGGGAGTGAGGCTAAGTAATCTGTTTTCACAAGGTCTCCACACTAAAGTTTCAGAACCACCATTCTATATTTTAGATTTCCCTCATTTCTCTATTTCTTTTACACATTTTAACAGCAATGTTTGTAGTGACTTGCCTTTAAATCTTTCCTAAGCTTTTGATTTAGTTTTTGAAGATAGAATACTGTTTATTTTTACTTTCGTGGCTGATCTAATATTTAATTAGATTAGCTAATTACACTAACAATAGAACTCCCCTAATCAGGTTTCGGAACAAGAACTACTGGTGTTGGAAGTACATACGACTCACTCCTGGGAACCAAACTATGAAGGGCACTCCACAGCATAGTCTGTATAGGCTGTGAGTTTTCAGCATACCCTGGGCATCTGCCATTGTGGCTGGGGAGGAAGGGGAGAGTGTGGTTTCCTATAGCAGGTTGGGTAAAGGAAAATTGATCAAGAGAGCTTCTCATATAATATTTTTCTATGTAGGCTTATAGATTTCTCTGATTTGTTTATCTTTTACCTTTTACCCTTTACTCCATGTGCATATTTTAGACTTTTATTGGTTTGTAACAAGTCGTCTTTGCTAGACCTTGGGGCTTGAAATTTGCTTTTGAAAACTCCCACATGTTTTAGGTCAATATTATGGAGAAACCAGAGACCGCACTCAGCGGTTCATCATGAAGATGCCTACTATTGTTGACAACCAAATGGGAAACTGCATAGCAGCTAATACCCGAGGAGCAAACAGATGGATATGTTCTTTCCTAGCCTGATAGTATAGCTTTTCATCCAGCTTAGAGTGCATATTTTAATTTTGGGGAAGCCAGTCATATGTGGGAATGATTCCATTCAACACATCATGATGGCCATTTGTACCAAAGTGCAAGGGAAGTATTTGCTCACCATGGAGATACTTCAGGGATTATATAAACCAATCTGGAATTGGGTCTGGTGAATTGAAAACATTGCTCTTTGGCAACATGCTGGATGGAATTTTGATTGAGTTGCTTTTTTAAAATGTATGCTTTAATTATTTGCTAATCTCAGAAAGGAGCCAAGCCTAAATAGTCTGTCTAAATCAACTATGGATCATCTTGTTACAGCAGTAGTTGGGTCATAGTATGGCTATGAAGTACATTAATAGTAAACTACCTAATGCAAAGAGAATAACTATTGTGTAACGACATCAGGATACTCTACCAGGTGGCCAGTTCCAGTAAAGCTCAGTGCTGGCAGCCCCACGGAAGATGTTCAGATATGGATTTGATATTGGTTAGCATTCGTTGTGCAGTGACACAGCAGTCCAGTAGTTCCACTGAGAAGGTAGTAGCAGCTATAAACTTGATTTTAAGAAGTAATGAATGTTGCTTCCACGGTTAAGATAGAGTGAAGTCTTTGTTAGGATTAGGCACTAAATCCACATATTTGATATGCATAGCATAAATTGAGTCTATTTAAATTCCACTTTGCTGTCTAGAGAAGCATTTATAAAAGTAATGAAAATTTTAGTTTCATACAAACCCAAAGAAAAATGAGAACAAAAAATCACACAGAAAATAATTATTGAATAAATTTTTATTATTTTTATTATTTTTATTACTTTTTATTGAATAAATTTTGAATGGTAACTACAAGGTAGTAATAGATATGTTATATCATGCTGCCATTATACAACATCCCTCTGTAGTGTTATTATCTAGAATTTATAGATGGGAAAAGTGGATTAAGAAAGCTGATGACGGGATCCCTGGGTGGCGCAACGGTTTAGTGCCTGCCTTTGGCTCAGGGCGCGATCCTGGAGACCCGGGATCGAATCCCACATCAGGCTCCCGGTGCATGGAGCCTGCTTCTCCCTCTGCCTATGTCTCTGCCTATCTCTCTCTCTCTCTCTTTCTCTCTCTCTCTCTCTCTCTGTGACTATCATAAATAAATAAAAATTAAAAAAAAAAAGAAAGCTGATGACTTGCCCAAGGTCATTTGACTGGTGAGTGGTGGAGCTGGGATTTGAACTGTGGTCTGATTAATACTAAAGCCCAGGCTTTTTAAATAATACTTTACACCTTAATATCCGGTGCTTTAATATTCCTGGCCTGCTTTCAAAAACTTTTCCTGTCAATTCCAGAGATAACATTCAATAACTTGACAACAGTGACCTTTCTAAACAAATAGTGTTACAGAACCAGATGGCCCAAGATTATATTTTATTTTTCTGGCTCAAAATAAATTGCTTGCTCTAAGACTGATAAAGTCTAAAAAAGACCCTCTGTGTCCCAGGACTTCATCAGGCCACATGGCCAGCCAGTGCCCTTTATCATGAGCCAGTCACAAGTACAGAGCCTTATGTCTTTATACTATAATTTAGATTAGGGCCCTAATGAAAGGGCAAGAAGCTGCTTGGCTAAATGAGATCACTCTGGCCTTCGGTAATGGCAGTGCATTTGGGTAGAGAGATCCTGAGGAATTAAAGACAGAGACAGTAACACTATCTGTCCTATTAAGAGAAGCTCCCAAATTAGGCATCTTTTCTTCTAGTGGGATTCAAATAGAATTTTTCTAATAATTAGAAATCTTAATCTTGATCATTCAAAGTCCAAGTGGAGATCTTTTGACAATCTTAGGCAAATATGTTAGAAAATAAAAATTCTATCCTGGAAATATAAGTTACTGTATCACACATAAACAAAGCCTTCATGAGCTCAATTCTGCTCTTTGAAGTTCGGGTTTAGAGAGACCAGGTTACACAGGACAGGCATAGAAATGTTTCAAGGATGTTTCAAAGAGCCAACTTATAATTGACAATGAAGTAGAGTAACAGAAGAAACAGTGGGCTGGGAGTCAAGAGACCTGTGTTTAAGACTTGGCTTTGCCGTACTCTGTAAGAGTGATTTAAGTTCTCTGGCTCTCAGTCTTCTCATTCGTAAAATGAGGCCAAAATTGTATTACTTGCCTTATTTCATTACAGGGTTGTTCTGAGAACCAAATGAGAGAGCATGTGACGAAGTCATGGTGACGTACAAGTGGATGTTGTGGTTATGGTGGCATCTAGTACATAATGACAGCTGTCCTGAGTGTGAGCAGGACAGACTTGTATTTGGAATTGATCTGCGATTGAGTAGTTTGGTGATTTGGGAATTATAATGTTATCTTGAACAGACCAGAAAACTAGAAAAGATATAGCCAAGGGCTTATCTGTTCCCAAATATTTTAACAAGATAAATAAACCAAAGAATATTAGAATGTTAGTGCTAGAAGGACCCTTAAAGGTCATCTATCTTACCCTCCTTATTTTAAGACAGAGGTCTACCTCCTAATCATATTTTTGTCATTTCTGCCATGTTTATGTGCATACGGAATAACAGTGGTACCAGCATCATTAATTGTAAAGACATAGCTGGAGGTTTTATATTAATAATAGTAGTAATAAAGATGATTGCCCCTAGAATAGAGGAAACTCCGGCTAGATGTAAGGAGAAGATTGTTAGATCTACTGATGCTCTTGCGTGGGCTAGGTTGCCGGCTAGTGGGGGGTATACAGTTCATCCTGTTCCTGCACCTGCTTCTACCATAGAGGATGCTAGAATAGGAGAAAAGATGGGGGGAGCAGTCAGAAACTTATGTTATTTATTCGGGGGAATGCCATGTCTGGGGTGCCAATTATTAGTGGAACCAGTCAATTTCCAAATCCTCCAATTATAATGGGTATAACCATAAAGAAAATTATTATGAAAGTATGGGCAGTTACAATTACATTGTAAATCTGGTCATCTCCTAATAAGGTACCAGGTTAGCCTAGTTCGGCTCGAATTAGGAGGCTTAAGGCAATGCCTACTATACCGGCTCATGCTCCAAATAGTAAATATAAAGTACCAATGTCTTTGTGGTTAGTGGAAAATAATCATCGGTTAATGAACATAGGTAAAATGGCTGATAAAACCATCTCGCAATCTTGATACAGTTTTCTAAAAATGTAAAGCCAGAGAAGAATTCTGCTTGGAGGTAGTATCATGTTGTGAAAAGAGCCTGGGCTTTGTTGTCAAAAGTTAAGATGGAATCTTGATTCTGTCATTTACTAGTTTTGGGACAGTGGGAAATGTACTTAGTGTTTGGCATGGTGTACCTACTTTACTTCTTTACCTACCGTGAAAGCCGTGTCTATATCTATACCTTAGCCATTTTCACATGTGGTTCTTGGGATCTGAGATGAGCTGGCTTTTTGTATCAGTTATACTAATGATTCTTGATCTTTTCTCCCTGTCTCCAACAAATTGTGATCCTTAAGATTGCAAGGAGTTATGGCAAATCAGAATCATGAGGTTGTTATCAGGTATAGTTAGAAAAAGTTTCCCTTTGATGCTAGTTTAGGGACTTACATATGGAGCTATTTTTTAAAAAACTATAATTGTGTTGGGCCATTTGTCAAATTGTTGTCTTACATTATTGAGTTTCAATTTATTTGCGTTGGTTTTGCCTATATTAGGGGTTACATGTGTTTAAAATGCATTGGCAAGCCAAATGGGCAGGTTTTTCAATATGAAATTGTAAAATACTATGAAGTATACTCCATCATAGTGAGAAGGTCTCTTCTAAAGAAAATAGCAGAAAATAATGTTTTATCCCTGAAAACTCAGTAAGAGCAAACGCGGAGGATATTTGCAGTCCTAATCAAGAGTAATGACCTTTGTGTACTTTTATAAGCACAATGTTAAGAGATTATTCTATAGTTTATATATTGATGATAATAGGTTTGTTTTTCTTTGACTTGTTAAGAATATGCTTTTAATTCTTACTTGATATCCTGGGATACGCAGGTTGATCCTTAACTCTGAAAAGGGAAAATTCAAAACCAATTGCTTATTGCTTCTAGATTATTTTTTTTATTTAAGATTATTTGTTTATTTGGCGGAGATATAGAGAGAGCCAGAGAGCGCTAACAGGGGGAGGAGCAGAGGGAAGAGGGGAGAAGCAGACATCCCCTGTGCAGAGAACCCTATGCGGAGCTTGATCCCAGGACCCTGGGATGTGACCTGAACTGAAGGCAGATGCTTAATTGACTGAGCCACCCAGGTGCCCCTGCTTCTAGATTCTATGGGACTGGACTGGAGAAAGGAAGCTCGGTAAATAAAGGGAATGATAAACCAGAAGCCCATGATTCAGTGTGAATTTTCTGTCACTTATCAGCATTTCAACTATGGACCGTGTTTCTCTTTCTCTCTCTTAATTAATTAAATAAACGGACAGAATTTCTTCCTTGATCCCCTGTGACATAATTTCATTGTAACCAGTAGTGTGTGGGCTCTCATGAAGTTGGATTTTCTTAATATGAATTTGTGTGGAGAGGCATTACCTCTGTCGAAATTTTGGCTATATTAATTAGAGAACGGATATTAACAAAAAAACTGGCAGTTAATTTTTGGGAATATTAAATTGGTGAAAAGGGATACAAATGTGTAGCTTTACATTTCCTCAACCTGTTTTTACATTGCCCTTCAGAATGTTTAGTATTTTGTAATGAAATTATGCTTTTGGGCAAAAGGAAAACAATCGGGCAAAAATATGAGAAATGTTTTCGGTTGTCCAAGGCTAATGTTGATTTAAATAGGTCTGGGTCTTCATGGTTGACAGCTACAGATAATTAGCTTTTTTTTCCTTAACAAAGAAAGCAAATGGAGCTGCAAGACATTCATTGCCTTCTCTGTCATCATAATAATAATGTATGTATTTAACTTCTCCAGTTCCTTAAATTGATTTAGTGCTAAGCTGCCTACATTACATGTAATAGGAGTGACAGGTGGAAGCTGCAGCACATATTTGCGTGGCAAACGCGAGCAGTGATTGACAGCAAAGTTCCTCTCTACAAGAAATAGCAGTGTTTGGAGCTCAAAAAGGGCCAGATACATAATTCTTAAAATTGTCGAGCAGATTCACCAAATGAATTTTAAAAAGTGATTGCCACTTGGTGCATTCGAGTGTTTATGCTCGTGGCTTTGGGTCAGGGACACAGAATTTCACCTGATTGATGAATAGAAGGGAATTCTTATTAAGCACATTAATATTTGCGTAATTTAAGATTGATACTTCCAAATTGTAGATCACATTACGACTTTGTACACAGTAGCTGAAAATCTCCCTTCAGCTGTAACTGATTCACCTTATTTGGAAAAGCCAAATAATACATCAATTCAAATGAGAATTTGAAGACTAGAAATGAGGTGTCGATCCTTAAGTGAAAAATACCCGTTTTCATATCTCTGAAGTTTTATCTCTGGAAAGGTATTCCTAAAAGGCTTGATGGTTTCTTTTGGTCAGAGAGTGGCAAAGTGCAATCGTCTTTCAAAAGTGCTCAAAATACCCTGCATTTCCTTTGTTTCTGTGACACATGCCCAACAGCTATGGTTGAAAAGACTCTTGGTGATTGCTGTTGAATAATGCTCTGTGATGAGCTCCGAATGCTGGTCTTCATATCATACCAGGGAAATGCTTTTTCTTTTGGTGACACCTCCTTCTGTGTCTGTGGGGTGGAAGGGGGAGCCCTACATGTCCTTGTACATTGGCAGCCTCTACTGGCCGTTGCAAAGAGCAGCACTGACCTCTGTTTTTTTTTTCACTGGAGCCTGGATTTGATTTTATTTGGGCTCAGCTCTCACTTCCTTGGTCCTAACTCTCTTTGTTATCCCCTTTTAAAGACTACTTTATCTGTTGGATATTGATTTATAGCTATTAAGTAGCTATTAAGCTACTAGTCTAATGTCTTTGCCAATTAACTAATATAGATGAATAGAATTCATTAGAATCTTGGGAGAAGTTAAAAATGTAACCTTGCCCTGAGAAATAATTTCTGTCTAAGAGGTAGGATAGATTTAATCTTTTTATAGATTTTAAAATACTTTCTTAGTTGCATACCTTTGGGCATTTGCTTGTGATTGGCAAATAACCTCAATCCCCTGAAAGAAAGACTTGACTCAATGATAGATTTAATTAAACAGGTATTTATTAATTCTTTAGAATTAGGTGTACCAACTATCTTAGAGGTTTCTAGAAAGTGGGTTTAAACTCTTACTGGGCTTTATGAATATGGGTACCTCTGGGGGTTGGTAGATGGTCTAGATTTTTTAAGTATACACAATTAAAAATATCTGTAAATAAGATATTCCGTGGCAGTAAACCTTGGGTTGTTTTGGTTTGAGGAGTTGAGACTCATGTAATATTTGAACTAATACCTTTGTGTTTGGGCATCATTTGGCCACAGTAGTTAATTTCCATGACAAAATAGATCCATCTGTTGACATTTCAATTTTAGCAGTGGCTCTACTGGTCTCCTAGTTATCTTTGAGTCTCTTGGCATTTTCAAACAAGACACCTAGTTGAATCTTTTGTACAGTTCCATGAATGATGACTTTCATTCCTATTGTTTCTACTATCCCCGGATTATAATAAGGCAGGACTAGTTACATCTCCTTGCTTCCTTGAATTAGAAATTCAAGGGACGCCTGGGTGGCTTAGCCGTTGAGCATCTGCCTTTGGCTCGGGCGTGATCCTAGAGTTCTGGGATGGAGTCCCACATGGGGCTCCCTGCATGGAGCCTGCTTCTCCCTCTGCCTGTGTCTCTGCCTCCCTCTCTCTGTGTCTCTCATTAATAAATAAATAAAATCTTAAAAAAAAAGAATTAGAAATTCAACCCATATAACATTACCATATGTGTTTGGCTAAAACATTGCTTATATCAAATCAGACTTTATTTTATTTTTTTAAGTGGGCTCCATGCCCAACGTAGGGCTCTAACCCACAACCCTGAGATTAAGAGTCACATGCTCTTTTGACTGAGCTAGCCAGGTGCCCCTCACATCACACTTAAGAAAAAAAAGATTTATTGTTTTCTTGAATAGAGGAGCTGAGTTGTATAGAGGATAGAAAAAAGAAAAGTGGGCTTTTTTTTTTTTTTTTTTTTTTGCCCTGACCCTGGCTCTGGCTGTATGATCTTAAGCATAAAAATACTTTGCTAGGCCTCTGTTTCTCCATTCAATTAAATCATTTGTTGAGAAGATTGGTTGAGATAATGAACGTGAAATTGCCATTACTTTCACTGTGACAGGGTAAAAAGACCAAATTCCTAAATCTAGAATTTCTTCCCAAATAGCTCCATTTCTATACTCTGCCTGGCATGTCATAGGTGTTCTTGGATAATTGAATCCTATCTTTCCCAGCCTTATCTTGTACTTCTCTCTAATCTTCCAATTCAGGTAAGTAGTCTCTACTTTCTCCACTGAAAATGTTGTTCACATAGTTCAAGCTCTGTCTGTCTCACGCTCTGTCATTTTTTTTCAAACTCTTTGTTCAGGAATGGTCAGGTCTCTCACATCTCATTCTATCCACTTTGCTTTCTTTTCAGCCATAGCGATCTTTACTACTCATCACCCTACTTTGGTATATTTAATATCTTAATTATTAATAAAAGTGTCCTGTGTGTCTGCCTTTTCTTACCCCATGTATTATAAGCTTCTGGAATATGGGAATAATAGCTTTGATTTTATAGTACTCTTTAAGGCTATTATTTTTTAAAGATTTTTATTTATTGAGAGAGAGAAAGAGGATGAGCAGGGGGTAGGAGCAGAGGGGGAGAGAGAAGCAGACTCCCTGCCAAGTAGGGAGCCCAAAGTGAGTCTTTTTTTTTTTTTTTAAGATTATATTTATTTATTCATGAGAGAGTAAAACAGGGACACACAGAAGCAGAGACACAGGCAGAGGGAGAAGCAGGCTCTGTGCGGGGAACCTAATGTGGGACTTGATCCCAGGACCATGGGATCATGCCCTGAGCCAAAGGCAGATGCTCAACCACTGAACCACTCAGGCATCCCCTCGTTTTTGTTTTTTTGTTTTTTGTTTTTTTTAATACTTTGTTTAGCTCAGTGTGAGTCTTAATCCCAAGACCCTGGGATCATGAACTGAGCCAAAGGTAGACACTTTACCAACTGAGCCACTCAGGCACCCCTCTTTAAGGATATTTTAATGTGACTTGTAATATATCCAAGTTGACATATTGATAAGTAATGGTTTACATTGTATTTGCTGGGATATAAAAGTTTAGAACAAGGATTGGCAGTTGTTAGACATGGAATACGTGATTCTGACAGACCACTGATACTCTGATTTATAGGGTAAAGTCTGGAGAGACTGCAGGGCTTTGGGGAAGATCTCCCTCTGGAAAAGAGTGACCTACATGTTATTATCAGTTAAAGAGTCTTCTACTTTAATAAAGCATCCTTTAAAATATAGATACCTTAGTAAGCAGATCCTCATATTGTAGTATAGTTTCCTTGTGAGTATAAATGAAATAAAAGGGTATAGAAATTGTAGGATTGAGGGAGAGACTGGCTTTTCCACTGATACCCTTTTTGATTTTTTTTTTGGTTTGTCTTTTTTTTTTTTTTTGCATTGACATTTTTTATATATTCAAATCAAAGTGCCATTCTTTCTTGGATAGGTAAGTTAGTTATTAGAAATTTCTACCAATGTGCATCTTCAGTATATGTTTGCTATATTTTTTAACTGGCTTTATGGATGTGCAGTTTGCATTCAATATAATTCCCCAACTAAAGTGTACAGTTTGATGAGTTTTGGCAATTGTATTCAGTCCTATAACCACTGTCACAATCAAGAAACACGACATTTTCATCACTGCAAAAAACTTGTTCCTTTTCTTTTGTAATTGATCCTCTACTCCATCCCCTGGCCTCTGGTGACCACAGATATGTGTTATGTCCATTATTGTCTTGCCTTTTCTAGGATTTCCTATACATGGAATCACGTAGTATATAGGTTCTGTACTGCCTTTAGATTGTACCTAAATTTATATTGTACATGAAGCATGCAGTTTATATCTTTTCATTCCTGAGTGGTGTTTCACTGTGTAGCTCTACCACACTTTTTTTTTCATTCTGTTCACTAATTGATGGGTATTTGGATTGTCTGTGGTTTCTGGCTATTTGGAAGAAAGCTGTTATGTATGTTTAGTACAAGTGTTTTGGCATATGTTTTATTTCACTCAGGTAAGTGACTAATTGACTGTGGAGTCATATGATAAGGGTATGTTTAATTTTTAAGTAGTTGGTAGTCTGTTTTCCAACATAGCTGTGCCATTTTGCATCCCTGTTGATTGGATGTAAGTGTTCCAGCTGTTCTGTGTCCTTGCAGCACGTGGGATTGACAGTGCTTTTAATTTTAGCTATCATTCCATGACTAAGTAGCGGTAACTCATTGTAGTTTTAATTTGTATTTCTCTAAAATGACTAATGATGTTGAGCTTCTTGTCATGTGCTTATTGGTCACTTGAATATTGTTTTTGTTAATGTCCAAACCATTTACCTATTTTTTAAAAATCATATTTTTTATCTCCTTCTTATTTATTTCTTTTCAGATATTTAGATATCCTGGGTATAAATCCTTTATCAGAATTATGCTTTGCAAACTTTTTCCCCACATCTGTGGGTTTGCACTTTTGTTTTCTTAAATTTGTCCTTTCAAAGAACAAAAGTCTCATAAGGATAAAGTTTATCACTTTTCTTCTTGGGGTTTTTTTTTTGTGTGTGTGGAAGATGAAAAATTTTTGTCTAACAATGTCACTTAAATTGTCTCATGTTATCTTCTAGGAGTTTGTAATCTTCTTTTAGAGCTATAATACCTTTTGAGTTAATTTTTATATATGGTGTGAGATAAGTTTCATATCTTTCCATATGAATATCCAGTTTTACCCCCACCATTTGTTGAAAAGACTATAATTTCTTCATTGAGTTACCTTGACAGCTTTATTGAAAACCAATTGACCATGTAAGTATGGGTGTATTTCTGTTCCAGTTTTATTTTAAGATTCATTATTTATTTGAGAGACAGAGTGTGTGCAAGCAAGAGGGAGGTTGTGGCAGGAGAGGAAGAGAGAGACTCTCTCTTTTTTTTAAATTTTATTTTAAAGATTGTATTTATTTATTTATTTATTCATTTATTTATTTATTTATTTATTTATTTATTTATTTGAGACAGAGAGAGAGAGAGAGAGAGAGAGAGATACAAGCAGAGGGAGAAGCAGGCTCCATGCAGAGAGCCTGATGTGGGACTCGATCCTGGGGAGTCCAGGATCACGCCCTGGGCCAAAGGCAGGCGCTAAACCTCTGAGCCACTCAGGGATCTTGAGAGAGAGACTTTCAAGGAGATCCCATGTTGAGTGTAGAACCCTATATGGGGCTTGATCTCATGACCCTGAGATCATGACCTAAGCCAAAATCAAGAGTCGGACTCTTAACCAACTGTGCCACCCGTGTGCCCCACCAGTTTTTTAAATTACTATCTTTATGTTAGTACCCTACTTTCTTGATTACTGTAGCCTTACATAGTCTTAAAATTAGGTAATCTATAATTTCTTCCACCTTGTCTTGCATTTTAAAGTTATTGTGGTTATTTTTACATCCTTTGCATTTGCATATTTTGCTTGTCAAAATCCACAAAAAAACCCCCTAAATTTTCATTGCAATTGTGTTGACTCTATAAATCAGCTTCACAAAAATTCATATTTTAGTTATATTGGGTATTATGATCATAAACATATATCTATTTATTTAGGTCTTCTTTAATTTCTCTTCCTTATGTTTCCAATTTCTTTCATATAGTTTTTGTTAAGTTTACCACCAGCTATATCATATGTTTGATACTATTGTAAATAATTTATGCTGTCAATTTCAATAGTATTGAAATACAGTGTGGCTAGTATGAAAATATATTTGACTTTTTTTTATATGTTGACCTTATAACCTTGTAATGTTACTAAATGTACTTATTCCTAACAGCTTTTTTAAAAAAATACCTTAGGATTTTCTGCATAAATAATCATGATGTCTGCAAATAAAGATGGTTTTACTTCCTCTTTTCTGATTTGTCTGCCCTTTATTCATCTTTCTTGCCTTATTGCATTGATTAGGACCTACAGTATTGGATCAAAACATTAAGAGAGGATATCCTGGTCCTCTTCCTGATCTTAGAATAAAACTTTGTCTTTCACCATTAAGTATACCGTTAGCTGTAGCTTCTTTGTAGATGCCCTTTCTTAGGTTGAGGAAGTTCATTTTTACTACCGGTTTGCTGGGATTTTTTATTTATGAGTGAGTGTTAAATCGAGATGATCCTATGCTTTTTCTCTTAGTCTGTTAACTTGGTAAATTACCGCGATTGATATTCTAATGATAAAGCAATTTTGAATTCTGGAATGTCTTGTTTTGCCATGATTCATTGCATTTTTTTTTTTTACATGTCACTAGTTTGATTTGTTAACATTTTGTTACAGGTATTTTTGCATCTATTTTTCTGAGGAATATTGGTAGTAAAATTTTCTTGTTTTTGTCATTTAAAAAACATCAAGGTAATCTTGCCTCATAAAATGAGTTAGGGAATGTTTCCTTATCTCTTATTTTTGCCTTAGAATTTGGGAAATACTGATATTCACTTTGTTATTCTGATGACCTAACTCTTGAAATAAGAAATATTTAATGTAGGGGCACCTGGGTGGCTTGGTGGTTGAGCATCTGCCTTTGGCTCAGGTCCTGATCCCGGGGTCCTGGGATCAAGTTCTACATTGGGCTCCCTGCAGGGAACCTGTTTCTCTCTCTGCCAGTGTTTCTGCCCCTCTCTCCCTGTTTCTCATGAATTAAAAAAAAAAAAAAATTAATGTAGGATAAAGGGCATGTTCTTCCTTTCAGATATTCTCCAAATGGTTATTTGCAGCTAAAACCAAAATAGCAGTATGTTCATACAGGTGTTTGTAAAACTTGATGTGCAAATTAAAAATTTAATAACTTTGGATATGATTTTAATATTCCTAAACAATATATATGAGATATTATAGTGTATTTCACAGAGATGTTAATACTTCCATTTATTTTTGTTTATAAAATATTTTGGAAAATCCCTTGTAGATTCTCATTAAGTCATGCTTTGTTTATATTTCAGCTCCTTAACAGACTTGTCAGTGGTAATTGTTATGTTACAGTGTGAATTGTAAAAAAAAAAAAACCAAAACTTTGATCTAGTAGAATATTGTTCTAATTGTACTTCAGCAAGAACCTATTCCTTGAAAGTGCAGTAGTTCTTAAGTCATACCTTTTCAGATGAGGAAACTGGTAGATATATTCTAGTTATTTAGTCATCACTTTTATTGACTTTGCTGAATGGCTTTTTCCATGTTGGTGTTAAAACTATTCTGTCTTCATCCAAAGCATGTTCTTTGAACTTTAGGATCAGAATGACAAATGCTTTTATTGAATAACACAGTATCTGTTAAAATTGTTTCCAAGGGTTGAGAAATTAAATTGAGTGAATGAAAATGACGAACTAGAATGTTTAATAAAGAAACACAAAACTCAATTTATGTTTTCATGCCATGGAAATAGTTTGTTCTTCTCTTCTATGGACTTTCAAGAATACCAAAATATGAACTTTGCTATAAGATTTAAAGACATTTGCTACATATGTCAGACTGTAAGTACCCTTAAACCCCACTTAGGAGAAACTTTATGCCCTGTAAATCACCTAGCATATTCTTGATTTTGTAAATATTTACAGTGTTCCATAGAATAATGAGATTTTAAAACTACCAGAAAAGTCTAAATTATATGAAGTAGAATTTCATAAGGTGCTTAAATAGATCCTTTTTTATGTTTCCTCTCATAACAATCATGAACTTGAAATTTCTCTCCTGTATAAATTTTCTAAATGCTTACCTTGTAATAATACCACCTACGTGATGATTTAAGATATAAGAATCAGTAGCTATAAACTAAATCATTAAGCCTATTGTTGATAACTTTGCATGATTATATTTTATGCAGTATCTCGCCTCATGAGTTGTATTTACATTTATTTACTGTAGGGAGTGACATAAGTGAAGTTACAAATGACTCTGTTAAAGGCAGCAGTGAGACTATCACTATAACATATTTAAATGGATATTAGTGAAAGCAAGAAAATAAAAAAATGGTAAGTCTCAGGGATGGATGTCAGAATTCACTGGAAAATGTCGGATTTTGTAGATTACAATGATCTGTCATTGTACAAGAGAAATCATTTTGTTGGAACCATTAACTACATTTCACTGCATCAGAGTGAGAATACAGTAGAAGCATTGGAAGGCATTTGTAGTTCTCTGTTGCACGTATAGTAAAAATAAGTTGCTGGTTAGGAAGTTGATTGGTTAAGGGATACCTAAGTATCTTCATTTCTCCCTAGTAGAAACAGGAGTTTGTATATTTGGAAATGGCAACAAAATGGTGAGCAGCCTCTTGGACCTCTTTTGGGTAGTGGACTAGCTCCTGATATATTGTAATATAATTAGTGATGTACTGTTTGAGGGCTTTTTTTTTTTTTTTTTTTTTGCCTCTAATAATCCTCTTAAACTTGGGAGGATGAGAGGTAAGGTACTAGCTCTGTGAAATCCTGCTAGAGAGTATAACCATGTTACATATCATTTGCACGTATCACTTAAAATTTTTAAAATATATTTTTTGATTCTGGTTGCATTTTGGTCAGCTTTTTGCATCCAAATGAAAAACCGTGTCTTCACAATTGAGGAAGATCCAGTAAGGGTGCCAGCTTTATGGCTTTAAGTTCTTTATTCTCAAAATTTAATCAGTAGGCTCTCTTCCTGGAACTTCCCAGGTGTGTTTTTCACTTTTCACAGATGTGATTGGGTTAGAAATCATTCCTGTTTATCTGAATGAGAACCCTTTGGTAACATGCCTTTGATTCTAAGATAAGTGGATGAAATGTGTTGCATAAATCATGTCACAGCAAACAATTGTCACCTGGCACTAGAGCTTGATGAAATTTAAAAATGTTGGCGTATTGCCTGCAGTGTTCAGTTACAGTTCTATAGAAAGTCTGTCTGTACAGATGAAGCAGTCTTGGTAATGCAAGATTCATCTCTCAGGTGATAGGGCTTGTATGAGTTTATTGCAGGGATCCCTGCTTTGAGCTCCCAAGGTGTACTTAGTGAGGCTTTGTTTTAATTTCTCCTTGCTTCTGGCACATTTATAAGAAAATGGAACAGACCTTCAGCTTGCAAAACCCTTAGTATTTATTTAGTCCAGCATCTATTGCAGGACAGGAATGTTTTCAAAATTATTCCTAAAAGATAGTAGCCCAAATTTGGGCCTTAAGATACTGCTGTTATTGTAGTGGTTGATTCCCTGACGAACCTCATCTTCACCTGGACTTGTTACCAAACATTCTGCATCCATCATCACATATTGTCTGTTTACCAATACCTAGCCTTTCCTTAAAGAATGCTAAAGATCTACTCAGCATGTGCAGAAAAAGGATAACGAATCTGTGCTCTTTGACTCTAGAAGAAACTATAGCTACAGGGCTTTTACTTCATACTGGGCAAAATTTTCTCTCTAAATACCATCCACATTTGGTTTTGCCATTCCCAGATTTGAAAACTTCTGTCACTTATAGGAAAACTAAGTTTTTTTGATGTCTTTGGACTTCAAACAAATACATGTACACTTAAAAAAAAAAAAAAGAAAAAAGCCCATCTCCCATCCCCATTACACTGTTTCCCATCTCCCATCCCCATTACATTCTCTCTCCATAGATAACAATTTTCATGTTTTTTTAATCTAAATCCCATTCTTTGAATATGTCTTGTTAAACACTTAGGTTTATTGTATATGCACGCAAACACTGGGTACGCATGCATTTTAACTCTGCATTACTGGTTATGCTCTAGACATTATTTAGTTGGTCTTCACTGTTTTAAAGATCTGCATGTCATTAGGTGTACATCTTGGTTTCTTCTAACTACTGCCTGGTATTCTGTAGAACATATCTGCTTCATTTTATTTATCTTTTGTGTTGGACAACTCGATTACAGGGCCTTTTCATAATTGACTCCATGTTTTGGGGCTATCTCTTGTACTCCACACAATTTAAATTCCAGCTACATCAATCACTGTTATATGAAGACAGTATACTTTTTATATTTCTGTGGTTTTGTGCATATTTACAGTCTTTTAATGACCACTTCCTTACTCTGCAGGACTCAACTCCTAGCTTTTCCTTGGTGAAGATCTGAAGACTTCAGCATTTTTTTCATCTTAGCTATGTAGAAGTCTGTATTTCTGCCTAAAAGTCTATCCCCCACCCTCCCCCCTGGAATTTTTGAAGGCAGGTACCAAATTTTAAGTATTTTTGTATCCTTTGCTTTAGTGTGGTGAATCGCTTATATTTGGCAAGCAATAAAACCCTTACTGAATAAATGAAGTGTGTGTAGGTTCTCTAAAGTGAAATACTGCCAATATGAGCACATGATTCTCATACGTAAGGATAGGTTAGAATACAAGTACTAAAGTAGTATTAGGGAGAGGACTGTTCAGGAGGCTGAATCTTAAAATGAGTTGAGGCTTCTGAAGATGCTAAGGACCACAACATGTTATGTTCAAACCATGAAGTTAAAAGCAAGAAAAAGCATAAATTGCTGCTTGGGACAGATGGTGTAATACTGGATATTGGAACAGAGGCAGATTTGGGGAACTCCTGGGTTGGTTTCCACTTCTCTATTGAAAGAAAATGCTATTCAAATTCAGTGAAGGAGACTAATGATGGTAGCAGGAGGATTCAAATTCAAGGAAGTTGGGACACTGGGGAGGAAACACTTTGATGCTTTCTACCAGTTAATGCCTCAGGATTGAGTGGCCTGCAGAAATGAATGGTTCAGTCATCTTTCAACAGTTATGATCAGTGCCAGAGGTGCCAAAAGACTATCATGTAGATACTGTTTTTATTTGCAAATAAGAAGGGTAAAAGTAGAATTCTGCAACTGTAAGATTATGGGTTTCATATCTATCCTTGGGACAATTCTTTACTTGATTATTAAACACTTTGGTGAAGACTTATGTAGAAAGAGGCAATCCTCTGGAGATCACGTGGGTTGACTTGGAATGTGTTATGTTAAGCTTGTGTAGCTTTTTTACTGTCTAGGTGGAGTAAGTTGATTTTGCAAGGCTTCAGACAGTGTCTTGTGATAGTGTTTAGGAGGTAGG
The DNA here is from genome assembly GCF_905146905.1 of Nyctereutes procyonoides. NCBI lineage: Eukaryota > Metazoa > Chordata > Mammalia > Carnivora > Canidae > Nyctereutes > Nyctereutes procyonoides. The sequence continues at coordinate 58,465,071 of NW_026575146.1, read as the reverse complement.
TCAAATTAGGGGCTGTTTTATGAGGACAGGCAGATTCATAGATGGTTGAAAAAATTTGATGAATGGATTGATGTCAGCTAGGAGAGAGGTATTTCTAGTGCCATGATATGGCTGTTTCTTTCACTTTGTCCTATTAATCATTTTTATCACCAATTTCAATGAAATGGTTCCATCACATTTGCATATCACATAAAGCTGGGAGTGAAAGCTAATACTTTGGGTGAGGGAATCAGGACTGAAAAAAAGCTTGGCCATCTGAAATGACTAGCTGAAACTGAAATGGCCTATAACAGTGTTTAATGTAAAACTCTGCATGTGGGTTTGTCAAATTATCACGAGTCGAGAATTTTAAGAGCATTTCATATGAAGAAGACCTGAGAATTTGTGATATAACCATTACTGCCATGTTCCAGGTATATAGACTTGTTTTAATACAAGTGCAGTGTCTGGAATGGAGAAGGTACAGTCTCTGCTGGTGAGAAAATACCATTATATTCATTTATAGCTTACAGGTTTTAGGAAGTATCTGGCTGCTTTGTCGTAAAAGGACTGTTTCAAAGAATCAGCATGGTTTCCTTATTAAAACTTAACATTTGTGTCTATGTGTGTAGAGTGAGGAATCATCAGAATAATAGGTATTTTCAAATATTTAAAAGCCAAAATAAGAGTTTGCCTGAGTTCCATATTTGTTTAGCTTTTAAAAGAAAGTGGCTAGTACCTACTGTGGGGCTGGAAATTGTGCCAGGCATCCGAGATAGAGAAGTGACTTGGAACAGAAAGTGACCTCATATTTACACTCTGCATCACTGACAGTCTGGGGGAAAAGTCGGACATTAACTAAATGGTGACACAAGGAAATGTAAATTGCAGCTATGTATGGTTACAGCAATGAGGTAGAGGTGCTGACACCCTGAGCGTGTGTAGTCAGGACACTTGCTTTGGTCAGTAAGCTTGCTGCTTGCTTGAGGAAGTGAGGCTGGAGGTGAGAAAGCATGTACATGAGCCAGATGAAAGGACGATCGGGATCCAGAACAAAGGAGCCTGTCCAGTGCACAGAGAATACACCCCAAACCAGAAAGTGAAGAAAGGTTCCAGGCACTCAGCCTTTGAAGACTGGTAAGAAGTTTATTCTGTGTCTAGAAACAGTGAAAAGCATTTGCTAGTGTTTTCTAGAAGACTGATTTAAATTTGGGATGGCACCTGTGGCTGCCGTGTGGGGAGTTGACAGGCTTGCGGCCAGAGAGGATGTGATAAACCACCTGAGGAAGGATTGCAGACCATGGATGTGGAGTTGTGCTGCAGGAATCGGGAATCAGGAGCTGCCCTAGAAAGGGAGTCCAGCTGTGGGGTTGGGGTGGGGTGGGGAGCGCACTCCATTTGGGGATAGAAGGTGTGGGTACACATCCCGGTTTTGCCACTTGCTAGTTTGGTGGCCTGTCCCTGACGTAACTGCAACTTTTTGCTTACAGGTCATGTCAGGATTAGATGATTCTTGTGAATGACTTACAAACTGTGAAGTGTTACATAAAATGGAAGAATCGAGAAAAAAAAAATAACAATGGCCATTGTCGGACTGGGAGATCTAGTAATGGAATGGAGGATTTTTTTTTTTTTTTGAAGATTTTATTTATTTATTCGTGAGAGACACAGAGAGAGGCAGAGACACAGGTAGAGGGAGAAAAGCAGGCTCCCACAGGGAGCCTGATGCAGAACTTGATCCCAGGACCCCGGGATCACGACCTGAGCCGAAGGCAGATGCTCAACCACTGAGCCACCCAGGTGTCCCTGGAATGGAGTTTCTTAAGTGTTTCCTAGTCTAACTATTTGGAAGTATTTAGGATTTTCATCATTGTTGGGACGCCTGGCTTCTGACTTGATTTCCACTCAGGTCATGATCTCAGGGTTGTGAGATGGGACTCTGTGCTCAGTAGGGAGTCTGTTGGAGAGTCTGTCTCTCTGCCCCTCCCCCTACTCATTCTCACACACTCTCTCTCTCTCAAATAAATCTTTAAAGAAAATATTTTTATCATTGTAACTTCAGATCCCTGTTCCTCTTCCCAGTTGTCTTGGGGCATTCCCTAACAGGCACAGTCTGAAAATTTATAATGACTCCATACTTTTCAACTTTCTGGTAGCAGTCAAGTTGCTTGGTGTGATTTTTAGATCAGATATACATGAGATGTTTTTGTCATGTGTGACCTCAAAAGCAAGAAGTGGCTTAAATGAATCTTGTGGCAAAACCCTAAAGCAAAAACTTAGAAAGCATAAAAATTTTTCAAAGATATCTTTTGGTAAGGTAGTGCTTTCATATCTTAAATTATACTCAAGTCCACAGACATACACGTATATTTCCGCCCTGGAGTGTTGCCTGTGTATACGTGTGTGTGTGTGTGTGTGTGTGTGTGTCCATGTCCATGCAAAATACACAAAAGATCTTGTGAATGGAAATATACTGTTCATTTTTGAAGTGCTTCAGTTGAAAACCCACAATAAAATCAGGGTAAAATATGTAGCTATTTTTTAGACAGCTAGGCAGGGAATAATATTTCTAATAACTCATCAAAGGGAGTATGCTTTGGTTGCATGTTATTTATTCATGTTATTTATGCACGCAAAGTCTACTTGAGAAATATTTAATGAATACCTAAAATCTTAGTTTATATGCATCGCTCTCACCGGCATTTTTATTAAGGTTATTTACATATGTTACCACTAATCTCAGAAATCTGTGTCTTGGTAAAATATGACATGCCTTTGTGCAGTAAACTAAGGCAAAAGGCCAGGATGCGAATATAACTTAAAATTTTAAACTTATGCAATCTTCTGACAACTTCAGCTGTAGCATTCTACACATTTAATCAAGTGTTAAATGTTACTGTCTTTGAGTATTCTGTTGCTTTGATGGTTATAAGAATTACTCAATTCTAAATATATTACCAGTAGCGTACTATTCTTGCATGTTTCTTATGAGTTGAGAAGTTCGTGTGTAAGAGAGGGAAATGCTGTTCATTTTATTTAACACATTTTCTTTAGGGAACTAGGAATAATTGCTGAAAACCAACTGCATTTTAGAGGTGTTGAACTTTGAAAGTTGCTTCTAGATCCATAACTGAGTAGAAGACACATCTGAGTGAGAATTCAGATCTTCCCAGTCTTCCATTGATACCTATAATGACAGTAATAGATGGACCAGGCACTATGCTGAGGATTTTACACATACTTTTCCTTAATCTTTCCAACACCCATGTGAAGCGTGGGTGTCGTTATTCCAGTGTTACAGAAGCTAGTCTTTGGTGAGGTTCACTCACAGGGCCTGGGTTCCATTCCAAGTCACTTCTGATTCTAAGACTGCTATGCTATTTTGAAACAGCTAAATTTGCTACAAAAGAAGTTGATTGAAATCATTTTAGACTAATCTCCTGGAGCCATGCTTCTTGCCTTTGCTATGGTACTATATTAAAAGGATATAACACACAGATAGCAGACACGAAGGTAGAAATAAGTAAATGATAGCAGTCCCTGAGTAATAGATTGCTTGTTGTTGCCTTTGTCATAAGTTTTTAAATAGCTAATGCATACACATAGTAAAAAATAACTCAGGTAGCTCAAGAGTATATACAGTGCAAATCATGTCTCCCTCCCACTCTACCCTCCTGCTCTCCCACAAAGAAGCAACCACTGTGTCTAATTTCTAGTTATTCTTCCAGAGATAGAGTTAGCATGAATTGATTTTTGGAAGAAAAAAATAACATTTGATCATTGAGCCTAAAGAAACAAACTAGAAGCTTCCAGGGCTGGCCCCTGGGGTGGATGTCAGAGGGGGCCGAGCTGGAGAAAGCAGAACTGAATGCAGATGGGGCACTCTGATGGGGCTGCGGCCAGGCCAGCACATTAGCTCTCTCCCCATGGTAGTCACACAGCCCTGCAAGCAGGTTGGCCCCATTTTATAGATGAGGAGATTGGTTATTTCCATACCACTAATAGTTGCATGTAGAGCAGTACTCACAATGCAGGGTGGTGTCTCTCATCTTTCTGTTTTACTGCAGTGCAAGTGACCTCTGGATTTGAGAGTGTTGTGAGCGATTGTACAATTGAAGTGGTCTCTAATTGAGTTTCTACAGGTGAGCTAGATAGCAAACTTCAGAAAGCCGACGGCAATAGCAGATTTTTCTTAACTTTTAAAATACATTTTTAATTTTATAATGGATGCACATTTACAGAAAGCTTACAAAGACCGTACAGAGAGCTCCTGCATACCTCACACCCAGTTTCCCATATCATCAATAGGTTTCACCATGATAAGGTTACTCTTTATTCCCCCTTTCCAGACTGTACTCTTTGGAGGAAACCACTATGCACAGCCCACATGTAAGGAGTGGGGAGTCATGTTCCACTCCCTTGAGGGTGGAGTATCTTCATAAATTATTTGTGATACTTCTGCATATTACTTGTTTCTACTCCCCTGTTTAATCAGTCATTTATTTATTTTTTTTTATATAGTTTGCATGCTCTTTTTTTAATTAATTTATTTATTTATGATAGTCAGAGAGAGAGAGAGAGAGAGAGAGAGAGAGAGAGAGGCGAAGAGACATAGGCAGAGGGAGAAGCAGGCTCCATGCACCGGGAGCCCGATGTGGGATTCGATCCTGGGTCTCCAGGATCACGCCCTGGGCCAAAGGCAGGCGCCAAACCGCTGCGCCACCCAGGGATCCCTAATCAGTCATTTATTAATATAAGTATGGATTTGTGGATATTCATTTTATATTTTGGTTATAGTGCAATACCATTTTATTTTATTGTTCAAAATTGTTCCAGCTTTGGTCATTGGGAGCTTTTTAATTAGCCCCAGTGTCCTTTGACATGCCCTCATTGTGGGTTTTTGTTTTGAGTACTTCTTTAGTGTCTGGTATTTTAGGATGCATTAGATTCACCCCGGTATTTTCTGCTCCACTCTTAGAAACATTTCTCCAAAGAGTGTTGGTTCCTTTTATTGGAAAATGGTATCAGAAACCAATTGTAGTAGCCCTTTTAAAATCAGATATTTAGTAGAAAAGGTTTTAGCCATTGTTTCATGAGTGTTGAATTAATTTTTTTTGCAATAAGTTGTATTGCTGGAGTATAAAATTTACCTGAATTGAATAGAATGAGCTTGAGAATTTTTAAGTAAAATTCTAAGAAGTAATTATTTTATTACTCTTTCCTGTTACTTTAAAAAAGCCACCTGTCCTTCATGGCATTTTATCTTTGACCAGAACCTGAGGCAGAACTTCAAAACATGGTAATTCGAAGCAGGTTGGGATTAATTCGAGGATAGTGGAAAGATTTTGTACTACATTAGGAAAATTAGCAAGCATGGAGTCTATGGAAAGACATGTAATTTATGTTTATGTAAAGAATAATACTTTATTTTGCATCACTAAGCTTTTTAAATTTGTGTATCCAACAGGGGATTGGGAGAGAATATTAAGGGAAAGCAAAACAAAAACAAATCAAACAAAACCCAACAGCAACAACAACAACAACAACAACAACAAATGACTTGAGTATAGTGAAAATATCTGGACAGTGGCACTAACTGATTTGTGTTATTTCAGAGGAATATTCCTTATTAGAGATCTGGCGTAACTCTAGAATTGAGATTTTCTTAATCTGAGGTTTTTGCTGACAGGTCAGACAACTCTTTTTGAGGGGTTTGAAAGGGATTTGTGTGTATGTATTTGCAATTTTAGTAGTACTGATGAACATTTCTTGAATGCTTATTTCTTAGTTTCATGTTTTGCCTGTAAGCATTCCCTTTTACTCTTCAGCGTCTCCGTCTCCCATTTTAATAAGAAAGGTAAACTGTTACAGCTCATCAAGCATCCGGGTCAGAAGAATCAACAGGCTCTGATAGGCACATGCATAAAATGTATGTTGATTGTAAAAAACAAAATCCTCTTCTGAGAATTAACCGTGTGTGTGTGTGTGTGTGTGTGTGTGTGTGTGTGTGTGTGTGGTGTGTGTATGTGTATGTGTATGTTGCTGGGCTATCGATATCCCTGTTTGTCCTCATCTATTATATTTTAATTTTTCTCTTAGTTTAACTGTAAAGAAGTCTTCTAAATCAGTGTAAATAGAATATCCTCAAATTCAATGCCTAGCATGCAATTGCAATTAGTAACCAGCACAGCACTAATGAGGAAAAGAACCAGGCAGGTGAAAAACTGAAGCGAAGGTAAATGAAGCAGTCTCTGATGAATAAGCAAACGTAACTCAGGGCACAGGAAAACTGAGTGTGTCGGAGATGCCCAGGGAGCCCTAAAATGAAAATAGCTGGAAAGCCCTGAGAGGGATGGAGCGGAGTGTAGAGATGGAGAAATCGTGAAAGAAAGGTTCTGGGTGAGGGTCGCTGGTATATCCTGAGGTTGGCAAAGATTGCCAGGGTGCGTGTGAGAAGCTGAGCATCTTCTCCAGGGTTCTAGGTGGAGGTGATAAATCCCGTACCTGAAGAGCCTGGAAACAGTAACCCAGGACATGATGGAGGGAAACAAGCGTGTTGAGTGTACGCTTGTGTGCGAGGTGTACCATGGCATTTAATTTTTAGATCGGCTCTTTTCTGTTTCATGTCACTTAATTCTTACATCCACTCTTTGGGGGAGAGCGTTATTAGTTACGGTATTACAGGGCTTGATCCCAGGACCCTGAGATCATGATGGAGCCAAAGGCAGATGCTTCACAGATGTTGAACCACCCAGGTGCCCCCCTCCCTTGGAATTTTAATTTCAGAGCAGTTGGTTGGGGGGCTTGGATCCAGATAGATTGAAACCAGTGCAGTGTAGCATACATAGGTGCAGACTTCTTAGGGCCTGGGACAACTAACAATACTTTTATGAACTTTTTGGGTCGAATTGGTTAAGAGAAGTTTGATATGGTGGCTATTAGGTTTAGATAGTTTGGAGTTGCTAACAAATGAGAGTTATGGCCGGCTGCTTTCGAATGGACTGAAAAGTCATGGACACCGCTGATGTAGCACGTGGGTTTGGCAATGGACTGAAATGTGGAGGTGAGGTCTTTATTGTTCCACATTCCCCTTGAACTTGTCAGGATTCTTGTCAACTAGATTTCTGACTCTTCTTTTTTGGGGAGAATGAATTTTAGGGAGGCTATTCTCAGATTCTGGCAACCTGGTTCTTAGTACATTAGTCCATTTGTGAAAAGAAAGTAACAAAACCCATGAATTGTAAGGATGTATTATTTTTAAAATGGTATGTTTATGTTTACCGAATAAATCTCAAGAGCAAATTAATTATATGTCTGTAGTTCTTGAAGTTAAGTAGGCTAAGTGGGGAAAAAGCATGATTTAATCTTGCTTTATTGCTGGCCAAATCTCTAGGCTGGCCATTTTTTTCTTTTAATAAAAATGCTTGTGATTCCTTGTCTTCCCATTAGCTCATAGTTGAGAGCTCTGTTAAGTTGTCTGTGAGACAGCGTGTATTAGACTTGCCTGATTAAAATTGTTCATGAGAGATCAAGCAGACAAGGGACTTTTAGCATAATTAAAAAAAGCACTGCTAGCCTTTAAAGATGAGATTTCAGAGATTTTCGAATTTATATCCACCTGTAGGGAAGTGTGTTTATGTAATTAGATTCTGGTTCTCTCATGAACCCTTCTTACTTAATTCACACATGGTGTCCTTTCCTTTTATAGAATATCATCTTCTCATTCAGGAGACAAGAAATGTTGAGAGGAGCCAGAACTTGAATGAAATGAAACATTTCCCTTGAAAGATCACAATGTGATAAGTTATACAATCACTTACTTCCTTATGTTAAGCTGTTTATTTATGAAAGGAAATGCAGGAGTGAAGTTGGATAGTACAGGGGAAAAAAATAAAAACAAATTGCATATCCCGTGTTCTCAGGCTGATCTGAGAAAAATTACACCAACTTTTGGAATATAGTCTCATATATTGGTTAACAGACATCTCAATCCAAAGTTGTTCCAAATTTTTTTTCTTTTCATATTGCAGTCCCAAACTTTCTAGTGCTGGGCTCTGAAATCATTCAGCTCTTATTCTCGTTTTACTATCCTGTTTCAGAGATAAAAAACAAAAAGGTGATTACACTTAATGTGGTTTAATATGGCTTCTTCATTGTCCTTTTAAAGGAAAGTCCACTGCTGTGGACTGTTTAGTAGTATTCCTTGAGCACTTCAGTTTTTTTTTTTTTTTTTTTTAATGTGTTTCTAAAAAACATTTCCCCTTCCCCCTCTAAAATACATTTTGGTTCTTTGGGAAGGAACCCTATCTAGCATAAACCGAAATGTTATTGTTATAATGAGGCAGCATTTTAGAAGAAAATCACCAAGGTGTGAACTATTTTTTTTTATCTACATGTATAAGGCATTAATTTCACAGATTAAGGGCTTCTGAACATGTGAACATTTTCTCTAAGGAAGGCATTTTCCTCAACGAGTAAGTAATGCTTTGTTTTCACCCAGAAGATTGCTTTAGAACATTTCTCATGTAATTAAAATAATTTTTCCATTAGCAGAGAGTAGTTCTCAAACCTTGACTTTTTTTTTAGTTCTATTTTATTTTGCATTTTTATAAAAAGAATTTGTTCTAGCTTGATTTTAAAATTAAATAGCAGTGTGCCGAAGGAACCCAAATTATTTTCGTGTCAGCTCTGGGCAAGAGAAATAAGATGATAAAAGAACCCACCCCCACCCAAACCAGAAAGTATCATAAATTATCCCAGTTGTGCAGTTATGTATTAAGACTAATTTCTAGGAACCCAAAGAAAATACATCGGCCAAGTATGAGAATGCTTTAATTTAAAATCATAAAGAATCAAGAAAGAAAGGAGCCTGAAATTTTAAATGGTGTGATTTTTTTTTTTTTTAATGTCTCATGTTATCTGCAAGGAGGAGAGCACTAAACAGGGTTACATCTTGAAATGGTAAAATCTGTCAATAGTTTTGTTTGTGGGAGGAGGTCACAAAAAGGTTATTCCTCTGGCTTTCTTCTTCTTGACAAGTAATCAGAGTAGTTCACAGATTTCCTGGTTTCCAACCATTTTATAATCTGTAGAATTAATTTTTGCATCAAATTATATATCACCTTTATTTTTGATTAAACAAACTATTTTAATAGGACCCCACAATCAAGCTAGCTATTAGTTGCTTTAATTAAGACATAATTTCAGTTGAAATCATATAGAATTAACAAGGGGCAGTATATGTGATAATTGTAGCAATGGATATATCTCTGTCATAGGCATTATGATTTCTTTTATATACCAAAAAAAAAAAAAAGGGAAAACCCTTAAGTTGTCTTTATTCTTATTTAATTTCAGATAGTGGTTTTTAGATCCATTTAATTGCTTATTCATCCACCTGTCCATCATCCATCCATTTATTCAATAAACATTTATTGAACCTTTCCTGTTGGGCTTGGGTACTGGTGATACAGAAATGAGTAACTCTTTGAGGATATTGTTTTTTGCATGAAACAAATTAAATAATTATCTGTATGAATAGAGTGATATGCAGTAAAAGGAGGTAGATCTGGAATGTCCGAAAACTGACATTCAGGGGAGACAAGATTTAAACTGAGTCTGGAGGGTTGAAAATTCAGGCAAAAAATCAGAGGAAGGGCACACAGAAAAGTTAGAAGAACGAGTACAAATGCATTGCAGTTTTAGAAGACTTGTGAATATTTTGGTATATCTGGAACAGACAGGAGAAATACTCAGAAATGATAATGGGAAAGAGAGCAGGTATATCTCCTGTCACCATCTTTTTTTTTTTTTAAGACTTTATTTATTTATTCATGAGAGACACAGAGATAGAGGCAGAGACATAGGCAGAGAGAGAAGAGAGAAGTAGGCTCCCTGTGAGGATCCTGATGTGAACTTGGTCCCAGGACCCCCGGATCATGACCTGAGGTGCAGAGCGGCACTCAACCACTGAGCCACCCAGGCATCACATCCTGTCACGATCCTGATGAGTTCAGACTTGTAAGGCTCTGAAGGAAATGAAGTTGGGTAACATGAGAAAGTTTGTATTTCAGAAAAATAAAATGGGCAGGATTATGGAAAATATTTAGAGAGGGAAGAAAAACTGCATGCCGTGTTCGTCAGATGGTCCCTATATTCTTAGTGAGGTAGGAGGCAATCTCCTATCCTTAGGTTTTGGGGGTCAGACAGACTGAATTTCAGATCCTGAAACTGAGGATTCTCTTAACTTCCTCAGGCTAAATTTTCCATTTGTAAAATGGGGATAATAGCTATCTTGCAGTGTCAGAAAGTTTGTGTTCCAAATGCTTAGCTTGAATTTCTAGGCCTATGATATGTATATTCAGGAAATAGTGACTATTAATTGTTACTGACCTCTAAGTGCTCTGAATTACAAAGCAAACATTACAGGTGCTCCTTTCTCTCAAGAAATTTATAATAGTTTTACTAAATGCAAGAACAAAAAGGACAAACATACATTTTAGAAACCATGTTTGACTCTGAAGCTTTCTTTACTGTTTGCCCTATGTGAAAGCCCACTTGAAGATTGACATTTGCATTCCTTAACCTTGCTCATGAGGTCCTAAATACTTTATATCATTCAAAACATTTGGTGCTGATGGCTTTATGGTCTGATGAATATGATTAAGTAAATTTCTCCTCAAATGGAAGCTACATGCTTTCTCTCCTACCTAGTGCATTTAAAGGTCAAGAAATATGGTCTCGTGTCCCCAGTGAGAATTTCTCCTCATACTTGGGTTAAGTTCCTGCTTGAACTCTTGTGACTTTTGAGAGTCCTTTCCCTTACCAAGTAGTCCATTTTATGTTTGCATAACTCTGGTTGTCAGAATATTCTTCATGTGTAGCTGATACACCTGCTTTTTTATTTCCGACTCTATGGGCGCTAGTTTCCTCCTGAAGCCACATACACCAAGTCTGATCCATCTTTCATTGGCTGTACTATCAGCTGTTTGCCAAAAGCCATCACTTTTTGTTTCAGGCTTTTCATTTCCAGGCTTAGTGCATTGTTAGATTTTCCAGGTTTTGTGATGGTTGGTTAAAAACAAACAAACCCCAATTTTGCTGAGGTGTATTTGACATAAAATAAATGGCATATATTTAAAATATACAATTAGGTATTTGTGTCTGTGAAACATTTACTGCAGTCAAAATGGTGAATATGCTGTCACTCCAAGAGTTTCCTTGTGTCTCTTTATAGTCTCTTGCTTCTACTTCCTGCCCCTTCAACTCAGATCCCATCGCTCCCCATCCCTGCAATCACTTAAGTGATTTTAGTCACTGTAAATTAGTTTACATTTCCTAGAAGTTTATATGAATGAAATCAGTATGCCTTTTGTCTAGCTTCTTTCACTCAGCATGGTTATTTTGACATTCATCCATACTGTTGCATATAACAAGAGTTCATTTGTTTTTATTGATTAGTAGTATCCCATCATGTGGGTAGACCACAGTTCGTTTATCCATTCACCTCTCGAAGGACAAATGGGTTACTTCCAGTTATTATTATGATTAGGCAGCTGTAAGCATCGGTGTGTAAGACTTTGTGTGGACATCTGCTTCTTTTGTTGGGATGTAGGTGGTAAATAGCACGTGAATGGTTGGTCATATAGTGGGTATATGTTTAAGTTTTTAAGAAACAACCAAACTGTTTTTCAAACTGGTTGCACTACTTTTCATTCCCCAACAGCATTGTATGAGAGTTCTAGTTCCTCTGTGTCCTTACCAACACTTGATATGGTCAGTCTTTTTACACTTTAATTGTCATCATGGTTTCTCTGTGGCATTAACTTGTGTCTTCCCAGGGTTAATGATTTTGAGCATCTATTCAATGTGCTTATCCACCAGCTTTTTTGTCTTCTTTGGTATCAGTTCAAATCTCTTGTCCACTTTTAATTATTTTTTAATGTTACTGAGTTTTGAGAGTTCATTATGGGTACACGTTCTTTATTTTCTCCTAGTCAGCTTGTCTTTTTATTTCAGTAAGAGTATCTCAAAGAGCAGAAGTTTTTAATTTTGATGAAGTCCCATTTACTAATTTTATCTTTTATGGATTGTGTTATTGGCATCATATGCAAAAACTTTGCCTCACTTGAGGTCCAAAAGATTTTCTCATATATTTTTTTCAAAGAGCTGTATGGTTTTTTTTTTGCATTTAAGTCTGTAATCCATTTTTGCAATAAACTTTTTACTTTGGAATAATTTTAGGCTTGGAGGAAAGTTACGAAGGTAGTACAGAGAGTGCTGGTGTACCCCTCATCTACTTCTATTACTAACATCTTACATAACCACAGTAGATTTCTCAAAACCAAACAACCAGCTTGGTACATTACTATTAACTACACTTCAAACTTTATTTGGATTTTATCATTTTTTTTCTACTGTATCTGTTTTCTCTTCTAGAATTCAATCCAGGATTTGACATTGTGTGTCATCCTTATGTCTCCTGAGTCTTTTCTGATCCTTGACAGTTTCTTAGTCTCTCTCTGTTTATTAATGACCTTGACAGTTTTGAGCACTACTGGCCATTTTGTAGAATGCGCTGCAATTTGGATTCATCTGATTTTTCTTTTCTTTTGGGTGGTGCTGAGATATAACTTACAAAAAATTCAGGAGGTCAAGGAATGAGTTAAATCCATTTTAAGGAAACAGTCAAATCCAGCAGGTGGTTCATTCTAACAAGACAAGTGGCCTGGTCTCTTCAGTGTGTCAATGTCATAAAAAACAAAACAAAACAAAACAAAACAAAACAAAAAAAACACAAAAACTAAGGGAGGAAAGGTGATGAGACTGTTTTAGAGCAAAAGTAATTAAAAGAAGAATTAAGAACCAAATCCAATTAGGGAACCTTGACTGGATCCTGGTTTGGAAAAAAAAGCCAGCTGCAAAAGACATTTTTTAAAAAAGATTTTATTTATTTATTTGTTTGAGAGAGAGAGAAAGAAAGAAAGAGAGAAAGAAGAATGAGAAGCCAACTCCCAGCTGAGCAGGGAGCACAACATGGGGCTCAACCCAGGTGCCCCTGCAAAAGACATTTTGGTGACAATTGGGAAAAATTGAGTATGATATTAGACGTTGTTAGATAATTACTATTTGATTTTTTGGTGTAATGTTATTATTGTGATTTTGTGGGTGGATTTTTAGGAACTTCATTCTGAAGTATTAGGAACATGTCTCATGTTTTTCTCTTGATTAGACTTCTTTGGGAGAAGTGTCCTTATCACATCGTATCAGGGGCAGATGAATACTGTCATGCTGTCAACATGTTTTATCACTGGTGTTGTTTAACCTTGATTACCTGACCAAGATAATGTTTGCCAGGTTTCTCTACTCTAATCTTTTTTCACCTTTTCCACACTCAATTATTGGGGAGTATGTTACTAAGTATAGTCCATGCTCAGGTGAGGTGGGAAGAAGAATTATACCCTAACTCCTAGAGATGGGTATCCACATAAACTACTTGGACTTTTTCTGTAAGATGATTATGCAAATGGTATTTAATTTTTCTCTTTTCTCCCCTGTTTATTTCTTCAATCATTTATTATGTCAGTATGGATTCATGTATTTATTTTATACTTTGGGTTGTAATCTAGTACTTCATTATTTATTTTGTTGCTTGTCTTACTTTAGCACTGGTCATTGGGAGCTCTCTTAGGTTGGTTCCTATGTCCCTTTGACTTGACTTTCTTCCCTCCCCATTCATTTCTCCCAGCACTGCTTTCTTTTCTGACAGTACAAGATGCCTAAGGCTCATCTAATGTTTTCAGTGCCTTAGCCCTGGAATCAGCCATTTCTCAAAGGAGCCCTAGTTCCTTTTGTGGTGGTATGTTATTTAGAAATCAAGATCTGGGCACTGGGTTTGCTTGTTGCTGTTATCAGAGTGTCACTAGATACAGATTGTCTCAGCAGGCAGAGCAAGGAAGTCTATGTATGTGTGCTAATCCTTGGATATATGCATCTATACTTCTACATCTTACCATTTGTATATCTGTATTAAGCCAACTGTGAATTCATACTGATGTCTCTGACGGTAATCCAGTACTATGTGGTTCATTCCTTATCCATGATACTCCTCTCCTAATGGCTCCTATCATCCATTCACTTATTTGTTCACCCCCAGTATACTTTCAGAGCAGTTTCAGAGTTGTTAACCTGTGCCCCGCAATCCATTTTGAATTAATTTTTGTATATGATGTGAGAGATGGATCAAAGTTCATTTTCTAAAAATATGAGTATCCTATTCTTTGAGCAATATCTGTTTAAAAGGTTGTCCTTTCTTCACAGTTGTCTTTGCATCTTTGTTGTGTGGGTCAGTTTTAGAACTTTGTATAGCATTCTAGTGGTATATTTGTCTTTCCTCCAATAACATATTGTCTTGATTATTGTAGATTGATGAATGTAAATCTCAAAATCAGATAGTGTTGTTAGCCCTCCTCTTTTCTTCTTCTTTTTCAAAGTTATTTTTGCTGTTCTATGTCCTTTGCATTTCATATGAATTTTAGAGTCCACTTGTCAAGTTCTTATAAAAAAAAAACCTATTGGGATATGGATTTAAGTTGCATTGAATCTTTAGAACAATTTGGGAAGAATTGACATTTATACAATATTGAGTCATGTAATCCATGAAAAGTAATACCTCTCTATTTATTTATGTCTTTAATTTCTCTTAGAAAGGTCTTGCAGTTTTCACTGTCCACATCTTACACTACTTTTGTGAGATTTATCCCTAACTATTTTGTATGTATTTGATACTGTTGTTAATGGTATTGCTTTCTAATTGTAACTTCCAGTGTGTAGTTGTTAGTAATAGACATAGAGTTGTTTTTTGAATATTGATTTTGTATCATGCACCTTACTAAATTTACTAGTTCTTATAGCTATTTTATAGCATCTCTCTAGTTTTCTACATAGAAGATCTACATAGAAGATCATGTTTGTAAATAAAGAAAATTTTACTTTTTCCTTTAAAACCTGGATACAGTTCTCTAAAATCTGGGTGACTCAGTTAAGCATTTGACTCTTGATTTTTGGCTCAGGTCATGATCTCAGGGTCATGAGATAGAGCCCCACATTGGGCTCTGCACTCAGTAGGGTGTCTGCTTGAGACTCCGTCCCCCCCACCCCCCGTCCCTCCCCGCAGTTGCTCTCTTGCTTTCTCTCAAACAAACAAATAAATAAATCTTTAAAACCTGGATACATTTTATTTCTTTTACTTGCCTGATTGTACTGGCTGGAACCTCTAGCACAGTGTGGAATAAAAGTGATGAGAGCTACCGTTTTTTTTGTTTTGTTTTGTTTTGTTTTTAATCATGGAGGAGAAACATTCAGGATTTCACCATTAAGTATTATGTAAATGCTAGGTTTTTCATAGATGTTCTTTTATTGCTACTTTTCTAAGAATTTTCATCAGAAATGGATGTTGGGTTTATCAAATACTTTTTTTGGTGTCTATTTAGATTATGAGGTCTTCTTGTTTTAATTTCTTACATGGTAAATTACATCTAACCCAGCCTTGAAACCCTAAACTAGTTTTGAAATCCTGAGATTGAACCCACTTGCTTCTTGATATGTTATCTTTTGTGGATATCGTTGGGTTTGGCATTTTAGAATTTTTGTATTTATGCTTATGGGGATATGGTCTGTAATTTCTGTTTCTTCGATATCTCTTCTATTGTTTTATCAGCATGATTCTAGTTTCATAGTATTGGTTGGAAAGTATATCCTTTAATTTCTGATCAGCCTATTTAGAGATTTATCAGTTTTATTGACCATTTCAAAAAATGAGTTTTGCATTCACTGATGTTTCCCATTTTACTGTCCTCTGTTACTGAATTCTACTATGATCTTTAAAAAAGAATTCTATCACAATAAGTAGTCTTACTCCTCTTCGTCTGTTTCACTCATTCACCCACCCGCCTCCCCTCTGACAACCACCAGTTCTCTGTATTTGAGTGTTTTTGTTTGTCTCTTTTTTATTTGTTCATTTTTGTTTCTTAAATTCCATATATAGGTGAAATTATATTGTATATGTCTTTGTCTGACTTATTTTACTTAACATTATACCCTCTAGATCCATTCATGTTGTTGCAAATGGCAAGATCTCATTCTTTTTTTTACGTGTGAGTAGTAATCCATTGTCTATATATACCACATCTTTATCCATTCATTATCAGCAGACACTTGGGTTGCTTCCCTATCTTGGCTGTTAGAAATAATGTTGGGATAAACATAGGGGTGCTATATCTTTTTGAATTAGTGTTTTCATGTTCTTTGGGTAAATACCCCCTAGTGGAATTACTAGATCATATGGTAATTCTATTTTTAGTTTTTTTTTTCTATGTAATTCCCTTTTTCTTTTCTTTTTTTTAAAATAAATTTATTTTTTATTGGTGTTCAATTTACCAACATACAGAATAACACCCAGTGCTCATCCCGTCAAGTGCCCCCCTCAGTGCCCGTCACCCATTCACCCCCACCCCCCGCCCTCCTCCCCTTCCACCACCCCTAGTTCGTTTCCCAGAGTTAGGAGTCTTTATGTTCTGTCTCCCTTTCTGATATTTGCCACACATTTCTTCTCCCTTCCCTTATATTCCCTTTCACTATTATTTATATTCCCCAAATGAATGAGAACATACACTGTCCTTCTCCGATTGACCTACTTCACTCAGCATAATACCCTCCAGTTCCATCCACGTTGAAGCAAATGGTGGGTATTTGTCGTTTCTAATGGCTGAGGAATATTCCATTGTATACATAAACCACATCTTCTTTATCCATTCATCTTTCGATGGACACCGAGGCTCCTTCCACAGTTTGGCTATTGTGGACATTGCTGCTAGAAACATCGGGGTGCAGGTGTCCCGGCGTTTCATTGCATCCGAATCTTTGGGGTAAATCCCCAACAGTGCAATTGCTGGGTCATAGGGCAGGTCTATTTTTAACTCTTTGAGGAACCTCCACACAGTTTTCCAGAGTGGCTGCACCAGTTCACATTCCCACCAACAGTGTAACAGGGTTCCCTTTTCTCCGTATCCTCTCCAACATTTGTTGTTTCTTGCCTTGTTAATTTTCCCCATTCTCACTGGTGTGAGGTGGTATCTCATTGTGGTTTTGATTTGTATTTCCCTGATGGCAAGTGATGCAGAGCATTTTCTCATGTGCATGTTGGCCATGTCTATGTCTTCCTCTGTGAGATTTCTCTTCATGTCTTTTGCCCATTTCATGATTGGATTGTTTGCTTCTTTGGTGTTGAGTTTAAGAAGTTCTTTATAGATCTTGGAAACTAGCCCTTTATCTGATTCGTCATTTGCAAATATCTTCTCCCATTCTGTAGGTTGTCTTTTAGTTTTGTTGACTGTATCCTTTGCTGTGCAAAAGCTTCTTATCTTGATGAAGTCCCAATAGTTCATTTTTGCTTTTGTTTCTTTTGCCTTCCTGGATGTATCTTGCAAGAAGTTACTGTGGCCGAGTTCAAAAAGGGTGTTGCCTGTGTTCTCCTCTAAGATTTTGATGGAATCTTGTCTCAAGTTTAGATCTTTCATCCATTTTGAGTTTATCTTTGTGTATGGTGCAAGAGAGTGGTCTAGTTTCATTCTTCTGCACGTGGATGTCCAATTTTCCCAGCACCATTTATTGAAGAGACTGTCTTTCTTCCAATGAATAGTCTTTCCTCCTTTATCGAATATTAGTTGACCATAAAGTTCAGGGTCCACTTCTGGGTTCTCTATTCTGTTCCATTGATCTATGTGTCTGTTTTTGTGCCAGTACCACACTGTCTTGATGACCACAGCTTTGTAGTACAACCTGAAATCTGGCATTGTGATGCCCCCAGCTATGGTTTTCTTTTTTAAAATTCCCCTGGCTGTTCAGGGTCTTTTCTGATTCCACACAAATCTTAAAATAATTTGTTCTAAGTCTCTGAAGAAAGTCCATGGTATTTTGATAGGGATTGCATTAAACGTGTAAATTGCCCTGGGTAACATTGACGTTTTCACAGTATTAATTCTGCCAATCCATGAGCATGGAATATTTTTCCATCTCTTTGTGTCTTCCTCAATTTCTTTCAGAAGTGTTCTATAGTTTTTAGGGTATAGATCCTTTACCTCCTTGGTTAGGTTTATTCCTAGGTATCTTATGCTTTTGGGTGCAATTGTAAATGGGATTGACTCCTTAATTTCTCTTTCTTCAGTCTCATTGTTAGTGTATAGAAATGCCACTGATTTCTGGGCATTGATTTTGTATCCTGCCACGCTACCAAATTGCTGTATGAGTTCTAGCAATCTTGGGGTGGAGGCTTTTGGGTTTTCTATGTAGAGTATCATGTCATCGGCGAAGAGGGAGAGTTTGACTTCTTCTTTGCCAATTTGAATGCCTTTAATGTCTTTTTGTTGTCTGATTGCTGAGGCTAGGACTTCCAGTATTATGTTGAATAGCAGTGGTGAGAGTGGACATCCCTGCCATGTTCCTGATCTTAGGGGAAAGGCTCCCAGTGCTTCCCCAGTGAGAATGATATTTGCTGTGGGATTTTTGTAGATGGCTTTTAAGATGTTGAGGAATGTTCCCTCTATCCCTATGCTCTGAAGAGTTTTGATCAGGAATGGATGCTGTATTTTGTCAAATGCTTTCTCTGCATCTAATGAGAGGATCATATGGTTCTTGGTTTTTCTCTTGCTGATATGATGAATCACATTGATTGTTTTACGAGTGTTGAACCAGCCTTGTGTCCCGGGGATAAATCCTACTTGGTCATGGTGAATAATTTTCTTAATGTACTATTGGATCCTATTGGCTAGAATCTTGTTGAGAATTTTTGCATCCATGTTCATCAGGGATATTGGTCTGTAATTCTCCTTTTTGGTGGGGTCTTTGTCTGGTTTTGGAATTAAGGTGATGCTGGCCTCATAGAACGAATTTGGAAGTACTCCATCTCTTTCTATCTTTCCAAAGAGCTTTAGTAGAATAGGTATGGTTTCTTCTTTAAATGTTTGATAGAATTCCCCTGGGAAGCCATCTGGCCCTGGGCTCTTGTGTCTTGGGAGGTTTTTGATGACTGCTTCAATTTCCTCCCTGGTTATTGGCCTGTTCAGGTTTTCTATTTCTTCCTGCTCCAGTTTTGGTAGTTTGTGGCTTTCCAGGAATGCGTCCATTTCTTCTAGATTGCCTAATTTATTGGCGTAGAGCTGTTCATAATATGTTTTTAAAATCGTTTGTATTTCCTTGGTGTTGGTAGTGATCTCTCCTTTCTCATTCATGATTTTATTAATTTGAGTCTTCTCTCTCTTCTTTTTAATAAGGTTGGCTAATGGTTTATCTATCTTATTAATTCTTTCAAAGAACCAACTCCTGGTTCTGTTGATCTGTTCCACAGTTCTTCTGGTCTCGATTTTGTTGAGTTCTGCTCGAATTTAATTAACTCTCTTCTTCTGTTGGGTGTAGGATCTATCTGCTGTTTTTTCTCTAGCTCCTTTCTGTGTAAGGTTAGCTTTTGTATTTTTGTATTTGAGTTCTTTCCAGTTTTTGAATGGATGCTTGTATTGTGATGTATTTCCCCTGTAAGACTGCTTTTGCTGCATCCCAAAGATTTTGAACGGTTGTATCTTCATTCTCCTTAGTTTCCATGAATCTTTTTAATTCTTCCTTAATTTCCTGGTTGACCCTTTCATCTTTTAGCAGGATGGTCGTTAACCTCCATGTGTTTGAGGTCCTTCCAAACTTCTTGTTGTGATTTAGTTCTAATTTCAAGGAATTATGGTCTGAGAATATGCAGGGGACGATCCCAATCTTTTGGTATCGGTTCAGACCCGATTTGTGACCCAGTATGTGGTCTATTCTGGAGAAAGTTCCATGTGCACTTGAGAAGAATGTGTATTCAGTTGAGTTTTGATGTAAAGTTCTGTAGATATCTGTGAAATCCATCTGGTCCAGTGTATCATTTAAAGCTCTCGTTTCTTTGGAGATGTTGTGCTTAGAAAACCTATCGAGGGTAGAAAGAGCTAGATTGAAGTCACCAAGTATAAGTGTATTATTATTTAAGTATTTCTTTACTTTGGTTATTAATTGGTTTAAATATTTGGCAGCTCCCACATTTGGGGCATATATATTGAGGATTGTTAAGTCCTCTTGTTGGATAGATCCTTTAATATGAGATAGTATCCCTCTTCATCTCTCACTACAGTCTTCGGGGTAAATAAGGATGGCTACCCCTGCTTTCTTTTGAGGACCATTTGAATGGTAAATGGTTCTCCAACCTTTTTATTTTCAGGCTGTAGGTGTCCTTCTGTCTAAAATGAGTCTCTTGTAGACAGCAAATAGATGGGTCCTGCTTTTTTATCCAGTCTGAAACCCTGCGCCTTTTGATGGTGTCATTAAGCCCGTTCACGTTCAGAGTTACTATTGACAGATATGAGTTTAGTGTCATCATGATATCTATTCAGTCCTTGTTTTTGTGGATTGTTCCCCTGAACTTCTTCTTAAAGGGGAATTTTAAGAGTCCCCCTTAAAATTTCTTGCAGAGCTGGCTTGGAGGTCACATATTCTTTCAGTTCTTGCCTGTCTTGGAAGCTCTTTATCTCTCCTTGCATTTTGAATGAGAGCCTTGCTGGATAAAGTATTCTTGGTTGCATGTTCTTTTCATTTAGGACCCTGAATATATCCTGCCAGCCCTTTCTGGCCTGCCAGGTCTCTGTGGAGAGGTCTGCTGTTACCCTAATATTCCTCCCCATAAAAGTCAGGGATTTCTTGTCTCTTGCTGCTTTAAGGATCTTCTCTTTATCTTTGGAATTTATTTTTAGTTTTTAGAGGAACCTTACTGTTTCACATAGTGGCTTGCACTAATTTGAATTCCCACCACTAGTGTATGAGGATTCTTTTTTCATATCCTCGCCAATATTTGTTATTTCTTCTCTTTCGTTCTAGCCACTCTGATAGGTGTTAAGGTGATATCTCATTACGGTTTTGATTTGCATTTACCTGTTGATTAGTGATGTTGAGCATCTTTTCATGTGTCTGTTGATCATCTGTATGTCTTCTTTGGAAAAAGATCTATTAAGGTCCTCTGCCCATTTTTAATCAGATTATTTGGGGGTTTTTGGTGTTGAGTGCCTAAGTTCTTCATACATTTTGGATATTAAGTTATCCAAATGATAATGACATTAATGACATATTAATTTCATTTGCAAATATCGTCTATTTAGTGGATTGCCTTATCTTGTTGACAGTTTCTTTTGCTGTGCAAAAGCTTTTTATTTTACTGTAGTCCTAATAGTTTATTTTTGCTTTTGTTTTCCTTACCTGAGGAGGCATATTTAGGAAAATGTTGCCAAAGCCCATGTACAAGAAGTTACTGCCTGTGTTTTATTTCAGGAGTTTTATGATTTCAGTTCTCATGTTTAAGTCTTTAATCTATTTTGAATTTATTTTTATATATAGTGTAAGAAAATGGTTCAGTTCATTTTATATGTAGCTGCCCAGTTTTGCAGCACCAATTATTCAGGAGACTGTCTTTTCCTTGTTATATATTCTTGCCTCCTTTGTCATAGATTAGATAATTATATAAGCATGGGTTTATTTCTGGGTTCTCCATTCTGTTCTACTGGTATTTGTCTATGTTTGTGCCAATACCATACTCTTAATTACTACAGCTTTGTGCAGTACAATACATTGCACAAGAAAGAAAGCAATCTTCTTTCTCAAGATTGCTCTGGCTATACAGGGTCTTCTGTGATTCCATACAAATTTTAGGACTATTTGTTCAAGTTTTGTGGAAAATGCTATTGGTATTTTGATAAAGATTGCATTAAATCTGTAGATTGTTTTGGGTAGTATGGAATTTTTGACAATATTGGTTCTTCCAGTCCATGAGCATGGAGTATTTTTCCATTTGTGTCATCTTCAGTTTCTTTCATGAATGTTTTATTGTCTTCAAGTCCTTCATCTCCTTGGCTAAGTTTATTCCTAGATGTTTTATTATTTTGGGTGCAATTATAAATGGGATCGTTTTCTTAATTTCTCTTTCTGCTACTTCAAAGATGCAACAGATATTTGTGCATTAATTTTGTATCTTGTAACATTACTGAATTCATTTATCAGCTCTGGTAGTTTTTTGGTGGAGTCTTCAAGATTTTCTATATATAGTATCGTGTCATATTTAAATAATGAAAGATCAGGAAAAAGACAAGGATATCTACTTTCATCACTTTATGCAACACAGTGCTGGAAGTCGTAGCTGCAACAATCAGACAAGAAAAAGAAATAAAAATCATCCAAATTGATAAGAAGTTATAAAACTTTCACTATTTGAATTCTTTTATGATCTTTATTATTTCCTCCCTTCTACTTTGGACTTAATTTGTTCTTTTTTTTCTGGTTTTATGAGGTAAAAGCAGAGACCATTAAGTTGAAGCCTGTCTTCTTTTCTACTGTGGATGTTTTTAACTATAGATTGCTAAGTACTACTGCTTTAGTGGCATCCTTTAAATTTTGATATGGTATGTTTTCATTTTCATTCAGTTTAAAATACTTTTTAACCCCACTTTTGGTTTATTCTTTGATCCTTTCATTATTTAGAAGTGTATTATTTTGTTATATTCAGGACTGTCCAGAGATCTTTGTTATTATTTTCTAATTTATTTCATTTGTGAGCAGAGAACATGGAACAAATCTTGACTCCTTTTACATTTGTGGCTTGGTTTATGGTCAAGATATTGTATACCTTGGTTTCTGTCAAATTTTGCCTTATGTATTTTCTTTTTAAAGATTTTATCTTTTTATTCATGAGACACACAGAAGGAGAGGCAGATGCATGGGCAGAGGGAGAGGAGGCTCCCTGTGGGGGAGCCTGATGTGAGACTTGATCCCAAGACCCTGGGATCACGACCTAAGCTAAAGGCAGATGCTCAACCACTGAGCCACCCACGCCATCCTGCTTCATGTATTTTGAAGCTCGATTATTAGGTACATACATTTGGGATTATTACATTCTCTTAATGAATTAAGTACTTTATCATTATGAAATTATCCTCTGTGTTCCTGGTAATAATTCTATTCTGAAATTAATTTCTTTCTGATATTAGTATAGCCACTGTAGGTTTCTTTTGCTAGTTAGTATGGAATGTCTTTTTTATCCTTTTGCATTTATTTATTTATTTATTTATTTATTTATTTATTTATTTATTTATTTAAGATTTTATTTATTTATTCATGACAGATACACAGAAATAGAGAGGCAGAGGCACAGGCAGAGGGAGAAGCAGGGAGCCCATGCAGGGAGCCCAACATGGGACTCGATCCCAGGTCTCCAGGATCATGCTCCAGGTTGAAGGTGGCGCTAAACTGCTGAGCCACCGGGGCTGCCCTGTTTTAACCTAGTTATGTCTATAGTTTAGTTACATTTATTAAAGACACCATATTTTTGGATCTTGCTTTTTTAGGAGTTTGATAATATCTGCCTTTTAATTAGAGTATTTAACTCATTTACATTTACTATGATTGTTGATCTGGTTTAAGTCTGTCATCTTGCTATTTGGTCTTTGTCTCATCTGTTATTTGTCCCTCCCCCCTTTTTAAAGATTGATTTATTTATTTATGAGAGAGAGAGAAAGAGAGAGAGCGAGCACACATGAGCATGCTGGGGGTGGGCGGGAGACAGATGGAGAGGAAGAGAGAATCTCCAGCAGGCTCCCTGCTGAGTGCAGAGCCCGATGTGGAATTTGATCCCAGGACTCCCAGATCCTGACTGGAGCTGAAATCAAGAGTCAGACGGTTGACCAGCAGAGTCACCCAGGCACCCCTCTTTGTTCCCTTTTTATCTTCTTTTCCCTCCTCCTTCTGTTTGTTTGGGTTTTTTTGTATACTGCTTCTCTCATGGTTTTTAGACTCTTTAAGCATTCTGGTTGTCATCTGGGTTAGCTTCAATCTATTTAAAAGTAAATATACACTTACTATGTCAACCTCTCAAATCCTGAGTTTCTAATGTCTTCTTCTAAGAGTTTTTGACTAGAGACTGACTGATTTTAAAGATTTTATTTATTCATGAGAGACACAGAGAAAGAGAGGCAGAGACATAACATAGGCAGAGAGAGAAGCAGGATCCCTGCAGGGAGCCCAAAGTGGGACTCAATCCCAGAACCCCAGGATCACTATCTGAGCTGGAGGCAGATGCTCAACGACTGAGCCACCCAGGTGCCCCTGGCTAGAGATTTATAAAGGTTATTTTACTAGCCTAAAAAATTGCTTCTAATTTTATATTTTCCACAGTACTTAAATGTTAATATAGTTAAATATGGTGTTAAAATGACTTTTTTGATAAAAAAATACTTTTTTGGGGGATCGCCTATTAGCTTCTGTGCTCTTCTCATTCCTTTATGCAAGACTCTGTGAGAAGATGACACACTCCCAATAAGCCTGGAGGTGCTTACTTATATGGAGAGCATCTCAGAGAAGGCAGCGTGCATTCCTAGATTTATCAGTGTTTATCTGTCTTGATTCAGGGTGTTTTCTTCCATTTATTTAGCTAGAAAGGCAAAAGAAGAGAGAGAAATCATTAGTTGTTTTTCTTTAGAATAAATCCATTTCTCTTCTACCCATTCTTTACCAAATAAACAGATTGGTGGATTATGTTTTTCAAAAAGTGAAAACATTTTCCTATTCAGGTTTTTTTTCTCTTTTTCCTTATTCAGCCTTATTTGTTTATTATTATTATTTAAAGATTTAATTTATTCACGAGAGAGACACAGAGAGAGGCAGATACATAGGTAGAGGGAGAAGCAGGCTCTCCATTGAGACCCTGATATGTGACTTGATCCCAGGACCCCAGGATCATGACCTGAGCCAAAGACAGATGCTCAACCACTGAGCCACCCAGGTTCTTCCCCTATTCAGTTTTAAAGAAGTGTATCCAAAATGCCATCCACGTGGAGAGGGGGCATTCCAGGTTTTGTAATTCCTGTAGAAAAGGAAATGACATGAATAAGGGAAAAAGGGAGAGATGTGGTTATGTTTGAGTAATGCTATGGTTATTTTATCACATTTGGAAATGGGCAAATCATTACTCCTCTGTCTTGATTCCTAGGAAGTGGTAAGTTATGAGCTCTATATGTGGGCTCCCTACAGGCCTATACTTGAACTAGCTCCATTCACCCTGGCCTGGCCCTGAGGAAAAAGAACTCCAAATTCCTCCTTTCTTGGAGTTGCCTTGTTCCTAGAGGATTTCCTTGAAGCAGCTTTGTCACTGGAGGATTTTTGTCAAAGTAGCTCTAATTTCTAGAAGATATGTAAATCAGAGTATTCTTATTCATTCTTTATTCTAAGTCTGGCTCTTAAAATTTCAAAGAAGCAGAATGTGGTACATCCCTATTAAATGCAGGTGCTTTCTGCCCTGTTTACTTCAGACAGTTGAGTGTCTATAGTGGTTTGGGCTGATGGTTTGTAAGCTGATGAATGGATGCCAAAAACTAAATGTCTCTTGAGTACAGTGGAGCCTATAGTCTAGTCTCCATGAATATTAGGGCAGTGTGCCAACTTGAGCTGGCTTAATTTTGCAAGCAGGAGCCCTTTGCAGAAGGATTCATGGTAATTAACCAATTCAAAGTGCAATATTTTCCTTTCATTAATTTGGCAGAAAACAACTAAATATCTACAGCAAGAATGTTTTTGACATTTTCATTTGCCTGCTTGGAAAATAATGGATACTTTAAATTGTGCTATAAAAGAAAACTGCTAGGATTTTGTCGTTTCCATTTTAACTTCCTAACAGAAATGTGCATTGCTCAATTAGAAAATATTTTTTAAAAAATTAAGAAAGAAATGGGAGGTATGGGTTAAATAGGTGATGGTGTTTAAGGAGTGCACTTACTGTGATGAGCACCCTGTGATATATGGAAGTGTTCAATCACTATACTGAATGCCTGAAACTAGTATTATACTGTATGTTAACTAACTGGAGTTAAAATAAAAAAATTAAAAATTAAATAGGAGTAGTTGGCTGCAGGCATAACCAGAATTGATTCATATTTTTAGGTGATTGCTTGTGGGAGGTTCTTAGGGAGTTTATTGGCTCAAACCCATTGCTTTTTACATCTTCTTTCTTAATGTCTGACTAATAGAATTCCAGTTGGATGTGATGATTTCCTATCCTTCCTCCCTGCTCAAGTTTTTTTTTCTAATTAAAATATTGCTTGGCATTTCTGTCTCTCTCCTTTTTCTTTTGGGTTAAAGAAATGCTTGTTGTCACAGCTCATTGCAATAATTGTTAATTTTTTCCTCTAGAAGTGTTTTAGGACCAGTCACCCAGAATTAAGTATTTTGAAAAATTTTGGAACCAAAGGCTCAATGATGGCAAATGTTTTCCTGGAACAATTAATAGAATTATTTGTTTTTTAAAGGATATATCAGTCTTCGGGATCCCTGGGTGGCCCAGCGGTTTAGCACCTGCCTTTGGCCCAGGGCATGATCCTGGAGACCCAGGATCGAATCCCACGTCGGGCTCCCGGTACATGGAGCCTGCTTCTCCCTTCTGCCTATGTCTCTGCCTCTCTCTCTCTCTGTGTGACTATCATAAATAAATAAAAATTTAAAAAAAAGGATATATCAGTCTTCATATTAGTGCTATTATCTGTTGATAACATTTATTCTTTCACTAAAGATAAATTTATTAATACTCATACCTTTGACTACTAGGCTCTGGTTATAAAAAATTTGATTCCTCAATTTTAGATTTTTCCCTTTGTGCTATTTTGACACATTTTTGCATGTATATTTTTGTTTTTATGCAGTCTTTATAAGCTGGCTATATATTTAGTTAGAAAGATAGTTTTAATTTTAATATTCTTTTAGTTTTAAGTATTGGAAACCCATTTCAATCTATCTAAAAACAGAAATATGGAAGGTTATTGGAGTAACTCCTGCAATCCCAAAGAACAGCTTGGCCTCATGAGCAACAGAAATATGCCATTAGGAACCTAGATAGTACACTCATCTTTTCTATTTGCTTCTATCTGCATGTCTCTCCCTTCTTCATACTCTATAAATTTAATTTCAGATGCACATGACCAAATATAGTCACCCATCACCACCCTTTAGAGGGACCAGCCTAGATAGAGATCCCCATTCCAAAAATCCAAGGAGCAAGAAAATCCAAGGACCAGCTTGGATTAGGTGTCCATTGTTGATCTAATTAGCTATTGCTGAGAGGGTAGCATAAAGTACACTCTGGCCCCATTCACATGAAAGGCAGCCTTTTTACTTTAGGAGCTGCATTCTAAACATTGGACAACAAAATAAATTCTCTGTGAACATAAATAATCATCTGTCCTTTCAGTCTCTAAATATTTTTTTGCCCATTTGGGTAAGAAGCTGTGCTATTGGTCCTAGTCATGCTAATCTCCTCCTTAAACCATTTGCCTCAGATCTTTTTGGTTTGCCTGAACTGATTCACTTGCAAAATAATGGGATAATCTGGGGGCCAGATAGTACTCTGGATAGCTAGATATCTCCATGGTCTCTTCTAAATTACCATGTATCTTTCATGGCTGTTTTACATCTGCTTTACATGTGCTTTGTACAACCGAGACATGGACTTGGGTATCTCTTCCTATTTTAAAGCCCTCAATCTCCTTGAAGCAGCCCATGAAGTCACAAATTCTCATCTCAGCAGTTCTGTCAACCCATAGCCCATTTGCAAAGCTAAGATAATGAGCACAGGGTGTTATACTATATGTTGGCAAATCGAACTCCAACAAAAAAATATACAAAAAAAAAAAATCACATTGAGAATCCACGAAGCCCCACACTGTAGCTGACTTTGGTCACCAGTTTAGCTCACTCTTTAAGGTTCTCTTAATCACTGATGGTTGTCAAACCAAGTGATCTTTGGTATTCGAATCATGACTATCTTATAACAATAGAAATAATCTATCTTTCTGGAGTAACCAACATAATTTTCAATAAGAGAAAATGGTATTTAAGAGACCAATTCTTTGTCAACAATTTTGGGAGGTGGGTGGGGATTGTTAGTAATACTTGAAATTTCATCCAAAAGTAAATCATTCTACAATGCGTTTTATTTTCCCATGGAGTAGAATTTTACCATTAGGTAGCTTATACCAAACAGGAACTCTGCATTGGACATGCTAGTGATGAACAGCAATGTATTTTTTAAAGCAAAGCACAGGGACGCCTGGGTGGCTCAGTGGTTGAGCATCTGCCTTTGGCTCAGGGCGTGATCCTGGAGTTCCGGGATTGGGTCCGACATTGGGCTCCCTGCATGGAGCCTGCTTCTCCCTCTGCCTGTGTCTCTCATGAATGAATGAATAGAATCTTTAAAAAAAAAAAAAAAGCAAAGCACAATTTAATTTGAAAAATGTTTATTAAACACCCAGATATGAAAGGCATGGTACTAGTAGCAGCCGTAGAGCTCAGCAATTTGAAATCATGAAAGTTTACTTCCTTTTATAAAGGGAACAAAATACACTTTGGGAAGAGTCTTAATAGAGGGTATTTGATCTGCTATACTGTGTACTGCCTTCTCCAGGAAGCCCCCAGGAAGAGCTCCCTGTAGGAACTCAGTAACTACTTTCTCAGAAGGTTCACATGCCATTGTATCTGGGATAGGGTGAATATTCAACAAATGAGATTTGGTTTTTAGTTTGAACTTTAATTAGAGTAATTATTGTTTTCTACCCATTGAGGACAAAATCTGTGTGTTTATAACATCCACCCAGTAGGAGTCTATTTCTTCCCTCAGAAGGTAACGCTTTGTACACATGAAGGCATTTATGTGTTCCTCTTTCATCTCTTGTCACCACACTAAGCATTCAGTCACTACTTACAGGGGACAGCATTGCCAGATCCCCTCACCATAAAACTTCCCTTCCTCTTAAATGTCTTTAATCTTCAGCTTTCTTTAAAATGTTTGTAGAAGTAGACATCATGCCCTTAGTGTGATCTGAACAGTGCAGTTAGCATAGTGGGAATATTAACTTGACTCTTCAGAATGTTACTTCCAAAATTTTGTTCTTGTGTCTTAATCGCCTTAATTAAAGTACATGTATTATATGCAATACCTTCCTGAAAATATGCCCTTTCACAGCATCCAATTGAGTTTTAAAAATTTATATCCATATAAACACCACCACAATTAAGATTAGAACATGCTCATACACTATGAAGTTTCCTTGTGCCCCTGCTTAATGTCATGCCCACCTCTGGTCCACAGCACCAGGCAAACATTGATCTGTTTTCTAGAATTCCACATAAATGGAATCCTATGATATACACTCTTTTGTGCCTTTTTTTTTTTTACCTGCTTACCATAGCATTGCTGTGATTCATCTCCATGCTGTTGTGTGTATGGTTATTTTCTTTTTATTGTTGATTTGTCTTCCATTTTACAAATTTACCACAATTCAGCTATTGATGGACACCTGGTTGTTTTCAGTTTTTGCCTGTTATGAACAAAGCTGCTATAAATATATGTGTTCAAGCCTTTATTCAGATACTTATATATATATATACACACACACACACACACACACACACATACACACATACACACACACACACCTATGAGTAGAATGCTGGGTCATATGGCTAGTATGTGTTTAACTTAGAAGAAACTTCTCAAGTACTTTCTGAAGTGGTTGTACCATTTTACGTTCCTGCTACAGCATACAATGGTAATTCCAGTTCATACACATCCACTTGTTTTTTTTAAGTTGAAGAGAATTCTTAGCCTATGTTGAGGTAATGTCAAACTGATGTCAGAAAAGCAGTCTGTAGTCATCAGAGGACTCGTTTAGTCTGAGTGTTTTGATAGTATCATCCTACAGTAAGGAAATAGCTTCTGTTTTCATCTTTTATCTTCAGAATTATCATGTTTCTTGCAGATGTTTAGCTTTCTGATAAGAGTACTATTTTTGTAGAGCTTTTTTTTTTTTTTGTATTTTTTTTTTAAAGACCTTTCCATTGTAATAGTCCAGTCAGGCATCATACTGAAATCTTGTAGAAATCACATTTCTGAAGTAAATTTCTTTTTGAAGCTATTAATTTTTACAAGACCCTTTGTCCCTTAATATGTCATATATAGCAGGTCCTTATATGTAGCAGGTGCTCAGTTGGTGTCTCTTCGTTTCTTGACTATCATATTTTCATTCTACCAATATTTACTATTTCCTTTCTTTTTTTATAATAAATTTATTTTTTATTGGTGTTCAATTTGCCAACATACAGAATAACACCCAGTGCTCATCCCGTCAAGTGCCCCCCTCAGTGCCTGTCACCCATTCACCCCCACCCCCCACCCTCCTCCCCTTCCACCACCCCTAGTTCGTTTCCCAGAGTTAGGAGTCTTTATGTTCTGTCTCTCTCTCTGATATTTCCCACACATTTCTTCTCCCTTCCCTTCTATTCCCTTTCACTATTATTTATATTCCCCAAATGAATGAGGACATACACTGTTTTTGTCCTTCTCCAATTGACTTACTTCACTCAGCATAATACCCTCCAGTTCCATCCACGTTGAAGCAAATGGTGGGTATTTGTCGTTTTTAATGACTGAGTAATATTCCATTGTATACATAAACCACATCATCTTTATACTATTTACTTTCAAAGCAAGTAAGTAACTCTGACTTATTATGGAACCTTCTTAACTAGCAGATGAATGATTCAGGTTGTTGAATTTGAACTGTAAATCCCTTAAGAGATCTTTTATCCCCAGTAGCCTCAGAGGGTAGAGAAGAGGTGCTTCTGATAAGACAGCAGAAGGGTTCTTCCTTCACTAATGAGTCAAAATTCCTTTATTTTTTTGAACTCAGAATCCTGTAAGGTTGGATAGATCCACTCCATGCCAGGACAGAAGAGTCATTGTGTTTTTGCCTTTGACTTCAGGTCATCTTAAAAAAAAATATACACACACACACACACACACACATATGTGCAACTCTACCACCACCACCACCACCACCAACAACAACAACAGCACAGAAAGCCCAAGTTTGTTTCAGGATCAGTGAACCAATGTAGAGAGAAGTCTACCAGGCTGAAGCAAGACCTGTCTTCCTCTCAGGTGAGGAGTACCTATGCTAGGGTGGTTTGAGCTCGGTATATTTCACCTAGAGTAAAACCCACGGGCTGACTTCTCTTTTGCAACCTCCTGTGTTACTGGTCCTTTCGATTTTACAGCCCTTTCTTGAAAATGCACCTTTTCTATTCCAAAGAACAGATCAGATCTCCTTATATTAATTTTTCCTTCTTTTTTTATTTCCGGAGATCAGAGTCTTTTTAGCTTTTGGAGCGAATAGTTCCCATCAACAGGACTATAGGTCCAGTTGATGGGCTCAAGTTACCTGCTGGAGTTAACATAATGATAGGCTCTCATGTGCATTTTGCTGGAGGTGGAAGAGCAGAGAAACAGAAAGAGAAAATGTAGTAGAAGGAAGTGTGTAAAGAAGACAGATTTACTCTATCAGGGTTACATTCCATGTTTCATTTGTGTCATACAGCACCTCTATAACTATAGTGAACACATTCCATGCCTCAATCTCCCCATCTGTGAAATAGGGATAATAGTACATAACATCATTGGGTTAGTGGGATGATTAAATGATTTCACACAGAGGAAGGACTTGGAACGCTAAGAGTTTTACTACTGCTATTCTATACGGTAAGAAGCATGAGATAGTATTTGCTTTAAAAATGTACACTCCTTCTGTCATACAGTTTCATAAAATAGACCAGAAAATATTAACAGTGGTTATCTCTGTGGAGTTGGATGTCTGGTTATATAAATGTTCCCTTTTTTCTGTATTAAAATTTAGGTTTTAAAGGAAAGGACGATATTGAGCTCTTAAACAAAAGTAATACTCTGTAAGTGCATTTGTTGCGTAGGGGTTTCATGTCCATTGTTTTTGCTAGCATCTTCCACACACTGGGTTTTGACTTACTCCTGCAGACAACATAAGCCCTGAGTCCAGAACACATTGTAAAGACTTCACACGACGATCTGGGTAGTTCTTCAGACATTCATTAATACCTCATTTCGCTATTTACTGTGACTGAGTTCATTATTCTGAGTGTTTGTTCCAATCCAGTCCCTGAGTATGGATGACCAGCCAACAGGGGCAGAGGGGAGTCAGTCCAGGTGCAGGAGATACAGCATCAATGATTTCGTTGCTTGCCTGCTTTTTATGCCCATAGTGGAAATATGTACCTCTGAGATTTCCATAAATTTCTTTACACCTTAGGCCAGTTTCTGATATAGCCCCAGGACTTTGTAGGAGAAAAGGATCTCTATTTGCTGGATTCTGCTTTGACCCAGGGTTCTTCTTGGCTGCTCAGATCAGGATCTTAGGGCTTTAAATGAATAGAATGATTTCTGTCATCTTGGGTTATTGGAAGGAAAGAACCAGGAATGAGAGGTAAAGAAGTAAAGGAGAGAAGGACTGATGATTAAAGGCAGGGAAAAATACCGTGGTTTGTAGGAATAGTTGCTGACTTTGTGCCCTGTGAAAACTGCCTCTGTCACTGTGCCCCTCTGCCTTCTATCTGTGCATGATGCGGTGATGTAGTTGAATGACTGTGGAAGCTGTATTTAGTTTTGAGGAAAATAGAAGCCAAGTTCTTGCTCACTTCCTGGTTAAGGTAACCTTAGACAAGTCTTTTAAGCTTCTTGCTTCAGTTTCTTCACCTGTAAACTACATAGTTATTAATAAAAAATGTCGGGCAGCCTGGGTGGCTCAGCGGTTTAGCGCTGCCTTCAGCCCAGGTCATGATCCTGGAGACCCAGGATCAAGTCCCACATCAGGCTCCCTGCATGGAGCCTGCTTCTCCCTCTGCCTGTGTCTCTGTCTCTCTCTCATGAGTGAATAAATGAAAATCTTTTATTTTATTGTTATTTTTTTTAATGAAAATCTTTAAAAAAATGTCTATGCCGTGCCTTCCTGGGACTGCTGCGTGGGTCAAATAAAACCATGTATGCAAAAATTTTGTAAGTGGTCAAGCTTAACTAAGTATTTGATGATGATTGTAAATGCTGACCACAGTCAGCCTTCAAAACCACGTTAGCTTTCTTACTTTGCCCTGAGTTACTGTTTTCAGATCTCTACCATCTTCTCCATAGGCATGAGGCTTAGTGAATGGAATGCCCCGTTAATACTCTACCCCTGCATGAGTGTTTTCCTGGCCTTGATCCATCTCCCATTGGTGAAAGCTGCTGGTCAAAAAAAAGTCCAAGGAAGCAGCACACACGTCGAGAGAGCTTTAATCTACTGGGTGACTGGGGACGAATGGAGACCGAGGCAGCGTAGAGGAACATGTGTCTGGGCATCCCCATGCAGAAAGCCTTGTCCTGATCATCTCACTCATTGCCTTTATGTGCCATCAGGGCCCACTTCCTCATAATGTGCGGTATGAAGAAAAAGTGCCTTGTATGGTCTGAGGAGAAGAGAGGGATGGTCTTAAAATGCTAAAGTTGTAAGTGAAATTTTAGGTATGTTATTATACATATAGAAAATCTACTCATCTGCAGTAGTCCCTCTCTAAACAGTAGAGTGAGTCAGGATTATTTGATATGTTGTTACCGTATTGATGCAGGCACATTCTCATTTAGCCCAGCTGAGGAGGCTTTGGTGTCATTGTCAAAAGCACAGAGCATGTGTTACAAATAGTTGTTTTTATTAAAATATGAAATTTTGGAAATACTTAGTAAAAATATACTTGTTTTACCTTATTCTGGAACACACAAGATATATGAAATTATTTTAATTAAAAAAACTTGTCCTTTTACATTTGGAAGAAATTATAAAGTATAATTATATGAATTTTGTATTCTTTACAATTTGATAGTACAGCATCTATTTTTGTGCTTTTAGTAATATATGCAGTGTTGAAAGCCCTGAAGTTGCATAAAATAAAAATGTGAAATGTGTTCCACATTTATTTTGTTTTCTTATACCAAATGGAATTCATTCAAATGATATACTGCTGAATGCTGCCTTTTATCTATTCAAAAACAAATTTAGAAATCAATGTTTTGTTTTTTAAAAAAATGTAATATTTGAATCCATAAATTCTGGTTGAATGGAACACATTAGAAGGAATAGTAGAAGGCAGCAGGATAGCCTTAACTTTAGTATCATTTCATATGTGATAGTATTAAATTTGTTGGTTGATCCAAAAATACTTCACATCATAGATAATTTTTCATTGGATCATTGTCTCTTGCTTTGAAAAGAAGTTGCCCCAGCTTTGTTTTGACACTGGCTTTCAAATAACTTCTAAGCTTTTTTTTTTTTTTTTTAACACTTATGAATTGGAAGCCATCCATTTTTCTGTGCTGATATCCTATTTTAATTGATGTCACCTAATTAAAAAAAATTAAAGTCATTGTCTTGACTAATAAGCTTCAAGTAATTATAAAACACTGCTAATATCGTCATTTTTTTTTGAGTTCTTGCTCTTTATCAGGCACTGTTGTAAGCCCACAAAAGGCATTAACTTGTTTAGTCCTTAGAAATAGCATAGGAGGAACTACTTACTCTCATTTTACAGTTTATTTCTGCTTCACAGTGCAGAAAACAGTCACTGGCAGTGAAATGACTTGCCCAGTGTCATGGCCATCAGTTGTGATAAAGCCAGATTATTAATTTGGGCAACGTGGATCAAGAATTCAGTACTCTCAGTTGCTATATGCTCCATGTTCAAATAGAGAGAACTTACACATAAAACACAAAATGCTCACATTAGTCAGGCTCAGGCCAACAGATGTGCACATCTGTCTTTACAAAACATTTATCTGCTTTTTATTGGGTGAAAATAGGCATTTCAAGAACTCAGATATCTGTGTGATGTAGCTACTAGCAGAGACTGCTCATTTTTAAATATTTACAGTTATAAACCCTATTAAGCAAATCATATGTTCTTCCTGGAACAGTTTCCTCTGTAAATTTTGTGAGTTTACAGATTTTAGAAAGATTTCTAGGATCCTTCCAGATCTAATATTTTATGAATTTACAACCCTTCCTTTTATTCTTAAATTCTTATTTTGCTTACTTGAAAAATCTGTTGGTTGATTAAATCATTTAACTCTTTTCCTTCTCTCATATTCATAGGGGGTGGTAAGACATCTCATAAATTAGAATATGTTGTTTTTTCATTCAGTTCCGAAAACTTTCTAATTTCCTTTATTTATTTTTTTTCTTGGACCCATGGGTTGTTTGGAAGTACATTATTCAGTGTCCAAGTATTTGATGATTTTCACGACATTTTTCTGTTATTGATTCTAATTTAATTCTGTTGTGATCAAATTACTTTATAAGATTTGAATTCTTTGAAATTCATTGAGACTTGTTTGGTGGTCAGAATATGGTCTGTCCTGCTAAATGTTCAGTGTGTAGTTGGGAAGGATATGTATTCTGAGATGGTTGGGTGGAATATTCCAGAGCTGGTAATTAGGTCAGGTTGGTTGATGGTGCTGAAATTTTCTGTATCCTTTCTGATCTTCTGTCTACTTGTTATATCAATTATTGAAAGATAAATGTTACAAATCTCCATCTGTGATAATGCATTTTACCATTATCTCTTTTTCAGTTCAGTCAGGTTTAGCTGTATGTATTTTGAAGTTCTGATTGTAGATGCATAAACATTTGGGACTGCAGGTTCTTTTGATGGATTGGCTCTTTTATCATTATGAAATGACCTTATTCCTGGTAATATTTTCTGCTTTGAAATTTACTTCATTTGGTATTAAAATATTGCATGGTATATCTTTTTCAGTCCTCTTTTAGCCTGTGACACCAGATTTAAAGTGGATTTCTTACAAATAGCATTTAGCTTGGTCTTTGTTTTTCATATGATTTGACCACCTCTGCCTTTTCATTGGTTTGTTTAAACTCCATTTTATGTGATTACTGATATGGTTAGGTTTGAATCTACCATATTGCTGTTTGTTTTCTTATCTGTCCTACCTATTCTTTGGATGTTTTCCCTCTTCTCTTTCTCTTACATTACTTAAAGAATTTTATGATTCCTTCTTTTCTCCTTTATTGGCTTATTGTGATACCTCTTTGTTTTATTCTTTCAGTGGTTACTTTATAATTTACAATATGCTTCTTTAACTTATCACAGTGTACTTTTGTACAATATTATACCACTTAATGTATAGCATAAGAACAGCCAAGATCCTTAGCAGCAGTTGGGGTGATGAAATGGAGGACCATACTGGAATCATATGTAGTATATATGTGGGAACTTGGAAAAATATCTCACTTCAGATGCCTTCCTACCGGCTTGTTGTTCCTCCCATAGGGACATTGATAACATCCTTTCTTTTTCTGGATGAGTAAACTCAGGCTTAGGTTAAAGTGACTTTAGTAAATGACAGAAACAGGCCCAACATAGCATAACAGAAGGGATACTGGTCTGTTAAGTCAGCTAGACTTAGGTTCGAATTCTAGTACTATTTCTTGCTAAGTATGTGACCCTGGACAAGTTATGTAACTATTCTAATTTTATGCCTAAAATGATAATCATCAATTGTTCTCTGTACTCATATAGTATTAGTTTTCCATTTCAGTTGTCAGAATTTATAAAGCACCTAGTTAAATTGCTTGGTGTGTTGTAGGATTTCGATAATACTTGCCATGTAAGGGTTATGGAAGTTACGGCCTGACTCCCAAGTAAGTGCTTTTAGTTTACTTTCACAGTCTTCCCACTTTATTCTGTCATTTAGACCTAGAAACATTTGTATCTATGTAGGGAATAAATAGTTAACATAGATGAGGTTACTTACTGTGAGTGAGTCTGATAATTAAACCACATAGGTTCAGAGTTTAGAGGAGATGTAGATAGTGAATAAAGCTCCATGAAGGCTAGAGGCTGAAACAGTCAGGAACATCACCCACTATCTTCCAGGCATTGACACAGAGAGAGAGGTTGAGGGGTCAGAGAGTGTGAATGTCACAGATCTCATTGTGTTGCATTTGCAAAGAGACATTTCATATTATGGGGCTAGAATTTAGGTCAATGAGAAGTAGGGGCTAGGAGAATAGATTTGAAGGTCATCATAATATACAAGTGAACACTGAAACTGCAAACTATTATTTGAGGGACAGTGTGTGCAGAGTGGAATGCAGAAGGACAAGGATGTATCTTAGGGGAATAGTCTTTGTTAGGGAAAGATCAAAGTGGAGGCTGTCAGGAATTTAATGATTTCCTCATCTTGCCATCTTTTCCAGCATCTGATGTTACTGGCCTTTAGCAACTGAATATTTATTGAATTTGGGTGGGACTAGGTTGTGAACATAATTTATGAGTTTTATTCTTAAATAGTTTGAGAACAGTTCTTGAACCCATTAAAATCCTACCTAATGTAATATGCTCTTTTGGGAAGACAGCAATTGTATCTTTGAGTTTTCCGAACTGGCATGTGTATGAATACTGAAGAAGTCCCTGCTGTTTGTAAATTTCTCACTGATATTGCAGGACAATGATTTTACTCTTAAGAGTGTCATTTTATAACAGTTGCAGATTTCAAATTTGAAACTCAAATTTGTTTCCATTCATTTGGAAATATGGAAAACAAATAAAAACCTGTAAGCATAGGGACTATGGCAAGAACATATGTTTTATAGTCAGATGGAATTCCTTGTGGATCCTAGTGTTGTCTTTTATGAGTGGTGGAACTTTTGGATAATAGTTGGGTCTCTATGGGCCTCAGGGTCCCCATTTGTATGAAGTAGAGAACAACACATATTTTGCAAGGTGGTTGAGAATGAAAGTATTAAATTTAGTTGTAAGCATTCAATAAATGGTCACTTTAAAAAATGGGATGTAAGTAGCTGAAGATTTAACTCAATCTTGATTCATTGGGAGACTCTTGAGTACCAAACACCAGCCTTGGGCAGCCTGGGTGGCTCAGCGGTTTAGCACCGCCTTTGGCCCAGGGTGTGATCCTGGGGGCTCAGGATCGAGTCCCATGTCGGGCTCCCTGCATGGAGCCTGCTTCTCTCTCTGCCTGTGTCTCTGCGCCTCTCTCTCTCTCCCTCTCTCTCTCTCTCTCTCTCATAAATAAGTAAAATCTTAAACAAAACAAAACATCCGCCTTACCGTGCTTCATTTTCTCTAGGTAGAGGATGTATGTTTTTTCTGTTTCCTAATTTATTACTTAGTATTCATCCTCCCACACTGAGATACTATGCAAAAAAGCATAAAAGATTTTTCACTTGCAGCCTTACCCACAGTTGCCAAGAGAACTGCTATACAGTACTGCAGAACTTAGCTTATATTTGTTCTAACTATCTTGACTCTGAAGGTGTTATAGCAGTGAACTGTTAGGTTAAATCCATATTCAGGAAGCCTGGATGACAGACAAGCATTCCTTGTCTTCAAAGCAAAAAGAAAAGAAAGCAGGGATGAGTTCTTCAAAGAAATTGTGTCCAGAATCTACGGTACTTTTAAATGATTTTCTCTGTTGAGGGTTTTTTTCTTTTTCTCAAGTTACATCTATACATGAAAAAGAGTATATTCTAAATACTGAAGGGCTGCCTTTTTTTTTTTTTTAATCAAGAGTTCACTCCTGAGCAACTCAAATCATAAACTAGAATAGGATATCCCTGAAATATAAATTTAACTCCCATGTAAAAAATAATTTGATTATCTATTCTTGGAAAGGAACATTAATCACTTAAATTAATCACTTAAATTTTGCTTGGTGCGTGCTATGTTACGCTTTAACAAATATTTTAATAATATCCTAAGAAAATAGAGATGTTTCATTTTGGGCAAGTTCTTTTTTTTTAATTTTTTTTTTTTTTTATGATAGTCACAGAGAGAGAGAGAGAGAGAGAGAGGCAGAGACATAGGCAGAGAGAGAAGCAGGCTCCATGCACCGGGAGCCCGACGTGGGATTCGATCCCGGGTCTCCAGGATCGCGCCCTGGGCCAAAGGCAGGTGCCAAACCTCTGCGCCGCCCAGGGATCCCTGGGCAAGTTCTTTTTAAGAGAAAAGGTAACTAAGAAAAAAATTAAATGTTGCTATAAAGTAACACATTTTGTAGAAATTTATGTATTTTATATATTTCCTAAGGAAAGGGTATTTTGGGTTTTAGGGCTTTCCCTGTTAAACTGAGATAAATTTTCACATATGTAAAGCCTGTGCTTTAAGAACCAACATAAGACATGACTTTTTTAGATTCATCAATATAAAACACAATAGAATTTTATTTTTTAAAATTTGCCCTATTCTCTTTCTATATTGGTTTTTACTCAACACACATTATATAATAAACACGGATTTTCAGCATTGGTGGTAGCCTTATTAATATTCAATTTGAAAGAAAAATGAATTTCACAGTAGAATTGCCAGCAGCAATAATTTAATAAGTGAGAAATTTGTACTTTTTTTTCCCATTGGAAGTTCAAAGATAGTCATAAATTTCCCTCTCTTTCTAAAAATAACCTTGTAATGGGGTTGGCATGCCCAAAAAAAAATGGATGGCCTCTTGTGTTTTGGAAATAGTCCATAGCTTTTGTTGCAACTGCATTGCATCTCCAGCAGCTACCTCAGGGACTCACCAGTTTCACTGACTTACGTGGCTTTGGAGCAACAGCTGTTGAACCTCAGAAATGCCAGTGTCACCCTTTGCACCTTTCTTTTATAACTTTTTACTCAATATATTTACTTTAGGAAAATAATGATATTTTCATTTGGAGCCCTCTTAAGAAGAAAAGACAACGAAATGAATTAATAAATCCATCCTTATTAAGTTGTTTGCTTATTTTTTTTTAAAGATTTTTATTTATTCGAGAGAGAGAGAGAGAGAGAAGCAGGCTCCATGCAGGGAGCCTGACACGGGACTTGATCCTGGGTCTCCAGGATCATGATCACACCCCGGGCCAAAGGCGGCACTAATCCGTTGAGCCACTGGGGCTGCCCAAGTTGTTTGCTTCTTTTGCCTTTCTGCTGCTTATAACTATTTGCGTACTTAAAGTAGCATTACCCTGAAGTTATATTAAGAGCAAGATTCTGTAATTCATAGTGTCCCTGGTGAAATGGGATGGTAAGTGCCTCTTTATGGAGATTCAAACAGATAGGTCATGGCCCAATCAGTGACTCAAGGTTGTTACCTTGAAGGACATGGCCAATCTTAGAGAGTTTCTGAGTCTAAATTGCTCTGAACATAGCCACACAAAGCAAAGTAATATAAAATGACTAGTGATTACCTTTAGTGGTCTTCTACTTAGTTGGGAGGTACAAGCCAGGATTATTCAGCACTGGTGATCTGATTTCACAATATGCTTTATTTCGATACACCAAATACTTCAGCCAAAGGGCTTACCTATAAGTATTGGAGATAGTAGAGTTGTTCATCTTTGGTGTCTGTAATGAAATGCTGTAGCCAAGGTCAAGCCTGTGGTTAATGTCAAAATTAGTTGTTTAGATGCACAAAAATCATCTAAAAAAAAAAAGATTGGTACAATTAAACTACATTGCTGACTCGGCTTATAGGCTGAGAGCAGTTTGGAGGGGCTGTCGTGTGGCTATAATTTAACTGCATCTCCTTAGGTCTTTAACTTTTAGGAAGGTGGCACAAGGTGAGAAAGAGGCAAGAAGCCAGGGAGAGAAGACCGAGAGAAAGGGATGGAGAGAGAGGGAAAAAGGCTAGGGAAGAATGATGTATTAGCCTATATTTAAGAAAATTCTCCTGTTGTCTTAGTTGAAAAGAATATATCCTTCCATATTGAGTAAGGAGTCCTGTAAGGAAAAGGAACAGAGTTCTCATATGTAAATAACCTTTCAGTCACATTAAGAAAACACCATCCTTGTAAATCTGGTTTGTGTGAAAAATGACTCCATGGAACCTTGAGAAGTAATCAGCTCATATTTGTATATGGTTTTGAATATAATATGTAAATGTTAGCTTCCTATTTTGGTACAACAAGAAAATCATTTCTGTTACCTTCATAGGAAAGGTTACAGAGAAGATACAATTTTTGAATAGATTATATTGGGAGTTTATTTGCTTCTACCTTGCTTTAATATCCTTCAATATTACAGGGATACTACTTCTATGTAAATGAGCTGAGGACAACTTGTGAGTTAATAAAAATCAACAGTGTGCACCAGATGAGTAAAGAAGTCAAGCAATATGGTTGGTTTCGGGAGTTACATTCGTACAAAACAGTTTTAAAATCTTTTTAAAAGAAAGTGTGAATGTAATACAGAAAGAGGTAATTGCAAAACATTTTAACATGGATAAATAGTACAAGTTGTAGAAAGCTTGTAAACCTGCCATCTAAAACTGATTACCCTCATGAGCATTTTATGCTGTTTGACAGTGAAAAGTGCACCTTATAAAAGCTGTTACACAAACCATTACATTTAAAAGGTTTCTGTCTCACACCCCAAAATTACACTTATTTGCTGCAAGTGAAAATTCAGAATTTGTTCCCTGTTTATTTTAGTGGCAATTACTGCAGTGGTGAATTTTCCTTTTACCCCTTCTTCTTGGCAAACTAGAAATTAGTCTTTTTGGTTTATTTCAGTGTAAACACAGTGAGTTTGTGTATTATACGCTATATACAGAGATGATGTAATAATAAAACTGTGAGCCTGAAACACTGAGACACTCTATATAATAATAAAATACTGAACCTCTGTCACCAAAATGCTCCATGTAGCTGAGAAAAAAAACAAAAAAAAACAAAAAACCTCAACAAAACAATATTACAACATGATCCAGAATTTCTACAGATTATAAAATCCGGTGAACCATTTTAGTTGATGTCTCCATACACAACATACAAAGTTTGACTTACTAGAAATCTTGTTAAACACCCAAAAACAGTGCCTTATTCATTTATGTGAGAAAGAAACTTGGAAACGTCTAAGAGACCCTCTTATTCTAGGATTTCATTCTCCCTGTTATGAGCATTTCTCTCATTGTATAATAAGCACTTTGAGGTTCTGGCAGGCCTTGCTACTTCTTTTTGAGTGCCTTCCTTTTTTCTTCTCTTATAAACCATACTCTGTTAGAAAGAGCTCTTGACTGGGAATCGGGAGTTCTGAGTTCTAATGCCAGCTCTGATACTAACAAATCCATTTGGTTTGTTGGTTTCAGGTTTCCTGTTGAAATGGGGGCCTTGAACTAGATGCTCTCTGGATATTAAGTTTAAAGTGCTGTGAGACTGGGAGGGGAGGCCAATTATCTGAAAACCTGTCACACCTTACCTCCCCCCACCCCCCTAATGTACTGAATGATCAATTTACTGAATGCATAATTCTCCTAAAGGCAGTTTGCTACAGCATAAACTGAATGGCAGTTTTGTTGTATTTACCAAAACTCTAATTTATCAGTTTGCCTAAAAACCAATTTTCCAAATTATCCACTGCCCAAAATATGTTTGTGTTAACTATATGTAAAGTTTATCACAAATCACACTGCATAGAATAGTTGCAAAAGCTTTTGAAATTTTTGGTGGGAAGCATTAATTAGTTTTAATTTGGTTTTAATTTTTCTATAGCAATTTCACTGCAGACACTTGGCAACAGGAATATTTATCAGTCCAATTCAGCTGCGTGCCAAATTTATCATTGATATTTCATATACCGAATGCCTTTCAGTTGCTTAAAACGGAAGCAACATATTTATCTAGTTACACTGGTTAGCAAATTTGTGAATTGAGAGGAGTACAGAATGCATTTAATGTATGAAAAATGTGTTGTAAAAATAAACCTTCCCTATTATCATTTGTAAACTCCATGGCATTCAAGGCGTGCACAGCCCTTTGATTTAAAATAAATTATTCTCAAAAGTTACTGGACTAGAAAATAGTAAAATTCCAGAATAAGTTTTAGGTAGGCTGTAGCACTAGCTTGGAGCAAAATTTCAGACAAATTGAGACCTTGGCTTCATCAATATGAACATCAAAGAAGTCTTCGAAAGGCCCTTTAAAACTACAGATTATGTCAACAGCATAAATAGTTAAAAGATACAAGTTTTTTTTTAAGATTTTTTTTAAAACTTGTTTTTATTTTTTTTTTTTTTAGATTTTATTTATTTATTCATGAGAGACACAGAGAGAGGCAGAGATATAGGCAGAGGGAGAAGCAGGCTCCAGGAGGGAAGCCCAATGTAGGACTCGATCTCAGGACCCCAGGATCATAACCTGAGCCAAAGGCTCAACCAAGGAGCCACCCAGGTGCCCCAAAAGATACAAGTTTTGAGTGAGTTGGCCAATTTCCCAAGTCGATCATTTGGTGAAACAATTCCTAGCAAGTTGATTTTTGGCAAAAATAGACCCAGTGTTATCATACTACCATCACTGTCTCTGCCAAGGTTAGAGGACAGTGAAGCTATAATGAAAGAATTCTACTGTCTTGAATATTTTCTCTCAGCCACATCCTATAGCCAAAGTTGGAACCATTTGGAAGGTGGTCTGCCTCTGTGTGTATTTCCATTGGGTGTGACGTACCTACTATGTATGCCACCTAGCTTTTGACACTAATTACCTATGTGTGTGTTTCACATGGCTGCCGCAATATAGACATCCAAGATTTTGAAGAAGTAGAATTAAAAGGTCTGTGTGGAAATTGGGAAATTTTTACTTTGCTCTGCCCTTCTGATCACTGTAGCAAAATGTGTCCCATGTGAATGTTTGAAGCAACGAATGGATCAAATCATTTGGCCTATGTCAAGGTGGTCGTGTTCTCAAGCAGGGGATAGATAGACATGATCGTTCTACCAGAGGCCTGTTCTAGGGTGTTGCTTTGGTGCATAGTTTCCCTGAGCACTGCCTTTTGGTCAGTAATCTTTAAAGTTCTGTCTGCTTCCCAGTTACTGTCCCAAATTGCAGTGCAATGCCATGAGGTAGGAGAGTTACATTATTTTCCTGGCTTTACTGAAGGCAGTTTGTGACTAGATATAAAAGTCAGGGAGCAACAGCTCCTGGTACCTGTGCCAAAGACCCCTTGGTTTCACCAAAATCAATTTTTTGTTGAATTAACCAGTTAAGATTGTCCTTTTCTTTTGGCATCTGAGAAGCTGCATCCAGTCAGTCATTCCTGTTCCTTTGGAAGTGGAGTTGATGATGGGCACCAGACAGCTCAACTCCCAAGATTTTAGAAAGAAAAGATGCACTTTTTTTTTTATAACACTTTCTAACCCATAATTTAAATTCCAAAAAGCCCATGTATATTGATACCTCGGTAGAGGTTGTCTAGAACCTTATATGATTCAGCATTTTTATTAGTCTTCGCTGTGATGGACAGAATAGAAGAGACAGCCATGTTGTTAGGTACTCTCTATTGCTGGAAATGGAATTAAGATGATTTTACAGCTGAACATAACATGGAAAATCTGTAACCGGGTTGAAAATTTGCATCATGTCCAGTTCCTTATAACGTAGAAGTTTTAAAATGTAGTCAAGACTGCTACCTTAGACAGGATGGCATAATCGCTCGTCTGTAAAACCTTTAAATTGTCGCATTATAAGCCTATTACAGCATATGGCTGGATTAAAACAAGGAAAGAAAAAAATCTGAATTTTTGCTTCTGGAGCCTAATAGATGGTATAATATCTTCACGCCCTCACTCTGCCCATTGGTAATGGTGTCACCTTGGGGCTTAGAGTTATTTAAGCTTTGAGCCTAAGTTTTCTCATCAATAAAAACGAGATGATAGTAGTACCTACCTCATAGGATTTCTGGACAGATGAAGTAATGCATGCAGAATCTTTACATAAATGTGTTCGCTACTTTGTAGCTAAAGGCTGCTTGAAATACCTTTTTTTTTTCTGTGAAAAGTTTCAATGATTGTTAAGAGACCATAGAAGAATGTCAGTTGAATGTTGCCAAGCTCAAATAAATTTCGAGTGGTTAATTAATGATGAAGTTAGAACAATTA
Organism: Nyctereutes procyonoides; assembly: GCF_905146905.1. Lineage (NCBI taxonomy): Eukaryota > Metazoa > Chordata > Mammalia > Carnivora > Canidae > Nyctereutes > Nyctereutes procyonoides. The sequence goes on along the minus strand of NW_026575146.1, from coordinate 58,420,163 downwards.
CTATTAGACTAATTACTTATTCTTAGCATTTCAGCTATGAAAATTAAAGATCTCTGAGTGCTTCTGTCTCATAAAAACAAAGGAAGCATACCAGGCCACCTTTTCTAAGATGACATGATGAGAGCATTGGATCTGAATCCACAATGTAGTGAATCAGGTGTACTTATTAAAACAAAGTAAATGATGTGTCAGGAGGTTCAGAGCAATAGCTGAAGACTTAATTTGCTCATTTGAGTTTATTTAATCCTTGTTTCATTTTTTAAGAAATTATACAAAATCTGTTGAGGCTTACAAATCTTGGAATATGGGAGTTGTTGCAAAATCCTGCTGTAATGAAAATTGAAAGCAAAGTCACACTGGAACATTAAGAGAAAACGTTCTTAATGAATAACTTGATTGGAAATGGTTCTAATAGAAAATTGTGTTTATACAGAATTTGAAATATGAAATGATTCTGATACTATATACTCTTAATAGTAATGTGTCATCAGGGTCTTAAGCACATCCCCCACACTTTTACAATTATCTGTTTATTTATTTAATTTTGAGAGAGAGAGAGAAAGAGCAGGGGAGAAGGGACAGAAGAAGAGAGGGAGCCGGGTGTGGGGCTCAGTCTCACAACCCTGAGATCATGACCTGAGCTAAAACCAAGAGTTGGGGACACTTACCCACCGAGCCACCCAGACACCCCAGACAAATTCCCTTTCTTATTCTTCTGTTCATTCAACAAATTGAAGATCTCTGTGTTAGGCACTGTTGCCTATTAGGTGAAAAAGAGGCAGAGTGTATGTGCCCATCGTGTTTATCATAATCTGGCTGGGGAGACAGTTATCCTACAATATGATACTTGCAATGCCCTGAGTGAAAATAAGGTGCTATAGGAGCACCCAGAAGGACGCCAGCCCCAGACTTGCTAAGAAGAAGGGAGCAGAGTGGTGGTGGTTTGGAAGACTGTCTGTGGGATGTGGAATTTGTCCTGGGATCCCAAAGATGAAGGGAAGATGAGAGAAGGTGGGGAGGAACCACTGCTTCAGAGGGAGTTCCTTGTTCACAAGCCCTAGGTGTGGGGCACTGTGAGTGGTTCCACATGCGTGGATTGCACATCTTGGGAAAATGGCAGGCAAGAGCTCTGTGCTAACAAGCCTTAGAAGCCCTGTGGGGGGTTGGCAGTTTATCTTGAGCGCCCTGGGGACCTATTGCCAGGAGTGGCCTGAACTCTGGAGAGCTGATCTCTGAATAGATTTTAGAGAGAGATGAGGAAGCAGCATCATTGGGCTAGTTAGGTTTGGAAGATGAAGGGAAACACATGGTGATGAAGAAAATGGTTGGAATTGGTCCATCACAATTAGTGTATTTTCAGACAGGAAAGAGTTCCCTTACCTTTTTTTAGACCTGTGGGAAGACCATCCAAGTGCAAGACAAGGAGGGAGGATGGAAAGGAACTCGTTATGTGAAATTCCATGCTTACATAAAATACTACATAATGACAATTCTTTTAAACGTAAAGAACTTACAGTTGATTTTAAGCATATTAATAGCTCCAGTTAGGGGTATTAACCATACATTTATGAGGTAGCCTAAGATAATAGCCCACTATAGAAGAAACTTGTTTTGGGAGCCAAGAAACTGCTTTAGACTGAGTTGGAAGGAGAGCCATTTTGGGGTGCATCACCAATTCCCATAAAATGAGCTCCAAAGGGACATTATCTCTATTTCAGTGTACTTGACTTATTTCAAATATTACTGATATTTAGAAATAAATTTTCTGTTTTTCAGTGTACAGAGTTGACTGGAGTCTCCATGTTATATGTTTCATTCTTGATCCAAGCCTTTATTCCATGTATATATACATGCATCTTATAATGAAAATCGATGTAAAAATTTCATTTGATTAATAGCATGTTTTACAGTGTTTCCAGAATTTATGTGTGTGAATATATAGATTTTTTCCAAGTCCACCCACACCCGTTCACATTTGCCAAAAAATGGCAGTAATGAAAGTTCAGTTCTTTAAGATATTGTACATTTAGAGTGGGGTATTTTATTGCCATTATTAGCAGTGTTATTACACAGTATTATTTTCCCCTTTTAGATGTGTTGATCTTTCTGAGCCTGTCATTAGGATAGTTAGAAACTGCAAAAGGCTCTATTCTCCACTTTTATAAAAAGAAAATGAGAGGAAAAAAAATAGAAAAATTTCTTGTGTAGGCAAGAAAATCCAAGAAGAAAGTTGTCACTGGAGCCTTCTCTGTTGTGAAGAAAATTAAGTATTCCTTTTCTTGCCTTCACCCCTGTAAAATCTAAAGGTAATCCTCCTGTTTCGGGGTGACACTACCTGCTTGTTTTCTTTAATGGCTCTTTAAATACTACTGCTTTTTAGACTAATCTTTACCTTCTCTGTTCTCATATCCTCTAAAGTGAGACCATTGGGACCCTGGTGGCAAGGCTTTTCTTGTTTATTAGTCTTGTATTGGAGCATCTGATGGCTCAGTGTGGTTGGGTGTCTGCCTTTGGTTCAGGTCATGATCCCAAGGTCTTGGGATCGAGTCCCATATCAGGCTCCCTGCAGGAAGCCTGCTTCTTTCTCTGTCTGTGTCTCTGCCTCTCTCTCTCTCTGTCTCTCATGAATAAATAAATAAAATCTATTAAAAAATAACATAAGGTAGGAGGGGTACTTTTATACATGTGGATGAATCTACACCAGTGAATGTAGGGAAAGAAGGAGAACACTCATGTGTGTAAAGTTTAGGGTATGGAGGAAGAAGGTACAGATGACATGAAGGCTAGTTCCAAAAGGGAATATTTTTTTGTTTGGTGGGACTAAACATCTGGATTCCCCACTTGTATCCTCTTTGCAACTGGGAGATCTTTAGAAGAAGCACCATTGTTCATCTCAGTTTGTATGCAAGGGAGCAGGATTAAAAGTTACTTCTGGATTCTGGATTGGACAGTAGGTCTCATAAGGAAGGGATCATATTTGACGTTGACATCCGGGAGTGTGCGTTGCTAGATTTCCTTTTTTGAGCAGAAAATGACAAATGTCATGGAGTTAGCAATGAATGAGTCTGTAGATAAAATCTCCAGATACATTTTTTGAGTAGGCTCTTCCAAGAGAAGTACTCAAGAAGTTGTTTTTTAGAGCTGCTTTGGAGATTTGAGCCAATTTAGTGGGAAGGGAGACCAAGCTCTTGCCCTGCCACTTAACAGATCAAAATCTACCTTTGTAGCTGTCTTTGAGCTTGTAAGGTCTGTTTTAGGTTACAGAATCTAAGACTGACCTTTTGGGAATGGCTTCAGGCTAAACGGGTGTCTGGAGCCTGTGTTGCTTTTGACCAGCAAATCCAAGGTTAGCTTGAGACCACTCAAAGTTTATGGTCATTGGTTTGGGAAAGCCCATATTTCAAGAGTTAGAAGTTCCACTGACGTTATTCTGTCTCTTAAAGCATTTTTCCAAAGCATGCGTTTATGTATCCGTGAAGAAGATTGTATTGTGGGCTGCATATTATTTGGCAACCTGCCTTCTCTACGTACATTATTATGATTATCTTTCTGTGTTGGCTTTTATAGATCTGTACAGTATTCCACTAGAGGGATACAGAATAGAACAATTTATAAGTTCCCCAGTGGGGCAGCCTGGGTGGCTCAACGGTTTGGTGCCACTTTGGCCCAGGGCGTGATCCTGTTCTCCCGGTATCGGTCCCACATGGGGCTCCCTATGTAGAGCCTGCTTCTCTCTGCCTGTGTCTCTGCCTCTCTCTGTGTCTCTTATGAATAAATAAATTAAATATTTTTTTAAAAAAGTTCCCCAGTGATGGATATTTTGGTTGCTTATTATTGGCTTTTATATACCATACTTGAGTAAGTTTTCTTGTGTTTATATATAATGTTATATATACATACACATTCATTTAATTGCTCCCTTGTTTGCTTTCTATGACACGTTCTTGAATGCAAATGAGTCTGCATTTTATAACTTCTTTCATCTATAAAATATTATGTGACTACGGGGTTAGTGTAGGTCTCTTTTAATCCATGGTATGCATTTTTGTATAATAAAAGTTATAGGTTTGATGGCTTCATAGAATTATATTGATTACATACCAGGTATAGTACATTTTTGCAATTTATGTCATATTTGTATCTCTTCAAATTTAGAATTCTTTCTCAGTGCCCAAAGTCCTCATAGACTACTTTATCTCTTTTAAAGTTGATTTTGCTAAAATAGCTTCAATGCGGCTGCTATCCCTGTAGTCACCTAGGGTCCAATGACAGCTTGCCGTTATTGGAGTCACACAGACCTGGACTTGAATCCTGACTTCATCTCTTAATAGCTCTGTGACCCTGGGCAAATTAATTTCTGAACGTTACTTTCCTCTGCTATAAAATGGGAATGTCTACTTGATGAGTGAAATTAAGGTTAAATGTGTGCAAAGCATCTATCACATAGTAAGTGCTCAGCAGAGGTAGCTACTCTTATTAATGTCCCTAATAATGAAGATGATAGATTCATAATCAAGGGCTCGTTGCTCATCATCTTTCATTGCTGAGTGTTAATATCATTAAATGCTCCATCCAGTAGGTTCTGGTCACTCTCAGGATTGGATGGACTAGTAGGGAGAGACCTTTATAGCTTTGTCTCATACATTTTGATGAGAATTTTTCTGTATATCACATCATTGTGCTCTCAGACTCTCTCTCCAGTAGGAGAGAGTGTAGGACACTTAGATGTTTTTGTTTCTTTGGTTTCCTTTTCCTTTTTTTTCATCTGGTATCTGAGCACCACCATTTTTTAGCATGTGTCAGGTAGCTAAGACCTGACTTGCCTACTCATGAACGTGAGTAGGAGAAAATGCTGAACAACCAGCAGTAAACTTGGTTCTCTTTTCCCCAAAATGACCTTTGGGCCTGATGACAGCTCTTCTTGATAACTAGAAACAAATAACAAATAATAAAATAGTTCTTATGTTATTTCAGTAGTTTGGCTTTTCTAATATGGTAGTAGATGGTTTTATTTATTTTTTTAAGTAATTGATCCTTCAAGATAAAAGCTGTTAAAGTAATTTAATTTGAATTTTCTTCTCCAAGGAAACAGTTTTTCATACTCTGAGCCAAGGGAAGAATTAGTTAAGCAAAAACCTTTGTTTGAAAAGTGAAAAAAGTTACCCAGGCAACCTGTATATGTTACCAGTGTGCTGATTAATCATCACCAACATTAATCACTGTCATCAGTTATCACGGGAAGATGACTGCCTAACAGTCTACACTATTATCATTCCATCATTGTCTACAGATCAATTTAGTACAAAAGATTAATTGTACACAGTCATGAGGTTTACAACATTAAACCTAAATAAATAGGCAGAGCTTTTATAATACAGAAAATTAGGAAATTTCTTTTTACATCCCTTCAGTTACTTGCTTTATTGATTTCCTGAAGCCCTGTGTTGTATAATGAATAAACTTTCAGAAGTGTATTTAAAAAAAAAAAGGCTGACTATAGTCTGTAGCTTAACTAGTTTCTTTCATTTGTACAAGGTGAAGTGGGAGAAAAGACAAGTCATAGTGTTTTACGTTTGTACTCAGTTCATCAATATGTTTTTGTCAAAGTTTCAAAGCATTAAATTTATCACATGATTATTTACCTCTATATATAAACTTTCTAGTATGGCTTGTTTTACGTTATATTGTCTTCTGTGAAAGTTTCTTGATATCCTTAGTTTTTTTTTTTATGAATTGAAATTGTTCTAATATTTTTCAACATCTATTCCAGAATAGTCCAAAAATGTGCATATTTCCTACTCATTTTATGTTCAGGAAAATATATAATGGCAATTTGCTCCCCCCAAAAAACACAGCTTGTTTTAGTTTTCTAATTTTAATAGAAATTTTAATTGCTCTGGGCATTATGTATAATAACATTTATTTTCTAACACTTAGTAGAAATTTTATGCCACAAAGCATCAGTTATGATTTGGGATTTTTCCGTATAAAAGTACACAGATGTTAAACTTCTGTATTTTAAAAATAGTAATTCAAATTCTGACAATTTTTTTTCTCTAAATAGCATTCCTATACTCTTATCTTGAACCAGGTTTCTAAGTAAATAATTTATATTTGAATGTCATGTTTTAGATGTGAGGTGACTTAGTTATACCATTAAGTGACTATCATACTAACTTTGCTAAATTTGGTTCAAGTAGGAATTGGAAGTAACATCTTTTGTTTTTCTATACTAAGAAAGAAGGAAGGAAATTCTCTGTTGCACTTGAAAATTAAATTACAAGTCTTTATATTCTCTACTGATTTAGAACCTGTTACATTCCTCAGAGTAAAAAAACAAAACAAAAACAATAGAGTCAGCATAGAGGAGCCAAACTTTGCGGACTTTGCTTTTTTAGAGAGCAAATTATTCCAGGCTGGAGAACCCCAATAAAAATTAGATGGATACCACTTATTTTTAAGCTATCCCAGTTAGATAGTTCTGTTTGAAAAGTAATTGATTTGGTCACACTATTAAACCATTTAATTTGGCGTGTACATTATGTGTGATAAAAGGAATCCAACTGTGAATTTGAGTGCATTAAATAATCTTCAGGAAGTTCCATAAAGAACATCTGAATGCCTTGAAACTTGCAATAACGCATGTTTGTTCCAAACACATTTGCTTTGCCTAGGTTTTGCCCATCAGGTTGAAGAAATGCTAATCTTGATGCCTTCAGCAGCTGGGTTTTTGCAATATTCTTTTCCTTCTCCTAGGGGTTAATTAGCCTTCTTTCAAAATGTGGCCTATTTAGCTGTAGATTCGCATGATTCAGCCAGAGTTGGCTGTACAAAGCAGAACCGTTAACAGGCGGGTGTGTCCAACTGCTTAATTAGCCAGAATAAAAAGGTCCTTTGTCAAACAAGCATCTGTTGCTCTTGACACACCTGACAGCCACATTAGGCAAGGATGACTAGACTGAAATTGTGCATGTCTCTCCTGCAAGAATATACAACTCATTTACATATGGGCTGCATCATGGACCAACTGCAGGGGTTTATTTAGCTTATCAAAATGGATTAATGTGACTGCATTTGTGGTTGATAAACAAATATCACTTGAAAGGGGGCTGTGAAAGAACTGAACTAACCAAATTACTCCCAAACATAAACAAAGCACAGAAACCACTGCTGGCTGAATAGGAACACCTCACATGTACACACAAACCTTATGTTGTGTCTAAAACAAAACCTACAAGTGAAGCCTGCTAAGGCACTACCTTCAGTGATGATTCTTGCTTTACTGAAATGTTGGAAAGCTACCAGAACTCTCTGAATGCGTCAGTGGGTTTAAATGATCTGTTGAGCAGCATTTGGCAGGAGGGTTCTACTCCTCAAACATGCTTTAACATTCTAATTGATCTGCTGTTAAGTTGGGTCTTCAGAATTAATCAGTTAAAATGCCTCTGGAAAAATACTTACAAGTTAGGCTCTGTTTGGCCTCAGCAGAAAGAGAGAACACTTCCTAATTTTGACCTTGAGAGAGAAGAGATGCCTCTCCATTGTTATAGGAGGGTGTAGATTGAATACAATGGATTGAGAATACCAGAGACTTTGCTCTTCAGACCTACAGTCTGTAGCCTTTCATTTTGAAGCCCTATCATTGTGATAGTGCTAAGTGATATCTTGGCTTTGGAGTTAGAGAAACCTGGGTTTGAATTTAGACTCCTCCCCTTACGGGCTATGTGGCTTTCTGCAAGTTAGGTGATCTATTTGTGCTTCAGTTTCCTCATTTGTTAAGTGGAAATAAGAATGCTGCCATTAGTGAGAGTCTTCCAAGGATTAAATGGTATGTATTTCAAGCCCTTAGCATATTGCATGGCACCTGGGAAAAACTTGTCAGATGAGAGACCTAATTATGGTCATGAGTTTTTGAGCCAGTCTCCAGCAGGGATGGGAGTGAGACCCTCTTACGTCATGAGGCCTTGGCACAGGAAGCCTCTTTCTCATAACTGAGGAAGACAATGAAATCATAGGAGGTGAAGTTGTGGCCGTCAAGGAGAGATGAGGAGACTAAATTTTTTTTTTTTTTTTTTTTTTAAGGAGACTAAATTCGTATCCATTGGCACAACCCTGTGACCCAGGGTGAGGTGGGATGAGGAGCAATCCCTGGAGAGGAAACGGATGTTTCGGGACCAATTATTGGTTGTTCTGGATTGGGCTTTCTGTGCCAGTTTTGATGTGGCATTGCATGGAGCCAGAGACTTGGATAGAAAGCTCTCCATGAATTTCTCACTTGAAGTTACAAAGCCATCATTTCCTTTCTATCTCATTTCCCCCAGTCTCTTCTGCAAAGGCTGCTCCTCTAAAACAGTTGGGACCCATTTCCTCCTTTTTCATTCTGAAAAGGTCCCCGTTTGCTTTACTCTCTTCTCTTCTGTGTCTGTTCTGAAATTCAGGACTTCCCACTCGATCTGGTGGTTTACTACATGATCCGCCTTGGTATTTCCAAACCCTCCTTTCCAACCTCCAGCTGTTTGACCCTGGTCAAGTATGACCTAACATCTCTGAGTGTCCTCATCTCTTAGTAAGGTGGTCAAAAGTTGAGTATTTCTCTTCTGTATGAAAGAAGTGAATGTGTAAAAATGTTACCAAAATTATCTTAAACCCAAAATGTAATTTTTTCATTTTTAATCTCGATGTGTAAGACTAAAGTTCAGGTTACCCCCAAAAGTGTCATGAACTCACATGCCTGTAGAGGCCAGGCAAATGAAGGGGTATTGCCATTTAAGCAATTTACCTATAAAACATATAACATAGGTTCACCTTTTTTAAATTTTCACATTTTTTGGAAGAATCTGGAAATTGGTTTCTAACACAGGGATTTCTGCTTTTTAAATGTTGGCAATTAAGAATTTTTAATTAGTAGTAACTCTAAGACAAAGCCTTTCTGTGGAGTCTAATAGAGTCCATGAGAGGCCATTTTTCAAATCTGTGCCTTTTATCTTCTGATAAGGTAGTTTATTGAGAATTCTTAGGAATTGCTTTACAAGTATACTTAATTTTTCTTAAAAGATTTATTTATTTTGGAGGGGAGGGTCAGAGAGAGAGTCTTAAGCAGATTCTACATCAAGCATGGGACCCGATGTGGGGCTTGATCTCATGACCCTGAAATCACTTTTTGAGCCAAAACCAAGAGTCTGACACTTAACCAAGTGTGCCACCTAGTTGCCCCAAATGTATTTAATTTTTAAAGAGATCTTTATTTTTTATATTCTTGCCTATGTTAGGTCTAAAATAGATATCATGGTATGGATCATATACCAACAGGGGTGTGTAAACTGGTCTGCAGAACAATGTATGGGCACCTGAAATGCCTTGATAAAATTACTAGCCAGCAATGGGAGAAATAGGAGGGAGTTTTAGGTAAGTGACTTCACTCTAAGAAACACCCACCCTCGATTGGCCATAATCGGCATCCCTATTTTCATGAACCCATTTCATTAGGAAACAGATGAAGGCCTCCATCTATCTTGAAGTTGGGAAGAGAGGCTAAGAAAACCTCACTGAAGGTAGTATCCAACATCTGGTTCATTCTTCATTCTCTGCAGAAAGTTATCCGCTTATTCTTAACCAATAGCTCCTCTGCTGTAGCACAAAAGGCATTGTGATGGTCTACAAGCTTCAATCAAAGGGCATTGGCTTTTGCTTTCATTTTGAGGAGGGTATATTTTTCCCTCTGTGATGGAATACAAGGAAGAGGCACAGATAGGGTTCCTCATGTGTATATCCCTTTCCCAGAATTTGAGAATCAGGAGTCCTCCAGTTAATCTTCATTAGACAAGAATTTTATGTAGTGAATCTTCTCATTCTCAGACATTTTTAGGCATATCCATAGTCTTTAATGCTAGCCCAGAGGTGTGTGTGTGTGTGTGTGTGTGTGTGTGTGTGTGTGTGTGTGTGTTTGCTCGGAGATTAATGCTACAGTTTAAAAAAATGAGCCATCGTTTGGTGATGTCACATAAAAATCTGAACTTTTCAGCTTCGTTTGGAAAATTGGGAGACCTGGCACCTACCGCTTAGCCTTCGCACAAATTCTCAACTTCTTGGAGCTGAACGTTAGTAGCTGATCCAAATAAATGGGGTGGTAGCTGCAGTCTCTATCACTTCCCCGTTTATTTTATAAGCTTCTAACCACCTTCACTTTGTGTACCCGAGGTCCCTCGTCTGTAAATGAATGATTATAACCCTACCAATCACACCGGGTTGTTACTGGATTAATTTATATGGTAGAGCATTTGGAAGAGTCCTTAGCATATGTTAAACATTGAATCAGTGTTAGCTGTTAATTGCTGTATCTCTTGTATGTGGTAAAGTTTATTATACTGCTTTAGGGCTTTGCCTAACAATAGAATATGAAAATCACTTAAAGAGTTGCCAACAGTCAAGGCCTAGAAAGAAAAATAAGCACAGATTCAAAGTGAAAAGGTTTAGTCTCATGGCTGTTCCTGTCACCTTGAGTGAGCCTCCACCTCCCTGGGTTCTGGTTTCCTTGTTTATAAAATAAGAGTAGATGAAATGTCTTCAGAGGTCCATTTCTAAAATTGAATGAGGTGCTAGAAAAGGTTTGAGGGGAAAAATTGGAAGAGGGCACACTGTGACAAAAGATGATAAAGGGCTTAATTTTCTCCTTGAAAGAACTAGATACTCTTTCAGAGTTTTTGTAGGGAAAATTAATGTTCACCATACTGCTCACAGATTTAAACCATAATGCAGTGTTTTTCTTAATCTACCAATTAAATATTGTGCCCCTAGCCCCCCAGGAAAGAAAATTAGAATTCTGTTCCCTTGCTCAATAACACAAAAATTAATATTTATTCCATTGACTATATAAGTAGTTCAAGGGAATGCTGAGATCAGGAGGTGTGAGAATCCATGCCCATTAGAGCACATGCTGCAAAATTTAACATGTTAGCAGAGCAGACACATACAAACTAAAAAATGTGCCAGGTTGAACTCTGAATGGGAGAAGGTAAAATTTCATGTCTTTGCTTACAAGTCTCATTTCTATCCTCCCCATCCTCAAAATACCAAACATTTGTTGACTTTTGGCTATCTTTGTGTTAAATTAAGGTTGATTTTAGTACTATATCATACCACAGGCAGAGCAAATTAGTGAGCCCAACCCTTTGATTAAGTTTTTGGATATGCATTACTTCTGTTTTAGATCACAGCATAGTAAGTTTGAAAGTTGGAAAGGGTTAGAAATAATTTATTCTAAATTGTACACCTTTGATGACATCCTAATGGCCTATAAAAGTGTCTAGAAAATAACATTTTTCTGACATATTTACATCCAGTCAGGGTTCTTGTACTGAAAATTGAGTATCTTGAAATATTTTTGGGCTTAGTTTATAATATGATTGAACTGATTTATAACAGCTGAGACCTAAGGAAGGTAGACTTCAAGGAAGTTCAAGTTTTATAGCCTCAAAATTAGAGGTGCTAATGGGGATTTTTTTAAATGTGACTTGGTAATTTTTTGTATTTATTTAAAGAGTGATCCGAGTTACTAGAAACATGCATGGGATATGATGGCAGTGTGTTGGCGTAAGAAGTACCCTGAGAGTTGAAAGTCTCTCTCAGCGTAGGGTTTTAAGAACACATGTAATGCAGCTCGTCATGTGAGGAGAGCGTTTAAAACGTTATTTCTCTTTTGATGTATTTCAGAGACCATCATGCAGACATCAGAGACCGGGTCGGACACAGGTTCGACAGTGACTTTACAGACATCTGTGGCTAGTCAAGCAGCAGTGCCTACACAGGTGGTACAGCAGGTACCAGTACAACAGCAGGTAAGTAATAGCCGTTCTCAGACAAAAATGCCATGCCTTTCCCTGTGCTGACGACTGTCTGCCCTACCGAGCTGTATCTAGAGAGGGTTTGGATTCTCCTTTCTGACCCAGTGGGTGCTGAGATAGATTGAGTTTGGTTCTTAGATTAATCTGAGCAAGTGTTTCTTGAGCACTTTGTGGATGTAGCAGATTGTGCTGGGCTATAGGGATGCAAAGGAAAGTATCCAAACCATAATCCCTGTTCTGAAAGAGCCTCTTACTCCTGTTTCTGCCTTGACCATCCTATATGAGTTCTGTCCCTCTCTTTTCCTCTCCCTGATTCTTTTTTTTTTTTTTATACATTTTATTTATTTATTCATGAGAGAGAGGCAGAGACACAGACAGAGGGAGAAGCAGGCTCCCTGCAGGGAGCTCAAGGCAGGACTCAATCCCAGGACCCCAGGATCACCACCTGATCCAAAGGCAGGTGCTCAACCACTGAGCCACTCAGGTGCCTCTCGCTTCCCTGATTCTTGACCACAACTTCCTATATCATCAATCATAGTTAACACAGAATCAGCTCACAATAGGTAGTACTTGATAAAGGAGAGGTTTGCATGTAACTTCCAGGCAAGGATTTTGCCTTTGTGATGATTTAGAAAATGCCTGAGTATTTTGGAGACTGAAAAATACTGTTGAATGAAAATTAAATGATCTTGAAGGTCTGGAGATCTGACTCATCCCGTTTAAAAAATTGAGAATGAATTCATCATCACATGTTTACTACAGAGCTTATTCATACTCAGGACACTTGGCTTGTTTTGGAAAGATAATGAGGAAATCATGCTATTTGTGCCAGTTAATGGTTCTGCAATGTAGATTAGTGAACACCTTGGCCTGTCAATTTTTCTGAAGAGTGGTGAGAAAATAAATGAGAAAGATCATGTAGAGCATTATCTTGAGACTTGTGTGATTTGCCTCTAATTTCTTGGTATCAAGGAGAATCTCCAGCAAATGTCACTCTTACAATTACAGAAAAGTAGCTAGCGAAAGGGATATTTTTTTAGGCAGAGGTGCTTGCGGTTAAATTCTTTTCAGATGATAGAAGCGGGATGGGCAGGGAGAGGGCTGGGATCAAGGAGAAGCTTTTTAAAAATTTTCCTGTAGGTTCCTTTTTGTAACATCACATTTTATTTCCTGATTATAGTATATTTTTATTTCTCTCCGAAGATACTAATTTTTAAAAATTGTTAAATTTTTTTCCTTTTTATAGTCTTTTTCCTTCAAACTACTTTGCTCTTTGGGATTTTGTTTTTTGTTACTTTGTGGAGTTTTGGTCTCTTGTCTTTTTTTGAAGCTTTTCTTAGATGTCTGATAATCTTTGCGTGTTTATCCATATTTAAAAGCATGAGGATAAACAGCTGATTTGCATGCATGGGTGGGTCTTGTTGAATGCAATGTAGGGTCGGTCATCTGACTGGGCTTTTTAACTGGGGACCCTCTGGTGTTCAGTATCTTTTTTCCTCTTGGGCTGTCATATTTTTAAAGAAGACTTCTCCAGCTTCCTGCCTAGAAGGTGAATACTTGGCTGCCTGAAAACTGAGTGGAGGAGGAATATTGGGTATTTTTTGCTCTAATTCACTTAATCCTTCTTTTTTTTTTTTCATATGATATTACCCATGGTTGGGGGTTAAACCAAAGAATAAATCCCCAAGCCTTACCAAAGTTCGGGAAGGCAGCCACCCATCTCACTGCATGTAGTTGGTGGAGAGACTGATTGCTGCTTCAATTAAAATCACTTTTTGTATTAACTATGTAACCTTAAAAAACCAAAGTTGCTTCCAGAAGTGGAAAATCACTATCACCAGTGTAAGTAGAAAGTCATACATAATGTACACTCACCTTGTTCACGTCCTCATGAAAAATAATCTCGTGTACACATGGACCCCTCTTTGGAAAACACTGTGCTGTGCCATATGGCTCATTCCCAGCAGGCATAGCTTTCAGTTCCTCAAGTTAGCTCTTTCCTCTAGGACATTCAAGGCAGGTGAGACGTTACATCCCCTCACACCAAGCAAAGTAGGTGAGAACTCTCGTTTTCTTTTTGTCAACAAAGTGTTTTATTTCACATAGTGGATTAGTGTGATACTTGCCTGGAGTTGCCTGTAGTGCTTCCAGGCTTATTTGGAAGGATTTTTTTTTTCCTCTCTCATTTTTTTTCTTTTCTTTCTTTCTTTCTTTCTTTCTTTAAACTAGAAAATATCACATTTGATGTTCCCTAGTGTATTCCTCTTTTTTTTTTTTTTTAGACAAGGAGAGAGAGTGGGCATCAGTGGGCTCCATGCCCTGGGTGAAGCCCTAGGTGGGGCTTGATCTCACAACCCTGAGATCATGCCCTGAGCTGAAACCAAGAATTGGACACTTAACTGAGCCACCCAGCTGCCCCTCTCTAGTGCATTCTCTTAGTGTCCCTGTAGATATATTCTGTACAACTGATGAGATTATTATTAATTTCTTATTCTTTTAAAAAAATTTTTAAAATTTCTTAATGTTCTTAACTTGCCTCTAGTCTTTGTATTATTAATGTACTGATGTCATGTTGAGTTTTCCAAGTGTAGTGGGATACCTTTAAAATCTGGTAGCTTTTGTCACTGACCCATGATGGATGTTGAAATCATGGCATTGATGTCAAAGGTAGTTACTTCTGTTGATTCAATTTTATTGTGTCCTTGCTTTGGCCACTCTAATGTGAGGAAGTCTATAGCTAAACTTGTTTATTGTTGAGGCATATAATATATTTATTAGAAAGTTGAAAAACCAAGGAATTTTAAGATCTAACATAAGTTTTGTTTCTTTAAAGCACAAAGGTTCTAATCTCACTGAGTAATAAGTACCAAGTAAAATGTGGATTCTAAAATTATTTCTGTGCTTTTTCATTTATCCTGTATGAGCTCAAAAATCAACTTTCTTTCTTTAGACAATCTGGTTCAGGAATAGAGAATTCTGAGCAATGACTACAAGGTCTTGTTATAGCAGTACTTCATTAAATTTCCTGTCTTTTGTAATTTTGCACCATTTCACAAAACACCATAGAGTCTCAGCTTCCAAATATAGACATGGTTGCCCATTTCAATAAAATCTATAAAAATATTCAAATTTGATACGTTGACAAAATATTAAAACTTCCATATTACTCATCATCTTTATAAGAAAACTGTTTTTTTTTTTTTTTTTAAGTTTTATTTATTCATGAGAGACACACAGAGAGAATGAGGCAGAGACATAGGCTGAAGGAGATGCAGGCTCCATGCTGGGAGCCTGATGTGGGACTCGATCCCGGGACTCCAGGATCACATCTTGGGCAGAAGGCAGATGCTGAACCACTGAGCCACCCAGGCGTCCCAATATAAGAAGACTTTGGACTGATGGTTTCTATAGACTATGACTAGAAGTGAGTTACTTCTCCCTTGCCTTCCCCCTGCCTTGAATGATTTCTTAGAGTTTCCTATAGATTATTTTTCAAGTTGGTCATTTTATGCCTAAATATGAGTGGTCTTTGACCCTACTTGCCCTAAACCTGAATTGAAAATCCAGGAGCAGGAAGGAGGAATGTGTCTTCCACTATTGCATTCTTTCCCACAGCCAGCCAAAGCAGAACCTAGAGTAAAGCCAGCCAGCATTTTTACTCCTTGTTGCAATCTTGGGTTTCAGGTGTTCCACAGTGTTGCTGACATTGAGGATGATTCCTAAGCCACTTCGAACCAGGGCTCTAAGACTTTTTCTCCTACTTTTAACTGCCCCTCTGAGTACAGTTCTAGCTTTTTCCTGTAGTCTCTGCCTACCTTCTCCGTTCCTTAGAGAAAGGCACACAGCTTTTCTGTCAAAGTGGGTAAATGTGTTATCACTATACCACTTCTTGTAAACACAACTTCCCAGGTGCAGTGGAGCCCTGGGGTTGAGGGGCTTCTGTTTGAACTCAAAGAAGAAAAAATCTTTTGTCAAGTTAGCTGTCAATTTTGACTTCTTTTATTATCAGAGACTATGGTCTTTACCTTTTCCTGCACAGGGACACACTTTCTTTCTCTTGAGTCTTTAGTATGTAACTGGGACACTGAAACCTCTTTTTACATGATAAAAATTCATTTCAAGATTATATTCAGATAAGAACTTTGGTTTTCTATAAATCATCTGGGCAGTGATTGTTACATATGATTTGAGACACAAAATGAATAGGATAGTTGTATTCTAACAATATTGTTTCTTTTGCAGCTATATTGTTTCCTTTTGGTTAGTGTCAATCTATGGCATATTTAGCATTTCCACTTAAGTTATGGTACATCCTGGCAAGTGCGTGTATTATCCCTGTGGTCAAAGGGATAAATGACATTTTGTTTGAGAAACAGAGTCGATCAGAGGTGCCAGTTAGGTTCTAGGCAAAGGATAATCTTGAAGATTCAAGAAGGGTAAATTTTAAATGAATCCCAGTAGATCTATTCATGATGGGTATCTTTAAAATGATGCCTCAAATTTTAGGAAACAGATTTTAGGAAAGGAATTTTGACATGAGTACTCCTGAGATCCTCACGAGACCACAGCTTCAACAAGGGGTCATTTTTATTCTCACTTCTGTTTGCCATATTCCTGTGATGTATGTAGTATGTAGTCACGTCCAGAAAGAAAATGGGGTGATGAGCAGTATACCCATGAGAAAATTCTTGTGAGGGAAGCAGTGTACAGAGACTAAGGGGTGTGTGTGTGTGTGGGGGGGAAGATTGCATATAGTATGTTAAATCCATAACAGAATACTGCATTGCCTTGAAATTCAATCTGTAATATTTTAAATGGATCCCTTTGCTAGTCTAGAGACCTAATCCTGAGGTAGTGTACTCTATCATTTCTGTCTTTATCTTTCTTTTCTGTTCAGGGTTAAGAGATTTGCTTTCTGTCCATCCTAGCTTTGATGGACATGAATAAAATTCTTTTCATTTGAGACCATTATCTCATATAATCAGCAGAAACAAAGACAGGTTTCTGTGCTTTGCTTTTATTTGGGACTTGATTCCCATTGGTTTGCTTCCCTCAGGGGACAGTATTCTCCTAATTAAAACCCATGGCAGACGTCCTAAAAGATGGGGTTAAAATGAATTCCCGTTGACTGTCTTTTTGTAGAAAAACAAAAGAGAATGATTTTAGCTCTTGAAGAGCATATTTATTTTATCTTTTAGAGCCAGAATTGCTAATTTTTAGTATCTAATATAAAAAGGTGTTTCGAAGGAACATGCTGATTTACAATTGAAATAAATTTTGCTCTGCCAATCCAAAATGTGGGCCTTCTAGCTGAACATCTCTACTGAATATTTGTAAAAATAAGAGCTCTACTATTTAAATTGTTGAGTAACCGTATGTGCTGATTCTCTGTTAAAAGTGATTTTAAAAATACTTTCTTGTCTATTGTTAGATCATTGTGATCAGTTTAAGATAATATAATTTCAGAGGAATATGTCAGGCACTGTGTTAAATGCTAGGGTTTCCAAGGGGGTTTGACATGGCACCTGACTCTGGAAAGCCAGCTCTTGAGGGATAGATATTGTTGTAGAATTGGATACAAAGTGCCTCAGGAGTAACAGTGGAGATTGTTCTTGGGAATGAAAATCAGTCATATCTTCACCATGGATGTGACTTTTGAGCCAGATGCTGAAGTAAAAGTTGGAAGTCTAAGAAAAATGGACCAAAAGAGGGTATTTCTGGTAGGGGAAAGTATGGAAGAGCTCAAGGGAAATCAGGGAGTCTGTACTGGATGATGAGGGGCTAGTAGTGAGGGTTGTGGAAGTGTTTCCTAAGAACCTCTAGTGGGAGGTTGAGTCAGATGATCCATTTGTGGCATCTTTACATGTGTTCCCTCCTTCATATTTTCATTCTTTTCCCTCTTCAGTTGACCTCTTTCACAGTCTGTTCCCCCACTGTCAGTTTTCTTGAGACATCTGTACATGTCTGCTGTGTCTCCCTTTTGTCCAGACATTTCTTAATCCTGTGAAATTTGGGTGCCTACCCATCCAACTGTGGATACTGCACACTTCTGACAGAAATAAATCCAACAATATTCCCTAGGATCTTTCTGGATTTTTCCTTGACACTTGATACTTTTGTCTATCATATTATCTCTCTTGCTCTATGGCTATTGGGCTGCTTCCCCTTTTATTTCTTGGAGAGCCACTTCATCCAGGAAAGCAGGTTTTATGGAGGTGAAGAGACTGAGAGTCATAGTTAAAAGGTATGGGTTCGAATCCGGGCTCTAGCTCTTTCTGGTTATATGTTCTTGGGCAAATTGCCTGAGATACAATTTCCTCAGGTAAAAGATAGAGATAGTAATATCAAGCTTATGCTTGTCTACAAATATTAAATAATGTGTTTACTAATAATTTAAGGTAGTACCTGGCATTATATAATAAACCTTCAACAAATTTATTATTATTATTTTTTAACTCTTATTTTCCTTGTTCTTAGTATTATCTGACTCCTGTAATTTGTGGATTTTTGACCCTCTTTTCTATGAGGTTTGGCCTTTGGCCTTGTCTTTTTGCCATCACTCTCAAGTAACCCTTCCTCTACAGCTATTCTAGTTTTTTTTTTTTAAGGTGTTTAAGTTTTTTTTTTTTTTAATTTTTAATTATTTATGATAGTCACACAGAGAGAGAGAGAGAGAGGCAGAGACACAGGAAGAGGGAGAAGCAGGCTCCATGCACCGGGAACCCGACGTGGGATTCGATACCGGGTCTCCAGGATCGCGCCCTGGGCCAAAGGCAGGCACTAAACCGCTGCGCCACCCAGGGATCCCTACAGCTATTCTAGTTTTAAAACCAGTTGCTCTCATTTTCTTTAGTAAGCATTAACCTCTGATCCTTCTTTGTATTACTCTGGGTTATGAGTTAGGGAGACTCAGGCTCTAGATCAGAACAGAGACCACGTGGTCTGACCCACGGGGGCAGTATTGGCCTTCTCCAGCCTGGATGGGCACAGAGTGCAGTTGCCATAGTGATTAGAGAAAATGCCAGAGGACTTCTCAGTAAATATCAGGAATACCTCCAGTGTTTTATTCAGTTCGTGAAATATAATAATTTTGGATCTAGTGTGGTTTTGTGGTAGGATGTAACAGTTTAGGAAATGAAGGTGAGAATATATTAATATTTTAGCTAGCCTGATTGGCGTTTGGATTTCTAGTTGGAAGAGACTTCAATTACTCATTTATTCCAACTATCCCAGAAGACCTTCCAAAGTCAAATTGCTGAAAATTGGCTTCTTCAGTCACTTACCTGTATAGACTAATTTAGTTAATTCCATAATTTTGTTCCTAGAGATATATAATGTTTCCTGTGAATATCTAATTTGCTTATCAAACCATCAATTCCAACATCAGGACCTTTTTTTTTTTTTTTAACTTGGAGAGTTCAACTTGTCCTATAAAATTTTTCACATGAGTAGAAAGTGGAAAACTTTAAGATAACTGGCACTTTTGTTTACATATGATTTGAGCAAGATGGAACATAATTTAAATGGAGCACTGGCCCTCTTTGCCAAAGCAAATCAGAAGAATTCTTTACCTGTGCTAAAAAATGCACTTTCAATATAATAGATCTCAATATAGCTGAGCCTATGTGCCATCAAGTATTTGAAGGAAAGAGAAACCTTAAGGTCAAAATAAAAATTATTTATAGTCTGAGTTGGTCAAGGAAGTCTTTCCAGAGGAAGTGACTTTTAAGCTAAGATTGAAGAATAGAGTTAACCAGTGAGGGAATAAAAAGAAGTGTTTTTTGAGGGCTCAGAATGGCTAGAGAAGAAAGGGTGATGGACAAGTGGTAAGAGATGAGATGGGGGTCCTACATGGCTCCTGGTCTGGCTGTATAAGCTATTTAAGTTTTCAGTCATAATGAATTTTTCTTTTATAGAAAGATTTATCTATTTGAAAGAGAGACCATGTGCATACATCAGAGCACAAGGGGAGGGGAAGAAGAGGAGGGAGAGAGAATCTCTAAGCAGATGCCACACTGAGTGTAGAGCCTGATGCAGGGCTCAATCTCATGACCCTGGGATCATGACCTGAGCTGAAACCAAGAGTTGGATGCTTAAGCAACTACACCAGCCAAGCACCCCAGTAATAGCTTATTTTGAAGTTGACCACCATTCAACTTTGTCAGAAATCCAGTGGAAACAACAAATCCAGTAACAGTAACTGCCATTTACAGAACACCTCTTGTGTGCCATTCCCTGTGCTTGGTGCTTAGCCTATCATTTCTAAAGCTTATAACAACCCTGTCCAGTAAGGTTCTTCTTGCCCCTGACATCTATTCCTGAGATGCCTTTGTGGAATCTGTAAGTATATATGGAACATAGTTTGTGAGTCATCTCCTCTCCTGGACACTTTTACAGCAAGATGAATTGTTCATCAGAATTCTTCAAGCTCAATCCCTGTAACCGAACCAGCATGTCAGAAGGTTAATTTCATGGAACACTTAAGACCTATCTTTTCTATCCATGAAAAAGGATAATTCTGCTCTTCCTTTGATCCAGGGCTGATTTTAGAAATAGACACACATGTAATGCCTTTTTATTTTCTTTAAAAATTTGTGTTGACATCAGTCAAAGCCATTTCTGCAGAGAGACTCTGATGCTTCACTTTCTTTGCATGCAGCCCTGATGAACTGATGGATTTCCCATTTAGAGCAAATCAGAGCCACTGTCTTTGTCCTGGCTGGCTCATTGCTCAGTGCTAAGTTGTAAACCTGATTTTTAAAACTAATATACCTTCCTTCAGTCATGATTTTTTTTTTTTTTGGCAAGGAGTCACATCCAAGTCATCTGACTTTAGAGCCTGAGCTCCTAAGCTCTGCCCTACAGAGATAAAGCAGTCAGATTAGTTATATCAAGATCAGCTGTTAAGTGGTATAAGCTCCCTCACATAACAATACTGAACATGGCAGTCCCACGGCAAAGAACATAATATACTTTATGTCAAGAAGGATTGGTTTTAGCTTTATGAATCACAGTGCATTTTTGAGAAAAATCCCACTAGTGAGGCAAGCAGGAGTATCTGAGGTATAAAGGGTTATTTGAGGAAAATAACAAATAAAAAAAATTACAAGCCTTGAACTTTTAAAGCCCTCTGTACTCAGATTGTAAGTATGAGCATCCGTAAATATAGAACCTTGGGAGTAAAAGAGGAAAAAGGATAAAATCAATGTAGTAAAATATTATTATTCAGATAATCTGGAAAATGGATACCTGGGAATATTGTGTATAATTCTTACAACTTTTCTAGAAATCTGAAGTCCTGTCAAAAGAAAAAGCACTTAAAAATCAATACCAATCTAAGTTTGTTAATTGGTAATTGAGCTACTAGTCCTAATACTATTTTATAAATAAAGGATAATCTTTTAAAGCAATCTTTAAAAATTAGGATCATAAAAGGATGAAAATATACCTTTTTATTTAATATAAAAATGGTGTTCTGAGACGCCTGGGTGGCTCAGCGGTTGAGCATCTACCTTCAGCCCAGGGCGTGATCCTGGGGTCCTAGGATCAAGTCCCACATCAGGCTCCCCTCGGGAGCATTTTACTTTTTACCTTTAAATAAATAAAACCTGAAATATGGCCTGATATGTATACTTAAGAAGCAGAAGTTCTTCAAAAAAGTATCCCAAATTAATATACTTTTGTCTCACCTCAGTGAGTTGAAGTTTTTAAAAAAAGGAAAGAAAAAAATGTAGAGGAAAATCAGTTTTGAGATTTTTGTCTCACTCTGCATTCCCCATCAGCTCTCCTGTTTTGATAATTACTATCAAGAAAATACATATATACATCTGTACGTACAGACATATATAAGCAAGCAAGCCTGATCAACAACATAAAGCAAAAAGATCAGTAAAAATTGGTGACATTTTTAAGACTCTTAAAAACACAAATGTGTATAATGAATTGATATAATGGAGGACTGCTGAAAACCTAGTTGCTAGAAAATGCAAACTAAATTATTCTCAAGAGGGGCACCTGGGTGGCTCAGTGGTTGAGTGTCTGTTTTGGGCTCAGGGCATGATCCTGGGGTCCTGGGATCGAGTCCTTCATTGGCCTCCCCACAGGGAGCCTGCTTCTCCCTCTGCCTATGTCTCTGCCTCTCTCTCTGTGTCTCTCATGAATGAATAAATGATCTTTAAAAAAATAATATTCTCAAGAAAAAAAAAAACAAATGTATTAGAAATTAGGTCCTAAACTCAACAAAGATCATTAGTCCATTTGTGGCTTTTGATTTTTGTCTTCATTAATACTGGTTATATCCAGTTGAATAAAGTCCCAGACGGCCATTCCCATCTCAACTAGGAGGAAAACTAGGTTCATCAAATCAATTGATTAGCAAGCTTTAAAAAGTTAAAGTTGCCCAAATTTATATTACAGTTGACAGGTTAGTTATTGGATGGGGAACCAGGTAGAACACCATATTTTTCCTAAAGATTTTATTTATTTATTCATGAGAGACACAGAGGCAGAGACATAGGCAGAGGGAGAAGGAGGCTCCCGAGGGGAGCCTGACGTAGGACTTGATCCCAGGACCCCAGGATCACGCCCTGGGCTGAAGGTAGATGCTCAACCGCTGAGCCACCCAGGTGTCTCAGAACACCATTTTTATATTAAATAAAAAGGTATATTTTCATCCTTTTATGATCCTAATATTTAAAGATTGCTTTAAAAGATTATCCTTTATTTATAAAAGGTATAATTTCAGTGGGTGACAAAAAGGTAGGCCTCAAAACCAGAAACAGGAATCCCTGGGTGGCGCAGCGGTTTGGCACTTCTCCCTCTGCCTGTGTCTCTGCCTCTCTCTCTCTCTGTGTGTGACTATCATGAATAAATAAATAAAATCTTTTAAAAAAAAGCCAGAAACAGTAATACGTTTCTATAATAATAGAAGTAATAGGCTTCTATTTCTGGTTTACAAGTCGGTCAGGCTGTTTCTTATAAATGTACATAGTTATCCAAAGCTATATATATTTTTTCTTCCTTTAGTACTTGGGGTTTATGGTTTATTAAGTCTTGATAATTTGGGATCCTATTCAATCTGTGCTTTCTTATGATTAACAATTTTAGTTTTTTAAAATTAGTAAGGTTAAAGAAGAAAAGTGAAATAAGAAAAAATGCATTAGAAAAGATAGCACTTGAAATACAAGAAAGGCAATTCTTATATAAAGATGTTTATTAACATAATTAGGTTTAAAAAGGCACTGTCCCTTTTGGGAATCTCAGGTTAACTTTGTATCTTATCACTAGCAGAGTTAAACTATATATACAAGCAAACATGAGTTGTTTTTGTTTTGAGGAATGAAACTGTATCTGTAGGTTGAAGTGATAGAGCAAAATTGTTCCTGAAGATTTTGGAAAGTGATAGTAAGTAAGGAAGTTAATTTTACTTTGAATAGGGACACCTAGCTGGTTCAGTGATTGAGCATCTGCCTTTGGCCCAGGTCATGATTCTGGGTCCTGAGATCAAGTCCCACATCAGGCTCCCCACAGGGAGCCTTCTTCTCCCTCTGCCTGTGTCTCCACCTCTCTCTGTATGTCTCTCATGAATAAATAAAATCTTTAAAAAAATATTTTTACTTTGAATGGCCTGAAGCCTTAGTTGCCAGAGATAATAATTTTTCTGAATATCTTATGAAACTGACAAAACCATTGATTCCAGTACTGTTTATGATCCTTGATAACATAACTATTCTGTGCAAAGCCGTTTTTACCAATGATTTTTCTTTTTTGTTATTGTGCTTATTTTCAGGACTTTTGCCTCAACATTTAGGTTCGCTGAGGTGTTGCCTCTGGTTCATTGATCTGGTAGATGGTTATACATTTAAAACTCATGATTACTCTTAATTTTCCCCAGCAATTTCATAAAAGCAGTTCACAGAAATTGAGCGTTTCTTTAGCTACTTATTTTAAATAACAAAGCAAAAAAAGCATTGGAGATGTTGAGGAACTCCACATAGAGGAGCTAGTGTAATAAACAAAACCCGTCTTTTTTAAATAGTTAGTATAAAACTGGAAAGTCCTGACAATGCTCATAGATCTCAGTAGATAATTTATTTCACCCACAGGAAAATGTTTTTGATGTTTGAGCTTAAATGATATTCATACCTATGTTTTGGTTGGTGCTTCCTAGGAAGCAGTAATAATGTTACCCTACGATATTAGAGGTGTGGGCTAAAGGAACACCGACTTGAATTTGATCTCAGGAGATGTGAGTGAGTTGGATTGCCACATCTGCCACTTGTAAGCTTGGTGTTGAACAAGTTACTTCAGCCTGCCTGCCCTTGAGTTGTGATAACTGAATTCTGGAGCTCATTTGGCAAACAGTGATTGAGCATCTGTTATGTGGCCGGAACTGTTCTTGTGACTGAGATAGGAAGAACTTTAAGGTTAGACCAAAAAGACTGAGAGGTAGACAGAAATGGCAGAGAGAATGCCAATACTTGAAGAACATGGTATAATTTGGAGGTGAGTCTGTTTGGGGGGGGGGGCAATTGTGGAAGACTTCTTGAATGAGTGCCAGCCTGCCTTAGTTTCCTCAGTCTTTGAAATACATAATGTACCTGAATTGTTAGCAGGATAAAATGAGAGGGGAAAAAAAAAAGTCGTTGTAATGATGCTTTGTAACGTTCAAAGCATTTTGTAGATATAAGGACAAAACTGTTGATTCATCATATCAAACACTGTACTGGGAAGCTAGAGGTAGGAAAATGGCTGCAAAGAGCAGAGTGTCTCAAGGTGCGATATATGGATGTTTCCTTAGGAATCTACTGTATATGTGTCTTTCCTCATAACGAAACAATTTATTCTAGATCATCTGAACTACTACATTATAACTGAGATTGCTTTTCAATTTCAGTGTGTTCTCATATATGTTTATGGTCTTATTGGTGTTGGGTTGAGCTACTATAATTGTCTTGGGCTAATGAGGTGGAATAGAGCCAGCCTTATGAAAGTGATCAAGGCTAAATGATACCACAGATAGATCTAATACAAAGGAAGCTTTATCCTACTAGTTGGCCCCACAAGTATCTTTATTTATACCTTGGTTTCTGTTTGTACAGGTTCAGTAGTATTTTATTGAACACTAGAGGTCAGCGGTCATAGTCACAGGGAAGCATGGCTGATACCCAAACTAGGCTGAGTCTTTCTGTTGTACATTCCTCTAGCCATATGGACCTCTTCCTCACAGTCTATTCAGCATTGTGGTTTTATTTTTTAAAAGATTTTATTTATTTATTTTACTTTAGAGAGAAACAGAGTGCATGAGTGTGCATGAGTGGGGGCGGGGGAAGAGGAGAGATAGAGGCAGATTCTCTTCTGAACACAGAACTGGACACAGCTCTATCTCACAATCTGGAGATCATGACCTGAGCTGAAACAAAGAGTCGGATGCTCAACTCACTGAGCCACCCAGCCGCCTCACATCAATGTGATTTTAATTGATTTATGTGATTAATGTCTTTCTCTAGAACTTTGTCATAAATCGATGGTCCAGGGACCATGTCTTTTTTTGCCCTCACCATAGTACAACCTAATACATATGATCTGTCTGCACATAATAGGTGCTCAATAAGTGTTTGTTGAATTGATGATTGAAGTAGGTGATATTAAAGTATCTAAATTAATAGTGACTTAAAATATTTAACTGCATGTTAAGTATTAAACATGCATATGCACACATGCCACTTATTAGACTCTATAATTTCTGAATAGTGTAAATTATCACTATCAGATGTCTCCAAAGGAGAACATCTACCCCCTAGGTTTGTGCAAGATTAGAAGAATAAATGTTAAATTTCTATTAATTATTTTTGGTCTAAAAATAAAAAACAATGGCTAAAATGTAAGAAATTACATATATCACATGTGTAATTGAGGCATCCTGAGGGAAGAGGGGTTGATGACAAAACTCCTCACTTGTTTTTTGCATTTATTTATTCTTTCAGGTTTCTACCAAGGTGGATAAATAGGTTATATAGTCTATTTTGATTAAACTGACTTCATATAATATGGACAAGCAGCTTGAAAAAATTCCCACAAATTGAAGATAGTATATATATTGCAGAAACGAGCTAGCAGAATGAAGGCTTCCCTAATTCTCCCACAGTCATATAATAAATATCTGTTTAGACAGTCCCAGTTTAAATGATAACATGTTGGCTCCATATGTTCCAAAAATCAAGACTTTTGACATGCAGGTTTAGCATGATTTAGGTTTAGCTTTAGGTCCACTGTCTTCGATGATGAAACTCTCCCCTAAGTATATATTATGCCATTATAGATCAGCTAGTGAATTTGCCTCAATTGGACACTTAAATATTTGATCTTCAGCATTTTATTTTATAATTCCAATTTTTCTATGTCTTTTGTAGAGTGTATCGTATTCTTATAATAGAACATGTATGTGATTTATAAGTTGTTTTTAAGTCAGAGTGAAAAATGATTAAAAAACATTTGGAAGCTACCATTCTATAATAGGCCAGGAGGAAGATGTCATTTACATACAGTAAGGTTTGCCATTTAAGTGTATGGTTTGATGGGTTTTGATAAATATGTACCCTTTATAAACATCATCACAATCAAAATATAAAGCATTTTCATCACCCCAAATAACTCCTGTGTGTCTCTCTGTGTTCAGTGCTTTCGCTGCCCCATTCCTAGGTCCGGTAAAATCTCTTCTGTCATTTAGACCGTTTGTCTTTTCTAGAATTTCAGATACATGAAATCACAAAACATCTACTCCTTTGTGTCTGGCTTCTTTGACTCACCATAGTTTTTGGGAGGTTCCTCCCTGTTTTTGAATCTGTTAGTGGTTTATTTCTTTTTATTCATGAACTACATTCCATGATAACAGTGTATCACAGTTTGTTTATCCTTTCACCTGTTATTAATCATTTCGTTTGTTTCCAGTTTTGAACATTCATATATTAAGTCTCTGTGTAGACATAATGTTTTTTTTCTCTTGGGTAAAGATCTAGAAGTAGAGTTGTAGGGCCACATGACAAGTGTTTAACATTGTGAAAAGCTGCCATACTGTTTTCCAAAGTGATTACACCATTTTATATTCCCACCTGCAGTGTATGAGAGTTCTAGTTGCTGGACATCCTTATCACACTTGGAATTATTAATGTTTTTAATATTAGCTATGCTAGGGAGTAGTTATATCCTAGTTATCTTACAGTGGTTTTAATTTGTGTTTCTCTGATGGCTAATGATGTTGATGTTGGCTTCTTTGTCCAACTATACATATTTTAATATTTAATATTTTTATTATTCTTCCGTTTCTACTTTTATTTAAACCAGCAAATATAGGGATGCCTGGGTGGCTCAGCGGTTGAGTGTCTACCGTCAGCTCAGGGAGTGATCCCAGGATCCGGGATTGAGTCCCAAATTGGGCTCTCTGTGAAGAGCCTGCTTCTCCCTCTTCCCATGTCTCTGCCTCTCTCTCCTGTGTCTCTCATGAATAAATACATAAATCTTTAAAAATATATAAATAAACCAGCAAATATTTAACTTTTGTCTAATTAAATAGATTTCTAAAATAAACTTAAATGGGTTAAGATAATTTTAAAAATTTTAAGTTAAAACCAAGGAGAATAAAAATTAAAATTTAATGATACATTAACTTAGGGTAGATTATATGTTTGCAGTAAGAAACAATTATATGAAAAATGACATAAAATGATTAATTTTAGAAAACCTCTCATCATCTTGTATTGAGAAACTTGAGAATTTATGAGTAGGTGGTATGCTAATTCAAATCAATTTAAGAAACATGGAGTGATTGCAGTATGTCATGGTAGAGGTAGACAAGAAGAATAAACTACAGCATGCTGAGGTCTTACTCACTGGCTTATAGAATAAAGGTAGAATGGTAGACATGTACAGCTCATCCTGACACAGGCTTCACCATGAGAGAGTTATGGTGTTATGTTCATTCTGGTTGGGAACCAACGGCCTTCAAAGTGGAGGTGACAGCTCTGCAGAGCGATTAATAGTCATCTTAAATTTGCAGAACTTTCTATTTGGCCTTGAGATTTCCCAACATTTAGGTAATATTTTAGTGAATCTCTGTAGAGAGCATGAATAAGTATTAGTCACTGAAGCTCATTCCTTGCATCATAGAGATTAATGGTTATAATACAGCTCCTACAAGTACTGTGCATAATATTTATGGGATAAATAACTTTTTGTTCTAATTTTGTTCATGAATCTTGCATCACGACCATTATCAATTACATAATTGTTATTAATACTAATTCAAAGAGTCTGGACCTGAAAGAGATCTTTTTTTTTTTTTTTTCCTGAAAGAGATCTTAAATGTCATCTAGTCCTATGGGTTTTTTTAAACCTGTATTTTTAAAATTTAATTTGTGGAAAAACAAGCATAACAAAAAATTGGCCATCTTAACCATTTTTAAATGTTCAGTTCAATATTGCTAAGTTATTCACATTGTTGTGCATCCAGTCTCCAGAAGTCCTCTTGCAAAACTGAAACTCAGTATATGTTAAACAACTCCCCCTTTCCCCTGGTAACCTCTGTTCTGCTTTCTGTGCCTATGAATCTAACTGCTCTAGGTCCCCACATAAGAGCAATCATATAGTATTTGTCTTCTTCTCATTGGTTTATTTCACTTAACCTCATATCCTCAAGGTGCTCCACATTGAGCATATGTCAGAGTTTTCTTCCCTCTTAGATTCAAAAAATATTCTAGGCACCCCTGCTTTGACTTTCTCATTTTAAGGTTGAGGAAACAGAGATCCAGAAAAATGAAGCAGCTTGGCCACAGCCACCTAGAAAATTAAGACTGGAATTCCTTCTCATTATTTAGTAGTTTCTGGACTGATATAGGGGCCAGAAGCATGCCACATGTATTCTCTTGGGATGTGAAGTGATTTGAAGTGGCCTCAGATGATAAGATGGACTTCAAGTAGTTCTATGAACAAGAAAGAAGAAAACATTGAATCCCAGAGCAAGGAGGTTGTCCCCCTTCCTGCGCCCTGTAACCTGCTGCTCACTTGACGTAATCAGCAAGGTCAGTTTGGTGCAGCGTATCTGTATTATCTCACTTGTATTTGCTCACCCCTACCCCTTCACAGGTAAAAAACACACACACACACACACACACACACACAAAAGAGCAGGGTTCTGGCTCAGCGGTAACAGGTAACAACAGCTGGCTTGTTTAAAATAACTATTTGAATGTTCATTTTAGGTGTACTATAACAATGAAAGCTGGAACATAGAAGTTTTCCATTTCTTGTGGAGCTATGAAAGATTTTCAAGCAATTTAAAAACTGAGGAACCACTTAAAGAAACTGTTAAGTGTCTGAAGAGATGGGTGGTACACTGAAATGGCAATATATTGAAATATAGGTTACCTTAGTCTGGATAGTAAAGAAGTAAACTCCGATACAGAAATTTCAGTGCCAGGAGTTTATTTGGGAGGTGATTCCTGGAAATGCCAGTGGGATATTGGGAAAGTGAAACAAGGCAAGGAATTGATCCAATACAGATTCTAGGATTATGCACGTTACAGCTGTGGCTAAGAGGGGATGGATCACACTGGGACAGTCTGGGAACCAATGTTTGCCACATCTCTTACCCTACCCGAGGGAAGAGGAAGCCTGGAGTTCTTATACAGACTCCTGTCCGTTATTGGCAGAGGGCTGCTCACAGCAAGGGTCAGTTTCCTGCTGTTTCTGGATGTTTGCAGCTGAGCAGAGAGGGTGCTGAGAGTCTGAAATCTATCCGCTCAACACACGGCTCTAGTGTTAAGTTAGACCGCTGTGTGTCCAAGCAGTGAGGGTGTGCACATAAGGACACGAGGTCCACCACACTTACTACATATGCTTTGCATGTAGTAGAGAAAGGACTACCTTGTTCATTTCTGTTGTGGCTAAACATTTTCAGAGTTTAGGATTTTACAGCCGTTATTAGATGCAAAATATTGCATCGACAAGGGAAAGTTTTCTTGGCACCTAACCATAGATAACTCTGCTGGGGTTGATCTTAGATCCTTTTCTTACTGGGCAGAGAGCACGGGAGGTCTGTGTGCATAGTATCACTTCGTCTGGTTGAGTAAAGGCTGGTGTTATTAATGCCCACCCCTGCCTTCTTCTGTTCCCTACAAATCCAAATCATTTAGGCTTTCTTTGTTAAATAATTTTCCAATCACTTAGTAATTTATATTATTCATTCCTGGACTTTATCCAGCTTCTCTTCATCTTGCTTAAGTTGACGAGCCTATTTTCCCTAACTGCTTTTTCAAGATAATACATTTATTGAAGCATAATTTAAATTTCTGGCCACATGTAAAACCTCATGGTTTGTTAATAATTTATCCTCTTTTGATGGTAATTTAAATGATTTTAGTTATACAAATTACTGAAATTATCCCCAAAGTCATAGCGTATCTATATCAATTATTTGATAGTTATTAAAATGTATTTTAGAGCTATGTTAGTGGAAACACTGATTTAATCCTAAGTACTCTGCTCTAATATAAGTAAAGTTAAAATTAAACAATTGGAATTAACTGATGCTAAAGAAATTGAATTGGTTACGTTATTGTAAGTATCTAAATTTATTTGCTTTATCTTATTAACTCCATGGGCAAAAAAAAAAAAATGTACCGTATTGCTGGCTTTATAAGCAGAAGCATGTGAATAAAATGAAAGCTTTTGTAGATTGTGAACAGGCAACTCTGATGTTTTAGAGAGCTCATCCCTGGTCGAAACTAATAATACCCCATTTCAGTGATATAAATACCATAACAAATGACTTGAATGACTTTGCCTCTCATCAGTTTTTTCTATAAGCTGAGTAAAATAATTCAGTAATTATTTTGCTTCGCTAAAAATAGAATTCATTTTATGTTAAAACATAATAATTTGAAAAAGCTTTGTTTAATTATATTCTCGGTCATTATTTGCACAAATGTTTTGCAATACTATTGTGGCCACATATCATGATGAGAAACTTAATAAATTACTGCTTGACTTTTCTGGGGAAAACATTCACCCGTCCCCTAAAGACACATACACACACACACACACACACACACACACACACACACACACCTGTATTACTTATCTGGATGTTGTAAAAGAAAGCATCTATTCTCAATTGACAATTATAAATGCATTCCGTAAGTATATTTCATATATAATAGAGAAAAATGGAAGTATTTTACATACATACATGTTTTTGCCTTTTAGTTTTTAGTGAGCTTCAATCTATTTACAGCGAGCTACACAGACCTTGAGAGACACAGTTCAGTGTGCTGTGAGAGTGATTACTGAACCTACCCTTTGATCCAGATACAGGATATTTTTATCACCCCTTGATGTTTCCTGTGCTTGTCCCAGTACATCTCTGCCTTCCTCTACCCGCCCCCACCCCACTCCAGGAAGCAAGTACTGTTCTAATTCACAGATTGCACATTCATAAGTTTTGTTCCCTTTCTTAAAAATCCCCTCATAGAAGAATTTAAAGTGCACAAGTTGACAGTTTCTTGAAGGCAGTTTTCAACTACTGAGTAGGTAAAAGTCTGAATATTGATTTCTGTGATTCTAAAAAACAATCGTTAAAAATATAGGGTGGGTAGTTTTTAATACTCTTACTTTTAGACTTTATAAATATTTTGTAATTTGAATTAACATTGAACTGACTGCTACATACAGCCTACATGCACTCATTGGGTAATTTTCTGGAGATCACTTAGAGTGCTTTTGACCATTTCAAATGCCCTAACTGGCCATTAAAAAAAACACCACCACCACCACAAACAAAAAACACTTGTCTATAAACCTAACTGGTCATGGATTCAGCCCCAAATTAGTCATCAACCATTTTTGTGATCCATATCTTTAGTCATTTGTTCTTGGCATCAAACGTTTTTGTTTCTGCTGGTGTGAAAGCGTTATTTGATCTAATGGGCTGTCAGTGCTTCCAGGGACCCATCTTTTTAATTCTTTACAAGCAGCCCTTTCATGGTAGAATTTTATTTTATTTTACCAATTCAATGAATTTTATTCTTTAAAGTAGCATATGTGTGGAGCTATTAAATAAAAAAGTCATGAAGTAAGGAAAAATAAAACCGCTTTAGTTAGGAATAGCATGAGAACTGAAAGTTTCCTGCTCTATTCTTGACCATCTTCTTCTTTTTATGTTTACCTCCCCTCATGTGCCGTTTGCCTGTGTGGTTTTTTTTGTTGTTGTTGTAGTTCCTTGGTAGCTCAGAGCTATTTGCTGAATTGTGGTTTGTGCCTGCCTCCTTTTCTTCAACAAATCCTTTCTGAGGATTTACTATGTACTGGGTGTCATGATGGGTGATAAAGAAAGCAAGAGAACATAGGGTTTACTTAAGAAAGAAAATTGCCTCCTTACTCTTCTACATCAAAACCAGCATTGTTTTTGCAGGGATGTTAGTTATATAAGATGTAAATAGATGACAAAGCACGAGATTTAAATTATAGGAGCTTAGGAGTGGGAAAATTAAGAGTAATGGTTCAAAGGAATCATAGTCCATCGTGAGGTTCCAGGCAGTTTGGCTGTCAAGTGGGAAATAGATTTCAGGTGGCCGACTTTCCCAATGATGATGAAATCAATTGCAAACCTGTTCCCAAACGCCTTGGTAGTTAGATCAGTAATACCTTTTGTTTACTGAGTTGAAAACCATCAAAATAAATCAGTTACGTAAACAAGATCCATGTCCATCCTCGTGATAAGACCATCTGTCAAAGCTTCAAAAAAGATACTGGTTCCTAAGTCCATCACTACAATTCTCTCACTTCTCTTTTGTAGAAATTAGAATTTTGAAAAGAGCAATATCTGGCAAGTCAATAATTTTAAAGACCAATTTTGACTAAGAGAATCAACCTCTAAAATTTATTTCAGCCAATGGATAAGAAAATGTTTTCTTTTAAATTCACTTTTCATAACGTTTTACCAATTCTTTTTTTTTTTAAGATTTATTTATTTATTTATGATAGACATAGAGAGAGAGAGAAGCAGAGACACAGGAGGAGGGAGAAATAGGCTCCATGCCAGGAGCCCGACATGGGACCTGATCCCGGGACTCCAGGATCGCGCCCTGGGCCAAAGGCAGGCGCTAAACCGCAGAGCCACCTAGGGATCCGCAATGTTTTACCAATTCTAACAAGTAGCTAATCATTATTCCATGTTAGAGTATGTTGTTATTCTTAAATATTTCTCTTTCTGTGTTTACTTTTCTCTATTTTTTTTTTTAATTCTAAAACTTAGTGTATTGCTGTCAGTGCTCTGGAAATTGAAATCATCATTATTCATATTCAGTGCTTGGCTTTTTCCTTGCATTACTTTATTCATTCCTTTGTCCCAAACATTTTACACAAGTGCTATGTGCAACATATTTCATTAAAAAGGATTTAAATAGTATAGGAGCATGCAGACAAAAATAGAGAAGCTTATTTTATTTTCAGTCTAGTCACCAAGTACCATTGTAAATTTTCTTTCAAGATATCTTTTTAAAAATTACATAATTCAGCTTTATATCAGTTCATCTTTCTCTAAGCTGATTTCAGTAGTTCTTAGAGTATGAAGAATTTTAGAAATTTAGTATATTATGTGAAAACTTGGATTTTCACTTAAAGGCAAAATGTGTAAACAGTGAAGGAATTTATACTAGTGGAATCAAGATTGTTACCAATCAGTATATTATAAAACTGTTTTCTCGTTTATTTTTATTTTTTAATTTTTATTTCCTCCTTTAAACATTGTAGTCAGTGCATCTATGTAGATAAATACTGAAAGAATGTTGGTTATCATGTATATCCTGACCTCTTGTGAAATAAATTTTGGATTCTAGGGTTTGATAATAGTTATTATTGTCCTAAAGTTTTATTATATGCTTTACCCGATAATTTTTTGTCCTTTGATTTTTTTTTATTTACTCTGTTATCTTAAATATTTTAACTTTTTAAGGAAGAATTAGCCTTTCATTTCCCCCAAAGCCTTAAAATTGGCAAGAAGTTAAAGATTTAGATTGGTATCTATGCTCCTCTTAATCAGGGAGTATTGTGAGACCCGAAGTGGGGAAATACAAATGATTTTATTTCGTTTCTCCCTAGGAATCCTGAAAATGCACGAAGGTGGAAGATGGCAATAACAATTGCCTTGAAGCTTATTCTGAATTCGTTTACCGTTGCTGTATAACAAATTACAAATTTTGTGGCTTCAAGCGGTTCCTATTTATTTTCTCATAATTTTCTGTAGGTCAGAAGTCTAAATGGACTTGACTGGATTCTCTGTTCTAGGTTTTACCAGATTGAAATTAAGGTGTCTGTCACATTGGGCTTTTTTTTTTAACCTAGAGGTCCTGGGGAAGGATTGACTTCCATGCTCAAAGAGGTTGTTGGCAGGATTTATTTCCTTCCTTTCAGTAGTAGGACTGAGGTCTCTGTTTTCTTGCTGGCTGTGGGCTGGGGTCTGCTCTGTTCCCAGAGCTTGCCTGCACTTATTCCTCTTCTTCCATCTGCACAGCCACAAACACATGGCAAGGCCTTCTCTGCTTTGTCTTTCTGACTTCCTCTTCTGCCAGCAGCCAGAGAAGCCCTCCACTTTTAAGGGCGCCAGAGGCTGGATCAATTTCACTTTATTTTGAGCTCAACTGGGCCATATAACATAACATAATAACAGGAGAGATGCCTCATCATATTCATGTATTACAAGGGATTGAAATCTGAGGGTGGGGATATTTTTGGAATTTTGCCCACCATATCACTTTGAAGTCTAGCCTCAATCTTCATAAAAGCTCGAGCATCACCAGCAAGGGAGGGTGAAGCATGTAACTCACATGGGAAAGGCCATTAAAATGAAGACCTGAGTTCTAAAATGAGATATAATTTCAGTATAATACAAATAAAAAACAGAGCAAGGTTTTCTTAAAAGTCGAAAATCCAATTATAAAGTCAATGGAAAAGAATATACACAAGAAGAGCCCAGAAGATTTGGCAGAAAGAAAAGCATTAGGGGAAAGAATTTGTTGTACCTAATCTCAGAAAGCCATCACAAAGCTATAGTAGTAAAAACTGAGTGATGACTGACCAGGAATAAATAGATATATCTGTATATAAATAAGAACTTGGTTCATGATAAACCTATTATTTCAAATAATAAATGGATAGTGCCATAAATGATGTCGAGAAAAATTGGATATCTGTCTGGAAAAACAATAACAACAAAGTTAGACCTTTATCGTAATACTCAATAGAGATGATAGAGCTAATCAGTTTTAAAACTACAAAGCCAATACAAACAAAAACAGGAAGTATTTTTTTCATAATCATAGGGGCAGATCATCTTACATAGAACATAAAGCATCACAAGACTTAGAGGAAAGAAGTTGACCTGTTTTGCCAAGTAATAGTTAATAAACACCATAAACAAATTTAAAGGAAAAAAAGGCATGAAATACCTGGGAATAAAAATGTCATCATCTTTAACGAATCCTGTAAATCATTAAGGGAAGACAAACAATGCAGTAGATAAATGGGCAAAGCATATGAATAGGCTATTCACAAAACATGAAAAACACATGGCCAGTAACCATATGGAGAGATTCACCCCATAGGATGTTTGATAGAACCCAGGTGTGGTCCTTCTGTATATGAGTCCTTCTATCATGAAAAAGAAGAAAAGTAACCTAAATGTTCATCACTTGTGGAATGGTTGAATAAGTTAAACTTTATCTATACTATGGCATACTTGTGAAACCAATAAAAATAGTTGTGCTTGCATGTATATTGAGACACACATACACCTAGACGGAAAGGGGTCTACAATGTATTGTTTTGTTTTTTTTTGTTTTTTTGTTTTTTTGTTTTTTTTACAATGTATTGTTAAATGAAGAAAAGCAAGTAGCAGGAAAATGCATTACCTCTCACCTGGTTCATATATGAACTCTCCAACATAAAGATACTGTAGCAGAGACAAAAGTGTTCACCTAGATATTTAGGCTTATTCTGAGTATTGGGTTGTAAGCAAAAGTGACACGTATTCTTTGTCAGTCAAGACCTTTGGGAACCCTGATGCCACCTGCAGTCTCTCGCCTCCTCCAAGGCTACATCAGGATGATGAATCTACACAATGAGAAAGCTTCTGTTAACTAGGGTCTCTAAGTGACCCTGGGAGCTGAGCCTCCTACACTCTCCCTTAGCTGGGTAACTTAGCAGTTAAAGGGCTCAGATTTAGGTGTTGTCTGCTGTTACATTTAGTGTTAACTACTCCTGGTTAGTACAGGGACCTATATACACATCAATGTGTGTATTTATTGTTAGAGGATTGGAGGAAGGCATGCTGTCTGTCCCATGGTTAGTTGTTATCTCCTGGAAGAAGAATAGTGGGAAATGAGTGTGAGCCTACAACAGGAGGCAATCACACATTACTGTGATTATTTCCTTATCGTATGAATCTTATGAAACTACTTCTCTTTTTGATCATAAAAATGTTGGGATACATAAAATGCAATATTAGCAAAAAAAGTAGGGGATATATTAATCACTTGCTTCAAAAGTAACTTGACCCCTGCTATGGTAGACTTATGACTGCTACTCCTTCTATTTTGGTGTTTGGGTAACTAGTAAGTTGATACAGTGAAGTCACTTTCTGTTTTAATTCACATGTGAAATGTAAATCTCTCTAAAGTAAAGTCTTTTCTTGTCTTTATTAAGAGTATGTGATTTGTAGTGTGTGATATACAGTGCAGTTTATTCAGTCTTTTGCCAACTGCTTCATGATTTTTGCTTTATTCAGTCTACTATATATATATTTCTTTTTACTTAGTTTTCTATTAATTTACTTAAGTGAATCAATTTAAAAGGAAAATCTTATATTCCTATGTAACATGAAAAACTAATATCTTTTGATGTAAATAGAAGATACACATTAAATTAAATATAGGAAAAATGAAATGATATTATATGATTTGGCTTGCTGCTCTTGTTTGATGATGACCAACACTGGGGCTTACTGTCCTTTTAAAAAAAAAGTGAGGTTATTAAATGTGAGAGGTGGTAAAAACTGAGATCTTTTCCTTATCAGAGTGATTTAAAGATAATTAAAAATGGATTATGTTCTTAGTGTATAGGTTATAATTATTAATGCCTTGCCTCTGTACTATCAGTGTCATTACTCCCACATTTGGGGAAACACAGGTTTTGTTGAAAGAATTCTAGGGACGCCTGGGTGGCTCAGTGGTTGAGTGTCTGCCTTTGGCTCAGGGCATGGTCCCGGGGTCCTGGGATCAAGTCCCACATCGGGCTCCCTGCAGGGAGCCTGATTCTCCCTCAGCCTATGTCTCTGCCTCTCTCTCTGTGTCTCTCATAAATAAATAAATACAATCTATATATATATTAAAAAAAAGAATAAAAAAGAAAATTCTAGGATTGGAGTCAGAGGACCTGGAGTCATTGCTACCTTCATTTACCATATCTTTGGGTTTTCACTATGTCTTTGTATTTATAAAATGGGAATAAAAATGCCTACTGTCTTCACTTCATCTCAGGATTTTTGTGAATGAAATGGTATTGCATATCACTATTAATAATAGCTTTAGCACCAGTTTAACGACCACATATAACTAAGAAGTTACGTTACTTAGGTCATAGTTCTTCAGCTACCAGCACGTAAGTCTAACAACTCATTCTCCTGATTCCCAGTACTCCATCCCAGAGGAGTCAACATTCGTCTCCTGCAAAAGTGCCTTGTTACCATAGATACTCAGATCAAATATGAATCTGTACCTATGTATTTTCACCAGGAGATACATTTAAAGTGCATATTCCAATGGTCAGTCTGGAGTTGCAGGACTTGATTTTATGCAGTTATATCTTCTGATGTGCTTACATTTATTGACGTTTTATGTTTCTATAGTTTTATTTATTACAAGAAAGACTAGAGGGAGCCTTCTGTTTCAAAGACCTCTCCTAATACTATAGTAAATTTGGTGTACTTAGCTCATTTGCTCTTCCTGGTCACCAGAGTGTTATTTAGTAAATTCCTTCCCCCAGAAATTATTTCTTAGTTTAATAGAATCTTAGTATTGGTCAGTCCTCCTGGGCCCCAAGGGAAATAATGTTTAAGACAGTTTTGTAATCGTAATAAAAAGTATTCCTCAAGCAAAAACAAACTCATAAATACAGAGAACAAACTGATGGTTAGCAGAGATGGGGAGGATGGGCAAAATGGGTAAAGGGGAGTGGGAGATACTGGTTTCCAGTTATGAAATGAACCATAACACTGTATGGTGACAGATGGTAGCTACACTTTTGGTGAGCATAGCATAACTACAGACATGTCAAATCACTGTGTTGTACACCTGAAATGAATGTAACATTGTGTGTCACTTATATTTCAATTAAAATTAACTAACGAATTAATTTACAAAAAAAAGGAAAGGGTGCCTGCATGATGCAGTCATTTGAGCACCTGACTCTTGATTTCAGCTCAGGTCATGACCTCAGGGTCCTAGGATTGAGCTCCATATCAAGCTCTGAGCTCAATGCAGAGTCTGCTGGAGATTGTCTCTCTCTCTCTCTCCCTCTGCCCCTCTCCTCCTGCTCACCTGCTCTCTCTCTCTAAGTAAATCTTAAAAAAAGAAAAAGAAAAAGGTGTTCTTCACTCGTACAAAGTAGTCATTTCATTTTCCTTTTGACTCACAAAAGCAGGTTTTTGTAGTTTATATAATATCCATCAAGTTTGTCATCAAGAAATCATTTTAAGCTAAATTTTCTCTGAGACATCCCACCTCCCAGAAACTCTCTTTTGCCTTTGGAAACTTGTTTCATCCCTTTCAAGTAGCTTCTGTTCTTTGATACAGGTCAGCTACATGATTCTTTGGGAGACTCATGATAGGCAGTTAGGGATGATTGAACTGATTCACTCCCGATTGAGTTGCCTATGTTCGTATCATCAAAAGTGTGAGATAGTGGGGACGCCGGGGTGGCTCAGCGGTTGCGTCTGCCTTCAGCTCAGGGCGTGATCCCAGGGTCCTGGGATTGAGTCTCCCATCAGGCTCCCCGTGGGGAGCCAGCTTCTCCCTCTGCCTATGTCTCTGCCTCTCTCTCTGTGTCTCTCATGAATTTAAAAAAAAAAAAAAAAGTGCAAGATAATTAGCCAGGACCTTACTTATCACGACTTCAGAGTTCATGATTCTACTTGAAGTCCAAATATAACAATAATTCTTACATTTTCCTAACAACTTCTAGTTGCCTACAGCAACTATATAGTTTTGATAAGTAATTCCTGTAGAGCTAAAGTTCCATATTTAACTCTAGCCCTGTTGAAGAAGTAGGCTTTGTGGTGTTTATGGGATTTGAATTTGCTAGAATGATCTCTTATTTACTGAAAGCCTGCTATGAGAAAACGATATCCAAAAATCTGAGTGTTTCTGAAAAGCAGCAGCAGCTACACAGTTTATAAGTGAGAGAGTCAACTAACACAGGGCCAGCAAGTGAGTTTATAATAAGTGAACAAATTCAATTTTCTACATAAAAATGGGATTCTGTCATTTAAATTAACACCCCGTTTTCCACTAGTTCACATTCACCACATTCTTTGAAGTGGAAAGACTTCCATTTGTAGAAGATTAAACAGATTTTGTGGTTATCATTGAGCATCCCAGGAACAACTTTGAATATTAAATATGAGAGATCTAGGGAAAATTCTTATTTTTCTCAGTAAACCCAATGAGAGATTTAAGTAACATCCTTTTTTCCAGCCTGTCCTGTCACTTACCTTGCTTTATTCACTGTGATCCTGTCCTAAACATCCTTTACCTGCAAATTATTTTGAACATTCACACCACTGGTAGATTTCTTTCTTGGCAAGATGTAGTCAATACCTTGTGACATATCCTTTATCTTACTTTTAACCAAGCCTAAAAAAAAAAAAAAAAAAGATTTTAAGTTTTGTGATTTCTATTTCGTGACCTGTGCCTGTTGAAGAGATGTATTTTTTCCCTTACGCTGTTTCTGGCCTTGCGTCTTTCCTTCTCTTGGACCCACACTATGCTCTCAACTTTTTGGCTTACCTTTCCTCAATCTTTTCAATTCCCTACAGTTTTACGAGTCCAGAAATATTGAATGAGTTCTGTTCCTTCTCTTTTTCTCACAGGGCTGCTTTTCTAATTAACTCTGTGCTGCTACTCTGGAGGTCTTACTCTTCCCCACCGCCCTTCTATTAATAGCTGTTGCAATATGGATTCTTTCCCTTCTGCTTCCCTTTGGTCAGTCACACAGCAGCCTTTAACATGGCTACTGTGATACCCCATGTTTTTAATCTGTGAAGAGCTCTCTAGTGGGTCTATTAAAGACATCTTCATGCGGTTTTTGACAGTTCTCAGTAGAGATCTTCCCCAACTTATGATGGGGTTACATGTGGGTAAACGCATCATTAAGTTGAAAATATCCTAAGTCGAAAATGCTTTTAATGCACCGAACCTACCAAATATCACAGCTTAGACCAGCCTACATTAAATGTGCTCAGACCTTTTACGTTAACCTAGAGTGGAGCAAAGTCATCTAACACAAAGCCTGTTTTTTAAAAAAGTATTGAATATCTCATGTAACTCACTGAGTACACTGTCAGTGAAAAGCAGAAAGGTTGTTGGATACAGACTGGTTGTGTGAGTGTGTCTGTTACCTATCAGTTCTTTACCCTCATGACCGCTGACAGACGTATAGCCTCCCTGCCCAGAATCATAAGGGAGCATCATAGCACATGTCTTGAGCCCTGGAAAAGACTGAAATTCAAAATTCAAAGTATGGTTTCTACTGAATGCCTGTTGCTTAAAATTGTTAAACTGAATCATTGTTAAGTTAGGGACTGTCTGTGCTCAGGCTGGACATATCTGGTCCCAACCAAATGTGTAAGGAATGCTCTTATGTGAGAAAGGTAATGAAGATCTTGACATAAGACATCTTAAAAAGAAACAAATATTGTTCTTAGCTGACTAATAAGCCTAACAATTATAAATTATTTCATTCACTGTTGAAAAGGTTTTGTTTTGAAGTGTGATTCATTTTATTTTATTTTTTGAAGCACATTCAAAACAACATATTGTATAAATTTGTCCTCAGAATATACTACTTGATTGTGTGGAGCTAGTGTGTTTTCTTGTGGTATGTACTTTGTTTTGGTATTCACTTCCTTTATAAATAATAAGAATTATAAAAATGTATGAAAATAAGCAAATGCATTTGTAATAAGACATTTGAATAGTAATAAGAGGAGCTTCATTTAAATATCAGTAAGACAGGGTTAAATTGCTTAATGTAGCATCTATGAATGTAAATAGATTGTTGCATATATTTATATTTTGGGAGATTTTTTCCCCCTTCATTTGACAGAGAATGGATAAATTTCTAGTAGAGAATGTTATTATGGTCAGACCTCATTACTGCCAATATTGTGATGTACTAGGTAACCTTTTAGAAATTAGCCCGAGGTCATTTTTATTCATTAAACAGTTCATTATAGAAATATTTGGTTGTTCCTCCTAATTTTACCTTTGTCCAACTCTTTTCAGTTCCCATTTTCACCACTTTATTAAAATTCAAAAGTGGTGAAAAACTTTTGTCTTGGGAAATGCAACTGAATTTATTTTGGGAAAGACAGTGCAGTTAAAAGAAAATCAATTTCCTATAGAATTTATTTAATCCTCTTTTTCCTTTTCCCGAAGAGCTTTGATAGGGTAGGCAGTAAAATGTGACAGTTTATAGATTTCACGAAAATAGGTGGAATATATAGTAACTGGAAAGGGTAATGGCATACTACATGATGTACATTTCTCCATCTCTCTTAGTAGTACTGACCTGAGAGATTCCTGTGATTTTGAAATGTTGGGGTTTGAAGTAAATGGTCAAGAACGAATTCTTAATACATCTTCAGTGCAAAAAGATGGTTTTGTTAGAACAGGGAGACAGGACCTGTGGGCAGAGAGAGCTGCACTGGGGTCATGAGGAGTGGCCTATTACATACTTTCAAGATGGGAGGGGGTAGGGATAGTCTCTAAGGAATTTGGAAGCAAGGTTTCCAGGACCCTGAGGGGGCTGGCTATTGTTGGGATAAAGGTCATTTATTACTGAGTCAAGACCTGAGTCATGACCCTTTGGATATGTATCGATGGACCATATGCTTGGAAGATGATTGCTAACATATATCTTGGGCAGGAGGTAGTGATAGTAGGTTTCTCTCTCTTTTTTTTTAAGATTTCATTTATTTATTCATGAGAGACACAGAGACAC
The DNA here is from genome assembly GCF_905146905.1 of Nyctereutes procyonoides. NCBI lineage: Eukaryota > Metazoa > Chordata > Mammalia > Carnivora > Canidae > Nyctereutes > Nyctereutes procyonoides. The sequence continues at coordinate 58,377,996 of NW_026575146.1, read as the reverse complement.
AGGCAGAGGGAGAAGCAGGCTCCCTTGAGGGAGGCTGATGCAAAACTTGATCCCAGGATCACAGGATCATGATCTGAGCCAAAAGCAGACGCTTGATCACTAAGCCACCCAGGTGCCCTGATAGGACTATTCCAAAGGAATTTTTGTATGTTAAAGGAGACAACTTAAAGGATCCTGGAGGTCAGGATATTAGTTAAGGTAAGATTGCCTTTGCCCTTAGCAAATTAAGTATCAACTACAAGGCAGTTGAGTTCCTAGATCTAGGAACGTCATTCCACCTGTCTCAAGGACTTGTCAATGGGCTATAAGTTGTAAGGAAATTTAATTTTTGCTTTTGCTTTTGTTTCCCACATCACTGCACTAAAGTATGGCAAATAAACTAGAAAATAAACTTATAATAGATAACAATTTAGGAAATACTTAAATAGAAATTAGTGTTTAACATGAGAACAGTATCAAATATTTGAGCAAATTTAAATCACAGGTATTTTAGGAAAGAGAAAAGAGCATGCAGCTTCCTCTTAAAATTTCACCTTTGGAAAAAAAAATTCACCTTTGTTCTTTAAAGATGCATTAAAGGGCATTCAAAGTGATCACATCAGTTCACTTTGGAATAAGCCTACCTTGGTGGTTTTATTATTTAAAAAAAACCAAATGCAAATGCACTTATCCACATTTAGAAGATAATATACATTTTACAGATATTCACTGGACATTTCCTTTGATAGATACATGGCATTATATAATTATTAATAATTATTAAATATTTACAGTGTGTTTATATTGTGTTGGGTCTTTGGGAAGATACCAACAATATAAAAACAAAAACAAAAAAACCTGCTCTATATGGGAACGTGGGCCAGGAGTTGAAGTGGGCTAGAATTCTGCTGTTCTCATTTCCAGCCTGTGACTGGGTTTTAAACTCTGCAAGACTAGTTCTGTAGACACAGATTATCTTCCTGGATCTGATTAATTTGAGGCAAAAGAGCATTTCTATGGCTCTCCAACTTACCTTCTTCTTCTTCCGCTTTCTTCTTTCTTCTTCTTTCTTTCTTTTTTTTTCTTTCTTCTTTTTAAAAGATTTTCAGGGATCCCTGGGTGGCTCAGCAGTTTAGAGCCTGCCTTTGGCCCAGGGCCATCTCTGGCCCAGGCTCTCTGTGTGGAGCCTGCTTCTCCCTCTGCCTATGTCTCTGCCTGCTACCACCCCCACCCCCGTGTCTCTCATGAATGAATAAATAAAATTTTATTTATTCATTCATGAGAGACAGAGGCAGAATTATTTTTTTTTAAATAAAATATTTTTAAAAAAAGATTTTATTTATTCATTCATGAGAGACAGAGAGGCAGAGACAAAGGCAGAGGGAGAAGCAGGCTCCCTACAGGGACCCTGATGTGGGACTGGATGCCAGGATCCAGGGATCATGACCTGAGCTAAAGGCAGATGCTCAACCACTGAGCCACCCAGGTACCCCTCCAACCCACCTTCTCAATAATGGATCCCCACTGCCAAAACTAAAGAAGGCAGGAAGGAGAGGAAGGAAGGTGGGAAGCAGAGAAAGGAGGGAAAGAAGAAAGAAAGAAAATCAAACAACGCCCTCAACTAAAAACTAAATAAGAAACTCAACAATCTTTAACTTCTCATTGGTGAAATGAGACCTGCATACATAAAATAGTTATTTTCCATAAAAGTTATTTTTCCTTTTTTTCTCCTCCTTTTGTTTCTCTGTATTTACCCCTCTTTTTACTTCCTCCACCATCATTACATCCTCAAAGGAATACCTTCTCAAACCACAAGCCCGATGTGCAGTTGTATTTCTCATCATCACTAACTTGTTTCGAGGACCTCTTCAACCCAATTTCTAATGGTTGGTAGAAAAGCCGTACATACTGGATAATAATGAAAATTGTATTACCTCCAAAATAAGCTGTCATTCAGTATTTTTACTTCTAGTTTGGTCTTTATTTACTTTGTTGATTCCTTAACTTGATAGGTAATGCAAAGAATGATGCCCTGTTTTTACATAGTACTGTAAAGTCTCAGTGTGATCAAGGGACATATTTCTATATTGCTCTCTTAGATGAGTTAGCTAGCATTTATCCAGACTTCTTTCCCAAGATTCTTGGCATTTTCTGAGTTTCATTTCTGCATTGATTATGGAATCTCTTATTTCGAAGGAACCCTTGATGAACATTTATTGTGCATATTTATGGCTGAAACCAAGTGGTATATAAAGTTGAAATTCACACAGATGTAGAAGACAAGACTCCTTATTTTTGAAGTATTTAATAATTTCACTACTTATTCAAGATGTATTTTAATTGTGTGTATCTTTACCATGCTTTGTATCTATATTTAATAGTTTTGGATTCTCACAAAAATTCTTAATGATGTAAGGGATGGAATTTCTTACAGATAAGGAAATTATTACTTAAATAAATTGACTATTCCAATATATGAAGAGGAGATATCAGCACAAGCCTTCAAAATCGCATCTCCTACTTTCAAGTTAAATGATTTTGCCAGCTGTCACCCTATTGGCTACAATGAAGGAAACTAATGGAGAACATAGGTTACTACCAAGCCACTTGCTACCACTTGTATTAAGAATTCTGAGAGAAAAAAGAAAGGAATAGTCTCTCATGGGATAAAGCAAGTTACAGAAGGCTTTTTTTTGAGAAACTAAATTTTAAATCAGCCCTGGAAAGAAATGGTAAATTTGTGTTGGTTGATGAGATAATTTATATAGAGAAAACAACCAGAACTATGAGAAGGTAGCAAGAATGTGCAGAATTTAAAGGGTGATTATAAAGGAGCAGAGAGGCTATGTTTGGAAATACTCATCCAGGTGTAGATGGTATTGTATCCTAGTCTGAGTTCTTTCTCATCTAAAGTGTGATAGGGGGTTTCTGGCGGTTTGGGTTTTTATTTCCTTCCTGAAATGTTTGCTAGAATTCACCCATGAAGCCAGATGGACCTGCAATTTTCTCTAGGGATATAAATTTGATTTCATGTATATATATAATTTTTTCTCCTTTCTCTGTGCAACTGTTGGTGTTTTGTGTCTTTTAAGGACTTTGTTCATTGGATTTGTTGACATGAAGCTCCCTTTATTATCTATTTTGTCTTTACAGTGTGTTTCACCTTTCATTCTTAATAATTTGTACCTTCTTTCTTTTTCTCCTAAATCTACTTTAATGTTTAAAGTTTCATTGATTTTTTTTAAAAAATTGTTTTTCAGAGGTCTGTTCCATTGATTATGTTTTCTCATACTTAGTTTTAATTTGTTCTTCATTTTCTAGCTTCTTAAAGTTGAAATGTTCGATTTATTGCATCGGGGCTTCTTTTCCTACTAAAAATATTTAAAACTATAAATTTCTCTTTATGCACAGCTCCACCTGCACTCCAGATTTTGATGGATTGTATTTTCATCATCGAGCTCAAAATATTTTTAAATTTCTCTTGTGATTTCTCCTATGAATCATAGGTTAAATTAAAGTCTATTTTGTGCTCATCATATAAATGTTTGAGTGTTTTCCAGATATCTTTTCATCTTTGACTTCAAATTGAATTCTTTTCTGGTCAGAGAATATACTTTGTTACTGTTTTGGTTGTTTGAAATTTGTGAGGACTTGTTTTCTTTTCCAACATTTGAGCTGTCTTGCGTATGTCCAGGAGGACTAGCAAGAAAGTGTGCATATTCTGTTGCTCTTCTGAGGATTGTGGTGTGAAAGTCATTTAGGTCAAGTTGGTTGAGAATTTCTGAGTCCTTCTGATTTTCTATCTTTGTCAACTATGGAAAGAAGGATGTTAAAATGTCCCATTGTGATTGTGGGTTTGCCCATTTATTTCTTCTATGAATTCTCTCATGTATTTTCAAACTCTGTTCTTAGATGCAAACACATACAGGATATTTCTTCTTGATAATTTTATTGATGAAATACTCCTCTTTATGGTAATTTTCTTTGTCTGGAAGTCTACTTCCACTGATAGTAGTAGAACCACTCCATCTTTCTTATGACTGGTGTTTGCAAAGCTTATTTTTTCCACATTCTTTTGTTTTTAACCTTTCTATTTCTGTATATTGAAAGAAAGTGTGTTCTGGGGACACTCTGGTGGCTCAGTCGGTTAAGCATTCAACTATTGATTTCAGCTAAGGTCATGATCTCAGGGTCATGAGATTGAGTCCTACGCCCATTATGGAGCCTGCTTAAGATTCTTTCTTTCCCTCTCTCTCTGCCCCTAACTCCCTACCCACACTCTCTCTGTCTTTAAAAAAAAAAAAAAAAAAGATAGATAGATAGATAGATAGATAGATAGATAGATAGATAGTGTTCTAGTGGCTAGCATATAGTTGGGTCTCACATTTCTACCCATTCCGACAATCAAGATTTAAAACTTGTTTATTGAATAAAATTATCAATATGGTTACATATAATTCTAGCATCTTGTTATTTTTTTCTATTTGTCCCATTTGTTGTTCTTTTTCCTCTGCTTCTGCCTTCTAATGGATGTATTGAGTGTTTTTAATTATTACATTTTATCTCCACTATTGGGTATACTTTTTTTTTTAATTTGGTGTTTGTACTAGGATTTTTAGCATATATCTTAATTTGTCATAACCTCAGTTCATGTAACATACCACTTAATGGAAAGAATATTTACAAGAGTGTTTATTTTCATTTCTGTCTTCCATCTCTTGTGCTATTTTTGTGATACATACATTTCCTTGCTGTATCTGTGGTGAACTCCATTATATGTTGTTATTATATTGACTTTACATGGTCAGTTATCTTTTATAAAAATTGAAAGATGAGGGATCCCTGGGTAGCGCAGCGGTTTGGCGCCTGCCTTTGGCCCAGGGCACGATCCTGGAGACCCGGGATCGAATCCCACGTCGGGCTCCCGGTGCATGGAGCCTGCTTCTCTCTCTGCCTGTGTCTCTGCCTCTCTCTCTCTCTCTCTCTCTCTCTCTCTCTGACTATCATAAATAAATAAAAATTTTTAAAAAATTGAATGATGAGAAAAAAAAGAAACAAAAACTTTTAATTTCTCTGCAAATTTGTTAGGTCAAGTGCTCCTTATTTCTTTATTTAGATCCCACTTTGCATCTGTAATATTTTTCTTTTGCCTGAAACACTTCCCTTTTCATTACCTCCCGTGGAGGTCTGCTGGAGAAGAATTCCCTCAGCTTTTATCTGAAAAAGAATTTCTCCTTCGTTGAGGTAGGACATTTCACTGATAATGGAATTCTAGGTTGAGATTTTTTTTCCCCCTCAAGACTTTGAAGATGTTACTTGATTGTCTTATGCTTGCCTTATTTATAACTGGGTATCTTTCAATCCTCAATGCATGTTGCCCTGTGTATGATGTATCGTTTTTTCCATCTGCTTTAAATTTTTTCTCCTTCTTGGGATGCCTGGGTGGCTCAGCGATTTAGTGCCTGCCTTCGGCTTAAGGCGTGATCCCAGAGTCCTGGGATCGAGTCCTGCATTGGGCTCCCTGCATGGAGTCTGCTTCTCCCTCTGCCTGTGTCTCTGCCTGTCTCTGTCTCTCATGCGTAAATAAATAAAATCTTTAAAAAAATATTTTTTTTCTTCATCTTATTGAGTGTTAGCGTTTTAATGATGATATACTTTGATAGGGTTTTCTTTGTCTATACATTTGGGTATATTGAGCTTAGATCTGTGTGTTTATAGTTTAAATCAAATTTGGAAAGTTTCTACCACTCTTCAGCTATGTTTTTTGTTCCTCTTCTTTTGAGACTCCAAATGCAATTAATGTTATCACATAGTTCACTGATTCTCTATTCCTCATTTCTTTTTTGTCTGTTCTTCTTGGCAGATAGTTTGTGGGGTTCTTTTTTTTAAAGATGTTATTTATTTATTTATTTGAGAGAGAGGGAAAGAGCACAATTTGTGGGAGGGGCAGATGAAGAGAAAAGAAGCAAGCTCTCTGCTGAGCAGGGAGCCAGGGAGCCAGATGCAGGCCAATTCCAGGATCCCAGGATCATGACCTGAGCTGAAGGCAGATGCTTAACTGACTGAGCCACCCAGGTGCCCCATGGCAATTAGTTTTTATTGCTAGGTTTTCAAATTGACCAGTCTTTTCTTCTGCATTATGTAGTCTACTCTTACTCCCATTCAGTGAATTTTACTTTTCAGATTCTGTATTTTTCATCTTGTATTTTTCAGTATTCTACTTCGTTCCTTATAGCTTCTTTCTTTTTTTTTCTCATCATATTCATGTTCTCCTTTAAAACTAGTCTATTTATAGCATTTTTGTAAAGATTTTATTTATTCATGAGAGAGACAGAGAGAGGCAGAGACATAGGCAGAGGGAGAAGCAGGCTTCCTGAGGGGAACCCAATGGGAGACTTGATCCCAGGACCCCGAGATCACGCATGAGCTGAAGGCAGACACTCAATCTCTGAGTGTTGAGTGTCACCCAAGCATCTCTATTTATAACTATTTAAAAATCTCTGCCACTTCCTATCTTTCATTTCTGTATGTTTCTATTGATTGATTTTTTCCTCCTGATTATATATCACATTTTCCTGCTTTTTCACGTGTCTAATAATTTTTTATTTGGTACTCGACATTTTGATTCTTAAAGTTTTGCATGTCTTGATTTTGCTGTCTTCCTGTTAAAGCATTAAACTTTGTTTTATATAGGCAGTTACCTTAATCAACTTGATCTTTTTGAGGCTTATTTTTTAGCTTTATTAAGATGGCTCTAAAGTACTCTTGCTCTAGAGCTAGTTAAGCCTAGGACTTAACCACTATATCTTGAATGTTTGAGTATCTCTGTGCACTATAGATGTGCAATTCAGTATTCAGCATCAGGATGAAGGGGATTTTTGTTAATGTTCTGGGATCTCTTTCTCTGCTTAATGCCCTCTCTGACAGTGCTCCCAAATTTCAGCTGCCTTAGCCTCCCCAACTCCAGAGTGTATCTCCTCACCATGGTGTGATCATGATGTTCTACTTGGTTACTCCCTGCTCAGCAGTCTAGGAAATGCCTCCATTTCAAAAGCTGGGATCATTATAGGATCACCTTGTGTGTTCACCTACTCTTAAGGATCACATTGTTATGATGCCTTTTCTCAAATGACCAGAAACATCATTTTACATCTTTTGTCCAATTTTCTACTTGTTTAGTGTGGGGAGGGCATTTTTAGTATATTTATTCCATCATGGCTGCAAGTAGAAATCCTTCCATATATTGATTTATGTATTTTATGTATTATGTAACAGATGAATTCATTTTCATTTTAAAAATCCAAGAGTAATATAGATATTCAGAATAGAAGATGCTAGTCACCTTACCTCTCCCACCTCATTTCATGTCACTCAACAGAGAAACCACTTTTAGAAGTTTGATGTACATCCTTCTATTTTCCTTTATGTACTTACATCCATTTATATATACATGTTCACACAAATTAGAAATATCCATATATTCATAAAGCAGTTCTGTAAGTATTATTCTGTAACTTTTTCACTTGATAACATCTTAGTGATAGAAATCTTATTTTTAAAGTATGTATCAATGAGAGACTCCTAACTCTGGGAAACGAACTAGGGGTGGGGGGAAGGGGAGGTGGCCGGGGGATGGGGGTGACTGTGTGACAGGCACTGAGGGGGGCACTTGATGGGATGAGCACTGGGTGTTATTTTATATGTTGGCAAATTTAACACCAATAAAAAATAAATTTAAAAAAATGAAAAGAGGAACTATGGACACAATAGAAATATGGTAATAATAAAGAGAATAATAAAAATAATCTAATGCACAAAAAATAAAGTACGTATCAATTTTAATTTTTTTAACATTAGCCTTATATTCTACAGAATGGTTTTATTCTAATTTACTTAATCACTCTGTTTCTCATTCATTAAAGTTTTCCCTTCTAACTTTTTGCTCTTCTAAACTGTATTTTTTAATTTTTTTTTATTTATTCCTGAGAGAGAGGGACAAAGAGAGAGAGAGAGGCAGAGACATAGGCAGAGGGAGAAGCAGGCCACCACTGAGCAGGGAGCCTGATGCAGAACTTGATCCTAGGATCTTGGGATCATGACCTGAGGCAAAGGCAGATACTTTGCTGCTTAGCCACCTAGGCACCCCTAAACTGTATTTTTTAATAATATGGTACAGCAACTTTTCCAGTGGTAAATATTTCTGTAGAAGAAATCACAAAGTTTTCAAATAGTCTGTTTATAAATTGCCTTTCTAAACAGTTTTTACATATTTACATTACTCCTAACTAACCAGGTTCTTTGTTTTTTTGTTTTGTTTTGTTTTGTTTTTGTTTTTGAGGTATTATTTATTTACTCATGAAAGACACAGAGAAAGACGCAGAGACCTTAGATAGAGGGAGAAGCAGGCTCCCTGAGGGGAGCCTGATGTGAGACTCAGTCCCAGGATCCCTGGACCATGCCCTGAGTCAGAGGCAGATGCTCAACCACTGAGCCACCCAGGTGTCCCTAACCAGGCTCTTTGAAGAAAGGTTGATTCTAGATCTAGAACAGGAAATATAAGAGATAAGTCTAGAATATCTTATCTCAACAGAAACCAAGGGAAGTAAAAAAGATAACTGTGATCCAGTAAGATCACAGTAGAAGTAGGCAGAAGATTTAGAACCCCCTTTGAAGGGACTACCATTGGTCAGAGATGGGTCAGTTTACCAACCAAAAAACTATTGGATCGAAAAACATCAAATATGTTTAACCACCAAGAATCATAAAGATACCAACCAGATCAAACCCCAAACCACATTCTTCACCTTGGAAAGGAATTAGGGGATAAAATCATTATTCTGAATACTGGTAGGGAGAAGAATCATGTATTTTATCCTCCTTTTCCTGTACAAACCTTATTTCAAAGTAACCAAATAATTAACGAGAGGAATTTATTTTTTAATTAATTACCTTAATTAATTAATTAATTAATTGAGAGAGAGTACAAACTAGGGGGTCGAGGGAGAGAGAGAGGGAGAAACAGACTCTCTGCTGAGCCCTGACGCAGGGCTCCATCCCAGGACCCTGAGATCATGACCTGAGCAGAAGGCAAATGCTTAATGGATGGATTCACCCAGGCATCTAGAGGGGGGATTTCTTTATAGAAGTCTACTAATAAATGTAGAAGGAATAACAGAATCAGACTACCAAAGTTATAACCTTTATTAATTGAAATACTAGCCCTAGAAAATAATCATCAGTGGCTACAAATAATCTCAGGTAAAGCATGAAGAAGAAGCATATTATGATAAGTGGGTGTAGTTGACAACACCTGACTCCACAGATCATATGTTAACACTGTGGAAGGAGAGATAACCAGCTGTTATGTGGCAGCTTTTCCAAAATTGAACCTGTTCAAGGCCCTCAATCTAACTACCACTTTATAGGACAAACAGGAGTTAAAGGAGCTTACAAAATGACATCTCAGGGATGCTATCGGCCAAGTCTAGAATTCCAGAGATTCTATAAAACAAATAATCAAGTTTCTTCAATAAGTAATAATCAAGAAATAAAAATATTTTTATTAGATTTAGCCATTATTAGATTTTGTTAGATTAGCTTATTTTATTAGATTAGATTTAGAGATTAAAAGAGAAAGATAGGAAATCTCACTCAAATGTAATATGCAGACCTTGTTTGGATCTTGATTTGAATAAACTAACTGTAAGAACACAGTGGGATAATTAGATTTTAACAATGACTAGATTTTAGGTCATATCCAGGAATTGTTAATGCTTTACGTGTGATACTAGTATTGTGTTCGTGTTAAAAATAGTCCTTCTCTCTTAGAAACAAAATGAAATATTTATCACTGAGGTGATAGAATCTCTGCACTTGTGTTTAAATAATCCTATAAGGGGTTAAAAGGGGAGGTCTGGTGGCAATTATTTATCTTGGATGAGGAGTACTGGGGGTTTATTATAGTAGTTTTTTTACATTTGAGTGTGTGTACAGGGGGTTTATTTTGCTATCTTTTCTACATTTGTGTGAGATTTTCTATCATTAATTTTTAATTAAATTTTTAATTTTTTTTAGAGCAATCTCTGTACCCAGCGTGGGGCTAAAACTCATGACCCTGAGATCAAGAGTCATGTGCTCTACCTACTGAGCCAGCCAGGCGCCCCATGAATTTTTTAAATTGAAAAATAAACTTACCTTTAACAGGCCACATGAAGAGAATTTTGTAAACCATCAGAATAAGTGAGGAGCTTTCAGAATTTTCACCCCAAATATTTGGGAGTCTGTGTATCCCTATGCACCTGCAGAAACAGCATTCCCAAATGGTAGAGAATTTGTTCAGCGTACTTGCTATGCTAATTTGGATCCAATATGCACTTATCTTGAAATTTGCATGAATCCCATAGTTTTCAACCCCCTGGAGAGGTCTTTGAAGCAAATCTAACGTTGTGTATCCTGTCCTATCTCTTTCTCAACACGATCCTAATATTTGTTTTGCAGGTACAGCAAGTACAGACTGTGCCACAGGTACAGCATGTCTACCCAGCTCAGGTGCAGTACGTGGAAGGAAGCGATACTGTCTATACCAATGGAGCGATGTAAGTTTACGCGTGGGAGTATTTTTAGTTCTCCCATGTGGCTAGAGAAAATAGTGTACTTTCTGACACTTCCCACTCATCCCAAATTGTTTCCTTGTTTTCACAGTAATTTTTTTTTCCAAAACAGACTTACTGAAATTAAGCTCATGAGTGAAATTTGTCTAGGTTTGTTAAGAATGTGTGCTGATTTTCCTCTCACTGAACCTCAGTGGAATATTTTAAATTCTTAAAACTGTTATGCCTCTTCATAGTTTTCACTAGGTTGAGAAAAAAATGTATAACCCTCGTTGGTGAGTTCTATACCTTATTGATACCTTATGCTTTTTGTTTTTATAAATAAGGTCGATTTGTTTGTGTGTTTGTAAACTAATTACAAATGAGTGCAATAGTTTCTTTTGGCATTTATTAAACGAAGTACTTAGGCTCCTTGAGAGTAGTTGATCCTCAACTCTTAGTTTCCTGTCTAAACTTGCCTTTCCATCCTCCCTTCCCCCACGACTCCTCACCAAGAATATATATATTTGTAATTTTATACCAATTAGGTTTTTCAGCCACTTTGGATTAAATAAGATTCAGAATGTTATATGAGAGACTAAGAACTATTATAAGTCACCAGGACGGATTCATTTTAACCAACTGAGGTTTTGTTTGCCATCTGTTGGATCTCTGGCTTTACCTGAAATTGAATTTGGATTCTCTGCTTCTTTTTTTTTTTTTTAAAGATTTTATTTATTTATTCATGAGACACACACACACACAGAGAAAGAGAAAGAGGGGGAGAGAGAGGCACAGACTCAGGTAGAAGGAGAAGCAGGCTCCATGCAGGGAGCCTGACGCGGGACTTGATCCTGGGTCTCCAGGATCACACCCTGGGCCGAAGGCAGGCACTAAACCACTGAGCCACCGAGAGATCCCCATGGATTCTCTGCTTCTCTTGTGCCCACCTCCCTTCAACCTTGGTGTGGTCCCAGGTCGATAACTTCCGCCTGCTTTATTCTTACTGCACCTTCTCTTGCCCTGGGTTGTTTCATAGACTCCCATGATGTCAACGTGTAAACCTCTATGAGGGCAGGAGTTTTTGTCTCTCTTTGTTCCACTCCTGCCACTGCCATAAATCTAACACCAGAAGAGCGCATGACACGTAGTGAAAGTTCAGTTATTGTTATGTATTGTTATTACAACTCAAAACCTTGGAATCCCAGTTTAACTCTGTATGAGTTTTATTATCATGATTATGATACTTAACTATTATGAGCTTTTTATGATTCTTTCCTGGAAAGTGGGCGGTTGATAGTCTCACTCTCAGTAGGTTGTTGTGAGGATTTGAGAAAGTATCTTTACAACTAACACAATGTCTAGAAGACAATCACTGACACAAAACTGGAAGTTTTTCCTGGATCCTGACTCTTCTCTCTTTTCACATGGCTTTTGGTCACTGAATCTCATGTGCCTTAAAACCTCCATTACCTGTAAAATACAGTTCAACTCTCCACCTTGGCATTCACTCCATTCCTACCTCTCTGTCACCTTCCACCTGTTCTGGAAACAACCAACTTCGTGCGTATTTCCCCAAATACTACCTGTTCATGCCTATTTTTTGGATGTGTGTTTTCCTCTGCCTCCCGGTTCCCTACACTAAGCCTTGCGTGATCTTTATGAACTGATCCATCATCTCCCCTATTGTGACATAGACCATGGCTCTACTGCATATAATTTATCTTTCCCCTGTAGGGTAAGGACAGCACTGTATGTACCCTGACTTTCACTTGCAGCATGGTGCTATGAATGCTTATTGTGTTTATCATACTAGAAAGAAATCTCTCTGAGTGGGAAATGTCATCTTGTTGTTTTATTTACATCTGTTTAGGTGATTGGCACATAATGAACAGTCAATGAATTTCTGTTGCTCTCATGAATCCATAACTCTTTACATATTTTAAACACACTCTGAATATTTTTTACCTGTTTGTTGTATAGGACCAGGGCCTCCTGGAGTTGGCTTTTAGAGTCTTTTTTTTTTTTAACTTTTTTTTTTTTTTGGCTTTTAGAGTCTCTACCATAAACCCACACTACTGTTGGCATTTACACCAAAAAACAGATACACCTGCCACTTGGACTTGCCCACTATCAGGGAAAATATAATGGGTTTCTAGACGCTGCTAGAGATCATTCAGTTTTGTTGTCATTTCATCCTTGCCTGTGGTTTATCTGTCATGAGAACCCCAGAGTAAAGGCATTATATACTCTGCCTTTGCTCAAGCATGTGCCATCTCCTACTCGGTTTGTTCTTGTAGTTAAAGGCATCCTAGACAAAGCCTGAACAAACCACCCCCCTGCAGTGGAGGTCTGAGTTACCACTCTTCCTGTCTATTCCTGTAGCATTATATCTTACATTTATTACAGTATTCTATCAGCAGAGAATCCTGGAAAATCTGACAAATAGAAGTTTGAACAAATTAGAGCCTTTATTTTTGTCATGTCATAAGAAGGTAGCATATTGTGCAAGTCACTAGCACTACATGGTGCAAATATAAAGTAAGCCTTATTGGAGAAAATCCTACAAGCTGACATATAGCAAAGGGAACCTAACTGGACTGCTTACACCATAAAAATTGCTCCAATAGAAAGATGTCTGGCTTCACAGAGTGCTGCATATTTCTCGGGAGCAGGGATAGTGAACATTAACTGGCTATGTAGTAGGGAAAAGTGGCTTTCTTCGAAAGGGAAGAGTGGGTGTCTCTGAAGCTCGGTTTCATAGCCTGTTCTTCCATCAGAATTAATCAGATCTGCTGAGCCAACTTGGAGCTGAGCTACCAGATGATGATAGAAAATGAGCCTTTAGAAACTTCCAGAAGTGTGCTTCCTTTTAGTCTGTTGCTGACATTGGTTTAGCAGCTCGAGGAGATCAGGGCCAAGATTTTCTGATAGGTTTGTAAGATATCTGCTTTGGTTGCCCTTATCACATCTACATTCCAGACAGGAAGAAGAGGATACGTCTATATATGCAGATACGTGTGTGTGTGTGTATACACACACACACACACACACACACAGACATGTACATGCACACAGAGGCTTTCCCAGAAACTCCCAGCTCTTTTTTGCTTCTATCTCTTGGCTGTAACCATGTCGCAAAGCAGTGGTTAGCTGCAAGGGAACCTGGGAATGCTGGTCTGTAGCTTCCATGTGTATATGGTAGAAAGCAGCAGGGGAGGAAGGGCAATTGGATTGGGGGTTGAGACAGTGTCTATCCTCATATCTTCATAATTGGTCCAAAGTTAGGGAAGAGAAATTACTAGTGTGTGACTTTGTGAAAGATGTACAGCCTGCTTCCCTTTTGTTCATCTATGAAATGGAGGTAATTAGCTTTACAGAAGTGCTTTGTGTAGCATCTTGTAAGTAGTAAACAGTCAGTAAACTTCAGTTATTGCTATAAAATTAAGTAATATAGTTACTCTTTTTGTATTTTCCACTCCTATTTAGGACTCTGAATTCCACATATTGCCCTGTGCCTTTTTAAACTACTCCACCACTACCATTAGGGTCTTCCACATAATAGGTAAATGTGAGATCAGTGAATTCATTCATTTGCAAAACCTTAGAAAAACTAACATTGCAAAAAAAACCCCACAAACTAACATTTCTCAAGTTGACGCTTTAAAATTATAAAGCCCATTTAAGTACAGAAATGATTCCAAGTAAATATCTCACATCAACATGTATTTGCTATGGCTCACAGTCTCAGTGTGTTAGATCATGACTAATGAGTTCTGGGTCGTGAGTTCATTTGCCCCAAAGTCCAATTAGCTTTGATCTGGTCTGTGTGGGCACAGATTCTATCCTCATCTCCAGCCAGTTGTGTCACACATGTGCACCCTTGGTGAACAGAGAGAAGATGCATCTTTAAATACCCTTCATTAAAATTTCAATTTCAGAACAATTTTTGACCAAGGATTCTGTAGCAGCATTTTCATATTTCCTAAAGAAACACTGTCTTGTCGTGAATTATCCTCAAAATTTTATAGCTAGAGGTCTATGAATTTTTATTCTCAAATATAACAGACTTTTTTTCCCCCTCAGCTCAAACTATTTCAATCTTTCTGTAGTTTTTGGATGCTGCTATTTGACTGTGTACAGTGTTTGTCTTTAAAGTTCACTTTAGAATTTTTATATTCCTTCTTTTTATTTGCTGCACTTCATGTGTGTCAGGGAAGAGTCATCCATATCCTTCTCCTCTACCACACTGAATTCATAGCTAGCTAGTGTTTGATCCCTGACCTGGATCTCCAATTTCCTCCTCCTCTGTGATAATAAAGGCTTTTTTGCTAATGATATGCTCAGAGGACAGGCATGCCAGTCTTTATCATGAACCTCTGAGCATCCGGCTCCTGGCCCTACAACCTGCACATGCCTAGTAAGTGCCAATTCGCTGATGATCCTGTTGCCAGTGTGCCCATGCCATGTAGCCAGAATGCACAGGGTCTCCCTCAAGAGGTGGTGATAGCTGTCGCAGAGATGTGTCATCGCTTGTGAAAATGTGTAATCATTATAATTTGATGATACCAGAGTGTAATCTTGGTTCTTGTGAGTCTAGGCAACTACTGCCACATAACAGGCTAACCAGTGCAAGTTAGTGAGTGAGTGAAATAGAGCCTCTATTTCAGCTCAACAGTTGAGACTGCATTGCAGTGCTGGGTGTTAGAGAATGGCTTTCTTTTAAGGAAGAAGGTAACATAATTTGTTTTTCCTTCCGGTAGTTTACTATGAATATATTCCCCAAGTCTGGATCATAGCCTCGTCTTTTCCTACAGATCCTTAGAATTCATGATCACTAATAATTTAGAATGCTGTAATTAAACCAGCTGAGAAACACTACATACCATGTAGACACAGTCCAATGCAATTGATATTTCTTGCTGTAGCTAAGAAGTCAATTTTTTAAATAGAATGATTTTTTTTTCTTTCCCTACTCCTTTTTTGACTCATTCTCTCCCCACTCCCCATCAGTCTTCCATCATGTTAGTCAAAATGTAAATAAAGACATCATACTATGTTATGTTATGGCCAAGTTATGAAATCTTTTTTTTTTTGAAAAATGATTTTAACTTGAAAGGATTTTCATATATCAGCCACTCTTTGAAGCTTGTCTACTGTTTAGAAGCAATCAATATTTTGAAATGCCAGTGTGCTTGTTGTATGTGTGTCTGTTGCAGTAAGGCTTGCCTGGTTGGAGGCCTTCTCATAATCTTCCTGTTTAAATTATAGATTTCTCATCAACTCCAATCCAGAATTTTATAAACTGTGTTTCACAGAATGTTAGTCTCATAAAAGTATTCGGTAGTTACAAAAGTAGAAAAATACTGTGCAAAGGAAAGGCCCTTCTTTTGAGGACTCTAAATTTCTGTTTGTTTTCTGAAGGCTCTGTGAAGTCCTGTAGAGAAGAAATGCAGTGTATTAAAAGCTGAACCTCAGAATTCTTTTACCTTGAATAATATGAAGTCATGTCACACAGTGTGCTTTGGGAGGTGTGGTACATAATTAATACTTGGACAGTGAACAGATTTATTCAAAATCCATAAACATGCATAGAGGACAACATTTTATTTTATTTTTTTAAGATTTTATTTATTTGTTTGAGAGAGAGAGAGACAGCCCAAGTGGGAGGGGCAGAGGATTAGGGGGAGAGAGAGAATCCCAAGCAGACTCTGTGCTGAGCATGGAACTGGATGCAGGACTAAAATCATGAACTGAGTTGAAACCTAGTGTCAGACATTTAACAGACTGTGCCACCCAGGTGTCCTGAGGACTTATATTTTAAAAAGTCATTTTTTGAAAAATCCTACCAGTTAGTGCATTTTCCAAAGCCATTTAATTATTATTTTCGTATACTTTTTATTTTTATAGAACAGAATTTATTAGCAAGGAAAACGCTGATTATTTTATTATTATTTTATTTTAGAAAGAGAGCACATGAGTGGTGGGAGGGGCAGAGGGAAAGAGAGAGAATCTTAAACAGGCAGCACACTCTGTGGGAGCCCCTAGGATGGGGCTCAATCTCACGACCCCTGATATCACGACCTGAGAGAAATCAAGAGTCAGATGCTTAAACCAACTGAGTCACCCAGGCACCCCCTTTTTATATACTTTTAAAATGAATAATAAGAAATGTTAAAAGGGATACTCTTCAAATTCCTTTCTTGTCTATTAGTGAAATAGTAAGTTTCAGGATTTGCAGGTAAGATTATGCTTTCTTCTTAACATTTAAGCGCTTCCTGCTTTAAAGAAATGGGGTATGGAATTTCCATAATTGAGACTGAGAGGGTGTTTTCTTCACTTATGCTTCTACTGATAAGTACATTCAACTTAGTGTAGGATCTGGTTTGCCAATTGGGTTTCAGGAAGTATAGAGCTGATTACTTAAGAAGCTCTTAGAGAGAGAACTGCCTTTCTCTGTAGAAGAGTACACTGAGGTATCTCTGCAATTAGAGACAGGTCCATTTCTTTAATAACAAACTTTCCCATGGGGTGCCTGGGTGGCTCAGTCAGTTTAGCATCTGACTCTTGATTTCGGCCCGGGTCGTGATCTTGGGTCCTAGAATCAAGCCCCACATGGGACTCTGAGTTCAGTGGGAGTGTCCTCTCTCCCTCTGCCCCTCACCCCCCTCATGCACGCCCATGCTCTCTCTCTCTCAAATGAATAAATAAATCTTTAAAAAAAAATAAAGAAAAGAAAAAAAGATTCCCCTTTCTCCGAAAATGGAAGACTTTCAAATGTGGCTTCTCAAAACATCAGAGTTGGGAAGGTTGTGGGGATCATGGTTTCTAACCCTTAACACCTTATAGGTGAGTAAATGGAGGCCCAGAGAGGTGTGATGATTTGCTCAGCTAGCTAATGTGTAGAGTGCATATTTTCTTTTAAAGATTTTATTTATTTATTTATTTGGGAATGGGGGCAGAGAAGTAGTCTCCCCACTGAGAAGGGAGCCTGATGCGGGGCTTGATCCCAGGACCCTGGGGTCATGACGCTTAACTGAATGAGCCACCAGGTGGCCCTGGAGTTAATATTTTCTAACTTTAAATGCATGGTCCTTTCTAATGATCTGCAAGTAAAGGTCTTTTGGTCCTGAATTATTTGGGGTATTGGAGGGAAGGCCAGTTACAAGAAAACATTTTTAGTAAATTTTATATTTTATACTATTGCATGGTTGTGTATCTTATTATAGGTAGATAATTGAACTTCTTTATTCTTTAACACTGAGAGTGTTGTTATTCATATGAATGTCTTCATTTTTTAAAAAATCATCTTATACTTTTATAATTCAAATGTTTCATTAATATATAGTGTTCTTTGACTATTTATAAAATGTATGGAAGAGTCCATTAGTAATAATTTTTCAACATTGAATGTTTTAGTTAAATGGCTTCCAAGAGAAAGACTATTACAGGGCTGTCCTGTCTGTATAGTTTTTTATTGTTTTTCGTTAGTAGAATGAATGATATGCACATGAGGAGTTATTTGCTCTGTGATATTTTATATCCAGTAGCTTGTCCAGAATAGTTCTACACCATAACACGTGGAAGAGTTCAGACACTTAATTTTTCACCTCCCCTCCTTGTCCCTCCTTTTATTAAAAAAGGAAGAAATGAAAGAAATCCATATACCTTTTTTAGATTGTTGTGTTACTAATTTTCTTAAATGAACTACAGATACCCATGTTCAGGCATCATGTATCCTACTGACTACAATGTAACCTCAGACAAACAGCATTTTTGAATCTAGATTTCCTAATCCATGGAATGGAATTAATAGTTAACAAGCATTACTTAATAGCCAGGTCAGGTACAGAGAAGGGAGTGGGTAATGAGGGAATGGGAAGTAGGGATAATTAGTATTGTCTGAAAAAGTATATTCACTTTTGGTGTGGTACTCCTATAAAACTAACTATAAAAGTAAAACATGATAAAAAAAAATCTCCACTTGAACAGTGTCTAGAAGCTGGAGTGAGAAATCTTTATTATGGTCATATATTTATAAAGGATATGTATTTGGAATCATGATACATGGTTCCATGTATCCTTACAAAGACACTGGTGTCTTTTAGGATAGGAGTAGAATCCCTCAACTATTTAAAGTCTGAGGTCGGTTCATAACGTCTGAGCTCTGTAATGACTAGAAGGTTCTAGAAAAGACAGCACCAACAAATCTTAGTCTGGCCCTCCGTGGAAATCAAACTAATAGAACTGCCTCCCAAAGGGGCACCTGGGTGTCTCAGGTCGTGATCCCGGGGTCCTGGGATTAAGTCCCATATCAGGTTTCCCATGGAGAGCCTGCTTCTCCCTCTGCCTATGTCTTTGTCTCTCTCTGTGTCTCTCATGAATAAGTAAATAAAATCTTAAAAAAAAAAAAAAAAAAAAGAACTGCTTTCCATTGAATGCTCTGAAGCCCCAGACCACCTTCAGTTATGCAGTGTGCCTGGTTTAGGATATGGGGCATGCTACCTGTTTGCCCGGCCTTAGCACTCTGTTTGACATCAACAACACAGATAAGTGTGTTAACTGCTTTTGTCCATTTTTGAAAGTATCTGTCTCAGACAAGAGCCTGGTCTCTCTATTCCTCTTCATAGTAAAACCTCTCAGGATTGACCACAGATTCCTCTGCCTCTTCCAAGCTGGCTTTCTTCTCTACATTACAATGAAATTGCTCTTGTCAAGGGCATAGTAGTGACCTCCAGTTGTTAAGTCTAGTAGTCACTCTTCTAGATTAAATTTTCTTAATCTCAAACAACCAACCTGCCAGCTGCCCTCTCCTTGCTTGAATCACGATCTCCTTTTGGTTCTTCTGACTAAATCCTTCTGTTTTCTTCCCAATGCATTGGCTCTTCCTCATCCTTATTATTGGCCTAATAATTTCTCTGTGGCCGAAGTTTTGTGTACTTTTCCCTACTGTTCTCTAACAGAGACCACATTTCTTTCACTTGATACTAGCAGTCCTTGCCATGACTCTTTTTAGCTTACCTAATATTTGTCTTTCCCCCACCAGAATGTAAGTTTCATGTGGGCAAGTACCTTGTTTTTGCTTCCCATTCTCTTAACACCTAGAACAATCATAGAGAGTAGGAGTTCAACCTGTATTTGTAAAGGGATTAAATAAAAGCATTGAATGACATGTGGACAAGAGCAGGTTACTTGGTTGGTTCATCTTATTTGTTTTCTAATTTATTTTTTAATTTGTATTGTGAAATTTTTCTTTTAAACATTTTTTTAATTGAAGTGTAGTTGACACATCCTCACCACACTTAACTTCTTTTCTTTTTCATCCTAGCTATTCTGTCTGGTATAAGGTGATATCTCATTGTGGTTTTGATTTGCATTTTCCTGATGATGAGTGATGTTGAGTTTCTTTTCATGTATGTATTGGTCATCTGTATGTATTTTTGGAAAAATGTCTACTCAGGTCCTCTGTCCATTTTTAATTGGATTATCCTTTTTGGTGTTAAGTTACATAAGTTCTTTATATATTTTAGATATTAAGCCCTTATCAGATATATCATTTGCAAATATCTTCTCCTACTCAGTCAGTTGCCTTATTGTTTTGTTGATCATTTCCTTTGTTGTGCGAAAGCTTTTTATTTTGATGTAGTCCCAATATTTTATTTTTGCTTTTGTGTCCTTTGCCTCAGGAGACATATCTGGAAAAATGTTGCCAAGGCCACTGTCAAAGAAATTGCTACCTATGTTTGCTCAAATGAGTTTTGTGGTTTCAGTTCTTAACATTTAGGTCTTTAATCCATTTTGAGTTTATTTTGTGGAGTATGGTGTAAGGAAGTGGTCCAGCTTCATTCTCTTGCATATAGCTGGCCAGTTTTTCCAGCACCATTTTTGAAGAGACTGTCTTTTCTCCTTTGTATATTTTTACTTCCTTTGTCATAGATTAAGTGACCATATAAACATAGGTTTATATCTGGGCTCTTATGTTCCATTGAGCTATAGGTCTGTTTTTGTGCCAGTACCATACTCTTTTGATTACCACAGCTTTGTAGTGTATCTTGACATCTGAGATTGTGATACCTCCAGCTTATTGTTTTTTCTCAAGATTGCTTTAGCTATTCAGAATCTTTTGTGTTTCCAAATTTTAGTATTATTTGTTCTAGTTCTATGAAAAATACTACTGGTATTTTGGTAGAGATTGCATTGATTTATACATTGCTTAGGGTAGTATGGACATTTTAAGAATATTAATTCTTTAAATCCATGAGCTTAGAATGTCCTTCCATTTGTTTGTGTCATCCTCAATTTCTTTCATCATTGTTTTATAGTTTGCAGAGTACAGGTCTTTAACCTCTTAGGTTAAGTTTATTCCTATTTCTTTCTTTTTTGTGCAACTGTAAATGGAATCATTAACTTCTCTTTCTCCTTTGTTATTAATGTATGGAAATGCAGCTGATTTCTGTGTGTTAATTTTATATCCTGCATCCTTACTGAAATGCTACTTGGTTGTTTTAAATACAGAAGGGAAAATGTTTGGAACTGAATTGGGATGCTGTTAACATAGTAGTAACACAGCTTTTGGAGGTGAAGTGGATGTTCTTTTTTTTTCCCCACTGCAAAACATTTTTGGGCTTATGTACTTGTATATAGTTGCTCAATTTTTGTTATTATTTTCAATTATATATGACAGTATGATTAGCTATAAATTACAATGCTATATGTTAGATCCCCAGAACTTATTCTTTATTGGAAAGTTTATGTCCTTTGGTCATTCTCTCCCATTTCTTTCAGCTTTGGCCCTGGCTACCACCTTTTCCTCTCCCTTCTTATGAGTTTAATTTTTTATATTCCACATAAAAAAGGCGATTACATAGTACTTGTCTGTTTGACTTATTTCACTTAGCATTGTGTTCTCAGAATTTATCTCTGTTTTTGCAATGGCTAAATAATATTCCATTTTGTATATGTATACCACATTTTCTTCAATCCATTCATCTATTGATAAACACTTAGATTATTCCCTTGTCTTGGCTATTACGAATAATGCTGCAGTGAACATGGGAGAGCAGGTACCTCTTTGAGATACTGATTTCATTTCCTTTAGCTATAAACCCAGAAGTGGGATTGCTGGATTATATGATTGCTCTGAAACAGACACATGGAAAAGTGCATCCCATTCAGAAATAGCCCATAGACTCAAGCATATACAGCCAACTAATCTTTGACAAGGGCTCAGAATATACAATTGGGAAAGGAAAGTCTCTTCGGTACACAGTGCTGAGAAAAACTGGATTTCCAAGTGCAAAAAAAGAAAAAGAAAAGAAATTGGACCACTATGTTATAGCACTCGAAAAAATTTGAAATAGATTACAGACTTAAGTATAAGATCTGAAACTATGAAACTCCTAAAAGAAAACATAGGGTGTATGCTCCTTGACATCAGTCTTGGCAATGATGTTTTAGATGTGACTCCAAAAGCACAGGCAACAGAACCAAAAATAAACATGTGGATTCATCAAACTAAAGGGCAAAGGAAACCATCAGCAAAATGAAAAGGCCATCTGTCAAATGGGAGAAAATATTTGTATACTGTATATCTTAAATATATACAGATATGTGTGTATGTGTTTGTATAAAATATATGTATATCATATACTAAAATATGTAAGGGAATGACACAACTCAATAGCAAAAAAAAAGCAACTAATTCAATTAAAGAATGGGCTGAGGACCTGAATATACCTTTTTTTTTTTTCTCAAAAACATACAAATGTCCCACAGGTACATGAAAAAATTCTCAGCATCACTAATCATCAGGGAAATGCTATTATCAAAAAGACAAAAAAATAACATGTGTTGATGAGGATGTGGAGAAAAAGGAACACTTGTGTGCTGTCGGTGGGAACATAAATTGGTATAGCCATTATGGAAAACAGTATGAAGTTTCCTCGAAAAATTAAAAATAGAACTACCATTTGATCCAACTCATGTTTTCTTACTTATAATTTAGACCAGGGACTCTGGATCAGAATCTTGTATGATCCCTTTCTGTCAAAGTTAATTTAAGTCCATATGCACTTCCCTGACTTATGTTGTCAGGACAAATGACCTGTATATGTACTTATTATGTATACCTTTTTGGTATGCTTAAAAACCATTATAGGAGGATCCTTGGGTGGCTCAGCAGTTGAACATCTGCCTTTGGCTCAGGGTATGATCCTGGAGTCCCAGGATCGAGTCCCACGTCGGGCTCCCTGCATGGAGCCTGCTTCTCCCTCTGCCTGTGTCTCTGCCTCTGTTTCTCTGTGTCTCTCATGAATAAATAAAATCTTTAAAAAAAAACATTATAGCAATGGAAATTTTGGTAATGCTCTCAGGAATAGCTACAACAGAGTGTAAAACTCCTTTGTAACAGCAGACTTTAGACTTTTTTAAAAACTCAGACTAAAAGAATAGTTGTGAAATAGCACTTTTTCCTTCATACCTGTGAAATATGGGTTGCAGATTTTTAGTCTCTCCCAGCACAATGGCTCTCAGAGTTCCACAGACCAGCAACACTTACATCACCTGAGAACTTATTAGAAGAGCCAACCTGGTTCTACTGGATCAGGAATGGGGGTGGGGGGGTGAAGTCCAGCCATTGGTGTTTCAACAAGCCCTCCCAGTGATTGTGATGAATGCTGAATTGTGAGAACCACATTTCTTTATGAGAAATAAAGAATTTAAATACAAAGTATAAATGTTCGGTTATCTTTACATAATAGTAATAGGATGATATAAAGTTACAACTCCAATATTTCATACATTATCAACCTACAGAGTAGTGAACATACTACATATCAATGAGAGTAGTGAACATACTACATATCAATGAGAAATCCCAACTAGTTGTTGAGAGAATTCTTATCGACTTTCACCATTCATTCTTGCATTTCCTTCCTAGTTGTTTTGGCAACAATTCAATAAATGCTTTTAGTTTTTCCTTATTGTTATAGCAGTTGAAACGAGCAGAAATAAGTCTGTCTTC
The DNA here is from genome assembly GCF_905146905.1 of Nyctereutes procyonoides. Classification (NCBI taxonomy): domain Eukaryota; kingdom Metazoa; phylum Chordata; class Mammalia; order Carnivora; family Canidae; genus Nyctereutes; species Nyctereutes procyonoides. The sequence goes on along the minus strand of NW_026575146.1, from coordinate 58,354,407 downwards.
TGAATTTAAATCAAGCCAAGTTTTTTATTCATGATATTAAATAGTATTTCTTTCTTTATATTCAATCTTTTGTTTTTTATTCTTATGTAATAATAAGAGGTTAAATGTCATGTCACTCAAATTCCTTTCTGAATTACTATTTTCCCTTTGGTGTCTTTCACAAAATGGACTTGTCCCCGCTCCATTGCATCTTCTGGCTTCCGTCTGACTTGAAGCATTCAAGAGAAAATCTATTACAAAACTCAAATAAGTCATGCATGCCCACCAGCCCAATATTCTATACCGTATGAACACAATTTGTTGAAGATTCCAAATAATGTAGCTACTTCTTTGCGGGGCTTTTTTGATGCACATTAAAAATTAATAATGGAAAACTGTTTAAGGTAGGGTTCTTGATTTCAAATAGCAGAAGCCAACTCTGGCTTATGTAAGCAGAACACAGGATTTATTGAAAGGTATTTGTGACTCAGAGAATTTCAAGGAAGTCTGGATAATGCAGCTGAAAAGAATGAGCGTGAGTGATGTTAGGCAGCAGCCAGGCTGTAGACAAAAGGACATTGCAGAAGAACTCCAGTAAGGACACCACGGCGCTGCAACCATCTCAAACTGTGCATCAGTGCTGCCACTAGATTCTGATTGTGGCTGAGTAAGTGGGGTAACCATTCCTAACCTGTGTGATTCCCTTAATGCCAATTAAGTGAGATAATATATCCCTTACCTTTAAAAATAATTCTCTCTAGTTGCCAGTTTCTCTGAGTTCCCTCTTGTGCTCTCATACTTTTGGGAAATAGGTAAAAAGACATTCTGGCTGCACTTATTTGCCTGTTTGATCGATCTAGTCCAATAAAATGAATATTGCTATCAGGACACTGAAACACTTTTCTTTCCTTTTTTATTAAATTGTATTTAAATTCAATTTGCCAACATATAGTATAACACCCAGTGCTCATAACATCACGTGCCTTCTTTAATGCCCATCCCTCCGTTACTCTGTGCTCCTTCCCACCTCCCCCTCTGTAATCCTTTGTTCCCCAGAGTTGGGAGTCTTTCATAGTTTGTCTTCCTCTCTAATTTTTCCCCACTCAGCTTCCCTCCTTCTCTTATGGTCCCTTTCACTACTTCTTATATTCTGCATATGAGTTGAGACCATATGATAATTGTCTTTCTCGGACTGATTTACTTCACTCAGCATAATACCCTCTAGTTCCATCCACATCAATGTAAATGGTAGGTATTCATCTTTTCTGATGGCTGAGTAATATTCCATAGTATATATATACAACATCTTCTTTATCCATTCATCTGTTGAAAGATAGCTTGGCTCCTTCCACAGGTTGACTATTGTGTACATTGCTGCTGTAAACATTGGGTGCAGGTGTCCTGTTGTTTCACTACATCTGTATCTTTGGGGTAAATACCCAGTAGTGCAATTGCTGGGTCATAAGGTAGCTCTATTTTTAACTTCTTGAGGAACCTGCATACTGTTTTCCAGAGTGACTGTGCCAGCTTACATTCCCACCAATGGTGCAAGAGGGTTCCCCTTTCTCCTCATCCTCACCAACATTTGTTGTTTCCTGTTAGTTTTCACCATTCTCATTGGCATGAGGTAGTATCTCATTGTGGTTTTGATTTGTATTTCCCTGATGGCAAGTGCTGTGGAGTATTTTTTCATGTGCACTTTGGCCATGTATAGGTCTTCTTTGGCAAAATGTCTGTTCATTTCTTCTGCCTGTTTCTCAACTGAGTTGTGAAATGCTTTTCAGTAAATTCACCCCCTGTCCTATCTCATGAATGTGTTCTAGAATCATCTCACATGACCCGTCTGCAGCACTGGGCCCTCCCTTTCTCATTATTTCTATTTACCTGTCTCTGGCCTCAGGCAGGTTATTTCTCTAGATGGAACATTTCCCTACCCAAGCCTCCTTTACTCCTACCCCAGCTTAGAACAAAATTCCAAATTCTTGCCATAGTTCATAACAGTGACTTTCAAATTTTGTGAACTACCATCCATAGTGACGAGGTTATTTTTTTTAAGATTTTATTTATTTATTCATGAGAGACACACAGAGAGAGGCAGAGACATAAGCAGAGGGAGAAGCAGGCTCCACAGAGGGAGCCCGATGTGGGACTCAATCCCAGAACTCCGGGATCATGACCTGAGCTGAACACATGCTTAACCACTAAGCCACCCAGGCGTCCCGTGACAAGGTTAAATGTACATTTTATACTCAGGTAAACACACACATGCACACATGAGCATATGCACACACACACACACACACACACCGTGTATTTATATGATAGAAACAAATGTTTCTCAAAATAATGCTTATCCTTATTAGATATAGTGTGCTTGCTTATTGGCTGGTGGGGCCCAGTCTCTTTTTTTTAATAGCTGTTGTGACCTCTTAAAATTGTGAATGTGACCTACAGTTAAAAAAGAATTACAGTTTGCGTGTTTAATTTTTGCCTACTTTTTAAACCCCATTTTTTTCTAATATCCTTCTCATTCATTATATCCAGCCATTCTAGAATTCTTATTTCTTCCCAAATATCAGGATCTTTCTTGTGTTGTGGCTTTTCACATGCTGTGCTCATTCTGATATTTTTCTTTCTCCTTTCTGGAGGGCTGACTCCTTTTCATCTTTTAGTTTTAAGCTAAATATCTCTCCTTTGGGGGTGACATTACTTGACTACTCTAATATGTTCCCTTCCAGTCATTTGCTTTCATATTTGATTTTTCTTTCATGGACTTAAGAAAAATTCTAATTATCTTATTTCTTATTTCTGACCACCTACTCCTCATATAGCCCTGATGACTGTAGATGTCATGTCTGTTTATTCCTTTTATTCTAGGTACCAGAATAGATGCTCAGTAGATATTTGTTAAGAGAATGTGTACAAAGTGACCTGCAAAGAATAAAACTTTATGCCAATGTAAGACACTGTAACAATCCACATTGTTATATTCTACCTTCATAATAAATTTTATGGTGTAAAACTTGCAAGATGCTTTATTTCCTTAATTACTATTTCCGTGCCATTGCTTAATCTTATAGTTGACTAGCTTATTGGTGGGAGGACATTCAAAACTTGGGTAAAATACAATACACATGGTTTGGAGATATTATATATCTGGACTTGTGGAGAAGACACTTGAAGCTAAAGAAAATAGAAAATTGGATAGAGCTAAGGTAAATTGACATAATTATCATAGTGAATAAGCAAGCAGGGAATATTCAGGGTCATGCTTAGCCAAGGTATATGCTGGGGCATCATGGGATGCAAACAGCACTAATTTACTGAATTCAATAGATCAGTCCTGACATTTACATAGAACCTTATGAAAGAGTCAGCTATGAAGAAGCTTCTGTCAGCAAGTATGCACATATCTATGTATTTATATTCATTACTGGATACATATGCAGAACAATGGCAAGTCTTCTCTTCTATAGAAATAATATGACACATTATTTTCATAACAGTCTGTGGCAATCAATAAAGAACAAACAAAAGGAACACAGTAGCATTTTTCAAATGTGTACAGAACTGCTTGGGAATTTAGCTGTTTCAGGAACGTACAGTCCAGAAATAGGAAGCTGCTTCCAGTCTGATATGCCAAATATTGAGTAATTTTCTGGGACATATGTTTTGGAAATTGGGTTGGGGGGAATAGTATGCAAGCAATAACTCATATGTATTCATTATACAATATGAAAGATAGGCTGATAGGTATCAGAATAAAAGAGTCACTACTTCCAGTACCTAAGAAAGATCTTTTTGCTGTTGATGCTTCTTTTTTGTTACATAAAAATTTCAGCACTTATCCAGGAGCTGAAAGCATGGCAGAAAACTTTAGGAATCTGTGCATGCATGACTTTGGCTCTGGCTCTGGAGACAGGACTCCAACAATGGGCTAATGCTTATCTTCTTAACCTTTAAAGGACAGAGACTTAAGGATATTGCATCTGGCCTCTATTACCCAGTTTAAAAGTCTCCATTCCCGTTACAAGAGTACATTTGTCAGAGACAAATGTCACTACAATAATTATGTCAGTTTACCTTAGCTCTATCCATTCATGACACTTCATTTCCTAGTAAATTTTGTTCTCCCCCCCACCCTGAAATTGTCAGTCTCTACCCAATCAATATGTGTTTTGCAGTATCCAAGCCTTCTCCTCGCATCCCGTGGGTCATGATTGAGTGATAAGTGTAGGTCATGAGTCAGACATACTCTTTCAGTGACTTTCTCCTTTTCCTGTTTTTTTTTTTATAAATTAATTTTTATTGGTGTTCAATTTACCAACATACAGAATAACACCCAGTGCTCATCCCGTCAAGTGTACCCCTCAGTGCCCGTCACCCATTCACCCCCACCCCCCACCCTCCTCCCCCTCCACCACCCCTAGTTCATTTCCCAGAGTTAGAAGTCTTTATGTTCTGTCTCCCTTTCTGATATTTCTCACACATTTCTTCTCCCTTCCCTTATATTCCCTTTCGCTATTATTCATATTCCCCAAATGAATGAGAACATACACTGTTTGTCCTTCTCCGGTTACTATGGCCAAGTTCAAAAAGGGTGTTGCCTGAGTTCTTCTCTGGGATTTTGATGGAATCTTGTCTCACATTTAGATCTTTCATCTATTTTGAGTTTATCTTTGTGTATGGTGCAAGAGAGTGGTCCAGTTTCATTCTTCTGCATGTGGATGTCCAATTTTCCCAGCACCATTTATTGAAGAGACTGTCTTTCTTCCAGTGGATCGTCTTTCCTCCTTTATCGTATATTAGTTGAGCATAAAGTTCAGGGTCCACTTCTGGGTTCTCTGTTCTGTTCCATTGATCTATATGTCTGTTTTTGTGCCAGTACCACACTGTCTTGATGAACACAGCTTTGTAGTACAACCTGAAATCTGGCATTGTGATGCCCCCAGATATGGTTTTCTTTTTTTAAAATTCCCCTGGCTGTTTGGGGTCTTTTCTGATTCCACACAAATCTTAAAATAATTTGTTCTAAGTCTCTGAAGAAAGTCCATGGTATTTTGATAGGGATTGCATTATACGTGTAAATTGCCCTGGGTAAAATTGACATTTTCACAATATTAATTCTGCCAATCCATGAGCATGGAATATTTTTCCATCTCTTTGTGTCTTCCTCAATTTCTTTCAGAAGTGTTCTGTAGTTTTTAGGGTATATTTTGAGAACCATTTGAATGGTAAATGGTTCTCCAACCTTTTATTTTCAGGTTGTAGGTGTCCTCTGTCTAAAATGAGTCTCTTGTAGACAGCAAATAGATGTGTCCTGTTTTTTTATCCAGTCTGAAACTCTGCGCCTTTTGATGGGGTCATTAAGCCCATTCACGTTCAGAGTTACTTGAACTTCTTCTTAAAGGGGAGTTTTAAGAGTCCCCCTTAAAATTTCTTGCAGAGCTGGTTTGGAGGTCACATATTCTTTCAGTTCCTGCCTGTCTTGGAAGCTCTTTATCTCTCCTTCCATTTTGAATGAGAGCCTTGCTGGATAAAGTATTCTTGGTTGCATGTTCTTCTCATTTAGGACCCTGAATATATCCTGCCAGCCCTTTCTGGCCTGCCAGGTCTCTGTGGAGAGGTCTGCTGTTACCCTAATATTCCTCCCCATGAAAGTCAGGGACTTCTTGTCTCTTGCTGCTTTAAGGATCTTCTCTTTATCTTTGGAATTTGCAAGCTTCACTATTAGATGTTGAGGTGTTGAACGGTTTTTATTGATTTTAGGGGGGGATCTCTCTATTTCCTGGATCTGAATGCCTGTTTCCCTTCCCAGATTGGGAAAGTTTTCAGCTAGGATTTGTTCAAATACATATTCTGGCCCTCTGTCCCTTTCGGCGCCCTCGGGAACTCCAATTAAACGTAGGTTTTTCTTCCTCAGACTGTCATTTATTTGCCTTAATCTGTCTTCATGGTCCCTTAATTGATTGTCTCTTTTTTCCTCAGTTTCCCTCTTTGCCATTAACTTGTCTTCTATGTCACTCACTCGTTCTTCCACCTCGTTAACCCTCGTCGTTAGGACTTCTAGTTTGGATTGCATCTCATTCAATTGATTTTTAATTTCTGCCTGATTGGATCTAAATTCTGCAGTCATGAAGTCTCGTGAGTCCTTAATGCTTTTTTCTAGAGCCACCAGTAGCTGTAGAATAGTGCTTCTGAATTGGCTTTCTGACATTGAAGTGTAATCCAGATTTTGTAACTCTGTGGGAGCGAGGGCTGTTTCTGATTCTTTCTTTTGAGGTGAGGTTTTCCTTCTAGTCATTTTGCTCAGTGCAGAGTGGCCAAAAACAAGTTGTATTGGAACACGGGGGAGTATCACTGGTCCGTCCAGCTGGTCTTCTGGGGGAGGGGCCTGCTGTGCTGATTCTCAGGTGTTAGCACTTGGGGGAGCTGCTCTGCCCCTGCCTGCTGCAGGGCTCAGCGGGGGTTGTTTACCCCGTGGGGCCCCAGGAGGAACAGCAGCAGTTGCTATGGCAGCTCTGGAAGCCTGGATTCAGCCTCTGCAGGAACTACGGGGCTCGGGGCTCTCGGTTCTCCGGGTTCTCCGTCTGCAGGGCCTGGAGGCTCCGGGGCGGGGCCGCTGATCTGCTCAGCTCGGGGCAGGAGCGTCCTCGCTGTCCTGGGCCCTCCCGGCCTCTGCCTGTCCCGGGGGAGGCCGGATCCTGGGCTGTGTCCCGGCGCCCTGTGCTCCGGGGCCTGCGCTGGTGGATTCGCGCTCCCGCCCTGCAGCCCCCTCCCTGGAGCCGCTCCCGGGCCCCTCCGAGCTGCTCCGGTCGGCCCCGCCGTGCGCGCTGCAGCCCTTAGGGAGCTCGGAGCACTCCCCTGCGCTCGCAGGTGTCTGTTAGTGTCCCAGGGAGCCCGAGGGCATCCCCGCTCTCCTGGGTCCTGCTCCAACTCCCTGCGAGCCCCTTTCCGCCCGGGAAGGTTGGTGCAGCTCCTGCTCCTCCGGGACGGGGCTCTCCTGTCCTGGGGACACTCGCCCCGGCCTCAGCCCGGCTCCTCGCGGGGCCCCTCCCCCTCGGAGGCCTTTTGTTCCTTTATTTCTTTTTCCCCGTCTTCCTACCTGGATAGAAGCGCGGACTCTTCTCACTGTAGCGTTCCAGCTGGTCTCTCTTTAGATCTCAGGCCGAATTCATAGATTTTCAGGATGATTTGAAGGTTATCTAGGTATTTTGGTGGGGACAGGTGATTTGGGGACCCTGCTCTTCCGCCATCTTGCCCCTCCCCCTCCTTTTCCTGTTCTTATCTCACTTTCTAGCTCATGAATATCTCTAACTACTAGAAGGAAGTATGAAAATAAAAGTGGGTTGCCATGTTTTCACACTGGCTTGAGGGCTATAGAGATTTTATATATCTATGATGCATTTGTTTGTGTTACCGTCATTCACCGAGAACTTAGGAGGCATGTCCAACAGATGGAGTGATTTAAATCCCTTGGAATGTTTCTCTTATAGTAGAGTAGTGACTTCCATGATCATAGAACCTCTAAAATCCAAGTGGGGGGGTAAATATGCTCTGAAATACTCACCTTCTCCATCTCTCTTTATCTTCATGAGGACATTTTTCACAGTTTCCGTTCTGAGTATGAGAAGACGGTAGTGTGGTGCTGGTAAACAGTGAGCTCAGGTGTAAGCAAATTCCAGATAGCAATAGGAAGCTCATGGTTCCTGGTAACACCTGTAGAGGCTGTTTCTCACAGTCATTCACAAATAATGACATACACAGAAAGTTATTTTTATTTGATGAAATGGTCGAGAATATGGGCTAAGTGCAGACTCCCAAATCTATTTTCTTAAAGATTTTCTTTATGTATTTCAGAGAGAGGGTGAGAGAGCGAGCAAGTACAAGTACGAGCGGGGTGGGGCATGGGGAAAGGGGAGGAGCAGAGGAAGAGAGAAGCAGACTCCACACTGAGTAGGGAGCTGGATGCAGGGCTTGATCCTAGAACCCCAGGATCACGACTTGAGCCAAAGGCAGACACTTAACCAACTGAGCCACCTAGGTGACCCCCAAATCTTATTATTTTTTTTTTTTTTTACTGGTTGTTTGCTTTGGACCAAGCTATGTAATCTAACCTTTTCTAAACAATTACCTTGTCTGTGAAATAGAAATTATAATAGTAGCTATCTCGTAGAGTTGTAATGAAGATTAAATGAGTTGATACCTGAAAAGCACATTAAATTGTGCGTAGTGCATAGGAAATGTTCGGTAAATATTAGTGATCATTAGCTATTACATGTCTCACTTGTTAAATCAGCTTTGTGTTGGGAGCACGCTTAGTCGTTTTGTCCAGACTGTAAAAAGAAAAGCCAGCACCATGCCTGGTTTTGTGGAAGTATTTATTGTCATATATGTATTTCTACACTTTACTTGGCTTTACTTAAATAGCAACATCAGATTGTGTTATTTTAAGTACAGTGAAGTAGGGTGACTATCATAGTTAGTGGACATAAATTACAATGAGCGTATTTCTCTTTTTACTAAATTTGAAATCAACATGGCTGTTTTTTATTATATAAATGTATAATAAAAGAAATATATAAATGGACTTGCAGCTGGGAAATAGAGCAATGATGATGATGTGTGTATTTTAAATGGCATTTCTCCATCTGTAAAAAAAAAAATGTTCTCTGTGGGGTTATTTCACTCTTCACCCCAAACTAAAATTTATACCTCGATCTGTGGTATCTCTTTCTGGAAAGCAGTAACTTTACCCAGTGGAGATTAGTTTTGCAGCATCTTGATTATTTCACTAAAATTTACATTATAAAGTATATTACAATTATAGTTTGTAATGGTTTTAAATGACCTACTCTAAGTGATACCAAAACATCTTGAAGTAGTTTACATAAATTCTCATGTTTTAACAGAACAAAAAGGAATTTACGTTTTAGAGATTTATATAAGTGGCTAATATGTCAAATATACTTTTAAATAGAATCATATTTTTATTTGTTAACTAGTGCGCCTGCTATATACCAGCAACTGTGTTAAATGTTGAGGGCACAGATGGGAATGAAATGTAATTTCATAGGAGCACAAAGACATGAAATTAACAATAAGTGTATTGAGAGCTGTTTCGGGGATGCACAGAGGGTTGGGAAAGTACAGGAAACAAAACCTAACAACCCTATGAGGACTGGCCACAGAGAGTGAAGTGTTAAGAAAAATAATTCCAGGAGGAACCAGTGAAATGGTCAGTATGATGTGAGTGAGGAAAGCATTTGAGGACAGAGCTGGTTGTGTGTCCAGAGATCACGTAGGTATGTCAGATGCTTGTAAGGCAGGTCAGGGGATTTGAATTTGTTCTGAAGGCTCGGGAAAATCATGGAGAGGTTTTTAAGAAAAGTTTTATTTTCATATTTGAATTTTGGAAAAGTTCCCTGAGGCAACAAAGTTGAAGGTAGATTGGAAGAGAACCAAATTAGTGGAACCAAAACCAATTACAGGGCAATTCTAATAGAATATTGTTGAGTGCAGGTGGTGAGTATGAGAACAGAAAGGAAAAATGGGGAATTATTTAGAAGGTAAAACTAGTAAGACTTAGTGACTGTCCATGTGGGTGAGGAAAGAGTTCAGTAATCATTTCCAGAGCTGAGGATAGTGGTGCTGCCTTCCACGGAGAGGGGGAGTGTAGGAGAAGGAACAAGAGAGATGGGGAATTTTTCTTTAGTCATGTGTTAAATTTTACATATGAGGACTTACCATTTATTATGGGATTTCCTAGTAGAGATAACCAGGTGGCTATTAGAAATCCAGATTTTAAGGGCACCTGGGTGACTCAGTGGTTGAGTGTCTGTCTTTGGCTCAGGGCGTGATCCTGGGGTCCTGAGATCGAGTCCCACATTGGGCTCCCCGCAGAGAGCCTGCTTCTCCCTCTGTCTGTGTCTCTGCCTCTCTCTCTCTCTCTGTGTCTCTCATGAATAAATAAATGAAATCTTAAAAAAAAAAAACAGATTTTAAATTCTTCAAGTATAACCACAAAGTAGAAAGAGAGATATTAACTCATATAAGGTTGTTGACTATAGCCATGTATATGGTAAAAATAGGTGGTCTGAATAAAACAGGAAAAATAAGAGCTAAACATGGAGCTAAACATGGAGACCTCAGAAAATACTAGTATTTAAGGTGCCAGAAAGCTGGAGCCTCCAAAAGGTCCTTGAAGGGTTGTGGTGAAAAAAGCAAAAAGTAGACAAGAAAGGCCATAGAAACCAAGGAAGAGGTGAGGACCAAGAGACTCTCTACAGACAAAAAATGTCTGAGAACACATGCACCAAGTTGTCAGTAGTGGCTGGCTGTGGGGTGTGGGGTTGAAGAGAATGACAATAGAACTATTTTAAACATACATTCACACTAGAAAAAAATTCATTAAGATGATATAAATAAGCTACTAAATTGCTTCCTTTTTTCCTTCTTCTTCTAAAGCCGAACAACAACTTATCCTTACACAGAAACACAGATGTACAGCCAAAACACTGGAGGGAATTACTTTGATACTCAAGGGAGCTCTGCGCAGGTGACTACCGTGGTTTCGTCCCACAGCATGGTGGGCACTGGTGGGATTCAGATGGGCGTCACGGGAGGACAACTCATCAGCAGTTCTGGAGGAACCTATCTCATCGGCAATTCAATGGAGAACTCTGGTCACTCAGTGACACATACCACTCGGGCCTCCCCAGCGACAGTAAGTATTTGAGTTATTATTTGTTTAATTTGGCCTCCTGGTAGCCTCTATGGTACATTTTCCTCTCGAGAGGGAAAAAAAAACAACACAGGCTGGGCGGGGCAAGGATGTGTTGAGCAGTCTTAATACTGTGGTATTATCCAGAATGTGGTACATGTGGTAGTATGCAGAGTGATACCCTAGGTACCTCACAGTTGTGTGAGTTGGGAAGTTTTTATTTATAATGGGAAAAGAGGTGAGTCTTGCTAATGCTGATTTTCATAGGCTTCCTTCAGTGATGATATTCAGTAAAATACTGTAAATCTGAAAGAACTTACTTTGATCTTATGCTGATTTACACTGCCTGATGAGATAAAAATGAAGTAATAAAAAGCAAAATACAATTTTCAACACACCTTTCAACAATAATATTTATGTTAGCTCATCACCAAGGAAGTTACCATAGGGGCAACATTTCCCAAACCTTAGACATTTAGTTTGGGCATATTCACGTCACCTGTACTATTATCTACTAATGTAATTTTGAAGTTGATTCACTTCTAAACTAGTGTAATTTTTTCTGAAGTATATGAAAACCCATATTTAAATAGTAAAATTGGAAGTGTTTAGCCATGTGCCATATTATGATGTCCCTCTGTTCAACCAGAGACACTTTGGGGAACCCTGACCTAGGTGATTCTAATGAAAAAATCATCTATGTTGGCTCTGACGATAGGCATAATCAAGTATCTGAAGAACATGCCTACATATTTATTTGAGTTTTCAAGTTTTAAGAATTTAACAAAAATATTAATTTTGACACAGGTTTTAATGTCCTAGAAATATTCATAACAAGCTGTGCAGGATTTGATATCAGATTCTGTGTCCTGAGCTTTCTTTCCATTCTAAGCTCAGCTAAGTGTAAGGAGAATAATCACTGAGAATCCCCCAGCAAGAGTAGCAAGAGAATTGATTTCGTAGGGGCTTCATGTAAAAGGGGGCTGGGGATTTGAATTAAGTGCATTTTGTAATTTTGCTGTATATATTGTTCTTATAATGAAATAGAAGTAGAAACAAATTTGTAGGAAATAATTATGAGAGGCTTTATATTTTTCACTTTATGGATTTTCCTAAAGATATAATATGTTCTTGGTAAGTATTTTGTATGTAATTTTTATGTTTGTAATCATTACATGTGTTTAGACTTCCATCACTTAGTACCTTTTCCCTAATCCATTTCTTAGAGCTCACTATATTTAATTTACTGTTTTCTACTAACATCAGAACAGATGACTAGCTCTTTTTTGTACTTTTTCCTTTGTGTTTTTGAAGCATTTCTTATGTGTGTTTGTCTCTTGATTTTAATAACACTAAAAATGGCATTTCTAAACTTTTTAGTCACGCCGGTATATTTATATAGATTAGAAACGAAATCCTAGCTTCCCTGGACCTCATTTCCCCTAGCAGTAAAATAAGGGCTTAGTTAAACTACATGATATCCTAATTTCCTCCCAGCTTTAAAATCATAATATTTACAAAGGAATTGTAAAACGTTCTGATGTAAAAATAACTGTATCTACCATTTAAAGGAAAGGAGGTAGAACAGTTGCCAGTACTATATAGCACTCCTGATAAAGGCCACTCAGAAACTCATTTTCAGTTGCCACTTATCAATGCCTTAGGAAAACTGAAAATGTGGAGAATGAGTTCTTTCCCACTATCCTTTCACCCACCCTCTCCTATGCTGGCATACCATCTGCCCTTCCCCCGTCCTGCCTCCCTTTCTCCAGACATTGCTGTCTGCCTTCACACTGACTGCAGGCTATCTGTCAAGCATCTTCATCCACTGGATGTAGGTTTACTAAATTTATTATTCTTATCACTCAGTTAATAAAATTGATTATTTTGGGTCATGGCAATACAGGTGCAAATATAACAAAGTAAGTTTTGTAGTTTTTTGTTTTGTTTTCTGTGTAGATTATGAAAAGTATCATTACTCTTTAAGTGATCCATTACACAGATTTGATTTTTATTATGTTAATTGGCAAATTAAACTGCATTCTAATACTTGGGAATAGTGGAAACCTGCTTAAAAAAATCGGTTCATAGTATCAACTGTATATATTAATTTATGCTTTTTAAAAGGTTCTCTTGTTAAAGTTGTTTTTTTGGTGGCTTGTTTTCTTTTTTTTTAAAGGAAATTTCCTTGTTAGCAAAAGGAGTAAAAAAGTTAAATTAAAAGATAACCTAGCATGGAAAAATCATAAGGTGCTCTCATCAAGGCACATAGAGATAGTGTCCTGTGATGGATATGTATAATCTAAATACACATCTGCTAGTGTTTATTGTATTACCTTGCATTATTACCAAAATTTATAGTTGATTTGGATCCCCCTCTCAACAATGCAAAAGATACTCATCTCCTTCATTCACAATGAGATGGTAATTCTGTGTACAATTTCACATCTGCTACTCTAGTAAAGTTAGCAAAGTTTAAGCGCCGTGCAACCTGTTTACAATTTCTACCATTCTCCTTTTGCCAAATGTTAGAAAATTTGTAGCTTAGACTCCTAGAACTTAAGATGTTTTTGGTAGGTACCATGTCATTAAAGGGAATTTGCTTATTTTCATATATCTTTTTCATTCTCTGTAGAACCATATGAGCACAATCTTTAGCAACTTGTCGGTCAAGACTCAAGCCATTTCTTTCAAGCATTGAACCAGGCTGTGCAACTGAAGTTCATTTCTCTGGCTGTTCTTTAGTGTTCAACCTATCACCTGTAGCATGCCTAACATGACTCACTGGGTAGCAGTAGCCTATATTATGGCCAGAATTCCTGCTTGGGAGACCGTCAATTGGGCTGTTCCTTGAGAGGCTATAATGGAATGTATAGTCAATTAATTCAGTTGATGTGAAACTAGTTAAATTTGAGTTGTTAGGGACAATACAAACCTTTACTCAGTTCGTGGTAGCAAGGTTTGTGGCTCTGGTTCTCAGAATAATTGCCTTGACTCTTACATTTGACTTCAGTCTATATAGAAATATTTCCATCTAAATTTAGCAGGAATAACTTTTGCGTCAAAGAAAAGTTTCTTCCAGTGTGCAAACTAGTTGCCAAGATATGCCAATAGAAACAAAAAGTTAATTTCAAATTGAAAGCATTACCAAGAAAAGTAAGTAGCACTTGAAATATTTTCTTACCTCATCTAATACTCAGTATACAACCATCTTTCTTATACTAGAAGGATCTCTGAATAACTAATAGAAAATTTGCATTTGAGCATATGATTTCCTTTAGTTTTATAACTTTAAATGAAAAAACATCTTACATAACATTTTTTAGTATTTGATGTCTGCATTGTAAAAATTTTCAGATTTCAAGTTACATAGGAATATCAGAATTTTCTGAAAGATTATGGTGGCAACAAATACAATTTTATTTTATCAATATATATTGTGGTCTAAACTACTGATTTTCAATGATTTGCTCAAAATTATATTTCTTTTACTTACTGAATTTTTTTATTTGGTCAGTGGAGTCTGTGTATATAAGTTATATATATGTACATATATATATACCTATGTTTTTAATATATTAATATGTATACACACATTTTAATAGGTATTTCCTGCTGATTAAAAAAAGGTTAATATTTTTAATGGAACATCATTGGATGTGAGTTTAGCTAAGTTACTACTTGAATAAATGTTTTATGTTTTATTAAATTAATAATGCTAGAGATCTGTTTACTGTTAATATTTCAGTGGCACATGGACATTAAGGTGAAAGAGTTAGCTCCAGTCACAACTCTGAGCTCATCATGCTTTGATCTTTCTCCTAATGCATCACCATGATGTTTCCTTGTGTGTCTTTATTTATTTAAAACTCGTATTTTTCTTCATTATTGTTCTGTAGAACCTTAGAATTTGTAGAATTTTAGAATTTTGGAACCTGAACCCAATTTGCATTTGAGGATCAAAACCTTGTGATTGTAGCTAGTGATATTTTTGTGCTCATCACAACATAGTTTATTTTATACCAGACTTTATAATAAGTAGCAATTTAAGAAGCTTTATTTACTCACTTCTCCATAAAATAACATTTGTGTTCTTATAATTAGATGGTTATTTATGGAGTTTTTTTCTTCTTGTTAACCAAATAAGATTACATTAATCATTTTTTAGACTGTGATATGAAAGCTAATTTTTATACCTTTCTATATATACATTTAGTAATTATATATGTTAAATGGCTCTTGCTAAAAGTAGATCCCACCAAGAGGCACAAGGAGAATGTGTTGAAACTAATATTGTTCATATCTTTCCCGCTTTTGATTAATGTCAAATACCATAATTTCTTTCAGTTAGTTACCTGGAAGAAAATCTGAATGTCCATCTGCTACGTGTATAAGTCAAAGTCTGGTCTAGCCTATCTAATTATAGAAAGTTAAGACATTAAGAGTTATAGATGCTTTTATTTCTTTATCCTTGGGTTTACATGTTTAATGGATTCAGTGTAAGGGGCTTTTATTTTAATTCCAACATAGTTAACCTACAGTGTTTTATCAGTTTCGGGTGTACACTATTGTGATTCGCCAGTTCCCAACATCACCATATGCTCATCACAGCTAGTGTCCTCCGTAATCCCCATCACGTATTTCCCTCAGCCTCCCACTGACCTCCCCTCTGGTGACCATCAGTGTGTTCTCTATAGTGAAGAGTCTGTCTCTTGATTTGTTTCTCCTGCTCTCTTTTTCATCTCTTTCTTCATTTGTTTTGTTTCTTAAATTCTACATATGTATGGAATCCTATGGCATGTGTCTTTCTTATTTTGCTTAGTGTTATACTCTCTAGCTCCATCCATGTTGTTGCAAATGGCAAGATTTCATTCTTTGTTATGGCTGACTAATGTTCCATTGCTTATATATATACACCACCTCTTTTTAATCCATTCATCTGTCAAAGGATATTTGGGCTGCTTCCATATCTTGGCTATTGTAAATAATGCTGCAATAAACAGGGGTGCGTGTATCCCTTTGAATTAGTGGGATTTTTTTGGTATTTGGGGGGGGTAAATACCCACTATTGTGATTACTGCATCATAGGGTAATTAGACCCATAAAATTTTAATACTGCCTAGTCTACTAGCTCATGTTTTTTCATTTAATGAGGGAAAATACAATGCAATGCCTACAACCAATTTCCTGTTTTCAAATGAGAGAAAATTTCTCTACGTACCCATGTTTATCAGTTCATCCTCCAAAAGCATGTGATTTATTACCACCTTCTCAGCCTGCATAACTACAGTTGTGCCTATTGCCACAGAATTATCTGGTTTCTTTTAAAATTTAGCTAGTATATTTGATTCAAACTATTGGTACTCATAAATTTCATTGGCTAGGACTTTTGTAATCTGTGCAATGTTAGAAGTAATTTTATACATTTATTTTAAATTTTCTTATTATAAGTTTTAGTACCTTTCTCATCTACCTGGTAGGAAAGGAAGATGTGAGGTTTTTAATCATGCTTTCAAAATTACAAGAAAGATGTAGTTAGATAAGAAAAAAATATGAAAATAGAAAGGTGATAGAGTTCATCATTACAGATGATATAATTGTATACCTGATAAAAACCATGAGTATCAAATGAAAAACTATAACAAATAATAAGAGAATTTATTAAAATTAATATTCAATGAAATCAATAGCTTTTCTAGATGCAAACAATAGTAGTCAGAAAATATTATAGAAGCAAATATCTCATTTATGATAAATTTAAAATATACCAGGTAGAAAACTAATAGTATATGTATAAGATCCAGCTGCTAAATAAAAATTTGCATACTTGAAAAAGAAGTTTCAGTATCAAACATTTTGAATCTTCTTAAATTAACTTTTGTATTTCAATATGAACCCAATCAAAATACCAGTAGATTTTTTCTCTTTTTTGCAAGAAAGGGCTGTTTATATAAATAAATGTGCTAGAATAGTAAAGGAAATTTTGTAAAAAGAGTAATACTGGAGAATGGAGTGGGATGTTAACAGCCCTGCAGTTGGATTCAAACATATTATAAAATTACAATAATTAAAACAGAATTGTTGGCACATGAATAGATCCCTATAGACCAGTGGTGGACTAAACACCATAAACAGACCAAATGAGTGTAGGAATATAGTGTATGGCAAAGGTAGCATTGACTGTCAGTGGAGAAATGTGGATTATCAATAAATGATGTTTTAGACAACTGGATAATTATTTAGAAAAGAAAAGTAGATTGATTCCATACACTACCTCCTTATACAAAAATTAATTTCTCTTGGATGGAAAAATGCATTTTATCCTTATCAAGTTTCATAATAGTCAAGTGTGATGTAAAATCCAGAAACTACAAAGAATATCTTGATAAAACCAACTACATAAAGGAGAAACATTCTATATTACAAAAACCACAATAAAGGTGACAGTGACACAAGTGAAACAGCAACCTGGCATAAAGTTTTGAGACATTATATCTGAAGAACTAATTTGTTTAATATATAGATCACTCTTATAAATCCATGAGTGGGGATCCCTGGGTGGCTCGGCGATTTAGCGCCGCCTTCGGCCTGGGGCATGATCCTGGAGTCCCGGAATCGAGTCCCGCATCGGGCTCCCTGCATGGAGCCTGCTTCTCCCTCTCTCTCTGCCTATGTCTCTGCCTCGTGTGTGTGTGTGTGTGTGTGTGTGTGTGTGTGTGTGTGTATGTGTGTGTGTCTCATTAATAAATAAAATCTTAAAAAAAAATAAATCCATGAGAAAAAAAAGGACCAAAAAATGGAGAATGTATATGAGTGAGCAGCCCACTGAAAAGGAGATGAAAAATAAACTGTAAAGAGAGATTGTTGTTCATGTCACACGGGTGAAGCTGGAAAAGTCAGTAAGCCTTGCCAGGGGTTTAAAGAAACCAGCCCTCTGGCTCACTGTTGAGAGGAATTTAAACTGGCACAGATAAGATTGGAGAGCACTGTGGACATTTTTATAAAAATTGAAAATACACGTACCTTTGACCCTGAGAGCATACTTCTAGTCATTTATCCTACTGACGATCCTCTTACATATGTGAAATGCCACATAAACAACCAAATTCACTGTAGAGTTATTTATAATAGAAAAATTAGGAAAAGGCTAATTATCCATCAGCAGGAAAATAGTTAAACTTTGGTGCATTTGTTCATTCAGTGGAAAACTTTATACAGCCAGTCAAGAATGAGGAAGTATGTATGTGTAGGTATGTGTACATAGAGGAGACATACGTAGATAGAGATCTAGAGAGATGTAAAGACCTCCATATTGTTTTTTTTTTTTTTTTTTAAGACCTCCATATTGTTAAGGGAAAAAGCAAGAGCTAGTGTGCATGTGTTTAAATAGAAACATACATTTGCATATGCTTATATAAGCACAAGAATCTCTCTAGAAGAATGCATGAAGAAAAAAAAACATGGAGATGGGAATACATTACCTCTTGAAAAAAAGTGATTTATTATTTGCAAAAATCTCAAGTAAGCCCTTGACGATTATGAAGTGTATCTATCTGGTCCTGTTCCCCAAATGCATGTAGATGACACAACCCTTTCTTGAGAGCCCAGTATAAAGATTGTCTATGTGGTGTCACAATTCAAAGTAGATCTTGTTCCTGGAAAAAGTTCTCCTTTATTAGGCTGTTGGAAGTTCAGAGAACAGAAACTAGCATTAAATTTAGTAAAGATTTTTGGATCTGCTCCTATTCAGTATTTTGGAGCGCAAGTGAATGTTTTATGTTTGTATTCATGTACTTGGATTTATTTCCTTTAATCACTCACTCAGACATGTAGTGAACCATCGTTGTGAACCAGGCACATGCTTCTAGGAGTATGAAGGTTTACAGTACGGGTACCAGAGCCAGTTCTGGCCTACCAGAAAGCTGCCTAATCCTCGAAGGCAAAAATGGAAATCCACAAATAGCCCTCAGATTTCTTTGAAGTGGTTACTTTCACTTTCTTTTCTAACCACATCATTTTTCAAAATCACAAATGTTTAATGTGTTGTAAACTGATTAATTTTAGATTCACCAAAATTTTGTTAATCTTCTGATTATGTTGCTGATATAAGTTGCAAAATTGCCTGTGGGTTGGATTAGATTGCGTAGGAAGAGAGTGAAAGAGATTAATTTTAGATTCACCAAAATTTTGTTAATCTTCTTATTATGTTGCTGATGTAAGTTGCAAAATTGCCTACGGGTTGGATTGGATTGGGTAGGAAGAGAGTGAAAGAACAGCAAAAATCCAAATAGTACTTACTTTTCAAAATTACTCTTTAACTGGCACCACTGTAGGAATGAATGCCCATTACCTCCATGCTTATTCTCCCTGAAGTAGTAATTGCAGTCTGACCCTGGCAAAGAAAACAAATTTTGAGAATATTTTCCTGCAGTGTTCCTCCAAGCGTTGATTAGACACATCACTGGAGCCCTCCCTCAGGGCTTTTGATTCAGTGTGGGGAAGGGTTCAAGATTGGAATTCTTTACAAGTGCCCAGATGACTGTGATCCTGCTGATCCAAGACCACACTTTGAGAAATCCACTGATTTAGTGATGACATAGACTCAATAGAAAGTGAACGTGTTCTTAGCGCTCAGAATAATCTACAAAAGGCAGATTTGAGATCTTACACATTTGAGAATGTAAACTTGGTCTTAAATCCTGTCATTTAATTCTTACCCAGCAAGTTCCCGAAGGGTTAATTCTAGCATTCAGTGTTTAGGAGTAGATGTCTCAGAATATAGTTTCATTGTCATGCACTGATAATGCCAGTCTTTTGGGTCCTGGTGAGGGCGGAGGGATGTGGGCTGTAGAGAGTGATCAGAGGAATCAAAACAGCGGTCTTGGTTTCAATCCACCAACTTAAGTCAAATATTCTCAGAACACATTCAATTTATGCAAGTTTTTTTTTATCCAAATGTGTTTTTTCCCCCTCATAAATATTTCAGAATAGCTTCAGGTAGTACAAAACTGCCAGAACTTCATGTTGAAAGCATAACAATTTAAAATTTTTCTCTAGATGTCATAAAATTATGTGAATAGAGAAGATTTTATATAGTTAGACATTTGTAAGACCTCTAAAACTTCTTTGCTCTAAATGCTTTGGCGTGTAAGATTAAGATTTCGTTAGCTGCTTTCTGGTTCAAGAGGAGAGGGAAACCAGAGCTGGCTAAGAAGTGTCATCTGGACATTTTTAATTTGTTTAAGACTTACAAGAACAACCTGTCCTGACTCTGTCAGAGTTAAGCTTCTTTTCAACATTGCTGCAGTGTAACGTATTTACGTATTTACGTGTTAGTTTCTGCATCACCCTGAATGCACAGAAGTCAGAGAGCAGAGTGTTACTATCTGCACCGTCAGGCCTCCTAGGCCCAAGAGACCCTCTGTAGAGCCTTCAAAGAAGGGGTCCAATAACCTGCTGGTAGCTTATTCAACTGCTTAGTGCAGAGCATTCAAAGTTTTGGGGTCACAGCCCACAATAAGAAATACCCTTACACTGCGGCCCCGTGCTCGCGCAGGCACGCACGCGCGCGCACACACACACACACACACACACACACATCTCTATGTACACATGCACAGGATTATGTATCTACACATATCATTCATATATAGGTGTCTGAAACCAAAGTGCCACAGATCAATATTAACACATACTCTGTGCAAGGATATCTGATATTTTCTACTCTGTTTGATTTTACTAATTTTCTAAAAATGCTGATCAGAACCCACATAATTGGTATAACCCACCAAGAGACACAAAGTGAAAGTGTTCTCTCCTTTAATGTTCCTGGTTGTAGTGTTTCCTGTAGGAGGTCCCATGCCCCCACACACACACACCCAAGCCCCCATATATATACCAAGAGGCTGTCATTTCTAACAGTACAAGGGTGGTGGCTACATGCTCCTGTAGCAATCACAGATGCCTTTTCTGAACAAGAGCCACCAAGTAGAAATTTTTCTGCCTTGCTTGATCTCAATGCAAACAAAATGTGAAGTCCTAAGAGTTCAAGGGAGCAATTGCCCCAAAGGAAATTTCCAGTTGTAAGTGTATTATCTTCATTGGGTTTCTCTGAAGAATTTACCATTCTTTCACAAAGAAACAAAAATGCTGTGTTAATTGTGTGAGGTTAATGCAGTAACCTGTATGAACAAGAAAATGCAATTATTATACATTAAAGATAACTTTTTATTATGGTTAAAATGTAACTATCCCTTTAAAACTTTCTATTGTCTTTAACCTGACCACTTTGTCATCATTTTCAAATAATACTTATCAATCCTATTTAAACCCTTTCCTCTTAGAAAGTGAATCTTGTTTGTTAACAGTAAGCCATTTAACAAATGTTAATTTTGCAAACCACTCCTCAGAAGAGTTTCATTTGATATATTTGATATTTTGATTTGAAAGATTCCCACGTGATTTATACTTAGGGTATGTTTTTGCATAAAATGAAAATGATACTGAACTTTGAGAGCTAAATCTTGTATTCCAGTCTCACATTTAATACCTGTGTAGGGGATCCCTGGGTGGCGCAGCGGTTTAGCGCCTGCCTTTGGCCCAGGGCGCGATCCTGGAGACCCGGGATCGAATCCCACATCGGGCTCCCGGTGCATGGAGCCTGCTTCTCCCTCTGCCTGTGTCTCTGACTCTCTCTCTCTCTCTCTCTATCATAAATAAATAAAAAATAAAGAAATAATAATAATAATACCTGTGTAATCTCAAGAAAGTCTCTCAATCCCAGAGAGCCTCAATTTTCTAATCTGTGAAAAGGAGGTAATATTCCTTGCTTTTCCCACCTCACAAAGTTACTGTGAAGATCATATGAGAATTAATGTAGAAAGGCTTTATAAACCATAAACCATTATTATATTACTTCTATTTTTAGATCACTTTCTTTAACTGTTCTAGGAAGGAAATAGTTTCTACCAAGAGACCAATTTTAATTACAGTGGCAGTTGAATATATCAGTCTTGACCTTTAGTCTTTAAAATAGATTAAAAAGCCATTTCAGAGTCAAGAAAATGTGTCTTGACCTATAAAGACAATGACTAAGGTAATATAATTATTCTTTTTCCTACTGCCTTATTAACATGTAATGGAATGACTGGTTGATATTTACATTGAAAGAGAGCCTTGATTGTCTACATATGTGATACTCTATTTGAGCTGTCATTTAGGCAATCATAAATGGATATATAAATCACATGTCCAGGGGAGCCTCTCTTTCACCCCATGCATCTCATCTCATACACAAGACTCAGCCCCTCTTCACATTTCCCTGCATTTCAAACCTCAGTTTACCTTTTTGACATCATCCATCACCCCTAAGTGAACCCTGTCCTCCGGCCAGCCTTGATTATTTGTACCTGCAGTATGTGGGAGTGGGGTAGATTTGATGAAGATTTCGTAGGGGAAAAGCTGAGCCTTTAGCATCACAGTCTCCAGAGCACAGTCACTCAAGTCCTTTGTAAGACCCTGTTCTCTGCAGTCTACGCATTCTTTCTGTGGGGAGGTGAACGTTGACCTTGATCTTCCCAGATCCCCACCTCCTGTAAACTTCCCAACCTGCTAGCAGCAGGAGCAACTCTGTGAAACAAGGGGCCATCCTGTAATAATAAGGGAGCCATCCATAATACAAGTTATGGGGAACTATAAAGACCAATTGTAAATAATAATGAGGAATTATAAATAATGGGGGAAATGGGTTTTTTTCTTATTTCAGTTTAGTCTTTAAAAGTGTTTGCTGCCTTAGAAAAACTACAGCATTGATCCCTTCTTTGAGCTTGGGAGAAGGTACAAACATGATATTTGTATGATACAAACATCCCAACACCACCTGACCCTTCTCCTCTTCCCATCCTCTTTTCCTAAGGGCTTGGATGAGACTTTCCTCTCAAGCCCTTTTTGGGACACTGGTTCTTGGTTGGATATTGTACAGGCCTCAGGGAAACCCTGGGTGGTTAGACACTCTCCACCTGTCCTTGATTCCAACAAGGCAGTCTTAGGATTGTAGTGACTTGGAGTTTGCAGCCTGGATTTGAGGCCACATGTTTATCTTTATCATACTGTTATCTATTCCCCATCAGAGGATAGGTACCCTATCCCCTTCAAGGCCATCTTAGAGGATTTGCTCTGTTTTTTTTGGAGGAGCTCCACTGAGTTTTGTTTTTGTTTTGTTTTGTTTTGTTTTCTTTCTCCTGGATATGAAATATACCACCTCCTTGGCCTCCTCTAGATTTCTGATCCTAATTCCTGGGAAATCCGGAAAGGGTTCCTTCAGTGGTACAATATCTGCCACAATGTATACCCTTGATATACTCTCAAAATAATAGGGGTTTCTTCTGCCTTACAGAGTCCAGGTTTTTTTTCCTCTTAAATCTAACCACCCCCCCCACACACACACACACAATCTACCATGCAGGAACTAAGGTTTGCTTGTTGCCATGTGGTCATATTTTTATCACCACTGTGATCATGCCACTCTCTGTACCAGAAGTGGAGTAGTTGGTACAGTCTCTAACTAGCACTGCAGACTTAGTATGCAGTGTCTTTTGCCCAAGTGGAAGAAACCCACCTCTGCCATTCCCTGGGTGTCTCTCTTTTGAAAACTCAGCATTTGGGTGAGGAAGCTAAGTGTTTTATGCCTGTATTCATTTTAATTCTGTAATGACTAACTGGTGACTCAATCCCCAATTTTTTTTTTTCATGTAGCGGGTGGCATCCCATTCCTCTTCACCCAAATTAAGTTTTACTGACAACAGAACTCACAGGGGTCCATGCTCTCTGATGAGGTCTGATTTCTCTGAATAGTCTCCATTGGCAATGACTCTCTTAGCCAGTTGCTCTACGCAGGCCTGATTTTTCATGTTCTGCCCCGTAGTACCTTGTCAGATGACACCCTGCAGAGACGTCTTTGCATCTTCTTGATACCTCGTGATCAGAAAGAAATCTGATGTGTGAATGTAGGAGGTTCTCCTTGCTTGCGCTTTGACTCTTTGGACTTGGCCAGGCATTCTTTTGGGGTTGCCTCTGAGCCTCGGAGACTGTGCATGATTCCCAGGGCTGGAGAAGGTCTCCTTTCTCTTTTTTGCTTTTCTGCCCCCCAGGCCTGCCACTCCTCTGAGATTGCAGCAGCATATCTAAACACAGTGCAAAACCCTCTTCTCCCATTGCTGAAAATCTGTCTGCAGTAGGATTGAGGCAAAGTTTCCTGTCTTCTGTGGAGAATCACCCCCAAAGGTCAATCCCCATTCTCATGGGAGTCCTGTTTTAAGCCAGTGAATCTGGAGGGTTTTAAAGTGTCCCCAGTATATTGATGGGGATCTTCTTTTATTTTCCAGAAAAGACTGATTTTTCTGGGAAGTCACATCCCCAGATTGTCTGGAATGGACAGCAGTTTCTTACCTGCTCTTTTACACAAGGAATTTCTTGGTCTCACCCCAGTAATCCCACTTAATGCTCCAAAAGCCTGTCTTTCCAGGCCGGACATCTCATCTGGGATGGAGCATCCCACCATTTGATCTCAGATGAGTTGCCATAGCTTCTTATCTGATTATGAGGCAATAGTCTAGGGTCACCTGAACCAGCCTAAACTCCCAAGCACCACGTATCCTAGCAGTAGATAATTGCAGAGAGGATGTGTACACTCCTGGTGACTCAGCTTCAGAATGATTATTCAGTAAGAGATACAATGGGGCACTGAACCTTAGTTCAGAGAATTGACTTTTCAAAAAATAACTTCCTGTATAATCATAGTCTAAAGCTTCACTGGTTTTAAGGAAGAAATGGAAAATGTTTGTCTCCCAGGCCCACCTTTAATGATAAAAACAGCAACCGCAAATCCTTTTAGTCATAAAGAAATTAAAATTGCCGATTGATAAACACAGACATGGATTTCGCCATCAGTACTACAGTGACATCTCTGATCATTTTCACCTTTCATCTCAATGTAGAAAATCCCATGACTCAAGTCATTTTATTTTTATTTAATAGACTGAAATCCAACCTCGAATTTTCCACACTCAAACTTGCAAGAAAATGTAGGCATTTTAGCAAATTAGACTTTTGAGTGAATTCTTCATAGAAGTGATCTAAAGTCACGTGAGGGTGAGGCTTTTCAGCTGTTTTTTGATATATGTGTTCTCTTTCAAAACAGGAACACTTACTGATGCCTTTTTAAAAGATGCAATACCGGGGTCCTTTATAGTTTTGCAGTTTAACGTTTTAGTGAAATGCTTGCTTACTTACTGCATTTACATTGCTCTTTCTGTAAAGTGTCTTTTTTCACTAGTACAATATCACCTTCCATTGTTTCTCAAGTGTGATGGTAAACTACATGAACATTCCATCCCTCAGGGAGAGTGTTTTAGAAGCCAGGTTACTTAATTTTGTGATCTAAAAAATTAACAGTGAAACAAATTATATTATATCATCTTATGAATTATTATAATCTTTATTTTAAAAATATTTTTCTATAGTTCCTAACCCAAGATTTTTGTCAGCATTATATCTTATTAACTCTAGGGGGGAAGAACCAGTAACTTGTAGAAATAACATAAAATAGAATTAAAGCTATTAAATTCTCAAGTTGCTTAGAAGAAAATTGGATTTAGTGCTGATATAATTGAGACTGAACATCCTGTGGATAAAGTTCCACCAGAAAGCAATTGGAAGGTTGGTGGGGGAAAAAAGACTTTGCCATGGACATTTTTGTCCATCATTTTTGTTGGGGGGGGGGTTGTGAGAATTTCAAGACATCATTAATTTCCATTACCACTGTGAAGTATAAGTTAACTACATTCGAAAGCACTAAATATTTTTTAGAGCTGCTTATACTGAATTGTTGATTTGATCAGGTGGTAGAAATAAAAGTAATGAAATCAATTTTCTCTCTTACATAATGTGATTTTTAAATTTAACTTTAGTCAAAATTATTAATAAAACCCAGTAATCAAATACAGTGTGTTCAGAACCTGATTTTACAGTACATGCTCTATCGCTAGGAGCCGAGAGAATAGATATCTTTCAGTATGAGGTTATTGAGAGTGCATCCCATTTATTGGCACCTGCTCCTTAATTAAGGTGCTGTGATTGCTCATGGTATGCTGAGATTAAATGATATAAAACTGTTTTTGTAGTTGTCCTTTTCTTTGTTGACTCTGAATTATTTTCTATGTTCTTGTTCTATTTCTGCTGTCATTTCTAATAGCTTTGCCTCACCACCACTTCCTAAAATGTAACGTAGGGGTGGGCTGTGATTACATCTTAGTGTTTGTTCATACTAATCACCCTCCACTTCCAAATTTTAATACAGGGTTAAGAGAGGAATGGTTAGATTTAGTAGCTTTTGAACATTAATGAAGGGGTTTCTGTACATTTGCATTAAAATACTAATGCATGTTAAACACAAAATCTGCAGTGTGACTTTTCTTTCATGACAAAATAGAGCAAATATTAAATACTCCTTAGGTGGGAGACAGTTTAGAGAGTGGTTACTACCCCACATCTTGAACTCTGAAAGTCAAGAACATTTTCTCATAACTAAAAGAATCCACCGGGGTTCCTGCTCTTCGGCCTCCATTCTGATTATCATTACAGAATGTTCAAAGGAAGGTGTACTTTTTGTGATGGGGCTTACTATTTAGCATAACTATTTTTGTCTTATTCTCTGGGGGCGGGGTGGGGAAATGGGGGAAATACACATTTAGTTGAGAGCTGTTCATTAGCCACCATTGAAGAAGAAATTGAACTTTAGAGAATCTATCAAAAATTCTCTGGTGAGCCTTTTATTACTATCTTGTCTTGAGCCCTTTTTTTAATGACATCTATTATCAGATTGAAATGGCGATTGAGACGCTGCAAAAGTCTGACGGTCTGTCCACTCACAGAAGCTCTCTCCTCAACAGCCATGTAAGTTGCCTCTTCTTCATGTAAACTAATCTCTTGCTTGTTCTGCATGTGTTGCTTGCTTCTAAATGCTTGTTTTATTTATTTACTTATTTATTTTGCTTCTTAACCTTCCTTTCTCAGCCCCTTATGATCTCTGTATTCCTTAATGGCTATTTTGTACAGGGGATTATCTTAAAAAAATCGAGCCCCCAATATACTGCTTTACTAGGTTTTTGTGCTGTTTTGGTACAGATGTAACATTTCCAAGTTAATACCAAGCTGCCATTTACTTGTGACAGTTAATTAATGGGGATTTTAAATATTTAAAGTTTTCTAGTTTAGTATTAATAGACTGTGAAGTAAATGCTCGTGATCTGCATCTCTGTGTCTGAAGCAGGGAAATGGTCGTGTCTACTTGTATGACCAGTAGTCAGTGGAAAAGATGATTAATACCAAACCCAATGGTAAACTGTCTGAAAATTATTTATTTACCAGTAAGAGTCTACAAAGTGGGCAGGAAACAGTGGCCTAGATGAGTGCAGGTCTTGAGACCTACAGTAAAATGAAACTGGGCCAGGAGAAGAAGTGAGACTCTAGATAAGCCATAAATTGCTAATAACTGAGATTAAACAGGATCATTGTTACTATTCTTGACACTTTTAACTGTTATCAGATGCAGCCGTCACTCTAACACTGGTAAGTCTGAAAAGGCAATGACAGTTTTGTAAAACTATGAACATTTTCAGATTTGGGGGAACTGATGGAAATTCTGATTAAAAGTTATTTTGTTACTATGATTTCTGAATATATGGGGAAAAGGAAATAGACCTATGACTCATATCTGTTTTAGACACATCTTCTGCTAAATTAATATCCATGACAATACAGTTAAGATTTAGAGTTTTCCCTCCAACTGTCCAACTGACAATGTATTCTTAAGTTGTTATAAGTTATGATTTTTAAAATTCTTCCCTGTATTTTGTGAGTGCAAAGTCTAAAATTGGATCACCCACCTGAAATGAAATATTCTTATTTTTTCAATAAGCCTAAAACTTTTAGTTCATAGATAATGTTTTCACTGTGCATTTTAAATAATTGACTTTTCAAAAGTTTAAATTTTATATTCCAGCATAACACTAAATACTTCCATGTGTTTTACACATTTTGTTTTTGGATGGATATCATGTGTTCTTTCTTTTTCAAGGGGAAATATTATGGCAATTAAAAGCAGGTGGGCCAATTTGGGGAGTGCTTGCAATTTTGGTGAAAACAGTAGGTTGTAAATTTCAAAAAAATATATATATATATTGGCCTTTCTTTCTGAAACAGTGTAAGGAATATGATTTTCCCCCAGTCTGAAAATTTGTATGCAATATGTCACTCTTTTATATGTTTCATAAGTATATCCCTGCTGTGTTAGCACGAATCTGTAGTTGTGTATAAAGACTGATTTAATGTACACTGTTAGGGTGTATGTTTTTTTGTGAGGTAGGTAGTGACTAACCATTGTTTGTATTTTGAAAATGGCAAGTAAAAAAATTGTTCACTTTTTTTAGCCAAAACTGTATAGGGACATAGGAAAAAAAAAAAAAAAACCCTGAAGCTTACAGTTACCTTTTTTAACTCTCAAACTTCAAAGAAATTGTTTTTTGTTATTCAATTCATATCTCATTTTCACTTGAATCATACAGGTTAGTAAAATATGTGATATGTTTAATTTTAACTTGAATTACCTATATTTATTAGTATTTCATGAACAATAATGTAGGTATAATAAGAACATGAGTTTTTTTATTAATTTTTATTGATTTGTTGGAAACTTTTCAGATATGTTGGGGTTTCTCTGAAATTATTATTCTCTTGTAAAACTCACAAAGTAGAGATAACCTGGGTGGTTCAGTCGGTTGGGCATGTGCTTTCAGCTCAGGTCATGATCCCTGGATTGAGCCCCGTACTGGGCTCCCTGCTCAGCATGGAGTCTGTTTCTCCCTTTGTCCCTCTCCCTGCTCATGCTCACTTTCTCTCTCTCTCTCTCTCTCTCTCTCTCTCTCTCTCTCTCTCTCTCTCTCTTATTCTCTCTCAAATAAATAAATAAAATCTATTTAAAAAAACTTATGAACTAATATTTAATGTGGATTAAGCTGCACAAACAACAAATAAATATTTATCACTCTCTGGCTTCATATTTTTTATTACAGAGCACAGCAACTCTTCCATAGTGTTTTCTAACTGCCAGAGACATTTCAGTATATATAGGAGGTGTAAATGTTGCAAATGCACTGATAATCTTTTTCTAGATGTCCTGATTTGTTTTTATCATGCCTCTGAGGTAGCTCAATTCCTTTAAAACACATTTAGAGTCAAGTCTTTAGAAATACAAATGATTCTACAGATGGTATATGTAAACAGTAAAGAAAGGATCGTGTCTCTGCTGACCAGTCAGGTTTCTCCCCAAACACATAACAAGAATCCTGTTGTTTTTCTGTCCTCGGAAAGTTAGTGATGCTCCTCATTTTTGTTAGATTAATCCAAAACAACTGGAGTAAGGGGCTGCATGTGTTCTTTTGATAACCACCTGCTGTGAAGGGCATTTTAAATTCTGTTAACTTAATTGGTGATGTTCACTTGTAAAGAAAAATTATAGTGGAAAAGCTTTTAAAAAATAGCTTAATATTTTAACTGTCAATAAACTGAAAGTTACCTTTATCCCTCACTATATGGGACGTAGTATAGACTTATTTGAGATTTGTGGGATTTTTAAAGTGGACATGGATCCAATTTTATGATGATACTTCCCCTGACTTTCCAGTTCCAAGAGAGGATCAATTTCATTAAGCAAAAAAGTGGGAGAAGTGATCAATAATCTGTGTCCCATATTTAGTAGTTTCAAAACTAAATCATTTTAATCATGATTTTTGAGTAGAAAGTCTACTGTCATTCTATTTTGGAATATGGGGCAGAATGGGTTTCCTATTTTCCCTTTAGACATTTGATTATTCACAGTAATTCAGAAAATTCTTACAAAGGTCAAACCAAATAAATAATCTCCTGTCAATAGACTCCAACACAATTGCTTTGTTTTTCCACCTTTCTTCTACACAGTAGAAGATGGAATAAGATGGAGTGGGGCGTTGAATTTTGTGTCCCTTTTTCAGCGTATTCCTAAGAGTACTTAGTACTGCTGCTCCATTTTTATCATTATCTTGCTATTATCTTCCAAGTTGAAATGCATTTATACTTTTCAGTGTCATACCTTAGATAGCACCCCACTCATAAACTGAGTATGGTACACTGAGTGCCATGTTTGTTTTTTTTCTATTATCATCAGTATTCACATAATGACAATTATTTCAGCAGTAAAACCATGTAGGCAGACAGTAAATACATATTGACAAATTAAAGTCCCAACAGAGTAAGGACTTTATGCGTTTTACACACTGATGCATCCCTGGTGCATAGAGCAGCACCTGGTACATGGTCTCAGTTTCCTAAATATTTGCTAAATGGATGAACATAAAAAACAAGTAATAGAAGGGAATGGACCTTATCTTACCTCCAGTATTCTAAATACTTTTGCCAATCATGTGTACATTTATTTGGGGACTCATGCATGCATTATTTTGTTATTAAGTATGCTTCCATCGGTTTGTTTGTGAATACTGTTGGCATAGAGCGGCCTTCTGCCTACATACTATTTGAGTGAAAGAGTATATATGATCACTCTATCATTTCCCCATGGGCAACCTTTAGTTTAAGAGTAGGCAACTTTATTTCTCTCCATGTATAATATACTATGTATTATTTATAATATATATTATAATCTCCTTCAAAAAAAATTATAACCAAGAGTGGTGGTATCACTCATCTCCTTGTATTTTAGAATGGTACTTTTGATTTAGCTTTACAGAATTTACTCTATTAACATAATAATTTTTATTTAAATATTTTTATTTCTAAATCTTTTGTATATAAAGATACAGTGGGACTAAATGATATATATTGTCTGCCTACAACAAACTAGACTATCATTGCAGACTTAAGTTTATTTTATACTTCTCAATCATAATTAATATAAATTGGCACTTAATGATTATTTTGCATCCACTGTGAGATATTTTTAGATTGCAACTTTGAACACAAATATTCTTAAACTAATTGTTCCCAGTTTCCACATAATGTTCTTGAGCTTGTGCATTTTTAAAAAATTCCATCTAAAGTATATAAGAAGCATTAGGCATTGATTTTTTTATACTTTTTATAATCCAGCAAATAGTTTTTATGATTTTTCCTGGGTTTAGCTACTGAAATATATTCAGCTCAAAGCAAACTCTTGCTTTATATTCACTTTCCCTTGACTTTGCTATATTGTAAATATAAGTTATGACAGAAATAAGACCTGTCAAATGCATATGATCAGTGAACTGAGCTTAAAATGAATCCTAATGGATAGTAATCCATCTGAGAAAAAATGCCAAATGTTACATTTAGATGTTAATTGGGGAATGCAGTATGTATTTTTTTTTAATTTGTCAATCAGTATTTCCCTTTGGGAAAAATAGGAACCGTTCATCTTTCCCAATCTACCCTGATTAATATAGATTAAATGCAAAGGTTGAAAGACGCAATTATCTTGGTTTCCACCCTTACGTGAATTTGTGTTAGTTCATTAGTAGAATAATCAAGTTTTAAAGATAAAGGTTAAAAGTTCCTATGGTATTTTATAGGCTTTTATTTTAAAACCATACATGTAAACAAATATTTTATGACATTTTATAACGGTAAAAGAAATAGGAACAGTTTATTCCTAAATTACTAAATATTAAGGGCATTGAATTTTAGTGTCCAAAGGGATTTTATTAAAGACAGAAACCCAGGGAAACGGTATCTTATAACAGGCCTTAACTTCCTTTGAACAGTGCAAGAAACGTATGCCTTTAGGTTATAGTTAACAGCCAAGTTTCTTTTACAGCCAAATTAATCCTCTCTTATACTGTGTTTCAGACTCAAATATCTGATTTACAGTTTCATCACTGTGTCAAAACTTGAAGGTTAAATAACTGGCATGTAGAATGCACAGTTATAATTCCCTGCTGAATCTCAGAATCTTATCCAGTAACCCCTAAACCAATTTCTGCTTATTTATTGAGTTTCCAGGAGCAGAGCTACCTTTAGGTGGTATAGTTGTCCTCAGGCTTCCTGGCTGGAGCCTCCATCCTTCAGGGCATTTTACCTCCACTCCATCTCCTGCTCTTCCAAAGTGATCTCCAGCCTTCTGGCAAGGAATAAAAGTGCTTCCTCCTGCAAATAAGGGGCAGGAAACAAAATGTTGTTTGCTACTATCAGAGTTTTAGTCATCAGAACGCCCACTCTTAAACCAATTACTGATTGTGTGTGTGTAATACATTACATACATACATATATATGTAAATATTTATCTACAAATGTATGTGTATATAGATACCACATACACACATATTACAAATAAACTTGGATTTTTTAAGAACTGCCTTAGAAAGAACCTATAAGAATGTAAAACTATAGCGTAAGAACAATAAGTGTGTAAAGCAGTCAGTCCAGTTAATTTGACTCACTAAGCATTTCAGAGGAGCACGTAGCCAATCCAGCAAAAACTTCATTTGCTCTGAATTATTCACGAGGGGCTTGACTAATATTATTCAGGCTTCCAGGTATTTTAAGCCAACTTTTGCTGTCATTCTCTCAGAATTTTGTGAAAAGTTTTCTTTGATTAAGAATGGTCTGGTTGGGATCCCTGGGTGGCGCAGCGGTTTGGCGCCTGCCTTTGGCCCGGGGCGCGATCCTGGAGACCCGGGATCGAATCCCACATCGGGCTCCTGGTGCATGGAGCCTGCTTCTCCCTCTGCCTGTGTCTCTGCCCCTCTCTCCCTCACTGTGTGCCTGTCATAAATAAAAAAAAAAAAAAAAAGAATGGTCTGGTTAACTCTTTTATATATGTAAACACGCCTTTGGACTCAAAATATTTTATGTTGAACTTCAATATTTGCACTAGTATTCTCCTTTATAAAAGGCATCTTAAGATCATACTCTTCAAATATTTTATTATTAGATTTGCTTTTCAGATTTTTTTTTATCTACAAGACAATTTTCTTCATGAGAAAATAGTAAACTGTCATTTTGAGATATCTCTCTTTTAAGTAATTAAATATTGCAAGAAAACTAGTAAACATTTAAGGCAGTTTACAGGTTTTCTATTTATAACTCATTAATTAAACAAATTATTTACTTTATAGCTTGTTAAAAGTATTTTGTGTCAGATCTGTGTTTACTATTTGCATACTTTTGGCTATAAAGTTCAAGTTCTAAAATTATTTTCCTTTTCTGAAAAAATAGCCTTTAAATTAACATTTCCTATATAGATATATGTTCTGTTCATTAGCAAAGAAAGAAATATTTGATTTTTTGTTGTTACAAAATCATACTACTTTGGCATTGACAGTATGCCTTAAATGAGGAAGCATGGATAATATATACATTTTTAACTTACACATGTGTGTTCCATGCTTGTGGATGTGGACACTTTTTGTTGGTTCAGTTGCAAAATACTTGTTTTCCAAAAAAATTTTTAGAGTTTTTATAAATTTGCTTTTCTGAGGATGATTTTTTTGGTGTTTCTTTTATATTCTTTCATCTCAAGAAACTGAATTTCTCAGAGAATATTCCTTTCTATGTTTCTGTATTCCATGTTCAATATTTCTATTCTTTATATATTTAGAATACCAATGGAAGGCCCTATCTAGTATATGCATACAAAACAAGAGCTAGCACTTTTGGGCTATATTTTGAGTCCAAAGGTTCACTAGAGCTTCCCCAACACCATTCAAGTGAGGAAACAATGCTTTCAGATGCCAGTCGTCTTACTGAGGCACATGGATGAAGTGATGGGGCAGGTTTGTATGGCCGTGTTTTGTGTGTCATTGACTTCAATTGCATTCATAACCTACAAAATCTTAAAACTTATAAAGAAATGCTAGAGACATCCTGACCCACTATTATAGGCAGAGTACTAATCTGAGCCTTAATCACTGGATTTCCCAATCATTTTACTCCCTCTCTTTTATACTAAATGAATATGTATAAGTGAACTTACTCTCTGTGTTATTTAGAATAGTCAGAAATCACGTGCCTCTGGAAAACTTTACTGATGGTCAGGTTACAGACGATCGGTCTCTGAAGAATTCTTTTTGACCTTAAATTTTTCTGTCATTATGTAAATGAACATTTATTTTGTGTGACCTTTTACAAAGGGAGGGTTGTGTATGTTATAGAGGCAATAGTTTTGTTTAAATGCACATATTCATATGCATAAGTGTTCATAGAAAACTTCAGGTCTTCCTGACCAGAACATGAACTTTATTTTTAAAAGTACTCTGCTCTGGGGGCACCTGAGTTGCTCAGTCGGTTAAGCGTCCAATTCTTGATCTCAGCTCAGATCTGGGTCTCAGAGTCGCAAGTTCAAGCCCTGTGTTGAGCTCCACACCCAATGTGGAGCCTACTTAAAAAAAGAAAGAAAAAGTACTCTGTTCTATCTTGTGGACTTAGTGGCCATCCATATGAGTTTAATGACATAAGTTCAATTAAATGTAAGCATCATGTAGGAATATTTGAAATTAAAATGGTTCCAGACAATTAAGTTGTCATACTTAAAGGCAATAATTCTGAAAATATTTTTAATGAATCTTCTTACTAAGAGTCTGAAAGTTCAGGTTCTTTGTTCACAAAGCTGAAAATATGTAAGCAAATGGAGAAGTGCTTTAATATATTTGAGAGTCCATATTGTCCTTTTCGGAGAATGATTGTAAATCCCTAGCGGACAGGGGTGAGATTACATTCATTTCTACATCACTAAGTGCCGAGCACATTGCCTGGCTCACAGTTGATACGCCAGGAATTCTGGGGCTACCGTAACTTCTGTTTAATTTAAATTGCATGTAAAAATATCACTTCTTTATCACACCTCTTATATATGGCATGGAAATTTTGTTGAGACAAGTAATGTGAAGTATTTGCTGCTTTATGGAAATAACAACCGGTATGCAAGTAATCAGGAAACATGTGTTGGGAACCATATTAGGCTCTGAGACAATCTGTGACCTTAAGAAAGTCATTTAAATCTATTTCAGTTCTCCTTTTATAAATAAATGAATGAATGAGTTAATAATTTAATTTTCCTGCTATTGAAATTCAGTAGTATATAACTGTTATATTTTCTAAAATTTTTTTGAACTTTCTATAAAGATTATTTTTAAAAAATACAGGACAACATAAAACCTTTAAGATGTGAGCTACAGACTGAGAAAATGTTGCTTTACCAACTACCATTGTGATGTATCTTCCAAAATTATGAAGAAAAAAAACAGCATGGAAGTAGAAAAACTCCAATGAGTGAAAGAAATAATTCCTCTTCATTACATATTTTTTTAATTAGTGTCTAATGAATTTCTTTCCTTCTGAAGAAGAAATGACTGAATTTTTTCCTTTCTGCTTGAGAACTTGAGCCAATAAAAATACCATTGTTGCATTGTCCTGTTTGAGTGAATTGGATAAGTAAATTAAAATTCTATGTAAACGAATAGAAACAATACGAAAAATCATACAAGGCAGTCTGCTGTTCATGTGTTATAACAAACCAACACTAAAGACATATCCTGTGCCCTGTTGCCAGGCTTGGAAACATGTCTTGTTCTGTAGCAATTCTCTAATTTTTTTTACGACTGGTTAATGGGATTATTTGAATTCCCCAAAGAGGTGTCTACAAAATTGCAATCAATACAGGGAAAATTAGTACTTTCTACATGCACTTGAATGTTTGAAGGAACAGAGTGGTCCGAGGTCATAAACTATGTTCAGCAATTTTACATTTCTAAGAGTTTTCAAGGTCAGATTATACCAGCCTTTGAATTACAGCAGTTTACCTTATTACGAGGCCTGATGAAGATCTTCAGACTATTTCTGTATATTGTTTTTGTAGTGGCTTGTGACAGTTTGGTCAATTATATGGTTTCTCTGTGTTTACCCTGTCTTATTTATACTAGCTCCAGTGGCTGTTGGACAATTATGAGACAGCAGAAGGAGTGAGCCTTCCCAGAAGCACGCTGTACAACCACTACCTACGACACTGTCAGGAACACAAACTGGATCCAGTCAATGCTGCTTCTTTTGGAAAACTAATAAGGTCAATTTTTATGGGATTACGAACCAGGAGATTGGGAACTAGGTTAGTACAAAAAAAAATGAGATCATCAATTAATCCCTCTTTTTCACACTAAAGTAGTTTGGTATATCGTTTGAGCAAAAGTGCCTGGTTACAGATAACATCCAAAGAAAAAAAATAAGGAAATAGCTCAGTTTATACAGTCTCTCATGAAGAGGTCATTATTCACTATGAATATTGCCAAAGCAGAGTGATGCGTTGTCTTAAACATAACCGAGCACAGCTTTGAGAAGAGCTGATTCTCAAATCATAACAGACATCAGCAAGTCAAACGGTTAGTGTAAGATTTACACATGGTGCTTTAAAGATGAAGATATATCATGGTTTTCTCTTTTTAAAAATCATCAGACTAGAGATGAATAAGTAATATAGTCAGTTGAAAACTATCTCTTGACTCTTGCAAAATTATATTGCAATGTCTTTATAAGTAACTCTTCTGTTTGAATAGAGTAAGAAATTAAAGCTGAGTTTTTCTTTTCATTTCTGGAGATCAGTTAAAAATCATTTGGTGAACTTGAAAAATTGGGGAGTGTGAAGCCCTCAGTTAATACATGGCCTGTCTAACCCCTTCTTAGCCTTTTTTAAACTCTTGACTGTGAAACTGTGTGTGTATAGAAATAAAAATATAGTGTACTTTCATTGCACAGACACCAACAATGTGAAGATTCTTAGCTTCTCGTTTCTTTCCTTTGGAAAGAGACATGAATGTTTTTACTAATCAAAATATGATGAACATAATACTTGGAACTGTAGAGCTTCATTTTTGCCTTTCTATAATTTTTACAGATTATCATAACATAAATACTTTAAGAAGCTGGGCAGAAGGATATGGATGTTTTTTATTTCCTAATCTTACAGAACTCCATATTAAAAAGTATAAAAATAAAGATGCTACACCACGTATAACATTTAGAGGATCTACCCCTCATTGATTTTTAAGTCACAGCTCCTAGTAGTCTAGTAAAGAGTGTTTAATATTTTTAATAAAATAAAGAGATCCTTGGTAATTGGCTTCATTATAAATTTATGCTAAAAAAAAAGAGGGAACATGTCAGCTTTATGGCATTGATGAGGTCTATGTGTATTCAAAGTATGAATTACTCCTTTCTGTTGCACTTCAAATGATTGTACAGCTTTCAGAATGCTGGAGGTTCAGTACCCTCATAAATATTTTTTCTTCTACCTATACTTGAAAAAATAGTATATTTTAAACTGGAGAATATGATTGTTCCAGCTAGAGGAACTAAAGCTTCCAATCCCTTGAAAAAAGCTCTTTGCTTCTCTCATATTTTTTTCCCAGAACCACAAAAATCATTATTTGGGCATCTCCCCTACTATCCCCTAGCCGAAGGCTCAGTAATTATGCATACCATCCCAATGTTTTGAGACTCTGGCTTTATTCACCATTCTAATAGTATTGTTCTCCTTTCACTACTAAGAGGAATTTCAGTGGGTCCTATTTTGAGGCTCCATTCAAACCTTGAAACACATCTTTAAAATAGAAAGGGACAAAATTGGGGTTGTTTGGATTTGTGAATGAGTGGAATCCATACTGTCTAAGTACATATTACAATATTGCTGCCTTGACTTTCCAGTGTTCTGTTGTTCCCCCTCACTGTGTAACAGTTGTGTCTCCCGTTCCTTATAAAACTGTCAATTAGAGATAGAAAGGAAAACCTAGAAGAATATGGAGAAGAGAAATCATATGGGGAAAGCTTAAGCAAATGTTATGTTACGAAGACAGCAGAACTCTAACTTTGAAACACTGACAATGATGAGGGCAAAGCACCAGAGAGTCTACCATGGAAAGTGGTGTAGCATTCATTTACTACTCCTGACCCAGACAACAGAAAGAAAACCAGTATTGAGAATCATGAGGCAAACTCAGATGCCTTTTTTTTTTTAATGAACTATGTGCATAGCTGTTACTTGTTCATCAATAAAATAATCTGGTGAATTAATTCAAATCCAGACTAGACCTTTTCTCAACTTTATGGAGCAAAGTGATAAAATCACCATGTTCCTAAACAAAGGCAAATCAAGAGATACCTTTTGTTAGAACCCATCTGCAAAACAAGTTTTTAAGCAGAGAAGACCGTGG
This sequence comes from Nyctereutes procyonoides, assembly GCF_905146905.1. NCBI lineage: Eukaryota > Metazoa > Chordata > Mammalia > Carnivora > Canidae > Nyctereutes > Nyctereutes procyonoides. The sequence goes on along the minus strand of NW_026575146.1, from coordinate 58,316,424 downwards.
AACATTCAAGTCTCCCCCAACCATCTCCCCACAAATCCAATGAAAATGCTGATTTGTAGGCAACGGAGAAGAAACTAGACACTTTATCTATTTCAGTCTACAAAGAGAGACGCCATTTTACCCTGTAGCTGTCATTGGCTATAGCCCCTATGGAATGTCTACTGCTTCCCACCCCTTCTTTACTTCCTACCTTTCTCCTGTTTGTAAAAGAGAAGACTACTAGTTGGTGTTTTTTGTTTTTGTTTTTTGTTCTTTTCTGCAGTGGATTTTAGAGATAAGATCTAATCTCTACAAAAGTAGAAGGCCTTAAATTTTCATTTTATTTTGCCAAAACTAGATAGATATTAAATGCTCTACTTAAAAAAATAGCAATATTATTTATATAATAAGATTTTAATGTCTTTGAATATATAGGCTTCATCTGATATATGTTCTTTAATTTTGGAAGTAAAATTCTGTTCTATTTTTACATAAAATATTTAATCCACACTCTTCTTGCATTTCTTTCTGTAAATGAAAGAAAAAAATGGAAAAAGCAGCTGATGTCTTGCTATATATAGACCTGTGAAAAACTATTTTCCCTTTGCAAAAATTTACATATTTAAAATGTTATTTTTGCAAGAATTTGCAAATTTCATTCAGAGCAAAACTTGGTCATTTCTAATAACAAATGTGGTCTTTCTCATGAACATGGGGAAATTGTGACAGTTTTCATCTAGGTGGAAATTTGCCCATTTTCACAGAGAAATTTCCCCATGCCTGTTGTGACACATCTTATTCAGCCCACAAAACTAGTATGAATTCATTAGGACAGGAACTAATAGGATATGTTTCAAAATCAATGGATTAAATGCCTGCTTCCTTTTAGGTTTCAAAATAATAAATAGTAAACTTCACTACAACATTCTGTATCAGTGAAATTACCTTCACCATCCCTGCAGTAATAGAACTTGCAAAAATGGAGAACTTACCTGAGTCAGTAGAATCAAGATTTCTTTTCTTCATTTTGTATAACCACTTTATAATAAATTCCCATTGAGCACACAACCCTTTATCCTGTTAATAAATTTTTAGTGGCCAGACCTTTTTTCCATCATTACCCCTTCTAAATTAAATGTAAAATACAAATTTGAGAAGTGTAACTTACATGGACTAAGTGGGCTACTGTACTAATATTTAAGTTTATGAGGAAAGACTTTCAGCAGGGCCCTGAGCCAACAGATTTGGAACCGTATTTTGATTCTTCATATGTAGCCACCATAAAGATATACAGGTGATCCAGAACAGGCAGGTCATAAATATATAATACAAATATGTTGCTTTTACCTCATCTTTCCCAATGTGAAGCCAAATGGACGTCCTGTATGATTAATATTGGTTTGACTGACTTTCTGTGTCTCTAATGTTTGTTGTTCTTTTATGAAGAGGAAACTCCAAGTATCATTACTATGGGATTCGTGTCAAGCCAGATTCCCCTCTGAATCGTCTGCAAGAAGACATGCAGTATATGGCTATGAGGCAACAGCCCATGCAACAGAAACAAAGGTAGACTGGAATGATCCCTGACCTGTCCAAGCTATGTATTTCTTTAGTTGTGCAGTCTACTTTTTTTCTAGAGCAAATACCTAAGTGTGCAAGAACATGGCTGTTGTCAGCATGCTTTGCCCATGGACAGTTCTCAAATATGATGGAGTAGAGTTTCGTCCACCCTGTCTGTTATCCAAATCTTTTTAAAATTTCTTATCCGACAACCTGTTTGGCCCCCTTTGTAAGTTAAATGTGATATCACAAACTATGCAGCCAAGGAAACCAAACACAACACGTAAGGAGCAAACCCAAGCAAATCCACCTGAAGAAAATTGTATCGGGTGTTGGTGAGTTCCTTTCCTGCTGCTGGCAACCTCCCTCACTCTCCTTGACATAGTATGAATTCTGGCAAAATCTCTAGGACTTCTTACATTTTCTTTGAATCCACCTTTCAAAAATGAAGAATTGTGAGTATTAGAGCTATAAGAGGTCTCAAGCATTCATGGATGGATGGATGGATGGATGGATGGATGGATGGGTGGATGGATGGAAGGAAGGAATCATAGATCTTAGAATTAAAAAAAAAAAAAATACCTCAGTCTAGTCTGGCCTTGGGACAATCAAACCCTTCATACCTCTGTTTTTCAGATAAATCTCAGAGAGGTTAACTGATTTGCATAAGCCCATACTGCTGTTACATAGCCATGAGGCTTCTAGTCTCATGTGGCTTATATTACAGTTTGGAGTAAATAAAATGAAAAATGAAAAAAAAATCTCTTCCTTTTTATCAGTATAGTTCAGCCATAATACTAGTTATAATTTTTCTTTTCAATTGAGCGTGCAGAATTAAGTAAGAGGAAGGAGGCCTGTACACACACAGGTAGTCAGATGATCTGTCCCATTCTGCCTGATTTATTGATCTGGGATAATTAGCCAGTACCCTCCGCATCTATACTAGCTCAGTTGGAAGCATTAGCTCCAAGTCACTGCCAGAGAAAGAATATATCACACAGTGGTCCTTTCTTTCCATAGTCAGCAAACACTGATTGCATCTCTGCCACCTGCTAGACCCCCATGTGCCCAGAGAAGACACAGTCTCTAACTTTGAGGAGTTAAGAAACTAGAAGGGGAGGCATGCGGAACTTTCTTTCTTAAGTGACGCAGTCTGAGAGGTGCTGAAGTAAAGCTTTGATCCAGGAACTACTGAAATACGGAGGAATTTTCAGCAGACCCTGAGAGGAGGATTGAGAAGTGTCATAGAGTAAGTGCTGTTTGAGGGGGACTCAGAGGGATCAGGAAGAGGAGGACTCAGGCAGAGGGACTCAGGTAAACAGGAGCATGGGGGGTGGGGGTTAAAGTCCAGGATGTCCTTGGTAAGTACTGTGTGATTCGGTGAGGCTGACCTGGCAGGAGCAGAACTTAGAAGGTTGAGTTGCTCAGCAGAAGGTGAGATTTAAAACATACTTTGGTTCATAGCTTAGGGGATTCGGTTGTACTCACAGCTTGTAAGTTTGTTCTTTGTGTGCAATATAGCTTTGAAGCTGTGTAGTGTAAGGCTTTGGAGCAAAACAACGAAACTTGTAGATTTATTTTATTTTTTTTAGAGAGATGACTTATTTAGTGGGAGTGAACTGGAGGTAAAGACACCTGTTAAGTAGTTTAACATGATCATACTTTCTGGATGTTAGCGTTCCAGACTGAAGCGTCCTTTTGGGATTGGCTATTAAATGAAGGTTATCTCAGTGGTTTGATTCACAGGTCCCTGACCTTATTTTTTAAATTGCTAATTTCTGTCTTCTGGAGGTATAATCAGTGACAATATAAGGGCTCGGGAAAAAAATACAATAAGTCATACAACAGTCCCTTATATCGAGGTGGAATTTGTGTGAATTGTAATAAAATGTTATTGTCTCGGGTTATGACTGTTGTCCACTGGTTAGCAGCGATACTTAGAGACTTCAGGTTCTGGTGTGTTCTCTGCACTTGTGCATTGCAGTGCTGCACAGTGGAGCGGTAGGGCCGAGAGCAAAACAAAGCGGATTCAAAAATAACATATATTTGAGACACCTGGGTGGCTCAGTGGTTGAGCATCTGCCTGTGGCTCAGGTCTTGATCCCACATTGGGTTCCCTTCAGGGATCCTGCTTCTCCGTCTGCCTATGTCTCTGTGTCTCTCATGAATAAATAAAATAAAATCTTAGAAAAAAAACAAAAATGACATATTCAATGTCAATTTAATTCAACTTAAATATAAACCAAAATCTGATAAATTGCACTAAAGATAGCTGAAGCTTGCTTCTCCCCATGATTTACCTGCAAAGAATCCTAGCAAATTTCATGGAAATGGACGCCTTCAAGGAATATTCTTTGCACCAAAGCCTGGGGTAGGGAAGTAAGACCTAGGACTTGGAAGGGTCTCTTTAAGAAACACATTCCAGAGCTCTAAAGCTAACAAGCCATGAAACTCTGCCTTCTCAGTCTAGCTATAATTGCTCTTAGAATTAGACATAATGTGGATGTATTTTAGGAAGCGATATAAAATTCTCAGGGAGGTTAATACATTGTACCAACTTTAGTTCCTTATAGTGTTTGCTTTCTTGTGAAATAAGGATGTTAGAGAAGCAAAGTAGTACAGTAGACCCTTGAGCAACAGGGAGTTAGGGGCAGTGACTCCTGCTTGATCCAAAATCTGGGTATAACTTATGACTCCCCAAAAAACTTAACTACTAATAGCCTAATGTTAACTGGAAGCCTTACCAATAATATAAAGTCAATTAATGCATATTTTATATGGTATATGTGTGATATAGAGTATTCTTACAATAAAGCTAGAAAAAGGAAATGTTACTAAGAAAATCATAAGGAAAATACATTCACAGCATTGTATTTATTGAGAATATTGTGTATGTAAGTGGATCTGCACAGTTCAAACACATGTTCAAGGGCCAGTTGTACTGATTTTTTTTTTTAATGGTATGAGTTTTGGATTATGGGCAGTGGCTTTTGGAATGGTGTCTTGCTAACTGATTGCATTGTTAGTGTTGCTGACCTCACAGACCCCTCACTGGGATTAGCAGGACAGAGGGAGGTTTCTGTTTTCTCTCTGAAGGATTCTACCAACTGGCCACACATCATTGGCTTACAGTGAAGCCACTTACCCACTGTGCAGAAACACTTGGACAGAAGAGGGAGAGTTTCTCTCCCTAAGTCTGGATGTCAGGGTTAAGAGTATTTGTTGAAGGACCATGGAAAAAGAAAGTATCATATCATTTGCTTTATGGCTTAAACTCACATGATTCTATTGAATATATTAAATTTCACATAAGAAGAGCCTGCCATTCTTGTTAAAACATAAGTGACATGTGAAAGGTTTAAAATATTTACAGCAGCTACTTGTATTTAATATTTTAGAATATTCAGATTGTTTAAACGCCTTGAGCATTAGTGTATGCATCTACATGTGCACATCTTCCGTACTATAAATTTACATGTTTTGTGTGTTCTTAGGGAAGAAAATTCAAGTGTATGTGGTGATAGAAGTGAAGTTTAGAGCTCATTTGGTACATTTTTCTGTTAAGTTTAGAATCATAGTCGGAGAAGTAATAATGATTATTGTTCCGTATAAATTAATGATTTTAAACCCCTTTTATTTGGTATCTCATTTGAAGATTTGGTAGGGTAGTGGAGGAAATTTCTCCTTGTCTACAAATCCGATTCCCAGCAACACCACCATATGTAACATAGCCATAAGTCTGGAAATGAATGGAAACAGCCTCTGATTGAAAAAACAGATGTCACAGAGCCCATAGTTGAGCTTAACTTGAGGATGAAGCCATCCTCAAGCCATGTATCTAAGCTAAAGGACCAGATTAGAGCCCACTTGATTCATAGGCAATCATGAGATAGAACAGCTGGCAAGAGGAAATGTAATTGACAAGGTGACAAGGGTCTTCTGTTTGCTTTTGCATTAATCAACACAGCAGTATGTGCACATTCAGTGGAGAGACAAGTGCTAGGGACAAGACCTAGATACTCCAGTAGTTTTGAGTATCCTCAGTCTAGCAACTAGAATCTAGTCTAACACGTGCAGTAACCTTGGCATATTGGCGACATTATAGGTAATCGAGAAGAGGCCAAGTATCCTGGCTAAGAAAGCAGGAGAATGTGTAATCGTTTTTTTCTTTTAATATCTTTTTTATTATTATTATTTATTTATGATAGTCATACATAGAGAGAGAGAGAGAGAGAGAGAGGCAGAGACATAGGCAGAGGGAGAAGCAGGCTCCATGCACCGGGAGCCTGACGTGGGATTCGATCCCGGGTCTCCAGGATCACGCCCTGGGCCAAAGGCAGGCGCCAAACCGCTGCGCCACCCAGGGATCCCTCTTTTAATATCTTCTGTTGAAAATATTTTTTTTAATTTTTTTATTTATTTATGATAGTCACACACAGAGAGAGAGAGAGAGAGAGAGGCAGAGACACAGGCAGAGGGAGAAGCAGGCTCCATGCACCGGGAGCCCGATGTGGGATTCAATCCCGGGTCTCCAGGATCGCGCCCTGGGCCAAAGGCAGGCGCTAAACCGCTGCGCCACCCAGGGATCCCTGTTGAAAATATTTCATATGAAAATTACTTCTGCACTTAAATGTAATCTTCAGTTTCAAGGAAATTCACTCATGGATAATTTGCTTGCCCTAATTTAGACAATAAATAAATTAGGTTATTACAGAGCAAAAAGGAAATCAGTACTTCTCAGGTCTACAAACCAAGTAAAAATGTTTGCTGCAGTTTATTTTTAATATTTAAAAGGAGCACCTAGAGAGTGTTGGCATACATATTTGAATTATTCTTCCAAATCCTCGTAGCAAAAGTGGTGGAATGGAACCAAGTGCTTTTGACAATTTGCTAGGCTGTGTTTGATCCCAGTAGCCATTCTCAAAATATTAAGGTACATTTATCATTCCTTCAACAAACACATAACAACCAGCAGTTGCATACAGAATTGTCCATCACATCTAAAAGAGATACTATAGAATCATAGAATGTTATAGCTGGAGGAAAGAGATTCCCCCAGTCCAGTTCATCCTCTTGATGAGAAAACTGAAGTCCATCAGGGTAGATAACTTACCCACAATCATAGAACAACCAGGGCAAGAACCTAGTCCTCTTTTCTTTGTTCTTATAAGAATGCCACCTTCAAAGAGGGAAGATACTCAAGCAGAAACATACCCATGTAATACATTTTTGCACATGAAATAAAAGGAAAAATCACACTTTGGTTAGTATGTCCCAGCTAATGAGGACATGTGTCGTCTCTTGCCTCTCTGAATGGTCTCTTCATAGAAATTGGATTCTGTGAAAGAAGGAACCGTTGTGGCACTGAGAGGGGGGAAACAGAGGCCAACTGGCAAGATGGTACAGCAGGGCTGCTTTTGCTTTGCTCTAGACAGATGTGAAAGCATGCATGTTCCTAAGGAGTGAGAGAGGACAAGAATCCCTATTATTAGAAGACCTTCCATAAGGGGCCATCTAGGTGGCTCAGTTAGTTGAGTGTCCAGCTCTTGATTTTGGCTCAGGTCATGATCTTGGGGTCATGAGATCCCCACATGGGGCTCTGCGTATGGTGGGGAGTCTTCCTGAGATTCTCCCTCTCCCTCTGCTGCCCCACCACGCTGGTTGATTATATTCTTTCTCTCTCTCTCTCTCTCTCTCTCTCTCTCAAATAAATCTTTTGAAAAAAAGAAGAGGAAGACCTGCCTTAATATAGACTTCACAGACTAGTGGAAAGAACCCCGTGTTTAAAATTGGGAAATAGGGTTGTGGGCATAGGCTGCTTCGGCACTTACACAGAGTGTGTGACTGAACTTCACCGAACCATGGTTTCTCAATCTGCAAAATGGAAATTAATAGTAAACTACCTCGCATTGTTCTGAAGTTCAGGTGGAAGAAAAAAGTATATACAGAGTGTTTTAGTTTATATATATTTATATATATAATATAGATATACATATATGTATATACATATATATATAATTGGAAACATTCAAGTATTAGGTAAATTAATATTGTTAATATGGTTACATTTTGTGCCCGAGAGAACACTATTTCTTTAAGAATAAGGCTGTTTCAGAGAAGAATGAACCCTAGCAATTATGCAACTTCTGACTTCCCATTTCTTTATACCTCCAGGCCAGTGGTTTTTAGCTTTGACTGATGCTAATAGCTTATCCTCCTTTTCCTAGAACATGAATACCTGGGGATCATTACAGAGCTAAGCATCTAGGGCTGTTGCATTGCTCTGAGGCAGCTAAGGGGTGGCGGGTGTCTTGGGTGGGAAGGTGATCAGGTGCCTGTGCCTTTGGCTTTTGGAAACAAATGAGGAATCTTGGCACTGAAGAATTTAATGTTCACTGTGCCACTGTTGCAGTCCCTGATGTAAAGATAGTTTCCACCAAAGATTAGAGAATCAAAATTAATCACGATTCAGTAATTATAAACTATAGTAATTCGTGTAAAGTTGTTAATGGTGACAGTCACCACTTGTCCTCCTGATAAATGTTTATTGAACATTTTAAATGTCCTTCAATAAGCACTCTATGCAAGATCTCATTTGGCAATTACATGGGCTATTTACTGACAAGGAAATCGAGGCCCATTTAATTTTGCTATATGCGAGAAGCTCACTAATTTGTTTTTCCTTAGACAGAGCCTCAGGTGGTCCTCTTCTGAGGTTGTTGCCCTCTTGACATCAGGTAGAGTCAGGCTATTATTTTTCCAAAGAAAGGAGGAGTGGGGGCATCCCTGTAGAATCAGTTTAACAGGAAGGGCGAGCAGTAGAGGTTTGTAGCAAGACCGTACCAGTTCTATTCATTAATCCCAAATTGGCTTTGTGATGAGGACCCATTGAAGAAATTCATGAGAAGAAAATATCGTCTGCCTCTTTCAACATGACACCCTCAGCACCTTAAGAGAGCACCAAGCACATGTTCAGCACTCTTTCAATATTTGTTAAAGGAATGAATGACCCCCAGTTTTTATTTTAGCAGACAACTTCAACCTCTTCCTTTCCCTACATCTCCCACATTTTCTACTAAAACTGCTGCAATCAGTATAGCTACCCCATCAGAATTTAATTTTTCCCTCCTCTCCTCACCCAATTATGGATGTAGAGCTAATGAAGAGGCAAGTACTTCAAGAGCCACCAACAAGAATTGAAGAGACAGAGTAACTGTCATTAACCAGCAGGGTTGATGTTCGAAGTCATTTAGACACAGACCTATTTAGGGTGACATCAAGGAGTCAGTTCATATTCTGAAAGAAAGGCACTCTCAGCATTCTGTATTTTCCTCTCTTCATTTTTTACATGGTTTCAGACCTCAAGTCATCTCAAGATTTTCTGGGACAGTTGTTCCAAAGAGAATCTCAAGATTCCAGTAGAAAATTTTAGCTTCTTGCCCTGATTATGAGCTCAACATTTAGATTTGTTCATGCAGATCAAGATTGTGTACTTTCTAGAATTACAAAGACTGTTGACCTATGCAGTTGAGATTTTGCATTTTGCCTGTGCATTTTTCCCCTGTTTCAGGGAGTCTTTTCTAAGTGTTTCATTTAGTCCATTGTAAATCATGGTACGGCTAAATATAATAAATACAATACAGTAATTATGGGCCATCCTTTGCCTTTCCTTGGATTCCTTTAATGTCTGTACATGTGAGATTATTAACAGAATTAGATATTATTTTACAGTAGAGTTCCAGCTGTCCAAGTTCTAAATAACAGCTATGACTAACCCCATGAGGGAAGATTCCTAACAATTTTCCGTGTTTTCTGTGTTAGTGACAGGTTTCATGCATACACTCCGCTATTAAAGCATTAGACTTTCTTTGATTTCTTAATCATTAACAACTTTAGCTTTGATTGCCCATGGAGCTGCAAGCTGTTAAAATTATCATTTGCCTCTTACTAATTTGGAAACCAAGAGCTGTTTCTTCATTTGATGAAGCACAGGTCTTTCTCAGAGCATTGTACAACTGAGGGACACTAAGAATCTAGTGTAAGATTTCAAACATTGATTCTGCAAAAGAAATGGGATGAAGAGAGAAAATACTCTTAAATACTTAAAGAGTTCAGTTTGCTTAAAGGATTCAACAAAGAATTTTTTTCAACAGAAAATGTCTCTGGTTTTTATGGTCTAATGTTTAAATGGTACCTTATGAGGAGTGCAAAGAGGCAGGAAGTCTGAGAACTGGGTTTCCGTTATAAAAGGTCAGTTGAAATTCAACCAGGCTTCACATAATGTTGATGCTCCAGTAAGTCAATAGAATGTAAAAAAAAAAAAAATCCTGGAAAAATTTTGTTTATACACAGCCTTTTCGAAACCATGCCCCTGCAGTGCTTTCCCCATAGTAAATACTCAATAAGAATGTTTGTTAAATTAATGTGATACATGTTACCATCAATTGGTGACATAAAATGAAGTGTGTTACCTAGAGCATTCATTTATTCCTTTATTATCCACTCAGTGATATTTCTTTATATTCCAAATGTAGTTTCTTGGGCACAAATTGAGAATTGAGCACTTAGTTTATAAAAAAGGACTTTTCTATGACATGAACATTGGGCTGAAGGAAGTTACATTGGGCCAAGAGTCTCCTGTGGTTCTGTGCAAGCTCCCCAAAGAAATATCTGGGAGGCTCGTTAAGGTTGTCAATTGCTGAGTCCCATTTTAGAGATTTTGCTGGGTAGATCTAGGCTGAGCCTAGCATTTGAGCTTTTTGAAAAGCTACCCAGGTACTGATACACATTTGGGTTTCAGGACCTAATGTCTGATGATATCATCTGTAACTGTTCCTTCTAGGAAGAATCACTTACCACAGATATTGTTCAGCCTATTTGTAATGTGGCTCTTCTTGACTTCCTATTAAACTTTCTCCTCAGAGTTGGGTCTTCACAGTTCTGAGGAGATGGTAGTGATAGAATGTTTTCCTTAGACGAATCATCAGGAAAATGAACATCTAGCTTTCCTCTGTCTGGTGTTTCTGATTTTCTAGAGATTCTGTTGAAGGGCCAGTCCCCTGTCAAGCAAGGCACTGAGTATTGCCATTAAGTGACTTATGACTTAAGACAAAACAGGAAAAGCAAAAATCAACATTCCCAAGGAGCTCTCTCAGACTTAGAGGTTCACAGGAATACTCCTCTTGTCTCTGAGCCAGATTCTTGCCCGTCCTGAAATCATTATGGCCCACACTGCTCTCAGACTTGTCTGAGGAGATTCAACAAAAAGTTCTGGTCTATAGAGGTCCTACTGGCAAGGCAACCAAACGGTATCTGTTCGATCCACTGTTAACCTTGCTACTCTTATGGTTGGAATAAATCCACTCATTTCCCACTCTTACTATACTTCTTCCCCCCCCCCCCGCCCCCCCGCCTTTACCTTTACCTTTCCTGTATAGGATCGGTTCTTGAGTACCGACTGACCTGCCCGGTTTCTGCAGAATTTACCAACTTCCTTTTTATCTACAAGCTAATCTTGATGTATTTTCCATCTCCTGTATAATATAGTGTACTTCTAATCAGTGCTTCCCACTCAATATCATTATTATGAAGCATAATCATACATTAATTATAATGTGTTCTGATTTTGAGTGCTTATTAAAAATATCATATTTCTTTCCCTTAGGAATTTCCTCTGTCTCCATCTTTCTGAGGAAGCAGATAATTTTGCTTGTGGGCTACAGGCTTGATGAGTACTGTGTGCAAGTAGATTGTGACACACCATCTGTCCTCTGAAAACTTACACTCTAAAAGGAATACACATCATTTCCTTCTATGGTTAAATTTGACCTCGACATTTGTGCTTAGGAAGCATGCATGGTACCCTAGATGCTGTGCAGGACAAGGGAAGCTTGATAAAGCACAGCTGGGCAAAGTCTCAAAATTACTCTTGAATCCCATATTAAAATTTAATAGAATTGAAATTAGTAGGTAATACTTCCATTTTCCCTTCTGCAATGTAAAAAATTCAAATCCTTTTAACCATTTCTGTTTATTAACTCCATGGATCCCAAACTTCATTAAATTAAGTAGAGAAACACGTTTAAAGAGTTTTAGCTTATTCTATTAGTGGTATAAAGTTTCATACCTGAAAAAGGGGGATTAAAATCAAATGAAGCTTTGAATGGATTGATGAGGAACTTCCCCAAGGATGAAATCATTCAAGTCTCCCAGAATAGAATGGTTGGCAACTGCTTCCCCACATGAGTACTCAAAGTCCTTGCCCATCTTTTTCACCTCTCTAGGATGATTTTTTAAGGAGGGAAAAAATAATAATAATTCAGTTTTTCATAAATGGCACTTCCAGCACATTATAGTACTAACCTTTCTGTCATCACTTGGTATGGCTCCTACGAAAAGGCACTTTGAGATTTTTTTTTCCATTAACTAAAAAAAAAATAGATTTGAATTGTTCGGTGTCATTAGAAAATAACAATTCACATTTGAGTGGCACAGGGCCATGATGAAGATGATAACACAGATGAAGTGTGTTGCCCTCTTTTTCTACCTTGTTCACCTTTTGACTTTACATTTGCTTTTCGTAGTTCTCTGTGAGATACTGTCACAGAAGAAATGAATGTAAATGTCATGCTGAGGGACTACAATTTTTCCTGCAAGTTTTGTTTATCTAAGTTCTAATGAATAACATTCAAGATTGAGTCATTTCCTAATGCAACCCGACCATTAGTTTGCATGATGTCTCATCAGGTCCATTCATCTCATATTTGTCATCAGAGTGCAGGTGCCTTTAGGTACACCCTGTTCATGTACCAGGGACACTGTTATTTACAGTAATTTCATATCAGTGATCCAGTTGACTTATGATATTAATGTTAGAGTTGTGTCTGGGTGGAGAGAATATTAGATGGTTTTGTTTATAAATATAATTAGAAATGGAGAAAAATGGGAGAATAAACAAAGTGAATGCTATCTGTAGGTACTAAGCTTATGGTAGATTTTAATCTTTTCTTATGTTCTTCTGATTTTTTTCCCTAAATTTCTAACATGAAGTAAATGAAACCTTAGAAGAAATTATAGCTGTTTATTTCTTATTTTTGTATTCGCTCATCTTAGGAGACTTGCCCAAGCTTTTGTTCACGTGTGCTGTTTCTCTTCCCAGCGGCCTTCCCTTCTCATCCATGCTGCTGGAGCCTGTTCTTTCTGTCTTAGTGGGAGAGTTCATGAGTTTGTATAACTAGGACCAAAAGATAAATGCATGCCTGGAGCTGACTTTGATTCTTTTTATTTTTTAAATTTGGTAAACCTAGGTTTGTAGGTGGATTCTTGCATGTATTTTGCTGTGAGCTGATGTGTACAGTCTTTGTATTTGCAGACGAGGGTAGGGGTCAATGGAGATGATTGTGTTGAGATGCATAGGAGGCTTTAGGAATTATGAAAAAGAGTATGGTAGTTTCTGGCCTTATCCTGGATGAGAGATATTAATTCACTGAAAGCCATTCATTAATTCTCAGGCCCCAGCTCCATGATAGTTACTTCAGATTAAGGTCCCAGTGTATTTCAGATATTTCCTCTTGATCCATTGGCCCATTAAAAGTTATGTTCACACTGCATGTAATCACAGGCATCTTTACCACCTCTGTCTGAAGAAATGCCTAACTCTTGTTCTTAGACAAATTTCTGAATTTTCAAAAACTGGCCCCCTTCCCAAGTCCCTCCTCCCTTTTGCTTTTCACAACTGAAAAGAATTCTTCATCCTAACTTTATGAGACTGTCAGAAAGAAACAATCCTCCAGCTATGATGAGACATTAAAGAAAGGAGAGCAAAATCGAATGCCTTGGGAGTTTTGTATAGTGCAAAAAAACAAGGAATAATTTGATTTATTTGTTTTCTCCCATCTAAAATTTTTAGGTACAAGCCTATGCAGAAAGTGGATGGGGTTGCAGATGGTTTCACAGGAAGTGGTCAGCAGACTGGCACATCTGTTGAACAAACTGTAATAGCCCAAAGTCAACATCATCAACAGTTTTTAGGTATGTTAAGGTGTATAAAACATTGTATAGTTGTATAGTTGCTACTAAGATGTTGAAAACCAGAGCACAATAGTGTTTTCTCCAAGCACTGTGTTTATCATGAATGCTAACTACACAGAAAGATGTGTGTGTGTGTGTGTGTGTGTGTGTGCTGCAACTCTGCATATCGTAATAATTCTAGATGATTTCTACTTTTTCCCTGTTCACTAGAGCTTCTCAAAAAAACCTCAAGCTGTGTAGGACTTCTAAATGCATGTGAATTAAAGACTCATAGCTGTGAAGTTGTTGTGCAGAATTTGTATTAACTGGGCTTTTGTGATCAAAGTTGCATCTTGTTTTCTTTCAGTAGTTAACTCCAAGTGCCAAGGAGAATTCTCATTTCCTGGGTACAAAATTGCAAATGTGTAGTCTCAGGTTAGGAAAAAAAAAAAATGTCATCAACTTTTCAGAAGACAGTTATTCTTTTAAGTTGATCACAATATATCCTATTTCTGTAATTTTGTCGATGCTATACATGTTGCTTGTTATTTAAAGAGCTAGGAAGTGAAGCTTGAACAATCTGCCTATTCCTGTCATAGCTACAGGTGCAAAACATGGCACTCTAATCCACAACTCTTCTAGAAATGAGTATGCATAGCTTCCTTACAACAGATCAAGATAAACACAAGCTACCAAAGAATGCGCGTGTGTATGTATTTTGTGTGTGCATGTGTTTGTCGGTGTGCGCTTTCTGACAAACAGCTAAAAAGGACTCTCAAGTCAGAATAGCTGCTGAAGTTGAAAACATTCTGGCAACATTTCCCAAACTGGAGTCCTTGTGTGTACTCTTTAGAGTCTTGAGCTGTCAACAAGAGTTGTTAGGTTGTTTTTTTTTTTTTTTTAATTTTCTGTTTTTACTTCTATTAGAATCTGTAAAGAAATAATAAAAGCCTGTTCTGGATTATCTAGAAGAGGAGACCAAATACTGTCCTGCAATTTTAGTTTACATGTTTATATTTGAATTCATGATGAAGTAGGCATCAAAGTGTATTGTGTTCATTGTCCAGAGCTAGCTAGTGAGAAAAGAACAGGGAGAGACTTACTATGTAAATTACATAAATTATGTAATTCATCCCAAGCTCTGTGTAGTGGAAAGTTCCACAGCTCATTTGAATATAGAAGAGTAATGGTAGAACCAGCCACCACAAAATACCTGTTGGTCTAGGTCTGTCAAACCCAAAAGATCTGGGCCATGGCACTTAATACCATATTCATGTTGCAAGAGGTAATTTAGTTATAGGGCACCGGCATCATCCATCATATCAAAATAACGTTTAGTTTAATGTGATTTTTGTAGTTTTATTTGGGCTCATTCCATAGCTTTTTTGGTTTATGATGATACAAGGTGCATGAGCATCATGAGTTTAAAGCTAAGGTTTCTTTTTTTTATATATTCTTAAGTAACATAATAATGAAATTAGCATAATTGATACTGGCCAGCTCGAGGTACCTTTCTTTTAATAGGGGCCCTCCGTTGGGAGACACGGTGGTATATTATTTCTAGTATTAATCATAGTGAAAATTTAGTTCCTCCATGGTTTTCAAGTTCTTCCTCTATTCTTTTGTACTGATGATGTTGCTATATTTTGTTTGAAAAACACTATGAAAAGTTCTTAATTGTTGGACCTCTGGTCTTCACATTCCCTTCCCCCTACCTTTTTTTAGTCTATTTAAAATTTCCCCTTATTAATCTGTAATTGGCACAATCCACAATAGTTTTTTTTTCTGTTGTGTTGTCATGGCAACAGATGCATCTCGAGCACTTCCAGAGTTTGGAGAAGTTGAAATCTCTTCTCTGCCAGATGGTACTACCTTTGAGGATATCAAGTCACTGCAGAGTCTTTATCGAGAGCACTGTGAGGTAAGTTTTTTCAAACACAGTAGGAATGCACGCTAAGTTTTGCCAGACAACTTGCTAAAAACAAAATAATCCAGCTAATTCCTAGAGGACAGGAGAAGTTAGTTCATATATATCTTTGAACACTGAGAAGTTCATCTTTCTTCTTGTCTGAAGAAATGAGGGTTGTGGGAAAGGGAGAATAAATTGCACTGTCCATCTTCTTAGCCTATCCTGATCCACATCCTTTGACACAGCAATTCCCCTTCTAGGTACCTACCCTAGAAAATATGTAATATGGGTGGAGACATTATATGTGTACAAGGAAAGTTGCTACATTATTGTTTTTAGTGCGAAAGATTGGTTATAGTTTCAACATCTAAAAGGGAACCGAATAAATAAAACATGGTACAGGGACGCCTGGGTGGCTCCGTGGTTGAGCCTCTGCCTTCAGCTCGGGTCATGATCCCAGGGTCCTGGGGTCTGACATCAGGGAGCCTGCTTCCCCCTCTACCTGTGTCTCTGTGTCTCTCATGAATAAATAAATAAAATCTTTTTTTAAAAAAAAGATACAGTCTCTAGAGTAGAATACTATGCAGCCATTAAAACAAACAGACCCTTCTAAATGTCCTGATGTAGACTAAGTTCCGGGATTTATTTTTGAGGGAAAAGCAAGATATAAAACAGGCATATATAGTATAGTATCATTTGAGTGAAAAACAACATGTATACAAATCTCTCCAGCAGAAAGAACAAAATGTTAATGTCTTAATGGTTGCCTTTGTGAAGGAAACTGAGTGACTGGGAGTTGGGGGAAGAGCCCCTAATTTTTCAAAATCCCTTTTGACCTTTTGAATTTTATACCATAATTGTGTATTTCTATCAAAAATATTTTCTGGAGGCATGCCTGGCTGGCTCAGGAGAGCATGCAGCTTTTAACCTCGACCCCACACTGGGTGTAGAAATTACTTAAATAAATAAATAAACTTTAAAAAAAAAAAGGAAAAAGATACTATTTAGAAATGTTTAATGAAGGATTTTAGATGTTCCTTCCAGGGATTATTGTGGGGCTAGTTTTGTTTTGTTTTTGTGGTTATTAAAGATTCTCTTGGTATTATTCCATCTCTGCTTCTACTCCTTTCCTGAGGATTCCCCACCAGAACTGGCTCATTGTCTCCAGGAGGTGAACTCCCTCAGAGCCAGCGTTTTAATATACCTGCAGCTCACCTGGTAGAAAGGCTAACAGACTGAAATAAGAATTATTTTAAGTGCCTCTCCTTTTGAAAGAGGAATACTGTTTAGAATTTAAGTAGCTTTATTCCAGGGCTATTTGTGATCTGCTTAGGAGTAAAAGATATTCCTTTGGGTTTCATGGGCAGTCGTCCTGACTGCTGACAATGCAGTATGCAGTGAGAAGTCTCAGCTCATAGCATTCACAGATTTTTTTTTCCCACTCCAGAAATACAAACTGCTTGAGTGAATCCGAGTGCTTGTCAAGGGTGCTGGATTATTAACAACCAAGGGCGAGTTCTCTCTCTATTAACAAACCATGTGCCAAAAGTGTTTTTCAACATGTCCTGCCAATTTGTTCCCAGAATTTCTTGGAATGTTGAAAGACACTTAATATTCATCTCTCTTGGACTACTGCACTTCTCCCAACATTAGAGGGTTTCTGGATGAGCCTTATGTACCTAGGAAAAAAAGTCTTTCTTTGTACATGAATATCATGTATATTCAATAAAGATTTATATAAAGATTCTCTAAGCAGTTTCTCATTTCTCTGTGCTCAGGTGCATCTTGCTTTAAGCAAGCCAACCTACAGAAACAAAATTTGGGTTAAGTTTCTTTTGTTTGTTCAAAATATAAATTGGAGCATGATTATTTATATTACTGAAGAATGTACAGTAAGCTCATTCTAAGTAGAAAACACCAGTAAGACGAAAGATGAAATTATCTTTTGGATTACAAAAATTTCATTAACATACCAACATTCAGGAATAGTCTATATGAAGAGGTATGGACACGTATGGTAATCAGTATATGTGGGAAACGGCAGTCCCTAGAATGATCCCCACTTATTTCAGTTACCGGCATTCATGCCGTCGCTTGTGAGGCACAAGCAGCATATATGAAATAAGAAGAATCCTAATTATTTCTTCATGCTGAACCTCCAAACTTTTGAAGTACAGGTGTTCAGTCCCATATCCCATCCTGTAAATAGCCACTTGCCCTAAGCCAGTACAATAAGGATTATTTAAAAATACATTTGCCTATATATTTTAGTCTGAACATATTTGAAAGTAGGTGGACAAATGGTAAAATGTTTTATTCATTTGTAGAAATGTCTCAAGTGAGGCTGATGTGAATGTCCTTTTCAAAGCAATTATTTGAGATTACTTAATTTGGAGAGATACTGAATTTAAGATGCACTGAATTCTTCCCTTGCCTAATCTTTCTCGTATTCCATATAGTTAATGTTTTTAAGGAAGATTAATATACCTTTTTTTGCCTGTTTTTGGAATTCTCATAATTTGCTTATCAAAGCTATTTCCTAAGTAACACTAGTTTTTTTTATGGAAGGTACAAGTATAATTTTCTTGTTATAAGAAAAGTTGCTGCAACAGTAATTGGTTTTATTTTTAAAAAAGCTTAGCATTCTTATAGCAATCTCACAGATAGCGATATGTAGGTATTATATATGGTATTAGTAGTTTTTATTAATAGATAGCTCTTGGAATGTGCTGAAGGTACAACTGAGAAAGCAGTATAATAATTTGCCTCAGGGTGCCTGGGTAGTGCAGTTGATTGAGTGTCTGACTCTTGGTTTCAGCTTAGGTCATCATCTGGGATCGTAAGCTTGAACCCTCTGTCCAGCTCCATGGTCAGCACGGAATGGAGTCTGCTAAAGTTTCTCTCTCCCCCTCTCTCTGTCCCTTCCTGCACTCACTCACTCATGTTCTCTCTCTCTCTCTCTCCCTCTCTCTCTCTCTCTCTCTCAAAATAAATACATCTTGAAAAAAATAGTAGTTTGCCCCTTTGAAAACATTTCTGCCTGGGAGGAGGGCCATCTATCTGCCTTTTACCTTCCAGGCTTACACTTGCATCTTTATTGTTCCTAATAATCAAAGAGTGAGGAGTGTGTTAATTAACATGCCCCCAAACAGATTTTCCTTAGTGTTTGAATTTGTCTCAGAGTGTGCTTCTATAGAACATCAGTTATTCTCCGTATCATACAGAGGGCCACAGATTTATATGGGTGGCACAGACTCTAGAATTATGAAGTTACAGTTTCCTCCTTTTGCCTTAACTACCCACATTGAGTCTCTCGATTGCCCCCTGTTGTCTCCTTGCTTCTAGGAACTTTGTAGATCTAGATGGGGCTGCTTTACCTGGGCTCATTCTCAGTGCTCATGACATCAAACACATTATGGTGATGACTTCTGTCTTTTATGCTCAGAATAATCACAGAGTCACATGTTCTTTGCACAAACAAGTTATTCTTTGGTTTTTTGACTGCTTTTATCTGAAGGCGAATTTATAAACTAATTGCGATGGCTGGGTGAAATTAAATATGATCATCAAAATTTAATGAAGGGGGCAAATTTTAGCATCATCAAAAAATAAAATGTCTTTGATGCAGCTGGGAAATGGTTCTGAGAGGTAAAATGAAGCAGAAGAAGGAGATGAGGGCCCTGCCCCCAAGGTTAGAAGAAGGGGGAGTCCTAAAGCTGCTCTCTGAAGGGAATGAGCAGAGGTGGGATGGAAGTGAAAGCATGGCTTGACCAAAGAGGTGCCCTTTTCCTGCCCAGACAGGTGGCTGTCTTCTGAAGGCCAGCCTCATTGAGTTCCTCCCCCAGCCTCTGGTGGCCTGGGGACACTCTAGAATCATGGTCAGTGGCCCTGGGACAGGGTCATTTAGCCTTGACTCTGCCACATGCAGGCAGGCAGCCTCACACCCTTCCCTTCTGCCCTCTTTGATGGCCATTGGCACCCCTGGGCCACTGGGGACTGTGTCCCTTTGGGTCTAAGAATGGGAAGTATGGTAGCAGCGTGGTGGCAGAAGGAAGCAGCGTGTGAAGGAATGGCAGCAGAGTAAGAGAAGACAATGGAGAGGAAGGGACGTAAGTGAGAAAAAAGAGAGGTTAACACAAGGACATGTGGCCGTGATGGGAGGGATACACATCATCCCATTCATCTTTCCAGAGTTACGTGCTCCCTGCCTAAGCTCTTCAGTCCACCTGCTTCCATTGGCAAAATTCACTCCAGTTTCACCATATAGCTTGGGCATCCTGATGCGTCCTTGCCGTTTCCATCCCAATGCGGAATGCACCCCTCACCCGTGCCTGTAGGAAGCATCGTCAGGTGAAGCCGATAACCGTTCTGTTTTGTAGGCAATATTGGACGTTGTTGTGAATCTTCAGTTTAGCCTGATAGAAAAACTGTGGCAAACTTTCTGGCGCTATTCTCCTTCTACTCCAACTGACGGCACTACCATCACTGAATCAAGGTCAGAATCAATATGCTTTTCCAATTCATTTCCATGGCTGAGTAGATGTCACAGCTAATAAATTAGAGATGTGTATACCAGTTGTGAACCTGACCTGATAACATTAAATGAATAGATTGAAATGAACCACAAACCGGCCTCTGGAGGTTTCAGCGTGTGTGTGTTGTAGTCCCATTTTTATTGATTTGGGGGACTGTGGTAGAGCTATTTCATCCTCATGGAATGAGTATCATATGTGCCTTTCATACCGTCAGAAAGTATTAACGTGCATAGGCAGCTCTGGGGGAGTGTTATATATATATCCAGCCGTATGGCACCAGTGCATTGGTGGTATCGTTCTAACCTCAGTGATATTTGATAAACTAAAACTATTTTTAAAGTCCATTTTCTTTTTTATCCTCATTTGCCATCTATTCATTTGCTACATTTATTCACACCAGCAATCTGAGTGAAATAGAAAGTCGACTTCCGAAAGCAAAGCTGATAACTCTGTGCAAACATGAGTCTATCCTGAAATGGATGTGTAACTGTGACCATGGGATGTACCAGGCTTTGGTGGAGATTCTCATCCCCGACGTGCTTAGACCTATTCCTAGTAAGTTAAATGCAGACAAGTACGGATGCTTTTGTTCTCATACGTTCCACCCGAGAAGTTTGGGAAAGTGACATTGCAATCCAGGGTGATTCTCATCTCATTTAGATTTGCCAAACAAAATAGAACAAAACATGCTTTTGTTCTCATATGTTCCACCCGAGAAATTTGGGAAAGTGACGTTGCAATCCAGGGTGATTCTCATCTCATTTAGATTTGCCAAACAAAATAGAACAAGACATGCAACACAAGAGCATTGCATGAGAGTAGCCTAGAGCAGAACTGTAGTGGACAGGGGCAAAAAAAAGGATCTGTTCTCCAATCATTCATTTTCTTTTCGATAGAAAAGACAACCTATAGGTGTGACAGCCCCAGTGACTAATTGCGAGAACACTCCCAGGCCAGGCAGCCTTGTATAGATTATTCTACCAAAGGACACAGTTTCCTTCATAAAGCCAAAAGTTTTTGAAATCTGTAATTGCGAGACCAGCCTCTTTCATGGTTGCTTTTGATTTGAAATGAATTTATCTTGGTTTCCACTAAAGTTGAATTCCTGTATAAAAGCATTTACTTTGTCACCTCCATCATGTTGAGAACTACAAATGCAGTTTCCATTAACAGTAATGGTTAACTGGCATTGTGAGCATAAAATCTCTATATGTATAACTAGACGAGTGTTATATTCCCACCATGAAACAATATAGGAATTACATAGATAACTTAGATGACTTTTTTTTCGGTGATGGTGTTTATTAAACTATCTTGTAGCCAACAAAGCTATTTTCTGCAAGTGTCAATATAAATGCTACTATGGATACTTGTGTCAGAGGCAGTTGAAAGGATTTTATGCCAACATCTTTATGAGCACATACTCATGACCTTAACTTTTAAAGAAATGGGACAGAATTTCCACTCTGCAGTGACATTAATAAGATGAAAGCAGTCTTGTAGCTTGTGAAATTGCCAGCCACGTACTTAAAGTACCCTGTTCACAGGTGATTTATGTTAAATCATAACAAAATATTAAGCAGGGATTTAGTAAAAGAAAAGGTGAAGATACCAGTGTTTGTATGTTTATACTTTCTTTTTCTAAATATGATAAACAACAGTGGAAGATACAAGTGCTTTCATATGTTTCCCACCATCTTGAAATAGAGGCTTAGACGCTCATTTACATATAATATCAATGAACACACATAAATTTATCTAGAAATGAGTTTTAAAAAAAGAATTCCAACTGTCACTGTCTCACATTTTTATAAATTGCTAATATTTTCCACTTTATCTATACCAGGTTTCCTGACTGTCGATTGATTAAAAGTGATGTTGTCATGGAAAGTTTCCATGTGTAAATTCTCTACCAATTTATGTTCCAGAATCTCGATTTTCCTTGTTTTTGCCTTGCTCCCTGTGCTCTGAGTAATAATCTCTAGAGATGTTTAAGAGAAGTTGCATAGGGTTGGCTCATTAACCTGTGACATCTTACCCCCCAAGTACCATTTCTTTCATGAGATACAAGAAGAGATATCAGTGGGCTCTTTCTTGTTTGAGGCAAATCAACAGCATCAATATTCATTAAACAACTCTGAAGTCTTTTGCTTTGTCAGGACTTGTGAAGTCAACATTTCCCTAACCTAAATCACGTATCAATTTTAGCTGAATATCAGCCTCATAATTTTAAGTACACAATACACTTGATTTTTGTTTTTGTTTTTGCAAATTTTGCTTTGAAAGCCAATTTATTCTGTCAAGAAGTCTGTCTCTACGTTTAGCAGACAACTCAAATTCAGGAATTTTCAGATGACCGTAGTTTTATAGTTTCTATGAAATTACAAGGGATATTAATGTGTTCCCCTACAAAGTACATTTGGAAATGTAATTCTGATTCTATAACAAGACTTAACAAAACAAAGCTTAATATACAGCTCAAATAGCTATCCTCTGATCGTGTGCGTTTTAATATTAATCACAAGCAGGTTGAGACAAGTTATCTTTGGAATGGTTTTAAATTTTAAGCCATCCATTCATGAGGAAAAGTTGTCAGAGTCAATCTGTACAATTTGATCTGACATGAATCCCTATAGAGAGAACAAACTTAATTTTATTTTTAAAAATTATATTTTCCTGGCTACTAGAACTTCACTCTACCATTTACTGTCCAGATGGGATTCCTTTTTATAGCCAAAAAAAAAAAAAAAGTCTGCATATCACACTAATTTGAAGTCAGCTTGAAGCTACTATATTCTAAAATACATTTATCTGAAAACGAAAACTGTTAAGTGTAAGAATTGTATAAGAACTCAACTGGTAACACTTATGTACAATTATGAGTACATGGCAAGGTGGTCCCAAATGTCATTTAGTACAAGACAGTAAAAACTCTCAGTCATTTGATGTACAGAACATCTTTTTATCTTGTAATCTTCCTAGTATCAACTTTGCCTAGATAAAACGAGACCCATACTAAATATTTTTTAAAGTAATTTTTCTTAGTTCTTGTTTTTTTAATGCAGATCAAATTATTATTATATATTAAGAGTAGAAAACCTGCCAAATATAGATAGCCAAGATGAATCTTGAACAGAATTTTCCTGAGTTTCAAAAAGGGTCGTTAAATTTTTTTTTACTCTTTTTCATTTCCATTCATGCCTGCCCTCCATGGTTCTAAGTACATAAGACAGCAGAAAAATATTTTTCTTTCTTTTTTCTTTTTGGCTTAAGTGGGAAGCTTCGGAAATTTCACAAGATTAGTTCGCAAGAAATTTCCAACTCAGTGTTTCCAGTAGATGATTGTCATGGTTAAGAGTCGATACTTCTTGAGTAGTTCTCCTAATCAAAATTTAGTCATTTCATCCTCTCTTCTGTCATTTGATCAGTTAAAGAAATGATTTTAAAAAACAGTTGTTTTTATGATTGGGTTAGTAAAATCTGTATCTTTCGCAAGCAACTTGAGCAGGCTAATTATTTCTAACCCTGCTTTACCAAACATAATAGAGAAGCATGCCAGACTCATTTGAGCACAGGAAGAAAAACCAAGAAATTTAATCCCAGCATCAATATTAATATTCTTGGGAGCTTGGGAGAAAAAGGTTACTTCCGTGTTTCTTATAGGAGAGTCCAAATTATAATGCCTGCCACATTAAAGGGAACCCACAGAGCTTAATTTCACGTTGTGGGTTTTTCAAACACTTATCTATTTAAAAGGTCTGAAACTGCTCCCTACACTGTGGAGCTTTGGAAACAGATGAAGTAAAATACTATTGACTGAATTACTTGTTGAAGAAGCGGAGAGTTCTGTTTTTATTATAAAGCAGTCTCAGGAAGCAGATCCCTTCTTGTAAAATAGTTGTAGTCATTCCTGATAACATGATCCTTCCAGTCTTTTTATGACCACCATAAAAGCTACTCTCGTGGGACCCAGTCCTCTTTCAGGTCTTAACAGATAGGTGCAGAATATGGAATGGTCTATTTTAGGAATATCTTAAGAATAGTGGTCTCTGGGACAGCAGTTTTATCACACTGATATTTTATCTCTACCTAGCAAGTGAAACGGAGAATTTCAAGTCAGACAATTTTAACTTTTACTTTACTTTTCAACAAGTGGAAGAGATAACTATTCTAATTAATACGTTCTAGCATGAATATATGTGTAGAGAAAGGGAGAAAGCTTTGCATTGTTTTCTTTTTAACTAAAGAAAGAAAAATAGATTAAGAGCTTGAAAAATCAAGATGAAGAATTTATAAAGAAAATACATAAAGCATAAAGCTGCTAATGAGAAGAGTGTTTTGGTCTAAGGCAGAGAATTCCATAAGTATATTCACAACTGGTATATGTTACTATAAGCAAAAATGTTTGAGTGTTTTCATTTCCCAACGAACTGTCCTAAATATCTGGGAACAAAAGAGCTTTAAAAGAAAAAAAAAAAAAAAGCCCAAAATATACTTCTTGGATGCTTTCAAAGTTAGGAATTATGCTAAAAAAAGTCTCATCAATGAGGACAGTGCTATTCTGTGCTATTTCAGATGTTATGTACACATGTTTTCTCTTCTCCTGGAATAAAGATTAATGTTCTTTGGTGTCTTTTTCGTTCTGCTTTTATTCTTCAACATTTAGGTGCCTTGACCCAAGCCATTCGAAATTTTGCAAAAAGCCTTGAAGGTTGGCTTTCCAATGCCATGAACAATATCCCACAGAGAATGATACAAACCAAGGTAAGTTCATATGTGTTTGCTTTTACTTCTGTGTTTAGAAATCTGTTCTGAGCTGTGAATTTTATATCAGTCCTATCAAATGTTATCATCTACAAGGTTGATACTGGAATGTATTAAACTTTTCAGACTGGTTTTTTGTTTGTGCTTTATAACCATGTAATCAAGAACCCGCACAAGAGGTGGTATTTGATAATGCTCCTTTCGAAGAAACTAGAGGAACATTTTAAGTGGCGTGTATTTCCAAGGCCTTTCCCAAAGTATGTTTTTCAAATTGCTTCATCACAAAAATTAAAAAGAATAGCCTAGAATGTTCAAGTAGTTTCCACTTGAGGGAGTTTTAGAGTTTTGAAGTCCTCAACTATACTCATTATATTGTGAAACGTTTATGTAAATTAATATTCTTTTGATTTTCAGGATTTTTTTAACACTAGAGAATGCTTTTGTGAATCAAGGTATCATTTCTTAAAGTAAGCAATTATCTTATAATTGATCAGTGTTTATCAGGAATGTGGATTATTCAGCTATAGATATGAACTGTGCTCTCTACCCCTTGCTCACCTTGTTACTTTAGGTTAATTGTGAACATATCCTATAGCAAGATTGGACTGATTCTGTCTGAAGTTTGCACCAAAAATTATATTCCTGGCTTTTTCTCAATGACTCTATCCACTTCATCCATACACCCATTGTCTTTTCAATTTGGGGATATAGTTAATAGGTTGAAGTTCATGTAGCTGACAAGTCTCTTTGGGAACATAAGTAGCTCCCAGTTCCTTCTGCTTTGACCTAAGGTTTGCAATACGACTTCCTAAAACATACGGGAATAAACAAACAAAAAACATGCAGAAGGAATATTTCACCTTAGATTGCTGCTCTAGAGCTATGTGGCCAAAACTGTGAGGATAGCCACAGGGGCTATTTAATTTGAATTTGAAATTTAAATTAAATTAAAATTTTAGTTCTTCAGCCACACGAGCTAGCTGTGTTTCAAGTGTTCCATAACTCCAAGCGGCCAGTGGCTACCATATTTGGCAGCATGTATATAGAGCATTTCCATCATTACAGAAAGTTCTAGAGTGCCACATTGAGGTGGGCAAGGAAAGAAGGTAGTATTTGATTATGACGGTTATAGGAATGCTTTCCAATTACAAAATCAGTCATATTTACATTCATACTTCAAAGAGCTAGAAGCACCTTCCTTCCCAGTATCATCGAAGTGAATGTGGTAGCAATCTAACTGCAATATTGGCCAATATCATCAATACCCAGAGTTGATTTGGATGATCTGCCTTGGAGGGAGGGTGTCTTCTGTTTTTCTTTGATCACAGATGTGCAATCTTTTTTCCAGCTGAGCACTCAATCAATGAAAATAATCTACTCTGAAAGAAGAAAGAACATAGTTAGGTTGTGACTGGCCATGGTTATCAAACATATCCCACCACCAGAACATAGTTTCTGTGTAACCTTGAGCCAGCTGCTTAACCCCTTTAAGTCTAATGTGTCTAATGTGATGGTTATGTGAATTAAGACAACATATGGTGAGGCACTGAACATGGCATCTGGCACATAGTATGTACTCAGTTAATAAAAACCACAAACATGGAAACAAGTATAAGACCTCTTCCAAGTTCCACATAGTCCTGAAACATCTCACTATCAAGACAGAAAGCATCCTTTGACCTGTGAACACCCTGTACAGGACTGTTGAATCAGCTACTTCATACAGACCCATCATGATTTAATGTCATACCATCTATTCCTATAAGTATGTTAAAATGCTCATTAGATTTATGGTGCATGTGACAGATTTCCATGAGATTTAGATATTTACCTAGACTTTTTTTTTTTAACATATTATCTTGGGTATCTTTCAATATAACCTATTTCATTGAGACTCTCAGAAGGAAGCAAATGGTATATCCAAAGGGAGAATACTTGAAAAGAATTTAAGAAGGGTCTATTCCCAAAGATGTGAACAGAGTTAAAAAAAAAATCTGGAAGAATGGTAAAGCACCCCAGCACTAGCAACAGTGAGCAGTCCTGAGTATCCCAAGGTCTCAAGGGGAAAGAGGGAAAAGCTGTGGTAGTAGGATATCCTCTCCTTCCTTCAAGGACTGTGGCGTTAGTCCACAGAAGCAAGCTTTGCCAAAACGGGGAGAGAGTGGAGGTGATAGGGGGATAAATACTTTGATTACTCCTTTTTTCCCCTATCCTTCTGTCTCCTCCCAGTGCCTACCATTAGCCAAACCCAAGTGGAAGCTAGAATGTAAGGGAAATGGTTAAACATAGTCCATTCAAAGTCATCTTCCTGGGCAGAGCAGATGGAGAAAAAGGAAAAGTAGATGTTGAGGGGCAAATGGAGAAATCCTGGATGGCTCTTCTATGTAAATTCAGATCATGAAAAAGAGTTCTTGGTGCTTATGTCTGACAAGTTTATTGGCTATGTATATGCTAAGAAAAGCTACAAATACTCTTGTTTCACCTTCTCTAAAATAAAAGCAATAATAGTGAATCTGAATGAAAGTACTCTCAAGAGTAGACAATTCTTTATTTTAAAAAGTGAGACTGTACAATTTGGTTTTCCAAATTAAAAAGAGAAAAAGTTGTATTGACCGAGTTTGTATTGCCTGTCCTGCAGAGAGTATGAAAGAGAAATGATAATCAACATTTTTCATGCTTCCCTAGACAAAGAAGTCATTTCTTGCAAGACTGGTTTAATTAATGCTACACTCATGTCAAAGAACATGGGAGTTTGTTTTAGTCTTGACCTCTACCTACTCAAAAGGAAAATAATACTTGGTTTAGAGATTTAAATGCTATAATTTACAAGTAAGCTCTCACACGAAGCAAATGTGGAATAAGTATCAGAACAAAGCATTTAAAATTTGGCCAGGGAAGAAAGATTTGAAGATTTCAGTGGTTTCTTGGACTGGAGAGAAAACTACTTGGTTTTGATAGGATTTTTTTTCCAGGTTGCCGCTGTAAGTGCCTTTGCCCAGACTCTGCGAAGATACACATCGCTCAATCACCTGGCCCAGGCAGCTCGTGCAGTGCTCCAGAACACTTCCCAGATCAACCAGATGCTCAATGACCTCAACCGTGTTGACTTTGCCAATGTCCAGGTACTCGGTTTTCTTTCAAAATGTGTCTTGGAAGAAAAGACACCCAGTTTTTCCTTCTACGCAAGGATCATCATATTTCTTGCCTAAGTTTCGTCAGTGCACAGACAACGTCTTTGTTCGGGGTGTCCTAAAAGAGGAGAGTCTGACTTAGCCGCTACTTTACTGCTGCTCTGTTTCGTGGTTAAAGTTGGCTAAGATGTATTGTTTAGATGCAACATGTCAGCAGGGTTTGCTAAATAGTTAATGGAGTCAGGACAGTCACAGTCATGGAGGTTAAACTCCTCCATCTGCTAGCTGTGGCATCTTGGACAAATTACTTACCTGCTCTGGGCTTGCCTTTTCCTACCTTATAACGCCTATCTTGGATTCCTGTTGACATATTTAGTAATACATGAAGTCTTTTACACTGTGACACACAAGAGATACATGTTTTTAATAGTGTCTCACCTTGAAAGAACTAAGAACAGTTAGAATCTCTATTTCAGAATGCCCAGTAAATTTCTATTTATTTAAAAAGAATTAGGAACAATATATTTGTCTACTTTGTTCATCCAAATGAAAAAAAACAAAAACAAAAACATTTTAACCTGTGAGCAAACTATTCACTTGTACTTTAAAGTCCACCTAGCTAATTTAGGAATATTATTATGAAATCCCACAAATATTTTATTTCAGGTACTAAAGTAATGAGACTACTTGTTACCATATAAAAGTATTGCATTCCTCAAAGCACAGGCAACAAAAGAAAGAAAAAAATATGTGAACTGAACATAATCAAAATGAAAACCTTTTGTGCTTCAAGAGGCCAGCAAGAAAATAAACTAACTGATAGAATTGAGAAAATTTTTACAAATCATGTATATGATAAAAAAAAAAATAACAATTTAAAAAGACAGGGGGATGCCTGGGTGGCTCAGGGGTTGAATATCTGTGTTCGGCTCAGGGAGTGATCCCAGGGTCCTGGGATCGAGTCCCACTTCGGGCTCCCCACAGGGAGCCTGCTTCTCCCTCTGCCTATGTCTCTGCTTCTCTCTCTGTGTCTCTCATGAATAAATAAATAAAATCTTAATAAAAAAAGAAAAAGTCCAGTTTGAAAAGAGCAAAGATCTGCAAAGCCATTTCTCCAAAGAAGGTATACAAATGGCCAATAAGCACCTGAAAAGAGAATGAACATAATTAGCCACCAGGGAGATACAGCTCCAAACCACAGTGGGATCCTGCTTCTTACCCACTAAACTCAGTATAATGAGACAGCTAATCACAAAAGGAAAGAAGGGAGTTAGTTAAAGGTGGAATATGCTACCTTAAGAAAGAGGTTACTGATTAAAAGGAACAGTATGAAAAGTAACACAAAAGATATAGGGGGGAAATGAAGGGCACGCCCCTGAACCCTCACACACAACTGATGAGAATGTCAAATGCAGCCACTTTGGAAAAAGTCTGGCAGTTTCTCCAGAGTTACGGTGTGACTCAGCAACTTCACTCCTATGTACCTACCAAGAGAAATGAAATCATGTCCACATGAAACTTGTACGTGGATGCTCGTAGCAGCGTTATTCATTAGCTGCCAGGAAGTGGAAACAACCCATATACCTATTAACTGTGGAGCACATAAACAGAGCCACACAGTAGAATATTACTGGGCAATAAAAGGAAATGTGGTTCTGCTACCTGCTACAATGTGAGTGACCTTTGAAAAATACTGTGCTAAGCCCAAGAAGCCAGACACAAAGGACCACATAGAGCCTGATTTCCTTTTATATGGAATGTGCAGAATAGATAAGTCTATAGGAGACAAAAAGTAGGTTCATGATTGCCTGAGTTCTAGGGACTGGGAATTGAAAGGTGATAGATGGGGGAGGGTTCTTTGGGGGAAATGAAAACATTCTAAAATTGTGGTGATAGATGCACAACTCGCAATGTTCTACAAAAAGCCATTGAATGATATACTTCAAAACGAGTGAATTTTATGATACAAGAATCATATCTCAATAAAATTTAAAAAAACAACAACCCAATACCGTTGAGTTAAAATAAACCATGAATTACTCCCATCTCCTAGAAATTTTAATCTGTGGTTCTGGTCTAGTTTTGTGATTTAAATATATCAAAAAGTAATATTTGGGGTTGATTCAGTTTAGGGTATAGTAATTAGTTGAGTTCATTCTGAATTTCATGGATTGAGCTCAAACTCCCAGTGATGTGAAGTTTTAAGCAGTCTGTCTTTCTGTGTATCTTATATATCTGTGTACAAACAAGTATAAATACACACGTGCAAACACAAAATGTTTATAAGAACAGACTCTCGGGTTTGCAAAGCCATTAACTTTACAATGTTCAATGAAATTTACGTTAACTGATTTTGGTTAGAATACGAGATGTCCATATTACCTTAAAATGTATTCCATAATGTTTCTTTCAAATCTTCATTCAGAAAAGATCCTTTTAAAAGTAGCTTTAAAAAAGCTGAGATAGTATGGCAACTTGTAGTTTCAAGTGTTACATAAGTTCCGTAACAGAAAATATAAAGAATGATTCCTAATAATATCTGAGAAAGGTTTTTTGATGTATTTGTGTATCTGCAGCCCTATATAGTATTTATGCAAATGAGTTCCTCTGGGTTATAACCACCAACCTGAGAACATCTTTTCATAAAAGTGGTGGATTATACCTCTACTCTTCTCATCCTCCACCCACCACCTGAGACTACCTTCTCCCTTCCTCTGAACTTCTCCTGGGTCTGCATAAAACCTGTATTGATTCACCATCTGTCCTCCGAGACACTTTTCCTCTCCTCAGACGACCAGGAACATAGTGGCGTGCCCTCTGTTTCCCCAACACCTTTTTTTCTCATGCTATGTTCATCTTAATCAGTAATCTCTTAGGGGAATATGTTCCACCTTTAACTCCTTTCTTTTGTTTTGTTTGGAGCTTTGCCCAGTTTTTGTAGAGTCCTCTAGAGTTCTCGACCTTCTTCCACCTTTCATCCCACTTTTGTCACACTGTCCTGTTCATCTGGAGGTTGTCCTTGCCCCCTTGACAGGGGATCTCAGTAAAAAGGATGTGTATGAGTGGTGCTTTTTAAGTAAGAAGGCTTTAATGTAAAACGATGAGATTACACTTAAGTGTCAACATTATCATGCTCTTAAGAGCTTGGAAGTACTAAAAGGTTTTCTTCAGGATATCCATAAATCTTTTTTCACCACTTCTTTCTTCTCAATTAACTCATCTTTTGCTTATGCATTCAAGATAATCTTTCTAGGGGCACCCGGATGGCTCAGTCAGTTAAGCATCTGACTCTTGATTTTGGCTCAGGTCATGGTCTCAGGTCCTGAGATTGAGTCCCACGTTGGGCTCCATGCTCAGCAAGGAGTCTACTGGAGATTCTCTTTTTCTTCCTCTTCCTCTGCCCCTACCCCTATTTGTGCATGTGCTGTCTCTTTCTCTCTTTCTCTCTAAAATGCATAAAGAAATCTTTTAAAAAAGGTAATCTTTCTACTGTAGTATAATTGGTTTTCTGTTTTATTAAATTGATAGCATTGGGCAGCCCAGGTGGCTCAGGGGTTTAGCACCACCTTTAGCCCGGGCCTGATCCTGGAGACTTAGGAGTCCCACATCAGGCTCCCTGCATGGAGCCTGCTTCTCCCTCTGCCTGTGTCTCTGCCTCTCTCTCTCTCTGTGTGTGTGTGTGTGTATGTGTCTCATGAATAAATAAATAAAATCTTTACAAAAATTGATAGCATTGCAGAGGTATTTTGTGTGTGCGTGTAAATGGATAGTTTTTATCCACATTAAGGGCAAATAGGTTTAGTGGGTTGACCTGGTAAATTAACCATTGGGTACACTTGTGTTTGCTTAATTAAAAGACATTCCGATTTTGAAACTACCGACTCCTTATCATTTTGGATATAATCTATTTGTAAGTTAAGAACATCTTTAGTGTTCTTCTTAGCTTTTTCCATTTATAGAGCTAAAATGTCCAAATTCCTCTCACAAGGGAATATTTACAGTCTACCCTATTGTTAGTTTATCTTCAATCTCCAGAGTAGTAAAATGACATATAATGTAATTTGAAAAGCCAGAATAATGTCCTGTGGTTTTATTTCTCTAAGTTAGTTTTCAGTTCCAATCATCCTCTTTCCTAAAACTAACTTCCAAGTAAATAGTGAGTTTGAATTTATGGTAAGAAAGGAAATTAAATTCCTCCAAAGATAACCAATGAGTTCCTCCTCCCAACACCTCCCCTGTTAGCCATGCACAAACAAATAAAAAAAAGCAACCCTCCCTACAATTGGTATAGAGCTTTAGTTTTGCAAAATGAGAGTTCTAGGGATTGATCACATAATAAGGAACATATCGTTAACAGTCCTAGACTGTACCCTTAAAACTGGTTGAGATGATAAATTCTGTTGTTTTTTACCACAATTTAAAAAGTGCTTAGACATTAATGAAAAAAAAAAAAAAACAGCCAAAACAACCTTCGCTATTCGCTGTCCTTTCCTTGATGCCTAAATTCTTCCCTGGGTGCTCTCCTAGACTCTAAATATAAAATTTCAGGGTCATTTGACAGTATATACTGAAAAAAGCTTAACTATACTCCTTATATAATTCTATCATAAAAGAGTAAGTGCAGAATTTGCAAAGATGTAGCTTCAAGATAGCTAATTCTAGCTTTCCTCCTAATAGTAAAGCATCGTGAGGAACGTGAATGTCTAACTGCATGGAATTGGTTATGAAAATAATGGTATATTCATGCATGAAAGCAAACTCATCAGTTAACAATAAATCTAGCTCTACATTCGCCTTCATGGAAATTCAGTTATCCTATATAGGTTAAGTGAAACTAAGCAGAATCTCTACTCAAATGTATAATATGATCCTTTTTTATTTTAAATATTTATGCATAAACACATAGTGCATGTGAATAGTTAAAAGTTTATGCATGGGCGTGTTTAGTTATCTCTTAGTGTTGACATCTTAGATATTCCTTATATTTTGTTCCTTTGTGTGGGTTTGTATTTTCAGGTTTTTTTATAATCATATTTTGGTGTACTTAAAACATTTGAAAGTGGTCCTCAGGAGGTAAATATGAAAGACTTTATGGCTAATTAGATTAGAAAAGGGTAGTGGATGGTGTTGTCTGTTGAGGATTTAGAAGAAACTATAGGTTTCCCTGGGGAAGTAAAATAATTCAGTTTGGGCATTTTGTATTTGAAATGCCTCCCAGTTGAAATATCTCTTGAATAGGTAATGTCTGTATCATCAGAAGAGACTCTGGAACCACACAATGAAGATTAGTAGTTTATTCAGCTGAAACTATCTATGTGAGTCAACTTGTTCTCTGAGAGCTCAAAGCTTGGAAACTATTACACATCCTTTCCAGAAAAATACACACATAATCACAATGTTTTAGATGTGGGATTAGGATCTTCACAGACACCCCTCCATAGGAGCTTACCTTGAGAACATTATCTGAATGCAGTGAACCCAGGTGAAGAATCCTTGTCACATCTCATTTCTCAGTTTTATACTTTGGGAAAACGAGGCCCACGTAGGTCATGTAAGTTGCTTGAGGTCAGTTTAGTTGATTTGTGCCCTGTATTAAAAGCTGCGTCCCCTGACTCTCAAACATTTTACTCACAAACAATTATATTTTGACCCCGAGAGTATATATTTTTAAATTTTAAAATGCCACACAGCACGGGAAACATCACAAAACGTACAGCACCTACTGAAAACTGGCTTTAAAGTTCCTGTTCCCATGGGTACATGGGTGGCTCGGTGGTTGAGCGTCTGCCTTTGGCTCAGGTCATGATCCTGGGGTCCTGGGATCGAGTCCCACATCGGGCTCCCTGCAGAGAGCCTGCTTCTCCTTCTGCCTGTGTCTCTGCCTCTCTTTCTCTCTCTCTCTCTCTCTCTCTCTCTCTCTCTCTGTCTCTCATGAATAAATAAATAAAATATTTAAACAACAAAATTAAAGTTCCTGTTTCCATCACTGTTACTAAATATGAAACTTGCCAGTGCAACGCAGGATGGGAACTGCAGTAATTGAATTCCTAGGCAGGTAGATGTCTACATTTTCTCAAAAGTAGTTTTATTGTCATTGTTACTGTTGTTTTCAGTTCTGTGAATTCATTTGCATCCATACCCTTGCTTTGATGGCCCTTGAGATTTCTGCTCTCAATCCGTAAAACTCATACAGCATCTGCTTCTACCTTCTACCACTCAGCATTTGTTTCTCTTTGAATCCTGAGGGACCACTTGTGGCCAATTGAATCTGTTTCTCCATCTGACTTACCCTAAATCTTCTCAAATGGATTGGCTTTCAAGTTGTATCTGATGGAGGAGGGAAGAGAACGAGAGAGAACAAACTTTTGAAGGCAGCATGAGAACAATAGGATGAAAGACCCTGCCTACTGTGGGTTCAGCTTCTCCTTTTCTTAGATAATCATGTATTTGAGTCCCTCACACAGACTAGCTTGAGTAGGAAAACCAAGTCATGCTTTTGCACCACATCGTGTCTTCATGCACTAGGGTAATGTTCATTTTCCTAACAACGGGCGGGTAGCCATTCGTTTTCTTGATTCATTTCATTGTTTGAAGCTGTCATTATTAATTTCCCCTTCGTGCATAGGGTTTGCATGCTGACATGCAAGGAAAAGATGCTGAGTTGAAGTTTCCTTTTGCTTTCCATGTATTGTCCCAGGAGCAGGCCTCCTGGGTGTGCCAGTGTGATGACAACATGGTTCAGAGACTAGAAACAGACTTCAAGATGACTCTCCAGCAGCAGAGCACCCTGGAGCAGTGGGCTGCATGGCTCGACAATGTGATGATGCAGGCGCTAAAGCCCTATGAGGGAAGGCCCAGTTTTCCGAAAGCTGCCAGGCAATTCCTGCTAAAGTGGTCTTTCTACAGGTATAGCCTCAATTCTTCCTAAGCTTTCTTGAATTTTCCTGTTCTGCAACTATGTGTATATGTGCATGCTTCTTAGTCAGAAGGAAAGAAATCAGTGTTGACTTTGTTTGAAAACTCCCTGTTATGTAATTACCTTCAGCCTACCTCAATGATTCCAGCATCATGGACATGATCATATGGGGAAGTTTATGGGAATAAACTCTCTGTTAGGAAAGTGAAGCCGCTGGCTCATGGCCCTGGAGTTGTCAGGTGGGAAGGTTTCAGGTGCTAGTCTAGGCGATGTATGCACCAGAAGTCAGGAAAGGGCCAGCATCCTCCCTCTTGCAAGCGTGCATTATGTATGCTTCTTTCTTGAAGATTTAATGCCATACCCCTCCTGATTCTCTGGTGCCCTAATTTACAAACTGTGGTCTCTAGAGACCAAGAGCATCACTTTCATTTGAAAACACATTACAAAAGCGAATGCTCAGGCCCCTTCCCAAATCTACCAGAATCAGAAACTGAAGAGGTTGGTTGGTTCCAGCAATCTGGGGTTTTAAACAAGTCTTTCCGGTGATTGTGATGCATGCTCAGAACCATCCAGTTAATTTCTCAATTTTATCAGGTTAACAATTGTTTTCAAACCTAGCTGCGCATTAAGAATTAGTATTAAAAAAAAAATTGTAGGTATCTCCCCAAACCCTACTGATTCAAAATCTTGGTGGAGGGGCAGTAGGAATAGGAATAGAGGCAATCTGAAATTTTGTCTTTAGAAACTTCATCCTGGTGGTTCTAATGCATAGCCAGTTTAAGAACCAATAATCTAGTAGACAGGACAATATGAATCTCTTATTACTAAAATAATATAGATTTAAATACCTGTATTTTATCAACACGGAACCCTGGAAGAGAAAGCCTTTTAGGTTACAGCATAGATGATATCAAATGTTGGGATGAGTTGTTGACCATAGGTGTGCCTCCAAAGGTTAAAAACAGCCGGTGCTCATAGGCTTATATACCTAGGATGAAATTGAGAGATGGGGTTTCATTTCATAACATGAATTAGGTAAATTATGTTTCTGACCTTGGAATTTTTTCTCGTAGTGGGAGTTTGGTTTTTTTGCTTCTTTAGATGAAGGTATCTCGACTGACACAGGCTTTAGTAAAGGCTGTATATCTACTTTGGAGTTTAGGTAGTTCCTAGTTTAGATCTTGTGCATCCATGCACATATCAGAAAGTAATGACCACAGGACATTGCACACTGTGGCTATGGGCACATCATGGTCGTCGTCTAAATCTCCATGGTGAGTCCAGAGCTAGTTGTGTGGAGAGAAGGTGTATGAATAAGTCACAGAGTTTAGGAACTTGTGGTACTTGTCCACCCAGAAGCCCAAACTATGAGATTTCCATCTGCTTTTGACCACCTTCACGAAGATGGAACCAGAGATCTTTTAATTATGATGATAGTTGCTTTGGTTTTTATCGTGATTTCTTTCTTTCACCTGATTTTACTTGATTTGGTTCAATTCTTATTTGCTAAGCCAAAGGAGAGCTGTAAATCCACTATATATGCTTACTTAGGAGTTAACCTCATCTTACATAACAGTTTTCTGATGTCTAGCCCAGGGTCAAGTGCGGTGAACGAAAGCCTGCCTGCTTTGTATTATTGTTATTTTGTTTTTATTTTTGGACTAGAGTGATAACCACAGTTCTAGGTCTCCTACATTTGATACTTTTAGTCAGCAGAATTTGAGAAGCGCCTTGTTAAAATGCTGCCTGAGTCTGTGACCCCCTGGTATGCTGCCGTGAAGCCAGTGCTAGGTTTAGATCTGGGTGTTAATGAGAAGTATGTTGGTTGACGAGAGATGAAAGTTTTCCCTGGGTATGTGGTGAAGGTTTGGAGAACATTGTCACGGTGTCTCAAGAAGCTGCAGCACCAGTAGTGGTAATAGTCGAGTTCAGAATTTTAATTTGAGAACATTTCTTAAGATTTCAGATATTCTCCCATTTACCTGTGACTTGATTTTTTTTTTTTAATTCAAACACTTTCTTCTCAGAAAGTCAGGCAGATGGTATATGTATTTCATGAATGATTGGTGAAACCAAAGTTATACAAGCTGGTTCTTCCAAAACCTCTGTGGCCCAAAGCAGAGTGCATTCTCTATATCAGAAAATGCAAGGTTTTTTTTCTTTCTTACTGCTTTCTTATGTTGTTATGTCAGACTTGCCTTACTCCTTCCTGTGAGTTTTTTTTTTTCTATATTTAGTTGATATCATTTTAGAAATACATCCCTGGTGCCTCCATCTCCACAGAGATCTGTTGCAAGTATCTTGAAAGGAGAGAAAATTACTTACTTGTATTTCTTGTTCTCTGCAGATACACAAACCCAGTAGATCATCACTTGCCTGCCCTCTGTCCTCCCTGAGTCGGGGATAATTGGCTTGTTATTATTAGACACTATTATGGTTATTATTTTTATTTCAAAAGGACTCAGAGGCATATAGTTCA
Source organism: Nyctereutes procyonoides (assembly GCF_905146905.1). NCBI lineage: Eukaryota > Metazoa > Chordata > Mammalia > Carnivora > Canidae > Nyctereutes > Nyctereutes procyonoides. Next base: position 58,279,142 of record NW_026575146.1, on the reverse strand, counting down.
GGACCACGGAAGGAAAGGCATATTCAGACAGATACATACCTCCTACTGGTAGGCAAAGTCCATAGCTTAGAAACTGAAGAGCCTTTAAAATCCAAACTTTTTTTTTTTTTTTTTTTTTTTACTGCGGCAGAAGAACATATTGAGTCATGAAAACTGCATTCACAAAGTATCAGAGTAGCAGAACTACAAAGTATTTTTTTTTTCAGGCTTTTGGCATTGTAATAAGAATTTGGCAGTCATAGACACAGACCCTTCATGTTCTGAAGTCAGGTAATATCACAATTTTTAAAGTTCTGTGTATATATTTACATGCATACAAATATAGAAATGGGCTGGCAGAGAATCGTAACAGCAGCAGTTGATGGGCAGACACCACTCTGCTCCAAATGGGAGTCTCTCCTTGCCTAACCTGGCTTTGAGTAACTGCCATTGGCTCCCTGGGAGGTAGAAAAAAAAATATTACCACCTTTCTTGGGCAGAAATGGAGAAGTTATGTGGGCCATTTCTCAGCTTGTGTGTTTTGTGGTTAACAGAACATTCCTCAGAGCCACCCTGAGGGTCATCCAAATATCCCATTTTTCAAGAACAAAACTTATAGCTTTGCTACAGTGACTTGAAAGAGTACAGGGAACGTAGCTTCCCTACAACTGGACAATTTATACATCTCCCAAATGGTAATATTCTTTTGGAATCAACTGTAAGCCCTGTTTGAGAAAAGAGAGTTTGCATGGGGCTACGTGACATATCCCCACACCCTTCCTAAGAAGAGATAGTCTAAGTATCATTTTTTAGGGTATATATTTCATCTTCCAGACCCTAGTTACAAAGATAAATAAACAAGGGGGTTTCTCATGTATAAAACAATTAACTTTAGAACTCTGATTTTAAAAGAAGTTGAGTTTATGGTAATTTAGCAACATGAAATCCAGTGGAGTCTGTTTTGCAACATATCTTATAGAAGTCTGAGTCTGAAAAGAAGTTTCCAATTAAACTGTTACTTGTGTCATTTAATACTTGGCTTATAGGGCAAAAGCCCAACCTAGAGAGAGATACTACAGTAGACATGGGATTAATAATGCAATTCGGCTGATTCTTTTCTAAACACGGGACAGTAATTTCATGGCATGCTTATCAGTATTTGGTAAAAATAGGTATTATGATGGAAGGTCAGTAGATTTTTGTTTATTTGTTTTCAAACAGATTTTGGTATTATGTGTGTATAAGGTAATTGCCTAACTGTCCAAAAGTTTCTAGAGACACTTAGAATAAAATCCAAGGTCTTGTTATGCTCTACAAGACCCAACATAGACCAGCCAGTAGTGACCCCAGACCCATTGTGTCTTCTTCTCTTTCCTCACTGTCTTCCAGCCACATGAGCCTCCCGGCTGTCCTTTGAACACATCAAGCATGGTTCCTCAAAGCCTTTGTGTTTGCTCTCATTTCTGCCAGGAAAGCTCACATGTTCACATGGCTTACTTCAATCCAGTTTCTGCTCAGCTGTATCACCTTCTCAGAAAAAATTTACCTGACAACCTAACTTAAAATGCCAGCCCCCATCACTCCCTGACCTCTTTCCCTGATTTATTTTTTTTCCATAGGATTTATCACTACCTGAATTTGTATTTTATATCTACTAGTGTTTTTCTCAACCGTTTCTCTAGAGTGTGAGTTCTGTTGAAACCAAAATTTCATCTGACTTGCTCTGGAACAAGACCCTCTTTGGCACAGAGTAGGGATGCCATAAACAGCTATTGAGTGGATGAACGTAAATTCTCTTGGGAAAAAACAATGGACTCTGCATGTCCATAGTGATGTCAGAAAGCTACTCAATATGAATACTTTCCTTAGTATTAACATGATTTCAGGATGATTCTATCTTAAGGGAAATATAAAGACCCAAAACTTGAATTTAAAAAATAAATATATGTTATATATAATTTCATTCTATATCTGTGATATTTATCCCTGCCAAGATTTATTGACATTCAACTGACCCAGAATTGTTTTTTTATATTTATAATGTCATCTTTTAAAATAAACATTTTTAAAAAAGATTTTATTTATTTACTCATGAGAGACACAGAGAGAGAAAGAGAGAGAGAGGCAGAGACACAGGCAGAGGGAGAAGCAGGCTCTATGCAGGGAGTCTGATGTGGGACTCGATCCTGGGTCTCCAGGATCAGGCCCTGGGCTGAAGGCAGCGCTAAACCACTGAGCCACCTGGGCTGCCCTAAAATAAACATTTTAAAAAATGAAATCAGTACATGAAATATTACAAATGACCAGGAAGGGCACCTGGCTGGCTCAGTCAGTAGAGCCTACAACTCTTGACCTGGGGGTTATAAGTTCAAGCCCCATGTTAGGCGTAGCTTACTTAAAAATAATTTCTGGGACACCTGGGTTGCTCAGCAGTTGAGTGTCTGCCTTTGGCTCAAGGCATGATTCCGGGGTCCTGGGATCGAGTCCTGCATCGGGCTCCCTGTGAGGAGCCTGCTTCTCCCTCTGCCTGTGCCGCTGTCTCTCTCTGTGTGTCTCTCGTGAATAAATAAATAAAAATTTTAAAATAATAAATAAAAAATCTTTAAATTTTATTATTTTTTAAAGATTTTATTTATTTATTTGAGAGAGAGAGAGTGTGAGCACAAGTGAGGGGAGGGGCAGAGAGAGAGAATACCCAAGCTGACTCCTGCTGAGCATGGAGCCTGACACAGGACTCTATCCCACAAACCATGAGATCAGGACCTGAGCCGAAACCAAGAGTCAGGTGCTTAACCAACTGAACCACCTGGGGGCCCCCAAAATAAAATCTTTTTAAAAAATTAGCAAGGAATAAACTTACATCATTCATAATTTTAATACCCAGAAATAACCACCGGTAAATTGTTGGGGCTTTTTTTAGTGTGATATAAAATTGGAATCCAGTTGTTTACCATAGTCTATTACCTATATCTTTCCTTTAACATTTGTCATTTAACATTATATCTTACACATTTCTTGTTGTTAAACATCTTTAAAAACATAACTTTTTAATGTACTCCCAATATTCAATATTATATGTACATCTCACACATTATTCAAACATTACCTTTCCTGCTTATTCTTAGGCATTTAGGTGGTTTTCGGCATTGTGATACAACGATAAAAAATACTGTAATCTTTGTATGAAATTGCCCCTGTTTCTTCAGACACATTCTGGTTAAAAGATTTGAACTTTTTACAGCGACTAACACTGTATTAATGAAGTGTGCTTAGTGCTAATAAATTCCCATTTACTTAAGAGTAGGATTTAAAAAAAACACAACTATAAGATAGTTGTTCTATTAAATAGACGCCTATATATTTTACTTCTTTAACTTGACATAATATCATGGACTCTTTTCCATGTACCTACCCTTATGTCTGGTTTTCCTCATTTCTTTAAATTCTTGCATACAGTTTGTATGTGACTGAGCCCTAATTTGTAATTTGTTTAATCAACATTGACTGATGGGATAGATATTTGGTTTTCCCTCCTAGTTTCTCACCGATATAAATATTGCTACAATTAAAACTTATCTTTGTTCATTTGTGTAAATTTATGGAATTAGAATTGCTAGGTCAAAGGTTTTTTGCATTTTTAATTTTGATAAATATTGCCAATTTCCCTTCATGAATTTATACACATAGAAATAGTAAATGAGAATGCTTTTCCCATCTTCTCTGCAACACTGAATCTCCTCATCTCTTGCAGTATGATAGATTATAGGTGATATTTAACTAGCAATTTTTAAAAATTTGAATAAGATTATTCATATTTTTGAATATTTGTTAGCCATTTGTCTTCTCTGGTATGTATTATAAATATTTACTCTCTTCAACAAGAGATAGAGTTAGGAGCAAGTTTTCTGTTTCTGTATGACTTGATTTTTCAAAATTATTTACTTCACATGATCAAGTTGGGATCAGTCCAGGTAAAAATGTTATGCAACATTTTATTGTTACTTTTGTGTTGTGTTTGCTTTGCTCTTTTAAGTAGAGGTTTCTCTGCCTTTTAAGATTTTTCCATAGAAAAATAATTGTTTGATTTCAAACAGCTATTATATATATATATTTATTATTTTATAAGTGGGTTATGTCTCATTGAATTTTAGGAAAGAGCATAGAATTATAAACAGAATTTTGTATCTATGGCATATGAATGAAAGAATCTATTTTTAATAACTCACTTACAGAGTCTAAACTTGAAGATTCACTAAGGTATTTGAGTCTAAGGAATTATTCACTAGAACTAGTGTATATGATAATGAATATATCATTGACTCTAATATATGTAGTACTGTGGTAATTGATACCTTTTTAATTCCAGTGTAATTAACATACATATTAATTTCAAGCATACAATATAGTGATTCAACAATGCTATACATTACTCAGTGCTCATCACAATAATTGTACTCTTAATCCTCATCACCTATTTCACCCATTCCCCCTACTCACCTCCCCTCTAAAAAACCATCAGTTTGTTCTCTGTAGTTAAGAGTATGTTTTTTATGGTTTGTCTTTGTTTTCTCTTTGTTTTGTTTCTTAAAATCTGCATATGAGTGAAATCATATGGTATTTTTCTTTCTCTGACTGACATTTCACTTAACTTTATACTCTAAATCATCCCTGTCATTGCAAATGGCAAGATTTCATTCTTTTTATGGCTGAGTAATATTCCAGTGTGTGTGTGTGTGTGTGTGTTATCTTCTTTATGTATTCATCTATCAATGGATGGACACTTGTGCTGCTCCCATAATTGAGCTATTGTAAGTAATGTAATAAACATAGGGGTGCATATATCTTTTCAAGTCCGTGTTTTCATATTCTTTGGGTAAATACCCAGTAGTGGGATTACTGGATCATCTGGTAATTCTATTTGTAATTTTTTGAGGAACCTCCATACTGTTTTTCACAGTGGTTGCCCCAGTTTGCATTCCCACCAACAGTGCATGATTTTAGCCATTCTGAAAGATGTGAGGTGATACCTCATTGTGGATTTGATTAGTATTTCCCTGATGATGAGTGATGTTGAACATCTTTTCATGTGTCTGTTGGCCATTTGTATGTCTTCTTTGGAGAAATGTCTGTTTGTGTTTTCTGCCCATGTTTTAATTGGATTGTTGTGTTTTGAGTATATGTGTATTGAATTATATAAACTCTTTATAAATTTTGGATACTAACCCTTTATTGGATATGTCATTCGCAAATATCTTCTCCCATTCAGTAGGCTGCCTTTTAGGTTTTTTTTTGCTTGTTTCCTTCGCTGTGCAGAAGCTTTTCATTTTGGTATAGTCCCAATAGTTTATTTTTGCTTTTGTTTCTCTTGCTTCAGGAGACATATAGAAAAATGTTGCTACAGCCAATGTCAGAGAAATTAGTAATGGGGTAGTTTTCTTAAGATCTCACATACGTAATATCATTTGACCCTCAGACTAACCTTGAACCTTAAAATGTTGAATGGTGTGCTTACGATTAAGATCACATTGTGATTAACATGAGTCTATCTCACTCTAAACTCCTGCTTCTCCTTCTCTTTAACAAATAAATACACTAATGAGAGGTCTCCTGCCATCATCATATAGTAACCTCCTGTTCTTGCTGCTATAACCAACTGAGAATGAGAAGCTCGTCTCTTCCTGTTCTGTATAATTATAACCACTTATGTTTAAGTAGTGATCTGTTCATTCATAAGTTTATTGCACATCCTTAAAATAATCCTGTACATTAGGTGAGACCAAGACCATAGCTTTTATTTTCACCCAAGAAGAGAAACAGTCTCAGGGAAGTGATTTGTTTGAAGTCGACAGAGAATTAATGAAGAGCCAGAATCAGAATGTAGGGCTTAGAGTTTCAGATGTACCATGATCATCTGCCACTTGTGAAACTGGATGTATAGAATTTGATATATTAATAGCCTCTACATAAATAAAGTTGACAATGAAACAGAAAAGAGAAGTAGAGTCTTTTTCCATCTGCCTGACATTTTACAATTCTTCATTGCAAAGCAGGCTTTAGGAATATCAGCCTATACATTTGTGAGATCCTCTCTCTTCCACCTAAGACTCTAATAGCTGTTTTAGCCCTTCTAGGCCAAAAATCTCTAGAAAAGACCATGAAATGAAAGTGATAAGAAACACACACAGAGACACCCGACTCTGACTCTAAGTTAGAAATAATAAGGTGGTTTGAAGTACATGAACAAGCTCCAAGACTGGCACATCTTCAGTGAGGACAAAATTTTATTTAGGACTGCTTTCCATTTTAAATATAATAGAGTATATTGTTAGTATTAATAATATTCATATTTTGGTATCATATTTTATAAATTCTAATTTTTCAAAGATAGACATTTCTTAATTATTTTTATTATACTTATTTCCAATGGAAAAATCACCTTAGTTTAAATGGACATCATTATGAAACTGGAATCACTTAATAAATTTACCTTCTAATAGGATTTGCAGGGATCCCTGTACATACTCGTGTACATTCTCTATTGCCACATCTGGAAACATTACTTAGTATATTTTGCAATCTTTGTATGGCACAAATACCTATTTATTCCAAAGTGTCCATCCAAAGTTATTATCACCAAGAGGTGGTGACACATTGCTTACCCTCAAAAAAGATTGTCACTTTGAGTTGCTTTTTCTTATGGTGGCGATGAATTGTCAGTGTTTCAAAAATCTTTTTTTTTTTTTTAATTTAGTTCTGGTCCCATCTGTGAGAGTAATAGAATCAGAAGACTCACCTATAACAGTAAGATGGTTTTTCCCAGCAAAGATCTGTCTAGATCTGATAAGGATCTAACCAAAGCTGGCTAAGGAGGCCCTCTTTAACCACCCTATTTAAACAAGTTGAGCCAACTGCTTTCAGTAATGAAATTATTCCATGGCAGGTTGTGTGATACACCAGCCTTTTCGACCCTCTGGCTTAACTTCTTTTAGGAGGAAAAGTAGGTTGAACTCTCATCCTGGTCACTAATACTGGCTGCATATATGTCTTCTCTCTTGAAACAGCTCAATGGTTATTCGGGACTTAACCTTACGCAGTGCTGCTAGCTTTGGCTCCTTCCACCTGATCCGTCTACTCTACGATGAGTATATGTTCTACTTAGTAGAACATCGTGTTGCTCAGGCAACAGGAGAGACACCCATAGCAGTCATGGGCGAGGTAAGAGAGGCCAAAAGAGCTGTGACTCATGGGGCTTTGAATAAAGGAACTGAATTTCATTTTAATTTAAATATATTATTTATTGATTAAAGTGATGGTTCCTCACCGATGAAGACCCTGCGGGGCTATGGAGTTATTGTAGGGGGTTCCTCACATCCCTCTGTTTATATGTAATTTTTAATTAAAAGATTCTAAAATTATATATTATATCATGTGAAAATTCCTGGTATGTTTCAATATATTATAAAGGTGTCTATGTAAAAGAAAAAGTTTGAGAATCACTGGACTGAGAAAACCTTTATTGAATGGAAAGTGAAGAAGATTGATGCTGCTGATAAGGCAAAGGGCTTGGAATACAGAAGGAAAAGTTTAACATGTATTCTTGTAGGCTTTGTCCAAGCGCCCGGGAACAAAAGAAATGATTCTATTTCAGAAGGATAGTAACAGTGATGATGGTGACAATAGCTAACATTTCTGGGGCACTGACTAGGTGCCAGGCACAACTCGAAGTCCTTTATATGTAACAAAGCTCTGGACACTTTTTGAGACAGGTACAACTTTATCCTTTTTTTTACAGATGAGTATCTGAGGTTGATGGAAAAAGCCTAGGACACAGATGAAATGTTTATGTAGCTAGTTAGTGGTGGAGACCTGTTTGGAATACTCAGGCTCTGATTTTCACACTCAGGCTTCTAATTGTGGAAGATATGAAAAAGGAAACATCCTCTTCAGAATTTTTAGATAGAAAATAAAAATGTCTTATTTTCAACACGTCTCAAAAAGCTAACACTGAAGTAAATGTACACAAGGAGCAGTTAATATGATGAGGGATAGACGCAGAAATGCCCAAGTAAATCCCCACTAGCTCATTTTGTTGTACTGAATTGGGGGGTGGTCCTTCAGATCTTGCTAGATTATACCAAATCACAGAATATTACAAATGACCCGAAGCAATAAAGAAGACAGGTTCATTTGGAAGCTGTTCATATGTGCTTATTTAAATTTAAAAAATCAAAGTAAATACTAGATGCTTTTCCTAGTTTAATAAATACGATAATAAAGGTATAAATTAAAAATATATTAAAATTTCTCAAGGAGCTTTATAAGTGTTCTCATATAAATAAAAGCCATGTCAAACTTCAGAATGTTGGGTAAAAGATTCCTCTTACCCTCTCCTTAAAATCCCTTGTTGTGTGCTGATCTGTATGTGTTTGTGTGATGTTCCTTAATGGTGATTGTGCTTTAAGTCATGCCAGTTATATATATATTATATGTGCAAGATTAAGCAAGGATTGCTGTAGCTTTTAGACGATAGGCAGGACCTTGTAGAACTGAAACAATCTGGACTTTCTTATATTTGACCTTCCTTTACTGCCCCTTGCAGTAGTTGTCTTACAGATGCCTGGTTGCAAAATGCCCAGTTGGCATAGAGATTAAGTACTGCAACATTTCTCAAGTCAGCACCCCCAACTTCTGAAACAGACATGCCTTTCAGTGTATTTCACACATCTGCCAGCCACCTCATATGTTCTGGGACTTCTTGAACAAGGTGGTCAGCATAATGATAACAGGGATTCTGATTAACACGTGTAGCTAATCCTGACATGTGGTCTTTGCATCTTGAGGGTACAAGGACAGTGGAGCTGTCACACCATGTGAGGACTCAGCATGCACCTCACACACTTATATAAGCAGCGCTGGCTCACCAGGGTTAAGATAGGGTCTCTTATAGTCAGTACTGCCAACTAACCAGGCTGAGAGGCGTTTTTTTTGTTTTTGTTTTTTTTACTTTATGTAAACAGTGTAAATGAGTATGATGCTGTCCCACCTGAGGTCAAGATATGATAGGAATAAAATCTAGATTAGAAAATGAGGTATAAAATACCTTCTGTAAATCAAAAGATCTAAGCACACCTCTTGATTTCTTTGCTTCATCTCTCCTTACCCAAATGATAGGACAGTCCTTTGAGTTGTCTGCACTCATCCCATTATTCAGCCCAGGCCAATCAAGACTAATTTTATAGGTTTGTTCTCCTCATACAACCTTGGTGGCCTCATAGATCTGTTGGCCGTTATAGACCTGGAGGTCATGGTCATATTTTCGTATCTAAAATTTCTTGATTCTTGGGAAAAGGAAAAGGAAATTCAAGAAAACAGAAGGCTATTTTCTCATGTGCTACTCCCATGTTATCCTACGCTTACCCGAGAAATCAGATTGGAGGTCCAAAAGGCTTTTCCATGTTGAGGCTCAGCTGCATTTGCCCCTAGGTGATCCCTCCTCCCAAACACCAAGTCCAGAAGTGACTGTGTACACAGTGGGAACAACACCTAAGACCCCAATCCATTGAAATCCATAGAAGTCACCATTACCCTCAGTTGGAGCAATTGGTTTTCAGTCATCAGTAACAACAGCAATCACAAACACAATAATAGTTCTCACTATTTATTGAGAGCCTATTACATACTTAATGAAACTAAACTCTTGATCTATCTGCTAATGGCTCTTTCTCAGTAAATGGTACCATAATTCTCAGTTGATCATGCTGGACATCTGAGCATCATCTTTTACACGCCTTTCTGACTTGACCCCTATGTCCACCCAATTAGTAAGTCTGCTCTTTCCCAAACCTCCCCTAGGGCAGTCAGTATTACCTTACGTAAGTGCAGAGTTGGTCATGTTACCCCTACTTAGACCCTATCAGTAGTAATCTGTCCTGTTACTTGAGGAACAAAATTCTTTCCTTGGTACACGAGGTCATGCTTGATCTGGCCCTGCCCGTCAGATTAACCTCAGCCTCCCTCTTCCTGTGCCATTTGTTGCAATCACAGTGGTCTTTTCTCTGTTCTTATTCACCCAGCTTTGCTCATCATTGTATTCCTGCATAAGTGGTTCTTTCTATCAGGAACTTTCTGCCCAGTTCCCCTTGCTCATTTTAACTCCTGCTTTATGTCTTAAATATCACTTCCTCAGGGGGGCCCAGTTCCTCCAAACTACCTTAGATACTTCTGTTCTCTGTGATCTGTACTTTTACTTTTCATGCTAGAACCTGCACTGTACTTAAATCACATGGTTCTTTGTATGATATGTGTAAGTAAAGATTTAATGCCCTAGAAATAATAGAGGTCATTGAGGCAGGAGAATCTCATTCTCCTGACAATTTTGTCATTTTTAATGGTATAATCTTAGGCAAATCTTGTTCACTTATGTTGAGTCTCAGACTCATCTCCAACATTAATTTATTCATTTATATAACAGATATTTCTTACACACCTACTATAAATCAAGTGCTATAATGATTGGGTTATAGTGATGAACAAAATGAATTTTGATTCTGCATTCAGAAAGCTTGCATTTTAGTCAGGGATTCATATGTACTAAATATTCACATAACTGTTGAGCTATAAAATTAGAGAAATAGGAATATTTGAAGCAGGAGGCCTTAAGCTAGCCTAGGAGGGCCAGGGAAGGCATCCCCCCAGCAGTGATGTTTGACATGAGATTGAGAGGGCAAAAGGAGTTAACTATGTGAAGTTAGAATTTGGGGGCAAGGGTTGTACGGAGATGTGCACACAGGTCCTGCCTGCATTGGAAGGGAGTGTGACCAAGGGGAACTTTCCATGGAAAATCTGAGGATCAAGCACCAGGGGGTCCAAATACACACCATCAGTAGAGAAGAGGTAGGATTGGATGAGGAAAGAAAGCCCAAAACTTCAGGTGAAGACTACACTCACATACTACTTATGTGCAGAGCACTCTTCTAAGCGCCTTATGCATATTAACAATTCAGAACAACCCTATGAATGAATACGATTATCCCTGTATAAAATAATATATATTTTACAAACCATGACTTGAGACCCAGAGCCATCAAATAGCTCGCTAAGGTCACACCACCACGAAGTTGTGAGTCAGGCCCAAACCAAGCAGCCTGACCCCAGAGTTCTTGCAATTAATCCACTGTGCTTATGACTTGCTGCAGGATAGGCTAGATGGGAGCAAGAACGGTTGGGAGTCAGACCCAAACTTGGCCAGACAGTGGTTCTGCCTTATGTGTGCTTTATTTGAGAGAGGAAGCAGACAGCCAACTAGATCCCAAAGTAAGGGGAAAGGATTTCTTTTTCAAGTGACTTAGGGACAGTTAATATATCTTCATTAATGAGAAATCAACAAATATTAACGTTGTTTACATTTTTTGTACAGGCAGGAGAGACCAATTCACGTTTTACATATAAACACAGTATACAAGTGTGCAAAACCGGTATTTTTGCATCCCCTTGCATCCCTTGTTACACTACCATATCAGTTGTTGGTATAAAGACCACCACATAACAGCACCCCCAAATGAAACAAACAGCATCCCATCCCAACACGTTTTCTTCTAAATGTCAGTCTGCTGCCACAGTAATGCTGACTAGCAAGTTATTTAAAGCACGTGCAATTCCAGAGTCTCATGATTATATTTTTTGCCTGGATGATAAAAAGGAAACAGAATTTATTTGCTGCTAAAATTATGTAATTTTTTGAACTTTAATATATATAAATATACCCAGAGACTCTCTGGGAGTGGTGAAATTTTAAAGTATGAAGAAAATAAACAAGTTGCATCTGTTTGCACACCTGTTAAATAAAAATTTCTAAAAATCAGGGCTTTTGTGTAGCCTTGACAAAAATTGAGCAGGAAACTATCATTTTATTTGAATTTTATGACTATTTGGAATCTGTTTAGAAGTTTATTTCCTTAAAATATATGTAGTCCATTAACATATTCACTGAGTCTGTAAATTTGAATGCTTCATAAAATGATTTTCTGTGATATTTTTATATTTAACTTATTAAATGTATTTAAATTCTGTCATAATTTAATTATACCTATTTAATATTACATCTAAGCCATCTATATAACCAATCTTTTGAAGTAAAAAATAGGAACCAAAAGATGCTTCAGTTCAAATATGAATATCAATACGGAAAAAATGATGTTTTAGTAGTAGTTTTTAGGGGAAAAAATGGAGAACCCTTAAGAATATACCATCAAAAGAAAAATGTCTTGAATTTATCAAAGTTGATGTACTCAAAGTAGAAAGGGAAAAAAAATCTTCAAAACCTAAAAATTGGACCAGAGCAATAATAATTCACAAGGCAAGCTTTTAGAATAAAAGTTGAGTGAAAAAGTTCCATTTGGTAGAAGTGTAATCATGGTAAATAAGCATAGATTTTTAAGGTAAAATCAAACTAATGAAAAATAAATTTCAGTGAATATTACTCTTGTGCAACCAGGGAATACACTGAAAATGTACCTGTGGAATAATAGATTTGTTATAGGATATTTTAAAACGAATGAATTGTATCTCAGGTTAAAATCACTTTGCAGAAGAAAGCCATCTTGGAACAGCAGTGGCTTAGAAAAAGTCATGAATACTTGTTGAAAGTTATACTGTTTTTTGTTCTAATAAAGCTTATTAATGTTTACTAATATTTAATTAATGGGTGTTGAGGAATTGCTTTGCAAAAAGATGTGTTAGTGTCTGCACCCCCACCCCCCACTTCACCTGCAAGGAAAACAGGTTGAAAGTTTTCCCCAAAGCAGAACTAACTACCAAGTGGTAGAAAAGTGGGTCTTGCCCCAGAGCGCCAAATGGGTTCAGTCCACGTTTTAATTTTTCACCGTGTAACTTGTTTGCCGACAGATTCAAATGGGGACTAATTTATTTCCATCTGTGCCATTCACTCCCCCAAATACATGCACACTCACCACAACATACACACCAGATGCCTAGCGGGTAAGCTTTCATTATTTTGTTCCAGGGCCTCTTTCCTCTGCATTACAGGATGCGTCTTGATCGTCCTACCACCCTTTCCCTTCCCACTTTTTGTTCTTTAGACGTCTAGAATATGCAAACTAACGGGAATATTAGTCTAAGCAAAATTGCAGTTGGAAGGCTGAATCTGCCAGGAAACAACACCACCAACAAATTACACCCTGCAGCGCCTCCGAATCCACCCACAGACCAGACCTAAGTCAAAATCATTATTTTGGGATCTGTAGTTTGCTTTTAGCTGTAAATCTGCTCCTCTACGTAAGCACAGTTCTGACACCTTGAAAATAAATGACACTAGTGACCTCCCAGAGGAGAGACACGGATGGCCCTCTCTTCCACACCTTCATCCCCAAGTTGCTAAGAACTGGCTTTGTAGAGCTCTCCCAGCTCTCCTCCTCTTTCCTGGTTTGTCTTTCTGTTCCTTTCTCTCTTTGTGTTTGAGGAAAGCACCTATTGACTCAGCTGCCTGGGGCCACAGCCTTTCACTCTGGGATCCCTGCTCATTAGCAACCTCTGCTCAGTTTCCGTTCTGCTTGCTCTGGGCTGTAACCTCTTGAGGGAATGGACTTCTGCTTATAACCTTGGTCTACACACAGTCCTCCTACAGGTGTTCAAAAAATGCTCACTCAAGAAAGGAAGTACAAAAGAATGATGGAAAGACTACCAATTTGTAGACCTTCTCATTGGATTTCACGACTGACACATTGGATTCTTTTATCAGGAAAATAAAACGAGACCAAGAAGTGCTCCTTCTCCCCAGGATGCATCAGTCAACATTTCAGAGACCTCCTCCATCAAGTTGGGCATTCAGAGGTGCTTTTTGACCAGAGATTAGTGTTCCTGAAGAGTTTGGAAGTGGGAAAAGAGTATGAAACCGTTGGAGAATTCTTAACATACTTCAAGAACTAAAATGGTCATTGGACACATCAGGAAACAAATCTCGGCACATTTTGCTTAGGAAAGAGCCCGGTGTCCCCAAACGGACAAACGGACCCAAACGGTGTCCCCAAATGCAGAGCTAACTAGGCGTAGAAGATTCTGTGGCAGAGATTAAGCGTGACAGCTCCCTCTGCTGGCCTCTGTGCTGTACTCTTATCCCGTGCCCTGCTCAGGTGGCTCTGGCTGGTCACTGTCCTGGTGGCTTTGCCTACAAAGGGATGATGATGGTGATTATGGGCTTCAGATAAAGAAATAGGTTTTGTTGGAGACCACAAGGTCCTCAATTCACAGGAGTTGTTTTCTGCTATTCATCATAAAATACACTTTCGTAAATGTGAGAGATTTTCTACAAGTATCTGGGTCAGGTGTTTTGATACTACAAGCACTTCAAACCTGATTCACACTACTTGGTATAGAGAAAACATATTTCCATGTCCCCACCCCCAAAGTCTGTCCAGTTAATAATTTCTAAAAAGAGAGAGAGAGAGGTGGTATAATTAAAATCAAGAAGTCCTCCTCTCAGGTGACTGGGTGGCTCAGTTGGTTAAGCTTCTGCCTTTGGCTCAGGTCATGATCCCAGGGTCCTGGGATCCAACCCCTACATCGGGCTCCTTGCTCAGTGGGGAGTCTGCTTCTCCCTCTGCCCCTCATGCTCTCTCTTTCTCTCTCTCTCTCTCAAATAAATCTTAAAAAAGTACTTCTCTCACATAATAAACCAATGCCAAGATTTCCTCTTAGATGACAAATGTGACCTTCGATGAAGTCTGTCTTAAGTTAGAGGCACCAGAGTTCTTTCTTTTTAACCCACGGTTTTATTCACATAAGGATATGCTTCCAGGCTGAACCCTAATATTTGCAAGGTCTGTGGTACCCGTATGTCTAAACACTTAGAAAGTTATGAGTCAAACTGTAAGTAGAATCTCTTCCATCCGCTGAGGTTGATAAAGATGTCTTGATCACAACTAAGAAGGCTGAGTTTAAAGGTAAAATTCTCAGGCTCCTCCTGGATTCCACTCAGAAAATATTGACATAGACATGGCCAGGGCAGGGCTCTCCATAGTGTGGGGCTCAGGACAGAAGCTCTTCTCAGTTTGGACTATTGGTACTCTTAAATGTTCCTGTTGTTAAAACTACTTTTTTCCATCAAAAGGAACTAAAGCTTAGTTCTTACTTCATTACCTACACTGCTTTGATTAATTTGGTTCTCATTTGGAAGACGTTTCTAGAAAATCATAATTCTCTGAAATCCCTTATGATTGAATTTTCAAGACCTTTCTCTCCACCATCTCAAACATTCAAAATAGTTGCCACTAACTAATCCTTTCGTGATTAAGTTCTTTAAAAAAAAAAAAAAAAAAAGATTTTATTTATTTATTTATTTTGAGAGAGAGCATGAGTAAAGAGGAAGGGCAGACGGAGAAGCAGACCCCCTTGCTGAGCAAGGAGCCCAGTGCAGAGCTTGATCTCAGGATCCTGGGATCATGATCTGAGCTGAAGGCACTTAACCAACTGAGCTACCCAGGTGCCCCTTGTGATTAAGTTCTAACTTCATTTAATAGAACTATCATAGGAGATTGCCCAGCTATGTAAGATTTATAAAATTCAGAACTTTACAAAGTTCAAGCTAAGTATAGAATGTTGAAAGATTAGAGTTGGGTCAGGAAGTTCCAAATCTGCATGTGAACCATCTTGCTGCTTCCATGGAGGGAAAGCTTTAAAGCTGTCTGTTCCTTCCTTCGTTGACTTCTCAGAAGAGCAGAGAGAGAAGCAACTTTTAGGGCAGGATTTACATGCTGATAGTCGCCTGAGCTCATCAGCTATTTCTCATGATGTAATCATCTCCATTCTGCTAAACACACACACACACACCATCCGTGCTTAGGACAGCCCTTCTCATGGTACTTGTGTGAGTCATTAAGTCCTTGATCAGCACATAACTGACTTCACCTTCAACCCTAGATTGAGGTCATTAACGTCAAGCCCTCAAGTCAGGGCCTAAGGAACACTTCCATTCTCTGGCAGCACACCTGGTAGCCCCACTCAACTAGAGGCATTTTATTTGACGTCACCATCTTATGGCCTCATGGTTGCATGGAATTCTGAGACTTTATTGCTAATATTTGAAAACTGAGTTTTGAAGACAGTAGGCTGTCTATTTCATTAAAAAAGGAGATCTAAGATTAGATGAGTGACATGTCTAGAATCCCATAGTGGATAGTGGTGGAGTTGTGATTCAAACCCAGGACAGGCTGGCTCCAGATCTGTTGTGGTTCCTCCTGTTCTGTGCTGCTTGTTTTCCCATCTAATACCTTTGCAACCTGGGCAAGTTACATATATCCTTATCTTAGTTTTCTAATCAACAAAATAAGCATGAGGACCATTCCTTCACAAGGCTGTTGTGAAAATAAAATTAGGTGGGTATGCAGTTAGGCATCGGTAAGTAGGTGTAGGTAGGTAGATGGAGTGGATGGGCATACCAGGTACCTGATTTTTATTCCATTTCCTTCCTACAAGGTGGGTATAGATCTGAAGCTATGTGTATAGCTATGTGTCTCAGGAGAGACTATATTTGCCTTCTATTCCAGATTATATTTTTTTGTAAAGATTTTATTTATTCATGAGATACAGAGAGAGAGAGAGAGACAGGCAGAGACACAGGCAGAGGGAGAAGTAGGCTCCACGCAGGGAGTCTGATATGGGACTCGATCCCGGGACTCCAGGATCACGCCCTGGGCCAAAGGCAGGCGCCAAACCACTGAGCCACCCAGGGATCCCTAGATTAGATTTTTAAATATTGATTTGGCACTGACAATCCAAGTAATAATGCATACAATTAGACCATCGTGTTCTTTACCATATAAAGGTGAGCTTAGAAGTTGAAATGCATAAAACATAATGTAAAAGACATGTGAAGACTTTAATAAAACTATATTGTGAGGGGGGAGAAAAGCCTGTAGACAATTTTTGAATGTTGAGTCAAATGATTCATGAAATTAACAAAGAATCCAACAGCATTCTTTGGGATGGAGCCAAAGTGGTAATCAGAGGCAAACTAATTCAATGCTTTGTAAAACACCGCCAACAAAATAGAAGACAGAAATAAGTCAATTAGGGAAAAAAAGGCAATATTAGGGAAGAAGTATAAACATAATTAGATAATCATAGCTAGACTCGTGTCAAATTTTAACTAGTAGGAATGAGTAAAGGGTCTTGTGACATGGGGAGAGAATGTATTATATATACAGTTACTATATATGTGTAATTTATTCAAGCTAAAAAGTAAAAGTCAGTCCCAAAGAGACATCTTATTCCAACTCTGAGATAAAAACCACTTCAGAAGAATTTTACAGTTATCTGCTTTTAGTGTCTATGACAGCTTAGAGATCTCTTTCCTAGAGCAAACAATTCATTGGCAAAAACTGGAAAGGTGTACACATACATCCAGAATTTCTTCCCGACGTGTATATCAAAAGTTAGCCACTGCTGGCAGAACTGGTCTGCAGTATGAGATCAGAGCACCACTTTATTCTGAATCTATGTAAAGACTACTCAAAAGAGTAGCCATCAGGTAGTGATACAAGTGGGCTTTCTGAGGTCTTTGGGGTTGCTTGTGGTATAGTTTGGTGGCACAAGTTAATCCTCATGAAATTGTCCAAAGACCAGTATACACTAAGTACCCTATCTTAGTGTATACCTTTGACGTTAGAGTTGCCATATAGGCTTCCATTTGGATGTGAGCCTTAGGGCTGTTCTGGCCCACTCCGATAGCTTTTGGTTTCCTCAATTTCAATTTCCATTTTTGTCTGGAATGACTTCCACCATATATGTTACTAACACCTTTTAGCTCTTTGATCCTGGTAAACTTTGTATATGTGTGTGTTTTCCACAAGCTTAGAGCTTGAAATGCATGCTATAAAAAAACCTTCAGACTGATAGAAAGTTGTACATCAAATTGAAGGTCTGTAAATGAAAAATGAAACACAGATATCCTGAGTGACCAATATACCATAAAAGATGAATTTATGGCTGTGTACTATCCCACCCCGCCCTGGGGAAGGACACAAAAGATAAAATTGAGGAAAGCAATTAACCGTGTTCTAATCAGCTTAATCTGGAGGGTGTGTTTCCTATAATAATAGAAAAAAATTCAAAATATCTTAGGTATGCGTGGTAAGCAATAGCGTGGGCTCCCAAAGATGTCTGTCTACATCCTAATCCCTGGAACCCATGAATATGTTAGGTTACAGATGCAGTTAAGGTTGCTAATTCATTGACCTTAAAATTAGGAGATAGATCATCCTGGAGTGTCTGGGTGGCCCCGAGGTGATCACAAAGGGTCTTTAAAAAGTGGAACACAGAGGCAGAATAGTCAGAGTGATGTAGCCAGAGACTCAGCCTGATGTTGCTGGCTCTGAGGATGGAAGCAGGCCGTAGCATGGGTGGGGGCAGCCTCAAGGAGCTGGAAAAGGAAGAAAGAAATTCTCCCTTAGAATCTGCAGAAAGAAACACAACCCTGCCGACACCTTGATTTTAGCTCAGGAAGACCCACTTTGGAATTCTGACCTCCAGCATTAAAAAATAGTAAGTCTGTGTTGTTTGAGCACAAATTGGTTTGTGCCAATTTGTGACAGCAGCCGTAGGAAACTATTACAATAGGAAAGCTAATATTGCTTTGAATAAAATCAGTTATGACTTGCGTGTTGTAGGGTCTTCTCCCAGTATATTTATTCATCCTGACTTCCTCTTCTGCTCAACATATATCTATCGCTTCTGCAATAGTGACACCACCCTGAAAACCATCTTCCCCTGAACTCCTGCATTTGCTTTTACCAGGGGGAGAACTTAGGCTGTCGGACTCTCTCCTCACATCTCCCACCATCCAATTGGAACAAGCTTCCCATTAGGGGGACTCACCCCATCTGAACGAATAGCACATGTCACCCGTGGCCTGGTCTCTTTCCTTACAACCCTCCCTGCAATCTTTTCTCACACCCCAGACATCTTCCCCGTTCACCTGCTAATTCCCACAATTATATACCAGCCTTGGTCCATCTCTGTCTATACAGGCAAGCCTCTGCAGAAAAGATGAAAACTATTCCTTCGACTGGCTTCTATCCTTGGAAGTTGACCCTAGTTTCTTTCCTTATGACCCATTGATGCTCACGTGCCTCAGGTGTGCTAGCTCTTTCTGCTTCCGTAGCCATCCTGTGCCCGGAGTCTCCACGCCTTCCTTAAAGACGAAAGCTTCCCTTCCTTCCACTGTTTGTAAGGTGGAGCAGATCTTCCAGGGTTTGCAGGTTCTTCTTCCAGCCACACTCAGCCCATCATCCATTATTCTAAGTAACATTTTATTGGCACACAGTCACACCCATTCATGTACCTATTGTCCCCAGCTATCTTTACCCGACAGTGACAGGTTGGAGTGATTGTAACAAGACTATAAAACTACAGTATTTACTGTCTGACCCTTTACTGAAAAAAGTTTGGCAACCTCTGTTCTAGACTACACTGTCATGTTTTGATGCCACCAGGTAAACCAGTTAGGCGTTCTTGTGTGTGGTGATTATAGACTTGGACAGCTAATGTCGCAATGAACAGAGAGAACGTGTGTGCCTATGTCCGCGTGTGCGTGTGATTGTATCTGTCTGCCTGTAGATCTGGATACACTGATGCGTTTTCTAGTAGGGCGCTGCTTCTAGAGGGGTTGTTTACCTGGCTGCCCAAGATGATGTGGTTATGAGGACTCCCTAACCCTCTCTCCCCAGGATGGGGTAAACTCATCCAGCAGGGAAAGTGGCCCCAAGGGTGAGGTCTTCATCCCAACCCTGAATTCTCTTTCCTTATGTCCCTGACTCCTGCCCCCCAGTATCTGCTTTGTGGGCCCCCTTGGATTCCCTCCTGCTTGCTCTCTGCACCCTGACTTCCTCTGCACTGTTTCAGTTCCCACGTATCAGAGTACTAGCATTACCTCCCTCCCTGTGAAAAATTCACTGCTCCTAGATCCAATGCACAGTGGTCTCTTAGGGGCACCTGGGGTTTGCATCTCCTGAGCAGCACCCAGCTCCTTTCATGGTGGCAGGTGGTAGACCTGGGGGCCTTTATTTTATTTATTTATTCATGAGAAACACAGAGAAGCAGAGACACAGGCAGAGGGAGAAGCAGGCTCCCTGCGGGGAGCCTGACATGGGACTGGATCCAGGACCCCAGGATCACAACCTGAGCTGACGGCAGACGCTCAACCACTGAGCCACCAGGTGCCCCAAGACCTGGGGGTCTTGTAACGAACCACTCTTGAGCGGCTTGGCCACGGGTCAAGGTTGTACCAGGGCCTCCCCTCAAGGGCCCTGCCTGTAGCTGTACTTGTTGTCCTGCCCCGTTGCCCACTGAACCCTTCCCAGTCGTTACTACTCTCCTTGCAAGGTTGTGGCCTCCCAGGCTCCCTCCACATCTATTGGTCTGCTGTTGTCCAGGAAGGTGCACATTATTAGGATCCCTCTCGGGACCCAGAGGAAATGCTTTCTGGGATAATGAGGTTTTTCTTTCTGAAACAACAGGTATGCTTCCTCTATGTTCCATTCTGTTTCTACTTCAGAACATCCCCAATTTATCTATAGAATTTTGATTCCCACCTACATCAAAAGGCCATATGCTTTCTAACCCCAGAGCACATTTTAAACCCCTTAATTTGTATTCTTCCCTCCATGTATGGAACATACACTCTCTCTCTCTCTCTCCTCCCCCCTCCCTATCTGTCTGCCTCTCTCCCTCTCCACCCCCTCTTTCTCCTCCCCCACCTTAAGTTCCTAACTCGAGAGTGCAAAATATCTGATCTCAAATCCCCTACCACCACATCTCCTGCAAATGTTAGATAAATCCATTTGTTTTTAGTGGCCATGAGATTGCATCTAAGCTCACTATCTTGCCAAATTCTTAAGTTTTTCTGAGGCTGAAATGAGGAAGCAAATTCATGCGTCTGGTAGCTAATCAGCCCTTACTATCTGTCAGGTGCCATAGTAGATTCTGGGGTATGTTTATGGGGAGGACACACAAGGCCCCGGCCCCCACAGCCCTGGCCCCAGGCCTGGGAACAAGTCAGATGTTAGAAGAGGAAACAAAGTTAAGTGTTGAATGTGGTGGCAGATGCTTTGAAGGAAATGATTACAGCTGACAGGATAGGAGATGCTTAGATAGGGCTGTCAGGAAAAGCCTGTCTGAGGAAACAATATTGAGAAAGTGATACTTGAGGTCATAATATTTGAAAGAAAGCCCAGCATACACGGAACCTTGAAAGTACTTTATGAGCTCTGAGATGCCACCTCAACAAACAACCAAACAACGGCCTCTCCAGGCCCCCGTGTGGCGAGGGAAGTTAGTTTTTCCATTTGCTGGAGCTAAAACTTGACGGTAATCTCCCTGCTTTCTCGAGAGCCGCCATTTTGTTCATCCAAATCACAGATCTCTTCCTTCTCTGTGGTTTCTGGTTCGTGCCCTTCCTTCCCGCTGCCTGGACCTGCTGCCCCTTCCCAAACCCCCGCAGCTGACTTCCCATCTGATATGCCTGTGCTTCTGCACCCTTCTCAAAGCTTGCCTCATTATTTGGTTAAACTACCTGTCCTTTGTCATATAACCAACTTGTGATGCTCACCTTCAGAAAGAGGGAACATTTCCAGATTAACTGACTGGAATTGGCAGGCACAATGGCTGGCGCATAGTTGGCTCCCAATAGATGATTGAATAATAAGTGAATTGAACGGATGCTCCTCGTTTTAGCCAATCTGTAAGGAGTAAAGTGGTTTTTTTTTCTGAATCCCATGTGTATTCTTTTCCTCCACATGTAAAATACATATACATATAAAATACATATAAATACATATAAAAACCTTTACCTTTTCTATTGGATATCAAAACCTTACCTCTTATTCACAAGAGTTTTATTTTAAATCTACTCTCTCTACTTGCTGTACATGTGCAACTTTGTTACTGATCCCAGAGACACCTAGAGGCATTGATGGGTCTCTGGGATTGCTTGTACAGAGTCCAGCCCAGCAGGGGCCACAGGCACAAAGCATTTAGTATGCAAATATCTATTTACTCATGATAATAGCTACCATTGAAATGTTGATTGTTGTGGGGGGGGGTTTTAGAGGGAGGGGTTTGTTTCGTTTTTTTTTGTTTTTAGCATCCTGAATAATCAAATGTATTCTTTGGAATGAAGCAGGAACGTTTAGTGGAAAATCTTTGTATTAAGGAAGTTGCCATATTTCGGTTGAATAGCAGCCAAAAACAGTTTCTTTTGAAGAAAATTTCCCAGTATGTCCTGAGTTTGGTTTTAGCCACTTTGTGTGATATTATTGATTACTAATGGCAGTAATACTTTAGTTTCAACCTTTTGAGATTTTTCAGAAACAAATGGAATGTTCGCTTTTTCTAGGTTTAGAGGCAAATGCTTAAAGCTCATCACTGCCAACTTGTTTCCAGAATTGGATCCTAAGTGTTATTATAGTATTCATTTAAAAGAAACATAAATTCACTGTGTTGCATCAATTAGAAATCACTTAGAATCCTTCAGCTTCAGGCATTCTTTCTTTATAAACTATTTTAATAATACCAAAAATGGATAAAGCGTCCCCTTGATTTTTTGTTGTTGTTTATATTCTTTAATTCAAGAATTTTTGCATAATTTCAGCTGTGCTTTTTATTTAGATTAACACAAGGTTCTGACCCATGGAATCAGGAAGAACTTCAGAACAACAGTTCAGTATTTATGATTTTATATTTGTTGCCCAATGGAAGGTAACTACAGAGTAATGGGACAGTTTAAAAAAAAAAAATTCTAAGAGTTATGGACCCGAAAGGCCCTTGTCCCCTTGAATCACCTGGGAAGGCTACATGTTTATCTCGGTCATGCTGCCATAGCTTAAAATGTTGTGGCATGCCTCTTCTTAAACTGCCCCCGAACTGCTGAGAAATAATGGGGTAAAATGACATACTATTTTGAATATCCTGAATTGTGGCAGAGGTGAATTACATTTTGATGAGTCATCAGACATTGTTCCAGGACCAAGGGCAATCGATATAACTTGGAGTGTTATTTGCAGTCACAACTGAATATAAAATAACAAAATGGGCTTTCTGGAGTGATACATAAACTAACTCTTGAAATTAATTGTTAAAGAGGAATTCCAGATCCTTGGACCTTGGAATGTATGTCTAAGCTCCCAAGGGGTAGCTATTTTGAAGAACAATACATGTGTAGGTTAAAAAAAAAAAATGTGTTACATGTTTGCAAAATAAGATCAGTTTTATTACTTTGTAGACATACCTTGTAGATGAAAAAAAAACTCCTATCATGGAACTCTTTATAAGCAAACTTCTGAATGTAAGTAGAATTTCTGCCTCACCCTTTCTAAGCCTCTAGAGAAACCCAAATTTCTATAATGAGTTATTCTGAATCCTCAGCTTTACAGAAGTAATGTTCTCCATTTAAAAAGTGGGTGCTTTTACATCACCTTTTTCTGATCCACTTGGTTACCTCTGCTATTCCCTTTTTTTTAAGAGTGTCCGTGGGTGCTTTTACATCACCTTTCTCTGATCCACTGGGTTACCTCTGCTATTCCCTTTTTTTAAGAGTATCCGTCTTTGTTCACTCTGAGACTCTTAAAGCCTATTTCCTCATGATAAAAATATCATTAAGCTTTTGAACCAAGATAGAAAACAAAATCAAAGCTGAAGGTTATTAATTGCTTCCTATTGTTTTAAATTCCTTATTGTTGCATCAGTAACAAGCAGATGCCTTTCTTTTTAAAAATAGGATCTTGGTATCTTAGTAAATAACAACATCAAATTACGAGACAAGAAATCTCAAAGATTTTCTAAAAAAATAAATACTCTGAACTTTGGGGTTCCCCGCTACATTTTTCATTTCTACTAGTGAAAGCTTTAAACAGAGAATTCAGCCAGGCGGCTGGACCAAGTCCCTGTCACGTTGCACCCTAAGGGGGTCTTTTAGGCCGCCCATGGGTGGTGGAGCTGACATGTCCTGCTTCATCAAATTTCCACATTTATCCCACCACATCCAACTTCCCTCTAAGCCAGCCAGGCCCCCATCTCTTCACTGCTAAGTTGAAATAATAATAATAATAAAGTAAAGTGGAGGGATCCCTGGGTGGCGCAGCGGTTTGGCGCCTGCCTTTGGCCCGGGGCGCGATCCTGGAGACCCAGGATCGGATCCCACGTCGGGCTCCCGGTGCATGGAGCCTGCTTCTCCCTCTGCCTGTGTCTCTGCCTCTCTCTCTCATTCTGTGTGACTATCATAAATAAATAAAAATTAAAAAAAAAAAAAACACTAAAAAAAGAAGTTTTTTAAAAAAAAAAAAAAAAAAAAAAAAAAATAAAGTAAAGTGGAGCGCAGAAGGCAGAGAAAATTGTTATTCTCTGCAAGGAGGCCAAGACAGCTAAATTGTGACACAATTTAAACTGTTCAAATTCGACAAGTTTGATTGGAAAATTGAGTGACCCCAGGTAGTTAGAGATCAAAAAGGTCACTGGTTTACAGTCTTAAAAAGTCCTACTTGTGTTTTTGCCACGGACTGTTAGAATATGATTTTATTCTACGTGGTAGTAACTGTTGCCCAAATGACTATTGTTTTACAGTTTGGTGATTTAAATGCTGTGTCTCCTGGAAATCTGGATAAAGGTAAGAAGTGAAAATGTACATTTTTAAGGGCTTCTTTGAGAAATCCCTGTAGAGGAAAATGTGGTGTGTGCCTACAATTCCCTTATTCTATAGAAATGGCATAGAACCCTACAGAGATATGACAGTTTTGTCTCTCTGAGTCCTCATTGTTTATTGCTCCATTTCTGTGCCTTCTTTATGGGAGGGATATTAAATGCAAGAATTGAATTTGAATATAGTTGGCAAACCCTGCGCGACTCTTGCCTACATGTCATTACAGGTAGCAAGAAATTATTTCTGACTGTCGCCAGAGTCCTGGTGAGAAGTGATAAAATTTTATTGAAGGTCCACTCGGCAGCAGGAAAGATTTCTCAACCTTGCCCCTTCTCAGTAATTCATACTTTTCACTGGAAAGACAAGTCAAGAGATAGCAAGGAAGCTTACCGTAAAAAGCAAGATCAGCAGTGGGGACAGATGCAAAGGATCACAAGCGGAGTTCTTAGATTTTTAAAGCCCACGTGGCCACTCAGCATGTCTCTTGAAAGAACTCAGGATCTATGGGACCACACGGGCTCTGGGGAAATAAGGTTGGGATCAAGCATGTGCAAATGACAACAATCCTAATGAAAATACCAGCTCAGGTTAAAAAAAAAAAAGAAGAAGAAGTAAAATGTAAAATATGTAATAAACAAATAATACAGAAAGTATAGACCTTTCTTCAAAAACGGAAAAAAAACAAAAGAAAAAAACAAAAAGTAAAGATAATCCTGAGGTTTTAAGGAACTGAGTTCTGGAGGGAAGGACAGAAAGCCCAGACTGGGGAAAACTGCACAATTAGTCCTAGGACAGAACAGAGCTAGCTGGGGAGCAGGCAGGAGTAAGGGCTTGAGGGATCCGTACGTGAAAGGCAGTGATGATGTCCAGAGCCTCCTGCGCCAGGGTACTTGGGGCAGCATCCTGGCCTCCTGAGTGGTGGAACACGCGAACGTGGGGGCCAAAGTCCTTAAGGAATCCAGTCAGTCTCACTCCCAAGTTAAACTCCTCTCTGGCCAGAGGAGCAAGTGGCAATTCCTGTTTCAGGAATAGGCATAAGAACCAAACAGAAAGATACACACTCTCTGTAATTAACCCAGTGACAGTCTGGAAGGTGAATCGATGACACTGGTGTGTAAGGAAGGTGAGAGTTGAAACCCATGGCCAACATAAAGCAACCCTGCTGACGCGCTGACCAAGGCCTGGTGGCCCATGCTTGAGGGTCTCACCCCTGTGCATAGGGTGTGGCAGGAGCCTTGTACTTGGACCACTGCATGGCCACCCATCTTGTTTTGTAAAGTGCTGGACCAAAACGAAGTCTTTAGTAAGGTCCAGCCAGTAGCACCTCGTTTTAGTTTCTGTATACCAAATTTCTATAACCTTGAGGATGTTTCTAGGAGATGTCTTCGAGTCTTTAGGAGAGCATGAAATGTCTATGGAATTGCATTAATTTGCCCTTAGAAGTGGAGAGAGGGCTTGCTTTTTTGTGGATTGCTTTCTAGCCTCTCCATTGGAGCCCCATCACCCACGAGTGGACCCGAAGAGAAGTGGCTTTGGAGTACTTAGGTTTCTTCAGCCTATTATCCCATTGCTATCTCTACCCACGGCATGGTAGATGAAAGGACTCTCTCCACTCTCTTAGCTCGCCTGCCTGCTTGAAATGATTTTTTTCCTTTCAGTGCCACCTGTTCTATTATTTTGACACTATTTATCAGGCACAGAAAAGTTGGTGGAGAGGGAGCTGTGAAGCAATGTGATTTATCCTCACCTTGGAGTGGCCCTGCTGGTCCCATTCACCCCCAGATCCGGTACTTCTTAAGATGCGGCCAAACTGGCATAGTCAGGGCCTGAGGCTTGGTTTGAATGTGAAATCTTCAAGTGTTCTTGTGGGCTTTTTCCACAGAATGAGAATTTTCTTTTTTTTTTCCCTGATAATGAAAATTTTTTAGCTCTATATAAAAATTTCAAATAATACAGAGATTTAGAAATTATAACAAGTAAATCTTCATAGTCACAACTCTAGGGGATGACCACCAGGAAAAATTTAGAGAGGATTTTTCCAGGTTTTTTTCTTCTTGTTTCTATATAAGCAAATACAAAAACAGACCTGAAATGTGTCATACAAATGTGTTTCGATTATACTGTCTTCGTGAAGCAAATGTCTACAAAACATATCTTTTCCCCTGTAGCCAACATTCCCTTTGAACATGCTCTTCCTGACAAACCCTGTTATTATAAAGTCCATTTTCCAGAGGCAAAAAGGTAACAGGGTAAAGTCGATGAGCCTCATCTAAGAGCACTTCTGTGTTTACCTCTCAGTAATGCGTTATGCCCTTTCTGGTCAATAAATCTAATCTTGATCTTTTAAATTACACATACCACTTTTCAGGAGATCCTCTCCTAGCAACTGCATGCTGCACAACCTGTGCAACTGTATGTGGAGGCCCTGTTCTTCCTCATCTCGTGTCTCTGGAACCAGCTTTGCCCCAATAATAAGATAATGATAATAAGAGAAGAAAACTCAAGGGGCCCATATATTAGCAGGGACTTTTGCTGTAGGTGACTGATGGGGATGTGTTCTCTACACTCTCCTGAGGAGAACCTTCCATTGTAGTAAGGTTAGGTGTGAGTGTTTTCTCTCTCTACTGTACTTTGGAATTTTAACAGTACATGCTGGAAAAAACCTAAATGTTAGCCCATTATAATGATGTCTAAGTTAATATAAAATGTATTAAAATTTGGAGGTGACAACAACTATTTAATACATTTAATTTCCACAAATGAATACCGGCTATTAACAGTATCAGAGTTGCTAAGAATGGAAATCCAGTGTGCATTTTTAATCTGATACTACTGCCTCAGTCACTTAGTTATTTTAAGATTTGTATTTATTTATTCATGAGAGACACAGAGAGGGAGGCAGAGACATAGGCCGAGGGATAAGTAGGCTCCCTATGGAGAGCCCATGCAGGACTCAATCCCAGGACCCCAGGATCATGCCCTGAGCCAAAGGCAGGCACTCAACCACTGAGCCACCCAGGAGCCCCAGCCCCAGTGTGTGTGTGTGTGTGTGTGTGTGTGTGTGTGTGTATAAATTAAATATTTTATTTATTTATTTGATAAAGAGAGCCAGAGAGCACAAGTGGGGGGAATGGCAGAGGGAGAGGGAGAAGCAGACTCCCCGATGAGCGGGGAGCCCCACTTGGGACTCCATCCCAGGACCCTGAGATCATGGCCTGAGCTGAAGGCAGATGCTTCACTAGCTAAGCCACCCAGGTGCCCCTTAGTCTATTTTTAAGGGCCCATATAATATTGTCATCTATAACATTGAAGGGCACCAAAAAGTCTCTACAGCAACCCTTCCTTATCCATGCTGTAGTTATTTTGCGAATGAACGCATGTGTCCGCTGCATTCACATGGGCACAGGTGAAATTTATATCTAGTGTAGATTTCAAAGGACACTGAAAACTTTCCTCCCTCTCTCCCTCCCTCCCTCCCTCCCTCCCTCCCTCCCTCCCTCCCTCCCTCCCTCAGCAGTTTTCAGCTCATTCCCCCCAAAGCAGCATAGCCTACCAAAGTGACTACTTTAGGGTGACTCAAATTATGCCAACTCTTGACTTTTTTTTTTTAAGATGTTATTTATTTATTCACAATAGACAGAGGGAGGCAGAGACATGGGAAGAGGGAGAAGCAGGCTCCCTGCGGGGAGCCGGATGCGGGACTCATCCCAGACACCAGGATCACACCCTGAGTGGAAGGCAGATGCTCAACCACTGAGTCACCCTGGCGCCCCTAGGCCAACTCTTTCATACAAAAACTTCAGGAAGTCCCAAAGGTGTTCTTAAAAGAACTTTTAAAAGTTTCCATCCCCAACTGGCTAGCACTCAATGACTTTTGCCCCGTTGGGGAGGACCGCAGGTGGCACCAGTAGGGCCTTGCTGCAAACGAAGTGCCAGGGGATAGGGACACCCGCAAGCCCTGGGCCCGGGAGGAGCAGCTGCCCACGTGTCCCGAAGCCCCCGATGGTGGTCTTTATCCGGGGTGGGGGTGGGGGGTCTTCCTGTAACGAGGTCTCGGGGTTGTCATTTGTGCAGACGAAGGCAGCGAAGTGGAAAGCGAGATGGACGAAGAACTGGACGACTCTTCGGAACCCCAAGCCAAAAGAGAGAAGACCGAGCTGAACCAGGCGTTTCCCGTGGGCTGCATGCAGCCGGTGCTGGAGGGCGGGGTGCAGCCCAGCCTCCTGAACCCCATCCACAGTGAGCACATCGTCACGAGCACCCAGACCATCCGGCAGTGCAGCGCCACAGGAAACACGTACACCGCGGTGTAAGGATTATTAAAGCGTATTTTTCCAGCTAACATTACCCCTGTTGATAGATTGGGCTTAAGCTGAAAATTTAATAAGCCTGAAGGTCGACTGTTGTCAAATTCTATCTGTGCTGAACATTACCTTTTTTGGAGTTGTGAAATGGAATGGGTGTATGTATTTTGCCAGGTCTTTCTTTTTTTCTTTTCTTTTTTTTTTTAACGTAAAGAAAAAATCATTTGCCTCTCAATAATAAGTTTTTTTTTTCTCTCTCTCTAGTTTCAGGTGTCAAGAAGGATTTTTACCACATTTAATGCCAATGTTTTTGTTTTCTTATAATTAAAAAGTAATTTACATTCTTTGTAGCTTAAAATATTTTATTGTTGATTGTTAGTCTTGGTGTATGATTTCATGTGTAAGTTTTTAATTAGATGCACTTCTGTGAAATATCAAAAGAAATGAATTTCTTTGATTTACACTGGAGGCATGCCCATTTGGCAGCAGATGCATCAAATTTGCTTTTGAAAGGTGCTTTTCATTGGACAGAACCACAAGACGCGATTTTGATAACACTTTGGTACGGAGAGAGAATACAGAGCATTTTTATTATAGTGCTAGAGGGTTGGGAAGGTCATCTATTTTTCTCTGGGGAAAAATTGAGCTGTGCATTTATCAGTTCAGGGTAAATGACAGAACTGCAAGAGATTATGCTAATATGCACATAATTTGTGTACATAATTATTAAACCATATTAATGCAAGCTTCCGTTAAACATTGAATTTTAACCGTTATTTGCATACCAATTCCTCTGTTTAAAGACTACTGATTCTGTATTTGGGACCACTGCACAGATGCATTCTGCTGTTGAGTGGGGCTGTTATAGTTAGATACTGAAGCTGAAAAAAAAATGACTTGACTTTTTTTGTTTTGTTTTTTTTTTTTTTTAAGTGTACATGCTACTTATGCTGAGCTGGACATACAGGAAACCATTCCATTTGGATGACTTTCTTTTATTCCAGGTCTTTTTCCTAATAGTAGTTCAATATGCTGCTATTATAGAAGAAAATTTATAGAATGCAAGGAATGTAGCAACCTGCATATCGTTATTTCCTTCAAAAATATTTCCTGGTTTCTAAAGTATGTGGATTTAAATTTTAAACAGAACCTGAAGGCAGTGTAACTGGCACACCACACTGTTGCTTATCCCCAATTCTGTAGGATTTGGATAGGTGGCTGGATGGACCAGTGCCATTGAAGAATGTACATCAGGGATCATCGTACCTCGGCTATTACATGGTGCCTTAAAACAGAACTGAAGCAACGGTTTAGTAAGGCTTATTTTGTTCATGTGAATTCCTCTTCAATCCATTTGACAAGGTGTGCCTGTCACTTTCAGATTCCCGAAGTAAGGACAGGTTACATGTTCTTCAAAGGAAATTTAGGGCAAAACAAAAAGACAGAAATCAATTTCCCCTCTCCGAGTGACCACGAATGGACTTTTTGATTCCTAGAGCTGAATATTACTTGATTACAGATCACATTGCTTAAGGGTGTGGAATAGCAGACTAGTTTTAATTACCAACTTGTCACATAAAATCATATGTTTTAGGCCATTCTTATCTAGTTATTTAAGAAAGTTAACAAAATAAGCAGGTACTTATTGAAGTGCATCTTTTCAGTCTAAATGTTTTTTTGCCGTCTGTGTCCTGGTTGTCTGTGTGTTCACGGTGCACTCAAGTGCCCATGGGCAGGAGTCAGCTCAAAGTCGGGGGAGGTCCTAGACAGGATGTACCCATCCCCATCTTAATTTGCATGAAAAGCCAAGGTTCTTTTAAGCACTCAAGTTATTAACAGCAACAACAACAAAAAACAGGCACATCCATTCATTTAAGTAGTTTTTAAAAAGCTGATCAGCAAAAATTAATACATAAATATGTAAAGCCAAAAAAAGGGAAAGCACAAAATGATTTACAGATGATTAATGAGGCCTATATTGAACTCAAGATGTTTATCTTAACAGTTTTACTGGGGTGGGGTTGGGGGTTGGAAAGAAGAGGGTGAGCCAATCTGTAAAAAAAAAACAAAAAAACAACAACAAAAAAAAAACGAATGGCTTATCGGGTGACTGTGCAGTATATTTCTACTGTTGTTGCTTGATTGCCTTGGGCTGTTCGCATAACTTAAGATCAACAGAGTTTCTTAAGTAAACTTTAAATGTTTTAGATGTAATTTTTTAAATGGATTCAAATTTTCTATGACTCAACTCACTCCTATTTGGAAGTATTCACTGGCATTCTCTCATCACCTCATCCAAATATCATTTACATGACCATCCCTGTTTTTTGTTCACCCAAAAGGCGATGAATTTGCACCATCACGCACACAAAAAGGCAAACAAACAGAACACCTTCCCTGCAAAGACCACCTATCTATTTCAGTGTGCATTAGGGAACATTTGCAGGTAAAATTAAACTCACAAAACAAAAAAGACACTCTTCATCTCAACTCTCCTTTCCAAAAAGCTCTTTCACTTTCCTATCCTTGTCCACCAGCCCCAGAACTCTACTCATCTGTATCAGACCAAATGTACTTGCTGGTTTCACCTTGTTTATTGATGATTTTTAAATGTATTGATTATCATTGTTTAATGTTGGATATATGTGTATCATTAGAGGAATCTGATAATAACAGGCAAATTTAGATGGATGAAAGGTAGGGATTGGGGACCCTCCAGGATTCAACATTTCTTCCAGTTGTTCATGGTATATTCTCCATTAGGACAGTTAAGGAGTTAATAAATATTACTACATTTCCACTTGACTCACTAAGAACTTCCTGATCTCCTTTATGAACACAGGAGCATCCATCTGTGACTAGGGCAGATAGTTGACCAACAGACAAAAGAGCATCTACAAGCTGGGCTACTTCTGGTGATCTGTAGTCCACAGTAAGACAATACACCTCTATAATCAGACACAGACGTCTCAACCAATCTCGAATTTGAATTGTGAGAGAGAGGAGAAAATTCAAACCTCCTAATTTGTACATTTGAGGAAATTGGAACAATCCCCTTCATTTCGTTTATTTAATAGTTTGATTTTTCATTTGTTTCATTCATTGAAACTGTGACTTTTCTAAATAATATGGACACTAATACTCTCAGAGTAGATTTATTGACAAGTGACAAGTGCACATGTTAAGGACTTCTTAATATTTCTTGACATTGTAATCAAACCCACTAGTCATGAAAAATCTCTACATAGACCAAGTGCTACACTTTCAGCGAGGAAGATTTAAGGAAGGCATGTTGGCTATCGTTAAGTTTCGGAAAAGATCCTTCCGTACAATAGGATTGAGTATCTTGGGTATGGTTTGAGCTTCACATACATACATTGAGAATCATACCCGGAAGATTTGCATCCATGAAGCCAGTGAACAATGGGGTGAAATGGGGGAACCACCTCCTTGGAACACAGGGCCCAATTTTGAAATTTTTCTTTGGATATCAAGCGGCTGGTCACTTTTTCAGGATTCTCATCCAAACTGTGTTTGGACTGACTATTTAAGTCTTACTGCCTTTTCAGAAATCTGCTTTCCTTTTTGTGCTTTTTCTTGTACTGTATAGCACGGTTCATGCACCTCTCTTTAGATGGTGTACTTTAAAAAAAAAAAAAGTAAATTTTAGAAAATGGTTTTAACACTGCATACCTAAAATTAGTAGTGTGCAACATTGACTGCCTTTGATTTGTAGTAGACGAGTAAACAATGAACACGTCCTTGTGGAATATGCTATCAAAGACGTTCAGGACTGACGACTCTTTCATTACTGAAATCATGAACCTTTTTGCGTGAATGCACTCTCCAGAAGTGCTAAGCGTGATGCATTTTCAAATTTAAAAAAATTCTTCAGATGATATATTTGAAATGTCTAAAATGATGCTGTGCTTGAAACATTAGTGGAAAAGAAAAAAAAAATGTGTGTCACTGTGATGTCAGTCCTCCCTGTGTGGACACAAGTAGAAAGTAAAAGAACTCTGGCAAGTCACCTTTCTGGACAATTTGAGGCAGTGGTTATAGGCAACAAATTGACCTTTGTTAGAACCCTTCCCTCCCCCAAATTCTCGGTGAGGAAACCACAACTATCAAAAAATTGAAAATCAGAACTTAACAATTTCTGTGAATCACCCTGGAACATGGGGGAGAGGGGGTTGTCATGCAGTGCTATGAAAATTGGGCTTGTCACTAGATCAGTTCAACCTCCATGTATAGGGTTAGAACAAATCAATGAATGGAATCCTAGTATTTCTGCAAGTCTGGTGATTAAAAAAAAAAACTGGAATAGAAGCATTAATTCAGTGCTTGGTTCTAGTATTAGAAAACCCCTTTGATGTAATGCCTTGTATTAACCCTTTGAGCATTGTAAGATATACAATGGGGGACAAAAGCCTTTCAGATCATTTATTTAGACTTAGACCGGTAAAATATACTCTATATCCAAATGTCTAATTATTGCTGTTTTTTTAAGGGGGGGGTAGGAAGAGAAAGTGTTTCCATGCTGAACACTTGCATTTTATATACAACTCTTAATTTTCTTCTTCAAGAGGGCTTGATATATTTATTCCCAAATATTCACTGCCATCTAAGTAAGTGTACTGTTTACAGAAAAAAAAAATCGACTTTTCTAGCATCACATCATGACTCTAGAAAAGGAGGACAGATACATAGGGCCTTTAGACCTATGTCATAACTGACCTCTGCACATTGAAAGTACCTAGATTGCCTTTAAAAGGTATGATAAAGAAAGGGTTACATTTCTTTTTTTTTTTTTTTCCCCAAAACAAAACAAAAGATCTCATTTATTTAGCTTTAGAAAGTACAATTGTAAGTGAAGCCTTAGGAAGAAATGAGTTCTAGTGGATAAAGAAAAGCTGAACTCTTTGGGGGCAGGTAAGCTATTTGGAGTTAGATCTCTCATAAAATATTGTTTGGGAATTTCATACAGGGCATAATTTTACCTATGCTCCAAAACTTTTAACACTTTGTCAAAAAAAAAAAAAAAAAAACAATTAGACGTAGGTAAAATGGAGAGCAAAGCACTTGATTTTCAGCTCATCTGTCAGGAGATGCCATGACGACTGCTTCTGATATGTGTAAATGCCAGTCCGCTTACACAGTTGCCGACTTTTGTTCAAGGGACGCTCTGCGTGCACTCGTCCCCCTTTGTCCTCTGCGTGACGGAACATGAGAGAAGTGTCGTCTGCAGATGTGCTTGCGCGGCTCTAGCCGGGCGCACCCAAGAGCGTAACCTATTCCGATGTCTGGTGAAGGGACATCCATAGCATAGTGCAAGTTTGCCGTAAACATTGCTTTTTTAGGCAGCGTAGGAAGTCAAACCATGCAAATTACTCATGTGTTAACATGCAATACTCAAAGGGTTTTAATTTAACTCTCTTCTTTTGAATTCTTCATGATGATTTACTGTAAATGCTTCTCAGTTTGCATGCTCTGATCATTGCTGCTAGTGATTTTATGTGCCAGTAGACCTGAGTTTAGTTTACCAATTTTACTTAAATAGTAAAAGCCACTTACAAAGTGACTGCCTAGGATTTTTTTTTTCCTTTTGTTTGAAGTAATTGGTAATATGTCTTATTTTCAAAAAATGTGTTTCGTCTCTTATTTGGTTCTGGTATTTTATTCTTTATTTCCCCCCCCCCTTCCTTTGTTTTTTAAATAAATTATGATGTTGGGATTGGAAGCCCTGAGTAATGAAATCTTTTGGTAAGAATTGTTATGTAGCTCGATAATGAGGACAACAAATCTCTGTTAGAAGAATTCTGATTCTGGGGAGGAAGGAAAAAATTAAAACTCCCTACTGACTGTTGATAACCGAGTACATTTTTCCTTCAATGAATTAATAGTTTTGAATGAATGATTGCCTTGTTTTAACCTGCTAAACACAATTTTAAATGACCCAATAAAGGAGGTATTGAATTTTATTCGTTTAAAAAGCATCTTTTGTACCAAAGCAAATTTTTTTCTCTACTCATCTCCATCATCAATTGGGACCTATGGTGGTGACCAATGCATTGGTTACAGAAACTTTAAGTGAGTGCCTTGAGAAAACTTGGAAATTTGTGCCTGGGGTGGTAAACTTTTAATTAGGTTAATTGTAGTGCTTACCAATCAGTAATTCCACTATCACTCAGGGCTTTCGTACCTTCTAGGTAAAACTTCTTTCATTGTGTTTTTTTAAAATACTGTATTTTTTTTTAAGTGCCATCATTTAAATTTCACTTAGTAAGTGGCAGATTACATTATTCAGTCCCACAAGCACAGAAACATAGTAACACTAGGAGATATTTGAACATTTATTTTACAATCGACTGAATATATTATGTAAATGAGGTAAGCAACTTTTGTAGAGATTGTATGTGTGAGATAATGTAATGTTCTTTTCCAGTTTTTGGACTACAGTTGAATAAACTTTTTAATTATTTAAAAACATCTTTACCGAATAACATGTGATGGTTTTTTGTATAATGTATTTGATTTTGTAAATACGTATTTCCTGATGTGATTTTTGTGAGAAATGCTAAATCTTTTAGTATATCATGTCCTCTCAAAATTGGCAGGAGCTAAATAATAGTTTGTGGGCGATTTGTATTGTGTACTGTACAATAACTGGGGAACTTTTATAATTATAAAAATATATATTAACTTTTAGTGTGTTGTTTAAACAAATGACTGGAACATACTAAAGATATTAGTAGGATTTTTCTGAATATTTCAGACTTGAACTCAGGCTAGCTTTCTTGTGTTTTTCAAAACAAAATGGTGTCTTGTCTTTTAAAATCAATAAATTTGTTTCCTTGTTACAATACTTTTGAAATGCCTTGATTTTTTTCTCCCTCAAATCATTGCCAGAAAGCTCATAATGCACCTCCTGCTTATCTAGAGGGTAGTCTCTGTGTCATTGACTAGCTTAGAAACAAAATTAAGTTGTTTTCCGTTTTGGTGTCAAATGAAATTAGCAATATTTACACATGAACAGCCCAAAAAGAGAAAACAGAATTATAAGCCCAGCAGGGTACAAATCTTACCCTCAAAGAAAATTAGTGATTGAGTGCTGTTTAATTTCAGAAGCTGTCAACAGTTCCATTGTAAGTCCAGATTTTTGGATGTTCATAATGTGTTTGTTTTATGTCACTTCACATTGATATTTGGCACCCAAGTTCCTTGCTTAGATTGAAATAGCTTATTAAAATTCATTTTAATACACTTAAGATTCCCTGCCCCCATTTTTTGCTGCTTTGAATTACATACAGAAAAATGTATTATTTTCAGTATACATTACTGAGTTTTGGCGAACACATACAGGCATGTAACCACCACTACAGTCAACTTTAAAACTTTTTTTTTATACCTTGCAAACATTTTTTTTAATTGTTGTGCGGGGGAGGGGGGGCTTCCTAGAATATGGAATAGCCAATTTGTTATGATTTCATTAAAAGATAGAAATGCAAGACAGGAAATATCCTTGTGGGAATCCCCAGCATGGTGCTTTCAAATCATAGTACAAAGTTACTTCTGAAACAAAAATATTGACCTCTTAGCCCACAAAAACACCAAAATCATCCCAACTGATGTGGATGGTTAATCCAGTAACGTAGAAATGTACCAAATAATGTTAGTTAATAAATGAAAGAAAAGGCAGACAGAAGTAGTCTGTAAGAGTACTATGCTAGGAAGAAAATGAATCTAACCAATTTGCACATTTTTATGTTGCATATATACTCGTGAAATATTTGGAACTTTTGTACAAAAAAAAAATAGGGTTCCCAGTTTCCAGCCTTATTTTTGGTTTCTTCTAAAAATCTGAAGTCTTTCCTGTAACTAATTAGTGTACTTACCTTGGTTATAATATTCTTCCCACCATAGATCCTTAATAGCATTTCCTTCTCTTTTGGAACTTGGACATTTCAAGACATGAATGCAGTCTGAGAAACATCACCGGGTTTCATTAACTGATTCAACTCAATCTACCAAATACTTTTTTGCCATTATGGCCTAAAAGTAACGTGTGTAGAAATTTGCCCTTCATCATTTGGCCTGAAGCCCAGATTGTTTTTTGTGGAACACCATAATCAGTGGTATGGCTGCCAAATTGTTGAGGATAATATATTTGAAATCAGGTTAAAGGAGCAGAAGGGCACTCTGGTCTGATTCTGCTCTGCTTCTCCCTGAAGCAACATCTGGACTAGGAGGAGGGGTCTGCTGACTCACAGGGGCTGGATGTCAGATTAGTTAGGCAGAGGGACCTTAGACATAGTAGCTTCCCAATGCTGAAGAGACCTGTTTTTCATCAATTCATTGCTGGCCCTCTGATTGGAAAGTATCCCATGTGTGCCCAGGAACATGGGAAGTTGTGCCCAAGTTGTCTGAACACAAATGTGTAGTAATTAAATAATAAATGCACTATAATTGCAATTAAAGGGAAAGATTATCAAACAGGATTTTTGAAAGAGACCAGTGTACAAGAAAAAGCAAAAGGCTCAGTGTCCAAGAGGCAAAAAGAGATAGAAAGCAAAAAGAGATAGAAAAAATAGAAATACTATGAGATAATTAATGATAAGTCTGGTAAAAAGATGTCAAAGATCTGTACTCTGAAAACTATAAAACATTGCACGGGGGAATTAAAGACTTAAATAAATGGAGAGATCCACTGGGTTCATGAAGCAGAAGACCCAATACTGCTAAGATATTAATTCTCCCCAATTTAATCTATCGAGTCAACACAATCCAATCAGAATTCCAGCAAGCTTCTAATAGACAATGACGAGCTGGCTTTATAATTCATATGGGAATGCCAAGGATCTTGGTTAGCTAAAACAGCTTCGGAAAAGACCAAGTCAGAGGACTACCACTACCTAAATTCGAGGCTTTTATAAAGCTACACCAATCAAGATAGTGTGGTATTAGAATCAAGACAGATCAACAGGATCTGTCAAATAGATCAATGGAAAGGAAGAGTGCAGGGAAGGACCACTGGTTTTTTGACAAACGTACAAAGACAATTCAATGGAGAATCTTTCGGAAAGGCAGCTATATGTCTACCAAAAAAAAAAAAGTTTAATCACACCATATACAAAAGTGAACTCCAGAGGATCGTAAACCAAAAACTATAAAACTTATTTTTATTTTTAAAAAATTTATTTGCGAGAGTGTGTATGAGTGGCGGGAGGGGGAGATCCCCCGCTGATCATAGAGCCTGCCTCGGCCTCCATCCCATGAACCCCCGAGACCTGAATCAAAATCAAGAGTCAGATGCTTAACTGACTGTGCCACTCAGGCATCCCCCCACTTAAAAAACTTTTAGAAAAAAATGTAAAAATCTTTGAGATCTTGAGTAAGGCAGAGTTCTCTTAGCCATGACTCCAAGGATAATCTGTAAAAAATCAAACCAATAAATCAGACTTCATCAAAAATAAATTTTCTGCTCTTCAAAAAATGCAGCCAAGAGAATGAAAAAGAGTTCTATTGGAGATTTTCCTCGGATCTCTCATTTTCCTCTGTGTGTTTTGAGCAAATGTATTAGGTATGTTTAGCAAAAAGCCTATCTGGAAGATAGAAAGGCTCCCTCCAGGGCAAAGGGCCTGTTTCCTGGTAATGTAATAAAGACAGTGTCTTCTCCAGGGCAAAGGCTGGGCAGGCTTGCTAGCAGCCGCTTTAAATGACTGGGGTTTCCCAGCTGGGACACAAACTCCATGTGTGCTGCACGGGCCTGGGTCCTTCACATCCCTCCTAGGTCTTCAGGAGGAGGGCTGCGAATGCGAAGCTCCAGGGCAGCCCAGGTGGCCCAGCGGTGTAGCGCCGCCTTCAGCCCAGGGCATGATCCTGGAGTCCCAGGATCGAGTCCCACATCCGGCTCCCTGCATGGAGCCTGCTTCTCCCGCTGCTTGTGTCTCTGCCTGTGTGTGTGTGTGTGTGTTTGTGTGTGTGTGTGTTTGTGTGTGTGTGTGTGTGTGTGTCTCATGAATAAATAAATAAAGTCTTAAAAAAAAAAAAGTGAAGCTCCAAAGTCCTTTCTGTCTAACCTGGGAGCCTTGTGTGCCCTGCTAGTGTCTTCAAAACCTTGGAAGGCTTGCCTGTTAGTTTACCAGCAGGTTAAAGTAACCGAACCCTTCACAGCCCCTGACACCACAGATTGGGAGAAAATATTTACAAAGCATGTAACTGATAAAGGACTTGTGTCCAAAGCTGCCAAAAGCTCTCAAAACTCAAGGTGTTTAAAGTGTATGCATAGAGCCCTGACCACCTTTAACACTAAACACAGATTTCGTGAATATTTGCTATGTCTCTCTTTATAACTGCACACTTCAGGATTTCGGGGACGCTCCCTCT
The DNA here is from genome assembly GCF_905146905.1 of Nyctereutes procyonoides. NCBI lineage: Eukaryota > Metazoa > Chordata > Mammalia > Carnivora > Canidae > Nyctereutes > Nyctereutes procyonoides. The sequence goes on along the minus strand of NW_026575146.1, from coordinate 58,239,770 downwards.
GTAAGGAGATGGAGATGCCTGCTCCCCAGGCTGCAGCTCAGATGATAAGCTAATAGGTCTTTTCACAGAGAGGGAGCCCCCGCCTGGGTCTGTGGCCTCTGTGCCCCGGGGGTGGTATCCATTGAAAACCTTTCTCCACTGGTTACAGATACAGGGGGCTCCTGAGCATCAGCCCCGCTGGCCACCAGAGCCATGCCCCCTACAGGTGCCCCTGGTGGCAACCACAAAAATCAGGGTGTCGGACCCTGGGTACAGGCTGCATTCTGGGTGGCCTGGCAAGCTGGAGCACGCCCCTCAGGCCAAGCCCCTGCACAAGCAAATAGGCTTCTTTCCTCCCAGAAGACGGGGTGTGTGGGAGTCCGCTGGGCGCAGTGCCCGGGGGGGCCTGGCCGGCCCACGACTGCCTCGGGGATCCTCACGGCCGGCCGCGACGTAGAAAGGCTAGCGGCCCGGGCCCAGAGCCCGGCGGAGGGCACACCGCCTGCTCCAGGGGTGTCCGCATTTGGGGGCCCCACCTGTGGGCCCCCGCTTTCGGGGGAGCAAAGGAGCCCTTTTCACTTCAGTCTGGACGGGAGGTGCGGCTGCCCTGCCGAGCCCTGGCTGGTGAGGCCCCCCGCGAGCCTTGCAGAGCGTCTCAGTTTGGCTGGAGCCCTGACATAAGCCCCACTGGTTTCCAAATGTTTTATTTTTTTTTTTTTTTAAGATTTTTAAAACATTTACTTATTCATGAGAGACGTAGAGAGGCAGAGACTTCCCACCAGGAGCCTGATATGGGACTGGATCCCAGGACCCCGGGACCACGACCTGAGCCAAAGGCAGACGCCCAACCCCTGAGCCACCCAGGTGCCCCTCAAATGTTTTAGATTATTTGGGGGGGCTCCTGTCTCAGGTGCAGGTCCTCAACCTGGGAGATCCTCATGTGGGCTGCGGCCCCTTGGCTCCTCAGGACCAGTGCTGGCCCGGAGTTCCCTCCAGGTGCACATGGCTGGGCCAGGGGCCAGTTCATGGGAGACTGTGTCCCAGCCTGGCCCCCCTGCTTCTGTGTGGTTTCCCTCTCGTTTGCCCCAACCGTGGGACTTGCTCAGCCAGCCTTTAGGGTTTGTTTTTTTTTTTTTTTTCAGAGGAAACTTCCATAGGTAGCTCTAGTGTCCCTGTGTCTGTGGGAGGACGTGACTTCTGGTCTTCCTGGGCTGCCATCTTGAACTGAACCCCAAGACCTCTCCTGGATCACTGCCGAGTTCCCACTGGTTGGACATTTCCCATGTAATTCAATCAACAAATATTTGTTGCATGAATCAGGACACCATTTGTCTTATGATTATACTTAATGGTTATGCTATTTAAAGTTGATTGTTTCTGCTGTTGCCAATAATGCTTAATAACTTATCTGAACATTTTATTGGTGCATTTGTCATATTTTCCCCATACACTTCTAGAAGCCACATTTGGGGGTTAATACATTGCAAAATTTAGTAGAATTTCTAAACTCTACTGTGAAAGCTTACACCAAGTTTTAATTCCTTCAGTAGCTCTGAATCAAATCATTAGAAGCCAATTAACTAGGAAAAAAACAGTTTTAAAAGGGATACAGGCAGGGGGTGGTCCAAGGACCCAGAGGGGCTCCTACAAGACCAGCCAGGAGTGTCCTTGGCTTCATGCAGGATGGAACTCAAACATGAGCCGGCAGGAGGTGAAAGCAGAGTTTAATGAATATATATAGAGAGAGATAGATGGAGCATTGGGAGACTCAGCAAGGAGAAGAGAGCTTCTCATGGTTTGGGGTCTGTTTTTTTTTTTTTTTTTAAGATTTTATTTATTTATTCATGACAGAGAGGAAGAAAGAGAGAGGCAGAGACGCAGGCAGAGGGAGAAACAGGCTCCATGCAGGGAGCCCAATGCGGGACTCGATCCCGGGACTCCAGGATCACACCCTGGGCTGAAGGTGGCGCTACACCGCTGAGGCCCCCGGGCTGCCCGGGCCTAGGGTTTTTAATTGATGATTGCGGTCTGGGGTATGTGTCCTCTCAGGCATCCAGGAAGCGTTCAGGACAAGGACAAGGTCCAGGTGGCCATCAGAAGTCACTATTTCTTGAAGCCAGCAGTCTTGGTGTCGAGATGTCTGGCATCCGGGGTCTGGAACATGGATATAACTTTGGTCATTCTCACCTGGTCCTTCATTAGATATCTGTTTGAGAGAAATCATTAATTGCTTGTCCCTTACAAGAAGGATATGCACTATTTGTATTTTCTGAGGCCTGTGTAGAGTGAGGAGGGGATGCAGGTCATAGCAAGAATAGAAGCTGGGTAAGAGGCCAAGAGTTAAAAAGCTTTTTCTCTCATGGGGTGCTTTTGCTTTCCCATTCTCAAAAGCAGTTTATATTTGGGGGAGCCTGGGTGGCTCAGTCAGTTAAGTGTCCGACTCTTGGTTTAGGCTCAGGTCATGATCTCAGGGTCGGAGGATCAAGCCCCAAGTTGGACTCCTTGCTCACTGGGGAGTCTGCTTGAGGTTATTTTTCTCCTTCTCCCTCCCTCTATCCCTCCTGTGCACACATGCACTCTCTCTCTTTCTCTCAAATAAATATCTTAAAAAAAAAAAACAAATTATATTTGACCTAGGACTTACATTTGATCACTTTACAGCCAAAGAAATCAATACTTCAAAAAATCCTCAATAATCTGGCAAAATGCTTACTCAGCAAAATGGTATATGATTATTCGGAACCCTTCCCTCACCAATCGCCATATTAAATGTAGGTGCACTTTGGGCAAATAAGTATTTTATGTCCCAGGTGATTATTCTGAAGTTAACCTTGAAATATGAATTGCAAATACAACACTAAGCGGTTATGTTAGCATGTTATTACAACTCTGTCATTTTAATTGTAGCCCATTAAATGTACCTACATACTCTCAGAACAGTTCATTACATCTACTAAGTAAAGGAACTGTTCTTTAAAGTATGAAAAAAACTTTTTAAAATCCTTCTGATATAAAATATGACTTGTAACCTCATCAAACTGCAAACAACCCATTTCCTTCAAATGTAGAAGGAATAAGGAAATTGTGGGCCATTCACATAACGGAATACCATACATTAGCAAATTAAAGCAAGTACAAGTAACAACATAATCTCACAAACATTATATGGATAAAAGAAGCCAAATGTGGAGGAAAATATGTTATATTATTCCATTTAAGTTGAAAAACAGGAAGAAGCATACTATAGTATATTGTTTACCTTTGGAGAGGAAAAAACATTTGCAATTGAGAAAGAACTGAAGGCTATTGGGTGCTAGTACATTCTATTTCTTGATCTGTGTAGTGATTGCACTTTTGCTTTGAGAGAATTTACTAAGCTGATATACACACGCACACACATGCATTAAACCTTTCACATATTGAAAGGCACCCCAAATACAGCTTTACTTTTAACACAATATTTAATGATATCTTGAATGATATCATGAGCAGCCATGAAATGCTCATGATTCAGTAATTAAGAATGCCACACAGATTAGAACTGTGAACCAGCAAGAGTCACACTCTTGCATAGAAATGTTTTGCTGGGGCACCTGGGTGGCTCAGTTGGTTAAATGTCTGCCTTCCACTCAGGTCATTATCCCTGGGATTGAGCCCCGTGTCCAGCTCTCTGCTCATCCCTGCCCCCTCTCCCTGTGCATGTTCCCCTTGTCCCCTTCTCTCTCTAAGTAGATAAATAAAATCTTTTAAAAATGTTTTGCTAAGCATGTCCTATAAATGAAGAGAGCCAGAGAGGGACACTCCCAGGGCTTGTCCACCCACTCCTCTAGATAGGCCTGTCCTTGCTGGTTCTCAACTTTTGGGCCAGTAGGGATGTCCTGTCCATACTCACTGTCTGCCCTCCTCTTTAATCCCACCACTCTACTTCCAGCTTTTATTAAACTCTGTATTCTGGCATTAGAACATTTCTATTATTTTTAGAGGCCCAATTTCTTGATAATACTCTGTAGATACATCAGTCCTAACATCTGGTTTTATAGGGTGGCTTCTGGGGGAGAATATATCTGAACGCCATGCTCTGCTGGAAGAACCTAGAATATTCTGAAGTACCACCATCAACCATCTGCTTTTCCGTGGAGTAACAGAGCTCATCTGGGTTTGATCCAAAAAGGATTCATTAGGAGTTAGGGAGACTGGATCTTTTTTCATAAAATAATAAAGTAAGTCAAACAGAAGTATATGAGAAAAAAGTTCCTCCTCCCAATCCAATTCTTCTTTGCAGAGGTTAACAGCTATTAAGTTTACTGCTAACTACAGAATGGGAGCTGGAAATAGAGATTTTAAAAATACATTTGTACTTTTAAATACAAATAACTCTAACAGATTAGAGTTTATGGATTGTGAAATACGTGCTCCCTAAAATTCCTAGGTCAGAGCAGTGACCTGATGCTCCTAGAAATGGCACATCCTCTATCTCAAATTCAGCCCACTTCAAAGTTTCCATTCTTTCTACATTTGGATGTAAGCTTTATTAGGAGCTGAACACATTACACTATTTTGTATGTGGCATCAAGACAGGTACATGCCAGGGACACTCGTCCTTCTGTGTTCTTGCTCAGGACTGAAGGACCAGCAGAAGGTGCTGGGCAGGGAAGTGGCCATCGCAGTCCTGCCATCCCTGTGACCTGGTGCCCTGGCTTCTCTCTCTGCTCACCAGGCGCGGCTGCTTAGTCATGGGTTTATGAGAAAGCTGCTCTTTAAATTTTACTTTATAATTTTCTTTCAAGCTAAGAATGAATTTGAATACAAAGGTTCAAGAAAACCAACATCTATTTTAAAACCCCACAACACACAAGGAAAGATAGGAAATGTGTGTAACGCATGACTCATGGTTCCTTAGATGCCATGTTACACACTGGGCTGACCCCCACGACAAAATCGCTGGGGAATTAGAGTACTGAACCTGGTACAGCTATCAGAGGAGTGAGAGTAATGTGTCTGGATGGGAAGTGTATTCCAGGAGGGAGATGGCAACTCCTTCATTCCAGGTGACAAAGCCAAGAGCATGGGGGTAAAGTTATGTGGTTGATAATTGAATTGACTTGATCAACCCCCAATACTCCTTCAGAAGTAGGATGTTTCTTCTCTGAAAGGACCAAACATCACGAGATTCAGGTATTCTTTGTAACTAGTAGTGGATGCTCATCAGAATGGAATGCAGTTGGGGCTGGACAGACATAAAATCCCACATACAGAGTGCAGACTAAGAATACTCAGGGTTTGATTGGCCATGATAGAACGGTGGAAGGTATCTTGTGAAGATGTCATCTGTTTGCTTCTTGGTGGGTTGATGTAAGGACTTCCATATTGACTCATTTAATGATTCTCCAAAACTCTATAGGATAGTTTCCATTATTGATCCCCATTTTATGGAGATAATAAATATTTGTCAAGTGCAATTTTAAACACCTGTTACAGATAACTCCTGACTGCCTGGTGTCGCATGGTGGCACAAACCTCATAATGTCAGCATTCTGTAAACAGCTATCAAAGGTCAATCCTTGGCACCATATGCTTCTTTGAAATCGTCAGCACTGGTTTATCTGTGCCAAGGAAGGGGAGTATTGTGGGAAAGCAAACATTCCCGACTGATCTTGTTGGGAGGCTCAGTGGCACAGTTCAGAGTTTAGTTGTGGAAGAGAGCTGAAGGGTAGGAGTTTTCCAGTCAGTTTCCCTGTCTTCCATTCTGGCCATGCCATCTGCTAACTATGTGATCATGAAAATAACTTTTCTGAAATTTTATCTCATCATCTGTAAAATCAAGCCAAGATTAGGACCCACATCATAGGGATGTAGTGTGAAGATTAAGTGAGATAACACGTGAGTTTAGCCAGGGGTCCAGTGAGCCATGTGGGAGGCCGGGGGCATGCCATGGGAGGGTCTACAGCCCCCACCCGTGGTCCCCTGGGCAGCTCGGGGGGAGGCTTGGTCAGTCCTTGCTCTAAGTTTGCTAGAGGGCAATGACTTTTTGGGGGATTCCGGTCTTTCCTTTTTGACTACTGATAAAGCTAAAACTAAACTCTCTTGGAGTGCTTACCACGTGCAGAAACAAGAACTTCCATATTATGTCTTTCTTTTTGGTATGTATTTCTCAAATATGCTTTCTTTTGTAATGTTGCTCTACATTCCCTCTATCTTATTTTTAGATTTGTTTCTTAAATGTTTGGTGGACTTAACCAGTGGAGCCACTTGGACCTAGAGTTTCCTTTCTGGGGAAGATTTTAAATGACTAGTTCCATTTGTTTAACGGTTATGTTATTACTCATGATTTAAATTCTTTCATAAGTGAGTTGTGGTAAGGTATATTTTTTTAAGGAAATGTTCCACTTTCTGTAAGTCTTTCACTCTATTGGCATAAAGATTTTCAGGGACATTTTAGTATATATATGTAAGCGTTCCTTTCTAAACCATGTGTCATTCACTATCATTTCGAGTTTAACCAATGGACAACTTAAAAGTCTGTCTTACTTTCCAAATGTATGCATGTCTTCTGGTTGTCATGTTGTGATTGATTTGCCACTTGATTACCTTGTTGTCAGTGAATAATTCTGTATTTCAGTCCTTTGAGATTTGAGTAGGTTCACTTTATAACCTTGTATACAGTCAGTTTCCCTCCATATTTAGTGTATGCCATAAAAGAACGTGTGTTATCCAGTACTGTGCATGGATTTTGCTCAAATTTATAATGATATTCATATTTTCAATATTCATGCTGGTATATTTTGTCTGCTTATTCCATAATTTACACAAGACAGTTTTAATCTTTTACCCTAATTGTGGATCTGTCTCTCCTTATAGTTATTCTATGATCGATTGATTAATTGATTAATTAATTTGAAGGCCATGTTGTTCTGAGTACAAGTTAAAATTATTTTCTCTTGTTTGTGGACTGAGTCTTTTACCATTGGAAGTGATTGTGTGTCTATGTGCTATTTTACTTGGAAGCCTTTCCTGTCTGATATTAATACAGAGACACCAGTGTTCTTTTGGTTTACCCTTTTTTCATAATTTTACTTTCTACTTTTATATACTTTAATGATTTAGATGTTTTTCTTGTAAATGGATTAAAGTTGGAGTTTTCAGACAAAGTGTGGCTGCTAGCTGGAGCATTTAGTCTATTTACAGCTGACACAACTGTTGACATAATTAGGTTTTATCCACCAACTTTTTTTTTTTAAGATTTATTTATCTATTTTAGAGAGAGAGTATACATGCATGCAAGTAGGGGAGGGGCAGAGGGAGAGAGAATCTCAAGCAGACTCTGGGCTGAGCAGGGAGCCTAACGCAGGGCTCGATCTCATGATCCTGATACCATGACCTGAGCTGAAATCAGGAGTTGGCTGCTTAACCGACTGAGCCACCCAGGCACCTCAGTTTTATCTTCCATCTTATTTGATCCTTTATTTGTCCTGCCAGTCCTGTTTTTCCTCCGTTTATCCCTTCTGTTGGACTAGGTAATTTCTATCATTCCATTTTCCCTTCTGCTGGTTAAGAAGTCATATATTCTTTTACTATTCTTTTATTGGTTAACTTGGAAGAAAAAATATATACTATAGTACATGATATTATATGTAATATAGTTAACATAAATTATATACATATAATCAAGATTTTAAAAAATTATCAATACTTTTACTTTCTTTCTAGCAAATAGGGTTTGGAACAATATAACTGCATTTATTACCTTCAAGATTATATGTTATAATTGATACATTAGTGTATTTTAATTTTGTTTATAAAAACCTGTGATTCATAATTATTATTGCTCAGGCAGCGTTTGTTTAAATTTATCCATATATTTATTTTCTTTGTTTTTTACAAAGCTATGTTTTACCTCTCTCAATGGTCTTGAAATCACTCTCAATCTGTAAGACATAGTCAACTTCAGTGAAAAACTTGGTTCTATGCAGCTCTGCATATATTTATTATCAAACTCCCAGGTCAGGGATAGAGAACCATCAAGCTGATTCCTGGCCTTTATGTGTCATGGGAGGAACAAACACTCATCTCTGAAAGGTAGTTTCCTTAGATATAGAACATGCATCACAAATAATAGCTAGTTTGCCGAGTTAGCGTGAATAAATAAAGACTACGCCAATGTGCTTTAAAGTGGCACACAAATGTAAAGTCATTGCTCTCAGTCTGACACGTACAAGTTACATGATCCTGGGCAGGATCTGGCCTTCTTGTCTTCCTCACCTGTAGGGAGGGTTTTGAACTGCTGGGCCTTTAAGACCCCCTTTCTCTGAAGGGTCTCTGATTCTATGACTTCTGGTTGGTTCTATGTTTCTTCATGCACAAGCCTTTGGAGGGAGAGTGGTATCTTTGGTTAGAACTTCCTTCAAATACCTACCCTGGTTATCAATTTTCTTTCACCCCTGTTTTCAAGTATAGCTTTGCCTACTTTCTCCTCTAAGTGTTTGGCACTTCGCCTTTTCACCAGCTTCACTCTTATCGCATGAAGGAGTGACCAGCCCATGATTGAGCAACATTGATTTTGAGAACCCAGTGGAAACAATCAGGACCTGTCACCACTGAGATGGGATAGAAGGCCACAGGCAAACTGCATAGATACTGGATTAACCAGGGCCAAGGTCTGTGGCTGGAGAAGCTCCTGTGCTGAGATTCTAGGTGTCAGCAGCCAGCCACACTCCCTCTCAGCTAGGGAAGGGCATGAGTGGCTGAGAACCATAGCAGACCCCCAACTACTGAGGCCAACTTGGAAAACAGTCCTGCACAAAACACCAGGGCAGGTGCTCAGAACCAGCTGACAGGGGAAGCAAAACCAAAGCAAGGTAGGTGATCAAGTAGTTTGCTTGATTGATTGCATAACCCTCAGTTCATTTACATACCCACCCATTTGCTCATTCACTCGATGAACATTAAATATAAAGAGACTTCCAAGGATGTTCTTTAAATTCATGGAATCCATGGGTTGTCCTATCCAAGCACGTATTCCTTTTCCTCCTGTGTCCTTGGATATTTAGTGAGTAGAAAATTAAAACAGTATTGAAAACTTTTGTTAGCTTAATTCATCATAATTTAGCTACTGGAAATGATGGAGATGGAACCAAGATGTAGAGATTCATATCTAGTGTGGGAACAGTGTATGAAATTAGAAATCGGAGTCCACCACAAAGAGAAGACCTATTATAATTTAAAGAGGTCACATTAAATTAAAAGGAAACTGAAACAATCTCATGGAACTTGTTCCAAATAATAATACTTTTGTTTGGAGAATGTATGACTACCTTGTGAGCTCTAGAGGCTGGCTAGCTAGATTTGTTAAGACAAAACGGCCTAATTGTCAAAGACTTGCTTGCATGTAAGTTATTACTGTTGTTTATCTCATCTTAAGTTACTAAGACTTAAACTCATTCTCAAAGGTGTATTATGTTGTCTTTAGCTCTTAAAATAGAAATCCTGACTTTATGTTTTGTGGTGATGTCTCCCTCAAATGCAGCCAAAACTCTTTTTCTCTCTCAGTTTTACTCATTTGAAAGAAGCATCTAAAGCAAAATTTAAATGTGTCTCCTTTCATTCCTGTGGTCCCTCTATCCTTCATAAATGATGCCACCAAAGTTATGTGCTTCAGTTGGTCTGAAAACCCCTCCCAAGGTAAATGCAGTTGCTGCCCAGATTTAGGTCCCAGTTTGTTTTTACTCACACACATTTGACATTATGATTGCTTGGTACAGCTACTGTTTGTCTTAGATTTTTGCCCATATAGGGGCAGCCTGGTGGCTCAGTGGTTTAGCGCCACCTTCAGTCCAGGGTGTGATCTTGGAGACCCGGATAGAGTCCCATGTCGGGCTCCCTGCATGGAACCTGCTTCTCCCTCTGCCTGTGTCTCTTCCTCTCTCGCTCTCTCTCTGTGTGTCTCTCATGAATAAATAAATAAAATCTTAAAAAAAAAAGATTTGCCCATGCATTAACCATATCTTATATCTCAGTCTTTATTTCTGGTTTGTTTTCCTCTGCCTGAAGTAAATCCTTCTGAATTTCTGTTAGTGGATAAATTTAATGTTTTGAAACACTTTTAACTAGCACCTCATACAAACTAATATATCTTTACTGTGGATATTTGGAAAATACAGGACAATCCAAAGAGAAAACAAAACATCACTCAGAATGCTATTACTGAAGGAGAATCATTAAAAAAAATTTAAGTGTATTTTGGGGCACCTGGGTGGCACAGTCGGGTAAACATCTGACTCTTGGTTTCAGCCCAGATTGTGATCTCAGAGTCTAGATTGACCCCCATGTTGGGCTCCATGCTCAATGCAGAGTCTGCATAAGGCTCTCTCTCCCTATCCTTCTGCCCCTCCCCCCTCTCTAAAATAAATAAAGTGCATTTCTACATTATGTACATGTACACGAAGAATTGTACACATTAGTTATACATGTCGGCTACCGTAGTACTACTGTATGTCTATTATTGCTATGCAAATGGAAACATAATCTTAAAGGCTCTGTAGGGGAGGAGAAAGTTTCCTCTACTTTCTCAGAGTTTCTGGCTGGGTCTGAAATAAACTGACAAACACAGATCATAGGGGAAAAGTATCTAAATTTTATTGAATTTTTACATGTATTTGGGAACCTTCACAAAAGAATGAAAACCCAAAGACGTGACCAGAGCAGGAAGCTTTTATATCCTTTAGACAAAGAAATCATACAATTTGTGAAGAAGTGACAAGACAAAGGGTTTTAGGCTAGGAATAGTGAACAGTGTAGACATAACTAGGAAGATAAAAGGTAGTTTAACGAGATTTATATGAATTTCTTGCCTCCAAATTCACCATCTCTGGTAGTAAGAATTTCTTCCCATCTCCTGGGACTGGTAGAGAACCTTTCACTTGGGACATTTATGACCTGTTTCAGGGAAGAAGGGCGATGGTGTGTGTGGTGAGGGAAGGGTGAGTGTCTAGAGTGATCTTCCTGCTTCTGCTGGTTTTTTTTTTAACTCCTTCAGTTTAAGATATTTTATATGCCAATGTGCTATATTTTGGGATAGTGTGTCTTGAACCCCATCAGCTATTTTGCTGTTTTTCAAAGACAAAATAAGCATTTTAATTCAATTTCAGAAAAAGATGTCTCATGAATTTAGATAGCAAAATATGACATAAAGAGGTTTATTTTTCTGGAAATTCAAGAAAAAGGACTAACCCTTAATATGTTCAGTGATGGTTTTCTAGATCTTTCTCTTGCATCAAAGACTACACACCTTTTGCCCAAAGCACTGGCTCTAACTGCCAACTCCCCCCTCTTCTCTTCCTTTAGCTGAGACAAGTTGATTTCCCTCTACCCCCCCCCCCCACTTTGTGTCAGTGCCAGAGATCCTGGGCTCTGACCAATTAACAGAATTGCCCTTTAGGCCAACAACCCACAGTCAGTGGGGTTGCTGGCCAGCCCTTAGGGCAGACTACAGAACTGGGATTATTTCTACCTTCTCAGGAAGGAGTCCAACACTGATCCTTAGCACAAGTCAAAGCTCAATATGAAGAAAGACTAAGGACTCCCAGGCCCAGAGTAGGATGCAAGCTGGGGGCAGGTCTCGGGAGGCTTTGCAGCAATTCCACTGTAAGGGAGATAAATATCTTTCTTCCTCTGCCCTTCTAAATTCTCAGCTGGGACCCTGGTGACAAAAGTATACAAATTTATTTATATAAGTTTTAAGTGACACAGGAGCCTTCAAAAGAAATGAAGAACTAGAGAAATGCTAATGTGAAGTGTTTTATGCTAGGTTTGATGAGAAGTAAAAGTCGTGGAAAAATATGACAAGATAATGAGTTTCAGGTAAATATAGTCCGCTGGAGGACAGTCAGCCAGCAAGGCCTGTTTATCCAGATCCCTCATTATGTGCCTTCCTCTTTGGAGGGAAGAATGCTCCTTTCTTTCTGGTGTAAGGAGGAGGGCAACTTTCACATGAGGCTTTTAGGACCCACTGCAGGAGGAGGTCAGAAAGTTCTTTCTGTACCTCCCGTTTCTCAAATTCCTTCTGCTGAAAATGCTCAGTATGTGCAGGTGCCTTATCTTGGGGTAGCATGTCCTGAACCCCATCACCATCTTTAGAAACAAGGGGTGAAATTGGACCCTTTTCCACTACAGTGGCTCTATGAGGTACTCTGCTGACACTGAGCCCCAAGAGGATCTGCAAACACAAAGGGTCTGCACAGTTCTGGAGAACTCTGCCCTGGCTGGAGAGCAGAGTGACAGGCAGAGACAGGTCAGTCATAACCTGAAGGGAGAGGATGTTAGAAACTTCAGCTCTTGGGACAGCTGTGTGGCTCAGCAGTTGAGCGTCTGCCTTCAGCTCAGGGTGTGATCCTGGGATCCGGGATCGAGTCCCACATCAGGCTCCCTGTGAGGAGCCTCCTTCTCCTTCTGCCTATGTCCCTGCCTCTCTCTCTGTGTGTGTCTCTCATGAATAAATAAATCTTAAACAAACAAACAAAAACTTCAGCTCTCTACATAGCTGCCAATCCTACAGAGCAAAACACAGTAATCAAGTCAACCGTTCCAGACTGGTATAGCTGGGGTGTCTTCAGGTCTTTTACTGAGTCCCTCATCCAGTGTACGATCTCATTGCAGGTGTGATACATGAGAGGGCAAAGAAGTGCAAACTGAGTTCTGTGGATCAGTGCTACCCCAGACACGGGGACTTCACAAGTTCCAAATGATATTCATAATTCCCGGGAGCCACAGGGCTGACAAGTCAAAAAGCAACCCCTGAAAATGCAACCTTTTTAGAGCCACTGTGGCAGGTAGGCATCCTCATGGGAAGAGACCAGCTGTAGCTAGTGATATGGGGAGACGGAGGACCACGTGAGCCTGTGTTCTGATTCCAGAACTGCTCCACCTCTTATTTGGCTGTGGTTCCCAAAGGAACAGCATTTTAGATATAAAGCCACAGAGTAAGGTCGGCACAGAAGTAATGACAGCCAGTGTGTCCCAGCAAGTGTGGCCATCTTGGGTTCTGGCCTGGACAGAAATTGTAAAGGCTGTTTTTTGTCTGCCTTTTTCATTTAGCAATTTTTTAAAAAAATGATAATATAAAAATTGATCATTGATATGAGTCAATATTTTTTATTGTGTTGGGTAGTGAGTGTGTCAATGTTTGTTTTATTTTAGTACTATTTATACTTTACTCCTGTGTAGTAAACATGTGCAAGTGTATTCTCATGGTCTTTTATTTATTTATTTATTATTTATTTATTTATTTATTTATTTTTTCTCATGGTCTTTTAAATTGTAAGGACTAACCTTATGAATATTAAGATTTATCATGGAACGTATTCCCATGACACTGTGTGGTTCAGTGTCACACTCCTTCAGCCTCTGCTCAGATGTCATCAGAGAAGCCATCTCTGGTCACCTGTCCAGCACCTGACATTCCCCATCTCCCTCACCCTGTTTTATTTATCCCATAGCACTTCCTACATCCATATTCAGTACATACTTGGTTATTTGTTTATTGACTGCTTCCTCCACTGTAAGCATCAATGGGGTAAGGAATTTGAACTTCTTAAAATGACTATACATCAATACAGAGCCATGTGTGGCATGTAGTAGGCCATCGGTAAATATCTAATAAATGAATGAATGGGTGAATGATCTGCATAGTCATAAAACCTAACTAGTACTAGAGCTAGTAACAATTCAAAATTTCCCCCTTGTGAGTCACTTACAGCGTTTTGAGCTCATGGCGAACCCTCTTAGGTGTATAGGCGAAATTGGTACTGGCTCTGTTCCCTGCCCTGGTTGGTAGGGGTAGTAAAAGCATTTGTGACATGTTCACCTCAACACAACCCAACATTGTAAGGATTGTTTCTCTTCAATACCAGTAATTGTGGAATTAAAATGAACCCTGGATGTGCTTTGATCTAACTCCCTTGTTTTCATCATCATAGGAATGGAGGGCCAGATGGCTTTAACACTTACCAGAGAAGATGAAGGAAATCAGTGAACAAATTGGGGCCCAGCTAAGTGCTAAACTCCATTTTAGAGATGAGGAAACTAAAGCTTATTTAGTGCTTCCTAATTTCTTTCATGTCATGACAGGCATAGATAATTATTGTGCGGTGCCACAGGGGGCTGCTCATCACCAGAGGCGAGTAAACAACCCCAGGCCTTGGCACAGCACACATAGTACCCCATCTGTCTGTCAGGAAATTCTGGCTCACAGAGCTGAAGTAATAGTCCCATGATAGCAAACAAGAGGTGCAACTGGGATTTGCATTCAGTTAGCTCAGAACCAGAGCTCTTAACAATGGTGCTCCAGTGCCCTAAACCCATATTCAGCATCCAGCAGATTCCTTGGTGCTGAGGGATTTGTGGAGGATAAATTCATCTCTTTGACTTTACGGCCATACACCGCTGTTTCTACCTGACAATGATAGGTAGAGAACCCACGCTGACTTTGTGAGGAGCTTTATGCCCACTTTCAGAAAATAATCTCCCTTACCCAGACAAGGCCACCAGACAAGTTAATATTATCCCTCAAGGGCTGGTCTGTCTTAAGTGACACCATCAGGTGGATACATACTGTTCTGGATGGGATTTTTCTGTCCTTCCCTGAGTATGGCTATCTGTGGAGAAGGGAACTCTGAGGTTAAATGAGGTTGTAAGAATGGGGCCCTAATCTGTTAGGATTAATGTCCTTAGAAGAAAAGATATAATGGGCACAGGAGTGCAAGAGCATCTGCTCTGGGGTCCCAAACAGAGCAGATATGACCACTTACTGCTGACAAAATCCAAAGACAGAGATGTGGGAGGTAGAGAAACGAGAAAGGAACTGATTTCAGCAAGGCCAGCCCTGGGAAGACAGCTGACTAAGGTCTCAAAGACTGTCCAAAATGCCAAAAATACTTGCAGGGTTATAGAAGGAAAATGTAGAACAAAGATAGGTGGGTGCACGCAGGTGGGCAGTAAAGGTCAAGTCGATCATTGCTCGGGGCAGTCCTTGTTGCTTGAGGGGATAGTTTCTATTCCTATCAGGGGATGCTTTGCCCTTAGAGTGTCTGCCTGAGCCAAGAGACTAGCTGGAAAGAAGAACCTGGGGTGCCTAGATGGCTCAGTCCATTGAGCATTAGACTCCTGATTTTGGCTCAGGTCATGATCCCAGGGTCAAGGAAAGTCCAGACGGGCTCCTGGCTCAGTGTGGTCTGCTTGAGATTCTCTCACTCCCTCTCTCCTACTTAATAAATGAATCTTTTTTAAAGAAAGAAAGGAATCCAACTAAAAAGTTTCAGGTCAAATACAGGCAGCCGAAGTCCTCTTTCAAAGATACCTAGAGAGCTCGCTATCTCTGCCCACATGTATACACACTGAAGAAAAGCCATGTGAAGACATGGCTGAAAGGACGTGGCCATCTATGAGCCAGGAAGAGTGTTCACCAGAAACCAAATCAGCTGAAACCTTGAACTTGGACTTCTAGCCCCCAGAACTGTGAGTGAATATATTTCTGGCATCCACCCAGTCTCTGGTATTTCATTATGGCAGCATGAGCCAATGAATATATATACCCACAATTTAGACTGAAGCTCTATTTGGTAGGACAAACTTTATTTCTTCCTAGAACAATGGAGCTAAAGCTGCCACAGAATATAAAATGCTTAACTAGATGCTTGCCTCTTCCAAGTCTGCAGCACCTATATTCAGAATTGAAGGTAAATTAGTTCAAAACTGAAACATGGGGGCAACCCTGGTGGCTCAGCGGTTTAGCGCCAACTTCAGCCCAGGACGTGGTCCTGGAGACCCGGGATCCAGTCCCACGTCGGGCTCCCTGCATGGAGCCTGCTTCTCCCTCTACCTGTGTCTCTGCCTCTCTCTCTCTCTCTATCTCTCTCTTTCTCTGTTTCTCTCATGAATAAATAAATAAAATCTTAAAAAAAAAAAAAAACAACTGAAACATGGTAGCTGTTGTTTTCCTTTGGGGTCATCAGAGAGCTGATACTGATGATGTTTTTAAGACAAAAGGAGTCTCTTTCAAAAGTCATCAGATTCCACTTTCCAAAGCTGAAGTAGCCATTCAGATTCCTGCCTAAATTATAAATAGCTACAACAAAACTCCTCCATCACTGGGCCCTGTGAAAAGATTGCAAAATGGAGCAGGCAAGCCATGCTGAGAGAGTCTCTTCTAAAATTGGGTCTGGAGATCCTCAAGGAGGAGAGATTTAGGCATATCCTTATGGGAGAAACTATGAACTTTTTGAACTTTGCAGCCAGCCACATGGCCCTCAGCCTGAACTGAACGTGCTTCTCACCATGGCAGTTGGATCACCTGCTTCTTCAGGTCTTCACTTCAAAAAGAGCCAATCCACTTTAACAGCTTCAGCCCCTCATTTGCATATTAACCCAACCAATCCCAGTTAACCTAATTTCAATCCTTGTTTTGCATAGAGGACCTAAAAGAGTGGCACTGTGATCTTTCAGCTTAAAACTTTGTCCCCTCTTTGTCTTGTTTTCACCTCAATCTGTCTCCAGAATCGCACTTCTAATCACCTAAATATCTAATATCTAATCACCACTGTTTGCTTCGACTTTCCATGAATTCTTTCTTTGTTGAAAGCACCCAACCACAGAAAGTGGGTGTAATGAAGTAGCTAAATGTAAATGAAGTAGCTGGAATGGCAAACGATATGTCCAACATTAGATGAAATGCATATAGTGAAGAATTCTTTACTATGATTAAGAACAAAATTATGAAAAATGCTTAATATTTATATCATTGAATCCCAATGTAGTTAAAGCAAACCTAAACATCTATAGACGTATACAGAAAAACATCTAGAGTATGGACATCAGAATGTTCATGATAATTGCTCATGGATGCATGGATTCTAACTTGTACTTGCTTCATTTTGCTTGTATGGAGTTTCTGCTTTTTCTTTTTCTTTTTTTAAGGATTTATTTATTTGAGAGGGGCAGGGGCAGAGGGAGAGAGAATCTCAAGCAGACCCCTTTCTGGGGCTCCATCCCACATCCCCAAGATCATGACCTGAACAGAAATCAAGAGTCAGAGGCTTAACCAACTGAGCCACCCAGGTGCCCAGTTTGTTTTTCATAGTGCCCATGGTGTGCCTGTATAATTGTTGAAAGTTAAATAAAAATATATAAATCTACCTACTTAACCCACCTGCCCTCAACCAACAGAAAAAACACTCAGTAGTATGAATATTCTGTTCTGGTAGCCTCTTCAGCTTGCTGGCCATGGGCCTCAGGTCATGTAAGTAGCATCCCACCCGCAGTATGTACTCCTTTCTCACTCCCCTGGACCACCCCTCACCAAGTGCCAACTGGGGCAGAAATTTCAGGCATTCTGATAGGACTTTGTTTCTGCTCTAGTCTATTTTGCATTAATGTAGTCAACCACAGTGTAGTTCTCTGGAGGCCATACCCGCCTGGCTGTGGTTAGTTCTGAGCCTCTCAAACGATGCATGAAGCTGGGAAGGTTTGAGAGAAGATTCCTGGAAATCCTTCAGGGGCCCTGGAGGCAGTGCTTTAGATTTAAGAGGCGGTTGAAAGACAGACATGAGAATATGTCAACTCTGCACTGACTAAATAGGAAACTTCGAGAAAACAGGCTTCCAGTGTAAACACCAGGAGCATCCCACAGGGTGAGCAGGTAAGACTCCCGTACCCCATCCTGGGGGAGGAGGAGCAGCAGCAGGTGGACCCAGAAACAGGTGTGCCACAGAGCTCTCAGACAATTCGGCCTCAGGATGAGCTCTAAGAAGGGAGTTCACCCCAGGTTTGCCAAACCTTGAGAAAATGTTCAAGAAAACAAATAGGAGGGATCCCTGAGTGGCGCAGCGGTTTGGCGCCTGCCTTTGGCTCAGGGCGCGATCCTGGAGACCCGGGATCGAATCCCACGTCGGGCTCCCGGTGCATGGAGCCTGCTTCTCCCTCTGCCTGTGTCTCTGCCTCTCTCTCTCTCTCTCTCTCTCTCTCTCTCTCTCTCTCTGACTATCATAAATAAATAAATTTAAAAAAAAAAAAGAAAACAAATAGGAAGGAATAAAGAGGAGAGGGATTTTGGCTGAGAGCGTTACATGATAAGCTCTCAAAGACATTTTATAGACTCTGTTGGGGGTGCTCTTATGCAAGCAGTCTCAGCAGTCATGTAGAAGAGAGGAGTTTGGCAGGGCAGTGTGGAAAGAGAATAGCATTTGAAGTCCAAGATTTCTGATTTTTGAATGCAGACTTTCTGCATTCTTCCCACCCAAAGGCTCCCAGATTCTCTTTCTTGAAGTAAATACTTTTTATCAGTTTCTTTCTTATTCCGGAGAGTTCTATGTAAGTAGTGAGAACCTATTATGAGCTTTGCGTTTTTCACTCACTGCCATATCATGGAGATTGCTGGACATCAGTACATCTAGTTTCCCTCCTTAAAGAAGCAGCTATTTTGTATTCCACAATAAGACTTATCAAATTATTTAATTACTTCATTCAGGTTGTTTGCAGTGAATATCCTTGTCTGCACACCTGTACTTGTGTGGTAATGAAATGGAGTTGCAAGCAAAAGGCATTTGTGTGAGCTCAACTAGTAAGAATGAAAATACTCCCATGAATTTTGGAAAAGACAGATTGTTCTGTGGCCCTGATAATGAAGAGTCATCCGAACTCATTTTAAAACCGATGGATCAACTTTATGAACATGTTTTTACAAGCTGACCAACCACTGTCAGACCCACCTTCTGAGAGCCAGCCAATCAGGGACAAGACTCACTCCAACAGACTCGCCTCTGCATCCAGCTAACCACCAGTCTGGGGAGGAACCAGGCTGCTGTGTAGGTCTACTTAACCCCTGAAAAGCTACCAACCCCTGAAAGTCTATGGTTTCCACAACAAACAACAAAAATGACACATGTAAACTCAGTTTGCTTTGTGCAGAGACAGTGCGCCTGAGCATAATCCCCCTTTATTTATTTTACTGTAATCACCGAGAAATTCAGCTTTGTCTTTTTAATTCATATTCTGAATGATGGTCTCATCATCCTTTGTTGCTGGACATACTCTAAAATTACGTTGTACATATGTATCTCTACACATTCATATTTCTTACATGTAGATTATTTTATAACTCTTCAATGTAGGATGTACTTTGATGTGGATTGAAGGATTTCAGAGTATATTTGTAAATTTTGCTTTGGTTTTGACCTAAAAATCTGGCCTCCTCATAAGTTTTTACTCTGTAGTCCATTTTTAGGAGGGGAATTGCTAAGGTGTGCCTGGGTGGCTCAGTTGGTTAAGCATCAGACTTGATTTTGGCTCAGGTTGTGATCTCAGGGTCTTGAGATGGAGCCCATAGCGTGGAGTCTATGGGCTCTCTGCTCAGTGGGGCCTCTGCCTCTTCCCCAGCTCGTGCATGCTGGCCCTCTTTCTCTCTAAAGTAAATAAATCTTTATCCCCACCTCCCAAAAAAAGGAAGTGAAATTGCTGAGTAATGAGATAGATATTTTGAAATGTGATAGATGGTATCCTCCAGAGATATTTACCAGTGTACATAACCATCATCAATGAGATTAATGCTTCACCAATACAATTTAAAAAATCTTTTGTGATTCTATAAAGCAAAAAAAAAAAAAAAAAAGGATTTTCTTTAGGTGTTTATATATCTTTAGATATATATATTCTATTTTTATATTAGATTTTATATATGAATGAAACAAACATTCACTTTGTTTTTGGTGAATTGGTGGTTTATAGCTAAATGATGTTAGCAAATTGAAAAATCGAATTATCCTCAGGGCTGATTATTTCTCTCAGTTGTAGTAATATGCATAAAAAACTAGGAAAGTAATACTTCATTTATGTTTATAGTTATTTTACCAATTAAATATCCTAGTTGACGAATTAATTTCTGATTTTCAGAGAAACTATTTATTATTTGAAATAAAAACAGATTGTCTTAAGATACAAAGAAGGAAAGCTCTGTGAGCATACTAAGGTTGAGGTAGTTCTTGTCCCCACTTGTATTAAGTCTACACAAGTTAAAGTGGTTTTCTATTTTTAAAGAGCAAGATTGCAGCTATTCTAGAGTACAACCCCTCTTAGCTGATACCTGGGGAAGAAAATTGGCAGGTACCACTGAAGGTCGATGCAAAGTACTGAGCATTGCCCACTTTGAAAGACCTAAGGAGGCGTGGGCTCAGCAAACCCGTGGGCGGCTGGATTCACAAGTGGCCATTTGGGGCTGTTTGTACTGATGGCCAGCATCTGTGTTCCTTCCTTACTTGGGAAGGTATATAAAATAACATTAATAAAATTCTTTGGGCAGTTTTAAGTATTACTAAGCACTTTTGTACATATTATTCCTACTGCCAGACCTGATGCTTATTATGCTATGGAACTATTCCTGTTTGGGGAATAGAAATGAAGTTCAAATCAGCACACATAAATAACAATTAAGCAGATAATCCTGGCCATTACTCCATGAGGTTAACTTTATTATGATCCCCTTCTTGTAAGGTGGAGACCCTTGAGGCATGGAGAGGTTAAAAGGTGTGAGAGTGAGTTGGAAGGACGCATCTGCTGACTTACCGCCCTGTCCCCGCACCATAATAAACTGAAAATTTGAACATAAATATCCGGAAATCTTATCCCTTCAGCCTTTTCTTAATCGTGACATAACTTCCCCAGGATAATAATTAGTGGTGGAAGTAGGACGGTAGACCCTTACTGCCAAACTACAGGAGATCTGAATTTATTTTGAAAGCTTCCCAAACGAATGCTGTGTCTGACAAACAGCACAAGCACTGCAGGTTTAGATCTGATTGCAAAACTGGGGAAAGCTGTATAAAATGGCCTACTTTGCATTTATGTGTATATAAAAATTATTTTAAGATTTATTTTTATTTACTGCAATGAATTTGTATGTGCTGTCGGCGTGTTCCACTTCTGCCTCAGGAATTCAACTGTTTATTTCTTTCTCCCAGGAACACACATGCTGCAATGTGCCTCAACTAAGAGCTCAATGATAGAGTGTCTCTGTCCTATTATGCAATTCCTATTTTTAACTTGTACAGTAAAACTGTCATGCTAATAATGTCCTCATACCAAAAATTAATTTTGATCCTTGAAAGGTAAAAATTTACGTGCTCTGTGTGTGTCAGTGTTCTTGGCAATCTAATTGAGCAATTTTTCCCCCCAGACCATCATTATAAATTTGACAAATTTGGCAGACCTATAGGAGCTATTGAGCTGCAAATCTACATTGTGCTTGTAAATTCTAAGATTCTTTGCTTATCGCTGATTTAAATTTTCCATTAAGAAAGGAGAACTCAGAAGGAACAGGCATTCATTTGAAGGAATCAGAGATAAAGTAGATTCTTAAACAAACAAGGGGGACCCAAGAGACCTGTGGCTCAGCCATTTTTTTCTGAGTAAGTGATGACCCAACTCTTAAACACGAGCCTTGTCAGTGTTTGCTTTGGTTGCAGCAAAAAACCTCAGAGTCCCCTGCAAATGCTGTGTTAGCTTTGCAGCCAGTTACCATGTCAGATTCAGACTCTTAATTATTAAGAATGCCTCCCTTCTCTACATTTCTCATTTTGATTGCACCAAATATTTTGTATATACCCATTTTTAAAATTTTTAAAGTTTTTTAAAAAGATTTTTATTTATTTATTCATGAGAGACAGAGAGATAGAGAGAGAGAGAGGGAGGCAGAGACACGGGCAGAGGGAGAAGGAGGCTCCATGCAGGGAGCCCGATGTGGGACTGGATCCTGGGTCTCCAGGATCACACCCGGGACTGAAGGCGGCGCTAAACCATTGAGCCACCCAAACTGCCCTATACCCATTTTTATTAAGATTTATTTTTATTTATTTATGATAGACATAGAGAGAGAGAGAGAGAGAGGCAGAGACACAGGCAGAGGGACAAGCAGGCTCCATGCCGAGAGCCCGACGCGGGACTTGATCCCGGGACTCCAGGATCGCACCCTGGGCCAAAGGCAGATGCGAAACCGCTGAGCCACCCAGGGATCCCCTATACCCATTTTTAAATTGACATTTACTGAGTTTTTACCATGGGCCACATACTAGCTTTCAATTCAATAGATATTTTCTGAGTGCTCACTAAAAACCAGGAGCTGGGTTAAGCATAGTGGGTTCAACAGTGAGCAGAACTGCTGCTAGTGGGTTTACAATAGTGTGGGCCAGAGATGTCATTAAATCATCACTCACACAAACACCCCACATATACATAAAATTATAATCTGAGTACTCTGAAAGAAGAGAATGAGGCACCCTCAGAGAATGGAGAGCTTGGGGGTGATTTCCCTGGGAGTGTTGTGGCTCTCATACGCATTATTCATTTAATCTTTGCATCAAGTCTTTGGTATTGGAGTTACTATCCTCACTTTGCAAATGAGGACTTGGAAGCCCAGGAGGAGGTTAAAGTGCTCCTTTGTACCATACTTCCCACACTCACTGGTGCAGGAATTACACAGGGATGAAAGGGAAGTGCTGATTGGTTGGTTTATGAGCATGGAGTTAGGGCTCTTTAAGATAATCCCACTCTCCTTCATTTGTCCCTTCTGGAAATTTTGTGTCAACATGTCCCCAAAAAGACAAACAAGCTATTATTACAGCTTTGAAAGGATGTGGAAATAGTTCAAAATGTCTATGGCGAAACCAACCACTGACAAATACTGTTCACTTGTAATTGGATGGTATAGTTATCCTGCATTATCTATATGCAATTCACCAGCTTCCTGGATTAGCTGCTGCACTTTTTAACATGCAGCCTGACTCCTTTGGACACAATGCCTCCCAGGGTCAGAACAGAGTTACCCTAAGTATGGTCCACAGCAGAGCAGCAGGTGGCTTTGGCAATCATCTGAGATCTTGAGAGAACTAGAATTATTATGCATGATGAAGTTTGACCAGCAGTGCCCTTCAGAATGTGGAGTGGTGCTAATACTAGCCTAGAGGTAAATCTGCAACCATATGATATGTACAAATGAGAATGCATGTAGAGCAATGAATAAATATCAGCTTTTCTTGTAAATATACAGATAAAATGATAACTGGTTGGAAACATTCATACGTCCTATTTCCATTCAACTTTCTTCTGTGTATGGAAGAATTGAAAAGAATATGGGTATGTTAACGAAATACATATTTGTGCATTTTTTTTTGGTTATCATCCCTTTTATTCTTTTACAACACTCTCTAATAAATCCTATAATTGAGTGTATTCTGGGTGCCAGTGAGTTGCTAAGAGAAAGAGATGGGTCAGTAAGCTATCTATGTCTGCCTTGTAATTACTGGTTGAAGATCAAGAAAAGAACCTCGTGAGATATCATGCATAGATCTCTTACAAACACATCACCTCTCTGGGGAGAACTTCCAGCTGGTGATCAGCAGACTAATTTCTTTGTAACTGACTGTTGCAGGGGGTCTGACCCTGGATTTATACATGGATTGGCTGATTAATAAGGATTATATTAGTTTTTCAAAATGCCCCTCCCACCCTCCAATCCTCTTTTCAATCCAGCTTGTTTTCCCTAATCTATTTTTTATGTTTGCTTTCACCTCCATACAAATGGATCTGGAGTGTAGCTGTTTATTTTGTAGTTTACAAAACATGCCAATGTGCCTCTGGGCATGAGTACAATATAAATCACAAGCCATAAATAAATGACAGAACAACAAAAACAAAAATAAGTACAAGCTGAAACTCAGATGACTTATATAACTAATCAGTCTTCTTTTATCAGAGGAGAATGGAATCATTCCTATATACATCTCTCATACCTGTGGATAGTCACACTGTTTTTTTTTTTTTCTCTTTCAATAAAAAAAGCTGACTTAATGCCAAGATTAGCTGGCTAACAGAAAAAAAGCATGTTAGAGATAACTCTTCTAAAATAATCCCAATGGTTACCTTCAGGTAAGGGAAATAGGGTTTATTTAAGCTTTTGTCTTTTTACTTTTACCTTTTCAAATTTCCTTCCGGGAGTGATAATATTAATGATAGCTACTACAGATTCAGTGCTTACTCTACAGTGTCATTTAATTTTCACAATAAGCTGAGAGGGTCATTGCGGGCTTATTGTAAAAGCTTCTGTAAATTCCCGGCATCTCAGTAATTTGCCCGGGTTGTTCAGGTAATAAGGAATGCAGCTGGGACTGGCCCCAAATCTGCTTCCTCCCAAGCTTCCCAGCATCCTTCCCAGCATGACTGCTCCTTCTTTGCATTTCCAACCCTGCAGGGCTCCCTTTCACTTATAGCTAGTCACTACCAGTAATCCTAGACACGAGTTTGTTGTTGGTGGTGGTGTTTTTAAGTAATCTCTATGCCCAATATGGGCTTGAACTCTCATCCCAAGATCAAGAGTTGCACACTCCACCAACTGTGCCAGGCAGGTGCCCCAGACAGAGTCTTCTAGAGAAAGCGCTGCTTCCTCCCATGGGGTCAGCAGAAGCACAACTGTACCATGAAGCTAAGGAAGTTTAAGCATCAGGGATCTTACCTCATGATCTTCCTGATTGCTGGGAGTTGCCAAAAGTCATCCAGTAATCATCAAAAATTATGTTTAATGATCTTTCAGTTGACAATCAGGTCTCCCTCAGTTTCATTAAAAACAAAGAATTGGACATTGCCTGACTTTTAAAAATACTGTAGTCATTTACTTTCTGTATACCTAGAGCAATATTTTAAATTGTCTCTTTGGTGCTCTGGATGTGTTTATACTCCATGGCAATTAGCCATAGTAAAAATAGGATAAGGGAGAGATACACCTTTTCTTAATTTAGTGAGCATTTCCATTTTGCATATTCCTCAGGAAGATCAATTTTAGGAAAAGTACTTGTGGGAGTAAATCTGGAATTTCATTCCCTTAAAATCCTCCATCCTGGGTCTTCACATACCACGGCTCGAAGCCCACTGGTGTAGAGAGTAATTGTCGGATCATTCTCTCTCATTCTCTACCTCATTCCCCCCCTCTCAATATAGTTTGTTTTCCAAAGAAGTAGATAAACTTTCTTGTTTTTCTTTATAATGTTCCCCATCTTTTTTTTTTTTTAAGATTTATTTATTTGAAAGAGAATGTGCACACAAGAATGAACAGGGAAGGCGTGGGAGGGAGAAGCAGATTCCTCACTGTGAGCACGGAGCTCAATGTGGAGGCTCGGTCCCAGGACCCTGGGATCATGATCTGAGCCAAAGGCAGGTGCTTAACTGACTGAGCCCCCCAGGTGCCCAGTTCCCCATCTTTCATAATGAAGTTAGTCCTTCTGTATCAGGCAGGACATTTTAGTTCCTCCAGTAACTTGAGTCTTGTAACTATACCTAGTGTGCTCCCCCTACCCTGTCCCTTCTCTCAAACTACCTCATTATACACCTGCAGGAATAGGAAGTATGCCCTTCACCAAGTCATATACACAAAGGTTGTGCCTAAGCTTTGAAGTGATATCTTGCATTGTCTGGTGATTACAGAGGTCTTTTTGCCAAGCACCATCAAAAGTGGATTATTGTTGTAAAATAGAGTCAACTCCTGTCATTTACAGTAGTTATGTTCTATAAAGTTGATACTAACACTGAATTAGCAAATACAGAACCATTGTTCCTAGGGGAAATACGGTGTAACATTCCTACAAGCCTTGGGTTATACTTTTGTTAGTATATAACCTTGTAGTAGCTGTTTATCTGTTTAAAGACACATTATTTAATATGTATTATTTATTTAACATTTAGTTCACAACCAACAGCAGCGTAACTCATGCCTAAACAAAGATGATCTAAATTATATATTTCTCTGGGATCCCTGTGTGGCGCAGCGGTTTAGCGCCTGCCTTTGGCCCAGGGCACGATCCTGGAGACCCAGGATCGAATCCCACGTCAGGCTCCCGGTGCATGGAGCCTGCTTCTTCCTCTGCCTGTGTCTCTGCCTCTTTCTCTCTCTCTATGTGACTGTCATAAATCAATAAAAATTAAAAAAAAAAGAAAAAATCATCAATTTCTCTGTAAGATACGTCACAGTCATCTTGTGCTTAGGAACAGGAGACAGCACTGTGCTTGGAGACTATTTCAAACAGCAAAATCACCAGCAAATTGCACATAAAATGCAAAAAAAAAAAAATAGGATACTAAATAGACTGCAAAAAAAAAAAAACACCACTTGTTTACAGTATAAGAAGTGAAACAAGACA
This sequence comes from Nyctereutes procyonoides, assembly GCF_905146905.1. Classification (NCBI taxonomy): domain Eukaryota; kingdom Metazoa; phylum Chordata; class Mammalia; order Carnivora; family Canidae; genus Nyctereutes; species Nyctereutes procyonoides. The sequence goes on along the minus strand of NW_026575146.1, from coordinate 58,213,569 downwards.
GAAAAGCACTTTGTTCAATCTCAGCTGGGAATGTGTTCATTAGGTGACTCAAACTTTTCACCACCCAGCACATGTCTGCAAATCATTATAAAGACATTGCTAATGTTGATTTGAGGATTACAAATAATTTTAGTGAATAGGTGAATTCACAAATATGGGAAACTCAAATCAGGGTTTTGACTCCCAACTGTTTAATGGGCTAGATCATGTGCAGATGATTATATTCTGTTTTGATTACTTATGAGTGACATCAGGAGCTTTGTGAGGCATAGACATTTATTTCTAAATTATTGGGCTGAGGGGCATATTTTTCTGTGGAACACTATAATAGGTAGTGTGGCTGCCATATTGCTGAGGATAATATATTTTGAGATCAGGGGAGTGGAATGGGAGGCCCTCTGATCTGAGTTTCTTTGAAGCAACGTCTGGACCTGGAGGTGGGATCTTCTAAGAGGTGCAAGGAAGAGCTGATTAGGAGTTGAAGAACCTAGTCTAAGCTTTAAACTGTTGAATTGCAGTCCATGAACAGATTTGGCTGCTTCCTGTGGAAGGCGGGAGATAGACGAAGGGGCATATGCTCACCCAGAGATCCTGTGACCTCTAGGTATGCACCTAGTTCTGGACTTCTGTTCTCTCTCTCAGTTCAGCACTTGTCTACTAGTGACCCTTTGAGTGCTGAGCTTGCTGTCACAGGCCCCTGCAGAAGAGGCTGCCCAGAGATCTTTTTCCAAGTGTTATTTGGGGGAACGAAAAGGGTGGAAATAATCTCTCAAAGCTTTGGACAGATTATACTCATGAAAAACATCAGCACTTGGATGCTGCACTGACAACAGAGTCAATCAGGAGGTGGAAATGGGGGGAAGGGGCTCAGGGATGTGGTGTCCCGGGGGTCCTCCCCTCACTTCTGAGAGGACTTATTCTTTCTAGAGGATACACAAGAGGACAAATCTGGATCATGGCTTTGGCTTCCCCAGTTTGATCCTCTGACCTCCATTCCATCTCTACAAATAGCTGGCAAAGCACAGCCTTCCCCCCCAGCACGTGTGGAGTCTGCCACCCAGGGACTGGAACTCAGCAGGTAGGTCTGCCCAGCTCGTCTCTGTTAATGCTCCATTGCAGGCTGGAGCTCCTCTATTTTCTCAGTAACTCTTCTGAATTGGTTAAAAAAAAAAATGGTGGGGTTGAAAAGAAATTTGGGATGAACTAAAGAAAGAAAATAGAATGCAGTGGTGGTTCAAATAGATGGTATGAGTGAATCTGCCTTATATTCAATACAGAAATAAGAAAAATTGATTCATGGAACTTTCTGCCAGTGCTTGTACCAGGGTAAATACTGCTCAAGGATAGACACAACTATTTGAAGGCAGAACATTTGAGGGAGGGGAAGCCTAAGGAATTCTTAACCACCTTCAAGAAGGTGGAGGATGAGAGGGAAGAAAGCAGGAACGTTATGCATTTCTGTGCTTAGAATTCTGGGGTCTTGAGCTGTATCCATTTGGAACACTAAAAAATTAGTTTACTAGCTTCTAACTGAAAAGTGGTGGTAAGGGCTATTCGAGACTGTTGTGTCTGAACTGTTGTGGAGGACTTCCCTGACTCTGGGTGAGTTAGTTACCCTCTGTGTCTGTTTCCTCATCAGTAAAAATAAGGGTAATAACAGTATCTCTTTCACAAGGTGGTGGCTAGGAGTAAGTGAATTAGTGTACACGATATGCCTAGGACAGCAGCAGGTGTGGAGTGAGCACTGTGAGACGCCGTGGTTAGTACCTGCTTTGTCCTCCCAGCTACCTCCTTCCTTTAGTTATCTGCTAATCCCTCATTCAGATGATGCAAATTTGGTCAGGCTACCAATCTCCCTGGTCCAAGTCACAGTTGGGTACGCCCATCACAGCAAACTAGTCATTTTCAAATGACCCAAGCTGATTATAAGTGAGAGTTGAAGAGGCCTTGTCTTTGCTGAAACATTGTAAATTGGTGGCTGCTTCCAGTGTATGACTAAGACCTTTCGGTAACATAGAGGCGAGACTGTAAGGTAACCTTAACTGAGTCCCTAAATCTAGTCATGACCAAAGCTTAGACTTCCCAGCTTTGTAGTGAATCATAATATTTTGATTTTTTGCTGTCAGCTGAACTTGAGTTTCTTTCCCTTGCATTAATGTGGAGGAAAGACTGCCATTATGGTTTTTGTTACTTTCTTTTATGTAACAGAACTCCAGGTTTCTTGAGGGTATGGTGGGAATCCTACAAAGGTCAAGATACTGTCTTTGGAGGTGTTCTTTCTTTCTTTCTTCTTCTTTCTTTCTTTCTTTCTTTCTTTCTTTCTTTCTTTCTTTTTTTAAAGCAATCTCTACACCCAAGGTGGGGCTCAAACTCACAACCTGGGACTCAGGAGCTGCATGCTCTACCAACTAAGCCAGGCACCCCTAGAGATGCTCTATGAGTCATTTTCATCTATTATTCACTTTTAATATAAACCAGACATCCCCCCCTTCCAGATATACTTTCCAATTAGCAGCTGCCAACATATGAAGCTGAACAAGTTTTTTTGACATAAGGATACAGAGGTCCAGGAGCTGCTCTGGAGGGTCCTCTGTAGCAGGAAAGTACTTAGTGCCATCAAGGCAGTGATTGACAAGGGGAAAGAAATAGGGAAGGCAGGAGAGTACTTGAGGCTGGAAGCTGGACAGGCAGAAGGATGTAGTGAGGGCTGGGGTGGGGCTGCATCCAGGTGTTCTGTGGTCCTCACACTAGGAACTTTTTCCACAGCTCCAACTCGTTAAAGGACATCTGATTCCTGGAGGTTCCAGGGCACTAATCAAAGCCATGATGCAGTAGGAAGTGGGAATAAGATAAGAAAGAAGAGCATGACACTTAGTTGATAGAGAGACAGGGAAGGAGGGGGCGAGAAATCCTCTGGAGGGGATAAGGTGAGGAGCCAAAGAGGCCACAGCAGGAACTAGGACAGCAGTGGAAGGTAGGGTAGGGGTTGGGGATGGGGAGCTGGAGGAAACAGGGCTTCCATAAAGCCTGGCTGGGTTTAACAGTCCAGGTGGGAAATTCTGAAGTTACAGACCCCGGGGGTCTAGGGAAGCTCATTCTGATAAAGTTGGCCTGCTTTCTTAAGGACTGCCTTCATGGAATCCCGGTGGATTTACAGTCCTTGCTTTCTTCCTGCACTTCCTTCTGCCAGAGGGTCACAGACCACAGACACCCAGAGGTTGGTTCAGAGAGGGAAGAAACATTCCCTTTATGGCACTTGGGGCAAGGACTGTGGGGAGCTCTTGTCAAAGGACAGGCTGCTTCCTTTCCTTACTCCCCTGCAGCTGGAGACCACCTTCTCTCTGTACAGGACCAACATGTGATGTGGCTCCCCAGCGTTCGCAGCCCCTGTCCTTTCACACGGGAGCCAACTGGCTAGGTTGGGTAGCTGCTGGGGTCAGGCGTCCACTTGGGGGTCCCTGGCCCTCCTGAGTCCCGGCTAGGGAGATGCTTCAGCATCCAGCAGCGAGCAAGTCTGCAGTTCCAAGTGATGGGAGATGGCTGTGGTCCCTTGAGGCCAGGCAGTTGCCAGGGGCGCAGGGCTGCCCCAGCACCTCGCTGCTGCTGCTGCTGCTGCTGCCAGGACCCCGCCGGTGAGGAAGCGCCCAGCACTTGAGCAGCGGCTCCCACTTGGCGTGAGCACCCCAGAACCACCTGGACGGGGCGAGGGCGCACCCCGCACAGAGCGCATTTCCAAACCAACGCCCACGCCGGCAGAGCGGTCCCAGTGAACAGCAGGTGTCACCCTTCTGCTTCCAAACCCCCGGTGCCTCCAGGTGCCTCCCGCGCTCCCCAAACTTGCGCGTTGGAACCGCGGCGGGGCGGGGTGGCCGCGCGCACCTGCGAGGTGCCGGCGGGGCGGGGGTCGCGCGGTTCCCGCTCCCGGCGGCGGGGTGGGAGGGGCGCGGGGGCGCGGGGCGGCAGGTGTCGGCCGGAGCCGGCGGGGCGCCGAGGTGAGGAGGGCGGCGGGCGCTTCCAAGTCCCTCCCCTTGCCCGCAGCGCGGAGGAGGCGCCGCGAGGGCCCGGGGCAGAGGCGCTCCACCATGGCCCGGGGCCCCGCGCGCCTGCAGTTCCGCGTGCAACTGCGCTTCGTGACCGAGGAGCAGCTCTTCGGGCCCGGGCCGCTGTCGCCCCCGACCCCGCAGTCCCTGCGGCTGGAGGTGCACCCGGCGGGGGAGGAGGCGGACGCGACGGTGACTGACGGTGAAGTACCGAGTCCCGCGGGGAAGTTGGGGCCCCGGGCGCGGGCGGGGCGCGGCCGCGTGCGCAGGAGGAGGGCGGCGAGCGCGGGGGCTCGGGGGCGCGGGGGAGCGCGGCCCGCGCGGTCCCAGTCGCCCGGCAGGTGCGCGCCCCGGCGCCGAGGGGAGAGCAGGGCTGCCTCCCTGCCCCCAGCCGGCCCGCGCTCCGGCTTCACGGCGCTCGGACAACTTGGGAGGCGCGCACGGCCGGCCCGAGAACTTGTCTTGGCCACAACTTAGAGGTGTCCGCGGGGTCCGGAGAAGGCGGGGCGCGTTGTCAGCCCCGGCTCCCACTCAGGAGCAGAACAGGACAGGGGGCCCTGTGACCTTACCTCCAGGCCTGCTGGGCTTCTGGTTCCCTCTCCCGCCACCGGCCTTCGCACCTGCAGCTCCCTGCGCACGCACCGGGTTCTGACGCGCGTGGGAAGGGCCGGGAGGGGTGTGCACCAGTCCCAGCGGCCTCCAGGCCAATGCGATGCCCACTGCCAGGCATTACTTTTTGGTTCAAAAAGGGATCTTTTACAATGACGTGCAAGCCCTGGGTTCCTGAGGCTGTGGGTGTGTTGAGGGAATGCTTCTAATCCTTAGAGGATCTTGGACTTTTTTGAGGATCCAAGGAGACCTACAGAACCCAGCCCCAGCAAAGGTGCATCTTGGAGCACCAAACTTTGCATGGAAATCAGAGGGGATAACAGCTGGTCCCCGCAGCTCATGTTAAATACCCCGTTCTAGTATGTGGAGCCAAGAGAGGCCCAGACAGCTGTAAGCCTCCAAAGACTCCTGGGGTTTCTTTCTTCCAAGCCTAACTTGTAAGATTCAGAGTAGAGTTTAAAGTGCTCCGTGTTGTGATGCGGACCCGGTGGGAATTTCAAATAACTCACAAGTTAGGCTTGTTAGGCAAGTTAACTCAGCTGCTTCTTTGTGATAAGAATACAGGTTCCCTGCTGTATCTCCAAGGCCTTAGACTCAGGCACACAGTAGGTACTCAATAAATGCTTGCTGTAGAATGAAAGAAAACCTTTGGATGTGTCTTTTCCCTTTCCTCTGGGCTGGGATGGGGAAGTCTGGGTCTTTAAAAAAAGAAATATTAAATAAATATTTGACCAGTGTCTTAGCTAGAGTCTTGGCAAAGTATCAAAAGCCTTACTCAGCAACTCCTAGATTTCTCTTTTGGTTGCAAGAAGAAAAAAGTAGTAGCTTTCACTATTTCTCCTGGGAATTTTAAGACTTAAGGTGCCAGAAATGAGTTCAGTTTGTCAACGATGGTCATTTTATTTGATCTATAGCCGTACACATGGAGAAACAAAGGCACAGATTTGAGATTTATACTTTACTGGGTGTCCTATGATTGTCTTCCCCACGAATATGTGTTAAGAGAGGAAATACCTGAGGTTAAAGGTGATGGAAATTGTAGACTTTACAAGTTACTGAATGCCTGACCTCTGTGAACATAATTATCTTACAGAGAAGAAAAAGAGGAATTCACTTAATGCAGTAAATAGAGTCTAGAGGTGACCTATGGATTAGACCAGACTAATGGAAATGGAAGGAATAATTACAGCTGAAGCGGGCAGTCATTGTCACCGATTTTGACAATTCCTTGGGAAAGAATGGCTAACAAGAAAGCAGAGAACTCACTCTCTTAACAGCTTAAATCCTAAAATGCAGTTGTTAAAGTTTGCTTTATGCTATGGAGAGTTTTTGGAGAGAAACTATTCTGGAGGATTTCTTTCTTTCTTTCTTTCTTTCTTTCTTTCTTTCTTTCTTTCTTTCTTTCTTTCTTTCTTTCTTTCTTTCTTTCTTTCTTCTTCTTTTTTTTTATCTCATTTTACTGTATGAATAACTAGACCACTGTGGATGATGGCCAGGCAAGGCAGAGCAAGTTTAAAAACAGATTGTCATGAACTCTTAAAAAGAAAGATTTTTGGTGTATTCAAATATCATACCTTTAGTAGCAGAATTTTGAATGGCTAGGATTTGTCCTGGGATGAAGTCTTTTGGATGGATCCAGAGTATTCAAGAATGGGTCTATGCAATGTACCTTTAGAAAATGATAGTTTCTTAGCTCATATATGGAAACACATAAGATCTGAAGTAAGTGGGCCTGGATTCAAATCCTGATGCTTCCTTTTACTAGCTACTGCATTTAGCAAACTGTTCACCCTGTGGAAACTTCAGTTTCTTTGTCTGTAAAATAAGGAAGGCAGTACACATGTTCTGCCATTAAATGAAATAACGCATACACCATGCTTGGTATAATGCCTGGCATATATTTATTTTTTATTTTTATTGTTTTTTAAAGATTTTATGTATTCATTCATGAGAGACACACACAGAGAGAGAGGGGGGCAGAGACACAGGCTCCATGCAGGGAGCCCGACGTGGGATCGATCCCGGGTCTCCAGGATCACGCCCTGGGCTGAAGGCGGCGTTAAACCGCTGAGCCACCTGGGCTGCCCAACCTGGCATATATTTAGAGCTCAATAACTGTTCTATTATTAGTAATGTTATATTTATATTCTATCCCCAAAACAATGGTTTTCTCAGGCTGTTCTGAGGGATAGCTGTGCTGTATTTCTGTGAAGATGTTCCAAAGGAAACTTAATTAACTATGGTAGATCATAACTGGGAAAAACAGAACAATCTTTTAGATTCCCAATCTCAATAGCTTGTCATGTAAAAAAATGGAACAGAACAAGAGAAAGCAGTTTATTCTAATTTCACGCCTTCCAAAACTGACAATGATTTTATGAAGGAAATGCACCAGGGGATCCAGCACTCTGGTTTATAAACTGAGAAGACAATCATTCATTCCCTTTTTCTTTTCTTAAATATTTTTTTGAGTCCCTGTGCTGTCCTGAGCCTGCCTGAGAGCATGCCTGATTCATCCTTTTATCCCCAGAGCCATCCACAATACCTGGTACACACAAGACATCCATAAATGTTTCTTGAGTGCATCCATGATTTGAATCAAGACTTTTAAAAATGTGGTAAAAATATAATTTGAAATCTGAACACCAAGTACAGAATCTGAATTGCCCCCAAATGATTAAGACACTGACTTGACTTACAGTCTAGAGGGATGTTTTAAAGTGTAGTATAGTCATAGAAAATTTGAGGTATATGAAGGTCAACAGATCAGGAGATGATTGCCACTGGAAAGTTAGCTACTCATAGTTCCCATGGTATGGGGCACATGGAGAAGCAGTAGGCGGGTCAGGGGGCAGGTGGAGTAGAGAGAGATGTGGGTAGAGCCTTCATTGTGGTTTCTGTGGGAAGGAATGGGAGGGATGCGGCGAGCAGGTTTAGGTTGACAGGTTTGGATAACTTCAGTGGGGACTGGGGTATGGGGGCTGTCCTGAGTTGTCCGGCACCTGGCCCTGGATTGATTATGGCAGATGGATAGCAGCTGGAGTATGAGAGCCCACTAATGGGGGTTCTGGGGGTGTGGGCTCTGGATTGGTTGGCTTGTATTTGAAAAGTGTGCTTACAGGTGAATTGTTTCCTATCTCTATGAATTGGCTAAGGGAGGATGAGCAGTCTCCCAAGGGTCAGCAAGACCCCAAATGTCAAAGCATCAGAATACAAAAATAAAAGAGACAATTAATGCAAGGGAGTATCTGAACAGAAGGGAATTGGTAAGGATAGTATATCTGGTGGGGGTAGCTCTCTGCTGGGCTTGGAGGGGCAGCTGCAGGTAGGAAGGGCCTGTGGATAAGGCCTTGGGTTCAGGTGATTGACAGGGTCGGGGGTGGGAGGGGTCAAGTATGTGCAAGAATTGGAAGATGAAGAGAAAGCAGACAAAAGGCAGGAGATAAGAGATGGGTCTGCTCCTCCTCCACCCCTTCCTCCAAGGTCAGTGCCCTGATGGGGAGCTGGATGAGAAAGGAATTTGAGAACTGAGACTGTATCACACAAAGTTTACTAGTAGGCTGGATCTCCAAGAGGGAGGAGAAAACCTTTCTTCCCTTGCTCAGTTCAGAGCTGTCTTTTAACTAATCTAGAAAAGTTAGGAAAATATGTAAATAAGCCACATAGATAATCAAGTATAAAAAATGCAGTGATTTTTGTCCCTGAGGTATTTTAAAAGGATGCTAGGTTTTTCTTCCCTCGCGGTTGCTCATCTCATTAGAGGTGGAAAAAGAGCAAAGGAAAAGTCTGAGATAAATATCCTTTGTACCACACGGGAGTATTAATGTTCCTTCGTTAAATTCTGTGACAACAGAGTCAGTAAGTTGAAGCCTCTGACCAGAATCCTGAAATCAGTCAACCTACAAATGATAGAGGCATTCATTACTTCTCATTCAACAAATACATTGATTGAACACATGTTCCGTGCTAATCCATGGGGGAGTGACACGTGAGCTGGATAAAGGCCCCACTCATATGGAGCAAATATTCTAATTAGGGGAAGACAAGAGCCAATGACATAGCAAGACAATTTCAGGGTGAGAGAAATGTTTTGAAGAAAATGAACCTAATGGAAGAAAAAAATAGAGACAAAGAAAGGAAGCGAGGCCAATGCAGATAGTGGTCAGGGAAGGACTATCCGAGGAAGTAATATCTGATGTGAGGTAGGAAGGATGGAAACCAGCCAAGCAAAGGACTGGAGGAGGAAACCACAGGCAGAAGGAACAGCAGGTGGAACGGCCCTGACGCTAGAAAGACTTGGTATGTTTGACATGGCCAGCGGAGCTGATGCTTATTGAGAGAGATGGGGAGTAATGTCAATTCAAATTACTGTTCCAGTTATTCTTAGAGTATCTTTAACTAACAAGCTATCTTTAAACTCAGTGACTTAAAAATAGCTATGTTATAATGCTTCTAGATTCTGTGGGCAGGGCTTGGCTGGGTGATTCTTTTGCTCCTTGTGGGATTGGCAGAGGCTACTCATGGGGACTCAGCTGGTGGCCAGACTGTCCTGGGAGATGCAGGAAGGCTTCATATGCCTGGGCTGGTGTGATGGGGGTCAACTTGGGGGGCTGTGCCCAGGTATTTGGTCAAACATTATCTGGATGTTTGTGTTAAGCTGTCTTTGGATAAGACTAAGATTTAAATTGGTGACTTTGAGTAAAACAGATTGCCCCCCCCCCATCCAATCAGTTGGAGTCCTGAACAGAACAAAGACTGATCTTCCCTGAGCAAGAAAGGACTCTGTCAGAAGGTGGCCATTGGACTTGAACAGCAACATTGGCTCTTCCCTGGATACTCACTCTGCCTGCCTACCCTATAGATTTTAGATTTGCCAGGTATATGTACACACACACACACACACACCCTATGGATACTGTTTCTCTGGAGAACCCTGACTAATAAAATGCAGATGACTCAAAGATTAGGACAGTCAATGGGGAGCCTACCTGTGGCCTCTCCACATGGCTTGGCTTCTGCCCACATGGCTCCTTCACACCATGGGCTTCTTCCCTGGGGACTCATGGTAACAAGAGTGAGTTTCCCAGGAGACAAAGCAGATGCCACATTACTTTGTGTGATGCATACATGGAAATCAGTCGCATCACCTGTGCTGTACTCTGTTAATCAAAAGAGTTGTAAGGCTGCCTGGGTTCAAGGAGAGAGCATGTAGACTCCACCTCTTTATGGGAGGAATGTCAAAGAATTTGGAGACAGTGTTTTAGAACTGCCAGTTAGACCAACTAGATAGGTGGGATGTAATACACATGCACTAATGGGGTTTTGGAAGATCCATGAAAACAGCCCTCTTGGGCAGCCCCGGTGGCGCAGCGGTTTAGCACCGCCTGCAGCCCGGGGTGTGATCCTGGAGACCCGGGAACGAGTCCCACGTCAGGCTCCCTTCATGGAGCCTGCTTCTCCCTCTGCCTATGTCTCTGCCTCTCTCTCTGAATAAATAAATAAAAGAAACCCAGCCCTCTTCATCACAATTATTGAAAAAGCTGGTCAGAGAGCACCGGTTTTGGTGTGTACCACAGTGGAGACTTCCTAATTCTCTCCTGGACTGAACTTGCTCGTCCTCACTCCCCCCTGCAAAAACAAGCACAAAACCCCTCAGGCTCGGGTGTCTGGGTGGCTCAGTCAGTTAAGCTTAGGTCATGATCCGGGAGTCCCAGGATCCAACAGGCTCCCTGCTCTGCCCCTCATCTCACCCATGTGCTCACTCTCCTGCCTCCCCCCATCTCAAATAAACAAATAAGGGACACCTGGGTGGCTCAGTGGTTGAGCATCTGCCTCAGAGCGTGATCCTGAGGCCTGGGGTCAAGTCCTGCATCGGGCTTCTTGTGGGGTGCCTGCTTCTCCCTCTATGTCTCTGCCTTTCTTTCTGTATCTCTCATGAATAAATAAATAAATAAAATCTTAAAAAAAATAAACAAAATCTTAACCGCCCCCCCCCTCAGGCCTACCACTTGGTGGGCAGCCCCCAAAACACCATCTCTGCTGGGAAAGAGTCAGGAAGCAGGTGGGGAGGGGGCTGGGGTGGGCAGGTTCTTGTCCTTCTACCAAAGGCATCAGAGAACCCCTGAGAGGAGACGGGGTGCAGAGGGGCTAGCATTGTCGCTGAGGCACAGTATTTCTTAGTGGGGCACAGGTAGCATGAGTGCTGGAGAAATTCTTTATCGTGAGAGGCCTTGTGGAGTGGTTAGCACCCCTGGGCTCTTCGCAGTAAATGCCAGCAACCCCTCCCTTGGACCTGGGTTTCTGTGACAGTGAAGAAAACCCTTTATTCCTGCTGCAGGACTCCCTTCAGCGGACACCGGGGGGGGGGGGGTTGGGAGGTTGGGGGGCTGGACAGGAATGCAGAGTCACAAACTCAGAACACTCTGGCACTCACTGCCAGCCGGTTGCCTGAGGCCCGGCAGGCCCCTCTCCCAAACCGGTGCCCACTCCTGCCTTCACAGTCAGATCCGACCTCGCTACGTTTAATCCCGGCACCTATTAGACATTATGGTTGTGCCGAAGGTCATTAGAGAAATCCTGCCAAGCAGTTTCTTTTTTTTTCTTGTTATTTTACCGAGAGCTGCACTTGCCTGATTCCGAGATAGCTTTCCAAGACAGATATATAATGCCACTGAGTGGAAACTGCTGGCTAGACCTGGTTTTGTGTTCCAGCGTTATGGGATGCACATCAGCGATGAGAAAGCATCCCTGTCCTCTGTCAGGTGACAGTGGTACCTCGAATGGATGACAAAGATGAAACCATACAAAGCCCTTGTGTGTTTAAGGACACTGAGGTGAAAGGAAAATACTCATTTTCCAGGCTGAAGAAAGACCCTTTAAAATCCCCTTCTTTCCCCATGTACTGAGTTGGGGTCTGTATGGAGTACCGGTGCATAAACCAGTTCAAAGACAGGCAATCCATTGATAAATACTTAGAGTCAGGGCCATGGGGAAGAGAAAACGGGCATGAGGATCTTGGGAGTACACAGAAAGCAGAGGTGTCCCTTTATTGGATAAGTTACTACTTGAAACAAAGAAGTTATCGAGGTAAGAAATATAAATATATCACTGACGTCGTTTTTGTGATATGACCACTTTGTGATGTGACCGGCCACAGGATATTGGAAATAAACAGTGACTTTGAGAGATGAGGCTTATAAAAATGTAGAAGATTAGGACCATCCTGATGATGAAAATCTCTCTTTACCTCCCCTTCCCTCTCCTCCGGTCATGGATGGTGACCACTCTTACCCTGGGAGGTTTGAAGCAACAGCGCGGAGTGAGCACATTCTGTCCTTAGCATCCTCCTTTTGTGGTAGGTGCTAGACACATTATGTCTAGCCTCACTGCAGGCTGGAGGGTGAGTGACATAGACCTTATTTTATTGGTTCATTCTGTCCCAGGTATATCTTCCTCAAAACCTGACTGTCCCCCTTTCTGTGATGCTGTCTTGTGCTTAATTACCCAGTCTTTAGCCTGTGGTAATGTTGGACTTCCAGCCGCAAACCCAAGTCAGATTAGCCCATATGGTGAGAACACCCTTGGCTTGTGGTTTGGCGGGAGCTAGATCTATCAGTAAGCTTAGAAACCCCAGTGAGAGTAGAGTGACCGATGGTTCGCCTTTTGGTGTATTTCAGGCAGAATTAAGGTTTTCTAACTCTGGGCCAGTCATCTAAATAAAATTCCATGGCCTCCTTTTGTTAATGGATTCTTATAATTTTAAACCAGTTTTATAATTAGGGTGGTGAGGTACTTGGATTAACCAGATTAGATTTTTCCATGTATTAGCTTCATGACCTTGGGTTTACTGCACTGCCTGAATCTTTCGTAGTTTTCTCTTCTAGAAGCTGAGATACTTTTTACGTCACAAAGGTATAGAAAAAAATAAACAGAATAATGAAATGTGAAAAAATTGCAAAATGACTTCTATTAATTTTCAAAGTAAATACGGTCAAAATGATCAAATGGAAATAATGCAAAGATATTTAGAAAGCAGTTGTAAAGAAAAGCTATCACTTTTATGGAGTTTTACATTCTAGAACCATTCAGAAAGCATCAAGATATTTTGTCCATGCTGGACTTCCTGCAAGACTGTTTGAGAAAAATATATTTTGTGATTCTAGTAGATTTCCTGTGGATATAGTTGTCTTCCACTGAGTCTGTAACACCAACCTCTCTGCTGAGGAATCATTTCTCAGGGCCTGCTTGAAATGCTTTCCCAAATCTGGATCTCCACTCTGGCCTTTTATAAATTTGGGTCCTTATCATTCTTTAATTTAAAGTTTGAAAGTCCTGTTTTAAGAAGGGTCTTCCCGCCATGCCGAGCACCCACTGCTCCCACTCCGTCCACTGCCGTATTTCTCAGCCCTTTACTTTCCTGGCAATTACCACAACTTGTAATGAGAAATAAAAGAATTTTATGATTTACCTGTGGTTAAAATTGAAGTTGGAATCACAGTCCACAAATCACAAGACTATTTAATGAGAAACCTTGAGAGGCTGGGAAGAGGTTGACCCAAATGCTTCTGAGAGTGTGAGCAAGAAGGTTGAAGTGTATTTTCCAATTAGGAACTATAAAGGCATCAAGAATGGTGAGCAGTAGACAGGTCAGGAGGAAGGACTTTCTCGGTCAGAGCTGTGCCTATTCTGAGTCTTGTCATCATGAAATTGAGTTCTTGGCCAGCATCTTTACTAAGAAGGGCAAAAAGGTCTCCAGTCATATTTTGTTCTTAACTATAGAAAGCTTATGGTTATCTCCTGGGAAATATAAGTCAACCTTGAGGCTATTTCAACTGCTGAAAAGCTTGCTTAACATGTTTGTTATGGGAAATTGTATTTACTTACTATATGTGTATTTTAGAAAATTGCATTCTTTAGCATATTTGTTGTAGAAAATTGAGTTTATTTGCCATGTTGTGTTGCACACCGCAGCAGTGTGATGAATAGCTTACTAATTTTATTCAGTAACTCTCCCTATATCAGTGACAGGAATTCATTTCATTTATTGATTCATACAATTCATATATATTGCATACCCACCATGAGCCACACTCTGTTCAAGGCACCGGGGAAATGGCAGCATGTTAGTTATCCATTGCCGAGTAACAAATAACTACAGACTTAGTGGCTTAAAACAATTCACATTGATTACCTCCTTATTTCTGTGGTCAGGAGTCTGGGCATGGCTTCCGTGGGTCCTCTGCTTAGAGTCTCACAGAGTCTGCAATTAATGACTGGGACTGAAATTTCATATAAAATTTTGATGGGGGCGGGATCATTTGTGTGGTTCTTGGCTGAATACAGTTCATTAAGTGCTATTCACTGAGGCCTCGGCTTCTTGCTGCCCATTTGCTAGAGGTTACCTCCAGTTCCTCGGCACATGGGCCCACCCCAAACATGGCAGCATGTGTCTTGCAAGCTAGCAAGAGAGGGAGGGGTCTGAGAGAGCAAGACTAAAGTCTCAATCAGATGTAACCTAATCTTGGAAGTGACATCCCTGACCTTTGTCAGAGTCCACTGGTTAGTCCCTAGGCCAATCCATCCTTGGAGAGAGAGAATTACATAGTGGCATGAATACCAGGAGGTAGGGGTCACTGAGGGTCCATCTTGGAGTCTGCCTGCCCTAAGGAGTGAACCAAGAAAGGTCGCCACTTTCACAGAGCGCACATTCTAGTACCATTTGGAAAGGAGCAGGGTCTCTGTGCTGGACTTCCTACAGGCCTGTTAGAGAAAAAGATATTTGGGGGTTCTAACACAAATTGTTGAACACCACGTAAAGCATACCCCTTTTTAAAATTAGTTATTAGGTGTAATCCTGCTCCAAATCTCTCAGGGAATTTGCACTTTAATTGCACAACTAGAAATTTGCACATTTCATGTATCTCTGAAAGTACACAAAATCTCCGAGCAGAGCTGTACTATCCATGAATGTACTTCTGGCTTCCTGGTCCTGTGCTCTACTTTGGAGAGCCGGATGGAAGAGGCCGGTCTTTAGGATTAAGGCAAATCCTGTCGTGGTAGCTTATGTTTAGTTCTTAGCATTACTTCATCATGACTTCATTTCTTTGTGTGGAGGGCTCAGCTAGCTTTTCTTCTTTGTGGGGAAGAGAGGTGTGAAGATGAATTTGTGTTTGGGTTCAGACACTGAAGCCTGTTAGGGTCACTCCCAGGGGAGACAGTGTGCTGTTGTTTCAAATGCTAGACATTAGTGACTTTTTTTAGAGTGAAACGAAGTCAGTATGATATGGAAAGGGAGAAAGAGATAAGGAAGGAAGGAAGAAAGATAGGGAGGGAGGGAAGAAGGAAGGAAGGAAGCTTGAGCCCTCACTGTATTTATCACATCTTATGGGACAAAACAAGTGGTACACTCGATGGATATTGCTGTTTTCTGGAGCAGCCATGCTTTTTTACTTTAAGTCATCATCCAAAACATGTTTCACAGACCTCAGCGTTTACACGGTCAATGGGTTTAGAATTTATATCTTTAAAAACATAGAGATAGATTCTGGGCAGCCTTGAGAGAACAGCTATGCTCTGGAATGTGGGTATCAGAAAGTCAGAGATTAATGAAAATCCATCAATCAGAACAGGAGAGAGGAAAGTGGATCTGAATTGTGTGCACTGTGCTTGGCCTAACCAAGCGCAGCTAATGACTGCACAGATCCCAAGGTGAGTATTGCAGATGAATGTGAGATCTGATGCTGGGAAAACGAGCATATTCAGGAAGTAGCCTGAGACATTCAGAGGGAAGAACAGACCTGAGATGCACACGCAGCCGTCAGGCTGGAGTCTGAGCCCTCACAGTGCTACTCTGTGCTTGAAAAACAAAAGGACTATATCATTGCTTTGTGAATTTCCTTTGGAGGAAGCTTATTTTTTTCTTACAGGGAGACTCTTGTCTGATTTCATATTTTTTCTTCCTCAGAGAAGGAGGTGTTTTTTTTTTTTTTAATTCCGTTTCTACAGATGACAAAACCTTCAGAGTATGAATTGTTTCCTTAGATTTTTAGGAATATTAGATCAGAAGAGCAGAGAACATGTCAGCTATCAGCAATGAATATTAATTTTATAATCTGCAGAAAAATAATAGTGTTAGAAGAGACTCTGGTTCAGGGACATGGAATAAATATATAGGCTTAGCCAGCTCGTAAGTAAAAGAACCAGCCTGGAGCTCAGCCCCCCACTGTCCACTTCAGCTCTCTCTCCTGGTCTCCTTGGAGGAATATTTAGAATGTGCTTTCCTAGCCAACTTATCTGATTTTTCTTTCTTGACTCACAGGAATAGTTGTGATTTTTTCTGTTTCTCTCTCTTTTTTTTTTTCATAAAGCATTTGATTCCTTGAGATTCCAGTTAGACTGGGAATACATTATCTGATGTTGAAGCATTTCACAAATGCCACTTTATTTCCGTATCCCTTCCATATCCCCATATTCTGACATGCTCTTCTCTTTCAGCTTCTTGAGGTCAGGTCTGTCTTAATCATTTCTGTATTTCTGGGGAGATTTGTAGTAGGGCCTGGTTCTAGTAGGTATAGTTTTGCAGCTTCTATGGTAGAAAGTATAATTTTTTCTCGGAAAATATGAACCTAGAATCCATATCAGCTTTATTTTGCCATAATTACAGTGAGCTAAATTTTTGTAACCTCTCTAACAAATTAACCAAGTTTCTCTTTGCTCTTATTGGTTAATTTTGTTCCTCTTGGAGCAGATCCTTCCTAATTAGAACCTGTGCTGAACTTTAAAATAATGATCTGACAAATGAGAGGGAACAGTTGAGCTAATTTTCAGTGTCTGCCTCAACATTTCATGTTTTGGGAATCATCTCCAGGCTTCCCCACTCTTTTTTTCCATGATTCTTTCTTAAATGTGTTGTTACACTTTTAATTAGCTTGTTTCACATGGGACCAAACATATTTGCAATGTGTAGATAATAGCCATCCTTCAAAAGGTCCTGCAATGATTAACAAGTTCCCTGGAAAGCCAAAGAAGACACTTCCGAAGTAGTGGGACGCTGAGTCCACCCACTGCTGATAACAGTCTATGGGTCCAGTAGGTAAAATTATCAAGAGTAAGAATTATCCAGAGAAACTAGCTATTCTTAAATCCTGGTTAGGTCTTATAAAGGTGCAAAGAACGATATTTAAGAAATAATTATAAATGAATGAATAACTTCAGAAACAGTGAAAATGACTATGACATTTCCCAATCTTGCTACTTGCCAATGACAGAATATACTGCTTTGGAAGAAGTCTGTGCAGAGGTAGCCATCTGCTTCAAACAACGTGAAGTCCCTGTCTCCTGAGCTCTAAGCTCCATGGAGAAAAGTGTCTTCTCTAGCTTTCAGAGACTGAAAAGCTCTATCATCTCTATGATAGATACCCAAAACCACAATATTAACAGAATGAGAGAAAAGAGACACGTAACCCAGGGGAAGTGAGGCACAAGAGGTAAACAAAGCTAGAAAGAACCATAAACCCACGTCCATATTTTTGTAGTAGCCTCAGAGAGTAGTTACCAAATATCATCATGTTTCCTATGCAGCAAATGTCTCTTACTGGATCCTTGTGTAACACATAACTGCTCCCCAACATTCTCCTTTCTTTTTTGTCTCATATTTTCACTTTCAGCTAGTTAGCTACAAGGGTGGGGGTGTCTGTCTTTTTGCACAGACCTTCAAATACACATTTAAGTCTTTATTGCAGTCTTCCCATGTCATTGCAGGCATAATAGTACATGCCAACAGTTTACTAGAGAATTAGTAAACCTGTTTTACAGTATGTATTCTGCAAGAGTAGAAAACTAGGGCTCTCATAGCAGTCATTAGAAGTATTTTATATGGTGGGACAATATTATTAAACCTTAATTTCCTGACTAGTGGAACTAATGATCATGGTGTAAATCCTACTCGCCCAGCGTATCTTCCACCAAAACCAAAATAATGAGGAGGAGGACTAAATGTTATGCTCTCAGCATAATAAGAAGACAAATACCATTCAAACGTTAAAATACCTGTAACTGCAAAAATAAATGTGGAATCCTGGTGAGTTACCTCTCACTGTCCTGCTGTAGACCCTTGAGAGTTACAAGGGCAGTCCCTGAACACTTTTGTAGAATAGAGAAGGAAGAACTATCAACAGGCCTGTTATTGATCTAAAGTCATCACTATAATGTTCCTCATAAAAGTGAAAAAAAAAACAGGGAATAAAAAGTGATCTTGTTGATCAGGAAACTGACTATAGGGAAGAAACTTAACATTGGAAATAAAAGAGGCAGTTTTAGAAAGGTTACACTTCAGAAGAGTAGGAGTTTAAAATGGAGATGCACCTTTTGAAAACCACAGGTAAAGAAGAGGTATAGGAAAGCACATTTGTGATCCTACAAGACAAAAGAAAAAAGCAAAGAACAAACATTCCACCTAAAAAGCCATCTGGTAAATCTACCACCTGTCACTATCAATAGAAAAATACACTCTTGAACAAGGTATCTCTTAAAACACTTCAAACCATTTGTACCCAGAAATGCAGAAGCATAACTAGCCTTCATTTTTATATACCTGCCATGAAAGTATAGCAGTGAATGAAAATTAAATTATTTTTTTTAAATTTTTTTTTAAAGATTTTACTTTATTTACTCATGAGAGATACAGAGCGGGAGAGAGAGAGGCAGAGACACAGGCAGAGGGAGAAGCAGGCTCCATGCAGGGAGCCCAACGTGGGACTTGATACCGGATCTCCAGGATCATGCCCTGGGCTGCAGGTGGTGCTAAACTGCTGTGCCACCCGGGCTGCCCTGAAAATTAAGTTAATGCAGTGTTTGACAACTCTACCCACTAAATGAAATAGAATAAAATATTCTCAAATAAATATTTAGGGGGTTCGAAAAACCCTTTCAAGACCGAAATTTAAAATCCAAGAACATAAATGGACACAGAATTTAAAAAGGCTAAAATAAGCGTTGATTGAATTCAAGAAAAGCATTGAATAGTCTAAATTATATAAGAAATGGGGACTAATTTAAAAATTCCCTAAGGAATAAGAGATTCAAATGAAAATTTAGTAAGAGCGTTGAAGAAAATTCAGAATATGTCAAGAGAATAAAAACAAAATCTAAAAAGAAAAAAAGAATAAGAAAATGTTTAAAATGAATTTTAGACAAAGATGATCCAGTTAGGTATGATTGGAGTCCCTGAAAAAAAATATGAAAATACAATGGAACAGAATTAATATTTAAAACTGTAACTTAATAAAAGACATATTGCATCTAAATTAAAAGTTAGAATCTATTGAAAGGACTTACTAAGTGCCACAAACTATTGGCTCATAGCAACTAACGCTGAGACCTGAGTAACAGTATTAAACTTTAAAAAAGTGTCTTTTAAAGTCTTCAGAGCTACATGGCAAAAAGAGAGGATATCTTACAAAGGCAAAGTGCTATGCTGGCTTTAGATGTTCAAAATAACATGCCAAGTATATCACCAGTAGAACAGTGTTGTTGTATGTGTGTTTTTCACTTAATCTTAGCCAAAAGTCTGAGTAGTGATTGTGTGTGTGTTTTTAAATATTTATTTATTTATTTGGGAGAGTGAATGTGTGAGTAGGGGGAAGGACAGAGCGAGGAGACTCTGCTGAGCATGGAGCCTGACACTGATCTCTGTCTCATCACCCTGAGATCATGACCTAAGCTGAAATCACAAGTCAGATGTTCAACCGACAGCCACCCAGGTGCCCTGCACTGTTGTGTCCTTTTAAAATGCAGGAACTCAGGAATTTGTATCTAGGAACCTCCTTGAGAATCTATTGGAATCCCACTATGACAGGAGTAGATGAGCATCATCAGAAAGACTGATGATGGGCAGCCCCGGTGGCACAGTGGTTTAATGCCACCTGCAGCCCAGGGTGTGATCCTAGAGACCCTGGATCGAGTCCCATGTCAGGCTCTCTGCATGGTGCCTGCTTCTCCCTCTGCCTGTATCTCTGCCTCTCTCTCTCTCTCTCTGTGTCTCTATGAATAAATAAATAAAGTCCTTTTTTTTTTTTAAAAAAAGAAAGACTGATGATAATTTGATGTATGTAATTGTACATATAACATTAAATAAAAAATGGGCATAAAGATAGAAAAATATGTGTATGTTAACATAGTGATTAAAGGATTCTCAGCTTTAAATGCTTTTATCAATAAGAGGTAAAAAATGAAAGTTCACAAATTAAATTCCAAACTCAAAAGGCTAGAAAATGTTAAAAAAAAAAAGAAAAAAGAGAAATAATGGACATAGATTTAATAAATAAGTCAAAATCATAGCTTTTGAAAAAATGTGCAAAACAGACCCCTAACCTAATAAGAAAGCATAAATATTCAAAATAAGAAGTGGCAAGGAGGAAATAATCATTAAGACAGAAGAATTAAAAATATATTCTTTTGCCTAGATTCATGCAAATAAGTTTGAAAACCTGTACTGAATGGGCAACTTCCTAAAGTTAGAAATAGAAGCTTACTTATACCTCTTTTCATCAAAGAAATAGAGATAAGATAAGATAGATAAGATAGATAGGTAAGATACCTTCTCTATAAGGTATTTGTTCCATAAGGAAGGAACAAACCCCAATGGTTTCACAAGGAAGTTCTACCAAAACTTCAGAGACCAGATAGAGTCAGTGCTTCATAACTTATTCTAGGGCACTGAAATTATTTTTAAGAAGTAAAGCTAGTGACAGCATAATTAGAAAATTATTACTAATATCACTCATGAATATTGACACAAAAGTATTTCCTATAACCTTAGCAAACATAATCCAACATCACAATACAAAACTGATAAACAGTGATAAAATGACATTTGTTCCAGGAATGCAAGCTTGGTTCGCTGTTAGGAAATCCAGTAAAGTAATACACTATGCTAGCAGATTGAAGGAAGAAAAAGAGATCATATGAATATCTCCAGAGATGCTAAAAAAAAATCTTTGGACAAAATCCAATTTAATTAAAAATATATAACTCATTCTTAAAGCCAGCATCTTTACTTAATGAGAAAACACTAGAGGCGCCTCTACTGAGTTTGAGAACAAGGAAAATATGCCTACTATCTCCACTACTATTCAGTCTTGTCCTGGAAGTAGTAGCTAAGGCAGTCAAAGGCTAAGCATTGGAAAAGAAGTAAAACTACTTGGGGTTTGCAGGTAATGTAATATGATAATGTACTTGGCAAACCCTAGAGAAAAAAATGGTAAAACTCTGTCAAAATAAAAACAATTCAGTAACGTACTAGACATTGCTAGTCTTCAGACACAGAAATAATTACCAATTCATGGACATAATGTTGGAAAAACCTCATTTAAATAACAGCAAAGGATAAGTATACTCCTTCATCCCCATCACCTATTTTACCCATCTTCCCACTCACCTCCCCTCTCGTAACTCTGTTAACTATACAGAAATTAAAATAAAAAAAACCTTAATAAATATTTTAAAAATAGCAACAAGAGAGATTAAATATTTAAAATTATTTTAACATTAAATTTGCAAAAATACTTCTGAAAGACAGAAAAGTATGTGAATAAATTAGACTCCCTCACCTATTGGAAAGGATGACTCACATCATAAAGATATCAATTCTCCCTAAGTTAATTTATAAATTTAACACTAGGGATCCCTGGGTGGCTTAGTGGTGCAGCACCTGGCTTTGGCCCAGGGCGTGATCCTGGAGACCTGGGATCGAGTTCCGCGTTGGGCTCTGGGCATGGAGCCTGCTTCTCCCTCTGCCTGTGTCTCTGCCTCTCTCTCTCTCTCTCTCTCTCTCTGTCTGTCTATCATGAATAAATGAATAAAATCTTTAAAAAAATAAGTTTAACACTATCCCAATAAAATGTCATCAAGCTTTCTGTTTAAATGGAATTGCATGAGTAAATACTAGAATTTAGGTGGAATGTTAAATAGCCAGAGAAACACTGAAAAATAAAAGTTATGCAGGAAAAGTAGCCCTACCATGCATTAAAACACACCTCAAAGTTTCTACAAGGAAAACATGAAAAGAAAGATAGGTCCATGAAATAGAATAAAAAGTCCAGAAATAGACCCAAGAATATCTTGAAATACAAAGAAGTCATTTTAAATCATCAGAACAAAGATGAACTTTTTAATATTTCTGGAGTAACTTGTTAGCCATTTGGAAAAAGATAAAATGAAATCCATAACTCACGTCATACACAAGAATAAACTCCAGATGGATCAGAAATTTCAATGTAAACAATAAAATCATATAAGTACCAGAAGAAAACATACACCATTCTTCTCTTACTTGTATGAAGGAAAAGCTTTTTAAATGGATTCAAAATACCGTGTAATAGAATAAGTGATTAATCAAATTTACTACAGAAAAATACAAAAGCTTGCAATTCAAAACATAAATGACAAACTGAAAGTTTTCGCAACAGATACAACAAAGTGTTAATATCCAACATAAGTGAAAAAGGCAGAGTGGAAAAGAATATCTGAAATTCACCACGTTTTGTATAAGAAAGAAGGAGAAAAAAGACACTACGAGCACTTGAAATTCAATCCAACAAGAAGGAAAAGAAAGATGCATTAAAGACTAATTTTATATTGGTTACCTAAAGGAGGTAGATGGGAATCAAGTGCAAAAAGTAGAAGTAATTAGAGGGAGAGGGCTGATACTACTTTTTTTTTTTAAGATTTTATTTATTTATTTATTCATGAGAAGCAAAGACACAGGCAGAGGGAGAACAGACTACCCGCGGGGAACCCAATGTGGGGCTCCATCCCTAGACCCCAGGATCATGCCCTGAGCCGAAGGCAGATGCTCAACCACTGAGCCACCCCAGAGCTCCGGTTGATACTTCTTAAAATAAATGTTTTTGGATAGCTCTCACTTATTGAACCATGCTAACGTTTTATAGACTTAGTATAAATAAAATTTAAAAAAATCAACATGGGGGGTAGCTTTAAGCTGGAATACAGGCAGAGAAATAAACAACAGTATTTTGAATAAATAACCATACTAAAGACTCTGGGAGAGAGAAATTGAGAAAACAAAAATTCTATGATGTTTGAACATTGTGAGCTTTAGAAATGCTTTATTTACTCTCGTATTGATCACTTTCTGTCAGAAAACAGTTTGTATCAAAGGAGAAAGATGCAGTGGTTTCAGGAGAAGAAAGAAAGCCCTATGTACCAAGAATGTGGGGATCTGGGATAAAATGATAGATATGGAGTGAAAATGGCATTCTGAACTTTGACCCAGGCAAGTTTGGCTGATTCAGACATTCTGAGCCTGTGGCCTAGCTGATCGATGAAGTATCTTAGATTATCACACTTTGTTATTTATGCTTTTAATTCTGATTTAAAGACGGCAATAAATAGCTAAAATAATAACCGTAACGACATTGGATAAACATATAGCATTTAAGAGATTTAAAGTTCTATTCTGAGCTCTGCCTTAAGGAAATAGCTTCATATATCATTTCTTTAGATGAGATCAGAATATTTGCAAATAAAAATTCAGTGTGTGAAAATAGATTAAATTTAACATGCTTTGTTTTATGTTGGTATAATATGATTTTCATAAGTTAAATCATCAGTGGAATCTAGAAAAATATTAAAATCTCTTTTTTATTAGACCTCTGAGAGACTTAGAAGTAAATAACACAGTCTATAGGAACAATGATCAAGCAGGCATGTGCAGAAAAAGAATATCTTTATTGTTTAGTCTTAAAATATGAATATTGATTTTCATTAAACATCAACTAATAAAAGTCACCCTGAATGAAGAAATTAAGATATTGTAGACAACAATAATTTTCTATTAGGTGGTAATCCAATTTTTAAAAAAAATTTGTTCTCTTATAAAAAAAATCTATCCTATTCATGGATTTATAGAAGTCAGAATGTAGTGGGCTAAGTAGTGAGGTCTTTGTCCTAATTCCCAGCATGGTTTGAGACTGGGGTGAAGAATAAAACTAAAAGGATTTTTAAATGCTTTGCTGCTATGCACCACCATCCTGGGGGAGATGATGCCAAATTAATTAGTAACAGAAAACAGACTATTTTGCCTGTTAAAGAATAGATCTTTTTTTTTTAATTTATTTATTAGAGACAGAGAGAGAGAGACAGAGAGGGAGAGGGAGAAGCAGGCTCCATGCAGGGAGCCCCACATGGAACTCGATCCCTAGTCTCTAGGATCACACCCTGGGCTGAAGATGGCGCTAAATCGCTAAGCCCCTGGGGCTGCCCTAGAATAGCTTCTTTAATAAAGTGGACCAGAATTCCAACTTAGGTGAAGGATGGTAAAAGTTAAACTCTCAGAGGTTCTTAACGTGGGATCCAGACACTCCCAACCAAACAATGGATAAAATACAGTCCACAAACTTGAATGGGGGAAAAAATACATCTTTCTTTCCCTGACTTGTAGTTCAAACTTAATATTTCCTTCAATTTTGAACATAGACAACAGCCTACAGTAATCTCAGTTTTAAACTTTATCACTAATAAAATCAGTGATATTTTTATATCATATTATGATACTTGGAACAGCCTCAAAATATCATTTATGTATGTTACTGCTTTTAAAATTATAATAGTTATTAGAACTACAATTAGATCTTGTCATTTAATTTCCTAATAAAGAAAGCATATATATTATTATATTTTGAAAACTGTATTTCTTTTTTTTAATATTTTATTCTTTTATTCATGAGAGAGAGAGAGGCAGAGACATAGGTAGAGGGAGGAGAAGCAGGCTCCATGCAAGGAGCCCGATGTGGGACTCAATCCTGGGACTCTGGGATTACTGATGCCCTGAGCCGAAGGCAGACATACAACCGCTGAGCCACCCAGTTGTCCTTTGAAAACTGTATTTCAAAATTAGTTTTCTTAGTACTCTTATACATTTTATGCATTTAAAAATATTCGGAGAAAGAACCAGTAGGCTTCCTCAGATTGCCAAAAGGATTTATAGAATGAAAAATTTAAGAACTCCTGAATTAGCTCCTCTGAGTGCATCTCCCAGCTTGGATATCCCATGTACTTGGAGAATGAGGAGACTTCCAAACTGAACTTGGTTGTTTTTAGGGGAATTAGAGAGTCACAGAGGTAACAAATTATTAGAAAGGGGTAAATGTCATAATTCAATCTAAATCAGTTACCTTGGCCTTAATATTCAGTAGACTTTCTAATAGTAGGCCATTGAAAGGATAGATTAGGAAGACGGAATAGTGGTTTTCATAGGACTGCACATAGTATTCCTGTGATCTTCTTGGAACCTGGATCAAAGCTCTCCAGCAATCTCTGTGGTCAAGAACACAACTTCACACCATGGCCCCATATTTCACCTTGAGGTCAGTTAAAAATCAACCAGAATTTGCTATGCCTACACCTTCAGCAACACCCTACTGAAGCCTCTATGGCCATTCAACCTCTTCCTGAAGGATGATGGCACCTGTTCAGTTTTTCTCTCCATTTCATCTCCTCCCATGATCCTTGGTAGTTTTGTGGTCTTTGGGTAATAGCCTCTGTGACCTCAAGCTTTAATTTCAATTTAACCATGCACTACCTTGGCCACACTCCAGAGTTTATTATCTACCAGAAATGCTTCATCTCTGAAATCTCAAACTTCAATATCTAATGGTCTAATTTCACCAGGTTGGCTTGTCTGTCAAGCAAATGTTTAAAAATAATAATTGAGTTAATAGCCATCATTTAAAAATGACGAGATTTAGTATGAAAATCTAGATTTTTGGCTTCTTTTTATAAATTGGAGGATTTACAACATTGACCCAGAAATCTTATCTGGGTAGGGTGTAATAGGGCTGCCACATTTTCATTATAGTTATTCATCTATTCAAGAACTTAGGTCTTTTGGTCCTTTTCCTTCCCATTTTATAAATCCACTCATTGTTTTGTTTCTTTTCTATCTTGTGGGATCCAAAGGCTCATTACTCTGAAAACTTTTCTTTATCACCACTCTCAGCTCCACTTAGGGTCATTAGCATAAAGTAGAAATTGGGAACAATTTTGATTTTATTATTTTTTAAAGATTTTATTTATTCATGAAAGACACACAGAGAGAGACAGAGACACAGGCAGAGGGAGAAACAGGCTCCCTATAGGGAGCCTGCTGCGCAACTTGATCCCAGGACCCTGGTATCATGACCTTAGCCAAAGGCAGACACTCTACCACTGAGCCACCCAGGTGCCCTGGGAACAAAAAATTTTAAAACAGACTCCTTTCCCTGGAAATTTAAAAATAAACAAAACAAATAAGCTATTAAACCTCTCTTGACATATCATAGTCCATTGGATATAGCTAAAACAGTGGTCAGAGGTAATTTATGGCATTGAATCACATCAATAAAAAATGAAAAGAAATACCCAACTCAAAAGTTATCAAAATAGCAGTCAAACAAACCAGAAGTAAATAAAAGGAATTAAAATTAAAAGTTGGAATTCATGAACTAGAAAGGTAAAAAACTGAATAAACTTTAAAAATCTTGTTCTTTGAGAAAATCAACAAAAGGGAAACCATGAACTAACCTGATCTGAGACAAAAGGAGAAAGCACAAATACACAAAACTAGAATTGACAAGGAGAAGTAGATATTAAAAAAGAGAAAATTATAAAATATCATGAGACTACTTCATGAAAAAAAATGGAAAGAGTAAATGCCATGAATATATTTTTTAAAATGCAGCTTACAGAACTGACACTACGAGAAGCAGAAGCTCTGAATAGAACAATTATCATAAAAGAAAATTGAGGAAATATTTAAAGAGCTCCCCCAATTAAAGCACCAGGCCCAGATGCTATCACAGGGGGAGCCTATCAAACTTCTTAAAGGTCAGTTGTACTGAGAATACTTAAGCTATTCCAGAGCAGAATAAGGGACATCTTTCAGATTTGTTTTATAAAACATTTATCATTGATTTTAAGACTAAGAAAGGTTGCATAAAAATTTATTGGTTCTAAAAATTTATAACTAATCTCAGGACTATTGATGTAAAAATCTTAAGTAAAAGTTAGTAAATGACTCCCAGAGAATATTCTTTAAATAATGAAGTATCATTCTAAAAAGAGTAGAATATTCATTAATTTATTATTTTAATTAAAAGGGCTAAGGAGGAAAAAACAAAAAGTATGTGGTTTGCAGAGACACAGTGAAGACATGAGATTTCTCTAGGTAGCAAAGCTTCTCCCTCAGACATGTCAGGCTCTACACCCCAAGCCATCAGTTGTGACCCTCAGGATTCCTCTCCTGCCTTCAGCCTTTCTCATTCACCCCTGGGGGAGGTGCATTGGGAGGGGTTGGTAAGTGGGCTAGGACTCCGCTTGTGTCTGGGGCTCTCAGGGATTCTAAACTCTCGTGCTAGTCTACTTTCAGTCTTTAAAAATCCATTAATCTGGGCCCTGGGTGGCGCAGTAGGTTGTGTCCGATTCTTGGTTTTAGCTCGGGATGTGATCTCAGGGTCATAGGATCAAGTCCCGTGTTGGGCTCCAGCTCAGCAAGAAGTCTGCTGAAGTTTCTCCTCTCTCTCTCGGTTCCTCCCCACTCTCTCCCTCTTTCTCAAACAAATTAAATAAAGTCTTTTTAAAAAATCCGTTAATCTTTCAATTATTTTTCCTTCCTGCTTTTAAGTTTGCCACCCCTCTCTCCCCTAGTGTGCCAAGATGTGTCTCCCATTTCTCCTCAGAGGGATTTGGCACCCTTTTGAGTTTAGTGTACTTGTTGACCTTGTCACGTCAGCTTCAGTTAGGGTTCTTCAGAGAGATAGAACCAACATTTACTGATAGGTCAACGAAGAGTTTATTCTGAGGAATTGACTTGTACAATTATGGAGGCTGGTAAGTACCATGATCCGGTTTTTGTGAGCTGGAGAGCCAGGAAGGGCAGTGACGAATTCAGTCCCAGTCTGAATGCCTGCAGTCCAGAAGCACCGAGGGCAGGCAAGGTCAATATCTTAGCTCAAGCAATCAGGCAGGAGGGGTTCAACTCTTCCTTACTCTACCTTTTTGTTTTATTGGATTGCCCTCAACAAATTGGATGATGCCTACCCATCCATACTAGGAGGGCAGACTACGCTTTTGATCCTGCTAATTCAAATGCTAATTTCATCCAGACATATCCAGAAATAATGTTTAGACAAATATCTGGCCACCCCTTAAACCAGTCACATTGACACATAAAATTAACATATATGTATATACATATATATACATATATATACGTATATATACAATATATACATGTATATACATATATATATATATAGGGCTAGGGTTGTGTTCTTTTGTGGCTTTCTGTATCCTGTACTCAGGAATTATGGTTTATTTATCAATATATCCCAGTAACTAAACACACATTCTTCTCCTGTTCACAACCTCATTAAACTAGACATGTTAAGGTACATTAAGTGAAAGCTTCTCTCTTTTTTTTTCCTTCTGTATCTGAAGAATCTTCATATTTACTCTGGGTTATTCCCTAGTGGTAGCATTTTAAAAACAACTGACAGTATTTATTAGTAAATTATCTGACAGTATTTCAGGAATGAAGGGGAAGCTGTAACTAATAAGCCAGAACCCAGAAGGATAGGGGAAAAAATCCTTTTAGAGACAAACAAGTGAATATTACCATATTAAAGAAAGGTGAAGAAACAATCACCAACCCTTTTCTTAGGATACACTTCTAAGAGAAGCTACCAACCTCTGATTTTCATCCCAAAGACTTTGTAAAGGCAACCAGGGCTTTCTTTTTTGTTGTCAGAGTTCCTGCCTCCAAAGAATGTTGAGTTTAGGGAGAAGAACACAAACATGAACCAAATGCAAAATTAAATGCTTCGCTGGAACAATGAAAAGTCCAGTTTTTTATAACTATGCCTAGCCAGCAAGACTTTTGCAATTAATTGGCCATTTCCCTCATTCTTCATCTTTCTTAGTTTCTTGTATAATTTGTTTCTCTTGGTTTCCAGTTTTTGTCATTTATTTATCTATCTTACTAATTAGAAAACCTTCCCTCTGATGCTGGTTCTGGTTCCTACTAGCCATTGTTCTCGTGCCTAATTTGGGCATCAGCTTCACTACTTACCTCAGTGCTAGCTTCTTGGAGTGGATCTGGCAACCACATTTGCTTTTGGAGTATGATAAAGCCCCCAGTTATGGCCAGTGTTCCTAATAAGATTAGGACTTCTACATTTCTACCCTTTCCTCTGATGGTCCACATGGCTTTCACATTTTGTGTGATGTCTTCCCAGTAACGTGTTTTTTATTAGTTTACCTTAATCTAAATCAATCTGCACTGCATCCTTCCTCATTCACTCAAACCAATTTGTGTGTTAATGTATCTAAAATATATATATATTTTTACATACATATGTATATGTATAAATATGTATTTTCATATTTTCCTTGTGCCAATTGGATCTGCATATGTCTCCGGCGAGCCATTGGTGGGTTATTTGTGGCATCCTCTCTGTCTATCCTGCTTCCTTAGTAGCTTGTAAATTCAGCGTGGTCAAGATCGAAACATAACCCATCCCTAAACTTTAGAACACATCTCCATTTCCTGCTTCTTGGGAGGATGCAGTAAAGCCTTTTATGATTCTGGTGCCCTCTGTGTAAGCGTAATTAATGTGGTGCCCTTTAGTGGTTGTTTGGAAATGCTGGAGTATGGATGTGCTAGGGATGATAATGGGTTATAGAAAAACTCATAAAATATTTATAAAAAACTCATATAAAGACCCATCTTATAGTGTTTTTTTGGAAGATAGCGCACATAGTAAGCATCCATATTCACTATTCTTACTACATTTTGTATCATTTTTCTTTGGGGATTAAGAAAAGCATATCTATAATTATGTGCCCACTCTGATTATCCACATTCATCGCTGACAACATGGGCGACCAATTCTTTTTCTAATTTTAACTAGAATAAATTAATCGTGACAGTGGACAGACTTTTGAAAATGTTCCCCATCCTTTCCTCTCAGATGTCCTGGTTCAGGCTGACTTTCTTGTGAGTGGCTTACTGAACATATCTACTGACTGAATGTATATGCCACCTCCGTCTTCCTCCTCCTTTTTCCCGGGTAATTCTCCCCACCTGCCTTGATAGTCTCAATTTTTCCCTCACATTTCTTGAATGATGAGTATCTTAGTTCAGGCTGAGATAACAAAACATCATAGACTGGCTGGCTTATAAATAACAGAAATTCATTTTTCACAGTTTTGGAGGCTACAGGTCATGATCGGGGTGCCAGCGTGGTCCACTGGCACTGGGGTTGCAAACCACTGATTTATTTTATCCTCCTGTGGTGGAAAGAGGGAGAGGGAGCTTTGAGGGGCTCTTTTATGAGCCACTAATCCTGTTCATGAGAGCCCCACCCTCATGACTTCAGGGCCTCCCGAAGGCTCTACCACCACCATCACTGTCTTGGATTTCAGCGTATGGATTTCGAAGGGACACAAACATTCACAAACTGCAATGTGATATTTTGCAGCAGCTAGATCTGGGTCATGTGTAGTCTTTATCTCTGTATAACACACTACACTTCAAATGTCTTTGAAGAGAAATTGCCTCGAAAAATTGGCTTTGGTTAACTAACGCTGACCATTTTCCTTGTCGAAGTTAATTTTGTAAAATCCTGGCGTTTTTGTTTCTCTCAATCATGTCATGCCAATCTATACTTTAAAAAGTTTGCTGCATGAATTAAGAACAGTGTTATTTAGCGAAGGCAATTATTTGATTACCTCCCCTGTGCTAGTCGCAGCCTGGCATTTAATCTGGCTGAGCCCCACAGACCGCGATTTGAACAATCAGGGTAGTTTCTGTAATTGCAATAAATCATATCATTAACCATGACAGACTTTTCCTCCCACATATATTTTTTTTTCAGTAACAGTTAACTCCTGAACTCCTTATGAGAGCCAGATTTCACTGTAGTCAAGTGAATTTCATAGTCAGCTGGCAAAATATAAAGACAGAGTCTGTGTTGGAAAAACACTGATGTCCCAAGAGCGGCGCCTAAAGAGGTCACTCTAACTTTAAGAGATGTAAAGCTCAAGTGAATATGCCACACACAGAGGCCAGCTGAAAGAGTAATTTGTGGAAGGATTATCTGCGGCAAGCCTGTTTAATTTTCTAGCAGGGAGACAGATGGAGATCAAGTTGTGAGGCATACTTATATTGTTACATTTGGTCATTTATATAAAATACACCTGCTACTGTACCGAGGCTTCCTGGGAGGAAAAATATGAAGAGAAAATATTTTAAAAGGAACACTTATTGCCACCTTATGTAAGCTCATTTTACAATATGTCCCCTTTAAATAGGAATTTTAAAAGTGGTCTGTGTTCAAGGCGCTATCATCTTAAAAACTTTACCTTCACATTCACCTTGCCTGGTGCCTGATTTGTGGCCACACTTAATAGTTCATGATTGCAGATGATCTCCTTCTCTCTGTTATCCAGTTGGTGTTCACACTGTTGGCTCTCACTGCGGAAGATGAGAACTTTAGGGTATTTTTACTCTAACACTATTGATTTTGTTATGCACCTATTTTTTCTCATTATTGATGTTTTGACCATTTATACCTTGTTCCAGGTCTCTAAGTTTGCCTTGTTCTTCTCCACATTCAATATGATAGCTTAGCATTATGATGATCTAAACTGTACTACAGCATTGTGTATTGATCAGAATTTAATGCCATATCTTCAAATGTTTGCTAATCAAGGAAGAATGTCCCAATGTCATGGATCCTCTACTTTTCCTTAATTTCTTTTGATCCTTCTCTCTACTTTTAAATCATTCCTGGATATCCTATTGGGTACAGGGGAGGTAGATTCTCTGAGTCTTTCATGACTTCGCCCTGTCTTACTTTTGCCCTCAAATTAATTTGTCTGTTGCCTGTGCAATTCTAGCTTTAAGATTTTTTTCTCAGATACTTGAAAGCATTTCCACATAGTCTTCTAGTATTCACTATTGTATTGAAAAGTCTGTTCTCAGTTGGATCTAGTGTTTTAAAGGTAATCTAATTCTTTTTCTCTGCAGTAGTTTTATTTTTCTCTTTATACTTGGTGTTCTGAAACTTCAGAATAATGAATCTGCAAATTTTAAAGTTTTTCTTTTAAAATTTATCTTCCTCAGCATTTGGTGGTCTTTTACCTTTTCGGATTTTAGACCTATCATTTTAATAATCCATTTCACTTCAGAATTCTTTCTTGTTTTTCATTCTTAAGTTATAGTAGCCCATCTTTGTCCTTCTTTTATACATGCAATATCATTTTGCCTGCTAACTTCTTTTTTTTTTTAAGATTTTATTTATTTATTCATGAGAGACACAGAAAGAGGCAAAGGCAGAGGCAGAGGGAGAAGCAGGCTCCATGCAGGGAGCCCAACGTGGGACTTGATCCTGGAACTCCAGGATCACTCCCCGAGCCAAAGGCAGATGCTCAACTGCTGAGCCACCCAGGCATGTTAACTTACTGTTAAGTTACTGTTAACTTACAAAAAAAAAATTCTGAACACAGGGAAATATTGAGAAGTGGGCACTATGAATGCCTAGTATCTCCCAACTATGGTTAGACACAGCCATTGCTAACAATTCCTAAGCCAAAGCAATCAGACAAAAAAGAAATAAAAGGCATCCAAATTGGCAAAGAAAAAGTCAGACTTTCACTAATTGCAGATGACGTGCTATCTATACAGAAAACCTGAAAGAGGGATGCCTGCTTCTCCCTCTGCCTGTGTCTCTGCCCTTCTCTTTCTGTGTCTCTCATGAATAAATAAATCTTAAAAAAAAAAGAAAACCTGAAAGACTCCATTAAAAGAAATACCTGCTAGAACTAATAGATTCAGTAAAGAAGCAGGATGGACAACCAATGTACAGAAATCTGTTGCATTTCTATATACCAATAATGAAGCAGCAGAAGAGAAAATAGGGATCAGTCCCTTTTATAAATGCACCAAAAACAATGAGACACCTAGGAATAAATTTAACCAAAGAGGAAAAAGACCTGTACTCTGAACACACTGATGAAAGACTTTGAAGATGACACAAAGAGATGGAACAACATTCCATGCTCATGGATTGAAATAACAAATATTGTTGAAATGTCTGTATTACCCAAAGCAATCTACATTTTATTTTATTTTTTAAAAGGTAATGAAGGCTTTTTAAAAAAAGATTTTATTTATTTATTCATGAGAGACAGAGAGAGAGAGAGAGAGAGAGAGAGGCAGAGTCACAGGCAGAGGGAGAAGCAGGCTCCATGCAGGGAGCCCGACATGGGACTCGATCCCGGGACTCCAGGATCATGCCCCGGGCTGAAGGCGGTGCTAAACCACTGAGCCACCCGGGCTGCCCACAATATACATTTTAAATGCAAACCTTATCAAAATACCAACAGCATTTTTCACAGAGCCAGAACAAAAAATCCTAAAATTTGTGTGGAACCACAAAAGACCCAGTATAGTCAAAGCAACTTTGAAAAAGCAAAGCAAAGCTGGAGGCATCATAGTTCTGGACTTCAAGTTATATGATAAAGCTGTAGTAATCAAAACAGTATGGTACTGGCACAAAAATAGACACAGAGATCAATGGAACAAAATAGAAAACCCAGAAATGAGCCCACAATTCTATAGTCAATTAATCTTCAACAAAGCAGAAAAGAATATCCAATGTGGAAAAAGTCTCTTCAAAAAATGATATTGGGAAAACTGGACAGCCACATACAGAAAAATGAAACTGGACCATTTTTTATACCATACACAAAAATAAATTAAAATGGATTAAAGACCTAAGTGTGAGACCCAAAACCATAAAAATCCTAGAAGAGAACACAAGCAATTACATCTTGACATTGGCTGTAGCAATTTCTCTGTAGATGTGTCTTCTCAGGCAAGAGAAACAAAAGCAAAAATAAACTATTGGGACTTCATCAAAATAAAAAGCTTCTGCACAGCAAAGGAAATGGTCAACAAGACTAAAAGGTGACCTTTTAAATGGAAGAAGATATTCACAAATGATATATCTGATAAAGGATTAGTATCCAAAATATATAAAGAACTTCAGTTCTTTATAGAAATAATTCTGAACCCACAGAGAAGTGAGTATGCATATTCTCCATGTAGATTTAACCATTGCCAACATTTGATGCAGTATCCTTTGGAATCTCCCTGTGAATATCAAACCTCCTAAAATATCTTCTTCTGTTTACTAAATTATTTCTATTTCCTCTGGTGTCAGTTGTTCTAATTATTTATCTTGGTTATCATCTTTCATGCCTTTGACTTTTTTTAGTTTGTTTCCATTTTATACCAGTTGTATACATATGTTTATATTTTTTAAAAGTCTAGATTTATTAGTGTATAAGATTGGTAGGAGTATCCTAAGCAATTGTGTATTGATTATCCTATGAACTAACATGGGTTTTTACTAGCATTGCATTTATAAGTGTTTATTTCCATGCCACATTTTGCTCTTCAGTGAGAAGGCAGGGTGTTGGTCATCAGATTTCAATTTGCAGTGTGGCTGTGGAACAATTACCTGAAGGACTTAAGCTCCAATTGCCAAAGGTACAGATGACTTCAGGACTTCAGTATATTTGTTATCAGACAGAATGATCTTTCTTCTTTTTCCTCCTACATTATCTGTTGTGTGATTTCAGAGTTCTATTCTACTTTGTGTGTCTGTTCAATTTCTACATAGGGATCTATTGTTGAGTTAGAAAAGGGTACTTTCCTCTGCACAGATACAAAAGATGTGGTTAACAAGAGGGAGTTTAACCCCTCATTGGGAAGGGTTACACTCTATATCCAAGACCTATGAGTTTTCCCCAGAATGTAGTTCACTTTAAAGAGGTCCCTAGGGTAAAGAGTGATGGATGGAAGTTATGCAGTAGCCTTTCTAGTGCCCACCTTATTACAGTTTCCATTTGGCTACCAGCAGGATCTTTCTAGTATTCATAAACATACTTTTCCCACCTGTCCAACAAGAGAGGAACATGTGAGTGTGAGGCTTCAATCCTGAGTGAAATTTTTTTAATAGATAGAAGGAAGCCATGATGGAGAGCTGCTGGAGGGTTGGGGACAAGGGAAGGCTCATATAAAGATGAAACGCCCAGATGTGGGGGGGGAAGAGACGTGAGGGTGAAACTTGGGAAGGGGTATGGGCTAGAGGTGGTATCTGGAGAGTCACTTCCCTGGAGGTGATCACTGACATGGTAGAAGGGAGAGAAGCCATGAGAGTGAATGCAGAGGACAGAGAGCCTTGCCCAACACACCAAGGGCAGGAGAGGCAAGAATTTGTGAAGTTAAGAGAAGAACAATCTGTGCCATTTTATATCATTTTTCCTCCATTTATAACTATTCAGAGTTTCCTCAACAGCCACAGAAGTCAGACCTGTTGTGTATGATATACAGTTTCCTCCAGGCCCTGGCACTGTGCACTCCTGTATCTTTAAACCCCTTGTGGCACCTTGGACACTCCATTCTCTCAGGTGTCTGTAACTTTTTTCATAAGATTTTATCTAAGTCTTTTTCGTCAACCTGAAAAATACATTCACTTCCTCCTAGACTTAGCTAGAGATCTCT
Organism: Nyctereutes procyonoides; assembly: GCF_905146905.1. NCBI lineage: Eukaryota > Metazoa > Chordata > Mammalia > Carnivora > Canidae > Nyctereutes > Nyctereutes procyonoides. The sequence goes on along the minus strand of NW_026575146.1, from coordinate 58,178,292 downwards.
TTGCCGCTGAAATCATTCCTAACAGTAGTCCATATGGAGCTGTTTCATTCTTCTATCCCCCTCCCTGTGTATGTCACCCTTAAATTGTACTACATCTGTTTAGGTACTCATAGCAAGATGATTTCCTTCTGGAACTGTCTTCACTATGACATGAGTATAACTTGATACTTAAAGGGGAGGTGCTTAGTGATTGTCGGCTAAGTGAATGAATGAGGTCCCTACCTAACCCTTCATTCTCTGACACCTCTCTCATTTTGGCCCTCTTTTAGACTTTAACAACTTGCATTCCTCAAATTCAGAAAAACCTGTCTAAAAGACTGATCTGTTTAGCAGTCCATTTATTCCTTCATACACGCTTTAGTACAAGTTATGGACTTACTGGGCACTGGAGCTGATCATAAGTAGACCCAGTTCCCACTTTCCTAGGTCTGACGGTCTGATGGAAGAAATTGACATTCATCCCATGATTCTTCAGACTAATCTAATCTTGTTCTCTAAAGGAGAAATATGTACTGCTGGGAGAACCTCTAATGGGGCAGTAGGTAGTTAGGGAAGTCATGGAAGGCTGCATCCGGGAGGGGGACATATGAGCTGAGATTGAAAAGGAGGAGAGAGAAGAGTGTGAACAGTATGTGCAAAGACCCTGTGGCTGGCCGAGGGAATACATTGCACTAAAACAGGCCAGCGTGGTTAGTAGTGAGCAAACATGAGTGTATCGAAGAAGTTGGAGAGCAGTCGACGTTATATATGCAGCGTCCTCTGGACTGTGCTAAGTGGCTTTTGCCTTTAATGTGTAGATCCAGGGACCAAGCTCCCTGGGTTTGTATCCTGACTGTAGCACTTCCTGTGTGCCTTGGGAACATGTCTGTGCCTCAGTTTGCTCATCTGTAACATGATGATTAGTACCTACCTTATGAAAATCATATGTATATATTATATATATACCTACAATGATATGTGTACCTGTATGTGCAGAAATAAAGTATATACCAATGATCATAGAGGGATATATATGTATATATATCATCAGTATATATTTTACATATGTATATAAATCTATATCATTATGTGTATCATTATGTATACACACACATATATATATATGATTTCCATGACTTAGTGTAAATACTTCCTTGCATATAATCTCACTCATATTTATTTTGGTAATATGCCCGGGAAAGACATTTTATATTGGAAAGTAGAGAGAGAAGGGAAATTAAGGGATTGTTTCTCTAATTTTCCCTTTCAAAACTGTAATTTTGAGACTTACGAAGACTCTGATGCAGTTAAAAGCCTCTGTGTGTAAGAGGCTTGTGTTTTTCTTTCCATTTCTTGCCCCTGTTTAAGAGCAGGAGGACCCTGTCGGTAGCATTTCTCTCTAAGCTAAGAAACAGCATGCTTCAGACACCAAAATACATTGATCCAACACCTCTTGACCCCTGAAGTCGAGGTGGACGTGCAGAAGCAGAAATCTTGCTGATAAAAACCCCCTTTTTGAAGCCGCTAACTACTACTAAGACATACTTGCATAAAGGGTATAAAGGGATTTCATTTCAAGCATCATTGAGTTGTGAAGGTAAGAATTACACATAATTTGCTTCTCGGAACTGGTATTCGAGAGACCGTATTGATTTTCATTGGTGACCACATATAACTTGTAACATTTCCGTCAATGATCATTCTGATTGCAATTGTGTTAGAATAGCATCCAAAGCACAAATAGGGGGCAAAGGGAGATTTCATTTAGAACTCCTTTTTTATTGAGTGCCTGTTTTGTGGTGAGAGTGGAGCCTAGTGTGTGTGTGTGCGTGCGTGTGTGTGTGTGCGCACGTGTGCATTTTTCATAAGTATCACCAAGTGTAGTGTCTCTTAGAAGATATTAGCTTCTGAATATATTTACGCCATGAAACAGTATTTCCTTTAGTCTCCCTTTGTCATTGTTAATTAGGATAAATTGCCAGACTTCCCGGTGGTAACATGTCTAATTTAATAACCTGAGAATCTGATGCTTGAAAATATAATGAAATGAACTAAATACCATGGTCGTTTTATAATTACTAATACAAAACATATTGTAACTAATCTTTACTGATTAGAAAGGACTTTTATAAAGCACAAAATACAGTCAGATGAGAACTACAGCTCTATCTGCATAATTTAATATAATTATCAATCAGGAAATTGTTCTTGAACATAGGCTGGCGGGCCAGAATTTGTTTGAAGATGAAGAACTTAAGTCAACAAATTCCCTGCCAGATTTGCTTCTTCATTCTGTAAAAAACCTACAGAAATAAGTGTAATGGAAATCCAACTTCCTCTCTTTCTTGGGATGAGTTTCTATCATCAGGAGTCTAAGGGATCATCCCAACAGAACTGGCAATTTCAGTTGAGGCTTCCGTATCTTATAAATACTGCCTAGGAAATCCCTGGGTGGCTCAGTGGTTTAGCGCCTGCCTTCGGCCCAGGCCTGATCCTGGAGTCCCAGGATCGAGTCTCACATCAGGCTCCTTGCGTGGGGCCTCTGCTTCTCCCTCTGCCTGTGTACCCGCCCCCCCCCCGTGTGTCTCTCATGAATAAATGAATAAAATCTTTAAAAAAAGATTTAAATAAATAAATAAATACTGCCTGAGCCAGTATTTCTACACATTTTAGAAAACCCAGTCTCATTCACTGTTTTTATTTAAAAGAATTAGATAGGTGGCAGGTGGAATAATGGGACTTATTTGCATTGAATCCCAGTTTGGATCTTCCCTAGTTGCATGACCCATGGGGAAGAGGAAATGTGGCAGGTCACTTAACCCCTCAGAGTCTCAGTGTCCTTATCTGAAAACACAGTTACGTTTCCTTATGGAAATTAAATGAGATTTCACTATGAATTACATGACCTGATGCATCGTACATATCAAGAAATGTTTTCCTTTCTTTTATACCTTTTCTTCCTGAGAAGGCAGCCATGGCATGGGTGACACATGAAGACTTAGTGTAATGTGTGACTTTGAAGCAGTGGCAGAATTTATTTAAGTGCCTTTGGTTTTGTGGGGAGAGTCTAGCCCTATATGCGTGGGAGATGGTTAAGCATAGCAATTTGGAGCTTGGAGACAAATGCATTCAAGCTTGGACAAACTTGAATCCTGCCTCTGTTGCATGTGAGTTTTGTGATTCTGTGGAGATTAATCTCTGGGAACCTTATTTTCCAGATCTGTAAAATGGGGATGGTAATAGTATCATTTGCTAAGGGATTAAATGGAAAAGTTCAGTTGAAAACATATGGAAACCTCATACAATAAGGGACCCATGGATACTTTCCCGTGTCTTAGTGTTTTATGCCCATTTCAGTACATCATATTATATAATAATCTTTGTGTATCTTATAATCCATAGATGCGGGTAAGGCCTTTTGCTTCACTGATTTACCCCTTGTTTCTAATGTGTATCTAAAATTCCCTTAAGATAAAACATAGGTTTTTATTCCCCATTTAGCAACCAATTTGACTATGCAACTGTTGCAAGGATAGTTTAACTAATTAGTTTGAATGGATCTGTGATAAGTGGTGGAATCTGAATTTTTTTCCCTATTACTAATGGTAGGAGGAGGTTCAAAAGCAGGGAAAAACTAATAATACAGGTTCCTCCAAAGAATAAAAATGTCTCCACATAGTTTCTCCAAAATTACAAAATTAGTTTCAAGGAGTAGAAAAGATAGAAGTTCCAACATTTTGCATATTTCAAAATATATTTCCATTTTTCCTTAGAGACCAAATTCTTGTATATGGTGTATATTTATTTCATCTATTCTTTTCCCAGTGAATATTTATTGAGTGTTTATAGAATACAGAGCTTTGGGTATGATCCCTGCCATCAGGATATTCATAGACAGGGTAGGAGGCAGTGGGGACAGGTGCACGAGTGGATAACTCTGTAATATACTTTATTGGGATGTTATGGGGGCGTGAGAACTAGGAAGATGCTATGGGGACATGAGAAAGAGCAGGAAGGGAAAAATGGAGCAGGTGATGGATAGGGACCTGTTCTTAGAGGATGGTTCTACACTCCACAGAGGTGTTTAGGATGTATAGGGGCATTTTTGGTTGTCATGGTGATGGGAGTGTGGTGTTGATGAGGGCCGAGTGAGTGAGGGCCGTTGATGTATAGCATCATCTCACATAGCAAAAACTGCTGTTTGACAAATGTTAATGGTGTTCTGATTGATCACTTGAGTGAAGAGGGGAAATAAAGGGAGTCATATTTATGTCCTGGGTGTATTATAGAATGGAGGAAAGATTTGCTTTCAGTTTATAGCATTTGTGAAAAGGGCAATTAGAAAGCGAGAATATTCTTTTCTCGTCTATTGCTTTTTGTCAGAATTCCTTGAACTGGTTTTTCAATCTTATGACTTTCCCAAAGCTTAATATAATAATGCATGTTAGCTTGAAAATGCCTGTTGGAGGGGCCCGGGCTTCTCAAGCCCCTGGAGAACGAGTCCACCCAGATCTCTTTCTGAATGATGAAACCCCAGGAAAAAAACATTTCCTTTCTTTTTTCTTTCCTTTCCGACAGATTGCCAACTTAAGAAGGGGCCAACTATAAAACACAAGTGACATTCTGAACCAGAAAATCTGTTTTTCTTTGCTTTGATACATTTTAAAATAAAATAGATTTGCTCAGACATCCAGAGCAGTTAATAGAGTTGTCCCTGGCTATGGCCGAAAAGGAGAGAAGACACCAGGAGAAGTAATTAAGTTGTGTTGCCTGCAGGAGCAGAAGGAAAGGAAGAGGAAAAAGGGATTCAAGTCTGGGAGCCTCTGCTGATCACAAAGGAGGTGGTCCAACAGTGGAGACACAGACAAGGAGCCCCAGCATTTCAGCAGAAACAGAAATCCCATAATGATCCCAAGGTTCAGACTCCACTCCTTTAAATCCTAGAGTTTTGCAGAAGCAAGAGTTGGGGATGGGTGCAGGAGGTAAGACAATAGGGAGAGGGGTAAGGAGAGGCTGGGTCAACAGACCCTCCCCTGACCTTTAGCAGGCATCTCTGACGATTACATATCCTGGAGTTTGTGTAGGTTTTCATTTTAAAATAGTAAACCCGGGTGGCACAGCGGTTTAGCCCCACCTTCAGCTCGGGGCGTGATCCTGGAGACCTGGGATCGAGTCCCATGTTGGGCTTCCTGCATGGAGCCTGCTCTTCCTCTGCCTGTGTCTCTGCCTCTTGCTCTGTGTCTCTCATGAATAAATAAATAAAATCTTAAAAAAATAAAATATAATAGTAAAAAGTGTTTTCCCTTAAAGACTATCTGAACACAACTAGTATTGAAAAAAAGCATCCAGGTGCTTATTCCTGTGTCAGCGGTTCATTTAGAAATTAGCCTGCTGTGCAATTTTGGTCAAGTGCTTGGACCTCTCTGTGCCACTGTTTTTTATCCTCATGTGGGTAATATGGGATTCAGACTAGAATTTCTAAGGACCTTTCAGCATTAACATTCTGTGAAGTTTTAAATATATTAATCTATTTATTGCACTGTTGTGCAAGAGAAGGATTTGGTACCCTAAGTATGGATTGTTTCATGGCTACTAACAGACGAACCATACAGAAGACGTAGGAGAATCTAGGTTTCTGATCTGAAAGTTATAAGAGGTGTGAAATGAAAATGAGGTTATTTATGGAAATTCGCAGTTTCTTGCACTCACAGTTGCTAATAGTTTCATCAAGGCGAAACATCTGGACAAAGAACAGGAGCCCCAGTTCACCACTTAGCTCAGTGTTCTAGTATGGGCTTGTAACGGGAATGATTAGCAGGCCAGCCTTCCACTGGGTAGATGTGTCTGAGTTTTATGGAATAACTAAAATTCTTAAAGTGGGATGGTCAGAAAAAAGGCCTTTCACCTCGTGATAAATATTTTTAGTTCATTAGCTACAGGTGCGCAGGCTATAAATTTATTTGTCTAAGAATCTCTTGCTCAAACAATATTGTCAATCCGGCTGTGCTTCCAGTTCCAGGGCAATGTGAGGATTTGTTAAGCCGCGTACAGCCTGTCTATTCTGACAGGTCTGACAATTCTGACATTTGCTTCCCATTTTCCTATTAGCATTTTAAAAATTGTGTTCCTTCTTCAACCTGCATTCATGTGCAGCATCTTCTATGGCTGGAGGTTCGAACTGCTTGTTACGGGGCAGTGCCCCCGGGTTCTGCTACCATCTCCTCTGAGTGCCTGGGTACATCCCTTGGCCATTTGCCAGTCACTTAAAATGGTTTTGCAGGATTGCTAGAGTTAGCTTGGCTCGCTGCTTGTTTTGAAATAGACTGGCTGGTGTTGTCGTAGCCTGTCGAGAATGATCTCCGTGTTAAAGAGAGCCATGAAGTCAAAGCAGAAGGGTCGAGCCTAGCGCATCTTCGCGCAGTGATCGCAAATGTACAATTGAGGAGTTTACCTCAGCCTCCCAACAACCCCACAATTAAGGTATTATTATTACTACTATCACCGTCACCATCACCATCATCCCCTAATTCTAGTTGAGGAAACTGAAGCTTAGAATCACTTATCCAAAGTTTCTCAAGCCAGTGCAGATTGCTTTGTAAACTTCCTTAGCTAACTCCCCCTCGGTGGTGGTTTGTAGAAATTACAAAGACAGGGCCATATAGTCCTCAATCACATATAGGCTTTTGTAGTCTAATATAACAGATTTTTGTACTAGTTTAAATTTAAAAATGTATCGCTTCTATTAGATTAATTCACAGTCAGGTCTGATGAAATGTCATGGACACTGGGTGAAGTTTGCTTGTTATTTTGTAAGAGCTTTTGGTTTGGGGCTGGCATTTTCGTGGCCTATTGCTAATGCATCCATCCTTCCGGTGTGTCCAGGTGAAGGGCAGCCTGCCTCATAACCCCTGTAACTACCAAACGCATGTCTCTCAATTATGTTTTGTGATTCTGCTGCAGAGAATAGTCCAACCAGTCCCTTTCCTTTGTTTTACCTGAAAGCAGATTGGAGCCTGAAGTCTTTGTTCCTTTCCATGCATGCTTGCAGATGGCAGTGAGAGAAAAGGATTCACTAAACACATTGTTTTTCAGCCTGACAAGAAGAGAAAATGGTGAGGTGGGGTCAGGTGATGTCAGGTCTCAGTGCTGGTTTGTTTTCGTCGTCCAGCACAATCACCTCTTTCCAGATGCCTGAGTACTTACCAGTGCTGTGACTCAGAACGCTCTGCAGTTCTCGGAGCTGCTGGTAACACCCAGGGACACCGTCAAATAGCACATCCCACAGGTGCCGTGGCCAATGCATGCCAAGTTCACCTGCATTCCCCAAGGAGCTTTGTCACACATTTTCCTGATTTTGACCTCACCACATCTTAAAAACAGCCTGGGATTCTTTTTAGAAGTAGGGAAGGACGTAAATCATAAATGGATGATTTCCACTATGTGCTCTGCTCATACCTCTTCTGTATGTGTCTGTACTTCAATTTATGCTAATTGATTGCCCCCCCAACTTTTTCCATGTTCTTTGATCATTATTTTGATTTCATGTATGTGCACATTGTCTCAGAGTTTTTGAGAGCACTAAATTATATCCATTTTTCAACAGAGAGGGTTTTTTTCTTCTTAGTAGAGAAGTACTGCAACTCACTATGTGAAGAAAAAAAAAAAGAAACTCTATAAAGGTGGAAAGCAGAAAAACCAAAACTATCCTCTAAGACAGTCATCCTTAATACTCCGTGTTTCGAAGTCTCTTTGTTCCAAGTATTTTTTTTTTACATTTTGTTTTTTTGCCATGTATGTAAAGTTGGTACTCACTAAATGTCATTCTAAGTAAATCTGATATTTGCATTAAGAAATTCTATCATAATTTTCTGTTATTAACCTAAGGAATGGAAGATTCTTAATATTTTTAAGGATACAGATCTATACCCAACAGTCTAGTTCATAATGATGGAATGGGAGAAACCACTGGTGAACATAGCATAGGTACCCCAGACAGTGTGGCCAGGAACCCTTGAGCTGGACCAGTGTCCTCTGAAGGCCCCTGCTGTGTGACACATTAACTTTTCCCAGCAGGGAGCTGGGTTGTACTGTGGGCATCAAGTCAGCAGCTCTTTACCAGACTGTAAATCCACGCCAGTAGACTGGCTAAAAATTGGTTCTAGCTTTCCTTATACAGTCAGGACCGGGACAAGGGCACCTGCTGTAACAATTTTAATTCTGGGAAATTCTAACCAATTGAAAGACAAGTGTCAAAAATAGGGGAAAAAGAAGAAAGAAAATATATAAATGATTTTATTGTCTACCTAGAAAAATTTAAGGAGAATCAGTGGAAAAATTATGATTATTGAGAGTTAAGTGACCCAATTAAAAATAAATACACAAAAATAGCCAGCGTTATGACAGATGAGAGAGGAAGAACTATTGAGCCTCTAATGGAAGAGATTCTGTTTAGATAGTTGCCCTACATATAAAATCTTCAGAAATAACTAAAAAAAATGTCTAGGGATCTACAGAAAGAGACTTTAAAGCTTTCCTGAGAGCTGTGTAAACTTGGATAAATGAAGAAGCATACCATGATTCACACTAGAAAAAAATCATCATTATTGATGCTTCTATTAAAATTTACTCCAAACTGTAGTCAACAGATTGATCATTGGGAAAGAAGTGATATTCTAGAGCAGGCCTGAATATCCAGTTTCACCAACATGGGTATTATGGGATGTGATTGTGCAGAGGAGTATATATATATATGGAGGTTAAGATAACACACCCGGTGAAATCTGACAGGCACAGACGAAATCCCAAATCTGCTCATTTTTGGTTTTGCTCTTGTTTTCTCTATAGCCATAATGAGGATGATAACACTTATTACCTAAGGATTAGCTAGTACATAAAAATACAGACAATAAACGGTAATGTTAATTACTACTATTTCATCTTCCAAGATTTGGAAAAATAGGCATCCTGATTCTTTTTCCTAACATATTATCCTAAAGATTTTAAAATGTATTCATTCATAAATCCACATTTGTGAGATTATTAAAGATAAAGAAAGTATAATAAACTTTGACCCCTATGGAATATAAGGAGATTAATATAATATTTTTCACACAATTCGTTTCACTGATTGTCACGAACTCTGTGTTCTGAGAGCATCTTAGAAATGAGTTGTATTTCCATAATCCAATTATATGCAGTGTTACATGTCAGCGATTCTTGGTTATGGCAGTGATTGTCTATTGTAGAAGGTTTGAAAAACACAGAAACATATGAAGAAGAAATTGAATGAGTCATCATCCCATCACTTGAAAATGATCATTATTAATATTTTTAGGTCTTTCCTTTTGAGATTTTTCCCCCACTTGGGTGTGCTTTTGGGTTTCCAAATTAATGAATACACTTAATCTAATTTCGTTAAAAATCTCAGCTGAAGTTGCTGGAAGTTTCATTTAGCTTAACAAAATGATCCTAAAATTTATATGGAAGAATTAATAATTAGAATAACTTGGGGCAGCTTGGGTGGCTCAGCGGTTTAGCACCGCCTTCAGCCCAGGGCATGGTCCTGGAGACCTGGGATTGAGTCCCATGTCGGGCTCCCTGCATGGAGTCTCCTTCTTCCTCTGCCTGTGTCTCTGACTCTCTCTCTCTCTCTCTCTCTCTTTCTCTTGTCTCTCATGAATAAATAGATAAAACCTTAAAAAATTAATTAGAATAACTTGAAAAGAAATGTTTAAAAAATATTTAGGGAAGACTCTCTCCTGTCATATTGCGGAATTGCAAAACTCCCCAAATTAAAATTGTGTTGCACTGGTGCAAAGTTGGATAGTAGATCTGTAGTACCATAGATATCCCAGAAACAGAATTTAGTGTTTAGAACAATTTAATATATGGTAGGAATTGCCATCATTGTCAGTGGGAGGAAACATTACATAGCACATTTTCCTGGAATAATAAATTATTTTTAAAAAATATTTTATTTATTTATTCATGAGAGACACACACACAGAGAGAGAGAGAGAAGCAGAGGGAGAAGCAGGCTCCATGCAAGGAGCCTGATGTGGGATTAGATCCTGGGACTCCAGGATCATGCCCTGGGCCAAAGGCAGGCGCTAAACCACTGAGCCACTCAGGGATCCCCTGGAATGAGAAATTAGATCCTCACCTCCTATCATAAAACAAAATAAATTTCAAACTAATAGAAGATTAAACATTACAGTTTTTAAGTCAGGTGCTACCCTGTTTATAATTTTAATGTAGGCTTTACCTTAACCCGTGCCCTTCCAATAATAGTCTGCTTTATTTTGAAAAGGCAGTTTCTTCTTTTATCTTATTGAACTTGAAATATACAGTTATTTTTTTTTCTTGCAGTAAAACCGTTGTACAAAAGCGACTTTTATTTGAGAGCATTACCATTATTTACCATGCTTTTTTTTGTGTTTCAGAATAATTTCCTAAGTGCAGGACAATCATTCCTTACAGAGAATAGTAATTATTTTTTTGTCGTAGAGTGAGATTTTGTGCTTTATAGGCAGCTTTTCGGATCTTGTAAGGAGAATTCAGAAGCCCCTTTTTACAGCACACACTCAAGTGTCCATTCTGACTTCTGTCCAACTTGCTTTGTTTCGTTTCTCTGTCTCTTATGTCATACAAAGTTCCTCTTAACTCATGATTCATTCTGAATTGGAGAGGATTCTATTAGTTTGGATTTCTTTGGCTCCCCAAATTAGGACTTTGATTTCTGTAACTCATAACATTTTTTCATCAAATAATAATTGGAAGTGCATGCAAAGTTGCATTTAATTTAATTCCAGCATTTTAATTTTCTAAGGTAGTGGGATTATTCCAAGATTACCCCAGAACTTCGTGGCTAAATAATGGCCCTATCCAGAATGCTAGCTTCACTTTGGACATGTAACTTGCTGTGACAGTAATTCTCTCATGAACCTCAACATTTGTTGATCAGAACAATTCCCATGTTTGGTTTGTGATACGCTGAGTATATTGAGTGATTGTGCGGTGTTAGAAAGTTCCAGAAAGAATTCTCCACGTAAAAGTCATTGTGCCTTATTATAAATAAGAATGTCAGATGACTTCCAGGGGAATGGAAAGGAAGTTGATGCAGTTAGCATTAAAAATCACGAATTAGGGGCACCTGGGTGGCTCAGTGGTTGTGCGTCCACCTTTCGCTCAGGTTGTGATCCCAGGGTTCTGAGATCGAGTCCCACACTGGGTTCCCTGCAGGGAGACTGCTTCTCCCTCTGCTTATATCTCTGCCTCTCTGTGTGTCTCTCGTGAATAAATAAAAATCTTAAAAAAAATCACAAAGGAGTCATCAGATAATAAACACAAATAATGATGTCAATACACTGCAATTTCAAGCTTTTCCTGTTATGTGGACCCTATTTTTGTTTTTTTTGTATCCCCCATTTTTGAAAAATAAAGCTTGCAATAAATAAAGTTATTGCTTACTTTCTCTCTTTTCTTTGGAGTTGCTAGGAGGGTTCAGTTACTAGTGAAAATACATTTGTCTGTTTTTAAAATGTGTGAGAATGTGCTTTGGAGAGTTGAGTATTTTCTTCCTTCTTCAAATAGTCTTGTAATAATCTGTATTGATGTGCTAATCTTCTGTCTGTATTTCCAGCACCTTATAAGATTGGTCATATTACAGGAGTGTTCAGTCTTAGACCATAGGCGAGAAAAGTTATACCATGCTTCAAGATTTTTCTTATTAGCTGTTGAGAAAAATTGATGATTGTATTTGACTTAATGGACTTGGTGTATTTATTTTATTTGAATAGTACGAGGTTTGAATGAAGTTTCTTTTTTAAGGAAATAAAATGCATCATAGCATTATAACACCAATGAATAGACTGACAGTTTTTTAAGATAGAAATTTAAATCCATTTGTTAATAAATGTCTGATTTCAGAGTTCCTTAATGTTAGAGATTTATTTAGCCTAGAAAACCTACAGCAGCCTAGCCATATATTCTGAGATGGAAAATAGGCTGAAGAAATTTTTGTCATGCGGTGTCTAACAAAGAAGAATTAATTAAGGTGGCTCTTGGTTTGTTAGTCTGTGAGAATGTGTGAATTTCCATGTTTCATGTTTCTAATTCCAAAATGGGATGGATGGGGCCAGAATAATTTTAGTAAACATTCTCTTGAAATGAGAAGAAACTTTTCATTGTGGCTCTCCAATTTTAGCTAGCATGTTGTGGCTATTCAAACTCTGAGATGCCCCGTTAAATTTATATTTGAAAGACTGCTGCTAGATTAAGTTTTCTGAAGCCTTTGACACTCATGAAACAATATTGTTTGAATATCTGTGTGGTTTCCTCCAGATTTGTGCAGATCCCATAAGGAGAGGAGACAAGGTCTATCCTTGCTCTGCAGAGAGAAAACCAGTTTTATGGAGAATTGCCTCACCCAGAGTTACTCAGCTTAGTGGCACAGCTGAGGGTAGAATCTGTTCATACAGTTACATGACGTAAGTCATGCTGGGTTTTTTCCTGTCACTAATTTCTACCCCAATGAGTTAGCTCATGAGTTAGCAGTCAGTCTAAGGGGGTGGTTGGCATAGACAAAAAAATCCAAGACTTTCTATTTGCATGTTCTGAGCTCTTTTGGCCTATACACAAGATCTTATAAATAGCGTATGGTACAAGTGTCACATCTTATGTCAAATATTACCCTTCCCACACCAGTTGTAGCTGATGATTCATCCCTTATGTAGAGCCACCAATAACAGTCCAAATGTAACCTCAGAAAATTTTGAACAATTTTTTTTTTATGAAATCAAATCAAAGTGAGGCAGAGAGTAGGAACACAGAGAGCATTGTGCAGTTGGAGCTGAGCCCAGCTGGGTAGAGAACCTGGGATTCAGAGATCAAGTCCGGTAGTTATGGACTCCTGCATGGACCCCTTTTCAGAAAACCACCTTCTCCCTCTCTTTCAATATATTTATCAAATGTTTATCTTTCTATTCAGGACTGATCTTCTACAACCCCCATCTCGAGATACATAGTCTATATAACTAGTCCTCAAAAATGACTAACTGGAAATGTTATATGATTCAGTGAGGGTTAATTCTGTGTGTCAATTTTGTTAGACTATAGGCACCAGCTGTTTGATCAAACACCAGTCTAGATGTTGCTGTGAATGCATTTTTTAGATGTGAATAACATTTAAAATTAGGTGACTTTATGTAAAACAGATTGCCGTTTATGGTGTATGTGAGCCTCATCCAATCAGTTGAAGCCCTTAAGAGCAAAGACTGAGGCCTCCCTAGGGAAGAAGGAATTCTGTGTCCACACAGTCTTTGGACTTCAGACTGCAACATCAGATTTTTCCTGGATTTCCAGTTTGCCAGCTAGTCCTACAGATTTAGGCTTTGCTAGCCTCCAGAATTGTATGAATCAGTTCCTTAACATGTCACCCTTTACTGGTTTCCTTTCTTTGTGGGAACACTGACTATTACAGCACCCAAGAATTTTCCTTGTGGTAACAAAATACATTTTAATTGAGTATGCATTACATATTGGATGTTATGCTAGATCTTACTCCAATTAACAATAACCCTATGGAGTGGTATTATTATCTTCACTTTGAAGTGGAGCAACCAAAGTTCCTTTGAGCATCTAGAATCTAAGCAACATGTCTGAAGTTTCACATCCAGTTGGTTGGCCTCTTGAAGCCATTTTGAAATTTTAAATCAAGCCTTTTTTTTTTTTTTTTTTAATTCAATCCTCTTTGCCCAGGGGAATGGCTATTGCTTTGCTGTTTGTCAAGTAATTGCCTAGATGAGTGGGAAATAATTGTTATGTTTTCTCCCCCAGGTTAATTGTGGATAATAGCCTAGTTACTAGGGCAGTGAGTTTATTTTATTTAAAGATTTTATTTATTTATTCATGAGACAGAGAGAAAGAGAGGCAGAGACACAGGCAGAGGGAGCCATGCAGGGAGCCTGAAGTGGCACTCCATCCTGGGTCTCCAGGATCAGGCCCTGGGCCGAAGGTGGCGCTAAACCATGGAGCCAGCTGGGCTGCCCCTAGGGCAGTGGGTTTAACCTAGCTTGTTACTCTATTTATATCTCATTCAAAACTTGTTTGAGGGAGTCTCAAATGGAACAGCCCTGAGGAAGGGAGAACCCAGGTCCAGCAGTGGGAAGCAGCAGTCCGTGTAAATGTTGGTTGGATTTCCTGCTGGCATGGATCTTGGGTGTGAGAGTTCTGGGCACCCACAGTCCACCTAAGCCCAAGAGACATAGTTTGATCAGCTTTATAAACCAAGGATAACTGGGCAGCTTGAGTTTCCTAGGAGTTAGGCTCTTTTCAGTTGGGAACAGTTAGTGTCTTCTCTATAGATAGTTGAATCAACCATGCAGATGTCCCACCTCTGAAACTCTTCACACTCTGCTCTGATCTCTCATAATTTATTTGTTTAATTCTAAAGGTAAAGTAGCACCTGGATGAGATAAAACCTTGGTCGATACTGTTAAATTAAAAATATTTTTTATGATGTTAAAATATATATAAGATAAAACTTGCCATTTAAAAGACTTTTTCTAAAAGATTTTATTTATTTATGAGAGAGAACATGAGCAGGGGGAGGAGCAGAGGGAGAAGCAGACTTCCTGCAGAACGTGGAGCCTGACACAGGGTTCAATCCCAGGACCCTGGGATCATGATCTGAGCTGAAGGTAGATGCTTAACTGACTGAGCCACCCAGATAGCCCCTCCCCCATTTAAAACATTTTTAAGTATACAATTTGGTGACATTAAGTAAATCACAGTGTATTCAATCATCACCACCATCCATCTCTAGAAGTTTTTCATTATCCCAAACAAAAACTCCATGTCCATTAAATAATAACTTCACTCTCCCCTCCCCTCATCCGTAGTAACCTCTGTTCTACTTTCTGTTTTCTGTCTCAGTGAATTTGTCATTCTTGGTGTCCCTCTAAGTGAAATCATGTTATATTTGTCAGTGTCTGGCTAATTTCACTTAGTTTAATGCTTTCAGGTTTCATCCATGTTGTAGCAGTGTCAGAATTTATTTTTATTACCTCCCCTAGCTCCACCTCTCTACAATAAAAAAAGAATTTTATTTCTTTTAAGTCCCTGCTTTAAATTCTTTGGGCTATATATCTCAAAAGGAATTGCTGGTTCATATTGTAATGCAGTGTTTAACTTCTAGAGGAACCACGAAACTTTTCCATGGTGACTACAACTTTTACATTCCCATTAGTAAGTAACACACAGGATTCCATTTTGTCCACACTCTCACCAACACTTGGTGTTGTTGTTTTTTCCATTTGTTTGTTTGGTTTCATAGTAGCCATCCTGGTTTTGACTTGCATTTCTCTAATGCCTAGTGATGTTGAATATCCTTTCATGTGCTTCTTGACAATTTGTATACCTTCTTTGGAGAAATGTCTGTTCAAGTCCTCTGCCCATTTTTGAGTTGAACTGTTTTGTTGTTGTTGTTGTGGGTAGAAATTCTTTATATATTCTGGATATTTTTAAAAGATTGTTTGTTTATTCATGAGAGACACACACAGAGAGAGGTAGAGAGATAGAGGGAGAAGCAGGGTCCTTGCAGGGAGCCTGATGTAGGACTTGATTCTTGGACCAGGATCACGCCCTGAGCTGAAGGCAGATGCTCAACCACTGAGCCACTCAGGCATCCCTATATTCTGAATATTAAACCTTTGTCATATATATGCTTTGAAAATATTTTCTGCCTTTCTTTGGGCTGTCCTTTAACTCAATTGATCTTGTCCTTTGATGCCCAAAAAGTTTTTAACTTTGATGAAGTCAAATTTATCTATTTTGTTGTTGTTGCCTTTGCTTTTGGTGCATTTGTTCTTTTTAATATAAAGGATGATCTCATATAACTATCCTCTCTCCAAATTGTAGATCCATTAGCTTATTGGACATCTCATCCAAAATGTGTTCTAAGCCTCCTTGAAAAACCAAATTTGTGCTTCATGAGCCAAAAGAATATGGCATAGCACAATGATTAGAACATGACTCTAAAGTTAGACTGTTCAGCCACCCTCTTGTGCAATTGTGGACAGATTCATTCATATTTCTGTGCCTCATTTGCATTATCTGTAAATTTGAGTTGTAACAGTACCTAATTTATAGGGTTGTTGTGAGGATTCAATGAGGCAATAACATTAGTGTCTAGAATATTGTCTATCAAATTGTATGAATCAATGTATATTGGCTGTTATTATTATACCTTAGAAAGCACATGGAATTAGGTAGAGCTAGTGTAAGATAGACCGCTGATATATTCTTTATAAACTTATGGAGAAACCTGTCAAGAATTATACATATTTTTCCAGATTTTTTTTTATTGCTCTTTCCTCAATCTTTGGCCCTGTGTACCAGAGCTAGCTAACTTGCTTAACTTCAATAAAAACCTTGTCTACAGATGTTTACGCAGAGCTTAAAACTTAATACCTCTAAAAAAGTCAATTTGAGTAGGCACAGATCTCCCAAAGCAGAAAATAATAATTCCTCATGCTGTAAAACTGGGAAAAATTTGGCCATTTCTTCTCTTATTCTTAACTTGATCTTAAAGACGTCAGACAATTTTCAGATCACATTTCTTTAGATAGAGAAGGAAAATATAAGAGATACAATTTTATTACCACAAATTAGGATTGAACTCAATTGACAGCTGGTTCTGCTAGAGAACTAATTACTGTCAGAACACACGATGGCCCACAATCAACTACTTCTCAACCAGAATCATTTTTAACAGATGT
This sequence comes from Nyctereutes procyonoides, assembly GCF_905146905.1. NCBI lineage: Eukaryota > Metazoa > Chordata > Mammalia > Carnivora > Canidae > Nyctereutes > Nyctereutes procyonoides. The sequence goes on along the minus strand of NW_026575146.1, from coordinate 58,161,535 downwards.
TTTAATGATGTTTAATTGGTTTATGTCTAGTTACTATACAAAAGGTCAGCTCAAGGTGCTGCCTGGGGGTTAATTTTGCAATTAATTCATCTTAGGGGGGTTCACCACGAGGTTACATTGCTTAAAATTGATAATACTGATTTTGAAATTTTTCCAGGAAAAAACTATCATAGCCATGCTCTTTCTGAAAGAAGCATGGGCAGTCATCCTTTTTCCCTGTTTTGTTGGCTCTATTCATTTACCCTCCTTCAGCTCTTTTGGCTCGACTCTTGTGAAGGTGGAGGGTCTTATTCTTTGGACAAGGATCTTGTTTAGACTCTTCAGGTTTTTTAATATGTAACTTTTTTGTTTTTTGGGCAACAGTGGACATGGGCATTCTAGTCTCTTAAGAGAGACTTTAACACAACCATCTGCTGCTCTGAGTTTGTGAAACTCAACAATGTAAGTTAATATGCATGGAGGTAGGTGTCCAAAACAATTAGGTTAATCTTTTCCTCTAGATAGACTAAACTTTATCTTGGATAAAATTAGGCTATTTGTGACTGAAGAGCATTATTTTGATACCTAGTAGAATAGCTTTTAATTTAATTACAATTTCTCCTGAAATTCTCACCTTTAATTAAACAATGTTAAGTAGCAGCTATATGAAACCTAAGCTGGTGTATTTTATTGGCATGTTGTGAGCATTGCCTGTTACATCACTATATGTTTTTATGAAAATTCAAGAGAGGAATTCATCTCTGATTTATCTCTGATTTTCATGAGTAATTGACACGTATTTATATTCTGGATACTGTGGGGCCCTGACTGATTGTGTTCATCTCTTTATGTAACAACCTATTAACTGAATAGGACAGTCTGAGACAGATGGATACCCCATTTCTAGCAAATGTGTGAGACTGTGGGTTCTATGTGTACCACTCTGCCTTTAAGGGGAGTGGTGGAGTAGCCTATCGATTAAGAGGATAGTTTCTGAAACTGAACAGCTTTACTTCAATTCCTAGTGGCCATATTAACTAACTTTGTGACCTTGGATAAGTTGATTTCTCAGTTTTTGTGTATTTCAATTTATCTGTAGAAGGGAGATAATACTAGTATCTTTCGCATTGATTTGTTGTAAGAATTAAATAAGTATCATATATAAAGCAGAACAGTTTATGGCGCATGTAATTTTCCATACATAAGTCTCATATTACTTTTGCTTTCTCACCATTGTTCTCAGTTCTTTTTTGTTTTTGTTTTATTTTATCACACTATATACACACACAGCACAATCATTATTATTAGAATAGCACTATGTCTGGGAACTCTTTAGGTGTCAGAATCACATCTTAAACTTCAGTACATATTAAAAAGACTAATGTAACAAAATTTCAAGAATGGACCTGCTTTAGGCATAGCAAGATCTAGGAGCTCAAATAATATTATTGTTTCTCACATTTGATTAATCCTGGTCTGTTTTAAACGGAGTCAAAGATCACTTCTTGCTCTGTTATCACAGTTACTTTATCCTGTGGGCTTATATAGAGGCAAATTGAATTAAAATAGCTTGACTCCACCATCTTTAACCAGAAGTTACTCACTAAAAACCACATAAAGGGAAATGAACAAACTAATAAAATCTATTTTTTAAGATTTTATTTATTTATTCATGATAGACGCAGAGAGAGAGAGAGAGAGAGAGAGAGAAAGAGAGAGAGGCAGAGGCACAGGCAGAGGGAGAAGCAGGCTCCATGCTGGGAGCCTGATGCGGGACTTGATCCCAGGACTCCAGAATCATGCCCTGGGCCAAAGGCAGGCACTGAACTGCTCAGCCACCCAGGGATCCCCATAAAATCTATTTCTACTAAAGATTACTTCAGGACATTCAGAACCTCCAGAATGAGATAGTTTAAAAGTTATTAAATAAAATATGATACCAGTATCATATACTCTTTAATGAATGTTACTTTTCGTGATACACAAATTTGTTTTGCTAAAGTGGTAATCATTTTTTTTTTGCCTTCACTATCAGAGAGTTTTCCAGCTTCATAGTTTGAAAAGTCCTTAACAACCCAGCCTGTGTTTCCAAAGAGAATAATATTCCACAGTCAACAGAGTTCACTTACGTGCCTATCAAGTCATGTTTGTAGTTAACAATAATCTGACGGCCATTTCCATGACCTAAAGACATATTAGGCAAGGGCAAACATCACTAAATTTCTCTTTCTGTGTCAACTCTGATCAGTTAGTAATGCTTGCTTGCCACCTTTTTGAGAAGGATTCTGCGAGTGTATTGGGCCAAGTGAGAAGGAATGCCCTGGTAGATTAATATGATCTTCCTTGAATCAGGAAGTTGTCATAAATTTGTCATCTCTGTTTTATAGCATCAGTTCTGAAGAGCTATAGATTATTCTTAAAGAATCACATGGAGTTCTCATATCCCTACATAAAATAAATCCAGGATGTTCATGACCTGTGTTGCATGTAAAAATCTGAAGAGTTAGAAATGCTGCAATCTTCTTGATAGAATTATTAGTAATTAGAATTGCCACTTATAAATTCTACTTTAACATAACCATTACTATTAAAATGTATTTTCCTTGCTTCCCTATTTAGAAAACAGTTGAGTAAAAAATGATTACTTTATTCAAAACAATTCAAAATAGAAAGTCATTAGGTTTCCCAGGTGATTAGAACCTGACATATACGGATATTAAAAAGAAGTTTGGGTAGAGGTAAATAATTATCTCTTTTGAAGACAATTATTAAAAACCAGTTCATAACAGGCTTTCAAAATACTGCTTTCAAAATTACATTCTATCTGTAGATACAGATTGGGTGTTCTTATGTAGTTTTAATAAAAATATCAAATAACATAAACATGGCTATTCAAAATTTATATTTTAGGTTATATTCCAGATTAATATGCTTTGATTTTATAGGAATAGTTATGGCCACAAAATCCTCTGTTTATCTCAGTAATTCTGAAAAAATGGACAATATTCTAGAGTTTGATAAATCCACTTATGCCTAACAATACAAAAAACACAAACATTCCTTGTTCTGTATCTCACAGTGAACAACAAATCAGTCGACTGTCATTATTTCAAGATATGCTGATGCCTTTTGCTGATGTTATAAATGAACACATTAACTGTGGTGGTCCTAATGAAAGTCCAAGTAAGATTCTGTCCTTCTCTGAGTTTAATGAAGGAATTTAGTTCTGAAATGGAATAATTGTGTCTTTTCCCAATCAGCAGAAAATAAATGAATGTAATTTTCTTAAAATTTTGATATTTGCAACTATTTGTGGTGTTAAGAGATAACAAAAGACATTTCCAGAAATATATATTAATAGGAAAATCTTGAAGCATCCAATCATGCCTTATCCCAGCATACTGGTGCTTTTGTAGGCAAATTTCTTCATGGTTATGATATTTTCAACCTTTTTTTAATTATTGAAGTATTTGTATATGTATATGAAGTGTATGCATTAACAACATACAGTGTTATATTAGTTTCAAGTGTATGACACAATGATTCAACAATTCTATACATTATGCAGTGCTCATCATAATAAGTGTATTCTTAATCGCCTATTTTACCCATCTTCCCACCCGCCTTGCTTCTGGCAACCACCAGTTTGCCACCTTAATCTGTAATTAAGAGTCTATTTTATGTTTGTTTGTTTGTCTCTCTATTCTTTTTTTTTTTTTAAATTCCATATATGAGTGTAATTGTATGGTATTTGTCTTTCTCTGCCTGAATTGTTTTACTCAGCTTTATACCCTCTAGGGTCCATCCATGTTGTTGCAAATGTAGGATATCATTCTTTTTTATGGCTGAATGATTTCCATTATACATATAATATATATATATATATATATATATATTCATTGTAAATTACTGATTCATATGGTAATTCTGTTTTTTATTTATGGCTGAATAATTTACATTATATTTATATATATAGTATATATATTATATATATATTCAGTATAAATTACTGAATCATATAGTAATTCTGTTTTTTATTTTTTTAGGAACCTCCATACTATTTTACACAGTGGAAAGCTCACATTCCCACCAATAGTACCGGAGGGTTCCTCTTTCTCCACATCTTTGTCAACACTTGTAATTTTTTGTCTTTTTTTATTCTTGGCATTTTTACAGGTATAAGGTGATACCTCATTGTGGTTCTGATTTGGATTTCCCTGATGAGTGATGTTGAACATCTTTTCATGTATCTGTTGGCAGTCTGTATGTATTCTTTGGAAAAATGTCATTCAGGTCTTTTGCCCATTTTTTAAATTGGATTATTTGCAGGTTTTTCTGGTGTTGAGTTGTATAAGTTCTTTATATATTTTAGATATTAACCCCTTTTTCAGATACATCGTTTTCAGATATCTTCTCCCATTTGGTAGGGTGCCTTTTTGTTTTGTTGATGGTTCCCTTCACTGTGCAAAAGCTTTTTATTTTGGTGCAGTAACAGTGGTTCATTATTGCTTTTGTTTCCCTTGCCAATGGAGATATATCTAGAAAAATGTTGCTGTGGTTGATGTCAGAGAAATTACTGCCTATGCTCTCTTCTATCAGTTTTATGGTTTCAGGTCTCACATTTAGGTCTTTCATCCATTTTGAGTTTGGTTTTGTGTGTGGTGTAAGAAAGTGGTCCAGTTTCATTCTTTTGCATATAGCTGTCCAGTTTTCCCAACACCATTTGTTGAAGAGACTGTCGCTTCCCCCATTGTATATTCTTGCCTCCTTTCTTATGGATTAATTTGCCATATAATTATGAGTTTATTTCTGGATTCTCTACTCTCTTCCATTGATCTGTGTCTGTTTTTGTGCCAGGGTATATGTTGAGTTTTACAAGAAACTGACAGACTTTTTTCTGTAGTGATTATAACATTTTGCATTCCAACCAGTGATGCATGAAGGTTCCATTGCTTTATATGCTCACCACTAGTGTTATCAGTCTTCTTAATTTTAGCTATTCCAGCAGATTTTTACTAGTATATCCTTATCCTTAGAGTTTTAATTTAATTCTTCTGATGACTACTGATTTTGAGTACTTTTTCAGGGGCTTATTTGCTGTGCATATTTTCTTCTGTGTAGTATCATTTTAAGTCTTTTGCCTATTTTGGGGGGAGGGTTATTTGTCTGTTTATGATTGAATTGTGGGAGCACTTTATAAATGCTAGGTACCAGTATATTGCCAGTTGTGTGCTCTCAGTGTGTGTTCTAGTCTGTGACTGGCCTACTCACGTTTTTAAGCCATTATGATGTTGCTGAGGGTTTTTTTTTTATAGGTCCCCTTTCTCAGATTGAGAAATTTCCTTTCTATTCCAAGTTTTCTGAGTCTTTATAATCAGTGATTATTAAATTATGTCATATATGTTTTCTTTTTAATTGGAACTTTAGAGTGTTAATGTGGGATTTACAGTGATTGATTTTGAATGTTGAATTTGCCTTATATTCCTAAGAAACCCTACTTGATCATTATATATAGTCTTTTTTATAAACTGCTGATGCAATTTGCTTTTATTTGGTTAAGCAATTTTGTGTCTGGGGGCACCTGGATAGCTCAGTCAGTTAAGTGTCTGACTCTTGATTTCAGCTCAGGTCATGACCTCAGGGTTGTGAGATTGAGCCCTGTGTTGGGCTCTGTGCTAGACATGGAGCCTGCTTAAGAATCTCTCCTTCTGTCTCTCTCTCAAAAAGAAAGAAGAAAGAAATATTGTGTCTGTTTTATAGGGGAAATTGGTATATAATTTTCTGTTTTTGTTGCTTCTTTGTCAGAAGTTATCCCAAATAAGTATTACAGTTAGGCCTCAAAAATGACTTTAGGAAGTATTCTTTTCTCTGTATTCTTAAGCAGTTTTATGAGATTAGTGCTATTTTTTTCTTTAAATCTTTGGCATACAATTCAGCAGGAAAACTATCTGAGTCTGTAAAAATTTCTTTTGGAGCAAGTTTTTGATAACAAATAAAAGTTTGTTATTTATATAGGACGTTCAGATTTTTTATTTCCTCTTGTGTCAGATTTCATAAGTTGTATTTTTCAAAATATGTATCTATTTTATACAAATGTTGAATTTGGTGTTTTAAAAATAGACATATTATTGTTATTGATTTCTACTTTAATTCTATGTGGGCAGAGAACATACTAAACATGATTTCATGCTTTTTAGAATATTCAAGTCTTCACTTGTGGCCTATGATATTACCTGTCTTGGAGACTACACTTTGTATTTTTGAAAAGAATATATATTCAGCAGTTTGGGAATGAGTGTTCTATATCTATCAATTATGTCAAGGTGGTGTGTAGTGTTGTTCAAATTATATATGCTTTCACTTGTTTTTTTAATCTATTTCTGTCAATTTTTGCTTTGTGTTTTTTGAAATTATGCTGCTAGGCACATACACTTTTATGATTATGTGTCTTCCTGATGAAATGACCTATTATATTACCAAATCACTCTCCTGATCTCTGGTAATATCTTTTTTCTTGAAATATACTTTATTCAATAGCAGTATATCTACTCTAATCTTATGCTTACTGATTGTATGTATATAAAAATATATTTATATACATGTATATACGTTTATCCCAATATATCTGTATTTTTATATTTAAAATGTTGTAAACATCATGTAGTTGGGCTTTAGTTTTCAATCAATTCTGATAATCTCTATCATTTAATTAGTGTTTAGTCCATTAACATTTAATGTAATTGTTGATATGGTTGGATTTAGGTCGGTCATTTTATTTGTTCCCCCTGTAGTTGATTCCTCTGTTCCTTCTTTCTTGCTTTCTTTGGATTATTTGAACGTTTTTGAGAAATCCATTTAAATTTATCTATTGACTTTTTATCTATGCCTCTTTGTAGTTTTAAGGGTTGCCTTAGGAATTATAATATACACTCTAACTTTTTACAGTCTAAGAATTATTATTATTCATAGTCTAAGGATTATTATTGTGCCACTTTTGTAAAATATAGAAAAATTGCAGCCATGCAATTTTGTTTACTTTCTTGTTGTTTATGTTGTGTTTATCATATGCATTACATATCCATGTTATAAACCTTAGAACAGAATGTTTAAAATTTTATTTATTTATTTATTACTATTTTAATATTTTAAAGCAATTGAGATGTTTTTATCAAAACATACACTTTACATTTCTGAAGATCTAAAATTTCATCTGGTATAATTTCCCTCAGTCTTTATAACTTCCTTGGGATTTTAAATTTTTTGATTTTTTTAATTAATTAATTAATTTTTGTAGATTTTCTTATTGGAGTTCAATTTGCCAAATATAGCATAACACCCAGTGCTCATCCCATCAAGTGCCCCCCTCAGTGCCCATCACCCAGTCACCCCAGCCCCCCGCCCACATCCCTTTACACCACCCCTTGTGCATTTCCCGGAGTTAGGAGTCTCTCATGTGCTGTCATCCTCACTGATATTTCCCACTCATTTTCTCTCCTTTCCCCTTTATTCCCTTTCACTATTTTTTATATTCCCCAAATGAATGAGACCATATAATGTTTGTCCTTCTCTGACTGACTTATTTCACTCAGCATAATACCCTCCAGTTCCATCCACGTTCCTTGAAGCAAATGGTGGGTATTTGTCATTTCTAATGGCTGAGTAATATTTCATTGTATATATAGACCACAGCTTCTTTATCCATTCATCTATCAATGGACACTGAGGCTCCTTCCACAGTTTGGCTATTGTGGACATTGCTGCTGTAAACATTGGGGTGCAGGTGTCCTGGCATTTCACTGCATCTGTATCTTTGGGGTAAATCCCAAGCAGTGCAATTGCTGGGTCATAGGGAAGTTCTATTTTTAACTCTTTGAGGACCCTCCACACAGTTTTCCAGAGTGGCTGCACCAGTTCACATTCCCACCAACAGTGCAAGAGGGTTCCCCTTTTTCCACATCCTCTCCAACATTTGTTGTTTCCTGCCTTGTTAATTTTCCCCATTCTCACTGGTGTGAGGTGGTATCTTATTGTGGTTTTGATTTGTATTTCCCTGATGGCAAGTGATGTGGAGCATTTTCTTATGTGCTTGTTGGCCATGTCTATGTCTTCTTTGAAGAAATTTCTGTTCATGTCTTTTGCCTATTTCATGATTGGACTGTTTGTTTCTTTGCTGTTGAGTTGAATAAGTTCTTTATAGATCTTGGATACTAGTCCTTTATCTGATACGTCATTTGCAAATATCTTCTCCCATTCTGTAGGTTGTCTTTTAGTTTTGTTGATTGTTTCTTTTGCTGTGCCGAAGCTTTTTATCTTAAGTCCCAATCATTCATTTTTGCTTTTGTTTCCCTTGCCTTCATAGATGTATTTTGCAAGAAGTTGCTGTGGCCAAGTTCAAAAAGGATGTTGCCTGTGTTCTCCTCTAGGATTCTGATGGGTTCTTGTCTCACATTTAGATCTTTCATCCATTTTGAGTTTATCTTTGTGTATGGTGTAAGAGAATGGTTTAGTTTTGTTCTTCTGCACATGGCTGTCCAATTTTTCCAGCATAGATCAATGGAACAGAATAGAGAGCCCAGAAATGGGCCCTCAACTCTACGTTCTACTCTTTTTGAACTGTTGTTATAGGTGGAAGTCACTGATAACTCGAATTGCTGTTCCATGTATGTTATGTGTCATTTTTCTCTATTTTAAGATTTCTATATTTGCTTTTCAGAAGGTTAACTAGGCATGATTTTCTTTGTATTTATCTTGCTTAGAATTTGCTGAGCTTCTTATATTTCCAAATTTTGGAAACATTCAGCCATTAACTTCTTTAAATATATTCCCTGTTGTATTCTCTCTCTTCTCCTTCTGAGACTTAGATTACCTGTACACTAGATCTTTTAATATTTTCTGACAATTCAGTGAGGATTTTTTTCATAATTTGTAGAACACTTTCTTCATATTGGATAATTTATATTCATTTATAGATTCACTATCATGCCATCTCATTCTGTTAATCCCATTCTGTAAACTTGTAATTTCAGATATTTTATTTGATTTTTAGAATTCTTTTTTTATTCTTTGGATAGTTTCTATTTCTTGGATTTTTTCCTATCTTTTAATCCATTGCAATTATTTTTTACCTTATGTCCTTAAACATATGTAAGTAGTTGCTTTAAAATTCTTGTCTGCTAATTCCTCATCTGGATCATCTTAGGGACGTTTTCTACCAATTTTCTTTTTTTTGGGAAACTGGTTACTTTTTCCTGTTTATATATAAGTCAAATACTTTTGGATTGTATCCTGAACATTGTGAATGTTATATTGTGGGACCTTTGATTTTTATAATATCCTTTCAAAGATGATTTTCTCTTTTATAAATAAGGAGGGAAGTAACTTTGTTGGATTCAAACTATTGTTTCCTTTTTTTTAAAAAAAATATTTATGTATTTATTTTAGAGAGAGTGTGAGTGGAGGGAGGGGCAGAGAGAATCCTCAAGCAGACTCCATACTGAGCTTGTAGCCTACGTCCAAGGGGCTCCATCCCAGGACCCTGAGATCACAACCTGAGTTGAAGCCAAGAGCCAGCTGCTTAGGAAGCTCAGCCACCCTGGCGCCCCTAAACTTTTGCTTCTTGATCAGAAGCCTGTATCTCAGTTGAGTCCATTTGCTTTAACTAAGCTGTTTAGTGCTTATTTCATGTATGTGTGTTTTTTAGTTGTCAGCAGGTATTTGTAGAGTGAATCCATAGAATTGCCTCCCATTCTCTGTCTGCCTTCTTTCTGGGATTCTCCCCTTTCTCTCTGGCAGCTGTGGTTACCCTAAATTGTGTCTTCTTGTTCTTCAAGCCAGAAAGACAACTTTTTGCTTTCAAAGTATTGCCCACCCTGCATAGTACACTGGTGTCTTACTTTCAGGCAAGAAGCTTTGGAAAACCAAGAATCAACACAGTGCCATTCCTTTCTTCCATGGGTCAACTCCTCTCTGGTGTTTGTCTGCTTTTGATGTTTTTTTTTTATATTTGTTCAGAATTACAGTTATTTTTCAGTAAGAGGCTGATTCTATAAGAGCCTAATCAACGATTATCAAGAGTACAATTCAGTCTTTTTTTAGGTTGTATTGTTGATGGGACAGTATCATCAGAGGTGCTGCTTTTTATCCATTGACTTATTTTTACTCAGCTTCTGTCTAAATTATTCAATATTCCTCTAAACATGGATGCCTAAATAGAAGTACTATTCTAGTAATGGTGGAAAAGAATGATGCTTACTTCTTGGACCTTCATTGTCATGCTCCTCATAGTAATATATTATTCCCAGTATATTCACATGGTCAATAGGTCTTGTTTTCAGAATTTTCATGCAGTACAGAAATATATGTTTTAATGTCTTATTTACTCTTAATCTCACAGAAGTCTTTGTAGAGAGGTATAAACACTTATATGGCAGTTAGCAAGAGTGAAAGCATATGACAGTGAAAAGGAATGAGAAGCTATTCACTCAGTGGGGGGTTCAGATACCTGACCTGGCTATCAAAAATATTATGTTGTAGCTAACTGGACTTGTCTGCCATGGAAATCCCAGTTTCATTCCTATCTACTACTCATAGTAAACATTTGTTCTGTTGTGACTCTAATGTCTCTCAAACCCGTCACCTGTATGATTCATTATTGTAGCTCTCCTGAAAGCAACATTTTTGTCTTTTTTTAAAAAAAATATTTTATTTATTTATTCATGAGACACACACTCAGAGAGAAAGAGAGAGAGGGAGAGAGAGAGAGAGAGAGAGAGAGAGAGAGAGAGAGAGAGAGAGAGGCAGAGACACAGGCAGTGGGAGAAGCAGGCTCCATGCAGGGGGCCTGACGTGGGATTCGATCCCGGGTCTCCAGGATCAGGCCCTGGGCTGAAGACAGTGCTAAACCGCTGGGCCACCGGGACTGTCCATTTTTGTCTTTTCCATATCTGTCTTGTGTTTAACTCAGATAACAGTGTCTTGTACATAGTAGTTGGTCAATAAAAGTGTGTGGAGTTGAACTGCTGTGTTCTTTCATTGTACTCTATCAGGTCTCTTGTTTAATCTCTCCCTGCACTTTTGTTTTTTAATAGTACACTTCTATCATGATGCCTTGTTCCTTATTTATTTATGAGACCACTTTTTCCCTCCAGTTATATCACATGTATTTGTAAGCCACCTCATTCCAAGGACTTAGCCCAAAACCTGGTATGCAAGATACAATCAATAAATATATATATTCAGTGAATGATTGTGAAGGACATTATGTTATGGCATAGAACAATGCAAAATTATGTCCTAATACAATGTTAAGGCCATTTACTTGTTTATTCATATTATATTTTAAACCTTGTCCACTGGCATAAACATTTCCACCCAATGGTGATCCTTTTCAGAAAGATTTTATTAGAAATGATTAAACCCCTCAAAAGATTTAGTTCTTAGAAGGATCCTCTACTTTCATGAAACATTGATTTACATGGAATATATTTTTCGATATCAGACAATTAATTACCACATTTAACATGTTGCATTGTTTATTATTAGTTTATTCACTCATTCAAAAATATTTTTGATTTCTATCATATGTCAGATCTGTGCTAGATTCTGGGGATACAAGTCGGAAAAAAAGGCAAATTCCCAAATTAATAACTAGGCCTCCTAACTCACCGTATTTCCTATGGACCATTTCTCTGATTTTGTCTTTCTTCTTGAGTTCAATATCTTTTGTCTAGGCTATTATCTATCTTACAAAAATCAAACTTAAAAAAACCCTGTTATTCTGTTATTTGAAGTCATTTATAAAAGTCATTACCAAACCACAGTTCTCTGTCTTCAAGCACTGTTCTCAGTGCATTCAGGTGAATACACTCACAGTGTCCAGCTGGTGGTCATTGGCACATACACTGAGCATCAAGAAACATGTACCAGAACTTTTGATGTGATGTACAGACTTCAGGACTACTCAGTCAGCCATGCTGAGTCTTTAGATGACAACTAGTTGTTATTAATAGAGTGGACTCTAATGGGAAACAACACTCCGGCTGGTTGGCTGGTTTTTATGTGCACACACACCTCGAGTCACTAATAACCTCTGCTTGTAGCTTGTGATGAATTTTACAGAAGGGAGAGAATATAAGACTTGGTGGTGAACAGTCTGCATTCTATAGCTATGTTTGTGTGGCACACACATTTAAGACCATCAATTCCAAATAGGCCAACCTACATTTCTGTTGGCAAGTGTTGGAGTTTTGCTATGGAAGTATTTGTGGGTCTCCACTTTTGGGAAGAGCGCTCCTAAGAGCATTAACTCCCTGAAACTTCTAACCTACACTGAACATGGGCTAAGCCTATTTCTGAGCTAGATGCTTTTGGGTAGGATACAGAGAAGTTCATGGTAAAAAGTTATTGGCATGAATAGGAAGCATCCACCAAACAGCAGGTGATTGCTGAGCATACTGGCAGGAGACTAACAGCATGCAGTATGGAAGATATTTGATATATATATATCCAATGAAGGCATCCTATTTGTATATGTAAAGAGCTCCTACAGATCAATAGGAAAAGGCAGATGTATCAAAGGACAAATATGCAAAAGCTTAAGATGAGTTTTCACAAAGGAGGCTAATAAACCTCCTTTCCAAATGGCTAATAAACATGAGAAAAAAAATGTTTTTTTTTTCTGAATCTCACTAGTTTTCCAGGGAATGGAAAATAAAACCATAGTAACATATCATTATGCACACACTGGAATGGGTAAAATTTAAAAAGCTGATGATACCAAGTGTTGGTGAGAGTTCTGAATAACCAAACCTCTTAAATGCTAAATTGTTATAACCACTTTGGAAACCTGCTTGGCAGTAGCTATGAAACTTGAACATACACTCAGCAGTTCTAACAGGTATATTACAGAAATGCTGATAGATGTGTATAAAAGACATGTACAAATGTTTGTAGCAGCACTGCTTGTCATAGCCCAAACTGGAAACAACCCAGTGCCCATCAGCAGTAGAGTGGGTAACTTAATGGTGAACTTCTCATAAAATGGAACTAAGTGTTTTACTCTTCCTCAGCAAACTTGCATGCCTCAGTCCAGAAAAACCAAATAAATAAATAAGTGAAAAATGAAATTCTGATTAAAGTTATTTCATATTGTGATAATCGGTAATCTTTTAAATGGTCTGGATTTTTTATACTAATTTTTCAAATATAATAATTTGGACAGGTACCTAGCTTGATCCAGCTAGAAAGTGAAAATGGCCATCTGACTGAATTTCTCTCTTTTTCCCTGCGTCTTCCTTCCTACTTTTTTCCTTCCTTCCTTCCTTCCTTCCTTCCTTCCTTCCTTCCTTCCTTCCTTCCTTCCTTCCTAGTGTGTGATTTTGAGGGATTCTTGTTTTGTTGATTGAATAGATAAGACTTTGTTTTATTGACACATTTTGCAATGGGTCTGTTGAAGGAGAAATTTTATGAAAATACATTGGCTAGACTGTGGGTTTAAAGAGCTCATGATCATATATTCCTGGATGGGACAATGATCTTGATGGGTCCTAGGCCATAGGTAATCTTTGCAGCTTCCAAGAACCCCCTTGAAGGATATAATATGTCTCAGGATAAAACCAAGGTGATCATATCATACTGAGGGCTTCAATAATAAAAATCTTCTGTAAAGAAGGGTTCATTTTATATAATTAGCCATAATATTTTCCCATGGGAACATTTCCTCATGTTTTTGAACTTGCAGTTTTGAGTAGCTTTCAAGGGACTAACATTATTAATATATGTATCTTATAGAGATACAAATTTAATTTACTTAGAAGCAGGCACTTATTCATTAAGGGGCCCTTCTCCATTCAGAACCGCCTTACCTTAAAAATGAAATGTGCATGGTTTTCTATTTGATCTACATAAACCTCAGCATATTTCTGTACTGCTTGCTAAAACAGTGTGCTCTGTGTCCCCCCAAACCATTAATCATTAATCCCTTTTATTCTTTTCTTGAATTCTTTTGCTTACATTATTTATACCTATCAGGGTACCACCATTCATTCATTTATTCATGGTTTATCAAATTGTTATGGAGAATTGACTCTGTCTAAGTCACAGTGTAGGCTCCTGGAGATGGAACTGTAATTAGCCTCCATCCTATGGAAAGGCTGATAGATAAATACGTTTTTGAAATGCAATGAGCTAAGTGGTCCACAAGATATACTGGTAAGAGAAAGAGTTGTTTGGTTCAGGTTCCCAGTCTGGAGAGATTGGGTTGGGTGGAATAATTAGGAAAAATGGGGGCAGCCCTAGTGGCTCAGCGGTTTAGCGCCACCTTCAGCCCAGGGCGTGGTCCTGGAGACCCGGGATTGAGTCCCACATCATGCTCCCTGCATGGAGCCTGCTTCTCCCTCTGTCTGTATCTCTGCCTCTGTGTGTGTGTGTGTGTGTGTGTGTGTGTGTGTCATGAATAAATAAATAAAATCTTTAAAAAAAGAATTAGAAAAAATGGTCTATTTACCATTTTCAGAGGTTAGATACTGGGGTTGTGTTTGGCAAAAGAATGTGTAGGAAATATTTGATGTAGAGGATGCAGTAGGTAACTCCAAGTGATTTATTATGAGCAGATCATAATTAATGGTAAAGGGAGTAAAAATACATAATACAATAGCTAGTATGCTTTAACCACTTGCTAAGTCTCAGAAATTGTTACTTCTTTAAGATTTTATTATTCATTTGGTGGAGAAAGAGCAAAAGCAGGAGAAGTGGTAGGCAGAGAGAGAAGCAGGCTCCCTGTCTGAGCAGGGAGCCCAGCACAGGGCTTGATCCCAGGACCCTGGGATCATGACCTGATCGAAGGCAAATATTTTCTTTTCACCTTCTCAACAATCTGTATGGTAGTAATTCTTATCATTTTTTCATAGATGAAGAAACTGAGCTCAGAAGGGTTAAATAATTCATTCAGTTACCAGGGATATTGTCATTGGTGACACCAGGATTTGAACTCTTAACTCCTCTGCCACATTGTCTCCTAAATAGGAAATATGTATTTGGAGAAAGAGAGCTTAGAGGGCCTATGGAAGTCAATTTGGAATCAGTTCTGTATATTATAGAGACCCTTTGAAGAGTTTTAAGGAAGGTAGTGGCAAGGTAAAGGGTATGCTGGAAAATTCATTCAATATCCATGGGGAGGATAAATATTAGGGAGAGCAATTTTAGAGGCAGGGAGATCAGCAATTTATCTTTTCCCTATTTTATTCCAAAATGAAATTGAGGAGACTTACAAAGGTTTAGATAAGACACAGTAAGAAAACCAAATTACAGATAGAAAAATAAAGAGGAAAAAGGGGCATGGATATAAGATGGTGCTAGTGTTAAGACAAGCGCAGCAAACGTGGTGCTGTGCTGTATGCTTGTTAAAGATGGACAACAATCTTAGTTCTAAGCCACCAATGTGAAGATGGGAAAAGAACCAATTCATAGCCTCCATAAATGGGGGGGGGCAATGGGGGAGAAAAGGAGAGATATAGAAGGGAAGATGGATGTGTGGTGCACATCATTCTGATAACTTGGCTTAACGTAGAAGTGGATATTAGAATGTCAACCCTGGAAAACAGTATTTTATAAATATTATTACAGGTAGCCCATATATTCGTAGGAATTATGTTTTTGAATAAGCTCCTTCTGTGTAGACATTGGTGTAGCCAGCTGAGTGGAGACTCATATGCTTTCACTTTTAATTGAGCTGGGCACTAAGTTCATATTCTCTTATAAAAATGGTGGTGGGGAGAAGGTTGCATGCCCGAAGAGTTTCTGCACCTTTCTCTGCCCTCCTGCCTACCCCTGCACCCATCAACACACATTCTGCCTGGAAGTGAACTGCAGGGCAGGATTGAGAGTAGAGACCCAAAGGCAGGATCAATATTATCATAAGAAAAAAATTTCCATCTGTGCTAACACAGAGCCAATATGTGCAGACAAGACTAAAAGTTCTACTCCATATAGCATGACCACGTAAATTTTAGTCTGGAAAAATTATTGAAGCAGGTGCAACCAAACATCTACCACAGTCATAAGTCTTTAAACATCTAGAAGGTTGGGTTTGAGCAGGTCAGCCTCCTGGTGTGTCTCCTAAGATGAATCATTTGTGAAATGCAGATCAAAGTAGCTGAAATAATGTGGTATATGGAATTATTTGCTATTAAACAATTAATGGGGACACCTGGGTGGTTCAGTGGTTGAGCATCTGCCTTCAGCTTAGGTTGTGATCCTGGGGGTCCTGGGATCGAGTCCCACATTGGGCTCCCTTCAAGGACCCTGCTTCTCCCTCTGCCTGTGTCTCTGCTTCTCTCTCTGTGTCTCATGAATAAATAAATAAGATCTTAAAAAAATAAAAATAAAACAATAATTCCTCTGAAGTTCTTTGTGGTAGCACTGTTTAGGCAATAGGGTCAATTTCTTCTTAAGGCCCACCTTGCTCATAATTAGAAAAGAAACCATAAAGCAGAGAGTCCATCTACTTCAGGAGTGGTATCTGATTATTAAGGGACAAGTTTAAAAGATCATGATATAAAAAATTTAAAAAGAAATAGGTTTAAAGAAACGTTTTGATTTATGGGAAAGTATTAATAGGGTTAATACCACAGGATGCTGGTTCTCCCAGTCACAGAATGATGGGAACTTGATGAACAGCAGAAATCAAGAGTTTCTACAATGAGAGTAAGTAGCTTTTAAGCCTTCATCAATTCCTGCCTTTGGGCTTAATGGACAAGGACAAGGAAAAAATAAAAGTCACAGATAATCTTGCATCTCTCCTTTTAGACTTCTCCAGAGAGGATAAAGACTGTAATATAGTTTAAAGTGGGATGACCCAGCATTTAACTTTTCCTTCTGCCCTTCCATCCTCTGCCTTGTTTTTGGCGTAGCTTGACCTGGGAAGTCCTGGTATGCAGTTTTATCAAGCAGAAACCAGCAGATGGTTTGGAAGGCATTTCCAAAGATAAGAAAGAGTACAATTCTGGAGAATTTTTTTAAATGCCTTTTTTTTTTAAAAAAAAAAACATTCTAGTAGTGTGTGAGGTTAATGGGAGTGTGAGGCAAAATGGGATAAATCCTGGATGTGAGGAAACTGGGCAGCTAGCTGGAAATTATGGGGCTACTGGGTCATTATTCTCATCTGTGCTTCCTGGTGCTGTGACACCAAAGAAGTGAGTAAAGTTCTCTCAGAAACTCTTCTCTTGGTGATGGAAGCATGAGGAATGCTTTTGTCTTTCACAGAGGTGGGAGAGGGGTCTGGGAGATAAGGGATCTCACTGGAAACAGGAGGCTAGGAACTGCCTCTTCCTTGTAGAGTCTGAAGTGTGGAGAGATACAACATACTGAAAAGTTTAGTAGATACTAAATACAATGATAGTGGAATTTGCCTTAATTTATAAAGCAAAGAAAGTAAATCTGTTATTAACCTGCATCTCCATATCTTCCAGTCTTGTAACTCTTGAATCTACTGCTTAAAATCCTTGGTGTGGGTGCCTGGGTGGCTCAGTCAGTTAAGCATCTGCCTTCGGCTCAGGTCATGATCCCAGGGTCCTGGGATAGAGTCCCACATTAGCCTCCCTGTTCAGTGGAGAGTCTACTTCTCTCTCTCCCTCCATCCTTCCCCAACACTCGTGCACTGTCTCTGTCTCTCTCTCAAATAAATAAAATCTTAGAGAGAAAGAATATTTGCAGCAGTATTATTCATGATAATAATAATTTAAACAAATGGGAGCAACCCAACTGGTCAATGGACAAATTAATGCATAGATAAACAAATTGTGGTCCGTCTATATGTTTGAATATTATTCAGCCCTACAATGGAGTGAAGTATTAGTACATGTCATGACATAGGTGGCCCTTGAACATATTATGCTAAGTGGAAAAAGCCAGACATAAAGACACATTTATTTGAAAAGTCCAGAATTTGTAAATACATAGAGACAGTAAATTAGTGGTTTGCAGGGGCTAGAGGGAGAGAGGAGTGGAGAGTGACGTACTAATGGGTATAGGGTTTTTTTTCTTCTTTTAAAGATTTTATTTATTTATTCATGAGAGGCAGAGACATAGGCAGAGGGAGAAGCAGGTTGCCTCTGAGGAACCCGATGAGGGACTCAATCTCAGGACCTCAAGATCACGACCTGAGCCAAAGACAGATGCTTAACCACTGAGTCACCCAGGTGCCCTGAGTTTAGGATTTCTTTATAGGGTGATGAAAATGTTCTGCAATTATATAGTGATGATAGTTGCACAACATTGTGAATTAAAAATATCACTGAATTGTACACTCTAAACTGGTGAATTTTATGGTATATGAATTATATCTTTAAAAAAAATCCTAGGTGAAGAACAGGCTCATTGTCACGGTGTGCTGAAGATCATACTTTCAATGACCTGGATGCATTTCAGCTCTCATATAGCAAGCCTTAATGCATGCTAAATGTTGAAGAATTTCCATCAAGCAGGTGGACCAGGGAATGCTTTTATAAGCTAGAAAGATCCAGAGGCCTCAATTCTGATCATTCTACCATGAATGCATTTGGAGTTTTAAATTTATTATTTCTCTTTAGTCACAGAGGCATCAGAGTTCTCAGGGACTAGTCCATAGTTTCATGGGTGTTGAGAGCTAGGACTGAAACATCCATTATGCTGACATTATTTGTAGCGGAAAGTGTGTGGCCCTGGAGCCAGCAGCTGCATCAGTAGCTTCTAGATTCCCCACTTTCTGATCGTGACAGAGACGGTGGCTTCAGTGGAGGGTCATTCGAGAGGGATTGTTGTGGCAATCACTCCTTAAAGATCAGCCTACAAGCTGCTTACAAAGCCCTTTCAATGATTTTCTAAGCCCTGTTTCTCTAAATTAAATGTCTTTTGTTTAGCTAAAACGATTTCTGCTCCTTCAACTAGAGTTTGATGGATGAACATGGTAGATGAGGCTCCTGCTCACTTTCCCCTGCTGTCCTTCCTGGCCCCACACTTCATGTTCCAGCTGTATCAAACTAGTATCGTTTCCCCTACATTCCCTGCTTTTTCATGCCTCTGTGTCTCCGTACCTATTGTTACTCTTGCCTGGATCATTTCAGTCTTACTTCTCTGCCTACTTATTATTTTGTGCTTCCATTTGAATCATCTCCTGGAAGTCTCTTGAAACACATCCCCTCCCCTCCAAGTCTGAGCAGGTGCTCTTCCTCTCTACACATTGTCATCTTAACACCATGTTATATTTGCAACACTCTGCTTATACTTTGAGACTGAGCGCCTTGAGGGCAGGATGTCTTTCTGCTTTTCTTTGTTACCCTCTAACTTAGCAGAACCTGGAACATCGTAGCACTCATCAGTGCTTGCTATTCTAAATCAAACTTGTGCCATTTTGCATTCCCACTAATTTTTTGTGTGTAACTTGATGTAAGGTCTAAAGACAAGCTTGAGAAAGTAAATTAAGATGCCAGAATATATATATATATTCATATGTATATGTATAAATGAAAAGATATCTATAGATACAGATTATATATATATATATCATATATATATATATATGAAAAGATAATAAATTGGAGTTCTGTATGTAGGTCCATGATGCAGAACAATTATTTTTTAATTTAAGTTACCTTTCCAGGGTGATTAAAGGGCTCATTATATTTCCCACAGAACTGCGAATATGGTGAAATTAGGACATGCTTTAATCTGCCTATACAAACGGCAATGTCTAATACATTAAGTAGACCTAAGTTAAAATTTTTGTATGATTTGCTAATGGGATGGTAAACACATTCCAAATTCCATTAATTATTTTTCCTTTATTGTCAACTACTTTAGGTCCTCAGATATATATATTATGTTTAGTGAATATAAATATATGTATCTGTACATATATTTTAGGCAAAGTATTACAAGTGTTGCAGATCTACAGCCTGAAGACTGGTCCTCACCATGTGTCATAGTGATGGGAACTTTGGATTAGAAATAGGGCAGAGGAGAGAAAGTAGGAGAGAGAAATTTTTGGCCTGTAGTATTTCAGAATGTGGTCTTAGTCTGAATGGCTGACAGTCTCTCATCTCTACACAGTATCAAATTCCGGATTTATCAGAAAAATTAAACAGATACAGATTGAGTTAGGAAAAAGAAAGGCAGATGGTCAAGTTAGGAAAGCTTACTACTCAACATACAGCATGGTATTTTAAAATAATAGTGAGTTAGAAAGATATGCATAAATTACTATTTATGAACTTACACTTATTTCTTTGGAAACCATTTTAGGGAAATGTGGGAAGACAAACACACTCAGCCTTGATGCTTTCATTCTTGTGGTGCACTGAGTTCAGTGTCAGATGCATTCCAATCATTCCCTAGAGTACAATTTCAGCTTGCTGAAATACACATGCACACGATTCATTTTCTGTGCCTTTCAGTTTGATATAATACCAAGTGATTATTACCACTTCAAGGCATATGAGATATATACTGTTTCTCTTTTTTTTTTTGCAAAAATAACTTATTTTTTATGAAAAAGCTATACATATTAATTACTGAAAATTTTAAAAAGGGATATAAGCAAGAAGATAAACTATAATTCTGCCTATCAAATTAAAAAACTATTAAATGCTATTAAAGCTTCAATGCCTATACTTACAGACACTTCTAGGTGTATGCATTTTTTTTCTTATAAAATCAGAGTTACACAAAACATTTTATGAAAAAATTTCATTTAAAATACATAAAGAACAACCATCCACATTGACATTAGTTTTGGCAATT
Organism: Nyctereutes procyonoides; assembly: GCF_905146905.1. Classification (NCBI taxonomy): domain Eukaryota; kingdom Metazoa; phylum Chordata; class Mammalia; order Carnivora; family Canidae; genus Nyctereutes; species Nyctereutes procyonoides. The sequence goes on along the minus strand of NW_026575146.1, from coordinate 58,140,784 downwards.
TCATGGTGTTCCCATGTGGATTCCATGATCTACTTAATTAATCCCCCATTGGTTGACATTTAAATTTTTCCAGTTTTTCAAAAGTACAAGCAGCACTACAATGGAGAGAATTATAATTAAATCTTTCCACACAGTCTTTATTATATTTTAAGGGTAAGCTCATCAAACTGAAATTACTGAGTCAGAGGGCATGATTATTTTAGAAACTTTTGATATGCAATACCAAATTGCCCTTCCAAAATATTCTATCATTCACACCGTAATAAGAGTACTCTCTCTTCCTATGTTAATCCATATTCACTAAAGACATAGAAAAATATCTTCACAAATTTGATAGACAAAAATGTTAGTTATCTCTTTGTGGGTCTTTAATTTTCTTTTGTTAAATATTGTAGCATATTTCCAGTTTGTAATTTATCTTAAGTTGTTACTCTTTCAAAAAATGGATTGTCAGATGTATTTGGTTTTATTTTTTTTCATGGCTCCTGTCATTGGCATAATGCCTGGAAAATGTATCCAAATATTCTGCAGCCCAAAGTTATAAGGCAATTTACCTGTATTTTCTTCTACTGCTTTTATACTTTCATTTTTTTGTAAATAAATATTTCTACTAATTTGTAGAGAGAGAAATAAGTAGTAAATACGTAAATTTTTTATCCCTTAAATGTTTATCCAATTGTCTCAACACAGTTATTGAACAAACCATTTTGTCCCCACTTATTTGTGTTTTCTAGAGTTACAAAAGTAATTCAAGTTATTTGTTCTATAAAAACATGCTAATCTAAACATTAAAGAATCTTTATGGAGGACAGTAAAAATGCAAGTGCTGTATCAGATCAAGTGTCTTAAAGGAATTCTTGATTATTTTATAAAGTTAAGGTTGGAGAAGGAAGCAAAAATATTATTTGATTGCCCATGAGGGTTTTATTCCTTGTCTTGTCATTCTTTCTTCAAACCTGGCATTACTTGGAAAATTCCAAGGCAAGATCACCTGCATTAAATGGCACTAGAAAAACATATCCTAGTTGCTCCCTAATTGTAAAAGAATATAGAAAATATTCTACACTTTAAAATTCTAGATGGCTTACTATACAACTTAGGAAAATAAAATATTAACTGCTTTTGCACTTACAAGAAAACTAATAGCGTTAAGGAAAACTGGAAATCCTTTGTGAATTATTGATTTTTATGAATTGATGGAACATCGAACTGACTTCACTGAATAACTGATTAGATCATTTCGTGTTTTACCTTTATGTACACAAAGTAGCAAAAACATTGTTATATCTTTCTCAAGGGTAAATGAAGCAGTCATTGAATTAAGTTTATTTAAGGGGTGTTAGAAATTACTTTTGAATGGGAAAGAAATGTAGTCAAATGCCTAATCATTTTAATGGTATTTTGAGGTCTGTTACTCACATCTAGGAATTTTATTTTTCAACTAGCGAAGGTGCTAAGAATATAGACACATGTGCTATAAAGGAATGAATGAACAGAAAGGGATAAGAAAAAACTATGTGGCGTGACATAAAAATAGGATGAGGAACCCTCACTTTCGGGTGGTTCGACCAGTCCCTCTCCAGCTTTCTTGTTGGTCATAAGTCATCCTGGAATCTTGGTAAGATACATACTCTGGTCCAGAATCTGGATGTAGACCTGAGAGTCTACGTTTCTAACAAGATTCAGGTGATGCTAAGGCTGCTGGCCCATCCACAGACGCACTTTGAGCTGCAATTTGGAGGCACTTGAGTTCTTTTCAGTACTACAATTCTAGGCTTCACTAACAGAAAGAGATTCTTGGTTTACTTGGTGAAGAGATACTTTGGGCTTAATTTTTCCAAGTATCCATCTGTTTCAATATCTGAATTATCCACACATCCAGAATCGGGACCCTCAAATAATTTACTTACCACCTGAACATAATAAGGAAGGTAATAGTATGTTCTCAGATTTCTCCAGGCAGAAATAGCCAACAGAACTTGGGTAGTGCTGAGGAATGAAAATGCCAGTTGAGTGCATGTGCGGGGGTGGGGGGTGGGGTGGGGGGGGACCTTGTGCCGTCTCATACACTGGGTAGAAAAGACCTGCAACCACGGAGTGTGTCTGCAGTGACCTATCCAAACTACATATGAGCCACTTCTGATTTGCTGAAAGTTTCAGAAGCTGTGACCAGGTTTTGGTATGTTTTCTAATCTATGGTAATTTGATTAATATGTGCAAGAGGGTGTGGGGGTATGAAGGTGTCTGTGTATGAGCTGGAAGATAATTTAAGGTTGTAGGAATAAGTGTTGTAAGGCAAATATAATGGGCTAAAGATAATCGCGACTTTTCAGATTTCCACTTGGAAGGAGGTTAACAGAAGATGACGTTCTAGTACCAGACCTGCTATTAACAAACTGTAAAGTCTTAGAGAAGCCATGACCAGGGCTTCAGGTCTTCACTTACTGAGTTAGTGAGTTGGGTAGAATGACCTCTAGTGTTCTTCAAGGCAATAAATTCATAAAAAGAGCTTGGTTTAAAACCTAAACTTAGTAACCTTAAAAAAATTTTTTTTGATTTGTGATTCTGAAAATTGTTGGTGATAGGCACACAGAAGGAACCTCTTTTCTTTTGGCAATTGTCAGTATGATTTTCATTCCTATGTAGTTAATTTGTTTTTTATTCTCTGGCTTCTTTCATGATTTTCCCCTTGTTTTGGTATACTGATGTTTTACCACAGTGTATCTAAATATAGAATTTATTTCCCTTCATCCTAAGGGTAACCCTTGCTTGTATGTGGTGATGCATATTTTCCGTTAAGTTTCAGCACATTGTCATCCATTACATTCCCAAGTATTATTCCTTCCCTAGTCATTCTATTCCCTTCTGGTAAAATTCCTATTAAGTGTAAATAAGATCTTCTTGTTATGGCCTCAGTCTCTTAACTGATTTCATGTTTTCTGTCTCTTTGTCTTTCTCTGAAGCAATCTAGAAGATTGCCCAACATGTGTTTTCTGTTCAATTCTTTCTTCAGCTGTATCTCATCTGTTTTTAAACTCATCTATTGTTCTAATTTTTAAATTTAATTTCTAAAATTTCTATTTTGATTCTATTCCAGTTCACTCACATACCGTTTTCACCATTTTAAAGACACTTATGACACTAACAACAAATTATCTGAAAACGAAATAAAGAAAATGATCCTGTTTGCAATAACATCAAAAACAGTAAAATACTTAGGAATACATTCATCTAAAAAGGGGAAAGATCTCTACCATGAAAACTACAAAACACTGATGAAAGAAATTGAATAAGACACAAATAAATAGAAAGGTATTCTGCGTTCATGGATTGGAAGAATTAGTATTGTTCAAGTGTCCATCATGTTGCCCAAAGCCATGTATAGATTGAGTGTAATCCCTATCAAGAGTCCAAAGGTATTTTTACAGAGGTAGAAAAAAATTCTTTTTTTTGTTTTTTTTAGAGGGCGAACATATACACATGTACCCATGTATGGGGGGGCAGTGTGGAGAAGATAGAATGCTAATGGGTTCCACTCCCAGAACAGAGCTAACATGGGGCTTGATCTCACGACCTCAAGATCATGACCTGAGCTGAAATCAAGAGTGGAACACTTAACTGACTGAGCCACGCAGGTGCCCCAGAAAAAACAATTCTTTTTGTTGTTGTTGCTGTTGTTTGTAAACCCTGTAGTATATAATTATAAGAGATGAGGACTTGGTCTTTATAAAAATTGTAGCTGCAAAACACATCTAAGACAAACTATAATCCATCAGAGGTTTTCTCAGTGGCATACCTTCTCCTCTAGGGCATTAAAACAACTTTTTAGGGCACCTGGGTGGCACAGTTGGTTAAGTGACCAACTAACTCATGGTTTTCCACTTGAGTCATGATCTCAGAGTCGTTGAGATCCAGCCGTTTGTGGGGCTCTGTGCTCAGGGCAGAGTCTGCCTGAGATTCTCTCTTCCTCCTTTTGTTCTTCTCCCCATCTCTAAAATAAATAAATAAGTCTTTTAAAAAACTTTTTTAAAATTTTGAAATAACTACAGATTATAGAGAACTGTAACTGTAGTGCAGAGGTCCTATGTACCCTTCACCCAATGGTTATAGGCTTATGGAATTCTAGTATAATATCACAGCCAGGAAAATGACCTTGGTATAATGTGTATATATGATTCTACATCGCTTTATTATCTGTGTAGATTTGTGTAACCACCACAGCAACCAGTATGTGAGCTTTGGAGGATGGCTTTTTTACTCAGCCAGATGCCCTTGAGATCCATACCTCATTCATTTTATTGCTTACTAGTATCCCATGCAATGGATGTACAAGTTTGTTCAACCATTCAACACACTGACAGATATCCAAGTGATTTCTAATTTTAGGCTGTTGTAAGCAAAGGTGTTATGAACATTTGTATACAGGTTTTGGGGTGGACCTAAATTTTCATTACTCTGGGATAAATGCAGCTGCCCAGGGGTGTAACTGTTGGGTCATATGGCAGTTGAAACAATTCTAAAACTTATATAGAATCACAAAATACCCCAAATAGCCATACTAGTCCTGACAAAAAGAACAAAGCCAGAGGCATCATGCTTCTTACTTTTGAGCTATGTGATAAAGCTGCAGTAATCAAAACAGTATGGTACTAGCATAAAAGCAGGCAGCTAGGCCGGTGGAATAGAATCGAGAGCCCAGAAATAAATGCATATATACATGGTCAATTAATTTGTGACCGCAGGAATTTGAAGTAGGCTTTAAGAGTAGCTAAGATCAAGTAGTAAAAGGGAATATTTTCAACTTATTGCTTTGAAAACAGGATCTCAGAGCTCATGTATTGAGAAATTTTGAAACGCCTTTGTCTTTTTCCTCTTTGTTTTTACTTGTCATAGGGAGCTGCACAATGCAGAACAATGAGAAGAACAGACAGTAATGATCTAGACTGAGAAGAGCTTAAGTGAATAGCCTAGGAACTCTGAGCCTCAGGATTGATGTTTAGAGAATAGGCATAAGGAGCCCTATCTCATAACCAGCAGGGAGAAACAAATGAGATAAAGGATGTGAAAGTGCCCTACAAAGAATGGCTAGCTGCCCCATTTTAACTTGAGTTACTATGAGCAACTGTTGTCAATCAAAATGGCAACATTAATTGCAGCTGATGAAAACATTAAAAGACCCCTGTCCCAATGTTCCATTGCAGATTAATGTAGTAACACTCAACTAGTTCACCTACAAACCATGCAGAATTACTTCTCATTTCTAGATCTGCGGTGTTTATTCCTGGTGCATTCATTTACCAGCCTTTCCCAATGTCTCTTCCCCCTGCCTGGAATAACCTTTCCCTCCTTTTTTTCCTTTCTGCTTGGCAAGCTCTTCCTTTTTCTTCTAAGGCTCAGGTCCAGCACAATGTCTCCTATGAAAAGTCTCCCAGGCAAAATGAGTTACTCACTTTTCTGGGAGTACTGTAGCATTTGAACAGACCTCTTCTCCTTACACTGTGAGCTATCTCAAAGCATGGCTACAGTTTATTTATCTTTCTTTGCATCTTCCCATAGTGCCAGTCAACAGTGACTGGCTTCTAGCAGATGCTCATAAATGTTAGCTGCATGTATGAATGAATCCCCTAACCAAGGCTTGCAGACATCTGGTTCCTCAACATCTGCTGTACGGTGAAAACAAAAATGAGTCCCGAGAATAGCTCTTGACAGCAGAGCTGTTTTTTTATACTCTTTCATTGGAAGCTCCCACTTTTTTGTTGTTATAGCTGGTAAATCCACATTGGAGCAATTATCCCCAATTGAATGACTACAAGAAGACAGTTTATAGTCTTTAGAAACCACAAGGAGAAAGCTAGTGATCTGAGAAAATACTGCCCAGACAGAATGTAGACTGTATGATATTTAGTTACCCTAAAGAGACATTCACAGTGAAATTAAATTTAAATCTAAGAGAAACAGCTTCTTTGGGAAGAGTAGGAGGATTTCACATTTTTATGGAGAAATGAGGAAGTCAGCTTTTTCTTTTGCTCTCATATCATAACTGGAAAAACATTTCATAAACCAAAAGGTCCCAACCATTTGTCAGAGCCTAAAAAAAAGTCAACTAAAAATACCGAGTGTTCAATTGACACTTTGATCTGCTAATGCTCTGAGGTTTTAATCTTCTTTTTTTTTATTATTATGTTTTAGGAAGCTACTTCTGTGACTGTATTGATTTACTTGCTTAATTCAATAAGTATGTATCAATTACATTCTACGTGCTGAGTGGTGTGCTGGAATCAGTAGACCTGTGCATGGTCAGAAAGAGTTGAGATTTTAAAAAGAACAGGATCTGTTGCTATTTCCTTAGAATTCCTAGGGCTCTCTAACACGTCCTCACTTTCCTACTTGAAAAATGGTGGGGGGAGCTGAAGGATTACCCAGACAAGCATTGTAAATAAATTTGAGGGAGCAGTAGGTTCCTTGGGAAGCTGTTAGGGAAGTGGCATGCTATTTCATTAAAGACAGAATGAAAAGTTACTTCCCTCTGATTTGAAAATATTGGTCACAGGGGTGTTTAATATTTCATTATGGAGTTTCAGCGTTTATTTGTTCAGTCTACTGTGGTCATATGTGGAGAGAAGGATACAGCAGAAAAGAAGGAATGGTTAAAAAAAATATGTTAGAGCTGATTCAGAGGCTAGAAAGATGAGCTAAGTTTGTCTTTTTTCCTTTGCTTTTAACAGTGGACATGGCAAATAGGCCATGAGCTTGAACTGAGTGAACTTGAATCTGAACTTGAGTGATGCCAGTGGTGGTTCCAGTCATGTTAGCACTTTTGGTCCTTGCTGTGTGCCAAGTCCTCGATGGGAATCAGAGGTGAAGAGGTCACAATTCCTGCTCATGAGTAGTGTGACATCTTCCAACATGAATAAAATGGGGATAGAAATTAAAGAAGGAGCTAAGGACCAAAAGAGAGGTATAAAATGCTCTTGGGGTATTGAAATAAGGAAATAACATAAGCCAGTAGGGGTCAGCCAGGAAAGGTACCATGGAGGTGGTGGCATTTGAAATGGATATTGTAAATTAGGTAATATTTTCAGTAGCGGAAAGGGAGCTGTATCACTTTAGTAGTTCTACTCTTAAACTTCACATCCCTACTGCCACCATAATTATAAACACTTTTTGGAGATCAGCTGCTAGTTAGTTTGGTTATATAGTATATGTTTGGGGGCTAGGGGTTTTTTAGGGGGTTGTTTGGGGCACGAAAGATATTTTTGGAGTTTACAGTTCCTGGCAGGAGAGTCTGGGCTTTAACATTCGTCGGGGGTGGGGGGGGGGTGGCAGGGTGGGAGCAGGGAATCTTTGGAGGTTTGAGCAGAGCTCTACAATGATTGCACACGTGCTTCATTAATTATAACCTGGAAGCTTGGAGTAATGTAAACTCATTTTCAGTTGCAAAAGCAGATTATAGTGGAGAAACTATCACAGTTGTCCAGTTAAGATGTATGAAACCAGGGACTAAATAGCTCAGTCAAGTAAGCATCCAACTCTTGATTTCAGCTCAGGTCATGATCTCAGGGTTGTGAGATCAAGCTCTGTGTCAGGCTCTGTGCTAGGTGTGGTTGCCAGCTTAAGAGTCTCCTTCTCCCTCTGCCCCTCCCCTACCCGCTTGCACATGTTCTCTCTCTCTCAATTTCTCTTTACTAATAATAATAATAAAGATCTAATGAAACCATAGGATGAACAAAGTCAAGGGAGTCAAAGAGTTCTTAGACTGGACACAGAAAGATTATCCATAAAAGTAAAACTTGATAAGTTGGATCTCGTCAAAATTCAAAACTTTTGCTCCATAGAAGATCCTGTTAAGAGGATGAAAAGTCAAACTACAGGATGGGAGAAACATACTCACAAACCATATATATATATATATATATATATATAACAAAGGACCAGTATTTAGAATATAAGAGGAACTCGCAAAGCCTCACAGTTTAAAAAAATTAATTGGAAAATGGATAAAAACTCATGAACAGAAGAGGATTTGCAGATGCTAAATAAGCACATGAAAAATATTCACATCATTAGTCATCAGGAAAGTGCAAATTAAACCCACAATGGGATAACACTGCACAACTATAAAAATGTCTACAGCAAAAAATAGTGACAACACCAAATGTTGTCAAGGATGTGGGATCACTGGATCATTTGTCTGTTGGTGATGGGGATGTGAAATGGCACATTCACTCTGGAAAACAATTTGATAGTGTCTTACAAAATTGTATGTGTAATGACCATCTTTCTAAAAGTTTAGGAAAATGATAATCACATAAAAATGAACAATAGAAAAGTATTAAAGTCAAGTGCCATACAGAGAAAAAAGGGAGGAAGGGGCAAAATAACATCTCCACCAACAATTAAAGTGTGCTAAAACGATAAATGCCCCAAAATGTATCTCTAAGGTTAAATTAAAAAAAAAATCAGAGAAATTAAGAAAATTAAACAAGACATGCAAGAGTAGCATAAAGAATATTAGCAAACTCATAAATGAAATGTTAGAATTCAGGATTATACTTAGGAGTAAAAATGAATCATTAAAAATAAAAAATTTAAAAAATGAAGATTAAACTAGAAGCAACAAGAAATACATCAAATAAAGGAAAAAGATGGGAAAATATTTAAATGTAAAAGGAAATGTAAAAAAAGAGATAAAAAAGAGTCAAAGTTACAAATATCAATGATCAGCAAAGATGATCCAACACATATATAAGAGCCTGGGGAGAAGATAACAGAGCAAAGAAATAAATGAGAAAATTGTAATTGAGAAAATTTTTTTAAATGTTTTTTTTTAATTTTTTTTTACCAACATGAAAAAATTTGAAAATATCTATTAAAGGAATAACTTTATACCTGAAAATATTGAACTAGAATGGCTAGTGTAAGACATATTCTGGCAAAAATTACTGACCTTTGAAGAAAGAGAGAAAATCTTTTGGATATCTGGGCAACAACATTAGTATATTACCTACAAGTGACAGAAAATCAGTTTTTTTGACAGTAATGCTATTCCCTAGAAGAAAATGGATGAAGATACCAGAAATCCACAAAGAAAGAAAATGTGAGCTGGGAATTCTATATCCAGAAAAAATGACCTTCAAAAATGTAAGAGACAAAGACAACTATTGCCATGCAAGAGTTCAGGAAATATTGTTCCTATGAATCTTCTTGAGGAATCTACTGAACAACTTGTTTCCCTGAGCCCTTCTTAAGATTCTATTAGAGAATAACTTTGGACAACCAATTTGAAAATATCTTAATGCTTGGCCCCTTTCAACCTGAATCAATCAATCCATTTTCAGTTCTTACTCTAGCAAGTGAGAGCCTAGGATCTAATCTTCAAGTACAAAATTCTCCAGAGGAGGAGAAGCTGCAGTGTCTCATTTATTACTATTTTGTCCTATCTCATAGGAAAGTTAATACAATCAGCATTGATGCCAAATTTTATATCAGATTTTTCAGAGTTTCATAATCCTGTCCTTTTTCCTTTACACCCCTTTTCTGTGGTTAAAGTTGTTAGAAATAATAAATGCACAGTTATCTATATACTTTATCTACAGAGGTGTTGTTTATACAATCATTGTTTAGCTTTCTATTTCTAGAAAACACACTCCTTAGGTAGGCTAACTTTGTATTTCTAGGCAGGAAAATACTAAAAGGGTCACTTAACCAAGAATTGGCATTAATGCCATATTATTAAGTGGCATACATGCCACGAGTACTCTTCTTTCCAGGACTTTATATATAAAAATCTAGTTTAGAACCTCTGTTCTAGGGGTGCCTGGGTGACTCAGTGGTTGAGTGTCTGCCTTTGACTCAGGTCATGATCTGGGGTCCTGGGATTGAGTCTCACATCAGGCTCCTTGCAATGAGCCTGCTTCTCCCTCTGTCTATGTCTCTGCCTCTCTCTGTGTGTCTCTCATGAATAAATTTTTAAAAAATCTTTAGAACCTTTGTTTTAGACCGTGCATGGTATCTAATATTCTTGGTCAACTGACATTGTAGCTTTCCGATGGAGATTGGACTTTTGCATTTGCAAGTGCTGAAAATGGGGGGGGTGGGGTGCCTGTGTGGAGAAATAGAGAAATATTGCTTCATAGAGGCAAGAGCAATTCTCTCGATCTTACCCCATGCCCTTTTCCATCTTTACCTGTATGCACTTGCAAAATGGGTAGAACTTGGATTTCATCATGTGCCTCTAGGAATCTTGTCAGATGAAGTTAGGTGGAAGATATAACAGGCATCCGGAGCACTGCCATCATGATTTTCTTTGAGAAACTTCTGGGAGAGCAAGTGGCTTTTTTTTTTTTCAGGGAGGAAGCCACAAGACTCTGGGCTCTTTTAAAGCTGCCTAAATTTTGTACACATGGACTTAATCCGTTTGTTACTTTGCTGCTACCAGCAGATCAGGCCTTGCCCTTTGACGAAGTAAGCAGATGTCCCTGAGGAAAGCAAAATTCAGAAGCAGAATGACAGTAAGTACACAGAAGCATCCAGCCTTCTGTACCACTGAAAAGATGAATGGAGATGTTTGTAAAGAGTCAGAATATTCTGCAAATATACTTCTTATTAATAGTAATAATAACTTGGTAGAAAGATAGATGCCTTGAACCTTAGTAAAATGTACATTGGATATGATCTCCACGTCACTCCTACTTGTCATCGTGTAGTTGTATTTCATGGTCTTGCATTTATATTGTTCCCAACAATTCTTTATTGTATTCCTTAATTTTTCTGATACAGATTCTTTAAATTTAAAAATGCACATTTATCAGTTGATAATACACCTTACCATAAGATAGGTGCACTTTAATACTGCTCACGTCAGTTAACAGAAGTCAACAAGAATGTTTGTTTTATGTACTAACATGGTCTAAGGATAGGAAAGGAAATTGGTACAAGTTATAAGATTAGCAAAGAGAAATAATGAGAAAACTTTCACTTCTGTGAATGATCTTAAAACTGAGAATTGAGATAATACTTGTATTGGATACACTTATTCTTAAATCAGTACTTTTGAATGAATAAGCTACCAGTTACTGTCTAATAAATGATAATTAAAAGGATGGTAATACCCACCAAGAATGAGACTGTGGTAAAATACGCTATTGATAGTAGGTGTCTTTTATTGGTTGCATGTATTTTCTGATTGTTAAAAATAAGTAGTCTCATAGAAAATTCAAACAAGGCAGAACCTTGTAAAGGGAAAAATAAAAATTATCCCTAATCTCTCCATGCAGAGGAAACAACATTGACAACAACAAATGATGACATTTTGATGTGTCTCTTTTTAAACAGCTTTCTATGAAGAAAATAAACACATTAAATTGCTACAATAACATATATGCTGTTTTGCAACCTGAACACAGGGCATCATGTTCCATTTTTTTTAAAAGGTTGAATTTATTTATTCATGAGAGACACAGAGAGAGAGGCAGAGACATAGGCAGAGGGAGAAGCAGGATCCCTGTGGGGAGCCTGATACGGGACTTGATTCCAGGACCCCAGGATCACGACCTGAGCCAAAGGCAGATGCTCAACCACTGAGCCACCCAGGTGTCCCCATCATGTTCCATTTAACCAACCATGTACATGGTAGATTTCACTTCTTTGCATCTTCTAGAGGTAGTAAACAACTCTAAGATGAATGTCCTTGACAGTACACTCATCCACACTAGAAAACGTACTTGCTGGAGGAAATGATTATAAGCAGAATGTCTAGCAAAGAATACCTAGACTTTACATTTTGAACCTATGGGCAAAATACTTACCAGAAACATAGAAATTTATGTTTCCAATAATTGCTATTCACCATTGTCTCAGACTCTTTCCAGTATTTGATATTGTTAATACCTATTTTTATTTATTTTTATTTTTATTTTTTTATTATTTATGATAGTCACACAGAGAGAGAGAGAGAGAGAGAGAGAGAGGCAGAGACACAGGCAGAGGGAGAAGCAGGCTCCATGCACCGGGAGCCTGATGTGGGATTCTATCCCGGGTCTCCAGGATCGCGCCCTGGGCCAAAGGCAGGCGCCAAACCGCTGCGCCACCCAGGGATACCTATTAGGATACCTAATACCTATTTTTAAAAGGTTGACACACAGAGATAAAAATTTAGACCTCATTGTTTGATTACACATTTCTTTGACTGTTACTTAATTATTCATATTCTTTTTGCTATTGGCATTTTTCTAGTTGTCAGTTACCTGCTGTTCTCTTTACTAACTTTTCAATGAGAATGCTTGCTTCTTCTTATTTTTTAAAGTTAATTGTATCTTGAGGATATTCAATCTTGTTGAGTATGTTAAAAATATTTTCCCAGCTTATTGTTACTTTTCAATTTTGTTTAAAGTATTCATTTATTTTGCCAAAGGAACATTTTAAAAAATTACATAGTTACCAGTACTCACTGGATTCCATGGCATGCTTAAAAAGATCTGTTCCAAAAAACAAACAAACAAACAAAAAACAAAACAAAACAAAAAACAAAAAAAAATCTGTTCCACATTTATTTATTTATATATTTATTTATTATTATTTTTTTTTGTTCCACCTATATTTAAACAGAGGGTAGGAGAGGATGAAGAAAAGAGGCTATATGGGCAGGCATTTTGCAATGTCTGAAAGTAGGAAAAAAAGAGCAATTCATTTTATACCCTAATCAAATCACAACTGAACAAACAAACAACAGCAAAACAAAAAATTCTGACCATATCTGGTTTAGGAGAATTGAACCAGATAAATCTTGAAACTTTTTATCTATTCTGGGATGGCATGCCGTCAATATGTGAAGAAATGCTTTCACCGATTCAGAAAGATCTGTTAAGTCCCAGGTACTGTGCTGCATTTAGATTCAGAGAAAAAAAGATAATGATTTTAAAAATAAAGTAAAATCACCCTTACCTGCAAAGAGTTCACAGACTGCAAGCTACTATAGAAGAGTAGCATCCCTCCCTCATCTTCCTTCAAAACTGTAAGAAAACAATTGGTAAATGTGGAAAATCCTGGTTTCTTGGGGGGAAAAAACACTTTTTGTGATTTAAAGAGAGCATATTGTGTAAAAAGGTCCCAAACTCCCTTCTTCTGCTGCCTCTCTGCAAGGAGACACTGATGCCTTAGAGACACTGACTGGGCTGTAAATAATTAAACCTGTATTCATGCTTTATGCCAGGAAAATGTTTTCAAAACATCTGCACTATTTAACCAGCCAAGATGTTTTGCAAAAAATATTTGTGAAAGCTTCCATCAGGAGGTATTCATTCATTTGAAGTAATGAGTGAAAATATTTGAAAATATTTGAAAATATTTGGCCATTTTTACTCTGTGTATGCGTGTGTTTTGAATGTGTGTGTGTATGAATGTGCCACATACTTGTGTAACAGTAGAATTTTATATATAATTATCTTTTAAAGTCAAAACACTATCTGTATTTGAATTTGTGAGGGAGAATGAAAGACATTAAGGATGGGAACTACGATCTACTTTATAATGAGAGAAATGCCAATAGTCTCTTATAATTTTAGTAGGATTTTAGAGATTATTTTACCTTTATTAGTCAAAAAACTTGGGAAGTAAAGATCACCATTTTCATTTTACATGATGAAATAATGTGCCCACGTGTGATTAGGTGATTGAAGTCCCTAAGTTAGTAAATATCAGAAATGAAAACAAAACCCCAAGTTTATTACTTTTGCCGCCACACTACAGCTGCTCTAGTGCTAAAGGCCTGTTTAATTTGTAGAAGGAGGAATAGCAAGTGACTTCTCAGTTATCTATGTGTGAACCTCATGAGAACCTAGCCACTCACTGCGGGCCCTGCTTGCAGAAACCAGGCTCTCTCTTTTTTGCACTTGTCTTGGTTTTTTAAGAGCAATAATGAGCTTTGAAGTCAAATTTAATCTTGGGTTTTAACTCTGGTTCTGCCACTTACCAGCTGTGTAAATTTGGGCAAAAACCCTCTGCCTCATTTTTACCTAAAAACATTGGCAGTGACAATACTCAGAATGAAGATTCTGTGAGATCTCTGGCACATAGTAGGTGCTCAAGAATCTTCCAGAGGAGTCTCGGTGTCCATCGAAAGATGAATGGATAAAGAAGATGTGGTCTATGTATACAATGGAATATTACTCAGCCATTAGAAACGACAAATACCCACCATTTGCTTCAACATGGATGGAACTGGAGGGTATTATGCTGAGTGAAATAAGTCAATTGGAGAAGGACAAACATTATATGGTCTCATTCATTTGGGGAATATAAAAAATAGTGAAAGGGAATAAAGGGGAAAGGAGATAAAATGAGTGGGAAATATCAGAAAGGGAGACAGAACATGAAAGACTCCTAACTCTGGGAAACGAACTAGGGGTGGTGGAAGGGGAGGAGGGCGGGGGGTGGGGGTGACAGGGTGACAGGCACTGAGGTGGGCACTTGACAGGATGAGCACTGGGTGTTATTCTATATGTTGGCGAATTGAACACCAATAAAAAATAAATTTATATAAAAAAAAATCTCCCAGAGGGACGTTCCCTGGATGGACGCTCCTGGGATTCCATCAAGGGATGCAAAATGATTTGGAGAATACAGGGTTTATAGGGAGTGGGGCCCTGGGCATAAAGGCAAGAGGCCATAACAGCTCTGTGCTAACCCACCTGCAAAGAATTGGTAAAGGGCCATAGTTAAACTCCTCTTTTATCTCAGGTCCTTAGATCCTCTTACATCTCAGGAGGCATTATATTAAGAAGAAAGACATGGAGAGCCTTGAAAACATGAGAGAATTGTAGGGATGATGTTGCTGAACCTTTTTACAATGCTCAAAAATGGATTTTCCTAATCCTTTTTTTTTCCTCCACCCTTTATAGCTGATGGCGTCTGTGTCTTTAAATGCTTACTCAACAGAGACACTGAATGCTGCCGGGTGGGGAAGGAATCCATCTTGATTACTCTGGGATACAACAGTGCTTTGTTGAAGTTTGAGTCTCATGCTGGTAAGTCTTGTGCCTGTCCTGACCCTTTCCTTGCCTTTCCTGAGGACAGTCTCCTGATTGGTTGACTCTGCTGTTACTGATTGGTTGGCTTTTGGCAGCATGTTTCCTGATGTGAGCTGCCATGGATAGAATGATCTGAAATTGGTGCTGGTGCTTACTTGATACCATGGCTAGAGAGCAACCAACCTTTTCCTAGATTAGGAGAATGTTTTTATTCTTGACCCCCCCCCCCCACTTTGATCCTCATTCATCCAGAGCTATAGGAGAGGCCACCAAGGATTGTCCCAGTCTTCATCAGTGTTGTTGGTTCTCCTTGAAGATGAGGTTGTTTGCAGAAATAATCATTTTTCAATTTGAGTATCATTCAGAATGATTCCATGTTGTTTTTGCCTTTGAATCATTGGTTGATCATTTTTAGATTCTAGATGACAAATGTCAAGCAAGCAGGGAGGTAAACTAAAGTATAATTGGAAGTGTTTTAGGAAGGAAGGAAAGGCACTCTGGAAGATACCAAGCCTGATAAAGAAAATTAAGGCTAACAGTGCCCTGGGTCTACCTTAGATGGTTGACGGTCATTTCTTTAAGTTGGACATAAATGGATCTTGTGTACTTACAGTGTTAATCCAGACAATGTAAAGTATTAGCGATGGTACATATTCTCCTCTGGTTAGCTAAAATATCCTAAGTGATTTCATTACCGATAACTATTTGGGATAAAGAAATTAACCTGGTTTCTTGTTTTGAAATTCTACTCACACAGGAGTCAGCCAGAGTGAGGAATTTGTTTAACACATGTCTGTCCATCCATCCATCCTCCATTCATCGGTCCATCTTATTTTTATGATGTATTTTGGAGTAAATTAGAATAACCAGCACATTTTGCTGTCATGTACTTCGAGCTGTGTATCATTAACTAGAATTCAAAATTTGTTTCTAATTTTTTTCTATCAAGTTAAAATTTTCATACATTGAAATGCACAAATCTCAAGAACACCATCATTCTTAAAAGTTACCTCATACCCTTGCCCTGTTACCCCCTATTCCTGTCCTTCCAGGGGCAATTGCTGCTCTGATTTTCTTCTAACCATGGATTAGACTTGCCTTTTCAAGAACTTCCTATAAATGGGATCATTCAGTGTCTACTTTCTTTAATAAGGTCACCGAGCATGTTTCGAGACATCCATATTGTTACTAGTATTAGTAGTTTGTTCACTTTTATTGCTAGGTAATAGTCACAATTTGTTTATCCATTCTCCTTTTGGTAGACATTCAGACTGTCTCCAGGTCTTGGCTATCGTGAGTAAGCTTGCTGTAAATATTCTCGTGCCAATCATTTTGCATACACATTTTTTTATTTCTTTTATATCAATATCTGTGGGTAAAATTGCTTGCTCATAGCATAAATGCATACTTAGTTCTATAATAAATAACCAGATTTTTTTTTCTAAAGCAGTTGTACCATTGTATACTCCCACGAATGAAGAATGAGAGTTGTCCCTAATCTTTGCCAACATTTGGTCTTTCAGTCTATTGAATTTTTTCCCATTTTGAAAATAAATAAATAAATAAAAATAAAACTTTCCCCATTTTGGTAGATGTGTAGTTTGAATCTCACTGTGGTTTTAATTTACATTTTTCTGATGCTCAATGATATTAAGCACATACTTTTTCATGGGCTTATGAATTTAAATCATTTACTTGTTACCGATTGGTTGTTCATCTATGGAGTTGTTTGTATCCAGGATACCAAGCAAGTGTCAGGCACGTAATTTATGCATGTTATCTCCTAGCTTGGAACTTGCTTTACTCCTTTGGAGAATGATGTCTTCTGCTGAAAAGAAGTGTTAAAATTTGGTGAAGTCAAGGTTGTCATCTTTTTCCTTACTACCTTCTATATCCTAAGAACCTTTCAGATAGTGAATGATTTCTCCTGTGATTCCTTCTAGAAGTTTTAAAGTGTTACCTTTTGAATTTTTTATTTAAAATGTATTATTATTTATAAATTATAATAAATAAATTTATTTTATTTAAAATTTAGTATTATCTTGTAATCTCTCTTAATTACTATTTATATGGTGTGAGGTATGGACCAAGGATTACTTTTAGACCATACAGATACCCGTTTATTCTAGCACTGTGTGTTTAAAAGATATTTGCAAGTCAGATGACTGGTTTATCTCTTTTTTACTTTGTTCATGTGTTTTGTTTCTTAAATTTCACAAATGAGTGAAATCATATGGTATTTGTTTTGAATGACTTATCTCTCTTGGTATTATACCCTCTAGATCTATCAATATTGTTGCAAATAACAACTTAATTTTTTATGGATGAGTAATAGTCTATTATATATATATATATATACATATATGTGTGTGTGTATTTGCATGTGTGTGTATACACACACATCTTCTTTATCCATTTATCTATTAATAGACACTTGGGCTACTTCCATAATTTGGCTATTATGAATAATGCTGCAATAAACATAGAGGTGCCCATATCTTTTCAAATTAATGTTTTCATATTCTTTGGGTAAATACCCAGTAGCAAAATTACTGGATCATCTGGTAATTCTATTTTTAATTTTTTGAGGAATGTCCATACTAGTTCCCACAGTGGCTGAAGCAGTTTGAATTTCTACCAACAGTGCACCAGGATTTCTTTTTCTCTACATCCTCACCAACACTTGTTGTTTCTTGTGTTTTTTGTTTTAGCCATTCTGAAGGGTGTGAGGTGATAACCACATTGTGATTTTGATTTGCATTTCCCTGATGACAAGTGGTGCTGAGCATCTTTTTGTGTGTCTGTTGCCATCTGTATGTCTAAATTGGAGAAATGTCTGTGTCTTCTGCCCACCTTTTATTTATTTTTTATTTTTAATTAATTAATTAATTAATTATAGATTTTATTTATTTATTCATGAGAGACAGAGAGAGAGTGAGACAGAGACATAGGCAGAGGGAAAAGCAGGCTCCAAGCAGGGAGCCCAATGTGGGACTTGATCTCGGGACTCCAGCATCACGCCCTGAGCTGAAGGCAGATGCGCAACCACTGAACCACCCAGGCGTCCCTATTTTTTAATTTTTAAAAAAGATTGACTCACTTTTGAGGGGGAATAGTGTATGAATTGGGGGCAAGGGAAAAGGGAGAGAATCTTCAAGCAGACTCTGCTAAGCAGAGAGCCCAACCCATGAGTACATCACCTGGGCTGAATCCAAGGAGTCAGAAGTTGAACTGACTAAGCTACCCAGGTGCCCCTTTCCCACATTTAATTGGATTATTTGTGTTCTGTGTGAGTTGTTGAAGTTCTTTATATATTTTGGATATTAAACTGTTATTGAATATGTCATCTGCAAATCTCTTCTCACATTCAGTACATTGACGTTTAGCTTTGCTGTTTGCTTCGCTATGCAGAAACTTTTTATTTTGAAGTAGTCCCAATACTTTATTTTTGCTTTTGTTTCCCTTGTCAAAGGAGGCATATCTCGAAAAATATTGCTACAGCTGATGTCAAAGAAATTACTGCCTGTGTTCTTTTCTAGCACTTTTATGGCGTCTGGTCTCACATTTAGGTCTTTAATCCACTTTGAATTTATTTTTGTGTGAAAGAAAGTGGTCCCGTTTCATTCTTCTATATGTGGCTGTCCAGTTTTCCCAACACCACATGTTGGGGAGACAGTCTTTTTCCCATTGGATATTTTTTCTTGCTTTGTTGAAGATGAATTGACTGTACAGTTGTGGGTTCATTTCTGCGTTTTCTATTCTTGCATCCATTTTTGTGTCTGTTTTGCACTAGTACCATACTGTTTTGATCACTACAGCTTTGTAATATAATTTGAAGTCTGGAATTGTGATGCTTCCTGCTTTGCTTTTCCTTTTTAAGGTTGCTTTGGCTATTTGGAGTCTTTTGTGGTTTCATAAAAATTTTAGGATTATTTGCTCTAGGTCTGTGAAAAATGCTATTAGTATTTTGGTAGGGATTGAATTAGATCTGTATATTGGTTTGGGTAATATGGACATTTTAACAATATTTGTTATTTTAATCCATGAGCATGCAATATCTTTCCATTTATTGGTGTCATCTTCAATTTCTTTCATTAGTGCTTTAAAGTTTTCAGAGTACAGGTCTTTCAGCTCCTTGGTTAAATTTATTCATAGGTATCTTATTTATATTATATTATATTATATTATATTATATTATATTATATTATATTATTCAATTTAATGCAATTTTACTTTTGCTCATATTTATTTATTTTTTAAATTTAATTTCAGTTTGCCAATATACAACATCAAATACTCATCACATCATGTGCCCTCCTTAGTGCCCATCACCCAGTTACCCCATCCTTCACCCACCTCCCCTTCAGCAACCCTCAATTGGTTTCCCAGAGTTAAAAGTCTTTCATGGTTTGTCTTCCTCTCTGATCTTTCCCCATTCAGTTTCCCCTCCTTCCCTTATGGTCCCTTGCAGAGTCTTTTATTATTTTTTGGTGCAATTATAAATGGGATTGTTTTCTTAATTTCTGTTTTTGATACTTTGTTATTGGTATACAGAAATGCAGTAGATTTCTGTATTATATTAATTTTGTATCCTGTGACCATAACAAATTCATGTATCAGTTCTAATAGATTTTTAGTGTGGTCTTTAGGATTTTCTATGTAGAGTATCATGTCACTTGCAAATTATGGAAGTTTTACTAACCAATTTGGATGCCTTTAATTCCTTTTTCTTGTCTGATTGCTGTGGCTAGGAATTCTAGTACTATGTTGAAAAAAAGTGGTGAGAGTTGACATGCTTGCTTGTTCCTGACCTTTGGGAATAAACTCTCAGTTTTTTTCATTAAGGACAATCTTTACCTGTGGGTTTTTCAAATCTGGCCCTTATCATGTTGAGATATGTTCCCTCTAAACCTATTTTGTCGATGGTCTTTATCATGAATGGGCATTATACATTGCCAAATACATTCTCTGCATCTTTTGAAATGATCATATGGCTTTTATTCTTTCTCTTGTTGATGTGATGTATCATGTTGATTGATAGGCAAATACTGAACCACCCTTGCATCCCAGGAATAAATCACACATGATTGTGGTAAATTATTTTTTTAATGTATTGTTGGATTCGGTTTGTTAATATTTCATTGAGGATTTTTGCATCTGTGTTCATCAGAAGTATTGGGCTTTTTAAATGTTGTCTTTGTCTGGTTTGGGTACAGCATAAATGTTGGCCTTATAAAGTGAGTTAAAAGCTTTCCTTCCTCTTCTATTTTTTTGTAATAGTTTGAGAAAAATCAGTATTAATTCTTCTTTAGATGTTTGGTAGAATTTACCTATGAAGCTTTCTGGTCCTGGACTTTTGTTTGTTTTGTTTGATTACTGTTTCAATTTCATTGCTGGTAATTGGTATGTTCAAATTTTCTATTTCTTCCTTATTCAGTTTTGGGAGGTTGTATATTTCTAGGAATGTATCCACTTCTAGGTTGTTCAGTTTGTTGGCATATAATTTTTCATAGTATTTTCTTATAATCCTTTGTATTTCTGTGGTGTTTGTTATTTCTTATCTTTAATTCTGATTTCATTTCAGTCCTCTCTCATTTGATGAGTCTGACTAAAGGTTTATCAATTTTGTTGATCTTTTGAAAGAACTAGCTCCTGGTTTCATTGATTTCTGATTGGGTTTTTTTTTTTTTTTAGTTTATATTTCAATTATTTCTGCTCTAATTTTATTATTTCCTTACTTCTACTGGTTTTGGATTTTGTTTGTCCTTTTTCTAGCTCCTATCAGTGTAAGGTTAAATTGTTTAATTGAAATGTTTCTTACTTCTTGAGGTAGGTTTGTATTACTATAAACTTTCCTCTTAAAACAGCATTTGTTGCATCCCAAAGATTTTGGGTGGCTGTGTTTTCATTTTTCATTTGTCTCCATGTAATTTTTTATTTCCTCTTTAATTTCTTGGTTGATCCATTCACTGTGTAATAGCACATTATTTAACCTCCATGTATTTGTATTCTTTCCAGATTTTTCTTGTGGTTGATTTCTAGTTTCATAGCATTGTGGCCAGAAAGATGTATGGTATGACTTCAGTATTTTTGAATTTGTTGAGACTTGTTTTGTGGTTTAATATGTGTACTCTTCTAGAGAATATTCCATGTACACTTGACAGAATGTGTATTTTGCTGTTTTAGGATGGAATGTTCTGAATATATCTGGTAAATCCATCTGGTCCAATATGTCACTAAAAGCCATAGTTTCCTTGTTGATTTTCTTTTTGGATGATCCAGCCGTTAATGTAAGTGGGGTGTTAAAGTCTGCTACTATAACTGTAATACTATCTATTACTTCCTTTATGTCTGTTATTAGCTATTTTATGTATTTGGGTGCTTCCATGCTGTGTGCCTAAGTGTTTACAATTGTTATATCTTGTTGGATTATTATGTTTATGATTACATAGTGTTTTTCTTCATCTATTGTTATAGCCTTTGTTTTAAAGTCTATTTTGTCTGATGTAAGTATTGCTACCCAGGCTTTCTTTTCACTTCTATGTGCATGATAAATTATTTTCTATTCCTTCACTTTCAATCTGCACGTGCCTTTAGGTCTGAAATGAGCTTTTGTAGGCATCATATACATGGGCCTTACTTTTTTATCTGTTCAGTCACACCATGTCTTTTGATTGAAATGTTTAGTCCATTTATATTCAAATTAATTATTGATAGGTATGTACTTATTGCCATTTGGTTACTTGTCTTATGGTTGTTTTTGTAGTTCTCTGTTCCTTTCTTCTCCTGCTTTCTTCTCTCCTGGTTTGCTGGTTTTCTTTAGTGATATACTGGAATTCCTTTATCTTTAGTTTTTATATATCACCGGTTTTTGGATTGTGGTTTCCATTAGGTTTATATATGACATCTTAGGCATGTAGCAGTCTGTATTAAGCTGAAGGTTGCTTAAGTTTAATACTTATTCTAAAAGCACTAAATTTTTACTCTTCTTACTCCCACATTTTAGGTATATGGTGTCACAGTTTATTTACATCTTTTTATTTTTTTGAATCCCTTGATTTATTTAACAGATATAATTAATTTTATTGCTTTTATGCTTCATATTTTACTCCTGCTTATGGTCTTTCCTTTCCACTTAGAGGAGTTTAACATTTCTTTTTTTTTAAAGAACTTTATTTATTTATTCATGAGAGACACACACACACACATAGGCAGAGACATAGACAGAGGAAGAAGCAGGCTCCATGCAGGGAGCCTGATGTGGGACTCAATCCCGGGACTACAGGATCACACCCTGAGCTGAAGGCAGACGCTCAACTGCTGAGCCACCCAGGCATCCCACCCTTTAACATTTCTTATAGGGCTGGTTTTGTGGTGATGAATTCCTTTAATGTTTGTTGTCTAGGAGGCTCTATATCATTCTATTCTGAATGGTAGTCTTGCTGGGTGGAGTATTCTTGGTTGTGGGTTTTTTCTTTCAGCACTTTGAATATATCATGCCACTTTCTTCTGGCCTGCAAAGTTTCTGCTGAAAAATCAGTTGATAGTATTATGGGGTTTCCCTTGTATGTAAATGTTTTCTTTTCTCTTGATGCTTTAAAAATTCTCTCTTTATCAGGACTTCTTGCCATTTTAATTGCTATGTGTCTTGGTGTGGACCTCCTTGGACTGATTTTGTTGGGGGTTCTCTATGCCTCCTAGATCTGGAGTTCAGTTTCCTTCCCCAGATTAGAGAAGTTTTTAGCTATTATTTCTTCAAATACATCTTCTGCGCCCTTTTCTCTTTCTTCTCCTTCTGGGATCCCTATCATGCAAATGTTACTATGCTTGATGGAGTTGCTGAATTCCCTTAACCTATTTTCACTTTTTTCTCTCTCTCTTCTTGATTGTTTTCCATTACTCTGTCCTCCAGGTCACTGATCTATTCTTCATACTCTAGTCTATTATTTATTTCTTCTAGTGTATTTTTAGTTTTTGTTATTGAGTTCTTCATTTCTGTTTGGTTCCTTTTTATGGTTTTTTTAAAAATCTCTTTGTTAACAGTCGCACTGAGGTCATGTACTCTTTTCTCAAGCCCAGGGAGTATCTTTCTGACCATGTCTTTAAATTCTCTATCAGACATATTACTTATCTCTGTTTCATTTAGGTCTCTTGCTGTGATGTTTGTCCTGTTGTTTCATTGGAGATATATTCCTCTGTCACCTCATTTGTCTAACTCTCCGTGTCTGTTTCTGTGTATTAGGAAAGTCAATTATGTGTCTAGCTCTTGGAAGTAGTGTCCTTATGAAGAAGAGGTCCTATAGTGCTCTGCAGTGCAGTGCCCCCCCTTCACCACACCCTGGCATTTTAGGGATGTCTTGTATGTGTGTTACAGGTACCCAGCTGTTGTGGCTGAGCCACTTTTTCCTTCATTCCAATTGTGTGCAGTGGCTTTCTTTGCCTGTTGTGGGCAGAGTTTCATCTCTGTGATGTTAGTGAGCCAGTATGGGGCCACCTTGGTCTTGAGCTGAGTCAGATCAAGTGTTTGCCAGAGATGAAATAGCACTGAACTACAGAGGCACTTTCCCTTTGTTATCCCTGAGAAGATCCCATTGATAGGTGGGACTTGTAGTCAGATCTGGTGTCTGCCCCCAGCCCAGTGCTGGGGCCCAAGCTGGAATGGTGTGTGTGGTTATCTTCCCTTCTCCCTAGATCAGGAGTCAGTTTGGAGTGGTGCTAGCCCCTGTTAGGGCTGCTTGCACACTGCAACATTTGTGGCACTGCTTTGAATGGACTCCTACTAAGGGCATGTTGGAGGGAGCAAGTCTTTTGTAGAATGTGAGGGTGCAGCTTGTGTATGCTGTGGGAGAAGGCTGAGTCAGAGAGAGAAGTTCCATAGGAGAGCACAGAGGTAGGGTGCATGGTGTTAGCAAGTGTGTTAGCATGACAGGACATCAGCAGCCTCCCAGGAAAACTTCTGCTAAGGCCAGGTTGGAGGAGGAAGACCCCAAGAAGCCCGTGGGAGCAGGAGCACTGTTAGCAAGCTAGGTGGAGAGTATTCCCACTATGTTCATTCCTTCAGGTGTCCCTGTATCTAGGTTATGGAGCAGGAGAGGAAAGTGGCACCTACCAGTTCCTTTGTTCTTGGAGAGTTCTCCCAAAGATTCCTGCCCCTTCAGCATAGGCCGTGAGATTAGCAAACAAATCTCCTTCCTATACACCGCAGGTGTCTTACAAACTGCTACTTCTGCACTGTATCTCAGCAGGGCTTTTTGTTGTGTTATCTCTTAAGGGAAGAGACTCACCTTCAGGTTCTCCCAGAGCTGAACATGCTGATTTTTAAAGTTCCAGGTGTTAATCCCCACTGATTGTAAGAACTTGAGAAATTAAACCCCTCTGATTTTCAGAGCCAAGTGTTATGGGGGTACATCTTCCCTATCTAGGTCTCTTGTGCCTAGGGTGCTGGCTATGATAGTCTGTTTTTCTCCTCTCTCCATGCCTACAGTGTCCATCTCTCCTGCACAAAGTCCTAAGGGTCAGTTTGGTTCCTAACCATGTCTCCACCTTTCCTCTTCAGTGTGGTCTCTTCTTTACATTTAGCTGTGGAGAGTCTGTTCTGCCAGACTTCAAGTCATTTTCTGGGTTATTTACACTGATGTGGGTTTTACCTAGTTATGTCCATGCAACAAGGTAAACAAAGGATCATCTACTCTACCATCTTCCTGGATGTCTTTAATCAATTTTTAGTATTAATGTTGGATACCACAACCTTTTGTATTCATTTGCCAGTTCTAATAGTTATATTTCAGATTCCTTAGAATTGTTTCTTTTTTAAAAAAGATTTTATTCATTCATTCATGAGAGACACACAGAGAAGCAGAGACATAGGCTGAGAGAGAAGCAGGCTCCTCAAGGTGAGCCCGATGTGGGACTCAATCCCAGGACTCTGGGACCATGCCCTGAGCCGAAGGCAGATGCTTGACCACTGAGCCACCCAGGTGTCTCCTTAGAATTGTTTCTTTAAATAATCTGTCACTTGCACACAGAGATAGCTTTACCTATTTTCTGATCTTTGCACTTTTTATGTTTTTTTCTTGAGTTTTTGAAATTCTTATGACTTCCAATACAATGTTGAATGCACCTAGGAAAGCGGTTATCCGT
Organism: Nyctereutes procyonoides; assembly: GCF_905146905.1. Taxonomy (NCBI): domain Eukaryota; kingdom Metazoa; phylum Chordata; class Mammalia; order Carnivora; family Canidae; genus Nyctereutes; species Nyctereutes procyonoides. The sequence continues at coordinate 58,115,618 of NW_026575146.1, read as the reverse complement.
GACATTCTCCTAATTGTAGGGGAAAGTCCAGTTGTCACCATTAAGTATAATGTTTGTGGTGTATCTTTTGTGGCTGCTACTTATCATATTGAGGCAGTTTACTTCTCGCTGGAAATTTTTATCATAATTAGCCATAGATTTTGTCCAATATTTTTCTGAATCTATTGAGATTGTCATATTCTATAAACTTAGTGAATTACCTAGAATGAAATTATATACAACTGTTATTATTTCATAATTAAATTTTTGATAGAATTTACCTGTGAAGCCACTGAGGCTTACAGTTTTATTAATGGACATAAAATTTCTGTAATAGATAGAAGACTCTTCAGGTTTTCTTCCTTTTTTAAAATATTTTATTTATTTATTCATAAGAGACACACAGAGAGAGGCAGAGACGTAGGCAGAGGGAGAAGTAGGTTCTCTGTGGGGAGCCCGATGTGGGACTTGATCCCAGGACCTGAGCCAAAAGCAGACACTCAACCACTGAGCCACCCAGGTGTCCCTCTTGAGGTTTTCTTCTTGTGTCAGTTTGGCATTTTGTATTCTTTCATGGAATTGTTCCATTTCATCTAAGATGTTAGATTTACTATAAAAATTTCTTTGTACCTTACATGTTATCCTTTTAATTAATAATATTTATAATAATTTCTATTTTTTCCTGATTTTGATTATTAATGCCTTTTTTATCAGCCTTGCTAGAGGTTCATCAGTTTTATCAGTCTTTTCAATATGTCAGCTTTTAGTTGCATTATTTTCTCTATTTACTTATTTTCTATTTCATTGATTTCTGCTCTTTATAATTTTCTTTCCTCTTTATACTTTGAGTTTACTTGGATCTTTTGTTTTAACTTCCTATAGTGAAACTTTAAGTCATAAATTTTACCCTTATTCTTTTCTAATATAATTTCTTAAGGTCATTAACTGTTAACTATTATGGCTTTACCTATATAACCAAACTTTGATATGTTACATCTTCATTATCACTCAGTTCAAATACATTCTCATTTTTCTTCTGATTACTTCTTTAGTCCCCGAGATATTGAGAAGTATTTTAATTTTCACATACTTGGGAATTTTATAGATATCTCTGTCATTGAAGCTAGACATTCTAAATCTTGTGCTATGGAGTGTCTGGGTTCTATTGTCTGCCTTTAAGGAGTATTTAGATTTGTTCAGACAGGCAGATTAGTTCATTTTAGGTCAGCTTGATTCTTCTGAGATTCGTTTTTTAGCTTTGCCTTGGCTGGCATAGGGAAGTCTTTACTCGAGGTGTAGTTTAGACATGTAACTAAGGTGTGCCCAATCTTTGGTTTCTACTGTTATATCTCAAGTATTCAGCGAGGTCTCTCCACTCTGGCTGAACTAGAAACTCTCCTTACCCTGTGTTATCTCTGGAAATTTTTCAGCTTAGAACTTTCTCATACTTATTCTTTGCCCACTGTGGTTTTGACTATCTTGTGGAAAGCTACCCTACAAATGTTTTACTTAGCATTTGTTCAGCTAGAAACTCAAGGGGAGCCCTATGCAAATTGTTTTCAGTTCTTTCTTCATATAAGAACTTTGTCGTGAGTAATCTGCCTAGAAATTCCAGCAGCTCGTCTTCCTGCATGCCAATCTCTGTATCTTCAACTCAGCAAGACTACTCTGTTCTGTTTTACTTTCCATACCACGTCCTGCAGTGTGAATAGCGTCTCTAGACAGAAAACAAGGCTAATTGTAGCAGTGCCCTCATCTTCTTTCAGAGATCAGTTTTGCATTGCCTATTTGTTCTGCAGTGTCTGACAACACAATTTCAGATATTTTTCCAGTTTCTTGTTTCGTGGAAGAGAAAGTATGTACCAGTTAATCTGTCATGATTATGAGTAGAAGTGCTTCCTATTTCTTTCAAAAGGAAGAGATTCACACACTCTGAGAACACTTCAGATTTCTTGGGCAGTAGTAATGGGTATTCATGAAAAGCCAGAAGCAATCAACATTTTCATTACCTTGGTATACATTCTAGCTCATTCATACAGTTGTTGCACAACCCATAAATCAGAGCCTTCTATTCTGCAAGTCAAGCAAAACAAGTTTCAACTCATAAAATATTTGCAAACATTTGCTTCCTTTCAATGGTAGATCTGTCTTTTTGAGTTTGATATTTTGAGTTTGATGTGCAAATTACATATTTCCATGATCTTCATGTATCTTCCTGTGGTCTTCAAGGGTACTTCCAAAAGATTGGCCACAGACACAAAGAGTTATGGTTGCAGACTATATTACAAAGGCATCTGTTTCTGCCAAGAATGGGTAAGAGTAAGATTTTTATCTGACTTGTAAGCTAACAAGCTACTTGTTTCATGAATACTAACAGAAGACACAAGATTCTTGGCTTAGAGGTAAAGGCTTTATGATTCGAAGAATGAGTAGTAACCAGAGGGTCAGCATACTGTTGATTGTCTGAACTCCAGTACCCACAGGCAGATGCAGAGGATCGGACGGGTATCTGCACATGCAGTGGTATGCATTATTGGAGAGGAACACTAACCTTAGAGAAAACCCACTACTTTATAACAACTAGTAAGAAAGCTAGCTCTTTGTTCCAGAGGAAAATATTGCTTCAGACATCAGGGTTGCTTGGTGCATACCCAACCCTGAAAAATAGCATAGGCAAAGAGCAGTCAGTGCCTTGCATTCTTGGCCTACCTGGTAACACATGTATGCATCTCAACAAGAAAACCACAGAGGAATATCTCTTAACACTTTTTCTCTGTGAGGAGAGAAGATTTTCTCATTTATAAGAATGACCACATGGGAAATTTCATTCATAAGTCACATTAAATTGTACAAATGCATATGTGCACAATAGTTACAGGAAAAACAGGCACAGACAAGGCAATTTAGAATATATTCTACAGCTAAAACATTAATAGTACAGAATGTTCCACCGGCTAACTCTCTTAATGATTCAATTGAGACAGGCCTCTGGTCTTGGTAAACTGTACAGTTCGTTGTTTCAGTCATTCAAGATATCCCTGAAAGTGTAGACCAACAACACCAAATGAAGATAAACACCAACTTCTCAGTACTTTTTGTTCATTAGAGAAGACCAGACATCATTAGATAGAAATAATACACATAGGCTTGAGGCAGAAATAAAACCAGAAATCCAGATAGCAGTAAACCAAAAATAATTTAGAAACAGATTCAGTAAGTATACATTCACCACTGTAGCACAGTTAGACTCACCCTAGAAGCCAAGCAAGACAGGCCTGGACCTGCAAAGCTTATAAAGTGAATTTCTCAGGCAACACAGCTTGGAAGCTCTGGTCAATAAGTTTGTGTGGGCATCTTGGTGAGACCTGCATGTTAAAAGTCAAACAAGAAAGTCACTTAATAAACATTTTTTTGAATACTGAGTGGAATTTTATCTATGATAATAAAACATATATGGGGAGTCCTGCTTTCCCAATGATGGGCTCACAGGTAAAGAGAGAAGGCAATATTTGTAGGTCAAACTGCAGTTCTGATCAGATTACATCTGAGTCAGGTGTTTTTTGTTTTTGTTGTTATTTTTTACTTTATTTTGGACGTAGCTTTTGGAAACTGTTTATTTCCTATCAACCTTATTTCCATTTTCTGGCTGAGCAGCTTCAGACTACTCAGTGGTCATCGCTGCCATTCAGTGGCCTGACTGGTGGACACCATGGTCCAGTCCTCTGTGGCAGGCTGAGCCAGGTCACCTGTGCCTTCAGATCAGCATGCAACCTCTGGTTGAGTGGCAGGAAACCTGGGAGCTGGAGCAGTTCTTTAACTGTAAAATTCCTGCTTGGTCACAGCCTTTTCAGCAGCTACATACCCTTCCTTGAATATCCCTTCAGTATCTCCATAGAAGTGGAAACCAAGTATGACCACGGGTGTTCACAGAAGATAGTCCCAACTATGAGCAAGAAGTTCCAAGCCAACAGCCACAGTATCACACCTATTCAGTCAGCTCCCTTGTTGCCTGGGATGGCAGTGTCCCCATAGTATAGAGAAGAGTCCATGTCACACAGAGTGATGGTAGGCAGGTTAGCCTAAGGTATCTCTGTGGGAGGCTGGGTGGTCAGCCTTGGGATCATAACCACCAGAAGTCACTGCTCCTGGAAGACTCTCTGGATCTGTTTGGTGAAGATTCCAGGAATCATGTGGCCAGCAATGGGAGCAGCTCCAGTGACACAGCTCACTGGCCAGTATTCCTGGAGACCATGATACTGAAATCAGCTGTGGTTTTGATGGTAACAATGGCACAAACTGCCAGCAGAAGCTTCTCTCAGGCTCTCTTCAGATTTATGATGTTGGTGCCATCACTTATCCTTTTGTAGATGTGCTGTTCCATTTGAAAATCAAGGTTCGTGCCATGTGCTTGAGTTCTTGCTGTGAGGGGTTTGATGACATCCTTCTGCTTCATTTGCAGGGGGCTCTGGAAATGGTCAAAGTTTCCCTTGAAGTTACAGGGGGAGCCCCTCTCTGGATAGTGTGGAAAAGCTGTCAGCTTTAATAAATACAAATCATTTCTATCTTTGATAGTGAACATCAGGATGTAGCTTGTCTCAGTATGCGAATGTTTTAGAATTTTTTTGTAATTCATGGCTTTCAGGAATGCAACTCTTTAAGAAATGGAAAATCTTTCCGGCCTATGTAATGGGATATAACCAGGCTAAGAGCAAAATGTCCTTTTTACTTTTTATACTATAAACATTTGACCTATCATCTCGTCTCAGACACCATCCATTTGTGGGAGGCTTAAATCAGGTCATCTTACTGATGAGAAAACTGAGATTCAGAGAAGAAAATCACTTTCTTAAGATACTATGACTAATAATTATCTGACCAAGGATTCAAATCCAGAGCTTCCTGACTCCAAGGCCCACATACTCTTCCTACACTTATCACACATCCTCCCCAATGCATGTGTAGTTTTAAGAAAGAAAGAAGCTGGTGAATGAATAAAGAGCAATTGTGCCACAAGAAAGCTACATGGAAAGCCTTTCTTCCAACATCTTCATACTTTGAAAATCCAACGCTCGAGGAAACCATACTTGTAAACCCCACATGGAATATACATTTCTACAAGATCTGTGTTTCATGCAGGGTACTGTTCAGAGTTGGTACCAAAAGTCTGTTTAGGCCTGGGACCTTTATGTTTCAGAGACTCATAAAATTGAGGCTGCCTTCATTTTCTGGACAAGAACTTTTCTTTAAGTCTTTACATTGCAGTGGGTTGGAAATTCTGAGATTCCAATCGAAAAAGTCCCAAGAAATTGGGATGTATCTTACTCCCCATCATATCCAATGGCCAAATATTTTCCATGTACTACCTGTACTGCTTCCCGCTTCTGCCTGAAGGAAAGAATCTGAAATGGCTTATATAGTCATGATGCCCAGAACCAACCTGGCTCACTTAGTGTTCAGGGTGAATGATAGGAGTCTATTACCCTGATCCTATACTGAGGCCTCTGTACATATTTTCTAGTGACTTCTCTGATGGGCGGGGAGAGTCAGCTGACCTTTTTCATTACATTCTCTGAGACACGGATTTGGGGCTCAGTAATGAAATCCAGATTGAGTTTGCTTTTGCCTGATTTAGAATACAAATGATCCAGGTTCTCCTTAATCTGTTCACACCAGTCAAAAAAGCAAGAGGGAACATTTCTAAATAAGGAGCCCATACGTGGGACTGATTTTGATGCAAATTTTTCATCAGTTCGACGCATCACTTATATTTCAGGAATGCACACAAAGGCCATGGCCTACCATATTTAGAACACTGGCTATAGTCTGTTAATCTCCTTGGTTCTACAAGAAGGAAAGCTATTTGCTATTAGGAGTTTCAGACCTGCCTTGAGAATCTTCTCAAGGATGCCTCCTGTAACACCTTCCCATTTGGTGGTTTGTGGATCTGCTATCTGTGAATCCCTGTACCGAATGGATTGTAAATGCAGATGTTTACAGATTGATGGTCCTCCTTGCTTTGATCTAATAATAGTTTTCAAAAACCAGCGACAGTCCCTGGGGAGTTGATTGCTTGTCTGATTTTCCTGGCCCCTGAAACTGAACAGTCGATTTTCCCATGCTGGGTCTGTCATTGGAGGTTGTAGAGCAAAAGACTGGAGTCTACAGCTCCAGAAAGTAGTGGCAAGTGAGGGACAAGCTGACTGTGACTCACAGGGTCCCAGATGGCCCAGGTCCCAGGTGGCAGTGGGACCTTGATTGTCATTTGTCAGCCTGGGTGTTGACAGTAAGCTGTCTGCTGGTGTCACTGCCCATCAGACACAATTGCTGAATTTTTGAGATGTGCTCTGTTTCTCTGGAGTAAGAGGATATGGCATTTGAAATGCAAGGCTGCTATTTTATATTTAGAAGTGAGTGAAGAGCTGCCAATTATCTGTAACTTGAGTAAGAAAGAAAATCCAACTTTATTGTGGAGCTGACCTGTATTGATAATTAGGTGGCACCCCTGGGGAAGAAATGATCAAATATTCAAATACGTCTGTGTGAGGAATATTTTTCCCCTTTCTCCTTTCTTTCTTCAGAATTGTGACTCCATGATCTCCCAGCCTGGTTTTGTCACATGTCAAATAATCTCCAGTAATCTCAAAGACCACTGTGAAATCCAGTACATTTAAATTCATTGCCTTTTAGAAGCAGTGGAGATATTTAGTGACAGATGTCAACAGAGAAAAAAATTTTAGTTAAACGGACTTAAGGTACTACCTGTGAAGCCGTGACTCTATTTGCACCAGATGGGTGCAAGCTTGACTTCCTGTTCATTCATGTATTCATTTGGCAAATATTTATTGAGAGTCTCTTCGGCACCAAGCACTTATTTATGTGCTGAAGATACAGTGCCATATAAATAGAAGTCCTTACAATTAAATGACTGACATTTGGAGAGAAGGACACAGCCAATAAATAAATGAACAGTTATAGGTAAGTTGTGTGTGGTCAGGGCTGAAAAGAAAAATAAGCCAGGGACAGAGGCAGAGAGAGAATGGGAACTAATTATATGTACCACCTGTATTTTGTGATTTGGGTAGGGGAGGCCTCCTGGATAAGTGACGTTTGAGTCGAGGTTTGAGGTGCAGGAGTGGAGGAGCCCTGTGGAGTCTGGACTAAAGGGGTTCCCGACCTGGAACAGAATCACACAGACCCTGAGGCGAGGTGTGCCTGAAGAATGGGACAGGAGGCTCAATGAAATCAGAGAGAAGGAGAGTGGTGAGATGAGAGAACAGAAGCCAGATCAGGTGAGGTCTGGGGGGGACCTTGGTCTCATTCCGAGGGAGAAGGAAAGCATCCGTGCACTTGAAGCAGGTGCTGGTTATTTTTAAGTGCCTTTTAAAGGGATGGATCTGTGCTTTCTTTCATTGTAATTCTCACGGAAGCCCTGTGAGGTTGGTGTATTGTTACTGTTTATTCCCATTTTTAAGCAAAGACCCAGAGGCTCAGAGACAGGAAGGAAATTGTCCAAGTGACAAAAAGAAGACCCAGGGCCTGTGATCTCGAAACAGCTTCTGAGATGTCCCTTGATTCTTCACTGGTTGACACTGAATCTAGTAAACTTATATTTTCAACTGGGATGCTTACACAAACATGGGAAAGCCAACTTGTATCAACATTTCATTAACTGGGAAAAAGAAAGTCACTGGTAGACCTTCTTCTAGGAGTTTATGAATCATGGGAAAGTTTCTCCATTCTTTTCTACTTGGAAAAAAAAAATCTCCAACTTAGAGGTTACAAAAACATGACAGGGAACTTCTGAATACCCTTTAAACAGATTCATTAATTTACTGTATTTTGTCACATTTGACTAATCTCTTTATGTGTGTATGTGTGTACATATGTAGTATCATTTTATTTCCAAGCCATTTGAGTACTTTAGGACTTTACTGTAAGTAGCATTACGGAAACCATGTCCTTCTACAAATACCCCATTAGGGAGCACTGAGGTCTCTCTGCCTCTTGTTGGTAGTAGGAATTTTGGTCACCAGGTCAAGATGTTTTCCAGTTTCTTTTTTTTTTTATTGTAAAATTCTATGCTTTCCCTGTTCATTGTGACTAATATGCAATCAGGGCAAAGGTACTTTGAAATCACACAAATAGAAAGGGAATATAAGGGAAGGGAGAAGAAATGTGTGGGAAATATCAGAAAGGGACACAGAACATAAAGACTCCTAACTCTGGGAAACAAACTAGGGGTGGTGGAGGGGGAGGAGGGCGGGGGGGGGGTGAATGGGTGACGGGCACTGAGGGGGACACTTGACGGGATGAGCACTGGGTGTTATTCTGTATGTTGGTAAATTGAACACCAATAAAAATTAATTTATTTAAAAAAAAAGAAATCACACAAATATCCTGCTCCTCATCAAAGAACCTAAATTTAGTACATATTGATTATCCATTGCTTTGGAAACACAGTTGATTTTTTGGTACATTAGTTTTCCATTCTGCAATCTTGCTTAAGTCATTTAGTTCTTGTAAGTTTCTTTTATAGATTCCTAGGATTTTCTATATAAATGATTATGTTATCTGCGATTAGAGACAGTTTTACTTTTTCCTTTCCTGTCTGTAGGCTTTTTATTTCTTCTTCTTGCTTACTGCACCAGTTAGGACCTGTAGGACAACATTGCATAGGAGAAGTGAGACTGGACATCCTTACCTTGTTCATGATCTCAAGGAAGACGAGAAGACATTCCATCTTCACCATTAGCTGTAGGGTTTTTTTGTCGACATCCTTTACCAGGTTGAGGAAAGTCCATTCTATTTCTAATTTGCTAACATTGTCCATCTTGAATTGGGTTTTATAAAATATATTTCTGAATATACAAAGCTGAAGTTATTTTTATTTTTAGATAATATGTGATTTTGATTTTCGAATGTTAGAATGAACTTGAATTTTTTAGTTAAACCGCATTGTCATGTAATCCTTTTTACAAATTAGATTTGTTAGAATTTCATAAATAGTTTTTGTGTTTATGTTCTTCAGGTATTGCTTTGTAGTTATGTTTGTTTGGTTCAGGTATCAGACTAATACCGGTCCTATAAGATTGGGACATGTTTCCTAAAGTAGTTTTGTGAACTCTTTGTATAGAATTTGGCATCATTTCTTCAAATATTTGTTAGAATTAACAACTGAAGCCAAATGGACCTTGAATTCTTTTTAGGAGAAGATTTTTAACTACAATGGTAATTTATTTAATACATAGAGATCTATTTAATATATATACTATCGACTGCTTATTGAGCTTTAATTGTTAATGTTATCCTTGGAATTTGTCCATTTCATTCAGATTGTTGAATTACTTGCCATTATGTTCTTCATAATACTCTTGGTATTAGTGTGATCTGCAGTATCCTTTCTCTCATTCTTATATAGGTGATAGATCTTTCTTTTCCCCCTTGATAGTCTAGCTGGAGACTTCTCAACTTTATTGATTCTTCCAGTGAAAGAAAGAGATTTTGATTTCACTCATTTTTCTCTATTTTGTTCATCTTCCATCTTTTTTAAAAAAGATTTATTTATTTATTTGAGATAGTGAAAGAGAATGCACACGTGAACAGGGAAGGGGCAGAGGGACAGGGAAAGAGAGAATCTCAAGCAGACTCTCCACCGAGTGCAGAGCTGGATCTGGGGCTCAATCCCACCATCCTGAGATCATGACCAGAGCCAAAATCAAGAGTCAGAAGCTCAACTGAATGAGCCACCCAGGTGCTCCCATTTCCCATCATATTGACTCTTGTCTTTATTTCTTTCTTCTGATTACTTTGATTCTCTGATTACTCTTCTCCCTCTAACATCTGAAGGTAGATCACTAATCTGAGTACTTTCTGTTTTTATAATAAACACAGTTTTTTTAGATTTTATTTATACTCATGAGACACGCAGAGAGGCAGAGACAGAGACAGAGGGAGAAACAAGCTCCCTCTGTGTAGCCTGATGCAGGACTCAGGACCTCGGGATCACAACCTGAGCCAAAGGCAGACACTCAATCACTGAGCCACCCACATGCCCCTCTAATACACATTTAATGCTATACTTTTCTTTCTTTACACACTGTTCTGCCTGCATCCCATACATTTTGATGTATTGTGTTTTTCTTGCCATACAGTTCAAAATAATGTGTATTGTTCTTTGGCCTATGGCAGGTTTGTTTGCTTGTTTTTGATTTGTGGATTATCTGGAAATATATTGTTAATTTCCAAACATTTGGAGATTTTCTATATATATTTCAATATGTTAGTTGAACTCTTTTGTGATCTGAGAACATGTTTTATATAATACCAGTGGTTTCAGATTTTCTGGAGTTTGTTTTATGGACCACAGCATGGTCCATCTTGATGAATGTTCCAAGTACATCTGGAAAGAGTCTGTGTTCTGTTATTGTCGGGTGGGATTTTCTGTCCATATCAATTCAATCTTATTGATCTTTAGTGATTCTGTCCTACCTGTCTATCAATTATTGAGAAAGGAGAGTTATAACTAGCAACTGTAATTGGATTTCTCTAGGTTATAGGTGTATATGCACCTTTGCTACGTGAAAGTTAATATTCTATTGACTTTATGTGATGTTATACTTCAGATAATGACTCATGAAAGCAAAAAGTAAAGACTCCAAGCCTCTAGCAGATGTTTTTTCATTTTTTTCTTTTATGAGGAAAACTCAAATTCACTTGAGCCCAGCTGGAGCCTGGCTGCTCCTTGCCTCCTCACTCTCAGGATTTATTATAGTAAAGTATTCTCTGGTCCCTGTTTCCTGCTGAACATGTGCACAAAATATCTGCATACTACTAAAATATTTATGGGTGAAATGGCATTATGTTTGGGATTTGCTTTAAAATGTCCAGCCAAGGAAAACACAAAATGCATGACAGTAGAAATGAATGAAGATTGACAAAACCTTAGCTTTGAATCTCGATGTTGGAAATCTTTATATTAATCTATGTACTTCATGTGGATTTAAAAATCAGAATAAAAATTAAAGAATCATACATGGAGAAGTCCATAAAATATTATTTGGGCATCAAGAGCAACAAACATTTCTATCAAGAGCTACAAAATGACACAGGAAACCAGTATCATTTACCCACAGGTAATTCCTGTGGTTGTCCCAAGTATATCGATCTAGAGTTTTGGAGCTGCATTGAAATGCCCTCTTAAAATTACAAAAGCAATGGCAGGAATCTGAGTTGACTGAGCAGTAGACTTTAGAATCTTTAATATGGGGATCCCTGGGTGGCGCAGCGGTTTAGTGCCTGCCTTTGGCCCGGAGCACGATCCTGGAGACCCGGGATCGAGTCCCACGTCGGGCTCCCGGTGCATGGAGCCTGCTTCTCCCTAGGCCTGTGTCTCTGCCTGTGTGTGTGTGTGTGTGTGTGTGTGTGTGTGTGTGTGTGTGTGACTATCATAAATAAATAAAAATTTTAAAAAAAGGAATCTTTAATATGAATTTTATTGCATTTGGCCAATAGCTCTCTGCCTCTCAAAAGCAAAACGAGGTTGTATTTAATATAGGGTCTGTGTTCAGCATTGCTCTTTGCATGTTCACTTTCTTCTTCCAAGTACTTTCAGATGTTTTAGCTGTCTTGGAACTCTTGTCATGTAACAGATTGATACCAAAAAATGCTAAAATATTTTCTAAATATTTATATTTATTTATTCATAAAAATTGTTAATGCACTGTGCTAATTCACTGTGTTGGTGATGGTATGGGGAAGTAGGCATTGTCATACATTCCTGTGGAGTATAAATTATAACAGCCTATGTAGAGAGAAATCTGGCTCTGTATTTCAAATGGGCCTATCTTTGGCTCTCACTTCTAGTAATTTAACCTTACAAATATACTCATAAATAAGAGAAATGAAATTTCAGAAAATATTAACATCAGCTCACTGTGTGCAATAGCAAAATACTTGAAAGCAACAAAAATATCCATCATTGGCCATCTGTGATTTGGAATACTATGCAGCTGTTAAAGATCTCTGAATATTTATAAAAAGAACTTCTAGATTTACTGTTAAAAGTTTTTAAATGGGAGGTATTATTAATATCATCTATCATTCATTAAAAAATATTTATTTGGTGTTTGATACTCTCAGCCACTCAGGCAGTGCTGGGTGCTGGTGATATAAAATTTCCTTTCATTGATTTTCTGTATTTTAAGCACTTTGTTACCAGCTAAGTACTTCATCCTACCCTCCCACCTTCTCTTTGTAGGAGAAGACCCCTATGGTTCCCAGGTAAGGTGGTGATGTCCTCAAACTAATTTGGTTCTTGTCATCTTAGGATATTTTATTGTATCCTTTTGGGGTTGTGGACCATAAGGCAATATGCTATATTGAACCCATCTCAGGGAAAGAAGCTCTTTATAATGAAATTATTGATGAGACAGCATGTTGGGCTTTCCCACTTAAAGGACCATCAGATCTACTGGGATGTGTAGTCAGTAGCAGTCTCACATCAGAATGGAGTTAAAATCTGCTTCTGAGAGTTTGAAACTCAGAAGTCATTTCTCTACTGAAGTAATTTGCAGGAGGTGTTCAGACCAGTTTGCAAATTTCATGGTACAGCTGAAGCATGGTACTCAACCTCTTCATAAACAAGTAGTAGCATGGAGTATAACGTCCATATCCAGCAGCAAGAGTACATAACGTGAGTAGAGATTTCTCTGAGGAGAGAATCTAAGATGCTGAAACACCTCCAGTGGTTCACCCACTAATGAAACATTCCCCACAAGTCACAGTCATGGTAATGGTCTCTGCAGTCTGTACGTGGACATCAAACATCACACCTATGTGTGAACAAGGAGCAAAGTAGTGCTTCTAGAGGTCCCTAGAATGAAGATCTGGAGCAACACTTTGCCTACAAAGGGCTACAGTTCTTTGGCAATATCTCAGTGACCCCTTTACACTGTGCCAGGTTCAGAAGTTGGCTAACCCTCTTTTGTTTCTACCATCCACACGTGTAGATACTATCAGGGTTTAAGGATTCACTTAATATCAAACTAAAAGTCTTTTTTTTTTCTATTTTAATTGTCACGTGACTACTTAGACCAGTGAAACTATTGACATTTGACGGTGGGTAATTAATTCTTCTCTGTTGTGGAGGCTGTCTTGTCCACTGCGGGACATAGCATCCTAGCTTCTCTTCACTAGATGCTGACAGTACAGCCCCCTCCAGTTGGGACAATCAAACATCTCCAGACATTGCCTAGCATTTCTTGGGGGAGAAAAGTCACCCCTTGTTGAGAACCACTACTTGGAAACCTTTTGAAATTTCTGTGGGTTTGACTACTGGCAATAAAGAAGATTATGTTTAAACAAATAACTGCTTTCTGTCCTCTTCTCGCATTACTTATTTGACGAAGGACCAGAGTTTGTGAACTGTTGACCAGGCAGATGAGTTTACCAGATGAGTTCTATTTAGCATACAGGATGACTTTGTTTTTAAATCAAACTTGAAAGCATTTCCGCTGGGTCTCTACTCTCCATTCCGGGTTCTTAACTACCACTACTTTCTAAAGATGCACCCATGTGGTCTGCTTCACCTGTTTATGTAACCTGTCTGACCCATGAAGTATTTGAGTGTGCCATCCCTTCCTCTGGTAGGCCATGGAAGGAAAGGCTGAGACTAATGTTTGTGCTCACTAATGTTTCTGCTCACTGAGCACATTTCAGAGCCACTATAGTCCACATAACACCTTATGTAAACCAGGGGGAAGAAAGGTCCTTTCTTTTTTTTTTATTATTATAAATTAATTTTTATTGGTGTTCAATTTACCAACATACAGAATAACACCCAGTGCTCATCCCGTCAAGTGTCCCCCTCCGTGCCCGTCACCCATTCACCCTTTCTTAAGACTGTTTTTCTTTCATCTGCTGGAAAGTGATCATGATCACACCGATTTTGTTAGAATAAAAGACAATTTACTGTCATTGGCTAATGGATTGTAATAAATAAGTCTATGATGTTTTTGATAAATAATGTAGCTCCTGGGTTGTGCAGTGCACATCCTGTGCAACCATATATGGTGGTCTTGCATAATTAAGGTTTATATTTCATAGGAAAACCTGGAATTAAGCATTCCTGGGAATTTCATTAAATAATAAAATTTTATAGAGGGTGTTTGAAAGAGCAGAACAGATCACAGAGTGAAGGTGAGATCACTATTACATTTTCTGTGGCTGAAAGAAAATACTTTCTCTTTATAATAGGCAAGTGTTTCAACTCATACCCTGTCCTAGACCAGTCTTAGGAATGTGAGAGTAACTGTCAAGAAGGGTATAGTTGAGGGGGAAAAGGAAGTAAGAGCAAAGGAGACTCCTGAGTGGTGATATCAAGGAAGAAATAAGAGTTTCCATGGCGGCTAGAACCTTCTTGCCCGTGCAAAATTGATACTAGGAGATTGTTCTTTCTGGGTCTGAAAACTATTTCTCTTATTAGTGATTAATGTGATCTAGCCAGGGTTCTCAAGAGAGATGATCCCTCCCTCTTCACATTCTCAGTTTGATATTCATTTATTGCATTTTCTCTTTCTTTAGCCATAAACATAGAAGACATAAACATAAACATAGAAGATGTTTGTTTATACATGTTTCTGAGCACCTACTGTGAGCTTGCACTATTACAGCTCCCTCCCTGCTCTCATGGAGAGACCATTTTCCAAATGTAATTTCTGTCCAAGCAGCCACTTCACAGGACCCCTCTCAACTGAAGATAATTTTAGTTTGCTCAGATTCTACTTTAAAGTTTATTTCTCATTGTTACTATATCTGAGGTTGATATTATTAATACAGTTACCATAAGCATTTTGACTTATTTTCAGCATTTTTGTCTTGTATCCATTTCTAAATGGTTGTGGTTATTATTTACATATTATCTTGTACCCTGCAATTTTCATGTCTCACTCTGTCATCAGTATGTTTCCATGTTTGTTAGACTTTATAGGCATCATTGAAAATATATAACGTTCCACAGAGGAGTTCATATAAACTACTTAAGTGGTCCTCTATAGTGGGACTAAGTTATTCCTATTTTTTAAAATTATAAATAATAATTTTGCTGTTCTGATTGGTAGTAGCATCATTTTTCATATTATAAAAAAATAAATGTCTTTGGGCCTCTAGCTTTTGAATGGTTTTGTTCAGCTCATTCCCAGAAGTTGAACAAATGTTCCAGAGGATATGAATTTTTCTTGCTTGCTCTGATACTTTCCAAAACCCACATTCTGGTTAATGATGATTCCAGCAGTGTTTGTATTGTCCAGTGTATCATTTCTCTGAAACCTTAACAACATTGGACACTATAGGTTTTATTAATTCAGGCGTCCTAAAAAAAAAATAGTACATAAGGGGTGCCTGGCTGGCTCAGTCAGTAGAGCAGCTGACTCTTGATCTCGGGATCACAGGTTTGAGCCCCATGTTGGCCATAAAGATTACTTAATAGAAAAAAAATTAAATAGTACATCACTTCACTTTGCATTTCACAGCTTTCTGTTGATATGAAATTGAAGGGGGATTTTGTCAGAACCTCAGAATTTGATCTTGGGTTGCTGGGTGGCATCATATATATCTCTGCCATTGGAAGACCATCTACTAATGGGCAGTCCGGGTGGCTCAGCGGTTTAGCACCTGCCTTCGGCCCAGGGCGTGATCCTGGAGACCCAGGATCGAGTCCCACATCGGGCTCACTGCATGGAGCCTGCTTCTCCCTCTGCCTGTGTCTCTGCCTCTCTCTCTCTCATGAATAAATAAAAAATAAAATCTTAAAAAAAAAAAGGAAGACACGACTTGCAATGACCAATGATTGCAAGCAAGAGATGTGTTATTTCTTGCCGAAGGTTTTGTGTCTGAAGATTTTACCAGCCTGTGTAGGAATCGTCATTCCCTGTTTTTTGCACCCATAATCCTGGGCCCTTTCTCGCCTGGGTCCTTGAGTGGGAGTAACTTGAAGCAAAGCGCCTACAGTGCCCTGAGAGGGACATGTAGCATAAAGGACAATCGGATGTTTTCCCAAGCCACCGTGATTTGACAAGTGGGTGTGAAGAGGGGAACCTGGCCTGTCCTATCTGACTCAGCCCAAGAGGCCCATCACCTGCCTGCACCGCAGTGCCACTGTGCCAGGGTGCAGGGCCACTGAGGCGCCACAGAGCGCAGAGCAGATCTGGGAGTCAGGTGCTTTCCCAAATAAGGAAAGAGTTTGGTATTTATGTAGAATCCCTTCAATTCCAAGCAACAAAGTGGGTGACAACACTATGCCATCTGCCAGCTCAAATTATTTTTGTCATCTCAGATTAAAAATTGTTTTAATATTCAGCAGGGAAAATGACTTAATGCGGGTTGGCTTCAGGCAACTTTTTAAAAATTGCTTTGCCTTCACGACAGGCCCGTAAAAGCTAATAAAAAAAAAAAAAGCTAACATTTATTGATCGTTCATTATGCTTCAAGGACTGTGCCAACCAAATTCCTTTATTTCTCCTTGCAATGTGAAGAGGCGGGTGCTCTCCTTGTCCCTGGTTTGCAGATGAAGAAACTGAGGCTCAAGGTGATTGTCACTTGTCAAGGTCATTCACTGGTTAGGAACAGTATCCCAGGATTTGAACCAAGGTCCATGGGACTGCATGACAGCAGCCACGTTGTCTCTTCCCCCATTTTTCCCAAAGCCCCACATGGGACATATTCTGGTCATGCCAACCCCTGTCCTGTCCTCTCTTCCCCTCACCTTCTTTTGCCATATTGTGATCAGAGATGTTACCCTACGTATGAGTTCATTCAACTAATGCTTAGCAAACAGGCATCGTGCAGGCTCAAGACACAAAAATCAATGAAATGTGTTTGCTTCCCTCCAGAAGCTTAACTGCTGGAGCAGCCCCCACCAATAGAACTACAACATGAGCCAGAAAAGTGAGCCATGTATGTAATTTGTTAAAAAATATTTCTTCCATATTTTATTAGAAATACAGATAAGATAAAATTTACCAACTTCCCCATTTTTAAGCGTAGTTTGGTGGTATTAAGTACATTCATATTGTGCCACCATTACCCACATCTATCTCCAGAACTCTTTCCACTTTTGGAATTTTAGATGTTCTAGTACACACATTTTTAAAGCCAAAAGAAACAGGTAAAATTAACTTCAGTAATCAGTTTAACTAGGAAATCCAAAGTGTTATAATTTAAACATGAAACCAGTACAGAAAATTGTTAATGAGATATTTCACGTTCTTTTTCTTTTGTGCTGAGTTTTTTTTTTACAAACTCATAGATTTTACTTTATACTCACACACCCCATGTGAATTTGGACTGGCCACATGTGAAGAACTCTATTACCGCATGTGGCTCACACCTGTTGTATTACTCAGTGTTGGCCTAGAGGGAAGAATGAAGATAGAGACTGATTATTTCAACATAATGAGGAGAAAGATGGAATAGAATGTCCATGGAGCTGAAGTTGTTGGATTAGGTTTCTGGGAAATCTCCTTAGCAGGGTCTCTTTCAGAGAGGAAGGATGCCATATACCCATTGCTTCTTTCAGCTTCTTGCTGCCTGGAATGTAAACATGATTGTTGGAACTGCAGCAGTCACTTTGTGACTATGAAGCACCCTCCTAAACACATTATAGGAGGATACATGGTGCCTGCATATGTATGACTATGGAATTGCTGCACCAGCCCTGAAGTGCCTAATTCTGGGCTGCTTTTATGTGACAGACAAATAAATCACTGTCCCATTTATAATATTATTTACATTGTTTGTTTTGGTCATATGCAAATAAACCTAATTCTCCCTCATACAGGATACATAACCCATAAATGAACTGTATTAATTCAGTTCATTAGTTCATTTTACAAAGGAATTTGCCAAGGAACTGGAAAATTAAGTGACCTGATATGGATCATGCTAGAAGCAGTAGTGTCAGAGATAAAACTGAAGCTTGGGGATTCTGGCCCCAAAGCCTGTGCTTTGTTTTCCAAGGATGTGGTTTCTGCTACCTGCCCCCTCCTGTTGTTGCACATTTTCAGGGTAGCCCTGATGGAGAAGAGTGACAGACAGTTGGTGACATCCTGTATGGGGTAGCTCCTAAGAACTGGTGTGGTGACCGCTTTGTTCCAGCTCCTACTTGGGCAGGGGTATTTGCCTTAACCATCTGGCGGGAGACCCCTAAAACAATAGGGGCTTCCCTTCTCTTGAGCCCCTGCCTGGGGGCTGCTTTCTTGCCTTTAGTGAGGCCACTTCCAGCGGGTTCTCCTGGCTGTGCATAGAGAAGGCCCACTTGTCCTGCAAGTACGTGATTGTGCAGGCATCTGGCCTGCCACTCTGCCTTCCTGCTGTTTCCCTCCTGGCTCCGTCACTAGTCAATTAGCATCCCTAGCAGAGGGTGGTGATACTCAAATCTGTCAGTTCTGCAACTTGTTGGCATCTCCGCAGAGAGCTCAGCAGGAGAGGGGGGCTGCTGACTCAAGGCTAAATGTGATTTTCATATCATCTGCGGAGCTCAGTCATCCGTAAGACCTTTATTGCTTGCAAGGTGGCCGAATCAGTCAATGGTTTATTGAGCATCCTCATTGACCTTCAGGACGACCATTAGCAGCACCTCTCCTGCTCGTGGACAGATCTGAGCCAAACGCTTCGTACCCGCCTCACTGGTTCCAGGTGTGGCCAGGTTGTACGCATGGCCTTTGGACGCTGGTGCTTCCCAGCTGACCTGCTACTCAGCACTCTGATTTCTCTGACCTTTTGTGCCAATCTGCCTGCACAGCTGGGCACTGAAGCACGTCTGCTGCTTAGCTCTATATCTAGAGGTGGGGAGGGTGAACTTTTTCTATAAAGGGCCAGCCAGTAAATGGCATAGGTTTTGTCGGCCACGTGGCCTTTGTCACAGCCACTCCACTCTGGCATTGTAGGCACAGAAGCAGCCGTAGGCAGCAGGTAAAAGAATGGGTGTGGCCATACACCAATAAAGCTTAGGTTATGGACCCTGAAATTTGAATTTTGTGTAGTTTTCATTTGTCCCAAAATAGTCT
Source organism: Nyctereutes procyonoides (assembly GCF_905146905.1). Taxonomy (NCBI): domain Eukaryota; kingdom Metazoa; phylum Chordata; class Mammalia; order Carnivora; family Canidae; genus Nyctereutes; species Nyctereutes procyonoides. Next base: position 58,096,578 of record NW_026575146.1, on the reverse strand, counting down.
TGTTTCAATTTTTTTTAAATGTGTGAAAATATAAAAACTATTCATTCTTAGCCTGTGGGCTATACAAAACATGCCTGAAGCCCCTATGGGCCATGGTTTGCCTACCCCTGACCTAGAGGTATGGTCGTATAGTAATTAAAAATATGATTTTTTTTTAGGGAGGTGCAAAGCTTGGTGGTGTCATCAATCAGCTGTATAATTTCAGAGTGGTTCCTTCATCTCCTAAAGCTCAGAGATAATCTCAGTATATGCTCCAGAAGAGTAGTGGTTGATTAAATGAGGTGGTTGGATGTTGTATACATAGCCTAGTGCACTGCCAGTGTCCACAGTGGGCCTGGGGCTGGGCTAGTCACCACAGGGGATCCGAAAGTGAACCAGAGAGGCTGCACTCTCCAGGGACTGGGAGTCCAGCAGGGAGGTTGCTGCATGCCACAGTCACTGTCACACGCACGACAGAGTGATCATAGCTTTAACAGAGACACAGCAGGGACTGTTGATCATCTCCTCAATGCTGCTGGAGCTTTTGGAATGCTCTGTGTGTTTGCTCAAAGAAAGAGCAGACCCGCCTGGGGACCACCATGGTGAGGCCAGTCCACCCACCTCTGGGGATCCCCTGTGGCACTGCAGCTCAGCTCCCCTGTCACCTTTGCCAGCACCCCTGCTCTTCCATCTGCTCACACTTTCCATCCTTTGTTAATATTGCCCAGTTGAGCTTACAGTAGATATCACCTTGACCGTGGTGAATTTCTATGAAGTGGAAATCATGATAATGAAATGCACAAATTTGTTAGAAGTCATTTGCAAGCAAGGTGAGCTATATGATAATTGATGCTGTCATGTGTTCGTATTATTTTAACTTCCACTTCAAAACCAATCATACCCTTACCTCTCTGCAAAATTACTTGCTCTGCCCAATGTGGCCACTAGCTAGAGTTCTACCTGGTCTCATTACCTGGGGGTCCCTCGGCTAGATTCCTATCCTTAGTCAATTCCTTTAACTCAGCCTTTAAAGACAAAGGATAACAAAGTGACTTGCTGTGAAATGATGAGAACCTCCATATGGTTTTAATGGTGTACAGTTTCTAAATTGTTTTCTTCGCTATGATGCATACAACCCAGGCACACTTCTGAGATTGCAACAGTAAGTAGTGATACTAATAGTCCATCTCACCTTCAGAAAGAATAGGGAAATCCCTTAGCAACAGTCCCGGCTCTTTCCAGTTTGCTTCCTGAAGTTTTCCTGAATCCACATCACTCGTGAGTCCTTTTGTGTCCCGAATCCTGTGCTATTCTGTTCCATGCAAGCTGACCTCTTAGACTCTTGAATCAGGTATTTTATCAGTTGCAAAGTTTTCTCTCCGTCTTCAACTGCGGTTACTTAAGTTCAAGCTTTTCAAGTAGTGATCTTCCCATTCTTTCTTTCAGCTAACTCTTTTCTTCTGCTTTACTTAAAAATGCTTGCTGCAGCTGCCAGTTAGCTTGGGGATTCCTTCTCTCATTTTTGCACTGTTACGATTTCTTTCTGCTCTGTCCACTCTTTGATCTGCCTTCTGCTGTGACAGTGGGAAGGGTTTTGGAGGTTATTCTAGAATTTTGAAGTATTAAAGGAGCTTCCAAGTTGGGTATGACATGGAAAGCTTGCCTGTACAAGGCTGCTGTGAAAAAAAAATTCCACACGACACTGTTCTCTTCGTAGTCTCTGTGAATGTTTTGTGTAGTGCACAATATGCATGGTGATAATCGGCGGCCTTGGCCCAGTGGATAGGACTCCTTGAGTCTATGATGCGTAGTCATATGATGGGTGACACTGCCATACTCGGGAAGAAGGAGGAGGATGGAGTAGAAGAGCAGAAGGGGAGAAGAACAGTACTTTCGTAGAACTTATTTTGTGCTTAGGTACCCTTCTAAGACTTCACACATATTAACTCATTTAATTCCTAAGTAGGTGAATTTTACTTATTCACTGTAGTAGCAACCAGCTTCCACACTGTGCCACTCCCTGTCCTGGACGATGGTGAGAGGCCAGAAGCAGGCTTCTTTCTTTCATGCGGGTTAGGTGGCAATCGAAGGAATTTCAATGGTAAGTCAGCCGTGATATTCATGGCAAGACCAAAGATCAATGCAAAAAAAAAAAAAAAATCACTAGAATTGTCATCAGACCCTCCACATAAGCTCCCTGTTGCGAAGATGACAAATCTAACCTCTCATTGAACATTTCATCACCAAATGGCCTTCTGTTCAGCTTTAGTTTTCTCTGTAACTCCATATCCTGGCCTCTCCACCCCAGAAAACTGGACCACTTCTTCACCTGCACATCCCTTCAAAGATCTACCTGTTATGAGATTTACTTAGGGCCATTACCTTGCTCCTTCCTCTTTACCTCTTCAGATTCCTCCTTCCTTCTACTTTAGCTTCCCTGTCACCTCTGCTAAGCAGCCCTCTCTGTTGGAAGGAATACACAGAGAACTGCCTTCTGGGATCTTTGAATACAAATTATCCTGCATCATTTTTTGTAACAATGCATTGCTTTATAGTAATTGGAGTGTACGTGCGAGTGTGCATGTGAAGTTGCATATTCCTCAGGGTGGAAATCTCAGTTCTAATTTTGTTTGTAGCCCCCTCCACAGCACTTCATCTCATGTTGAGCCCACTGTAGGTGATCAGTGAATGTTTTTTGATAAGGACCTGCCTCACCACCAGTGCTCTGGTCACCATGGCTCAGGGTATTCTGAGGCATGCAGGCTTCCAAGAAAAGCTGGCTTTCTTGGCTTCTTTCCATTGTACTGGTGTGATTTCAATGCTAGACCTTCAATGAAAAAACTCAGAAAGAGCCATCCTACCCTTAAATAATTGTGAAAAGGAAAAGATCCCCCAGTGAAGAGGGGCCCTTGGGGCTACTTGGGTAAAATTCACACCTGTGTCCACTCATTTTCCTTCTGCAGAATAAAATAATTTCCAGCCTGATCTAACACTGCTTACTAATTATATATGTATATTTATATGCATATGTATATGTATATGTATATACATAGATAAGTAGATAAGTTAATATAAACATATATTTTCGGGTAATATGAAATATAAATCTACATGTGCACATATGTAAGTGAACATAAATGTATGTAAATTCAACAACAACCCCAAGGGACAGGTATTATTATCATTTTCCTTTTACAAAGGACAGAATGGGGCACCTGGGTGGCTCAGTTGGTTGGGCATCTGCCTTTGGCTCGGATAGTGATGTCAGGGTCCTGGGATTGAGCCCCATGTTGGGGTCCCTGCTCAGCCGGGAGGTCTGTTTCTCCTTCTCCCTCTGCCCTTCCCCTCACTCATGCACGCTCTCTCTCTCAAATAAATAAATAAATAAATAAATAAATAAATAAATAAATATAAAAAAAATAGAACAGAAAGGAGGCATCTTGGAAGTAATCTGTCTACAGTCACACAATTAGAAAATAGAAAAGCCAGGATTGAATGCCAGATGGGTTAGTTTGAGTCTGAGACCCTGGCATCTGCAATGTAGACGTCTACGCTGGACCTCTTGGGATTTGAGTCTTCTGTGTGTGTATGTATGTGTACATGTGTATGTCTACCTGCGTGCAGACAAGACAGGAAATAAAGTGCAGTCTTTTATAAACTTAATGTTCTTTTTTTTTTTTAAAGATTTTATTTATTCATGAGACACACACAGAGAGAGAGAGAGAGAGAGAGAGAGAGAGAGAGAGAGAGAGAGAAAGGCAGACACACAGGCAGAGGGAGAAGCAGGCTCCATGCAGGGAGCCCAACATGGGACTTGATCCTGGGTCTCCGAGGATCAGGCCCTGGGCTGAAGGCGGCGCTAAACCATTGAGCCACCCGGGCTGCCCTTAATGTTCTTTTCTGTTTGTTTCCTTTGTCTTTTATTATTTTGGGTTTCCCCCAGCTTTATAGAGATATACTTGACATATAACAGTTTAAATTTAAGATGTACTGTGTGCTGATTTGATACACTTTCATATTGCAAATGATTACCTCAGCGGGGTTAATTAACACTTCCATCACCTCAAATACCACTTTTCATGGTGAGAACAATTAAGGTCTCCTCTCTTAGCAATTTCAAGTGTGTTGTTAACTGAAGTCACCATTCTGTACATCAGATCCCAAGCCCAGAATCATCCTATAACCAAAAGTTTTACCTCTTATCAACATCTCTGGAAGAAATACTTGCACTTCCAATCCCTGATAACTGTCATTCTACTCTCTGTTTCTATGAGTTTAGTATTTTTAGATTCCACACGTAAATGATATCATCTATTATTTGCCTTTCTGTCTGGCTTATTTCACTTACCATAATCCCCTCAAGTTCTATCCATGTTGTCTCAAATAGGATTTCCTTCTTTCTGCTGGCTGAATAATATCCCATTGAACATTTTTACCACATTTTCTTTATTCATTCATCTGTAGACAGATACTTAGCTTGTTTCCATATCTTGGCTACCGTGAGTAATGCTGCAATGACCATGGGAGTGCGGATAACTCTTCAAGATAATGATTTAACTTCTTTTGGTTATATACCCAAAAATGGGCTTGCTGGATCATACTTTTAATTTTAATCTATTTTTAATTTTTTGAGGATCTTCCCATGCTATTTTTCATAGCAGCTACACCAATTTACATTCCTGCTAAGAGTGTTCATCCTCACCAGCACTTGTTATTTCTTATCTTTTTGATAATAGCCATTCTAACCAGGTGTAAAGTGATATCTCATTATGATTTTGATTTACATTTTCCTGATTAGTGACCTCAAGCATCTTTTCATGTACCTGTTGATCATTTGTATGCCTTCTTTGGAAAAATGTCTATTTAGATATCATTTGTTTTTCATTGGATTGTTTGTTTTTTTGCTATTGAGTTGTGTGAGGTTTTTTTTTTTACATATTTTGATTATTGACTTCTTATCAGATATGTTATTTACAAGTATTTTGTTTCATTCTGTAGGCTGCCTTCTCATTTTGTTGATGGTCTCTTTTTCTGTGCAGAAGATTTTTGATGTCTCATTTATTTTTACTGGTTGCCTTTGTTTTTTGGTGCCATACTCCCAAAAAATCATTGTTAAGACCATTATTGAGGAGATTTTCCCTGTTTTCTTTCAGGAATTTTATGGTTTCAGTTCTTATAAGTCTGTAATCCATTTTGAATTAGTTTTTGTAAGTGCTTATAAGATAGAGGCCCAATTGCATTCTTCTGCATATGAATTTTTGGTTGTCCCATCTCCATTTATTGAAAAGATAACCCTTTACCTATTGAGAGTTTTCTAGGCTCCCATCAAATATTAGTTCACCATATACATGAGGGTCTGTTGTTGGCTCTTAATTCTATTTCATTGGCCTGTATGTCTGTTTTTATGATAATACCATACTGTTTTGCTTACTATACTTTTGTAATATATTTGAATTCAGGAATCACAAGCCTCCAGCTTTGTTCTTTCTCAAGATTGCTTTGGCTACTCTGGAGTCTTTTTGGTTCCATACAAATTTTAGGGTTGTTTGTTTTGTTTCTATGAAAAATGCCTTTGGAATTATATATATAATTCCATATATATATATATATATTTGGCAAAGGAATTTGATAGAGATTGCACTGAATCTGCAGATGACTTTGGGTAGTATGGACATTGTGACAATAATAGTTCTGAACCATGAACATGGAAACCATTTATTTGTGTTTTTCAGTTTCTTTCATCAAAGTGTTACAGTTTTTAGTGTACATATATTTTCCCTTCTTGGTTTAAATTTATCCCAAAGTATTTTATTGTTTCTGATGTTAGTGTAAATGGATATTTTCTTCTTTCTTTTTTTAGAGATTTCACTGTTAGTATGTAAAAATGCAGCTGATTTCTGTAGATTAATTTTGTATCTTGCAACTTGACTCAATTTGTTCATTAGTTCTAACAGTGTTTTGGTCAAGTCTTTAAGAATTTTCTCTATATAAGGTCATATCATCTGCAAACAGAGATTTACTTTTTCCTCTCTTACTTGGATGTGTTCCCCCCATCCCCAATTTGCTCTGGCTAGGACATCCAGTACCACGTGGAATAGGAGTGGTGAGAGTGGACACCCTGATCTTGTTACCACCCTTAGAGGAAAACCTTCATATTTTCACCATTGAGTATGATGTAATCTCTGGCTTATTACACAGTCTTTATTAAGTTGAGGTACAGACCTTCTAGACCCCATTTGTTGAGAGCTTTCACCATGACAGGTTGTTATATTTTGTTAAATGCTTTTTCTACATATATTGAGATGGTCACATAACTTTTATCTTTAAATCTGTTCACAGGGTGTATCACATTTATTGATTTGCATATGTGGAGATAACTTTGTGCCCCAGGGATAAATCCTCATAATGTGCTGCTAAATTTGATTTTGGTAATATCATGACTGTTGTGTTAGCCTTGTGGAATGAGTCCAGGGGTGTTCCCTCTTCTTTAATTTTTTGGAAGTTTGGAAGAGATTGATGTTAATTCTTCTGCAAATATTTGGTAGAATTCACCAGAGGAGGAACCATTTGGTCCTGGACTTTTCTTTTTTGGGAAGTTTTTTAATACTAGTTCAAGCTCCTTAGTATTGGTCTTTTCAGATTTCTAATTCTTCATGATTCAGTTGTAGTAGTTTCTGTGTTTCTAGGAATTTCTTCTCAGCTATCCAATTTGTTGGCATATAAAATTGTTCATACTCATCTCTTAATATTTTGTATTTTTGTGGTATTCGTTGTAAGGTCTCTCCTTTTTATTTAGTTTCAGGTTTTTTATTTAAACTCTAGTTAGTTAACATATAGTGTAATATTAGTTTCAGGAGTAGAATTTAGTGATTCATCACTTACATATAACATATAACAGTGACCACCTTAATACCCATTACCGATTTAGCCCATCTCCCACCCACCACCCTCCATCAACCCTCAGTGTTCTTTATCATTAAGAATCTGTTTTATGGTTTGCCTCTCCCTTTCCCACCCCATATTCATCTGTTTCTTTCCCTAAACTCCAACATGAGTGAAATCACATGGTTTTTCTCTTTCTCTGGCTTATTTTGCTTAGCATAATTCACTCTAGCTCCATCCATGTCATTGCAAATAGCAAGATTTCATTCTTTTTATGGTTGAGTAATATTCCATTATATATATACACATATGTATATGTATGTATATGGTTGAGTAATATTCTATATATATATATATATTTATATATATACATACACACACATGTACACCCCACATCTTCTTTATCCATTCATCTGTTGGTAGACATCTGGGCTCTTTCCATAGTGTCTGGCTATTGTAGACATTACCGCTAAAACATTGGTGTGCATGTGTCCCTTCGGATCATTCCATTTGTATCTCTGGGGTAAATGCCCAGTAGTGTAATTGCTAGGTCATAGGGTAGCTCTATTTTCAAGTTTTTGAAAGTGTAAGAGAGTTCCCCTTTCTCTACATCCTCACGAACATCTGTTGTTTCCTGTGTTGTTAATTTTAGCCATTCTGACAGGTGTAAGGTAACCACAATATATCTCATTGTAGTTTTGATTTGCATTTCCCTGATGATGAGTGATGTCAAACATCTTTTCATGTGTCTGTTTGCTATCTGTATGTCTTTGGAAGAATGTCTGTTCATGTCTTCTGCCCAGTTCTAACCGGGTTATTTGGTTTTGGGGTATTGAATTTGAGAAGTTCTTTACAGATTTTGGATGCTAACCCTGTATCAGATATGTCATTTGCCAATATCTTCCCCCAGTCTGAAGATTGCCTTTTAGTTTTGTTGATTGTTTCCTTCCTCCTCTTCATTTCCAATTATACTTACTTGAGTCAGGTTTTTTAAAGCTAATCTAGCTAAAGTTTTACCAATTTTGTTTGTTTTAAAAACTCAGTCTTAGTTTCATTGATGTATTATTTTTTTTCTTGTCCCTATTTCACTTATATCTGCTCAAATCTTTTTTTTTTTCTAATTTTGGACTTATTTTGGTCTTCCATGAGGCATAAAGTCAGGTTATTTATTTGAGATCTTTCTTTTTTCTTTAGTCATTTACCACTAAAATTTCCCTCTTTTTTAAAAAAGATTTTATTTATTTATTTATTTATTTATTTATTTATTTATTTATTTATTTATGAGAGAGAGAGAGAGAGAGAGAGAGAGAGAGAGAGAGAGAGAGGCAGAGACACAGGCAGAGGGAGAAGCAAGCTCCATGCAGGGAGTCCAACGTAGGACTTGATCCCGGGTCTCCAGGATCAGGCCCTGGGCTGAAGGCAGTGCTAAACCACTGAGCCACCCCGGCTGCCCTAAAATTTTCCTCTTAGAACTGCTTTTGCTACATCCTATAGGTTTTGTTATGTTTTTATTTCCATTTCCATATGTCTTAATATGTTTCATTTCTTCTTTGATCTATTGGTTGTTCAGGAGAGTGTTGTTTAATTTCCATGTATTTGAGAATTTTCTAGCTTTCCTTCTGTTACTGGCTTCTAGTTTCCTACTATTGTGGCCAAAAAAGACACTAGCATGATTTCAGACTCCTTAAATATGCCAAGACTCATTTTATGACATATAATATGATCTATCCTGGAGAGTGTTCCATGGGTATTTCAGAAGCATGTGTATTCTGCTGCCATTGATAGGATGCTCTGTAGATATCTATTATGTCCATTTGATCTGAAATATAGTCTAGGTCCAATGTTTCCTTATTGATTGTCTGGGTGGGTATTGAAGCAGGGAATTAAAGTCCCCTACTGTCATTGTATATTTGTTTATTTCTCTTCTCAGATCTGCTAATGTTTGTATAATATATTTAAGTGCTCCAATGTTGGGTACATATATATTTATGATTGTTTTATCTCCTTGGTGAATTGAGCTCTTTATCATTATATAATGAGCTGCTTTGTCTGATTTTAAGTTTGGGGCTTAAAGTCTACTTTTTCTGATATAACTATAACCCTGCAATCTTGGTTTCCACTTGTGTGAAATGTCTTTTGATGTCCTTTCACTTTGACCCTGTATGTGTCCTTAAAGCCAAAGTGAATCTCTTGTAAGCAGCATATGTTTGGGTCTTGTGTTTTTGTGTGTATACACGTGTGTGCTTATCCATCCAGCCATTCTCTGCCTTTTAATTGAAAATTAATTAGAAATTAAGCCATTTAAGAAACTAATATTATACTATATGTTAACTACAATTTAAATAAAAACTTGAAACATTAAAAAAAGAAAATAATCTGTTTACATTTAGAGTAATCACTGATGAAGTAATTATTGATAGGTAAGGACTTACTAATGCCATCTTATTCCCTATTTTCTGGCTGCTTTGTCCTTCTCTGGTTTCTTTTTTCCTCTCTTGATGTCTTCCTTCATAAGCTGATGATTTTTTTATGGGGGTATACTTTGAATCCCTTTTCTTTATCTTTTGTGTATTTACTGTTAAGTTTGGCTTTATGACCACCTTGAGGCTTATATAAAACATCTTATAAAGATAACAGTCTATTTTACATTAACAACTTCAGTAGCACAAACACTGTGCCCTCTAACTCCCTTTCCCCCATTTTGGTTTTGATGTCTCAATACCTATTTTTATTTATTTAACCACTAACAAATTATTGTAGCTATAATTATTTTTAGTACTCTTATTCTTTAATACTTAAACTAAAGTTGTTAACATATAATATTACAGAAAGACAGTATTTCTGAATTAGTGTGTTATATATTTTTGTAAGTTTTCATGTACTAATTAGTGTCTTTTTGTTCATCTTAAATCCTTACAGCATTTTTTATAAGGCAGGTCTAGTAGTAGTGATGAATTTCCTTAGCTTTTCTCTGTCTATAAAAGTATTTCTCTCTTTATTTCTGAAGGAAAACTTTACCAGTTAGGGTATTCTTGGTTGGTAATTTTTTTTGTTCAACACTTTAAATATATCATCCCACTCTCTCCTGGCTTGTAAGGTCTCTGCTGAGAGATCCACTGATACTCCAATTGGGGTTCCCTTGCAAGTTATAAGCTTCTTTTTTTTTTTTTCATTTTTCTTTTTTTTTTTTTTATAAATTAATTTTTATTGGTGTTCAATTTACCAACATACAGAATAACACCCAGTGCTCATCCCGTCAAGTGTCCCCCTCCGTGCCCGTCACCCATTCACCCCCACCCCCTTCTTTTTTTCTCTTCCTATTTTTAAAATTCTCTGTCTTTGATTTTTGACAGTTTTATTATAATGTTTTGGGGGAGGATTTTTTCTTTTTTATTCTTTCTTTCTTTCTTCTTTCTTTCTTTTTTAGAAAGAGTGTGTGGTGTGTGCACACATGAGTAGGGAGAGCAGTAGGAGAGAGAGAGAGGATCTTAAGCAGGCTCCACACCCAGTGCAGGGCTCAATCTCACAACCCTGATATCATGACCTAAGCTGATATCAACAGCCAGATGCTTAACCAACTGAGCCATTCAGGACCCCTGAGGAGGATTTTTTTCATGTTAAATTTGTTTTGAGATGTGGGAAATTCTCCACCTTTATTCCTTTAAAGAAACTTTCTGCCTCCTTTTGCCTCTCTTTTCCTTCTGGACCTCCAACAATTTGCAAGTTGTTTCTTTTTATGGTATCCCATAAATAATATATACTTCATTCTTTGTTTTTTTTAAATGATCAAACATATAAATTCATGCAATTATCCTTCATTCTTTACATTATTGTTCACTCTTTTTTATTCTTTGTTCTCCTTTGGAGAGTTTCAAAGTTCTGACTTCTAGTTCACAGATTCTGTGTTCTGTTTGATCCAATTTGCTGTTGATATTTTCTGTTGCATTTTTTTCACTCATTGTATTCTTCTTCCAGAATTTCTTTTTCTAAGATTTTATTTAATTGTTTGAAAAGAGAGATAGATAGCAACAGAGAGCATGAGTGTGGAGGAGAGGGAGAAGCAAGCTCCCTGCTGAGCTCAATCCCAGGACCCTGGGATCATGACCTGAGTTGAAGGCAGATGCTTAACCAACTGAGCCACCCAGATGCCCCCAGCTCCAGAATTTCTATTTGATTCTTTTTTATGATTTCTATCTCTGTAAAACTTCTCATTTTGTTCGTATATTATTTTCCTAATTTCATTGGATTGTCTATGTTTTTTCTTAGAGCTCATTAAGTGTCCTTAAAAGAGCTATTCTGAATTATTTACTGGGTAAATCACAGTCTTCATAATTGGTTATTAGAAGATTATTGTGATCCTTTTGTGATATCACATTGTCTTGATTTTTTCACGTTCCTTAAAGTTTGCATAGCTGTCTTCACATTTGAAGTAGTATCATCTACTCCAGTCTTTACTAACTAGAAGACAAATCCCTTCCATCAGCCCTGCCAAGGAATCTGAGGCTGTCTCAGACCTACAGATATACCTGCTTCATATTTCTTACTCCCTCATGTGGCAGAGTTTTTAAGCTTTAAAACCTTCTCTCAATCTTGCAATGCTCCAGACCAAGTGCTGACAGTTTCCTTTTGTTTCCCCAAAGACGATGCTCAAGCTTAAGTTGGTGGTCTCTCCCTGGCCCATAATTTTGGGGTGGTTTTCTATACATGTTCACTAGCCAAAGTTTGCTCTCACTGCCCCCATCAGGAGCTCATACAGAAAGCTGGACATAGAGGGAAGGTGTGTGTGAGTGAGGTGTTCAGAGCATTGGGGAATGCTTGTGGGCAAGCTGGGCAAATCTGTGGGAAAGATGTCTCCAGCAGCTTATTAGTGAGCTTCTTGATGGAGTCTGAAACTAGTTAGTAATATTCTTGTCTCTTTAACGCCCTCTGTGTGTTCTGTCTACTTCTTTCTCAGTCTCTTCCCATCCCCAGTTGTGCTTCTTATGATTCAGTACTCTGACGGGGTGGAAAAGAAATGAGCATCTCTGGCCACATTCCACACAGCTGGGGAAGCTGGGAACTTGCACACTCTTACTTTTCCCCATGGTAGAAATCATGGGCAAGAAAAAGCTCTCTCAGCCCTAAGCTGTGTTTCCTTGGAAGAGGGGTGATGTGGATAAAGTCGGACTTTTCCTCTTACCCTCTCTAATGTGTTTAAATTCATTTTTTTTTTCTCTAACACGTGCTGGCACTTATCCATTGAAAACCTGGATTTCCATAAAAGCGCACTCATCCATGGGTGATTATCAGAGATAATATTTTCTGGGGGCTGTCAAACCATGGCTAAGAAGGGCCGGAGTTAGTTCATAGGTCCCTGTGGGGTCCACAGCTGGAATCAAGATCTGTGTACCGAGCACCTGATACATGGCAGGATGAGACTTCTCTTCGGTCTTTTGGTGTACAGCACTGAATCCCACAAATACCCAATTGTTGCTGGGGGTTGGGGTGTGTGGGGGGGTAGGAGTAAGGGATGTATTACTCAGCTATGATGTTGAAATCACTCCAAACTTGGTATTCTTGTTGCTTTACTGTGATAAATCACACGTTGTATCATTGGCACCTGGTTTATAGGGACAATAAGAGATAAGCTAGAGTATTTTAAATACATTTTTGGCATAATTTTGTCAGCCTAGAACAATGAATAACTAGTCTTCAATAAAACATCCCCAAAGAAGGAAATTATGCATTTACACACAGAACCCATAGCTGTCATGGTTTTGTGATGCTTGAAATAAAAAACATTTCCCTGTCTAGCCAGTCTCTCTGACTGCAGCTAAAGTCATTTCCTTGTTATTTATGTTACCTCACTATAGTAAGTCTTAATTCTATCCTTGTTCCTTATCTCTGCCAATGTAGAACAAGCCCCTCAAGGATGTCCTGTGTTTTAGAATTTCCTGCTTTGTATAATGCAGATGCTGGTATTGGAATAAACATTGGCCTCGCTAATTTGACTCTGAGAAAACTGTGTCTGTATCTCTCCTTCATCTGTACAGTGGAGATCATAATACCTCTTGGCAGAGGGGATTGAATTAAATAACACCATAAATGTGAAAATATCAAATGGAGCAGTTCATAAATATGTGCTTGCTTTTTACCCATGGCTGAGACTGGTAGCAGGAAGTATCTCTCTTCTCTACTCCTGATTGCTCTTTTGTGTTTCTCTCCCCTCCTGCTCTTTCCCCCAGCCTCCTCCTCTTCACTTTGGTTCCTGGGCAGATGCTACTGTGAAGACAGTGCAGCTCCCATCTGCTTTCAGCATATGGGACCAACACTGTTGCTTCCAAAGTCCTTGTATTTGCTGTTCAGGGGGGTGGGGTTATTGTGTGAAAAGTGAGGCAGAAAGATGCAGATTGGTTTCACCAGTCTGTTAAATCTTCATATAGTAATGATGGAATTGATAGATTAGTCTTCCAGTCCATCATCCATCCATGCATCCATCTCCCAATTTCTTCCACTGCAAGATTGTGTTTCCACACACGTTTATGTAATAAAATAAAAATGCAAAAATTTCAAGATCAGGGCAGATATAGAAAGCACAGAAGATAGGCCAAGAGGAAATTAAAACACCAATCTGCTTATAATAGGACCCACAGATATTACTGCCGACCCATGATTTTGGCTGAGCATCCTGGCACCCAAGCAAAAGAGGAAACATTATCAATATATGCAGTGGCAGGTGGACAGACTATGTCAAGCAAAGCTTCTTTTGATATTTAGATCTGAAGAAAATTTTTCAAGTGGTTCCCTAATCATATATGGAACATCCTTTATACCAGAGTATCAAGGGTTCTAAACTCAACATTCATTCTAGAGCTGGTGTGCAGTTAAAGCTTCAGGTATGCCACACACACAAAACACTAAAACAACAACCTGCTAGTTGTAGCCACAAAAACATTGATTGATAATCAAAAATCCCTGGATTTAATCCTCCTGACTTTGGGTCCACATTATACACCATTCCACATGAGGGAAGTACAGATGAATGTCAACCAGGGAGCATTCATACAACTATTGCTAAACCCACTGGTTGCTTATCATGGAAGTGGATGGTTGGGCCAGTTGTTAGGGGAGGATGAATGCAGTGCATGCTGTGGGCATCCTTCCTGAGTGGAATAGCTCTTCCACTGTCAATGTCACATTTCTGAATCCCTTAGATCATCTCTAACTATAGGGAAAGGCTAGGGGAGGAGGATGACCTGATAAAAACTCACCTTCACATATGAAATCACACTAAGGGCAGTCAGCAATACCATATTTCTGTGAAAGCGGGTTGTTTGGGGGTGATCGTGACCTATGACTAAAGCTTATCAAAGAGCTCTAGACTTAGAGTTTGAATCTACTCTCATGAGTATCTACACAGAATAGCCAAATGGAGTGATTGCTAAGAAGGTCAACAACTTGAACTATAAGCTCGAAATGAAACTAACAATTAGTTGAAAATAGAGTATGATAAAGTGTGTTTGTCATTTTCTATAGCTTTTATGGTTTCCTGGTGCTTAGAAATATAAGGGGAGTAGTTGATATTTTAAGTTGTGGGCATTGTCCACCTAGTTTTATAGCCAATCCTGGGGAATATGGGAGCGCAGACTCAAATGCCAACAGGGCCCAGGCAGGTGGTGGAAGTATAAGAGATGGGCTGGCTGCGAATAAGAGGATGGTGGGAGCTGTGGTGAGCTGGAGATCCCTTGTGCCTTCAAAAGGTGGCAGCAGCTACTTCCCTTGTGCTGATTGTTGCCACAGAGAAATTCAGACCCAGGGATATCCTGCTGCACAGTTTTAGCCAGAAACTCACATTTCCTGTGAAATTTTTCTGATTTTTAAGACACATGATAGCCAAATTTAAAAATGCCTGAGGGCTGGATTTAGCCTATGCTCAGTCATTTTGCACCCGGTGGACCAGCTATATAAATGTGAAAGAGAAAACCAAACAGCACAGAGATTGAGCTAAGAAGGCACGTGCATATCCATGCTTTCAGCCACTTACAGACTCATGTCATTGAGAAAATGATAGTTGTTGCATTTTGCTCTCCCCCCAAAAAATGAAGAGAAAATTAATTTTTTGAAAGATAGCACAACCGTGTTGTATTATTGTTAAATCCATGTCTGGATGGGAAGAGAGCTAGATCTCAAAAGTTGTATTGTAAAACCAAAAGATGCTCCTTGTCATCTGAACTGGTCTTTTTATGTGACTCAAAGTCTCAAGTCTGCCAGGTACAAAGTACCTTCTTTTCTTTGCCTTGTAATAGGAGCAGATGTTCTCAACCGAGTTGAGGGCGTTTCTGTCTCATTCATTTACAGATAATACATAAAGAGAAGGCCAGAGAGATTTTTTTTTCTGGTCTATTTTTTTTTTCTGGTCCTATTACACTAAGTATTCACTTGGCTGAATGAAATACCCCAAACATGATGTTCTCAAAGTATGGGCTGCTGTTGCCATTTCTAAAATGTTATATTGGGTTATATTAATGCTTATCCGGAGTTAGTTGTTTGGGGAATGTAGGGAATATGGTGTAAGCAATCATAAAAAATGTTGATTTAAGTTGTTAAATGTCATTTTAAAAACTATATAAGTCTAATACAATTAGAAAAGTACCTTTATGTCACCTGTTTGGTGTCCACCTGCATTGCTTTGCTTGCTGGGAGGCACACACCGGCCATAAGACCTAATTGAATAATGGCTCTTGCTGCCACATACAAAAATCAGCCCCTCTGTGAATATATGGTAAATGCTCCAGAGGGTGCATTCTGGCCTCAGTGAACCATTTGTCTGTCTACATGTCTGGTGACCTTTGCATGACTAGGTGGTTTTGTGGAATTCAAAGAGAAAAATATAGTGCAGTTTAAAAAAACAAAACACTTTGAATGACTACAATGTGGAAATATGTAAAATTGTTAGTAAAACCAAAAGCTAAACCAAACCAAAAGCAAGAAAACTCTTAGTAAACCTGGGTCAACTGGCATTGAAACCAGAGGGGGAAAAAATTGTTGGAACGTTGGAGGAATTACTGTTCTAATCAAGGCTACCTAAAAAGCAGTTTAAAAAGGGAAGTTACTGTAAGGAATGGTCTTGCGGCCTTTAAGGCCGAGAAGCAGAGTGTCCTGGATGTAGTGGGGACTTAGGTATCCCCTGCATGGACTCCCCCATCTGCCTTTTTTTATGTCATTATCTCTGTTAGCTGCCTCTTCCTCTTCCTCTTGCACTTGACCCCGCACAACCACCTTCCTTGAAACTACAGCATCTTCTGACTGCAATGACTCAATAATTTATTATCCAGATCAGGACTCCTTTTTTTTACCCCAGTTCATTTCATTTTAAAATCCTATTTATTCATTTCAATCTGGTAAGTGTACTCTAATCGCCATCACCCATTTCACCCATCCCCCAGTCCTCCTCCTGTCTGGTAACCATCAATTACTAGAATCCTTTTGAAAGGAAATGGGTTTGACCATTTCACTGGGACAGGAAAACGAGGATATAGGATTGCCCCCTCCCTTTGGAGCTTCAGGGCCCAGCCACTTTATTCCGGTGTCCCCACGTCTCTTGTTTCAGGCTGTGACACTTTGTTCAGCAGCTCATT
The DNA here is from genome assembly GCF_905146905.1 of Nyctereutes procyonoides. NCBI lineage: Eukaryota > Metazoa > Chordata > Mammalia > Carnivora > Canidae > Nyctereutes > Nyctereutes procyonoides. The sequence goes on along the minus strand of NW_026575146.1, from coordinate 58,080,100 downwards.
CTTAGCTAACGTGGGATGTGGGATCCAGGGGCCTGAACAGAACATCAGGAGCTGTGAGCAGGGCTGGTCTTAGAGAAGGTGGACAGGAAGATGAAGCTGGTGACTGTGGCAGTGTTGGGGACACAACGTGTTACAGGACCCGAAGTGTTGGCTCGGTTTCTCTGTAGTAGGTCTTTCACAGCAGCACCCTGGGCTGGGAAGGCTAGCCCAAGCTCAAAGATTTCAGAAGCCAAGCAGCTGAGTGTCTGTTCTCCATGGCTCACCTCTCTCCAGTCTGCCCCCCGAAGCACACAGATTTTCTCACTTCTCCTTGCCCTGTTTCCCCTTAGCCTGTAATGTTTCTACTTCTGTCTTAGCAGTGAGAAGTTTAGCCTGTCTTTACTCTCCTTGCTTCTGCTAACAGAAGCCCAGTTTTCCTTTGGGTTTAGATGTGGCTGGCTCTAGTCTGGTCAGTTGACACGGACCTCCGGCCAGAACACTTGATTCAGAAATGGGTCTTTGATTTAACAAGGCTCAGTGGAACTCAGTCTGGGGCTTTTGTTGGAACATTTTGGAAAGACAGGACTTGCTGAGCTGGTAACAATGTAGATGTGGAGATGCAGGTGGTCATCTTGTTCTGCAAGGGGTCATGCCATCCCCCTGAGCATGAAGCCAAAACAGAGAAAATACGCAGTAAGAAAGAGAAAAAGACAGAAGAAGAAAGAGAGACAGAGACAGAGTTAAGAAATAGAGGTAGAGGTAGAGAGAAAGAATGTGTCTTAAAAATATCATTTGAGCTCCTGGACACAGCCATTCTTAAAAATGGAATTCTAATCCTTGATTTTTTCAGTTTTGTGAGCCATAACGTTTCTATTTCAGTTAAACTTAGTTGGATTTCTACCACTTGCCAACAAAAGAGTTTTCACTGATGTCCTTGCCTTAGAATCTTTTTCTTGCTCGGTCTCAGTCAATTATCCCTCCGTCCAACGCCAACCCCTGTTCCTTCTGCTTACTGGAGACTACACGGTTCTTAGATCGTGGGCTTTCCCTGTTGTGGGTAGAGTGTCAGGGCAAGAGGGCTAGGATCCCACAGAGATGAGGGACTTGGTTCAACATTAAAACAAATGAACGAACGTACCTTCACAACCTATCTTCTTCACTTTTTTTTTTACTAATGTTTAGGTCAATGCTGATTATCTCAAGCGTTTAATTGGTTTTTAATCTATGCAGAAAGATTGCTTTGAAATTTGATAAAATGTGTTTTTGCATAAGACTCTTAACATCTAGAAATGTGACAAGTATACAAAATACTCCCCAATTGCCCTCCCCAGTGCACTTTGTACTAACATTTTGGTAGGACAAAAGTAGCATTAGGTAAGTGTTATATGGATTGTGAATTATAGCTTTGGTTGCAAATTGCAAAGCTTTGAAAGAAGAGCAAAGCAATAATACATTCAGTTTCTCAGAGTGCATAAGTACTTTTGTTTTAGAGAGGTTGATGTGGCAATTGCTTTCACTGAATGCTGACAAGTTTTTTGGTGTTTTTTTTTTTTTTTGAAACAGAAACACTAGAAGGGAGAAACTAGCTTGAAATTTGGTGAAGCTGTCCATTTTTCTAGCTTTTTCATGTTATGCAATGGAAATATCCAGTGTCTCACAATGATGCTCTGTTGACTGCTCAATAAATCTACTTTCTATCCAAGTCCTTTTGCTACTTTCCTAAGAAACCCTGCTTGTATGAGACCTAAAAAGAGCTTTCCTTATGTTGAACTTTACTCAGCAGCAGAGTCCCCTGCAGGTATACCTGTTTGGGATGTATTCAGAGAGAAGACCTGCATTGCAGCTGTTGGCAGCATAAGGGTGCTGCTCAGATGATGCCCTGATGATACAGTTCTGCTTCTCCAGCTCTGACCAGATAGGACAAATCAATGCAATGTATCCTAAATTATTCTAAGCCATTTCCATCCTGAAGGGGAAAGCACCCAGACCATGAGGACAGGGGAAGGAGAATTGAATGGGGGCGAGTGGTCAGCATTGCTGTCTTTTTTGTATTCTGACTTCAGGAAAATAGATCGCTTCCTTATGTGCCCAGTGAAATGAGCTCAATTTGGCAAACTTGAGCTCATGGGCTGAAGGAAATTAAAATAGGCTGTATGTAAATTTGTCAAGATAGCCAAAAGCAGTTCTGCAACCATGTTTAGAGTTCGACATATGATTATTGTTTTGTTTTTTATTTTTAAAAAAATATCTACACCATGATTATCATATTGTCAGTAGTGTGTTTTCTGGTATAATTTTGGGACATGTGGCCAGAACAGCTGATGCAGCCAGGCAGGTATCACCCTTTCCTGCAAAAAAAGATGCTAGTATCTTGGTAAATAAACTGTATGGAAAGTGCTACAGACAGTATCACTTGTAAATAGCAGCTATTTAAGAGAAGCAAGCAAACAAAAACAGATCCCTTCAATCTGGTCCTTTTCGAAGCAGCACCAAAAAGGAAATGGTGTGTCTCTGGAGTCTCTGGATCCACAGAGTATAACTGCATGCGAAAATGGAAGAGTGATGGCTTGTTAAGAAGAAACTGAAATCAAGATTGAGAATCAAAGTGAAATAATTAGAATCCTGACAGTAGCATGGTTAATATCTATACAATAGAGAAATTTACATCTCTGTGGTGAAAAAATGACAAAACATGGCAGTTGAAGCCAGCATGGCTGCAATATCCATTCTACCAAGCCACCATCTTCCCAGTGTGAAGTGTGTCCTTTGAGAGGCGTTACTATTTTACCCCTAGTGTGTCAGTTTGACCTGCTGTGTCAGAGGGACTAGGCTTGTATTATTGTGTCATCATTGAGGGCATATCCCCATTCTTAAAAACTCTGCCCTCAGCTTCAGACTTCTAGGATATACCCAACTGGGACCTCTATTCCACAGCAGTGGTTCTGACCCCTTTCCCCCACTCTTTCTACCCTGAGTTGCTGAAGGAGCCAATATGCAAATGTAATGTCCATTTAGACTTTGGTTATTTTTTTTAAAAGACTGTATTTATTTATTCATGAGAGACACAGAGAGAGAGAGGCAGAGACATAGACAGAGGGAGAAGCAGGCTCCCTACAGGGAGCCCAATGCAGGACTTGATCCTGGGATCACACCCTGAGCCAAAGGCAGCCGCTCAACCACTGAGCCACCCAGGCGGCCCTAGACTTTGATTATGTTCTAAACAGCAAGCCTTTCTTTTCTTCCTTCAGGAGTGAAGAATGGCATCTTTCAAACAAATGGTGCTTGCAGATCAAAAAGTTCTTTCATATAATAATAATAATAATAATAATAATAATAATAATAATAATAATAAAATACTTTTTGCCCAAATGTTCTCCAAAAGATAGAATTACCTGCTGGATTTAAAGACTCCCTTCACTCCTCTTATCAAAAGTCCCTCTCCCTAGTTTGGAGAACCAAGGAAGAGAAGGTAGGTTACTCATGTTGCATCTCAGTTTGAATTCAGCAGTGAGCATCACTGTAGATGGGATGTTTGTGTCTCCCCCAAAGCTAGTATTTGAAACCTAATCTTCAAGGTGGTGGTATTTGAAGGCAGGGCCTTAGGATTGTGATTATAAAAGTGACCTCAGAGAGGTCCCTTGGCCCTTCTGCCATGTGAGGACATAGCCAGAAGAGAGTAGTCCGCAACTCAGAAAAGGATCTCACCAGAACCTGACTGTGCTGACACGCTGATCTTGGACTTCCAGCCTCCAGACCTGTGAGGAATGGATTTCTGTTGTTTATAAATCACCCAGTTTATGGTACTTTGCTAGAGCAGGCCAAATGGATTAAGACAGTGTCTTCCAGAGTCCTTTTTCCTGGAGACTGAGGGGAGAGAAGAATCAACAATTAAGTTTCTTTTCCTTTTTAAAGTTATTTTTTTAAAAAATCTTTATACATCATATGGAAACACAAACATTTCCTTTATTTGCACACATTTATTTTAACCATTAAAATAAAGGCAAGGGAGGCTGTAAAGAGAACATTCTCCTGGGAGCCATTGTGACAGAAATCACCATAGGCAGGACTTAACTGATGCTGATTCCTGGACTTTCGAAGATGCTCCCTATTTTCTAAATACCATAAATACATCTTAAACTTGTCAAACAGGAAATTCTGATAAAGTTGTGAGTATAGCGTCTAAAATAATATTATAATATTTTTAACAGAAACATAATAGAAGTAATTTATCCGATTACTGTTTATTTTAGAAGACTGTTTATGTATCGTACGGATACTGATGTAACCTAAAACTTTGCTGGAGCTTCTCTTTTACATTTTCTTTTGGAGACAGTTGAGTGACACAAGACTATTCACATTACTTGATAGTCATAATCTTGTTTGTTAACCAGAAGTGATACTTTTCAATGTATCACACATCCTGTTTACTAAATTAGGCACCTATTATTTTGGGGTATATTAAAAGCTCAACTGTCCCCCAAGGAATGGAGATTTGCAACTGTTGGGAATATTCAAAAGACTGTTGAACAAATGAATTTACTGTAGGCTTTGAAAGCCCAAACAGCTTAGATGCCCAGGACTCAAAGAACTCACAGATGGGTGACACAGACCACTGCTGGCAGTCTCTGAGAGGCAGAGGGAATTGGAGAGGTGCCAGTTCCCTCAGCCTAGAGCTGAGTCAATATTATCTAATATCTTCTTGGGTGTTTTAGTATGCCCAAGAAATTTTATTTATTTTATTTTATTTTATTTTATTTTATTTTATTTTATTTTATTATTTTGTCTTATTTTATTTTATTTTATTTTATTTTATTTTATTTTTGGTGAGGCCATTTCAGTTCTCTCAGCAAATTTCAGTTATGCAGTATGTTGTTAAGCAACTATAGTCACCACGTAATACATTAGATCCTCAGACCTTATGCCTCCTATAGCTGAACATTTATATCCCTTTACCGACCTCTCCCTATTCTTTTCTGCCCCCCTAGCCAGAAAACTCTAAGGAACCACTTTTCTACTCTTTCTTTCTATGAATTTGACTTTTTAAAAGAAGATTCCACATGTAAGTGATAACAGACTATATTTGTCTTCATCTGTCTTATTTCACTTAATTTAATGCCATCAAGTTCTATCCATGTTGTCCCCAATGGCAGAATTTCCTCTGTCTCATGGCTGAGTTAATATTTCATTGCAGGAAGTAGATGCATATGATATAATATATATAACAAGATTTATATCTTTATCCATTCATCTGTTGACAGACACTTTGGCTATTTCCATATATCTTAGCTATTGTGAATAATGTTGCAATGAACATGGGAGTGAAGGCATCTCTTTGAGATGATGATTTCACTTCCTTTGGATACATACCCAGCAATGGGATTGCTGGATCATATAGTAGTTCTATTTTAATTTTTTGAGGAGCATCCATCCTGTTTTCCACAGTGGCTGCACCAATTTACATTCCTTCTAACAGTGCACAAGGGTCCCCTTTTCTCCACATCCTCACTGACACTTGTTATCTTTTGTCTTTTTGATGATAACCACTGTAACAGGTATAAGATGATGTCTTGTGTTTTTGATTTGCATTTACTTGATGATTAGTGATATGAAGCATCTTTTCATGTATCTGTTGGTCATCTGTATGTTTTTGGCAAAATCTCTACTCAGTCCCTTCACCTATTTTTTAACCAGATTGAGTGGAGTTTTTTTTTTTTTCCTGCTATTGAGTTGTATGAGTTCTTTTTTTTTTTTCATTATAAATTAATTTTTATTGGTGTTCAATTTACCAACATACAGAATAACACCCAGTGCTCATCCCGTCAAGTGTCCCCCTCAGTGCCCGTCACCCATTCACCCCCACCCCCCGCCCTCCTCCCCTTCCACCACCCCTAGTTCATTTCCCAGAGTTAGAAGTCTTTATGTTCTGTGTCCCTTTCTGATATCTCCCACACATTTCTTCTCCCTTCCCTTATATTCCCCTTCACTATTATTCATATTCCCCAAATGAGTGAGAACATACACTGTTTGTCCTTCTTTATATACTTTGGGTATTCACTCCTTATCAGATATATGATTTGCATTTATTTTCTCCCATTCAGTAGCTGCCTTTTCATTTTCTTGATGGTTTCCTTCACGGTGCAGAAGCTTTTTAGTTTGAGGTAGTCCCATTTATTTATTTTTCCTGTTGTTACCTTTGTTCTTAGTGTCGAATTAAAAAAAAATCATTGTCAAGATCAATGTTGAGGTGTTTATCCCCATTTTCTTCTAGAAGTTTTATGGTTTCAGATCTTATGTTCAATTCTTTAATCCCTTTTGAGTTGATGTTGTATATGGTGTAAGATAGAGGTCTGGGTACCTTCTTCTCCAGTTTTCCCAGCATCATCTATTAAAGACACTATCCTTTCCCCATAAGATATTCTTGGCATCTTTGTTATACATTGATTACATATGTAGGCAAGAGGCTCTCTATCCTGTTCCATTAATCTGTGTGTCTGTTTTTATGACAATGCCATACTGTTTTAATTACTGCAGCTTTGCAATATAGTTTGAAATCAGAAAGTGTAATGCCTCCGCTTTGTTCTTTTTTCTCAAGATTGCTTTGGCTATTAGGAATTTTGTGGCTCCATACAAACTTCAGGATTATTTTTCTTTTTCTGTGATATGGATGACATTGAATCTGTAGATTGCTTTGGGTATATGGACATTTTTAACAATATTAATTCTTCCAAACCATGAACACAGGATATATTTACACTTATTTGTGTCATCTTCAATGTTTTTCATCAATGTCTTATAGTTTCGAGTACAGATAATTGGTGTCACCTCCTTGATTCAGTTTATTTCCAAATATGTCATTCTTTTTGATGCAATATTAAATAGGATTTTGCTTTCTTAATTTCTCTTTCTCGTAGTTCATTGTTGGAGTTTAGGAACACAACTGATTTTTGTGTATTGATACTGTATCTTGCAACTCTATTGAATTCATTGGTTATAACAATTTTGTGGTGGGGTCCTTTAGGGTTTTCTATATATAATATCATGTTATCTGAAAACAGAGACAGTTTTGCTTCTTCCTTTCCAATTTGGATGCCATTTATTTCTTTTTATTGCAGTTTGCTATGAGTAGGATTTCAAATACTATGTTGAATAGGAGTGGTGAGAATGGGCATCCTTGTCTTGTTTCCGGTCTTAGAGAAAAGCTTTCAATGTTGTACTATTGAGTATGATGTCAGCTGCAGGATTGTCATATATGACCTTTGTAATATTGAGGTGTGTTCCCTTTATACACAGTTTGTTGCAAGTTTTTATCTAACAAAGTTTTAAAATATTTTAGAGTTTGAAAATATTATCTGGTATCTTTTAAAGGAAATAAAATACAAATATAGAAGATTATAGTTTAATAGGGTTGGTACTTTTGACACCCAGTAGAACTTGATAAGCAAATAAGTAGGTTCAAGATTTGAAAGAACATAGTTAAAAACCTTGTTGAAATTAAGATCTACTAATCTCTGATGTTGCCTCTGAGAACAAATAAGAGAAGAGCAAAAAGACATTGTAATTATTGAGCTTTGCAGCTTTATGTGTAGTTGATAGACTTCATAGGAAAAGTGCTGACACAGAAAAGCCTAACTATTGTCATGACAAAGCAAGTTGTAAAACAGTAGAGTATGATACTATTATTATAAGTAATATGGTGGTAGATAAAAACATAACAAAGAAAAATTAGTGGGAGATTTTATCTCAAAATACTATTAGTGGTTATATCTAGGAATCATTTATCCTTCCTGACTTTCTCTTCTGCATTTTAAAAATTAATATGATTAGGTTATTTACATATTATTTTTTTAATTAAAAAATATTGTAAGGGAGCAGAAATACCAATTCATCTATTGCCTGTGTAGGAAAAAGTTGTGAAGAAATAGCACATATTTTAATGTAATGTAGAGTTAGAATACATATTATACAGAGGTTCTACTAAGTGGAGTTCTCAAAAATGTCTTGTCATCAGAATCACCAGGGACACAGCTAAAAATACAAGTGCTGGGCTCTGTCATTTCTGGTACAGTAGACCAGGGTAGAGACTCGGGAATCTAACCACAGGGAATTGGCTAACATGGCACATCCATGAAAGTTGAAGCATACATCCATTAACAGTCAGGTGGAGAGACTACTTAATAATGTGAGAAGTTATTCAGAGTATCTTGAATGAAAAGATGTATTTACAAAATAGTGCAACAGAATTTTGCAGAGGAATTTTTGCACGCACGTGCGTGCACTCAAACACTCCAAAACACCATACAATGAAATGTTAACAATAATTAATAGCTTGCATAAATTGCATACTTTTATTTTCTTCTTTTTGGTTTGTTGCATTTTGCAAATGTTCTATACTTTTTAGGTGTCGGTTTTGCAATTACTTAAAAATCATTGCTTACATCCTCTCCTTTATAAGGGTATAATTGCAAAAGATAAAGAGTCGCAGAAAATTTCATAATGCAGGTAAAGTTTCAGTCAAAAAGCCATTCTCATAAAAGAGAGATCCACATGGGGACACTAGCTCGATGGGGGTTTATAATTGGGGTGAGCATTTGACACTGTTAAGCACACACTGTAAATCTAATTTTGACTTATTCCACCAGTAACCTTTCCTTTATCCATCTCCAAGTTTCTTTAGAGTACATGGCATTCCCTTGAGTGGGGCTGTGTTAGGTATGTTCACATATTTATTCTCAGACAAGGTATCTTTTCAACCTATCCCCCTGGACATGGGGCAGCCCCAGAGCTTCACGGGGCTGGCTCACAAATTGAAAATAGTTTTACCACATTCATTTCAGATGTATTTATTGAGTAGCTGCTCTCTTAGTACTATTTGTGAAGACTGAAGCCCTAAACCATGCCCTAAAAGGGTTTGCTATAGATAGATTTTTTAAAAAAGATATTTTCAATAAAATATGAAATATGGTGGTAAGCTGAGAACATGAGATTTGGGCAAAGGCTCTCATCCCTGGCTTACACATGAAAACTAACTCTGGACATGCCTTGGGCTCATCATCAGAACATTGACTAAGCAGGTGTGGGATGAGGGTCCAGCATCCATAGTGTAAAAAGTCTTTCCAGGTGATTCTCATCAAGTGTTGAAGCCCACCATGCCTGTGGGTGTTCCAGAACATAGCAATGAGGAAATGCTGATTGAGTTAAATCTTGGGGGATAAATAGGAGTTTGATGTCAAAAGTGAATTTAGGGGCACCTGAGTGGCTCAGTGGTTGAGCATCTGCCTTTGGCTCAGGTCATGATCCTGGGGTCCTGGGATCGAGTTTCACATTGAGCTCTCCGCAGGGAGTCTGCTTCCCCTCTGCCTATGTCTCTGCCTCTCTCTGTGTGTCTCTCATGAATAAATAAATAAAACCTTTTAAAAAAGTGAATTTAAAGAGAAGAGATACGGTTTCAAGTCAAGAAACCAGGCCAGGACCAGGTTGATGTGGGCATTTGTAAGCACTTTAGCATGGCAGGAGTGTGGAGGACGCAGTGCACAAGGAGAAGGTGTGCAGGGCAGCATGCAAGGCCAGACATATGTGAGGGGCTGGAGCTCGTGGTGAACTGAGTGTGTGTGGGCATCAGGAATCCAGCACGGGCTGTAAAGGAGAGACCTGGTCATATCACCAGTGGTGGAAAGGGAGAAGGTCACAGGCGATAAGGACCACTGGGCAGGATGTAAGAGACATTTCTTTTTTTTTTTTCTTTTCAAGATTTTATTTATTTATTCATGAGAGACACAGAGAGAGGCAGAGACATAGGCAGAGGGAGAAGCAGGCTTCCCGCGGGGAGCCCGATGCGGGACTCAATCCCAGGACCCCGGGATCATGTCCTGAGCCAAAGGCAGATGTTCAACCACTGAGCCACCCAGGTGTCCCGTAAGAGACATTTCTAAGGCCGAAGTCACAAAACTTGACCACTTTGTGCTGTGTTATCCATTAGTAATAATACTTTGGGGATTTTCTGAGCCTTCATCTATTTATTTCTTTTCCTCAAATTATAGAAAGCATTTCCTTATATCCACATATCTTCAGTTATTTTATTTTTTCTCTCTACACCTGGAGTATACTAAATGTAAAAAACACCCTGTTGTGACAATGGAGTGAGATTATATATACACACACATGTATATATATTCATTATATATGTTTTTATATTCACATATATTTTTTCATTATCATCAACAATCACATTCCCCAGAGCATGTACTGAGAATAAGCCTGTAAGCTTTATGAACACAGGACCTGGAGAATTCCCTGAGCCCAGCCTCTGCGTGTCCCACTTGGCTCTCTCCTGTGACACTGATGAACACAAGTATGCCTGACGAGTCGAAGGCTGTCACATCTCAGAGTGGCTCCCGCTTCCACCTTGCCATTCCTATCATGTGTGCATCCGGGGATCAACGTGCCCTTTGAATCTTCTAATATTTTCTCAGACTTTTGTACAGAGTGCAGTGCTGAGTTCTGTGGTTGCAGTGCTGAGTACTGTGGTTCCCTCAGTGTAGAAACGGATCTGCTTTTTATCCTTGCAGATCTCAGCTCCTTTTCAAATACCTTGAAAAGATGCCGGAATGAGAAAAAGGAATTGTCGGTGTTCAACCAGCGGACAGAAGAGGCATCTGCCGTGCAGTACTTCCAGGTCAGGAAAGTTGCCCCGGCAGACAGGAGTGGGTTCCAGGTGCTGCACACCTGTGGACACCCCTGTGGACACACCTGGGCAGGCTGGTGGGGAGGATGCCGTGGGCATGGCCCTGCCACTTCTCATGGCGTGGCCCCCTGAGTGGTGGCACAACCCAGGTTGGAATCCTCACCACCTTCACTTCTCAAGTTGTCAGGATGTGGGCAAGTTGCTGAACTTCCTGGCCTCACTTTTGTTGTCTGGGGATGAAAATTCATCTAATTTTTTTAATGATTTAATTTGATGAGAGGATGTATATGAATTAAGTGTGGTGCCTATAACAGCAAACCCCACCAAATGGTGGCAGTTAGGATGACGGTATTTGTGACTCAGTGATCATGGATTTGTATGCACCATATCACTCAGCTGGCTTGCCTGATAAGAATGACCATCGTCACCACCTGCCCTACACCTGCCCTCTCTCAAGACTTCTGTCCAAGTCCTGCGTTTCTCTCCCGACTCAGGACTCATTAGAGATGTCCCTTTTGCCTCTGGCCTCTTTCTCTCTCTTGTGCCTATTACTCTTCTTTGTGTTCTCTCATAGCCTTTGCTTTGAGAACCCTGGGCACCTACCTGGGCAATATCTAGGCCTGAATCTGTGAATGGAGCAGCCTTTGGAAGTCTGAGATTGACTTATAGTTCTAGACCTTACAAATAGGGCAAATATGGATAGGTTACTGCATCTTTCTGAGCTTCGGCTTGCCTGTGTGTTAGGCTCAGCCTACCTTGACTAGATGGTCATGAAATGATGCCTTGTGGGTTGTTTACTCTCCCCATCCTTCTCTTTTCCTTACAGTTTTATGGCTGCATTTCCCAGCAGCAGAACATGATGCAAGATTTCGTGAGGACAGCCACGTACCACAGAGCCATCCTCCAGAACCACATTGACTTTAGAGACAAGGTAATGCTGGCAGCATGTTATTAATCTCAAACCATTTTAAGAAACCTTGTCAAAAACTAGAATCAAGATTAAGCTTTGCTAGAATTACCATATGACCCAAAAATTCCACTCCTGATCATCATATACGCCAAAGAATTGAAAGCAGGTACTCAAGCAACTATTTGTATGTGAATGTTTATAGCAGCACTATTCACGATTTCCAGAACATAGAAAGAACCCAAAATGCCCATCAACTGATGACTGGATAAACAAATGTGGTCTATCCATACAATAGGGTGTTGTGGCTGTCTTTCATATTTATCTTATCCATAAAAATAACACAGTGCTGGTACATGCTTCACCATGGATGAACCTCAAAAATGCGCCAAGTGAAAGAAGTCACAAAAGCTCATGCATATGATTCCACGTGCCCGAAACATTCAGAATAGGCAAGTCCATTGAAAGGAAGCAGACTCATGGTGGCCGGGGACAGAGGGAGAGAGAAATGGGGAGTGGTGCTTAATGGGTACAGGGTTTCCTTTTAGGGTGATAGAAAGGTCTTGAAACTTGATAATAGGTAACAGTTACATAACATAGTGAAAGTGCCAATTGACCCTGAATTTTACAATGTAAAATGAGTCATGGTTAATTTTATGTTATGTGAATTTTGCCTCAATGAGGAAATTAAGCTCTGAGTGCCAGGAAGTCAAGGGACTGAATGTGTTATGTCTCGGAGCACTGAATGGGTCAGGACCTCTGTTGCTGCATAATGAATGGTTCTTAGGGAGTCTCTTCACTTCAGCTTTTTTCATGGACTCCACAAGAGCCGGCACTGATTTCCTTCACAAAATGGATCTGAATGATGAGTGACTGCTAACACATTATACAAGTGTTGCCCATTATTCTCCCGCCTGTTAAATTAGCCAGTGTGCAAAATACCATGTGGCTCATCACAGAGACATGAGGACTGGTCAGTGGACTCCTGGGATTTGTTTTATGTTTTCTCGCTAACTAGCTGTGGGATCTTAGGCAAGACTCTAAACCTCTCTGGGTCTCACAGTCTCTTCTACTGCCATAGCGATAGTAGGCCATTAATTCCCCCAGAAGGGTATGGTGGTGGAAGATTGAAATAATGGTCCTAAAGACTCATGGTTCCCTGTGTCCACACCCATTTGCAAAGTCTTAATAGCTTTTCTTTCATCAAGAGAAGTGTTGTGGTTTTTTGTTTTTTTTGTTTTGTTTTGTTTTGTTTTGTTTTGCCTTTATCTCTGTGCTCTTCTTCTGGTATGCTTTCCCCAAAACACTATGACAGAGGTTAACACTGTATGGATTTCAGAGCCTAGAGCTTAAGGGACCTCGTGGCTCTGGACCTCATCCTCTTGGAACCCTGAGGTACCATACCATGAAGAAGCCCAGTCTAGCCTCCTAGATGTTGAAAGGTCACATTAAAGAGACCTGACATGTCAGTCAACAGCCAGCACCAACTGCCACTCCTATGCATGGGGCCATCTTGGACAGCCAGTCCAGCCACCCCTCCAGCTGAATGTAGAAACATGAATGTATCTAGGCAAGACTAGCAGAGAAGCTGCCCAACCCTCCCATGGAAGTGAGAGAACCTACAAATTGGTTCCAGTTTAAGCCCCTAAATTTTAATGTGGCTTGTTATGCAGCAGTAGTTAATTAAAACAGAGAGAAAAATGTATGAAAAAGTAGTGATAAATGGTCACCCAGCTAGAAGTTGATTTGCCCCTGGCTTTCTTTCCTCTGTCATCTTCATTCTGCTCTTGAGCCCAGCAGACGTGGTATTTTTGTTGTTGTTGTTGTTTTTGGTTATTCTTTTTTTCTTTTTTCTTTTTTTGGTTATTGTATTTTTCAATTCCAAAATTTCCATCTGGCTCCTGTTTATGTCATCTGTTTTTTACCTGAGACTGTTTTACCCATTGGTCTCAGCAGTGTTCGTGATTGCTGGTTGGAGCTTTATTATCATAGTTTTTGTCAGATAATTCTAACATCTGTGTTATTGCTGTTTAGTCAATTGTCCTTCCCAAGGGAATTAAAGTTTTCCTGATTCTTCATATGGCAAGGAATTTTGGATTGTATTCTGTGCATTTTGAATATTATGAGATTCTAGGTCTTATTTAATGCCTAGGGAGAACACTGATATATTTCTTTTAGTTTTCATTCAAGCTTGGTTAGGTTCTGGCTACGAGTTTCATGCTCACTAGTTGGCCTTCTGAGAGCTCTGGTTCTCATGTCAGTTCAGTTTTCCAAAGTCTTTGGCAGTGCTGTTTGGATCTGCATGTGTGTGTTACCCTGTGGTCAGTCTGGTGCCTGGGCAGACTTCTCAAAGTACTGATATGCTAATTAAGGTTAGATTCATGCATATACAGATTGACAGTGAGCCCAGAAATTTATTTTAAAAACAGAAAACTTGATGGAGTTGCCTTTCCAAGGTCCTTCCTCCCCCATGATTTCCCTGGTACTTTCTGATTCTCTGGGGCCACTTCTTAGTCTCTGGGCACAAAGCTCACTCTGTCATGTACTTCCATGACTTTGCCCACACTGGCCAAGCAGAGAGGGGACAAAGAAAGAAAAAAGGCAGTGGGAGGTGGCCTCAGCCTTTGGGAATAACCACACCACTGAATGAAGAGGTAGGTTCCCCTCCCTTGTCATTTTGACTCCTGTAGACTGGAGGATTACTGACTAGATTTTGACTAGATTTGACTAGATTACTGGAGGCTAGAAGACTCGAAGAGAAGAAAGGGAAGGAAAAGAAAGGAGGGAGAGGAGAAGGAAGAGGGAAAGGAAAAAAAAAAGAGGAAGGGAAAACCAGAGTATTTCCATATTTGAGATTATAGTTTCCTTTCTTGATGCCAGAGCCAGAGCTAAGTGTCTTCAGGAGCTCTCTTGTCTGTATCCGGGTACCTATTTCTGGTGTGTTGAGTTCAGACCATGGGTGGGGTAGAGGATTTGGTTTGGTTGAATTTTGACTTTGGGTCTATACTATATACTTTTCAGAGTCTTCAAGTACCTGTTCTATGCATTGAGTTCAGGTTTCACAGCTGTGCTTGGTGGGAGAGGCAGGGTGAGGTGGACTCCCTCTGACTTTCCCAGGACCAGATCTAGGGACTCTGGAGAGTGAGGGTGATGGTAGGAAGCAAAGATAAGATAAGAAATGGTTGTATTTGGCCACAGAGTCTCCTCTGTCTCTTTATATGTCTTGACGTGTCTGGGACCTTTGCCTTGCCAGTGGGGCATGCCTGGTTAGCAGATAGGAAGTAAACATTCCTAACAAGAAGGACCTCATTATGGCAGGTGGGCAGAATTGGGATAGAGGATGGGAAATGCTTGTTTATTTTGACACTTTACCTGGTATTCAGGATTGTGGGTAATCAGTCTTACTGACCAAAGGTAGATATTTTTTGCTAATTAAAAAACAAAAACAAAAAACAGGTGTCTGGGTGGCTCAGTCAGTTAAGCGTCTGCCTTCAGCTTGGGTCATGGTCTCAGGGTCCTGGGATCGAGTCCTGCATTGGACTCCCTGCTCAGCAGGGAGCTTGCTTTTCCCTTTCCCTCTGTCTGCCCCTACCCCTGCTTGTGCACATGCTCGCTTGCTTGCTCTCTCTCTGCCAAATAAATAAGTAAAATATTTTCAAAATAATAAAAATAATACAAATTTTAAAAAACAAAACCAAAAAACCCTCCAAACTATTGATCAGTTCTTTGTGGTTTGAAAATGTTTCCTGGAGGTAATACTTTGGTTTAGGGAAACTTCTCTCCCTCTAAAGTTGCTTAGTTTTCACATATAATCTATTTTCTATTATCTACAATAAGTTTTCTATATTTTTATAATCTGTTTTTAATTCTGAGGTTAGAGCTTCTAAAGACTATTCTCCAAACTACCAATCATATGAATAAGTTGCATTATAAGCTTTCACAGAATTTCACATGCATTATGTCACTTGACCATTTCCTTTGTATATCTTTTCATCTATAAAAATGAAGCTATTGGACTGGGTCATCTTTAAGGTCACCCACAGCTATAACCTCATCTGATTTTGTGAAATAATCCTTTTCCTGCCAACCTGAAATGGTCTTGCCTGCCAATGAAATAAAATAGGCTTCTATCTGTTGGGGTTTATGAAGGTGATAATTAATCACATGGTTGATAATTAATTATATCTCTTTCCCCCTCTGAGTTCTGAACCAATTTAGAAATAGACACAGATGTCAGGTAGAAATAATAGCAGCTTTATGGTTGTTAATGCTGATTGGAGAACAGGGATTGGACCTGTAGCCAAATAAGGCTTCCTGTTCCCCCACACACACAACTTTTCCACCCACTTCTATGCTGAACAACCAGTCTGCCTAGATGCACCCAGAGCCTGCCCGGCCTGCTCCCCTGTAGGGAACTCAAGAGTGATTGCTTGAGCAGGGGGTGAGCAGGCTGCCCCCCACCTCAGCAGCAGGCTGCGCATGCTCAGTCCTGTTTCCCAGCATCACCAGGCACATGGATCACTCTTACTCTGAAGGAAAAAGAGGAAGGTCGGTACACTTTTTTCTGATGGTACATATCCCCTCCCCTCTGAAAACAGAAATAACTAACTATCCCAGTTGTAATGCCTCAAGAATCCCCTCATTCCTAGTCAGTCTAGAATGGTCGCTCACCCCAACTCTGAATCTACCAAATCCACCATGAATCCAAAATCTTTTTAGATTCTTTTTTGTTTGCTTTATCATTCTGAAGACCAGTCTGGAATAAACCCTGGGAGTCCATGGAGGATGCTACCTTTTCATTAAACCTTTATATTCTTTCTTGGTGAAATTACCTAAAAGGGCATGGGTTTAGAGAATTTTTTTTAAGCTTTTATTTATTTATGATAGTCACACAGGTAGAGAGAGAGAGAGGGGGTTTAGAATGATCAGTACCAATGGCTGTTATTTGTTGAGGAACATAGCATATGCAGGCACCATGCCAAGAGCTTTCCATATACTGTTTCTGTCTTAGTTCAGGCTGCTACAGCAAACTACCATAGACTGGGTGGTTTAAATAAACGTTTATTTCTCATAATTCTGGAGGATGGGAAGTCCAAGAGCAGTGTGTCGGCAGAGCTGGTGTCTTCTGAGGAATCATTTCCTGGCTTATAGATAGTGGCTTTCCTGCTACATCCTCACATGTCCCAGAAGGAGAAGAAGCAAACCCTTTCATGTCTCTTCTTATAACGCCACTCGTCACCATCATGAGGGCTCCGCACTTGTCACCTCATTACTTCCCAAAGCCCATCTTCAACTACCATCACGTTGAACTTTCCAAATGGTGGGGGAGTAGGAGACCTTAGTTTTGTCTGGTCCCAGGGATTCAGCGAGATAGCTGTCAAATCATTCTAAAACCTGTGAACTCTACCAGAGATCTAAGAAAAGGATAGCTGCAACTCTACAAATAGAAAAGTGACCACTTTGTGCAAGGTAGGAGGTGACAGAGAAGTGAATTCCAGGTGATTTATGGGGAAGATAAACTGCAAGGGGATGGAGCCTCCTGCACCTGGCTTCCAGAAAGTGATAAAGCAGCAGAGCCCCAAATCAGAACTTTGAGAGGTCTGCTCCAGCAAGGGACCGCTTGGCTGAAAGGTGCTCAGACACCAAAGCAAGGTGGAAACCTAGGTGGGACAGTGTGGTCTCAGGATCCTTGGGGTTGCGGGAAGACTGGGGGTGCCTGATGCGGCAGAGTTCCCAGGCATCGGAGTGGGGAAGCCGGCTGCAGTCAGCAAGCCCAGGAGCAGGTGCTCAGCTCGGGGTGGCCATAAACCGCCAACCATGGCACCACCCGGTGACTGTTCTCTGAGCAGGGACCCAGCAAGAGGCGGAACCCACCAGACTCCCCCCATTCTGCAAAAGGAGCAGAATGCACCTGCACACCGCAGGAGTCTGCAGGGTTTGGGGACTCGAAGCGGGGTCCTGTGCCTGAGATAGAAATGCCGGGTCACAGTCTGGGTGAGCACGGAGGGCAGGAGACGCTGGAGACAGCAGTGGGCCTGCCCTTCCCTGAGGGCGAACTGAGGAGTTGGGGGTGCGCTCTTGCACTCCAGGGCTGGAGACTGGGAGGCCCCCATTTTCACCCTCAGCCTCCAAGGCTGCTCAGAAAGCGTCCAGGGAACAAAAGCCACCTAGAACAATCTGATGCAGCGTCTTCAGCCACCCCGCCCCACAAGGGCAGCACAGGTCTGCCCTGGCAGAGACACCCGGGAATCAGTGCACCAGGCCCCTCGTCCTCAGGTCAGCAAGGACATCCCGCCGAGACTGGGACCGATGACACAACCGCGAAACCCCAGCCCTAGGGGAAAATGGCATATGGAATGCATGGGCTTTTTCTCATGATTCTTCAGTCTTTCAAGTTTAATTTTTTTTCTCTTTCCTTTTCAACCAATTTCTTATTTTATCAACTTTTTAAAGTCTTTTTTTTAATTTTACAGTTACATTTTATCCTTTCGTTGTATTTCATTTTACTTGTATATTTCATTTACTTGTATATATATATAGATAGATTTCTTTACAATTTTGGGGTGCAGTTTCTTCCAACAAACAGGCTCAAATACACCCGGAATCTACTATATGTCTCTCCTCTGTTTACCTGTCAGATTATATTTTCTCTCTTCTTTTCAAAGTCTTTTTAAATTTTCGTCTTTACAGTTTCATTCTATCCTTTCACTGTATTTAATTTTGCTTTTGTATATATATGTTTTTCTTTCTTTATGATTTTGGGATGTAGTCTCTTCTAACAAGCCGATCAAAATACACCCAGGATATAGTGTATTGCTCTGTTCTGTTCACCTGTCTGTTTACATTCTTTCTTTTTTATTTTGTCTTTTAATTTACATTCTGTCTTCTCATTGTATTTATTTATGTACATATATAAATTTTTCTTTCCTTACAATTTTGGGACCTAGTTTTGTAGGAAACAGATCAGAATACACACAGGATCCAGTGTATTGCTCTGTTCTGCTCACCTGTCTGATTATATTCTCTCTCTATCTTTTTTTTTATTTTATTTTTTCAGTTTTGGGTCTCTGCTGATTTGTTTAGTGTATATTTCTCTGAGGTCATTGTTGCCATTTCAGTATTTTGTTCTCTCGTTCATCTGTTCTTCTCTGGACAGAATGCCAGGATGGAAAAACTCACCTCAGGCAGTATTGACTGCCAGGGACCTAGTCAGTATGGATATAAGTAAGATGTCAGAGCTAGAGTTCAGAATAACGATGATATACATACTAGCTTTCTGGAGAAATAAAAGAATGAAAATCTAATCAAGTCAAAATGGAAAAGGCTATTAATGGGATGCAATAAAAAATGGAGTTTCTAACTGCTAGGATAAATGAGGCAGAATAGAGAATTCATGATACAGAAAACAAAATGTTGGAGAATAAAGAAGCTAAGAAAAAGATAAACAACTACTAGAACATGAGAGGAGATTTCAAGAGGTAAGTGATACCATACAATGAAATGATATGAGAATAATTGGGATCCCAGAAGAAAAGGAAATAGGGGGCAGAGGGTGTATTGGAACAAATTACAGCTGAGAACTTCTCTAATCTGGGAAAGAAAACAGGCAGTTAAGTCCAAGAGGCACAGAGAACCCCTCTCAAAATCAATAAAAATAGGTCAACATCTCAGCATGTAACAGTGAAGCTTACAAATCTCAGAGACAGAGAAAATCCTGAAAGCAGCTCAGAACAAGAGATCCTTAACCTACCAGGGTAGAAACATTAGACTGACAGCAGACCTGTCCATAGACACCTGACAGGCCGGAAAAGACTGGCATGATATATTCAGTGTGCGAAATGAGAAAAATATGTGGCCAAGAATATTTTATCCAGCAAGGCTTTTATTCAAAATAGAAGGAGAGATAAAAAGCTTCTAGGACAAACAGAAACTAAAAAATTTGTGATCACTAAACCAGCCCGGCAAGAAATATTAAAGGGAATCCCTTAAGCAAGAGAGAACCCAAAAGTAACAAAGACCAGAAAGGAACAGAGACAATATACAGAAACAGTTACTTTACAGGTAATACAGTGGCAGTAAATTCATACCTTTTAATAGTTAAAATGGGCTACATGCCATAGTCAAAAGACATGGGGTATCAGATTGGATAAAAAATCAACATCCATTGATATGCTGTCTGCTAAAGACTCATTTTAGACCCAAAGATACCTCCAAGTTGAAAGTGAGGGGGTGGAAAACCATTTATCATGCTGGTGGACATCAAAAGAAATCTGGGGTAGCCAACCTTATATCAGACAAATTAGATTTTAAACCAAAGACTATAATAAGAGGTAAGGAAGGACAGAGTCTATCCAACAAGAAGATCTAACAATTTTAATTATTTATGCCTCTGAGGAGGAGGCAATTATATAAACCAGTTAATAACAGAATTAAAGAAACACATCAGTAATAATACAATAATAGTAGGGGACTTAAACACCCCACTCACTGCAATGCACAGATCGTCTAAGCAGATCAACAAGGAAACAAGGGCTTTGAATGACACACTGAACCAGATAGACTACACAGATATATTCAAAGCATTCCATCCTAAAGCAACAGAATAAACATTCTTCTCGAGTGCACATGAAACATTCTCCAGAGTATATCACATTATGGGTCACAAATCAGGTCTCAACTGGTACCAAGAGATTAAGATCATTCCCTGCATATTTTCAGACCACAATGCTTTTAAACTGGAATTCAATCACAAGAGGAAATTTAGAAATAATTCAAATGCATGGATGTTAAAGAGCATCCTATTACAGAATGAATGGGTCAACCAGGAAATTAAAAAATTTTTAAAATCCATAGAAACAAATGAAAATGAAAGCAAGCTGTCCAAAACCTTTAGGATGCAGCAAAGGTAGTCCTATGAGGGAAGTATATAGCAGTACAAGCCTTTCTGAAGAAACAAGAAAGGTCCCAAATACACAATCTAGTCTTACACTTAAAGGTGCTGGAGAAAGAACAGCAAATAAAGCCTAAACCTGGCATGAAAAGAAAATTAATAAAAGATTAGGGCAGAAATCAGTGAAATAGAAACCAAAAGAACAGTACAACATATCAACGAAACTAGGAGTTGGTTCTTTGAAAACATTAATAAGATCGATAAACCCCTGGCCAGACTTATCAAAAAGAAAAGAGAAAGGACACAATTAAATAAAATTATGAATGAAAGAGGAGAGATCACAACCAACACCAAATAAATACAATGATAAGAACATATTATGAACTACTGTATACCAACAAATTAGGCAATCTGGAAGAAATGGCTGCCAGTTATATAAACCAGTTAATAACAGATGTGTAAACTACCAAAACTGAAACAGGAAGATGGAAAACCTGAACAGACCCATAATGAGTAAGGAAATTGAAGCAGTAATCAAAAATCTCCTGACAGACAAGAGTCCAGGACCAGATAGCTTCCCAGGGGAATTCTACCAAATATTTAAAGAAGAATTAATCCCTGATGAACACGGATTCCAAAACTCTCGCCAAGTTACTAGCCAATAGTATCCGACTAATAATCCATGGTTGTGGATTATTCACCACAACCAAATGAGATTTATCCCTGGGCTGCAAGAGTGGTTCAACATCTGCAAATCAATCAATGTAATATACATTACATTAATAAAGGACAAGAACCATTTGATCCTCTCAATAGATAGAGAAAAGGCATTTGGCAAAGTATAACATCCTTTCTTGATTAAAACTCTTCACAGTGTAGGGATAGAGGGAACATACCTCAATATAATAAAAACCATATACAAAAGCCCACAGCAAATATCATCTCCCACTGCCTGTCTCTCTCTCTCTCTCTCTCTCTCTCTCTCTCTCTCTCTCTCTTTCTCTCTTGAATAAATAAATAAAACCTTAAAAAAAGAAATGGGCAGAAGAGATGAACAGACATTTCTCCAAAGAAGATATAAAAATGTCCGACAGACACATTAAAAAAAATGCTTCACATTACTTGTCATCAGGGAAATACAAATCAAAATCACGATGAACTATCACCTCACACTGGTCAGAATGGCTAAAATTAACAACACAGGAAACAACAGATGTTAGTGAGGATGCAGACAAAGGGTCACCCTCCTTACACTGTTGGTAAGAATGCAAGGTTGTGCCGCCTCTCTGGAAAACGATATGAAAATTCCTCAAAAACTTGAAAATAAGCTACCCTATGACCCAGCAATTTCACTACTGGGTATTTACCCTAAAGATATAAATGTCGTGTTCCAAAAGGGCACCTGCACCCCAATGTTCACAGCAGCAATGTCCACAATAGCCAGACTATGGAAGGAGCCCAGATGTCCATCAACAGATGAATGAATAAAGAAAATGTGGTATATATATACAATGGGATATTATTCATCCATCAAAAAAATGAAATCCTGACTTTTGCAATGACTTGGTTGGAACTAGAAGGTATTATGATAAGTGTAATAAGTCAGAGAAAGACAAATATATGATCTCACTCATATGTGGAATGAGTGAGAAAAAAACAGAGGATGATAGGGGAAGGGAGGGAAAAATAAGACGAAATCAGAGAGGGAGGCAAACCCTAAGAGACTCTTAACCATAGGAAACAAACTGAGGGTTGCTGGAGGGGAGGAGATTGGGAATGGGGTAACTGGAGGGCACGTGATGTAATGAGCACTGGTGTTATCTAAGACTGATGAGGGATGCTGGGTGGCTTAGTGGTTGAGCATCTACCTTTGGTTCAGGTCATGATCCCGGGGTCCTAGGATCAAGTCACGCAACAAGATCCCTGTGAGGAGCCTACTTCTCTCTCTGCCTAGGACTCTACCTCTCTCTCTGTGTCTCTCATGAATTATATAGATAAAATCTAAAAAAAAAGAAAAAGAGGGCAGCCCAGGTGGCTCAGCAGTTTAGTGCAGCCTTTGGCCCAGGGCGTGATCCTAGAGACTCGGGATCAAGTCCCACTTCGAGCTCCCTGCATGGAGCCTGCTTCTCCCTCTGCCTGTGTCTCTGCCTCTCTCTCTCTCTCTCTCTCTCTGTCTGTCTCTCATGAATAAATAAATAAAATCTTTAAAAAAAAAAGTGATGAATCACTGACCTCTACTTCTGAAACTAATAAAACACTATATGTTAATTAATTGAATTAAGAAAAAACAAACACCATCACAGTGGGGGTTAGAGTTTCAACATTTGAATTTTAGGGAGGCACAGATATTCAGTCTATAGCAGTTTCCTTTGATCTTCATAATAGTGTTGAGATGAATGCTAACGTCACTGCCATTTTATTTTATTTTTTAAAGATTTCATTTTTTTATATGAAAGAGAGAGAGAGCATGAGCAGGGGGAGAGGCAAAAGCAGACTCCCCACTGAGCAGGGAACCAGATGCAGGGCTAGATCCCAGGACCCCTGAAATCATGACCTGAGCCAAAGGCAGACGCTTAACCAGCTGAGCTCCCCAGGTGTCCCTTATTGCCATTTTAGAGATTTTTAAAAACTGAGGCCTGAGGATGCTGTTAATTCATCTTATTTTATACAACTAGTAAATGAAAAGACCAGGATTAAAACCCATTGAGTCTTACTTTAGAGTCCTCCGTGCCCCACTCCCCACCCTATAACCCCTAAAAGGTACTACTGAAATTGCCAAGGGAGAATTTTGTTTCCTTGGGCTTAAGGATGGTGTGGAAATATTTGGTCACTTAGATAAGCCCATTCCCCATCCAAGTATGAGGCAGCAAGACACACTGGTTATGGTCGAGTCCCAGAGCCGGAAAGCCGGGTTCGAACTACAGCCTGGCCACTCAGCATGCACCTGCCATAAGCCTGTTCGTCTTGAGATCTTGGGCAAGTTGTCTACTGGTTCTGGGCTTTAACGGCCTTATCTGTTAGAGTAGTGACTACTTTTTAGAGCCCTTGCAAGGTTAAGAGGTTACATTGCATATGGAGTGCTCAGTGACCCAGGCTAGGAACTCAGTACCTCATAGCAAGTATGATGGTTGTCCCTGATGGTGTTGGGATTGGTGCTGTAGTTTCTACCTCTGCTATCATTTTAAATCTTTCAAATCTTTATTTTTTTTCACTCTGCCTCCTCCGTGCAGTTTTAATGAAAACCCTTTCTTGGCCAGAGCACTGCTGGCTGAGAACTCCACTTGGAACCCATCCAGGAAACTGACCCTGCTGGAACTCACCCCATTCCCCTCCTCAGAATTTCTGTTAATTGCTATCTGGCTATTTTTAGTTTCTTCCAAGTGTATGCTGGGTACAAGTAGGAGAAGTCCATCCTGCTGAGGGTGTGGGGCTATGTGAGCTGTAGAGTTTTAATTTGGAAATGTTTTGACACTTCATTTGTCAGGGCACCAGTTGCTGGAAACAGAATAAGCAGGAGCTGGGAGCTTATTACTTTTTTTTTTTTTTTTAAATCAGCATTTTCACAGAAGAGAGAATCCGCCCCATTGCAACAGCTGCTTAGTCCATTCAAATATGCAGTTGGCTTAGGCAGAAGGGATTCAGGGATTTGAAGGCTTAAAAAAACCATAAATAACAACAACAAACATGCAAAGCAACGGGCCTGGATTGTCAGCTGCTATTCAGATTTGCAGAGCCTGAGTCCTGGCCTCTCCCAGTGTGAGTTTTCTTCACTATGAGCTTATCATCAGCTTGGTCAAAGGTCCTTGAGTCTGTCTCTGGTCCTCCTCTGAAATTCTCCTCCTGCCTTGAAACACTGTACACCTTTAGTTAACCCCACACATTAATGAGGCCTGACCTTCATCACTGGTAGAAATAAAGACTATACTCCAGGCCCGCACAATAGTCCTGTCTGCCTGTGATGAAACAGCGCTTACTTCCCTATTTAAAAAAAAAAAAAAAAAACACAAACCTTAATGAGGTATGAATCACATCAAAAAATGATGTATAATTAACATGTACAACTTGATGACTTTGAAAATGTTAGTATACACCATAGTCTCCGCCATAACATATCCATCACTTCCAGAAGTTTCTGTCTGCCTTCTTTACTTATTATTTTGTTATTAGAACACTTAACATAAAATCTGTCCTTTTAGCAAAATTTTAAGTATGCAATGCAGTATTGTTAGCTGCAGACACGATGCTGTGCAGTAGATGTCTAGGAATTAAGAATTGAATTTTTCATCTCACATTACTGAAACTTCATACCCTCTGACTAATAAACTTTCCTGTTTCTCTCTCACCCCAATCCCTTACAACTAGCATTTACTCGCTGCTTTGATGCATTTGACTATTTTAGATACTTCACATTAGGTGAAAACATATAGTATTAGTCCTTCTGAGTCTGGCTTACTTCATTTAGCGAATGCCCTCCAGATTTGTTCATGGTATTGCATATGGCAGGATCTCCTTTTTAAGGAAGAATAACATTCACTGTGTATATACAGCACATTAAAAAAAAAATCATCCATTAAGTCCTCCCCTGCTTGCCCCTGAGCATAGTCTTTGACCTGGTGACAGCAGTATCCTTGCTGAGTACTGTGTAGGGACGTGGGAAGAAAGGACATGACTCACAATACCTGCTAGGTGCTTTGCATATCCCATCTCACTTAGTACTTGTGTGTTAGGGTCATTAGCTGCTAACATCAGAAACTGGCTCTGCCGACTTAAGGAAAAAAAGGAGAAAAGAATTCCTTAAAAGATACAGGATCATTGGCCACTAGGTATGGAAACTACATGACCAAAAATAATTTCCAAAGTCATGCTGCAGGATTGAATTTAGAGAGACAAAGTTGCACCCAGGGTTGGACACCTTAGCGGCATAGCCTGCCCCCAGTGCTACCTTTGAATGCTGTCCTTAGAAGCTCCCTCTGACACATGGGCATTGGGAGGTAGCTGTGATCTCACCTGAAAGGATTCTGTGACATCCCTGAATCTTCACATTCTGAGCTTCTCATGCAAAGCACATCTTGGCAGAACCTCAGTCATGCCTGTGATTTAGCTTCAAGGGTGCTAGAAAAGAGAATCGGACACCCTCCACTTCCCTACTGGGAGACTGGTGCTGCCTCAGCAGTGAGGTGCTGTCCAAACACAGGAAGCAGTTCAGATGCCAAGAGGCACAAGAGAATGGCAAATGCTCACTGAACCATTCAGCAAACAAATACAATATATACTGTTACTCTGATGTATAGATAAAGGGACCAGAGATATGTACATTTGAGTAATTTGCTTTAGGGTGCACAGCTACTAAGCGGTAATTATATGCAAACTCAGGTTTGTATACCCATATCTACATATCAGAGAGAGATCTGAATAATGCATTTTTCCCCATTGACTTGGACTTTAGAGGCTGTTTTAGTTTCCTAGGGCTGCCATGGCAAATTACCAAAAACTAGGTAGCTTAGAACAACAGAATTCTATTCTCTCACTATTCTAAAGGCCAGAATTTCAAAATCAAGGCATCCGCAGGGCCATGCTCCTTCTGAAGGCTCTGGGGGAGATCCTTCCGTGTCTCTTCCTAGCTTCTTGTGGTTTCTGGCAATCCTTGGTGTTTCTTGACTTGTATATGCATCATTCCAGTCTCTGTCTCTTGTTGGCATGTGGCAGTCTCGCCCTCTGTCTGTGTCTCTGTGTGTAAATTTCTTTCTTCCTGTAATGACGTCTAACATATTGGATTTAGGGCCCTCCATAATCCAGTATGTTGTTTTCTTAATAAATCTTTAAAAACTCTATTTCCAAACAAGGTCATCTACAGGTTCTGGGTAGGCATGAGTTCTGGGAAACAATTTTTAACCCAGTGGGGAGGCCAAAGTTCATGTTGGGTAATATATCATAAGAACTCAACCCAGGGATTAATTTTGTGAGGTAGAGGTTATCAGAAAGACTAGAAATGGGCCTTGGTCTTAAGTGATTTCTTTGGTCCATGAACCTTAAGGGAGCCTTTGCACAGATTCCCAAATGTGAGTGTGAAGGCAGATGGGATGTCTGTGCCAGGATTTTCCTGAGCTTCAATAGAATCTGCTCCTGAAGGAGTATGGGAGAAAGATGCTATAGTCAGCAGAGAAAAATGCTTTCATTTGGTATGAAAGCAAAGTGCAGCTTTCAGGGAGATCCAAAAAGACTGAATAAACAATGGTCTCAGACTGTTTGACCATTTTTTAGGGCATTTGGGAACAAGGGAGCTTGGGGCTTTACACAGACTTGTAAACAAGATATCTGTGCTCGAAGCCCATCTCTGAATCTTTCAAGATGGTGACAAGTGCCTCTAATATTTTTTGAGGTTAATTTTAAATTGGGGTAAGAATGCCTACTTGGTGGCTGTAAGAATTTAGTGAGCTACTGTGTGCAGAGTCTCAGCACACCGTCAGAATGCTGTGGATGGGCGTAACTGTGGAATCTGAATCAGAGATCATCGGCACTACTCAGACTTGTTAGCGTAACTAGGTTATGTTACTGTAACAGTCAACCCCCAAAGCTCAGTGGTGTAAACCACCAGAGCTTTATGTCTCATTTAATCTATTAGGGGTCAGCTGAGGGCTGCGCTTTGTCTCCTTCTCACCCCAAACCCAGTCTGAAGGAGCAGCCTCCGAATTCAGAGAGGAGAGATTAGCTGACCACACCCCCAGTTCTTAAGTGACCACATGTGGTATTTCTGGTCACATTACATGGACCAAAGCAAGTCATGTGGTCACTCCTGCTTTTAAAGAGCAAGGGAGTGAGATTTTACGGTGTGCACAGAAGGAGAACCAGAAATAGTTGGTAAATGACACTAATGACCATCATACCAGATGCCACTTTTACAAAATCATTAAAGAAGGGACAGATTGCTAAGGTGATATTGTCAGTGCATCAGCTGTGCATGTGAGGGAAGTAGGAAAGAAAGAGAGGGCTTGAAGGATTAATATTTCACTACTATGGTTTTATTGGTTCTCTTACTATTAATTTTGGCCTGGTGGATTGCCTACCCACTGGATGCAAGCCACTTTAGGAAGTTCCTAGGGTTGAATTTCTAAGCCTTTGTGTTCCCTCTAAGGCAGTGCCAGCCATGAAAGACCAATTTGGAGCAGCTACTGACTTTGCTAAAGAATTAGATAGAACACTCTATGCAGCAATAATTTCTAAAGTAGGTGACTTTGTTTCAATATCTACTTTTCAGGATAAGAATATAAAAATATAAGTAGACAAGACAAAATCAGTAAGAAGCAGTCACATAGGTTCAAACAATTAATTCATAAGCAGTTTTAAGTACTGTACTTGAACCTGGTCTTTTTTAGCACTGGACCAGGAATTGAACTCTGATGGAACTTGGACCTTAAGCTCTGCTTTTCACTTCATTTCCTAGATCTGAGCTATTGACAGCCATTCAGATTCAATGGTGGCTTGGGTTTAGAAGTCAGAAGCACCAGAAACCCAGAAAAGACAGAATAACAGAAAAGAATGCCAAGAAACATGTTGAATTTCACATAAATTCCATTATTTTCTTAGCTTCAGTTTCCTGAATCACAGATCATGGGACAGAGGCTTAGGTGAGGTTAGGGAGGGTGATCTCAGGAAAGCACGAGTAAGGGGAAGGGGAGTGAGACCAGGAAAGAAGGAAGGAAGGAGAGAGTAAGAGAGCATATACTGAGCTTGCCAGAGCTTTATGAAAAACTGGTTGCTCTGTGTCTTCGAAGAGGCCATGTGAAACCACTTTATCTCCAAGAAGTTCATCCAATGTGAGGAAAGGAGAATGACTGGTCCATTGGCTGCCATCTTGCTTTGGTCAAAGTTCACCTCCAGATGGTATAAACTTCCTTGCACTTCAGTGGCACACATGCATGGGTGCCGGGCAGGCGCTGTAGTGCTTGCTTCATGCCCCAAAAGCAACAAGGAGACTGCAGCAGGAGACAAGGAACAAAATGCATGTGGCATGAGTGGGGCAAGCAGTTTTGTCTTCCGCATGACCAATCTGAGGAATGAGAGGCACCCCTGCAGCAGACTAGCAGACTCCTTAGGCAGCAGCAGTGATGAAACTCAACTCCAGAGTTTGAAGATCAGCACAGGTGATTTCTAGGGCCGCTGTAAGCAAACAGCGAGACAAATGTCCCATTCTGGCATGACGCAAAACTCAAATGAATTATAACCACCACCCCAGCTTGGGACCTGGGAGTCCATCTAGACCTTTTCTTTTCCTTTCCAGCCTCCAAATCCTTTAGCTTCTGTTAACTTAGCATTTTTGCAACTCTTGCATTCCCCTCCATCCCCCAGCTCATTCTTACTTCTCCTTTTTATTGTACCTTTCCTGGAATGTTGCAAATCTTCCAGTTAGTTTTCCTACTTGGACCAGAGTTAAAATATCTGGCTTTATGTGGGAGGAAATCCCCACTCAAGTTGGCTAAAACAGTTGAAGGTGGCATGACTCCAAGGTATTTTAACCCAGTTCCTCCACACATCACATCCTAGTTTAACCATGTCCAAAAAGGAAGAGGTATCTTTTCTGTGTTTCTGTCTTAGGGGGGAGGAAATATTTCCCAAAAGCCCCCAGCAGACTTTCCCACAGGTCTCATTAATAACATATCACACAGCCAAACCTAAAGCCATCTCTGGCAAGAGGAAAAGAATCAGCTAGGATTGTGCTAGATGGTTCAGGATCCCTCCCTTAGACTGAAGATGGTTAACTGCATGCAGGATAGATACTCAATAATACTGAGGTTTGGATAGGAAGGAAGAAGGGACTACTGATGTAGTTAGGAACCACCGGATCTGTCTGCTACCTCTGGGCTTATGCCCTCCAATCCATACCACCAGTGTGATGCTATTAAAATGCAAGTATCAAAGAATTCTCCTGTTGAAACATTTTATGATCCTTCTTTGTTTAAGGATCCAGTCCAAGCTCTTGATCTTGTATATAAGACCGTCTATGATCAAGTTTCTGCCAGTTTCTCCAGCTTCTGGTTATGCCATGCTCATGTCTTAGCCATGCCCCTCCTTCTACATCTAGCACAAAGATTATGCTCCTGAGGAAATTGTCTCCTAAATGTGACTGGCTCTATCATTCACAGGTAGATACTCCCTCAAGTCAAAGAGCACATTGACTCAGCTTTCAATTTTCACTGCTCCGATTACCATATTGAAGTCTTTCCAGACTCCTGGATAGAATAGACTGTTCTTACTTCATATTCTCACCGTGCTCTTTATGTAATTCCATCATTGCCACTCTAACACATCATGGTACTTCTTTCTTACACATCTATTTCTCTGTATTCATCTCTGCATTCCCAGCACCTAGCAGTACTTGGCACAGTGAGTAATATGAGACATTTAATAGATGTCTGATGGATGACTTTGTGTCTAAAGTGAAATGAGCTAATATGAAACCAATGGCAGCATAGGAAGAGGGTTAATCATTTTAGGAAGATAAACTAAAAGTCATCAACATATTCTGTGTTTTCCATAATCATGCGGGGAACTGGTGAAAAGGTGGTGAAAAGATTGGTGATGGGTTTATCTATCCTCTGCCAGAAGACCAGGCAGGATGAAGCAAGGGTTCCTAAGCACTAATTATGCATAATTTAAATACAGACAGCTCTTTGGTTGTAACCAAGTTTCACCGCACAGCAGATGTAGAATTCTGTCTTACGAGGAGCTATCACGGCAGGATTCTTATGCCGTAATGAAAGCGCTAATTATCTGTACAAGATTTAAGTCTTAGCTGCAAAGGCCATAAAGGGATGTTGTCTGCAGGCCTTGAGATGATTTGGAATTTTTCTTCCATGACCACAAAAGGCTAAGCAGTTCCTTCATTCTGTTACTGCCTACAGGCTTTTTAGTCAACCTATCAGTCAAGAGTTAGGATACCGGCAGACTCAGGTGCAGTTTTGGGGGGTAATGCAGCCCATGGCAGGTAATGACGGTAACATGCGCAGTCCTGCAAGAGCATGGGGCATGTATCACTTGGGGTGGTTTGGTGCGGATGTCTACAGTGGTAATAAGATGATGTCTGGAAGAAGCACTGTTGGCTGTGGAAGTGGACAGGTGGGCTGGGCACAGAATTTAAGAGTACAGGGCATAAAGAGCTTGCAGATGGGGGATTGCAGTTCAGAGCAGCTATTGATATGCTCAAGCAAAGAAAGAATGCATAAATAGTAAATAATAACTGGCGTCATTTGAGGAATTGATTGTGGGATGATTGGGACCTCAATCTTGGAATACTGATAAAAATGCTGGCGCAAAAAAGAAGGCTAAATGTGACCAATAGTACTGTAGGCTAAGCAGTACAAGGTATAACATAAATCGAAGATGAAGGGAGTGGTTAAGACTGCAGGGTTTGAACTAGGTACATCTATTTTCTTATTTCCTCTCTGCCATTTATTAAGAACACAACTTGAACTTCATCAGATGCTCAGCCTCTTTACAACATGGAGA
Organism: Nyctereutes procyonoides; assembly: GCF_905146905.1. Lineage (NCBI taxonomy): Eukaryota > Metazoa > Chordata > Mammalia > Carnivora > Canidae > Nyctereutes > Nyctereutes procyonoides. The sequence continues at coordinate 58,049,140 of NW_026575146.1, read as the reverse complement.
AAACAATAGTGCTCTGATTATAGAGTTGTCATCACAAGTAACTAAGGTGATGCCTACAAAGTACTAAACAGGCAGAACAACATAATAAGCATAAAACAAATGGGATATATTTACTTAATTTTTACTCCATTATTCAGGAGTAATTTTGTTTCACACTTCCATAAAGACGCAGATATTCCTCATTAGTTTTAATCTAATAAATCCAAATAAATAGCTTCGAACCCACTTGGAGCGTTTTTTAGCCCTGTCCAAACATTTTGCAGGATTTCTTTGCCCAGGAAAACCACTAGAGCATGTAATTAAAATCATCTGTATAAGCAAAAGGATGACCCTATCTTTTTAATATTTTTCAGCCTTACTTTATTTACAAAAAAATTCTCAGGATTTTTGTCCACTATTACATGGACCAATTGTTGACTTAGCCCTATTAATTCTGACAGGCATTTCACACCATTTTTTGGTGTTCCCCCACTTTAGCCCCAAATTAGCCATGTCTTCAGTTACTGCCTGTGTACCTAGGGGCAGCCAAGGATGAATTCACTCTCCAGAGAAGCGTTGTACACAAGAGGTCACTGGATCATAGTGTAATGATAAAATGGCAATATATTTTTTTTTAAAGCCATCCTTTGAATGATGGTTAAGATCACTACATTGGAGAGGATTATTACACTGGAAGAAGGTGTTTTCTGAGGAGGTAATATTTTCTGGATCCTGAATTGGATCCCTATTTGTGGTAGCAAGACACATTTTCATTTATTCCGTTTGTTCAACAGATTTAGTGAGTGCCTCTACTATGTGCCAGACCTGGGGCTATTATCAGGGATTCAATCGTGAGTGAGAAACAGATGGAAGTCTCTCTCTTAACCAAGCATACAGTCCAGGGGAACAGACATTAATCAAATAGTCACTCATTGAATGGAAAGTTATAACTGTGGTGAGTGTTACAAAGGAAGAGCATGAGGAGGTGATGATAAGAGAGCATATAACAGGAGGACTTTACTTAGCTTGGGAGGGGAGCATAAAGTAGGGACATCTTCTCTCATGGAGAGCCATTTGGAATCTAAAGGAGAAGTTGGTGTATCAGCCAGGGACCCCACAGGAGAGAGATGGCATACCTAACAGAGTGCTTTAGGAGAATTTAGTAACAGGACTTTCTACCAAGATGTGCAGAGTTAAGAGAAGCAACACAGTATGGTAAAGCAGCCCAACACTAACAAGAGTGGAAACCTTTTACCACTCGTGGACCACAATGGGTGGTTACTGGAAAGCAGACATGATAGTCATAGCTGTAAAGATGGAAGCCCAATAGGAATTTTGCCTTTGGGTAGAAGGGACATCCAATCTGTGGAGACCCAGGAAGGAGGAAACCAGGAGAATAAGTCATCTGACCTGTCTTCACTCTGACTTGCTGTTGTCTTTGCTTTTGAGTGCTCCCAACTGGAGTCCAATGGCAAGGAAACCATTGGCACAGTCCACATAGGTTAGACTCCTGACAAAGAGCATAGATCTGGAGGAGCAAATAGAAAAGATCTAGCACAATGGACACTGAGTAGATTAAAAGAAAAAAAAACAGACTGATATCATAGAGTGTGCAGTGGGGAGCACCCTGGGCAAAGGGAACAACATGTACTAAGGCTCTGTGGCAGGAAGGAACATAGAACCTTCCAAGAAGGCCTGCCTCAGATGGTCACAAGAGTGACCCAAACTACATGCTGGCATCATCGTCAAGGAGGAAGGATAGACATCATGAAGACAAACAGTATAAAATGTCAGCTCTGTGAGGTGGCTTCGAAGCCAAGAAATAAAAAATGGGCCAGGAAGCAGAAGGAAAGATTGGGTGAAACAATTCAGCATTCTGGGCTCAACCTCTTTGGTTCCTAGCTATGCATGCCAGAACACTACCAGAGTTCAAACTGCTGGAAAAAGTCATAAGCCTTTTCCAGAGATAGCTTTAGGTGATGTTGGAATGAGGAGACTGCCGTGTTAAGTCATTCTGTCATTTAGTCAACAAATATTTATTAATGGTTTTTATTTTCCTGTTGTACTAGGGACTGAGAGATAAATGATGTGATTCTTGTCTTTGGGGAGCTCATGGGCTCAGCAGAGAAGGCAAACATGTAAAGAAATACTTGCAATGTCTGGTAATACTCTCTCCTGGAGAGCTATGTACCAGGCACAGAGAGCCCAGTCTGGGCTGACTGTCTGGGGAAGTCAGAGCAGGCATCCCAAAGACGGGATCTCTGGGCTTGGTCTTCACTTCCCCAGGTGGAAAAACCAGAGGAGGGATATCATCCAGCAGAAAAGTATGGATCAGTGCAAGCCACCTCTGAAAGCAAACAGTCTCTAGATCTCAGTGGTTTAGCATAATAAAATGTCTTTCTTTCTCATGCCATGCTGAGTGTTCTGAGTGGTTCTTTCTGAAGGGGTGACCCAGGGATCTAGGTCTTTTTCAGCTCTGGCAGGTGGTTTCCAGAGCCACTGCGTAAGGAGCAGAGAGTGTGGGGAGTCACAGTATGCCTTCAGCCACCCTCCCAAAGAAGAGATACTCGTCACTTCCCATCATACTTGGTTGGACCAAAGTGGTCTGGTGGCCATGAGGAGATGCAGAGGAGCAGGAAACATGGTTCTGGCTTGGAGAGAGCACGGACCTGGCAAGCTGTGAGCTGCCTCTGCTGCACAAGATTGTGCACAAGGGAGCCTAGAATCAGGAAGAAGCATTGCCTTATCAATAAAATGGCAATAAACTGTGTACTGCCAAGGAGGCATGACGACCAAATAGATAGTGTCAGGGGGACATCCTTTGGAAACCATAAATGGCTTTATAGACACAAGGGGATTTTATTGTCTATGCCCAAGGCAGGGGATAGTCTTTCCCTAAGGTAAAAAAGTATAATTTAACATCTACCAAGGCCCTCAAACATACCTAGTTCTGTGATGGACTGCCAATGCTAGAATAAAAAATAGGCTCACCATATAATCTTTCTGTGAGGACCAGAAAATAGGATTGGAGGTAGCTTCAAGGCTTCCTGAAGTGCCATGTAGGAAAGTGTGTAACAGAGTTATCTGTGTAAGCATTCTCTCTTCTCACAGATTTGGAAGCCCCAGCTGAAAAGGTGGTATATGTCCATTAGAGCCTAAATATTTGCTTCAGCCTTTCTTTTTTTTTCACCAGAAAATTTATCCAAGCCCTCCACATCTTTTTTCCAATGTCGCAGGGCTTACATAGACAAGGCAAAATGTTCCTTTCCCTTTCCACCCTCTCCTACCAGCCCCAAACTGAAAATCCCTCTATTAATTTTTTAAATACACGAGTGGAAAGGCAGATGGCATTATCTGGATAATGCTAGCAAAAGATCAGACTCTTTTCCAAGGCCTATGCTATGTTTTGAGATAACCAAATGAATAAGGTTATTTTGGTCTGAAATTAGTTTGTAACTTTTCATCTCTCCTCCAGATATGGTTTGGGTCTATTAGAGCATCTTCTGTCTAATCGACTACCTTGCCAAAGGTTGAACCACATATATCAGGCTCCCTCCTATCTCTGACCTTTTACTCTTTCTCCCCACTACCCTTCTCCTCTCTCTCCTACTGGCAAGCATTTCTTTAGTTTTTAGTCTGAGAAGTCAAGAGAACTGAAAAAACACCCTTCTCAGATGTGCTTCACGGCACCCTAATAAAAGAGACAAAGAACACCATTCACACTTTTCCAGGGCACCTGTCACCAGAGCAAGCAAGTTCAGTTTCCATTATTTCTTCATTTTGTATCCATATTTTGGGCTGGTCACAGACTCTAAAGTTTCATATTCTTATTGAATAAGGCTCTAAAAAAGGTTCTTCTGGATCTGTGTATCTTTTTGGAAGAGGGGGAAGCTGTGGATTGTACTGTCCATCTTAATGACCTGACAGCAGTCATAGGTGTTCTTGGAATGGAGCAGAGCCATGTGAAGATGATGTTATTTCCTAGGGAGGATGAGGGGAAGGGAAGATTGGTATTTCTAAAAGTGTAGACAGCCTGACAGCAAATTCCAGAGCCTGGGTGACATTTTAAATTGGTAATGCTCCTAATTACCCAAGCCCTAGGAAACCATATGGAATACAGCCACAGTTCTAGAATTAATGTAAGTGAGCACTGTGAATCCATCACTAACAGCATGCTCTCTAATGGCAGAATATCTGTGTCAGCACAGTATGGTACTGCGGTTAAAACACACATACACACACACATACACACATGTGTGCACACCTACCCTCTTGATAGTTCCTATTTTTTGGAAGAATTTTCCTGCCATCAAGGTAAAAAAAAAAGTCTTTTCTAAATTTCCTACAAAAAGTAATATTTTGTCCTTGTCAAACATTGCCTATTGGTATCACTGTGTTAGAATGTCAGATTTATAAAGATGAACTTAAATAAGCAGTGTATAACTTTATGGAACTTGAGCTTGGAGGCAGAAATACCCAGATTCAAATCTGAACTCCCCAGTGTGCTGCTAGGTGAACTTTGGTTGGTTGGTCAATGTCTCTGAAGTTCCGTTTGGTCATCTCTAAAGTAGACATAATAATACTATTTACTGAAATGCTTATTGTGAGGATTTAGAGCCAATCAAAATGCATTGCTCAAAGCTAGTGCTAAAAAATACTGAGTCAAAGTCATTGATGTGGCAGGAACCCATTAACCTGAAATTTCAGATTGAGTTTTGGGCCTTGGCTTCAGCAGTGTTTGGGCAAGGGACCCAATACATGCCATCCACCTCTTTCTCTCAGTGTATCCGAGTGTTGGGCCCTCGTGCTAGTAAGTGCACAAGTGAATGGTGATTATCTTTATTTAAGTCCCAGATCTGAACACAGAGAATAGAAGAAAAGTGTCTGTAAATGCCATGTGTCCACTGCCTTAATATCCCCCTACTTTCCACCTATAAACCTTCCCACCTATGTCAAGAGACCTGGGGGGATAAAAGCACATACCTCACTTTTGGATTTTTAAAGACTTTATCTTCAATTATTTCTGAAAAAATATATAAATTTAAATATATATGAAATTATATATATACATATATATTAATCATACAAAGTATATAAAAACACACAAAAAAAACTGGTGACAGTTTTCATTTTGTGCTAACAGAGGCTCATTCGTGACACTTTACTTTTCTTGGCCCTAAACATCCTCAAAGTGACCCATGTTACAAAGAAATTATGTGCCAAGTGCTTTGTATACACTTCATGTTACTTAATCCCTACAGCTGACCTTGAAAAGTGGATATTATTAACCCCCCTAGACATCTGAGAAAAAGGAACGTCACAGAGATTTGTAAGTTGGCCAAGGGAAGACCACTTGGAAGTAGCAAAGCTCATACTTTAATGAGGTCTGATAGTGACATTCAAACTTTGCATGGTACCAGCATACCTGTGCATGCTCTCACCTCTTTCTTGTCTTTGCTTTTCCTTCCAGATTGTTCTAGATGTTGGTTGTGGATCAGGAATACTATCATTTTTTGCCGTCCAGGCTGGAGCTAGGAGAGTGTATGCTGTTGAAGCCAGCTCTGTAGCACAGTATGCTGAGGTAAGTGGCTGTATTATTACAGCGGCTATACTCACAAGGTCTTCAGTAAACTTTAGGTGACTGGGTGATGGGCTCTTCCAGGTAGGTCATTTAGAAGAATTTTTTTTTTTTTTTACCAGTTTAATTTTTTTTTTTTCCTGTTGGGATTTTACTGCTGCAGGAAGCCAGACTTCACTGTGGTAATTGACATGAAAACAAGTTTTTAAAACATTTTACAACACTGAAAACACAACAAAACTTTCTGCTTCCCCATCCATTGGGTGGCAAGTGGGCCTGGGGGAGATTAATGTTTTCTTATCTTTAATGACTGACCAAGTGAGAAGTCAGACTTCACTGGAGCTACATTTATTTTTTTCTTAAAGACTGTATGGACAATAGCTGTACCACTCATTTAAAATTTTTACTTTAGGCTTAAGGAGCTGTTGCTACATGGTTGTATTTGGAGCACAGACAGATATCTGTGTTTCAAGGAGCTTTTTCCAATTTCAAGCTCCACTTGGAGGATAGAGAGATGCTTTGTTTTAAATATAGCACTCTATTACCATTATTTTTTTTTCTCTATTACCATTATGACATGTGTACAAATATTAGAGAATAAGTCAAAGTCAAGAGTCAGGTAATAATGGCTTTGGTAATACTTGGATATAATAATAACCCAATCAAGTTACGGAGATTGGATGTGTGTGAACAGGGTAATGTGCTTGTCATTCACACCTGGAGGAGGCCTGAATTTTAATGAGGGATAGGATGACAGAGGAAAGCTTGGCTGTTCCTTCTGATGAACATAGCAGAATGTTCTTCTAGCCCTCGGCAACTGGTAGCTCAGAGTGATGGTTGGCTTTGGACTGAGTGAGCAAAGAGGGACCAGAGATGAGTAGACAAATACAGCATGTTTGGAAGGGTAGAGTGCAAGATCCTGATGGCTAGCATGCTGTTATCATACTCTTATTTTCCTTCCAAAAATGTCGGATAAAATATTTTATTTATTTATTTTTTTGGTTGCTTCCTCCTTCACCAATTTTTTAAAGTTTTTATTGAAATTATTTTATTGAATTATTGAAAATCTGATACACACAAAACAATATTTGTAAAAGATGTAAGTGTAAAGGATTGTGATATAATGAACATATGCCCTCTACCTCTTTTCAGAAATAGGCCATTAGCATTTCCATTAAAGGTCTGTGTGTCTTGTCCCCATTGCTTCTCCTTTCTGCTCTAAACAGAGGTAACCACTATCTTGAATTTTTGTTTATCATCCCCTGGCTCTGTAGAGTTTTACCACATGTATTTCTATCTCTAAAAACAAATCTCTTATGAACTTTTCATAAATGGAATCATAATGTATGCATTCTTCTATAATTTGCTTTTTTCATCCAAGATTATGTTCCATTTTGTGGATGTGCACAACTGTTGTTTTATCTTCAGCGCTGGATAGTGTTCTATTGTATGAAGTGCCCCAAGTTGTTTGTTCATTGTTCTGTTGGCAGAGTTTGGATGGCGTCTATCATAAAAGTGTTGTTCCTATTATTCTTGCACAGCACTCCCCAGTACAGCTTTGCTCAAGTTCCTTGGTAAATACCATCAGTGGAATTGTTGGGTCATCGGACATGCATACTTCATGTCTGCTCTGTGATGTTCACTCTGCTCTGTGATGCCCAGCTGTTTTCCAGAAATAAAAGTAGCTCTTCTGGTTTTCACTCCCTCCAGGAATAAACAGGAATGCCACTGTTCTACAGTTCTGTCAGCACTTGATATTGTCAGGCTTTGGAATTTTTGTCAATCTGGCATTTATGACATGATGTTTGCTGTTCTATTTGCATTTTCCACCTACTAATAACTTTGAGCATCTTTGCAGAGTGTTTTAGCCATTCGTGCCTTCTCTTATGTGGAATAATTGTTCACCTTTTTTGAACAATTTTTATTTTGAATTATTTTTCTAATTCTAATTAATTTGTAGGAATGATTTCTATGTTCTAGGTATTAAGCCTATCTGGCTATATTGTGGAAAATATCTTTTTCCAGTTTGTACCTCACCTTTTCTCTTTCTTTATGGTCCTAGTAGACTTCAATTACAAAATTCTAAAAAATTAAGAAGAAAGTATAAGCTTATGAAGAGAGAACTCTGTAGTTAAAAGTGCCACCTCTTAGATTTTCATGGGTCTTAAAATGCATTTCTAAGGCTAAGGAGGTGAGCATAGAACCCTGTGTCACATGCTGCTTAATCATTTAATCATGCTTTATTCATTTGCATCCATAATTCTGTTTTTTTGGGAATATAAGAGTAACATATACTGATTAGAGTCTATTCCTGTCTTCAAAGAGGTTCTGTTCTGATAAGAGATAGTTGTCTCTTGTATCATATACCACCCCACAAAAGAGTGGCATAAATAATTCAAGGATTTTCTTTTTCTCATACAGTTTGTTTTCACATATATTTTAAGGTGATTTGAGACATAATCTTTTTAAAACCTTGAAAACCTAATATCCTGGTTATAGTATTTTAAGGAAAAACAGGAAGAAATTAGCTAGTAATTTCCTTGCTTATCCTAGCCGTAATCCTATCTCCAACCCCAGCATAAACTCTCAATAATCATCAGCACACCCCGGGAGGAGCCATTCTAGAACTGTCTGTGTGATTGGTTTCTCCAAGAGACTCTTCATCTCGATTAAACATATCAGCAGGATTGTTGCCCTTCTCACAGAGTGGGGCTGCCCTCATGGGCACTTTTTCTCAGAGTGTGGCTGCTGTATAAGGGTCTCTAAGCAAGAAGCTAGTCCACAGGAGAAGAAAAGAGAAGGAATTTAAAATTTTAAACCTTTTTAAATTATTTAAAACTTTTTACATATGATTTACAGGTAAGGTATAAAAATAAGAATAGTTCAAAGCTCCCCAAATTCTGTTTACCTAGATTCAGCAATTGTTCATATTTTATCCCATGTGCTTTACCATTGACTCCTGTTTTTCTCTCATCCCCTCCACACAGATATGTATACACGTGTGTAAATGTTTACATTACATATATGTAGGGAGAGAGAGAGATGGACATACACATACTTTTTTTTTTTGAGAGAGAGAGAGAGAGTACGTGCAGGAGAAGGGGATGAAGGGGCAGAGGGAGAGAGACAGAATCTTAAGCAGGCTCCATGCTCAGCCCAGAGCCCAGTGTGGGGCTCAGTCTCACGAGACCCTGAGATCATGACCTGAGCCAAAATCAAGAGTGAGTTACTTTAACCAACTGAGCCACCCAGGTGCCCCACACACACTTTTTTCTCTGGGTCAGTGATAGACATCATAGCTCTTTATCCTTAAACATTTCAGTATTTCCTAGGAATGAGGCTATTCTCCTATATAACTAAAGAAGGACTTAAAGATGAAAAAGGAACCGTACAATGACTTGTCTGCGCAGTCTTTCAGTGTCACTGATCAGAAGGTTTAGGGGAGGGCCCAGCACAAGCGGAGAGACCGTCGCTGTGGGTGTTGAGGTGAGGACAATCTATACTGAACTGCCTCTTTGTTTATCATTTCCAGGGAGAGTTGATTTTTAAAGCTTTAAAACCAATATTCTAATGAATCCCTAAAGCCATAGTTTTATGTTATCTTTGGTTTTGGCTTCTGCAGAAGGTTCTGCAGAGGACTTTTATGTTTCCGTAATCTTTCTTTTCTGTGTAGAGTTGGGGCAGATTGGGGGCAGGGGTAGCTTTTCAGATGTAGTGGGAACTGCACAGAGTCCTTGAAATTCTTGCCAGCAGGTCTCTTTGGCCCTGGAGACCTTCCCTGCATGTGGCCCTAAGGACAGGTTAGTTATAATGCATTCAGGGCCAAGCATGATTAGAATCTTCTCGAAGGAAGGATTTCATGCCAGCCTAGTCCCTCCCAGTGAAGACTGTGATCTCCACTGTGCCTCTGGCTCCTGCTGCAGACGTCATGAGACACTCCCATGGGCCAGGCCTTTTCACCCGGATGGAGGGCAACCTGTACCAGCTCTTGATTTCTGCTTCTTACACTGTCGCTCGTCTGCACAATTTGTGGGTGGCAAAATTCAAGTGTGAACAGCACACAAAAGCTTTTCCCTCTAAGAATAGGCTTTTATAGCAGCTCAGCACACAGTGCATGGTGCTCCTTTCGACCTTTTCATTATTTGGTAATTGAACCAGCAGACATTTAATTCTTTCCTCTGGAGTCTTCATTAAATTGCTCAGAAAAGATAAAATTGCAACAAGAAAGAAAAATGAACAAATTTAACTACCATCGCCTGTGCCTGGAAACTTCTTCTCACGCTAGGCTTCTGGGCTTTAAGTAAACAGAATATTTTCAAATTGTAGTGAATTCAATATCATTTGCTTTCACTGGCTCAAACTGATTTTGTAAGGGCTGACCCTCAGTCGGCAGGGTGATATGAGTGACTCCTCATCTGGAGGGAACATACATGGAGTCATTTTTTGCAGGATGGTCATGAACTTGCCCAGGTACAGCCATGAGCTCTCACCCTGGGCCCCATCTGACATTTCTGGGTCAGTAATAAGAGATCATCCTTGTCCACAGAACAGGGCAGGGCTAAAGGTTTCCCATGGGTTTCCAGCCTATCCACCTCAAAATGGCAGCTCTGTCTTGCTCTCTTTTTCTTTTCTTATGTATGAAACTTAGAGCTGAAGCTCCAGGATCATACAGATCAAATAGAAAAGAAAAAGGCATTAATCAAATGTATACACATATACGATCAAGGAGGGGAGTATTCCTTAATTTAAATTATACAGAAACACAGGTCATGTCTCTCCATCTAATTCCTCGAGGGCCAGGAGAATAAAAGACTATGAAGGTAAGCAATCATGAATATATTAATACGTCATAAGCAACTTAAACTTACAACAAAGCTCTATGGTGTTGAGATTTAGCAACATTCATAATCATTATTGGGCCACTTAATAGTTAGACTTTTACTGGTACATAATTCCTTCATATGCCTCATTAGGGTAACTCTTAAGGAGTCAGACTAGGTATTTCTAGATGATGGGGCAGTGGAAGTAAAGGCAGGTGGAATTGGAGCCATTGTGACACTGCCTTTCTAGACCTACTAGATTCATGATCTAGGGCTATTCTGTTCTAAATGGGAGCCATGGCACCCAGGTGGTTGTTTATATTTCCATGTAAATTAGTTTTTAAAAATTAAATTATTTAGTCACAGTAGCTGTATGACAAGTGCTCTGGAGTCACAGTGGCTAATGGCTCTGATATTGACCAGTGCAGATAGGGAACATGTCTGTTACTGCAGAAGGTTTTAGTGGGAAGCACCAATGGAGAGGACACAAGTGGCCAGACTTCATTTTGTTGGCATGTGATACCCAGGCTGATGGCTGTGTTCACTGCCACGTATTGGGGGCCTTCATCAGATTGGACTGGCTCAGCCTTAGGTGAAGTGCTCTCCCCAGTCCCTTGTGCTGTGGGCATTATTTATTCCCTTATTTATGTGTGAGATCTGTCATAGTATGGGTTCCCTAGGAAACAGACTCTGATACCGAGATCTGATGCAGGTAGTTTGTCACAGAGGCCTCTTGGGAAGCTGATGTGTGGGGAAATGGGGAAACAAAGGAAGCAGAATAGTATGAGGGAGAGGAGGTGTTAAGCTGCTGCACAGTGAGAATGAAGTGTGCGTCTAATTGCACAAGAGTCCCCAAGCTGGCACCACCCATCGGGCTTGAGCCACCTTGAGGCAAAGGCTTTTATATTCCACATGCTTTTTATGTACAATCTGTCAGGAAGGGCTGTGGCTTTGGCTAAGGTGACTCTCTGGCCTTAGGGAATTTGCTAAAACCAGACCCAGCTGAGAGTCATCATTGCCACCCTTCCAGCAGCTGGGGGAAGGAGTCCCATGGTTCTGGAGCAAGGATCTGTAAAATATGCTACAGCAGATACCACAAGAACAAGATTCAGGGTCCGAACTTTGGGCTACAGACTGGAAGCTGGGGGAGATTGGACAGAAAGATGTAATAGTAAATCCAGGAAGTGATGGAACAAGCTGGATGACACAAAAAGTGTAGGCAAGGTCACAGGGCAACCAGTCATATGTGTTTTCGGTGTGAACAAAGACTTTCTAGAAACAGACTCACCAGCTGACATGATATGTCTTCTACTCTCCAAAGCCCTGTAAGGACACAGAGTACATGTAGGACATGATCTTGACCAGGAGCAATTCCTGTCTGCCAGGAGAGTCAAGGGAGGCCATCGGAGAAGAGGGAGATTTGAATGGAATCCTAAAGAGTGACAAATGCAATGCTGTCTTTCTATGCTCCACCTCTTACTGCCAATAGTGACCTTTTTGGAAACCCTTAGATTCTTAGGTGATTCATCTTAAATTCATGGATAAGCTCTTCTTCACAAAATGCACTGAGGGCCAATTATTGAAAGGTACTTCTAATTTATAATCTTGAACACTAAAAAGAGCATGTACCTTGAAGTTTTCTGAGTTTATCCTGATTTCAACTCTTTGAGCTGGCTTTTCTCTCCAGTATTTTTAGTGTCTCCTGCCTCTTACTTCTCCTTTCTCATTCTCCAGACACTAAAATGCCTGAGTCATGAAGTTCCATCCAGCCCATCAACACTTTTTATTTTTGCACTGACAGGAAAGTTAAAAGGTGACAGTAAGGAATCTCTGAAGGAAATAATATGAATAAGCATTTTGCACAGCTGAACGTTTAGAATTTTCACATCTGTAAACATGTAGTTCTTCAGGAAAAATCTGTGAGAGGCTTGAGGCAGATACAATCATCCCCATATTACAGATAAGGAAGAACCTTGGAGAAGATAGATCATGAAGACGGGACACAGCTTGTGAGGCAGGAGCCCTTCCCGCCACCTCCTTCTCTAATATCCAGGTCAGCGGGGGCTCATGGTTCCGTTGAAGGCAGAGAGGTTCACGTGTTGACTAGAAGCTGGAGCCCCTACCCTGTAGCTGCTTCTTCTATGAGTCAGGAGAAAAACCATCTTTTTCTTTTCAAGCAACTGATTTTGAAGCACTTCAGTAGGCAGACAGGTCTGCCATGTAAGAAGGAAACCTTCCTCCATTAGCAGAGTCAGCTAGTAACATACTTAGCAGAGGAGCAGTTGAAAGAAGTCCTTGTGGGGGCACTTGGGTGGCTCAATCAGTTGAGCATCCAACCCTTGAGTACAACTCGGGTCTTGATCTCGGGGTCCTGGGATCCAGCACCACTTCTGGTTCTGCACTCAGGATGGAGTCGACTTCTCTCCTTCTCTCCCCTCTGCCCCTCCCCCACCTCACACATGCACATGATCTCTCTCTTTCTAAAATAAATAAATCAATCTTAAAAAAACAAAACAAAGCAAAACAGAAGCCTGAGTGGAATGTCACCCCATTTACCACAAAACCCTACCCAGGAAATAAAAATCCTTCTTGTAGTTGGATTGGTGATCAACAAGACAAGAAAGCCTGTGAAGGAAAACATCTATGCCCCTTCGTCTCACTCAGCACTCCGTTCCTTATAAGGTAGATTCTAAAACTCTTTGCCAGGATTAGAATTGATGATTCTGGAATCAGACAGTGTGGGGTTGTGTCCTTGATCCACAGCCTAATGGCCATGGGACCTTGGCAAGTATTTGTTCCTTATTGCTGCTTTAACAAATTAACACAAACTTAATGGCTCAAGACAATACAAATTTACTGCCTTACAGTTCTGAAGGTCAGAAATAGAGTGGATCATGTGGAGCTAAACTCAAGGTGTCACAGGACTGTATCCTTTCCTGGAGGCTGTAGGGGAGAATCCATCCTTTGCCTTTGCCAGCCTTTAAAGGCTGCCCACATGACTTGCCTAGTGACTTTGGTTATCACCATCATCTTCTCCTCTCCATCCTGCCTCCCTCATGAAAAGATCCTTGTGTTTATATTGGACCTAAGAAGACCATCCAGTACACTGGCCCCATCTCAAGATCCCTAATATAATCACATCTGCAAGGTCCCATTCCCAAGTAAGGTCACATACTCAACAGTTTTCAAAGAGTAGGATGTATGCTTTTTTGAGGGGGAGGGACGTCATTCCACCTACCATATTAAGTTACTTAACCTTTCTCTACCACATTTTCTTCACCTATAACTTTGTAGATACTAATAGTCCCTTGTGAAGATATTTATGATGATCACCTGAGAAAATCAATATAGAAATTAGCACAATCCCTGACATTCTCTAGCTTCTGTTATCATTGTCTCCATAGTGATTATCAATACTATTATGGGGCCTCATTTCGTCTGTGCTCTGTAAGAGTCAACCACACAGAGATCATTGGAAGGGGATAACGGGATGTGTGTCAGGCAGAGCTCATTTTTTTAAAACTGCATGTTTGAATTGCATTTTGAAATGTCCTTTATGACTCCTTTTTAAAACCCAGGCAACTGCAAGATGCAGGGGCTCTGCATTGTGCCCAACCCTACCTGGAGCTTCAGCAGACTAGCCGGAGCAGTGTGTTAAACAACTCTGTGACGTGTGGGTCTCTGGAGAAATTCATAGCAGTTTCTAAACCCTTTCCCCAGTAGAAAGTGTGCTTGCTGACCCAAATCTACTAAATTCTCAGATGGCCTTAGGTTTGGTGACCGATGAGAGGGAACACAATTTCTTTGGCATCAAGGAATAAATAACCCAGTGACTCCAGACGAGGATGTGTCAGGATTCCCTACAGGACTTCTGTAACACAGATCGCTGGGCTCCACCCCCAGGGATTCTGATTCAGTAGGTATAGGATTGGGGTCTAAGAATTTGCATTTCCTATAAATTCTGATGATGCTGTCGCTTCATCAGGAGACCGCACTTTGAGAATGACTGGGATTATATAACGTTAGAGATGAAACAGTCCCCAAAAAGGACTTCCCACAATGTCTGAGTTGGAGAAGTAAGGTAGCTAGCACAGCAGGAGGAGCCTACTTGCCCCAAGCTCCCTACAGTGACAACAACACCCCTTTTTTATGATGGCTAAATTTTATTATGTCTAATTTAGTAACAGCCAGAAAGGCTGGGAGCCTAATACTAAATATATTGTGTACATCACTGAGACTTGGCTAAAAACAACTGTTTTTTTTATTTGTTTTTTTTTTTTTTTACTTTTAAAGAGTTTCCTTTTATTTTTAACCTCAATTTCCTTATTTTCCCAGTTGTACTGAGAAATAACTAACATACATCACTGTATAAGTTTAATGCAGCATGTTAGTTTGACTTATAAATTTTGTGAAATGATTACCATGGTAGATTTAGTTAACATCTGTCATCTCATATAGATACAATGAAAAGAAAAGAAAAAAAAACAAAAGCTTTCCTTGTGATGAAAATCCTTAGGATCTACTCTCTTAACTCTTATACATCATACAACGGTATTAACCATAGTCAGGGTGTTCTGTGTTGCATCCCCAGTACTTATTAGTAGAAGTCGGTAGATATCCTTCCATTTCCCCCTCTCCCCACCCCTACTGCTGGTGATCACAAATATGATCTCTTTTTCTATGAGTTTGCTGGGATTTTTAGTTTTTGTTCTATTGTATTTATTTCTTCAGGATTGCATATATAAGTGAGATCATATGATATTTGTCTTTCTCTGTCTGACTTCTTTCATTTAGCGTAATCCCTTCAAGGTCTATTCATGTTATCACAAATGGTAGAGTTCCCTCATTTTTTGTGGCTGAATAATATTGTGTGTATATACCACAACTCCTTTATCCATTCATCCATTGATGGGCACTTAGATTGTTTCCATGTCTTGGCTGTTGTAGACAATGCTGCTGTGAACATGGGAGTATAGATATCTTTTCAAGTTAACATTTTAGCTTCTCCTACACCTCCTCCTCTTTTATTTGCTTGATTGAGGTATAACTGATATTTTAAAATTGCAACATAATTAATGTATACATCCTGAAAGTTTGGACATACACATATGTCCATCACTGCAGTCAAGGTACTAAGCATGTCTTTTACCTCCAAAAATTTCTGTGTTCTGTTTTTATTTGCATGCTTGTGTTTTGTTTTGTATGAACACTTAACATGAGATGTACTCTCTTAACATATTTTAAAATATACAATACCACATTGTTAATTATGGGTGATATGTTGTACAGAAGGTCTCTAGAATGTACTCATTTTTCATAACACAAACTTTATTTTTTTTAACTTTATTTAAGTAATCTCCAAACCCAACATGGAGCTCAAACCCACAACCACAAGATCAAGAGTCATATATGCTCTTCCAACTGAGGCAGCCAGGCACCTTGCATAACAAACTTTAAATCCATTAAAGAACAATTCTTGATTTCTCCTCTCCTAGCCCCTGGCAACCACAATTCTATTCTCTGTTTCTCTAAACTGGACTATTTTAGATCCTTCATATAAATGGCATCATGCACTATTTGTCTTTCTATGATTGGCTTATTTCATTTAGTAATGCCCTCAAGGCTCATCCCTGTTGTAGCAAATGGCAGGATTTCCTTCTTTTAAGGGTGAATAATATTCCATTGTATGTGTATAGATCACATTTTCTTCATTCACGTGTTGATGGACATTTGGATTATTTCTATGTCTTGGCTTTGTGAATAACACTGCAGTAAGTGTGCAGATATCTCTTCAAGAGGCTGATTTAACATCTTTTGGATACATACTCAGAAGTGAGCTTGATAGATCATATGGTAATTCTATTTTAATATTTTGTGGGAACTCCCCACTGTCTCCCAGATTCCCACCAGCCATGCGTAAGGGTTCCAGTTTCTCCAAATCCTCACCAGCACTTGTCTTTTTGCTATTTTTTTGGAAACAGCCCTCCTAACAGGTATGAGGTGATCTCTCATGGTTTTGATCTGCGTTCCTCTGGTGTTTAGGAGAGCAACACTGCTTTTATCTTGTTTTACTTACTGGATTTCTGGATCAACTTTTATTTGCATAACAGTTTGGAGGCCAAAAAGAACTTTTGGAGTCCAGTTTCCTCAGTTTACAGAGGAGGGGCCAGAGAAGAGATTTGCCCAAATCCACAGCTGTTTTTCCTCGGCCGAAGAAAGTTGTGCTCATTGTGTACACTGACGTGTTGGTCATCTTGATGTTTAGCTTACTATGCAACACTTGAAATATACTTGCCTTAAGCCAAAGTTTTTTTTTTTTTAAGGTCTATTTATTTATTTATTCAGAGAGAGCGAAAGAGAGGCAGAGACACAGGCAGAGAGAGAAGCAGGCTCTATGCAGGGAGCCCGACATGGGACTCGATCCTGGGTCTCCAGGATCACACCCCGGGCTGCAGGCAGTGCTAAACCGCTGCGCCACTGGGGCTGCCCTTAAGCCAAAGTCTTAACTCATGACTGCTCACCTCCTTCCTCCTCCCTTCACCTCGAGCAGCTCCCATTGTGCCTAGCTGTCGTTGCCCCATTTGATTCTGGGCATGAGAGGAGAGATGCAGCATGTTTGCAAAAAGTACCTGTCAACCAGAAGCATTTTTCTGCAGAGTAGCTACATGTTTCAGGGGAGCTGTGATCCGCTACACGTTTTCTTGGCAAGCCGAGCAGGGACAGGCTATACTTCAAATTCTTCCAAATAGGGGATCCCTCGGTGGCTCAGTGGTTTAGCTCCCTGCATGGAGCCTGCTTCTTCCTCTGCCTGTGTCCTTGCCTCTCTCTCTCTCTCTCTGTCTCATTAATTAATTAATTAATTTGTCCAAATAAGAAAGACATCATTTGAGCTCTCCCAGGGAATGAAACTAAAAAGGATTCCAATGTCTGATTCCTTATTGTTGCTAAAAAGGTTTTGGTGTCTTGGAACTCCCTTTAGCCCTAGCAGTGAATTCACTTCTCATGCACACCCTCCCCCCCAAACCCAACTGTACTTTTTCCAACCTGTTCCAGGCAGCTTGAGAGTTTCACCCTGAAGTGCCACGAGAGAGGGGAGGAAGGCAGTGGGAGAGAGAGAGAGTGAGAGAGAGAGAAAAAGGGAGAGAGAGAGAGAGAATGAACACAATCAGTGTTGGCTGTGTGACACCCTTGGAGGCCGGACCAACGTCTGAAGAGCAAAATATTCAGTCAGGTCAACAGGTTGGCCTCCCCGCACAATGCTAAGTAATCACTGTGACTCCTTATTTTCCGCAGAACTGATGAGTCCCCCTCTGCTCTGGGCTGCTGGTTTGGCCGTCATGTAGCCTCAGATTGGTGTCCAATCTTGCTCTTTTCATCTACTGTAGCTCAGGAAATGATAACTGGTTTGGCCACCTGGGTAACTTTTTAATGATCTGAAAGACCACAAGGAGCCAGCATTTCTTTTGTGCAGTCCCTCATTCAACAACCTAATAGCTAGCTGAAAGGAGCTTTCTTGAAAAGAAGAAAGTCTGCTCCTCTCAGGCAGAAGCAAGAGGACCGCACGATTCTCTGATTAAACTATCACACTGCGCATATTATGGGGCATCCGACCTGCTTGAGACGGGCTTACTGCTGAGGTTTCTTGGTATTTGCACTGATGCTTCTCTGCCAACAAGCCGTGAAATGACAGATGAGGGTCCCTCAACTTCAGTATGAATGGCAAGTGAAGTGCCCAAGAAACTGCCAGGGCCCAGCCGCCACCTGAGGCAGTGCTGGAAGGGGAAACGTGTTTTTCTTTAGGGTTACCCTCTGTGCAAATGAACTTCAATCACGAGGGAAACCAAAGCTAGCACCACAGGGAATGCAAGACTGGAGTGAAAACATGGTTTGTCCTCTGCCCCAGTGGACAAGCAGCCTCTGCTAATAGATACTGCACTTGGAACGGAAAGCAGGAAATGGTCTTCTCTCCTCCCTAAACTCTTTTTTTCAGAATATAACATTGGAAACCTTAAAACCTCAATCATGTCATATTTAAAAGAGCAACTGCTTAGGCAAGGGAGTGGCTAGCACTCTAGGCAGGAGCCTGGTCTTTACTGTGTATACTGTGTCCACAAAGTTCTATTCATGTCTCATGATCAGCATACATTTTCAGCTCTCCTGTCAATAGTTGCATCGTGATTTATTTTGAAATCTTTGCATGTACTACCATACTAACATATCATGTGCACTGTAAACATACTCCAAAGTTCAAATGATGAGATACCACTATGCATGTACCAATAGCTAAAATTCAAAAGGCTGGCCGTAAAGCCAGTGGGACCCATGCACGCTGTCTGTGGGAATGAGAAATGACCCAAGAACTTTCAAAAACCATCGGGCGATTCCTCTTAAACACGTGCTGCCCCTAGGACCCAGTAATTTCACTCCTTGGCATTTACCTAAGAGAAAGGAAAATTTGTGTTTACACAAGAGATTTATATGCAGAAACCTGGAAGCAACCCAAATGTACATCAACAGATGAAAAGACAAACCAACTGTAGTATATCCAAACAATGAAATACTATTAAGCAATGTAAATGAATGAACTACTTTTCCATGTAACAACATGGATGAATCTCAAAAATATCATGCTAAGTAAAAGAAGCCAGATACAGAAAAACAAACTGATCTATTTGTGTGAAATTCTAAGATAGGCAAAACTAATCAATAGTGACAGCAGATCAGTGATGAGTGGGTGAAGCAGGGTCAGGAGTGACCATAAAGAGGCATGAAGGCAATTTGGGGGTGATGGCTATTTCTCATGTTTTGATTGTGGTGCTAGATACATGGATATGTACATGGATATCCATACATGGATACATGGATATATATATACATATATATATATATACACACACACATTAAGTTGCACACAATGTATGTTACATTAAATATAAATTATTCAACAAATATGCAGTAAACATGCTGTTTGTTTTATTTTAAGTTTTTTAGAGAATGTGAGCATGAGTGGGTTGGAGGGGCAGAGGGAGAGAGAGAGGATCTCTAGCAGACTCCCCTGCTGAGCACAAAGCCCAATACAAGGCTCTATCTCACGTCCCTGAGATCATGACCTAAGCCAAAATCAAGAGTCAGACACATGATGGACTGAGGCACCTAGGCACCCCTGAACGTGCTGTTTATTTAATTTTTTAAGGTTTTTATATATTTATTTATGAGAGACAGAGAGAGAGAGGCAGAGACACAGGCAGAGAGAGAATCAGGCTACACACAGGGAGCTGGACATGGGACTCGACCCCGGGTCTCCAGGATCATACCCTGGGCTGCAGGCAGTGCTAGACCACTGAGCTACCTGGGCTGTTTAAAAGCAAAAGTAGATTTCTATTCATTTTTGTCCCGGAAATCTCAGTCCATGCAATAATATAAAAACCAGAAATAAAATTATCAAAAGGAAGGAAAAGGCAAGATAAAGATGAAAATCCACATGATTTAAAAAAAAATTCACATGATTTTTTAAATTTAATTTTATTTAAATTCAGTTAATTAACATATAGTGTATTATTAGTTTCAGAGATAGAGTTCAGTGAAAATCCACATGATTTCTAACTGTATATATTTTACTAAGGACGCACAAAAACCTGCAGAGTTAATGTGATTTAAAATATTGATTTAATATTTGGTAAGAGTATGATTTAAAGGTCTGGTTCTATGTTAAATTTATTTTGATACTTTCTTATGAGGACTCTTGCCACTGGGTAGAAAATGTACAAAAATATGTAAATCTAAATGGAAGAAAGGCAAAATGAGTTGAGCTAAATACATCACAATATTCATTTTTCAGCCCATTATGCAACACATTTGAAATTCAGTTAATATATTTCTCTTTTCTCTGATGTCAATCAGAAGGTCTTACAAACTAATCAGAAGGTGCTACAATTTTACATTTTTAAGAAATAGATTTCAAATTATTAAAATTCTTCTTTTGGAAGATCTTTGAATGTGAGAGAAAATGGTGTTCCCGAGTTTTTGCAATTTTGCAGCTATGAGACTTTTTATCATTTTCTGAGACAAAATCAGGTAACAATGAAATATCCCCCAACCAGCCACTTCCAAAATGTTCTTTCTGTAGCATGAGTTTCTTTTCAAAACCAGCTCCTTCTTCATCCATTACAAAAGTCATATTTTTTAAAAGATTTTATTTATTTATTCATGATAGACATAGAGAGAGAGAGAGGCAGAGACACAGGCAGAGGGAGAAGCAGGCTCCATGACAGGAGCCTGATGCGGGACTCAATCTCGGGTCTCCAGTCATGCCCTGGGCCAAAGGCAGGCGCCAAGCCGCTGAGCCACCCAGGGATCCCCCACAAAAGTCATATTTTTAAAACTATTTTTGTTATTTCAAATTTATAGAAAATCTGAAAAAAATTAGAGACTTTCAAGAAGATTCACTAATTATTTACATTTTTCTCTCCCTCCCCCCCCCACACCTTTTAGTGTATATTTCCTAAGAACAAAGGAATTCTCTTGTTTCACCACATAACAGTGATGAAAATCAGAAAATTTAAGTCATACAGTTCTATCCCAGTAATTTCCTTCATATTATGTTAGAAGGGCAACTTATTTTTTTTTTCAAAAAATGTCTGCCAGGAGCATAATTTGGATAACTGCTTGTCATGACAGAAAATTTCAGCAAATGATAACTCTTGTCTTTAACAAGAAAATTCCATGGCTCGTCTATACCTGGAGTAACTCTTCCATATACTTTGCTATGAAATAACCAGTAGAAGCTCATTGCTGTAAAGATTTTCAGGGACATCCCCATGTTCTTGCAAAGTAAACAGTCTGCTCTCTCTCTTTTTAAAGCTTTTATTTATTTATTCATGAGAGACACACAGAGAGAGGCAGAGACACAGGCAGAGGGAGAAGCAGGCTCCCTGTGGGGAGCTCGATGCGGAACTTGATCCCAGGACCCTGGGATCACAATGTGAGCCAAAGGCAAACGCTCAACCACCGAGCCACCCAGTGTCCCCAGTCTGCTATCTCTTAAAGGCCTTTTTAAAAAAATATGTAAAATTATCCACATTGATGAAATCCCATAGCCCCATGTGGACTTATTACTTAAAAAGATTTGTCTCTAATAAATTCCTGATGTATGATGTGTATTAGTGGACATTAATACTAGCTGCTCTTATTATTAATCATTGTCAGTGCTTGTGTGAGTCATGCTGGTACTATCTATGATTTGAGACCATGGCGTTTTTGTTTTGTTTTTTGATTATATGGTTTTTAGTTTTGAGAGATGCTGTGGAAAAATAAATAAAACACAAAAAGAGATGCTCTGGAAAACTTTGAAAGATTAGGTTTGCTAGAATCAACCTGGTATAGTGTAAATAAGAACTGCAGATTTTGGAATCCAACAAACTTGATATTTGGGCTGTTATAGCACTTAATATAGGTTTGTTTTTCTCTCTCTTTATATATACACATAAATGTGTATATATGTGTATGTGTGTGTGTGTGTGTGTGTGTGTGTATCAGCCAGCATAGGTGAATTTTTTTACCAAGGTTCTGCTAAAGTAACAAAAAGACTGACTTCTCAGGCTAATAGCAACAAAAGGTTTATATTTTCACTCACATACATATTCATGGTTATGGCTTTTTTTTTTTTTTTGACTAAAGCAAGTCACACAACCAAGGCTAATGTGAATGGGGCAAAAAACTATGATTTTACCAAGGAGAAGGGAAGAGAGTATTTGTAGACAATCTTCATCTTCAAAAATCGGTGTAATATTGTAGAATCCATTGGTCAGGCTTTGGTTTCAAATCACAGAAGGATAACTCACATTGGCTTAAGAGAAAAGAGAATTTATTCATTGATCCATATAATCAGGCAGTCCAGAGGGCCTCTGTGTAATATAATCAGACCTCCAGTAAAGCTAGTGACCCAGGTAAGGGTCATGCTCTGTCTCTCCCCGTTTCTCTCTCTCCTTCTCTTCTCTCTCTTTCTCTCTCTCCCTCTCTCCTTCTTTCCCTCTCTCCCTCTCTTTATCTCCTCCACCCACTTCCTCACTGGAGCTTTGCTTCCTTCTGTGTGGGGTTCATTCTCCCACTATAGACAGTCCATCTTCACGTGGAGCACACTGGCAGCCCCTGCAAACACCCTTTCAGACCTATGACTCAGATAACAAGTCATCTTCTCCAGGTCTATGCTGAAAAAAAAAATCTTTGGGAAGGGACGCCTGGGAGGCTCAGCGGTTTGGCACCTGCCTTTGGCCCAGGACGTGATCCTGGAGCCCCGGGATCGAGTCCCGCGTTGGGCTCCCTGCATGGAGCCTGCTTCTCTCTCTCTGCCTCTCTCTGTGTCCTTCATGAATAAATAAATAAAATCTTTAAGAAAAAATCTTTGGGAAGTATTTTGATTAGTCTAGCTGCCTGTTCTGATCATCATTCTCAGAGGAACAGAGTGCTCTGATCACCTGGACCCGGTTGCTTTGCCAACTTCTGTGGCTGGGGTGGCGGAGGCTGCTGCTGTTGGCAGCCTTACAGCATCACACCATCAGAAGGGGAGAGTAAGAATTTCCCAGCCAGAGAGGGGTCCTGCACAGGTGAAGTCAACCAAGCGTCCACACAGGCACCCGTCTCACTCTCCCTAAATAAAGCTTGTGAAAGTCTTGTAAATTGTAAAGCATTGTCCAAATGCTAATTGCTGTTATTACTACTTTCGAGTTGAGTAAAAAGCCCCATTATTTACTGGGATAAATGAATGCTGGTGGCAGGCAAGCCTTGTCCCCCACGCTTACTTAGGTGAGAGTAAAATCGCAATAAATAGGCGGGAGGTTAGCAGCAAATTGAGTAAGTCAGCGACAAAAATGGTTTAGTATTAAACCTAGAAGTGGTGCTTGTTACTTCGGAATGAGATTGCACCTGCAAGACAACTATATGGTGATAATGTCAAGAGTGGTGCAAGATGCATTTTCTGTGCTACTGTGTCCCTGGCTTAGTGCTAGGGGATATTCTGGAAGAATAAGACACAACCCCTCTCCTGAATTAATGTCTCACTCCAACCACATCGCAATAGCTCCAAATATGCAGATTACGTCAAGGAAGGATCAGGACAAATTGACCGAATTTTTCACTTTTCCTCCTAATGCCTTGACAGCCTGTTTCTCGTGCTTACTGGATGGTGTTTAATTTAATTCATGTGCTCGAGGCAGCACGCTCTGCATCGCAGCTGTGCATAGTTCGTTTGAAAGGGCTTTCTCGGTGAGGCCAAAGGCAGGAAGCTCACTGCTGGGATACCTTGATGAATGGATCCCTTGGGAAAGAAAGCGCCTTTATAATGAAGTCACAAAAGAAATCTTCATAAATCCTTGGAAGCCCAGCAGCGCGCATGTGTGAGTGCAACCAAAATACTTCCAAAAAGACCCTATGGAAGGTAAATAAAGCCAGTACTAAGCAGATTTTTAAAAAAATCTGACTGCTGGGTGCCCAGGCACCATGTCTATAGTCACCTCCTGGTGTACACACACACACACACACTGCATCCATCTCTGTTGTGAACACTGCTCCTGTATCCAGCACCCAGTGTCCTCTGCTTTTCCAATCAAACAGAGAAGAATAAATAATTGTCACTGTCCCATGTTGATTATCAATCAAGTTATTCTTAAATTAGTGAATTTCACCCTCTAGACCAGCAGTGCATGTTGGGCCTTGAACTCTAACTTGCTGAGATGACAGCTTCTGAGAGGAAGAGGAGTGTGTGTGTGTGTGTGTGTGTGTGTGTGTGTGTGTGGTGGGGCATTTGGAATCACACTTAACCTTATTGGGACAATAGTGCTGAAAGTGAGCCTGATGCAGTCTCTGTAGCAAGAGTGGGGGACAGTGATAGGCGATCCATCCCTTTGTGAGCCTCCACTTCCCAGAGCCTTACGTGGCTGGACCCTTACTCCACAGCTGGTGTCCAAGAAAGCCCAGTCTCTATCTTGACTTCATTCCAAGAAGCAGAGCTGCCTCGGAGGTGAAGATTCCTGTTGCCTTTTCCTTGACCACCTGTGTATCCATTTGCTGGGACCACCATAATGAAGTACCAGAGACTGGGTGGTTATGCAGTAGGAATTTATTTTTTCACAGCACTGGAAGCTAGACATCTGAGATTAAGGTGTCTACAAGGATGGTTTCTTCTGCAGCCTCTCCCCTTGGCTGGTAGATCGCCATCTTTCCTGTCTTCACAGGGCCTTTATTCTGTATGGATCTGTGTCCTCATCTCTTCTTCAGGGACACCAGTCATATTTGATTAGGGCTCACTCCAATGACTTTGTTATAATTTAACTACCTCTTTAAAGACCCCATCTCCAAATATGGCACATTCTGAAGTATTGGGGGTTAGGACTCCCAAAATAGGAATTTTGGGTGGACACAATTGGCCCATAACAACTCATCTTCCTCCCCTTATCCTGTTGCTGGCCCTCCCTTAACTGCCGAATCCAGGGCAGTCTTGGCTGGCCCAGGTCCCTAGTTCCCAGGTGTATGGAGCCAGGGAGAGGAACTAAGTGGTCTACCCTCAAAAATCCAAGAGACAAAGCCAAGAGGCCCTTGAAACAGAGAGTGAAAAGCTTGGCAGACTTGAGCTGGTCATCAGAAGCTGAAGTTTAGATCTGAGTCAGGCAGCCAGAAAGGACACAAATGAGGAACGATAAATCAAAATGGCGACAAGAGGGCAGTCTGGGCCAACACTGGAGTTAGCAAACTCTAGTCCATGGCACTCTCTAGAAGTCTGTGCCAATGGGACCTGACATAGGATGGGCTTTAACCCACCCTTACATGATTTATTCAAAATCTGGGCTTTCACTTCCTTGCTTTGCCGCTTCTAATTCATGCTTCTGTGACATTATCCGCTTTGCTTTCTCTGCTCAAAATCCCCTTCTGCCCCAGTATTGACCTGGCAGCTCCCTCATGACCTCCCAGATCTTACTAACATGTCACTTCTGATGTAAAGCCTACCCAACACAGTGCATTTTTAATTTAACTGTTCAGAGATCCAACTGGGTTATCAAGTCTCATGAGAATAGAGACACAGCTTTGCACTTTTTGAGTCCCCCCGGATGTAAGATATCAGGAAATGCTTACCCAGTGAATGTTTTGAATTAGTTGTCTTTGAGCTCTCCTGGTTTATATGTCCCTTCGTGTGTCTCTCCTTCTGCCTTATATATCGGGAAGCATACGGTGTTGAGCTCAGTGCCTTAAGTAGTATAGAAAGTGTAGGGGACAGTTAAGAACATAGACTCTGTTGCCAGGCTGCTTGTGTTTGAACTCTGACCCCTGAGGTTATTGGTTTGATGCCTATATCAGTTTGCTAGGCCTGCCATAACCAAGGACCACAACCCAGGTGCTTCAACACGATTCATTGTCTCCCAGTTCTGAAGGCTAGAAACCTGAGATCACAGGGTGCAAGGCTGGTCCCTTCCCAGGGCTGTGGTGGAGAGCGGTGGTTTGCTGGAATCTTTGGTGTCCCTTGGCTTCTGCTGCATCACCCTGACCTCTGCCTTCATCTTCTCATGGTCTTCTCTCTGTGTGTGCACACCAGCACCCAAATTTTCTCCTTTTTTGGGAGAAAAGGAGACCAGTCACACTGGATTAGGGGGCCATCTACTCCAGTATGACTTCACCTTACTTATATCTGCAATGACTCTTTTTCCAAATAAGGTCACATTCTGAGCTACCAGTGATTGGCACTTCAACATAAGGATTTCAGAAGGACACACCCAACCCATAACAGTGACCTGAGCAAATTACCTAGTTTCAGTTTTCACATTAGTAAAATAGATTAATCATATAGCCTACCTCCTAGGGATGTGTGTGATTGAATGAATGAATATCTATAAAGCACTTAAGATGGCACAGCACAAGGAAATCCTCCATCAGCATTAGCTGTGATTTTTGGCTGCGTGTTTATCTCCTTCACTAACCTATTGTGGACGGGGACTCTGCTTGGTCCTGTTAATAATGGTATCGTATATAGTGCAACATACAGCAGAGCACTTTGTGCATGACACACAATCTCTGAGCTGAACCCGATTAAACCAAACGTGAGGCAGGGACTATTCAGAGTAACACCAGGGCTGGAATTCAAAATCCATCTGTGTTTGAGAGATAGTCCATTTGATAGATTGCCCTTTACCATGCCATTCACATAGTTGGGTCCCAGAAGGTGGGTCCGGGAAGAATTTGAAACCCCTCTTCTTTCTTGGTTTCTTCCAGGGGTTTCTTGCTTTCTTAGAAATGCTTAGGGAATGTGGTTTTACATAGACAAATGCTGTTCTGTCTCCAGGTAGAGAGAGCACATTCAGCGTGAGCCACTACCTTTAGTTATTGGCATAATTGAATGCTTCAGTTCTGGGTTTCTCTACTCAGTTGTGATATTATCACTGCGAGTCAGGAAAAAGAAGGGAAGAGCAATGTGATATTTCTTCCTCAGAGGCCTGGGTGGGCCATCTGGCAATCTTTAAATCTAGGTGCCAGATTGAATAACATGCTTTGGGTGACTTTTTAAATGTATTATTCAGGGGGAGATGTTGTTTTAACCTCTGCGCTTCACACCACTTCCTAGCTGATGGAAATCTTTTCTCTCCTTTGCTTGAAAATTATGTGGAACACAGCCCAGCAGAGACTAATAAATCAGCAGGAAAATTCCTCAGCTGGCCTGAATAGCAGCTAACGATGGAAAAGGTGGCTGGATGTTTCCGCATCAAGCAAGGAAAAGGAAACAATGTGCAGTTGTCACGCAGCAAATATATGAGACAGGGTCTGGATCCCGACCAAAACAGCAACTCAGGTCTTCCTCTTCTTGCAACCAGTTCTTGCAACCAGTGTGGCATTCCAGGTGCTGGAATGAAAACTCCTTGCATGCAGGACAGTGAGTTCAGCATCCAGCCTAGATTGGGGTGCTCTCTGGTTTCTTGAAATCGATGAGTCATGTCACTCTTCTGGGTCTCGATTCCCTCTTTTGTACAGTGAGGTTGTCGAACTATGACTGATCTTTGAGGTTCCCTTCTGTGCTTTCACTTTCTCCATCACAGTTCATAAACCCATAGACCCTGGGGTCTTCTGTCTCCAGGCTAAATGGTTGCAATCACTCTAGTTTCTGGCCATCACTTCTTTAATTGCTCTCCCAGAGCTCAGTGCCAATATCCACGTGACACTGTGATGCTGTATAATAAGATACAGATTTGGTCTTTGTCTTGTTTCTGGCACAGAGCTCCTCTTAAAACCCTTGGAATTTCCTAGGTGTAGAGAGCATTAAAGTACTCTTTTTTATGTTAAGGAGGTGACTTTTGGGAAGCTCCTAAGGAGCTAGAGCTAGCTGCCAGTGGAGCCAAACATATGATTAGAAGATTGGAAATTTCAGTCCCACCCCCGACTTTGGGGGAGAGAAGAGGGGCTGGAGATTGAGTTCAGGTGCCAATGACTGGTGATTTAATCCACTGTGCCTATGTAGTGAAGCCTCCATAAAAACCCAAAAGGAGAAGGTTCAGAGAGCTTCTAGGTGAACACAAGGAGATTAGAGACTCCCTTCCCTCAGTCCTTGCCCCGTGCATCTCTTCCATCTGGCTGTTCCTGAGTTATCACCTTTTATAATAAACCAGTGGCCTAGTAAGTAAAATGTTTCCCTGGGTGTTTGTGAGCTGTTGGCAAGTTAATTGAACCCGAGGGGGCCCTGGGAACCTCCAATCTGCAACCTGTCGGTCAAAAGCACAGGTCACAACTGGGGCTTGCCACTTGCATCTGAAGGGAATAGAGCAGTTTTGAACCTCAAACCTGTGGAGTCTGAGCTCTCCAAGTGATGTCAGGATTGAGGTGAATTCTCAGACACCCTGCCAGTGCTCGAGAATTGCTTAGTGCCAGGTGGGGAGTCCTTTCTCCCACACACATCAGAATTGGGTCCAGGAATCCAAAAATAATCTGTCTCTGCTAAATTGCATTGTCTCAAATGAACTCAAGCCTTAATGAGTCCTTGAGCCTGTTTTACAAGTAATTATATGAAACAAGGGACACATAGGTCCTCTCCATTTCTTAATACTGCAAAATTACCTTACTGGCTCAGCAAAAGCATCTCCACCTGTAAGTTGAAGACCATCCAGCCTCACCATGCATGAGTATAGAAGGAAAGCTGTTTTTCTAAGTCACAGTACTTCAGACACCAAATGTCTGGGGGGTTATTCCCTATACCGACCAATTTTCCAACTCTCTGGACACCAATTAGGGTCATAGAATATAATTTAATTCTGACACTAACTACCTGGAATCAGTGTCAGATTCTCTAGGTTTAAGAGCTCAGACCCATAAGACCATCCTCACTTCAGACACCATTTGCAAGTGATGGGTCCCCTGGGCACCATCTTCTGTCCATATTGGCTCCTGCATCAGAGGTTCCCACAAACTCACTCCATTTTGATAATTGGCTTGAACAGTTAAAAAAAAAACTTAGGGAAACATCTACTTATATTTATCAGTTTATCATAATGGATATTACGAAGAGCACAGATGAACAGCCAAATGGAGGGTCCCAAATTTAGGAGCTTCGGTCCCTGTGAAGTTGGGAAGCACTGTCTTTCCAGCACATGGATGCATTCACCAATGCAGAAGCTCTCTGAATCCTGTTGTTGAGGGATTTTTTTTTTAAAGATTTATTTATTTATTCAGTCAGAGAGTGCCCGAGAGAGGCAGAGACACAGGCAGAAGGAGAAGCAGGCTCCATGCAGGAAGCCCATGCTTCCTTCCATGCAGGTCTCCAGGATCACACCCCGGGCTGCAGGCGGCGCTAAACCGCTGCGCCACCAGGGCTGCCCTGTTGAGGGATTTTTATGGCAACTTCATCATGTGGGCTTGATCGTTTATTAACTCAGTCTCCAGCTCCTCTACCTCAGAGGGTGAAAGCTGAGGCTGAAAGTTCCAAGCTTCTAATCAGTGCTTGATCTTTCTGGTGACCAGCCCTCCCATCCTGAAGCTATCCAGGAGCCCACCAAAACTCCTCTCACTAGAACAAAAGATGCTCCTGTCACCACCACCTCCACAAGAAATTCCAAGGGATTTAGGAGCTCTGAGGCAGGAACTGTGGGACAGGGACAAAATATGGATGCTTCTTAGGATGTCACACTATTTGTGAAATCTTGGGCATAAAACTGGATTGAGAGAATGAAATACAAAGAGTGAAAATCATTCCTGGACCTCACCTTTAAATCAAGGCTTCTTAGCAGGAGGCCTGAGGTCATTGATAACTGACAGACAGATGAAGTGTCTTCCAGGAATATCTCAGCAGGCCACTTGCTGAAACCCTTGGGGAGTTACCAACCGGCTGGGGATGAATTTTCTTTGGCAAGCTTAACGGAGGCAGTGTGTAGATCAGGACTGTCTCAGAAGAAAGATGCTTTGTAAGTGTAGAGTGATCTGGGTCACTGTGCCCAAATCGTGACTAGGTGTTTATCTGAAGCAAGAAGGAATGGGATTTGGAAGAAGTTCTGAAACTGCTAGTCTTAAATGAATAATCCCTGTAACAAAGACAGAGAAGAAGGAGGTGCACACTGATCAAGACCCAGATTCTAAGAGTCTGTGATTTTTAAAGAGCAGAATAAATGTGCTTTTATTCAGCCTTAGTTTCTTAGTAGAGCTCCCAATGTGTTTATCCTATAAATCCTTAATTACATATCATTTCGTAATGGAGTTCTGCATAAGCTAACAGTTTTCTTTAGATCTGTGTGTGGTTGTCATGAATATCCCCAGTGATTCATAACACTGCTTGCTTGACCTTTCAGAAATGTGATTTTTTTTCCATGAGCAGCTTTCTTAGACTAGATACTCTTCTTCTTAAGAAGGACCTAGAGAAAAGGAAATTCAGAATGCCTGGGCTACGTTTTTGTGACATAAGCGTTTTATCAGCCCTCGGTACAGATGGGCGATTCCACGTACTCACCTGCCGTCTCCTCAGAGCTCTGTGAATCAGGCTGAGCATCAGCCCTTTGTTTCCCAATCACACTGGTGGCTCTTCAGGCCAAGGATAGGCTAATTATCTGAACTGCACATTGGAGGAGGGGCCACTTGCAAAGACGAAAACATCTGAGGTTTGGGAAAACCTGAGATGGTTTTTATGCCCACATAACATTTAGTGGAAAATAAAATCCAAATAACCTTCACTCCTTCCTGTTGAAATTGTCAAAATGTTGTTTGTTCTGAATTATTTTATAGTCATGTAGATTTTTCTTTTCAACCAAGCTCCTCACTTTGTTTTGACCTATGACTAGTTTGCGTATATTCTTTTTGTAACGTCTACATCAGCTAAGTCATAATTTGTCAGTCACGTATACATATTGAAGTCTCTAACTCCATACAGTTTCATGCAAATTTTTTTTAATTTTTTAAAAAATTTTTTTATGATAGTTACACAGAGAGACAGGCAGAGACATAGGCAGAGGGAGAAGCAGGATCCATGCACCGGGAGCCCGACGTGGGATTCGATCCCGGGTCTCCAGGATCGCGCCCTGGGCCAAAGGCAGGTGCTAAATCGCTGCGCCACCCAGGGATCCCATTTCATGCAAATTTTAAAATCACTTTTGCTATTAAAAACTTAAGTCAAGGGATGCCTGGATGACTTAGCGGTTAAGTGCCTGCCTTCGGCCCAGGGCGTGAGTCCCAGGATCGAGTGCCACATCAGGCTCCCTGCATGGAGCCTGCTTCTCTCTCTGCTTGTGTCTCTGCCTCTCTCTCTCTCTCTCTCTCATGAATAAATAGAAACTTTAAGTCAAGAGTTTCTTTCATGACTAGTTGCTATTAAAAAAAAAGAGTTCTCAGGGTACCTAGGTGGCTCAGTCAGTTGAGCATCCAACTCCTGGTTTCAGATCAGGTTGTGATCTTGGGGTTGTGGGATGGAGCTCTGCATCAGGCTCCAACTCAGTGTGGAGTCTGCTTGAGATTCTTTCTATTCCTCTCTCTCTGCCCCTCTCCCCCACTTGCTCCCTTGCACATGCTGTCTCTCCTTCTCTTTCTCTCAAATAAATAAATAAATCTTAAAGAGTATTCTTAATAGACTTAAATCACTTTGAATTTTGGTTTTTTTATCTATAAAGTAGAAATAATGCCTCTCACAGCTGTGGAAGAGACATGTGATAATAAATAAAACACACTTTGTGGGAGGTAAAGATCTATTATAATCATTGATTTTTACCAAAAGGCAAAGCCACTAAAATATAATTATTTAAATATATAATCACATATTCCCTAAAACTATAGTTAGTCACATAACTATGTGCTGTTGCTGTGTCTGCCCAGAATAAGCAAATGAAAAGTTAGCTTTTGTTAATATACTAATATTTAGCATTCCTCTAAATCCCATAATTATGCTAGAGGCCACAGAACTCTACACCCGGAAGACTGTTTACAGATGGCAAAAAAAAAAAAAAAAAATTCCCTCAGTGGAGAAACTGATTCATTTGTGTAAGAGGAGATACAGATAGAGGAGGAGCACTTCACTCTTCCCTATCAGCCCTCCACTACTGTGTGCTCCCTTAGAGCCCACAAGTAACCCAACTGAAGGTCACAAAAGGATAGAAATTGATCTGAGTCCTTAAACCATGGGGTTGTGTTATGACTGTCATGGTCAACAGGCCCCTTGGTCTGAACAAGACATCCAGTCTTTTATCTGTTGGTTCATCTGCATGTAACAGAAAACACAAATTAACACCAACTTACAAGAGGTTGTTATATATATCCTGCATACAAGAAGTCTGATGGAAGGAGCCTAAGGCAAGGTCGCAACTCCACAGGATTGGTAGATTTGTATTGCCCTGTGCTCCTTGCACCTTTTGTTACACTAGCCTGGGGATATGGCTTGTAACCTGAAAGTCACTTCAGTGCCACCATGCTGGAAGTTAGAGAGAGCTTCAGCCAACAAACCCTTGTCTAAGTAATAAGGTGAATAAAGGAAGGAATCAAAAAAGTCTATCCCTTGTTTTTTGTCCCCCCCCCCCCCTTTTAGGGAAACCTCAGCAGTACATCTCCACAGCTCATGTTTACATCTCCCAGGCCAGATCTTAGTCAGTTAGCCACGCTTGGCTGCCAGAGAGGCTGGCAAATAGAGGACCTTAGTATGTTGTTGCCTCTGGTAATATAGGCATCCTATTAGATAAAAAGCAAAAATGGATGCCGGAGAGGCAACCAGCAGTTGCCACACAAAATGTAACTTATCTGGGCCTTTCTCGAGGAAGAGTAGACAGTGAAACCTCTAGTCGAGGAGAATTACAGCTGGTGACCTGATTAACTGTCTCCACCCACACTCCCAGTTCAACTGGAAACTGATCACTGATAAATAGTCGGGCTCATCCAGCATAAAACAGAAGGAATAATAGCTAGCATCTGTTGTGCACTTGCTCTTTGCCAAGCAATGCATAACCACTTTATCGGCATTAATTGTTAAGTCACAGAGTAACCTGTGATGTCAGTGCTAATGTTATCCCTACACTACATTAAATAATTTGACCGAGATTCCTAGAAAGTCAATTAAGTAGAGACTTGAACTCAGGTCTGTTGTCTCTTAACTGCTGCATTATATGACATCACACACAGGAGAGGAGGAAGAGGGGATAAAATAAATAATGTCCCACAACTAAAGTGAAAAATGGTAGTTAAAATAAGATCATTTTTTAAATTTTCGTTTATTTTTTAAACGTTCACGTATTTAGAGAGAGAGAGCATGAGCACGGGAAGGGAAGGGGCAGAAGGAGAGAAAGAATCTCAAGCAGATTCCCTGCTGAGCGAGGAGCCTGACTCGGGGCTCAATCCCACAACCCTGAGGTCATGATCTGAGCTGAAATCAAGAGTTAGACATTCAACCAGCTGAGCCACCCAGATGTCCCAAGATTGTTTTTTTTTTAAAGTTTGTATGACTTTCCTTCAAATATTAAATAAGTATGTGTTCAATATTTTACTTAGCTTATGAATGGGTAAGCTACTAAGATGTTAAGCCTGTCCAAAGGGGAATTCAGAGAACCGCGTGCAGTGAGGAATGCTGAAAAGGATTTGCCAACAGACACAAGACCCATCTGTCCACAGGGCAGTGATCAACTACATTCCACCAGACACAGTTCCTTTCTGTTTCTAAGGATAAAGGAATTACCGGCATTATCATCAGTTTTACTTACAGAGCTGTAAAATAACTCTAAGGCACTGAAAGGCAAATATTACCAGCAAGGAAGGGTTATGCCCTGCTGGACAGGGCACTCTTATAACCTTTTCACCCATTTTAAACTCTCATAATTTGCAAAAAAAAATTTCCTAACATACCTAAATTACCCTCTCCTGTTGCCAGAGATGCCAGCATTTAGAGAGACATAAAGAATATCACTGAAATTTGGGGCGCCTGGGTGGCTCAATGGTTGAGCTTCTGCCTTCGGCTCAGGTCGCGATCCCGGGTCCCTGGATCGAGTCCTGCATTGGGCTCCTTGCAGGGAGTCTGCTTCTCCCTCTGCCTGTGTCTCTGCCTCTCTCTGTCTCTCTCTGTGTCTCTCATGAATAAATAAGTAAAATCTTTTAAAAAAATCACTGAAATTCCTTTTACTCACGTACCCTCCATCTTCCTGCTGCCAGAGATTAGGAAGGGCAAAGAATCATCTCTTGTTTTCGAGCTGCCCTAGCGTGTTGGTGACCACTTCCCAAACTAAGATGAAGAATGGAAGCCAAGGCTGCCTATCTCCTTGGGCGAAGTGATTCACAAATACTTCCTGGGTGCCTTCTGTGCACCAGATCGTCTCGAGATGAGCAAAGTAGACATGGCACCTGCTGTCAGAGATTTACAGCCTACAGGGGAAAACTTACCTTCCAGGAGAGAGTAAATAAGCTGTCTAATAGGAAGTACAAAGGTGTAAACCACCCCCCGCCCCCCGCCACACCTACGCAGATAACTCTGAACTGCTTCTATAGACATTATATATTTTTTAGTGCTTACTTTATAATTTGGGCAAGGCATCCTTTCCAAGCCCAGATAGCTGGTCTGCCTCCATGACAGTTATTGAGCATTCTGGAAGATATCAGAGGGGAAATAACTAAGTGCATTAAAGTTGCCAGTGTGGCACTTTGTTTTGTAAACTGGCGTCCAAACTACAGGATTTGCAATATTTCCCTCCTAAAAACTTCATATGACTCCTGTCACCTTTAGAGATTCTGCAGTTACAGAGGGGTGTATGCATACTCGCTCAGTACGGGGAGGCTCCTGGACTCCTCAGACTGCCCTTAAGTCATCTGAAAGAGAAACAGAGAAAAAAAAATCCCTTTCTTTGCCCTTCTGTCTCACTTTCCTTCTGCATTGTTCGCCCTTAGTGGTCATTCCGTCTTTCTTACTCTATGTTGTCCTAATTTTTTTTTGCCAACCACTTATCCTTTGCCAAGGTTTTTTGCACTCGCATCTCTGGCTGGTTCCTCCCGAGGCCCATTTACTCTTTCTTGGCAGCAGATTTCAGAGGGCCCTGGGTTCTGCACGCTGATAATTAGGCACCAGTGGCCCAGGAGGGGTCTTCTGCAGTGCTCAGCATTCACTTTGATTAAAGGCAGAAGGCAGGTGTGCACTAAGAGAAAGGAAGAAGGGAGAGGGAAGCAACCACAGGTACTTCCTCTGCAAACGCTTCTTAGAGAGGAGCCAAACCATAATGCCACTGTCTCTGATAAGAGTTGTCAACTACCCTGGTTTAAACACACTGTTAAATATAATTGCTTCCTTCCAAGTCCGTTGATCCCTTGTGACATGTCCTTGGATTGGACATGGACCTCCCTAGGACTCAGGTTTCTGATTCATGAAATGATGGAGTCAGAACTGGTAGTTAGCAAAGAACTTTAGCTTAAATATTCTGTTTAAGTAAATGAAAGTCATTGAATTTTTTACTGATAGGGTTTGTATTGCTTTTTCAAACGTTCCGACAGATGTTCAGAATTGTCCATTAAGGAATGGGGTCTGAGAGAAGAGAATAAAAGAAAGATTAATTAGGTGTCCTGCTGTTTGCATGACTGCTTACTGACTTCTTTCTTACATTTAAATTAAAGTAATACCTGTACAGGAGAAAGGGGAATCAAACTGTAGATTTGATCAAGGGTTTTTTTAAAAAGTAACCATCTCCATCCGCCCCCCCCACGCCTGCTCACATTACTCAATATTTCTGGGGTTTTGTTTTGTTGGGTTTTTTTTGGGGGGGGGGGGTTAGTTCTTTAGCTGATTACCATGATAACTTTATGTCATAATATCCATTCTTCTCTTTCCTAAATTACCTACTTTGGAGACAGTGTTGACTCCCAGTATAATGAAGAGGAAATCTCTTCTGGTACAACTCCCAACTTTCTTTAGTAGATAATTTCTAGATTCTCAAAATTGAGACTATTTCACTGAGTCTTTAATGTTTGTAGGTTGCTTCTGAAAATTTCAACCCTCTGGAAAAGCATATTAAGTATAATGACCACATATATGTCTTTCACTGTGGAACCAAGTAGTTTCGTTGGGCCCAAAGAAAAGGAAATGTAATCCTGTATCACTGAATACTTGCTACTGTGAGAAGAATGTTCTGTGTATAAAATACAGACTTATTTCTGTTCAGATTCCCTCCTTTAATGTATATTGTTTCTTTTATCTCTATTATCCTTTCTCTAATATTTTTTCCTCTTGACTGATCCCTTGCATTTTTTCATTTGTGATAATTTAAAAACTTTTGAGGCTTTTTGTTTCTGAAGATGTTTTCTGTTCCATCACACTTTTAAAATTTTATGCTCAGCAAGTCACTTTCCCTCAGAACTTGCTTCATTATCTGCTAATGTCTTATGTTGCTGATAAGAATTCTGGTATTGGTATGATTCTTGTTCATTTGAGGTGTTTTTTTTTTTAACTTTGAAAGTTCAGGGGATCTTTCTCTTTACTCCTCTATGTTAAATTTTGCCATAATGTATGTTGATGTAGATTAACTTTGAAAAAATTCCAGTATAATGTACAGTGTTATATTAGTTTTAGGTGTATAATATAATGATTCAACAATTCTGTATATTAGTCAGTGCTCATCATGATAAGTGTACTCTTCACCCCTATCATCTGTTTCATCCATCCCACCACTTGCCTCCCCTCTAAAATAAAACCCATCAGTTTGTTCTGTATAGTTAAGTCTTTTTTTTGGTTTGTCTCTTTTTTCTTTGTTCATTTGTATTTTTTCTTAAATTTACATATGAGTAAAATCATTTGGTATTTGTCTTTGACTGATTGACTTATTTCACTTAGTATTTATATCCTCTAAATCTGTCCATGTTGTTGCAAATGTCAGATTTAATTCTTTTTATGGCTGGGTAAGATTCCATTTTCTTTCTCTCTCTCTCTCTCTCTCTCTCTATCTATCTATCTATCTTCCATCTATAATGGAAGATAGATAGATAAATACACACACATACACACACACCATCTCTTCATCTTTTGACGGACACTTGGGTTGCTTCCATGTTTTGGCTATTGTAAGTAATGCTGCAGTAAATGTAGGGGTGCATATCTCTTTTTGAATTAGTGTTTTCATATTTGGGTAAATACCCAGTAGCATGATCCCTGGATTATAGGGTAGATCTATTTTTAATTTTTTGAGGAGCCTCCATACTGTTTTTCACAGTGACTGTACCAGTTTACATTCCCACTACCACTGCATGGGGATTTCTTTTTCTCTACATCCTCACCAACACTTGTTGTTTCTTGTGTTGTTGATTTTAGCTATTCCGACAGGTATAAAATGATATATCATTGTGGTTTTGATTAATATTTCTCTGATGATGAGTGATGTTGAGCATCTCTTCGCATGTCTGTTGGCTATCTGGATGTCTTCTTTGGAGAAATGTATGTTCAAGTCTTCTGCCCATGCCTTAATTTTAATTGGATTATTTGATTTTTTGGTGTTGAGTTGTGGAAGTTCTTTATATATTTTGGATATATATGCCCTGAGTTCTTTCATGTTGGAAATGTGAATAGCACTTTCTCTGGATTCAGTCTTCTTTTGGTCATAATTTTTTTCTTCTAGATTTTGTAGAAATTTCTTAACATGCGTATGACTCAAAAGGACTCTAATGCCAGCCTGATTCTCTTTCACATTTAAGGTGATCTGTTTTTCTTCCCGAGTACTCAAGGAATTCATTCTTTTCTCTTTATTTTTTTTAATTTTTTTTTAAGATTTTATTTATTTATTCATGAGACACACACAGAGAGAGAGAGAGAGAGAGAGAGAGAGAGAGAGAGGCAGAGACAGAAGCAGGCTCCATACAGGGAGCCCAACGTGGGACTCCATCCTGGGTCTCCAGGATCACTCCCTGAGCCAAAGGCAGCACTAAGCCCCTGAGCCACCTGGGCTGCCTACATTCTTCTTTAACCCAAGATCTTGAACAGGATGTATTTCCATGTTACTATTACTGTATGGAATTTCCTGTGACCATTGTGTATCTTTCTGTGAACAGAATTGATTTTTATTGGGGGGGATTTTCTTTTATTTTTTCAGTGTTTTTTTTTTTTGCATTCTATTTTTCTATACATCTGAGACATAATTTCCTTTACTGCTGTTTTGATCTGTCTTCCATGCCTACTAACTTCTTTCTAATTGCAGAAATCAGTTTGCCTTATTACTCTGCATTCATTATGGCTATCTCAAACTTCTCTATTAATAGGATAACTTTAAACTTACTATTATAAAATATTTCATGCATACAAAAGGGGGTGTGAGTATAAATGCAAGATCTGAAGAATACTAACCAAATGAGCACATATATCCCCTAAAACCCAGTGGAAGAACTAGACCAGTCTTAAATTCCTATTTGCCTCTCCCTGATTTCATCTCTTCCTTGTGCTCTCAAAAGCTACCAACATCTTAAGTTTTAACATTAAAAAGTTTAAAAATATAATTTAGTATATCCTAGTCAATACAGTCTACCTTTGAAAACTTTGACCTTTTTTTAATAAAAGAAATCATGCTAAATATTCTTCAGCAGCCTGATTTTCCCCCCTAAAATTCTGTTTGTGAAATTAATTTATGTTAACATATGTACCTCTGGTTCTTTCTCACTGTTGAATAGTATCCCTACAATGGACGTGCCACTATTTATTCATTCATTTCCCAACAGTTATTTCTGGCTTATTGTAAATTTGTATCTTATAATTCCCAATATTATTATAAAAAATTTAGTGTAGCTTATCTTGTATATGTGTTCAAATATTCCTCTAGAATGTGTATTTCTAGGCGGTGGTATTTCTGAGTTACAGAAGGAGCACCTCTTCAGCTTTATGGATGCCAAATGGTTATAAATAATTTGGATTCAATATATTTTCTTCCCACCTATTAGCTATGTATCACTCCATAATTATGTTGCTTTACTTCTTGATTTGTTTCTTTGCACCTAAAGTCTCTCATTTAAGCTCAGTTTTATTGTCTTATCATCTTATCTTTAAAGTCTTGCTCAATTTCATCTATATTCTCTTTGATATATTTCTCTGCACTTTCTCATTTAATTTGATCCTTGAAATGACACTGAAGGGATTGGTGCCATTATTACCCTAATTTTATAGATGAATAAAAAGACTTCCAAGAAATTACATGTTTTGGCCACAGTCTTACAGCTCCTAGGTGGAGAATTCAACACTAGCACCCAAATCTTTCACCTCTGAAACACTTGCTCTTCCCACCTCTTTGAGACAGAATATAATTAAGTACTCTGTTGTGTAGTGTGGCTTCTAAGCCTAATTCAGCTTCCATACTGGACAATTCATTTTCAACATATGTAACTCAATGAAAAACCTCCTAAGTAGGACAAGAATCGCAGCGTACCAAGTGAAATTATTACCCTGATCTACCTGGGAAGTTACAGTGACACTAAAAGGATGAATTCTGCTGCCAACACCTAAAGTGTGTGCATGTGTGTTCATGTGCATGTGTGTGCACACACATGAATGTGCATGCACATGTGCACACATGCATTGTGTGCGCACAGCTTTAGCAACTAATAGAAGCAACAGAACTCTTGATAGGTTTTTGAAATCCAGTATAATTACAAGGAAACAGAAGCAAACAGCATGATGTGGGTTTGCCTATACCTTGATGGTGTCTGGGAGAAGAGACTCCCTCTTTCCTGAACTCTTAGAGAAGGACCAGGTCACACAGGCAAAATCTGTACAGCAGTGAACATGGAATATGATGGCACCTTCCTCTGGCTTAGCAGTCTTTTCCAGCACTTGGAGACATGTATTGAGGCTCATTTTTTTCCTGAAAAAGATAGTTCTACTGAATTTTGGTTTTGGAAGAATGGTATATGAGGTGACAGCCTAGCACAGTATTATCTGTACCAAGAATGCTGTAAAATAAAAGTGAAGGGAAGGCAAACAACATTGACTCAGAGACTAGAGTGTGTCTAATGTCCAGAATTAGCTCTTCTCGTGGCTTAGCAATTATTGCTGGAGTTTATGTCCTATTTACAGACATCTGCATCAAAGAATTGTAATCAAACTTAAGGTTATCAAATAAACTCCTTTCATTGTTTCCCAAAGGTTGATCTGCAGGAGATAAATAACTGTTCAGTGAGAAAAAGAACTGCAAAGTAACCAAATAAGTTTGCATGTCTTTGATTTAACCAGGACAAATAGTTTTCTTTTCTGCAAAACTCTTCAAAGCAATTAATATGCTAATGGACCCTGAATTTGTAAAAGAGGGATATGTATTATAGAGAAGTTCCAAAATTATTTGATCATGAAGCTCTTGTGTTCGTGGACCCCAGGAATATATTTTGGGGAAATTTGGCTTTCTTCTAATCATAAAATGTTAGAACTCGAAAGAGCCTGAGAACAACTCTCCAGTTTTAAACTTTAATTTTGCAAGGAAGGAGACCAAAATTTATAGGGTTTAAGTGACTTCCCCAGGGTCGCACAACTCTTTGGTAGTAAAGGGAGAACCAGAATTCATATCTTCAGATTCCTGATCTAGTGTTCTTTGAATCTGACTCACAGTAAATTAAGTCACATGATGCAGTGACTTAGAGCTAGGACTGTTTGCCCACTTCCATAAATGTGGTATTTCCTTCTTTAGCAGTGAAAATAATGAGGCTCAGAATTCTTTCCTGTGAATCCCAAATTGCCCTTCTGACAGCTCATACAATCCTCTCTCCAAAGCCTTGTTATATCTCTGATGTTTCTGAGGGATCAGTACCCTATGATTATTTTCTGTAAACTCTCCATATTGAGTAATATCATGCTCACTTGGATATCCTTTCATATTGGTCCCTCCAGCAAAACTTAGAAAAGCTCCCCTCCCAACATTCTAGTCCAAGTTAATGAGGCAGCTTTATATACTGACATGTGGACAGTCTCATACTCCACAAACAGAATTTAGAAAGGGCTCAGAATCTGGAGGTAGAGTCCCTTTGTGGCAGGCAATAGAACAATGTGTATCAGAAACCTTTAAAATTTGCATACTCTTTAAATTTGAAGGAAGCAATGGGAAGTATGCTTCCGCATTTAACTGCATTATTTGTCAATACATTGTCATAATGAAAAATTTAATATAACCCGAATGTCCAATAGCATGGTGTTGATTAAATGGATCAGAGTATTTTTATAAAATACAGTATAGCCAGTAGAAATTGTGTTGTAGAAAATTCTACGGAGTGATATTTAAAACAGAACTTTCTAACAGCTCTGTCAGGACGGAGATATTGACGCCTTTTGTCCTCATCAGGAGCTAGGCAGGATGTAGTGTGGTCTGAGCTCCCAGCTCCACTATCTCAAGCTGTCAAATAAAATATTATACATTTTTATTTTTTTTAAGATTTTATTTATTTATTCATGAGACACAGAGAGAGAGAGGCAGAGACACAGGCAGAGGGAGAAGCAGGCTCCCTCTGGGGAGCCTGATGCAGGACTCAGTCCCAGGACCCCAGGAGCATAACCTGAGCCAAAGGCAGATGCTGAACCATTGAGCCACCAGATGCCCCTGTTACACATTTTTATAAACAGAGATATATTTGCATGTCTGCTAAGGAATATACTTCGTCTACATCTGGATAGAGCAGTACAAATGATCTCTATTTTCATGTTTTTGCTCATCTGCATTTCCCTTTTCTAGTGAATAGTATTCTTTAGTAAAAATAATAGGCAATAAAATAACTAACACTTATATAGCCATTAATATGCTTTATCTTGTTTTATCTTCAAGCAAGCCTATGTAGCAGGCACTACTATTATTCTTTTTGTTATGTAAATGCTATTTTTAAAATCCATATTTGAAGCTATTAAGATTGGACAAGCTGATGCAGGCAGAAAGGAAAAGGTGGAAATGAGACATATCCAGAAGGAAGAAATAAGAAAACATAGTTATTAATTGTCTGTGGGAAGCAACTATGCCCCCAGAATACTGAGGATTATCATATTCGTGACCAAAACAGAACCGAGGAAATACAAGATTATATAGAAGTTTTTAGAAAGCCTAGAGGAACGGTTAGTTTTCAAGAAGAAGCTGGGGCAGGCTCTTTACTTATTGATAATGAAGTGACAAAGCATGTTGGTGGATATGTCTATTGATGGTGGAGCTCAGGTGAGAACCTAAGGATGTAGTTTGGGTGTTTATCCACAATGGAGCCACAGTAGAGCTGTGCAAATGAGTGGATCCTCACACAAGAGAATGTGCAGAGAAGAGCAGGGCACCAAAAGCTTTAACCTTTGGGCTTTGTCTCCACAAGGTAGAATGCCATGAGTCCCCTGAACTGGACTTCCATGTGTGGACCGATGATACAACAGAATTCCAAGAGGCTTTAGGCTTAAACATTAACAGCAGTGGATAAAGGTTGACAGTGCATGACATGTTCAGACACTTTTTTCATTGTTTTTCCTTAGATCAGAAATTATTTTATTTCTTTTTTAAAAAGCATAAGTAGAAAAGACATTTAATAAGCCTACGGGGCATGTGTTGGTGAACAACAGCCTAGAAGGAAGGACTCAAGGTGAAAGGTACACTAGCTCTGTGAAAAGGTGATCAGAAATGGAAAAAATACAACTGACTCATGACAAATGCATAGCATGCTGCATTTATGATGAAGAAAGGGGTCAAGTTATGAAAATACAAAATGGAAAGTCTCTGTGTATAAATACAGTGAGCACAGATCTAAGAGTCTCAGGAAGCCACAACTGGAAAATGAGTATACTGTATATTTTTATGCTGGTGCATTCAAGATGTTTATTAGGAAATACATTTTTCAGGCAGTAGAAAGACATAAATGTAATAATGCAATTTCTTTGTCATATTTGGCATTAAGAAGAAATATATTAGAAATATAATAAACACATATCTCTTCAAGTTCCCAGTTTTAAGGGAATTGAAAGTTATTAAATAGAATGCAGAGGACATCAAGGAAAAATGAGTACATAACTATAAAATATGCTTCTAAAGAAAGGTTAATGAACATGCTATTATTTATTTCTTGAACCAAAAGACCACAGGATAATTTAATGAGGATCAGGATCATTAATTTGTGCAAGATTATTGTACAGTGCTTTTTGGCATCTTTATTCCAGGTAGAATGATGGGAAATAGACTGAAATCATTAATTAAAAATAATTCCCCCAAAAGCACATGCACATATATATACACACATGCCCAGACAATACACATTCACACACCCATGTGCACACACACATGTGAGTGTTTATGTAGAGTCTGGAGGAGTATACATCAAAGTATTAGTAGGTATTATTTATATGTGGTACAATTATAGATGTTTTTATTTCTTGCATATGTGTATCTTCTAAATTACCTATAATAAACACAAAATATGTGTTACAATAAGAAAAATAAGTATTTTCTAAAGCATTTTATAGACTCAGATATGTCAATTCCCTCTCATCCCTATCACTATGTCAACCCTTAATCTGTAAAGCTTATTTTTTTGTAAGAGTCTGTATAACAATACTAGTCCCCTGTTTTATCTTTTTTCAGATGCTGGTGAAAAATAACCACCTTTCTGACAAGATCATTGTTCTGCCAGGGAAAATTGAAGACATCTCTCTTCCTGAAGCTGTAGATGTGATCATTTCGGAACCGATGGGATACATGCTGTTTAATGAAAGGATGCTGGAGAGTTACCTTCATTCCAAAAAATGGCTGAAAGCAAATGGTGAGTTGGTCAGTTCCTGGTTCAGAGGATAGAAGCTGACATTTCCATAAGAATTTGCCATCCTCTTTCCCTCATATTTAATTTTGGATGGAAAAGAGGAGAGGACATTTCTATTATACCAGGTTTTTTTTAATGTTCTCATCTTAATCTTCCATAACAGATGATCTAGTCTCCAGCCATAAGGCCATAGGTGCTAGAGGGCTGCATGGTATTAAATATGGTACAGGGGACCAGTTCAGAGCTATGTGTTTCTGTCCCATTCTATCACTTTCTTCCCTAATTAATGAACTTCACCAACCACTTGGCCTTTCGACTTTGGTTTTCTCATCTGTATTTTTAAAATAATCTCTAAAATAAATCTCTGAAGCCCTTTTAAGTGTTGGTTTTCTATAATGTGAGAAACTCTCTGAGTCCCTGTCCTTTCTGACACATTCTTCCCCCAACTATGTCTCTCTTTCCCTGAGATCGGTACATATAATTGAGATAATAATATAAAATCCAATATTTCTTTTGTGCTTATCAGGTGTCTACAAGCACTAAGCAATCTGCATAAATTAATTTATGAAAACCTTAGCAAGTGTGAATGGTGGAGGTTTTTAATTTATTTGAAAGATCAGTGCTGAGGTTCTTGGTGATTTTACACTCCTTCGACAGGGGATGTTTGGCAGTGTCTGGGGACATTTTAGTTTGTCACAGCTGGGACAAGGGTAGTATTGGAATCCAGTGGGAGAAGCCAGGTATGCTGCTAAACATCCTTCAGAGTATAGGACAGACCCCTGCCCCATCAAAGAGTTATCTAGCCCACAATGTCAACAGTACCAAGATTGAGACCTGGTTTACTGGGAGGTACCATTACCTTCCCCAATTTACAAAAAGAAAATGGAGGCAGAGTGGGAGAAAGCAACTTGGTAGGGACACGCCTCTGGTAAATGACAGAGCAGGGATTTGAACCCAGGTCTGTCTCACCCTGAAGACTCCTGCACACATGCTAACTTTCTGCTCTTTACTGGAAAGAGTGGACACATTTTCACAAAATGTTTTTCCAAATAAAGCGTAGAAAGTAACTGGCCAATTTTAAAAGTTGCATCTTCCATTAAAATTGTAGCACGTTACCCATGACATGGCTCCCTACCTTGATAGCCAATGCAGACAAAATAGCGACCACCAGTGCAGCAATTGCTCACCACGTTAATGGGGTATACGCATACCAGTGTGTGCATGTAGGTAAAGCTTGAGGCTCATCTATAATTTCTTGCATGCTTCGAAATGTAGGGATTCAGAGATAGGCACTTAAAAAAATAAAACTCAT
Organism: Nyctereutes procyonoides; assembly: GCF_905146905.1. Taxonomy (NCBI): domain Eukaryota; kingdom Metazoa; phylum Chordata; class Mammalia; order Carnivora; family Canidae; genus Nyctereutes; species Nyctereutes procyonoides. The sequence goes on along the minus strand of NW_026575146.1, from coordinate 58,004,268 downwards.
GCAAAAATAAACAAACAGGCAAAGTGTACCTATGTCACAAACTTCATTAGTATGCCCGTAGTCAAACAGCCAGGATGGTCTTGGAAGCCTTGTGTTTATATGATGAAATTGAACTATGGAAATGAGCATAAAGGAACAGGCTGCATAGATTTCCTACTCGATGCCCCTCAGAAAGAATTTTTGTATTTTTGTCTGGATTTGTTTTTCAAATGGCTAGATATTTGCTATTGGTGAGTTTCTGAACATGGTTAATTCACATGCATGTACTGAGCCCCGCTAAGCTGAATATTTAAGCTTAATATCTGGGCATCCTTTTCCCCCCAGATATTTGAAATAGATATGAAATTTTTACTGGGCTGTGTATCTTTAACTAGACAGGAGAAATGAATACCTGTGATTTTAGATTCTTTTTAATCCATGTCTTCCTGAGGGAAGCAGGCTTGATTTTTTTCCCTAATTATTTTTATTTTTGTTTTTTGTTTTTTTTTTCCTAATTATTTTTTTTCAGCAAAATAAGATATAATTTACAACATCAAATAATAAAAAAGACTTCTGATGAAAAAATGGTAACCTTACCCCTGCTCCACCTCTTCCTGTCCTGAGACTGCTCCCCAAAAGCTTTCCTTTTCTGCTCCATTCTGGACTTCTTCCATCACTTACCTATATATTTTGATACAAAATTATCATACTGCTATTTTTGTCACCCTCTGGTTGAGAAATTTGCTCTCCTACATAGCATTTTCTTCCCTGCTTGATGTATCCTTGCTCCCTGCCCCAGTCTTCTCTATATATTTATGTAGGTCCTCAATTCCTTTTCCAAACCCTTGAGGCCAGATATATTTCGGAATCCTGAATCCAGAGGACTTTGGAAAGGTAATACAGTCATATACCGTGGATTACTTAATGCCTCCAGCGGAGTCTGAGGCAACACTCTGTAATGAAACACATTACATTTCTGCAACAAACCATATGAATATGGATACCGAGTGGTATAAATAAAGACTATAAATAAACTCATGTCAGTTCAGGTCAGGTTTTGCCATCAGATGATGTTGCTGCAAACGTGCAAAAATCTGTTACTTCACAGAGCTTTGGGGACATCATTTAATATGAAGAAATATGGACTGAGATCATCATTTGGTTAACTCAGTAATCAGTGTTTATGTTATTATGACAATGTTTGTATTGTTCCATACAGAGTCAGGTAGTCAAGTGAGTGCATAGGATTTTGTATTTTCTCATGAAATCTTGTGTTTTTCTTAGAGTTATTTTTCATTAGCTTGGTTTTTCCTATACTCATTAGTTGTTTCCATGCTTCAAGAGGTCTGATAGATCCCATCAATATTTTGTCTATAGAAGCCTTCCTCCTGTGGATGCTCTGTCCTCCCCTCCCACACATAATGTGGTTCTCCAGCTCTGCTGCATGCCTGCCATGCTTGACTTTCCATCATCATTCTTTTGTCTTCTTCTTTGCTGGTGTTCACCATCATTTTAGCAAAGAGTATTCTCTGACAGCTTTTGGAGAAAGGGCACTTGAGAAGTTACTTTTTATGGATCCCTTGTATTATCATCTTGCAGGGTAGAAAATTTGAACTTGGACACGATTTTCACTCGGTATTTTCAAGACATCTCTCTATGGTTTTTGGTTTCCAGTGTTGCTGTTGAGAGGCCTCATGACCCCCTGACTCTTATTCCTTTAGAGTGACATCATTTCCCCCTCTGGATGCTTTTAGTATCTTGCTTTAATTCTAGCCTTCTTACTGTGAAAAGCTTTTAAAATTCGTGTGTTGGGCATGAAATGCGAGTGTTTCATCAGAAAGCTCATCTTCTTCAACTCAGAAATTTTCTTGTATTTTTACCTTTAATGACTTCCTCCCCTCCATTTTATATCTTTGGAATTCCTGTTAGGTTTGAGGTTCAAAGCACCTCTGAAGCTTCCCAAGTTTTCACAGTTGGTGATACATATTGCTTTTCTTTCTTTTTAAACAATTTTTATTTATTTATTCATGAGAGACACAGAGAGAGGCATTGGGAGAAGCAGGCTTCTTGTGGGGAACCTGATGTGGGACTTGATCCCAGGAAACCTGGTATCACACTCAACCACTGAGCCACCCACGTGCCCCAACATATTGCTTTTCTAAGGTTGTCTAATAGCTTTCTGTCTTGAAATTGAAAACCCACTAGGCAGTCATTATTACTTTGACACCAGTGCATGAGATTTAGGTGGACACATGTGAATAATGTTACAATCATGTTTTTTTTCTCCAACGATAAAGACTGTTTTATTTATTTCCTTAGGTAAAACCATCTGTTCTATTTTAACAGGCATTGAAGGGAGCATAGTTACAGTATGGGGTCACAGACTCACAGATGAGATTCCATCTCTGGATTTCCCCATTCTACTTATTAACTACTTGACTGAGTCACTTAAATTTCCCTGTTCCTTTGTTTTCTCATTTATAAAGTAAGTGTATAATAATAGAACCTACTTTATATTGTGATGAGGATTAAATGAAGTCATACATGGGAAACCCATAGAAAAGTTCATGGCAAAGAGTTAAACATAATCAAGAAATTTTAGGAATTATTTTTGTGACAGCATCTCCAGTTTGTAAGATGATACTTCTGAAATAGGGTTAGCAGTAGTAATTCATCTTTCTTTTATGTGCAGGTTCATAAGTGACTATGAAAAAGAGTCTCCCTAAAAAAAAAAAAAAGAAAGAAAAAGAGTCTCCCTAAAAATGACAAGAAAAAATAATGCGAATCACTGTATCTCCCTGCTTGGAAGGGCTGGGCTTCAGGCATGCCAGTCTAGGTGTTCATCTGCCTGCCAAAGAATCTGCCCTTTCCCATGGTGACTGTAAATGTCAGGAACAAAACACAAGAGTGGGGGTCCCAGCAAGGAGGATGGTGAACCCCTAGAGAAGCATAGCTTCTTATGGCACTTTAAAAGATAGTCAACATGATTATACATGGATGAAGTATGGAAGAATGGATATAATTATGTGATAGAATGCTGGGCAGTACTATTTTCAAAGCTGTTTTTACAATCAATACAATTTTTTTTTTAAATGAAGGAAGTGCACAGAATGCTTCTCACAGGGCAGATAGAAAGGAAGAAGCTGACAGTGGAGAAGGCCATATGCCAGGTTAAATGCCTCACCTAAGACTCCACCAGCTTTTATCATAACATGGCTTTGTGACTTGCGTTAGTATTTATGTCTTTGTATTTCCCTCAACTTTCTAATTTTTTTTATCCTCACTTTGAGGCAAAACTATGTTTCAGCCTCTTGGGTAACGCTGAAATAGAAGGAAAAATGGAGTTGGTCAGGTGCAGGTGAGTGTACCCTGCAGTCAGAAGACAGTGCAAGTCAACGTCTGGGTCTGTTGTCTTTTGCCCATTAGGAATGATGTTCCCGACATTCGGCGACATCCACTTGGCCCCCTTTTCTGATGAACAGCTCTACATGGAACACTACTCCAGAGCCAACTTTTGGTAATGTTCTCTTCTCTCTTCCATTCCATTTCCTTTAGAGTAAGCCAGAGTTTTGGGTTGGGTTTGCCATTTGGGGTTATATAATTGGTGGGGGGTGGGGGTGGGATGCCATGCACTATAGGATGTGTAGCAGCACCCCTGGCTTCTACCTACTAGCTGCCAGTAGTGCCTTTCCCCTAGTTGTGACAACCCAAACTGTCTCCAGACACTGCCAAATGTCCCGGGCAGGAGAAGGGGAGTGTGAAATCATTCCCTGTCGAGAACCACTGGAATAGACAAACCAGGGAGCTGCTTGTGCACCATCAAGCATCTGGAAGACCGCCTACTGCTGAAACAACAGCACCACCCACGCATACCACTGCCCCCCCCCCCCCACTTTCCACCATCCATTCCCTGGGCTCAGGGCTTTGGCTTCTGTGTTAGAATAGACCTTGGTCAGAGGACACAGGAATCGGTACATCAGAATGTAAATGAGTTGATTAAAAAACTTTTTTGGAGTTTGCGCCCTAATAGGTTCTTGGCTTTTGGACAGCTCACTTCACCTTTTGAGACTCGGTTTCTTCATTTATAAAATGAGAACGAATACAAAACCCCTGCCAATTCTAAGCCAGCATTCTTTTTGGCATTCTTTTCTGAGCACTGGTTTTTATAATGAGAAAGAGGGCAAGAGAATGATGATATTGGACCCAGGGGAGGGAGAAATGGAACAGCTACCACCCGAGTGGGAATGCTAGATGTGTAGGAGGACAGGCATGTACTGGCAGATGGGTGAGGATGGATGCTAAAATTTAAGCTTTGAGTTCCAGCTGACGTATGCAGAGCCTTCCAACACATAGATATCCACAGTTGATTTCTGTTTTTTTTTTTTTTTTTTCTCTTTGTAATCCTATCTCTTGGTGAAGAAGCAACAGCGAGGAGGTACTTTGGTTTCCCAGGTTACATGTTTTATGAAGAGTAGGGTCAAAGGACTGAAATTTTTTCTTTCTCTCTGATTTTTTTTTCTTTTAAAATAGGCTTTCCTAGCACAGATTTGCATCTTGTGGTTTCTGCTCAATCTGTAATTTTGAAACTCTGAGCCACATACTTCCCAATGGGGGTGGATGCCTCTTGGTGTGTGATAGGGGACACCTTAATTATGATCATTGTTCCATGAGGTCATGCTGACCTGAAATGTTTATATTTTAGCTTTAAACCTCCTCAATCAGTGAAAGGGTTTGAGAGGCAGAAATTTCAGGTAACGGTATAGACCAGACTACTGCCCCCAGCGGGGCAGTGGGGGAGCACGTTGTCCTGCAGTCCTTGAGTGAGTTTCCAACTGCCCCATCTTAAGACCTTCAGAACGAATGTTAATGACCACAGTTGATAGGCCAGGCTTACCATCAGCATACAAACATACTGCTATGTATTTCAGCTAAAAAGAAAAAAATAATCTTTTTTTTTAATCTCTCACTTCCCCAGTTAGCCACCACCCATCTCTCTTCGTCCCTTTGCAGCAAAACTCCTCAAAAAGCATTGTCTATCCTTCCAGTTTCCAACTCTTTCCTTCAGTTTCTTTCTTAAGACATTCCTCCCTGACAGCTTGTAAGCAGGTTACCAGTGTGCTGACCTCCACATTGCTCAATATGGAGCACTGATCTGTGCTCCTTTGCCAGCTTATTTAACCCATTACCCATATTTGAGAGCATTTGAAATGCCCCCACAGTCTTTTTCTTTCTTTTCTGCCACTGGTCACTTTGTCAACCAGTCCTTCCATCGTTGTTACTTGTCTCCTCCATCTGATGTTGGAGTGCCCCAGGACATTGTCTTGGACCTCCTCTTTGTCCACAGGTATTGCCTTGGTGAGTTCACCCATTCCTGTAGCTTCAGATGCTATCTGTATGCTAATGATTCCCAAGGGTATCTATCTTACGTATATCCTGGGAACTCCATCTTTTTATGGCCAACTGCCTCCTGGGCAATTCCCCATGAAGAGACTTACCATCCAAACTCGACTCCTCATCTCCCCTTCCTTCCCCCCAAATCTGTGCTACTCATAATCTTTCCATCTCAGTTGATGATAACGTTGTCCTCCCAATCATTCAAGCCCCAAAACTCGAAGGCCCCTCTTTCTTTGTCCTCATGTCTAAACCATCAGGAGATTCTGTTGGTTCTTCTTTTGAACTATACCCAGAATCCAATTCTCCTAATATTCACTGCTGTCCCTTGTTCCCAACACTGTCATCACTCATCTCGATTACTGAGATAGCTTCTTAACCTGTCTATTCCCAGCATTCCCAAAGCCTACTCATTTCCTAGGATCATGTTCATTCGGCTCTAGCCACATAGGCTTCCTTGCCGATTTTCAGGCACATCCACCCACCTTAGAGGTTTTGCATTTGTTTATCCTCCTATGTGGGATACTTTCCCCCCAATATTCACATGGCTAATTCCCTTCCCCGCCGTAAAGTCTGCCAAAATGCCAGCTCTTCTGAATCCCATACCACTCCCCATCCCACCTTTTCTGCTTTGTACTTTTGCTGTAGCACTTATCACCTCCTAAAAGACATATAAGTCCTTTATTTATTATTACTTATTGTCTTCATCCTTCCTGATAGAATGTAAGCACTGCAAAAGCCCAGATTCTTTCAGATTTCACCAGTGTATCCCAAGCACCCTCCGTCCCAAGTACCTGTCACATGGTAGATCCTCCATAAATATTTTTGAATGAGTAAAAACTCTAGTAATCTCAAGTAAGTATGCAAATAATTTCTATTAAGATCTTAGTTATCTCTCTGATTTTTCTAAATTTTTTACAAAATTAGGATACATAAAGATCATTTTGTAGCTCTTTTATTTTTTAGAACTTATTTTTTATCTTTATTTTGTTTTGATTTCAATACCTTGTTGACATGTCCTTGTATCTTCTCAATATTCTCTTGCTACAGACTATTTATTTTGTGACTGTATCATAATTTGTCAACTCAAGCTCCAATATGGAATATTAAATTATTTTCATTGCTAATACAATCCTATAACTTTCATAAGAATTAACACTAAGGTATTGTTTGTATACTCTACCAGAATATAGAATTTTGTAGAATTCTATATCCTAAATTCTTTAGGAATACTAAAGTGAACATCCTTTTATAGAGCTCTTGGTTTGCATTCTGATTATTTCCTTACAATAAATTGCAAGAAGCAGAATTACTGGACCAAAAGGTGTGAAGAAGGATCTTTAAAAAAATTATTCTTATATATTGCCAAATTGCCCTGTAGAAAAGTTTTACCAATTAACACTTCCACCAGTAGTATATGAGAATGTCTGCTGAGTCTTGCCCATACGGGCTATGTTTTTTTAAATGCCAATTTGATTTGCAAAAAAAAAAAAAAAATGGTGGCCAGTTTATTTTTAATCTGTATGTCTTTGATAGCTAGTGCATTTGAACGGTTTTATTTTTAGTCAACAAACATGAAAAAAATGTTTAAAAAAATATATAGTTAACAAAATTCACCACCTTCTCTCTCCTTGTAATTTCCCTCCCTCTATGAAGACGTTTCAGTGTTAGGCGAATGGATGCGGGCTTTTGGTTGCATTGGTGCAGGAAACAGGTGGCAAGAGCGTGCACAGTTGCCATTAGAAGAGGCACAGAAGTGGCAATGTTGGCTGAAAGGAAGGAGAGGGATAAAAAAAAATGAGTTTAGGTATATAATGAAGAAGGTAGCTAAGGAACCAAATAAATTAGATCATCAGATATAAGCAGTTACCAGTCCTCACTGACTTTCTCACATTTGGCACCAGGGCCTCCTCGCTTTACTTCTGGAGCCTAGTCCTGGTTTTCCTGCTTCCTGGTTGGCCCCAACTTCATCTCCTTTGCTGACTCTTTCTCATGCCCCAAGTCCTCCGTGTTGGATTGATTCCAGATTGGCTCTTCCCATCTTCCCCTTTCTGCCTCTGCTCACCTCCTGATCTCATTGCGTCTCCTGGCTGTAAATACTGTCTTTATGCCAATGACTCCCATAGTGACAACTCGAGCCTAGAACTCTCCCTGGAACCATAGACTTACATGTACAGCTGGGTGTTGACAACTCTACGTCAATGTCTCTAGGGCATCTTAAATGTAAGATGTTCAAAAGCAAGTTGCTGTCCTTTGTTGCCACGCCCTTCTCGCCCCTACAAAACAAAAACACAACAAGCAAAACAAAAAACTCTGCTTCTACTACAGTCTTTCAAGCCTTTCAACTTATTTCCTCTTTTTAAACAGCAACTAAAATGACCTTGATAAACAGCAACTAAAATGACCTTGATAAACAGCAACTAAAATGACCTTGATAATGTATAATTCAGATCACAGTCTTCCTCTGCTCACAACCTCCAGTGGCTTCCCACCTTCTGGATCATAAAAGCCAAATTTCTCACTGTGGCTGGTAAGACCCTCCAGGATCTAGTTCCACCCTGCTACCCCTGTGATGTCATGTCTTCCTACTTCTTTCTCATCCTCTCTGTCCTCAGTGATTGGTCTCTTCTGTTCCCCCTTGAACATACCAGGCTAGCTGCCACCTCATGGCCAATCTTTCTCTGCCAGGAATGCAGATGGCCCCATGGCTTGCTCTCACATTCTTCAGCTCCTAGCTCATATGCCATCTCCCCAGGAGACCTGCTCTCAGTTACAGATGATCATCTCCTCCCTCCTGGAAGTCCATATCATGCTTCTCACTTCATTTACTATAATCCACTGTATTTTATGTTTTTACCTATTGATTTAATTTATTGTCTATCTCCTTCATAAGACAATAGTTTCCATAATAGCAGCTGTTTTGTTTTTCACTGAGTCTGCATCATCTAACAAGCTAATAGTAGTTGTTTAATACACTTTTGTTAACTGGAAGATAAATGCATTGACATAAGAATTCTTTACATATTAAGGATATTAAGACTGTTGTATTTTCTTCAGAATTTTCAGTTTGCCTCATATTGCCCTTGTGATAGTTTTCACCACAAAAGAAGTTAAAATATTTTTGTGTAGCTGGATTGACCAGGATTTTCTTCGGTAGTTTCTTTTCCTTTATTCGGAATAGAACTTCCCCCAAGCTAAGGCTAGTATTAGCCTCCACTTATTTAATGTTTTCACTTTTTAAATTTAACATTTAAATTTACCACACCTGGGTGGCTCAATAGTTGAGCATCTGCCTTTTGCTTCAGGTGTGTTCCCAGGTCCTAGGATCAAGTCCCACATTGGGCTCACTGCATGGAGCCTGCCTGCCTCTCCTTTTGCCTATGTCTCTGCCTCTGTGTGTGTGTGTCTTTCATGAATAAATAAATAAAATCTTTAAAAAAAATTTTTAGAATTTTATATTTAACCCTAAAATTCATGTAGTTTAAGCACAGAACTTTATCCTTTCTAAATAACCAGTTATGAGACTCTCTCAGTAGACAAAAGTACCACACTCTGATGTTATTAGCAGTCACCTACAAAATTAATAATTTCCTTATTTGATTAATATTTCTTTGCCCCTGATTAATTAAGATTCTGAAAAGTACCTCCTGAGAATAAGGCTCAGTCATGAAGAATTATCATTCCCAGCTATAAAACTTATTTATGTGATGGATACTACTGCCTTTATTGAAACTAATTGGTTCAGGAGTTTTAAGCCAAGTCCTTTAAATACAATTTCAAATTGATCTTGTATTGAGAAAAACATATACATAGGATCAATTAAGAGGAGCAACCATATATTCTCAAGAAGTTTGAGATTCAACTAGTTTGCCTTATTACATTTATTACAATTATACAACATAAAAGCATAGGCAAAATAGGTAGTAGTTAAAAGCTGGATGAATTGGACACTAGAGACATGTTGAACTCTGTTTCATTCTTGGTTCTATCAATTACTAACTAAAATTTCAGCCAAGTTAATTTGATCTTTCTGAGACACAATTTCCTTTTCCTAAATTAAAGATAATAATATTCCCTACCTGGGGGTGAAGGATTTCCAGAGATGAGTCCTCTACTCATACTTTGCTACCATGCTAACCCTTTCTTCACAGGCCAGTTGGGAGGGTGCTACCGGATGCTGAGTGTATCCCAGCATTCAGGGACTCAGAAAATAACCCCAGGGTGGAGAGGTACCCTTCAGATACCTGTGTGGGGGACTTGGTCTGACACTCTATTTACTAGCTGGCCTTTCCCAAAAATATATTTGGCCCTGATAATCACTGGTACACAGAAACACCACGTGCACCAAATAGGAACATTTTAAACTGTAACATTGATGTAACTGAATTTTCGAATTTTTATGGGAAGCCAAGTATATGGCACGGAGTATCACAAAGAACTTTTGAAGGAATACTACCATGACTGTTGCAATCACGTTTGAATTTTCATTTGCCCTGTGCTTGTTTCATTTATGCTTTCATGGTTACTTGCACTATAATCTCCTTCCATCCACTAATATTTACTCTTGATAGTTCCTCTGCTTCTCTGCTTATATCCACAGTTCTCGAACCCATCTGGCTTTTGTACATAGAAGAAGCCACAATCTCTAATATTCATCTTTTTGGTAACCTATATCAAACTCATAGCTCTTCCATAATATTCCATCCCTGGGCCTATACACATCCAGACCTTACTTTTTATCTTTAACCGTGTGGTCCCTATTTCAGTATTACAGACACAGTACAGGTGTCCCCATTAGGAGGAGTTCAGTGCAATGCCAAGGTCCACGCCAGGCTCAGGAAATCAACAAGGAGGTTTGCAGTAATGGAGAAGTTGCCTCCATCTTCCAGGGTGCTCTAGGATGAGTCTGATACACATTCTTCCTGTGGGCAAAGGTGCTTTTGTGATAGAGTCTGATCTTTAAAAATGGTGAATCCCTCTTTCGATCCTTTCACTGCATTCCAGCAGGCAGGTTATGGGCTTAGAAGAAACTAAAATTTGTGGTGGGAATAGGAACATTTTAGAAGTTGTCCACTTTGCACTAAAGGGGAATCTATTTTTAAAGTCATGGAGAGTATTTGGGACTACAGCTAAAGAATAGGAAAGGGAGCTGTACGAGCCTTGAGAGTGTCTATTACAAATAGAGCAGCATATCCTTCATGCCATATCTCAACAAAAACTGTTTTTAACTACATCTGTCCAGTGCTCACAAACTGGCTTTTGTTCGAATAAGCCTCGATTTCTATATTAACCTTTTTTGTAACCTATGTCAGACTCATAACTCTTCCATAATTTTTGCTCCTGAGCCCATATACAGCAAATCCAGACTTATGAATTCATAGCTCCATATCCACTTCTCCTTTGCAGCTGTTTGAGCAGAATTCTTACACTTGACTTTCATGGGGTCAGATGCCAAACCCTGGATTCATTGCCAAGACCAGGTTCATAAGACATTCTGATTGACTGGGACTGAGTCACATGCAAATCTCTAGACTGAAGGGCAGAGACAAGACCACCCAAGCCACTAAGGACTGAGAGTGGGGAAGAGGTTCCTAGAAGGAAATCTGGTGCTGTTACCAGAAGAACAACATCTATTTGCTGAGTTGGAACAAAAGAGATGTGTACCTCATTGCCTTGCCAGACTCTTCCTTCTAATACAGGCTTCCAAAGGTCCTATTGTTATGCAAACCAGTAATGTCTAGATTTACACTGGCATGCCTAGAGATGCTCCAGGGGTTTCTTTACAGAATCACAGGTTTTCCCTTCTTAAGAAAGATGTGCAGTCTGAAGCTTGGTATTATTTTAAGGACTGTGCACTCATTTCCCCCTTTTTTTTATAGTAAAAAGACCCCATATTTTTAAGAATACCAAAAGTATATAAATATATCACATATAAAATAGAAGCCACATTATTCTGCTAGAGTTTAACCACCGCCCCCCCCCAAAAAAAAACAGAGACATATGAGCTGAGAGCATCTGTATAGATACCACTGTACACAGGGGTATATCTGCATTCTACTGTTGCAGAAAACTGTCAAAACTATCAAGCCTCAAGTGCTGGTCTATATAAAGGATGTTTAAGAAATTTAAAAGATACAGTTTGTTCCTAGATATGCATCCTTGTCCTATGAGACACCCCCACCAGCCACCCTCTTAGGCTGCATCCTCAGTACCATATGTGTGTGTTAACTGACATTCCTGATCTCTGTATTTGTTTTCTACTTCTTAAGACCTATATACCTCTCATCAGGTTGGCATACCCTTGGTTGTCAATTCTGGTAAAGCATAGGACATTTTTGGTAACCTATATCAAACTCATAGCTCTTCCATAATATTCCATCCCTGGGCCTATACACATCCAGACCTTACTTTTTATCTTTAACCGTGTGGTCCCTATTTCAGTATTACAGACACAGTACAGATGTCCCCATTAGGAGGAGTTCAGTGCAATGCCAAGGTCCACACCAGGCTCAGGAAATCAACAAGGAGGTTTGCAGTAAAGGAGAAGTTGCCTCCATCTTCCAGGACCCTAAAAAATTGCTTGATTGCCTAACAGAATAGAGTTTTTCCTTTTTCCTTCTTCCCATCCTCCCTCCCTTCCTTCCTTCATTTTTCCCCCTTTCTTTTCTTTCTGTCTTTTTGCCCCCCTCAAGCTTCTTAATGGAGATGAGGGGGGTTTGGTTAGGATAGAATGAAGATGCAGAGATTTTTATTAAAGTATGTGAGTCATGCCGTGAGAGAGTGTGTTCACATTCGCTTTAAGAAAGTGCTTGTGTGACAGAAGCTCCCCTCTGTGAATGCCAAGGCCAGTGCTAACATCTCTAAGAGAACAGAGCACCACCATTCTTCCAAGAAGGAGCCAGGAGGCTGGTCGAGAAAGCTGTGTGAATGAGGAGGAAGGACAAAAGGCCAGGATGAACTAGTGAAGAGCCAAGGACAAAGGAGGCCAGAGAGGAAGCTTCCCTGAATGCTTCTCCAAGCTGGGCTCCATGTGAAGAACTTGAAGTGAAAATCCTAGTAAACGGGTTGCCTCTTTCTCTGCACTCTGGGTGTGTTGAGGCATAGCTAATAGTACAGTCATTTTCCTTCTGGGTTATACTTGCAGGACTTTCCAGATGCTGTATGCATTGTGGTGGAGACGGAGGAGAGGGAGGGGGAGGACAGTTGGAAATGCGAAGTCAAGAGAAAAAAAACACATGTAGTCTCCACCTTAGGGACTCATAAAGAGGCCACAAGTTAACCTGGAAAATAAAACCCACATATGATGAAACAATGGAAATCATCCCCAGCTTCCAAATCAACAGATTCATTTCCTGATTTACCATCCAACAATCTATCTAAGGAGACCCACAGAGATGCCAGTCCCATCTGCTTTATTTTGTGATGCATTTCAGAAGGATATTTGAGATTTCTAAGAATTTGAAAGATGGTCCAGCCAGAAAGTTCTTAAAATCTCAGCAGTGGCCTCTTGGCCTGCAGCTCTGAGTGCCCTAGGCGTGGTGCCCGTGTGCACCACACTGATCATAGCTGCTGGGTTTAAATTGGCATCAAACACACAAGGCCAAGGGCACAGACTTGGCCTCTCTGAGGTTGTATCCAAGGACCAGAGAGCAGTTTGCAGCCTCGGTCACTGCCAGGTGGAAGGCTGTCACTGCCCTTGGGGATTCTGTTTTGCCAGTTGGTGAGGATAGAAGATCAGGTAATTCAGTAGTGTTCAACTCTAGAGAACGAACAGTAGGGTTACACCCCTGGATCAAATAAACCACAGCTAGATGGAAGTCCAGACATCATCTTTTCAAAAGCTTCCCAGAGAATTCTGAAGGATGGACAGAATTGAGTCCTTCTGGGCTTTTTGGGAAATTCTGTGTCTCTGCCTCTGTCCCTCTCAACCTTTATCCCCTCTCTCCCTCTCTTTCCTTCCCCCTCTCCCTTCCCTTTGAGAAAAGCTATTGTGACAATGACTTACTTCTCCAAAAACACCTTGACTCTCCTAAAGACTGAAAGGATTGTTTAAATTTGCAGTGTCCTATTTCCAAGTATTTCCTAGGCATATAGGAGCCTTGTTTTCAGTATGTGTATTCATAAAATGATATGCTTCCCCTGTGGGCCAGGTTGGTTGTGGCCCTTGGTGGAAAGAGAAGATTAAGAAACAAGTAATGAGGGGCACCTGCGTGGCTCAGTCGGTTAACTGTCTGCCTTCTGCTCAGGTTATGATTGAGGATCCTGGGATCCAACCCTGTGTCAGACTCCCTGCTCAGTGGGGTATCTGCTTGTTCCTCTCCCTCTGCCCCTCTTCCTCTTGCATGCATGTTCTCTCTCTCTCTCAAATAAATAAAATCTTTTTTAAAAAAATAAACAAGTAATGAGAGATGCCTGGGTGGCTCAATGGTTGAGCTCAGGGTGTGATCCCAGGGTTCTGGTATCTAATCCCACATCAGGCTCCCCACAGGGAGCCTGCTCCTCCCTCTATGTCTCTACCCCCCTCTCTGTGTCTCTCATGAATAAATAAATGAAATCTTTTTTAAATAAAAACCAAACAAGTAATGAAACTAAAGAAACTTGAGGTCATGATTTTCCATTTCTCCATTATCTTCGTTGGCACCTGTACCCACCCATAGGGCTGTGAAGGACACCAAGTCCTCAATTCATTCATTAAAGAGAGATCGATGATTGCTAGCTGGATAGGTAGGTAATTTGTAATCCTCACGGTGTACCAGCCCTTGTGCTAAATATACACTGATGAATAAGAAAACACTTTCACTTTTTATAAAAAGATGTTATTTATTTTGAAAGAGAGAGAGCACACACAGGGAGGAGAGGCAGAGGCAAAGGAGGAGAGGCAGAGGGAGAAGAGGACTCCCCGCTGAGCAGGGAGCCTGACATGGGGCTCCATCCCAGGACCTTGAGATCATGACCTGAGCCAAAGGCAGATGCTTAACAGGCTGAGCCCCCCAGATGCCCCTAGAAAATACTTTCACTTTTAAGTGGGTTAAACTTAAATATTTTACTATAACACAGGTTTTTAAATTTTTGAATGGGAACATTTGAGCTTAGTCTCAAGATTGGGGTGGAATTAACAGGGTAAAAGAGGGGATTTCTAGGCAGAAGAGAAAACAAGCAGAGGCTCAGAGGTTAGAAATTGTCAGTGCCCTGCAGGATCTGTAAGTAGCTCAGTGGGGCTTGCTTTTCACTTGCAAATTAAGAACTGGCTGTTGACTTAACGTGATCAGGCCTCCCTGCCTCTCCTGAGGGCATTGGAGGCTTTGATTTCTGATTTAGAAATGAAGCTGCAGCACAAATTTAAATTTTGTATGTTTACTCTTTGTGGTGGTGGTTGTTTTCCTCTCTTCCCTGTGGGTTGGCAGGCACGGGGTTGGGAGAGGATGCGAAATGATGAAGTCAATCTGAATCTAATTCGCAGGCTGTACAACACACACATGCATGCATGCTTGCATGCTCGCTCACACACACACTCACACGTTTATCAGGGAAGCTGCTTTTCAGTCTCAGGATAAAAACTTTCAACGTCTAGTGAAAAGGCCTCTGACACTGCTTTCTGGAATCGAGCTTGGGAACTCGAGTTTTTTAAAGCTCCCCCAAGTCACCCCACAGCACAGTCAGACTGGGAACCACTGCCTTAGTCTTCAGTGCTGATCTGAGAAGACAACCTTGAGAGGATGGCAGCCAACTCAGGTGGTGGTAACAAAATGCTAAGCACCACTCATAGCTCCTTTTATTAAATCCTTTAATGCTCACTATAACCCTACAGAGTGAACTTATAATTATTCCCATTTTAGAGAAAAGGAAACTGAAGTACGGTGTCCGGTGCCTTGTGCGGGGCACAGAAGCAGTCAGTGGCAGAGCCTGAATAAAGCTACTCTCAATCCACCCCCTAGATCTTTTCTCTAAAGAGTCGAGAGCACTAGCCAAGCTGACACAGAGCACCTGCTGTGTTCCAGGCACAGGCTGATTCAAGGTAAGACGCAGCCAGTGGTGTGCCAGTAGATGCTTTGCACCTGACTCACTGAAGGAAGGAAGCAAGGGTTGTAGCGCTGGTCAATTGCTATGGTCCGATCATCACTGACCACAGGTTTGAGAAGAAATGTGCCCAGTGCACTATGATGAGCAGGCTCTGGTTCACCAGCAGACAACTCACTCACATAGGACCGCCACCCTCAGCCACCACAGCAGGTGCCGTCGGGAAGTCCCAGGGCCCATGGCCACAGAAGAACCAAAAGGAGAAATCGGTTTCCTGAAACAGCAGGAACGTTGAGGGATGGTGGAGATCTAAAGTCATGCTCTGGGCCTGATGACTAGAGGGTCAAGGGATTGTATTTCAGAATTTGGACAGCGTGTCACGGAACAAGCAGCCACCTGGGGGCGTGAGGTGGAGGCTGGGGCTCCTAAGGCCTTCGTACCCACAGATATCCTCAGTCATCTCTCCACAGGGATTGTCCTTCACCTGCACCCCCCCAATCTCTCTCCACTACAGGTCAAGTGCAGGTCTGCAGATTCCCTAGGGAGCGTTTCCTCCTCTGCCACTCCCCCTAGACCGGCTTCCCTTCCCTTGCTTGCACACTCCCTCCAGATTGCCTTCGAGGACCTCCCAGGCAGCCACACAGCATGTCACAGCTGTAAGGGGCTCGGGGACTCTAGTGGGGACCACGGTGCATGGTGACTCTCTGTGCAACCTCCTTCAGGTACCAGCAGTGCTTCTACGGGGTCAACCTGTCCAGCCTCCGGGGGGCAGCAGTGGACGAGTATTTCAGACAGCCAATAGTAGTAAGTATGTCATTACAGGCTTTCCCACACGTGTTTGTCTATTGATTCCATTGCCCACTCACTCATGCACCTGGGAGGCCCTGAGCTGCCAGGCTCTGTGAAGCTGTCACAGAAGAGAAGAAAGAGCTCCTTGGAGCACTATGGTCTTGAGTTTTGCAGCTCTCATCTTCCAATCAATTAAGAAAACTCTTAGAGAATGATACTGTCAAAAGCAAGCAGATTTTCAGACTGCCTCTCAATATGTAACTTCCAGTTCTCCCACTGCCCTGACTCACCCCCTGTACACACTCAGCCCTCACACTTGTTCAATAATTCATATCTTCCCATTGGTTCTGGTAGCCCAAGGCATAATAGAAGAGGAAGCTTTGTAAAAATAAATAGCTTGGAATAGGAGCATTGCTGTCAAACAGATTGGAGTTTCAGTCATGGCCCCGTCTAACCATGTGACCTTGGACAACAATAAGTTTGCATTACCCAAAACTGGCTTAATTACTGGCCCTCAAACACTGCAGAGCCCAGAGCTAGGGACTTACTGCCAGAGTTCAGACAGTGTCACCCGAAGCTGATTTTTCTATCCTTATAATTTATCTCTATTGCTGCTCATTTAACTCTGTTCCTAGACAGGGTCTCCCCTCATGGTAGCAAGATGGCCTTAGGAGCTCCAGCCTCAGATTCGTACAACTCCTAAGTCCCACGAGAGGGCCAGCTTTTTTCCAATAGCTTAGGCTGAAGCCCTACAATTAATTTAGTTAGAGCCCGACTGGCCTCCTTCAGGTCATGTTCCTGACTATAAAACCATCTTCAGGGAAAAAGCCATGTGCTGATCAGCCAAACTGGGGTCACCAGCCATACCTGGAGCTGAGGGTGGGCTAAGTTTTTATGGAACTTCCTGGAATATGGAGAAGAGGTAAAATCTGGATGGTTGGAAACACAGCAAAACACACCTGCTCCAGAAATATTGTGAGGATTGAGTGATACAACCTAATGAAGCACTTAGGAAAGCATAAAGTGCTCAGTGTATAGTAAGTACAAAATAAATGCTAGTCATCATTATTAATATTATTCTCATTAAGTTCCTGCCTCCTAAATCCTAACTCTTGTTGACTTAAAACCTCAGGAGAGAAGGCATTCTGCAGTCTTGCTTGGGTTCAGTTTATCCTGATGGAAGGATAACATCTCTGCTTTTCCCCCTTTCCAAGGACACATTTGACATTAGGATTTTGATGGCTCGGACAGTCAAATACACAGTCAACTTTATGGATGCGGAAGAGACAGATCTCCACAGGTCTGTAAACACCAGCATTGCTCTTGGTTTTTAAAATCCCCTCCATCTCTCTCATACCCAAAACTTCAGTGCAGGGGTTTGCCACTCATGCAGGGGAGAGATCTCAGGTGGGAGGCACACACAGGAATGGTACAGCAATACTAGTGGCATTTTTCTGTTTGTTTTTTGCAGTTTTTGTCAAAACAAGGATAATGATGCTTCTTTCGTAGGATTGTTTTAAAAGTTGAATGTGTAAAATTAAGTAGTAATAGCTTGTACTTACACAGCCAGTTGGTGTTCTGAGCCCTTTACATAAAACGGCTCATTGTGTCCTCACCACTGTTACTCTGCAGACGGTATTGTCATCATCTCCATCTCATAATAGACATGAGGCAGAGTGGAACAGTAAGTTGCACAAGGTCACACAAGTACTGAATATATTTGGCCTGGGACTTGAATCATTCGGAAGGCTCCAGAGTCCGGGCTGTTTAATTCCTCACTCAGGCCAGTGGCCACAGCAGCATCAAAAAGGAGAGCTACAACTCATTGAGCACTTATTACCATATATGAGGTGCTATGCTAAGTGCTTCACAGGCACCAGCTCATTTTCTAAGAGTGCCCTCCACAATTGTTAGCTTTTGTCCTCCTTCCCTCCACTAGAAGAGACCCTGAAGTGAGGACTCATTCCCCAGATGCTGATATGAAGCCCCCTGACTTCGGATGACCTTACTAGTATTTTGCCTTTTCCTCCCTGAGACAATCACTGCACATGTATTTCTTTCTGGATACAAAATATAAGACTCAGCCAGGTTGTTATTTTGCCTGCACTACTGAGGAAACGAGGGCCAGGCCGTAGCAGGTGCAGCTGGCCAGCTTAGACCATCAGCTGTCTTGAGATCGCTAGGGGCGAAGGGTGGTGCTGTCTTAGCACAGGCTAGAACCTGTTGCAGGCATAAGGAGAAACTTAGTGGCTTTTAAAACATGAAAGTCTTTCTCCCCGACCCTGTAATGCACAGGGTACAGCTTTGGCTCTCTGCAGTGTCACCCACCCTAGAGCACCAACCCCTGTCTAGAACATTCCTCCTCACTGAGGAGCAAAGGAGCATGCATGGAAAAGGATGTACCAGTAACAAAAGCTTCTGCCGGGAAATGACACAGCTTGTTTCTGTTCACATTGAATTGGTCAAGGTAATCACACGATGGTGCCTGAGCCCGGGTGAGTGGATAAATGTAATGCTACTGTGCGCTCAGCTCAGGAGAACTGGAATTTGGTCACAATTCTAATAATCACCACAGGCCCAGACAAAGTTGACTTTCATTGGCTTTATTTGCTGCTCCAGACCATCTCCTGAGTCCCGGGATGTTTTCTGAAAATTACATCTGTGTCTGCTTTCCAGAGGTGTCACCTGTCATTCATTTATTTGTGTGTCAATTTGGCAAATGCTTAGTAAGATCTCACTGTGTGCCAGGTATAATGCTGGTGCTTACACAGGCTCAAAAAGTAAGTTGTAAAAGTCTAAAAGTCTACCCTTGAAGAACTCATAGTCTGTTTAGGGGAACACACACACACACACACACACACACACACACACACAAGGAAATAATGGCAGTGTGATGTCAAACAATTCAATGTGATCAGTATAATGGAAAAGTCTAGAAATGCTCTTACTGGAGCAGGGTGAAAGAATTGAGGGCTTTGGGCGCACCATAAATGCAAATAAGTTACGACCGCCTTTGAAAATCTTCAGAGGACTCACTAAAATAAGTCTCCCCTCAGCAAGGGACAAATAATAGCATCTTTTAATTGTGAAACCCTTTAAAGTTGGCAAAGCACTTTCACATACCTTGTTCCCGGTCCTGACATGCTCAAGAACCTTGCAAGGGAAGTAGGAGAGGTTTTGTCCACCCATCAGCCCAGCAACAAATGATGGGGCATGCAGTTGTGTCTTTCCAACCCTCTTGTTTCTGCCCCCACTCATCCCACATCTGGTTTAAACCATGGCCGCTTCTGCGTGACGCTTGCTGCAGCCTGGGGGTGGGCAGTTAAATGGCCTCCCTGAAAAATTAATGAAGTATGGCAGTGACCTTCCTGGCTGGATGCTTCCCTCTTGTGATCCACTTCATTTTTTAGAGGCCAGAGCAGCGTTTCCCTTCTGAGCAGCTGCGTGGGGGAGCTGCCCCGGTTCCTGCACTGACTCCCTGAAGGACACTTGTCACCTGGGCCCTGCCTCCTCTCCGGCACTCACAGCCCGGCTCCGGACGCTGCCCTTGCCCTGGGGAGTTCCGGGTCACTGCAGCACAGTGATGGGACTCTTGCCACGTTTTGTCAAGAAGCCGCATTCTCAGATGCGCAGCCTCACCCAGGCACTACCCACACGCGGAGCAAACCTCGCTGCCGAGGCCCGGGTGCTTAAGAGACACAGGGAATATTTCGTGCATGTTGTGGCTCATCTCGCGAATGTGTCTCAGACAGCCTGCCAACAGCAACGAAATAATTCCCAGTGTTTCTGCTCTCTCTCTCTCTTCTTTTCCTTGCAGAGTAGAAATCCCTTTTGTGTTTCAGATGATGCAGTCTGGCCTAGTCCACGGCCTGGCGTTCTGGTTCGACGTGGCCTTTGTCGGATCTCTGTATGTATCACCTGCCCCACCACCACCACCGGCCCTGCTGTGGCCCATGGCATCCTCTACTACATGTAATCGTGACTTTAAGATGTTTTAAAGTTAACTTCAGCAACCGTAATATTCATTTCTCTAGGTTTCCCAAAATTAAAGCACTGATGCAAACAGAACTTTTAGATTTTAGGGCAAAGTCGAAATGAGACAGCCCTGGCTAAAACCCTGTTAAAAACCTCTTAGGCCAGTTAGATTGGGATTTGAAGACATAAGAAGGGATCTGGGCTTCATCGGTCCTCTTGGTCACTTCCAGAACAGGTGGTGGGAAGGACCCTCAAGCCCCTCCTTGGCTGCCCTCGTGGCATCCCGGTTATAAAACCTCCTGTGTCTGAGTGTGCCTGGAATCACACTTTGCCCCTCTCTGGTTCACACTTTCAGCTTCTCAGACCAGATCGTCTTCTTAAGTACCAGGCAGGTGTGTAGTACTAATGCCAACTGCGACATCTCCATCATGTACCCATTTCCCCTCCCAAAAAGATTTGAACACTTCAGGGAAAAGAGGAGAAAGACCACCTACAAGTTGACTGTCAATGTCTGGCATTCCTTGGCAGGGCTGCGCCATTCCCAGGACCCCCAAGTCTCTGCTCTGCCCCTGACTCCCCTGCCCTCCTGCCAGGCTTTCTTGTGCTCTCTGACTAGGAAAGATCTTGCTCTGGGTCACATGATCAGGAGAAAGGAAAACTTTTGCAGTACGCTCTCCTTTACTCCTCATAAAAACATCCAGGCCCATCGTTATATCTGCAGAGAGAGAAGTGCCCATGGGGCTGTGATAAAGCTTGGGGTGCTTGGGGGGCTCAGGGAGGAGGGGATCCTCTGGCAGCCTCATCTGGGCTGACAATCAGACAGAAAGAAGAGGATATGCAACTCATTCCTATACCACACAAGCGTATTTGTTCAAGGGATCCATGCATTTGTTTCTCAGACTTTCCCCCAGTGAATTTGTTCATGCAGGAGCAAGCGAGATAAGCTTGACGTGTGGCCTGCTCCAAAGGGAGAATTTCTTTGAAGTTAAATGCTTTATCCTAAAAAGCTTTCAAAAATTTGCATCCTACTCCATAATATGCCTGAGTACATTTTGATCCAGAAGTGGTTTATATCACTCACTTAGCAGTTCTCTTTTGTGAAAATCTTCAAGTCAAAATCGACCCTGTGGGAGTACCTGTACTGCATCCAAGCCAGCAGCACGGCCTGAGCCCAGGACAGGTGACCTTGGTGTTAGAGGCACAGCCAGATGTTCTCCCCTCTTCGTGAGAAAGGAAGAATGTCCACTGAAACATTCACACACAGTCATGTGCATGTCCGAGCTGGGAGGACCATAGAGACCATCTGCTCCAGGAGCTTCTCTGGCTTCCAGAAGCCCCTTCTGTTTGCCTGAACCAGGCTGGCAGGGGACAGTTAGGATGCCAGACTCCGGACTTCTCACCTTGACAGATGCTTTTCAAACAAATCATCCCCCAATTTACCTCTGTTACTGGTTGGGCTTCTAACAAACTTTGATTCAGAAGCACAGATTGATAGAGTGGCCAAGTCTATGGATTTGAAGCCTGGCTCTCCAGCTGTCCTCTGTGTGACATTGGGCAAGTCCTTTAACCTCTCTGGGCCAATCTCATTGAGGTGTAGTAGAGAGTCAGTGGGATAATCTGCATAAGGCTCTTGGTACAGTACCCAGCACATGGTAGTTAAATTGAGCTATCCTTATCTTTAAAGGATTCCGTGAGTCAAAAACCCTAGAAACCAGCCCTCATCCCAAGTCCCCAGTCCAATCCATTAAATACAGGCCTGGAACATAATTGGCTTTTAACTCTCTTCTTGCCCCACAGGGTAACCGTTTGGCTGTCAACAGCCCCAACGGAGCCTCTGACTCATTGGTATCAGGTGCGGTGTCTTCTTCACACTCCTCTCTTTGCCAAGGAAGGAGAGACCCTCTCAGGGAGAGTGCTGTTTGTAGCCAACAGACGGTAAGCAGGAAAGTACAGGCGAGTTACCATCTCTGCTTTCAGGGAAGGGGGTGCAGGAGGTGGGAGCATTTCTAGGGCCTCGAAATGGACAGCATGATTTACAAAAGCCTGGCTGACTTTGCCAGGTGCGCTCAGCTACCCAGCCAGCTGGCACTCAGGGCGGCAGGGACAGGGAACTTGGGATTAACTCAGGTGCGGCGGTCCCCACCTGACCGCTGCCACCAAGGGAAGGGCATCCATCCGCTCACGGGCACGCTTGCCAAAGGCTCAAATTATCAAGTGCTTTAAATCTGACGTCAGCTTCCTGGCTTTGCTTGCAGCCAGCCACACACCCCCAAATTTAGTACAGTAACATCGATCTGTACCCCAGGGGGAAACGCACTGCAGGGGCGGTGCGCGGTGTGTCAGGCAGGACTGGCTGCTTCCCTCTGGTAATGGATTTCACGAGGTCTCAGCAACAATTACTTTGATTTATCTCATTTTTAAAATGCTCCGTTTTCTTTTACCTTCTCGGAGCTTCTCCCAGGTGAATCAGGAGAAAGGAATAGCAGAGTGGTTCAAGGACTCTCAGGATGTTAAGGGTACTCAGAGGTCATCTCACTCAACTTTCTCCACCCTCCCCACCCCTCCCCTCTCTTGGGCTTGTGTTTGAATACTCCTGTGACAGAGAGCTCACCACCTCACAAATCAACTCCTCCATTTCTGAAGTCTCAATTTCCTTCATTACAAAAACCTTGCACACTCACATGTACATTCAAAGCTACAAAAGTGTCTAGAGTCCATACACACTGCCACCCATGGCCCTACCCCCGGGTGTGACCCCGTGCTCCTTTCAGGTGGTTGGTTGTCCATGCATGTACTAACAAATAACATTGTCGTGGGTCCTTAGTGTTGGTTTATAAGAGGACTAAACCAGCAGCCTCCAACTTAAGTTTTCACTTAGTGGTGAGTCCTGAATCTGCACATAGATCTGCTTTGTCATTTTAACATGCAGCAGAGGTGGATACACTACATGTTCTTTTAAAAATCGCCGATTGATTCTTAGGTTGCTCAGTGTTTCCCCTTTTTCTGGCCATTGCAAAAAACTCTGCACTCATCATCCTTGAACAGAAAGTTTTCACGATGGCAAGAACATTTCTACATGAGAACCCTAGAAATGGAAACGCTAGATCAAAGGTTGTGTGTATGGTACACTCATGAACACTGCTTTTCTCAGTGGTTGCAGCAACTTCCACTCCCATGCACATTTCCTATGCCACATGCTACTAGTCTCTATGGGCTTTGCCAATCAAATAGACCCCAAAATCATTTCTAAAAGTCGCATCTGGTTGTTTATATTTCTTTACTATGACGGTTAGTAACTTTTCATATGGTCTTTGGCTATTGAAGTCTTGTACTTGACATCTCTGGTGATTAAAAAATTATGCTCACTGTCAATCCTATATATCACTTCCTCTTATAATTGTACTCATTTACCGTACTTCTGCTTCGAGGTCTGTTCCAATCTCCAAATGGCAATTGTTTAAATATTTGGAGAGTTCTTCCAAAATCCAACCCCCCCCCCCCCAGTCTTCCTGTCTGTCGGTTAATATCCTCAGCTCCTCTGAGAGTGATTTTTAAATTGAGATTCGACGTCTTCATCCTCTGGAAATGAATCCAGTTCATGGAACTTTTCTGGAAACAATTTACAAGAAAGGTGCTCCTGTGACTGGAGACACAAGGCAGCCTTCCTGCGGTAGGCTTTCCTCACCTCCCATTCGCTCTCCCCCCACCCTTCCTGTGCACTTTCCTTACCTCCTCCCCGTGCGCTCTCTTTACCCCTCCCCGCGCGCTTTCCTTCACCACCACCCCCCCTCTCCTTACCCCCTCCCCAGGGCTCTCCTTTCCCCCTTCCCGCGCACTCTCCTTACCCTCCCCGTGCACTCTCCTCCCCCCTCCTTCTCCTAAGGTCTCTCCTCCCCACCCAGGGTCTCTCCTTCCCCCTCCCGGTATGCTCTCCTTACCCACTCTTCCCTTGCGCTCTCCTTCCCTCAGCTCACTCTCTTTCCCCCTCCCTGCACACTCCCCTTCCCTCCCCCCCAGCCCTCTCCTCCCCCTGCCCTCTCCTCCCCCCTCTCCTCCCCCTCCTTCCCCCAGCTCACTCTCCTCCTCCCACCCCCCCAGCCCTCTCCTCCCCCCTCCCCCCTCCTTCCCCCAGCTCACTCCCCTCCCCCCAGCCCTCTCCTCCCCTTCCTTCCCCCAGCTCACTCTCCTCCCCCCCTCCTGCCCTCCCCTCCCCCCGCCCCCCCCGCCCTCTCCCCCCTCCTTCCCCCAGCTAGCTCCTCTCCCGCGCCTCCGCAGAGGGGCAGCCTGCTTCCTGGCAAACGTGGCTCCCCTGCGCTTCTTCAGGTGGTTTGTACCGTGCTGCCGCCCTGGGCACAGTCCTGCCCAAGAGCCCCAGCCGCCCGATCCCTGCACAGGATGTTACAAACAAGGAGTAAAACTCTTCTATTCCAGAAAATGCTCCTCATCTTCAGGGCCTGTATTTTGGAGAGTGCGCCCTGGGGTGTGCCAGTCCTGGCTCTTGCTTCTCTTTGCACTTCTGTGCTTTTCCCCATGTGGCTTACAACCAATCCCAAGTGCTTTCATAGCCCTGATGCGTTAAGTTACAGATGGCAGATTAGATCTTTCTCTCGGTTTTACAGAAAATGAGGTCTGTGGCCTGCAGTGTCTTTCTATTCTGCTTTTTGGGGATGGCTTCCAGAAGGAAAAGTAGAAAATGCTGATTTATACCATGTTCTTCCTAGAAGTTACACATTTCTTCCTAAATCCTCATAAACCATCTATTTAATGACCAGTTCTACAGGAAAAAAAAAAATTGCTAAGGAGCAAGGAGCAGTAGCCAACATCAGCCTAGAGCTTGGACTTGCCTTTTCTGCTCAACATTCTTTGGCCTTCAAATATTTATATTTTAAGGTACCTTAGGGTATAATTAGGTGAGTGAATTTAAATCCTCTTATTGTTTCATTAATTTTTCTAGCAAATCTTGGGTTGCATCCTCAGCAGTCATATTTTTCTACCCCATTCTCCTCCCTTCTCCCTAATAGGTAAGAAAGAGGCAGACCATTCACCTCACAGACCTGTGCCATGACTCCTGGGCTCTCTAGCCCTCTGTCCCTTTCTTAAAGCATCAGTGTTCTATTGCTACTATTGCTATTATTTGTCTTTATGCGCGCTTCCCAAAAAGAAGGCCTTAGTCGCATTCTGTGGTGTATCCTTCCTCACTTCATACGTTTCGGAGATCCAGCTGGTAGGTAGAATGACCACCTGAATGAAGAAATCATAACTGGTGGTCCTTCTCTTAGTAAGAATTTCATCCGGCACAGTTGAAAGAAGACAGAGATACTGCGGCCCCACAGTACTTTGCAGCAGGAAGAAAGGGCAGGAGGTGGGAGGCGGGAGGGGGGAGGATCTTAATCCTGGTAGACAGGAACCCTGATGCAGTGATAGAGGCCAGGTTTGGGAGTCTGACATACCCTGGCTCTGTCCAGTCTCCTCTGCATGCTGGTTGGTGCTTGAGTGATCTTGGGCAAGTTAATGAATTTCTCTAATGAATTGATAGTAATTGTGTCACCAGGCCTTGGCAGATGTTAAGGGAGAGAACAGTATAGTCATCAGTACACAGCAGGTCCATGGAAAATCTTAGTTGCATTTATTCCTGCCTTGTTCTCTTTTTTACACTCATTATATCTCATCAGAGTTTTTCTTTGAAAATTATTATCTTTCTTGGTATTTTCTGCAAACCCCAGCACTTCCTGAATGTCCATGTTTTTGATGCTCTTCTCAGTAAGATGCTACTTGTCTGTCCTGCCTTTCGATAGGATCTCCTCCTTCCTTATTGTCAAATATTCCTTTTAAACTCTGGCCTCCTGGGAGAACATGTGCAGCCACACGGGTGTGACAATGGCTGCCCTTTTCTTCCCAGCCAGGACCGTTTATGATTGTATTGTTAGCATTTCATTTTCCACAGTCTTCCATCATTCTAGAGGTGCCATTCATTTTACTGCTCAGGACAATCAAACAGAACTCACCTTTCTTATGGACTTACTTTATGAGATTTATATCCCTCTGATTCACAGACATGGTGTCCATGAAGTCTTGTGGTCATGTGCACCTCTGAGTAAAAACATTATATGTATGTGTCCCCCAAGTATGCTAGCATTTATCTTTTAATTATGGGAATGTACTACAGTAATAATAGAAAGCATAAGAGGAAGAGCTCGATATAGAGATATATACATACATATGTATGTATATACATTTATATACTATAGACACACACATGCATAGGCATGTCTCTGTGTATATATATACACATAAAAATTTATGTAGCGTGTATTTTATGAAATACAAAAATAGAAATAAAAAGAATGAATGGAGGAAAAAAAACAAATACACGTAGGCTGATTTTGGGTCTAGCTCAGCCACTTACCCTGGGCCAAAATTTTTTGGAACGTAACTTAAAACTTTTGGATCCCTGTGAGGGTCTGCTGTACTCAGGTTTGCCAGGGAATTTGGCTTACAGAGACTTTAATGAGCTTTGTTTTATGAAACTAGAAGAAATGCTGACCAAAGTGCTAAAAGCTTTGGAAGCTCCAAGTACTGCTCCTAATGGTCATCACAAAACTGCTTCATCTCACACTCCACTTTACTTGGGCCAAATATCTATATGTTCGGGCAGCTGCATTTACTTGGGCAAATATCTATAGTTCAGGAACTATAGGGGGAAACTTTTGGGCCTGATTAGGTGCAGAGAAGTAATAGTATTTGCTGGCACAGCTTTACGTGACATTTCTTTGTTACTCAGTGTTACTCAGATTCTTCTAGCTCTGGCCCTTGTGTCCATCACATGGTGGGTTTTACTCAATCATGTTGTACAACATAGACTCTTACTGAACCATCCCAGCTTAGCAAACCCTCAAGAAGTGGGTGAGCATAACACATACCTTAACTCTTATTTTATTTTTAAAGATTTTATTTATTTATTTGAGAGAGAGCACACACAAAGAGAGCAGGAGAAGCAGACTCCATGCTGAGCAGAGAGCCCAAAGTGACGCTTGATCCTAGGACCTCCTGAGATCATGACCTGACCCAAAGGCAGATGCTTAACCGAATGAGCCACCCAGGCACCCCTCCACATACCTTAACTCTTAGCTGCTAATTAGAATCCAATATTTACCTCACAGATTCACTAGTGTTCAGTATGTGTTAGGTGAACAATTGTATTCACTTCCTAGGCCTGAAGAAATTAGAAATCAGAGCTTAGTATTTTCTTCTATACCCCAGTGTATCACCCTTCATCCTCCCTGGGGCATGTTCAGTCAAACCCCACTGAAGAACACTGGTCTGAGGTCCATGCCACTGAAGTTCTTGCTCTTTCCTTCACCTATCACTAACCCCTCGGTGACTTGGGCCAATTTCTCCCCAAGCTTCCTGCCACTTCTGCTTCTCTATCCCTTTCTTGATGGTCAACACTAAGCCTCTCCTTCTACTATAGCTTTTGTGTTCTACCAAGATGAAATTATCATGAATTACCACAGTCTCTAGAAAAACACGTCCTGCATTTGTTGTTCTCAAGTTTCCAATCTCTGCTTGATTACAAAAGAAATATTGGTATATATGAAGCAATGATTTCACACTCAATCCTTGAACTAAAGTATGCCCCCACTTATGTCACTTGCTCCATCTCTGTAGACTTTAAATGACTAAGTCTGGCAAAGAACTGTTTTTTTTTTTAATACACATTTCCACATAACTGGTTCAAAAGAATTAATAGTTATTAAGGATCCTGTATGGACAGTCTTGAAAGATTGTCCATTATTGATTGCTTTATAAATGTTGCACATTGAGTTTGCAGTTGGCCTCCTGGGTATCATGACACGAGAATGACACTGCTCCTGGGATAGAAGAGTGCATGATTTTTCTGCAGTCTTAGGGAAGGGCACATTCTCTCTTGGTTAGGTGAATCACGATCAAATTAGCCAGCCTAACCATCCTCCCCATGCATGCCCCCCCCTCACCCCCAGCACAGAAAAGCTTTGAGAACAAAGCTCAGCTTTCACTCACCAAGCTGAGCCATGACATAACATGACATGACATGAAGCTCCTTTTGCTAACCCTTAGGGAAGATAGGCCTCTGCTGATGGGTAAAGAAGAGGAGTGGGTTGAGAAAAGTCAGTATAAAGTGACAGTGTTGTCTTATCTAGCGTTCTGAGAAGGAACCTGCTATGACCACATTGGGGGCCAAGCAGTTCTCCCTTATGCCCTGCACACCTCCGCGAATGCACATATTTGCACAGACCTCAGGGGTCCTCCATTTCTGCTTTATGTCCTATGGTAATTACTTCAAATACTATCAGGAGGGTATCTTTCCTTTGGGAAAAATATGCAAGTGTGTCCCCCACCCCCACCCCCGATTTCTCAGCCTTTCTCAGCCTCCAGCAGAGGCTGCCTCTCCTAAGGAGCTCGTGGTCTCCATGTCTCACTCTCCCAGCATCTACCTTAAAAGATCACAAATGCAGTGAGCCGCTGGATGTGAGTATAACAGAAGAAACATTTTGCAAAGAGTAGTTCAGAGTCAATTATATGAGTTGAAACAGAATCAAAGGACATTGCTGATTTTTTTTATTTTTATGTATGCCCATCTTTCCCTCTTACTTTGACCCCAATAAAATCCACAACTGGAGCTATGGGTTTCCCAGGATCTGACATTATACTTAAGGCCTTCCAAGGTCACTATTGGTAATGACAGGGTGGGAAGTAATTTCTGGAATTTGAAACAGAAGCCAAACAATCAAGGAAATGGAAATTAAAATAATCAGTAATATGTTAACCCCAAACTTGTAAAATATTAAGGATCAGAAGATGTATAATGAAATTAATGCTTTTATACTTGGTGGGTGAGGAAGTAATTCAGTCCATTTCCTGGAAGATGTTTTAGCTGTAGGTGTTGGCAACCTTAAGTGTCTGTGTACTATAGCCTGATGAGTCTAACACGAAGAACTTATTCTTTTTTTTTTTTCGAAGAACTTATTCTAAGGAAATAATTACTGATAAGACATAAAGATGTATTACAAGAAGGTCCTTTGCAGCAGAATTTCTATTGTAAAATTAGATTTTTTTGCTGTAAGTAATAATATATTGGGACATGTTTATGTTTATAAAAATAAAAATAAGTGACAGTGGGGAATTATTAAATACATTGTGCTATATCCATATAATGCTACTGAAACATATACTGTCAAGAAGTATAGGATAGGGGTGCCTGGGTGGCTCAGTCAGTTAAGTGTGAGGTCATAATCTCAGGGTCCTAGGATGGACCCCACATCAGGCTCTCTGTTCAGGGAGGACTCTGCTTCTCCCTTTCCCGCTGCCCCTCTCTTCATGCTCTCTCTCCCAAATACATTTTTTAAAAAATAATTCTAGGATAAATGCTCACATTAAATCAAATTAGGAGATATGAAAGAATATTTTAGATGATTTTATTAAAAATTGACATTTATAAAAATGATAGGAGGAAAAATACCTGGTAGGAAAATACTCTATAGTGTTAGCTAGAAGATTCTTTGTCCAGTGATGTTATGGATTATTTTATTCAATTTCTGTTTTTCTTTATTTTTCAGTTCTACAGTGAATATGTAACACTTTATAATCTGAAGAAATATCATTTATTGTTGAATACATGTGACTAATAAAAATCCCATAAACATAGTCCCTTCAAATTAGTCATCAAAGGTAACATCCTATTAGCTGTTCTTAGCCAGTTCTCACTGGAATTACATGAGTCTTCATCTGAGGCCTCTTAAAATCAATCACATTTGTTAACTGTTTGATGTCAGTTTGAGATTTTATCTTATCCAGTCTTTGCACAATTATTGCTTTGGTAGCTCAATGGGTAACCCATAAAGTGCATCTATTAGTTAAAGCCATTTCTGTCATTGCTGTTGGTAAAACCAGAAATATCATTAATTTTGTAATTTTTTAGATCAAGAGATTTTAACTGTCAGACTCTTCTAACAAATATATTAGTAGCATCTAGATAAACACACACAGACATATGCAAGATACCAACCATGCACTCTCAAAACCCTCATGAAGTAGGTAGGTATGTGTAGAGGGTGCCCTCAGTGTTTATGAAAAGGTAACCTGCCTTGTCAAATGATGGTTTTTTTATTTTTGTTTCTTTTCTTTCTCCTCCTTCTCCTCCTCCTCCTTCTTTCTCTTCTTTTCTTTTCCTTTCCTTTCCTTTCCTTTCCTTTCCTTTCCTTTCCTTTCCTTTCCTTTCCTTTCCTTTTCTTTCCTTTCCTTTCCTTTTCTTTTCTTTTCTTTTCTTTCTCTTTGGTGTGTTTTCTGCCATACAGACAGAGCTATGACATTCAGATTGTGGCGCTGGTAAACCAGACGGGCTTCAGATCTGGGAACATCCTCGATTTAAAGAATCCTTTCTTTAGGTAAGAAGTGCTTTCATCCATTTCACTACTATGTATATAAAATCTCAACTGACCGTATGACCACATAAAGAGGTTCAGAATAATGCCATCATTCCTAAAAGGAAAAAAAAAAAGCATCTACTCTTCCTCTCCCAGGAGACTTGGATCTTGAGACAGAGTTGACTGTTTTCTGTTCCATTTATTGGAATTCAGTATGTAATAATCTGATCCTGAACCAACCAACACTGGAGAGTCCTACAAAGTGAACTCTCATTCCAAATGAACTATAATGACTATGTGATCTCAGGCAAAGTCACTTTCTTCTGTCACTTGGTTTTCTCATCTACAAAATGTGAAGTTGAAATCTGGATTCCTCTGACATTCTCTCACTAACAGATGATTTTACATCGCAGTTATTCCAATATATCTAAAATGTGAAGTCCATTCAAAGTATGTTTTTGAGACATTTTTTGAAATCATGTAAGTCAGGACATACCTCTCCTTAGAAGTAATGCAGATTTTATCTGATACAAAGAACTTGCCACAGTGAGAGGGACATGACAGATGTTTCTGGAAAAACTCTCCATCTTTATACCTAGTCAATATGGGCCTGCTAAAAATCCACACGGGAAGTCAACCCCACAATTAAAGCCACTGGACACTGTCATTCTTGACTTCCTTATTTAAAAAAAAGGATCTTCTCTCATATTATAATGTCTCTCAAGGCTTTATTCAAAGCATCATGTCTCTATAGTACTGAAAAGCATAAAGAGAAGAAAAAAACACAGGAAACCAAACCAGGAGTTCTTTGGCAGAGATGAGAAAATGCAATTGTTACCTTGAAGCATAGGAGGAAAAACACAGACAAGGCTGCCATTGTTTATGTTGTATGCAAGCTGTTACACATAGTAATTGTCACACATTTAAGACCTATTGCCATTTAGGGATATGGATGCCATCTTTAATTCTGAAGGAAGAGGGGAGTTCGCCCACCCACCCCCCTATGCAATCCTATCATGTAAAGTCAAGGGCACAGATTGTGGCCTCAACATGCTGATTGACTGTTCACTAGGACAATTTGACCTGCTTAGGCCTCAGTCTTCTCATCTGTGAAATGGGATGAGCAACATAATAATGTCCATACCATGTCCAAGTACTTAACAGTTGTCATAATTGGTGTTTAATAGCTAGTTTCCTGTCTTTCTCCCTTTTCTTACTGATCTCTGTATTCCTACTCTCTCAGTAAGTAAATAGACAATGATCTGTAGTTCATTCCAGACAGAATCATTTGGATTTGGGAATAAAAATGAATTTTTGTAGGATTTCAAAAACCCACCTTTTCAGTGCAAGAACCATGTAAACTAGTAACTCTTGAGTCTTGCTGCTACACAATGGTTGTGGTCAAAGTGAGGGCAAGTCCAGGTCGAGTGACACTCAAGGTGGCCATAGCATTGTCAAAACGGACGGATTCTTGAGTGGGGGTGTGAGGGCAGTGGAAGCCTTTCCTTTTCCCTTCTCTCACTCAGCACCAAGACTGACTGACATATTGAATTCATTCAGTAGATAAGGGTGCTTAAAAATATGACTCCCCTGGGAATTCCAGATCTTGATTTTTTTTTTCACCAACCCTTTCCTAATGTATAGGCCTCAGTGTCCTCACTGAAAGTGTGTGCTAAATGACCCAAGTCTTTGAAGAGCACCTAGCATGTAGTAGATGCTCAGTTAAGTGTTCAGCTGTAACACCCTTCTTTTGTCCACCCCCCCCCCATCAATTCCAATCTCCTAATGAGCATTAAGAAGCAGCACAGGTGTGTGAGTGTGTGTGTGTGTGTGTGTGTATGTGTGTTGGGGAGAACTAAAATAAGTGATATCATCCAGAGGAATTATTGCTAATTTACTACCAAGCTAAATAACTTTCTGTCTGCCTGCTTTTTATTCTACTTATTTTTAGAGCACAATAGACTTACACAGAAAAACAAAAGCTTCATTTTCAGCTTTTGGCTGATCACTGATACCACCTAAAAACATCTAATGTGGCGTGCTAAAAACATCTCAAGATCAACAAGTTAATTACTCAAAACATGAATATCTACCATTAAATGTAATGCACAGGTTTCTGTTTTTCCTTAGGCAGGTGGAGAGACCTTCATTTTGATTATTCATTATTTTAAGATAATTTGAAAATAAAAGCAGGGCTAACAGATGTTGCTAAAAGCGAGCAAAGGGACAAAATGACTTCAATGGCAAAGGAAAGCTTTCTGGTAACCCAGAAGAATCTCCAAGGACTGTGAGGCCAGTCCATCATACGGGTCCCACAGAGTGTGTGCCTGGATCTGGCTGGGTTGTAGAAATGCAGCAGCGACCAGGGCAGACGTAGTCCCTGCCTTCATGAAGCTCAGATTGTTGTGGGAGGGGAGTGGGTCTTAAGTAGCTAACTGCATGCTTAGTTCTGTTATCATAACTGCAATGAGTGATGTATAGAAAGAATAGGGGATGCCAAGAGAGCATTGATGAGGAGACCTAGACCAGAGTTAATCCGTAACACCCACCACTGGTACCGCAAATCCAGGAGTAGCTGGAGAACCCTGTGGTACTTGGTGGCAAAGTCCCTTTACAGGGGAAACTGGGCCTCAAGGTTTCCTACGGAAACTTGAGACCTTGAGCAGATATGCCCACTTCAAAGAAGCCTTCCAAGGCCAAGGGTGGCTTAGGGTGTCCCTGTCACATCACTCAGAGCCCTGTGAAGACACCACTTTTAGGGTACTTGGATGACTGTGTCTCAGTCATTGGTTTATTTGTCTGCAACCCCTCATCCCTTGAGCACAAGGTCTTGCCTGCTGCCATTTGTAACAGTGTGACATTTGATGAATGGGTGAATGAATGTGGCCCCAGGGGGCTCCTGAATGGCCCCCGAGAACTGAGTTTGCAATCAAACTGCTATGGCCCAAAGAGCATTTCTTCTCCTATGCTGCTGCGAAGAGCCCAGGCTCTATCCCATTCACAGTGTCTCACAAAACAGTTTGATCCTTCTCCCCACCCAGACATTAATTCCTTCAGTTTGCCCAACTTAAATATTGCTTCCCTTCTTGCCTTTTTTTTTTTTCAATCAATTTATTATCTAACCATCCCATGCCAGGAGCTCTTCTCAGTGCTAAGGTATATAACAGGGAATGAGAGTAGTACAAACTCTCTGCTCTCGTGATTCTAGAAAGTCTTGTGAATTGATAGGTATCCAGACAGACATCAAAAAAGCAATGAAATAAATAATTTCAGCTAGTGGTAAGTTTCCTGAAAAAACATAAATAGAGTAATATCTACCTGACCTCAAGACTCTGGATAAACCTGCAGTAACCAGGGCAGTGAGGTAGTGAAGAAAGGATGCCATGCAGATGGATGGAACGGGAAAGAAGTCAGAAACGGACTAACACATTTACAGTCCATTGATTTTTGACAGAGTTGCAAAGATAATTAAATGGAGACGTGACAGTCTTTCAGAAGTGGTACTGGAATGACTAGATATCTAAACGCAATAAAAATAGTGACCTTCCACCCATAGCTCACACTATCTATAAAAATTAACTCAAAAGGAATCTGTGGATTGAAACATAAAACCTAAAAATATAAAACTTTGAGAATAAAATGTAGAAGAAAATCTTTGTGATCTTTGGGTTAGACAAAAATTTCTTAGATATGACGTAATTCCCCAAAAGAGAAAAATGATAAATTGTCATTTATCAAAATTAAAAACTTATCTCTGAAGGACCTATGATGGGAATGAAGAGATGAGTTACAAACTGGGTGAACATATTAGGAAATCACATTTCTGAAAAAAAAAATAGCATCCAGAATATAAAAAGAATATATGATATAATACTTTCAAAAAATTCCAATAATAAGAAAATGATTTTGTTAAGGGCAAAAGATTTGAACAGACCTTCCACCAAAGAAGATATAATAGCAGTTAAGCACACAAAAAAGTGTTCAGCCTCATTAGTCAACAGGGAAATAAAAATTAAAACCTTAATGACATACTGGTACACATCTATGAGAGTGGCTTAAAATAAAAATTCGGACAATACCAAGTGCTGGTGAGGATGTGAGGCTATCAGAGTTCTCATTCATTGTTGGGAGGAATACAAAATGGTACACTTTTGAACATAACTCATTTCTTATATTGTTAAAATTGCACTTGCCAGACGACCCAGCAATCTCACTCCTGGGCATTTACACAAGTGAAATGAAACTATATTTGAATGTTTAAGGGAGTTTTACTTATAATCACCCAAACTGGAAACAGTTAGAATGTCTTCCAAATGGAGAATGAGTAAACAAACTATGATCCATCCATACAATGACAGGATTTTCAGTAATAAAAAGGAAAGAAATACTGATACACATGATAATACAGATGAGACTCAAATAAATTAAGCTAAAGAAAGTGAAAGAAACCAGGCTCAAAAGTCTACATAATGTATAATTCCACTTATATAATATTCTGGAAAAGGCAACACTGCAGATACAAAGAATAGCTCTGAGTTGGACTTGAGAAAGGGTTAGCTATGTAGAGATGTGGCAACACTTTAAGGCAATGGAACTTTCTGTATCTTGAATTGTAGTGGTGGCAAGACATGTCTGTATGCATTTGTCAAAACTTGCAGAACTACAATAAAAGGGGTGAATTTTACTGTATGTAAATTTTTTTCTCAATTACATGAAAAATTACAAAAAAAAAAAAAAAAAACAACCACCAAACCCAAAACTGCATAAAGAGATAGCAGAAAACAGAGGGTCAAAAAGTACTAGAGAATGGCAAGACCAGGGATTGGATGTGGGTGTTGTTTACATTGAATAGTCTGGGAGGCTTCTCGAAAGAGGTGGCAACTGAGTGGCAACTTAAATGTCAGGAAACAACTGTCATGGGCAGATGTGCAAGCAGAGCCTTCTACAAAAGCCCAGTGAGGGCCAACGGCTGAGGTAAAACAAGCCTCCCAGATAGCAAGAAGAGTGAGAAGTCGGTGCTTAGTCTTTGCTGTAAACCTATTTTTAAAAATAGAAAAAGAAAGAAAAGAAAAGAAAAAGGAAAGAAAGAAAAAGTTCTTTCAGTGAACAAAAATCTGGATCATCATCTGAGATCTGAATTTAGGCTATGCATAATCAAACTTACTAAATATAGTGGGTAAATATAGATCCAAGGCTGCCCATAAAAACTCCAGGAAGGGCATGGGAGTGGGAAGGGGAACAGGGGAGGGGACGGGGAGGGAGGGGGAAGGCGGAAAGCACAAAACTAGCCTGCCCATGGCTTTGGATCCTCGTGGGACTTACTTCCTCAGTATCATAGAAATCACCTTCTCTGTTTTAGGTTTGCTTAGAAGATAGCCCCAAGCCAATCAATAAGTAAAATGAAGGCCCGAGAAGTCCCTCAACGTCCAAGTTCATATTTCATGTTCGAAACATGCACTCTAAGTTTTATGAGGATGATTAGGTTGATTTAAACTCCTTTTTTTTTTTTTCCTAACTTGAAATACGCATCCTAAGTTTATTGGCAAGTC
Source organism: Nyctereutes procyonoides (assembly GCF_905146905.1). Lineage (NCBI taxonomy): Eukaryota > Metazoa > Chordata > Mammalia > Carnivora > Canidae > Nyctereutes > Nyctereutes procyonoides. The sequence continues at coordinate 57,968,165 of NW_026575146.1, read as the reverse complement.
TATTTCTTGGTGATGCTTAGACTGGCTCTTCACAGCTTCCTGCATGTGGCTCAAGAACAAGTTCTTCTCAATTTGTGGTTTCTCTTTATTATGATTTTTTTTCTTTATTATGATTTTAGTAAACCCAACAGTGTTGCTTTCGAAGTATTTACAAAGAAAACTTAACAAAACCCTACCTCACATTTATATGTATGCATATGTATGACACAACACAAGGGCATGCTAGGAGTGAGCTTCTATTTACAATTGTAAGCTGTTTTCACAGGTATTTTCACCAATCAACACTAGTTTCTAGCTGAGCGATGTGTTAAAGAATTTTTGCCTTATTCATGTAATAGAACAATATGATGTCAGGAATGTTCTTCATTGGCAATATTTGATGACTCTTTATGTAGTTAAGGAAATAAAGCTGGAACCTTTGTCAGTTCTTTTAGGTTGACAATAAAAATGTACAGTGCGAGATACCAACGAGGCCTCTCTTTTACTTTAAGGCGTTTGTTATATGTCACATGTCAACGGTGATGAAAGATGATCTTTGCAAAGAGCAGGTTTCCCCTGGCCCAGATGACTCTTATAAAAATAGATGTCACATCAGCAGGACAAGTTAATGAAGCCCACGGCCACTGGCTGATGGCAGAGGGGGGTTGGGGGGAGAAACTGGAGTAAACCACAAGGATGTATCCTCACCCACAGCTGGGACCTTTCCCCTCTGCGGCTTTGGCTCACTCTGGCCACTCCGTTTGAAACAGCCGTGCCCTTCTGTCCAGCCCAGCATCCTTCCTACATCACTACGGGGCATCCCTTCTAGTGGACCCTCACCTGCACACCTTCTGCCGTCCTCCAGGCTCACTCAAAGATGCTTTCCCACCTTTGACACATCTCCTGTCCCTCCCTTAGTCTAACCCCTTCTTGCAGCTCTATATTACCTTGTACCCTAAACACGCACACACATCCTCCTCTTCTATTAACAAAGATCTTTGTGGGTTGGAGGAAGTCCGATTCACTTTAATGTCTAGCAATGCCTAAGGGTACACCTCATGCATCAAAGGTGCTGAATAAATGTATATTGCTTAAACACATAACTTGATCCCGAAGGTAAGAGTCTTTGTAATTATGAAATCAGGCTTTAGACAACCTTCTGAGCGCCTTTCAAGCAAAATAGGCAGGAACTGGGAAACCCTGCATTGCAGAAGCATGATATTGCTGCCTCTAGCAGCTCCACCCACACCCAGGGTAGACATTCCTAATCGGTGCCAGAGCTCTTCCCCACCCTACCGGACAGGCCCTCACTATCCTTCTCAACCCAAACTCTAGGAAGATATTATCAGTCTCTGGGAGTGAACACAAGAGATAAAAACTGTGACTTTTAAGGGTGCCAAAAAATTGATAGTATTTCCAAATCTTTGAATGATCCCAAAGATATGTAATATTTATGAATTTGTAATTTTGCTGAAGCACAAATTTGATATGGGTATGATATATATATATATATACACACACACACACACACGCACGCACACACATATATATAAACTGTGGGTGTGGGTGTCTTTTTTTAATCATTTAGAGAACACATCTCCATGTAATCAATAACGCTCCTGATTTATTCCTTACAAATGTTTTTCATCCTCTTCACCTTATTTCTGGAAATGTAAGTACGTTCTTAGTGTTGCTTTTTTAAGAAATTATGTAATGTAGGGTAGACTCTATTTTAGTGGAAAAATTTAGTAAGCTTACTACTTATTCCTGTCCTTCAATCTATAGAATTATTAAGGGGATTGTTTAATTATCAATTTATTGTGTTTTGTGGGGAAATTACACTGCCATAGTGTCTGCAAATTTGAAAGTGACCTCAAGGCACGTCTGCTGTGAATATCAAGTGTAGAACATGGATTTCGGGAAACCTTGGAAACCTCGGTCTTTCAGGAAGCCATCCCATCATAATTAAGATAAGGTCGGATGCGGAGTCACAACGGTTGGAAGGAACTGGTGTCAGGAGCTGCTCTGAGATAACCCCCAGCCTGCACACCTGCAGGATCTGTCATCACCTGAGGATGCCCAGGACAGATCCCAGGAAGCCACCCTTGATGCCAGTAACAGGACACCTTGAATGAAAATGCCCTGTACAATAAATGTCACATCTCATAACAAGAAGTCCAAAGGTAGAACGGATCCCAGGATTGATGACAGTACCTTGGTGACTTTATCAAGGACTGAGGCTCTTGTTCTCTTTTCCTCCACCTTCCTCCATTCTGGGCCAGCCTCCCTTATGGGCACAAAGCCACAGTGGAAGTTACAGGAGTCACACCCAGACACAAAGACTATCATCTCTGGCATCTTGTCTCAAAATAATGATGACAGTTTACACTTACATAATACTATGTACCACCAGATACTTTCTATGGGCTTTGCAAATATTAACTAATCTTTATCCTCACCACAACCCCATTAGCTCTGTATTATTTGCTACGTACTCTTACTAACCCCATTTAACAGATGAAGAAATGGAGGCAGAAAGGTAAAGTAACTCTCCTGACAACATAGAACTTGTCGGTGGTAGAGCGGGATTATCAACCAGGCAGCCCAGAGTCTGTGCCCTTAACCTTTACTATGAACGTCTTCCCAAAAGCAACCCTTTAGGCTTGACTGGCCAGAACTGAGTCACATGGCCATCTCCAAACCAGTCGCCAACAGGAGACATTGCCACAGAAATCAGCCAATAGAGATTTATCCCTGAGCTAGAGATAGACTCATCTTTCCAAAGGGAAAGTAGAATTCTATTCCCAAAAAAGGAAGTTGGACATAAAACAAGCAACTGGCATCTCTTGCTATGACATACTGCCCAACAACACTCCAGCTTGACAAATTCCATTTCCCCTGCTTTGATAAGGAAAAGGGCATGTTACACCATCGTTGTTACCCAGGCATGTATCTCTACCTCCCCTCTTGCTTGCAAGCACTCCCAAACTAGGAACAAATCTCACAAATCTGCCTATTCCCCACAAGGTTTGGTGCAGGGCCTTGCACATAGAAAGTGTTCCAGAAATGTTTGCTCATTGTAATTGAATTTTCTTTCTCAAGTCTACTTAATTGAAGAGGTCAACAGTTGGCCATGCTCAAGGCAGGCAGATAATGCATTTTCACATTGATCTAACAATCAAATGAATTCTGAGAAGCTTCCCTTGCCATGCAAAATAGCATAAAATCACACATTAACATAGGTCAATGCAAAAGCCCGAATTTATTAAATTGTTAGTGTCTTGCACTCAGCACCCTTGGAGGTAACATTAATGTCATATTTTTATTATGACTTGACATTTCCACTATACTTGAAGAAACCCATCAGAGATTCAGAAGAAAGCAGACTGCATAATCTGTACCACCCTGTGCAAAAGAAGATGCAGACACTGGTCTGGGTATATCAGTGAAGCTCTCCTTTCCTGGGCCTAATACTCTAACTTTCAGTGGATAGGTGACCCCCAAGAGATTGCAACTTCCCAGGATTGGGAGTGGGTGAGAAGGCGACCATGGATTTGCCCACTGAACTTACTGTGATCACATCGGCCCAAAGCAGGGACTTGCACTGCCTTGCCCCACCCCAAGAAGCAGCAGGATGGGTGCCTGACCTTGACCATACTTGTGCACGTGCAAGGTGGAGTGTAACAATAGATCCTGGGCTACACCCACATGGGGGTGATTCTGTGGTAATCAGAGGCAGGAGCAGGGACTGGCCTGGAGTTTGGTGGGTGAATGAAAACTCCTCTCAGAGGGACAACAGAGAAGCAGGTGGAGGTGCCTCCCCATCATATTTCACTTACAAAACACAAATTCAAAGATAAAAGTATTATGGGCAGCCCTCGTGGCTCAGCGGTTTAGCGCTGCCTTCAGCCCAGGGCATGATCCTGGAGACCTAGGATCAAGTTCCATGTTGGGATCCCTGCATGGAGCCTGTTTCTCCCTTTGCCTGTGTCTCTGCCTCTCTCTCTGTGTGTCTCTCATGAATGAAAAAATAAAATTTATTTTAAAAGAAGATAAAAGTATTATGTATTTCAAGATGATGACCACAGGGCATTAAACCCCACTTTTGAGCGTAGGACCCAGTGAAATTGCACTTATCACACACCCTGGCCATAGAGTAGTGCTATATATAGTACCTTGTTGCAACTGAATATCCATCCATGGGGGAAGATAGACACCATTTTAAGGCATGCTCTTTTGCAAACGCTTATTGATTGAATGAGCTTATCTAACAGGATGGGAGAAGAAATCAGGCAGTGAGGAGGGTAATTGCTCCCCATACAAGTGTTCATCCCATATTCCATTCAGCAGCTCCTTTCCTAAATGTATGCCATGATGGCTTTGGACTCTATCCTACAAACAATGAGGAGTCTATTCTTCATGTTTTTAAGTGGAGGAGCAGCATAATCGATGGATCTCTTTGGTGGCAGTATATGGAGGAAGAATTCTGGGAAGAAGAAACTCTGAGGAGGCAAATCAACTCAACTCTAGATTGACTATGACTGAAATTAACATCGTAGCGCAGGGGCTAACGGTGTGGGCTCTTTAGTTAGAGGTACCTGGGCTGAAATCCTGCTTGTCACTTCTTAGATAGACTTGGGCCAGTCACATGCCTTCTCTAGCTTCACCTTCCTTATCTGTTGAAGTAACAGCGAGAGGGTTCTTTGTGAGGGCTGAAAGAAATGATTGAATATGACACACATAATACAGCGCCTGCGTCATTACAGGTAGCTAGTATTGTATTATCATAGGAAATGGATTCTTATTGGTTTCTCTTAGTCTCACATTTACATACTATCTAAAGCTGCTGTGCTTTCGGTTATAAGAAGGAAAACCCCACCCCCATCTTCAGGACTTTCTCCCCTCAACAACCATACTTCCTTGGAGCAGAAGGGGGTGGCTGTTCCTTCTCCTGCTTCATAACCTTATCTTCCACCTTCAGGCAGCAATCTCCAGACCAAGCTCTCCAATATGGATAGCATCCTGTCTACTGTACAGGAGGGACTCTTGGCTGGGTCCCTCATATATGAAAGGAATTTAGAAAAATCCTCTCTGTGTTCAAAGCATCCTTTTAAACATACGGTCTTGCTAAAGAAAATACCTCGTTCATGTGCTCATCCCTTCACTTATTCACCCTCTCCTGCCCCAAGTCATTAAGGATGAATTAAAGGATGAGACTTAAGGGAGAAATAATAATAAATATAAATAATAAATTAGCTTGATATTTCACATATATTGTCTCCATTAAAAATGTAATTCGCCATTGTTATAATAATGGAAAAAGTAAAATAATATATGGACATCCCACCTATCTAACTTACCAGGATACAAATTATTTGGGGAACACAAGAAAAGCAGTCGTACCTCAGAAGCACCAGAGGCTGGTCACACCATTTCCCAGGTATTAAGAAATACCTAGAAATCAGAGTAGAACACTAGGTTCATCAAAACAAAAAATTTTAGGGCCATATTCTTTCAAACATGGAGGCACTGTGATCTTTAGAATCAGGCACACTAGGTTTGCTTGTGTGGGGATGTAAACGCCACCATCACTATTTCAGGTTTTCTTCTTCCAGGCACATAAGAGGACCACATTTCCTAGGCCCCTTGAAGTTAGGCATGGCCATGTGACTTGGTATGGTCCATACAGTGTGAGCAAAAATGAGGCAGTCCCCTCCGGGTGGAAATATTTAAAAGATGGCGTGAAGTTCTCCTCCTCCTTCCTAACTGTGGAAGTCTTGCTGAGGTGACAGCGTCACTACACAGTAAAGCTGCTTTCAGCCCGAATGTCTGAATATCTCAGACATTCATATATGTCTGATATATAACATTCATATATGTCTATTCATATAATAGAACTCCCCTGTTAACCTATGTTATACGTGTAGTTTGAGCAAAAAACAAACCTTTATTTTAACCACTCAGCTCTGGGAATATGTCTTATAGTGGGATTATTAAGCCTCTCCAATATAGCGTCATTCCAGGCTCTGAGGATACATAAATAAACAAGATGGGCAAAGTTTCCCTTTCACATAATAATGAGAGGGATACATATAGTAAACATATAAACAAGCATAAAATTTTGGAATGTGCAGAGTGTGTGAAGAATAGAATACCGGGGGATGGGGGATGGAGGGTCCTGGAGGTTGCTGCTGCGGCAGTAGCCCTCAGAGGAACCTCACCAGAATGCTGGGCTCTGAAATGGGGCAGAGGGAGCCAACCCAAGATTTAAACAAAAGAATTCAGGCAGAGATTTAACAGCAATTTAAGAGTTTGAAGCTGAGGTTGGTAGGACTGAAATCTATCCCATCTACTGGTTGCTTTTGAGAAACAGACTGTATGTGGGCAAGAATAGAAGAAACAGGAATATCCTGGTGCAATAAAACAATGAGGGATGGGGTGTTGGGGTAGACTGACAGGGATGGGATCCAGGATCACTTTTGGAGATGACAGAAACAAACAAAACTCACTGGTAGATTGATGGGTGGAGGTAGGAGAGAAAAAGAAGAATCAAGATCAACTCCCAGGTGTTTGATCTGAGCAACTGGTTGCTATGTACTAAGATAGAGAAGAATAGATGGGGAGGGAAAATCAAGAGTTCTACTGTGAGTTTGGGGGGTTGGAGATGGCCACCTGACGCTGAAGTGGAGTTATCAGACAGGCGGTTAGATGTATGCATGTGGACTCAGGAGGAGATGAGGGTTGGGCAATGGAGCATACAGGTAGTAATTAAAGCACAGGTCCAGGTGTGGTCCCTTAGAAGGTAGTGTAGAAAGGAGAAGAAAACCAAGAGTAGGAAACTCTAAAATGTAAAATTAGGAGAAGAAAAGAGTCATCAAGAAAAGAGAGACTGAGCAGTTGACCCAGTAAGATTGGAGGGGGGCAGTGACACGGAGCATTAGAATACCTTGCTTCAAGGAGGAGGGAGGAACCGTTTGCGTCATATATGGCTGTCAGGTCAAATATGATGGAATCGGAGACTTGGCCATTGGAACAAATAACATGGACGTTGATTAGAGCCACTGCAGAAAAAAGAGCAAAGGGAATTATGACAAAGTGGAGCAAGTAGATCTAGACAGCTCTCCCCAGGAGTTTGAATGTGCAGAACAGCAGAAAATGGGGTGAGAGCTGGGTCCCTGTACCCAGATCTGCTTTGACCACATGCATAACCTCACATCCTCCAACTTTGGTCAGACTGGAGTCCCACCTTGGTCTTTACAGACGATGTATGGGCTGAAGTCTTTTCCTGAATCCTAGCCCCACACGTGGGGACATACAGCTGTCTGCCATAGGATCCTGAGGACACCTCTGCCTACCAGTATCTCCACTTAAAATAAGACTAAACCACATGCCCTGCAGAGATACGGACAAAAAGAGAAAGGAAAACATTTAATTTTGTCTTCACAAAACCAGGGAAGTGCTGTGCACTTGACAGCAGTCAATGACAATGCTGTGAGGTCCCCGAAAAGTATGATCACCAAGAAGATGAGTGGTGATGGCAAGAAAGTCAAACGCCTTGCATCGGCAGTGATTAAAAGCAGGGTGACAGTCACAAGGCTGGGAATTATCAAAATTTAATTTTTGAATTGTCAATACAGTTACATGGTTCAAAACTCACCCTGTAGAAAGGATGTACAGTGAGGTCTCCATCCGACTCCTGTCCCCCAGCCTTCCCATCCCGTCCACATCTGCAAAGTCAACCAATGTTCTCGGTTTCTCGTCCTTCTTCCACACACACATGCAGACACACCAGCATCCTTTCCTCTCTCCATCTTCTGGCTCAAATACTATTCCACCCTACGTACTCTTCTGCGTCTACTGAGCCAAAAGTTTGGCAACACAGAAAGAAGTGGATTTTTGCAGCTTCACCTAACAGCTACCGAATTCATGCTAAATATTTTTAGGAAAGTTTTTTTATTAGGTAGTAGGCATGGTAAATGGAGTCTAAATTGAGTTCTCATATGTCTGGGAGCATCTGTTGAATGGGGTGAACCCGTGAAGAAGGGGAAGGTTCCCAGGAGAACAAAAATAGGAAATGTGACATTCGTGCCTAAGCATTCTCCCACAAGTTCCCAGGGACTGTCACGGAACCTAGTCGTCACTGATGTGTTTGCTTGCCATAACCCCATCCCTCCCAGCGCTTCTGGGAAGGCTCTGCCCTCCTGCCAGCACACCCACAGGGGTCCTTGGCTGGCTCTCTCTGCAGTCCATCAGCTGCCAAGATCACCACCTGTCCCCTGTCAAAATTGGCCTCGAATTGCAAATGCCTCCCTTCTGGCTGACCATCCTCCTAATGCCTCCACCGGGATTTACTGTGTAAATCAGGTCCCCCATTCCCAGTTTGACATCTCGCTGCCAGCTGTGTGTCTGAGCCCCTCTCCTAGCCAGGGGCATGTGCCTCTTGAATGTGAACCAATTCTGATGCTCAGGGAAAAAAAAAATAGAACCCAGTTTTTAAAATTATCATTTGATATGCCAAGTGAAATGAAGCTCATTTTCAAATGATTCCCAGCTGTCATAATAGCATCGTGCCTGGATGGCTCAGTCATCACAGAAGCAAGGAGGGCAATTTGATGTCATATTTGACCTGATAACAGGAATTGTGATTGGAACTCAACTTGAGATACTTAGAACAGCTACTTATAATCACATCAATTAACATTTGTGCGCTGCTTTCCTGTTTATAAAGCACTTTTATGTACACTGTCACAATATGTTAGGAGTGATGGTGGCTTTAAGGAGAGAACAAAACTGAACGATTCTACTGCCTGAGCTTAGACACAGGAAGGAAAACAGTTTCTTACAAAAGGAAATAGCAAACACAGACCACGGTGCTAAGCACAAAAAGAATAAGCACTACCTGTGCCAAACCCAAAGAGGCAGGAATGAAAACATTGCCAATTCCAGAGGGATGCTCCGTGGGAGGAGGGTCAAGCCAGGCTGAGGCCCTGTACCCACATGCTCAAGACTGAGGGCTGTTCAATGGTCAGAACAGGCTGTTTGCTCCTTCACTTCTCACATTGGCAATCCATAGCTTTGGATTAAAATATCGATACTGCAGGTGAGCCAGAAGAAAATACCTAGTGCATTTCGGCTTCTCTGCCTAGCCTCTCTCATGGCCACATTCTTGGAGACTGCTGCCTGACGCCCATCCCCTGCATTTGGCTGCTTCTGCCCCTCTTTCCTGGAAAAACACTTACCTGCTCCCTGTCCAACCTGCCCCCTCTTCCAGTGGTTTGGGAATAAACATTTTCCTCGCTGTTGATGACTCAATGATGGGCATAGTTGACGAGAACTGCATTTCCTGGGGAGTTGGTGCTCATAGGTGTATTTAGTCTCAGAGGCTGAAATGCAGTGACGTCCATACACACTGTGGAAGAAATCCGTCTGAATCGTGTCACGGCGATGAATGCCAAGCAAAGTCATGATTCAGCACATCTGGTGATTCTGAAGAAGTATTTGCTTTGTGGTACTTTCCGCAAAGAGTCTTAGGGAACTGGCTCGAACACATCTTTGTGTCTCTGCTCTCCACCCCCACTGCATTTGCTTATCCAATTCCCTTGCATACAGCAGGTAATCAATATATGTCGCTGAATGATTTTCTTAGTTGGGAGCCTGATGAGGCTCCACGGCTGAACTGACACAGTAGGCTTTGCTTTCACGTGAACTCCTCCTATATAAAGCCCTTGTCCTGATGAGCAAATGAGAGCTGACTTGTTGAGAAGATTGATTCTCCCCTCCTTGGGGGTAAGCGTAAGGATATGCGTGAGTGCTAATGGTACGGCCAGAATGTGACAAGCCCAGTTGTGTGCATGCGTGCACAAGGCGTTAGTACTTTACTCCAGGTCTACAGGAACTTCCCATCACGGGACTCTTCTCACCAGAAGCTAGCACCAGGACTTCTTTCACCTCTGACGGTTCTCTCCTCAGGCTCCCCTCCCTCCAGAATTCTCATCTGTCTTATCACAGTTGTACCCAAATGCCTCAGGGAAAAATTGACCTTATTTCTTGGAGAAAACCAGACTGAGGCCATCCAGGGCAGAGTGCAAGGTGGAGGTAAGCTCTTCCAAATGAAGACCAGGGATGGACCAGAGAATGGAACAAGAGCAGGAAAACTGTCAGTGAAATCAAGACTGACCTAGCATTCCTGGTATACATTTGAGGAGTTTTTGGTTTTGTTTTTTTTTTTTTTTTCCCCCTGCAAAGTTCCAATAATGCTAAGTCTGTAATTCCTGCAAGACTTATCCTGGCCCAGAGATGAAGAAAGGAGCAGGGATGGGACATAAGAGGCAGGAGAGGAGGATGATTGCAAGGAGAAGTTAAATTAGAGCAAAGAGAGGGGTTCTGTAAGTGGAATCAATGGAAATAGGATGTATCAGTAGCCCTTTTCCTAGGTGGGAATGGGTCTATCTTTCTGTCTCTGTCTATCCATACATCCACCCACTCATCCATCCACTCATTCTTGAGCAGAATAACCAAGAAATACTAGGATGGGGGCAAAATGCAGCCAAGACTTGGGCTTGACCACACACACTTGCTGGCCTGGATCCCTGTGCTTCTCTAGGGGATCACCTGGTGACAAAGAGAGGCAGAGGCACCCATAACCATGGAGACAATCTTCCTAAACCTGGGGCTCTGGCCTGTGGCATGTGTCTTCCTCCTCAGAGCTGCCTCTCAGGTTGTGTGTGGCCTGGACTGAGCACCGCCAGTTGGGCTTTGTGGGATGAACTCTGCACAACCGGTGGCAGGGAGAAAGCAGAGCTAAATATCTGTGATCGTGAATATTGTAGATGTTAAACCCAAATGCTTACTTTCACTTGCATAAGGCTGATTAACAGAAAGAACCAGCCCAACTACAGAAAATACACAGAAGTTATAAAACAACATTAATTTTTTCAGAGCTCAAAAACTAGCCAATTTAAAAATCTTTTTTTTTTTTTTTTTGAGTTAAGAAAGAAAAAGGGATTTAAGATCTTACTGACAGGGCCTGTGAGATTCTTTTCTTATCTGACATCTCCCTCTACTGACAGTATGTCCTCTCTCTTTTCCCCCAGCAACCCAGCAGGGACGTTCTTTGAGAGCAAGGTGCCCACGAAATGCCTTGGAGTCCTTGCTCATGGATTGGAGGGGACAAGGGGGAAGATCACAGGTTCTGCTTGGGACTTGGGGAACAGTAGGATGCTTATGGTGGGAGCTCAGAGGAGGGGCCTCAGACCATGAGAGGAGTGGCAGGGTGGCTGGAGGGAGAGGATGGAAGGTGAGAGGAGAAGCCGATGCCCTCACCTTGAGTCTCTGAGACATCGGAGGCCAGGCAGATGGGGAGCAGCAAAGTGGCTCACTCCTCTGAAGGCTTTTTTACAGCAGTTCCTACCCAGGACCATCCATCTCTGGCCTGTAGAATCCCAGGGTTGGAAAACTCGTTCCTTCATTGTCAAGATTTTTTGACAGTGATTTTTAAAATTTATTTGTATATGTATATTTTTTATTGGAGTTCGATTTGCCAACATATAGCATAACACCCAGTGCTCATCCCATCAAGTGCCCCCATCAATGCCCGTCACCCAGTCACCCCAACCCCCCACCCACCTCCCTTTCCACCACCCCTTGTTCGTTTCCCAGAGTTAGGAGTCTCTCATGTGCTGTCACCCTCACTGATATTTCCCACTCATTTTCTCTCCTTTCCCCTTTAATCCCTTTCACTATTTTTTATATTCCCCATATGAGTGAAACCATATAATGATTGTCCTTCTCCGATGGTGATTTTTTAAAAAGATTTTTATCTATTCGTGAAAGACATGGAAAGACAGAGACACAGGCAGAAGGAGAAGCAGGCTCCCTGTGGGAACCAGGACCCGAGGATCATGGCCTGAACCAAAGGCAGACGCTCAACCACTGAGCCACCCAGGCACCCCTTGACAGTGTTAATTGTTTAGAAAGCTACCACTTCAGACGAGCTGGAATCTGCTCCCCCACATATGTCATTCTGCTGCTCTGTGTGACAGGGACTCTCAACTCACACACATACCCAACGAATGCTTCCCCATGAGAATCCCACGAGACAAGCCACATGACCAAGCCAGCTAAGTGGGTCATTCACCCCATTCACGTCTATCCCCGTCTCCCCTCTCTGCTACACTCCCTTGAGGGCAGAGACTGTGTCTCATTCCCCTTCCTCCTCAGCTTCCAGTGCATCCAACAATTTGGGGAGGCTTTCTATGCAGTAAGGGTTTCCCATGCATGATCTCTTCAGATATCACATCAATTGAGTGAGCGGGACATCACCCATATCGCATTTACAGATGAGCACCCTGAGGCTCGAGGATGGGTAATATGCACACAGCCACACAGTGTGTGGAAGAGCCCAGCTTGGAGTCCACATCTATCAGATGTCAAGGCATGGGCTCTTCAATCAACATGATTCTACTTGTTTTGTCCAGAGACAACATCAGGCATAGAGAAAAACCCACATCAGTATCCACTGGGTGGAACCAAATTGTGATAATAACCTACTTGATAATTGGTCATTTGGGGTCATGGGGCTTACAGCTGACAAGACTTCATTTTCAGAGCCAAGTTTCTTCCCGTTGACCCTACAGAGTCTTGCTGATCCCACCACCAGCATCAGGGAAACCCTTTTCCTTCCAGCTCTACTCCAGCAGCTTAGCAGTTCCCGCAGCAGCTGCTGTCTGACGCCACCTGCAGCCCTGCCTGCCTCCAGCCGCCTCCGGAAAGCACTCCAGCCTTTCAGGGCTCCTGCTGCCCTGCAGGTTGGGGCCCTTCCTTCTGCTGGCCCATTCCAGCAGAGATTCTCCCAGAGGGCCACAGACTCCCGCTGGCCATAGGTTAGGTGTAACTGGCTCCGCACTAACTACTCCATAACTTCAGGTAAGTTAGCTCCCTTTCAAGTCTCGTGTTTCTTCTTATTAAAAAAAGAAAATAAGGACCTAATGCTTTGGTGTAAGTGTAATTGAGAATGTAAGTCAAATGTCCAATATGGTGCCTGCCCCACACCATAGCTACTCAAAAGTCATAGCTACCTTCAGCCTGGTGGGAAATTAAAAAACCTGAGATTATTGTTTCCATCTGGAGGAAATGAATGATTAGAGAAAAGAGGCGGCAAAAGGAGAATGACATCATGGGCGTAAGAAAACCAAATGCAATTTCATGGAAGCCATAGAAAGAGTGTTATTTTCAGTTCCTCTTCCTTAGTGGACGTTCACGAGTCCTTATCTTTCCTATGACTTCCAAGTCTTGTTCTGTAGAAAAGTGGAGATAGAGGCAGATGGCAGAGAAACAATTTCCTTCTTAAGGAAAGAAAGGCAATTATTGATAATGGTAAGGTTTGGCAGGAGGAGAAGGAGAAGAGAGGCAGCAATCCAAGGGCAATGGGTTATGTCAAGTAGGTGATTGATAAGAGCTCCCGGAATCAGTGCCTGAAGGAGCATCCGAGAGAGGGGATAAGTGAGTGATGCTTGGGGCTTCATTAAATGATTTCAGCAATGTTGACATTGTTGGGTCTGTCACCTTTATGCCTTTTTGGTAATAGTGGGAGAATAATTGGGAGGAGTATATGGTCCTTTCAGCCAACCGGGCCCCTTAATTTTAAACAAGAAAATTAGGTAAAAACCCTTTCACCTGCTACCATCTGTGTGTCTCTAAACTGCCAAGCGCTTTCTGAGTGCCCTCCAATTGCATGAGATCTGAAATAAGGTGCCAGTCAGAAAAAGACTCAGGAATTCCAGTTTTTGGTTGGAAGTTGGTCATTGAGGATTTGAAGATGTGTAAATGTGATTTTGAAAATTTAAACCCATTCAGGTGCATCTTCTGAGGTTCTTTAATATTTTATTTATTCATGAGAGAGAGAGAGAGAGAGAGAGAGAGAGAGAGAGAGAGAGAGGCAGAGACACACAGGCAGAGGGAGAAGCAGGCTCCCTGCAGGGAGCCCTATGTGGGGCTCAATCCCGGGACCCTAGGATCACACCCTGAGCCGAAGGCAGATGCTCAACTACTGAGCCACCCAGGTGCCCCATCTTCTGAGATTCTTATGCTCACATTGACGGAGGCTGGATGAAAACCTAATTATCTGTTCCTCTCGGCTCATTACCTAAAGCCAGAGCCCCATTCCTTGAATGCTATTGGCTGTCAGAATTAGCCTAAGCTTTGCAGGGGTGGATGGTGAGCATCTGACTGGCCATTTACTACATACGCTGTACTGTGCATGAGCATCCCCCTGGGAATCTTGCCAAAACGAGAATTCTGCCTAAATTAATGGGAGTGGGAGCCGGGGGTGCTGAGTCTATTTTTCACAAGCTCCCAGGTGGTGCCGATCCTTATGCTGCCAGACACCAACATGAAGGACCATGCTTTGAGGAGCAAGCTGCAGCATATCTGACACTGGCTTGCCCATACCCATTTGAAAAGCACCTAACACACTCTTAGTGTCAGCTCAGTTCTGGGACTGCTTCTTCCCCTTCCCAACCATCCCACCAACAACAACCACCACCACAATCCCTGCTAGAAAATTGCAATAAATAAAAATTCAGTTGCTTAGAATTTTGAATTCACCCCTTAGAGGTATTTTTTTCCCTCTTTGCTTTGAGAGGAAAATGTTTTTTCTTCCTTTTAGGATCCCATAATTCTTGACTCCCCCCCCCCTCTCCCTTAATGGTTTGGCACAAACCTACTTTTGTTGATTTGGTGTTTCCTCTGTGGATAAACTTTCTGGCTCTGGAAAAAGCCTCTTTCTTTTACGAGGCACTTTTAACCTGCAGGATTTCCATTTAGCTTAATTGGCATATTTATGTATTGAGATGGGTACCTAGAGGGCTTGGGCCACAGCACTTTTGTATAAATCGAAAAAAATGAAATGAGCTGTTCTCACTGTTGTGTGCCTCTCAGTCATGGAGTGTGGTAAAAGGCTCATCATTTACAGGCTGTGAAAGCTCAGGAAGATCAATAGGCATAATGCAACCCGGAGTCATTTAGAAAAGCAAAACTCAGGATTTTCAAAGCCCAATTATTTCAGGAGCTTGGCCATTACTAATTCCCTGTTAAATCCTTCCTGGGCCCTCATTCCCTCACATGTTAAGGAATGGCCTTCGAAACTCCTGATGAATCATCCCCTGGAGAGCAAGCCAGAAAGCCTTCTCCTGATGGTCTGACCATTTGTAAACTCTGAGGAGCGACTGTTCCTGGCCAGTCCCTTCTGATCACAAACAGACTGTGACTTTTCAGGTCGCTTCTGAAGCTTTGCATGCTCTGAAGGCAAGTGTGGGAATTGATTCTTATTGGTTTTATATATCTGTGGTTAATGGCTTATAGATTTTTTATATAGCCTGGCCCCACTAGGCATGTCTGTTAAGTCTCTATGAAGGTTGATAGAGAAGAGAGGAGGTCAAAGGACCTAGGACATATGCATGGCTTTCCTCCAAGGCAGACCGAGAAA
Organism: Nyctereutes procyonoides; assembly: GCF_905146905.1. Taxonomy (NCBI): domain Eukaryota; kingdom Metazoa; phylum Chordata; class Mammalia; order Carnivora; family Canidae; genus Nyctereutes; species Nyctereutes procyonoides. The sequence continues at coordinate 57,952,702 of NW_026575146.1, read as the reverse complement.
GTACTCCTTAAAGGAAAATTCTAGTGACCTGAAAATTTGAGAAAGTGGAATTGCTTGGTGGACACTGAAGGAGTCTGGCCTCCGATGGCAAGAATACATGCTTCACAAGAGAGCCAGGTGATGTCAGGGGCACAGATGCCATGCTTAGATGAATTAATGAAAACAGATGCAGGTGAACCAGCATCTGCCCTGGGGGTTTTCTAGCTTCTGCACAGATGTCTACAGGGAGATGAGTGGTGGTCCCAGAAACTGTGACCTTATGTGGAAAAGGGGACTTTGCAGATGTAATTAAGTTAGAGATCTCTAGCTGAGACCTTCCTGGATTATCTGAGTGAGCCCTAAATCCAACAACAAGTGTCCTTATAAGAAGAGGTGAAGGGATGTCTGGGTGGCTCAGTGGTTCTGTATCTGCCTTCAGCTCTGGTTGTGATCCTGGTCCCAGGATCGAGTCCTGCATTGGATTCCTTGCAAGGATCCTGCTTTTTCCTTTTGTCTCTGCCTCTCTCTGTGTCTCTCATGAATAAATAAATAAAATCTTAAAAAAAAAGAGGTGAAGACACAGATGGGGAGAGGCAATGTGAATTTCAAGGCAAGGATTGAGGGACGCATTGAAGCCAGTGAGCCCCAAGGATTGCTGAAAGGCACCAGAAACTAGCTGAGAGGCACTGAACAGAGTCTCCCTCAGAGCCTCTAGAGGGAGCCAATCCTGCCAAGAGCTTCATTTTGGACTTCCAGCCTCTGGAGCTGTAAAAGAATACATTTCTGTTGTTTTTAGCCCCCAGGTCTGTGACGATTTGTTTTAGCAGCCCTAGGAAATGAATACAATGACCAATCCCCAGGCTGTTGGCCCTGTCCTCCGCAAGCTACCCTAGAGAAACTCAAGAACCCAAGGGAAACATGGATTCTAGAAACTAATGATAAAAAAAAATCTAAGGAAGGAGACCAAAGGTTCATGGTAGGACAGACAGGTGGCTGCAGTAATAGGGATGAGGGAAGGTGGAGGTAAGCAGGTGGGGTTCTGCACTTGCCTCTCCTCCAGGTCCCTGGAGAAGGCCCTGATGACCCTTCCCATTTCCTCTGCCATGTGACGGGGATGCAGGCACCAGAGCCTCGCAGAGGTGGTTCTGCAGTGCCCGGGGCTCCACCGTGGGGCTCAGCGTTCTCCTCGCCTCAAACTCACATGGACTCACACTGATGAGCCCTTCAGATCCCATCCAAAGAGGGATTGCCAGAACTAAAATTTAAAATGAATGTGAAAAATGCCTGTCGTAAGGGATGATAGATGTGGGACAATAAGAAATCCAATAAGAACCAGGTGAGAACTGATATTTTAAAGACAGGATATAATAGATGGAATAAAGAAGTTGGCAGACACAGCTGAAGAACGAAGCAGATTCGATCAGTCTCTAATGAATACAGACAGCAGGATGGTAACCTCATCGTAAAAGGACCTGGGTACATTGAATGCAAATCCCCCGCCCCACCAAACACTCCAGACTTTCAACATGCAAATGAGAGGAAAGAAAATTCCCAACAGAAGCAGAGGGGGAAAAAAAGGCCAAGAAACATGAAAAAAAAAAATCCCAGCTTACTAGAAATAAAATGTATCTAACATAAAGCAGTGAAATACTATTTTAATCCCAAATGGTAGAAGGTGGAAAGCAACTACAATGATCAATTTTCAATATCTTTGGTGAGTGTTTCGATGGAATGACTGGCAGAGTCACGGGCTTCCCTGGTGTTACCGATTTTGGGGTCTGACCTGAAGCCAGGGCTTGGGAGGGATGTGGAGCGGAGTGTGGGGGCACAAGGCACAGGGATGGAGGGCTGGGGTGAGGCCTGGCAGGAGGCCTGGGGGCAGGGGGCTAGGCATGCTCTGCTCTCATGCTGCTGGCCTCACATGTGCTCTGGGGCAACTTCAACACAGGAATCGAGGTCCTCTTGGCTTACTTGTAATCTGAGATCTGGACATAAATGCGAGCAAAGACTTGTAACATCTTTTGACTTCTGACCTCCGCTCTGTTAGGGGGAATTTCTTCCCTGTTTTCTCTTCGGACCCTCAAAGGCAAAGCCGCTGCATCCTCCCATTCTGGGACTTCTGGTAACCTGTTCACTTCATTCAGGCTTCGCTAAACTACAGGGTTGCCTTCTGGCAACCGTATTACATGAGTGAGTTACAGTAAGAGCCTTGTCCTGCCTGCCTCTGGATCTTTCTTTCTTTCTTCTTCTTTTTTTATTTTTCTGTAATTCCAGTATAGTTAACAGTGTTACATTAGTCTCTGGTACCACATATAGCAATTCAACAATTCTGTGTATCATGCAGTGCTCATCATGATTGCTCTTCATCTCCTTCACCTATTTCACCCACCACCACCACCCCCGCCCACTTCCTCTCAGGGAACCACTGATTTGTTCTTTGTATTGAAGAGTCTGGTTTTTTGTTTGTGTCTTTTTTTACGTGTGTTTTGGTTTTGTCTCTAGAGTGAAATCCTCTGGTATTTGTCTTTCTCTGACTGACTACCCTTAGCATCATACTCATAGGTCCATCCATCTTGTTGCTGAAAGCAAAATTTCATTCTTTTATTTTTTTTATTTTTTATTTTTTTAAGGTTTTATTTATTTATTCATGAGCAACACAGAGAGAAAGGCAGAGACATAGGCAGAGGGAGAAGCAGGCTCCCTAAGGGGAGCCTGATGTGGGACTCGATCCCAAGACTCCAGGATCATGACCTGAGCCAAAGACAGACACTCAACCGCTGAGCCACCCAGGTGTCCCATCATTCTTTTATATGACTAATATTCCATTGTGTACGTCTCTGTGTGTGCCACATCTTCTTTATCCATTCATCTATCAATGGACACTTGGGCTGCTTCCATAACTTGACTATTGTAAATAATGCTGCAGTAAACATAGGGGTGCATGTATCTTTTCAAATAAGTGTTTTCATATTCTTTGGGTCAATACTCAGTAGTGAAATTACTGGATCATAAGGTAATTCTATTTGTACTTTTTTTTGAGGAACCTCCATACTGTTATCCACAGTGGCTGTACCAGTTTGCATCCACCATCAACAGTACACAAGAGCTGTTCCTTTTTCTCCACATCTTTGCCAACACTTGTTGTTCCTTGTGTTTTTTATATTAGCCATTCTGACAGGTGTGAGGTAGTATTTCCTTGTGGTTTTGCTATCCCGATGGTGAGGGATATTAAGCATCTTTTCATGTGTCTGTTGGCCATCTGGATGTCTTCTTTGGAGAAATGTCTGTTCATATCTTCTGGTCATTCTTAAATTGGATTCTTTGTTTTTTGTCGAGTTGTTTTTTGAGTTACATCAGTTCTTTATATATTTTGGATACTAGCCCTTTATTGGATATGTCATTTTCAAATATATTTTCCCATTCAGTATGTTGTCTTTTAGTTTTGTTGTTTTTTTTCCTTTGCTGTATAGAAGCTTTTTATTTTGATGTAGCCCCAATCGTTTATTTTTGCTTTTGTTTCCCTCGCCTCAAGAGACATATCCAGAAAGATGTTGCTATGGGCTGATGTCAAGGAAATTACTGTCTATGCTCTCTTCTAGGATTTTTATGGTTTCAAGTCTCACATTTAGGTCCTCAATCTATTTTGAATTTAGTTTTGTGTATGGTGTAAGAAAATGGTCCGCTTCCATTCTTTTGCATGTAGCTGTCCAGTTTTCGAACACCTTTGTTGTATAGACTGTGTTTTTCCCATTGCATATTCTTGCCTCCCTTGTTGAAGATTAACTGACCATGTAATCATGGGTTTTTTTCTTGGTGCTCTGTTCTGTTGGTCTGTGTATCTGTTTTTGTACCAGTACCTTCCTGTTTTGATTGCTACAACTTTGTAGTGTATCTTGAAATTCGGGATTGTGATACCTCCAATTTTGTTCTCTTTCAAGGTTGCTTTGGCTATTCAGGGTTTTTGTGCTTCCATACAAATTTTAGGATTATTTGTTCTGGTTCTGTGAAAATTACTGTTAGTATTTTGATAGGGATTGCATTAAACCTATAGATTCCTTTGGATAGTATGAACATTTCAACAAAATTTGTTCTTCCAATCCATGAGCATGGAATAGCTTTCATGTCATCTTCAATTTCTTATATCAGTATTTTCAGAGTACAGTACAATGTTTTCAGAGTTTCTTTTATCAATATTTTCACCTCCCTGGTTCAATTTATTCCTAGGTATTTTATCTTTTTTTAATGCAATTGTAAATGGGGTTTTCTTTTAAAAAAAAGATTTTATTTATTTATTCATGAGAAACACAGAGAGAGGCAGAGACACAGGCAGAAGGAGAAGCAGGCTCTCTGCGTGGAGCCGATGCAGGACTCGATCCCAGGACTCTGTGCCAAAGGCAGACACTCAACCACTAAGCCACCCAGGCATCCCTGTAAATGGAGTTTTCTTAATTTCTCTTCTACTTCATTATTCGTGTATAAAATTGCAACAGATTTCTGTATATTGGTTGTGTATCATACAACCTTACTGAATCTATTTATCATATCTGGATCTTTTTTAATATGAAAAAATATACCCTTCATCTGTTTAAGTCACTCAAATCAGGTCTCTGATTAATAGCCACCAAATACAATTAAAAGTTAAAGGCTTTTAATAAAGTTTTTTAGCTTAGCTTTATTCACCAGCACACTTGCCATAAATTTCTCTTAGGTTGCAGGTATTTGGGTGACATCCATTTCCTGAAATACTGTGAAACTTACATTAATCATCAAGTAGTTTATTTTCTAGATGAATTTTTCAAATCCAGTTGTTCTGTGGCAGCTCTGGAGCAGATGGTTGATGATGCGTGGAGGGGTCTTATCCAAGTAATACACAAGAGTGAGCCAATACGGGCTTTCATAGCTAAACTGGGAGGAACATCTGTAAAATACATTTCCTCCAGTTTTCCACATGTAACTCAACCTCTCCCTGATGACTCTTAGTGGCTTCCAAACTTATGTGAAGGCACAGGTAAAAGATGAGCCTGACCAACATCAGTGGCCAGATGTGTGGGTTACCTCAACAGAAGAGGTAAGGCAAGTGGCCCTGGGGAATGGGGCATGTGTGATGTGGTTTTGGTGACAGCAAGAAGACCCTTGCTTCCTCTCAGAAATCTCAGGCTGGTGCCTCAACTTCCTTCCATGAATTTTTGTCACTTAGATTCTTATGGAGAAGGGACTAGAAGTAAAAGGATTGAATTGCTAAGAATTACCAGGAAGAATAAGTTCATTATTAGAACTCACTCCAGAGGTCGGAAGAATTTGGAAAGACTGTATTTTTAATCAAAAAGCTGCAGCTCTGAAATTCATGGTTTCTGACCTTACATGTCCCTTGTGATCATCAATATACCATTAACCAGATCTTTTTCATTGGTAGGTCCTCTCCACTTCCACCTCCCAGCTGCTAGGAATGTTTACAGGATCAAGTTCGTTAATATAGTCTGTGTTTAAAGCTTCCTTACTGGCTCACCTAGCAGGATTTCTTATGCCTCAGAGATTCCTCACTTATCTTTAGGGATATTGTCTGAGAAAATAAGATGCCCCATCTCCGTATTCCTTTCATCTACTGGGATCTCCTTGGGGATGGTCAAGTTGTATATTGCACTGTAGCATTCTTACAGATGGACTCTTAGAATAGCACAGATGCAGACCTTTTCTTCTGCAAATTTTACCCATTTTCCTAATGCTAAGTTATGTCAATATTCTTATATAAAGGCAGCATAAAAATACATTCAGAACTTGCAAAATTCTGTTAGATGTCTTTGGTTATTGTTTAGATACAAATATCACTGGGGGAGATAAGAGCTTTATGGGTAATACAAATTTGAGTGTAATTCCTAAAACAGAGACTTGATAGAAACTTAGGAGAAAGAACACGAGTACCCTAGGTGCCTAGAAAGATGAGGCCAAACATCACCAAGGAGAAGAAGGGTTGGGAGGAGTGAAGGAGGTGACTGGGACAACCAGAGAGGCTGGCATAAGAGTGACAAGGATGAAGGTACGTGGCTTTGGCACTATGTTGTTTTATGTCGTCACGTGAAATATAAAGTTGGTCTGAATGATCCATCGAGGTCATTTGTAAGCAAGATGTGAAAGCATTAAGGAGAATTCATCTCTGGTCTCCTTTCCACTTTAATATATAGGTAAGAAAAATAATTTCTTACTGAAAAAGTATGAGAGGGTAATTCTCTTGTAAGTCAAATTTTCTGTATCTAAAAGAAAGCAACAAGAATTGCATAAGCAAGTGTGTTGTTATGAAACGGATTTGGATGAAAATAATTTCCTAGGGGCAATTAGTGAGAAGGGGAAGGAAAGAAAAAAAAGAAGCTAAATAGATCTACGCTTTCATTACTCAAGATTCAGCACAAAAGCAAAGGGCAAAGAATAGCCAGGGTGCTCCTGAAGAAGAAGAGCAAGAGGGCAGAACTTGCTCGATCATCTATCAAGACTAATTATAGTGCTATAGACACAAGACATGAGGTGTTGGTGCAGGGATATGGACAAGTCGACAATGATACAAAATAGAAAACCCAGACACAGATTCATACATAAATTATCACTTAATTTATAACTAAAGAGTCACTGAAAAGTCATAGGGGAAGAATGTCTTTTTAAATAAATGGTGCTGTAACAATTGAATATCCTTGAGTGAGAAAAGGAGGAGGGAGGGAGGGAAGGAAGAAGGGAAGGAACAGTCTTGAGTTTTACTTCAAACCCTTCAAACCCAAAATCAGCTTCAGGGGATTAAAGCTCTAAATGTGAAAGGCAAAACAATAAATCTTTTACAAAACAATGTAGTTGAATATCTTCATAATCTCAGCATATGAAAATATTAAACAGAACACAGAAAGTGCTATTGAAGGAACATATTAATAAAATGGACTATATTAAAATTAACACTTTTGTTCACCAAAGGATACCATCCAAGAATGAAAATGCAAACCATAGAATGGGAAAAGATATTTGTAACACATTCCTCAGAATAAATGAAGAATTCTTACAGGCAATGAAATAGCAACTCTGTAGAAAACATGAGCAAAAGACTTAAGCACTTAACAAATGTGGGAATCCAAATAAACATGTAGTCACCTTTATTACTACAGAGGCCACCTAAATCAAAGCCACAGTGAGATGTCATTGCACTTTCTCGAGACTGACCAAATTTTTAAAAAATCTAACAATGTCAAATGTTGGTAAGAGCATGGAACAATGAATGAGATTTCACATGCATTGTTGATGGGAATACAAATTTGCATTTCCACATCAGAAAATAGTTTGACACTACTCAGTAAAACTTTAGATATACATCCTCTTGATCTAGCAATCTTACTTTTAGATGTATATATATCATAGAAAATGTTTGTATAAGCGCATCAGGAGACATGTAGACTACCCAGAGCAACATTATTCATAATTGCAAAACGAAAAAATGACCAACAAAATAAAATTGATAAGTTGTGGAATTTTTATGTAGTGACATTCCATATAGCAACAAAAATCAAATCAACAACACAAGAAACTAGGTGTTGACAACTATGTGGAGAAAGAGGGACACTTTTGCACTGTTGGTAGGAATGCAAACTAGTTGAGCCACTCAGGAAAACAGTACACAGGTTCCTCAAAAATTTTAAAAACTAGAACTACCCTATGGTCCAGCAATTATATTACTAGGTATTTGCCCAAAGAATAGAAAAGTACTAATTCAGAGGGATACATGCACCCTGATGTTTATAGCAATATTATCAACAATAGCCAAATTATAGCAACAGCCCAAGTGTCCATCGATCGATGAGTGGAGAAAGGTGTGGGATATATATATATATATATATACTTATACTATATATATGTATACTATAGTATAATTATTCTATAGTATATTAGTATATATACTTGTATATATATAAATATATATTTAATGGAATATCACTCAGCCATAGAAAAGAATGAAATCTTGCCATTTGCAATGACATGGATGAAGCTAGAGATTATTTTGCTAAGTGAAATAAGTCAGTGAAAGACAAATATGATTTCACTCATAGGTGGAATTTAAGAAACAAAACAAAAGAGCAACGGGAAAAAAGAGACAAACCAAGAAACAGATTCTTAACTATAGAGAACAAACTGATGATTACCAGAGGAGTGAAGGGGGGAGGGATGATACAAAATAGATGATACAAAATTCAACAGGGGATGGGGATTATGGAGGGTGCTCGTGATGAGCACTGGGTGACGTACGGAACTGTTGAATCACTACATTGCACACCTGCCACTATTATTACTTTGTATATGTTAATGAACTGGAATGTAAATAAAAACTTAAATAACAATCACAAACAACAATGTGAATAAATCTTTTTTTATGTTGGGCAAAGGAAAGTGGAACAAAATGAATCTTGTCCTAGTCTGTTGAGGCTGCTATAATAAAACACCACAGACCAGCTGGCTTATAAACAACAGGAATTTATTTCTCACTGTCTGGAAGCTGGAGGTGCAAGAGCAGGGTGCCCACACAGCAGGGTTCTGGTGGGATCCCTTGGCAGAATTGCTTGTTGTCTGCCGCATAGCCCAGAGCAGGCAGAGAGGTGGTCAGCTCTCCTGTGACTCTTAGAAAGATGCTCATCCCATTCGTGAGGCTCCACCTTTACGTCCTTATCTAATCCTAAACATCCCCCAAATGCCCCCCATCTCCTAATAGCATCACTCTGGGGGGCAGGGTTTCAACATCCCAATTTGGGGAGGACACAGACTTTCAATCTATAACATTCCCTGTGATTCCATTCTTATGAAGGTCAAGGGTGGCAGGAGCTGGGAGACAGTGTTGAGGGACGCACCAGTACATGGTCAGAGTGATGAAAAGCAAGGACGCAAAACAGGGAAGTGATGAATATAGAAGGGGCAGAGGAGGGGGATGCGACCAGGAGGGAGCTTCCTGCTGCTAGAAATGTATTTCTTGGCACAAATGGTAGTTACTTTACATTAATTCTTTAAGCTGCATATTGTTTCGTGAGTTTTTATACATGCATAAATTCTTTTTTCCAAATGAAGTTTAAAAGAAAGAAAAAGAACATAAAATACTTACTTCAGGCAGATCCTTGAATTGGGGGAGTGCTGGTGATGGGGGGAGATTGGCAAATCGATAAATGACTGTACTTCCAACAGTGCACATAATACTTTTAGATGTTTGTTTATGGGTTTTTTTAAAATATTTTTTTTATTTATTCATAGAGACACAGAGAGAGAGAGGCAGAGACACAGGCAGAGGGAGAAGCAGGCTCCAGGCAGGGAGCCTGACATGGCACTCAATCCGGGGTCTCCAGGATCACAACCCGGGCTGCAGGTGACACTAAACCGCTGCGCCACTGGGGCTGCCCTGTTTCTGGGTTTTGTTAATATGCTGTATTTCATCATATATCCCTCCTGGGCAATAATGACTGGGTCAAGTGATCGCGAGTGGAAAGCATATCTGATTTTCACAAAACTTTTATTTCATACAAAGTAGTCAATTGACATCAATTCTTCTCTACTGTGCACGAGGAGACATGACTTAGGATGTCCAGAGCAGCACTCTTCAGGATGGCAAAAAACTGTAACAGGTGTCCATCAAAGTAAAATCGATATATTGTGCCAAAGTTTGACTATGTTCAGCCACAAAATAAAAGCTACATCCAACAAGCTTGATCAATCTTTTTAAAAAATGTTGAGTAAAAGAGAGAAAATGAAAAAGGACACATCTTTGATGATCCCATTTTCATCAAGTCCAAATATATGCAAGATCTAAATAATAGTGTTCAGAGATGCACACTTACATGGTCAAAGTGTAAAGAAAAGACAGGAAATAATGAGCATAAAGGGGTGGACCAGGCATGGGAGGGCCTGACACGCACTAACCCCATTCTAGACTCACCTGGGAGATAAGTCTAAGAGAATCTCTTTCCCTAACAATGCTCAGTAATTATAGAATGATAGCATCTCAGGATTAGAAGGAACCTTATAGATCACTAAGCAAAATAGCCTTTTTATTTTTTATTTCAATTTTTATTATTCTATTTTAAGACAGGTAAGAGATTTCAATAGAGGGTTGCCAAACTCATTTTGTCAGGAAAGTGTATTTATTTTTTATATTTTTTTAAGATTTATTTATTTGAGAAAGAGAGAGCAGTGGGGGGTGGCCAGAAGGAGAGGGAGAGAGAATCTCAAACAGATTCCAGGCTGAGGATGGAGCTTGATGTGGGGCTTGGTCTCATGACCAGGAGATTATGACCTGAGCTGAAACCAAGAGTCAGATGTCTAACCAACTGAGCCACCCAGGCGGCCCCAGGCAAAGTATATTTAAAAACCGACTCCTTTTTTTTTTTTTAATTTTTTTATTTACTTCTGATAGTCACAGAGAAAGAGAGAGAGAGAGGCAGAGACACAGGCAGAGGGAGAAGCAGGCTCCATGAACCCGGAGCCCGACGTGGGATTCGATCCCGGGTCTCCAGGATCGCGCCCTGGGCCAAAGGCAGGCGCCAAACCGCTGCACCACCCAGGGATCCCTAAAAACCGACTCCTATCATTACCATTAGTTCATAGAAGATGGCATTTTACCCTTACAAAGTAAGGTCAAATCAAGCAAGAAGCAAAAAATATCAGAATAAATAATAGTCCTTTAAATGGAATAAGTTAGGATTAATGATGTGTGTTGCCTCTGTCTTCCTAGGGACTTTGTAGAAAATGCTATACTGGACTGTCCGCCATCCCTAGCTCAGCGTGTGGTGGACCCTGCCCTCATCTACCACTCACCTAACACCCGAGCCTCCTTCCCCCATCCCTGAAGGGCGCTGCTAGAGCCCATCTGTGCTTGAAGACTTTGGTGAATGAGAACTCACTCCTTCCTAAAGACATGTCTTCATCTCTGAACATCCTTGACTATTTGAATTATCTATTTGTTAGACCCAATTCCAGTTCTTTCTTTTTCCCTTACTGATCCTCCACCAGCAGCCATACATACTGTCCAGACTCCATAGTCCCTCACTGTCCACCTCAAGATTCGGGAGTGCCCTTTACCCCTCTGACTCTGCCCCCCCCCCTCATTGTTAAACGGCCTCAGGTCTTTTGTATGTAGCCCATATACATATCCCAGGTCCTCAGCACCCTTGTCATTCTGCTTATCGTGTTCCAGTCTGTCAATATCTTTAAGAATAGGGCATTCCAGACTGAGTGCAACTTTGCTGGTAGTCGGCCTCGCCCAGAGCAGGGTAAACCCATAATCTCTCTTATTCTAGATATTAGACCTCATTCGAGGCAGCCTAAGATCACCCAGATCAACCTTCTGGGTCCTATTAGCCCATTTGATTAAAAAACAAGTTCCTGGGCAGCCCCGGTGGCTCAGCGGTTTAGCGCCACCTTCAGCCCAGGACGTGATCCTAAAGTCCCGGGATCCAGTCCCATGTCAGGCTTGCTGCATGGAGCCTGCTTCTCCCTCTGCCTGTGTCTCTGCCTCTCTCTCTCTCTCCTCTCTGTGTTTCTCATGAATAAAAAAAATCTTAAAAAAAAGTTTCTAAAAAAAAAAGATTAAGTTCCTATGCCAGTGTGAGTCTAGAAATTGGCTGGTAATAAAAAGAAGGGTAGGATAACCTAATCTTAAAATTTGGAAGATATGCGAATGGCCAGTTGTTTATTGCTAACTGCTCTGAATTCACCTAATTTGTGCTTTCCACTTGTCAGAAAATATACCCGCATCAGTGCGGTCCCCCAGCATCTTTCCCAGCCCTGGCCTGGGCTTGGCATGCTGGTCCCGGGGTAGCTCCCTCCTCCCAGCGAAGGTGCTGGGTGGCCCTGTGTCCCGGTGACTGCGTGCTGGCTCCACCTACTGGCACCAGAGTCTCTCGCAGCTTCTCCAGTTGGGCTGACTCCTGACACTGAGGCTTGGCCTCCCAGGCCACAGCTTGCAGAACTTACATTTTCCCTTCTTAGACAATTAAAATGATGCAGATTTTTCACGTACTCTTCCGTTACTCGTGTCATCCATCAGGTTACAAAAGCACCACCAGGAATGGCTCACTATCTCAGGAAACTACACCTGTATTTGCCTAGACCAAGACACACAAGCAAAGGTAAAATGATTATATATCCTTGTCTATCTTGGCGTGGTGAGAAAGTAAGGCAATTTGCAAAGAAATTGTCAAAGATAAAAATACCAACTTGCATTTGACTACTAAAAGATAATATATATTTTTGTATATATATATATCCCAGCCCGTAATATTTTGCAATATATGTTTGTGTATATATATATATTCATTTTCATATTTAAAAGAAATTTACACAATAGAAATTCACAAACATTTGACAGAGAGTATGAAATACAGGATTTCTTTCTTCATACTTCAAAAAAAGTAGAGAAAAACATTTTTCATTAACTATTTTCTAGCCTATATAACAAGGCAAAAGTGTATTTGCATTACATCAAGTGAAGATATTTATGTTTGCACCACTTATAATTATCAAAGCTTATCCTATCCTCTCTTTTATTCTTTTAATTCTTAAGAAATCACCTTCTTCCCAGACACCATTCCATTCACATCACCGTGTACAACTCCCTCAGGCTGTTTTTTTGTACTTCTAGAGTCAATGGTAGGGGAAAAGACTGAGAATTTGAAATGCTGGAGTTATTTGCATTCCCATTCCATTCCAAACTGGTTCATTCCTTCAACAAAGTATGCCTTTACAAATCGGGAGCATCTACCATACACCCAACCCTGTTCTGGGCCTCAGAGATTGTCATGAAAAAGACATTCCTTCCCTTATGTAGCTTGCATTTTAGCATGGGAAACGGAAAATCACCAAGTAAATACACAAACAATTTCAGGTAAGGATCAGAGCTATGAGGAAAATAAAGCAGGGCAGAGGACAGAGACTAATGAGGGGTATTTGAGGTAGAATGATACAGAGATTGTACAGCAGCCATATTTTCTGTTACTCTAATGAATGGGCTTTGCTGACCATCATCAATTACCACGTCCCCCTCCTCCTCCTCCCCCTCTAGAGGGAGAAGAAAGGGAAGGAAAAGCAAAGGACAAATGACTGAGCGTTATTTCTGGGACCCAAGGAGACTATTCTTTGGATAAATAAATAAGAGGAGAAGCAAAGAGGTCCCAGCATGATGCCTGGGTCATGATGTCAGGGTCGTGAGATCCAGCCCCACATTGGGCTCCGCACTCAGCAGGGAGTCTGCTTGTCCCTCTCCCTCCTCCCTGCCTTTCCCCTCACTCATGCTTTCTCTCTTTCTCTCTCCCTCTCTCTCTCTCTCAAATAAATAAAAGCTTTAAAAATAAATGTGACAAGAAAGCATGAGAGGAGGAAGAACTGTAGGGCAGGGTAACACAGGGAGGGCAGAGCAGAAAAAGTAGTGTTGGGTCTCCATGCTGAACCATTCCTTCTTTAACTTGAGCCTGGCTAGCCCGAGCGACATTTTGCTTTCTTCAGTTGGCAAATGCGTGACAGACCCATTAAAGAGACATTGAACCAAGGATTATTAACCTAGGGACTGGTGATCTCCAAGGGGTCCCTGGATGGAATTCAAGAGATTCATGGACTTGTAAAAAAAAATAAAAAATAAAAAAAAAAAAACCGGACACCTGAGTGGCTCAGTGGTTGAGCATTTGCCTTCAGCTCACGTCGTGATCCCGGGGTCCTGGGATGGAGTCCCACATCAGGCTCCCCGGGGAGAGCCTGCTCCTCCCTCTGCCTGTGTCTCTGCCTCTCTCTCTCCCTCTGTGTCTCTCATGAATAAATAAATAAAATCTTTCTCTTTTTTTAAGAAAAAAAAAAGGGGAGGAAGGAAGAAAGGAAGGGAAAAAAATCTTTGTTTTCACTAAATTCTAACTAAAATTAAGCAGTTTCGTTAAATATGATTGCAGGCCACAAACATCACATTACTGTTTCCAAGGCGCACTGATAGGAGGGCTGCCCCTGGATCTCATTCTTTCGTGCACTGAGAAGCACAGATATTACCATATCTCACATTTTCTTAAAGATTCCGATAACTGCGTTTCAACATAATTGGCTTCCTTTGTGATCCTCTGCCTTCTATTTTGTGCATTTAAAAGCATGATGCTGGGAAGTTCAGAAGCTGCCAAAGGGGCTACGAACCCCTCCATTAATCCCTGTCGGGAGCTTAGTTGGGAAGAACAGAATCTTCAAGTCGTCGTCCCATGCCAGGGGAGCCTGCAGGACTGCTTCGGGACAGACAGGACTGTGTTCACCGCCGCCCCGGGGCTCCAGGCCCCGGACTCCAGGAGACCTTGATGACCCCGCTTGCTGGGAATGGGCCTGGGTCCCGTCGGGCTGTGCAGGGGCAGTAGCGCCATCTGGTGGCAGATCTCCTTCCTCGGCCGCGGCTTCCGTTTGTCTTGCAGTTAGGGTCCTTGGAGGAAAAGGCTTTGGCGCAGTGGCCTGTGCGCGGCTCTACCCTGTTTCTTTGCGTTGCACCTGTCCAGTCTGAACAATCCCCACTCCTTTTTTTTTATTTTTAAAGATTTTATTATTCATTCATGAGAGACACACAGAGAGAGGCAGAGACACAGGCAGAGGGAGAAGCAGGCTCCATGCAGGGAGCCGGACGTGAGGCTCGATCCCGGGATCCTGGGATCAGGCCCTGGGCTGAAGGCAGGCGCTCAGGCGCTGAGCCACCCAGGCGTCCCAACAATCCCCACTCTAACAGATGAAGTGCACGAGAATGCCCGAGCAAGTGCTGCAGCCTCACATCTTAGGTGTCCTCTTTAGAAGCATTCAGGCCGGGGCAGTGATCAGCAGTATTTGAATTCCCGTTCTCTCAAGGCTTCAATAATGGTGAAGGTCTCTCCCCCTCCAACAAAAAATCATTTTCATTTGTGATAATGTCTGGAACATTTCAGATGCCAGGTGTATGAGGAAGCCAGGGGGGTTCAGGGGAAGGCCATTGCTGTCTGTCCAGAGGCCCCCAGCGGCCTTGACCTTAGCGGATGGACTCTGGCTTTCTAACACACTGACCCTGGACTTGCTTCTGTGGTTTGGTCAACTTGCCCTTGAATCATCAGTGGTGATGCTGGAGCCTTGTCTGCACGCTGCTACTTCTCCCCGTCTCTCCTGCTCCCTTCCTGGTCTTAGCTCCCATCCACCCCTCTCAGATTACCAGGATGGCTTCCTATCCGGTGTCTTTTCATCTCCCTTTGTACCCCCTGAGATCATTCTCCACATGGCAGAGCAGATGACCCAGCAAAGACACCAGTCCTACAATCCACTCCTCTGCTCAAAATCCTTCTCACTCAGAGTAAAAATAGAAGGCTTCACACTATCCGACAAGGCCCTGTAATCAGGCCTGCAGACAACTCTCTGATCTGATCTCCTGCTACACTCACTCTCGTCATCAGTACTGACCTCCTGATTGTTCCTCAAACAAGTGCGGCATGCCTCCACCTCAGGACATTCGCACGTGCTGTTCCCTCTGCCTAAAACAGGCTGCCATCAGTACCAATAAGGCTCATTCTCTCACTTCTTTCACAGGATCAGAGACCCATACCCTTTCTTTGTTTCATTTTCCCCCCATAGTTTTGATCACCATCTACCGCTTTACATCTTTTACTTATTAATTTTTTATTGTCTTCCTTCTCCTTCTACAACATGATTTCCATGAGAGCCGTGACTGTTGTCTCTTTAGTTTATTGCAGCATCCCCTGTGTCTAGTCACAGAGCAGAAAACCCAATGTCTGTTGGATTTAAAGACTCCTATTTCCTTAAATCAGGAAATCACACTATACCTGGTAGGTGGACCTTCTTTCACTGCCTGCAATGAGATCCACTCCCCGCCCCTGGCTCCAGACTCACCAAAAACAAAACCCCAAACAGAAGAATGGCCCAAATCAACTTTTCATGTCAAATTTGCACCAACCTTGGGACACAAGGGCTGTTCAATGAGAAGTTTTGACTGTGAATACTTGGGGAAAGTTAACAGTAGACAAATTGGTAAAGCTTGTACAGGAGGGCTGTGCTTTAATTTTCCTTGGGGTCTTTTTAAAAAATATCAGTGCTTAGGCCCCTCCTCTAAGGGATTCTGACCCCATTAGTCTGAGAACTAATGATCAGGCATTGGTAATTTTATAAAGCTACCAGGTGATGATAATATACAGCCAGGGTTGAGAAACAGGATTTCAGTGCTTTTCGACTGACAAAGCACAGCCAGGCATTACTGGCCTTGCTTCTCACACCAAGTCCATGTGACAGGTGGGATGATAGGTGTTTTTGTTCCTATTTTATAAGAGATCCAAGAGAATAACTGATTGGGTCAGCCGGAAAGAGGAAGAGCTAGGATTTGAACCTAGTTCTGGCCCCAAATCCAGGACTCCTTTCCCTCCAGAGCATAGCAAAAGTCACTTCTACATGAGGTTGTATATCCTTACATAACAACCTCATCTTCTCCTTGACGACATACTCCCAACTGCATTTCATTGTCTTTTTCTTTTTTGCTCAGCACCAAGCACATTCTAGGCTCTCTACAAGCCAAGAGAGTGAATGAATGAGCAAATGAACAAATGCAACCATTGTGCCCTTGACCCATTTGATCTACTGGTTTCTGCAGATTCATTGTCAGTTTGAATGTGCCTGTTCTACTACGATGGCTCCACTGCTGGGTAAGTTAGACCCCAGGCTGCTTTTATTCCAGCAACATCTGAAGTCACATTTTCCCCAGGTCAGGGGACCTCTCTTTCCTTTCTTCTTCTCCAGAACGTTTCTGCAGCTGAAAGTTTGACTGAAGCTTCAGCATGAAGAAATTAAATTTGTCTGCCCAGAAATTCCAAACCAGCAGGCTTGTCATAAATAATTCTCCCTGGAATAATTCTCTTTCCCAGCAAGTCAGAGTGGGAGAATGATCCTCATGAAGATGCTGTCACCCATTTCTTTCCAGATAAACCTAATGGTGCCCCACAAACTGAAAAACTGAAAAATACTCATCACCTTCCAGGCAATGATGGTATAGTCATGTTACCAGGGGTGTGACTAGAGCCTCTGGTCTGAGGTTTCTCAGCCCTGGCACCCTTGACATTTGCAACTGGATGATTCTTTGTTGCAGGAGCTGTCCTATGCCCTGTAGGATTGTAGTAGCATCCCTACCTGACACATGCCAGGAACATGAGGCTAATTTTGTGTCAACTTGGCTGGGGCACGATGCCCAGCTCTGTTGTCAAAAATTATTCTGAATGTTTCTGTGAGTGTGGTTTGGGATGAGATTGCCACTGAAATTGGTACATTTTGAGTAAAGCAGATTGCCCTCTATAATGTGGATGGACCCCATCCCATCAGTCAAAAGCCCAAGTAGAACAAAAGACTGACCTCCTCAAAGCAAGAGGACATCCACCAGGAGTCAGCCTTTGTACTTGAAATCCAATGTCTGCTCTCCCCTAGGTCAGCAGCCTGATGGCCTTTGGGAGTGAACTACCAAATTTGACCTTGTCAGCCTCCGTAATTGTGTGAGCCAATTCTTTAAAATCAATCTCTCTAATATGTATACACAGATACTGGTTCTGATTCTTTGGAGAACTCTAGTACAGCCCCAGTAGTAACCACCCAACCTCAAAGGCCCCCAGACATTGCCAAGTGGCCCCCAGGGGGGCAGGTGAACCTGGCATTCTCTCGGGGCATGGTTTCCAGAGAGGCTGACCTGGATAGAATAGTCTAGAACCTCGTGGAAGCTGAACTATGTGTTCTCTCTGTATAATTTGGTCGGAATGTGTCCCAAGCCTGGCCTGACAGTAGAGATCTCACAAATCTCCCCCAGTATCTTAAGTTAAAACTAATCAGCCCTAGCCTTGAGCCATTACATCCTCTCTTCTAGAAAAATGTATCATATTTGCCCGAATCTTACTTTAAAGAAACATAAAAGGAAGTCACCTTTGAATACGGACCTTGCAAAACGTTCTCATTTATAGGGCTCTCTCTTGGTTACTTTCTGTCTGGAAAACAAAATATTGCTTGGAGAAGATGAGCCACTAACCAGCTCCCTTAATGCGGATCGTGGATGCTGATAGAGGGCACCTGAGAGAATTTGTTTAAGAAAAGGCAAAAAAAGGGACACCTCGGTGGCTCAGCGGTTGAGCCTCTGCCTTTGGCTCAGGGCATGACCCTGGGATCCAGGATTGAATCCCATATCGGGCTCCCCGGGAGGAGCCTGTTTCCCCCTCTATGTCTCTGCCTCTCTCTGTCTCTCTCTGTCTCTCTCTCATGAATAAATACATAATTTTTTTAAAAAGCAAAAGAAGAAGAAGAAGAAGAAGAAGAAGAAGAAGAAGAAGAAAGAAGAAAGAAGAAGGAGAAGAAGGAGAAGAAGAAGAAGAAGAAGAAAGAAGAAAGAAGAAGAGAAGAAGAAGAAGAAAGAAGAGAAGAAGAAGAAGAAAGAAGGAGAAGAAGAAGAAGAAGAAGAAGAAGAAGAAGAAGAAGAAGAAGAAGAAGAAGAAGAAGAAGAAGAAGAAGAAGAAAGAAGAAGAAGAAGAAGAAGAAGAAAGAAAAGAAGAAAGAAGAAGAAGAAGAAGAAGAAGAAGAAGAAGAAGAAGAAGAAGAAGAGAAGAAGAAGAAGAAGAAGAGAAAAGAAGAAGAAGAAGAAGAAGAAGAAGAAGAAGAAGAAGAAGAAGAAGAAGAAGAAGAAGAAGAAAAAGCAAAAGAGAAGAAGAAGAAGAAGAAGAAGAAGAAGAAGAAGAAGAAGAAGAAGAAAGAAGAAGAAAAAGCAAAAGAGAAGAAGAAGAAGAAGAAGAAGAAGAAGAAGAAGAAGAAGAAGAAAGAAGAAGAAGAAGGAAAGAAAGAGAAGAAGAAGAAGAAGAAGAAGAAGAAGAGAAGAAGAAGAAAGAAGAAAGAAGAAGAAGAAGAAGAAAGAAGAAGAAGAAGAAGAAGAAAGAAGAAGAAGAAGAAGAAGAAGAAAGAAGAAAGAAGAAGGAGAAGAAGAAGAAGAAGAAGAAGAAGAAGAAGAAGAAGAAGAAGAAGAAGAAGAAGAAGAAGAAAGAAGAAGAAGAAAGAAGAAGAAAAAGAAAAGAGAAGAAGAAGAAAGAAGAAGAAGAAGGAGAAGAAGAAGAAAGAAGAAGAAAAGGCAAAAGAGAAGAAGGAGAAAAGAAGAAGAAGAAGAAGAAGAAGAAGAAGAAGAAGAAAAGAAGAAGAAGAAAGAAGAAAGAAGAAGGAGAAGAAGAAGAAAGAAGAAGGAGAAAAGAAGAAGAAGAAAGAAGGAGAAGAAGAAGAAGAAGAAAGAAGAAGAAGAAGAAGAAGAAAAGAAGAAGAAGAAGAAGAAAGAAGAAGAAAAGGCAAAAGAGAAGAAGAAGAAGGAGGAGGAGGAGGAGGAGGAGGAAGAAGGAGAAGGAGAAGAAGAAGAAGAAGAAGAAGAAGAAGAAGGAGAAAAGAAGAAGAAAGAAGAAGGAGAAGAAGAAGAAAGAAGAAGAAGAAGAAAGAAGAAGGAGAAGAAGAAGAAAGAAGAAGAAAAGGCAAAAGAGAAGAAGAAGAAGAAAGAAGAAGAAGGAGAAGAAGAAGAAGAAAGAAGAAGAAGAAGAAGAAGAAGAAGAAGAAGAAGAAGAAGAAGAAAAGGCAAAAGAGAAGAAGAAGAAGAAAGAAGAAGAAGAAGGAGAAGAAGAAGAAGAAAGAAGAAGAGAAGAAGAAGAAGAAGAAGAAGAAGAAGAAGAAGAAGAAGAAGAAGAAGAAGGAGAAGAGAGAAGGAGAAAAGAAGAAGAAGAAGAAGAAGAAGAAGAAGAAGAAGAAAGAAGAAGAAGAAGAAACAGTCATTATTTCTTAAGAAGAAGAAGAAGAAGAAGAAGAAGAAGAAGAAGAAGAAGAAAAGCAAAAGAGAAGAAGAAGAAGAAGAAGAAGAAGAAGAAGAAGAAGAAGAAGAAGAAGAAGAAGAAGAGAAGAAGAAGAGAAGAAAGAAGAAGAAGAAGAAGAAGAAGAAGAAGAAGAAGAAGAAGAAGAAGGAGGAGGAGGAGGAGGAGGAGGAGGAGGAAAAAGAAGAAGAAGAAGAGAAGAAGAAGAAGAAACAGTCATTATTTCTTAAAGAAGAAGAAGAAGAAGAAGAAGAAGAAGAAGAAGAAGAAGAAGAAGAAGAAGAAGAAGAAGTTTCTTAAAGTTGTAACCTTCAATGTCCTAAGTCCTTTCTGAATGCAAGTCTCGGGTGACTTCAAAAGTGCGTCTCTCGATGGCCAGGACCCTCCCACCAAAACGGAATGTGGAGCCTTCGTTAAATGAAACGGGAGAGTAGAGCCAACGGTAGTTCCGCCTTACATCTCTACCTGTCCCTCCGTAAATGACGCGTGGGCGGGAGGCCGGGCCAGTGCACCTGCGCGGGGGCGCGCGTCGGCAGCAGGGGCGCGCAGGGGCGCTCGCGGGGCTTCGCCGCGGCCGAGGACCAGGCCCGAGCCCTGAGCGCGGGCAGGCGCTTGCTGAGCCGGGAGGCCCCGCGGTCCCGCAGCCGCCTCTGCTGCCCCCGCGCCCTCTGCGTTTCCCCTCCGCCCGCCTTCCGAAGCCTCCCGGGCGCCTCCCGCTCTCGCTCCTGGCCCGCGTGCCCTCCTTGCGTGGCTTCCCTCGCTCCTCGGCCCTCCACTCCGTCCTGTCACCGCGGATGGCCGCGCCGAGGGGCCCAGGCAGGCCGACAGGGGCTGGGAAGAGGCGTGCAGACGGGGCCGACCCGAAACTCGGCAACCCGTCACCTGCTGCCCCCCACCCACGTGAATCCCAAAACGGGGCTCCCCGGGGCCTCATTTCACCAAAGCAAACAGAAAAAAAAAGAAAGAAAGGTAATGTCTTAGTTATTCCTTCTGCTGCAGGTGTGAATTTGCTGCAAGAATCAGCATTTTTTTTTCCTTTTTAAATCAGATTGGTTTGGCTACACTCCCACTCACCAGAGGTAGTGGATACTTTGAGCTGGGTTTGGACACCCCTCCCTTGTTCATGGAGCACAGATCCTCTGGGGGCTCTAGCTGCCCCTAAACTTGAGAAGCAGAGCCTCTAATGTTTAGTTCATTGTGATTGCCAAGGAAATGCCAGTTCCTGGAGCCCCATGACCTTCAGAGGCAGGTCTTTCTGCTCCACCTTGCATCCCCCACATTCCAGAACCGACATCCGCCCTGACCCCACCTCCACCCCGCTTTCTACTCCCTGTTCATTCTGTCCTCCTAACACCTGCAGTGATTTCCCTCTACTTCTGCTCCATTCTTCTAGGATCCTGGCTATTTCTTTCTTTTTCTTTTTTTCTTTCTTTCTTCTTTAAGTCTGTCCTGCTAAGGAGCATGGTGGTGATAGAAGGGGGAAATGCCTCTCATTCTTTTAGTGATAGCCATGAGAATGAGGCTGAATTAATGCACAGTAAGTTATTCTCCAATGCTTCCATTATCTGATTTTCAGACTTTGGTGAGTTTTCTCAAAAGCTCCTGCTTGAAATATTTGAGCTCACTGTTAGGTTCTACTTAACTTACTTAAAAAAAAAAAACTCACTTATTCCTAGGTAATGTTCCTTGATTCGCATTATTCCTTCATTATTTTTTCTTTTGTCCCCATGAAAAAGGCAGAGCAGCTAAAATGAGCAAGTCTGGAATAGGGTCACATGTTCCACTACTCTCCCCTGGGTGTGTTTGTGAGTGTTATCACCTCTTTCTCCAGGTCCTGTCCTAATACGTGTAATTTACAGGTTTTTTTTTTTACAGGTATTTTTAAATTAGTCTTATGAATACTTATTTTCCCAGATGTATTAGGAAGAAGGCATAAGGGGCCAGGCCGGCTTTTCTCAAAGTATAATTCCAAAGTCATTAGGTGGCTAGAGTCACTTGTCACCTTATAAGACAAGAATCTGTAAGACCAAGCTTGTAATTCTTCCTTTATGAAAGCTCTTAAAACAGTTTCCTTCTTTGCACTCCCTGCTGTCGGCACATTGGTCTGGACCCATGTCACTCTCTGCTCAGGGGACTGAAATAATCCTTGGTTACTCCTGCCTGTAGCGGGTCCATACCTGCCACCCTCACCTCTTCAATGCACACTGTCCATTCCCTCCCCCCAACCCTTGCCAGCAGATGCATCTTTAAGGGTTTCTCTTGAAGCTCCCAGATGACATCGTGTTGCCCGTATGATGGGCTGAGTGCTGGGGATCTAAAGCCTCCACTCTCTGGAGCATGCCTCAACCAACAACTGGTGGGAGCTCAGGTATAAGCACCCCAACTCCTGCACCCCTTGGGTGGGAAACTACTGATGTGTATGTCCCCAACAAGATTATCCTCTGCTACCTGCAGTGGTAAATAGTTTGACAAGGAACGCTTTGTTGGCAGCCTTCTTTTCTCTCTGCCCCCTGCCCCATACAGCAATTTCCTGGCAACCCGTCCAAAATCAGTCATTTTCAGTTGAATCTTTGTTTTGTGGTTGCCTTCTGGAGGCACTCACTCTTAAGACACTGCCTGTCATGCTTAACCTCACTAAACCATTTTTGGCACAGTCTTGTTATATTGAGCTTTCTTAAAAAGTTCAAAGAGGTTAAAAAAAACTGCAAACATCACCACCTCTGATCAGATATTCCTGGCAACTTCCCGTGGATAAAGTACAAATGGTCCTTAGTCTGTGGCCTGGGACTCTGTATAACATGGCTTTTTTTCTACCTACTGTAATTCTATTTCCTATAACTCCCACGCAAAATGGAGATTCCAACTGTTTTTGTCTACTTACCCATTCCTAGGGGATACAGTGTTCGTCGTAACCCCCAAGTATTTGCTGGCACCATTCCTACCACGTGAATGCTACCCACCCCAAACCCATTTCAGCGTATCTAAGACCACCAACCATTACAACCATCACCCCCTTTTCTGGACCTTTTTGCTAAACACACCATGCCTTTGACACATTGCTTCTACTTCTTTGTTCTGACGTATACCACATTTTTGTTTATTTCTATCCTGGCCTCTCACCTGGACTGTAAGCCCTGCGTAGGGAAGATAAACCACTTCACATCTTTCAGACCTAGAATTCAGCCCTATAAACACTAGATGAGGAGGCAAAATTCACACTCTGCCATTTATTGACAGTGTGACTATGGGAGAGATAGATACATAGATAGATATCACCTCTGTGAACTCCTGTTTTTCTGTTTGTAATATATTTGTGATCTAATACCTTCACATAGAATTGTCAGGATAATTTGAGTGATGTAATAAATATTAAAAATGCTCTAGAACTAACAAGTGGTATCCAGAAGTTCATCAAGATTACGTGTTTGGCCAGCAATTCCTCCTGCCACTGTTGAAAGCGGGAATCATACGGTGGCTTAGGACCAGCAGCTCCCTAGATATCAAGAATGTGACTATCAGGAAAAATCAGAAAAATATATATCCTTACATTGTGTTTCCTAGAACCCATCCTATAATGGGATGGGTTCTATATATATTCAGATGATCATATCTACTTCACATATTTATTAATTCTATAAAGTTTATTATTTTCTTATAAGTCAGGTCATTTTTCTCCATTGCTCATAACCCTAAGATGGCTCCTCTTTTCATTCTAAAACCCAAAGTCCTTAAAATGGCCTAAAAATCCTTTCACTCTCTGCCAAGTGCCTCCATTCTCTTTCCAACTGTGTGTCCTGCTATAATTTTCCCTTAGCTGACACCAGCCACACTGGCCTCCTCCCTCTTCCTCAAAGACACTGGTCATGTGTGCTGACAACTCCTGTCTTGTGTCCTTTGTCCTTGTGTCATTTCCTTGTGTCTCTTGTCCTTGTCTCCTTTCCTCTTCCTGGAGAGCTCCTCTTCCAGAACTCCCAAGTCTTCCCTCAGATCTCTCCTCAATGAGACCTACTCTGACCACTGTATTTACTACTGCAATCCATCCACCCAACCTGGCTGTCTCCTTACTTGGCTCTATTCTTTTTAGGGTAGTACATGTAACATATCCTACAGCGCACTTAGCTCTTGCTTATTACTGTCTGATGTTTATTGGCAGGGAATCTTAGTTTTGTTGACTAATAGATCCCTAGTGCCTAGAACAGTATGATGGAGTAGCCTCTGAATAAATATAGTTGCTAAATTTGTTGATGTAAGTTCTTACTCTGTGCCAGTGAATACAATGATTGTGGTCTCTACATTTAGGAATTTATAGTTTAGCCACACTTATTTAGCAAATACTATGCCAACCAAATATGTGCTAGACAATATTCTAGGTCCTGGAGATGTTATAGCAAACAAGACAATTCCTGGCTCTCATGTGGCAAATTCTTCTGAAATGATACAGTGTTGTTTTAAAAAACAGATATTGATATATATGAAGTTCATGGCCATCAAATTTAAAATTTATGATTGTTATGTTACTGTCTCTGTCTTGTAGGCAGAAACCAAAAGCACCCTGCCTTACCGATACTAACTCTCAACAAAGATATAGCAAAACAAACCCTGGATTTTGTAGCTCCCTTAAATCTGACTTCTACTTTCAATGTCTCAAGGTATTTTTATTCAATAATTTATATTATTTATTGTCTAAGGAGGTTTTTAGAGGGCCTATTGCTTTGAATTGCTAAATACTAGATAATTCATTGAAGAATATATGGCAGAAATGAATCTTGTCTAAGAAAATATAAGAAGAGCTAAGGATTAGTCTTCTCAAACCCTAGTGTCCTGGTTTTGCCACTGAACTAATCATATGACTGAGGCAGGCAGAAAATGGACCATCTCCCCAACAAGAGTGAGTCTGCCATGAGGGGTAAGAGGCTTGCTTAGTTGACTGAAAGCCTTCAGTTCTCACACCTTCAAGGTCCACTGTGATATGCAAACCAAGGCCACAGTCCCCCAGGGCTACTGCAAGCCAGGCTCAGAGCATGGCCAGGGTGCAAGAGCCATACTCCTGGCCAGCCAGGGTTCTTCCAAAGTGCCCCAAAGTGGGACACTTTGCTTTGGGGCTGCCCTCCACCCTGGCAGAAACTTTCTCAGCCTTTCTTTGGGTCTCTTGCCTCCAATCCATCCTTCCCACCTTGCAGCTGGAGGTTCCCCAGGGCACTTACCCTGTTCCCACTCTCCTGTATATTCTCTGCACAAACCTCTTACATTTCTAGCTCCGTCTTTGCTTTTGCTTCCCAGAAAACTTGAAATAACACAAATAGTACTAGGAATGACTCCAGAAAGCTGGCACTAATATGGGTTTTGAGACTGTATTATTCACCATGGCCTGAAACGAGGATCATAATCCAAGTGGTACGTGAGACACAGCTAGTCTTTGGCATGAAATGGTTGCAAAAAAAAAAAAAAAGAAAAAAGAAAGAAAAAAAAGAAAGAAAGAAATCACCACTGATAACCAGGGGGACATCTGGTAGAGTGGAAATGCCAATCCAGTGGATCAGGCATTTGAAAGTGAAGTGAGTAAAATGTATTTAAGGATAGTGGAGTTGGAGGATTCCCTGCAGAGTGATAATGAGAAAGTAGAAGCAGTTAGGTAGTTAAAGGCTAGTGGGAGAGCCAGAG
This sequence comes from Nyctereutes procyonoides, assembly GCF_905146905.1. Classification (NCBI taxonomy): domain Eukaryota; kingdom Metazoa; phylum Chordata; class Mammalia; order Carnivora; family Canidae; genus Nyctereutes; species Nyctereutes procyonoides. The sequence goes on along the minus strand of NW_026575146.1, from coordinate 57,927,218 downwards.
GCCTCTTTGGTAACTCACAAAGGTGGTCTACACCTTCTAATTAAAAGCTAGACTTGACTAGTACAGGGAAGACACTGCAGACACCTCTCCCTACAAGGTAATACCTTCTCCCCTCCCCATAGTCTACCTCCTGGAGCTGCCCCAGCTGTTCCTTCTGGCTGGCAGGCCAGTAACAGTTAAATCCCAGCATAACCAACTTGGGGACATGCTGGGCCTGATGATGGAGAAAAGAGAGCATGCCCCAGAAGACCTGCAAGAATTGACCAGCCTATACTGTCAGGAGCAGAGGAGAAGAAAGAGAGTGGATTATGAGGGTGACCAAGGGGTTGGAAGGTAAAAGTGAACAAGCAGGGAAACATGGACTTGGAGTCACTGTCTCAGGATGCGGGATTTAACACCCTGGCAAGGACCCCGGGGAATGGGGCAAACACATTGCTGTGTGGCTTTCCAAAGCCTGGAGAGCAAAGGTGAAATGCCTGAGTTTGCCATAGCAGATGGTAAAATAGGATGAGAAAAAAAAAGATGGAAAGTAGGATCAGAAGCAGTTCACATTCATTGGAATGAACAACAGTATTCATTTACAGTTCTGTACCAGGGCTATGTTAGCTCGCCCACCTCCTGTCTTAATATAGTCCGAAGAGATCTGGACCATCTGGACAACCTGAAGAACATCACATTGATCCATCACATCAATAAAATAAATATATGGCTAGTATGCTAGAGACCTTGCTGAGGAACATGTGGTCTAGGAGGTAGGAGACAAACCCTATAAAGATTCAGGGACAAACCACTTCAGTAAAGCCTTTGGGAATCCTAAAAGCAAGGACTAAAAAGAAGAAAGTACACATTTTTAAGGTCAGGGATATGTCAGGAAGTCCCCTCCATGGTAAGGACACATTGTTGTTATCTTGTATTTCCTATTACAAAGTAAAAGTCCAGTGCCTGGCAGGTTCTGGAGGCTCCATATTCCACATGTAGGAGCCCTGCTCCGGTGCAGGGTTCCAGCTCTAAGTAGGGCCTGGGTCATGAAAGAGCCACACAGCATGTGCAAGCTGTAATGAAGGCATTTTCCCACCTATACCAGGTCATCTGGTAGACCCTGTGGTATGGAGATGTCGGTGGTGAGAAAAATGCAGTGTAGAGTTCGTGTTAACCCAATTAAGAAGATCACATCACAGGACCTTGGGGTTCTGGCTCAAGGTCATGCCATCTGCAATGGAGAATTACACACATCTCAGAAAAGGGCCCCTGGCATGTTACTGAGCCCTAATGGAGACAGAATGCTGGGCTATGGCATACCAATGAGCACCCATCCACGTCTACTCATAAAGAGCCTGTTCTGTCTTGCCTGTGAACTCACAAAGCCAGATGGACCTAACAATGTAAGATAGAAATGATACATCAGGAACTGAGCCCCAGTAAGACCAGAGGGCACGAGCTAGCTGCATGAACAGGGAGCACAGACCTCCATGTCACCCACATGATTGTATCAGCCTCCCTCCTGGGCTCTCATCCAGCGTCTAATAGTAGGACGCCATCTAAACAGCTAAAGGAGGAGGAGAAAACCCAAGCACAGTTTACAGAGGAATTGGCTCAGTTTGCGGGTGGAGACTGAAACTGGACAGCAGCATTACAGCCTCCTCTAGGTGGAGACAGGAAAATCTTTTTAAAGGGTAGGCAGTGTACCTGGTCATCCACTTTATAGGGAAGAAAAGTGTCTCAAGATGAGAACATATAGCCATTCCTAATCATTGGCCAGTGGCCCAACCAGCTGGCCAGAGCCTGGAAGGAAAAGGACAATGAATGGGAAATAAAAAGGTCCAGGGTAAAAGCATGTGGATAGATGGACATATGGGAATGGACACAAAATGAGCACATTTCACACATTAATACCCATCAAAAGGCATCCACCTTGAACATTGAACAGCTAAGTTGACAAAATGTCTCAGCCAGCTGACATTAGTTCTTAGCATTGGGTACTCTAGACCTAGCATGATGGGTGCATGAATGGAGTGGCCATAATGTCAGAGATGGAGGCTACACAGGAGCCCAACAGCATGACTTCCACTTGTCAACGCCAACCCAGCTCCTGCTTCCTCTGAATGTGGAACCTGCCAGAACCAATGCTGAGCCCCCGCCATGGCATTGTTTCCAAGAGACCAACAGGCCACCTGGTGGCAAATTGATGACATTGGGTTCCTTTCATTCCAGAATGGCTGACGGTTTCACTTCATAGGAACAGAGGCCTATTCCAAGTGTGGGCTGGCCTTTCCTGTGCACAGAGCTTCTGCCAGCATCACTCTCTAAAAGCTTATGAAGCACGTGGTCCATAGGTACAGAACCCTGCCTAACACGGCAAGTGACCAGGGGGGTGCTTCAAATCAGAAAAGGACATGTGATTTATGAGTCATATTACACACTATACCATCCAGAGGCAGTCAGCCTGATAGAGTATCACAGTGGCCTGTTGAAGGCACAGATGAAGGACCAGATTGGAGTCCATGATCCACAAACATAGGGAGCTCTCCTCTGCAATGCAGAATGACCAAATGCACATCCGAGATCTCTCGATGGTGCTGTAAGAAGACTACACGGGTCTGGGAACTAAGGGGTAGAAGCAAGAATGGCCTCACTTACATTGTTCTCAATGAAACTCTGGTGGGATTTGTATCTCCTGCCTCTAAGACTTTGGGCTCTGTGGGATTAGAGGCCCTTATCCCCAGAGAGAATGCAGTCTTGCCAGGAGACAGAGCCAGAGTCCCACTGAACTATGGATGCCATCTGGACATATTGGACTCCTTGTGTCCAGGACCAATAGTGAGAAGAGGAGTCATCATCTTGGCAGGACTATTAATTCTGATCATTAGGTGGAGGTAAGGCTTTTATACAATGGGGCTGGAGGGACCAGTGTAGCCCAGGGGATCCACTTAGGTGCCTCTCAGTTCTCCTCAGTCCCTACTATAACTGTAAATGGACCTGTGTAGCAACTCTCACCTTAGAAAGGTATGATTCCCAGGCTCTCTGACCCGGTGAGTAAGGGCTAAGGCAGAGGCAGGGAAGCCACCAAGACTTGCCAAGATAGTAGCTGAAGGAGTAGAGGAGATGATGAGTATCTGTTGCAGCCCCAAGAAGATTATACTTCCCCTCACTAATCTGCCTCCTCTAGCTTTCCCCGCTAGAAGAAGAGAGCTGGAGGAGCAATAGGGGGGCTACTCCCCTAACATGGATGGAGATGTATGTCTGTGCCATGCAAGGGGGAGACCCTGGCAGCCATGGGAGCGGACTTCTCTGGTCTCCTTTCAGGAGAGCACCTACATGGAGAGGTGTGGTTAGCTGGCAGCCTCCAGAGGCCCTAGTTTCCTCAGTTTCGGGCTGTACCACAGCATTCACACGGAGGCCATGCTCTCCCTCAGTTGCCCAAACAATGGCTGAGTGCAGAGGGGTACTGGAGCTGGGCCGTTCATACACATTTCTGTCTCCTTTGATGGGCACTCTTAGCTCTGGAGCCCTGTGATGGCTCAGACTTCCTCAGAGCTCTATTACAGTCTGAGCATCCACCCACCACATCCTTGGTCCTTCCTTAAGGACCCTTTGCGGGTGTCAGGTCTGCACAGTGGTCTGAGGCTCTTCCCACTTATTGCTGTTCCCTTTTTTCTTGTCCCTTGTAGGCTTTTCCACTGATAAATTTCTTGGCCTCCTAACTTTTCTATCTTGGCATCTGCTTCCTAGAGCATTCAACCTGGCACCATGGGTTTAGGCCAGTTGGTTAATTTTTTCTTTATCTCAAAAGGAGGAGGAAATTTGGGTAGGTAGAATTAGATCATCACTGTAATTCCTGACGTAAACTTTCTATAATTCTAAAAAGTTAAATGGAGAGAACAATTAGAAAATGTGTAATTATCAATATGCTTGGTTATCAAGTCTTTATTGCTCATAAATCAAGGAAATCAGAGGCTAAAACTAGTCACTAATTTCTCTCTCTTTTTAAAAAGATTTTATTTATTTATTTGAGAAAGAGAAAGAGCACGCACGAGCAGGGGTGAGGAAGGAGAGGGAGAAACAGGCTCCCTCTGACAGGGACCCCTGACACGGGGCTCGATCCCAGGACTCTGAGATCATGACCTGAGCTGAAGGCAGACGCTTAACCAATTGAGCCACCCAGGTGCCCCACCAGTCACTAATTTCTAAAGGAAACACCTCTTATCAAGCCTATAAACAGATTTAAACAAAATCTTAAAAACATTAATTGATCTCATTCTAGTTTAAACCCGAAACTGGTGCATGTCGCTTGAGTTTTGTTTTATAAAACCATAGTACATTGTAAGTGCTCTCCATATAAATGATACTTTGTGGGCTTTAGATGACATTAATTAATTTTTTTATTTCTCCATCACATGCTGACATAGTCTTTCATTAAAAGTGGTACTTTATACCACAATCAGATAAACTTTCATTTTGGTCAGGTTATTTTTCTGCTGCCCCTAACCATGAAACCAGAGAAATTAAATTGGGACCAAGAATGATTTTGTATTTACGAGATGGCAACCAGGACATTACTAATGCACAATTAATGTTTAGACTATACTAGTACACTTTTTAGCAAATTTATGGTATTGGAAAACATAATCCACCTTACTCAGAAGCAGTTCTTTTTTACTAAAAGAAAATGTGTTGGCAACTGCCCCGTTTCCATGGATTTGTGATTCTAATAGGCCCTGAAAATAAAACTCGATCTTTGCCAAAATCTCACTTATGCTTTATATCAATAACATGCCCTTTATCCCTGCTTACACATTTGGGAAACAGAGAAACAACACCAATTAGTTAAAAATCCATTAATTAGAACTCTAAAGAACTGATTTTAGGAAAGGGGAGATGTGTGGGAGCTAACACCTAACACTTTATTTTTATGAAAAAGAAAGATTGCACAAAATCATGAGGAATTGAAAAAAAAAGCAAACATTTTTCAGAATACATTTGAAAGTATGTATTTCAAATTTAAATGATTTTCAATATATCTTAACATTAAATAACTAATAGAGACCAAAGAAAGCAAGAAGAAAGATATAGTTATGTCCAAGACATTCTACTTACAGAGACAAATTTATTATACATTTAATTCTTTAATTCTGGTGGCACAAAAGGAGTTCTAAGGTTTAATCCTCAGTTAACTAGAAAATCAAATCAACAACTAGAAATCCATTCTTTAAATAAGTGGCTCTAGTTTTACCTACATGGTAGTATGGGAAATGTTCCAAATCCACAATGCCCAGGCCCCACTTCAGACTAATTAAATCAGCATTACTGTTTTGTTTTTTTTTTACGCTACAGGTGATTCTGACGTGTGGCCAAGATTGAGATCCATCACCTTGAATACTACAAGTATTTTAAGTTTTTGCTTACTGCAGTTATTTTAAGTTTTAAAACAGATTAGTTTAAATTGCAGATTAAATCTCTACTGTGAGATGGAAGCATATTTGCCAAGTGACCTTTAATTTTACCAGAGTACTGAAAAAATAATTAAATGCAAATGCCATGATTAACATTATGTTTGATGGTCTTCTGATTCTCAGGGTGGCCTTGTTACCCAGCTCCAGGCACTGAAATAGAAGTCCTGCTAGGTCATTTCCATCTGGGATAAAAGGACAGAGTTCTATTGGGTGGAAACAGTGAATTTCATCCCTTTCCCCATTCTCCTAGTCCTAAACTCTGATATAGATCTTGTAACTGGGACACCTGGGTTGGCTCAGTGGTCGAGTGTCTGCCTTAGGCTCAGGGCGTGATCCGGGGTCCCGGGATCGTGTCCCACATCAGGCCCCCTGCAGGGAGCCTGCTTCTCCCTCTGTCTATGTCTCTGCCTTTCTCTGTGTCTCTCATGAATAAATAAATAAAATCTTTTTTTAAATAAAAAATATAATTCTTGTAACTGAGTACCCTGGCCTCAGAAAGCAACAGTGAAATAAGTCAGAGAAAAACAAATTCTGTATGCTTTCTCTTTTATGTAGTATCTAAAAAAAAATTGAAACTCATTGAAAGAACAGATTGGTGGTTGCCAGAGTGCAGAGGACATGGTGGGAGGACTGGGGCAGGGTGATCAACAGGTACAGAGAGGAAAGAAAAGAAATAAAAGCAACAAGTGTGAACATTAGAAGTCAACACACTGAGGATAGTGGAGCCCAGAAACAATGAAAGAGCTTGAGTCTTTGATGACATCATCGTGTCATTGAGTCAGGAAACTACCTTTACAATTTCTGTTTTGTGAAGAATTATTGCTTAAACCATTAATAGGTGAAATTTCCATTACTTGCCCCTAAAAGCATTTTCCAGTGGATACAGCTTGGTTCTCTCTTTCTCTTCTCTCAAGCTATGCATCGCTCAACATTTACTGCTGGTTAATAACTTTACGGTTATTATTTTTGAGTCATGTGGCAACCCCAAAAGATAAGCGCTACTATTCCTATTTTATACATGCAGAAACTGAAATTCATGGAGATTAACTATCTTGTCCATGGCCCTACAGCCAGAGTCATTTGATTCCAATGCCAGTCCTCTTAATTACACCTCTTAGATGTGTACAAGTCTAGCTGCTCTGATTAAGTTGTGTGCTGTATCATTTAAGAAGAGCACTGTATGCTTCTAGAAATACACATATTCCTAATGCTTAACATTTAGACCATTAGATCCTTGAAGAATTAATTAATGGTCTTAACTTTGTTAACTGCAAAATTACAAGATAAGCTTTTGGTTGTTGTTGTAGCTATTCTGCACAACCAGGAGACACTTTCCACTCATTCCAAACAAAAACAATTCAGTTTTTGGCAGCACAAAGGACTCTATAAATCACATTACTAATAATAATCTATGACTTAGGTATGTGATTTTTTTTTTCTTCTCTCCCTGGTGAAAAGACAAATGAACAGTAGGGCTTGATAATATATGTTTAAAATTTACATGGGCGTGTCTGGGAGGATATGGGGTGCTGCTATGTGGGGCCTTGAAAAGAAAAACGTATCTCCCCGCTGAGCAGAGAGTCTGTTCTCCCTCTGCCCCTCCCCCAGCTTGTGCTATATTGGGCTCTCAAATAAATAAATAAAAATGTTAAAAAAAAAAGAGAGAGAGAAAAGCATATCCCTATATCACTTCCAGGTATTCCAGGTATTATGTGGTATGGTGTATCTCTCTCTCTCTTTTTTTTAAAGATTTTATTCATTTATTCATGAGAGATGCAGAGAGAAGCAGAGACACAGGGAGAGGAAGAAGCAGGTTCTTCGCAGGGAGCCGGATGAGGGATTCCATCTCAGGGCCTGAGCCAAAGGCAGCCGCTCAACCACTGGGCCCCCCCAAGCATCCCTGTTCTTACGGGACTTAAGTGACCTGAAATGCAAACGTACTTACAACAGTTAAGGCAAACAACAAGTACTTAGTAAACATCTGTGTGCTGGGTAGTGGGATGGGTGCCTGAGGGTAGTGAGGGCTCCAGCCCGCAGGATGCAGGAAGCGTAGCGATGACCAGTCTCCAGCCTAACGCCCCCAGGGCATGAAACGATGTGGTCTCCGCGAGACAGTAAACCCTGACTGCTCACCACACTCCTGCCCACGGCCCAATTGCTCGACTTTCCAGGTGGTCAGAAGACAGGCTAGTGTCCCAACCCCTACAAACCTGCGAAAGGGACCTTAGGTGGGAGATCTGTGCAGGTGTCAAGAGAGGCCTGCAGGTGACATCACCCCGTATTATCCCGGTGGGCCTTAAATCCAACGGCGGGCATCAGAACCAAGTCTGGGGTGTCTGTATAGCGGGGGATGGTACCCTCACCACAGTCTCATCACCTGGGCTGGAAAATGGGACAACAGCAACCTGGAGAAATGACCAGACGTAAAAAATGAGGTTCCCTAAGCGCTTACCACCATCGCTCACCGTGACAAGCGCTTTCTTCCCTTTGTGTCATCTATCTATCTATCTATCTATCTATCTATCTATCTATCTATCTGTCTGTCATCTATCTACTCACGAGCGGCACACAGAGAGGCAGAGACCCAGGCAGGGGGAGAAGCAGGCTCCATGCGGGGAGCCCGATGCGGGACCCCAGGATCAGGACCTGAGCCAAAGGCAGACGCTCCACCCCTGAGCCGCGGAGGCGTCCCCGATGAGCGCCCTTACCACTTAGCGATCCCTATTTTATTGATCTGGTGACCAACGCTCAGAGAAGCACGGTCATTTGCCCAAAGCCACACAGCTAGCAAATGAAACAAACAAAAAGAGCATTACAATTCAAACTGACTTCCGAGATATCCCTTTTATCCTCCACGCTAGGCTGCCAAGAGAGGATACAAATGAACGCACTCGAATAAAGTCTATTTTGGTGTTAGTGTCGGGCGCCGCCGACAGCACGCCAACCCCGGGGCGAGGAGCCGCGCTCCTTCCCCCGGCCTGGGAGCTAGAGGGTTAATAGCGTCACTTTCCGGGGCCGCCGATACGCGGTCGCCCGACGGGTCCTTTTAAGGGTCAAAACTGACGCGTGGCGCCTATAGATGAGGTCATAGGAGCGGACCAATAGAAATGCCTAAGTTCCGTTTTCCTGGCTGATTCCTAGCCTTTAACCCCAGGTCCGCGGCGGAAGAAGGAAAAGGCGGGGCTGGGTGGGCGGGGCGAGTGGAGGAAGCGGAAGCGGCGCGGTGGAACGTGGGCCCGCTCCGGCTCCGGCTCCGGCTCCGGCACCCGCACCGGCCACACGCCTGCTCCGGCCGCACGTGTGAGGTGAGCGCGGCGGCCGCCCCTGGAGGGGTTGCTCGCCGCCGGGCGCGGGGTGGGGGGGGTGTGTGTCCGAGCGGCCGGGCGCCTGCTGGACGGTCCTGCGAGCTGGGTCCGCCTGGACCCCGTTCAGTCTCTGAATTCCCGGCCGGTGCCGCTGCGGGCCGCCGTCGCTCCGCCCGGGGCGAGCTGGGGCTCGGTTTACAGCCCGCGTGCACAGCTGCGAGTCGGCGGCGCCGGGGCGGAACCGAGCTGGGGGCTGAGGTGGGGAGAAGGGAGCCTGACCTGGCCTGCGAGCTGAGACCTGGGGCGGGGCGAGAGGCGGCTCTGAGCTCTGCGAGCCCGGGGGAAAGCACTTCGCCCAGAGGCGGTACCCGGGGCCGGGTCCCTGCGGGGGGCGCCGCGGAAAGGGCACCGGTGTGCGCGGGGTCGGGGGCGAGGGCGGGGGCGAGGGGGAGCGCGCTTCGCTAGGACTTTGGAGGCCGGCAGCAGTGGTCCAGATCTTATTTCGATACCGTGGGAGGACATTCTCTCTCCCCACCCTCCGCGTTTTTAAAGATTTTGTTTGTTCATTCATGAGACACAGAGAGAGGAGAGGGACAGAGACACAGGCAGAGGGAGAAGCAGGCCCCCTGTTGGACTCGATCCCAGGACCCCGGATCGCGACCTGAGCCGAAGGCAGAGACGCTCAACCACCGAGCCGCCCAGGGGCCCAGAACATTCCCCTTTCTGTTCTCATTTGTAGGGAACCCTGGGGGCTTAGGCGGGAGGAACACGAGAGACACGGGCCTCTCTAGGAATTGTATAGAACTTGATGATGCGTGAGTTCTATAATTGGAAAGTATTAATGGTTTGGATTAGGGTGGTGGTTGTGGAGATGCAAGTTAAGGGTTAGAGGCATTGTTAAAGGGGATTCAAAAGAACTTACGGGAGGATGGAGCTGAGCAGACGAGGGAGAGGAAAACGTCAGGGGAAGATCATCGGCCTTCCCCTGCGGGGTGGCGTGGGTGATGTGCCCCTGGCTGAGAGGGGAAGAGTAGGATGGGGCATACTAGCTGAGGATGTTCTTGTTTGGGGCTGTTAAGGCAGTGGAGATATAGTTAAAGAATTTCATCTCGGACTTCCTGAGGGCAAAGGGCCTGTGAGTCCTGTGAGTGGAGGTGTCAGGCAGGCAGTTGGTACCCAGGTCTGGGACCCAAGGAGCAGTTCCTTGTGGGAAACAGTGTGGGGGCCTAAGCATAGAAAGCCGTGGGATTGGTTGAGATCACTTAGGAAGACACCTGGAGAGAGGAGGGGAAGACTTGAGAAATGCCACTCTTTAGAGGTTAGATATTGAATGTTGACCTCTCTCAGAGTGTGGTGCTTGCTAAGCCTGCTGAGAGGGTGGGATCAATTACCTGTCCTCCATCAGGGAAATCTTGGCTATTTTATTTTACAAGACAAAATTGGGCTCTCAGCTCTATGCCTTTTGGACATCTTATACATACTTCAGTTATAACGCTCAAGCATGTTTTGTTTTAGTTTTGTTTGCTTCTGCTCCACCACTTTGAATTTCTTTCTCATACGTCTTTTTCAAACTAATAATTTTCTGGCACAGAGTGTGCAGGTATGCAATATTATATTTCAAGTCCAAGGTGTGAAGTTACAAGCAGGGCATCCAAATGTGCCAAAAGGGATTAAGAAGGAAAATCATTTGGGAAAGAAAGGAGGCATACGGAGGAGAAACAATAAGAAAATTGTTACTGAAGCTGGGTTTGAAGGATGGGTATTACTAATAGAATAGCTTTAGGGCCACCTGGGTGGCTCAGGCCTTGAGCATCTGCCTTTGGCTCAGGTCATGATCCGAGGTCCTGGGATTGAGTCCTGCATTAGGCTCTCCTCAGGGAGCCTGCTTCTCCCTCTGTCTGTGTCTCTGTGTGTGTCTGTGTCTGTCTCATGAATAAATAAATAAAATCTTAAAAAAAAAAAAAAAGAATGGCTTTAAAGTTTGAATCCTGAAAAAGAACAGTGAGGAAGTTTGGCTTCTGCTTGTTGTTTGTGATAAGGGTATGTAAGGACCAAACTTTGAGCGGCTTCAAATGCCAGTGTGAGTTTGAAATGTTTCCTGGAGGCAGGGGGAAACTTTTGAAGGTGTTGGCGCAGGGAGATGGCTCGAAATTGGAAACTTTGTGGAAGATTAATCAGGCAGCAGCATGTGGGTCATAGCAGATCAGATCCACTGCAAAAACCAATCTGAGCAAGAGATAGAGCCTGAGTGGAGAAGAGAGTCAAGAACAAAAGAGAGTTCTGAGAGCCACAGTAATGTGGTTGGATATGATGATACAGGGTCCCCAAGCAGATGCATTTTGCTAAGTGAAAGAAGCCATACCCAATGGGCCATATATAGTTTGATTTCATTTATAAGACATATTTGAAAAACAGGCAAAACAAGAGGGATGAAAAACAGATCACAGATTGCTAAGAGAGCCAGGAGAAGGTGATTGCAAAGGGACTCACTGGAGACTTTTTGGAGTTAGGAAACTGTTGGAGGAGACGTGACTGCGTTTGTCAGAGTCGGCACAGTACATTGAAGAGTGAACTTGACTGCAGATGATAAAAGTCAGCCAACATATCTGGAAATGGGATGCAGGTTGCTAAAAATAAATCTAACTTGTACAAAATGTATACAATGACCTCACTGATCAAGGTGGTGAGGGAGTTGACGTAAGTAATCTTGAAAAACAGTATTTTGAATGGATACTGTGAGGGAAAAGGGGGAAAAAGGCTGTAAATAAACTGTCTTATAGTTAAATTTGTTTCCCATAGGCATACAGTTTAGCACTCTGAAGCTACGTGTGCTGCACAAATCAATGGGGGATACTGGGAGGCAAGTGTCTCATTGTCAAGGGGGGGGGGAGAGCAAGAGGGGGAGGACTAGAGCAAATTAGAGTTGGAGACAATAGAATGAACTTATTTCACCTAATGTGTCCACATAGGTTAGTATACAGACCTGTATTACCAACCCTGTGTGGTACCCTCAGAGCCTACTATTCTCAGTAAAGGGAGCCAGGGTTCCTGGAGAAATGGCTGATTTCAGGACTAGTGCAGGGAAAACAGGAGATGAACTTGGAAGAAGTGCTAGGAAGTAAGGAGATGAAAAAAAGATACAAGATGGGCCATGTCATCCAGGCACAGCAGCACAGACGCACAGGAGACTGCCACCTGGCCAAAGCTGGAACAGTTTGAGCAACGGTCACTATAGGATTAGGTTCTGTCTCAAGTTAGGAAAATACATGTGAGACCGCAATGATGTATAAATAATGGAGAGGAAGAGACAAACTTTCCTTACTGAATTAAAAATATTAGAGTAGACATAAGAAGGGAAATCACCCTCATCACCATGGAAACACCCCTGGAAACACCAGGCAGGATCCTCTGGAGGACGCTAAAATCCGAGGGATACACATAGGGTATTTGCATAATCTCAAAATGTATCACTCCACATATTTGTTAGTTGCTGTGGTGATTTTAACATAGAGATTTTTAACAAAATTCTTTAGTACTCCTCCCGCTAGGAAGTGGAGCTTAATTCCTCTCCCCTGGTGTGGGCTGAACTTCTAATAAGCAGAGTATGGAAAGGGACAGATGATAACTTTACAGTGGAAAAAGCCGGCAAGCACTGCCTTAACCAAGTGATCGAGGTTAATGTCACCACTACAGGTACTTCACCTCTGTGATACTCTCCAGAAATATCCATAACACCGGTCTAACCATGAGAAAATCTCAGGCAAACCCCAAATGAAGAATATTCCGCAAAGTGCCTGACCAGGACCGTTCAAAAGTGTCTTGGTCATGAGTGAGAAGACGGAGAAACTGTCACAGGTTGGTAGAAGCTAAGGAGACTTGATGACTTAACGCAGCGAATCCTGGAACAGAAAAAGGACAGGCAAAACCCGAAGTTGATAGTATCATGTTAATGTTCTTTCGTAATTTTGACAAAGCTCTGGGGTGGGATGTTAACTTTAGAGGAAGCTGACTTGGGAGTGTACTGGAACTCTGTCTTTCCAAACTCTTCTGTAAAACTATTTCAAAATAAGTGGTTAAAACAAATGCACAGAAAAAATCTGTAACTGACTGGATTTTTAGAGGAGTTTAAGCATAGAAGAACTGAGGAGGCAGGTGTGGTGATAGAGCATCCAAATGATAAAATGACCCTACAGTTAACCAAGGACTTAAGGAAAGGGGGTACATAGGGGCCATCCATGGCTAAGAGCTATACTTGTAAAGCCTAAACCAAGTTGTACTTTCCAGGGAGTTGTTTGGAACCTTACTTGTCCCTTGAGATGTTTCCAGAAAAGTGAGTCAACTAGGGTTCCAAAATACTGCGCACTTTAGCCTGTGCTTGGTGACCGATGGCTTCAGTGAACAAATGAAAAGACTCTGAAAGCCTTTCTTTAAAAAGCCTAGTTAATTATTTTCATTGAATGCAAAATACATGCCATCTTTGAACCTTCTTTTTTCTTCTACCCGCTAGTAGTCTTGCAAAATTAGTTCTTCAGTGGGAAATTCTTATTTTAGAAATATCTGGTATTGTTTAGGGATTTCTCAGGTCTGCTCTAGAGGATTGGCTTTAGAACTTTGGAAATGAATTGAATGTATGACTTTGGAAAGTGGAGAAATAGCTAGATGACATTTGTTCTTGATCTATTCACTATTCAGGAGCCTTGGGCAATTGAGGGGGTTTTGTCAAATACCCTGTGCATGATGAGGTCTCTGTACTGAGAAGTGACTTGTTTGATTTCCTCTAAATATTACCTATTCCAACATAATCTTATTTTTTTTTGGGGGGGGTCACTGAAAATTACTGTTCATCTCTAAAAAAAGCAATTTGAAGTTAGTCTTTATTTCAGCTAATCTGGGTTATATAGGGAACTTGTAGGAGGTAATCTTTGGTTTTCTTTCATTAACTTAACTATATGGTAAGTGCAGCCTGTTGTTTGTTCCAAACTTTTTAGGATGGAAACCAAGAAATCGAATTGTGAAATTGTCAGTTTCTTATCTCAGAGTCATCCTAGATTATTAAGAAACACAAACACTGACACTTCTATCATATTTAACATAAGTAATGGTTTGTTTTTACCCAGAACTATTGGTGAATCATTGTTTCCAGATATCACACATTAGCCAACGTGTGTGTGTGTGTGTGTGTGTTCTTAGTTTTTGTGTTGGTATCTTGTTTATTTTTATTTGTAAAATCTTAAAAGCACTGCTTTCATAGTTCCTGGACTTGGGCCCTGGTGTTTTGTCCTGCATCTGTGAACCCTGGGAACTGAATGTGGACTGATGGATGACTCTTACTGGCTGAGAGCAACCCAGTGATTATTTTTGGGTTTTGTTTTTGTCTTCCAGAACTGCTATGATGGAAGTTAAAGGGAAAAAAAAGTTCATAGGAAAAGGTGCAAAGACATCACAAGAAAAAAAAAGATTTCATAAAAACAGTGGTAAGAAGCCATAGCAAACCATGCCTCCCATGTGGTGGTGGTGTTCCTGCAATTGGAGGGAGGGGTTGGTGGGGTGAAGGGGCCTAGAGCAGATGACGCCTGTATTCATGGACCAGGATTAGGAAAAAGTAGGAGTTACTGTATCTGAAGTTTGTGTGTTTTCCATGAAACTAAGACATCTAAGAAATTGCCAGGATAATTGGGGGATGCTATACTCACGGGAGACCCCTGATCTTAGCTGGGAATGCTGCTGCCTCATTTTCTTCATTAATTTACTGCAACATTTTATGGTAACGTTCGATAAATTGTGCCTGATAAATGCATACTGCTGGTGAACTGAATATTTTTCATCTTTAGTGTTTCTAATTGTGGAGTCTCTATTACTCCATCAGGTGTCAGTATTGCAGAACAGAAGAGTCAGGGACTCTGTAAATGCCTAAGTGATTCCTAAGTAATCTTATTTTTTTCCTTGCAACAATCTTAGGGCATAGCTGTTGCAGTTTTCATCTCCTTTGTTAGGCACTTCATTTACAAGGTTAGTTAGCTGATTTTTATCAGATAACTGTATTATAGGCTTGGAGGAAAATTCTCCCAAAGTAGCAATTCTGAAAAATTAATGCCTTTAATTCAATATGATATTTAATAAAATAATACATTCTTAAAATTTTTAAATACATTGGCATCTTTAATTTTAATTTGATATGTGATTTAATACAGTATTTCTAAATTTTAAGCACTTTTTATTTTTAGATTCATTGTTATTAAACTTAAAAATTATGTGTGAAGACTTGAACAATAAGAAGTCATTAAGGTAGAATACAATATATAAATAATATTTTTCATCTTATCAAGTAATGTTACATGCTTAAAATGGGAATACACCTGACTGACAACAATAGTTATCGATAGCATTATGGATAGTTTTTATTGCATTTCTCTAGTTTGTCCATTTTCTGTAGTGAATCTGTATTACAATTTTATAAATTAGAAATTTATTTGAGAGAGAAAGAGCACACATGTGCAGGTGGCAGGGGTGGAGGGGGGGTTGGGGCAGAGAGGGCAGAGGGAATGAGAGAATCCCAAGCAGGCTCCATGCCCAGCACAGAGCTTGACTTGGGACTTGATCCCACAACCCTGAGATCATGACCTGAGCTGAAATCAAGTCAGATGCTCAACCGACTGAGCCACCCAGGCACCCCTAAATTAGAAAAGTTTTAGATATTGTTTTGATTTTTTAAAATCCCACTGTCTGTATTTGACAGTAGGACAAAGCATGTTTTGTAAAGAACACCTAATTTTGTGTAACAAATACCAGTGGATAAAAGAGATCTAGGCTCAGGATCACTGAACTCTGATACTTATTATTGTCCCTAGATTCTGGTTCGTCAAAGACATTCCCAAGGAAAGTTGTCAAGGAAGGTGGACCTAAAATCACATCTAAGAACTTTGAGAAATGTGCCATAAAACCTGGGAAAAAAGGTGTAAAGCAGTTCAAAAATAAGCAACAAGGGGATAAAATACCAAAGAACAAATTTCAGCAGGCAAATAAATTCAACAGGAAGAGAAAATTCCAGGCAGATGGTAAAAGTGATGGTAAGTACTGATGACTTAAGCATTGTCCTTGAGGAAACCTTGCCCCTCCTGATTTGTTGTGCACGGGGTGGGCAGTAGAAGTCTAGTAGAGATTTCCCGTTCTTATCCTGGACAAGCAGCATTTGGGGGCATGGGGGGCAGGCGGGAATCCGTAAGCACTGGAAAGCACCTTCCCTGGGCAGAGTTGTCTGATGCTTAGAGTAGCTTACTTCCTAGGCCCTTCCTGGCTGTGGAGTGAAGCTGAGCTGGAGCAGCTTCATACAGTGGAACCTCAGTGAAACATCCTTTTTGTAAGCCAGATTTTACTGATTGATTGAATGATTCATTTGAGTTTTCTTTCTTGCCAGGAGATGAGAAAGAAAAATTATAACAACCAGTAGGGGTATAGGACCCCAAATAAGCCAAAGTTCTTGGCACCGCAGTTTAAACACACATGCATTCTCACATTAAGACCTAACATGATGTAGCCCTGGTTCCTTTTCTGTGGGAGTTCTGTTCCTGACATGTCAAAATGGAACTCTAATTTTATGTTTTCGTATTTTCATATCAGCACCTGGGGCGGGGGGTTGCATACTAGATACCCCGAAAGTTGTTATAAATACTGCAGTCTCACCTGGCAGGTGTTGGGGGCCCAGAGGTTTGTGGAATTAAATAAGCTCTGGGTCAGCACTTCTCCTGCTGAATGGTGCATGGTGCCCTGATAGAAACAGGAAGCATGCCCTCAGTTTCCTGTGATCTCTGGTTACCAGGCTGAGAACAAATAAGTAAAGGCAAAGGGAATAATTAAATACACTGTAGTAAAGTGTATAGCTATTAAAAATTACATTCTTGAGGAATAATTGAGTTTTCTGGAAGAATGCTTACAGTAGAATAATGTTGAAGTAAAGCACTAAGATTCTGAATTTTTAAATAATTAATATAAAACATGCATAGGGAAATGGCAGGAAGAAAATGTTACTAGTCATACATAGGTCTTGATAGGAGAGTTTTGTTTTTCGCATTTTCCAACTTTTTTTTATCGTGTATATTTTCTAATCTGAGAAGGGGAGATGTTTAGAAGTAAGTCATTGTTCAAAGGATTCCTCGCAGGATACTCGTATAAATAATACCCATTTTATTAAGTTGTTCTTTAAATTGGGTTTTTTGATTCATTTGGTAAGAGACTTAGGTTTTGAAGACAAAATGCTAACAGAATAATAGATACTAGACTTGCAGAACATTACTCTGTAGAAAACTGAGAAATTTTGATCGTGTGCTGTCATGAGGAAGATGCAGCGGAGCACAAAGTTTCAGAGTTGTCTCTGGGTTTCAGCCCTGGTTCCACCACTGAGGACTTGTGTGGCTTTGGACAAGGAATGAAATGAACTCCTGATTGCTTTTGTTTCTTCAATGTGAGGCAGGGCATATTACTAGGATTAGTGTTAAGACTTAAATGATAGATAACAACACTCCCAAGTAGTGAAAATTTTAGTACGTTTTTTCCCATTTTAGTTTGGATTAATTTTTCTTTACATTAAGAACTGATGTTTGTTTACATTAAGAACTGATTATACCGAAAGACCAAGGATTGTAATGTTTTAAAGTAGAATTTCTTTTTCACAGTTGAAAAGGAAGCTTAACATTTTCAGTTGCTTTTACAGTCCTTTTAATTTTCTTTTTTTCTAAATAGATGTCCTGTTAAGAGTCAGTGTGTAACTGTTGAATGAATGAATGGTTGTTTCAACCAAATTTAAGATGTATAAACTGCTTAGAAAATGAAATAAGGCATAAGTTTATAGGGAATGGTATTTTTCCAGGGAATATTGATCCCGATAAGTCATTGCCCTGTGTACCTAATTTGTACTGGTTTATGGCGTTCAGAATGTTAAATGTAATTTATTTCTCTAATGACTGAATAGTTTCTTTTATGACTAGAATCAGCAGCCAAGAAACCTAAATGGGATGACTTCAAAAAGAAGAAGAAAGAACTAAAGCAAAGCAGGCAACTCAGTGACAAAACCAACTATGACATTGTTGTTCGGGCAAAGCAGATTTGGGAGACATTAAGAAGGTAATGCTACGTAATTACATCTTTTTTTTTTTTTTAAAGATTTTATTTATTCATAGAGAGAGAGAGAGGCAGAGGCAGAGACACAGGCAGAGGGAGAAACAGGCTCCATGCAGGGAGCCCAATGCGGGACTCGATCCCGGTTCTCCAGGATCACACCCTGGGCTAAAGGCGGCACTAAACCACTGTGCCACCCAGGCTGCCATGTAATTGCATCTTGATCAGTCCTTTGTGAGGGTGGGGGAGCACCAGTGAACCCCGTAAATAGTGAATAGTAAATAGTGAATTGTTCTTTGCTAACCTGCACAGTACTTGGGTTATCCAGGGAGCACTCAGCACTCCACTAGATGCATCAGTATTGGATATCTGCCCACGGCAGAAGTGTGCAGAATCATGAGGATGGTGTCAGATATATTTATGAAAATGCATGAGAATCAAAATGGATTGGAAATTCTTCCTGACAGAGTTCTGAGAAAATGAAGGACAATTTCTGATTGGCTCGGTTTTGAGATACTTAAGTGTTTGGTCTCTTGGATTTATTTTACTATTTTCTTTACTTTTGAGGTTCCGGCTATGAAGATTTAAATTGATGCATAAAATTACACCTTGTGAGATGAGTTCTTGTCTTTGAGAAAATTACTTTTCTCTGGCTGCTCTGGAATAGTAATTTTAATGTCAGAGGTTTGCTGCCTCCAAAGAGAAAAATCACACCTAACTGGGTGAATGTACCCTGGTAGGGTTTTTTAGCTTCTTGTGTTTAATGTAATGTCTTTACTTAAGCTGTGTTTCTTCTTTATTCTCATTTATAGAAAAGACTGTGACAAAGAAAAGAGAGTGAAGCTGATGAGTGATTTACAGAAGCTGATTCAGGGGAAGATTAAAACTGTAAGTAGGGCAGGCTCATAGTTAACGTATAACTTGAAATTGGCTCACTCTCAGTAAAGGCTAGGTGACTATTCATGATCAGTGAAATTGTTGTTTTAAAAGCATTTGGCCAAAAATTTCAAGTTTTTACAGTACTGACTAAAAAAAAAATTAATAGAGGGGGGCCTTACTACTGGGAAATTGCTACAGTATCAAGTATTTGGCTGTGTCATTTTTAAAAATTTAAATCCGTGTTCTTTAAAATTGCTTTGAACTCCATATGCTTCTGTATGTTCTAAATTGCTGACTTTTGAATATATGACATAAACAGATGATTATTCCTTCTTTTCTTCCTTGCTTTTATAAACATCATATGGAGATCTTTAAAATATGATAGGTTTGGGAGTTACTAAACAAATTTTTAATGTTGCTGTTTAATTGTATTTTATAATAAACTTCTGTTGACTCTTGTGTATTTGGATAAATACTTAGTTAACTATTGACTTGTCAGACAACAGACTTAGTGACTTTGGGAACCCGGGGCGGGGGGGGGGATGATCTTGCCAAACCATATACATAGGTCTAATTAGATGCTATTTTGCATTTTGAAGTAATGTCTTGAAATAAGCAAGTTCCCAGCAGCTGCTTCCTTATTTATCCAGGAAGAAAGGTCTTTTTAGTATAGACCTCCTCCTCAGCTCCAGCAGTAGTCTGTTACCCTTGATTTATAAGTATTTTACCCTCCAGATCCTTCCCCAGCTACTGTAGTTTGATACTGCATGCCCTTAGGTGCTAATGTGGCATTCATATCCTTAACTCTGCTGCTTAAAATGCATGTGCCTTTGGACAGTAATAATCGGTATTGATGACTGAGAAACCATGGCATACTTTGTCTCCTTTAACTTAATGTCTTCGTCCCTGATGGACATTTACTACATCTGGAACTCAGAGAAGTTAAGTTTTATTCCCAGAGTCAGAGGATAGCATGTTCCTTAACTTCTCATAAACTTGGTTTTCTCATCTGCAAAGTAGATATAGCAGCACAGGTTGCTTTGAGGTTTAAATGAGAAATATGTATTGAAGCATCGATCCTGGTTATATAGTAAGTAATATATGCACAAAACAACCTTCTTTTTAAAAATCTTGCTTTTAGTTTTATCAAAAATATCTCTACAAACTCCCCTAAGAAAATTCTTCTGGGGATGCCTGGGTGACTCAGTGGCTTAGCACCTGCCTTCAGCCCAGGGCGTGATCCTGGAGTCCTGGGATTGAGTCCCACATCAGGCTTCCTGCATAGAGCCTGACTTCTCCCTCTGCCTGTGTCTCTGCCTCTCTCTCTCTCTCTCCTCTCTCTCTCTCTCTGTCTTTCATGAATAAATAAATAAAATCTTTAAAAAAATTTATTCTGAAATTCATGACTTTGATGGAAGTCTGCCTTCATCTTCTGACTTGTTGGAATTAAAAAATTTTAAAGACCGAATGAGCAGCAAATAATAAGCACTATTAAAGTAGACTGGTAATGTAAAGCATAATTTTTCATGACTGATTATTTGTGGTTATTGCTATAGAAAATTGATCCACAAGTCCTGCAGTGAAGATCTGATTTATACAGTAGTTCAGGGATATTTATCCAATAGTTGAAATACAGCAAATTTTGTAGGAATAAGACAGATATATATGTTCGGGGATTTTTTAAACTTTTTTTTTTTTTTAATTTTTATTTATTTATGATAGTCACAGAGAGAGAGAGAGGCAGAGACACAGGCAGAGGGAGAAGCAGGCTCCATGCACCGGAAGCCCGATGTGGGATTCGATCCCGGGTCTCCAGGATCGCGCCCTGGGCCAAAGGCAGGCGCCAAACCGCTGCGCCACCCAGGGATCCCGGTTCGGGGATTTTTTAAAAAAGATTTTATGTGTTTATTCATGAGAGACACAGAGGAAGAGGCATAGGCAGAGGGAGAAGCAGGCTCCCTGTGGGGAGCCTGATGCAGGACTGGATCCCCAGACCTGAGACCACGCTCTGAGCCGAGGGCAGACAACTGGCGTCACTATGTGTTCAGGGATTATAATGAAAATGTGAGAAATGGAAGGATTAGCTTACAATTGCCAAAGTGTATATAGATAAATTTACTAATAGAAGGCTTTTAGGTCTGTCTTCTATCTATATCTTTGGTTGCCAAGGCCAAACATTCTAAGTTGCTTATATGAGAAAAAAAAAATCACAGAGTAATAAAATTTTGAATTAGAAAGTTTCCCTTAGGAAAAGTAGCTTTCAGAGAAATGAGAAACACTGTGCGTCTAATCATTAGACAAGTTTGGTTTGGTTTGAATTATGATAGGAATCGTGTGTAACGTTTAAACCTCTCCCTGTGTCTCTGCATTGGTAGGCAGCAAGACCAAAGAATCTCATTTTGTACAATTAAAACAAGTATCTCTTCTTCCAAGTAACCTAGGCTGATTTTATTCATGAAGACCCTATGTTTTTCTAGCAAAGAATTCTAAAAGACATGCAATAAAACATGAATACCGTGATAGAAACCTAAATCTTCAGAGAGTATTCGTCTAAAGGCCTAAACTGGTCTTTATTGCAGATCGCATTTGCACATGATTCAACTCGGGTGATCCAGTGTTATATTCAGTATGGTAATGAAGAACAGCGAGAACAGGCTTTTGAAGAATTGCGAGGTATTTCTTAAATGTTAAAGATTAATTGTGATTATTTATAATAAGTCACTCTTTTTTCTCTTGAAATACCCAAGGCTGCCCTGGAAGATAATTCTTGTTGAGGGAAAGCATTATGTTCTCTACGGGACTTTTTTTGTTTTTATTTGCTCTTTGCACATGATAAGGAAGGGAGTTGTGTTCCCACGATTGTGCATAAAATTCTGCAGTTGTTTCTGGAGGACTGAAATGAGCTTATCAAGTGACTGTAATGTATTTTTTTCAGATGATTTCGTCCAATTAAGTAAAGCTAAATATTCCAGAAATATTGTTAAGAAATTCCTCATGTATGGGTGAGTTTTATTTTATTTATAAACTATATAAATAATATATTATTAGTTTTTTAAAGGTGTGGATACCGTTAGTGCACTTTGGGATCATATTAATTGCCCCAGGCAAATGCTTGTCATGTTGCTGGGGAGCGTGGTCTTAAAAGCAGTTCTTGAAGTAATGTAAATTATGGCATTGCCTTCACCACTCTCCTGGGTATACTTTGAAGCCCTGGAAGAAAAGATTACAGGATTTAGAAGGTGGAAGGCTTGGAGGGGGAAGTTGAGGAGTGTTTGCAAGGTTTGGTAGGTTAGGAAATGTCGGGATAGGAGGATTTCCTAAATTAGCTAGAATTGCTACCTGTTGCAATTTCTTTTTTTGAATGTAAGGTGCCAAAATGTGCTAATGAATAGTAGAAAAGTTTGTTTGACAAAATTTCCAAGTATTTCTGGCTATAGTTGTGAGCTGCTAATGTTAGGATGAACGTAAATACTTGTTATTAAGCTCTGTTTGAATACAGAATCCTAGGTATGTTGTATTCATGTATCCCTGCATCTTCGACTTTTACTTTCTCATTTTAATGTGGGGAAGGGACACCAGGGACCTGCTCTGCGCTGGTTAGTTTGCTCTGCATCTTGGGTCACTTGGTCCTCACCTCAACCTGCATTCTTTCTGTTCTGTGACCAAAGAAGCTGAATCACAGAGAATTCCAGTAACTTGCTCCAGATCTCTCAGCTGCTAAGCAAGAGTTAGCTCTCAGATGTCAGTAGCAGGCCAGCTGCTGAGGGAAGCTGGGAAGCTGGAGGTGGGAAAACGGTGCATTTAGCTGTGCTTCTCATAAGCGTTTCTGTGGGCCTGACCACCTGGCATGTTGATGGGTTGACTTCAGGGAAAGTTGTGTTTTGTTGCCACCCAACTTTCTTCTCCTGTCACTGTTCTTTTCCCACCATCACACTGGGTATAGGAGTAAGCCACAGATTGCAGAGATAATGAGAAGTTTTAAGGGCCATGTGAGGAAGATGCTCCGGCATGCAGAAGCATCCGCCATCGTGGAGTATGCCTATAATGACAAAGCCATCTTGGAGCAGAGGAACATGCTGACAGAGGAGCTCTATGGGAACACATTTCAGCTTTACAAGGTGACATCACAGGACGTCCTGCAAGCGTTTTTCCTTTCCCTGTGTGCTGTTTCTGACCTTCCATTGCCCTGTTCTCAGGATATATTTTTGCTTTGTCTGGTCCATTAAGAGACTATCTCCTACCCTTTTTTCTCTTAGATTATTTCGTCTCAGGTGTGATGAGCAAATGATCAGACTTAGATTTCTTTCTCCCAGAGCAGTATCTCTAAATCCCCTTTAAGTTAAACTACCTTGAGCAGCCCAGGTGGCTTAGCGGTTTAGCGCCGCCTTCAGCCCAGGGTGTGATCCTGGAGACCCGGGATTGAGTCCCATGTCGGGCTCTCTGCATGGAGCCTGCTTCTCCCTCTGTCTGTGTCTCTGCCTCCCCCACCCTTCTGTCTCTGTCTCATGAATAAATATATCTTTAAAAAAAATTTTAAACTATCTTGTTACTCCCTCCCAAGTGTTCTGTGTAATGCTTCCTATCCGTTTCTGGTAGACTGAATAGATGACTCTTAATAGTTAGCAAAGCTTTATACCCACCCCCTAGCCAGCTCTGGCTGAAGTGCCTCGGGCTCCCCACTGCTGCCTTCTGTGTGTCTTCGGGGTGTGGACTGTCCTTCTCTAGGTTGTGTCCAGGGAGGAAAGGGAGTAGAGACAACCAGCCTTGGATACAGAACAGGGATTGAATCAGAAAAAGCCCAGTAAGGGGACTAGGATTATTAAAGGGTCTGTTTCAGATCTTGGGACACATATGACACATTCTGTCTCCAGGGATATGGATTCTTTTTCCAGCTTGCTTCCCCTAGTCAGTTTCAGCTCCTGGGTTGAACTTAGTGCTTGTTTTCTTTTGTAACAGTCACTATAAGAATATCTACCTAATTTGAAAACGCATGGTGGCAAGAATTTGTGAGCCGACTACTTCATTTTAGGATTAGGCATGTACTAGGTGCCTGCTAACTGATTGAGTTGGTCAGTTGTTTTGTATTTTGTGTGTTTTTTTAATTTTTATTTTTTTTTTTAAAGATTTTATTTATTCATGAGAGACAGAGAGAGGCAGAGGGAAGCAGGCTTCCTGCGGGTAGCCTGATGCTGGACTTGATCCCGGAACCCCGGGATCATACTCTGAGCCGAAAGCAGATGCTCAACCACTGAGCCACCCAGACATCCCCGTTTGGGTACTTTAAATACACTGGTGAGCGTACAGAGTGTGAATCCGATGAAGTTACTCCATGAGTGTGTCTGCAGAGGAGTTACATTATAGAATTATGGGAAATCTGAAATTTATGTCAAGTTTATTTAAAATAATTATAATTGATTTTCTTTTGAAGTTGAAGAAACTTGATTAAATTTAGAGGGGTTTGATATTTCTCGTTGCAGTCTGCAGATCACCCAACCCTGGACAAAGTATTAGAGGCACAGCCGGAAAAACTAGACCTTATCATGGATGAAATGAAGCAGATTCTAACTCCAATGGCCCAAAAGTAAGAAAGCTGTTTTTGTCTTTTCTTAGTATTTGAAGGAAGAAAATGTTTATAATCCTTGCATAGAAAAGGTAGATATTTTATAATAGAAGTTTCTATTTGGGAAACTATTTCATTGTAAAACTTCAATGCTCAGGTATGTGGCTTTCTTAGCATTTGTACTGTAGCAGAGTGGTTAAGGCATAGCCTTTGGAACCCTCACTGCCCAGGTGTGAATCCTGGTGCCCCCCTCAGTTACTAACTATGTGACATTGGGCAACTTAACTTCTGTGTGCCTCAGTTTCCACATCTATAAGATTGGGATAATATTAGTACATATTCCATGGAGGTTTATGAACATTAAATGGATTAATATTTCCAGAACGCTCAGAAACAGTCCTGTGCCCATAAAGGCAACCTGTGTTTGCTAGCCACTCAGATACTCCCTGTCACCTTCACATCTTTGGTGCCTTGAGATTCTGCCTCCATTCTACATCTTCATTCAGCAAGTGTCACACTATGAAGCTTAGATCGATAAGGTGTTGTTGCAGTTGCTGATGCTATTTCGTTCTATTCATGTTTTAATTGTGCTAAAATTATTTTATCAAACTAAGCATTGTGAAGGGTGCTTGACAGAAGGAATATAGCCATAAAAA
The DNA here is from genome assembly GCF_905146905.1 of Nyctereutes procyonoides. Classification (NCBI taxonomy): domain Eukaryota; kingdom Metazoa; phylum Chordata; class Mammalia; order Carnivora; family Canidae; genus Nyctereutes; species Nyctereutes procyonoides. Next base: position 57,902,257 of record NW_026575146.1, on the reverse strand, counting down.
AAAAAGTGCCCATATGGATTTCTAATCAATTACGTGTCCATTATTGGGTGAAAGCATAGATATCTTTACTGAGGATGGTAGAGTGTCTTTGGATGATGATAAATCTTGGCTGATTACATACTAGAAATTTATATTCTGGTTTTGACTGTAGAGGCTACTAAAAGATTTTTATATTCTGAAAGTTTGATTTTTTCCTTAATTCTTAGTCCATTACTGAAAGATATATTCTGTCTGTGGCAGATTACATTTGCTGAAACCATCTCATTTGGTCTGATTATGTTAGGACAATTGAAGCCACCTCTGTCTCTTTTACCGTAGTGCCAGATCTGACATAGTCACTTTTCCTTTTCTCTCTTTTCAGGGAGGCTGTGATTAAGCACTCATTGGTGCACAAAGTATTCTTGGACTTTTTTACCTATGCACCACCAAAGCTAAGATCAGTAAGTTCTTACTTTTAGTTTTTAAACCAAGCATAGAGGAAGAGCCATTTTAAAATATGAAGTGCTGCTTTGATGTAGATTGTCTTTTGGAAATTTTAAAGAGGGCTTCCTTCTTTCTTGCCTTCTGTTTTGTTTATTGTTTGTTTCTCTCTCTCTCTTTCTTTCGTTCATTAGAGGGAGACAGGCAGAGGCAGAAGGAGAGAGAAAACCTTTCGCAAGCTCCAGGCTAGCATGGAGCTCAATGCGGGGCTTGATCTCAGCACTCTGAGATCATGACCTGAGCCAATATCAAGAGTTAGACATTTAGCTGACTGAGCCATCTAGAGGCCCTGTTTCCTTATTTAGAGAAGATAGGGCACTAATGGTCCTTTAAACAAGTCTACTAATACCATTTAAATATTTTCCAGAAGACAGTGGAATTGACCAAAGTTTTATCAATCTCTGGATTTTTATATTTTAATTATAAGCCAGAAACTATCCTCCAGCTAATCATATTGAAAATTAACTCACAAATAAACATCCAGCATTCAGGTAGTTTGAAATTCACCTGTGCTGATACAAAAATCATGTCAACGTTAAAAGGTTTGGGGAGGACACTTACGTAAAAACTAAATGGACTGTGAAAAACTGGACCTTATATGCTAGAAGGATAAGGGACAGAGAGTGAAGGTAATTTGTACTGCTCTTCATGTCAGTGATAGGAATACAAAGAAAATTCATCACTTAGTCCCCTGAACTTTGCTTGCCTCATCAAACTGAAATCATTGCCCCTTTGTCCTCATTTCAATAGTAAGTGATAACTGAAATAATGACCCTGACTTCTTTTTAACAAATATGCCAGATTAAACATTCATAGGAATTTTGACCCTCCCAAATTGACATAGGGAAAAGACTTTTCCAAGAGTCGCTGCTCACTTAAGCTTGTAGCTCAGTGAATAGAGCAGCTGCTGCTTCTCTTTTGGGGATTTCTCTCTCTTTTCTGCAGAGCACACTTTCTGACACATCTGTATTTATTAAGGCTGGACTATATTTTGAGAAGTGAGAATATGAGCACTTGGATGTATTCAGTGGTAGAAAATATTTTTTTAGTGTTGAATGTATTAATAACAAAAAGATCGTTGGGAACTTAGTGTGAATATACAGTAATGAGACCAATCTTTCCTGGGCCTGGGGGCATTGACTCCAATGGGATATCTTTGAATAGATTCGTAAGTTTAGATATGTAAGCTGAGACCTGTGTTTTTGAGACCCATCCTGAGAAAAGATTACAAAATAGTTACGGGTGAAATCGCTTGTTCCTTACTGATGAAAATAGGCACCCACCTTTCTCTTTCATGGTTGGAGACTTTATTTATTTTGATAAAATTTTTAAATTGGAAATGAACCAAAATGGGGCCCTGCAGCTTTTAGATGTCAGAACTCATTTACATCTATAGGCTAGACTTCCCAAATATAATTAAAGAAATTATGTATTGACAATGAAGAAGAAAGTTTATAAACAAGCTAAACTACCTTGTAAGAAATTAGTGACTGAGTTTTTATGAAAGGGCCCATTGATAAATGAAGACCTAGTTTAATGGATTAGTTTTTCTTAGGGAAATGTTACTTAAGTGCTTTTATGGTGAATTATTAAAATGATTTCTAGAAGTAATCCAGTGATAAGCTGAAATAGAGAAACTTTTCCAGGGAAATTAGTGTTTGGTTCTCTGCTCATTATATACACGACTCAGGGAAGAACATTTTATTTTTTTTGGCTTTACTGTTAAAAATTCCCTTCTTGGGATGCCTGGGTGGCTCAGTGGTTGAGCGTCTGCCTTTAGCTCAGATTGTGATCCTAGATCCTGGGATCCAGTTCCACATCAGGCTCCGCAGGGGGAGACTGCTCCACCCTCCACCCATGTCTCTGCCTCTCTCATGTGTCTCTCATGAATAAATAATCTAAAGAAACAGACCAAAAAAAATCCCCAAAATCCCTTCTTATGATAGTCACTTGCTAGGTTTCTTTTTCTTGAAGTCTTTTAGACTCTACTACGCATACATGTATATTTTTGAATATATATTGGTAAAACTCCTCAGGTATTTTAATAGAATTGCTACCACTTGTTGCTATTGATGGGGAAAATATGTTTTTAAAAAAGTTATCTCTGCATGCTTCTCTACAAAATGAAAAGTTAAATTGTTTACTATCTATACTCTCTTTCATTCTCTGTGCATCAGTGCTCTTCAGTAGACAGATTTTAAAAAGGCAGGAAGAAAGAATAAAATAAAGCTCTGGTGTTACTTATTCCTGCAGGAAATGATTGAAGCCATCCGTGAAGCAGTGATATACCTGGCGCACACACATGATGGCGCCAGAGTGGCCATGCACTGCCTGTGGCATGGCACGCCTAAGGTAAATGTGTTCCTTAGGGCTTGAATTACCTTCCCTTAGACTTGCCCTCTCCTGTGGTCTTTGCCCTCATGTGTATAAACAATGTTATCTTTGCCAAGTTGCACCTAAGGGCCTCACAGGAATTGGATTTTTCTCAGGGCCTAGTGTTTCTTCGTTGGAGTTTTTATTAAAGTATAAAAAAGCTTGAGTTGTCTTCATTTGAAAAGGGACCTGTCAAGCAAGTCAGCACAATATTTATGTGAGGCTTATACTACACAGAAGTTTTGGCATCTGTTTGCTCATGTGGGTTTTAAGCACTTTGAAGGAAAAGTTAAAAATTCTTGTTAAATACAGAAGTTTCACAGACATGATCCTCATTTCCTTGATCAGTATAGTTTTGCCTTTAAAAGAGTTGTACTTTGCCCACTTTTTAAATTAATACAAATTTAATTTCTGTTCAGCAAATAAGTTTTGGATACCGTCTGTATGCTGCACACTCCAGCATTTCAGGATAGTTCAGACCCTGAAAAAGCTATTTCCATTCTTACTGCAAAAGAAGGTGGTTTCACTAGGTTTGTCTTATAATTTTATGGTTCCATATTGATATTTCAGTGCATTGTCACCAACAGGTCTCAGGTTGTAATAGCTCTGAAAGTACTTAAAAATACATTGCTGGCTCATAACTATTTTCACTAGTGAAGAGTATGCCAAGCTGGTAGAAATTTAGTATTACAGAAAATTGAGTATATAATTTTTAAGCTATAACTAAAAGTTAATTTTTCTTTTTTAAGGACAGGAAAGTGATTGTGAAAACGATGAAGACTTACATTGAAAAGGTGGCAAATGTAAGTATAATAAAACCACAATTTGGTATCTTCTTGTTTGGTTTTGGCTTTTCTTTTAGTTGTTTTTAATAATAAAATGTAACCATGTCTATTAGAGAAAATTTGAAAACTTTAGAAAATTGCCAAGAAGAAAATCGTTCATTGTTTTATTAGTCTTTTTCTATGCATATGTCTGTATTTTTTGATATTAAATTTACACTAAATGAGATTTCTCTTTTAAAAAAAAAAAAGATTTTATTTATTTAATTCGTTGATGACACAGAGCAAAAGAGAGAGAGAGAGAGAGAGAGAGAGGCAGAGACACACAGGCAGAGGGAGAAGCAGGCTCCATGCAGGGAGGATCCCAGGATCAGGCCCTGGGCTGAAGGTGGTGCTAAACCTCTGAGCCACCTGGGCTACCCAGATTTCTCCTTTTTTATTTAACATTCTACTGTGACAGTTTTCCATTTTTATTAGATATTTTTTGAAGACCTGATACTTACTTCTTTAAAGAATCTGTCCAATTATGTTATTAAACATGGAAATTACTGCCTGAAATAAAATTGTAAAGTCAGTAGAGAAAGTTCTAGTTGTTAAGCTTTATAGTTCTTTGGAATCCTTTGGAGATGCTGTAATAGCTCTCCTGATGAAATTATAGAGGATATGAGATTTTTCTGAGGGATTAATTACCTCAAACAAAAAAAGGCTTTTTTGTGTATTTAAATACTAAATAGTTCTTCTGTAGTGTTCTGTAGTAGTAGTATTTCTGGAATATAGTAGTAAACATTTCTGGAATATAGTATTAGTAGTATACTAATATTCTGGAAGTATTCTGTAGTATTTCTGGAATATAGTAGTAAACATTTTTTCATTTTTGAGTTACTTTATATATTTAAGTTTCTCATTTACTGGTCAACTAAAATGTGTAATGGGGCTCCTGGGTGGGGTAGTGGCTGAGCATCTGCCTTTGGTTTGGGTCGTGATCCTGGGGTCCTGGGATCAAGTCCCGCATCGGGCTCCCCACAAGGAGCCTGCTTCTCCCCCTGCCTATGTCTCTGTCTCTGTGTCTGTCATGAATAAATAAATAAATAAAATCTTAAAAAAAAAAAATAGATGATAACATCTATTTTCTGTGAAAACTCCAATGAGAACTACTAGCATCTGATGAATACTTGAAATATAATTTCAAACACAGATAATTATTGGTGCTGCGTGACCGTATACATACCTGTTGTCTTTCTTTGGGCTGGCAACTAGGGAAAGTGCCATGTGAAAGGCAGCTCACTTTCCTGTAACAAAATGAAAGAAGAGATTGTCTAGTGAGTTGTTTCCAGAGTATGACAAGGTTTCATTATTTATTAATTTCAAGGGTTCCTTCTAAGGAGGGGAGATAATAAGGCATGGATTTGATTTGTGGTTATTTAGAATTGTTCAAATTTCCAAATATTGTAGAGTCTTGACATACTCCTATTTCAATCCTCTTAAATTATTAAAGACTAATATATGGTCTGTATCTTGAGAAGACCTTATTTTGTGGAATTGGTGGTTGTGGTACTCCAAATTTCAGTTACATCAGGGTGGTTGATAGTGTCGTTCATTTCATCGGTGTTTTTACTGATTTATTTATCATTGGCTAGTTCTGTCAGTTGCTGAAAAGTGTATTAAAAGCTCCAACTAAAACTGTAGAATTGTCTTTTTCTCACTTCAATTCTGTTCCAGTGTCACCCAGAAATATTTTGTATTTGGGCAGAAACATGTAAAAAATCAGAGACCAGTGGTTGTGTTCTATATGCACATTGTTCTCTATTTGGTTTCCTTCACCGAGTTCACCTTAGGGGTCATTTTATTTCAATATATATATACATTTTATCTCATTCCTTTTAATGATTAGATAATATTTCATCATGTGATGTACATAACTCACTTAACCAGTCCCTGCTGTTGGTCCCTACTGTAGTTTCTAGTTTTTTAAGTAATCCTCAAGCACATATGCTTTGTGCATTTGTGGAAGCACACCTCTAAGCTGAATCCTTAGAAATGGAATTATTAAATCAGAAAATACATGTCTTTTAAATTTTTATAAATGTCAGTTGCTCAAGGAAATTCAACCACTGTATGTTCTCACCAATGACAAAAGAAGTGTGCCTGCTTTTTCCCAAGCGTTTGCCTAATTAGCATACTAGCAGGGGTTTTCACTTTTGCCTAGGTGATAAATGGAAAATAGTATTTCATTGTTTTAATTGTTGTCCTTAATTAATGAGTATTATTTTATATGCTTAAAGCCACCTGTCCTTTTTTTTTTTTTTTTTCTATGAAGTGACTTCGTGTTCTTTGCCCATTTTTAGGAGAGGGTTGTTATTCGTGTGGTAAAGATATTAGACCTTTGTTATTTTTCTCTGTTTATTTCCAACTGAAACATTATTACCTGCCATGTTCTTTAGACCTGGCTCTGAATAAGTGTTACCAGAAGTCAGATACCCTCTCAAAGTAAGAAAAGAAAAAAGATTGCTATCATTATGTAGGAGACAAAAAGAATATGCCATAAGCTCTGAGAACACTTTGCCTCTTCTTTCATAAAATATAAGTTCTTAAACTTCAGAACAATGTCAGTATCACAGAAGTAATCCTGTTATTTCAAGAGGTGACCATTGTGAAAATCCGTGTCTGTTTTTTGATCTTGTGCTATTATACTTTCTAAAAGCAGTTACTTTTCTCTTATTCTCATAGTATCTAAGTATATTCTTTTAGTTTATTTTTTTAGTATTCCTATTCTAATTTTAGGATTATTTCAAAGAAATTAGACAATATACAAAACAAAATGAAAAATCATATATAATCTTTTAACCCAGAGGTGACAATTATATTAGTGTTTTTCCTCCCATGATTTTCTTTGTATGCATATTATGTATATTTTGTATCATGTATGTGATTATATCTGAGTATATATACTTTATTTTTCATGATTGGGGTTCTGCATGTATATACTCCTACATTCTTGAGCTTTTTTTTCCATTTTCACCTAAAATTTTGTTTGATTTTCTATTTAATTTTTTTTTGTTTGTGTTAAGATTATTTATTCATGAGAAACACAGAGAAGAGAGGTAGAGACATAGGCAGAGGGAGAGGCAGGCTCCCTGTGGGGAGCCCAATGCAGGACTTGATCCCAGGACCCCGGGATCACGACCTGAGCCAAAGGCAGATGCTCAACCCCTGAGCCATCCAAGTGCCCCTAGTTTAATTTTCTTAGTTATATATTAACAGGGTACCATTTTTGAGAGGTGTTATATCCTGGTTAAAAAAAAAAAAATGAGTCTCAACTATTTGATATTGGAGAATGTGCTTTTGTTTTTCTTTTCTTTTTTTTTTTTTTTTTAAATCAATCTGGAATATAATTAACTAAATCCTGATAAGAGGAAGTTCCTTTGAATGGCTTTTATCTGTCTTTGTATTATGTTGGACAGGTGTCAGGTTTATAGCCTTTATAAAGTGCCTCCTTGGGTGGAATAAAAGGGATACATTTTTCTAACTTTTCCTGGCTTCCATTTCAGGGTCAGTACTCCCATTTGGTCTTACTGGCGGCCTTTGATTGTATCGATGATACTAAGCTTGTGAAGCAGATAATCATATCAGTAAGTAATTCTGATGCTCTTGAATATAGATTAAATTGATCTATCTCATTTGCATCTATGTCCATTTGATTTCACACCTGTATGTGTAAAGACGTCGAAGTATGCTTTCTGCCCATATTTTTTTTTGTTGTTGTTTTTGTTTTTTTGTTTTTTTTTAGTTGTCTCAATTCTATCTTGGAGCATTTGCTTTTTTTCTGTATAAACCACAATCTTGTAACTTGCTATTAATAATATTTTAAATTTTCAGAAGATTGATTACAAGGGATAACCTAAAGGTTTTTATATATTTCTTTCTTTTAAAGATTTTCTTTATGAAAGAGAGAGGGGGAATGAATGAGTGGGGGAGGGGCAAAGGGAGAGGAAGAAGTAGACTCCCTGCCAAGCAAGGAGCCAAATGTGGGACTTGATCCTTGGACTTCAAGATCATGATCTGAGCCGAAGGCAGATGCTTAACCAGGTGCCCCATAACATGGCTTTTAGATCACATGATGTACTAAATGAAAAATGAGAAGTGCAGTGTTCAGGTGTTATCAGAAATTTATTGTCATAGTAATTCTTCAGTTCCTCAGGAATTAACAGACAAAAGATGTCCTTTCTCCTCTTCTCCCTTTGGAGAAATTACCTTTGCACACAGTTCCTCAGTTTATCAGTGCATCTGTGCTGGATTGAGCTGGAGAAGAAAAACTGTGTTGCTCCTTAGAGCTTTCATGAAAGCTTTTTCAGAATCCTATTAAAAATTCTTTCTAAAATTTACAGACTAGCTTCCTTTTTTTCATTTCAGCAGTTCCTTCTAGCGTGGTACAATGACCACAGGCTGGTAATAATTAAATGCAGTTCATTTAACCCCAAGTTTGCCCTCAGAAAAATTGTTATCTTTTTGGTAAAAGCATTTCAAAGTAAAAACTGCATTTTTCAATACTTGTCTCTTTTCTGACTTTCTTCCCTTCCTATCTCTGTAGTGTGCCAGTGGCGTGGACTGTGTGATAGGGGTTGCCGGGGTAAGGATAAGCAGTTGCAACATTGGTGACAGTGACCAAAGTTAGGAAACTTTTAGAAACCGTATGATCTGTATAGACATAGATTATCCATCTAGACATTACACAGACCTTTGTTTGATATGCATAGATAGGGCCCTTAGGGAAATCTCTGTCACAAAAGCTACTTTCCACCATCAGCGGGGAGAAGCCTTATGGATGTTCAGAGAGACTTTACCTGTCTGCATGTGGTGGTGCTGTGGCCTCTCTCTGCAGCCTCTCGGGAATAGCAGAGCTGGTGTAGAGGGAAAATGGGCCAGCTAGTGCAGGATCTGGTGCCAGCTGTAGGTCCCAGTGTGTGTGAATTTCTCATGCCCTTGCTGTCATGTTCCGACTTTCCTCTTGACTGTTTTAAGATTGTGATGACTTTCTTTGGGATGGGATTGTGGGAAGAAACAAGTTGGCAAGACTTTTCATGTCACAAACTGAGTATTTTGGCATGTTCCTTGTGACTTTATTACCCCTTTGACTCCAATCAATAATGATTGTTTTTCATTCTGGTGACAGAGATGTGAGGCCATAAATTGGCAAAATGAATAAAGTTGTTTCACAAAAATGGAAACAGGCTGGGCTATTGAAAGTTTGCTTTTGTTTAATATTTTCACGACAATTAAAATTTGCATAAGTGTTCCAAATGGATTTCAAGAGAAACCAGACTTCCTTTAGGATTTGCCACAATTGTCTGCTAGATTAATTTTTTCCAAACATGCATCCCACTTAAAGTTGGCATTGAAACAGCTTTAATTCCTTATGCTTACTGATTTACTTCCCACAACTACTTGGGCTACATTCCTGATGACTTTCTCATACTTAAGGCAGCTTTCCCTGAGAATGGCCTGATGTGCTGAACTCTCACTTCTAACAGACAAAAATGCTCAACAGGTTCTCTGTATCATTAAACTATAGAACTAGTGATAAAATTCAGGAATGCTAACTGCTCCTGCAGTTTTTTCCACCACCACAAAACCTGTTCCAGTATTCAGTGCTTTTTAAAAATACCCAAGGAAGCATAGTATTGCTAGTAAGCATTCTGTTCAGGGTAACCAGACTTCTTGAAACGTCAGGTCAAAATTACAGCCTGATCAGCTAAGTCTTCATCATTCCCCGCCCACTTTACTTTTCCAGAATAAACATGCTTATAAAACTTGATCCGTTTACCCCTGGAATTATTGTTAGGATAACAGCTGCTTTGACAGCAGTGTTCCTCTGAAGAGGAGAGAAGTACCCTGAACACTTGCTGTCTGAAAGTGATTAAGTATTGATGTTTACTTTAAAATATGTTCTCTGTTAAATATACAGAAAGGTCCTAAGAATAATACAGCAAACACTCAGCCTCCCACCATCTGACAAAGAAGTAAAACTTGACAGAGACACTTGGAGTTCAGCCCTTTTGTGAACCTGTCCCTGATTGCATATCTCACTCTCATGGTGATGAATTCTGTATTTATTGTTTGTGTGCATTTTCTTACCCTTTCACTATATATAGATGAATATGATACTGTTTTGCATGTTTACAAATTCTATAGAAGTGATATCTTCTATCTTTTTTCTATGACTTGCATTTTTCTTTTGGTGTTAGGTTTGTGAGGTTCATTGGGCTCAGCAAGTCTATTTTTTAATAAAAGGCCAGGTTGTAATTATTTTAGGCTTTGTGAGCATTATATGATTCTGTCGCCTATTCTTGGTTGGTTTTGTTTTTAATGACCCTTTAAAATATGAAAACCATTTTCATCTCATAGGATGTGTGAAAACAAACTGCAGGCTGGATTTGACCCATGAGCTATGGTTTGCCCACTCTGTTCTAAATCACTGATTTTCAGTGCCAAATAGTGTGGCATACTACTATGAGTATATGGTAAATCATTTTTCCTTTTTTCTGTTGGTGGAGACTTAGATTGTTTACAGTTTTTAAAAAATTGACATTTTCATTATTTTTTGCTATTCAAATTTTATGAGCATTCTTGTACGTCTTCTTGTTTTTCTAAGGCATTTACTTAGCACAATCGATGGGTTGTCAGATAGGCTGCACATACGTTTATATTATGTAGAGTCATGTGCCATATTTCTCACCCAGCCACTACAAAACCTGTTGCATTATGCAGTGCTTTTAAAAATAGCCAAGACAGCTTTCTGTTGCTAAGCATTCTGCTCAGAGTAACTGGGTTTCCTGAAACGTCAGGTTGAAATCTAGCCTAATAAAGACTCTTCCTTCTCTCTTTTAAGAATAAGTGCCAGTTCAGTCTCTAGATACTTTTCTGTGGTCTCCTAGCTAGCCCGGGTCTCCGCCATTCCTCGCAGCTCTTGTAGTTTCTCTTTGCCATCATTCATTTAGCAGTTGATCATGATGTGGCCTGGGGCTCCCAAATATAGACCCTTTCATTGATCAGGCAGGTAAAATAAGAGGTGGGCCAGGTGTGAGGGGTGGGCTGTGGGGAAAGAAGAGGCTGGAGCTACCAGTCCAAAGTGGTAGCTGCTAGCTTCTCGAATCTGAGCTCCCTAGTGATAGATTCTCTTGTTTTTGCTTTTGTTGACCTTTCATTGTGGTAAAATATACATAATATAAAATTTACCATCTTAACCTTTCCCCTTTTTTTTGCACGCTTTTTTTTTTATTGAAGTAAAGTTGGCATACAATATTTTATTAGTTCCAGGTGTACAGCCTAGTGATTGGACAATTATATACATTACTCCATGTTCACTACAATAAATGCAGTCACCATGGGTCACCATACAAGGTTATTACAATATTGTTGACTCTGTTTCCTATGCTGTACTTTACAGCCCTGTGACTTATTCTTTTTTCTAAAGTAAAACAAATGGCATAAATACAGAGAACAAACTGATAGTTGCCAGAGGGAAGGGATAGGGTGTGGTTGACATTGGTGAAGAGGACTGAGAGAGAAACTCTGAGCCATCTTAAGCATTAAGTTCAGTAGTATTAAGTGTCTGCACATTGTTGTGGAGCCATTCTCCAGAACTTTTTCATCTTGGATAACTGAAATGACACTCATTCAACTGTACCTTCCAGTTGTTCCATTATAGTCAGAGAGGTGTACCTCTGGACGAAATCATGGTAGTTTTAGAAGAATCTCTTAAGGGGCTGCAGTCCTTGCCTACTCCTCTTCCTTTTATACTTAACCATTCTTTGCCTCCCATCTGTATTTTTCATTTTTTATTACATTTCTCTTGCTTCTTTACACTAGATGTTGGGTCCCTAAGGTTAAGGCTGGTGCACATCTCTTTCTGTCCCCACACGCTGCCCCGCCGATTGATGTGCACACCGTAGGCTCTGTCCTCAGTATCTGAACTGCTTTCTGCATGTCCTCTTCCCACTGAAAGTGCCAGAAGTGCGCTCTCCCCCTGCTTCCATTGTGCACCCTTTATTCTGACCTTCACTTTTCCTTTTTAAAAGAGAGTTGTTAAAACATAAATGCCTGTGAATTTCCTAAGGGTCCAACACAAGGAGGTCAGAACTTTGCAAACCTCTTCCCAGGGAGAGGTTTAATCTTCCCATGCTCTGCGTCAGTCCACATGCCTGCTCTAGAGTGAAGCACACAAGTTAAAACAAATGGGTCTTGTGATTTTCTCTGTTAATTCTTATAAGAAGGGGTAACTACATTGAAAACCTTTAAAATTGAATCTTTGTTGTTGAGGTCCTCCCCCTCTCGAGGATGCCAAAATCATGACCCCAACAGCTTTACTTAATCTCTCCAGTTAAAGATCCTGCAAATTGAGAGGTGTGTTCTTAATATGGACATAATTACTTTATAGTTTTTCAATTTGCAGCCTGAATTTTTCTCATTTGCTCCTGGTAATGACCCGGAAATCGGGCAGGTGTATCATTTCCTTCTATAGATGAGGGAGTTGATATTCAGAGGAATGAACAGATTTGCCAAAGGCTACGTAGCTTGAACTCAAAGATCGAGTCAAGCACACAGTCAGCTGTACCATAGCTAACCCTTACCTATTTCTACATGTTACTATACTCATTACTCATTAGTGTTTTTGGGGGGATCCAGAAATTTCTCTCCTTTCTGTCTAATCCAGGTTAAAAAGAAGTGAATTAGTACTCCATAATACAGCCATGCTCATACTGCTTTATTTTCTCCAAAATGAGTGTCTTTCATGATAGAAAAGCTGAATGAGAGTGAGGTGGAGAGAATTAAATGATATCACATTTTTTTAAAGTGGGAAGGGGTAGAGGGAGGGAGAATCCTGAGCAGGCTCCACACCCTGTGCAGATCTCCATGTGGAGCCTGACATGGGGCTGGATCCTACAACCCAGAGATGATGACGTGAGCTGAAATCAAGAGTTGGATGCTTAACGAACTGAGCTACCCAGGAACCCCAAATAATATCACATTTTTAAGTAAAGATTTTTTAGTTTCTTAGGATTATTAGTTTATAAGCATTGCACCCTCTTAACCTTAAATGAGCATAAGTTTAGATTCTGAATTTTTTAATGACAAACTGAAAGGCAGGAGAAGAAGTTCAGTGAAACTGGGGACTAGTCCCAAGTAGTACTTATACTTGGATTTTGTGTGTTTTTTGGAATCCCTAGCTCCTTGTGTTGAGGTGGAACCCTTTCTGCCCAAGCCCTGTGCAGTATCTTAACCCTTCAGTGTAGCCTCTGCAGAGCAAGTTAGGTACATTGAGGAATTGCTGGCTTTCTGCTCCCCTTTACTTCTTCACATGAAGGGGAAAAAATGTTAATTAGAAATAGCCATTTATAGTTCTTTACTGCATACTCCCCTGGCACTTTGTTTTGTTGGTTTTGTTTTGTTTTGTGATGTTTTGTTTTTTTTTCCCCCCCAAGAAGGTGATTGTTGTAAAGGTACTATATCCCAAAGTGGTTTTTCTTAAGGACAGCAGAGTTGGCAGGGGGCGGGTTAAAGATCATAGAAATTGGCCTAAACTATGATTTTTACTCTCTTCTTTCAACAAAGCATATGTCTTCTTTTTTTTTTTTTAAGATTTTATAATTTTTTTTAAAGATTTCATTAATTTATTCATGAGAGACACAGAGAGGGAGAAACAGGCTCCATGCAGGGAGCCTGACATGGAATCCCAGGTCTCCAGGATCAAGCCCCAGGCTGAAGGTGGCGCTAAACTGCTGAGGCACCTGGGCTGCCTACATCTGTCTTCTTTTATGAGCTGGTTAAACCTTAAATAGGAAAAGTCATACTAAAAGTAGCCTATATTTGTGATACTAAATGCTTCATTATCAAAAGTACACATACTGAGCTCATTTTGGGACATGTTTCCCTTGAGATTGCAAAAGAACTCCCTCTGCCATTATAAAGTATGTACTTTTTTTTTTTTTTTTTTTGTCTTCCCTTTCTTACTGAAATTTTAAGTTCTTTTTCCCTGGGTGGTTGAAATTCATATTCCTGTCGGGTGGTTAGATCTTTTGCACCTCTTCTCTGAAAACTGTTTATGTTTGGGGAAATCTTCATATGTGATCTTAAATTTCTTCAAAAGAGAGAGAGTACAATGTAGTTTAGAAGCATGGAAACAGGAAGTCATGTCTTGGGTCAACCATGTCCTGGATGAGTGACCTTCACACATCTACCACAGTCACTTACCTAAAACTTGGGCTTCTAACTAGTAAAATGAAAGTAACTATAGTCCTTCTGTCATGGTGTTATGTAAAGTATTTAGGATGATGGATATACTGCTCAGTATTGGGTCTGACTTCTGGTAAGCAGTTTAACAAGTGTTAGCTGCTATTATTAATTTTAGGAAGCACAGTATACTTTTGTGCAGAAAATGAAGGGAGGTTAGGATTCTAAAAACAGAACTATTTTGTGTGGAATCTGGAGCTGCATTGCCAGCCTTGGGGTCATAAATTTTGTAGTATTGGGATCTCCTCAATGACCAACTTCATTTTTAGCTTGGCTCCTTTGCATTAACTTAATCTCATTGTAATAAGAGAATAGCAGATCCGAGTGTATGTTATCTCATGGAGAATTCTTTCCCTGAAATCAAGAGACCAAGGCTAGTCAGAGCCCTGCCACTGACATGCTGTGTCATCTGGCAAGTCTCTTGTCCCCTTCATACGTTCCTCATGTGTAAACCTGAAGAGTTGCACTGAATTCTTTCTGTGGCCTTAGCCAGTTCTGCAGAATCTGTGCTGCTCAAACATGTATGGCTTGGAATATCTATTAGGCTTCTTAAAAGAATTAGGAATGTTAGAGGGGAAAAAACAGATGATTTTTTTCTGTTGCAGATTCTCTATTAAGAATAAGGAAAATTTTTTTTAAGATTTTTTATTTATTTATTTATTTATTTATTTATTTATTTATTTATTTATTTTAATTTTTTTATTTATTTATGATAGTCACAGAGGGAGAGAGAGAGAGGCAGAGACACAGGCAGAGGGAGAAGCAGGCTCCATGCACCGGGAGCCCAACGTGGGATTCGATCCCGGGTCTCCAGGATCGCGCCCTGGGCCAAAGGCAGGCGCCAAACCGCTGCGCCACCCAGGGATCCCGATTTTTTATTTATTTATTTATTCATGAGAGAGAGAGAGAGGCAGAGACACAGGCAGATGGAGAAGCAGGCTCCATTCAGGGTGCCCGAAGCTGGACTCGATCTCAGGTCTCCAGGATCTCAACCTGGGCTGAAGGCGGCGCTAAACCACTGAGCCACTCAGGCTGCCCAAGAATAAAGAAATTTTTAAACTATGACTTTTCTGTGTGGAAACCTCAGCACATTTACGCAGGAGCTTAGTTGGGGTGGGGGATGACATTGCCTTTGTTACTTCAATTCAGACAACTAGAAAAGGAGATCATTGTTCTTGGGAAGTTGATTGGAAATGCCATAGAGTGTAATTATTTGTAACTGTTCCGTGGACTCTTTCTGCATGGATTCCCCCTATTTTTGTTTTCAATGTAAAACTTAAGCAGCCTTCATTTGCCATGAGTAAGCAACTAACTTTAAAAGCCTTTTATTCACTTGTTCAATGTAACAGAGTTCCTTTATCTCTCTTCTTGTATGTCTCAGTGGGTAAATTCTAATAGGAGTGTTCTTCATCGATGCTGATTCTACATGTACAGCAGCTGCAAATTAACTGTATCTGCTCAGTGACCCCAGCAAGCAGTGTCCCTAATGATAGTGGCCTAAGAACTATTGGTCATAGTGAATGAAGATAACTCCTTTAAAGATTTTTTAAGTCCTTGAGCTCAATCAGTATGTAAATAGCTTGCTCAGTAATACTGGTCACAGTCCAGAATCAGTTCTGTATTCTGAGTGTCAGTCTTTTGCTTTAATGACAAGATTTTAAAATTAGCTATGCATTTTCTCTTAAGTACATGGGAGAAAATAGGTAAGCATGGATTCTCCTGTACCCTTTAGATTTCAAATGTACATTTTTTTAAGGACATTGATTCATTTTTTGTTTCTATAATTTTACAGGAAATTATTAATTCCTTGCCTAACATAGTAAATGACAAATATGGAAGGAAAGTCCTGCTGTATTTACTAAGCCCCAGAGATCCTGCACATACGGTGCGAGAGATTATTGAGGTTCTACAGAAAGGAGACGGCAACGCACACAGGTAAGAAGAGTAGATTAGCTGGGGAGCCCTTTGCTCCTCTGCTCTGCTTGCTTTTTTATTTCGAGTAGGTAATGTTTCCAGAAATCTGCTCATGCATCCATACCCTGTATCATGCTTCTCTGTCTAAATCTCAAAAGGTGAATCCCCTTTTTCAGCCTGTAGTTTGACAGATTTTTGAAGTTTTTATCTTGAAAAGGAAATAAAAAGTATCATGCCAAAAGAATGCCTTTAAGTGCCTCAGTGTATGTGGTTTGGTTTGATTTTGCTTTATTTATTTTGAACTGTAGCAATTTTTTTTAAGGTTTGTTGTTTTTTTTTTAACTCATTTATAGTCAGCATAGTGTTAGATTAGCTTCGAGTGTACAGTGTAGTGATTGAACAATTCTGTACATTACTCAGTGTTCATCATAAGTGTGCTTTTTATTTTTAAATCCACTTGACCTATTTCACCCATCCTCCTACCCATCTCCCGTCTAGTAATAACTGTTCTCTAGAGTTGTCTGTTTTTTTTGTTGTTGTTGTTCATTTGGTTTCTTAACCAAATGAGTGAAATCATACGATATTTATCTTTCTCTAACTTCACTTTGCATTCTACTCTGGATCTATGCATGTTGCAGATAGCAAGCTCTCATTCTTTTTTATGGCTGAATAATATTCCATCATATATATATATATATATATATATATATATATATATATATACATACACATACCACCTCTTCTTTATTCATTCATCATTCTCTGTCTTCATGTATGGATGGATAATTGGGCTGCTTTCATAATTTGGCTATTGTAAATAGTACTGCAGATAAACATAAGGGTACAGGTATCTTTTCAAATTAGTGTTTTCATATTCTTTGAGTAAATACTCAGTAGTGGAATTACTAGATCATAAGATAATTCTGTTTATAATTTTTTGAGGAATGTCCATCCCATTTTCCACAGTGGCTGCACCAGTTTCATTCCCAACAACAGGGCACTAGGGTTCCTTTTTTCTCCACATCCTCACCAACACTTACTGTTTCTTGCCTTTTTGATTGTAGACATTCTGACCAGTATAAGGTGATAAATCATTGTGGTTTTGATTTGCATTTCCCTGTTGATGAGTGGATGTTAAGTATCTTTTCATGTGTGTGTTGGCCATCTAGATGGCTTCTTTGGAGAAATGTTTATTTATATCCTCTGCCTGTTTTTTTTTTTTTTTTAAATTTTTATTTTATTTAATTTATGATAGGCACACACAGAGAGAGAGGCAGAGACATAGGCAGAGGGAGAAGCAGGCTCCATGCACCAGGAGCCTGACGTGGGATTCGATCCGGCGTCTCCAGGATCGCGCCCTGAGCCAAAGGCAGGCGCTAAACCGCTGCGCCACCCAGGGATCCCCCTCTGCCTGTTTTTAATTGGATTCTTTGTTTTTCTGGTGTTAAGTTATGTAAGTTCTTTAATTATTTTAGATATATAACCCATTATCAGATATTATCACTTGCAGATATCTTCTCCCACTTTAGGAGGTTGTCTTTTAGTTTTGTCTTTAGTCTTTTATTTCCTTTGCTGTGCAGAGGCTTTTTTATTTTGATGTAGTTCCAATAGCTTATTTTTGCTTTCCATTCCCTTGCCTTAGGAGACATATCTAGAAAAAAGTTGCTATGGCTGATGTCAGAGAAATTACTGCCTGTGTTCTTTTCTTGGATTTTTTATGATTTCCGGTCTCACATTTAGGTCCTTAATCTCTTTTGAGTTTATTTTTGTGTATGGTATAAGAAAGTTGGTCCAGCGTCATTCTTTTACATGTAGCCATCCAGTTTTCCCAACACCATTTGTTGAAGAGACTGTCCTTTTCTCATTGGATATTCTTGCTTCATTCCTTTGTTGAAGATTAATTGACCCATAATTGTGGGTTTATTTCTGGGCTCTCTTTTCTTTTCAATTGATCTGTGTGTCTATCTTTGTGCCAATACCATGCTGTTTTGATCACTACAACTTTGTAGGATATCTTGAAATTTGGGATTGTGATACCTCCAGTCGTGTTTTTTCAGGATTGCTGTGGCCATCCAGGGTGTTTGTTCCATACAAATTTTAGGATTATTTGTTCAGGTTCGGGGAAGAAGGCTATTGGTATTTTGATAGGGATTGCATTAAATCTGTAGATTGCTTTGGGTAGTATATGAACATTTTAACAATATTTGCTCTTCCAGTCCGTGAGCATGGGGTATCTTTCCATTTATTTGTGTTATCTTCAGTTTCTTTCATCAGTGTTTTATAGGTTCAGAGTATAGGTCTTTCACCTCCTTGTTTATCTTTTTTTTGGTGCAGTTGTAAATGGAATTAATGTTTCTGCTACTTCATTATTAGTGTATAGAAATGCAACAGATTTCTGTATATTGATTTTGTATCCTGCAGCCTTTCTGAATTCATGTATCAGTTATGGTAGTTTTTTGTTAGAGTCTTTAGGGTTTACTCTGTAGTGTCATGTCATCTGCAAGTAGTGAAAGTTTTACTTCTTCCTTACTGATTTGGATTCCTTTTATTTCTGTGCTTGCTTCGGCAGCACATATACTAAAATTGGATTCCTTTTATTTCTTTATGTTGTCTGATTGTTGAGACTAGGACTTCCAGTACTTTGTTGAATAATAAAAGTGGTCAGGGTAGACATCTTTGTCTTATTCCTGTTCTTAGGGGAAAGCTCTCAGGTTCTCATCATTGAATATGATGTTAGCTATGGGTTTTTCATCTGTGGCCTTTATTATATGTTGAGGTATATTCCCTCTAAACCTACTTTATTGATGGTTTTTATCATGAATGGATGTTCTGCTTTGGAATGGTGCTGGCCCTGGCCCCTGTGAGGGCTGCTTGCACACTGCCACAGCTTGTGACACAGCTTTGGATGATCTCTGGCCAAGGGCGTTTGGAGGAGGGAGGTCTGTAAAAGAATGTGGTATGGAGCTGTAGCGTTAGCAAGGTTTATGCTGATCTACTTTGGGAGGGGCCCTGGAGCTGAGGCCTAGCTGGAGGGAGTATGTTGGCAGACGTGCTCAGGGGCGGGGCACGCTGTTTGGTTAAATCAGGTGGAGAGTTGTTCAAGTTCTAGGTGTTAAGCCCTATAGATTATAAGAACTCGTGAAATCATTCCCTGATGAATTTCAAAGCCAAATGTTATGGGGATTTGCCTTCCCCTTATAGGTACCATGTGCATGAGATGCAGGCTTGAGGACTCTTTCCCTCCCTTCTCCATGCCCACCGCATCCCTCCCTCCTGTGGACAGTCCCAGAGGTCCTTTTGGCTCCCAACATGTCTCCATCCTTCCTACCCTCTTCAATGTGGCCTCTTCTCTATATTTAGTTCTGGAGACTCTGTTTTGCCAATCCTGTGGTCATTCTCTGGGTTATTTACACTGATGTGGGTGTTACCTAGTTGTATCCATGCGAGGAGGTAATCCTGAGGTAATCCTGAGGTCCTCCTACTCTGCCATCTTCCCTGGAAGTTGGTTTCATTTTAGCATCACATAATGAAGTATTCTAGAGAGTAGAGGCCATTAAGTGGTCTAATTCTGTCTTATAAGTTACTGTTGCTCTTGTTCGGGTTTTGGATTGGTTTGGGCTGATTTAGTATTACACAAGGCAAGGGTCACTTATTAAGTGCTTGTTCTGTGCCAGGCACTGTTCAGATGCTGGGGGCACAAAGATGAAAGACCGATAATCCCATCCTTAAATTGCTTATTACCTGCACCCACAATAGAGATAGACAAGTGCAGTAAATTTGACAAAGACTGTTTGAGGCCCTTAGAGGTTTTTGTGATAATAAGATCACTGTATTTCTTTTGCCATTCATCTGACCTTAATGCCTCATTGTTTCATTCACTGTGTTCCGACAGTAAGAAAGATACAGCGATCCGCCGACGAGAGCTCTTAGAGTCCATCTCTCCAGCTTTGTTAAGCTACTTGCAAGGACATGCCCAAGAAGTAGTATTAGATAAGTCTGCATGTGTGTTGGTATCTGACATTCTGGGAGCTGCCATTGGAGACGTTCAGCCTGCCATGGATGCCATTGCCAGCTTGGCAGCGACAGAGCTACATCCTGGAGGCAAGGACGGAGAGGTAATGGCTGTTGCAAGACAGGTGGAAAGGGGCAGTGTCGCAGAAACCCCAGGCACTGAGAACATTGCTTTCAAGAGAATTTTAATGCTTGTTGTCTGAACTCACCCCATCCTGACAGCACATCTGATCATTGTGAATTCAAAATCTGGTGCCATTACCACACCATCTTTCTCAGAATCATTCTGTGACTTCATATTGCCTACAGAGGAAAAACAGAATCTTCTTAATGTGGCTCTGTTGTCCATAGATGGCCCCAGGCTGCCTTTCTAGCATAGCAGAAACAGGCAGAGGGAAGAGCATGTGCTCTTAAATATGTTTTGAATTTGCTTTGGATTTTGGCACCTCTCTGCATTTGCACATGTGTCTTTCCTCAGCCTGGATGCTACCTGTGTCTCCATTTTGCTGTGCTATCACTATAGAAGGCCTCACTCATCCTACAAGCTCCCCAGAATCCTTCTCATCAAAGTCTTCCCCCAATTCCCTCGCATTAAGAAAGTCTGCTCTTGGGGATCCCTGGGGGCTCAGTGGTTTGGCACCGGCCTTTGGCCCAGGGCGCAATCCTGGAGTCCCGGGATCAAGTCCTGCATCAGGCTCCTGGCATGGAGCCTGCTTCTCCCTCTGCCTGTGTATCTGCGCCTCTCTCTCTCTCTCTCTCTCTCTCTCTCTCTCTCTCTCTTTCTCTCTCTCTCATAAATAAATAAATTAAAAAAAAAAGTCTGCTCTTTCTGATATCTATTGCCTATGTTATTTGGCCTTTGAGTAACTCTGCCTTACATCTTAAGTTCATTGATTTCATGCACCTGATTTGTGTGAGGCAGTGGTCAGCACTGCTCTCCCCGCCCCCTCCCAAGAGCTTACTGTTTTATTGAGCACGTTATTTAAATGAAGATGTGCACAGATAATGACCTAAGTGAGGTCTGAGATAAGTGCTGTGAGGGAAACCTGTGGGTTCTGTGGGACTGTCAGAAAAATGGGAGCCAGTGTGTCCCCAGGAAGGCTTCCCTGAGGCAGTGAAAGCAACATCTAGACCAGTGAATTGTAGCTTAATAAAGAGTGGTGGAAAAAAGATTGTAGGCAGAGGGAAGAGCACGGGCAGCAGTCTGAAGGAAGAAGGAGGCTCGGCTTGTTTGAGAACAGAAGGCTCGGGTTGAAGGTGGGAGATGAGTTAGCAGAGGGAAGAGGAAGGCAGAAGGCAGACTGTGCAGGGGCTTTGTCCTACACAAAGTTCTTGATGAGCAGGTGTGCGCGTGGAGCCTACTATTTGCTGATGGGGCCATGGATCTTAAAGAATCCCTGAACCCTGACTCCGTAGAGCAGAACAGATTGTCAAACTGGGAAGATGTACACAACGAGTTTTCTCCCTAAGAGATTGAGCCTGTTCTCTCCCGTGCTCATTAGGTAGAGAGCTCCTACATATGTGGGACCAGTTAATATTTAAACTTCATTCAGCACCAGCCTTCAGTGTTTCTGCTGTAACGTTGTGTCCCATAAGTTTACGTGCACCTCAGAACTGCATGTTGCATCCTGAACAGTGGTTATCATGATGTTGAGATGAGCACTGTGCTGGTGCTGTTGCTGGGAGCTCCTGAAGCTGAGCCTGAGTGCTTTTTAGTGGCTGCCTTGAATATACATCCTAATTTAAGTCTAGGGCTTGGACTAGATCGCTGGTCTCTCCAGGTATTCGTGGTCATGCTCAGTAAAGACCTCCTAAGCATCGTGGGACTTCCACTTGCATCCTTACCTGTGTGTGTCAGAGTACAGATGGTAGGCCAGGGCATGGCTGAAAACAGCTTTTTGTTTTCCTTATAGCTTCACATAGCAGAACATCCCGCAGGACACCTAGTTCTGAAGTGGTTGATAGAACAAGATGAGAAGATGAAGGAAAGTGGAAGAGAAGGTAGGCTATAAAACATGAACTTATGTCTTCAGTGAAATTTCCTAAACCCTTCCCATCCCTGAACTGTATGCCTGCCATTTATGGTCACATGAAATTTGATGAGTGTTCAGAAATAGTGTCTATGGACAAGAAATGATTTAGTGCTTGCAGGTAATGCTTTAGTGAATGCTGAAAATTTATGTCCTCGCGTCCTTTAATTTCCTTTCTCTTCCCCACCCTCCCTCATTTCCTCTCCTCCCTAGCTACCATAGACTTCAGACCTGGCATGGTCAGGGCCCTAAAATGCTATTCTGTTCCCTTAGGGGAATGAGAGTTGGGGCAGGGAGACATTTGTGATTGTCACTACCCCAATTGAAAAGCAGGATATTTATTTCTAGCTTGGAGGAAAGGATAAACAAGAAAATTAACCTCATGAGAATTTGGAACTAATACCTATTTAGCATTGAAATACATGTGACCACAGAGCAAGCTAGTCCTTGGCCTTTGTGATTTTCACAAAGTGTTGAAACACAAAGTGTTGAAACAACCCTCACAGCTGTTCTGTGGAAACTCCGCTTTCAAGAGAATGACAGCATCTTTTAATCTAATTAAAAACTTGTGTACCATTCCTTTCTTGGTCCTGCCTTTGACCAGACTTTCTGTTACTAAATTTGAGCTTCATCCAATATTTTAGCCACTAAGGAGATTTCCCCCCATTGAGTTGGAACAGTTTGGGCTTTCTGTCACTGTGTCTGAAAAAAATGACAGATCATGAATTTATGTCTTGAGGCAAGTTGCAGTTCTAATGGCTAGTGAGGCCATCAGTGGGGCACTCGAGCTGTCACTTCTCACTCTGCCTTTAAGAGTAGAGACTTGAGGCTGTATATCACCGCACACTTTATAATAAAGGAGAAAGCTTCTTGTAACAAATTTTGAAGAAAAATAACATATTGAATAATCTTATACTAAGAAGTTGGTGCACAGTCGAGCTGAGTTTGTGTCAGAAAAGCTCTCTGGCTTGCTTTCAAAATCCAAAAAATTTTCTAGTGATATTTTTCCTTAATTCAATTACACTGACAGCCCTAAAATGCTTGTAGGGACCTGACGTGTAAATCCTATTCATGTAGCGCCAAATCAGTATGGGTGTAACTGTCTTGGTTATCTGTTGCTGTGTAACAAGCTGTTTCAGAGCTTGGTAGTTCTCAACATCAGGTCAGAGTTTGGTGGAGCTTGGTTTTGCTCTGCTTGCAATTATCTGGGGCTGCCTTGCTTGGGCTCAGTGTCCACCTAGATGATGGCTGGCACTGGCTAAGTCCAGCAGCCTCAGTCCCACTCCCTGGACTGCTTGGGCTTCCTTCCAACATGGTGATTCTGTTTTAAGAGAAGAAAGCAGGTGCGTGGTACTTTTATGATTTAGCCTTAGAAGTGATGGAATGTAACTCTCTTGGCTAAGTCCGTCACAAAGGCCCACTAGAACTCAAAAGAAGACATTGATTCTACCTTCAGGTGGGGGTGGGGGGTGTGCAGCATTCTAGAAGAGGGCCCAGGACAGGAAATACTGTCCTGGGTTGTGCTCACCTTTGGAAAAATGCTGTCTCCCTCTTGACATGATTACAGTCTTGACTTCACATGTGCCATGAAGAGCTAAATAGCATAGGGCTCTTGGTTTTTAAAAGGTCCTCACACTTGGGGATCTTTGGATGAATTATACATACTACGGACCCAAGATACTGCCTTCAAGATATGTTGTCCATACTTCCATCTGCTCCAAATCATAGCTTTCAGAGTTTCTCCTTTGCCAAGAATTAGTTCACTTAGCTGTCACAGCGAATAAAATATACCAAGAACTTGGGAATCTGATAATAACAAATGTAATAATAACAAAAGATGAATAATATTTTTGATGGATGGAAGTCTAGCTTTGTGGAGAGAAATTACCAAGTGTCAGCCAAAACAGTCACCTGACCATTGGTTGTACTCATGGCACCTTCCAAGTGAGCATTTTCCACAAGGGAGAACTTGATTTCATCCAAACATGAGGTGCTACTATCAAACATTTACTTCCTGAATACATTTCAGGTCAGGGTTAAATCATTAAAGACTACAAAGACATGCAAACACAAGCAAGCAAGCATTTTATAAGAATTCATTGTTTGTCTTCAATAATTACTGCTAAACTTGGACCAGAGTTGAAAGAAATGGCTATATTTAAAACACATTAAATAAATTGGAGCTGGAACTTTTAGTGTTAAGGGAGATTGAGTGAGAACTCTTCTTATTAAAACATACTTACAGATTTAAGGGCAGTAGGGAAGGAGATGAGTTTAACTCCTGTATAATGTTTACTGAGATTGTCTATGTTTCAGGTTGTTTTGCAAAAACACTTATAGAGCATGTTGGAATGAAGAACTTGAAGTCCTGGGCTAGTGTAAACCGAGGTGCCATTCTTCTTTCTAGGTACGTATCATGGGCACCTCTCTACACAGGGCCTCCTCCTGATGCCTGTTCACCCAGAAGATACTTGCTTCACCTTCTTTCTCCATATATCTGATTAGTTTGTAGAAATCCCTTTCGCTACCTCTTTCTTTGTTCCCCAAATTATGAAACCCTCCCACACCCAGTTATTATAAATTATGTCATTCATAGGATTTGCCACGTATATATGCATTCTGGAGCTTTATTTTTGTCATTATTACTTATCTCAAAAAAAGATCTATAATAACTAGTTCACCTATTGGCATTTAGCATTTGTTGGCTTAAAATACACATTATGAAATAACAAGCCATAAACAAGTCATTAGTTCAGCTAATATCACAACTCCTAACATGGTCCTCACTCCTATAAGTCTATTGTAACCCATTTCCACCATCCTGAGAGACAGATGCAGAAGAGACCACATCACTTGTTTTTTTTCTCTTTAAAACTTTATTATTATTATATATTTTTTACCTTTTGGTCTCCTTTATCCCTATTCACTCCTCTACCCTCCCCAGCCTCCCCCAAACATGTACTTCCTGCTTCAGTTCTCTGTATTTCTGAGTTTGGTTGGTTTGGGGGACTTTTTTTTTTCATTAGATTCCACATATAAGGGGCACCTGGGTGGCTCAGTTGGGTTAAGTTCCTGCCTTTAGCTCAGGTCATGATCTCCAGGTCCTGGGATTCAGCCCCAAGTCTGTCAGGCTCCCTGCTCAGTGGGAAGTCTGCTTCTCCCTCTCCCTCCCCCAACCCTGCCCTTGCAGGTTTGCAGGTGTGAATGCACAGGTGCGTGCTCTCTCTCAAACAAACAAAATCTTTTTTTTTTTTTTTTGAAGATTTTATTTATTCATTGGACACACAGAGAGAGAGAGAGGCAGAGACAGGCAGAGGGAGAAGCAGGCTCCATGCAGGGAGCTCGACATGGGACTCAATCCCAGGACTCCAGGATCAGGCCCTGGGCTGAAGGCAGGCGCTAAACCGCTGAGCCACCCAGGCTGCCCAAAAATCTTTTTTAAAAAACAAAAGACTCCACATTTAAGAGAGATCATACAGTATGTGTATCATTTGATGATCTCACCACATTTATGGCTTTGATCAAAATTATAATTGTGTTTTTGATGGATTAGTCCTGTCCTTCTTAAAACTGACAAAATTGCTTTTTTAAGTCATGACTAACTTTACATGCAGTTTTCTTAACTGATAATCAAATATTCCTAAAAGGATTCTGGAGGCATTTGCTAGTGAAGTCTGCATGCTAATTGTTTATTTCCAATTAAAATGGTAGAAAACTGATGATTTGTGAATCGAGGCGTGAGCTCCACTGGTATATTGTTCTCCAGAGTTATGTCGAGTTTATAATTCACAGGTCATTGAGACTTCAACTTCCATGGATGTGAAACCCTTCTATTAACAGCATCCATTTAAAATAGATTTGTTTGTTGTTGTGCAGCAATCACTGTTGATTTGCTTTTCTCCCTGCTGTGTTACCAAGGTTTGGAAAAAGACATATCAGTCTTAAATGTGAATTTCCCAGTGTTTCACAGTGCAACATACCATGCGGTATAATCTACATTGTTTGTAAATGTCGCAAGTCTTCATTCAGTATATAATTTGACTTGGAACACATATACTCACAGACACACTCCTTATGGGCATTCATTTCTTCCTTAGATCAGGATCTCCAAATATGTGGCTAGTGCAGATAATTTTATTCATTTCTCATTAAAATTAGTTAATTTTCCAGTCGATGGTGAATAACCAGAATCCTTTAGCTGAAGCAGGGACTTTTTTCACATGAGTTTCTTTACCAGGCATCTAGAGTGTTAACACGTACTACTGACATATCCTTTCATTAATAGTCAATTAACTAAAAATTCAGCCATGCCATACAATTAATTTATAAAGATTGCTCATCGATCATAGCTCCACTTAGGTAGATTTCAAACATTAGAATTGTACTACAAGTTTATTATGAAACGCTACTAGCACATTAAATGTTTGAGGTTCTAAAGGGAAGTTGAACTACAAATGACCTAATAATTGATGAACACAATAATCAGTTTTTTGTGGTTTTAGAATATTGTCATGTGCTTGACTTGTTTGGTAAAATTCTCTGCTTGTTTATATTTTATTTCAAACTCGTGCAGTGTTTTTCTCCCCCTGAGTCCTTTTTACAATAAGTGAAAAGGCGTCTTGGGTGAAAAAAGAGTTTCAACCTTGTATGCAGTCTGAAAAATGACTCGGGGAAGCAGAATTCTGTAGCATTTAGATCGTCATGAGCTCTAGGCACACTTCCTGGGTTCCAGTCCCAGCTCACTGTGTAGTTGTGGGCAAATTATTCAGCTTCTCTGAAGCTTAGTATCTTTGTTGTAAAATTGGATTCATGATAATCACAGGTTGTTATGGAGACTACATGAAATGGCATATATACAGTGCTTCGCATTATGTCCAGTGGGTGTGTTCAGCAACTAAAACTTTTATTACTACTGTGCATTATGTGACTATGTGCCTAGCCAGTTTAGAAAATAAAAACTACCTGGTGAGTCACAAATCCATTAAGAGGCGCACTTTTCAACTTTCTCAGCTTTGCATGTGGCGAGCTATACTTGTTGCTTGTCTCCTGCAAACAGCAGGATGCTGCTTGGTGCTGTTAACTTAACCCTCCTCTTTACCCACATGATGGAAGTTCTGAGGACCAGGGGACTTTGGGAAATGTCAAGTGATATGTTTTTAGGATGTGTTTCAGAGGCCAGCATGAAAATGTGGTCAGGAAGAAGAGGGAAACCAGGAGATTGAGCCCTGGCATTCTGTGGTCAGATGCCTGTGTCCTAGCCCCTGCTTGAAGAGAAAGCGGCCTCCCTGTTAACCAGCCTCCAGGATTCCATTCATTTGCGGTGATAGAGCACTTCAAAGTTTCAGAAAGCAGAGCAGACTTGTTTGCTGTTTTAATGGCTCCCCTTTATTAAGTGCTTACCAAGGGTCAGGATCAGGGTGCTCCAGGTACAAGATCATTTGAGCTTCACAAAATCTCTCTGAGGTAGAAGGTGGATTGTGTTGTTGATCCCATTCATAGGTCAGGAAATAGTCTTAGAGAATTTAAATAACTTGCTCCTGGTTGTACTGTCACTGAGTGGCAGAGGTGGATTTCACATCTAGGCCGTGAAGCTCCAAGGTATAGCTCCTCATCCCTTCACATGTTTTAGCTACAGAATAGAGTGGGCCTGCCTTCCTATCTCCCTGGCGGTCCCTCCACCTTTCCTCCCTGCACCCATACACTTTGTGCTAATTCGGTCACTCAGCACTTCTTGGCCATCTGCTCTGCACATGTGGTGCCGCAAGATAAAGAAATAAAACACAACATATCTGTTCCTGAGTTTATCCGGGTGGGGAAGGGAAGATAGAATACATGCAGTAAATATTTTTAAGATGGGGTATTAATCCTGGGATAATCACAGCGAATGTAGGCCCAAATCTGTATGGTGCTGAGTTGCTCCTGCCTTGGAGTGACTCTCCCAGCAAGATAATAGAATGCTTTCTGTTGATGTGGTTTCACAATATAGGCTCTGAGCCCCCATTCATTCATCTGGTGAATTTAAAAGATGTATTTATAATTACAGGACTTGCCTCACAAATCAATGAATCGTTTATATACCTTGCGTGGCAAAAGTAATTGCAGATGATTAGGGGTTTTTATGAAAGACGACTTTTTTGTTTGTTAATCTGTGTCTTCTCTCTTCAGCCTTCTCCAGAGTTCTGATCATGAAGTTGCACACAAAATCAAGGCTGGACTGAAAGGCCTCATTCCCACACTGGAAAAAAACAAAAACACCAGCAAAGGAATAGAAATGCTACTTGAAAAACTGGCTGCATAGTGGACACAGTTAAGAACAAGATAGAATCATTTTTCCTGTTCTCTTTTCCCAGGGTGGAAAAGAAGGGCTTGGGTCCACCTTTCTGGGAATCTGGGTGCTCAGTATGTGCTTCTTCTTTGTATAAGAGTCTATTTATAAAACATTTTCTAAAAATGGTCTCTCTCTCTCTTTTTTTTTAATCCCAGCCAACTCCTTTGTCATACTACTGAGCAAATGAAATGTGAGGCGGTAACGTGAGAGGTTTAACCGTCCTAGACAGTGGAACCAACCAGATACGTAGCAGGTAGGAGCATGAGTTGATTCAAGGGAGAAGACGTCACCAGAAGCAGTAGTCTGAGAAGGCTTCACAAAGGAGATGGGGTTAGGGAACGGTGAAGGAAGGCAGGGCAAAGAAAAAAGGAACCCAGGGGAGTCTGGTGGGAGAAGGGAGCAGAAAGTGAATTGCTTTGGGGGAACTTCTGGAAGGCTTGAGAGGGAATACCCTATAGCAAGAGCAGCTGTCTTAGGGATTGGGTTCCCAGTTAGATTTTGTTTGAAAGGGACTCAAGAAACAGAAGGCTCCAAGAGGGGAATGTGCTACAGGAATGAGGGCATCACCATGGTAGAGGTGTCAGGTCAAGGTCATTGGGAGAATCTCCTTATCTTTGGAGCCAGAATTTCCAAGTAAATAGTTCCTTGTGATAAGACTTTCTCCCTTGAGATTTTCCCTTAAATAGTTGAAGCCTTTACAAGGTTTGCGTTAGAGGAAAGGAGATGCCAATTTGTTAACAGTGCAGAAGTTTAAATTTAAGTGTGAGTAGGATGTTTGCATTTTAAAACTGCTTGGTGGTTAGCAACCCATTGTGGAAGGGTTGGTAGACTCCTTAGGGCTCCTGTAGCTCTGCCTGCTTTGGATACCAAGCCTTGGGGCTTTCTGTAAGTAGCCTGCGGTACAGGACATCCCCCCAAGCCAGTCCCTGCATTACACCTGCTGGAGAATGGCTGTGCCTTATCTGACCAGACTGAGGCGGCCCAAGACGACCGCCAGCATACAGGACACCAGCATGCCACCCACCTCCGTCTTGCTGGAAACACTGAGCCCTACCCAGGAAGCAGAAGAGCTGATACCTGTAACTGGCCTTTGGCATTGGTCATCCTGCTGGGTCTCAGGTGGAGGTGGGATGGGTGAGGAGATGAATGGGTGAAAGGCAACATCAGAGCTTTCTTTTGTTTGGCAAGTACATTGCAAATATGATTGCCACAAAAAGAGTGCGTTCAGAAAGCAGAGAAAAAGCCCTGCTGTTTGTTCTGTCTCCAAAGTACCATGTATCATTTGAAAATTAAAGCCAAACCAAAGCAGCAGCCCTTCCTCTGGCCCGCTTTTCTGCACCCCTGCTTTGCCCTGCCCAGAAGCAACAGATCTCCAGTTCTTTTCAGCTCTGCTAAGTTTGTAATGCAGATTTGGGTTTTTGTTGTGGGTTTTATTTGCTTTATTGTAGGCATTTTCTTCTGACTTCCTGTTATAGGAAAATCTAGATTAAGACTTTTCATGACACTGGGCACCTGGGTGGCTCAATCAATTGAATATCTGACTTTGGCTCAGGTCATGATCTCAGGGTCCCGTTTTTTTTTTTTTTTTTTTTTTTTAAGATTTTATTTATTTTTTCATGAAAGACTCAGGGAGGCAGAGACATAGGCAGAGGGAGAAGCAGGTTTCCTGTGGGGACCCTGATGTGGGACTCTGTCCCAGGACGCCGGGATCACGACCTGAGCCAAAAGCAGATGTTCAACTGCTGAGCCACCCAGGTGCCCCAGAACGGCATCATTTTTGGTAAATCCGTGTTCAGGGCCTACCTAATGACGTTGACGTAAGTTGTTAACCATTGACGTAAGCCGTAAGCTTTCCTTATATTTCCCATACCATTTTATTTTTCCTGGAATTAATTGTTGCTTCATTAATTTTCATTTGCTTATTTTTCTACATTCTTGTCATCGCTTTTCCCCAAACTTTTTGTTAGAATTGCCTCAACTTCTCTAGCAGGTTCCATTTTTGTCTCTTTTTCAGCTGGGCAAGGTGCCCCTGTTATTCCAGTGTCCATGCCTTTCCCTGGGGCTCTGGGGCCCTGACCCATGGGATTCAGTGTCTCCCACCCAGTATACCATGTGTGGTCCTGGAAGTGCTGAGGTTTTACCAGCTTCATCCACCACTCCACCCGGCCATGCACACACTGCTCCAGTGGCTCTTGCCTTAAAGAACTCTGGTGTAAACTCATCCCAGGGAGCCCGTGCTTTAAGTTGTTGGTGGATTCTAAGGAGCCTGGCCAGGGACCATTGGAGGTGGTGTTCCTGGGAAAGGTTTCTTAGACTGTAGACCCCCCAGGCAGAGTTCCTGGCCTGCCAGCCAACCTTGGGTGTGCAGACTGGATACTTCAGGTTGGTGCCCTGCCTTGCAGCCAAGGGTAGAAGATAGCATGCTGGTGGTGGCGGAGCCGGAGGTGGGAAGGTAAGCTGCAGGATCCGTTCAGTGCCTAGAGCTGCCCTGCTGCTGGTCGTGTGGTTATGCAACGTGACCCTTTATCGGGCCTTTTGAATTGGATCTTCAGAAACTTGCAGCTAGAAGTGTGCAGACCTTTCTTTGAATATTTCCACACCAACACATTGAATTGGCTGGCATTCTTGTTTTTCCCTTAGACACCCCTCTAGAAGCCAGCTGGCTTTTTGGGGAGCCTGAGGAATTGCTGTACAACCACTGTCATCATCCTGGGCCTTTCCACTATTCCTCCTACTGAAGGCCTGCTTCCAGGGTCCCATGTGTTTCTTTTTCTTACTTAACACCCTCTTGAAAGAGACAAAATCTCTGTCAACTTCCTATGAAAGAATGCAGATGAGATAACGTTTTTAAAATCTGAATGTCTTTATTCATTCCCTTTCATACCTGGGTACTTAGCTGGATATAGAATTCTAGTTTGAAATTACTTCTGCTTCAGAATTTTAAGAACACTGGTCAATATATTCTTTGATGTAGACTTGCTATGGAAGCTGAATGCCATCTTCATTCTCAGTCTATTTTATATGTGGCCTTTTGCGGGGGCAGGGCTTCTCAGGAAGGTTTCTTATTCCCCAGCAGCCTTATCTTGCAGAAGATTGTGCATTGGTATATGACACTTATCTATTTTTCCATGCTTCATGCTGGACACTTGGAAATGTTTTAGAAAACATAAGCTCTTCCATTCTGGGAGTTGTGTTTGCATTGTTCCTCTGACTTTGTTTTTTCTTTTTTCTTTGGAACTCCTGTTAACTCCGATTATGAATGCTGGTTTGATCCTCTAATTTTCATTTCTTTGGCTTTTTGCTTTGCCCAGAAATGAGATATATTTCCTCTCCTTCCTCTGCCAGCCCTCCCACTGAAGTGTCCTATCTTTTAGTGCTTTGGATGAACTCTCTTATGTCTCGGGAAGTGTTTTATGTTTATTTTAACTTTGTTTTGTTTTACTTTGTCTCTTTTCTGTTATCTGCTCTTTTGTGTATATTGGTCTCTCGCCGATGTTTGAGGCTTTGCTGGAGAGATCTTTGGCTCTCTCTCTCCAGTTCAGACACTGGAAACCGATGAGAAAGGGGCAGGCTTGTGCTCTCCTGCTGAGGGTTCACTGCACAGGTGTGGAAGCGGCTGTTTCACTGAAGTCCTCCAGATGTCGACATCTGTAGGTCTTTCCTATGGGACCCCTTTGTGCCTCTGGAGAGAAATCCACCTGGCAGCCAGTATTCTAGTTGCTCAGCACTCGGTGCTCAGATTTGAATTAATCCACCTACTTAGAGTGCGGAGAATGCCTCTCCCTCATGCTGTCTTGTCCTGGGGCCCCTAATCTGGAGGAATGAACAAACGCAAGTCCAGAAAATACACTGTCGGCCTTCTAGCAGGATACTGAATGGTCATAAACCAGTTTCGGGCAGTCCTCCTATTTCCCATCCCAGGCCTTTCCCCAATACCTAGAACCTCAAACTGCTGGCATTTTGTATATATCCTGCTGAGAACTCTCTTGTTCCTCTGCATGCACTTGGCATTCACCTTTCTCCGCCCTGCTTCTTCACTGCTTTCTGTTCTTCCAGATGATTTGTTGCTAGTGCTCACTCACTGATAGCTTTTTCTCTCATTTACTTTGTTCTTTTTTTTTTTTTTTTTTTTTTTTTTAAGGATTTTTTTTTTTTTTTAATTTTTATTTATTTATGATAGTCACAGAGAGAGAGAGAGAGAGAGAGGCAGAGAGAGAAGCAGGCTCCATGCACCGGGAGCCCGACGTGGGATTCGATCCCGGGTCTCCAGGATCGCGCCCTGGGCCAAAGGCAGGCGCCAAACCGCTGCACCACCCAGGGATCCCTCATTTACTTTGTTCTTATGAGTTTGTACCATTTTTATTCTTATCAGAAATTTACACATGGTTTTAACCAAACTGAAGACAACCGGGCTGGCTGGAGGATTTATTTCCCATGGAAGAGCATGATTTACGAATGTCTTTAATTTCAAAATACAGCTTATTTGCAGTTTTCAGATTGCACCAACCCCATGCTTTTCCTTGGGATCAGATGTTGCCTACAAGGAAGAAAGAATCTTGTTTTCCTTTTAAGCCGGGGTGCTGTGTGTTTGCATAATGGTATAAGGACCCTTGCAGGAAATGGCTTCCTGCATGCTTGCTCTCAGAAGATTGGCTCTTACATGAGATGGCACTTGTGTTACTGTTTTCAAAGAAGTTTTGTAAAGATTATGCCTTAATTATGGCAGGTTTATCACTTAGGTCTTGGAAAGATGAGGGTGTGTTTGTATTTTTAGAAGAGAGCACAAGGTCTCAAAGCAGTTAATACTGAGCCACTAACCATAAACATTCTATACTAAAACTAATGAACTCAACAAATGGAAATCTGCTGCTTGAGTTCTTTTCTCACTTCTGGTACTGCTTACCGTAAGGAAACTGAGTTTACAATAATCTGCACCTGGTACAGGCTGAATCCTGCCCCTTTGAGTTTCTGTGTGGGAATCCTACCTCTGCCACCAGCCCCGGCCCAAGTGCCTCGGAATGTGTGCGATTTGGAGACACAACCTTGAAAGAGGTAAGTCAGGTAGAAGGAAGTCACAGGGGTGAACCCCAATCCAGTATGACTGGTGTCCTTACAAGAAGATAGGGACCTAACCCACATAAAGAGAAGACCACATGAAGGTTGAGAAGATGGTGTCCGCCAGTCAAGGAGGGAAGCCGCTCCTGAATGGAATCCACCTTGCTGACTCTGTGATCTTGGACTTCTGGCCTCCGGTACTGGGAAGGGATAAAGTTCTGTTGAAGGAACCCAGTCTGTGGTATTTGTTATGGCCACTCTAGCCAGTGAACCCATCGTTTCTTGCCTCAATTTAAAAACACCACCACCAAAGTGACCCACATTCCCTAACCTTCTACCCCGTAAATTGTTAAGGCTTTTATTTACTTATTTGTATTATTATTTTTTAAGATTTTTATTTATTCATGAGAGACATAGGCAGAGAAGCAAGCTCCCTGCAAGAAGCCCAGTGTGGGACTTGATCCCTGGACCGGTGATCATGCACTGAGCCAAAGGCTGATGCTCAACCGCTCAGCCACCCAGGGTCCCTGTAAAGGCTTTTATTTTATTTATTTTTTTGTTAAGGCTTTTATTTATTTATTTATTTATTTGGTGAAGCGGCGGTGGGGGGGGGAGGGGGCGGGGGGTGTTTGTGTGCAGGGGTGTTAAGGCTTTTAAATGAACATTCTTACCCTGGAGATACAGCTTACTATTTGGATCCCATGACATTTCTGAACAGGAACTAGATGGCTGCTCTGCTCTGCATTCCCAAGTGTGCAAACATGTCAATGGCTGTGTACATGTTTGTACCCCAAATAGTGCCTTGGAAGATATGCTCCTTCCATTCCTGTCCCTATAAAGGAATAGTGTTTGGAATCAAAATGTTTCATCATCCGATTTTTAAACATGGATTCATGCCCACTGCCAAATATAAGTGGACAAAGCTGCAAAAATGTGGTAATGAGAAATTTTGGTCCATGCTCTCTTGTTCTGAGGGGAATTAATTATGGTCTTGAGGGAAAATAATTAGTGCTTAGTTCTCCCCACTGGATGATGACCACTTGAATGAAAGGTGATAAGAATCTGGTAAGGTTATGAGAATCCTCTGTGTACTCTTAATGACAATAATTAAGCATAATGAATAATTCAGATATTTTAAATGACTTCCAGATGCTTGAAAACAGACTTGCCTTTTAGATAGAAGTTCTCCTGTATTTGGAACTTGTATTTTTACTGATACACCTACCAGTAAAGACATGTGCTTGACTTGCTGTTACATTCAACAGTGTGCAGTGGTGGACAGACAGACCAGGCTTTTTAAAGAAGTGTGTATAACAGCAAGAAAGGCATGTGAGGGAAAAGGAAAGGTCAGGTTTATTTTTCTTGCCAAGTTGACTGTTCTGCTACATCTTTATTGCTTAATACCTAAGTCTAGTTCCAAATATCGAACTGTTGGAATCCACTGTATCTGCTTGTGTTAACAACCTGGTGGACATGTTTTTGTCTGGCACCCCTGGGGCTCCCCTCCCACATTTCACGGTCACCCTGTTTGAGGTGAACCATCATGACCTGCCTCCACTGGTTGCAGATGATCCACACCACCATTCCCTCAGTCCCAGTGATTAGTTGATGGGTATTGATACTGTCATGAAGTAGCATCTAATTAGAATCTGAGGTGGGAGTAAAACCAAACCTTGAGCTTCTTGGGCCTCTGTGAGAGAAACTGTGGAAGCTGCTGCCCCTGCCCCTGGGATCTCAAGCTCCTCAGTCGGCTGCCTGATGCTGCCTATCTGGATCTTATACTCTTATTTCAACAGTTCTAAAAATGCAGTTTTCTTCACAGTTTAGACAAACCCAAAAAGGTGCATCTTAGAGTTGATAGCATCTTTGCCTGGTCATTTTTAACAGGCAGGTTGCTTTCTCAGTGATACATAAAATAATGGTCAGGGCCTATTACAGGTGGTAAAACACAGTGTTCCATCTTTTCTTCTCTGTGTGAGTCTGCTTTGCTTTTCTTTAGTTTTTCACTTCCTTCCAAACTTTTGATTGCTGGACTCCTGAATGTGAACAGGATTAGGATGAGGGGTCTTCTGTGTTTGCATACAAAACACACCCCTTCTGAAAATGAAAATCCAGTAAAATGAGAGGCAGAGTGCCAGGGGCACCAGCCCAGGACCACACTGTGATTTGAAGTCTGGTGGTCCACACTGGGCCTCCTTGGAAGGAAAAGACACATAGCCGATATGCCTCAGTTTCTTCATTTATAAAAAGATAATGCACATATCATATGTCAGTGCGAGGATTAAATGAGTTTATATATGTGGGCTTTTTTTTTTACTCTAAAGCATTTTTGTTTAAATTTTTAAATTGAGATATAATTGACGTGTCGCATCGTATAAGTTTAAGGTGTAAACGTTGGTTGATAGATTTTATATATTGCAATGTGAATGCCATTGTAGCATCAGCTAACAGAGTCTCTATCAGTCACACAATTGCTATTTTTTTGTGAACGAGAAATACCTAATCTCTTAGCAAGTTTAATGTTTATAGTACAGTACTCTTGCCCATAATCACCATACCAATCACATATTTTAGTTTATTGCAGCATTATTTGCAGTAACCAAGACATAGAAACCAACTAAGTGTCCATCAATACATAAAGAAGATGTGTATATATACATACATACACACATTGGACTATAACTCAGCCACCAGAAAGAAGAAAATCCTGCCATTTGCAACAATGCAAATGGATTTTTTTAAAAGGTTTTTTTTATTCATGAGAGACAGACACTGGGAGAAGCAGGCTCCCTCTGGGGAGCCTGATGTGAGACTCGACCCCTGGATCACGCCCTGAGTCGAAGGCAGATGCTCAACCACTGAGCCACCCAAGTGCCCAGTGTGAATGGTTCTTGAAAGCATTAATGCCAAATGATTCATGTCAGGCAGCAAAGAACAAATACTGTATGCTATCACATGTGAAATCAGCCAAAGCCAACCTTGTAAAAACAAGAGTGGAATGGTGATTAAGAGGGGCTGGAGGGATGGGGAAATAGGATAGATGTTTAAATACACAAACTTGAAGCCAGTCCTGAAAATGAGCTTACATTTGGTAAAGGACCTACCAGCTGGGCCTGAGACAGCTGGGGCTCACTCAGGGCCAGGCTTCCACACGGGCAGATAGAATCATGGCATTGGGGATTGCTGGAAGAGCCCCTGTGAGGACTGGAAGTCATGACTTGGATATCAAATTTCCCATCTTTGACATTTTCAACATAAAACATTTCAGCAACCCTTGCCCCAAAATTCAAACCTGTACTTTTGAGTATATATTGGCTAAGAAGTCACATGGAAACTTCCATGAATTCATTACCGTTTTTAGGTTCACATTTTACAATTTAAAACATCAGTGATGTTTAAAGTAGTCAAAGGTGGGGGTACTTGGGTGGCTCAGCTAGTTAAGCATCTGCTTTCAGCGAGGCACATGATCCATGGTCCTGGGATGGAGTCCCTGTGTTGGGCTCCCTGCTAGGCAGGGAGTCTGCTTCTCCTCCCTCTGCCCCTCCCCCTGCTCATGTGCAACTGTCTCACTCGGTCTCAAAGAACATCTTTTAAAAAATAAAGGAAAGCGTAAGCAGTTGTTCCATTTGTAGCTAGCGCCTGGGGTAAAAGGGTTTGCAGGCCCCTCGGTTCTCTCTTCTGCCCACACATTAGGCAGAGGGTGAAAACACAGGAACTCACATCATCAGTTCCTTTGAAAATGCAAACAACCCTGGTATGAACAACATCTTCCAATCTATCAACCTGCTTCAGTAGGCGGCTAAGACTAGACAGCTTGGAAAGGAACTGTGTTCTCTTGGGGAAGGAGAAAGGGGTAAAGTTCCCTAGCCGGGCCACTAGTCCTGGGTAGAGTAGAGAAGTGGGGGGATTTCAACTCGTAAGTCTTGGCATCTAGAGATGGAGTGTGGGTCAGCACCAGGGGACAGTATGGCTGACTCTGGGCGGGTGCCATGTAGAGCACCTGGACCCAGTATGGCTCCTGCTGTGTGAGAGGTGATCTGGGTCCTCAGTATCTCTCACCTGTAACAAGGCCACCTGCCTCCTGTTCCCTCAATTTACAAAGACTTTAAAACCAGATTCTCTACAAGTGTGAGGGGACGTTGCGGGCAGTACCAGAGAGAGACATGGCTTGGGGTTTAGTTTCAGAAGATCTGGCTTTGAGGCTGGGTCCTGGTTCTGGCCGAGAATGTGGGTAAGCACAATCTTTATAAGCCTTTGTTTTCTTACCTGTAAGAATAAGAATGATATCGGAAAAATCAGAGGGCTGGTCAGATGTACATGAGATTGTGCTTGTTGAAGGTGCCTGTAAATCTGTAGGTGTTTATGATTCCCCCGATGAGACATTCTTTGCCTAGTTTGGTGACCAAGTCACAGGCTTGCAGTATGCAGAGCAAAAAACTCCATTATCAAAATTCTAGAAATAGGGCGAAAAGATTTGCCACATTTAGCAACATGCTAGAACCTTATCTACAAAACCACAGAAGTTTTTGACTTTCCTAGGGAGATGTAACTTTGATATAGTCCATTATTAATCAGAGCTCAGATTCTGGAAAGGTGACTCATAAAAAAATAGAAATCAACATGCTGCAAACAATTTCTGTCAAAGTGGAGACCACTCAAGATTTGTTTTGTTGCCCTGTTCGTGTTGATCTGACTTTGCCATCTTTTCTACTGGTCGTTCATCGAATATATGCATGTACATATATATGTGTGTTTTATGTATGCGTTTGTATTAGAGGAGGAAAATAATTTCCTCTAACCAAGTTCTTCTAAGCGGGAGCTCCTGTAGGAGGAGACCGATTAACAGGAGAAAGGCATGCAAATTTATTTAAGTTCTACAAGACACGGGAGCCTAAGGAAACAAAGACCCAAAACAGTTGAACCTGAGCATTTTGATACTAGATTTGATGGAGGAGAGAGTTGTGGGAAAATAGGACCAAAGGAAGAGTGTAGTAAACTGAGGAGAACCGCAATGCCTGCTTCAGAATTCTCTTGGCGTCCCTCCATTTTGGAGATGAGGGTAGATGAGGAAGATGACACTCCTGCGCCTGCAGTTTCTCAGATTCCTTAAGCTTTCGTATCATCCTGCCTTTTTTTTTTTTCCCTCTTGAATGAGTTCTATCAACTTTCAATGCATTACATATTTGTAGGAGAGTCGTATTTTAGGAAAATCCATTTGATATTACGAACTAGTTTCTCTTCTGTATCGCACTTTACATGTAATTATGTTATTTTGCAACCTTTTGGTACTCAAAATGCTAGGAGATGAATTCACACTTTCTAAAAGGTATCAGCTAGCTAATGCTCATTTCCATATGGGAGAAGTGAACTGTAGGTTTCTTGTGCTCTCTGAAAGTAAAGCAACCCTGCAAAAACTTTGGGAAACTGAAATAGTAACCTACAGAAAGCCATTATTATTACATGGAGATTTTTTTTTTTTTTTTTTTTGTGTTCCCAGATCCCAAAAAGTAATCTCTTGAGCTTTTCTGAAACCTTAGGACCTATCTTGCTAGAGGATGCACAAATTAGATCAAGATAAAGCACATACACTTCTGGATGCAGTATAAAGCTAGGGTGGCCTGCCCCCTGAGATAGGCTGGCTGTAGCTCCTGGGGACAGAGCTTGGTGGAGCCACTGTCCCTGCTTGGGGTGCCTACTGCTGCCCTAGAAGCTCCATGCAGAACACACACTAAACACTGAGCTTTTCACCTTGCCTTTCTTTCTGAAAAGTGGATATCCCTTTTGTATTTCAATTAGCAAAAGCAGGTACTGATGTAAGTCCTTCAGGAAAATGAAGTGGTGTAACTCAAACTTGAGAAAAGCAGGAGGTACCTGCATTTCTGCTCAAGATTTTGTTGTCAGCTGCAGTCACCACACACTAGTCTATGGAACGCTGTTAGATTCAGATTGCCTTCTAAGTGTAATTTGTTTTAAAGAAAGCTTTTAGAGCTTCACTTTGTGGTTACAGAAAACTATTAAGATTTCACCAGCTTGGGATTTGTAAGGAAGATTGGATAATTGAGAAAAGAAGGGCCTGACAAGACCATTTCCCCTTTTTGCTGAGAAGTCCTAAGTGAGGCAGTCCGACCCACCTGAGAAGTGTTGGAGCCAAGAAAATCTGTGAAAGAAAAAGCAGCCATTTGATAGGAAAGTTTACTGTGAGACCAAGGTAGGCAGAAAGTACAGTGACACCTCAGTGGGAACGAGCCACTTCAAATGGAATGTCTCTCTGGAGGAGTTTCTCAAAGTTCTGCCCAGACTGGAAGTGCAGTCAGCAAGACTTGAGATCCTAGCAAATGAAGAGGATACGTGTGAAGTCCATATTTAAGTCCATCAGAATAAAAATCAAAGATAAAATCTCTGTGGTGCCTGCATGTGGTATGTCCTTAAATCTTTTTTTTTTTTTTTTCAGGGTATTACAGCCTCTGTCTGCCATTTATAAATACAGTTCATGTTCCTATGACCCCAGGGGTTCCTGCCTTTTCCCCTCTCACTTGTAAAACTGCCAACTGGTATCATTCCCTGTCTCTTGCCTTCCCCTGGGTGTGCTGGGGAGAAAGGACCAGCAGTCCAGGGAACTAGCCTTCAGGGGCTTCAGCAGAAGTACTTGGCCCTCCTCCACCAGGACTACTTGGGGAGAGGGCTGTTCTCCATTACCAGAGAAGCAGGGAACCCCTTGTGCTTTGATTTTATTATATAAGTGATGCATTTGAGAGAAGGTATCCAGGCTCAGTGCCTGGATTTTGAGGGTTGGCCTAGGAATCAGGATTATTATGGTAGAAAGAAAAGATCTGTGGACAGATACAAATTCTGGTCCCCAACTTGCCAGCAACCAGATGTGTGACCCAGGCTGAGCCATTTAAACTTTCTGGATTGCTTCTCTGCCCTCAAGAAGAAGGGGCTCTAAAGAGATGAGGTGGTTTTCTGATGGGATCCTTGAAGATCCAGGGTGCCCTGAAATGCCTTGGGAGCTGGAATGTGGAGGTAGGTAGGCGGAACAGATGGGGTTCCTGACAAACCGCCTGGGCTCCAATCGGGGCAGCCTGACTTCTGTTTACTCATATCCATGTTCAAGTTTAGAGCAAGATTTCCTTTTGTAATGGTTTAATTGGTAGAAATAAAACAATGTGGTGCACCTGGGTGGCTCAGTCGGTTAAGCGTCTGACTCTTGATGTTTGGCTCAGGTCATGATCTTGGTGTGCTGGGATCAAGTGCAGATAGGGCTCTGCACTTAGTGGGGAGTCTGCTCGAAGGTACTCTCCCTCTTTCCCCACCTCTTCACCCCCCCTTACTCATGTGCTCTTACACTCTCACACTGTCTCCCTAAAATAATCCTTAATAAAACAATGAGAAAATCACTGGTAATTGTCATTCTAGATGAAATGGTCGGCAGTTGCCTACTCGCCATCCCATGGCTGTGTCCTCCGTGCCCCATGAGGTCAGCTAGCAGTGCCAGAGGAAGCATAAGGCTGGAAACGGATTTCCTGTGAGGTCAGGATGGCCTTAAGTATCGGAGTTCCTTGATTGTTGGCCATTCTGAAGCCTGCTACCTAATTTCATATTCATAACCTTAAGGGGAGATAGTAAATTTTATAAGCTACAGGCCCCACAAACCCTGGATCCTCCTTCACATTAAGCCTGAGCTGTTGCATGTGCAGACCTCACTGCGGACATGTCCTAGTGAACTGAAAATGCCGTCTTCAAAAGAACAAACGAGCCGTTTGCAGTGGGGTGAGGGTTGCTTTGCAAGCTCAACCTCATTAAGTATTGGCAAAACCCATGCTATGTTATTCCTGCTAATGAGGAATGGATGGGAAATAAGTCCCTGCTCTGCTTTCATCTCCACCAACACTTTCATCAGAGCAGCACAGCTTCGAGGGGAAGAGCACATGCTGCAGATAAACTGCCTCAGGTGGAGTTCTCCACCACTCCCTAGTTCTGTGACAGCGAGCGCCGCGTGAAACCACCGCTGCAAGCCCCAGCTCCTGCATCAACAAAAAGACCAGTAATCCCCTGTGGAATTACAGTGCCTGGACTTGTAGAAAGCACTCCTTTAGGTTCTGGTTTTCCTTATTACCATTGTTGAGTGATTAAGGCAGAAGCAACTAGTTTCCTTAATACTTGAGAAACATGACCCCAATTTTTAGGTAGCTGGTCTGTCTCCAGATTGAAGACAGTATTTCTAGCCTTCGTCTCAGAAGCTTTTTGCTAGTGAGAGAAGGTCCTGTTAAAGGTGAGTGTCCTGTTCTGGTCTTTTCCCCATCCTACTTCAAGTTTGGATGTGATGGCTAGAACTCCAGCAGGCACACTGAATCGTGTGGCCAAGGTTTCTACCCTTGGGGTGGAGGAACGGTGAGCAGAAGAAAGCCTGGGTGGGTCCCTGACAACTTCATGGGGTTGTTATTCTAGCCTTGGACTGTCAATTCTCAAATTGTTTTTATCAAGGCAGGGTTCTCAAATCACCTGTATGATTTAAGATGGATTTCTGGGCCCCACTCCCAGAATTTGTGATTTAGTAGGTGTAGTTTGGAACCTAAGAGTCTTCATTTTTTTTTTTTTTTTCAACAAGTTTCCAGGTGATGTGGACCGTGCTAGTCCCAGGACCATGTTTTGAAAGTCAGGGTTTTTTGCGTTAGGGAAATAAACCCTTTGTTTTTTTAAACCACTACTATTTTGGGGGTATTCTATCAAAGAGGTGTTCAATGCCTTATTTAACTTGAGTAGCTCTTTTTGCTAAGTTACCAAGAGCAGCAAAATGATTAGAAAGCCACTCAAAGTGAAGCAGAGAGACGGGGTGAATTGCAGATTGAATTTTGGGCTTCTGCACCATTCATTCGTCAAATGAGTGCTGAGAACCTAGTATGTGCTAGGCGTATACAAAAACAACGTGAAGACCTGGGCTGTCATTTAACAACAGTTACCTCCTTCCTGATAATCCTGTGGAATTCTGTTGAGTCAGATTCATTATGACCAGTGTCTGCAAGAGCGTGATGAGCTAAGCCAGTGATTTCCTGTCACTCAGTCTGGAAATGGGGAGAGAGACAGACAGGCATGTGGCTGGAGGGGTCCTGAGAGGCTGTCAGACACAGTGGTAATCAGCTTCACTTGTACACTGGCATCCCCAAAGAGCTTAAAAATTCTGATGCCCGGGTTCTGTCTCCCTGGATTCTGATTTAATTTGTCTGTGGTGGACCCTGGGTATGTGGATTGTTGAAGGGTTTCCCTTGATGAATCTAATGTTGAAAAACCCTGATCTAAATCAATTCAGAAAGATGAGGTGACTGCCCCCCAAGTGACCTAGA
Organism: Nyctereutes procyonoides; assembly: GCF_905146905.1. Classification (NCBI taxonomy): domain Eukaryota; kingdom Metazoa; phylum Chordata; class Mammalia; order Carnivora; family Canidae; genus Nyctereutes; species Nyctereutes procyonoides. The sequence continues at coordinate 57,859,656 of NW_026575146.1, read as the reverse complement.
GGGTCAGGCAGGTCTCATGCTGTCCCACAGAGTGCTCCTCAGGTGCCTGGCTGGCCCTCAGAACCTGCCCCAGGCTGGGTACACCACCAGGTTAATTCTTCCTCCCCCTTAATTGTCAGTGAGGTAGGATGTGTGGTGCTGTAAGCACACATCTGCTCCCACCTCAGTGACAGAGCTTACTGCAGCTCATCAGTTTCCCTAACAAGATTTTCCTTGGTGACAGTGAAACAAATCATTTTAATTAGCATTAGATAATGAATTTAAATGGCATTGAAGTAATTCCAAAATCTGCCTTAACTGCCCTAAATAACATCATGCAGGAGGTACTCTAGTGGGATTTATGGTTGAGAAATGGCTATGCTAAGGACACAACTGAAAGGTTTCCTTGCATGGGGTTATCCTCCCTGGTTTTATTTTGTACAAATAGTCTGGTTAGCACAGAGACTGGCCGAGCTGCAAGGATTTAGATGTTGTTTGGTGTCCTTGCCCCTTATCAGGTGTGCACATCTTCTCATCTGCTTGTCCTCCTAATGTGGCTGTGACCCTCAGCTTAGACCATGCTGTTAACAGGGAGCTCATTCTCAAGCTCCTGAGAAGCCCTCTCCACTCTGAAAGTCCTTCCTTAGACTCAACTGAGATGGTACCCCTGTCATTTGTCCCTTTGATCCCAGTTCTCTTTGGGAATTCATTGGCCTGCCTCTCAGTGCCAGGGACAACATCTCTGGGTATCCCAAGGGGTTTGAATAGCCGTTGTGTTTGGGATGAATACTGCTGCTGTTAGCCTCTGACTGGTGGGACTGGGAAAAGAACGCATTGTCCTCCTGGCCCTGAAAGAGCTGCAAGTCAGGTGCCCTTCCCCTTCAACTTCCATGAAATTGACAGTGGATAGGTTTGATTTCCCTTTTTTTCTGAAAGGGAAAGGAACAATCTTGTCAAACTGTAAGTCATGGGGCCATCTGTATGCCTGTCTAGCTGTTAGCGTCTGGTGCTATTTTGACGTAGAAAAAAGGGGCTCTGCCTTCTTTCACTAATTGGCCAGACCCCACTGTAGACCATCTATTCCTAGACCTTAGCAGCTTTATGATTATGAGATTGCACGAGTGACAGACTCAAAGGTGACCGTCTTGCATCACTTGAATGTACATTTTATAAAGTGAGATAGTAGAAGACTTACATAAGGGCTTTTCTATGGGCAAAGATCAAAGTATTTTGTTCAGTCTCTATCTGAAACAGTATTTTTGGAGTTAAAAGACAGGAGGTAATATAGCCACATCCCGTGTTTCTTTGATCAGGTCTGACACCAACCGGTGTGCAACTTGGGTGCTAATCATCCAGAGTTAGAGTGGGGCCTCTGTGGGTTCAAAGGCAGGGTCCCCAACTAAAGTGCCCTTTCGTCAGATGCCAGCCACACTTCGGGAGTCCCCAGACCACTGCGCTTCTAACAACTGGCTACCAATTCAGAGGTTCCCACAGCACTCTGTTTTGATAGTGATGCATAGAACTCAGGAAAGCACTGTGCTCATGACTACTGTTCTATCACAAAGAATTGGCATTAGGACTAGCCAAATGAAGAGCTGCGTAGGGCAAGGCTTGGGAGGGCCTGAATGCAGAGCTTCCTTGTCCTCTCCCAGTGGAATCAGGGTGCACCATCCTCTGTATACATCTACGGGTTTACCAGTTAGGAAGTTCCACTCAGCTCGATGCCTAGAGTTCTTACTGGGATTTCCTTATGTAGGCATGATTGGTGGGATCATGACTTGAACTCTCTCTACCTTCCCTCCTTGGAGGTTGGACTGGCTCAAAGCCCCACCCTCTAATCACATGTCTTACTGGTAACCAGCACCATCCAGGGTCATTGCATCTCTTAACCATAATCTCCAGTGTAATACAAGAGGCTCATGAATAGCAAAGACCCTTCCGTTACTTAGGAAATTCCAGGGAATTTGTCTTCTAGGAACTAGGACCAAAGGCTGGTCAAACTTCTTATTGTATAACAAGACCGAATCTACCAAATGCACTTTAGAGTAGAGGGAGGTTGGAGTCTGGTGCTGTCGACAGTGCACCCACTTTCCACTCCGTCAACATGTGGCCCAAAGTGGATGCAAAATGGGAGAATTGCTTTATTTGGTCACCATACTTCTTTCAAAGGATTTTTGCGATGCTGGTATTTAAATGATTGTACTCTATATTGTGCATCATTACATTCATATATTTATACATATATCCTATGTATCAACCCATAATCTACATTAACATGCTTTATAGGTAATTTTCAAGGTGATTTTGGCTAGATGTGGTTTTACCTTACCCGCTGACTTGAAAACCTAACTTCCATGTAAAACACTATTCTATTATGTAATGTCCCAAGCCAATTCTTCTATGGCTTTCCAGAAGTTGGGTCATTCAAATCCTGTTTGAACCTTTCTGGTAACCAGTTGCTCCTGGATTTAAGGGCCCACCCATTCAATTGTTGGACAGCTTAATGGTTTGATAGTAACCATGGTCCCCTGACTCAACCTGCTATAGTCACACACAGTACCCCATCTGTTAGAAGAAGACCAGATATTTGAAGACTGATATCCTGTGTGCTATGAAGTCATCCTTTTTTTTTTTTGTAAGCAATCATTCTCTGATTTCTTCAACTATTTTTCATATATTCTTCTACATAGATGGTTTTAGTACAACCTCATCAGCCTTCCTGTGGATATTTAATGTCCCTTGTAAAGTGGTGTGCCAAGAACTGAATACAATACTCTAAGAGTGGTTAAACACTTATAACATAGCTCTTAATTTCGTGATGGGACATTCTAAGCCCATTAATTCAATCATCTTGCGATTACACTTTTTTAGCTTTAATTATAATTTCTCTGCCTTTTCACAGATGAAGTAAATGTACTTGGTAGACACATGTCCCTGGGATGCCCAGCACACATCTCCTTTCCTGCTGGTAATGCATCATGAATTTTCCTTGGGCTAGCCAGCCACTTCCCCATTCTCAGTCTCTATACCCAGAGTTGAGAATGTAACCCAGGCTAAACAGAGTGTTCTATTCCCCTTACCAAGATGATTGGATCTTTTGCTCAAAGTATTAGGAAAGAAGGTTTCTTTCCACTGAGATTGCCATATTGATATGAGCCTTGAGCTCTACCACTGGATGAAGCCCACAGGGTGGAAAGCAGATGAGCAGGATTGCAACCGAGGGAGAGAGACTGAGTTTTGTGACGTCAGTAGTCCAGCTTCCAACTCTGTCTGAAGCCAGATCTAACCTGGACTTGACAGTTACTTGAAATTGGTGTAAGCAAACAAAAAAAGAAAAACAACAACAAACCCAGCAATCTTTTTAGTCAAGGGTCCTAACTAATACAACTATTTTCCATTCAGTAAATGTTTAACCAGTTCTTTCAGAGAAGAGAAAGGAAAAGCCTTGATTTATAGTGCTAATTTCTGTAGTTGAAATACTCCTCGGGAACAATTACAAGCTAACAATGTCAATGTCCTCCTAAGTTTTCTGAAAACTAAGTGATCAGCTCTCACAAGGTAGCTTCAGCACATTATTGCTTCTGTGTCTATACTCAAGTTACTAATACAAAATTGATCGAGACTAAGCCAAGAATTAAGCTCAGAAGCCAATGAGAAATTTCCTCTGCTCTCTAACTCGACATTGACACAGCAATCAACATCCTCTGGGCAAGTCCAACAAGCTACAAATTTAGCTCTTTTTACTAACATCCAGCCCATGTTTCTACTTTGTCCATTATCATGAGAAAACATCAGAAATTTTGCTCATGGCAGGTCTTCTACATCCTTGGATCCCTGTCCCCTGTTGGTTCAGCCACCATGAGAAATAAAGTCATGGTATCCTGACTTGTTCTTAATGACCCATGCTGCCTCCTGAAGATCACTGCTTTCCATTCTAAATGGCAAACCACCTGCTAGAAGTTCTGGTGGGATTTTTATTGCTTGCCAGGGGTCTATCATTCCTGGAATCTGTCCCTCTTCCCATTTGGAAAACTTGAACATAGCCTGTGTCTAGTCTTCCCTCACTTATACAGATGATTTTGGGTATGTGCCATGGGAGAAATCAGAAATGATTAGAGTTGGAGTGTTTTATAACATTTGTCATTTTCTTTTTTGTAATTTTGCCAACATCTGTTTTCCTTCAACAGATCTGCTGTTTCATAGGGGTCTAGAAGCCTGCCTTATGTAAAGAATCTGGAGTTCTTCTCCAATCTTGAGATCTGTGTCTCCTTTAATAATGTTTGCTATAGGCTTTTTGATCAGAAGCATACTCCCACTGGTAGAACTTTGGTTTCTCTCTCCTTGTGCTTTACCTACATGCTCTTCACTGTGTATTTCAGGTCTGTGGATTTCCAAATAAGACTATACTCTTAAACATTTCATCTGACTCCCCTTTCCCTTCTACTAGGCATTTCTTTTAAATGATTGAACTTTCCATGGGCCTCTCACCATTAGGTGAGATTATCAACCCACCAAGGTTTCAAAATACCTAAGACTATAGTTCTCATCTTGGATTGAAATTCCATGATAATTCCTACTTTTTTGGGGGGAGGGGTTGCATCGATATAAAGACCTCTGAGGTCCTCATCACCAAAGCTACACACATCTCTGTGGTTTCCTAGTTAGAATTACTGCCATTTTATCTAGTCATTTTTATTTTGTGTTTTTATCTTTCAGTGTCTGTCTGAACTTTCTCAAATTAGTAATCATGAACTGGCAGATACGCTCTTGTGGATCCCCTGGTGTTGGTGATACACCCACACCCCTGGCCTGGGCCATGGTTTTTTTTCGTGGCTTTGTTATAGTTTTCCTAGCCAAAATGCTGTTCCTGGACACCATCTATACAACTAGCCCTTCACTTTCTAAAGCTCCTTGATTCAGCTGTCCTTGGGGGAAAACAATATGAAAGTAAGGCCTATGTCACCAAGTTCCTCCATCACCAAACCAGGAAGTAGTAATGGCATAATGATTATAATGTTCAGAAGGGAATCCATTCATTGTTCTTGGGTTCTTGTTCCACCATTGTTCTTGGTTCTTGTTCCACCCTGGCTATTTGTGGACTATGTGACCTTGGACAAGCTCTCGGCTTTGCTTTTCTTTCTTATCTGATGGGTGAAAAAAGTCTGCTCTGCCCAGATCTGAGAGTCACGTTTAGAATGAAATGAGAAGATGTACATGAAAGACATGGTGAGTTGAGCATTACACACAACTGACAGGTAACATTATCAAGACTTCCTGTGAAGCACAGGATGTGAAATTGAACTGGATTTGTGGAATTTCATTATTTCATCCATCATGATCAGGAGGTCTTATTTCCCTGATTGAACATCACAGTGGAAGGAGAATCAAGACTGTGCAATTTGCTGAACTCATGAATCTTCATTTGATCTTGAGTTGGCATCTCCACTAGGAAAGGCACTCCACTAAACAAAGCAAGGCAGGTTTGGGACTGATGGGATTGTTTTCATTGTAGACAAGCCTAAATGAAACAGTGCCCACTGATAAGCACTGCAATTAAACTGCTTCCTATCACTTTAAATAAACCTTCTATTCATTCCTGGTCCCTGGAGAGTGGAGGGGGAGAAGAGAGAGAACTAAAAATACTGGCTTATGTTCATGTTGGTAATTTAATTTATAACTGATAAGACTAATTGCTGCCCTTCTTAGTGGGCTGTGTAGAAGGTTTGTTTAAAATCCAATGGCCACTCATAAAGTCTCAAGGAAGGGAGAGGTGCCAGGTCTGGGCCTGGTCTGTGCCATAATTCCTTACCAACTTGAAATAAAGACTAGCAATCAGGCTTTTACAAAGGACTTACAAGTTAAAGCTAAGTAACTGAGAAGCCATTGATTACATGGGAATATTATTTTGTGAATAATAAAGACATGATTGTGAAAACACGGGACATAGGGAATGTATTTCCCCCAACCCTGAGTCCTTGTCACCCCCACTGCCCAGCCAAAGATGCTTTAGTGCCCCTGAATGCATTAACCATGGATTTGCCATCAGATCTTCACCAGCATATGTGATTTTGCTAGATAGACCACCAAGATATACAGTACAGACACAGTAGAGCAAACTGGAGTGGTGGAAACCATCTACAATCCTACCAAATTAACTGCCCTTCCAGCTCTTGTCCATAGCCATAGATATTTCCCACAGAGTGGAAACAAATTGGACAACACTGTAAGAAGATTCTTCCTAAACAGATTAAGCCCATTGTGATAGTATTGCAGAAGTCTGATTTCAGTCATTTTTAGGGCTCTGTGGCCTTCAACCCTGGTACACAGGAGAATCTTTGACAAACCTGGTGCATGACTATGGGAGGGACCTGGTCCCTGGTCTGAGGTTGTCCCCATCATGGCCAGTGGTGCTAAAGAGCTGGTTCTCTGCTGTCTGCTGGGCATGCCTGTCCCCTGAGAGTCCCTCAGAGTCCTCTACTATGATCTGGAATGCTGCTTCTGAGCTGTGGCAATTAGGGTCCATGTGCCACGGTACCCCATAGTTGCCCTCTGGGCAGGGACCCTGAGTATAGGCAGTGACTTGTGGAAACACAGGATGCTTCCTCTCTTCCCAGCCTCAGGCAGTTGTTATCACCCCACCAGAGAAACACAGAGACAGAAGCAGAGACATAGGCAGACTCCTTGCAGGGAGCCCAATGTGGGACTCAACTCCAGGATGCTGGGATCACGACCTAAGCCAAAGACAGATGCTCAGCCCCTAGGCCACCCAGACACCCCTAGCAAAAATCAGTTTTAACGACAAAAATTACCAAAATAATGTCATATACAAATAAATGCAAAAATGTAGATATAACATTTGGTGCCCTGCCTAATGGTTTGAGAAATGTGGCAAGGTGTTAAAGAAAACTGTAGAGGGAGGCCAGCTTGTGTCCAGGACTGAACCCTCAGGAGGGGCAGTGATGTCATGAAAGTTCATAGGTGGTCAGCCTTATAAACTCTGAATCATAATTCTGTCGTTATCCAGCGGATGATTGATCTCTTAGACTGTTAACCAAGCTCACAGAGCCCAGTGCATAAACAAGAATGTCAACTTAGTGATTTGTATCATGAGCATATAACTGTCAAGCAGATCAAAGCTTGTGTAAGGTCAATTAGTAGAGATTCATTAAGTGTCTGCTGTTGTAAATACAGCCATGAACAGACACACGAGGTCTCTGCCCTTGCGTCATAGAATCTGTTGGTCTGTTTACCCTCTTTCTGTAGGAAAGCTGCTTTTATGAGCCTGAAATTAAAGCAAAGGTGGTGAGGTGAGTGATCTTGAACAGGTAATGGCATCTTAATATCCTTCTTTGATAGTCCAAGAGTGCACCTGTCCAAATGTGGACCTATGGGTCCAAAGCCTTTCCTCTGGAAGATGCCAGAAAGAACGTCTAATTTGAGGTCCCAAATCTTTTTTTTATTAACTCTATCTAGACTTCTCATTTCTAAAAAATGAAAATATATTTTAAAAGTTCAGAGAAAAAGTGGTCATCATCCATACTGAGATGAACCACTTGACCCATTTATTTTCAATCTTCCTTTAAAATAGAATCACTACAATGGCTTTTAAAAAAATAGTATGCTCAATAATTCAGAGAAGTACATAGATAATTGAATGAACAACTATCCAAAATATGCCACCCAGGAATACCCATTACTGATGTTACTTGAACAACTGCCCACGAACACACACAGTTTGAGGAAAATGTGGGTAGATTACATGGTAACAGCCCTTATTTAAAAACAATGCCCTGGGGGATCCCTGGGTGGCTCAGTGGTTTGGCGCCTGCCTTTGGCCCAGGGCACGATCCTGGAGTCCCGGGATCGAGTCCCACATTGGGTTCCAGCATGGAGCCTGCTTCTTCTGCCTGTCTCTCTCTCTCTCTCTCTCTCTCTCTCTGTCTATCAAGAATAAATAAAATCTTAAAAAAATTAAAATAAAAAATAAAAACAATGCCCTGCTATACGTGTTATTTTTAGATGAAAATAATTAAATGGAAATTTACCTAAGTTAATAGAATAGAAATAAGTAAGCAAAAATTATTTAACTTTAAGAGCTAGTATTTCTTGAAAGATACATTTTTTAAAAAAACAATTATGAGAAACATTAAGAATTCAGAGGTGTTCTCTAAGTTTATGTGCCGATTTTAAATTGTATCAACTTCTCTGTTTGAAACCTAACACTTGAACATTGATTCTTCTGTCACCCCTTCTCCAAACTTCCAATTCTGTTACGTTTGTTGTTTTATATATGAACATGTGGATTCATTTAATGACTGGCTTCATAATGCTCACCCTGTCATCACCACTCCTGTGACTTCTGGGATTAGCTGCATATTCCATGTGATTCAGTGTTTAGTCCCCTCTTTTGTCTTTGTGTCTTTGCTGCTCAGTTCCGGATACTGGTTCTGTATTGGTTGACGTCTTTCATATATTAAGATATTCTGTCTGTCATCTTTGTTTTTTTGTTTTGTCTTTGTTTTTTAAAGAATGTCTAGGCTGGGTATAATATCAAGGAGTTACACTTTCTCCTCCGCCCCCACACACACTTTGTAAAACTTTGTAAGAACTTTGCTTGTCATTCAGCATTGAAATGGAACTGAGGAGGAGTCTGGAGACAGGTTGAATTTCAACCCTTGCAGGTGGTTTGTTTTTTTGCCTCCATACTTACATTCTTTATTTTGCATATTCCGTGGCTTAAAAGGGAGCTCTATCCAGAATTTGGGGTCGAGGCCATGTTGGGTTCTGTGCTCAATGGGGAGTCTGCTTGGGATTCTTTCTCTCCCTTTGCCTCTTCCCCCATTTGTGAACTTGCACTTGTTCAGTCTCTTGTGTGCATGTGCTCTCACTCTCAAATAGACTTTCAAATAGATAAGTAAATATATACATTCTAAAAAATTAGTATACCACTTATCTGTTTCTTTCTAGATTTCAGCATATTTGTGCTAATTCTCTGGATTTTGTAAACACACATGTATAGCTTTTGGAGTAGCAGGGGGAAGGTTGAAAGTTGGACCCTTCTGAACTGCTCCACATAACTGTTTTCTTATGTTCTTGGCTCCTGGTTTGTAAGTTTTATTACATTATTTTTCTTTTCTTGTTTGATGGCTGTTGATTTGAGTTGGGTTGTCCACTTTTTTGCTTATTTAATAAATTTACTTAGGGAGGGAATACTTAAGATGCTATTTGGGTCTGTTCTCTTAACCACAGGAGCCCCTCATACACTAGATTCAGATACCTTAATATCACAGTCTAGACTACAAAGCTTGACTGACTTTCTTGTCTATGAAGTTAACTGTGTGGTTCTTCAAATTACCACTCTTTGAAATAGAACGTGATTAATGACTTGAAATCGAGTGTAATGATCATCAGGAAGTGATATGTACAGGGCTAAAATGGTGCTTTGGTTTAGGTGTGGCAGTTTCCACCCCTACTCAAATTAATTTTAACTACTTTAAAACATTATTAATATTTAACTGACTTCTAACTATGCTAAATTTCCAGATTCCATATGTTTATAATTTTTAATTTATGCTTTATTTTATTTTATTTTTTGTAATTCTTTTAACAGAAAAAGACTCAGAATGGGAAAGGGGAAAGAGGAATTAGAAGTCTTATTTTTTTTAAAGATTTCATTTATTTTAGAGACTGTATGAGCAGAGAGTGAGAGGGAGAGAGCGAATCTCAAGCAGACTCCATGCTAAGTGCAGAGCCTGATGTGAGTTTCAATCCCAGGACCCTAGATCATGATCTGAGCCAAAATCAGGAGTCAAGTGCTCAAGAAACTGAGCCCTGCCCCAGGCACCTCTAGAGGTCTTACTCTTAATCTCCAACCCCCCCCCCCCCGGGTCAACAGTATCATAGCCATGGTCAATGGTGTTACACTTTAGGAGTTTAATTTTTCACTTAATTATATTCATTCAGACACAACCTGGCAATTTGAAGAAAGATCTATGGGTGAAATTTACCCAAATACTTTGAGATGGGGACAGTAGTTTTTCCCCCTTCTCCAGTTTGAGAGCTGCTTTGAAGTCAGTAGCTCCCCTGAGCAAGCTGCTATCTGCTGTCTCTGTTTAACAACATCCCCCTGCCCCCCACCCCCCACCAAAAGAACAGTATAAGTACTGGGCATTCTGACATATCTTAGCCACTCAAGATACAAAATTGCTTCTTGGTGCTAGCATCCCTTGTGACAAGCAGCATCCCTTTACCTGATCCATCCTGAGATGAGAAACTCAAAAGCAACGGACTTGAACTACTCTGGGAACTTCAAGAGGCAGCTGGAAAAATAGATAGGAATTGGAGACGAAGGCTGTATCAGGAAGTGTGTGTAGCAAGATCCTGAAAGGTGAACAAAAACATTCAGGGCTTTCCATTTTGGCAGCCTGTCCTGGATTCCTTGGATCTTAGAGGCCGACTTCACATTTATGGAGATACAAAATTAGGAACCTAGAGAGAGAAAGGGTCTAGGTCAAGATATCCCAGCAAGGTCGCATTGAATGTAACGATTATAACCAGATTTCCTGTCTCTCGTCCAGGTCTCACCACCCAGCCTGGAGTTTTAGATCAGAAAGCAAGGGAAGTGAGAGAAACAAGTGTTGCTTTATTTTGATGGAGGGAATAAAATTTGAAAACTCCTAGGAAAGTTGAAAGTATCCTACATATATTCCTTACCTAGATTAGCCGATTGTTTTGTATTTGCCCCATTCTTTCTTTCTTTAAATATATTGATGTATATGCATTATATATATATATATATATATATATATATATATATATATATAGAGAGAGAGAGAGAGAGAGAGAGAGAGAGAGAGATAGATATAGATATAGATGATATATTACAACTATCTGAAGGTAAACTGGAGAGATATCCCTTTGTCCCTAAATACCTACATGTGTCTTTCCTTAGACAAGGACATTTTCTCACACAAAGTACAATTCTTCAAACCATGGTATAAAACTGTTTCCTAATCCACAGTCCATATTCCAATTTTGTCAGTTGTTCTGGTAATGTTAATGTCCTTGATGGTTTCTTTTTTCTGGCTTAAGGTCTAGTCCAGAATCAAATACGGCATCTAGTTGTTGTACCTCTTTAGTTTCCTTTACCTGGAATAGTTCTTCAGCAATTTTTTTTTTCATTCTTGTCCTTTATTTTTAAAGAACACTGAGGAGTTATTCCAGCATGCCTCTTGACTTGTGTTTGCCAGATGAAATTCAGAGTTTGCATCTAGGGTAGGAATAGCAGGGAAGTAAGGTTGTATCCCAGGTGTGTCAAGAGGCACCTTCCTTTGGTTACATCTATTGGTGATGTTAACTAAGAAGCATCTGTCTTGTCAAATTCAAAGCTACTTTTTTTCATAAGAATAAGTAAAATATTTACGTGTTCATGAGAGACATACAGAGAGGGGCAGAGACACAGGCAGAGGGAAAAGTAGGCCACATGCAGGGAGCCCGACGTGGGACTTGATCCCAGGACTCCAGGATCACGCCCTGGGCTGAAGGGTGGTGCTAAACCGCTGAGCCACCGGGCTGCTCTAAATAAAATCTTAAAAAAAAAAAAAAAAAGAAAAGAGGAAAAAAAAGAAAAAGAAAATCTCTTTTGGAAGGTAAAAGTCAAGCAGGTTTCCTTGCAGCCCATGATAAAAGACCTGGCTTCCTTAAACTGTGACCCAAATGTGCTGTGTGTGGTCCCTGCCCAGACTGCGTTGTTACTCCCATGGAAACTGGCCAGTTTCCATTCTTGTGCACATAGCCGTCCACTTGTCCCAGCACCATTTATTGCAGAGACTACTTCCTCCCACTATATGTTCTTGCTTCCTCTGTTGTAGATGAATTGACCATACACCTTGGGTTTGTTTCTGGACTCTCTATTCTGTTCCATTGATCTATTTTTGTGCCTGTACCCTACTGTTTGGATAACTACAGTATGTCTTTATAGTATGACTTGAAGTCAGGGAACATGATATCTCCACCTTTGCTCTTCTTTTTCAATCTGACTTTGGCTATTTGGGATCTTTTGTGGTTTCATACACATTTTAGTAGTAGTCTAGTTCTGTGAAATATATTATTTTTAAAAAGACTTATTTATTTTTAGAGACAGAGTATGGAGCAGGGCAGAGGGAGAGAGAAACTCAAGAAGACTCTGTGCTGAGTATGGGGCCCATTGCAGGGCTCAGTCTCACAACACTGGGATCACAGCCTGAACCGAAGCCATGAGTCAAATGCTCAGCTGACTGAACCACCCCAACACCCTAATGCCATTGGTATTTTGATAGGGTTGTATTGAGTCTATAGATAAGCATGGACATTTTAACAACATTAATCCTTCCCATCTCTGAGCATGGAATATCTTTCAATTTATTTGTGTCATCTTCAGTTCTTTTCATCCGTGTCTTACAGTTTCCAGAATACAGATCTTTTACCTCCTTAGTTAAATTAATGCATATTCTTCTTGATGCAATTGTAAATGGGATTATTTTATTACTCTTTCTGCTAGTTTATTAGTGTATAGAATGCAACAGATTCCTGTATATTTATTTTGTATTCTGCATATTCAATGAATTCATTTAGCTTGATAGTTTTTGGTGGAGCCTTTACAAATATTTTTTAAAAGATTTTATTTATTTATTCTTGACACACACACACACACACACAGGCAGAGGGAGAAACAGGCTCCATGCAGGGAGCCCAATGTGGGACTCGATCCCCGGTCCCCAGGATCAGGCCCTGGGCTGAAGGTGGTGCTAAACTGCTGAACCACCCGGGCTGCCCATTTATAAATATTTTTACATGAAGAAATTTTTCAAAAACAAAACAAAAACAAACAAAAAGTTTTAAAAAATACTTCAGTTTGGAAATTTTGTTTAAAAATTAGGAGATGCCTAGAAATATTTTACAAAGAGTAAAATATCTTGAATTGAGCAAAGTATTGCTAATAAAATATAAGGCCCCTCTAAAAAAAATTGAAAATCAATTCAAAATTTGAAAAATTCCAAGTACTTCTCTTTAGCTTTATAGAAGTCATGTTAGAAAGGATACTGGCCAATTAACATTTCCGGTACATTTTATATCAAAGGACTCCCAAATTTATGGAAAAATATCAATTTAAAGTGACTCTAAATTCATGATAGAGTTTTTCATCTTTTACCTGTCAAGGAAGAACTTCTTCCAAAAAAAGATTAGTTTGTATCATGATAAATAGTGCTTCAGCTGTGTTAGGTCCAAAGTCTGGATTTTTTTGTAATATCAAAACAAGATAGAGGTATCCCTTACTACTTCATTCTGAATTTTATCTGAGATCTGGAAAAGGCTACCCTTAAAGGACCACCCTGTTCTCACCTATTCTGAGCTAAGACTCACCTCTACCTTTCCTCAGTGACTATGACGCTCTCGCTTAGCTGGCAGTATATCTCAAGGCCCCCTCCCATTCCTTGAAAAGAAATATTTCTCCCTTCAAAGAAAAGGAAAGGGGGCTTATTTATTTCTTTATAGAAGGAAATGTTACAAAAATATGCTAAAAGATACACGTATTCAGTATCCATGAGGCAATAATCCATTGTATTTTCATCTCTAAATTTTTGCTTTTCTATAAACTAGAATTGTTTGCATCCTGTTAGACCTCCAAAAGTTAACTTCTAGCTCTACAGAATTGCAAAATAGTTAATGAAAGGTATAGACCTCTTCAGAATCAGATAACCTTGGAGAGTTCCTCTAAATATCTAACATTCTTTGAAAAGGACACTTACTCATCTTTTTGCCCGTTACAAAATTTTTCACTATTTTTCCTGACATATTTAAATTGTGTGGATTTAAAATCTGCAAGGTAAAATTCTGTACACCAAAAACTTAGAGAATATAGTCATTTTCAACTGCCCACTATCCAATTATCAAATAAGAGAAAAATTTCCCCACCCCATATACATACATAGGCATACTTAGACACCCCCAAAAATGCATTCCATTCATTTTTCTTGACAACAGATAGTCTAGACTTGAGCTTTTGGAGGTAGACAGGCATATACAGAGACGCTGTGTGTCTGGAACACAGTGTTTTGGCACCTGTAGAAATGCACCTATTAACTTGTATCCTCTGCTCACCCCTAGGGAAGCCATAAGAAGCAGATACACAAAACTGAAATTCTGTGAACTTGTCTTGTGTTAAAATGCACACTTGGCCTTAGCCCAACTATTCCATCCTTGGAAGGCTTTAAATGCAAACAGACCATCCTCTTCCTGACACATTCACAGACTCTAGGGTTAATGACTTCAACACCTTTTCTGGAGGATGCACTTCAACCTGTAATACACCTCAACTCCTGTTCTTGCAAGACAAGCAGATCTGCGTTCAGATGTATATTGCCTTGTTGCCATTAATCCTAGAGTTAGAAATTGAAATCTGTACCCAGGCCCTAGGCAGAGGGATAAAAGGAACCTTGCTATTTTTTTTCCTGCCCTTTCTGTCTTCTTGGTCCTTATTGTTCCATCCCATGCCTTCAGGCAGTCTGAGCCTGAAGATCTTAGATCTTGGTGAGAAAAAGTTATCAAACGCTCCCCTGTTGCTCTCTGCTCTGGGATCCAAATCCTGTCTGCTCTCAGCACAGCAGAGCTGCAGAGAGGCCTCTGCTTTCTACCTGGTGAGTCCTGAGTTAGGAGGGATGAGTGTATGGGGTTGCTTCAGGGCACTGAGGGCTTCCTGGGAGGAGAGTGAGAAGTGGGCACAAGCCAAAAGTCAGAAAAAGCCTGCCACCATGATTTTACTTCCTTTTTTTCTTTTTTTCTTCCAGAAGTGAGCCTATTAATAGGAAAAAAGCCACCACTATTTGTTAACTTGATATGCGGACCCAGGCCCTGTTCTTGGGCCTACATATATATGATCTAACTTTGTTGTCATTATCATAGTCCCTGTTTTATAGTTTACAAAGCATTTTCTTACCTTTATTGCATCCTTTTGAAAGGGTAGAAAAGATTCCATTTCCCATTTGGGGGATGGGCAAGTGACCTAAGTGATGTAGGTAGAACTCAAACCTAGTTCACAGAAGCGGCCAGATTTTTCCATGGGAGCAGCTTAAAGGTCCTAGTCCACAGGAGCTATTTTATTCCTACCTGTTTGGGAATATTTTAGAATCTGCCTCTAAGGGTCAATGTGGAAGGCAGCCATGTCTTAGAGCCCTGCTCCATCATGATACTCATGTATAGCTTTCTCTCTCATACAGGCATACATATGAAACTTGTGATCTCGTTTGGGGGAAGAAACCATGGGTTTACCTCGATAAGCTCTCCTGAGGGATCTACTTTCTTTCCATCAGTGTAGCCCACCTTTTCCCAAGGGACCAATCCAAGGGCAGGCTCAGCCCAATGCTGTCATAATTCCTAGCTGGACCTTCTGTCTTGAGTCTTTGAAACCTATTCTTTGTGGATCACAAGGCTGACACATGAAGGTACTCTATGGAGAATGATGATGGTCTCTGCTTACATATTAACAATCTATTGCCGCATAACAAATTATCCCAAATTTAACACCTTGAAGCAACATGTGTGTGTTATCTCATAGTTCCTTTGGGGCAGGAATCCTGGCTTCGATTAGGGTTCTGGTTTAGGATTAGGGTTCTGGCTTAGGATCTCTCATGAGGTTCCTTCAAGCTATCCCCTGGGCTTGTACCTCAAGGTGGTGGATCTGCTCACTCCTAGGTGGGATTATTAGTAGGACTCAGTTCTCCTCTGGCTCTTGACTGATACCTCAGCATATGGGCTTCTCCATCACTTCTTAATGTCCTCATGACATGGTAGTTGGCTTTTGCTAGAGCAAGTGGTTCAGAGAGATCCCAAGATGGAAGCTGCAGTCTTCTATTACCTAAGGTCTGGTGCAACCTACTATTACTTCTGCTGTAGTCTATTGATAACACAGATGAGCCCTAGTACTGTGTGGGAAGAGAATACGCAAGGGTGAAAATATCCAGAAGTAGGGGTCACTATGGGCCATTTGTATGAAGGCTACCACAATTCGTCTATACAAATATCTCACATTTTTCAGAGAAATTCTCATATTGTTTTTAAACTTTGGTTTTAGAGCTTTTGTATTTTTTTGCATGAATTTATCTTGCTTTCCCAATAAATCAAAAGCCTCTCAAGGAAAGCGAATACGACATTTCCAGATTTCTTGGCCTTCTCCCAACCCCAATCCTCCCAACCCACACCAGGAAACAAAACAAAGCAAAGATAAATGAAGCTCATGTGGATTTGGAAAGAGTATTCAGTGCAGGAATTAGGCAGGCTTCCTTACATTCTTGGCCTCAAATTTTGCCTCTGTAAAATGGGAGGCAGAGGAGGAAAGATGGGACCAGATATTCCCTGAGGACCCTTAGCACTGCAAGGGCATTTTCTAAAATAGATGGAACTCTCCCCATTTGACACATAGGGAAACAAAGGCAGAGTTGGGCATTAACCCAAGGTCACCAGGGTAGTCTCTGAAAAAGCTGGGAGCAGAACCCTGAGGACTGTGGGACTGGTTAAATCTGGGCCAGCCAGCGTCTTATCTGTTGTCATAGTAGTGTTACCATTACTACTAGTTGTACTAGTTCTACGGCCCACAACCACCCCTGCTATTCATGTAGCATCTGCTAATGGCCACATCCATTTCAAGGGTTTGTGTTATCCATATGAGTCACAACAATCCTGTGCCGTAGGAATTCTTCCCTTTATACAAGGGGAAAAATTAATCCTCAGTGAGTTTTACCTTGATGATTGATTCTAAGGCACCAAAGAAGGAGTGGAAAGCAAGAGTTTGAAATTTGGAGGCTGAGTTGAGGGCAAAGTGAAATAGGACACCCCAGAGGCAGGGTGACTTCATCACAGCCACCCATGACGTTTGGCAAGGCAGCTGCCCTACCTCATGCTGACTGGGTGAAGCAGCCTCCAGGGCCACCTGCGTGCAAAACAACCTTGACTCCATAGCTATCTAATGGCATCTGGGGCAGGTGGGCTACTATACTCTGAGCCAAGAATAAGCTGGGGAAAAAAGAGATAGTATGCTTGCCCTACACATGACAGGGTGTCCTCCACTTCTAGGTGGCAGAAATGGCCACCACTGTGGTGGGACTGGAGAGAGAGAAGTGATGACTGAGGGATCTGTCCTAGGAGGAATCCTGCACCTCCCCAGGTCTGCCTTACGAGCAATCAGGGCCCCTGTCCTTTCCTTGCAGACCCCAGGCCACTTCTGTTCCTAGTCTCAGGTCATTCACCTCTCTTCTGCATTTGGGCTACTCATAGTCTAGTCTCTGTTGCTCTCCAGTTCAGTGTGATCCCACCTCACCCCTTTGTGTGCTCCAGCTCCCAAAAGAAGGCCTTAGTAGCAGCTCTGACAACAGCTTAGAAAGTTCCTAATTTTCCCTGAGATAAGGGACCCCAGGATACAGAGGCCTGGTGATTCACTTGAGAAATAGCTAGGGATAAAAAGAAGGGAATTGCTGTCTTATGTGTTGGGGTGTCTTCCAGCAAGGAGAAGGCAAAACGTCACAGTTCTTTACATTATCCTTCCATTTATTCCTTACAGGAGACCGACATCTCCAAATCTTACATCTCCAAAATGAGGCTCAGGCAGGTTAAATAACTAACCCCAGGTCATACCCGTAGTGAGAGGTGGAGTCAGGATCTGAACTGAGATACATGTAACCTGAACCACAGGCCATGGGTCTAATATCTGAGTGCCCATGACAGGCTGGATTCTATCTTCTGGATATTTTTTGGAAGTTGTCTAATTTTAAGCCTTGCAACAACCTTGTGAGATAGGTATTACTGGACCACTTCACGGATTATGAAACTTGCTTAGCAAGGTTAAGTAACTTGCCTAAGGACACAGAGCTAGGATGTGGCAGGAGTCAAGAGGAGGTTGGAACGTAGGGCCTGCCTTCCCTCAGTCTCCAGGGCCAAGAGGGAATTCTAAGTACTGGGTGCTCCAGATAAGATTCTCTCTTGTCCCTACTCTGTGCTTCTATCAATATGAGAGATGGTGAATCCAGGACTTCATGTCTTCCCCACCTTCCATACCCACAGCTTCACTACCACCACCTGCCCTGAGACCAGTAGGACCATCTCACTGCCTCTTCATCCATGTTTGTGCAAGTGCCATATGAAGCTTGGACCTCCAACATCAGCACCTGGACTTTGATTCTGACACATCCTATTTCCACCCCAACTCCTACCCTTCCCAAGTTCTACAGCCCTTCCACTGGGGGCCTTAGAGCTAGCATCAATCATCATAATTCCCCCTATACCTAACGTGTCCTTTGAATTTTGAATGCGCTCACTTCCTAATAAATGTATTACATGTTTTGTAGTAGAGGCATCATTGGATGGGCCAATCAGCTATTGGGTGGTCTGTGCCATGTAGATTGTTGCATGTCCTTGGTCCACCTGCACATTAAGTACTCTTTTTATTATCCAGTGAAATGATGATGCTCAATGATATCTGGCTCTCTCCAGAGGACCCTGTTAACCTGCAGTCCTCTCAGGTGGTGGTGGTGGTTTCCATTCGAACAGCCCTTAACTACTGGGCCTGGAGTAAGATAAGTCTCCTCCTACCTCCAGATCATTCTACTCCAAACCAGATTTGAAATGCTAACCTCTCCCTTCTTAACACACTAGTGATTCCTTGAAGAGTAGGACCCAGGTCCCCATCATTCTCTTCAACACCACTCTTGTCCAGTTCTTGGTGACCTTAACACCTACATGGATGACACTTCCAATGCCCTTGTCTCTGGGTTCCTTTAATGGCTCTTTTACTTCAGATTCTCACTAACATGCTTTTACTCCAGAACATGCCACTAAGGGAACTAAAGCTGTACCTTAAAGTTGATTTCAAATGTTCTACTTTTTGTTTAGCACTTTCTATTTTTCCAGTTCACTGTTGTCTGAACTATGAAAATTCTTCTACACCACCAGGACCTACAATCCATCGATCCTTATGCCCACCCTAAGTATGCTGTCGCCCTAGGGTGTTCGTACTTGGGGTTTGTTCTTTCCTGCAAATACCTGCAGGGTTCAGTCCTCTGCTCCTTAAAGGCTTCACCCCAGCATCCTCCTTTGCCATCATTTTTTAACATTGCCCCCCCCAGTATTGTTGTTCTATATGGATTATTTGTCTCAATGTACTTATCACTAAAATACTACCTATATTCCTTTTTATTTCTCTGGGCTGGAAGCTTTATGAGGGCAGGAAATCTTGTTCACTGTAGCTCAATGTCTAGAACAGTGCTTGGCACATGCATGGTTATTGATATTTATTATTGAAAAAGATATGCTAGGGCTACATTTTTCAACCCAGGTCAGTTGGACTAGAAAATTCCTCCTTCCCATTTTTCTGAGGATGTAGGTGGGATGTCAGGGAAGGGAACCCCATCTCACCCAGATGAAAAACTCACCCAGATAAGAGTGATTGGCAGGCAATATAGTATCAATTAAAATTTTGAAAAAAGATGAAAATTCAGGTAGGTTGCTGATCTCATGAAACTGTGAAACAAAAAATAAAAAAATAAAATTTAAAAAAAAAAACCTGTGAAACAGTCTTGTTGTTCTACTCTGCTCTTGCTCTTTTCCTTCTTGTCTTAATCTCCTGCTCTTCCCATTCTATATGTCTGTTTTCCTTCCCTCCATCCCTCCCTGCCTCTCATTTTGTTCTCACTCCTTGACCCCTTTTCTCTTCTTCTTAGCTTTCTTGAAGAACAAAGCAAATTATTTTTTGGAAAGAATTTTAATTTCCGAGGTGTAGGAAAATGAAATTGTCCCTTTTCTTGAGGTTCCCTTGAGCATCCTGTGCTTTAATGAAATAAATGGCCTGAAGAAAGACATAGTGAGTGGAGGTCGGTTGGTGGGTCTGTCCGTGCTTGGGTTCTGTCTTCCTCTCTATTTGGCCTCAGCTCTAGGGGGATGGGCAGGACAGGGCAAACTTCTCACTGGCCCCTTGCCCTGTGCTATGTCTGAAATAGAACTAAATGACAGCCTAGAGATTTTGAAGAAATTTGAAGGAAGAGGGAGGGAGAAACCCCTCTTTATAGTGAATCCTGAAGCTGGTAGAAAAACAATTCTTTACCAGATGCCAAGTTTTAATCTCCATGAATGACCAGTTTTTCTCTCTCTGTCTCCATGAATTAACCTACAATAGTTGTAGTTGGTAGAACTGATGGTTCTGATGGTAGAGTACCTACCTCACCAGGGGAAGGAGAGGTGTCAGGAAAGTACACTGCAAATAATTTGACAGTCTTCACTGGGCAGTGTATGGAGCAGCATGGAAAGAACGAGGACTTTGGTTTCAGGTATAAGTGAACTCAAATCCTTTTTGCATTATTTTCGACCTTCCAAACCTTGTCAAATATGGCTCAACTGCTTTGTGCCTTATTTTCCTTTTCTGTCAAGTGGAGATACCAGTCCCCTCACTGGGTGATCATAAGGACTGAAGACGATGCATACTAATGTCAACCAGGATGACCATGATGATTAATGTGAATTTGGATATTTATTATGGGACAGACTTTGTGCAAAGTGTGCCCTTTAGCTCACATACATCACCGGAGTATGCTTGGCACATGATGAGCATTTAATACATTTTAAATAGACTTGTTATCCAGCACTTTGAAGGAGAGTAAGAAAATGACTTTGGGGGACATGAACATTTAAGACACATGAATATTTCAAGTCACTTCTCTAGTGTGAGATGGAGAAATTTCAGCTTCCCTGGAACTTTGATAGAAAAAGAAATATTTACCAAATGGATGAGGTTATGGCTGCAGAAAGAAGTCCAGAATCTGTGGCTTTACCCAATGAAGGTATATTTCTCATTTAGACTACATGTCTAATAGGGGTTAATCTGGTGTCTGCTCATTGTCCTTCACAGAACTTGGCAAATGGATGCTCCATCTTGACATCTGTTTCCACAATTAACAATACATTAAAGAAGGAGGACTAGTATAGAGAAGCAGTAATCTGTATCTCTTTTGCTCATGTTTGTTTGGCCAAACCAAGCCACTTGGCCACATATTAGTCGAACATAGTGGAGGCATGCAATCTACCGTGCATGTATTCAAAGAGAACTAAAATATTTGTGGACAGCCCAATGACTGTGGACACTAACAATCACCACACAAGGGCATGCCCTGGATGATGAGCATCACTGACATTCTGTTTTTACAAAATGAATAATAAAACTGACTGTGAACCAAGCACCTACCCTAGGATAGATATTGTGCCAGGTGCTTTTTGTTCATATAGCTGTTAATCCTCCCAAGAAGGTCTTAATAATCTCCATATTCTAATGAGGAAAATGGGACTCAGGGAGTTTCATTTACAAGGGCTTAATAGTATTAAGGATAGCATTAGCATGGTCTACAGTTTTTCTGGATTTGTAGGGAAATCCTGTAAAAAGAAGAGTGCACTAGGAGGCTATAGAGACTGATTTCTTAATTTTTGAAATCTGAGCATGTGCCAGGATGGCAAATAGGTCTTGAGTGTCAGCTCTGACAGATCTGTGTTGGCTGCTAGAGAACTGTGATGAGAAGACTCTCTAATGGGAAGGAGTCATGTGATTAAGAATCTCTGCTCTGGGCATAAAAAGGGGGTGGCAACAGGGCAAACAGATGTGTGCCATCTCTGGGCATTTTTCTTAGCTTCTCTGGGTCTCAATTATATCACTTACAAAGGAAGGTGAATAAAACCTTCCTGGAATAAAGATAGGAGCCTGGCCAACATGATTTCTTGATGTCTTCAGAGGGCACCAAAACTTCTGTTTCTAGGCGCATATATTCCCACTTATTTTATGCACAGTGTTCCATCATGTAGTCATGAAAATCCATTAGTATGTGTGGGATGGAGCTGGGGAAGGGAATGCCACAGATTGTCGTTGAAAACTCATAAGGAGAGCAGAGCTAGAGGCCTTTGGCAGGAAGCATGAATCATTTATTGGCACTTAAGGATGCCAGTCATCACTGCCCTACCAAACAACTGTGAGCTGGATATGCTCCTAGTCTATAAATCTAAGGGTTCTGTTTCTCAGTCTGGGGCAATATTTTGGGGAGGCATGAATCTTCAGATTAAAACCCCTCATCTTTTCAGAAGAATACAGCAATATGTTTTTCTCAAGGTAGACGAGACACTAGTCAGGATTCCAATGGGAAATAGCTAGCACACTCAAAGGGTTTTTTTTCGAGGAGATTATAATAAAGATTCTATTTACAGAGGTATGTTTGGGATTAGGGGGATCAACAGAAAATGGTAGGACGCTCAGTGACAAGGGACAGCAAGAGGCCATTAGCACTTGTAGGCCTGAAGGGACAATTGGAGGGGGGAAGGTGTCCCTGGAACCCATGGCCAAACAGGAGGGTTGTTTAACTCAACGTCTGGCTGTAGGAACTCAGCTGCTGCTCAGGATAGTGGCACACAGAGAGGGGGCAGGGTGTAATGCCCAGAATGTTCTCTTCTCTGTTGATATCCAGCTAGAGGGCAAGAGAGCCTGGGTGGTACAGACACAGGAGACAGACCCCTTGGACTCTGCAGTAGGGCAGAGAGGGGTGAATAATGAATCTAGAAGGATAGGTGGAAAAAGCCCAGCACACAAGAATAGACACATAAGGTAGAATACTCATGTGTTGAGTCACATCAGAGTTGAACAGGGAGGGAAAAGAGGGAGGACTTGAACAGAGGGAATCACCTTCATCTTGATTTTGGGGGGTCAGGAGATCAGCCTGAGGGAAGCAAGTTTGAAGCTCAGCAAAACTTAAACCTACTTTCCTGGACCTAGACTCTTAGGGAATATGGTTGTTGGTTTTTAGGTAATAATTTAATGTTTTCCCTTGTTCTTAAGAAAGGTGCCTTGTGAATATGGCTGCTTATATCCTTGAAGCTGAGGTGAAATGAAGGAAATGTTTTTGGTCCAGGTTGGGTTAGAAGTTGAAGGAGATGGTATATGGTCTTGGGCTGGGCCAAGTGAGGGAGCCCAGAAGTCCCTCAGGGTGAAGCTTGGGACCCACCTAAGTGATAGACATGATTCTTTGAGAGCTCTTTCTGTTGTGCATGTTTTGGTAGACTTATCTTTGCTCTTCAACAAAGGAGGCTCTTCCAGGCCACCAATCAGGTTGATAGCATCTACTTCCAATGTGTTCTTTTTTTTCCTGGAAAGTCATCCCAGCTTTGAGCCAGAACAGGGGACTGTCATGTTTTCTTCTTTTCTCAGGCCTACTACCCATCCAAAAGCCAAACCCTCCTTATAACCTCAGTGCAGATGCCCCCATGAGGGCAGAAGAAAGGCCCATGACTGCATTGCCCAGTATGGCAGACTGTAGCCACGTGTGGCCATTCACAATTTAAATGAAATTAGGGGCACTTGGTGGCTTAGCCTACAGTCTACTAAATGTGTCTCTTGATGCTCGGAGTTGTAAGTTTGAGCCCCACGCTGGGTGTAGAGATAACTTAAAATCTTTTTAAAAATAAATCTTAAATGAAATTAAACTTAAATGTAAAAAATTAGTTTCTGAATCACACTAGCCACATTTCAATTGCTCAACAGTCATTCCAGCTCTGTTGTATTAGACAGCACAAAACATTCTCATTCATTATAGAAAGTTCTACTGGACAAACCAGTCTAGATCCTCCTCATAGCCCCAGATAGTTTTTTGAATCCTATTCCTGGACTATCTTCACCTACAGAATCCTCTATTTGGTAACAGGTGACCCTATCTGGGCTTGTATGGTTTTGTCCAGCCAGCAAAATGATAATTGCAGACCACATTTATTTAGTTCTTAACCTGTGTGCAAAACAGTGTACTGAGGGTTGTTAATACATTGTAATTACCACACAGCCTGACAAAGACATAATTACCTCCACTTTAATGATGCAGAAACAAGCCCAGAGAATTTAAATGACCATACAACTGTTAGCTTATACGGTATGGAATTACCAATACTCAGCCATTTTTAATTCAACCTCCTAGTAAGTGGCAAAGCCAGGTTTCACATCCAGATCCAACGACTATGTCAGGTTCAGTGTGGCCAAGCCTCTGTAAGTGACAACCTTGAGACCTACTTCATAGGGCTGTAAGGATTCAGTGAAATAATTTTGGTTCTGTTCCTGGCATACAGTGGGGCTTGTAGAATTTTTATTTTTTGGTTTGGTTTTAACTCCCTTCTGTCATTCTGTCTTTCTTGGAAGGTAGAGTACAGCTGTCTAAGCAGATGGGGGTGTGGAGTGGCACACCGCCGTCTGCTGGATCCCCTCCCAGGGACCTGGAACAGCTCCTCTTCCTCACCAAGTGCTCTCCCACCTATCTTCGCCTACCCCACCAGTCCCCACCTCTCTCCATCAGGGCATCTCTTCTGCCCTGAGCCCAGGGAAAGTATATGATGGACATCGACTCTTCTCATCGTTCCCATTGCCCCTCACAGTCCAGCAAATGCACTTCATCAACAAACCTCTCCACTGGAGACCTCAGGAGGAGCTAGAAGATCAGAGGTGGACTGGAGGGGCTGCTGCTGCTGCCCTGAGCATGTCAGGTAATTATATAAGCTCTGTGCCAGACCTCCTGCATGCTGCAACTCTGGGTTCATGATTGTTTCTGGCAAGGAATCAGATTCAAAACTTCTCCCTCTTTTATTTAGTAAGAGGGAAGAGAAGTGCCACCCAGCTGAGCATCTTGCTGTTTGGGTTGAGCTTTAGGACTTGGGGGGGGGGGTTGGTAATTCCCATCCATATGAGGAAATTTTGTATCTCAAAAACAGTAGTGTTTGCTGGATAATAAATATGACATGCCTGCTTAAATTTGAACTGCAGATAAGCAATAGATTAATTTTTTGGTAGAAGTATATATGATGCAATATTTGGGACATATTTCTATTAAAAATATTTATCTGATGTGCAAATTTACCTGGACATCCTGTATATTATCTAGCAACCTTAGAGTAATTGGGCTTCTGTCTACCCTTCAGATGCCAGGTCACTTATGATTTTTAAAAAAACATTTGAGAGCGAGTATGTGTAAAAGAGCACAATCAAGGGGAGGGGCAGAGAGGGAGAAGCAGGTTCCCTACTTAGCAGGGAGTCCAATGTGGGGCACCATCCCAGGATCCCATTTATGAGGATGTGAAAGATACCTGAGAATAAGGGGGACCCCATTTATGATGTGAAAGACACCTGGGAATAACGGGGAGATTTACATGTAATTTCCTGGCTGCACACTAGTTTTGTATTCATAGCTCTTTGTGAAGTTTAGACTCCTGGTTCTCAAAACATAGTCCTGGACCAGAAATGTCAGCATCACCTAGTATTTGGTAGAAATGCAAATAAATTGCCATGTCTCCTCTCGGCCAATGAATCAGACACTCTGGGGGGTGGGGCTCGCAATCTGTCCAACAAACCCTCCAGGGGATGCTGATTCAGTTTGAGAACCATAAATTTAGATTCTGAGCAATCAGATAGTCCTATGCTTGAAACCCAGTCCCATCATTTACTGACCATGTCAACTTGGCGGAATTACTTACCCTCTCTGAGCCTCTGTGACCTCCTAAACAAACTTGAAATATAATACCTCAATTAGGATGCATTAAGAATTAAATGAAGTTACATAATATGAAATAAAATCCACAGCACCTGTCACTGTAAGAACACACAAAACAATTACTTTTACTTTTATTGTACAAATATAGGTCCACTCGTGCCCTGAGACAAATTTGATGGTCAGCAGGGCAAAAGCCCTAGTTGCAGGGGTGAGCTCTGTTTGCTTAGTTCAAACAAGACTTTAATTTCCAGGAATTTGATTTCCAGTAGTCCTATGGAGGGAGGAAGGAAATAGGAGGAGAGGAGGCAGGGCGAGAAAGCATCAGCACCCAGTGGGGACTGGTTTTCTGAGTTACAGACAAGCCCAGAGCAGAGGGCTATATTGATCGAATTCCTTCTTTTCAGCACTCAGTCCAGAACATTATCCAAAAGGCAGGGTTTTTAAATTTTTTTTTCCCATAGAAAGATGAAGGAGAGGACATGTCAGGGTGCCTCTCAAGGGAAGGTGATTAGCACACTTGGGTATGTTACAGGGCAGGTCTGGGGCCTTCCATGATCAGCCTAGATGAGGGTTTCTCAACTTTGGTTCCATTGACTTTTTGAGTCAGATGACTCTTTGTTATGGGGCTGTCCTGTGCATGTGGAGCAGCATCCCAAACCTCTACCTATGAAATGCCAGTAGCCACTCTGATCCTCCCTCACCGTGGTGACCGTTAGAAACATGCTTAGACATTGTCAAATATCCCCAGGGCAAGGGGAGCTGGAGGTGACCAATGTCCCTGGGCTGAGAACCACCCACCTAGAAAGTGTATCAGACAACGACAACCACTTCCATAATTTTAACAGCTACCATTTATTGTATTATCTCCAGTCCTCATGCTGATATTACAAAGTAGGTCTTATAACCTACATTTCACATTTGAAGAAACTGAGGCTCAGGTTAAGTAGAGGACCTTCCCTAAACCATGCATCCAGTAGGTCTGGGCTTCTGCCTGAGGTTGGTCTAACTCTAAAGCTCATATAGTTCATGCTGCACATTCTGTTTCTATCTAGAAAATTAAGGATTTTTTTTTCTTTGAGGAAACTTGAGTCCAAACATATTTATTGAGAAGCCATGAGAAGCTGTAAGAGAAATTGAAGATGTTGCTCCTGTCAAGGAGTTTTCGGTACCAGTGTCACTGGGGAAGTGACGCAGGTTGTAGGATGTCAGACTCCTACAACACAGTTAAAGAACAAATGAGGCAGTCCCAGTTGGGGCCAAGATGGACATTTCCAGAAGTAGAGCTCTGAACTGGATGCCCTTTGTGTATGACTCTCACATGTCTTTGCACTGATGATACAAAGGATTGAAACTTTGAGGTTCACAGGGTCTACCAGCCATCTCTCCTTTGAAACATCAACTCTCTTGCCTTGGTGTGGGCTGTAGGTGGCTTCTAGCCAAACACTCTGCCATCTTCTTTTTGGCTCTTTGCAGGAACTCTACCTTTCCCCTTTCCCTTCTCATAGCAGTATATTCATAAGCTTTGAGCTTGCTGTAGTAGTCTGAGAATTTGTTGTAGAGGATGGAAATTGGCATCCCGTTGAGGATAATTCCAAAAGCAATGCAGAGAAAGGCAAAAAGCCTGCCCAGGATGGTCTCTGGGTACATGTCTCCATAGCCCACAGTAGAGATGCTCACCTGTATGGGAAGGAAAGTGGGAAGGAACCATTAGCACTGTGATGGAGGAGAAAACAGGAGAGAATTGAGCAGGAAAATGTTTAGTCTCCCTGAAGGTACAGACAGATCATGTAATGGGTCCCACAGAGCCAGCTTTAGGAGGTACCAGAAGGTTTGCCTGCAGGATCTGCATCATGAAAAGAACACAAGCTGTGGGGCTGCAAGTCTTGGTTTAAATTCTATTATGAGTTTTCTCATACACAATACAGAGATCATAGCTGTTTTAAAGGGTTGTGGAGAGCATATAAGATACCATATGTAAAGCTCCTGGGGTAGCATGGGTTCAATAAATGTGGGTCTCTGCCTCCCCTCAGAGAGGCCAGCTTTAGGACCAGGGCCTCAGGGTTTGCCCACAAGATAGATGTACTGGGAAGAGCCCGGGCTTAGAACTAGTCATACATGGGTCCATGTCCTAACTCTGACCCTTCCCCACTGAAAATATTCCGTCTCTAAGCCTTGGTTCCTTCATCTAAAATACCCAACTCCATAGTCTTCTCTTGAAGACTAAATAAGAAAATGAACACAAAGCACTTAACACAGTATCAGGCACACAAAAGTATTAACCTCCTCTGTTGTACTTCTCTCATCTTTAAAATGGAGAAAATTATAATGCTTCTCAGAGTTATTATGTCATTCAAATGAGATATTGTCTATGAAGGTGCTTTAATTGCAAATGTCTAGAGAAACACACACTCATTATTTTGCAAAGGGACTTTTCTGTAAGACATCACAGTCCAAAAATGTGTTCACTCCGCATGAAATTTCTGCCATCACTCTTGCACACCACTTTAAATTCTACTAATTAGAGATTTATTTAGGTTAACAAGCTTCTGTTTTAAAGTGCAGATACCTCTGGGACTAGTTTCAGTCAGTGTAGCCAGAGAAAACCTGGGAAAATCTCTTGGGCCTATTTTTTAAGCCTCATGTACTGAGCCTCCTATTGGTCCCCAGACTATTGACTAAATTACTAGAAGGCTTGTAGGCAGGGCTGTTGCTTAGTTGAACACTGTGCATTGCACAACTCCAGGGGGCACCATTTGCTTCATAGATTTGTGGTGTTGCCATGATTTCCTGGAAGATGGTAGTAAAATGCACAGTTAGCCTGTTGATCCATACTAAGTGTTTAACTTAGAAATATAAACATTTTTTTGTTTTGATATAAGGGTTAGTTTAACTTAGGGTAAATGTAACTGATTAGTTAGAATAGAATGGAGAAGTGGGCCAGGTGGGCCAGTCTGGTGTTGCTGATAAGAACCATAGCTCCAGCCAGACCATGAAAAAGTGAAAGCTTGACCTCTTCTTTGGGATGGGGGATGTACTACCTCTCACTGCTCCATTTCAGTGAGAGACCTACTGAGGGTGGGCTGCCCCTTCCCATGGTGGGAGAATACAAGCAAGCACCTAAGAGAGGCAGGATGATATAGACTAGCTTGAGGAAACAGAGATGGCCTTAGGCTACCTGGCTCTGAATCCATCTCCCAGCTGTGTGACTTAGGCAAGTCACTTATATTCTCTCTGGCTCTGTTTCTACTTGTGAAATATGGCGAGAATAGTAGGTACCTACCCCATAGGGGTGTTAACGGACTGAAGGAAAGCCTGGTGCTGACTATGTGAGTGATAATGTTTAGTTCTCATGGTTTTTAGACCTGTGGGCTATAGAAATGGATTCCTGCTTGGATCCTGCTGAGCAGCAGGGAGATGAGGTGGGGGACACTCTGGCTCCAGGAGAGAATCTTCGTTTCCTACTTTTTTGCAAAGGGTGAGGAGAGGCAGTGGTACAGTGAGATCGTGGGTTACTCTCAACGTATGTGTGTGTGTGTGTCTTGTCACTGGCCATATCTGAAATAAAAGACCCAAGTCAGGTCTCTGTCTGGGTACGTGAACTAAACCATGGCTTTCATATGTTATTAAGCACAGCACTCATACCTCTGTATGAACTTTGAGTTCCTCTGTCTACTGGCCCTGGAGGAAGCCTACAGGCTTCTGGGTATAGGGCCAAGTGACAGGAAGGGGTAGTTCAGAACAGGAAGCATCCATGCAAGGCCAAAGCAGGGGCTCTGAGTTTACCTAGCCTGCAAGATGGAAGGCAGGAGGCTAGGAGAATGCAGAGGAAGATAATTGAGCCAAAGTGCCTATTTTAAACTTCTCATCAATCCCCACACTGGCTTTCCTTCACTTTCAACCTCGACTTCATTTTTTTTTTTTTTTTGGCTGAACTTTGAGTGAAGAGTCAAAAGCAAAGAGCATTGGCTTAAGGGAGATTAAATATTTGATGCACATAATATGACCTAAATATTTTTGTGTATCTTGGATCTCTATTTTTAGAGAAAAGATGTCTTCTGCTAGGAGGCTCTGTCTGACTGGTCCTGAAGAATCTGTTCAAAATGCAGAGCTAATCTTTGCACTGTCTATCCTGTGGACAGTTTGATTCAACTAGTGACATGGTGCTTGCTCCTTGCTTCCAAGAGAAATGCAGAATTTCTCAGTGTTCGGGGACTCTTCTCCATGTTCCACTGACCAAACCCATTTCTCCCTTCATGAACATGAAAAATGGAAGGCCCTAGACTGACACATGTGACCTCACAGAGTGAGTTCTTCCATTAGGAGGAGTTGGGTCTAGAAATGTGACCAGTGTTTCTGCAATCCATCTTAATATCCTGAAAACATTGGCTGGCTCAGCCACTCAATAAACTGGAAACGTACCATTCCGTGGAAGGCTTACATATTTTCCCTAGCCTTTGGGTCCCAAAAGCCAGAATGTGACCTTTCCCCCAGAAGCTCACCCATCAATCAGCAAATCCTGGCTGCCTCAACATTATAGGGAGGACAAGCATCCAGTTTTTCTCTGAAACCTCAGAATGACTATACTGGTATTTCTCCTTTAACAAGGAATGTTTGTTTCCTTCATAATGAATGAAGCCTAGATTAAATCTTGGCACCTGGTAATCCACACATGTAGGAAATAGGATCCCAGGGAACACAACCGATTTTTCAAAATAACAAACACCCCTTCTAGTGTTCGCAAACAATTCGAGGTGGTAAAGACCAGTAATTTCTGGCTAAAATTATTACATATCTCAATGCATGTTGTCTTTTAAAGGATTTAGCTTCAAAGGCTATACGTAGCCTATTCATGCTGTTATTGCTACAAATATTTTAGGAATTCCTCTTTGGATTCTAATCTGCACAGAGGAGTCAGTGGCATGACTTGAAGCAAGTAGTCTTAATCCTCAAGGTGGATAACTCTAGATGTCAATCTTAAACTCAAGGGTCTTGATGATATTTTAAAATCTCAAATCTGCATTAAAAAAGGTGAGGATTTGGCACCATTTCAAAAAAGTAAATGGGGCATATCACAGTCTCCAAAGATAATTCCCCAGTGGAATTCAGAGAATGTTTTGAGGGGTGGAAGCTTTGTTAGAATGAGGTCATGGGTGAGATGAGGGCTTTAAGGAGAATCCACCAGCCTCATCTGTATGTTAAAGTCCTGATGTGTATGTAAATTGTACAATAAGGGGGTGTGCAAAAACTAAGGCAGATATAGGATCTATTTATCCAGCCATGGAAAGGTACACAATAATGGTGGTGTCCTCCACATCCACGGTTCACTTGGTACTTTTGCCTATTATCCTCGACAACTCCAATTCCCACAAGTCCTCCTGGCTTACAGGAGGATCATTGTTTGAGGACCTCAAGGGGTACTACCCCAGAGTCTTAAGTCCACAGGAGCAAAAGTCATAGAAGTACCTAAGAGCCTTTGCTCCATTTATGGGTCCTGTGCTATTTCTGAAAGAGCTAAGAAGATGCCTCCTTCTTTTACTGCTATCTGTGCCAAACATTTACCCATTGTCTCTCAGTCCCAAGCGTGACACTCTTCTGGACTCTTTCCTGTAGTTCTGCAGCTGGGAATCTGCACACTACATTTCCCAGACGCCCTTGCTCACTGGCTTCTGGTTCTACAAATGAGATAGTGTGGGGACACTAGAAGTGAGTGAGGAAATAAGGGTCTCTACTCCTGCGTCTGGTGTCTGTCCCCATCCTCCAGTATAGCAGATACCTGTGGCTCAGGCATCTTTGGGTACATGGGACCCTAACCTCATGGTGTTATCCTAGGAGTCCCCGTGACAGCTGCTCAGTGGCTCTTTCTCTGCACTTGTGGGTTGGAGTAACTCTACCTTCTATGTGGTCCCTCAGTTCTAAGCCTGGAAGCTGTTCCATGTTTCCCCTTGCTTCTCTTCTAGCCTTCTAACACCCATGTATCTATAACCCTGTATCAAATTCCATCTGTTTAAAATATCTACTCCCCCCACCATTTTCCTGACTGCAAGTTGGCTGATTCACCTTCAAATGGGTCATCTTAAAGTAAGCAATCAATCCATTAAAATCAAATAAAATCTCAGCGATCTTGTAAGGGCCATCTATTTGCAAGGAAATGATAGCATACTTTGGGAAAACAAAGATAGGAGCAAGGTCTCTGTGGCACAATTATCTGTTCCCTCAGCCAGAGATAAATTTTCTTTTTGAAGAGTTTTTGTTAGTTTTTGAAGGAATGAGTTCATGACATAGTTTCCTGTTTGGTTTCTATAGTTTTAACTTACTCTTGAAGCTCAGAAGGAAATGGCCTGTTGAACGGTCCGGTTGCCCTTTTCTGCTTAAAAACATAGCTGCGCTGGAGGCCAATGATGACAGCTTCATTACAGAGCTGACTCTTCCTGCCTAGCTGTGCCATGCATCTCCTGCAGCCAGGCAGCCAGGAGAGCCCCAACATGGCTGGAGCGGGTCCAGGTGTGTGCCTATTTATCTGGACACGTAGAAGCTCTTCCAGGGGAGAACAGCTGACCCCCTCATATGTCTTAGAGTCTCTCTTTTTCCAGTAGAGAAGGAATCACTTCTGTTTTATTTTCCCCCAAATGAATCTGGAAGCAAAGGTTATGGCTTCCACATGATAAAGACTATCAACTAGACAGATATGGTAGCTTCTATTTATGGTGGATGTACTACAGGCTAGCATTTTACATATGTTTCCTATTACATTAATGCTCACAAATAATCTCCATTTGACAGACGAATAGGACAGGGCCATCTTACATCCTAATGCGTGAGCATTTGCAGACATGAATGTGTCCATGAGGGATTTGTTTTGCAGCTGGAGAAGTATTCACAACAATGAAAATTACTGTATTCCTCTTAAAACCTTGGGTTGATTTACAGAGGAAGGTTGCAGGATCCTTGGCATAGAGAGAGGCAAGATTATGAAAAACGAGTCATATTTTAGGGTTGTCTGAAAGTACTAATAGCACATGGAAGGATGGTTTAGAGAATGTGTCTCTAATGAGGTTGAATATATAAGGCATACAGCACAGTAGTCTGAAAGATACTACCAATCCTTTCTTTACCTCATTTTTAAACTCTCAGTTTGTGAATATGTATTTTCTGATGTGTACTGAGAGTTGAGCAGCACTGTCTTACTACAGTAGAATGACTGTATTATGGATCTAATTTTTTTAATAGAAATACAGTCAACACACAGTGTTACATGAATTTCAGGTGAACAACATAGTGATTGAACAAGCCTACACATTATGCTACCATCTGTTACCATACAACCTGATTACAATATCATTGCTTATATTCCCTATGCTCTACCTTTCATCCCTGTCATTTAAAATTCCATGACTGGAAGCCCGTAGCTCACACTCCTCTTCACCCACTTTACCCATTCCCCACCACCACCCTGCTATCTAGCAACCTCTAATTTATTCTCTGTATTTATGGGTATATTTCTGCCTTTTTTTTTTGGTTGGTTCATTCATTTTATTTTTTAAGATTCCACAGAGAAGTAAAATCATGTGACATTAGTCTTCCTCTAGTTTATATCACTTAGCATAATGTCCTATAGATCCATCCATGTTGTTGCGAATGACAAAATCCCATTCTTTTTTTTATGGCTGAGTATATATATCCCCTGCGCTGTGTGCATGTGTATATGCACACATACCACATCTTTATTCATCTATCAATGTACACATGGGTTGCTTCCATAATTTGGGTATTGTAAATAATACTGTGATGAACATAGGGGTGCATGAATCTTTTCAAATTACTCTTTTCATGTTCTTTGGGTTAATACTCAGTAGTGGATTTCCTAGATTGTACAGTATTTCTTATTTTTTTTTAGGAACCTCTATATCGTTTTACACAGTGGCTGCACCAATTTACATTCCCACCAATAGTGCACGAGGGTTCCTTTTTTCCCCACATTCTCGCCAACTCTTGCTGTTTCTTGTCTTTTTTATTTTAGCCATTCTGATGGGTATGAGGTGATATCTCATTGCAGTTTTGATTTGCATTTTACTGCTGATGGGTGATGTTAAGCATTTTTTCATGTGTATGTTGGCCATCTGTACATCTCCTTTGGAAAAATGTCCATTCAGTGGACCTAATACTTTATATCTTTCTGTATCTAAGCTCATTGCCATAAAACTTTTCAGTGCTTTTCTACACTGGATGGGATAATCTGGTCTTCTCTTAAACTCTAAATTTGGCCTTATGACTTTCCTTCACCAATGGGCTGAACAAATGACATGAACAAAAAATTATAGTGTTCACATGGTTGAGCTTGCACTCCCTCTCTTGTCCATTGCCATGGGCACATGCCTGCTGGAGGATGAAGGATATGTGGTCTAGTCTCCTCTTTCATCCCAGATGTCAGCCAGCTGATCATCAGACAAATGAGTGACTGGCACCAGCCCAAATGAAAAGAATCTTCTAGTTGAAACCAGCTTAAATTGCTGACTTGCAAACTCATAAGCTAAATCAATGCTTGACATTATAAGTGATTAAATTTTGGGGTAGGGGATCCCTGGGTGGCGCAGCAGTTTAGTGCCTGCCTTTGGCCCAGGGTGCGATCCTGGAGACCTGGGATCGAGTCCCACGTCGGGCTCCTGGTGCATGGAGCCTGCTTCTCCCTCTGCCTGTGTCTCTGCCTCTCTCTCTCTGTGTGTGTGTGACTATCATAGATAAATAAAAATTAAAAAAAAATTTTGGGGTAGTTTGTGATGCATAATTATTATAACAATAAATAATGTAATTTATGAATAGCTGAATACATTTACCATGGGTATGTGCTCAAGAAGTTTTAAATTACAAGATACGTGATCAATAGAAGACTTGGAGACAACTGCATCAGAGTTCATTCTGATTCCCCCTTATTGTCATTTCTGTTCAGTCATGTCTATATAGATGGGTTTCTTCTCATTTCTTCAAATTTCAGGCAATCCTATCAAAGGTAGATTCTGCACCCAGTTCTTTCTATCCTATTATCTCATAGGAGACACACATGAGTATCTGAAATAATATATTCTCTTTCTCCATTAGAATGGAAATCCATGAGGGAAAGAAATTCATTTTTTTATTGTTTTTCTATCACTCAGTATCCCTAGTGTTTAGAATACTACTTGGCACACTGGAGGTGATCAAAAAATTCTAGATCAGGGAATGAGTAAGATGAATTTTGTGATTCTGAAGAATTCATCTTTGTTTTGCATCTTTTACTTGGTATCTACATAAGGAAACAAAACATTCTGTCTGCATCATTTTGATGGTATTCTTTTCTCTTTGCTCTACTGAAAATATGGATAAATTCCACAATATGGAATGCCATCAGAAGTATGGAGAAGAATCTGCTTAATCTATATTGTCCTGGGACATAGAGCAGCATTTGAATGTTCAAGGGGCAACTCCTATAGTTTTCATAGAGAAGGTCAGACATATCTAATTCATAATGATTTTTACTAGTCTATAAAATTCTCAGAGAATAAATGGACAGAGGCTTTTGATAAAGGTTAAGGTTGGCCAATGGTAAGGTTGAAATGTGCAAATTTTGGCCTGTGAAAATAGTGCTTGATAGAGACAATGGCCACAAAATAAAACTTGCATCAGCAAAAGCAATAATCGCTAAAATTTGTTATCAACAAAAATGGAATGGCGATTCAACTTTTATTGTAAAACTTAAGGAAAACACTGATTTTTAACTAAAACAATTTTGGCATATAAAGGGGGGTAACTTGAAAGTTTTAAGTGTCATTGTACATTAAACAGATCAAGAAATTAAATGGGATCAATAGGCATTCACATCAGGAAATGTTTTAAAATGAAAAATTAGCAACAGAATTCTTACCAAATTTTGTAGTAATATACAAAATTTTAAAAAGTTTTGTGGGTTGAAAATAAGATACTTGGATGAATGGAAACTTGACTCTCAAACCTGGTAGTATATCATCAGCATGTGGATTTGCTCTCCCCCCCCCCCCTTTCTCCTTTACCTACAAAATAAATGTCATGTTCTGGGGACAAATCATCCTCTATCAGCTCCATCTGTACATGTGGTTTATCTACTATGGAGATGACCTTTTGTCACCTGGAATATGATCAGAATTGCAACATTTGGCTAGCTCATTGGGAAGAGCCTAATGTCATCCTATCACTGAAGAAAGCTCACAAATCCTATTTGACATATGAGTGCTCTGCTTTTCAGTGACGGAAGACTAATTGAATTATAGAGTTCTGTAGCCACCCCTTCTTAGAGACAAGAAAACTAAGGACAGGAAGTAAGGAAGTGAGGTTTCATAATTACTTAGTGTCAAGTTAATTTTTAGCAGATTTAGATTTAGATTTTAGTCCCAAATCTTCCATCTTGCTGAACTGCATTGTAGTTCTGGGTTGGTTCTGTGTAGCCCTGGGTCAGTTCACCTCAGAAGTTCACACCAGTTAGTAGGTTCTAACATACCCAATGATAATATTGAACGTACCTTGTTCCTTACATGGGGAAAAACTGGTTATATTTGCTTAATGTTCTTTAAGGCATTACAAGGCTTCTACTTCTAAAAATAGGGAAATCACAACCCACTTCTTCCCTCTATGTACAAATGTCAATTTATCAATCAGCATGTACAGTAATTGGTTCAGGGATTTTCCAGGGATTTATTTAGCCTAGCATACCAGACATTACAGATATTTGAGTAAGTGGCATAAATTATTATACAAGGCAAGTACTGAAGAAAACAACAAAAATAACTAAAAGACTGTGCAAATTAGGCAATGCACACCCCAGAAATGAAGCATGAAGGAGGCAGTGCTGACTGTAGAAAGGGCATGGATTTTGTCATTGGATGGGTTTGGGTTTGGCTACCTTTAGCTGTGTGTCTACACCCTCTGTTACTCACTTCCTCCAGCTATAGAATGGGGCGAGAATACCAGATCCTGAAGGAACTTCAGTGACACTGGAGCAAGTTTTGGTTGTAGATGCTTCTTTCCACACTCCGGTTTGGCTAGAACAAGTGCGATTTTAGTTACGGTGGACACTGGTCAGCTGAGTCTCACTTTTTCCCTGCATAAAGTTAATAGTTTTCTTCAAATTTGGAGCCATTTCCAATTTGTTCCCTTCAAAAAAAAAAAAAGTGATCCTAGCCATTCACAGGGTTGTGATACTGAAATAAGAGAATCTTTACAAACCACTTAGGACATCAAGTGTTGGATAGGTGGTGAGTAAGAATGAGGATGATGAATTTTTCCCACATAGGTGAACAAGAAATCCTTCTTAAAATCAGGCTGTCCAGGGATTTAAGACTACATCTAGATTGAGATTCCTAGAACCAAGTTGAATTCAGCTACTTACTGGACTGTGTCTTTCCAACTTTATAACCCCCACTGATGTTGTTATTCACCCGAGGCAGCAGAGGCCTGGAGAGAGCAGCGGCCCCCAAGCAAGGCAGGCTGGCTGCTGACCCAGGAAAGGGAAAGGGAGGACCGGCTTCGGCGGGGGCTGGGGAGGAGGGCGGGGAAGCCGGGGCCTTGGTACTCACCGCGGCCCACCACCAGGCGTGGGGGATGCTGGTGAAGTTGGTGTTGGGCACGTCGTGCTCCACGGAGTAGACGGCCGCCGAGAAGGTGAAGATGCCCATGGTGATGAAGAGCATCAGGCAGCCCACCTGCTGGTAGCACTGGCGCAGCGTGAAGCCGAAGGCGCGCAGGCCGGTGGAGTGGCGCGCTAGCTTGAGGATGCGCAGGACGCGCATGAGGCGCATGATGCGCAGCACCTGGCCCACCTTGCCCACGCGGCCCACCGTCTCCAGGTCGTGCTCCCGCTGCGAGCCCTTGCCGGGCCGCTGGTCCTCACCCGTGAAGCACTCGAGCAGCAGCTGCAGGTAGAGCGGCAGGATGGCCACCAGGTCGACCACGTTGAGGGCGCTGCGCGCGAAGCGCCGCAGGTCGGGGGTGGAGGCGAGGCGCAGCAGGAACTCGAGCGTGAAGAAGGCGATGCACAGCACCTCCACGTGCTCCAGGATGGGCCGCGGGTCGCCGCCGCCCGCGCCCTGCTCCGCGCGGTGCTGCATCTCCTCCACCGTGTTGAGCGCCAGCGCCACGACGGAGATGAGCACGAAGAGGCTGGAGGCCACGCCGATGGCCTTGGCGGCCACGGACGAGAAGGGCTTCTCCAGGAGGTTCCAGAGGCGGCGGCGCTGCGGCCCGTAGAAGCGCATGTCGCGGAAGAGCTCCTCGGCCTCCTCGGCCTGCGCCTGGGCGCGCAGCTCGCGCTGGATCTTGAGCTGGTCGCTGAGCTCGTCGCGCCGCTCCTCGAAGCAGATGCGGCAGCAGCGCGGCGTGTACTTGAGCCGCACGCCCCAGTAGCCCAGCTCCTCCAGGAAGCTGCGCGGGCACAGCTCGTCGCGCACCAGCAGCACCCCGGACGCGTAGAAGTTGTAGACCAGCTGGAAGACGGCGGGGTCGCGGTCGAAGAAGTACTCGTCCGTCCGCTCCTCGTAGTCGTCGCACAGGCCCAGCTGGCGGCTGCGGCTGGTGGACGCGGCCAGGCGGCCTAGGCGCGTCTTGGGGTGACAGGCCAGCTCGCCGCAGTCCAGGCGGTAGCTCTGGCCGCCCACGTTCACGTTCAGCGCGGACGCCGCGGCGGGAGGGTCGGTGCGGGCGGCCTCGGGCTGCTGCTCCTCGCCGGGGTCGTCCTTCAGATCATCCTCCTCCTCCCCGTCCTCGTCCTCCTCGATGTAGTAGTTATAGCTGCCCTCGGTCCACGGCGGGATGCTGGCCTGGGAGCCGGAGCGGGCCCCCACGGAGCAGACGCTCCTGCGGTGCTGGCTGCCCGCGGCCTGGGACGCCTCCTCGCCCTCCGTGATACCCCAGGGCCTGCAGCCCCAGGACCGCCGCCTCTCGCTCTGCTTCAGCATGGCCGCGGCAGGTGCACCCCGGCTTCTCCTTCCCGGCGGTCGTGGTCTGGCTCTCCGGGCTGCTGACGGCCGCAGTGACTTAGAGCAGCCTGCACCCGTGCCCGGCGGTCCCAGTCCAGCACTCCGAGGAGCCTGGGCAGGCGCAGATGGCTGTTGACGGCTCTAATCTTGCTGAGTGTTAGGAGGGATTTAGAGCCTCTCAGCTAGTTTCCTCCTCCGCTCCCTGACGTAGGGCTTGATTATGTGGTCTTAAGTCTGTAGATAATCAGAAGGTGGCAGAGACGATTGCTAATAAAAACGTCAGCAACTCTTAGGAGGTGCTCAGTGTCCCCGTGTTGGCGTGAAATCAGCTGAATTAACCATAGAAAACGGGTGCCTGGGTCTTGGCCTAGCTCTTGAAATTGCAGCCTCTGCAGGAGCAAGGACAGAAATGGCCCCAGAACGCTTGAAGCGCCCTTCATCACAAGCCTGTGTCCTTCTGGTGTAGCCCCTTGTTTAGATCACACAAGACCTCAGATGATCCCCTTCCCATTCTTTCACACAATCACATTTTTCTCCCCCAGATGGATTTTACTTAGCAGTACTGCTCTGGAGTTCAGTCTTATCTTCTCAGTAGTTGATTTGCCTTTGTCTCTGTTTCTCTGCCTCTCTTTTCCATCCTTCCTTTTGAGTGATAAAGGCGTGTTTCCAGATAGAGTCCCAGAACTAGTGGGTACATGTTCTTGTGCCCCTGCTTCGTGGCTACATTAGATCACATGTAAAGGTGACCAGACTTTATTCCAAGGAAAAGGTCTTCACTGTTCTTCAAGACATCACTTAAGAAAACATTTTTTTTTAAGTCTCTTTCCATGTGTAAAGCAAAGTACTAGATGCTGGAGATGGGAACTCTATGGGGACACAATCGCGCACAGTTTTGTGGGTGATGGAGTTAGGCAAGCGCAACAAAAGAGGGAATTAAAAATACGTGGGTAGCAGAGAAGAGGAAGAGATTTGTTCTGAGAAGAAAATTTGTTTCTAAGTTCAATTTATTTTGAATAGCTAGTAAGCGTTGATGGCAAAAAAAAAATTCAAAGGGTACAAGGTACATTATAGAGGACAGTTTGTCTCTCTCACAAATGGAACTTGCAGTTATCAGGTGTGCCTCTGAGGAGGCAGCCACTGTTACTGTTCCAGAATACTTTTTCATCGTTCCTCCAAAAATATTCTAAACGTATGCAAGCAAAAGCAAAAGCGCATCTCCATCTGTCATCTGAATAGCTCTTTATTATTAACACAAATCACAGTATACTCCTATACATTGCTTTTTCCAATTAACTATGTATCTTAGAGGTGTTTTAAGTGTAAGTGTCTATCTCATTTTGAGAGTAGCCGCAAGTAGTCTGACAGTGTTGAGCCTTCAGGTTGTTTTATATCTTGCCTCCTGTAAACAGTGGTGCAATTAAAACCTTGCATATACATTACTGTATACATGTTCAAGATGTAGGAAGGATCATCAAGAAATCTGACTAGATAGGACAAAACAAATTTGACAGATGCCTTGGGGAGAGATTAAAAATGATATCATCTTACACATGCATGAATAATTCTATTTTTTTTTAAGATTTAATTTTATTTTTAAGAGAGAGATCAGAAACATGAGCATGGGAAGGGGCAGGGGAGAAGCAGACCCCCCCTGCTGAGCAGGGAGCCCTATACAGGGCTCCATCCCAGGACCCTGGGTTCATGATGTGAGCCGAAGGCAGATGCTGAACCCACTGAGCCACCCAGGTGTCCTGATCAATGCTACTT
This sequence comes from Nyctereutes procyonoides, assembly GCF_905146905.1. Lineage (NCBI taxonomy): Eukaryota > Metazoa > Chordata > Mammalia > Carnivora > Canidae > Nyctereutes > Nyctereutes procyonoides. The sequence goes on along the minus strand of NW_026575146.1, from coordinate 57,819,359 downwards.
AAAATAATGTTCTGTCTGATAGGAATGTGTGTCTTATTTGGAATTCTGATTCAAACAAAAAGGCTAAAATGTTTTCAAGACAGTTGGAAATTTGATAGTATTTAGGAATTCTTGGGAATACTTTTAGTTATGGTAATGGTCTTGTAATGGTAAAAGAGAGGTTGTATATCTTTAGAGAGACCTACTGACGTGTTTACGGACGAAATGATATGATACCTGAGATTTGCTCTAAGAAAATACAGCATAGAGAAAGAAAGGAGATGGCCATGGCATAGAAATAGGACTGGCCATGAGTCAGTACTGTTGACACGGAGTGATGAGGACATAGAAGTTCATTATACTATTCTGCTTTCCTAGGTGTTTGAATTTCTTCATAATAAAAAGTTTTTTTTTGGGTGCCTGGGTGGCTCAGTTGGTTAAACATCTGCCTTCAGCTCAGGTCATGATCCCGGCGTCCTGTCCTGGGATTGAGCCCCGTTGTTAGGCTTCCTATTCTGTGGGGAGCCTATTTCTCCATTTCCCTCTGGTACTCCCCTGTTTGTACTCTCTTAAATAAATAAAATCTTTAAAAAAATTTTTTAAAGGTATATATAAAGGATAAATTATTAGAAGTGGAATTGCCAGATCAAAGACTACATGTTAGTAATTTTGATCGATGTTGGCCAATTTGCCTCATAAAGTTTTTATGGATCTGTAACTCATCATCACACTTCTTGAACTCCACCCGTCTGATAGGTGAAAAATGATGTGGTATCGTTTTAATTTGTATTTCTCTCATTATGAATGCAGCTCAGTATCTCTTCATGTCATTAGTTGTATGTCTTTTTCTGCCTTTTATCAACAAGTTGGCATTTTTATTGATTTATGGGAGAGGTATCTATATTCTGAAAATAGACCCTTTAGCTGGGGCATGGATTGCAATTTTCATTTCTGACTTGATCCTTCAGTGAGTTTTTTTTTCCCATATAAATTTTTTATTTGAAGGCTTCTCAGCGTAGTGCCGTATTAGGGAAGTCTTCACCCACTCTGTAATTTCAAAGGTTTTTCTTCACATAGTTCTACTTCTCACATTTAAGGATTTGATCCATCAAGAATTAATTTTGAGGTAAAGAGTGAAGTAGAGACCCAACTCCATTTTCCAGGGTTTGATCCACATGTCCCAACACATGAACTGAATAATCTGGTTTTCCCCCACGGGTGTGTAGTGCTGTCTCTATCACATCATGCAGTTTTAATTATGCGTCCAGGTCGTTGGACAGATAGATCACAGTTGTTATAGAGTCTGCACCTGCTGACCTGGTTCAGTTTTCAATAGACCTTAAACTTCCAAGCTTAAGATAAGGCCTAACCAGGCCTAGTGCAGCCTCTAAGTTCCTAAATGCGCTTCTTGTGTTCCCTGGATGGCCTACAATATTAATGCTGTTTCTCCAGACACGCACTGAACTATTCTCCAGTTTCATCTCTTCTTTCTATTGTGCTGAATACTGTCAACAAGTGCCTTTTCTCTGCAGAAGTGATCATACTATTATAAAAGAGTATCACTATTCTATTTCTCATGTCCTCTCCATTGCGGTCATATGCCGGTTCGTACCTAAGCTTTCAATGCTGTCACGGCTTTTACACTGAAACACAGGAGAGTTAGTATGTCTGTGAGGCATCTCAAAGCTAAGTGCAAACACCACAGCCATGGAGTCGTCAGGGAGTGTTGCCTGGACAGACCACACTTAATTTTCTCTTACACGCAAATGCATCTGTTGGTTTGGGCATGTTGCTTGGATTTTGCCCTTGGATTTTTCCTTTGCCGAGGGCAAGGGTAGATGCGTATCCACACATGGAAAACTTTACTAGCAAGGACAACTGCCCAAAAGTAGAATGGGAATGCATTTAAGAATCTGTAGGGAGGAGGGAAACCTGTATGATCTTAAAGCTGGCTTCTGCCTTGAAATTACTGAGATTCCAGATCTTTCTTTGATGATTCATTTGTCTTAAATTCCCTTTTGCCTTTCCTGTCCTGTGATCCTTATCCTTCAAAAGTCAGCTCAGACATCCTCCTCCTCTTTGAGCGATTCTTCTCCAACAGCTCTGTGTTGCGTCAAGATGGGTTGTTGCTCCTTCTCAGTGTTAATTTAAGGTGACACCTATCACTAACTTGAAATATGAGGCACTTATTTTATTTTATTATTTAAAAAAAGAATTTATTTATTTGAGAGAGGGAGAAGCAGACTCCCCACTGGCCTGGCAGCCAGATGCTGCACTCTCCATCTCAGGACCCTGGGATCATGACCTGGGCAGATGCTTCACTGACTGAACCCTCACAGGTGCCCCAAGGCACTTACTTTAATGAAGAGAGATTTAAAAAGTTTCCCATTACAGAAGTTCTATAAGTGCATTATAGAAGAATTTAAAAAATAGAGTGTAACACTCAAAACTAACACAACATCAATAGCATGCCCAGATACTGTGCTATGTTAATACTTACAATAACCTATCATTAAATATGTTAATACTTACAATAACCTATCATTAAATGCTATTCCTCTTTTGCAGATGAAGAGACTGGGACACAGGAATTAAATGACTTGCCCATGATTGCACACAAAGTAAATTGTGGAGCTCAATTTTACTCCAGACTAACCAGCAGGTTATAAAGTAGCATATACATATAAACTACCCATAATCTGACCATCCAAAGACACTCTTAATATTTTAACCTATGTCTTTCTATTCAATTACACATACACAGATGTATATTTAACATGGTCATGGTAATATTGGACATAAAACTATGTATCCTGCTTTTTGCATGTAACATTTTCACATATGCATTTTTTTATTTTTTAAAATATCCCACTTTGTGGGGTACCTGGGTGGCTCAGTAGTTGAATGTCTGTCTTTGGCTCAGGGCATGATCCCTGGGTCCTGGGATCGAGTCCCACATCGGGCTCCCTGCAGGGAGCCTGCTTCTCCCTCTGCTTATGTCTCTGCCTCTCTCTCTGTGTCTCTCATGAATAAATAAATAAAATCTTTATAAACAAAATCCCACTTTGTAATCATTATTTTAAATAGCTACAAATATCCTGTATTGTGGATGTACCGTCTATAACTAAACCAAATCTCTTTTATGGAAATAATGATTTTTAAGCATTCCACTATTTTAAGTAATGATGTGATAAAATGAGAGATTTTTTTCTTCCATTCTTTGGGTTGTTTTGTTTTGTATTCTGAGTTAATTTTTGAGACCGTTTGGCTAGATTTTTTTGTTTTTGTTTTTAGGCGATTCTCTTTTAATACTGAACCTTCCCATGTGATATTCCTACTGTTCTGTTTAGGACAATCTTTCTCCACACCAGCCTGTCTCTTCTTCCTCTTGCCAACTCATGTTCACCTTTTGTAAGTGGAGAGCTAACTCCTCTTAGCCTGTCCTCCAGGACAGCTTCCCTGCATCCACGAAAACTGAATTCAGTCCCTCACACATGTGCTTCTCTAACAGCTTGACTTTGCCTAGCAGAGTTCTTCACACAAATGCTATCTTGCCTGTAAACAAGACCAGACTGAGTTCCAGAGGGCTGGAACTAGTCCACAGGTTCTAGTCCACTGCCTGACATAGAGGAAGGACTCAGAACTACTAACTAGGGATGGAAATATTTAACGCTTCCTGCCAGCTTGCTTTGCAGTTTGCCTCACTGTTCACTCTTAGCCCTGAAGGATAGGAGTGTCTTCATAGCACCTTCACTTGAATAGCATTACTGGCTGTTCTTTGCTTATTGACAAGTGAAAATGCCATTACAGTTTTGTTTTAATCAACTCTGTGTTAATTACACACTTGTGTGTTCCCCCACTAGCCTCTAAAGTCTTCAAAGGTAAAGACAATCTTGTCTCTGTGGCCCCAGTACCAAGTAGAGTGTCCAATATGTAGCAGATTAGAAGAAAAATATGTTGAAGATCTCTCTCTATTCTTACAATTGCATATAAGTCTAGAATTATCTCAAAAATGTTAACAAAAATTTACTACTTTGGGGGTGCCTCGGTGGTTCAGTCAGTTAAGCGTCTGCCTTCAGCTCAAATCATGATCCTGGGGTCCTGAGATTGAGTCTTACATTGGGCTCCCTGCTCAGCGGGGAGCCTGCTTCTCCCTCTCCCTCTGCCTGCCTCTCCAAAGCATTCATTCTTTCTTTCTCACGCTCTATCTCTCTGAAATAAATAAAATCTTAAAAAAAAGAAAGGTATACTACTTTGCACTGATACACCCTAAGCCCCACAACAAAGGGAAAGAAAACTGGTGGGCTTTGAGGAACACTGGCTGGGCATCCTGCCTGCTTTTCTTTGGTGACAGAGATTGATAGGCAGTGTGGTACACCGCAAAGGACATTAAAACTAAGACAAGATTTTGCATTCTGGTTCAAAGCTTTGGGAAAATGACTTCAGCCTTTTTCATCTCAATTTCCTCACCTGTAAGATGGGTTGTGGAGGATTTTCCAGTTAATATAAGAAGAAAACACCCCTCTACTTTATTTTCAATTGGCCTGCCTATGCCAAATGCTAGCACCTGCTGTTCATGAACAGATAGACATATCTCCCCATCCAGCTACCTATTACCCCAATTCCTGATTGTATGCCTCCAACACACAGATATTCATTTTTAGCCCCTGGAGAATTTCACAGCAGAGAAAGAAGTCACATTCACAGTCCACCATGAAAATTAATTCCTTTATGTTAAAGGAGCACTGATGAATAGAACTCATACATTGATAAAATATTTTTATGGCTCAAAATATGACTAGTGCTACTGAAGGGACAGAACTTAAAATTTAATTTATATTTAACAGTCATGTATGACAGGTGGCTACCATTTTGGACAGGGACGTATTAAGAGACCTGTGTCTTGATTGTCTCTTTTATTTATGTATTTTTTATTTTTATTTTTTTTAATTGTCTCTTTTAAATATGCACTGGACCCAGGAGCCATGAACTTTTAAGACCTTAAGCCCTTGGTCAAGTGAGTTTGCCAGCATAAACTGGCCCACTACACTTAGGACTAAAGGGAAGTGAGACAGGGGAAAAGTAATATGGGTAGGACAGTGAATGGAGCGATGGGACAGGTGGATGGTAATTTTGGGGGGGAGTAAGTTTCAGAACAGATTCAGGTTCAGGATGGCTCAGGAAGAGCCTGAATTTCAGGGAAAAACTAAAGTAACTGGTAAGAAGAGCAAAGTTACTGAGAATACAACTACTTTTGCAAATTTAACCAGACCTAGTCCTGAGAAAGGCAGAGAGAGAGAGAGAGTTCAGTATTCCCTTGGAAAGCTGCATTTCCTTTAAGGTCTCCAAAGTTCCTGTCGGTAAATGACAGAGGCCGTAATCGTAAAGTAGGAAGTTGAGATGAAGATCTAATACCCAGAAAAAAAAACAAAGAAATTACAAAACAAGAACAAAAAAACCAACAGTCTCCCCAGTTCTCAATAAAGGAAATAGAGGAGCTTTTTGAGGCGGGGAGGGAGCTGTTGTTAAGCCTGGTAAATTTCTTCTGATAACTGAATTATTGAAGTATTCGTTGACCTCCTTCTCTTTAAATTTGCCTGTCGCATTGTAGGCAAAATGTGCAATGGTTGGAAATCGTGATTGATTGCAAAGTGTCTTAGTCAACTGAAATCCTCTTTGACCCAGTGAAGGTTTTCTGTGGGTTTGGAAAAAGGAAGGGTGAGGGATGAGGACAGGGGAAGGCTGTAAGGAAACGTTCTTGTCATCAGGGTCCTGTAATCAGGCTAATCTGGGGGGTGGGTGTACCCCCTTCTTGCAAGCACATCCATCTTCTTTAATCCCCTCTTTGAAAGATGAAGAATCTGGGCCACTTGGACACCTTCTCCACTTTTGAGCTGCCATCGCAGAGTGTGCAGCCCCTAACGGGGTGTCCCTTACTTAGAAAGACTTCACTTTGATTTCTGATCCTCATTTATGATTTCCCCTAAACATTCATAGACAGTCTTCCAACATGGTTCTTTTTTGTTCTTCCCCCTCACTGATGCAACAGATCTTGCCACTATGAAGCAGATGCAAGGTGATGCAAGCTAAAGCATAAACATACTGTGTACAAGACCCTCTGTGACTTCCAAGCTGGGAGGGACGCAGTGGTCGGCTGTTTCCACTGTTCCCTTGAGAGATAAGGAAACTGAGGTGTCCAATCAATGAATGCGTGACTCTGGAACCCTGTTTTCACTCCCCCTAACTTGACATTGTTTCAGCATCATTGCATCTGGTGTTTCACCTTGAGGTTGTGTCCATGTGGAACAAGCAAATTGTACATCTGGTAGGTGTTCTTCTGAGTAATTTAAATATGAGATCTTGACATTTAATGAAGAGCTAAGGTAAGTTACACAAACTGTCTTCACTGGTCTAATTCCACAGCAAATGTCTGTCCTCCATTTTGTGTTGAGTAGGTAATCCGAGTCGTATTTCACATAACTTCCAGAAATAACATCTTGTCTTCTGCCCAAACCAGAACGTTGACTATTTCCTGTGGTAGAGTAGACCCACTTGACCTTTAAGAAGTTGAACTTTGTATAATGTGACACCACTTTGCATCTCACTCCATTGGTTTCAGGGTTCTCTCCTGGTCTCTGCCTTTGGATGTCTGTTTCCACTCTCTCTACTCTGAGAAGAGAGACTCTCTCTGACCAAGTCTCCAGAAGAGCAGAAATGATGCTAGTGAGCTCTGCATGATCACATAGAGAAAGCATTTGCAGAAAATGCTTATACCCAAAGGTTTTTTTGTTTTTTTTTTCTACCTTAAAATTTGCACTCAAGAACTCTGCCAAGGGAGGGAAGTATACCAGAGAATATGGCACATCTGCTCTGATTCTGATATTACCTTGATGACTCGGGGCTCCCTGGAGTAGGGACGATGAGAGCCAGGTGATGCCCCTGAGGAGATTTGCCAGTTTGAAAAGTGGCATCTGTGAAAACCTATAGGAATACAGAGAATATGCCTGAACAGATGGTATGTAAAGAATACTGAAAGAGGACAATTCTCTGAAAACTTTTAAGGATTAATAAATGTGGCAAGGGGAAGGGATTATGAATGATTAATAATGACCCAATGATATTATTTAAATTGCCTATGTAGTTTAACTCCAAGTTTTTTGTTTGTTTTTGTTTTTTTGATACAGGTCAGTAGTTACGTGTCATGGCAAAATTATGTAGTGCAGAAAAGTATTTTCCATGTAGCTTCCTAAAATACCATGTTTCTGCATTGCAAAGGTTGTTCACAAAATCAGAACAGAGGAGTTTAGACCTTAGGTGATGGATGGGTGTGTGGGAGTTACTCATTGGAAAGCATAAATAATAGATTTAAGTAAATACATTTGTGGCTATATTGTTCTTATGTTGATGTAGATTAGACTCTAAAGCAGTGCAACTAATGTTAGAGAACTCTGTGAGAAAAATGAGTGTTCTGGACTAAAGATCAATTTGGAGCTTGTTAGCAAGGCATTGCCACAAAGAGTTATAGAATAGATAAAAAATTACTTTAATCGACATAGCAACTACTTGTATATAACCCTGTGTGTGGTGCTGCTAAAAGGCTTGTGATAAGTAGCTTTCTCTTTCAAGAAAGATAATAATTTTCCTTGCCCCCATATTTTCACTCTTGATTTGTTCGAAAATTAATATAGCAAAGGTCAATTTTAGAACATCAAAGAACATCACAAACTATGACTAAGTGAAATACTTTTAAAGGGACCATGTTGCTCCCATCTTTAATGATTATGTTCAGCTGTATGACACTGAAAGAAAGCTAGAAGGAATTTATTTGTGTAGGCATTACTTTCCTCCTGTGACAAGATACCCAAAGATTGGCAGTCCAGGGCTAGTAGAGGCTTAAGGGTGTCACCAAGAATTAACGCTCCCTCTGATAATTTGTGAACTTTAGAAAGGTGCATCATTTGGTCCTAAACACAGATTTATTTCCTCATTTCTTTTTCTGGGTGAGTAAATTCTGCTGTGATCTCTGTATCCATGTTCTGAAATGAACATTTGTTCCAAACCATTGGTCATGATCCTGATACCAGAACAATCTATCTTTTGAATTTTAAGATTCCAGATCATATTTTAAAAAATCAGAGAAATGGACAAAGAAGAAAATAAATCCATCTCATACTTTATAATCCCAAGTTACTACTACTATTTATATCATGATGAACATTTATCCAGAAATTGTTATATTTCTGTATATATATATGCACACACTATATGTTTACATATACATAATTATATATACATACTGTGTAATTTCACACCTATTTTTACATATAATTTTATACATACAGGATAGTGAAATGAAATATCTCCTACATTTCCATTTCTAGGTACTCATGGGTAGTACAGAAAAAAGTTATTGATTTTTGTATATTTGTCTTGTGTCGAGTCATCTTACCAAATTATCTTATTCTAGCAATTTTTTTAAGAAACTAGAGTTTCTAGGTTTTCTGGAAACAAAATCACATCAATAAACCAAGAGCATTATGTTGGCTTTTCAACTTATATACAGATTATATTCTTCGAATTTGCTCATAGCTCCAAGACAATAGCTAACAGCAAAAGAATATGAACAAAATTGCAAGGTAGCCTACAAAATACCCAATGAATACATGCTGCAGATATTTCAGTTGAACCAGGCATTTGAAAAGGATGCCAACTCCCACTCTTGTATGACAAAACATACTGAATAAAACAAATGAAAAAATTCAGTTTTACTGTTATTCATTTTTCAAAGTGACAAAAAATAAAAAATACATTTATTGCTAGTGGGATGAGCCCTTGAATTTCTAACTTGGTAACAGTAGAAATATTCTCTATCAATACATATTAAAATTAAATATTCACATATATGTTGATATAACAGTCCTACCTTTGAGAATTGAGAAATACTTCATATTTAGGATACTAATATTTTGTTGGTAACCTAAAAATATTTTCCTATATGTGTCTTGTTTTTTTTACTTTATGATTATTTTTTGGTGCTCAATTTTATTTATTTTTTTTGAGATTTTATTTATTCATGAGACACAGAGAGAGAGAGAGAGAGGAGCAGAGACGTAGGCAGAGGGAGAAAGGCTCCAGGCAGGGAGCCCAATGTGGGACTCGATCCCAGGATCACACCCTGAGCAGAAGGCAGGCATTAAACCATTGAGCCAGCCAGGGATCCCCTCAATTTTATTTATTTTAATGTGGTTAAATATATCAAGTTTTTTGTAGCTACCATTTTTATGTCTACCTAAGAAGTCCTTTCAATACCATAAGGTCACAAATACATGTCTTTAAATTTTCTTTTGTTACTTTCAGAGATTTACCTTTTACATTTAAGTTTGAAATTTACCTAGAATCCATTTATTTGAAGATAGATTCTGAAATAGGGATACAATGTCACTTTCCCTCCATGGATGACCAGTTGTTGCAGCATTCTTTATTAAATAATATACTCTTCCCCAAGTGATTTGCAAAGTCTTTTCCTGGCACATATCAAGTTTCTGTAGTTGTATCAATCTCTAGGCTCTCTGTCTCAAATAGACAAACTGAGCAACAGACAAGAAAATCTCACAATGTGTTTAACTGCTGATAGCAAGCTTTATAAAAATTTTTTATAAATGTGGGGCATGTTCCTCAATCTGTACATTTGCTTTTTCAGGAGTGTGTTTGCTATTCTTGGGCCTTTGAATTTCCATATGAGTTTCAGAATCCACTTTCAAATTCAAAAAACTTGTTTTTAAAACTGGGGGGCTGGGATTAGAAATGTATTCATTTAATACATCCATATGAGAGAATTGCTATTGAGACTACTTAATATGTCCCTGCATTAATTTAGGTTTTTAAAAATGTCTTTGACCTTAATATCACTTGTCATCAGGGAATGCAAGTCAAAACTACAGTGAGATACCACATCACACCTGTCAGAATTACTAAAATCAACAACACAAGAAACAACAGGTGTTGTGAGGATGTAGAAAAAAGGGAAACCCTCTTCCCTGGTGATGGGAATGCAAACTGGTGCAGCCACTCTGGAAAACACTATAGCGTTTCCTCAAAAAGTTAAATATAGAACTAGAACTACCCTACAACCTAGCAATTGCATTACTAGGTATTTACTCAAAGAAGACAAAAAGAATAATTCGAAGTGATACATGCATCCGGATGTTTTGCGGCATTATCTACAATAGCCAAATTACAGAAGTAGCTTAAGTGTCCACTGACTGGTAAATGGATAAAGGAGATGTGATATATACATATACATACACACACATAAATACATATAACTCTACACATATATATACATATATATATGAATATTACTCAGCCATAGAAAAGAATGCAATCTTGCCATTTACAACAACATGAGTGGAGCTAGAGTATTTTTTTTTTTATAATTTTTATTTACTTAGGATAGTCACAGAGAGAGAGAGGCAGAGAGAGAAGCAGGCTCCATGCACCAGGAGCCCGACATGGGATTCGATCCCGGGTCTCCAGGATTGCGCCCTGGGCCAAAGGCAGGCGCCAAACCGCTGCGCCACCCAGGGATCCCAAGTTAGAGTATTATGCTAAGTGAAATTAGAGAAAGACAAATACCATATAATTTTACTCTTATATGGAGTTTAAGAAACACAACAAAGAAAAAAGAGAAGCAAACCAAGAAACAGACTCTTAACTATAGAGAACAAACTAATGGCTACTAGAGAGGAGATGGAGGTAGGGATGGGTTTAACTAGGTGATGAGGATTAAGAGGTGCACTTGTATTAGCCCTAGGTGCTGTATAAAAGTGTTCAATCACTCCACTGTACACATGAAACTAATGTTACACTGTATGTTAACTAACTGGAATTTAAATAAAAACTTTAAAAAATATCTTTCACAGGGGCATCTGGGTGGCTCAGTGGTTGAGCATCTGCCTTTGGCTCAGGGCATGATCCTGGGGTCCTGGGATCAAGTCCCACATCGGGCTCCCCATGGGGAACCTCCTTCTCCTTCTCCCTCTGCCTATGTCTCTGCCTCTCTCTGTGTGTTTCTCATGAATAAATGAATTAAATCTTTAAAAAAAACTTTCACTAAATTTTAAAATTTTTCCCCTTAAGGTTTTGAACACCTTTCACTAGATTTACTCCTAAGTAACTTAGATTTCTCTGCTATCATGTATGATGTCCCTGGTAGTTTTAAACTATGTTTACACATTTTTTTGAAATGTCTTCCTTTAGAAGGTAGAGCTTAACTCCCCTCTTAATGGGTGTGAGGTGGACTGAGAGACTTTTACTACTAAGGAAAAAGATAAACCAGGAGAAATTCAGAGACAAAATCATAAAGGCTTCCTCCTTGTTCTTTTTCAGATCATTCTTTGTGCAGAAAGGCAGCTGTCATGCATGAGAATATTCCTGCCATCTTACAGAGAAGTCCAAATGTAGAGAACTGAGCCTAGTTGAAGCCTGCAGCCTCCATCCATATGAGCAGACCATCTTGGATGGGGATCCTCAGTTCCAGTGAAGGATTCCAATCACTGCAGCACCCTTACCATGAGGCTGCAACCTCATTAGAGACAGCGCCAGAATCATCCAGCTGCACCACTCCCACATTCCTAACCCTCAATACCATAAGAGGTAAGAGAGAAAAAAGGTTTATTGTTTTAAGCAATTAAGTTTTAGAATAATTCACTGAGAAATAATACATAACAAATACACCTTTTTAAAAGCTATATTTTGTTTGCTCCTGTTTAGAAAAGCAATTGATTTTTTACGTTATTCTTATAGCAAGCTACCTTGTTAAGCTCTCTGAGTAATTGTATTAATAATAAGTTTTCTCTAGGTTTTTTTTTAAAGGTTTTATTTATTCATGAGAGACAGAGAGAGAGAAAGGCAGAGACACAGGCAGAGGGAAAAGCAGGCTCCATGTCAGAGCCCGACATGGGACTCAATCCTGGGTCTCCAGGATCACGCCCTGGGCTGAAGGCGGCACTAAACTGCTGAGCCACCAGGGCTGCCCAGTTTTCTGTAGGTTTTATTGAGATATGTGGAAACACTCATTTTACATACACTTAAAGCAGCTTACTTTCCATTCTTTATTTTTCCCCTTAATGCAGATGGCTTAGTCTTCAGTATGATAATGACTAGAAACAATGATAGTGGGTATCCTGTCCTGTACCTGATTTTAAGGGGATTTTCTGATATTTTTCCATAGAAGAATGGTATAATGTCCTGGAAGACTGATCCTAGGTTTCTGATAGAATATCCTTATTGGGTAAAAGAGTTCTCACTTACCCTGAGTGGATTCCATTAACACACGGATCCACACTAGTATATCTGTAGTTACAGATACAGTTTACATTCTCTGCATGGAAATGATAAATTGCAAGACATGAAGACACAAACATTTAAAATGCTATTGGATATTGCCAAGTCACCTCCAAAAAATGTTATATCGGTATAAAGTCCCATGAGGAGTATATGTAAACCGCTGCTTTTCTGTATGTCACCAACCTTTTTTCTCCCCAGTGGCAACTCCCTATTCTCTTAATGGTAACAATAAAAACAGCCAGTTATATAGCAGTTACGTGTTCCAGGCACTGTTCTAAGACTTCATTTATATTAGCTCATTTAATCTTCTCAACAACCCTTTGCTTTTGTTAATTCCAGTTCACAGGAGAGCATCTGTGGCATGGAGATTCAATAACTTACCCAAAGTCACACCACTAGGAAGTGACATAGTCGGGATTTGAACACAGCCCCAAAGTTCATGATCTTAAACCTTATGCTCCACTGCCCTTTACAGCTAGCAGCTACAGAGTGTTTGCCCTGTGACAAGGGCTGCTGGGATGCAATCATCACAGAACCCTTCTAAATGAGAACTGTTCTCAGCCTCAGTATTTTGAATATTGTAACACATGACACACCTTTGTTGTTGAGTGAAAGTATTGGTTTAATGGTGACTTGATGGGGTGGTTGGTCTTACTATGCTCTTTGATTTCCCAAGCAGCAATTCCTCCAGGCTATGGGGAGCTGCCCCAGGACTGGGACTAAATTGAGACCTATCACATGATTTGGGAGAAGGCATGTGGTTATAATTTGAGTTGAATATATGCAATGTTCATATCTGTATTGAACAAGGAACAGTCTGAAAAAGGAAGGGCTTGAAACAAGAAGGACTTAGATCTCATCTTCTGGTCCACTTATCAGATAGGGTTTATTTAAATCTCGGAACCTTGAATTTTCTCATCTTTGAAACAGGGAAAATGATAGCTGCTTTGTTGTGGTGGTGCAAAAATTAAGTAGGATGGTGTGTGTAAAGTGTCTTGCTGCATGTGGAACTCCCTCTGCAAGTGGGAATTCCCTTCTTCCTCCTCAAGGACAGCTGCATGTCAGAGTTGCAGATCTCCACGTGCAAGAGTATAAAACTATCCCCAAACTAAAACCTAAAATCTAGTGAGTAATCCTCACATATACAATTGAGACATGATAATGTGTGAGCAGATATTTCTACTAATATAAAAGAGGCACGTGGAAGCTTACAGTGAACCAGGTACAACTCAAAGACATGACATCTAATTTTTAAAATCTTCGGACTCCATAGGTTATATATAATTATTAATTCCCATTTTGTGGACAAAGAAACTGAACTACAAAGAAGTCAAATAACACAGCTAGTTACACAGCTAGTAAACAGCAGAGCTGGGATTCATGCTCAGGCTACCCAGTTGCAGAGTCTCAATCATCATGTTTTTCTACCTCTGGGACAGCTCAGAAGAGAAATTCCTGACAAGCGTCTTATTGAGAGAAGATCAACTAGCAAATTCACCCCTTAGGTTTCTACTTGGCAACCCATTTCCAATGATGAGTTTTTATTTAGGTGCTGATGCCTGCCTGGGTTATATCTTAACGGTATACACTAAAGTTAGTTTGAATCTCCACTATTCTATTGGTTTTATAGAGGATCATCCATCCATCTGTCCATCCCATCATTTCATTGACTCATTCAACAGTATTAGTTAGGTCCAGAAAGGTGGGACGAGTGCATCAAAAGACCTAGTTCCAAATCCTGTTCTTCCATTTCCTAGCTGTGTGATCTTGACTAGGCTCCTCTGAGCCTCGGCCTCTGTAGGTTAAATGGAGGAAGTAATATGTACTTTTCTGGGTTATTCTGATCGCTAGGTGAGATAGTATTGAAAGGGAAAGTGATTGGGAAACTGTAAAGTGCTATGCAAATATTATTTGATAGAACTATCCCACAAAGAGGAGCCAGCCAGAACACTTTGCTTAAGTAAAAACCTAGCTTTGGGAATAGGAAGTGTATTAAATTGCTCACTGTCCTTCGTTTATTGCTGATCTTAGCCAGGGTTTGAAATTTAGCCGGGACACTTGCATGTGAACAGAGAGAAGCTTTGAGGAAAGCTGGCACAGGGAACCCATGTTCCCTTCCTATAAGTATCTCCAGGGGAATGTGATCGTTTTGTCTGTCAGCAGAGTGTTGCCTCCTTTGTGGTCCAGAATACAAATTGAAATATCATACTACAAAATTATTAGCATTTCCTTACACAGGAAACATGTTAAAAATAAACAAGTGGCTCTTAGGATTTGGTAGCAGAGGTGACTTATACTAAAGAGCTTATGCTGTTGCGCTGCAGAAGATGTCTTCAGACCTCCAAGAAGCATCTCAAACAGCAAGGAAGTCTGATTTAAATTGCAGAGGATCTTTCTTTTCCTTTTTTTTTTTCATCCAGAAAGTTGCCTTGCATGCCAGTGTCTGCTAAAACCACTGGTTCCTGGAGTGACTGGCTGCATTACAATCAACTAATAATATATAAGTGAATGTCAGATAAATACCAATTCCTAGGCCTGCTCTTCAAGGATTTTTACTCTTTAGATCCAATCAATATAAGACCTGAGAAAACCTGTATTTTTAAAAGATCTCTGGAGGTTGCTCATTCACAGCTGGATATGGGAACCACGGCTTGGGGATGAGCATGCTTATGTCAAACGGCAATGGGACTGACGAGTTTCGAGGACAAAGCTGGTTTTTGAAATGCCTCTGTCCAGATTCTGTTCACTCCCATTATCTATGATCTCTCTCTCTCTCTCTCTCTCTCTATCTCTCTCTCTCTTTTTTATTAAAAAATGTTTTTGGAGAAGTTTTCTGGACAAATGCAGCATGCCAGTTTTAAGTCACTCAAGTTGCTGCTTTCTTTGTCAACTATTTCTTAAGAATATGGGTGAAGGATTTTAGGAATTTATTTGCATTATCCTTTCAACTCATGCTTCCCCCACACCCACCTCCGCCCCCTGCCACAATCCTGTGATTGATGTTCACTAATACTGTTCCATGATAAAAATCTCAATGCTCCATTCTCCAGTCCTTTGCTTTTTTAAAGCTATGCATGGCAGATACTGCCAGGTTGGCACGCCCAAGGAGGAGTCCCTGCCCAGTTCCAAGAAAGAAAGAGAGCAGACAAAAACATGTTCAAAGTGTTCTATTTTAAAGAAATTTGGAGGTGTGGTAGGACATACGGAATGTTGTGAAGGTTTGGATGTCAGTCTTTCTAAAGAAGTTGATGAGAGATGGATGGGACCAACAGGTATATCTGTGACTTACGGATGCAAGTGGGTTTTTTGACTGTTTTTGTTGTGGTGGTTCAGCATACAACAAGGGATGACTCTGTCCTCCTATCTTGACAAATGACTTTGTGATCTATCAAACTTGTCCATTTGAATTCCAGTTTCCAACACTGTGTGACCAACTAAGTTGAGGTTACTTCTCTCTCTTTTGTTTCCTGATCGGATTAAAAGAGCTAACATTGCCCAAATTGCATTGGTTGTTTTGAAGTTAAGATAAGACAAGGCCTCTGAGTGTCCAGTGTATAAAAAAAGCCAGTTTCCATCCAATCTGCAGCCCACTCCCACCTTTTCAGTTTGTACTGGAGTGTGAAGTAGAGGCTGCTATAAGGTGAGCCCATCCTGTTGGGAAACTCTGTTAAGCTGAGCCAGTGTGTAGCAATATCCCTTTGCAGAAAGGGTTGTAGGGTACAGATCTGTGCAAGTAGCCTCCCAAAGTGCCATGTGGCCACACAGAAAGTAGCAGCTTGAGGACTGGCAGAAAAGAAGAGGCAACAAAGAAATGTACTTGTTGAGACAGCTGTGAATCCAAGAGGATGTTTGGATGGTATCTCTACGGTCCACCCCAGGATATGTTTAATGCTGATTCATCAGCTGTAAGAAGGTCTCATTATATAGTTGGTAACAGAATATCATCATGGGCAGACTCTCATTTGCCTTGTGTGTATAAGGCAGGGATCCTTGGTTCATACATTTTGGACTAAGCAGACATAGACCAGCCCTGTTTTAGGTTTGGGGTTGAAGATAAAACAAACAGCCAGTGTTATGCCATATTGAGGAAAACAATCTGAACAGGGGATGAAAATCACTGGGAACATCAGGATAAGAATAGGTACTTGACTCAGAAGGAGCACCCAGGCTGTGAGTTTTTTGATAAACGCTTAGACTCAGGCTCAGTGTTCCTTGTAAAGGATGAGATCATAGCAGAGATGGCTGAGGTCTCATATTTGTCAAAATACTTTGAAAGTTTTTCTCACTTATGCCTCCCTATAACCTTGTGACAGGGGGTTTGAAATCCCCACTGGGCCATGGAAGAAAGAAGGCACAAGAGCCATTAAGGGTGAGAGCCAGGAATAGACACTTAACTGCAGGACACTGGGCCCAAGCCTTTCCACCAGGCTATGATATGGGCCCTGTAAAGAGTAGGGGTGAAGTTTGCTAATGTTGTGATGACATCCAGGGGGTGCAGGAATACTGAGTTCTACCCAACTGATGCGATTAGATGCATGGCCCTTAGAACAAAGAACAATGACCAAAGAAAATTAGCATTTTTATTCACTGGTTTTGGGTTGGGTTTTTCCTCCAAATACTAATACTGGAAACTTGGTAAGATGAATGGGAGTATGCATCCTAAGCTCAAAGCCTGAGAATCCTCTATCTTGCGTTTTTGTGCACATTTGACTGGCCAGTAGTGTAGAAATGCAAGAGAGAGAGGGAGGGAGAGAAACGTGGAGAATTGCAAGGAGACTGAACATAAAGGGTCAGGCTCCTCCTTCCTAAAGGCCCAACTACCACTTCTGACACTTGGCTAGAAAGGAGAGAGAACGAGACTGAGCAGTCTAGCCCAAGATTTCCCTGTAACAAAGTGGATCCTGGCCCTTCAGCTTGGAAGAGACAGAAGAGAGAGTGCATTCAGAACCTAATCTTTGTACACAGCAGCTAGCAAGTATGGCCTAAGGAAGAGTCTCCTCTTGGTGGGCTTTGGAGATGCAAATTCTCTGGTCTTAGCCTCACTATCAAACCAAAATGTCAGGGATGGGGCCCAGCGATCAGTCAGGTGACTCTTTAGTTGGCTACGGTATGAGAACTATTGGTCTAGTTCATGGGATGAGGAATGGAAGGTTTCAGAGAAAGATGGGGCATGGTTGTTATTCTGGAGTCATGGTATCACCTGGATCCCCTTCATCTAACCACCCCTACCCTTCCACTCACCAGCAGCTGTACTGTAAACGCCTGACAAGGCCTGTCTGCCTGTAGCCCACAGGGCCATGCGGACAGAGGACACAAGCAATCAGTCTCCCCCACATTCCCTAATTTGTAGGAAGTCCACTCTCTGTCTGCCTCTCTCTCTCTCTCTCTCTCTCATAGTTCTGCCACCTTCTTCCCCTTAGCTGTCCAGACATTTCTAGATGTTTAGCAGTGTCCAGAAAGGGGCAGCTCACTTGCTTCTGTCTTGCAGCACAGGGGCTAGCTGTTTTCCCCTTGCCAGGCAGACTCCCTGCTCATGACCAGTCTTACCCTCTAGTGATACACAGGTGCCCTGTCCAGACACTGTGGCTCCTCGTCACGTAAGGAACTGCAACATGTACCATGCTCAGCCAAGAAGCCATTCCCCCAGGGCCAACCTGGACTGTCACTCTTTCAGCCTTGGAGTTATGCGAGAGACCTAGCCTCTGCCTCCAAGGGTCCTGGCCCAGGATCAAGTGTTCACTGCTTGCACTCACATTGCCTTTCCAATTTCTGCTTCCCCTTACCAGTCCTAGACGTGTTCCCCTTTCTTCTCCCCTAGATGATACCATCAAACCTCACAGAACAGGAGACCTGTCTTGAGAAAGAAACACCTCTTCCATATTACATGTATCATACATTTCCCTACTGTTTGAGTGAGTTTCTGTTACTGGAAGACCAAAGACTCTCAGCCAGGACAACCAGGTTTGCCATTGAGAGCTCCCTACCAGGAGCGTAGATGATGGTGTAGGGTTCAAAGAGTTGATAGGCAACAATTTTCCTATCTGGGTGTGAGAGAGTAGCCTGGCGCTTGAGTAGTGCCCACAGAGAGAGAGCTGGGTGAGTGGGTCTATAATACATGCAGGTCTTAGAAGCAGCAGAACGCAGCAGTTGTGTGGGGTGGGGGTGGGAGAGTGGGGATGTCTCTGGGGTGCAAGAGGTTCCCCCTTGAGTGTCTGGGTGAATGACTGAAGACTTTCTCTGGGACTGAGAATGTGTGGCCATCAAGGGACAATGACAGAGGGAAATGGTAACAGCAGGATATGACAAAAGATTCCTTATTACCTTCCCTCAGAACCAACAGAGTCTTAATCACACTAGATCCTCTCTGCACACTTAAGTCTCTGTCACTGACCTTAACAGAATGTGAAATGAAAATGACTGTGTACTTTTAGAAGTTGTAGATTTGTGGCATAAAGTTTTATGCTCCCTGCTCTGAATTTAAAAGCCGTATAACTGAAATTACCTAATTATGATGCTTAGGCGTGTATAGACTCTGTGCAACTTTAAAAATGAAAGGTGGATCCAATTAATGCCTGTTTTCATCTTTCAGATTTCAGTGTACATCCCCAACTGGAGATTAAGTAGCTTGTGCCCCGTGAATTTGCTTCTTGTACCTATTACTGCCATTTCCTTTATTATAGATGGTTCCCCAAATGCTTCTTTCCACTGGTTCCAGTTGTTTGAGATAGTAAAACTGCACATAAAAAGGCAGCTTTTAAAAAATAGTCCAAATTTGGAATGAAATCAAGTGAACCACAGAGTTGCCTCATCAACAACAAATACTGTTTGTATCCCCTGTGGAGTAAGCATCCCTGATACATGGAACCACCTCAGAACAGGGCACTGACTGCCTTTTATTGCTTCCTTGCGGTTTATCTAGTCAATCTAATTTAGTTGCACAAACATTCATTAGGCACCTATTAAGTGCTGGAAATCTGCAGCCTGTGACCACTTTTCAGTAGCAGACGGGCATCCCATGTAGGGCACACATGCCTGGACCCCTCGAGCTGTGCCTGAGGAGTAAATCAGTGAAGATATGAGTGGTGGGCAGAGCAAAGAGAAGGACGTGGGCTGAACTCCACAGTGTGGCACTTGTGGGGCCAGGTGTATCCCTTGTGGTAGAACTTCATGGCGATAGCAATATTCTGAGGAAGATGAACGGCTCCCCCCATCATGCTGTTAGGGAAGCCAAGGCTTGGCAAAGTTAAATGAGGTGCAATACAACTATTGTCACTATTTCTCTTTCTGGCTTCTTTTTGAAATATGGAAAAATATGCATCACATAAAAAGCTTTTAAGCACTTTTCAAAAAGTAAGCTCTATTCCTAATGTGGGGCTTGACCTTAGAACCTCAAGATCCAGTCACACTCTCCACCTGACTGAGCCACGCCAGGCACCTGTGTTTTATTTTTTATTATTTTATTTTATTATTTTATTTTTAAAATAAATTTATTTTTTATTGGTGTTCAATTTGCCAACATATAGAATAGCACCCAGTGCTCATCCCATCAAGTGCCCACCTCAGTGCCTGTCACCCAGTCACCCCCACCCCCCGCCCACCTCCCCTTCCACCACCCCTAGTTTGTTTCCCAGAGTTAGGAGTCTTTCATGTTCTGTCTCCCTTTCTGATATTTCCCACTCATTTTTTCTCCTTTCCCCTTTATTCCCTTTCACTATTCTTTATATTCCCCAAATGAATGAGACCATATATTGTTTGTCCTTCTCCGATTGACTTATTTCACTCAGCATAATACCCTCCAGTTCCATCCACATTGAAGCAAATGGTGGGTATTTGTTATTTCTAATGGCTGAGTAATATTCCATTGTATACATAGACCACATCTTCTTTATCCATTCATCTTTCGATGGACACCGAGGCTCCTTCCACAGTTTGGCTATTGTGGGCATTGCTGCTATAAACATCGGGGTGCAGGTGTCCCGGCGTTTCATTGCATCTGTATCTTTGGGGTAAATCCCCAGCAGTGCAATTGCTGGGTCATAGGGCAGATCTATTTTTAACTCTTTAAGGAACCTCCACACAGTTTTCCAGAGTGGCTGCACCAGTTCACATTCCCACCAACGGCCCAGGAGGGTTACCCTTTCTCCACATCCTCTCCAACATTTGTGGTTTCCTGTCTTGTTAATTTTCCCCATTCTCACTGGTGTGAGGTGGTATCTCATTGTGGTTTTGATTTGTATTTCCCTGATGGCAAGTGATGCGGAGCATTTCCTCATATGCTTGTTGGCCATGTCTATGTCTTCTTCTGTGAGATTTCTGTTCATGTCTTTTGCCCATTTCATGATTGGATTATTTGTTTCTTTGCTGTTGAGTTTAGTAAGTTCTGTATAGATCTTGGAAACTAGCCCTTTATCTGATACGTCATTTGCAAATATCTTCTTCCATTCTGTAGGTTGTCTTTGAGCTTTGTTGATGGTATCTTTTGCTTTGCAAAAGCTTCTTATCTTGATGAAGTCCCAATAGTTCATTTTTGCTTTTGTTTCTCTTGCCTTCATGGATGTATCTTGCAAGAAGTTACTGTGGCTGAGTTCAAAAAGGGTGTTGCCTGTGTTCTCCTCTAGGATTTTGATGGAATCTTGTCTCACATTAAGATCTTTCATCTATTTTGAGTTTATCTTTGTGTATGGTGCAAGAGAGTGGTCTAGTTTCATTCTTCTGCATGTGGATGTCCAATTTTCCCAGCACCATTTATTGAAAAGACTGTCTTTTTTCCAGTGGATAGTCTTTCCTCCTTTGTTGAATATTAGTTGACCATAAAGTTGACATAAAGTCCACTTCTCGATTCTCTATTCTGTTCCATTGGTCTATGTGTCTGTTTTTGTGCCAGTACCATACTGTCTTGATGACCACAGCTTTGTAGTACAACTTGAAATCTGGCATTGTGATGCCCCCAGCTATGGTTTTCTGGCTTCTATGTTTTAAATATATAATTCAGTGGCATGTGGTACACATAGAATGTTGGGCAACCATCCCAATTATCCTGTTTCCAGAGCTTTGTTGTCATTCCACACTGAAACCCCGTACCCATCAAGCACTGTCCTCCCCACTTCTCCCCAGCCCTGGTACCTGCTAGTCTACTTTCTCATCATCATTGTCTCAAATGGTACTTAGCTGGCATGAATGGGTCTGAGCAAGGGCTCTAACATCAGGGACCTGGGTTCAGAATTGGACTTCTCTGGGGTTATGATTTATTTTTGTAAATTTTGTACCGAAATGGCCAAAAAAACCCCAAAAAACCCACAAAACACTTTTTTTGTTTTGGCCATTTCAAGTGAGGGAGGCCAGCTTGCAATGGATTTTGAAAGAGCAGCTGGGTAATAACTTCATGTGTAGAAAATGAACAGTTGTCTGCTCTTGAGAAGAACAGAGGAGGCCCGTTCTGCTGGAGGTTACAGAATATATGTTAGTTATGCAAAGAAATAATGAGGGGTGAGGGAGCCTCCTCACCATGGGAAAGAATCCCAAATATGGGTCGTGAATCTACTGTTGAAAAGGAGCAAGTTAAGCTACATTCACATACACACACACACACACACACACACACACACACAAACACCCGGCACCCCATTCGCTCTTTGTGTGTGTGTGTGTGTGCGTGTGTGTGCATGCACACATATGCAAGAGAACAGATGTGTGGCTAACATACTTGTACTGGTTCTGCACAAATCCAGGGGGAAGGAACTCTGAGTAGTCAGTGGAACAACTTAAAGGTGGAATTCTGTTAGCAGAGCAGAACCTAATGCACATTGCATCCAAGCCCCTTGAGGTGCTACTGAAAATGTGCGGCGACCTACACCGTCTCCAGAGCAACAACTCCAGCACCAGCTCGTTAAGAGGGAGGCTGTCCGAGTCTAGGGAAATCATAGTGTTCCTGCCAAATGCCCTGACCGTAGGGCCATTGAAACCTGGCTAAACCTGTCATCTGCTAGAAGCAGCCTTGGAGACAAGCCGATCTGGGGGTGACAGCTGGGGCCACCCCTTACCATCCAGGCGACCTTGGGGTAATAATTGTGCCTCTCAGACCAGATAACAATATCCACTGCATAATGCAGATATGGAGAGTAAGTGAGGCAATTTATATCAATAGTACTTTCCAGGTGCTACCTGACACAAAGAATATGGTCAGGAAATGTGACTTTCTTTTTTAATGACAGCAGTAGCTGCCCCCCCCCTTTAAGCATTCCCCATGTTGTAAGAATTTTTGCACATTTTCTTCTCTACAATCTACAGAAGAGGCTTTATTATCCTGCTTTATTATGGATGAGGAAACTGAATCTCAGAAGCTCATTGGTGGCCACAGCCACAGAGGGTAAATGCTGCCCAGAAGCACACCCTCCACCCACCAGCCCCCCTCCCTTCATTTTTCCTCTCTCCCTCCCAATGCTGGCCTCACACTGTGGGCCCTTAAAAAAACACAGTCCTCCCACAGGCAAGATATTGATTTCTTAGTAAGAGGTGGAGGGAGGATGTAAGGGAACATGCTCTAGCGGAGGTCCTGACTTCACCCATTCTTCTCTGGACGGGCAAGGTTATTGACTATTATTTTTCACTGCAGAGTTGGGCAGTTTGTTCCCACCAACAGGGACAATATCACTAAATCAGCAGCGCCCCATTGGGCGAGGGAGCCAGGTGGTAGTGCTGAGCAGTTTCAATGACAGCATAGATCACGGCTGTTCCCCCATCAGTATGGACACGAGGACAGGCTGGAAAGCTGTTCAGGCAGAGAGGAGCTCACAAGGGGGCTAGGAGGCAAACAGCTTCTCTTGGGAGCATCCTCTCCTGCAGGAGCTTGCTCGTGGATCGCCCTGTCATGTGGCCTGTCTGGTGTTCCTGCTGGCAGGAGGGGTGGAGAGGGTCTGGCATGATTTTCTGACATAGGGTCCACCTTCAAAGCCCTGGTCCTCCCTCCAATATCTTGGCTGGCCTTCCCCTCCCTTCTCTCCTAACTCTGGCTATTTCTGAATTCTCCTCCTTTGTTTCTGGGGTCCTTCATTTTCATGCAGCTTTGGGGAGTTCATGCACATCAGCTGTCACCCCAGGTTTGGGTGTGCTGTGACTAGTAACCCAGCCTCCTCCTTTTTGACCATTCCTCAGGCTTATCTGTCTTGAATGATATACAACCAGAATTTTCTGACTCTCCACCTTTTATTCAATAACTTCGAATTCTCTATTTTTCAAGCTTAAGCTTTTCCAGGTTGTATCTGAAGCCCATCTTTATACATTTAATATTTTCATCTCAAAAAAATTTCCATTTAGAATAAAAATGGAGGGCTCCCTTAATCATCTGAGTGGATAATGGGTATAACCTGCGGGGATGGCTGTCTACTCTGGTGGGGTTGTGTGGCTGGAGTAGCACAGAAGCTAAAAAATCAACCTCGAAGAGATTATAGTAGAGGCAGAAAGAGGATTTCCTTGCTCATCTAACAAACCCAATATTGAAGTGATTAAATTATAATGTCAGGAGTTATTATTGAAAAGAGGATATTTCATAGGTAGCAGAGAAAATGTCATGGGATCTAGGTTTTTTTCCTGATGAAGGATTCAGTTTTTAGATGGGACCACAACTGGAAGTAATTCAACCTTTTTAAAAGGAGGTGACATTTCCTTCCCATTCACAGGGCAGGCGGGGTTCGGTGATTTTGCCAGAATGTTGTTTCCACTTTGTTTCTACAAAGTGCATGCAGATGCTAGACAAAGCCTCCAGCTCAGATGAGAGAGGCAGAGAGGGCTCCACACTACACAGGCAAGCCCAGGGTTATTGGGATCATGGGATCAAGTGGAAGGCAGCCACACAGTTGTTGGATTTTTTGTTTTTTGTTTGTTTGTTTGTTTTTCAGAGAAAATTGAGAATAACCAAAGCTTTACTCTCACAGAACTCGGACAATGCATTCTCAATTCCAGACATCAAGACGGTGTGTAAGCACAGTCTGTGAACTTTCTCTGCTCAGGGATGAGAGCAGAAAAGAGAAAATTGGCCCTCTCAGCCAGATGGTGGAGTGTCTATAGAAGGTCAGTGTTGGTAGGACCAGAAAACCATCTAAGTCATGCTGGTCATGTCCCCCCCAGCTTAGTGATGACAGACTCTGCGTGGCTATCCTGAGCCACTGCATGTCTTTTATCACTTATTGCATTCAGTGGTGAATCCTAAAGTGTGTTGTCTTCGTCATGGTCACCGTATGCAAAATTCCTTCGTTCCCTCCATGAGGCCCAAACAAAGCTCATCCCTGCCTCTTGATACCATTGATGGGAGATGCCTTGATTTTCAGAGGCCAGGCTGCGTGGCCAATGCTTCTCCAAAATTGCTCACTTATCCCAGCCTCCTTCCACCCAGGGAGCCACATCTCACAGAGACAAATGGCATTTTACATGTTGTATTTTAGCTACCATATGCTTTGCACCTTCTCCAGAAGCTTCTGTGGGTGCCTGTTAGGGTCTGAATTGTGATACCCCCCACCCCACCCCCACCAAATTCATGCCTTCAAGTGCTAACCTTCATTACCTCGGAAGGCGACTGCATTTGGAAATTGGCTCTTTAAAGAGGTAATTAAGATAAAATGGGCAGGTATGGGTGGATCCTATTCCAATATGACCATTATCCTTGTAAGAAGAGGAGAATGGGGGCAGATATGTGGGTGTACACAGAGGAAATCCCATGTAGGTGCACCTCAAAAGAAGGCCACCAGTAAGCCAGCAAGAAAGGCCTTGGAAGAAACCAGTCCTGCCAACACCATGGTCTTGGGCTTCTAGCCTCCAGAACTGGGAGAAAATAAATGTCTAAGTCCCTCAGTCTGTGGCAGCTGTAGGAAACTAACACAGTCCCCTTTCTGCCACTTCCATCCCTTACCCCTGAGGATGGGAACCAGGACACTTGTGTTTGTCACACAAAAAGGAAGGTCAGATGTGACCCACATTGTGCCTCAACTTCTGTGTCTATTTTCAAGTCCACGCCAGTCTTCCCATCCTGTTCTGTGTCCCAAGGCTTTTCTGTGTCCCCCCACATGGACTTTGCATGACAGGGTGACAAAGCTCCTCCCTGTCTAGTTCCTCCCACCTGGCGTGTGTGCCCTGGCATGTGTGCCCTGTGGTTGGAAGCACACTTCTCTTCAAGCCTGTGGTATTCTCCCGGGCCCTCTGCCTGCCAGCCTCCCCAGTTGCCCTGTCCCTCTGGGGGGCTCACCTTGCTCTAAATGCCAACCCTGCTTCTCAGTTTGTGCCACACTATTTCAGACTTCTTTTTCTGTTACCCAATTTATTATTTTTTAAAAAGTATGTCAGGCCACTTACACAGGTGCATAAGATACAGCAAGATAATACCAATTTGGCAGAGGGGAGAAGGGAAAACAGTGGCTGAGAGAATTAAAAAAAAAAAAAAAGTAGAGCCAGAAATGAGACGACCATCAGAAAGCAGACTACACTTGTTACAGATTTGGCTTGCTTTTCAAGAAACCAACGTGCAAATGGGAACTCTACAGTTCTCCAATTCACACTGTGTATAAAATGGAAACAAATGGATTGCTCAGGACAAGTATCACTGTTCCTGCTATCATCAAAAGCAATACATTTCTCCTGCGAGTTCCTGAACTGCTTTATGTGGTGAGTGGTGTCTTTGACATCCTGACAGTGGCCAAGTGACAAGGCTTCATGAGCGCCCCGACAGCATTACACCAAAGCTGAATTGAGTAAAGGCAGGTCTGCAGATGCCCAGCAGTGGGATGCATGTACAGAGCTCTTTGCCACATTCCTGGAGTTCAGGGATAGGTGTCAGAGGCCTTCCAGAAAGAGAGGGGTTATGTATGCCTAAGGCAGTGCATCGTATTATTTCTTTTAACTGAGTTTTGCCAAACACTGGGTAACAATGAGCAATGAATTCACTTTCTGTACCATGGGAAGAACCTACTCTGGGTCGCTGGCTAAATTTTCATTGCTCGCCCTAATGTTGACCATAACCTACAAAAGATGCTGTTGGATTTGTCAGTGCCTTAATGCCAAGCCCCACTGGAAACACATACCTGGAATTGAACTGAGAATTGGGTTTTTGGCTTCTTTCACTAAGGGAAGCCACATACCAGTGAGACTACAGAGTCTCCTTAAGAAGATACTAGAAATATAAATCAAAATCACAACGAGATACCACCTCACACTAGTAAGAATGGCTAATATTGACAAATCAGGAAATGACAGATGTTGGTGAGGATGTGGAGAAAGGGGAACCATCTGCACTGTTGGTGGGAATGCAAACTTGTGCAGCCACTCTGGAAAACAGTATGGAGGTTCCTCAAAACTTGAAAATAGAGCTACCCTATGACCCAGTAATTACTGAGTGGTTACCCTAAAGATACAAATGTAGTGATCTGAAGGGGCACCTGCACCCCAATGTGCTAACAGCAATGTCCACAATAGCCAAACTATGGAAAGGGCCAAGATGTCCATCAACAGATGAATGAATAAAGATGTGGTATATATGCATATACAATGGAATACTACTCAGCCATCAAAAAATGAAATCTTGCCATTTGCTGTGATATAGATGGAACTAGAAGGTATTATGGTTTTTTCTTATTATTTTTATTTATTTATGATAGTCACACACACACACACAGAGAGAGAGGCAGAGACATAGGCAGAGGGAGAAGGAGGCTCCATGCACCGGGAGCCCGATGTGGGATTCGATCCTGGGTCTCCAGGATCGCGCCCTGGGCCAAAGGCAGGCGCCAAACCGCTGCGCCACCCAGGGATCCCAGAAGGTATTATGGTAAGCAAAGTAAGTCAATCAGAGAAAGACAATTATGATTTTACTCATATGTGGAATTTAAGAAACAAAACAGGATCATAGGGGAAGGGAGGGGAAAAATAAAACAAGATGAAATTAGGGAGGCAAACCATTAGAGACTTTTAATCATAAGAAACAAACTGAGGGTCATAGTTGGTGGGCAGATGGGGTACCTGGGTGATGGGCATTAAAGAAGGCATGTGATGTCATGAGCACTGGGTCTTATATAAGACTGATGAATCAGTGAATTCTATCTCAGAAACTAATAATACAGTATATGTTAATTAATTGAATTTAAATAAAATAAAATTAATAAAAAAGATTCTAGAAAATTTACATTATGGGATTTGAACTTGTTAGGTGATTTTGGGGAAAGTCGAAGCAGGAATTTGGTCTGTATTGGGTGCTATCAGGAGTTTGGGGGCAGTTCTATGATTGGGTGTCTTCATTTTTATCTGAAATGCAGGGGCCTTGAAGCACAGCTAAAGCCGGGATTGGTCAGAAGAGCCAGTCCCCCTCATGAGCTGAAAAGGAGAGAATTAGTGATTTTGGTGGTGTTTCACACCTTGTTTTTGTCAGAGCCCAGACAAAAGCTTATGGAGTGGGTTTATTTTTGTCTCACTTTATCACAGTAATAGAATGACTTTGTCTGACATTGCCTTCTGGCAGCAGGAAACCCTACCACCTCCCTGCCAGCTCCCGGCTGTCGGGCTGCTTTTGTCTTTCTCACACTGGATAGATTGAGGAGCCTGATGGGAATGGGTGCCCACCGGATGAGGGGGAGGAGAGGATGTCTTCAAAGAGAAGGGGTAAGAGTTTTCCTTAAAACTTTGGTTTGAATCTGCTCAAATCTCAGACATATAGGGGAATCAAGGCCTCCTTTATTCTATATACCAAGAAAATAAATTTACCCCGCCCAAAGTTTTAGGGACAACTCCTACCCCCAGGCACTATCAATCTTAAAAAGATGAAATTGGCATATTGATCCTGGAGCCCTGAATCATCCATCTGGCTGCAAGTCATGTGCTGTTTGTGAATTTTGCTTCAGCATCTACAGATGATAGCATGAATTTTTTTCATGTTACTTATTAAAAATATAAGTCCTTTTTTTTAAAAAAATGAACTTTAACTTAAGAAATTATTGACATATTATAAAAAGTTTATGAAAGAGAGAACTCATAGTCGGTTATTCTAACCTACCATTCTTTTATTCCTTCTATCTTTTCCTGTGCATTTAAAAAC
The DNA here is from genome assembly GCF_905146905.1 of Nyctereutes procyonoides. Classification (NCBI taxonomy): domain Eukaryota; kingdom Metazoa; phylum Chordata; class Mammalia; order Carnivora; family Canidae; genus Nyctereutes; species Nyctereutes procyonoides. The sequence continues at coordinate 57,790,963 of NW_026575146.1, read as the reverse complement.
AACTTTTAAAACCAATTATTTAAATTCAATTAAATAATTAGTTTCAGAGGTAGAATTCAGTGATTCACCCGCTGCACAGAATACCCCATTCTCATTATATCATGTGCCCTCCTTAATGCCCATCACCCAGGAATCCCATCCACCACCCTCTCCCCTCCAGCAACCATCGACTTGTTTCCTAGAGTTTAGAGTCTCTTATGATTTGCCTCCCTCTCTGATTTTGGCTTACTTTATTTTTCCTTCCCTTTCCTCTGTTCATTTGTTTTGTTTCTTAAATTTCACATATGAGTGAAATCATGTTATTTATCCTTCTTTGACAGACTTATTTCACATAGCGTAATACCCTCTAGCTCCATCCACATTATTGCAAATGGCAAGATTTCGTTCTTTTTGATGGCTGAGTAATATTCCATTATACACACACGCACACACATACGCACACACCCCACATCTTCTTTATCCATTCATTTGTCGATAGATATCTGGATTATTGTGGACGTTATTGCTGCTATAAACATTGGGCTGCATGTGCCCCTTCAAATCACTATGTTTGTATCCTTTGAATAAATTCTTAGTAGTGTAATTGCTGGGTCATAGGGTAGCTGTATTTTTAACTTTTTGAGGAATCTCCATGCTGTTTTCCAGAGTGGCTGCCTGAGTTTGTATTCCTACCAATGATTAAAAACCATGTTTGATCATACTACACAATTTCATAATCCTCTATTTTATAATGTGAAGATTTACCTTATATCTGTGCCTTTCCCCATAACTATATAATTCTTAGCTTTTTCTGATTTTTTTAAATTAACAAATAATTACCATAATATGGTTAGTTTTAGTGTACAACATACTGACTTATCTTTGTATAGATTGTGAAACGATCATAGTAAGCCTAATTACTACCCATCACCACATGTAGTTACAAATCTTTTCTTGTCATGAGAATTTTTAAGATCCCTCTTAGCAAATTTCAAATACATAATAGAGTACTATTCACTATCATCACTGTTCTGTACATTGCATCCCCAGGACTTAGTTTATAATTGGAAGCTTGTGAACCCCTTCACCCATTTTAGTGAATACTGTTAAGAGCTGTATAAAGTTTCACATAAAATTATCACTTCCTTAGTTCTACCTCTTTTTCTTTGCTTTTTCTGTTTTAAGTAGTGCTAGGATGATGATTCTTCAAGCAATATAGATTTAATTTTAAGAGAACTCTTTTTATCTAAATGGATGCTTTTAAGAGTCTCTGTTTACCTTTGGAGTTTGGGAATTTTGCCAGAATATGGATAAATGCCTCTCTTCCTCCAATAATTTTTCCTAAAATTCATTAGACTCTTTTTCCATCTGAAACATTTCCCCCCCCCCCCAGGGAAGTTTTTTTTCACTTTTGTTTCTTATTGGTCTCTTCCCTTTCTCCTTCTTTTTTTCTTGAACTCTACTATCCATGTGTGAGTTTGTTGGGTCTGTCAACCAAGCCTTTTATCTTCTCTCTCATGATTACTACATCTTTGTATTTTTGCCTCTGGTTCTATCCACTTCATCCTTTAGATGTGCCTGGCCACTGAATGTGAGTATCCACAGTGATCATGTGCTTGAATTCATCTACTGATATTTTTTTTTCTTTTTTTTTTTTTTATAAATTAATTTTTATTGGTGTTCAATTTACCAACATACAGAATAACACCCAGTGCTCATCCCGTCAAGTGTCCCCCTCCCATCTACTGATATTTTAAAAAATAAAGGCATGTGTTCTTTCATCACATGCTGAACTGAATCTCTTCAAGTGCTCTTGTTAACATTATCATTACTATTTGAAGTTTTTTAAAAGGTTGCCCTCTCTTTCTTCCCATCAACTTTATCCCATCAGGACCTCATTTATTTTTGGTCTCTCTGGCTGCTGCATTCTTTTAGTATCGAGTGTTTTGTCTTTGCTGCTTATTAGATTCAGTTGCTGGGATGCTTTACCTGAGATGGATGGGGTGGTGAGAGCAAAAGGAAGTGTAGCAGTCTGACCCTGAAAGCTGGCAAAGCTACTGCAGGAAGCCATTAGCTCCCTATTAAGACATGTGGGGGAGGAGAGGCTCTCCACTGCTGTCCTAGTGTCAGGGGTGGGGAACGCTTGGTCCACCAATTCAGCACCTCTTCAAGACCTTGTAGCCTTCAGGGACTGGCCAATGTCTGGAACACTCAGGTTGGCCAATACCAACTTTCCTCGCAGGGGTCCAGGGATCCTTGTTGATCAGGTTCTTCCCAAAAGCTGTTTCAGATTGTCCTAGGATTACCTTCTGCTGCTCCTCACCCCCTGGGCTCCCACCTGGCCCAGAGGTTTAAAGCACCTCACTAGTGTCAGTTCACCTACCCGCAGTGTGAACGGTGCGAGGCACCGGAGAAGTGAGGTGAAGCCTGATGTGGCATTGTCTATATAGGAAAGGCAGGATGCTTTAACGCACTATCTTTCCAAAGTCTTCTGATGCTGTGTCTTCCACAATTATTTTTTTTGATATTTCAGCTCAGTTATTCTTTCCTATAATGTGGAATCTCTTAGTCAAGTTTAAAAAATTCTGAGTTTTTGTTTGGGTGGAATGAACTGTATCTTTTAGATACTGAGTCGTGAAAGCTAGGGCTCTATATTCAAAGCTTCTTTAAGTTTCATTATTTTCTGTGTATGAGGTCACAGAGTTTTCTCATTTGAGGAGCCCCATCCCCAGAAATTCAGTCAAGTTCAAGCCATTCTTCTAGAATATTCTTTTAAAACTAAAAGCTCACCCGAAAAACAATATAGGACCTGTAATAATTGTCAGCATTTCTTCTATCAACACTCTGTCATTGGAGACCTTCCTAGGGTTTCTTCTGAATCTCCAGGCTTACTTATGAGTCAGAACTGTCCAGATTACTAATTTCTGGGTTCTCAAATGCCTTCCCTTCCTCCATCAGAGGAGACAGGCTACCTCTGTGTCTGCATAGCCTAGTCCAGCCCAGCATTGGGAAGATTTTAATTTACTTTTCAGTGTAGCTACAGAAAAAATGTTCATGAAGTACGGTGATACTGCATGATACAGAGCTTTCTATATTCTCCAGGAGAAAAAAATTAAGGAAATTAAACATTTCCTGCTTTTTTTCCCTCATAGCAGAGTTGGTTATATAATGGTAAAGAAGTGCAGGGCACATCTAGCACATGTCCAGTAATAAAACTGCACATATCCAGCACCCTGGTCTCCCTGACACTCACAAGGACCATCTTGAGGAGTCATTGTGCCAGTGACAGGATGCCTCATCAAAGACATGATGTTTATCAAGAGCAGACAGTTTCAAGAACTTATTGAATTATTAAATAACTTAGGAAAATTATTAATAAAAATTTATTTCCTTGAAGTAGGTAATCCTCATTATTTAAAATTGAAAAATGTACAAAATTGTAGAAAGTCAAACAATTTCTTCCTGCCCTGTCTTTATATTCCAATACCTTTCCCAAGGGGAAACTACACTTATTCTTCCAAGCAGGGGTAAAGGGCCAAATAGTAAATATTGTACTCTTTGTGGGCAATTATTTCCTACCACAGCTATTCAATCATATTGTTTTAGTCCAAAAGCAGCCATAGACAATACAGAGGGTGTGTCTGTGTTCCAGTAAAGCTTATTTATGGACACTGATCTTTGAATTTCATCTCATTTTCATGAAATTTTTTCCTATTGACTTTTTTTTTCATCACTAAAAAGTATAAAAACTATGTCATACTAAAACAGATGGTGGGCTGGATTTGGCCTTTGGGCCATAGTTCAGTCACCCCTGTTCTAGAGACATTTCATGCATATTCAATTACATATTACTTCTGTTTCTTTAAATATTTATTTACAAACAGGCTCCATGCTATTTTTAATTTCCTGCACTGAGCTTTTGCTGTTAGAGTTTCCTGGCGGCCATTCCATTATCAGTTCACAGAGTTACTTCTGTTTTATCAGTCACATGATGCTCAGGCCCATGCTGTGATGTGTTGAGGAACATTCAGATTCTTTCTGATCTTTGACTTCTACAAGTAATGCTGCAGTGAATATCCTTGCACGTTTGTGCACCTGTGTGATTCGGTCTGAATAAATACACAAAGGAGAAATCAGAGCTAACAATTTAGCATGAATTTCTGAGCAAAGTTTCCAAGCAAAGATTTAGTAGCTTTCATAACAGTTCATTGCAGGTCTTGTCCAGGCCACACTAAAGCCCTGGGTGGTTCTGAGTCTTTCAGGAGACACTTTTTAATATGGGTCCCAGCAAACATGGCCTAAATTTGTAGGTACTGGTGTGTCTTAACTACCACTATGCAGAGTAGTGAAGCACATAGTACACAGTGGACCCATCCCTACACTTGGAAGACATTGAACAAGCCTTTAGGGGTGCAGAATATCTTACTACACACAGGGATTGACTGACCCTGTACAGAGCTGGGGGGGATAAAATGATGGGGTTTGGGGTAAGATATGACAGGAAGAAAATTGAATTTTGGTGATGTACAAAGAGATTAACTCCAGAAAAGATTATAAACTAATTTTATAGATTTTTATCTTAATGCCAGATAGACATAACTTAAATGGATCTTGTAGAAATCATTTCATAGAGTAAATTGTTTCCCCTAAAGTGATTTGTTTTATGATAAATCATATTTTGGATTAGCATGTGGCAAGTTATATTTACACATATAAAAACGCTTTTGCACCCAAGATAATTGATACCTTAAAAAAATGCAAGACATATAATCTCAAATCAGGTGTATCCTCAGTTCAGCAAATGATTTAGTCACTCCCAACTTCTGTTTCTTCACCTGTAAAATAAGAAGGTTGGGATGTTTGTTCTCTGTGGTTCATGACTACAAAATGTGGACAATCAAGAAAGGCCCAGGAAGACAGGGACTGTGTATATTTTTTTCTTACTATGTTATTCTCTTGCTACTTAAAATAGTGTATGGCATATAGCGGGAACCCAGAAACATTTGTTAAATGAATGAAAAATTAATAAATCAAATCCCTGTATTGTAGAAACTTGATTTTTGCATTTGTTGGTGATTCTTGTCATCTTTCGCAACTACCATTCCTCTTTCCTCCTCTGTGATTGAAACCTGCTATTGTTTAAATGTCTACCTTCCTCCATATTGCCATCATAAGTTTCGGGGAGGGGATAGTTTCAGAATCCTTGCTACAAGATGACACTGGACAACCAATGATTTCCTTTATTTTGCCTGTGATTGGTTTAAGCATGTTCATGTGATATAATTCTGGCCAATGGTAAGTCAGGGGAAAATTAGGGCCAGGCTCTAGAAAAGTTTCCTCATTGAAAAGAAACCCATTGAATAAGATGTTCAATGTTGTTGAACAAGTAGTTGCCATGTCTACTTGACTCCTGGAACTATTGTGGCCATCTGACAACCAGGGGAGAGCCAGTTGCACACAAGCTGAGAAGCCCAGAGTGATAGAGCAGAAATATGCAAAGAATTTGAATCCATGATGACATTGTTGAAGCCTTGAGGAAACCAACTGTGGAGCATCCCTGCTTCTGGATTTTTTATTAAGTGAAATGATATAGTCTTTGTAATTTAGACAATCAAGGTTTTTTTTTTTAAATTACTCGAGGCCCACATCATCCAAATAATGTCACTTTTATAGTTATTATGCAGATGACTGGTGCAAATTAGAATCTTCATTGCTTGTAACTTAGAGCTTAATAGATAGAAAATAAAGATGCATTCTTCTTATGTTATGGAAAATTGTAGGAAGCAAAAACTTAAAATAGAGAAAAGTCTAGAACTCATAAAAAATATATACACCCATTGTAAATTTTATAAACTTTGTAGATACATTACAGAATTGAGCAGTTTAAAAAATTATTTGTCAGGATTGATGTAGTAGAATATTTCCAATTTAAAATGGTTTAACTTGCAATTGGTTACACAGATTTTTTTTGGCTTTGATTTTTTTTTAAGGCTGTAGGCAAAAGCAATCTGTTCCATATTTTATGTGAAATTCATAGCAAGAACAAGATGCTGTCATTAATAACTGAATTGGTAAAACACAGGCAAAGCACCCACAGCTGTGTCAGGATCTTTAAAATAGAGAAATGTCAATTCAGTGTTTACTTGGGGTCCCGCCCCAGCAGGAAACTGGGTGCTGAGGCAAGCTTGCCAGAAGTTCAAGCCTCTACATGATTAGCTATAGTATTATGAAAGCAAATCATAGGATTAACTGAGGATAAACTATTATTAGACCTGTCAATATTCGTTAATTGCTGGATAATACATACATTTCCTCTCTCCCTTAACACAGTGTCTCTCTCTCTTGAGCACTGCCCTCAGACACATATACTTTGAATCACAGCAATGGCAGTCGATGTGCATTCCTCTTAAAGATCCTGCCAACTTACCTTTTGGTTAAAATGCATTTTTTCCAGGATTCTGGTGATGTCCAAAATGTTGCTCTTATGCTCTTATTCTAGAGATCTCTTTGCTTATAGCAGGCACCATAGACCTCTAAGTATAGAATTCCAGAGCCACACAAATGATGTTGTTCTAGAAAAATAGCAACTGTTAATTGTGCTAGAAGAAAAGATCTTTGAAACTTTGACTGATAGGTTCTACCAGTTGCAGCAAAAATAGCCTTTCCATTAAAGTTATATGATCATGAGATTCTTAGTCATGAGCTGTAATAACTTTCATGACCTTATAACCGCTATTATTTCCTTTATTTTGCTTTCTGTACCTCCCCCCCCCCCCGTCTTCTGTCCCTACTCATTTGCCCTCCCCTTTCTAGGTTTGATGGGGTGGAAATTTTACCTTCTAAGAGGACAAAAGTTGTTTTACAGCTTTCTATAATAGAAGGTGTGAGGAATTACCAGTGGGGCTGGATGGAAGGGAGTGACAGAGTAAGTGATAGGAGACAAAACCAGAGAATTTATCAAGAACCCTACAGTAAAGGGCCTTGTGTGCTAAAACGTAAAGTTTAGACTTACCAGGTCACTTGGTCATGTAGCCTATGAGCAGTAGGTAGTTCTATGGCAGATCTCAAATTACCTAAATCCCGGGCTAGAATATTCTCCATTGTAGCTTTGTAGCTCGCTGTCTCCTTCACTACGGGACTTTAATCTCAGTGCCTTCAGGGGTCACCCATAATGCAATTGTCTAGATCGAAGAATGTAGAAGGTCTATCCTAAGTCCCTCCTTGGGGGTGGGGAGAGGCATGGGCAGATCCACTGAGGTGTTGGCTAAAGGTCAGTGGCAGGCATGGGCAAAGTAGTTCACCTATGGCTTCCAAAGCAGAGGGAATCTGAGATGAGTTGTCAGCAAAGACCAATAGAAGATGTGAAGCCCATTCAAAAGTGAGGGCTGAAAATGGAGGATGATGCCCATGGGTCAAGCAACAGGTAAAGAACAGGGTAGGAAAACAGGAGTAAAAATTGCATAGAAGGATAAGAGTTCAGGACCTTCTTCATAACCAGGACTGGAAGGCTCAAAGCCCTTTGTTAGTTACTAAGGCTTTTATTATCTCTGGCTGCTGAGAGTGTGCATGAGCTAGTCACCTTCGTTAAATGCACAGGGTTGGCACAAAGAACAAGTTGTAATTGGGCTCATCCCTGGTAACTGAGATCACCTTAGCAGTATACCATTTTCAAGCCCCCTGGAGGGTGCTTTTAGCTTCCCTCCCTTGGTATTTTAGCATGTGTTTCTTGGTAGTATGTCCTAAGGCCCTCTAAAGGGAGGGTGCCATTGAACATTTACCTTCTAAACATTCACTGGAAGATAACCCAGGCTTTAAAATTAATTTAAATTTTCATTTTTTGAAACTCTGCAGCCTGAGAACATTTTACCACTGTGGTATCCTAAAGAACATCATTGTCCCAGAAAAATCAGGCTAGAGAGAATTTGCATTTAAGGACAAGATAGACGGCAGAAGGAAGAAGATAAAAGGACCTGAGAAAACCACATTCCAAAAGCTTCCTGGGCTTAAAGGCAAATCGAATGCATGTTTTCAAGCAGGTCATACTGGTAAATCTGTTTCTGTTTGTTTTGCTGGGGTTAATTTCCAGTCAGGTTGTTTGGGTATTAGAACAAAATGCTCCGACTTTGACAACCTTGACTTGCCTTGGGTAGAGGGATTAATGTAGTATGTGTCACTGAATGTAACCAGTTCCTTATTCCTCTGGCCCCTCTTGCCCAAACTAAAGAAGCTCTTCAAGGTCAGTTCTCAGTGTCAATATGTTATCTTCATTTCAGCCTGGAAATGCTAGCATACACTGAACTCTTAGCTGGTGCCCTGAAATGATCAAGGAACCCCCACACTGTATTACCCACTGACAAAATAAGGCTGCACTTATCCAAGACTTGATTTTGGGTTGATGCCAGTTACTGAACCCTAAACCCATGCTCTTTGGGGGAAAACCTAATGCTCCAGTTGGCAACAGCACTGATGCTTTTCAAGTTAGTTAAATGCCAAGAAAAGACACAGTTCTTTATAAAATAGTTTGAAGATTCAGCAGCATACTATATATGGGGGCACCAGAAATTCTTTTCAAATCTAAAATAAATGTACAAGGCTATGCCTTTATATGGAACAGAGTTGCGAAAGTCATCTTTTCCAATTTGTTAGAGACTGGAAACTTCTCTTAGAATCCTCAGGGACTTTGGGTCCAGAATTAAATACTGCCTGTCATCTACTAAATGATCTAGTAAAACCACTGGGAGCTGTAGACTTTCAAATGCCAGCAAGCCTAACTGGCTCAGCTGGAAGAGCATGTGACTCTTGATCTTGGGTTGTGAGTTCAAGCCCCTCTTTGGGTGTAGAGATTACATACATACATACATAAACTTTAACATGTCATGATGCTTAGATATAAATGCCCTTATAGCTTGCCCTTGGAAATGGGACTTACCAGAACAAAATCTAGAATGAAGACTCTTGCTTCATCCTCTTCTCTTACTTTCTCCTCCTTTTATGCTTTTATCAATTCCTTAGGATGGAAAAAGTGGGGTGGTATTGGACAAATAATTATTTTCCTCCTTCTGACCAGATTTGAAACTTTTCAGAAGGGCCATGTCTTCTGTCAATTCATTCATATTTGAGAATTGCATTCTTGAATGACTAACATTCCCTATCTTCTCCTATCCAATAAAGTCCATTCCTATAATTTGGAAATGGTCTAATAAACTTGGATCAGAAAGCCAACAGGTAGAATGGGAGCTTCATGAGGGCAGAAATCTTTGTTTTGTTAAATGAATTATCCCAGGCCCTTAGAACAGTGTCAAGGACAGAAGAAGTGCTCAAAATATTTGTTGAATAGTAAAAGAATGAATGAATAAGGATGCAAGTATGTTGGTCATTCATTCACCAGGTCCAGAGAGAACAAAGAGCTATTCGAAAAGCAGATGCTCTTCTGTCCTTTCCTCATGGGCTGAAGAGGTTTGGAGCATGGAGTGGGATGGAGAATGAATTGAGGAGAGGTTCAATAAAACTTGGAACTTTTAGAGAACATGGTTGTTCAAAGGAGAAAAAAGGTCTTAAAAATGAACAAACAGTGTATACCCTAAAGAATTGAAAGCATAGACTTGAACAGAAACTTGTACATCAGTGGTCATAGTAGCATTTTTACAATAGCCAAAAGATGGAAGCAACTCAAATGTCTATTAACAGGTGATGGATAAACAAAACGTGTCCTATGCATACAGTAAAAAAATTATTCAGCCTCTAAAGGGAATGGGTTTCTGATATTTTCCAAAACATGTATGAACGTTGAAAGTATTATGCTAAGTGAAATAAGTTATAAACAAAGGAACATACTGTATGATTTAACTTACATGAGGTAGAGCAGAAAGTAGAGGCAGAGAGCAAAAGTAGAGGTTACCAGGGGCTGAGGAGGGGGAAATGGAGTGTTGTTGTTTAATAAGTACAGAGTCTCTAATCAGGATGATGAAAAAGTTCTGGAAATAAGTAATGGGGATGGTTGTGAATATGAGCAACAATGTGAATATACTTAATGCTACTAAATTATATAGCTAAATATGGTTAACATAATAAATTTTATATATATCTTTCCTTGATTAAAAAAATAGATCACAAAAACTGATATTTTGATATGCCCACGAAGTAAAGGAAACCCCATCCTTTTTTACCCTCTGTTCCTCTCTCTGATCCAGAGGACTGTGACATCAGATAGAATCAGCTCAGGTCCAGACCCTACAACTTACTGAAGGGGGTTTGGCCAAACTAGGTGACCTCTCAGAGTTGCAGCTTTCTCATTGGTAAAATGGAGAATATAGAAATATTGAATTATTACAATACGAGAATAAGCATTATGTAGAATGCTTTCGCAGAATCCCTGACACAAGGGAGGCAGGCAACAAATGGTCAATTACTTCTCTCCCATTCTCTCCCTGTTCCCGTATCCCCACCAGCCTTCCCAGGATCCTTCTCCATCTCTTGGATTTTCTTCTTCCATTTTGCAAAATTGGGTTCCCAGATCCGGGGTCTAGATCTCTACTAGATTGTGTTCTCCCTAGCCAGGCTCAGGGAAGCGTTCCCAGAGAGAAAACAGCTCCCAATCCAGGTGTGTGTTTTGAAAAGTTTGTGCACAGCCATGTCGGGTAGAGCCCATGTTCTTTTCGTTGGATCTCTGGTGCTGCCAACTCAGCCTATACATTTCATGGTTCACTATGGAATCCACAGTCCAACCTGTTTCTTGGAGCAGCATCTTATTTTCCTTACACCAAAGCATAAAGGACCTTCCTTGACCCTATGTGTGGATGCCGATGAAGTACTTGCTTTACTCCCTCTTTTATAGTTATTTTTAATAAAGATTTTATTTATTTATGAGAGACACAGAGAGAGAGAGGCAGAGAGAGAAGCAGGGTCCATGCAGGGAGCCCGATGTGGGACTAGATCCTAGGACTCCAGGATCACACCCTGAGCCAAAGGCAGATGCTCAACTGCTGAGCCACCCAGATGTCCCTATAGTTTTTTTTTTTTAAGATTTTTATTTATTCATCCATAGAGACAGAGAGAGAGAGAGGCAGAGACACAGGCAGAGGGAGAAGCAGGCACCATACAGAGAGCCCGACGTGGGACTCGATCCAGGGTCTCCAGGATCACACCCCGGGCTGCAGGCGGCGCTAAACCGCTGCGCCACCAGGGCTGCCCCCTATAGTTATTTTTATTTAAAAAATTATGTAGGCGTAGTTTGAAAAGTCAGAGTTCTACAATGATCATAATTAAAAACTTTAGTCTCCCCACTAATCTCTGATCCTGGCCACCCAAAAATGGGTACCATTAGTTGCTACTGCCCTCAGTATTCATCTTTCACTCCACTTTCTACATGGGAAGATTTGATCGCTATACTTTTTGTTTTTTCTTTAGTCAGATATTACCAACCGAATTCTTAGAATAAAAGATGAAAATTTTCCTCTCTTAGCAATCTTTCACTACTAGCTTGCTCCACATTCTCCTTCTCTACGTGCTCCCATTGTACACTTCAGGATTATATTAATAGTTGGTGTATTTTTAGAATGATGTAAATCTTATTCCCAACTGTAGTATTTTTGTTTCCTTTAAAATGTGTAGTATCTGTATTTCTTGCCAACTCCTTTTTATTTCCCCGGAAAGAATCACTGAAGTTTGTGGGGGTTTTGGTAAATCTTTTTAAGATCTTGCATGTCCAAAAATGGGCTAACTCTACCTTCACATTTGATTAGTAGCTTGAGTATAGAATTCTAGGTTAAACTATTGTCTGGCATTGTTGTTGAGAAGTCTGGTGATATCTGATGTCTAATATTTTATTTGTGAAATTTTTCCCCTGAAAGATTTGATGATTTTCACTTTATCTACTTTCTGAAATGTGGTGGTGATGGGTGTGTATTTACAATGTTGGACCTTCTCTGGGCCCTTTCAAGCCTGGAAACTCATGTCTTTCTCTTCGAGTAAATATTCCTATTATTTATTTGATAATATTCTTTATTTTCTCTGAACTCTCATTCTGCTACTCTTTTTTTTATTTCCTTTTTTTCTTTGTATATTTTTTTTTATTGGAGTTCGATTTGCCAACATATAGTATAACACCCAGTGCTCATCCTATCAAGTGCCTCCCTCAGTGTCCATCACCCAGTCCACCCCATCCCCCCACCCACCTCCCCTTCCACTACTCCTTGTTCGTTTCCCAGAGTTAGAGGTCTCTCATGTTTTGTCACCCTCTATGATTTTTACCACTCATTTACTCTCCTTTCCCCTATAATCCCTTTCACTATCTGCTACTCTTTTTGGATGCTGAGTCTCCTAGGCTAATCTTCTAGTTGCATGTATTTGTCTCTATTTTCCTTCTTTATTTTTTTGTTCTATATTTTGAAAAAGAATTTCAACACTATTTTTGAGGCATTCTGTGGCCCTTTCTATTTTGGTTATGTCTTTTCACTTATTTGTGTCATCTTCAATTTCTTTCATTAATGTATTGTAGTTATAAATATATATGTCTTTAACCTCCTTGGTTAAATTTATTCCTAGGTGTTTTATTCTTTGTTGGTGCAATTGTGAATGACATTGCTTTCTTAATGTCTCTTTATTAGTGTGGAGAAAATCCAACAGATTTTTGTGCCTTGATTTTTGCATCCTGCAACTTTTGTGTCTTGATTTTGTATCTTGAATCTGTTTATTATTTTTAACAGTTTTTTATGGAGTTTTTAGGGTTTTCCATATATGCTATAATCATGTAATCTGCAAATAGTGACCATTTTACTTCTTTTTTTTCTGTGTGGATGCCTTGTGTTTTTCTTTCTTTCTTTTCTTTCAGTCTTCCTAATCATTCTGACTAGGATTTAAAATATTATGTTGACTAAAAACCGGCAAGAGTAGGCATCCTTGTCTTGTTCCTGATCTCAGAGGAAAAGCTTTCAGTCTTTCACCAGGGAGTATAATGTTAGCTGTGGGCTTGTCCTATATGAGCTTCATTATGTTGTACAGAAGCTTCATTCTTCTGTACAAGTTTGTTGAGAGTTTTTATTATAAATGGATGTTGAATTTTTGTCATGCTTTTTTTTTGGATCTATGGAGATGATCATATGATTTTCATCCTTTTTTAATGTGATGTATCACACTGATTTGTGGATGTTTAACCCTCTTTGCATCCTTGAATAAATCTCGCTTCATCATGGTGTATGACTCTTAATGTATTGTTAAATGTGGTCTGCTACTATTTTGTTGAGGATTTTTGCATTTATTTTCTTTTTTTTAATACATTAATTTTTATTGGTGTTCAATTTACCAACATACAGAATAACACCCAGTGCTCATCCCATCAAGTATCCCCCTCAGTGCCCGTCACCCATTCACCCCCACCCCCCGCCATCTTCCCCTTCCACCACCCCTAGTTTGTTTCCCAGAGTTAGGAGTCTTTATGTTCTGTCTCCCTTTCTGATATTTCCCACACATTTCTTCTCCCTTCCCTTATATTCCTTTCACTATTATTTATATTCCCCAAATGAATGAGAACATACACTGTTTGTCCTTCTATTGACTTACTTCACTCAGCATAATACCCTCCAGTTCCATCCACGTTGAAGCAAATGGTGGGTATTTGTCGTTTCTAATGGCTGAGTAATATTCCATTGTATACATAAACCACATCTTCTTTATCCATTCATCTTTCGATGGACACCGAGGCTCCTTCCATAGTTTGGCTATTGTGGACATTGCTGCTAGAAACATTGAGGTGCAGGTGTCCCGGCGTTTCACTGCATCTGAATCTTTGGGGTAAATCCCCAACAGTGCAATTGCTGGGTCGTAGGGCAGGTCTATTTTTAACTCTTTGCATTTATTTTCAATGAGATAATTGACCTATAATTTTCTTTTCTTGTATCTCTCTCTGGTTTTGATATCAGGGTGATGCTGACCTCATAAAATGAGTTTGGAAGAGTTCACTCCTCTTCTATTTTTTGAAAGAGTTTGAGAAGTATTGGTATTAATTCTTCTTTGAATGTTTGGTAGAACCCGCCAGTGAAGCCATCTTGTCCTAGATTTTTGTTTGTTGGGAGATTTTTTTTTTATTATTGATTTAATTTTCCTACTAGTAATTGGCCTGGTGAGATTTTCTGTCTCATCACGATTCAGTCTTGGTAAGTCATACATTTCTAGGAATTTATCCATTTCTTCTTCTAGGTTGTCCAACTTGTTGGTATATAATTGCTCATAGTAGTCTTTTATGATCTTTTGAATTTCTATGGTGAGAGTTGTAAAATTTCTTGCATTTCTGATTTTGAGTCCTCTCTTTTTTCTTGGTGTCTCTAGCTAAAGGCCTGCCAATTTTTTTTAACTTTTCAAAGAATCAGCTGTTAGTTTCATTGATTTTCTCTGTTGTTTCTATTTTTGTTCTAACCTTTATTTTCTTTCTTCTACTAACTTTGAGCTTCATTTATTCTTTTTCTAGTTCCTTGAGGTATAAAGTTTGTTGAGAGTTTTCTTGTTTCTTGCAGTAGACATTTACCACATGAATTTCCCTCTTAGAACTGCTTTTACTGCATCCCACAATTTTTGGTATATTATATTTTGAATGTCATTTGTCTGAAGGTATTTTTTTTATGTCTCTTTAGATTTCCTATTTGACCTGTGGGTTGTTCAGTAGCATGTTGTTCTAATCTCGACATATTTGTGAATTTTCCAGTATTTTCCATGTAATTAGTTTCTGGTTTCATACTACTGTGGTTAAAAAAGATGCTTGATATGGAGGTATCATAATTCCACACCTCAGATTATATTGCAAAGCTGTAGTAATCAAAACAGTACAATACTGGCACAAAATTAGACACATAGGTCAATGGAATAGAATATAAAACCCAGAAATAAACCCACATTTATATGATCAACTAATTTTAGACAAAGGAGGAAATAATATATAATGAAAAAAAGATAAGTCTGTACAACAAAGGTATTGAGAAAACTGGAAACTACATGCAAAAGAATTAAAATGGACCACTTTCTTAAACCATACACAAAAATAAACTCAAGATGGATTAGAAACCTAAATGTGAGACCTGAGACCATAAAAATCCAGAAAGCACAGGAAGTAATTTCTCTGACATCAGCCATGGCAACATTCTTCTAGATATGTCTCCTGAGGCAAGGGAAACTAAAGCAAAAATAAACAATTAATGACATCTAAATAAAAAGCTTCTGCACAGCAAAAGAAAGAATCAGCAAAACTAAAAGGCAAACCACTGAATAGAAGATATTTGCAAATGACATTTTCATAAAAGGGTTAGTATCTAAAATATATAGAGAATTGATATAACTCAATAGCAAAATCCAAACAATCCAATTAAAAAGGTGCAGAAGACATGAATAGACATTTCTCCAAAGAAGACATCAGATATCCAACAGACACATGAAAAGGTGCTCAACACTTATTCATCATCAGGGAAATTCAAATCAAAATCACAATGAACCAGCATCTGTCAGAATAGCTAAAATCAAAACCAGAAGAAAAAAATGTTGGTGAGGATGGGAAGAAAAAGCTGGTGCAGCTACTGTGGAAAACAGTATGGAGGTCTCTCAAAAGTCAAAAATAGAAGTACCCTAAGATCCATTAATCACACTACTGGTTATTTACCCCCAAGATATAAAAATATTAATTCAAAGGGATACATGCACACCTATGTTTCTTGCAGCATTATTTACAGTAGCCAAATTATGGAAATGGCCCAAGCATCCATCGATAGAAGGGATAAAGAAATGGTGTATATATCCAGGGGAATATTACTCAGCCATGAAAAAGGAAAGAAATCTTGCCATTTGCAACAACATAGATGGAGCTAGAGAGTATAAACAAAAGAAGTCAGAGAAAGACAAATGTCATATGGTTTCACTCATGTGGAATTTAAGAAACAAAATAAATGAACCAAAGGGAAAAAAAGACAAACCAAGATATGGACTTAACTATAGAGAACAAATTGATGGTTATGAGAAGGGCGGTGGTTGGGGGTTGGATGAAATAGGTGATGAGGATTAAAGAGTAGATCTATCATGATGAGCATGAAGTAATGTATATAATTGTTAAATCCACCATACTGCACACCTGAAACTAATATAACACTCTATATTAACTATACTGGAACTAAAATTAAAAACTTAATAAAAAAGATGCTTGATATGGTTTCAGTCCTCAAATTTATTAAGAATTGTTTGTGGTCTAGTATGTAATCTATTCTTGAAAATGTTTTATGCACACTTGAGAGGGATGTGTGTTCTGTTGCTTCTGGATGGAATATTCTGTATATATCTGTCAAGTTCATCTGGCCCAATATGTCATTTAAGGCTGATGTTTTATTATTGATTTTCTGTTTGGATGATCTACCCATTGATGTAAGTGGAATATTAAATTCTCCTACTGTTACAGTATCTATTTCTGTCTTTTTAGGTTTGTTAATATTTGCTTTATATATTTAGATGCTCCTATGTTGAGTGTGTACATATTTACAAATGTTACATATTTACATATTTATATTCTCCTTGCGCTGACCCTTTATCATTATGTGACACCCATCTGTGTTCCTTACTAGTCTTTGGTTTAAAGTCTATTTTGTCTGATATAGCTGCTCTAGCTTTTGGTTTTCATTTGCATAGAATCTTTTCCCATATTTTCACTTCCAATCTGTTTATGTGCTTATAAACAGTAAGTCTCTTGTAGACAGCCTAAAAATGAGTCTTGCTTTTTTTCTTAAACTCTCTAGACATTCTATGCTTTTTTATTGGAGAATTTAGTCCATTTACATTTAAAGTAATAATTGATAGGTATGTACTGCTCATAAGGCATGTATACTATGGGCACCATCATGGTGCTCTCCTTCTGCCTTGCTCCAGCTCACCGGTATCTCTCAGAAAAGAGCTTATACACTTATTTGGAACCTCAGTTTTTGTGCCTGCTACCCAGGGGACACCCGCAGGTTGCCCAGCTCTGGTGGCCAGCAGGATTTATGCTTGTAGTCCCACAAAACTGTATATGTTTGCATACTTTTAAAAGCTCCTGCTGAGGGTCTGGCTTCCAATCAGCCTAAACTTAAATGGTAAGATCCTCTCATTTGGGATAGTGACAGTTCTTGGTACATTTTCAAATACTGGGAGCTATTAAAAGTAGAGTGCTTGAATAAGTACAAAAGTTAAAAGAGCAGCTGAGGCAAGGTTGAAGGACAAGGTTCATATCCCATACAAGGCCATTCCTCCAAGACTGGGAGAGGTAGTTGCTTCATCTGTTGTATAGGAAGCAACACAGAGGAGTCAAGCAAAATGAAACATATTTGGAATATGTTCCAAGTGAAAGAATAAGATAAAACCTCAGAAAATAAAACCTTAATGAAATGGAGATAAGTAATGTACCCAGTGATTTGTAAGTAATGGTCCTAAAGATGCTCACTAACCTGGGGAGGAAAATGGATGAACATGATGAAAGCTTCAACACACAGAAGGAAACTACAAGAAAGTACCACATAGAAGGCACATAGCTGAAGGTTACCATAACTGAAATTATTGAAATAATTCAATATTTGAAATGTAACTATAGGGGTTCAACAGCAAACTAGATGAAGCAGGAGAAAGGATCAATCAACTCAAAGACAAAGCAGTAGAACACACCCAGTTAGAGTAGCAAAAGTTCAAGGAGTTCACCACCACCAATCCAGCCTGACAAGAAATGTTAAAGGGGCCTCTTTAAGCTGAAAAGAAAGGGTACTGATAAGTAACAAGAAAACTTAGGAAAGAATAAATCTCACAGGAAAATTAAATACATAGTTAAGGTAGTGGGTAGTCTCTCATAAACCTAATGTGAAGGTTAAAGGAAAAAAGTAACATAGCTATAATTACAATAATTAGTTAAGGGATACACAAGATAGAAAGCTATAAGGTGTTACATCAAAAACATAAAATGTGATGGTGGAGATAGTAAAAATGTTGAGGTTTAAGATGTTAACAACTTAGACTGGACTATTAAACATGCAAGTTGTTATATGTAAACCTCATGGTAACCACAAAACAACCACATTACAGAAATGAATAAGAGAAAGAAATACAAACATACCACTGAAGAAAGCCATCATACCACAAAGAAGAGAGCAAGAGAAGAAAAGAACAGAGAGAAACCATTAAAACTGCTAGAAAAAAATTAATAAAATGGCAATAAGTACATATGTATCTATATTTTGGTTACAGTATTTAACTTCCAAGAGCTTTTCTTGTTCTCTGAATGTTTCTTTTAAGAGCATTCTGTTCTTATTTTATACATGCAGTATCTCTGTCTTCAAGCTATGAATTATAAAGATTTTTTTGGACAAGTTACTCTGTTTTTTTTTTCCATTGATATTCTTAAGCTATTTTCCCCCTCTTTAATTTTGTCTATTTTTCTGTGTGGAATGTTTTCCTGAAATTTTGAGTGATCTTTGGGTGTTTGTTCCTACTTAATAATAGATCGAAATCATGATTAAAACTCTGTATGAGCAAGACTTGGTGACTGACAGTTTTTTCTACCCATGAGTTGGCCTAGGATCTGGCCATTTTTAGTGGGAATTCCAACCATTGGTAACTGCAGATCCTTTTTCTTGGTTACGTGAAAACCTCCAAATTCTGGTTGTGTGTGTATGAAGATAGGAGTCTAAATCTGGCTGAATCATTCTGGAAACTAACAGGATTGGAGCTCTTAATATGGATAAAATGGATTCCCAACTTGTTTGCTTTATTTTCATCCAGTTTTCTGGTTTATTACTTCCAGAGTGTAAACTTGCAGGTTCCTATCAGGATTAGGGGGAAAAATCTGGACCTGAAAGAAAATCTAAGGGGTTACTTATGTGTTGTATGGAAGGGAGGAGGTGGAAATATTCTTTATTTTTTTTAAGATTTTTAAATTTATTTATTCATTAGAGACAGAGAGAGAGAGAGAGAGGCAGAGACACAGGCACAGGGAGAAGCAGGCTCCATGCAGGGAGCCCGATGTGGGACTCGATCCCAGGTCTCCAAGATCAGGCCCTTGACTGAAGGCACCTACTAAACCACTGAGCTACCCGGGCTGCCCTGGAAATATTCTTTAAAGTACTAAATTTTTTTAAAAAAATTCAATGCAATATGAATTTCTGTTAATAGGGACAAGGTTAAGTAAATTGTGGTGCAGCCATATCATGACATATTATGAAGTCTATAAAATCATGATTTATACAAATAGTTATTACGTAGGAAAATGGTCATTATATGGCAAAAAAAATGCAGGCTATAAGATACATGTAATAGGATTTTATTTTTTAATAGAAAAAAAAAACACCAAGATCTTCCTCACTATATATTTTCCGTCTCCATAAATATTTCAGTAGTCAAAGGATGTGTTAATAAGATACTCTAGAGGACAGAGCTCTTTAAAAATAAAGACTAAAAAGTTGTCTTTTAGAAAAAAGTTTTTCCATCTGATACAGCTGTCAGGAAATAGTTTTCCCAATAATTTTGGCTATTTAGTATCAGCTTCTAATATTTTAATCTGTATGGCGCACAGATGTTTTTGCATGATTATTTGGCCAAATAGTTAGGTGCAAGTCCTATGACTCTAAGTTATCCAATACTCTGCAGCATATCTCTGACATGATCTCAGGAAATTGAAGGACCCTGGGGCCAGGAGGCATATAAAACGAAGAGTGTAAGTGAACAAGTTGCAAACATCTTTGGAAAAAACATCATTTTTGGTTTATTCCTGACCTTAAAGGGAATGCTTCTAGTTTATATCATCATTAAGTATGAAATGGCTATTGGTTTAACATTGCTATATATTTTTATCATTAAGGAAGTGGCTTTATAATCCTGGTTTTCAAATAATTTTTTAAAAGATTTTATTTTTTTATTCATAAGAGACACAGAGAGAGAGGCAGAGACAGAGAGAGAAGCAGGCTCCCTGCTGGGAGCCTGATGAGGGACCCGATCTCAGAACCTGGAGATCATGACCTGAGCCAAAGGCAGACACTCAACCACTGAGCCACCCAGGTGCCCCCAAATAATTTTTATTTAAAAATGTTTAATGAATTTTACAAAACACCTTCTGGACTTTTTTTTATTATTATAAGACATATCTCATTTGATCTATTGATATGCCACATTAGGTTATTTAATATTAAATTATCCTAACATTGCTTGAGAATTATCACTTGGTCATGGTGAATTATGTCCTTTATATCACTGAATTTGATTTGGTAGCATTTGATTTGGGATTTTTTTTCATTTGCATTCATAAATGACAATGATCTACGGGGGGCATGAATGTGCATATGCATGCACTCTAATCATTATCAGTTGTAGAACAGGATTATTTTACTATTATTATTTTACCTAAAAGCAGAGCATCAAATACATGAACAAAGACTGATAGAGATCTCAATATAATTTTTTCTCAATCATTGATAAGACAGAAAATCTGCAAAGATGTAGAAAATTTGAACACTATCAACCAATTTGATTTGACAAATGAAACACTCACCTAATAAGAGCAGAATACACAGCTTTTTAAAGTGCACATGTTGCATTTATTAAAATAGACCATATTCCTGTGCTTAGATCTTCATATATTCATCAGCTTTATCCATCAGCTTTATCCTTAAATATTTCATATTTTTGATGATGTAAAAATATTTTAAATCTCAATTTCCAATTGTTGCTGGCATATAGACAATTAGTATTTGTGTAGTGTATTTGTATCCTACATATTGCTAAATACACTTTCTGATCTTTTTTTTAAGATTTTATTTTTTTATTCATGAGAGACACAAAGAAAGAGGGGCAGAGACACAGGCAGAGGGAGAAGCAGGCTCCATGCAGGGCTCCAGACGTGGGACTCGATCCCGCGTCTCCAGGATCGCACCCTGGGCTGCAGGCAGCACTAAACCACCTAGGGCTGAAGGCTGCGCTAAACAGCTAAACCACCCAGGCTGCCCACACTTTCTGATCTTGATGGGGTTTTTTAAATGATAGGTTTCATAGGATATTCTATATAGGTGATCATCTATCTGTGAATAGTTTCCTTTCCAAGATGGGTGCACTTTGTTCATTTTTTTTCTTGCCTTAGTGCACTGTCTAAACTCCCCCAGTAAAACAGTGACTAGAGAATAGGTCTTGTTCCTGATTTAGGGGGAAAGCATTCAGTCTGTCATTACTAAGTGTGCTATAGCTATAAGCATTTGGAAAGTGTTCTTTGTGAGGTTGAGGAAATTCTTTTTTCTAGTTTTCTGAGAGGTTGTTGTTTTTTTTTTTTAATCAGGATTAGATGTATTTTGTTGAATTCTACTTCTGTATCTATTAGGACAATCATATAGTTTTTCTTCTTTAATCTATTAATGTGATAAATTACATTGACTTATTTTAAGATGTTAAACCAGTCCTGCATCTTTATGGTAAACTCCATGTGGTCATGATTATATATTGTTGGGTTTGATTGGCTAAGATTTTGTTCAGAATTTGTACATCCATGTTTATGAGGGATATTATTAATCTGATTACTTGTAATGTCTTTGTCTGGTTTTGGTATCAGAGTCTCTTGGGATGAGTAAGGAAAAAATTCTCTCCTTTTCAATTTTCTGGAAGAGATTCGGTAGAAATGGTATTCTTTCCTTCTTAAAGGTTTAGTAGAATTCACTAGAAAAGCCGTTTGGAGGGCCTTGAATGCCAGGCTCAAGGGCTTGGTCTTTGCTCTGAAACCTTTACAGGTTCCCATGATAAAAAAGATGATGAAAATTAATGAATCAAGTAAGTAAGATGATGTGTACAAAGTATGTTTGGGGAAGATCAGTCTGGCAGCTGTGGGCAGGAAATATGTTGGCAGTGAGGGCCTAGCTATAAGTACGAGGAACAACATTAATTCTTCCAAAAATTCCTACAGATAAAGCTTTGCTCAGTCTTTCACAGGTTGGAAGGAATTCCTCACACAGAAAGAAAAGTGACCCTATTTAATGCAAGTAGGCTGGAAGATGCTTTCTCTTGAGGAGGAGGCTATGAGAGGGGGCTTCAACTATTAGCACTTAAAAATGACCCTTCGTGGCTACAGTTTCCAATTCAGCTAAATAAATCCCGCCCAGCTGGACCATTGCTTTGTGAACTGCCCAGGCCACACTTGGATGGTAGTGTTTTTAAGTGACTGGAATTCTTTTTTAAAGGAAAGTGATTATTTAAGACTTTTTTCACAGGTTTAAAGCATCATAAAAGAAACACAAATCATAAAGACTTGCTGATAACACAACTCTTTTTAGTTGCTGACCCCACCCCTTCAACACTGGGCATTTGTTATTTTGAATAAGCACAGCCTCCTGTTCTAGGCATGGTAGTCTATATATCCCCTTCTGCCCTGTTGATTAGTTTTAAAGAACAATATTGCAATTTGATCATCTGATTGCAGCTGCCACACTTCGGGAGTTATAGTTTATTGAATCAGCTCTGGGGATAGATGAGGCTAGGCCAGTGCCATCCAAAGAGCTTAGTAATCAAAGCTGCAGACCTAGAAACATGAATTTAATACTGAAACCATCATATTTTCCAAGCTCTTTTCAGCTCATGGTAAACATATTTACCCAAATTTAAGTTGTGAAAGAACATCTTTCAGCATTCTGCACTGCAACTGAAATAATGCCTATTAGTAAAGCAAGCACACCTTTCTAATAAAATACTGTGCTGTTGGGAGGGAGGCACAGGTGACATCAATGGAAAAGTCAATGGATTAGGGAATAGCTTTCACTTGGCATCAGTGTGAATGACTGAGCATTGTCAATATGGGTGGTGTTATTTTAAACACAGAACATCCTGCCCAGTCATTTTCATTGTAAGCCAAAAGTCTGTGATGTCAAACTTCCATAAAATTTGTTTCTGAGAAGTGAACCTGCAAAATGTACACAAGGTAAATGTCCTTTTTTTCAAATGGCCCTGGGAGGGGGACAAAAAAAGCTTACATTTGGATAGTGCACATCTGCTATCCCATCTGGTCCTTAAAACATCCATGTGGAAATGACTAAGTCAAATTTTATCATTGACTTATTTTACAGTTGAAGAAATGGAGGCTTGGAGATGAAGAGACTTTACCAGGATTATAAAGGAAGTAAGTGGCAAAGCAAAGATTGGAATTCAAATCTCTTTAAGTCTGGCTTCCATGCTTTTGCCATTATGGCACATTGCCTCTCCAGAGTGAAAATACGGATATGGTGATTAAGAGCTTGCCAGTTTGTGGAACTGAAAATACACACACCTGGTCTGTAACACCAGGTAAGCCAGTATTACACCCTAGGCACTGAACATTTTATAAATAAACTCCTAAATGTTATGTTTCCATAGAGAAAGAACTGTTGTGTTTTGTAAGTGAGATGTTAATTCTGTCCATTCGTGCTCTATATTGTTGGCATTTCAGTGAACGTACAGAATCTTAGGGAAAAGGAGATAGTCCTAGAAAATGTGAATTTATTTCAATGTGGAAATGAGAAATTTCTAACCTGGAGGTGTAGACATTTTAAAAATCCATAGATAGACACTTAAGAAGCATAGTTTTCCCTGAAATTAAATTTTGAAATTTGTGAGTATGCATTTTTGTTTCTGGGAATATTCTTTGATTCTGTTAGGCTTTTAAAGTCCATTTTGTGAAGACTTTCAGGAATTACTTTGATGGAAACAAAGAGTTGTTTCATTCCCCTACCAACACAGTCCCCAAAGATTTTGCCCTTTCTTGAGTTTTCTGTGAGCTTATTGTCTGCCTGCCATATAGATCTGGTGCCCTTTGACCATGGCTTTGCCTTGTTACTTAACTGTGTGTGTGTAAGTAAGAGGGGCTGCATCTCAGTCCTGTGGGTGTGTGTTTCGGGGTCCCCAGATGTAGTAGAGACATTTAATAAATCACAGATTTAGGAATGTTGACTTTCAGCAATCTGATCACTAAGTCAAATTTTATCATTGACTCTTTTTGCAGATGAAGGAATGAAGGCTTAGAGATAGAGAATTTACAAGGATCATAAGGCAAGTAAGTGTCAAAATGAAGATCAGAGCTTGGCTCTTAAATTCCTGTCTTAGGGGGATCCCTGGGTGGCGCAGCGGTTTGGCGCCTGCCTTTGGCCCAGGGCGCGATCCTGGAGACCCGGGATCGAATCCCACATCAGGCTCCCGGTGCATGGAGCCTGCTTCTCCCTCTGCCTGTGTCTCTGCCTCTCTCTCTCTCTCTGTGACTATCATAAATAAATAAAAAAAAATTAAAAAAAATAAATTCCTGTCTTAGAGCACATGGAGGCTTGTGGGATCAAGCCTTTCTATAGTCACGTTATAAGCCATGTAAGGTACTTAGTTTGCAAATCAATTCTGAATACAAAAAAGAAGGTAACAGGTGTGCTTTTCAAAATACAGGATAACTTGTAAATAGTCTCAGCGGTGTATAGCAACCTAGATTAGGGTTACCTCACTGAATGCAATTCCCTTAGCTGGTTGTGTGTTTATTTCAAAGTTGGCACTTTGGCTCTAGTATGTTCTCTAAGAGTTCCTTGCTGGGACAGCCATGGAAAGGTCTCAAAATGGTATTAACTGACATGTGAAGTTACTGTGTTTCCTGATAGAGTACTCAATGATTTTTTGTTGTTTGAAAATATTAAGTCTATCCTTAAGGATGTAAGGTTTGCAATAGTGGTATGTATGCCAGAGGGCTCTGTGTTTCCTGAACATAAAGTCATGAAAGGACCTCCAACTTGGGTGGAGTGTGGGACATTGTGAAAATTGACAAATGATTTAAGAGAACTTCTTTCAAGAGACAATGTGCAATTGAAGATGTTAGCTCTGGTATGCTAGCTAACAAAATATTGCTTGCATTTATGGGGTCGATTAAGTTTAACAAATAGTATTTTAGTACTTAAAAAGTGCTTTGCTTTCTGCTATACATGCAGTGTGTGTGTTGGTGGGGGGACACCAAGACTTAATTCTTGTGTCAAAGAAGTTGTATTTCATTCAATTCATGTCAGGAAGCTACACACATAAAAATAGATAATCACAATATAATGATGTACATGTTATATAGAATTCTGGATAGGCAAGAGACACATGACTCAAATTGGGGCAACAGGGAAGTCTTCCTGGAGGAGGTAATACCTGAAGACATTTTGGAAGAAGAGTAAGTGCCAACCAAGAAAGGTAAGAAGACGTGGAGACAGGAGAGCATGAGCAAAGGGACAGCTTTGTGCAGGGAGCAGCCTTGTGTGTGAGGTTGGTGGGCGGCAGGTGGTGTTTGAGGGGCAATTACAGACAGTTGAACCTTAGCAAAGTGTGGAGTCTGGGCTTGGGAACGCAGGATATAGAAGAAGTGAGTAGCAGGGATCAGGTCACGGTGGTCTTGAGCCTGAGTCTAAGGATCTTGGCTTTTGTGCTGTAAGCAAAAAGAAGTAATCTAAGATAGGGGGTGACACTGTCATATTAGCACTTTAGAAGATCCCATAGTTTGAAATACTCCAAGCCCTACAGGCCATCACGATAATAAATTCTATACACTAACTAGCAAAATGTTGGGTCCATAACATCTTAAGGGCCACCTGATCTCACCTAATAAATTTAATAATTTGTGACATTATATGGAGTCACTCTGCCCCCGCCAGATGGTATGGGCTGGAACTTCCATTCTCCATCCTGTGTAAAGTCCACTGTCCCAGCTGAAGAGCTCTGAGAGCTCACACTCTGGGTTTAAGCTCTTGCAGCTGCTGAGTTAGTTCAATTGAGTTACTGGATTGTCCCATAAGTCCCTTCCTTGTTGTGCCATGTCAGTCCAGACCTGGGACTGGACTGACACTGGTCTGGAGCCCAGACCTCCTTTCTAGGACTTTCATCAAAATCCAGTCATACCAACTGTTAGGGTACCATACACTTGACCAACAGACTGGAGAGGTAAGAATGTTGGGGGCACAGAAAATGTAACTGGTCCACAGTCTCATATGACGTGTCCTGTTGACCGCCAGCTCGAGACTCTGCATCTATTGTGTGCCACCTTGCTCCTTCCCAGCACTTCCCCCACTCCCAACTCAAGCCTTCTCTCTTTGGGGGCACAGCACCATTCAGCCATCTGTAGCCCACTCCCCAAACTCAGCCTGGCACTCTCTTGGCAAGTCCAAAGGTTTTCCTTCTCTTGTAGCAATATATAGAAATTTCCCTTTCAGGGGCATTGGCAGCCTTCCTGCCAGGGCAAAAGAAGCAACAGTTAGTTTAGGTTTTAAGTAATCTTTTTCCAGTGCAGTTTCCCTGGTTTTCTGAGAGAACGTGGGATTCTCTACTGAACTGGTGTACTGCTTTTGGCAAATTGGCCCTATTAATTAGGCCCATTGAAATCTTATCTGCCTCCTAATGGAGACAGTTCACAGAGGGCTGGAACACAGTGCCTGCTGCAGGGGAGGGAGACGCGAGGGGAAATGCACGTAGCCTCTTTTCTCAGCCTCCTCTCCAGAGGAGAGGCCCCAGATCCCGAGATACAGAAGATTGCTGTTCTTCTCTGAATGGAAACAGGTACTGTAGCTAATGTCAGAGAAGAGGCTGCTTTTTCTGTTTCAAACCGGTTTGTTAATATTTGGCTTCTATTCTGTGACATGCAGGGGTGCCCTTCAGAGCCTTACCTCACTTCTAAATATACATATTTTTAAAAGCCCTTTCCTAAATTTTTTGGTTCTAGGAGGCTCTTATTTTCCAAAATAGTGTCCTTTTTTTTTTTTTTTTTTTAAAATACTGAAGGTTCATGAGCTGTTGCTGAATTTCAAGTCTTATGAGAGTGGATATTACTCTGTGGGTGAATGGGGGTCTCCTTGCTTGGTAACTTCAGGCAGACATATTCTGTGTCTGTTGACCTGTGACCACCTTAATCAGACAAGTATCAGACTCTGTGAACTTGGGGTCTCTTTTAACCCAGGACCCTAAAGTTTCTTAGGGAATGTAGTTTGAATAATTCTCCACTGCCTTTAAGGAGAAGGCAGGTGATAAGAAAATACACAGTGGTTGGATAGATGGGAAATGCTTGATCCTGTCTAAAGCCCATTTTGTGTGTGTGTGTGTGTGTGTGTGTGTGTGTGTGTGTGTAAATGGTACCTCCTATAGAAAACACTCCCTTAGAGGACATTACTTAAGAGCTAGCCCAGAATTCTGCACCAAAATGACTTTACCAAGATGTGTACCTGGACAGGCGCTACCTTGAAGTAGGAAAGTGCTCCCCCTTCGAATAGGTGAAAGACTTGTGTTTGTGTGGACTGGGAATTACAGTCCAGGCTCTTCTTTTCTCCCAGATTCAGACTTCCTTTGTTAGGGAGGAGGAGCAGGGCTTTCTTCCTAGTTACCATGAAGCTTTGTTGAGTTTTTCCATCAGTGCCAGGGTTTGCCCAGTCTGGGGACAGCCAGAGAGCACAGCGGAGCTAGGAACCAGCTAGGTTCTCCTGAATAAGGAGACCATCTATCATGACACATTGGCCACTCCTGGAGATAGCTTGGGCACATTCTTGCCTTGAAATGACAGGCAAGACGTGGAGTAGAGCTTCCTTGCCTCCCCATCAACCCAGCCCAAGCCATGGCCACCTACCTGCCCTCTTGCCATAGTCAACCAGTTTATTTCCCTGTTTTCCCTCGTGCATCCCTGCAGTCTATTGCCAACAAAGCAGTCATTCAACACGATCCTTTTAAAACAGGAAGTCATGCTGCTGCTCAGAAACCCTCTAAAGATGTCCCATCACTTAAAATCCTAAACCCCAACCACAGCCCTTGACACCTACATCACTAGGTCTCTACTCTTCTCCCTTTTCTGTCACGACTGCTTCTAGCTATGTGGCTGCCTTGCTTTGTCATGGAAGAATCAACGATGTTCCTGCCTCAGGACTTCCACTTCTGCTGTGTCCTCACTGGGCTCACTCCCACACTTTCTGGCCCAGGTGCTCTGCTCACGTCACTTCCTTGTAGGGCTTCCCTTGATCACTCTACTTAAAACAGCATATCCTATCATTCTCTGTCCCCGACTCTCATTTTGTTTTTCTTTGTAGCTTTTAACATATGTGACATAGTAAATGTCTGTTCTGTGCCTGATGCTCAGCTAGAATGAGCACAGGATGCCTGAGAAGGAATGCCAGTTGTTAACTAGTTACCTCAAGTCATCCTCCAGTCTTTGTAAGCTCTACTCAGGAAATCACAGGGCTATTCATCTGGGGGTCAGACCAAAAGGCAAATTTGCTTTTGGCTTCCAAAAACTAATCTTCAGCAGATTTCACATGTAAATGGATGAATTTAAGAAATATGAAATGACTCTGAGTTTAAAAATAGTCTGTCATCAATCAACAGGTAAGCAGAAATGCCTCTGAAGGAGAGACAACAACAAAAGAAGCAAAATTTAGCATTCTCTGACATTTCCTAGGTGATGGGCCTATCACATTTGCTGAGCATGTTGAATCCAAAGAGAATCCTATCCTGACCTTCTGGAGTGGAACAAAGTTCAGTGTCTTCCTCTCCCACTGATTAAACAGACCTCTCTATAATTGGTGAATTTGAACCAGTTACCTGTGCTCTTGAATCAGCAGAGGGTCTCACACATATGGCTTTCTGTAAAGTTTGCAGATGCAGGAAGATTTCTCTACATTTCTTGGAGTAAAAACAGATTGCCAAATGCTACCATTTTTTTTGAGGTGACACCTGAGAAGGAATACTCAGAAGTGAAATTTATTTTTTTAATTTAAAAAATTTTATTTAAATTCAATTAACATATGCTGTACTATTAGTTTCAGAGGTAGAGTTCAGTGATTCATTTGTTGCATGTAACACCTCATGCTCATTACATCACATGCCCTCCTCAGTGCCCATCACCCAGGCACCCCATCCCCCCAAACCCTCTCCTCCAGCCACCTTCAGTTTCCTAGAGTTAAGAGTCTTTTATGGTTTGTCTCCCTCTCTGATTTCATCTTGTTTCATTTTTCTCTCCCTTCCCCTATGATCCTGTTTTTGTTAAATTCCATGTAAGAGTGAGATCATATGATAATTGTCTTTCTCTGATTGCTTGGCATAATGCCCTCTAGTTCCATCCACATCATTGCAAATGGTAAGATTTCATTTTTTTTTATGTCTGGGTAACATTCCATTATATATAATATATTCCATTATATATATAATATATATTCTATGTATATATATATCAATATAATATATATTCCATTATATATAACTATAAACATAGTCTCCATTCATTTGTCGATGGACATCTGGGCTCTTTCCATATCTGGGCTATTGTGGACATTGTTCCTATAGACATTGGAGTGCAGGTGTACCTTTAGATCCTTTGTATCCTTTGACTATGTTTGTATCCTTTGGGCAAATAACTCGTAGTGTAATTGCTGGGTCATAGAGTAGCCTTATTTTTAACTTTTTGAGGAACCTCCATACTGTTTTCCAGAGTGGCTGCCCCAGCTTGCATTCCCACCAGCAGTATAAGAGGGTTCTATGTTTTCTCGCAAATGGGATTTGATGTGAGCATGCAGATCAAACTCAGATCTCCAAGAGGACACCAGTAAAACATTTTAACTTTTTTTTTAAATGAATCATGACTTTTTGGCACTGGAGAGGAAGACAGTAGTTATTCGAGTGAAGCACTTTATAAGTGTTGCTTCTTTCTCTTATGAGAACCCTATGCCAGGTGGGTGTTCTTACTTCCATAGAAGGAGAGGGCTTGGATGGTAAGCAGCTTACCTATGGCCACGGCTAATGAAGTAGTCAGGAGACACATCCAAACTCACCACATTCCTATCACTGCACTGCCAGTATTCACTTAACATTTCACTCATTAAGTGAATCATTGCATTCACAAAGGACTCACTCCTGAGCTTTCAAAGTTGGGTGTTTGTTTTTTGTATTGTTTTGTTGGCAGTTTCTTTTTCCCTCAGCTTATTTTCCTCCCACGACATTTTTGGATTCCCTGAGCCAATCTCAAGGTTTAGCATGCAGCATGATTCCAACAAGTGGGGGCTACTGCTTGGACAAGTTTCAGATGGAATTATCTCTAAGGCTCACAAACATGTAGGCTTATCATACATGAATTTCAACACAAACCACTTAAGAACTGATGAGGGGAAATACCAAAATGATTTTACTTGTCTGTTAAGGCCTGTCTTGTCCTGTCACCCTGGGGCTAACCCCTTTTGGGCAGGAAGCATGTGTTCTCTGTCACCCACAGGGAGCAGGCTCTGGCCTAACTCCCTGGTAATAGTAGCTTTGATTGTCATTTCTCCTACCAGAGGAGTGGGAAGGAGGAGTGTGAAAGGGCAAGGTTTTGGCTACCTCTAGAGAGACACTAATTGTATTTCTCAGTATGACAAGAGAGGGGACATCTCCCATCCTTTCAGCTTGATGAGTCCAGATCTAGGCAGCTCAAGCTGTTTTCTAGAAAGGGATGACTGAACCATCTTCAGTGATTCAGTTGCATAACAGTGAAAGATTTGAGGAAAAGCTTTTTAAAAAGTTGTGTAGAACAAGGAAAGTCTTAGGACCGTCATCTCAAAAATAAACTTTTATTTAAGTTACATGTACAGTTCATTAATAAAAGAAAAATGCTTGTCTACAGGTCAGCAGGACTTGATGCATTCCAACATGTGTCTATAGAATTCTGAAGATCCTGAGCATGATAATGTAGCCATATGCTCTAGAATCCCAAGGCATTACATGCTCTTAAATCACATTTTGGTATCGAGTGACATTTTAAAAGGGCAAGGTAGTTTTTTTCAAAGCCAGTCACTTTATGCAAAGAATTCTTTTCTCCCTGTGCGTGTGTATAAATAGAGAAATACCTAGGTCTCAGGGGTAGATTCCAGAATATCTAAGATCCATCAGTCACTTGACCTAAGTCATAGTTATTCCTGTTTTACTGGGTATGTCTTGTGAGAACCTTACAATGTATGATTGGTTCTGATACAGCTTTGTACACAGGAGGGATGTTGCCTGTCCATAAATTCCTTCAGGGGATCTTTTTCTTTTACTTTGCAATCCAGTAATCTACTTCTACTTCACAAGGAGAATAATTCTGCAACGTCTGGCATCTTGAAGCATGGCACACATAACAATGTTTTGCTAGTGTTATACTACTGGTACACCACTATATTGGATGCCAGCCATTTAGGGCTTCTGACACACTGGGAAACTACTGAGGGATCCCTACTATCAGTAGTAAAGGGGACTCAGCAAACATTTAGTGTGACATCTGGCTTAACCTTTACACATCTCTGCCTCCTTTTCTGAGAGGGCATGGCAGGAAGCACATAGGGTTTGGAATCCCTATATTATCTGTGGTCTCAATTTTCACATCATAAAATGAAGACACTTACCAACTTGGGTTGTTGTGAAGATCAAAAAAAAAATACATGCCAGCACTTATTTAACACATTATTAAGCTATTAAGATGTTAAGGGAAACTCAAAATGCTTTAGCACCATCCAAAGACTGTGTAGGCTACCAAATATTTATTTCCATGTTCTAGGCAGTAAAGTCAAAAGATTGGAACAGAAACCCACAGGCTAAATGTCTAGGGTTTAAATCATGGAACCCTTAAAGCTTTTTTTTTTTAACTGTATAAAGGTTATATCACTACCTGAAATTCACACCTAGATCTCATCAGACAGGTGTAGTGGGACACACTTGGGACAAGGTCTAATGCTTGTTGTGCTCAATGAGTCAAGTTACTGTAACCCTTCCTGGTAAAGTCACATAGGAGGTTCTAGATCGTGCCACAATGAATACAAATAAAGGCATAGATCGAGAGTAACCTCCAGCAGTAACACTTGCCTTGCACTCACTAAATGCCAGACATGGTGGTGCTGAGTCCGTCTATGCCTTCTCACTTAACCTTCACCATGGCATGGCAACAGTCTCCATCTTGTCCATTTACTGAGGGGATTAGTAGCTTGCCCAAGCTACCATGTCACAACTGACACCAGGGTCCATGCTTGTGAACCTCCTTGCTGACCACCTAATTTTCCCCTTACACACAATGAAAAAGAAAACTATTGATGATGTGTTCAGGGCCCCCTGCAGAGCCCACAGCAGCTTCTGTGACTCTGGGTGGAAGGTTTACAGGGGGATTGTCAGAGAGTGGTCCCACTTCATTCCTGTTTCTTGAATGAGCCAGGCTTGGAAAAGTTCAATAGATTTGGGAGAAAAAATAGAGAATTGAGACACTTCTGTCATCTGTTCCTTAATAACTTATCTGTGGATCCCCAAAATTCACACACATAGGACCTCGCTGCTAATCCTGATTCAGCCTTTGCTCTGTGAAAGCAGGCAAGGATGGTATATGCACAAAAAAGTCCACTATATTTGGAAACAAGGTATATTTGAAACCTTTTTCTATGTATTCCCAAACCTCACAGTTTAGGTCCATAGTATGATGGAAACATGAACATATAATTGCCAATTTTTCCAAAGAGTCAGGCTAGATACTTGATTATGAAACTGAGGAGCTCTCAAACTCAGTGATCAAGATTAGCAGGTTGTATTCTAAATTCTTGGCCCTAAGTTACCACAGCAAAAGTGCATATGCTTCTTGCAAGTCACCCTGCTGCTAAAATCAAGGATTCTAGTTCAGTTAGGTCTCCCATTTCTAAATATTAAACTAAAGAATTAGTTCTTTAAATGCCCTGTAGTTTTGCTATCTAAAGCCTGCCCCTCCCTCCCTCTCTCTCTCTCTCTCTCTCTCTCTCTCTCTCTCTCTCTCATTAGAGCTCTCTGACTTCCAAAGATGCCAGGAACAGAAGTGCGGAAGTTGAAGCCCCCCACCCCCACTCCCTTTTTGCCTTGTGTTCATCAAGAATAGAACACTGTAGGCTTGAAGATGATGCCATGGCCCTAATATAGCTATGAGAATGTCTTCAGGGAGCTGTTGAACAACTGGAATTCTTTTTGCCAAACAGCTTGTAAAGGCCACTGAAGAATTTGGACTCAGGGACTTGGCTGGATTTCTTTACCAAGGGCCATAAATCTGTTTACTCATCTCTTATCAATCTTTGTAACAATTCCTAAAGTCTCTGGAGGACCCATGTTCAGTGACTTTGTATGACACACTGAGCTCCAAATCTCCTTCTTAGTGTTAGATAAGCTCCCTATTTCACTTCTTAACTAATTGTCACCTTCCCTAGTAAATTCTACAGACATAGCAAACTTACACCAGTATGTTTCATGTAGGATTCTTACAGCTCTTATTTGGATACTAAAGCCCAAGGCTCTAGTTCCTCTTGAACTAATATTATATGCTGAATTGACTAGCCATATTAACTATTCTTATTTCAGTAGAAATATCTAGTTACTTCATTTTTTATAACTCTTAAGTTAGAGTTTCTGTCCTTGGCTACTTACTGGAGGAAGGGCAAGGTAAAAGAAGGAAATACATTAGACTCTTTGAAGGTTGGAGAGTGGGACCTAGAACTTAAAAGAACACAATAGGGACTGGGATCAGAGAGAAGATAGAGAATAATGCTTGATTTTATTCCTAAAAACTATGGATTTAGGCCTTGATGTTAATTAATCCTATACAGTCCTTGTAATGGGGGAACACACTGCTATCTTCAAACTTCCTAGGAGGGAATTCTGTATTGCTCCAATTAAAAAAAGAAATAGGTAGGTTTTGTATCATAGCCGGGTCAAAGTACCGGTCAACCAAATGGCCTTCAGAATTGAGATATGATGAACACTAACCCACTTATCACATGGGCACTTCAGATACCCTGTAAGTAGGCCACATCCTGTTTCTTGTAATGACTATTTGAAGAGGAAGCAACAGGTAGACAACAGAGTCCTACCTTCACAGCTACAGCCTCTTCCTTCTATATGCCAGACTTGCATACCACACACACACACACACACACAC
The DNA here is from genome assembly GCF_905146905.1 of Nyctereutes procyonoides. Classification (NCBI taxonomy): domain Eukaryota; kingdom Metazoa; phylum Chordata; class Mammalia; order Carnivora; family Canidae; genus Nyctereutes; species Nyctereutes procyonoides. The sequence goes on along the minus strand of NW_026575146.1, from coordinate 57,757,077 downwards.
ACGAACACACGAACACACGAACACACACACACCTATTCTTTCATTTTAAAAACCATTTGACCAAAATCACAATAGGGTATCTATGGAACAATATAGCAGAAGCAACTTCATCTAAGATTGGTGGTCTCTGCCTAAGCCACAAGCAAGGTGTCAGCTGCCTTACTTATATTCCATGTGCAAGTAGAATAGGAATCCTCCACCGATCATTTAGCAACTCAAAACATCTCTTCATCCTCTTGCTCCTGCCTTGGTCATGGAGTCCCAGGAGGAAGCAGATCTTCTGCAGCAGATGCCCCACCTCTCTTTGGAATTAGAGCATCTTCCCAGGGCTCCAAGCCTCATGTCTTCTCTTGTTTGCTCACCTCCTGAGATTTTAGAGAAAGGCAGTAATAGCCAATCTGATGGAAAACTTACTAAATCCCTGTGCTACTTTTTCTTCCCAAATTCCTCATCTGCTCTTCATACTAAGAATTTCAGACATTGTCCACAGAAGGAATCCATCCTATGCCAGCCAAACTGAAAAATGAGATGTTACAGATTCTCGATGAGGTCCCATTTGAACAGTGGTTTTCAAACTGTAGTGGACATCAGAATCACCTGATGGGCTTGTGAAAACATATTCTTGGACTCTACCTCCCAGAGTTTCTCATTCAGCAGGTCTGGGAAGGGGCCTAAGAACTTGCATTTTTAACAGGTTCCCAGGGGATGGAGATGCTAATCCTGGTGAGAAACTAGTACATTAGAGTGTTCAAGAAGGGCACTACCTGTTACCTCTCCAGCTCTCTTCATGGTAGGCAATATAGGCTTATAAAAGACGAACACACTTTGCTCTAGGACAAGAAGGCACTTGTCCTGGAGCTACATATAATGATAGAACACAGAAAACAGAGACTTAAGTATTAGAAGCAGAATTGCTACAAATCTTAGCATCAGTTTCTACATCAGGAAATAAATTAATCAGAAAAGAACCCGCCTCTAAGCAAGAGGAATTCTAGGTTCAGGCTAAGCTAGCTTCTTTTATAAAATAAATATTTTGGGAACAAATATTCATTCCATGGAACTTTGTTCTTTTAGTACTTGGTTGTAAGAAGCCAAGTTATAGGCTTAGTTACACAACATCAACATCTATATTATCTAGCTCATATTTAGTTAGAATGCTTGATACTACTCAGGCCGTTGATAGAAGTTTATCCTAGAGGAATAGGCACAAACCATGGTTAAGCTGCTTGGTTTAATTGTTTTAGCACTTGAAAAAAAAATGTACAGTAGTTTGAATACTCAGTCTTTGCAAACCTCCACTGAGGTCAAAGATTTCATTCATACGTACAAAATTAGTTTACAAATTTTTTTGGCAATTTTATCTTAGTAACCCGTTTTATCCTATTGCCATTGTCCCAACCATTGAAAAAGTTTACAATAATTTACATAGAAATATTTTCAAAGTGCTTAAGAATAGTGATTGTTCTCTGGGATATTTACAGATGGCCTATACAATGTATGTACAGGTGGTATACACTATAGCACAAGTTTCATTGCTGGAATATGGCTTTCTAGGGAAAGTGCATATTTGGCCAGATGTGGCAATACTGTCTAGAAACTCAAGGATTAGATACTTGGTAACCACATCCAAAGCTGAAGTAGAATGTGGATAGGAATATTTACAAAAGTAATATAAAAATGATCAAGTATACAAGCTTGATCCAAGTAAAGATATCTTGATGTTCTTCCAGACTGAAGGAAGAAAGACTTCAGGCGCTGGCTCGGTTACCATTTCGAAGTGGAGGGTTATTGGTTTAGACCTCAAAGGTCAAGGCTTGTCTCTGAAGTCAAGCTAGGTCATCATCTGTGCTTACAACTGATATCTGTGGAAGAGAAAAAGTACAGAATGAGCTTGGTGATCACTCATTGATAGTAATTCCAGTCTCTAAAATGGACCTTGCTTTTGAGTTGGCCATTCAGAGACCAAAGGGATGTGGGAGGGAAGTTAGATCTAAAACAGTATTTATTGTCACTGATGCATTTTTAACTTGAATTCTGTGTATCTACTTGGTGGAGAGAGAAAATAGCGGAGCTGATGCTGCCATTCCACTGAACGATGTTAAATCCTGGAGAAAAATGGGAAAAAGACACACGTGCCATGAACTGACCATCATTCTTTGTTTCACCAGACACCTTGGGAGGGAGCACTGAGCACTTGTTTTGTCCAGACTGTTCCCTAAGTGAAGGCCAAATACTCCATTTGGGTTTCAACTGAAGACCAAGGGACTCTCTTGCTGAAAGGAAGCTAGCTACAGTAAGCATTTGGTAATTATGGCTAAAGGAATCTTGCTCAATATGCTGACTTTAAGCCAACTCCCTTGCATAGCATATGCAAACTTGTAAGCATCCAGTAGACAGCTGACTTGGCAGTTCAAATAGGAGCCACTTGGTTCATGCTAATATTTACATATAGCTTCTATAACTAAAAATATCTCCAATAGTATAGTGATGGCCTTAGGTTGACTTACCTGACATTCTGTAGGGGACAGATGCTTATCAACTGACTGGCATATGCTCTAATGGTTAGACTGTCTGATCTCCAGGTGTAGTAGATGTATTTGGTGGCTTTGTGATCCTAATGGCTCTTCCTAGCCCAAGCAGCCAGAGCTTGAGTTAGTGGTCTCCTTTCCAGAAAGTCCTACTGCAAACCATGGTGTATCAAGACACAAAGCTTACTTACTGCGGGGTATGTGTGTCCAACAGAAGCACTGTGTCTACCAATGTCTATGGACAGGTCCTCTTCAGTAGTCTTCAAGTACACAGGATTGTCAAAGTTCATGCTTTTCATGTTCTTGTGCTGCCAATTCCGCCACATCAAGTAGCCACCTACCGCTGCCATTGCTAAGAGCACTGAAAAAAGTCAGAGGGTGACTAAGCAGGGTCTAGTCTCAAAACATACCAAAGAAGGTCATGTTCAGGAATCCATCATACTTGGCATTAATAAACATGTCATGTCGTAGGAAGCTAGCATAACTGGATGTTAGAATATAAATGGGCTCGGAACTTGAAACAAGTTTAGACCTGTGGTTAAGTGTTATTCTGCAGACTGGTGCTAAGCTCAACATATCCATTTGGGCAAGCATAGAGTCCTGGGCCCTTGTCCAGGCCAACTGAATTAAAATTTCAGGAATTTCTGGAAATCTTTTCAAGTAGTCTCTCAGGTGTGGTAGCTAAGCGTGGAATCCAGTATTCCACGATTAAGTGACCATTAGCACACAGACCCTTAGAAATCCCCATGCCTAATAATTGCTCCAGAGGCTCTTCCCCCTGAGTCTGCGAATTCTTTTTTTTTTTTAAGATTTTATTTATTTATGCATGAGAGACAGAGAGAGAGAGAGAGAGGTAGAGGTAGAGGTAGAGGTAGAGGTAGAGGTAGAGACACAGGCAGAGGGAGAAGCAGGCTCCATGCAGGGAGCCTGACGTGGGACTTGATCCCGGGTCTCCAGGATCCCACCCTGGGCTGAAGGCTGGCGCCAAACCACTTAGCCACCAGGGCTGCCTGAGTCTGCGAATTCTTAACTATTTTTAATTTACCCTCTATGAGTCCTACAACTCCTCAAGAAAGCATTTAGGCATTTGTTTGTCTCCTCTCTATGAAGCATTATACACCTTTAAAATTTTTTTTAATTTTTATTTATTTATGATAGTCACAGAGAGAGAAAGAGAGAGGCAGAGACACAGGCAGAGGGAGAAGCAGGCTCCATGCACCGGGAGCCCGACGTGGGATTCGATCCCGGGTCTCCAGGATCGCGCCCTGGGCCAAAGGCAGGCGCCAAACCGCTGTGCCACCCAGGGATCCCCATTATACACCTTTAAAAGGAGAATAGATCAGTGCTCTTTACCTATAGGAATGTAGCATGAAAGGGGACAAGAAAGACTAAAAACTCTGAGGTAGGGAGCAATCAGCATCTTTCATGTAATACTTAAGCATTCCATCACTGTCACTCACTGTGCCAAGGATACCATCAAAAAGAAAGGTATGGACACAACTCGGTGTGGCAGGCTGGGGAGGGAGTGAATAGAATCAGTGTCATGAGTACTGTGCCATGGGGGCGATGTCTCTAGATGGATTAGAAATACCCATCTAGTTGGTGTCTAACAAGCTTATCCAGAAATGTGGGGAGTGTACTTACAGAGAGGAAGGATGGCCCAGGCAGCAGAAGTGCCTTTTGGGGGAACAGTGGCCTCCGATACTGCTGTGGTCACATTGATCCCTACAGGAGAAGGAAAGGAATCCATTTAGATGGATGTGAGCTCAGACTGAGAAACTGAACAATCTGGTGGAGCACTTCATGCCCTGGCACCCACTACTGCCGTTCAGTATCTACTGCGTTGCATTCCAGGCACTGGTCTAGAAGGATTTGACAGTCACACGCTAGAATAGCTATTTCACTAATAGTTGTCTAGTAGAAATCTTAATAAGTCAGGTCAGTCTAAGATTTGCAGGCTTTCAGGCTTTGGAGCTGAAATGTAGGTTACCAGCTAGGAGAAGACCTAGTAGTTACAGGGCTGCATTAATTATTTAAGCAACAAATACAAAGAGTGTGGCTGTTAGTTGAGATTTGCAGTTTGCAGTATAGGCCCAGTACCTCTGGGAACTAGTCCACTAGTTGGAGGAATTTCTGTTGTGTGGATATCTTTTGTCTCACTGTAAGTCAGAGTAGTTGCAGTACCTGAATTATAAAGACCAAGAACCTGGTTAATGCCAAGGTTCCAGAGCGGTTAGCTGTTTCCTCCAGACAAACCATGTGAGGGTTTATATGAACCCCACAGGAAATAAAACCAGTCACTGCTGAACTAAGTTGCATGGTCAAAGTGGAAAGGAAGTCTTCACAAAAAACCAGAGACCCACAAGACTCTGGACAGCACAGTCAGCATTTGGAATCTGATAATTTGAAAAGATGCATAGCCACACCGTCTTGGAAGTTACAAGAAATGTTCTCGAGGACAGGACTAGTCTTATTGTCAGACTGTTTTACAGTTACTTTCTCAGTAAACTGAGCTGGTCTCTGCAGGGACTCCATATTTAGCTAATAAAAACCTCACCATAGGAGCTCCTTGCTCACAACCTAAGAGTTTAATTTGCCACTCAACCAAAAGCTAAGAAAGGAGGACGAAAATCAAGTTGGGTTTAAGTGTGAGTTTAAGACGGTGTTGCCCTCTGGGGCCATAAGGTTTCCTGTAACCATGGCCTCTCTCTCTGGAGGAAAATACTAAGACTTTGTTTTAATTATCATTGAGTTGGCAGGCTCAGTGCTGTTAGGAGACTAACTAGAACATCAAGATAGTCCCATTCACACTTGGGTCACCTGTAGACTCACCTAATGCTGAAACGAGTGAGAAGTCAGTTTGTGACGTAATGATATGAACAACCCGGCATGCATCAGTAGCAGGTATGTTCTCAAATCTATTCCAAGAATCAATTAAGACAGAATTCCTAACATCCAGGCTAGATTTATGGCTAAGTGTCTCATTCTGTTGCCTGTCGTTATGTCCTGCTTGTGGCTGAAAAGTACAAAGCCTTACTGTGGCACTCCCGGCCGTTTGCCTCTAGAGTGTACCCATTGGGACAGGAACACGTGTATTTTGGAGAGTGATCGTTGATTTGTGGTGCTGGCAGGCACAGATATTCACAGCCTCCATTCTGCATGTCCTCTTCACACCAGTTTTTACCTATCCAGAGACAAAAGTCCTTTAAGAGAGGCATTCTGGTATTTACTATATATAAAGCCTTGTTCTGGATGCTGAAGATATGAGTCCTTGTCCCCAGAGAGATACTTGTCTAACTCTGTCCAACCTTGAAGTTCAACCAGTACAACAGGCAGCATGCTCTAAGGATACCACAGATCCAAAGAAACTTCTTGAAAGTGGCATAAGGATTATGCCTGGAACAGATGGGTGGTGAGGGAGCAGGTCGGGGCAGGAGTGACCCACTACTTAGATTGAGGACCCCTTAGATTCTCAGGGGAAGGAGCCCAGCTAGAGGGAGTTTGAAGATTTCATTCAGATAGTATCAGTCAAGTATTTTGAGCAGGACTTGGTATGACCAGATGTGTTTGAGGATCTACATATAAGATGTGTCATGACATAGAGGTAGGAAAAGTTTGTGGTATCAGAGCTAATTTGGAGGGTAGTGCAATAGTCTTAGTACAAGGGAATGAAGGCCAAGAGGTATGGAAAAGCCTGAATGAAAGACTGAATGCTGAGGGTATGAAGGGAAGGGGGGAGCTAAAGTTCTGTTTCATTAGGAAGTCAGAAGTGAAAAGAACATAAGAAAATAACAAAGAACATATAGAAAATAAAAAAAAAAACATTTGAAGTGTTGGAGGTAGGGTATTGAGGGGAAAGTTCCATTTTAGAGCAAGTTGAGTTGCTCAAGAGCTACTGGCAGCCAAGCAGGTATTACATCATGCTGCCGTCCTCACAGACGTTAGGGCTGTGCTTGTCCATGTTACCTGACGGCTGGACGAGTTCGTGATAGACAATGATGTCTTGGGCATCATTAAGGTTGTTGACTAGTGTGGCCAGCTCTGATCCAGTGAATTTATTGGCACCGTAGACTGCTTCATTTTCTCCATCTATCCAGTAGACACGATCCTAAAACAGAACCTCCAAATTAGCAGGTACACCTAATGATGACCATAGATACTGTATTCATCTTATTTTCTGGTAATTTAATGAAGCAACTTTACTGAACACTGCTCTGGGAGGTTAGATGTCAAACTGGTGGAAAGCAAGTTGGGGCTTCTTAAAGTGCTAGAGGAAATGAGTATCTAATGCATCCCATGATGGCAGTGAGAGCAGTTTCTCAGGTCATGCTTCTCCACCCATCCTTCCTTTCCCCATCCCTGTTCTGTCCTTTCTCCCCAGGAGTGCTGAAGTAACTCAGAGGTATATACTTAGACATGATGCACACATCTCACCTCAAATATGGTTAGTGCCAGAGGATGAGCTAGGAACTCCAGAGATTTAAGGACAATCCTACGGTCTTGGCCATTTAAGTCCACGCTGGACAACATGTGCAACTTGGAGTCAAGCCAGTAGAGACGACTCTTTATAAGGTCTAGATAGGGAAAGAATTGTCAGTGCATGATAGGCCATCACCACCCTGGCTTCCATTGAAAATACTCAGAGAATCCAATATTCTAATCTCATGGTTCCTTCTCCAGCATGGGTTCCTAATGGGGTCCCAGAAACCTTGAGAGGCAGCATGCAGAATCTGTACCCACACTCATTCTGGGGGATTCAAGGAGCAGCTAAGATTCTCAAAGGAGCTGACTTAAGAAATGGTACTCACATAATAGAAGTGTTAAAGGAAGCTAGCATGTTGCTCTTCCCTGATGGATGAGAGTTGCCAAGGCCCAAGATGCACTGAATTCATGTCACATATTAGGTCCATATGGATCAAAAAGCTAGTAATGATGGAGCATGTAATTCGTTAAGGCCAGTACTCGACTTGCATTGGTCAGTTACTCTCATCCAAAATTCTTGCTACTAAAGGAACCATGGGAGCTGTCTGCTGTAGTCCAGAATAAACTATGGAGGGAAGCGAAAGCAGCAGAGACCATTGAGTTGGTGGCCAATGAAGGAAGGACAGACATACCAAGTGTAATTCCATTAGGCCATTGGATGTCCACTGTCACAAGCGGCCGCCTATCAAATCCATTCATTCCTGCTTTTTCTATTTTAGCTGGTTCTCCCCAGTCTGACCAGTACACAAACCTGGGAAGAATTAAATGGAAAACAAAACAAAACAAAACAAAAAAAACCTCAGTGGTTTAGAAGGCATAAATGTGTAGTTTGAGACACACATTTAAAGAATGACTAGAAACGTCTAGAGACCAACAGGAACAGGTCCAAATTATGTCCTGAGTAAACAGAAGTTAACACTAAGAATCTACAAGCTCATTATGAGCTATATTAATCTAAGTGTGATAATTACATTTCAAGCCCAAGTCACAGGTTATAGACTTCTTTACAAAAGGCCAATTCTTTCAGAGAACTGAAAGGTGAGTATGTGTTAGGTTCTATCAGAGGGGCTGGCTGACCATTCTAGCGAGGATTTACGGGGGCCAGGGGTCATTACCACAGCTTTAGTAACTTGCTAAGCTGCTTTTCTATATTACTTAGCACCAATTTAGGGAAACACGTCAAATGTTGCTGGAGAGAGCCATTCATTTCATGTAGACTTTCAGACAACTTGGACATTTAGACAAAAGCCTTGAAGTAACATGGTTACCAAAATCCTCACAATAAGTGCTAATACTTAGGTTCGATCACCTGGAGCTAACCTGACAAAGCATTCAGACTAAAATAGAAAATCACCCAGCAGAGAAGCTGGGTGGCCATCAGGGTTAAGATACAGCTTTTGGTGTGCATCAAACATGTTTCCTTCATGTCACCCGGCGGTCATACTGCCAGAGAGGGCCGATAAGGCAGCACACTTGCTTCACTGTGGCACCAATGACATCTTAAAGAGGATGTTGCTTTGTTGTGGGGGAGCTGTGTGTCCTGGGGTTTCAATATTATTCCGGCCAGGAGGAAAGCTCCTGGCATACAGATAGCATCCAAAAGGCTAGAAAAACAGACTACAAACCCAGAGAGTGGATCCACAGCTATGGAGGCAGGCTCCCGCAAGTCAGAGTTAAACAGGAACTTCCTTCTGGTCCCATCTAGGGTAGCTACTGAAATAGTCTTAGAAGCCACATCAGTCCAGTAGATGGTCTTGTACACCCAATCAACAGCAATGGCTGCAGGATTATAGACATTGTCGATCATTTTAACATGTCTACCAACCTTGTCATCAATTGAGGCACTGAAACAGAATAGGTCACAAGAAATTTAGGAGTTTGATACCATCAGAGCCTGTAGAATGGACTTCCTGCTTACAAAATGATCCACAACTTTGTTCAGAAGAAATTCTGGTAACACCATCGCTTACCACTCCAATTATTTAACTGTGCTTCTTACCAATGCTAAATAATACTGTTATGTAGCTGCTGGTACATCCTCGATATTCAAGAATGACACATTTCTAAGCAAAACTGTTTGGTGCAGTAGCTACCATCTGAGTTTCTAGAGTTCCCCTTAGGAAAAAGCTGCCACTACCATTTCTATTGGTAGCAACTATGAAAAGGTATCCATTAATTAGAGAGTAAGGGGTGACAAGAGGAGAAGTGAAGATGTCCTTTGTTTATAATCCTATAGCTACAGCCACCTTTTACTTCATACATGATGGTTAGTTTCTAATGAGGAACTAATGGTAACTTAATAGTTGAAGAATCAATCAGTGTCCAGACATAGAGTCCCAGCTAATCAGATGCTAGAGTGGAGCTAGAAATTCCCCCAAACCTTCCCAAGGACCACATGTCAAAGACTTAGGCTGAAACACTTAAGCAGAGAACTCAAGTTACCTGAAGATGGCCTTTTGGCTCAGATCAGCCCAGAACAGTTTCTGAGCTGCAATGTCTGCATCAAGAGCTACAGTGTTTCTTAGCTGTTCAACTAGTTGGATATATTCTTTCCTCTCCAAGCCAATCTTCCGGATGTCTCTTCGATTTGTGAAGATCAGACTTGGTTCTTTACCTGCAAGACAAGAGTCAGGTTTACTAAGTTTCGCTGTGAGAAGGCAAGGTCCTTCCGAGTCACCTTCTCCCAAAGGAGCAGCACCTATGAAGTAAATGCACCGCTGAAACACCTAACAAGTGTGCTGGCAGCAGTCCGTGCCCCCAGGAAAGTGCAAGCACTTTGCGCTGTTCAAGGAGGCAGTCCTGGGGTCATGGCATTCAATAGGAGGGTGGCTGGCACGTTACTCACAGGGATTGCACTCAACTTTGGGAAGCAGAAAGTAAGCAAACCTGGTAGGTGTTCATGGTATCACATGCAAAAGAAGCTGACTAAAGCAGGTGTCTGGGGAAAGGATCTTTTGTTTAACCTAGGATACCGCACTGTGAATAAGTAGCATTGCTCGGAGTACAGATAGTCCCCGGCTTAGGATGGTTCCGGTTAGGATTTTTCAACTTGGTACAGAAGTGGTTTGCATTCAGTAGAAACCACACTTCGAGTTTAGAGTTGGGATCTTTGCCCAGGCCAGTGATATGTGCGACCGTCCTCTCTTATAATGTTCTCTCATGATGCTGGGCAGTGGCAGTGAGTCGCAGCTTCCCACCAGCCCCAGGATCACGAGGGTGTGAACATCTGATGCACTGACACCTACCTGCACCCCTGCAAGAATTCTGCTTTTGACTTTCAGTATAGTACTCGATACATTACATGAGACATTCAGTACTTTAGGGGCTTTGTGTTAGAAGATGTTGCCCCCATAAGCTGACTTCAGAGTTCTGAACACATTTAAGGCAGGTGTGGCTAAACCACGATATTTGGTAGGTTAGGTTTGTTTGTTTGTTTATTTATTTATTTGATTAGGTATATTAAATTCATTTTTGACTTAGGATATTTTCAACTTACAATGGGTTTATTGGAGTATGACTCTATCATAAGTCAAGGAAGGGCTATACTATTTTAATTCCATATTTAGTTGACTCTTGGGAATCACTGGCTGTACCCTTGGTGCAAGTGGTTACTCATAAAGGTAGCAACACCAGTCCAAGTCCATTTACCTACTGCCTTGCACACGCCGGTGGCAAGATCCATCTGATAGCCCCGACTACATTCACACTTGTAACCGCCTTTTAAGTTGATACAAATTTGGCTGCAGATTCCTGGATTTTGGCATTCGTCAATATCTAGGAGGGAAATGAACATTAGTCTTCTGTTCCTACATGACCTACAGTGAGATGCTGTCCTTTCCCATCTCCTCCTCTACTACCCCTACCCCCAACAGCCTCCTCCCACCCACCCTGCACCAGGGCTGAGGCTCCCTCCTGGACTCACCTCCACAAATTTTCTTATCTATCAGTTCAAACCCAGCTGCGCAGTCACATTCATAGCCTATAACTAGGTCTTTGCAGATGTGCGAACAGCCACCATTATTAACCAAGCATTCATTTACGTCTGAAATAAAAAGGGACCAGAGTTACCCCACACTTTACTCCAAATTGATATGTGCTCTGATTAACATTTACACTCCTGGATTTTTGCAATCGCTTATCTAGTTAGTCTGGTCAAACCCATGATTTTCCTAAGGCCCAAAAATTTGTCTTCAAGGTCTGCATCTCAGAGGGTTTGGGGAATAGGAAACCCAATCTCCTTGGCAGGTTACCAGCTGGCTACGTAGTACTTAGCCAAGTATCTCCATTGCTGATGAGTTATCTTTAAGGAATTTAAAACTGTGAACAAGTCTGTCACTACTTTTGCTTTTAAGGCATAAAAAATGCTACCCTGAAGCCCAAAAACTGGACTAGGTTCCTTAAAAGTGGTGTAAGCAGGCCCTGTGCAGGGTCCACACAGCATTAGCTAGGGGTGATGTCATCAACCTTCCCAACTGTGCTCAGGCAACCCCTCCACTTACGACATTCTTTCAGGGGTTCGTCACTCCGGTCCCTGCAGTCCTGCTCCTGGTTACATACTTTACCGATATCTATGCACTCCCCACTTCTGCACTTGAACTTTCCAGGGCCCAAGCACTGATTGACTACAACGAGAAACACAAAAGCAAGATTCCATTTGGTGGGGCTGCTCAGAGCAGTCCTCTGACTGACCCCCAGGAGGAGCCCCTCACCGTTCTTGCAGTTGACTTCATCCGAGCCGTCCACACAGTCCCTGATACCATTGCACTGCCTGCTGCCATGGATGCAGCTCCCGTCTTCACACTCAAACTGGTCAGGCCGGCAGGTTCTCGAAGCTGCAGAGGCAGTGGGGTGGGAAGGGTCAGCCAAGCCATCCAGGCAGACCCTGAGAGGGGGGGCACAGAGCAGGTGGGGCTGATAAGGCGGCTACTTACGACAGTTGACCTCGTCGCTGCCGTCTTTGCAGTCAGGGTCCCCATCGCAGCGCCACTTCTTGTGGATGCACTCGCCTGAGCCGCACTGGGTCTCGCTGGCTGGGCACTTGGTGTGCATCACGGGCTGGCGGCCACACTGCTCCAGGGACTCGTCCGACTGGTCGGAGCAGTCGGCGTCATCGTCGCACACCCAGCTCAGGGGGATGCAGGAAGAGGTGCTGCACTGGAACTCATGCTCGCCGCACGTGGGGGGCGCGCAGTCCAGCTCGTCGCTGCCGTCACTGCAGTCATCCTGGCCATTGCAGACGAAGTTCCTGGAGATGCAACGGCCGCTGGAGCAGGTGAATTCATCCGGGCTGCATGTGATGTTGCCTGCGGGGAGAGAGCAGGCCACACTGAGAGCCTGCAGGACCGGCATGCCTTCCAGGCTCTCGTCTCACAGCGTGACATGTGGGATCTCCAACCGCCGGCCCTAGCTTTCCAGCTTCGCTTAAAAGCCAAGTCATTCCACCGATATCCAAGTTCCTGGAGGACTAGTAAGCAGTCTCAGTGTGCAAGATGCAGGGACACTTGAGTAAGAAGAGAAATAAAGGACCAAGAAAAGAGCTGAAGACTGGAAGTTAATGGGAGATGAGAACCACACCAGATTCCTAAAGGGACAGCAGTGAATAACTTAAACCTGACCGGGGGATTTCGTTTTGAACGGCAAAGACTGAGCTATCTCTAAATGGACATCTAATCAGTTCAGATCATCTGCTGAGACTACCACGTATCAGGTATACAGGCAATCAGAGTCTCATAACAAAGCATTATGACACTGTGACTAAGAAGAAGCCATCATATTATGCTACCCTACTGGTTCCTTCTCTGTCGGTCCTTCAAATGAGGATCAGGGATAATGGGTCCTAAATATTTCCAAGTGTTAGAAAGTCACTGCTAGGGCTAGAATCTCAAGTCTAGTCCTCTGGTATGCTGCTGCTGCTGCTCAGCGAGGCAGACTAGCCAGTTTGTACTCTGACTCAAATTCCTGCCGAATGAATCAAGGTCACAATTTGGTGGTAATTAGGGTAGAGACCACGACTCTCTTGGGAAGCAAGATTTAAAAGGGAAACACTTGGCAGCCCCAGGGCTTACCAATACATAATGCTCAATTCTAAGACTGAACACCGAAACTCATTGGACTAGGTGCAGTGTTATTGACCTCAGAAGTTGACTTCTCCACGCAAGACTGGTGTTTGGACTGTAAGCACGCTCAGCTCACAAGTACTCTGCTGCGTCAGGAGGCCCCGGGCCTGTCAGCCTTGGGAGCTGTAGCTCTAGGGGCTCTATAAAAGGGCGGTAGCTTGAAAGAGTGCTCACAGCAATGTTTGTTCAACCCAGATATTTTCCCAGGGCCTCTCCTGGAACATGTAGCACTTTATTACACATTTTCCAGGAACAGAAACATGAAAGCGTAGGAAACAGAGCTAACTTTGACAGGCAGGAACTATGAGAAGAGACAAAAGCACCATCAGTTGGGTGAGGTTTTCTTTGGGTACCTGCTGGCAAGGTGGTTAGCATGGTTCTGTGCCAGGTTAACCTTTAGAAAGCTTAAGAAGAGAATCTAGTTTGGGGGGGAAAAAGAATCTAGTTTGGGGGTAAGACGTGCTCGTATGCTTCTCGAGTAATTCATTTCCAAGAAGCAGATGCCACCCTGAGACCTAGGAATGAGCTTGCTGGCCCTAGTTTCCTGATGGTTTAATAAAACCATCAGGAAGCCCAAGCCAAGAGCCCAAGCAAGGAAGGCCCGTGAATCCCTGTCCTAACACTCACAGATGCCCACATCATCATGGCCTCTCTGCGCTACTTCTAACTGGCAGTGCCCTGAATGACTTACCTTCTCATTTCTATCTGCCTAGGAGCCCACACCAAAGCAAGCAGTGGTCAGTAACCAGGGGGACTTGTGTCAGAGTTTTAGGGCAGTTAGGAAGGCCAAGTAGCTGAGCAGAGTGAAGTCACTGAAAAGCGAGTCAGTGGAGCTGCATCTTGACGCTCCAGTGAGCTTCCTTCCCCCTGCCCACCCTTCTCTGAGAAAAAGGGTCTGGGGGATTAGCCACTCAACACTGATCTTCTTACCACAGTTTTCTTCATCTTCTCCACTGTCACAATCATTTTCACCATCACACCTCCAGGACACTGGGATACACTGAGTAGAACGGGCGCCACAGCTGATTTCATTTATGCGGCATGTTCTCATATCTGTTGATGATATACAGTCTCAAAAGAGCCTCCCAATGCATCAGTGCAAAGCTGCTGCTCCTGAGCTGCCTGCAAGTGGTCACACCTGTAACTCAGCAGCCTGGTGAATGCGTGACATTCTACTTACTAGTCCAAGCCTGGGGAGATCACTGGCCAACTCTGCTGCTCAGAGGCCATGCCCACCGTGCTGCTTGGCAGGACACCCCAGAGCCTTGACTGTGCTACTCCTTCAAGGTTCCGTGGCAGGCTCCACTCGGACTTCTGTTTTACTTGGCACAGTTGGGCTTATTTTTGGCTGGCCTGCTCCTTGACCTTTTTTTTTTTTTTTTTTTTGTTATCTGTCAGCAGATAAGGTCACCTAATTCCAACTTCATTAAAGGCTGGATGGTCTGACACCTGTGAAGTATTGCCCTGCCTAGATTCCCATATAGGTTTCTTCACAACCTACGTTGGGTCTACAAGACAGGGACACCTCCTGATTCTTGACATCACTGGGTCACTTACCCTTCACTAAGACTCAGGGCCGTGACTTGGTGGACCCTCTTTACCTGTGGTGATTTACCCGCCCTGACCAATGTTCTTATCACTCCTCTGATTTCTTGCCTCAAAAACGGAAATGGAGGCATTCATCTTCCTTTCTGCTTCACTGTGCTTTGGGATCCTATTCCAGACCTAAACTTGGTTCCTATTCGATTTGCACTATTCATGCTTGGGCAGGTCTCTACCGCATGGAAATGAACACCAAGACTTTTTTCATCACAACACTCAAATGATCCCAATTTATCTGTCCCAAATCTTCCTCCTCTGTGATGCCACAGACCTTCCCCTGTCTATCCACCTAAGGACACAGATAGACATTTGCCTACCTATGCAATTTCTCTTATTAAAAATAAGCTGTAAGCTTGACCGTACTTTAATAACCTTAGGTACCGGGTTTGTTAAAAATCATGATGTCACCCTCTTTCTAGCCACCTTACCCCTTCAGTAATAGATTTTTTTTTCATAACACAAGCTATGCATCTAAAAGTTTATCCTGGGCCCAAGGGGGAACCCTCATATCTTGACTTAGCTTCCAGGACCAGAGTACCATCTGCTCAGAGTCATGATTACCAAATATTTGAAATGTGTGCACCTAGTCAAGGAGTTCTTAATCAAATCGGCTGGCTTCGGTCTTAAATGTTCAATAGTGAAGCTACCCAAGAGAATGTCAGTCTTGTTAGACTAGGGAGGACATTCGTTAAAGGACACTTATCAACTGTTAATGACTTGGCTGACCTAGGAGTCCACTGGCCTACACATCAACATAGGCAAAGGAAACTAAAACCAAGTTTTAGATGAAACCATACTTAGAGCTATGAGACACGAAACAGCCCGAGCAAGTTAAAAGTCCAAAGCAAGTCACTCACGGCACTGTTCTGGGTTTTCATCAGAACCATCTTCACAGTCAGGATCCCCGTCACACTGCCACCGGTTGGGGACGCACTGGCCATTGTTGCACACAAAGTCAGACTCTGCACACGTCTTCTTTACTACAAAAGCATATTGGCAGGATTAGAGTCAAAGTCACTTGAGACCTTATATTCCCATTGGAGGTAAAACTACCGTTGATATATTTTGCTCCAATAATGAAACTGAATGAATTAGTGCTCAACTGCCAATAGCCAGGAGAACACTAGAAAAATCTTTTTTTTTTTCCTCCAGAGAAGAAAGGTACTTGTTTGAGAGAGTGGGAGGATATGGAAGTCACTGTAAGACAGGAGTTGCTCCTTACCTTACAACCCAGAGATACCTTACAATTTTTGCCTGTTTTCTGTTGTTGAGTTTAAGTAATAGTTATATTCTCTTTGTGCATTTCTTCCAGGCCCTTCAGGTGCTTCATAAGGTTTAAGAGCCAAACATTCGGGCAGCCCGGGTGGCTAAGCGGTTTAGTGCCGCCTTTGGCCCAGGGCCTGATCCTGGAGACCCAGGATCAAGTCCCATGTCAGGCTCCCTGCATGGAGCCTGCTTCTCCCTCTGCCTGTGTCTCTGCCTCTCTCTCTCTCTGTCTCTCTCATGAATGAATGAATGAATGAATGAATGAATGAATAAATAAAATCTTAAAAAAAAAAAGCCAAACATTCCATCCTATGACTGATCACAATACAGCTCTACTGGGAGCATCTCCTAACAGTGCATGGGTTTAGTGTAGATTCAGAAGGATAAGCCCCAGGAATGAATATTGCCACTCCTATAGGTCTGTTGGGGGCAGAGGAACCCAGCCAGTAAGAAATAGAGAAAGCTTAAACCTGGGTACAAAAGAGGTCACATTTAGAATCCAAGAGACAGAGTAACATCAGCTATGAAAGCTGCCAATGTCTACAACTGATGACTAGAATGAAAAATTTCCTTAAAAAGGTATCAATTCTGTTACTGATTCTGACTAGGGCAGGCCTTTTTTCCTGTAATTCTGATGACCATTCAATTAATTTGTTGTCCAAATTGAGACAATCTCAGTGGAAAGGGGACACTTAACTATACCAGGAAGAGAAGCATAAACTTGACTCTCTTAAGCCAATTGAGTGGTTTGGTCACCTTAGCCATAAGGAAGTCAGAGTCAGATGAGTCTTGATAAGCAGCCACATAGAGTATTCTAGGCCCCTCCTTCCCAAGCTGTATTCTTTCTTGCTTGTGTGTTTAAACTTCCAGTTTACGCTCTTCCTCTCTAACGAACATTCTGTAAATGGCAAATCAGCTAAAAGCCAACAATTTGCTGAGAACTTGAAAGGGATTGCTTCAAGTCTGGGGTCTGAGCTATGGACAAGTCACAGAGTGTAGAGGACACAGAAGTAGAGGGCCACTCTGGTTTAGCCTTGGACGCTGTGCAGCAGGGAAATAATGATTCTAGCTCATTCCCAGAACTCAAGATGTGATGATGAATCATGATGATCCAAAAGGAATTATTCATCTACATGAGTTGTGTAGCCAAGGAAACAAGAAAGGCCATGTTAGCTTTTAGAATTGTACCTGTCTCTGAAATCCCTGAAATCCTCAAACTCCGGTATTCATGGTTAAAAGCGGTATCTGAGGGCCATGTGCTCCTGAGCATGTGGGAAGATGCCAGAGCATCTGCAGAGTGAGTTTGCTGTAACCCAACCTGTGAGGGTCCTCAGGAAGAGGAAGCAAGAAATAATTATAAAGAGACAAGGTGGTTTAAAGACATATAAAATGTTGTAGGCATAGACAAGCTGGCCATGCTACAAAGTGTTGGAGCAAAAGATAAATAGTGATGGAAGCTTTCTAGAGTTCATCTCTCTTCCATTCTGAATACAGACTGGGAGGGTAAAGAAAGTCTATTCGAATGGGGCCTTGAGAGATGGATAGCAGTGTAGGTGTGCCAAAGGGGAAGAGAACTAACAGTTACCCACTCAGAGTCTCTAAGTTACTCATTAATCAGGTCAGCCTCACACTTGAGTTCCATGGGGCTGATGGAAACACATGGCTCTGGATTCTAAGCTGTAGTTGACTAAGAATGCTGGTGGACATGCTTGAAAGAAACAGCCCTGCTGAAACTGCAGCCCAGTTCACTACCAAGAGGTTGCACAGGAAAAATAAGAAGTGTGGCTTTATGAGTTTTAAGCAATTGTGCAGCTTTTCCCTTCTAGGGAGGAACATCTCAAAATAAGCATGCAGAGCTTCCCTGAGCAGTGTTCCCACTTTCCTTCTATATCTTCATATCCTGGAGGCAGAGACCAATTCTGGCCAAGAATTTATTTAATTTTTTCCACCTGGAGTGATTTTCAGTACATAAATATCCCCCCTTCACTCTTGCAAACCCTCCTGCCGTGTGTCTAGCATTTACTTAGGTGGAGACTACTTTAGGAAAAGCCAGGGGTGACTCCTAAGATGACCCAGGTTAGTTGCTACCAAGTTAGTCAGATGGTCAGAGAAGGCTTCTGAAACATGAAGAGAATGATTACTTTCTAAGAAAGAACAATGGGCTTTGCCAAGTACATACTTTAGAATTGAGGAAGAATCACTACTTATACCAAGAGAGGAGTTGCCAAAGTGAGTCCTTCCAGTGAGAGATTTCGTGAGGGAATTCTATTACCTAGGTAACCTAGAAGTGACATGAACTCAATGTCTTGTAGAGTAGATTAAAATCCCAGCGTTAGAACGTACACGATGGCAAAGTAGTGCCCGGAGGACTACTGTTGGTCCTGAGACTGGAGATGCTTCTTCCCTGAGATTGTAGAAGGGACATCCTAGGTTTCCAAATGGGCTGCTAATCCACATATTGGTGTGCAAACACTCATGATACTGCTCAGCGAGCTCAAGCATAAGACCGCCTACCCTGATGCTTACGCTATGCCATTTTTGTAATGACGCATGAAGAAGCAGGTAAGGGCATAACAAGACAGCAGTTGATGCAATCTACCTTTAGCTTCTGTTTTTCTTCTGTATTTCTAGTTTGTAGACATCTTTCAATAACATCCATTAAAAGGCAAATGACAATGTTGTCACCAACATTCACACACAGTCTTGTTTCAAGATTCTGACACAGAACAAAGGGATCAAAAAATAAACTTCAGCATGTATTCAAGGTAGCCTAAATGCCACCTTGACACGTAGTTCTCAGCTATTCAGGCTCAACATGAGGCATTTCTCACAATGATCTCTGGATGACGTTGATCGGTGGGTATGACGGTATATCCCCATTCTCTGGGGGAAAGAATGTCTTTTACCCTGCCTACCATTTTAGAATTAGCATCTATTGTAGGCAATTATTAAAAATACTTATCTGATCTGTGATCGACAGGGGCCGTAGTTTCAAAGCCAGGAGTTTATTACCCCCCTGAAACCTGAGGGGATTTCTTACTGTTCATGACTTATTTTCTTTGGGGGGCGCTATCAGAGCTTTTTGAGAATTACAAAAAGAAGGTCTGTTCTAAGCAAGCTCCTGTCTCTACTTCTGGTCCTCCTGCCCCCTCTCCTAGCTTCCTATACTGAATGTTTGCCTGACCTCTGACAAACCAGGTCCTGTCATTTGGAAGGACCTCCACTTGATCTTCAACATTCCACACTCAGGCTGGTAGCCCCATGTCAAACATTCAACTAAATTCCTCTAGACCAAGATGTAGAGACTTTTGGGACCTGCAGTCAAGGCAATTCTTAGGAGTGGATTCTATTTTCAGAACCTCGAAACATTTAAGAAGCTAAGATAAGGGCATCACACTTAGTGACGTGCATGCATCCTCGTGAGGGACACTGCAAGGCTCCTTACTCACCACAGTTCTTTTCGTCACTGCCATCAGCGCAGTCTTCATCCCCGTCGCATTTCCACAGCAATGTAATACAGCGGCCATTTGTGCACTGGAATTGGGAGGGTTCACATTTGGCTTTTCTTCCTAAAATCAGGAGGGAGCACTTAGCTAAGCTGGGATACAAGCATGGGAAGTTAGAGCTGCAAGTTACCCAAAACCCATGGACATGGTCCTTCTCGAAGGGAGAGCTGCAGGCTCAGCAGGCTAGAACATTCTAGGGGCCAGGGGAGGGTGGGCATTGGGGCAGTGACAGGCAGTGATTGAATTCTTTGCTGGGCAAATGCCATCTGGAGAAGACTAGATTTCCCAGCTTCTCTTGCAGTGAGGCATAGCCATGGATGGGCCTAAGGTCTAGTTAATGGAATATAAATAGAATGATAAATAGAACTTCTGGGAAATATCCTCAAAGGGATTGGGGACCCATTATCCTTTCCTTTATTCCTTTCAGGATCCTGAAAATTGGGCATGGTGGCTGGAATAGAGATCCTGGGCCCATGGAGCCAGACCAAGATAGAAGGAACCTAGATTTCCCAGAGACCATGGGGAGTTAGGTTGGACTCACTTGCCCCTGGACTCATTTCCCTCATGTGTTTAACTCACTTGTGGAACTGTAATCAGCCAAATCCTAACCCTTTAATGGCATTTCTTGATCACATTTGGTACTGTTATTCATGGATGATGCCTCTATTACAAGTAAACTCAGGGAGACTTAGAAAGAATGATAGCAAAGAGGGGGCAGGACAGAGGTTTAATGTCCTCATTTTAAAAATCTGAGGTCTAATTAGAAAAAGACATGCTTACAAAACAGCTCAAAGATAAAAATCAAGAAGCTATAGTTGAGAGGTAAAGGGAGATCACTTTTAGCAACAGAAGAAAAAGTGAGGGAGCATCACAGACCCAGATTCTATTTCTCTGAATCTCTATTTTCCTGCACTCGATGTATGGATATTTAATTCACACAGTGGTATGAACTAATCCTTGTAAGTAGAACACTTAGTTTTGTTATTTTTTTGTTTTTGCCTGGCATGGGACAGCTAACATTCAGGTGTTTCCTACCATTAGCACATGTGCTCTTCTGGAGGATGTGATTTCTTTGAGCTAAAAGGCCAACGATCTGGTTGCTTAATAGAAATATACTGCTAATATTCAGGACAACCAGGGGTGCCCTATGGCTCGTGCAGATTACTTAGGCAGGCCCTCTAAGCAGATTTCCTGCCACCTTCCAGCATCTGCAGCTGTGGCATGCCGGCCTAAAGACAGACACTACAGTGACAAGCACAGACTGGAACTCTTGTGCCCGGTATACAATACTCCCGTTGGCCTCCCTACTATCAGCTAGCCCCTCCTATCTGGGGGCGGTCTATGCTTTGTGGCTAATTCCCAGAGAGATTAGAATTTGGTCCAAGTCAGGTTTACCACATGGGTGTGGTTCCATTCTTAGATACTGAATGTATTCATAAACCGTGTGTACCACTCTGCTCCCAAGAGTCTGGTTAAGGTGGGACCCAGATACAAAGCAGTATGATTTGATGGCACTTCCTACCTATATTTCACAACATTCGTTCATTTCACAAATATCTTATTGGCATAAGATATCAGGGATTGAGAAGGGTAGAGGTTGTTGGGGGAAGTCAGCAGCTGGCTTTTATACTGTTCAACCAAAGCAGAGAAGCAGCTGCCTCCCCCACCTATCCCTATATTTCCAACAGCCTCTCAGTGTTCTCGCTGCTGGGGGGGATCTGCTGCAGGGGCCTCTGGCTTTAGTTCTCTATCCCTACCTACTACCTTTGAGGGCTGTGGGAGTGGCAAGAATTTATTTAGAGAACTTAATGTGAAAGTGGCAGATGAACAGTTTGTCGTCAAACAACATCAATAGAAGTCTAGTTAGAACAGTCAGGCTCCAGTTAGGGTACGATGGAGGCTCTGAACTTTTTTTAAAGGTTTGAGGTACCAAAGGTTGTTCAGTGAAAAAGAAGACAAAAATTCAGACACACCTATACTGTAGGTAAAGGTAAAGCCTATAAAGCATAAAAAGGTCAGCATAGAATCAGACTTGGACAGGGACACAGAAGTAGGTGTCAAATGATGGTTTTCCACTTCAAGGTTAGGGCCTGGAAGATCTTAAAAATGACTTTGGAAGCTAGAGATTTCCTAGACATGCAAGCGGGCCTGGGATCAAATACAGGCACACAGGTGAAATCAGGCTGGCGTTTAGTGCCCCAGCACCTCCAGGAGAGTCTCTGAACATCATGGTAGCAAAGGAATGATCAGCAGTAAGAAATGAGAGTAAGATCCCAGCAGCACTGCTTCCAGAATTGATCCTAAGCAGACTTTCAGGACAAACATAAGCATTTTCTCAGTGTTTTATTCCAATTCCTTAAGACAAAAAGGAATTTAATGTCTACCTTTTCTTATCTGAGCTATTTCCACTTCCCCCAAGCTTCTACCCAACAGTCCTGGAACTGTGTTTTACTGGGACACACACGTGACCCTGTATTATGAGGGGGGAAGCGATGGAGGTTAGAAGTGGAGAAAGCTACTGAATGCTGTTGCTCCTTCACAGGACGAGTGGGGTGGGGGTGGGGGTGGCGGTGGCTAAGGCTGGCTAGCTGCCCTCATACGGGACCCTCTCTTTAAAGAGAGGTAAGACCGTAGGCCTGATGGCCATGCCTCAGTTTCTTATTATCTAAGCATTCGGTTATGAGGTTGCTCCTGGGCGGAACGTGGCCCTGGCTTCTGTTGAACGTCCCGCCTGGTGCAGGGCAGCCAGAGCTCCGAGGCTGGATCCCGTGCTGGGACCGTGGCCAGACTGCAACGCTGTGGGTGTTCCGTCAAAGTTTCAAAAAGATTCTTCTCCATCTCGCCTCTGGTGCTCGGCTGGGAACACGGCCGTACAGAGCTCCAGGAGAACCGAAAGCACCAAACAAGTTAAGGAGCTTTTGATTTCCACAGCCTTTGGGGGATTACAGGATTGTGGACCTATAGGCTATTTTCATCCGTGACCCTTAAGTCTACTTTCATAAAGGGAACAGTTGAGCTTGAAATCGTCTACACTCGACGTGCTTTTATTTTTTTTTTAAGATTGATTGATTTATTTTAGAGCATGGGAGGGAGGGGCAGAGGGAGAGGGTGAATGAGTTCCAAGCAGACCCTGCACCAAGCACCCAGTGCCGGGCTCGATCTCCTGACCCTGAGATCATGACCTGAGCTGAAACCAAGAGTCGAAGCCTCAACAGTGTGTGCCACCCAGGCATCCTCCTCTCTCCCCCAAGGTGCTTTTAATCCTTAGGCTAGGCTAAGACACGGATTGATGCCTCAAAAAATAACCCTAGGAGTAGAAGCTCTAGGCAACCAATATCTCCAGATCTATCTGCCCAGAAAGGTGAACAGCTGAGAGTCGATGTGGTTTTTAGCAGGTTCCTCAAAGCCACGGGGATTCATAGGAATGCCTTAGTGCCAAAAAGGTGGTTAAAGTTGGGGGTCGGTGGAGGAAAGGCCGTGACAGTGGGGAACCTGGGTGTTTTGCCTGTTTCAGCCAGGAAGGCTTTCTTTATCAATACTTGACTTTTGTGTAAGAATTTGAAAAGGGTTCTTCCTGTTGCTTTAAGAAATCAAACCGTTGGCCTTGATCTGGATCTTCTTTGAGCTCTAATACTTAGAATGACTATCCCTGCCCCTCTGGGTCAGGGGGTCGGAAGTCACTTGTACGTAGTCACATACGTACCTAGTCACAGCTATTTACCTTTGTAATGAAAGAAGGCCCACCCATGCCAAGGACTAACTTGCTCATTCTGTCACTTGCCCAGGCGGAATCAGACCCTGCAAACTGACCTTAAGGCGCCTTGTCCCAGGAGCCCTGCTCACCTCAAGAGTGAACGTTGCTGCCCAGACATGTTGGTGGTTCAGTGGCTCCAAAAAACTCAGGGGCTTATTTATGTCTTTATTTTTAAAGATTTTATTTACTCATGAGAGACACAGAGAAGTGGGTTCCCTGCAGGGAGTCTGATGTGGGACTTGATCCCGGACCCCGGAATCACGCCCTGAGCCAAAGGCAGATGCTCAACCACTGAGCCACCCAGGGGTCCCAAAACTCAGGGGTTTAAATGCACACAGATGTCAGCCTGCTGTTGCCTGACTGTCCCTGCAAGGTTTAATGGGTCAGTGGGAAACTGCATAGACCTCACAGTAGATATCAAGCCTTCATGGTAGGCTGCACTTTTCCCTAGAGGGCTCCAGGCTGCCCAGGGTACGGGGAGGTTTCTGAGTATCAGGCTCGACCTGAACTTGAACCAGCACAGAGAGGCTCAGGCTGCCACTCTCCTGGGACTGGCGGGGCCCAGGATTCAGGGGCCTCTCCCTCTCCTCCTTGCTTGAGAGATGGGTGCTATCTACAGGAATGTCTTTAGTCCACTTGTTGGGCCACTTCTGGGGCCGCCAAGGGCATTTATTTTTAGTCACACTTCTGCTTCTTCTTTAATGCCAATCTTTCTATTCATAGGCTAAAACTCATTTTAGGATAAGCAGACTTGCGAGTCAGCAAAGTGGTTTTCTCTCAGGAGAGGTTAGTGAGAGGAAGGAAGGCAGACAGCCCTAGCTGTCGGGCACGGAGGTTGTGTTCCGGCCCCACTGTCAGGCTCTAAAGCACTTCTAAGAACTGCCTGAAAGCTGTTAAATACTTTGGCCAGGGACACCTGGGTGGCTCAGCGGTTGAGCATCTATCTACCTTCAGCTCAGATCATTATCCCAGGGTCCTGGGATCAAGTTCTGCATTGGACTCCCCACTGAGCACAGAGCCTGCTTTTCCCTCTGCCTGTGTCTCTGCCCCTGTCTCTCTCAATCTCTCTGTCATGAATAAATAAATAAGTAAATAATCTTAAAAAGAAATACTTTGGTCAATCCTTCTGATTCGCTGAAATAAGTGAATCTTAGAGTTCACTTGTCCCACTGACATCAGATTGAGATGATCTTAAGAATCATAGGTAAATAAGCTTTCAAAATTATTTGCCAAACACAGCTCTAAGCCTTCAGTCTTTTAATTCATCTGAATTCTAAATCCTCCACTCTGAGTACTACTGTTCCCCTTTTATGTATCAGGTAAGGAGAGGACAGAGAAGGGAAGTACAGTGCTTGCCCAGGATCAGCCTGTACAGAATGAGGATTTGAACCCCAGGTGGCCTGGCTTCAGATACTACACTGCTGAACATGCACAGAATCTAAAGCATCTAATGCAGGACTACTTCCCCTTAGAATATTCTGTTGATTTTGGTAACTTGGGTAACAGAGTCAGTTTAAATCAATCCAGAATGAGGTAGGTAGTTTCACCCGTCAAGATGATACTGTCCTAACAGTCTTATTATCGAAAGACAGCCTTCCCTGCCCCATTTTAATTAAAATAAAATAAAATTTAAAAAGCCTAGAGTATCCTCAGCAGGGTTTTTTCTAGAAGGACTACATGGCTTGGTTGTCTTGTCCAGGATACATCAGTCAAATCAAGGCATATTGCGAAGTTAAGAGTTTTTTTTTTTTAATATTATGTATTTTTTAAATTGGTGTTCAATTTACCAACATATAGTATAACACCCAGTGCTCATCCTGTCAAGTGCCCCCATCAGTGCCCCCCCTCAATGCCCGTCACCCATCCCCCAACTCACCTCTCCTTCCACTACCTCTTGTTCATCTCCCAGAGTTAGAAGTCTCTCATGTTTTGTCACTCTCTCTGATTTTCCCCACTCATTTTCTCTCCTTTTCTCTATAATCTCTTTCACTATTTTCGAACTTACAGTTTCTATGGGAGGCAGAGGCTAGGTCCCTGGTGCTCTTGTTCTCATTGGCATCAGAACCCCCACAGGGCTTGTTGGAACACCTGCGGGGCCTATCCCCCCACAGAGGTTCAGATTCAGCTGGAGCAGGGCGGGGACAGAGCTCCCTTTCTTGGGTTCCCAGATGGTATTGACGCTGCTGGTTCCTGACCACACTTTGAAACCACTGCCCAAAGTTTAGGAGGCTAAGATTCTACCCTCAGGGGAAGTGACCATGTCCTTTTCAGGGTGGAATATATAGTTCTTACCCCCATAAGCCTGCACACCCACTGCTGGATGGGCACAAGTGCTCAGTGCCATTCTTACAATGGACATTAATCATGGTGACAGCATGAGGCAAAGCCTTTGTACCCATTAGGTAGGTAAAATTTATCTAGATGCCTTAACAGGGCTACATGGTAAAGAGGTTCTTCTAAAGCCTGCCTTCTCTTTGCCAGAAGCCCCTATCCTTGGGGGGCTCCATCACTTCCTCCAACCCATGGAGGTTGGTCCCGTGGAGAGCCAGGTTCTTCTCCCCTGATATTTTGCCATCCATCCCTGGCCCCATCTGGGCTCTCATCCCTCCCTTGATCTGTTCCTTCTTCCTCCAGGTTGCCACATCAACCATCCAAGTCAAGATGGTGACCCAAACCACCTAGACTGGCCTGAAGTGCCAACAATGGGATCACTTCTAGGTTTCTCACTGGCTCAAGGGCCGAGTCTGGTTCCCTACCCATTTCCCCCCAACTTTTCCCTATTGCTTCCCATCAGCCCTTGGCTCAGAGTACACCCAGGGATGCCCCCAGCCCCACTTGCCCCAGGCCTGTGTCCTCACTATTGATCTGTCTCGGTTTGCTCCTGTCACTCCAGTATACACAAATGCCTCCCTTTGAAGGAGGCCCTCTATTCCTTTCCTGACCCACCAAGTGTGGTCTGGCTGCTTCTCGATGGTCACACAGTTGCCGTGTACTGAGGTGTTTGCCCTCCCTGCCTGTTTCCATCTCTACAAGTGGAGATCCCCCTCACCCTACCCCAAGGCAGGGCCTAGAATTTATCTTTGTAACTTGGGAGCAAGTTCCTGACATCTCAGTATCTTTGGGCACTAGTGAGTATTCCTGGATGAATCAACTGATTCATTAGTTCACTGATAAAGCTGGTTTGAACTATAGACTTTTTCCAAAGCATTCTTTCCAGCTTTCCTGAACTTGAAGCACATGACCTGTTGTTTGACCAACTAGAATATTCTGAAAGGCTCTATGTTATAAAGTCCATTGTTCCTTATGCCCATGGGGGTACCTTCACATCATCTTTGTGCCACTTGATAATATAAAAACTGTGTGCTTTCCCACACTTATCTATCACAGTGAGTACGTCACTGTAGGTACATCTGGCCTCATTTTCCTGTGAAGAGCGAGGTTCCAGTGCACAGGGAACAGTAGTGGCAGCTAACTGGTAGAGTTAGAAATTTGATGTGTAAGACTTGGATTTCACTTGGGACCTGCTTTAGTGCTCTTTAGTAATGTTGGCAGCAACCCATGGTTGCTGGAATCTGATCACTTTTGTAAGATCATCTGTGGAGATGGAATAGCATCTGACTTTGTCACATGAGAGTCTGAGTTCTTGGTGACAGTTGGGAAACATAGTATTCTGTAACACAGGTAGCAAGTGGGAACTCCAGCAACCTTCAGCCGCTGTCTGCCTCTTTTATGATTAAGGCTTAAATACTGAATCTGCTCACTCCTCTCCAGAGCCTCTATTCCAGGTGAACTTTGATTTCCTGGTTTGACTTCCCCACTAGACCAAATGCCATGAAAGAGAGGACCACCTGCCTAGTTACTGTGTCCTCCCCATGCCTGTGCCGCCAAGTGGCTCATGGTTAGGTGCTCAGTAGATGGTCGTCAAGTGGTTTTAAACAGAAGTATAAGGAATGTCGACATCAATCTACCACCTATTTAGTGAACCTACAGATCAGTTAATAACTCAGATTTTGGGAAGCCTTCTTAGGAAAATGAAAGATTAGAGGCAGTCTATAAAATAGGAACCCTATTAACTCAGAGAATTTGGGGGGAAAAGAATAAAGTTCTAACGTGAAGTAATTTGCAAATGTTGGAGTTAGGGGAAGTATTAGGTTATAACATATAAACACGTGAAGTAATCCACAAATATCTATCATCAAGGTTTTATCATCTCTCTTGCTTGGCTAATTGCAAGCTCCACCCCACCTCCACCCCCTAAAATTACGTCTGTATACATAAAGGCTCCTAGCTAGTAGGGCCAACCCAAAAGGGCTGGTGGCAAGATCAACCACTCCAGCCAATGGTCCCATCTTAAACTTTCTGCCTCTTAAATATAAGAGTGTTCATACCTTTCCCCTACCCCGCCCCCCCCCCAAGCAGTTTTAAAATACAAAGTAGTCAAAGGATCCCCAAGCAAACATTAAGCCATTTTTTTTTTGGCATAATCTCTATCCTTAATCTCATGGCACCCAGGAGGCATGCTCTTGCTGAATTTGAGCCCACAAATAACCAGCAGGCCCAAGCTTTCCTAGGACGCATCACATGAAGGAAAAAGGATGCTAACATTACAGTATCACCTGCCCTCTCATTTAGTTCCTGCAGCATGGCTAGTTTATCTAACTAGGTGGCATCAACCACACTTAGAGTTTTTATTGCTAAGCCAACAGAACAGCTTAGCAAGGAGACACCGATTCACATTGGAAAATACACAGTGAAATCATCAAACAAGATTCTGCTAGAGCTATGTCACACTCTGTCTGAAAGCTTTTAAAAGCTATCAGTCTTCAAATTTGCTAGCTAAAAATTCTTTAGGTGGGCACAAAAATTTGTTCCTGGACCACTTCTATTCAACAGGTACATCTCATCCATCACTTTTGCAGAAGGTATCTTTGGACCTTTGGTCTTGGAAGTAGTCTCCTTGTACCCTAAGTACTGTCTTGAGATTAACTTACAGTAGAAGGGAACATACTAAGCACTTTGAGTCTATCAACTAGCCATCTGGAGAGCAGCCGGCCCTGATTGGCTCTCCTAAGGCAGCTACATTTATCATCAATGTCACTGCAGACCTTATCATAACCCTTGGAGGCATTTGATTTCTCATAGGCTGGTATGAGAAGGTGGCTTTCCAAAGAACAGTCAGTATCCAAAGTAAATTTAACTATGACTTAAAGTCAAGTAGGTAACTGCCTATACTTGATTACTTTTCCTTCTACCAAAAAAGCCAGCTTCATTCACACTCTGTAAGAAATAGAAAACGGTCTATTTTTTTTTTTAACACGAGTTGTCTGTACATCTATGCTGTGCTCTGAGTTTTCTGGTCTTTGGGTCAAAACCCAAAGCCGTGTGGCTGGGAGCTG
The DNA here is from genome assembly GCF_905146905.1 of Nyctereutes procyonoides. NCBI lineage: Eukaryota > Metazoa > Chordata > Mammalia > Carnivora > Canidae > Nyctereutes > Nyctereutes procyonoides. Next base: position 57,728,427 of record NW_026575146.1, on the reverse strand, counting down.
CCTGTTTCCTTGCTTATGGCCATGTTCTACTCTGGGAGCTCTTGTGAAGTCTCACCAGTTTGATACTTCTGGAATAGAAGGGGCTTGTAACCACTTTTTGTCACTTCTAAAATGGTAGTAAAACTGCTCAAGTGAAATCAAATTTATCGTTATTCAATTTTATGAAAGGCAAACACTTCAATCAGGACTTCACTTCTTTTAAGCATGGAGACTGCCATAATTACCTTGCTAGCAAGGCTTACTGCTTAAATATGCAGTCGATCATGGTAAAGTCTTAATATTTGGCTGCTGTACTGAACTTGGCCTTTACACATGCATTAGGAATGTGGGGACACCAGCAGTAAAAGCAGAGAATCAAAACAACACAGGACGGACATTATAGCTAAATGTCACATGTAGCAAGCAACAGGCCAATTGCTCAGACTTCAGGAAGCTGTCACTTGCCTGGTGATCCTTGTTTAAAGAGTCCAGGCTCACATGCTCTTTCTTTGGCCTAAACGGGGATCAGGATCACTGCCATACTTTCCCTTGGTGCTATGGGGTGGGTCAAGTTTATTTTCTCCTTGTCCTCCTGTCTCCTATCCCTCCAGGTCTCACTTTACAAACCTACTCCCATAGTAAGAGAAGTCTCTGTCTACTCTTTTGCTAGGTGCTAGCCATCTCTGAAGAGCCCTCATAAAACCTTGGTTTTTCTAGGCTCTGGCTTTAATGATGATGTGTGGTACCCCACATCCTAAGCCTGACTACCTAGGCTGATGGAAAACGTACTAGAATTCCCAGGGACTTGCAGTCAGGTATACTCACTACTGAGTTTTAGCTTCTGTAGTTAGACCGATCTAAGTTTCTGGACGGGATCTTAGAGCATCCCTGCCCGGTCCTATTTTAGACCAGCACCAAGAGCATGTTTGGGGGAGGAGAGGTTGGGAAGAAGGGATGCACACAAAACCAGGGCCAGAAAGTCAGCCCATATACCCTGGGGCTTTGAACTTCAGACAAAAGCCAGTCTGGGTTGGCGTAAGGTCACTACCTCTTCAGCCAACCCCAGAGTCTGTTCAGTTGAAAAATGATGTGCCTCCTTTCCTTGGAAGAATTTAAGTCTTTCCTGGGCTCTTCATGGCATGTCACATATTTCACATGTGACGTAGAGCAAAAGGGACCCTCACCTACCTAATACCAGGTGAACATATGGCTTCAACTAACTCATTTCATGAGCTCAAGGGCATTCCCAGCACTCTATAGGATAAAGTTGGCCTCCAACGGAAAGTTACTACCTGTTAAACTAAAAGAACAGGGAGGAGGAGGAGGAGGACATACAGCAAAAACAAAATCTCTCCCCCCACCTCCAGGGCGGTTATCCGTAGTTTCTGGTACAGCTTAGTCTCTTGAAGTGTTATGAAAAGTATCATGCAAGTCATGGAACGATCCTGAGAAATCATTTAATAAGTTAGTATTGCTCATCCATTAATGATTAATGTTCCAGTCTGAAAATTCTTGCGGGCCAGGCTCCCCCAGGCTCTTAGGTTGGTTGTCACAGCTCAGAGGCTCTCTCCAGGCCTCGCCTTCTTCGAGGAGTCCAGGCTGGGGAGAGCACGGGAGGGGACAGCGCGAAGGAGGCTGTGGGGCGCCTCGCGTTCCCCTACAGACACTACTGCTCGGGCTGCTATAGTCTGAGTTCGCGGAGCCATGTGACCAGCCCAAACGTGATCGGGCGGCCAGCCAATCGCAGAGGGCAGGGAAGCCCGTGCCAGCTTCACACGCTCGCTCGGGACGGCCGGAGCCCAAGGGCCGGGGGCAGGGGCAGGCTGCGAACCCCCTGGTACCCCCGCCGGGAGGCCGCCGGACCGCACACTTGGAAGTTGGCTGGCTTCAGGACACACGTGACTGCGGGCGGGCGGCCGGAGCTCGGACTCCGGAGGGGTACTTGGGGCGGGCCGCTCCCCCCCCACCCCCGGGACCCGCCAGCCCCTCCGCGTGCTGTCAAGCTCACACCGGGGACGCGCCGGCACTCTGGCCCGAGCCCCAGAAGGGCTGCCCGTCCTTGCCCGGGAAAGTTGCGCGTCTCCAGCCGGGAGGCTGGCTGAGGGCAGGGCTCCGGGGCCCAGGGCGGCAGACCCCGGGCACGACCGTGGTCGCCGCCGCCACCCACCGGCCCTCGCGCTGCTCCCTTTGATCTATTGTCTGGAATGAAGGCTAATTACACAGCCACTAGATTAGGACTCCATTCCTCTCGAGGAAATCTCACCGGGAACAGAAGATCAGCAAACTAACCTGATTAAGTCTTGGTTCCGCTCCCTTCCCCCCTCCCCGCCCCCCCCCCGCTCAGCTCCACGGGAGACCCGAGAGGTTTACAAACACGGCGCGAGGGGGGCGGGGAGGGGCAAGGCAGGAGGGGAGGAACACCCCGTGGGGAGTCCTACTGGAAGCCGCCCTCGTCCTCTGACCCGCACGCCAGGAGACCACCGGGCGCCCGGGAGGTCGCAGTCCGGGTGCGCAGGCTGCGCACTTGTAGTGGCTCCCTGGAGCCTCCCGGCTGCCGCCCATCGAACGTGAGCCCGCTCACCGCCGCCGGGACCTGGGACCTGCGCCCCGCGCCCCCGGAGGCGCCCGCCGTCGCCCGCCCCCCGCCCCCCGCCGGTCCCAGGAGCGCGGCCCCGGCTCCCGCGCACCGCCCGGCCCGACCCGGCCCTCTGCCTCCTTCCTAACACTCCGCCCGGCAGCGCAGACAGAACCATTGTTCGGTGCGCGGAAGCCCACATGCCCCAGCCCCGGCCGAGCGGGGTGAAAACGAGGCAAAGCAGTGGCTTCGGGGGACAGAGTGAAGGGAAGGACGCCGAGTTCAGACGAGGCTTCAGGACACCCCCAATCCCACTGTCCCCCAAGCCCGGCTCCCCGTGGCCGCGGCGCTGACAGTCTGCTCAGAGGCGCCACCAGGGTTGGGAGGGAAAGACGGCGAGCGGAGCGCAGAGGCGCCTCCTAGGAGGTGGGGAGGTGGGGGGGGGGCGCAAAGGAGACCCGCGCCTCGGGGCCCGCTGGCGCCCCGGCGGGGTCCGGGCGGCCGGCGGAGGGGCGCGTCCTCACTCACCCGCTCCGGTGGCGCGGCTCTCCCGGGGCGCCCAGCACAGCGCGAGCAGCAGCCAGAGCGCCCAGCGCGCGGACGTGCCCATGGTGCCCGCCTGGATGGTGCCGCCGCCGCCGCCGCCGCCGCCGCTCGCTCCGCACAACAAGTTACCAGCCCTTCGCAAAGGAGGAAGGAGGTGGGGGCGGGGAGGGGGGAGGGGGAGAGGAGGGGGAAGGAGTTAGAAAGGGGGAAAGGGAGCAGGGAAGAAGAGGGCACCCCCTCCCCTACAACTTGCACAATCTCCTCCCCACCAGCCAACCCACCCACCCACCCACCCACCTCCCCGGGCTGCAGCAGCGGTGCAAGCCGAGCCTGCGGGCAGAAGATAATGCAGGCGCTGCAGAGGAGGGGAGGGTACGGGAGGGGAGGGGAGGGGAGGGGAGGGGAGGGGAGGGAGGGGGTGGGGAGCCGAGAGCAGAAGACGGCAGAAGGGAGCGGAGCCGGCCGCGGAGCACCCACACTGGCGACTGCCGGGTGAGCAGCGAGGAGGGGGCAGGAGGGGGAGTGGTCAGCGAGGGGCGTGGGGGGAGCGGCGGCTCCAGCCCGCGGTCCCCTCGACGCGCTGCTCTCATAAGCTCTGGGCAGCCAGGTGCCCGCGCAGGGGGTGTGCGAGTGTGTGTGTGTGCGTGCGTGCGTGAGTGGCCGTGGCCGCGGCCGTGGCCGCCGCTGCCGCCGCCGCCGCCGCCACCACCAGCACCCGGACTGCTCCTGGGGCCCGGCTGCTCCGCGCGTCCGCCCGGGGCTCACGGGGGCCCGGGGCGGCCGCTGGTTGGCTCGCGCGCCGCCCTCGCCTCCAATCCCCGGTGCCTGCCCTAATTTCCTGATCTAGGGAACCTGCCGCCGCAGCAGCTGTGCGCTCCCTACTGTCATTGCCGTACCCTCCCGGCAGGGCAGCCGCCGACCGTAAATGCAGCCGCAGCAGTTAGCGCTGATGCAACTATTGCTGCTGTTGCCACCACCAGCCCGCTAACTGGGCCCGGCGGCCCCGGGGGCACCTGCGGCTTCCAAAGGCGGCAAGAGCCTCCCTCTCCCTGCCTCCCTCTCCCGCGCCCCAAAGAGAGGCTGGCAGTGTAAGGCTGGTATGGTAGGTAGCGTCTGCCGCGGGCCTCCTCCCTGCACCCGCAAGTGATGGAGTGGGACGGGCTCGACACGTTTGGGCTGCTCTGAGGTGGGGTTCGGGGTGCCTGTCTCAATCGCACGCCGAGATGCCATTTTCGCTAAAAATTAAATGTTTTTAAATGAGTGTGTGTGTGTGTGTGTGTGTGTGTGTGTGCGCGCGCGCGCGTGCTCACGAGCGCGTGCGTTTGTGGTTGGTTCTCTGTAATGGAACGGGACTAAAATAACCCAGCCTGGGAGGAGGGAAACTGCTAGGGCAGCCCTGCATTCTCTCATCAACGATTATAGTTAATTGCTAATTGCACAGAATGATAGTTTGAGGGCCTGTAATTAAAAGCTTAACCTTTTCTTGTTTGGGAGAAGGGGGAACCTAGGTTTATTCTTCTTGGTACACTTTGTAACATCCCAATTATAAGACTAAAGAGGAAAGGAAGTAAGGCAAGATTCCTATTAAGGATTGATTCTTGTTTTGTGCCTGGCAGCACATGAGCCTATAATTTGTTTTGTACGTGTGTTTGCTTCAGGTTTCTTGCACACTTGCCCCTGGCTGACGTGCATCGTCTGCTGTGGTCTGTTAAGCATTTAACAAGAGTTGGAGGGCACACCAAGCTATTTCTCCTTCTTAAATGAAAGGGTTTACGTATGTTTTTTTAAGTTATTTTTTTCTTTTTTCTGAAGGTATTTTTTTTTACCCAATGACCCAAACTTCACAGGTTTCGATAGGACCACATTCTAGCCGTGTTCTCTTGGTGATCTGAGAAGTGGTGGGCGTTGCTTAGCTATATTCTCTTTGCCCTGGTTCTTCTAGGTGTTTGTCAAGGCTAGCCATCGGATGGGATCTTTATTAGGAACTTACTGTATCCAGGAGATGGCAGGAAAAGGAAGATTGCAGATCAGGATACAGTTTGGTGGGGCCAGGGGATCTCGTGACTGATAAATATTAAGGAGCTTAATTCTGTATTGGTGGAGTGTTGCACTATAACTAATTTTGATTGCTGTTTTGCCTACTCTGTGGTTAAACATTTGATGCAAACTGCAGCAGCCATACACATGTTGCGTGTGAAATTGAATTCAAATTTGTCTTATACCATTTAGTAGCGAAAATGCATGCAGGTGTTGCTCACCTAATGGGCATTAAGGTGTGATGGTAAAACCTTTGGGGTGCATCATCCTCAATATTCTCAGAGTTCTGAAAGACCATCTGAAAATGAGCTGTGTCACTTCACAGGTGAGGAAAGGTGGTAGAAGGATGAGTGGAATCAATATTAAAAAGCATGACATTAATAAACAGTCAATGTGGCTTGTTTTTAATATTTTTTCTCAGACATAAATGCATAGGTGTTCCAAGCTAAACACTGTTATGGTAATACACTTATACTTGACAAACATGCATGCTTTCTGCCTCTCCAAGGGATATAAATAATCTGTTGGTGAACTTAGCTGAGGCTCTGTGTTTAGTCTTGTAGCTTTATTGTTGAATTGATAGGAAGCATAATATTTAATTGTAGCTCTGATTGGCTGTGGAACTTAGGAAAATCACTGGGCCTCTCTGTGCCTGCCTCCTGACCTATAAACTGAAAACTAATCCACATCAAGTCAGCACGCTCTGTGGCCTCAGGGACCAGCTCTCTGCAAAGCATTGATTGAAGAAAACAGTTGTAAGAGGAAATGAACTTAATACAGAAAATAACCGAATAACCAAAATGAGAAATTTATCTGAGTGGAGATGGGTGTGGTTGAACTAACTGGTCTCAGAAAGGTTGACACTGCTAGATTCAGAAGCCTTCAGGTAAATTCAGAGGCAACCATTGACTCCCACAGTCCATTGCATTTATATATTGGTTGAGGCAACACACATTGAGCATCCCCGGGAGGTAGACACTGTGCCAAGCAGTGGGCATAGGGAGATGCCTATCCGAGGAAGCTCAGGATCTGGATGGGGAGGCAGAGAAATAGCAGTTACAGTACTCAAGGGACAGCCAAGGGGATGCTCAAGGTGCCATAAGACTGTAGGGGAAGAGCAACTACTCTGGCTGTGGAACAAGGGTGCCAGAAAAGGCTTTCCAGGGCAATTGATGCTGACCTGAGTAGAGTCATTGTTTTGGCCAAGTACTTCTTCTTCTTCTTCTTTTTTTTTAAAGATTTTATTTATTCATTCATGAGAGACACAGAGAGAGGCAGAGACACAGGCAGAGGGAGAAGCAGGCTCCTCGCGGGGAGCCCGATACAGGACCCGATCCCAGGACCCAGGGATCACGACCTAAGCCAAAGGCAGACGCTCAACCACTGAGCCACCCAGGCACCCTGACCAAGTAATTCTAATTCTTATTCCTGCTGGGCACATGGTAGGGTTGCACTTTCTGCCCCCCTTATGATTAGATGGGACTGAAGGACAAATTTTGGACAATTATTCGTAAGAAGTCACAGGGTGCTACTTGAAGAATGGAACATTTAATTACTTGCATTAAGACCCTTGCTTTTTGTCTGCTGTCTAATAACAAAAAATGTGCAAGATCTGACTGCTTCATGAACCCAGTGTGAATGACCACATGAGTATTTCTCTGCTGTCTACATCTCTCTGGCAATGGTCATGTAGAATAGAGATCAGCAAATGGTTGGTGGCATGTTTTTTGGATGGCCTGGGAATATAAGAATGGTTTTTACATTTTTAAAAAGATTGTACAAAAAAATCCACCCTCCCCCCCCCAAAAAAAAACCAAATTAACAAAACAAAGAAGGAAAATCTGGAACAGAAACTGTATATTGCTCACAAAGCCTAAGATATTTACTACCTGGGTCTTTTTTTTTTTTTTTTACCTGGGTCTTTGGAGAGAAAACTTGCAGCATCTTTATGTGGAGTAAGTATAAAAGAAACCTGTGTTGTGTTCATCTACTGGGATTTTGTTACCTCATCATTACCCAGCATTACTTGGCTGATGTGCTGAGTGAACAGGGAAGGAAGACCAGGGTGAGCAGAGGAAACAGAGGCAAAAGACTATCAGGTACTCAAGGATATGCAAGCGACACAAGATGTCAAGGGTGGGTTTCAAATGGGCTAATGGTAGAGAAGAAGCCTAAGGAGGAGAGGTTGGGACTGGATTATGTGAAGACTTATATGTCATGGTAACACCTGGCCTCCATCCTGCAGGCCATGGCGAGGATGGGTGATGGACCTTTGTGTTTGTTTGCTTTTGTAATTTTTAAAAAGTTATTAAGTTATGTGATTCACAAAGTAGTAACTCTAAAATACAGAGAACAAGCCTTTTAAAAAGCATACTCTGAATACCCAGCGACACTGACATATTCTATTTCTTTACTTTAAAAAATGTACTTAATTTTATCCTCAGGGGACAGAATTGTATTGACATAACTATAATTGGTACAGTTATGGCACTCTTTATTTGCTAATTTACTTCTGTAAATAAAAAAATATATCCACGAGCCCACTGCTGTCTCCATGTAATAGAATATTGGCAGTAACACCTAGCTGAGTCCTTCCATGTGAACACCTCTAGCTCTCTTCATTGGAGGAAACCACTGTTGAATGGATGAGTTTCGATTGGAGCCCTTATACCCAGTGCATTCTAGAACATCCACTCTGGCAGTGGCATGAAGAATGTCGTAGCTGGGAAGCAGGTAAGTGGAGAAGAAGAACAATTCGGGGCCCTAGTAGTGAGGAGAACACATGAATAAGAGGAAGAAACTATTATTTGCACTCAGAAATGTTCATATAATTCCTTCATGAGATTTTTCTCCCTAGCCCTTTGGATGTATCTCTTAGAACAGTGTTTTCTCAACATGTATAATCCACAAGGATCCCTGGCGGTATCTGCTGAAAGTGCGGGTTCCCAGCTCCTCCCTTGGTGATCCTTGCTTGGTGGGTCTAGGATCTGTTCCAAGTGGCTGTGCGTGATCTTACTCCAGCTGATTCTTAGGATGAGCCACGATTAAGAAACTTTCTCAGAGAATGCCTTCTTTGATGCAGTTTGAATGGCCAAGTAGCTTCCTTTTTTCAATATGCATACACATATTTGTCCAATTTCTCCAGGGTGAGTGGGGTGGGACCCACAGAAAATGCAGACCCTACTGTTGGGTGTTTTCTTGTCTTCAAGCCCTGAACGCTAGCTAACTGGTATGGGCAGCAGGAATAATCTTCAGACCAGTTGCTAGTTTGAAGCTCTGATCACTACATTTTCTACCCCATATCCATGCCACAGGAAGAAGTGAAATGATCTTTCCCCTTTTAAAGGATTTTGTTAACTTCTGAGGCCTCTGCTGTATCCTTTTCTGATTATGTGACAGCCCAGTGGAGTGCATGGGATTCACCCCACGCCAGGCTCTGGGCATAGGCCTGATGATGTAAGCCAGGGGGTCACAAATTTTAGCCTCCATCAGAACCATCTGCAAGCCTTATTAAAACATGGATTACTGGTCCCCAGCCCAGAGTTCCCGATTCAGCAAGTCTGGGATGGGGCCTGAAAAAAATCTGTATTTATAACAAGTCCTCAGGTGATTCTGATGCCAGTAGTCAGGGGACACACTTTGAGAAATACTGTTCAAAACCCATCAGGATAACTTACCTCCCTCAGCCTCTGTGATTGATTCAAGGGCCTCAACCAGTGAGCCTGTGGCCTTCTCCTGGCCACATTGGTGGGATGCTTCAGCCCTAAGCATATTACTAAAGTCTGTCCAGTTATGATGAAGCTCAGGACTTCTGCTTCATTAGAAAGGCACCCTCTTTGAAGCAATGTCGTATGGACCTTGGGCCAGAGCTTCTATAGTCATTGTACCACAATGACGGAAGCCTATTTGAAGACCAGTTGACTCATGGAGAAGAGGAGGCTGAGAGAATCAGAGAGATGGCACCCAGACTTGACCTCCAGCCCAAGTGGAGGTCAGCTTTTCCTACAAGTGGTGATTCTGTAGGACCTCTCACATACCCGAGCCAATAAATTCTCTTTGTTGCCTAAGTCCGTTTGGATTGAGTTTTCTGTTACTGACAAGTAAATGACTGAGACAGGTGGCCTCTTGAGGGATGTAGTGTACATTATCATAAAGCATTAGGCAAAACACCATGTGTGACCATCCAGTGGAAAAGTAAGATGCCTATCCTCACCTGCAGCGAAGTGTGAAAAGGAATACAGGTACTAGGAAGGACTGTCTCTAAGCTGCTTTCTTGTGCATCATGGCCAAGTCAACTCCACACCCCTACCTCAACCGAAATCAAATGCTTAATGTGGACGTAGGACAGAGGAGTCCCTCCTGAGGTTACATTCTAACAAAACCATGTTAGAAATCCCAAGGCCAAAGACTGCTTTGCAGGCTGCTTTTGAACAATCTCAGAAAGGGAAAAAAAATGTAGCTGAACATGGTAAAGAGTTTACGGTTGGAGTGAAACTCCAAAATGGGTAAGTATGAGGCTAGGCCAGTGGTTCGGGACTGGGACCGATCTTGCCCTTGGGAAATATTTGGCAACATCTGGAGTCATTATTAGTTGTTGTGCCTCGGGGACAGGTACCATTGACATAGAGGGGATAGAGCCCAGGGCTGCTGTTAGACAAACAGCTTAGGGTACACAGAACAGGCCCTTACAACAAAGCATGATCTGTCTGGTTCAAAATGTCAGAGGTGCCACCGTTGAGATATCTTGAGCTAGAGTGAGAAGTCAGATGGTTCTTTAATATGTAGTAGGTAATGAGTAGGGTCAGGGAATGTGATTTAGGACTTGATAGCTCAAGAGAGAGCACAACCTGAGTCTTGCCCAGTAGAAAACCAGTTGTGAATGCACTGTCAGCACGTAGTGGGCAGATTTATAGACCTGGAAAGAGGAAAGCAAACCCCAAGTAGTTTACATTTGGATTGAGGACACCAACATGGGACATCCAGTTGCATTGTGAACTCACGGGTGTCCTGTATTTTGCAAATGTTGGGTTCTGTTTTCTGTTTTTCACTGAAGGAATCAAGTGCTGGACCAGGTTTACCTTATTTTCCAGGAGCTCTCGATAATTAAATCTTAAGCTAGTGGCCCCAAATTGGATTGTTCTCATCTGCCATTACTGCAATTTACAGGACGTTTTGGAATGTGGTGCTAGAGCATTTAAAACATTGTTATGGTGGGAGTTTCTAAGAAAATGGGGGCTTTGGGGCTCCTACTGAGCCAGCTAAGCATCAATGTTCATTCAGACATAATGATTTTTTTAAAAATTTTATTTATTTTTATTTACTTATGATAGTCACAGAGAGAGAGAGAGGCAGAGACACAGGCAGAGGGAGAAGCAGGCTCCACCGGGAGCCCGATGTGGGATTCGATCCTGGGTCTCCAGGATCGCGCCCCGGGCCAAAGACAGGCGCCAAACCGCTGCGCCACCCAGGGATCCCAGACATAATGATTTTAATCTGTAAGTTATAAGTAATGTAGCGAGATCTTTAAGGATATGTCATTGCATCATGATAATTCCATATTTCAACTTCTAGTTTTGTGTAAGTGGAGAGTTGATGTATCTAATGTTTTCTTGTTACGTGTATGACCTGAATTTGTGTTGTATTGCTGGTCTGTACCCTTGAAGGGGTGAATTTCTGAATGAATGTTCTTCCTGCCAAGCTGGCTCTTTGGGAAGGCTTTGTCTTAGCATCTCTAAATTGTTTCAGAAACACACTAAAGAGGAGTACTAATGCCAACAACAACCATATTTAGAGTGTGGAGGGGGCACTCCCGGTTCTCCAGCCTGCTTTTAGGCTTCTCTGGTGGATGGAAGTAACGCCTAATAATTCAGAATTGTTGGAGGGTAGAGTGGCTGAAGGTGGGAGTAGATCCTAGAGGAGTAGTCCAGGCCCATCAAGGAAGGTATTTGTATATTTTTTGGATTTTTATCCCATGAGCAATTAGTAAGCTATAAAAGGTTTTTGGTCAGGGTGCAATGGGAGTAGATATGTGTATTCAGAAATATCGCTATCTGGGGAGATGATTATATCCATATAGGATCCAGAGGGCATCTTTGTGGTATCTGAAAGCCTTTGTGCGTTGAATACAGAGGGGCGGGGGGCCTGGATGGCTCAGTCTGCCTTCAGCTCAGGTCATGATCTTGGGGTCCTGGGATCAAGCCCAGTGTCAGGCTCCCTGGTCAGTGGGGAGTCTGCTTCTCTCTCTGTCCCTTCCCCCACTCATTATCTTCTTCTCTCTCTCTCTCAAATAAATCTTTTTTTAAAAAATGAAGACAGAGAGCCAGTGTAGGGTAATGGTTAAGAGGGAAGGTGCTGGACCCAGTTTTCTTGGGTTCAAAGCCTGGCTATGTCACCCACTAGCTGTGAAATTTGAGGCAAATTGCTTAACCTCTCCCTATGTCCTCAGTGTTTTCACCTGAAAAAATAAGAATGACAAATGCACCCACTTCTTAGGAGAATTCAGTGCATTCATATGAGTAAAACACTCAGAACAGTGCCTGGCATATAATAAATGTTCAGGAATTGCTAGGTACTATTACTAAAGGTGACATTTATTATTACTGTTATCAACAGCCACTCATAAAGACAGGGATTGCAGGTACGGGCTGAGGGTTGGAACGAAAGAGAGCAGGGGTCCTGCATCCTGCCTGTACATTCACATCCCCTGGAGAGCTTTTCAGAGTATCAACACCAAGTTCTACTCTAGCCCCATTTGATAACAAAGCTTGGAAATGGGGCTGGGGCATGGAACTTCCTAGGAGACTCGCATTCTCATTGCGAATCACTTGGTGTCAAGTCCAAACTCTAGCCTGGCCAGTGTAGAAGGAAGACTGTGTAGTCAAGATGCAATAGGCTTCACCATCAGGGTGACAGAGAAGTTGTGGGCTGCTGCAGAAGAAACAGGCAAATCCCTTGCCAGGATTCCAGAATGGCCTCCCGTCCTCTCTGTGCATCCTGCTCCCGGCCTGACATCTCTCACCCCAGCTAGATGTGTCAGCTGTAAGAGAGCCAAGGACCATGGGAGGTCAGAAGCTCTGCAGAGCCAGACGCTCAGGCACCCCGCTGGCGTCTACCTATCAGTGATGGATTACCTATCACCATTCTCATGCCTTTATGAGTCAGTCTACCAACAAGGACCTGCTATGGGGTCAGCCACTTGCCAGGTGACAGGAGGGCAGTGGCCAGATAGTGATGTGGTTGCTGTTGGGGGTGAGTTGTTACGGTTTTGTTTGGTTTTTCTGTGGGAGCCAAAATCCAGCCTTGTTAAGTGGTAATTGACAGTGCTTTCTTCTAAGGAAGTTTCTCTCGGATTTGCTGCCAATAGGAAGTGTATTATTCCTCAGAGCACTATAGCATTCATTTATCGAGTGCCCACTCAATTATGAGGCATGACAGAGTTTGCCATCTAAGAGAGGAAAGACCACTTAATGATTCCCAGAGTCAGAAGTCGGGAGTAAACGGATAGACAGATCAAAGAGTTAAGGGGATTCCATTGTAATTGGAGAAGCACTTCCAGCAGGAGCTGGGTCTTCCACTGAAATCTTAAAGGAACCCTTGAATAAATTGTGTGGGAGAAGACGTATGTTTTTGAACATAAATGAATAGTGATTTCAGCTGATTCTCTGATACGATCACAAAGCACAGGTTGCGGTTGTGTTAACCATGGTGGGAATAGAATTAGCACCTCCTAGAAGTTGGCATTCTATTTTGAGATCTTAAGAATTATTTACCCTGATCCAGGAGAAATGGAACTCTCTCAGAAGATAAGTTTATTACAGCAATTCTTCTGGGCTGCGTCTGATTATTCTTGCATGTGAACAACATAAAAAGCTTCACCCTTTGGGAGAGGCTTCCTTCTAGAGATGAAGGGTGGTTCTTGGTTACTGACTTATATGGAAGGATGATTGATGGCTAATGATCCCAATCAGAGCTTGTTCCTAAACCGACCTGGATATGCTTTGGGAAGAAGATAATGGAAAGCCGTTTGGAAGCACAGATCAGAGGTCTTTTACAGATAGTGATGGAGAGGAAGATAGTCCTGACATTGGGATAAGGAGGTTTGGGAGAAGAGCCATACCTGAGATTTATGCTAGATATGATGTTTCTTTTTCACCTTCTCAACACAAACACCCCAATGACACCAACATCCTTCTTTGCAATCAAAACTTATTCCTTTCCTGCCATCAGAAGTAAACACCTCGAAGGGTAAAAATTATGGTTTAAATACTTAGAAGGCCTGCCAGGTTGGTGAAGTTGAACTGGGATGAATATACGAACAGATCTTTTAATCAGGTTCTTTGGTTCACTTTATTGAACTCCGGAGAGGCACTGTTCTGGGAGTCAGTGACTGCAGGGAGGATGGAGTGGTGTTTAGTTTTTTGTCTTTACATTGCTTCATTTCTCTCTTGGCTTTGCCAGAGACTCCAAGAAGGAACAAAGAGGTGAGAGAGAGAGGGCTGGTTGACATAAAGACTATTCAGAACCCTCAAGAGAAAAATCTGGGAAGGTCACGGAAGATCTTCTTTCTTCTATAGCGTAGCCTGGCTAGAGGGGCAGTTTTCTAAATACAAAACAGAAAAAATGAAGGCAATGTCTTACACAGCGTGTGAAGAATGTCTTGAATTTGCATACTGCCTTTCTTCTGAGAAGGTTCAAAGCACTCTGCAAACATGACATCATTATTCCCCAGAGGAGACTGTGGACCCCACGCTCAGGAGAATAATCCCCCTGCAGCAGTTTGGAGGAGCTCACGCACAGATCAGTACCCTTTCTGAGTTGAAGCGAGTGTCTCCGGATTGTGTGAGTTATAAATCTCACAGAGAGAGATGGGAGTCGACACTAAAGGTGGCTAGATGCCTCCACCTAAGTGAAGTCTCTTGATGAAGTCTATGTCACAGGCTTCAAAAAGGCACACTGAACATTTTTATGGTTTCTCCTCCTTTTCTCCCAAATGGCCATATAGAATTGGCTTCCATCTGGCACTTTTTTTTTTGCGAAAAAAAAAATGCCAGAAAAAAAGCAAAATGATAGAACAAAACAAGAGGTAACAAGTAGTATCTGTGTTATCATTGGCTCACCTTAGGTAAAACCTAGAGTCTTATAGAAGAGTCGTTGAAAAGAAATGAAAACATCCTATCTCCCTGTGTTGTTTTGATTAGGATCTTGCAGCAGAGTGCAGCTGTAAGAACTTTTGTTAATAACTTGAAGGGGAAAAAAAAACAATAGTTATAATTTGTAGCCATTAAATTCCTGTTTCTGCTTTGCAAGGACATTTTAATCACATCCAATCAAGTTGTTCCCCCCCCCCCTTTTTTTTCCACTCCATCCCCTTGATCTTGACCCTGCCTCCTGACTAGCTCTCTCAAGAAATCTCAGCAGGGGGCAGCCTGGGTGGCCCAGCGGTTTAGCGCTGCCTTCAGCCCAGGTCATGATCCTGGAGACCCAGGAGTCCCAAGTCGGGCTCCCTGCATGGAGACTGCTTCCCCTCTGCTTGTCTCTGCCTCTCTCTCTCTCTCTCTCTCTCTCTCTCTCTCTCTCTCTCTCCCTCCCTCTGAGTGTGTGTGTCTCTCACGTATAAATAAATAAAATCTTAAAAAAAAAAAAGAAATCTCAGCAGCTTCTGCCCATGGGAGATAATTCACAGAATATGAAGAGAAATGGAACTGTGCCTTGTGGCTCTAATAGCATTTCCTGAAATCAAGTCCATTTCAGGGGAAGAGTCACTGGAGAAATTATTGGAAATATGGCAACAAGGATTATTTGGAAATTGAAGGTGAAAACAGGAACTATTTACCAATCAGGTCAATTCTCTTCCCATTTCCTTGGACTCTGATGTGAGATGGCAGTAGTTCGTTTATTTCTGCTAACAGGTCTGATACGCTGTCACGTAGAGTAGCTGTTCTGTTAGAATCTTTATTTCTTAATCACCGAAGTATCTCTGGAAGGAAACGTAACTGGCCATTTAAATCTTGCTCAGCTATAAATACCTGTCCAGCGTCTAGACTTGGCAGTGTGCGTGTTGGGTTTACAACGTCAGCAGTGAGCCGACTGTGCCTTTTCATGTGGTCTGGATTTTTGAAGGGTTCTCTGTGGTTTTCTCCCCATATATTCCCTTGTTTAATTAAAAAAATAAATCTGCTTGGGGGTATGGTGGGAATTTTTATTTATTTGCATTGAATAAGAGACTGTGATGGTTTGTGGCGTTTATTTGTAATTGAACTACCAAATTTATCCTCTTAGCTTTCCCCGTTGTACACATTATACTTGGGGAGAAACTTCCAGTGTCTTTCCTTCCAAAGGCTCATCCCCTTAGGCTGGACACTTGGAGCCTCCTGCCCCCCACCTATCTCTGTGGGCTCATCACTCCCTCTTCCTACTCAGAACCCCTTGCTCTGGTCATATGCTTTTTCACAGCGTACCTTTGACCTTGGTTGTTAGTTTCACGTGGGAAGGGGTATAGGAAAAGTTTGCCGTTATGGACACGTGGTCATACCCGAGAAGGTTGAGGATCATGAAGCATTCCTATTTATTCACCATGCAACTTTGCCTCCCTTTGTTATTCTTAAACATTGAAAGACTGTCCAGCCTTCTCAACTGCATTGACATTCCCATAGTTTGGGGGATCAAAACCATGGAGCCTACGGAGGCTGCAGCTGTACACATTTAAAGGGTTTAAAGGGTTTAAAGGGTTTTAAAGGGTTCCTAAGTGATTAATGAGGATGATCTCTACCCTGTGACTATACCTGAAACTCCTACTGGAATCAGAACTCAGGCCCAACATGTTTGAAGCCTTTGTAAAGTTCTGTGCTTTGGAACATGTGGCATGGGCCTCTCCTCGAAGTGACACTTTTTACTGGAATCCTTATGTAACTTGGCAGCACAGAGTCTGGGACTGGACACAAGAGACACCTGCCTTGCACGAAAATGGCTTCATGAAAAGTAGTTAACAGTAGGGTTCCACTGTGTGTAATTTTAACCATGGAAGGAGATCTGTGGTACTTGTTTAGTGACATAGCTTATATGGAACATACGCCATTCTTAAGATATGAGCTCTGGTGAGTAGGCCCTGGAGAGGCCAGTCTGTCCTCTGCCTGCTGCCTGGAGACGCTCCAGTTCATAGTTGTGAGCACCAATTTCTGGGTCCTGGAAGTCCATAGCCATTCTCGCTCACAGATCTGAGTTAGCTCTAAGGGATGCGCAGGAGAGCTCTTCCATCACAACCTGGCAAGCTCCCCAGCTGCTCAGAGGTACCCCAGACAGAGAAATGGTGAAGTGCCCATGCTTGATAAGGGAATGAGAGAATGGTCCTTGCCAAAGCAACATGGGATTTCAGAGCAGATGGCTCTCCTGCTGTGCTGGAGAACAATACCCTAAAAAGTGGCACTCTTGAAATGTGTTCTTTCCCCAGGCTCTGTAGGATCTTTGAGTTCAGGAACATGGTGGACAACAAGCACTGGTGTTCGATAACTCCAACCTGAAATTTGCAAACCCTAGATAAAATTTTATGTTGCCTGGACATGTTCCATTACAAGTAGCTGAGTGAGTCACAGGTAGGAGGTCGTGTGTGTGTGAGAGAGAAGGATTTCTGGACCCCACTGGCGATAAGATATGCCCAGAATGTAAGTAATATCCTCTCTGCTTGTCTGGACTCTGTTGCCTTGATTAAGAAACAAAACATATATTTTCAAAGGAGTGTAATGGAAGGGACTTTTTTTTTTACTCTGGGATGGCTTTGCATTTTCATTTTTATCACTTTAATGTGATGTGATCTGTGCTGGCATTTCGATTCAGAAACTGGGATTTGCATCTGGGCTCTGTCCCTCCTGAGCTCCCCGTCCTTGAGGAGGCTCCTTAACTCCCTGCTGAGGCTGGCATTGTTTAGCTGGAGTAAGGAGACAGTTGTCACCCTACCTATCTCTTAGAGCATTTCACCTGGCTCCAAGGAGAGAATGTACATGTAAGTGATGGTCAGTGGTTTTCACGGAGTACCCAGTGAGGTTTTTGCTGTTACAGTGTATTGATAGAACTTATAAGGAAAGGGGAAGGGGTAAGTAAATCTGTAAAAAGACTTCAGTGACCCTTCTGGGGGAAAAAAAAGAAAGGACCAAAATCTCAATCCCCTCTTACTATATTTCAGGTTATAGAGACCTTCTGGGTGCACTGGGTGATCAAATACTTAAAAGTAGAAAAAGCCTCAATTAAAAGCACTAGGGATAGAATGATATACTGGAAGAGAGTGGTGCTGAATGTTGCCTTGTTTCCAAAAGCAAGGGATCTGGCTCTGAGCAAATGGCTCAAGTGGATGAATTATAAGAGATGGGATCCCAAGTCGCCTGTTGTATGGGGGCACTCTCACCTGAGATGACACTGAATAGCAGGCCCTCCTTCCCTCCACCTGAAAATCCATGTTACCCAGGCAGGAGTCTGCCCTCTGTTTGGAGGGAGAGGGGAGTGGTTCTCAACACTCTCAGTTTCTCCCTTTAGGTAGTATCTTGAGATGCCCCTTCCCTATCCTGCAGTGAAAATCATAGATAATATCACATACATATGTATAATCCACAAAATATAATCAGAATAATGTCCTAAGTGTAGCATAAAGGAAAAAGGAACAAAAAACAGTTTGTAAAGGAGTAATAGGACCCAACCACAGCAGAAGACACGATGCTGCATCTGATATTGAGCACACGGAATCTTTGTGAGCCCATCTGCCAACTGTTACAGTAATAGTGATTTGTAGACTCCTATCACAAGGGGCATAGCTATTAGTGATAGGATATTTTTTGGAAATGGTAAGCCATAATTAGTAATGTTCCAAACAAAATAAGCAAAAATCTTTCCTGTACTGCACATGGTAGTTGCATTTGTAGAAACTGTGGGGTCTGTTAAAACCACCCGGATATGTTGTGTTTATATATAAAATAGTACCAGGATCTAGGCTCAGATCATTATAAACAGGGGAGAAGCCTTTAATGCCTTGGTAGAATATTTTTGGATATTTGAATCACGCGGGCCATTTTTCTTGATGTCTAGTATGTGTCACCTGCTTTGCTTTGTCTAGAATCTCTGGTCCTTCCCACCAAAGGCCAGCAACACAAGTCCAGTCATTGTGACAACCAAAATGTGCTCTTAAACTCCCAAAACACCCTGTGGAAGTGGTACCATTCTCACTGAGAAGCACTAGGGAAGAGGTCCTGCTTACTACGCTGCTCTGGACATAGCTGGAAGTGACCACGCTTTCCAGTGAAGGCAGGGATAGCCAATGGAAGACTTTTTAATTTGTTTAATTAAACTTTTTTTAATTAAAGTATAGTTGACACATAATGTTACATTAGTTTCAGGTGTAGGACATAGTGATTCAACAATTCTTTATATTACACAATGTTTACCATGGTACAGTGTACCTACCGTCAGTCACCATTTAATACTGTTAGAATAGCATTGACTACATTCCCTATGCTTTATATTTTATCCTTGTGACTTATTCATTCCATAGCTATTCCTCCTACTCCCCTGCACCCATTCTGCCCCTCTGCCCACGTCCTCCCCTCTGGCCATCAACAGTTTGTACTCTGTATTAATGAGTCTGTTTTTGCTTTTCATTTTTTGTTGTTGTTGTTATTTTGTTGTTCTTTTTTAGATTTCACATGTAAGTGACATCATAGGATATTTGTCTTTGACTTACTTCACTTAACATAATACTCTCTAGGTCTATCCATGTTGCTAGATGGATACAGATGGCAAGATCTCATTCTTCTTTGTGTGTGTGTTTGTGTACCACCTCTTCATCCATTCATCTATCAATGGACACTGGGTTGCTTCCATAATTTGGCTACTGTGAACAGTGCTGCAACAAATGTAGGGGTGTCTATATATTTTATTGAATCAGTGTTGTTGTTTTCTTTGCATAAATACCCAGTAGCAAAGTTAGTAGATCATATGGTATTTCTATTTTTAATTTTTTTGAGGAACCTCCATGCTGTTTACCACAGTGGCTGCACCAATTTACATTCCCACCAATAGTGCACAAGGGTTCCTTTTTCTACCTGTTCTCACCAACACTTGTTATTTCTTGCCTTTTCAATTTTATCCGTTCTGACAGGTATAAGGTGATACCTCATTGTGGTTTTGATTTGCATTTCCCTGATGCTGAGTGATGTTGAGCATATTTTCATGTGTCTGTTGGCCACCTGTATGTCTTCTATGGAAATGTGTCTTCATATCCTCTGCCCATTTTTAAACAGATTATATGTTTTTGATGTTGAGGTTCTTTTTATATTTTGGATATTAACCCTTATCAGATATATCCCTTGCAAATATCCTTTCCCTCTTCGTAGTAAGTCTGTTTCATTGACAGTTTCCCTTGCTGTGCAAAACATTTTTATTTTGGTGCAGTTCCAATAGTTTATTTTTGTTTTTGTTTCCCTTGCCTGAGGAGACTATCTAGAAAAATGTTGCTAAAGCCAATGTCAAAAACCTGACTGCCTGTTTACTTCTAGGACTTTTATGGTCTCA
Organism: Nyctereutes procyonoides; assembly: GCF_905146905.1. Classification (NCBI taxonomy): domain Eukaryota; kingdom Metazoa; phylum Chordata; class Mammalia; order Carnivora; family Canidae; genus Nyctereutes; species Nyctereutes procyonoides. The sequence continues at coordinate 57,708,740 of NW_026575146.1, read as the reverse complement.
AGTCTCACATTTCGAGCTTTAATACATTTTGAGAGTTTGAGGGTTTTTTTATTGTATGGTTTAAGAAAGTGGTCCAGTTTCATTCTTTTGCATGTAGCTGTCCAGTTTTCCCAGCACCATTTATTGAAGAGACTTCTCCTCATTGTATGTATTTGCTCCCTTTGTTGTAGGTTAATTGACCCTATAATCGTATAATCGTGGGTTTATTTCTGGGATCTTTATTCTGTTCCATTGATCTATGTGTCTACTTTTATGCCAGTACCATATTGTTTTGATACTAGAGCTTTGTAGTATATCTTGAAATCTGAAATTGTGGTACTTTTAGATTTGTTCTTTGGGAATCTGGAGTCTTGTGGTTCCATATAAATCTTATATTTGTTCTAGTTCTATGAAAAATGCTGTTGGTATTTTTATAGGGATTGCAGCAAATCTGTAGATTGCTTATATGGATTCTATTTTCCTCACATCCTCATCAGGATTTATTATTTCTTGTCTTGATTCTAGCCATTCTACTAGATGTAAGGTGATGTCTCGTTGTAGTTTTAATTTGAATTTCCCTTATGCTGAGTGATGTTGAGCATCTTTTCATGTGTCTGATGACCATCTGTTGGTCTTCTTTGGAAAAACATCCATTCAGGTCCTCTGCCTATTTTTAAACAGATTATTTGTTTTGGTATTGAGTCGCATAAGTTCTTTATTTATCAATAGAAGACATTTTGAGCTTCATGGGACACTGGATGTATTAGTCAAACTTGGTCTGCCATAGTAAGAATACCATAAATTTGGTGGCTAAACACCAAGAATTTATTTCTCAAGTTCTGGATGCTGGGAATTCCAAGACCAAGTGACTGATTTGGTTCCTAATGAGAACTCTCCTCTTGGCTTACAGATGACTGCCTTCTTTCTGTGTACTCACATGGCAGAGAGAGAAAGACAGTACTCTGGTCTCTCTTCCTCTTCTTATAAGGACACTAATACCATTCTGGAGGTCCCAACTTTCATGACTTCATCTAAACCTAATTATTCCCAAAGAACTCACCTCCAGGGCTTCAACATATGACTTTTTTTGGAGGGAAGGGAGAGAAATATTGAATGCGTAACCAAACCAAGTTTCTAGATTAACTTTGTTTTTTAAAGCAACCATCTTCTGTTGGAAGCTATTATGGTCTGAGATCAAAGGATGATGTTTGAGGCCTGGCTCCAGGTACTAACTGGGGGCAAGAAGGACTGATTGACCCTTTGTTCCCGGGAGAGTATCCAGGGAGTCCTTAGATCTTTGGAGGTGGGCAGGCCCCAGAAAGAGAATTTAGACTTGTTGTGCTTCTGGACATGCAGAATCCAATCAGGTTATGTGTAAGAGTGTCTATTGGGAGTTAGATCTGGGCTCGAAATCTGTTTCTGTCATCTGGTAGCTGTGTGACCCTGGACAAGTTACTAGTGGTCTGAGCCTCAACATTAAAATGGGGATGGACTGCCTTTCAAAGTTGGTGGTTAGGAGTTGTGAGATAGTTAGTAAAGAGCTTTGTAGGGTTTCAGGCATATGATGAGAACATACTCCATTTAACTATGTTGCTTATGTAATACAGGCTTCCTTTAAGGCTTATTTTTGTGGAGAAGGGCATTTGTCACAACAGAGGCTATATAGAACAGCTTTGTGACAAGGTACAGTTGTATTTTAGCAAAAAGGGATGGGAGTTTTTCTGGATAGTACTTAAGGAGGGAAACCACATGCAAACTGTGGTTCATATTGCATGGGATGTTTTAAACATGAAAGCAGACATCTTTATATCTATCTGACCCTGAATACTTAAGGATATTCCTTCTTCTTATTTCATACTGAGTTCCATGGGACCTCTGAGTAAGGCATTATGACAATCACCACAGTAACCTTTATACAACTGGAGGTTGCCATGGATTTGTAGGTTTGTCATCTTCTATTGACCTATCCTCAGCTAAGCCTGTTACTGCTCTGTGTGAAAGGGACTTGGAACACAAATTCATGTGTTTCTCCCTTACCCACACTCTTTTCCTGAAAAGCGAATATTAATATATGCTTACACTGATGTAAAACAGGCAACCAGGCACTCTCAAGCACACATGTTTTCCTGGGACCAACCACAGAGACAAGCTGTTGGAATGTATTTAATGAAGACATTTTGCTAGCTCGGAACTTCTTAAAAATATCCAGCTTTCTTATGGAAAGGAAAGCAGCCCACGATGCTTAGAGAAAATACTGAAGGTTGAAGAAGTATCCCTCGTTTCTTTTGTCAGCCTTGTTTTGCCAAAGAGCTTGTTGGCTTATTCACTGAAGAGTAAAAGGAAACTTTGATCATATGCTTCTGTCATTCCCTGGGCACTTTCCAAGTCTGTTTGCCTTTGTAACATTAAGGCAAAGTGCCTTTCTTACAGTTGTCTTGTTTCATAAAGACTTGAAGACAATTTAGAAAATAAGAATACAAAATATCATAAGGACCAACTAAGGGGAAAGAAAAATAGCATAAAGTTGAGCATAGAAAATCTGTACCCATGGAGGGAAGTTTGGCTCTGGGTTTCCCAGAGACCAGGGAAAGAGCAAAATCTCTTGTCATTATGCAATTTTTAAAGATAAAGTTTCTGGGGCACCTGAGTGCTCAGTCTGTTAAGCGTCTGGTTATTGATTTGGGCTCAGGTATGATCTTGGGGTCCTGGAATTGAGCCCTGCATGGGGCTCCATGCTCAGCGGGGGGTCTACTTGGGATTCACCCTTGCCCTCACCCTCTGCCCCTTCTCCTACCACTTCTGTGTGTACGTAGGTACATGCGTGCTTTCTCTCTCTCTCTCTCTCTCTCGAATGAATAAATTTTTTTTTTTGAAAGGGTGATTTCTGTCTCCTGCTTCAAAAATGAAGTTTCTTAGGAAGAGTTCCCTTGTCCCTGGCTCTGGAACAGAAATAAGCATTCTGGAAGGTACTCATAAAGAGGCTATTCTAAGCTCTGATGATGAATTTCCTCAAATGCCTCACAGTGACTGCCATTGAATTATATAGGACTGCTTTATTGAATGTCTCTCATTGTTGGCATTTTGCCAACGTTTAATTCTGTAAAGGAAAAGAAAGAACCTCCAGGCAATTCTCCATCTGAACTTTTGCAAACTTTTGAGGAGCAAAGAGTTGGAGGTCATCTCTCATAAGTTCCTGGAATGCGATTCTTCTCTGCAAATGGTGGGTGCAGAGCCAAAGGCTTAAAATGGGTCAATAAGCTGGGGGAGAGATGACGTTTCTTTGAAGATAGAGAAAGGAAACCCAAAGCACTGGGGGCCAGAAGATAAGGTTGAATGTAGAGGTGCAAGTGCATCAAAGAAGATATAGAAAATTTGGAGGATGGGGTACAAAAAGAATATATTTATTACCCTAAGATGACTGCCATTAGCACTTTCGTAGATTTCCTTCCTTTTTCTTTTTTCATCATGGGTAATGTTAATAAAATCAGAATTTGCATGTAATTTTGTGTCACTTGTCAATGAACTGAGCAGCACATAATAAGCTATTATATTTTATATTATTGGGGGCATGTGTGGTGCTGTGATAGAATTCCCACCATGGTTGGAACTTGCCATAATATATGATGTGTACCAACATGCCATGAGTAAGTAATGTTTTGGGGAAAATGAGAAGAAGCTGTTTAAATGGATTGGTAATGAGTAAAGAGACCAGAGGGGTGGTGTTGGGGTGAGACCTGAGTGTGGGGAGGAATTCAACAGAAACTGAGATTCAAAGGAGAGATGACTGTGAAATCATAAGACCGTTAGGGGATATATGACCTCCTGGGGCCTCCCACTGTGAGATCAGGGGTCCAATTTCTTTTGTATCTCAAGATGGTACAGGTACATCTCCTATAGCATTTTAAAAAATATAAACATGCCTTTCCTTAAAAAGAGATAAAAATATTACATGCATCAAATAATGTAATAGTGTCGTGGTAATATTTGGCAAGTTTTTCTCTTTTAAAGTAGATTTTCCAGATATCCCCCCCCCCCATGGTCAAGAATTTTTCTTCCTGGGGAGAAAGGGGCAAAAAGTCACCTATTGATTATAGGAGTCAGAAACTGGTATTTACATTCAAACTATGCAAGCACACATGCAAACGCTTCCTGGTAACCTACCACTCACCTTGTTCAATTTTACATTTCTCCCTCCCCAAAATAAAACATTTCTGAAGCCTGAAGACAACCACAGATTCACTGAAGTCCTGCCTTGAATGACCTCTAGGTTCTGACGTTCCTTTGTTGACCTTGTGTAGTAGATTTCTTATTGCATTTCTTAGTGGAATTACCTCCTGTTCCAGGAAGGGATTCATAAGCGCATTTTCTTAAATTGAGGTAGTTTTGTGCAGGCCAGATGTTGCCACCTTCTCCCGGGACTGAAGTGTAACGGTCAAGCAAAGAGGCTAACCTTTTTTCTTTTTATCATCTATGGCTTACAGAAGTCCATCCCATTGTGAATGATGCCTTTGTTCTCTGACAGCCTTAAAAAGTTCCGGGAGGGAATCTGTCAGTAGATGGTCTCAGACAATCCCTTTTGTAGCAGAAGACTTATTTCTTAGGCATTTCAGCCACATGTAACTTCAGCCATCCAAAATCTCTCTCCCAACAAATGAATGCAAGTATTTGAAAAGACACAATAAAATTAGAACCTTTGAATTGATTTAATTAAGCAGCTGGGATTAATGAGAGGATGTCTTTTGCCTGCAGTTATGAATCCTCCTCCATTACTAGTATTCAGTTAATGAAAGGAAACAATCAATACATGTTTGAAATGGTTTCTGCTCTCTAACACTGAAAAACTTTTAAGCTGTTAGTTTTACCAATGGATGTTAAAGTCTTAAAAAAAAAAAAAACCCACCCAGCGCTTTCATATTCCAAAAGGGATATTTTGTGCATTTAGGACAACAAATAGGCCAAACAAACATACTACCAGGTAGTATGTTTACTGCCCATACTTGTGTTTCAGAAATGTAAATGCCGGTTGGGTACTCCATTATAGAAAAGGCCAATTCCCTGACAAATTGACCCAGAATATAACAGTGAATTCTCCTTTCTCACTAGCTTCTATTCTCAAGCCAGAGAAATGCTGCCATGCTGTCATAAAAATGAATTCAGAGTGTGTGATGGGAGTTCAGATGGTCCCCGTTATTCTGTGAACGTCTGTGAAATTTACCCGTGGACTTAACTTAGTCTTCCTGTCCTTTGGGACCTTGGGTAGCACCGTTCCTAGAAGGACTTCTCTGGGCCTTTCCCTGCCTTCTAAGAATGTCTCTGTCTTCAGAGCTTCTAGAATATCTTCATTCTTCCTTTAGTTTGGGTACTTGTAAACAGCTCTATGGAGCCTGTGTTGAATGCCAGTCTACTATGGGGTTTCACTAGCCTTACAGAGTCCTTTCCATGGACATTTCTTCTCTTCCTCTTCCATTCCTATAGAACGCCTCACTATATCCTCTCGAGTGCTACCCCCTCTCTTCTATGCCCTTTGTTCTTTTCTCCCTCTCATCTTTTTTGTTTCCTAAAAAAAAAAATTAAAAACATAGAAAAGTGTAATTTATTTTTATTTATTTCCACCGTGTAAAATATATAATTAAATTTTAAGCTCCAAATTTTAGTTTTTAAATAAAACTTTAGAGATAGAAATAAAACTTCCTTTTGATGCCAGGTTCCCTAATCTTCCCTGCCCATCCTAAAGGTAACTCTCATTAAATTTTGTGTTTCACTAGACCAAACACTCATCAGATGGCCCTTCTTTGCATGGTCATGTCAACTGGAGCTTCACAGAAAGCTGTCCTTTCGCTTTGGGTCATGGGTTTATTACATGTTGTCGATGGGGGCTCTAGATGGGGCTGTCCTTTCGCTTTGGGTCATGGGTTTATTACATGTTGTTGATGGGGGCACTAGATGGGGCTCTGGTATTCCCAGAGCAAATTTAGTAAATGTCCAGTTTTGCCCAAATTGTGTAGGAAAACAAGCAGGTGGAACAGGCAAACTCATGAGGAAGAACCAGGTGTAGGAGACTGTAGCAGACACAGCCAGGTCCTTGCAAGCTGTAGGAGCTGTTTCTGGAGCTCTGTCTCCCTAGCCTCCCATCTGTATCAGCAACTAGATCCTTAGCAGAGGCTCCTAATCTCCTTTCCATCCCAGAAACCTGACTTCTTCTTGTCTTGGCTTCTTTTTAATTCAGATGTCTACATTTCTAACCCTGGATTCATGCTATCTCCTGATCTCCTGGTTGCATGATGCTTTGGCTTTGATATTCTTAAATGTACACTGTCCCCAGGCCCTGTTTAACATAGTTGAGGAAACTGGGCAGTGGGCTCTGATTCAGGCTCCTCACTTAACCTGCCATAGCATGCTCAGAAGGAGGTAGAGGCTGGTAATCCACCTGGCTAATACGTGACTTTCCCCCCTGGATCTGCACAGCTTTGCTCCACTGTGGCCAGCTTTCAAGTCCTTGAGGGAGGGGACGCAGGAAGCAAGGCACCAAAATTCAGCAGTGTCAGCGACCCAGGAGCCTAGAGCCTAAGCTTCACTTTTTTTTTTTAAGATTGTATTTATTTATTTATGATGAGAGACACACAGAGAGAGGCAGAGACATAGGCAGAGGGAGAAGCAGGCTCCCTGCAGGGAACTGGATGCGGCACTCAATCCCAGGACCCTGGGATCATGCCCTGAGCCGAAGGCAGACACTCAACCACTGAGCCACCCAGGAGTCCCTAGAGCCTAAGCTTTAACATCACCCCTAGCAGGCGTACCTGCAGCCTACCAGCACAGATCTCAGGGAGGGAGTGCGTGTTGAAATTGGCCCTAGTCCCAAGGTTCTCTTCTGAGTCTCCTTGTGGTGTTGAGTCTGGCACCTGACACCTGTGCTTTCCAGAGCTGCTGGAATTGTTGGCAGTGCCATGGAGCCCGAGAGTGATAACGCCAGGCCAATGCTGGCTGTGCGTAGGGGACTTTCTCACTAGCTTCACCACCTTCATATATGTGTAGTCGTCACTTTACAAGCTGCTTTATGAGCTTCTTGATGCTGTGCTTCTTCTAAGCCTTCTTCCAGCTTTTTTCCATTTTTTCCTTCTCCTTTTGCCTTGACTTATGGGTCTGTTTGGCTTTCTCTCTCATGCTATATCCAGTTAACTTATCCTCTCAGCTGGTGAATTGTAGTGGCACATAAAAGGGAAAATAGAAAATATTGATCAGCCCTGTGTAAAGCCTGCCAAAATTTTCATCATCTCTTCTCACTATTATCAAATACCAGGGCAATAATATGGTGGGTAATAGACTCCCACAGGCATCTGAGAGTCAGGAATCATGCTGTAGAATGTTTGCTATGGGAAAAAAAAAATTTTTACTTATGGTCTATGAAAAGATAATATCGCTAAAGAACAACTCTGTTTTTGCATATACTATTTTTTTGCATTTTTTTGATTCTCTATCTCCCCAGTGATTAAACTTGTGGCTCATGAGGAAGAGTAATCAATCCATTTTTTTCTCTATGCTGCTGTGGCATTGCTTTATAAGGATAAGTTATAATGTTTGAGGACCCTCTTATGGGACCCTTTTCATGTTTTTTTTAAAGGGAAACAAACCAAATAAATGAAACATCAAACAACACAAAACAAAACTTTCCTCATCCTCCTAGAAATTAGAATATGCTCAAGAATCACAGTGCCAGCCAGACCTGTCGGCACCTGTTTCTTGTTGCAGAAAGAATATTGGGGCATCTGGCTGGCTGGATTCTAATGCTTGCTCTGGCATTTACTAGCTGGGGGACCAGAGACAAATCATGTAACCCCTTTGTTTTTATATATATTTTTTATTTTTAGTGAGAGAGAGAGAGAGCACTCATGCAAGAGGGGGGGAGGGAGGGGCAGAGGGAAAGGGAGAGAAAGACTCTTAAGCAGAACACAGAGTCCAATGCACGGCTCAACCTCACCACCCTGAGATCATGACCTGAACTGAAATCAAGAGTCAGATGCTTGAGGATCCCTGGGTGGCTCAGTGGTTTAGAGCCTGCCTTCAGTCCAGAGCATGATCCTGAAGACCCGGGATCAAGTCCCACATCAGGATCCCTGCATGGTGCCTGCTTCTCCCTCTGCCTGTGTCTCTGCTTTTCTCTCTCTCTCTCTTTCATGAATAAATAAATAAAAAATTTTTAAAAAGTCAGATGCTTAACCAACTGGGTCACCCAGGTGCCTCACATCTAGCCCCTTTGAACCTTAGTTTTCCCATGTGTAAAATAAGAGCAGATGAAACAGGCCTATCTTCAGATGTTGTGATAAGCTGAGGTAGTGTGTAGAAGGTGCTTAGCACAGAGGTTGACATAGAATCATAGAATTGACATAGAACTGATCAACTCACAATTACTGTTCCTCTTCCTCCTGTCCTCTTTTTCCTCCTCCTCTAGTGAGTGGTTCAAAACACAGCTCTGTCATGGGGCTGCCTGGGTTGACCTTGGATCCACCTGTTGCTATGTCACCTGGGACAAAACCTTCCATTTTGGTAAGGTTATCTCTGTATCTGGGAGGCAATGATGATGACAATGATGATAATGGTGATGGTATAACCCAAGTTCATTTCAAGTTTTAACATAGTGTCTGGAGCACAATGTTCAATATTTGTTTGGTATTATAACATGGTTAATGGTCTCTCAATGATCAGAGTCTTAGATCCTTGATGAATTTTTGGGGTATTGGCAGAATTGAGATATGGGGCTAGGGTAAATTGCTTATAAAGTTTAGATGAGTAATCAGTGACTTTTCACAGAAGACATACTGCCTTTAGTTGTTCATTGAAATTTAAGTGGATCTCAAATGATCTCTAAGGTCCCTTTAGTTCTATTTATTATGGTCCCCACTTCACCCCCAACCACTAGGATGATGACAGAGGAATGCAGATGCCTTAGGCCCCCCTTCACAGAAGCTGCTGCTGAGATGCTGGGAGGAAGGGAGCCACTTGTCCTTTGAGGCAGCAGGTAAGGTCTTTTTTTTCCAGACTTCTCCATATCCCTCCACTTCTCCCTCCAACAGGTAAATAGACCTGAGGAGGGTCACCCTTTAGGATGTTGCCACTCAGCCCACCCTTTTGCCATTTTAGAGTTAGTGGGAATTAACTGACAATTGTTTGAAAGCAAAGACAGGACCTGAGGTGGGGTCCTGGGGAGCAATGTCCGCGCTGGAGTGTAGAGCAGGTGAAAAGTACCCAAAAACCAATGGCCTGTTTTAGAGATTTCCTGAGCTCATTTATACTCCGCTCCCTTTGTTAAGCCTGCCTAGGGTGCAGCCCATCGTCTTCGCCCTTAATAAATGCAAACTCTCTAGTCATTACTGGACTTTAGATTGGCCTCTTCCATGCACTAATTTGGCTGAACCTAACCCATATAAACTAATATTCCTTCGTGTGTCCAGGGATAGCTACGTGATCCTTCCCTCTGGTGTATTCAAGTCTCACGACTTTAACCATAGCCCAAGTCTGGATCTCCCAAACCACTGAGAAGAAGCCCTTTTCTGGAAGGTTGACAAGCAAGTAGCAAAGGGATCCTCACTCTGTAATGCCAGTAGTATAGCCAGCTTCCCCTTCTACCCTTTTAGCTAGCCTGGCACCAGCCATCTTTCCCTATAACGTTGTGACTCAGACTGGACTCTTGTCCACACCCAGCAGAGCTTGTGCACATTTTCTGAAGTAGTTTAAATTAGGAAGTTATGTAAGTCATTACCCCAAGTCATCAAAATAGCAATTAACTCAATAACCATGACATTAAGCCAGCTGTTTCCCTGAGGAAATGTGAAATTGGAAACCAGTGCTACAGTGTACTTGCCTCAGACCTGAGCTTCCATGAAATAAAACTAAATATTAAAAATATTGCAAGTGTAAGCATCATCAATACTTCAGTTTGGGGGGCAATGAGCTACCTCTCTTTTTCGGGGAAAGGGTCATGGGAACAAAAAGAAATGTTAAGACGGAAAGCAAAATGAAAAGAGTATCCAGGTCTAGGAGGACAGCTTTGTAAAAGAATATCCACAGATTTCCTGTTATTTATTGGATCATGGATTATCTAAACATATTTAAGATATTAAGAAGTGGTTATGGGTTAAATTTCTCCCAGGAGGTTAATATCTTTGGCAACAGCGAGATAGAAAATTAGACTAATCTCATTATACATACTGAGTGTATAGAGTTTTATTCCTTTGAAATTATATTTTTGAAGATTAAATTATACTTTTCATAAAATAGAAGAGCTAATTTTATAAAGGAGCTATGGAAACCTTTTTTTTTAAAAGTATTTTAAGTACTTCCTCTCCCATTTATATGATCATTTAATGATGAAGACTAAGGTTTTTCTTCAAACCAGAAGCCCGTATACTCATGAATATGGCAGTCATCAGACCTGGGTTTTCTAACCAAATGGGATCCCACATATACCACAACTAAAGGCTTCGGAAAGAAATGTTTTGCCCCCTAGTTGTAAAATTAACATATGTACATAGATTATTTTAAAAATATAGAAAAGCATAAAAAATTAGTACTACTAATGTAATCCCATCATGAGACTGTTAATACTCTGCTGTTAATGTTAGTGTACTTATTTTCTTTTTTGTGTGTGTGCATGTAGTTTTCATATAATCACACCATAATATGTTTGCTTTTGTCCTACCTTTGTATACATCTCACTAGTAGACTCTTTTGAAGTTTTTCGTTGAAAATGTTTTAGCACAAATGTGTTAAGTCTATTTAATTGTACCCATTATTAGATGTTGTCAATAATGTTGCAGTGAACATTTCACTATATTAATCTTTGGCTCTCTGCCCATTTTTTTGAGATATATTTTTACAAAGGAAATCAATTTGTTTAGGCATCTGATTTCTTGCCAAATTGTATTTTGGACAGAAGATACTAATTTAGTGTTCATGTACACTCTGACTTAACTATACCCTCAATGCCATTGAGTATTTTTTTTGATCCAACTTTTTTTTTTAACTCTGGCTTCACTTTGGAGTCATTGCAGGAGTCTTAAACAAACAAACATACAAAATAGGCCTATGTCTGAAATCTACCCCAGACCAATTAAATCAGAATTTCTAAGGAACTGAGGGCCAAGGTATCTGTAAGTTTAAAAGCCCTCAAATGAGTCTAGTTGATAGAAAGAATTCAGAACTTTGGTAATTGTATAAATAAAAAAATTCTACTTCAAAGCCCTTTGATATCAAAGCATAGTAAAATCTAAGTAGTATATGCCTCGTTGGCTTGAAAAATATACTGTGTAATTAAGGTCTTGGCTGAAATATTTTGCTCCAAGTGAATTTTCACACACTTGGAAAAAAGTGAGGCCATTTCTGCTTCAACATACATGGAATCCCACCATCACCTGCCCGTCTTCCCAATTAATTTTTAGAAAAGTTTTGCACTTTTCTGCATTTTCTCATTTCATCTCTAAACTCTATCACTGTGGTGCTTTTAGAAATATATTTCATGGTACCTAGGTAGCTCAGTCAGTTAAGTGTCTGCCTTTGGCTTGAGTTATGATCCCAGGGTCCTGGGATTGAGCCACATGTCAGGCTCCCTGCTCAGTGGGGAGTCTGCTTCTCCCTCTCCTCTCCACCTGCTTGTGTATACATCCTCTCTCTGTCAAATAAATAAAATCTTTTTTAAAAAAAGTGGTAAATTTCAGTTGCCTTGCCTTTTCCATCATTATTCACATGTATTATTTATTTTGGCATTTTTGATAGCAGGCCATGCATTGTCAGTATGAACATTTTTACTGTGCCTTAGCATCATATTTATTTTCCTATCTTATTTGTTGTTTGGTAGACAAAATATACTAAAGAAGACTACAAGTAGCCTGATTTAAATACTAAAATGCCCTATAAATAGTTTGGCATGTCAACTTTGATGATTCTCCAGGCTTCTCTGGGTCCTGCTTTTGGTTGTGTTAATGCAGGAAACCTTTTACACTCACCCCGTTAGAATCCACTGATGTGAAATATTCTGCTCTTTGGTGAAATATTTTCCTATGTGTCAGAAATCAAGGAAGAGAGTGTTTCCTTCTCACCTCTAGTGATCTTACCTCAAAATCTGATAATCTCCTTAAAGGCACTGTTCTTTTTTTTTTTTATTTCTGTCTAACCCTTGGCCTCACCCTTTCTTCTTCTCTAAGAGGAGTATCCTTTCCCACTTCCCAAATACTCCTTTTCCCATACACTTGCAGCCAAAGGCAGCCATGTGACACAATTTCGTACAAATATATATGAACAAAACCCTGGCAATGTCCTTGGAGAAGGTTTTCATTTTCTGAATGAAGGCACAGTGATAGTGCAATCCCTTTCTCTTATTGCTAGCCCGGAATCTGATGTGATGCCTGGATTTGGGTGGCTATCTTGCGACCATGAGGTAGCAGACCTAAGAGAAAGAGAATGGCGTAAATGCAGATTCTGCTATATTTGAGCTGGTGAACTCATCCTAATCATTGCTTGCCCCCAGACTTCTTTTGGGAAGAAAGCATTCTTTTTGAGCATTCTAATTGACTCGGTGTTGGATGGGTTTTTTCTTACTGTCCATTGAAAGCATACCTGGCTAGTATTCCTTCCCAAATATCAATCAAGATCACATTTAGCCACCTACTATAGCTTGCTATTTCCAGTTTCTTCCATCTAAGAGCTGCATTATAAAGGTCAAGACCATTCCTAAAAGAGACAAATACTAGCTATCTTGTTAACCTTCCTTTTATTCTCTTCTTTCTCGGCTAATGGTGAGATTTGGGTCAGTTCTTAGACTAAGAACTGAGGAAAGTCACTACTTTGTTGTCTGTCTCTGATTATGTTTCCGCCTATGCTGGTAGGTCAGCTGGCTTCAAGCTAAAGCTACTTAGGCTAATTAAAATAGAAATAAAAGAGGAGAATTATTCTCTATACTGACTTTTCCAAGCTTTTCCCTTTGATTTTAGGCCCACAAACACACATGGCAGTTCCTTGCTTCCTATTTGCCATTGTTTCTTGTGGATTCCTATCTTCTACAGTCCTGCTAAAGTGAGGAGGTTGACATCTAAGGCAAGATATCAGTACCTCTTGCTCTAAATATCCTTTACAATACTCCCATATTGACAATTACTTCACCCTTAACGATTGAAACAGTTTTGGTAATGAATGTAATTTGAGGTTACATCTATTTATTCTGTTCTACCAAATGTTATGCCGGCACCTTAATTGGTTTTGTTAGAGTGAGCTGGAAGCCTTGGGTATATAAAGCAATTAAAATCTTTTGGCATTTTGCATTAATCACTGAAGCATCATAAATTCTTGATCAGCTATGTGATGTACATATTTACTGAACACAAGTAGATACGATTTATATGCATTCAGCTAGGGGATGGCCAAGAAAATTCAACTGTTTGAGCTTAAAGAGAAATATATCAAATGCTCAGTCATTGCTACAATAGCAAAGAGTTGAATTAAGTGTGGGAATAAAGGGAAATCAGACCTCTTTCCTCTGTGTGATCATTATAAGCTTTACCTATTTCAAATATTTGGCTAAGTGATTTTTAGACAGGTTTTGCATTGTTTTCTAGTGGTTCACTATATGCTTCTATTAAACATGTAGGCATTTACAGACCTGGTCAGGATTTTACCTCTGCACCTAAGTCATCATAAATCTGTAAAAGTGTAATTAAAAATAGGTATTTGCAATTCTGAGCTTGAACTAAAATTCTGAAACAAAGACACTTGGTTTATTTGTAACCAAGAGTCGTCACTATGGTCTTCTTTTTCAGATGTGACATTACTAGACCATAAAAGCAGCTATGAAAAAGAGCTTTTTTGGTAACCTGATTCATAGTACCTACTCACTGGAGCATCCTCTTCACATAGCCTTGTCACCGTGATCCTAGCTCCATCTGATTGGAAGAGATTGATCATAGGAAGAAGCAAGCCTATGTAGAATGTTTCTCTCCACTCCTAGTGGAGTGCCCAGGAAAAAGCTGCAGAGGCAAATCCAGGCAGGTCCTTTTGTAGACTGACACATGAGATCATGTAGTGACCTTTTCCAGAGAAGGCTCTTACTAATGAGAGTCTTTACTTTTAATTCACTTACTCACTTTCAGCTTCTTTTGTGGCCAGATAACTGGGTGCAAGCTGCACTCTGACATCTTAATTTTAAATATACAGAAGGGATTTCTGTGGTCTACCCTGCATGCCAGGCTCACTGGTATAGTCTCTGCATGTTTCTAGGTGAGAGCTGGCTCAGTTCTCTGTGCAATCAGGATGTGGGTGAGGGATAAAGTAAAAATTCTCAACTCTTCATTTCTCTCTAGAGATGTTCTGACTCCTTATCATTTGGAGGTAAAACCAAAAAAAAAAAATCAGACTTTATTCTAGAAAACAGTTGTCAAACCTTGAAATCCCTCAAGGTCAGGCTGGAGGGTGGCAATGCTCAATTACATAGGGGGCAGTGTTCTTCCTGCCAACACTACAGCCACTAATGAGTCTTCTCCATATCTTAGGAAGTAGGTATGTAATAATTACCTTACTTCGTTACAGATAGAAAGGCAAGAGAATTAAATCTCTTCATTTTGGTGGCTCTCATTTAGATCCCACTCTGTGTTCTCATTCAGGTTCTTGTCTTTGCTCTGCTCCTGGCTTGCCATGGAGGAAACCAGCCAAACTCCATCACTCGATTGGGCTGTGAGCTTTACCCCTCTCTTCCTAGTTTCTTCTTGTTAATTATCATCAGAGACAACCCCCAATGTGGGAAGACTCAATAAAATCCTCACCAGTCCTCAAGCAATGAGGATAAGAACCAAAAAGAAAAACACACACACACACACACACACACACAAACACGCACACAAAGCAACCCTACCATGCAAGCTAATTGTGTGTTTTTAATTAATCGCTCCAATTAGTCCTTCTCTTTTCAGTTATGCTACTCTATGACAATGTCAGCTGGGACGCTTCTGGAAGTGGAACTTGCTATAACGGTCAGGCATTCTTCAATTAAAACTCTTACTATGTACAATTAGCTCTCTTCATGTTTTCATGGCAACCCCTGGGGAGTGTGACAGCAGCTCGGATACAGCCTGGCCACCACTAGAATGAACGACATTAGTCCATTTCTATTCCAATCATTTCGCTAGCATACAAATATTAGGGAGAAAAGTCAATCATCTAAGATAGTATAGCTAATGATGGGTTAATTTTCGAAGACCTAGTCTTTCCCCCTTGGTTTATTAAACTTGTTACTGAAATTTTGACAAATAATTAAAAACAGCGGATAAGACGAAGGAAAATGGCTTTTAAAGATAAGCACTTCAGGGGTACCTGGGTGGCTCAGTGGTTGAGCATCTTTTGGCTCAGGGCATGATCCCGGGGTCCTGGGATCAAGTCCTGCATCGGGCTCCCTGCAGAGCCTGCTTCTCCCTCTGCCTGTGTCTCTGCCTCTGTCTCTCTCTGTCTCTTTCATGAGTAAATAAATAAAAAAATCTTTAAAAGATTTAAAAAATAAAGATAAGCACTTTAGAAGCATCTGTTACATATTACTGATAGGAATGATTGTGATTAGCAGATTTGTTTGCTCATTACAGCCAGGCTTCTTTGAGATCACAAATGAGAAAAACAAGGTTGGGCTTGATGTAGTTACATCCCTAGGACTCAAAACTGCTTTTTCCCCCCTCAAATATTACCCTCTTCTTCTATAGCCTAAAGTTTTACTGTACAATAAAGTTTGCTTACAGTTATTCTAGGATTATTTAGTAATCAGCAAGAATTCTTAGTACCACAATCTTTCCTTTAAATGGATTTTGAACCATTATAAAACATGCAGAAAAATGCTGAAGACCTAGAAACACATAGCTTGATGGTTTATTGCAAAGAGAATATCCATATAACCACATACAGATCAAGAAGTAGAATACTGACAGCAGCCCAGAAGCAGCCATGTCTCCTCCTAGGCCCTTCTTCCTTCTTCTCCCCCAAAAGGCAACTTTGAAGATATCATTCCATTGACGTTTGGCTTTCATTTCTATTTTTTGAAAAGACAGCTGTTAGTCTTACTGCTTCTTTGAAAGCAATTTTTTTTATTTTTATTTTTTTGCTCCAGCTGCCATAAAATGTCTCTTTTCATTTGGTTTTCTGCAGTTTTACTCCTGATTTGCCTACACGAGAATTTCCTTATTTATCCTACTTGGAGTTCAGGGGACTTGCTGAACACACAACTGGTTGTTTTTCATCATTTTAGAGAATTCTCTGACACTATTACACTATTTTTTTCTTTTCTGGGTTGTTTTTTTTTAAAATAATTTTAGGATGATTGTTTTTTTTTTATGATAGTCACACACACACACAGAGAGAGAGAGAGAGAGAGAGAGAGAGAGAGAGAGAGAGGCAGAGGGAGAAGCAGGCTCCATGCACCAGGAGCCCGACGTGGGATTCAATCCCGGGTCTCCAGGATCACGCCCTGGGCCAAAGGCAGGTACCAAACCGCTGCGCCACCCAGGGATCCCTCTTTTCTGGTTTTATTTTTTATTTTTAACTTTTTTTTTTGGGAAAGTGAATACATGCAAGTGGGCAGTGGGGAGGGGCAGAGGAAGAAGAAGAGGGAGAATCTTAAGCAGGCTCCATGCTCAGCATGCAGCAACATGGGGGGCTTAATCTCACAACCCTGAGATTATGACCTGAGCTAAAATCAAGAGCTGAACATTTAACCAGCTGAGCCACCCAGGTGCCCCAACTTCTGTTTTTTCTACCCTTTTACCATCTTTAAAAAGTCTTTTCCAACTTTTTGTCTCTGTGTGCTTCAATCTGAGTATTTTTTTTTCTTACCTTGTACACTAGTTTTAATTCATTAAGTCTCTTCAGCTGCGTACCAATTGTTCTAAACCAATCCACTGAGGTCTTAAATTTGGTTATTTTTCAAGTCTAGAATTTCTAGTTATTTTTCAATCTGATATAGCCTTTAAAAATAATTTCTCCTCCTTGCTGAATTCACAGCTGCATCTTTTATTTCCTTGAAAGGGTAAGCACAGTTTTGTTTTTGTGTTTGCTATGTTTCATTGCTGTTCATGACATACCATCTTGGATGAATGTCACAGAGATGATGTAATGTTCTCTAGGCAGTGGTCAGTGTGTTTTTACTGTGGTGGTAACAAAAGAGGGAACTAAGATTCTCTTTAGATTGGCTCAAAATTTGTGCATAGTTCCTTTTATTATGAAAAATTAACAATACATACTAAAGTACAATGAAAAATATATGAACTTACAAGAATCCATCACCCAGTTTCAATAAATATCAACATTTGGCAACCATAGTTATTTTAAAGTGCATTCCTGAGAAGTCTCCTGCTTCTAAACCCATGATAGGTCTACTTCCATTGTCTGTTTGTTCTGTTGATTTGTACTATTATCCAGTCATCTTGCTATTATTCTATTGTGTTTTAGAAGTTGTACTAAAAAATCATTTGTAGAAATATTTGGTGTCTAGGATATTTCATCCCGCAAGGGAAGATTTATATTTTCTTTTATTATGTGTCTGGCAGCTCTTGCATCTGGAATCACTTTAATCCAGCTTAGGGATAAAGATGACTCAAAGCTGAGCTTAAGTTATTACAAGACCAGCTTCCTCTGGTTCACCCTGTTGAGGTGACGTAGGCTCTCTTACCAAGTCCAAAACCAACATTTGTGACTGTATGCCCAAGAGACTGCCAAAAGTGCTACTTGGACTTTTGGCTGCCTCTTCCTGAATTGGTAAATGCCCCCAGGGAAAAAATCCAAATCATGGACTTTTACTCTCTCATCAGTTCTCCAGTGTAAATGACACATGTGTTTGTGTGTGTACTTTAATGTCAGGAGGAGGGCTGGTTTACCATCACGTCACTGGAAGCCAAAGCCTATTCTGTACATTTCTTAATCTCTCATGCTACAGTCTTTTTATACTAATCATTTTAAAAGGGAAAATTGAATTGTAATATACAACGATTACCTATGATTTAATTGATTTCTGTATCCCCCGGGAAGAATTTATGGATTACTGTTTCTACACACTGCTTGTTTACTGTCAGCACTATCCCTTACTCTTTTTCCCCTATGACTTCTATCACAGACATAGGCTCTCTCACTCTGGCTTCCAAGGAGGCATAACTGAAAAGACGCAGTGGTGAAAAATAGGAGGGCAAGAGTAGTGAAGAGGAGTCAGGGACTTCTCATCTCTCTTTTTGCTTCTTTTGATATCTCTGACTGTGTGTCTCCTGTATGGTTCCAGCTCTTACTGGAAGGTCCTGGCTTCTGGGCTATGGTAACAATTTCTCTCATTGTCTACTCAACCCCAAAGGAAGTGGAGGCTTCCTATTCTTGGTAACTTGTGCTTTACTCTACTTGGCTTCTCAACCCTTCTATCACTGTGTTCCCTTTAAATTCCCACCATGTCATAATTCCCACTATTTTAAAGACCCAGTGATCCAGTGCAGTTACTTTATCTGTGTATGGCATTTTGTTATACTAGGAAGTATATACTATGCTGTCCTTGTCTTCAGGGAAGGTATAATCTTGACAAGGAGCAAAAGACATCTCTATGAGAAGAAATGACAGCTGACCTTGTGTTTTGTGTCAACCTTAATGATTTACATGAGAAGGCCAAAGTAACTCAGGGAAAGGAGAAAACCCTGGAATCCTCATGACCTTTTGGTGGAAGTTAAGTTGGACTCTGCAGGTTTGTGTGGTAGAATAGAATAGAAAATGCTGCAGGTGGCAGATAGGATCAAAGAATTGAAATAAGAAATTCTGGAAAACAGAATCCTGTTCAAGGTCTTTATGGAAAAGTGGCTTTAGAAATTATTTTTCACTGAAGTTAATATCGTATATGAGGAACTTGGTGATTCTTGTGCATGCTTTGAAATATCTTTATACATTGAAAAACCATTAGAACTGTTTGTGATGGCATGTTCAAATTCACTTTACACATTTGGTCTTGCTGGTCCATAAACTTGAGCTTCGCAAGAAATTATCCTGTCACTCTCTGTAAACAAGCTCTGTCATTTAAGTTGCTACTATCAGACAACTGGTTGAAAACTGGGAGATGGATGATAGTCAGAAAGCTTTTGAGCAAATACATGTATGTTTTTCAGTGATAGTTCATGATAGATGCATGATTAGATGCCCTTTCTACGGGAGGATGCCCCTGTCCTTCTGGGTGGACTGAGGTATCTGAAATAAGGTAGGAAATAGAAAGTATGCGTGAAACAGATGACCTGGTTGTGGGCTGTTACTCTGTTTCTGATTTTACTGTGTTGCCAGGCCATGCTGGAGCCCAGTGCTAGGCATCACCATGCCTCTCTGTTTGGTGTATATTTATCTTCATAGAGGAGGAAGTAAAAGAAGCATTCAGTTTGGAGTTAGATCTGAGTTAGAAAACTCTTTGATCCATTTTGGCTGCTTGATCTTGGGTAAAGAATTTAACTTGATGAGATTTGCCTTCTACATCTATAAATTAGGAAGAATAATGCAATGTCTTAAGGGGCTATTGGAATAAATTAGGCAAAAGAGCTTAGCAAACTGTCTCATAAATGTAGTTTATTCTTGCACAAACATTTGTTAGCTGCCCTCATATGTCGGAACTACTATGCTTGGTCATATTATACAATTTGCTGAGGGTCTGAGTGTATACCTAACTGCACTTCCATATGGGACCTGTGCCCATCAGAGACAAGAGAAAATCGTATCATTTCATTTTTGCCTTTTTCATTTGTCATTTTTTCATTTTTCAATTGCCACTTCTAAAATTCTGGCACCTGGCCCACAGAATGTTTGTATTCACCATGCATATTACCCACATGACGCACTTGGCTCTGCTCCAAAGGTGGAAGTTGAAATAAGTAAATGGTCTCTTTATTTGTTTTCTAAGCCTCATTTCCTTCCCTCTCTTACATCCTGGAGTCTTCATCCTATATATACATGGCATAAAATGTACATGAAAATGTACATTACTTGCAAAGTACATCAATTTTTCTCCTTTAAGGTCTTACTAGCAACTGATAATCTTAAAATTTCATCTTTTAAGCGGGCTCTTCATCAGGTATTCCTTGACCCCATTCTGTTAGCATCCTAGCCACTCATTGGTAAGCCATCTGCTAAAAAATCCTAGAAAAAAAAAAAAACAACTCAGGGGACCTCCTGCAAGCTTCTAGCTCCCCCTACTCAGCACAAATGGGAAAACGGGTTAGAAGTCACATTATTTCCTCTGAAAATAATAGTCTTTTGCAGTTTATGCTTCTCTTGTCATGCCACCACAGTAATAATATGTTTGACATGAACTGCATACTGATTACTTTTATTATTTCAGATGTTTCATTAGCAACAGTCTTTCCTGGCCCCCCAAGACTCCCCAACTCCCAAACATCTAAAAATATCATCATAACTCTATCCTTAGAGACAAAATAACTTCTAGAATACACATTTTCTATTTGTTCTCCACCCCACCGTCACCCGTGCCAAATCTTTCAACCATTTACACCGAAAATGCTGAAAGTCAGAAAGATCATCATGGTTTCTCAGAGGAATTCTTATCTCTTTGAATTTAAGAGCTTTAAAAGTCTTCTCTTAACTCAGACATGAGGGACAATTAAACACTTTTTTTCTTCTTTCCTTAAATAAAAAAACAAAACCCACCAAATCATGGTTTGTGTTTTTAATTTTGTAAGATATTTTTCAGCTATTAGCAGCCTTGGAAAAAAATGTAAATACTGGACTTCGGAGTGCCAACATTTAACTGGGAATTTGAAAGTAGATAATGAAGACACCTGAGCAGACAAAATAAATGAAATAGCACCCATGGATCACATTCAAACTTTTATTTTAAGCAAAAATTGATCAAGCAGTTCACAGCAGATTGGAAGCAATGAACCCCAAAAGGAGGTGTAGTTCTCCCCATGGAACAATCAGCTTGGCTGCCTTAACAAAATGCCATTGACTGGTTGGCTTAAACAACAGACATTTATTTGTCACAGTTCTGGAGTCTTGGAAGTTCAAGATCAAGGCTGGTTGACTTGGTTCCTGATAAGAGCCCTCTTCCTGGCCTGTAGCCTCCTGTCTTCTCACTATTCTGTGCTTGTAAGAGAGAGAGAGAATGAGCGAATGCAAGCTTTCTGGTGTCTTTTCTTATAATAACTCTAACTCCCTCCTGAGAGCCCCATCCTCATGACCTTATCTAAACCGAATTATCTCCCAAAGGCCCCACTTCCACATACCGTTAGATTGGTGGTTAAGATATTAGCATATGAATTGTACGGGGACAGTCCTCAACCCATAGCACCCTGCTAAAGTCAGATACACCAGCAGCAGCCAAAGAAAGAGTATAAATAGCCCTTCAGTAGGGAGTGATCAAAGAAAAACTATTAGAGCATTTTATTTTTAAGAGCGACCATTTAGTTCAGGGGCATGTTACTCTGTGGAAGTCAGTGACTCCTTAGGGCATCATGATTACTAATGTTCATAGTAATGAGTCTGATTCATTAATAAGGATGAAGGATCTTCAGTGCTTTCTGTTTAAGAGGAAAAATGTGCAGTACTGTATTTTAGAGTTATTTTTGTCAATGTACTTTAAATATTAGTGTGTATGCAGGTTGCAATCAATCTTGCAAAATACCCATTTATGTGGAATGGTTTTTTATTGAAATACAACTGATATACAGTATTATATTAGTTTCAGGTACACAACATAGTGATTCAATATTTATATATTATGAAATGATTATCATGAGAAGTCTAATTATCATTTATCACCATACAAAATTTTTACATTATTATTGACTGTATTCCCTATATTACATCCCTATGTTGTCTTTATTTTTATAACTGGAAGATTGTATGTCTTAATCCCATTCACCTATTTTGTCCAGCAATACCCCCTGCCCTCGCCAGCAACCATCAATTTGTTTTCTGTACCTATGAATCTGTTTCTGTTTTGTTTGTTCATTTGTTTTGTGTTTTAGATTCCACACGTAAGTGAAATCATATGATATTTGTCTTCCTCTGTGTCACTTAGTATAATATCCTCCAGGTCTATCCATGTTATCACAGATGGTAAGATCCCATTCTTTTTATGGCTGAGTAGTATTCATTATATATGTATACCCCTTGTTTATCCATTTATCTATTGATGGACACTTAGGTCACTTCCACTTCTTGGCCGTTGTGAATAATACTGGATGGAAAATAAAGGTGCACATATTGTTACAAATCAGTGTCTTTGTTTTCTTTAGATACCCAGAAGTGGAACTGCTGTATCATATGGTAGTTTTACTTTTAACTTTTTAAGGAAGTTCCATGCTATTTTCCACAGTGGCTGCACCAATTTACATTCCCACCAGCAGTGCCCGAGAGTTTCCTTTTCCATACCCTCGCCAACACTTGTTATTTCTTATCTTTTTGGTAATAGCTATTTTGACCCACTGAGGTGATATCTCACTGTTGTTTTGATTTTCACTTCCTTGATGATTAGCAGTGTTGAAGATCTTTTCATATGACTGTTGCCCATCTGTGTGTTTTCTTTGGAAAAAATGTCTATTAAGGTCCTCTGCCTAGTTTTTAATTGGCTTGATTTTTTTATACTGAGTTGTATGAGTTCTTTATTATTTTGCATGTTAACCCCCCTTGTCAGATAGGTTATTTGCAAATATCTTCTCCCATTCAGTAGGTTACCTTTTCATTTCTTTTGGTATGCAAAAGTATTTTAGTTTGATGTAGTCCCCTTCCTTCCTTCCTTCTTCTTCCTTCCTTTCTTTCTTTCCTTCCTTTCTTCTTCTTTCTTTTCTTTCTTTCTTTCTTCTTTCTTTTAAGATTTTATTTATTTATTCATGAGAGACACAGAGAGAGAGAGACGGGCAGAGACACAGGCAGAGGGAGAAGCAGGCTCCATTCAGGGAGCCCGACGTGGGACTCGATCCCGGGTCTCCAGGATCAGGCCCTGGGCTGAAGGCAGCGCCAAACTCCTGAGCCACCCATGCTGCCCAGTCCCATTCCTTTCCTTTCGCTTTCCTTTCCTGAGGAGACAAAGCCAGAAAAATATTGCCAAGACCTATGTCAAAGAGCTTATTGATAGATTTTCTTTTCGGAGTTTTATGGTTT
Source organism: Nyctereutes procyonoides (assembly GCF_905146905.1). Lineage (NCBI taxonomy): Eukaryota > Metazoa > Chordata > Mammalia > Carnivora > Canidae > Nyctereutes > Nyctereutes procyonoides. The sequence goes on along the minus strand of NW_026575146.1, from coordinate 57,685,619 downwards.
CAGATCTTACATTTAAGTTCTTTTGAGTTTGTTTTTGTACATGGTCTAAGATGGTGGTCCAGGTTCATTCTTTTGTATGTAGCTGTCTGGTTGTCCTGACACCATTTGTTGAAAGGAAAGTTTTTTTTCTCATTGTACCTTCTTGCTTCCTTTGTTGTACATTAATTGACCATATGAGTGTGAGTTTATTCTTGGCCTCTTTATTCTGTTGCATTAATCTATGTGTTTATTTCTGTGTCAATACCATACCGTTTTGATTATTATATCATAGTAGTATAACTTGAAATCTGGGAGCATAAGACCTCCAGCTTTGTTCTTTGTTCTCAAGATTACTTTGGCTATTTCAGATATTTTGTGGTTCTATACGAATTTTAGGATTTTTTATTCTAGGCCTGTAAACAAAATGCCACTGGTATTTTGATAGGGATGGAATGGTTTATTCTCCAAAACCTGATAAATCTCATATATTAACAAATACTTCTAAAAAGCATGTTCTAGGATCAGTCAATAGCATGCCATTTTCAAGGGACAATTTCTTTTAAACTGAGTTATGCAAGAGCTGACAAAATTTAGTGTTGGTATTTCAGTCAATGAAAACAATCTATCAGACTCTCCACTACCTCACCGTGGTGAAAAGAGATTTATCACAGTGCTTTCTTATCCACGCGTGTCTGTGCATGACAAGTGTTATTGCCCTTTAATTTAAAGGTGATAATACAAATCAGGAGTTAAGTAGAAGAGAGGACTTATGGTTAACCACATTTCTTTTTCCCTGGGCCAAGGAACAATAATTTCCTGATTTGTCTGCCCTTTGTCTTCGTGCCTTCTCTCTGGTTAGAAGCCATTTCCTGGACTCAATAACCAAATTCCCTTCTTACTGCCTGTCATACTTACCAGGCAAACAACATTCATCACCACAATGGGGCTTATCTTGCCAAAAGCCCAGGATACTCAAAGTCAATTGGCCACAGTTCCTTATATCAATCCCTCTAGTAGACCTGGCTTGGCCATTGGGAACATAATAATTTACATCCTTTGGCAAAGGCTCTCCATTCTCTGGACAATGTTTATAAAGACACAGGCAGCTATGACTCTGTAATTTTCTTTTTATATATGAGTTCATGTTTCAGAAACCCCATTTGGTTGACACATTCTTTCTTTAGCCTTATTAAAAGTTCTGAAGTCTGGTCTCATCTTGCTGGCAGTGATCTGGATTGTCTTCTAAGGTGACACTGCAGATATTGGTTATCTGCAGTGTTAATCAGGCCTTGTGTTCTGATTTTAGAGTCTATGCCTGGATGTAATCTTATTCTTTCAGATCTCTCTTCTTTTTGAGGAGACTTCCCTGTATAACCCCAAATCAGTGTGGCTGAATAATATCACGTACCACCTGCTTTATCTCATACCACATCTAACCTATTAGCACATCCAAATGGCTCCACCTAAGAAATGTATCCTCCACCCCTGTCACCCTAGCTCAGGTCTCTACTCTTCTTCATCTTCGCACTGCCGTAGCCTCCAGGCTGGTTTCCCTGATTCTAGTCTCATCTACTGGTCTTTTTCAACACAGCAGCCAGTGTGATCAGTCCTTAGGACACAGACATACTTATATCACTGTCCTGCTTGAATCTGCTTCCTATGAGAGAATAAGATCCAAAGCCCATCCACTGGATACAAGGCTGTATCTGATATATGGGCCACCTTTTTTCCTTTATCTTCTACTATTTTCCCCCTCACTCATTCTGCTTCAGCCACCACTGGCCTCTGTGTGCCGCTTCCAACACGCCATGCATTATCCTGCCTCAGGGCTCCTGCATTTGCTGTATTGCCCTGCTATGTGCATTTCTTAGTCTTGTGCTTGGTTCCAAGCTCTGTGCATATGTTCTCTCACTGGAGAAACCCTGCTTGACCACCTTATCTGGAATCAGAGCCTCTTAAGCTGTATGACTAGCTATCTCTCCTTGCCCTACTCATGTATATAAGCATTAATTTTTTGTGCATCTCCCCCCAGTAAAATATGAGCTGCATCAGGGTTTGTTTACAGTTATATCCTAAGGCCCTAAAATGATGCCTGTTACCTAGTATGCCTCCACTAAATATTTGTTGACTCACTAACAGAATGATTCTTTATCTTATTGGATCCTTACAGCACTTCTTTTAGGTGTGAGGTGCTGGTATTCTGATTTTGTAAACAAACTGCAAAAGCAAGTTAGGTACATTGTTTAGAGAATGTGGTCACAATGAAGCTGAGTTTTGAATTGAGCCTTTATGACCTTGGGTTCAGTGTCTATCGTATCACACTTTTTACTCTGTCTAGTGATGTGGAACCATGTGGAGTGTTAGTGAGTGCTGGGAGGTGGCATTCTGGGACTTGTCATTGATGTTCAGTGGCAGGGAACAATTTTTAGGTTACTGCTGGTTTGATAGGGGATGATAACATTTCTCAAGAAGCTCAGCTGTGGCCCTTCCACATATCCATCAGTCAAGCGCCTTCAGTCTCAATATGGAGATTATGGGGTTTAGTTTTCTGTTTCCATGACCACTCTGTTCTGAATTAACAGGGAGAAAACTTGTTGATTAGTCTTTGTCTTGCAGTGGCTATTACGGATTTTCTCACCCCATCCTAGATAGATAACCAAGTGGTAACAGAGACTAGAATGCCTATAGTCTGGGTCTATAGCCAGAAGAAGGGAAGTTAACCAGATCAGAATCATTCATTCTGGCATCTGAGTCAAAGAGCCAGCCACAGGTCCAAGATACCAAATGTTAGACTTTCTGTTTTCAGCAATGGGGTCCTGTTATCAATGGATTACTGTCTCATCAGAAGAATGTCTGGCTGGTATTAAACATGGAGGGTCCTGCAGATTAGCCAAGTGCCCACATTTTCCTCTTGATGATGCCTCTTGAGCCAAGGCAAAGGCAGGGTCATGAGTCAAGCTGAACCTGACAGGTATGTGCCTCTTGAATATACTGCCTCAGCAATGGGAAGTCAAGAGGGCACCATGCATGGCTGCTGGTGTATGCATCAGTGGGGTTCATGTCTGAGTGGACTGATGCCATTTGGTTTTTGTATGTGTGTAAGTAAAATTCTAAAAAGTTTTAGCTCCTATTTTAATGTAGATGGCTACAAACACAAGTCTGTTAACTCCAGGAAATAAGTTGTTATACATAAATGTAGTTTTAAAAAACTGAGGGTACAATGGGCTCAACATGAGTCAGCATAAGGAAATATTGCATAGGAGGAAAATGTGATTCTGGAACTTGAAAACAGGAACCTAGCATGAGGTTCTTTTTCCTGTATATATCATTTTAACCATGTATTTTTAGAACACCTACTATATACCAGGTAATGTGTTACATGCTGACAACACAGAGACACAACATCCAGTCAGTTCTCAAGGGGCTTAGGGTCTCGCAACTTCTCTGTGGTCCCATCTAGTCTTTTGTATTCCTGTTTCTTTCAGCTTTCAAGAATTCTGAAAGGAGAAATAAAAACTTAGGATAAAAAGAAATTGATGACTTAGTCTGAAGGTGATTTAATTACCAGTGAGAGCAGAGATACAGAAAGCACAGCCTCTAGTTCATCTCCTATCACACATTGTGAGGAGGTCTATACAGTAAGAGAGATGATATGAAAATAGAATAGATGTGAAGGCCTTCCCTTCTTGACCTTAAAATAATGAAAATATGTATATTTTATATGTTATGTTTATATCTATATCCATATCTATATCTGTGTCCCTGCTCCCAATTCATATGTTGAAGTCTTGACTCCCAGTATCTCAGAATGTTACTATATTTAGAGATAGGACCTTTAAAAAGGTAACTAAGTTAAATGAGGTCATTGGGCTGGGCTGTAATCCAACGATTGGTGTCCTTATTTAAAAAAAAAAAAGTGGGGGGAATTAGAGCAAGCAGCAGGCATAGAAGGAAGACCAAGTGAAGACACAGGGAGAACAGACATCTGCAAGCCACAAAGAAGCCTCAGAAGAAATCCACCCTGTTGACACTTTGATCTCAGATTTCTAGCCACCAGGACTGTGAGGAAATGCATTTCTATTGTTTAAGCAACCCCACCCCCACGGTGCTTTGTTATGGCAGCCCTGGTGAAATACTAAAAATACATATACACAATTAGAAGACTCCAGCCCTAAAGATGTTAAGAACTCAAAAGCTGCACATATATGTCAAGGTGATTTTAGAAAGAAATATTCTCAGGCACTGGGTCATGGGCTTGTTATGCTCAATGGTCAGATGAGAAATAATGCTGGCTGGACACTAACTACATGAATGCTAAGTGCTTTATGTGCCTCTGCTAGTTCATTCACTCAGTGCACATTTTCTAAGTTCCTGCTGGGTACCAGATAGTGAACTAGATACAGGAAATACAAGAATGATTGGTGCAAGAATCTGTCCTCAAGAAACTAATTATGGATGGCCATTCCTACTGTATGAGAAGTCTTGTGACAAATCTATGAACTGGGCACCTAACGTAGGAGGTTTGTTCTAGCTCTGAATTCCCACAGTCACTGGACTACATGTGGTCTTTTCCTACTTATTTCTCCTATTTAAAATTCTTCTTTCTTATTGACCTCCAGTTCTTTTCCTGTTTTTGTTTGGTTGGTTTTTGGGTTTTGTTTTGTTCGTTTTTTTCCTAAGTCCCTAGGTATTGGATATCAACACAGGATTTGTAGTAGTTCACTCAGGCTCCCGAGAAATCATTCAGAGAAAATGATGCAGTAAATCAAACTCATGTTAACTCTGACCCTGGAGTGTTATCATCTGTCTGACTCAATTCAAGAGGAGAGAACCACCTCCTGTGACCTCTTCCCCCATATTTCGGACCATAAATAGGTGTTGGGGCCCTGCCAAGTTGGGTCACTGTGGCTTATAAGGGACTGTCAGTTCCTTATAAACATTACACAGCTGCAAAATTATTATGCCACACAAGGTGACTCATAAAATTGGACCCTGTTAAAAAGAGAATTTTAGAAATGTCACCTCCTGGCTATCACTATAATGCAACTATAAGCCCTCCTCTCAGCTGACTGCCCAAAAGAATGCTCAGAGGAGCAAATGGGAAACCCAGCACTTTGATCTGCCCAGGGCAAGTATTAGCATGCAGCAAGAGTAGAACTTTTAGGGGATATTTTAAATCTAGGACCATGGTAAAATATAAACTATGTTTGATATCTGTTCGTATTTACAAAAAAACAAACAGACCAAGAGTGAGTGTGTGTGCACATGTACACACGTGGCATTTGAGTGAGAGAGATTGAGAGAGACAGAGTTTGATTGGCTGAGACCTACCCACAGGGTGGAGACATTTTCTGCTTTGCTTAAAGTCTACTGATTGTAAATGTTAATCACATCCACAACATACCTTCCCAGCAACATTTAGGCTAGTGTTTGACCAAACAGTTGGGCACCATAACCAGCCAAGTTGACACATAAAAATGAACCATTATAAAAAAAAATATAACCATTATATTGCTTTTAAATAAAAGAAATCATCTAAGCTCCTCATCACATTATTGAGTAAGAATATCAATGAAAGTAACTAGTAGTCACACACAAAAAATCTCTAAACCTCATATTTATCTCTCTTTGGATGCTTTCAGTCTTGTGGGTTTAGAGTCACTGCTTTCCAAAGCAGACAAGTGCATCTCTGGATGATGCCTCTAATTGGCAAGTCTTTGCTTAACTTCACTGAGTCCCAATCTCTGTCTGTGTAACTCTTACGCTTTAAATGCTATTCTACCCTCTGGAACAACACAGAAGCAGGACAAAAACCAATTTGCCTTAAATGTCCAAAATATATTCTACAGGATATTCATTTGTGTGATGCTCAGCATGAGGGTGGGGGATAGAGAAGTTTCTATGCTCAAATAAGTTTGGAAACACTGCTTACAAGCTCTTCCTTTAGAAGATTTATCATGGCTCATATTAAAGGCTTCTGAAAAAGAAAAAAAAAAAGGCTTCTGCAGCAAAGAAACCAACTAAGCTGAACTTTAACTTAGCATTTCCCAGACATCTGACCTTGGAAAATACCCTTTTTCTTTTCACTACCATCCTATAGAATGTAAATTGAAAACTTCTGCAAGAGTCTCTGACACTATCAATGTCAGACTTTCATTGAGATGCTCTGTCCCTCTGGTTGCTCTGCACCACAGCTATATAATTGGCTGTATTGTGAAACATACCACACCAGTCCCTAGGGGCTTGAATTATTTCTCCCAAGACTGTAGTTCACTGGGTAATTCTGCTGATCTGGACTGGTATTGATTGATCTTGGCTGGGTTTACTTATATATCTGTGGGGATGAGTTAGGTGGAGACTCACTGGTCTAGCCTAGCCTTGCCTGGAATGACTCAGCTTTATTCCATGTGCCTTTCTTACCATTCCAGCAGACTAGCTGAGCTCATTCTCATTGTGGTGTCAGGGATTGAAGAGAAGAAACAGAAACATGTAAACAAACATTTTTCCAAGTCTCCGCTTATATCAAGTTTGCTAAAATTCTGTTAGTCAAAGAGTGACACTTGGGTGATCTCAGAGTGGCAGGGTACTACGAAGTTACAGGGCAAGGGTATATCAAATAGAGGCCATTGGATATGGTCATCTAATGCCACGGTCAAATGCAAATCTGAGAAATGATGTCAAGACAGCTGTATCAGATCGCTGACAGCAGGGTGGAGGGAGGATAGTAACATCACAATTCCTCAGAGCCTACCCCTCCGAGATACTCAGAGTGGGGTTAGGTGCTCATAGTTTTAGAAGCTCCTTAGGTAATACAGATGATGAGCCAGGGTTGAAAACCCTCCAGTCTGGACCCCTTTTCTGTTTAACAATATCACTTAAATGATTACAATGGTAAATTTCACAAGGGATATAAAAAGAATTTTAAGCTGGAGATGTTGGTGCTTCTTCTCATTGAGCTTCCACTCTCAGGCAAATAAGACTGGTGTGTGATTAGCTACATGGCAGCATCCAATCCTGCTGCTGCCATGATTTTTCCCTGGCCTAAAATCTGTCCTGGCCCTTGGATTCCTGCTATTAGATCATTTTCTTAAACTGTATCTGATATATTTTATTCTGTGTATGCCACACCCCCAGTCAGGGGGCAGCTGGAGGGAAGGTCCTGAGCCCAGGATAGTGCAAATTTAGCCTGACTTAGAAGGGGCTATAAATAGATGATTTCTTCCCAGAAGACCAAGGATGGCTGGATGGTCAATGGGGTTACTGTTGTAAGGCAGTTGACATGTTAAAAACAAAACACATTTCCTTCAAATATATTTATATTATCTCAATCAAGAGATAGTGAATATACAGCTTAAATTTTGTTGAAGTTCAGATAAGTTTTTAAATTCTAAAGTTGGGAATGTATTAGCCTGCTCAGGCTGCCATAACAATATACCCCAGACTGGGTTAAATGACAGACATTTATTTTCCCACAGTTCTGGAGGCTGAAAGTCCTTGGCTAGCAGGGTTGGTTTCTGATAAAGGCCTTCTTTCTAGTTTGCAGATGGCTGTCTTCTTGCTGTGTCCTCACATGGTCCCTTCTGTGTATGTGTGTGAGCACGCATCCGTGCCTCTTCTTATAAGGATATCAGACCCATCAGATCAGGACCCCAGGCTTACGACCTCATTTACCCTTATTTACGTGACTAATGGTTCCATCGCCAAATACAGTCACATGAGGAGTTTAGGCTTCAACATATAAATTTTGGATAAACACAATTCAGTTTATAACAGGAACCATTGTGTTAGACTGTTGCTGAAGATGATAAAATGCCTTCACTCCTTAATGCTGCCATTTGAGATCTCTTTCCAGACATGATAGGGCCTCAGAAGCTTCCCTTAGTCCTTTAGAGTGGTGCTTCTCAAACAGTTTTGGACTGCAGCCGTCCACAAAGATACCTTGAGCTCCCTACTTCATGTGGTCCATCTAGATTATATAAAGCAATGGGACCCCCAAGTATGTGGATTGTATACTTACTTTAAAATAAAATGATAAGCTTATGTATAGATTTTACATCCTAGAGTATTGCAGTATGAACTTAAATAATCTTATTCTCACCTTGATCCTATGTTGCAAATTAAAAAAAAAAACAAGCAAAATTTCTTCACATCACTAATGAATATACTGCTGTACATATATTTTACATCTTTATCCAAAAAGACACAAGTGATATCTGAATTGCAGTGCCTTCATGGTCTCAGTATGACTATCAGAATATTTTAGTCTCCTTGTGTGTATGCTTCACTGCAGTTAAGAGGACAGATGTTAATGACATAGAGGTTAACAATGAGGGATCTCAGCATAGTACCCTCCAGTTCCATCCACGTTGAAGCAAATGGTGGGTATTTGTCATTTCTAATGGCTGAGTAATGTTCCATTGTATTATGCTGAGTGAAGTAAGTCAATCGGAGAAGGACAAACAGTGTATGTTCTCATTCATTTGGGGAATATGAATAATAGTGAAAGGGAATAGAAGGGAAGGGAGAAGAAATGTGTGGGAAATATCAGAAAGGGAGACAAAACATAAAGACTTCTAACTCTGGGAAATGAACTAGGGGTGGTGGAAGGGGAGGAGGGCGGGGGGTGGGGGTGAATGGGTGATGGGCACTGAGGGGACACTTGACGGGATGAGCACTGGGTGTTATTCTGTATGTTGGTAAATCGAACACCAATAAAAATTAATTTATTAAAAAAATAAAAAAATAAATAGCATTCTATTTACTATCTACTTACTATTTACTAAGTCCTGCTACATGCCAGATACTATGCTAGGCACTAGACAACTGTGAAGAAACACATTTCATCTATATTTCTCTAAGCTCAGTCTGGTGTGGAAGATGTACAATAAAAGAAGTAATTACAATAAAAAAAAACAATGAGGGATCTAAAGCAAAAGTCTGTAAACTGTGGCCCATAAGCCAAACTGTGTATGCTGCCCATTTTCATAAAGTTTTATTGGAACTTTATCTATTTGTTGAGGTAATATCTATTTGTATCTATTTGTTGAGGTAATATCCATGGCTGCTTTCAGGTTGCATAGCTCAGTTGAGTAGAAAGGGTCTACAAAGCCTAAAATATTTACCATCTCGCCCTTTACAGAAAAAAGTTTGCTGACCCTCAATCAAAAGTAAAGATCCTTAAGTTCAAATTCCTAACTCGGCAGTTTCTAGCTATGTGACCTCGGGCAGGTTAGCTAGCCCCTCTGTGCTAGCTAGCTCCTTAGTTTCCTGATTGTAAAATGAGGACAGTAATATCACCTGCCTCAAAGGAGTGTTAAAAGCAATAAATGAGCATATAAACATCTCAGCATAGGGTCTGGATTAAAAGTAAACACACTATGGTAGTTAACCGAACAATCCACAACAAACTAAATTTGTAATGAAGATACTAAACTAAGAGCAACTGATAATTAAAAAGTAAAAGTGACAGTAATTAAAATCTTGACTAACTCAAATCTGTACTGGTGAAGCTCCTCCCTAAATATTCTTCCTAAAAATTTATAAGAATTCTATTTCTTTGTGGGGCATGCCCAGTGGGAGCTTTTGAGCATTGGCAGCCTTGCTGGGCACTAAGCCACGTTAGGAGAGTATAGAATAAGACCTTATTAAGCTCTGGTGATATACTAGGCTAAGTTTATTAATAACACATTGAATAGGGATCCCTGGGTGGCACAGCGGTTTGGCGCCTGCCTTTGGCCCAGGGCGCGATCCTGGAGACCCGGGATCGAATCCCACGTCGGGCTCCCGGTGCATGGAGCCTGCTTCTCCCTCTGCCTGTGTCTCTGCCTCTCTCTCTCTCATTCTATGTGACTATCATAAATAAATAAAAATTTTAAAAAAAAAGATTGATAAAATAACACATTGAATAACCCTTAGTAATTCACTTAGTAATTTATTGGTAAATAGTCTAGCTATTCATAAAAGTAGGAGTCAGTGTAATTAAATTGTGTTTGTGGTCCTGTTCATAGCCTACCAGATCATCCTTTGCAACAGTCTCACCTTGACTCTTTCCTGACTGGATGGGCAGCCATCTGGTTCCTAGAGTAAATGAAACCAAGCCATGGATCCCATCCCTGATAATACTGCCAATTTGACTTCCTCCTATGGCCACAGGATGTACCTTTCACCATGCTGGTAACTGACTCCTAAAAAAGATGGAGCGGTAGTATGATGTGTGGTTGGGTAAGAATAAATACTTTAGCCCTACTGGATATACATCCCAGTGATGAGTGGTAGGTGGGTTGCATCATATTCTGTTAAAAGAAGTTGATAATCTAAGAGAGAAATCTGGGGGCGCCTGGGTGGCTCAGTGGTTGAGCATCTGCCTTTGGCTCAGGTCATGGTCCTGGGGTCCTGGGATGGAGTTCTGAATCAGGCTCCCTGTGGGGAGCCTGCCTATGTCTGTGCCTCTGTCTGTGTCTCTATTTATAAATAAATAAAAATCTTTTTTAAAAAATAAGAGAAAAGTATAGTGGAGGTTGCTCTCTAGTCTATCTGGGGGGTTATGTGAGGTTGTTGGCAGTTCTTTCCAGGAGAGGTTAGTTTTGCAATTGTATAGGTAACACCAAGAATAGCAGTCGTAAAGAATAAACTGGATATTTAATTAAGAGTAGGAAGAAATGTGAATAGAAAGTATCTTGTCTAATCTGTTGATTGGATCCTTATTGCTGTCAGAAATCTCTTCAGAAAATTTCAAAATGAAGTAGGGATAATGATGAACCTGTGAGCAGGACTGGAAAAGAGCCATTAAGAATGGTGACCGAGAGGTGTGGTAAGATCCATTCACCACAGTAACCTCCAATTGTAGATTCTCTTTCATATAGTCAATAATTTTAAGAAAATTCCTGTGGATAGTTCTTGACATAATGCTCCACACTGACTGTCTGGTCCTTTCTTCTGATGCTTAGTTGGCAAACTCTGGTCTGTGAGAATTTCATCAATGCCTCTTCCCTTACTTCTTCCCTCCTGTGTCTCTATTTCTTCAAGATCTGCCACTGCCTGGAGGTCTCCCTCCTCTGTTCTCCACCTTTCTCCATTGATCTGATCATTTTTCATTTTTGTTCTTGAAGATTCCTTGCAGACCCAGCCTAACTTGGATCAAGTGCATTTGAGCTCTCCTACCCATCCTTTTTCCTGAGTCAGACATTACTACATAGTGTATGATGGAAAAGAAAGAAGAATGTAAAGGAATGTTTATGTTAATTTATAGTTCTTACTTAGTTTTTTAAATTACATGTTTCCCAATTGTAGAAAAAATACTTGTCCATTTTAGGAAATTTGGCAAAATAACACTAAAATAAAGGAAAAGATAATCACCCATAATCCTATCACCCAGGGCAAACACTTAATACTTTGCTGTGTGTCTTTTCTATCTTCATCTGTAGTTTATAGAGTCTTCGACATGTATTAGATACTACACTAAACATTTTATGCACTTTATTTCATTTAATCTTCATGACAACTCTGTGAAGTATAACATATCATTCTCATGTTAAAGATGAAGAAATAGGGCCCAGAGGATGAAATTACTTGACCAAGTAAATAAGGGAGGTAACAAGCAGACAGGAGCCCATGATATTAATGCTATGCTATTCTGGTTACCATTCTGCTCTGTTGATAGTAGATTTCATTATATAAATTGAATTTGTTGGGGCACCTTGGTGGCTCAGAAGGTTAAGTGTCTGACTCTTGATTTAGGCTTAGATCATGATCTCCAGGCGGTGAGATCAAGTCTGTTCCCCGCCCCCCCAAATCAGGCTCTGCCACTGAGCATGGAGCCCACTTAAGATTCTCTCTCTCCTTCTCCCTCTGCCCCTCCCCTCCCTGCATGTGCTCTCTTTCTAAAAAGAAAAAAAAATAAATTTATTAGTGATCGAAGGATCAACTTTTAAAAACCTGATGAATTATTGTCTTTGAAAAAGTAATTAAATGTGTATTAATGATGGTTCAAAATACATACATTTTAATTTCTTATCAGAGTACTATTTTGCCTTCTATAAAACAGGGTGGGGAATATTACCCCTGCAAAATGCTGTAAGCTGAACTCCATTCTTGTCATTTTTCTCATTTCTCACTCTTCTGAATGAACTAACGAATTTATCATGTGAGGAAAAGGAGAAAAAGAAATTCATCTCATTAACATGCCAAGGATTCACATTCAGCTTCTCCACTCACCCCTTTTGCCACCCGGCAAAGTGACCAGCACCGTGAATACCAGATTCATCACTTTCTCTCTCATTTCACTCTTCTAATATTTCTCCAGTGGTATTAATCATGAAATTGGCAGAAGTTGAAGTTCTCACCAACCTAGCAACATCTGATAGAATTATGATTTCTCTAATTAAAGGGGGTGAATTCAAGGTATATAAAATTTTGCTGTTCTGTGATATTTTATCAGTAGACAGTGTGCATTTTTCTTCTGGTGATTTATGTCCTCTGAAATAATACTCTACCAGAGTATAATTAGAAGTTCTTGGGACGCCTGGGTGGCTCAGCGGTTGAGCGTCTGCCTTCAGCTCAGGGCATGACCCCAGGATTTGGGATTGAGTGCCACATAGGGCTCCTTACAGGGAGCCTGCTTCTCCCTCTGCCTATGTCTCTGCCTCTCTCTCTCTCATAAATAAATAAATAAAATCTTAAAAAAGTAGTTCTACCTTTCCATCTAAAAATCTTTGTATGGAAAATGTTATCTGAAATCATTATACATGTGCAAATTTATAATCTGCTTTTCCTCATAATCATTGAGAGACATATTTTAAAGGGCTGCACTGTCTTGGTTCTTTAGATGTATTTATATTGTGTGTGAGCATGTCAACTGTATCTCTTTTATAAATGAGTTTCAGGGGGCACTGCTGCAGAATTCCTCAAAACTACTGCCATTTAATTCCTGGGTTTCCTATAAAATGTCAGCACCACTGGTTATTACTAAGCAGGAGAAATAAGCATCCTAAAGGGTATTTTTGCACTACTTGATTTCAAGGGCTGAATAACAAGATTAATTTAGAACAATAAGACATTATGCTGTAACATATATGAGATATAAAGTAAGATGACTCATTTCAGCTTCTTCCTTCTATGGATGAGAAAACTGAGTTTATGGCTTGTCCAAGGTCAACAGCTAAAAGGGAAGTCTCCTGCCTGGGTACAACCAAAGCTTCTATAATCACTTAGGGTAGGAGTTATTTATTTATTCACCATTCCCCAAAGGTCTTGGACTTAGAAAAGCCTGGAAAAGTGAACACGTCCCTATATCCATAGTATCTAAAATTGAGTTGCCTCCACTCTCCCACAACTTCTGCAACTAAGGATATGCAAGATGATTCAATGAGCAAAATTTTGAACTACTTTTAGACTTACAGAAAAATTGTAAGAATAGTACAGAGAGTTTCTATATATACCTGCTCTGGTATACCCCACTATTAACATTTTATATACTGCAATATAATTATTGTAACCAGGAAGTTAATGTTGGTATAGTACCATGAACTAAAGACTCCATTTGGACTTTACTTGGAAATTTCCAACTCACATCCTTTTGCTGTTGCTGTTGTTGCCAAGATCCAATTCAGGATCCCATATTGCATTTAGCTGTCATTTTTCTCTTATCTCCTATAGCCTGCAACAGTTCCTCAGTTTTTCCTTGCCTTCTGTCACCTTGACAGCCCAGAGAATACTGGTTAATGTATTTTACTCCATGTCACTCAATTCAGGCCTGTCTGGAATCTTGTCATTGGACTGAAGTCATGTGTCCCCATCAAGAACACCACAGAGGGATCCCTGTGTGGCGCAGCGGTTTAGCGCCTGCCTTTGGCCCAGGGCGCGATCCTGGAGACCCGGGATCGAGTCCCACGTCGGGCTCCCGGTGCATGGAGCCTGCTTCTCCCTCTGCCTGTGTCTCTGCCTCTCTCTCTCTCTCTGTGTGACTATCATAAATAAAAAAAAAATTAAAAAAAAAGAAAAAGAAAGAACACAGAAATGGTTCCTCATCCTTCTCAGTGCATCAGATCACAGCATGTGTGATGCCAGTCCATCAATGTCAGTATTATTATTATTGGTGATGTTGGTATTGATCACCTGGTCAAGACTGTTACTACACTTTTACACTATAAAGTTACTCTCCCAGTTGCCAAGGTGGAACAATTTGAGCACCAAAATAGATAACGATAATATTGGATTATAACCCATAAAATAATATCCATGAGTTAATAGTGACATAAATAACTGATAAATTAGACACAATCAATTCTTGTTATTTGCAGTAGTTATGCTCTATAGAGTCAATTGTGTGAACCTCAATTAGCTCATACTGAACCATTGCTCCTAGGGGAAATACAGGTTTAGGTTCCTGTAAGCCTTGGGTCAAAAATCTTTTTTTATCAGTTGATCCATACATAACTTGGTTTTATTTTTATTTCTGTTTAAAGACTCTCTTTATTTGTTTGATTCATTAACATCGAGCTCACAGCCCACAGCACTGTAACTCCTGCCTGAATGAAGCTCATCTAACACACATGTTTTCTCTGCAAGGCACATCGCACCATTCTTGCAGTTAAGAACACTAGACAGCATGTCAGCACTGTGCTTGGGGGACATTTTAAACAGTGAAATTGCCAACAGAAATTGAAAAATGTGGCACTAAATCAATGGAGCAAAGGATACTTGTTTGTAGCACAAGAGCTGACATAAGGAGCCAGAGTGTTGCCTTGTTGGACCTCAGTGGGGAGTATGTGTTTCAGGTGCTTCAGATATTTCACTGCTCTGCACGTGTCCATGAGTGACCAAGAAAGTGCTGTGAATATAAATTTTAGCCCGAAGGTGAATTCTGAAATTCATAATCTGTGAATAATGAGGATGGAGTATATATGGATAGGCAAAGTGACAGTTCTTCTTTGCAGTAGAACTCTAATAAGTCTGAAAAGAATGAAGAACATAGAGAATCGTCTCCCCCTCCCAGGTAACCCCCACAGTACTCATTGTTGCTGATGGACCACCAATGGATGCCAGAAAAGAGGGCAAAACTTTGAAGAACAAAGGGATTATTTTCATAGTTTCAAAGTAGGTCCCCCAAGACATTTGTTGACTACAGGGGGAAATATAGTAAATTTATATTTTTCTCAAATTTAATATTCCATTACTTCTTAATTTTTCTAGTATTATGTAGCATTTGCAGATGTTGACTATGAATACATATAAATAGGTGTATGTTCTCAAATTCTTGATGATAAGGAGATCTCCAATTTTTTTATTGTATTTTCATATCTGGATAATCAGCTAGTATTCAGTCAAAGCTGTTAATTTATGTATAACTGGAGAAGAGTCAAGAAGCTGTTACTTCAAGGGTAGATTTGGGATATGTAAGGATCACTGTCTATGTGAAATCATCCTAGGCAGAGGCAAGCACTGACTCTTCAATGTTCCCACTGTGTCCTGTTTGAATAGACTAGGAATATGTATTTTATACTCTAGATAGATTGTGTGCACACTTGTGTCCTGAACAGGCTGTTTCCTGAATACAGTGGCCACCCCTTCTGCTTTTATGTTTCCAGGGGCAAGCACAGTGTCTCACACATAGTGGGTACTCAGTAAACATTGACTGGAAATGGGATGGCATGGATAGGATGGGATAGGATCCAAGATAAATACCTCATGTCTGCCGGACATCCACCATCCATATTTTATCACAGATGAATTTTTGTTCTTGTCGTATTTTCAATGCTAATGTTTATGTATGTCCTGCCCATGGTGAAAACAAGCATGCCTTTTTTAGTAGTAAAGTGCCTGAAAATGAAGACCTTTGTAAGCACATTTGGTTTGTGGAAAGTTTTTTGTTCGTATCTTAGTTCAGATGTGACCATAGTTATTTTATTCATATACCTACCTGTATCCTAATAATGGAGTACTGTTGTCCCTACAGGCAAAATAGTAATGGCAGTATTAGGGATTTTATGAAACAATGTATCTGAAAAGCTTTTATTCCAAAAAAGTGTCACAGGTTGGTTCTGAACACTTGGATGGTTTCAAGTTGAATCAAATGTATCAGGGTAGCTAAGTAACATAACAGCTCTCCAATCCCAGAGACTTTTTCTTGCACCTTAACAATGCAATTCAGTGTTCCTGATTGGGCAGTTCTCCCTCAGAAAAAGTTTGAAGAACTCAGGCTGCTTCTCTCTTGTAGCTCTATCTACCTCCAGGTCTTCAGAATCCTCTTCCCTCAGCTGGGGTTTTTTTTGGCCCAATCTAAGAGTGGTTTCCTGCCCTCTTCCACATTATCTTGGAAGTGAATCAATCATACTTCCACCCTTAAGTGCAAAGCATGCTGGGAAATATCTAACTATGTGCCAGGAGAAAAAAAGAGCAATTGTTTGGTGAACAACTAGCCAGTCTGCCTCACTGGCTCAGCCTGGCATCTCTCTCTCTCTGTCTTAATTCTCATGTCACTTGTTTTCCTTATTCTTCTTCAGATATTTAACACTTGGTCCATTGTATTCATTCATTCATTATTAAATCTCTTGGTACCATAATGGGCTCCTATAACAAGCCAGTTGATAGAGTTTTTAAAGAAAAATCAGGTTCAGGGCCCACCCTGGAATTTGATCTAGTTCATCTCTATTTAGCTGTCAGTGTATTTGGAAGTCCATGAAAAAATATGAGTGTGACGACCTATATCACAAAAATAAGTACTTTCAGCCACTCTATCTAAATTCTGCCCCAAATATTTATTTGCTGTCCATTCATTTCTTCATATTTTGCCTTTTTGTAGTCTAACTGGAAACAGGCAGATACTTAATATTTAGGGAAAATATAAAGGCAAAGAACTTTAAATTATCTCTCTGAATTTAATTATTCTTGAAAATTTGGAAAAGGTCATTAGTCTTATTAGAGAATTTGTTTTGAGAACCGCTAGTCTCATCTCTGATTATCTGTGGACATAGTATTCCATTTTTGTTAGTGTGTAAGTAGTTTGAATTTAGGGACTGCGTGTAACATAAAATTTTTTTCTACCCCCTAAACTCTTATCTTTATACACTTAACTGATCAAATCATCTTTTTTAAAAAAAAGATTTTATTTATGTATATATATAAATAGAGTGTGCACAAGAGCACACAGCAAAAATGAGGGAAGGGACAGAGGGGCCAGGGAGAGACAGGGAAAGAGAGAGAGAGAATCCCAAGTTTGGCAGAGTCTGATGTGGGGCTTGATCCCATGACCCTGAGATCATGGGATCAACTAAGCCAACCAGGTGCCCAAATCAAATCATCTTTAAAAAAAAAAAGATCACTTGTGTAATTTTTAAATGTACTTATTATAGAAAAGGTAAAAAATATAGATAAGCAAAAAGACAAAAATTAGAAATATTTGTTATCTTCCCATTGATAAATCCTACTAAGATAACCGGTTTATTTCCATTCTTTTCCTGTGTGTGTGTGTGTGTGTGTGTGTGTGTTTAAGTATGACTACAATGTACATAACCTTGTACAACAATGGGATCATTCTAAGCATAGGGTTATAACTTCAAAAAATTCATGTATTAACATATCCATCCTTACGTTGGACATCTTTTTAGTAGGATTTCATTTTGAATATATTGAGTAAATGAATCAATTAAAAAACACACCTACAAGAAAATGATGTCTGTCTATAAAATAGGACAACAGAGGGGAGGTAATACAGAACTGAGAATGGCTGAGGGCATTTTGGCTCTGAAACAGACATGGTAGTTAATGCTTAGACCCAGGTTTAAATTCAAACAACACAACAATCATAATGTAGATGATTTTCTGTGAACAAAGTAGTTGTAATTGGGTCCATGGCTCAAGCATCTCCTTGTGATCTAGTAAACACAACACCAACATCTATATATCCTAGCTTTATAGTTTATTAACTGCTATTTTTCTGGGCTAAGTTTTCTTATTGTGACATGGGCATGATGCTAGTATTTACTCCACGGAGTTGTTGGGAGCATTAAATGAGCCAATATATAGGAAGTGCCTAGTTAACTAGTGAGGCTCAATAACTATTAGCTATCATGAAACTACAAATGAATTTTAAAAATTAGTAGATGGTAGTCTGTCTTCATAAGTAGGCTTTATTTATTTCTTTTAATATTTTATTTATTTATTCATGGGAGACAGAGAGAGAGGCAGAGGCAGAGACACAGACAGAGGGAGAAGCAGGCTCCACGCAGGGAGCCCGATGTGGGACTCAATCCCGGGTCTCCAGGATCACGCCCTGGGCTGAAGGCAGGCACTAAACCACGAAGCCACCCAGGCTACCCCATAAGTAGGCTTTAAATCAGTGATCCTCAGCTGGGAATGATTTTCCCCACCTCATTTCTCAGGGGACATTTGGCAATGTCTGGAGACATTTCTGGTTGTCCCACCTGATGTAGGTGGTAGTGGAGGGGATGCTGCTGGCATCTACTGGACAGAGGCCAGGGGTGCTGCTCCACATCCTACAGTGTACAGGACAGCCCCCATAACCAAGAATTATCCTGCCTCATACATCAGCAATGCTGAGGTTAAGAAACCTGCTTTACTATGCTGTGCTATCATAGATGGAGGGGGCATTTGCCAACAAAATCACACAATCAGGAAGTAATCTCTGATCAATTAACATGTCTGGAAAAGAGGTTAGTAGCACCCAATTCACCTGATGTTTGTGGAGATCAAATGAAAGACTGTATCTAACTCTTCTGTAAACTAATGTGCTATGCAACCAGGTTAGTTCTAAATCATTTTCCTCAACTTTGAAAAAATTATTTTCATTATTTTCCTACTGAAGTGTCTTATTAGACATTTCTTTTACCTAATTACTGCCTCCCACCATACATTTTAGTACTACAGCTATGCTGTGTATCTGTGAAGTCTGATCAGGTTGAGGGGTTGAGGGCCACATGCCACTGTGACAATCCAAGATTTTTTTTGCTCCCTGAGGACCAATTTTACTTGTCTGGAGCAATATCTCTACCATTGAGAATGCATATTCTCAATAAAAGGGGAATTCTGAAAATAATTTTTTTTCATGATGTTTTAATTACTTATTAAATTAAAAGCTTAATATCAATTGTTGTACACTTGGCATCATATGGAGACAGCAACAGGAAACTCAAAAATACTGCCATTGATTTAAAATGCCTATAGTCTAGATAAAGCTAACAGGCCTGTAGCATTTTAAACGGACAGCAATGCTCATACAAATGAATGGAGATTTAGTAAAATCTGAAAATGCAAAAATAAAATCTGGTAGAGAACAAAGATAGGAGAAATTGAAGAGATGAGAGCTTTCTAGAGAAGCCGCTAATCTGAATTTAAGCTTATCATAAAAAGAAACCATAAAAAGAAGGTTTAAGAGGCAATAGGATGGAAGGAAAATTGTACTGGCTTAGGAATCTGAAGAGGAAATCATACTCCCTTTTCTTTTTGTAGGTGACAGTTACTACAATAACTAGGTAGCTGCTTTTTCTGATTTGTTTGCGAAGGAAAGATTAGGCACAACTAAATCCACAAGGCGAGGGCATGTCTCCTGTTGGGGAGTCCCCGAAGCTTAAAGCCTGCAGGGCAGCTGTCTGTTCATCCAGCTGTAGATCTGGAAGGAATAGGAATCTTCATGCAGCCTGGCTTTTCCTGTTTCTATCTCTTCCTGCTATCCCTTGCTGCCCTGCCTCCCATTTGTCAGTTCGAGACAGAGGGAACCCATCTGGAATGTCAGCCTTACCTCTATGGTGACATCTACCCAGACCCTCCTGTCTTTCAGTTTGGTGTCCCAATCTCCCAGCGGTCCCTGTGGGTTCCCACTTCCACACTCTTGCTTGTAAGATATCTTATCTAGACCGTCTTCTCAGAGCATCATTTTCTACCTTCATATTCTTCCTTTTTATTCCTGCTTCCTGTCACTGACACTGGGAGGTAGGTGTGAGCCTCACCTTACAGGTGCATGACCCTCCTCCAGGCACCCAGCTGGTGTGTGTGTCCAGGCTCCAGATCTTCTGCCTCAGAGTCAATGGGCTGTCTACTCTTGCTGCCTGGGCCTCTCTGGCAACTTGACTGACATGTTGTAGATCTTCGGTGGACATTTTTTCTTCCAGTGAACCTACAGATGGATACGTTTTACTGTGAAGATGGATGAATGATGGCAAATAGAACTGCCACAGTTATCTGTAGTATGAGTTGTGTATTTTGTTTCCTGCTCATTTTCTGGCATCTGTCAGCAACTGGAAATAAAATTTTGAATCTCTGCTGCCCTGTCTGCAAATGTGTTGATATTGTGCAAGATGAGAGCTGAATGTTGAATCCACAGTATGATTACCATGCATGTTGGTTCTATGTAGTTCACTGTGAATTTCTAGGTACATACTATAGGTAAATGACCCTGTATAAATAGAGGTCAAGGTGTTCACAGGCGGGGCTGGATGTTGTTATGCTGCTTAAAGGTGGAATGTGGTGCACCTATTTTTGTATTCATGGGCCTAGACTGACCATGGAACATAGTTGGTGCTTAATACATGTTTCTAAAGCAAAAGAGCTATTGTTTCCCTCCTCTATATGGGGTGTCTGCCAAGTCCATAACAATTCTCCCTTCTCTGGGAACTCAGAATTGGCATTGGCTGTTTTTTCCCTGAATTCCTGCACCCACCCACCCACCCACAGCCATAGTTCATTGACCAGGGTCAAACACCTGACCAAAGCTGGCTAAATTCCCATCCTTGAGATTTAGAATTGAGACACTGGAAGACTGAGACTCAGTCTCTGTGGCTAAACCCAGAGCATGTAAGTTCAGGGGCTGCTACAGAGCCATCCTATAGATTAAAGGTTGGAGAAATCTAGACTTCCAAGCGCAGACTGAGGCCATTGTATAGAGAAGAGCAATGGAATATGGAGAGAAATTCTAGAGAGATTCAGCCCACCTCTAATCTTGGTTACATTCCCCATTTGGTTTCTTGAGACACCCTTGTGCTATTCTCTAAATCTCTTTTTGGGTTAAAGTTGGTGCAGGTCAGTTTCAATTTTTGGTGACTAAAAAAATATTCCCCCACTATATCAAAATTTCAGATTTCTCATTTCAGTGAAGGAAATCCTACTATGTGGAAAAATTAGATCAGGAAGAGAGACCAAATTTAGTTGAAAGCCTATCAACTGACTCCCCCCCCCCAAAAAAAAAGACAAAAAAACCTACCTATAAACCCAAACCATCACAAATTATATTCAAAAGGGGTTTGAGGGGCTCGGTAGAATAATGTGCAGGGGGCATTGTGTGTTGTTAGTTTTTTGAAGGAGTAGGGGATTTTTCCTTCAAGGTGAAGTATGAGCACAAATAGAGAAAAAGAGTACATGCCTAAAATCATAGACAAGAGTCAATGATAAAAACAAAGGATCAAATAGTTAAAATAAAATACACAGGGAACCAGAGTCATGGTTCTGTGCTTCCTCAACTTCAACCATCCTATCCAGCCATCCAACCCATTACCAAATCTGCCTGTTTTCCCACCTGACAATCTCTTCAGCCTGTCTCTGTCCACTCTGAGTGGCCCTTAATTCTCATGAGGACCCCTGCAATGACCTCTGTAAGTGGACTCCTGCAAGCCACCAGTGTTTCTCCACACTGTGACCAGAGTGGTCGTCTAACAATGCCCAATGTGTCACCTCTTCCAGGTAAGACTTGCAGAGGCTTTCTTTTGCTCTGGCCCATAAAGCTGTGTAAGGCCCAGCCACTGTCCAGCTTTCAGCCTCATCTGCTCCCACTCCTCTCCCTGCCCATGCTTCTGTGTGGCCTTCTTTTCATTTCCTCGCCCCACCAAGCTTCCTCCACTATGGGGCCTTTGCACATCTTGTTTCCTCTACTGGACCCTTCTTTTCTGCCACTCTGCCCAGTTCTCCTTGGCTTCTCTGACTGGACCAGTTAATTCTAGCAGAGCACTGCACACCCATTCTTTCTACCTCATATCCTAGGTATACAGTTTTCCTTTCCCTTTTCTCCTTGTTCACTTGTCTTTCTACTCTGTGGGGCTGCAAGCTCCATGGGCGCAGGAAATCTCTGCTTCAGACTGTTGTTTTAGTCCCAGCCCCTAAGAGGTTGATCAACAAATATTTAATGAATGAATAAATATGTGAGAAGATAAAGGAAAGAAAAAATCAAGCAAACCCACCACCTCCCCCAAAAAAAGTAGCCTCCAATTTTCTCAATACTATTTTTCAAAGATTGGTTTTATAGCTCAGTTCATAACTCATGGTTTCTCTTAAATACCAGGCTCATAATTAACAACATTATTAATAATGCTAAAATCATTTTATAAGTAGGGGTGTAAGGTTGTCAGTAGGTAAAATATAATTAATGTTAATAGGATTCCTAGGCCAGCCTGCAAAGTCCCCTTTAACCCATAGTGTCTCTAAAACAATAGTTTTAAGTCCTGACATCTCCTAAGCATCTTGTGTCTTGAGGGGATACAGGCAGTATGAAGGAGAGAGGACTCTAATTACCAGTGGAGCAAAGATGCTCTGAGAGATACGTTGTAAAGTCAGTCATTCTGATGGTGAGCATGGGACTGGGCAGATGGGAATGGAGAGCAGCCTTGGGGACCATTCAAGGGAATAATTGCTAGGACTGGCTAGGGTAGGTCCCTTTTCATTTCCCTTTGCATATGTCTCTTTGAAAGTGTGTGCATTTAAGCAGAAGACACAATTACCCTGCTAGACAAAGACCTTTCTAGAACATAGAAGTAGTCATACTTTGGTGGAGTGCCTGACTGGCTTAGTCAGTGGAGCGTGCCACTCTTGTGAGTTCAAGCCCCATGTTGAGTGTGGAGCCTACTTTAAAAACAATAAAAAAATAAAAAGAGAGAGAGAGAGAAGTAGAAGTAGAAGAAGAAGTGGTTTACTTTGGGCTAGAATTTCTGCATGAGCATTCTATCCTGAGGGGAAGAAAAGGAAAGGAGTTTAGTCTAAAGGCAGAAAGATTGTTACAGAAGCCCTCAGAGAGCAGGAGAGTGAAGTCGATTTGTGGAAGTGATGCTAGATATTGATGACTGAAGAGGAAAGTCGATGGTGCTCAGGGAATGAGAAGACAGGAAGGGAGGAAAAAAGGAAACACAGATTCCTTGCCTGAGAATATGGGACATGAACATTCTGCTATTTCAAGGACCAGGTTTTCTGACTAATATTCTCAGAGCTCATCATTCCATAGAAGGGCCAGCTACTTCAGCTAAAACTTTCTAGGGAATATGAGTTTTCTTTTAGAAAGAATAATCTGGCTGTAATGTTAAAAAAAATCTAAAATCCAGAAAATACCAAATTATCTAAACAACTACATGGCATGAGTTTTCATGAAATGAGATAGAGTACTCTGCAAAAGCTTTTTTGTTAAAATCCCAACAAAGAGGATTGCCTGAAATTAAACCCAGTGTTCTTTCCAAAGAGTTTTGCAAATACCATCTCTGCAGTAGAAAAACACAGGAATTCTGATGAGAACAAATTTACCAGGATTTATAACCCCTTCTCTTTCATTTGGGAGATGGCCTCTTATTTGTGGTTGTTGGATGGAACCAGTGAACCAAATACTTGAAACCAATTTGCTAGTTTGAGAAGAGGTTATTGATTCTCCCAGCGGGTGTATACTTGGAAAATTACATTGTTTAACTCTACATGTGGATGATTCTTGCCTCATATTCCTTTAAGTTGGTCCAACTGAGTGAGGCACATGGGTTCATGCTTTATTGAAGTCTTCAGAGGAGCTGAAAAATGTATAACAAATATGAATGTTGCCTTGAGTTAAAAAGATTGCATGTGTTTCTCAGAAAATGTCTGGTTAGGTGAGGGATTTTTTTTTTTTGCAAGCATGCGAATTATTTGGGGGGCAAATGTTGAGAGAGAAATTTCCTGTGTGTTTTGTCCAGTACCAAGAAGACAGTGGAGGTGTGTGGTCAGCAACCAATTTAAATAAATATATTTCTGTATCTTGTTTAAAATAATCACTGTGTCAGCTCTTGGTGATTTATTGTTTTCAGAACTGCAAAGCCCAATCAATGAATTATGTGTATGATATTAGCATTTATTGAGCAATGATCTAAATTTGTATTCTTGAAATAAATGGAAGCTTCCTCCATCGCTGATGGAAAGGAGGCATGGAGAGGAGGGTATGGTATTGAGCACACATATACTCTCTGAATGATTCTGTGCATTTGTGTTATTTTCACTAAATAATAAAAGTTTAATTGAATAATTGATATTCAACTCTTCGGGTAAAAGTGAACAAAGACTCAATGCATTTCAGGTCAATATTTCTTCTGGGTATTGTTTATGAGTAAGGTGGTGAAGCCACATGCTGCTGAATATTCCCTTTAAAGCATAGAAATGTCGGTTCCATCCCACTCCAAACCTTCCCCTTACACTTTTTTCTGAGACACAGTATTGGCCTAAGGAAGGTTCATTTTAACAGGTCTGTCATTTTGAACCAATTTGAGCAGCCTTTGTAGCAGGAAGGAATAACCTATTGTTCCCAATCACCATTAATAAGAAGACCATTGTGACCAAGTTTGCTGATAAATCTATAGACACAGGGGAGGATTCTAATTTGTGACAAGGAAAATTTCTACTTAATGGGAAGAGATATCTCTGACCCTTACCTGTATGGGTTTATGGAGGGAGATAGGCCCTATGGGTGTTTATTCACTTGAAACCAGGAGCCTTGGGACTCCTGGGTGGCTCAGCAGTTGAGCATCTACCTTTGGCTCAGGACGTGATCCTGGGTTCAAATCCCACATTATGCTCCCTGCGAGGAGCCTGCTTCTCTCTCTGTCTCTGCGTCTCTCCATGTGTCTTTCGTGAATACATTCTTTTTTTTAAAATTTTATTTATTTATAGAGACACACACAGAGAGAGAGGCAGAGACACAGGCAGAGGAAGAAGTGGGCTCCATGCAGGGAGCCTGACATGGGACTCGATCCCGGGTCTCCAGGATCACGCCCCGGGCTGCAGGCAGCACTAAACCGCTGCGACTAGGGCTGCCCTGTCTCTCGTGAATAAATAAAATCTTAAAAAAAAGGAGCCTTTCTAATATAGAATTATGTTCTAGAAACGAAAATCCCAAGGTCCTCATTTGGGATGGGAAGTTGGTGGAGAAAAGAATCAAATTATATTTTCCTCAAATATCTGGATTTTTACTTCAAGATTTTTTAAACTGACAAGTAATTTCTCTTTCAGGCCCCATGGTTGATATAGAAGACTGTCATATGAACCAGAGAGAGAAATAAACTGAAGAAAGGATCTACATGGAAGGCATGCCACAGGGATGCAAATGGAAATTTTCAGCAAGTGGGGCAAGAGATGAGGCACACGTGGCCAGGTAGCAGTCTGGGAAATACTGACTCCCCTGTGGTGATTATTGGCACAGGAAATTCATGAAGCACAGGGCCCCAAATGCAGGGTCTCGTGTTATAACTGTTCACAGAATATCCATCAGGCACACCGGCCATTCAATTAACATCAGCAAATCGTTATATTTCTAAACTGTTGTACACTTTGGTGATTAGCAGCTTGGGGTTTCTTCTGCTACGTTTCTTGAGAAAACCTCCGGAGAGTCAGCGGTTAGCTAAGACCAAGGCAACTCTCGAGGTGTGAGATTCATCTTCTTTTGGAATTAGGGTCACCTTGGGATTCAACCTCTAGTTGAGAACAGGTCACGTGGAAGCAAAATTCTTCTGAGACATAAGAACTGAAAGGAGGGTGTGGAGTAGAGCCTTTGCCTCTTTGCTCAAGAGAGGAACCAAATTTACAGGCAGTGGTGAGGACACTGGCAGAATGATAGCTTTACAGTATTAACTGATTTTCTCTCTCTGGCAGTTGCTGTTGCCTCTGCCTCCTCCCCTTTCTCCCCCATCCAAGCCTCATTTTTAGGCATCATTTATTATATCAGGGAATAAAGGAGTTTTACCAAAAAAAATAGAGGTGAAAATGGGCTTTTAATTTTCAAGACCCTAAAGGGACTTGGCATAGTAATTATATAGTGAGTTGGAGCAGAGCTTCTAGCCTCTAGTAGAACGTGAAGTTTTGCAGGTAAACAGGCAGGGAGGCAGGGAAAGGTCTAGATTCAGGGGCGGTGATGGGGCAGGAGCTCTCAGCTGTTGGAGAGGAGGTGAGGAGGAGGGAAAGAAAATGGCAGGGTAGAGGAGAAGCAGAGAAGGCCCTTGGGATCTGGTGGCCTCTCTCCTCCTCTGGAAAGAGGCTGTGTGTCCAGCAACTTAGCAGAAAGTAGTAGGTGTATCACTCACTTTCCTATAGAACTCAAAGACTGTCAAACCCCAGAACAGACCTGGCTAAGTGGTGTCCAAGGTACAGGCAGTCTGAAGGCTCTCCAGAGGTTGAAGGCGTCAGCCCAGCAGGCAAGGGTTAAAATGAGTCCCCGGTGCTCAGAAGTGCCCCCCGAGTGGTAACAGAGAATCCACAGCCTTCCACTGGCCTCTGAAGTAAGGGCAGTCTTGGGACACTGTGGGCTCTGACTAAGTCCAGACAGTGTCAGAAATGAATTGAATTGCAGGACACCCAGTTGGTATTGGAGAATTGGTTGGGGGCTGTGTGTGGCGGGGGAACCCCACATGTTTAGGGTCAGAAGTATTTTGAGTAAACTCAGTTTAGGCTTCTTGACTTCTTCCCTGTTTTTTCCAAGGCACAATTCAAATTGCATCTGTTCCCAGGCACCTTTCCAGACCTCTCCATCCTTGTGTTCCTTCAGCACTTCACACATTGATTATAGCCCCTTATCAAAGTTAGCTTTGGATCATAGGTTGAGTTAGCGTCAGCTGTGTGTGTGAACCCTTCTGGGGTTCTGTTTTATGTCCTCACAGCACCTACCATGAATGTAGCATCCTAGGCTGGCAGGTATTTTGGTGCCTGGTACATCAGAAAGCTTCAATACATATTTGTCTAACTAAATTTAAATTTCTGAAACACATAATTATAGAAACATGAGACAGATCCTGGAAAGAATGTTTAATTGGCATGGCTTTGATTCTCTCACTGCTTTTCTATTTCACCCCAACGCTTTATTTCAAACATTTTCAAACATATGAAACAGTGGAAGAATCACTCACTGAATACCCATGTAACGACCACCTAGCTTCCATGATAGACTCTATTATATTCATGTGTCTGTGTGTATTTATGACATATTTATTGGTCTATCCATCTACCCAACCATTAGTCCTATATTATTTTTTCCTCACTGCCTTTCCAACACAATCAGTGTTTGAAAGAGCTTTAGCTTTGAATAGGATCTGGGATTAATTCCTGAATTCAGCCCTTATTTGTTGCATGACCTTGGGGGTGCTGCTTAACCTGAGCCTGTTTCTGTCACGAGGGGGGACAGGGCAGCATACTTCATAGCTTGTGGTGAGGAGTAAATGAGAGAATATAGATAAAGGGCCTGGCACATAATGTGTGTTCAATACATGGTAGCAAGAGAATAAGCATTAAGTACAGTATAAATATTTATTTCAGCCATCAGCACTGATTTACAATGATTTGTACCTCCTGCATTTTTACCTCCAGCCCCTGCTTTAGGCCCAGAAAGAAAAGAAATTCATAGGAGACTACGATCTTAGACTCTTGCTTGGATGTAAGCAAGAGGTTCCTGGATCTGAGAGGGCAGAGGTGAGCTGGGCTTTGGTGTAGAAACGGCATTCTGAATTCCCTGGCACAATTAAAAGACCACAGTGCTAAATGTAGAATCAACAGTTATGTACTGACCCTAGACAAGATGGGAGCAGTGGGCTCTTAATACTTATGTAAAATTCAGAAAAATATTTGCTGAAAAGGAGGTGGTTAAGAAGATGGTGTCAGGGCTCTCCCACAGCCACAAAAATGTGTTCCGGTGTCCTTTCTTGCAGTGATTTGGCATATCATATTTTCTGAGGGTAGGCCCTCATTACTACAACCTTCCACTCTAAGGCTACAGACAATCCCCAAATCGGGGAACCAGAATTATGCCCAAATTGTTTTGTTCCTGAAATGGTTCTGCAAAGCTGTGGACAGAGAATGGAGGATGAGGCCACCCCCACCCCCCCATGGCCTTAGACCAGGCAGCATTTGGGAAGGCTGGAAGGTTGGAAAAAGGAAAATCTCATCCTTTGTCTCCTACCAGTGCTTTTGCCATGCCCATCCCACACCCAATCATGGCAATATCCTTCCTACCACCCCTTGGTTCAATCAGGTTGAATACAGAATGCTATGAATATTATGGTTTGAATAGAATTGAGGTCCATCCATAGGAATTGTTTTTTGCAGCACACTTAGAGCTGCACATTTGTGTTCACGTATGTCAGAACAGTTGTCCCTGCATGAGCTGGAAAATGCCTAATGTCCTCCTCCTCCTAATGGTGTATAACCTACATGATGTATCACACCAATCTGTGAAACTCTTTTTAAAAATACAAGTGCAATTCCCTCAATTCTATCCTTAATCCTGAGAGTCTGAGTCAGTGGATGTTGGGATAGCCCACTGGAACCTACATTTTTTAAAAAAGATTTTATTTATTTATTTGAGAGAGAGAGAGAGAGCATGAGCAGGGGGGAGGGGCAGAGGGAGAAGCAGATTCCTTGCTGAGCAGGGAGCCTGACAAGGGACTGGATCCCAGGACCCTGGGATGATGACCTGAGCCGAAGGCAG
Organism: Nyctereutes procyonoides; assembly: GCF_905146905.1. Taxonomy (NCBI): domain Eukaryota; kingdom Metazoa; phylum Chordata; class Mammalia; order Carnivora; family Canidae; genus Nyctereutes; species Nyctereutes procyonoides. The sequence goes on along the minus strand of NW_026575146.1, from coordinate 57,656,950 downwards.
ACACTTAACCAACTGAGCCACCCAGGCGCCCCTGGAAAAAGATTTTAAAAATCTTAACAAATTATTTTGCTTCATGGCCAGAGCTAAGAACTATCTCTATACAATCAAGCTGCATAGCTCTTCTTCATAAAAACAGAGATAAAGCATGCCTTCTTTTGAGATGCAAAATCTTGGTTGACCTTCCCATTTTTGCTTTGTCTTCCACCAGCTGAAGGGCATAAAATGGAAGACTAGCTGAACTGAAAAAATTAGGAATACTTCCAAAGTAGAATGATTGGGCATCAAGTGAAATGAGGACAACCCAGGAGACCTTTTGAGAAGACTCTTAGCTAGTGTTAAGAACTAATAAGGTTATCACAGGATCAGGTAAAGGGTGTAAGAACCCAGGACAGAAGGACCCAGGTAGATTGAGTTACTGGATTTTACTCTACATCCAGACCTCCATTCTAATATCCCAAGCATTTGTTGACCAGGTGCCATGTGGGAGGTAGTGGCCATTGTCCATGCAGAACAGATTTTGTTATTATTCATGGTGGCAGAAGTGGACAGTGTCCCTCACAGTTTCAGTCAGCAAACAATTCAAGGACTATTTGAAGAAAGAATAAAATCCTCATTGTTGTCTGAAAACCTACTGTTGTCATTTGCTGGTTAGATCAAAAAAGTAACATCAAATATTACTTGTTGGAAGAAAATTCTGGAGAAAATAGTGGAAAAAAATTTTTTTAAAGAAATACTACATTCTTGATGCTCTTGATGACACAGACACAAATATCATGTGGAAAATGGGAACAACATGCCAGTTCTGAGTTGAAAGGGACAAGTCAGATATGAAGGAGTTTGGGATATAGTTGACTTGGTGGCTTTTTTTTCCTTTTTATTAATGGCAGATAATAGTGATGCATCTCATGACTGTTAGTGTCTTACATCAGTATAATATGGTATTTGTGTTGGTCTGTACAAAGGACAATCCTGGAAAGAGTTTTCCTTTCAATAGTTTCCTGCAAAGCATATATAAAACCTAAAACTACAGAGGGGGCCCAGGGGTCACAGGTCAATGTGTGTCTAACTTCCATAAAATAAGTTCTCTTTGAAAAAAGAAAGAACCACCACCATATATTTACATAATAATAATGTTTTTGAAGAAAACCAGCTTGGTTTCACTAAGAAGGAAGTATTGCTATTTCAGTGGAATATTTTTTTACATTTTATTTATTTACTTATTTGACAGAGAGAGACAATGAGAGCGAGCATGTGTGTGCATGCAAGCAGGGGAAGTGGCAGAGGGAGAGGGAGCCTGGAGTGAGGCTCTCTCCCAGGACCTTGGGACCATGACTTCAGCTGAAGGCAGACGCTTAACCAACTAAGCCACCAGGTCCCCCTTAGTGGATTTTTTGAGGAACTAGGTAGGCATGTGAACCAGGAACTGATGGATATAGCCAGGCATGCTTTCAAAAAATCTTTCCTATTGGAGGTCACTTGGCTACCCGAGAGTAGAACCCCTCAGGACCTATAGTCCCCAGGTACCTCTCTCATCTACATGCTGCCCTTATAATTTCTGATAGTAGCTCTCCTATAAACTTTACACTGCTCTTTTTCAGACTCACCATCTCTTTCTTCAAAGATAGATCTATTTTTTAATCTGTTTTTGAGGCCTGCCCATCCTCAAGCCTCTGCTCTGGAACACCCTCCAATCTGTCTAAATCCCTTACAACTAGGCAACATAGACCCCAGTTTGTCTAGGAGTCTTTGTTCATGCCTATTTTCCAGGCTTAATCTACACCTGAAAATGCTTTCATTCTAAAAAGCGTCCTGAGTAGAATATGGTGCACGGTCAACCTTCTTACAGCTGAGCTGAATGCACTGCATGAGGGTGGGTGGACTAGGGAAAATTAGAACAAGGCTCTCCGATCCCAAGTGTAGATACTTCACAAATGCAGTCAAATGGGTACATTAGTGACTTGGGAGCACACGTCACACCATTGTCTTGTGTTAAGCTTGTGGCTGATCTCAACCAAGCCTTTTGCACAAAGCCACATCTTCCCTCTGTCTGGTGGTTCTGGGATATTTGTTTCAATTTCATGATGTTAGAATTTGGCCCATTGTCAAGAACTTTGTCATCCAAAATGCTACCTTATCCCTTCCAATTTCCTGTTGTCAGAAGATAGAATCTTGCTTTTCTGTGTCCTTATCCATGTTCTGATTAAAGATACTACATAGGATAGTACGGTGGCACATCACCTCTTTTCAGCTTGACCTCTACTCACATCCCTGGAGTCATCTCACATCACAAACTCTTCCTCCTCTTGCTTGATAAGATCTCTGGAGAGCTCAGCAAATGCCTATTGGAACTTCACATGTCTAATGTAGAGTGTCTTTTCTTAATCTATGAATCTACATCTGGAACAAAAAAAGAAGAAGAAAGGAAAGAAAACACAGTTAAGTCTAATGTGACTTCTCTGTGACTGCACTTCTTTTTGGCCCCCACAGGGCCTTGCAAATGGAATGACTGACATAGAATAGGTCAGTGTTCAATGAATATTTGTTAATCCAATCATGATTCTTTTATTGAAAAACCAGCAGAAGAGCTTGCTCATGGCTCTTGCTGTGGAAAAAAAAAAAAAAGCCTATTTCTTTACACCTGTCAAGGACATCTGCTTAGGGAAGTCCCACACCCAGTTTAGGTCCATGCTGGAGTATGAATCGACTATTTGCTAATCATGTAAATATTATTGTTGAAGCAAAAACATGATTGAAGCTGGAAGTGTGAACCGAATGCAAGACGTGCCAGCTCTTTAATGTAAGCAATTAATTAGGCATCATCTTTACGTCTGGTGATAGGTCCCAGGGTGTTAATCAAATCAAATATCACCAGCTGCTGAGAGAATAGGCTCATTCAGGAGGCGTTCTTTGTACCCAAAGGGAGAGGGAGGTGGTACTGAAATGATTTCCTGAGACTCCAGTAGCTGAGGACCCCTCTAGAGGAATTCTGGGAAACTGCTTTGTAGGCAAATGTGTAACATCAGAAAACACTGTCCTGTCTTGAATCAGTGGAAGTGGTAGAAAGGGCTAGACAGCGTTGGGTTCAACTCCTGGTTCTGCTTCCTTCTAACCTTGGAAAAACCACATGATCTGTCTGAGCCTTAGTTTCTTCAACTTCAAAATGGAGGGGACAACACCTACCTTGTGCAGGGCTTTTATAAGGGTAAGAGACTATGTAGATGGCACTTGGGGCAATGCCCAGCCTGCAAGAAGGATCTCCTGAGGTGATCAGGGTGGGTAGTGATGGTGGTTGTTACCAGTTGAATGGGTTCTGATCCCCACTCTGCTGCCTACATGTCTTTTTTGACCTTGGACATCCCCTTGACTTTCAGAGCTTGCTCTTCTGTCTCTGAAAAGGCAGGAGTGGGCTAGATGGTGTTCCAGGGCTAAATGCCCATCATTCTATGACAGGATAGAATTGGGACAATTCAGTGGTAGGTGGAATGAGACATGGGAAAACCCCCCTGATATGTGGGAGGGTTGCCTCATCAAAAGGGTGGTGCTTTGTGGGACACTCATTCTCCTTCTTCCAACCCTGCCCGCGCCCCCCCCCCCCGCCCCAGAGTAGGCTGGAGGCCATGTACAATGAGCCCTCCTCTCTAGTCCTCACCACACCTGCCTGCTGGAGATCACTCAGCACCCTGACAAGGGTACCTGGAAGGAAAAAGTAAATTTGGGAAGGGAGGGGGAAAAGCCTGTATTGAACTAATAGGAGATTTAAAATATCACTTCTTTTTCTTCATTTTTCTTACTGCCAATTAGTACATGGTTGATGAAGAGGGCTCAAACATACAGTAAGTTAAAACTACCACCATTAGCATGCTATGTATGTCCTTCTAGTCATTTACATATAAAACAAAAATGAGTGAACATTACCACCTTATCTTAGAGTATACTTTTCTGGGTATTTTCCCCCTTCTTCGTCATTGCTGTTTTAACTTTTACTGATTTCTGTTAATAGCAGTACCTTGATTATTTAGCAGAGGCCTCCAAAATAGGATGCTTGCCTCTAGGGCATATAACAAAGCAATCAGGGAACAGGAAGAAAATTTTAGAATTTCTGTTGATATTTTTACTTCTCCTCTTTAAAATTGTATGTTTATTTCATAATATGTAAAAATATGTATGAAGGTAGACTGTCCAGAGCTGGATGGGGGTGCAAGGATACTATTAGAGATTTCAAACTCTAACTTTCTGCCCTTTCTACCAAATGTATAGGCCTTCATTCTCAGGCTGACAGCCTCATGTTTGCTGGTTGGCTACTTATGTCTGTGCTTTTTATCTACAAGAATCACAGGAAAGAATGAAGAATAAAGGACTTCCCTCTTTGCTTTTTATTCAAGAAAGGATATTTTCCTTGTCATTGGTCAAAATAAGGAAAGTTGGCAAATTGAAAACTTTCAGCTTCTCGGCCTCTGGTAAAGGAAGTCAAGGACATATGAATTGGGAATTGTTGGGTGTGTAGATCATCCATAGGTCTTCTACATCCTCACTCCAGGAAAACACACACATGTGCACACACACATGCACACACAGCTTACACAAGCAATTTCAGGAGGTGGAAGGAGACCTGCTCTATTGGGCCAATGAGAATGAATGGATGCTCTGCTCATCCAAATGCCAGGGAGCATAAGAGAAGCAACAGGAAAAGGACATAGAAAAGAAGACAAGGTGAACATCTATGAATAGGAGTGACAGATAAGGACAGCAGAGTGGCTCTGAGGTTATAAACAGCAGGATATTACAATAATAGTGAAAAATAAATATAATGGCAAGGAGAAGTAAAAAGGAAAAAGCAATACCACCATGGGAAACAGGTAAAGAGTCCTTTGGGTATCTGAAGATTAAGTGAGTGCACCCCCTTCCAAGGACCAGGAGTCAGCTCTCCAGTGTGGGTGGGAGTGGTGATGGTGCTGGTGGAGGAGGGGACCATTGAGGAAAAGTTGGGCCAAGTTCTATTAACCTCTGTAGAAATACAGGGCATGCATTAGGGCTTCAAAGGAGTTCTGAAGAAGGTTTGGTTACTTAGAGATTTGAAGTCTGATAGTCCAGCAGGATAAGCTCAGTTCTGTGGAATGCTGCCACATGGTGTTACATTAGGTATTATAAATAATTTCTAGTAGGGTTTATGATGGCAGCTTGTAGCTAGTTCCCTACACATTCGTAGGAACTGATCACAATGTTTGCATTAAACATGTTGCAGATAACAAACAAGTAGCACAATAATTAGCAGTGTCCCTGAAGCCATCTACAGGGCCTATGACAAACTCTTCCCAGTTGGAAAAATCCTAGACCCTCCAGTGTTTTTGGACATTGTAAATTGCAGAAGCAAAAAGTTTTTAAGAACAACAAGGTGTTTGAGCCACATATATTTTTCTCTAGGAAACTTGGTGGTATCAGGGAAAGATATTACTTTGGAAAATAAGTTAATGGGATTGACTCCTTAATTTCTCTTTCTTCAGTCTCATTGTTAGTGTATAGGAATGCCATTGATTTCTGGGCATTGATTTTGTATCCTGCCACGCTACCAAATTGCTGTATGAGTTCTAGCAATCTTGGGGTGGAGGCTTTTGGGTTTTCTATGTAGAGTATCATGTCATCGGCGAAGAGGGAGAGTTTGACTTCTTCTTTGCCAATTTGAATGCCTTTAATGTCTTTTTGTTGTCTGATTGCTGAGGCTAGGACTTCCAGTACTATGTTGAATAGCAGTGGTGAGAGTGGACATCCCTGTCTGGTTCCTGATCTTAGGGGAAAGGCTCCCAGTGCTTCCCCATTGAGAATGATATTTGCTGTGGGCTTTTCGTAGATGGCTTTTAAGATATCGAGGAAAGTTCCCTCTATCCCTACACTCTGAAGAGTTTTGATCAGGAATGGATGCTGTATTTTGTCAAATGCTTTCTCTGCATCTAATGAGAGGATCATATGGTTCTTGGTTTTTCTCTTGCTGATATGATGAATCACATTGATTGTTTTACGAGTGTTGAACCAGCCTTGTGTCCTGGGGATAAATCCTACTTGGTCATGGTGAATAATTTTCTTAATGTGTTGTTGGATCCTATTGGCTAGTATCTTGTTGAGAATTTTTGCATCCATGTTCATCAGGGATATTGGTCTGTAATTCTCCTTTTTGGTGGGGTCTTTGTCTGGTTTTGGAATTAAGGTGATGCTGGCCTCATAGAATGAATTTGGAAGTACTCCATCTCTTTCTATCTTTCCAAACAGCTTTAGTAGAATAGGTATGATTTCTTCTTTAAACGTTTGATAGAATTCCCCTGGGAAGCCATCTGGCCCTGGACTCTTGTGTCTTGGGAGGTTTTTGATGACTGCTTCAATTTCCTCCCTGGTTATTGGCCTGTTCAGGTTTTCTATTTCTTCCTGCTCCAGTTTTGGTAGTTTGTGGCTTTCCAGGAATGCGTCCATTTCTTCTAGATTGCCTAATTTATTGGCGTAGAGCTGTTCATAATATGTTTTTAAAATCGTTTGTATTTCCTTGGTGTTGGTAGTGATCTCTCCTTACCCACCATTTGCTTCAACGTGGATGGAACTGGAGGATTCTTTCCTTTTGATTTCAGATACTGTGAATAATAATAATGCTGAGTGAAGTAAGTCAATCGGAGAAGGACAAACAGTGTATGTTCTCATTCATTTGGGGAATATGAATAATAGTGAAGGGGAATATAAGGGAAGGGAGAAGAAATGTGTGGGAGATATCAGAAAGGGAGACAGAACATAAAGACTTCTAACTCTGGGAAATGAACTAGGGGTGGTGGAAGGGGAGGAGGGCGGGGGGTGGGGGTGAATGGGTGATGGGCACGGAGGGGGACACTTGACGGGATGAGCACTGGGTGTTATTCTGTATGTTGGTAAATTGAACACCAATAAAAATTAATTTATTAAAAAAAAAAAGGAAAATAAGTTAAAAAAAGGAAGGGCACCTGTGTGGCTCAGCAGTTGAGCATCTGTCTTCAGCTCAGGTCATGATCCCTGGGTCCCAGGATTGAGTCCCGCATCAGTTCCCTATAGGGAGCCTGCTTCTCCTTCCACCTGTGTCTCTGCCTCTCTCTCTCTGTGTCCCTCATGAATAAATAAAATCTTGAAAAAAAAAAAGAAAAAGGAAATCATGAAGTTGAAGAAGAATTCACAGATTTTTTTTTTCAGAGGAAGAAACACCTGATTTCTGAAAACAGCCTATATATCCTGAAAAATTTCCTGGAAATGGCATCACTGGTTAATTTGTATAAAGCATTCCAACTGTCAAACAGCAAGTTCTGATGCCTCCAAGTGCCCAAAGAGAAAAGTAATTTAAATGCATTTAATATTCTTACCTGTATCTGACTTGAAGTCCCACCTAGAGTAAACTTTTCTGTGCATACCACCTACTTGATGTCTCTCTCTTATAAGGACACAAGCCTTCATGGATTAGGATCCCACACATATGACCTCATTTAAAGCCACATCTTAAATATAGTCACATTGTGGGTTAGAATTTCAATATATGAAATTTTTTTGGAGGGGGAGACGCCATTTAATCTACTACAATTTGTTTGTACTTATCAAACTGTTTCATAGCATCTTATAACCCCAGCAATCCATATGCTCATCATGTGACCCTAATTCTGCAAGAAAGGATAGTTATGCTGCTTATACAGTTTAAGAAAACAAAGAAATGTATGCTCACTTTAGAAAAAGTACCATCTTCTGCAAATCAGCAAGACAAATACCTCAATGGAAAATGGGCTAAGATATAAGATCAAAATTCACAGAAAGGATAAATAGAAAAATCTAACAAGAACATGAAGAGATGCTCAAACTCATTAAAGAATGCAAGTTAAATTAACAATGAGGTATCTCTTTACATTTACTAGACTGGCAAAATCAGGATACTGCCAAGTGTTGGCAGGGACATGGGAGCATGGGAGCCCTCAGGCGCTGCTGATGGGAGTTTAAACTGGTGTAGAAATCCTGCAGGGGGCTCTGGTCATGATAGCAGATTAAGCCTGTGTATACTTCCTGACTCTGCAAATCCACTCTTGGGTATATATCAAGAAGGTATTCACAGAGTTCATGAGGATCCTAAATGAGTAAGGTGACAAGGCATTTTGTCTTGCCTAGGACAATTACAGTGTATATCTGCTGTCCTTGTGGAATTACTTATAGCAAACTTTCACTCTTAAAACTGTTCATCCTGGATATAAAGATTGTCCTCACAGCATATTTGTGTGTGTGTGGGGGGGGTGGTGCAGGGAGGGTATTGGAGGTAGTTTGGGGAGTGGAGATGCTAAATGTGTTGGGTTCATGCTGTTCAGCAGAGAGAAGTAACAGAGTCGATGTACCCTTAGCAAAATATATGGATCTTAAAAACATGGGCTGAATGAAAAAGAAACAGATTGAGGTTTATAACTATAGTTACATACCATTAAGATTCATGCATATAAAACTATATGTTGTATAAGAACACAGGGTAGCAGAACAGATTGCATTAAACACGTTGATATGGTTGCCTTGGGATAGATGAGGAATAGCAGTGAAATCAAAGGGAAGAAAGAAAGAAACTGAGAAGGGTCTTCTTAGACCAATGTTGAGCTATTGAGAAGTATCATTAACTCAGGCCACAGTATCTGAAATCAAAAGGAAAGAATCCTATCAGGATAGATAAAATCAAAGAATTTTTTTAAGCATTCAAAAAATTAAACTATAGCTTTCTTGAGAAATTGGTATTTGTTTGCTTCTTTAGTCTCGTAGGTTCTAAAATGCATTTAGTTCTGCTTAATAAGTATCTTAAATAGGTGCCCCTGGGTGGCTCAGTTAGTTAAGCATCTGACTTTTGATCTCAGCTCAAGTCTTAATCTCAGGGTTGTGAGTTCAAGCCCTGCATTGGGCTCCATGCTGGGTGTGGAGCCTGCTTAGAAAAAAAAAAAAGGATCTTAAGTAGGAAAAAAAAAAACCCATAACAATCATTGAGTGAGGAAGGCAGAATGGAGAGTGTATAGAACTAGGAAAGATAAGGCAAAGTCAGGTATGAGGTTAAGGTCTAAAATTCATACCAAAAGGTCTTATGGATTTTCTACAGATGGGTCTCACTTTTGGTGCTAAACTGCCCGAAGAAGGAGATGCCCTCATATACGTGATCTACAGTATCTGTAATAACAGCCACCACAAAACCATCCCAGGTACTAAGAAGCAGCCTGTTTCCCATTCTGAGAACAGAGAGAAATTTCTCCCTTGGGCTCTCATAAGGAGGGCATTGTGTAATGAAATAGTAACCTAGAAAACTCATCTTTACAGAGAGACTCATTCCAAAGCCATGTTGAATACTTAGATACTAATTTACTCTAATGGGGTTTGGGCTCCTTGGATTTCTGCAAAATAGGTTTCAGTTCCAGGATACTTCAGGAAATGTTCCTGAGAATGCAGTAAACCTGTGCGGCCCACAGAGATTTGGCCTCTTCCACTTGGTTACAAACCATCCATAAATTTGTGGTCATTACAGAATCTGCTAATGAAAGAAAAACAAACAAACAAAAAATTCTATTTCCAGATTCCAAGAGCACCATTTCCTTTCTGCTCCAAGAAGGGGGCAGGAGACAAGAGAGAATATTCTCTACTCTCTCTTCCTGAAGCACCTCTAGCAGCAATTAAATTTTTATTGACTAAAACACAAACATATTAGTTACTGTAGTAGCTACAGGAAGTAAATCTATTATGTGGAAACAGGGGCCACCATAAGACTGAAGGCAGCAAAAAGCAATGCATAATGGACGGTTTAGTGGCAGGCATCTGCAGAAAGAATCCACTCCGAGAGATGACTTCCAAATGGACATTTAGGATGTGTGGGAGAAGGCTGGGGGGGTAGGAGAGGGGAAGAGGCAATCTGGTGTTTGGTACATTCTGGGTTTGGAGCAAGTATAGTTTATCAGATTCTTTGGAAGCCTGGTTGAAATAACCCCTGAGCACTATCCAGGTATATTTGATTCTATTTTTATCAAATGGCCTCTGCTTATTAATTCAATATTTAAGAGCCTAAGAAAGGGAGGTATGGAAGGTTGGTGCCAAAATAGCTGTAATTATTACCTTTCCTGTATCCTGTATGTGACTTGGCAACTCATCTCGTCAATAGCTAGAGACTGTTTCTTAACCCCTTGAATGTGGGCTGGCTTGTCACTTGTGGCCACAGACTGTGGGGGAAGTCATGATGTGCTACTTCTAAGCCTAAGCTCTCATGAGGCCATAAATACTTCTCTCTCTCTCTCTCTCTCTTTCTCTGTCTGAACATTGTATAGCCACCATGGAAACACACCTAGGCCAACTTGCTCAATGATGAGAAGCAAGAAACATTTACTCTTACATCTTTGGCAGGTTGCTGGACTATACTAGCCATGTGTTAGATCAGTCAGCCCATGTGGCCCAAACACCAGGTGAGCACAAGTGCCTGAGTGAGCCCAGGAGAGAGCAGCTGAGCCTGTCCCAGATCAGCAGAGCTGCCCTGCTACCCTAGATGTGTGAGCAAAAACACATGCTAATTGTCTGAAGCCTCTGAATTTGGGTGTGGCTGTTACACAGCAATAGCTAACCAATACAGGATGATTCCCTGCAATAGTATTATAATTAATAGCAAATTTCCCCCAACTATTATAAATAAAAGGGTACAAATGAAAAATATTACAAATGAAAAACAATAACCACACCTTGGCATTCTGGTTTGTGTTTTGGGATCTTATAACCCAGTGAGCATGGAAGCCCCTGAGAACCTGAGTAGCTCTGAATAAGTAGACAAAATTTAGTTTCTAGGCTAGCAAAATGGAGGATCAGACCCTAGACAACTGGTTTTTAAAACTCTCCCACCTGGGATTCCCAGCATGACTGTGACAAGATAGCCTTATATCTCTCTTATGAATAAAGTCTCTGAAATTTAAGTCCCCAGTTTCCCCATCTCCTTCTACTTTACACGACGGAAGGTTGTTTACTCTTCCAATATCTTTAATTACTCCTACATTGCACTGCACCTGCTACTGCGAATTCTCTAGCAGTTCCTTTCTCGGGGCAGCGTTTTCCACTCTGCTGGTTTATGTCTCATCACCATCCTCAGGGAAAGAAAGCAGGGAAGCACACAGAAATACCTGTCACAAGTGAAGCTGGAGAAGACCAACTTTTAATTGGGTTCTACAGTGGTTTCTGTGGCCACTTCTGACCCCTGACATTTTCTTTTCTTTGAGTTTTGTCGTCAGTTTTATTGTGAGCAGCTTGGTTGGGCTTCATGTTTGCGGCAGGAAGGAGAGGCACAGCAAGACCTGCCCCCCTCTCCGGTGAATCACCAGCATCTGTTACACGGTGGCCGAGTCTCATTATTGCTGCTGCTGCTGTTGGGCTGGCAGATCTTTTGAGAGCAGGCATGGAGGGCTCTGGGATTCACTAATGACTCCTGGGGATGTGCCAGAGGAGGGTTACCGTCTTGGGAAGGCCATTGTGAACATGGGCCTGTCCGTGTCCTGCAAGAAATGAAAGAATCCTTTCCTTTCAGCCCTGCAATAGGAGGCAGTACCAGAATTCTTAGGATATCCCTACAGAAAAAGAAGTACGAATTAGGATCCAGTTTATAAGATACCTAGGCACTTTGGGGATCTTTTTTAGAAGTCAAACATTTTCTCACGCTCTTTCTCCTTTTGAGATGTTAAAGAATCAGAGCAGTATGGTATAATGATGTTTGAGATGGGGCTGGAGTGCTTGGTTTAGAGGCATACTTGGATTCCTGGCTCGGCCATGTGAACTGTCTGCTTTGTAGCCCATTATTTAGCTTTTCTGACACTTCCCTTCTTTTCTATGAAGTTAGAATGGTATTAACTTTGTCATGACGATTAAGTTATTTAAATGTGTGTAATTCCTAGGAAGTTTGGGACATAGATGTAGTGGATAAATGCAGTTCTTTTATTTTTCTCTCTTCTCACCTTTCCTGACTTTTAGTTTTTCGTTTGCTTGTTTTCTTGCTTGTGTACGTATTTTTTTTTTACTTTGTAGAATAAAGGATGTGTGTTTTAGAAAACAAGACTTTATACCAAAATCTTGAAACCTGTACTTTTAACCTAATAATCTCACTAATGTAAATGTGTACTCAAACAATGGCCCAATTTTTAGAAGTACAAAGGTATAATCATAAAGAGATCCTATTGTTGCTTCAAAAATATGTCCTTCCTGGTCATTTTCCTGTTTACCTTATTTTTTAAAAAGGCACTTTCCTCACCTTTTTTTTTTAAGTCATTTATGCTATTTGTTACTTATTCTCATTATTGTTTCCATGCAGTCAGTAAATTCCTATCCCTTCCCTAAACCGTTAAAAAATATATCATAATTAATTCCCCATGGGCTCAACATGAATCACTTCCTTCTAAAAAAGACTGTCAAATAGGATTATTTTTTTAGTCTAGGCAGCCAGTTTCCAGGAGTAGCAAAAATGTGGATTATAACCCATTTTACATGTTTATGCATCTATTGGGAGATATTTCATAATAATAAACTATGCCAGTCCTTGATAATATTTGGAATTAAATGGTTTAAGGGTACACTAAGAAAACACTCCAGAAAGCATTCAAAATGAAGTAAAGGGAATTCATCTTGACTACTCATTTGCTGCTTGCTCATCCCTATGCTGGGGTTTTCCAAGGAATTGCTTTTATAAAAACAAACACACAACAAAAACCCCTGCCAGTAAGCATTTTAACCCCCCATTTCCTGAAAGGAAAACTGAAGCTCCAGGATTTCAAATGGCTTGCCTACAGACCAAGAATTTGAACAAAGTTTGCTTGACTTTAAAAATCCATGTTCTTCCTTCTATTCCCAGCTGCCTCCAAGGCAGTGATTCTAACATTGGCTATACATTGGACTAATTTGGAAAACTTAAAAAAAAGAAAAAATCAGAAAACTCACACTATCCTATTTCAAGACTTATGTTAAGGCTTCAGGAATCAAGACTGTGTTCATTGGTGAAACAATAGACACATAGATCAGTGGAACAGAATAGAGAACCCAGAGATAGACTCAGACAAATATAGGCAACTGATCTTTGACAAAGGAGCAAGGGCAATGCAACAGAGAAAGCTTTTCAATAAATGGTGCTGGAACAATTGGAAGTCTGTACATAAAACAAAATTTAAAAAGTGAACCTAGTCCCAGACCTTACACTTTTACAAAAGTGAGCTCAAAATGCATGATAAACCTAAATGTAATATACAAAACTTTAAAACTGTTAGACTAAAACACAGAAGAAACTCTATGTGACCTTGAGTTTGATGATGAGTTTGTAAATATATGATGCAAAGCATGATTTATTAAAGAAAAACTGAGAAATCAGACTTCATTAAAATAAAAACTTCTGTTGTCTGAAAAACACTATAAAGAGAACCAAAGGACAAGCTACCAACTGGGAAAATATTTCCAAACACATATCCAATAAAGGTCTTATATCCAAAATTTACAAACAACTCTTAAAACTTAACAAGAAAACAATCAAATTTTTAAAAGGGCTAGAGATCTGAACAGCTGCTTGACCAAAGAAAGTATACAGATGGAAAACTGACAAGTAAAAAGATACTCAACATTATTTGTCATTAGAGAATTACAAATTAAAACAATAATGAGACAACATGACACATCTATTACAATGGCTAAAATTTAAAAACTGGCACCAGTAGCAGATAAGGATCTAGAGCAACAAAGTAATCTCATTCATTGCTGGTAGGAATGCAAAATAGTACAGACACTGAAGGATAGTTTGGCACTTTCTTACAAAGATAGGTGTAGTCTTACTACATCATTCAGTGATTGAGCTACTACATATTCACTGATTTGAAAATTTAAGATACTGTTTTGAAAATTTATATTCATACAAATAAATCTGCATAGGAATGTTTATAGCAACTATATTTATGATTTCCCAAACTAGAATCAACCAAGAGGTCAATGGATAAACAAACCTTGGTAAACATCTATACAATGGATGATTCTCAATGAACTATCAAGCCACAAAAAGACATGAATGAATCTTAAATGTAAGTTGCTAAGTAAAAGAAGCCAATATGAAAAGGCTACACATTATATGATTCAAATTATATGACATTCTGGAAAAGGCAAAAGTATAGACCAGAGTGACTTCCTTCAGAAGAGTACAGTAAGAAAAAAGGGACAAAAAACTAACTTTGTTCGGGGAAACCCAACACACACTGTCTCAGCCAAATGATTAGGGCCAATATCATTAGTGACAACTCATGTTGACCTGTGTACTCTTTATCTAATGTGATGAGAATGGCTTCATCTTATAGTCTTCTTCCCAAAAGCATGTAACCCCAGTCTGATCATGAGAAAAACATCAGACAAATCCCAGTTGAGGGACACTACAAAATATCTAGCCAGTACTCCTTAAAACTATCAAGGTCATCAAAAAAACAAGGAAAGTCTGTGAAACTCTTGTAGCCCAGAAGAGCCTCAGAAAACATGACAACTACATGTAATGTGGTGTCCTAGATGGGATCCTGGAATACAGAAAGAAAACTAGGGAAAAACTGAGGAAACGTGAAAAAATTATGGATCTTAGTTAATGTAACTATATTAGTTCATTTAGGGCATCTGGGTGGTTCTTGATTTCAGCTCAGGTCATGATCTCTGGGTCATAGGGTGGAGGTCAGAGTCAGGCTCTGCACTCAGTGGGGAGTCTGCTTGAGTTTCTCCCTCTCCCTTTGCAATGTGTGCATGTTCTCTATCTCAAATAAATAAGTAAATCTAAAAAAAAATAATTAGCTCATTGATGGTAACAAATGTACCATACTAATATAAAATGTTAATAATAGGGGGAAATGGGTATGTCTATGAGGTATATGGAAAATGTATGTCGTCTCTTTGTAATTTTTTCCATAAACCTAAAGCTCTTCCAAAATCAAACATTTACTTTAAAAAAAAATCTGTAATGCCTACTACTACACTGAGATTCTGATTTCCTCTGGTTTGTGGCCCAAGTCTTGAGACTTTAGAGCTGCCCAGGTGATTCCAGTATGTCTCCAGCAAAGTAAAGGAAGGGATGGGTTTCCCCTTCTCTTTCTTGTCTAATGGTAATAAATGCTTTGGCCTTGTCCTTGGTTAAATAGCAATGTGACTTAATCATTGTGGTGGTTTGAATACAGAGGTTCTTTAAATATACAGCCAGCGCTATGGAACTTGGAAAGTGATATTTTTCATTAAATGAAAAATCTCCTCCAAAAAGTGTTAAGTACTGTAAACAGTTGAGGAAAATAGTGAAGGGCAGACTATACCAAACACATCATCTGTTGAAATCTGTGCACAGCAGGAATGCCTTTAACTTCCTTCTGCTCTGCTGTGCCATGTGTCCATGGAGGTAAATCATCTCCAAAGTTTTAGGTGTGATGGGTTTGGCTTTAATTAGGTGGTAGGCTCATTCTCCAGGGTTTGGTTGTGAGATAAAAGCATCACGTGCTGGGGAGTGCATCTTAAAGGCTCAGGACTGTGAACTGAAGCCAGCTGTCTGTTTTTCTCTTACAGGAAACCTGGCAGCAGGGGTTCCTAGGGGTCTCATCTGGTGCCAGAGATGATCAGCTCCCCCAGTCAGGGAGGAAGGAATCCTCTTGACCCCAGCACCCAGACAAATCTCTGTGAAGAGACTGAGACTGAGATGCATCCTGTCCTCACACACAGACAATCCTGGTGCTTTTGGAAATGGTGAGACTACATTTTCTAGACTTGCACTGTTTGCTGAAAACCCCGAGAGGCCAGGAAATAATTGCTTCATGTCCATGAAGGTATGAGAAAGATTTATTTTCCCCATCATTTTTCTGCCTCAGAAATAGTAGTAGAAATTTCTGCTTTTTAAAAAACCTGTAAAAATATTAACCGCCAGAAAATATGTATTGATTCTTACACTATGCTAGGCACTGAGGGGGACATTTATAAAGTTAACAATTAATAGTGGCCTTTTATTCTTTCATCTAAGTAATGCCTGTGTGCACATCGAGTAACAGACATCTACTGGGTACGAGAGATTTAAAAAAACAAGAAACAAAGATTGGTTTCCTTTCTCAAGTAGACTATAGTTCAAAAACTCATTCCTAGAATGGTGGTTCCAACCAGAGATGACTTGGTCCCCAGGGGATATTTGACCCTATCTGGAGAAACATTTGGTTAGCGCTTCTGAGATGGGTGGGAGATGCTTCTGGCATTTAATGAGGGAGACCAGGGATGCACCTTCCAAAGCATAGGACTGTCTCCAACAACACAGAATTATGGGCCCCAGAATGTCACTAGTGTCAAGGTTGAGAAACCCCGCAAACCCCAATGGGCCCTTCCTTAAATCAAGCGCACACATTCTCCAGGTGCGAATTAACAAAGCAAACTTTGAAGCCACCTCCTGCCCCCCCTTTACCAGATGGGGTTGCAACAGGGGAGGGTCCCTGGCTGTAGAGAGAGGAAAGGTTACCACCTTGCCATTCAAGCAGGATATGGTGGCACTGTTCAGAGGACAGTCAGCAATTCTGTTTTCAGCTCCCAGCCTCGTAAGTTTGACAGTTCAGGACAGGGGCCACATCCAGTTAAATCAGGCTGCTCCACAGATGACCTGAGCCTTCTCCTTTTTATTAAGAGCAGCCGCAGTCAGCCCTGGACATGCAGAAGTCTTTCCAAATACAGCTGAATCTTTCAACACCACAGATTTGATCTGCATGGGTTCCCTTATATGGGGCTGTTTTTTGGCAAATGCAGTACTGTGAATGTATTTTTCTCTGCCTTACGATTTTCTTAAGAACCTGTTCTTTTCTTTAGCTTTATTGTAAGAGTATGATATATAAGATACATAACATTTAAAATATGTGTCAATTGACTCTATGTTATCAGTAAGGCCTCTGTTTACTAGTAAAGTTTTAGGAAAGTCAAAAGTTGTTTAAGGATTTTTGACTGCGTGGAGGGTCCATGCTCCCAACTTCTGAGTTGTCAAGGGCCAACTGTGATACTACTAAAAGTCTTGTGACACTCTTAAAACTTAAACGTAGCATTTGCTCATCAGTTGAAACTACCATAAAACTTTTGTCTTGCCTTATTGTGTGTATTAACCACCAGTTAAATTTACAAGTGGCCTTGCTCAATATAACCATGAGCCACATGTGGCTGTTTAAACTTAAATTGCTTGAGATTAGATACAATTTAAAATTCATTCCTCCACCACACCAGTCACCTTGAAAATGCTCACCAGCCACCTGTGTCTCCTGGCTACTTGACTGGACAATATGGACAAAGAACATTGCTATCATCACAGAAAGTTCTATTGGACCACACTGCCTTACAAGCCATTTCTAGGGATCCTTGCCAGCCGGCACAGTTCTTGGTTAAACAGGCTTGTGTTCTAGCAGCTGAGGCACCAGGGCAAATGCTTTACATTATTTCTTCATCATCATCTGTTAGAAAGACAGATGTGTTTTGCTGGGGTGGTGGTGGAGGGGACCACCTTTTGTCAGACCTGCAATTTTGTGAAGGGTTTATGTGATGGATGTTGGGTAATGTATCCAATCATTGAAACTTATTTTCCAGAAGGTGTAACAATGTAAAATTTAAGTAGATAACCTCTATAAGGCATTTCTGATCTAAGTCAAGTGTGTATTGTTAAATATTAATTCCATTAAGGTGTGTCAGCAGGGAATTAAGATATGTGACCCAAATATATTTCTTTCTAGTAATTGAGTATAATAGAGAACTAACGCTCAGTGGATCTTAACCAGGAAAAAGTCGGGATGAAGGGAGGAGGGAGGATCAGAAAGCCTTGGGAGCGCCTACAAAATACATAGGTTTCCCCCCCATGTAGGGTTTGTCAGGATGGTGGGGTGGGTGGGTGGCTGGCTGGGTAGGGAAGATCTTGCACATGTATATTTTGAAAGTGTTTCCCTTGTCATGCCACTGTACCCAATCCAGGTGAGTATTGTTTAGAGACATTAAAGGAAAATAACAATGTGCCTCTTTTCTGTTGTATGATGGGCAGAAGTAGCTTTAAAAAGACACCTGGGATCCACCTTTATCTATTATTCTTTGGTGGGCCCAATTCTGTCTCACCATCGCCTCTTTCAAAAGACTCACTGGTTGTTCCTGGCTACCCCTCCCCAAGGTCATTTAGAATTATCAACTGGGTTTAGAACAGCTGCCGTAGGCCATTCTTTCCAGTATCAGTATTTGTTTCCAGCAACTTGTGCAAGCTGTATATCACCATCTCTGCTTGGGTGCATTTTCTTATCATTGCCTGAAGTGTTGATATTGTGTGCTGCTCATCAAAGAGGTGTCATATGCCCTGGGGGAGGGGGGGTGGCCAGAGAGGACACTGGGTTTAAGAAATTGAGGAGTAACTTTTGCTCAGGTTGAAGGGTATATACTTCCGTAGGAAGGTGGGCCAAGGGTGTGTGAGCACCGCTGAAAATATTTTCTAAAAGGACCTCATCAAGCCCTTGCACATCTGTTTAGGTTGAGAGTTCAGAGTTTGGTCCTAGAGTTTGGCTCATTTTTGTTAAGAGTAGAAGGCTGTTACTAACTAGAGAGAAGCCTAACAGTCCATCAGATTGAGGGCTAGCTCTGCTGATAGAAAACTTAAACACCCTTATCCCAACCCTTATTTAAACTGGAGTTTCACACCATGTTTTCAAGATATATTCAATTCAAATGGACTTATGTGTGTTTTTCACTTTTGTTTTCTCTGTTAATGCATTTAAAATGCCTCTACTCCATTCCACATTTTCTTTATCCTTGGTTTCAGAGTTTCCTTTGGCAGAAACCCAGTTTTCCCTACGTTATGTAAAATGCTGATCACTTGGGATTTTAAAAGCATAAGGTGGGACTCATATCATTGGGAAACTATCCAGAATATAAAGTCCTTTCAGTGGCATGTTGCACAACATATGACATAAGCAAAAATATTCTAGCATTCCCAGCAAATGTCCAACCCTAGCTTCCTACGTCTCTTTGGGACAGCAGAATCTGTTGATTGCAAAGGTAAAAAATAAGGTATGAAACCAAGGAGACTGCAACAGACTGTAAATCAGTAGGTTTGGTTCCATCTCTGAAAAGTCTTTTTGAATGTTTCTCCATTGGGTCTCCCAGGGCTTGGAATGTCAAGAATGTGAAATGCCCTAAGATTCTGGAGACCTGTCTTGTCATGGTTTGTTTTTTCTAGAATACCCAACTAAAAGGGGGAGGAGAATCTTAAAGCCATGTATAATTTTGGCTAAAAAATTTCAGTAATCCCAAGGAAGGAAGGAAGGAAAGGAAAGAAGAAAGGAAAGATGGATGGACTCTAGAGTGGCTTGAGGAGACTGCATCATTAATAGCCAATATAACTGTCTGTTATGCACCAGACAGTATGATAGGACGTGGCTACATGGCATGATAAAAAAATATATTTGGTCTTTGTCCCCATTCCTGGCACAGAGCTCCTAAAATCCTTGGAACTTTCAGTGTTAGGAGTATCTTTTGTATACTAATGAGGTGACTGAATACAGGTCCTTAGATAGCTTCAGAAACCCACCATGTGAGAGGGCTATGAATATCAGCTTCCAACCGCTAGGGAGAAGAAAGGCTGGAGATTTAATTCAATCACCAGTGGCCAGTGATTTAGTAAATGATTTAGTAATGAAGTTTCCATAAAATCTCTGAAGCAGTGGGGCTCACGGAGCTTTCAGGTTGGTTAAGATGTTGATTTGCTGAGTGGATGACATTCAGAGGGCACAGAAGTTCTGGATACTCCCTCCCCCCCCCCCCCCCCACGCCCCATACATCGCCCTATGAACTTTTTTCTTCCATTTGGTGTTGCTGAGTTACATCCTTTGGAGAAAAGCTGTAATAGAAAGTCGAGTGCTTTCCTGAGCTGTTCTAGCAAATTATTCAACCTGAGTGGGAGTCATGGGAACCTGCAAATCTGTAGTCAGTTGGGCAAATGTGCAGGTTTCCTAGGGACCCAATTTTTGTGGCTAGTATCTAAAGTGAGAGCATCTTGTGGGACCAAGCCTTTACTTTGTGGGGTCTTTGCTGACTTTGAGTAGCATCAGCACTGGATTGAAGTATTGGATACCTGGTTAGAGCACTGGGAAATTGATTGGTATTGGAATGATGTAGCTGGGGGATAAAATGGTGAACAAGAGCAAATATGTTTCTGCTCTTAGAAAATTTACGAATACCTTAATGTGTCTGTGGGGTCATATTGCACAGGGCCACACATCATCCACCTCCAGGTCCACTCATTATGGTCTTTGGAGACTGACCCTTACAGATCACATCCCTGGCCCTTTGTCTCAGGTTGGATCTGACTAATGGGGAGCCCTGGTGGGAAACTGGAGGGAGGGAGAGTGAGTGAGGTCAGTCATGGTACTTCCTTTCCTCACTTTGTCCTTGGGAAGATGCCTTGGGCTGTGTCCCTAGACCACCGAATACCACTGCTCCTTTCAAGACCATCTTCTCTACATGGCTTTCCCTCCTTCAAGATTCTGTTAAGCACTGTTTCCCCTTGTCTCCTTGTGCCTAGGGGGTGGGTACAGTGCATCAGTTCTTGATCCTGACCTACTGCCCCCACAATTCCTTGTATTTGTTTTTATACCTTGGGTACCCCTTTATAAAAAATCCCATAGTAAATAAACCTTATTTGAATGATTGTGATTTGGGTGAGCCATCTCATTGCAACCTTAACTAACTAAGCACCAGATTTGTTTGTCAGGTATGTTGAATTTTGTGTTAATACACTGGATGCTACAGCAGCCATTTAGCTGCTGCTTAAGAAGGTCACCTCGGTTAAAAATGATAAAATCACTTCATAGAAGGCTCATCTTGGTATAGCCCTTGGCAGGAGAGTAGATATTCAGTAAGGGAAAGAGAAAGGGAATTAGGACATCGCTTCTATTTAATAGTATTTGGAATTGTGATTTCTGTTGCCAAAATGCTCTTCTTACCCATTATGGTTCTGGCATGAAAACTAAATTCCAGGCTTTGAAGATACAGTAATAGCCCATGATTTATACCAACATGATACATTCTGATGAGAGGCTGATAAATGTTGCAGAGAAGCATTGTTATTAACTGTTTTATTGGTAAAGTAAAACAGGATAGTAGCACTCAGAAGCTCCATAATGGTGCCTAGAACACGTTCCCTTCCATGACAAGCATTATGTTTGCTACTGATCTCTTCATGTGAGCCCACCCCAGCACCTCCTAGAATGTCTCACAAGCCAGTTTTTCCAAATGATGAATGTCTTTAAAAAGATACACATTTATAAGTTTGCCTTTCATATGAGTTACTTCAAGCCTCCTTTCTTCCTTATTTTGCTTTCCAAAGCCATTAGGGAAATGTAAATTGGGATGGCCAGACCAGATTATCAGAGATGCTTTCAGCCTGTATATAATAATCCATTGATCTATAGATAAGAAGGAAAGCTTTTCTCACAAGATGGTATATGATTACATCTCAGGAGAATTGGTGAGCAGTACCTTCATCCTTGATCATTAACCTTTAGAGATAAAAGCGATTTCAAAGGTCATTTGCCCCCTACTGCTCTAGATGAGGAAACTGAGACTCAGAGATATTAGATAGGAGAGTTACCTGAGAATGCATTGTATTAGTGTCTTGGGGCCACCATAACAGAGGACCACAAGCAGAGTGGCATAAACAACAGAAATTTGTTGTCTCCAAGTTCTGGAAACTTGAAGTCTAAAATCAAGGTATTGGCAGGATTGGTTCCTTTGGAGAGCTGGGAGGGACAAATCTGCTCCTAGTGTCTCTCCTTGGCTTGTCAGTGGCTGTCTTCTCCCCATGTTTATTCATATCATCTTCCCACTAGGTATGTCTGTCCAAATTTTCCCTTTTTCCAAGTACACCAGTCATATTGGATAAGGGCCACCCTAATGACCTCATTTTAACTTGATTACCTCCATAAAGACCCTATTTCCAAAATAAAGTCACATTCTCTTTTCTTTTTTTTTTTTTAAGATTTTATTTATTTGAGAGACAGAGATAGCAACAGAGCACAAGCCAGGGAGGAGAGGAGAAGCAGGCTCCCCACTGAGCAGGGAGCCCAATGTGGGGCTCCATCCTAGGACCCTGGGATCGTGACCTGAGCCTAAGGCAGATGCTTAACCCACTGAGCCGCCCAGGCACCCCATGAAATCACATTCTAAGGTACCAGTTCCTAGGACTTCAACATGTGAATTTAGGGGGAATAAAATTCAGCCCATAATTAGAGCTACCCAAACACTGACTAGAACCTCAGTCTTGAGATGCCCTTGTTTGTTTTTTCCCTTCTTGTACCATGTGCCTTTTAATATTTGTATTCTCCTTGCTGCAGAGAAGACATGTTCTTCTTTCATGGACGTGGGATATAGAGGTATGGTCAGAATCTCCAATTTTCTCAGACATTTTAAATGATTCAATTTAGGAGAATATCAGGTCAAAGTAAGTTCAGAGGAGTAAGGATGCTTATTAACATAGCCTGAAAATAATCATCTTGGAGGTTAGTAATGAATTTTTTATCATTTTGTGGCTGCTAATGCTGAACCCTGGGAGCAAGAGATGAAGTTCTCCTAGACTTGTCCCATAAACTGCAGCTGATATCATCACACTGTGATGATAAATGTGTTTGTCTAGTTATTTTCCTCTTTGATGTGGATCTCTCTGTCCCTGGAGCAAAGGCTTCCAGGGAAGCACACCTTCCTTCTAGATGTCCTGCGATGAGGCTTTGGCAGAACCATTGCCAATCGTGCATTTAATTCTCCTAAAATCATTTCATCAGCATAGAGATGCTTAAAGCATCTAAAGGTTATGGGGCAGCCACATCGGTGCCAGATAGCTAAGGGAAATGTTTGCACATTTGTAGAAAGATATTTTTGTTATGTTGTGCCAAGTGGTTTTTTTAGAGAAGATGGATGTAAGCAAGACAATAATAATAAAAAAAAGCCTTAAAAGTTTTTAGTTTATGTACCATGTCACCAAGGTCAGGGTGGCTTGCTCACCCTTGCATGAATGAAAATTGCTTTCATTAAAGGGTGGAACAGAAGAAAAATAACAGGGTGTTGAACTCTTTGGTAATGACCACATTCTCCCTGTTTTAATGTGGTACACCATGCTCATTTTGAAAGAGGGAAACCTGGGGATCAGAGAAAAACATCAAAACATCATCAGCTCAAGCGCACCCCTTCCTAGACCAAGGTGCCTCTCACCCAGGGCAGCAACTGGGATGTGGAACTCTACACATAGTAGACGAAGGGGCCATCCTAAGTATCTAGTATATTCACTGGGGGTACTCTTAGGTCTGGACAACCCCTACCTAACCAGGTCACAGAATATGCCTCTTGGCAGTTAAAAGAGGTAGGTCGGGGATCCCTGGGTGGCGCAGCAGTTTGGCACCTGCCTTTGGCTCAGGGCGTGATCCTGGAGACCCGGGATCGAATCCCACATCGGGCTCCCGGTGCATGGAGCCTGCTTCTCCCTCTGCCTATGTCTCTGCCTCTCTCTCTCTCTCTCTGTGTGTGACTATCGTAAATAATAAATAAATAAATAAATAAGTAAGTAAGTAAGTAAGTAAGTAGGTAGGTAGGTAATTTCTAGCATCTGCCCCTTGGATGCCTCTGTTTCTCAGTGTCTCCCGAAGCATCATCAGCTGTTCAATATACGCCAAGGAAAAAGCTTTCGGTGGTGAAACAAATTTGGAAGATGCCATATATTCCATCCCTCCTTAGCTTCTCATCATGCATATTGGAATATTGAAGCCTTGTGCCTTGTGCTGCAATGAAGAAGCCATTTAACTTTCTTTCATCGGGTGCTTGCAAAGTCATCTGATCATGGAACCATTTGTTGATGTAAAACCTGTAAGTTGAATGAAACACATTTTGAGAAATGCTATATAAAACTTGCATTAGTTGAGGGATATAGAAGAACAATATATATGCTGAAAAAGAATTTCAGTCAAGTTCATAGATTGTTGAGCAAGAGCTCTGCAGAGATATCCCTATAGACACTTGTGTGACAGTCCTTATAATCGCCCACAAAAGATTCTTTGTGGCTATTGGCAGGGATGGAATAGTATGCCGGGCTGGCCAGGCTTTTCACTCATTAGGTTCTTTCTTAATTGTGAGAGTATGGATGAGTGTGTGTGTATGTGTGTGGCCTGGAAGACAATCAGATGGCTTAAAAAAAAGGAAAAAGTATTGGGCTAACAGTCAGAAGGCAGGAAGTATTTTTGGCCTTTATCATGGATTTGTGATGTGACATCTCCGCTCTCTTCCTCCACTGGTCAGGGTGGGTGTCACTATGTAGACCTGCATCCGTCTGTTGTCACGTAGGCCTGAAGGACCCAGCAGTCCTCCCTGGACACTTGGGACCTCAATGAATGCTATCTGAAGGTGAAGGGCAGGGGAGGAAGAGGTTGTCAGGCTGATGACATAATGTCTAAGTGTTTGGGTCACCTCAGGAGGAGCAGAGTGTTGGGTACAAAGAGCCATGTCACTGCTGAGGGAGTTGTGGATGACTGTGAAGGACTGGTATACAGCCTACAGAATCCTGATAGGCCGTGCAGGATGCTGGTGGTGAGATTTTTCCTGTAACAAAGACCCTTTGGCTTGATAATAGAAACTCTCTTGAGCTACCTTAAGAAAAAATATTTGGGGTAGATATTTGAGCATATGATGGCATTTAAACAAATTGAACAGCCCAATCTTAATAAACTTCAGAAGCATGACAGCTTGAGGTATCTGCCTCTAACTCTCAGGTTCTGTGAGTTTCAGCTCTCATTTGGGATAAATGTCTATGCCAGTCCATCAGATAGGACACATCCGGTTGTTCAGGAGAGAGTGGTAATACCTTGATCTCAAGGAAAGTTGGTCCTCTCTCCAGCCCCAGGGGCTGAATCATTGATAGTCTAAATCAGTCACAGTTATCTAATTGTCCTTTGTCAGTAGCTGGTCTAGAGGTGGCCATGTGACTCAGGATTAATGTAGGAGATGTGAGTAGGAAGAGGCTGGATATGGATGCTGGAAAAGCTTTTGTCTTCTCAGTAAAAAAGGAATGCCAGCATCATGTGGCATAACTCTTTCTTCCTTTGCTTTGCCCTTCTCTGGCATTCCGACATGATGGCTGGTGATGCAGCAGCCGTGTTGTGACCATAACGTGACAAACACCAGAAGAAATTTGTGTGCTAGGAACAGAGTGTGCAAAGGAGAAAGAGCAAGGTCCTTCTGTGTTTGAGCTTTCATACCAACCCTAGACCAAACACCTCTTGTACTTGAGAAAAATGATACCTGGTATTGAAATCACAGTGCACTACATATAATATACTAACAACCAAAATCTCTAAGTGAAAAGTTACATAGTATAAATACAGATGTCAGGAGCCAGCCCCAATGATCAGAGTAGGAGTCTCAGCTCTTTAACAGGAAGAGATATTCAAAAGTGTCTAGGAAAGCCACCCTGGAGCCTCGAGACCTCACCACGGCTGCAGAGCACAGAGAGGGAAATCCTCTTTGTGCCAGTACACACCTGTCCTAGATAGAGTTAATCAAGTCGTGTTAACTAATTGTACTAATTTTATTAATCCCATGTTACCTGTCAGATATTTTCCCCAGTGCTGTGGACTGACTGGAGAGGGTGGGGAAGATGCTGGCTCTCGTTTCCCTACAGGGAGAAAAGGCAATAAACAAAAATAAATGAAGTGAATCATTTGAGATAATGAGAAGTTCTGTATGAAACAGGAAAGGAGTATTGCAGTGGGGGGAGTTGTGGGAGGGGTGTGTGTGGCCTGAGACTGTGATATTTGATGTGAGAGTTGAGTTGTGGAAGGGGGCCAGCTGTGTAGACGAGACCAGGCTTCTTGAGGAAGAGGAACAGGCCCCTGGGCAGGAATGAGCGAGGCCTGCTAGAGACAGAGTGAATCATTACCGGGCGTCCGCGGTGAGGGGATGCGGGAGGCCGCCCATGCTCATCGCATCATAACCGTTCCGGCCACTCAGCCCACGGCCTTGTGAGGCACCTCCAGGCTGCTGACGGGGCTTCCTGTCACAGGTGGCTTTCCTGTCCTCTGCTGCAGGCTCTGAGAGCCCAGGGAATGGGATGGCTGGGGAGGGTCTGCATAATAGACCGGGGTCAGGGTGACTGACCCCCTTTCCTAACGAGAATGGACCCGTCACGCTCAGCTACCACACTGAGGCTCCCCAGGGGCCTGGCCTCCTTGGGAAATGGCATCAAGCCCATTCTGGAAGGACTGGCAGAGAGTTGAGCAGGCACACAGCTGTTTCAGCACCACGCCCCAGTCACCAGCTGGAGTTACAGTCACCACACTTGACCTTTTTCCCTGTGGAAAGGCCAATGCAGTGAGGCAGGAAGCCTGGCAGGGCCCCCCCCCCCCCACTGTGACTCCAGCCTGTCATGACTGGTCATGGCTGACATCATCTTCAAGTGATACTTATCAGTGAGGCAGTCACATGAAGTCATGAGGCTAGAAGCTCCCTTAGAGTCCTCCTGCCCTGCATTCCCTTATGTATCTGGCATTGCCCAGAACAAAAGTATGAGGTGCCTCCTCCCCAACTTCTAGCAGGTTGCCAGCTGAACCAGATATTCATCTAGTTCCAGGAGAGATTCCAATTCTCTTTCCTCTAATACTTGAACTCGGGGGCAGTTAGAACCGTGGTAATTAGATCCTTGGGCTGTTAGATATCCTCTGGGGTCCTATGTCATTAATAGGCCCCCAGAAATGTAATGAGTGTTCACCTTAGGAAGGCTAGCTGGCCCAAACTACCATTTAGAAACCCTGGTTCAATCACAAAATATCAAAATGTAGAAGAGACTCTGGGGGCTAATACCCCTCAAGATTGGGAAAAGGTGGGGAGATGACCTGACCAAGGCTAATATTCACACTACAGAGAAAGGCTCTTTGAGGTGCACCTGGATGACTCAGTTGGTGAAGCGTCTGCCTTCAGCTCAGGTCATGATTCTGAGGTCCTGGGAATGAGTCCCGCATCAGGCTCCCTGCTCAGTGGGGAGTCTTCTCTCTCCTCCTGCTCACATATTCTCACTCTTTTTCCCTCTCCCTCTCAAATAAATAAAATCCTAAAAAAAAAAAAAAGGACAAAAGCTCTTTGAGATCCACATAGATCTTTCTCAGATGTTCACAGCATTTTGTTGTAATGTGCTGCCTTGACATGCACAAAGAAAAAAAACAAAAAACCCACATGTCACCGATGTGTATAAAGCTCTTTGCTCCTCTGTCTGGTTTGACCATTCTATGTAATGGGCATTCATTTTTTCCCATTTTACAGACAAGGAAAGTGAAGGAAACGAATCCATTTAGTAAGTAGCAGAAGTGAACTCAAGCTTAGGCATTCTTTTTTGTTGTTGTTGTTTTTGTTTTGTTTTGTTTTTATAGCATTTCCAAGTCCATCTCTGCTTTTGTCCTCTGGGGGTCTAGAGACAAAGCAGAAATTAGCCGTAACTTAGGCAAGGTGGGATACACAGCATGTGTCCTCAGGTGCTAGAAGCAGGTGTCCTCGGGTGTTAGGAGCAGGTGTTCTCAGGTGCTTGAAGCTCTAAGGAGAGGATTCTGAATTTAGTGAACCACCCTCACCTTGGCAGGTGAATACTTCCCTATTAGAGCCCCTGTATCTGAGGCAGGGGCCCCATGGATCCTAACGTAACTTAGTACTGTCATCTACTTACTTTAAATGCCACTTTCCAGACACAGTGTGGCACATAAAAGCCCAAGCCATAAGAACCCGCTGGCTCTGTCCATAATCCTGGCTTTAGCACTTACTCCAGGTGACCGGAGACCTCTATCTCTTCACCTTGTGCTGTCTTAATGTTCTTACTTGTAAAATGGGGGCTCCCAGTAGTACCTTCCTGGGAAGGTGGTTGAAGACTAGATGAGGTAACGCATTTAGAAGAGGAAGTGCTCAATAAATGTCAGTGGCTGCTCTGTTTGCTCTGCACACCACGGAAGGAATTCTTTCACAGATCTGAGTTTTCTCTGGCAGCTTGAAAAGAGTTGGTTCACAGTTCCTGACAACTGGTAGGCATCCCAGGGTGAGCAATATATAAAGATACACTCACGTACAGTTCACAGCTTGACTCTGGAGAGTGATGTGTTGCAGACCCTCTACTACAAGGGTATCTTCTCTGTGACTGTCTCTCCTCCACCAGCAGAAGGCCTTGGCTGGCCCACCTGAGAAGCTAAAGCTCATCTGGAAGTTATGTTTACAGAAAAAAGACAAGAGCCTCTTATGTAACTTGCAGAGTACGAAAGATCCAATGATAAAAACCACTGCTCTGAACTTTTCCAAGGAGCAATAAATCCCTGCTTACGATTCTCCGGTCCTTGGCAAGGCATCCTTTGTCTGGTTTTTGTAGACTAGGAAAAAAGTTAATGAACCCACTCCCATTAGGTTGTGTATTTGTGCTTAACAGCTATAAAAAGGCTACTATTTCAACTTACTCCTGTCATCTAAAATACGCCCCATGTTTGTTTTATGGTTTCTCAGAGATACTCTGACTTGAATTTGATCGCTTCCTGTGATTTTGTGTATTCCCTCATGCAAAGCTGATTCTCCATCTCCCCTGTCTCGTTTTTTGCTTATACTTTTTTTGTTTAGATCATCTCTCTACTGACCTTTCAGTGGCTCAGCATTTTTTTTTTTTTCAGTGCATGAGCAGGGCTGGAAAACAGAGCCAAGATACAAGCTGTGAAACAACAGCTCACCCTCACAGAGTGAGAGAGCTTTGTGCTATTTCTAGCCAGAGCAGATGTGGCCGGGGTGGGCTATGGGGAGCAATCTCTCTCAGGTAAAAATAAATTATTAAGATTAGGACCAAAATGATGCAAATCCTTCATTCACAAACAGATCATGAACTGGGAGCTGTGTGGAAAGACAACTGGATTGGGAATCAGGGTCCTGCCCTGGGTTTCTTCCAGATTACCCTACCGATCAGCCATCTGGTCTCGGTGAGTACATGTGACTTACAGTACTTTTTTTTTTTTTTTTAATCAACAAGAAGTAGGGATAATGCTTTAACAAAACTGAGTGCCACTACTGAGTTCCAGGCAACAATCCTAACATTTTGACCAGCTCATTTCAGACCTAGTTGAGTATTTGGTAGATTCCTTGATCCCATTTCCTTTTCCCCACCACAGATATGAACAGTGTCCTGAATCTGCATACTTCTGTAGACACCAGCATCTTGCAACACTAGGTACTGGCATTCTGCATGTTTTAAAGCCTTAAATAAATGGAAGCGTACTTTATGTTCTGCAACTTGCTCCCCGCCCCCCAATTTGACATTAGATTTCAGCAACATAGCTCTGGTCCATTCGTTTTAACTGCTCTGTGGTATAATGTTTCGTGGACAGACCACCATATGTTTATCTATCCTCCTGTTGATGCACAATTAGATTACTTATAATTTTTCAGTATTATAAATAATGTTCCGGTGAGTGTGTTATATAGTCCCTATACTAATGTACAAAAGTTTCTCTAAGATAGCCTTTTTTTCAAGATGTTTTGTCTACACACACAGTTAAAGATACACTTTACGCAGACTCTGAGCAAATGTGTTACATTTGTGTGTGTACACATATATGTAGAATTAAAGTTTTCTCAAAATAATACCCTATTTCCTTATTTTTTTAAATGATTTTACTTATTTATTCATGAGAGACACAGAGAGAGGCAGAGACATAGCAGAGGGAGAAGCAGACTTCCTGCGCAGAGCCCGATGCAGGACTTGATCCCAGGACCCCGGGATCACGACCTGAGCCAAAGGCAGACATGAGCCACCCAGGGGCCCCAATACCCTTATTTTCTATTCAATTACAATCCAGTTTAGCCTGGTCTTTAAAAAATGTGCTGGTTACAATTTACTGAAATGATCCTCTGACCCATATCCACTAAGAATTGGATAAATACTGTCCTGAGACATGTGGAATTGTTGAGTTGTAGGTTATACCCAGTTTCAAGTTGATTTATTAAGTCTTTGTGAGTTCCTTTTATGCAGTGAAATGGATATTTGCATTTAGCAAGCATTCTAGCTAAAGAAGGAGGCTTTCTAGATTCCAGAAGGAGGCTTTTCAGGTCATTTCGTGTGTCCTATGGCTGGAAAATGGAATTTCTGTTTTAACTTTCTGGGCTTTTAATTTTTCATCTGTCACTACGTGCCAAAACAAAATAAAAATACTAGACTCTTCAGTATTTTGCAGACTGCTTTCTCTTCAGCCCCCAGGGCCTGGGGAGGCTTCAGGATCTGCCACAATGTGTGTCAGTTGGGAACAGAGGTTAGAGCAGGGAAGGGGACAAAATGAGTAGATGGACTCCTGGGCCTTTCCCCATAGTTCCTTCCAAAGGATTCCATGTTGGTATCTCTCCATTGTATTTCCATTAGATTTAATTGGGGGGGAATAAAAAGGTACACAGCTTGAAAATATCCTTAAACTATGGCTTTAGATGCTCTCCAAGGCTCTTTCCAGATCTAAACTTGAATTAAAATAACTCTGGAGTCTCTGGACCATTTAAACTAGCAGCCAGAACTAAAGAACGAGGCAGTTTAGGGTGTAGGGCTCTGGTAAGCCATGTGGGCCCACTTAAAGGGCACCCTGGCCCTCTTGCCACCATGGGTGCTGACGTGGACACGATGGTCTCAGGCCTGAAGGGCAGTGAGCCCAGGGCACTCTCTAGCTGCAGGTGCCACCTTGGGGCCAGTCATTTCTCTTCTGTCATCTGACCTTCATCCACCTGAGGCTGCTCTTTGAAATTATTCTCTCTTCATCCTGTTTGTTCATTCTGTGAATAAGGGCCTA
Source organism: Nyctereutes procyonoides (assembly GCF_905146905.1). Lineage (NCBI taxonomy): Eukaryota > Metazoa > Chordata > Mammalia > Carnivora > Canidae > Nyctereutes > Nyctereutes procyonoides. The sequence continues at coordinate 57,626,075 of NW_026575146.1, read as the reverse complement.
CTATACATTTTTTTCCAAGCCCCATTTCTGCCCCAGACTGTCCCACGTGCTCACGATGAAGCTTATTTGTCCCGTGGGGCACACATCCAGTTAAACCATTATAGTCACAGAGATGAAATTTTATTACCAGTTTCAAGACACTATTCAGCTCGCAGGTTTATTTTTGTCTTTCCAAATATAGTAAGGTCATACAAAGAAGAAGAAGAAGGAAAAAAAAAAAAAAGACTAGTAGTGAGTTGGTAGTAAAGTGACTTCAGGGTGAGCAGATGTTAACTGATGTAGAATCATGGATTCCTTCCTTACTAGGCTTGTTTTCTGTCTGGCTCTCCACACCTCCCGGGGCCTGGATGTCTGCCTCCTCTTGGATTGCAGCCCTTCCCTTCAATTGGTCATGCTTGCATTTCGTCTTCGTTAATCACTGTTTTCATCACATCACTCCCAGGCTCAGAAACTCCAGGGATCTTCATTTCCCCACCACGTGAAGTCCAATCGTGGCTGCCTGTTTTCGAGGCTTCCCCTAATCTGTTCTTACCTCTCCGCCTGTGTTTCCCTTGCCAGATGTGGTTCTGGTTTCTGTGGCTTAGAGATAATGGAATCGTTGGACACACATCACCACCCATTCCCACCCACTGCCGCCCTTGCCAAATTTGAAATCTGCATCATTTTTCTTAAGTACAGTTTAACCTCATTGCCTTAAACAAAAGTACACATATCAGTAAGGGTTTCTTCCCTCGCCCAGTGGCCACAGCAGTGGGGTCGCCAGGCCCTCTGGGGACAGCAGGTGCAGGGGAACAATTTATCTCCCTCTGTCCCTCCATATCCTACAAGAAGATGAGGTAGAGAAAGGTTATTTGACTCACTAAAGTTGTTGGTGAAAAGCTCTGCCGGTTTGACACAAGAGGGAGAATGCGCACAACTTAGGAGACAAATATGAGAGATAATAAACTTCAAGACAGGAAGGGCTGGTTCAAACCCTTGGAGATAGGTCCCCCCTGTATAAGGCAAAACTCAGCAGGTCACTGAGCCCCGGAAAAGATGCTGTGGGGGCTGGTAAAGGAGACTCCAGAGAAGCTTACCTATTGGGGCGGGGTTATCACATCTGCAAATATAGTTTCTTTCCAACTTTTTATTTATTGTGTGTGTGTGTGTGTGTGTTTAGTGGCCATGTCCTTTGTTTTCCTAGAATGATTTCTTTAAGTCCTCATTCTTCCACTTAGCAGCTAGATGATTGGGGATAAGTTTCTTTATCTATAAAGTAGACGTAATAATGGTACATAGTATATGGAGTTGTTGTGAGGATGAATGAGCTAATGCATCTAAAGAACACAGAACATGGCCCAAGACAAAGATATTAGCTATTATTCCTCTCATCGTAATTATTATAAGTACCTGTAAAGCTGCTCTTAATTTGAGCAGCTGCTGAAATTCCACCTTCTCTCAGAATACCATCAGGTCACTTCAGTTGAGCAAACGTTTACTGAGGGCTCAGGGCATGCTGAGCACTGACAGGACACATGTGGACCTTGCCGTTGGGTAGCTTACCTTCTAGTAGGGAAGGCAAACCTGTAAGTAGATTATTTCAGGTTTTTATTTTTAGAGCTAGAGCATGCATGGGTGCGTGGGAGGGGCAGAGGGAGAGTATCTTAAAATCTTAAGCAGTCTCTACACCCAGCACTGAACCTCACTGCTGGGCTCCATCTCACAACCCTGAGATGAGCTGAGCCAAAATCAGGAGTTAGACGTTCAAACCGCCTGAGCCACCCAGGCACCCCAGATTCTTTCAGTTTGGACTGGGCAGTCTGATTAGTCCCTATTAGCCACATGTAGCTGCTGAGACTAAATTGAGATATTCTCTCTCTATAAAATACACATTGGATTTTTAAGACTTGGTTTGATAAGAGAACACAAAATCTCTAATAATGACCAGGGTAGTCTTGATTACCTATTGAAACCATAACACTCTGGGTATGCTGGGTTAAATAAAATACATAATACAATTTTTTTTATTGAAGTATAGTTGACACACGATGTGCATTGGTTTCAGGTGAGCAACACAATGATTCAAGAAGTCTGTGTTACGCTGTGCTCACCACAAGTATAACTTCCCTCCGTCACCATAGGATGCTATCACAATACTATGACCATATTCCCTATGCTGTAGCTTATACCCTTGTGGCATATTCATTCCATAACTGGAAGCCTGAACCTCCCACTCCCCTGCACCCATTTTGCCCATCCCCTCTGGCAACCAGTTAGTTCTATTTATAGGTCTATTTCTACTCTTTGTTCCTTTTTTGTAGACACCATATTTAACTGCAATCATATGGTATTTGTCTTTCTCTGACTTATTTCACTTAATACCCTCGAGGACCATCTGTATTGTGGCTATATACACACACTACATTTTCTTTAGCCATTAATCTATCCATGGACATTTGGGTTGCTTCCCTATCTTGGCTATTGTAAATAATGCTGCAACAAACAGAGAGGCACCTGTATCTTTTCAAATTAGTCTTTTCTTTTCTCTGGGTAAATACCTAACAGTGGAATTAATGGATCCTATGGTGTTTTTATTTTCAATTTTTTGAGGAACCTCCATACTGTTTTTCCACAGTCACTGCACCAGTATAGATCCCCACCAGCAGTGCACAAGGGCTCCTTTTTCTACCTATTCTAACCAACAGTTGCTCATTCTTGCCTTTTTGATTCTAGCCATTATGACAGGTATAAGGTGATACTCCATTGTGGTTTTGATTTACATTTCCCTGATGATGAGTGATGTTGAGCATCATTTCATGCGTCTGTTGCCATCTGTATGTCTTCTATGGAGACATGTTTCTTCATATTCTCCATTTTTAATCATATTATTTTTTGTGCCAAGTATATAAGTTCTCTTTATATTTTGGATATTAACCCTTATCAGGTATATCATTTGCAAATACCATTGCAAAAATTTCTGTTTTGTTGGTTTCCTTTGCTGTGCACAATAATTTTATTTTGATATAGTCCCAGTAGTTTATTTTTGTTTTTGTTTCCCTTGCCTTAGCACATTTTTCTAGTATGTCTCCTAAGACCAATGTCAAAAAGATAACTGCCTATGTTTTCTTCTAGGACTTTCATGGTCTCAAGTCTCACATTTAGGTCTTTAATTGATTTTGAGGTTTGTGTTTTGTTACTGTTTTGTATGTCATAAGAAAATGGTCCAGTTTTCCCAGCACCATTTATTGAAGAGACAGTCTTTTCCTTGTTGTATATTCTTGCCTCCATTATTATAGATTAATTGACCCTATAATTGTGGGTTTATTTCTGGGCTCTTTATTCTGTTCCATTGATCGACATGTCTGTTTTTGTGCTAGTTCCATACTGTTTTGATACTAGAGGTCTAGTATATCTTTAAATCTGGCAGTGTGGTACCTCTAGGTTTGTTCTTTCTCAAGACTGCTTTGGCTTTTTGGTATCTTTTGTGGTTGTTCTGGTTCTGTGAAAAATGCTATTGGTATTTTGATAGGGTCTTTTCTGAATTTGTGTATTGCTTTGGGTCGTATGGACATTTTAACAAGATTGGTTCTTCCAAACTATGAGCATGGAATATCTTTCCACTTGTTTGTGTCACCTTCAGTTTTTTTCATTAATGTTTTATAATTTTCAGAGCATAGGTCTTTCACCTCCTTACTCTTACATATTTTATCTTTGTGTTGCAATTGTAAATGGAGTTGTTTACTTATATTCATTCTCTGCTACTTCCTTGTTAGTGTACAGAAATGCAACTGATATCTAGGTATTTGTATCCTGCAACCTTATAGAATTATTTGAATAGTTTTTAGTAGCATCTTTAGGCTTTTCTATGTATAATGTCATGTCATTTACAAATGGTGACTGTTTAACTTCTTCCTTACCAAAAAAATAATTAAAATTAATTTCATCTGTTTTCATTTTTAAAAACTGTACTACCAGAAAATGTAAATTAGTGTGGCTCCTATTGTATTTCTATTGGACAGCACTGGTCTCGGGTGATACAGGGTGCTGTGAGAACCCAAACGGGCCGCATGTGATGCAACCTGGAGGGAAGGAGTGCTCTCTGGAGGAGCAGATGCATCCTGAGCTGAGTCTTAAAGGTTGAGCAGAGATAGTGCAGGTAAGGACACATCTTGAAATATATTCTAGGTGGAGGTAACAAGGAAAGCCAGGGAAAGTGTGGTGTCGAGGAGGAGCCCTGGAAACGGTTGTTCTCCAGCCTAACTTATGAGTTGGACTGGAAGATGATGAAGCCGACCAAGAGGTGAGGCTTGGTATGCCACCATTTAACAACCAGTAGTAATTAATTTCCCTGGTTCTTGTCTTATACATAAGGTCTGATTATGTTTCCACTCTTTGTTTGAAGTTTTAGACTATCAGCTGTTGAAAGTTGGAAGTTTATGTCTCTACAAGAGTAGGACTATCCTGGAAGATAGGACTAATGCAGGCACATATGCTGCTTGGATGGGAGAATGCTGTTTTCCCTTCTACACATAGTCCTACAGAATTGACAGCAGCCGAAAATTGCTCTCCAGAGTATGGGCCTAATGAATGAGAATCTAGAGGAAAATGAGAGTTTTCATACATTCTCATTCACTGGGCCCACAGAGAGTAGACATGACTGCATTTACACCCATTTATCTACCACTGACCTTCAATGGGACCACTTCTTACCCCCGAATTCCCACCAATAAGGAAAATAGTTGACCTTTGAACAACCCAGGTTTGAACTGCACCAGTCCACTTATATGCAGATGTTTTTTATAGTACTATAAATGTATTTGCTTTTAAGATTTTCTTAACATTTTCTCTAGCTCACTTTAAGAATACAGTATATAATACAGATAACATACAAAATATGCATTTGCTGTTTATCAGTAAGGCTTCCAGTCAACAGGCTATCCATGGAGTTTTGAGGGAGTCAGAAGTTGCACATGGATTTTCAACTGTGGAGAGTTGGTGCCCTTGACCTCTGCATTGTTCAGTGGCCAACTGTATAATCATTTATCAGATGATAATAATTTGGAAGCTCATTATATCCATTCTATCCTAAATCATCCTCAGGCCTCCTGCCTTTAGTAACTAATTATTAAATGGATATTTAGGAGGTCATGCAAGGTAAAGAGGAGTAGCAAAAGGAGATTGTGAAAAGCTAAGTGGAGAAACTTGAGAGTGAGAAGATATCTTAAAGGTCTGCTTCTCACTCTTTAGTGTACATGTTCTAATTCATTACATCTAGGGGTGGGAGCAACAATCTGTGCTTTTATCAAGCTTCCAGGTGATATCAGTGCTGCTGGCCCATGGGTCTCACTTTGAGTTACAAGGTCTTCAGAGTCCCTTTAGTACAGTTCTTTATCATGGCTGGAATCTACACTGCAACAGTCCTGATGAGTCATTAGAAGCCTCCGAGGAAAGACCTATAAGCGTGCTTCACCTCCTCTTCCTTTGTGGAGCAAGTCTAATTGTTGGAATAGTTTTTCTAGTGCCTAGATGCTATCTGGGAAATTTCTGTGCATTGGTCCTTGTTCTATTTTTGGAACCCCTGAGATAATGAACCTGATCTCTCTGTCTTGTGACAGCCATTGGAAATTTGAAGAGCATTTTATATTTCCCTTAATTCTTCAATAGATTAAATCTCATCTCCTTTAGCTGTTAATCATAGGACCTTCTGGATTGTCCCAGGAATCCGTTCTTTAAGTGTACTTCTGATTGAGCACAACATTCCAAGCTTTGTCTGAATATCAGAGAGTAAAATGAGCCTATTTCTTATTTGGCTGCTGATTCTCTACTTCTTCCAGGGTCCTCAGTCATCTTGGCATGTTGACTACTCTTTGGGGGTCACTGCTCCTAAGTCCCTCTTAGTGGACTGAGCTAGAGAAATGTATGTATGCTTATGTGTACATTTATGTCTGATCTTCTGATTTGTCCATCCATCCATCCATCCATCCATCTATTGAAACCCTGAGTTTATATACTTTTACTCCAGTTCAACATAGGTTCAGCATAGGTTTATTCTAGTTTTCTCCCTTTCCATGTTTATAACTCCCCTCTCTAGGAGTAAAAAAAATCTGTCTTCTATTATCTTTAATATAGTTACCTGTGTGATCAAACCCTTGAGTAAAATCAATCTTTGGTCCACCACCTCTGCCCTCTCCCCATGCATGCTATGTTCACACCATATGCTCACTTCTTCTGGGACCTAGCTAATAGCTTTTGGAATAAACTATTTGCAAAAGGATGAGAAGGGGGATAGAATGCGAAGGAGGAGAAAGTTGGTTCTCTCTTTTGACTTCTAATTTAGTGAATTCTACGAACAGGTTTTCTAATTTTGATTCATCCTTGGATTTTCACATTGTGCCCTGCTTTGATTTGATTTTTCTACTCTTCCATTTAAGATTTCTTGGTAAGTCAATTTATTTTGCTGATCTGAAAAGTCTTTGTAATGCTAGAAATTTTCTTAGACACTCCCTTTAATTCATCCTCTTTGAATTCTACAGGGAAGAAAGGAAAAATACAAAGTTTTCTCCTGACTTGCATGGATTTCTCCAGAGCCTTTGCTTTTGGAAATGCTACCAGAATGATGGCTGTGTTTTCAGTGGTGGAAATTATTGATAAATCCCAAAAGCAAGGAATCAGAGAATATCTGCTTTCCAGTGGTGATGTATGAATTTTACCAAAGCTACACCATTATTTATAGTACCCTAATGAGGTTTTTTTCATAGAAACAAAAGATTTCTAACATTTTCTGGAATTGCAAGAAAATAAAGGAAAGAAGAAAGAATTCAACTAGATGCCTGTGTGTTAGGCCAACATTGGCAGGGATCAGCCTTAAAGGATAATCAATACTGATACCACTATCCTTCATCTCCTCATATCCAGCCTGCCCCCAAAGATTTTCTTGGAACCCATGAGAAGGTTAATTGAAAAGATAAATCTGCTTTGGAAAGCATTTGCATTTTAAACAGAGATGGAATTTGGGGAAGTGCCATATAGACATTTATCATTCTACAAATCATAATTATTGTCAATGACCTGAAACCTGGAGCAGGTTATGATGGTTAAATAATGTCCGTAGTTTGGCTCTTTAGGAAAGCTCTTGTCCCCTACCTGATCGTTACCACATTGCCTTGGGTGTTTTAGGCCTGAAGTGCATATGTTGCGTATATTTATCTGAGTAGTTAATTTTGGAGGCAACCATTTTGCAGATATGATTTCCTTCCTCTGACAAGGTCTGGGTTGCTCTCCTTTTTATATTTCATTATTCACACTTTCTTCTCCATCTCCCACCAACCCTCCTACCATTTTTATTTAAAGAAGGTATTTATTATGTATGTAGATTTATCCAAAAAGGTCTACATATGCCACATGTGCGTGCATGCGCACATATACCCATAGTACATGTGGACTTCTGTATATGTTCCTTTTAATTTTTTTCTTGACTAGGTCACTCCTGAAAAAACATTTGAGTATTACAAAAGCTGGTAAGAGAGATGAGAAGGATGATACTTTTTTGGTTATGAGGTTTGAATTCATTTTCACCATGATAAGTTGACTGCTGGCCAACTGTGTCTCTCTGTGAACTGAACACTTCAACTGTGTCACTGGCTCCGGTGACCCACAGAGAGAGTAGTTATCCAAATGAAATGCCTGAAAACAAAGAATAATTAGAAGCTGCATTTTAGAAGCATGCTCGTTCATAAAACTGGTAGGTCACATTCATTTTAGAAGTGCAACAGCTGGAATTTTGTCTGAGCCTGTGACACTCATTTGTTCCACAACCATTTGAGAGGCTTACATTTGCTGCACACTGTCCTAGGTGCTGGAGAGGTATTAATAAGCAAAGAGAAACAGGGTCTCTGATGGTAAATTTAACAACTGGTTTTCCCAAAACAAAAGCTCTGATTCTTTGTATTTGCCAATGTCTGTGGTATAAATACTCCCATCATATCATTTCCAGCTACCCATATTCCTCATTGCCTGGCACATAGAAAATGGTAACAACCATCATATTCATAGCTTGATCATAATTATCATCATTAGGCTTACTTTAACATGATAAAAAGAAACTAATGACCTAGAGGGGAAAAGTCTAAGATGTTTGGGTGGAGAAGGATTTGGATTTTGTATGAGAACCTCAGAAAGATGTAGGACATTGTTTCTTTTTTACTAAAAATCCGTAAAATGTGAATTTTTATGAATATGTATTTTATAACTTTTTAAGAGAGAATTTACAATGCCCAAGTGAATCAAGCATAGCTTTCACATTATGTTGGCCAAATAGTGACCAAATGCATAGAGGATACAAGGCAGTTGTTATGAGAGAATCCTATATCACAATATATGAATCATTACTAATTGATTGTTAAATTGTTTTCCTGGTGAAAAGTGACTTTAACTGGTGACAGACGTATTCCAGCTGGTATAGAACAAAGGACTCCAGAACAGTAGCTTAAGATAATGACTGTGTTTATTTCGCTTATAGGTTTGCAATTTTGGTGGAGCTTGGTGGGGACATTATATCCCTTGCATTTGGCATCAAGCACTGTGAAGAAGTAGAATTAGAAGCCTGCAGAGTAGAATTATCTGAAGGGGCACTCCTGGGTTGGCAGTGGATTCTGGCTGTGGCTGCAGTACCAACATGTGGCACCTCCATGTGGCTGCTTGTCTCCCAAAAGTGAAGGTCCCAAAAAAGGGCGAGGTTCAAGCTATAGCACCTCTTACACCCTAACCTTTGAAGTCACACAATATCTTTCTCCATGTTCTCTTAGGGTGGTCACAAAACATCACCAGGACCAAGAAGGGGAGAGAAACTTAGAGTCTACCTCTCTTGGTGGGCAAGTTCTGCAAGAATGTATAGGACTGGAATATTAATGTGGCCATTTTTGGAAAAGACAATCTCCTCCAAGAAATTCTGTCCTTTTGGATGTTACCTGCACTGCATATCTGCAGAGAAAACATGGAAAATTAGCCAGATTGTCTCAGTTGCCCAGTTGAATGTAAGTATGCAACTTCACGTCAAAATAATACTTATGTGGGAAACCCAACAAATGTTAGAGCACAGCCATGCGTTTTTAAATTAATTTCCATGTGAACTGTCAAATATATCTTAACTGCAAAGCAAATTGACTGATTACAGGGATGGTGGAAGTCTACCTTTGCTTGGTTGGACTCTGAGTTTGTATTCTGGTCTCTAAGCTTACTTCTCAAATGCAAAGATAAGGCACAGAAAGAAGATGCATGAATTCAAAGGAATTTCAGATATTCCTCTTAATGCATATAGGTGTCCTTCTCATTACCTGCCAGCCACATGACATACAAGGCTATGTGGAACTTAATGTGGTGCTTGAGAGTCCAATGCATTCCTCCTATTATTTACTTATTAGAGTTTGATTCAGTTCATTCACTTGTATCCACAACATCCAATTGGTTCCCACTGGGGCATGCATAAATAGAACATTAACAGGTGACTAATCACCAGATATGTATGGATTACCCATAGAGTAGCACCTAGAGAATTGTCAGAAAATATCCAATTAATGCAGTCTACTAGATTGGAATCTCACTTTATGGTTAGCCCCAAGCCAGCTGTAAATTAGACATGCAAGTATTCTAATTTTTAAAGACACTATGACTGTAAATTTATATTTCTTTGAATATATCCAAGTCCTTCCCTCATTTAGGAAGATGAGGTCATTGTGTAACAGAGGTCTTAAAAACCAAGCCCTTTTGGCAATTGACATGGAAGACAAACAAAGTGATTCTTCGTTGTTAGATAAATCAAATAGAATTTTAACAAAGTGTGTTCCCCAAATATTCTCCTGTTCAGGTTGAAGACAACCACGAGACATTTGTTTTGTTTTAAAGATTTTATTTATGAGACACACAGAGAGAGAAGCAGAGACACAGGCAGAGGGAGAAGCAGGCTCCATGCAGGGAGCCTGACAGGCGACTGGATCCCAGGTCTCCAGGATCACGCCCTAGGCTGAAGGCGGCGCTAAATCCCTGAGCCACCCGGGCTGCCCCAAGACATTTGTTTTAAGACAATATTTTGCTTTTCAGAAATTTGTTGAAATTTTTAGCAGTGTTTTTTCTCCCATAGCCACATGCCAAAAGAGCAGAATGAGTGAACTGCCAGTATTGTCCCTGCTTCAATGGAGTCCAAATATTGTGTATCCAAATATTTCTGTTCCTTGATGTGTAGTTGTAAGCAACACTTTCTGATATTCCCAGCTCAGACAGTCAGCTTGGTGGTTCACCTAGAACTTCTATACAACTAATTCTTGGGAATCACTTCCCAAAGATGCTACTTCACAGGTCAATATTCTTTAAGAGTTCCCCTTATGATTCTGGGAATCAGCCCAGCCCTGGGAATGAATGATTGAACTAGAACATTTGGTAACTTCTGAAGTTCCTGTAAAGAAGTTTTGCTTTGATAGATGTTGCTGTAGCTCAGGACAAAATGGCGTTATGATTCAATTTCTATCCTTGGTAAACATTTTACAGTAGAAACTCAGGTTTACACTAAACTTTTATATATTGACTCACTTTGTAGGAGAAGCTATAGGTTTGAAAAAGAAATAAGAAAAGGAATTCCAGTTCATAAATCTAATCATTTTCCTCTTGAGCTTTGGGTTTGGGCTGAAATTTTTTTATGTATATAGGAGTGTTCTATATAATGATGATAATGATTATCATTATTTGCTAGATTATAATTGCTAAACAATTATAAACTAAAGTGGCAATTGTTGGATAGAACCTCAAAGAATAAATAAAGCTTCCAGGGCACCTGGGTGACTCAGGCAGTTAGGTGTCTGCCTTCAGCTCAGGTCATGATCCCAAGGGTCCTGAGATTGAGCCCCACATTGGGCTCCCTGCTGAGCGAGGACTCTGCTTCTTTCTCTGCCCCTCCCCTGGCTTGTGATCTCATTCATTCTGTCTCTCAAATAAATAAAATCTTTGTTTTTTTAAAAATAAGGTTTCCACAGCTAGAAGAGTAGATAAAAGATATTTCCAGGTAGAGGGAACCTAATAAAGACACAAATGCTTGAAGTGGCATGGTACACTCAAGGATGGGTGAATAGCTCAGTGTAGCCAGGGTTCAATATATATGGGAGGTAGATATGGCTTGAAATATTCAGTCCTCAGTGATGGAGGCAAATAATTCTATCTTAAGTTCTGTTTCCAATTATCTGGAGGGGCTTTTTGTAGAAATGTGTTAAGATGGATTCTGAGGCTGCATCTGGCTCTGGGACTGATAAGGGCTTAGAAGAAGGGGCAATAGAGTATCAGGGCCCCATATTTTCTTTTTTATACCTTTTCTTAATTTGAAATATATATACTCAATGTCTTTGCCCTGCTCTCGATTCTCATTGTGACATCTTGGGGTATAGTTCGTGAAATGCAGATTCTTTGACAAGGGAGTTTTGGTTTTAATTGCCATTTTAACCCTATCGATGAATACTGTGGCAAGACTCTGCTGGAACCTATGGAAGTGGTGAGAACCAGGTGAAATACAACCCAATGTTCACTTCTGAGTTTCCAAAGCAGTGATCAGTCAAAGGGATAACTGATTAACTATTAATCTGATTGGCTGTATTGATGTCCATTTAAAAGCTATTGGGCATGGGCATACTTTTTCCCAGAAGAAAAAGAGCTAAAGTAGAAATTAGATCCTGCTTCAGTGTTTACCAAGAAAGTTCACACTGACTCTCAAAGCATCTGCATTATGTATGTAACTTTTGATTGGTGAATAATTTTTCAAATTAGTAGTTTTTCAGAAACCAATCCAAATACTTTACATACTCCCGAGAAATTAAAAATGTGTATTCACCTTCTCAAAATTGTAATTGAAACCTCTTCTTATTGTTCCCATTTTTAGTTATACCTGATAGTCTCATTGGGACAATATATATATATATATATATATATATATATATATATATATATATATATATAGGCTTTCCATTAATACCACTTAGAGATTTTATATTTAATTGGCATGGTTTTTTTTTTTAATCCTAGGACTTTCTTGGTGGCCACATTTTAGCACTTTAAAATCAGGATGTGTACACTGTAATGTCTGTAAACATCTCCCCCCTTCCTTTCCCTTCCCAGGCTACTAGTTATTAATTCTATGCTGCTTAGAATTGAGGAAACAGGAAAGTGCATGCATGGAGGATGGATGACCCTTCCTTGTGTTGCAAAAATGGAGAATAAAAACATAACTAAGGCAGATGTGTCTCTCTTCCTCTTCATTTTGAAAGTGGCTCCATGTATATCTGACATAACTCTTCCACAGTGTCTTAAGGTACTGGATATATCTTTCATGTTCCTTTAAGTACTTTATTTCCAACATTTTAAAATTATTTTGGAATAGTAAGGTAATAAGGTTAATTGGTTATTGGTGCTGGAGTGAACAATTTTACTTCTGCCTAGAGATTAAGTTAAAAACCGTAGAATGTAAATCTACGGGGAATGTTAAAGATTTTCCAATTCAGCCAAGGCTTTGGGAGTGAGGCATTGTCCTCTAGGAACCTTCTCTATTTAGGTCTACGGTTGTGCTTGGTCATCCCTCATGGTGATACTATGGCAAGTTCTTAAATATCTCCTGCCCAATTATTTTGACCTTAAAATAGCAATCTTCTAGTTTGACAGACAGCTAGGTTGTGTAATGCTCAGCAAAACACCAGAGGTATTTGGGGGTCAGGCTGCAGAGTTTTGACCTGTCAAGTTACTCAGCACCCCTGAACCTTATTTATTCAAGCCCTTCAGAAAATAATCAGTGTAAATGAGGTTTACACATCTAGAACATGTCAGCACTAGCCTGGATGCTGGGCATACAGTGCTAAACAGACATAGTTCCTGCTCCCAAAGAACCCTGCTCATGAGAATATACAAGGAAGAGTTGCCATTTGCAATTGTAGGGAAATGGGGTACACTGGATAGGTAAACTGTTTAGAGAAAATACTTCAAAGCTGGGATAGAAGTAAGGATGAATGCCTTAACTTTCTTCCCTGTAAAATGGGGACACACTTCCCTTGTCGGGTTATAGTAAGGAAATAGAGACAATGAATACTGTCTGTGAACTGCTGTGTCCAACAGTTCATTACTGGGCCAGAAAATACATATTGAATCATTACCATCAAAAGCAATGGGGATTCAGAAGTGAGTAGGGTACTGTCCCCATCCTCTTGGGTCTCACAAGCCAGAAATCTAGCCCTAGCTCCCGAGGCTGTTCTATTATTGCTCTTGTCCCACTTGCCTATTCATTGTTCATGTGTCTGACTCATAAGAGCACCAGCTTGAGGAGGCCAGAAATGCTTCTCTCTCATCCAACATTGTATGTTCAATGCAAAAATAGTTCCGAGTGGACATTTGCTACTTACCCTGTGCCCTGCAGGAGATGCACCTGGCACCCTGCCCTATCGTCTCTCCCCTAGCTCTCTAGCTCACACCTGTCCAACTTTCAACAGTCAGCCCCAGCATTTATTTGCCTGAAAATCTTCTCTAGCTAATAAGGGAGGGAGCCACACAGTGATAGGGAATTAAGTCCCACCCCAGATGCCCCACATCCTCTGCCTTCTGAGGAATTTGTTCTAATTACTCTATGGCAATAACTCGATTGATAATTTACCTTTGGCCGTTTTGCCTTCTTCTCTTACTTCCCCGACTTCCTTACCAGTGATTTCAGGGGTTTAACTCCCAAATAAACCACTTACATCTGAATCCTTGTTTAATTGGCTGTCCAAACTAAAATGTCCACTCAGCACCCAAATCCTTATATTTAAATTATTCTGCTGCCTATAAAGAGCCCATCTCTCATGATGGGAACTGAAAAGGTCACATAAACTTGCAGTCACGGGTGTGTACATGACCTGTACTTTGCCAATCAGACATATCCACTCTCCTCCCTTAAATTGGAAGCTCATGTCATGAAGGAGGAAATGCCAGAATTGATTATGTTGACAGATGGTAGCAGAGACAGCAATTTGAATGAGTTTCCAGCATCCAGTGTTGGTAGCACACAACCCCATGCACAAAGTGTGGCTTCATTGAACAAGTTCTACTTGGATATTTTTGAGTACTGCTCTTTTCCATTGTCCTCTCAGAGAGTCCTTGATCTCTCCAATATCTTTTGGGACAAGTTCCTTTCCTGCCAACATGTCAGGTTTTGTTCCTATAGCTTGTACCTAAGAATGCTGTCTATGTCAGTCAGGATAGAGCAAGGAAAACACCCTCTACCTTTTTGAAGCAGATGAGATTTAATACAGAAGGTGATGGAAAAGCTGAAAAGTCAAACGGAACAATGAGGTAACCCTCACTGCCTCACATGGAAACTGCCATCACCCCTGGGGCTCAAGGGACCATGGAGGAAGGGACCACATTCTCTGGCAGGAGGAAGAACAACACTAGGGGGGTTTCCCGGAGAGGTGACCATCTGGGGTCTGAGGCCTGAAGCTCCACAGGAAGTAGGGAAGAGAGAGTAGAAGAACCATCTGGTTTTCTTTCTTTTTCCCCCTCCAATTTTACACCATACTACCCATAATTTGAAAGTAACCAGATGCTAGAGGGCAAGGGAGCCTATAATAAAGAGAACACGAAAAGAACCAGAAATAGGCCTGAAGGCCAACAGGCAATTGATGTGCACAAGTAGTGGGAGCTCCCATAGTTTTTGGTGGAGTGAACAAAGAGAATAACCAAGGAGAGGGCTAGGACCAGAATCTTGTGTTATATAACAACTCTTAAAGAATAGGGGAATTAGATGATTGCCCCTAAGGAGAAACAGAGAACTAGGAGGAAACTGAGGCAAGAATAGTGTCCCAGATGCCACACCTCTGAAGTCGTCATATCTGCCAGATTCCTAACTGGATTTCCACCAGCTAGACCTCTGAATTATTCATTGAGTCTAGACAGGAGACTGAGAGTGCTTATCCATGAGCTTTGGGTATCATCACTTCTAATCCAGGCTATTCCCTGGGTAACGGGAGTTATTAAGTGAGGATAACAGTGCTTGCCAACTTTTACTGGGCAAGGTGAGAAGCAATGCATAATGGAGATTTTTAAATACTTGGCAAAATAGAGACACATGTCGCAGCAGGAACCTTAATTGATAAAGTAGAGACAAATGCATTCACTCTCACGGTTGGAAATTACAAGACTGTCTTACATGACTTCCATGAAGAGATGGATTGCGACATCTTTGTTAGTGGCAGCACAGAAAAGAAACCAAAATTCTGCTTGGATTCATGAGAAGGACCATGGTGTAATGGAAAGGGCATCAATTGCAGAGTCAGGAGAACCTCATTTTAATCTCACCTCTACTACTCAGTAGTATTGTGATTTAAGGCATTTTCAACTGAGCTCCAGCCTCTTCATGTTTAAAATTGATTCTGTACTGGGCATTGTGCTAGAATAATAACTTGCCCACATAATGGACACTTCATAAATGTTTGTTCCCAGCCTCATTCTCCCTTCTTTTTTACCAGCTTCAGAAAGAAAAGGTGAGAATGTAAACTCAAATTCTTTCTACAAAAAAAATGGCTGCTGTGAATCAGTTTTATTGAGACATGCTTAAAGGAATTAAAACCTTTAATTAAAACCTTAAAACCTCAGAGCTCCTGCTTATTGTTGAAAGCACCAAAAGCCATGGGCATTATACACCCAAGGCCACTTAATCAGAATTTCAGATGATCTAAAAAAAGTTTATCTGTAGGCATATTCCATTTCTTAAAACGAAACAAACAAAAACAAAAAACCTCACTTCCTATATGGCTGCCATAAAACGTGTGTTCACTTATATTTTGAGTAGTATTTCATTCTCAGGGGGTGCCTTGGTGTTTCTGTGACCCAAGCAAGGGGTCCCTATGCCTTTATCACACGGTTTCTTCTTGACACAGCTGGAAATATGATTGCCTCAAGGCCCATCACAAAGCAGCGGGATCTCTGCTATGGGTCAGCGGCACAAGGAAGTGTTGCCAAGATACAACAGAAAACACAAGACCCCCAGGTCTCCCTCTGGGTTTCTGGAGCAGTGATCTTTGGCTCAGCTGTGGAAATTTCAGTTCATTCATTGAAAGCCAAACACACCTGTCCCCCAGAGAGGAACATGCCTAATAAAGAGACTTCCTCCTTGCTGGCTAGTCTTGTGGTTTTATTCAGCCCTTAAAGACAGTGTGGGGCCTGAGTACCCCCAGAGCAGCCTAGCCAGGGATGGGAGCAAGCCCCAGGGATGGTCACTGAGGTAGAAAAGCACCAGCCAGCATGGATACCTGAGGGCTGTGATCAGGGCACTCAGAGCTTGCCTTGGCTCTGAAACATCAGATGGAGCTCAGACAAAATTAGGTTTCACTTAAACTTTATCCATCTGCTGACAACCTGTGTGCTTTCTCTCTCATTCTGTGGCTATTCTTTGGTACAGTGCTTTTTATCTATTTACTTTCAGAGCACAACAGGGATATTTATCCCTTAATTTATATATCTAGGCCTATACCTTTAAATATCATATTTATGATGACATTAAGAGAATAGGATTTCCAACCAATTTTTTTTTTAAAGAGTGGCTGTAGTATCAAATCAATCTTAACCCATGTCCTAGGTGGTAGAGCTCAAAAGGAAAAGTTCTCTTCTGTTAAGTTGTCCCAGCAGGCCCCTTTCCAGAGTAAGGGACTAATATCCTGAGACTGTAGCTTTTCTCTTGCATTGTTCCCTAGCAGTGCAAACTATTAGTGTATAGTGCCATGGACCTCTCTCTGTGAGGCCCCTGTCAGTAATTGGTGTTCTGGAATTAATTTCCATATTCTAAAATAGAATGCTACCTCTATTTACATTTTATTATGGTAGATACAATTATGTCTCTTATATCCGTTTACATTCCTCCATCTTTCCAGTTTGTGACAATATTTGTATTATCTGACAACGGAAGTCACTGTTGAGCCGAGGAGCCTATTACCATGTTTCCATTCTTGTTCAGGTATTTTCCCTAGAGCTGAGAATTTGGTCATTTTTAAAAAAATTGCATTTAGTTTTCTCCATCCATGCTGTCTTTCCAGTGATTTCTATAGCATAATATTCAAGGCACTGTTTTCTAGCACATTAAGTATAGTAACTGACTTAATTTTCACAGAAACTCAGTGAGGTAGGTACATTATGATCCATTTTATTGATGGGAAATGTGAAACAAGGAGATTAATTGACTAGCATGGTGAGATTCTAAATGGCAGAGTTGGGCTTCTGCATCCACTCCCCCAACCTCAAGCATCACAGCCCTTGATGGAACTTTCTATGTAAGCAAGCCTAGTGGATCATTAGTTAGAAACTTTTTGTGAAGCTCTTTCTGCTATAGGTCCCTTGTTATCTGGTTTCACCTGGATTGCGTGCTTTCTACCCTTATGCCCACTAGTTATACTTGTCCAGAGGATTTCCTTCTCTCCCTCCTGGGTGGCTTTCTTGGTTTTCTGGATGGCGTTCCCTCTCTCTTGGTTTACCTTCTAGCTTTGGGTGGAGCCATCCGTGAGAAGGTTTCTCAGAAAAGGTCAGGGTGGACAAATACTTTTTTAGATCTTAAACATCAAAAAACATTTGCATTCTATCTTGATAGTGCTGGGTACAGCAGTCACAGAAATTCTTACTCTTAGTCATTTGAGTGTAACCTGTTTTTTCCCCCTTATTGGAACTTTTACTGTCTTCCTAGTGTTGGAAAGTGTTGGACACAACATGGTGTGTCTTTTCTCATACATTATACTAGGTGTTCAGGAGGCTTTTTCAGTATGGATGTACATGTACTTCAGGTCCAAAAATGTCCTTGCAATATTTCTCTTGACCTTTTTCTCTTCCATACCCTGGTTTCCTCTATTTTTTCAAAAAGGTGTTATTTCCTTGTTTTCCAAATCTTTCACAAATTTTATATTTGTATAAATTTAGCTCTCACATATAAATTTCTAAGAACCCTCTCTGATCCTAAATTTAATCTCTGCCTCTTTCTTAATAGTATCCTGATCTTGTTTTGACAATAAATAGCTTACCTCTCTGAGATCATTAAATATAGTTTTATTAAACTTCTCTTTTGAGTTTCCTTTCTGCCTTTCTCGTTTTGATGTCCCTAATTATGTTAGAGGCTTTCTTCAAATGTCAAGTAGTTCTCAACTTTCTCTTAAGATTTTAAAAGTTAGGTTAGTAAGTGCAGATTGGAAGCTTGGTGTAGCTGGACATAGCTTGCCCACTGTCCAGTAAATTGGATAAAGATTTAACTTTTTCATTATGAAGTTTCTAAATGTCCGTGCCTACAGGTTTTTCTCTAGGCACATGAAGTAGTTGTGTAGAATTATACTGAAATTCAGCGATAGATATGGGGGTTCCTAAAGCCCCTTCTGCTATTTCTGCAAGTTGGACTCCACCTCCCTATCACGTTGCTTAGCGTTGTCTTTTCCTTTTCTTTCCCCATTACTAAGTCCTTAGGTATTTCAATGTACAGAAGTTTGGGTTCGTGTTAACTCATGTCCTCACAGTACTCTTTCTACCCCTAATCAACTTTACAGTTTTCCTAAATGAAGGCAGTTCTATAATACACACACACACACACACACACACACACACACACACACACTGTTCAAGTTGTGCCACAAACCCAAACATCAATTATGGAGTGAAAATTTTTAATAGTTATATGATAGCTATGGATAAACTTGCCTTCTGGACTAGTGCCAACTTACATGTAATCCTTATTTCCTTATAATGTGTGATTACTGCATTAAGATTATTACATTTAGGGATCCCTGGGTGGTGCAGCGGTTTGGCGCCTGCCTTTGGCCCAGGGCGCGATCCTGGAGACCCGGGATCAAGTCCCACGTCGGGCTCCCGGTGCATGGAGCCTGCTTCTCCCTCTGCCTGTGTCTCTGCCTCTCTCTCTCTCTCTATCATAAATAAATAAAAATTTAAAAGATGACAAAAAATGATTATTACATTTATCTTGAAGTACATTAATCTCCTTCTGGAGTGACTGCTAAAACTACATGTTTATTTTTCGGAGGAGTGTGCTTCAGATTTTCTACATATTGGAATTCCTGTCTATTGACTTTCAATGGAACTCTCTAGACCCCTTGGCAAACCTATCATTAAGGGCTCCTCCCCAAGCCCTTAAGGGCTGTAATAACATATAGGTGTAGATATACCTGGTTACTTAAACAAGATTTCCTATATGTGGAATCAAATTTCTTCATTTCCTGGCCTAACACTGGATTGTTTTCTGCTTCTTGAAGTTTCCCTAGATACCACATTATTTTGTTTCTACCTCCTATCACACCCTTTCCATTCTCCTTTGGTCCAAGTTCTCAACTTGACCTCTGATGTAAAACTGTGTTGGGATCCTATACTCACTCTTCTAAGTCTCTTAGGGGATTCCATCCAGCCCATAGTTTTATGCTGATCACTCTCACACATTTATCATTAACTATGTTGTATTCCCAGAACTCCTGACTCTAGTGGCTGGCTTAACATTTTCATATGCTTAGCATGACCAATAGAGAACTTTTGAGTTACTGCTACCTGCACACACACTACCCCTTAGGTTCTCCCTTCTTCCCATTTTGGAAAATGGCACCAAAATCTCACCAGTTGTTCAAGTCACACATCTGACAATGATCTTTGATTCTTCTCTTTCAACTCACAAAAGCCATTTATATACACACTGTGGATCCTACTCCAGCAAACACCTTGAATCTATCCAATTCTATGCATTTCTCTCTCACCTTAGACAAAGACCTCATATTTCTTATGGACTACAATGGCTTCTTACTGGTATTTCTGCTTCCAGCCTTGCACATAGCAACCACAGTAAACTTTTTTGAACCCCAAATCAGATCATAAGTCAGTTTAAAATCTTCTAAAAGTCTCTGTAACTACAGCACAATACATCTACTGGCTTTTGGCCTGCCAAGTCTTGGTTTTTCACAACTCCAACCTCATTCCCTTTCTAGAGTCTTTCGACTAGCTCTTCCTCTGCCTAGAATGAGCTTCTCTATCATTCACACATGGCTCCATCTTTCTTATTATTTTCATCTAAAATGTCACCTTCTCAGAGAATCCTTCCCTGGGCACCCATCTAGGGTATTCAGTCATTATCTTTCCCACCAGCCTATTTTAATTCTATGGATGACACATCACTATCTGATATATTTTGTTTATTGTCTGTTTATTGCCCCACCAGAATGTAAATTCCTTGAAGGCTATGACCTTATAAACCTCATCCAACTTAGTATAATCAGTGTCCAGCACTAAAAAGCACTATTTATTGAATGAATGGACTGATAAATGGATTAGAGATACTTTAGAAGTGAGAAAACCAGAGAGAAAAGCAACTTGCCACAGATGACGTAGATAGCAGGCTATTTGGCCTATTGCTTTAAATGTATTCATTGTCTTAATGACCTCCACTATATCCTATAGCTACTATTTTTAATTATACTGTTGGTTCCATCACTTTGAGCAGTTTAGTTTCTTATTCTAGAGTCTTACCTTACCAGCATTATCCCACTTGAGGGTTCTATGCCCAGAAGCCAACTATATGTTGTCACTGGTCATCTTTATCCTGAGGTAGTTACAAGCTTTGTTTATAAACTTTGAGAACTTTCTTTTTGGCTGTTATTTCCTGTTGACCCACTAGAAACCCACCTTCTGCCAAACCAGATACTTAATAGTGTTCATGCAGAGAATGGGATTGTAAATCCACAGGGTAATTATGGTTTGCTGGAAAGAGCTTTGCCTGGGGAAACCTGGCTTTTCATCTATTTCTGTTACCCAGGAGCTATCTGATCATAAGTAAGCCCTTAACACCCTAAGCTTCAATTTTGTTGCCTGCCCAGCTTTGCCATGAGCAGAGGAAAATTAAAAAAACAATCCACTCTTACTCTCTCCCACTCATCTATTTGGAATAATACATATGAAAATTCACTTCACAGGGATTAAGTGAATTCATAAATAATCCAGTTATTTGGATTAAATGAACTCATGAATATAAAAACATTTTGCCGAGTGTAAAATGCACTACAAATGTCGGGGATTAAATGTAAGGGACTGCTCACAGGAATCAGTTCCTAATGCATTAAATATATGGCCATCAGTAAGTGTGATTGTTTAAAGTCCCCATTAAAAGCCAAACTTTCAGAACAACTGTCTTCTTAGTATACTTTTGAGATGAGATTATTGTGTACACAGTAGCCCATCCAAATGGTATAAAATGAAAACTGAAAGCTCACTCTCACCTCAAACCCCACAAGTATATTGCCCAGACCCAAGCAGTTAGCCTTAGCTTGCCCTTTTTAGTTACTAACAATAATTACCTAACATAATAATAGTTTTGTACCTGACAGTGAGCCCAACATTGTTATAAGCCCTTTATACATTAACTCATTTTGATGTTCACAATAACTGTATGGCTCAAATATTACTATTATCCTGGTTGTATATATCAACATACTGAGCCATAAGGATGGGATTTGTCCACTGTCACACAGCTAAATACAGATTATTGGAGCTCAGGCTCTGAAGGTCATGCTCTTAGACACCTTTCCAAATGAGTATACAGAGTATGTATAGAACATTCAGCTGTATAATGTATCCTTATAAGATTTTTAATATCTTCTGGATTTTTTGTTATTAAAAATAAAGTGCAAAACATAAAGAAAAATTAAGCCACCATGGACAACCCAGTGATTCTGTGTTTATCTTTAGCATACATTTCTGTAAGTGGAGAGCTGAAACAGGACATATATATTAAACATCTCAAGTGATACCACCAAAATACCTTCCACAATGAATAGTAATGTTCACCTAGAATCTACAAGCCACCAGATAATTCACTGAGAGGACCTGTGATTTTTATGTGCCTCTTTCTTTTTTCTGTAATTGCTTTTTAAATCTGAGTGCTCTGCTGTTTGACAAGGGATTTTACCACACAGTAAACACAACTTTTTGGGAAAAGTTCCTCATATTCCTGTGGGGTGATATCTCAGCTCCCGGGCAGGGGGTTAGCAGGCATCTGATGAGCTCTCTGCTTCTGCTGCCTGGTATCCTGAGGCTCTGGAAAAATTGCTGTGAGGCTATTCACCTTGGCTCAGCCTGAGATCTACTCTGACAGATTTATTGGCTCTTAAACCTTTACCCAAGCAGAACCTCTAAACCAATATACGGTTTCACTCATTTGCACTCCAGGGAAAGAGAGCACTCCCTTCCTAAGAAGGGAGAGGAATGAGACTCCAAAGATGTAAGTCCACTCCTCTCTTGCCCCCTTGCAAACTTCTTAGGAAATGGAATTCATTTCTTTCCAATGAACATCCGAGCAAGAGTGCATAAGCGGGGGGGGGGGGGGGGGCAGAGGCAGAGGGAGAGGGAGAAGCAGACTCCCCACTGAACAGGGAGCCTAATGCAGGGCTTGATCCTAGGGCCCCAGAATCATGACCCGAGTTGAAGGCAGACTCTTAACAGGTTGAAGGCAGACTCTTAACAGACTGAGCCACCCAGGTGCTCCATGGCTGTGATTTTGTTTGTTTGTTTGTTTGTTTGTTTGTTTAGGCAGAGTTTTCTCAGTCCATTGGCATGTGGAAATACATTGGTGAAAGGAAATTAGCAAGATCATTCAGTCAACCACTGTATCCATTATCTGATTTTTAGAGGAAAATATTGAATGAGAAACTTGCAGTATTCCCCCAGCTTCTATAAGAATGGAAGATGGAGAAAATGGCATCAATTTCAACAGGAGGGAATTTAAAGCAAATAAGAAGAATACCTAAAGGAAGACCCTAGGTATATTATCCATATTTTCCTGCTGAGAAAACTAAAGCTTAGGGGTTAGGTGACTAAACCTACCTTATGCAGAAAGGGGTGAAGCCACAATTCAAACTCTGTTTCCAGTTTCAGAGTCATGTACCCTCGGCTGCACCCATTGGTGGTCTCCAAACCTGACTAATAACGCTTTCTAATTCCATCTACTTAATACTGACATCCTTCTATGTGCTACAGACACATGAAAATGCTGGATAAGATATCATAAAACTATTTTACATTTAGGCAAAGAAGAAAAGGAGACAGAGACTGAGAAATGGAGAGACAAAACCTTTACATGCCAAAAATAAAGAACCTCATAACCAATGTGGCAAATACAGGAGTGGAGTCCAGAACAGAGGATATCAGACATGACCACAGAACCTAACAGCCAGGGGTTGGGGTTTTTGACACATGGCCTTTGGGTAAGGAGAGGTAAGGAGTCAGAACTGAAATCCACACATAAAGTGAGGACCAAGGAAGACCTGCTCCCACTCTGTTGGGGTACTATAAAACATGTTCACTTACTAAAGCTACTGGCAAAATTCTCACTCCTCAGGTATCTGGGTGGGGAAAATTTCTCACAATAAATGGCAATTTAAAAAATCTGTGTCATGCATAGGTGTAGCATACAAATTTTAGCAGAGGAACCCCAAATGCAGATATTAATACAGATACCATAAATATTTCTGACAGTGAAACTCCTGGTCTTCATCAAAGAATCAAATGTAAGACTCCTCTGAATGATTACTACCACATCCTAAAGTACACAAGAGAAGCTATATCCTAACTGAAAAAATGCTCACAAAGGACAAATCAAGGAAGTGGCCACAAAATGGGAGAGTCAACAGATACATGTGGGAAAAATAGCTTTAGACCGTTAGATTATCTCAGGTTCTTGTGGTGCTAGCTATAAATTTAAGCATATTTACAATTATGAAAGTGATAAAGGGAGAAATTAAAAGCCCTCATAAAAAAAAAACAGAAAAAAGAATTGGCAGTTAAGACAACCCAGTAGAGGGGCGCCTGGGTGGCTTAGTGGTTAAGCATCTGCCTTTGTCTCAGGGCGTGATTCCAGGGTCCTGGGATCGAGTCCCACATCAGGTTCTCCGCAGGGAGCCTGCTTCTCCCTCTGCCTATGTCTCTGCCTCTCTCTAAGTCTCTCATGAATAAACAAAATCTTAAAAAAACAAAGACAACTCAGTAGAACTCAAGATGAAACACTGTGGATAATATTCAGCAACAACTAGCTCTGAGAGTAGATTGGCACAGTGAAAGAGAATTGACGACACAGGGGATATTTCTGAAGAAATTACCCAGAGGGTGGCAGAGAGAGATAAACAGGTATAAAATCAAAAGATAGGTTTGGAGATATGGAGGATTAAATTAGAAGTTTGAATTTAGCTCTAATGGGATTTCAGAAAGAAAAAATGGGAACAGAGCAATGCTCTACATGAAATGGGGATGACTTGTCAAGAACTAAGAAAAGTCTTGAAACCTCGCACTAGAGTGGCACACTGAATCCTGCACACAATATGCAAATCTAGTAGATTCATTATATGAAGAGTACAACACTGAAGCAAAGAAGAGTTGAAGAGCCAGTAGGGAAAACAAATAACATACAAAGGAATAATCATCATTAGAATGGGAACATCAGCAAAAGAGACCAGAAAACAAATCTGATCATCAGAATCACCTGAGAAGCACATGAAAACACAATGTTTTAACCCTAGATGCTTTGGATAGCAGTAAACTATGTTTTGTCAAAAAAAAAAAAAAAAAAAAAGCTTTGGGGTGATCAAATAGGTTCAAAACCCTTTTATTTCTGAGCACCAACTACATAAACACACACATGTTCACATTATCGTATACACTGAACTCAAGTGTGTGTTAGTGAAATTTACGCCCTACTCCTAAAAGCCATGGAGAGGTTTAATCCACAACCAAGGATAATTTAAAAAGATTTTTTTATTCAATCTCTAGGAGACTCATGCTAAATGGTGCCAGAAGATGATCCCCAAAGAAAAAGCAAAGGAGCTAGTACAAGCATCTCTGACCTCAAGATTCCTCAACACTTCTACTACTGCCCCCTCCAGTAGATCTGTTAGCATCAGAGGACGTGTCACTCTGCCTCAGACCTCTGGAATCCTGTGTGCATGGTTGAGAGGAGTGAATAGCGTCCATTAGAGCATGTGGCAAGACATGACTCCTGTCTTATTTGATATTAAATACAAAAAGACACATTAACAGAAATTTAGTCTACTTTGCCTTTATGGACTTCTGTTCTCAGACTACTGAGAAGGGATGGAGGGCAGTGAGATTTCGTCACATTGTTCTACATGCATGTAGTAATGTTTGCTCTTTGGCCTGAACTCCTTATACTTTTCCCCTTTCCATAGAGGATGCTTACATAAAATAATAGCATATTCACATGACAGAACTATGCTGGTAGAAAAATGATGCTTTAAACAGTTAAATATTTAAAACTTCATTAGTAATAAAGAAAATGATAAAATTCTATTTTCTTCCATTAGATTAATGAGTTTTGTTTTTTATTTTTTTAAAACTGATGGTACCTAATATTGGTGAAGTTGTAGAGAAATGGGCACTACTTTGCTGTTGGGAGTATAAATTGGTATATACTTCCTAGATAGAAATTTGGTAATATGTAGTCAAAGTCTTAAGAATTTACATAGATTTTCTTTTCAGCTCAGCAATTCCATGTAAAGAGTATATATTTTTTAAAATTGAAGGACTGCAGCATTGTTTATATTAAGAAAATTTGGAGGGGATCCTTGGGTGGCTCAGCGGTTTAGCACCTGCCCTTGGCCCAGGGCGTGATCCTGGAGACCCGGGATCGAGTTCCGTGTCGGGCTCCCTGCATGGAGCCTGCTTCTCCCTCCGCCTGTGTCTCTGCCCCTCTCTCTCACTCTCTTTCATTAATAAATAAATAAAAATCTTTAAAAAAATTTGGAAACAACTTAAGTGTCACAAAACAGGAATCATTCCAATAAAACCTGGTGCTATACAATGCGATACAGTTAGGAAAGATGTTCCTAACACAGAGGTAGTATTTTAAAAGTTGCAAAATTAAAGGTAATATAAAGCAATCTTTTTATTATAGATAAGAACATACAAAATCAAGGAAGAGACTAAGATTTGAGAATGATTATCTCTGGGTGGTGGGAACTTAGGGGTGTTTTTTTTCTGCACAATATTTTCTATAATTTTTGCATTGAAATTTTATTTTTTTAATAAAGGGAAAATTGTGGTCACAAAAATTTTAAGCAATATGAGATAATGCCAATTATGCCAAAATGAAGGTTGCCTTATGATTACAACTGTATAGAAATGTGTGGGGATGCCTGGGTGGCTCAGCGGTTTAGCACCTGCCTTTGGCCCAGGGTGTGATCCTGGAGGCCCAGGATCAAGTCCCGCATCAGGCTCCCTGCATGGAGCCTGCTTCTCCCTCTGCCTGTGTCTCTGCCTCTCTCTCTCTCTGTGTCTCTCATGAATAAATAAATAAAATCTTTAAAAATAAAAAAAAAAGAAATGTGTGTATGAAAGGAAAGAAGGAAGGGGGGAGGGAGAGGAGGAAAAATCTCAATAATGCCTTTCTTTGGCCTGTGGAATAGGGGGCAAATGTTCTCTGCATTTATGAATTTCTCATACTTTCTAATATAGTACCAATTTTATACTAGAAGGAAATTTAATAATCAGGATCTTCCCATTATATTTCATTTTATATACCTCTCTGCCATGTGAAGTATCCATTTAGAGTCCTAACACCAAGTTTCTGGGCTCCATCCAGGCCACTGTATTAGCTAAGTATGCATAAAATATTACTATTGAATTTATGATTTCAATCAGAGGAGGCTAGAAGACTCTTCTAGAATCCTCTCACGAGTCTATCAGGAATCTAGGTGGGATTAGACCTTCTTGGTCTCCACTCCGTATTCTGTCTGGGTCTCCAGAGGGAGTGGAGAGCAATGAGATTTTGGCACCACTGTTGCAGACTCACGTTATAGTACACTCGCTTTCTGGCGTGAATTCCTCACACATATGCTCTGCTTCTCTACTCCAGAGCAGAGGGCTCCTTGCCTGCACCAGTCTGGATGTCAGCAGGTGGCCTCCTGGCCCAAAAAGCTTTCTGTATGAATTACTGTGTGTGGTTTCTGCACATTGAAACTTGGCACCCACACCCTCCTTATCCCTGTGCACATCCTCCATATTCCATTAGAAGCCATCCAGATTCTTGGACTGGATATTAGCCAAAACCAGACTTCAAAGAATCACCTAGCTTCCATCTGCTAAGATACCACATTCCCTTCCCCTTTTCAGCTCCCAGACTTGTCTCCACAGAGCCACCTGCATGAACTGATCTTGCCCCTCTGTGGCCCAAGAATCTTCTATGGCTTCCTATCACATTCAGGATAATGTATGTATTCCATAGATGGAAAGTAAGGTCCTTCCTGGTGTGTTCCCAACTTGTCTAGTCGGCCTTCACCTTCACCAAACACTCCGACCTTCTCTATTGCTGTAATGCATGGTCTCTGGACTTGACCTACTTCCTCACTTGTCTCTGCTTTTCCACGTGCTCTTCTCTTGCCTTCTCCACGTTGCTCCTCCTTCTGTATCTGTTCATTCTTCAGAAGTCAATTTGAGAGTCATTGCCTTTGGGAAGGCTTCCTGACTCCCACCTGCCCTGTCCTCCCCCTCCATCCCAGGTGCTCTGGCACATGCCCCCTACAAACATCCTAGAGTATGTGCCAGCTCAGCTCTGTCCTTCACTGGATTGTGAGGTCCTTGCAAATAAGGACTGGGTTTTTCACTCATTTTATTCCAGTGTCTAGCCTTCTTCCATAGTTTCCAAAGAATGGCAAACACTCAATATGTATCCAGTACTTCCATTCCTAGTATAATCCCAACAACTGCAAGACAGGTACAAGAATGTTCACAGCAACATTAATTGCATTGGTCCCAAACTGGAAAGAACCGAAAGGCCTGTTCACCATAGAATAAGTAAGTAAGAGACACCTGTGTGGCTCAGCAGTTGAGCATCTACCTTCAGCTCAGGTCGTGGTCCTGGGAACCTGGGATCAAGTTCCACATCGGGCTCCCCACAGAGAACCTGCTTCTCCCTCTGCTGGTATCTCAGCCTCTCTCTCTCTGTGTTTCTCAGGAATAAATAAATAAAATCTTATTTTAAAAAAGTGAATCACGGCATTTTAAATAAATAAATCCTATGCAACAATGAGAATAAGTGAATCAATGTTGTGAATTAATCTCACAAACATAATGTTGAGTGGAAGAATTTATAAGAGAGTCGATGACTCCATTTATGTTAGCTCAAAAGCAGGCCAAGTCATCTGTGGTGTTAGAAATCATGGGAGGAGTTACCCTCGAAGGTATAGGGTAAATGATAGGAGCCTCTGGGATCCCAGTAATGTTCTGTTTCTTGATCAGGATGCTGGCTGCATGGACATTTTCACACTGTGAAAATCCACCCAGCTGCGTATTTATGACTTGTGCATATATCTGTCTCTTATGCCCCAATAAAAATTTTAATGTAGAAAAGTTCCCTTTGTGAAACATGTCTCTCTGTGGCGTTTAGAACAGTGACAGATGGGGAATGTAGGTTTGATTCAAGTGAATTGCCAGCTTGATTAATGCTCTTTTTTTCCCCACTCAGGATGGTGTGGCATGGCAGAAAGGAAATTTTTTTTAAGTGGAAAAACTCTCCCTCTAGAGTGTCTAGCATTTGCTTTAAGAAATGTGATGCTCGATGGTGTTAGCAGGTGTTCATTCAGAGAGCTGGGCTTCTCAACTTGAATTTCAGCAGGCTCAAATAATTTGGGAATGTGTCAGGGTATAAATAAACAGATAACTATAATTGGGATTTCACTCTTTGCTTTGCATCTTCATCCTTCTGTTTTCATGGCTGCTGTCACCAGCGGGCACAGGTCCATCACACCTCCCCTACACTCCATTGGTTCACGTCTCATTGCTGCAGTTCAACATTGGGCTTCTTCTTGGGTTAAAGATAAATTATCTCAATTAATCTTTCATCTTTTCCCCCTCCAAATCTTAAGGAATCTAGAAATAGCAGACGAGGGCACATGTTTAAAAAGAGATTTTCTTCTCTTTAATCAGACAAATGTAGAAAAGAAGCCTGGTGACTCTTGTCTCTGAGATGACCGCGGCCCTCTCGGGCGCTGCCCATGGGCGCCTGTCCAGCCACCCCTGCAGGGACTCACCAAGCTTCTCTCATGTTCTGTACTAAAAAACCTTTCAGTGTCGGCACAGATGGGAATTCTGCTGCCTCCTTCTCATTTCCCATTTCCTGCACTTTTTCTTCCTAAGCACTCGAAAGCCCAAAATAGAATCATGGTTTTCTGAGTCTGTGTGTAGGAACTTAGTGTATGTGTGTTGGCGGCAGGGGGGCGGGGGGGGGGGGCGGCAACCGGCCACAGTTTCTGTAATTCCCTCTAATTACCACACCCTGACGTAATTTCCTACTGGCTACAAGGTAGAGGAAAGATTCAGAAGAGCTCAGAGTGTCTTTCAGAGAAGAGCGTAGGTTTTCCTTCAGGGGGTGGTTAGGGAAGGCCCACCGAGGAGCAGTGCGTTAGTGCCCAAGGAGGACACAAGAGGGCACAAAAAGCCGGAGTTTTTGCAGGCCTTCCACCTAATAGCACCTTTCACCAATATCTCTGCTCTCCTGAGGTCTCCTCCTCACTGGCTATCTCCCTTCTCTCTGCCTTTTTTAAAACTGAGTTCCCAAAAGGGTTAACCTCCTTGCTCCTCTCTGCCTAGTTGAGTTCCCTCCATCATGCCAAGTCTAGTTCAAATCCCACCTCCTCTGGGAAGCCTTCCTGGTTGACTTGAGCTGGAAGGGACTTCCCACTCGTCTGAATCCTTAAAACCCCTGCTAATGTTAACTGAGTGCTTATGTGCCAGACATTATTCTTAGCACTTTACATATACATAGTCAGTCCTTACTGTGACTCTATCAAATAAATTTTGTTAGTTTTCCCATTTTTCAGATAAGGATCCTGAGGCCCACAGTGATAACTTAGCTCCCTAATTAGAGGAGAGGCTTCATTTACCATTTCTCTTTGATTTACTGATTTGTCCCTTTCACAGCACAAGATTGGAGACCTGGGATCGCTAATTGTTCAACTCAGGCTTGTCCACTGCTCTGTGTGCTTAATGCGACTTAAGACCATGGCAAAAAGATCTTGGAAATCATTTCCATCCATTAGTATACGCTCTCTTTCCATTTCTGTCAACCCTGAGAACTGTACAATGGAGGAGGTGGAACTGATAAAAACCACAGCAACAAAAGCAAGGCCTTGTTTGGTAGGTGTTGTATGCCGGACACTGGTGAGTGATGTACATTTGATATCTCTCCTAATCCCAGCTCTTCTTTCCAAGAAGGATCACAGAGAGGTTACAAAAACTTGCAATAGGATCAAATAAGTAAATTAAGCAAAGGGAATACAAATGTAGAAAGTCACACAAAATTCTGAGTCCGGTTATTACCCAGGAACACATACCCTAAGGACCCTCCTACGGAGGTGAGCCGCAAAGTTGGCTCTAGGTTTAACTAGTATTCATGACAAAGGACACATAATCCATTACAACACTCCCAGTGCCTTCAAGATAAAGACAAACCCTCTGTTCAGAAGAAGCGCACATAAATGTCTCATCAAATCATTTCCTTTTACAATTCTCGGCGCAGGCCAAACTCATCTTATTGAAAAACACGATAGTAATATCCATCAAGGGGGGCAGCAGAACTATTTGGCCTAAGTATGCAGTTTAATTTAGTTTTTACTTCATTTATCTAAGAGATGGGTGGACTGTACATGTTTCAGGAAATTCCCTACCAATGCCACTTCTCACAACTGGGCTCCACATGATTACCTTTCCACCTTTAACTAAAAGCTAAATAGGTATTTTGGTATAAATCCCCCACCCCGAACATCCTTTAGAACTTGCATGCCCAGGAATAGCCTTTGGGAAACCCAGTCTTCCAGGCAACATGGAGTTTTCGATGGGGAAAATGAAATTCAAACTCCTTTGTATGATTTATGATGCCTTTAACAACCCAAACTCAGTCTGCTTTTCTAGACCTGATTTATTGCCCTCCTTTAGCATCTTCATGCTTCAACCAAACTAACCTACATCAAGTTCCACGAAGACACTCCGTGTGCTCACTCATTGAGACCCCATACGTGCTTCCTAACCACCCTCTCCTGTCTCCTGTCTCCTCTAGCTTCTCTGCCTACTGGGTCTTGAAGGATATCACCTTTTCTGTGATTCCTCCCCGGGTTTCACCTAACAATTAATCTTACTCTTTACTAGATTCCCATAACATTTTGCTACTACCGTATTTTATTATCCCCTTTTGTTAGCTTCTCTGATTTTCTTTCCTGCCACATTGTCAGCTCCTCCAGGGTAGAAATGTGTCTTATTTATCTTTGTATCCCAGCATTGGGGACATCGTCTGACCTGGATTTATTTCACCAGATATTTATCGAGTGCTTCCTGTACAGACAAAGCAAGCTGAGACAACTCCTATCCTGTAATGCTAGGTTAAAAAACAACATGTGAGTTATTCTTCAGGTGACCTAAATATGTTTCCATTATCTGAAGCCACGCAGATCTCTGGAGATGGATTATTCAATATGCTTGATATAGAAAAGGAAGGCCCGGTACATGGTTAGGTTGAATCACAAACTGTACCGAACACTATTTCTTAACGTGGGTTTTCCTAGATTTGAGAAGCAACTAAAAAAGCTGCACTTGCAGCTTTTTCCAAGCATTTATTCCAAGCATTTTCTCTTGTTTGTGCAACCTCCGTCAAGCCGAAGGACTTTGCAAAATTATATCTGGCATGCAGATATATCATTTCATCCATCAATAAAGCATGCATCCCTTACAAGGACAACAGAGCAGCTATTCCAGGGGACTTTGACAATTTTACAGCGCAGGTAGGAGAAAGGTCAGAGAAAAAGAAAGGTATCTACTCCTCCTTGGTTTCCTGACATAAATAGAAAATTTAAGAACTAAGTTGCCAAATTTCGTTGTCATTAAAATGACCTATTAGGTCGAGGCTGCAGTAAGTATTGCGTGAATCTGATATCAGTTGGGGACTTTGAGAGCATTTAATCACCCATCCATCACAAAAAAAGCCATATTATGGACATTCAGAGCCGCAGGAGCACTGCAAAAATCTAAGCACATTTCCATAAATGCAGCTCCAAAAATGTGTTGAGCAATGAAAACATTCTGAATATAGAAATTGGAAGCTGATATTTGAAAAGTTACTTTATACCATATTGTTTATGGCTATATATTAACCAGCCTAGCAAAAAAAGTTTTTCTTTTTTGGTATATATATGCAAAGTCAAATGAGACTAACAACTTTTGGTTAGGAAATAAGTTATTTCGCTTTATAGAAGAGTATCCACATGATAGAGTTAAGTGCAGAATTTTATAAATTTGGCATTATTTTTCTGTTTTCTATTCAAATAGATACACTAACAAACTTACATCAAGAGTTAATTGTGGGGGGATCCCTGGGTGGCGCAGCGGTTTGGCACCTGCCTTTGGCCCAGGGCGCGGTCCTGGAGACCCGGGATCGAGTCCCACATCGGGCTCCCGGTGCATGGAGCCTGCTTCTCCCTCTGCCTGTGTCTCTGTCTCTGTCTCTCTCTCTGTCTCTCTCTCTCTCTCTCACTATCATAAATAAATAAATAAATAAAAATAAAAAAAATTTTAAAAAGTTAATTGTGCATCAGCCTCTGTAGTTGGCACTAGAGAAAGAAAGATCACTAAAATCTTTATCCACATGTAGCACACAGGTTCATAGAGAAGACAGACCAGCTAAGATATAATTTCAACATATTATGATGTTAATTCTTAGATATAGTTTTCTGAGAACTAAGGGAACTCAGAGGAAAGGCATGGGCAAGAGTCACAGGAAGGCTTCCTGAAAGTGCTCAGGCTTGGAAGATGAAAACAGTGAGCACCATGCATTGGATGGAGATTACAGTGTATCTCCTCACAATGAAATGAGAGCAGCAGGAATTGAGGATGGGATCTGGGATATTCCACAAATTAAGAGGCAAGTGGAGGAAGGGGAGACTTTGAAGATCAAGAAGTGATAAGAGAGGTAACAGTAGAGCCGGGAGAGAACGGTGCCACAGAAGCTTGTTGTGGAAAGCAAGAGATTACAGACAGCAGCTCACAGAGGGTGTAATGGTCCACAGAAACATGCAAGGAAAAAGTAGAGAGAAGAGAGGATGGGAGCCATGTCCTCAAGTTAACGGAGGCACCAAGAATATGGGTGGAGTTGACCATGAGTAAGAGGAAGGAGCTCCAGTCTCTCACAACAGTGGCAAAAGACCCAAGAATGGGAGCAGGAGTAGGTAAATAAATGGGTGGGAACACCAGAGGTTAATGTCATTCAACTCCAAATGGCTTCAGTTTTTTGTTCAAAATAGGCAACAAAATCATCTGCTGATGGGGATGACAGAGAGACTGGGGAAAGGGAAGGAAATGGTAGTTTAGGGACATTAGAGATAGAAGAAGAGAAGAATTTTACTGAGAACAGGGGAGAGCATTGGGTTTGAGATGCCTCTGATTCAGATGGTTGTGTTTTTTTTCCACCTAGAAGCAGGAGCCCAAGAATTAGAAGCAGGGAATAATAGCAAATGTTCGCTGAGCATTTGCCATATATCCCACCCTAGTTTTAGCATCGTTATATTTTATGGCAGGCATAAGAACAACCTCTCCAAAATGCCTAATCCTAATTCCTGAGACCTGGGAATTTGCTACATTACGTGGTAGAGAGGAATTAAGATTGCAGATGGAATTAAGGTTGCTGGTCAGCTCACTTTAAAATAGCGAGAGTATATTGGATTATCTGAGCTGGGTCAATATAAGAAGAGTCCTAATAGATAGAAGAGGGAGGCCCAAGAGAAGATGACAATGATGTGATGCGAAAAGAACTGAACCTGCCCTTGCTGGCCTTAAAGGTGGAACACCTGACCACGAACCAAAGAGTGCAGGTAGTCTCTAGAACTAGAAAAAGCAAAGAAATGGATGCTCTCTCAGAACTTTCCAAAAGGAATGCAGCCCTGAGAACACCTTGATTTGGGCCTTGTGAGATGGTGCCAGACCTCTGACCTACAGAAATGTCAGATAATGAATTTGTATAGCTTCATTTTGCAAATTTATGGTAACTTATTACAACGGCAATATAAAACTAAAACTCTTGTGTATTTCATTTCAATTTTTGCAACAGTATCTTACCAGTTGGGAAACTTTGTGAGTGGATCCTCCTCTCCTAGTTGCCCTGGATGTCCTAAGAGAGGTGGAGACAAATCTTGAGGAAGGAATGTTATCATTTTATAAGGCTTCTGCCTCAGGGAAATATTTGTAATAGTTTCTAGGCAAGAAATAATGGACCACTTCTGAAGGCATGGAGAGTTCAAAAGGGATTTTGATAATGTGGGGCTTTCAAATTCTTCCATCTAGATGTCCCCGGCACATTCTTTCCCTATCAATTCTCTGTTTCAGTATATGTGATTTGATGAGGTTGTGTATCAAGTCCTCTCAGCAATTTGACTCCCAATTAGGTTCCTGGCCTGATTTTTAGCCCAATTTATCCTCTGCTAACAGTACGGGACGGTCTCTTTAAGGCCATAAGAGAGGCCTTTAGGGTTGCACATTGTGCCCTGAGTTAGTGGTTGGTTATGTTGAACCTGCCAACTGGACAACCCTTATAATTACTACTTCTTTCAAGTGTTAGTGAGCTTGAAAATGCCAGTATCCCAACCCATTTGACTCCAGTCAAGATTCTTAGTAGCTCTGATGTTTAAGCAAGTTAGAGGATAACACCACTCTACTTTTCTCCTACAGGGGCCATCTTCTCCAGTTAGGACAATATCTAATTCCAGAGGCATCTGCTACATCTTAGAATGAAAATGATTTTCCTTCAAAATCAAGACAAAAGACCATGGAACACAGAAGCCTGAACTCCTAGATATAACAACTTGCTCGTGTTTTTACCAACTAAATGATGAAAGGTCCCCCAACAGGGGTGCCTAAGTGGCTCAGTTGGTTAAGCATCCCACTCTTGATTTCAGCTCAGGTCTTGATCTCAGGGTTTTAAGTTCAAGCCCTGTGTTGAGGTCCAACTAGGTGTGGCACCTACTAACTAACTAACTAACCAGGTCCCCAAAAGCTTCCAGCAGTCGATGAAGTTGAGAAAGATGAACTAGCATTGCAATTACAATATTAAGTTCCACTTTTGCCTTCCTCATAATTGACTTTTAAGCTTTTTAAAGAATGCGGATTTCTACTGTGGTTTGCCATAATTTTTTTCCCTCATTTTTACCGTGCTAGAACTTTGTCAGGACTCATAGATGAATGAATCAATAAGACAGCATATGGTAAATCCATGTCTGCCGTTAACTACAAATTTTCAAGGGGCCAGGCACCATCCTTTTGCATCCTTTGCATCCTTTGTCCATCTTTTCCCTCATCTCCCTGTTCTTAGAATAGCAGAACATGCTTGGGATTTACAATTGGAAGGCCAAGATGTTATGCCCAGATTGGATATTTATTGCTTCTGTATGCCTGAACAGTTGCTCCCTGAGTCCCACCTTCTTCACATCTTAACTAGGGATAATCAGAAAACCCACTTGATATCATTCTAGTCTTCTCTTTGTTCATGCTTCTCCAGTCACACTATGTTGAATTTCTACAACATGCCAAACTCCCTTTCAGGGATTCTGTACTTGCTTTTCCTCTGCCTAACACACCTTTACTGCTACACACCAAATAGGTGGCTTCTCATTTTAGGTTTCAGCTTAAATGTTACTTTAGTTAAATCCTATGGCATCTTTCCTTGACTGTTCTATGTAAAGTAGATCACCTCACAAAATTCACCATTCCTGCACACTGTTTCCTTTAAAAAACGTATAATATTCTGTACTTGTCTTAATTATGTGTGTATAAAATTTGTCTGTACATCCACCTATAATGATACCTTTTAAAATGCTAGTTCAAAGGTTTCACACAAGTTGTGGCTCAGTTAAGCATCCGACTCTTGGTTTCAGCTCAGATCATGATCTCAGGGTCCTGGGATCAAGCTCCAGGTCTGGCTCCATGCTCAGCACACAGTGTGCTTGAGACTCTCATTCTTTCTCTCTCTCTGCCCCTCCCCTAGCTCACACTTTCTCTCTCTCTCTAAAGTAAATAAATAAAAATCTTTAAAATGCTAGTTCAAGGTTTCACACAAAACACACTCTTAATAAACATTTGTTAAACAAACATGTGAATCTACTTCACGGACTTTGAGTGTATTAAAGATGCAATATATGTGGGCAACATTTTAAATTATTTTACCTGTACCAATTTCTAGATGCAAATAATATTTCATAATGTTCAAAACTGTTCCTTATCAGATCAATGATTTGATGCTACACCAAAAATAGCAGTGTATCTCTGAACTTTATGGATTTTTAGCGTATGACAAAGTTTTAAATGCTCACATCCATAATTCTTGCAATATTTTCTTAAAGTGTGTCGGCTATTTTATCCTAAGTAAATGGATTATGTGCAAAATTTGAGTTGTGAAAGAATAACACATTGTGAGAGCTCTAAATGTGTAAATGATTACATGCAAAGTGAAGAATTGCTTTCCCTTTTGCCTACCAGCCAAACTACTCAAATTCCTTTGATGTAGGAGTTAAGGGAGAAAGGAAATAAATATAACCCTGAAATGCCAGTCACAGAAGTGCCCATCAGCTCTGAGTCCTGCCTTAATTGAGCATTGGATATGCATGAGAATGAGCTACTTGCCAATGTCACATGATTTATATCCATAATCAGAAAAGTATGAGGCTTAAAGTTCAGGTGCAGATTGACATTCTCTAGCCTGCATGAAGCAGATCATGACCTTTCAAAGCCATAAGCAATCACTTAATGTCCATTTCTTCTCAGCCACCTGGAACATCAAATCAAGAAGCATCTTTGGAAAGCTAAGATTTTGAATTGCAAAGTGAGACCCAAATCATCCAGCTATTAAGCCTAAAGCTGGGCAAGGAGAAATTAATCAAGCAGTGAGTTTTTGAAAGAGAAATGTGGCTTCCATCTTTTATACATAAGGAGACGCAAACATATTGAAAACTTTTTCCAGAAACAACATCTTTTGTGACTAGGATCCTTTGAACAGTTTAATGATAATGAGGTCTAGAGTCAACATTAGAAACACATGGAATGGGTATGTTGGTCCTTGGACACATGATGTTTCTAGGATCAGTCACGAGTCCATATGCATGTAACAATGTGAAGGCTCTCAGAGTCATGGGATCTGCCTCTAGTCCTTTATTTAATAGTTTTCTCAAACTAGAGCCTCCTACATTATTTCCATGTAAAAAGCAGGATATAATTCAAGGATTCAGTAACTGGCTGGATGCCTTGGAGTCCCATGGCCTTCATTTCACATGGGTCCAGATAGGAAAGAACACTATTGGCAATAACATTTTGAGTACCTGCAACATACCAGGCTCTATTACATGTCTTATCTCATTCAGCCCTCCCTCTAACACCATGATAGGAGTTTTTTTTTTTAATGTTATCTACAAGGAAACTGAAACTAGCAAATATGCATACAAACCTAAACCTGTCTCAAATAGGCTCCAAGGCTCATGCTCTTTTTACCATACTATCTGTTCTTCACTTGACCTCTATTGAGTGTCAACCCATTCTTCCCATCAACGTTAAGATCAGTGTTTGCTAGGAGGGCAGACTGGGTCACTGGCCAAAGAATGCGCCTTGTTTTTTAAGCTAAATTTAGCTCCCTGGAGGGTTTCCTCTCAGAAACTCAGAGCAGGATTTATTGACCTTGCCAGTCAAGGTAGTAGTGTCTTTAAGAAAAGCCCAACTGAGTTTGCTCCTGTCAGTGATGATTGTCAGGAGCTAAAGTTGGTTCCCCCTGAACATTCTACCCTGGAGTTTAGGATAGCAGGAACTCTCAGCAGCAGCAGTTGCCCTCAGAGATGACGGCTCTCAGTAGTAGCTCTAAGTTGCCTCCCTGTCATCAATTCTAGCAATGAGACCCCTCAACAGCTAATAATCCTTTTAACTACTATTGACAAACCATGAGCATAGTCCTTTATGGGTCTTCCAGTATCATTTAGCTCTGGCTATCAGTAGGTGATTATGAATAAAGTCACACAGATTTTGAGAGAAAATTTTTACAATTCCTATGCAAATTTCCACTCAGCATCATACTTTTGCCTGCCCCACTGGCCCTATTTCACTTAGCTTGAGGCCAGGAAGTACTCACACTTGTCTTAATCTGTGAAGGAGACTTCTCCAAGAAGACAGGAAGTACTTAGATTCAGGTTATATAAAGATATAATGTTATAAAAATGCTTCAAAAATCTCAGACTCTTGCTCCCTGGGGCACAGAGGCATCTAAACATCAAGACCCAGGAGAGTCAAGAAAATCCTTAGTAGTTCCAGGTAGACTATTCAAATACAATAGTATTAGAAACCAAGTCTAAAGCAAGCCACATATAAAACATTTTTCTTTCTCTTCTGCCTTCTGTGATAATTTGATCTCCCTTACCTTGAAAGAAACCTTTATCTGATTGAATGATTTCTCTGCTATCAACCAATTTCTCTCCTTTTACTGTTTACTCTCTGGACTAGAGATAAACCTGCTGCAATATTCACCCCCTTCATCTTTTTACAATGTGGTTTCTTCCACTGAAACTCTAATATTCTTGGATTCTAATGTATGCAATTCCAAGGACCTTTGCAAGTCCTCGGTTTCCTTGCTTTCTCTGTAGAACTTTCCAGGAGAGAAACCAAGAGCTCTGGTTGAGCTGCTCCCCAAAAGCCAGTACCAATTTACTAGTCACATGAGGGAACCATCTTGAAAGCAAATCCTCCAGCCCTCAGTTAATTACCAGCAACCACCAATATCTCCCAAGCTAAGGAGCAGAGACAAGCCTTATCCTGCTGAGCCCTGCCCAAGTTGAAGATCTATCAGAAAAAGATTATATATATATATATATATATATATATATATATATATATATATATATATCTATTTGAAGCCCCTGCTTTAACTAAAACCTATGACTTCAACCTTAAAGTACCAAACCCTCCTCCGAACCTCTCTGCACTATTCATCTATCATTGAACTATGCTATTTTATGTTACAAGTTATTTTTTCATTTGTTTGGAAACTATATCACCTGAGTGATGATTATCCTCTTGGAGACAGGTATCTTGTACTACATTTGTGGAGTTATCTATGTTTACTTGCACAGTGACTTTCTAGGCAGCTGATACTCTATATAAGGATTTCTTGATTAATTAAATCAAAGACTGTGCTCTGTAAGAAAAAATTTATTTGTGTCAGCTCTGCAAATGTGAGAGATGGCTCAGAGAAGATATGCTGAAACCCATCCAGACTCTGAGTTGATAACCACATTGACATTTTCTATAATAAAAGATCCCCATCATAGAAAATGCATATAACCACCAATTCTTCAATCTTCTATAGTGGTTATTTAATGCTCTGTTGGAATTTGATATCCAAATCTTGGAATTTATTTAAAAAGTCAAACTACATTAGAACCTTATCACTCAACATATAATTTTTTGATAGAGTTATAACAGAAAAGAATTAAGTTTTCAGTTAATCAGCTAGAAACAAGCTATCTGTAAATAATAATTACCACTAATAGCCAAATTAGTTAGAATTCAGGTTTGTTCTCTTTGTTTTTATACTAATTTGTTTCCTTTACCCTAATCAGTTTCATCTAAGGATAATTAGAGAGACATAACTTCTGGCACAGCAGTATGAGGAGCTCTGTAGCCTCGCTCCCTAACAAAACAACCTTACCTGGTAAAAATTATTTTAAAACACCAACAACTATTTAAAGTCTCTAGAAATTGCCTAAGGGCAATACAGTAAATGAAGAAACATTTATTCAAGAAAATCTAATAAATCTTGGTAAGAACAAGGAGAGCCTATGTCAATTGAGTCATGATCTACTCCCTCCCTTGCCACTTCTCTCGCAGCTTAACTTCTATTCCACAGAGGGCTCCCTTTCCCCCAAGCTACTAGCTATATCTCCCTGGGATGGACAGGTGCCAATATTTCTCATCCTCTCCTAGCTGCCTGTTTCAGAGGCTAGTTTCTAAGCAAGAGTGACAAAGAGGCCAGGGGCTCCCTTCCTCCCTCCAACCCACTCTTAGCCCCACTGGCAAAGATAGCTTATAACACTGAAGTCAATTACTATCACCACAGTTTGCTCATACAGAGGATATTCCACACTGGGAGAAGCAAGCTGGGAAGACCAGAAGCTACTGCTCCGGCCCAATGCCCTGGTCATTAGAGCAAAAATGGCACTCCAAAAGAAGTAGATCATTGTCCCTGCTCCCATATCCAAAGCAGTGACTCAGATTTTTGCACAGAGAGAAGGTAAAAGAATAAAATATGTAGAAACTCTTTCCAGACCATTTATTTGGAATAAAATGTGGGCAAGTTTAATCCTAAGGGATTCTCATAGAACAATGGAGATTTTGGTGTAGATAATTAAGTGGAGGTTGATAGCTCTATGAAAGCAATAAGAAAAAAATATAGGCCAACTAGATTACCAGAGTGAACCAAGTAAAGAGATAACTACTATGATGAGCCCTCCTGAAGTCAGGAAGAAACCTCAAAGACTAGCTCTGTAAAAGGCCCTGATGTAACTGGATCAGACTGTGGAGCACTGTATGTACTAGGACGTCACTGAAAACCAGAGTAATCAGCCAGCAATTAGTGGAGCCTAACAGCTGGCTGTGATACCAACAGACAAAAGTTTTAGCAGAGAGATCAGGAAAGTAGGCAGCAAAAGAGAGCCCTGCTAAAATCAGTCATCCAAGGGTGACTGTGCTCATATCCAAGGCTGCACTTTCCCAAGAATGGCATCAGAGGTTTCATGCTGCATGGGAGATAGATTTCACTTAAGTACTCCAGCCAAGTTACTAAGCAGATAAACAAGCAAATAGTAACAACAAACCTAGGAAAAGAGAAATCAGCAACCAGAGTAGCTACAATATATTATCACAAATGTTTGGTTTTCAACAACAAAAAATTATTAGACATGAAAATAAGCAGGACAGCATGACCAATACAGGGGGTGGGGGGACAAGAAGGCAACAAAAACTATCTCCATGAGGGCCTAGATCTTGGACTTAAAACAAGTTCACAGCAGCCACTATAATACATTCAAAGAACTAATAGAAACTATGCTTTCAAAACTATGATGACAATGTCTCATCAAATCAGAAATAATAATAGAGATGAAGATAAAGCAACTGAAATGAAAACTTTACTAAAGGGACCCAAAGCAGATATGAATTGGTAGAAGAAAGAATCAATGATTTTGAAGATATGTTGATACCAGCTACACAATCCAATTAACAGTGATAGAAGGATGAAGAAAAATCAATAGTGCCTTAGAGAAATGTTGGACATTATTAAGAGCAGCAACCTACGCATAATGAGACTACCAGAATGATGGGAGGGAGGCAAGGGAGTAGAAAAAAAAATATTTCAATAAAATAATGGCTAAAAACTCCCAAATTTGATTTTTTAAAAAAGTAATCTACACATCCAAGAAATTCAACATAGTTCAAGAAGGATAAATGCAAAAAGATCCACAGCCAGACACCTCTTACCTGATATGTTAAAAGACAAAGAAAAATATCTTGAAAACAGCCAGAAGAAGAACTCATCAAGTAGAAGAGAACCCCAAAAAG
This sequence comes from Nyctereutes procyonoides, assembly GCF_905146905.1. Classification (NCBI taxonomy): domain Eukaryota; kingdom Metazoa; phylum Chordata; class Mammalia; order Carnivora; family Canidae; genus Nyctereutes; species Nyctereutes procyonoides. The sequence continues at coordinate 57,584,399 of NW_026575146.1, read as the reverse complement.
ATTAACAGCTGACTTCCCATCAAGAACAATAAGACTGGAAGGCAGTGAGAGGACATATTTAAAGTGCTAGGATTTCAAAACTAGGTCAAGAAACTTATATCCAGAAAAATAATGTTTCAAAAGTGAAAGCAAACTCAAGACCTTCTCAGATAAATAAAACTGAGAGAATTTGTTGCTATCAGAATATCTCATAAGAAATATTAAGGGAAGTTCAGGCTGAAAGTAAATGACCACAGATAGTAATATAAATCTATATGAAAGAGCAAGGAGCACTGATAACTATGTAATTATAAAACACAATATAAATGCATATTTCTTCTTTCCCTTAGTTTATTTAAAAAACAGCTGTGCCAAAAATATGCATATAAGTGTATTTGGGGGCCTAAAATATTGAAATGCAATATAGTTGATAATACCAAAGAGGAGGTGAGTAGGAGCAAAAGTATAATATAGTAAGGAAATTATACCATACGGTAACTAAAAGTGAGAGGAAGAAATGAAAATGGCAAATAAGACAGTTAATATAACAAACTCTATAAATATATACTTGCTCTCCTTTCCTCTCTCGGCTTCTTAAAAAGATATCAATTGTATAAAGCAATAATTACAGCAATGTATTTGGGGGTTTGTTACATAGATGTGATATGTATAACAATAGCAGCACATAAAAGGGGAGAAACAACAGAGCTATATAGGAGTAACTTTTCTAGTATTTCACTGAAACACAGGATAAATCTGACATGCAGTCTGAAAATTAAGATACAGATGGTACATCCCAGAGCAACCAATAAGTAACTAACTCAAAAATACATATAATGTAATGTCACACTAGAAAATATTCAAAAGAAAGAAGTAGAAGAATTCAGAAACAAAATTTTATGGATTCAATTATGTCCCCCCCAAATTCATATGTTGAAGTCCTAATCCCTCACCTCATAATATTACTTTATTTGGCAACAGGGTTTTTACAGAGGAAATACAGTTAAAATGAGGTCATTATGGTGAGCCCTAATCCAATACAACTAGTGCCTTTATAAGAAACAAAAATTTGGACACATGAAGACAGAGAGAAGATGATGTGAACAGAGAGAAGGATAAGATGGATTTTTTAAAGCCAAAGAGAGGGCAGCCTGGGTGGCTCAGTGGTTTAGTGCCACCTTCAGCCCAGGGCCTGATCCTGGAGACCTGGGATCAAGTCCCACGTCAGGCTCCCTGCATGGAGCCTGCTTCTCCTTCTGCCTGTGTCTCTCATGAATGAATGAATAAATAAAATCTTTAAAAAAAAAAAAGCCAAAGAGAGAGACCAAAGAGAGCCAAAGAAAGAACCAACTCCATTGACAACTTGATCTCAGAACTTCGGGCCTCTATTTGTTGTTTGTGTTGTGTGTGATAAGCTCTCCAGTTCATGATACTTTGTTATGATAGGCATTAGAAAACTAATGTCTATATAGAAAACAAAATGTAAAATGACAGATGTAAATCTAACTCTGTGAATATTAACATAAGTGTGAATGGACTGAACATTCCAATCAAAAGCAGAGACTGTCAAACTGAATAAAAAGACTCAATTATGTGCCATCTACAAGAGACATGTTTTAATTTCAAAGATAAAAATAAAGTGTAAATAAAAGGAGTAAACAAAAGATCGTACCAACAGTAACCATAAGAAAGCTGAAGTGACTATTATCTGACAAAATAGGATTTAAAACAAAAAAAAATGTTAAAGAGAAACATTTAATTATTACAAAAGATTCAGTCTATCAAGAAAGATAACAAACATATATGTACCTAACACAGAGCCTAAAACACATAAAGCAATTAACAATGTCAAACACTGACAATCAACAATGGTTGAAGACTTTACTACTCCAATTCCAATAATAAATAAACCAAAAAGGCAGAAGATGGACAAAGAGAAGAGCTGAACAACACTATAAACTAGTTAAACCTAACAGAGACTCTACCTACCAACAACACAATATACATTCTTCACAAGTGCACATGAGACATTCTCCATGACAGATCATATGCTAGGCAGTAAAACAAGCCTCAATAAATTTAAGAGGATTGAAACAATAGAACTAATGATCTCCACAATGGAATCAACTTAGAAGTCAGTAACAGAAAGAAATTTAAGGAATTCAGAAATATGTTGATATTAAACAACACACTCCTAAATATCCAATAGGCCAAAGAAGGAACCACAAAGGAAATTATACAATACTTTGAAATGAATAAAAATTAAAATACAGTGTAGAAAAACCTATGGGATGCAGTTAAAGCAGTGCTGAAAGGGAAATTTATACCCTATGTTAAAAAAAATCCCTAATCAATAACCTAACATTCCACCATAAGACACTGGAAAAAGAAGATGCACTAACTTTAAAACAAGCAAAAATAAATAAATAATAAATATTACAGTACAAATAATGAAATGGAGAATAGAAAACCAGGGGGAAAAAATCAACAAAACCAAGATTGTTTGGGGAAAAAAAAATTAAAACCTTTAGCTAGACTAACAAAAAAGAGAGAACATTCCATTACCAAAATCAGGATGAAAGAGGGAACAAAAGTACTGACCTTACAGAAATGAAAAAAAACCCAAAGGTACACTATGGGCAATGGTATGCCAACAAAACCGATAATCCAGATGGACTGGATAAATTCCTAGGGAGGTACAAACTACTAATTTAAAAAGGAATAGAAAATCTGAATAGATCTATAACAAGAGATTAGCAATATATTTTTTTAAAAAACTATACACAAAGAAAAACCCAGGACTCACTAAAGAATTCTACTAAACATTAAAAAAAAATCAATACCAATACTTCACAAACTCTTCATAAAAATAGAAGAGGAAGGAACATTTCTCAATACATTTTATGAGGTCAGTATTACCTCAATACCAAAACCAAAGATAACAAGAAAGCTACAGATCAGTATCTCTTACGAATACAGGTAGAGAAATCAATAAAATACTAGCAAAGAAAATCAAGCAACATATTTTTTAAAAAGTCATAAATCATGATCAGGATATAAAAAGGATTATACACCATAACCAGAGGGATTTATTGCAAAAATATAAGACTGGTTCAACATCCAATTATGATTAATATATGTTTTAATAAAAATAAATGACAAAAAACACACAATCATCTCAATAGTAGCTGAAAAAAATTTAACAAAATAAAATAATCCCTTTGTGAAAGAAACACATAACTAACTTGGACTAGAAAGGAACATCCTCAATCTGAAAAAAGAGTACCTATGAAAAACCCAGACCTAAAGAGAAGAATTAACAGGAAGATTCCACCAGTTGATAAGTATGCCTATTCTAATTATGCATTCTTTAACGGAGAAAATCACCACAGGGAGGGTTCAGGGATCCACTGAAAGATGGGCCTGATCTAAAACTCCATTGATCACCTGACCTCCATAAGCGCCTCCACTGATTGATGGGGTACAGTCACAGATGTTGGGTCTCTTGGACTTAGTTTAGACCAGTGTCCAGTAATCCCCAAAGGGTCTAATTATTTCCTTTCCTCAATATACAATTACTCTGGTAAAAGGCTATAGGTCCCATCAGGGGAACTGGGAGAAAGATTAACAGTGTAAAGTTTTGGTAGTGTACTGAGGTCTTTCCTCAAGGAGACACAACCCCCTCCTCATTAATGGGTTGTGGGTCTATAAGTTGGCTCAAGTCTGGGAACTGATTGTAAGGCCATGACTGTTTTTAGGATTCAGGTTAAACTTTTTTTTTCATTTGGCTTAAAGTTTTTCTGCTTGTACCAAACAAAAATTTAGTAAGCTTCCTATAAATTTTACTTCTCATTATGATTAATTAGCCAGAGCCATAGTTCTGCACAAGTCAGACTACCCATTGCTGCTTTGACTTTACTGTATATTATAGTAGCCATTCCACTTGCCCTTTGGTGGTGGAGCCCCTGCCACTCAGGATCCAATTATACCCATTGCATTTCAGTTTCCTGATTCATTGACTGCAGTTTCCACTGTGAGCTCTAGCCTACAGAGAAGAGTGGTCAGCTCTCCTCACATATTTATTCCTCACAGTGCTAGTGGAAGGTCTAGCTTTTGGGTCCTCCCAGGGAGGAAGAGTAGGCTTTACATAACAAATCCACTCTAACATTCCAATCTCTCTAAGTCTTTGAATCTCTTCCTCTACAGTAAACCAAGGTATGTCCACCATTTCCAATTCACTCATGGTCAGCCACATTTTGGTCCATGTTTCATTATCCTTAAAAGAAAAAATCTAAATGCTTCCACCCTCCCCCAGTATCAGGAACAAGACCAGGATGAGTGTTCACACCACTTCATTCAACATAATAGTGTCAGACAATTAGTTACATTAGACAAAAAAAATAATGAGAAAAAAAAGTCATCAGATTCTAAAGGAAGAAGTAAAGCTATCTCTGTTTACAGATGATATCATGTATATAGAAAATCCTAAGGAATACACTTAAAACTATTAGAACTAAGCAAATGTGTTCAGGAAGGTTGCAGGTTCTAAGATCAATACACAAAAATCAATTGTGTTTCAACACAAAAGTAAGGAATAAATCCAAAAATGCAATTAAGAAAATAATTTCATTTACAATGGCATCAAAAAAATAAAATACTTAAGAATAAATTTCACAAAAAAATCCAAAAATTATATTCTGAAAACTACAAAATACTGCTGAAAGAAATTAATACCTGATTAGAAAATATCCTGATTAGAAAAAATCTGAGTGTATTTTCTAATACCTGATTAGAAAATAATGATATTGAATGATATTCAACATCATTAATATAACAATACTCCTCAAATTAATTATAGATTCAACACAATCCCTGTCAGATCCAAACTGGCTTTTTAATAGAATTGGCAAGCTGTTCCTAAAACTCATATGGGAATTTAAGGGACCTTAGAACAGCCAAAACAATCTTGAAAAAGAACAAACCTGGAGGACTTACACTTTCCAGTTTTAAAATTGACTACAAAGTTACAATAATCAAGACAGTGTGACACCAGCATAAATGCAAATATACAGAGCAAGTGAATAGAATTGAAAATTCAGATTTTACTTTCACACTAATGGTCAGCTGATTTCAATGAGGTTAAGAAGACATTCAGTGTGGAGATCCCTGGGTGGCTCAGTGGTTTAGCACCTGCCTTCGGCCCAAGTAGTGATCCTGGAGTCCTGGGATCAAGTCCCATATCAGGCTCCCTGCATGGAGCCTGCTTCTCCCTCTGCCTGTGTCTCTGCATCTCTCATGAATAAATAAATAAAATCTTAAAAAAAAAAAAGAAGACATTCAGTGGAGGAAAGAACACTCTTTTCAACAGATGGTGCTGGGACAACTGGATATTCATAAGCAAAGGAATGAAGGTGGACCCCTAACTCACATTATATATAAAAATTAACTCACACTAAATGTTACAAGGTAAATGAAAGAACTAAAAATAAACAATACTTAGAAAAAAATCACAGGCATAAATTTTCACGACCTTGGATTAGTCAACGGTTAAATATAGATAATAGACTAAGCAACACCAAAAATGGATAAATTAATTTCATCAAAATTTAAAGTTTTTTTGCTACACCATTAAGAACACCACTAAGAAAGTTAAAAGACAATCCATAGGAGAAAATATTTGCAAGATATATATTTGATAAGTGATAAAGAGCTCTTAGAACTCAATAATTGGGGCGGCCCGGGTGGCTCAGCGGTTGGGTGTCTGCCTTTGGCCCAGGGTGTGATCCTGGAGACCCGAGATCGAGTCCCACGATGGGCTCCCGGTGCATGGAGCCTGCTTCTCCCTCTGCCTCTGTCTCTGTCTCTCTCTGTCTCTCTCTCTGTCTCTCATGAATAAATAAATCTTTTTTTTAAAAAAACTCAATAATTTTTTTAAAAACAGTTCAAGAGTAGGCAAAAGATCTAAATAGACATTTTCCCTAAGAAGATTTACAAATGACCACTAAGCACAATAAAATACACTTGACATCATTAGTCATCAGGGAAATAGAAATAAAAATGATAGAGAGATACTAACTACTTCATATCCATGAGGATGGCTATTATTAAAAAGACAACACAAGTGGTGATGAGATTAGAACCCTAATATACTGCTGATGGGAATGCAACATGGTGCTGTCACTTTGGAAAATGGCCTGGTAGTTTCTAGAAATGTTCAACCGTTGTCGTATTACCCAGAAATGTGAGTCCTAGGTATGTAGTCAAGAAAAATGAAAGCACATGTTCACACAATAACTTGCACATGAATGTTCATAACAGCATTATTCATTATACCCAAATAGTAGATTGATCTAAATATCCATAAACTGATAATGAATGAATGAATGAATGAATGAATGAATGAAATGTACAGCCACACAATGGAATACTATTCAGTCAAAAACAAGAATGAAGTACTGATACATGCTACAGCATGGATGAATCATGATAACATTTTGCCAAATGAAAGAAGACAGTCACAAAAGACCACGTGATTCTCTTTATATGAAATGTCCAGTTTAGACAAATCTGGAGAGACAGAAAGTACTTTGTGGTTGTCTAGGGGTTCAGGCCTTGGAAGAAAAGAGAGAGACTGCTCTTGGGCATGGGATTTCTTTTAGAAGTAATAAAAAGTGTTCTAAAATTGGCTATGGGGGTGCCTGGCAGGCTCAGTCAGTAGAGTATATGATTCCTGATCTCAGGGTCCCAAGTTTAAGCCCCGCATTGGGCATGGAGCCTACTTAAAAAAAATAAAATTGAGTGGCACCTCGTGACTCACTGGTTGAGCATTTGCCTTTGGCTCAGGTCGTGATCCCCGGGTCCTGGGATCAAGTCCTGCATCAGGCTCCCTGCAGGGAGCCTGCTTCTCCCTCTGCCTGTGTCTCTGCCTCTCTCTGTGTCTCTCATCAATAAATAAAGTCTTTAAAAAAATAAAATTGATTATGATTTTACAACTTGATGAATAATTCTGTACTTTCAAGAGAGAGGTGAAACATATGATTATATGAGTTATATCTCAATAAAGCTGTTACATGTAAAAGATCATTTGAACATGTGTAACTTGTATAAAATATGTTCACTCCTGGTTTTAAGTTATTAAAATGTCCCAGAAACCAGCTCACAATTCCCGGCTGCTTTGGTCTTCTCTGGAAAAAAAAAAAAAAAGGTTCAGGACATATAGACCATTTTTAGCCTTAAATAAAAATACTTCTTTAGATGAAGAGTTAAAGTCAGAACGTGTTACAACATCTCCCTTGGGACGCCTGGGTGGCTCAGTGGTTGAGCATCTGCCTTTGGCTCAGGGCATGATCCCAGAGCCCGGGGATGGGAGTCTCACATCGGGCTCCCTACAGGGAGCCTGCTTCTCCCTCTGCCTGTGTCTCTGCCTCTCTCTCGGTCTCTCATGAATAAATGAATAAAATCTTAAAAAAAAAAAAAGTCTCCCTTCTCTGTCTTTCTGGTAAAATGACTTTAACTCTTCACTAGAGGCTTGTTTACAGGAGATGGGCCCATGTAGATAGTGGAGGGATCTAGGTAGAGTCTTACAGGCAGAAACAATCCCACTTCCATCCAGATGCTCCACTGTCCAGGGGTTGGTCCCTGGGAGTTTGTGGGACACCCATGATGACAGAAAAGGGATATTTAGGCACAGTGCAGTCAATTTTCTCATAGCTTCTCAGCACATGAAAGGTACCAATCTTCTTAGCACAATTCTCAGCTTCTTCTTTTTCCCTTTTTTGAGGCTGAAAGAACTCATTCTGCCTGACTTCAGGCCACGCCTCTCTATGCTACAGCTCCACTGATTAGTGGTAAAACATTAACTACGGAAATTAATACCTGGATATGTAAATTCCATGTCCCAACTTTAGGAAAGGTCAACGTGAAGAAGGCCAAATAAGGTTCCTTAGCACAGGATTTCCCAGACCCTTCAATACATCCACGAGCCAGGATTACCCTCCAGGAGAGGTTTCATGTTCACAGGATATCTCACACCTATTTGACTAGTAAAGGTTTTCCCCAGAAAATCTCATGGAATAATGTCCATGAGCAACACCAGTGTAGCCCAGTCCATTTGTTTTAGTGATGAGAAAACTGGAGCCCAGAGAGGCTAAGTGAGTGGCACGAGTCATGCTGTAAGTTGCCGAGAGAGCCCGAACTTGAGCCCAGATCATCCATCTCTCAGGTGTCCTTTGCTCAGTGATAGCACAATGGTCATGACTTAACCTGTGATGAAAAGCTCATGAGTCATCCTTTCCGTGTTGTGTCTTAGAGGGTGTCATCCTCTCTCAGTGTCTAAACCAGAGGAATGAAATATTTGTACCATCCCCACGATCAGCAACTGTCAACTAGTAGAAGATAAACATGATGAGCTCTCACTAGGGACACAAAAATGAGGTTTCTAAGCAGCAAGATTATTTTCTCCCTCTCCCATGCCCCCTCTATTAGATGGATGCTAAAACACTGGAACCCTAGAGGATGACAAAGCCATACAATTGAACAAGGTCTGTTTCCTGAACCTGCATGCAGAGGGAAGCCACGGATGCACCTGCAAAGAGTCCCATATGAACAAGAAAGAAACTTCTATTGTGATAAACCACTGAAAGTTCTGAATTTGATACAGCAGTTCACATAGCCCTGATTAATACAATGAAACATTAAAAAAATACATATGGGGCAAGGGAAGAGATGAGGGATGTCAAAAAGCAGGAGATGATGGATTCGGAAATTTGGGGACACAAAGCCATTCCATCTTAACTAGAAAGAACCTGGCACAAAACAGATCAGCCCTTATTCTCAGGGACAAAGGGACCAATCTAGATGACATCAGCTCACTACACCTTCTACATGGTATCTCCTCCCCATTCCCACCGCCAGACCCCGAGGAGTCATCTTCATCTTCTGGCTGAATTATTCCAAATAATTTCCGACGGGTTCTATCTTCTGTAAGCTGTCATCATCCTTGCCCCTTACTAAACCATTCCACATGCTGTGTTTAGAATCACCTTCAAAACACACAAATCACATGATGATCCACATTTCTCCTACTCATTCCCGTAGCTTGAATCACTTCAATTAATTCCCAGTGTGACTACAGTGAAGGATATATGGCCCTCCTTTTCAGCTCTCACCACCCCTGTCTTTGGACTCTATTCCTCAGCTGTTCCGAACTTCCTTTGACTCCTTGATTGGGTCTTGCTTCTCTTGCCTCTCAGCTATCATGGGGAATACTTCAACCTCCTGAAATGGGCTGCTCTCTTCCTTCTTCCCTGCTAAGGCCTCATCTCTTCCTTTACAACAGTGTGACTAACTCAACTTAGTTGTCACCTTTTCTGGGAAGCCTTCTCTGATCATCTCAGATGGTGTTAACTTTTTATTTTCTGTTTGCCCTTAGTGCCCTGCCCATGTCCCATCACAGAGTGTTCATGCTCTAATTGTATACTTATCAATACCCTCTTCTGGAATGATCCTTGAGGACACAAACACCTCATTCACCACTGGATCTGACCACTGCTTGGGGACTTGGAACAAAACAGGTGCTTGCAAATTGTTTCTCAAGGGAATGGAAGAGGGGGGGATGGATAGTTGGGATGGAGGCCCATTCTGTCCAAGCCTAAGAGAAAGCTTTACTTAAGGGAGTAAGCAATGTTGTTTAACTATTAGTGAACACAGGGTTGGATTTTTCTCCTTGTTATTTAATTCTGCTCCACAAAATGTATTTTAATGTATGACATTCTAAAGTTGTTGTGTTTGCCTGTTTTAAAGGATGTGATTAATTTATTTTCTGTATTTATTAGAGAAATCTGCCTGGTTGGTCACAAGGAATGAAGCGTACACAGGCACAAAGCGTTAAGATTTTGGCTTTGAAGTCAGGATGTCTGTGTTGAGTCCTGCCATAAGATTTACCACAACCATATGACCTTGGGCAATGAAATAATGTTTCCACAATCCTTAGCAGAGTGTTTGGTACATATTAAGAACTTAACAGCTGGTAGCAATAGTTATTAATGTTGTATTTGCTACAGAAACTAATATTATCATTATTCTGCCCTAATATTGTCCTCAGATCATGATGGAGACATTACCGGGGGGTTGTACACTGTGTGCAGGATAAGTAACCAACCAAGACCAGCCCTGTGAGATCATCAGGGAAGACCTAATTCTCATCATCAGACAGACAAGAAAAGCCAGAGTCAGCAGGGTGAGGAGACCTGCTCGTAGTCACGTAGCCAGTCAGGGCAGAGCTGAGACTCAAACAAGAACTTCCAATTCCGAAGCCAGTTCTCTTTCCACTACACTGCACGGCCTCTGGGCTTTAGCACTTCCAGGTCCTACAGCTTCCAAGTTTCTAAGATCAAATAGGACTTAGGATTCCAAGTAAGCACACTGGGACTAACTGTTCCCCTCTCTCCATTCATAGATGCTTGAGATTGTGGCCTCCTGGAGCATTGTGCCTGGGCAGAGCTCCTGGCTGTGGACCCTCTCCCTGGGCTCCCCACTGCCAAGAGGCCAGACTGGTTCCCCAAGAGACCATTGTGTCCTTTTATGAAGTAGCTGCTGTAAATCCCCCAGGCCCAGGCTGCAATGCCAGCTACCCCCCTGTACTCCAAAAGCCAGAGATGCTGAGTAGATGTATACCGAGACTGAACACACTTGCCACTTGAGTGAACATTAGGGTGTGCTAAGTCTCTGAAGCCTAGTTCTAAGTGCAAACTGCCAAAGCAGGTAATACACAAAGTACTCGGAAAGTCTAGATTGTCCAAGCTTGATAGGACCCAAGGCCTTATCTTTGTCTGAACTATTTATTTTGTAGAGAAAATCTGAGCAGAGAAAAGGATAGGAACAAATATCCAGGGCATTGGTGGTGATGGAGGGAGGGGGTGTTCTGAATTTCATTCCACTGTCCTTTCCATCACACTAATACACACTTTTCTGGAGCATCATCGTAAGTGGATAGCCCTTATGGAGGTAGACTGCCTCACAGGTAGAAACCTGCTTAGGGTATTTGCCATCACTGGTGAGCCATTTTTGACATAGGTCATATTTAGTGGTCTGGAATGATCTGGAACACCTCCTCAGGATGAGATGGTTATTGGGAGGAGGGGAATGCCTTAGTCTGGAGACTTTGTAACAGAAGCCCTAATAGAGTCCATATAGAGGTGTGGACAATTGTAGAGCTGTCAAGAATGATGCTCATTGCTGGGTTTTTCAGAGAAAATGCTCTGGAAAGATAAAACATTCAAAAGGTCAGATCAGGGAAGCAGCTATCAGCCATCCAGTTACAGGAGGGAGCTCTTCAATGGGATTAGAGAATCCCCAGGCACCTGCCCTCCATAGGTGGGAGGGAAATTTTAAAGGGACCAAGCTGCTTTCAATAGTTCCTGGAAACTGAAGTCTTTGAGATCCTATAGAAACCCACAGGTGATCCCTGAACCAGATTTGCTTCCATCAGACAGATGGAGAACCTATCAAATGTCCCCTGTTCTTCCCAGTATCCCAGTCACAAATCAGGAACAGGTAACTCCCTACAGTATGCCAGTGGCATGCCAGAGGAGTAAAGGAAGTCTGTCCAAAGCAGACAACCATTTTCAATCATGGAGAGCTGAAAGTACAGCTGAAGAGGAAAATCATCTCTTAATTCCATCCCATCTAAGTCAGGAGACAGCATTTTTTTTTTTTTAAGTCTTAAACCTTCATTGTCCTTGTTGGTAGGGTTGCATGCAACAGTTTGAATAAACATCTGACAGATGACTAGGTAAACAAATGAATGAATGAAAGAAAGAATAAAATGTTTGAGTTAATGAGTAAATGCACAAACTATCCAGGCAGAGAATGACTGTGGAGATACACAAAGGAATTGTGAAACCTTCATAACGCATGCATATATTTGCATGATTCCGTGCTGAAAAAAGAAGTTTATCTGTTTATATAATTCTGATCGGTACAGCATTTCCTCTTCTGTTCTTTACTCTCCTGGACTGTGTATAACAAGAAACCTTTAACTATTTTGTTCTCTGAACATTTGGGCAGAATGAAAATAACTTTTTGGTGTTATTTCTTTTATTTCTCTAGCCAGTCAAACATTTGTTCCCAATCCAGAGCCCAAATGAGCTATTTTTCACTTAAACTCTTCCAGTCCTGTCTGTTGCCACCACCTGGCCTTGTCACCGCAACATTCCTTAACACCCTAGTAGACAAAAAACAAATGGAAGGCAGAAGACAGCAAAGGAGTAGAACGGAGTGGGGGGCTCTGGAGGAAGACGGCCCAGGGCTGTCTGCCTCCAGAGCCCGAGTCTTGAGTCCAGCATCTGATGAAGTGGCTTTGGGCAAGTTACCAACCTCTGGATAATAATGGAACATGCTCTGTGAATGCGATTATAAGTAGTCATGCAAGGAAAGTACATTGTATCATGTCTATTATACAATGAGCGCTCAATAAATTTTAGTTGCTATTATATTGCATTGTTATGTTATATAGGATTGCATTATATTACATCGTATTACATGTCCTACCGGATTGCTCGGTGTGGTATCATATTGTATTACATATGGCGCTAGTAAATTTACAGGGTCTTGCAGAACCAGTGCATACAGGTGTGTTGGCCAAAGTCACACCCTTCAAAAATATCTCCTCTAATCATTTCTGGACTTTCTTCCCCAGACTCCATTCCGCTCCTTCGTTCTCTATTAGGTACATCTAGAAAGTAGAATACATTGCTCTACAAGGAGAAAACCTACTTGTCCTTCCTGTCACACTTTCCAGCTGCATCTGTGGCCAGGCTAAGCCAGGCTGTCCTGCAGTGCTTTCTCCTCCTTCCCACTCAGAAGTCACTGGAGTTCAGTCCTGAAGGGAGCTCTGTGTCTGTGGAAGAAAATGCACTTCCATCTCCTTTGTTGACCTGACTTTCACCCTTCCCCTCCAGCATTCCAAGCTCCCACTCACATCAGCAAGCTGCATTTTTAAAAGTTGACTGAGATTATGAAAGCTTAAGTTTAGGCGAGCTCAAGGATAGGGCCAATGCCGAGTCTGACAGCTTATTTTACTCCCTCCACTGGGGCAACCAGGCCAGGGTTGTGTCACTGATAAAGGCCAGGGTTTTCTAGCAGTCTTGAACTGTTGGGCTTACTCTAGGGGAGGGATTCGATGCTGAAGACAGGTCATCAGATCAGAGAAAATAGGTACATGGCACAACTCTATTCTTACACCAGCGGTAAACACAGTTGGTTACCTTCTATCTTCTCCAGATTATAGAATCCCCATTTCTAAAGGGTGGCAACATGCTCAAGGAAGATAGAACTCTTCCCTCGGCCTGAGAGAATGAAATATAATTGGCTTATGCCAAACATGGCAATCTCACGCCCCTTTACATGTGACTGGCTTGGGAGTGGGCATGTGACCCCGTGAGACTAAAGGGACAGTCTCTTGATGGATTCTTCTCAAAATATTTGTATTTTCTGTTAGAGTAGTAGCAAGTTCTATCCTGTCTGACTTGATTGTAAATGCATGGAAACATGATACCTGGAGCTACAGCAACCATTTTGTGATCATGAGGTAACAAGCCAAAGGGGCAAGGATAAAGGTGAAAAGATAGAACATGGGGTTTTAGATAATATCATTAAGCTTTTGAACCAATCTGGAACCAGTGTCTTCTAGACTTTTATAATTTGTGAGGTGATTAACAGTTTCTATTGTTTTAGCCACTATTTCTTTTCTACTTGCTACCAAACACATCTTATATGATAAAAACATTATCCAACACATGTTGCAATTTTTGTATTTATATCTGTGGATTCTGTCTATAACTTTTATATTTTTAACATTGAATTAGATCTGGACACTTGGTTAGGGTCAATAAATGTTTGTTCATAAGCTGTTTAGGTGATTTAAAAAATCTAAAGTATGGGGGTGCCTGGGTGGCTCAATTGGTTAAGCATCTGCATTTGGCTCAGATCATGATCCCAGGGTCCTGGAATCAAGCCCTACATCGAGCCTCCTGCTCAATGGAGAGTCTTCTTCTCTTTCTCCCTCTTCTCTTCTCACTTTCTGTCAAATAAAAATTTTACAAAGAAAATATTAAGTATGTGTGTGTGCACACATGTGCACACTCACATGCACACATAATGGAATACTGCACAGCCATAAAAAAAGGAGATCTCACAATTTGTGACAGCATGGATGGACCTAGAGGGTTTAATGTTAAGTGAAATAAGTCAGACAGAAAGACAAATATCATATGATTTCACTCATATGTGGAATTTAACCAAAAAATGAATAAATAAGCAAAGAAGCAGAAGCAGACCCATAAATGCGGAAAATAAACTGAAGGCTGCCAGAGGGGAGTGGGATAAGAGAACAGAAAAAAATGGGTGAAGGGGGAGTGGGAGACACAGGTTTCTAGTTATGGAATGTGTAAGTCACAGGGATGAAAGGTACAACACAGGGAATAAAGTCAGTGGCACTGTAATTAGGTTGTGTGGTGACGGATGGCAGCTACACTTGTGGTGAGCACAGCATGAGGCATAAACTTGCTGAAGCACTATGTTGTACACCTGAGGCTAATGTAACATTGTGTGTCAACTATACTCAAATTAAATATAAAATAACTTCTGAGGTTGGTGAAGCATGAAGTTGAGGATTCCATTTTAGGTTTAATAAAATTCTTGTTTCCCTTCCTGCCGGGGACTCCTTCATCTCTATCCGATCCTTCACTGGAGCCAAAGCATGGTTGACAAGACCTATGAAACACTACTGGTATTGTGGCTACTGCTGAAAAGTATTCCCTGAGAATTCTCAGCAGCTCCCTTCAGCCATGCTTAGACTTGGTTCTCTGGCGATCAGGGTTCCTGAACTTGAATCAGCATACATCATCAATGGAATATTTAAATTGGCATCATCCTACAAAATGTAGGACATATGTTTTCTACATTTGGCAAGAACTTGGGCAACATCTCTCATCTGCCAGCACTTCATGATGTGCTAGGGATACAGAGATGAGTGACCACAGAGCCCCTATTCTTGAAAATCTGACAGTGAGAAGACAGGATATTAGAATCTAACTAGAGGTACTTACAAAGTGTCACATCCAGTGCTGAGCACAGCACTGACTATACATGCCACCCTCAGTGCTACTCTGGAGTTAATTAAGAAAATCAAATTCCTAGGCACATGCCTTTGACAAAATGGTCTCCATGAAACTTCCCAAGCTTAATCTTCCCCAGCTGGGTTTCTTTTGAGAGGTGACACTGCTGTCATCACCGAAAGTTCTCAACATTTACTGCCTACCCTCCAGAGGCACCTCTTGCCCAGAACACGCCCTCTACATGGTTCACACAGATCAGTTATTTCATGAAAGAAACAAGTTTGATAACCATGTGAAGATTTCTGGGGGGAGAGGGGTCACTTTTCTCGGTGAAGGAGATTACCAATAGTGCCTTGCTTCCCTGTGAATCAGCAAATGTAGAGGAAATATAAATCAGATCCCCTTCTCCTACTTAGCCAGAGCTGAACAAGGCCAGAGCCCTTGTGCTCTCTGGTCCATTAGCCTCAAGGGCACCTTTAAATTCTACATGGGCCCTAACTGCACAAATGTAAACTTATTAATTTCCCCACTGGTCTATCTTTTGTAGATGTTGCCAGAAAATGGTTTTTCTATTGTTCCTTCTCAGCCTCTCTTACACAACATTCCCTGCCCTCTCTCCCACTGTCTAGTCCTTGAGCTCTTAGGGATGCTATGGCCTCCTGCTGGTTGCTCAGCTCTATTTTTTTCTTCTTGGAGAAGCATGGATTCCGGAGCCAGACTACCTGGGAACAAATCTCAGCTTCTCCACTTAGTAGTTGTAGGATTCAAGTTACCCTTATTCCCTTTAGCTCAGTTACTCCTTCTGAAAAATGGAGATCTACCACCTTTCTCTCCAGATTACCATCATTGGCTTCCAATTTGCCAACTTAGACCATCAACTCCTACTGAATTCATCTCCTACTCTAATTATTTGCCATCCAGATTCATGATCGAAGAATCACACACAGAACTATCACTGTACTTAAGACTCATTCTGCATCTGAGTCTAGGAACTTTGTGAAAAATCAAACTATGCACCTATCACTTGTGTATTTTTTTCTGTACATGTGTTATACTTCAGTAAGGAATTTACTTAAAATTTTGGCATCTTAGGGATGCCTAGGTAGCTTAGCAGTTGAGCATCTGCCCTCAGCTTAGGGCAAAAGGCCTTGATCCCAGGTCCTGGGATTGAGTCCCACATCAGGTTCCCCTCAAGGAGCCTACTTCTCCCTCTGACTATGTCTCTGCCTCTCTCTCTGTGTCTCTCATGAATAAATACAATCTTTAAAAAAATTTTTTTGGCATTTATGTTAAATCTGCTTGGTCATATAGGGCTTCTTTCCTCACTCTGCTCTTTTTTGCTCTTACTTTCTCTGATTCAAAAGGATTACACATATAGACACAGTTATTTTAGAAAAAGAGCATGAAATAGAACCATAAAAGAATGAAAATGAAAACCCATCCATTATCATTCCCAGCACCCAAGAATAACACCTGTCATTTGAGAAGGTATCATTTCACAAAGAAAAAATATATTAATACTCTTTTCTAACCTTTTTATTATCATCCAACTCTGAATTCCAGGACACTATTTTTAAAGGCTGCGTTATATTCCATTAAATAGGTACAGCACAATTATTTAACCAGACCCTACTTTAACATGTAGATGGTTCCTCTATTTAGCAGTGTTGCTCATAGTGGCTTTGGGGCTAAAGCATTGCTCTGTACTGGGGTTTCATTCAAATTGCATTTCAATTATTCATGCCATTCATTCCAATGCAGTCGATTTCTTGGTCCGTGCAGGCATTCAGAATTGCTTTATTACACACTACATCTTCCAAGCTCTCCTTCTGAAAGATTTGTATTTCACAGAAACAAATCACGAGCTCCATGCAGCCGTTTTCAGAAATATGATGGGAAAGGACATAGGCACTTTGGGTCACACATCCATTCACTAGTGTGGGCAAGAACAGAGGGCATCGCTCTCTAAGATCCCCTGACTCACTGGGGACTAATGCTGCTCTGAAGCCCTGTTGCAGCGCAGAGTGGTATTTGCATCCTGAGTGTGATTTGCAATGTTTCCACGGTGCTAATGACTACAAATTGCTCATGGCTGTGAAAAGCTAATTGTTGTGCAAGGTGTTTCTGCTCTCCCCCAACTGCCAGGAGAGCTCACAGCCACGGTTAAACAGAGATCTCATTAGCGTCTCCGACACAGTCCTCAAGGGGAGTCCCCCTTGCAGGCTGGCAAGCAACCAAGCCTCCTCTGCAAACCCGGAACCCAGAGGCTTTGTGCTGGGCCCGCAACAATCAAATGAGGAGGCAAAGATGTAGGAAGCACTTCCCACGAGGAAACAGGAAACGGGATGCACACTTCAGCTGCAAAACCCGAGGAAGGCAAAGGACGAACGCAGGTCTCCCCCCAAACAACGATGTAGTTGCTGGCTGTGCCAAGCACTGTGGTGAGTGTCTCCTGGCTTCTTCTCTTTCCATCACCCCCACTTTTCAGAGGAGCACACTGAGCCTCAGAGACTGAATCATTTCCCCCCAAATCCTTTGGCAGGTCCCAAATCTGGGACATGCTTCTCAGCCTTTTTTACTCTAGGGGCCAGAGTCTTCACCACAGCCTGACAGTACTTCCTGAAAACCCTGGGCAAGCCTCAGGCCGTGCAGGAGCATGAGTGCGTGTGCATTAAGAATCCGAACACGACACTGAATTCATCCTACCCCGTGACTACTAATGGACGGTGGGCTGGGGAAAACCGACAGTAAGTTCACACGGCTGACGAAGCTTTCTTCCTATAAGGTAACGTGCAGTGTCTCCCCGTTTCCACTCAAGTCCTGTATGCTCCGCTCTCGATCTAGGGTCTACTCCATAGGTTATTTCCCTGTAATTATGATCTATTATGTCCCTGTCCTGTGACTTAAGTTTAGCAACCTAATAAGGCAAACTCAGGCCCAGGAACGCTTACTTGAATTCATTGTGCTGCAAGGTTTTGCAAACCCTTCCTCTGTTTCTCCAGGGGCTCAGTTATTCCGCTGGAAATCCTAGTCTTAGCACTGCCCTCCCCCAGCCCCAAACTGTAAAAATATAATCCACCTCCCTTTGTCCGGGCCCTACGGCAAGTCGCTGCCTTGCACTGCTAATTTCACAGGCTGAACTCTGCTTTCCAGCCTGTACAGTAACAGCAACAAAAACTAAATCAGTGGCAGCAGAACTAGAAAGGGAAGCCACGGCCCCAATCGCCAGGATGACGGTCTGTTCGCGTTCATTCTACACACTCTTTGAGAAAAGAAAGGGGAGAGAGGCCAGTTGATTTGCTAACACGGGCAGGAGGGGAAAATGTTGAAAAGCCATTTACAGTCGAGGGAGAAGTTGCCTGGGCAACGCAGCCCCTTGAGGGACGCAGGGCCTGCACCTGCCAGCCTGGTGGCCCCGCAGCCTCATTAGCCTAATAGCGTGGCCTTGGGTGCCTGGACTGTCACCAGGCCCAAGAACTGGCATCCAAGTTCATGTTAAACTCGCCACCGACTTGATTTGATAATAAGATTTCGTGTGAGAAAAAAAAAATCAACAACAACAGAGGAGCCCCTAGGATTTCCAGGGCCGCGGGAAGGGACCCAGGCTGACTGCAGCTGATAAACTCCCTGGGACCCAATCATTCCAGGCAGGTGATTTAGGGCGGGAAGAGCACTGGATGCAAATGATGTGACCTGCAGGTTCAGTGCATCAGCATCCCCCAACGCCCCCCCCCCATACCCCACTCCCCACCCTCCACCCCCCGCAGGTGCTGTCAGGACTGAGTCCGGGTTGACTCACTTCTGCCCCGGGTGAGGACAGGACAGCCCCAAACCCAGAGCGGCCTCTTTCCCGCTTGCTGAGCTGACAATTGCCAACAGCTGTCACCCCCTGCTGGGAAGGCTGGGACCGTCACGTGAGAAGGTCCCTCTCAGGCTTGTATCTGGGAAGTAGGAGGCCTTCCTCCAGCAGCTGAGCTCACAGCCAGGGTAGGAGCGACAGTTTGCAAATGACTTCGGTAAGCTGCAGACATCCTCGTGGTTTCTTTTTGCTGGAGTTTGGGACGAGGCCAAACACATTCATGGTTCCCAGAAGCAAACCCTCTCCCCCTGTGGAAATGAGAACCATTTAGGAGAGAGCTCAAAGCAATCTCCTCCCCGAGATCTGTTCTCCTGAGTTTCTTTTCTTGGTGAAACGCTCTCCACCCCATCATCAGCCTAAGCCAGCGACGCAGCAGCAAACATCCCCGACACCTCCCTTCCTTTCCTTCCCTTCCCTCACCGCAGCTTTCGATCTCCCAGGCCAGCAGTTCCTACCTCCTTAATATTCCTCACATTCTCTTCTCCATTCTCGGGTGTTCTGCCCTGGTTCAGGATGCCGAACTTTTCTTGCTTGAATTACTCACTACAACAGTGACCTAAAGGTCTCCTGGCTCCCCAGGCTGGTCACCCTCTAAGCTACAGCATTATTCTTATCATTTTTTGAAAGATTTTATTTATTTATTCATGAGAGACAGAGAGAGAGGCAGAGACATAGGCAGAGGGAGAAGCAGGCTCTCCACAGGGATCCTGATGCAGGACTCGATCCCTTGCCCCAGGATCACGACCTGAACCAAAGGCAGACGTTCAACCACTGAGCCACCCAGGTGCCCTTCATATCATTTTTTTTAGAGATTTTATTTATTTATTCATCATGATAGACATAGAGAGAGAGAGACAGAGACAGAGAGAGGCAGAGACACAGGCAGAGGGAGAAGCAGGCTCCATGCCAGGAGCCTGATGCAGGACTCGATCCCGGGACTCCAGGATCGCACCCTGGGCCAAAGGCAGGTGCTAAACAGCTGAGCCACCCAGGGATCCCCACCCTTCATATCATTTTTTAACCCAAATCTGATCATGTCATTTCTCTGCTCAAAATATATGGCAATTTTCCAAAGCTCTGAGGCTAACATTCAAACTCTTTAGTTGAACAGAAGCAACATAAAAAGAGGACACATTTTGGCCACCTTGCTTCAAAAGGGAGGAGAAGGCCTCCCCGAACACAGGTGTAGCACCGCTCCCTGTGGTGGCAGGAGAACAAGGGAGGGTTACTCGGGTGCTAGTTAAGTGGTTATGCAGAAGGATCCACTGGGTTCTACAGGGTCAACGCTCAGAGCGAGAAGCTTCTTTCCTAGCAGGGTTGCCAAATCAAATATAAGATGACCAGGTAAATTTGGATTTCAGGAAAACAATGACTAATTTTTTTTAAGTATATTCTGTGAAGTATTTGTTTCTCTGTAATTCGAATTCAACTGGATATCCTGTATTTTTATTTTCTACATCTGGCATCCCTGTACCACAGAACTGGGTGTGGGGTGGGTGAAGAGGGAAAGGAGGGTGAGGGGTGGCCAGCGAGGGTGAGGGGAACCCATCAAGACAGTCAGGAGGAGAACTCTAAGGACCAGCATAAGGAAAAGGATGGTCAGTTAACCTGTAAGGCTACATGTTACAGGTCTATCTCAACTCTATCAAGAAAACTCTCCACAATGATAATAAGTGAAGAAAGCCCCTAAATTACAAAGGAAAAGAGAACAGGGCATGGCAGGGGAGGACAGATTTTGAAAAATTGGAGGAGACAGACAATAAAAGTAAGTGGTAACTGACTGTGTAATGCAGAAGCCTGCGGGGGGCGGGGAGGGGGAGGACTAATTAAAGCTGCAAAAATCTGGAAAGGCCAGGAATCAGGGGCACCCCAGGGGCCTCAGAAGATATAGTGGTTGGGCATGTTGAGCCTGCCTAGAAGTAAGTAGCACCCAGACACCCTCCCAGCCCCAAATGCAGATTGTTGGTAGGCTTGCTGGAGAACGGGAACATGAGAGGCTCTGGACCTGAACATCTCAGGCACAGAAAAGCCTAGAAACCCAGAGGAAAACACAATACTTTACAAGTCCTCGCAGGGACTGGTAAGATTCCCTCTCCCTTCTGGGATTTTAGATGGCTGGTACCCTCACTTAAGGGGAAACAGCCACTGGTATTTACAAACAATTCACTGAAAATTACTGGCTTCCTAACTGATGGCTTTCCCATACTCCCTGCCATCAGCCAGCCCTGCCCTATGGATAGGTCACCTTCTCTTCTTCCTCCCACGATAGCCTTGCCCAGGGGCGACTGATATTTAGAGAGACTTCAAGTGGGAGAGTGACCCCAAAATAAGTCAAAGAAAGGGCCTACAAGAAACTTTCTTTTGAATGAAGGATACAATGAGATGCTATTTAGAAAAAGCAAATGGGGGATTCCTGGGTGGCTGAGTGGTGGAGCATCTGCCTTTGCCTCACATTGTGATCTCAGGGTCCTGGGATCGAGTTTTATATTGGGCTCCCCACAGGGAGCCTGCTTCTCCCTCTGCCTCTCATGAATAAATAAAATCTTTTTTTAAAAAAATGGGATAACAAAACCTTCAGCAAGATGATGAGAAGATAAAATTAAAGAAAGTTCAGAAAGTAGAGCTAATGGTCCAAGAGATGGATAATGGGAAGGGAGGAGTGGAAAACTACAAAAGCAGTTCAGATTGGACATCTACCCCATAGGAATTCCAGAAAGAGAGAAGGAGGAAAATGAAGGGAAATTTAAAAACAAAACGAAACAAAATAAGAATAGGAATGTCAATTTTGAAAGAGCCCATCACATGTTTAAAAATATCAAAATTTTAATATAATTGAGTTAAAGTCATGACTTAAAAATAATAAAACATATCAAGATACATGATCATTGATACCAGGGACAAAAAGAGGATCCTAAAAACTAGGGCCAATGTTGGGAGGAAAAGATCACTTAAAAAATATGAAGAATCAGAAATGGCATCTAAGTCTATACATGCTGAAAGCTAGAAATAACTGGGCAATACCCTAAGAACTCTGAAGGACACTTACTTCCCATCAAGAACTCTCACCTCTAGCCAAAGTATCAATTCCATCATCTGCAATGGGTAGAATAAAGACCTGTCCGGATACCCAAGGTCACAATGAAATCAGGTCAAGGACACTCAGAGGGCATTCACACACGAACTACAGCAACCAGCCTGTGTTGAGGGCTCCTCACTTGGACCTAAGAACTGTGGGGTGTGTAGTTGCACTGGGCTGCCTTAAGTTCTAGACTACTCTATTCCTTCTGACACTTCTCCAAAAGTCCCCAGTCCAGCAACATATTCCCTGGTGAGCAGGGGAATAAGCATCGCCTGACTCTGGAACTCATTCCTGAATCTTATCAAAGAAGTGACTTTCAGTTCCCTGTGTCCCCACCCTGACAGATACAAATCCCTTTACACACTGGCCCTTCCCTTTCAGACGTCTGCTTTCAGGCTGCACTCATTTCAGAGAAGCCAAACAGTGGTTCATAGTAAATATTTGATGGATGGGTGAATGGCCTTCAGGGAAATAGAGCACAGCCCAATTAGTAGCCCCAGGGAAGGAAGACTCTTCATATTGAATGTGGGCACTTAAAAAACAAACAACAACAAAACCAGTTTCATCCTGAATCTCCCTAAGGGACGAAATGCCTATATTTTCCATTCATTCAGTAAATATTGACTGAATACTACAGTTTATATGGAATATTAGATAATGTCTTCTGCCATTGAATGCTTTTAATTTTAGTTGAGGAGAAAGGAAAGTATGCATATTAAGTCAGTAATAGAAGAGCTACAGAACAACATAACAGACATCACAATGCAAGATAAAAGTAGAATTCTAAACAGGGAGTCCAGAATGGGGAGACCACTGTAGGCTGGAATAATCTAAGAAGGCTTCATGGAGGAGATGGGATTTAAACTGATGTTTGACAGATAAGATTCAGGATTAGTAGAGAGCAGTGAAACTTTATTCCAACTGGGGAATAAAGAGGACAAAACTGAGAATAACACAAGCTGAGTGATGGACTAGGAGGTGGGGCTTTTAGAGAGGAAAAGGGTATTTTTAAAAGAGACCACAGAGATCGCCTTTGCCCTTCCTGCCATGTGGGAACACAGGGAAAAGAGCAGTCTATGATCCAGGAAGCCCTTACTATACACCAAACCTGCTGGTACCATGATCCTGGACTCTGCAGCCTCCAGAACCATGAGAAATAAATTATTGTTGTTTGTAAGCCACCCTAGACTATATTACTTGCTAGATCATGTCTGCACAGTATTTGTATATAATATTGTGATAGCAGCTGGGATTGAAAAAGACACACATACTGGAGACCCCAGAATGCCACACCAAAAGCGTTCGGGTCTATGAGGGGGAACCATATGTGAAGGCTTCTCCAAACGTCATTGCCTCCATAATTAACTGTATAGAATTAGCAACCCCCTCCTGCATATTCCCACAACCTCCTGTACACGTTCCAAAAGCACACCCGTTGCAGTGAATGATGATGGTCTGGCTCTGTAGCTGCCTTCCCTAGAGACTGGGAGATCTTCTAAGCCAAGGCTATCATTTTTACCTTTAGTTCTGCACTGCTTGGCACAGTGCCATGAGCTTAGTGGTGACCCAGGATATACGTGCTGATGGAAGAGAGGATGATAGGGGTGGAGGCCAACTCGGTGCAGGGAGTGATGTCTGACATGGTTTCTGTGCCATCTCCCTCTGCCACCACCTCCCATGGTTACTGGGGACTCTCCTCTGCACCTTAGTGCTATGAAAACTCGAGCCCTGGGGAGAAACACAGATGCTTAATGCTTCTACCCCACTCAGATGTCAGCCCAGGATCAGAACCCAAAGTAACCCCATGAGTCTCTGTGCCCATGCTCTTCTTCCTGGATGGTACTACTTCTGGTTCTGAGAACAGTTGCCCTGTCTTTTCACATGCCTCAGGGAGATCAGCCCTCCAAATCTTGCAAAAACAGCTTAAGAAGGCTCGTGTACATTTCACCCACCCACTTCTTGGCCCACAAGAAAGGGCTCTCCCTTCTGCCTAAATATACATGACTTCTCGATAGTTCAGACTTTAGCCTTAACTCCTGACTTGGAGAAATCTGCTAATTTTCCATTTGTCAATTCCCAATCCCTCACAAAGGCCATTTAGCATGAGGACCCAAGTATCTGCCTTATATATCCAAAGCCATTCACTCTGACCTGCTCAGAGTTTTGACCACTTCTGGGAAGTGACAAGAGCTGCATAAAAACACATGCTGTGCTGAGAGAGTTGACCAGATGAGTTTTCTGCATCTCTAATTTCTGTAATTACAGCTTGGGGAATATATTCAGTTTTATTCCTAGAAGCTATACCACAAAAGTCTTTTAAAAATCCCTCAAAGATTACTGCATTACCTTGTTTTCCCTTAAGTAATAAACACACAGCTTCCAGCAGTTACAGCTTTGTGAGCTCCATTCTGAAATGGTGCCACAGCCAAATGTAATTAAAATGAAGGAACTGTGTTTTGTTTCTCCCTCATCCCCAGCTCAGAATCACTCTATATTTCTTCCCCTATGAATCAGGAAACAGCTGGTAAACCAGTTCATTCTTTTTATTTCTTTTAGCTCATGTTCAAGCTGGGAAGGCCTTCTAAGCATAATCTCTTCCTAAATAAATAGTTCTCTGGGTTCACACTTGCAATAATTTACTGAGCAGTTACTTTAGGGCAAAAAAAGTTTTTCTTAGAAAGAGAAAGTGACATGTAGCTTTTGCCCTCAAGCAGTCCATGAGAGAAGGCAGGCCTAAATGGGGAATTAGAATACAATGTTTAAAATGCCATGCACAAGTGTCTACACTGTACTGGGGAAACCCAGTTGCCAAAGACTTGCTACATCTAGGGATGTTAGAGAAGCCTTTCCAGAGGAAGTAACATTTAATCTGGGTCTTAGAGTGAGGGATTGCTGAGAAAGAATGGGCTTTCCATGCCAGGCAACTAGTTCAGACATCTGTACAAAGATATCAAAGACCTCACTAGGGATATATTGAAAAAAACTTAGTGATAACCAGCTAATAGAAAAATGTTACCCATTTCAATTTTAACAAGGGATGAAATTTCCTTCCCTTGGCTCTTCAGTCCCTCAGTCAGAGAACAAAGGACTTAATGCTTTGATTCTATGTTAGGAAATTTATTTTTGTAAAGGTTGTGATTTGTGAGGCATTCATACCATTTGTACAGGCAAATATCAGCTTATGTAGGTGTCCTGATATAATTCATAATGGTGCTCTCTTTTGCTCTCAAATGTCCCTATGCCTGGAAGTAAAAAATATTGCTATTACACCTATTTGAGAAAAAGAAATCCATAAGAGAATGGGACTTTCTCTTGGTGGACCAAGTGATCTTACTTCATAGAACAAAAATGGCCTGATGTTCTCTGAAAATAAAACACCCTTTCTGAGATAGGTTACTTGTGGGGAATGTAATGGACTTGATGAATGCCCAAGTGTTTCCCAAGCATGTAATTCTACGATCAGAGAGGTTTCCTAATTCTTTTGAGCCAAAAAACAAAAAAACAAAAACCTGGCCTCTTCTCTTACCTAGCATCATCTCTCACAGGCCAACAAAATATCTAGTGTACAGTAAGTAGCAGGTTACCCACCAGGGGACAAAATGTCTTTTGTATTGCTTTTCCCAGTGGGCTTTGTACCAAACAAAATGATTCTCATTTATAATGAAGTCAAATATAATTCTCTCTCTCTCTTCAACTGAAGAGTTGGATGGAATACATTGGGGATTCAAGACCAAATCTCATAGAAAATCAGAGAGACCCCATCTTTGCACCATCACCAGAGGGTTTAGAGAGCTCTGATTTTTTTTTATTTTTATTTTTTTGAGAGCTCTGATTTTAAAATTGACTCAACAATTTACACTTACTGTGCCAGGCCTTGGGCTAAGATATAGAAAATGATAATGAAAAATAAGCAATCCCATTTATACTTGAATTAATCAAGAAAGGCTACGTTATACTGCAGTAACAAACCATCCTAAAATCTCAGACAACAAAGATATATTTCGGGGACACCTGGGTGGCTCAAGGGTTGAGTGTCTGCCTTTGGCTCAGGGCATGATCCCAGTCCCGGGATTGAGTCTCACATCAGGCTCCCTGTGAGGAGCCTGCTTCTCCCTCTGCCTGTGTCTTTGCCTCTCAGTGTCTCTCATGAATAAATAAATAAAATATTAAAACAAAACAAAACAAAGGTATATTTCTCACTCAGACTCCACATCAATTATGATTCATGTAGAAACTTTACTTTGCATAGTTCTCATACTGAAACCTATGCTAAAGAAGCAACACTATCTGGAACACTATTTCTATGGGAGAGGGAAAAGACTGTGGTGAAGCCACATTAAGTCTTAAAGCTTCCACCAGGAAATGATATCATCTATTTATACTTCATTGGCCAAAGCCAGTGATACTGCCACATTTAAATTGAAGAGAGGGTAGAATGACAATCCTACTATATGCTTCAAAGACAAAAGAGATGAAATAATTGTGAACAAATTTAATGACTATGATAGCCACACAGAGGTTACTTTTTAGAAAGCAAGAGAGATGAGGAACTCAGTCACACTGTCATAAGTTCACTAACAGGCTTGTACAGAAATCTGCTTATGGTTCAAAATGTTAAAATAAAATGTTCTTGTACTTAAGGAATCAGAAGCATGTAAGAACTACAGGAATTTAACATGAATGTACATACATTAGAGTCAATATTAACACTGCAAATAGAATTTCCAATATATAAGGGGCATTAGACAGCACCTAGATCCTTTGTTTTGCTGGCATGGAATTTATAGTGCCAGCACCATCATGAATTCAATGTGAATTTTTCCATTCTGCTTCCAATACAAGTATGTTAGAGTGCAGAATTTTTTTAAAAAAAATCTTTAATTAATGTAAGTGAGCTTTATAAAAAGAATGAGAAATATTTAGATTAAAAAAAAAAACAGAGTAGATCTTTAGAATGATGAGCACAGAAGTGGAACACCCAAGATGATATTAAACTAGGATATTGGTCCTATTGGAAAGACACTAGAATTTTAACATAGATGCAAGGATGGGAGACATCATCTATGGCCCAAGGGGAGTAGGAAACCTGTGCCAGCCTGCATAAAGCAAGGATTCCAAATGGTTATCCCCTTCACAGAAGGAAGATTAGACAAACTCCATACTCTGGCTTAGGGAAGTAGTAGGGAATTTCTTCTCCTCTTGGCCTTGAGATGTGACAAAAAGTTTCCTATTAGACATTAAGAAAACCCAAATATACATATACTGTATAATATACAGGTGTGACACCCTAATTTAGATTGCCTATGTGGTATGAAAATCCTAAGCAGATGAATTTATATGTAAGTTGGTCTTGGTGTAATAGAAATCCAGCATGGGGTCCTGTTGGAGAAAATGCATATTTCATCTGAAAGAAGATTTTTTTTTTTAGTTTAGTACATATGGATCTTCTAAGCAGTAAAGGGGGGAATAATCTGATGAGCTCAATATAAAATTTAGAAGATTTAGATAGATATATACATATAAATATGGGATATATTTACCTACCTACCATAAGGAAGAATTGGTGACAAAGGGGAATTTGTACTCCCCCAAAAAACTGAGGTAAGAAGGTTCAAGAAATTATAAAATAAACATATTCCTAATGATAACCACAAAGTTTAAGGAAAACAAAAACAGTGCAAGAAGAGACAAAGCCAAAACAAAAAGAACTTATGGAAATAATAATACTTTAAAAACCCAGAAATTAAGAACTAAATGGCCAAATAGAAAACAAAGGGAAGATGGCAGGTTAAAATGCAAATTTATCAGTAATTGCACTACATATAAATGAACAAAATATTTCAATTATAAAAGACCAAGATTATCAGTTTAGATATTTAAAATCTCAGGCTGATTATCTGCTCAGTTTATGATCTCATGGTTGTGGTTTTGAGCCCCACACTGGGCTCTGTATTGGGTGGAGAGCCTGCTTAATTTTCTCCCTTTCCCTCTCCCTCTGCCCCTCCCTACTCACTCACTCAGGCACGCTCTTTCTCAAAGAAAGAGTGAAAGAAAGAAAGAAAGACAGACACATGCAAACATGAATAAAAAGAAGTCCAGTGTAGCATTATTACTAACCAAAGTATACTCTAAACAAGAAATACTGTAGAAAAAGATGGATATTTTATTATAAGGGAGTCCATCGATGTTTCCTAACAGTTTAAATGTCTGTGCACCTACTAATATAACTTCAAAATATATAAACCAAAAAGGTAACAGAATTCACCTCATACCCATTAGGATTCCTGCAAAAAAAAAAAAAAAAAAAAAGGAAGTTACAGGTGTTTTCAAGAATGTGGAGAAATTGTAACACTTGTATTCCATTGGTAGGAACATAAAATAATGCAGTTATTTGAAAAAATAGCATAGTAGTTCTTCAAAAAATTAAATATAGAATTTACCATATAGTCTAGCAATTCTGTTTCTGAGTGTATATCCAAAAGAATTGAAAGCTAGGTCTCAGAGATATCTGCACACTCATTTTCATTACAGCATTATTCTCAAAAGTTAGAAGTAACTCAAGTGTCCCTTGATAGATGAATAGATAAATAAAATGTGGTATGTACATATAATGGGAAAAAAAGGAAATTGTGGTGTATGTTACAACTTTGATGAATCTTTAAGACCTTATAAGTGAATTAAGTCAGTCACAAATAGACTAATATTGTATGATTCCACTTATAGGAAGTACTTAGATGAGTCAAATCCATAGAGGCAAAGTAGAATAATGGTTGACAAAGCTAGGAGAAGGGTGAAATTGAGAGTTATTGTTTAACGGGTATCAAGTGTCCATTTTGCTCCAGAGATTCACACAGCAGTGTGAATGTACTTAATACTACCGAACTGTATATTTTAAAATGGTTAAGATGGGAAATTTTTGTTACAAAATTTTTACAATAAAATTTTTAAAACTTTTAAAAAAATAATAGACAATTCCACGATGAAACTTCTCTTGTACTACCTATTGCTGCATAACAAATGGCTCTAAGATGTAGCACCTTGCAACAATAATTATTTACCATCTCAGTTTCAGTATATCATCAATCCTGGTATGACTTAGTTGGGTCCTCTGACTTAAGATCTCTCATAGGGCAATCTTATCTGAAGGTCCAGCTGGAGGAAGATCTATTCCCCATTGGTTATTGGCAGGATTCAGTTCTTCACCAGCTGTTGGGCTTAGGGTTTCAGTTCCTCTCTGGTGTTTACCAGAAGAAAACTTTTTCAGGTACTTGCAATAAGGACCCCTCCAGAGGGTGGCTTGCCATATGGCACTGACTTCCATCAGAGTGAGGGAATAAGCAAGGAATAAAGGATAAGAGTCTTTTTGTAGTGTAATCTTGGAGATGACATCTTACCACTTTTGCCATATTCTATTCATTGGAAGCAAGTCCTGGGTCCAGTCTACAGTTACGAAGAGAGAGTTACAGAAGAGTATAATTACAGGGAGGAAGGGATCACAAAGTTGTCTGCAACATTTCTTAATAACTGATAGAACAAACAGACAGAAATTAGTTAAGAATAGAGGAGGTATGAACAATAAGGCTAACCAACTTGACTGTGTATAAAATACTGCACCCAACAATTCTAGAATACATTATTTTCAAACACATACCATTCTCCAAAGATAACCTTATGTTTGGCCCTGAAGCAAGTATTAACATATTTTAACAATTGAAAAATACAGTAGCAAGTATTAACATATTTTAACAATTGAAAAATACTTCCTTATCACAGTGGAAGTAAGCTTGAAATCAATAACAAAAGATAACTTGAATATTTCCAATATACTTTTAAATACCACAGAAGACAAAGGATGAAAAAAATCAATAAATTTTAGAAAATGCATTAACTGAATTATAATGAAAATAGGACATATCAAAACTTACGGGATGTAGCCAAAACTGTGCTGTGATATAATTTTAAAGACAGAAAAAAGCCTTTAAAATAATCAGGCAGAGAATGCAGTTATAAACCTTAAGACATTAGTACACTAAACACCAGCAACAATAGAGTAAAGGTAATAATTAGTAAATAGTAAATATCTGAAATTTTGTAGGAAATAATTGTACCCCAGAATTCTAAAGAAAATGGAAAATTAACTTCAAGGATTAACAGCTAAATTGCTATTCCAAGATAAAAGTGGGACTTCTCTTTCTGGTAATATGTTTGGCTTGGTATCTGGGCTAACTCTTCTAATGTTTACAACTAAAATGAATGCTAATATATAGAAAATATACTTCCTGAAAATATCTAAGAGGCAAAAAAAGGGAAAAAAAGAGATTTTATCAGTACTAACACTAAGTTAAAGCCGGAACTTATAGATGCAACAGGAACAGGCAAGTTGCTTCTACCTTCAGGGTATTCATTAAATCTAATCAACTTGGGTCTAAGTATTAATGGGATTATATACATAAGAGGTAGAAGATAAAGCCCAGACCTTCCCAAGGTAGCAAGTCTAAGAGGTAATCTACGAGAAGGCTGGAATATTCCCAAATGGCTATACTTTCAAGGTAAGAGCCAGCCACAAAGGAACTACCCAATGTGCATTTGCAACCCTCAAATCACCAAGAGAATCCAAAATAATCACCAACTATTAGACTTTTAAAAATATCATTATTGGGGCACCTGGGGGTGCTGCTTAGAGGTTAAGCGTTTGCCTTTGGATCAGGTCATGGTCCCTGGGTCCTGGGATTGAGTCCTGCATCCCTCTGCCTATGTCTCTGCCTCTCTGTGTCTCTCATGAATAAATAAATAAAATCTTGAAAAATAAATAAATAAAAATAAAAATATCATTAAAGGAACCTAAGCTGGTAGTACTCATGGGTCTATGGCAAAGGAAAAGCAAATTTGGTCAGAGGATTGTACCTTTACCACAATTCTCAAAGAATTTCCAGAAATAATTTTTCCAAGGAAAATACACAGCAAACAGAAAAGAGTTTTAAGAACACAAGTAAATAACACTTCATGAATCAAAATATCGACAGCAAAGACCTCAAATATTTCAGATATTGGCATTATCACAAACAGAATTTTAGTCATTATGCCTATTATTTTTACACTATCAAAGACAAAGTTTAAAATATCTATAGGAAACAAGAAGCTATGAAGACTATAACCAAGCAGATTTTTTTTTCAAAGCACAAGTATTCTGGAAATGAAAAACAGAGTAATTTAATTTTAAAAAGTCAAGTTTATAGCAAATTAACTTGGCTTCAGATTTAATGAACTTGAATTTTCACAAAAAGAATATCTACTATGCAACATAGAATATAAAATGGAAAAAATAAAGTCAACTTAAAGGACTTAAAGAGCAAAATAACAAGTTCTAAAATACATATTTATAATTGGGACACCTGGGTGGCTCAGTCAGTTAAGCATCTGACTCTTGATTTCATCTCAGAGTTGTGAGATTGAGTCACACTTCTGACTCCCCACTCAACAGAGAGTCTACCCCTCTCTCTTGTTCTCTCTCTTTTCCTCCCTCTGCCCTTCCCCACACACTCTCTAATAAATATATATTTTAAAAGATTTATTTATATTTATAATTAGACTTCATAGAGGTAAGGAAAAAGAGTTTGGTAGTCGCAATATTTAAAGGTTTAACAGGATACTTTCCACAATTTTCCTATGAAACCAAAGGGATCCTAAACAGGATACACAAAAATCCATACAAAGACACAGAATAGAAAACCTGTAAGACACTAAAGACAAAAAAAAAAAAAATCTAACATCAGCCACAGAAAAATTATACAGTACTCTCTAGGAGTACCAGACGGACAGGTAATAGCTTAACAGTAAAAATGAATGCTAGAATATACTAGAGTGATGCCTTTAAAGGGCTGAGAAATAATAATGTCCAACCTAGAATTCTGTATCAATTTAAACATCTTCCAATCATGAGATAAAATGTACTATTTTCAAGAAATCAAGGACTGAGAAAGTATAGCATTACCAGATCTTCACTAAAGGATATTTTAAAGGCTACCACTGGATTTAAAAGAAAGTGGTCTAAAATGGAAGTTTAAGGTGCAAGGAGGGAAGAAGAAAGAAGTAGTAATACGTGGGAAATATAAACAAATTTGACTATAAATGACATTTCAGTTGGGAGATTGTGGTAGTTAATGGAGTTAAAAAGGTCTAAGAACTTGTAAGGGAGGTGGTAATGGTATTGATGAAAGATAGATTTGAAAAGCTAAATCCTTATGTTATTGTAGGTTAACCATTAAATGAAAAGACATGAAGTATATAACTTTCAAATGAATACAGGGACAAAGAATAAGAAAAAAAATACTTAAAGTAAAAGAAAAAGGAGATGGAGACAAAAATAACAAAACAGAAGAGACAACACAAAATAAGACAGTATAAAATAAATACCAACACATGAATAATTGTATTAATGGTAAATGAACCAAGTACTCTGGTTAAAAGATAATCATACTGGATCTGTGTTAAAAAAAAAAAAAAAAGGAATCCAAGCACATATTTTTTTATAAGATACCTAAAATAAAAGGACATATAAAGGTTAAAAAGTCAAAGAATAAAGATATATCATGCTAACAGTAATAAGAAAAATGTATATGTATAGTAACACCAGGCAAAATAAACTTTAAGGCAAAAAAGAATTACTTTAGTTAATAATCACTGCATAATACAAGTTCAATTTTCCAAGAAGATATAACATTTTAGAACATATATGTACATAGTAATACAGCATCAAAAATATGAAGTAAAAACCAAAGGAATTCTGAGGAGAAATATACAAATCCACAATTATACTAGGAGATATTAACACACCTCTATCAGGAACTAATGGGAAACAGAAACAAAAAAGCAAAAACAAACAAACAAAGCTATAGGTATACAGAGTACTTGAATTCCACAATTAACAAATTTGACTTGAGGGATACTCATACAATATTGTGCTAGGAATTGCAGAATATACCTTTATTCCAAGCAAGCATGGAATATTCACAAAAGTTAGCCATATCCTGGACACTCCCTCACAAATTTTGAGGGATCAAAACTGTATCCTCTAACTGCAGCACAGTAAAGCTAGTAGTCAGTAACAAAAAAACTTGGAAATTTTTCTGTGTGCTTGGAAATTTTAAAATATCCCTCTCACTAGCACAGGGGTCAGAGTAGAAATCTTAATGGATATTAGAAACATTTTCAGCTTAACTGTAACAAAATAGTCAAGCCATATGGGATGCAATTTCAGCGGCACTTAGAAATTTATAGCTTTGAACACTTGTAGAAAAGAAGGCAGGTTAAAAATTAATGAGCAAAGCATCTCTCAAGATTTTAGGGGAAAAAAAAAGAACCATAAAATAAACTTAAAGAAAGTAGAAGGGAATCATAAAGACTGGGCAGGATTTAATGAAATAGAAACAAGCGTGAAGTAGAGAGGATAACCAAACCAAATCCTGGTTTATTGAAAAGCTAAGCGACAAACCTCTAGAATGACCGGTCTAGAAAAAAAAGAAATGTGGCACAAACAACCAGTATCAAGAATCAAAGAGGTGACTACGTAGATGCTGCGGATATTAAAAAGATCAGTTATTCTAAACTTTGCATGAATAATTTAGAAAGTTTTGATGAAATTCAAAGAAATACATAATTTACTAGAACTACCTCGGACCTGAGAGACGAGCTCAGGCTAAGACTGTTTTTCAGGCCCAATTCTAAATTCCCTGAAGAGAGAATGTAATTGCTCCACGTTAGTCCAGCAACCACACCAGACGCAATTAAAACCAGAGTGTTGGATTAAGTTGCAAAAGCACATCTGCCAGGGATCAATACTGAGGGAATGGAAAATGGGGAGTTCTCAGAGAAATGGGGTCATCGTGGACAGCAGGCCTTCCAAAGGAAAGGTACAAGTGTCGAGGACTTCTCTGTATCTATCTGTCTATATACATAATCAATCTTTTTCTTATTGGTTTCCCATCTATAGATTCCCTCAAGGCAGTTCTTAGCAGAGCATCAGGGATAAAGTGGAGCTCAGTCCACTTTCATCGGACGAATGCTTCAGTGGATGAATTAAATCTTTTAGATTGGACACTTTTGTCTCTAAAATGGTAGTAAGAATACTTTACGCCTGTAGGCAATAATGTGGACCCAGGAATACTAAGATTCTTTTTTTTTATATCTATGATCACATTTGTAACTTTCCTATCTATAGAGATAGATATGGATATATGGAGTTATAAAACAAAGATTTTTATTAAAGTCTTATTATTAAAAACTTTGTAATTTTGTTTTTCCAGCTATATGGAAATTTGACTGACAAAAATTATATATATTTAGGCTGTAGAATGTGATAATTTCATATAGATATACACTGTGAAATGGTTTCCACGATCAAGTTAATTAACATGTCCACCACCTCACCATAGCTTTTTGTTTTGTTTGTTTTGGGGAGTTTTTTTCATGACGAGAACACGTAAGTTCTAGTCTCTTAGCAACTTTCAAGTATATAATACAGCATTAGTAACTATAGTCACCACGCTGTACATTAGAGCCCAGAACTTACTCATCCTTTAACTGAAATCTTGGACTCTTTGGCCAACATTAATAATGCATTTTACTGGGCACCCATAGCTTGAAGGTTGAACTGAATTGAACTGCAGGGCGGTGGCATTTTCTGCGCTGCTGAGGGTATGCGCAGTATGCTGTTTCTGACCTCTCACTCCTGGGCACAGTCCTTAGGATGTGCTTGCTCTACCTGAGAAAGGCTGACTTTTCTAGAAGAATCATGTTCTGTTTCTTTGTGCACCTTCTGTTCCTCTGTCTCTTTTTACTAGCTTGTGGAAAAATCTGATTCTCCAATTGCAATGAAGTTCACAGATTTTAGATCAATTCTCTCAATCATTATCCTTCCATCCCGCAAGTCTGAGGATATTCTTTTCTAAAACACTTTGTGGTTTTTCTCTGTAAATGTTACTCCACAGACTTGGGTGATTCGAAAAATATCACATTTTTAAAACTCCAATTAAATCCAATTCTAAGCCCCTATTGTTACAGCTGGCAGGAAATTCAATCAGAGTACTTAATGGAGGTTCTTCTCTTTCCCTGGAGTAGTCCCAGAAGCCAGGAACACAGAAGTCCAAACTCTCTTGCCTTCCCACCCAGAGTCCCTTTCTTTCTCCACCCAGGCTCCTGAGTATAATCTTATCCAAGACATGAGGCTTTGAACACAAAAGTAAGAATGCTGTTCTTCAACAGCTTCTCCTTCCGGCCCTGCCAATGCCCCAGGGTAAGGGAAGAGAAAAGCTCAGGCTACCTTCTGGAAAGAAGAGTAGGGAGTGGTGGGTAGTTATAAATGGAAGATTCAGGTTAATAATCACAATAAATTGTCCTGCCACACCCTTAAATACTCATACTCTTTTTTCTTTTTTTCCACACAACAGGGTTCAAAATTTTTAGCCAGACTTCTAAGGCCTCCATAACCTGGATTCTTTCTGCTTTTCTAGGGTTTTTCTCTCTCTCTCTCAAATCCTACAGAACTATTAATAACCCCATAATTCTCTAAACCAATTTCATGTTGAAGCAACCGTGTTTAAGTTTCTCTCTCTGTGCCCCCTACTTCCCTCGGAAATCCTACTCATTCTTCTACAAAGATTCAACTCAAGAATTATCCCTTTGGGTAGACTTGTTCGGACTTCCCCAGGCAGGACTAACCACTCTGTTCTGCAGACCCCACTATTCCCTGGTAATGTTTCAGTACTTTTTTTTTTTTCCAGTACTCTTTAATATAGATGCCCATCTTTCTCTATTGTGCTATGAGTCCTTCAGGAGAGCAATCATGTCTATTCACTTCTCTATCCCAATATCTAGCCTATGCTCAGCTTCTGTTTGGTGCTCTATAAATGGAGAACCAAGAACAAACAAAATAAAAAACCATCACGGTTGGACTTACAACATGGTCCTAGAACACCTTGACCTCAGAGATGCTGTATGTGCTGTATGTGCACATGTTGTATCACCATCGTCGATGTAGGGGCATTTTAGATGTAAGAGGCTCATCCTTCCAACTATGTGTATGCCAAGGTTTGTTTTCTCATTCACTACATTTGGACTTAAAATGTGTGCCATTCGTGATTTGAATTTTTAGCCAGTGTTCCCTGGAACTACTGTTAGAGGTCTCACAGAGTCTAGGCCAGAGGTCTCCAACTAGTAAACCAATCACTGAAATAGATGCAGTCATCAAGATTTTTTTTTTTAATCTGGATTTAAATGTTCTTCACATAGTCACACATACTGCTCAACTCTTGAAGTCATGTTAAGTCTGTGTCTGCTGATCGAAGCCAGCTTTCCATATAAGCCGGTCTCTTAATTCTTCCCACACTCAATCCAAGAGAATTGCTCGAGGGGCCAGATGACCATCTTCCCTTGAGTGCATGCCTGTGGATGCATGTGTGTTCAGATAGGAAATGGTACAGGGAGTAGAGGGAGAGAAAAGGACAAGATGCAAGGGAAGAAACAAAAGAAAATGGAAGCTGTCAGTTTTGCCCCCACCTGGGGACCAGCCCTCGTTTATCCTAGCATAGATTTGCTTCATGTTGACCAGTTGCCTGTTCAAATGGAAATTTGCCGACACTGGCAGAGTCATTGTAGCTTCCATTCCACTTTGGTGGCTTTTAGCCACCTATATTCAGTAAGTGCTTTAATAAATTCAATTCTGTTCAGTTTAACAAGTAATTATTTTGAACGCATGCTGCATTAGGCTACATGCTGGAGCTACAGAGATGATACTGACAGCATGTCTTCTCTTAGGGAGCACAGAGTTTTGTGACAACTGACATGAGGACAGATCACGATGAAGTAAGATAGAACTATGCAGAAGGTCATGGGGGAATTTACAGGAGAGGCATGGGAACTCAGGGTAGACTTTCCACAGGAGGTACTATTTATGGCAGGAAAAGAAAGGCAGCCAGGGCCCACGGTGGGGGTGGAGGTTGCCTAGGAGAATAGGCTAATGAGTAGATTATAAAGGATGTAACATGCCAAGAATTTAAACTTTAATCCAAAGTCAATGGGGATTCCTGGAAGATTTAAGTAGGGAAATGAAGTAATTAAACTTGAATTTTAAGAAGTTAGTCTGTTTCTCTAAATAGATACCTTACTCAAACTATACTAAGACATTCTAATAAGTACAAGATTAAATGTTTGTATATTCTTGTCTGTCAATGCTTGTGTAAATATACATGCATGTACGCTCTCAGAACATTTAAATTGTTCTTTTTCTTCCCTTATTTCATCTTCTTTCTTGCTCCAGACACTAAGATAAAGTCACTTGGCCAAAGACAATCGAAAGCTTCCAAAAGAAAAATAAAACCTAAGATATGCCCCAACTTTCAAGTTGGCAAGTCAATAGGTCGTGTGGAAATTTACCAGATCCTACATGAAATCTGTTCTAATTCTTTTCATTCTCCTTTCCCATGCCAATTCTGCTCCAGATTTTTTAAAAGATTTAGGATCTATCATTGTGCGGTTTTGTCACCATAGTAAAAGTACCTTTATAGATTTCTTTTAATGAATGCCAGTTCTTGCAAATTGATTCTGCATCTGTTTTCCATTAAGGTTTACATGAGTGATTAACAAACAGGATCTCAATGAGGAGAAATTATGGAACTTATTTACAAAGATGTCACATTTCAGCTTACCTCCAAGCTGTGGTTTTTACCTCTACTGCTTAGATTTCTGAATTTGAGGACTTTCTGGCTTCCACAAAACCTGAAATTCAAGCAGCTAAATATTGCTTAAAAGAGAATTTCCCACTGGGTTACTTTCTGTAAACCTGAAAATAAATCAGTATGAGTACATGCATTTGCAGAGCGGGATCTTTCTCTGCAATGGGATACTAGGGGAAGGGACCTCATTTTATCTCTGCCTACCAAATCTCAAATGGGGCAGAGCTTGTGATTTGTTACTTCTGTAGTTACTGCCAGAGGCTCTCTGTGAGCATTTTCAATATTCTCTAGGTAGGGTACCTTTCTTTTTTGTGAGAATCTTGAGAACTTAACTGTCAGATTAGGGAAGTTTGCCCTCTAAGCTTTCCTACCCTTCATTTTGGTCCTCCTAGGCACCATCATTTGCTCCCTGGTTGCCCCAAACTACTCCCACGTCTGTCCTAAGCAACCCTTATGATACAAAGCAGATGTTGCCTCCTTTTTTTCTCCCCCAGTTCAAATTTCGAAGTCGGTTGGAAAACTTATTCCCACTAACCTATTAATGGCTAGAGGTGTTTTTATATTATTCCTCCTAGAGATATTTTTTTTTAAAACCAGTACTGGATTGCCCTCATTTAAAGAAATAAATCTACAAAGTTTGTGGCAAAACTCATTTATTTTCTGAAGCAATTTACTTTTGTTCCTTCATTTGGCAAATAGCTACAGTATTAAGTTACTACTGTGACAAAGGCACTCTCCTAGGAACCAATAGAACTGCTCCCAGATGGAACAGACATAGTTCTTGTTTTTAAGCAGCTTACAGTTGGATAAGCAGCACAGTCTTTCCACCTGGAAGCACCAGGCTAGCAGGGGTCTTAGTAACCACTGCAGTTTAGCATCTGAACCAATCCCTGCTACTTTGTAGGTGCTCTGTAAAATCTGTTCAGGGATGAAATAGATAACAGAGTGATAAAGAGAACAGAGCCAAGTTAGGCTTCTGGTTATTCTGCAACCTTGCAGGGAGAGTTGGAGGGGGAAAAGTCCATCTTAGAACTGGAAGTGTAATAGGACCCCCTTTTTAAAGGCAAAAACACCTTTGTTTATCTAGTGCTACCAAAAAGTAAAGGACAGGAAGTACATGTAAGACAAAAATGAAAC
Source organism: Nyctereutes procyonoides (assembly GCF_905146905.1). Lineage (NCBI taxonomy): Eukaryota > Metazoa > Chordata > Mammalia > Carnivora > Canidae > Nyctereutes > Nyctereutes procyonoides. The sequence goes on along the minus strand of NW_026575146.1, from coordinate 57,545,501 downwards.
ATTGGTCTGTAGCTGGGAGACGGGAAGGAAAATCTACTGAAGCCCTTGAAATATCCACTGAAAGCTCCAGAGTTTTGACCAATAGCAAAGATGAAATGCCTAAGAACAGTTCAATCAAATTCATCAGGATGGGAATAAACTGATCAAAGAAATGTGAATGTTTACGGGTTTTTTTAAGGCAGCTGATTTTTTAAATTTCTATTAAAGTGGTAGCATATCCAAAACATGATGAAAAACTACGTAGCAATCAAAGTCATGTATATATTATGACTAAAAAGTATATATGTGCATAGAGTCTAGAGAATATACCAAAATATTAACAATGGTTATCCCTAGGAAGTAGGATTATGGGTGATTCTTATTGTAAATAATGAATGTTTAAACCAATAGTTTTAAAATTCATTTTAAGTAATGTATTATTTCATGGTTAAATAATGAATATTTATTGCCAGAAAAATGTAGTTTTGAAAAATATTACTTATTTAATGTAGATTAAACACTTTAGTGACAGGGCATGTGAAATGAGGTATGGAAAATTCAAGATAATTCTAGGTCTTTGAAGAGAGGCTGGAAAAGACACCTGCTTCTTAAATGTCAATAAAAACCAACAACTTGCTTTCAGGTAAGAAATTCTACTTCTGACCTACCTGGAAGGTAATCACATACTCTTTGCTTTCATCTGATTAAAAGACAAACAAACAAAATACCTAAGCAACAAGTCTAAACATGAAAATATCCCATTCTCTGAAAAGCTTTTGGATTCAGGGAGGCCAGTGATGGTCAGGGAGGGAGTATGGAGATGGAAGAAGGTATTGGTCCCAAAGTACCCACTGTGGTCATTGTAGGTTTGAAAGTTACCTTTTGTCTTAAGAATAAGAACCATGCATAGATGTCTTATATAAGTAGCCCAAGCTACACTGAGGTTTTAATAGATCAAGATTTGTTGGTGATAGAGGCACTGGACTGATAGCACTCAATAGGATCAAAATTAAAACAAACTGAACATGTGTCACTAGAGAAAGATTACTGAAAAATATACCCACTGGTCCTAGTGGCTGTCTTTAGGACATACAATAAGTGATGGATGTGTATCTATTCCTTTCTACTTGGGCTGTTCTCCAGACTTTCTGAAATGGGCATGAGAAAACAATCCACATAGCGTAACCCTCTTTGTACAAAATAGAATTGCATAACTATAGAATACATGGTTTTTGCAGGAAAATGTCTAGAAGTCTTAATGGCTTGTTAGTACCTTTCCATGTGCATTTTGTATGTGGCCTATAGAGAAGGTCTCTCCAGCCTCACAGTTCCACTATTCCAGCTTTGGCGCTTATCTTTTTAGCCCCTTGAGCAACTTTGGGTGCCTGGGTGGCTCAGTTGGTTAAGCATCTGACTTGGACCCAGATCATGGTCCCAGGGTCCTGGGATGGAGCCCCACGTTGGGCTCCCTGCTCATCGAGGAGTCTGCTTCTGCCTCTCCCTCTGCACCTTGCCCCCTCTCTGCTCATGCTCTCCCTTGTGCTTTCTCACTCTCAAATAAATAAAATCTTTTTTAAAATAAGCAATTTCAAATACATCTTAATAAATATTGTTTTCCTATGAAATTTTCCCCACTTTTGCTGTGGATTTGAAAAAATCAGTGAGCCAGGAAGTAGTCATTTGAAATCTGAGATTTCTCTTCAATTTATTTTCACATAGGAGGTGAGAAGATCTATTAATATTTAAAAGCTGTCAATCTGGCTTATATTTTCACTTGTGAAAACCAGACTGGTGGATGAATCCACCATTTACTCCATTTAGCTGTGTGCTTTCCTGTATCCTACATGCAGAGCAGATCCAAAATCTCAAGAGGTCAAAAGTTTTACAATCCAAGTTCTGGAAAATTCTGCATAACATTTTAATTTATTGGCTTTTTAAAATGATAATTCTGTCCCTTTAGCTACTAATAGATGGAGTTCACAGTGCTGTTTTAGTAGAGTTGCCATATCCCAAAGGGATGCCAGCCTCTATGGTACACAAGGGCTGGACATGGGTTACCAGCAGCCTTGAATCCTCAGCTGCTCAGAGTCTAACCAACACCTGGATGGCACACCTGGTAAGGAAATCACTCTTTCTTCATTATTTCACCCATTTGTTTTGCTCATGTTTCAATCTCTTTCCCCATCTAATCTCCCTTTCCCCTTTTCCTTTCTCCTATTTACTACTCTCTCCTCTTCCTGTTATAGGTTGAATGGTGTCCACCACACCACTCACACACACAAATAAGGAAGAAATATTGGAGTCCTAACACTCAGGACCTTGGAATGTGACCTTATTTGAAGTTAGGGTCTATCAAAAGTAATTAAGTTAAAATTAGGTCATTAGTGTGGGCCCTAATTTAAATGTTACCAGTGTCTTCATAAAGGCAGAAATTTGGACCAAGGAAGGATGCCATCGTCTTGCATCAAGGAATGCCCGAGGCTCCCAGAAGCTAGGAGAAGGACATTGAACAGAACCTTCCCTCACAGCCCTCTGAGGAAACCAACCTTACTGACATCTTAATTTCAGATTTCTGGCCTCCAAAAACCGTGAAACAATATATTTCTGTCATCCAAAGCTGCCAAGTTTGTGGTCCTTTGTTTCAGCAATTCTAGGTAACTAATATATCCCACTCCTGCCCCAAGCTCTCAATTTCTCATACTCTGTATCTTTTTTTCCCTCCTTCTTTTCTTTAAACTTTCTTGTCCCAGGACCATCTTTATCTTAATCCTCTGCTTTGGTTGCACTAGTTGGTCAAACATGTGGCCAGTGTATCCACTGAAACAATCCAGACCACAACAATTCTTCAACGAAGATAAAATCTTGTTTAGAGAACCCTTGCATTGGTCATTGTGTTTTTGGCTAATTTATACTTCAGGCATTACCAGAACCAGCGTGGCTGCTTTATTTCTAAAATTCCATCTCCATGTGGTATCTAGTGTCCATCCAAACTCACATCTGGACAATTGCCACCTAAATAAGAACTCAGTGCATACAGAACACTACTTTTGTCAAAAAGAATCGAACTCTGTACTGTGTATGTATTATCAATTATTAGTCCTTGTGTATAATAATCAAGCACCTCTGTGCTGTTTTACTTTCTAACTGTTTAATAATTAAATAGACCTTTTCATGATGACAGGAATTGATTTTTTATCTTGGCAGTCAGAATTGCATATGAGATCACTTTGATATAGAAACCTGTCAAGGCTATAGATGAAAGAAATCCAAAGCAGCATATCAGACTACCTAGACAGCAGTACTTTCCAAGAAGTACTCTGTTCTGAGTTATCAGCCTTAGATCTTAGAAGCCAAATCCCCAGCTGGGATTAGGCTGAATTACTCCAGTGACCTCAACAATAAACTTAACTTTGTTTCCTTAGAGGGACAAGGAGGAGGAATATCAGTAGGCTGTTTTCTCTGAAAATGATATAGAGTGTCCTGAGATCCTGGGATTTGTTCAGTCTTCATTTGGAAGGTCATTAACGCTTAAAACCCAAAGGTTTTTTGAGGAATTTTAACCATTTGAGGCCAGCTCATCCTACACACAACACTTGCACGTGAAGATTTATGGTCAGTGAGTACCACCTCAGAGCTTCTGGCCAAGTGCCATCCATTTGATGGCATTGCTCTCATACTTGTCCTAAGGAATTGTTTATCATGAAACCTGGAAGTAAAGGTTCACATCATTATTGCAGGTATATGCACTAACTTTAGGTACATTCCTGGGTTATCTTTGTGAATTCAACCTACCAAGCCTGTCCACCATTGAACAAACTATGCATGATCTTAAGTGAGACTCTGTTGCTTACTTCCCACTGGCCACCACTTACACAGGCAAGGGGCTTCACCATCAGACTTTGGCTCTGGGTCATAGTCACCTGGTCACAGTTACTTGACCTCCCTGAGCCCCAAATTCCTCTCCTGTGTACCTGAGGAGGAGAAGGAACAGGATACAGAACCACACTACTTTCTAAAATGGGCAGATCGAGATACGTGAAAGACATTCATCTCAAGTTTTATGTAGGTCTTTTTGGACTGCTAGAGAAATCAATGGCTCCTTTGCTTGTTTGTTTAATTTGCAGTGGCTCTAAAAGCGCTGTTCCCAGGCCAGAGGCAACGTCACCACCTGAGACCTAGGAACATGTAAGAAATGCAATGGCTCATCCACAACTACTGAATCAAAATCCAGCAAGGTGTGTGATAATAAGATTCTGGGGGACTCTGATACTTGCTCACATTTGGAAACCACTAGTGTAGGACCAAGAAGGTCTAGAGATGAATGTAGACGTAGAAGCTCACAGGAATTGAATGATTGTCTATGGAATAGAAAGAGGAATCTGGAGTTCCTCGGCAGAGTCTTGGAAGGGAAGATACAAAGACTGGAGCCAAGAGGATAGTCAGAGGCCAAGTGGTTGTGTGAGGACACACCTTCAATGGTACAATTGTTGAAAAGACTTAACAGGGCTCCCTTATATGCTATTTGGCTCATTTGCTATGCAAAGTTATTTTGCACCCTGTCCCCCAAGCCTACAACATTTAGTAAAATTTCTCCTGCATGAGATAACTTCACACTATTGGGACCTTGGATGTTTGGGTATATACACTAAGGTGAGATAAAGAAATCAATGCATAAAGAACAGAGCAAAAGATATCAATGGAAGCAAGAAACCAGAATCAGAGAGAATTATACTCTTGGGCAGGGATTCTTAACCTAAGCACCACTGCCATTTTAGGCTGGATAATTCTTTTTGTATGTGTGTGAGGGGGCTATTACCATAATTGTAGGATGTGTAGCAGCATTCCTGGCCTCTAGCCACTAGATGCCAATTAAATCTCCAAATTGTGACCACAGTAATGTTTTCAGCCACTGCCTGACAGGGTGAGGGAGAAATCACTTTCTTTGAGAACCATTGCTCTGGGGTGTGCTGGGGGAATTGGATTTTCTTAAGGCCATGTAGTAAGAGAAGTATTTGGGATCTGGGAAGTCAATCTTATCTGAATCATAACCAACTAAGTTATCCTAGCTGACATCCGGATGGCCAAAAAAATGGTCGTCAGTCTTACAGAGCATTGTGAAAACTCAACTAGTACTTGTAAAGTACTAGTGGAATAGTTGGTGTCTGACAGACACAGCATCTCTTTTCCATTTCTATTGTAAATATACTTAGTTGACCCTGACCTGTGGTGATCCTAGAGATTTGTATGTTATTGTTTCCTACTTGTCAATAACTGCAAAAGGTCTGAGACTTTACCCTATTGGTAAGCTAACAAGTTAGCCCATTTCAGGTTCATGGATGGTGACAAGACACAAAATCCCTGGGTCAGAGACAAAGAACCATTGATTTCAGAAATAGAGACACCAGACCATCAACAATTCCTTGAGTTGGTCTTCCAGTCCCAGGTCTCAGAGGGCAGCACAGAGTGTGCCTGATGATACTGTCACACACAGCGGGTTGCCTTAAAAGAGAGGAACCTGGGCCAAGGGAACCCAAATCTTTTTATACTGGACTATAAGCCTGTCTGCCCCACGCTCTGAGTGTAGACACTCTGTCTTTGAAGGCTATTCACTACACAGATTTTCTTAGAAGATAGTCTTGACCGAAAACAAGAAGTACCTCTGCTCACAAGATGCACAGAAACACAGAAGACTGTCTCCAAAACTACTGTTTGATAGCTCTATGGGGACTGAGATCATGTTTATCCGTCTTTGTAACCCCAGGAAGTCACCTGCTTGGAACTTTTTAGTTAATAAAAACGAATAACAAAAACATATAGAAGGAGTTTAAGGAGTTATGTTTGGTCCACTCTATCCACTTGAAAGTTGCATTAGTTTTTCCAACTGCTGTTGTAACAAATTACCACAAACTTTGTAGCTTAAAACAACACATATTTTTTAGATTTAGAGTCCTGGAGGTTGGAGGTCTGCAATGGATTTTACCAGGCTAAATTTCCAGGAACGGAAGATCTGCATTTCTCTTATAGGCTCTAGGGGAGAATCCATTCTTGCCTTTTCCAGCATCTTGAGGCCTGCGTTCCTTAGCTTATGACCCCTCTAGCCATTTTCAAAGCCAGAGCCCTAGCAACTTCCAATCTTACTGACTTTCCTGCCTCCTGCTTTCTCTTATAAGGATTATAAGGATGATTTGTTACATTAAGAACTCCCAGATGATCCAGAAAAATCTCTCCATGTCAAAATCCTTAATTACAGCTGCAAAGTCTTTTGTGTCATTTAAGGTAACATATCTAGTTTCTAGAAATTAGGATGTGAAAATCTCTATTTACCCTTTTATAGACAAAATTGGGGGTTTAATCCCTTCATTAGGACCTCCCTGAAGCGTAAAGCACAGTCATTCTAGTTTGGGAATCTGGAATGAACTTCTTTCTTCACACTATTTTTTTCTTCTTATCATTTACATTTGGAACACATTTAAAAACAATTTTTTTACAGTCCTCTGTTGAGCACCCAAAGTATGCTAAGGAAAAGTGCTTTCCAAGAAATAGTAGGCAGCATACTATTTTTACTTGTGATGTTTACTTGTGATTTCTATATTATGTAGAGAGAAGATTATGTACATTTCCTATTCTTTCATACATTCTTCCCTAGGAGATAATTTTTTAAAAATAGTGACAAGAACTTCTTTAAAGTCTTGGTAAGCATGGTTAATGCTTTAATGACCCTGGAAGAAAAACTGCTTGAGCACTCGCTACATGCTAGCAACTTTACTGAGCCCCTAACAACTCACCATCTCAGCTAATCCTCAAACATACTAGGTAGTTACTAGCATGACCATAGCTCTACAGATGTACATTAGATCTGTTGCCCAGTGGGTAAAGTTGTCTGGTCCTATAGTCCTAAAGCTTAAATCCTGAGCTAAGCTCCTTTCTTGGGTCTGAATTCTTCTTTTCGTGAAATAGAACATACACACCAAGGAAAAAAATGCAAGAAACAGGTGAATGTAAAGCAACATCCGTGTAAGTATCATCTAGAACAAAGGTTGGCAAACATGACCCACTGACCAAATCCAACTTGCCTTTTTTTGGGTGGGGGGGAGGTGGGTGGTGGTGGTGGGGTGGCAAATAAAGTTTTATCAGAAGTTTCCAGGCTCAATTCCACACATATTGTCCATGTCTATTTTCAGGTTATAATGGTAGAGTGAAATAGTTGTGACAGAAGCCATTTGGCTTATAAAGCCCAAAATAATTACTATCTACCCTTTTACAGAGAAAATCTGCTGACCCTTGACCTAAATCAAGGAAAAGAGCATTGCCAGCACTTTGGAAGACTCCTCCATACCTTTTCTACACACAACCCCATCAGTAACCACTACCGTGCCTTTTGTGATCATAGTTTTGTTTTTGTTTTTTGTTTTTTTTTTACTGAATAGTTTTAGAACCTAAATACTGAAGAAGTGTATAATCCAGTTTTGCCTGCTTTTGAACTCTGTTAGAAGAAAATCATGCCATATGACATTTTTCATCCTCTTTTGCTCAATATTGATCTGTGAAATTAATTCATGTTGTTGCATTTAGCTGTAGTTAATTATAAAATTACATTATCAGTATATGGATAAAACACAATTTATTCCTTCAACTGTTTATGAAAATTTGGCTTATTTTAATATAGTGATTCATGGTACTATGGACATTCTTATCTACAGCTCCTGAGTTACTGTTAGTGTACATGTAGTGGATGTGCTGTATCATAACACGCATTATTTTCAATTCTAGTAGATCACCCCAAATTACTTTCTAAAGGGTTTGTACTGATTTACAACCCTAGCCAGGTGGTCTACATCCTCACCAATATTGACATTATCAAGTATCTGGGGGTCTTCTTTGCCACTTTGTTAAGGGTATCTAGAAGGTCAAAGTACCTCATGGTGGTTTATCTTCTATTTCCACAACAGCAGGTAAGGTTGAGGACTTTTTTCATATTTACTGACCACTTGGACTTCCTTGTTCTGCGGTGAAATGCTTGTTCAAATATTCTGTCTTTTATTCTGTTAGGTGGTTTCTGCTTTTCTTCTTGATATGTAGTTCATCATACATTCTGGGTGCTAGTGCTTTGCAAGTTAGATGTAATAGATTTTCCTACTCTAGGGCTTTCTTTTTCATTCTTTTTATGTTGTCTTTCAATGAACAGAAATTCTTAAACTTGGTGATGTTAAAAATCATCTATCTCTTCTTTTCTGGTTAATGCCTTTTTGTTCTTAAATTCTTCCCTATCTTTGAGATACTCTCCTTTATTATCTTTTTTTTTTTAAAGATTTTTCTTTATTTATTCATGAGAGACACAGAGAGAGGCAGAGACACAGACAGAGGGAGAAGCAGACTCCCTGAGGAGAGCCTGATGCAGGACTCAATCCCAGGACCCCGGGATCACAACCTGAGCCAAAGGCAGATGCTCAACAACTGAGCCACCCAGGTATCCCCTTTATTATCCTCTTAAAGTTTTGTTGTTGTGCCATTCACATGAGGTCTTTAATTCAAGTAGAATTCTTTCTGTGTGTAGTGTGACATAGGGGTTCAAGTTTCCCCCCATATTGCTATCCAATGGTTCCAATACCATTCATTTATTGAAGATACTTCTTACTTTTCTTCAGGACTTCTCTTTCATGTACAAAGTACCATATACATGTGGATATGTTTTCGAGGTTATCTTTGTTGTCCCATTGGCATGTTTGTACATCTTCACATCCAATATTCTAATGTCTTTATTATAAAATAGGTTGTGAAAACCAGTGTTCCCACCTTGTTCTTCTTCCGGAGAATATATGGCTCTTTTGGCCATTTGTACTAGAATGTGAATTTTACAATTAACCTGTCAAGGTCTTGAAGTTCTATTGAATCTAGAAATCCATTTGGTGAGATCTGACAATTTTTATAACAAGTCTCACAGTGCACAAACAGAATCTCTGTACATTGAATAGGTATTCTTTAAATTTTTTCAAAGAAGTTTAATCATTTTCCCTATAGGTCCTTCACTTATTTTGTTAGATTTATTCCTAAAAGCTTCATATTTTTAAAAACTTCCTTTAATGCTAATATGTAGGACTACAGCTATTCTGTATTGCCTTTTTCATCTGGAAATTTGTTAGATTCTAATACTAATAAATTTTCTGTGTTTTATAATCATAAAAATTATAACATCATAGCTATAGTTATTATTTCCAATTGTTATTTTTTTCTGATTTATTGTATTCAAGATCCTAATCAGTGTGGATAAGAGTAGTAATACCAGCTGCTTTCTTGCTTCTGATTTTAAGGGGAAAGGATTGAACATTTCACCATTAAGTGTAACATCTGCTAAGTGGTGTTTTATAGATAATCTTTATCTGAATCAGGTAGTTCCATTTTTACTATTAGTATTTTTTTTTTAATTTACCAATGATAAATTATAGTAATTTTATCATAATCTTTTTCTTTATCAATTGATATGCTTTTCCCTCCATTATGTATTAATGTGGTTATATACATTGATTGGTATTCTAGGTTGATTTTTAAGCTAACCTTGCCTTCCTGGAATAAACCTAATTTTATCCTAATGTGTTATCCTTTTACTTACCTAGTACCAGATTAAATTTGCTAACATTTTGCTTAGGATTTTTGCACCTCTATTGAGGAGGGTAATTGGCATATAGTTCTCCTTTCTTATTATTGTCCTTGTGAAGTTTTAGTAAGGTTTGTGTTAGCTCATAAGACCAGGGATGTGTGTGGCAAAGATCGTGCCATTTCCACATCCTCTGTGTATGAAACTTTGTCACCCAACAGGGATGTAAGTGAAAAAGACATACACTTACTAAGTCAGTTAGAAGTGGCTGTGCCTTCTCAATATTTTCTCTTGGAGATCACACACATTTCAGATGGTATAATTTATGATGGAGGAGGGCTAGAGTACAGCATTAATTACCGCCTACTGATAAACAATATGTTCCTTCCTTTTCTGTTCTCTAAAAGAACATGTGTAAAATTAGAATTGTTTCTTCCTTTCATTTGTGGTAAAACCCATCAGTGGTTTCATTTGGAGGAAGATTTAGGACATCTTATTCCATTTCATTAATGGTTGTAGGACTGCTCAGATTTTCTACCTCTCCTTAAAAGTCACATGTGATAAATTTTTAAAGGATTTTGTCTTTTTCCTCAAAGTTTTCCAATGATTCAAGTTATTTACAATATCCCCTTACTATATATTTTCAAGTGCTTGCAACATCGGTAATCATTTTTTTTAATTTCTGATATTCATTATTCACATTTTTTTCTTAATCTTGCCTGAAATCTCTCAATTTTATTAGTCTTTACAAAAATCAATTTTCAACTTTGTGAATTCTCTTTATTTTGTGTGTGTTGTTATTTTCTGATCTAGCTTGATTCCTGTCTTTGAGCACTTGGCTTTTATTCTGATTTCCTCATATAAATGCTTAACTCATTAATCTGAAGCCTTATTTTTTTCCCCTTTTTTTGAAGGCTTTTTTCTTTTACTAATATAAACATTTACATTTTATCTTTTTACACTATGAATTTCAAACACTGCTATAACTATCCCCTTACAGATACAAAATAAAGTCATTTTTGTTGTTCATTTAAAAGTGTCTTGTTTTTTGTTCATAATTTGTCCTTTGACCTATAGATTATCTGGAAGTAGAATTCTTAATTTATAAAGTATTGATTTTCCAATTTTCCTTTTTGCTATGAATTTCTAAATTATGTGTCATAGAACATGGTGTTTTATCATTTTATCCTTAAAAATTTGTTGAGATTTGCCTTGTGCAGGACATGGTAAGTTTTTGTGTAAAATTCATGTGTACTTCATGGGGCACCTGGGTGGCTCAATTGGTTAAGTGTCTGCCTTTAGCTCAGGTCATGATCCCAGTGTCCTGGGATTGAGCCCCACATTGGGCTCCCTGTTCAGTGAGGAGTCTGCTTTTCCCTCTCCCTCCCCCTCTAGCCCTACCCCTGCTCCTGCTCTCTCTCTCTCTTTCTCATGCTCTTGTTCTGTCTCAAATAAATAAAATATTTTTAAAAAATAAAACCTATGTGTACTTCAAAAGAAAGTGTATTTTTCATTTATTAGTGATGGTGTTACATATAAGTTTAGTAAATCAAGTTTTGTAATCAAATTTATTAATCATTTTATTTAAATCTTTTATATAACTACAAAGGTTTTTGGTCTGTTTTTCCATTAGTTCTTATGAGAGATGTAATAAAAATCTCCCACTATGATTGTTAATTTGTTAGGTCTTTGTGTAATTCTGTCAACTTTTGCTTTACATATTTTGAAGATAAATTATTACATAAAAACACATATAAAACAGTACAGAATGACCTTCTGGTGACTTGGCCCATTTGAAGGAACTTATTCATCTCTACAAGTATCTTCTGTCTTAGAATTTGTTTAATATAGAAGAAACCAAATCAACTTCACTTTAGTGTTTGTATATTCTTTAATTTTCCTGTTACTGACATTTTATGTATGCATTTTATAAACATATAATTACATTTTATTGTTATTTTCATTTTCTATTCAGCCTGCAATCTTTGTCTATTAACTAGAGAATTTGGTTTGCTTACATTAATGTAATTCCTTATGCACTTGTTTTAAATCTACCATTTTGAGGTTTCTATTTTATTTTGGTCTATTCTATAGTTGGTTTTTAATCTTACAGTCTTTATTCCTTTGGGTTTTTTTCCTCATTCTATTTTTTCCAGTTGCTAGAATGGCAGTTTTTGATTTCTCCACTGTTTTTGATTATTGCAAATATTAAATGATAACATTAAAAATTGAGGCTAATACCACTATTTCACTCACAGAATCTGTGAAGGATTTACACTATTTAAATCCAATTCTTGCAGCACCTAGGTGGCTCAGCAGTTGAGCGTCTGCCTTCCGTTCAGGGCGTGATCCCAAGATCCAAGATCGAGTCCCACATCAGGCTCCTTGCAGGAAGCCTGCTTCTCCCACTGCCTGTGTCTCTCATGAATAAATAAATAAAATCTTAAAAAAAATAAATCCAATTCTCTTCCCTATTGACACATATGCTATTGTTGCTTGGTACTTGTACTTTTTTTTTAATTTATAAGACACAGTCTTATTATTTTATCCAATCTGTGCTCCTTCAGGTTTAATCATATCTTTACCATTTCTTTGCTCTGTATGTTTTTATTTCTTGTACTTTAAGCTTTAAATCTTAGATCAATTTCCTTCTGTCCGAAGTTTCACTTTTGAGCAGGATGGAGGACTAAGAAATCCCAATGTTTGTCCCCCTGCATGAAAAACAATGAAAACAATAAATTTACTAGAAACTGAGGAAGATAGCTCAGGAATATCTCTAAACTACAAAAAAGGAACAGAAAAACCATGTGGAGATCAAGGTTTAAGGATGGCCACACACACACACACACACACACACACACACAAAAGGAAGATTATCTGTGTGCTCTATCCCCCAGTCAAGCTGGGCACCAGGAGGGATCTCCTCAGAAGAATTTAACCCATGGGAAAAGCAGAACAAGAGAACCTTGCAAGCCTCAGCACTGTGGATGTTTGTAGCATTTATTACATAGGTTTACAATGTTCCCAGCTGATAGACCTCTGCTGGAGTCCTACCAGCTACATGCACTCCCTGAGGCTGTAGCCATAGCTGTAGTGAGACCCTCACTCAAGTACCCCATTTGCTCCCATGCCCTGCTTTTCAGTGTCAGGCCACCATTGCACCTTGCCATATATGGGACCAAAAATACTAGTGATCTGAGCCCCATCCATGTTCCCAGATTGGGACTAGTCCTACAATTACCAGGGAAGCCTCTCCTATCCTGAGTCCCATCCCCAGAGACCCAGGTTGTGGCTCTGACCCATCCTTGCTGTGGGGAAGAAAAATACAAAATCTGAAAACACGAATTACAAAATAAGCAAATTGCATTAGGAACCAAAAACCTCCCAACAAAGTCCAGGACCAGATGGCTTCCCTGATGAATTCTACCAAACAATTAAGGAAGAATGAATACCATTTCCTCTCAAACTCTTCCAAAAAACTGAAGACGAAGGAATATTCCCAAGCTCATTTTACAAGGCCAGCATTATCCTGATGTGAAAGTTAGAGAAGGGCACTGCAAGAAAAGAAAATCGCATACGAATATTCCTAATATAGATGCAAAAATATTCAGCAAAATGGTAAATTGCATTTAACAACACATTAAAAGGATCATTCACCATGATCAAGTGGGATTTGTCCTTGGCATGCAAAGATGGTTCAATGTACACAAGTCAACAAATGTGATATACCACGTTAATAGAATGGAAGATAAAAAGCATATGGATCATCTCAATAGATGTATAAAAACATTCGACAAAATACAACACACTTCCATGATAAAAACACTCAACAAATTGGGTATAGAAGAAGGAATGTTCCATAGTACAATAAAGACCATATATGACAAGCCCACAGCTAACATCATACTCAATGGTGAAAAGTTAAAATCCTTTTCTCAGAGATGAGAAAGACAGGATGCCCCCTCTTACCATTCCTATTCAACACAGTACTAGAGGCCTTAGCCAGAGTAATTAAGCAAGATATAAAAGGCATCCATTTCAGAAAGGATGATGTGAAATTATCTATTTTTAGAGGACACAGTCTTATATAGAGAAAACCCTAAATTATCCACTGAAGAAATTGTTAGAATAAAGTAAAGTTGCAAGATATATAAAAAAAAAAATCAACATATACAACCTGGTTTGCTTTTCTATGCACTAACAAAAAACTATTTGAAAGAGAAATTAAGGGAGCAATTCTATTTACAAAAGAATTAAAGCCAATAAAATACTTTGGTTAAATTTATTCCTAAGAGGTGAAAGGCCTGTATAATAAAAACCAGAGGATACTGATGGAATAGATTGAAGACAACACAAATAAATAGAAAGTATCACATGTTCTTGGACTGAAAAAAATAAGATTGTGAAAATATCCACGTTGCCAAAAGTGATCTACAGATTCAACGCAATCCCAATCAAAATCCTAATGGTATTTTTTCATAGAAATAGAAAAACTATCCTAAAATTTCTTTTTGGAACCACAAAAGACCCCAATAGCCAAAAGCAATCCTGAAGGGGGAGGGAAAAAAAAAAACAAAAAACAAAGCTAGAGGCATCACACCACCTGATTTCAAGTTCTATCATAAAACTAGATAATCAAAACAGTATTGTCCTGGCATAACAATAGGCATCAGACCAGTGGAACAAAATAAAGAGCCCAGACATATACTCATGCATATACAGTCAACTAACTTTTGACAAGGCTGTCAGAACACACAATGGGGAAAGGACAGTCTTGTCAATAACTCATGTTGGGAAAATTAAATACCTGTAATGAAAAGAATAAAAATGTCTCCTATCTTATCTCAAAAATTAACTTGAAATGAATCTAAGAATGCAATGTAAAACCTGAAACCATAAGACTCCAAGAAGAAAAAGAAAAAGGAAAAGATCATGACCTTAGTCTTGGAAATGATTTCTTGGGTAAAAACACCAAAAGAACAGGCAACAAAAAAGACCAATAAGTGGGACTGCATTAAACTAAAGAATTTCTATGTGGCAAAGAAAACAATGAATTGAAAAGCAACTCACAGAGATCCCTGGGTGGCGCAGTGGTTTGGCGCCTGCCTTTGGCCCAGGGCGCGGTCCTGGAGACCCGGGATCGAATCCCACGTCGGGCTCCCGGTGCATGGAGCCTGCTTCTCCCTCTGCCTGTGTCACTGCCTCTCTCTCTCTCTCTCTCTCTCTGTGACTATCATAAATAAAAAAAGAAAGAAAGAAAAGCAACTCACAGAATTGGAAGAAAATATTCACAAATCATATAAGAAGTTAGTATCTAAATATACGAAGAACTCATACAATCCAATAGTAAAAAAACAATCCCATTTAAAAATAGGCAAAGAGCATCAATAGACATTTTCCCAAAGATGACATGGTAATGGACAGTAAGTATGCTACAAGAACATGAAACAAAGTATGTGAAAAGTGCTCAATATCACTAATCATCAGGGAAACATAAACTAAAACCACAAGATAATACTTCACACCTGTTTAGTAAAGCTATTATCAAAAAGAAAAGATAAATAAATATTGGTGAGATTGTGGTATAAGGGAACCTTTATACATTTTGGGTGAAATGTGAAATAGTACAACTCTCACCACTTTTATTCAAAATAGTCCTGGAAGTCCTAGCCACCAGCTATCAGAAAAGAAAAAAATAAAACTCATCCAAATTGGTAAGGAAGAAGTTAAACAGTCACTATTTGCAGATGACATGGTACTATACATTAAAAAACTCCAAAGGGTTCATATTTTGGTGACTAAAATAAATGAGTTAATTCAGTTGCTGGATACAAAATTAATATGCAGAAATTTGTTTCTGTACACTAATAAAGTAGCAGAAAAATGAACAATCCCATTTGCAGTTACACCGAAAAGAAGAAAATTCCTAGAAATAAACAACCATGGAGGTGAAAGACCTATACTATGAAAACTCTAAAACATTGATTAAAGAAGTTAAAGATGACACAAACTAATGGAAATATTTTCCATCTTCATGAACTGGGATAATATTGTTAAAATGTCCAAATTACCCAAAGTGATCTACAGATTTAATGCAATCTCTATCAAAATACCATCAGCATTTTTTTCACAGAACTAAAATGAGTAATACTGAAATTTATATGGAACCACAAAAGATCCTGAATACCTAAAGCAAACATGAGAGAGAAGAACAAAGCTGAAGGTATCACAATCTCCTATTTCAAGATACTTTACAAAACTATAATAAAACACCATAGGACTGGTACAAAAAGAGATGCATAGATCAGTAGAACAGAATAGAGAGCACAGAATAAACTGATGCTTACATAGTCAATTAATCTACCACAAAAGTGGCAGGAATATACAACAGCGAAGAGACAGTCTCTTCAATAAGTGGTACCGGGAAAATGACAGCTTCATGCAGAAGAATAAAACTGGATGACTTTTACCTAAAAATAAACTCAAAGTAGATTGGAGACCTACACGTGAGACTAAAACCATGAAACTTCTAGAAGAAAACATTGGCAATCATCTCTTTGACATTAGCATTAGTATCATTTTTCTAGATAGCTCTCCCCAGGCAAGGACAACAAAAGCGAAAGCAAACTATTGGGACTACATCAAAATAAAAAGCTTCCGCGCAGCAAAGGAAACCATCAACAAAATAAAGAGGCAACCTACTGAATGGAAGAAGATATTTGCAAATGATATATCTGATAAGGGATTAATATCCAAAATATATAAAGAACTTATACAACAACACCAAAAACTAATTTGATTTAAAAATAGAGGACCAAGGGATCCCTGGGTGGCGCAGCGGAGTAGCGCCTGCCTTTGGCCCAGGGCACGATCCTGGAGACCCGGGATCAAATCCCACGTCGGGCTCTGGTGCATGGAGCCTGCTTCTCCATCTGCCTGTGTCTCTGCCTCTCTCTCTCTCTGTCTGTCTCTCTGTGACTATCGTAAATAAATAAAAATTAAAAAAAAATTTAAAAAAAAGAAAAAAATAGAGGACCAAAAGAGACATTTTTCCAAAAAAGACAGATATAAATTGCCAACAGACACATGAAATGATGTTTGACATGACTAATCACAGGGAAATGCAAACCAAAACCACAATGAGATGTTACCTTACACCTGTCAGAATGGCTAGACTCAAGATGACAATAACAGAGTTGGAAGAATATGGAGAAAAAGGAACCCTCACCTGCTATTGATGGGAGTGCAAACTGTGCAGCCACTATGAAAAACAGCATGGAGGTTCCTCAAAAAATAGAAACACCAGCTAGTCTAGTAATTCCACTATTCACCCAAAGAAAACAAAAACACTAATTTAAGAAGATAAATGCAACCCCATGTTTACCGCAGCACTATTTCCAACAGTCAAGACAAGGAAACAACCTACCCACAGTTACATAAATGGGCAAAGATATGGTACTTGTACACATATCCATACATAAAACAGAGTATTACTCAGCCATAAAAAAAAAGAATGAGATCTTGCCATTTGCAACACCAAGGAAGGACCTAGGTAGTAGTATACTAAGTGAAATAAGTCAGAGGAACACAAATACCATATGATCTCACTTACATGTGAAATCTAAAAAACACCAAGCAAAAAGCAGATACAGACCCAAAAATGCAGAGAATAAACTGATGATTGACAGAAGAGAGAGGGTGGGAAGATGGGAAAAAGGGTAAAGGGGAGTGGCAATTATGGAAAAAATAAATCATAAATCATGGAAATGAAAGGGGCAGCATAGGGAATATAGTTAACAGTGGGGTTTTTTTTTTTTTAGGATTTTATTTATTTACTCATAAGAGATGCAGAGAGAGAGGCAGAGACACAGGCAGAGAGAGAAGCAGGCTCCCTGTGGGGAACCCAATGCAGGACTCGATTCCAGGACCCCAGGATCACATCCTGAGCCAAAGGCGGATGCTCAACCACTCACCCAGGCATCCCTAGAGTCAACAGTATTGTACATGACAGACGGTAACTACACTTGTGGTGAACACAGCATAGAGTATAGAATCGTTAAATCGGTATGTTGTACACCTGAAAGTAATGAAACACTGTCACCTACACTTCAATAAAAGTAAAAACATAAAAAGGTATGGCTATTATGAAAAATATGGTAGTTCTTCAAAAAACTGAAAATGAACTACCACATGATCCAACAATCTCACTCCTGGGTATATATCTAAAGAAATTGAAGTTGGTATCTCAGAGATATCTGCATTCCCACATTCATTGCAGAATTATTAATAGCCAAGATACAGAACAACCTAAATGTCAATCAGCAGGTGAATGGTTATGAAGATGTGGGATTTATACAAACACACAATAGAATATTATCCAATCAGGAGAAAGAAGACTATACAGCCATTTGCCACAACCCAGATGGAACCTGAGAACATTAGGCTAAGTAAGGCCAAGAACAAAGAATACTATGATATCATTTATATGTGAAAACTACATAAAGCTCAAATCACAAAAAGAATAGAATGGTGGTTACCAGAGGCTAGAGGTGGGAAAACTGGGGAGATGTTAAGGTTACAAACTTACAACTAGGACATAAATAAGTTCTGGGATCTAATACACAGCATAGTGAACAAAGTCAAAACACCATTATTAGAAACTTCAAAGTTGCTATGAACCTAGATCCTTAAAAGTTCTTCCCCGCCCCCAATTTTTTTTTAAATGATGGGACAAGACAGAGCTGTTACCTAATGCGATGGTGGTAACCATGGTTACAACCTATAAATGTATGAAGCCAACATACTGTTCACCTCAAATTCATGTGTTATATGTTGACTATATCTCAGTATGAATAAACATCTTTTAAAATTTCCCTTGCTCAGGGTCTTTGAATAGCAAGCTATTTCAATTTCATTTGTCTAAAAATACTTTTATTACCCTATTCTTCAAAGATTAATTTGTTGTTTATTGCTCCAGGTTGGAGATAGCCTCTGTTTATTAATGATATTGTACTGACTTTCAGCTGCCTTATTGCTGGTAAGTGTTGCTCATTCGAAGGTGATTTATTTCCACCCACCCTAGCTGGTGTACGAGCTTCTCTTTGTCTTTGGGTTTCTGTAGTTTCTCCCTGATATATTTAAATATAAATTTCTTTTATTATCATTCTTGGATTTATCAGGCTTTTTGACATTGTGGAGTGTGCCATAATTTGAAGAAATTGTCCAGAGTTAGGTCTAAATGTTGACTGGCCACATTATCTTCCATTTCTCCTAGAACTCATGAAGCAGAAGTTAAACTTTTGCACTTTATCCTTCATATTTTTCTAACTTGGTTTCATATTTTCCCTTTTAAAAAAATATACATACATTCTGATAATTTCTTCACAGCTATTTTTTTCAGCTCTGATTTTTCATCCATCAACTGAGAGCTTATTTTCATTCACTGTCAACAATTCTTTGTAAAAGGTCTATTTGTGTTTTATCCCCTAACATAACAGGTCCCTTTCTGTAGCTCAACGTTCTTTGTAGTAATTTCTATGAAGTTTATCTTTTGATTTATACATTTGTTTTTGTAGAAAGAGTGCCCACACCCAAGTGGAGGGATGAGGGATTGAGGGACAGAGGAAGAGAGAGAGAATCTTAAGTTGGCTCCATTTTCAGCATGGAGCCTCACATGGGGCTTGATCTCATGACCCGGGATCATGACAGGAGCTGAAATCAAGAGTCAAGGGCTTAACCAATTGAGCCACCCAGGAACCACTAATCTATACATTGTAATCCTAGTTACTTTACAATCAGGGTTTTAAAATTACAATATTTGGGACATCTGGGGGGCTCAGCGGTTAAGCACCTGCCTTCAGCTCAGGGCGTGATCCTGGAGTTCCAGGATCGAGTCCCACATCGGGCTTCCTCCATGGAGCCTGCTTCTCCCTCTGCCTAAGTCTCTGCCTCTCTCTCTCTTTCTGTGTCTTTCATGAATAAATAAAATCTTTAAAAAATAAAAAAATAAAATAAAATTACAATATTTAAAATTATATCAATTACAATATCTTTGGGGGGCTGTTTCATTTTCTGTGTTTTCTGATTGTCACTTATGGTGACTTTGTTATTTAATGTTTGGTTATTTTTGACCATGTAGAGTTAATCACCCTTAGGTTTTTTTTCTGCAGAGATTTTTTTTTAAGCCTAGAAGGAATGTGCCTGCCTTTAAAGTGGATACTTTCACTTCTGCTTGGTAGGACTATCAGTCATCCATCATGATAAAACAAGTTCGTGACTTGAACTTCACAACATAAAACCAGGATGCAGATCTGCGTGTGGACAGGCTGTGGCCACAACTTTTTTGTGGACAGCTTCTCCCTTTTGTCCTGGTGTCTATCATCAAGGCATTATGTCCTTTAATCTTCTGGTTCACACTTACCCCGAGAGTTTTCCTTTTGGGGACCAACAGAGATGTAGCCTTAACTTCTGACCTCCTTGATGTAGAAGGTTTTTTTTTTTTTTTTTAAATAATCAGAATTGTCCAAGGCCAGAAAATAGAAGTAGCTTTGAATCTCAGGCTCTTATTAGTTTTTAAAGTTTCATTTCCAATTGATCAGTGTCCAGGTAGTTCTTTTAGCTCTTGTGATATGTTTAATGCTATAAAGAATTTAAAAATATGGTTTTACATAAAGTTTTGGTCCAAATCACTTAATTTCCCATTCTCAGAATCAGATCCCTAGGTCTATGCATATGCATGTTTTAGAGATGTTTTGTACACTATGATTAGGAGGCCTTTGAAATGCTATATCCTATGACGGACAGAGGATATTATCGTGGAACCATTCAACAGACTTGAAATCCAAAGGGCCACCTTCACCCCCAAAATGCTTCATTTCTCTCAGAAAGTGGCTTGATGAGGAATCCTACTTTGTCCCTTAATGCTGATAGCGCTCACCAATAGCCCTACAGTGAAAATGATTATCTGGTGAGGTCCAACTTACTTGAAGGAATCTAGCTTCCCTGCACTTAGCCTGGGGCTTCTAGTCTCTGCTACGGTAACTTAAATCTCCATGAAACTTCTAAGTTTATGTAGCACTTTAACCGTGATCTTCTAACTTGACCCTCACCGCATTCTTATAAGATGAACAGGATGGTAAGAGGTATGGCTCTTCCACAGAGGTTAAGGGACGGGAACCAGAGCCAAGAGTCAGGACTTCATTCTCCTAATTCAGTGCGTTTACTGATAATGCTCACCATAATCAAAACTCTCACGTGGAAGAGTCTCAAGGTGAAATGTGGAAAGATATGGCCTGATATATGTTGCAATGTTAATAATTGACATGTAGGAATGAGCACTAACAGCCCAACTCCACACAAACTACACAGTCATTCATCCTGAAAATATACACCATGAGTGTTAACTGCTATTGCCCTCACCATTGATTCTACCAAAGATTATGATCTGTAAGAGTTTGGTTTGTTTTTTTTCCCTTCTTTCACTGCCTTCCTTCCTCTTTCAGTCCTTTATTCCACCCCCCCCCTCCACCTATGGGCAGCTTTCCATTTGGGTTTGGAAGAAGTTGAAGTTGAGTTTTCACCTGTGTCCAGGCTCAGAATTCAGTGTTTGAGCAAAAACTAAGTCAGCTGAAACCTGTTAGGAGTTTAGTGTAACCCAAATATCCCCCAGGCTTATGATCAAGGGAATTAACAGTTAAATCTGAGTGTTCTGGGGCAGCCCGAGTGGCTCAGCGGTTTAGCGCCACCTTCAGCCCAGGGCCTGATCCTGGAGACCTGGGGCTGAGTCCCATGTCAGGCTCCCTGCATGGAGCCTGCTTCTCCCTCTCCCTGTGTCTCTGTGTCTCTCATGAATAAAGAAAATCCTTTTTAAAAAAATGTACAAAACACCACTTCTGACTTTATTTTTTTTAAAAATCTGATTGTTCCTAATTCCAATACTCTGATCACTATTTCCACCCCTGTGAAGAGAAACCCCTGCCTATAATTTGGAAGAGCATCCAGGCTTCTCCAACATACATCACTTGACATCATCCTCTGCTCCATCCTTCTGGGCTCCAGCATGCTGCCTTCTATATCACCCTGGCTCTTCACCCTCCCTGGCTACCATAGGTTTAATCCTCAAGTCATCAGTTCAGTCAAGAAGGACTTAAAAAAATAACAGTAAGGAGAAATGGCTTCCTCCCTTCATGGTACATTCCACAGGAGCTCCTCAGCAGAGCTGCTTGTGTCCAGACATGTTACACTATTTAATAATATAATCACTTGAGTTTATACACAAAGACCTCTTCATCCCCAGGGTGGACAAACCCACAGAAGGGCCAGTCAGAGAGGATCAGCTGCCAAACTTCACTCAGGAATGCTCCCCTCATACTGGGACTGGAAGCTTCCTTCCTTTTAATGAATTCTCACAGGAGGCTAAGTATTTTCTAAGAGGCGTCTGAAGCCCTCTACACCTAACCATCCCCAGGCCATTGGGCATGCCAGTTCAGTTTTAGACATGGTAGGAAGGGTTCCCAGGAGGCTCCATGGTGCCTATGATAATCCAAGAGGCAAATAGACAAGTGGGCAGTAGGGATGAAGGCACATCTTCATAGTTGTTGTATCAAAATCTCTAGTTAGACTAACTGGGACCTCTGGCATACCCTGCTGATTACATACCAGGAGTCACTCTTCCCTTCTTTGAGGATGAAATGTAATTTTTTTCAAGGTGACTATATACTCTGCTTAAAAGTTGTATACCCCCACTCTCATACCTAAGTGTACACCTATGACTCAGTTCCAGCCAACGAGATGTTTGCTTCCTGGAACTGGATATGATGGCAGGGGCTCTAAAAACATTTTGTACCATGAAGTGAACTTCAAGATAGGCACAAAGTAAGGATGGTGGCCCAGAAGTTAGGAAGAACACTATACCCAGGGAGGGGGGATTGTTAATTGTTAAAGTAATTCTTAATTGCTAAAATTGTTAAAGTAACCCTTGATTAGCTACATCCAGACTTATCACTAGAGAGAGAAAAGAAGAAAGGAAGAAACTTTGATGTACTAGCTCTTATTTTCCGTTTTCTATTAATATATTACTGTTTCTAGTTCTAGCTGACGAAGCCCTCTGGTTGTTAGGTTTGGAGCAACTTTTCCTGGGGTCCCAAGCCTGACTGTCGCCCCCCGCCCCTTGCTTATCTGTGTCCTTGAACAATTCTTCCAAGCTCTTTGTGCTTGTTTCATTTCAAATAGGAAATAGATAATTAGAATACTTATCTCATAGTAGTTAAGAGGATCAAGCAAGATGATAGGATGAAGCTCTCAGAAGAGCCCTTGGAACACAGTCTTCATTAAATATTACATAGCCTGTGAAAGAATCAGCTGTCCCCATGTTGACTAGGTTTGAGGTTATTCTATGTGCAGGTTATTCTATTCTAAATGCTCATTTCACTCCTCTTGTTCCAGACAAGACAGGACCTCCCAGCTGGTAGCTTTACTTCCCCCTCACATGTAGAGAGGTGAGAGGTGTGTATTTGTATACACATTTTCTCCTTGATTGCTGACACAGAGAAGGGTCTCATTTTAATAACAATTGCACACCAAGTACCTGGTGTTCAAGCTCAAGGTCAATGACAACTCCGACAAGCCCACGTTTTCTTCATGCAGGATTTTAAATTGTCCTGTAAACTTCCTATCAGTCACTTGCACTCAGCATGAAAATATAGCCATCTCTGCAACACGGGGCAGGAGGGGGCGGCTATTACAGAGCGTTGCAGACATATGTCGCCATTCGGCAGAGAAACAGAAGAGGCCCACTTCAATCTTAGGGCAGAAAACATCAAGCGGAAACCAGTCCAGATGCCCCTCTCACGCTTCCCTTGGACATAAAAATAGGAATGGTTGAAATTGAAAATGACGTGGGAAGAATGAGGCACCATTTGTGGGAGACACAAAAAAACACGAAGCTCATGAATGCTATTTGTTTCCAATCCATTATTCAGCATCTGCTGTTGACCCTTTGTCATTAGCATCCTTTTGTGTGGGGCCACCTCAGAGATTTTCCCCTTTTCGGACACAGATGATGAGTTCCAAACCCACTCTGAATAGGCCATTTGCTGACCATTTGTTTCTGCAGCAAGGGTGAATGCGTGGGGCTTGTTTGCAGCAGGATGACTGCACACGGCCTTACTTCTGCCTCTATGATGAGGAGGCTTCAAGATAATGGCCAGCCCTTGGGGGCAGCCCCTTCAAGCCCCCCAGCCAGGTGCATGGTAAAGAATATGCTGGTTCCCTTTCATTTGCAGAAGGTGCTTGTTCTGATTTTTCCTGAGCTTGCTTCTTTTGAGCAAGGCAGGAACAGAATGAAATGGGAACGAAGGAGAAGAAACCCATCAGTGGAAATCAAGGACCACATTTACTGATTCACCTGAGTGTCCTGGAGATTATGGCCATAGCAGCCTGGCTAAGTGGGTATGTGGGGCAGAGTTCAAAGGAGCAAAGGAGCAAACTCCTTCCTGCACAGGCAGCCAGGATGCAATCTTCACACAGTTCTGAACCAAGGGTTCATATTTGCAGTTTGAATGACCTGGCAGCTTAAGCCAGAGGGAGGAAAAAAAATCCAATCCATCAATCTATTGCCTAAGCCTGCAAAACCCCAGGAAACTACTTTGTGCTCAGGGAGGTTGGTGCCTTAAAAAATGAGCTGCCCAAGTCCGTTTGATATGCAGAGGTCAATGGAAGCCATGACTTAATAGATGGCAAGTGAGGGAAAAATTCAAAACGGCAATTATGTTTTCCTGCCAGATTCCATGTGTTCTTCTGAGTCTCACCCTTGCTGTCTTTCTGATGCTTTTGATAATTATTTAATTGGTCTCTAATCTAAGTAGATGCTGTTTGAACTGCCTTTCGGGGTTACAGCAAGTTACTGATTATACAGCTCTCAGATGAATAAATACACATCGCTTTTTTTTTTCCTTTTTTTGGATCATGGAAAAGCAGTACTTTGGATTTATTGATGGACACAAAGTAGAGAAATCAGGCAATTCCCTGTGTAATTTTCATTATGCAAATGTTTTGTAGAAATAGGCATCTAGTGACAAAAGAGCTTTGTAAATAATACCTGCGTTAGGAACAGTTTAGGGTAGGAGAAAAGGGGGAAAACATTGCTTTTCCACATGTTTCAAGTATTCTGTAAGAAAAATAACGTGTCTCTTGGATCTAAAATTAATTATACATCCCATATAAGCACTCTTTATCTTGGATGTGGTGCTTCAGTAATACTTAGGTAATTCCTAGAAGTTTGGACCTGGACCCTTTAAGCCTTGATGAAAGTATAGAACACATTCGCTTTCTAAAACCAGAGCTCAGGCATCTGGGTGGCTCAGTGGTTGAGTGTCTGCCTTTGGGTCAGGGCATGATCCCGGGGTCCTAGTATCAAGTCCCACAGCAGGCTCCCCGCAGGGAGCCTGCTTCTCCCTCTGCCTCTGTCTCTGCCTCTCCCTCTGTGTCTCTCATGAATAAATAAATAAATCTTAAAAAAATAAAACCAGATCTCTATGTTGCTATCAAATGAGAACTTCTGAAAATACTATATAAAAGCAAAGTACAATGCTGTTTTAGTTTTGTATTACCAGCCAATTCAGTAATGGTCACATAGTTAGTTATGTATAATCCCAAAGCAGCAATATATAAATGCCTTGAAAAACAGAACTTCAAATCAGCTCCTCTAGAGCCCAGCAGAGCTTGGCAAACCATTCACCTCCAAAGACTGGATCACATCCTTTGTTAGATGCTTGAGTAGTCTTTAGGGAGACTCCTATTTTTTATATTGCAGGGTCCTCACTCAGCTGTCTATCAGAGTAATAACCTAAGTCCTTCTGGCAATCCCACCATTTCAGCATGATAAAGGAAATAATCTTGGTTTCAAACATTTTGAAACAAAAGCACAAGTTGTTGGAGTTGTGGGTTTTGCCCCCAAAGAGAGAAAGGCCCTCTAGTATCCCCCTCTGAGGCTTCCACTAGCTACACCCCATGTAGACATAGTTTTCCCTCCCCTGTTGTCCTGGTACCCTGTATACCCTTCTTGATGGCCCAAGTCACATAGTGTTGTCAGTGGGTTCTCCAAAGACTGGAAGAACTTAAGGAGCCAGGTCATGTCTCAGTGTCCCCCCAGAAATACAACTCCAGGCACAGCAGCTACTTAATTAACATTTGTTGAGGAAGTGCCCATATACCAAACATTTCCAGCATCCAAAAGTATTGCCACTCTTCAACATAACCTCTTTACACAATGCCCCTGCAGGCTAGTTTGATGGAATGAGTACATGTAGGGCCAGAGGTGGACCTGGCGAGCTGGGTAGCCAACTTCCTTCCCCTCTGGTAACCAATGTTCACTTGTTTTAACAAGACCCACTCTGTTTTGACCAAACTTTCTCCTTTGGGATCATTTTTGTGGTTTGATTTCCTCACAAGTGCCAAGACCAAGAGCCTATGCCTTTTACTTTGGTCAGTTGGAAGGTAATCCAACTGACAGGAGTATGGAAAAGGAGAAAGTATCTAGCATCTCTAGAATTTTCCATCCATTGACAACATGCTGCTTGGGATTCATGTCAGACTGGTGACCTGCCGATACAACCTGGACTAAGAAATCTTTTCTGATCAGCATATATCTTTTTAGCAGATTTAATT
This sequence comes from Nyctereutes procyonoides, assembly GCF_905146905.1. Taxonomy (NCBI): domain Eukaryota; kingdom Metazoa; phylum Chordata; class Mammalia; order Carnivora; family Canidae; genus Nyctereutes; species Nyctereutes procyonoides. The sequence goes on along the minus strand of NW_026575146.1, from coordinate 57,519,265 downwards.
TGAATTGAACACTATAGGCCCTGGCAGAGCAAGTATAGCTTGATAGGAGCCCTCTCTTACCAGTGTCCATCATCTCACATATGAACCGTTTCAGGGATTATTGTAACCCAGGCTCTGGGAGGTGGTTAAATTTGCCACCCTGATCTGGTTCATCCTTCTTTAAGACTTTGTTTTTATTAGGATATTAAACAAAGGAAGGCACTTAAGCCCAACGTCACTTATTTGGTTAATGCTGCTGTAGAAAGCCTTCTAAAATGGCTCCCAATGATTCCTTCCTCTTGCTGTCCATTCCTTGTATAATCTATACCTTTGTGTGGCAGCTCAATCTAGGGACTTCCTTCTAAGAAACAGAAAACAGGAACATAATAGGCTCTCACTCCCCAGAATAGGTTATACAAGACTGACTTCTGTTTTCCTTGCACTCTCCCTTGCTGGCCTTCTCTCATCGTATTGCCTTCTTAGCTTATTCACTTTGATGAACCAAGTTGCCATATTAAAGAGTTAAATGTAGCAAGCAGCCGAGGATGGCATCTGACCAACAACAAGCAAGAAACTAAGGTCCTCAGCCCAACTGCTTCTGAGAAACTGAATCCTGCTAATAGCCACTGAATGAGCTTGGACATAGGTCCTGCTGCCCTCAATCAAGCCTTGATGTGGCCCAACCCAAACCTTGATTATAACCTCCTAAAAGATCCTGGGCCAACTGCTTGATTGCAACTATGGAGAAACTCAGGAGCAGAAGACCCAGCTAAGCCACACCCAGATTCCTGACCCATAGAAGCTAGAAGATAATAGAAGTTATTGTTTAAGTCACTAAATTTGTAGTAATTGGTTATGCCATTAAAAATGTCCAGGTACCAAATCTAAGGAGTATTCTCCATATCAACAAGCAATTCTCTGAGGGAGGCTTCCCCACACAGCACCAAGCAATTATCCACAACTCAATTCTGACACTATCTTCCCAGAGACAGCATCAGATTCTACAGGTAAGGGCTCATTTCCATGCTGGTCACAAGCCAAGGTTGTTATCTGTGCTCCTAAGCAACCTACTTTCAGTTGGAAGTGCCAAAGATCTCCCTCCAACCAATCCCAAGTCCAGGACATTATTGTATTCCCAACCAGACTGGCTAATCAGACTGCCCATGATCCCCTTGCTCAGATTTAAGTAGTTTGCTACAATGGCTCACTGAAGTCAGAAATGGTTTTAGTTAATCATAAGTTTACTAGAAAAAGATATAACTCAGAACTGCCAGATGGAAGAGATGCATAAAGCAAGATATATGGGGAAGAGTTCAGTTTCCCTGCCCTCTGTTTACTACCTTTCTGGCACCACCACTCGATCACCAACCTGGAAGATACCTAAAACTCTGTTCTTTGGACTTTTAATAGATGCCTGATTACACAGGCATGACTGGTTAACTCATTGGCTATTGGCAGTTGATTCAACCTCTAGCCCCGTACCCCTCCCCGGGTTGGAGGTAGGACTACAAGTTCCAATCCTCTTATCACATGGTTGGGACTCCCAGAAACCAATCTAATCTCCATCCTCAGGTGGGCTCCCAAAGTCAACCCCTTTAACCTAACAGAAACACATTTTTCTTATTACTTGGGAAATTCCAAGGGACTTTAGAGCTTTATGCCAGAAACAGACAGGAAGACCAAATATTTATTTCTTAGTGTAAATCATAGTATCAGAGCAGCTATAGATCACTAATAAAATGGCAAAGTGAGAAGCAGAACCTCAACCTCCTGCATTCCACTTATCATTCCACGCAGTTAAGGCACTGGCAGCCTTGAACCCCTTTGATCAGCCAGCAGACATCCATGCTATCAAGCTCAGAGTAAAAAGAGTTGTCCTCCTTTTTTTGTTTTTTTTTTTTTTTGGCTAGACGAGAAACTTCACAAGCATTAAAATAGCTGCAATTGATCAAAAATTAAACAGAGCAAGATAGAACATAAAAAGGAACACAAGTCACTAGAGTGTTATGCTTGCAATTATCTCTGTATTTAGGGAGGGAAGCTTGGTTCTTTAAAGTTACTTTCAGGGGAAGTTTGTCCACATTGGAGAAAAAAAAATTCCTGTCTCCCTGACCCCTGTCCCGAGCAGAGCAGGAGCCTTCCCCTGCCCAGGAGGGAGCTATTGGGGAAAGGTCCATGTGGAGCCACCCAGCTAATCATCTAACATTGCCAGATCCCACTGGACACAAACTGGAAGGGTGGTGCCCTGGTCCCCGCATCAGTCAGGAGCGCCCTCTGGTCTCCAGCCTCAATCATCCATTACAAGTCCCTTTCATGGCCTTGGCTTGGGTCCAGCCCTTCTGTCCCGTCATCTTCTGAGACTGTGAACAATTCCCTCCCTTCATTTATATTGCTTCTGTGAAGTATAACTTCATCATGTTTCTCCAGAGTCTTCTTTTTCTAGGTTATATAAATTTAGCTCTTCACCCTCCTTCACAGCTTGCCCTCCAATCCTCTTGCTATTTGATTAATTTTTCTTCATTTCTTACACACATGCACAGGTATACACCCTTCTGCAGGGTAAAGGGCTATAAGAAACAAGACCAAAGACACTGGGAAAAAGCTAAAATTCACCATGAGAAAGGGGGAATTAGGAAGCTTCTTCGATCTGAGAGTAAATGCATGGCAACTTGTTTGAAGAAAACCCATGAAAAGAAGGTCATTCGGGAAAGGTTATGGTTTTAGAAATCGTATTCAGGTTCTTCCTTAAGATAGAGAGTTCTAATTAAGATCAGCCTATAAGATGTTTTCAGCATGTGCCAGAGGGCTAGGGCTAAGAGAGTTATCTTCCCCTTGCACTCCTTACCCGCCATGCTTTGATGTCTGAGTCTTTCTCCCTGCCCAATGTGGATCTCTACCTACTCAAACAAGCTCCAAGGCAGGGAAAAAACAGAAGAGCCACCTTCCCTATGGGTACAGGCAAGTATAAGGGTGCTAACTCTAACACCTGCCCCTGGGTAACTCTGTTTATTTGCAATGTTGTTCAGGAGATTACAATATTGCCCTCTTTATCCCAGCTGTGAGCTTCCTAGCCCCCAGTTACCTACATTTGGGTGGCACATCTCAGGAATTTTTTTTTTTTTTTAAGATTGAGAGAGAGAAAATACCTGCACTGGGGTGGGAGAAGTGGGGGGGAAGAGAGAGAGACAAGCAGATTCCACACTGAGCACAGAGCCTGATGCAGGGCTCAGTCTCATGACCCCAAGATCTTGACCTGAGCTGAAACCAAAACTCGAAAGCTTAACTGACTGAGCCACCCAGGCACTCCATACTTTGGTTGTTTTATTGCACCATGAAAAATATCTGAGACACAATCCGTCTCTACCTTGGTTTTGTTTTTCTTTCTTTTTTTTTTTTTTAAAGATTTATTTATTTATGAGAGAGAGAGAGAAGCAGAGACACAGGCAGAAGGAGAAGCAGGCTCCCTGTGGGGAGCCCAATGTGGGATTCAATCCCAGGACCCCAAGATCATGACCTGAGCCGAAGGCAGATGCTCAACCACCAGGCCACCCAGGTGCCCTGGTTTTGTTTTTCTAGAAACCCCCCTTGGGACCCAAGTTCTTTTCCTGTTACAATTTTAAAAGCTTTGTTTCGTTTCTCTCCCTTTCTCCTTAATCAATTTTAGGGAGTTGGAAATGAAAATACTTCTGTCATCCAGGACTTAAGCGTGGTCACTTCTGGCATCAGAGGCTGAGGAGAATTACCATCTTCTTTCTAGACTTTACCTCTTCTGGTAACAAGGCAATCAGTGCTTCATTCTCCCAAGATGTGATTTGACACAGGATAAAATCTAGGGCACAGTACTGTGTTTTTAAACAAAGTTTCATGGTTGCACATTTACTTCAGAATCCAACAACTTCCAGAATTTTACTTTGTGTTGTTCAAGTGTGGTTACCCCAAGACAATCACCTGATGAATTTACCCTATGGGAGGTAGAATAATGGTTACTTCCACCACTATTTTCTTTTAGTTTTTTTAATATTTATTTATTTATTCATGAGAGACAGAGAGAGAGAGAGAGAGGCAGAGACACAGGCAGAGGGAGAAGCAGGCTCCATGCAGGAAGCCTGATGCGGGACTCGATCCCAGGACTCCAAGATCACACCCTGGGCCGAAGGCAGGCACTCAACCACTGAGCCACCCAGGGATCCAGCCCCCCCACCGTTATTTTATTATGCATCTTTTAGCTCTTATACTATTACTTGTGTTTTGTGATTTTTCTACTTAAACAAGGTGGTGTTTATCTTTGCAGGAACCAAAATGTATTCTAAGAAATGCTCAACTGCATTATTCTACACACATAATGGCTTGGCCTGATGAATAGGTTCTCTGGGTTTACCCAATTGGATTTTGAGCGGGTCATAGTGTTTTGTAGCTGGTCTCAGCTAGGCTGTCTATCAGGTAAACAGGAGGGATGGAGGCAGGTGGTGTTTAAAGAGATCAGGGTTGGCATACATTACGCAGGGGGGAATGAGGGGTACATCAAGGTTGTTATAGACTGAACTGTGTACCCCTAAAATTCATATGTTGAATTTGTAACCCCCAATAGTTTTTTGTCACTGTATTTGGAGATAATTACTTCTTTAAAAAGGCCTTAAGTTAAAATGAGGTCTTTCAGTTGGAACCTAATCCAATATGGACTAGCATCCTTCCAAGAGGAGATTAGCACGTACAAAGAGAAACACCAGCGATGTACAAACACAAAGAAAAGTGCTCATGTCTCACTCTGTGAGGACACATTGAGAAAGTAGTCATCTGTAATGCCAAGAAGAAAATCTCAAGAGAAACCAAACCCGTCAACATCTTGATCTTGGACTTCGAGCTTCCAGGATTGTGAGAAAACGTTTCTGTTGTTTAAACCCTCTTCTCTGTGGCATTTTATTATGGCAACCCTAGCTGACTAATGCAATGTCAAGGTAAGGAAAAGGATCAGAAGAAAGTGAACAAACCAAGGTGGTGGGAACTGGGTGGGACAGAAGAGCAGTCTCATCATCTAAGGATAAGCAGATGCAGCCCAGAAGACAGACCCGCTATAAAGCAGATGGTAAGTTCCTCAGACCATTTCCTCCAACTCTTCAGCTTACAGAGCTGGCTCTTTTGAGAGAGATCCAGAAATCATGACCAGTAAAAATGACCAAGTCTAGTGCAGGTTTTGCTCAGCTCACATACACCAAAATGGATCTGGTCTTTGCTCTGTGATCATGAGGAAATTTATGCAGAAGGAAATGTTTAGGGAAGTAGAGATGGAAGATGAACAAATCATATCTCCTGCAGCATTAGGAGGAACCTGCACAGATCAGAAAGTAGAGGCATTGGTGCTATGGGTTCCATACATGGCATCTGTGGTAGGCAGAGCAATGCACCCCTCCAAAGATGTCCACGTCCCTGCCCCCCACACCTGTAACTCAGGTACCTCATGTGGCAAAGAGACTTTACACACATGATAAAAGGGATGAACCCTGAAATGGTGAGATTACCATGGAGTTTTGGGGCAGGCCCAATGGAACAATCAAGGTCCTTAGAAGAGAGAGACAATAGAGGCATAAAAGGTTATGTCTAGGCCATGAAGGTTGGAGCAATGCACTTTGGACATGAAGGCAGGGGGTCACAAGCTGGGGAGTACAGGCAGCTTCTGGAAGCTGGGAAGGACAAGGAAAGAGTTTCTTTTCCAGAGTCTCCAGGAGGAACCAGCCCTGCCTCTACCTTACTTCAGCTGGGTGAACTCACTTTGGAAAAATGACTTCCAGAACTTTAAGATAATAAATCTGTATTCTATTAAGCCACTAAGTTTGTGGTAGTTTTGTCACAATAGACATAGGTGATGAATACACTGTCATTAGGACCCCTTTCTCCATCCCTCCCCCCAGATTTTCCCTTGCCCGTTTCTCTTTCCTCCTCAACCCTCCTCACTGACCATCAATTCTGCATCAGCAGGGCTGCCCTCAAGGGAGGATCCTGTGGTCCTGTGAGCCTGTGAATGCTCATGTTGGTCCCCACCCTGAAGGCTGCCCCTGGCCCAAGAGTCCAAGTGCTGAGCAACAGCTATGCTTCCCACTCCACTTGTCCTGCCATCCTGAACTTCAAAACATGCAGAAAATAATTTGGCTTAGACTTGACCTTAAATTGCTCTTCAGGAAAATCCCAACACCTTGCTATGGGCTTTGGATGGATGCAGGAGCCCTAACCTCATGTCAAGTATTATTCCCATTTCCCGGATGAGAAAAAGGGACACACCAGACAGACAAAACAATACCACATCCAAGGTCAGAGAAACCAAGGCTTATCTACTTTCCAAGCCTCACAAAGACAAATGCTTTTGGGGTCAAGATGCTCTTCAGGGAGCCTTCTGATGTTTGCACTTCATCCACTAGATGAAGCACAGCAGGAATCGCACTATGGACACACTAATTTTATTGGATTTGATTTTATTGTTCTGATGTGTGCAGCAGTTTGGTTTAATGAGATTTGGATTCAGAGAGGCCTCATTGAGTACTAGCTCAGAGCTCTAGCTCTGAGATCTGGAGCAGTACAGCAGAGTGGCTATTAAAGTAAGATAATACGTAACCTTCAATTCAGCACTCCCATCCCTGGGAATATAGTCCTTAGAAATTAAAGGACCTATCACTTGAAACTACACTTACAAGAATGATTACTGTATATTTGCTTATAGTGAAGAGAAAAAGTGAGAAAAGTGGCTTCCTATCACAGGGGACTGGCTAAATAAGTAGAAAATATCCAAACCATGGAATATTAGGCAGCAATTAAAACAATGAGCTAGATCTACAGGAGGGTAAGTTGGGAAGAATTCTACAAGGTCTTATATAGTGGGAAAGACAAACTACACTTAAGTTTGTATGACAAAATCCCATTTTTTTAAGTCAGTGACAAAATTCCCATGCTTGAGATTCCTTATAAAGGAAATAAAAAGTATTAAATGATACCAGACAAAATTCGATATCCATTCTTAATTTTTAGAAATTGCTATCGCAATAAAATAGCGTTAGATAAATAAGTCTGTAACAAGATAAAATATTCCTATCATAATCCCAGAGCTAGCATTCTGCTTAATGGGAAGCACTAGAAACATTACCATTAAAGAATTTGATGTTGTGCTAGAAGTAATAGCCAACACAACTAGGTAACAAAAAGTTATAATTCTAATTCTAAAAATTGGAAAGGAACATAAAAAATTATTTGCAGATGGTATGACTGTATACTTGGCAAATGAAAAACAGCTGAAAAGCTACCATAACCAATAAGAGATTCATAAACACTCTAGGAGTATAAAATAGACACATTAGCTTCCACAGACACTATATATATATATATATATATATATATATATACATATATATGCTTATATATATTAGTATATATGCTTATATACACAGTAACCAAATAGATAAGGCTACGTGAGTGTAGCAACCAAATCAGGAATTAAAATAATTCTAAGTAGGGGCCACAGAAGAGAACTTTACAATATTCCTCAAGATTAAAAAATAAGACTTTTTAAAAACGAAAATGGATACCGTTACTGAGAGGTGAATTTTCCATACCCTAATTTGCAAGCTTATATACCCCAATACCTACAAGTTTAGTTTTAAAGAAGATAGATAAAAAAAACTAGATAATGGGACTCCAAACCTCACATGGAAACAAGAGTTGGAATAATCAGGAAAACTCTGTAATAAAAGAGCAATTTGGGAGGAAAGTGGGAGGGGTTGGGGGAATTAGTCACACTAGATGTCAAAACATATTTAAAAGGTTCAGGTATTGAAACACTATCGTAACATATGAAGAAATAGACCCATAGAACAGAATACAAAGTCCAAAAAGACCTCTACAGATGTATCTGTAGAAACTTGAGTATAAGACAAAGAAGGCATCTAAAATCAGTCCCAAAATGATTCAATAAAAGGATACGGGGTTAGATAACTACCTAGAAATATCTAAGACCAGATGCATGCTTCAACTTCTACCGTAGGATTATTTCCAAATGGATAGAAGACTTTTTTTAAAAAAAGATTGTATTTATTTATTCGTGAGAGACACACAGAAAGAGGCAGAGACACAGGCAAAGGGAGCAGCAGGCTCCTCGCAGGGAGCCCAATATGGGACTCGATCCCAGGACCCCGGGATCACGACCTGAGCCAAAGGCAGATGCACAGCCACTGAGCCACCCATTTGTCCCCCAAATGAATAGAGGATTTAAATGCAAACACTGAAGTCAAGATCTAGACAAAAACAGGAGAGAAACAGAACATTGGAGCAGTAACAATCTAATGAGAACTCAAATTTAGAAGTGGTAAGAGTCTGGTAAACTGGACTCTTAAAATAGCAATTTCTCATGGGAAAAATATCATACTTAAGGTCAAAAGAAAGAAAGCAGGAAGAAGTAATCACAACTCCTATCACAAAAGACTAATTCCTTAATTATAAAAGGGCACCCAATAGAAAAAAATAAAATGGGACCAAGGGTAAACATAGATTAATTCACTAAAAAGGAAACAGAAGTATCTTCCAAACATGAAAAGATGTTCAACTTCATCTTAGGGTAAATAATTCAAACTACCTGGACTTGGTAATTTTGGTCTATTCCATTGGCCAAAAAACCTGAAAATTTGTAAAAACTGTTGACATGTTTATGGAAAAATAGACACATTGCATTCTGCTGGGGGAGAAAACAAACCCGCACAACCCGTGGAGGGCAAGTGGGCAGAATCAACCAGAACAAATGCCTTTCTTTATCTTTGATTCAGCAATCCACCCCACAGATATGCCAGCCCTCGGAGATAACCAATGGAACATGGGAGGGTCTATTTCCACATTGTATGCAAGAGCAAAAAAATGAAAAACCATCTAATCGAGAACTGTTAATTATGGAATTCATTTTTAGAAATAAAATGCAAACAATGCAGCTCTTTGAAAAGAATTAAAGTCTCATGCTATGATTTGTAAAGATCTACAAAATGTAGTTACGTGAGGGGTGGGGGGCAGAAACAAGGCGAACCTTTGGGAGCTAAGACTGTATAGGAAAGACACTATATAATACTTTGTGATATGAATGATTTATCTATCTCAGATTTCAGGTTACTGTTAACACTATTCTAAGAAGACAGTATCCATATATAGAAACATTTCTTATTGATAATGTTTTATGTAACTAAGTATTATGAAGATGAGTCCTATTTGGTTTGATCTATTTTTCTCAAATTAGGAATGAGTATTAAGATTTAGCATCAAGTTTATGATATATTTGAATTTTTGCTCCATGAATGCAACTTAATTTTTATAAGTTAATACTGAGTTTTATAATATTAAAAATGGGTGTCAGCCTCACATGCCCAGCTGGTGACAATGTGAGAAGCTAGTAGGGATGGGTCAGCTTAGAGCAAGTTAAGTACTGCATGAAGGTATTCCAATTCAAAAGAAGAAAAACCATTCTGTCTGCCAAACAAAATATATTCTGAAGGCTGACTGTTTTGTAATACTTGATCTGAAATTTTTGGGGTCTGAAATTTATAAAAGAGTTAAATTATAAAATGCTAAATGGCTTGCCTTTATTATGAAGTAATCTGTTACTTTAAAATCAAAAGATAAGCATTAAGAAATAAAGCAAATATCATGAAAAAAAATATGCTGCCATGAGTATAAAGAGAGAAATCTATCCATACACGCATAAAAGCGCTCTAGACAGAGTCATAGATTAATGATAGTGCTGCTGTTTAGTGAATATATTACCTATTCAAAAATTAAATATTTGAGTTTGGCCGTGTTGATTTTTTTGTCATCAGCATACATTATCTATAAAGAAAAAGGCATTTTTGAGTAAAAGGAACTTTGAAATTGGAATAAGTGCCTGTAAATTCTAGTTCCACCTCTTAGTAGCTGTGTGACTTTGGGCAAGATATTTAACCCTTGACACTTGACCTCTAAAATGCATATAATAATACCTCCCGGGTTGTTTCAACAATGAGCTGGGATAATGACCTTATAGGGCTGAGCCCAGTGTAAACCCTCAATAAATAATGCTTATTATTCCCTCCCCGGGGTTGCTCTGGAGAGAAGGACAGGAAATAAATAGCTCAAGCTACTGGTGCAGAGCCGGCCATCGATGAATATTCATGCCCTCCTCTCTGCTTCCAGCTCCAGTATGACCCACCTCATGATAGGCCTCATTGCTGCCAAGTGTTTCCCACGTCTCAACAAAATTCTAGAATCATCTTTCTTGACAGTGTGCCATCATAAAGACAAGACTACCTAAAAGCCGTTCACCCTTCTTACAGGGAGCTGCCTCTAATCGTCAATTGTCAGACCAGGTCCTGAGCTGCTTGGCTGGAAATGGAATTATAAATGCAGCTGAGGAATCTCAGTGATCAAATCCTGATGGAAATTAAGATTGGAAATTTTGGATTTCCAGCCTGCTAAAGTCTAGAAGATATGGTAAAATAATTAACCTATGCTTTTAAGCCTCCCCTTCCCTCCATCCCCCGCTAAACCTGCCTCGATGTTAACATTTGAGCTGAACAATCTTCGATTCAATCTAAGGACAAATCACAACTCAGAATAGGAGACCGGCCACTAATATTTATTAAGTACCTAGTAAGTGCAGAACACGATGTAGGTTTCTGCACATGGTACGAGATGATAAAAAAAAAAAAAAAGCTATGGCTTTGCGTTGAAAACACACCTGAGGAATACAAAGTAAAACCAGTTCTTTAGTGCAGGAAAATAAAGTGTCATTCATTCCAGTTGTATTAAGATTTTTCTATGAACAGAGACGATATCAACAATTAATAGAAAAGAGGCAGGAAAGGTCAACCTACTTTGGAGAAGGAGCATCCAGATTTTTGAGACACTAGTTATAGGTAAATAATGCATGCTGATTTTTAATCATTTTGTGAACATGTGAGAACAATGGCTTTTTAAAAAATAATTTTTGTAATACAAGAACAGATCACTGTGACTGTACCTCCCCACCTGCCCTAGATGGGGCTGAGAGGTGGCGGGGTTAGAGCCAGCAATGTCCCCTGTGTGCTACTCCAGCTACTGGTCCAGCATCCTGGCCTTGGGATTAAGCCTCAAGGTCAGTTCAATGTCACTTCCAGGTTTTAAGCCACAGAAAAGGAACATGTTGGCCAGGTCTCAGGCTCCAGGGAAGCCCTATTCCTGGCCCTTCAGGGTCATCTTGGCATCGCTCACAGTCTTCTTGGTGTCTTAGAGAGCAGGGCAGCACACACTTGTATGGGGTGCTTGCAACTCGGAGCCCAATGTTCTGGACAATGTATTTTTCTGGCATCTTCAGCAGGCTGAGTACCACAGGACCCAAGTGGGTCAGGGATATGCCATTCATGGGCATGTCACCCACAGGCAAGCTCAACAAGTAGCTCTTACCATCTGGAGCTTTCTGGGGGCAGAAGGAAAAGGGGTTCTTGAAATGGCAAGACAGCCACATACTTGTCATAGGAACTCCAGTGTCCCCAAAATATTCCTCCTCCTCCCCTTTCCCATTAAAGCAGCCAGCTGCCAGTCTCCCAGCCATCTACTTCTTGAGGTTCTCCAGGCTACTGGAGACCACATAGTAAAGACCCAACCACTGGGCCAGAGGAGCCAGCAGCTTCCCTGGCTTGACCTCCCACTCCTCACTGCAGTTTCCCCAGTAGCCAGTCATGATGAAGGTCACGTGGGCCCCAGTCATGGCCAGCTGCAAGCTGGCCTCAGCATCCTGGTCTCCCCACACCACTTCTGCGCCCTGCAGGCTCTGCTCCTTTGCTGCCCTATGCCCAGGGTCTCGTCACCATCGCGGTTCTGAATGTCCCATCTTCCAGGAGCATCCGGGCCACTGAGCCTCGCTGAGTACCTGTGACTCCAACACCACCACCAGTTTCTCATCTGCCCTTTTCTAAAAGGGAAAGGATGATCCCTGAGGCCTGTGGGATGCACAGGGTTGGTGATGGGGGCCTGGAATGACCCCCATGCATGCACCATGTGGACCTGCTGAGCAGCTGGCCTGGGGAAGTCGGGGCTCCATGACCTTCTGTCTGCTTTGTTCCACTAGACCCCCTTGGGCATGACCCCCCATTCTCCACCTGACCCCCCCATCGCCCAGGAACTTAGTCCCCCACCCCACTTTGACAGTCCCCCTGCTGGTGGTACCTCCCTACCCCTGATGGGGAAAACTGATTTTTAATCACTCATCTGTTCCAAAGGGAGCTCTTCTGAGAGTGTTTACCATGCAATATTTCATAAGCAGAGTTTAACATTTGAAACTATAAATCTCTTTCAAATAACACCCTCTAATTCAAGTCTCATTTGGTGCCTACAGAGAGAGCAATCAGGAGTGAGGACCGGTGACAGGTACAGTCATTCACTCCCACATCACTGCAACACATGGGCATCCATGTTCCTGCTTTACAGGCAACACCATGGAGGTGTAGACAGAGCAGCAACCACATCCCAGACCTGCTTGCTGCAGGGCACGTGCCCAGTGTCCCCCTGCCCTAATGCCTAGCTCCTCTTGCATTTCATGGTAGCCACTGGAGAGAAGGCAGATCAAGGCTAGGTATGCTCATGTCCATGGCATCGTGGTGGCCACAGAGCAACCCAGCTCCTTACCATGATCTGCTTTGTGCAGGGAACTAAAAAAAACCAGCCAGGAACCAAACTTCATTTCAGCCAGGGCATGAACTCTACTTTTCAGGCCTTGGAAAAGGCTCACTCAGTAGAGGGATGGGTACTTGAGTTTGGAACCACCTGCATTTATACAATTGCATTGCATTTCATGCTCCAGGGTCAGGGTATGGTCTCAGCCATATCCCCTCTGGGCACACCCATGGTGTATGCCTCCCAAGTAATCCCTCTGCAACCTCCTGGCCTCCCGGCAGTCCCTTAATTCTATAGACGAGGTTGTGTCCATCGAATTTTTGTCACAGACTTGTTTCATATCCTGACTCATTTTTCACTCATCATTTTAGAAACCCAGGGCAACTGGGAAAAATTGCCAGGTTGAACTTCTTAAAACTGTTTCATACGAAGTCTTTGCAAGGTCACTGGAGATGAGTTCTTAACAACGCACTTACTATCATCAGGGCAATCCTGCTGCTTTCTGACCTCGGGCAGTCACACTCCAAATCTCATTCTGAGGGCCTGTGCTCTAGAACCACTTCTGAAACCAACCGTTTCAGCCCATGTTCCTTAGAAAATGGTCTGGGCCACAGATGATACACAAATACATTTTTTTTGGAGCCCGAGGCAGTAAAAATAAAGGAAAATAGAGTTGAGGCATAGAGAATAAGAAGCCATAAAATGGGATATGTTACCACCTGGACACTGTTCACAGTGGGCTGTGAAGGGATTCAGTCGATCGCTCAGCAGGGTACCTGCTTAGCCACATGGGACACCCCCATACAGGCTATCCTTGGGAATAGTCCATTGTAGGGAGAGAGGGAGGATTTGTCAGTGGGCTCCCATCAGTACCACCCATCAGTAACAGATGGCACCACAAATTGATTGGTCTTTGATTTTTCAGCAGATACTTGGGCAACTCTGCAGCATGGGGTTCAGTGCCTTGAAGCGGCAACAGAAGCCAAAGGCTCCAGGGTTGGTTGTCCTCAGGCAGAGCAGGCAGAGGCTCGTAGCGGATCGGTTGGCCATAGGAGTGGCTTAGGCGGAGCAATGTAGCCTATGCACTGGAAGACAGAAGAGACCCAACGAATCAAAGATACCAAAGAGGAATCTTATGAAGACAATGGGTGTTTTCATTTGTTGAGACATTTCTAATACTCCTGGGCACTGAACAGGATCTTGGGATTATAGTTAAAGTATTTATGGCCATCAAGAAACTGAAGATAAATAAAAATAAACACTAAATACTATAGTATTTAGTTCTATAACATGGGTTAAGGCAACAAAAAGCCATACCCCTCAAGAGAACGGGATCCAACCACATGCAGGAATTTGACAAAAGGTGTTCGCAGAAGAAACCATCATTAACTGCATTCCATGTTGTAAAATCAAAGCCATTAGTTAGAAAAGTAACTCCAGAACTCATCTGGTGAGGCTTTCACTTCAATCAACCAAGCTCTTATGATCCTGAGACCCAAGAGAAGTCAATCCCAACCCAATCCCCACCCACCCCTATACCTACTCTGGTGTTACTAACCATTTGCACTTTCCAGATCAAAGGTATTAGAGGTCTCTGAGCCTTTGTCGATAAAATTCCCTGCCTAGAATGCCCTTCTGTGTCAGTCAGGACAGACCCACTTATGTTGCAGTACCACCTACAGAAATTTTATGGCTTTCAAAGAGAAAAAAAAAAAGATTTATTTCTACTCATTGTAGTCATTCAAGAACATTGACAGATGGAAGTTTCATCTTAACGTATGTTTCACTGGTTTCTTCAGCAGTAAAGAGGGAAAATGATAAATCACATGCTGGCATTTGAAACTTCTGCTTAGAGGTGACGCTCATCCATCCGTTTCACATTTCATTGGCTCAAGTGTAATATATGGCCACACTTAAATTCAAGAGGATGGGACAGGCTATTCTATTGGGTGCCAAAGAGAGAAGAACCAGTAAGAGACAATAATATCAATAACTCACCTTTTTAAAACTTCTGCACCTACTGAATTCGTACTCAAGCTTCCAGAATCAGGTCAGGTTGTATCCATTCAAAGAAGCTTCCCCACTCCAGTACCCTGACCTCCGGGCTGATTCACGAGAGCTCATAAGCGCCCCCAACACTTCGCTCAACCATTGTGTCAACAAAACTGCATAGACACGATCGCTCTGCTTTCCCGTCTCCCACATAGCACACAACGTTCCCTGTGACAGCAACCATTTCTCCTTTAACCTGCGTGCTTGGCACCCAGCACAGCGCCTGCTAAACAGACACTCGATGCACGTTTATTGAACTGAACAAAATTGACACGACAGGACAGAAAATAAAACTTCCTTCTCATAAGAATCCGCTGTGCCAGAGTAAGTGAAGCGTTGCACAATGTTATAAGCATTTTTTCAATGCCAGTCTCTCCTCTCCTGCAGTTTGTCAAATTAAAGTGACACATTCAGGTGATAAAAAGAACTCCCCTCGGGCAAAACCTAAATATAAACATTCTAGGAAACTTTTGCCTTCATCTGTTTTGCTAGTCAAGTAAACCTTACACAAATGCTTAAATTCTGCTGAAGTTTCCTTCTCCCTCCCCCCCCCCCCCCACCCAAGCAGAGTTCAGCGAGGAGTAAGGGCCTGGATGGGGAAAGCAACTCATCTCCCTCCTTCTTGGCAAAAACGTAAATCAGGTCATAAGCAAAAGTCATTTGGAAATCTGATTTCTCTGCGGGCTCCGCTCTTCTTCTCTTCCAAGTGGGTGAATCCCACGAGCGCCAACCCTGCCTTCTCTGTGCCATCAGGAAAGAAGGAGAAATTGTACTTACAAATGCCCATGAGCTCAGGTTCCAGGGATCGTGGTCAGAAAAACTGATGCCACGTCCACGTGGGGCCGAAAGGGGGCAAGGACAGCTCCACGGTGGCACCGCGAGTGGGGAGGCAGCGCCGGTCCCGCCCACGCGGACTGAGGAGCGAGAGGCTCCCAGGCCCTTTTATGCAAGATGTGGTTCACGGACCAGCAGCGCTGGCCTCACCTGAGGCCTTATCAGAAACTGAATCTGGGCAGCCCGGGTGGCCCAGCGGTTTAGCACCACCTGCGTGACCCTGGAGACCCGGGATCGAGTCCCGCGTCGGGCTCCCTACATGGGGCCTCCTTCTCCCTCTGCCTGTGTCTCTGCCTCTCCCTCTCTCTCTCTCATAAATAAATAAAATTAAAAAAAAAAAAAGGAATCTCAGCTCCCCACGCTGCACCTGCTGAATCAGAACTCACGTTTTCCACGAGATCCCCAGGTGACTCTCATGGAAGTTAAAATTTGAGAAGTTGAAGTTAAGTGCTTTGAGAAGCACTGAGTCGGGCTCGGAACACACTCTCTGGAGTCTGGAAAGCTTAAGGAGAGCTGTGCCCATCCCCATCTCCACCTGGCGCCTTGGGAGAGGTAAACGCTTCTTGCCCGGTGAGCACGGTGGGACCTTTACTCGTTGTCGAGGAGGCAAGCGCCCATGGACGGGGAAGGGAGAGCCTGGTGTCCCCAAGGATCTCAGGGCCAGGCGTCTGCCGACAGCTCTCTTCACAATTACGGGTGGTGGTCGGCCAGGTTGCAAAGGTGGACAGCCCCCTTACCATGGGGTGACCCAAGAATCCCAGAGATGCTGCAGACCGTGTCCAAAGGCCCCACGGTCTTCCAGCCTCGTAGGGTATGAGCCACAGCTGGCATCTCACTCCCAGCCTTTCCTGGAGGTAGGGAAGCTGGTGAGAACCCTGTGTCATTATTCTCCCTTCACAAGGCAGGGACTCCTCTGTCCTCCTTGTTTATTCTCATTTCTTGCTGTGTGCTCCTTGTCTGATTTTCCTTTTTTTTTTTTTTAAGGTTTTATTTATTTATTCATGAGAGACAGAGAAAGGCAGGGACACAGGCAGAGGGAGAAGCAGGCTCCCGGTGGGACTCGATCCCTGGATCCCGGGATCATGACCTGAGCCGAAGGCAGATGCTCAACCACTGAGCCACCCAGGTGCCCCTCCTTGTCTGATTTTCCACCCTCTCCTTCCTGCCTGCTGTCCCTTTCTGTCACCCTTCACAGCACTTTGGCTTCCTGGTAACTTGACTACTCTATGATTCGATCTTGTCTAACCTATCCTTTTACTCTTGGTTGGTAGACTATTTTAGTCAGTGTTATTCCATCTACCCTGAGATGAAGGCATTTCCCTAATGGTTTCTGTTCTCTTTATGTTATTGTAGTGTGTTACAACAGCGATGAGCATGGGGTGTGTTCTTTCACAAAACGACCAACACTGACACACTGGGTATAGTTACGTGAAAGAAGCTCAGATGCTAGGCCGGGCATGGGTAAGAATCTCGCTTCTGGATTCTCTCTATTCTCTCCTGTATTATCCATCCCCCCATTGCCAACAGCAATTGACCTTCAGCCTACATCATGTTCAAATCTCCTCCATCTCCAAACGATGCTGTCTTCAATACTCTTCTTCCTTAAGCTCCTCCATTCTTCATTTAAAAAAAAAAAAAAGATTTATTTAGTTCAGATAAAGAGAGAGTGCACATGCAGATGTGGGGAAGGGGCAGAGGGAGGGAATCCCAAGCAGACTCCCTGCAAAGTGCAGAAGCTGGCCCAGAAGCAATATTATAACCCCTGAGATTGTGTCCTGAGCCAAAACCAAGAGTCTGTCACTCAACCAACTGAACCACCAAGACGCCCCTCTGTTCTTCCTTTTCAAAGGTGCCCTTGACTACCTTCTCTGCCTTCCATTTCTCTCCTTCTTTTGCACTAGAAAGTTCAGCTAACTGAATTTCCTACAACATAAGCAGTTCCTGGACTCCCTGGCTGGGAATCTAGTGATGCCCTTTTCGATTAATTCCAGATAGAACTCGAGAACAGATATTGCCCTTCCCCTTGGTAAAACTTACCTATTTTCAGTCATTCCTTATCAGCTTAATTCATACACCCAACTACATGGTGCTTCCTGGTGATTTCAGACCACAACCATGGTTTTTCTGGCTCCCTACCTGTGTCCATATCAGTTTTCCGATGTAGACAGCTGCTCCCTATTAGTAGCTGATGAGGTCTGCTTACCTTTTAAGACCTAGATCAGGTCACCTTCCTTATTGGGACCTAAAGCCTCGCCTCCCCTCTGCATTCTAATGTCATAGCCACACGTCTGTCTCATTCATTGCGATGCGAATATTTACATTTCTGCAGTGTGAGCTTCTTGGATGCTTAGATTTTTACTCTATTTGTCTTTATATCCCAGCTTCTAATAGGATGCCTGACCTATAAATGTACACAAATGTTCATTAAATTACATTTCAAATGAACTCCAATTTCTTTTCCATTTATTGCACACTGTGGTTTCAGATTCGTAAGATGTCAACATTTCAATCCAGAGAGTCATGTACAGAGACACGGCTGCCAGGAAGCATGCCAGGGCTTCAGGGAGGTGTGCAATTCTGGATGGGCTCCAGCCTCCCTGGAGAAAGCGGGTCATGGAGAATGGCCAGGCTGCTTAGCCATGACCTTCCTCTCCCCATCTGCTTTTGATTTGATCTGCTGAAAAAGCAACTTCCCTAGGTTCCTCAGCTGCCAGAGATTACCCTGGATGATTTGACTCTCTGGAAAGAGGAAATGCTGTACCCGTCCCCCGCTAGCCAGATATCCACTGAAAATCAGGCCAGGCTAGAGTGGGCAGTTGTCAGGGCTCGGCACTTGGAAATTTGAATAAAAGGAGAACCATGGGGCAGCCTGGGTGGCTCAGTGGTTTAGCGCCGCCTGCAACCCAAGGCGAGATCCTGGAGACCTGGGATCAAGTCCCACATCCAGCTCCCTGCATGGAGCCTGCTTCTCTCTCTGCCTCTCTCTCTCTCTTTCTCTCTCTCCCTCTGTCTCCCATGAATAAATAATTTTTTTTTTTTTTAAGAAAAAGGAGAACCATGGATGGTTTTCACTTAAAACTTCATGTTTGCTTTAGGGAGCAGAGGAACAGATGCAGGCCCTGTTGGGAGCCCCTTACAAAACCCAACTTCGGTCTTCTCACTCTCTGAGTATTGCTGATTCAGCTGCCCCCCTAACTCAATATGTACAGTTCCCTAACTGCATTGAGTCTAGCTGTCCAGAGCCATGCTGTGAGCAGAACCGAGAATCCATAGGGCTCAGATCTGGCTTTAACTCTGCTGGGGTGGGGCACTTCTCAGCCAGCCTGGGGGCTCCGAGTGGGTCAGTGGGAGAATGATCTAGTGTATTTTACCTGTAACAGAACTCTGGTTCACTCCACAGGTGCCCCAAGGCCATGGAGGGCTGCCAGGGGCATTGTGTTTGTGCCTAGGTCCAAAGTGGGTATGTTGGAGTTTTCAAAGTACATGATGCCCTAACCAACTGTCTTTGTGGCTAGACATCATGGGAACTTTCCTGCCATCAGAAGAAGAAACACTCTCTTCCCATACCTCATGCTGAACCTACATCATCATGAAATGACTGTCAAATGAACAAGAAGCTTGCTAGAAAAGAGTTGGTGTTTGTGTGTGAGCAAGCATTGTGATCATTATGTTATCAATGTAAATAACTGCACTGCATGTTTTGTAAGTATTGACATACTTGTATTTTTCCTGGAGCTATATGTATATATAAATATATATATATATGTAAATATATATTTAATTCTGAAATCTGATCTCTTTACAACTTGAGATATACTGAGAGTTATTCGCTGCATTAAAATTTCAAATTCAACAAAACCGCACTCACTTAGAAAGCGTTCATCTATGCCTTCGTAATCCTCCAGAGAAGAATGAAAATATCAAGCAAGTCAAGCTTCTCCTGCAAGGAACATCTCCTACTCTAGTTCAAAGGCTTTCTGTGAAAGTAGAAAATAAACATGACAAAATCGAAATTCATGCAGGTGAATCTGCATCAGATACTCGGTCCACACATGATGAAATCAGAAGGGTAAAAGGCATGCTGGCAATGCTGTCTTTGAGACAAAGCTATAGCTTGCTGTCGATAAAAAGATTGCAATTTCTGCCGAAGGAAAAGCTTTTCAAAAACGCCTTCTCAGGGCAGCCCGGGTTGGCTCAGTGGTTTAGGGCCACCTTCAGCCCAGGGCCTGATCCTGTGATCGAGTGATCGAGTCCCAGGTCGGGTTCCCTGCATGGAGCCTGCTTCTCCCTCTGCCTGTGTCTCTGCCTCTCTCTCTCTCTCTCATGAATAAATAAATAAAATCTTAAACACACACACACACCTCAGAGTTGTCAATGAGAGATAACATTATGTGAATGTGTTAAGTCAAAGGGAAATAACACTAGTATTTTAATGTTATGTAAAATTAGTATCACATTACTAATATTGGCATTTTACTTTGGTACTGCAATCACCAAATAAAACAATAAACTCATAATTACACACACCCCTATACACTTAAACAATCATAGAGTGACCATGCAGAGCTTAGAGTTTCTGTATTTTTCTACCTTATGTGTTGGTTTTAACCATTCGATTAAGTCAGATGGTGGGGAAAAAAAGTTCTTACAGCTTATCAAAATTAGGGCTCTCTCTCCAATCTGAGTAAAACTATAAATTTGTTTCTCTTGTGTCCCAATGACATAGAAATTCCCAGATACTGGGAGGTAAAAGTTGGACGAAAGAGTTGCACTGTTTGTCTCTTAATAAGTGTGGTGCACCCATTGTGGGGATGTGATGGATTTCCTCCCAACCTCTGGGACTGCGGTTCTTCCATCACCGCTTCAGCGCGGTTGAGCTGGATCAGCTCACTCTGTGGCTCCTTGGGTGCTGACCTCTGAGAGGGTTTCCCCTCCCACAGCCGGCTCTGCAGCAGGACTCTCCTGCTCTCCTGGGAGGTCTGGGGGGGGAGGGGCGTGAATATCTAATGAGAACCTCTCAACGCATTCAGATTAGATTTCTCTTTATTCTTCAACAATAGCATCAAAGGCAGAAAGTATAGCTTCTAAACCAAGAGAGATTTTTATAGGGCATTTGCAGGTCTTAAAAGTTTTTTCCTCTGGTTTCCAGTTCTCAGCCTGACCTGTGGAGAGGGAACTTGCTCAAAAGTCAGTTAGCAAGCGATTCAGGTAGGTTCAAGCCCAGGTCTAGCTGCCCCAGAGCTCATGTCCTGCCAACTCCATCGGTGGTCCCTGGAGTGCAGAACCATCTAGAGAGCTGGGCCCCAGTGTCAGGCCCACACATTTTGTTTCTAATAAGATTCCAGGTGAGGCCGGTGCTGCTGGTCCTCAGAGCACACTAGGAGACCCTGTGCCCCACATCAGTGGTCCCCAACCTGTGGCAGAGCTTGTTATGAGAGCCTCAAGCCCTGCCACCTCCCAGGTGATTCTGATGTGGGTGACCCACAGTGACATTTGGAGGAAATCACACTTTGCTAGTGGTAGGTACCAGGAAAGACATCGTAATTCCAAACAGCATGGGCAAAATAGAGTGCTAAATACAGGTTTTAAAATAATTAGAAGTTATTCTATATGTTGGCAAATTGAACACCAATAAAAAATAAATCAAAAAAAAAATCCTAGAGGAGAACACAGGCAACACCCTTTTTGAAATTGGCCACAGTAACTTCTTGCAAGATACATCCACAAAGGCAAAAGAAACAAACGCAAAAATGAACTATTGGGACTTCATCAAGATAAGAAGCTTTTGCACAGCAAAGGATACAGTCAACAAAACTAAAAGACAACCTACAGAATGGGAGAAGATATTTGCAAATGACGTATCAGATAATGGACTAGTATCCAAGATCTATAAAGAACTTATTAAACTCAACAGCAAAGAAACAAACAATCCAATCATGAAATGGGCAAAAGACATGAAGAGAAATCTCACAGAGGAAGACACAGACATGGCCAACAAGCACATGAGAAAATGCTCTGCATCACTTGCCATCAGGGAAATACAAATCAAAACCACAATGAGATACCACCTCACACCAGTGAGAATGGGGAAAATTAACAAGGCAGGAAACCACAAATGTTGGAGAGGATGCGGAGAAAAGGGAACCCTGTTACACTGTTGGTGGGAATGTGAACTGGTGCAGACACTCTGGAAAACTGTGTGAAGGTTCCTCAAAGGGTTAAAAATAGACCTGCCCTATGACCCAGCAATTGCACTGCTGGGGATTTACCCCAAAGATTCAGATGCAATGAAACGCCGGGACACCTGCACCCCGATGTTTCTAGCAACAATGTCCACAATAGCCAAACTGTGGAAGGAGCCTCGGTGTCCATCGAAAGATGAATGGATAAAGAAGATGTGGTTTATGTATACAATGGAATATTACTCAGCCATTAGAAACGACAAATACCCACCATTTGCTTCAACGTGGATGGAACTGGAGCGTATTATGCTGAGTGAAGTAAGTCAATCGGAGAAGGACAGTGTATGTTCTCATTCATTTGGGGAATATAAAAAAAAGTGAAAGAGAATAAAGGGAAAAGGAGAGGAAATGAGTGGGAAGTATCAGTGAGGATGACAGCTCATGAGAGACTACTAACTCTGGGAAACGAACTGGGGGTGGTAGAAAGGGAGGTGGGCAGGGGGTGGGGTGACTGGGTGACGGGCACTGAGGGGGGCACTTGATGGGATGAGCACTGGTGTTATTCTGTATGTTGGCAAATTGAGCACTAATAAAAAATAACTTCAAAAAAATAATAAATAAAAAATAAAATAATTAAAAGTGAAAGGCACAGAACAAATCTTTTTTGAATGGGCCGTGCTGGGAACCAAAGACAACTTTCATGCAAAGGAGATGTCTGAACCAGAGCTAGCTACATAATTTGCAGGGTCCAATGCACAATGAAAATCTGGGATCCTTTTTACCACAATTAGAAAAAGCGTGGCATTAATGCTACTAAAATATAAAGCTTTTCCCTTTCTCAGTCTCTCAACTTGTCATGGTGTTTTTTATTTGCTATTTAATGACTTTCTAAGTAAATAATTTAAAAATTAAATTTTTTGTATGGATTTTACCATTCATCTTTATGTTGTGCAATGGCCTGTTTTAAATGCAAATTTAAGAGCATCTAATTAACATACAGAATGACCAACATAACACAATTCACATTTTGGAGCTCATACATGCATATGTTTTTCATTCTTACCAGAACAGTGGAAACACTGCACAAAATTAACTGAACTCTTAATATCACTTCCTTTTTGTAAAGATTTATTGATTTCTTGATTTGGAGAAAGAAAGAGTGAGAGAGATTGCAGGGGGAGAGGAGAGAGAGGCAGAGAATCTCAAGCAGACTCCCCACTGAGAATAGAGCCTGACATGGGGCTGGATCTCAGGATCCTGAGATCATGACCTGAGCCTAAATCAAGAGTTAGATACTTAACTGACTGAGCCCCTCAGGTGCCCCTAATTTCACTTCTTTTTTTAAAAAATATTTTATTTATTTATTTGAGAGAGAGACAGAGATAGTGGCAGAGATAGCAAAAGAGAGCACAAGCAGGGAGGAGAGGGAGAAGCACACTCCTCGCTGAGCAGGGAGCCTGATGTGGGGCTCGATCCCAGGACCCTAAGACCACGACCTGAGCCAAAGGCGGCTGCCCAACGGCCACCCAAGTGCCCCCCTAATTTCACTTCTTGATATGTGCTCATTCTACCTTAGCTTTTCAATGAGGAAAGAAGGAGGAACTAAAGGAAAAAGAACTATGTGTTGCTCTAGCTTTCCTTTTCCTGTTATATATCATTTTCAGCTCACCTGGTTGGCCAATACAATACTGGTTGGCATCCTGGCACAGTGTCTTGAGCGGAAGTGACATGAATAGGGAAGGGTATGATAGGATTCCTTTGCTGTTCCTATTTTTTGGGCCACCACTGCCTTCTTTTTGTGTTGAAATAAGTTCGGGTTTGAGCAGAGTATGTGGCTTCTCCAAGCTCTCAGTGTCCTCACCTTGTCGTAGATGTAATGCTCTTGCCTTGTACTCACCTGGAACCATCTTGGTCATGAGCCCATGAGAACTCTGTGCTCATGAACCATCTTGAACACAGTGAGCAAATGGGGCAGCAGGGGAGAGAGGCATGCCTATTGCATGCTTCATATGCATACTCTGCTCTACCATCAGGGTTCACGTACAAAACGCAAGTTCAAAGACAGAGGTGTTAAGTCTTCAAGGCAGTAACAGCAGATGACCACAAAGCTGGCTTTAATGTGGGTATTTGAATGAGGAATCTAAAATGGGAGATTATAAGGGAATTCCAGGCTGAGAGAATTGGGTGGGATGGACAGAGGGAAATACACATAGGGTACTATGAAAATGTAGGGGAAATCATGTTCTATCTCAAGAGAGACTTCCTTCCCATTGGGCCTATGTCACTGCAGAAGGGACAGGGCTCTAGCTGGCTGGAAATAGTTTATTCTCTTGAGAAAGGTGTTCAAAGATAAAGTAAAGCATTTTTGTGGGGGTTTTTTTCCTTTCTAATTAAAAAAAAAAGAGCTTAAATCTGTCCATAAGAATAAAAATAAAGCTGAGATTTTATTATTATATTATTTTTTTCTTGAAAGCAAGAAACCTTCTCATGAAAGTTATATATGTTATTGATCAGTGTAATAAAAGTATCAGAAGATAATTTTCAGCTTTTGATTGCCTAGAGGACAGTTTAGTTTCTCTAATGAAATTATAAAGAAATATTTCCACTTGTTTGTTAGTTTTTTATATGAAACCATGTTTATTAAATCATATTGTTATTACTTTCTCTCTCCCCTTGGTTATTACTGTGGAGTACTGAGGCACAATGCCCAGCATGTTGGAATTTGTTTAGTAACAAAGCTAATATTTTATGAAAGAATAATATATCTTTGCTTTTCAATGTACTATCGTGTGAACTAAAATTAGACCTCATATCTAATTGTGTTATCCAAATTAGCAGAAGATTCTTATCAAAGCACCATTATTGGACTTTATATAAAATGCATTCAATTTTTGTCTTGAGATTAGACATTATATGTTGCAGATTAAAACAATATAGTAAGATTAAATAATATAGTAAGAGTTAAGTATTTAATTTTTCAATATAAATTTAAAATATTTTATCAACTACTGTGCATTTTGTCTTTTAATGTACATAGTTCACATGTCAAGATTCAAAACCAAATTCTAATATTTGAGATGAAAGTATATTTTATAAACTCAAAACTCTGAATGTTAAAATTAAATTATATAAATAATATATTAGTACTTTCTATTGTAAAAAATGCAACCAGTAAATATAAATAGCAATCCTCCCTGACGCCCCTCCAGAGGTAACAATTATTTTTAGGGTGATAGGTATAATTTAAATTTTTTTTTGTTTATATCATAATGAACATATGAAAATTTGTTGGTTTTTTAATATGAGTAGTGTCATTTTGTGCTTAATGTCCTGAAGCTTGCTTTAATTTTATTTCTTAATTTTTTAAAAAAGATTTATTTATTTATTTTAGAGAGAGAGAGCATGAGTGGGGCAGGGAGGGGAGCAGAGGAAGAGGGAAGAGGGATAGAAATCCTCCAGCAGATTCCTTGCTAAGCACAGAGCCTGTTGCAGGGCTCAGTCCCAGGACCCTGAGATCATGACCTGATCCCAAATCAAGAGTTGGCCACTCAACAGACTAAGCCACCCAGACGACCATGCTGCTTTAAACTATCAAGGTCAGAGAGTTCCAGGCTGGTACTTATGTATAGACCTAACATTCTTTTTGACAGCTGCAAGTATTTCTTAGATGTTTGGTTGTTCTTTTATTCCCCTCCTACTGATATTTTGGTTGTTTCCAATTTTTCACTTTATATACAATGTTATAATGAATAGCTTTGCCCCTGCTTCCTTGTTTCCTTGGAAATGTGTTTTTAGGGATACAAAGAGGGAAAAAAGTGGAACCGGTAGGTCATAAGAGATAAATTTAAATTTTTCATTGGTCCTGTCAAATTGTTCTCCAAAAAGACTTTGCCACTTAAACCCATAAATTCCCAGTTTCCATTGCCAAAACTTGTTATTTTGAATCTTTTAAAATATTTGGGGGACACCTGGGTGGCTCAGTGGTTGAGCGACTGCCTTTAGCTCAGGTCGTGATCCTGGAGTCCTGGGATCGAGTCCTGTGTCAGGCTCCTCACGGGGAGCCTGCTTCTCCCTCCACCTATGTCTCTGCCAACCTCTGTGTGTATCTCATGAATAAACAAATAAAACCTTAACAAAATAAAATATTTGGAAATTTAGTATGTGAAAACTAGTATGACTTCTCTTAGGACTGCAAGGACAGTCTAGTATTCAAAAATATAATAATATAATAATTCAAAACATCTTGAATTAATACATTAATTAATAAAAATATAATAATTCAAAAATATAATAATAAAATTAAGCATATCAACAGAGGAGAAAATCATACAATACATGCTTCAAATGCATCTGATGAAATATAGTTCCCTCTCTGTGATGGTCAGTTTTGTCTGTCACCTAGGTTATGGTATCCAAATATTTGGCCAAACATTATACTGAATGTTTCTGTGAAGGTATTAGGCTTCAAGGGAAAAAGATGGACCTCATAAGAGGAAGAGGGAATTGTGCCCACAGGCTACCTTTGGACTCTAATCTTTCTGTGTCTCCAGCCTGCCAGCTTGGCCTTGAAATCTCTTTTTTTCTAAAATTCTTTTTCTTTCTGTCCATGCAGACACACACACATGCACACATCTAGACAAACACATGTAGAGACACACAAATACACTATATATACAGACACAGAGACAAAAACAAAGCATCTACCCAGACAGGCCACACACACAAGTGCATGCACACATACGTACACACACACCTTGACGGTACATGAACAACTGTCTATAGAATGAGAAGGGCATTAGATTGAGCAGAATAGCTGGGTTTTATTTCTGGTTTTGCCACTTACCAGCCTCATGACCTTTGAAAATTATCATTGAGCTACAGTTTCCTGCTTTATAATTAGAGTAATAAAAAATAATAGCACCCTGCACTGGCTGATAGTTCTTAAACAATTGCTTATTGATGCATTACTACAGAGCACACAGTAAGTTTTAAGTGCTTCTTTTTAAGAAATTGATGTCTACACAAGCACACTTCATTCATACTGGCCCTTTATTCTTCCTTATTAAAATTTTATATTCACTGAAAACTGTGTGTGTGGATGTGTGTGTTTAATGAGAACATCTGCTATGAGACCAGTCTTTGTCTAATTTTGAGTTGGTAGGAACAAACATTAGTGTCCTCAGTTGTGGTTTTGCATGTGTGTAGTTTTTTTTTCCTAAGCAAAAATACACCACTGTTAATTTGAAGGGTAAAATATAAACCATAGGTATCTCAGTTCAAGGCAACATCCAGACTCTGACTTGAGGGTACCTTAGTATAATGCCCCAGAACTCCAGAAGTAGGGCCCAATAACTCCACAGCTCACAAGGAAACAGCTGATAGATTTGATCACATAAAAAATCATGACTTCTAAAGCGATAAAAGACACCATAAACTAAGTTAAAAAGACAAGTGATAAACAGGGATATTTGCAACGCGTATAACAAAAGATGTATATTCAGCATCTTTAAAGAGCTCCTATGATTTGAAAAAGACAAATACCCCAATATATGGGCTTGAGAGATGAATAAGCAACTTACAGAAGAAAAGCAAAAGTCCAATAAACACATGAAAAGATATTCAACATTACTAGTATTTAGAGAAATGCAAATTAAAACTATAATGAGCTGTCTTTTTCTATCCCCATCACATTTGCAGAAATTTAAAAGCTTGACAATATATAGCAGCGATGTGGATCGTGAAACTTGGCACTCTTGTACACTGTCAGTGGGTGGGTAAAGGCTGGCAAATCTGTTGTTTTTTTAAATGTGTATATACTCTTTGACCCCACAATTCTGCAGAAATACTCACCTATATGTGCAAATATTTTTGTAACAGGTATTAATTGCACCATAGTTTGCATACAGCAATATAATTGGAAAATTTATGTCAACAAAGGAGAGTCTACATAAATTTTGAATCACTCACAAAATGGAGTATTATGCTGACTGTAAAAAGAGTGAAATGGCCATGGAAAGGCTTTCCAAGCACATTGTTGGTTAAGAAAGAAGTTATTGTACCCATTTATAAATGATACATAGCATATGTATATATAATGGTGTAAAAATGCACAGAACAAAATTAGAAGAACACACTTGACACTATTAGAATGAACAACATGGCATAGCAATAGTTGACAATTTTCAGCCTACAAATGGCACAATGATAAAGTTTAAACTAGTATTAATAATGGTTATATCTGAGGGATGGAGTGGGCTATGCAAGGTCTATTTAAAAGAGGAAATACTAATATTTAAATCTTTACAGCAAGGATGGATTTATATATCATGAATTATCATTTTTAATTTTTTAAAATGAGAGATTTAGCATATTCATTATCATTAATAAGCATGTGTCTTGTGGTGTGTATCTGTAGGATTAATAAGTATGTGCTTGGTGTGGTATGGAATGTGTGTGTGTGTGTGTGTGTGTGTGTGATTCAGAAATAATTCTATTGTCATTCTTTCAACATTTACAATGTGTCAGGACTGTCTTAAGAATTTCACATATATTAGTTATGTCACTTAATCTTCACAATAATCTTAGAAGGTGTTAGACCCACTTTCTAGGTGAGAGAACAGCCAGATGCCAATAACCCTGTCAAGGCCCCATCCTGGAGGGGAGGGATGAACATGCCCAAGCTCATAGGACTAGTATGCAGTGGACCTGGGAATTCAACTTGAGCAGTCGAAGTCTAGAGCAATGATTATAATCACTGTATGCAGAAGTTTAGGTCGTGCACCTCTTCCCTATGCTAGTTTGAAACAACAGCTTCAATGCAGCAACCATGTAGACCTGCCAATGGCTGTTATGCCACTGAAGTGATAAATCATTCTAGGCTTCCCACCAATCAAGACCCTTTTTACAGTTTTCTTCCTTGGATCCCATGTTTTAAAAGATTTTTCCTTCAATCTGGGTGTGACAAGTGATAAATCAATTCCATTTATCTTATTATTTATCCTTGTTTTCATCAGCATCCTGGCAGGAAATAGACAACACGCTGGAGTATCTAAAGATGTTTTTAAATAAAAGGACAGTTTACAAAAGTAGGTTTAAGGAAATGGTGTCCAACTTAGTGATGACTGCCTTCCAGAGGACACATGGCAATATCTGGAGATATTTTTGGTTCTCATAACTAAGGTAGCTGCTACTGGTATCTTGTGGGTAGAGGCTAGGGATGTGGCTAAACATTCTAGCTACAATGCCCAGGACAGTCCCCCCACAGGAAGGAATTATCTGGCCCCAAATATCAACAGTGTTGAGGTTGAAAATCCTCGTTTAAGGTAAGAGATAAGAGATAGTGAGGTGCTTAGAACCTAGCAATCAGGAAACTATGAACACTCCTGGGCCTGAAGAGGAGGATAAGACACTGGTGCAGGAGCCATATTGAGGTCTGAAGCCATGGAACATGATGCTGCCTAACAGATGCTTTGGTCAAAAAGGGAAGCAGCCATTTCCAGAACAACACAAAGAAGGTGAAGGTGAATGACACAACATAAATACGTTGTTTTTCTCCTTCAACCTCTGCTCCTCTGCTGGTACTTTTCACTGGCCAAAAAAATTAGAAGCCAGAGAGCAAGCAGTCTGCTGCCTCTCTGAGCAAGAGCAGAAGAGAGGAGGGAGGGGAATGGAACTCAGAGATCAGGAAATTGGAGAAAAGAGAAAAGCCACCATGAGGCAATTAATGTTCCCAGTTTTCAATAAGGATCCATAATTATCAAGCATTATGGACTGAGTATTTTGTGTCACCTCAAAATATATATGTTGAGGTGACTCAGTGGTTGAGCACCTGCCTTTGTCTCAGGTCATGATCCCAGGGTCCTGAGATCACATCCCACATCGAGCTCCCTACAGGGAGCCTGCTTCTCCCTCTGTCTATGTCTCTGCCTCTGTGTGTGTGTATGTCTCTCTATCTCTGTCTCTTTCTCTCTGTGTCCCCCTTAGAGACAGAAACCCTAATTTCCAAAGTTTTGGTATTAGCAGGTGGGACCTTTGGGAGATGACTGGATTTAGATGAGACCAAGAGGTTGGAAATCCCATAATGGGATTAGTGTCTTAAGAAGAGGGAGAGACTATTGATTTATCTCTCTCTTCTCTCTCTATATATATATCCCCCATGTGAGAAAGTAGCAAGAAGTCACCATGCAAACCAGGGAAAGAGCTCTCACCAGGAGCTGAATCTGCTGCCACCTTGATCTTGAAATTCTCAGCCTCCAGAACCATGAGAAATAAAATTCTATTGTTTAAGCCACCCAGCCTATGATATTTTCTCATAGCAGCTGGAATAGAGTAAGACACTAAGGAGGTGGTAAAATCAGTTAAATCCTGGCCAGGCTATGAGGCTAATAAGCAACGAGTCAATAAGCAAACCAACTCTGGGCCACAGCCACCGCCCTGCCCTCCATTTGGGATGCCGTGCACGTTTGACCCAACCTGGAAGTATGCTGCTCAAACACTGTCACTCTCTAATTCTGGCTCAAATAGTTGTGTCAAGGCCACCGATCATTTATGTTTCATAAAGCCAGTCATCAAGAGCCAATCAGAGCTTCTGATGTGGACATTAAGTGGCTATAATTCTGATCAAAAGCAAAAGGAACTTGTGCATCAGAGAGCCACCAATTACTCATGGCTCCTTTAGCACTTAAAAATTTTCAAAAATAACTCATCACCACTTTCATGAATAGGCTGCGAGCTTTTGAAACAGCATGAGCATCTACTCATCTAGAAGTTTCAGAACTTTCTGTCAGGTGCCATGTCCAACTAGAAATGCATCCTTAGTTGTTGGGGGCAAGACTGTCTTTCTCCACACATAATGGGGTGGGATGATTTATAACACCAAACTTGTGTTCTGTGTTCAATATTTAGAATGGTTTTAACTCCTAAGAACCTGAGCCTCCTTATGGCAGGGAATAGATCTGACAAATAGATCTCCTTAGAGGCTTAGTAGCTCAAGTGCTCAAGAGAAATGGAGAATGAGGGAATTCAGGTGATATAAGAACATTTCTTAAAGGAAATGGCCTTTGATTGCATCCCAATTGGTGTGGAGAATTTGTAGGGGACAGGACATGATTTTGCATGATAGAGAAGAGATGCAATAATTCTGGAAGAGCTTCTGTGTGCAAGATGTTTGGCCCAGCATGAATTATTATGAGAGGCAATGCAGCCTAATGGTTAAGAGCACAAGCTCTGGAAACTTCTCAGTCTCAAAGCCTCGACCTACCAGTTACTTACTAGAAGTGGGGCTTAAGCACCTCTATACCTTAGTGATCTCATCCGTCAGAGGGAGTAACAGTAACCTACT
Organism: Nyctereutes procyonoides; assembly: GCF_905146905.1. Taxonomy (NCBI): domain Eukaryota; kingdom Metazoa; phylum Chordata; class Mammalia; order Carnivora; family Canidae; genus Nyctereutes; species Nyctereutes procyonoides. The sequence goes on along the minus strand of NW_026575146.1, from coordinate 57,488,236 downwards.
GCCTGGTTTCACAGTGAAACACATTATGGTGCATGAGCACTTGGGTAGTACTTACTCTGTGTTGGTTATTCTCACTACTCATAATGGCCCTGTGTTGGCTAAGTTGGGAGGAGGCACAGCCTCTTAGCCAATACCTACTTACAGCTGAGGGTCCCTGATAGAGAATAACCATCTTCATTCAGTTCCTATAGTTGAAAAGAGAGAAAGCTAGACCTCTCACTGGATCCCTCCTGTTTCTGAATTCTGCACATTTTCCTTTCTGACTGAACGCACAGCCTCTTGCTCCTTTGTGCTGCAACAAATATGTGTTGCGCTGGATACCTTAGAGGAGCCAACACAGGTTCATTCTATTTTTTTTCCACCCTCTGGCTGAAACAAGCAATTTTATTGCAGAAAATTGTATTGCTGTTACCCACTCTAATGTTGATATGAGATATCTCAATCATTCCAGAGCAAGGAGGCTTGGAGATGGCCGAGGCTCTATTCCTTTCTTCTCTTACAATGATTTTTCCACCTTAGAGTTGCTTCCATTTCACAAATTTGCCAAATAATAGTAATAACAAGAACAACTCCCACCACTTATTAAACACTCTGTGTGCTAAACACCCTGTGTGCTGAGCACTTTACCTGCATTCTCTCATTAATCATAGTGACATGTTATTATCCCACGTTTACAGCTGTCAGAGTAGGGACTGAAAGGCTATGCCCCTTGCCCAAGATCACACAGCCGTCAGCTCAGTAGCTGGAATGTGACCCGAGGTCTGTGTGTGTTTCCATGCTCTTTTTCTTTCCCAATTCATGATGTGCTTCTTAGAATGTTCCATAAGCAGATTAAGAATGATTGTTGAAGTCATCAGCCAGAAAGACCTCAAACTTCATTTCATAGTATGAGATTATTTCACACTGTAAAATCTTCTCTTCTTATATGCCAGAGTTTATGTGGAGATGGTTGACTTGTTTCTCTGGTTACAGAGGAAGGGCTCAGATTCAAAATGACTCACTTTTTCTCATAAAATATTTTTGTCTTTATCCTACACTGGGAAACTGAGGCACGCTGTTTAAAACAATCAAAATGCTTGTTTTGAATAGTGATGAGATGTGTTCAAATATAGACAGACATATGATCATTTGTGTCCATGATCAAAAGCTTTTTGTTAGCATTAGTGTGGTGTCATATGATCTCTTGATTGTAATACAGATAAAAACATATGAAAAGAAATTTAATATATAGCATCATCTTGTCAGACTGGAAAGCAACCTGATTGGTTTAAAATGCTTTCTTTAAGAAAAACAGTAAGTATATTCTCTTTCAGTAAAGATGGACTAGGATATACTGTGGGAAGAAAAAGAGCCCAGGGGCTTAAATAGCAAAGGTTTATTTCTTTCTCGTGTTATATGTCCATCCCAGCTGTGGGTCATCCTGACTCCAGGACCCAAGTGACAGAGCAGCCATAATCTGGAAGGTCCCTTGGATTTCCAGACAAAGGGAAAGAAAACCCCAGACATTTTACAGCAGGAGTCGAGTGCTCTGGCCTAGGAGGGCATGCTTCTACTTATAGCTCCTTAGCCAGAATGTTCCCATGACCTTCCCCCATCACAGGGAAGAAAGGGAGTGACAGATATGAAGTGCTGGGAAAAGTCCGTGACCAGCACCAATGACCACCATAGTTACCTAAGTGCAGAGACCCTGAATTCATCACTGCATGACTGGGCTGGTGTTTGGATACACAAATCCTAAACTGAACCAACAAAGCACGTGTTTCAAAGTGAAACAATCAAACACTGTAGATGTTGATTGGAAAATGATTGGGATATAAAAGAAGGGATGAGAGATCTTCATGTCTGCATAGCCTACAGTGCATTATTTTTAAAAAGAATCAAAGCTGATTATAAGTATGATTTCTGAAATACCAAAACATATTTTTAAATATCATGTTCCTTGGTGATACACACAAACACCTATATAACTTCTTTATTAACTGCAATTTACAGGGGGAACTGAGGCAATTATCCAGATACTTTATTTATTTATTTATTTTTTATTCAGATACTTTAAAACCAAAGGCATCCTGTGTCCATTATATGCACATTTGAGATGAACAGGATGTTTTGTTTGTGTTTTATTTTTTAAGACATTTTTTAAGAGCAGTTGCAGGTTGACAACAAAACTAAGAGGGAGATACAGAGATTCCCTGTGTACCCCTGCCCGCGTCTACACCCAGCCTTCCCCATTATGAGCATCACCTACCAGAATGGTGTGTTCTTTACCCATGGTGAATCCACATGGACACATCATCATCACCCAAATTCCAGAGTGTACATACCAGTTCACTCTTGGTGTTGTACATCCTATGGGTTTGAGCAGATGTGTATAGAGGTACATCCAGCATCATAATATCATATAGACTATTTTCACTGCTCTCAAAATGCTCTGTATCCTGCTTATTCTCTGCCCATTCCCCTGAAAGCCTGATTTTGCTATTATCTCCAAAGTGTTACCTTTTCCACAAAGTCATAGAGTTGGAATCCTACAGTAAGAAGCATTTCCAGATTGGCTTCTTTGTCTTAGTAATATGCATTTAAGGATCCTCCATGTCTTTTCATGGCTTGCTAGCTCATCTGTTTCTGGCACTGATTCATACCCCATTGTCTGGATGGACCACTGTTTATGGATCTATTCACCTACTGAAGGACGTCTTGGTTGCTTCCAAATTTTGACAATTATGTATAAAGCTGCTATAAACACTCATATGCAAGCTTTTGTGTGGACCAAAGTTCTCATCTCCCTTTGGGTAAATACCAAAGAATATGATTGCTGGGTCATAGGGTAAGAGTATGTCTAGTGTAGTGAAAAAATGCCAAACTGTCTTCCAGAGTGGCTCTTCCACCATGAATGAATGAGAGCACCTGATGCTCCACATCTTCACCTGCATTTAGTGTTGGCAGTGTTCTGGAATTTGGCCATTCCACTAGGTGGTGTGCAGTGGCCTCTTGCTGTAATTTGCATTTCCTTGATGACCTATGATATGGAGCCACAAACAGTTTTTAGACCCATAATAACTCAGAGAGTTGCCTAAAATTCCTCAAAGTCCATCTGTGATGGCAAACACAGCAGATTAGTGATTTCTTGATGTGACTTGCAGAAGTTAAATGAAATCTAGAATCTTAATAAATCAATGACTTATGAAACAATAGCCTATTCTTGGGACCAGGTCTCCTACAAAATTAAGAAATTTGGGCAAAATCTTCCAACACCACCAAAGGCCAATTTCCAATTTTAAGGTTTCTGAACATTAAAATAAAATGAAGAAATGTCAAAGGAAGGTAACAAAATGGCAGTAAATATTGCCATTTAAAAAATGCTGGGGCACCTGGGTGACTCAGTTGGTTAAGTGGCCAACTCCTGACTTCAGCTCTGGTCATGATCTCAGGGTCCTGGGATTGAACCCTGCATTGGGCTCCACACTCAGTGGGGAGTCTACCTAAGGATTCACCTTTTCTCCCTCTGTCCTTGCCATCTTTGCTCTGTCTCTTGCTATCTGTCGCGCCCAAGATTGCGAATCCGAGAAACCACCAAGGAGCCGACACCGATGCAAGCGCACGAGGGTTTATTAGCAAGCTCAAGCTTGGGTCCAAGTATACCCGACACAGCGGAGCAGGGACTTGGACCTCAAAATGGGTTATGGCTGGCTTTTTTATAGGCTGGTCTAGGGGATTTTCAGAAGGAGTGGAAGAATTTCTCCAAGTTCTGTTTACATTCTGATGTGGGGCTTTCAAGGGCATTGAGCTCTGTTCTCATTCTAATATGAGACTTTCTACCATTGGCGTGGGCTCTGTTGTCTTTCTGATATGGGATTCTCTGCTGAGGGCAATTCTGAGCTCTGTTGTCTTTCTGATATGGGATTATCTGCTGAGGACATTGAGGACATTCTGCAGTTTTTCCCATAAAGTTCAGCTCTTATTCATAAGGGCCTAAGATGGCTGTACTTGTGCTAATGCTAAACTTTAGGTGGGATGGCCTTAATTTTTCTCGGCCTCCACAATCTAAGATCAATAAATCTTTTAAAAAAATTAATTGATACAATACGCATATCTGTGCTATATTTTTATAATTACAGGATTTCTATGTGTTGTTAATTCCTAGGGCACCACAGACAGCATGGTCAGAATATGACCCATTAGAGTGGTGGAATGGTCATCCTCCAAGCCTGCTAGTTCCTGCAGTGGCTTCATGTCCAATCTCACCCAGAGACCTCAACCACCTCAGCTTGAGGCCTGTGAAGACCCTCTTGCACACCCGGCCCATGAAAGACCTTGAGTGTAATAAGCTATTCAGTGATCATTAGTGACACTAGGATTGACCTGGATTCACACTCAGATCTGAAAGCCCAGCATCCCTTGTCTCCTGGAAGGAGACTTCCCACCCTACACTCCTTCTGCCCAGGCCCCATTTAGTTGCTGAAATCAGCTCTGTGGGGAGACCAAAGGTGCAAGTGCAAGAATGCCATTCTCCTCTGTGGCTACTGCCTCTGAGGCTGATAGTCACATATACTCTCCATCGTCAGGAAAGGAAGCAGATATCATTTAGGGGACACACAAGTTTTTGAAAGTACATGGATGGAAGGCTGCCTCTTCAGACCCTAGGCAAGAGTGGAGGGTTAGGCTGAGAGGGTGCCTGTGAGCTAGCCCCAGGACCCTTGCACTGCCCAGGAAGCTGTTCGGTAGCATGTCCGTCCCAAGCCCCAGGCTTTCAACCTACCTTTGTCACCTAGAAGGGCCTTTACTATAGCATAACCTTCCTCATCCTGACCTGCACAGAAATGATTTATTTCTTAAAGCAAAGAGCTGCTTATTCACCTAAAAATCCCTCACCTGGGTGTGTAGGTATGTGATTAAAGAATTTAGCTTAAGGCACAAGGCACGAGGGTTCACATCACAACAGGAAACTTACTGCTGCTGAATCTCTTGCAAATTACTTAAGTATTATCGTTAAGTACTATTTCTTCAGTTCTAAAAGGATGATTTCATAAAGGACCCACCCCACAGAATTGCCTCGAGAATCAAGTGAGAACATCTCTGTGAAAAACATCCTGGGAATTATGAAACTACTACTGCCCCATCCAGCCTCCTCCAGAATCAGTGAAGAGGGCCAAGGCCATTCAGCCACAGCCCAGGTGGTCTCTAAAGCCTGGACACCTATCCCTTCCAACCTAAGTGGACAAATGAACCGTTCAGAAAGCCCCTTCCAGGCCAACCGTGCCCTCAAGTGCAAGGCCCTCAAATCATCCACCTCTGAGCCTCCCACCCTGTCTCTGGCTCCCAGGTGACACACAGTGTTCAGTGGATTGACAAGCTTTGGCGGAGTCTTGGAGGGAAGCCACCACTCTACCTCTGTGCTCAGAAGAGCGTCATCCCATGAGGAAGGCTGCTTAGGAGCAAGTCTGGTTCCTGGTGTTAACATGAGTCAGAAACGTGAGCAAGCCAACGGCAGCCCCAGGATAAGGATGAGGTGAGTGAGGGGCTGACCCTGTGCACCCATGACCTGAGATTGAGGCTCTCTTAAAAGCTGCATCCCAGGTGCCTCACTGCCTTGGCCGAGTGCCCACCCTGGGCTGCCCTGTGCGTGACCAGCTTCACGCCGGGAGCTCCCAGAGGGGTGACACAACTCAAGGCTGGTGGGCGACCTCCCACTTCCCCGGATGTCTGGGCCATGGAATGTTATAGGTATTGAATATTGAATGTATCCTTTTAAAAGACTTTATTCATTTATTCATGAAAGACACAGAGAGAGAAGCAGAGACACAGGCAGAGGGAGAAGCAGGCTCCCTGCGGGGAGCCCGATATGGGACTCGATTCCAGGACCCCGGGATCACGCCCTGAGCCGAAGGCAGATGCTCCACCACTGAGTCACCCATTCAGGTGCTCCTGAATATGGAATATGGATTAGTGCACAATTTTACTCATTTCAGAGAAGTAAGCGGATCACTGATGTGTGAGCAGAGAGGCCCCGTGTGTCCCTGGGTCTGGCGTTGCCTCACTTTTAAAATGAAGTGTTTTATTATTTTTTTATGATTTTATTTTTTTATTTCAGAGAGAGAGAGAGAGAGAGAGAGAGAGAGAGAGAGAGAGAGAATGAGCACAAGTAGGCAGAGAGGCAGACAGAGGGAGAAGGAGAAGCAGGCTCCCTGCTGAGCAGAGAGCCTGATTCAGGACTTGATCCCAAGACCCTGGATCTTGACCTGAGTCAAAGGCAGATGCTTAACTGACTGAGCCACCTGCGCACCTGTTGTTTCCTGTTTTAAAAGTGTATTTTCAGTTTGTCAGAATGTTAACAATTGAAGCTGGGGGATGGGATCATGGGGACTCAGGATACTATTTCTCTTATTTGGCATGTGTGCAAAATTGTACACAAGATATTCAAAAACCAACCTAAGCTTTCTCTAAATAGCCTTCGTTGCTTAGGCCAATTTTCTAAGATGTCAAACACAGTACAGATGACCCCTGACCCACACGTATCCCAAGGCAGTTCCAAATCTCCAAATTCACAAAAATCATGATAGTATAGAATTTTCTCTGACCACCTTCCCTGCCCCCTGACCACCCCATGTCATGAACAATACAATAGGCAAATAAAAATGAAATTTTGTGTGATCTTTTCAGACCCTCAGGGAAAGTGACTTCACATGCAAAGCAGCACTGAGATGCTGGTGATCAGAGGGGAGGCACGCCTCAAAGGAAAAGCACGTTTCCCTACATGAGGGCTTTAAACTTTTGCCTTGCTAAGATGACACCAAGTTATAAGCCAGGGACTTTGAGGCCACCTGTAAATGCATCCACAGTAGGCAGAGAATGCAAAGTTCAGTGCTCTAATTCAAATACACACTGAATGTGCTTTTCTTTATATTTCTGCAACATGATCTGATTTATTTCAAATCCTCTTTTTTGTTAGAAGAGCATAATGTGAATCACAGTCCATGGGGGGATTTCCCCCTTCCCTGGGGCCCTGCATGAGTTGGGGGTGGGGTAGGAGGTGAGGGTCAAGGGTATCATTGGGAAAGTAGCATCATCTCTGGTTTGGCAGCTGCTGAGACGTTCCAGTTTCGTCACTCAGCCCCCCCAGAAGGGCCTCTGGATGCAGCTCTCTCAGCTATAGCTAAACTCCACAGAGGGGCAGGAGGCAATGTGGGGACTCCAGTCCCTATGAGGCTGCATAGGACCCCATGCACCTCAACATACCACAGGGGGCCACCTCTCTGGGGCCTGGCCTTCCCCTAGGGTTCTCCTTAGGGCAGAGGGAGGTGTAAAGTCTCTTTGTTCTCAGATTTCCCCAATGAATGGGGACGTTCTTTCCCCTCCAGGCTCCTGACAGGTGGAACACAATACACACCAACCCGCCTCTGTCCACACCTTGGCTTTCCCTCTATCTTTCTCCAGCCCTCCCCAGGAAATTCCAGGAATTTTTTTTTTAAAGATTTTATTTATTCATGAGAGAGAGAGGCAGAGACACAGGCAAAGGGAGAAGCAGGCTCCCTGTGGGGAGCCCCATGTGAGACTCGATTCCAGGACTCCAGGATCACACTCTGAGCCAAAGGCAGATGCTCAACCACTGAGCCACCCAGGGGCCCCAAATTCCAGCAATCCTGAGCTGCTCTCCAGGTAAGAAGCCTTCCCCCCAGCTCGCCAGCTATTAGTCCAAATCTATTGCTTATGCCTTAAGTCCCCTCAAGGGGAGGCTTTTGAAACTCAAAGCTTTTTTTTTTTCCCTCTCTTCTGTTTTTCCGATCACACCAATTCTCCAAGGGCAATGAACACCTCAAAGTTTGGACTTGAAACAGTGAGCAATCAAGGGGCAGTGGGTTAGTTGAAAATCACAAGGAAATCAAGACCACTATTAATATTTTAAAATATCACTTTGCCCCTGGAATTCTCTGCTTTTGATTGCAACTCAAAAGTTCACCTTCAAAGCTCTTCATCCCCTCGCTACTCCTAGGGGGCAATCCGAAAATGGGTCTCCCGGTGTTCCCCTCCCCTGCTAACTGCCCGCTAGGGCCCAGGAAGCCCCGAGGCCACCGCGGAAGGGGCCCGGGCCACCTGCTGCTGCTGCCCGAACCCACAGCACCGCTGCCAAGGCGGAGGCTTCCTGCCTTCCGGATGTCCCCAGGGATTCTAGAGAAACGGTTCTTTCAGCTCGAGCTGAAAGAGCCCACGGGCCTGGGGCAGGGGGTGATCTGAGTGACAGACGTGCCCCTGTCCCCCAAAGCCATTCGACTGCTTATGCTCAGAGTATGTGGCTTCTACAGTTTCTGGCCCGCAGTGGGATGAGCCTTGTCCAGCAGGCCCCTGGGTCCTGCAGGCAGAGAGGCCTCCGGTGGCTCAGCCCCCCAGACCCCCTGGACATGCTCAGGGGCAGATTTGATTCCTGGGACAGAGACAGCGCAGATTCTCAAGCTGGGACCTAAGTCCTGCCCCCTGCCTTCTCTCAGACTGATGACCAGTGACTGATCACGCACACGTGAACACACGCATTTGGCATTTCTTCCACTTACAGGTGGTAGAGGCTCATCGGTCGGGATAGGGAACATTATCTCTGTGTGTGGATAGGGGGACAGATCCATGAGGGCCATCCACGCTCCAGACACTAGATCCCTTCTTCCCTTTATTGGGAGGGCAAGCCCTGTGCACCACAGCCCTCCCATGCTCTTCCCAGGTAAACCCGTAGGAAGTAACATTTTTTTAAATCTTTCTTTTGAAAATGCAGAGCCTGAAATGATAGGACAAGGCCGTTCTCCTAGCCCCCCGAGTATGGCCACACCCTCATCCCCAGAAGCTGTGAATAGGCCAGAAGGGCCTTGGCAGCAGGTGTGACTAAAGTAGTCTTGCGTTGGGGAGCTGATCCTAGATCACCGCTCGGGCCCTCTGTCGTTGTTGTGCCCAAGATTGCGAATCCGAGAAACCACCAAGGAGCCGACACCGATGCAAGTACATGAGGGTTTATTTACAAGCTCGAGCCTGGGTCCGGGTATACTCCACACAGCAGAGCAGGGGCTTGGGCCCCGAGACTAAGAAGCACAGCAGTGTTATAGGGGCCAGAGGCCAATGAGATTGTAACACACATAGAAAGTTGCGCAGTCATGTCGGTCCACATGCAGGTGGCCAGTTGAATTACGATTCACCCTACAGTGACCATTTGAACTGGCCTATTATTCTGGTTCGAATTGGCGTGCAGGTTTGGCGGGCAAAAGACGGGGTTTTCATTCTTCGGCAGTTAAAGGTCAGAGGTCCCGCATTCCTAGGTGTGCTGGTTTCTGATAAGGGTGTGCTTAATAGCTAAACTAGGGTGAGGGAGTGCCTTAAACAGTAGGCAGGTCGTGGGGCGGGGGTTACATGAGATGGCGAGGGTAGCACAAAATGGAATTAGTCCTGCTCTGCTTGTCCAGGGGTAGGGGATTTTTGTTAGATTTCCTGGGTCCCACATCGTCACAGGGGCCACTGTGAGAGGATGCAGGACGCATCAGTCAGGAGAAGACAATGTGGAGCTGCAAGCAGAGACTGGCATGATGTGGCCACCAGCCAAGGAATGCTAACAGCCTCCAAAAGCTGGAAGAGGAGGGTGGCCCGGGTGGCTCAGCGGTTTAGCGCCTGCCTTCGGCCCAGGGCGTGATCCTGGAGACCCGGGATCGAGTCTAACGATGGGCTTCCTGCATGGGGCCTGCTTCTCCCTCTGCCTGTGTCTCTGCCTCTCTCTCTGTCTCTGTCTCTCTCTCTCTCTCTCTCTCTCTCTCTCTCTGTCTCTCATGAATAAATAAATAAATAAAAATCTTAAAAAAACAATTTAAAAGCTGGAAGAAGAAAGGAGTGGATCTCCCTTGGAGTCTCTGGAAGGGATGAGCCCGGCTGACACCTCGACTTCAGCTCTGTAAGAGTCATCTCAGATTTTGGGCTTCCAGAACCGGAAGGCTTCCCAGAAACTAAGTTTGTGCTCATTTCGTACAGTGGCTGCAGTAAACACAAGCACCCTCCTCCCCCAGGGCACCACTGAACTCAGACCCTGTCACAAGGGTGAATTAGCAGAAGAATTAGCGGAATAGCAATGTGCACTGGCATCTTGGGATTTTACCATAAAGCTCCGGGGCTGCAGAAGAAACAGGAGACTGAGAGAAGCTGGGAGCTGTGTTTCTTAGGGAGGAGATACTTGGGATCAGCTTGCCTGTTGGATGTTCGTGGAATGGGAAGCGTCCCACCACAGGATAGATAGCACTCTCAACCTAGAATCTGATCTGGAGGACCCCGGATCTCAAACCACAGTTGCACCTGCCGGCCGGATGATTTAGGGCAAGCAAATTTATCTTTATAAAATGGGGGAGCTCATAAGCTAAAAAGACAGTTTAGTGAAAAATTCAGTGGGATAATGTAAGCAAAAGGATTCAACATCCCATGAAGACCTTTATCGAGGAGAAGATATTCTTTCTGACAAAAATACGGCATAGCCTGCGTGAAAGATCCCAGTCATTCGCCCTCCCTGGTTGTCTGGATTTCAGATGAATGGGAGTTTACTGAAATTTGCCTCGGGTTTTCTCTTGAGGAGCTCAGATTTCATTGAAAGCTTTGGACTCCATGTGTAAGGTCCCTTCCAGCTCTGCCTTCTATAATTCTAGATGTCAGCTGAATGATGCTAAGATACTACCAGTAATTCTCTCGTGGAGGATATAGGGACCACAAACCCAGAAAGGAAGCTGGAGGTGCTCCGGTCTGGAGGATGGCATGGGCCAGAGTACAGACTCCCACATGGGAGTGTTTTATCAGTGGGTTCTTGATTCGTGTGTTCATGACTCGCCTAATCACTGAGTGAATACCAGACAGGCCAGGGGCTATGCCCGGCCCTGGGCAGGAAGGAGTAAGAGTGCTTGGGGGTGGAGAGAGGTATAAAAATGGATGAGACCAGCTTCATGACCTCATGAAGACCCCATGACTTCATGGGACCTCATGACTTCATAGTCCAGTGGAGGAGACAAAAACACAACCCACAGCAGCCCACATGTCCCCACACTCACTCTCGTGAGGTCTCAGTCCATATGTACATCTCATTGATTTACAAGGATGAACCTATTTCCAAGACACTCAACCCCTTGCCAAATCCCCCCAAATCTGTAAGGGCCTCCAGGGATTACTTGTATGTGCTCGACAACATTCTGGGCCTGCTGGCACCCGCCACTCCCCACAGGGGTTCCACTGGATGCACACCGCTGTGCCCGTGGCCACCAGAGCCAGAGATGGAGCCCCTCTGTATTTCATCAATGTTAGGTTTTTCCCAAATGAACGGCGGAGAAATAAAAAAAACGGCAGAGCCAGGCAGTAGGTTCGAGAGTGCTTTAATGGGGAGTACTCCCGGGCGAGGTTCCATGACTCAGAGGGGCTTGAGTCAGGCAATTCGTGCCCAGGCAAACCGCATGGGGGGTCTATAAAGAGTTTTTGGCGGGAAGATGGGGGCAGGGTGGCATTCCGATTAGGGCAAGGGTTACAGGTCTTTGTGTGCTAAGTTAGGGTAGGGAGGTAAGGTGGTGTTGGCAGGAAGATGGGGGTAGGGCGGCATTCCAGTTAGGGCAAGGGTTACAGGTCTTTGTGTGCTAAGTTAGGGTAGGGCGGCAAGGCGGCCTTATTGGGAGGCTGCTGGCCTGGGGTCGCCGTTTTGAGGTCCCCAGTCTCGCCAGCCCAACATAGTTACATTTGGAACCAACTCTCATTCCAGGGCTTGTGTGGCCATCTAAACCTCCCTCCACTTTCTGCAAGTTTCCATGGCTTCCATCTTCCTTACCTGCTTTGTTTACCACTCACCCGCCTCCAACATCCTCCTCCACGTTCCTGGTGCAGAGCTCAGCTACTTCTACTGTCTCCAAAGAAATCCATGCACATCGGGCACATTGCATCCTCCTCCCCATCCCTTCCTTCCTTCTGTGCATTCGAGGGACAGTTTGTATGACGGGAAAGGACAGAGTGGGATTCATAGGGGGAGCACTTGCAGAGACAAGTCCTTTCCCCATCCACTGGCCCCAACAGCCCTCTTCCCTCTTGCTCTCCCCCGTCCCTCTCTTAAGCCCCATCCCCACCCCCTGCTTCCACAGGGCAGTTGCACTCCCTCTCAGCTATGTTGGAGGCTTAGTTCCTCCTGCAGGTGTTTATCAAAGTATCTTCCTGACAAAGATCCGTGGACTCAAGAGAAGGCACTGAGTCTGACATGTGGAATCTTTCAGGATAAAATGGAAGAAATCCAGTCCCTAAAGTGTCTTTCATTTCGTTTCCTGAAGCACCCAGCACACACTCTTTCTGGCTCCAGTGTCAGTTTTGGAGACACAGGCGTAAGGCAGCCTGACTTGCCAGCAGGGTGGTATCGAGTGGCCGCTATGTGTGTCGTTAAGGACCGGGCCGGGCTGGGGTGGTGCGCCTGCACCCCGTAGTGACAAATCGGCCACAGCAGGACCCGACGGTGTGCCCAGAGCAGGTGGCTCTTTCATTTTCAGGATTCTGAGTGTTTCAAAGTATTCGTCACGCACCAGATGTCACTAAAGCAGGCTTTTTGGGAAACAATCTGACTCAAAATAATGAGGCTTCGATTGTTGCTAAGAGCTCAGGGGGATAAAAACAGAAACACAAGCCGAGGTGGATTCACCCTGAAGCTAATAAAGCACCAGCTTCGGGGATGGGGGGGGGGACGCTTGTCGCTCAAACGTTTTTTTTTTTTTTTCAGGGCTCTGTCCCTGATTTTGTGTTTGTAATTTTATATTCATCTCCTTTACTGAAGACTCCAAAATGACTACGTTTTGGGGTTCCACGAAATCAACCACCCCAGTAGGTGGCCTGGACATAGACAGGTGTGCAAACGTGGGATCAGCCCTCCTGCTGAGCACCCACCGCCTCACGCAGCTGCCTTTCCTGCACCCAGTCAGCAGTCTCCAAACTGGGGCCCCTTGGGTCAGATCCAGCCCATCACCGGTTTTGCTAGAAACCAGCTCTAGTGGGATACAGCTCCTCAACCACTCCTCTGGTTCCCGTGTTAGCTACAGCTGCTTCGGGAAGCAGAACGGGGTGGTTAGCACAGATCAGGCCATCCCCGAGCCTGCAATATTTACCTTTCAGGCTCTTACACTTGATCTTATCCCCGGCAACTCCGTAACCGAAGTTGGTAACACATTCCATCAGCCAAAGATCCGTTTTAAGAAATAAACCAGCTCGTACCCTCTCTTCTTGCTCCCCAGGACATTTAAGATGAGATCCAGCTCCTCACAGGGCCCTGGAAGGCTTTACGTGGTCAACGTGTGAACCCGAGACTCCCTGATCTACTTGCTGGCCTCGGCCTTGCTCCCACTGCCTTCTAGAGACTCTCTGTGGGTTTGGCCTCTGGGTCTTTGCAGCTGCTGCTCACTCTTTCTGGAAGCCCTTCCCTTCCTTTCTTATGATTCAAATCTCAACCAAAATATTGTCTCCCCGGGCAGGCTTTCCATGACCCCTTATCATATATTGTCCCCTACCTTCAGTCACTGGTGGTTACATGCCCTGGTTTCTTTTTTTTATAGCTCTTGTAATTCTCTTGCTTGTTTTCTTGTTTGCCATCAGTTTTCCCCTGGGGAGAATGTGAGCTTCCCAGGACCAGAGCCTCGTTTGCCTTACCCAGTATTGGAAAGTGCCCGGAACAGCTCCTGGCATAGAATAGGCTCTCAAGAAATATGTGTTGAACAAGTGACTGAACAGAATGGCTATACCTTAATAGGGGGATTCCAAAAGCTGAAAAAGAATTTTTCAAAAAATGTTTATTTAATTTATTTATTTTAGAGAGAAAGAGCACAAACATAGAGGAAGAGGGAAAAATAGACTCCCTGCTGAGCACAGAGCTGGAAGTGGGTCTCAATCCCAGGACCCTGAGACCATGACCTGAGCCAAAGGCAGACACCCAGCTGACTAAGCCACCCAGACGCCCTAAAAGAATAATCTTTAAGGTAGGAATTTCATATTTGTATGCATAACTGCGTGGCACATTACAGAGACCAACCAGAGGGTCAATCAGACTCTCCTCTGGGAGCCTTGGGATACAGGTTTCAGATATAATTTATGATCAGGAAACCACCCAAAGCTGAGGACCTTCCATACTCTCACTGAAGAATCCTCACTCACTTTGGGGTTCAGGCTGGGCCAGTGAACTTGTTTATCACCATGAGGTATTGCAATAAATAGCATCTGACACTGAGTCAGTAAGCAGAGCCGAGGCCTTCATGTCAAAACTTTCTTCTCAGTGACAGCAAGCATCTCCAATTTTAGGCATGGCCCTGACATTAACCAGTGATTTTTTTTTTTTTAATTTCTCTCTGAGGGTGACTGGGTGGCTCAGTCAGTTAAGTGTCTGCCTTCAGCTCAGGTCATGATCTCAGGTTCCTGGGATCAAGTCCCACACTGGGCTCCCTGCTCAGCAGGGAGTCTGCTTCTCCTTCTGCCCCTCACTCCATTCATTCTCTTTCTCTTTAAAAAAAAAAAAAAAAAAAAAAAAAACCTCTCCTGAAGCTATTTCCACCCACACCAGCCTCACCGCAGTCACCCTGGACAAGCTCTTGGCACACTGTCTATGCTCAACCTGCATTGCTTCCTTATTGTCCTCTCCCCACTGGGGATGACCCCTAGGTCTCCACCCACTGGCCCATGGCCCCCACCTCCTCCATTCCAGAGAACCCCAGAGTTAGCATCAACCCCATCTTCCCCATCCCCCTGCTGCAGAACAGACCACCCCACAACTAGGCAGCTTTAAACATCCACAATTTTCTTTGATTTCATGACTTGGTGGATCAGGAACTTGGGCAGGGCTCAGCTTGGTGGTTTTTCTGCTCCTCATGCAGGGACTGAAGTCGTCGGGTGGGTTCACTGGGTTAACAGGTGCATCTGGTTGGCCGCAGCTCACTGGATGCTTCCACATTGGCGGGGATGGTAGGGGGCTGGGCTCAATGGGCGCTGGCATCCTGACACCTGCACACGCCCCCCCCACACACACACACACCTTCTTTTGCAGCAACTCACGGCTCCCAGAAACTGTTCTGGGAGACAGGAACTGAAAGCTTCCTGGGCTGCCATTCCTTCTCTGGAAATAAAAGCCTGGCACTGAGGAGACAATGTCTTAGATTGCCTCCAGCCCCGAGAGTCCCACACTTTCAACTCTGTCACAGACAGCGTGGGCTCCGCAATTAATCTCCCCTTCTCTGGAACAGCAGGGGACTTCTGGGAACATCTGATAAATTGCGATAGAATATTCTGAGAGCTATGCGTCGGAAGGGCAGGGAGTTATGAAGTAAGCTGGCCGGACAGGACTGCAGCTTAGACCTACTTTACTCTGCTGGCAAAAACAAATACGGGAGAGCGTCTTTAAACAGGGGAGCGTCTTTAAACGGGAGGGGGGCATCCTTAAATGCTGAGCTGACTTAATTGCCCTCATTAGCAGCTGCCCCCCAGGCTCTGCTGGACACTGGAGAGAACAGGGCGGGGAAAGAGGCAGAATTTAACTTGATGGTCCGTGTCTCCACAGGAAAATGATTCTTTGGGACGAATATTCACTTAACTTATATTTAAATTTTTTGCACAGCCTTTTCTCCTTTCTTTGCCCTCCTTTTTCAGGCTGGCTTCTGAGTGAAAGTGAAGCGTGAGGGTATTTTTAATAATCGACAGTGAGAGGCAGCAGGGCCCTGGCCTCTGAGGACCTGGTACCTGTGCTGTGCCCATCTCGTCTCAGCATCGTCACCTGCTAAGGATGGTCCCATCTGGCCTTAAGGCTCATGGCTGGCCTTTGTCGTTGAATTTCAAGCCCTTGGCAGTTGTCTTCTTCTGTCTTTCAGGCTGCTGCTGGTCTGGCCCTCCTCTCGGCATCCCTGTGGCTTCTCACCAGCAAGCAGTGAGTTTCAGACCCTTTGCCTAACACCCCGAGGTTCAGCGGAGTCGAGAGAGCTTCCCTTCAGACCCATCTTCCTTCCTCAGTGCCACATTTCTCCAAGAGATCTTGAGTGTTCCCCAGGCCATGCCTAGGGATGGGGCCACAACACAGCACAACTCCAGGAGGGGCCATTGCCAAAGAATGCAATGGAACCAGATACCCCTCATGTTGCAAAACACAGAGCTTCTGCTGTGAGAAGCAGACCATGAATCTCAGTATTGGATTCACTCAAGAATTGCCCTAAAGGGGGAAACTGTAACCACACATTTGTGATTACATCCCTACCTTCTCCCCCCAACCCCTCAAGCCCCAAGACTCCAGATATGTCCCTGACCATCCATGAAAATAATACTTCCTATACATTATATCCAGAGTCTTCTCTTCTCAAGGTTCATAGAAACTTCTGAGCCAGTCCTAGCTCCTGATATATTAAGTGGGCGCTCAAAGATTTAGAAATTCATTTCTCCTCACCAAAGCCTGGCTTTGAAGTCTATTATCTTGCTAGTGAGTCAAAAATCCTATTTGCTACGCAGAGATGAGAAATCCCTTTATTGTTATAGTTGGTCTTCACCCTTCCCCTGGAGCTCTTAAATCAATTGTTCCAGTGGTTGGAGAACCCCAGGGCAACAATCATTCTAGGAGATGGAAATATTACACAAAAGATATTTTAAGTGATTATCTCCCATATGCATATATGTTGCAAACATTGTCTTCACATTTTATAAATAATGGCATTACAAGGCCTTCAGGGGTTAAGAAACAGGTTGAAAACTTCTCTTCTTTGCTTCTAGAGGATTTATCTCCTATTACCTTCTTCCTGGGTTCATTTTCCCAACATTTGGGTTTTTGAACACTCTTCTAAAGAAAAGGTATATTCTCCTAGACTGATTATTTCTGTTATGAGCTTGCTGCATATTTGTGAGCACGCTTCTCTGTGAATTTCTAGGTGAAGCAACCAAAATGCAAAGCCTTGTGTGTTTGCCCCTTTCAGGAAAGCATAGTTCTTATAAAAACAATATCCCACGTTCTGCTCTAGCTGTGCCCCCAAGCAGTCATTTGATTGAGAATGGCATCTCGCCTTCAGGCCCTTCAGTTTCTTCAACTGTAAAGTGAGAGGGTTGGTGATCTCAGCAGGCCTCTGGCTATCGATCCACATGAGCCTTTGTATTGTGCTCATACATTGAGCTACTCATGGTTTCAAACTTCACTCCTGAACACCTTCTGGAAATCTTCCCAACTCTCCATCTCAGCACTCCTTGGCTCCCAGAGTTGGTGGATTGAACTTCTTCTGAGACCCCCTAATTCCCTGCATGGATAACAAGAAAGTGTATTGCTCGGAGAAATGACATAGCGCGTTGAACGGAATAAGGGTGGGGCTGAGATTAGAATACAGGTCTTTCACTGACTCTTCTTCGCCAACTTCTCCTCTCTCCTCATCGATGAAAGCATGACATACAAAGCTAGGCCTTTGGTTCCCAGCTTCAAATAATTTTGCCTGAATTAGTTTCCGTCAGTGGGCTTCCAAGATTCATCAGGGCAGCCCAGCCCAGGTCCCAAGAGGGTGTATGTGGCTGCACAAGCCCACAGGTCCTCCTCCTTCTTCCTCATTGGTCCTCTTCACCATCCTACTCTTCCCCAAGAGGTAAAAACACGTCACTAATCCCTAATAATGTCTTAATAACTGATATTAAGTTATTATCACTGATAGATATTCAATTGCTATTAATAATTAACACTTATTAGTCAAATTCTGGCTGCCCAGATGGATTGACGCATTGGGTAGAAACCTGTGTTCATGGACCCTCTAAACCATTGGTTCTCTCTCACCGGGGAGGGGGGGGAGGGGGGTGCAGTGATTTTTACCTCACTTCCCACCCTCAGGACATTTGGCATTAACTAGAGACACTTTGGTTGTCACATTTTGAGAGGGTGCTCCTGGCATCTAATGGGAAGAAGCCAGGGATTTTGTATTTGTTTATTGAACAAGGGCATCGATTGTGGAGCCTTGTTCTCAGAAAGGAAATTGGTGGGAGACAGCCCAGCAAGCTTGGAGTAGCTAGCTTCCAACAAGAGAGTAATGCTGGGGCCCAGGCAGGCCGATGCCAAGTAGAACAGGCACACCCAGCTGAGCCAGCAACAGGTAGAGGTGCTGAGTCAGCAATGCCGGCTGTGAGGATGAGGCTGGAGCCTGGAGGCAGGAGGGAGAATGCAGGCACCAGTCTAGGGAGCGTGGGAAGCGAGGGTGTCAGAGAGACACACGGAGGTCCTGCCTCAGCCTTGACCTAAACTCCCTGCCTAACCTCTTGGGCAGCCACACCTGCCCCAGCTAAGACTGGGGCTCTCAGAGCTGGGGTGCTCTCAGCTAATGTGCTTTTCTCTGCTTCACTGTACCCTTTGTTTCTTAAAAAAAAAAAAAAAAAGGAGGGGGGCACCTGGGTGGCTCAGTGGTTGAGTGTCTGCCTTCAGGTCAGGTTGTGATTCTGGGGTCCTGGGATGGAGTCCCGTATTGGGCTCCCCACAGGCAGCCTGCTTCTCTCTCTGCCTGTGTCTCTGCCTCTCTCTGTGTGTCTCTCATGAATAAATAAACAAAATCTTAAAAAAAAAAAGTTTTATCTTTTATTCTTTGTTCCTGCAATTCCTCTTTTTTTGGTGATTTCCCTGAGAAAATTTGAGACCCACTTGTATGTCCTTTATTATTTTTCAATACCCTAACTGGGAAATCCTGGAGGAACAATATTATCTTTTTCATAAACCAGGAGTCTGGCACATAGCAGATGCTCAAAATATGTTTGTGGGAATAAAGGATTGTCTAAGGCAGAGGTAACAACGCGAAGGCATCTAATATTTTCCGTGCTTAACGATCTTTCCTTTCTAGAGTCACAGCGCCTTATTAATAAAATGTCAACACTCTTAATTAAGACAACCTAACGGCTTTAACATATGTGTGACACAGAGGGTGACTTAGGTCTACAAATGCTTACTGAGCATGTACCAGTCAGTGTTTTAGGTGCTATAAGGGATACACAGCTAAATAGATCATGGTTTCTGCATCAGGGAGTTGAACTGGGGAGAGGGGGAGCAATTTTCGAAGAGCTAGCTAGTCCAGATGAAATTACAACAGATACTAAAATGGGAGTATACAAGCCAAGAGTGACAGGCGCCCAGAAGAGAGATAAATTCAGAGAATTCTGACTTTACAAGGAAAGCTTAGATGTAAAGTGGTATCTGAGTTGGGTACTGAAGACCGAGTAGATATTGACTGGTTCCCCTCATAAACCACTGCAGCCAAGACCCGGCTTGGATGTACATCCCCCCTGCAGACATGATGCCCTTCCTTCATTTCCTATCTTTTTCATGTAAATGTAACATATAGACAGGCGCGGGCACCTGGGTGGCTCAGTTGATTAAGCATCTGGCTCTTGGTTTTGGCTCCGGTCATGGTCTCAGGGTCATGAGCTAGAGCCCCTCATTGGGCTCAGCACTCTGTGGGGAGTCAGCTGGAGATTACCTCCCTCTCCCTTTGCCCCTCCTCTGGCCCACTCTCTCTTTCTCTCAAATAAATAAGTCTTTTTTAAAAATGTAAGGTATAGACAGAAAAATGTACAATTCATAAATACACAGTTTGATGAGCTATCACAAAGTGGGCATGCCTGTAGAACTGACACCCCAGTTATTTTTTAAGGTTTATTTATTTATTTATTTATTTATTTATTTATTTATTTATTCATGATAGAGAGAGAGAGAGAGAGAGAGGCGGAGACACAGGCAGAGGTAGAAGCAGGCTCCATGCAGGGAGCCCGACACGGGACTCGATTCCGGGACTCCAGGACCACGCCCTGGGCCAAAGGCAGGCGCTGAACCTCTGAGCCACCCTATATGATAGAACACAACCCTGTTTCCAGAAGCCTTTTTGTGGCCCTTCCCCATACTATACCTCCAGGCCCCCTGAAGTTCAGCACTCTCGTGTTTATAATGCAACAGAGTCATTGTGCCTGATTTCATAAAACTGCAAGTTTATAAAATGCTTTCAACTGTGAGTTATTTCTTTGGCCAAAATTATGTTTTATGGGGGGGCACCTGGGTGGCTCAGTGGTTGAGCATCTGCCTTCTGCCCAAGGTGTGATCCTGGAGTCCCGGGATCTAGTCCCACATCGGGCTCCCTGCATGGAGCCTGATTCTCCCTCTGCCTGTGTCTCTGTCTCTCTCTGTGTGTCTCTCATGAATAAATAAATAATATCTTTAAAAATATTATGTTTTAGGGGATCCCTGGGTGGCGCAGCGGTTTGGCGCTTGCCTTTGGCCCGGGGCGCGATCCTGGAGACCCGGGATCGAATCCCACGTCGGGCTCCCGGTGCATGGAGCCTGCTTCTCCCTCTGCCTATGTCTCTGCCTCTCTCTCTCTCTCTCTCTCTCTCTCTCTCTCTCTCTCTCTCTCTGTGACTATCATAAAATAAATAAAAATTTAAAAAAAAATAAAAAAAAATATTATGTTTTATGTAATCATCCATCCTTTCCCCACATAGCTAGAATTTATTCATTTTCATTGCCATATGGCATTCCATTATATGAATATACCTCGACTCATTTACCTATTCTACTATTGATGATGAGGGACTCGTTTCAAGACTGGGTAACTTCAGAAATTGCCACTTTTGTATGTAACTTTGGTGAAAACCTAAAGAACTATGTGTATACTTCTGCGTTGGGTATATGCCTTAGAATTAAACTTCTGAATGCAACTTCATTCTGTGAACCTTTTGTAGAGAAGACTGAATGTCCTCATCTATTCTTAGTTGGATGGTGGGGGTTGGAGGAGTGTGGGGAAATCCTTGCACCTGTCATGGTAACTAAGGAAGAAGGGGGAGGATTCCAGACTGAGCAGAGGGGTACACAGGCGAGATGGACATGGCAAACAGCCCAGGTTTGCCTGTGTGCTGAGCATAGTCAGAGGGAGGCCCTCCTCACTGCAGCTGACGGGCTGTGAAAATGGGTCTGGAACCACAGTGACTCCATCCTCCACCTTCAGCTCCTGTCTTAACCCCAGACATTAGCCCAGCCCAGCCCACATGCTCTGGCAGGACTTTCTGTGTAACTTAAATCAGGTTTCATCCCTGATTTATTCGGATTTTCTCAAACTGCTAATACCATTATCCTACCTCCATCCATTTCATCAGCCACAGTAAAGCTCAGTCGCCTTGAATCAGTCACAAACAGTCCCAAAGGTTTATTCGGCCTTATATTTCTTAACGCAATTTATAGCATTCAAATATTGAGTTAGATTTCGGGATGACATTCATCAAGCCTGCTGTAATATGCCCTCGGCTTCTTTCTCATCATCCCTGTCATCTATCTTGGCAGTAAAAGTGCCGCTGCTTTTACCTCTGTTCCATATGACCAGATAAAATCACTTCCTCTTTCCCGGGCTGGCATTCCACCCCAGGACTCATCTGCACGGACTGCTTAGATGTCATTACCTCTGTAACACTGTGGAATAAGCCCACCTCTTCAAATATATTTTCCCCCAAGATATGCCCCAAATTTGTTTGTTTGCTTTAACCTTTGTAGATGTTGGAATCGCTTCCATGGGCAAGGCATGTTCTCTTTTCCAAAGCAGAGGTCGAGAGACTCCTGGATTCCCAAGGATGAGTGTGCTCACAGGGACAAAGGACCGAAATACCATGACGTCTGGGAAATCTCATTTTATAAGGCTGCTTGTGCAGCCTGGGTTATTCCCCGGCAGTGAAATCCCCATGGCTCCAGCCAAAGAGGCGGCCTTCCCAGGACAGAGGAGATATGTGGCTCCATCCTGATCTCTCACAGACTCCCAGAAGAAGCCAGAGTGGGGGTCATTTGGTCCAACCCAGCTTATTCCATAAGCGGGGAATCTGAGAACTACAAAAACTACCACAAATGGAGCTTACAATCCCCATAAGATGCCAGGGAAAGTCCCAGATGTGTCCTGTGGGTATTTCAACACCAGTCATCCCCTGTGTCACAAGAACCCTCATGGTTACATGCTCCAAGGGGAACAGAGCACAGGCTCTGAGGGCGACCTCCAATCTGCATGGAGAGACCCTACCACCTACTGATTCTCAGGCAAAGTCTTTTCCTCCCCCGTGAAACGGGGTATAACACTGCCTCCTTGGAAAACCAGGGTGTCCACACAGCACACGAGGCCTGGTGAGACTCAGGACTCCACAGCTAAGCAGTAATCCTGGAGAGCCAGGGATCAATAGGTGGATGTTGAACACTTGTGGGAAAAAGGACCTGGGAGCTGGGAGCTGGCTAGAGCCCCAGGACGCACCGAGAAGCCAGTGGAAACCTCGAGCTCATCTGGCATAGTCACCAGGAAGCCTGCTGGCCTCGGCCAGCCAAACCACTACCACTCAGACCATTCAGTTCCTGGAGCTCTCCAGGTCCTGCCCGGTGTCACCCGCCCAATTCCTGTTCCTTGCCCACAGAGATAAAAAGCCGAGGAAAGCAGGTAAAAGAAGGAAAAAGATGCTGACCAGAGCCTGGCATGTCTTTCAGCAAGAAAACTAGATCACGCTTCAGTGGGCTCCTCTCTCTCCCTGTCCTTTATAATAGGTCCTTACGATGCGTGCATATCTCATTGTTTGAGTGCTTCTTGAAAACACAGGTCCTGTGGTTCTATCACTCGAGGCCCCTGGTACACTGCTGGGCATAAGGATGGGCATCCAATAAATCCTTTGTAAAGTCGTATGGCTGGATGAGAGCTGAGAGAGAAGCTCGCTTAGTTTTCTGGTGAAGAGATACAAAAAGGAGGGGGCCCGGACCGAGGACAGCCTTCTATACATTTGGATAGAAGAACAAAGCTCGGCCTTCCTTCCAGCCTTCCATTCTATGTGACCCCAAGTGCAGCCCAAGGTTTCTTGGGTTTTTCACTCAACCTCCTTCTGAACCTTGCAATCTCGCATAGTTCAGTGGGTTCACCACCACCCACAGCCGTTCAGGAAAACTATATCCTCTTCCTTGAAACTTTTATATGGCCTTTGTTCTCCTTCTAGGCCAGTGCCCAATGAAAGCTGAATTTCCAGTTTAGAAGTGAACAGATGGCCATGTGATTTCATACAGTCTTGCTAGAAGAACTGGAAAAGTCTGTCTTCAGAAATAAATAGCTGCAGCTGATTCCCAAGATCTTGGTTGATCAGCAGAGAATAGTAGGGACAAAAAAAAAAAAAAGAATCCTATATTAAGGTGCAGCGATCCCAAACTCTGATGACTGTCGCCATAGCCAGGCAAGTTAATGCCACCATCTGCAACAGCTGGGTTTCCACAAATACCACCGGGCCTCTTATTCATCAGCGGCATTGTGTCTCCAAAGCCATGTTGGTTTTGCAAGACTGCCTGCTGCTTGGCACTGTTTCAGCATGTGAATATTTCCATTGAAGATTTCCCCATCTGGCAGCTGCCCAGGCAGTCATGCCCTGGTCTGCCTGGTGGTGTTCTTACAAGGGGATCAGGCCATGGAGAACGTGACACCTGCCTGTGGGCTATGTGGGAAATAGTCAGGCAAAGCAAAATGTCACAGGGCATGGCTGCAAAGAAATAAATCAAATATGTTGCATGCTGTTGATGGAGCCAGGTGACAGGAGCCCATCTGGAGAGAATCTATTCCTTGGAAACAGAGTCAGAGATCCAAGAAATGACAGCTGTGCAGATGTAGGAGTTTTTGTCCTACCTCAGTAAACCTGCAACATTTGGATTCTCTGCAGTGCTCCCCATTTGGGATGTTCACCCAGCTAAGGATAACATCTTTTCAGTGATACCACAAACCTGGCCTTTCTATGCTTGAAAAGCCAACAATGCTAATCACACGCTAGTCTCCAGGAGATGGGTGGTAAGCAAAGTCGGAGCTGCTATACCTTCATACTGGTGACCTCCCCTGAGTAGCTTCATTAAAATGTTCAGGGAGTGGGGGTGGGGGGTCCCTGGGCACTCAGTCAGTTAAGCATCTACCTGAGGCCCAAGTCATGATCTCAGGGTCTTGGCATCCAGTCCCATGTCCCTGCTCATCTGGGAGCCTGCTTCTCCCTCTCCCTGTGCCGCTCTCCCTGGCTTGTGCTCTCTGTCCCAATCACTCTCTTTCTCTCAAATAAATAAATAAATTCTTTAAAAAAATGTTCAGGGGAAGGGAAAAGGGTAGAAGGCAGAAGAAGCAGGTTTTCATTTTCTTTCATGGTGAAAAACCATCTATCATTCCATCTGAACACAAATAGAATCATGATTTATGTCTCAATTTTCATAGATGATTTCCTGCACTTTTGACATTTCTCATATTTATTAGGCAGTTTTTTCCCCTCCTCCATCAGGAAACTGGAGGAGAAAGAGGAGTTAGGTGCCTTCCCATGTGCTCTGGGTACAAAGTGAATGGTGCTGAGGCCAATCCTTTGCCTATAATATGTGTTGGCTTCACTGAATATAAACAAAGAATAAACATAACCATGGAAGGAAGAAGGCAGGGACTACGTAGGCATAAGATTCACCTCCAAAGGGGCGCCTGGGGAGCTCAGTAGGTTAAGTGTCTGCCGTCAGCTCAGGTCATGGTCTCAGGGTCCTGGGATCCAGCTCTGCATCAGGCTCCCTGCTCAGGGGAAAGTCTGTTTCTCCCTCTCACTCTGTACTCTCTCCCTTTCTCGCTCTCTCTCAAGTAAATATATAAAATCTTTCTTTTTTTATATAAAATCTTTTTTTCTCGCTCTCACAAGTAAATATATAAAATCTTTCTTTTTTTTTTTTTAAATCTTTCTTTTTTTATATAAAATCTTTCTTTTTTTTTTTTTTTTTTTTTTGAAAAGACTCACACTCTAAAATGCTCCAGTTCCATAAGGTAGGAATGGGTCATTTGAAGCTGACTGCTCATCAGAGTGGACTGTTGTTAAAAATGATTCCAAATGATCTGGAATCATTTACCCACTCTAATCAAATCCCTATTAGTGAGAGTTGAGTAAGAATGTCCCCATCAAGGGGCCAGTTTGACTATTTATTAGCAGCACCCCCCTGAGCAAATTACCTCGCCTCCGTAAGCCTCAGTTACTTCATCTGCAAAATGGAAATAATAATAGGATCTATCCAGAATCGTGCTGGGGTCAGCTCTCACTGGCTTACAAGAACTACCTCTGTGCTTCTCTTCCCAACTCCAAGTTTGATGACTTCACATTGACAGGCTGAAAATAACCAGGTGGGAATATTTACGTCATGGAAATTGGCAAATGACACACACCAGAGATTTTATTTTTGGAGCTAGCTGTTAAACGTTTTGGGGGAAATAATAAGATAATTTGTGTTAAAGGGCTTCACAGTGTCTTGCACATTGAAGACTGTGAATTATTACCATATTTCATATACGCTAAGACTTTTTTGTTTACTTTCACATCCTTAAAACCAGGATATGACTTATAATCAATAATATCTGACAGTTATAATTGGCAGCATTTTTCCCTATTGGCTTACAAAATAATGGGTCATGTGCCAATCAATGGAGTGCTAAGAGTTGATGAAACACATTATTATTACTGTTATTATTATTACCAATCTTATCATTTTCATATTAGGCCCTTTATGATAGTCCATGCATGTGATTCTCAGAATGTGAGGGAAAACACCAAAGTTCCCACCAAACCTAGAGTAGCATCTGGCTAATTCTAGAGGAGCCCTGGAAGTAGACAACACCCTCCCTGTCTTCGTCCTTGCCCACGACTGGCAGCCCTCCCTTCTCCCCTTGCTGTTCTCTCTCCCCAAATCCTCCAGCTAAGCCCTGTGTCAGAATAATCCCGTAGGACCCTTGATGTGCGTGAATCACTTCGGAGAATGCGACCCCTCCCTGAACAGTTTTGCACGGAAGCCCCACTGCTCACTAGGCACCAGGAGCTGGAGTCCCCATTGCAGGGGGCTGGTCTGGTCAGGAGGCTTTCTTGACCCCAGGATCACCCACACAGGCTGTTGCTTGCAAACCTCTCAGCTCTACAAACCCTTCCTGCCTCTGGATCCCATGGCCTCGTCGGTGACATTGGCCGAGAGTAGGTACCTATTAATTGCACAATCCAATGCACAACTGAGTAACAATAATAAAGATGTGCCAAATATGAAGAGTTTAAAACGTGAGATCATCAAGCATCATTTAGGCTGTGGTAAAGGTGCTCAAGCATCTTGCTAGTGATGTGTAAATTACTTTCGCTCTTTTAAGGGACAGTTTGCTGGTGCATATTAAAATCTAATACGTGCCCACCATGCAGGTCTCTCTTCTACCGCCAGCCTCAGAGAAGCACTCCCAGGAGGCACAAAACTAGAGCACCCAGGATGTCTCTACCGGAAAAAAACAGAAAACAGCTGAAACACTAAAAAGGGATAGGTTAAATAAATGTTGCTGCCCCCATAGCCACTCTGAGTGCGGCAATTTGGAAGAATGAGGTCAATTTGTACATCCTGACAAAGAAGGAAATATTGGAGAAGAAAGCAATTTACTGAGCACTATATATATATATATATATATATATATATATATATATATATATATTTAAGAGGATAATGAGACAAAACTATTTCTTTCCCTGTATTTTCATATATGAGCCTAAAAGTCTAAGCAAAGCTACCCACGGTTACCTCTGCAAACGGGGATGGCTCTACAGCGGGTGTGGGGCCAGTAGAGCATATGGTCAAGGCAGACTTTAGCTTTATTTTTACGCTTAATTTTAATTTTACAACCGAAAGGTATTCATATGTTATTTGGGTGATGAAAAATCATAAATAAATAAGAGGGAAGCCTAGCCAACGGGCGCACAAAGGCGTGCAGCAGCGAAGGAAGCACTCTACTGGGGGAGGGGGCTGCCCAGTGGGAACCGTGTGCGGCCAAGCACAGCAGCGCAGAGGGGCTCAGAGCACAGATCACTGGGCCCCCCCCGGAGGAGACGGCCAGTGGTGGGGACCCTCCCCACGCACGCACTGAGGGGACAGCTGTGGTCACAGTGGCCCTGCCTTCCTTCTGCTCTCCTCTGCTGTGGCCCCATGAGGTGGAGGTAGAGGGGTGGGGTGGAGAGCTGTTCCGGGAGAGGATAGGAGAGAGAACAGAGTCATGGAGACAGAACAGGCCTACCTGGTGATTATAGCAAAAGCTAAGCCTTTCTGAGAATTCTGGGGATTTGATGGTTTCTCCCCTCGCCCTTCATCCCTTCCACCCTGAACCAGGGTGTCTCATGGGGCTTCAAATCTTCTCACATCATAGAGTTATAGAGCCAGCTGGGACCTCAAAACGTTATCCTAGGAACTTTGCGATTAAGCAGGCCCCGGAGAAAATAATCACAGACAGCATTCTTCTTTTTCTTCCTTGGAAATCAAAATATTTGTTTTTCTTTGCCCAATCCAAGCTCTTATTTCCTAAAAATTTTCACAGGACGGGGTTCAATTTCCTTGCTTGGTCTCCCTCTATCCAACCAATCACAACTATTTAGCTCCAACTATGTGTATGCCTGATTTTCAAGAGTAGAGAGTGTCAGAGAAGGCTTTGAGGAGTTAATGCAAACAACAACAAAAGAAAGAGAGCAAGTCAGGATTCTCCAGGCAAACAGGTGGGGTATAAGTGAAGGGAGGGGGTAGCAAGACAGGGGTCCTGAGCAAGCACGCTCCAGGCAGAAGGAAAAGCATGGGCTACACCACATTTTGGCAACTCAAACTCCTCTGTGCACACAGAGGGGTTAAAAGTCCAGGAAGCAACTATAAGCTCAGTGATGAAGAATGCTCTAGAGTCCCCGTGAGACTTTACAAAGCAGGAGACCATCATTCTCAAGCATTTCTATACTTGCTAATGAAACACCCATCAGGGCCTGGAGGCAGAAACGCAGTCAAGGGATTCGGGACTGAACACCAAATTTCTGGCAAAGGGAAGCCTGATGAAGATGATGCTGGCACTTTTCACTCCCAAACCAGGGACAAAGTCTGATGTGCTCCAGGGACATTCAGCTAAGTTGAAAATCAGGGTCCAGGTTGGCCCACAGCATGACCCCTCTGGCTCCCTGGCCAGCTTTTGCAATTGTAATTTAGAAATCAGTTCTGATGGCTCTCCCACGCTCAATGAGAGCAGCTGTGGACTCCAGCTTTCTTTCTCGTGCCTTGTCACTCTGGCTCCAGGCAGGGCCAGGGCGAACGCTGAGATAAATCACATCGCCTACCAGAACATCAGGGAGGCCGTGGAGGGGAACAGGGCCTGCTGTGGATTTCAGTCACCCCAGCACTGGTGAGCACATGTGCACTGGGTCCTGAAAGGCACAGGGGGGTACCCAGCAGGTGGCCCAGCATGCACTCGACTATCCTGGAGGCTCTGAGTCCTGCCTGGTTCATGTTGTTTGCAAGTGCTGTGTTTGTAAAACATTTGCTCGAGATACAAAGGCGGCTGGTCAGTCATTTAAGTAAAGTATGAACCAACCACATGACAGAAATTCATCCAGCAGCTACTGTGTGTCTTTAGGGTTGGAACCCAGGATAGAATGGGCAGGAAGGACAGCCCCTGGGCGGCTTAGTGGTTGAGCGTCTGCCTTTGGCTCAGGTCATGATCCCCAGGGTCCTGGGATCCAGTCCCGCATCAGGCTCCCTGCAGGGAGCCTGCTTCTCCCTCTGCCTATGTCTCTGCCTCTCTGTGTGTCTCTCATGAACAAATAAAAATAAAATAATAATAAAAAAAGAAGTCTATCTAGGTGGACTTGTTCCTGATGGGAGGCAATGTGGCCTGCTGGTTAGAGCTGGGTTTGAATCCACCCTATCACTCGCCAGCTGGATGACTTCAGTCCCTATACCTCAGTTTCTTCTTCTTTCAAATGGAATAAATACTATTTCCTATGTCAACATACGGTTTAGGTTAAATGAGAACAGATTAAAAGAGATAAGGATAAAGCACTTAGCTCAAAGAAAACCACCCATTGTTTACAAGGGCAAAAAGATTTCCAGGCCTCGTTTTATAAATGAGGCCCAGGGACACAGACATTTGGAGAATAAGGGCAGCACAACATCTAAGTTGTATTGACCTCCGGAGAGCAAAGCTACCTAAGCAAGAGGATTTGGGGTCCTTTTCATTCTATATTGGCTCAGCTCAAGAGGGCTAGAACTTGAATTTTTTAAGCATTCGTGTTATGGAAATCAACCTTTACAGAAACCAAGTGGAAAAAAAAAAAAAACCCAGAACCTGGAAAACAGATGCATTCTATTTGGGATGTAAATTAAACCTTTTAAGAGGTTTTTAAGAGGTAGCTTTTCTAGGATAATTGCACTGCAAGGACTCTAGGCCAATCTATCTTTAACCCAAATGTCACCTAGCTGTGGATACAAGCAGGGTCACTCCTAAATTGATGCCATAATTACAGTGCCTCTGAATCCAATAGATGCTCAAGCAAATTGTCAGTGCCCCCTGGCCTAGTGATTGCTGGCAGGCTCTGAGGGGTGTTTCCACATGTCCTTGGGGACTGGGAATGAGGATTGCTACACATTCCTCTTCCTGTTTCTCCCCCCTCCACCCCACCCGTTCCACCTGCCCCAGTTGGTTGTTCATAAAGGAAACTCACTGGTGCTCCTGCAGTCACCATTGCCCATTGTGGGATGCCAGTATCCATGCCCAATGGTGCTGTCTCCAGTGGCCCCAAGGCTTTTGGCTCATGGGGAGCCAACGTAGTCATGGGTGGTCCCCCAAACGTGGGCCATGCATAGTGCTTTGGGCTCACCTGCCATTTTGTGTGTGGTTAGTACCACAAAGTCCCTCATGAGATCTCTTCTGTCACCTTCTGGCCTTGGCTAGCAACACCAAAGAGGCTCTTAGCTGACCTGACAGGGAAGAGACACCAGGCCAGCCCCCTGCCAGACCAAGACCCTCTTCTGTATTCTCTTCAGCCACCCCAGCTCCAGAGATAGCTCCCACCACCCCAAGTTCTGAAAGAAGCCTCCAGGGCAGCATCAAACAGACCCTGATGGAGGAAAGCTGACCTGCCAGCAGGAAACAAACAACTTCGTCAGCCAAAGACTCTGTTAGGGCACTAGCAGGGGTGCTGAAGTTATTTGCTTGGCCTTAGTGATCAATAAACCTAAAATAAGGTATTTTAAAAACCCTTATTTTTATTAAAAACAAAAAAAACACTCAAAAATAGCACCTTATTTGTTCCAAGTTTGGATCATAGCTGTTCTCCCCTAAGGGGACCTATCTAAGATGACATAAAAATGCCCAAAGACATAAAAATACCAAATGGGAAATGTAGATGATTTGCTATAGATAAATTAATATATATTTTAAAGATTTTATTTATTTATCCATGAGAGACACAGAGAGAGGCAGAGACATAGGCAGAGGGAAAAGCAGGCTCCCTGCGGGGAGCCCGATGCAGGACTTGATCCCAGAACACCAGGATCACCACTTTAGCCAAAGACAGAGACGCTCAACCACTGAGCCACCCAGGCACCCCTAAATTAATATTGTAAACATTCATTATAAGCTGATGCAAGTTAGAAAAATTCCATAATAATAATTCCTTCAAAGCAATGGTTGGTGAGGGCTGTGATGTGTTGGTTAAAATGTCTTGGTTACCTGAAGGTCAATGTTAACCTTCATTTGTGCCTAGAATTAATTTCTTCCACTATGGTGTGGTCATCAGAGAGGATTTATGGGAATTAATTCGTCTATTCTTCACTGCATACTACTGTATTTCTACTGTGTGCCAGGTACTATTTTAGGGGTGTTACACATGACTGACCAAGCAGACCAGACCCAGACTTCAAGGATTTTCTTTCTGTAATTGGGGGACAGACAAAACAAACAAGCCAACAAAAGAGAAACATATGGTGATAAGGGTTGTAAAGATCAAGTAAGGGACCAGAGATGATAGTACTTTAAATAGGGTCAAGAGGAGGTGATGGGAGAGCAGATGTTGGACTGAAATGGGGAGGCATGCCCCATGGTTACCTAGAGAGAAGCATGGTCCATTGGGTAAGGGGGGAAGGGGTAACGGCAGGTGCAAAAGCCCTGAAGTGCTGCAGGTGTTTGAAGAACACAAAGCTAGGGTGAGAGGACAATTTGGGAGGTGATACTAAGAGCTTGAGTAGGTAGGTCATGGTGAGGACTCGGATTTTAACACAGTGCCTTGATGATTATTGATCATTTCTGATGCTAGAATCTAAAAATATTCTGATCATTTCTGTAGGGGACGCTGTGCTGAACTGCCCAAACATCCCAATTCCCATCCAGGACCCCAGCAGTCATTCTCCCCAGACGTGGCTGGGGTAGGTCCTCTCCAGGCCCCGGGGCCGAGGGGCGGGGCCTTGCCTTCGCTCACGCTCCGCCCACACCAATGGTAGCCAATGGCTGGCCAGCGTGGGCCGTGGAGGCTCCGCCCCCTCGCCTTATTGAAATAAGAGCAAGGCTCAGAGGCGGTGTGGACCTGCTGTGGGTTGGGCTGAGGTCCTGCTGCGGTTGTCCTGTATTCCAGCATCTTCTGTCCAGTTTTGCCTGCTGCAGCCACACAGGTGTCTATCCGGAGAACACTGCCTGGTAGGCCTCCGGCAGGGGAGTCCCAAAGAAAGCCCCAGAGGCTCCCCGCCCCCCCCACCCCCCTGCCCAGGGATTCAACCCAGGACCATTCTGAGCCCCGGGCTACATCATACAGATCTGTAGATGGACAAGTCGAGGATGACAACCACTGTGTCCCGGCAAGCTGACAGAACCGGTGAGTTCATTTTTTATTGGGTCCTTGGCTGCCTGACCGCTTGGTTTCATTTGGTGCTTTTCCCTAAAAGCAGAAAACCGGTAAGAACGGGGAAGGAGGTGGCGAGCGTTCTCCTGAGTTGGAATCTGGTTCTACTCTGTTTTGGTTCTTTGATTCTCATGAGCCCATCAGTTCCTTCACTCAAAGATACGGAGAGCATGTTAACGCTATTTAAGTGTGAACAGACATCCAAAAGCAACTCTGAGAAGTTTGTCAGACCCACTTTTCTGAGTTTTAAAAAACCTAAAGATCTCAAAATAGAGAAAATGCTGCCACACTTAAAAATGTCTGGTTACTAATAGTCTCATGAGCATATGCACTCAGCTGGACTGGAGGTCGTCTCCATTATCCATACAGGTGTTGGATATCATTACTGCTGAACAAAATTGCAAATTGAAGGTGAAGCATCATTTACCCACAGAGACAATTCTTTGACTACCACCATGCTAGGCTCACAACAGTAATCAAAATGTGCCCAGCCCGTCTGCTTTGCTGATAGGATTCTCCAGCTAGTTACCTACCTGGTGTCTGCTGCTCCTCTTCCCAACTGAATCTTCACATTGTCCGAGTGGCAGCTAAAATCTATATTTCCCAGGCTTGCTTGTTATTTAGGGGTGGGAGAGAGAGAGTGCTGGGGCAGTTACATGTGCTGGGAGAAGTAGCCAAAAGTCAGTTAATGGGGGTTCTGGGAATCCTCACTCAGCTGCTGGGCACCCTTCCACCTTCCCTGGTGTTTTGCTGCTTGTTTCCTGGATGGGTGGATAACAAATGGGAGGGAAATAACAATCACCTGGATGGCTTGTTAAATCTGCAGTTGCTAGACCCCACCTGGAAAGTTTCTGATGCAGCCCGTCTGGGGTGGACAGAGGATTTGCATTTCTAACCAGTTCCCAGTTGGAGATGACATGTTGACACCCAGTAGCTGCAGCCTCAGGGGCGCATTTTGTGAACAAAAGATTATCTTAAGGGTAGAAGCCAAATCCTAAGGATTGTGGAAACTAAGGGAAGAAGGAATCTGGGTTTCTGACATGAGTGTGATGAGATTGTAGTTTATGTTAAGAAAGATGTACTTGGCTTTTTGTTGCTTCTAGCAGTTTCTAAAAAGCTCATAATTTTTAGGGTGGTGCGAGAGGTAAAGATGTCTTTTGTTGATGAGGTACTGTTGGAAAGCCCCTCCAGGTAACTGAAGGTTGGAGCTGGTTGCCAAGGGAACAGCCCTGTGATTTGAGGGTTGGGACTTTCCAGTGATTGGGGGTTGGCACCATCTCCAATCCATCTCCAATGGCCATTGATTTAATCAGTCATGCTTGGTAATGAAGCCTCCATTTAAAACTCCAAAACAGAGGATCCCTGGGTGGCTCAGCAGCTCAGCGGCTTAGAGCCTGCCTTTGGCCCAGGGTGCGATCCTGGAGTCCCGGGATCGAGTCCCATGTTGGGCTCCCTGCATGGAGCCTGCTTCTCCCGCTGCTCGCTCTCTCTCTCTCTGTCTCTCATGGGTGAATGAATGAATGGAATCTTTAAAACAAACAAACAAACAAACAAAACAAAACAAAAAAAACCCTCCAAAACACCAGATTCTAGGAGCTTCCAGATTGATGAACCTATGGAAATGGTAAGGGAAAGTAGTTCTCTGGAAGGGGCACATAGACACTACACCCTTTCCCCATCTCTTCATTGGTCTGTTGATACATATTCTTTATTATGCTTTGTAAAAAACTGGTGATCTAGTAAAAGCTTTTGGTCACTTTTGTGAGCTGCTCCAGCAAATGAACCCGAGGAGGCTTGTTGGAACCTCTCATCTCTAATGTGTTAGCCTGAAGCAGGGGTGTGTGTGTGTGAGGGGCGGTCTTGTAGGATGGAGCCCCTAACCTGTGAAAGCTGATGCTGTCTTTAGGTGGATAATGTCAGAATTGAGTTAAATTATAGGATGCCCAGCTGGTGTTCAAGAACTTGTTGGTGTGGGGGACTCCCCCTACATGTGTGTGTGCACACACACACATTTTAAACTGAGTCATCCTACCTGCTCAAATTTCCTTTTCCTGAAAGAAAAATAAAACCCCTATCTTGTTAAACCACTATTCTTTGGATTTTTCGATTGTATATGGCTGAACTTGCTTTCACTTGATAAAAACGCCTCAGGCCATAGCTAGTATTTCCTTCCTCAAACTTTTTAGAAATTGCCAGGGTCTCTTTTTTTCTCCCAAGCAAAGAGGAAATTGGAATGTGACCTGGCAATGAAAGCCTTGAATTTTAACCTTACATTTGGCTGCATGGTCGAAGACTATGAGAGAACCGGTACTTACGTAGATTATTTTATGAAAGTTTGTACACTCTGAACGCCGGGTGGAGGGGTAGCCATGAGTGGTTCCTCTAGCACTACATGAGCTGTCCCCAGAACGGCAGTTGTAGGGAGCCATAAGTCTTACACACTTGACCCCCCCCCCCCCCCGCCAAGTCCAAACCTTACTCTCTCCATGGAAGCAGTTGGAATCAACAGAGTGGCTTTTGTCTTTTATTTGGAAACAAGGAACGACAAGGCTATGAGGTGTCTCCTCGCATATCTGATCAAGGAAGGAAAACCATGCCATGTTTTAAGTTCCTGTGATGAAAGTTTCTTTTGGATAATTATGCAATTTCTGAAGGTTCTTTGTCAAAATTCTCTCTTCGAGAATTTTGTGTGCTTGCTTTTTGAAATAGTTTTTTTAAAATCAAAGATGAAGAGAAAGCTTGACTACAGTCTCGAATAAGATAACAGATGATTATGACTGGCTGTTGCCATGGGTCCTTATTTCTGCTCTAGTTGAAATAATTAGAGGGGTCAAAACATTTATCTCCCACCTACATTCCCAGTTGCCTGGTGATGCTCACAGGAGTTCATGTGTAGGAAGAGGGTAGACACTGCCTCCCCGTCTCCATCACCAGGGCAGGTGCATTAGCTCCAGGCCAAGTGACTCTTTGGATAGTTGATGAATCCCATCTGTAGGCAGAGGGCTGAAAGTAGTGCAGGTGACGTGGGCATTGGTATTTTATCTTTGACTACACACAGGGGAAGTCTGCATCTGGGGATGAGCCGATACCCCTGGTATCATTAAAAGGTGGAGCACCTGGGAAGAAATAAAAAAGATCTCATGAAACCAACTCTAATAAACCTACCCCTAAACATGGTTGGCAAATATCACTATAAAAAAGCACTTTGCTGATTTCCCGGTTTATAGTCTCTTTCCCCATTTTCAACTCACCTGTAGAAAATAAATCCTTGATTTTAGAACTTTCTCAGGTACTCTGAGCCTGCTGGGATTCTCAACCAACAGAGTCTCCCCCCAAAGGAGGCATTTCACTCTGGGGTTTCTATATTGTGGCACCAGCCCAGGTGACTCAGTCTGGCCTTTTTTTTTATGCCAATGGGAGTGAAGCCTGAGGTGGAAGTGAAATGACTTTGGAATGTAAGATGGAGTTGACCAAGGGGTCAAGGAACATGGCAGTTTGTGTGGTTGCCATTGGCTTTAATTCAAGCAGAAGGAATTCCTCCGGACTAGAAGGGGCCGATGGAGCATGTCACAGGCTGACCCTATAGGGTTTGTTTCGTTGGTCCTCATTGTTGTCCTCACCAAGGTAGCATGAATTACTACCCCTTCTCTGTGGATGTGATATGGAAGATGCAGGCTCCCCCTTCTACCTCCAGTTGGCCCCATATACACACAGACCTTCATGTTTGGGATCCCTCTTCTAATTTTTTTTCCCTTTATACATAAACTGCAAAGTTGGGTGTTGGGACGGTGGTGGGAACGGTGGCTGATATCCATGAGGGGCAGATTTGAAGAGGTCCAGCAGAATTTCACAGGCACAGAAAGGGTCAGTCCTGCTATGAAATCTCAGGGCAGGTGCAGGATATTGATGAGGTCCCTCAATACATCTTTCCTGAGCACAGGCAATATGGTTTGAGAAGGTGTATATGTAGTCATTTTGCAAAAGTGAAGGAGAGCATTGATCAGCTTTGGAGCAGTTTCCCTCTAGGGAGCTCATGGAAAGACCACCTGCCCACTTTTTAAGGAAATGCCCAATTCCCCTGAGATATATCTTCCAGTATCCCCTCTGTACCTCTTCCTCCAAACTATTTTTTTTCATGGTAGATCTTGATGGTCCAAAAGACCTGGAACCCCGAAGAACAGGAAGGCAAGGCAGGCTTAAAACTTTCTAAAATAGCAAAGGAAAGAAGAGGAAACCTGTTTACTCACCATGTTAGTATTTCTGCACATTTCACATGCATGGCCCTGTTTGGGTGCACAGAGGGCTCCAGGCAGGACTCTTGAAATGAGCCCAGCAGTGCCAGTGCACCCAAGAACTGTAAATATTAACTAACAAGGAAACAATTGAGTTCCTTGGATGTGCTCAGTGGGTGTTGATTCTTAGCAGTCATTACTGGCATCTGAAATCCCGGGTTGAGGAATTAGAATCAACAATTTATTTTTCCATTACAATTTTTGCAACACAGGAATTTTTTTTTTTTCCCCTGATGGCTTTGGATCACAGGCAGTCTCACAAGTATGTCTTAGAGATGCTAGCCAAGGTACTCAGATTCATATTTCCTAGTGAAAAGTACTCAGTGAGGTCCTGGAATTGATAAAGCTTTTCAGTGTGGCACCATTTGACCTCTGGCATGGAGATCCACCCAGTCTGGTTAAGAGCTGGGGTTGCCAGGGGACGAGATGAAGAGCCTAGAATGGGAAAAGCCATTTCAGAAGGATCCACAGTGCTCTCGAGACCATAACTGCTGTCTCCATTGGTCAGTTAATGTTCCCTGATGGTCTATGATTGCAAATGACTGTAGCTATTGATGGTTCAGCAGAATAAATTAGAAAAGCTGCCTGCTGTCCCTGTTATTAGAAGGGTAGGACTTTTAACTAACAAGGTGTATCCTTTTCATTTTACCTCCTTATGAAAGAGCTTGGAATAAGCATCCCTAGTTGATTTTCTTTTTTAAAAGATTTTATTTATTTATGGTGTGTGTGGTGTGGGGGGTAGGGGCAGAGGGAGAGGGGCAAGCAGAATCCATGCAAGTGCAGAGTTCCACGTGGGTCCTGATCCCATGACCCTGAGAGCACGACTTGAACAGAAATCAAGAGTTGGGAGCTTAACTGACTAAGCCACCCAGGGACTCCTCCCCACCAGTTGATTCCCTTTTTCCTGACAGCTTTCCTCCATCAAATCCTAGAGCTTCACTTACCATGTTAAGTCAGAACCAGAAACCCCAAAACCAAATCAAATTAATAATGTAATTCATCATCTAGGAGGCTGTGCCTTTGTTCAGTTCACTGAAAAATATGAGGGACCAAAAAAGAAAGCAAGACCAGTGAGAGATACGGATGAAAAAGAAAGATGAGAAATAGGGTAGATTGGAAAACACAGGTGCATCAAATGTAGGACTTTCCCGAGTTTTTATTAAAAAGTGTTTTGTCCTTGGTTCTTGGGTTCTTACCTACATGAATTTATTTTTCTGCTTTTTTTTGATCTTGCACAAGGAATAATGTATGTAGATCTCAGCAGTAGTACAGTTTGATCAGAAATGATACTGCTTCTGGGGTGCCTGGGTGGTGCATTCTGTTAAGCATCTGACTCTGGGTTTCTATCTGAAGGTGGTAAGATCAGCCCCAAGTCCCCTGGGGCTCTGTGCTCAGCAGGGAGTCTGCTTGGGCTTGTGTTCCTTCCCTCCTCCTTCCAATTTGCAACCCCCCCACATGCTCATAGGTGTGTGCTCTCTCTCTCTCATTCTAAAACAAAACCCTTTTAAAAAAAATCTCCCTCTGCTCCCCCAGTCTCAAATCTTTAAAAAAAAATATATTGCTTCAGATCATTCAATAAAAATTTCTAAAAACTTTGACAAATTTTGAGGGTTTTTGAAACAATGGTAAACCTAAGAGACAATGCGAATACACTTGGCACATTATGACCATCCTACTATCCCTACTAGTAGGGAGTAGTAATCTCCCTACTGTAAAGATGCTTGATTGGCAAACACAGGCAAGTGGAACAAGTAGGCAGCTTCTGCAGACAAGCCAGGGACTTAAAAAGCGTGCAGTCCTCGACACTGTAGAAATTTTCTTTTTTCCTAATGGGTTCTTGTCAAAAGCAGTATGAACTAAACAATTTTGCGCATTCAAAGGGCTACTTACATTCTCCAGATCTTGATGGTGGTGGGTAGGGGACAAGCAGCATGGGTCTTGGTTCTTATTAAAGCCTGATAATATGAGTCTACTTGCTGAATCTAAATCTCAGCAAGTAGACTGGATACCCCTGACAACACCATTTCCCACCACGGTTCCTGTCCCCCCCCCCCCCCCCCCCGCCCCTACACACTCAGCAAACTTCCTTAAGTCTTAAGGAAGTTTTGTTTTGTTTTGTTTTAAAGTCTACTGTTACTCCTTTGGATTTAACAAGCTTCTGTTTAAAAAATGAAAAGGAGCAGGGTGACTGGGTCGTTCAGTCGGTTATGCATCTGCTTTTGGCTCGGGTCATGATCCTGGAGTCCTAGGATTAGGCCCCTTGTCAGGTCAGGCTCCCTGCTCAGTGGGGAGTCTGCTTCTCCTTCTGTTCTGCCAACCACCCTCTCCCCCTCCCCTTCCTGCTCACCAGCTCACTCTCCAATAAATAAAATCTTAAAAAAAAAGAAATAGAAACCATTGGCAGGGATGACCTAATTAACGTAACAAGCGATTGGGTGAGGGGTAGCAAGAAAAAGAAACACTGTCTATTACTCCTTACCTGGGCTGGGGAAGGAAGAAGTGATGGTGTCAAGGGGTAGCTAAAGCCCAAGCTGGGGAGTTTGGGAGACCTGGATCTGAATCTTAGCTCTCCACTTTGTTGGCTGTGTGGCCTTGGGCCAATTACTTGACTTCTCTGACTTTGAACTGCTGCATCA
Organism: Nyctereutes procyonoides; assembly: GCF_905146905.1. Taxonomy (NCBI): domain Eukaryota; kingdom Metazoa; phylum Chordata; class Mammalia; order Carnivora; family Canidae; genus Nyctereutes; species Nyctereutes procyonoides. The sequence goes on along the minus strand of NW_026575146.1, from coordinate 57,449,610 downwards.
TCATCTTTTTTTTTTTTAATTTTAATATTTTATTTAAATTCAATGTGCCAGCATATAGTATAACACCCAGTGCTCATCTCCTCATGTTGCTGTATCTTTAAGATAGGCAACATAATCCCAGGAGCATTTGGGGAGTGATGAGATTATGATGTATGCATCAATTATGTATATGCAACACAGGAGAAGTAGAATATGTAGAATAGTGGCCTGTGCCTTGTCCGTTCCCTAGATGTGACCGTGACCTCTGCTTTACAGTGTAGCTCAAGGTCTGCCCCAAGCATCCAGGCCCATGTGGACGGAGCCTTCCAGGGAGATCCATTACCACACAGTGTAGCCTGTGTGATGAAGAGATTACCTTCAGTGTCTATCTCCTTTTACACTAGCAGAGCCTCCTTCTGTAGGCAAGACCCTTAAATCTAGGCCTTTCTTTAGGTTTAAAGTAAATAAAGAAGGCCTTCTCTTTTGGCTAAAGGATAATAACTGATCAGTGTACATACTTCCCTGTGGCTGCCGCTTTCTGAATGAATCACTTACTGGAGTCACTGGTGGCTCTCAACAGTCATGAAGCTGGCTTCTCTCCCCATACGATCCTGTGCCATTATTTTGAGAGGAATAATAGGGTAGGACCATCCACACGCTTCTGGAAAAGAATAAAGCCCAGATAAGCATGACATGAAATGGCTTGAACACTTAGATAAACCCAGAGCCAGTTTCCTCAGCGGTGTTTTACAGAGAAGGCTTGATTGTACAGCAATGAGCTTTTATTTATTCTCTTTCAATAAGCATTTTTGCATTATTATTCATTCAGCAATTCAGCTCGGTATTCAGAAGTGACAGCTTGCCAATTTTTTTTTCACAAACATTTTGGACTTTAACATCTTAATATGAAATCACTCCAGTAATTAGTAGGGGTTGAGGGTAGGAGGATGTGGGAAATAAAGGTAGAAGGATTTTCAAGATGCTCCTACCAAGAGGAATGTGCTACATATGTAGCTCTGACAGCTGAAGATGCAATGTTTGAATCCAGGCCAGCGAACAACAGACTGAGGACCGTTTAGGTGTCGAAGTATGGCCCCCTGTGAGATGTTCTCACGTTTTGGAGAATGATCACACCTGTGCAAGCCAAGCTAGCCGTGGTCTTTGGTACATTGTCTTTGAAGGCAGCAGGAAGTCACTGAAGCTTTCGAAAGGCCATACGTAATACATTTCATTAGGGATCTACTCTGCCCAGGATATTCTAATTATTTATCCTGCTTTAGTTCCTTCATAGCACTTATTACTAGTATTGTTACATTTCAGCTCAGTCATTTGCCTCCTTATCTGTTGACCCAGTTAGAATGCAGGTCCCATGAGGACAGGAACCTTGTTGGCTTTTGTTCCCTGGTGCATTCCCAGCACCAAGAACCATGCCTGGCACATAGTAGTGGCCTAATAAATATGTCTTGGATAAATGAACGAGTGAGGGAATGCTACGTGCTGAGCCACATTAAAGAATTGGTAAGACAGTTTCCCTGATCTTCAAAATGTACAATCCAGTGGAAAGCAAACTATGAATACTAAGAGAGCCTGCAAAGCAAGGTAGCACATCAGAAGCTCTTGGTTTATCTTTGAAGGGTATCCCCTACAAGTGATGCCTGCGTGCTCCCTGGGCAGAAGGAAAAAGAGTTGATTGCTCTCTCCTTTAAACACTATCCAGTGACGATAAGCTCACTTCACCCTTAGACCTGCTTTTCTGGCTTACACACTATGTCTTACTCTGCACCTGACCCCCTTTCTTCTGATCTCACCGCTGAGGTCCAGAGGCTCCCCCACCTGCCAGTGGTACCAGTTGGTTTGCTGCCTTCTCCTTCCCATTAAATATGTATGTCAGAGGGTAGCTCAATACAAAGGCGTCCTTCAAAGAGCTGTTTCTCAACTTGGGTTGCAAAAAATAAATCATATTGCCATTGATAGAAATTTTATGGGAAAATGTTTCTGTGGGCAAATGCCTGTGTGGCTTAGAGTTCATTGAAGCCATTCTTGTAGATGGTCCTTTAACCTTCAATGAACTGTGTGCATTTAGATACCTGAGAAATAGCCCTAGTATGTTGTGGGTATTTCCCCCAAATTCATTTGACCATCCAAACTTTCTCTCCTAAAATATTTTGCTGTCCCTGGAACATAGTTTGGGATAACTAGTCTAGGAGGAGGACACATACGGTGTTTTGGGGGTTTGAAGACCGATTGGTGGATCACCAGCAGTTGGTTGGGAATGAACATGATGAGTAACATCATAGAACCCAGGCCATAGGAATTCGGAAGAGGGGGAAGGAAACCAGGAAGGTTTCATGAGAGAAGTGAGATGGAGCTGGCCTTCAGGTGAAAATCCGGCTTTAGAGGAGAAGAAAAGGAAATTTGCAGTGTGGGGAAAAAGTGAAAGACAAGACTGTGCATGCCAATGAGGGTTCTTATTTCAAAATGTACTCAGATCCCTGAAAATTCTGTGGGACTTTGATTAATGGTTCCAATATCCAGTCCTATTTTCCCTATTAATTCATCGTGTTAGTATGCATCCTCTGAAGCAGATGCTAAAACAGGATTTAACATACAGGATTTTTTTTTTTATGATAGTCATACAGAGAGAGAGAGAGAGAGGCAGAGACACAGGCAGAGGGAGAAGCAGGCTCCATGCACCGGGAGCCCAACGTGGGATTCGATCCCGGGTCTCCAGGATCGCGCCCTGGGCCAAAGGCAGGCACCAAATCGCTGCACCACCCAGGGATCCCCGTACAGGATTTTTAAAGGGGAATGGCTATGAAAATGCAGAGCCACCAGCTGATGCTGGGGAAACCATCAGACGCTTAGGAGTTTGACACCATGTGAAAGAGGGGGAAACAAGGGTCACTCAGAAGTGTCCTTGGCTGTTGTGAAGTCTAAGGAAGGTTCAGTAGTAGTGTCAGGGAGTCCACGCATTAGAATCAGCCATCGGAAGAGTCCTAGGTCTTCCAGGATTGGCACTGCCCAAGTATTCCTGCTGTACTCCATTCCCAGCCAGGAGCAGCCCATGGAAAGCATGACCTAGATGCACATATGGCAACCTGTCCCAGAGCTCTGCGGCTGGTCCCTTGGTCAGTGAAGATCCCTGTCGTTGGAATTCTGCGAGATACATTCCCAGGACAGCCGTACTCAAGAGATGGATCTTTATAAAATAAACCTACAGAGGAAGAACAAACTCTCTAGAAACACAAAGTTCTACATCTGAAATTAGGGATGAAGGCAGGATGGTATCTGATGCACATAGCCGCAGACTTAGCCTGGCAAAAGTGTCTTGCTATTTGATAAATCTCAAGATAAGAATACTTGAGATTCTCCAGGGGGTAGGTTCAGTTATCTGGGATCTTAAGCTTATAAAGTTAGATGTTGAAAATGAGGGAGGCTATCCTTACAGAAAAGAATATGAACTACAAATACGAAAATGCCAGGGCTCCTCCTGGGGCCTTGGAAGCAAGATGCCAACTCCAGCCTCCTTTACTTCATGATAAATCTACCCCTCCTCATCTGCAAAATATGGGTAAGAAACTTGGAGTGTATTGCATAAGTGTATTCAAAAATAATTCACTGCTGATTGATTCATGAAAATGTAAGATGCCTCACGAGTGCTTAATTATCTGAACTGTGTGTGCTTTCAACGGTAAAGAATCAGCTGACGAGACGGGGGGGGGGGGGCAGTGAGCCACTGAGGTTAATGCACAGAGGATGACCCTGGTGTGCTTTCTCCAGTACAGCTGCCCGAGCTGCTGACACAGATCCAGGAGGATGTGTTCTCACAACTCAGCGCTGCCACTGTCCTTGGTGGGGATCACAGCATGGCCTCCGATTTTCGGTGTCTCTTTAGGGACGCAAAATTTAGGGGATGCCTGCAGCACACAAGTGATAGTTCTTTTAGCCAAGCACCAAAGTGGATTATGAAAGGCGGCAGAATCCTGAGGGCTGCAACTCATGTGGGTTTGTAAAGACCCAGGGATGACATGGGTTTTCCTCAAATTTATTTTCTTAGAGGATTCCAGATGACTCCCATGATGATGCTTCTCATGAAAGCCAGCAAGGGGGAAAAAAAAAAAAGGTGGAGAAGAAAGCTAGGACAGGGGAAGAACTAGGAAGGAGTAAGAGAGAATGGAAAGGAGAGGACTTGGAAGGTGGTAGCTCAGTAAAAGCAGAGGCCTGATTGCTTCTGGATCTTGTAGCATCATTTGAAAATTAGAACATGATCCAAAGGATTAGACTGATACAGATCTAGTCAGGACAAACTCTGTGAGTGTGCCTATGCTATACTATGATCATCCATAGGTCTCTATCTCCATGGCTTCCTAGTTGGGTTGTCATCTGAAGCTGCCGCTGCTGGCATAGTCATCCTTAGGATGAGACTAGCGTTCTCCCCCATTCAACATGGCATGAAGCACGCCTGCTTGCTGTGTGAACACAAACCTCTCCCCGAGTTGTGCTCTATCACCACATTTCCTCCATCCTATTTAATTTCTTGTGCTTGCTAACACTTTATTTCTCACTTTTTAACTTGTTCTCTACCTAAACCCTTTGCTTGAACCAAACAGATCCTTGTCTTAAGTACTTAATCATGATATATTATATTTCCTGCCTATTTCTGCATTCCCCAGATCCTATGGGCTCCAAGGGATTGCTTGAACAATCTATGCCAGTGGATGACATGTAGCAAGATCATGATAAATATTTCTCAGGAAATATGAATGCATGAAAAGGATTTAGTTATATGCATATATACTTCTTTTTACTTATGGTTACTACAACTTTTCCTTATTTTTTCTTTAAAATCTAGCCATTTGTCTTTCCAGAAAAAATGTACTTAAATACTCATTTTTGTTCACACACACAATTCACACAGCCACTCACACATACACACTAATTTTATGTTGGAAGCTATAGGTGCTGCTTTATTTTTCATGTTTTCCTGCTGTGAAGTAACTTGTAGCGGATCAATGATTTGAGAAAGGTTGTATTTTTAAAAAATTCATCTGTTGCAAGGTGTCACGACAGCAAAGAAGAAAATCAGGATTTGAGGGGACAAGATCCCAAAAGAAAGAGAGTTCATTGGGCAGCCCCCGAGGTGCAGCAGTTTAGTGCCGCCTGCTGCCCAGGGCGTGATCCTGGAGATCTGGGATCGGGTCCGCATCGGGCTCCTTACATGGAGCCTGCTTCTCCCTCTGCCTGTGTCTCTGCCTGCCTCTCTCTCTCTCTCTCTCTCTCTCTCTCTGCCTCTATGAATAAATAAATACAATCTTTAAAAAAAAGAGAGAGAGAGCTCATTGATGTGACCCCAACATTTTACACTGCACATTTCTCCTTGGGGCATATGTTAGTTTTTTGGCCTAGTTCAAGGAGCTGAGAAGCCAGGCAAAGGGTGATGTCTAAGAGGTAGAGAAGTTGCCAAACCTTTGCCAGTCTCCTGAAATGAGAGAAGAAAAATTGAGTTTGGGAGACCCAGGACTTGGAGTCCAGAGCTCTGCAAGAAGGGATAGGTAGTGGAGTGAGCCCAATGTTGGGAGGCTTTATCCCTCTCGAGGCATTTGATAATTTATGAAAGTCTTAAAAGCCAAGTTAATACCATCGAGAAATCAGAGTGAAATGTTCAGCAGTCTCTGAATCCCAAGGAAACAAAAAAAATTAGGGTTCAAGATACTCCTTAAACACCCCATGACCTCGGCTGAGAACCCTATGGGACTCTATATGCCCTAAGAGCAGCAGCGAAGAATCAGAAGGAAACTGAGGCTTACGTGGATTGAGGTGAACTGCTGGCAGCCGAGCTGCCTGTAGAGGATAGGGTAGATTCACTCCAGAAGAAAGCATCATGCAGAGCCCCTCCCATTTTTCATGCTGAGTGTATCTAGCAAGCAATCAAAATTTGCTAAGAATAAAATAAAAAAAACAGGAGAGATGAAAACAAAAAAAGAGAAACCAATTCATGGGTGAATCAGCTCCTAGAAGTAGCAAATACTGGCTTGACTGTGCTCAGGAAAAGAATAAGCTTGAGAATTTTACCAAGAACTAGAATCTATTTTAAAAAGCATCAAATGAGAATTCTATAACTGCTATTAAGATATCCGTGAGTGGATTTAACATTCATGATGAAGCTGAAGGTTAATTAACTAAAAGTGAAGTCAGCACAAAATATCAAAGCTAAGTCACAGGCAGGAAAGGGATGTAGACTATGGGAAAGAGCAGGAGGCAAAATGCAGGGAAACGTCTCCCATGCTTGGAACCAGAATCCCAGAAGGAGGGGAGAGAAAGGGAAAGAAGCAATAAAGAGAGAATGTCTGATCATTTTCCAGGACTTCTGAGAGTGATCAAGCCACAGACTGACCAAGTGCTATCAAGTAGATACCAACAGGCCAAATGCCACGAAAACCACCTCTAGACCTCCGAGAAGCGCACTGAACAGCAAGGGGACCAGGAAATCCTAAAAGCTGTCAGGTCAAAAGCCCCAGTTACCTTCACAGGAGCAAAAATTAGAAGGAAGATGTCCCCAAAGAAGCAAGAGAAGCCAAGAGACAAACGAGTGACATCTTTCAAGTTCAGAGCGAGAAATCCTGCCTCTCTGGAATCTCTAACCAGGGAAAGGAGCCTTCGAGAATGAAAGTAAAATAAAAGCCTTTCCAGTCAGAAAAAAATGATGAGCCTTTCACCCCTGGTAGAAGTGTACTTACAGGAGAGAGGCAAGGGGAAAAGGGGGGAAGGGAGGTCTCTTCAAGAAGAGGAAAAATGAGCTCCAAAGGAATTACAGAAATGAAGGCTGACCAAAAAAAGGAGAGAAAAAAACTAGAAAATTTTAATATAGGTGGTATGAGACCATAGTAGTGAGGGGGGCTTTAAAACACATAGAATATGGAGACGATTGTTAAAAATGAGCAAGTGCTTCCATTTCATCTCCATGGCTACATCATCAACGTGTGGTCCAGGGGAGGGCATAGAGCTAGTGCCCTGGAGGAGCCATGGAATGTTACTTGAAATTCCCCCTTTGAGACACCTGGGTGGCTCAGTGGTTGAGCATCTCCCTTCAGCTCAGGGTGTGATCCTGGGGTCCTGGGATCGAGTCCTGCAACGAGCTCCCTGCAGGGAGCCTGCTTCTCCCTCTGCCTGTGTCTCTGCCTCTCTCTGTGTGCCTCTCATGAATAAATAGAAATAAAATAAAATCTCTCCCCCCTTTGTACACATGAGGGAGAAGAGGGGAGACCAGAGAAATAAACCTAGTGTCAGAGCTGTGCCCAGCACCCAGATTTGGCCCGCAGACCGGCACTTTTTCAGTGCTGACTTGGTAATTTGGCTTTGTATGTAGCCCACTCCCTTTTTTTTTTAATAAATTTATTTTATATTGGTGTTCAATTTGCCAACATACAGAATAACACCCAGTGCTCATCCCATCAAGTGCCCCCCTCAGTGCCCATCACCCAGTCACCCCCACCCCCCGCCCACCTCCCCTCCACCACCCCTAGTTCGTTTCCCAGAATTAGGAGTCTTTCATGTTCTGTCTCCCTCCCTGATATTTCCCACTCATTTTTTTTCTCCTTTCCACTTTATTCCCTTTCACTATTCTTTATATTCCCCAAATGAATGAGAACATACACTGTTTGTCCTTCTCCGATTGACTTACTTCACTCAGCATAATACGCTCCAGTTCCATCCACATTGAAGCAAATGGTGGGTATTTGTCGTTTCTAATGGCTGAGGAATATTCCATTGTATACATAGACCACATCTTCTTTATCCATTCATCTTTCGATGGACACCGAGGCTCCTTCCACAGTTTGGCTATTGTGGTCATTGCTGCTAGAAACATCGGGGTGCAGGTGTCCCGGCGTTTCATTGCATCTGTATCTTTGGGGTAAATCCCCAGCAGTGCAATTGCTGGGTCATAGTGTAGCCCACTTCCAGACTGGTGACATTTTAGGCTACTTTCCATTCGAGTGTGCCTGAAAACAAAACCTTCTACCTCATTGCAGGAGCCTTATGCCACCAGCCAATTCTCTGCATGCTCCCCCACCTGGGGCCCTAATCTAAGCCCTGCTGTAACCACCCTCCTACCCTCTTTCCTGAATACCCTTCTCAACGTGGCAAAGCCTTGAGAAACCCAAAGTCCCCTCAGAGGCCTGGGGTTTAGGTTGTGGTTGTTTATATTGGCCTGGACCCCTCTTTCCTCCAGCGCTGAGGCTTTGTTCTGGAAGAATGCAAGGTGGTTGAGGGAGAACAGTACAGCAGCCTGTTCTAGGGATGCATCTGCTGAGCTGTCAGAGCTCATTTTCCAAGCCATTCTTCCAAAGGTCTTGGGATGACAAACTGGTTCTGCCTTGTAGATAGATGATTTTTGTTTTTAAAGGGAAAGCCCTAGAGGCTGCAGGGAATCTCTGAATGGGAGGGAATAAAATGAGAGCTTAGTCTTCTCCCCTTCCTCCCTCCCCTCCTCTCCCAAAACCCGCAAGAGCCAGCACGGAATAGGCAACACGGGATTGATTTACAGATTGTAGAGTGACTTTGTGGTGTGGGGGGATGGTAGCAGCCCTTTTAATTTCTCAGACTCTTTATGATGGCGTTTTAGCTAATGTGCAAAATAATTGAGTAAGCTGCTGGGCAGAGAAAACAGAGCTGGGTTTGGCAGTTAGATACCTTGATTGCAGTTTTTATTCTGCTTTATAAAGACAGGTCACAGAGCAATCTCTTAACCTCTCTGGGCCTCAGTTTCTCCATCTATAAGCAGGAAAGCTAGTATTCCCCACCCAACATGATTTGGGAAGGGGGGAATCAAATGAAATAACGTGTACTACTGTGCTTTTTATTTTTTTAAGTCATCTTTTTAAAAAAATGTTATTTATTTATGACAGATACAGAGAGAGAGGAGGCAGAGGGAGAAGCAGGCTCCATGCAGGGAGCCTGACGTGGGTCTCAATCCCGGGTCTCCAGGATCACACCCCGGGCTGAAGGTGGCGCTAAACCGCTGGGCCACCAGGGCTGCCCACTACTGTGTTTTTTAAATGGATGAGGCCTGGGGTGCCTGGGTGGCTCAGTCAGTTAAGTGTCTGCCTGTGGCTCAGGTCATGATTTCAGGGTTCTGGGATTGAGCTCCATGTCAGGCCTCCCTGCTCAGTGGGGAGTCAGTCTGCTTCTCCCTCTCCCTTTGCCCCTCCTGCCTGCTCATGCACTTGCTTGCGCTCTCTCTCTTCTCTCTCTCTCTCTCTTTTTCAAATCTTTTAAAAAAGTTTTTAAAAAATGGATGAGCCCTGAGGACAATCTCAATTTCTGTTATTTGCCTTAAGAACACTGTAGGTATTGCAAACTTTGACAATTGACAAGTAATGAATGCATGGAGAAAAATGCTCAGAATGTTTAGAACTGGATGGGTATTTAGCGACCTTCTAGCTGAACACATTTGTATTTTCTCCATGAGAAAATGGAGTGAAGACCAAAGACGTAGTTATTTTTTCAAAGTAATGAAATTAGAAAAAGGCGGTGGGGTGGGGGGAGGACATCTTTCAAATCTGTTGCAAATTCTGCATAGTCTCCTGGTGCATGGAAGCCAAGATGACCAGATCCTCGCACTTATTCTGTGTTGTTTTTGATGTACACACAGTTCTGAGCTGAGCAGAGAGTTTAGTGGGTGATCAAGGAGAGATGTGAAAAGTCATGAGCATCTATTCAATGGATTTGTTTTTCCTCTGAATTCTAAGAATTGCAAAAACAAGACTACCAAGAATTCCAGAAACATTGACAGACTTGTGTAAAGAATGTGGGCAACTTACCTGAAGAATGCTGTGTCAATAACATTGTCCTCTGGTAGAGGCCTTAACATACCTCCTCAGAACGAGAGTGTGTCCTAGACACACTTCAGGACCATTTCCAGGACTTGGGTGCTTCACTGGCAGCTGCTCAAAAGCCAGAGGAAAATATGCAATTTCAGCAGATCTTGCATCATCTCAAGAGCATTTGGAAGGAAGACGTGAGGACACCTGACATATGATGGCACGCCTTTTGCAGAAACGACCCATCTCTGAACACCCGCCATTCAGGGTCTCTACCAAGAAGGCTGCATCTGATAGGGAAACTTCTCTCTTGAGTCCTAGGACAATTTCACAGTTTTAGGAATCTATACAAACAAGATTGGTCTACTCCCCACTTGGCACAAGACATGTAGAAAAAGTTAACTTGAGCCGTTGAACAAATGACTATTAAAATAACACTCCCTACCCTGGTCTCGTTCAGTGCTATGAGGCCTCAAAAGTCTGAAGATGAAGTGACCATTTGATCCTGAACTTGCTAGCACCACCACAGCATGAATCAAGGCTTTCCAGCAAGTGTCTTTTCCCCCCCTGTTCAAAGGTTAGAATCAAAAAGCCCCAGCTCTCAGCGGATCCCAGAATGCTGCTGGGTTAACCCAGCCACATGTTGGCACTGGGTCAATGCCATTGTTTGGACATGGGTGTCCCCGGATCGCATTAATCCATAATCAGTGTTTTCCTCCAAGGTGACAAGCCCCAGAGCCTGCCCCAAATCTTAAGATGCATTGATTTCATGTCATCAGGGACTGAATAGAACACTTCTAGTTCCATTAAAAATAACTCACTGACTCAGAAATAAGAAACTGCCTGTCTCCAAGGGGCAGAGTCACCAGGCAGGAGGGCCCTCCCCAAAGTATGGCATGGTCGCTTTGTTCTGTACCAGTCAGCCACTGTTGTCATCTCTGATTCATCCCTTTCTTTGCACGCAGGGTGACTCAGGGGGGCCAAAAGGCTATGTAAAGCCCAGCTACATTTAATTGATAAAATACAGTCCATTACTGCCAAGCCAAAGCGGGGGAATGGATCGTGCAAAGATGCAGTGAAGTAGAACACTAAGCAACATGACAAGTGGCCATGGCTGCAGACAGCTGAGGAGGGACAGTGGACTGGCTCCACTGGCCTTCAGCCATTGGAGCAAAAGCATCAGCTCTCAGGACAAAAAGGCAGAGCCACAAGCACTGCACTGCCGTGACCCATAAATGCGAACCGTGAGCACTGATGAACAGAAGCAGGCCCCATCCGTGTGCACTTTGAGAAGAGCCATGGTGAATTTAGTCCACTATTAAACAAATGCTAATTATTGTCTTGTGCAGGCTGAGCACTATGGTAGGACAATAGGTTACGTGCATAAAGGTGGTTATGCATAAAGGAGCAAGAGAGTTTCTGCACCCAGCAACCCAGATCCTAAACAGATGAAACAAGATGGCACAAAACTTGGCCCTTGTTTTGAAAGATATTTATATATCTTAATATTTTGATATTTCTTTTAATAGACAGGTATATATTCAAAATATATACACATACATGTGCACGTTTATTTATTTCAAAACAGCCTGTCTGTCGCCCTCCCCATCTGCATACTGATAGAACCTACTCAAATGTGTTAAAAGCTTTTGGGTCACTTAAAAACTACTATGTAAAAACACCATTTTTAAAAAGTATGAGTACCACATGCAAATATAATTTGCATCATGTAGAAAGATACTCATAAAGAAAAGCTAGGGAATCGAAAACAGTTTTTAAAATATTTCAAGTTAGACTACCAAGACTGTATTGACCGATTTCATTAGAATTTGAACTCCCTATTTATGAATTCAAGGACTTTATTTGCAGTAGCTAACCAAGAGCAGGCCTTTCTCCAACTCCAGGGAACATCAGCAGGCACACACACAGACAGGAATGGCCCATATGCTGGGAGGCTGGGGGCGCCATCTTGTTCAACCCACTTGCTGTCCTAGTTCCTGGGCTCCTGCTCCAAGGAGTGTAAATGCCTAACAAGGTTGTGTCTTATGTTACATTACATTTTACCAAGATAATTCTATTTGGCAGAAGGAATGACTTAGAGGTGGGAGGAGGTTGGAGGTAGGGAGAGCAGTCAGGAGGCTATTGTACCAGGTGCCTGACATAGCATGGGGAGAGGTGGAAGGAAATTGCTGGAGAGGTAGAAATGGTGGGGCTTCGGGTATTGACAGCATACTGAGACAGAGCTAATAATGTAGAAGAAAGAAGGTCTTCCTTTTACACACCAGGCTTCTAGATATAATGGTTGGTTTAATGTCTTGCATGTGCTGTAGTAACAAACGACTCCCAAATCTCAATGGCTTAACGCAGAGGATGCTTCTTTACCCAAGACCAGAAGTCTCCATGGTTGTGAATGGATACAAATAGTTACAGAGGAGAAAGAGAACTAATTCTAAGCCAGAAGTGCTTCAGGCCTGCCAAGATAACAGATATGGAGATGTATGTGTTTCACAGAAAAGACCAACTAATTTCAATCGCTAAAAACTACATGGTGAGCAAGACGATGTACAGGCAAGGCAGTCCAAAAGAAGGTGCTTTGCATTCATTTCTCCAAGTACGTTTTGCAGACACTGGAGTCTCCAGAACCCCGATTTAATGTCTCTGCAGGTCACCTCTAGTTTCCTTCTGCCATCTGGTAAACCTCTGTTGGTAGTGAAGTCACTGCTCCAGTGTGAACCCGGAATAGCAGTGGAAGAAAATAACAGAAATATGTAAACGTGTACACATAGTGTTTGGTTTTAAGAGATGGGGAAGGATTGCAGGGTGGCTGTAGTTCATGTCCTTAGAACAGGAAGTAGACTTGGGTTTGTTTTCCTTCCCGAGATTGACTTGTTGCTGCTATGTCCTGTTTTAAGACTACAGAATGTTAAAATTGAGGAAGAATTTCAAGTTTGCTTAGTCTAGCCTGTCCCATTTTGTAGTTAGGGGAACAATGACCTAAATGGCTTATACGAACTCCCCAAACTAGAGGTGACAAAAACCAGGGCAGTGAAATAGCCCGTTCTCCTTGTCCTGGTGGACTGTGCGGGTCCTCTGCTGTCCCCTCTCTGTCGTTAAGGTCATCTGAAGGACCTGACCATGGATGGAATAAGGGATACATAAAGGAGTCCTGTCACAGGGCTCAAACAAAATTAGAGTATTATTTGTGAATCTTAGTATCTATTGACAGGCAGGTGCTCCTGGGGAATTATCAGTAAGTCTAGAGATGGAAGAGGCTTGCTGACGTCAGATCATTTCTCAGTCCAGTGTGTTCTCAGAGAAAACAGCCACAGTGTCACAGGTTTCTTTGTCGTATTCATAAACGTACCGTCAAAGCATTGAAGGAAAATGCGTGTGGTCTCTGAGCCACTTTATTAGCAAACATACTAAGGAAACAAGATGTCAAAGGACATTGATGTGGCCAGGACGTCCGCCGTCTTCCTATCCTATGCGGCTCCTTAAAATCTTACCCAGAGCAACGCGCTGTTCTTCCTACTGATGGATCAAACCCTGGATACACACGTTAGAGAATGTGCTTTGAAATTTCTTTTTCTCCCCAAGTGATGGGGTGTGCAATGATCCGGGGTTAAAAGCAGTCCGTAGACATAATTATGACAAGGAGCTAGTCACTTAACCTCTCTGACTCACTTCTTTTTTTTTCTTTTTCCAATTTACAAAATGAAGGGATTGAATTAGATGACCTCTAAGACCCTTCCTAGCTCAGACATTTCAAATCTATAAACACAAAGCCACCTGCCTGGGATCAGGATTAAACTTCTAATTGTGCCTTATTATCAATCTGTTCTAATCAGCCCAGCAAGGACAGAACAGACGTAGGCAACAGTAAAACCAGACTCTTTCGTGATTCAAATTCTCTTCCCTAATAAAGGTGGTCATTTTGCTTGCTCCTAACTGGCTGGCCTACTGATACTTCATTTTGAATCAAATGAAAAATAAGTGAGCCTGGTTCTGGATAGATCCACACACCAGAACTGAATCCACAGCTGTGTACAAACATCCTTGGCTGTTTGTGAGAGAGAATCCTATTAGAGTCCTCTACATACCCCAGTTCCTAAGACTCCAGGAAGGGATGTGACCGGAAATCATGTCTTAATCGGAAACCCCGACATCTCAGGAAGACAAAGGCTATCCATTGGAGTTTTTATTGGAGCCTTTCCCTTGGAACTCTGACAACCAGTTGTGGTAGATAATGTTCATGGTTAATCACGTCTGGTTGTTTTTATGCAGGAGACAGCCAGCTGATTCTGGAAAATAATTTTTTTAAAAACTGAAGGTATGAAAGTCTGAATAAAGAGATAACAGTTCTGTGTGAAAGAGCCATCTCTGAGCTAACAGAAAGCATCATCTGTGCAGAACAAAGCATGAGCTTAGTCTATTCATTCACCCGTCAGATTTTTGGAGTGCAGAAAATACTCTAGCATCAGGTGCAGAGATTATAAATTAAAATAGATAGTTCATGTGCTTGAGGATTCGTTGCCTGGTAGGGAGACTGATGTGCCCTGGGTGTGTACCATCCACAGCGCAGGCACCAGGGGTGGAGGGAGCGGGTGGGGGGCACAGTGATCCAGAGTGACTGTCCCAGCTTGGGAGAGCCGGGGTATCACTGAGCAGGAACATGTGAGTTTTATTTTCAAGAATGGGTGGTGGCAGGAGAGTGCATGGGTGATGGGCATCTTTAGTGGGCGCCTCCAGATCTGTGCCCCCCTTCTCACCTCTGCCGTCTGAGGTGACAGGACCCGCTGACCAGGAAGACCTACACCGACAGCCATTGTGCCCACTGGCTTTCATTTGTGACCAGTCCATGTGTGGCTCCAGCACAAGTTTGGAAGAAGAGGAGAGGGGAAGTCAGAGTGTTTTATTCCCCTGGTCTCATTCCTGAGCAGGTGCTCCAGGCTAGGTGGTGCTCAGTCTAAAGTTAAACCAAAGGTCCCTGCTCCTCTTAGGTGACCTCTGTGAGAGCCTCTCCTGTCACATCCAGTAAGCACAGTCTGCTGAAGAGCCCAGCACACAGGTGGCACATTCCCACTGGTGCGAACCCTACATTACCTCCTTGGCCATTGGAGTTCACTTCCCTCCACTTCCCCTTCTGTGGTGTCCCCTTGCACATTGGTCCCTTTGCACACCAGTTTGAGTAGGCAGTCTCTCTTCCCAGCTGGGACCCTGACTGCATCACCTTTGGGGCTAGGTGGACCGCCTGAGCAAAGACAAAGGGTGGAAAAACGTAGAATCCTTGGAAGTGACAACAGAGTTCAGTGATGCCAGTAGAAGGGCCCTCTGCGGGGCGCGTGCGGTGGGGGCTTCGAGTCACCCAGGGTTGGTCAAGAAGGACAATAGCACGCAACGGGATTCAGTCTAAGTTTACAAAGAATGGTCATGGCATCAAGAATGACCTGGAAAGAAGAGAGACTTAAGAGACTGGTGGGGGTGTCTGTGACCTCCACCCCCAACCGGTACCTGCCCTCGCTGTGGCATCCCCTGTCTCACGCCCACATCGCTGTACTTCCACATTTTGTTAGATGACTTCAGCCCGTGGGGTCCTGGAACATGACCCCTTTTTCTCTAGCTTTCCAGCTTGCTGTTGCTAGTTTGGGGTCACCTCACTATCCCATATTTGGCTCTTAACTTCTCGATCACCCCCAACAACCAGTGCACTCCAGTTAATTCCCTTTTTTTGTAAGTATGTGAAACATTTGTTTTTCTGGTTACACCTAGGAGAATACAAGTGTCTTCATAGGCCAAGACTGTGAGGTGGCAAGTAGTGGCATATTCTAAGGGGGGAAAGCTTGCCAGCCAAGGGCTGCCATCTCCCTTCCAACCAGAAAGCCGTTGCCCTCTTTAATGAGGAGCAGAACAGTGTGGCTTTCCTACAGGCATTCTGGAGCAGGCTGCCTGGGCTGAAGCCGTCTTGATGATTCCATGCATGTTTCCTGATCTCTGTGTGCCTTGTTTCCTCATGTGTAAAATGAGATAATCATGCCACCCTTATGGGGTTGTTGCAAGCGTGAGAGTGATCTAATACAGTACATATAAAATGCTAGAAAAAGCTCCCGGTAGGTACCAAGCCCATGTAGACACTAGCTAATATTATCTGGGTTGGCATGTGAAAGGTTGATGTCTCCCTGGGTCTCCAAACATGAAGTCATGCCCATAATCAGGATGGTAGACGTTGGCCAAAGATGGCAGTTTGGGAAGGCAGAGAAAGCATGCTGTGATTGACAGGGATGCTGTAAGGAGAAATAATTTTCCAGGGGCAACCAGTGGTTGCCGTGGTTTCCGGCGGGCACAAACTCCAAGGTCAATTCCTTGCAGATATTTCCTTGCTGATATGAGCAGAACCATTCGTGTCTGCTCCTCATCATTTCCTCTGCACCAGGGCCGATTGCTCCAAAACCGAGCCCTGCTTTACCACTGGGCAGCGGGAGACAGAAATGTGAATAAGTAGAAATCAAAAAAACACAGCAATCCCGCTGACTGGCCACTGACCATGAAGGCAAATACAGCTGATTCCCCAGTAGAGCCAGAAAAGGGAAGTGTCACTCTGAGAAATGAAATTTTAATAACCACACGGGGAAGAGAGCATTTTATTATAAGACTCAGGGCTGCATTGATAAAGATCACTGAGGACAACCCATATTATTTGAAATTTTACTTCTGCTTTTTACGTCCCTGGAAATTCAAGTCCTAGGGCACCAGAGAAATTACAGTGCACAAAGCTTTGGTGAAAGTGCCCCCCTACCTTCCTCAGTACCATTCATGACCCAACTGAACTGGCTGCCTGCCTCCAGGCCCTATGTGTGTTCCAGCCTCAAATCAATGTTCCATCCTTAGGAATTAAGCTCATCTGGCAGCCCACCTGCAATATCGATTACACATTTTCCTTTATAGAGTGGTTCCAGTTGTTTCTGGAAGCCTCTCCCACAAGGTAGGGGATTACTTTCAGAACCTGTTCTCTAGGCCTCCCCCACAGTGCTGGGCATTCCAGGGCAACCCCTTTAGCCGGGCACTGCGAGCAGATGTGTTTGTAAAGGGCAGGCCGGGGAATCATTGCACACATAGTCTAAAAAGATGCAAGTTTCTTCACTGTACCAGGACTCTGCCTGAGTCAAATACACAATCTTTCCCCTTTCCCCCAACATACATACTTCTCTACCAATTATTAAAAATCAGGAAGTACCACATTGACCAGATGCTCAAATGCTCTTGAAAAGCCATTAGAAACGACAAATACCCACCATTTGCTTTGACGTGGATGGAACTGGAGGGTATTATGCTGAGTAAATAAGTCAATTGGAGAAGGACAAACATTATATGATCTCATTCATTTGGGGAATATAAAGAATAGTGAAAGGGAATAAAGGGGAAAGGAGAAAAAATGAGTGGGGAAATATCAGAAAGGGAGACAGAACATGGAAGACTGAACTCTGGGAAACAAACTAGGGGTGGTGGAAGGGGGGGAGGAGGATAGGGGTGGGGGTGACGGGGTGGCAGGCACTGAGGTGGGCGCTTGATGGGATGAGCACTGGGTGTTATTCTGTACGTTGGCAAATTGAACACCAATAAAAAATGTATTAAAAAAATTAATAGGAAATATGTATGTGTACTGGTGGGGAGAAATTGGCTTGCTGTGTAGGTGTATGTTTTAACATGAATAAATATTATATCTTACTGAGCTCCAAAAAAATAAAAATAAAATAAAAATCAGGAAGTATCACATTGACGAGACGCTCAAATGCTCTTGAAAATGCATTTAAATGGCAACATACAAAAGTCAAACCAATGTTATTTCCTACTTAGGCAGCATAGAACACTTCCTTCTCTAGGGAAGCTGGGACTTAGCCATCTATTTACAGAGCTAAATTAGAGATGTGAGTGGGGAAAAAAATTGATTAGGATTTGTGATTTTTTTTTTAACAGCCACGTTTACCAAGAGGTACAGTCTTTTCCCACTTCTTGCATCTGGGCTGTTCTAGAGGGTTGCTTTGGCTAACAGAATGCAGGGAAAAGAGAGTTGTAAGACTTTTGTCTTGGCCTTCAGAGGCCAGTAGCTTCTATTCTTGCTCATGGATGTTTATGTGAACCAGTCCTAGCTGGTCTGCTGGAGAGACCACATGGAAGAGAACTGAAACACCCTAACCCATAGCCTGCCAATCACTTAGCATGTGAGTCAGGCCATCTTTAACCACCTGGCCCTGTCAACCACCAGGTGGCTGCCACTGCACAAGTGACCTCAAGCTGAAGCAGCAGAAGACCCACCCATGGCAGTCCAGTCCAAATGGCTGACCTGTAGAATCATGAACAAATAACATGACTGGTTCTTTTAAGCCAAAAAATGTTGGAGTGGTGGGTCACACGATACATAACAGTCACGAGATTAATGCTTGATTCATTTGAGAAATAAAGAAAATTCCGTCCAGCTACAGAAACTATTCAGTGAATGGAGTATTCACGCTGACTAAATCTTATGGGCAATATTAAGGCACTAAGAAAGCCATGCAGAAAATATAAACAATCTGGATTATTCATGCCAAACAATCTGATTCCCCACATATGCTCACCCTGATTATCAACCTGTATTTTTTTCTGAAGCAAGTATTTTTGTAAAAATTAACTACAAAACTGACAAATTTCTCCCTTGTGAGGGCAAGGGGAAGCAGTAGAGTCACAGGCTTGTTGATTATACATTCTTGGGTGATTCATTGTTGTTCTGATCAGAGGCTCATCAAATTCTCCCCTTCTCTGTAGTAAAGAATTTAACCCTGCCCAAAGAGAGGCCTAGCCTTTGCCTTCAGCTTATGGGAGGGATTCTCTCAGCCTTTGGGTCAGCTGGAGAGTAACAATATGATTTTTGGGTTGGGGCTTTGAGCCACACCAAGAGTGTGACATACAGTAGGGACTCTGGGTCACACAGTGTCAGCCTGACCTCTTGAAGGGCTGAAAACTGAGATCAGCCCAGTAGGCAGTCAGCCATGCCTGTGTGATGGAGCCTCTGATAAAGACTGGGTACCAAGTCTCCACTGAGCTTCCTTGGTTGTTAACACTTGGTGTACATTGTCACACGTCAATGCCAGGGCAAGAACAGTTTCCTTACTCCACAGGGGGAGAACTAAAAGCTCCTCTGTAACTCTTATGTGACTTAGACTATGGTTTTCTGCTTTGCTCTTGATCCTATATACTTACTGTATGTCCTATACTAAGTTTTAGTGCCTTGAGGACTGAATTAGTAAAAATAATGATGAAAAGTGGTACCATGAGGAAAGGTTGAAACAAGAAGAGGCAGGTTTTTGTCAAGAGAAGTTGGTATGGAGCAGGAGAAAAGAGAAATGCCTTGCCCATTTCTCTCTCTTCCCCATCCCCTGCCACTACAAGACTGGTATTGAATGTGTTGTCATCATCTTCATAGAGAAATGGAAATCTCTCTGGGGCCCCAAGGGGATTGAATATGCTGATTGCCATAAGTATATTTGTCAAGTGGGAGTCAAGAAGCCCCAAATTCGAATTTTCGGACAAAGCCTTAGGAACTTAAAATCAATCTATTTCACATTAAACACCTTCTACCCACCACTTAGCTAAGTGCTATGGAGGATTTCAAAGAAATATATAATACAGTCCCTGCTTAGCATTTAGCATTTCACTAATCTACATAGTTGGCTAAGCATGGTGAAAGACATGGAAGGAAGATAATGAGTGAAACTTATTTTCCAGGAGCTCATGGGTCTGTGGGAAAAGCAAAGTATATACTTGAGATATTTAAAATATGGTCCTACGCAGGAAATGGCATGGGCCAGAATGGCTTATACTGAGTCTAATTAGCCCTTGTTTAGAAGGGAAAGACAAAGATGTTCTTCACTGGGATCCATTTTTTTTAAAGATTTTATTTATTTATTCATGGGAGACACAGAAAGAGGCAGAGACCTAGGAAGAAGGAGAAGGCAGGCTCCTTGCAGGAAGCCCAATGAAGGACTCAATCCCAGGACCCCAGAATCATACCCTGACTGAGCCGAAGGCACATGCTCAACCACTTAGCAGTGAGGCCTCTCCACTGGGATATATTGATGGGGAAAGATTGAGTTTGTACTCTTGGGGTCTTGGCTCATCAACTATTTTAATTCATAAGGGCATATGCCTATCCTAAAGCTACAAAGAGAAAATCAGGCAAACATATATAGGACAGCAATGCTGTAAGATGGGCTAAGACACTTCTGGAGAAGATAACTCACCTAAAAGCACATTAAAACTTGGGAAGAGGGATCCCTGGGTGGCGCAGCGGTTTGGCGCCTGCCTTTGGCCCAGGGCGCGATTCTGGAGATCCCGGATCGAATCCCACGTCGGGCTCCCGGTGCATGGAGCCTGCTTCTCCCTCTGCCTACCTATGTCTCTGTCTCTCTCTCTCTCTCTCTCTCTCTCTCTCTCTGTCTCTCTCTCTCTGTGACTATCATAAAATAAATAAAAATAAAAAAAATTTTAAAAAAACTTTAAAAAAAAAAAAACTTGGGAAGAATTCAAAACGTTGAACATACATTTGCCATATGACCCAGAAATTCCATTCCTAGGTAGATCCCCAAAGGGATTGAAAGAAGGTTTCCATGCAATAAGCATTCACACAAGTGTTCACAGAAACATTATTTATCAAAGCCAAAAAGTAGAACCAATCCACATGTCCATCAACAGATGAATGGATAAATAGTGTTATATCCATATAATGAAATATTATTCAATAAAAAGGAATTAGTTA
Organism: Nyctereutes procyonoides; assembly: GCF_905146905.1. Taxonomy (NCBI): domain Eukaryota; kingdom Metazoa; phylum Chordata; class Mammalia; order Carnivora; family Canidae; genus Nyctereutes; species Nyctereutes procyonoides. The sequence continues at coordinate 57,429,021 of NW_026575146.1, read as the reverse complement.
TGGATACATGCTGTAACATGGGTGAACCCTGAAAACCTTATGCTAAATTAAAGGAGACATATTGTAGGATGTGACTTATTGTAGGATGCTATTTACATAAAATATACAGAATAGGCAAATCCATAGAGACAGGAAGCAGATGAGAAGTCCTCTGGGGGCTGGGAGAAGCAGAGAGAGGGGAATGGCTGTTTAGTCAGTGCAGATGGGGTTGCTTTGGGGTTGCTATCAGTATTCTGATAATAGTGACAGTTGCACAACTTAGTAAATCAAAAACCACTGAATTGTTCACTTTAAAAGGACAAATTTTATGGTATGTGAACTGTATTTTAATAAAGCTGCCGTAAAAATTTAAAAAGAAAAACCTGAGAGGGCTAACTCTCCCAAAGTTGGTAAGAATGCTACCTCTCGGGACGCCTGGGTGGCTCAGCTGTTGAGAGTCTGCCTTTATTCAGGGCCTGACCCCGGGATCCAGGATCGAGTCCCACATTGGGCTCCCTGCATGGAGCTTGCTTCTCCCTCTGCCTGTATCTCTGCCTCTCATGAATAAATAAATAAAATCTTTAAAAAAAAAAAAAAAGGAATGCTCCCTCTAAAGAGGGAAATTATAAAACTGACATCTTAAGACATGAATGAACCATAGGAGATTCATAGATAGATTCTACCCAGAGCTTTGGTTCTCCTTTAGTGTCATGGGTAATTAAAAATCGAAAAACAAACAAAACCCCCTAAGGTGTACCTAAAATGAGAAGAAGAAAAAGTAGGGTGTTATGTGTCATTTCCCATTGGCAACTTACAGTCATGGGATCCTAACTGGTATATATTTTGTTAAAGATAGGTTAGTGTGATCTCATTTAAAAAAAAAAACTTATTTCAAAATAATTTCAAATGTACAGGAAGGATGTACAAAAAATAGTAAGAACACCCATATATATATATAATATATGGAATAAAGGAATATATATATATTCCTTTAACCTTTTTTTTTTTTTTTTTTTTTTTTTTTAAATTTTTTTTAATTTATTTATGATAGTCACACACACAGAGAGAGAGAGAGAGAGGCAGAGACACAGGCAGAGGGAGAAGCAGGCTCCATGCACCGGGAGCCCGATGTGGGATTCGATCCCGGGTCTCCAGGATCGCGCCCTGGGCCAAAGGCAGGCGCCAAACCACTGCGCCACCCAGGGATCCCTTCCTTTAACCTTTTAACACAGATGCGTTTGCACTTTGTGTTAACATGTCCCCACTTGCTTTATCATTTATGCTTGCACACTCTTCTTTCTTTTCTATCTCTCATATGTGTTTTTGTATATATTTGTGTGTGTGTGTGTGTGTGTGTGTATTTGTAAATCTCATGGCCCTATACCTAATATAACAGCAGTCAGTGTATATTTTTTAAGAACAAAGATAACTATCTTACCCAGAATAAGGTGATCAACTCGAGTAAAGTTAACATTGATACGGCTGTTTCCTGAAGTTTATGTCTGTTGTGTCTATATGGTAGAAAAATGCTGTATAATGGTCCACGTCTCTTCCCAACCCTCTGTTCAGTGACATCCTGTAGGTAGCTTAGAACTGTCCATGGTGCAAACAAACACTACAAATCAGGGCTTGCTTGTCATTTTGTTGATTTTCTAGACTTCAGTGATAGAGAAAATGTTAACAGAGATAAAAGCGTATCATACCTGTTGTTCTACATTGTAAGTAGTGCCCAAAAAATGGAGGGAAGGCATATTCTTCTAGTATTTGAAAACTATCAGGTTGAGCAAAGAATCCAATCGTGTCATGGACAAACATGTTTGAACATGTCTTTGTTGTTTGACTTTGGTCTTAAATGTAAAAGGAAATAACATTCATATCAGAACTACCTGTGTTCATCAGTGACAAGCAGCTTTTTGCTATATTAGATGGTAAGCATATATTCATGGCCTGATTTGGTCATATTGTGTTTGAATTATAACCATAAGTTGACTACGGATAAAAAAGAGTTTGGTGAAACTCAACAAAAGCATTCTGTGAGAATCAATTGGCTCTGTGAGATTTGTGATAAGAAGTATTGCATAAAAATCAATTAAAAATGGAAAAACAAAACCCAAAGTGCAGCCATCTTCTGGAAGTTTATACCTTTTGACCACCTTTACCCATTTTACCTATTGCCCACCTCCGCTCTGGCAACCACTGGTCCGTTCCTATGAGTTTGGTTTTTAAAAATACATATTCTATGTACATATACATGAGATCATATAACATTTCTGACTTATTTCACTTAACATAATGCCCTCATTGTCCATCCATGTTGTCACAATTGACAAGATTTCCTTCTTTTTTATGACAATAATAATCTCTGTGTGTGTGTGTGTATACATTTTTTAAACTGTTCATCAGTGGACCTTGAGTTTTTCATGTGCTGACTATTTTAAATAATGCAGTGAACATGGGGGTGCAGATATTTTTTTAAATCATGATTTCATTTTCTTCAGATAAATGCCCAGAAGTGGAACTGCTAGATGATAAGGTAATTCTATTTTTTAAGGAAACTCCATACTGTTTCCTAGAGTAGCTATGCCAATTTACATCCCGACCAACAGTGCACGAGGGTCCCCTTTTCTCCACATTTGTGCTAACCCTTGTTATTTCTTATCTTTTTGATACTAGCCATTGTAACGGGTATGGAGGGATATTTCACTGTGGTTTGATTTGCATTTCCCTGATGATGAGTGATGTTTCACCTTTTCATATGACTGTTGGGCAGCTGGATGTCTTCTCTGGAAAAACATTTATTTAAATCTTCAGGCCATTTTTAATCAGAATTTTGTTTCTTGTTGAGTTGTAGGAGTTCTTTATAGAATTTGGATATTAGCCACCTATCGCATGTGTGATTTGCAAATATTTTCTCCCATTCCATAAGTTGCCTTTTCATTTTGTTGATGGTTTTCTTTGCTGTGTTGAACTCTTTAGTTTGATGTGGTTCTACTTATTTGTTTTTGTTTTTGTTCCTTTTGCTTTTGATGTCAAAGCCAAAAAACCATCACCAAGACCAATGCCAAGGTGCTTATCCCTGTGCCCTCTTCTAGGAGTTTCATGGTTTCAGGCCTTGTGCTGAAATCTTTAGTCCATTTTGAGTTGATTTTTTGTGTGTGTGCATGGTATAATATAGTGTCCCAGTTTCATTCTTTTGTGTTTGGCTGTCCAGTTTTCCTAGCACCATTTATTGAGAAGACTATCTTTTTCCCAGATATAATGTATAATCCATATGCCAATTTTGTTAACTGACACTGTGTGTTAGTGATATACTGCTGCATAACAAATGACTCCAAACCTAAGTCATTTAAAATAACCAACATTTATGATTTCATGTTCTCTGTTGGTTAGATGTGTCTAGATGTGGCTTAGCTGGGTCCTCTGGCTCAGGGTCTGTCACCAGGTCACAATCAAGAGGAAGCTAGGGATGTGGTATCATTCGAAGGCTCAACTCAGGTAGGATCCACTTTCATGTTTACTCACATGGTTGTCAGCAGGATTTAAAGCTAGCAGCCAGGAAGGCTTTCACCAAATTTTGCCACTCAGGCCTCTCCATAGAGCAATTCCCAACATTGCAGCTGCCTACCTTAGAATGAAAGAGAGAGCCAGCCCCCCAAATGGAAGTCTCAGTCTGTTTTTTTGCTTTTGTTTTTAAAGATTTTATTTATTCATGAGAGACACAGAGAGAGGCAGAGACATAGGCAGAGGGAGAAGCAGGCTCCCTACGGGGAACCTGATGCAGGACTCAATCTCAGGACCTTGGGATCATGACCTGAGCACAGGGCAGAAGCTCAACCACTGAGCCACCCAGATGCCCCTATTTTTCTTTTGTAATTTAATTTTCCAAGTGGCATTCTGTTACTTCTGCCATTTTCTGTTCATTAGAAGCAAGTCAGTAAGTCCAGCCCACAAACATAGGAGGTGATTGCACAAGATGTGCATCCCAGGAGGTAAGGTTATAAGGGATAGTCCTGGAGGCTGCCTACCACACCAGTAACATTTCTAGAACAGGATCCAGTCTAGCATCGCATATTGCATTAGTTGACATAGCTCTGCAATCTTTCTCCTTTTTTTTAATTTTTGAAAATATGGTTACCTTTTTAAATCTAAATGTTCCTTGTTTGGGGTTAGTGTGACGTTTCCTCATTATTCGATTCACATTATGCATTATCAGCCAAATATTATGTAAGTAGTTGTTGTCTCCCCTTTGGAGTATTGTCTTAATTCAGACTTCAGTAACAGAATACTATACACTGGGTGGCTCAGAAACAATGTACATTTGTTCCTCACAGTTCTGGAGGCTTGGAAGTCTAAGATCAAGGTGCTGGCAGGGGAGATTTCTTCTGAGGCCTCTCTGGCCTGCAGGTGGCCACCTTTTTGCTGTCTTCATTTGGCTTTTTTACTGTATGCACATACCCTTGGTGTCTCTTTCTCTTCTTATAAGAATATCAGTCCTTTCATGTTAGGTCCCCACCCTTATGACCTCTTCTACTTACTTCCTTAAAGGCCTTATCTCTGTATACAGTCATACTGGGAATTAGGACTTCTATGAATCTGGAGGGGACACAGTTCAGTTCATAACAATATTCTATTATGAAAAGAGCCAGGCCTTCTTAGGCATTTATTTCTCTGCTTATTAATGTATGGATTCTTGAATCTCCCCTTTCTCTTTCAAAGGTTTATAATTTGTTACTATTCTTATTTTAGTGTTCAAATTGTCACAGACTTAGGCAGTGGACGCCACTCTGGGTTAGTGCCTCTTTAGGACATGGCCCCATTATATTTTGAGCACTTCGTTACATCCTACATAAAATGATCCAGCCCTCACTAATGAGAGGTGGTGGCTGCGCAACCTTGTGAGTGTACTAAATGTCCCAAAAGGATATACTTTTGTCCCAAAAGTAACTTAAATGGTTACTTTTATGTGATGTAAATTTCACCTAAAAAAAAAAAATATTCCAGCGTCATCTTGTACCTTTCCTGCTCAGCCCTGGAAACAGTCATTTCTCTGAGAAGCCCTGGTTCCTTTTAGTCAGAAAACTGCAGTGGAAGGTAAAGCGCAAAGTGGTAGGTGTGCTATTGCTTCTGGGGTTCTTTGTTTAAAGGGACTGAGCCAGGATATATGTACCCTACACATATCACATCAATACGCACATAAACATGCATACACGTGTATCTCAGAAATCCTGAGTCCCTCTCTATAGCTCAATCACAATCCATCCCTCCTACGTCTCTATCTTTGCCCTTGCTGTGTTTATAACTCTCTTCTCCACAGTGAGAACCCTGGCTCCCAACATCGACATACTTGTTTGCTCAGTGCTATAAAACATCTAAAATAATTTCAGCATCACTTTGCCTGTTGCATTACAAAAACAAACCTAGTAAAACGAGTTGAGCATTTGTTGACTGCTCTCTCCAACCCTCATCCTACCGAAGTGGGACAGACAGTAGTCTAATGGTTGTTTGTGAACTACTTGGATTAGTTTGGGTTTTTTTTTTTTTTCCTTTTCAGTGTTATTCACTTAAAATATAGTTTGATCTAATTTTTTTCCAGTTTACTTTGAATTTTACTGTTTTCTTCCTTTTCCATACTCAGTTTAATTTCATTTTTAAGTGTATACTACATTAACACTCTTCCAAACTCAAAATCTTAGAGTATGCATATCAGTGTTGTTATTCCCTCTCATACCTCTTCTGCCTTGTTCCTCACCTCCCTCTTGTAGGTGACTCCTTTCATCGCATTTCTTCGTTTTGCTGAATTTTTCATTCATCCTATATATTTTTTGCCAGATATGCAGTATGTATAATTTTCTATTTTTTTCTAATTTTTTCCTTCACAAAAGCTAACACACATTGTGTGTGTGTATATATACACACACACATATATATGCTTATTTGCACTTTGCTTAATATATTTTGGAAAACATTGTCATTTCATGTAGGTCGGCTTTGTACCTTTTTTTGTTTGTTTGTTTTTTACAGCTACATACTACTCCACTTTGTGAGTCTACCATAGTTTACCTGATTGTTCTCTTCTGTTTGGACATTTAGGTAGTTTGCAATTACAGTAATGCTGCAGCGAGTAAACTTGTGCAAATGTTTGAATTTACAGAAAGCCCAGCGCTTTTAAGGCAAAAGCTTTATCAAACAGGGTCTGGGGGCCATTTGGAGAGGTCTGCACAGTGGTGCTGAGTATAAGCTGGCAGCTGCCTCTTCAGGTAACCAGTGATCGGCATTCCACAAAGAGGTTCTGGTAGGACCTCGCCCCAGGACCAGGATGCCCTCCAATCTTGGGATCTCCCAGCTGTCCAGAGTGTATTATTGTCAAGAAGGACCAGTTTCCTTGAATGTGGGGGACCTAGCAGGCTTCTCTGCAGAGTCTCACATTCATTCAGCAAACATCTGTGTCTTTGCACAGAGTGCCCACACTGATCAGTGAGTCAGTCCGGTGTCTTCAGTGAGCGTGGCTCACAGTGTAGACCCTCCTGGGGTGTGCTCTGCACCGACCCCAAGCGCAGGGTCGGCAGGTTCCTAGCATCACCTTCTATCCTGAACCCCATGGTCAGAGGGCGCAGACCCCTGTCCACAAGGCCTCGGAGGGCCCTCACAGGCCCTTACCTGTGCCCAGTGCAGACACCTTGCCTCACTTCCCTGGAGTCTGGTTCTGCCCTCCCTGCAAAATCCAGGAACAAAGCTTCCTCCCAAATATGTCACTAAGTGTGCTCGGCCTTCGCCCCTCCCTCTCCCGCCCGCTTTGCATACCTCACCCCACTCTGCCCAGACCCCCCCCCCCACTTTCTCTGAAAAGCTGGACTCTCCCCCCACCAGCGAGGGCTCCCGAGGGAAGGGGAGAAGATGTTTAAAATGGAGTCATTTCTAAGCCGTCCTGCTCAGTTGGGGCTGGGTAACTGTGAGCATCAAACCTCCTCCGGGAGTCCTTCTGGAACGGGTGGCTCTGGGGCCATTTCCTCTCCAGCTTCCTGCCCTCAGCCCCTGGTGGGGGGAGGTCGGGGGACAGCTTACCCCCCCCCCCCCACGGCTCAGCTGCTGGGGGTCAGGCCTGCTTAGCTCAGGTTCCAGGAGACTCCACGGAGCACTGCAAGGTGGTGGGGTGCAGGGAGCCAGGCAGCCTTGGCAGCGCACCCCAACCTCAGAGCCCGGGGCCCTCCACCACGTGGGGCTGTGCATCCGTGTCTGTGCCGCAGCACAGCTCCCTCCGGGAACCCGGCCTGCCAGGCATGGGAGGAAGGCGGGCAGGAGCGCCGAGCTCCTCACAGGGTTAACCCAGCCCTAACCCAGCCCGGCGAACACAAAGGACGGAGGGGGCCGAGGGATGGGGCCAGTGGGGGGAAACACCTTCCACCCTTTCTTTTGGCATCCGGGGGTACATTTACATTTCAGAGCACACCGAGCTACAAATGGGGGTAGCTGGGAGCCTGTCCCTCCTTAGTTGCTGATGAAAGCCCCTCCCGACGCCTTTGATGCACGGGGTGCTCCCGGGAGCACGTTTCTCCCGCTGCTGCTCCTGCGCGGTGGTTTCAGCCCCGGGAACGCGGGGGAGGGGGCGCGAGCGGCAAAACCCTGCGTGGAGTCGCCGGGCCTGGAACGGAGCAGCACCAAGCAAAACCCGGAGTGGATCTGGGGAAGCGAAGCGGCGATGCCTGGGCGCTGGCGCCCTGTCCCTTAACAGAAACTCCTCGCCGGCGCAGGGCCCCGAGAGGCCCACCATTTGAGCACAGCACCCCGAGGGCTTGCCAGTGGTGGGAACCTAGGAGGGGCCGAACATGCTGTTTGGAATAATTTAGAAGGGGGAATATTATTCCTGCTTGGTAGTGTGAAATCACTTATTTATGGCTTCCTTTCAGGCCCGGGTTTGCAGATAATCCCCCTTTCTAAGCAGCCGAACTCATGAATGTTGATCTTGCAAATCAGGCTGACACTAGCAGCTTTTGTCCACCGGGGCATACATCAAGGCTTGCCTTCTCCCCAGCACGTTGCCCTTCTCATCGGAATGCGGGTCCCAGCCTCCCGGGTTCCTGAAAGGCTCGCCCCGCCCCAAAGCGACCTGGGGTCTCCAGCAACAATCGCCCGGCTTGTCTGCCAAGTGCCTGCCAAGCGCTCGGGGGCCCAACTCCGAGAGTCCTGTTCGGGGCCCCAAGAGAAGCCCTTGAGAGAAATGGCCCCGACAGGAGGAGGTCAACGGATGACCGGCTCCCCCGAGCTTTAGATCCTCACGGGGGGGGGGGGGGGGGGGGGCGGTAGGTATTTGTCCTTAAACACACAGGCCAGCCTAGGCGGGACAAAACCAGGCTTCCAGAGAGGAAGCGATGAAACAATGGCATTTATAGGACAAGAGGACGAGAGGAGGCAAAGCCAGCCAGGATATATGGATCTGAAATAATGAGATCAGACGGGGGAGGGCAGATGTCAACTCCATCCACAGGAGCCATCCAGCAAAGGAGCCCTTGCTCAAAGCAAGGCAGATCTTTGGTTTTTGGAGTCGGGTCGGTGGTAACTGTGGTGTGACAGGATGCTCTTTGATTAATGCTAATGACTTACATTTATAAAGTACTCTAGGCTCCAGGGAAATAGGTGCTGACTGCAGACCAGCTATGTATCTTGAGGGTTTTGTGATTAACGTGGCTGCTGAATGAACTAAGAACACAGGCGCTCACGCCCTCACTCTTAGGAATCCAGACTCATGGATAAAGATATTCGTGCTTAATTTAAACATTGTTATGATGCGGCTTCCAAACTGGTCTCTTATAGCTGAGGCAACTCCTTCTGCTTCATTAATGCACGGTCTACCTGTGTAATTTCTCACCATTGGGTGAGAACCCAATTCATTGGGTGAGAACCATTGGGTGAACACCTCAGTGTTCAGGTAGGGCTGTAGGAAGGGTATGTTAATGCATTTGGTGTTTTGGTGTGTGTTTTGTTGTTGTTATTGTTGTTTAATTATCTTGATTGCTGGTACAAAACGAAGAATGGAAGTGGTCAGGATTCTTCCTGGCTTGGCAACATTACCTGCCTGCCTCCCCAGTCCCCCAGGTTACAGATCTGCCCTCACTCAATGAAATGAAGGCCCCTGTAGCAGATGAAGACCTGTAGATAATAAGTCCTCTGCCTTGAGGTCCCAGCAAACAAGAACACTGATTCTTAGCTTTTCTTAACCAACTTTGACCTTTTTTCTTTACTTGGACTGCCATGGAGTACACAAGAGAGGAAATCATAAAGGATGGTTGGCACTTGAGTTTTGTGAGGAGGAAGAGGGCTGGTCAGAGTGACCATTTCTCAGAAGAGAGAGAGATGAGTTAGGGCACTGTCAGTGGGGAAAATCTTTCCTTTATGCACTGCTCACCATTTTCACATCACTTATGCTCTCCAGTCCTGGAGTCCGACAGTCTCCAAATTAACTGCTTTCCTTTTGTGGGAAGAATTCGAGGAACAATTTCATTATTGTCAAAGAATCTAATCAATCTTTATTTGGGATTCTTAGCTGCATACTTTCATGGATCTTGGTGATTTCTAGTTATTGGCTTTTGCAATGTCCAGTTGTGGTGGGCATGGGTGGTTTTCATCTGCACATTGTCCTTCCTCTCTGTCTCCCTGACTCCATGTGGCTCTGCTGGGGCAAGTCACATGACCATTTGGGCACCTGGCCAGACCAGTTCTATCCTGTCTTCTGAGAACTGGGATCTTTTGGGGGAGATCCAGAACAGAAGAAATTGAGCATGGTGTCTGATGAGCACATCCTATGGAAAGTGTCCCTCAGGGCATGATCCCTAGAGCTCCTTGGTATCTTCCAAAGTCTATTATTCACTCTTCTCCATTCTGGGACTGCTACACTTCCCCTTCAAAAATTCTTGTTTAAATGTATTGATACACAAATCATAAGGAAAACAGCAAGTTTAGAAACCAGCTATTTTTTTCCCATGAAATACACATCCAGAAAAGCACATAAAGATGAATTATCACTAATTATAAAGTGAGCACCCATGTATGTGATTGCCACCTAGGTCAAGAAATAGAATATTAATGGTATGCCTGGAAGCCCTCACGTCTCCCACTGCTTGCCCCTCCTTGATGACAACCACCTTGCTCTTCTCTAACCACTGTGCTGACAGTTGTGATAATCATTTCTTTGATTCATTTTATTGTTTTATTACCTACATGCGCATTCCTGCACATTATTTAATTCTGTCTGCTTTTGAAATTTATGTGAACGGAGGCGTTTATCTTTGCTTACCATGATGTTGGGTGAGAGTACTCCATGGTATCATGCACAGAAATAATTTATCAGTTTTATTACCATATGGCAGTACATTTGTGAACACATCACAATTACTTATCCATTCAATCTCTAATGAACATTTGCATTCTCTCCATGGGGGCTATTACAGTGCTGCTGTGAGCATCATCGTGTCTTCCAACAACATGTGAACCTGTTTCTCAGGAGGAAATCCCTAGGAGTGGAATGGCTAGGTCATAGGGTATATGTATCTTCATCTTTACTAGATAATGCTGTCTTTCCAAAGTCTTTGAACTGGTTTTGCATTCCTACCGGCACTCGATGAGAGACCCGGTCATCCTGCATCTCTCCAAGCTTGGTATATTCAGCTTTGTAAAATTTGTCCATCCAGTGTGGCTTGATTTTTATTACAATTCTCTGATGACATAGGCATCTTTCCAAATCTTCATTGGCCACCACTTCCAAAAACTAATTTTACTATTTCACATACTATCCACATATACGTGCACACATGTGTGTACATATATGTGTGTGTGAATAGTTCACATTCCTTCAAGTGATCAAAATGGTATCAAGCTTTAGGTTTCTATTCAACCATCAAATTCAAGGAATATTGTCATTTTTCTGGCGTCCACCTTTTCTTATAGAATGCATTTGTTTATATTTACCTCAAGAGACCTCATTTTTTAAATTTGAGGGACGGGCAGCCCAGGTGGCTCGGCGGGTTAGTGCCGCCTTCAGCCCAGGGTGGGATCCTGGAGACCCAGGATCAAGTCCCATGTCGGGCTCCCTGCATGGAGCCTGCTTCTCCCTCTGCCTGTGTCTCTGCCTCTCTCTCTCTCTCTCTGTGTCTCTCACGAATAAATAAATAAAATCTTTAAAAAAAAGAAAAAATAAATTCAAGGGGCTAGTCAGAAAGTCTTACTCTTGAAATTGATTTCCTATGAGTTTTCATTTGAAGATCTAACTTTATTAAAACCTGATATTAATCCCTGCTCTTGGTAATGACTATTAACTTTATGTCTACTAAATAGTCCGCATTCTAACCATAGATGCTTACATAAAACTGCACCACTGCCCTTCAAAAGAGGCCTGCAATGAAGTGGGACCTATGGAATTATTCCTTGACCTGGTGGATTTGTCTGTCCACATCCAAAAGGGGTAGTTTGCCTTTGTTATTTTATAACAAAAATGGAGTATCACTCAGCCCTTCCCAGGTACAACCAAAGATACCCTTTGCACAACTACATTTAGATATTCAACAAACTTCTTTCTCTTTCCTCACCACCAGTGTTGGTTCTCTCTTCTCCATCTCCTTGATAGATAAAAGGAAAAGGAGGCAATGTAAGACCAAAGGGTAATAAGAAACTTCTGGGTGCTGAAACATTAGGCTGTGGTTTGGGATTCTGTTCTAGCCACAGGGAGCATCTAGAAGAGGGACAGCAAACAGGTTTCATTTCACACATCGACTCAAATGGACTACACTAATGGATGGAAGTAAGGCCAAGCCACACTTGGGCTCAGTGGGGAAGAATGTCCTATCTGCTATAGCTTGGAGTGGAAAGAGGCAAGACTTCTATCAACTGCAGTATAGAACAGGGGTTCCCAAACTTGACTATCCTTTGGACTCCTCTGGGGGAGCTTTTTTATGAACCAGCCCAGGTCCCGTCAAGACCAATTACATTGGAAATTCTGGAAGTGACCTAGGCATCTTTAAATTCCCAGAGAGATTTCAGTGTACAGCCACATTTGAGAATGGTGGATCTGGAGCATTGTTCTTAGTCTTTTTTAAAAAAAAAAAAAAAAAACCTAATTTATTTGTTCATGAGTGATAGAGAGGCAGAGACACAGGCAGAGGGAGAAGCAGGCTCCCTGTGGGGAGCCTGATGCAGGGCTCAAGCTTAGGACCCAGGGATCACGCCCTGAGCCGAAGGGAGATGCTCAACCACTGAGCCACCCGAGTGTCCCCTTCCCCTATTTTATCACCCCAAACAGAAGGTGGCAATTATTTTTTTAAGATAACTTTTTTCCCTAATTGCTCTCCCTTCCAAGGAATGTTAATACAAGAGATATTTTTGTGTACTATAGTACTATTATATTACATAATATATAGTAATATATTAATATGATTTTTGTTTGTGTATCTGTGCTTTATACATAAAAGGGTAAGGTTTTGTTACCCCTTCCACCCCAAGAACCAAGTTTTGCTCCCTTGACAGCAGTATCAGCTCTGTTGAGAATGCATGATCTTGAGAATAAGATTTTGCTTTTTGAGAATTGTTTGTAAAGACAAAAATATGACTCCGGTACCATTTGAGATTCAGGGGTGTTCATTTACTCTGTGCAAGCAAAAATGCCACTCACTGTAAGCAGAGTAGCAGAGGTACAAACTTACACATTGAGGCCACTGATCCACTTGGTTATGTTGCTAATAGTTTTCAGAAATAATTAAGCGATAATGTTAATTGAGCAGGGTGCTATCAGATGTGATGATTCCCTGCTGCTAGATAAGTACTGAGAAGTGGGAATATTTACTTCTCTAGCACAAGAAACTGCTTCTAGAGTAAATAAATGCCAATAACACAGTGATCATTCCCATTTTACATTATTACCAAAATTGATATTGTTTCTTTGGATGGAGTTATGTGCCTCATAGTGCTGTCTGATTGTCTTAGTATTATTCACCGGCTTAATAAAAGTCTTAGCATGGGAGTTTTAACGTAGGGGCATTTATTCATCCATAACCTACAGTGTGTCTTCAGTATTATGCATTTTCTCCTTTACAACTGAAATAAAAGTTAGTGTTTTTTCAGATGCTCCTGATAAACACACAAATTGAAAAACATAAGTCAGCGAAGGGACACAGATTGAGGCCGGGGCAGCTACCTTATTCTCTCCCATTTCCTTGAGTGCCCTCTGCCCTCCCCCACTGGGCAGCTGCCTCTTGTGCCACCCTGACGCTTGCTCTGACACCTTGGCCAAGTCATGTAATCCCTCTCTGCCCTGGTGTCATCTCCCTTCTAAAGAATCAAAAAAAAAAAAAAAAAAAAAAAAAAAAGAAAGAAAGAAAAAAAAAAAAAAAAACCACACAGGCTTCCAGTAAGAATAAATATGTAAAAGCTGCTTCACGAAAGTTGAAAGGCGCTACCCCAGTTAGCGTAAGTGGTGATCCGGGTGCTATTTAGCGAGTATTCCTTAGTCACCTAGGTTGTGATCCCTAACCTTAACTTCTTCTTTTAAAAAAAAAAAAAATTCTTTTTATTGGAGTTCAATTTGCCAACATATAGCATAACACCCAGTGCTCATCCCATCAAGTGCCCCCTTCAATGCCCATCACCCAGTCACCCCAACCCCCACCCACCTCCCTTTCCACCACCCCTTGTTCGTTTCCCAAAGTTAGGAGTCTCTCATGTTCTTCTGAGCCCAATGATGAATGAGACAGTGACTCTGCCCTCGGTGAGCTCACGCTGACAGCCTTCCTGCCTTCCTGTTCTCCTGGCATGTGGATTCTTGTTCCTCCCCACAAAAAAGGCCAGGTGGCAAGCCACCCGATGGGAAGTGAGTTCAACATTTGGGCGTGCTGGGTGCTGTGTATAACAGAGGGCTTGCTAGGGAGAACTGCCTTTCTGGTTTCTCAATGACCGGCTCCCTCTCAGGGCTGCAGCGTGGCAGCAGGCTGGAGTCCCATCACATAGCTCTGTTTTGTCCCAGTTGGATGGAGGCACCATGTTGAGCAGGACTGGTCCTTGTGGAAAGTGCAAGCCCATTGAGGGCAGGCACCTGTAGGTTCCTTAGTGGGTCCCCGAGTCCCTAGATCGCTGCTCTCAACCACCTGCTGCTGGCGGAGAGAGATGCTGTGTGATGGGTATCGAACACATAGTGAGACAGGGATCAGCAGACCTGCTGTCATATTACTGCCAGTGTCATTCCTTAACAACGATATCATCTCGAACCCTCATCTGAAAGGACCAGTTCCCACTGTTCCTCTGGTCTGTCTTCAGTCGATCTGGCCATAATCCAGAAGAGCAGGGCTGGCATTTCTGTTTCTCACATCTGCGGTGTGTCTTTGCTCTTCTAGTCTCACTCCTTCTTTTCCAGAAGCCCTGAGCCAGTGGCCTCGAGGATTCCAATTTAGTGACACATAGAAATTAAATGATGGGGCATTAAGCCGAACCTACTGTCAGGACACACCAGCCCAAGAGAGCTGAAGATGTCCCAGCTGCGGGGACAGCAGTTAACGGCTCCTGCTGCAGAGAAGACAAAGCCCCTCGGGCCCAGCCTGGGCTCAGCACGTAGGCTTCAGGGTGCATCTGGGAGCCACATAAGTCACCGAGCCCCAGGGTAAATGGAGCTTGCTTCTGAGCCTCCCCTGGCAGGGCCTCCTACGAGGCCTGCCTGCTGCCTTAGAGACACGTTGTACTCGTTGCAATTAAAAAGCGACATCCCAGTGTCCCATGCCCAAAATACAAGCAGTGCATTTCAGTAAATGTGTGTGGCAGGTCTCCCAGTCTCCAGTCCATCTGTGGGGGGCTCTTCAAGCCCTGTCCTAGTGAAGAGATGACACAGGCCAGCTGGTTAGAGGTGGAGCCTTGAGTCATGGGGGAGAGGCCGGGAATCTCAGCCTTGCTGCTGGCAGGAGGACCGGGGCATTTATTTTTTTAAGACTCAACACTTCCACACCAGCAGCCTGTCTTCTACTCGCAAGGCCTCATTAAAGCTCAGCTTGTCTTAATTGGGCAAGAGCGCCAGATCCATGTGGCACGGAACTAGAAGCTTGTGGTGCGGTTGTCACAGTTGTTTTAATTTAACTTATTTTATGTTCTTGGGAGAGTGGAGCAAATCCGACACAATCCCACAGAGAGGACGCTGACATGGCAGCTTCACCGAGCTCAGAGTCTTCTGATGAGAGTAGCCGGCCCAAGCGTCCTCTGCGTTTCGCTTTGCAGAGATCCTAGTGCAGTCGGTAGCAGTCTGAAGAGGGCAGCTGCTTTCCTGATTTAATCATCACTATCACATTTTTATAACTTAGATAAATCTGGTACAATCTTTACTGCACTTAACGTTGGCTATTGACCTAAAACACTCTCATAATTTTTTTTTTTTTTTTTTTTTTTTTTAGGAGATAAAAACCTCCTGGCAATGTTGCAAGTGCCTACAGACAGGTATCAGGAATACAGGATGGCTGCTAATCAGCAACCCCCCCCCCCAACTTGAGGTCTTGCCACCCCCTCCTTGCTCTTAACACGTAAGGCTAGGGCTCCCGCTAACCTCCCTCCACGTCCTCAGGACTGGGCTTCTGGCTTCTCCTCCCGCTGAGGACAGGGACAGTCCTACCACTTCCCCAGCTCCTACCACTTGTCTCAGATAACAATGGAGTCTGCAGCATTAGCCCCTCAGTTCTGAAATGTTTACTTCCTGTGGTTGAAATCTGATTTTCTAAGTTGCTGCCAAAATGTAACCTTGATCCCCACTTCTGAACACATGAGAATGTACGGAAGCTACTCCGTGAATCATGACACAGGTCTTATCCTGACGTTCACGGTCGTGGTTCACAGTTCCTGTGAGACATGTTCGAACACAACTGTGCATCAGAGTACGAAGCCTTTGGATACAGGGTAGCTCCAGGGCGGTTTCCACCCTGCATGTGTCAGACTGTCGGAATATTATAATACTCGTTAATAGGGGTTTCATGAAACAAAGTGTTCCATGGTCCAGTAGGCTTGGGAGCCAACCAATACCGATTGTCTTGCTTGGAGGTTCTCAGTGTAAATTACTAAAGACCTGAGAAACCCCAGAGCAAAGTAAAACTTCCCAAGTAAGGGAACCCAAACACGTTTGATCCCAGAATACCTTTTACCCTGAGAAAGCAGCATGGTAGGGTAGAGGAATAGGACATTCTACCCAAGACAATAGAGGTAAGTAAACCTTGCTAATTGGAGCTCACCTCTGGAGTGGGCAAGGGTGTCCTGGACCTGCCCTTAAAGGGTGAGCATTTATTGGCCCTGTGTCAGGCACTACGCTTAATCCTTTACTTGAGCAGAGCCTCCTTAATTTTAATCCTTACAACAACCACACAGGTAGGTCCTGCACACACCCAACTTTATTTCTTTTTTTAAAGATTTTATTTATTCATGAGAGACACACAGAGAGAAGCAGAGACACAGGCAGGGGGAGAAGCAGGCTCCCTGCAGGAGCCCAATCCCAGGACCTCAGGATCACACCCTGAGCCAAAGGCAGATGCTCAACCATTGAGCCACCCAGGTGCCCCCACACTGAATTTTATAACTAAGGAACAGAGGGATTCAGTAATCATCCCAAGGTCTCACGTCTTTAATGAGTGGAGGGACAGATACCTTACTGGAGTCTAGGTCTGCCTGTCACCGAGATCTGTGTCCTTCCCTTGAAAGCTCTACCACGTCCCTGTGAGAAGTTTCAGATCCTTGGACTGCCTTGGCAGAGATCTGAGGGAGGATGAGTGTGGGTCAGGGAGATGGAAGTGCTCCCTAGGATGCAATGGAATTGATTGTCTACTGGTGGGACAGATTTGACGTGGCCAGTATCTCCAAGGATGGGGGCCAGGCTGAGAAATCAGACCTGTCATCCTTGTGTTTCCATCATGAGCTGATGCTGCCCTTCCTCCAGTTGGGGCAGAAGCAGCATTCCCAGCTGTGAGCCTCAGAAGGAAGACCTCTGATCACTCACAGCATTACTGTTGCCAGGACCTGAGCCAACATCTAACAGCTCCCTGGTATCATAAGTGTGGTTCCCTGATTGGCAGCGTCGGCATCTTCTGGGTGGACCCCACTTGGACCCCACTTCAGACCTAACGAGTCGGAATCTCTGAGCATGTGGTCCAAGAAACTATTTTAACAAATCCTGCAGAAGATTCTTATATATACACTAGTCCAAGCCTCTCATTTTAGAGATGATAAAACCGTGTCCTAGAGTAGAGAGTTGAAGTGAGGTACTAAGTTCCTACAAATATTAGTCAAGCCAAGTGGAGTAGATGCCTTGGTTTTACCAGCCTAACTTCCATAGTCCTGCCTTTTGGTAACAGTAACCTAGATTTCCTTGGGGTGCCCATGTCCTTTGGATAGAGCTGACTCCATGCTCCCAGACTTCAAAGTGAGTGCATGACCCAATCTGGTCAAACTGAGTACCGTTACCTTGGTGACAGGGGCTTGGTTCAAGGATGGGCATAGGACTCAAGCCATCGAGACTGGCATGTGGGAATTTTACTGGAATCTCAGGACAGAGAATCTTTCTTTAGATTGATAGCAATCAGGATGAGAGATGAATGACCTGTGTACCATGAAGCTCACCCGGATAGAAGTCTCAACAGGAAGGTACCTCTGGCCGCATTTGTACTACTCTGGCCTCCAGAACCTCGGTTTGAACCACCAGCTAGACTCCAGTTAGTTCAGGTACCTGCTTACACAGCTCTCAGAGAAGATTGTTAATGAGTATTCTGTGATGGCAGGCTTGCTGATGATGTGATGACCCCTCACTCTGGCTTGAGAATTACAGGGAATTTACTAAATGTGATAATGGTCCTTGAGTGCCAGAAGTCCAAATGCAGACTCAGATGGGAATCTTTCAATCCTTAGCAAGGAAGTAGTCATCATTCTTAACCAGTGTGGCCAAGGTGACAGTTCTGGTCTGGGCTCCCCCACTAAGTGGAAGTGTGATTGATAGATATTGCTGTGGAATTCCCTTAAACATTCCTAGAAAGGAAGCAATAGTTCAAAGCTTTTCTGTTTAATCATTCTGTATCCAATATTGTGTGAATTACAAAAGGACTTCTAAATGTCAAAATACCCTCACTTTGAAATTGAAAAGCTAGCTCTTCCGTACTGCTCATCCCTGATGAGTAAATAGTCTGAACACAAGAGAGATGTTCTCCCTGCCATCCTGTAACACTGTGAGAATAACATTTATTGAGCAAGGTGTGCCAGGTACTGTGCTCAACCTTTGGCAATTAGCATCTCATGATCCTACAAGGAACCCTATGAGACACTAGCTATGTGAGCCAGCATCCTGTGAGCCCCTGCTATGTGCCAGACACTGTTTTGTACGCTAGACCCACATTAGCTAGCTCTCTAGCCTCGCGTCGTCAAACCCTGGCGATCTAGCACAGAGATCACTCAGTACCTACGAGGTGCTAGTGTAGGTGAACAAAACTGGCAGGACATGAGGCAAATGATCAACCTCCTTTTGGTACCCTCTCCAGGCTAGGGAACTCCATACTCTCTGGGTTAGAACCCTCAGCAGTAAAATGGGGGCTTACCTCCATCACCTCCAAAGTTTCTTTGGGCTCTATTGTCAATAGAAAGAATATGCATTTTTTTTAATGTGCTTTTTTCCCACTGCCTCCCAAGCAGTGGGACCTCTGGGGTTCCTAAGTAAGAGGGTTTCAGAAGTGGCAACCTGGTTGGAAGATGAAATTAGGAAACTTGAAACTCTAATTACATGGCCAGCATGCTATGTTTACTTGGATTATATGCTTATTCAACATGGATTTAGAGGCTGGAAGTTAACAGAAATTATTATAATGCCCTCTCCCAGAAGCTACCCGTGGTGTCTCCAGATACGGCTGGGATAACATCCATTGTTTAAAGGATGCGGGAAGGAAAGAGATTCCTGCTCTTGGAAAACCTTCTTTAGATTTGTTCTGATACTGAGGGATTTTGATCTCCTTAAATTTCAGAAGTCAGCTCATCCTCCAGATAAGCCCACAAAGATAGCGACAGTGAGTTTATAACTAACAAAGGAAGGACCCGTGTGTCAGCTCAGGATCTAAATCATTTAGCTAAAGGGATTTTTCTATTTGTAATAAGATTTTAGACTTTATTTTAATCAGTAGATTTTTCCTTTAAGCGCAATCTTAGATCTCTCTCTTGTGAAGGTCCTGCTACCTTTCCCTTACCAGGTCTTGGGAGAGAAAATAGAATTCTTTGAGAAAAGCAGTCACTTAAGGTAACAATTGATTGGGGGGTATCTGGGTGGCACAGTCAGGTAAGCTTCTGACTCTTGTTTTTGGCTCAGGTCAGGTCATGATTTCAGGGTGGATGAAATCGAATTCTGTGTCGGCTCCATGCTCAGCTGGGAGTCTGATTAAGACTCTCTCCATCCGCCCCCGCCGCCCCATTCTTCTGCTCACACTTTCTCTCCGTGTGTGTGTGTGTGTGTGTGTGTGTGTGTGTGTGTCTGTCTTATATAAATAATTTTTTTAAAAAAGTCAATTGATCAACTATTGCTCTGGAATTGACTCACTAGATGGAGCACCTTCTACATGAACTTCAGAGGGTACAAGAAAGTAAAACCATGTGTGGTTTTTCAAATTTGGTGGCCAATGCAAGGTAGTGGTGGTCTAGCAGAGCACCGGTGGTCTTAAGCTCTGCTTTGTTTGGTATTAATAATGTTCACAAACCATAGGATATGCAAACAGTCACTAAATGCTTTTTGCCTTGAGGCAAGTTGTTTGAATACCTGCAGAAACCACCATCTTCCTTATACTCTAGTGGCTCAAAATCACTCTTTGGTTATGATGTCAGTCCCTAGCAAACCTTGCAAATCTTGCTGGCGCAGGTATTAGGACTTCTTGGATTCATCTCTGAAACAGTCTCTCTGAAACAGTGAGCTTTCCCAGGTAAATGATAGAAAAGGGAAGAACTGGGCAGGGACTCAAAGGAGGGTGGCTAGTGTCTATGTGGGGGTAGGAGGAACCCAGTTAGAGAACGTAGAAACTCTGCTCAAAGCAGGGACCCTCCAGATCATGAAATATGTGCCAGTTGCTGGGAATATAAGAATAAGATTCAGTCCTGCTCTAACAGAGTAAATCCTACTTTTGGAGGTTCAAGATTAAAGATGAGGAAGAGTCACAGGCGATGATTGTAAACTACTCTTTTCCAAAAGTTTGATGGCAAAGACAAGGTGATCGCAGTGTTTGCGGGAAGGATTAATTTCCAATGTGTGTATGAGAACAAAGGATGCCTGAATGTTAGTGGATGAAAGAGCCAAATTTAAGATAAAATAATATGGATGGTCTCCCCATGAGATTTGTTCGTGCATTCACACGTTGATTTATTGATTGATCCCATACGCCTTACTATATACTAGGCTCAGTGCTAGGCTCTGGAACTAGATAATGCAAAAAAAAAAAAAAAAAAAAACACCAAAAAACAATCCACTCTCATATCCTCTCTGAATACCTTACCCTTAAACTACTTGGAGGTGTCTTTCTGCCTTATGGTCATTTTCACTCAAAGCCAAGTTTTTCTAGCTCCATCACTGACTGTTTTATGGAAAGGTCAGAGGAACTGATTTTGCAATGTTTTCTGCCTCCGGCAAAGCCTGCAAGAGCCTGGTGATTTGGCGCCCCCCAGGGGTACCCATTCAGCCCCATTCCTGCTCAGTAATGAATAAAGAGGTCCTCAGGGGCAGAGTGAGGCCAGCAGTTAAAATGTCCAGGCTTAATGACAGACTTTATCATGTGCTCTGGACTTTCCTCATATAAAGAGTTCTGGGTAAGGGGAGGGTGCAGCCCCTGAAAGCTCTCCTTGGGCAGCTGACCTGATTCTGCTCTGCCCTAGTCCTGTGACATTGGACAAGTGGCTTTATAGTTCCTCATCAGTGGGGCCAATAATATCTTCACTGAAATGCTTTTGTTAGAATGAAATTAGGCAAGGACTTAAAGATGCATTTCCAGATGATCCATAGAACTCCTAAAGACCCATGTTCTCAGCCCCCAAAGTCTGGAGAGTCCTTAGAGTTTCAGAGAATGAAGAGAGTTGAGAACAAGCCACCCACTACTAGGGAGCCTGTCCTCATCCTGAGAACTGGAGCAGCCCGGACAGACCAGAGTGACTCAGCACAGGGGGGTGCTTGGGTTGCCGGGTATCAAGCAGTTCAAGTATGAAATCTGGGGTCCCCATGGTCTGCTGATCACCAAAGCATGCTGATTGGCCAGCCTACTCTCCAGACAGTGGGTTCAGTTCCCATGGATCTCAACCCAGCCTGATACAATCAAATAAGGATGTAATGCTCTTATTGTTTTGTTTTTCTCTTAGTCTTTAATCATCAAGTGGAAGTCAAAAACTCACTGCCGTGACAAGAAAGAAACCCAAAGCATTGTAATCAGTCCCTCCCTGAAAATCAGGTCACGGTGTTTCAAAAGACAATTTTCTAAAGAAAGAGGTTTTTAAAAGAAAAAGCCCAAACTTGCTGGCATTTTCACAAGGATATTATTGATCACCCATGTCAACCCTCTTAAAGAACTGCTTGTCTACCGTCTGCTATTGCTATTCGCAGTACTTCTTATCAAAGTGAAGGGCTGGGGTGACAATGACCTATGTAATGAAGAAACCAAACAAGGCTTCAGAAGCATGAAGCCTCCCTTGGGGGAATTAAATCATTGCTGAGACTTAGGGCCATCTGTAGGGAGCTAAGCTGTCTTCTCTTAGGCATAGATACTTTCCATCATAAAAATTATAAAATATTAGAGCTAAAAGAAACTCAGGGGCTTTTGTCCATACAGCCCCTTCATTTACAGATGTGGAAACTTAGCCCCAGGCAGGTAGAGTGATTGGCCCAGAGTCAGCCAGAAAATGAAAGAGCTAGAACTTGAACCCATATTTTCTCTTTTTTAAAAATTTAAATTCAATTAGCCAACATATAGTACACCATTAGTTTCAGATGTAGTTTACAATGATTCATCAATTTCATGTAACACCAAGTGCTCATCACATCATATGTCTTTCTTAATGCACATCACCCAGTCATCCCATCCCCCCACCCACCTATCCTCCGGCAACCCTCAGTTTGTTTCCCAGAGTTACGAGTCTCTCATGGTTTGTTTCCCTGTCTAATTTTTTCCCATTCAGTTTTCCTTCCCTTCCCTTATGGTCTTCCTTACTATTTCTTATATTCCACATGTGTGTGAAACCACATATGAACCCATGTTTTCTGACTCCCATGCATGAAGCCCTTTCTGTCACATTTGTCTTAGTAGCTAATTCTAGGTGATGTGTTGGGCTTTGTAGGATGAAGGCAGAAGAAGGATCCCAGCCAGGGGTATCTACATAGAGGAGCTAGAGTTGGGGGAGAAGTTGTAGCCAGTGGAGGTTGGTGGGTAGCACAGGGAAGTCAAGAGAGGCCCTTTACTGACCAGGGAAGGGTGTCAATCATCCCGGAAGGGCTTTTCAAGGTACCTATGGGCTCATAGAGAGGACAGAAGGAGGGACACTGTAACTTCAGAATACCACTTCTGGGAGGCTTTAAGACAAACTTCAGATCAATGACGGTGGAATCCAGAAGAGAATAAGGACAGTGAACCTGTTTGGTTCACTCCTGTGGCCCCTGCACCTGGTATAGTCAGTCGTTCATGACATTTATGGAGTATACACTTTGTGCTGGGCTTGCACTAGGTGCTAGGGAGTAAATGAAGGGCATTATTGCCATTGGCTTAATCCTTGTGGAGATTGTAGTTTAGTGGCAGAGACAGAAAATAAATTGTCATACAAATAAATGTAAAATTTTGTTGTGATAAAACTATGCATTTACACACGAACATCATTTATGTGTATGTACTTGTATCAAAAAGGGAAAGAAGAATACATATTTACAGTGGGAAGGAGTTTGGGGACCTCATGCTTAAGGTGAATTACAGGAATTTTTAAAAACAAAAATGTTCTCATGGTATGGAAATCAAAATAGTGGTCATCACCCTTGAAAGGAGGTGTAGTCTTTGGAAAGGGAGGCTTCTAGGATCCTGGATGATCTGTTTATTGACCTTGAACACATGAAAAATCATGAAGCTGAATTTCAAGTATGACTTTACTGTTTGTGTTACACTTCCATAAAAGGTTTTCCCAAGGTGCATTCATGTCTTTTGACGTTAATATAAACATTTTTTAATTGCCGCTGTGTGAAATGCTACAAATGTCCAGTATATACAAGCACATATCATAGGTCAGCAGTGGAATCTCACTCGAATAGGGGAATCAAGAAAAACCTTCTGAGGATGAATTTTGAACTGAGATCTCGAGGACGACAGGGAGGTTTTGTATGAAGAGGAGAGGGTTAGGATTATAAACAGGAGCAGCAGCATGTGCAAATGCACTGGGGCAGGAGGGAACCTGTTGGAAATGAGGAATCAATGTGGGTTAGACAGGAGTATTGAAAGAGAGATGATAGATGAGAAGACGCTAGAGAAATAGGTAGGGCTGGATCGTGCAGGGTCCCATTAAACCTGTGTGTTAAGAATTTTGATGTTGCTCTTGAGTACCCTGGTCAGCCACTGAAGTGTATTGAGTAGAAGGTGCCATGTTGAGGTATGTATTTCAAAATGATCTTTCTGGCTTCTGTCTGGAGGATGGATCATAGTGGGCAGGTGTGACAGGGGAGAGCTTCTAAGAGGCTAATGTGTGGTAGGTAGACTGAGGTGTTGGTGATGGATGAGAAGGCAAAGCAAATTCAAGTGAAGAAATTCAAAAGGCATTCAACAGTAATATCACTAGGACTTAGTGATGAAGCATCAAGGATGATTCCTAGTGACTCATAAGAGTGCTGGCACAGAGCTGGCATGCATTAAATATGCACCACATGTTGTTGGAACTAGTTGGTGCTCCTGGCCTATGTTTCAGTTCCACATGATGCTTTGGAGCCTGGGCAGTGTTTGAATGTATTTGTCAGCTTCCACTTCGCCCAAAAAACCTCCTTTGGGAAATCTGGCATTGCTTTCATTCTGGAATGTTCTCCCATGTAGGTTAATAGAACTTTTGTGAGAGAATAAGCCCACACTAAATTAGAATACAAAGCTGCAGAATGAAACCACACCTCTTAGTTTATTTCTTTTCATGTTGGCACTCTCAGCTCCACTCTGACATCAGATTAGAAGCCAAGCAGCCTGTGGCTGATGGGATTCTCAGAATGTGAAAGAGAAGCTGGGTGAGAATATTTTCAGGATCTTGTGGAAAGCTCAGAGTCCCAGAGAGTTGGCCTAGACTGGGGCCATCAGCCTACAGGGAGTGTGACAGTAGCTGTGGTGAGAAGAAATGGAGGCAGGGGGAGTGGTTGAAGAGAGTAGACAGGTGTAAGCTAGATATCCCCAACTTCTCTAGCCCTTGAGGTCACACTTCCTCCCCTGTAATCCCTATGTGGCATGAATCTGATGCCTCTTCTCACCTGACCTCTGAAAGTCCAGTTTTCTTCCCTAAATTCCCTACCCAAAGTATTTCTGGGACTCTGTGATAATGAATCCCAATACCACACACCTGTCCATTTGCCTCTTGCCAGAGCCAGTGGCTGCTTCTGGTACTGCTGCTGCAGGTTCACATTGTGCAAGTTCAAGGACTGCCATCCACATTGTGGTGGGTGGGAAATGTACCCCCTACTGAACTCAAGCAATGCTCACCTACTTGGCCATATGCAATGCCTTTTCCCCAAGCCTACGTCTTAATCCTCCTTAACACTTTTCATCTCCAAAGTATAGAAAACAGTAGGCTGTAATGTTTAGAAAAATCTGAATGTTAAAGAATAACTGGAGGAATCACACATGGAAAGGAAATCTTCAAATGAGATGTGAGATGTGATAGGTATAGGGTATAGGCCCCAGGACTGTCTGCCAGGCTTCTCTCTCTCTCTCTCTGCTTAGAGTTGGGCCGGCTACTATGTTGCAGAGGCCAACTCATCTTTATCTTCCTCCAGTAGGAGTGACTTAACTATGCCTCTCCTACCCAGAGTCCAAATCTTTGAGCTCTTCAGATAGAGGAATAAAAAGAAAAGGAAGGAAACTTTTGGTTTCCAGTTCAGCATGTAAGGAGCTTGGAAGTCACAACTCTATCCTAACAAGTGAAAGGTTGAAAAATCAACAACTCTTCTTAGATCTGGAAGAGAAGTGTGGTTACAGAGAAGATTGCTACCCCAAACTGGAGAGACAGATAGGCCAGCACGGAGAATCACAGCATATAAAAGTTGGGGCATAGGACCATTCCCTGGTGTAGGGAAACCTGAAGTATAATGGAAAAATTGCTGGAGGCTCAGGGTAGACAAGTCTGAGAGTCACAGACTTCAGTGGAGACCCAGTCACAGGCTGATTTTCACACTTTGGTGAGTTTAACCTCCAGGACTTTGAACAGACTCTCACAGTGAGGATCAGAGAAAAACCACCTTGCTTGCACTTCTGGCAGGGGAAGGGAAAAGGAGCCATCCTTTAAATACAGCATAGCATTCTGTTCGTAATAAGGCCAGCCCTCAGGAGAAACTAACCAGATCCTAACATGCTGGGGTTTTATCAAAGACTAACTTACTTGGGGGAAGGGAAATACCCAATTCCATGTCCCACTGTAGCCATCCTGTCCTAAGAGTTGGAGAGGGGATACTGAGATGCTGTCATGAAGTTCATGGTCCAGAGGGACAGGCTCAGTAAAAGAGGTTTAATCAAATGCTTTTTCTCCCTCTATACCTCCATCTATACCTTACGCTACATCTTACTCTACCACATTACTAAAACCCTATTTCCAGCAGTTCCTTTTATCTAGTGCATCATGTCTGGCTGTCAAGCTACTAAAGGCAAAAATATAGTTTGAAGGAAGAACAACATCAGAAACAGGCTCAGATACAGCAGAAGGTTCTCAGACTAGGAATTTAAAACTATGAATAATATGCTGAGGGCTGGGATGCCTGGGTGGCTCAGTGGTTGAGTGTCTGCCTACAGCTCAGGGCATGATCCTGAGATCAAGTCCCACATCAGGACTGCTTCTCCCTTTGCCTGTGTCTCTGCCTTTCTCTGTGTCTCTCATGAATAAATAAGTAAAATATTTTTTTAAAAAATATGCTGAGGGCTCTAATGGATAATATAGCAGAGAGATGGAAATTCTAAGAAAAAAATGGAAAAGTGCTAATAATAAAAATGCACTAAATTAAATGAAGAGTTCCTTTGGTGAGTTCAATAGTAGATTGGACATGGACAAAGGAAGAATCATTGAGTGTCAGTTTCTCAACAGAAATTTCCCAAACTGAAAAGCAAAGAGAGAAA
Organism: Nyctereutes procyonoides; assembly: GCF_905146905.1. Lineage (NCBI taxonomy): Eukaryota > Metazoa > Chordata > Mammalia > Carnivora > Canidae > Nyctereutes > Nyctereutes procyonoides. Next base: position 57,402,715 of record NW_026575146.1, on the reverse strand, counting down.
AGCCTGAAATACACACACACACACACACACACACACACACACACACAACACACACAGAATATCTAATAACTTTTGGACAATTACAAAAGTTGTAACATACATGTAATTGGGAATACCAGAAAGGAGAAAGGAAAAGAGGCAATATTTGAAGGAATAATGACCAAGAATTTGCCCAAATTAATGTCAGACACCAAACCACTGATACAGGAAACTCAGAGAACACCAAGCAGGATAAATGAAAACAACAAACACCTAAATATATTACACTCAGAATGCAAAAATAAAAAGAAAGACAATGAAAATATCTTGAAAAAAGCCAGATGAAAAAACAACAACCACCTTACCTATAAAGGAACAAGGATAAGAATTACATCTGACTTCTCAGAAACCACATAGCCCTGAAGACAGTGAAGTGAAACTGAAAAGTTAAGAGGAAAAAAACCACCAACCTAGAATTCTATACCCTGTGAAATTATCCTCAGAGGTGAAGAGAAATTAAAACTTTCTCAGACAAAGAGATAATTGAAGTAGGATTGCCTTGCAAGAAATGTTCACAGAAGTTCTTTAGAGAAAAAGAAAATGATATAGATCAGAAACTTGGATCTACATAAATAAAAGAAGGTAAAATAAGAACTTTTATTTTTCTCAGTTTGAGTTGATTTAATGGGTAGCTGTTCAGCATAATACTGTATTAAACTGTCCACACATGTGTGTTGTAATATGTATCACTTACATATGCAAATATATATGTGCTTAGCTATATGTACCTATGCTTATATGACATGAATGATAGTGATGATATGAGGGACAGGAAGTAGGTATTTGGATTATTATTATAAGGTGCTCACACCAATCATGAACCAGTATAGTATTATTTGAAGTGGACTTGGATTAGTTGGAAATACATACTGTAAACTCTAAGGCAACTAATTTTAAAAATAAAGAATAATAATAAAAAATTTCTAAGAAAAGAGAGACAATAGAAACATTTAAATGCTCAATTAAAAACACAAAAGATAGGAGTGCCTTGTCAGTGAAGTTGGTTAAGCACCCAGCTCTTGATTTCAGCTTAGGTCATGATCTCAGGGTCATGAGCTTAAGCCCTACATCAGTCTCCACACTCAGCTCCAAGTTGGCTTGAGATTCTCTCTCCCTCTCCCTCTGCCCCTCCCCTTGCTCACTTGCCCTTTCATAAATAAATCTTTAAAAAATACACAGAAGACAGAAAAAGAATGGAAGACAAAGGTAGAAACAAAGAACAAGGGCAACAAATAACAAAACAGTAGCAAATATGGAAGATGTTAACCCAACTTTATCAGTAATTAATTTAAAGGTCAGTAGTCTAAATATGCTGATTGAAACAGATTGCCAGAGAGGATCCAGATCCAACTATATGTTGTCTAAGAAACCCACTTGAAATATACACTCATTGGTTAAAAGTAAATGGAGGAATAAAGCTCTATCATGCTGATTCTAATTGAAGTAGGGGTAGCTATATTAATTTTAGAATAGACTTCAGGGCAAGGAAAGTTATCAGGGATCAAAGAGAGGCATTATGTAATGATAAAGGGGTCAATTCTCCAAGGCAGAAAAAACCTTAATATGTATACACCTAACAACAGAGCATTAAGCTATGTGGGGCAAAAGCTGATAGAACCATAGAGAGAAATATATGAATTCATTATTATAGTTGAAGATTTCAACACTCCTGTGTAAAAAATGGACAGATCTAGCAAGCAGCAAATCAGTAAGGATGTGGTTGAACTCAACAGCACCATCAGTGACCTGGATGTAATTGGCCTCTGTTGCCTGCTTCATCCAGCATTATCAGAAAATACATTTTTCTCAAGTTCACATGGAACATTCACTAAGAGTGATCACATGCTGGATCATACATCTTAACAAATTGAAAATAGCAGAAATCGTTCAGCATCTCCACTAAGACTATAGTGGTATGAAACTAAAAATCAGTAGCACAAAGGTAACTGGAAAATCCCCAGATACTTGAAGATTAAACAACAAAGTTCTAAATAACACATGAGTCAAAGAAGAAATCTCAAGAGAAATTTAAAAACATTTTGAGCTAAGTGAAAATAAAAACACAACTTATCAAAATTTGTAACATAAGGCAAAACAATAACTAGAAGGAAATATATACCATCGAATGCACATATTAGAAAAGAAAAAATATATCTGAAATCAATCATCTGAATTCCACCTTAAGTAGAAAAAACAGAGCAAATTAAAATCAAACTAAGAAGAAAACAAATACATGAGAGAATAAATCAATTAACTTGAAAACAAGAAATGAATAGAGAAAAATCAATAAAACCAAAAACTCGTTCTTTGAAAAGACAAATAAAATTGATTAGCCTCTAGCCAGTCTAAGAAAAGCAAAAGGACACAAATTACTAATATTAGAAATGGAAGTAGAGGCATCACTATAGATCCCATGGTTATTAAAAGGATAATAAAGAGATACTATGAAAAACTTATGCACAAATGTGACAACCTAGACAAAATGGATTAATCCCTTATAGAATACAATTTGCTGAAACTCCTATAAGAAGAAACAGACCATTGGACAATGAGAATGGGCCTTTATCTGTTGAAGAAATGGAATTAATAATTAAAAACCTTCCAAAATAAAGCATCAGGCCCAGAAGGATTCACTGGTGAATTCTCCCAAACATTTCAGGAAGTAATTATACCAATTTCTGCAATCTTTTTCAGAAGACAGAGGAAAAATACTTGCTAATGTACTCTTGAAGCCAGCATTATCCTACTATCAAAACCAAAGATATGACAAGAAAAGTAGAGATCAATATCTCTCATGAATATAAAATCAGAAATGCTCAATAAAATATTAGCAAACTGAATCCAACAGGCCTTGCAATCAAGTGGGTGTGTAAGGCTGCCTCAATATTCAAATGTTAATTCATGTAATCCATCCATCAACTGATTAATGAAGAAAAATCACATGATAATTTTGATACAGAAAAAGTATTTGACAGAATCCAACACACATTCTTTTTTTTAAATAAATTTATTTTTTATTGGTGTTCAATTTACCAACATACAGAATAACACCCAGTGCTCATCCCGTCAAGTGCCCCCCTCATTGCCCGTCACCCATTCACCCCCACCCCCTGCCCTCCTCCCCTTCCACCACCCCTAGTTCATTTCCCAGAGTTAGGAGTCTTTATGTTCTGTCTCCCTTTCTGATATTTCCCACACATTTCTTCTCCCTTCCCTTATATTCCCTTTCACTATTATTTTTATTCCCCAAATGAATGAGACCATATAATGTTTTTCCTTCTCCAATTGACTTATTTTACTCAGCATAATACCCTCCAGTTCCATCCACGTTGAAGCAAATGGCGAGTATTTGTCATTCCTAATGGCTGAGTAATATTCCATTGTATACATAAACCACATCTTCTTTATCCATTCATCTTTCGATGGACACCGAGGCTCCTTCCACAGTTTGGCTATTGTGGACATTGCTGCTAGAAACATCGGGGTGCAGGTGTCCCAGCATTTCATTGCATCTGTATCTTTGAGGTAAATCCCCAACAGTGCAATTGCTGGGTCGTAGGGCAGGTCTATTTTTAACTCTTTGAGGAACCTCCACACAGTTTTCCAGAGTGTCTGCACCAGTTCACATTCCCACCAACAGTGTAAGAGTGTTCCCTTTTCTCCGCATCCTCTCCAACATTTGTGGTTTCTTGCCTTGTTAATTTTCCCCATTCTCACTGGTGTGAGGTGGTATCTCATTGTGGTTTTGATTTGTATTTCCCTGATGGCAAGTGATGCAGAGCATTTTCTCATGTGCATGTTGGCCATGTCTAGGTCTTCCTCTGTGAGATTTCTCTTCATGTCTTTTGCCCATTTCATGATTGGATTGTTTCTTTGGAGTTGAGTTTAAGAAGTTCTTTATAGATCTTGGAAACTAGCCCTTTATCAGATACGTCATTTGCAAATATCTTCTCCCATTCTGTAGGTTGTCTTTTAGTTTTGTTGACTGTATCCTTTGCTGTGCAAAAGCTTCTTATCTTGATGAAGTCCCAATAGTTCATTTTTGCTTTTGTTTCTTTTGCCTTCGTGGATGTATCTTGCAAGAAGTTACTGTGGCCAATTTCAAAAAGGGTGTTGCCTGTGTTCTTCTCTAGGATTTTGATGGAATCTTGTCTCACATTTATATCTTTCATCCATTTTGAGTTTATCTTTGTGTATGGTGCAAGAGAGTGGTCTAGTTTCATTCTTCTGCATGTGGATGTCCAATTTTCCCAGAACCATTTATTGAAGAGACTGTCTTTCTTCCAATGGACAGTCTTTCCTCCTTTATCGAATATTAGTTGACCATAAGGTTGAGGGTCCACTTCTGGGTTCTCTATTCTGTTTCATTGATCTATGTGTCTGTTTTTGTGCCAGTACCACACTGTCTTGATGACCATAGCTTTGTAGTACAACCTGAAATCTGGCATTGTGATGTCTCCAGCTATGGTTTTCTTTTTTAAAATTCCCCTGGGGATCCCTGGGTGCGGAGCGGTTTGGCGCCTGCCTTTGGCCCAGGGCGCGATCCTGGAGACCCGGGATCGAATCCCACATCGGGCTCCCGGTGCATGGAGCCTGCTTCTCCCTCTGCCTCTGTCTCTGCCTCTCTCTCTCTCTCTCTCTCTGTGACTATCATAAATAATTAAAGTTAAAAAATATATATATATATTAAAATTCCCCTGGCTATTTGGGGTCTTTTCTGATTCCACACAAATCTGAAAATAATTTGTTCTAACTCTCTGAAGAAAGTCCATGGTATTTTAATAGGGATTGCATTAAATGTGTAAATTGCCCTGGGTAACATTGACATTTTCACAGTATTAATTCTGCCAATCCATGAGCATGGAATATTTTTCCATCTCTTTGTGTCTTCCTCAATTTCTTTCAGAAGTGTTCTATAGTTTTTAGGGTATAGATCCTTTACCTCTTTGGTTAGGCTTATTCCTAGGTATCTTATGCTTTTGGGTGCAATTGTAAATGGGATTGACTCCTTAATTTCTTTTTTTCAGTCTCATTGTTAGTGTATAGAAATGCCACTGATTTCTGGGCATTGATTTTGTATCCTGCCATGCTGCCAAATTGCTGTATGAGTTCTAGCAATCTTGGGGTGGAGGCTTTTGGGTTTTCTGTGTAGAGTATCATGTCATCGGTGAAGACGGAGAGTTTGACTTCTTCTTTGCCAATTTGAATGCCTTTAATGTCTTTTTGTTGTCTGATTGCTGAGGCTAGGACTTCCAGTACTATGTTGAATAGCAGTGGTGAGAGTGGACATCCCTGTCTTGTTCCTGATCTTAGGGGAAAGGCTCCCAGTGCTTCCCCATTGAGAATGATATTTGCTGTGGGCTTTTGGTAGATGGCTTTTAAGATGTTGAGGAATGTTCCCTCTATCCCTACACTCTGAAGAGTTTTGATCAGGAATGGATGCTGTATTTTGTCAAATGCTTTCTCTGCATCTAATGAGAGGATTATTTGGTTCTTGGTTTTTCTCTTGCTGATATGATGAATCACATTGATTGTTTTACGAGTGTTGAACCAGCCTTGTGTTCCTGGAATAAATCCTATTTGGTCATGGGGAATAATTTTCTTAATGTACTGTTGTATCCTATTGGCTAGTATCTTGTTGAGAATTTTTGCATCCATGTTCATCAGGGATATTGGTCTGTAATTCTCCTTTTTGGTGGGGTCTTTGTCTGGTTTTGGAATTAAGGTGATGCTGGCCTCACAGAACGACTTTGGAAGTACTCCATCTCTTTCTATATTTCCAAACAGCTTTAGTAGAATAAGTATGGTTTCTTCTTTAAACGTTTGATAGAATTCCCCTGGGAAGCCATCTGGCCCTGGACTCTTGTGTCTTGGGAGGTTTTTGATGACTGCTTCAATTTCCTCCCTGGTTATTGGCCTGTTCAGGTTTTCTATTTCTTCCTGTTCTAGTTTTGGTAGTTTGTGGCTTTCCAGGAATGCGTCCATTTCTTCTAGATTGCCTAATTTATTGGCGTATAGCTATTCATAATATGTTTTTAAAATTGTTTGTATTTCCTTGGTGTTGGTAGTGATCTCTCCTTTCTCATTCATGATTTTATTAATTTGAGTCTTCTCTCTCTTCTTTTTAATAAGGCTGGCTAATGGTTTATCTATCTTATTAATTCTTTCAAAGAACCAACTCCTGGTTTTGTTGATCTGTTCCACAGTTCTTCTGGTCTCGATTTCGTTGAGTTCTGCTCGAATCTTAATTAACTCTCTTCTTCTGCTGGGTGTAGGGTCCATCTGCTGTTTTTTCTCTAGCTCCTTTATGTGTAAGGTTAGCTTTTGTATTTGAGATCTTACCAGTTTTTGAATGGATGCTTGTATTGCGATGTATTTCCCCCTTAGGACTGCTTTTGCTGCATCCCAAAGATTTTGAACGGTTGTATCTTCATTCTCCTTAGTTTCCATGAATCTTTTTAATTCTTCCTTAATTTCCTGGTTGACCCTTTCATCTTTTAGCAGGATGGTCCTTAACCTCCACATGTTTGGGGTCCTTCCAAAGTGATTTAGTTCTAATTTCAAGGCATTATGGTCTGAGAATATGCAGGGGACGATCCCAATCTTTTGGTATCGGTTCAGACCCGATTTGTGACCCAGTATGTGGTCTATTCTGGAGAAAGTTCCATGTGCACTTGAGAAAAATGTGTATTCAGTTGAGTTTGGATGTAAAGTTCTGTAGATATTGCGAAATCCATCTGGTCCAGTGTATCATTTAAAGCTCTCGTTTCTTTGGAGATGTTGTGCTTAGAAGACCTATCGAGGGTAGAAAGAGCTAGATTGAAGTCACCAAGTATAAGTGTATTATTATCTAATTATTTCTTCACTTTGGTTATTAATTGGTTTAAATATTTGGCAGCTCCCTCATTCGGGGCATATATATTGAGGATTGTTAAGTCCTCTTGTTGGATAGGTCCTTTAAGTATGATATAGTGTCCCTCTTCATCTCTCACTACAGTCTTCGGGGTAAATTTTAGTTTATCTGATATAAAGATGGCTACCCCTGCTTTCTTTTGAGGACCATTTGAATGGTAAATGGTTCTCCAACCTTTTATTTTCAAGCTGTAGGTGTCCTTCTGTCTAAAATGAGTCTCTTGTAGACAGCAAATAGATGGGTCCTGCTTTTTTATCCAGTCTGAAACCCTGCGCCTTTTGATGGGGTCATTCAGCCCATTCACATTCAGAGTTACTATTGACAGATATGAGTTTAGTGTCATCATGATATCTATTCAGTCCTTGTTTTTGTGGATTGTTCCACTGAACTTCTTCTTAAAGGGGAATTTTAAGAGTACCCCTTAAAATTTCCTGCAGAGCTGGTTTGGAGGTCACGTATTCTTTCAGTTCCTGCCTGTCTTGGAAGCTCTTTATCTCTCCTTCCATTTTGATGAGAGCCTTGCTGGATAAAGTATTCTTGGTTGCATGTTCTTCTCATTTAGGACCCTGAATATATCCTGCCAGCCCTTTCTGGCCTGCCACGTCTCTGTGGAGAGGTCTGCTGTTACCCTAATACTCCTCCCCATAAAAGTCAGGGACTTCTTGTCTCTCGCTGCTTTAAGGATCTTCTCTTTATCTTTGGAATTTGCAAGCTTCACTATTAAATGTCGAGGTATTGAACAGTTTTTATTGATTTTAGGGGGGGATCTCTCTATTTCCTGGATCTGAATGCCTGTTTCTCTTCTCAGATTAGGAAAGTTTTCAGCTATGATTTGTTCAAATACATATTCTGGCCCTCTGTCCCTTTCGGCGCCCTCAGGAACCCCAATTAAACGTAGGTTTTTCTTCCTCAGGCTGTCGTTTATTTCCCTTAATCTGTCTTCATGGTCTTTTAATTGTTTGTCTCTTTTTTCCTCAGTTTCCCTCTTTGCCATCAACTTGTCTTCTATGTCACTCACTCGTTCTTCCACCTCGTTAACCCTCATTGTTAGGACTTCTAGTTTGGATTGCATCTCATTCAATTGATTTTTAATTTCTGCCTGATTGGATCTAAATTCTGCAGTCATGAAGTCTCGTGAGTCCTTAATGCTTTTTTCTAGAGCCACCAGTAGCTGTAGAATAGTGCTTCTGAATTGGCTTTCTGACATTGAAGTGTAATCCAGATTTTTTAACTCTGTGGGAGAGAGGACTGTTTCTGATTCTTTCTTTTGAGGTGAGGTTTTCCTTCTAGTCATTTTGCTCAGTGCAGAGTGGCCAAAAACAAGTTGTACTGGGAAAAGGAAAAAGGAGAAAGAAGGAAAGAAAAGAGAAAAGAGAAAAAGAAAAAAAGGAAGAAAAAAGGAAAAAATAAAAAGAGAAAGGAAAAGAAAGGGAAGAAAAAGGGTGGGGGAAGCAATCAGAAATCAAAAAGAAAAAACAAAAAACAAAAAACATGGGGAGTATCTTCTGTTTCTGTATACTTTAAGTCCCTTGACTTCCCCTGGAACTTGTCCTTCTAGCTGATCTTCCAGGGGAAGGGGCCTGTTGAACACATATTCTTGATAAAATTTTTCAGCAAACTAGAAATAGAGGGGAATTTCCTTGACTTGATAATGAACATCTACACAAAACCAACAGCTAGCATCATATTTAATGGTGATAAACTCAGAGCTTTCCCACTAAGATCAGGAACAAGCCCAGGGAGTCACATCTCACCATTCCTTTTCACCATCACACGGGAAGTCCTAAATAATGCAATAAGAAAAGAAAAGGCTGAGAAGGAAGAAATAAAACTGTATTTGTTCACAGGGGATGTGATTGTTTATATAAGACACCCAGAAGAATTGATTAAAAAATTTAGTAGGCTGGTATAGCAAGGTTATGGTATATAAAATTAATATATGCAAGTCAATCCCTTTTCCATGCACCATCAATAAACAATAGAATTTGAAATTTAAAAAAAAGTACTATTGGGGTACCTGGGTGGCTCAGTTGATTAAACTGATTAATCTGCCTAGAAAAACTATGGAGAGTAAAAAGATGGATGGTTGCCTAGAGATATAGGGGAGGAAGGGACAAGTAGATAAAGCATGGAGGATTTCTAGGGCAGTGAAACTCTTCTGTATGATGCTGTAATGGTGGATATAAGTCATTATACGTGTGTCAAAATGCATAGAATGTACAACACCAAGAGTGAACTCTACGGTAACTATGGACTCAGGGTGATGATGATGTACCAGTGTAGGTTCATCAGTTATAGCAAATGTGGCACTCTAGTTGCTGAAGTAGATAATGACGAAGGCTGTGTGGAGGTGGGGCAGAGAGTAGGTGGGAAATCTTTGTATCCCCTGCTCAATTTTGCTGTGATCCCAAAACTGCTCTAAAAGAGTCTATTTTCTTTTTTCTTTTTCTTTTTTTTTAAGAGTCTATTTTCTTTAAAGGAAGTGTATTTCAGGGCTTAGTTCTGCCCATAAACAAAATTTTCCATTGTGATGCATAGGGAACAGTGACCTCTGGTCTTAAACAGTGTCATCACGCTGATTTTAGTTTTGCAAGACTGAAAGGCTCAAAATGTGATCTTCCCCATTCTGTCTGCTCCCTACCAAAATCACGATAGTCCCTGTCCCTGCGATGAATTCAAGACTTGGCTTCTAGAAAAAAAAAAACCTGCTTAAAGTTTGCAAATAGTGTTTTCTCACCCACTTCTGGTTTTCAAGCTATTAAAAAATGACCGATGTGCTGACCTGGCTGGAGCATCCCAGTTTGGGAGCAGTGGCTGGTAGCCTCGAGATGACTAGAGCAAGTGAGGCCTAACCCAGTAGAAATCTCTCCCTCCAAGAACCTTTGTTGCAGAAAGACAGAACCATCTAGATGACTCTTTGGTCCCCATTGGCCTGAGGGCCTCAGTACTGATCACTGCCCATCACAGACAAAGGAAGAAACAGAGGCTGTCTCCTTTCCCTTCATAGCCTAGTAGTTAGTGCTAACCTTTTGAGTGCTAGGGCCTTCTATCTGGATCAACACTGTAAGACATGATGCCTAAATCTTCCTACCTAGAACCCAAATGTGAAGCATTGGATTGATGACACACAATAGAGTTCACTTAGTACAATAGAGAGAAGAAGCCACATGTCCAAGATTACCCATATGATTAAAGCCAGAGTTTGCTCTAGGCCCTAAATTTCTCTGTAGCACTTTTACCCACTGTGCTCCCACTGCGCTCCCAAGCCATTTTCTCAATCCTCAGATTCTTGAGGATTCTAGATACATGAATTGACATACTGTAAGCATAATTGTTTTCTGGAAGATGTTATAGAGGAGTCACTTCTTAGCATTGTTTATCTTAGCTATGATTGAAAGTTCCCGAACTGGAAGGCTAGCATATGTTTTTCATTTGTTCACATAATAAACACATCATCAGCCCTCGGTTCCAAACAGTGGGCCACACCCTTGTGATTCCGAGCTCTCCTTTATGGTCTTTGAATCATGTCATTGTAACTCATAAAATCTATCCTTTGATACAATAGTTGAGTTAACATGCTTCTTTAATAATCCATAGTGGTGTTAGGGAGGATTCCCACTGAAGTAGGACTATAAATTACCAATGTTTGAGTCCTGGCCTTTTGAGTCAGTTCCATTTTTCCACAGAGGAAAATGAACTTATTTTCTCATTGACTTTGATCCCTCTTGCTATTTTTTACGGTAAACATTGGGAGACTTTGCGAATCATGCGTCTAGTCATCTCTGTCTGGTCTTGTGTGGTCATTAATTCCTAGGACAAGAGATGGATGGCCTGTGTAGCAATCCTAATTCATGACACAGGACTGCCACCAGCCTATAAATAATTAATGAAAAGAGACTTTGCTAGTGAAGGAAACTGTCAGGCCCATTAGATTTAAGTCCAATTTCAGCTCCCTTCCTGTTAACTTTTATTGAAATTTTTACAATGTAGAATCAACTTTTAGTAATGCAATAAAATGACACTAATTCAGCTGGTGGGGAGGGGCTTGTGGGAAGGGAGGCCAGTTAGAATTAATGAAAGATACAGGTTTTTTGAATTATAGATTTTTATTTATTTATTTATTTTTTTTTAAGAAACATCATGAATTAAGGTTTGCTACCAGAGGCTTTTCTGGTGAAACTGTTGTAGTAAGAGACAGCTTGGTTGCAAAGAAGGACTCCCTCTAGCTTAAGTAAGAGACATGGGTGAGTAGAGCATGTGCTCTTGATTCTCCTCCCTCCCCCACCATTCATCAGCACTCACCCCTCTTCATATCCTGATAGAATCTTACTGCTAGTCCACCAAGAGTGATCTCTGTTGCAGAAGCATGCTAGGTCCATGCCGGGCATGTTGGGAAGTTGACCATCCTTGCAGAGGAGCCTCAAACAATGCTCAGCAGGGGTTGGTCAGTAAATATTTTAGCTCCTCATTGTTGTGGGAGGACAACTTGGCAGCTTGTTCTCCAAGTTCTCCTCGAAGTCCCTGGTGGGATTGCACCCTAGTGCCCCATAGCAGTAAACTCATTAACAAACATCGCCTTGACCCTCTTCTCGTTTTCACTCCCCATGTCCCTGCCCATGCTACCTGGGATCACCTCCCAAACTGCTTGCACTTAGATCTTCGTCTCAGATCTACTGGTGGAAGAACCTAACCTACGACAGCAGCAAAGGCAATGATAGGCTACAAGAGATGACCTTGTTGAACAGACAAGGACTAGTACTCAAGGAGAGCCATGTAGATAAATCAACCTATCTATACTAGGTCTGCACTCATGTCAGTAGAGAAGGAAACTAAAATTTTCCACACAATGTAGCTCTGTAATAGTTTGATGACAAACATTGCAATATTTTCTAAATAGCCCCTTTAAAATGGGCTGCCATGTGAACTGAAGGCAGGGCCTAACCCATCAGGGCAGAGTAATAGGAGTACTCTCCTCTACCCCAGCATCTGGAGGGCCTTTGTTCCTGCTGACCATATGATGATCTGAGAATAGTTCCTTGCTTTCTTTGGGCAATGCAATTCATATGCTTAACCAGGTGGTATTTTTCAAATTATTAGTCTGGGGTCTTTGTCTCCTCAGATGGGTTCCATAGGTACTGAAAGTTTGGATTTCTTGGGTCTCTCCAGAGTCTTGCTTGGAGACTTGTCCCTGAACCTCTGTGAGCATCTCCTCCTTTCTTTGACTTTAGATTCTGTGTTTGCTCAGTTTTGTGGTTTTGTTATTGTCACGATTCCAACACCTAAATGTGGTCTCTGTGTCTTTACTTAAACTTCCCAAGAGAAAAAATTCATTTGGCCACGGTGAACCTATGGCATTGATCCAAATGGCTGTAGCTAGAGGGGCAGCATCCTGGGCTCACCCTTCTATCTCGGGGTGGAGGGGCGGAGGAGGTTGTTAGGTGAAAGGGAAGTTCTAAAGAAAGATGGATGGGCTACCAAGGCATCCCAAAATACAACAACTACGGTATTAATATTATATACCTGTTAATAACCAGAATATCTATTGTTATAATTAAATGATATTTCTGAAGTGCTTAAGGCTGCTTGAAGGTTGTTTTCTCAAACAGAGTAAACTTTCCTTTCAATTTCTTCCTTGGTGAATGTTTGCTATGCTGAACTGAACCAAAAATAATAGTGGGTTAGTGGTATTTAATTTTAGTTCATTTATCATGTTGGCTGTAATAACTTTCCGAGGTTGCTGAGTATTTTGGGCCAAGTCCTATTTCCAATTTGTTTTCGTTCCCTACCTGTGCTAGCATGCCTTACACAATCCTCTGTCACATTAGGAGCTAAACCACTTGTGGTGAATGAATAATACTACGTAGGCTAACATGTGATTCCCTGAATTGTGTCTTCTTTTGAGATTCATTTGTGGAAACAAGCTTCCGGGGACAAGGGGGGGAGACAGGAACAGATCAATTAACTTGTTGTATTGTTGAGGATTTGTAATCAACTCTGAAATAGTCTTTTCCCGGGACGTATTTTAATTTGTCTCTAAAGTTAATAACAAATGAGCTTAGATGTTTTTGTGTTTCTGTTGATCCTAGCCTGATTAATAATATCTTAGATCTACATGCCATGCACTTAATAAAGAATAACTTGAGCAAGGTTGAGAGGCAGCCTTGCAGAGGGATTAAAAACAGGGTAGGGCTCTGGCACCACGCAGTCTGCTTGACTCCCCACTCTGCCAGTTCCTGTGTGACCTTGGACGAGTTGTTTAATGCTCCGTGCTCACCATCCTCGTGTGTAAAATAGAAATACAATACTCTCTACCGTGGAGACTCATTTTGAGGATTATTTCTAGAACAGCACTTGGACCCAAGCTTAGTGCATACTAAGCCACAATGAAGTTATCAAGGGTTACCATTTAGTAAAGAAGTGGGTAAAAAGCTTAAAAACCAACATTTTGCTGTTTAGTAAACAGAGATTGTCTTTTCCATATGTTTGCCTATTGTCAAGAAAGAGATTGTTGAACCTTGTGGTGAAAATGGAGAGCAGTTACGAGTGGTGTTTATCATTAGATTCTGGGGTGTGGAGGTGATGACAAAGAGGAACACCAACACTCACTGGGTATCAAGTATGTGTCAGGCATTTGACGTGTATTACCTCATTTTCTCATACGGTTCCTTGGGATTGAGTCCAGATCCATGTGGTTACAGATCTCGCCATGCTACTCTCCCTTCCAAGTAAAACAAGATCTCTGCCCATCTTTACCCAGTGAACTAAGAAGGCAGGACTGTGGGTTTTAATTCACCTTCAGTCACTCCCTAGTTCTATGACCTTGGGTGACCTCCGTGAGGCTCTCTCTCTGCCAGCTTTTCACTTCAGCTTTCTTGACATTCTTTTAAGCCAAATGCCCCTAACATCAGCTCTACATGACCCACATCCTTTAGTGTCCTGATCCTGTTTCTTCAGATCCCCAGACCTTGATTGCTGCTAGGACTCTCCCCTCTTGGTCACGTCTGCTTCAACTTTCAGACCTGTTGTGAGGCAGCCAAACCAGAGCCTGAACTTGGATGAGCAAGGGGCCAAGCCCCTGGGTGTTCCCCTGAGCTGTACAATTCCTCTTGCTTTTGATTTGTTTTCATTCCATGGATCAGAACACTGTATTTTTTATTGTAGTTCTGAAGGAATGACACCGAAATATCACTGCTGCTTTAAGCATCCCACTGTTTGGGAACTGTTGCTGTGTTCTCAAATTTCAGCAAAGCAACTGGCTTTTAAAAATAACAGATCAATTTGAAGTTTCTTGTATCCACAAGCTTGCTTCTAGGGGAGTCGTTTTGATAGATTTGGGAGTAGCTCCATCTTTGTCCATAAAGTGTCACCAAATACCATGTGGTATGTAGCCAGGGTTAGTGAAATATCACTGGTGAGTAAGGTTATGTGGACGCTTTTCCAATTGACTCCATCTGTCTGCTCCTGGGCTATTCAGTTTCATTTGGTTGAGCATTGCTTTGAAGCACGAATCCTTACCAGGAACGGATAGGTATTAAGTAAACAAGGAAGAATGCAAATTCTGGCCATGCTCATTAGCAAAGGCTTTCCTTAAAATAGATTGAATGCTATTTCTAAGGATTTAATCAATTGGACAAAATGTATCAGCATGGTCTTCCTTCCTCTTCTCCCTTTACCCAGTCAGGACTAATGAAATACCACTTATTTAATGACACACATTGCCTATTTGCATCGCATTTGAGAACCTAGTCATGCAGTTTTTCTTCTTTAATTATCTGACTCGAAAGAACATTTCAATAGTCTTTTCAAGACCTTCTTAAGTTATTATTCTACTTTTGAATGTAAGAGTTACTCTTCCCCTTCAGACATATAATCTCTAATCATTTTCCTCATATAAAGTTGACAATTCATTTGTCTCCTAAGCAATAAGACATGACTGCCTCTGTGCATAATGAAGAATTGCAAAGTCTGAATTTATTGTGAAGCACATAGCAAAACTAATTGCGTTTAACCACAAAAACCTAATCAACATAAAAAATTAGAATATAGACAGTCAGTGAATGCTAGTGCCAGAAAGGACTTCAGAGATCATTTATTATCTGTGCAGCTTACAGATGAGAAAACTCTGTCCAGAAAGATTCAGAAACTTCTGAAGGTCACAAACTAGCTCCTGGCAACGTTGGGTCTAAAATCTTTCTTTCCAGGATCTTAAGCTTTTTTTTCTTCCCTTAAACTAACCTACTTTCTCATATGTTATAAATTTTGAGAGATCGCAGTGCATTTTTAAATGTGCTTGAGAAGAAATGTAATTTGCTGAAAGACATTGATCTTGTCAATCTCAGTATTAGATCAGATCCAATCAATCCTACCTATACCATGTAGGATTTGCAGGTCTCACCTCAAGCTGGGAGAGCTTTTTTCTGTCTGAATTCACCTGTCATAGGATGCTTGCCTCTTCCTATCTTAGGTTACATTTACCTAAGTCCTATGACTTGACTTCTCTTCTGGATGATGAACAGTTTAAGAATAGAATTTCTGGGTAGCCCGGGTGGCTCAGTGGTTTAGCGCCGCCTTCAGTCCAGGGTCTGATCCTGGAGACCTGGGATCTAGTCCCATGTCAGGCTCCCTGCATGGAGCCTGCTTCTGCCTCTGCCTGTCTCTCTCTCTCTCTCTCTCTCTCTCTCTCTCTCTCTCTCTCTGTGTGTTTCTTATGAATAAATAAATAAAATATTTTTTTAAAAAAAGAATAAAATTTCTACCTTTATGTCTTTGTGATTTCCTAAATACCCAAAACACTGGCTGGTATAGATATGGAATATCAATCTCTCTCTTTCTTCTCTCTCATCTCCCTCCTGTAAACTCACAGTGCCATATTCCAAGAGCCTTAAAATATCGTTGATTCTTTTGAGGAAAGATTTTTGCTTGTGATAAACCAATAAAATTATGATACAGTGCAGATGACATGCAGAATATGCAGGAAATTAAGCAAGAGTCCCTAACTTGACAGTATAACAGTACTGTACTTAATTTCATTACTTTGGGCTTTCAGTAGATTGAGTTAGGGTGGAGTAAAGCTCAAGCTGGTGGAATATTTTAAATAATTAAGTTTAAATGCATTTATTTTTGCACTGTAGTTTTAAGAGAAATTAAAATTTACAATTTGCTTTTTTGTTGTCACCTCTAGCATTAGGAATAAAACTAAGGTACCACTGTAACCACTTACAGGAAAGTAAAAAATTGGGCAATATTATTTTAAAGACCTGCTCTAGCCTTTTTATGTCTTCATCCATTCATACGGTCAATAAATATTTATTGAATACCAACCATGTGCCATTCTGATAGTAGACCAGGCAGTATGGATCAAGTGGTGAATAAGAAAGAACATTCCCTCAAAGCTCAATGATGAGCAAGACAAGTAAGCTGGTGGGAAGTTACAGTTACATGTGAGAGCTCTGATAGGAGAAGCACAGGCTTCTATGAAGCCACAGAAGAAGCCAATATACTCAGTCATGTAGAGACAGAGCAGACTTTGTAGAGAAAATGACCTCTCAGGCTGAGCCTTGAAGGGCAAGTGGGAGTTAGCCAGCTTGACATGGTGGTGTTGGTAAGAATGTTCCAGACAGAGAGAACCACATGCATGAAGTCACAGAGGCAGGAGAGAGCTCAGTGTATTTAGGTACTGGGAGAAGTCCCAGAGATCTAGGTTTGAAGATGACAACTCAGTTAAGGCAGGGGCCTCAATATGGTAAAAGGTGCAGTGGGCCTTCATGACCTTTTTAGAAAGGGCGCTTGTGCTTTGGCACTTGGTACTTACTGCCAGGCAGAAATATAACCCTAAAAATTAGACTTATAAATTTTCAACAGAAGCTTGAGTCTAAACTCTTAGGTGAAATCTAGCTATTGGTAAACGTTAGTAATTACTCCAAAAAAGTTTTAAAACACTATATAGTCCAAATAAAATGGTCTACCTGCTGGATCCATCCTGAGGGCACCAGCTTACAATGTCTGATCTAGAACAGTGCTTCAGAAAGTATGGTCCAAAGACCACCATCAGTGCCACGTGTGAACTTGTCAGAAATGCAAAAATGCAGAAATGCCTTTACTTAATGAATCAGAACCCCCAGGGGAAAAGCCAGCAATCTGTTATTTAATAAATCCTCCAGGTGATTCTGACACAGTTCAAGTTTGAGAACCTTCGGTTTGGAGCCATGCTGTTCAATACAGTGACCACATGTGGTCAGTAAGCCCTTGAAATGTGGCCAGTCCACACTAGGACATACTCCACATGTAAGATACACACCGGCTTTCAGAAATTTTTTTATAAAAAAGGTAAAATAACTTTGTATATTGATTACATGTTGAAATAACATTTTAGGAATATAGGGGGTTAAATAAAACATCATTTAAAATTAACTTTTCCTGTTTCTTTTCATGTTTTAAAATGTGGCTAGTGGGAAATTTAAAATTACATGTTGGATTTCCACTGCTCAGTGCAAGTCTAGGGTGTAGTTTGTGGGGCAGGGAGTGTGGGTTAGTGAGGCTGAAGCAGGTAAGCAGAAACGAGCCTTATAGGACTTTGTAAGCTGTGCTTAAAGACCTATGCTTTGCTCCTAGGAGACTCAGAAATGATCTGAGCTGATGGGAAGTGTGATCAGATTGGTATTTTAGACAAGCACTGACCAGAGGGTGGTTCATGCAGTGGAGGGGTGCCAGACTATACACAGAGAGACCACATGGAGTAATCCAGTGTGAGAACACTGGACTGGCATTGACATTAAGTGTGTTCTATTTAATATACTTCTTGTGTATTACTCAGCTGGGTGGAGGGAAAGGGCTCACCCAAAGATGAATAATATAATCTGTTTCCTCTAAGTATAGAAAATGGACACTGAGAAGCAGGATTCAGTTGTAGTTGGAGTACTAGTTAAGAGAGGGGACTTTGGAGCTGGTCTGCCTGAAGATTGGATCCTAGCTCTACTACCCAGCAGGTGGGTGACCTTTGTCAGGTCACCTCTCTGAACCTTTGTGAAATAGGAATAATAGTGCCTACCTCAAAGTCAGTGCAAAGATTTTAAGTGAGCCTATGTCCTTATCTTTTTATCTGTATATCTTTCTAAGAGCTTAGAGCAGTACACATGGTGGAGCAATATTGCAATTATTCTCACAACCCAAGGGGGGACTACAGAGGAGAAAAAGGAGATGAGTTAAGGAATTAGCCTCTATTCTGAACTGAAATGCTGGTATAATGTACTGTTTAAAAATCCTGATATTCCCAAGACCAAATACAGGAAAATAGGATGGATGAAGTTTCTTAAGCTCAGGACCATCTTGACTTCACTTTCTCCATTTCGTTAGTTCTTTTTATCCTGGTCTGCATCTTCGGCATTCATGCCTTCCCTCCTCACCAGGAACCTATTGCAAATTTCTCAGTCTTACCTAAATCATCATCATCAAATAGTTAAGGACCTTCAATATCTCCTCTTGTATATCTATTCTCATGTGCCGTATGTGAGCCTGAAGAAGGGAGTTGACCCTTGAACAATGTGAGGGGTTAGGGGCACCAACACATTGCACAGTTGGAAATCCATTCATAACTATGGACTCCCCCAAAACTTAACTACTAATAGCCTACTGTTGACCAGAAGCCATACTGTTAACCTAAAGTCAACAAACACGTATTTTGTATGTCACACGTATTATACACTGTGTTCTTACAATAAGGTAAACTAGAAAAAATAAAACGTTAAGAAAATCATAAGGAAGAGAAAATACATTTATAGGACTGTATTTATTGAAAAGAAAAATCCATGTATAAGTGGACCCAGGCAGTTCAAACCCATGTTGTTCAAGGGTCAACTCTAATGACTATTTCCAAGACCCTTTCAGGACAGTGATATGGATGTTAGTCTTTCAGGATCACTAAGTTGGGTGGTGGGTAGGAGAAGTCAAGTAAAAGTAGCTTAAGGGAAGATATTTCTTATGAATTATTTGAAATTTGCACATGCTAAGCACACCTTACCAATGGAAGATGGTGGGTGGCTTGCTCATGGCCTACCCAGATTAAAATTCCAAGAGCGGTTTGACATGTCTCATTTCTATCTCCCTTGGGTCTTCACATCTAATTTCACATCCTCTACAAAACCTTCAAGTTCCCTCCGTAGCATCTGGCTCCCACCGTTCTCATAGCATTCATCACTTTTTGGCAACAATAAATAAACACAGACTAGAAACAACCAGAACGTCCCATCAGTATGGAACTGTTTCGGTAAGTTACAATAACAACATAATGGAATATATATATATGCAGTGGTTAGAAAGGATGAGGCAGTTCTTTATGCACTGATACAAATGCTCTCCAAAATAAATTAAGTGAAAAAATGAAGAATGTACATAACTTTGCTACATACGATATGTGTTAAGGAAAGGAAAAAATTCAGAAATATTGCTGCTAAGACAACATCAATTGTAGATGCATCATGATTTTATCTCTAAGAAGGGAAAATTGCTGCCAAAGAAAATTATGACATCATAGATTAAAAAAATATTGATGTCTTTAACAGATGTAAAAACAGAAGTTTTAGCACTGACAAAACATACTGGTATTTGCTTGTTAAGCACGTGGGATAGTCTAGTTTATACAAAATCCTCTAGGACCGGTGGGGAGAGGAGCTGCTCTGCTCAGTGTGCTCCTCACCCTGCACACAGAACCTTGGATACCCCTCCATGAGCCACTGAAGGAGGCCGAAGAGCGGTGTGTTCACATGTTGGTATCTATCTGATGTACATCCTTTGCACTGTTTGCTTGCTGGTTTGGGAATGAACAGTGAATCAACTTAGAGCCAGGTCTGAGTCATGATTCCTCTCCATCCTGGGACAGAAGAGATGCAGGTTGCCCTTGCTCAGCCCTATAAAGCAGGCCACAGTTTGGCACCCAGTAGGTGATGAGGCACCACTGCACAGCTGTTCAGCTGGGTAGTCTTCTAGTAAAGATCATTGGCCAGGGAGGGGTCCTGGTTGTAGGGGAAATGCAAACAGGCACGAGGGTTTACTCTTCTGATATTTTCCCAGCACTGAGCATAGGACCTGGGATGGGATACCCTCTTGTGTTTTATAAGGGAAGGTCATCAAAGCAAAGTTACAGGCTGAAAAGGGGAAATACACTTTGAAAATAATGGAAACCATATTCAACTCTAGGGAAATTGTCCCTATTTAGGCTGTTTATGGAGTACTCAGACTCTCAAAAATGTTCCTACTGAGTCCATAGAAATTCTACAAGGTCATATTAGACACCTCAAGTATGTCATGCCCTGTAAATACAGTATCATCCCTTCCTAACACTGCTGTAGGACAAAGAAACTTTACATGATGACTTTTGATATTGTTAGGCTGGTTCTTTTCTAGAAGTGGTATGTATGTATTTATTTTTTAAAAGATTTTATTTATCTATTTGAGAGAGAGCATGAGCAGAGGCAGGGGGAGAAGTAGGCTTTCTGTGGGAGCAGGGAGCCGGACACAGGGCTCAATCCCAGGATCCGGAGATCACGCCTGAGCTGAAGGCAGATGCTTAACCACTGAGCCACCCAGGCACCCCTAGAAGTAGTATTTAAATATGGGGCCCATGCTTAAGTCAGTGTAGTACTGAAAGCTCTTTTAAAATGTATTTTTACTGAAGTATAGTTGATACACAGTACATTAGTTTCAGCTGTACGACATAGCGATATGACAACTCTCCATGAGGCTGTGCTCACGCAATGTAGCTGCCACTTGTCACCACACAATGCTCCTGTCACAATACCAATGACTCTGTTCTCTATGCTAGACCTTTTGTTCTCATGTCTTCATAACTAGAAGCCAGTACCGCCCTCCCCTCTGGCTACCCTTAATTCATATTTTTATGGGTCTGTTTCTGCTTTTGTTTGTTCATTTGTTTTATTTTTAGAGTCTACATATAAGTAAACTCATATGGTATTTGTCTTTCTAACTTATTTCCCTTAGCACAGGATTCTCTAGGTCCATCTATGTTGTCGCAGATGGCAAGTTCTCATTTTTTATATGGCTGAGTAATATTCCATTATATATATGCATATATATATTTTATACACACACACAACATCTTCTATTGATGGACACTTGGGTTGCTTCCATATCTCAGCTATTGGAAATAATGCTGCAATAAACAAAAGGTGCATATATCTTTTTGAATAAGTGTTTTCTATTTCTTTAGGTAAATATGTAGTAGTGGAATTGCTAGATTGATGAGACTTGTGTCAATGTTTTGAGGAACCTCCATACTGTTTTCCACAGTGGCTGTCCCAGTTTACATTCCCACCAATAGTGCACAAAGGTTCCTTTTTCTCCACATCCTCTCCAACACTTGTTATTTCTTGTCTTTTTGATTATAGCCACTCTGACATGTGTGAGGTGGTATCTCATTGTGGTTTTGATCTGCATTTCCCTGATACTGATAATGTTTAGCATCCTTTCATGTGTCTGTTGGCCATCTGTATATCTTCTTTGAAGAAATGTCTGTTCATGTCTTTTGCCCACTTTTTAATCTGTTTTTTAGTATTGAGGGGTATGAGTTCTTCATATATTTTTTATACTAACCCCTTATTGTATATGTCATTTGCAAATGTCTTCTCTCATTCAGTAGGTTGCCTTTTGTTTTCTTGATGGTTTCCTTTGCCACTCAAAAGTTTTTTATTTTGGTGTAGTGCCAATTATTTATGTTTGTTTTTGTTTCCCTTGCCTGAGGAAACATATCTAGAAAAATGTTGCTAAGGCCAATGTCAAAGAGATTTCTGCCTATGTTTTCTTCCAGGAGTTTTATGGTGTCAGGTCTCATATTTAGGCCTTGAATCGATTTTGAGTTTATTTTTGTGTACGGTGTGAGAAAGTGGTCCAGTTTCATTCTTGACATATAGCTGTCCAGTTTTCCCAGCACCATTTATTGAAAAGACTATCTTTTCCCTATTGTACACTCTTGCCTCCTTTGTATAGATTAATTGACCATATAAACATGGGTTTATTTCTGAGCTCTCTGTTCTGTTCTATTGATCTGTGTGCCTTTTTTGGTGAAAATCCCATACTGTAGTGAGTGTAATAGCTTTGTTGTATAACCTCAAATGTACTATTGTGATGCTTTCAGCTTTGTTCTTCATCAGGATTGTGTTGACTATTCAGGGTCATTTGTGGTTCCATACACATTTTGATATTGAAAGGCTCTTAAATGAAGTTACATCATTTTTCCAAATCAACCAGCCTAAAATATGCTAGAATAAATATGAATTCTCTGGAATTATTCGAATGTGAATTATGACTATCAGGCTGCCCCTTTTTGGTGGATTTTACCCTTGCATCACACTCCAAGTATTCCACTTGCCAAACCTACTTAAAAAGAGAAAAACCATGGTATTTTTATTAAACCTCAGCAAACATTAAACTCATAGTCTCACTACAGAGAGGTGATTTATAGCTAGTTACCACCCTCATGAACCTGCTTCCCCAAGGGCTTACCAGGCTGGGAATATTTCTTTAGTAGCCCAAGGGTGAAGAATGATCTTGTGTTGAGATTCCTGTCAGCACAGGGGTCTGTCAAAGAACTAGAGCTTATGCCCCTATAGTTCTCAAACTTTGCCTTGGAGTATCCAGAAAAGCCCTGAATATTTTACAAAATTTAATGACAGGGGTGAATATGGGCACTTTGATTTTTGGGGACCTTTCCACAAAAAAAAAAAAAAAAAAAGGAAAAGAAAAGAAAAAAGGAGAAGCAGTCCTTTCTACATGCAACTAAATTATGGAGCATAAGCATCTCTTTTATTTTTTTAAATTAATTTTATTTATTTATGTGTTTATTTATTTATTCATGAGAGACACAGGGGGCCGGCAGAGACACATGCAGAGGGAGAAGCAGGCTCCATGCAGGGAGCCTGACGTGGGACTTGATCCTAGGTCTCCAGGATCACGCCCCGGGCTAAAGGCGGTGCTAAACCGCTGAGCCCCCTGGGCTGCCCTAAGCATCTCTTTTAAACTCAGAATCTGCTCTAAAAATTTAAGGGCTTGAGGAGGGGGGGAAAAAAAAGTAATTTTGCAAGGCCTTTAAAAAAGAAGGTGGAAGTATTGTTGTTATGAAAATAAGTGCCTGGCAGGTTTGGTTTAACTGCTCAAGCATAAACATGACTGAGAAAGAAACCAATCAACTTTAGTTTTTGTTTGTCTGTTATTAAAGTCCTGTGTAATTGGAGGGGAAATCTTTTCAGCAATGACTTAAATGTAATTCTGCTAATTTGTTTTTAAAAAGAGAGATAAAAATTATAGTCAGAGTGAGTCTAATTATTTTCTAGAATTATTTATAATGGCCAAAAAAATCCCTCCAACTGGTAGCAACTCAAACATCTGTTAGAAGAATAAATGCTATCTAAATTATGACACATTCATTAGGAGATCATGAGTATTGGGGTGCCTGAGAGGGACAGTTCAATTGAGAGCTCCACTCTTAGTTTCAGCTCAGGTCATGATTTCAGGATGGTGAGATCCAGCCCCGAGTTCAACTCCATGCTCAGCACAGATCCTGCTTGGATTGGTTTCTCCCTCTCCCTCTGTCCCTTCCCTGCACCCCACCACCACTGTGCTGTGTCGGCACTTTCCATTGTCAATCTTTTTAACTGTAGCCATTCTAGTGGATGTGCAGTGATATTTCATTGTAGTTTATTTACTAATTTTTTGCTTTTCTTTAATGATGAGAGAGATTGAGCATCTTTTTTTATTCCTTCATGTTCTTACTGAGCATTCATATATCTTCTCTTGTGAAGGGTCTGTTCAAATACGTTGCCTACTTTTCTATCGGATAGTTTGTCTTTTTAGTGAATGGTAAGAGATGTAATGCCTTGAACAAATTCTTTTTCAGATACCTATTTGCAAATATTTTCCCCTACTTTGTGGCTTACTTGTTTTTTTGTTTGTTTGTTTTTTGTTTTTTTTTTTGTTAGAGCATGAGAGTATAAAGAGGGTGGGGCAGGGCAGAGGGAGAGAAAGAGAGAGAATCTCAACCAGGCTCCTAAGTCAGTGCAGAGCCTGATGCAGGGATTGATCTCACAACCCTGACATCATGACCTGAGCCAAAATCAAGAGTTGGATACTCAAATGACTGAGCTACCCAGATGCCTCACCTTGCCATTTTCTTAACTGTTTGTCAAAGAGAATTTTTTTTAATTTTGAAGAAGTCTGTTTTATCAACATTTTCTTTTGTAGTTCATGCTTTTTTTTGTGTCCCATTTAAGAAAGCTTTGTCTAAACCAAAATCAGGAAGATTTTCTCCTGTGTTTTCTATTATAAATATAATTTTTTAGCTCTGAAATTTATCCACTTTTTCATTTTGAGTTAATTTTTGTGTATGGTATGAGGTATAAGAGTTTTATAAGGTTTTTTCCCCTTATACAGGTAGCCATTTGCTATTATCTTATAAAGTTAAATCCTTACCATAGAATGTAATAATCTTATTCCTCAGTATTTACTTAAGAGGCATGAAAACCTAATGATACAAATATTTTTTGTTTTGATTTCTTAAAGATTTTATTTATTTATTTATTTGAGAAAGAGGGCACACGCAGGTGGTAGGAGAAGCAGGCTCCCCACTGAGCAGGAAGCGTGACATGGGGCTCAATCCCAGGACCCTGGGATCATGACCCAAGCCAAAGAGCCCCCCATGTACCCCATATATACCAATACAAATATTTGTACTTCAGTATTTGCAGCAGCCTTATTTAAGCCAAAACCTGGAAACAACCCAAAATGTCATGAGATACTCATATAATGGAATACTACTCAGTAATAAAAAGGCATAAAACATATTTAACATAAATGAATCTCAAAAATATTATGGAAAATGAAAGAAATCAAACACAAAAGATCACATAATGTACATTCCATTTATATAAGATTCTAGAAAAGACAATCCTATAGTGGCAGCAGGTCAGTGGTTTCCTGAGTCTGAGAGTCAGGGGAAGAAATTGATCATAAAAAGGTATGAGAAAAGTTTTTAGGATAATAAAAATATTTATCTTGATTGTGGATGTGTCTACATTACTGCATATAATTGGCAAAACTCTACATTTTAAAAATTAATTAATTCATGAGAGACACAGAGAGGCAGAGACACAGACAAGAGGGAAATGCAAGCTTCCTGAAGGGAGCCTGATGCAGGACTTGATCTCAGGACCCCAGGATCATGACCTGAGCCAAAGGCAGATGCTCAACCACCCAGGTGGCCCCAAAACTCTACTTTTAAAATGGGCAATTTTTATTGAGTGTAAATTATATCTTAATAAATCTGGATGATGTAGATGATCATGTAAAGGAAATAAATAAAAATTTTAAGTGTTTCTCTCTGGGGATGATGCCTGGATATTGCAGTTGATTAAGCATCCAACTCTTGATTTCAGCTCAGGTCGTGATCTCAGGGTCATGAGATTGAGCCCTGCATCTGAATCTATGCTGAGCCTGGAACTTGCTTAAGATTCTCTCTCTCCCTTACCTTCCACCCCTCCACCCTGCTCATGTGCTTTCTCTCAACCAAAAAAAGTGATTCTCTCTGGGGAACACTTTTATCAAGTTATCATGTAATGAACCTCTATCTCTGATAATTTTCCTTGCTCTGAATTCTGCTTTGTCTGATATTATAGTTACTCCATCTTTCTTTTGATTAGTGTTAGGGTGGAGTATCTTTCTCTCTTTACTTTTAGTCTATATATGTTTTGGCATTTAAAAGGAGTTTCTTGTAGACGACATTGAGTCTTGTTCTGTGGCTCACTGTGACAATATCTGTCTTTTAATTGGTCTATTTAAACCATTGACAGTTTAAATGATTAATGACATTTGGATTAATAGCTATCATATTTGTTACTGTTATTTTTGCCTTTGTTTTATTTTTGTTTTTTGTCTTTCTTTACCTACTCTTGATTTGAGTATTTTATATGTTTCTATATTTACCCTTCTCACCATATAATTCATATTTTTAACTTTTTTTCATTTGGTTGCCCTTGCAGTTTACAATATACATTACAGCTGAGGCAAGTTCCCTTTCAGATAACACTGTAAGACTACTACATGGGCAGTGTAAGTATTTTATAACAAAGTATTTCTAGTTGCCCCCTCCCATCCCTTAATAACGTCATTCATTTATCCATAAACTATGGTCATGGAATACATTGTTAGTATTATTATTTCAAACAAACTCTCATCCATTTGATCAATTGAGAATAAGAAACATGAAGTATTTGTTCCTTTTTCCAGGGTTCTTTCATAATGTAGATCCAAGTGTCTGATCTATATGGTTTTCCTTTTCTCTAAAAAACTTCCTTTAACATTACTTGCAAAGCAGGTCCCCTCCCTTGATTTTTGTGTGTCTGACAATATACTTATATTTCCTTCCCTTTTAAAAGGGTAATTTAGCTAGGTACAGAATAATAAGTTGGTGATTCCTTTAACATTTAAAATATCTCTTTTCACTCTCTTGCATGGTTTCTGAGGGAATTCCAAAGTAATTCCTATTTTTGCTCCTGTGTAGGTAAGGTGTCCCCTCCTACCCACACACATGCTGGCTTTTTCAAGGTTTTTTTTTTTTTTCCCCTGTCTCTTTAATTTTCTGCAGTTTGAAAATGATATGTTCAAGTGTAGTGCTTTTATATTTAACCTGCTTAGTGTTTTTTTAAATAAAAATTTAAATTCAATTTAGTTAACATATAGTGTGTTATTAATTTCAGGGGTAGAATTTAGTGATCCATCAATTGTATATAACACACAGTGTTCATTATATCACGTGCCTTCCTTAATGCCCATCACCCAGGTACCCCATTCCCCCATCCACCTCCCCTCTAGCAACCCTGAGTTGTTTCCTAGAGTTAGGAGTATCTTATGATTTGTCTCCCTCTTTGTTTTCATCTTATTTTTCCCTCCCTATGTTTATGTTTTGTTTCTTAAATTCCACATGAGTAAAATCATACAGTATTTGTCTTTGACTAATTTCCTTCGCTTAGCATAACACTCTCTAGTTCCATCTACATTGTTATAAATGGCAAGATTTCATTCTTTTTGATGGCTAATATTCCATTGTTTGTATATACCAATTCTTCTTTATCCATTCATCTGTCAATGGACATCTGGGCTCTTTCCATAGTCTGGGTATTGTGGACATTGCTTCTATAAACACTGGGGTGCAGGTGCCCCTTCATATCACTATAATTGTATCTTTAGGGTGACCACCCAGTAGGGCAATTGCTGGATCACAGGGTAGCTCTATTTTTAACTTTCTGAGGAACCTCCATACTGTTTTCTGGAGTGACTGCACCAGTTTGCATTCTCACCATTTTCTTTAAGCTTCCTGGATCTGTCATTTGGTGTCTGTCACTAGTTTTAGGAAATTCTGTCATTATAGCTTCAAATATTTCTTCTGTTCCTTTTTCTCTTTTCCTTCTGATATTCCAATCATGCATATGGTACGTCTTTTGTCCCATAGTTCTTAGGTGCTATTTTCTTCTTCCTTTTTTTTTTTTTTTTTTTTTGGCCCCCTCTTTGGATTTGTTTTGGAAGTTGCAATTGACACTTCTTCAAGCTCAGTGATTATTTCCATGGCTGTGACCAGTTTATGCATGAGCCTTCCTAAGTCATTCTTCATTTCTGGTAGTGTTTTGTTATGTTTTTAATTTCTAGTGTTTCCTTTTGATTCTTTGAATTTCTTTCTCTCTGCTTGCATTAATACATAGTCTTTCATGTTTTTCACTGTTTCCAATAGCGCCCTTAACTATATTAATTAGTTGGTTTAAAATCTCTATCTGATAATTCCAACATCTTAGCCATATCTAATTTCCTTCTGATGCGGTCTTTCAAAATGCATTTTTTTTGTCCTTTAGTGTGCCTTGTAATTTTTTGTTGTGAGTAGGATATAATGTACTAAGTGAAAACAAAATTAATGTACTAGATAAATAGGTATTGGTGTGAGATTTTAAATAACCATATGCCAGGGAGATGTTCTCAGTGTATGATGTTCTAGTTTGGCCAGGAGTTAGGCTGTGTTCACTGTTTTCCTGTAGCTATAGGTGTCAGGGGCTAACCTTCCCTCTGTGTCCTTGTTTTTTGTTTCCTCTGCTAGCTTTGGGTTTCCCTAGAGACTTTAAAAATATCACCTGAGACACATAGTGTTTTCAGTTGTGCTATATCCTGTTACTTTACAGCAGCCCTAATGGTGTGGTGAGGTGCTGGAGGAGGAGCCCTATTTGCCAGCTCTGTGGTCAGGTCCCAATCTTTTTTTTTTTTTTTTGAATTCTATTTATTTATTCATGAGAGACACACAGAAACAGAGACACAGGCAGAGGGAGAAGCAGGATCCCTGCAGGGAGCCTCATGTGGGACTCGATCCCAGAACCCTGGGATCATGCCCTGAGCCAAAGGCGTCCCAGGTCTCAGTCTTTTAGAGAGCCCTGTTCCCCTGGGGCTATGACTGCCACAGTGCTTCTCAGATTGTTTCCCCCCCTTAGGAGAGATGGGAAGGCTAGAGGACACTAGAGTTGGGTATTACCCTCCTTCCACATTAATTAGGCTCTGGTAAAAGAGTTTCTGTTGAGGGCCAGGCCTTGTTAAAAAGAACAGAATATTTTTGACTTATTTGAAAATAGCTACTTTCCCCTTTCTTTCTGCCTGTGTCCTCACTTTGTGAGGCAGTGGTTTGCCCTATGATTTCAGTTCTCTGGTGCATCTAAGAAGAGTTGATTTTTTTGTGTGTTCAGCTTCTTTCTTGTGTGAATGGAAGAGAGGACTTCCCTGCTCCTGAAATGCCAGCCAAGAAACACAAAAATTCGAATGCTTCTCTCCAGATGATAGGGTATCAGTGACTTCTTCCTTTGTACATCGCTTACTTTCCACATTTTCTACAATATGCAAATATTCCTTTAAAACTGAACAGGAAAGCAGATGTTTTTGTAAATAAGGAAAAAATTAAAAATGAGTTTAATCTCTATTGACATGGAAGAAAGTAAGGCAGGGTGCAGAGAAGTAGAAAGGCACTTATAAAAAACGAGTAAAAAACAGGAACATGTATCACCCCTACTCCCCAGCTTATTATCTACATAAAAATGACTTTACAATTCCATTATGTCATTAGCACAATTTTAGTATTCAAGGAGACTCTTGCCCAAGCAAATTACTATTGTTCATTACATGAACTTCCATGAAAGACACATTCACTTCAATAAAGCACCAAAACTGGTATTTTTGCTCTAAGACCTTTTGACTCTACCTTTAGAGGTAGAGTCCCCCAAATCCTTGTTTTACTACTTCACTCAATCCTAAATTATTGTCATGATCTTTATGCAGTGCTAACCAAATTCCCACATTGAAGGGCATACTTTAAATCAAATCTCAATAAACTCCAACCTTGACCTTCCCTCTCAAATGACCAAAGCTCCGTCAAGGTGGCACTGTCCCTTACTGCAGCAAGCAGTATGTTCAGCTCGTCTTATTAGCAGATGACGTTGGTGATAGCTGGGGAGCTAGCCTTTGACGATGTATGTGATTCTATGTGTTCATGTGAATAAGAAGAGACAGAAGTAACCACATCAGGCTATTAGAGCTGATTGCGTGGTGGGGGTGAATTCCAAATTTCTTTTTGTGTTATTTCACTAGTTGTGGTAGACCCATGTCCATTTTATAATGGGCTTTAATTAAGGCTTTTGCAAGAGAATTTAAAAAACACATATATTTGCTGGAGGGACTGTGCATCTGTTCTCTTTGAAGTTTATAATCCCACAGTGAGTCTTGCTTCATAGTAGTTCTTGGGTTCACAAAGGCCTCTTTCTTGTATACACTAAACTCCAGTGTTTATAAACAGGAAACTGGTTTCCCCATACTTAGTTGTTTTAGCCTTATTCAATTTGGAAAATCTCTATGGAAAGTGACGCAGAATACAGATGCCTTCTTACCTAAAAGGCTCAGTCATTCAGAACATGGACATGTTCCACTTTCCCTTAAGTCCCCCACCCCAAACCACACCAATGATGGATACCACTCACCTGGACATACCTTTAGCAGTTCCAGATCTATCTGTCATGGTCTCTCAGGGTGAGTCCCATCATCCTTGATCATCTCTCCCTAAGTACAGCAGAGATCGAAACCCTGTGATTCATATGCTATGGCAGACAAGAGCAAGGACAGCAATTGTGTTTTATCTGGCTTTCGTAGCTTCTATTTAGTAAATTTTAAGGAGAGGGATAGAACTGGTTATTCTTCTAGGATATCCATATAGTAATAAGTTTGACTGTTCATATAAAGTTCTCACCGGGATCACTTTTATTTATAAGGGGAGACTGTTTCCGTCCTTTGGTAAGCAGACCAGATATATTTCCCCAAGTATTACACCTTTTCAATCTGAATGAGATTTAAATTAAGCACAAATGAAGGTTGCTTCCTGGTAACATAGATGACAGAAAAGCTGTGTCCTAGAGGGAGGGTGAAACTATCCGGCCTTTCCATTTACTCTGGTTTACGTTGATTTTACTACAATGACAGTTGCATGTGGGATGTATCTACCTGTGCCAATGATAGAAATCATGACCACATTCCATGTGGCCTCCTGCCATTCCCCAGGAGTGAAGTAATAAAGAATGTGATGGAGCTAGCAACGCTTTTTTTCAACTGGAGCATGGATCAGAGCCACCTGGAGGGCGGTAGGACTATCTGCACCCACTAGATCTCCCACTGCTGCTGGGGTCTAACAAACAAGGAAGGGTCTGGTCCTTGGGGAGTGGCTTGTCAGGGCAGCAGAGGAGCTCTGCCCAGGAAATTGGGTCTCAGGAGAAAGTTCCATTTAAGCCAGGGACATCCAGAGAACTGAGCCAGGACTGATCTGTAAGCCCCATCGTGTCAGCAAGTGCGGAGCAAATGCATGCCTGGGGTTTATCAACAAGACCAAGACCAGTGCCACACTTCCCTTGCTGCAGGGAACACCGGACTGAGCCAAACAGTCTGACTTCCAAATTCAACTTTGGTGCACTGGCCAGAGCTATTCAGTCTCTTGTTTGCATAATTCTTACTTGTTAAAGGGAACAAGAACTGTGCCTTCTTCACAGGGTTCCTAGAATTAAATAAACGCATTAAGAGATCCAGTAGATTGCCCTATACTCTTAGCTTCCTTCCTACATTCCTAGTAAACCACGGACGTTGGAAAGAACCCAGCCTACCTCATGGGCTTGGCTACTCGGGGCTGAACCAAAATGGCTGTCCTGATGAGGATAAAAATAGGTTGTATCCAAGTGCAGGATGGCCTGCTTCTTGCTTATGCATACTCCTCTCCCTGCCACCGACAAGTGCAGTGTGAACCACCTTCTCTGCTTCCTCTCATGACTGCAGAGCCAGGGAGAACAACATACCACAGACCTCAGAATAAGAATTAGAGAGCATTCTTCCAGAGTGGAAATCCTGAACCATAAAAGGCAGTGGTTTGGATGGTTTTTAGAATAGCAGTGCCTCCAAGGCTGAGAGTCCAATTTGTACATGGAGTAGAGGAACCTGAAAGGGTGGCAGTGAAAAAAGACTCTCCTCTTTGAACTGAAACCAAACCATTCAATAACAAACTCTAATCCAGTTCACTCTTCTATGGGAGTCTCCAATCCTGTTGTGCTCTGCAAACTCTACAAGGAGTGAAAGAAACTCAGCACACTCTGTGATGCTCAGACTAACTGGAAATTCAGACACAAGAATGGACACTTGGACAAAAGAGTTTCTCAGGAGGATGCATCTTGTGTGGGTCAGATTTCCTTCAAGATTCCAAGTAGGATGCCTTGGTGATTCTTCATGTTAGGAAAGCAAGAGTAGTGGCATTCTCCTTGGGCAATTCTAAGGAAGGTAGTTGTCATCAACCTCCTCGAGAGCAGAGAAAACACTTCTGTCTTGGTCCCTGCAGTAATGAGTTCTTTAAGAAAGAAGGGGCTAGTCTTCTTTGAAAACTTTTAAAAACAAATAAGTGCACGACAGTTTTGGGACAGTTGGGGAAACGTGACTATGATTCCACAGGAGATACTAGGAAACTATTAAGTTCCCTTTAGTATGAAAGAAGGATTGGGGGAGGCAGGAGATGGCTTTAATCGCAGTTTTGTGCTCAAGTATTGAGGGGTAAAGTATCATGATGGCTGGTGACTTAGTTTCAAAATAGTTTAATGGAGAGTGGGACAAAATATTAACCATTGTTGCATCTTGGTAGAGTATATGGGTGCATGGAACCTGTTTTTCACTTGAGCACTTGTGAAATATTTCAAAATTAAACTAATACAGATTTATTACATCCATATTTATAATACACTATAAATCTGTATTGCCATATAGCTTATTGGGCTAGTAAACAATTTAAAGCACTGGAAAAGATTGAGCAGGGACTTAGTGTGGTTTGGCCCATGGCAACATCAACATGCCTCCTATTGCTTGAGAGTAGCCTCTTCTCTTTGCGATAAACCTGGCTCATTCCAAGAGACTGGCCCTCTTGATCCTCCCCCCCCCCCCCACAAGTGTTTTGTAGCCAGAGACTGCCCAGCCCTCTGCAGGAGACTCAGGCACCAGGGTTTCAATCCCTTAGAACTCAAAAAAACAAGAGGCAGTGTTTGTTGAGCTAAATTATCTCTTTATTAGGAAAGCACCAACACCACATTCTTGGAAATTACTGGAATTTTATTTGCCTCAGGCTTATGACTTGCAACCAAAGACATTGTGCAAAGAAAGCAAAGATTAAGTACACTTTAGGGAGAAGGAGACGATACACATTGGTAACATAGGAGATCAGGTTGACAAAAGAAGCCATCCAATACACTCTATAGATTGCAATATTCAATAGCGTTTTCAACAAAACTTTTTTTTTTGTTTAAATCAAGAGCAAAAAAAATTAAGCAATGTTTACAGTAGACATAAATCTTATACAGTTCAAAAAGCATTTTTTTCAGATCATAGAGCATAAAATGGAAAAATGTCTATGCAGGTGAAGTCTAACTACTGTACATTTATCACCTATTAAAGTTGCTTATATGTACCACAGTGTAAAAAAAAAAATACCGAACAAATTAAAACCTTGAAAATTGCCTGATGAAAAATAAAATAACCAGTGGCTTTTAATGGCTTCTCCTGGTTATCAGTGCTACAAAAAGACAAAAAAATCTTCTCATCTGAACAGGTGGTAAAACCAGGCACAATCAAACCGTTACCAAATTAGACCCACCCATAGAAATATACTATCCACCCACATATTTTCCATCAAAAGCTTTGTTTTTAATCTTTGAATCTTTGAGGCCCATTTGGTCACAATATGTTACAAATATTTGTGTGTGTGTCTGTGTGTGCTGTGTGTTTTTACACCATGATATCATATGTTTGTCTGGCACTATCCTAAAGCTAGTTTATAGATGATGATGATACAGAAATAACCCAGTGCCCATAGGACAAGTGAACTCACTGGGTAGAAATGAGAGAGGGGAGGAAGGAGTTCAGTTCTACCGAGGGGGCGGGGAAGGTCCATACTGATCACTCATCATCAGTCCCACTTGCTTCTGACTGTTCCTAAAAATAAAAATATGATAAAAATGAAATCACACATAAGAAAAAGATATAGTAGACCCTCCAGAGGCAGAGTAGAAAATAAATGACATTTTGGAAAGAGTTCACCCGTTTCCTCATTCTGTGGTAGGAGCTCCTGCTGGGGAATTCCAGAGCACAACCTGCCATCTGTACCACTGTCTTGCTCTCTTTCTCTTTGGCATGAAAAGTTTCGAGGCTAATAACTCTTATTTTTAGCACGATGGGCTTAGAAAATCCACCAGAGATAAAAAGGACCATGCATTTGCTGCCTACTTCATGGGTAAGTCTCTTAAAGAAAACACAGCATTGTTAAGTATATTTGAAAAAGTCTGGGCCAAGGGTGAAGGCTGGGTGGGGTGGCTTAAGAATTCTCACATGTTTTTCATCAGACTCAAAGGGCAGTGCATTTCCTGCAGGAAAACCAAATTAGCCTGCAGACTAAATCCAGAGGTGGGGGGGAAAAGGTAGGGGGGTTGGTGATACAGAACCTGAGGGCTCCTGGAAAATGAGTACCATGGAAGGCACTTCCCAAGGCAAAGTAGCAAAAGTCTCCGCCAGCGCTGCCACGTGTCGCCTGCATCTGGGGCCAGTGCACTAGACCAGTTACCTTGTTTGCTTCTGTGACCTACAGAGTCTAGGCACTGGTTTCTGAGCTAGGCTGCAAGGGACAGAACTCTCTGAGGAGGCTCATTGCAAGCATTAACGATGACACCAGCAGGCAAGGTGAGTCTTTCAGGGCTTGGTTCTATACCTGCTCCTGAATTTTTCAAATATTAAAATACTCGGCCAGAGGGAAGACTGTATTCCTAAGTGGCAGGAAGATAAGAAAGCTCACATGAGGAGTTAAACAGGCACTAACCAAAAGCCCGAAAATCCTTTGTTATAGATCATGAAGCTCAGTTCACAACCCTCAGTAATGAAATCTCCCTACGTCTTTACATTTCCATTTCTGGATAATAAAGCAGTTACATGAGAGGAAAGGAGTGGAGAGGGCTTCTGGGCTTCAGCCAAAGCCAGTTCCACTTACATTTTCATCCTGCTCCTCATCACTGTCGAAATCGCTCACTACAGGCTTGGCTTTTCCCCGATTCGGCCTTTTCTTGCCTTTGCCTTTGTCCCGGCCTTTCTCGTCTTTCTTATTGAGCTTGATTTTCACCTTAACGGATTTTGCTAGAACCAAAACGAAACAGTAGTGAGGAATCGCAGGGAAGTTCTTCGACTTCCCTGTAGTAAGAAGATCATCATGCTGCAGAGGACAAACCAAAGGTCCCAGAGCACCCAAAAGGTTCTCGGCTTATGCCTGTTGTCCATCGTCCTGGTAGGACCCTCTTCCTCCTCCTAACCAAGATGTGTTGGTGAGTAGAATTACACTGTTACCCAAAACAGGCAACACTAGGGGATGAGATTCCCCAGAAGGTAGTGGGCTGGGTCCTTTGGCAGCTTCCTAATGGTCAGACAGGGATCTTCCTCAGCAGGATAAGCAGAGCTGCCTTTCCTACTTGGGGAGGGTTGAGGTTGTTTGACAGAATTGTACTTTTTCCTTACAAAGTTAAGTATAAATCTTTTTTTTTTTTTAAGGCCAATGTTACTGTGTAAGTAGTTGACTTAAAAGGAAAATTCAAAGTTGAATAATAACAGCACAGAAAAGTACAAAATGGAAAGTTAAATGATTATTAACACTTTCTTTCCCCATCTCTAGGATCTCCTTATTATTCCTGGTGATTATTTCTAGAAAAAAAAACCCAATTTATAGTTTATAAATTGTACAGCGAGACAATATAGAGAATTGAAGCGCATGCACCCATATATCCACTTGCTTTATGCATGCCCAAATTTGAGGCCTCACCTTTATTCTCACATAATGTGGGACATTTCTATCCATTGATATATACCTGCCTCATTCTTTTCAACGCCTGAAAATGTTCTACTTTTAAGTGTATGCTATAAATGATTTAAGCAGTCCTGTAGTGATGGGTGCTGAAGTTCCCAGTTTTTATTTGCCAGTGTAAAGCAAAGCGGCTATAAACCTCTTTGTTGACAGATCTAGCAGAATTTGGGGGAGGTATGGTGAATATATCCATATAGGAAACTTCTAAGTGTCCTGTTAAATTAACCTTCAGGATGACAGCACTCCTATTCACCTGTACAGGGCTATTCTAAGGATCGGAATAAAGAAAAACTCGTGGGAGAGTTCAACACGCAATGCCAAGGAGGTAAGTGTTGTAGCCCAACATACAGGGAACATCTGTTCCACGGCACTGTTCTGGGATGATATCTATAGAATACTTGATGAACTCACAGAAGGTGTGGGCCTCTCTCAAGGCACCTAGAAAGAGATACTACTATCCTGGAGAGAATTAGAGCTCCAGAGGGAAACTTAGAGAGGAGAGATTTTCACTCTTTTGTGAAGGAACCCATCACTACATTTACAAAAAATTGACAACACAGTTGAGATCTGAGCTGTTCTGAAGGGTAGTGCCAGCATAGGCCCTCTGCCCATCCCGAGTCTGCACAGTGGTTCTCTCCTAGTCAAGGCTTCCAACCCTTGTACTCAAATGTCCGCTCAGAATGGACTATAAGGTGTAGGGGCTGGTGGCTGGCGTGGTGTAGGAAAAGAAGAAAAGATGGGAGATGAAAAGGTCGACCAAGTAATAGAAATGCATAAAGATATGAAGGCCTCAAAAAAATGTCTCAGTGAAAAGAAAGAGTGAAATCTCTATATATACAGGTGGAGGCCTTCCTGACATTTGTAGTGCAGAAAAATCCCTGCGAAGTGTAAAAAGGCACAAGACAGAAAATTTAAGAAAATGTCTTTTCAAGTACATAATTTAAGTACATCCTGGTGTGTGGGATACTCTAAAACTATCAGGCTCAGGTGTTGGTGGACACGAACCTCCAGGAAACCCACTTGACAGGCTGCCCGGCAGAACCAGGCTGAAAGCCTGGACCAGCAGCTGAGCACTATAAATAGCATCCTCCACCTTTAGGATATTGCCTTTATGGACTCACGAAAACTACTAATTATCAAGGGTGGCATGCAGAATAACAGTCCTAATCCCAAAATGTGACATTACATGGCAAGAGCAGCTGACCTTGAGAAGCGGAGACATCCTGGATGAACCAGGTGAGCTCCCGAGTCCTTCAGAAAGGACTGGTTCATGATGGCAATGAAGGGACATTCTAAACTCATCTCCCAAGAACATACCCAATCCACAGGAAACAAAGCCCCCCATATGAGCTGAGTGACCCCTATACAGCAGGTAACTAAGGAAAACACATCAAAAAGGCTGGAGAGGCTGAGCTACACACTCACCCTAAACCCCACCCCTGGGGTGGGTGACCAAAATCAGGAGGGAACTCCAAACTTGGAGACTCTCCCAGAGGAGTTAAAAGCTTGAACCTCACATTGGGCACACCAACCTTTAATAACCTGCACCTGAAGGAGGAGTCCCTAAAACATCTAATTTTGAAAACCAGTGGGTCTTGCATGTAAGAAAATGTCCCGAGGCTCTAATGAGCTGAGAGGTGGGTCTCTTGCCTGAGGACCCAGGCAATGACTGAGCCCCACTCAGACTTTAGGTGAAAGAGGCTTCTTGGTTTTGTTAAAAGGGGCAGGCACCTAATTTGATGCCCACTTCAAGGTCTGCTGGGGAGCCCTCTCAGAATGGAGACTTCTTTGCACTTTCCCTCGATCTCACACCAGCTTACCAGTTTATATCTTGGACAGGAGCTTGTGTACTCCTCTGGTACCCTAGGTTTAGCAGTTAGGACCCCCTCAGGGCACAGCCAAAGACAAGAGTCCAATTATCACAGTCTTTTGGGGCAAGAGGCACAGATGTGGTGTGTGGGGCAAGTTTCTAATGAAACCCACATCTATCTAAGGACAAACAGTAATCCTTGCACAGGATCTTACAGGGTGGGCATGATCCTTGAGCTCCTCTTCTGCCACACTCTGGCAAGCCAGTATCTCTCAAAAGGCTGGCTAGAGGATGGCCAGCCAGGGGACATCTCGAGGTCACCTGGCTCTGGTGGCCAGCTGGCTCATGCTGGGGATCCAGCAGCACTGTGTATGATCACCTACTTGACAAGTTGCTGCCCGAGGGTCTGGCATCTAAGCTCACAGAGATCCTCCCCTTTGAGAGCATGACTGGTCTTTGGCACAACCTTAACATGGTTACCACTAAAAATAAAAGAGGCTGCTAACAAAGAACAAGGATAGGGCTAAGGAAGTTACATCTCTATCCAGAGTGAGAAAAATGGTGGTTTAACTCATGCGTTGAAACCAACACAGAGTCAAGGAAAATGAAGAGACACAGGAATGTGTTCAAAACAAGAGGAAGATAAAAACTTAGGTGTACCCCTGCCCTTACCTCCATTTTTTAAAAAAAGATTTTATTTATTCATGAGAGACACAGAGAGAGGCAGAGATAGAGGGAGAAGCAGGCTCCCTGTGGGGAGCCTGATGAGGGACTCAATCCCAGGATCTTGGGATCACGACCTGAGCCAAAGGCAGATGCTCAACCACTGAGCCACCCAGGTGCCCCCCACCCCTTACGTCCATTTTCTTGGGGACTGTTTCAGATGAGGAGTTGAAAATAATGGCCACAAAAGTGCTCACTGGACAGGAACACAGTGAGAACTTCCACAAAGAGGTAGAGAATACAAACGAGTACTCAGTAAAAGCGGAAGAGGTGAAGAATGCAAGGACTGAACTGAAAGCTCCAGAGGGTAGTTCCACAGAAGCCCGAAGGAAACTGGGCCTGGAGTGCCTTGAAAAGTACTAAGAAAATCCCCTAAGAGTAGCAGCAGATTTTTCGGCAGAAACTTTCTATGCCGGAAAGTAGCAGCTGCTAGAGGCACAGTAAAAGTGCTCAAAGAAAAAAAATTAAAAAGGCCAACTAGGAATATTCTACCTGGCAAGTTTATCATTCAGAATTGGAGAGAGAAAGAGGTTTTCCAGATAAGCAACAGCTAAAGTTCATCAACACCAAAACAAGCCTTATAAGAAGAGTGATGACTTTTTCAGCTAAAAATGAAGGGTGCATATTAGTAGCAAATTGTATGGAAAAAATAAATCTCACTGTAAATATATAGTAAAGGTAGTGAACTGATCACTTGTAAAGTTAGTATGAAGGTTAAAAGACAAAAGTCATAGTAAAACAAGGAGGGGGCACCTCAGTCGGTTAAGCGTCTGCCTTCAGCTCAGGTCATGATCTCAGGGTCCTGGGACTGAGCCCCACAACGGGCTAACTGCTGAGGGAGGAGCCTGCTTTTGGCCCCTCCCTCTACTGGTGCTCTCTCTCTCTCAAATCTTAAAAAAAAAAAAAAAAAAAAAAAAAACCTAAAAAGGTAGAGAGGGGAGAGTAAAGATGTTGAGCTTTAGAATATGTTAAAATTTAAGTTGTTATCAAGTTAAAATACACTATGCTATAAAAGTCTCCTGGCAACACAAAGCAAAGACCTACAGTAAATACACAAAAGATCAAAAGAACTAAGGATACCACTAAACCGAGTCATGAAACCACGGATGTGAAGAAATGCAAAAGAAAGGTTCAGAGAAGAACCATAAACATTCCAGAAAACAACTAAATGGCAATAAGCACATAGCTATCAATAATATAAATGAACTAAAGAGGCCAAAAGACAGGTTGACTGAATGGATTAAAAAAAAAACAAAAAACAAAAAACAAAAACAAAAAAAAAAACAACAAGACCCAGTTCTTGGCTGCCTGTAAGAAACTTCCTCCAGGCCTACAGACACACAGACTGACTTAGAGGGAAGGGATGGAAAACAAACAAAAAAAAACAAAACAAAAAAACAAAAAAAAAAAAACAAAGCTCCATGCCAATGAAAACCTAGAGCAACAATAGTTAGACTAAGGGAAGTCTTTAAAAAGGAAAAAAGAAAGGCATTGCATGATGATGAAAAGGTCAATCCAAGAAGATATAACATTCATAAATATTTATGCACTGAATATAGGAACACCTAAATACATGAAACAAATATTAAACATTATAAAGGAAGAAAAGGACAGTAAAAGCCCCCCACCCTTCATGTATATTACTTTGCTTACACATCAGTTGATGGCCTTAAATGACACATGAGATCACATGAAGTTAACATATGTATAGAGAACATTCCATCCAAACACTGGAGAAGATATTCTTTTCAGGGCCGCAGACACCATTGTCCAGGACTGATAACATGTCGGGTCACAGAAAAGTTCTCAATAAATCTAAGAAGAATGAAATCATCGAAAGTCCATTTTTTTAAAAACTACAACAGTATGAAACTAGAAATCACAAGAAGGAAACTGGATAAAAGATCCACAAAGATGTGGCTACTAAACATTCTCAACAACCACTGAGTCAACAAAGAAATCAAAAAGGAAATTTAAAAAATCTCTTGCACAACTGAAAACGGAAATACACGGTTTCAAAATCTGTGCATGCAACACAAGCAGTTCTCAGACGAAAGTTCATGGCAATACAAGCACACCTCAAGAAACAAGGGAAAGCCCCAAGTTAGTCAAAGAAGATAAATCAGAGAGGAAAGAAGTGAAATTGAGACTAAAAAAAATAGAATACATCAATGTAACTAAACATTGTTTGAAATGATATAAAAAATTGATAAACCTCTAGCCAGACTCATTAAGAGAAAAAGGCTTAAATAAAATCAGAAATGCAAAGGCACATAAGCAACTGCTATAAACAGTTATATGCCAATGAGTTGGAAAACAGAAAAAAAAATCATCAATTCCCAGAAACTATCTTCTAAGCCTCAATTATGAAGAAATAGAAAATCTGAATAGAGCAAATCCAAGTAATAAAATTGAATCTGTTGCATGGGTTTTTAAATTACTAAGTCCAGGACCAGAAAGCTTTATAGGTGACTTCTAGCAACCACTTAAAGAACAGTTATAACCTATCCTTCACAATTATTCCAAAACTTAAAGAAGGAATTCTTTCAAATTCATTGTACAAGACCAGCATTACCTTGATACCACACAAAGACACTACAAGAAAAGAAAACGCAGGTTAATATACATGAAGGACACAGATGCAAAGATTCTCTATATTAGCAAATTGTTAATATCTCTCAATATTAGCAAATATCTCTCAATATTAGCAAATTGAATCCAACAATGCATTAAAAGATCACATACCAGTCAAGTGAGATTTATTTCAGGGATGCAGGATGGTTCAAATCCACAAAAGAATATAATATACTACATTAACAAAACAAAGTATAAAAATTCTATCTCAATAGATGCCAAAAACACATCTGATAAAATGCAACAGTCATTTAGGATAAAGATTCTTAACAAAGTAGGTATACAGGGAACATACCTCAACATAATGAAGACCATATACAAAAACCCCACAGCTAATAACCTATTCAAATGGTGAAAAACAGATCTCTTTCTCTAAGAACAGGAATAAGCCAAGGATGCCTATTCTTGCTACTTTTATTCAACATGGTATTGGAAGTCCTAACCAGAGCAGTTATTGAGGACGAAGAAATAAAATGCATGCACATTGGAAAGGAAAAAGTGAAAGTGTCACTATTTACAGAGGACATGACACTATATATAGAAAAGCCTCAATATGCCACCAAAACACTATTTAGAATGAATAAATGATTTGGCAAAGTAGTTACAATACAAACATCAACATACGGAAATCATTTATGTTTCCATACACTGCTAATGAGCTAGCAGAGAAATTTAGGAAATGATCCTACTTAGGATTACATCAAAAAAAGAAAATACCTATGGATGAATTTAACCAAAGAGATGAAAGAAATTGAAGATAACAATGAATGATATTCCATGCTCAGGGGTCAGAAAAATTAGTATTATTAAAATGTCCATACTATCCACAGTAATCTAAACATTCAATACAATCTCCATGAAAGTATCAATGGCACTTTTTATAGAACTGGAACAAATAAATCCTAAAATTTGTATAGAACCACAAAGGATGTCATATAGCCAAAGCAGTCTTGAGAACAAAGGCAGAGGTATCAAGATCCCTGATTTCAAACTATAATAATGAAAACGTCATAGTACTGGCACAAAAAGAGACACATAGATCAATAGAATAGGACAGAGACCTCAGAAATAAACCCATATTTATATGGTCAATCTATGACAAGGACAAGACTATATAATGGGAAAAAGACAATGTCTTCAATAAATGGTGACAGGAAAACTGGATAGCTACATGCAAAAAGGTGAAACTGGACCACTATCTTATACCAAAGACAAAATAAATTCAAAATGCAATAAAAGGTTAAATGTGAGACCTGAAACCATCAAACTCCTACAAGAAAACACACAGTAAGCTCTTCAACATCTGTTTTAATATTCTTTTTGGTACTAGTTTCTTCAGGGAAGGGCAACAAAAGCTAAAACAAACCAAAGGGACTACATCAAACTAAAAAGCTTTTGTACAGTGAAGGAAACACCACCAACAAAATGAAAAGACAACCTACTGAATGTTAAAGATATTTGCAAATCATACATCCAATGAGGGATTCATATCCAAAATATATAAAGAATTTACAAAACTTAGTATCGAATACAACACAGTTAAAAAATGGGCAGAGGACTTGAATGGTTATTTTCCCAAAGATGCCAGCCAACAGGCACATGAAAAGAGGCTCAACATCACTCATCGTCAGGGGAATATAAATCAAAACCACAATGAGATAGCGCATCACACCTGTCAGATTGGCTATTATCAAAAAGAAGTGTAAGTGTTGGTGAGGATGTGGAAGAAAAAGGAATCCTCATGCAGTGCTGGGGGGAATGTAAGTTTGTGCAGCCACTACAGAGAACGGGGATGCCTTAAAAAATTAAAAACAGTATTACCACATGATCCAGCAATTCCACTTTTGGGTATTTATCTGAAAAAGGAAAACATGAATTCAAAGAGAGATGTAGTCCTATGTTCATTTCCGTATCATTTGCAACAGGCAAGATATGGAAGAATACCTAAGTATCTATCAATAGATACGTGGATAAATAAGATGTGACATATGGGTACACAACAAAAGTCCTCAGCCATAAAAAAGTGAAATCCTGCCATTTACTACAACTTGGATAGATCAAGAGGTTATTATGCTAAGTGAAATAAGTCGTCAGGCAGAGAAAGACAAATACCATGTAATTTCACTTGCATATAGAATCTAAAAAATAAAACAAATAAAACAGACTACACATACAGGAAAAAAATGGTTACCAGGTTGAGGAGGAGTTGTGAAGGATATTAAGAGGTACAAACTTCCATTTATAAATAAAGTCTTGGAGATATAATGGACAGCATAGGGAATATAGCCAATAATAAGGTAATAACTTTTTATGGATTCAGAGGATAACTAGACTTACTGTGGGGACCAGTTTGTAATATATAAAAATATCAAGACACTATGAGGTACACCTGAAACTAAGAGGATATCGTATGTCAATGATACTTCAATAAAAAGATCCACCACTCTGCTGCCTACAAAAGAATTCAGATCTAAAGAAACACAGACAAAAATCAAGGGATGGAAAAAGATATTCCATGCAAATCAAAGCCAAAGCACAGCTGGGGAAGCTATAGTTATATCAGACAAAATAAACCTTTAAAGACAATTCCAATAAGAAAAAGATCATTACATAATGATGAACGGGTCAATCCACCAAGGGGATATATATAGCATTTGTGAATGTTTATGCACCCATCATAGGCACACCCAAAAACATAAAGCAAATATTAACAGACCTAAAGAAAGATATAGATAGCAATACAATAATAGCACATGACTTTAGGACTCCAATTACATCAATGGAGAGATCAACCATACAGAAAAGAAATGAGGAAACATCGGTCCTAAGTGACATGTTGGATCAGAGGGATTTCAAAGACACCTACAGAACATTTCATCCAAAAGCAATAGAATACACATTCTTCTTAATCTCCAGGATAAGTCATACATATGTAAGGCCACAAAGCAAATCTTAAGAAGACTTTAATATAAAGCACCTTTTACTGATCAAATGCTATGAAAATAGATATCAATTATGAGAAGAAAACTAGAAAATTCACACGCGTGGAGATTAAACAATGTTACTGAACAACCAAGGATCAACAACAAAAATCAAAGGAGAAATAAAATACCTTAAGAGAAATGAAAATGAAAACACAGTAAACCAAAACTTAGGCAGCAAAAGCACTTCTAAGAAAGAAGAAAAACCTCAAACAACGTACCTTTATATCTCAAGCAACTAGAACAAGAAT
Source organism: Nyctereutes procyonoides (assembly GCF_905146905.1). Taxonomy (NCBI): domain Eukaryota; kingdom Metazoa; phylum Chordata; class Mammalia; order Carnivora; family Canidae; genus Nyctereutes; species Nyctereutes procyonoides. Next base: position 57,358,875 of record NW_026575146.1, on the reverse strand, counting down.
AAAACAAGTCCAAAGCTTAGTGGAAAGGAGGAGATAATTTAGATCAGAGCAGAACTAAATGGAGAGTAAAAAGATAAAAGAAAAGATCAATGAAACTAAAAAGCTGTTTCTTTGAAAACAAGCAAAATTGAAGAATTTTTAGCTATGCTCACCAAGAAAAAAGGTCTCAGAATCAAAAATGAAAGAGAAGTTACAACTGCTACTACTGAAATACAAAGGATCTTAAGTGACTACTATGAACAATTGTTCATATGCCAACAAATCTGACAGCTTAGAAGAAATAAATTCCTAGGAATATACAACCTACCAAGACTGAATCGTAAAAAGATAGAAAATATAAACAGATCAATTACTGTGTAAAGAGATCAAATTAGTAATCAAACACTTCCCAATTGACAGAAGTCTGGGACCAGACAGCTTCACTGGTGAATTCTACTAAACATTGGGAAAAAAAAAAATGAATACCAATTCTCTCAAACTCAAAGAAGAGGAAGAAATACTTCCAAACTCATTTTCCAATGCCAGCATTATGCTGGTACCAAAACCACACAAGGATGCTACAGGGAAAGAATACTACAGACAAGTATCCCTGATGAGTACAGGTGGAAAACTTGTCAACAAAATATTAGCAATACAAATTGAACAATACTTTAAAAGGATCATATACCACAATCAAGAGCAATTTATTCTAAGGTGCCTGGCTGGCTCAGTTGATAGAGCACACAACTCTTGATCTCAGGATTGTAAATTTGAGCCCCATGTTGGGTATAAAGATTTAAAAAGATTAGTTAAAAATAAAATCTTAAAGGAGATTTATTTCAGTGATGCAAGGATGGTTCAAATCCATAACTCAATGTGATGCACCATATTAACAAAACAATGGATAAAAATCATGATATCTCAATAGATGTAGAAAAAGCATGAAAAAATTCAACAGCCATTTGTGAAAGAAACTCTCAACAAAGTACATATAGAGGGACCATACATCAACATAGTAAAGGCCCTATATGACAAGCCCACAATGAATACTATACTTGATGGAGAAAAGCTGAATTCCTCTAAGATCAGGATCAAAAACAAGGATGTTCACTCTTCCCACTTTTATTCAACACAGTATTGGAAGTCCTACCTGGAGCAGTTAGGCAAGAACAAGAAAAAAAGTTGGAAAGGAAGAAGAAAAACAATCAGTATTTGCAAATAATATTACACATAGAAAAACTCTAAGATTCCCCTAGAGTCTTCAAATTAAATGTGTTAGAGCTAATCGAAGAATTCAGTGGAAGGATACAAAATCAGAATGCCAAAATCTTTTGTATCTCTATACATTACTAACAAGCTATCAGAAAGAAACTAAGAAAACTATTCCATTTACAGACACCTCACAGAGAATAAAATGCCTAGGAATAAATTTCACCACAGAGGTTAAAGACCTATAAACTGAAAGCTATCAGACATTAATGAAACAAACTGAAGCATACACAGAGAAACGGCAAAAATATTAGTGCTAGCAACTGGAAGAAACATTGTTAACATGTCCGTATTACCCAAAGCAACTGGTAGATTCAATGCAGTCTATCAGTATTCCAATGGTTTTTTTTTTTTTACAGAAATAGAACAATCCCCTAAAGCTGTATGAAACCACAAAAGATCCAGTGTAGCCAAAGCAATCCTGAGAAAGAACAAAGCCAGAGGTACCACACTCATTGATTTCAAACTACATTACAAAGCTATAGCAATCAAAACAGTATAGTACTGGCATTAAAAACAGACACATACATCACTGGAACAGAAGAGAGAGCCCAGAAATAAAGCACACTCAGTTAACAACAAAGGAGCCAAGAATGTATAATGGCAAAGGGACAGTCTCTTCAGTAAATGGCACTGGGAAAACAGGAAAAAAAATGAAACTGGATCACTATCTTACACCATACAAAAATTATATAACAAGAATTATTTCAACATGGATTAAAGACTTGAGCCTAAGACCTGAAACCATAAAAGTCCCGGAAGAAAACAGGGAGTAAGATCCTTGACACTGGTCTTGACTTTGTTTATGGTGTCCAATCTGAAAAATCATTGCCAACAAAAGCAAAAATAAACAAGTGTGACTATATTAGGTGAAAAAGTTTCTGCACAACAATGGAAACCATCCACAAAATGAAAATGCAACCTACCAAATGGGCGAAAAGAAAACCCTACATATCATCTCTGTTACAGAGTTAATATTCAAAATCTGTAAAGATCTTCTGTAACTCAATAGCAAACCACCCTGATTCAAAAATGGGCCAATAAATTGAACATTTTCCCAAAGATATACACAGATGGGCAACAAGTACATAAAAAGGTGCTCAACATGTCTCATCATCAGGGAAATGGGAGCTCACAACCACAATGAGGTACCCCCTTGCATCTGTTAAAATAGCTAGTATCAAAAAGACTATAATAAGTCAGATTATTATCTGAGTGACGATATAGAGAAAAGGGGACCATTGTACATTGTTCATGGGGATGTGAATTTGTGCAGCCACCATGGAAGACCGTATAGAGGGTCCTCAAAAATTAAAAATAATCATAATCCAGCAATTCTATGTGTGGGTGTTTACATGAAGAAAATACTAAATCAAAAAGATGAACCCCCATGTTCATTGTGGCATTACTTATAGTGAAGATTTGAAACAACTAAGTGCACACTGATGGGTAAATAAAAAAAAGTCTGTGCGCGCACACGCGCATGTGTAGTGGAATACTGTTCAGCTATAAAGAGGATGAAATCTTGCCATTTGTGGCAACAAGATGGGCCCAGAGGGCCTTAGATTAAGTGAAATGAGCAAGATAAATAACCATATGATCTTGCTTAAATGTGAATCCTTAAGAATAAAACCAAAAAAAATCCCTGAGGCTAGTTACCAGAGGTGGGGATTGGAGGATGAGTAAAGGGGGTCAAAAGGTACAACTTGTAGGTATAAAATAGTCCAGTGGTTTAAGGTAGAGCACGTTAACTGTAGTTCATAATACTGTATATGTGACAGTTGCTAACAAAGTACATCTTTTACATTCCCAGCAAAAGAAAACACTTCTAAGTATTTGTGGTGATGGATCTGAACCAGATTTACTGTGGTGAACGTTTTACAATATAGACAACTATTGAATCCTTAGATTGTACACCTGAAATTAACGTATCTGTTATACGCTCAGTTTTAAAAGGACGTAAAAGAAGAGAGGGTCGAAGGGAAACAGCGTGAGAAAGATGCATGGGACCTGGGTTCTCGCCTTCAGCCTCCATCGAGGAGTGCAGGACACGGGCACCTTGATTTTGGTCCAGAGAGACCCACAGCACACTGTGCCCTACAGAACTGTGAGCTAATAAATGAATGTTGTGTTAAGCCACTATGTTTGTGGTGATTTGTTACGGCGACCACAGCAAGTTAACACACTGCGTCTCAAGAGAGCTCAAACTAAACTGCTTGGAGTAAAAGGGCAGCTCTCTGAAAACAGATTAGAGATGTGGCTCTGAAATCAGGAACTTTCTAGCTAAGGTCTGTTATGTAGACCAAAGACCTCACATGCTGGGATATCAGAACTGGGGAATAAACTGTACAAAGTTGGGAAAGGTTAAATTAATAAAAGGCAGAATCATTGAGAAGAATGACACTGAGGACAGGTGTGGGTGTGGGGAGTGAGACACTCAAGCACACTGCTGAGAAAGATAGAAACTCCAGGCCATGGGGCAGTGTGCACACATCAGATGTTTGGAAAATGTCTGCAGTGATATACGGGTAAACATTTTCAGGACATTATTTAAGAGTGAGATCGATACATTGTGTTAGACTCCATTAATGAACGTTTATATTGCTATATGAAGGCACTTACTGCCATAGGAAAATGTTCAGAATATAGAAAAATTAGGCTGCGAACCAGTGTGCTGGGCTTTTTATAAAGAAAATAGGGAGAGAAAAAAACGGGAAGGCAAATTCTCAAAATGTTACATGTATACCACATCATGGAATTACACACTGTCCTTTGTTAAGAAAATACTTTCCAAGTCGTCTGCACTGTGTCCTCAGGAACAAATCTAATAAATTTGAAGTCTACCTATAGTGTTTGACATAGTAGACCTTAAACCATTGGGACTTATTACTTGGGAAGGAGGTACGGGTGAGGACATAATTCGGTAAGAAAGTTGAGACTTGGGATCCCCGGGTATCTCAGCGGTTTAGCACCTGCCTTCAGCCCAGGGTGTGATCCTGGAGACCCAGGATCGAGTCCCACATTGGGATCCCTGCATGGAGCCTGCTTCTCCCTCTGCCTCTGTCTCTCTCATGAATAAAGTATCTTAAAAAAAAAAAAAGTTGAGACTTTTGAGGACAGCCTTGATCTTGTCAATATAAGGGTTATCATCCAGAGCTGGGGTGAAGCTAAGACACAAGAGGTTATTTGCCTTGGGTGCAAAATTTCTGAATGGATAAAGATGTGTTGTGCTCACACGTCCACACACACACATGGAAATATTATGCAGCCATAAAAAGAATGATGTTTTGCCATTTGCAATGACATGGATGGAGCTAGAGTATTCTGCTAAATGAAATAATTCAGAGAAAGACAAATACCATGATTTCACTCATATTTGGGATTTAAGACACACACACAGACCAACTGAGCAAAGGAAAGGAGACAAACCAAGAAACAAACTCTTAACTATAAAGAACTGATGGTTACCAGAGGGGGATGGAGGGATGGGGACTTCTGTGATAGGGATTAAGGACAGCACACATCTGCAGAGCACTGAGGAGTGTAGAGTTGCTGAATCACTCTATTATTGTACACCTGAAACTAACAGAACACTGTATGGAACTATTCTGCCATTAAAATTAAAAGCGTAATTTAAAAAAAATTTGTGAAGGCACCGAAACTCAGTAATCAAAGTAAAGACCCTAACACAGTATTTGAAAAACTCAAAATTAATGCAGCAAAAAAAAAAAAAATCCATAAAGAATACCAAAATTTTAAATAAAGGTGGGATCAGTGTCTGATCCATGATGGATAAGATGGACCACGTTTCCAACTCTTTTTGACCATTATCATTTTCTAAGACAGGGATTTTCACAGTGTGGTCCTGGGCCCAGCAGCCTCAGGATTCCCTGGGAATGGGTTAGAAATGCTCGCAAGCCCCAACATGGGTTATAGAACCGACACTCTGGGGGTGGTGCCCAGGAATCCATGCCCATCAGTCCCTCCAGGTGAGAAGGCTACTGTGTTACATAACATAGGTGGTATGAACAGCAATGTTGGTAGAAATTGTATTTTACACTGAGTTTTCAGAGACAACATTCAGTGAGTGAGTGCATGGCGGCTGGCCCTATGCTAAGCTCCATGCATGCATGGGGGTGTTTTTAGTACCTGGGTTTTATAGAGAAGGAAAGCAACCTTGAGCAGGGTTAAGCACACTGCCTGAGGTTGCCCAGTGAGGACACAGGAGACCAAGAAGTGGAATCCAGATCTGCTGGACTCCAGTTTTTCGTTAGCATCAGTAGAACAGTCTATGCAGGCAGCAAAGGGCAAAGAAGTGGAGGAAGCACAGGCTTGGACTTACCTTCTGACTCAGACTCCTCCTCATCTTCCTCCTCCTCCTCTTCGTTGCTTTCGTCCTCACTCTCTTCCTCTTTGGCAATTTTCTGCCGAGCACTCTTAAACACAGACTGTAAGACGATCGAGTCTTCATAGATCTAGCGGGTCAGAGTGGCATTGGTTAAAAACTGCAAACCGAAGCCCCCTAGATTCTCATCCACAGTGTGCTCTTCTCTTCGAGGAACACACCTGATTTGTTACACGTGAATCCTATTATCTTCCATCAGTAATAGCTTTTATGGCAGCAGAAAACCCAATAGGAAAACACTGAACTCAAATATAGACACACTTCTTCTTAGGGGAAAAAGTCCATTTGCAGGTGAAATAATGTGTGTGTGTGTGTGTGTGTGTGTGTGTGTGTGTGTAAGGGCACAGATACTTAGGGAATGGTGAGCTTCCATAAAATGGCCTCTCATTTTGCCAACAAAAGGAGTATTTTAAAAAACTAAATTTGAATTGTTCTGTCAGATACTGTGGTAAAGCAACCTTCTTTAAAATGCAAATCCCCTAATAAATGGAAGCTGTTCTTTATTATTAATCAGTATCAGCCATTACTATTCCAATCAATACTTCACTTTTAGTGTATGCACATACCTGAGTACAGCCCTGCGCATATGCTAAGATCTAAAGTTCAAAAGTGGTCCCGTTTCTCAAAAAACTGAAAACAGAAGTACCATTTGATCCCACTACCCCACCTCTGGGTATATGTCCAAAAGAACTGAGAGCAAGATCTTAAAGGGAGAGCTGCACACCCATGTTTACAGCACATTATTTTCTTAATAGCCAAGAGTCGGGGCAGCCCCAGTGGCTCAGCGTTTTAGCGCCTGCCTTTGGCCCAGGGTGTGATCCTGGAGACCTGGGATCGAGTCCCACATCTGGTCCCTGCCTGAAGCCTGCTTCTCCCTCTGCCTGTGTCTCTGCCTCTCTCTCTCTCTCTCTCTCTCTCTCTCTGGGTCTCTCTTGGATAAATAAATATTATCTTTTAAAAAAATAGCCAAGAGTCAAAGCCGACCCAGTGTCCATGTCCATTGATCAATGGATGGATGGTTAAAAGGTAGTATATATGGAAAATGAATTTATATATATATGTATACACACACACATACACACATACTGACTGAGTCATGTATATGAAGCAACTAAAGTAGTCAAATTCATAGAAATACAAAATAGTGGTTCCCAAGGATGGGGGGAGCCGTCTGTGGGGAAGTGTTTCATGTGTATAGAGTTTCAGCTTTACCAGTTCTGGAAATCTGTTGCACAATCAAGACAACATACTTAGTACTACTGAACTGCACCCTTAAAAATGGTGACAATGATACATTTCAGGTGTTTCAACAAATACAAAACCATAGTAAACAATGGCTCTGGCTCTAGAACAGAATCCTTCATTGTAAAGAGGAGCCACACACTTGAAGGTGATGAGACACCCTGGAGAGAGTACCAAAGGACTTAGTACAAGGGAACAGAGGATGGGGAGGGGCTCTGGGTTGGGGTTTCCAGGGCAGAATTTGACAAAAATCAGAATTCAGCTGCATATTCACAGGTGAGGAGGATTCCATCAGGGCTGAGAAAGGAGGAGGGGGATTTTAGGGAAGGAAACCAAGTGAGAAGGAGGGGCATGCCTCTGGCATTGCACCAAGGTCCATTTCCTGGTGATGACCATGGACTGCATTATGCAAGATGTTGTGGTCTTGTGACCATATTAAGGGTACACAGGCTCTCTCTGTCCTATTTCTTGCAACAGCATGTGTATCCAGGGATGCAGGTGTTCATGGGGCCCTTGCGATTGGACCACAAACTGTTTAGGTTGAGAAGCAGTGGGGAAGGTGGCTACAGCATGAGGGTAGAGATACAATTTTTGCAAAGGAGCCTATGGAGATGGAATTCGGTCTAGAACCCAATACCCCATGGTGATGGTGGGTGGTAGACAGGCAGAAAAAGGTGGTAAGAGAGAGAGCAACTAGTATCCAGGAGGGAGTAAGAAGGAAGCCAGTCGAGAGGCCATGTGTGACTCTACTTCTTATGCAAGACAGGCTGTGGGTAGGCAGGGAGACTGCAGCACTGAAGGGGACTGGATGTATGGTACCATGCTGCCCCAGCAGAATATGAAGATCCCAAAAACCTATGCAGGGACTGCAAGTGGGCATTCACAGAACACATCCTTGCTGACTCTTACATACCTTCTGTGTCCTCGTGTTCATTCTTGCATTCTTTGAATAATGCCTTGAACACAGAAGACATGCTCTCAAGAACTAGTGTTTTGGTCACACACCACCATGAGTCTGGAAATGTACAGTCTTTTTAGAGAAAGCTTATGCAAGGAATCTGGTGTTCTCTCCATTTTAATGGCTAGAATTGACACGAAGGTGAAAAACAAGATTTGGAAAGAAACTCCAAGAACTTAACAGTGGCTTGACACTGTAATGGGTGGCAGACACACTGACCTCTCCTTTCTTTTTCAAGATACAAGAGCATTGGGCCAGAAATACAGACAAGAAAAAGGGGGCGCCTACAAAAGGAGAGTGGAACCAGGGTATAATTAAAGTGAGAGAATCCACCCCCTAGTTATTCTAATCAACTGAGTGTCATTCATTTCTACACAGTAGTAGGCAAGGGCAGTTCTTTATTGCAGCTGGCTTGACAAGCATTTTCTGTAAGCAATCAGAGGCAGTGGTTTTTCTCTAGATGTATTTTTGTTTTGTTTTGTTTTATTTTAAATTACAGTAGTTTCACTTCCTGATGCAAGGTTATGGTCAGAGAAATGAAGGTGAGTATCATCAAATTCACAGTCTCTACAAAAGCAAAAACTGTACTTCTAGCCTTTTAAGCATTACACTAAGTGATTTCCTGGAATTCCTCCAATTAGAAGCCAAGCCTTGAAGGGAAACACCCAGTAGGAGCTAGCACAGCTAAGGTACAAAGGGGCTGGCCTTAATTTGGAAGTGCCAAAGCCACAATTTACTTACATGCTAGCTAGCAACTGTAGGCTTTTATTTCTTATTTTTGATTCTGCCCAAGGGAGTAGCAATGATTCAAACCGTAGAAAACGAAATGTATCACTTAAAAGCACAGAAGCACCTATTAGGTTAAACATTTTTCAGACAACTCAAGACACACCTGGGATCCCTCCAAGTTGAACGTCTGAGCATTGTGACAGAGAAGCATGACATCTTTCTCCAGGTCACCCAGGCTCCTGTACTTGTGATTACGAATTCTTTCCTAATGCAAATTTTGGATAAAATAGAGGAAAGAAAAGGAGAGAGGAAAAAAATGCAAAAAATCATTATTTGGTTAAAAAAAAAAAAAGCCTAATTTTTCCCTTTGTCTTCACAGCCAACGGCCCTGCAGGGGATGCAGGTCTGCACAACTCCAGGGGGCGACATTCAGAGATACCACACTTGGGTGTCCCCTCTTGTAAGGCGGAAGGAGGAGCAGGGGATGGGAAACCAGAACAGCAAAAGGATGGGGGCGGGGGCGGGGGGAAGAGTTTGAAACTTCTTCAATAAAACGCAGTATCATACAATATGTGCTCTCGACATAATAAGATACATATAAAGGCCCAAGGATATTTGAGTCATTCTAGTGACAAGCCCTAGATGGCATGTGTGTGGGGGGAGGGGGGTGTCCATAGGGGTCAGACAGGATGACACTGCCAAGTCTTGTCATCATTTCAATGAATTTATCCTTCTTTTTTAATAAAGCTTGTAAAACAAAATATCTACCTTTATTTTTTTGAAATCCACCGGCTTCCTAATTAATTCATAATATTCTGGTAATTCCTTCCTCGAAGGTAACTGAATGAAGACTTCACTGAGCTGCCGCCCTGAACTGTAGGGTGGGAGAAACAAAAACATATCCGATCATACGCTACCAAAAAGAGATTTCAGAAAATGTCAAAAAAGCAAACTGTGTCCCATGCTTATAGACACAGGGCCCTTTAAATCAAGAGAAATCCCACAACTGTCCTCGAGATTAATGCTCCTTGTGCTAACTCTGAAATCACATTAAAATGCCATTAGATCCCTCTTCTGTCACACATCGGATATGGGAAGTCCACTGTGAGTTCCTTTCCGAGTGAACCCATCTCTGCTTTTTGATAGAAATATTTAAAATGTCCTATTCAACCAACAATTCCATTTTTAAATGAATAATAATTGAGTTGGTAAAAAAAAAATACAATAGCTTTATTTCCACGCTCCTTTGTCTTCAAACTCCCTGTGTACTTAGGAAATGGTATGTTAGAATGTACTCTGGAAACTCAAATGAAAAGCTTTTGTGTGTCCTTCTTTTCTGTCATATTCCTTTGAGAGTATTTTACACACTGTGACCCAGGCATACCTTTATTATTATTTGCCAGAGGAACCCCTTCAGATTGCCTAACTGCACTCCTGTGCATATGGAGCCATTTGGGCAGAAAAGAACACATTTAGTAAGTATGGATGCCCTGTGTGTCCGGGATTAATGTGGTACCCTCCCTCAAATCCATGGTAGCTTTATTTGAAAGCAAATACTAATAGCAACAAATGCTTAGTGATTTATAACTCTGAAAACCAGTCTATAAAGCATTATAAGCTTTTAACATCACTTAGAATATTAGAAGCAGGCACGGTCAAAGGAACAAAGATCCAATTTAGTTCAAGATTCTAAGAACAGACTTGGCCTATCCAGATCAATGGCAGCTTGTGAGGTATGGTGGAGTCATTTTTCACAAAAATCTTGCTTCCCTTACAATGCCGTCTCTACTTCCTTTGTGAAGGCAGACATACCAAAAAATAAACATCAATCACGGCCATGTAAATTCTGGAAGGTGAGTCCAGGAGTGTGCAAGGATGCTAGAAGCTGTGGCTAAGAATGAGTGACAATATGCTGTTTTAATCCATAGTCCCAGCTGTATAATTAAAAAATATTCATAATGACAGTTATCATAAAAAAGGCATGCGCAGTAACTCAAATGGTTGCTTAGCAACCAGTGGGGAAAATGCTGAAGAGCATAGGGGCCTGCATAAATTAACCGAAAATCCTCTGTCAAAGGAATGGGTGAGTTTTTCTGTTAAGCTGGGTCTCTGCTTTATTTTTTTTTAAAGATACATATATGAGCTTCATGAATATGAAAATCAGGGGCACACACAAGAGGTTTAAGAACACAGCAGTTTACCAGACAATTGGATTTTTAGGTTATCGTGGGAAGAACCAACAAGCGTCTCCCACCCCACAGCCACCCCTACCCGCCCTCCCCCCACCCCTGGCTGATAAATGTGTTTGTACCTCCATAAATCATACCACAAGGTATATGACAAAAACCAGTTTATTTACTATCACCTTCAACACAGGGCCACAACTTCTGGGTTGTTTCTTTTCCTACCATTCTGAGATTTATATACACAAACATTCTACCTGTTTGAAACAAGAGTATCTGAAAGGCAATTTATCGGTATCAGTTATCCTATTTCTATCCTTGTCTTCTCAACAATCAAAAGTCAGACCCCTTTGTAAACTCAAGATTGAACACTTGACCCTCAATGACATCTTCATGCTGTCATTTTGTACATTGCCAACAGATGGTGTCATTTTTCTATTGATGGGTTACAAGGACATCTTTGTACACCTGTGACGGACAGACTCTTGATTTCAACTGTAAGACTGGTGAAATAAGAAATCAGCTGTTTACACCAGGAATGTGATAAAGTGCTTTCGAACAGGGGCAAAATGGCCAAAACAACCTTGGTCTGATGTCTCTACCCTTAGTCAGGTTGTGAGGATTCTAGATCCTGTGATGAGACGTGTCCAGAATTGATCTGTGCTCATCGAGGAGACAGGAGCCAAACATTCTCACTCAGAAAATAATACCAAATTTATTTTGTTGAGATGGTTCAAAAGTTAGTGCTCACATGACTCAAAATTCCCATCCTACTTCCTTTCTCCTGTCTCCCTAAGGACAGAGGACAGGAGCAACTGGAATACTTGGAAGCTACGGGAAAATACCTCTTGTGGATGTTGGTTCGATCATCATACAGACATCTCAGTCTGGCTTTCAAAGCCCTCCTCAGCTCATTCTCTGCAAACCCTGTCTGTACTGATGACCTGACTCTTCTGGTCAGGACAGCTTCTTTCCTGTGTGCCTGTGAAGACCACGGCCAATGCCTACTTAGTTACTAATTCCCAGTCTCCATACTTCCAACCATACTTCAAGAACCCATCCTCCATAACAACGGGAAGAAATTCTTACTCTCACACTAACCCTTCCTACTTCACTGCCCAGAACTTAATTCTTTTATATATGTGGGTTTTTTTCTTCTCTCTTTTCCAAAGAGGGTGGGAACATCTTAACATGTAGCTAAAAACCTTCCCCATCCCTGTCAGAGTCAGGGCCAGCTCAGGCAGGAATGTCAGGAAGGCATCCAGCTCTACATGACCTATAGGGCCAGCTCAGGCAGGAATGTCAGGAAGGCACCCAGCTTTACATGACCTATAGAATGTAGTGAGTTTGGGGCACCCACGTGGCTCAGTTAGTTAAGGGTCAGGATCCTAGGGTCATGGGATCAATTCCGGAGTCCAGCTCCCTGCTCAGTGGGGAGTCTGCTTCTCCCTCTCCCCTCCACACACACCACAGTGTGTATGGACTCTAAAAAAAATAAATTTAAAAAAAATCTTTTTTTTTTAATTAAAAAAAATCTTAAAGAAAGAATGCATCGAGGTAGGAGAACCACTTGCTGACAAATCACTACAAGAACTTCTTTCCTAAATTAAAGGTTAAAAAAAATAAATTAAAAAGGAAGTGAAACAGCCTGCCAGAGTTTTGAATTCTTGGCATTTCTCTCTCAAACTTAAGCTGAGCAAAGGCTTTTTCAATATACCTTTTCAAATGCTTTTTTTTTCAGGGCTGGAAAGTTTTTTTAAGTCCAGGACAATGGACTAATTGTATAATGGTTTGCCGAAGGTGTTCTGTTTCTGTTGAAATGCTTAACTTACCACCCCCCTTCCCAGGTATTTTCCATTATGTCATTTTATACAATTTAAGGCCGAAGTATAAATTGTTGGCTGGAAGTGCACTGCTCTCCATGACAGAAGCGATACCCGCTCCCCTCCTCTGAAAAAGGAATGCACTGATGGTCCATGACTTCACCTCTATTTTGTATAGTGACCTATCACAGAAGAGCAACCATGACCCAGATAAGGAAGAACCTGGGTGGGAGGAGTATAACCTAAAATATAAAACAACAGTGTGTACCTCATGGAGTTTACAGGTGCTGGTGGGCAAGCTGCCCCGAGGTTCCCCTCCACAGAGGTGAATGGGCACAGGGACACACGGCCATGGTGTCGTGGTGTGCGTGTCACTATGGGAATGGTGGTTTGCAAACCCATGTACGGCCTCTATGCGCACGGATACGCAGACACACAAGTGAGGTGAACTTTGCTGTGCTTCATCTGGGAACCAACTTCTCTCCCATTACTTCAATAAACCAAATGACGCTACTTTCACATCTGTACTCCTGGGACTCTAAATAGTGACAGCATACGTGATGAACATTATATAAACATCAGTTTTACTTCTGATTGCATGTTAGGCAGGACAAATCTGGAAGAGGGCAGAAGCCTGAAATGCACGCTAAGGAACCTACTCCTCTAAAATGCCAGCTGTTGTGCCTTCCCTGCAAACCTAAACCAAGAAGATAAGGTATTGGGTGAGAGGTTTTTTTGGTTTTTGTTTCATGATTTTCTTTTTATCTGCCCAGGCTAATCCGTTGACAATCATGAATAATGGATACTTCTGAAAAAAGAGAATTTACCTAACATGGAGATAACCACATTAACTGAACAAAACCTATCCTGCCTCCATAAAAAAAAAAAAAAAAAAAAAAAAAAAAAAAAAGATGTCATGATTTAGAATACCCACTTGGAAGGATTTTACAAAAGAAAAAGTTATTATAATCCTAAAGGAATCAAACACAGGAACGCTTTTGGGAAGAAAACTTTAAAAAAAAACTGCCCTCAATATTGGAGGGTAGTAGGTCAAAGTATGCTGTTGCTTTTCAGTGTCAGATTCCTATAGGGTTAAATACAAACCACTTAAAAATGCACCTGAAACATAATAGGCACCCACTTCCCAGAGAGCCCCCAAAGACCTGAGCCAGGCACAAAACAGGTGTGACAAGCACATGTGCTGTGTTCACTATTGCGATCTCTCACCTGAGTCTTACTGAGTATTGATCGATAATTCCTAACAAGCTTGGAAACCTAAAGGATACAGGAGGTTATGGCAAAACAGAATGCGATGCAGGTAGATTTGCTTTTCACAGTGAAGTGGTAGCTGTTAAAAATCACCCAGGGTTGAGTTAGGACTAGATACAGGACGTGCCCAAGTTATCAACAAAAATACGATTACATTGGGTTAATGTAAGGTAAATGCCCAGATGTTAGCAGTTGATTAAGGGCTCACTCAGCTCAGTAAGAAAAAGCAGCAAGGCTTCATCAAGAGTCTTAAATACAGTTTACCCTGCCGCATGGTTCTATTTTTGGTGATCTATTCTAGGCTAATAACACACATATGTAACATAAGTTTGTCCATATTACAGACACATACGTGAATGATGTTCATCACAGCATTATTTAAAATAACTAAATTAAACCATCCAGAATATTTATTGGGAAAAGGGCAAAGGAATGCTAGAGTCTGAAATTCTGAATCTGAAGAGTATACCTTAAAGAAGGGAAAAATCATTGTTGTGACCTTCAATAAAAATAAACAAAAACACAAACACAGAGCATCAAATTGTAAATGCAGTACAACCGCAAGTCGGTTTTTAAAAAGTCATAAACTAAGGACCACAAGGAGATATGCCAGAGCATAAATAAATATTCACAATAACATACTCGGATTCAACAGAATGAGAATTTACACTCTAATGTAATTTGGAACCATATCATTATCCATAAATAAAGTAGGTCTCAAACACTTTTACTGGGCTACCTTCTTTAAAAACATGCTGTAAGTCAAAAATCTAATCTAATTTTTTCCGGGGAAATGATATCTAAGGGGTATATGATCAACTTTTATTTGTATCACCATAAATAGCACATTTCACCAACTGGCATCTTTTAATTCTACCATAATAAGGCCAAATAAATAGTAGAAAAGAATAATTCCATAAAATCTTTAATGTATCACAACCATCAAAATCTAATATACTATTAAGTTCCTATTTCTTTCTTCAGGTTTCTCTCCTTGAACTTATTGCTTTGAATCAAAGGTGCTCACCAGGACATGGGATTCCAAGAATATTACTTGCTTAGACAATCATTTTGAGGAAACTTTGAGATCTATCATCTATCACGTGACTCTTTTAGAAATAAAGAGCCAGGATGTCTGGTTGTTTCTCCCCTTTTTCTCACTTGACATTTCCCAGGAGCAGGTAAAAG
Organism: Nyctereutes procyonoides; assembly: GCF_905146905.1. NCBI lineage: Eukaryota > Metazoa > Chordata > Mammalia > Carnivora > Canidae > Nyctereutes > Nyctereutes procyonoides. The sequence continues at coordinate 57,343,830 of NW_026575146.1, read as the reverse complement.
TATAGAGTCTTTACTGCCCACCTGTTCACCTGTGACCTTGGTCAACTACTTCACCAGTTTATGTCATGTCCTCCTGTAGACCTGGACAGGACTGGAAGAATGCCGTCCTTTCAAAAGGCCAGGACCCACCTTCCCTTCCCCTGGGTATTTTATCCTTTGATCCAACCCTGTGTCTCTACTTTGTAATAGTAAAAACTCTTCCAAGGTTTCAGCTGAAAGGTGACCAAACTCAAAAGCACAAAATGTTCACAGGCAAACAAAATCAAACGCTTCCCCATCTGAGCCACAGGTCCCAAGCGTCACTGTGTTAAAAGGGTGGGTTAAAGGGGGCACCAGAGCACTGCCTTGTCTTAAATTGCTGTTTCAGCAAACTCCTAAGGAAGACATATGACATGTGATTCTAAGGAAAGAGGCAGATTTTTTTTCCCCCCACAAATATGAAAGAACATATATGTCCAATAACTGCCATCTTACGGAGCAATCCATTTTTTATTAAAATGCTTGTAGAGTGGCTTTAAAGACAGTTTTATCAGCCTGTAAGAAAATCTGGTTTGTTATTCCAGCTGGGACTCCTCCTCCTCCTCCTCCTCCCTCAGAGAGAGGTCATTTACGCTGGTATTGGTCTGCAGCTCTGAGAGGCAGAGACCCTGGATTTCCGGGCCAGACTGACCCTGGAAGCCTCCGGAGGCCTTCTGCGCCTTGGAAAGAGAACAGGCTAAGTTTATTTGCAGGCTGCCCACTTGCTTTATGTGGGTATAATTGGCCTAGCATCATAAAATGTCAGGTCGCCAGGAGTCAAAATAGCCTATTTGATTGAACAGATGAAAAGTATCAGTATTTGTTATGAGGGGAAAAATAAAGTACTGAAACCCACATTTCCCTGAGCAAACTCTCCCTGGATGAAATGCAACTCCTCAGCAGTTCCCAAAGTGTGCTCCATGGAACACATGCTTCATGGATTTTTAACTGTTTTCCCTGGAAAAAGGGGTCGTCCAAGGAGTTTTGGGGATACACCAGGTGGAACAAAGCTCAACAGGTTATTTTTGGTCAGATTTCTCAGCGTCTCTAACTGCAGAAGCTATAGGGCTGGAGTTTGAGGACCCCAGTCCGGGGAGCACCATCCCAGACAACGCATGAAGTTATGACCTCACCAGGCTGTAGCTACATAAGATAAACTGTCAGCCCTGAGGCTAAGCGCCAAATATCCAATATAGGAAGAAAGGCTCTTCACCTTGAAGGAAGATTTTCTACAAGTGTGTCTACTTGGTCACATTACTATTTCACAACAGTTTCTCTCTAGTCTAATTAGAGCTACTATACACAAAAGCGCTTGAGACCGAGATCCATAGCAGATCATAGCCTCTCTCCCCTATTAAAGAAAGACACCGTGTCTGGTGACAACACTGCTAAAAATAAATTTCATCTAAAAGAGCTTCTTGGCTAGTCCTGAAGGGATAGTCAATACTAGCAACACAATCACAACATCAAGGGCAGTTTATAGCCATAGAGAGAAATAGGACTTCCAGGGAGGGAGTAGGCTGGGCGGGGTAGCTGTGCACACGTGCACGTGGCACCCACACATGCCACCTGTCCTTTCACCCGAGTTCCTGTGAGTGGCACCACATTCACTTACCAGGGACCCAAGGGTGATCTGTAGATCCTCCTCTCTCACATCGGGTCTGCTCTGGAGTCGCATCAGTCACACCTCTGAGAAGTCACATCCGTCCTCATACCCACTGCCTTGTCCCATGCTTTCCCCCCATTCCTTGCACTGCAGGGACCCGTCCTTCTCGGATTCACATGGTCTCTAGAGGGTCCTGCTTTTCCTTCTCACCATGGCTGCCCGCCACACGGGACCAAGTGCTTCTGCCTCGTCCACCACCCCTGCGGTCTACATGGGAATCCTCACCCTGCCCACAAGAAGACTTGAGTGAGGCCTTTACTTCTCCTGCACCGTACCCGCCGTACACCACACTGTACTCATAGCTGGGTACGTGTTCTTCCTTTATAGCTCTTTCCCACTATGCTTTCAGGCATTCCGTTTTATTCATTTCTCTCTACCCCCTTTCTCAATACTCGCACAGACTGATACAGAAAATGCTCAGTGCTTCTCAACACATGAAAAGAACTTTCAAATTCTGTTCATCCTAATGCAAGTTCTGAACAACACACGTCATAAACTCCGGCACATGGGGGTGGAAAAAAAGCAGCATACCTGACAGTAACGGACGAGAAAGACTCCAGAGCCCGGAGGGAGGAAACGTCAAGGCCCTTGCTGTGGCTCTCGAAATTGTAGTTTAAATGTGCCTTCCGTAAAAATGTATCTATCTAGGTGTCAACTACACACAGCCGTATCACCCCCGCCAAAAAGCCCAGGCATGACATCGGAGGCTTCCAATTCCCCTTTTAAGTTGTGATTAGTCCATTTTTCATGGTCACAAGACCGTTTTGATGGAAGAGGGGTAAAATGAGCTTATGTCTGTCCTTGTTGGCTGGGTTGGCCATTGAGCCACATCGTGCCATTTGGACCATAAAGCCTCCTCCTTTCCCTGCTGGGGTGGCGGAAGCTGTTATCCAAGCTGCTTCCTTATTTTAAAGCGGCCCCACTAATAAAGTCCAGTTATTTGTTGATTCAATCCCAAATGCAAATCCAGACTGAGTTCCGTGATGGCAAAAATGGAACCCAATTCTTGATGTCCCACAGTACACCCTACATTTATTAGGGTGTCTGGGTTCCAGGACCCAACGCTGTTTCCTGAACACCAACAAGAACTGTCAAACAAATCCACCGTGTCCTCCAACAGTCCCACGCCCACACAGACATGGGGCAGGCGCAGGTCACCCCCACCTTTAACCATCCTATTGACTGACACAACTGGGGATGGGGATTCCTTCTGGAAGGCAGGAGAGCAGCAGCTTCAAGGCTTCTTCCTCCTGGCCCTAGACTGGATCACCCTACACTAGAGTGGGGAGAAAATGCTGTCAAGGATGTTACTGGGTCAACCCAAAAGAGTGGAATACGGACAGTCAAGCATCATACCCTTTTTAAGTTCAGGCTGACTGAAAGAAAGCAAAAAAAAAAAATAATAATAATAAAAAATAAAAACAAAAACCTTCCATGTGGTTCTAGTGGCTCCTAACCCCGGGAAATCGTGCGCATCCTCCTCTGCCGCTCGACCAACATCGCCTCAGTCTCACGAGGCCTCTAGAGGAGCATTTCCGTTTCGCACCCGCAGCGGAAGCAGCACCCGGAGCGCCAACCAACAGGCTGCGGCCGATGGGGAGACCACGTGGCGGGGGCGGGGCCCCGGAAGCCACGCCCAGGGCGCAAACCCTCCGCAGGCCCCGCCGCCATGATGGCAGACACTGGCGCGGGCGCATGCGCACACGGCTCCTCGCGCCCTCCTGGACAGCCAGCCACGCGCCACAGGCGCGGCTCAGGCAGCGTCTACCCTGAGGCGGCCGGAAGTTAGGAGGCCGACGGAAGTCAGCCCGAAGCTGCGCGGGGTGAAGCCACGGAAGCCCCCTCTCGCGGGGGGGCGACGCAGCGAGGCAGGCCTGCCGGGGGCTCCCGACGCCGCCTGTGCGAGAAGGGCGTTTACAGACCGGCCACGGCCAAACCGCAGCACGGCACGGACACGCTGGAAAGCCCTGGCAGGTGTTTTCGAGTATCCGTGCGCCCCCGTCTCCCAGCCCAAGGCGGCGGGGGGTGCGGGTGCGGGTGCGGGTGGGGGGTCGGGAGGCACGTGGAGAAGTGTGCTCCCGGCTCCTTCGGAGTCGGTCTGTCCGCTGTGCCAAGGGATACCTGTATTCAGAGACAAGGGGATGCAAGACAGATCCTGACCTGTTTCCTTCTATTTCCAACTGAGAATTACCGGGCACCTTCTCCACGTTACACCTGCGGTAGAGTAGAAAGAACACCGGAGTCAGAAGACCTGGGTTCGAGCCCCAGCCCAGCTCTTCCTTCTATGTTGGGTGACCTTGGGGTGGGGGGTTGTGGGGGGAGTCATTTCCCTTTTCCAGGCCTCGGACTGCCCACCTGCCTGCCCCGCCTCCTCATGGGATTTGGGGGCAGACCACACGAGGTCACGTGTGCAACCACACTCTGAAAAAAACGCAGTTCTACAGAAAAGGGGGAGGACCCCCCCCCAAAAAAAAATGATTTCCTAACGTCTCTGAGACTTCTCCTGCTTGTCTGAAACATGCAAATGCCTGTTAATCCAGTTTGCTTTCTCTGCGCACAGGTTCCATCCACGACTCCAGAAGCAATGGCAAGTCAGGCAGCATCTGCTGCGGAGAGGCTGGCTCCTCCTCCTACTTACCTCAGGTAGCTGGAGTGCACGTTGCGGCAGCCGCCAGCCTAAGGAGGGCCCTCCAGATGACACCACCCGGGTAGCTGGCACTGCGTCCCAGACCTCTACGCTTTTTCGAGTAAATTGCTTCCACTGGAAAGGACAACCACCACCTGACATCTCTGGCCCTTCCACGGGCCTCTAGGGAAGCACCTTCCACTGAGCCATTCTGAACCTGCTATACTGGTATCCCTTGGTGTGGTGGCAAATAAAGCAGGAGAAATCGCAGGAGAAACCTCCCTCCCATCCAGACCTTAACTCTAGGGGAGGACAACGCCCTCCGGCATGCACAGCCTACGCAGGTGTGACAGGTGTGGCCGCTTACAAAATACCTTCTGGAAGCCACTGCTGGCTTTTAGAAGGGCTTGGGGGCACAGCAGAGGGGGAAAGGCATAAACCCAGGAGCCAAAAGGCGGAAAAAAAGAGACTGAGCTGGAATGTCTGAAATAAAAGGAGGAACAGGCAGGGACATGACAGAAAAGGAAATTGGGAAGGTCATCAAGGCCAGACCATGGATGACTAACTACCTTTCCAACTGTGCTAAGAAGTTCGATTATCATCCACTAGGCGATGGGAAGCCATGCAAGTTACCAGTGAGGCAGGCTCAGGTATACACCCCAGACAAGCAGGATGAAGAGCAGCCTGGAGGTGGGGGGCACAGGCAGCACATGGCTGCCCCAGGCAAGGCCTGCCATGAGGATGGCCTACTTGGAGAAGTGTGTGAGGCCTCAGAAGCTGGGGTGTCCAGGACAGATGCTCATGCACGTGTTGAGGGAACTTGGTATCGGAGTGAATATCAGGAATAAGGCACAGGATTGGGAATACTTTTTCTGCTGCGCCTTTGGGACACTAGGTTGATGATAATGTTAGCCATGGGGCTACAGAGGCCAAAACCAGATCACATTGTCTCAGAACATGTAGTCATGAAGAAAGAGAAACTTGGCAACAGAAAATATTATCTTACACATTTTATAGAACAGGATGTAAATAATACAGAGGAGATGGGCAAGGTTCTGTGAGCTGAAATTAATGAAGAGGGGTGGGGGATGCAAGCCTCAGAACAAAAGAGATCCCAGCAAATAGTATCAAATGATCACAATAAGGTGTGCATGGGGACAGACCTACACAGGTCAGTGATCTGATCACTTTGAGCAAAGGAAAAAGGTACAAAATACCAAAACAAAAACCAGAAAAAGAATACAGTAACATGGATTTGGCTTTAAAAATCTCTGTTACTACAAATCTATTTTGGAGAGGTATGAACAGTCCACTGTAGATCGAAACCTCTGGTTGGTGATCCATGAGGGAAAGCCTCCACTCGGTAAACAATACACTTCAGGTCAAGCACTTGAGAGAAAACCTTGGAACAAGGCAACATTTTTAACAGGAGCCCATCCCTTCTGGAGAATGGGTTGATGAGATGTGGACCTTCAAAAACAGCAGCTTGGCTTTCCTGAAACCGAGGGAAATGCTACAAGTGGTTTTGGTGTGTACAGGAAGTAAACGAGCACACTTAGTCCTAAGGTTTGAAGTCTATGGAGTCCTTCCTTGGAAGGGTTCTAAAAGGTAAAGGAAAGAAATGTTGCCTCTCCTTTCCCAAGGTAAATGTCTTTACAGTGATAGTTCTGTTTTCTAAAAGTGACTCTAAACACAGGAAAATGTCATGTACCTTCTTCGTATCATGGGCTCAAATGACCCCTTCCCTCCCCAAATTCCCCTGGTCAGCCACCCGTTCGAAGGAAGACCCCATCTGGTAGGAAGACTATCTCTTCCAATGCCCATACAGTGAATGAGTGGGATAAGCACTTTGAGGTGTTTTTTTGTTGTTGTTGTTGTTTTTTAAACCCTCTGTCCCTGTTCTGCAGTATAGGGCTGAAAATAAGGGAGGAAGGCCATAAATATTTCCAAGATGAATGAATGATTTCTTACAATGTGAGGAGTAAGCCAAGACTTTCCACCATTCTTAGACATATTGACAGGCTTCTTAAAATTTGGGGCAAGAAGATAACAGTCTTTGTTCAGGGAGGACAGCAGAGCCTCAAGAGTGTCAGGGAGGAAGGGGCCCAGCCCAGGGGTCACCAGCCCTGCCCCCACCCCCCCAACTGCATTGGGGGCCAGGGTTTCATCCACCTGGTTTCAGGCCAGCCAGACAGGTATCTTCTGCCTCCCCCACTGCTTCCCTGTGTCCATCCTCAGCGCTCAACCTGAAATCCCAACTGTTTGCAGAGAGCAGGGCCAGTCCTCCTGGAATGTTCCTGCTACAGTCCTCAAGCAGTTATCAGGGAGCAAGGAGATGACATGACCTCATATTCTGTTTCCAGATTCTTTAGGGATGAGAACAATGCTCAGATTTGAAAAGTAAGGCACAATAAATGAACAAAAGCTACCAATGGGAGAGTCGACAGAGCATATGAAGGCGCTTCAAATGAATCCAAGTTTCAGTTGCAAACTAATTAAATCCTGAAGGAGCGTGTGGATTGCTTCTAATAATGTTTAAGAAATCACAAAGAACAGAAATGGAGTCAGAAGATGAGAAGAGTGCCAGGGTCCTCATGTCAAAATGAAAAAGGAAACTCAAGGCTGCTATGCTTGATGTAGACCCTCAGTAAAAAATTTAGAAGAAATTATTCAGATGCCACAGGGCTATTTAGAGAAGATAAATAACATCATTTAAGTACCAGCAGGGGGTCTCCTAGAAAAAACCATGGCAGGCTAACCTCATTTCATTCTTTCAGCAGGGTTTCCAGGTGGATAGATTGGAAAGGCCACAAATGTGGTGTCTCTTGGTTTCAGCCTTTTTTGATAGCCTTGACAAAGTATAGATGAATGTGCGTGACATGATGGCACGGTCATGTGAGTTCGCAGATGGCTAATCGACTTTAGGATTCCTAGTTACTTTTCTTGTCAACCTGAAGTGATTTTCAGGGGGCACATAATTGAGACCTGTCCTTTGCCCTTTAGAAGGTTCTCAGCAACAGCTTATAACAAATCTTCTGATGACCAAAAGACTTAGACAAGGAAACATGATTTTTTTTTAAACCCTAAAAATTAAGTTGTAAAAGTAGACTATAAGGATTGGACATGAATCAGATAAATGGAACTGCACAGGGAAAAGAATGAAGTCAGTAAATACAGGTTAAAAAAAAAAAGAAAAACCCTCAGTTGAAGGCTAACCTTGGCAGCATTCAAGTGACAAAAGAACTTTCTGCATGTTTTGAGGGAGCTTTTCAACAAGTCCCATGTTCCATAAAGGTTAAGTCTGTGTCAGAGCTGCTGGAAAATGTTAATACACTCCTGAGTTACGGTAACAGAATTCTGGTGTACAGATCAAGGAAGCTGGCCACCCTGCAGTTAGCCATCAGAATACCTTCAGAGCTCTGGGCGTCATATTTAAAATGGGACACTAAGAAGGTAGGATGTGCCTAAGGAACAGGACTAGGTGGTATAAATCTAGATATCACTCAGAGAGCAAAGGGAGGTGTTTCAGCCTCAAGGAGAGTGTCCTTAGGTGGACACGTTCACAAAGGACATTTCTTGGAATGAGGACAGATTTACTCTTGGAAGGTCCAAGTAGAATCGCTAGAAATCAGAAGGCTGAATCCATTTTAATAAAGGAAAGGACTAAAAAATAAAAATAAAAAAAATAAAGGAAAGGACTGTGTTTAGAGGTGTGCTTCAGTGTCATGAATGGCATAGTGAACTAACTTCTTGGGAGCACCCTCATAGAGGTTGGATGGCGATCTGTCAAAGGTGATGAGGGTGATGCATCTGGGTTGTGGGAAGTGGAACCGGAGACAGCTACAACCCTGAAACAATCTAGGATCTTTCCCTTACCCAAGTAACTCAAAGCCATGTCTCTAGATTTGGGACAGTTCTCTCTCTGAGACCCTATCCCTCAATACCTTATTCTTGATCTCATCCCTGGAGCAATTTTTAAAGAGTTACAGATGCAGATTAGGATGAATCCTTTTTAAAGAAATTGAGTCTTAGGTTAAATATTACATAATCTTAGAACAGGATTTTTAAAAGCCTTGTATAGAGGCAGAAAACAATGCATGATATAGTTGAGTCAAAACAAAACCTTCTAACAAACCCTTGACTTGAAAGAAAATGGTAGAAACAAGAGAGTAGCTGACCAGTACTACCTTTAGACAGCAGTCTATACAGAGGATCTTACCTTTGTGAATCACACAAAATTATTGGCTCTTTGGGGTCACATCTGAAAAAGTATCCTTCTTTAAAAAAAAAAAAAAGGCCTGGCACTGAAAACAAAGGCAATAAATAGATGCTTAAATTATCCTAGTTCTTTATAAAAAAGAAAGATACATCTGTCCCAGAATCATGCAAGAACTTTGAAAAAAACTGTCTCATGAGAGCTAATTAATTCTTATATATCAGTTAAATATAGATGGCAGTTCTTATTTAATACACTGCTAATCTGTATGACTGTCAGAGCCCTAACATTTGGCTGAGGTGATAGGAGGGAGATTAGTACAGGTGGTATTTCTTGCACAGGTAGGTTGAATTGCTATATTAGTAGCTGACTTTAATGGTACAGAAATCTCAACACATGGAAGGGTAGGTGAATTTCCCAGCAGTATTTTCTAAAACCAACAAAAATATAACAATGTATCCAATTAAGGCCCTACTAATTTGAGTGCCTCCTACTTGAGCACCAAGTTTGGTAAGAGAAATAAAACACAGAAATATTCAGAATAAGTGCTTTTTCTAGATTACTAACACACAAACAAAAAAAAAAATCCATGGAACACACAGCAGTAACTGAGTACATACACCCCAGAATGTACCCAAATGTGGAAGCTCACAGAATGAGCCTTAGGAGGGTACTTTTCAAGAAAGGGTTAAATAAGTAATTAAAACCAGAGAAAGGGGAGGAAAAAAGTACTTAATGTCTGCATGCTAAAATATTTAAATATTCTTCCCCTACAATACAACCAAAGACATGCTCAGTAATCAGTCCCACTGAAACTATTTTCTGTTTTCAGGGGAAAAAATAGGACGGAAATCCTATTAGGAAGGATGCTTCTTTTAAAGCACTCAGAGCTCCATTTACCCACCTGATGAGCTAAAAGTAGTCTAAAAGGCTGATTATTAATAATGAGACGACTCCATGAGCTTGGTCTATATTAACTCACCAAATTCACCTAACACCTCTAGAGGCAGTTATGGTTATCATCCCATTTTGTGGATGAGGAAAACAGGCTCACAGAGATTGAGGAAGTTGCCCAAGTGCCCCATAGGTAGTAAACCCTGGAGTTAGACTCAACCAAGGGTAGCTGAACCCAGACTACAGCTTGTGCTGTCACCTACAGAGCTGTGCTCAGCTGAGGGGTAAGGGATGGAACCTCAACTTTTGTGGTGGTTTCGAGGAAAGTGGTCAGCCCCTAGCTTTGTGTTTTAGGAAGTCATAAACCCAAAAAGCTGTGGAGCCTGCAGTTAATATAAAGGAGTCAGGCAGGCCAGGTGTGAAAAGCATGATGACAGATGGCAGCAGGCACTCCACACTGGAAGGATGAGAGCAGGTGATGGGGAGTGGGACACCCCAGATCAGGAGAGCCCATGGAGAGGGGGGAGCCACTTCTTCAGTCCCACCAATTGTGACCTGAGGGAAACTTGGGTAGAATGTAGCATGATTTTTGGGTTTTGCAAACATAACGGAAAACACTTGAGGTTTATAAGAAATTCTCTCCAGTTTTATCTGTTTGCTTTTTTTCTACCCAGGCCCTACACAACACGAACCATGAAACAAATCAATCTGTTGGCAGTATGTGGACCAGCAGCTGGTGACCTCTTTTATGCCATTAAAGGAGGAGCTAGCCATCACCTGGAATAGAAGGCCTAGGTTCTAAACCTCTTCTTGGCTCTTCTCAGCGTTTCTATGGCCCTTCTCACTCAACAGTTTATGAACAAGGCATACTTGGTCAAAGTAACAGATGTTGTGCTCCCGTGAGACAAAGGCAGAAGAGTTGGTGGTATATGCAAGAGTGATTCTTTCTACTTTTTTTCCTTACACAAGAGGCTGATAAAATAAGGCATCATCACTGTTCAAGCTGGTTTCCTAGAAACTGTTCCTGCCTGTGGCACATCTATTGGTAGGGCTGGGGACGAAGAGAAACTTGACAGTGTTACTAACTCTTAGTATACAAACAAGTCTGCATGTTCCCTTTGGTCAAAGAAACGACCTGTGGCCAAATTTTCTTTCCTGGACGGCTGTCATACCCATGTCAATGAGCAGCTTACCCAAACCCAATATAATAGGGCTGCTCTTTATTGCCACTTCTGAAATATGCAAGGGGATACACTTGAAAGAAAAAAAGAACAACAACAAAAAAAAAAAGAGTAAGCAGAGAACCTAAAAAATCTGGGACACAAAGAGGGGCATGAAATTCTGACTCTTTCACACACACCTCCTCCTACCACTTTTCAACATTTCTGGAGACTTCTTACAGAAAATATAACTTAGACCTAACAAAAAAACCTCTAGGTGGAAAGTTTCTTCCTTTTTATACTACTTCATCTTTATTACGAGGTTTTCTTCCTGGTAATACACATGCACTAAAGTCACAATGAGAAACTAAAATCACAACTTAGTTATTCATGTTAAATACTCCCAGGTGTACAGAGCAACGCTAGTTAATGTAAAAAAAAAAAATGGTAACCAAAAACTGATCAATGCCACTCTGCCATCAAGAGAAATACAATGTTTAATTCTTTTGTTTCCTAATTCTTCAACTGGAAGGAGAGGTGATCTTCCTATGAAAACTGCATCACATGATTATCAAGCAGAAACCAAAACAACTACCCAAAATGTAGCCTAACTAGTTTATCTACTATATTGGGCTGACAGACACAGGTCTGGGGATAATAGTGTCCAGCACAGATTTCTTAACAATCACACTGAAAAGTTCCATGAAAACGAGTTACATCTGCTGAAATGCCATGCTAAGTAGTATCATTATGAAGAAGGAGATGGTTCAAACAAGCACTCAGATATTCAAGTGTGTTGGAAGGAAAGAAGGAATGGTATTTTTGACGAAGCATCTGTTTGGTTTTCAACAGAGTCTTGACATGAAATATTTACCTTAAGTATGCTAGGATTCTTCTCTCCCTAACAACTCAGCCCAAAAGTAGAATTTCACGCTACCATTCCAAATTCTTCCCCATAAAGGATGGTATTTTAGAGATCCTTAAGAATCCTCCTCCAGCTTAGACTTTAATTTTGTAATCTAAACTATTTCCAAATATCTCAAATAATAGCTGGTAAAATAGCATCCCAAATAGCAAGAGCAGCCATTGTGAACATGGTACAAAGTTTCTGACACCTTTGGGGCAAAAGCTGTGAAACATGAAAGTAGAAAGAACCTTAAGGCCCCAGTACACACCTTCCTAAATCTTGCTCTGTGGTGAATTATCAATCGTACTCTTGGGGAAGATGATCAAGGTTTAAGAGTGAAACACTCACCTGTCCTTGTAGTTTATCACAGTATCGATGATGGCGTTCATCTGCTTCGTCAGTTTGGGGGGATTTGGGGATAGTTTCTCAGCTGGAGGGCGGCCTCTCCTCTTCTTGGCTTTTTCCACATCTTCTTTTGCCGGATCTTTATCCACATTTCTTCGTCTTTTTCGCTTCTTGAGCCGTACTTCCTCTTCCATTTCTTCCAAATTGCCGTCTTCAATGGCCTGGTGTAGCAGGGAACGAAGGAAGAAAATTCAAGACAAGAGAATCACTAAGAAAATTTTAAAAAGCCAACCTGAGTAGTAAGAATAAAATTAAACTAACAAAAATCAAATAATAAAAAAAATAGAAGTTAACAGTAACCAGTCAAGTAAGAAGAAAGAGCAAAGACCGCCATATTGAATCAATGCATCTTAAAACCAAGTCTAACCCGTGAACAAAATATGTTGAAAGCCGGAAACACTAATTGTGAGAAGAAATGACGAGTACAAAAAGAGCTATACATTTAAGTGTCTGAAAGATAACTGAATCCAAATGAAATTTTAGCTCAATGTAAGAAAAAGACCTTAATTGTCTCATTACTGTAAAGGGGGTGGGGGGAGGAGAACAGTAAAACAAAACAAAACAAGGGATGGGTGAAGAAAAAAATCCCTGTAAGAAAACATCCTTACAATCATATAAGCTCTGACCCTTTTTTGAGGTTTTACATCAATTTACTCATGATTCACAACATAAATCAGAATTCCATCCAGATTTTTGTTCTAACGTAGCAATTAGTAAACAAGGAAACAGGAAGTACAAAGCCACATTCCTTGGTAAACGCACTTAAATCATCTGATAAAGAACACACACACTCACAAACAACAAACACTTTTTTCCAATTACCTGCAAACGCTTGCTTTAAACCAGAGCCAGCAGCACTAATGCAGAGAGATAATAAAATAGCTATAAAAACAACCAGGTATAAAAGAAACCTGTTCGTAAATGGCTAAAAGATCCATGTGACAGACCCAGAAGTTTAAACTTTTCTTCCCCCCACCCTGATAAATCTCAAAACTTAAGAAAAATAAAAGAAAAACTGCAATAAAAAAAATAGATAAAAGAAAATTTGACCACGAAAAAGAAAATTTTTTTAAAAAAACCTTTAAATTACATTTCAAGATTGCTTTCTCACACAGAATAACTGATGTTGTTATTTGTTCCTCCTGCCTCTCAATATTGCTTCCAGTATGCAAATGCTAATCAATCCTTTCTCGTAGCTGAAAGAGCCCTAATCATAAAGCAATTACCTTCATTTCTCCACAGCACCAAACATGGCTAATATTTATGATCATGTGAGTATAACAATCAATATAAAGAGTGATTACAGCTCAGACATAATTTCTTTCACTTGTGTACAATGCCTCCTGAAAAAGAAAGGTTTTATGAAGAAAACCTGGTGCAGAACACAAAACAACCTGGCATGTTAAAAATGCTAGTGGGATTAAAAGAATGTTTTCTATGCATCCTCCAATGTGCAAACCCACAGAAGCAACATGCACAGAGACAGAATCCTAAGGGACAGTCTGAGGCTAGGCCTTAATAATCAAAAGACAATTTCCATCACGATCCTACAGTGTTCAGATAACCACTATGAAGGAGGCGAGATCTGATGAGTTATGAGGAAAAAAGAAAAAAAAAAGGAAAAAAAAAAAAGCTCCACATTATTTCATTAATATTCATTTGCCTAAAAGCAGGACACCCACTATACAGCTAAACACACTGCAGCTAAGCGAAGATTAAGAAAAGGAAATTGTCCCGCAAATCTTGGAGACTGAACATGCTAATAATAAATACAGCATGCAAGGCTGTCAACAGTTAATGGTACTGCTCTCCTCAAGCACCCAGTTGCACACAGAAATACGGAGAACACCGGCTTTTGATGTGTTACACACCTACACATGCCTGGGATGTAGTTCTACTGAATCTTCAAGACGGCAACGAAAAAGGATATTTACCTTACCACTATCAGCAGGCCGGCTATCGGAAATCACAGTTAGTGGGGATAAAATTAACAAGCCAGCAAAGCAGCGAGCTGCTAGTCTCTTCATCAGCTGATCAGGAAAAAAAAGAGAGCTGGGGAAAGGCTATGTTTTCATATACAAGTAATTTTATTTTACTGAAAATTTAATACTGAAAGGATTGTGGATACTCAAATCTGCTGTTTCATTCTACCTACTACAAGGCCCGAAGCCTTCCTCCTTCAGCCTGTTTTAATATTGACAACTACTTATCATATTTTTCCCCCTTATTATTCCAGGCAGCAGAATTAGAGATTTTTAGCTCAGATGGTTTCTGATTCTTACTCTCATTTTAACAATTAAGCCAATAAAAAAAACCAAATTAATATTCAAATTTATTTTAAAAATTTAAAAGCAATTTATGCTTTTTTTCTTTGGTATTTTAAACCTCATTTTAGTGCTTAAAAAATAGACTGCATGTTTTTGGAGCAATCTAAGATGATTTTTTTTTTAATAAAAGAATTTTTTTTCATTAAATACATGTCAGTAAAAGCAATGTGCATGTTCTCAATTTCAAACATTTTAATACAATGTCATTCTTTCTCCTTAAAGAAAATCCCGAACAACTGTGACACTTCCCTTTCACTTTCCTGCTGTAAAATTTTTCATTGTTTTTCTTTTCAGTGGGATACATGAAGAGGGGGAAGTTGTGAAAAGGATAGTTCTAAGCTCACCCCCCTCCCCTTAATTTTGAAAAAACAAAACAAAAACGGAACAAAGCACAAGCTTGTGATATTTGGATTTATCAATCTCTGAATCTGGGAGTAGCTAAGAAGCGAAAACAAATTGCAAAAAGAACTAGTGGAAACAATGTTTATGACAATTGCTAATACGTGCAGATTCATATTAAATTTAGGTCCTGGAAATCACAAGGAAACACACAAAGTACTGACCATTATTCCCCTTAAATTAAGGTTTTATGCAGGAATGCAGTCAGCTACAAAACATCTTCCCTCCTCCCCAAAGACCCCAAACACATCCATATGCAGTACTTTATGTTCAGGGATTTCTAAGGGTCTTTTTCTAATGGAAATCAATTCACTAAATATTTCCCAGTGCTTTTCGCACTTAAAGAAGTAGAGTAAGCTTACTCCTGCATGGAAGTAAAAATTATTCATGGAAATTTAAAACTGTTCTTTTATTTAAAAAATTATTTATTAAACTGGCTCAACTGACTCAACTCAGTGCTAGGTGGGGGGGGCCACCAAAAAAAAAAAAAAAAACTTGCTACACAATGCTAAAGTACTACCCCGAAAAGAATGCCCTTCCAAACCTTTTACCAGCACAATAATGAAATAAATCACAGAAGCAAACCCCCAGTTTCCGACTGGTGACGTGTTGCGCAAGAGTGCGAGCCCTAATTCAACATACAGACGGCTCCCATGCTGAACTGCCTCTAGATTTAATGAAGTGAATAGGAAGGAAGTCGGGGGAAAAAAAGTGTACAAATAAGAAATTAACACTTTCCTTCCCTATCCAAACGGTGAGACACAACTACAGGGAAGTTTGGTGAGGCACTTCTTTCCTTAAAGGCACACGGCACCCATTTGGCTCCGGATGTCACTAAAAAAACCCTTCTGGTGATAAAAATCCCCAGCCAAGTTAAAATAGTTAAGCATATTCCAGCCTGCGTTTTTTCCTGAATGAAGCTGGGAATTACTCCTTCCTCCACTGGATGGCAACCTTTTCTCCCCCCCCCCTTCTTTCGCTTTCTTTCTTTCGTTTCTTTCTTTCTTTCTTTTTTTTTTTAAAGAATACATTTTCACAACACAGGATGTACAAAAAATGAGATCCAGCCTGGCTCCTTCTTCAATTCGTTCCTAAGAAAGCAGCACCAGGTTCTGATAACAAAACGCAGGAGCCGGCGGTGCAGGGGAAAGCGGCTTTAGAGCAAACACTTTTGCAGCTTGCAAAAGCACATGGCAGACCCGACCGGGGAATCGGCCACACGTGGGTCTGGTCGTGCCCCTCTCTGTCATCCTGACACACGCGGTGTCTTTTAGGGAAAGACGGACGGTGCAGGGAGTCGGTATTATCCTTGTTTTTAACCCTCGATGTAACGGGGCGCTAGTATACCTGACTTCACGGTACTACACGGCACAACAGACTGGATCCATGGCTGTGAGTAGGTAAACAGGGACAGGCAAACAAAAGCCACACGTAACTCCGGGGCATTGTTTTCACTGTGGTTGCCTTTTCCACTCAGGATCTCCAAGCCCACCGCGCAGAGTGGCACAGCCCCAACGGTGGAACAGACCATCTTAAGAAAAATCAAAAGGAGCAATTCTGAAGACATCCAGACAATGCATGGGGAAATTCTCGGATAGGGAAGGGGGGAGATTCAGCATTCTAACACCTAACTGTGCTGTTTAAATGTCATGTTTCTGCCCCCTGACAGGGTCTCTTGCTCTCTCTGGGGGTCTTTCTCCCTTTGTAACTTGCATTAGATTCCAGAAGAGGACCCCAAATGCTGCTGGGGTGGGGGTAGGGCTACAGACTGAGTGAGGGCTAAGCATTAAAGCATGTGGGTTAAGACAATTACATGTCAATACTACTGCCTCCTGAAGCCCACTCTCACACTGCTGAACTTGATTCTAATATTAGGAGAGGCTAAACCTCCCTCAAGCCCTGCTGAGACCCCCAGATGCCAGTAAGACATGCAGCGATTCCCAACATAACCAGACTACCAGCAGTAGCAGTGACAAAAAAGTGGATTTTTAAAGAAACTTTATGATTTCAGGTATGGGAAATTTTCTTACTATAGTGATTTTTTTTCTTTCTTTTTTTTTTTAATGACAGCAACAATCAAATATGGAGTTCTTAAAATGCCACCTCGTTTTAGTCACTTGGTTTAATAAAGACTAGCACTTCTGCATACATGATTTCAGACTCGGGGCTTTGGACAATTTAAAAATTTTTATCAATACCATCCCCGAAAGCAACCTGTTAGAGAAATACGCATAAAACCCAGTTCCCAAGGTAGAATAAGCCAGACACCAAAGGACAAATACTGTATGATTTCACTTACATGAGAAAGAAGAACAGAGGTTGCCAGGCATGGAGTGGAGGGGAGAGTGGGGAGTTATTGTTCAGGAAGTGTAGAATTTCGGGTTGGGATAATGAACAAGTTATGCAGTGTATAGTAGTGATGGCTGCACAGACATCTGCTAAAACGTACACTTAGAACAGTTAAGATAGTTTTTTGCATTATGTGCTTTTTAACCACAATTGAAAAAAAAAACATCATGGGGCTGGGGTGGGGCGCGGGGGGGGGATCAAACTGTATATACTTAAAAAACAAACAGACCCAATGGCAGGTTCCTACGTGTTCCTACTACCTCAACACACAACACAGGATACCAGTGAAATCTTGCTAGCTTTCCTTCTGACCTCAGACCTTATAGCATTTCGACAGGTAGCACGTTCTGTCTTGCCCCTCGCCAGGGACGGGAAGCCTTTTCCAAAGATCCTTATCCATTCAAATGTTGTTAAAGGAAATACCCAGGATATAAGAAAATACCTGTAAACAGTGGTCCATCTATTCACAAACTTTACATTTTTTAACAAATGCCTAAGATATTCAAGGAAAGAAAGGAGTTGATCTAAAAGTTTTTTTTTTTTTTTTAGCAGCATAGGTTTTTTTTTTCTTTTTCATTGTGGTGTAATTAATTGATGACCTGTTAATTTAGTGGACTCTGGTTTCTTTACTCATTTGATAGGCACCTGGGTGGTGGCCACTGAAATGGGCAGTGCTGGCTTTTAAGGTAAGTGACTGCAGCTGCTGTTTACCAAATTCTCAGTACAGCGAGTTTTTCAGTTTCTTGTTTAACGACTTCAGATTACTTTTGCAAAAATGAACCAAGGTGTTCTCTTTCCCGCTAATGGCATCAGCAAGCTCCCTGAGGAAATGTAGGGGAAGTAGGGGGGAAAGGTAAGCTTCCACAATCCAGATGAGGCAAAGTAAACCCTATTTCAGGTATAAGCAATTTTGGGGTGGAAAGAGGGGGGAAAAAGTATAGGAAGTATTAAAATTATTTAAGCCACAAGATCAACTAAACCTATAGGGTACCTTTTGGGGAACATGAAGCCCCAGTACTCTGTTCAGAGCATGACTTTTAAATTTAGTAGAGGGTGGCCCCAGAAACATTCGGTCCTGTAGACCCTACCACATTACCAACATGATGCACCAACACCTTTGTTCTCACAAGCTAGGCAAGCAGGATGCTCCAGCTGAATTTGTGAGCCAGCAGGAGGCATAGGGAAATGATGGGAAATTAAAAGAAATACAATTCTGCCTTTTTTTTTTAATCTGGAGACCATTTATCAGTTACTATAACTCATAACCTACTTATCCCCCATGCGAGGCTTCTCAGGAAGGCCTAGGTCACTTCGTACTTCAGGTTCTCAGTATATTAAAAATAAAAACTGAAATGCCAAGAGAAGGTAACAGATTATGGTATAATTTCAATGCTTACAGAGACTAACATGTTTTTGAGACAGACAAGTAATGTGTACAGTGACTGAGTATAACTTCATTTGCAGGCCCTTGAGCCAAATAAATGGTTCTCTTCTAGGCTTGCCGGTGACAGGCCATCCACGAGCAACGGAGCCCTCTTCAGGGCTTCCACACTGCCACAAGACAAATTCTCTGAGCTATGGCCCCTCTGTGGGTGAAAAACATCAAATCCCAACAAGAGGGCGGTTCAGAGTAGGGCGCTTGTTCTGCTTGAGACAGAGGCAAAAAAAGACCAGCAAAAGCCAAATTAACAGAGGAGAACACATAAGTAACAGAACACAAGAAGAAATAAAAGCATTGCAGCCTGAGGCTGTCTGATGGAGGAAAAAGCCTCAGTTTCAATCCATCTGAAGATACATGGCATCGTGAATACCTCCACTGCTTTTACTACCACCACCACCAGCCCCTACCACCTACTGTTTCCACAGTTGCCAGGCACACAGTGCTTTACACACATTTGCTCATTTAATCCTTGCAACAACACTATGAGCCAGGTACTGTTATCTGCTCAGGTTATGGGTGAGAAACTGGAGGGTCTGAGAGATGGAGCATCTTCCTCCAGGTCAGACAAAAAGGTAAGCAAGCAGAGCCAGGATTTCAGCTCTGGAAGTTAGGCTGCATAAGCCACACACCCTGAACCATAGTATTTTCTACTTTACAGCACAAATGAAGACTCTGAACCGCCAGGAAAAGGCTGATTATGTGTGTAAACTTAGGTGAATAATACATCTAAAGCCTTAACACCATACATACATAACATCTTGACTCTCAGCAAAAAAGATCCACATGTGCACACACATGTGCAATCTTGCTTTGCATGGAAGTATGGGACCATTAAAAAGATGACCATTCAAGTTGAAACTGCCAAAAGCCAGTCTAATAATCAGGAAATTGTGATTGTTCCATGCCCCTTACAAATGAATGTTGAAAAACTAAAAACTCTTATGTCCATAATATGTGCACAAGAAAATGTGAAACATAGTAACATGAATATCTATTTAGTACATGAACTTTAACACACTAGAAACAAGCCTTAAGAGGTTTTGTTTTGTTTTAAAGCATTTGCCTTCCTCTTCTCATCAAATAACCTAGGATATAGAATAAGCTTTGTTCCCAGGCCTTGGCAAATTGCCAAGGATCAGCTTCCAACATTTTACCCTTTGCCCCCTCAATGTTGTGAAATATTTCAGATGAACCCTTGGATGCAGAGGGCTTGGTTTGTCTCTTCATCCTTTTCTTTAAGCACTTTTCCTCATTCACCTTGCTAAGTTCACCTTCAACGAAGTTCCTCTGGCTGAGTATCCAGATCCTCCTTTATGGTCACTCTACAACCTTACAGCTTTCTTAAATTCTCCACAGAGGGGTCTTTCAGCAAAGACCTGTTTCCTCAGCAGTCAATACTGGATGATCCTTGGAACTGGTGGCCTGAACTCACCCTTGCAACCTGGGTACACACTTCACAGCAGAGCCCTGTCTGCCCTGGAGGCACCACCAACCCACTCAGTTCACGCCAACTTCGGCTTCTGAAACATGAAACCAACCTTTCCTGGCAGAAAAGGCTCTTTTTCTGTCTCCTCATAATCACTATTCTCTTTCAAAGTTAACTTCAACACTTCGGCCTGAACACTAGCCAAATTGATTGGGGGAGATACACACACACACACACACACATACACACACACACACACAAAAGTCCTCAATTCAAAGTAAATGCTTCAATTCAATTTAAACTAAAATACACTGGATGACTTGAGTTTTTTTTTTTTTTTAATTCATCAGACTTTTTCCATGTTTTCTTTTTTTTAAAGAGTGCAAGAAGTGGGTGAAATGGGAGGGGTAGAGAGGTAGAGGGAGAGAGAGGGAATCCCAAGCAGGCTGTACACTCAGTGTGGAGCATGGCATCAGACTCCAGCTCATGACCTGAGCTGAAATCAAGAGTTGGATGCTTAACCAACTGAGCCATCCAGATGCTCCCCACCCCCCATATGGTTTACAGTGGAGTTTCCTGCAAGACTCTCTTGTCTTCACAGTTGGTGCCACATTTTCAAGCCTTCTAGTCCTGTCCAATTTCACTTTCTGTGCTGTTCTGGTTTTTGCTGCACTTTTGCCTCTGTTGGCCAATCCCTGCTCTTAACGATCTACTTTGGTTGGAACGTTGTGTGGGTGTATCACCGGGGTACAAGGAGGCACAATAATCCCATGCTTCACTGTCTATTCCTTGACTGAGTAACAGGTACTAAGTGACAAGTCACCAACACACTTTGAAAGAAGTGATGGGAGTGGTCTTGCAACATGATGTACATGGGTTACTTTCATAGTATGGGCTAAAGAACTAGCAGCAAAGTCTGTGCTTTATACAATGAAGTACAATAATACTATGATATACTGTGGTGCGTCCCCTCCCAAAGTCATACGGCAAGGTCCTAACCCCCAGTGTGTCTCAGAATGTGACTGTATTTGGAGACAGGGCCTAAATTTAAAGGGTAATTAAGGTAGAAAGAGGTCATGAGGGTGAGCCTGAATTCCACACAACTCGTATCCCTGTAAGAAGAGGAGACTGGAACAAAGAGGGAAGACCATGTGAAAACATAGGGAGAAGCAGATGGGATCTAGAAGATGAAGGAGGCCACAGAAGAAACCAACCCTATGGAGACCCTGATTTTGGACTCTGCAGATCTGTGAGAAAGTCAATTTCTATTCTTGAAGCCACCCAGTTTATTTTGTTCTTGGAGCCCTAGCAAACTAATTCATAAAGTAACAAATTTGTGATCGGGGACTGATGTTTAACTCTATCACAGTAATGGCAATTTGTGTATACTGGAATGATGCCAAGTGAGGACCCCCTGTATGAGCATAAACATCCCTTTGAGTAAGTGATGGCAGCGTTTGTCTTTCATGCTGCCCTATAATCTAAGGGAAACTGCCCTGCCCTTAGTGCTGGCTGCCTGGCTGCCATGTTCTGAATTGGGCAACCTCTCCCTGGCCTGGTCTCACCTGGTTGAACTGGGAACAGTGCCCTGTTCTCAGGGTGGCTTGTCTCCAGGCCTGTGCAGGGCCTGGCAAGAGGGTCTCAGCATCAAACACCAAATTAGTTCACTTCTTTTAGGAATTTGGACTGCAAGCATGAGAGAGTATGTCTGGTGGTATGGGAACTGAAGCTGAATGGAAGGAGCAAGAGCATCGCTGGTCCCAGGGAGGCTGCAACTCCATATATATAGACACATACTCCTAACTGGTTAGACTGATGCAGATACATGCACACATACATACACATATGCACATGTATGCATGCGTAGATACTACTAGAGTGTCAGCAGAGGAGAACCTGGCCCCAGTTAGATTTGAGAAGCCAACTTGGACATGTATAATAAATTCAGATTTAGATTTGCTCAAGTTAGGTCTATGTGGCACTTCTAAATATACATAAAGTCATTTCTCAAGTAGGACTATCCTACTTTATTTAATGCCAGGTCAAAAAAGCTAAAAATTCAAAACAGTATTTTGAACCCTAATTAACTATAAGCTCTAAGTGCTGTAACACAATTTGTCATGCAACAAACCTTAAAACAAGCCTGTAATTTTAAAGCACAAAGGATCAAGAACAATGGTAAATCTAACCAGGTTTTACTAACAAACATGCTCAGTACTACTCTGGCTTTGCATACCTCCCATGGCCTCCTGGTACACTAAGCCAGGACTAGAATTTTTCTGGGAATTAGTGGGTAAAATTAGTATGGGCAGTGCTAGGTAGCAGAAGAGGCAACACCAGGACACTGGATCACCTGAAACATGGTCAGTGATGTGCATAGTGTAGACATACAAAGATACTGGCTCTACCTAGCCAGGATATTCATATGCAGAGAAATCTCCCTTAAACGCATCCCAGGAAGAGCACCTAGAAAAAATTTAAGATGCATGTCTGTCAGACGGTAAAACTGAAGGAAGTGAGAAGGCTCCTTCAATCCACCTCCACTTAAGGCCCTGCCCACCGTGAGGACCCTCTGCTCTCTCCACCTAGCACGTATGCCAGCAATCAGTTGTGTTCCCAAAGGTCTGGATGCCAGTTACACTTGTTATTGGAACTACATAACTCACTTGGAGATTATGTAAAATGAAATACAATTGTGAAAAGAAACAGGACTCTTGGAACGCCTGGGTGTCTTAGCAGTTAAGTGTCTGCCTTCAGCTCAGGGCATAATACTAGGGTCCTGGGATTGAGTACCACATCGGGCTCTCTGCAGGGAGCCTGCTTCTCCCTCTGCCTGTGTCTCTGCCTCTCTCTCATGAATAAATAAATAAAATCTTAAAAAACAAACAAACAAGGCTCTTATTTTCTACCAACAGTGAATATAGTGAAAGACTCCATAAAGGGGAGAGGCTTAAAACACAAAACTGCTGAATTTGGCAAGGGCTAGACTCTTATAATATGGGGAAGGGTCTGCACTCTATCTGCTAATATCAGGATTCTCAGGTGATGGAGACGTCCATTAACTGGAGTGGGGGGGGGTTCCTTTCAGAGTGGATACTTGAAAAGTCTTCTAACTTTGTTACTCATATCTCAGGAAAGCTGAACTTAAAAAAAATTCTAAGAATGCCAAAACTGGAAATCCTAAGTGAAATATAATATGGTTACTTATGCAAAAAAGAGTAGTCAGCCGACCTGAAGAGGCAACTTCAGCCTTACATAAAAATGTGGCATATGGATACCCATTGTTTCCCATTAAAGGTATCCACTACTTTAAGTGACATTTTCTCAGCTTGATATTTTCATTGGCGGACCCACTACGGATTATGATTATTTTAGTTAAGAAGGCTTCTGCTGTTCTTTCTTTTCAGAAGGGGAGTCAAAAGGAAAGTCACACTACCTTGCTTGTTCTTTCTTGCCATCCAGCCTTTTCTCCCCTGCAGTAAGATCTAAATAACTGGATACTGAATTTTTCTAAGTAGTCATGAGCTACGTCCTACTGGCCAGATCTTAAATACTTCCTTTCCTCAGGTTACTGCCCTACTCAAGTTGCAAAATGATCCTCAGGTTGCCAATTCCAAGTTTCTCTGCCTGGACTCCACAGGTCTCCATAATCTGATTTTACCTAATCTGACTTGCCATACTTCCTGGCCTGTGAACATCCCACCCGGAACAAGAGCAGAAACCTAGTGCCTCGCCATAGCAGGCCATATTTATCCCCAACCATCGTGATTTCTCTCACCCTTCTCAACTGGAACGCCCTTCCCAATAACCTTGTACCTGTGCATGGTGTGCCATGCTTCAGTCATCAACTCATTCCCCGCTCAAGATCTTCCCCAGCTGTAACACATCACCCTGATCTTTTTCTTACCGAGACCATGCCTCATTTTTTTCCACTGCCCTACAGTCTCTAACGCAGCACTTGGGCAAGAAAAGTTAGGCAGTATAAATATAGTCGAATACAAATTGAACTTTTAGGCAGGGTCCCCTGGGAAAACTGCTCTTGGCGATACACCTGTTCACTGGCCACTAGTCGTGAATTCAAGTGTAGCTGTTCTACATATTTCTGTTGTTCATCTTCAAGGACAAAATCATAAACTCTAGCATTGAACTTGTTGTATCTCTGCTACATCTTCTCATTGCTCACTCAATCTCTGGAGTCACCTGAACTGATGAATTTACTCCTGACCACAGGTCAGGATACTGAGATTTTTCAAAAGTTGCACAGAGCTTCCAAATCCCCCTATTAGTCTTGTCTAAATCCTATTTTATTTACTTATCCTCTGCTGCTCCTTATTTAAAATCTCTTCTTCCTATATAATGCTACAGTCTTTTTCCCCATATTTTCTCACTACCTTTTTCTCCCCTTCATGCAGATTCCCCAGGTTTTTCTTTGCCCCTCCCCCACCTCTTTTCTTATGCTCCCAATAGTTAAACATGCAGTAAAATGTGGCCAACTGCTCTCAGCCCACGGCAGACATCACTAATACCTCCGATGCCCAGAACAGCAGCAGCTGAGATGTCTCTTAATGGCTCTTGGGGGACTGCTGAATAACTTCAAAACCACTCTCCTGGGGGGCAGGGGACAGAATATATGCCTCATGAAGGCATTGGCCTCCCTGCTTCTAGAGTGGGGAGTGGGGTCCCTGGCACACTTCCTTCTGCTGAGCAACCTGGACATAGACTCTCAACCCTCAGGGTATTGGGTGCCTTCTGAGCAGCCCTGCCACTGGCGAGAGGTACCTGCAAGTCATCTGGTCCCCTATTCTGGATGCGAAACCTTCTCTGGAGATCCAAATTGCCCCTAGCTTCACTGTGACGTCAACGCACATGGCTTCAAACATTCTCTCTCCAGCCTGGACTTGTTGTGGAGTTGCCAGTTGTGATTTCCAATATCCTGTTAAATGTCCCAGCTCAAAGTCATCGCTCTTTCCCCAGCAGAGCAAATATTTCTCTCTGGATCTCTCTGTCTCATCAAAGGGCAGCATCATTTCCCCCCAATTATCCAGGCTTAAAAAAAAAAACAAAAAAACAATCTTTAAAATCATGAGTTTCCTTCCTTACAGTCTGGCAGGCCTGCCAGTCACTGTGTGCTTTACCTCTGAAATAGTTCATTCCCCTCTGCTCATTCTCCTCTCTCACAGGCAGGGTCAGATATAATGGCCTCCCTATGGGTTTTTCTTGCCCTCTCTCCTGGGCTCTAATTCATCCTTTACAAAGCGAACGGTTATCTTCTTTCTGCTTAGAAGGAGGAACGCACATTTGTTCTCCCACTTCAGACTTGATGGTCTTTCGATGGAATAGAGTAAAGCCCAGGTTCTCAGGCCTGGCACCGCCTCCAGGGAGTGCCCTACCCTAATCTTTCCCCTCCACTCCTATCCCAATGAAAACCTGCATAAAAACACCGTGCTCCTAATACACAAGGTCACAGAGGGAGGAGCCACTCATTCCCATGCCTCGGTGGGGTGCAGAACCTCAAATTCTCTTCCTCATCCCCCTGTCCTACACAAATCATGCTCCTTTTTTAAGAAACAGGCTAAAATGTCACTTCCTTTACAAAATCCTACATGATTTCCTCCTTTTCTCGTACTTTTTACAATATATCACATGCACTTTTGTTCACTTTTGATTCAATTCTGCTTTGTAGGAGTTTTGTTCTTCTTTTAAAATAGGCCTGAATCTCCTATCAGCCTGAAATCTCTTTGGGAATTAAAAAAAAAAAAAAGGTCCCCTTAATCAAAATGTAAAGGCGTTTAGACTGATGCCTTACCCACCAGTGGGACCCAGAAATCTTGTTGCAATAAAATTAAATCTTCACTCTTTATTCTTCTGCTTTCTCAAAATGGCAGGGCTGATCAAGGAACCATATTGTAAGACTGCTTGAGAAGCTACACAACTATACAGTGAATTAAAATAAGCCAGATACATGGGGCAAAGATTTTGGTTTTGGTTTGCCCTGCTCCAAACCACCTCTATAAACTGCCTTTATTCTATTTTTAAAGTTTACTTAGTTATTTTAAGTCTTCTCTGCACCCAACGTGGGGCTCAAACTCATGACTCCGAGATTGAAAGTGGCGTGCTCTTCAGACCGGGCCAGCCAGGAGCCTTCAAACTGCCTTTATTTTAACTGGTGACGATACAGTCCTGTGTCTTGCTCTAGCTTTGGGAATAAAATGGCCTAAATAAGACATTCAGCCTTGTTGGCCAAAAAGATCCCGCTAACCTGGAAGGTACAACAAAGACCACCCCTCACCTGGCTAAAAGAACAGTGTGTGCAGCATTGTGAACAAGGTGAGGAGGAGGACAGAGAGTGACACTGTCCTCCCCACAAGCAAGGCAAATAAAAAGGGGAGAGAAGCTGACCTGAGTCCTCAAAAGCCTGCGGAGTCCCACTGTTCAGCAGATGGGGGTCCACCAAGAACCCCTTCTTGAAGAGTGGCAGGGCTAGACACCTTCACGAGGTGTATCTTGTATTCCTTCCATCTAAAGCGCTGTCTTGAATTTCTCTAGATGCTAGTCCTCCCAACGTCAAGAGACTCACCTGCTGTTCATCCACCCTGAGCTCCTGTAACCTTTTCAACAAACAGCTGGAATTCATAAGCCAGGAGGAGGTGGGCTCAGTGGGCAAAGGGGCCATAACATCCCCCCCCCCTGCCCAGTCCCTGCAGACTTGGCCTGATGTGCATTTAATAATAAACTGAACATTCGGCATTCATCCGACAAATCTACCAGCCGTGGACCACATGCTAAATCCAAAAACCATGCTCCTTGTCTGTGAGGCTTAGTGTCTCATCTGTAAAATGGGAGAAGTAGTATCTGTTCCAAGTCTGTAATGGGATTAAAACGTGATACATATTTATAGCTCCCAGCCTAGCACTGTCTGGAACAGAGAAGGCAGAAGTGGAGGGACTCCAAAGTCCTGAAAATTCTATGGGAAGGAGTTTGGATTAAGAATTCAGATCTGGCAACTAAAAAGAATGATATTTTCACATCAATTATATCTCAAAGTAAACAAAACCCATTAGTCCTGGGGAAGGGAGTGGGGAGATGGGAGCCCACTTTGTGGTAGTAAAAATGGGCCAACGACATGATGCAGTGAGGTAAAAGCAATTTTGAAAAGAGGGGGGAACAGCCTGTGAAATCTGAAGTGGTAACATAAAAGCCGTGTTTATGGAGAAGCCAAAAACCACTATTCCAGTGTGGGAAGGCATGCCCCCATGTACCCCTTAACGGCCTTCCAAAAAAAAAGGTCAGTCCTTTGGCACAGGGCGCCCTGTAAAGTAGGGTGTTCTTCAATCAAGTGGAAGGACATGCAAATATTACTAACAGCAGGCTGGGGCTTGATGGGTATCAAGGGCTGGGATTTATTGAAACGGCTACAAAAGAGCTCAGCCTTGTAACAGGTTAAAAATAATTCTGAACGTAATAGCACTGAAATAACCCCTGGCCGTGTTTTACTTGGCTACTTCTCCAACCTGGGTACGTGAAGGTCAGGGAGATCACAGGTGATTCTGTTTTCTTTTCCTCACTCTTCTGTAACTTTTTTTTTTAAGACGGGAAAAATGCCTCCCAAAAACACTATTTTCAGCTTTACATTAAAAAAAAGAAAAAAAAAAAAAAGCAAAGCTCCAAGGGTTTTCAGGTGCTGATTATAAAAATGCAGAAAGCTACAACTAAAACAACAATCATCAGAGTCATACATGTAACAAGGGGCACCTGGGTGGCTCAGCTGTTGAGTGTCTGCCCTTGGCTCAGGGCATGATCCTGGGGTCCTGGGATCGAGTCCCGCATCCGGCTCCCTGCAGGGAGCCTGCTTCTCCCTCTGCCTATGTCTCTGCCTCTCTCTCTCTCTCTGTCTCTTGTGAATAAATAAGAAATCTTTTTTTTTTTTTAAGATTCATGTAACAAGATAAAATGGTGGCAAGTAAAACCCCTAAACTGGATTTATTACTTCTATTGCAGAATGCATATTTATGTCCAGGATTCCCCTGCAATGTTGACACTGTGGTCTGCTGGACTCCACAGTATCTTCCTATGGCTTCCAGTAACACCCCATGACATTAGTGTACTGATTTCCTTTTAAGTTAAAATGAAGGCAAATGGATTTGGTCTTGATAATTTGGGCTGGATGGGAGGACTTGATATTCATGTCAATGAGCAAAATGGATCCATTTGGCACCTGTTATGCACACTGCTTGGTAGTGTGCAGGGGATTCAAAAAAAATGAAGGCATGGGTACTTTTTTTTTTTTTAAGATTTTATTTATTCATTCATGAGACACAGAGAAAGAGAGGCAGAGACACAGGCAGAGGGAATCCCACGCAGGGAGCCCGATGTAGGACTCAATCCCAGGACTCCAGGCTTCCCATGTATCATGTCCTGTCAGCACACGGACTCAGTTCCACTCTCTAAATGCTGCAAACAACTGGATTGTCGCAAACACTGTACCACGTACTGAGTCCACCAACATGCTATAGGACCCTGTGTCAAACCTGCATTTTCAAGAGAAAGCCTTCCTAAGAACAAGGAGGGAATCTCTTGCCCATGGCTTTCAGTCCCTGAGAGTTGAGTCTCAGAGCTGAAGCCAGACCAGGGTGAATCTATAGTTCTCTCCAAGATCACCAAAAGCAAAGTCAAAGAAGGACAGGGCAGGAAGGACGGGGCCAGGAAGGACAGGGCCACTCTTCCTCACCCTCCTCCCTCCCGGGGAGGTGAAGTGACTCATCCAAGATGTCACATAGCAAAATGAAGACAGATCTGGAACTAGACCCCTGATATCCTCCTGATGCCTCAGCCCCCACCCTCTTCTTTCCACTAAATTATCAGAGGCAATTTGGAAGACAGGAATAGATCCACTCGCAACCTTGAGAAAGGTGTGAAGCTATCATTTTAAATAATCTTTAGGAAATCTTTAGAAAATACACACACATGGTACAAGGGAAGGACATTTTACAAAACAGCATCCTGGGACACCTGTGTGGCTCAGCAGTTGAGCATCTGCCTTTGGCCTCAGGGTGTGATCCTGAGGTCCTGGGATCGAGTCCCACATCAGGTTCCCTGCATGGCGCCTGCTTCTCCCTTTGCCTATGTCTCTGCCTCTCTCTCTGTGTGTCTCTCATGAATAAATAAATAAAATCTTTTAAAAAATAACCCAGCATTGTGCATTAGGAATATGCTTTCTATAAAGGACTATGGGTACAGTGACCTTCAATATTGTATTTCACTAGGAGTGGCAGAGTAAGCTTTGCCTGGAGCACAGTTTCATGGCCCCATCTACAATTTTTCATGATTCTGACAATCTAACATTCTCTAATAGAAAATAAGAAAGAAGCTCTATAAAAAGCATATGGCCTAGTGCCTAAGATGACCTTCTCTACTGGGCACTTTCTTACTCAAAACTCAAAGTGAAAACCCAATTAATTTAGTGCGTTCTTTTTGTCTTTTAACTTGGAGTTAGATTGGATGTCTCAATCTGGTTTTTGCCCGAAAAGAAAGAAAAGGTTTGAGCTGGAAGGCGGTTGTGAAATCTGTGGTAACTTCCAAGGAATAGCAAGGCTGAAGCATTGAAGCAGTGGTTGTACTTTTGTGTGCATATTTAAGTGATCTTCATCACTGTGCCCTGAAATTAGAACAGCACCTTCAAATTCTTGAGAAGCTCAAGAGCACTTATGTTAGAACTGCATGCCTTTAGAATTCCTTTAAGTAAGAAATCTTTCCATGAAGACACAGATCATTGGAATCTAATGGGAAAGAATGCTGACAATGTCTACCTTGACCCACATTAGCCAAAAAACACAGGATTTGCAGACTCTGCCCAAAGGACACAGACTGCAATCTCTGGCTGGTGTGCTCACTTCATCACAAGTATTTACGGAGTGCTTACTATGCGTGAGGTGCTCCGATGCTGGCATATGGCAATGCACCAGATGGGCTAGGGCTCTGGCTTTCTTGGAGTTTAATACTAGTGGAAGGAGGCAACAAGCTGACCTTTGCATGATAGCAAGGGCCATGAAGAAAATTGATACAGGTCATGTGACAGATACTGGCCAGGCCTCACTGTTTCAGCTAGTGTGGTCAGGAGGGATCTCTCTGGAAAGGGACCACCAGGGCAAGGAGACAGTCACGTGATGATCTAGGAAGGAGGCTTCCTAGAAGTGCAGAGGCTCTGAACTTCTGCAGAAGCCCCATGTGTGAGAGCCACCTAGACAGCAAGCAGAGAAGTTGAGGTTCAAGGGCTGGTGGAGATCAGATGGCCCCACCTCATAGACCACGTTGAAGGGTCTGGGTTTAATCAAACTTGCAATCAGAGAGGGTTTTATGTGGCGGATGGGGGTGGAGGTGTGTTGGGAAGTACAAGTGGAAATAGTGGGTAGGGGGTGACAGGAGTTGGTATTTGGCTTGGAAAGTACCCTCTGACTTCTCTGGGTAACCACCTGAACTGTTGTGAACAAAGAGGAATGCCAGGAATCTGCAAACATCACATGCTCCAGCATCTAAAGGCAGAGGGTGTGCTGTGCTCTATTTTGCTTCCACTGGGGGTCAAGCAGGCTCAGTAGAAACCTCAGGAGCACAGGTGCGGCTGTCAGAGAGGCAAGGGCCTCCCAGCGACAGCTAGGAGTTGAACTCTATGGCCTTCCCCCTGTGCAGGGCATAGAAAAGAAGCCGCCCTTCCCTCCCATGGTAGTCTGGAACCTGGGGGACGGAAAATCCTAAGTAACGTCCCCAGAGGCAGGACACTAAAACTCTAGCATCAAGTAGGATCCACATTGCTTAAACTCTGCTCATTTCTTGAACAGTTAAAGCCCTACAAGTTAGAGCCTCTCACAGTCTATTTTAATCTCTATTAATTCCCATCTGTGTACACTTGGAGACCTGCTCTTGACAAGCTCTTTAAGGTGGCTAAGTGTGCACTATTATCTCTAATAGCATCTCTCAAATCTGGCTCTTAATTGCACTAATAAGGTGGGCACCGTTCCGACGGAAAAGAACAGAAACTTGACAATTAACACTGCTTTCCCCAGTCCGAGCACAGCGTGGCTCAACCTAGTGGGCATTCGATAAAATGGGTGTGGAACGGAATCTGTTTTTTTTTTTTTTTTTAAGCCTCCATGTATGGGCCCACTAATGGGAAAGCCGAAGATGATCATTATTAAAACCAGAGTACAAAGTAAAAGTCAAAGCAGCTTCCTGTGATTTAGGAGGTTGTGGAAGGGACCCTGCAAATCAAAGATAAGGCAACTAACTCGACCCAGGAGGCCCAGAATCACATCCTTCACTGGCAGCTGGGCCAGGACCCCACAGGCGTGGTTCCTGATAGCTGGGTCCCTATGCTCTTCCTACAGGGAAGGATTAAGTAGAAAACCGTCGTACAGAGAGAGCTGATAGCTGAGTGTGTGTAGGCTGGTGGGATTGAGGCGAATAAGCCTATAGACCCCTCACACGGCATATTGAGCAAGGGAACATCTCCTCCCTAATTCCCATTCATGAGTGGGGGATGGGTGCCTCATTATCCACCCGGGGGCCTCTTTCCCTTCTCCTGTCACCCCAAACTCTGTATTCAAGACACACAATGGAAATTTTTTTTTCCTCTTTTACTATTACTTACCAGGTTTATTCTGAGATAATACTTTTTTTGTAAGAGTCAATATGTGTTTGGAATTCTTCTTATATGAACCAGGTTAAATATTACACACTGAAACCTCAGAGAAGTCTATGAAGTATATGCTGTTATTCCCCCCATTTTGTAGCAAAATGGTTACATGAGGCACCAAGGGTCACAAGCTAATTATAATTAGACAGAGTTGGGATTTGAACCTGGATTCATCGGACTGCAAAGCTTACGTTTTTTCATTTTTTAAGATTTTATTTATTTATTCATGAGAGATACAGAGAGGCAGAGACACAGGCAGAGGGAGAAGCAGGCACCCCGTGCAGAGCCCAATTTGGGACTTGATCCCAGAACCCTGGGATCACAGCCCGAGCTGAAGGCAGATGCTCAACCACTGAGCCACCCAGGCATCCCAAGGCTTACATTTTTGGCCATTATCCTGAGCTACTCAGGTACACAGCCACCAAAGTTACAGTTCTGACACCCACCTGGACGTGGACACAGTGATGGTAAAGTCACCCTGCCCTGCCTCTAACTTCCTGACAGGTACCCACCCCACTTCTACCCCATGAATGATGTCATTTCAAAACGTATATCAGTATCAAAACATCACATGGTACGCCTTTAATATATATACTTTTTACTTGTCAAAGATAAACAAAAATTCTTTTAGAAAGATGTTCTTCATGCAGCTTTATTGATCAAAGAAAAAAAAGTATGGGACAGGAACCAAATCTTGATTCAAAAAAGCAGACATATTTCTAAAATCATCTATTTCTCTGCAGGAGTTGGCTCCACATAAAGATAAGGCAAACTTACTTGGGCTTGTAAATATTGGTAAGCCCCATCCAATTTCCCATGGTTGCTTTCCATGCCTGAGTTACATTTCAGTGCTGAATCCCTATTTCAAAGGATAGGACTCGAAACCAGAAATTCCATGCGTCACAGTTTTAAAAATTGAGCAAAACAAGTCTCTCCTGCTTCTCAACCTTGAATATTTATTTTAGTTGGCCCTCGGAGGGTTCTTTCTTCTACTGGACTTAGCCTGCTGGATTTTGACAAAAAGCAACATATTAAGGTCCAATCGCTGTGAAAACAATCTATCCAGTGGATTTAAAGATAAAATAAAAATTGCTGAAAAGTTACCAAAATTCATTTACTGTCAATTATTTCCCCAAACAGTTCAACCTCTTGCCACTAATAGGTTCAGTACCTCCTTCCTGAAGTGCTGAAGAACTAGGAATTTGGCAAAACCCAAATCTATTTTCTAGGTCCTTAGCTCTCCCTTGTGTATAAAAACGGAAATGCAGCTTACTAGAAATTTTGCCCCCGTAGATCTAATGACCCAATTTTAAAAGCTTAAAAATGCTATTTGATAAAAGGGGGAAAAAAATCAATTTTTATGTCTTATAGCAAAAAGCAAAGAAAGATTACTTAAAGTGACAAAACAAAAGCAGCAAAATATTAAAGGCATTCTGTATGTTACACTTTTGCTAAAGAATCCTGAAAAACAAAAACAGACAAGAAAATCTTGTCAGTATAAGATATTATAGGAGAAAAGGACATTTCACAGCATCACAGATGCTCTTAGCTGTGATTACAGTTAGAAATTTCCAGCCCCTGTCTCTGATTTCAGGCTGGATTGTATTTAATCCAGCCCCAACGCAGGATTTCTAGGGAGAAAAATCCTCTTCGGATGGGTGACAAGACATTTTGCTATTTCTCATTGTGTTTTCAACAGAATTTCAAATGTTTTGTTTGAAATACCAATTTCTTTAAACTTTCTTGGTTCCCAGCTCTTTGTGACTACCTCTTCATGAATTTCTCTGTCTCTTTCCCATGTAGGTTTTGGCACAGGCTGCTTGGGATGGAAAGCCAAGGAGGGGATCTTATTCTGTATTTGCATCCTGGGGTTATGTAGCTTTTTAAGACACCCAGGTAAATTCCCTTGAGAAGTGTTGCATTTTACTTACTGATTACTCCTACTCCTGTATGGTTTAAGACTCTCTTACTGTTTCCTCCACTTTGAGCTGTTAGAAGGAGATAACCCCCAAATCTTTTTAGGGGTCAGGAGACAGGACCAGGAAGTCACCACTCAGACACAGTCTTCATGGGGAGCTTGGGCTCTTACTTGACAGACTAGTTGAGGAAAATGAGAGTATTCCCTATGCTTCCCTTCCTTGAGGTCCGTCTTGAAATCCTAAACCTTCTAAAACCAGTTGCATCCATCCCTAGATTTAAAGATGTGAGGAAGCAGCGCTTATCACCATCACTTACATAACTTGGTTGGGGGCCCAACTGTCCAGGGCACTGCAAACACAGAAGTAAGTTCCTTCATCACCAGGAGCTTATACAGAATACTAAAAAGAGCATCCTCGTCCTCATGTATGAGGACTGCACGGAGAGACACCCAGCAAATAAGAAGGACCTTTCCGAATTACAGTTTCGAGACATCACATCCACGATGAAACAAAAGTGTCGTCTTCAAAGTTCATTCTTCTATCTGGCTAGCAATTAAATATTACACGGAACACATAATTTAGTTTGCATTCCAATTATCTTCCAGTGCTGTAGGGTACAAATCACTCACTCGGCAATTAAATAAATTCTGAGGTGTCACTAAATGTTTTAAGGAAAGGAAGGGATTCTGAAGTTGGCAGAAGGACTGATGCAAGAGGAAGAATAGAAAAACAACCAAGTACTCCAGCACTCACCCTGAGCCCAGCTTTTAGCTTTGCAATCACCCCAATCTTACAGAGCCCCTGCCCCGATAAAGACTGCAATATTAGAGACATCGCAGTGCACACATGGCTGGAGTTCAACCGGAAAACCTGTCCCACTGGGCTCATCAGACATCTGCCAATTTAGACCGATGGAACGCCTGCTCTCACATATAAAGACACGAACATATTTTTTTCAAGAAATTAACAACATGAGCCAATTATTGTGTATGTGCAAACACATGCGTGAGCATGCACACCCATAGTACGTGGTGTAGCACTGTTATCACCTTGGGTTCACCATGGGAAAAGCTACAACATGCTAAGGGATATCATATTTTTAAAACCACATTTACATTTCTCTTTTAAACTTTCTAGAGGTGCTATTCCCTGTTCAGGGGAGCCACCCACTGCCTTCAGAAGGATTGGGATAAAGTTGGTATGCAAAGGAAAGAAACCAAAGGCCACCAGTGCCTCCCCAACGGCGGATTTATGAGCCCACCATCAGAGAGCAGTCTCAATCAGGATTTGGTGAGGGAGAGGGGTTTCCTCACTTCCAAAGGCTCTTTGTAATCTAGAGCTATGTCTGAGGCACAGGACTCCTCAGAGCCGCTAGATGCCACCGTGCTGCACCCTATGGCGGGGCCACAAGTGTACGGGAAGTTGCTATCTGTATGTGACAGGAAGGCAGGGCAGAGAGCCTTCTTTCTCAGCGGGAGTAAAGGGGTAGAGAGGTAAGAGGTCAGGCCTGAGGATATTGCCACCTGTTGTATAATCAAGAATTTGTCTGGTCTTTGTCCTGGGTTGCTGGCATGGAGCTTCTAAAGCCCTCGGAATTTCCTGAGTGGTAAGCGGTGTCTTTGTTATGCTAATGAGGTGACCAAGGAGGGCCCCTAGAGGGCTTCAGGATGGGGGCAGTCACCAGAAGGACCAACCACTTGAGTAGGTGGTTGGGCTGTTGAGCCAGGCGGGCCTGGGAGGAGCTGGGGACTGGGGAAGGAGTCCGATCATCCAGCTGATTATTTTTTTATTTTATTTTATTTTATTTTATTTTATTTTATTTTATTTTATTTTATTTTATTTATTTTATTTTATTTTATTTTATTTTATTTTATTTTATTTTATTTTATTTTACTTTTTACTTTACTTTCTTTTCTTTTTCCAGCCAGTGATTTTAATCATTTGTGCCTACATAGTAATGAGCCCTGGATAAAAACTCTGGATGCTGAAGCTCAGTGGAGGGAGCTTCCTGGTTGGTGCACATACTGCAGTGTCAGGAGGGTGATGCACCCTGATTCAAACAGGAGGGGGATCTCTGTCTGCTTCTTAGACCTCGTGCTATGCACCTCTTCATTTGCTGGTCCTCCTGACTTGTGTCTTCAGTAATAAAACTGTAACCACAAGTAGTGCTTTTCTGAGTTCTATTTATCATCATAGCCAATTAACTGAAACCGAGGGAGTCATGAGAACCCCTGAATTTATAGCCAGTCAGTCAGAAGAGCCGGTGGCCAGGGGACTCCCAGAGTGTGGCTGGGGGGTGAAATAAGCACCGTCTTGCTGGCGCCTGAGCCCCTTTAACTTATGCGGTCTGTGCCAACTCTGGGTAGTTAGTGCCAGAAGTGAACCTGGTTGGGGTTGAAATGAATACTCGCCTGTGAGGGCCCCTAGGTGGTGTGTTAGGGGGTAGGTGCAAGGAGCAAGAGGAATGAGATCCTAAAAATGCCCAGAAGTAGATTTTCTGTGAGGCTAATAAAGTGCAAACTTCAAGACTCTCACCTGACATGCTCCTCTTAAGGCTCTGGGAGGGTCCTTGATGATGTGTTCACATAGCCAGACACAATATGCAAAAAGTAAGACATTTTTGTCTCACTTGTTTTAAAAAGCTCCCTCACCCACCCAGCCACAGAGTCTGGGAACTTCAGTCTTGACAACCCCCTGGTGGTGACTCTGCCATTGTCGAGAAATGGGGCTAGGCTCTCTTGCCTGTTCTAGCACGGTGTGAAGGAAGCAGCCAAGACTTTTTGCAGATTCTCAAGCAGAGCACAGAAAGAGCTGGGTGTGCTGTGGCAGCACCAGAAGGGCTGGGGGTCCTCACAAGACCTCAGAGTGCAGGAGAGCTGCCAACCTGGAGATGGAGCCGGGACCCCAGACTGCAGTAGCAAGGATCATGGAAATCTCCCAGGGAATGAGATGGGACCAGATCAGATGCACGTCGAGACCTCCAGGGACAGGCCAGGCCAGTAGCCCTGCACCGAACCTAGCAGAGACCCACAGGACAGCGGGAAACCAGGGCACCAGCCCCCAGGGCCATGACAGAACACCAGCTTCTACCATTTTCCAGATGCCAGTTGGGAAGGAAGATGGAACTGCAGCCCCCAGGAGAGGAAGAGAAACAGCCCATGAGATACACGAGTGCTGACCTGACAACCCCCAAAAGATAAAGATAACCCCCATTAACTTGAGACTGGCTAACACCAAAGAAATCTAAGTTTCCCTCAATGGAAAACAGGGATTTCAGAAGAACTTTTAAAAAACTTTTTTTTTTAATTGAGCTATGTTTGAAATTGTGATCCTTCTCATTTAAAACAACATTATGAATACAGAAAAATTTTAAGATCTTCCAACTAAACAGATTGTCTAAAGGTCACTGTGGGAATTTTTAGCATAATAGGATTATAAAATAAAACCTGTTTGTGATAAAACCATAATAAAATTTTCAAGGAAAGTGGCCATTTCACTTAAATTTAACCTAAGTGTTCTGAGGCAGAGACTGCTAGCTAGTCACCAGAATCTTATTTTCCTGGGCTGATGGCCAGACCACATTTCCTGGTCTCCCTTACAGCCAAGTGTGGCCACACGACTGAGTTCCAGCCAATGGGACATGAGCGGAAATGACAGGGGACCGTGCAGGCCTGGCCCATCCAAACCCCACACCCACCACTCTGTGCTGCCTCCCCCACTTCCAGCCTCACCAGGATGCAGATGAAGAAGTTGGCAGAGGCTCTGTCAGCCTGGACTCTTGAGAGTCTGGACATGGAGAGTAGCTGCCCCCACGAACCATCCACCTTGGCTTTTTTTTTTTTTTCCACCTTGGGCTTTTATGGGAGGAGTAAGTCTACTCATTTTTTCGTAGAGGCCCATGAGTTGGGTATGTTTCAGTCCAGCCGTGGCAGCCGTGAATGTTCCCCTAGGCTATCCTCTTGCACATCAATCTGGTGCTAATTCAATGTGGCAATCAATGGGCACTTACATGGAATTCCTAAGTTCTAACAAGATCCACATTACTTGCTACTAGGAAACTACCAGGAATGCCAGGAAACTGGATTTTGAGCTGTGACCAAAGAGTGAGCACGGCCATGTGAGAGCACAGAGAAAAGTTCAATTACTATTTATTTGTGAAGGTGCCATGGATGTGGCGGTGATGGAGCTGGGCCTGGGAGGATGAGAGAAGTTCAGGAGGAGGAGGAAGAGGAGGGTGGGGAAGTTCATTCCAGGCTGAACATGAGTCCTCATGTTTGATCCAGTGGGACGTGATGCTAACGACAGAAAAAACAGGGCTCTGTTCACCCCAGGAAGCAGAATCCAGGCCAGTGAGGAACAGCAGATGAGGAAAGAGGATTCGGTTCAAAGCGGAGAGGAAGGAACTGTCGGGGCTGACCCCAGATTGGAGGCCCTATGCAGACAAAAAAGGCAGAGCGTTTCCCTGAGGGGTGACCAGCCTCTTGGCACTGGGGCTGCGGAGGATGCGGTTTCAAGCAGGGGATGGGTAGCTGCTCCATTCAGCTGCCTTCCAGCTCTGGGATGCTCTGTAACTCCCAAGCCTCTGCCAAGCAGGCTTTGTGCATCATTGCCAGGAGAGAGAAGAATTATTTTAGCCCTGTTTCCGCATTTCTTTCACGACCATCTTTGCCATATTCCCTTTCAAGGCTGTGTTGGCTGGGTCCACTCGGCACATTCAATCATAAGCCAGTAGAGAACATCTTTTCCCATCCAGGCTCGCGAAAACCCCTTGAATATAATGTTATTACCAAGAAAAAGCTTAGTAGGCTGATATTGAACAGGATTGCTGCTGGTGAACAAAAAAACAAATGACAGGAAGTATCTATTTTGAACGCCTTGGCCATGGGGCCTGCTGCATTGATGGCGGGTCCCGGTTGACAACAAGTTATTGGCTCCTACCAAATATGGACAGACGATTTTCCAAAGAATGGATCACAAAAAGACATGTTACAACAGAGCTGCACCGAGAACAGTTTTGTCCTTCCTGGGTGGCTTCGTATCTCGCGATACACCACAGCGTGAACATGAATTTCACGGTGTCATTTTGAAAAACAAACTAGTTTTCCATTTTTATTTATTTATTTTATTTATTTATTTATTAAGATTTTATGTATTTATTCATGAGAGACCAGAGAGAGGCAGAGATGTAGACAGAGAGAGAAGCAGGTTTCCTGCAGGGAGCCCAAAGTGGGACTCGATTCCAGGA
Source organism: Nyctereutes procyonoides (assembly GCF_905146905.1). Lineage (NCBI taxonomy): Eukaryota > Metazoa > Chordata > Mammalia > Carnivora > Canidae > Nyctereutes > Nyctereutes procyonoides. Next base: position 57,305,146 of record NW_026575146.1, on the reverse strand, counting down.
CCCCAGGATCACGACCTGAGCTGAAGGCAGATGCTCAACCACTATGCCACCCAGGTACCTAGTTTTCCAGTTTTAGATGTGTATGCTAGAGGTGAAAGGAAGTCTGGTGGATCATGAGAAAGAGAGATGCTATCCTAACATTATGGTAAATGAGGCAATTTTCACGTTCCTCTTAAAAGTTATCACTGTATTTCACAAACATTCGTCAGGTCCCTACTATGTGCTAGGCACTGCGCTATTCATTAGTGACCTATGCTGAAAGAAAAAGGGAACACATGAGATATTCCAACTTGGAAACTTTCTAAGATCATGTTATTTTTCTTAAGGGCATTTCCCAACAATTATTTTTTAAAATGGTGGGTTCAGCTACTTTCTTGCCTGATAAACAAGGTTATTTTGCCTGTAGTATCTGGAGAGTCTACCTATAAAGATTGACTTTGCACGTTTTGGCCTGGATCGTTGTATCCTCTCCTGTAATAGGACTCCAGGTACTTAATTTATTGCTTAAATAAAAGAGAAAGGGAAAGGGAATTTTCTTGAGCTCAGAAATGATTATTAGACAAACACAAAACCCGTCACATTATAGAATGAGTCGTAATTATGCAGCAACATCCTTACAACAGGGAAACAAAAGAAATCCATAAAACCATGCTCTGGGACCATGGGAATATTTGGATACAATGGTAGGATGGTCACACGGAAGTCAGATTTCACATGCCATCGTTTGGCCATAAACATGAGCAAAGCTCTCTTTGTCTCTTTCTTTTTCCAGCCTTTTCAAAATTCAGGTCATGTCTCTCTCATCATATAGCATCCTGAGTAAATCACATTTCAAGTGGAGCCAAGACCTGTCCGCCTTTGATAACCAATCTCAAAAATACTTCCCAGTGCTTTTCTACCTACCCACCCTCTTATGTCCTAGGTCCTAGAAGCCGTGGTTCACAAAGCTCGGGGGCCGCATCCCCTTTCGATAAAGCGAACAACTCACAACCACAGCTTCTGTTTTATTTGGTTTTCACCCCGAACGAGCTGTTTCCGGCGCACATCCTCTGGTCCTGCTCTACCCAGGGTCCCAGAGTGCCGTCAACCACCGGTACTAGGTCTGCGCCCTGTCAGGCCAAGTGGGGCGAAACCTCCAAAGGGAAGCTTCTCGGCGGCGTTCACACCTGTCACTCCTTGGGGGCACTGGGATACTTCTCTGCTCCCTGGGCGACATTCTGAGATTTCATCCCTAGGGCAAAATGATAAATCACCATCTTCCAAAAAGGGTGGCGGAGCCCCCAAACTACAGAATAACATTTCCAAGCATCAGCGACCCCAGCCTGGGCCTGTGACAGACAGATCCAAAGAGCCAAAATTGAGCACACAAATGCTTCAGCTCTCACAAGTTCTTATTTCTAGCCAGCTGTGTGACCTGGCGTAGTCACTGAACCTCTCTGGGCCACAACTACTCTGTCTGTAAAACCAGGAGAATACAAAGATACCTTCCAGCTCTAATTTCCTTGGGCCACAACTCCTTCAAACCAAGAGTACAAAGACACCTTCCAGCTCTAATTTCTTTGGGTCTAGGAAATAACAATGCAGCTAGAAAAAACCTCTGTCTCCAAACTATCTCTGCTAGCCTTGAAAAAGTAAAACTCTGATTAAAGACCACAAAATTGAAGGGGGAACAATCAGAAAGATCTCTAAGGCCCCCTTCCACATTTTGATTCTAACTCTGACAGGGATGCAAGACCAGGCAACTGGTCATAAGACGTGAGCAGTCTCATTGCTTCCAACGGCCAACGCTGCCCTCGCAAGACAGTCTTCGTCATAACTCAAGGCCCTGCCTTGGAACAGAAGGAGTCCACTGCAACAGTGAGATGACCTTCCCTGGGTTCAAGAGCCCCTTCTGCTTTCACTCGCAGCTTGCTCCTGGGCCCCAGATTGCTCAAGCCGGCAGGTGCATCCACCTGGCCAGGACAGGTAAGAAAGCCACTACCTACCCTCAGCCACTGCTTCTCCGTGAGGGCGTCGCTGTAGTCCACGTCCCGGCGCTGGCGAGACCCCCTGCCAAATATTTTCTCCTCCTCTTCTTCACACGTGAGCCGCTCCACTTCGGCGTCATCCTTAATAATCCAGGAGGGCAGCTCATCTTCCTCCATCAAGCGGGGCTTCCGCTTCGGGTTCCGGGCGTCTTCCCGCCGCCGGTCCATGTCCATACGCTGGAGGCATTAACAAAAGTTTTTCACCAGTGGGAAAAGGGGATTCTGCACAGCATCGATTTCACAGCACACAAAACTTGCACGAGTCACCTCCTTATGGTTTCAGGGTCCCTTTCTGCTTTTCCAATAAAGTCTCTCTATCCTGGCTGACTCGTTCTGGCTCATTCCTCAAGCAGGCGGTCCCCGCAGAGATTCTGTAAGGTAAAAATCTCTTCTCTCCCTTCTCCCACCCCATACCCCATCTTTGAAATGCATGCATTTAAAATACACTCTTTAAAGAGTCCTGTGCTTGGTTTGTGTGCACGCAATGCTCCCCCTTAAGTAGTGGTGAGAAACGTCCAATTGGGGATGTATTTCAAAAAATATGAGCCCTGGAGATAGAATTCACTGCTGCCCTGGCATAAAAGTACTCTTCGAGCATGTAAAAGAGAAACTTCATTAAGAAAACTTCCTTTTACTCAATAGGGCTCATGCTTTTAATTAGACAACCAGGAAAAAATGTCAGCGGCCCAAGTTGTCACTGTAGAGCGGCCACCCTCAGACTTGGACATGCAGGCCCATTAATGGCTTGATTAGTCATTCGGCCATGGGTGTATTGAATTTTCGGTGCACCGTGGGCTCTGTGAAAGGAATGTCCTTCAACTCTCCAGCTTTTTTTTTTTTTTTAAAGTTTGGCCCCTACAAAAATGGTATAGCACCTGAAAAGAAGCTCAGATGCAATCTCATTGCAACTCATCAGGTTATAAGGGACGTGTCTCCCTTTCATTCATTTTCATAGACTTCAAAATGCTGACGTCCCCACCTCTTGCTTTATTTTTTTAAAAGTCCAGTGCACTTGTAAGTAAATTAAGTGCCACACACTTGGCTCTAACTCGTTATCAAACAATCTGATAGCCTAAAAAAGCAAATCAAACCTGCACTGAATCGCTGCATATGTTAGTTACACATATGTTATATATACATATATCGCTTGCTACAACCGAATAGACCATTAACCATTAAATGATTTACCTTTCCCCTTTCTTCGTTCGGTTCTACCGTAATGAAACAGGGATTCAACATAACCTTTTCTTAAGAACTAAAACCGGCAACAAAATATAAATGAACTTTCTCTTCAAATCCAAACTTGACCTCTAAGATCAACATAGATATTCGAGTTCAAAGTCCCTTAAACTAGGCTTCAACATTTTTGGAAATCATTATATTCCCAAGATGGGCCAGGCCTGCAGCTTGGGGGAGCCCCATTGGTAGATAAATGTGGCCATCCTGTTCTGTCATGTGCTATAGTTAGCTGGAGAGGCTGTTCTTAATCCTGACTCCTAATGCTCTGGTATCAGAAATGGGATCCACCAAACTTGCACTGGTAGCACACAGAATGCCTTGCTGACAATGCAATCTGCAGAGGGGCTTCTCAGAGTGACCTCCTAACAGTACTGTAGATTGCTAATAAGAAAGAAAAAAAAAACATTTTTTTGGTTAACGTATTCCACTGAGATGACAAGATACTGCCACTTTAGTTTTTGGTTTGACCACTGCCATTACTTATATCAAGAACTGCTAAAATGACTTAAGCCATGTATTTGTCTACAGTTGGGAACAGAAATCTTTTCTGACATAAAAATAAAAAATCGGTATCAAAAATAAAAAGCAAATTGACATAAAAAATCTGATATAACAAAACAAATTGCACTTGCTTTTTTTTTTTTCTTTTCGAAAAGGTTGATGTACTTCTTAATAAGCTTAAAGTTCTGATGGTTGCATCTCTTCCCAGAGATTTCTACTTGCAGAAGACCAGCACAAAATCCGAAGTTGATATTCAAGTAAGACTAATTTACAATTCAGGTACGACGTGAATATATTTGGCTTAAGACCTGATAATAAACGTTGTGCTAACAAGGACAGTTATTTTTAAAAAGTACTTCTTGCCTTTGTAGGGAACATAGCAGTTTAAAGTTTCATGCTTGTACGGTATCAGAATGTTTCACATTCATACCCTGATGTGTCAAAGATCTTTTTAGGTAAAATTCATAGGGGATCAGAGTGAACGATAACGGTTTCTGAAGTCCCATGTTTAGAAGAAAATTAGAAAAATATTCAAAAGAAAGGTCTTATTTTAAAGAGATTGCTTGCTTGATGTGTGTTATTTAACTACAGTATCTAAGATAAATCATAAACTTATATTAAATTTTACATAGAGAACTTTTTTTTTAATAATAAGGGATAAAAAGGTTAAATATATGAAATCCAATCTAGCTTGCTTGTGTCTCACTGAACCTTTTCATCAGAGTAGTTGGCAAGGATTCAAATTTGATTTCCTGACCCCTGGTGGAGGTGCTAATGCACAGTGAATTGGCCAAAGGCAGCAGGCTGCTTAGATTTAAAACAACAACAACAACAACAAAACAACCAAACCCCAAATTTGTATAATCCAAAAATGGGAAGTGAACCATTAGGAAACAAGCAGAACATGCCCGAAATCAAGATGCCTATAAAAAAGTGCTCCCTAGCCAGCTTCACTTGTTCTAAGCCTGCTCTTTGCATGATAAAATAGTCCCAAATTAAAAGAAAGCTGAGCCTCAGCCAGACATTCAAATTTTTTTTTCCCCTGAGGCTTTCAATTTCTACAAATCCCCAGCCCAAAAGTCAGAAAAAGAGAAGTACTCTTTTTTTCCCCTCACTTTGGGGCTGCTGATGGAAATCTCCATCTCGGGGCCTAATCTAATTTGTATAATGACAGGCAGCTTATCCGTTCTTGGGGACTCAAGAGTATCTGAGGCTGTGGCCATGCTGCCAATCAGTGAGCAGCCAGCGAAGCTGCAGACCCATTGCCCCTGTGTCAGGAATCTACAGTAATCTACATTGTAATAAGAAATCCACAGTGTAATAAGTTCCTCAAGGAGAGAAAACATATCTGCTTCCTATGTGTATCTCTAATGTCCCTCAGTAGAGATCAATCTATAAAGGTGGTGACCAACAGAAATTAAGAGTTAAGAAATTTAGGTTCCAGGAACACCCTGCATTGGCCATGCTGTTACATGACCCTGTTGCATCATTTCTATCCAAAATGGACCACCCTGAGGAGGGTTCACTTAGGAAGGGCGGGAGTGCACATCTCAGGTTAGGAATTATTCCCACGTCTACCTAAGCCCTGAGAAAGAATTAAGTGTCTTTTATACTGGAATTGTTATGTGTGGACACAACCACTGTTCCCTAGACAAAAATCACAAAGTCACAAAAATAACGTAAGCCACCACACAGCTGGAGTTCCCTTCTCAGACTGTCTGCACTAAAAAGCCAGAGGATGCAAAAATCCTGTGGGTCGTATCTGGCCCAGAGTCCTATTTAGTTTGGCCTGCAGTATTAGATCATAATAAAAAATTGAATTTTAGCTGCAAACATTTTGAAATGCAGAAACTGCACATGAAAAACCGAGATTCCCAGCTTCTCTTGGAAATTTAGAATTCCTGGCTACATGGGGCTTAGGGCTCCATCCCCCTCAGGCAATGTGGCTCCAGTTCATCACAGCCACCCACCCATCCACTCCTCCACTTGCTTCACTCCTGCAAACTGCTTGTCTGATGCCTGAGGGCATCAAACAGGGGGCGGGTGTCTGATTTGGGGGTGTGAGGCATTCAAGCCACAGAGCAGTTACAGTCCACATTTAGTCACTCATCCCGCAATCACATGAAATGTCAGCAAAATCAAAATAACTGATGGCACCGGAGGGAGCCTCGCAACTTTCTATGTCCTGCCTCACGCTGACATCTTTGCAAGGCCTAAAATTTTACAAGTACTGCCATCCATCCAATCAGTATTTGTTAAGCAAGTACTATGTGCCAAGAACTGTTCTGAGCATCGGGGATGCAGAGATAAATAGTTATGCATATGCCTTAAGGATGCAGCAAAATTTCACTCCTGAGGGCCTCCCTCGCTCACCAAGGGGCTTGCTCCTGCACAGCCGGACCTTGTGACAGTCCACACACATAAATCAAATGCGGATTTCAGCAGATTACACATGACCACATAGCACACGACATCAAGGTTGAAACCACGGGTATTAAATCCTCAAAGGTCAAGGTTCTTTTCTATCTGTCCGGACCAGGGAAATCCAACCACTGTCAATCTTTCAGTGAAGGCGACACCTTGATGTGCATCTGGAAAGTTCCTGTTCCCTTCGGTAAGCTCTCCTCAACATGAAGGAGAGGCTCGACCCTGTTGTCTGGTTGGTATCCACTCACCCCACAGACAGCATAATATGTGTTTTGATCCAGTAAGCAGACTGGGAGGGAATGGTAGTAAACTAACCTACGGGAGGAGCAGGGCAGGTTTCCTGAGTGACGCTGGCCTGGAATCCCAGATGAGCTGGGCAGGGATGGGGGTGGTGAGGGGTGGGGGGAGAGGGAGGATCTGGGGCGAAGCTGTGGACCACATGGCCTGCCCAGAGGGCACAGCTGCTACTGAGCCCCAGCCAGTGGCTTCCATATAGGGACACGGGCCTGGTATTGCCCATTCTCATTTTCCAAGAGAAGCCGGAAATCAGGAATCTTTTTACGTTGGCAACAAATCTGAAATTTCAAAAAAACACTGCGTGGGCCAAACCAAATATGTCTGCAGACTAAATCCAGCCAGTTTGCAGCCTCTGGACCAACGGAAAGACACAGGCTTTGCAAGCAAAATCCCGCCAGGGCACGCAGGCTCCAGACATCTCATGTTAACAGAAAAAGGTGCGTGAGCTTCTATGATATTACCATAAAGAGATCAAATTCTTCTTCTCGCCGGGCAATCATCTGGTTCAGAGTCTCGTCATCTGGCACTTCATCTTCTTCCTGGGGTTAAGAACAGAATGACTTAACAGGCTTCAAGGTGGGGGGGGGCGGTGCGGGGGCCTCGGGCAAGTGGGGCGAGGTACAAAGGGGTAAAGTGCATCTGTCCTGCAGATCACAGGGATCCCTTTCTCAAGCCAGAAAGAAAAGAGAAAGGTCACTATCATTATTTTGCAAGCTATTCCGACAGTCTTGCCAGAGAAAAATCTGTTTAGAAAAGAAACATGGTACATACACTCTGAACAATCCTGTTTTTTTGGGGTGTGGATCTTGATTCCATGACTTTTAAAACAAAGATACTTAATGTCTTCCCGCCTCAATGACCTCATCTGTAAGATGGGTGTGACATTCACTTTGAAGAGAAGTCCTAAGAGTTAAGTAAGGAAATGAACAGGAGGAAGTGCCTAATGTAAATCCTTCTATCAGTTTAAATCCACATGTAAGTGCTTATTTTCAAAGCCTTACAAAAACCACACATATGTGGAAGCTTGTGATGAGGCATGCCACAAGACCTTAAAAATCATATAGATAGGTCAAATGTAGAGCTTTTAAGATAGGTTTAATCAGTGTCTTTCAGTAGGAATTATTATTCTAATGGTTAAAGCTGCAGATGGGACACCTCTGACTGTATCCCTAACAAACCTCCCACCAACTATGCTTAATTTTAAAAAAAAAAATCTCTGCAAATTCCTCAGAAACCAAGTTCTCAAGTTCTCTAGACATGTGATGACTTCCATCCTTGAAGAAAAACATGACTTTAAAAGTTGGGCAGAGGCTACAGAACTTACCTTCCAAAATTATTTTTATCATATGCTGGCTAAGCGTGTTGAAAATCAAATGGAGAATTTCAGGGTATTAGCAAAACCCAGAACTTCAAACATCCAATTTCCCAGATTATACATTCAAAACGAGGCACCTTGTTCTAGAAACAGTAGGAGTGTGTGAGCAGCTTAAATGAGATAACTCTGGCGCTTCCCAAGATAATGTCTTTCGGACTGTGTTAGAAATGAATGCATTTCCAAAAAGCAAAAATCTAATGATTCAAGCTAATAATTACTTGTAAAAATCTTTCTATTCTAGTTCATCTCTAGACTGATTACAGTCGATTTGTCTTGATACTGTATTTCATCTGACAAAGACTAGCTGACAGTGGGCTGATACTTCCCCATACAAAGAATCTGGTTAACAGATCCTTTGGTGAAAAGGTGGCTGCTTTGCCCACTCTATCTATACCCAGAACCGCATGGGATCCACTCATTGCCTACACAACGGGGGCCTTGGACCTCCCTGTGCTGAGGATGAAAAGATTCTCTTGTAAACTGGCAAGAAGCCTGCCTGCAGTGGCCTGACCTTCCAGAGACTGGAGTGGCTGGGAGGTGGGCAGAGTCTCTTCCTGGGTTCTCTGTGCCTCACTACTTCATGGCCTGTCAGCCCTGCAGACAGGGGCCTCAATATTTGTGCCAGAGCCCTTGACTGCAGTCTATCAATGTCCCCAAACATCTTCACATCCTGACACAGGACGCCCAGAAAACGGTACCATGTCTGACATATTGATAGTCTGGAAGGCGCGAGAAGCCCCAGCAAGGCTGCTGGCAGTGAGAAGCAAGTGGACCTGGACTCTGCTCCAGTCCAGCCCTGCTGGCCCCCAGGGTGGGGAGACACTGGCATCTCCCCACAATCTAGGAAGGCTGGAAAGCTCCAGGCTACCACACACCCCATTGAACCCAGGCCAGCTTCTGTTTCCACAAGGCCTACGTAAAACAAATAAAGCAAAAACACAGCCGAGACCTTGGGCTGGGTGTCAGCTCTGCCCACACCTGCGTCGTGATGATATGTATCAGGCACTCCCCTCTTTTATTTTTTAAATTTCTGGGTGTATACACAGTAACAAAAAAAATCACCCAAAAACCTGCTTCTAAATTTGTACCAAATACTCAGTTTCAAGAATCAAGCCTGTATCAACTATTCAATTTTAAGAATCGGAGTGGTGAACTATTCTTGATCAAAATTTTTATTTATTTATTTTTATTATTTTTAAAGACTTTATTTATTTGAGACAGAGACAGAGAGAGCACAGGAGCAGGGGGGAGGGGCAGAGGGAGAAGCAGACTCTTCGCTGAGCAGGGAGCCCAACTCAGTCTCGGTCCCAGGATTCTGGGGTCACAACCTAAGCTGAAGACAGAGGCTTAACTGACTGAGTCACCCAGGCTCTCAAGATAAATATTTTTTAAATGTGTGTCAATATATGGATGTCTGTGTACATCTATTTTTCATTATTTTAATGAAATCTAATATATAACTAACCAAATATATAAGACCGACAAGTTAGGAAGATGCACGATAAAAAAGTACTCTTCAGTTTGCAGAAGGATTCCTTTCAGGATTCATTTAAATATCAAGATCTACTTTACATTTAGACTCGTTTTGGGCGAAAAAAAGTATGTGAGGCTTTTAAAAGAATTTGGCTTATAATTTATAGAAGATCTCAAAACATATATCCCACTGAAGGCAAAGTCAAGCTATCTCTAATGCCTTAAACAGTTCACTCTTTAGTTTACAAATACAGGGACATCGAACCAAATGTGTCCATTCTAAGACAATTTTATGATAGGAGTTGGTACTGATATTTTGCACCGTTTTCTGGACTACATTAGAATGATGTCTCTGATCTCTTTCAAATCCACTTGGGTTGAAAATTTACTGCAGAATTATCAAAACTGGCAATCAAAAAAAAAAAAAAAATACAAGGCACCTGGGTGGCTCAGCGGTTGAGCATCTGCCTTCCCCTCAGGGTGTGATCCTGGGTCCAGGGATCGAGTCCCATATCCGACTCCTTGCAGGGAGACTGCTTCTTCCTCTGCCTATCTCTCTGCCTCTCTCTGTGCCTCTCATGAATAAATAAATAAAATCTTAAAAAGAAATACAGTGACAACCTAAAGACCATCCCCACCCCTCCTTGAGAAACATAAGCAGTGGGTTCTTTGGACAATCTTCCCAAGAAAGGAGAGATTCTGCACCCCTCACCTCCCCCCCCCCCCGCCCCCAGTCATTTTCTCAGCCTCTGGTCAGTTTTTACAGAAAAATTTGAACTGGAGGTGAGAGTCATGCTTTCCGAGTACAAGTAAGTAAGCTAAGATGGCTGTGACGGCTTGTCCTGCAAGCACACTGAAGCGCTTAATCAAAAGGCAAAAGACAACAGAGGGCCCTGGGGGATGGCAGAGAGAAGAGGCAAAGAGGGGCCCTTCCTCCTGGCTCCTTCCAGATTTTGGCCCCCCACCCCCAACCCACCAGGAGGCCCGTCTGCAGTTCTGTGCCTTCCCTACAGAAGGCGGTATTTACAATCCAATCAGGTGCCCGAGGGGGGCACCTCTGACATCTGCACTGGCTGCGCCCTGCGCTCCCTCTAGCAAATGCTTTTAAGACACTGGCTTGGATAACTTTCAGAGGCTTTCTGCATTTGGGATGGAAGATAGCAGCTAATTTATTCATTTTAATTAAAGTCAGCCCGGGAAATTCTTCAAAGAACAAAGGGGTCATTCTTAATCCTTCGGAGACAAAAGGTCACCGTTGGATTTCATGAACTTGGCTTTCTGGAATACCTCGTTCTCCTCCTCGTGCTCCAGTATGGCCTGCAGGAATGCCCTCCGCTCGTGGCTCGAAGACTTCTGATCAAACATGCCCGCCTGGATCACTTTCTGATCCACGTTCAGCTTGTACTTTGCGGCTGCGAGAATCTTTTCCTCCACGCTGTTCACCGTGCACAGCCTCAGCACCCGGACCTCGTTCTGCTGGCCGATGCGGTGAGCTCGGTCTTGTGCTTGCAGGTCCTGTGAGGGAGGACAACACGCTGTGAGGGCCAGTGCACACTGGCGGAGAAAACAAGTCGCCGGCCCCAGAGGGAAGTGAGGAGGGTTATTTAACCCACCAGTGCTCATCAAAGACTTTGCTTTCATTTTTAACATGGGCAAGTCAGTTCAGCCCTAACTGACGGAAGCTGGGCTCAGGTTGGCTCGTTTGGCCACCAGAAGGAGGCCTTAGCTAAAAAAGCAAAACAAACAAACAAAAACCCCAATACATTCGATGTCAGAATTAGGACTTTAACCTTAAATTGCAAGAGACCACAGACACTGGTATAGTGTTAAAGAGGGATTTTTAAGTATCTATGAACTAATACATACAAATGTTATGCATACACACTGTAAGTACAGGGATTGCTCTGGTGGCAGATCTCCTGGGATCTAATTCCACCAAAGACGCAACCGTTAGTTTGGGGAATGAAAAGGATTGCTAGCTAGTGGAATACTAAATTTGTCACATTTTGGGGGACCGAAATCTGGCACTGTGTATCAAAAGAGTGAAGACTGGGTATGGCCCCTAACTCCCGAAAATTTACGTATGGAAATAATCATGGATGTGCACAAAGATTTATAGATAAGGGTGTATTTACAATTTTTTTAAGAAGCAGAATTCAATCAACATTCAACAATAACACATTGGTTAAAAAAAATTAGTCTTTGTATGTATGTGCCCTATGCTATATGTACACTACTGTACAATCAATTATAGATTTAATGACATGGAGCTCTGATAAGTAAAAACTACAAGTTACACAGAAGTATGTACATCGAGATCTTATATGCTCATATTTACCTATACCAAGAAAAGGCAGGAAGGCCATGCCAACGTTATCGACATTCCCAAGTAACAAGAGTACAGTCACTATTGAATTTTCCTCATTTTACTTTCAAGTGGTTTACCATTTTTTTTTTGCTTTATACATATTTTACTCTTATAAGAAGAAAACAGTTTTGATGAAATCTTTTAATAAAAAAAACCTTTGTAAACCTATAAGGCCGAGTTATCTGTTCTTGATGCTACACACTAAAAACCTCTTGGTCTATCATTTTCAGTCACTCTGGTCCAGGTGATGGTCTCTGCGCCAATGCTAAGCAGTGGTTTCCATGTGTCTCCCATTAGACCTGTTTACATTTTTAGGGCAAAAGTCTGTTCCCTGTTTCCTGCACCCCTAGCAGCTGGTTTTGCACAGAGTTGATGCTCTATAGCTGTAAGCCCATCCTCTTGACTAGACGAGTTTCCTGGTCATACACGTGGCATAAGATGACAACAGGCCAAAGTCTGCCTAGGAGACCTATCTTTGCTGCAGGGACCTTTATGATAAGATGACTAATGAGGCAAAAATTGTTCCTCAGAAAGATGTCTGAATAACATTAAATAACAGACAGCTGAATCATGAACGTAGCAGGCACCTCTCCAAATTAGAGGGTTTTCCAAAGAGGAGAAAGTGAGGTGGATAAGTAGAATCCAAAGTTGGGGGGCAGAACCCTAAACTTCATTCACAAGATCTTGGTTCAATCATCTCTCTCAACACATGCTCACCAGCATGGTGAAGCAGCGGCCAAGATGGCAAGTCGTGTGCTGTCAACCTCTGGATTCTCTTCTAAAACAGGGGTCAGGGCAGCCCCGGTGGCGCAGCGGTTTAGCACCACCTGCAGCCCGGGGCGTGATCCTGGAGACCTGGGATTGAGTCCCACGTCAGGCTCCCTGCATGGAGCCTGCTTCTGCCTCTGTCTCTCTCTCTCTCTCTCTGTGTGTGTCTCTATGAATAAATAAATAAATAAATAATCTTAAAAAAAAAGGTGTATCATTTCCCTATTAAAAAAAATAAAATAAAACAGGGGTCAGCGAACTGTTTCTGTAATGGGCTCAAGAGCAAGTATCTGGTAATAGTCAAATATTCCAGGTTGTCTGGGCCAAGAGCAAACAGCACACAACTCTTCTCACCAAAAGGATGATCACCATCATCATCTATTTTTCTCCATTTTACATTTTTCTACTTAAAAATGGGAAAAACACCAAAAAATGGGAAAAACACCATTCTTAGCTGGCAGGTCTTAGAAAAGCAGGTGGCAGGCCAGATTCTGCCCACAGGTGTCAGTTTGCTGACCTCTGCCCTGGAAGAGGCTGATAAATCACAAAAATACTAAGATCTGGTGGCAGCACAATATGATAGGCAAGGAGGCAGAGGGCACGGGTCATCTACAAACACAGTCACGAGTCTGAAGCCTCGGGAGCTGGCTGCAATTAGGTGTTCTGTTTTGTTCTGTTTTGTGGTGGCAACAGTGGTTTCTGCCTGTGTAAAACCATCTATTTGGAAAATAGCAAAAATGAGCGTTTCTAGGCTGAAGAAGTCTATGGAATATAAGCCTGTGAGCCTCTACGCCAAAATGGGGAGGGAGGGCATAGGGTGACAAAGAAATACGTGCTGTCACTACTGGATGAATTCTTCGATACTTCTGAGATCTTGGTGGTCTGACACTCTGTCACACTAATTAGGTGTGATTATATCTGAAGACAAGAATGTAGCCTGAGGAGAGGGCCTCCCAAGGCCTCTGTGGTTGGCCCTTCTGTCTAAACAACACAACTCCAGCTCCACGGGCTAATGAGAAGAGTACCAACCCACGTTTCCAATCCACAGTTTGGACATGAGAGCCTCAGTAATCCCGAGGGATTTTATTGCTGATTCCACATGTATACGTTCTATCTCTACATCTAGTGAGGGCCTCCAATTACCGACTTTTAAGTCTCTATCTTCAACCTGTCGACTTCTATCAAACAGAACCACTATTTGGTCAATGTGCCTTAATTTTGATTCAACATGACAAAGAATTATTACAGACTCTTTGTTTTTTTTTTTTCAACGGATGCTGAAGCTAACACAGTAAAAAGAGCTCCACACCTTTTGTTTTGGGGACCATGCAGCATTTATGCAGGGGTACACGGTGGACAGAGCCCAAAGCCAGGATTCACGCCCAGACAGACACAGACAACTTAATAGTGACTGGTTTCCTGATGTGGAAATTATTTCAAGGACTAGGTATGAAGTTAGGTTCGCAAACTGCCTTGTAGTATCTAGAAGGGGCGTTGCTCAGGGAAAGCTAGTTTTCTTAACCTTTTACAGGAAAACTCAATACTCGCTCTATCACCCTAAGATCACTGACTTTTGAAAAGGAAAAAAAATTCTGCACAAACTAATGGCCATGTTTAAGTGACAGGCATGAAGTATCTGGTCAGCCCTGCTGCCCAAATCAGGTGGCAGTGAAATCTACCTATGGCAGATAAAAATATTTGGACAAATACATGCCCCAGTGCCAGGAATCTATGGTAAATTAGGCCAGGGGAAATCTGAGGTCCTGTGTGTTTTGTTGCCTAAATTTTAGTTCAAATACAGTGAAAGATGAACGAGTTGTTCAATGCTTGTGCAATTTACTTAGTTCTGGAGTTCTACCTTTAGTTAATGGTTGTAAGTTTCTGTGTGTGTGTGTGTGTGTGTGTGTGTGTGTGTGTGTGTGAGAGAGAGAGAGAGAGAGAGAGAGAGAGAGAGAGACAGAGGGGGGCGGGGCATGGATGTCCCAGTATCCCTTCCCTGGTAAATCAGCATCTCCAGAGACAGTGAATGCCTCTGGCACTTGGAATTTGCACTGTGCCAAAGCATGTGGTCAGCAGAGATGCCACAGATGTGCTAACCTCCGAAGATAAAATCTAGAGACATTTCCATTCGCCTATAGACAAGCTATTTTTCAGGCAGCAGAGGTAAGCTGATCTAAATCACACTGAGCACCCCAGGAGGAGACGAATCTCATACTCCTCCCCTAGATGCCCGGCCGAGCACGGTGCCTGTGGCCTGGCAGCCACTAGTGAAATATGGAATGAATGCTGAATTCACAACAGTCAAAGGGAAAACTGCTGGTCTTTCACATGAATAAGAATTGCACCTGTGAGGGGCACCTGGGTGGCTCAGTGGTTGAGCATCTGCCTTAGGCTCAGGGAGTGATCCCGGGGTCCTGGGATCGAGTTCCACATTGGGCTCCCTGTGAGGATGAGCCTGCTTCTCCCTCTGCCTGTGTCTCTGCCTCTCTCTGTGTCTCTGATGAATAAATAAATAAAATCTTAAAAAAAAAAAAAAGAATTGCACCTGTGCCCGGGAACTCAACGTGGGATTTAAACATATATAAAACATATGAAAATATTTCCCAAAGGGATCCCTGGGTGGCTCAGCAGTAAGCGTCCGCCTTCAGCTCCACACGTGATCCTGGAGTCCCCAGATCGAGTCCCGCGTCAGGCTCCCTGCATGGAGCCTGCTTCTCCCTCTGCCTGTGTCTCTGCCATTCTCTGTGCATATCTCTCATGAATAAATAAATAAAATCTTTTGGAAAAAAGAAAATATTTCCCAAAGACTTGGAGCTGATATACTGTGCTGGTGGCTCCCAAACCCTTTCCAAGGGCCAGATGTTTCCAGAGAAACTTTCTTTAATGTACTGGCCCAGATAGAATGAGTGGCGAGCACTGCAGGAGTCCAGCTCCACTGCAAAACCCGAGGCGTGGAACCACTGGTTGGTTCCTGACATTAGCGCTCCTTGGCTATGAGAGAAACGCTGCCAGAATCTCTGGGGAGCTTTTGAAAAGGTCTAGAGAAGTCTGGGAAGCACCTACAAAACTGGGTGGCAGGGAATGGGAAGCAGGTGTGCATGGTGTTAAAAAGCCCTCTCATAACTGTGCAGCTCGGGCTTCGTGTCCTGCCCCCAGTGTGTGCTCTGAGCCTTGTCCTCTGTCTCCACCACGGCCCACCGAGGGAGTACCACTCGGCGTGCCTGCAGTTGAGGAAACTGAGGCACAGTGAGCTGCCCGGGGTTAGACTGACATACGATTCATAGTCACACGGGAGACCTGCCATTTTCCTTTTCTGCTATTTTGAATTCACATGTGTTCTAAAATGAATCTGATCCCGATGAACATCATTCCACCCCATTTCGTAGGAGCAGGTGCACGATCTCCCCAAGTGATGTAGGCAACCCCAGGTGTGCCACGAGGGGCCCCTTCTCCTGGGCTTTCTCAATCACCAAAGTGTTCCTAGAAAAATGATAACTGTAAAGTTACCTGTCTCCAAGAACTTACTAGTAGATGCTCCGTGGAATATTCTCTGATGGCAGTGTTAATCAAAACACACAGACTAAAAGACAAACGATGCTATGCTAATTGTTCGACCTGCGGGAACTTCTTACTTACAGCTTCTGGGGACTACTCACTGTCGGTGACTGGAAGGAGGCAGCTCGTGATGTTAACAACCTCACAGGGTTGTGAAAACGCAATGAAGCAACACACATCAAGAGGATGGCGCAGAGTCAGGGTGCAATAAATGTTTAGTTTGTTGTTTTTTATTCTGGAGCTTTTTTGTTTTTAAAGGTTTTCTTTATTCAGGAGAGACGCAGAGAGAGAGGCAGAGACACAGGCAGACTGAGAAGCAGGCTCCCCGCGGGGGCGAGTCCCAGGACCCAGGACCCCGGGATCACACCCTGAGCTGAAGGCAGACGCTCAACCACTGAGCCACCCAGGTGTACCCTATTCTGGAGCATTTGTGATTTATCCTATAACCAAACCTCCTTTGCTTTGGGGTCGACCCTGGGAGATGGGGTTAAAGCAAAGCCGAGACTGAGTTCCTGTGCCCCAGGGTGGAGCCTTGCCAAGGCGCAGGGAAAGCGTGAGCAAGACGTCTCACCAGCTGCGCTGCGAGGGAGGTGAGGAACGGGCCATGAGAGCGTGCAGGGCCGCCTAGAGAAACGGCCCGCTCTTTGGGAAATCTGCTTTTTCCCACAAATGTGAATGAGGACACTGATAAGTCATCCCTCCAGGTCCAGCAGGGACGCTTGGCCACCCACGCCAGAGACAGACAGACCTGGTGAGGATTCCAGTCGCTGTCAAAGATGACCACGGTATCAGCTGCCTGGAGGTTCAAGCCCAGGCCGCCCGCTCGGGTGCTCAGCAGGAAGATGAAATACTGGGACCCGGGCTCGTTGAATTTCTTCAGCAAAGCAGCACGGTCCTCAGACTTGGTGGTGCCTATGGGTAAAGGAAAGTAAAATCCAGTTAAGTGCTGTCTGAAAATGGCACAGAGCTAGAGAGAACGGCGGCCTCCTGGAGAAACAGACTCCTACGTGGCATGGGTGAGGTGATTCTCTGAGGGTTTTGTACTTTTTCTTTTGAAAGAAACTCTGAACGTTTCTTTCAGAACGTAAAAAAAAAAAAAAAGAGAGAGAGAGAGAGAAAGAGACTTTTCTCAAATCAAGAAGGAACGCTGCCTACTACCCATTGTTTCAAAATACTGGGTTTAAACCCTTAGGACTGGGCGCCTTTGCACCTTTACAAATTCCAGAACATTCTCACGTTACCCTAAAACTTAATGAAAACATTTTCTGGATTTATTTCTGTGCTTTAAAACACCAAATAACTTTTTAAAACCCACCTACACACACCTACACATGTCTACAAAGATTATGGTCGTGGTTTAAAGCAATTTTGCCGACGGGCATTAGAGCGAGCACTCGTTTTTATGCCAAGAGGGTGGAAACAGAAGGGAAATCGGTTTCCACCTTGTTTTACCGTTTGGATTGCTCCTGAGCATGATCTGGCTGGGAAAAACATAAAATGTGAAAGGAATTATTCTTAAGCTGGTTAGCAAGACTTGAAGCCACGATAGCCCCCCACACATATGTGTGTGTGTATACATGTGTGCAAAGTCTTTAGTCTGTTCCTCACGTTGGCATTCTGCTCTGTTGAGTTAAAAAGGGTGGTGACCTAAAACCCAACAAAGCAGCATGTGACCCACTTGCCGATGGCTGGCCTCATGGTGCCTGGACAAACTCCACAATGGGGAATAAGCAGACAGCGCCAAACCCCAGAGCAGAGTGCTCACGTTTAGGGCAGGAAGTCCCCCCAACCTGCCTCCCAAATCAGCTACTCCATCACACACTATGCGTCTGTAATGTATTTACCTGGGAAGCATTGCCACAGAGTTCTGAAAAAGGCTTTAGGCTTTTGGGAAACACATATGCATGTCACACGATAGCCCCTAAACGCCTGCTATACAAATATTATTTCTACATGGTGTTCTTTTTTTAAGGATGAAAATACACCAGCAGCTTATTTCAGAGGATTAAAACATTTAAGTGACGAGTTTACCAAATCATGTTACCATGAGGGTAACATGGGTAATAATACCCAAACATGAGGGGTATTATTAATTCTTCATATTACTAAAAATAGTCAGTACCCTCCTGAGGAAGGAGGGAAAAATCTCCAATTCGCCCCATATATCCAACGGAGATTAGGACCAAGGGGTTTTGTGGGGTTCTCCTCATTAAATGAAGCAATGTTCTTTAAGGGATCATTTTGCTTTCTAAATTAGATTTCAAGTTTAGCCAGCGGGCCAAATCCTGCAATGAGAAATGGTAAAGAGTTTAGACTTGGGGGAGGCGCACTAAATGTGCTCTGCTGAATAAGGTTTCAAATATGTGAGGCTCTTTTTTTTTTCTTTTCTTTTTCAGAGTTGGCTTTCCGAGACCAAGGTGACCTATTTGTTCATGATACTAATGAAAGACGAGTTCTATGCTATCATGAAACCTGTTCACTATATCGTCTTTCCAGTTGCGATAATTACTTACATGGAATCACTGTTCACATATATACCCTCTGCCTTGAACCAAATGGAAAGCCACAAAAACAAACAAACAAACAAAAAAAGTTTCTAAAATAAGGGAAAGAAGGAGTTTCCAGAGGCAATGATGTCTGTTTTCTGACAGTAGGGTACAGTATCTATATACTCTGGGGATGTAAACTCAGTTTTAAATCCACTGAAAATGAATCGGCTAATGACCACATGCATTAAGGTATAAATTAAACTAGTTAGTGGATATGACTCCTTAGGATAAAATACCCCGAAGTACAAAATAAAGCCCTGGAAAACAAAAGAAACACCCAAATTATCAGGTCAATAAGCCCTACACCAGATACCTCAAGTAAATAGACTGAGCATATATCTGGTGTGAATTCGAACTGTATAACTAGCTGGGAACTTGATGAATTTTCAAAGTCAGAAAAATCCATGATTCAATTACCTTTCATGCAAAGCTATGTCGTTTCTAGTTAACAAGGTTCAGAATTTGCTGGATTACCATTCCCATTAGCCACAGGTTCCCCAAGTCAAGATCTTTGCTGATCATCAGCAATCCTTGGCAATGTGCTCAGGGAGCTTCAAACCACCGTGTCAGGGTTTATCCACAAGGCAAGTAAATGCTCTTTGCAGGTGGCACAGGATTTCACACCCTCAGTATAAGCATCAGCCCCATGTTCTGTTAGACTTTGAAGTAGAACATAACCAAGAACACAATTAATAGCAAGCCCAATTGTGTTGCAAGTTGCAGAATGTGCCAGAAGGAACACACTGCCAGGCTTTCATGATTACTAATTTTAACTTAGTTTCAGCTGCTTTGGGAAAATTTTGTCTTCTGGGATGCAACTTCACCACTTGCTCTCACTCAAAAATCATTTCCAGAGAAAACAAAGACTCTAACGGGACAGTAGCCAAATCTGTTCATGCAACCATAATCTTTGCAGAAAAAAAAAATCTGTTTAGCTGTCATTGAGTGATTTTTTTCCCCCACTGAAGTCAAAAATCTGAGACATCAAATTCGGCAATGAAAATCTGAAGTCATTTTAACTAACGGGTGAAGAGGCAGGTGGTTGGAGGGTGGATTACTTGCAAGTGAGTACATTGATTGCCCATCGATCCTCTCCAGCCCCAAAACAAATGCCTGCTGTTTCTCAAGGGTAGAAGCCTGTACAGTTTTCTCTACTCCATCTGTAACATTTTATTACGAAGCTTGTTTACTTATTGTCTCCTCCAACCTAATGGTTAAGGGCTCTCTGATGGCAGGAACACTGAGTGGTTCCATTCATCTCGTATCTCGTTCCAATTCATCGCTTTAAATTTTTTGAGTAAGTTCAAAATCATTCTTAAAATGCTGTCGCCAGGAAAGCAGCCTGCGTTTTCAGAGATGGGATGTATCTCCCTGGCTCTGCTAAAACTGATTCTGAACGAAGCTGGAATCAGAGAGATCTAAGTTAGGAACCGGTTTCACAGGTTACCTCATTTCTCTAAACCTTTGTTTTTCCATCTGTCAAATGGGGATCCTATTTGTACCATGGTAAAAGGGGAATCAAAGTAGCTTGTTTGCAGAGAATATTAGATTAATAAGGTGCATGAAGCGCCTCGCCTGGTATCCCACTGGCAGTTAGGCATTCCAGAACCGCTACCTTTTATGACGATTATTATTAATAACAAACGGACAATAAAGGTCAGCAACCAACAACAGCTTGAAAGATGCTCTCTCGAGTGGGTAAGAAAACATTAGAGAGATTCGTTTCAAGGAAAGTGCTTCTCGCCAGTTTCACAGACTGGAATATTCCAAGGGCACAGTCCTCAAAAGGGGGAGATGCCAAGCCAAAAGCCACAAAGTAATACCAGTGGTTGTGCAGGACACCAGGGCAGGGCTGCCCCTCATCTGAGCTGCAGGGAAGGTGGGCCTGCCCTTCAAACGAGTGCTGACCTCGTCCCTCCCAGAGAGAGACAGGAGAATCAGGTCAAAGGACAGAGGACGAGACACAGTGCAGGAGATGCGCCAAAAGAGACAGACTGGATGACAGAACTGTGTCAGGAACTCAGAAGGAACGCTGACTTAACCGTGCATCCGTTTGTGGTGACTTTGGAGGGGAGAGGTAAAAAAGATTTTTAGGGTGCTTGGGTGGCTCAGTCAGTTAAGTGTCTGCCTTCATCTCAGGTCATGATCTCAGGGTCCTGGGATCAAGCCCCACATCGGCTCCCTGCTCAGCAGGGAGCCTGCTTCTCCCTCTGCTCCACCCCCTGCTCATGCTCTCTCTCAAATAAATAAAATCTTAAAAAAAAAAGTTCTAAAAATTCACATGTCTGAGGTACAATTAATTTAAAAATTAATAATATCCTAAGAGGTAGACCACAGAGAGAATTCATTTAAAAAATAAGAGCAACAAAAAGAAGGTCTGAGGTTGGTGTATATCCACTTCTATCGAATTAATGGCAACAGGAGGACAAAATGTTAGGCTAAATATAAAACAAAACCTTTTTTTTTTAATCTATTATTTTTTTTTTTACTTATTTATTTTTTTAGGTAGGGCTCCATGCCCAGTGCAGAGCCTAACACGAGGTTCGAACTCATGACCCTGAGATCCAGACCTGAGCTGCGATTAAGAGTCAGACCTTTAACCGACTGGACCAGCCAGATGCCCCCAAACAAAAACCTTTTAATGGAACATAAACTTTAAAAATTTAACAATAACTTGAAGATCGCATCAGATACAAATTGATATTAGCAATGCTGCCCTACTCTGTGCGCACAGATTCCAACCATGCCGGCTGAAAACACGCTCCTACTCCTACGGGCCGCCCTTTGGAAGCACAACCCCCTGCCATCGTAGAGGAAATTTGGTATCCTTCACCTTGAAAATACGAGGGCTGGCATCCAAATCGTACGGGAGTTTCAGAAATGCCTCTAAATTCATGTTTCCTTCCGTTCGCATTATTTACTAATTTTCTAAAAAGTTGAAATGCCAGGCCGATCAGCCAAATCTTTTACAGAGTCGGGAAAACCCAGGACACAGTGGGGCCCTATCTCTCAACGTGGCAGGGAGATATGTTCTATTTGGAAAAAGAAAGAAGCTTTAATGATAATGCAGAGTCATCTTAAATGAGTAAATAGGGTGTCAGCGAAGAGAGGAGGCACAGCCCTCATCCCCTTCAAATACGCCTGGACCCGACAGCTGAGCGCTTATCGGCAGTACTCGGCGGCCGCAGGTAACAGGCCGTGCGAAGAGCGGAGGCGGCTTCTAGGTTTTAATTCCGTTTCACTGTTTAATTGTGGCTCTTAGAACTGCCTCCAAGTCCACTTGTGCTGGCTTGTCTGGGGGGGCTAAACAGCTGTGCAAGTGGTTTTAGCTGATTTTTAAGCCAGATGATGTAAAAATTGCTATCTGGGGAGGCTGCGCTCACCCCGCTAGTTAGCTCTCCAACAGCTCCACCCCTCCTGCCGGGGGCTCGGGCGCACCCAGGCCACCCCGACCCCCATGGCCAGCACCCTCCCTGGCGGGGGCTCCCGAGCCCAAGCCCGATCCCGATGGGACTCACCGTCAAGGCGGAGATACAGGAAGTTCCGAAAAGCAAAGTAATCCTCCATGATGGTCATGAGGGACGTCATCTGGCAGAAAAGCAGCACGCGGTGATTAGTGGCTCTCAGTTTTGGCAGAATACGA
Organism: Nyctereutes procyonoides; assembly: GCF_905146905.1. Taxonomy (NCBI): domain Eukaryota; kingdom Metazoa; phylum Chordata; class Mammalia; order Carnivora; family Canidae; genus Nyctereutes; species Nyctereutes procyonoides. The sequence goes on along the minus strand of NW_026575146.1, from coordinate 57,282,924 downwards.
TCAAGCAGCTCAAACTTCCCCGAGGCCCGATACAGCTCAGCCCTGAACCCAGAAAGGCAAAACAAGAAGACGGTATTGCTGCAGTCTTCTTGAAGGATCCCGGGTGGCCTGGCTTTTCAGGCACTGCCTGGTGTGTCTGGAACATTCAGTGGACTAACGGTGGGATGAAGGAATGAGTGGGTATCCCCTCCAGGGCGATGGGGCCACGCCGTGGCAAAAAGGAAATACTGCTATACACAACCGACAAGGAGTACGTTGTAGATGCCAAGGACGGCGACAGATTTTGAAGGGAGAAGAACATCCTTGCGTGTTCCTAGTACTCCTGCATGCTCTCTCCCTCTCTCTCTCCCCCTCTGCACTCTCTCTCTCTCTCTCAATCTCTCTCTCTCGTCCACACATAGTCATGAATGTGTTGTGTTTCCTTAACATGCTACCTGGTAAGCCCATAAGATCATTAAGTTAGGGGCCCTCAGGATGCGTCCAAATATTTATTGAGCACCTACTACCTGCCAGGCACAATTCCAGGCATGTGGATGGCGATGAGAAAAATAGGATCCCCGCCTTCAGTGCGGCCAATTGCAAGTTGTGATAAGCCCGGCAGAGGAAAAGTAACAAGTGGCTATGGGACAACGTGTGCCCACATGTGACATCTTTAAATTAGAGCAGGGCTTGGCAAATTTAGGCCCTGGCCTGCTGCCTTCTCTTGTAAATAGAGGGAATGGAACGCAGCCAGGTTCCCGCGTTTCTGTTTTTGTCTACAGCTGCTTTTCACACCACACGATGGCAAAGTTGGGACAGAGACTTTGCGACCCACCAAAGCAAAAATATTCAAGATCTGGCCCTTTCTAGAAGAAGTTCTGCAGGACCTTGATGCAGGTGGCCTTGCTGAAGAAAGAAGAGTTTCGCCAAAACCTCAAATAATGAGCAGAAAGGCAGCTGGCTGAAGAACAGGGGGCTTGAAGGAAGAGCAGGAGAGGGGTGGAGACTCCAGGAAGTGGGCCGAGTATGTGCAAAGGCCCTGTGGAGTAAAGAAGCCCAGGGAGTCTGCGCAGCTGAGCCTGAGCGACAGGGGCATTCTGGAGAGGCGCACAGGGAGGCAGCTGGTGGGAGGAGGGGACAGATGCTCTTTTAGCCACACTGAGTGTGTTAGCTCTAAGTGCCATGGAAAGCCACCAACGGATCTGAAATAGGGCTGTGGCGAGACCTCCCACATCTTTCCAGAAGATCGCCGTGTCCACTGTAGGAACAGGCTGGGCAGGAGACAAGAGGCCTGGCTGACACAGAAGTTCAGATCAAAAAGGGATGGTGGTGAGTGCTGCTTGCCAGAGGGTCCTGAGCCAAAGCAAGGCCTTTTCCCTTCCATAATAAACAACTTCTCTCTTTTGTCAACTGGGGCATGTTAAATCATTAAAACTTAATTGTAAGGATGATATGGCCGGGGAAACCCATCAGGTCTACGACACTGAAATGTGTCATCTGGTAGCTGATTTTGTGACACAGTGCGCATTGTCCCTAACAGACACATTTTCAAGTGTGTGTCTTCCCAACACCAGTCCCCCGCTCCAACCTCTGTCCTCCAAATGTCTCCTGTAGCCGTGGTTTCAGCCTGCAACCCCGGCCATGTGATGGCACCAGGAGTGACCACGGGACCCAGAGCACAGGGAAGCAAGCAGGACTAGGAGGGCCTAGTGGCACTGGTTCTATCTAGACAGGTCCCAGTTTCTATTGCTTTAGCCCAGTGACACCATCTGTCTGCCTTTGGGATCCAGGAATGGCCCCTACATCCTAATAATCAATTTTCCCTGGTGCGAAACAGAGAGACTTTCTGTTGATGCAAGTTTCTTTTCTGTTGTTGTTGCAAGGCATGACACTCTTTTAATGTGCACTAATTAAAAAAAAGTTTCTTAGATGGACCATACTTTGATGAATTACTGTAAAGTCACACATAATTTTGGCAGATGAGATATTTCCTCTCACGCACGTCAGTGTTAAGTATCAACTTGAAATTTAATACGATAAATTCTCTTTTGGCCCAAGGTATGCTATTGGTGATAAGTAACAACTCTCTGAAGTTTCCATGACATTTTTAGGACACTAGGATACTCTTAAGTTCATTAAATGAGATCTACGTCCTTTGAATAGCCACCTGCTCAGGGCATGCGGTAATTTATGCCAGTAACATAAAAGAGAAAACAGGTATCATTTTGGTTCACAACCCCTATATGCTCTGCTGAGGTGAGGGGAGGGCACAGGAGCCTGGCAGTAGGTACGTGTGTGATAGGAAACACTATGGAGGGAAAAGCTTAAGTATGACCAACAAACTGCTTTTTGGAAGAAAGATAAATTTTAAGATTTACCCATTGATGACTCCATTTGAATAGCCCAGGTGTTCAGCAAAAGATTCCTTTAAAATGGAGAGGAGAAAAAAAAATGATTAAAAAAAAAAACCCACCCGGATATGTAAATTATTAACTTAATAATTACTCTGAGTGACGTCATCCCGTGTATTTCTAGAATATAGTTAAACAAAATAATAAGTAAAAAAATATTCGTTAGCTGATCAACCAGAAACTCAATGTCATTGAATTCAGACTTTCTGTTCTGCCACGAATGTGTCCCGGGAGTTTTGTCTCCAGAATCTTGTACTGAAATTCTCATCAAACAGTGACTAAGCATCTATTGAGCCAGGGGTGAGCCATGTAGGTACAGGGGATCCAGAAACAACTCAAGGATCTATCCCCAAGGAGTTTATAGTCTAGACTCGAGGAAGAGCCTAATGCAAGCTGATCAGGATTCAGATGTGCACCGAAAACATACTGCAAAAAAAATCCAACAGTAAAGGTAACAGTGATCGTGCACCATGTTCTAAATCTGTGTTTAGAGAAAACCTGAAATCCCTCCATACTGTGCTTTGTTCCTGTGACAAAGAAGGCCCTCAGTGGACACCGACCCCTCCCTTTGGTGCCTGGGCTTCCATTTTTAAAAATACAGAATTTTAAATTTAAAGTGAGAATTTCTAGGATTTCAAATTGAACTTAAACTACTTGATCCCATCATCCCCTCCCCGCACTGATCCTGTACAAGAAATAAATTCCGGTCCTCTGTGTGGTGTTTCCAGGCTTGCTGGATGGAACGGGGGACCATCTGTGGAGAAGGAGAGCGGATCACACCTTCACATCAGCCGCCCGCTGACTCCCTCCCCTGCTTCCTTTCTTCCCCCACCGGCAAAGCTTTGCCTCCCAGGGGGGCACATCTCTGCCTATGACTCTCCTCTCACATACCCTCATCACCCACGGTGGGCTCTGGCCCCTCACAACGCTGCCCTGCTGGCAAAATCAAAGGCGATGGACAACAGCCTCAAGCCCACTCTGACCCCAAGAGCCATGCCTTCTCTCTCCACCAGCAGCCACTCCTTGCTAGATCTTTTGGGATCCATCCCTATCACCTAAGCAGGGCTGTGAAAACCAAAGAGATGGGACATGCCAGTGCACAGTGATAAATTGAGAGATTAGCATAGTTTTAAAAATGTCTTCATTTTGCCTGGTTTGGAAGTCCTTGGGGAAACCATGAGCCCAGCAGAGAGACAGGGGCTTCTGGGGTGACTTCCTATGACTGAACGTGGTGTGCCAAAGGGTACGAAGACACAGGCAAAATGCACACACGCCAACTCTGAGCCATAGCTGTGGCTCCGCGTGCCAGTGGCTGAGGGTCTCCTTCCTGGTAATAACGCTTCTGAAAGTTTTAACGTCAAAAAAATTTTTGCAAATCAGAGTCTGTCTTTCTATTGACGCCTATTTAAAATGTAAATATGCAGGGAATGGAAGGCAAGTTACTTAAACGAAGCCCCTTTTATGATTCTCCCCTCCCCAGGTTCTCCAGACAGAAGCCCCCTTCCTGACACCATCTAGCAGATTTCAAAGGCTAATTTTTGCATGACAGCCGAAATGAAGTAAGACTGACACTTAATTTTCATGACTTCTAAGTCCTGTACCCTTCTATGAATGAGAATAAATATCTCAAAATTGTTTTCGGGAAAGGGGAAGGGTGATGGGTTCACCTGACAAGACCCTGGTCTTTTTTCATCACCTGACATTTTTTTGGGTCCCCCACCCCACCACACCGGTCACAAACCAATAAGGATCCACCACTAATTCATGGATATCTTCCATCTGTTGAATATATGTTAGCGGTTCCAAGATGCTTCTCACTTATTATTATTATCATTATTATTATTTTTAAAGTTTAGCCGCTGCCAATCCCATAATCTAGCACCATGTGATGACAAGTCCAGGGCCCTGAAGCTTGGACATGAGGAGAGATTTTCACCAGGTCAGGGTTACAGAGTGGCCTGGGACACGGCCTCACTGCTGCACGCTGGATTCTCCTTCACTCTGTGTCTTAAATATCTGTGACTTGTGGGTAGGACTTGACTTCTGTGGCTAGCATGGTGGCTGTTGTCACTTTCCTTGGATCTGGAGCTTGTTAGCCTATAGACACTCTGCCCTCTGGCTGTGCAGGCAGCAGCAGTGTCAGGCTGGGAGAGGTCTCCAGAACAGGTGGAGGGTGTGCAATAAATACTTGTATCTGACAAGAGTGATTGCCAAAAATAAGAGGGGGGTGGGGAGGAATCATCAAAAGCCAAGAAATACTCAAAGTCAAGAGTATTTGAGCTTGATTTTCACACTGTAATCATTTAAATTCTGACTTCCAGAACCTTCTATTTCCTTTTTAATGAACCAGTGTGGGCACTGGGGGCCCGCAGTGCCTGGTTTCCTGGAGCCCCATGTGTCGTGGGAAGTAGGCTGTGCCACAACCACATGCATCAGCGGTGACACTCCTTTTCCTTCCTGCTCTGGTCAATTGATCCCATGAGAGTGAAATTCTGTCAATTTTGGAAACGTGCACGTGGTGAACAGGGCAGAAAATGTCCTTGCCCCTAAAACTAGCTTGGTGAGACACCCCTAAAACTAGCTTTGTGAGACCAGAGTGCCAGGATAAAAGCCAGGATTTACACTGTCAGGATAGAAGCCAGCAAAGGAAAAATGCAGATCTAAGTAATAACAGTACCGAAGTCAGTGTCTTTTACAAAGAAAATATTTCGAGAGCATCTTCCTCTTGAGCGGGTACAAATACGATACTTTAATATTTTTCACAGCATCCTCCTGAGGAAGCCGGATGTATTCATCATTACCTTCAATTTCATAGCTCCTACCATAACAAGGCAATTCACAGCACTTACCCAAACCCACATAATGAGCACGAGCTTGCAGTATTTTCTCACCGCTTCAAACCCTTGGTTATAAAATTCCAGATGCTCAAGTGCTTGGTGCCAATGAGAATCCATAACCAGAAAACTCACGTTTGTTAATTCTGCTCGCCGAGCTATCAGAACATGTCATTTCAACGTCCACACATATTTCAACCCTCTTTCCTTCCTTTTTTTTTTTCTCTTTTAAAAGTAGTATTAGTAGGAATAATGCAATCAGGATCAGAATCGAAGCAGACTTACCTCAATGTGCTGAAACATGTATGGGTGGTTGCAGATTTTTCTCAACTGCATGATAGTGTTCATGAGTGTCTTAGCACCGCCCTTCCCCTGGGAACAAGTGGAGAGAGCAAACACAGAACAAATTGTTAATTGACCAAATACCCCGTTTTTAAAAAGTAGGCTTTCACAGAAAGGGCCATACGTCTTCCTGTAACCTACACCTATCGGGGTCCGGAGCTCCTGTTCTATAGCAGTTTCTGAGTTACAGATACAGCATCTTTCTCGACTGACTTATCCTACCGGAGGGAATCATACCGAGTTGATGGCTTTGTGACACGACTGTCTGTTTCCCAGGATTCTGGGAAGACAGAAGCACGGAACAGATGCCCAGGGAGTGACACAGGATTTTAAAACCTTCTAAGGTGCCACCCCACATTTGGGTGGAATACATTCCCTGCAGAACTGACATGAGCAGAGCTAAAAGCTATTTTGGTGATGCGAACATGCTCCATTCTTCCTGCCCCAATGTAGTTTGCAACAAAGAGGTTGCGAGATTTCCTTTGGCAGCTACGGCAGCTATAGGAAAGGCCCAGAAATTTGCTTGAACAGGCCAGCGTTAGCAGGGCTGCTTCCTGGGGGGTATCTGGCGTCGCGGCCAGGAGAAGACAGACAACACGCTGAGTTGCATCATCTCCTGAAACGGACCTTCTTATCTTTCTCAGAGCCATCCGTGAGGAGGATCCCTTTGGCTTGCATGTGGCGATAGAGGATCTTCTGCAGCGCTGACATGTCACACTTGATCACGTATTCCACCTGGGGGAGACAGAACAGTGAGGACAGGTAGGAGCAGGACAGAGAAGGGGCCCGTCCTCAGAAGACTGTGGAGGTGCAGAAGCAGGTGGCACTCCTGGAATTCTGTAGGTTGCCTCCGTTTCCCCTCCTTGGAATCCTCCTTGGATTCATGGGGTGGAGGGTGGGATGGGAGCAGTGGTGGAGACCACGGTCATCACTGCTAATGGTACCAGGACGATGCAGGGACCTGCCAAAGGTTGTGTGTGATTGAGGCTAGGGTCACGTTTTCTGAAATTTCCTGACTTGCTCCATATTTGAGAGAGAGAAAGAGAGAGAAGCTTATGGATTGTTCGAAGAAGCCCAATATAGAGTATTTCCTAGTATTTCTTACCATTTCCCAGCTCTACCCCCACTTTCATATGAACAGAAAAATAGTGACTAACCAGTATCTCAAGATTTTCTCCATAAGACATTTTTCTAAATGGTCATATGTAGAGATTCCCAGTACTAATCTGAAAGGATTTTATTTACTTATTTGAGAGAAGAGAGAGAGAGAGAGAGAGAGAGCACACAATGAACCCAGGAGGCAGGGAGGAGTAGATGGAGAGGAAGAAGCAGACTCCCCACTGAGCAGGGAGCCTGACTTGGGGCTTCATCCCAGGATCCCAACCGGGATCTTGACCTGAGCTGAAGGCAGACGCTTAGCCGACAGAGCCACCCAGGTGCCCCAGGACACAACTTTATGACCATCTAAAGAAGGCAAAGCCTCATGTGCCTCCAGTCGGATGTCTGTGAAAAATCCTATTTAAAACAGTTAAAGGGAATTCACGTGCCCTTGGCTTAGCACACACCTGCAATACTTCTAGCATGTTCTTAATGCATAAAAATCTGCCTTCATTATTTCCTAGTATTATTTTCTTTATTAAAAAAAATCCCCAGAATACAAATGTGCAATTTTCATAATAAACGCCAGATAAATGCCTAGAAATCTGCAGAATGTGATTAAAAGTAAATCAGCAAGCTGCCTAATGTTTAACAAACTGATTAAAAATGATCAGGTTATTTTCAGCTCCAAGGGCCAGGGCGAGGAGGTCACAGATGAAGGGAAGTTGAATATTCATTCAATTGTTGCTTCAGAAGGAACCTGTCAGGCCACATGAAACTGCAATTAATAGCCTTTTGCCACTTGTTTGGATGCGCCAAGTAAGACTGGAGAAAGGCTGGCTCTTTTACAGAAAAGTTAAGGGAAGCAGGTGACCTTCCATATACTTGTTTTGTTTGTTTTTTCTTGTTTTTTTTTTTTTTGTTTGTTTGTTTGTTTTTAATGACCTTCTTGGCCAGGGGGGAAAAACAGAAATCCCCACGTTTGATAAATAAGAATAACGTACTTACTACAGCCTTTCTGTTTTGGATTCCTGATCGTGTCCTATTTTTAACGCACTTTGACATTTCCCAAGAGCTGTTCACCCTCAGTGAAATTCGATCATGGTGAAGATAAGCGTTAGGCAACTTCACACTGTGACAAGCAGGAGCGTAAAAACGGCACCTGGGGGGGGGGGGGGGCTGGGTGGCTCAGCTGAAGACCTGACTCTTGACTTCAGCTCAGGTCATGATCTCAGGGTCCTGAGACCAAGGCCTGCGTTAGGCTCTGTGCTCAACACGGAGTCTACTGCAGACTCTGTCCCTGCCCCACTCTCTAAAATTTTTTTAAAAATCTTTAAAAAATAATGGCACCAAGGACTAATATCACTGAGCTCTTTCGGAAAGCTGTATGTGCCTTCTCTCATCTGACCCCTCAACAGCTCTGGGAGAGGGTTACATGTTGCATCTGCAGTTTATACAGGACCTGAGCATCAGAAAAGTTAAGAAGCTGGCTCAAAATGATGCAGTTCTTCAATGCAACTTCAATGATGCAGTTAGGACTGGAAACTGAGTGCACTCTTCTAAGCTCTCTGCTAAGGATGAATAACCAAGGAGCCGGTTGGTTACGAACGGCTTTCCCACGTTCACCACCACCAGGGCTTCTCTGCCAGAAGAGATGGGTCCTGCTGGCCAAACACGCCCTCGGTGCTCAAGGCAGCAGACAGGCGAGCCCATCCGGAGGACCCAACAGCTGCCCCACAATGGGGAAGCCTCCCTAACCCTCCTCCCTGCACCCTCAGAGGACCCAGATGTGGGTCTGGTACACAGGATGGAAATCACCACCATAATAAGCTTCACAACAGTGTTTGACAGTTGCTCCCTGAGCCTTCTCCGATGACTCCAAGCTTTGTTTGACTTTATTCTTCTCTCCAGGCCTGGGGCTGGGCTGGGGGGTGACCTCCTACTCAACCTTAAGGGCTTAAAACGTCCTCCTCCATCACCACAGTTCTCGGCTGAAGTCAATTTCTCCTTTTATTTCCCTCAAGGAAGTAGTTATGAAGCTTTTTTGCTGGCATCCCCTCATCAGAAATGCGAGAGCACATCTTCCCAATATATGCCCATGCCTTTGTTTATGAATTATATGTATGCACTAATGTCAATGTCTAAAGACACATGTGACTTTTAGGGTATGGTCATCAATGTGAAAAGCAACCGATTTATTTCCAGGGGCCAACGTGATGACACCTAATTTTTTTTTCAGCCAATTCCTGCCCAGTTACCCTATGATGCAGCTGATGAAACCCACATGAGGAACCAGAGAAGAGACAGGACCTCCTTTTGCTCACAGTTTACCTAGGCTTATGTGCTTCTTCTTCTGTTCAACCTGCAATCCTTTGCAGAATCATTTTAACCTCTTTGTGCATGCTGGGGCCAGAAGTATTGGTTTGAGTTAAAATCAGATCCTCCATCCTATGGTCTGGGTACAGGGAATCCCATACTGCCTCACAGTGGGCAGGAAGAGCAGGAGGTGGGGCGGGGGGAGGGTGGGTGGAATGTCAGATGCCCCTGAGGTGTGGTGCTCCCCATCATGCTCCCCCTGGGATGACCTCTCCAACCCAGCCCAGACACATGGGCGACTTTCTGACCCCCGCACCACATGGGTACCAGGGTGAGTCTGTAGGTTAAATGCCAACAAAGCTTCATTTTTTATTTTTAAAAGTTAACCTACAGGGAAGTTCTAAAATCTTTTTCCACATCCCAATGGAATCCTAGTAGATGCTCCTGCCCAAACACGTCCCCTCCCCCACAGGTGTGTTATAAGCACACCCTGCCCTGAAGTGTGTGAATGCCTGCATTGTTCATCCGGATGGGGTACACGAGGCTGCCTTTCATCGTCATGCCCTTGCTCAAGGTGACAGACCTTGTCTCCACACCACGTCTGCTGACCTGTCACACCACACTTGTTTCCAGTGTGGCTCCTACACCGCCCTCCCCCCCGCCCCCAGCAGGCAGAACTATGTACTGAGAGGACAGACAGAAGAGTTATAAAGTAGACATACAGACAGAATGGCAGGGACCAAGAGAGAGAAGTTTCTATGATAATCATGCCCCCTAAACTCTGTTGGGCCTGAGTGCACCCCCAGAGTGGCATCAGATGACGGCAGGGATGCAGAAGTTCCTCAAACTAAGCTGGCACTGCAGGAAATGCAACCTGGGCCTTGTTAACATGGAGGAGTCCCCTCCACGAGTGAGGCTGGCAAGGGCCACTGGGGCTATTTTTGCTCTAGAGAGATGTAAAACTGAGGTGCTGACCTCACATACAGGATGATTACCTCCCAAGGATTCTTATGTTAGTAAGTGATCAACAGGTCCCTATAAGGAGCCACAGCAGGTGACTGTAGCGGTCTGGAGTCTCCCCCACATACCCCTGTAGAAGTATCCAGGCTTTATTCATACTTTCTGCCTGAGTACTGTTCTTCACTTACAAGTTCCCTTCCAAAAGGATGTATTATTGGAACAACAATGAACCCAGACAACTGTGTGTGATAGGTTACCACCTTCTGAACTGAGATTTCCAAACAATAAGACCATATGTTTCAAAGGCCCAGGTTCTGGAATCTATGATGTTGAGAGAGGAACAAAGTAATGATTGATTACATCAAGCCTTCCAGATGTTTATATGATGAATATAAATATGCAAGCTGCCCATCTGAGCGAAGCTTATTTGTTCTTTTACACAGATTAAATCACAATCAGGATCGATTTTAGGTAGGTCAGCCTTTAGTCAACCTCAGACATTGTATACATATTTTAGCATGTTTAGACATCAATACATATACAGGTGTTTGCAAGTACAGTTGGCTCTTGATTATACAGGAATTAACAAAGGGGACAGTCAGCACAAACAACCCCAAACGGGAGCTAAATCGCAAAATCAATTTTTATTCAGTTTATGTGAGGTTTTACATATGGCCTCTTGTATGAGCTGCCATTCCTTCCTGAGGGTAAGGAATGGATTTTATGCTACAGCTTGCTGGTGGTGCTGGGAGCACTGGGGGGACGGTACAGTCCCTTGCTCATTAGGTACATCACTGGACTCATTACTATATTAAATACTCATTGATTAAAACTAATTTTTATTAAATGCTTATCCATTAAAAACTAATTTTTCTATGAAACAGAGCTGTACTTATCAAGCTTTTGGCCCTTCTATGCCTGCTTCGGTTATATCTGAGCTCAGTCTACCTGTACAAGACAGAACTACTGTTTAGGACATACAAAATATATTTTGTATTTTAAGAGTTTTTCTGTCTTAAAACTCAGCAATAAGAAAAGAAATGACCCAATTAAAAAACAAACAAATAGGGACGCCTGGGTGGCTCAGTGGTTGAGTGTCTGCCTCCGGGCTGAGGGCTCGATCCCGGGGTCCTGGGATCAAGTCCCACATCAGGCTCCCCGCAGGGAGCCTGTTTCTCCCTGGGCCTATGTCTCTGCCTCTCTCTCTATGTGTCTCATGAATAAATAAATAAAATCTTTAAAAACAAACAAATGGGCAAAAGATTTGAATACCAGGGGAGTCAGGGGAACCAATCACTTCATCAAAGAAGAGATATGGATGCCAAATGAGCAATGAAAAGATGCCCAACATCAGTGGATGTTAGAGAAATGCAAATTTATTACAAGATACCAGTGCACACCTGTTGAAATGGCTAAAAAGGTCAAGAACACTGACGGTACCCGATGAGAACTGACGAGAACGTGGAAGAAATGCAAGGCTCAGACATTGCTGGTGCAACTGCATGATGGTTCTGGAAGTTTCCTATAGAGCTACGCATGCCCTTAGCATAGGACCCGGCGACCCCACCCATGGGTCTTCACTCCAGTGAAATAAAAACTTCTGTTCATGCAGGAACCCATATAACACCATGCATACAGCAGAGGCATCCATGATTGTCAAAAATCAGAGACAACCCCAGCATCCCAACTGAGTGGACAGATTCACTACAGCGCATCCATAGATGAAAATACTAACTCAACAATAAAAATGAGACAGACATTGATATGGGCAACCACTTGGATGGAGCTCAAACATGTTGGGCTAAGTGAAGAAAACCCAGATGCAAAAGGTCTGAGGAGACATGATGTCTGATTCCAGCCACGTGACGTTTTGGAAAAGGCAGGGCTCTAGGGATGGAGAACAGATCAGGGGTCGCGTGAGGCTCAGGGTTACGGACAGGATCTGACTAAAACCAAGCAGCACCAGGGGCGTCTGGGGGGCTGCTGGGAGGGAGAAATGTTCTTTCCCTTAACTGTGGGTATGGTTAACATTTGTCAAAGCCCACAGAACTGCATACCCGAAAGACTGAATTTTATTATACGGAAATTTAGAAATAAAATTAAAAACCACTTCCCTGACTGGTTGCTTTTCAGGAGAGCATTGGAGAATTACTGCTATGGAAGAGCTAGCCTTTTTCCTGCCATCAGCCAGGATTCCTTCCCAGGGTCTTTAGGGAGGCTGAGAAAGACAGACATGCTGTTTGTGGCTGTAAGCAGATGGTGGCAGAGGGAAGCTCCTTACCCCTCGAGATGATGCTTCAATGGCCAACTTCCCTCAGGTTAAAAAAAAAAATCCTAACAAGATAGAGAAAGTGGAGATGGAGCACAGGACAGGCCACATCCACAGCTATGTATGTGCACTAAGTGATTGGTTCCCCTGACCCCCGTAGAAGGGTTGATGAGCAGAGGCGAGGGAGGACCACAGGATGTGCAAGGAGGAGTGGAGGGTGAGAAGGAACTTGAGGCCAACAGCAATGAACTATTCTAGTTCTACATACTGGACAGAGCAATAGGAGTTGAGAGTAAGGAGTATGGCAGGGGCAATGGTCAGGAGTTGAGAGCCTACCGCATGCCAGGGTTAGACTCATGGGTCTTACAGCCATTTAATCCGCTCAACTATTCTGTGAGGCAGGTATTTTTTCTTTGCCAGTTACTGATAAGAACACAGAGGCCCACTGTGTTACTGACCAATGTCACAGTTAGTAAGAGACAGGGCATGGGATAGGGACCTGTGTCCACTCCGACAGGCAGAGCCATGATTTCTACTCCACTGAGCTGTCTCTATAAAAGGTAGCTGTTCCGTAGATGATATACCACATATGGGGCAGTTAACATACCCCAAATAATACTTTGGGTCTTAAAGAATATAAGTGTACTTTATTCAGGAGACACGCTCTTTAAAATCTAACCCTAATTTTTTTTTAAAAGTTTATCAAAACCCATGAAGCTGTCTTGTGGAAGGAACAGTGAAATAAATATTTTAGTAAAGCAAAGAATTCCTTTGTGATAAAACCGATCACCCCATAACCTTTATGATGGACAGGTTTGGAGTTTTATAGAATGGATTTTCTTAAAACAGGGCAAACTCCCAAGTTGTGATATGCTTTTAAAAATCTAGATTAGCCAGTCTTAGAAATTAAGTAAATAAGATGAAGTTTTGTAGAATGAAAAATGAAGACCTTTAGTTAACCACCTTTTATTCTATATCTCTGCTAAAGAAACAACAGAACTCTAGGACACAAAGTAGTTAACATCCATCTCTATACCTTGCAGGACCCCTTGCCAGGAATATAGTTCAAGGAGGCCACATGACCCCTGGACCCATTTCCCAGTTTATTCAGTAACTAGGTCTATGGTGAACAGTAAGAGAGTTACCCAAACATGCCAAGACCATAGGAAGTCAAAAAAATATCAACAGCTTTCAACCCCCAAGATGCATTCAGTGGCAAGATAAAAAACTTAAATATTTAGGCTTCTGCTGAGGTGAGCATGGTATAAGAACTGTGCTTATTTTTAATTATTTTTCCCTGACTGTTAATGAAGAGGGGAATTGGGAACAATTCCCAATAAATTCTCAATAAAGTGATCAACTTTGTATGCTATCTTGTCAACTCCCACTTAGGAAATGAATAGGAGGAACCAATCTGTACCAACCCCCCACCCCACCCCCAGTCATTACACAGAAAAACACAACAACGCAGAAATACACTTTTCAGAATTGACTTCTCTACAGAGAAAACTCGGATCCAAATATCTCTCATGCAACAAATAGTAGGCGATGCCAAACAACCTATCTCTATGAAGATAAAATTGAGAACTAACTCAGAAGTGTATGGTTCCAAAAATATGATCAGAAACATATTAAATACCCAAACGAAACCAAAAAATGTAGAGTAAAGGGGTCAAAAGACATTCTAAAGCCCTGAGAAGTCAGTGTGCAAAATGTGATGTGAAAAAAATAACTGCTTAAAATATTCACAGGGACTTGATTTAAATGGTGCAGGAAAAAAAACCATGACCAAGAATAATTAGATGATGTGCCTGCCATTTGCAGGAACTCTGTTTTTCACTTAACTATCAGAAGAGTGACATCATAAGCATCTCACATGCATTAAATACATTTCTAGGAAAACTGCTCAATGTTTATGAGGCCTTTTGAGGATGATGCAAGCCCCAAACCCATAACCCTGCTTGACTCACTAGCAGATCAATTCTGTGGCGCCTGCCAGAGTAAACTTAACAAAGTTATCACTGAAAAAAAAGAAAATCTAAAGTTAAAATATAATGTCAAACTAATATAACATTGAGTTGATGTCAGTTAAAGATAAAATGTCGGGATGCTCGATGAATTTGGTAATCTTATAAAATCTGGCCCTAAAGTTTTGGGAAACCAGGCTGAAAATACTGAAATTTCACTTCTCTCTCTCTCTCCACTGAGACCTCTAGCTCCTTCTTCTTCTTCTTTTTTTAAAGATTATTTATTTATTTATTCATTCATTCATTCATTCATTCATTCATGAGAGACACACACAGAGAGAGGCAGAGACAGGCAGAGAGAGAAGCAGGTTCCCTACGGAGAGCCCGATGTGGGACTCGATCCCAGGACCCCAGGATCACAACCTGAGCCGAAGGCAGACGCTCAACTGCTGAGCCACCCAGGTGCCCCAGACCTCTAGCTTCTAAGGAAGAAAAAAAAGTCCTTTATGCTATTTCCAAGGTACCTGTGACTAAAATTCAAGCCTGCTGTTTCAGAAACACAATTTCAGACACACGTACTTGGGAGATCGGCAGGGGGAAAAAAACCACACAGCTTTTGAATTTGCAACATACTTTTTCTGGCAGCTGGGACTCAACTTCTTTCTTCAGCCTCCTCAGTAAAAATGGTCTCAACACCTTATGTAGACGCCTGATGATCAATATGGTTTCTTCTTCATTTAAGTCCACCTACAAGAGAACCTCAGATGAGTTGGACATGTTGCTATTGCGTTTTTTTTTTTTTAAATGCTGTTTCATGAAATAAAGCTTTAGGGTTATGTTTATTATTTTGTTGAGATATGTGATTGAAATTTTATGTGCATTAAGGCCAGGTCTCTCTCTACCTGGTATGCACACCCCAGAATCCTCTTCCCACATGCCAGCTGGTAATAAAATGGCCTCTAAATGGGGGTCTTTGTCATAATGTGGAGTTCCATGGAAAAGGGATCAGAGCCACCAGTCTCCCAGCTGAGAATTCTTTTTTTTTTAAGATTTTATTTATTTATTCATGAGAGATACACAGAGAGAGGCAGAGACACAGGCAGAGGGAGAAGCTCCCTCCCCTGCAGGGAGCCCGCTACAGGACTTGATCCCGGGACCCCAGGATCATGCCCTGAGCCGAAGGCTGATGCTCAACCACTGAGTCACCCAGGCGTCCCCCAGCTGAGAATGTCTTGGATATGACTGCAACAAGGCCTTACTGAAGACTGAAACAGAACCCAAATAAAGGGGCCATAAATAAGTTCATGTGCTCTTACTCAATGTTGGAGCATTAAGTTAGGCTCCTAACTTAGATCATCTCGTATGCAGAAACACACCAAAGCAACAAGGACATAAAAAGAAGAGAGTAGACCGAGTGTATGCTGGTGGTGCATACCGCTCTTCCTCACTCTTCTTCCCTCTGCCCCATCTTGTTCAGTCCTCCTCACACAGAACCTTCTCTAGAACCTCTTATGCCACCTTTCCCTATGAGCCTCTAGGGGGCAGACTTGATTGACGTTACTTTCTACAAATGGGCCAGCCAATGAATTACTGACAAAAGGCAGAGGTCCTTACAATGCACTTGAGAATTAAAGTGCTGAACATTCCAACATAAATGTCCCGAAGGCTTTCTAAGTGGCTTTTCGTTCCCACAGTTGAGAAACCACTAATCAAAAGGACAGGTGCCCATTTCTTTTCTTGCAAAATGGCCTGTGTCTTCCTTTCATAAATGAGCTCCAAGAGGAAGATAGATGATCGGAGGAATGAGAATAAGAAGCGTGGCAACGGGTACTCCGGGATGTGAGGAGTATTGCTGTGGACACAGAACTGAGGTTCACACTAAAACCGGAAAAAAATGAGTACTGAAAGTCAGTGTGAGCTAGTGCAGTCTCACACACGAACTCTTCACAGGGAAACCGTTTATAAAGAGAAGCCCAAGTTTACTACAAGGAAATATTTGCTTCAAGGTTTGTGTTCAGTTGGTTCGGTTGCTCTAGTTAAATTGATTTAGCAAATATCTTTCCATTCATCCTCCCTGTGGCCCATTTAGATAAGCATCCCATCATTCAGGACGGTTCTCTAGTGGCCTGATTAACACGTCGGCAAAAGACTAAGGATCCTAGACTCATTACTAGATCCATTTTCTTAGGACAGAAAATAACCCTGGAAAGAGAACACACGCACCCAATGATGAGTGTTTAGTTGTCAATCACCCTGTGGGTTTTCTGCAGCTCTAACATTCTCAGCTTTGGGTTCTTTACATTCATTTCATTGTCATACAGTGGAAAATACAAAAGTTAGACCAGTACCCTTTCTCCAGTCATGGCAAACGGGGCATTAAACCACTGTTCAAATGTGCTGCAGCTCTTAAAAATGGTAGGGAGGAGGAAGTTAAGGAGGGCCCAGAGTTCTGGGAGCTTGTTCTGCAGTGGGGTCCCAGTCAGGAGGATCCTTCTGGGGGCCACATAGTGAGTGTTCAAGACCTGAGTCAGCTTGCAGTGGTGATTCTTCATTCGGTGGCCTTCATCCACTATCATGTATTTCCACCGAATCTGTAACACAAGAGGAAGGACCAACACACAGTGAGCGAGGGAAAATAAAACCACTTCCAACAGGCAAGTGGTAGTGTGGAAAACCAAAGTAGTCATACTTGGTACATAATATGGTGTGATTCTTCTTGGGATAACAAAAAAGATCTCAACAGTCTGTTTCCCATACCTGATAGATCATGTGATATACCATGAGATAATGGGATGTCAAAGCAATGATGTTGCTTAGGGACCATGTGATTCCAAATTGCCCTTCCCAAAAAAGGGAACTTGGATCCAGAATGAAATAGTTGGGCCAGGACTAACTAGCTCCCATGTCTCCGCAACCAATACTCCTTCTATCGATGGCATACCATGATGGCTCTACTGGATGTAGAGCTCGTGCTGCCTCTGCTCATAGCAAGAATAGAAGAGCAGATTTTCTGCTTCTCCACTTGAAGCAGAAGTTCATGACTGATCTTCCAAGATGGCGACAGTCGGTACTCATAGCTGAGATGCTCTGGCTTCATGCCTTTGCTTCTATTGTTATACGGTTAGGGCTTGGCTCAGCTCAGTGTTCTTTTTTTTCTTCTTAATTTGAATGAGTTGCTAACATTTAAAAGTTGGAATACTTCACATAACAATCTGAACATTCAGCTTCTCTTAAAAAAAAAAAATAAGGCCTGGCAACCTGGAGTCTCTCAGTTCAGACATATGCCTTACCTGCCAGGTCCTTACCTGCCAGGTCTAGGATCACTGTTTTAAGATTTCTAAAATGAAAGCATATACTCACTGGCATTGAAGACCACGCTAAAATATCATTCCTCTGTTTTTGCCAGAACTTTGGAATTAAACACAATCTCATTTCCTAGCATGACTACCACTTGAAAAATAAAGAATGGCCATATGACATAATCTTCCCTCCTAAGTCTACATGCAGGCCCCTTCCTCTCTCATAACTCACCCTTCAGCCCTCTTCAAGGTCACTGGTCTCAGATTCTTTAAGTGAGAACAATGAGGAATGTCCCACTAAGCCTATTCATTCCCTACAAAACAGTGGCAATGGCCAAGAAAAGCATCTGGTGCTCAGATGTCCCCGGATCCTGCTCCAAAGCTCCCAGAGAGAGAGAGAGACTAGCAGAGTATTCTAGATGGTCCCTGCCTTCCTCACTACAAGTGACAGTGAAATCGGGGGAAAAGAAATATAAAATCTTCAGTTGGGCTGAGATGTTTGGGCAAAAGAAACTACCATAGTTTTGTTGTTGGGTTTTGTTTAGTTTTACTCTTCCTCCACCATTTCTAAGAAAAGTGTTCATAAGCAAGAAGTTGTATGGACAATTATCCCAAGCTTACCAATAGCATAGAAGGGGCCAGCAGATAAAAATGTATTTAAGCAAACAGTCTACATCTACTTTCCTAATTCAGCTTATGATCTAATAAAGAAGGAATCAGAGAGGACTTCGATTCTGCTAATTTACTCTTTTGCCAATTGGGTCTTCCACTTGGACAAAATATTACTACCCCTTTCTATAGCTTCATTTCTCTAGCAACACATAAAAGCAATTCATCTCACTACCAGGCATCTCCGATGAATTCTGAAATACATATGCAGAAGATGTGATAGGATTTTTTTAAAGGATCTCGAATGTACAAACACATTCCCATAGTAATATCGAAAAACATGTCATTTTCAACACTGCCAGATTCTTCTCTGAGTATGAGGAGCAGGAACACAGCATTGTTGCCAGTGCCATCTCAATTATTAAACCTCTCCTGGGAGCACACTTCCTATATGTTATCTCCTGTGATGCCATGAAGGGAACTCTCAGTTCCCTGAGCAAAGGTTTAATGCAGAGAGAGAACAGATCCCCGAAACAGCTATTCTGTTCAGTTCTGGCCATCACTTCATTTCAGATTATGGCACTTCCAGAACACCACAGGGTAAAAGAAATTACTGGAGGAAGAAAAATGAAGTATCCGTGTCTAGCCCCACCAAAGAAGGTATTCTGAATGAATGCATTAGGGGGCAAGGTGATAAACATGAAAAAAAAAAAAAACATTTTCTATTTGCTGGCCAAAGGACAACTTAAGAACGTACAAATTAGGAGACATGTATGTTGCAGGTAGAAAACAACTTTTTCTCAGCTTCAAGTGAATAGTCACAGAAACAGCCTGGAGTAATCCAAACAATGGCCCATTATTTTACCAGGGAAAAAACCTAAGACAGGAATAGCACCAAAGCTGCAGCCTGGACAAATGTTCACATGGAGAAGACCATATGGAGAGGTGCCTACTCATCGTTGGAGAGACAAAGGCACAAGAGGAATGAAGTCATGCTGCTGACAATAACCCAGGGCTACAAAAACAATTATTTCTTCGACAAGCACGTTTAGGGCCGTTGGAGAGAAAAAGAGCTGCAGAAGGAGCCCAGGTGAATTTTTTTAAGAGACATAAACTCAGTAACTGTGAGAGACTAGGTTAGAGAACCAGAATCAATGACATATGCAAAAAAAAAAAATAAATAAATAACAAAAAAAAACCCGAAAAACAAACAAAAAAAAAACAACCACACACACACACAAAGAAAAACAAACAAAAAAACCCAAAAACCAAAAGAACAAAAACCCAAACCAAACCAAACAAAAAAAAGCATGCATAAGAATTAAAACTCCCGACTAAAATATATCTGACTCTGCAAGAGATAGAAAATAGAGAGAGAGAGAGAGAGAGGCCATCTAATGATCAAATTATACCAGTGAGTATAATTTGGGGAATACTTTATACTCCAGTGCAATGGTCCCATAATTAGAGGTAAAAGATTTTTTTTTTTTAAACCTACCTTTGCAAGAATGTGCTTGTCTTTGATAATGTACTCATAAGTAGTCAAGAGGACGTTGAATTTTCCACTCCGCAGCTGGGGTACAAGGGAGCGACGCATTGCAGGGGTGCCCTGAATGGAAAAAAGTGTATATATATATGTAGGCATATACATTACCCAAAGGAAGTAATGTGTACATTTTGCTTCACTATTCATGGCTTAATGGAGCCCAGACACACGACTGAGGATTGCACATCTACGCATTATCATACAGATCCATTATCCACGACAAAGTGCTTGGCAAAATCGCACACATCTGGATGCTTTTCAGGCCCTTTACAGGCAGGTTTTCCCACTGAAAACCGAGGGTGAGGGGACAGCCGGAGAAGGAAATTACAGCAACCTCGAGGTAGCAGAGAACCCGCTGCTCGGCTGAAAGGCTCCGTTTCTACGGGAGCGTGCAGCAGGCAGCCCGGGTGCCCGGGTAATTGCCGAACTTTGCAGGAACAGCGGGCATGGCGTGGTGCGAGGGATGTGCGATATTTGTCATTTGTATTACTCTCATCAGAAACCTCGCAATATGATAATTAACAATTTTCTTCTGCATTTCACTATCTGAAAGTAATTATGGTTTATTACAGTAATCTTCTTGGGATGATTAACTCACAGTGTTTGGTACATGATGTACATGACAAAACTTTACAACCAAATACAGTTCACAGATGTGCATATGGGAGGAAGAAAAAAAATAGGGTCTATTTTTTGCTTTTTCACATTTATATATAAATAAAGCATTCCAAACCTTGTAAGAAATCTTCACCACAGAAGGAGCCCATTTGTCAAATTCATATGTCCAGTTAGATAGAGTCCTATAGAACAAAAAAGAAAACATACAGAGAAAAAGACATTGGCATAAAAATCAGTGGTTAAAAAGATGTTCTTATTTATGCTCAGGCCTCACCTGGAAAGGGGCAAGAGAATATAAAATATCTCAACTACATACTTCTTTGAAAGGTGTGGAAATAAGAGATAAGTGGGGAATAAGCTGCCCCCAAAGCATGACAAGTTATGTTTGTGAGTTCATAAGAAATCTCATAAGAAAAAAATAAAATTGGGCAGCCCGGGTGGCTCAGCGGTTTAGCGCCGCCTTCAGCCGAGGGCCTGATCCTGGAGACCCGGAATCGAGTCCCACATCGGGCTCCCTGCATGGAGCCTGCTTCTCCCTCTGCCTGTGTCTCTGCCTCTCTCTCTGTCTCTCTGTGTCTCTCATGAATAAATAAATAAAATCTTTAAAAAAAAAAAGGAAAAAAAGAAAAAAGAAAATTAAAAAATGCATAAACATGGGGGTGGAAACCCTTAATTTCAATATTGAAAACAGCAATTGCCCGAGTGATTTGGTGATTCGTTAAGAACAACCACGTAAGTCCTCAGAAAAGTTGAGTCAGGAAAAAAAGAAATGACAGAAGCACATGAAAATATTAAATGAATCTGTCAAGAAGGAGCAGGGGAAGAAATACAGAATGCCTTTTTTTTTTAATCCCTGAAAGCATCACCATTATATAGGAGTCAGAACACACAAAACATAAAGAACAAAATATATACTTGAATCGGAGATACAATTCGAAGGACATCTAAATACTATGGATTTGCATACTATAGATTCAGAAGCCTGCAGACACTCCTCACCTCATGTAGACAGAATCTGCAAATGCTAAACCAGAATCCTGTTTTTTTTGTTTGTTTGTTTTTGTTTTGCAAGGACCAACTCTGTATTGGCACCGAGATCTACAAGGATCTCAGTGAACAGAAGCGCAACCTAACACCCACAGCCAGAGACACTACCATGGGAGGAGGGCGGTTCTGAACAGGTAGTCCTCCTCTGAGGAGAGTCTGGGAAAGACCTTGGAGGGAGCGCCCTGGCTCTGGTGGGCATTGAATGGAGACCAGCAAGACCTGTTCTCCTCGAGCAGTAAAATCGCTGGCATTGAGCTGGTCGTACTGAAGGCAGTTTAATTCAAAACTCACAGTTATGACTGTGATCTAGATTCTGCTTTAAAAGTTTGTACAGTTGGGCAGCCCGGGTGGCACAGTGGTTTAGCACCACCTTCAGACCAGGGTGTGATCCTGGGGACCCAGGATCGAGTCCCATGTCGGGCTCCCTGCATGGAGCCTGCTTCTCTCTTTGCCTGTGTCTCTGCCTGCCTCTCTCTCTCTCTCTGTCTTTCATGAATAAATAAATAAAATCTTTTTAAAAAGTAAATAAATATCTTTAAAAAAATTGTACAGTAAGGGTGGATTTTGAGAAGACATCCTTTTTGAAGAAGGTAGCCTTTTGGAAACAGGACAAGGCAAAGGAAATCTTTAAAAAATATAGATATCGAAACCTTTCTGCTCCGTGAACCGCTTAAGGGGTGATGACAAATAAGACCCAGCTGTGCAGCATGCAGGCTGTGTAGACTACGGTGTGGTGCTAAGGGCTGATACAAATCACTCTATCCCATGTTTAAAAGAGACCGGGGGTGGGAAGTGACAACCTTAGTCCAGATTAGACACTCTTGGTGATCTTACTATGTGCTAAAATTCTGCCTTAAATGAAAAACAAGGACAAGCTACTGATAGGGCAATCTACAACCTACAGAACGGTAAGTACAGAATAAATGACTTTACTTACGAAAGGGGAACAATGATGAGATAGGGGCCATTGAGTCTTTTGTGCTCCATCAGATAAGTGATGAGTGCAATGGTCTGTATGGTCTTCCCTAGCCCCATTTCATCAGCTAAGATCCCGTTCAAATTGTTATTATACAGGGAAACCATCCATTCCAGGCCCTGGAGCTGAAATGAAGAGTAATTGCTTCAATTATCCAAGATCTGCACAGGTAATTAATACTAATACAACTCAAGTGAGGCTGTGACTTCTTAACTCCTCGGTGCTATACGTCGGATTTCCCACAGTAGGAAAGTGGGGGAAGCACCAACACAGAAAGAATTTAAAATATGAGCCTATAATCATCCCTGCTGCTTGGCAGGTGCTAAGTGTTAATCAGATTTAGAAATGACGGGCTGTAGCATACTGGTGGGATTTTAAGCAGCTTTGCTGCTCATCCCTACTTAGCATTTCACAGTATATGACATTCCAGAGTTATTATAAATGAAGAAAACCCAAACTAAAATCCATTCCAACCACTCCAAGAACAAAAAGCCAATGTGAGGATTAGAGACAAACAAACCAGAAGGCAGGTTTGGCACACAGATCAGAGATCATTAGAAACAGCCTTCTTGGCAATGAAGCACCTCCCCCAGAGGGTGGGATCCCTTCAGTGAGGAAGCCGGGTGACCAGGGAGCCAGGGGTGCGCTGGGCCCAGAGGAGTACACTTCCTGATGGAGAGAGAGTTCCTGGGCATCACAGGGAAACTCGGCAGTCAGGGGGCTCCCCAAGGGCAGCCCACTGGAAGCTGACTGCCTGGAAACATGTCCAACACATTTTTAAAATACAAAAGCCCTGCACCAGAGATGCCACTTTGGACGTAAATACAAGAAAGGTTGGGTGAAGATACAAATCTGTTCCACTTCCGTCTCCCAACCAGCAACGCCAATACCATCACCATAGCACAGACATTGGGTTTAAATGGAAGGAACAATTCAATATACTTCTTTATTTTTACAATATACATATTTACATATTGTATTATATATAGTTATGTATACATATTATATATTATGTATTACATAAAGTTGAGTATATGTAAATATGCAAATATATAAATATGCATATCTGCTCAAGTCAATTTAGCTTGCTAATTAAGTTATGCTTAGGGAAATGTTCATTTTAATTTGTTTTCTGTAAGAACAAAGTGAGTAATTCAATTATTTTCAATATTTATTAAATGATTGTTCTGGGCAAAGGACGATGCAAGCAGGTACAGTAGATGGATGGGTGCCTGGCTATTTAAGATGCATGGCTCCATTCAGAAGCTTGCAGTCAAAGAGGAGACAAACGGCGTTCACATACAAACATGTACCAGGAAGTGGCTGAAAGTACATGGCATACGTATAAATACATGTAATATTATTTAAAATTGTTCTGGCACACATTATACAATCCCACTGAGCAGAGGTTTTCTTAGGGAGAGTGCTGTAACAGTCTGCAGAAATACTTCATAAGCCACGTGGGGTACCTTGTACCATGCAAGACTCTAAAGCACCCTACAGGATTTTGAAGAATGACAGCAACACTAAGACATGAGAGAACCAGGAAGAGCTCTGAGGGACTGGGCAAAGACAGAGAAGGATAGAGGGGAAGTGATTGGAAATCACAGGGGCAGGCAGGATGGGCCGCATGCCTGCAACAGGACCCTGAGACCACCAAACCTTTAGGGAAAGTCAACTAAATCCCAGAAACATTTGGACAGTGGTAGTAGGATTTTTTTTTTTTTTAATGAAAACTGGCAAGGGGCTGAATTCTGCATCTGTGTTAAACCCAGATAAAACAGAAGCATAAACTGGCAGCAGAGGAGACTAGAAATTCACAAAAATTGTGGGAGGTGATTTGGATGTCCGTAGACCATGGAATTGGATGGAGGGTTTGGGTAGCGACCCAAACTTGTGCAACTTGCCCAGGAGGCAGCAGGAAGACCCCCTCTATGTCAGGGTTATTGTAACCATTAATGATACAAAAACTTTTCCAGGAGCAAAGGGACAGAAAACTTACTCCTGAGCAGAGTGATCCAGGCGGGGCACTGAGCCATAGTCTGAATGGGTTTGTGAGAAATGGAAAGGATCTCATCAGTCAGAGGCGGGAGGTCAGAGTCCAGGAAGAAGGGAGACTGTGCAGCAAAAGCACGGCAGGGGACAGACACGGAGGCATGCTCGGAAAGTCTACAGCAGCCCAGCAGAGGGACAGAAGCATGAAACGCACAGATGGAAATGGGGGTAATTGGGTTTGGAAAGACTGAGGACAAGTGATGAGGAAGGTGTTGGATCGCAGGAAGAAATCAAATTGGCATGAAAAGCAATCTATGAATAATCCAAAGAATGCATCTTGCCTGCACAGACCCACAACAGAATTTATTAGAACTGATTAGGAGGGGGAGGGGTGACAAAAAAAAAAAAGAACTGATTAGGAGTTAGCATCTATGTCAGGTAGGCCAAGTACGATGAAATCAACACCCCATGAAAGCAGCATGGTCATTGGAGAAAACATGACTTTACTACAGCTGGCATGATGGGCTCCAGGGATATCCATTTTCAGGACATCCCCGAGGTCAAAAGCAGTCCTGTAATATCACTAATGGCATTATGTGCCGTTCACATCATGTTGACATGTTCACTGATGATGCAAGAGCAGCAGTGGGTACAAACTGCTGACACATTAACATTAATCAAGATGGGGCTGTGGCAATAGTCACTGGACCCTGCACCCCCACACAGTGGCAGTGAGCTCAGTGCCAAGTGTTAAGAGTTTAGGGGAGCCGGGTTCCAAAAAGTTGGAGAACTTTAAGCATATACTTTCTAAAGTATATTCCAAAAGACACTAATTTTACAGGTGGTTAATAGGGGACATATGAACAAAAGTTATTTCACTGGAGGATGCTGCTATACAATCATCGATTACACGTTTATTTTTGCAGAGTGGTGAATGTGCTCGTGCACACCAGGGATTACCAGGAGGGGTCACATCCAAGGTGCCCACTTAGGTCTGGTTGGCTCAGGACAGTCCTGGCTATGCCTCGTATGAATATGAAGGGCCCCTATTTACTCTCATAAGCATCCGAATTTGCAATAGTAAATTATATGGCAATTCTACCCCCAGGTGATAGTATTTCTCATATTTATTTGACCAGAGAACTATCTTTCTTTTTCTTTTTAAAGTATATCATGAAGCAGATGTTACCAGGAACATACTTTGGGAAACACCAAAGTGGTGGGAGGTAGAAGATAGGAGCTGACCTTATTCCAAGTCAAGTGAAATGTCTATTCTGTTTACAGCACACTTTTCATCAAAGCTCACTGTTTCACTGTGTCTTAAAAAAAAAAAAAAAACATAAATGTAGACCGTAGGTCCTAGAAGCTGAAAATCCATGGAATTGAACTAGAGCCAGCACCGAGGTTTTTAGAGAAAACACTTCATTCACCTCAAGACAAGGCACAGATGTTCCCTATACTCAGGGTGTGGCTGGGTTTTCCATTGCAAAGAGATCCCCCCAAAAAACCATTCCAAATGTTAAGCCCATATTTCTTAAAACACAACTCATCCTAAATTCATGAAAGAGAAAATGGGTATTGCCCTGGTACGATGGTAAAACAGAAGTGTTCCAAAGCGATAATTATAGGTGCGACAGAGAGAATCATCATATTATAAGCAATGTGACCCCAAATGCCTCACCATCATCAACCTCCTTAAGCAATCCACTTACACATGTGCAAGACACACTTACACATGTGCAAGACACACATCAAGTTAGGTAAGGGGCCATGACCTGCCAACAAGGCACAAACCCCAACAATTACCTGATAATGCTTCAGGGTCCCGTTAATGAGGAGGGCAGACTGCTTCTCCACCCGCTCGGAGATGGCATGGGCCACCGTGTAGTAGGATTGAGAGCCTCTGGCACTGTACTGCATGCTGTACTCATCGTCCACGTCCTGCTTAGCTGTCCTGAGACAGAGAAAGTGGAGAATCATCCATAGATCACATGGTGCATGAATGGCGAGCCTCACACAGCTGCGATAAGTATGGTTTATTTATTACCTCCTTCATGTCTTCCAGTTAATTTTTTTTATTTTGATTTATTTATGATAGTCACAGAGGGAGAGAGAGAGAGAGGCAGAGACACAGGCAGAGGGAGAAGCAGGCTCCATGTACCGGGAGCCCGACATGGGATTCGATCCCGGGTCTCCAGGATCGCGCCCTGGGCCAAAGGCAGGCGCCAAACCGCTGCGCCACCCAGGGATTCCCCCATGTCTTCCAGTTAAAACATGTTATCGGTAACCCTCACAAGACGGGAGCAAGGTAGACATGAGCATCACCCCATTGTATGCACGTGGGAGAACTTCAGGGTCACAGGGGTCAATTAATTTGCCTGGGCCATGTAAAAGGTGGCAGAGTCAGGACCTGCATACAGGCCCGCCTGACCTCAAATGACCAATATTAGCATGAGCTGCATCCCTGCAGATGAACTCACTGCCAGTGGGCTGTCCTAGGGTCCCCAGATGCAAAGATAAATCCTATCCACAGAACACTGTCCAGAACTTGCCTGACACATGAGAGAAGGAGATAGATGACCAGAAAGATGGGAAAGAGACAGGCCAGCTTCCCCTTCCTAAGCCTTGCTAAGGAGCTGGTGTTTTACTGCACAGGCAGGAAGAAGCCACTGGAAGGTTCTAAGCCTTCAGTGAAGGAGGACCAAGAAAACCAAATTTCCTTGTGTGGGGCCTGCAGCCCCAAAATAAAAGAAGAAAATATTACAATGCCTATTTCTGCTTTTTATCTTTTTTTAAATCTCATCACTTTAAAATGTTATCTTGGGACGCCTGGGTGGCTCAGCAGTTGAGCTTTTGCCTTTGGCTCAGGGGGTGATCCTGGGGTTCTGGGATTGAGTTCCAGATTGGGCTCCCTGCATGGAGCCTGCTTCACCCTCTGCCTATGTCTCTGCCTCTCTCTCTCTGTGTGTCTCTCATGAATAAATAAATAGAAAATCTTAAAAACAATAAAATAAAACAATTTAAAAAATAAAAATAAAATGTTCTCTTTTGCAATCATTTCCCCCAAGTTGTCATATTAGAGCTACATGAGCAAAGAGCTGACATGGAAGATGGTGAAGAATGGAGCTGGCACTCGGATCTGGGAGGAGGATGGGGTGCTGAGGGGTTCTGGGGTACTGTGGAAATCACATGGTGGGGTGGGTGCTGGCTGGCAACGCGGATCTGGGGGGAAGGGCATTTCTCATGGGTGCTCAGATAATCCTTCCAGATACTCATGACACACATTTTCACAAGGAGAAAGAAAACTGAGCAATACACACTCAATGATCTGCTTGGCATCCTTCTCAGAAACCTCTTCACTGTTTGGATCCAGAAGAATTTTCTCTTCTGTGTCCTGCCGACTGGACTCTTCTTCCTCATCCTAGGGAGGGAATAAATGACACGGGAAGGATTCCATTTCAACAAGGGAATCTCTATGACTGGCATCTTCTGAAAAGAGGATGAATGGTATTCAACTTCACAGAGTACATATGATTGAGGGAGGAAATAAATTTAACACCTACCTAACCCAGGCGATACGCCATTCCATTTCTATTTAAATCATTTAACAAGGGAAGAGAAGAAACCCTCTGAGGATCTGTTAGGACCCTTGCTCCCAAGAATAAATATGTAAACGTCATGGCAGATGGATATTTATCAGTTTGGTTATCAAAGAGTCCTGCAGACCATATCTGCTCTCACCCAGAAACATTCTGCAGCCTTCTCTCCAATGCCAGACTTTAGAGGCTGACTACTGCCCTTCTCATAAAAATGCTCTCTGATAATGCCAGTGGGACTGGGATGTCTCCCATGCATTCAAGGTAGAGGGGCTGGAGCTTAAAAACCCAATCCTGGGCTGGCATCAGTGGGTTCAGCAGCCCCTCTGTCCCTCCTGGCATCTTGGACTCAATGACAAGAATCTTCCAACGGACCCATTCATTCACGTAAATAAGAAACATTTTAAACATTGATTTTTGTCAGCTTCAAATACCTCAGGGCAAACATGGCCTGTAAGAAATAAATAGCATGCAACCTGAAGCAGTTGCCTTTTACTGGTATGCTTTCTTTTTGAACGTAACTTTTATTATTCCATTTCTTTGTAAGTTAAACAAGTGTTTATGGTAGATTAACTTAGAAAAAAAAAAGGAATAGAAGAAAACCAAAATTGTCTAAAATTCTGGTGAGCTATATGAGTGGCAGGGCTACTCTCTTTGAACCAAGATCCCTCTACACTGGTAAACAGAATTAATGACTACCCACTAACAATGCTCTTATAAAGGAGATAAAATCGTCTTTTAATCCCTCTGTTTGTAATTATTACACATTTCGTAGTTGATCCTAAAAAAAACCTTCACTGCTATTTCTTAAGTTCTGTTAAAGGCAGCCAAGATTACCATTTTAGGTTCTAGATACATTTAGGGACTGTTCCCTTTCCCTTCTAAGACACGGAGAGATGTGCTTCTCTTTGGGGAACGGGTGTATCCAAGGAATTTAAACAAGAATCACATTTAAAGAGAAACTGAGAGGATTGATAACCTCATCAAACCAAGTGTGGGTTGCCCTTTCATCTAAGCTTCCAGACTTATAATTCTGAATAGATTCCTAGGCCTAAAGGACCCCAGAAACTTTTGGGGGATCAGCCTCAGCATGAACCAGGTAAGGCAGGGTATCACCTTCCCAAAGGAACCTATCTCCAGTTCTCCCCAGAAGACCTTTCCACCACTTCCAGTATAACGCCAGCTTCTGTTTTCTTGGTTTCACCTAACTGTAGAATTTGCCAAGTTCCACCACTGGCCAGGAGCCCCAGGTGGGGTCACTGCCTCGCTAGGCACCCACTGTCACAGCTGTGATCCATGCTGAGCTCCAGATGTGCCCCAAAGGCCAACCCTGGAGGACCAGTGATAGCCAGACACAGGTGCTTCCCACATACACTCCACATACATGCAGATGCCTACATACCTCCTCCTCGTAATCAGAATCACTCTCCTCACTGTCGGATCGAGGTGCAACTTCGTAACTAAGGGAAAAGAAGTGGGAAGGAGAAGGGACTTAATTTTTGAAATTATAAGACAATATACACACACATGACCCAACTAGCATATTCTAGGTACAAATGATCAATGTAGGTAATAACTTTCAACTATTTCCATGAAGGTCATGCTGTTTCAGTGCCAAGATTTTACGGGGACCACAAAAAATCGAAGAAGCCAAAAGACATCAATATTTCTGCGTTAATGCCATACCCAGGGTTCATTTCCAACCAGGCGTCCAACTGACTTGCTTTGGGTGCTTCTGGTCCAAACAGGACCTTGCCAGTTTCCGTGTGAGTCACTTTGACAGGCAGGTCACTCATCTGACTGCTTTCATCTATGGGCTAGAAAGGAGGAAAAAAAAATAACAAAACACATATCACTGCTTAGTGTTCAAGACAGCCTCTCAATTCTGTTTCTCAGGCTTTTGGCTGCCCAGCATCTGAAACCTTTTTCCATGATTGGAAAGTTCACCACCTAATGAGTCCTGGAAGGAGGTGGGAGGCCACCGCCTCCTACTAAAGGAACTGAAAGCCCCAGCCTCCCTTGCAGCGAGGGTGCCAGCACTGAGACCTCAGTTCCATCAACTGGACACACTCACCAAGGCTCTGAACTAGGAGCTAGAAGGTCAGGGAAGCCGGGAGCAACAGGCGTGCTGGAGGGAGGACAGAGCACACGGCTGGGGCGTGCCAAGCTCCTGCTAATTCCCAGGGTCAGCCACGGCCTCGCTGACCAGCAGCACAGCAGAACACTGGCTGTGGCCTCAAAGCATGCTCTCCAGGCTCCCTGGAGATTCAATGGATTACCCAGGATCCTATTAATATTCTCCCTCCTGACTTAAATCTAGCAGAGTTTCATTTGTCAAGCCCCAAATAATACGCACCGCCCCCCCCCAACACCTATTGCAAAGTCGTGGTTTCTGAGAAAATGGGAAAAGAAAAAGGTATTGTAATTTGTGTCACCTCGTGAGCGGCCAGTATGAGCTTCTGTGGAACCACAGGGCCTGCTATCTAGCTCGGCCACTGGTACCTGGGCGCGTGATAAAGCCAGAAGCTCTGCTCATCTGAAACCAGGCGGATGGACTGAGACTGAGCTGAAGTTCATTATTAGATGCTCCATGAAAAATAGCTCGCTCAGAAAATTAAGAGAATAAATGCAACTGCGGAGGCTGTGTTTAACCTACTTCAGAGAACGGATTGTTTTAAAAGGCCTAAAAAAATGGAGTAATCCTATGCAAATAAACGCTACTGATTATAGGGTGACTACACCTGTAGGACAGACCCCCAGGCAAGACGCTGCCGTGGAAATGCTTGATTTGTGAGCAATCCAAGTTATCTATCTCCTTAAAAGTAATTATTAATTGGACTTAAATAAACATGATAAGAAACACAGGATACTACTGTAGCTTATCTTCTGTATTTTATAATAGGAAGCGACCAAGAGAAAAAGAAAGTTCTTTCACCCTTCTCCTTCAACAGAACACTGTCAGAATAAAACAACAACAACAACAATATATTAGTGATTATCGCCCAAAAAGGCTTTAAAAAAAGAAAAGGCCTACTCTAGACTGTCTTTTCTTTTTTCTTTGATGCATGCTAAAGCAACAGATGCAAACACCATTACTCTGCATGCGGGAGGCCTTCGTCGTTCAGGTGAAAGGGCGTCTATACACCCACACGATAAAGAAGGAAATCTACCAGCAGCTATCACCTCCCTTGGAAAAGTCATATTCCATTATCTTGAACTATTATAACACAGTCTGTTTTATTGCTTATGTCATGCCTCAGAGAAAATCGGGAATCACTGTAGCTGGAATTAGAACTTTGGCAAAAGCACTGAACCAGCATGGCAGGGTGTAAGAACATTATTTCAAAACAAACTGAGCAAGATGTCCACTTTGCCAACTTCAGCAAACAGAATGCACATGTGTTAAGATTAAAAAAAAAAAGAAGAAGAAGAAAAGAAAAAGAAAAAAAAAAGGTGCATGTCACACCAAGATCGGTGACTAATTTCCCCAAAAGATAATAAGAGGTAGAAGCGCTGTGACACTAACAAGTTAAATCTCTCCCGTGTGCCTGTTAATTACAGACCCATGAGAGGCACACTTAGGTAAGGCTGGGGGCTTTTACGAATTAGAGTTGTTTCTGAGTGCTCCAATATATAGTATTCTTCCCCCAGAATGGCCCACTGAGACTGCTGTACACATTAGACACTTCTCCTGATCCTTTCTTTCCTTGTGATGGATTACAGTGGTTAAGCAACATTTACTGTTCAAGAAGTTTCTGCACAGAATAGTGGTTTCGACCTTTTTTTTACTGGGTCTAGGTTGTTCACATTCTCAGTATGCCTCACATGCACAGATTCTAGAAGAGTCCCCCAAGCAGATTTATCAGAATCTGTGAGAGGAGAAGGCTGTTTGAAACAAACGCCTTTCCACCCTGCTCAGAGGGGCATGCTTCCTCATGTGAATCCCTGAGCAGAGAACTTTTGAGTTTCTGGAGGAAATAAATCCAATAACTATGTAATTGTGTTCTCATGACTCAGGAGAAGGTTCAAAATTCTTGGAAATCACATTTAGGAATGTGCTGATGAATCTACAAAGAGGAGCTCTATCGTCAGCCTATACAAAAATGTAAATATGTAAACTGTGTTTATGGAGTTTTATAATTTCAAATTAGTAATAGATTAAGGAAACTGGGTCATATCTGTATCATTGATGGGGAAAATGCAATTACAGAATCACTTAAGATTTTTGTACATTCTATGTATTCATAAACATATATGCGCACGGAAGATTCCGGAATCATACACAAGAAACTTAATATCAGTTGATTGGCAGTCTGAGATGGAAGGAGATTACTTTCCAGTATACCCCTTTTACACTCATCTAATTTCCTACTATGCTAATGTACTACTATTTTTACTTAGAAGTGAATAGCTGAGTAAAAATGAAGTTGGTATTCACAGAAAATGGTGCTGTAGGGCATGGCGGGGACTCATGATGCAGAACACAGCAGGAATGGGTGCAAAACCTCTCACCTCTCCATCTGGTCCCAGGGCAGACTCTCCTCCCTCGGCAATCTCTTCAGCCTTCTGCAAAACAATATCAGATGTTACATGTCAATCAAGAAGATGTCTACAGGAAGAATTTTGTGGCCAACTCAGTGGCACAAAGAGCACTTGAACACTACCCGCCACTGTCATCTAACAGAGCTTAAGTATTGTTTTCTCTTCACTGTCTGAGACAAGGTGCGTCTTTTTACTGGCAACTTGCAGGGAGCTACTGAAAGCCAGCTGTGTTTCAAGGCTGGCACACACCAAATGATTTGTGGATCACGCCTTCCAGGACCAAAGGGCTGAAGACATGAGAATATCAAGGCTTGAGGTCAGCACGTGAGATGTCTTTCTCGTGTTTGGCATCAGGAAGACAAATCCTGACGTCACCAGCTCACAACCTTCTAATTCCCCTTAGCAGGTTTTCTAAAAATGTCTATCGCCAATAAACTTGGAACCGCTCTCGGGTCATGAAAATACAGAATCGTACAACATTCTGTGAGTTCTCTGAATGTTTTCCATTCTACCTAATTGGCTTTTCATATGACATGGTATTTCCACAGTGGGTAAGATGAGGAGATTTGATGCAGATACTGTGATCTCATGAAAAATTCTATCATCTCCCATTTCCTAAATATTTCAATATCTTAGTCCATTAACCTCTATGTGCCTCAAAGACAGCCTAAATGAAAAGCTAAGATTATGTCACGTTTTGTACATACCCGAGAGAGTCTCATCTGCAATAAACACAAAAGATTCTCAAATTTCTTACATTTGTAACAACCCTCCTGACAAGTGAAATCTTTACCATCACCTTTACAGAATCCTTATTTTAAAGTTATTGCTGGAAAGCTACATATTCCTCTGTGTGAGGAGAGAAAAAAAAAAAAGAAAACACAACTTTAGTCATTTCCTTTATCAAGACATTTAAGAAAATGAGCTTTCCTCCCCTGGGCTCTTTAGTTAATTAAAAATATATATAATGATACAGAATCGATATTAACTCTACTTTGTTTACTTAAGGCATCGATTATATAATACATTTTTGCTTTCCATGGAAATAACTCAATTGTCTCTTGACAAAACAGCTTTTATAGAAAATGTTCAAAGTCCACCCTTTGGTCTATGCTGAAGGAAGAGCAGTTCCCACAAATGTTTGAAATTTTTGAAGTTCTTTCAAATTTTTCTTACAAGAAATGTATGTATATATATATTTTGCCAAAGCACAAGGCATGAAAAAAATGTAGTGTTTCTACCAAAGAGTAGGAAATAAAATGCTCCCTTTGGTTATGATTTCCCCCCCAAATTTAATTTCCTATTTGTGCCACCCCAAAGTGAAAACGTTTACAAGCTCAAAAGGAGTGATCAGCATCGAAAAGCCCCAGGCCCTAGGTCTAGGCTATGGATACAGAGAACAATGGCAGAAAAGCTCAGAAAAGAAACCAGCAGCCCCTAACAGTTCCATTTTTGGAATTCTCAGGCAACTGTTTTAATTAATGGGAGAAAGTCAATTAATCCCGCCATTCTTTCCATACACATCAGAAATAAGCTACAAATTTGGCCAACAAAGAGAAGCAAATGAGACAATGAATAAGCCAATTTCCAATATCTAGCTAGTGGAACTGGATCACTGTCTCAATGAATAGTACGTTTAAAAGCTTGAAGGACCATAAATAATAGATTCGAAACCATTCTAAGGGATACTCGTCTATGACTATGCTACTGACTCGCTAGAGTGGCATCTAAAAACTGCCCCACAATCAGGCCCTTCCTTTACTTAAAAATCCTCTAAACTCATTTTAAAAACTCCATTCAGTATCAAATTCGAGAGGCAATGTAACATGAGATTTGAGAAACTTGGTTCTAGGATTAGACCACCAGTATTTGACCCCCAGCTCTGTGGCTAAGTACGAGAGACCTCAGCAGTGTCATCTTGAGCAAATCTCTGTATCTTGGTTCCTCCTTTCATAAAAAAAAGGGACAGGAACCATCGCTCCCTACAAGGGAGGATCACGATCCAGTTCTGTGTGCACCATCCAAGGTTCCATGACATATATACAGCTAGCAGCAATCTCCACAAGGTAAAAGATTCAATGATAGTCCGAGGCCTACCCCTTTCTTTTTTTTTTTAATTTTTTATTTATTTATGATAGTCACAGAGAGAGAGAGAGAGAGAGAGAGAGAGAGAGGCAGAGACATAGGCAGAGGGAGAAGCAGGCTCCATGCACCGAGAGCCCGACATGGGATTCGATCCTGGGTCTCCAGGATCGCGCCCTGGGCCAAAGACAGGCGCTAAACCGCTGCGCCACCCAGGGATCCCGGCCTACCCCTTTCTATCTGTGAGGCTGGCTCTAGCACTGGCTGGAGTCAGGGATTTCTGTTTTGTCATTGGTGTCCCCCATCTCCCCACCCCAGCACCTATAGGAGTCCTGGCGCATAAGTAAATATTTGGTGAATGAAGGAAATAAAGAAAGCATCAAGAACAATGCTTTTCACTTAGCACACACACAATGAGTCATCAGGATTGTAATTAGATGCCAATGTATCTGCAAGCCATAAAATAGTTAACACACACGCAATTCCTCACTGAGCCAGCTGACACTCGGACAGGTCTCTCAGGAGCCCTGAACTTACACCCAATCTTGCTGTTACTACAGGAGGTGGAAGCCAGGTGGCAGTCTGCTCTGTGGCAAGAGACAACACATTCTCCCATCATGCCTTGGATTATTTATTTATTTATTTATTTATTTATTTATTTATTTATTTATTTATTTATTTATTTATGACAGTCACACACACACACAGAGAGAGAGAGAGAGAGAGAGGCAGAGACACAGGCAGAGGGAGAAGCAGGCTCCATGCACCGGGAGCCCGACGTGGGATTCGATCCCGGGTCTCCAGGATCGCGCCCTGATCCAAAGGCAGGCGCCAAACCGCTGTGCCACCCAGGGATCCCCATGCCTTGGATTCTTGCAGTGTGGTGACCATCTCTGGATCTCACATCACACTCGTGCTTTATCCTCGCTGCCCACTCCTCCCCAGAAAAGACAAAACAAAACAAAACAAAACAAAACAACCCACTGCAGTTCATCCATGAATCAGGAACTAAAGGGACCCTGTCCTGGCTTCTTCCTACCTGCAAAAAGTTGGCAACTAATTATGCTGCTGGAGGGAGGGAGGGAGGGAGGGAGGGAGGGAGGGAGGGAGGAGTAGAATTCGCCTGCTGATGGAAGGGGAGAAGGAACACATTACTCATAACTGCAAACAACGTGACTTCCCAACTTCCAAGGCCAAGGGCAATTTAGAAATCTCACTCAGGAACGTTCACCAAGCCGTGGGCACGGCTACCGATCTTCCTGGCAGAAGCTAAGACAATCAGCCTGACAGGGGAGAGAAGGCAGACGAACCCCTAGACGTGCAAACCCCGGGTCAGCCGAACCCAGGGGAATAAACCCCAGTGCGGCGCCACTCAGATGACCAGAACATAGGACACAAACAGCCTCAGTCTGTAACGAAACAGTGTCACACCAAATATTTTACGATTTTACCACTTATATTATAAAGTGAATGCATTTTTCCCCCAACAGGGCTGACTCTATGCTGAAACAACATTCTAAAGTGCTGGCTTCTTAATGGCTCCTTCTGTTTCAGTGGAGATCCAGCTTCCAGAAACCACCCAGGTTCTTTTTACTGTCACTTAAGTGGACCTTTGAGTATGATCAGGCAGTAAAAAATACCCAAGAATATCAAATTAACAGGCAGTTGCACATGACTATGGTCGCACCCTGCAGAGAAAGCCAATTCCAACATTTTTGACTCAAGTAACTGGTCGATCCAGTTAAGCAGGACTTTGATCCAAACTTCTGTTTTCACCCATTTTGATGCTGAACTAATCAAATGAATCTTATCTCGGTGGCATTGTGTTCGCCTACCTTTACCACAGTCCCTACACTCAAAATGCCCAGAATTACCTTGGAGCCTTCCTTCCAGGGACGCCTGGGTGGCTCAGTCTGTTGAGTGTCTGACTCTTGGTTTTGGCTCAGGTCAGGATCTCAGGGTCATGAGATCAAGTCTTGCATCAGGCTCTGCTCTCAGCACAGAGTCTGTTTGGGATTCTCTCCCTCTCCCTCTTTCCCTCCCTCTACTTGTGTGCTTGCTCTCTTGCTCTCTCTCTAAAATAAATAAATAAATCTTTTGAAGAAAAAAAAAAAACCTTTCTTTCACCTGTGAAATTCTCCTTATAGGGGAAAATCCTCATCTTGGGGGGAAAATAGGAGAGAGAAAAGAATTGAGAAGAATTGGAGAGTAACCTGAATTTAAAAGAAATGTCTCTACCACATTTCTACTTTGTATCTCATGCTTTTTTTCACCAAAAATTGTACCAGGAGGTTTTTCTGATTTGTTGGTATCCAAAAATGATAAAAAAAAAAAAACCCACACATCCTACTACTATACTGACCAGTACAGTATGCTGTGCCAGAAAGATTTCCCCTCCAAAAGGTCACAGTCCGGAGATTTGCTTTTAACAGTGTTTGCTGAGAAAGAGAATGAAATAACTTTCAGAAGGAAGAGCAAACACCACAATGCAAAAGATACTTGGCACAGCAGTCCTCCACGGATCCTTGGATCCTCCATGGTTCCTGTTAGTGTCGTGAGTTTCCAAGAAATGTCACACATTCGTAACAAGGGTGTAGTTCTGTTGGTATACCCTGCATTGAAAGATCTGGAAGAGGGAATGAAACACTTATTTTCGGCCTGAAGTCAACAACTCAGGAGGAGGGACCTGTGAAGGGACTACACTTCTTAGTTGGCTGGATGTGGGAGGTTGGGGCGTGGGGGAGGGGGTGAGGGTGGCTGGCCTGGGCTCCTCACTAGAGCTTAAGGAAAATCACCCTAGAGCCTGCAAGGACTACCTTATTACTACCAGAACCCAATGCAAATTAGAAGCCCCACAATTATGAAATGTTCTTTATGGGAACTAGCAAGGGAGGTAGGTGTAAGCAGAGTCTACCAAAAATTATAAATCCTTTTTTCCAACTGCATGTCTCAGTGGTCAAAGAACTTGTCACTGTCCTGAATGACATTCCACCCAATACTTAACTGATCATAACTGGGGGTGGGGTTGGGGGGATAGCCATTTATTCTCTCTATATCACAGAGAACATACAACATGGGAGAAAATACCTTATTTTCAAAAGAAAAATAAAAACCCTTATAACCACATTTCAACAATTGCTCTCCTACATTTATACCACAGAGTGGTTCGATAAAATAACTACTATTTACTGAGCACTTCCTGTGTGCCAGGGCACCTTCTACATGCTTTTTTTTTTAAAAAGCTCTTATTTACTTATTCATGAGAGACACACAGAGAGGTAGAGACACAGGCAGAGGGAGAAGCAGGCTCCTTGTGGGGAGCCCGATGTGGGACTCGATCCCAGGACCCTAGGATCGCGTCCTAGGCAGAAGGCAGATGCTCAAACACTGAGCCAAAGGCTACATGCTTTAGATACACTTTTCCATGTAACCCCATCACCTTCTTAGGGATCCAGTGACTAAAGCACTAGGTAATAGATCTTTTAAGGAAATATTCTATAAGGGAATAAAAGCAGATTAGTATGATATGTTTTCTTATGCAGTTATTAGCTTACAAGTTGGCAGACTAGCATGACTTATTGGGCAATGGCCCAATTTTCTACGTGAGCATGTTCAATCCTATTTGTACACACCCTGGTGGCTTTATGTCGCCTCATGCCCTCTTTTTATCCTGTAGTCACCCAGCAGATGTTAGAGAACAATCATGGCAGGGGATAGAGACCTCAAGGTCATGCTGAGTGCGCATCGGAGTATGTTAATCCCGTCACACTGCAAAGACCGGTTTCACATAATTAGATATTTCAATACTTTACAAATTATTCCTCCTCTAACACCTAGGTAGATACGTATAGCTCACTTCCTTTTCTTTCACTTCAAGGGCATGAGTGGAAGGCCAAGCTGAGAATGAGAAGTTCTGGAATGATTTATAAATGTATACTTCATAGCAGTGGCTCTAATGGTGAGAACAGAGGCGCAAACACGGTCATGGTAGGTTAAAGGAAACCCACTCTCCTGGTTACCAACAGCAAGGAAACACAATACACTCTGGCAGAAAGAAAGAGGCCTTCTACGTTACACCGGGGCAATATTTAAAAAAGAAAAAAAATTAATCCTTTTCCAATTTTAATCACAAGCTCAACCACACTTGTCTCTAACAGCGTAGACAGAGCCCCCCCCCCCCCCCCCCCGGATCCTAGCTGCCCTGTTGCTATAGCACGATGCTGTTAGTTCACTGGGTCAAGAAAAACAAAGCTTCTTGATGCCTTACTTAATTAAAAAAAAAAAAACAAAAAACAAACAAAAAACGAAACCGGACTGCTAATAGGCACAGCTTAATATTCAGTTCCATGGGGAGAGCTGAAAGGGTCAACACAGAATCTTTAGGCTTCTGGACACAGCCTTCCTCCCCAGCACAGAAGCTGGAAGCAGCCACTCTCAATCATTCACTCTAATGGAGGGAAGAGCCACAGATAATCCAGACTGCCAAATAATCAGCTTTTGAAAGCATCCGTTTCCTTTGCACATGAATAAAGGTGCATCTGGAATTAGGTAACTCGCTCTGAAACCAAGTCTCGGTGCCCTGTGAAAGAGAAGGTTTTCAGGAAGGCCTGGGAAGGGGGCCTGGTTTTTTTTGTGTCCTTTCTTTATAACCCCGCATGTCCCAGTGAGATGGTCCCTGGAAAGAAGGGGCAGAGGGCTGATGAGAAAGTGACGATTCTGCACCTTTGATCACGTGGGATGTCCTGCAGGAGCCACCCAGAGGTTCCCACGGGGCAGATAGGGGTGGCTTTGGTCTGAATCATTCGTTTGGTAGGAGATCAGGCCCCCTCCCCAATTTGGCTCCCCGTCTTTCCTTCACAGAGTTTATGATTATATATTTAGGTGCGTATCTGACCAACGTCGGTCTGTCTCTCGCTCTCTGATGGAACTGAGAGACAGGGTAAGTATGCTTTTCCCCCAACATCTCCTTCTCTCTCCCCCAGCATTCAGCAAGCTGCTTAGCTCACAGAAAGTGATCAGTTACTATTTGTCGGGCAAATGGAAAAAACAGAAAGAATACGTGCTAGCAGCACACGTGAAGGCAAGAGTTTGGAAGGAGAGAGCCAACCTAGAGATCACGTGCCATTGGCAGCACCAGGAAAAATATTATGGCAGGTTCTGGCTTTGTACAGATGAACACAAAAATACAGGCATGACCACGATCACTCAATTATATCTATCTATCTATCTATCTATCTATCTATCTATCTATCTATTTATCTTTTTCTTTGCCTACAATGATAGAACAATCTAATATCATGTCAGGAATCTATTAATTATAAGCCAGAAGCACAAATCTGGGCCATTAGCTTTTAATACACACACAAAAAAATGTAGAAAGTGAACTTCAGTACAAAAAAAAAAAAAAACACCGACAGTGACGTTTTTGGGGTTACCTCTGCAAAATCCCCCTTCGGATTAGGAAAAACGAAAACTGTCACTTCTTGGGGTCGCCTCACGGAATGTTACAGAATTGTTTCCCCGTGTGCTCTTCCCTGACTCTGAACACGTCCTCTTAAAAGTCAGAAATGGGGAGCTGGAATTCTGCAGTCTGTCATGCTACCTTGACAAGAAAATGAGGTATTTCTCACCGATGAAATGTCTAAATCCAAGCCCTGAGTCATCATCCCTTGCTCAGCTTCACCATGCGGGAAGCTATCTTATACCAGAGGAGTCAGGTGCAAGGAAGGCGCCTTCTCCATCATTTATTCCTCCTCCTTAATTACGAAGCAGGTATGAGAATTCAGGAGCCATGAAATTAATTATTTTTTGCAAAAAACATTTTGTTCAGTTATTCAGTGCAGAGAATACACGATTAAATGCCACCCATCTTCCATCCCCACCACCTTGACGAAGACTTCCTGTTTCCTGCGGGCATGTGCTGCCCGGGGCCAGTCAGGCTCTGCCAGGAAGACCCAATACGAACCAAGAACGAAACCTCCAGAACACTCGAGCTTCAAAGAGGCTCCGCCTTCACAGGTCTGTCTACACAGGCAGTTCACCCTTGCATGGCCATATGATGGCCAGAGAGCACAGCATCTAAATATCACCCTTTCCTTTGCATGCTAATGAGGCGATACTCTACTTAAGCAAACACTTCTGTAGGCCCACATTTTTCCTCCTTCTATTGACCATGTACACTTGATTTTGAAACACGGTGTGAAATAAGGAGAATACGGACTGAACTGTTGCAGTTTGGTACTTGGCACCCATTGCACGCCCACCTCCAACATCCTGCCTGGTGTGCCTGGTCACCTCCCTCACGCCGTGCCCAGGTGCACAAGCATTTTTTGCAACTCAGTTGTCTGAACCTTCCACCAGGGCAGTGAGGAGCGTGCACTAAAGAACCTTCAACTGGCCCCTGATCACATGCAACCCACCCCCCACTGACTTGGCCACTGCCACCAGGGTGCTCACCTTCTTCCTCCTCCTTCTCTTCTTCTTCTCTTTGGCTGCTTGGGCTTGCTTGTGCTCCCAAACCAGGTTGGTCAGGTTGGCCACATACTCGTCAGTCTGCTGCAGAAGGTAAGCCAAACGCCTGTCTTTCTTTTGATCGATCAGTTTCCTGTAGCCCTCTTCATCTTCAGCCTAGTAAGGAAAGAAGGACATGATTGGAGCACAATGAAGATCGGCTGGTAACTCCACTTTCCACTCATCACTCTCCATCACGGTCTGAACTTTGATTGGTGGTGAATGCAGCAAACCAAATGATCTAGGCTGCACAAATACCATGCACCATTGGGGACGTGGATGTGCCCGGGGGCATGATGCCTGAGTCCCAGGACACAAGACCACACTTATTTTCCTGGTATGGGCGAGCACTTTGAGTCAGCTCTTTGTTCTCCTAGATTTCTTTGCACCCAAAAATTGTTAAAATTTGACAATTCACCATCCAAAGTGTATCCTCGACTTTGTGGCATGCAAATTTTTAAGAACAACCCATAGCAGGGAGAAGAGTATAGTCTCTCATATAACCAAGACCAGGCTACTGCAACTAATTCATGATGACTCCCATCTCATGGCTACCTTTCCCACAACTTCTCTTCCTAATCCCAAAGTGGGCTATCCTGCAGCAAATTCCAGATATAATGTTGTTTCATTCAGAAACATTTCAGTAAGCACTTTTTTAGAAAGATTTTATTTATTTGAGACAGAGCGAGAGAGCAGGAGGGGGGAGGAGAGGCAGAAGCAGAATCTTCACTGAGCAGGGAGCCCGATATGGGGCTCGATCCCAGGACTCCAGGATCATGACCTTTGGAGGCACTCAACCCACTGAGCCATCCAGGTGCCCTTCAATAATCATTTCTAAAGGCAAAGACTCAAATGGACTTTGACTGTAATAAGTGTAACTTCTGATATATAGAAGCATTACAAACATTGCAGTTGATGGAAAATGTCAAATTTGGGGGGATTTTTGTCACAGACCAGCACAGCACAGAGGGCCTAGGTGACTGCAGACAAGGCATTTAGCACCTGGAGTCTGATGCTGCTAAGCAATAAAACAGATCCAGTAATTTCCACCTCTACCTCCCATTAAGCAACATTATGAGGTTAAATGCAATAAAAACTCTGACGTACTCTGAGCCATTTCAAGAGAAATCTGTTTTACACATCCCAATAAAAGGACATCTCAAAATATTTTCCTTGTGTGACGCAGGATAAAAGGGACATGTCACAAAATCCTCAAGAGACAAGTGCACTGCAGAAATGCTGAGGATCTTCAGTCCTGGGGTGTCACTTCGGCATATGCCCGAGTGACAGCAGTTTCATCACCCAGTCTGGCTGCTGTCTGCCCCGTGCATGAGCCTGAACCTCAAATGCTATTATAACTCTAATTGCATTTGGTTATGGTTGATCTCACTTGAAGAAAGAGTGATAAAAAACTTCAGTTTCTCTGTTATCTGTATATTCCATCATTTAATTGCAAAAATTAATGATTTGCAAATGCCTAATCATTAGTGTCAAGCCAATCTGTTACTGAAGTTCTAATATAGTTTCACTCCAGTTGAATCAGACAAATTTGACTGCTTGCTGCTCAGATCACTATGAAATGGCCTCCCTAGCTAGTTAGAAATCTAGCGGACAGTCCTCTCCTTTCTCCCACTCCACCAAAAAAAAAGGAGGGGGATGTAGGGGTGGGTGGTGAGATTTAGTAGCACCTGGACGCAGAGACTTTTAAAACACAGTGTTTACTCTCCAGAATCCAAAAAAGGTAATGAACACAAAATGCCAACCATAATCCCATCAAGGAAGACAGCGTCACTTGATATTTTCCAGGGATGTAATTAGGGGCCAAGGCTAACGATTTCATCTCCATCCCATACTCCGGCATTATGTCCGATAGAATGTGCAGTATCCCCTCATTATAGATCACACACACTTTT
Organism: Nyctereutes procyonoides; assembly: GCF_905146905.1. Classification (NCBI taxonomy): domain Eukaryota; kingdom Metazoa; phylum Chordata; class Mammalia; order Carnivora; family Canidae; genus Nyctereutes; species Nyctereutes procyonoides. The sequence continues at coordinate 57,240,015 of NW_026575146.1, read as the reverse complement.
CTGAAATCCACGGTGTGCTCTGGGGTCCAGTTCCAAAAATGAATGGTCAATAAAGCTGGATACCCAGGCCAATGATGTAAACCAATCCCTTCTGTATTTAACTGTCCATTAAGAAAATAACAGCACAAATGTAATGATCCACGAATTGCCTTTGACAATAAGACAGCCATAACCGAAAAAGTAACATTTCAAAATTAACTTAAAAATGACTTTTTACTCTGTTAGGAAGAATTTTCTACCACTAAAAAAAAAAAAAAAAAAAAAAGATAAGCACCAGAGGCTTCAAAAAACAGACCTTCTTTGAGTCTAAGACACAACTTCATGACACACTCACTCAAAACAACCTGTGTCATTAGTCTCAAAGAGGCAATATTTTAAAAAGAATGACCATATCCATCCTTCCAGATTTGTTTGGTAAGCCTCCTACAAACTGTACCTGCCTTGATGTGAGAAGCTATCCCCTGCATGGCAAGGCTACCCCAGGATACAGAGATATTATACACTCATCAGCTGTGGCCATGGATTTGCAGCATGCGTTGTCCAGGAAGGAGAAGGTGCTTTCACTCCATTCACATTTAGTTCAAAGGGGCGTGTTCATGTATCTGATAAGCTGCTTTTACCCACTCTTGCTATGGTGTATTTAACACCCACAATACGGGTGTATGCAAGGACCCCACGGGCCTGGGTCCCCGCAGGCAAGCCCCTTACCATCAGTCTGCGCATTCTCTCCTTCTCGATTCGCTCTGTCTCTTTTTTCTGCTCTCTCTCAGTGTTGGCGTGCCAAGTTGCCACCGCTTTGGACAGCTTCTGGATCTTCCCAGCCACAGACCGATGATACTCCTTGAAATCCTTTGCATGTTGCAAAATGCTGTTCAGGTATTCCTACAGGACCCAAAGGGAGAAGGAAAAGGACGCTTAAAGTCTATTTCCCAATGTCATCTGAGATTTCAGTGCAGAGGATACGCTCAGTGAGCACTTCCCAACAGTGGAAGACTAGAATCTTCTGTGAGGCAGGTGCCCTGCTATGTCTCCTGGTAGCTGAGCTGTGGGCTCTGGGGCTGGTGGGAAGAGGCGCCAGCTTGTGGAAGAGAAGCGTCTAGGACCATGGATATGGCCTCGTGAAAAAAAGCAAAACCAAGGATTAACAGAAGCCCGCTAAATGGCGAGGACAAAATTGAAAGCAAATCACCCTTCAATCAACCCGAGGGAAGCAGATATTTCTAGTGAGAGCCAGGTTATAAAAGTAATGCCTCTTCTGCTCTGACTTAAATGCCTTAGCCCCGAAATTTGAAATCAGGTGTGGGAGGGGCAGCTAAAATCACTGCACAGAGTTTGGACTGACTTTTTAAATAAAGGCGAGGAAATGCGAACCAACGAAAACCTGACATTTTTCAAAATAAAACTGAAGCCAGGGCACTAAATTAAGCACAGGAAAACAAACAAAATTTGTAGGACTGCAATGCAAAAATCAAATCCTACATCAAACTATTTCCAAACCCCTAGAAAAGGATGTTTTAAAATATCTGTCCCTATGAAACCTCCAAGTGGGCCCTTGAAAAGCCCAGGAGACTGTATGTATATTTGCTATAAGAACTACTGGTTTTGCTCTCCTCTTGCCTCTTCCAAGTGCCCGCTCCTCGGGATTTTGCCCCAGGCAGCCCACCCTTGCCCATCCAGTGGGGCACCAGCCAGGGGGATGAGGAGGGAGACACCTGCCTGGAATGCAGAAAGCAGGGTCCTCCAGCAGCCTGTCCGGGCCTCCCTGCACCTTACATGGGGCGGCCGGACCGTGGGAGCTCCGGGGGACCTTTCTGCTCTGGGATGTGCCCACTGCCCACAATGGGATGTCCTTCAGTCCTTCTGGCTCCATCGGAGCTCTTGGTCAGGGTGGGGGACACCTCTGCCCACATGGAGCGGGGGGGGGGGTGCGTGTGCCCCACCATCCGTGCCTCCGTACCTGGTGCTTCTGGCGGCGCTTCCTCTCCTGCTCGATCTTTTGCTGCTTCTCCAGTTTCTCTGTCATGCGGGCCTCCCGCAGGGTCTGGCGCTTGCTCCGCTTGTAGGCTTTGGAGTTGAGGGCCGTCTCCAGGGTTGTGTCCCGTCTCATGCAGGCTACCACCTCCTGTCTCAGCTGTCAAGGGAAGGGAGCAGTTGGAGAGGCTGCAGACACAGAGGCCTGGCTCCTGGGCCCTGCCCTGCTCCAGCTCCCAGTTAGTGGGGCCGACTGTGCGGGCTCCACGAGGTTCCAACCAAAGCTGGTACACTGGGGACCTGAATCACGCCAAATTTACGTGGTATTTTCAAAGATGGTATAAGTTTCCTTTCCACGCAATTCAGATAAAGGGGGATTACAAACACACCAACGTATCCTGCACTACAGCACTAAAAAAAAAAAAAAAAAAAAAAAAAAAAAGCAGATGCTGTATTGGGTTTTAAATAAATTAATTTATTCTGTTTAATTATTCTAATGATATTAATTAGTTAATGAGCTTTTGAAATATTTCACTTCATTTTAAGTGCCATACTAACATTCTCTTTGTGTCTAAAGATTAGCTTTAATGAGGCTCTGCAAGAAAGAGTGGAAAGATCACTTCCTGTTCACGTACAGTAACAGCAGGTATTCAAACAATATTAATTCAATGTTAATTCTCATATAAAAGATGGGAAATACTGGCTTTGGCTTCCACCCACTCCCAGTGATGATATTCTTCAAGACATTTAAATTTCACACTACATTATGGACTTCTTTTAGATTATCAACAATGCGGTATCTTACTCATATTGTACGTTATGTGGTGGTAGCGGGGGGCAGGGTTGGGAATATACATTAAAATAATAATTCAGTTGAATTTCAAATCAGCATTAATTACAGTTAATTCACTGGGAAACTTCATAGATAATGGATTTCTCTACAATGTCAAGCAAAAAAGCAGAGACCATTGAGTTCAGCATAGTGAAGTGAATCCGAATATAATCTTATTTGTGAAAATATACTATATTATTAATCACTTCACACTACTTTATCAAGCATTTCACCAAGGCATTGCATGATGTCACCTATAAGAAAGGAAGTAAATGGAACTCAGAGTCTTTTATTTGCTTTCTTTTCGAATTTCAGCTGACACCTACTCCCCACAAAGCTATGGCCAACTAGCCCCCTGCCACCATGGATGCCCTCTTGTAACATTATAATTAATAGGGCAAATGTGCTCCCAAGTTCATAGGATGGTAGCCCTGGGGTGGCCTTGTGATTTTAGTCACATCCTGCAATAGACCGTGTCATGCAATTCAATACTTCCAAACTACTTTCATTCATTAATAATTCATTTTGCATGCCCTGAGACTCTCACCAAGTAAAACCCACCTGCCTGACATGCACACGTTCCTCTTCCTCTTTGGCTAAATGAGGCAGTGTGCAGGCCAGCAGACCTGCACCTTTTGGGCTCCACAAAGCAAAACTCACCAATATAAAAATTAGCTCTACTTCATTTCACTAGTGTCCCACTGACTTAGCAATGATAAAAATAGATCATCATGCCAGCCTTCACTCATCAGGGACTACGAAGAACCAGAGCAAGAACAATAGATAACAGTCTACTGACCAGCCAACACATGGGGGTCTGATGGGGTCAAACAGTTTTATGTATTTCTATAAGTAATTGGCTATTAATTCAGTAGGGTGCCTAACAAATCATATTTGTTCAAATTATTTTCAAAGACATGGCTAGAATTTTGCATCTGTGTTTACAAGTTCCTACTCTCCCACCTTCTTGAATTTTCTTTGGAGTCGTAAAGGCAAAGCTATCCCATTTGTTCTCGAGGTTGCATCCACGGAAACAAAATGCCATTACTCTGACTTTGGAAACCGTAATAGAGAAGAAAAAAAAATGTCTCTGATACACAGAAGCAAAAAAAAAAAAAAAAAAAAAAAAAAGAATAATAAGCAATTCATCTTCATTACTTTTAGCTCTATGCTGCTGGTCTAAAAGATACACTATTTTACTAAGTTTATATCTTTATAACAATATTGAACAGACTTACATTTATTTCCTACATCTTAGATTCGCTGGGGAAAAGGTATTACCTGACGTTGGAAATTGAGTAACCGAAGAGCTTTCAGTTCCACAGTTGCTTTGGTTCGTAAATCTGGTGGCAAAGAGCCAGGCAGGTTTTCCAGTTCTTGTATCCTATGAGCTATGCGAGCCTGAAGCCTTGAGGAGACAAATGAAATGAGGGAAGGGTGAGGAGGAAATGTACATTACAATTTAACCTTAATGATAAACAATAACCCTCAGGTCTAAGTTCCAGGCAAGACACATTCCAGATGTTGCTTTTTGGCCAATTTCCGACGCCCTACTAGATTTTCTGATGTTAAACAGAGAAGAGCTACCTTTGCATGAATGCAGACAGGTGCTGTATGTTACCCAACACTCTGGCCTTCTTCATTAACCTCTCTCTAGCACCCAGAAAAGAAGGGCTCGTGATACATCCCAGAGGGAAGTCAGGGGCCAGAGCTCGCTTTGAACAGGGAGAAAACGGAGAGACAGAACAGTGTGATTTGCTCCCAAATGCCCAGCCAGCCAGCGTGCATTGCTGAGACAACAAGAGTTTTCTTCCCAAGTTCTAGTTCTGTCCTAGGCAACCGGGCCATTTGCCCTTCTTGCCAAGATGCTGGTCACAACAGCGGTTAAAGCTGAGTGAACAAGAGCAGTTTTAGGTGCTGAGGCCACAGAAATCAGCCAACCCCAAAACATTCAGAGAGAGCCCTGCCAACCACAACCACTTCCTCTGTGAGCAGTGCCTGTCTGAGTAAAGAAAAGGCAAATTAGGCATTTTTAAAAAATCAGGCTTGGGGTAGCAGTAGATGATAAAGCAGCAGTGTTTAAAAACTATGAATTTCTAGAAAAGGATTGCTGGGGATTTTCACCTAGGACATCCTCAAAAATAGAGCTGCAGGCCCTTCTTCGATAAAATAAAGGCGGAGCAGAAAAGACAAGACATCACCCTTTCTTCATTCAGTTGGGATACTTTTACTGTTTGCCCATATAAACTGGCTTCAGGGTTCGTCTGCATCCTAATCTTACAAATAATTACACACCATTTAAAACTATTTTCAGGATCACCTCCCTCCAAATTTGGGGCAGAAGTGTCTTGGAAGAGACTTCATGAAGAATAGTAGAAGGTAGTAAGTTAAAGTAAGTTAACATTAACTACACTAACATGTATCTAATGAACAATTTTCTTTAATTCTTTTTCCCTTCCTCCTTCTCTCTGTCCTCACACACACACAAACACACACACACACCAGCACACATCCATGAATGCACACACGCATGCACACATGCTTCCCTACAAGGTTAGTGCTATAATGGTCGCATCTTACTAATGACAAAATTCAAGTTTGGAGACAGTAAGAAACTGGCAGATTTCACAGAGCTAGTAAAGAAGGGAACCCAGACAAGAGCCCTTATTTGCCTGGCACCTGCAGTCACCACACACAATTAATATACACTTTCTAACTGTAGCTTTCCTAGGCCTCAACTATAAAAGCTGATAGTTTAAGGTGTTTTAAAAAAATCCCTAACGTGCAAGGCTCCTGGCTGGCTCCGTTGGTGGAGCATGCAACTCTTGATCTCAGGGTTGGGAGTTCAAGCCCCATGTTGGGTGTAGATATTACTTAAAAAATAAAATCTTAAAAAAGTAAAATAAACACATAAATACAGATCTGTTTTATGGTTTTATCAGCCTTTAGCATGCTGTGTGTTACAATGAAAAAGTGAAATCTTGTCTGACCTAGATGTCACAAAGTATCTTAATACTTCATTTAGCCCAAATATCAAAATGAGAGCTTTAAAAACAAACAAACAAACAAAAAAACAAAATAACTTAGAGCTGTTTGCTTTGGTAGAGAAAGAAATGTCATTTTTTTTCAAAACTTCAAAAATGATAGTAAAGGAAACATCATTTTTTTCACTGACTTCACTAGAAATAATATTATGACAGATTCCTATTTTATTTGGTACACACGTGTTATTAATTCTGATTTACTGAATGATTTATCATCATAATGTGCTATTAGTAGTGCTGTCATTGTTATCAAGCTGTTATTTCAGTTATAGGTACCAACACAAGCAATCACACCTTTAAATGGCTTAACTTTGCAACAGACTAAACATTTGTGAGTTCAAATAACATTAATAAACTTCCATCATTTTTGAAGTAAAGAAATAAATTAAAATTAAAATAAAATAAATAAAAATAATAAGCTTCCACTATTTTACTCTTTTGATCAAATTGTTCAGAATTTTCCAACATTCTTTCACATTCTTATTATTATCGATACTCATGGGATTCTTATTTTGGATTTTTTTTTTAACTGTAGGAACAAAAGGTTCATTTCATTTGTCTAATTCAATTTTTAAAATATTGACATAACCAAAAATTTCCAAAACTAAGCCAAAGATGATGCATGTTAAAAACCTATTGTAGTTTTTTTTTTCAAATATGTGATTTAAGTGGAACAAAAAAAAGCCTTAAACTGAACAGCTTTACCCATGTAGAAAGAAGGCCGTACTACAGGAAAATTAGGTATCACAGTGGGGAAAGTAAGAGCTGGTGATTTGGTTACGCTGCTTCCTTGGTTCTAGATTTGCAGCAGACCTTTCTCATTTGAATATCCCAGAACCCCAACCATCCCTTGGCATTCTGGTTTACTCTCTTTGATAAAGTGGGTCAGGTGCAAAATTAGAGGTATAGAGGTATAGCTGCTTTTCCTTAATCTTCTAAAGGTCTGTGGAAATAGGACTAACCAAATAATCTTAGGATGATGCAGTTGAGAATACAGAGTCAGGGAGGCAGGAACAGGGGGGCAGATGGATCCTCAGAGTAGGTGGGGAGCTAGCGGGGGGGACCTCTCCCCGAAATACCTGCTTCTCCAAAGGGCCTAGTAATTTGCCAGTGAATCTCAGATTCCCCAGCACAAAAGAATCTTTCTTTCACGGAAGGGAGGCAAGAAGTGCAAAGTGCAAGCATTTAAACTATAGAATGGGAAAAGTAGATTCCAGAGTAAAATTATATGCATTCAATGCAGCCCATGGTGGGTGGGCAGCAAGGGTCCGGGAGGGGCTCCTTTAACGCAGAAAATTTTATCTCCTTGTGGTGGCTGTTGTTGTTAATAGAAATCTTCATTTTAAATAGTGCTCCTCTCCAGACAATTTCATCTCCCCATCAATGGGATTCAGCAGGTAGCCTGATAAGGAGATTCAGGATTCTAAACTTCCTGAAACAACAACACATGTAATACTGCATAACTGCAGGAGACTCATTTAGTGTCCTCACGAGCACAGAAAATTGAAGCAGAATTAGGTCACTCAGGTTTTTCATACAGATTGAACAGTAAATCAAGAGGGGTTACTGTTCCAGCAAGAAAAAGAGTTCCATTAAAGGTAACAGAATATTTGTTCAGGTCCAGAGGAGAAGTTTATGATTCCTGTAGGAGAGTTATTTGAACAGAAAATGACACTGGTACATTTTGTTCCTTCAAGAAGCTGAGTGACACTTAAAAAAGAGAGAGAGAGAGAGAGACTGACTTTTTGTAACTTCTGCTGATAAAACGGACCTTGGTAATTTTCAAGAAGGAATGTCAGGGTTGCAATTGGGAGTATGGCAGGCCAAAAAATAAGCTAAACAGACTATGCTTGGGCACCTGGGTGGCTCAGCGATTGAGCATCCGCCTTTGGCTCACAATGTGATCCCAGGACCCTGGGATCGAGTCCCACATCAGGCTCCCTGCAGGGAGCCTGCTTCTCCCTCTGCCTATGTCTCTGCCTCTCTCTCTGTGTCTCTCATGAATAAATAAATAAAATCTTTATTAAAAAAACAGATTATGCTTGCTTCTGAATCAAGGTGAACTGTTGTGTTCATACTGAGTCCAGAACTGATACCCAAGGGGGCTGGCAAGATGCAAAGGTGCTCATATCAAATACATTCCTTGGAATATATGTAATCCAAGTGCATCTTCCATGCAAACATTTGTGCAATTTGTTTATACGCTAATGTGACAACCTGCAGCCCTTCTGCCCTGATATCTAACTCGGAATGGAAGAATCAAAGTTAAGTATACTGACAGGACAAGGAAAGTGTGCCAGAAAGACCAAAAAAAAAAAAAAAAAAAAAAGCACTGGAAATATCTCTCCAACACCTACTACAGAAAAATTCAGTAAGCTCCGTCATTAGGAGAAAGCTGGTCAGAAAGAAAGGATCCAATTTAAATGGGAACAAAATGTTTTAACTGCGGGGCTCGTACAGATCTGAGGCAAAGTGTTCACTGGCAGAAACTTATTTATGCTCTCACCAGATAAAGAAGGTCAATTTGTCAAAATTCTGATTTTATGATGAACAAGAGAAACAGCCAAAGTAGCTTAAAAGTTAAAAAGAAATCTGAGATCCTGACAACTTCCTTTCAATTTTCATAGATGAGGTAAGTGATATTACAATGGTCAAAGACATGAACATCTGTTAAAAGAGTTTCTGACAGATGATTTTTTTCTCCAAGTTTGTAAAATTATAAGAGGTTTTTTTTAAGACCTTGTTCAAATACTCAGTCAGAAGATACACTGGATCCTTCGAGTTATCTATGCTAAAAGACTAGTAAGCCATTCTCTCAAAGGCCAAAAGGATGGGGTTCCTCTGCTGTCAAGAGCCTAAGGCACTCGATCCAACCCTTTTTAAAATATATATTTTATTTATTTATTCATGAGAGACACACAGAAAGAGGCAGAGACACAGAGGGAGAAGCAGGCTGCCCCTGGGGAGCCTGATGTGGGACTCAATCCCAGGACCCTGGACCATGACCTGAGCCAAAGGCAGATGCTCAACCCTTAAGCCACACAGGCACCCCTCCATCTAACCCTTTCTAAAGGATAAATGCAACCAATCTGTGCAGCTCAACAATTTATTTCCATATAGAGTAGCCAGCCATCACTCTCTAACTAAGGAAGATAAAAGATGCCCTGCAATGCTGCCAGTGGAAACCCACGCTCCTTCTCCAGATGGCCACAGGCAAGTTCAGCCCAAATGCCCCAGCAGCTCTCCGGACCTAGAGTTGCTGGAGTGATGGTTTCGGAAGTCATGTGGCTTTCAGAAAGAGGAGATATGCATCAAACAATGATAATAATATGAAAAGTAGCCATTACACCACATGGTGTAGGGCTTGTAATTTTAAAAGATACTGGCACATGCACGATTTTCTTATTGATATGGGATTGGAGGACCAAAGTGTTTCACACCCTGAAACAGGCTAAACAGTACTACTCAAGGCTGTATACTGTCGGAGGCCACCCATTACGAACATTTCTAGAGATGGTGCTAAAATGGGCTCATGCCATGAAAGGGCTGCAAATAAAATTCTGGTGAAAATGATAAAGGAAATGTAGGAGTCATTAAAATACACACACACACACACACACACACACACACACAGCACAGGCTGAGTAAGGAAAAAAAGTCCAGATGAGTTTCTAGGTATAGAGAGTGTCTACATTACGAATGTAGTTTGCGTGATGTAACAATGGTACTGGCAGTTTTGCACATTCAAGGAAGGGGAAAAATGTTAGCTCTTAGGAAGTCAGAGTTTTAGAGTAACTAAACGATACCCTTCTATCGTGTATTCTCTCTTTTTTAAAAGGTACTTTTGGGGGCACCTGGATGGCTCAGCAGTTTAGCAGCTGATTCTTGATATTGGCTCAGGTCGTGGTCTCAGGGTCATGAATCAGGCCCCGCATCACACGCGGCTCTGTTTCTCATCTCCCTCAGCCCCTCCTTCTCTCTCTCTCTCTCTCTCTCTCTCTCTCTCAAATAAATAAATCTTTAAAAAAATACTTTTGACTTTTTTTTTCTTTAAATTCAGTAGCAACATAAATTAAGTACTGGGTATAAATAAAGTTCTTCTGCCCCAAATGAGAATGTAGTAGGAATACGTGACTTCGTATCACACAGTGATCTGCCTATCAACACTGCAATACCAACTGACTGATGCGTTATCTAGCTCTCTAGGGGTACATAAAATTCAGGAAGCTGATATATAAAAGCTCTTCATTGAGGATCAGTAATAGTAATGAGAGTAAAGCTCTACTCTTCATCCAAAAAGCTACACACCTTTAATGGCAGGTTGCTGTGATTTCTTGTAGAGTCACTCTCAAAGCTGGCCGCTTAGTATTTTAGGCTAATAACAAATAAGTCATGCATTTTTCATTAAAGACTAAGGTAACATCTTTAAAGTGAGCCTACGCGTGGCCGAGTGGCTCAGTGGTTGAGCATCTGGCTTCGGCTCAGGTCATGATCCCAGGGTCCTGGGATCGAGTCCCGCATCGGGCTCCCTGCAGGGAACCTGCTTCTCCCTCCACCTATGTCTCTGCCTCTCTCTCCATGTCTCTCATGAATTGATAAATAAAATCTTAAAAAAAGAAATAAATAAAGGGAGCCTAGATGTTATTGACTAACATTCCCTATCATTTCTAAGCTTTAATATTCTTTTGAATAAAATAATAATTGGGAAATAATACTAGCTGATATGTACTAAAAGTCTTTGTATTATTTTATCTTCCTCCTCCTACTATCACACCCTCTCTTTTAACACATGAGGAGACTGAATCACAGAAAAGAAATGTATCTTGGGGCACCTGGGTGGCTCAGTTGGTCAAGGGTCCAACTCTCGATTTCAGCTCAGGTCATGATCTCAGGGTGGTGAGAGCCCTGCATCAGGCTCCACACTCAGTCTGCTGGGGATTCTCTCTCCCTCTGCCCCTCCCCACAAACACACGCTTGCTCTAAAGTAAATAAATAAGTAAAATCTTAAAAAACGAAACAAGCAAACAAAAAAGCCAGGGAGATGTAACTTGACCCAGGTAACATAGCTGGTAACAGAGAACGCATTAGTAGCCAGCTCCAGAAACCACGACCTTAGTCCATACTTATAGTCTATTTTTGGTTAACATTAATCATTTACATGAAGGGTCTGCTAACTCTCGCCAGTCCGCAGCCTCTTTTTGTAAATAAAGTTTTATTGGGACACGGCCGGTCCACTGTTGTCTGTGGATGCTCTTGAGATCATAAGGGCAGAGCTGAGGGACCTTTGCGATAGTCCCGCAAGGGGTAAAATGTTTACCACCTGGCCTTTTACAGAAAAAGGTTTGCCAACCACCGGAGTAGATGACTGTGCCAAATCAGGTGAAAATTAAGTTTCCGGAGTAAGAGTTTAAACACGGACCCCGTAAGAAGACACTTACATCGTGCTTAAACCCTCAGGTTGGACCGAGCGGTTGACTCACAAATTCATGAATTAAAAACAAAAAATATATTATCCTGAGCCACTAAGGATGCTTTAGTATCAGGAGATGTGCCATTAACCTGAAGGTGTGGCCGCAACATCTGGCCAGCTCACAGTCATCGTTGGAGGATAAAACGACAAAGCACGACAACACACTGTGGAGGCTAAGCGTGAGAGGGCCAATTTTTTGAAACCACAAGCATGTGGGCTTGGCCTCTGACCGTGGTCTCCCTGGAGCCTAGCACACTGCCTGGCATGTCATAGCGGGTGATGACAGTTCCCTGACTCAGTGAATGAGGATCGCGGTCCTGCCATCGCAGGGCCATCAGAGCCCCCCTCCCGCCACCCCAAGGGCAAACAAGCTCAGGTGCTAGGGTCCATCCGTCTGGTAGCATGAAGCAGGAGTTTCGGCCTGTGCCCTGTCCTGCAGGGAAGGGTGACCACCCCACTGGGGACCCCTGGCCCCCTCCCCTGGGCTCGGGGGCTGCTCCCACCCCCCGGGGGGCCCGAGGTGCGTTACCTGTACTCTCGCTCCTGCAGGATCTCCACCGGGTCCAGGCCTTGCGGCTTCTGGATGGGGCTGATGCGGCTCTGCTTCTGCTGCAGCTGCAGGATGGGCGAGGGCTGCCCCGGGGCCGGCTGCGGCACGGACGGCCCGGGCACGGCGGCCGCGGGCGGCTGCGCGGCAGCAGGGGGCGCGGGCGAGGGCCGGCCGCTGGGCGCGGGCACCGGCAGCTTCTGCGGGGTGCTCGGGCCGCTCAGCTCCGGCCCCGGGCCTGCGGGACAAGAGCGACATGGGCAGCTGGGCGGGCCGGTGCCCTGCTGCCCTGCGGCCACCCCGGGCCCCGCCACGCGACGCCGAAACCCCTCCCGAGAAGGGAGGAGGAGGGGAGGACAGAGGGGAGGACAGAGGGGAGGCAGGCGGAAGGCCTGGGGCGGGGGGGTGGGGGGGGGAGGAGGAGGAGAGAGTCAAGCAGAACCTGGCTTCCATCCCACAGGGCATTGGCACTCACTGATCAACACCCGTGAGATCGTCCAAAAGAGACCCAGGTAGTAGTATCTCGATTAAAGGAATGGGTGGCTAGCATTTAATGTAGCTCCAGTGCGGGGTGTGTGTGTGTGTGTGTGTGTGTGTGTGTGTGTGTGTGTGTGTGTGTGTGTGTGTGTTTGGTTGGTTGTTTAAAGAACTGCAGGTGCATTCACGAGTTCAGAACAGTCAGATGCAATTTGGTTGGTCCTAAAATCACATTTTTGCAAACTGCACGGAGCAGGGCTTTAGGAGACCCTGGGCCTGTCCTAGCCCGGGCTTTCCAAATACAGCCAGCAGCATGGCCAGGCCTCCCACGTGAACTGAAAGGGGGCACGTATTTTCCCTTAATGACCTAGAAGGCACATTCAGGGATTAATCAGTGTATCTAAGGAACCAAAGTTCTTTTTTTTACTACCTGTTCGAAAATGTTTCTAAAAACATTCAGTGTGGGGGCTGGGGTGGGGTAGGGGGAATCCGCTCATTCCACCTAATAAAAACTAGCAAATATGAAGATTCAAGAGAGCGGTTTTTCTCATGCTAACAGAATAAAGGGGTATGCAATCGTCGAGCTTATCAAAATGCACTTAATAAGTTAATTTAATGCAATTTTCCACATTAAACTTCAGGAGTTTAAATTGATTGCTAGGTATGGACCTAAAATAAAAAGTGTTCTGTCTCTCCTCGGAGTTACATTTTTACTTACTTCAAAATTATAAATAAGATTAGTGATGCAAAAAAAAAAAAAGATTAGTGATGCTACCAGATGAATTAGTAAATGGAAAAAAAAAAATCTCCATAAGCTGTTAAAACCTCTGATAGGCATTCTCCCAAGCATTTTCTCTATCTTTTCTAAGAAAAGGTAAAACTATTAAATGGTAATAAAACAATAGTCTATATACTTCAGAGCGCCTTAATAATTAACCATACAAAGACATACATTATGAAAAATTAGACACATTTATTCAATTTCCAGCAAACACCGTTTAGAAATGGGCTTAAATGACAATGCAAGGAGAGTATAAGAAAACATTTTGACAGAAGGAACGTGAAGAATTAGGACAAACTGCTGAGGGAACTGTACACGAGTGTGTATGTGTGTGTGTGTGTGCATGCATGGTATTAGTGCTGTGCTTTTTTTTTCACCTTCCTTGTGAAATTCTGTAAACTTTCCAAAACACATGCCACTACATAATCCTGAGGTGATCTGTAGCCCTGGGTCCATCAGGGGATGGAAAACTCTTGAGGGAAAAACTCATTTTTAAAAATTTTCTATTTTAGGCATTGTAGATACACTATTATAATAAAGAGATTCTTCTCAGCTAAGTACTTGCTGATTTTTTTTTCTGAATGAGAAGCCTTTTACATAATGCATTGCGTTTCATAATATCTTATATTTAGAGTTTCTTTCATCTGTATATAAGAAACCAATTCCTGACCATTAAAATCTCAGTGTCGGGATGAGTTACCAAGGGATATTTTAGAATATTTTCTCCCCAGAGGTCTGTAGAACAGGGTAGATTTTTCATTTGGGTTGTTTTGGGAGTGATCCAGCCAAAAGAGAAGAGACAGAGATTTCTGACAGGTTGATTCTCTGCGATTCTATCAATCTTAATAAGCTTGAGAAACTCATAGAATTAAATATATTTAAAGACTTGGTATAACCATACTAAATGATAAACCTAACACACCGAAGCCCTCTAATCTAAAACCACCACCATCTTTAACAAAAAGAAAATTCAGGTCTTACTGATACGGGAATATCATAATAATTACTCTATATTCAGTTCTGCAAGTGTTTTCCTCCTTCCAAACTTTAAATAATTCATCAACAAAAGCCAGAACAGGGCACTGGTGTTACACATTCCTCCTGTTCCAGCAGCTTTCTTCTTTAGCCTCTGGCCTGTAAATACCTATGCAGAAGCCTCTGATGATTCCTTGAGGTATATTCAAGTCACTATTTTTAAAGCCACATTTCATCAAAGGAAGGTATCCAGAGCATGTCTGATACCCCTGGTTCCACTTCTCGTCATTTTTAGCCTATGACTCAAAACTAGATCTAATACCCATACACATGGCTAGACTTCTTTAATCCATTAAATACAAAAACATTCTTATCCGGTTGATTGACCCTTAAAATTGAGAAGCAGAGACAGAGAGAGAGACCCAGACACGAACTTACATATTCAAATCGCCAATTTAAAAAGTATTGCAACTGGCTGCAAACGGAACAGGCACACGTAAAGCATCCTGTATCTTTCCAGAACTGGACAAGGTGCCGCCTCGGCTCTACTACTTGCTGGTTGTGTGAGCCTGAGCAAGTCCCTGAACCCCATGTGGCTCAGTTTCCTCATCTGTAGAATGGGGATAATGACATAACCTCATAGGGTGGGAGTGAGGAATCAATGAGACCATGTCACCACACGCTCCCCCCTCCGCTCTTGTCGTTTTTGCTACTAGCAAGGCCACAAACGTGAGAAGTCTAGTTGAATGACAGCTTTATAGAAAAACCCCATGGCAAAAGAAAGGCTTTTTATAGGAAGTTTGGTAGTGTATTAGCTGGCAACTTTGGGAGCACGCCCTTCTGCAGCAAACTTCAAAATGCATCTACAGTTCACGACAACTCAGCACAAATACTCAGATAAGTCGGCTTGCCATGTGCTTCCTGCTAATCTGCTATCAGAGCCACTTCCAAGCACATTCCTTTCCTAACTAAACACCGCAAGTTCATTTACTGCCTGGGTCTATTTTTTTCCTCCTTCCAACCGATTACATAAAAACTTCTATTTCCAGAGGCCGGGAAGCGAGTGCAGCTTGCCGCAATCGGACATGCCCAGAATGTAACTACCTGTTCATCAGGTTTTTTGCTTGTCCCTCAGGTGGCTTACGGACTTAAGGTGCCTGGCTGGACTGGCTCTCTATCAACAGAAGTCATCTCTGCTACAGACACTTGTGGTCTGCTGAATGATAAGATTGCTCCTTGATATCTTCAAACGCAAGACAAATTACATTCCTTAGTTTATCTCCCCCCCCCCAACATAAACAATTTAGGCTTAATTGTCAGAGGTTCCAAATACGTCTGTTTTTCCCTCAGTCCTCACCTTGGAAATCAGGCCAGATGTATGCCCTGACAGCCCTGAGAGCTTCCAAGTGCAGCTAAGGTGGGGAGGGGGGCTTTCTCAGATGCATCCCTAAGGCCTGATTTTAAGGAACAGGGAAACGAACTTATTAAAATATCTGAGTCTCGCGTGTACAGCATTTCTGCTCATTCAGAGCTCACACTGGCTTCCCAGCACAGCATACTAGGATACTTATTCAATAGTCTGTGCCTTACATGAGGATTTCAGTGGTTTCCACGGGTTTGAAAAAAACCAAATGCAATGAAGTGTATTTAAACTGAACATACCTAGATATTTTAGATACCTGAAAAGAGTGGGAGGGGGGCAGAGCAGGAGAGAGACAAGCACTAAAAAAAAAAAAAAAAAAAAGCAGCAACAAAACTTTTACTTTCTACCATAAGGTCCTTCCCCGCCACACACACACACACACACAAAAAAAAAAAAAAAAAAAAGAAAAGAAAAGAAAAAAAAAAAAAAACCAAAACCAAAAACCCCAAACTTTTACACTTCCGATTTTTCATTTTGCTCTAGTCTCTATAAAAGAAAAAAATATGAATCAAAATGAAAAGGAAGAGGATGGGTTAGATTTGCATGGAGCTATTGGAGGCAAGGATTGAAGAATGACTTGTTCAGTGTGCAACTCCTGCAGGTAACCTACCATATTCTCGGGGTGTCACTTAGAGTGAGTTACAAATCTGGGGTAGGTTGGAGGCAGACCACCCCAGCCAAAGAGATTCTCTTCGCACATGAATAAACACTACAAAGTGGGACCAAAAGAAAAATGGAATTGGAGCTACCTGCAGATAAGTGGACATACTTAGACTTACTTTTTTGCTGAAATTTTAGTAGAAGTATTTATACACAATACTTTTTTTTTCTTATTAAGGAGAGATGGAGATACGTAATAATAATTTTGTAAAAATTAACTCTAAATATATAAAATATTCTTTGCCTTATTTTGACTTGCCCTAAACACCAACCCCCCCTTAAAAAAGTCTTTATTAAGTGAAGCTTGTCATCTCCCTCTGAAGGCTGAGGTTTGGGAACAAATGATGTGACACTCTCAGGTGTAACCTCCTTCCCAGCAGCAGGAATGGGTTGCTCTGTTGGCAGGAGGTAGCTCCTCCCAACTGTATCCACGGCCTCCACTCTGGTTTAAAACACGATCTGCCCAAATATTTTCATTTCTAAGGAAGCGTGACTGCTGGAAATACAGAAGACATGGGTGGTGAGGAACAAAACTGTTTCCTCCTGATGACAGGGGCCTGGTGAGGGAAGAGGGAGCCTCAGAGATGGGCAACGTCATGGAGTCCTGTCTTCTGGAAGTGGTCCAGAAAACGCAATGGGGATTGTGTTTAGTGGGATGTGAAGTGGCTGTTATGTACAAGCGTGCAGACAACTGAAACCTCGTCCCCTGGGTTTTCACTAGTTCATTCGGTCTCCTTATTTGAATTTGGGTGAAAAGTTTCTGAAATGAATCATTCGGCTTCCTGCCTTCTTAAAGGATGCTTTGGGATCTTTTCCTATAGAGCGAAGGTTATTTTGAAAAGCACCAATGTTTGGGGCGCCTGAGTGGCTCAGTTAGTCAAGCGTATGCCTTTAGCTCTGGTCAGGATCCCAGGGTCCAGGGATCAGGTCCTGCATCATGCTCTGCTCAGCAGGGAGCCTGCTTTTCCCTCTGCCTCTGCCTGCCTTGCTCTCTCTCTCTCAAACAAATAAATAAAAAATTTTTAAAAAGCAACTATCAGTGCTCACAAAGGTCTGTGCTGACACCCCGGGACATACTTCGACATACAGTGAAGTACACCTATGTGGCAGGGTCCCACACCACTAGCTCTTGGGAGGTACAGGTTTTGCTTTCTCCTTCTCAAACTACCAACTAGCTGGTTGTTGTCATTCGGCCTCTACTGGAAACTACATGATGTAGGGTATCAAGATTACGAATTTCATTGACACTGTGCCTCAAGAACATATAAAAAGGTTCTCGGTAAGGACATGGGCTCTGGGGTCAGACTGCTAGCATGTGGGTCCTGACTCTCCATATTCTAGGATGTGTCCCACATGCAATGTACTCATTGCTGAGCATGACGCACTGAGACATGCCCGCCAGGAGGTGCTCAATAAGTGTAAGTTATAAAACCAGAGACAAGCATGTATTTTTTTTCTTTCATCTGGCTGCCTTCCCAAGAGCTGGAGTTACGCTGTTTTAATACCTCTAAGCAGGGGCACCTGGGTGGCTCAGCGGTTGAGTATCTGCCTTTGGCTTAGGGCGTGATCCCCAGATCCTGAGATTGAGTCCTGCATCGGGTTCCCGCAGAGAGCCTGTTTCTCCCTCTGCCTCTGTGTCTGCTCTCTCTCTGTGTCTCTCATGAAAAAATAAATAAAACCTTAAAAAAAAAAAAAAAACAAACCCTCTCAGCACATCAACTGTTCAAACTACCATCTTCTGCATGGTTTGCCTCTATAACTGTTTCGGTCCCCGATGCCCAGTCCCATACGACCCTCCACCTACCAAAGCGCCATGGTCACTACACAAAGACCTGGGGCTGACACGATCCCTTCTTGCTCTTTAAAAACCCATTCCTAAGGCTACATCTGGAATTAACAAGGTGCATTAATCTTGCAGGTAGGGCGACTGACCCTTGGAGCCTCTCTGACCAGTGGAGAAACATTTACAAACTCAGAAGGCAGGTTCTAATAAAAATAATAATAATAACCTGAACTCCTCCCTACTGCCAAAGTCCCGAAACTGAAAAAAAGTACCAATTTCCCAAACTAATTGGTGGCCATAATTGGCATGTCGTGGCCTGCCCCAAGGAGAGGGGGTATGTGCTGAGAGTGTTGTCAATGTTGAGGAAGACCCCGGAATTCAAAACTCCCTGGGATTCAGTGCTCTTGTTACAACAGAACCATCACCTCTTTGCTTCTCTAGTGGTTAACAAAAACCCTGCCAGAGAAAACAACCTTCATGGAAGATCATCACAGAGCCCCCTGGCACCTGGGAATTCCAGGGGTGGGTTCAAGCCAGACCACCAGAAGGCCAGACAAAGGACCAGCTCATCTCCACCTGTTACGTAATATCATAAGCTTCAGATCTGATGCCAGGGTGCACATGAGAAATGGGCTGTGTGGATTCTGTTACTTGATTACAAATATTGATGCCTCTATCATGCAGCATCTCTTACGATGATAATAATACCGATAATTTAAAAACAAAAATAATCCCCCCTGGAAAATCTGCTTTCTAGTCTCATGCTAGAAAAGGCTCTGCGTTCCTTGGAGAAACCAGTGAGCCCCTTGCATCTGCATGGCGAGGATGCGGTACCAGACCCCGTCTCCTTTCCTGGCTGCCAGGAAGGTGGAGTCGCCGCAGAAACTCAGAGGCAGCATGAGCTCTTGGGGGGCGGGGGGGCCTCCTCACTCATGACCTCTCTGACCTCGATTTCTATTTCCCTTTGTTCCTGATTCCCTACTTGATAATTATTTTACTGCAGGAATGCTTCTTGGAACTCTCCCTCTAAACGCTTTCCACCACACAAAGGGGTGGAAATAAATAAATCAACAATCCTAAGGTGGCTCGGGGACAGCTGATTCTAGGGGCGCATGTGGGCAAGTGGAAGGCGCTGGCGGCGGGGTTCTCCACCTGGGGCGCATGGATGGGCCCCCAACAAACCCTGAGCCTCTTGAAAGAGAATGCAGAATCGCGGGGCAGGGGGGCAGGGGGAAGCTGCTTCCTAGGAAGGCCCCCCCGGCCCAGGAGCCCAGGGATGCCGGCCAACTAAGCAGAGCAAGACAAGGGAAGGCAACGAGGTACAACAAAGGCTAAGTCAGCCCTGGGCGTAGAGCAACCCAGCGCTTCTGCGCCCTTAGCAGTCCTTCTTAGCCGAGTTGGACCATCGCATTATTCATTTGGTTGCACATGAACCTACCAGATGGTCTGTTGTAGTTAACAAGGGCCTGCTGCTGGGGCTGCTGGGCCTGTGGCTGGGGCTGCGGGGGCTGCTGATGCTGTGGCTGTTGCTGCTGCATGCCGGGCAACGTCCTCTTCCCCTGGACTGCGAGCTGCAGTGTTTCGGGGAGGGGCTGGCCCCGGGCCAGCATTTTGTAAGCCAGAATCTGCGCTCGCAGCTGATGCAGCTGGACAGGGCTGAAAGGCGAGGGACCTCTGTTGGGCTGGCTCATCGCCTGCGGATCGCCCGAGATGAGGGGCCCTGGCTGGCTCGGCGGCATCTGGGGTGGGGTCGGGCCGCCTCCCGACATAGGGCTGGAGACGTGCTCTGGGGCTCCCAGCGGAGACGGGTGTGGCGACATGTAACCTAGAATAAAACAGGAAAGGAGATCACACGGCTGCCCCCAGTGACCCTGAAAGCCTGGCACTCCAGGCTATTTTGATGATTTTCTACGACGGCGCTGCCTGCTAGAAATGTAAAGTATATATCATCATTTAATAATTATATAACTAGGTGTAATTATCGAGTTCCTACGTGCCAAATACACATAATGAAAATTTTCTAGTAGTCACATTAAGAAGTGAAAGAAACGAAGCCAATTTTAATAGTGTGTTTCACTGAAATCAACATACCCCAAATATTATCATTTCAAAAAATGAAAATTATTAAAGACCAATTTTACCTTCTTTTTTTTTTCTTTCATACTCAGTTATAGCACATCTCAAATAGGTCAGGCCACATTTCAAGCGATATGATCAATGGCCACATGTGTCCTAGAAGGTAAACTGTTAGTGGCTGTTGAACCCTTAGAGCAAAGGCACCAGGGGACAGGATTATATGTTACAATAGCTCTGAGCTCCAGAACGAAACCTGGAGGTGTGTGCTATATCGCAACTGGGAATGAGCAGTCTCTCATGGGGACAGCAAATTATTATTTGGTTTATTATTTTGAACAATTATGGAGGGCCTCCACTGTAATAGGCACTACCCAAGGTGCGTAGTTGAGTTCTCCCTTGAAACAGAGCCTGATTGAAGGATTGAGTGCAGGGGATTTATCTGGAAGGTGGGGGCCCGATGGCAGGGGTCTAGTAAGGTGATACAAGAAAAAAGACAACAGGTGCCCCAGTAGGTGCCTGCCAACTAATGTTATGCAGAACCCCTGGGGTATGAGGTCAGTAACTTGCCTCCAAATTATCTAGGGAACAAGGTAGGAAGGTCCAAGAGGTGGGAAATGGGTGGGGGGAGCTGGGGTATTAACACTGTTAGGATCACCAGTCACTACTTAGGTCTCTGGTTATGACTCTGGGCATTATCAGTCCCCAGGGACTCTTCCAGGTGCAGGTAAGAGGGGCTGACGTCCACTGGAGAAAGATGGAGGTCTGGCCGAGTGGACATCAGGCTGTTGGGAGCACAGACACGGTGAAGACCATTAAAGGGATGTGAGCAGAGCACACCTTACTTCCTCAATCCTTGCAACAGCACCAGAAGTTAAGTGTTGTCACTCATTGTTTTAAAATTGTCACACAATTGGGTCTTGGCAGCTTTAAGGTTCAAACCCAAGTGCGTCTGACTCCGATGTGTCTATGTTATTTCTGAGATCTAATATTTGCTTGGTTTTATAAAAATAAGCTAGAGACTTGAAAGTCTCAATAATCTTCTAGAACCATTTACAATATAACAAAAACATAAGAATAATCTTTGGGTTTTAAGAGACCTATGTGGGGAATTTAAGAATCCATTCCTTGGGAAAGAATAGTAAAAAAAAAAAAAAAAAGAAAAGAAAAAGAAAAATACATGGAGCATTTCAAGGAATTCATTTCAGGAGATGAACTATATATCCTGGCCAAAAAATTCCTAGAAAAATATATGACTGAGCATTGTTTCAGGGAGAGCCAAGGTGCAGGAGGGAACAAAGTGGCCTCCTGCAATCCTAAAAGTTGCCCTGAGTTCAAACCAAGTACTAATTAATCAAGTCACAGGTGTCCTAAGACACTATAGAAAATATCAGATTCAAGGTCTTTGCCCTTTAACAAACATACATGAGTCACAATTATTGTAAAGGTCATCACACAGGTGTTTATTAGACATCTGCTGTGTGTTTGAACCCATGTTGGGTCTGAGCTGAAAGAGCTCTGTGCATCTCTGTGGGATGAAGGTCCAAGAATATCAGACCGACACTGACTGGGGACTCACCACCAGCATTCAAAAGACTAGAGAAAAGAAAGGCTGTAATGGGGGTGCCTGGGTGGCTCGGTCAGATGGGTGTCTACTTTCGGTTCTCGTCACCATCCCAGAGTCCTCCCCGCTCAGCAGGGAGCCTGCTTCTCCCTCTGCCGCTCATCTGGCTCATCCCTCTGCTCGGTCTCCCTTGCTCTCTCTCTCTCTCTCTCTCTCAAATAAATAATAAAATCTTTTTAAAAAGAAAGGCTGTAATTACTTTGATCTCACATTGCCATTTGGAAAGGGAAACAAATTTATTCAGATGCTCTAAGACAAGGGTCGGTTCTGTGCGATCAGCTGGTGAGAAGCAGAGCTTCATTCAGAAGAAACCTGCCCCGAACAGAACTGGAAGATCTACTAACTCTCATTTCCCAAATCCCTACTTCCTAACAGAGGGCAGACCACTCAGCCATCAGGGTTCTAGTCAGTCATAGATGTTGGCCAAGAAAATGCCCCCGAAAGCAGCCTGCAAGACCAGCAGAAATTTAAAGTCCAGTATGTTGTTACCTGTAACAGAAAATATTTAGAGAGGATCCACAACATGCATATAACTTTGTCATTAACGCTCTTCCTTCTTAATGAGGCTTACATTCCCCCCTTCATTGTAATGCTGGTCTGTGATGGTATAGTTTGTTCAAAGCACCTTCCTGACCCCGTTTTGTCCAACTCTCTATCTAGCACAGGGGACAAACCTCCTACCAAAAATCTCCTACTGGCATTTTCATAGTAGAAGGTGTTGAAATGGGTCACGCGTCTCCTGCCTTCTGGTCTCCAAGGTTATCAGTTATAGCTTACCCAAGATAAATTGTTGGATGGTTAATACAATGGCCCCAAGCATCAGACAATCCAGCCTAAACTCAACTGTTTACTAAGTGGCTCTTTTAAACTATGAAGTATGGGCAAATGAAGCTTGGAAGGTGAGACAGTTTTATCAGCCACAATGATTACGTTTACCTCAAATTCGCTAAGGAAGAAGCTGAGAGTGGAATAGAAATCATTTTCTGGAATTAATCCATGCAACAAAATTTTACCTCCAACGTGACAAGAAGAAATTAGGGATGGAAAATTCTTTTTTCCCTAGAAAATCTAGGGGATGTTAATAGAATCATTCTATCACAGTATGACATTAAATATGCAACAGTGTTTCAGATAAAGAGAGAGGTTCCTTTTGTTTTTTTCCCCCCACATGACTAGCATTCCATAAAACTTCAGGAAAAAACATGAATCTAAATGATGAAACAACATAACATATTTTAGTAATTATCTTTAGTTAAGAAAACAAGGTGAAGAAATTGCCTGAGAGCGAATATACATTTGTCTACAGGATGCCAGTGTCGATATAGAATCTGGTCTTTTTGAACTCTGGCTTGACTTACTCATTCAAAAGTAGTCCAAAAGTGGCAGTTTTCCTTGCCTAGTCTTCGAGGGCCATTATCTCCCTGGTTTCACCTTGCCTCAAGAGAAGCAGTCATGTCTTTCCTTTTAATAATCTTGAACTTATAAGTGCCAATTTTATATGAATTTTCTCTTCACACACACACACACACATTAAATATTATATACTTGCCTTTCAAGGCTTTTCCTATCCAATAGACTAAAAATAAACAGTGTTATCATTGGGACCATAAGGTACACAATTCAGTATTTATTGAAGGAAATGGTTTTGCTTCTCAACCAATACCTCAAAATAACCTAATACGTTGCTAGGTAGTTAAAGCTGGCAGCTCTCCAATCAATACCACACCTCTCTATACCTGTGTGTTTATAAATGGTTTTTTACAATGGGGTTTTTAAAGATACATGCTATTACAGAGTCTAAATTTCTTTTTAGATCATTATATAGAATAAGACTGTATTATACCAATGCTACTTTATTCAAAAATATGCTTTTAAATAACTCATTGCCCAGCCTGCAACGCAGTTTACTAGTTTGGAGAAAAATATTATATGCTAATACTGATCCCATTTAATGCAGACCCCCTACATCCCTAAGTAATTATAATGTGCTGAAATTTTATAAAAGTTAGTATCTATTTAAAATTGTTGACTTGTGAATGCATCGGTTCACTTCTCTACCTAACTGAACAAAATTAACTAGGTATCTATCCATTTATGTGCTAGATAGTGTACCAAGTAATGGGGACTCCAAGAAGAATAAAAGGAAACAAGCAATGAGAGAAATTTTAAGATACATAAAAGTAAAAACGCTCAGCTAAAACTCATGCATTTAAAGTGTTTGAGTCGAACTTTTCTCCTCAAGCCCTACAACTAGAGGTACTATAGAGCCAGGAGCAGTGAGAACAGGCACCTGGCTTTGAGAATCACTGAATGTCACTCATCTACACCTCCCAGGTAGTAAAAATGAAATTTACATTAGTTCTGTGAACACACCTGGCTCCTTAGAATTTAATTGTGAAACCTGTTTAAATCCATTCTTAACACTGAATGGGTCAAATAATTTCTTCCAAAATTGCAAAGGGTCCCCACGAATCAGGCTGCTCTGCCAATGTGGTCAATGTTTGAGGAGTCATCTGCAACCCTTACATCTGTCTGACATCGAAAATCAGATCAGGGATCCCTGGATGGCGCAGCGGTTTGGTGCCTGCCTTTGGCCCAGGGCGCGATCCTGGAGACCCGGGATCGAATCCCACATCGGGCTCCCGGTGCATGGAGCCTGTTTCTCCCTCTGCCTATGTCTCTGCCTCTCTCTCTCTCTCTCTCTCTCTCTCTCTCTCTCTCTCTGTGTGTGACTATCATAAACAAATAAAAATTTAAAAAAAAGATTAAAAAAAAAAAGAAAAGAAAATCAGATCAGAGGCTGGCATATTCAAAAGCTGCTTGACTATTAGTGAAGATACATTACTATGCCTCCATGATTTGCATATATATATATACACACACACACACAAATATATATACAGAAATATATAAAGGATTAATTGTTCATATAAATTAAGTTATATATAAATATATATATATTTAAATTATGAATACATTTCTCTAAATCCTAGGTCAAAAATCTCCCCTCAGATGGATGGATGGTTGATCATGAATAAAGGGGAAAAAAAACCCTCGCATATATTAAACTACAAAGGAGTATATACAATAACACACAAACCACAAACTTTGAATAAGAAGATCAACATGTCAGTGTTAACTGGTCCTCGATTAATGCATGCCCCTGAATGCTGAAACCACCGTTTCATGATCCTGAAAACAGGTTACACTGTACTCAAAGACTGAGGTATCTTTGCTATGATACTTCAACAGTGAGGGAAGAAAGCACCAAGGAGAAGAGAAATATACCATATACTGATTGGCCATTACTGCAGGGTGAGTTATGTTCTCTACAGAGATATGTCAAAGCCCTAAACCCCAGTACCTGGGCATGGGACCTTATTTGGAAATAGGAGCTTTGCAGATGTCATCAAGTTAAGATGAGACCATACTGGATTAGGCGAGACCCTAACCCAATGACTGGTGCCTCTATGAGAAGAGGGAAATCTGGACACGGCCACAGACACTCAGGAAAACATCACATGGAGACCAAGACAGATTGGAATGAGAGATCTACAAGCCAAGGAATGCCAAGGATTGCTCTCAACCATCAGAAGCCAGGAAGAGGCAAAACAAAAGATTCTTCCCGAAAGCCTTCAGAGAGAGCACAGCCCTACTGATACCTTGATTTCAGGCTTCCAGCCTCCAGAACTGGGAGAAAATGAATTTCTGTTGTTTTATGCTCTCTGGGTTGTAGGAATTTGTTACAGCGGCCCAAAGAGACTAATACAGCCACCCACCAGCAATGACAGCTAATTCCACTGCCAGAAAAAGCCACCTTACAATGTATGAGCATGCATTTCAAGGGACACAGGTGGCTCATCTTACCTTCATATCTATGCTGTCATTTGGAGGCAGACCTGGATTCTTCTGGCCCTTAACTTAGGAAAAACACAGTAAATTCTCCAAGCTTTGCCTTCCCCAACTACAAAATGGAGGGGACCTAATTTATCTTAGAAGATCATAATAAAGAACCTGCACAAAGTACACAAAGCCCCTTTGCAAATTTCTTGGACCCAGGGTGGCTCATGTAGAATTTACTAGTATTTTGAAAATAAAACTGCCCACACAAATCATAGCTGCATTGGTCCAGGTAAGGGGAAAAGAAGACTGTGGGATTCAATCTTTCTTAGACACGTTCTTTGGAAGTCACAAGTAAAACAACCAATAAGTAAGATGAAAGACTCTGGTATGGAGCTGGTATCAGGTATATGGTGGACACAAACCTTGGCTGTGTTGATCCATCGGACTCTGGGGAGGACCCATCCCCGGGTGAGGTGGCCGCATACCGGTGCCTTTCATGGATCCACAATGAATATCTTCTACAATCCCCTTGTCATGCATACCATCGATGGGCTGAAATAGTTAAAGAACATCAGTTAGATGCCTCTTTAAGGTACAATACTTCCCTCTGGACCATTGAGATCGCTCACCTTTAAAGTCTTCAAAACAGTGACATAATCATCTGTTGCTCATACGACAGTTATATATTTCCACAACTATCCTACCTGCATCATCATATATTGCATATGTTTTATAGGTGAGTGCAAAAAAAAATAAGATGACACCAACAGGATCAGCAAAACCATCCATTAGTCAAAAGTTAAGGCTTTAAACAATTGGATTTTTTTCTTTAACAATGTCAAAAGCTTACAACTAAAAATGAAGTCTGTTCACAAGGTAGACAAGTGTAAGCTATTCTTCACTACCCTTTTAATTAAGTCCTGAGACCTGTTGTAGGTTGAAGTTTAGTTCAAAGACCAAAGGGAGACTTTTTGAAATGTAGGTGATGATCCATGTTTTTGGTAAATTTTTTTTTTCCATCGGAGAGCAAAGAACTCTATGGAAAGTTTAAAAGTCAAAACCAGAAAGTTCCACGCAGTTGGGAAAAGAGGAACAGCCAGGGAGGAGCAGAGTACTGTCAGAGGAGAAAGAAGGTACGATGGATGAATCTGTACCACAGAGAGAGGAAGACTTGAAAATGTTTTAAAGGCAGAATTTGGGGGAGGGGGGTTAAAAACACAGGGACTGGAAACAGGACATGAGGCCTCGTACATAACAGGCACACGATAAAGAGCCATCGAGTTGACATTAATCCAATCCAGAATTGGGCAGTGGACCATGTGTTTGAAAAAAAAAAAAAAGAAAGAAAAAAGTCTATTCCTCCCCAAACTGGAAGAGCAATTTTCAGAACCGCCTGAAAGAAATATTTCCAGGAGTTTATAGAAACCAAATGACTTCAAGCAAGAAAGTATGAGTGTTTGCAGTTTTACAGAAAGGAAAGTTAATTTCTGCAGAGTCAAAAGCACGCACTTGAAAAGAGGAAGAATTTACCATAAAGAGGATGCTCAGAAGAAAAATGGGAAGAATTTGGTATAAAGAGTGTCTCTGAGTCTGTTAAATAGTAATAATGGGGAGGGAATCAAAGCAACACAAGCAGATGTATTTAGGCCACTTGTTTATTTATTTCCAGTGATGTTGAAAAGCAAAAAGCTGACTCTCAGAGGGAGAAGGAGGAAAAAGACAAGGCATAGAGCTGCCTGTAAAGACTCTAGGAAAAGGCATCTGGTCAGCAGGTGTGAACTCCAGGCACTTAACCGTGTCCCCTCGCAGGGAATTATCTGAGTGGCGGATTAAGGAAAAGCAGGATGGGAAAAAAAAAATGCAGACTCTTGGCAAAACAAAAGAAACTGAAACAAAAAAGAGAAATGGGGTGGTGTGGGGAGAGAATATGAGAAAATGTGACAAAGATGCTAGGCCACAAAACGGAAGGGATCGGAAGAGATAATCACCCAGAGAAACAACCCAGTGCAAAATCCTCCGGGTGACCCTATACCATGTCACACCTTTACCTTCCCAAGGCCTGAATAATACTAAAGGTCAGCTCAATCTCTCCTTCAGGAGGTGAGACAGCCTCCAACCATCCTGAAGTTACTCAACCCACTTGGATGAAGGCCCAAAAGTGACAGATCAGACCTTATAATAGCTCCCAAATTAATTTAATATGAACACAAGACAGTGTAATGATTTCAGTATGGCTATATGTTCAATACATCTCTTAAAGAATATGATATGGAAAATAAGTGGCTTTATTTCTTTAGATACCTGACAAGCTAAAAAATGTGTTGAGGAAAAAAAAAAAAAAAAACCTTAAAAAGCGAAGAGTGAACCTGGGGATAGGAGAGGGTGGGCCAGGATATGTTGTCAAAGAAAAAGAGAAAGTTTCAGAGTCATTAAACAGTGATGATAGGATTCTGTTAAGGTCAAAGCAAAACAACAATAAAAAAAAAAAATCAGACCTCTTTGATGTATGTACCTGGGTTTTCCACAGTACTTTCGCAGAACAAGCAGATGGGTGGTAACTTATAAAAAGCAAGCACAAAGCTGTTACCTGGGGGTGAAGCCAGGATTAACCGTTTCTTTATCTCAGTATGGTTTTACTCTTCAAAATAAGGATATATTGCTCTCCTGATTGGGAAATCATCAACAAAATTTGAGAAAAAAAAAAACAGAAAAAGAAAAGGAAAAGAAAGAAAAAGGATCTTCCCTTCTGGGCTCTGATGCTATACCTGAAAAACTGACCTATAGTCTTACACAATTAGAGGAAAGACATGTTCTTTTGACGTCGAATTCCACCGCTTGCCTACTTAATCCCAGGAGGCAGCCCCACCATCCAGAAGCCAGGCATGACCTTTAGGTCCCGTGCAGTGTGGCCTCACTGATTCTCACTGGCTACTTACTCACTTTCAGAGCAAACTGTCACCGGACCTGGCTGGCTTTCTCAAGAGGCTACATGCTCTTCTCTGCATCTCCTGCAAAAGGCCTACCACCAAGTTGCACTGATAAAATCATTCCTACAGCCACAATCCAAGCCTCATAAATAGAAATTATAACCGTAGTCCAGAGACAAACAAATGGGCCTGTGCTCTGCAGAGTCCCAGCCCTCTTCCAAAATCAGAATAAAGCCACTTGACAGAGGAGATAGCAAAGTGCATTTTAGGAATTCCCTGGAAAACTATTTCATTACAATAAAGCCTTTTAAAATTATGCCTTAGAAAATGACCCATTTTCTTTCTTTCTCTGTGGGATCTGTTTTTTTGAAAAATAAATATCAACATTCTTAGGGAATAAGAATAAATTTCAATACAATCCATCTGTGGATGATATGTTATTTTACATATACAGTCGGGGAAAAAAATCAAGACTTATTCGTGAATACACTTATTCACCAGGCCCACAACCCGCAGCCCACAAATCACAGAATCTTGTCGTCAGAGCTGCAAATTCTATCTAGTATTTTTCAAAAAGCCAAGATCTGATCTTCCTGTATAACATCTGTAACAATACTAGAGCCTTGGAACGTATGTTTTTAATAACAGACAAGATAAGACAAAGACCTCGCTTGATTCTCTTGTTAACAATAGTAGAAAAAAAAAAGTATGTGTGTGGCGGGTGTGGGGGGGGAAGTGGGGGGAGTTATCAGGGATATTAGCCATCCATGACTCAGAAGACAAGAGTGAACAAGAAAATAAACTCTTGGGATGCCTGGGTGGCTCAGTGGTTGAGTACCTGCCTTTGGCTCAGGGCATGATTCTGGGGTCCTGGGATCAAGTCCTGCATCGGGCTCCCCGCAGGGAGCCTGCTTCTCCCTCTGCCCCTCTCTCTGTATCTCTCATGAATAAATAAATAAAATCTTTAAAAGAAAAGAAACTCTTACCTTATGCATTTGATGCATGCCTTCCTGTGGGAAGTCAGCAGAGCCCATCGTTGGCATGGGGTGCGAGACACTCGGAGGCCCAGGACTTGGCCCCATCATACTGTGGACAGACCCCGGGGATGGTCCGGGTCCTGGACTGGGTCCAAGAATTGGTCCAGGAGAGGGTCCCGGTCCCGGTGAAGGCCCTGGATGGGGCATGGCGCCAGGGTCTGTGGGTGTGGACATCTACTTCTCCTGTCTTTGCCAGTCAGTAGAGTGATGCTGAGTTGGAAAGAAGAAAAGAGAAAGGCAATGTCTTAAACATGATGTTAAGACCAGAATGAAACTTGTTAGTATTTCATGGTGCCATTTCTGTAACGAACATCAAACAGAACTGCCCTGTCTTGTCCAGATGTTTGAGTGAGTGTGATATATATCCATCTGCCCCAGTCTTTATGAAGACCACTTGTTTAAAAGAAAAAAAAAACACTCTAAATGATTCCCCAGAAAGATATAAATCATCTAAGATACAAAAGACTCACTAGAGAAACTCAAATTTAACACATAAGCAGAATTCTAAACAAGTTTGAAATTTATTACTGGAGTCAACAGATGCTCTCCATTACTTACTGGCTTGGGCACCTTACAAGTCATTAACCCCCCAAAGCCATTAAACCATAAAACCTCTGAAAGAATATCCAACCAAGACACGTTTTCATAAGTAAATGAGCGTTGGAAACTTTACAGAGAATTCTAGATGGTTAAAAGGGGAAAGAAGTACAATTTCAGAAATTGAGGTTTAAAGAGAATTTGCCCATCGTGACAAATGCAGAGACTGTGGGAGTCAAACAAAATACGGGTCCAAATACCCACGCAGAACAACCACTGGCCGAGCCGGAAAGGCAGTGTCGAGCTCTGGGCCCCACAGCCAGCAGCACCCCCACGCAGGGCCACGTCGCCCACCACCTCCGCTGGACCCCAAGCGACCAGAAGAAACGGTTTCACCCGTGGTCCTCCTGCCGGCTGATGAACTGAAGACCACTGGGAGAGCTGAGACCAGGGATCACCCGAGGCTGCTCCGGGCTCCAGGATTCCCAAGGGAAGTCACCCACGACTACCAGATGGGGCCGCACAGGCGAGGTGAGAAAATCCCAGTTCCCGATTTCGGGAAAGGCGTATTCCATCATCCACACTCCAGCACTTCTTGGCATCCCCCACCCCCCAGCCCACCATCCTGGGGGGGAACACCTCAGGGTGCGGGTACACCTGCATCTTGGATATGAGCCCAACTACGCAAATAAGCTATTTCTCAGATTCCCATCAATGATCACTGAACAGCCCTAGTGACCCTAGTGAGAGTTAAGTGTCACACAGGACCTTCTGTTATCTGGGGCCACACACCTGTATGCACAGAAACTTCGCTGCTGTCAACCTCAGGACACACAGGATGAGACCCCCTCCGTGATCTGCTCACTCAGCCACTGCCCAGTGACGGGAGTGGAATGAACCACAGGGTTCCCGGCCACTCACAGCCGGGGCCTTTCCAGTGAAATGAGGTCCCAGGGGAAGCACCATTCCCCGCAAGCTGCTGTGTCCCCGGCGGAGTCCCTCGCGGGTGACGGCAGGAGGACAGGGTGTTGCTGGCTCTTCCTCACTCCCCCGGGGCCCGCACGTCGCAAGTGCTCGGAAAAAGATCTCAATGAACTGCCCGCGAATGCTAAGGGCAAACTATTAAGAATCAAGTTATCTTATAAATAAAAAATTAGAGAGTAATCCGTGCCCGAGCTATGTTCGCGTAAGGAAATCTAAGAAGTGTCGGCAAGAATTTAGGCCATTCTGATAAATGAATTTGGGCTAAAAACAGGAAGCAATGAAAGGCTTTGCGTTGCAGCGACTGTGACACTGTGTTTTGCTGGTACAAGATGGGACTCAGAGAACCCAGTTGAAGTGGTTTCTAAAACAACAGGGAAGCTTCAAGGGTGAATTATAGCCTTGAATTCACTAGAGAGCCAAATGTTATTATTTATTCTTTATGATTAACAAAGCAGGCAGAAGTAACTTTTTTTTTTTTTTTTTTTTTGGCATGCCACCCCCTCACATACAGGCTCCTTCAGTCAGCATCTTAATTTAGGAAGCTGACATCAATCCAGAGGTACTACGAGTTAGAATGTTCTTTCATGTGTATCAGCAAACTAATACACCCCTTTATTTTTTAGTGAATAAAAGGAAATTGCTTACTTCCTGTTATGGTTTACCTTGAAATGGGCTTCAATAGCTATTCCGGTAACCTACCACCAGTTTGAACAATGAAGAGACAAACACACCGCCTGGCAGTCCCAGTTTCCACATTTTATGTATATTTTAGTGTACGTTACCCCACAGCACTACCTCGTGCCTCTGCGACCGCTTTCGGCGGGGAATCTGGCCGAGTGCTGTGATGCCTTGTATACGGTACCATAAAAAAAAAAAAATTTTTTTTTAAATGCTCCTCGTTTTTTGTTAAGGGAAACTCCTAGAAGGGGAAAACAGATGAGAAGAAGAGTGGAAAAATACTGGACACTTAAGTGGAATGTGAACACAGGAACGTGTTGTAGAAGAAACTTCTTAATAAGCAGAGAAGGGCCCAATGCATGGGCCTCCCGCATGTGTCCAAGAAGCAGCACAGATTAAAAAAAACAAAAACAAAAAAACAAGACAAAAAAACAAAAGAGAGAAAGTAGTAGCCCAGAGAAACAGTGAAGTTTTAACAGCTGAGGTGCCTTGCCCCCTGCTAACAGCTGAGGCAGGAATCCGGGACGATCGTACACCTCGATTGGGACACTCTGGCTGTCCTGACTGGGTGTCCTGAGATGCGGGGTTCCACTTGGTCCTGTCGTGTCCCAGGGCTGTCACCGACCCTGGGGCCTGGGGCAGAGTGCTCTTCCTCGACAGTCTCTGTGTCCTTCTGGGCTTCAGAGAAGAGTATCTCCACGCTTCCTGCACCTGCCCACTAGGGACTCGCAGCCTCTTGCCCCCGTGCTCCAACCTGGTGAGTGGTGGCATACGTCAGGGTACCTCCACGGCAGGACCTGGGCCGCCCCCGGATTCCCGCCTTGCACTAGCACCCCGGTATCCTGAAGAGGAGAGACTCTCAAAGAGGAGGTCGTTGCCCTGGCCTCTTCTCCCCGCTCCTCATTTCTGCAGGCAGCTAGACGTTCCCACAGCTCTCAGGCAGGGGGAGGCGCAGGTTGTGACCAAGGTCTTGGGGTTATGGTTTAAAGTCCAGTGTTGGCCAACTCGGCTGCTCCTTCACCAACCATGCCGCCGGCGTCCCTAAGATTCAAACCCTTTTCCTCCTCCTTCAATGCACTGATGACCGGCGCAGACAGACAGCGAAGGCGGTGGGCACAGCGGGGACGGTTAGCGGAGGGTCAGCCCAGACCACCTGGACAGGGTAGGAGCCGTGTGTCTGTGCACAAGCTCACGCTCAAAATCTGCTCAAAATCTGCTTCTCTTTCATGTTGGGGGGTAGGGTGGGGACAGTTATACATTGTCACAATGTAGAAGAGCACAGCCTGTTCCACAGTTAAGTGGTTGAAATAATGAAGGAAAGGTGTCCAGGGTGGGGGGCCGGTAAAGCCTGGCAACCCCAGCCTCCCCATGCCCTGGCACCGCGAGTCCCCATCCTCCTGCTCATGTGCTCCCCGAGGACTGGTCGCTGTGTTCTTGGCCAAGACATTTTCAGCGGGACACCCTGTCTTTCTCTGTGTCCTGACCCTGCCTTTACAACCAGGGGAGTGTGTGTTTTTAAAAATAAAAGTCGGAGCAGAGCTTCCCACAGCTGCAACCAGCGCAGACACCTTCCCTCAGCCCAAACCTCCTTCCCTCCCTCCTTAGCTCGGAGCCCCAGCACACCCATCAGCACATTTAATAGGAGTTCAACTTCCTGGAATTTTAAGCGTCGCCAGTCCAACCATGACAACCGCGACCAAACATACACCTTGCTGTCCCTCGGCAATCAGCTGGAATACCGACCACCCCGCCCTCTCGTGGTAATATTTAAACACACTCGCGTGGCCTTCACAGCAATCTGAACAACGCTGAGTTGAGGACACATTTTGTCACATCCTCCTTCAAGAGATGAGGGTGGGAAGTCAGCAAGGGACCATGCCGCTGGCCCAAAGTCACGTCTGTAAGCGGGAACTTCTGATCTCTCGTCCCAGCCCAGGGCAAGGCCATCCACCAGGGTGGAGGGTTTCCACTGTGGCTGGAGTGCCACCATGCATAGGGACGCAGAGAGAATGGCCTAGAAGCCAAGATGGAAGCAATGGGAGGGATACTGTGCCAGACAGGGTTTGGCTGTGATGACAGACCAATCGGTGAAGTTCAGAGAAGCCCCGGAGAGAATATGAGGTGGACATAGCTCATGAGCGAAGGTTGGTAATGTCCAACCAAACATCCAGGGGCCCGTTTACTTATCTATTGCCAACTGTCCCGAATCTCCACCAGGCACAAGGAGTGTAGGATGTACAAAGAGGCCCCAAGGGCTTCCCCCAAGGCTCTGCATGTCAGATAGGAAAAGGGGACTTATCCATAAATAGCATGGGGGGTGGGGTGGGAAACAACTGGAAACTCTTTGGGGCCCCTGCTGGCTCAGTGGTTGAGCATCTGCCTTCGGCTCAGGGTGTGATTCCAGGGTCCTGGGATTGAGTCCCGCAATCGGGCTCCTTGCAGGGAGCCTGCTTCTCCCTCTGCTGTGTCTCTGCCTCTCTCTGTGTGTCTCCCTTGAATAAGCAGATAAATGTTTAAAACAAAAACAAAATCAAATGGAAACTCCTGCAGGACAAGGAGGTATACAGCTAAGGGTGGACAGGAGAGACTGCTTGCAGCCTGGGTGGAGGAAGGAAGAGAGGATGAGGGAAGGCTTCCTGGAGAAGATGCCATTTCAGCTAGGCCTTGGGAAAAAAAAATACATAGAAATAAATCAATAAATAAACAAACAGACAGATAAATAAATGGATGTCTCCCAGACATGTTTGCTTTCGAGTCACGGAGAGTTTCGGGGAGATACAACCACCCCGACCAGACAGCACCTCTTAAATAAGTCTTCACCAAGCATGGTCAGATCCTGGCCTTGCAGCGCATCTTTATCATGCTGCTGGACTTACAGAAAGACTGGGGTACAGGTCAAAGGTGGAACATTAGAAATAAAAATTAGGCCCCGCTCACAGCCCTGAGAATAGCTCAGTCTTTTTCAAGTCTTTCTGGCTGTTTCGGGAGAACTGCAAGGCTCAGGAGATAGTTAAGATAAGAGTTCTTTTTATGTCTGTTTGCTGATTCAGAACATCTCCTGACCTGAAGGGCTTCTCGCTTTTCTATGTAGCTTTCTCTATAAAGGAATTGATAATTCCCCTACAAGAAGTAGCAACATCTCTCCAAGTGGAACAGAAGCACTGCTATTCTTAACGGGGGAGAGGGCAGTGGGTAAGAACAGCAGTGGAGATAAAGGACATAAATCTACCAGAAGCTTCTTTTTCAGAGACCAAGGTTGCCTGGATAGACGGTGAGACATGACCAAAGTCCTCCTGCCTCTCCATCTGAGACATACAGCTTTAAACACTCCGCACCGTGAAAAACCACGCTGGGCCTAGTGTGAAACATTACATGATCCTGGACCCAAGACTCTAGAAAAACCTGGAAAGCATTTTCCTCCTAGTGCTCTTCCAAAGCTTGATGGACATGGAAATTCCTGTGACTTTTTCCCCATCATAAATAAGGTGCATTGTGTCATGACAAAAATGACCTGTCACTGATTCAGTGGCCTTACTGATGGAATACATTTTTCTTTCCTTCGTGTGCTAAACTGTTCACTTTTAGCTTCCCACTCGAAGTCAGCTAGATCTTAAAAAGGGGCTGGATTGGGCACCTGCATGGCTCAGTGGTTGAGTGTCTGAGTTTGGCCCCAGTTTGCCTGGGGTCCTGGGATCAAGTCCTGCAGCATGCTCCCTACAGGGAGCCTGCTTCTCCCTCTGCCTCTCTCTGTATGTCTCCCATGAATAAGTAAATAAAATCTTAAAACAAAAACAAAAACAGGGGCTGGATTGAAACACGGTGCTCTATTTGTCAGGCTTCTGTGGGCTCTTCGGTTGTACAGTCAAGGAAGCAAATTACAACGTTCGTGGCTGCCCTTCCTTTAAATAACCTGCCCTGGGACTGTCCTTGCCCAGAGTGAAGACCTGGCCAAGGCTCAGGGCGTGGGGGGGGGGGCAGCTCTTGCCCCTACCATCCCCAGGCGATGCTCGACAGAAACTTGGCACTTAACATCATCACCCTGCAGGGGCGGTGGATTGCTTTCTCACAAAAAGCCTGCCTATCATACAACCCCAGGACCTCCTCCAGGAGGACACCCGAGGTTAGCACCAAGGAAAAAGTCCCTGGAGGAAGGTGGTTACGAGAAAACCCAAAGTATCAGAAGAAGGCCCTCAACAAAAGAGTAAACTACGACGGAGCATCCTTCTAACGCAGGACCCATGTCCATTGGTAGTTATAAAGATTATCATGGATTACTATCTTTTCCAACATTTAGCTGGATTTATGCTGCGCAATTGGTCAAAACCAAACCACAGCAACGAAACCAACAAAAGCTAGTTTCAGGGCATGCCACCCTGACCTGTAACGTCTTGCGTACGTTTACACACACAACCATCTCTCCTAGGTTCTATTAGGCCCCTTTGCAGAACAACCTCATTTGGGATGCTGATAAGAACAATGATAGCCACTTTCTTCTCTATCTGCTAAGATAATGGTATTTATATACTAAACATAGAAGAGTCTGAAATATATATTTTTAAAACTCTTCTGGCTGAGATGCAATGACCCAGCAGCAGAATGCAACCCTTACTTGCCAAATGAGCCCTAGGTATATGACAGCCGGGTTTTGACATGCCCCCACTTGCCCTGACTTTCACAGTAGCAACAAAAGTTCAAGAAGGAACCCTTCACCTTCACTGCAATTAAAATGGATCATGGCCATTTACAGATGAGCGTGCCATTTAAAAAAACCACCACCATAGTTCATTGGAGTTCTTCAAGTTTCGAGATCTTCATCTACAAAACAGGGAAAATAGTCTCAGGCTACAACCACAATTCTGATACGAATCAAGTAAAATATTACCTCTGAAGACACCTTATGAGCTATGGTGTAAAAATGTACATTATCTCCAGGATCCTTTCAACGGCTTCAATACCTACCCTGGACTTGAAACCACGGATTAATCTAGAATGTTTTTGCTCATGGATTCCCTTGATCAAAACTTCTGACACAAGCCTCCAATACACACTACATAAAATATTCATGCATTAGCCTGGACATCAAGTCTTTCTACCATCTCCAATGTCATCTTCCACCAATTCTCCCCAACTGGAACCTCCCTGAACAGTCAGGTCAAGTGCCTTCTCGTGGATTCTTCAGACAGTCTCTGTGATCTCTGGAATTTCTTCTGATGATCTGCACCCCAACCCCGACACCCCTGCCCTCCTCTGGCTGCAAGGCCACCCCATGGACCTGTGACAGCTCACCCTGACCTCTCCCTGCATTACAAGGCCTGTGCAGTTTATCACAGATGCTTAGGTACATTCTTTAAAACACAAATTCTCAATTGTAGATTGTTTATTTATTTATTTTTTTTAGATCTTATTTATTTATTTGAGAGAGAGAGAGAGAGAGAGAGAGAGAAAGCACTAGCAGAGATAGGGGGAGGAGCAGAAGGAGAGGGAGAAGCAGACTCCCAGCTGAGCAGGGAGTCCAATATGGGATTCGATTCCAGGACCCTGGGATCATGACCTGAGCCAAAGGCAGACATTTAACCTAATGAGTTACTCAGGTGCCCTGTAGATTGTTTATTTTTTAGAGTTAAAGCATTTTAGCACACACATGAATACAGCACAGCAGTAAAGTACAGAAGAGGTGCAGATACTGCAAAGGTAAACATACGCCCACTTCAAAAGCACTGGGGGAAGGTGGGAGAGGGCTTTCCTCCTATACATTCAATTTCCACATCAATGACTCATCTTCCAGTGGGATGGTGACAACTGGAACACACAAATCAAGTAGGTGAAGAAATATATAATCACCCTAAACAAGGAAAACACAAACAAAAACTGATAAGACAATTTCCCTTGGACCACTGTCAACCTATAAAACAATATATGTGGTCAGAGATTTGTTTTCTATTATTAAGTGATTTAAATTTCCAAATACTGAATTTGGTTTCGAAAGAAGGGGAGGAGGGCGGAGTTATAATTATATTTAGTGGCTTTTTCAAACTTATTTCAGCCTTCTATAGGTTCTACTGGACAATTCACAAAAGGGTCACCCCACATTTAAATTCAATGTTTCTAAACAGTTTCAAGAACATTAGTGCTCGCAGAGCCATAGATAGATAATGTCTTGGTGTAAAAAGCGACGCTTAAGTTGATGCTTATGCACCGAAAAATATGACGGAATACTGCGATTTTTAAAGGTTTTACATGATACAGGCATAAAGCCTGATTACAACTGTCTGAATGTTCTGCAAGTCTTGCATAATGAAGAAATCATCACAATTCATAGTTATAGTTATATAATAATGTTATAAATCTGGAAGTCCAGAAGGGCACCATTTATGTCAATATTTCAGTCAAAAATTCTGTCGTCTGGGCGCCTAGGTGGCTCAGTCGGTGAAGTGTCCGCCTTCAGCTCAGGTCATGATCTCAGGATCCTGGAATCGAGCCTTACATCCTGTTCAGTGCTCAACACAAAGTCTTTTTCTCTGTCTCCCTCTGCCCCCCCCCACCCCTGCTCGTCCTCTCTGTTCCAAAGAAATAAATAAAATCTCAAAAACAAATTCTGTAGTCCATATCTAAACCATCACTCCAAAAGAGTGAATTAATGAGTTATTCACTCATAATTAGGATTAAACGATGCTTATGCCCAACATCCGAAAAGACCCAGCTATCTGGCTCCTGAATTTCAGCAGCTCCATTCTATATTTTGCTAAGGTATAATTATTCTAGCATCTTTGACTGTATCTTTAATGCCTGTATTACTTAAAATCTTTAATGTACCCTCAATACTTTCAATGAAAAGTACCATATTAACATGAGAGAAAAAGAAGGGATAATAAACAGTAATAAGGTCATAAAAGTTTTCCAAACCCACGTTGCAAGATCCCATTTAACTTGCTGGTAAATAACCTCAAAATAAACATGCTGTCTTCCACAACGATTCTGGCAGAACTAAGTTTTAGACTTCTGTATTCTCTGGCAAAGAAAGAGAAAGTCATGACTTTCTATGTAGAAAAAAGAAACGTCTCAGGCCTTCCTAAGCACTCTACTAAATAACTTCACCACCTTCCATATCTTCTGCTCCCAACCACTTACAGAATGACCCAGGACTTTTTCAACTGGCTAAAGATTAAAGTTCCATAATGCAAAGTCTTCCAAAGATGACAGAGAATTCAGCATCCTCTGTTGGTCTAAAACAATCCACCAGAACACATTTAGGGACAAGGAGTGATTCAGAAGATAATTCTTTCACATAAAAAAGTGACAAGAGAAAAAAATCAGAAAAGTAGCTCCCAAATATGGCTTTCACATTAGGGAAATTTTCTCATCTGTTCACCAGAAATACTGCTGGGGAGAAAAGTGACTCATTTATAGGGAGTTCTCCAAGTCCACTCATGTTAAGCAACAAATTGTCCATGGCTCCCCTTAAAATCATCATGACCACAAATAATGGGAATCAAAACTTGTGCTGGTTGAAATCAGGTCCTATCAACACTCCCTCAATATGCTAGGGCTGGCAAACACTGCCTAGCATTATATTTGTGATAATTCAGTTGTCCTCATGGCAGCATGTCAAGTTATCACAAATCGTGATTTATTATTTCTCTAGAGTATCAAAAAGCTGCTGACCTAGGGGAGTTTGACAAACAAAGGCCTTGTTTACAAAGCAAGACTTCTAAGGGGGTGGGGGGGAGAGCCAAGAAAATACTGAAAGACACCACCACTTTTAAAATTTATGAAAGTTTTCTCTTTTATGGTCTTGCTCCAATACATAATAAGCCTTTAAAATGAAATGTCAAAATATTATGGTAATATCAGGGGTATCACAATGGTCTCCCAGAGAGAACAGAATATGCTTTTATATCAATCTGTAAATGTCTTCTTAATCAAAGTCAAAAAGTTCAAAAAAAAATTATTTGCCGAAGTGTTACTTTCCAGCTAGCTATACTGTCAGAAATATCTTAAACAGAATTCAAGCATTGGCGATAAAATACAAGCAGGGGCACTTTTTTTTTTTTTTTTTTTTTTTTTGTCAATTCCAAGCCTCAGGTGTTGGTCAAAGCACTTTTCAAGAAAGTTGACGTGAAATGCTCAAAAACCACTTTAAAACCGAACAAAAGAAAAGATCTAAAGCTTCTTTGAACATACTCTTGCGGTGAATATTTTCTTAAGACGCCACAGTGCAGCCAGTCCTCAGTCCCGGAGCTAGGATGTCACTGCTGTCACTCATAAGAGAAAGGCTGCATTGAAGGTAGCGCTCCCTCACCTCTGACCATCCTTCAATGCTTCTGATACCCCAAACTCCTAATTTATTTTTACAATGCTCTTTACCTACAAGGCGCCTCTTCTTAAGGCCTCCAACCAGGTTAATGGACCTGGGTCTCCAGGCTTGGATTTTTTTCCTTAGTCCACTGCAATAAATATCTTTGGTACCTAACAGGTATCTGCAAATCCCTTCTTTCAGTAGCAAACATTTGAGTCGTCAGAGAGCTTTAAAAAAAAAAAAAAGAAAAGAAAAAAGAAAGAAAGAAAAAAAAAAAGTCCAGGAGAATAAAAGCGCAATTAGATCCCTAAAAGAGAAAGTGTGTCTTGATTTGCATAACAATGCACCAACTTGGATTCAAACCTGCCACACCTCTTAACACTTAACCAGTGTGCTCAAAGTGGGCTGGAAGCCTACCAAGTCTGGTGTTGGCAAACAAGCCTGGGGCAGTGGCCCTCCAAGAAACTGATGGAAAATATTACGGAAATATTTGAATGTGCATATCTAAGTGTATACACACACACACACACACACACACACACAACACTGGGCATGCCTTTTATCTTAGCACAGCTCTCAGGGCCTTCTGGAGTCTTAATTTGGTTAAGACAGAAATTCTCTTCCACTCCACACCCTGCACCACAAACAATCTTTCGGTTCATACTAGCATTCTGCTCCTACAGGCATGGCACAACCAGGTGTAAATAAATTCAAAAAAAAAAAAAAGTCCTCTGAAATGGAAGTTTAAAATTTAACTCTGCTCTTCATGACGCACAGACGTTAAAAATAACCACTCCATGCAGCAGACAAACGTGTATCCTTCATGCCTCCCTCATGCTCTACCATTACACGTCCTTAGGAATCCAGTCTGCCCAATGACCGGGAGACGACGATGACACCTCTCCGTAAGCCAGTAACCCCGGTCGCTTTGTTGTTTCAAAAGCACCCACGTCCATCGGACTGGGGAGGAAGGAAAAAAGGCGAAACCTTGCAAAACTCTCCCAAAAGTTATATAAACAAAGGAGGGGAGAAGCCCAGTGTGGGCTTTGCACCCATGTGCCACTAAAATTACATAACACCCGGCGCAGGCATTAGAGAAGGAACGGATTCTGCACAACACCCCCACTTTGCTCGACTCCCCAAAGCCCGTCTCCTTCTCTTAAAAAAAAAAAAAATGTTGTTTTTTTTTCTTTCCCCCAAACGCCTGGCAATCCCAAAAGGACGACTCGGAATATATGCATTTTATTGCTGGGGTAAACCGTGCGAGAGTTAGGCCCGAAGTTTGGATGTGCAACAGCCCCAGGGCGCAGCCGCTCCGCTCCGCTCCGCTCTCCGCACCCGGCGGAGCCAGAGCGACGAGCGGCGGCGGCGGGCGAGGCCTCCTGCTTCCCCGACGCGGGGCTGCCCGCTGCAAAGTTTCCACGCGGTCGATCGCGGGGCGAGGAGCCCGCTGCCCCCGCCGGCCTGACTTTGCAGGAAAGGCGAGCCGGGAGCCCGGCGGGGGCCGGCAGGGAGAGCGCTGGCAAGCTCCGCGCTCGGCGGGCGGCGCCGGCGCAGGCTCCTTACCTGGGGGACGCGGAACAAAAAGAGGCGCGGGGCTCGCCGAGCCTGCGGCGGCCGCACGGCCCGAGGGGGCTCCCGGCCCGAGCCCTAGGCCCGCGCCCGAGCCCGAGCCCGCGGCCCGGCCCCCGCCGCCGCCGCCGCCGCCGCCGCCGCCGCCGCCGCCGCCGCCGCTTCCTCCCTCGCGCGCGTCATGTCACGGCGATCAAACATGTCTGTGTGCGCTTCGCTGCTGTGACTTCCTGATTCTCTGCCGCTCGCGCGCGCACACTCACACTCACACTCACACCCGCAGGCACACGCGCACGCCACCCCCACCCGCCCCCGCCGCCGCCGCCGCCGCCGCCGAACCTCGCCCCGCGCTCCCCGGGCTCCCCGGGCTCCCCGCGGCTGCCCGCGCCTCTACCCGCGACGGGGGCACCGGCCCCGGCGCGCACAGCACACGCGCACACTCCCGCGCAGACACACTCGCGCCGGCCCCGAGGGCGCGGAGGCGCGAGCCGCGGGAGCTCGCCGCCCCCTCCCACCCCCTCCCTACTTAGCCGCCCTGCCAAACTTTTTTTTTTTTTCTTTTTTCCTGCCTGATCCGCGTCCAACTTCCCTCCCTCCCCACCCCACCCCCCACCCCCAGCAGTCCGGCCTGCCCTGCGCTCACCAGGATCCGCCGCAAAGCTGCAACCCGGATAAAAATAATAATGCAATCCAGGCGGCGGAGGCAGGGGCGAGCGCCAAGACGCTGGCAGGAGGCGATTTCCCCGCGTGTACCGGAAACCGGCCGGGCGCCGGGGCCAGGGCACGGGTGTCCCCGGGAGCCCGCACTGCTGCGCCCCGCCCCGCGCGGTGCAACTGCGCCCAGGCTGCGAGGCCTGCGGCGGGGCACCCGGAGCACCGGGCTCGGGGTGCGCCCGCAGCCGGAGGGCGCCTGGGGACCGGCACGCCGGACCGGTTATTTGGGGAAGTGCACCGCGACACCTTTGCAGATGGCATGGCCCTGTTTTGCAACGCAAACGGGAGGAGGGAAGACGG
This sequence comes from Nyctereutes procyonoides, assembly GCF_905146905.1. Taxonomy (NCBI): domain Eukaryota; kingdom Metazoa; phylum Chordata; class Mammalia; order Carnivora; family Canidae; genus Nyctereutes; species Nyctereutes procyonoides. The sequence continues at coordinate 57,197,467 of NW_026575146.1, read as the reverse complement.
CCGGATGGAGGGGGAGAGCAGAGGAAGGGGTAAATCAGGTTGGGATGGGAATAAAGCAAACTCGAAAGCAGGGAGCGAGAAGGAAGGGGTGCGTGTCATCGTGGGGAGGAGGCTCCCACCCGGTCTCCCCGCCTCCCGCCCTCCCCACCCCCGCCCTCCTCCTCCCCCCACCCCCCACCCCCCACCCCCTCGCAGCCCTTCCCCTTCTCCGGCGAACGCCACCACTGCTGGCCGGGTGCGCGCGGGTCCTGTTTGTGACAGTCAGGCAGAGAGGATTATCCGGATCATGGCCTCCCGGCCCGCAGCCGCCGTGGCTCTCCCGGGCCCCGGCGAGCCCCTAGCACCCCGACGATCGCGGGCGACCCACGCCCGAGGTCCCCGCGGCTCAGGCTGGGGGGAAAGACGCCGAGCAAACGAAAACAAACCCGGGGAAGGGGGAGGGCAGCGTAAGCGAGCCCGGCGGGCACCTCCGACCTCCTCCTCTGGGGCCTCCTCCCTCCCCGCCGGCGGCGCGGCCCGGGCCGGACACCCGGCGAACTTCAACACCCGAGCCCGCGCGGCCGCCAGGTACCAGAGGCGGGGACGTCCGCAGAGCCCCGGGCGCAGCGCCCCGGGAACCCCTCCGCCCGCCGAAAAAGGGCCTGCCTACCGGTCAGCGTCCTCACCCCCGCCCGAGGGAACGCCAAAGTGGAGGTGACACCTCCGATCCCGCACGCACCGGCCCCGCGGCGGTGGCTGCCGCCTCCCGGGCGCGCCAGCCCCGGCTCCTCCCGCCGCGATCAGCTCGCGTCTCGGCCACCGGAGCCCTTTAAACAAGTCCCCGGGAAGCGGGTGGCAGCCGCGATCGTTGGCGCCCCGCCGCCAGCCCGGGCTCCTCGCCCTCCTCTCCCGCGCCCCTTCCAACTCTTCCGGGGAGGACGGCTCGGGGTGAACTGTCGCCTTTCCATCCTCCCCCCGGGTCCTCCAGCCGGCCCCCTCCCCCAGCTTCGAGGGGATGGGGCGGGGGGGATTGCAACCTTGCGGAGTGTGTGTGTGTGTGTGTGTGTGTGTGTGTGTGTGTGTGTGTTGCAACCTGGAGTTGGCAGCGAGCGCATCGCTGACTGCCCACCTGGGGCCACGGCTGTGCTGTGTCGGGATCCCCCCCACCCGCCCCTCGCCTCCCCGAAGTAGTAATTATCACTGTTATTATTAGAACAGCAAGGTTCGGTTGAAACTTTCCCGTTTCTTCCACGGCCGCCCGGGAGCTGTCGTTAGAGCATTCCACCTGAGGCCCGCGGGGAGGAGGCGGGCTTTTTTGTTGTGGCGGTGGCGGTGGCGGTGGCGGCGGTTGGCCCGCCTGTTTGTTTTGGTCTCCGTGCATGCACGATAAATAATCATTAGGATAATAATGAAGACTCCCCGGCGAAGGCGGCGCGGTGCCGGAGGGGTTTGCGCGGCGGCTGCAGCCCGGGAGGCCGGAGGGAGGGAGGGATGGATGGGCGGGGGGGGGGGGGGAGAGGAGAAAGGAGTTGTAAGTTATATTTACCTTGCTCGCGAGGAGTATGCTGGCTGAATCTCTTCCCTCTCTGAGTCACCCAGAGTACAGAAACAGAGGGAGAGAGGACTAGATTATGAATATGACTTCATTGATGACAGCCATCCCCTCCTCTTCCTAAAGTCGGGCTCCGCCCCGCGTCCCACCCTCGCCGCCTCCACGGGCGCCGGAAGACGCGCCGCAGTTGGCCCCGCGCGCCGCTCCTCCCTGCCCGCCCGGGCGCGGGTTGGCGGGACGCGCCTGTCACTCGGCCCGCTCAGCGACTCCGGGAGCTCGGGGCGGGGGGGGGGGGGGGAGGGGGCGGTGTGCAAGAATGTGCACCGAGACCGCTCTACTGTATGCGTGGATCCGTGTGTGTGTGTGTGTGTGTGTGTGTGTGTGTGTCTGCGCGGCGCCGGCTCCCGGGCCGTGCTGGTGCCTGGAGCGGAGAAACTGCGCAGGACGCGGAGCTAGCGGCGAGCCCCGGAGGACTTGGGCGTCCGGCATCCCTGTCCCCGCGGTCGGCCTCGGGGTGGGAGCGGGGAGGTTTGGAAGGGACGTGCCGGGCGGCCCCACCCCGTCCCGCCACCCGACCCCGGTGGGGGGTGGGGTGGGAGGCGAGAGGGGAGGGCGGCCGTAGTAATAGCGCGTAGTAGTTTGGGGGTAGGTGGAGAAGGTGCTGGAATTTAACTGTGCCTCCGCCTGCCGGAGCGCGCCTGCAGAGGGAAGAGGGGAGGGGACCGGGGGAGGGCTCCGAGTGGCACCGGAGCTGTTGGTGCACTGCACAGTGTGGACCATGAAAGAAAAAGAAGAAGAAGAAGAAGAAGGGGAAAAAAAAAAAAAAAAGCAGGCATTGTCGTGCCGGCTGAAACTTTTTCTACGCCACCCCCCCCGTTACCTCCCCCCTCCCCAAGGTTGTAATTATAAATCTGTCCCCTTTCTCCCCCGTAAAAAAGGGAGGCGGGCACAAAGAACATTCCTGCCAAATCTGTCTCTTTTCTAAAGGACGGCAAGCTTCCAAATGCCAGCGAGGGAAAAACAGCTGAGAGGCTGAATGCCTTGTAAATAAATAAGCCCACCCTAACCCCTCTGTTTACTTTGCGGACCAGATACGGCACGTGAAGCTTCCCTCACCTGTCATCTTCGAATAAAATGCATACAAGGAATACAGAGAGAGGGAAAAACAACCCCGTGGGGGCGGGGCGAGCGGGTGAGGGGACAGCTGAAGCGTGGAATCTGCTTTTGATTTAAGAAAGGGACTAAATCTCTTATCCTGTGCAGCCCACAGTCTGTCCTCTCCCACCTCACGTTGCAGACCCATTAAGGCTGCAAACAGTAAACTGCTGGCACTTGGCAGTTTGGAGACCTCTTGTTCCAATTCTCCTTGAAATACAGTTCTTTGGCTGGCGGAATAGGTCAGTGTTTGCTGAGACAATTTTATTTTTAGTTTTATGAAGTGTGAAAGAATGTTAGGAGATTTTAAATCAGGGGCCTATTATTTCAGACTCAGATTAATGTAAGTGCTTGACTCTTAAAATTAAAACTGTTCCTATATGGTAGTGTTATGAAAAGAATGATGTATCCTTTATTTTGTAATGTAATGGCTTCAATTAGTCATTCAAAGTGCACCGTGACTCTCTAGTGGAGAATTTTCCCCCTAGAGTAAAATCCTATTTTAAGACCATTTTGCAGTTGCAAAATTGAGTCTTGGAGCAACCAGGTCTGAAATGCACTTCTCGGATGCTTGAAATTAGGCACTGGAGAAGTTTCCGTCAAGAAGCAATGGAAAGTGCACCCAATGCTGCACATGGTCTGTAAGTGGCAAAAATCGCTTACGGGGCTGGTCCCGCTGCTGGGGGGAAGTAGAGTTTGCAAGGGCACCAAGTTCAGGCCTCTGGGAGTGCCAGTGTCAGCCACCCTGTAGTTTCGAAGGCTTTGTTACTTGCTCCATGACTTTGGTGTTATAATTTCCTGTCTATCCTAGGATGAACCTCAGGACAACAAAAGAAAATGCATCTAAGAGAAACAATATAGTATGCCCTGAAGAGTCAGTCCACTGTAAGAACTTGTTTTTCTGCCTGAGGATATGCCTGTATAACTTTTCCCCGGGAAATAAACAGTGAGAAACCTTAAAATTAGCGATGTAGTAAAAGTATGACTTCTAACTGCCTCATAAATTGCAACTAATAATATAGCCAGATAACCTAGTTGTCTCTAAAAGGGCTTTAACCTAATGGCAATGCTTATTACATTAGCTAATAGCTAGGTTTTAATTTTTTTTTCAGGCCCAGTTGGTTTCTCTGGCATGCCAACCCCATACCTTTATTCCCCTGTGTGTAAGTACCTGTGTTCCCTTTACGGTTCCACCTTTACCTGCCATGCCAAATTTCAAAGAGAGAACAATCGTCTTGGTAAGATGCTGGAGGAAGAAGCTGGACATTCCTTGCAGCGTTTTGTCAGGGGGGAGAGTTAAAAAGAAAATACTCACTTTGCTGCATGTGTATATTCTTCGGCCCATATAAAATTTTGATGCAGTACTTGGAGGGATTGGTTTCAATGCATTATATGCTCAACTATGGGAATTGAAAAATAAAATCTATCTCTATCTCTGGAGCAGAGCTTAAATATAGATATTGCATCTCCTTTCCCCTTCGTATTGGTTTAAGAAAGCACCACCTTCTCCCTTCAGGTCTTTTCTGCCTTCACCGTCTTGTTTGTAGCTTGCACTGCAGCAAGTAGAAATGTTAGAAAAATAAGGCCTACACTCAGGAGAAATGAAAAGGCATTCAGGGAAAAAAAGAGAGAGAGAGAGATTGTAGAACGTATAGCATAAGCTTCATCTCTGAGGTAAAGCAACATTTAACAATTGATGTTAAGGAGGAAAAAGATGGGGTCCTTTTGTTTCGCAGAAGATCCACACAAAGGCCAGTATGGTTGGAGGCTAAAAGGACCCCAAGAGGCTGCACAGGATGCTATATTCACATGAAGCTTTTCCTTTTGGACTTTGATGAGTCATAATGTGTTCTCTGAACTTGCTTTTCTCTTTCTACTTTGGCATCAAGAGATAGAAGTCGCTTTTTCATGTCTGTCTGGCCACATTCACTTGTTATGTAAGTCGGCTCTGGTTGATGTTCTGTTTAGAGTAGATATTGGGTTTGAAAATTGATATCTAGTTATAACACCCTCATAAAGAAAGATGCCGTGCGCAAAGTTAGGAGGCTTGTGATCCCACCAGGCACGCTGGTACTGCTGGCTGAAATGTTGCCTGGCTCAAACAGGAGCAAGTCAGACACTTGGGCAATGAGTACATTCATCTACAGTAACGGAACCTAAACGTGGACAAAGTGAATCAGCCGACAATTGACTTTAGCGACGAGTGTAGAATTAGTAAGTAAATTTACTATGGAGGTAAACACTCCTTGCTCTTCTTCCCACCCAATAGTCTCAAGAGATTTTGTTTCACCAGTCATTCCTCCAAAATACCACCCAGTCCTCTTTGTGATGGTATCACCTTCTAGCTTGAGAGCCTTTGTCTACTTCCAGTCCATTCCATGATGAATTTCAGCAGTAGCATGTCTTCCAAGGCCAGGCAAGGACAGATTTCTGCCAGCCTTGTTGACTTCCTCACATCACTTAGCTCCAGAGGCCTGGCCTACCTACTGGTTCCTAAGGAGCCATATTGGATATAGTTCCCTCTGACCAAAATGCACATTCCCAGTCCACGTCCTCCAAGACTCAGCTGTGGCGCAGCATCCTTCCAGTGGCCCTCCTTGCCCTCCCCAGGCAAAGGAAGCTGCTTATCCTACTCTGCTCCCATAGCAACCAGTGTGTACCTCCATTACAGCACTTATCACTTTGATGCGATTATTTGTTTGGTATCCTCCACTAGATGGTTAGTGCCTGGAGGGGGTAGAGCAAGTTCAATTCATCTTTGAAACCTCAGCACTTAGCCGGATGTCTAGTACAGTACATTGTACGTTGTTTAACAACAACAACAACAAAAAACCCCCCACAACTTTATTGAATGACAGGATGAGATATGTTTATTAAAATTATCCGATAGGATTTAACCAGACTTCCCAATTCATAATTCTCATGTCAATGAACAAGATTACTAAGTGTTCAGAATCTGTTGTTTTCCAAGCTGAAAAGGCTAATATGTTTTTATTTTGTTTGTTTTGTTTTGTTTTGGGGGGTGTAAAGTGGGAGGTGAGAAGCTTCATCTCTTGCAGTCATATAAAGAGCACAGAGAGGAGGTTTTGTTTGGTTTTTAAATTAGGCTAGGAATAACATGAGTGTACACTTGGCAACTGTGTGATCAGCAATAATCATTATAATAGCATCTCCTTGTATTTCTCCTTCAAATCACATGCCACTGTTTGTACACAGACCATTACTTATGCCATGTATCCACGTGACCCTATTAGTTATGTGACATTACCCCCATTTTACAGATGAAGAAACTGAGAGGCAGTAAATAATTTGCCTAAGACAGGGGTCTCCAAAGTGGAGTGAGCAAGGGAATTCGCTGTGACTTGGGAAGAACATTAGAAATTCTATTTCTGGGATCCCTGGGTGGCGCAGCGGTTTAGCGCCTGCCTTTGGCCCAGGGCACGATCCTGGAGACCCGGGATCGAATCCCACGTCGGGCTCCCGGTGCATGGAGCCTGCTATGTCTCTGCCTCTCTCTCTCTCTCTCTGTGACTATCATAAATACATTTTAAAAAAAATTTAAAAAAAGAAATTCTATTTCTTTCTCCTTTAATGATTAAAAAAAATATGTAATGACCCGAAAGAGAAGAGCTGTACAAATGTTTATGATATTCATTTACCCTAGCACCTTTACATGGTGCCAAGTAAAGTGGTCACTGCAAAGTATTGTATCTGAGGAGTACTTAGGGAAGAGCCACAGATGGCAGGATGACTGTGGCACCCCTCTGGTTCTTTCACTTTCAGTGTGTCGACACTGCCCGAAGCTTACACCTTCCACAAAGTGTCTCGTCTGGTTTTCACCAATTAACTCTCTTATTTGGAAAACAAATGGCTTAAAAAATTCCTTCAAAAAAAAATCAAAGGTTGAGATAAATCCAATAATGCACTCACAGGTGAAAATAAAGATCAAATCTGCCCCTTTACGTTCTAAGAGTTTTTTATCAGCCACACTGAGAAGCAAAAACAATGACAGTCTAATTGGATCTGACGAGAAATAGGTCAAAAACATTCACAATTATTCAAGACTCTTTGCAGTTTGGATTTATATGCACTATCATTAATGATGAATTCTGATCTGAGCATATATTTTGCCGTGAGATATTAGCTATTGATAGAGTATGATATCATCATGATTAGCAAGATATTTTATTCTCTCATCTTCATCTCACTCTAACTTCTATTTTGTGTATGTTTATGGTGCACTTGATATATTAATGCTGAATACATGTATTATGAATAAACATACATAAGTCATACACTGTCCTTTTTATTATTTTTTTCTTTTTTAACTGCAAGGGGAATGTGATCAAATAACTTGGAGAGAACTAAATGATGAAGTCAGAATTTTTAACCCAGCTCGGTAAAACTCCAGAGTCAGCAATGATCTATGTTGCTCATGTAGAAACTGTTCAATCATTTGTCATCAATACAGGGTTCTTAACCTATTATGGGACAGAGGGGAGGTGGAATATAAATGAGCTTGGGCGCATTTGGCAATCCATTGAAACTGGGTCTGAAATTCCATGATCATGTTAAAGTGCACTTTCTGCAAAGGGAATCCATACATTCAATCAGATTCTCAAGGGGATCTTCATCACAGAGGGTAAGAATTACTGATATAGAGGTATCAGCAGCATTAACGATCTAGGATACTTTTCGGATAAGAAATTAATCTTTCCTTTAACTTTCATAAAGTGAAGCCTGTGTACTTTATGCATCCAATCAGGTCTGTCCTTAGAAAAACCATTTAGAACTCAATATTTCTCTAGATAGTTCAAATGCATTCTAACTGCCCAAAGGAAGGCTTCATCTGTCTCTGGAGATAGGCTTTCTGAGGATAATTTCATTCCAAAGGATTTTCTCAATAATACTCTATATATACTGTTGACTACACAAGAAAGGATTTCTATGAATGTTGTCATCAACGTTTCTTTGAGGCTTTGACACATCTTGGGGCAGTTGTGTGTTAGGAGCCAGAACATGAACTCAAAGCCGAAAATTTTTTTATTGTTATAAATTGTTCAAATATTTTAATATTTCTTTGGGATGCCATTGTCCTGACTGCCCTTTGACTTATACTGTGTTCCTCTGAATGATAACATGCTACTGCACCAGTGAGAGACTGACTATAGCTCATCTCCAAGGCCCCTCAACCAAATACCACAGTGGTAGACTATGCCATATCCTTTTACCTTGCTGTTTTATTAGATGTTTCCTTAAAGATTTTATTTACTTATTTATTCATGAGAGACACACACACACACACACACACACACACACACACACACACAGAGAGAGGCAGAGACATAGGCAGAGGGAGAACCAGGCTCCCTGTAGGGAGCCCGACGTAGGACTCGATCCCAGGACCCCAGGATCACAACCTGAGCCAAAGGCAGATGCTCAACCACTGAGCCACCCAGGTGTCCCTGTTTTATTAGATTTTTATGGCAGTGTTTTACTGTTAGACCCCCTTCAGCTGTCACTGGACTTATCTTTTCAGTTGCCGTTCATTGCATTTTATTTGTCTGCGACCCTTTTCCAGCTGGACTTCCAACACATCACCCACCAGATTCTCCCTTCTAGTTGAGCACACAAAAGCGCAATCTGCTGTCGTTTTATTCCAGCCATTTTTCTGCGCTTGAAGCCGTTCTATGCAAATTCAAGAGAGGAGTAGAAAATAAACCGGGAACATATAAAAACAGAAATAACCATGAAAATTACCTTAGATGACTCTTTAAAGAAATTGAGATAAATAATCTGCTTTGGGGATCAAAAAAAAAATCAGTCTCTCCACAGGTGGGGATAAAATACATTCCACAACAATATGGCTTTATTTTAGTTTCCAATGGTGTTACCAGCCAGAAAGTGATGAATATAAAAAAATAAATAAAAACCTACAAACATGTAAAACAAAACAAAACAAAAAACCCCAAGTATATGAAGTTTGAGGAAAGGGTTGCAAGTATCTGGATTCTACATGGGTGCAAGGTTTAACATTAGACAGGAAGCTTTTATCTTCTATCTCCTGATAAAAGTCCCTGAACAGGACCTGACTTCACTGAGTGCATAAAGGAACAGCTCACATCTGGTCTGGAATTGTGCATATTCAATTGCTTATCTTTCCAGAAACATTGTGATATCTGTTGGAATTCTACTATTTTGAAGACAATTTGGGGCCTTTTGGTAACAGACTTTTCTTAAATATGGAGAAAAGCAAGGGAATTGCTGATAAGGTAAAAGAACATCATAACATGCAACATTTTTTGTTTGTGGAATAGGACTTAGGGTAGGTTTGCAACTTCAGGAGATCGACAGCTTACACTTTACCTATATTTTATCAACCTATTTAAAAAATATACGTACCTATGGGGACATTTGTCTTGATGTGACACCTCAGTTTTATGGTGTGATTTATTTACTCACCTTAATGATAGTAACCACCCCATTACCTGATATTCTGAAGGCCCTATGGCCCATATCAGTATTTATTCCCTAAGAACATATGACCAGAATGTTGAGCTATTATTTATAATGCTAGCATAATAAATAGATACTTATCAATTGAGGAAAATCATTAATGCAAGTATAATGGAATGATCTAGGTAAGTGACTATTCTTTTAAACAGCCTATTGGGGGCACCTGGATGGCTCGGTGGTTGAGCACCTGCCTTTGGCTCAGGTTGTGATCCCGGGGTCCTGGGATTGAGTCCTGCATCAGGGTCCTGGTAGGGAGAGCCTGCTTCTCCCTCTGCCTGTATCTCTAATGAAAAAAATAAATAACATCTTAAAAAAAATAAACAGCCTACAAATGCTAGTCCTCCTGGTCTGTGAGCTGTCACAGGCTATCTATCAAAGTCTTATTTCAAATAGTAACACTCTAACTTCTTATAGGAGTCCCTTGAGAAAAAGACATACCCACCTGAGAACCTTTGGTTCTATGCACAAAGGCAGCATAATATACTAGAATACATGGTTGCATGGATTGCCCATGGCCACTCACCAAGGTCAGAATCTTGGTCTCCTCACTCCCAGTCAGCACACCTTCTCCAATACCACTCTGTTTCCCTTTTTATTTTTTTTTTATATAAATTAATTTTTATTGGTGTTCAATTTACCAACATACAGAATAACACCCAGTGCTCATCCCGTCAAGTGTCCCCCTCAGTGCCCATCACCCATTCACCCCCACCCCCCGCCCTCCTCCCCCTCCACCACCCCTAGTTCATTTCCCAGAGTTAGAAGTCTTTATGTTTTGTCTCCCTTTCTGATATTTCTCACACATTTCTTCTCCCTTCCCTTATATTCCCTTTCACTATTATTCATATTCCCCAAATGAATGAGAACATACACTGTTTGTCCTTCTCCGGTTACTGTGGCCAAGTTCAAAAACGGTGTTGCCTGAGTTCTCCTCTGGGATTTTGATGGAATCTTGTCTCACATTTAGATCTTTCATCTATTTTGAGTTTATCTTTGTGTATGGTGCAAGAGAGTGGTCCAGTTTCATTCTTCTGCATGTGGATGTCCAATTTTCCCAGCACCATTTATTGAAGAGAGTGTCTTTCTTCCAGTGGATTGTCTTTCCTCCTTTATCGTATATTAGTTGACCATAAAGTTCAGGGTCCACTTCTGGGTTCTCTGTTCTGTTCCATTGATCTATGTGTCTGTTTTTGTGCCAGTACCACACTGTCTTGATGAACACAGCTTTGTAGTACAACCTAAAATCTGGCATTGTGATGCCCCCAGATATGGTTTTCTTTTTTAAAATTCCCCTGGCTATTCGGGGTCTTTTCTGATTCCACACAAGAAAAAAAAAAAAGTCTCCAAGTTCGTGATCTTCAGCTGAGTAATAGCCATTGATGCCCAAGTGAAGAAGTAGGCCGAGCACAGCCCACCGCATGCTGTCGAATTTATTTTCATAGACCGTGGCTTTCAAACTGTTTTAACAACTACTCCCAGCACAAAATGTGTTCTATATCATGACCCAATATACACATACTTAGGTATATAGTGGATTTTGCCAGTCAGGGTCCAACCAGGAAGACAGAGGAATTTAATTCAAGAAATCAGTTACACAGGTGAGGGGAAGCACTGGGAAGTCAAATATGGAACCGGGAACAGCAACAGAAAGATGTCACCATCATCCTGGAGCTGAGGGAACCAAGGGAAGAGGCCTAACCAAGAGCCCCGGAACCATGGTCTCCTAGAGAGATGTGAAACCGTGATGGTTCTCCAAGCCGCCATGGAGGTACAGCTGTTGCTAGAGATGTGGTGAGAGGCAGAAGGAGAAGAGGGGAAGAGCACCCTGTCTTCTCCTTCCTTCCTGTCCTCCAGCTGTCCTGTTGCTTACCAGAGCCTCCCAGGGGCTGACTGCAGCAGATACAGGAACCTGGGAAGTGCACCCCAAAGAGTCAGCTCCCACTTGCATCAGAAAGCCCAGCAGGAGAGTGAAGCATGGATCTCGGGCCAGCAGACACAGTAAGGACAACAGAGTCTCCTCCGACACACTCGCCCTCCTCCGACAGCAATGCCCTCTGAAGTTATTCTTTTATTTATTTATTTTTGTCACTGCTGCACACACCCCACCATGACTCAGAATTCACAGTGAGTTAAAAACCACTCCTTGGACCAAAAAGGGGATACACATGTCAGCAAATTTTTGCCCTCACCTAAATATTCTTTCAGTTCAGGCTATTAAATGTGAGTCTGGTGATCAAGACTTTATGGATTCTATCATATGAAACTTAGCAAAATAAAAATTTCCACCATGGGATCCCTGGGTGGCGCAGCGGTTTAGCGCCTGCCTTTGGCCCAGGGCGCGATCCTGGAGACCCGGGATCGAATCCCACGTCGGGCTCCCAGTGCATGGAGCCTGCTTCTCCCTCTGCCTGTGTCTCTGCCTCTCTCTCTCATTCTGTGTGACTATCATAAATAAATAAATAAATAAAAATTAAAAAAAAAATTCCACCAGGCTTCTACACTCAGGCCATCTTTTGTGGTGGTGTGTGGATACCAAGTAAATGATAATGGATGACAATGAAACATGTCAGTTCCAAGGCCTTATTTTTTCCACAAAATCAGCAAATAGCTAGATATAATAGAGATTTATCAATTCCTTTTTCTTTTTCTGTAGAAACTTCCAAGTATAGCAATAATAGTTAAACTTTTATAATAGAATCATTCCTTGTAAGTCATTTTTACGAAGATCCTGGTGGTACACAAATGAGGGTTAGTATGCATGAGTATACTATGCATGTTATACATATATAGTATATGTATATATGACTGTAGTAGATGACTGTAGTCATACAGACATAACTGTAGTAAGATATTAACTGTAAAATTTAACCAGTATTTTAAGCCAATTAATAATAGATAAATACATCTAAAGCTGTATATGCAACAGTTTTAGATTTTGGGAAAGCTAGTAAAATAGATACAATCTCCTAATTTGAATTAATAATGAGAAAACTGTCATTTATGATTACATTTTCACATGAGTATCAGGTTACATATTATGTTAACAGCAAAATCTATAAAATTTTCCACCTTGGTAAGAATTTAGAGTGTGAAATTTGCTAGTCATGTTTCCAGGGCCCCGAGTTTTAATAGATTCATGATGCATTTGTTGGTCGCTAGTCATTATGAAGGGCGTAATACTGGCCTCCGCTGATTTGTGTATTCAGCGTCTTTTTGAAAACCGAGCAAAACTATGAGTAACTCTGTGCATCAAAGACAATATCTATTAACATAAACATTGAAGGAGAACATCACTTAGGTATCTAATAACCTAAATACCTTGTTTTGTAGGTTTCAATCACCAATGTATATGACTTTATTTAAACTTGTAATCAGTGTTCTGCTAACTGATCACAATTCCTCCTGTCTTCTGAACAACATCTACCCTGCCCCAGCTCTAAGAAAAAGTTCTCACTTTAGTGATGGATTCATTACCAGGCTTTTTTTTTTTTTAAGTTTTTGTTTTTGTTTGAGAGAGAGAGAGAGCATGAGCAAGAGAGAGATGGGGGAGGGGGCAGAGGGAGAAGCAGGACTCCAGGATCATGACCTGAGCCAAAGGCAGATGCTTAACCAACTGAGCCACCCAGGTGTCCCATTACCAGGCTTTAAAAGCTTTGCCATATATGACATTGGATACAGTGCTAATAATGAACTAGGAAAGCTACTTGGAACACTCAGATAACACTGAGCGACATAGGCATCAAAATTTGTACATTTAGACAATTTATGTATCGAGAAAATGTGGAAAGTAAGTATGAGGAAATACCACCAAATCCTTTCAATATCAATAGTGAAAACACATAACAAATTATGGCAAGGCTCAGCAACTCGAGAGTAGGCTGGCCACCATGGAGGGGAATTTGTGTGCATAACCTCCCTCCCACAAAAGCTCCCTCTTCAAATGAGGTTTGACTCTGGAGAAGTCATGTGACCTTGACTTGAGAACTTTTAACTTCACTTACAAATGGAAGGATCTCTGCCAGCTTATATTTTCTGTCTTGGTTTTCCATCTGTAAAATGAGGATCATATAATAATGGCTCCCAACACTAAGCACCATTAGGAGACTTTGAAAAGACAATAGATGTAGTGCACATATCACGGTGCTGACACAGGAAAAACTTCCTAAAATATATGTCTCCTTTGAGCACCTCTTTTTCTATCAAACTTTTTTATTATTTCCATGCATTTTCACAATGATAAACTATGACCACATAATCAAAAATTTGATGAAAGAAAAAAAAATCTCCCATAATTCTTCAGCCCCAATCACTGTGCTAATACAGTTATGGGTCTTCCCAGTCTTTGCCATTGCGTAGGCATTTATACTGTTGTAACCGCAAGTCTGCAATTCTAATTGTATCTTGCTTACAATTCTAATTATTCCATAAGGATTTTTCATGTTGGAGAAGCTTTCATAATAGATTATTGTTTTACTGTTATCTCTGTTTCCAGCAACTCTCTCCTTCAGTTCATTCGACACACCTGGCTAAATTTCATCTTATTCGTAGCACAGCTTTATGCATCTTTGGTGTGCTCAGAACCATGGGTGATTCCTTACTGTTAAAAAAAAAAAATGAAGCCCAGGCTCCTGAGTCAAGCTCAAAGGCCCTCTTCAAACAGCAGTCTAGCTTTGCCAGGCTCATCCCCTATTACAGAACTTCTCCTTGGGCCAAATTACATCACTTATTATTCCACACATGAAAATTACCCAGTGCCTTCCTTCTAACCATTCTGCCTACCTATGGTGCCCACTTGCTGTCTGACGCTTCCCTTAGCTTAGATGCTACTTCCTCCCCGAGAAAGGCTTCCTCACATGCCCCGGTTACTCTCTTCTTTTTCACAACTTCTGCATGTTACCTGGGCCACTTGTTGGGCAAGCTTCTAGGACAATTCCTTCTACCTCTCTCCATGTCCTCAGAGCTCTGCACAAAGGGCATGCTCAATAAATATTTATTAATGATGATGATGATACCCACTGTCAGCACAGCTGTTCTGTTTTCTACGATAATGAGGAAAGCAGTATGGGAGCATTAGGGAGAAAATTCACTATAGTCCTCCTTAAATGCTGCCAAAAGTCTGAAGAGATTTACATATATTCTACTTTTATAGCAAAGTCATAATCAAAATTGGAAGGAAGGAAGGAAGGAAGGAAGGAAGGAAGGAAGGAAGGAAGGAAGGAAGGAAGGAAGGAAAAAAGAAGGAAGGAAGAAGGAGGGAGGGATGGAGAAAATCAAGGACTATTTTGCATTTTCACACAGTCTATTTCATTTGTGATATAGCAGAGATCAATGTGAAACATTCTTAGATTGTAACATCTCTATTATAAAAATGTCTTGAGACCCAGAAAGCTTAAATAGTGGATAGTAGAAGCATCCAAATTAGAGTCCTAGGCTTTCTAAATCCAGCCAATGCAAGTTAGTCATATCAGAAACTGTATGGTATGATGGTGAAAAGCTTGGGCTCTTAAGTCGTGCTGCCTGGCATACAGGCAGCTACCAATTTTAACTACTAGTTGCATGATCATGGAAAATTTACCTAACTTCTCTGTGTCCCAGTTTCCCCATCTGTGAAAGAAGGACAACAGCAGTGGTATTCTAGAAAACGTTTAACAAATGGCTCTCCCCCTTCAAAAGCCCCGATTTGTAACATATGTCGATTCCCATGGTATAAATAAACACTCCCACAATCACTGATTTCAAGCTCCTGACAGGCTCACAAAATTCCTGAAAATTTAGCAATGGACTCTTCCACGGTACTGTCCATACAGGGTTGATGGAAAGATTAAGTGAGTTAATACGTGTGAAGCATTTAGAACTGGCCCTGGCACATCATATGCTTCGTGGGATAAATATTAGCTGTTTTTATTATAACATTTTAGTTTCCCTTCCTCTATGGAAATGGAGGATAGAAATAGCAAGTACTATTGAAAAAAAGCAGTTGCCTTGATTTTAGTTCATTTCAACCTCTTCCTAACCACATGTTTTATGTTCACTATTGCCAAGCAGCCCCCATTGACTTATTTGAATTTCCTTTCCTTTTCCTTAATTCATCTTTTTCAGAAGCATTCTAAGAATCAGAGGACTGGCTAAAAGCCACATACCAGGAAAGAAAAGGGGTTATAAAAAGTAAGGATAATCCCAACTGAAATTTTTTTCCTGAATAATCATTTTAAGAAAAGCCTAAGTACTTACTCAAACAGCTAGATGTGAAAGTTTATTCGGATACAATTACTTATTGCCCATTTTGCAGGGGAGATATGAATTGCACTTCATCTAGCCTCTTTTCAAAGTAATTTTATTCCATGGTGTTCTTCCTGACATAAAATAAATAGGAATTTTCATTAAAAAGAATTCCAAAACATGGGACTCTGAACAAGAGAGCTTTCTACTTTTTGATTTCAGTGGGTGCTTCTATGACTTCCACTTCTAAACTACCTGCTTACAAATATCATAATATGCTGGCTGTTTCATCAGAACTAACTTAACACTCAAGCAATAACTAATTGCTACCTATAGAAAACAGGGTGGTTTTCTCTCTTTAAACCGGAAGTTGACCAGCCAACAATTCTGCTCATCAGCCAGAAACCCAGGCCTCAGCATTTTTCTCTAGAATGTCTTCCTCTTTCTTGATTAGCTGTTTTGTCACAAATTCTGAACTCTTCATTTGCTTTTTCCATTCATGATTTTTTTTTAATTTTTAAAATTTAAATTCAACTTGCAAACATATAGTATAACACCCAGTAACAAAATGGTTTCTTATGGTGCTTTAGCAAAGTCTAGTTCCTTCTTGGTCATTTTCTCTGGGGTTCCTTCCCTCCTATTGCTGTGAATTTGGTACTTCTTTTCTGAGTGCCAGGCTTAAAGTCATCTCCAGCTGTTAGGGAGTCTTTAGATTAAGAAGAGCCTCCTTTTGCTGTTGGACGAACACAGAGGACAGTGAAACATCCAGACCACAATCCCACATGAGTGGCTGCTTACATTTTGCCTCTTTGGAGAGAATAGAAGCCTTTCTCAACATTTTGCCCAGTTTCTTCTCCTCTCCTGGAGCCCCCCTGGCAACCACCCTTCTACTTCCTGCCTCCATGAATATGACTACATAAGTAGAATCAGACAATACTGAGTGAGTGAGTTGGGAGAGAGAGGGAAGGCAGGGGAATGACCACTCAGCAGGTAAGGGGCTTCCTTTTGGGGTGATGGAAGTCTTTTTGTGAATTACTTACTTCCCTTAGCATAATGTCCTCAAAGCTTTGTCCATCTCACGGCATTTAACAGGATTTCCTTCCTTTTCAAGACTGAGTAATATTCCATTGTATGTACCTACCACATTTTGTTTGTCCATTCATCTGCTGAAGGGTGCTTGGGTAGCTTTCACTTTTTGGTTATTGCAAGTAATTCTGATATTAATGTGGATGTGCAATTACCTGTTCTAGTCTCTGCCATCAATTCTTCGGGGTATATACTCAGAAGTGGAATTGCTTGGATGCTATAGCTTATTGTATTTTTAGTTTTTTGAGAATAGAACTTTTCTACTATCTCCCATAACAGATTTTCCTTTGTAAACACCAGTTTACATTCCCAATAACCATGTGCAAGGATTCCAATTTTTCCACATCCCCGCCAGCACTTGTTCCTTTCTGATTTGTTTTTTTGTTTTGTTTTTTAAAATTTTAAATCATAATCATCTTAATGGATATGGAGTGGCATTGCCACAATGAGATACCACATCAGACCAACCAGGATGGCTATAATACTGATTGCTTCAAAAAATGCCAACTCTAGAAAATAACATGTTATGGGGAAGATGTTGAGAAGTAATTGGAAAAAAAAAATAAAAAATTAAAAAAAAGAAGTAATTGGAGCCTTCATATACTGCTGGTGGCAAAGTAATATGGTGCAGCTTCTGTACAAAATGGTTTGGTAGTTGTTCAATCAGCTAACCATACAGTTATGTGACACAACAATTCTATTCTTAGGTATAGAGCAGAAGGAATAAAAGCAGGTATTCAAACAAAAATGTGTACCAAAGTCCATAGCACTATTCACAACGGCCAAAAGGTGGAAGCAACCCAAATGTCTGTCAGATGAATGAATATGCAAAATGTGATGCATCTCTACAATGGAGCGTTATCCAGCCATAAAAATGAGATACTGATACATATTATCACATGGAGAATATTACACGAAGTGAAAGGACCCAAATGCAAAAGGCCACATATTTATATTCCCTTGGTACAAAATGTCCCGGTATGGAAAAGTCTAAAGAGGCAGAAAGTAGATTCATGGTTGCCAGGAGTTGGATGAGGGGAGGGAAGGTTGGGGGAATTAGTGCTCAGCAGATAAGGGGCTTCCTTTTGGGGGGATGCAAATGTTCTGAAACTAGATAGTGATATTTTTTTTTTAGATAGTGATATTTGTACAACATTGTGGATGCAATAAATGCCACTGAATTAGGCACTTTAAAATGGTTAAAATTTTTTGTGATGCAAATTTTACCATAATTTTTTAAAAAAGAACTTACTGATGAATGTATTGTTCACCATCTACATGTCAATCATAGTGGGTATAGAGTTAATTAAGATACTGCTTCTCTCCCTGGACTCTGAGGTCCTTAAGGGACTGGCAAGTAAAATAATACAGAATAAAAGTCTGTGCTCCAACACATACACAGGCTGCCTGAGGTCAATCCCACCTGGGATGATACTGGTAATGATGGTAGCACTTTCCAAATGAAGAGTCCTGAAGGATTTATTGGTTGGTTGGTTGGTTGGTTGGTTGGTTGGTTGGTTGATTATAATGCTTTTGAGTATCCTTTTTGTGCCTGGTACTGTGCTAGGCTAGGAATTCAATGATGAGCAAAATCAGATGTTATCCATATCTCATGAAGCTTGCTTTGGGGCCAGAGCCAGACAATGATTACAACCACCTGCAGACTGAAGTAGGTGTGATGAAGAAAAGGAATACTCCTCATGAGAGTGCAGAATCAAACCTTGATGAGAAATCAAGGAAGGCTTCCTTTGGACAGGTGGTTTTTTTTTTGTTTGTTTGTTTGGTTTTTTTTTCGGACAGGAATTCTTGAGCTGAGATCCATGAAATGGGTAGGAAAGGAGAACAAGCTAAGAAGGACCAGCATGTGCAAAAGCTGCAGGAGGATGAAGCCTGACATTCAAAGGCATTTGAGGGCATAAAGGAAGATGGCAGTGGTTGGAGTAAGCTGCATAAGGAGCATGAAGCTGGAGATACAAGCAGGGCCCGGAAGGGCCCTTCTGCATTGGCCCAAGGAGAGACGTTGTTCTTTATCTTAAACATGTTAGGAAAGTAAAGGGGCTCACGTAATGGTTACCGCCATCCTGGCAGTCAAGAATGGGCTGGAGGGGGGCAAGAGTAGATAGAGAGAGGAGATCAGTTAGGAAACCACTGCAGTTGTCCAGGGAATAGATTATGGTGCTTGTGAGGTGGAAGTAGAGATGGACAGACATGGAGCTAGACCAATAAAGCAGGGGTAGAGTTAGGAAGGGAAGGGGAAGACTGGCCCAGGTAGTCTTATGCCCTACACAAATACATGGATGTGTTAAAGTATGAAGCAGAAGCTGCGGGTGGCTTACCAGACTAGGTCACTATGGCAGAGTCCATGGGAAGGTGTAGATGCACGAGCCACGGGAAAGTGTTGGAGAAGTCTGCAGAGATCAGATTGCAGTTGTGCTCACTGGTGAATCTGGACCTTACCTTGGAGGATGTGGGAAACTGTGAAGCCTTAAAGGAGGGAAATAGGACTACCAGATGCATGTTTTACCATGATCATTACAGGGGTGCTAGAGAATGGATTTAGGGGGGATAAAGCAAAGACACTCAAGTATAAACAAGGAAATCAACGAGGAGGTTGTTACAACTGCTTAATACGAGAGCAAATGTCTAGGCCACACAGTGTCATCAGGTTGGGGCCAGGGATGGCTATAACAATCAACTGATAACCACAGTAGTCATGATTTGTTGAGCCCATGGCACATATGCAATCACAAGAGTGTCACAAGAGTGTCATGCATATGGCCTCATGGATCCTTGTCAGTTTAAGGGCTGTGGTAAGAAACAAATGAAAAGGTCCCAGTAAAACAGAGTCTCTGATAATATTTTGCTTTTAGAGTTTACCCCCATTTTGATGTAATGTAACTCATCTGAACTACAAGTTCTTTAAGGAGAGGGATCATGTCTTACTCCCTCTGTCACGACCCGCTCCTACTACCATAATTGCCTCAAAGTAGGGGCCTAATAAGTACTTGAATGAGTATGTGAATTAAAAGGCTTATTTCTCGGTGTCCCTGCCATATTGCTAATATTATGAGGGGGGGAAATACACACGCACCTTAAATAATTATGGAACTCTGAAGCCCTCACTAGTGAGCTTACTAATGTCTCAGCTACCTTCTAAGACAAAATGTTGCCCTTATTCTGCTCATGCTGCCTAAGAATCTGTCATCTTTATCACCAAAGTATATTGCTTGTGATTGGTGTTCCACAGCATGGTGGAGTAGACTAATATGTGATTTATCGGAGTCTGGAAAAAACTCTCAGGCTCAAAATGCCTATGAACAGACCATCACACCAGGATCCAAGTAATATGGATGCAAAAATTTCCCTGAACTTGATCAAATTGTGTCAACTCCATCTCAGGGATTCTGCAACAAATGGTTCTCCCAATGGACCTGGCTTGTCTGAAATGAATGCTATTTATCAGCTCTATCTTTAAGCATATGAGCAGACCCCTTATTCAGAAAACTTTAGTCTCAGGAAACTTTAGTTAAGACATAATTCCCAATAGGCAAGACTTTGAACATATTGGGGATAGGGAGAAAGCAATTAGACTAGTAATTCAGAGCTTAGAACTTACATTGGCAGTATTTAAAGCTTAATAAAGGCTTTAACAAAGAATAATTAGACAAAGTCTCAGAAAGAAGTCAGAGAAAAAGAAAAGAGTTTATTTGATGTGTGAACACTAAATGGCCTCTAAATGTGTATGTGTGTGTGTGTGTGTGTGTGTATTTCTATGTATTTCTTCACAGGTTTGGTCTTCTGATTATGACACAAAAATGTGGAAATAGGGTCATACAACTTCTTTTAGAATTAATTTGTGCAACCTAAGAGACAAATTCTAACCTTTTTGAATGGCAAAATCTGGTAAAGTTCTAGGATTATTATTTCTATCCATGACCCAAGGCTACTTTCTTTAAAAAAAAAAAAAAAAGAAAGATTTGAGAGTGAGAGAGAGTGAGTGAGCAGAGGGATGGCAGAGGGAAGGGGAGAGAGAGAGAACCTTAAGCAGACTCCCCAACTGAGCACAGAACCTGATGCTGGGCTCGATTCAGGGTCCTGAGATTATGATCTGATCGGGAATCAAGAATTGGATGCTCACTCAACTGAGCCACCCAGGTGCCCTGACCTAAAACTACTTTCAAACTAGCTGTCCTTCTTATTGCCGATTTAGTAGGTGGATATGGGAGAAAATGGTGTAGGTCAGTGTCAAGAGAGGAGTAAGAAGGAAAAACAAGGCTTGGGGAATATTTGGGGTCACATGGAACATAGTGGCACCAGAATTCTCTGCTTACCTGTGTCTTGCTCAGTGTCCTGAAGGCAGCTGAGTTCTTAAACTGTATTAGTAATCTCCGTTGTCTTCTGTCTTCCAGCTGGTACCAGTGTAAAACCTGAGCCATGGGTAGGAACTCTGGGGCTGGGGATAGTGTGGTCAGGGTGCCTGTTCTTCTGCTGAACTTCTGATCATCAACAAACCTCCACCTCAGGCCATAGTTCTTCTACATGTGTGTGTGTTGGGAGGTGGGGTGGTATCTTCCACGGTGACTTTCTTGGGTTCTGGGATCTCCTTCCCCTTCCCCTGTAAGGTCCACAGGTATGAAATTCTCCACTATTGCCAGTCTGGGGATGCTTTACCATTCTCTCCTGATTTCCCTGAACCCTGCCTATACTTTTGTAAATGTCCCTTCATTAACCTGCCTCAAGTTCCATTTGAATGCACCATCAGCTTCTTGCTGGGAGGCCTGATGGATACAATTGTCTTCTAAGGCAAATAGAGCACTGAAACTCTGACAAGACAATCTTGGAAAATCCCAAGGAGATAGGGTAACAATTTTTACTGACTTTTTCCTTTGGCCTCAGTAATGAAAAAGTGAATGGTTGTATAGAAAGTAATCTGTGGTTAATTATTGATGGGATAATGTTCCCTTCTGTAGCATTCACTCTCTTCTGGTAAGCCTAACTCCCCCATTAACTATAAACAAAATTATGAAACTACTTTATGAACTAAGTTTTAAGCATCTGAAGTTTGAAATGCCTGAGGGAGTGCCTAATGGTAATGCTTTCTAAGTGTCCAAGATGAAATTGTTGGCCACTGGAGACAGTGAGTTCCACATTGCAGGAAGGGTTCAAGTAAAATTTGGAAAAGCCATGGGCTGGTTGCTGAACTTGCTGATTTCAAGGACACTTCCAATGTACACTTATAGGATTCTTAGCTTTACTCTTTAATGGTTGATCATCATATTTATTATGAAAATGTTGGCTATTAAGTTGGATATTTTAATATCATGACACATGAACAATATGCACATAGACTTTTAAGCTCAGAAATCTTAGAGAAAATTCATCCTCAGTATGGTGTGGCAAGACCCGGGTCGCTGTTTCAATCCTAGCTCTTAGTGAAAAGCTGTGTATTCTGTGGAAGCTACCTAACATCTCTGTACTCGGTTTTCACTTATCTTTCTCATAGA
The DNA here is from genome assembly GCF_905146905.1 of Nyctereutes procyonoides. Lineage (NCBI taxonomy): Eukaryota > Metazoa > Chordata > Mammalia > Carnivora > Canidae > Nyctereutes > Nyctereutes procyonoides. The sequence goes on along the minus strand of NW_026575146.1, from coordinate 57,175,456 downwards.
CAGATGGTGGGAATTCAGTGAAGTAACGCCTAGGACAAATTTAGGTCCTCAGCCAATGTTAGTTCTCTTCTTTTGCTTCAGCATCTCCATTAAACTGTTCTTCCTGCTATATCAATTTATGGTGCGAAGGTAAATAAGAATGCATTTAAGAATTCTCTTTTTAATTGAAAACCACAATCAAAGAAATGATCCACACATCCACTTCGGCATCTCACAACTCTGAGGGCACAGTGCTCCATATATCATATAAGAAAGTCTTCCTTGCACATGGCTTATATTTTAAAATACTAGTAACAAATTCTATTCATACAGTACTTTTCACCCTATAGCCATTTTGCTTTGAGCCTCAAAACAACCCTTAGGCCAGGCATTATTATTTCCATTTATAAAGGGAGGAATCTATAAAGGGCAGGAAATCTCATCATCTTCAAGGAGGTGGTCTTCCCATGGACTCATTCAGACATTTTACTTAGTTGAAACAAGATTTTAAAAACGGAAATAATTTTAAGACTTAAACCCTAACCCTAACCCACGTCGGGCTCCCGGTGCATGGAGCCTGCTTCTCCCTCTGCCTGTGTCTCTGCCTTCTCTCTCTCTCTGTGACTATCATAAATAAATAAATATTAAGAAAAAAATTAAAAAAAAATGAAACAACACAGAGCGGCTTAGATGAGCCATGTAAGTTAAACCATATCATCTCTAAGTACAATTCGGGATTTCTAGAGCAGGAATACCTACCTCCTTGGGCTGGGCGAGTGGGGTGATCAGAAACAAGCAACCCAGGGGCTTAGAGCACAGGCTAAGGAAACTTGGTGGATTTCGGCTCTTTGGCATGCATATTGTGTCACCCTGCACAAGCTGATTAGCTTCTAGGCCTGTTCTATGCCTCAGCTTCCTCATCTGAAAGATGGAGGTAATAACAGAACCTACCCATGGGGAGCTATGTGAGGTTTAAATGAGATAATCTAGTTGAAGTGCTTGGCGGAACTCCTGCTTTGGAGAAAGTGTCTAATAAATAGAGCTGTTATGATTATAAGACAGAGCAACAGGGTCCCGGTGGAGAGCTAATTTGCCTAGAGCCACAGAGCTGGTTAGTGACGAAGCAGAGATTGGAGCCCGGATCCTGTCCGGTGTCCTTTTGTTATAAATGAACCATAGCTTAATTAGGTTTTAAAATGTGGGTGATAAGAACTTCAGTTGAAAGAGAGAATAAGAGCTAGCTATCCTGCTATCTGCAATCTATCAATGTAGCTTTTCCAGGAAGCAGACACATCACAAGTATTGATGCAAAAAACACAAATAAATCAAATTCCTTCAGAATGTTCTTGTCTTCCTCCTACGTGTGGGACTGCCTTACAGTCAAACCCCTTCTAACGTGGTTCATTTGTGATTTGAGTGACCAAATCCCCTTAGACAGGTATAAGAAGGCACCGGCTTACAAAACGTTTGGTACTTACTGTGACTAATGCCATAGTGAGGCCCCTGTGTAGACAGTTCTGGCAGGACAGAAATGGATGTGGAGATTAAAGAACTAAAGTAAAGCCTGCAATTATCTTAGAGACTAGCTTGTGCCTGGTTTTATATACACTCTTTAGCTATTTTGAGTCACTGGGGACTTATCATTCCCAGCCTCAATTCAGAGAGCATTCTTCTGGTCACATGTTGTAACCATGAGAGCAGTAGACCGGTTACCAGAATATTCATGGCTAATAAGGGTAGGCTCTATTGCAACACATTAAAACTGAATGAACTTGGACAATCAGGACTTAAATAATAACACAACTTGAAGCAAGATTGAGCTTACCATGATTCTTCAGCCTTTGCTTACATCTCCTCTGCTAGACTACTTGCTGTTCTGTGCCTTTGAAAAGCATTTTGCATCAACCCCAGTCAATTCCAGCAAGGACAGGTTGACCCAAAATCTTCACTGGGTTCTTGAGGCACCATTTTCTTGACTTCTCTTGGAATAAAAGTAGAGCCTCCCTGGGTTTAGAAAGTGCTTTTCTGGTTAATGAGGACTGTACAGCTTTATTCCTAATTACGGTAGTCCCTTTTATGGTGTCATGCTTCTAGAAGAGATTGGAAAGTTTGCATCCTTAAATGCCAAGCCAGCAAAACAGTTGTAGCATATATTAAAATCTGAGTAGTTATAACTCTATTTAAATTTTAAGACTAGCAGAGCGACTGCCACACAAACTATCTACAGACTCCCAGAGAGTCACATAGGAGGACATTTCAGTCCAGTGTCTCAGCTGGGACAAGATGACAGAGCTAGAGTTTTGAGAACACGGATATGAGAGAGTCTGCGAGATATCTTTCTCAGGGAGAAATCTATTCATCCTTCTCCTTTCTCAAAGAGTAAGGTGACATTTCTCTGCCTCTCTGCTGAGCATGAAGAATTTAAAGCTAACCAGTTTAGAGGGCCTTGTTTTGATCATGTGTCTGGATTTTAGCCAATTTGTCTGGTGTAGAGGTGGTTATTCTCAAGTATAATGCCCAGCAACAGCCACTGTGCTGATTTTTTGGTCCATTTTTTTTGGGTGGGGGGTCCTGCATATTTAACTTGTGTCCTTCCAGTTGATACCTCTTTCATTTGATTTCACTCCTGTTACTTCATTCTTAAAACCAGGAGTCAGGTAGTCATTTTTCTCTTTTAGAAAATATGGTGGGTAGTACCTGTCACATCAATGGTGACAAAAGGCAGGAGGCGACGGTAATCCCTTCTCCTGCCTTGGGTTGCCTTCCATGCTAATTCAGCCAGAGTTTCTTTTAGGAAGAGGCCAGCATGGTAGGAGAGAATCAGACTTGGTTCCCAGCACTGCCACATGTGTCACCTTTGCCTCTCAGCTCAACTATAAAAAGAGGGTAATGGAGCCAACGCCCCAGGTCTCTCTGAGAACCATGAGGTAATGCATACAGAGCATGGAGCGCAGTACAGAAGTAAGTGCTTGCTATGTGTTAGTTGCCGTTCCCTTCCCCCCCCAAAATGATCAGATGAAACCCTTAAGAACCCGCTTTAGGAAAACAAAATTGCAATAGATTCTTCAAAAATTATGTTAACCAGGGAACATGATCTTCTTTGATAAGGAACCAGGAGGAAATTGGAGATATTGCTAAATCTGACATTTCTTTCATGTAATTAACCTTAGACCTTTTAGACAAGAGGCAGCAAGACTAGCCTACATAAGGAATATATAATCAAGTGGAGATTAACATTTGCCGACTTACCACCAGGGGACAATATCAGGCTATAATTACTGTACAGATGCTCCTTATAAAATACTGGGCTGGGCGATGTCAGATCCAAAAAGAGGTATGCAATAGTTTCTTCCAAGAGCATCCAAAGAGGGGACATAGTTTTGTGGAAAGAGTATTGGTCTTTGACTCCAAGTCTTGTCTTGTTACCTATTAGTGAAATGCGTAGCTCTGAACCCAAGTTTTATTTCTTACTTGTCAGATCGGCAAGGGAATTTTTTATTTCTCCACAGGACTATTGGAAGTAGAGCTCCTCAAACTACCAAGCACCTGAAGATCTTGTCAAGCTGTAGTCTGGTTCAGTAGGTTTGGGGTGGAGCTGGGATTCTGCATTTCTAGCAAATTCCAGGAGATGCTGATGCTGCTAATCATGGACCACACTTTGAGAAGCCAAAATTTAGAGGACTGTATGAGATATACATGTCAAAGGACTTGTAAACTGCAGGGTACAAGTGAGGGTACAAGTGAGTGACATGAACAGCGCCAATATTCATATATTCCACTGAGAAATGCTCTCCAACAAAAAATATTACCAACTTTCATGTCTTTCTGTTCTACACTGCTCTTCGGGTATTTCTAACAATACCTATATGAAGAATTAATTTTTTTATTGTGGTTAGGATGGAGCCTGTGGGAGTTCAACATGCCTGGCACGATATGGACGCCGACAAAAGAAAAGGCGAGATCAAGGAAAGGGGAAAGAAAGAAGAAAATAGAGAAATACGTTGTGTGTTAGGGGTAGGGGTGGCTGTCTTATCTTGGAGATAAGGAGATGTTCCAGAAAGAAAGGAGGCAACCTGTTGGGATTTTGCCTTGGATATTTAAGGGTGGCAGGAAGTGAAGACAGATTAGTCAAAGGTACATGTATGGATGACGGGGAAATTTCGGGATGCTACTGTGAATAAACATGGCCTGATAAATATCCAGAAACTACTTGTGATGCCTCATCTGTCTCCATGGCTATATCTACCCATAGGCCCTAAAAGACAGAGAAAAACATGGAGACATTCTCTTTGTCAAAAAACATTAGTTTTAGAGCTGATCTAAGACCATGGAACACATTTGCTGAGCACTTGCTGTGTGCAGAACATGATTCCAGGTGGTAGGCCTGTTTCCATGGACTGTGCTCCACGGCATGGCCAAACTGGGGCCGCCTGAGAGCAGGGCTGCTTTGCCTTCTCATTGTTTTAGGCAAGATGCCTTTACTTCTTAAGCTTTAAAAAGATGTCACAGGTAATTCAGAGTTACTTTCTACGAACATTCCAACTAACAGGGAAAAAAAAGGCAAGCATTTAGAAATAAAGCTCCCTAAACATTCTTTACTCAAACAATGCCTGACACCACCACTCCGTCACAAATTGTACCCTCTTCTCGCCCTGCCATTCCCGGATCTCTCCTGCTCTTTTTCTCCGCGACACTAACCATGTCTCAGATTCTCGAGAGCTTTCCGACTGACTTTGTTATCTTGTGCCTTCACCACTAAGACACAATCTCACCAAGGGTGGGGCCTTTTGTCTGCTTTGTCCGCTGCTGAATCTCAGAAAGTGCAATGACATCGGCACACAGCAGGTGCTCAGCAAGCATTGGTTACCAGGATAAAGAAAGAGTGAGGATTCGTAGTAGATAAATGCTTAGCAGTATTTTCTTGAGGAACTTGAGAGAAGAGGCTGTATGCTTTCAGACTTGTGGAGGGCATTTCTGGATTTCTGAAAAGCACCCTTAATGTCTCATTATTTAGTTCTTTTTCTCCCTTTCTGTTTCCAACTAAAGATGCTACCCAGGATAACACATTGTCCAAGATTTAGGGAATGCTTCTTGAATAGTGGATGGGGACAGAATGCCTCTTTCTCCTGCATCCTTCTAAAAGAAAGGCACTCAGACAACTGTCCAGAGAGTTCCAGAATTACCTACCCCAAAGCTTCCTGGAGTATAGAAATCACTTCTGAGTCCCCAGGGAAACTCTCCTTGCGTCAGTGGCTGGAGAGCTGCAGAAACAGAAATGGGGCAGGTGTCTGATCTTTTTGTGGATGGCCAATAAGAAAGCTTTTGATGGATCTCAATCTGACTCCCACAAACTTCCTGGATCAACTGGGGACCCATAGCATCCCTGGAGACAGGAGGGTGGTAGGAAATGCCAATGCCTACCTGGAGGTTCCCTAGAGCTGTGCCATTTTGAGTCCCTATCAAACCCCAATTGAAACAGTGCTTCCTTCCTATAGACCACTTATTGCGGGATGCCTTGGAGCTAGAAGCCTTCAGTTTGGGAGCTATTATGGAGACCACATTTACTGTCTTAACCCTTTAAAGGTGGCACTGATAGTACCTAGCAGAGCCGGGGGTTGGGGTGACCTGACTTTAAAAGTGATTTAGTGAGAGCTGAGCCCCAGCTTGTGAATCCTATTTTCTGTCTTCATGCAGTTTTAAGATTTAGCCCAATTTCCAGACCATCCCCTACCCAGGCTTGAAAATGGCTTTATTTCACACTTTGCGGCAGGAGGTAAGTGGGTTTCTATGTGAAAGTGATGGTGCCAAAGACATTTACGAACATTAAAAAATGTCTGAACATGGCTTCAAGCCACTCAGCCTATTTCTCATCCTGCGCCGTGCCTTGTGAAGCGTATGCAAGTTCAGAGCTTTCTTTGAAATCAGTGGCAGTTATGAGCTTGGAGCAACTCTGTGGGGCACTGAGCAATATAATAAATGAGCCCCTTTGAAGACCAACCATTGTAGTTGGGCTCTTTTTGTGCCATCCGACACTGATTTTTCAGGGATGTTCTGTGGCAGTGGGAGTGGCCCACTAACACCCGCCCTCTGGTTCTCCTCATTGGGCCTGGATGGGGGACAGAGGATAGAGAAGTCGGTCCTCTGATTTCCTTAAAGAAATGTCCCTAATCTTTTGCTCTCCTTTTGATACCAACAACATGTAGGATCAACCATCCCATGCCACATACCTTGATTTGAAACAAAACAAAAACTGCCTTTCATCTGCGTGTACGTATTGGTCCATGAAGCAAATCCCACTCCCCTACCCCCCGCAGCAATAACAATAAGAAAAACCAAACCAAACCAAAAAGCTATTACCTGCCAGGAGGCAAAGCAGATGTATTTGTATATTGGGGGTTTTGCAGATTATTTGTTTAGTTGAAAGCAAAGAATACAATCTGGGATATTTTTCATGTTTCTCTGATGACATTACAGGCCACGGTGATATTCTGATATTAAACAAAATTTCTTGAATATTCTTAGAAGGGAATTAGGGCTTTCTGTTTTGACTTTTGACTAAATACTCTTAAATGGCTAGTATATATATTTCAAATAATGAAGTTGGATAAGTATGTTCAAGTTACCTTTAAATATGTTGAAAAGAAGCCTCAATTATTTGGTCCAATTTTTCAAGTGCAAGTTTGAATGGCAACTTGAATGCCACCTCTCACACTAGATGCAGATTAGCTAATTTTTGCTGAGCACCTTCTTTATTTCTTGAAACCACACTGTGAGATCACTGTTGTTAATCCTACTTAGCCAACAGCAAAACTGAAGCCAGAGGGCTTCAATGACAAAGAGCTACTAGTGGCAGAGCTGGCTGCCAAACCCAGGCCCTCTGACTACCGAATCTGGTCCTCATCCCACCATGAAACTCTAGCTGCTTCTCCAACTACAATAATCCATCCCTCTCCGCAATTAAATTAACATGTGGTTTATTCACAACGAGAAGTGTGTAGGCAAATATTGAGTTAGGACTAAGTCTCTGCAGGGGCCAATCAAGAATAATTGTAAGAAAAGTAAATATCAGGTGACTCAGACTTCAAGGAAACTTGCATTTCTAGAAACAAATGTGTGATAAGAAAGTTCCAAGTCCTTTTTACCATCTTTGAAACTTTTCCTACAGCAAGAGCAAAAATAGACATGTCTTTACACCTATCGATTGGTATAAGGCTCTTTTAGTTTACTTTTTTGTAATCTGCCTCATTCAGAAATGATGCTAGGTAGAGAGCAGGTAACCAAGAATTGAGACATAGGAAAAGAATAAAAGGAAAAAAATATTAACTGGCGACCAGAAATAAATTAATACATGCAAATGCCTGCCACAATGAGGATGAGGGCAGTATGTAAACACAAAAACCAAAGAAGAGCAGTTGTATGATAATATTTATAATAAGAACACTACTGGCAAATGTGTATGGTGGGCTTATGATTTGCCAGACAGCAGGGCTAAACACTCTGACATTGACTGTGTCATTTAATTCTTACTGCAGCCTTACGAAGTAGGTAGGATTATTTTTGTTATTTTACAGAAGAGAAAACTGAGTCCTAGAGAAATTGAGAAGCTCAAGGTCAGCCAGTTACTAGGTAATGGATGTTGGATTTGAACCCAAGTATTGTGGGTTCAAGGCCACGAGCTTTACACCAGGTAAAGCTAATGAAAAACCAATTGTTTCCTGGTGTTTGGGTCTGAGGGAAATGGCCTCATGAGTGGAACATGCATGGTTCAGAGGCCACTGACTTGCTCAACATCCTCCATGACACTAGCAATGCTGACGGGCCAATGGCTATTTCCTGTTGGGTCCCTCAGTGCAAGCCGAGGCCCAATGCCAAAACACAATTCACTAAAAGTGAGTAATAGGAGCCAAAACAATACGGTTCAAGTATTTAGTTTGGGTGGTTTACCTTGATCTTGAGATATAATGTAAACTATCTAGAGAGATGGATGGACTTCATGTCCTTCAAGCAATCCTCCATGGAGCCTCTTTAGCTGTAAACATTCCTTGAGCACTGCTCTGCTGGAGGAAAAAGAAAAATCACAACCATAGGGAACGGAGACCATAAATCTGGAGTGAAACTAATATCAGTTGTGCCTCCAGTGCTACTCAGCAGTCCTATTGCATGTGCTTCTCCCACTTCCCTGACCTGCTATTCCAAACCTTGACCACTCTTCAAGGCTTTCAGTCTTTTCTCTTTGGGATGACCTGGTTTCTAAGTTAGGGACCAGTCACCATCAAAATGGCTGCTTTCATTTTCCTGCCCATTCACCGGCAAGCCCATCTGCATCTGCACCCATTCTCTCCCTGTCCTCAACTCTTGCAAAAGATGGTTTTCCTGTCAAAGGCAACTCCATCCACTGGGGCTGTGGACATTATTCTACTTTGCCTCCTTTGAAAATGTGCTTTATCAATAATATCCTTTTCTTATTTTTGATGCTCTATTGGCTATTTCCCTCAGCATTCCAATATGTTCACTCCCCTCCTTCAAAAACAAAAACTATTTAAATAACCAACTTTTTTTTTTAGCACCCTCATGTTTCTCTTCCTTGAACAACTATTCTTTAACAAAGTGTAAGCTAGTTCTACTCACTCTGAGTCTACATCACCCATTTGCTCTTTGATCCAGTCTAACCTGGCTCCAGGCATGTCACCACACTGAGATTGCCCTGCTTCACTTCCTGACTCGAGGGAATAAGCATTTTTGATTCTCATCTTATACCACTTGTCCTGCTGACTCTTCTGCCATTCTTGCAGTTCTGGCTTTGCTTTTCACGACATCTCTCTCTCTCTCTCTTTACATCTGCACTGCTTACTCCTTTTCTGTGCCTTGACTGGGTTTTATTTCTCTCCTCTCCTCCTTAAATGTGTTTTCTTTCCAAATTTATTCACTTTTGGGGACTCTTCTCCCTACCAAGTTTTTACATCTATATCTCTTTTCTGAGCCCGGATCTCCAACTGTTTTCTAAATAGTTCCACCTGGGTATCCCACAGGCACTGCAAACCCAGTATGTCCAGAATCGAGCATGCTCATCTCTGTTTTTGTGCCCATCTCTCTCTACCACACAAAAACAGCTCTCTCTCCTGTATTCTTTATATTAGTTATTCTTAGACCCTTCCCCCAGTTTCCCAAGCCAACATTCTTGGAGCCTTGGACCACTTCCTCACATTCTAAGCAATATACACTATTTATTCTCCTCTTGCTTATCTCTTATGTCTAAGGGGGCCACCATTCTACTTGATTAGGTCCATCAACTCCCTTTCTCCCCAGGAATTTTCATTTACAACCCCTCCTTCCATTGTTGGGCCAGAGTTCAAATGTAAAAATTTGATTACGTTACTGCCATGCTTACAATCGATCATTAGCATCTCATGACTCAGAGCATACAATCTGAAATCTTTTGTCTGCCTGGAAACACCTATTCATATTTTTCCCTCCTCTGGGAAGTTTTCCAGGACAGATTGAAATGTATTATCCTAATGTGTCAATCAACTTTGTGGATCATCCAATTTTGTAAATCTTATTGTATTTACTTGTCCTCAAGTCTGAGTCTCCACTTGCTTAAATGCCCTCATAGTAGGACCTTGCTTTCTCCACTTTGTATCTATAGCATGTGGTCACTAGTAGGCACTCAGTAAACATTAAGTAAATGAAAGAAATGTATACATTATCAGAAAGTATATAATTGCAATGAGTGGAAAAATTTTGCCTGGGGAATCTCTTACCCTAACAAGAGGCCAATATTCAATTACTTCCTTATAATATCTAACACTTCCTTTTATGGGGAAGGTATGTCCAGAAAATATTATCTATTGAGCAATCCAAAACCATTAAGGTTAACTAGCAAAGCAGAACCAAGGTATGCTTTGTAACTCCCAGTTGTTTTGAGCCAGAGGCAAATGGACCTTGGTATCCATTTACAAATTGGGTAACCCGAGATAAACGTCCTATCCTCCTTCTCTCATCCTCTGGGTCCTATTTGACCCTCAGATTTGAATTCCAGGGAAAAACAACCTGTATACTAATCTAGCTCTTTGGGGTCAGGTCAACCTAATTCTTATGGAGACACAGCTCTCCTGGCATTTGGCACTTCCATAAGTACACAATTAACACACGTCTAGAGATTTATTGGCTGATATCTTCATCTTTGCTACATTTCTTTTAGATTGATTTAGTGGTAGACAAAGCTAGGCCAAGAGCAAAATTTATCTGCTTGACCTACGACCTGGCCTGGAGCCTCATTAAAATCGGCATTTTTGTGGCAGGCCTGTATTTTAATCATTAAGTTAATTTCCTTGCTGTTTCTTTTTAAATTTTTTATTTTTTAAAAGATTTTATTTATTTATTCATGAAAGACAGAGAGAGGCAGAGACAGAGGCAGAGGGAGAAGCAGGCTCCCTGCAGGGAGCCCGATGGGGGACTGGATCCCAGGACCCCCGGGGATCACACCCTGAACTGAAGGCAGATACTCAACCACTGAGCCACCCAGGCATCCCTGTTCCTTTTTTAAATCCTTGATAGAAAATCAAAATCAAATTATGTCTTTTGAATCAAAAGAGAATCAAGAAAGACATGGAGAGAGAGAGAGAGAGAGAGAGAGAGAGGATGCAAGTTCAGGAACAAGGAGAAAGCAGATTGCCAATGACTCAAAGTGAGAACCACTTGTGGCAACTGGGCCTTATGGGACAAGACTAAAACACTTTTTTACATTTAAAAAAAAGATGCTCACATTTCTGGCTAATCAGTGCTATAAAGAATCAGCACAACTGGCAAGGCTAAATGAGGTGTGCCTCTTTTGCCTGCTGTACAAAGTGGGTATAAGAATTAAATGTGGTAGACATATATGAAAGCAATTTGCCAACTGTAAAGTTCTCCAGTCACGTGTAATGTTATCAGAGCTGCCACTTCTTAGGGACCATCAACTTCGGGGGGGGTCAGTAATTTCCACAGTGGCTACGTGGGCTTTCGTCCATTGAGCGCCAGGGAGCACTGGCCTTGCTCACTAGCACAGCATTTGTCCCCACCAGAATACCAAATATACCACCTGCAGGGTACTTTATTTGCTTTAAAGGCCACAGATCTTTTTCTTATTTAAAAAAATGCAAAAGACTTTCTGTTTTTGAAACAATAAGTGGCATTGACATCTCTCAAGATTGAAAGCACTATTGTCTCATTGTAAGCACCCCCTTATTATTAGGCGAGGATGTTGTTGGCAGGAATGAATAATTAGGTAACTCTTTGCGGGCACATTTTATTCAGGTCCCAAGGGGAGCGGTACAATTGTAACATCTCCTTGGATTATTTCACAAACATATGGCAAACGAAGCACCTGAGCCAGATGTACAAGCATATTATACTAGGTCTGTTTTAACTTAAAACTGTGAAATACATCAGATGGTGGAGTTATTTTGGTTGTGAACATCCATCATGGAAATAGTATAGAAGTATCTTTTCTTTGTTGTCCATTTCACTTGGACTGGAAATAATCAAGAACAAAATAGCTTGGAAGCCATCACCTGCAGTAGAAGATTCCAGGTAAAGTTCAGGACCTAATGAAGTGCCTGGTCTGGATTTCCATGGGCCCCAGACACCTCCACATAGTTTATTAATGCCTCGTACCAATATTCACTGCCAGCAGGTGTGGAATCTCAACTAAATAATGATTATTTTCAATTCTCTTTCCCTCATCTTGTGTTTTCACTCCTCTGGAGATGTGTATGGGTAATTTAAGATGGAATTTTTTAATAATGAGGATCTAGTCTCTACTGATTCGGTAGGGAGGTTCTGGGGGTTTGTTAGCCTATTTTATTATTATGACATTGGTTATTTATTTTACTAAAGACTCATCATCAGCCTTCTTGGAATCATAGTAATTTAAGCAGAAACGTCCATCCCATTTGCTAAGGGGAACACCCCATTTCAGGATGCTTGGGATCATTTCTAATTCAAGTTACTGAAATTTGAGAACTAGAAGATGTAGATGCCACTGAACTCCCAAGTGTACGGTGTTGTGCTTGGCCTGACAAGAGAGTAGAGAACACACTGGTGCAGGCAACGCTGGTGTTTTCCCTTCAATGCACATGCTCAAATTCCAGTAGCGTTAAGGTGCCTCTGTGTGGGTACTGAGAAGGACGGGGTCCTAAAGTCACAGTGGACTCTGTTACCTTATCCAGTTAAAAAAGAAAAAAAGGAAAAAGAAGAGAAAGGAAAAGAAAAGGACTTGCACCACACTCCCGAGCTCTTCCTGATTGAGAGAAACACACGGTGTGGAGCGGATGCGAACAATATGGTGGCAGTGGCACCAGGGAAAGGGTACTTACATTTTATGGCCACTGTGGTGGAGAGCAGAGGTTTGGGGGTTGAATTACGATGGTTGGCAAATGTTGCAGCCGACAAGAGAGGTCCACAGAGTCTTGGATATTCCGCCTTTGTGTTGCATCAAAGTAAGGAAGCGAAGTATTTATGAACTTAATTCTGCTTTTCAATTATCCCCCCCTTTGCAATGGCAATTCTCTGCACGATAGTACGGATAGAAGTGCAGTTGGGATGCGTTCCTAGCCAACGTGATATTCCAGAAATGTGGTGCACCTGTGTTTTCTTGGTCACCCTGCTGCCACTGGGGTGCCTTCGAGTGCTCTCTCCAAAAGAAGTGAGTGTGGAAGGGGAGGGCAGGAGTCTGGGAGAAGGAAGAGGAGCTCTCTCTCTCTGTTTTATTTCTTCTCATTTGCAAAGCCTTGGAACGTAGATTTAATTTCAGGTTAAGGTGCAAGGTTTATCCTGGTGCAGAGATGTTGACAAATCCCCACATGGGGCTGTGGTGGCCCCGGATGCCCTCCAATCGTACCCACCTCACAGGGCTGTCGCTGTGTTTATAACACACACTTCTAATATTGCAGACCTGCTAAGGTCAGGGCATCCTGAGCCTCGTGGTGCCAGGAAGACAGCCACCCCAAACTGTTCATCACACAGAGGACCCTTCTGTGAAGCTGTTAACCCCACATCTCTCAGCGGCCAGTGGGGACACCAGGGTATTAATGACGGCCACCCAGTAAGCCCAACCCCCTGGGGAATCTGAGAAGTGGACTTGGAGTGCAAGGAGAAATCATGACAAGTGGGGCAAATGACTGGCAATGAAGGCAGACAACGAAACAGAGACACACCGATTCGGTGGCCCTACCTTCATGTCCCCCCGAAGATTTAAACTTCTGACGGTAAAAGCAATAATGTTCTGACCGTACAGGGCTGAGGCCCGGTAGCCACTGGTGGTTTGAAGAATCAATTCCTCAGCAGCACTAGTACCACCAGCCCTGGTGGTGGCGGCCACGGCAGCAGCCACAGAAACTGGAGTTCAGTCATCTTGGCATCAGATTCTAGAAAGGGGAGGGCAGGGAGAGAGGGAGTCTATTGGCCTAAAAAGCTGAAACATCTGCTGGGGTTATTAACAGCTTTTTGGCTGAGTTCAGCAGCAGGGCACCTTGTGGTTGATAGATTCTTCTCTCAGCAATTCAAAACAATGCAGTTAAAGCAAATTTCTCATTTTCAGAGCACAGCTTAATGAGGCATACAGTATTTTAAAAATAGTCACACTTAAAATGGTCAATAGCAGTCACTGCAATCAGTGGTTACCTTCAGTGCTCCATCGAGTTGTTAACTTTGTCGGGATGATTGCATAACATGGATTTTTCAAAAGACCGCTGTAGCTCACGGTTAACTCACTTTGGAGGAATTTTACATTATTTATGAAGTTTATGCAGATTACCCTACGGTGTAAATATTGGCAAACTTGATCAAAACCACTTAGAGGCCTTGTGGCTCTCCCTTCCCAAAAGTGCGTATTAAGCCATTTTAGGGCCAGAGGTCCAGTTCTGGGAAGGTTCTAGGGGCCAGACCTGGAAGACAAAGTGAAAGTGACCATGCGATGCCAGCCTGGGCTGGAGAGAGCCTTGATTGGAAGTCAGGGGCCAAGAGTTCTAATGCTTATACTAATTGGTTGGGTGAGACCTGGGGGATGGGGGGCTCACTCAATCTTTCTGTCTCAATTTTCTTCGAAGAATGTGAAGGATGTGAAGGGGCCTAGTAACAGGTCTCTTTATATTTCCATTCAGCTCTGCCATCCTGGGGTCTGTGAAGCTCAAATTCAGTTCTGAAGTCCTCGTCTCATGAAACCCAGGACCGTAACCAAGCTGACACTGCTCACAAATACCATTTTGCATCGGCACATGACAGTATGCGTGGTATTTGGGTGGGGGCATCAGACAAACTGTAAAATTAAATAGCTCTGTCAGTCACTTCAAGTGAGTGTACCATATGCTGTAACAGACGTGGGCAAAGTACAACCAGCCCCAGCTGGATTTCCTAGCCTGTTAGTTTATCTGGCCAGATGACAGCGTCCAGCTCAAGGAAGGGTCGCACACTGATCCAGCACACTCATTTTGGCAGAAGAAATGGGGTTATGAGGCGGGAGAGAAGGCTGACCTGGGATGGGCCAACATTTTGGCGGTGCTGAATTACCCACCCCCATCTCTGTCCATGCTTCTCTCATCACTGGCCTCCCTGCCCAGAGCCTGCTAGGAAAGGAGAGAGAGGTTGGCTAAGTCACTGTTTCCCCAGGTAAAATGATGATCTGATTATTAATTTGCACAGGGAAATCACAGAAGGACATCACCCCCACTTCCTGCATTCTGATCCAGGACTCTCTAGGGACAGAGACAGTGTTTTTATCTGTTCAAAATGATCCTGGTTGGTTCTAAGATATACACTGGTAGTCAAGGGTCTCATGAATGTGGGTGTGCTTCTAGCCTCCATAACTGAAAAGTGTCTATCATTGAGGCTGAGGGTACATGGTCCAAGTCATGTTGAATTGGCTTGTCCTTTACCTTAGTAAGAGCTCAGATTTCACTCTGACCTCTTGGGAGTATCATATGAGTCAAGTTAGTCAGAACAAAATTAAAGCCTTTCCATGCTGTCCAGAAGGGTTCATACAGTGTGGTCCTTTATTCCCAAAGGAACTTAAAGGAAAACCTTCACAATACCCAGAGCCTTTGCATCCTACAGATCAAGAACAAGAATATCCCCAAGTTCCTTGCTGAAGAACCCATTTGGGTCGTACCAGGCTTGATTTTCAAATGGAACAGTGTACCTATAAATGGCAACCTCATACCTATGCAGAGATAGAACACTTGGGAGATGCTTCTGATGGCAGTTTGGGGCCCTAATTACCATTGAAAACCCAGCTGATGTCATGCCTTGTTCCCCAGGAACACCAGCCAGCATGCTGTTCTGAGGTTTGCTTATTGCCTCAGGAGGTCTGCCAGCTGCTGAATGATCAACACGTGGAGCCCTGTCCATCCAGCTCTGAGCAGTGTGCCAGAAGCCTCAATCTTGGCGGGTAGCAACCTCAGGACAGACCACCAGCCTCTCCCCTGGCTCTGCGGCACAGCTGCCCCACTGTGTTCCCATGTCATATGGACAGTCACTTTGTGCAACCATAAGGGAGCCATCAGGGGTCTGATGTGGGGAAAAACTGGCCTAGGAAGTCCTCAGTAAGCACAGCATATTCCCCATGAGCTTCCATGGAAAGTCATACCTGAACTTTTCTTGTACAGAGAGACAGATGAAATAGGAAAGGAAGACCCAGCCTCTGCTGGAAAGATAGCGACCAAAGTTCTTGCGTAAATGGGATGCCCAGCTCCTGAATCCAGTGCTACTGACCTCAGGGCTGCAGTCTCTTAGAAAGCCCATGTAACACATGCTACTCCTTCAACAGTTCCCTACTGAAGCCTGGGGACTCAGGCAGGAGACTGTGGCTCCCACACCATGGGCCACTGAATGGGTAGCCACAGACAGCCATGGTATGGCTTCAAGCTGGCCTTCCACAGACTCTTAAAGAGAACCCTAAATTAAGGCTGATGGGAAATAAATACCAATGTATTACTCTGCTCTCTCTCTCTCTTTTTTTTTAAGATTTTATTTATTTATTCATGAGAGACATAGAGAGAAGGAGAGGCAGAGACACAGGCAGAGGGAGAAGCAGGCTCCATGAGCCCGATGTGGGACTCGATCCTGGGTCTCCAGGATCATGCCCTGGGCCAAAGGCAGGCGCTAAACCGCTGAGCCACCCTGGGATCCCCCATATCAACAAATCTATGTCAAAGGCAAGTGTAGACATGCCCTCCCATCCCATGTCACCCAGAGCATGGATGTTGATTTGCTGGGAATATGTGTGTGTGAGTCTTAAACACAACATCACCTGTCAAGTCAGGGCATGCACGAGACCCAATAGCAGATATTTTTTTGTATTACTGAATAAAAAGTGATAGTATCCTACTTGAACTTTGCCATACTTAAACATAATTCTAATTCAGACTCAAAGACCATGTGTAGTATTTAATACAATCAAGTAGAAAAAAGGAACCTATTGGCCATCTTTACTTTGGCCGGTAGATATCAATTAATTTTGAAGAAGCTCAACAACATATATATAATAATCTGTCTTTTTCCAGAAAGAAGTAAGACTAAGCATTGTTATTATTTACTGTTAAATAATATAAGACCATCATACTTTTTCAAAGTAAGTATGAAGATTTGGGGGTTTAGTAATAATGAAGTGACAACCTAATATCCTAACAATTGGTAGACTTATTCTATAATCTGAAATCAATCTTGTAATTATTTGTTACTTAGATGAAGGGTATTTCTTAGAGCTGCTACATAGATGGAAGATGGAGGGGATAATGTAGTCTCGGTATTCCACAGCAAAGTAACTATACTTTTCTAGCAATCCAAGGGACAGTAGGGGGCACCTGGTCTAATCTCACAGTTAAATGGGCAGATAGGCTTAGAGAGGTTAAGCCCCTTGTTCAAGGCTACAACAGTGAAGTTTCTTTACAACATATTCCATTTCCCAGCATTGTTTTAATGACAAAACCAGACTCCCTTACAAGATAGGTTACCAAAGATAGAATAAATAATCTAAATCTCTAATCACATTATCTGTCTGCTGGTCTCTCTTCCACACACTCCCCAAAGACCTTTCTTTTAGAGAAGAATGCCTACTCTTTGATCCAAAAGGAGTAGGAAATTTTGCTCTTTAAGATCTTTCAGTGGAAAGTTGGTATTGATATAGCCAACACTAATCTTTACTAATTCACCAATGAATAAATAAATATTTTGACATACCAAAATACATAAGAATATAAAATAGCACCAACTGTAAGTGAGGTGCTCTAGGGAAGGAATACCATGTTGAGTATTCTTTATGTTCCAGACACCTGCTAAGAGCTTTAAAAAGTATGTGATTTGTTTTAATTATAACAATCATGTAAAGTAGGTACTTTTTTTTTTAACACATAAAGACACTGAGACCTCAGGTGGGGAAGAACATTGCCTAATATTACATCATTACTATGTGGTAGAGAGATGCTGGCCACCCTATCCTGACCTCTTTGTTTACCTGTATGCACAACACATATGCAGAATGATATATGTTCCAAAGACCATGTATAGTGATGGGCATTATACATAATAAGTAATAGGAGAATTCAGAGAAGAAATCACTGGATATTCCTAGAATGAATGAGTGATGAATCCTGCCAGGTTAGAGTACTTGGCTACCACCTTTCATTGAGAAGGTGGATGAGCCATGTCTTGAGGAATGGGTAGCTTTCGACAGGCAAATATGATAAGAAAAACATTTT
This sequence comes from Nyctereutes procyonoides, assembly GCF_905146905.1. Classification (NCBI taxonomy): domain Eukaryota; kingdom Metazoa; phylum Chordata; class Mammalia; order Carnivora; family Canidae; genus Nyctereutes; species Nyctereutes procyonoides. Next base: position 57,157,745 of record NW_026575146.1, on the reverse strand, counting down.
TACTTTGGGGAAAGCAATTCTAGGAGAGAAAACATAGTAAAGAAACGTGAATAGATCGTCTTGGCTAGAAAGGAAGGTTCCCTTTGGGAAGTCAAGAAACAAAGCTAGAAATGACGCTGAGGTTTGAACTCTAAAAATTCAGTGTCAGGGTCAAGGGCTTGGGTGTAATCCTTTGAATAAGGGTTCTATAGATTAGGGAATCAGAGAAAGGAGAGTCTTTCAGATTTTATTATGACAGTCCAGCCATGAGGGGGTGACGGTAGTGATACAATGAAAAGAGACATAAAGGAATTTTCAGGGTAAAATAAACACTATTCTAAGGAGATGTGGATTGATTGCTAATCAGTCCAAATATTATTCCCTAGAGGGACCTGGTATAATAAAGTTTGTCTAAATTGTTTTGTTTAGATTCATCTGTTGACTATTCAATTGTTGAATGCCTACTACGTACTTGGTGCTACTACTCCATCCCCTGCAGATAGAGCAGGTAAACCAGGCAGCCTCACTCTGGCTGCTAGGGAAGTTCCATCCTAATGGATGCTCTGGGGGGTGTGGCTTAGGCTGATAGCAACAGTGGGAAGGTTGGGGGACTCATGAGGGAGGACTGCTTTTGCTAGAAGATAGTGAGTTGGAGGTGAGATTAGGGCAGTGCATGTTAAAATGTAGAGCAATGGTAAAGAATGTCTTAGTAGGGAAACCAGCAATAGGAGGAGTAATTAGCAAGGCCTATACTATAGAAGTAACCAAATCATTTGCACATTACAAAGTACTGCCTATACATTCATTCCCCTGTGTACACATCTCCTCAGTCTGCTTTTATCATCCGATCTACCACATGCCCTGAACCCACATTTCTTTAGTGCTCTTTTGGTGTCACTAAATTTTTGCCTATCAAAGAAACAAGATTTGAATAATTCTATTCATTTGCAGCACAGGAAGATATCCGACTATGTCTGATTGCTTCAGGAGTGCTATGAAATATTTTTATTCCATGAAATTCTTTAGGGCACTGCTTCTCAAAATTTAATGTGCATACAAATCACCTGAGGATCACGTTAAAATGCAGCTTCTGATTTTGTATATCTGGGATGAAGCCTGCAATTGTGCATTTCTAAGCTCTCAGATACTGCTGACACTGGTGGTCCTCAGAGCTAACTCTGAAGTCTTGACATCATGATGTTATTATATCTCACACTGCCCTCTGCCAATGATGGTACTGAAAACGACTGTCTTTATCTTGGAGGTATGAAGCTATTAAGACAAAGATAATAAAAAGAGGAAATTAAACTGTGGGAAAAAAAGGCATGTACCAATTTTGTTATTAGTCAAGAGTATGGATCAATGACCAAAGAGAAGGGCATATTATGGGGAAAGACTTCCAGATTGGGTGGTCCAAGGAAGTTTCATAGAAGTGGATGCTTTTGAGTGGATCAGGAGTATATTTGTAAAAGAAAGAGAGAAAAAAATTGAGGTTACAAAATGACATCAGTGTTATATTATTTTATTGTAGATTCATAACACATTTTGACATCTTAATGCAAAGGTCCTCTCATTAATCTCTCAAACTTTTTCGTTTGTTGTTTTGTTTTGATTTCATGGAACTATAAATTATCATTAAGTTGCATTTCAAGAAAAATATATTGAGATTGATTGGATTTATCGAGTTTAAGGACTATTTGACAAGGCGTTGACGTTTCTTTAATGTTGGCTTCCTGTTGCTATGTTTCTCCATTTATTACAGTCATTATGCTCCTCAAAAAAATTTATGGTCTTCTGGGAATAGTATTTTTTTTTAAGGTAGATTTTTTTTCCTTAAGTATTGTGTGTATTTTTTGGTTACTCTTGTTAATGATTTTTTAGTAACTCTTGTTTTGGAAAAAATTCTCTTTAGTTAAGAACTATCTATTCTTCAGTTTGTACCCCAACACATCATAATACTACAGTTTATTTCCCTATTATATTTTCTAATCAGTTATTGCAGATATATAGGAAAAACTCCTGAAGTTTGCATACATAACATGATCATTCTTTTCACATATAATAAGCTAATTTTATTATTTTCAAATGAGTCTTTTGAGTTTTTCACATAAATAACATCTCAAGATCATGATAATAATTTTCTTATTTGTATTCCATTTATTTTTCTTACCTTACTGCATAGGCCAGAACTTCAAAAAATGCTTAATCGTAATGTTTAATTATGTGAATAACTTTGTTTTCTCTTTTGTCTTTTGTGATTTTATACCCAGATCAATATTGCTGAATCATTATTTTATCTTCTTTATCAAAGCTAATTTGATATTTGTGTTTAATTTTGGTTAAAAATAATAATCCCAGATTACCATTAGTCCTTAATGACTCAACCTTTCTAGTATTGAGTGCTAGTTTTGCTTCCTCTCATGAAGTTTTCAAGACAAACATATGGGTGGTATTTTAATTTTAGTCCTCAGATTCTGAGATTTTTATACTCATATAAAAAATGGTTTAGGTTAAAACTATTGGGTTACAATTTCCTCTTATAAAAATCTTTAAACATTTGCTCTTTACAGAAGTTTTAGGTTAAGGCTGAGTTCAGTTCTTCTGTAGCATAATCATTTTCTTCCCTGATTGAATGTCAGAGAGATTTATTCCAGTTCTCTCTGGTCTCAAAAGATGTCCAGAAAGGGACACATTGGCTCAGCTGTGGTTAGCTCCTCAGGCCTTGGGCACTTCTATGGAGCTGGGGGTGGTGATACATTGCATTATCCAGGCAGCTCCTGCTTTTCCAATGCATGCTTGAATGGAGGCATGTTTATAGAAACAGATGGGGAGCTAAAAGTCTGCCTGGTGGTGGGCAAGATAAAAGGAAAAGACACAATCTGAGCTGTGCCTTGAGATATGATGAGTTTGCCAGGCCATGCAATGGTAGATGAGAACAATTCAATCAAAGAACCAGCATGCATCCATAGCACAGAGATAGAAAAGCAGGCAATTTCACACAGGAAAACCACAGGGTACATGAAGGGAATGGAGCTGAGGCTAGTAGGTAGGATGGGGCCAATTGTAACAATACCCAAAGAAAAATGGGTGTTATTCTGAAGGCAATCACCATTCAAACCAATGAGTAATCATCCAAAGTAAAAAAGTGAAAAAAGTATCATCTGATTCATGTTCAGACTTACTATACTGGTAGTCAGCATGGAATTTGTGGGTGGGCCCCCTGGGAGCCTAGAGGAGAGATGCAGATCAGGAATTGGAAATGGAAATGGATCAGGGACAAATGAAGGACATGTTTTTAGGGTTTGAACTGACCAGAGATATAACGGAGGTAGAGGCAGAGAGAGATAGAGGAACCAAGATGACTGCTGTTTTCCCAGGGTATACAGAAGCCATCCAGGAAAGAGCTGTAAACAGGGGTCTGGAGGTTGGGAGAATGCTCTGAGCACTAAGAATTTTGTTGATTTGATGTTTAAGAGTGGAACTGAGGAATCAAGTCTCCAAATTAAATTTGGCTTATCCTGGGTCTCCAAGTTATTCTTGGTTTCAGTTCCTTGACCAAAGTACAGGATCTGCCTACATTTCTCCTAATTTATCTTTTCTTCCTTTATCTTCCAAATATTTGTGTTTTTTTTCTCCAGAAGACTGTTCAATTGTATTTTAACACTTTCCATCTTCATGATCCTATTTGATACAGAAAAACATAATTTCACTGAAATCAGCAACTAGAAATGGAAGGCACCTTGGATCATTTTGTCTAACCCATTCTCCCAAAATTTTAATCCCCTTTTAGCATCCTGGACATATTTCTAGTGATAGTAAATTGCTACTTCAGAAAGAAGCCAATCTCTTAGGTTGGACATACTATACTCAACAGCATGTCCATGTTAGTTCAGCTGGGATGGGTTTAGCTGCAAGTCTTAGGTGACTCCAATTTGAAATTGTTTATACAAAGATGAAAATAGAGTATTTCATCTAATGGGAAGTGCTGAGGTGGGCAAGTTTCACAGTTTGCAAAAAATCAGTGTTTTCAACACAATGTCAAAGACCCAGGATTTTTCTCTTTTCACTGGGCTATTCTCAGTGTATTGGCTTAGTGCTCCTCATTGTCACAAGATGGCTGCCATTCTTCTGGCCATCACATGCAATCATCAGACATCCAGCTGAAGGAATAGACTGTATCCTGCTTGACTCTTTTTTATTTTTTTGACTCTTTTTTTTTTTTTTTTTTTTTTTTTTTTATGAGTGAGAAGACTCTTTCCAAAAGCCTTCAGGAGACTTCCACCTTAGAGTTACACAGTGACAATGAGTGTGTACAATAAACTATACTACCTGGGTTTGTATTCTAGTTCTACTTACACACTTCTTGGACAAGTATTTTTAGTTTTTCCGAGCTCTGAATTTCCTCAAAACTTAGACAGTCATACAACCTACTTCATGGGGTGGGAGTAAGGATTAGCATGAATATACATAAGGTACTGGGAAAAGTGCCTGGCATATAGTAAGTGCTCCATAAGTGTCCATTATCATGCATCCAACAAACTAATTGAGCTTCACATCCAGCTCATAATCAGTCACTGGCAAAGGGAATGGGGTTACTGTGAGTGGCTTTGAAAACTCAATATTTTTCCTTGAAATGGGAGCCAAAAATGTGGATTTATATATGGATATATGAATAAAACCTGGATTCTGCTAACAGGGAAGGGGAGAAGGAATAGACAGCTCTTGGGGAGGCAACCAACAGTGTTGACCGCACAACCCACAACTTGCCAGTTACTTTCATTCTATTCATTATCAGTTTGCTGACAGTAGTGATGTTGGGAGAAGAGACTGGAGGCAAAGACAATATTACATTTAACATAAACAGCTGACACTCAAACAAGGTGGAGGTCCAGGGCACTGACTCTGCCCCTCACCCCTAGTCAAAAATCCACGTGTAACTTCTGACTCCCCCCAAAACTACTAATAACCTGCTGTCATCCATAAGCCTTACTATACTTACTTACTATAACATAAACAGTTGGTTAACACATATTCTGTGTGTTATATGTATTATATATTGTATTTTATAAAAAAGTAAGAGAAAAGGGAATGTTAGTAAGAAAATCATAAGGAAGAGAAAAATACATGGACAGAACTGTATTTATATATATAAAAAAAATCAGTGTATCAGTGGACCCCCAAAGTTCAAACCTAAGTTGTTCAAGAGTCAAATGTATTGGCCATAAGTTGCTAATCACATATTCTAAATAGATTCATGCTTGAATCCTAAGTGAAATCTGAAAATATAGTTAAAATATCAAACAATTAGTTATGATACCATGTCAAACATCAGTTTAGAAGAACTTATATTTCTATATCAATTTGCAAAGGTTTTTCTGCCTACTTTTCTCCCTTAACTCTCATAACAATCAGGTGATATACAAAGGGTCAGTATTATTACCATTCACAGATGATACCGTCATGCTTAGATCTCTAGTAGTAACTTTGGATACAGAGTTAAGAAGTAGCAGATTTCAAACTCAAATTCAGATCACTCATTCCTTAGTCAGAAGGTTTTCTTCTCAATCATAGTGGCTTGCCCATAAAATAAAGACATTCTGAAATGCTTTCTTTAGCCATCATTAGCAGTGGCTCACTTTAATCTTACAGCCGAGAATCAAATATAATGTGCCAAGTATATGCCAGGATATGTGAGCACAGAGCCAATCATGACATTCTTAGCACCATTCATTCCCAGAGAAGTGAACACGCACATTTACGAGTCACTATACTATGGAAGGGGTATCTGGAGTCTTTCATTATTGTGAACATTCTTTCTTCAAGTGCCCAGTGTTAATTGCTAACTTCTATTTTTTTTTTAAACCAGAACTGGCAATGAGCCATTTGGAAATGTGATTGCAGAGAATATCCTATATAAGAAACCTCTTCACAAAAAGAATTGTTCATTTTAAAAAAGTTTCACCTCAGAAAGGCAAAATTGAATAAATCTCCATTAAAAAACATGTGAATTGGCCAGTTATTTATGTTTTTTCTTTTTCAAAAAATTGTCATATTCAATGGAATGGGACAGTTAGTGACCTTTAAAAAACTTTAATTATCATTTTAATAGGAAGTGTTTATAAGAGTGTTATAATCATTGTTATTTGCATCATGGTATGCTCAAAGTTTCTGTCAGAGACTCCAGCTGGGGCCCCCACCCTCTGGACATCTGGTTAACTCCCTTTACACCCTATTTCTATGGCTTGTGATGGTGCAGAGGCCTCTCTGTGATTTCTAGGTGTTTCTGGGAATTTCTCTTTTATGTTTTTCTTTGCATTTGCACTCCAAGATCCTGGTGGGAGACCAAGGATCTGCTCTAAATGAAACAGGTATGAGGACCCAATCTCTTCACTGGTTTTTAAAACAGATAAATCACTCACTAATCATTTCATGAATTAAACCACCCTCGTAGGGAAATAAATGGAGGTTTATGGGGTAGGACTACAATGAGAATCATTTAGACTTGCTCTGTCATTTCAATTCCTATCTGGAATACATGGAGTATTATTCTTCCTCTCTCAACTATACCAGCTCTCTTCTCCCCAAGGTCCTATGTTCTCCATTGTCAGGATATTTTCTCTTACTATTCTCTTTCTAGGAGGAAATCTGGTGTCAACTGGTAGGATCAAATAGTATTTTCCTGCTTCTGTGCATTTCTAATTCACCTTGTTCAGTGTCTAAACCATAGTAAGCATGAATAAAAGACATTATTACAAGTTCACTCATCCGGACTTTCCTCCCCATTCTTTTCCGGGGTAAAACCATAAATTGGACCAGAGGTTGGCAAAGAAGGCATGATGGCCAAATCTGGCCACATCTGTTTGTTACCATTTTTTGTCTGTTTGGTTTCACACTCATACTCCACAACAGTTGAGCTGAGCAGTTGTGACAGAGACCATATGGTCTCCTAAGCTGAAAAGATTAACAAACTGGCCCCTTATTGAGAAATTTTGTCCTGATTTAGGCAACATTCTTGAAAACACTTTACTTGTACCTAGAGTTTACTGTTGACAACATTGTTACATATCTTATTTATCTTGGTCCCCTAGCACCTCTGAAATGTCTATTCTCCCCATTTTACAGGAAAAAATTAGAGAAAGACAAATACCATATGATTTCACTAATATGTGAAAACAGAAAACAAAATGAATGAACAAAAACAGAATATAGTCAATAATATTGTAATAACATATGGTGACGACACTTATTGTGGTGAGCATAGCATAATGTATAGAAAGGTCAAGTTGCTGTGCTGTACATCTGAATCTAATATAATATCGAATGTGAATGATACTTCAATTAAAAATAAAACAAATAAGAATAAAATCCAAAGTGTACAGGGATAGAGTTAAAGATAGGATGGAGTCAAGATGGAAATAATGGAAGTATACTGATATGCTTCCAATAATGGAAGTATGTTGATATATTGATATATCAATTGATATTGATATTAAGTTTCTCCCCAATCTCTTAATTCAGACAATTAAAGCCCAATAGGAATTTCCAGTTCAAAAAAAAAAAAATGAAAGAGAAAAAGAAGGAAAATTAGAAAGTGACTAACCAAGAGGTAGTACCTGACAACTTTGGGATTAGTACATACTGATGTGTTGGCACACTCCAGATGATACCCTGTTCCATTTACTCTGAATTTTTGAGGTAAATCTGCTTGCTCAGTTTCCTTCCCTAAATGTCTCATGGGGTAGGAGATGCTAAAAGGGAGAAGAAACAACTGCAGATTAGTTCTTATGAACTCTGCACTCCCTGGAGTAGGATTAGAAGACATAGAAATGCCCCAGAGTCCAAGAGCTACTAACGATGCATAGGTACCTCAGAGCCCAGCTGCTGCTTTGGCCACGTTTTGCCCTTGATTGGGGCTGTTGGCTTGGTCTTCTCACTCTGAATTCAGTGCTCTTTCCATTGTAATAAGCAGACTGTTGAATAATGATAGCACAAATGAATGATCATGATTTCATTAGGAAAACACAAAAGAAGAAATGAAATTTTATGTTGGATTCCAAATGTGGCCATCATTAATTCCTTACTTCTTTGTAGGTGGAAATTACTCCTCACCTCTGGTGGATGTTGAGTCTAATCCCTTTCCCCTTGAATCTGTGTGATCTTGGGGGAAGATTTGAGGTAGGACTTCTAACATTGGGTTATAACAATTTGTCAACCTCTACCTGGGGCTCTTGGAAGGCTCACCCTCTCAGAACCTCACTGCCATTCTATGAGAAATGAGAGCCACATAGAGAGGTGTTCTCTCAAAGACCTCAGCTCATCTCAGCCAAGAGCCATGTGAGAGTGCCATGGTGGATGGCTAACCCAATGGAGCCTTCAAGATACTGCACAAGAAATCCTAAGCAAAAAGCAAGCACACAGACAACCTGTAAGTGTGTGAAAGTTAATACATTGTTGTTTCAAGTCACCACATTTTGGCATAGTTTTATGTAACTACACATAACCAAATAAAAATTTGAAAACAAAAAGGCAATTTAATCACATACAAGATGAACATGTTTTGTGAAACCAGTTAAACCAATAAAGAAGCTCATTGTCCAATTAGAGGCAGAAAAAATAATTCCCTAAAGTTAGTGTGACAAAACAAGGTTTCAGATTTCTTTTACCCCTATGTCTTTTGAAGAAGAGGTTGGGGTGAGATGCGTGCAGGTGAAAGAGGTTTCCACAGCATAATCATGTTTCAAAGTTGTTCATTGTTAGCAAGAGAAAAGTTTCCCCTATAGATGCTGCAGGCAGAAGAATCTTACACCTGGTGAAAAGTAATGAGGTACAGAACAGAAGTTTCTCAGTACCTTCCCAGGACAGACCCAGGAATGAAGATTTCCAAAGCTTTGACTTAGAGAAGGGGAACCCTGGTTGGAGGAAGGACAAAGGCATAAAAGAGGGAAGAACAATGTTGGAGACACTTCAGGAACACCTGGGTTTCCACCCAAGGCTGACTTTGTATCCCTGAATGGTAATCCTATAGGAAGAGGGAAGCAATGCTTTGCTCTAACTGTGGCTCCTCATGGGTACTCTCAGCTGGCTAATAAAACTTTCTACACACCTCGCAGTGAATTGTTTCCATGCTTTGAGATCTCATTAGCGTCTGGATTTCAACGAGCTTGTTTTTCTCACTGAGAGAAGGGTTATCATCTTGTGGAGTAAAGAGCGCCTGAGAATGTCTCCCTTCAGCTTGAGATCAAGGAAGACCCAACATTGTGTTTCTGTAGTTTTGAAAGGAGTGTGTGTGTTCAACAAGGTCAATTCTCTGAAACAGTAAGTATTAGCCCTTCCTTCACTAACATCTCCCATCCCTCCCCCAAGCTTGTTTCTTCTACTTTCTCTTCCTCTCTCCCTCTAGTGCTGGGTATACTACTCCCCACCCCCCTCCCCAAATCTGCTCTGCACTCACTTCTCCCTGGCTCTGCACAGGAAAGCTGACTTACAATAACCTCATCAGTGCCCCCCCACCCCTTTCTGGTTGAGTTCAGCCAATGGGGAGCCCCAGAGAAAAGAGTGAAGGGAGAGATAAAAGTGAGATCACCATATTTATTTCTTTGGCTCTCTCCCTCACTCACCTTGAACCAGTGGTGTCACTTGCCTGAAGGTCTGAGCTCCTCTCATGACACCCCTCTCTGCAGGACTCTCTCATTTGGGTCTGGTAACCACTCCCTCCCCTCCTCTCTTGGGCCTAGAAATGTTAACAGCTGCGCTTTTATTAGCTCAGGGTGCTGCAGTAACCCTTATGGCTTCCCTACAACTCTGTAAATAGTCTTTTTATTAAATTTATTAAATTTGCCTGGAATGATCCTAATTTCAGCATGCCATCTATTTCCTGCTAGAACCTGATGGATACACTATTGTACACTATTGGTCATTACATCTTAATACAAATGTAGTTCAAGGGTTTTTTTTTTTTTTTCCTTCCTTGGCTCTTTGTGATTTTAAGTCCAATCAGGGCACTAAAAGATTTTTGGTTCCCAGGAATTTCATGGATAAACAGTCAGGGGGAGTTTGTACTGGTTGGGGGAGGAAAGGGCAAGAAGATGAAAATCTCCTCATGAATCACAACAAAGGAGTCCTCCACTTATTCTGACATTCATTTTACATAATACCCTGCCCCTCAACACCATGAAAGCATTAGTTACGTCAACTAACGGCCAGGTGAGTGTGGAGAGCTAGTTTTCTTCTTCTTGGTGGTCTGGGTTGGAAAATGAATACAGAGGATGCAGGGGAGAGAGGGAAGGGTGTTACAGGGGGTGTGTCCCAAGACAAACCTATTCTACACTGTGCTCAGAAGAACCATGACTAGGCACACAGCTTCTTGAAGTGGAAAATACAGGTTTTCAATGTAATTCCTGCCTTTTCTGTTGTGATTTTATTAGTTTTAAAACCTCTGTGCTCTCACAAAATTTAGGTGGTCCTGGGGATGCTGTTAAGGGTCTCCTGAATAATTTCAGAGTTTTCTATACTGAAGATCTTATGAAAGATATTTTACCACAATGGTCATTGTCACTGCAAAGCCCCTAGTGATCCTCTGTTGCTTAGGACACGACACCCAAACCTTAAGATTGATGTTCCAAGTCCTATAATCTGGATACAGGCTTTCTCCTCAGCCTCACTCCTATTCTTAGCCCCTCTCCTCTCTTTATTTTTCCATGCAGATTAATCTTCAGCCAAATCAATTTCTTCATTTCTAAGCATGCCATACAAGATCTCCCTTGTATGTGGCCTCCTCAGGACCTCTCCCTCAGGACCTTCACTCTGCTCCTCTGCCAGCTGGAAGTCCCTTCCTTAAAATACCCAGCTTCCCACTGGGTAGTAAACTATGGTAGGAAAGGGTGCTTGATTTCACATTTTGAGCACCTCTCTTGCATAGCACAGTACCTTGCACATTCTAAGTATCATCAAAAGAATTTGTGTAGTAAATTAAAGTAGCTGATCCAAATGGCAGTTTTTCAGAAACTGTTTCTCATTTTCTTTGCTTGAGAAAAACAGGCAAAGTTGAGGTTCAGAAGTGAGAGAGGTAGACAGCAAGAGTTCTGTACTGCAGGATAATCCTTAACTCTTCCTTCCCAAAGCAACATCTATTTGTCTGTCAATAGATCCACGACGATCTAATAGGTTATATTCATGCACAACTATAAGCACAGGGATGAAAAAGAAATTAAAGAGAAATCTTCGTTATCACTGTTTGCCAGTAGTAAGTACTCCAAAAATACAAACTCCACGAGGGACTGATAATGTGTAAGTTTTTCAAGGTGCTGTTGGGAAGGGAACAATTTCTTTCATGGTTCCTCCATATTTATCCTGGTAAAGAAGTAAGACAATGGAATCCAGAAGAAAGCAAGGAACTGAAAAGACAGAGTTGAACATTTTAATATTTTTCTTTCTGATTGGAAAAATGTCCTATTCTGGTGTTTGATGTTTCCAAAAAGTTTCCTTCAGCAAGGAGTTAAGGTTAGATGTGGCCCAGTGCCTAGTGAAGTCCTGTGGGAAGGCCAAAGGAAGGCAATGGACAAAGCAGTACGGAAAATGTTACTTCCAAACAGTTTTATTCCCCAAAGATGGGCCCCAGCTCTAACATTTACCCTGTACCTTATAATAGCATTTGGGGAATCATTAAAAGCGTTTGGTGTCACTATTTTAATTAAGAGTGAAAGTTCTACAAGGGCCAGACATGCCGAGGCTCTGTCAGTAGTGGTCATAGGGGAGAAGTGGAATGTCAAATAAACGCAGGCTCTTGGCTTCTACCACAGAGTCCTAGAACCCCTTATTTAAAGCATGTTTGGAAAGTGTATTTCCTCTAGCAAGGAAAGTGAAGCTGGTACAATAAAGTGTGACACTAGGCATTCTCCCTAAATCTCTATCCAGATCTGTACCTCTGTCTGTAACATGTATGTCCACTGAAATACGGAATCCATAGTCAACTAGTGAAAAAGTTTACGTTTTTTTGCTAAAGATCATAAAAGTGTTGTAAAATTGGGTGTGTGGAAAGCTAAACTTCAATCTTGAAATGTGACTTATGACAGCATCTGCCACGTATGGACCCTCCCTCTTTGAAGCTTTATCCTTGGGTACCCAGCTTGCATGACATACGTGACTTGACAATCTGTGATGTAACACGACATGCATATTGTGATACCTTCTTTCAAGATTGCCCAATGTGTCATTTTGTTGACCAACAGTACTCTCAAAGTGTACTTTCTTCAGGTTACTCTACGTCTCCGCACCTTTTAGGATGAACAAAGGGCTCTTTTATTCAAATTCCTAATTTATCATGACACAACTGCTGAATGAGCAGATTCTGTAACCTAACTCCATTCTTTTGGCTTTGGAGGGGATCCAGGGATGTTTACTTTAAGTACACCGCAATCTTACTATAATAAAATACTGTTTGTGAAACATTTCCCAATAACCGCTTACATTAGGATGTTACGCCGTGAGCGATTACTACTCTACCCAGGGTACACTATATCAGAGAAAACACTAAACTTTAACTATTTCCTCCTTTGGGAATCTGAGAGATCACTTTGCACAGATTAATGTGTTAGGTATTCTATGCTCTGTAAAAATGGCACTTGAATGCAGATTTTAGTACCCTTGCCCTTTGTAGAGAGCTATGTCCATGAAGGCAGGAATTCACAAACACAAACATGTGATGATCCTACATATATTTAGAGAACACTTCAGCATGCCAAAAAAAAAAAAAGAAAAAGAAAAGAAAAGAAAAAGTAATTTACGTACAACTTTGCTTGGCCCAGAAGTACCACGTTCAGGAAATACCTCCAGAGCTGCAGACACTAGTGTGTTAATGTCTTTGATTACTTTCATATGGTACACTTGGAATTGTTAAAACACAGCTGCCACACATCAGAAGGTACTAGAAACAATCTGTTGGACAATACAGCAAAATGGCAGTAAATGAATTTCAGAAATACCCTACGCTAGTTACTAGGGGATGATTTACATGAAAAAAGAAAAACAACAAAAAAAATTTAAAAGTGCCAAACACATCAGGAAATATCCCCAAAAGTCATAGTCTTTTTGGGTCTTAAACATCCCTTCAATACTCTGCTGTAATCCTAACTGGGGCAGGGGGAAGTAATATATATAAATATAAAATATATATAAATGTAAAAAAATATATAACATATAGGCATATAGTATGTGAATGTAAAATATATAAAATATGTAAGTATAAAAAATATGTATACTTTCCCCAATATTGATTAATAAAGTGTTTTTTTCTCCCCTCAAGATAGTTTTGTTTGTTAAGAGCAAAAACTTGACAGTTTTAGAGGATTAATTATTATCCAAAGGTAGAAAAATCACCTTGCAGGAGCAAATCTCAAGGGGTGAATGGGTTTCTTTCCCCAGCTTCTAAGTGCTGTGACATCTCATCTAGCATAGGCAGTTTCCTATTTTATTCTTAAAACTTCCCAATAAAGATGATTCAGCAGTGTGTCTTAGAAGCTCATTTGGTGTCAAACCAGTCACATAAAAGAACTTGGAAAACATCACACACAATCCCAGTGGGTATGCAAAGTTACTAAAACACAAGGGAAGGACCTGAATTCTGTTCCAAACAGGGTCTCTGGCTACAATACGTTTAAACAGGCACAGTTTTGAGGATGGGAATCGCCACAAAGTATGAGGATGGTGTTAGCGTTGCTAAGGGAGTAAATGTGATGCTTTAAGTCGCTGATAGATCACAAATTCTCAGTAGCGAGGTGTTGTTTTAACAGCACTGGGTTAGAAGCGGTGCAGCCAGAACAATTGAGATCTGGTGTTCCAGCAAAATGAATGCTAAGTATGAGATGAGCAAAGGGTGAGGGCACAAAGACGTCGGAGACATGAACTTGAAAATCATTTGTCAGCACACAGGAACAAATCACAACTCCCTGCTCAGTTTGAGGCAGGAGTCCTCATTCTCATTTACCTGGAAAATGGTAAGGCGAAGGGTCTAGGGACACCCTTTCTTATGTTGACCTATGGTGAATATTCACCCCAATGGCAGAGAAATTGAAAATGAACATTTAAAATTAATTGATTCGAACTAATTTTTAAAGAGTACTTACTAGCTGCCAGGCAGTAACGTGTTTGGGGATTATAGCTGGGAATAAGATAGACAAATGTCCTGGCTTTTTTAATACTTACATTTTGTTGGAGATAGACAGGCGATAGATAAGTAACCAAAAAAAAAAAAATCAAACAAGATAATTTCAGCTAATGATAAGTGTCATTAAAACCATAAAACTACATAATGTGCGGGAGGGACTGTGGGTGGAAAGATGGGATAAAAAATTGTATAGTCAGAGAAAGCCTCTCCGAGGAAATGGCATTTAGGCTGAGATCTGAATGACAAGAAGGAGCCCACTTTACACAGCTTGGAGGGAGAATATTCCAGAGAGAGAGGGAACAACAAATGAAAAGACCCTCGGGTGAGAGCCAGCTTGGAATGTTCCAGGGACCGATAAGGCCGGTGAGGAGTGAGGCCTGAGCATAACAGGCAAGGCGTGAGGCGCCTCTGCGTCAGCAGCCTGAATATTTTCACATTTTACAGCTGAGTTCAGAAAGGCGACAAGCTCTTATAGGATACCAAAGATCATTTCTGACTGTGGATGTAATCTCAGCTTTCACCTGTGTCCCGGATGCCAGAACACCCATGGGTCCTCAGAAGGACGTGTGTGGAGTCCAGCTCGCTGTTCCCCTAAATAGATCTTGGTCTTGGGAGTCATGCAAATATAAGTGGCTGAGCCCCTGGGAGTGGATGTAATTGTCTCTCAATTTGCTGCTCCCCCGCGTGTCTGTGTCTGTCCAGCAGCATCCATCTCCCTGGGGACTCACCTGCCAGGGTCCCTGTCGCTGGGGAGCCCATCAGTGCATGAGGCCACCTCCACTGAGGCGCCTGGGGCACTTCCAACAGCCAGGACACCTGTGGATTTCTTAGTCTCTCCTGTGAGCACATGACCTCCAGCAGTTCCAGGATCTGTTCCAGGCCTGCGATGAGGTTTTTTTCAGGTACGGATTGGGCACTTTCTGGTTTTGCAAATGTTATTTTCCTGGCCTTTTGTGTCCTTTACGACAAGCAGTGCCCCGCATGTACTGTCCGGCCAGATGGAAATGCTAATTCCTCAGGCTACTGCTCTAGCCACACACCCTTCATGTTTCAGGCCCAGCAAAGCCTCTGGCTCTATCTCTGGGAGCACATCCTTCTGGGTTTACTCCTGGTTCTTCGCTTGGGGGGCCTTCAATGAACTCCCCTCCCGTAGCCTGTTAAGGATGGGTGGGCCGCTCCAGACAGCAGGGCATTTTGTGCCATGCAGAAATGCACCAAGGTGCTGGGAGCCTGTTCCTTGTTGGCCAAGCTGTGCCCCCATAAGGGGCTGTCAGCCTGAAAAAGATGCACCTCCTTGCAACTTGGCCACTCAGAGGATGCATTTTTCTGGAATTTGCACAAAGACACTGTTTGTGCTGCCCTGACAGGTGTTGGTAGGAGTGGTTCATTTCTCCATCCTAATGACATCCTCTGGGAGCCAGCCTAGATTTTTCATTGTCTCTGCCCTTCCAACGGTCTTTCCACTTGGCAGAGAGAACACGGGCCAGCCCTAGGTCTCTTCACAGAGCTTCTCATGCAAGGAACCCAGGTGGCTCCTGCCCTAAGCACTCAGATGCTACCCGAATGCTGCAAGAGAGGAAGCTCGTGCACGTACCTCAGTGCAGGAAGTGGGCATTCTTACGGCACTGCAGGTAGGAGGGTGAGTATTTTCACGTGCCTCCAGAAACCTCCCTGAAGTTTTAGCAAAATGGCTTTCCTCCTGTTTGGCGGAGCCACTCAGTGAGTAGCACAACCCGTGACTCCACCGGTACATGCCTCCATGGCTGATTAGCATGAGCAGTTGGGGTGAGAACATGCCCTTGGCTCTATGTGAGTCAGATCTGCAGCGGGAATCTTCCAACAGGAAAAGATGGAACTCCTTTTGAAAAGTTCTTGTCACCACCCACTAATGCAAGATTGTAGGCCTCTGCAGGTTCTTCCCCTTCCCCCAGGTTTCTCAGAAATCCTTCCATAGTACATCCAGGGAATCCAAAGAAGAAGTCAAGTTAGTTGCCATGCACTGTCTCTGCTTTTGTTTTTCTGACACTGCTCCCCATGTCCTGTGCTTGGTGTGGGGTCCAAGTGTGATGTCTACCTCTGCCTTGACTACTAGATATTGATACATTTGCCTGTCCTGATCACCTTACCAGGGGGACTGTAGCCTCCGATGGGCCCAGCTGCTCCTTTGGCAGGCCTCTACCCCCAGGGCTCCTCCGCCACCAATGGCCAAGTACCCATGAGATACCACAGCTGTTCAGAATCCTGTTGTGAAATGGGGGTGGAGGTGCACTTTTTCTCTCTTTAGCCTTCTGTTAGCACTAGAGGGTTCTCAAAGCAATAACCTATGTGCTCTAAGATCTCAGCTCTGGATCTCCTGAGCAGCTCTATCATTTTTACTTCTATTATCTCAGCTTGCCTCAGGACTCAGACATAGGGTGGAGGACTAGGCCAGGAGCTCATCCAAGTGACAGATGCTCTGATGTATTCATAATCACCTCTCCCTGGCTCTGTTCCTAACCGAGCTGCACTTGCTTCCTTTTTTCCATCCTGATGAGACCTGCCTGGGAGGCTCCTTAGCTCATCATACAAATCGACTTATGGCAGGCCCACCTTGCCTGTTTGCCAGACTCACAAAGCTCACCCCCCACATATATTGTCCAAGTGCAATTATGCTATATTTTTCTATTTGCTGTCCCTCTCTCCATTTGTTCTATAAGGACATTTGAAACACTCAGCCACTTTGACAGCCTCTTAAGTGACAAAATACATTAACCAGAGATTCAATCTGTCATCTTCTTCCACATTCTATTAGTGGAGTAATGTTTCAAAAGGTTATAATTAGGATGAATTTGTTTGGCAGCTAATGAGGTCATCATGCATCAAAAATGTGGAGTAAAAAGTTGGTCTCTGTTTTCATTGGTATTCAAGAGTATGTGTAGCAGTAGAGACAGTAAAACACCTGATTTGAAGTGTAAGTTGTAATTGTTTCAAGCAGCTTACATCCCATCATTAGGTAAAAGAGAAAAAAAAATCCATCATTAGGTGAATGTACCACTATTCTCGGCTGGGCATTTTTTTTTTTTTTCGGCTGGGCATTTTGTACAGGTGCATGTATATGGGTTTCTGTGTGTAAGTTTCAGAGACATTTAATCACCTCCTCCTTCCCAAAATAATGTGTTTCTTTTTTTTTTTTATGGGTAGGACTTTCTAGTGCAGAATATAACATATAAAGTTGTGGGTGTTGTTGGTGAATAAATTTCATGGATTGACAGGTAGCTCAGGGTTAGAGCAATGATTCCTTTTTTTAAAGGATTTTTCATCCAACTCTCAAACTGTTGCAAATTTGGAAGTTTTACTTTTAATTAGCAAAACAGATGACCAGTGTGGTGCTGGTAAGTGTTTACTGGCTCTCCAGGAAGGGGGCATCAGAAGAAAGAGCAGATTTGTGGCATGATCATCTACTTTCCTGATGTAAATACTTCCATCCTGTGGGGTTTCAAGATGTCAACGTGATGAACGTGAACTTGGGAAGAGGTGCACAGGAGTGCACAGTTCTAGAGTATTTAAACCACGTAGACACGATGCATGATAGTAACCTCAGAAACAGAGATGAGAGTACAATGTAAAAACTAAAAAGCAAGTGATGGGTTTTGGGACTCCTGGGTGGCTCAGTGGTTGAGTGCCTGCCTTGGGCTTAAGTTGTGATCCCGGTGTCCTGGGATTGAGTCCCACATTGGGCTTCCTGCATGGAGCCTGCTTCGCCCTTTGTCTGTGTCTCTGCCTCTCTGTGTGTCTCTCATGAATAAATAAATAAAATCTTTAAAAAAATAGAAAGTGATGGGTTTTGACTATTTATTACCTTTGTTTTTAATGTAAGTTATTTGGTTATGAGTTGACTTATCTTAATTTTAATAATGGCTGTGTTTAAGGAGCCACATTCACAAAATGTGTGAAAGGTTAACGATCAACTCTTGGGAACTGGTAGGAACGGACTCCAGTGCATTAGCACCTACATCCTGTTACTCAGGACTGTGGTACTTGGACTGGGATCCAAAGATCCCACTTTGGAAACTGAAAGCTACACAGTCTCATGAACACTCTGTACCATGAACACTGACAAATAGATGAGAACTGATGGGTTCTCCATCATTTGTGGATGACGTCGGAGTGGACTTTCATCATCATAAAACCCCAATTCCTTAGAATCCTTAGGAAAACCTCTCAGTTGACTTGTTTTTAATGTTTTTATAAAATAAACAATTTATAAGTCTGATTTAGTGTTTGCTCAGAAAGGTTTCTAAGGCAATATATTCATTCATTTCTTAAAAGAAAAAAATCTCTGTTCTGGAAAAGGCTTGCAGGTTGGTATCATAAACATCCTATGTACCATAAAAAGACCAACAGACAACCAAATGAACAACAATACAAGGAAAGGTAAAAGAACACAAGTCAGGAAGGGAAGGTGCGTGGATGGTGTGATCTGCATCTGCAGCCCCCCCCCCCCCCAGCTGGCCACCATCCCCCGTTCCAGTCTGCCAGCAGACATGACAGGCCTGGCAGGAGGGGCTCTGCCCAAGCAGATGTGCAAGTGCTCAGCCGAGGCAATCACATCCCTTCTCTCTGGAATTTGGACTGCAGGAGAAGAAAGGATTTGTCCAGTCAGTGATAGGAGTTGAAACTAAAACAAGGTCATGAGGTAGCACCTGGGCCAGGTAGTGAGTTATAAGTAGAAATTATGAGCCAGCAGAGGGGGAGTGATGTGCCGAGGGAAGAAGGAGACAATTCTGCAAGAGGGAGAAATGAGTAGCTCGTCTCCAACCGATTTAAATCCCCGTCAGCTGGCCCGTTCTGGGCCATGCGTAATCTTCTTAATAAGCAAAGGTGAAAAGTAAGGGGGAGGGAGGGAATATGCTACACAGCACTCGCTGCATCATAGGTAGGATCCTTAATTGTACAGAAAGAGGAACTGAATTTAGTTCTTGTGCTGCTTTTTGTTTTGTTTTGTTGTTTTTGTTTGTTTGTTTGTTTTGCCAGTGTTTGCTGTGTGGATCCTTAAAATGCTGAACAGAAGAATGGACAAATGTTTTCATGGGAACTCTATACATGAGACAGAACATGCTTCACATGGGTCATTTCTTAGATTCATCCTTAACTGCAAAAGCCTCGAATTATTAAATAATTCAGAGAAGACATTTTACTGGGAGCTAAGTATTCATGGTTCAGCTACGTAGCTTTTCGAGAATTCAACCTGAAATAAAAGTCAGATAATCTTGGAGTACCCTTTGAATATCATGTATCAAAGGCAGCTGTGTGACAAAATTAAAGTCAAGCTTCTCATTTGTCACGTCTTCCGCAGCCCCAGCCAGCATCCCCTGTGACTGCTGTAGGTTTTCTGGTGATAGCGCTTAGGCAGGGTACTATCTTCAAAAAAAAAAAAAAAAAAAAAAAAACTTGGAAAAAGTAATATTTCCATGAATTTCTGTAATATGCAAGGTTCTTTGTTTACGGTTTCCCATTGGAACTCCTTAGTGGTAGGAGATAGGTAGGCATTATCATCTCCATTTTTCACACGGGAACACTGAGGCTCAGAGAGTTGGTGCCCTACCTCATGTCGCACAGCTACAGAATATGGGAGCTGGGACTTCAGCTCCAGTAATGATGACAACAATAGCTAAGATTTACTGAGCTGTAGCCACGTGCCAGCATTGTCATAAGTATGTATCATCCCCATTGGGTGGATGAGAAAACTGAGAATACTCCTCACCCAAGTCACTAACACTAAGAAGAGATAAGGTTTTTAAATGCTGATTTTTAAGTTTGTAGGCTTTCTTTGAAGCTGTGAGCCATTTAGTAGCTGACGGTGGGGGCAGGTTTGGAGAACAGAGGAAGCTCATCGTATGGGGTCTGCGGGCTAAAAACCAAGGGAAGTTAGCTGAAGCAGGAATGGGAAGTTCTAGAGATACATTACTGATTGGAGGCAGGCCCCTTAGGACTGGAAACTGGAAAAACAAGTGAGTAAAAGCATAATATCTGAAGAGGTAGGGAGTGGACATGATGGAGGACAGAGATCCAGTAAGCTGGATTTTAGGAAGCTATTGGTTGGTGTCTTTCCTCAACGATGGAAGAGTATATCTTAGTTTTCCAAAAAGCAGAGGCTCTTCCCTAGGGCCTCTGGGAGATTGAGAGAACAAGTCTTTTGGCCAAGTAGAGGACAATGAGGGAGAGCTAATTACTGTATTATTAGATATACTGGAGGTCAATGAATATTTGTCTTTGCTATAAAATTATTTACCCGTTTGGAGCCCATACCTTCAAGACTTGCTTACACTACATGATTTTAGCCTCAGGCCCTAAGTGACTGGATGTTGCAGCAAATATCCTTGTATCATGGTGGCCCTGAATTCTGCTACCGACTGGTGAGTTTTCTGTTCTAGGGATACCCGTACTGGCTTCATCATACCCTAAGTATAAAACACAGCAATAAGATTACTTTCTAAAGTACCTGGGTCAAGTGTTTATTGTATTTACAGATATCCTGAGGCCATCCAGATGGAGAATCTGGAATCATCTCTAACATTTCCGCAAACCCACCCATATCCTTTCGCACCCCCTTGCTATGATCTTGTGGATTGCCGGACTGGCATCATCTTTTGCCTGAATTTGTACCAGGGCTGTTACACACCCCCTTCTCATCCATCATCTCTGGTGGATCTCTTCCTTCCTGGAGCTTCAGTCACCTGACGGATGCCAAAGTTCCCATGTGCATCCCCTCCCCTGATCTGACTTCGCATCTGTTCACTGACCATGCTCACTTGCATGTCCCATTGGCACTTCAAACTCAACATGCCTAAACCAGGACCAATAGCTTCTTCCTGCCCCCGCCCAAACCAACAGCTCAAATGTCCTAGATCGGTGTCAAGACCTTCCTATCTGCACGAGCCAGAAGTCTTGGTTATTAGCTTCCATTCTTCCCTCCCCATCACCAGTATAATAAGTTGGTGTAACTGGACATGATATAGCCATGCCAGCCCTCTTCAGACTAATGCACTCTCTAAATGGCAACGAGATGCACTTTCTAAAATGCAGATGGGATCACGTCATTCCTCCAGTGTAAAAACCCCTTAATTGCTTTCTGTGCTCTCAGGATAAAATGGCAGCTCGTTGGAGTGATTCAAGAGGTCCTTGCCCATTGAGAGCTCCCCACTCCCTCCAGGTCTAACTTCCTGTCACCTCCACACTTGTACTTCCTTTGGTATACGCTGCTCCTTCCCTGCTTCTGAACCTTCATTCCTGCTGCTTCCTTGCCAACATTTATCGCTTATGACCTTCCACTTCTTTAATTCAGATTACTTTTCAAATCCCAGTTCAGATGTTGCCTTCTCCAAGAAGCCTTCCGTGATTCTAGAGATCCGGGTAGGCATTCCTCCTATGAGCATATACTACATTAGCACTTGGTACAGTCTGCTGAAATTGAAGTTTTTTCCTCTGTCACTGGGCTTATCACCTTAAGGGCACGGACCTGTTCATTTTCAATTGCAAAACAGGGCTTAGTACTGCATCTGACACAGGCTTGATATTCAGATTGCTTATGCTATGTACACTGTATCCAAAATACCTACCTGTCGATTAAATAATAATGGCATCAGTGGAAATTCAGTGGGCAATGAAGCCTTATTTGAGGTCCCCAATG
Organism: Nyctereutes procyonoides; assembly: GCF_905146905.1. NCBI lineage: Eukaryota > Metazoa > Chordata > Mammalia > Carnivora > Canidae > Nyctereutes > Nyctereutes procyonoides. Next base: position 57,135,936 of record NW_026575146.1, on the reverse strand, counting down.
CATTATACTAATATGAAGGCAGCTGAGAATTGTTGCATATCTTCTTGTAATCTTTTGTCCCAGAGGCATTTTAATGGAAATTTGAGTCATTCTTTTCAAATTCACTTCCATTTACTTTACAAAATGACTTCAGCACCTGTCTCTCTCTCTTTCTCTCTCTCTCTGCACCAGTTTTTTGGAGGCTTTAATGTTCCTCTTAATGACTTCATTTCCACTTGGCCTCAACCACACCAGCTGGCCAGACCAGAGACAACACAGTCACACAGAACTATCCCACGTCTGCATCTAAGACACTGAACTTCGCCTTGGAAACTCTGCTTCCTGTCCTCCCATTCTCTCACCATCAGGGTCAGCATGTCCAATGCCTTCTTCTGGCTTCTTGAAGCTTCCTGTTCGGGGTCTAGCCCACCTGTTGTGTCACCTTGCCTCTCTGGTACAGACCTCGACACCGGCTGTTCTGATGATGTGTCTGCCATCATATCCAGATCCCTCAATCTCTTTAGATTTAACCACTTGTCAGTGGTTTGGAGCCTGCCATGGAGGGTTTGCTAGGGCAGCAACAACTCTAAGACGTCTCTAGGATCAATGTCTTAAGATTCAAGCAGAGTTTCTGGACATCAGAAAGGCCCTCAATTAGTGGGGTGCTGGGCGGGTGGGACAAAAGAAATTGGGAATGTGTGTGAAGGCATTTTGTGGTTGATACAATGACAAGGGAGCTTCCTCAGCATTTAGCGGATGGGAACTGACAGCGTGCACAGGTAAGAAAGCAGTGTCCTCCCCTCGCAAATGGGGATGGCCCCTCCTTCCTACGGTATCACCACAGCCACGCTGCGCAGGTCCCCAAGACAAGTAACATTTATTCCACTTTTTGAGCTCCCTTGACAGTGACTCTTCAGGACCACCTGGGTTTGTAGTAGGTGTTCAAGAAAGTCTTGTGAAAAAAGAGTTCTGTGTCCCTACAAAATTGTATGGGATGAGAGTTTTTGTGGCTCGACCAGTGACTTCCCATTGACATACATTTTAATTTCAGAGGCGCTTTATCTCCACTTCTGATTGACTCTTAATTGGCAGTGGCTCCTAGCACTGAGAAAGCTCAGTTATTAAAATGGAACCCTGCAGGGAATCCATTTGTAAAGCGATAAATCCTTTTATAGTGTGAATAATCACCCATTAATTGATCTGGTTTGTAAATTTGAATTTTCATATGCTGCATTTTTTCCCCTTAAGTGGGCACAACCACAGTCTCCTTACTATCATCTCAGAGTTCGAGAAGGGTCTAACATGGACAACAGTTATTCTGTCTCACAACTGAGTCCTTTCTAGGAACTTCCAGGCTTTCCCTTCTATTAACTTCTTTTATAGGACATCTGGAACAAGTCTATTTAAATAATGATTCGTTGCTTGTGAAACTATTGGTCCGTTCACTTCGTTTTAAAAAACAGCAGAGAAACTTATTTGTCGCTGGGGTTCTCTGGACTGCTCCTCACAGATTTTAAAATGGTATTGTTTCTAGAGAGTTTTCTCTAACAGAGAAAGGCTGTCCGCCTCCCAACCTTTCTCACTAATGAAACAGAGTCTCAGAATGGCCCGCAGACATTACCACGTAAGTATCGGTGGCTGAGATGACAACAGAATTCAGATCACCTCATCTCTCATTACAGAGCTGCCTCTTGGGCACCTGAGTGGCTCAGTGGTTGAGCATCTGCCTTCGGTTCAGGTCATGATCCTGGGGTCCTGGAATCAAGTCCCACACTGGGCTCCCCGCAGGGAGTCGGCTTCTCCCTCTGCCTATGTCTCTGCCTCTCTCCCTGTGTCTCTCATGAATAAATAATAAAAAAATTTTATTTAAAAGGAGTTGCCTCTTGACTAAAGAACATTTTCTTACTTCTGTGGAAGTGTATTCAGGATGGCTTCCCATGAATGACATGATGCTGTTTTGAGCAATGGTCACCCAGCAAGTCACCTTAGAGAGTGTCACAGGTGTCTGTCTATATGGCCCTTTCATATGAATTCCATTCCTAGCTTATTTTCTAGAAATGAACTCTGTTACACTAGGCTTTCCATGGGTAAACCCATGCTAGATAATATTTTGCCCTGCTGCTTTGGGTATTATAACAGTTCATGCAGAAAGTACTGGATTAGCCTCATCATAGATGATGATGGGGGATACAAATGTGCACGGAATATTATTACCAATAATTATAGAGGGAACATTTAGCCTGGTGTTCAATCCAGGATGCCCGTAGTGTAGGTTATAACAAAAAGAATCTTAAATGGTCTGAAGATACCTGTTTCTCAAGTAATAGTCCCATAGGGGTCTTGGGTAACATTAATTAATATTTAGCATAACTACAGGAGGTTTTTTTTTTTTTTTTTTTTTTACTTAAGGTTGCTATGGCATGCTTTTTTTTTTTCATTTCCATTTCAGCTTTTTTTCCCCGCCCCTTTCAGATTGACACGGGCATCATTCTCTATAATATATTTTCCTTCTATTATTCTGTCCTTGGGTTTATTAATCCATCATTTTATTTGGCTCTGCTTTTCAAATGTTAGATATGAGCAGTGATATTTGTCTTGGCTAGCAAAATACACGGGATGTGAGGATTCAATCTGAATGCGTCTTTCTTAGGTTCTTTTATGTCTCCACGAGAAACCCGGGAGACATGCCTCTTCTGACTTCATTCTCCTCTGCCTAATCCCCTCCCTATCCATACTGGAGCCAGATCCTGAAAGCTGGTTAATTATTTCCCCATCCAGGAGGGTGGGAGAAGCAGGGAAGGGAACGTACAGGTTTATCAGAAAAACCTAAGTGGCGCTGCCTCAGCACAGTGGCCTCTCCACCCAAAGAGTGGGTTACAAGCTAGAGACAATAACATTAAAAGCAATATTTCTGTCATGAGGCCTTCTCAGAGCTGTGAAACTAACCTGCTTGTATTTTTTTTTCTACAGCCCCATAAAAGGGCTCGCAGCCAGAAAGTACAAATCCCATAGGCTGCTATTATGCTGATGACAGTGAAGAAAGGGGGAAAATTGTTTCGTTGCTGAATTGCAGATATAATTATGACATTTTATATATTTTGCAGCCTGTACCAAAGAGTTGTATTAATATCTACTATGCCCTATAGCAGGAGAGAAGTTAGCACCTTAATGCAGGGCACTCAAGGTTCTGATTTTGCTCAGATTGAATCCCCTGGGCTATTTACTAATATGAATTTTGTGGTTAAAGGGAAATTCACAAGCAGGTGATAATGGCTGCATCTTTTGCAGGACCAGCTGATTCATACAAATCATTCGTCCGGGCGCAGGGAGTGAAGCTAATTGCGCTTGGACAATGTGTCTTTCACTGCCAAGATCCGCAGCCGAAGAAGTCTGCTTACTTCAGCCAAAGATGGATACAATGGAGAAAAAAATTTAAATACGTAGCCAGAGCTCACGAGAGAAAGGTTTGGGGGTCAATTTGTTGGGCTTGCAAATCAATGCAATTATGACGGAAGAAGCCGAAACTTCTGTGAGTAAGGTCACCTCGTAGCCAAGTGTTTGTCTGTCGAAGACGGGTGTAAGAAGGAAAACCAGAACCCGAACCAGAACATCCATCGTCACGTTCCAGCGTGGCTCAGACCGCCAAGGCTGGGGTTGGTGATCCAGTCCATACCTTATATTGAAAATTAAGAATTCCTGGTGAACAGTGAGCCAATAAATATACAAACAACATTTTGGGAGATGCAGAATAGACAGGGAAATAAAATGTATAGTAATGAAATATTCATAACCTTGCATTTCATGGACCTCAAACACTGGTTCCATGATTTACACTATTTCTGTATGTAGTAGTATGGGATCTGCCGAACAATAATAAAGATAACATTAGGATGCTACCGCCTTGGTGTCATGGAGAAGGGAGAATTAATCGGCGTCGCACGATCGCTGTAAACTCGAGGAAATGGAAGCACATATAGGTGGTTGCTTCCCTGCACTCTTTACGCTTGGCCCATGGAAATGGAGGAGATGAGAAATACAGTAATTATGAAAATGACGTGTGTCAGCACCCAGCTCCATACAAATACCCACATTACTCTCCCAGCTGGGGGTTGCTCAGGGGCGCTGGTACAGACCAGCTGCTCCCAAGAAAAATGTGGCGGTGATTACTTCCCCCGGAGAATTACCTTTCCAGGACATCTCGGCCCACCGGGCCCCCACGCTCACCACGCTGCATGGAGCTTGGTGGTCTCCTTGCATAGGAAGGGGTGACCTGGGGTCGTGGCTCTGGCTCTTGCCCTGGCGCCGTGGCCCAGCCCAGGTTGGGAGGGCCGCGGAGCTGCAGAGGAAAACCCGGGAGGGGCAGGTGGACAGCCCCCGTCCTGCTTCAGAGGCCCCGTCAAACCTGCCTGCCCTCTCTCTCTGCGCCTCCATCTGAGAGCCAGCCTCCACTCTGGTTTCTCCTGTCCCCGGTGTCACGGCCACAGCTGCAGGCGCCGGACCCTCCAGGCCCGGCCCATTCCCGCGCATCTTCACGGAGGCCCCATCCCAGCGCCCTGGGCCCAGATGCGGCTATAGTAACGGGCGGTGCTCGAGAGCACCAGCGAGTCATCTCCGCACTTCTCCCACGTCTCCCACACTCGCTAGGGCCCCATCCGTCACCGGGACCCTGGTCCCCACCCCCTCCCACTTTTTAAATGAACAAAATCCATTAGCCGTCAACTTGCCTCTAAAGTATGAACCCAATACTCAGACTACACCCGCTACTAAAATTCCTATAGGGCAAGCGTGAATCATTCTCATTAACATTTCAGCATTTATCTTTTGTCACTTACCTTGTCACGGTAAGTCACCATCCCTGCCATGTTTCTTAATGAGACCACGCAGTAAGCCACATTTCCTTCGGTTATATATTAGGCTTTTGATGAAAATGACTCCACCTGCTTCTAGTTCTTATGAGACTTACGGGGCATACTCGTTTCCCACACAATGACAAAACTTTTTGAGTGAATAAATGATCCATTACAGAGAGTCAGACGTTATACCCATACTGGTGACAAATACACACAACCAACAGATTAAGTAGAAATCTTGGGGGATAAATTGCTTTTCCTCTTTGCTCAAGCCTCTATTTCAGTTGCTCACACCTGGGAGTATAGTGATGCACGAAGGGTCACAATAGTATATCCTCAGGAAGTGTTGAAGAAGCGAGTCAATGAATTTCAAGGTCCCAGTGAATTTTTCTTGCTTCTATGTGGGATGAGGGCAGCTGTCATGCTGTTCCAAAGGAATTAAATCAAGTCAAGAGTGGCTTAGTAGGAATACTGAGCTTAATTAAAATACAGTGTCTTACTCGATCTCCTAGAAGTATACTTTCTCCTAGGACTCTTTCTTAAATCAGAGGGAGAGGGACAGGCAGACACTGCACTGAGCATAGGGTCTGATGTGGGGCTTGATCCCGTGACCCTGAGATCGTGACCTGAGTCAAATGAAGAGTCAGATGCTCAACCAAGCTACCCAGGCAACTCCAGAACTTTTTAAGAGGAGAAAATCTTAGAATATTTTGGGCCCGATAATTCCAAAGTGTTTTATAGATACTGACAACATCCAAAGATTAAAAATGATGAAGGGTAAATCAATCATTGAAGGCAACTGTAAAAATCATCACCTACCTTGGGAAATGAGTGAAATGAGTTATTTCATTACTTAATGAAAAGCAACCATTTGTGGATCATGAGTCTCACCTAAATTACAGAGACTCTCCGTCGGGGCTGCAGAATTGGGTCTACACCCATCAAGTTAGATGGATGCCTCCAGCCACCCTGTCCTGCTACCCTGTCCATTGAGGGCCTCTACATTCCCTGAACATATTCCCTAAAACAGTCCTCAAGCGGGATGTACTTTATTCCAGAAAGGTAATAACAGTAGATCCTGGAATAAAGTTTTAAGGATAATAAGTTGCAAACTGTACCCTGTCCTTTGGTTTCCCCTCCTGCTGGCATCCTTATAAATGTCTCACTCTATAACATTTTGGTCTAAGTTGGATAAAACATACCTTCCCAGGGTTCTCTATTTGCTAATAGAAAAAGAGCTGAATTGTTGCCACTGAACTCGCTGTGAAGTGCTTTGACTTCAGGTGAGCTCACAATCAGCTTATCACTGCAGTGCTGTGATTTGGGTCATAATTAAAAGATTTTACTACAGAAAATGACTGTGCTGTTTGTACATTCCTTTCATGTCCTTGAGGAAGAACACCATCAATCACTTATTTGCCTTTTATATGAGTTTTTAAAGGCAGCACAGTGAAAGAGAGAAAGCTAGAGCCATAAAAGAGAGGCCTTCGTTTCAAATCCTGGCTCTGGCAATTAGGAACTTTGTGAACTTGGGCAAATTACTTAACACTGTTGAGTCTTGGTTTGTTCAACTGTGCAATGGACCATAGCATCAGCCTTTCAGGGTTTCCTGTGGATTAAATGAAATAATACATGGAAAGCATTGGATTTCTAGGACTGTGTTTAATGCTGTCTATTATTATTTTATCTTCTATTCTTTCCTTCTGCAGTTCCGTGTCCTTTAATATTATATCCCTCTGTGAAGTGATGGGATCCTGCCAGGCCCTAAGTTATGCAATAAGAAGTTATGAGAATTCACGACATCAGCGAGCTCACTTTCTTTTCACTCATGCAATGGTGCAAGGATGCCCCATCCACGAAGCGTCTTCCATTTCTCCATGAAAATCCCTCTTCCCCATAACCCATTCTATCGCTTTGCTTCTTTCCCTATTTGAGCTGTAATTTAACCAAATACTGTGTTACAGTCTGTGCATTAGATGGCATTCTCCAGGGGATCTGAAGCTCCCTGAGGGAGGCCCAGTTTGGTCCCTCCATTACCGTACTATCATATTTGGGGTCCCCCAAATATTTATTGACTTGGACAGGGAATGCAATAAGATGTTCTCATGGACTTGGAAGAGTAAAGAAAATTCATCCTCTTTCACCCTTCAGTTCATTACTCAGTTGGAGAATCAATCTAAAGATAGAATCTTTGGGCAGCCCAGGTGACTCAGTGGTTTAGCGCTGCCTTCAGTCCAGGGCCTGATCCTGGAGACCCAGGATCGAGTCTCATGTCGGGCTCCCTGCATGGAGCCTGCTTCTCCCTCTGCCTGTGTCTCTGCCTCTCTCTCTCTCTCTCTCATGAATAAATAAAATCTTAAAAAACCAAACAAAGATATAATCTTCACCATGCGACTTCAAGAAAAAATGGTCTGCATCCTTCTGTTCCCATTGGGAGGCATCTCAGGGAAATTCCCTGGGTTTCCTTACTTATTCATCTCCTTGAGGATGCCAGAGGGGATGCGCTTCATGATTCCTTCCTTCCCACCCTAAATACTATCTTTAGTACAACCAGAAAAAAAGATAAAGCCATGGTTCTCCATCTCATTATAGGTTTTATAAGATTCATATGTGGCCTTTGAAGGGCTGGTGAAGAAAAGCATGTGCCATCACAAACTATGATGAAGATATGACACAATCAGGCTGTGTTCTTTCAAAGACCTTTGTAAAATGACCTTGAAGATATAATTGTGCAGTGATGCTCTCTTCATAGACTATGAGAATGATCGCAGTCTTCATTTTTGGTGAAACTGGGAAATCAGGCTCCCTGACTATATAGGCTGCCCAGCCACCCTCCTTTCAGGGATAGGATCAAACTAAATACATTTTGAACACTGTGAGAGCTTTGGGTGGCTTATTCACTCCTTTAACACACCTTTTACCAACAAATATGGGTCACTGTTGCAGAGGTGCCAAGACAATGGGCTTTGGAGGCCCTGCCTGGTCTGAACTTTGCCTCAGCCACTTGCTAACTGGGTGACCTGGCGAAAGCTGTTTTACCTTTTAAAGTTGTTTTATGGTTTCCTCATTTATAGAGTAGGGAAAATGACAGAGCCCACCTCACAGGGTTGTTGTGAGGATTAAATGTGTTATCACAGGCAAAACATTTCTATAAATGACCTGGCACATAGTAGACACTCTATACATTTAGCTAAAAAGCAATAACAAAACCTCCAAAACCTCAGTTTACAAGATACATGCATTTGGGTGGCAGGTATTAAAATGAATGGGAGTTTGCTGGGCTCGGAACCCTCATTCCAGTAGGAAGAAAGATACGTAAGCAAAAAATTATGGTTGAATTTGATCTGCATTTTCAAAGGAATACAGGGGTAACTTTATAGAGAGGGTAAGCCGGGCTTTCAGAGAGCAGTGAGTGTTCTCTCAGCAGAGAAGGGGACACTGGGCAAGAGTGGTTCCATGAAGAAGGAATGACATGAGGGAAGCCTGAATGGATGAAGGGATGTTGTATTCTGTAGTGGCAGCTGCTTGGACATGGCCTGAGAAGAGGCCGGGTGTTTAGGGCAGTGATAAATGATGGAACCAGACAGGTTAGGCCAGGGATAGGTGGCAAAGCTCGCATAGGTCATGCTCGAGATCATCACAGACTGGCTTCCAGAAGAGGTGCTCAAGCCAAGGGAGGTCACGATCACGTAATGAAGCATTCATTTCTTACTGCATTCGTGTTTAACACACAGGGAGAAGTCATAATAACTAAGAATTATAACTAACACAGACATGGTTAATTTGCAGTCAAATTCCCCTTGTACTACTGATAATTATCCTGCTGCCCTGAGCCAATCGCTTAAAGTCTCCGATGCTCATTTTCATCAGGGTTGTTGGGAGGTTTGAGTGAGATAATATATGCTAGTACTTTGTGAAATGTAAAGGAACAGGGAACCACGCCATATTAAACAATAAGTCCATTTTAAATTCTTTTGGAATGAAGAAGGCATAAATTCAATTGAGTGTCATGGCCCCTCTTAGCAGCCCGCCAACAAAGTAGTACATCCTCCAGAGGACTAGGAGGGCCAATGCTTAATACCCTCAGGCAGAAAGGAAATGGGACCAGGACAGGGACAAAGCTGAAGGACTCTAAAACGTAATGGGCTTGCCTTCTGGGGAAGTGAGATTTTTCTCTTACTTCTTTCTATTCGTTCATCTTTATTTAGAGAGGACACCTACCAACCACTTGGGTGCTATTAGGAGGACCGGAGATGATTTATATACCAGTCAGTGTTGGACAACTACCAAGAGGGCAGTCTTTAGGGTCAGACGTGTCGTTTTGACCTTTTGCTTATTTTTAAATATCCCTTGCAATTTAGCTAATCTAAGCCTTAACTTGCTTATCTGTAAAGTGGAATTTAATAATAATAATAATAATAATAATAATAATAATAATAATTTCATCAGATTGTTTTCAAGATTGCACATGGTAACACAGTAAAGAGCTCAGCATAGTGCCCTGTTCATAATGATCAGCTAGTCAATCTGTTGTCTTTACAAATTAAAAAAATAAAATTCAAATTGCAAGTGAATTACTTACCCCTGATGCCCAACTAGTAAAAGGCACACTTGGATTTTAAATTTAAAATATATGTGGCTCCAAAGCTCCTATTTTTTCACCTATATCATGCTGCCTCTCCGGATATGTCAGGGACCCCAACACAAAAGCACAGCACTGGTATAAAGATGAGGAATTGAAAGTGAGTAGAGATGATATTTCTAGATTGTCTGTCAAGTTTAGCAAAACGTGTAAAAGTAAACAAGCAAGACCTGAAGGTGAGTTGCATATTTAAAATTCTTCCTTTTTAATAATCTAAGCTGTTATTATCATTGGATAAGAAAACACTAATTTTAAAAAACCGTATATGATTTTTTTTACCCTGATGCATTTTTACCTCTAATGCAATGTACATAGTATAAATAAGTAATGTAATCAAGTTTACCTTTGGAAGAAAAAAGTTAATAATCTTACTGGAGAGTTGGAAATAAATGGCGCTCTTATTGCATTTATTACAAATCACGCAAATCAAACCAGCCCAACCTGAAACTCTGTATCATTTACATATTTTGAATCCCTTTGGACTGTTCTCACTCTCCTCTGGACCTGCAGGCAGTGCATGATGCAGAGAAGCTGCATGGCATGGCGTTGAGAGCAACTAGGAACTTCCACATCTGCCCAGTGACTTCCAAGGGCACCGGTATCCCTGCACTTGCAGCATGGCAGCTGGAGACCCCCAGGTGGCTGGACTGGCCTTCAGGGCTCCAGAATGAATTGTATCAATCAGGTCAGTGGGGGCAAACGGCTGACCCACACAAATGGATGATGGAAGGAAATCCACTGGGTTTGTGAGACCACAAATAGTGACCTATGGGTAAGAGAGCAGAGAGGAAACAGGCATGGGGCAGAGTGTATGGGACAAATATCATAGAGAAGGGTAGAGAGGAAAAAGAGGCAATTTGGGGCCCCAAGGGACCTCTGCCTAGTCCTGCTATTGGGCGAGTTTCTGCAGGTCATGACCAGGTGCCTGTACAATGTGGCTCGAGGACTCCAAAGAGACACCCACAGCCCTTATTCTCTGGTTTCTGTGCCTTCTTTTCCACGCTGGGAATCTAGAGTTGCTAAATTAGAGGGATCTGGAGGGGCCCTTTTAGTCCTGTGCCCCAGCGCCTTGTCAACACTGCTATTGCTTATTCTGAACGTGGGCTAAGCTCTTTCCACCGCTCCAAGTTGCTCCTCCTCCTGCCTTCTCTTTTCACCCATCATCCTTCTTCTCTCCAGCACTTTTTTTTTTTTAGATTTTATTTATTTATTCATGAGAGACACAGTGAGAGAGAGGCACAGAAGAGGGAGAAGCAGGATCCCTGTGAGGAGCCTGATGTGGAACTCGATCCCAGGATCCTGGGATCATGCCTTGAGCCACCCAGGTGTGCCGCCAGCACTTTCAATGTCTCTATCAGCAGTGCTCCCGCCAGACCCAAACCAAACTGAAAACACTCTCCTTCAAGTCTGCCCTAACGCCCTCACGTGGCCACCAGTAGTCCTTGGGGAATCTTCTGAGACACCCCTTTCCTGTCCCCCAGAGGCTCCCAACTCCTTCCCTCCTTGTGTCCCCTCTATACGCTGTGTGTCTGCCTATCACAGCATTTCCACAGAGTGGCATCCCAGGCTGCCTTCCCTTCCCTCCTCTCTCCTGGTGGCAGTGTTCCATGAGTTACTTCAGGGATGGGGATGCATTTCTCCTCTTTACAGTCCTGTGTCTGTTGCTGGGCCTGTTGCTCAGGGTGCTGCAAGTTTGGTTGCATATTTGTTATATTAGGATTCTGCACAGAATCAATCACGGAGACCGAGTGGTCCTGAGGTCTACAGTCAGTAAGCCGGAGAGTCGGGAGAGGCTGATGATATGGTTCCGGTCCAAGTCCAGGGGCCAGAGAACCAGGAGAGCTGGTGGTGTAAGGTTCCAGACCAAGTCTGAGTCCAAAGGCAGGAGAAGATCGATGTTCCAGCTTGAAAACAGTCAGGCAGAGAGAGAGTTTTCTCCTATTCAGCCTTTTCATTCAGCTCAGGCCTTCAGAGGATGGATGGGGCCCACTCACACTGGGGAGGGCACTCTGCTCTACTGAGTCTATGGCTCAAATGCTGAGTCAATAGAAGCACTCTCAGAGACACACCCAAAATAATGTTTAACCAAATACCCGGGCATCTTGTGGTCCAGTCGAGCTGACACGTAAAAGGAACTATCACACGTGTCCACCATATTCAATCCCCACTGGAGGTTCCATCTCCTTTGGAAAAACATTAGCATCACAGCTCTTAGAAATCGCTCCCTTTTGCTTCCTCCAACATGTATTATCTGTACTATGTGACAGAAGACCTGATTATGGCTCTCATCTATTGCTCTGTATCTCATGAATTCTTTACTAGAATTCTTTACTAACATTGCGAGCTCCTTGAGGGTAATTAATTACTACATGACACACTTTTATCACACCCTTCATAGTTCTTGACTTGAAGCTTACACTTCTAGTAAAGAACTCTGCTTGCTCATGGAACCAGAACAACAGGGGGAAGCTGTAGCTGGGTCTTGGATCATGTAGTGCAGACAAGAAGCACCGGTGGAAACTGGAGAAGGGAGGGACCCTCCATGTGTTCTGGGGCTAAAGTTTTTCCAGCTTCCTTTGCAGCTAGGGGTGATCGTGTGGATGCATTCTGGCCACCGAGACATAGGTGGACTGTTGTGTGGGATTTCCAGGGATGCCTTTTAAAGGGAGGTGACTCCACTGGATGCTGTACAGGTTTTCCTTTCCCCTTTCCTCTTCTGATTGCCAGGATCCCAGACTGGAAGCTGGAACCCTAGTAGCCAGCTTGAGGATGGACGCTACGTGCTAAGAATGGCAAAGCAGGGAGATAGAAGGGGCCTTGAGTCTTTGTAGTGCTGCCCTACCAGCCCTGGATCGCTCATTTCTGGACGTCTTTCACATGAAAGAATAGAACATTGTGGTTTTTAAACCTCTTTTATTTTGGTTTTCTATTTTATGCCGTTGAACATAATCCTTGCTGAAACAGATACAAATTAACACTTGCAAAAGGATCGGAGGGAAGCACTGCCTGAAATAAAGGCAAATATTCTTTCAGTTTTTTTAAAACTGGCATTTTTAGTCATATCTGAGAAACAAGTGAACTGCTATCATCAGATATCTTTGGTATTACTAATATAAAAGATGTCCCTTTTATTCATTTCGCCCCCATCACGACGGATCCCTCAGTGATGTGGGGCTTTAGCTTGTCTTTCCACGCAAGGACGATTTTCCTGTAAATTAGAGCAAAAGGAAAAAAGCCTTGTAAATCATCTTTCTCACTTAACTTGCCCATTGTCCTCTCTCTGCAGGAAACCCAGAGGTTGCAGAGGAAAGTGGCTGGTGGAGATGCAGTCGGAAGAATAACTCAGTTTAGAAATGAGGTGAGAATAAGTGAAATTAATGTAACAGCAGATCTTACTTTTCTTCTCTCCCTTCACAAGCTTAAAATTGGGGAGATCATCGAGAGGACTCTTTGTTTTAAATGAGTGCAAAACAAGGACATGTCTTTCTGAGGATCACACTAAAGGAGGTGGTAAAAGAAGCAGAATCAGAGGATGAGTAAGAAAAAAATCCCACCGGCTTCTGTCTCCCCTGAACAACATGTCAGGCCAACACAAGGCATCCTTTTGCAGTCCCAGGTCTGTGGAAATTTTAAAGAAATGCTCAACTCTTTAAGTCTTTGATAATTTCAGAAAGGTGTTCAGAAAGTGGGCATCAAAGTATTGTCTTGCGTTTCTCAAGTTCTGCTATTTTCCCCTCAAGAATAGCCACAATGAAAGAACAAAACTGAATCTTTTGCAATGAGACAAATTCTAAAGCTTAAACTAGTGTGATTTAGGAAACAAATGCTCCTGCTGTATAATAAAACAAAATGGCGCAGACCAAAGACAGACCTTATCACGAGTAGTCAGGATACAGATGAAACAGTATGTTAGCATCATGAGGAAATGATCACGATAAACTCTGGAGGACTCACTTTCTGGATTCTCCCTTCACATAGCTGGCTAATCAGTGCTGGCCATTGCTGGGAAGCTCAACTGGACTGGAGGCTGGAAGCTTTGGTTTCTCTGATGGCCACTGTCTGGAAGCTCAAGTGGGTTGGAAGCTTTGGTTTCTCTCCATAAGGGACTCTCTGTGGCTGCTTCAGAGCATAGAGGCTGGCTTCCAGAGGGTGGTGTTCCAAGAGGGTGAAGCAGAAGCACATGGCCTTTTGATGCTCTAGCCTCAGAAGTCATGTAGCTCTCCATTTACCATACTTTGTATTTAAAACATTCACAAAGATCCACCCAGCCCAGACTCAAGAGAAGGTGGCCTAGACCCTACCAATTCTGTGAGAGTAATGTCAAGGTCACACTGTAAGAAAAACAAGTGGGATGGGAGAGGTTGCGGTCCCCATCTTGGGAAAATATGGACAGCCGCAATAGGAAAAGCAAGTTCACAGTAGGGAAAGTGGGAGTCCTTCCATCACCCAATCAGCCTGAAAACTGATCTACCCCGTTACCAGCTCTTACACCATCTGGGAAGAGCCCAGAAGGAGACAAGATTCCAACCCCGCAGCCCATTAGCACCATGAGCTGTCCAGAAGTCACTGGGTGCACCAAAGTATGAAATTCAGAGTCATAAATAAATTTCCAGGCACTACCACTTTCAATAAACACCCCACAGTTATTGTGCTTTTACTAAAAATGAGGTGGTTTGGAAAGAAATGGTTCTCTTCTGTATACTGCCCTCTGAGAAGAAGGACAGATCCAAAGCCAGGTTGCCAAGTGGGCCTCCATCTCAGGGCCTCCAGTCACGGCCACCCTAGGACCCAGCGATGCAGGCAGTGCTCGCCAGGGTGGCCACAGTCTGGCCTCCTGCCGGGGACATGTGTGTTATTACTGTAGTAAGTAACAGTGACCCAAGCTCTCCAGCCTGCGGATGCAAATGAGGCCACAGGCACAGTAATGAATCACATCTCATTGGCTAGTATCCTCTCCTGGTATCTCATCTCAGAGAGCATTTGGGGGGTACGCAGGGGTTATCTCCTGTATGGCTTGCCCTTTAAGCTTTTGCTCCTGGCCCTTCTGGCAGATGTTTCCTGCCTATGAAGTCATTCAAAGGTGGGCATCTCCTCACTGTTGCTGCACCCAGTCAGGGACCTGATGCCTGCATTAAAGGGCCAAGGCGGACCTAGGGACTTGGCAATTCTCTGAGAGCTAAGACAGGCTGTGTGTTTAGAGCAGAAGGGTTGGTGGGGGGAGGTGTTCCTGCCCCAGAACCAGCCCGCCCCAGCCCCCGGCTCGGAGCCTCACTGTTATCTGGGTACCTGAGTAGCATTGCTGGAGCCCTTGCATCTCACAGAGCCCCTTGTGACAACAGTCTCCTCAACATCCAGAGACATCCTCTCTCCATGGGGCTCAGATGAGAATCCAGGGAAACCAATATCTCAAAAATAGATGCCAGTAGGCTGCCTGCCCCACCAAGTCATTGGACATTTCCAGACATGCCTGATTCCCAGCTGAGAACACAAATTAGGCTCAAACTTGAATCCCCTGCTACTCACTCAATGAGGACGCACATCACAGCACATTCTCCTGCACTTACTGTGAGGCAGGTAGGGCAGATATTATGGCTTTCATTCTTCTTTTTATTGTTTTTTTTTTCTTAAAGATTTTATTTATTTATTTGAGAGAGAGAGAGAGAGAGAGAGAGAGAGAGAGAGCAAGCAGTGGGGAGGGCCAGAAGGAGAGAATCTTCAAGCACATTCCCTGCTGATCATGAAGCCTGAGCTGGGGCTCGATCCCACAACCCCAAGAGATCATGTTCTGAGCTGAAATCGAGAGTTTTATGCTTAACAGACTGAGCCACTCTGGCGCCCCTGGCTTCCATTTTTCATATGCAGAAATTACTTCTTAGTGGGAAAAAGCAAGGAGCCTGAGGTGAAATAATAATTAAGATTCAGGTTGAACATTTGTGGAGCACCTGTGTGACTCAGGAAAGTCTCTTAATCTCAGCTCAGGTCTTGATCACAGAGTCTTGAGGTCAGGCCTCTTACTGGGCTCCATGCTGGGTGCGGAAACTACTTAAAAAAAAAAAAAAGATTCAGATTCAACATTTGAATAGAGGTCTTTGAGCAGCAAATCTGGAACTCTCCTTGGAGTCACTTCTTAATGACAGGTCACCAAGCTTGGCCTGGATGCTCTAGGCAGTTAGACACATTTTCCTGTCTGTGCTCACAGCACCGTTGGTCTGTTGTCACATTTATTGCATTTTATGGCACCACTTTAAATGTCATTCTTCCCACTAAATGCCTCTTGTGCCAGCAGAGTGCCTGGCATGAAGAAGGCACTTGATAAACATTTCTTGGTGGAATGAATATGAGACTCTTAATGTTTCTCAAGTGGAGGTGCATCCTCCCAGCCCAGAGAGTGTTTGGGAGTGTGGGAGCATTTGTGGTTGTCACAACACTGTGTAGTGATGTTCCTAGCCTGTAGTGACCAGGGCCAGGAATATGGAATGTCTTGCAATCTGTCAGACAGTCCTACACAAAGAAGGGCTCTATCCCAAATGCTAGTCGCTCCTCTGTTGAGAATAATTGCAAGGTAGCTGAAATGCAAGGTCTCTCAAGACTTCAGGCTTAGCCTAGGAGCACCTTATTGCCTGTGACCCTGCTATTTGAGCTCTGGAGTTCAAAGCTCTGGATCATTTCTTTCTTTATTAAACAGGTGTAAAATGATACTAATGAAAGTTAACTGCTATCTCCCCGACCCCAGTTACGGTTTACTGAAATAACATATGCAAAGTGCCCAGTAGAGTAGTGGGCCAGTAATGGTTTGGCTCCTTTCTAGCTGCCTTTGGGTAATGGGAACACTTGCTTGTCAGTGGATCAATCTGGTCTACGGTATGACTCAACAGAAAGGGATTTTGCAATGCAGGCCTTGTGTCCCAGAATCTGCCCTTGTGAAATGTAGAAAGTATTACAGTCGGCACATTGCCAGATTGTTATGAGGATTCAGTGACATGAATATGTAAAATTTCAAAGGATTGGCGCCTGGCACTTCGTGGTCTCTTGATAAACTGTTGCCACGATGAGCGATGAGCGGACGGTAGAGATTCAAGAAAAGCAGCGCTCTCCCTGAGACATGAAGGCAGCTGATCAAATCATATTCTCTCTTCTTAACAAAATCAAGTAAGATTTCTTCAGCAAATTTCCCCTTATCCTCTGTTTCCTGCAAATTAAACAGATTTCCCACAGAGGACACGCTTCTTGACTTCACTTTCCATTCCCACCACTGCAGGCTAAGGGATGCTTGGGGCAAAAACATATATGATTCACCTGCTTTACTCAGTCCCTTTGTATCCTTCCAATTCCCATGGTGAGTGCATTTACTTTCCACCTGTTTCTTATTAGAGAACATATGTCATAGCAACATTAAAAAAATGTTGATAAAAATAGAAAAACCATAATCCTAACCTATCACAACTCTGTAAAAATTGCCTTCCAATGCTTTTCTGTAAGAATGCTTTTATAGAGTTGCTATCACAATGCACACAGTATTTTGATTTCTACCATATCCAATTTGTATTGTATATTTGCTACGTTTATATGTAGGTTGCGTAATTATTTTGTCTGATGGCAGCACAATTTTTCATTGCTTTAATACGCCATCCCATCTTGCTGGATATGGAGGTTGTTCTCAGAAGGTACTGCTGCCATAAACACTTACAAACAGTTTTTTAGTACTGCTAAAATATTGCACAGAATTAATTCCTCGTACTTTAGATACAGAGTCAAAACAGTGTGAACATTATGATTCTTGTTCTGTATTTTCTTATTACTTTCTGAAAAGGCCATACCAATTTGCAATGCCTTTAGAAGTATACAAGGATCTAATTTCACTGAAGCCTCGGACTGGATCATTTAAAAAAAAAATAACAGGTGTAAAATGATACAAATTAAAGTTAATTTGCATTTATTTGATTATTATCAAGCATGATTATTTTCCATATGTTTTATTTTCTCTTTTTCTTTTCTTTTTTGTGAATATTCACATAATCAACCTTGTCTCCAAACACAGCCACATGTAGTAGAAGAAACGAGCACAGGGTTAGTTGCAGGACCTCTAACAGCATCGTCTTCTAACTCAACTTCTTTCTGTCCAGCACACCTCTTTCTCTGAAGGAGGCTAGCTTCTCCTAACTCTCAATCTAAATGGTTCTAAGTACTCTGCGTGAAACAGATGAAACTCAGCTATATGTAGTATCATACAGCATTATACTGTAATTAGCATAGGTAAATATCTGGAATTTAACATGGGAATATCTAGAAATCCCAATGAATTCTAGGGTTTTCCATGATTTCTGAGAATCAGGTAAAGGTAAATAGGGAAAATTCTTCATTCATTCATTTACTCATTTATTCAACAGATATTTAGAGTGAGGGCCTAGAATACACTGGACTCCATAATAGATAGTTGGCCTATAAGAACGAAGACAATGTACTCCTAGGGGAGCTATGGTCAAGTGGAGGAGAGAGTTAAGCAGAGTAATTATAATGGACTGTAGTAATGGCTACATTGGAAAGAATGGGGAGTGTTCTTTTCTTTCTTTTCTTCTTTTTTCTTTTCTTTTCTTTTTTTCTTTCTTTTCTTTTCTTTTCTTTCTTTTCTTTTCTTTTTTAAGTGAGCTCTAGGCAACATGGGCCTTAGACTCATGATCTTGAGATTAAGAGTCATGCGCTCTACCGACTGAGCCAGCCAGGTGCCCCAGGGAGTGCTCATTTTGGAAGGCTTCACAGAGGAGGAGACATTTGAGCCCATACTTGAAAGATGAGTAAGGTTTTGCTAAAAGGAGGATGGAGGAGTAGATGTAGAGAGGAAATTCTGGATGTAACAGAAGAACATGTAACAGGCACGAAACTCAGGAAGGACAACACGATAATAGTGAGAAGTTAAGCTTTTGGAATACATGGTATGTTGAGCAGAAACAGCTGGACAGATAAATTGGGATTAGATTTTTGCCAAGCCAAGGAGTCTGTTTTTTATCTTCTTGGAAGTTTGGGTACCAAAGGGAGTCAGTGGAGGGTAATAAGCAAGATGGTGACATGACCGGGGTTATTCTAGTATTACTCATCTCAAAGCTAGAGATGATTGTGTGAACTTGGGGATTCTGGATTTTGAGGCCTTAATTGTTTTGCATTTCCCCCACTGTTGAGCTCTGCCTCTATTTGCCTCTGCTTGGTGTCTGAAAATTCAGTAAACCTAGAATATACTCATTTTTAAACAGTATGATAATTTTGTTTTCAAATGATGTTTTCCTTCAAAATCCAACATCTTTTCAGGTGAAGTTCCTCTATGTGTAAAACAATGAGGTTCAGCTGTGAATTTGAAACAAAGTCCAATAAATACAGTGTCCTGGCTTGGGTAATAAGTGAGATTGTCTCATGGTCTAAGTTGAGCTATTACAGATCTTGTGGCGAAGGAAAAGAAAACATGGTGGAACCATGCATGGCTCCTATGGCTTCTGTTCAGACACAGCACATGTTGCTTCTGCTTGTTTTGCATTGGTTCAGTATGCTTCCTCCAGAGGGAAGGTGCTGGAAGTCACATGGACAAGCAGCCTGCATGGAGAGAGACTATGCTTATGCAGTATATACACCAGTATCTATATCTAGATACATATCACAATTATTAAGATGGTTCTTAACTCGTTTTTGAGCACTGAAATCAGGGGCGAGCCCTTTCCACTTCCTCTTGGCTACATTCCCTCAACTTGCCAACCCTGCTCTGCATTTCAGGGTTCTGATCCTTGCAAAAGATGCTTCTTGGGCTTCCTTGATTTTGTTCAGGTTTGCTCAAGGGGAGACTCTGGCAGAAGAGTGGAGGATGAGTGGAGGGGAGAAGCCAGAGTATTTCTCCCCTTCTCTCTCTTGCTTCTGGTAGCATCCTCAGGCATGGCTGTACGCCTTCTGGAGCTCCAGAAGGTTAACCTCTAGGCCTCCTTCCTTGTGGGTCCCCCCCCCCCCCACTGCCTGTGAGTGGATTCTACCTGCAGGCTCCTCTCTTTGTCCATCCAGCCCCAGGGATGAGACTGGTTTCCAACAGTTCCCAATTTCCAGTCGCCTCACTGCTTGCTCCTTTGGCTCTTTAAATGCCTTTGTAGACAGTTCCTCATTTTAAATCCCCTCCACTGAATGACCTGGTGTGGGTTCTGTTTGCCTGATTGAACCCTGCATAATTCAGACTCCATTCTGTTCTACAAATTAGTTACCCTTCTCAAACCTGTCTAGTGGCTAGAAGCTTCAGTCATCTTTACTCCAAAGGTAAATTTAATAGAGTTGGCTGTGGATACTTTAGAAAATGTGGTTAAGCTCCTCTAAACCTTATATCCCAAGATATCCCAAGACGAGGCCCCTAGCTTTTTGTTCTAGGCCCAACAGAGAGAACGGTGTGGGCACAAATGAGTATTTTAAATATTTACAAAATAAATATTTAAAAATACTTACAAGTTCTCATCTTTAAAAACATGCAGAGAGAATAAGATAGGTGGAATTAATGTGATAGCAAATGAGCAAGTGATCGGCCCAGGTTCCATTCCTCTAAAGCAGGATACACTTTTTGTGTGTGACTAGGGTATAGATCTCTATGTGGATATTGGCATTTTACTGTGCAGGTGTGTATATATATATATATATATATATATATATATTTAGCATTTATAAATCTATACATATATATGTACACATATATATAATACGACTGTTTTTAAAGGACTATGGTTATGCAGAGTCTTCAAGCAGTTTATTTAAAGATATTTAGAAGGTAATGATCAAAGCCAAAGGATGATTCATTTAAAAGCTCTTATGTTTTGTGTCGAATTTTTATTGATGTCTTTGATACAATAATGGAAGCAAATTTCAAATTTGGAAGGGAGGAGACAGAGACACTGAGGAAAAAAGATTTGATGGCATCCAGACAGAAGGATTTTTTTTTTTTTTTTTTTTGCCAATATGTAGTGAGTGAATGGGCAAATGACAGCCCTGGAGACGGTGGCATCACATGATGCTTCCCCTGAATTAACGAGGGGATTTGGCTTCAAGATCTACAAGGGAGAGAAGCAGCAAGAGTTGGTTTCTAGGGAACAGTTTGCTCATCCTGCTGGTCTGAAACACCAGCAGGCATGGCTGTTGCTGGGGAGGCATGATGGCCAGAGCATTGCTGAGTGTTTTGTCATGGTCCAGAGGGAACCCCTGAGGAACTCCTCCCTGGGGACTGTCATCACCGGGCAGGCCAGGACCGCACACAGCAGCTGGGTGGTCATTAGGGTTTTCTGAGTCCAAATGATAGCAGGTTACTGTGAGGGATATTTGCAGAGAAGAACCATAGTGGCTCTGAGTCCCTCATGTGCCTTTGTGCGAACTTCAGAGACAGACTGACCTGAATTCAAATCCCGACTCAGCCACTAACTGGCTACACGAGCTTGTTCATGTTATGCAATGTTTTGAATCACTATCTCTGCCTTCATAAAAATGGGCAGGATATATATATGAGGTTTAGAGGAGCTTAACCACATTTTCTAAAGTATCCACAGCCAACTCTGATATATATATATATATATATATATATATATATATATACACACACACATACATATATATGCACTCAGTGATGAATCATTTTTATTACCAATAATAATAGCTGTTATTCACATGGTCATATTTGCAAAATGCTCACAGCCACTTTATAAGACAATCACATGCCTCTGATTCTCTCTGATGCTACAGGGCCACTTCAATCAGGTTTTCTTACTATACAGACTGAGATCCTGAAGCCCAAAGAGGACAGGCACCCTAGGCAGCTAGTGAGGAGGACACCCAGAACCATAAGCCTGTGTTTTGATCCCCATCCCGCGGCCCTTTCTACTTCACCAGGAAGGCCAACAGACAACACGCTCTCCCTGCCCACGCCCTTCACGCAGCCGTGCCCAACAGCAGTGGCAAAGCGCATCAAGACAAATCTTTCTCTTTCTTTCATTTACTCCCTGCCTCTTGCCATCCCTTGTTTTCATACCAGAGGCTTGATTCTCTCCTCTCTTGAATCTCATTCTCTGCTCGTCTTCCTTCAAGTGCTCTGACATTCTGTGCCTCCTGGTTACTTTATTTTTTTAATTCACTCGACAAATGTTTATGGAGCCCTCTCGAGGAGTCAGACTCTGGGGAACAAATGTTTTATGGGAAATCCGAGGGGCTCACAACCCTGGCAGCAATGAATCTGCAAACAGGAATTACAGTGCCTGTGCTCAAGAGGGGAACAGAAGACCAGGGGACCCCTCGAATCTCCCATCCCATGGTGAGCAGTCTGGCTCACCGGCTCTGGAGTCCTGGGCCCCGGGTTTGAATCTCCACTCTTCCATTCATGCCCTTGGGGGAACTGTAAAGACTCAAAAGGCGAATTGTATATCCCTCCTTTGTAAAGGAGGAGTCCTAACAGCACCTGCCTCAGAGGGCGTGTGGGACTTCACTGAGAAAACTTTTAAAGATTAAATACTTAAAAATGGTTACAGGTTGTCATCTCCCTTTAAATACAGAGCTGATCGGAATAAGGGCAGGAATCCATCTGGGAGCCCAGAGCATTCAATCAAAGCGATTTCTTATTTCCTTGAGAGGGAGAGTAAACAGATTACTCATTACTGAATAGCTGGGGTGGAGATCATTGATGAGACGGGATCAGGATCTTTCCTCTTTCTGCAGCCCAAAGCAAAAATCTCGCCGTGCTGCTCCAAACCCATACGGTTCCCCCATCAGGAGAGGCTGAAGAACGGGCCCCTGGGGGTGGTTGCTGATCGGCTGATCTGGAGGGTGGCCTGCCGGAGCCGATGGGGATGAGCGAAGCCTGCGCAAATCCTGCATCTTACAACCTGTGTGGTCCAGCTGTGGGCTGAACAAAGAGCGGCGAGTGTGGGGGGAGAGCTTTGAACGGAGCCGGGACTGCAAGCTTCTGGGTGCGGGGAGATGGTTCGCTCGGTGAATACTCGATTTCTTTCCAGCATCCATTCCTCCCAAGGAGCCTAGGTCTGAAACCATGGGCAGATCCCCCTGTGTGCTGGCTCTGTTTCCTGGGCAAGAGGAGCTTATCACTTTCCATTCAGCTCCCTGCTAATAGAGAAGTTCCCGAAGCAAAAGCAAACACACACTGAGAAGGAAAAAAAGAAAAGAAGAGGAAAGAAAAACGTGGTAGCCAGAACAAAACACAAATGTTCTCAGCCCTGCTCTAGGGTTTGGAAAAAAAACGAACTCTCTGGAAAAGGGATGCTGAATTAATTCTTCAACAGCAGCACACTTGTGGGTTTTAGCCTAGGGGAATCTAAACTCTGTTAATCCGTGTGAATCTTGCAGTCCTTTGGGAGTTATACATGCATGTGTGTGCACGCTTATGTGTGTTCACATGCACGTGTGTGTGTGTGTGTGTGTGTGTGTGTGTGTGTTTGGGGATTGGTTTAAAGGAGACGGCTGTAGCTCCAACAGGGTGGGAACTCATTTTCATTTGGAATCAAATGCATTCAGAGCTGGATAAAATGAAAAACTTTATTCAGCATTTTCTGAAAGAAGCCATCCGAGGTCTCCTTTCTCAGAATCTAGGACCACAAATGCCACTGAAGTCACACAGGCTGTGTATGCGCACACACATATGTAATTTTTAATGTCCCCCACATGACCAGAATGGATTTGTTCCATTCAGTGGGAAGCCACAACATTTATTACATCTCTTTCTCAAATAAACCTCAAAGCGAGCATTTCATCTTTCCTCATGTAATCATCATAAGGTAGGAAATGAAATTTTCCCAAACCTAAAAGCATGTTGCTAAGAGCTCCAGGGCACTGCATGTCACTTCTTACTTTGATGTGTTTATGGAGGGGTGGGGTGGGGTGGGGGAATGACAAAAAAGAGAGAGAGAGGAAGGAAAGAAAAGAGAAAGAAGGATGCATTGCATCTTCCTTGGGAATTTCAGAAAGCTTTTTTTTTTTTTAACTCTTTGTGTAGTGACAAGATGGAGCTGATTAAAACAAGACAAGGAAAGTCTTGGTGCCAGACCACTTCAGAAATGAAGCATTCCAGAAAGACGTGTAGGAACTCCTGTCAGAAACAGGGATGATTTCACGGCCCCTCTTGCATATTAATGAACTACACGTAACCTCAGTTTAGTGGTGCAGATGCAACATTTCAGGAGCTGAGCCAGGATCCAGCGATAAATGCCAACTCCAGGGGAAATACATTTCATGATAGAATTAGGAGATCAGCCATCTGAGACGTCCATAGAAATCGCCCACCCCCCACCTTAAAATGCAAGGGGGCTTCTGGGGGGCAGGGCGCTGGTGGCTGGGAGAATGTGGGGTGTACGGGATCATTCATCCCAACCTGGTTCCCGTACATTCGCTGAACCTCCAACTCCTCTTGATGCTGTGTGTTTCCTCAAGCAACACATCCACCCGCCCAAAGGTCGGGCTCAGGTGAATTGATTATTTTTGCTGCCTATTTTTCTGGTGTGATTTAAAAAAAAACCAAAACTGTTTAAACGTATACTCCTTGCTTTGGAAGCAAAACATCTCTTTCTGCCTCTTCCCTTAGCCTCTGCGACTGGCTGCCAGGTGTTTTTGCTTCTCAACTTCTTGCAGCCTGTGGTCACATTTTCAGACAAGCTCCCTGCAATCCCCTCCTCTTCCGGGGCTCCTCCAGACCCTGCCTGCTCCTCGCCCTTGCTCACTCGTTCCCCTTTGCCCCAAACGCGTCGTACAGCCGTCACTGTCGTCTGTGCTCACCATCTGTTTCTAAAATTCCTATGATACAGAAATCACATGACAGTGTGAGGTGCAGCCATTTCAATATTGCGAGGTTTTGCTTGGCAGGATCGGGAAGTGACGGCTGCTTGGTTCGGCCTGCGAGGCTGACCAGCTAACGTGGTGTCATAGGTAGCTAGCCTTCTAGAAAGATCTTCCGAAGGGGGCTGCTGACTCTCTGATGCTTTGGGGAACTTGAAAACGGGGAAGAAAGCTGCAGCCTTCACTTTCGGCCGAGGCCCAGGCTGGATTGCAGCCGGGAGGGCAAGAAAAGACGGGCAGAGCGATGCTCTGTGCTGCCACGTGAGAGAACGGTGCACGCCAGGCCTGACTCAGTTGCCCTCAGTCAGGTAGGGCCACGGTCACGCTACCTACGACAGCACTCTGAGACTCGGCAGCTTAACGCCATCAGGA
This sequence comes from Nyctereutes procyonoides, assembly GCF_905146905.1. NCBI lineage: Eukaryota > Metazoa > Chordata > Mammalia > Carnivora > Canidae > Nyctereutes > Nyctereutes procyonoides. The sequence goes on along the minus strand of NW_026575146.1, from coordinate 57,111,258 downwards.
CTCATTCTTGCTCACGGCCCGGTCTGCTCCACGTGTCTGTCATCCTCCTGGGTCAGTGGACTGACTACCTGGTTTATGTTCATACGGTGATGGCAGGTGTGCAAGAGGAGAGATCCAGCTGTGCTTGTGTCACGTATGCTGACACTCCATGGCCAGCACAACTCATGGGACCATGCTCCAGGTCCAGGGCAGGAAAGGATAAGTCACATGCTAAGTTAAGCCTGGGTTCAGTGGGGATCAGAAAATATACTCCCCCCCCCAAAAAAAAAAGAAAAAAAAAGAAAATATACTCCCCCCATGGAGACAGGAAAGGGGTGGAAATAATGAAGTGGTATCATAGCATCTATCATACGTGCTTGGTAGGCATCAGGGTGCCCTCCCAAGTTCCCATCCATTCCTTCTTTCGGTAATCTGATTTTTGTCTGGCCTATTTAGTCAGCAGTTAGACCTTTTGGAGAAGCTGATGTCCCACCAGGTTCTAGAGAGAGTAGGTATACACATCAGGCTTATGTTGCCAGCCTAATCCTATCCACTGGCCCACAAGTACTGGTTTGTAAATAAACACGTGATCCAATTTGAACCACTGAGAATGAAAGAGACATTTGCTAGGAATCCCTGGAAAGGGAGGTTGCTTTTCATCCTGCGAGAACTCCTAGGAGATACACTCGAAGTAGCGCGGTATGGAGCTGTGCATTTTGCAGCTGCTGACGTGTGATGAGGAAGCTGGCACCCAGAGAACATAGGTGAGAGTGCTGCAGGAAAAGCAGTCTGTCCCCGGATCAACCCTAACCTGATGCTCACACTGGCTATTAAACTACTTTGTGATTTATTGAGCTTTTAAATTACAATCAACACTATTTTAGTGAATTCACTCTCTGTGTGACTTTGGGATATTGATGTGTGTGTGTGTGTGTGTGTGTGTGTGCGTGTTTAAGTCTGTGTAGTGTGAGATTTAATTCCTTTGGGCTTCAGATTCTCAGTATGGGAATAAGTGTTGTATTGCAATATTGTGATAATGTACATCAAGGAACTACCACACAGCAGGTAGAACCACCCTGCACAGGTCTGCAGGTTGCTCCCTAGAGGAGGGAAGGAGGGAGGGAGGAAAGAAGGGAAGGAGGAAGGGAGGACTGAAGGTAGAGCCCATTCACCAAGCCTTGTGCTTATGGAGTTGCCTCCAGCGAGACAAGACATCTGCTTCTCACTTTCTCTACACTCATGGGCTAGCAGAGGTCCCGACAGAACACCAGGCACTGAACAAACACCAGTCCCATCTCCCCGGCAGTGGTCAGCACACCTGTCGGTAGTTAAAAAAAAACAGGAATCCTTTTTGCTCAGCCATAGGACTCTTAACAATATCTTTGAGTTTCACTCTTGAATGAAAGCAATTTCCCCTCTATTTTGTGGTCACTTCTTTTCCCCATTCCTTTCCTGAAGCTTGTTTTCTTGTTCTCACATTTCTCCTCTAGCTTCCCCTTTCTGCCCCCTTTCCTTTCTTCTCTCTCCTTGGCCTCTCGCTCCAGGAAGGGACTCCTGAGGACTCGGCCTGTTCAGCCTCTGGGTCTCTCCACGTGAGGGCTGATTCACAGTCTCTAAGAGCAGTTTCTAGACTGAGGTGGAAGTGAACACTGATCCTGGTTCTCTGACCTTGGACAGTCTGAGTTCTCTGGGCCTCGCTCCTCCCCTCAGCGGGACTGACTCACCCACCTGGAGGCCCCTAGTGGAGGGTTAAATAAAATAACGTGTGTCAGGTATCTGAGACTCATAATGGATCAATGACCTCTAGCCTCTTCTCCCCTCTAGCTTCACTGAATACAGAGAGTCAATGCCCAGCAGAGAGTAGCCACCAGACATTTAGAGTGGGTGTCATTCGCCATGGACCTAAATAGAATGCTTACTGATGCCAGCATCTTCCTCCTGTCTTCATCTTCTTTCCTGTAAACAAGTCTTTACCTAATTGTGTGAGGAGCCGAAACATCTCTCATCTAACCATGGACAGAGAACATAGAGGCGAACTCTTTAGTTCGTGGCCACTGAGCGGATTCTGGGAACGCTTCCTGCATGCCCTCAGGCAGATGGCTGGCCCACATATATTTCATATTTCAACAACACAAATTAATGTAAAACATATTCATGTATGTATTAATTAATGCTAATGTATTCACAAGAGATTCAGATAATGGACAGTCCATTCTGACACCTCCCTTCTAATTCATTCACCCTAAAGAGACTGAATCTTGCTTAATTTTAGGCTCAAACAAATAGATCTATTGTGATTTGAGGGCTCCCTTTCTTTCATGCTCCCAATGGCCGCCTGCTGCTCCCTAAGATTTCTTCCAACTGATGGAAAAGACTTCCGTATTGTAATCAGACCAGGGGAGAGATGGTGTCTGTGCAGATACTGGGCTGCGGTAGTGCTTGAGTATGAATGAATTTCTGTCTCAGAGAACTCAGACGGAAGTAGGTAGAAGAGTAAAATGGTAGTACTTGAAGAGGAGGCTGAAGATGAAGGAGAAGTCACTTGCGGTAGGAGGAGGGCCCAGAAATGGAAGCCAGGGTGAAATGGCCCATCACAAAGAGGCTGTAAATGGCCCAGAGTTGGATGTTTGTGTCTTGAAACAGGAGCTATCTTCTGAGGAAGTATTTTTTTTTCTTTTTTTTGTGGAGTAGCATGACATAATGTTGGCAAGGTTGAATTTTAAGGTTGTTTTGCCACTGCTGCTTTTTTTTTTTTTTTTTAACCAAGTTCTTTTAATAGATGAGCATTTTCCCCAGGGAACTATTTAATGGTGGAGCTTGAATCCAGAGTTATGAGACAATGAAGGTCTCTACCTTGGAGGATCTTATAATCACATTTGGATAAGTGTGCAATGATGTAAGACAAGTCTCGAATACTGACCCCTCCCTGCACAACATACCCATTCTGTTGCCCTTGGCCTCATCTCTGCTGGATGTGCAGGTCTTTGGGGACCGGGTTATCAGAACTTCTGTTACTGGGATGTAAACAATTACAAAGAAAGCTCTTCCTGAATCTGGAGGAGCTGGCACTCTGTTTTCTTCCTGGTGTTATTTCTCTGTGCAAACAGGAAGGCTTTCACTTTAAACAAACAAACAAACAAACAAACCAAAAAACATTACCCATGCATGAGAGACAAATCATTAATTCAAGGGAATGAGAAGAATGCAGACCAGATCTGGAATGAACACCAAAGGACTGTGTTCATGAGAAAAACAAAATAAGCTCCCACATTTTTCTTGTGCTGGGTAGTTTTCAAAGCCCTTTCAGACATACCGTCACAACCATCCTCTGAGGGGCCCAAGGTGAGTAGTAGAGTCTAGGTTTATAATTCAGGGGGGTTTCTGCTTCTGAAAATAGGGAGTTTGGGAGAAATGGCTATTGTGGTAGCACCTCCAAGATGGCCCCCCAATGGTCATGCCCTTGCAGTATTCATCCTCTCCTCCTTGATGGTATGCTAGTGAGAGATATTCTGGTGTGCTAGAGAGATCTAGTGACTCCTAATAATTGGAATATGGCAGAAATGATGGGACATCACTTCTGAAATTAGGTTATAAAAAGGCTTTGGCTTCTAAAAAGGCTTTGGCTTCTGTCTTAAGGACTCTCCCTTGTTTTCTCTCCTTCTTGGGATATTCTCACTCTAAAGAAAGAAAGTTGCGCTTTTGTTGAAGAACTGATGTCTCCAGTCATCAAGCTGGTAAGGATCTGAGGCTGGCCAACAGCCATTCGACGGAGTCTGGAAGCAGATCTTCTGGTCAAGCCAGAGACTGACTGCGGCACTACAGTCACATTGACCCCATCTTTTGGGAGACTCCTAGCCAGAGGCACTCAACTAAGCTGCCCCATGACTCCTAACCCACAGAAACTGTGAGACAATAAACATTTGTGGTTTTCAGCTGCTAAATGTTACGGTAATTTTTCATGCAGCAATAAATAACTAATACAAATGTCTTTTTATGCCTTGTTTTTGCTTGTAAAACTGAAATATGCTTATTATTAAAACAGAAACACAAAGAAAACAAAAAACACTCCAAAAGTTGTAACCAAGAGGTTACCAATATTCTCCAGATGCACAGAATGAACCATTCAAAATGTGAATCATATCAAACAATCCCTTCTTCAAAACCATTCAGTGGCATCCCCTTATGTTTGGAATATAATCCAAAATTCCTATTGTGGCCTCCAATCCCTGCTGTCCCTCTGATTACACGTGTCTACACTTCCCCCTCACTCACTGAGCTCCAGCCATCATGGCCTCTTGCTAATCATCAAGTCTATCCCACATGCTCTCTCTTTGTTTTGACAAATAGAAATTGTATACATTTATAAACATTTAAGGTGTACCATGTGATATTTTGATTTATATATACACTTTGAAATGCATAATAAACACATTCATCACCTCCCATGGTTATCATTTTCTCATTTGGGTGTAGGGAGAACACCTGAACTCTACTCTTATATGTTACAGTATTGTTAACTTTAGTTATGATATTGTGGGTTAGGTCTCCAAAACTTATCTTTCAAGGAAAGTCTGTGCCCTTTGATCAGTATCTCCCCTTTTTCCTTATGTCTAGCTGCCAGTAACCACAATTCTATTCTCTGTTACTAGGAGTTTGATTTTTTCAAAGAGTTTGTTGTTTTAAGATTCCACACTTCAGTGAGATCATCGATATTTGTCTTTCTGTGTCTGGCCCATTTCACTTAGCACCATGTCCTTCAAGTCCATCCAGGTTGTCTCAAATATCTGATAAGGGGTTTGATATCCCAGATATATAAGGAATTTGTGCAACTCACTTGCAAAAACATGAATAACCAGATTTTAAAAATGGGCAAAAGACTTGAACAGATATTTTTCCAAAGAAGATCAATAAGTGACCAACAGATATATGAAAAGATGCTCAACATCATTCATTGTCAGGGAAGTAGAAATCGAAACCACAGTGAGATATCACTTCATACCTGTTAGAATTAATATTATCAAAAAGTCAAGAGATACTATGTGTGGCAAGGATGGGAGATAAAAGGGAACCCTTGTGCCCTACTGGTGGGGAATGTAAATTGGCATAGCCATCATGGGAAGCAGTATGCAGACCCCTCAAAAAATGAAAAATAGAAATCCCATATGATCCAGCAGGCTAACTTCTGAGTATTTACTCAAAGGAAATAAAATCGCTATCTTGAAGATATATTTGCACTCCACATTCACTGCAGCATTATTCACAGTAGCCAAGATATGGAAACAATCTATGTGTCCATCAACCAATGTATATATGTGTGTGTATATATATATATATATATATATATATCTATATATATATATATATTTGCATATGTATGTGTGTCCATCAACTGATGAATGATTATATATGTGTATATATATATAAAAATATATGTTTGTGGGGTGCCTGGGTGGCTCAGTGGTTGAGTGTCTGCCTTCGGCTCAGGTTATGATCCTGGGGTCCTGGGATCTAGTCCTGTATCAGGCACCCTACAGGGAGCCTGCTTTTTCTTCTGCCTATGTCTCTGCCTCTCTCTGTGTGTCTCTCACGAATAAATAAATAAAATCTAAATATATATATGTAAATATACATGCATATATATATTTGTATATGTGTGTTCAACAGATAAACAAATATATATGTTCTATATATTTGTATATATACAGTAGAACATTATTTAGCCTTCAGAAAAGAAGGAAATGCTGTCATTTGTGACAAAGTGACCTGCACGCTCACCTCACTGTCATGCCCTTGCTCTTTCATAGTCCACTCCTTCTCAACATTCATCTCTCAAATGTGACCTCTTCTGGTCTCTGTCCAAATGTTACTCTACAGAGGCACCTTCAATGAATAACCTCATGTAAAATAGCCCCTTTCTTATATATCCTTGGGGTAAATACCCAGTAGTGCAATTGCTGGCTCATAGGATAGCTCTATTTTCAACTTTTTGAGGAATCTCCAAACTCTTTTCCAGAGGTACACACACACACACACACACACACACACACACACAAACACACTGGAATACTACTCACACATGAAAAAAAGAGACATCTTGGGGGAGCCTGGGTGGCTCAGGGGTTGAGCATCTGCCTTTGGCTCAGGGCATAATCCTGGAGTCCTGGGATTGAGTTCTGCATCAGGTTCCTTGCATGAAGCCTGCTTTTCCTCCCTCTGCCTATGTCTCTGCCTTTCTCTGTGTCTCTCACGAATAAATAAATAAAATCTTTTAAAAAAATGAAATCTTGGGATCCCTGGGTGGCGCAGCAGTTTGGCGCCTGCCTTTGGCCCAGGGTGCGATCCTGGAGACCCAGGATCGAATCCCACATCGGGCTCCCGGTGCATGGAGCCTGCTTCTCCCTCTGCCTGTGTCTCTGCCTCTCTCTCTCTCTCTCTCTCTCTCTCTCTGTAACTATCATAAATAAATAAAAATTTAAAAAAATGAAATCTTGCCATATGGAATGATGTGGATGGAACTAGAGGATATTGTGCTAAGTGAAATAAGTCAATCAGAGAAATACAATAATCATATGATCTCACTCATATGTGGAATTTAAGAAACAAAACAGAAGATCATAGGGGAAGAGAGGAAAAAATAAAATAAGACAAAATTGGAGAGGGAGACAAACCATATGAGACTTTTAATCACAGGAAACAAACTTAGGGTCACTGGAGGGGTGGGGGTTTTGGGAATGAGGTAACTGGGTGATGGGCATTAAGGAGGGCACATGATGTCATGAACACTGGGTGTTATATAAGACGATGATTCACTGAACTCTACTTCTAGAACCAATAATACATTATATGTTAATTAACTTAATTAAAATAAAAATTTAAAAAATAATTTAAATTATTCTGCATTCCAGAGCTGAGCCCACATCAGAGGCCTCACACTTCACTCCAGAGCTGAGCCCACAGCAGAGAACACATTTTATATGATGTTCTCCTTCTTCCCTCCCTTATTCTGCTTATACCTCCATTCTTGCCTCCTGTGATGACTTTGCATGTGAACCCCCATCCTGCAGGTCCTTGATGGCTTCTGCTTTTGGGGAAACACAAACTTTAGATAGCCATTGATATTCAGGATTTATCAATTACAACTACCAGAGTTCCTTAAATAAAATACATAATACTGTTTAGTGGGATGCTGAGTTATAAATAACAGTGACACATGGGGCACTGATGTAGAGGTCAGAACAGGTTGGTGAAGAAACATATTGGAGGCTGAAGAAAAGATATTTTATAGAGTGACAAAACACTGGGTAAAACTGTTTTCTATGGTGGCCTAGAAGACAGACTAGGAGTTACTGAGACTGACTTGAGGGGAAGTGGTTGCCCAAACCAGAGTGATGGAATTTGTTGGCTTTTATTTTCTACTTTTAGCAAATTATTGCAAAAAAAGAAAATCTTGGATGAATGGATAAGCAAAGGATGGTCTATGCATATAATGGAACACCAGTCATCCTCAAAAAGGAAAGGACTTTTGACACATGACATAACATGAAGCTTGAAGACATTATGCTATATGACAAGAGCCAGACATAAAAGGACAAATACTATACGATTCTGCATGTATGAGGGACCTGGAGCCATCAGACTGATTTACAGAAAGTAAATGGTCGTTGCCAAGAGCTGGGAGGAAAGTGGAGAGTGAGTGTTGAATGGGATGGAGTTTTAGCTGGGGAAGATGACAAGGATCATGTGGGTGGTGGTGGTGGTTGCCCAAGAACCAAAGAATGGTCCATTGACAAATAAGATGGTAAACTTTATGCTACGGATATTTGGCTATTACAAAAAAAAAAGAGATAACCTCAGGATAGAATTGACAAGTTTGCTAGTGGGATGAAATGGATTACAGAGCCCAGAAATTTAGAGCACCAAAGATTGGAAAAACTGTTTGCTCTTAAGCCCCACATAGTAAGAGACAAGCATGGAACAGGATTTGTGCACAAAGGCCCAGTCATGCTCAGCTCTGTGGTGCACGCCAGCAGAGGGCATGGCCTTACCAGATGCATCAGAATTCTAGAAAGCTTCAAGAAAGTCATCCCTGAGGTGAGAGAGGCATGGCGGGGGGTGTTGGGGTGTGGTGGAGTAGGGGTGGAAACAATGCAAAGCAATAAGTTAGGCCTGACAGTAATGCTTAGGAAAGAACTTTGGGTATAGCTAGTGATACATGGAACTAAATGAAGGCAAATATGCCAGAAGCGACTATGTCTTTTAGGGCATTGGGATTGCCAACCAAACCACAAGCCTGGAATGAAAATCCCTCAAACTATTTGAGGCTTAAAACAACTTTCAGGCCCCCAAATTTATAATGGCTTGAAGTGTGCTGTGAAAACTGTACAGCTCCCAGGGAGGCTTTCTTTTTTCTTCACTTAGTAACTTTGAAAATGGACAATAAGGAATTTCTCAAGAGGCAGAACCAGAGGCCAGGAACCATGAGCGAGAGCTGCTCCCCGAGAGGAAAAACAGGGTTTAAACAAAGCCAGCTCTCTTGGCTAGGGCAGACAACCTCAGAATGCCAGCCTGGCAGGATCACGGTGTTGCCAGATACCAGAGTCTGTGGCGCGTGGCCCTATCTCTCCACTGCCTGCTTGGGAATTCATATTGCTTTTATCCTCTCCCTCTCCCAGAACTGAGTGGATGGGTATATTGGGATAAGATGCATGGAAAGTTACTTGCTTTTTAATTTAAAGTCTGTTGGACCACAAGGAGCCACATCTGGACAGATGGTATGGACTGTGCTTCCTCTGGAAATGCAGGGCTTTGAGACGGGTGCTGGGCGAGTTGGAACTTCTGAATTGTCTTCCAAGTTGTCTCTGGGGAAAGGCAAATGTTTTCTGTGTGTGAGAATCAGAGTAAATGGCTATTTAGTAACCAGAGGAGCAGATTGTGACCAAGACTTTGATGTGTTAGCCAGCACTCATTTTTCTACATGATGGGAGCACAACTAGACTGCATGTTCCAGCTTCTCTTGCAACTAAGTGTGTCCAAATGACTGAGATTTGGCCTATAGGGATGTGGGGAAAAGTGATGTAGGTGACTCCCAGGCACCACCCATACAATCCTCCCAGCGGGACATCTTTTCTCTTTCTGGAATGCAGGAATGGGCACAACTCCCAGAAAGACCTTAGGGGTCACCTGTTGAAATGGAAGAACCACAAATTAAAGAGGGTCTGGGTCCCCAGAGATGAATATGGATAATAAAAATATTTCATCTTCCTGGGAAAAGAGCAGAAACAGAAATAAAGAACAATTGAACACAAGGCCACACCCTTGCTGCAGGCTGCAGGCTCCACCTCACAACACATGAATACAATCCAAATGGATTCTTGAGTTTATAGGCTAAATGGGAAGGGATGACCTTCAAGCCTTTTTATAACCTGAATTCTCCATTCTAGAATTCCTAATATGACTTCATTTCTCCATTAAGTGAAGTGCATACCCAAGCAATTTTTTTTAAAGGAAAGTCCTTGTAAATCTGAGGACTTTTCTTCTTTAAAGACAGAAATCATTTGGGAAAAAATGTGTAGGTCACAACCTTTTCATGCTCCCATGAATTCCTACATATGTTTCAGAAAAATGTGAGGTCAACGTGGTATCTTTCCCCTTTGATGATTCCTATATTTTATTTCCCTTATAGTTAAAGAATTTTTTTCTTTATATTTGAGATTCAGATATTTTGCCAGGGTTTGTATAAATTTGGTTTGTCAGTTCTTAGAAAATGTGACACCGTAGGCTCTCTCAATTGGCACATTTGTCTTGTTCTCTTTAGGTAGGTTCCTTCAATTATCTTAATCTTAATTAATTTTGTGTGGCTGCCTCACTCCAGTGGCCTCTTGAAAATAGAGACTATGTCTTTGGGACGTTTGTATCTTTAGCCCTTGGTACATAGTAGACACACAGTGACTGATTATTCAAGTGAAGTTTAGACTTTTCTGGAAAGATCTCTACTAAAGAACCCATCTGTTGATAGATGATGCTTTATGCATTGGATTTCATGTGATCTCTTAGATCTATATGGACAAAAATTACTGTGTTTTTCTTTAACCTATTAGTCTTTGGCTAGGTGATCTGCTTTAGGTAGAAGACCTTAGTAAATATGATGCCAGCAGAAACTGAAAGAGTACTTGCACACTGGGTCATGTTGTCTTTCAATGCTGAGGGAGCCCTGAGACTGCCATGTGAAGAAGGGAAGCTAGTGTATTAGAGGATGCGATGCCATGCAGATAAATGATAAGCTGCTCAACTTAGGTGCCACCCCTGCAACCTTGAGACCAATTAGTCTACCAACTGCCAGACATCTGAGCGAGACTATCTTTGTATATTCAGCTTTACATAAACTCAGCCAGGCCAGAAGTACTTCCCATTGACTCACAAAAGTGCAAGGGAAATCCAGATATTTGTTTTTTGGGTTGACTTGTTATGAAGAAGTTAACAGGAAGATAAAAGAAGCTGCTGAATTATTCTAATTAGAAGGATAACATTAGCTGACTTACATTTTAAAAAGATAACTCTGGCTTTCTGTGGGTAATAGTTTGGGGAGGTGGAGCCAAGACTGGAAACAGAGCAGTTGGGGAGGCCATATTGCAATAACCCAGTTGAAAGTCTTAGTAGGTCTATTCTAAGGTGAGGGCAGAACTATCTAGGGTGGGAGAAGGGAATATACTTAGGATAGAGTTTGAGGAAGAATTGATTTCAAGGCTAGGTTTTTTTTTTTTTTTGTTTTGTTTTGTTTTGTTTTCCAGAGAGAAGAGCAGTTAAAAACTCTGGAATAAAAACCAGCCTTGTAATGGACCTCTCAAGAGGTATAAAGAATTCTAGAAGACAACAGAGCCAGGCCTTCCAATTTTAAGTGAAAACGATTTCAAACCAAGAATTCTGTACTTAACCAAACTATCAATCAAATGTGAAGACAAAATCCAGATACTTCCAATATGCAAAGATTCAGAAATGTTTACCATGTGGTCATCATATCTTCTGAAGAATTAGTTGAGGGATTAGAGGTTTTATTTTTTTAAAAAAATAAATAAGAATGTGGAAAATATAAGCCATAAAAATGATAGAACTAATCCAAAAGTCTGTTTCAGATACTGTCTGTTGGCACTCAGCTCCACAATAGTCTTCTGTACTCTCCTCTCTACTTCTAGCTCTGACAGTCTGAAACTATCTTTTTGAAACTCCATTGCCAGCTGGTTCTGTTTTACTTTTTTTTTTTTGGCCAATGGTCAAATTTCGAATGAAATTAGAAGTAGGAGGGAGGTAGAAGTACTTTTGACTATGTTTCAGTATCTGCAACACAATAGCACCAGTCCATTGGTAGAACTTCCAACAACACTCATGGAGTATGTGTTCCTGGAGCACCAAGGGACTGGAAGCTTGTAAGCTTCTCCTTGGTGGCAGAAAAGACTATGGTCTCAGGAGTTCCAGCAAGGGTGGTCGTTAGAGGCTTACTGGAGTCACTGTTCCCGTGTAACAGCATCTTTTCTCTTTTGCTTTTCCAGTCTTTACAACACTTTAGTAATGAACTATCTCAAGGTCTAATTCATCTCTCCCTGTGTTAATTATCTAGAGTAGTTTCTGTTTTTTTGCCCTGGGCATTGAATGATACAGAGTCCAATGAAATGAAATCATAGGCTGAGACATTTCGATAGGATTTGAAAGCAACTGATTTATTTTATATTAGGAAGTCAACAAACTCTAAGAATATCTCCAAGAAGAAGAATGGAATGATTTCAAGGCATTAGAAAGGAAAGTCTGGGGCTCCTGGGTGGCTCAGTCCATTGAGAGTCAGTCTCTTGGTTTTGACTCAGGTCATGGTCCCTTGGGTCACAGGGTAAAAACCTCACGTCAGGTTTCTGCTCATGCAGAGCTGGCTTGGGATTCCCTCCCTGTCCCTCTGCCTCTGTTCCTCCCTGGCTCACGTATATGCACATACACATTCTCTCTCTCTCAAATAAAATCTTGAAAAAAAAAAAAAAAGGAAAGTCTGAGAAACATGATAAAGAAATCATGCACCACTTCTCTGAAGAAGAAAATATGATAACTAACACCAGGAGAAATAAAATCCTAATAGGAAAGTCATGGTCAAAATATGAAGCAAACTAAAAGGTAGCATGATTTTGAGACTCTGATGAAGTAGACAAGTTTACTTCTTCCATTTGACCTAGATTCTAGGATCATCCTTCTTGGTGGGTACAGTGGTCATCTCAGCCTCACAGACAAAGGCATTGTAACCTTAGAGCATACTTGGCTTTATGTGGGCAAGTAATAATCAACACTGTTTGTTCATTTCAGCTCTAAAAATCAATCTATCAAAAAAAATAAAGACTTATTATAATTATGGCTATAGACCGTAATGCAAATTTAAGGATCTGAGGACAGGAATTGGGCTTTGGAAGGGCAGAGTTTCGGGCAGAGATATCCTTATCTTATGCATAGAGAATCAAGAAACGCTGGATAAAATTAATGAAATATGACCTACAATGTCCTAGCACATCATTTAATGCTACAAAGTACTACTGGAAGCAGTAGTAACAATATTATAAAATTTATCTGTGCAAAAAGGGTATTTGAAGTGAGCTAAATCCTTATCTTTCTTAATGAAGAAGTCAATGAAAAATCGCTAAAATCAATAAATCAAGGAATCCAGTTACTTACTACTATTTAGAATTACGCATTTAGAGGAATGGTCTTCTCAGTAACAGAACCGGGGCCAGGCAAGGATGGAATGGGTATTCTATTATATTTTGTTAATACTTATTAATTTTTATTCTATACTATTTTTAATGTTACAAGTATTATTTTGAAAAAAGACTGTTTTTTTTTTGTTTTGTTTTTTAAAGAACACTGCATTATGGAAGGAGGGTATTCTGATGAAACATCCCTAGTTACATATCGTATAACTGAGCTTGTCTTCATCTATAGGATGAAGGAGTCTGGTTAGATAATTTGCAATGCCTCCATCTATAAAATACTGAGTATTTCTGGAGAATGGAATGCACTTTTCCTCCTGGAATGAGATTGGAAGCCTCCTTTACATTCCTACATCTTTTATCCTATCTGAGGACCACACTTGAGACAGTGATTCAAAATACTGAGTTTTAATATGGGCGGGCAAAAAGAGTATAGTTAATGCAACAGATATTTATGATAGGCTTCTGAGAGTACTGGGCTCTGGAACTGTCATTTGCTAGATTAGAAAATATCCAAATAAGCATCATAATGATTCATAACATATGATTAGAGATAGGCGAAGCCCAAGTATGCACTTTAAAAAGAGCAAGTCTATACTGACATGGCCATATTAAAACAAAACAAAGTATTGTGAGTGGAGTTGTGCTTCCTGAAGTTTGGAGTGACAGAAGGAAACATTTTTTTCCTCCTCAAATGCCTTTGTAGGAAACACTGATAAGGTTTGTATATTTTGTCAAAAAATGATGCATGTATAAAATACTAAAAAGGGCTGATGTCCATTACTCAATCACTTTTTTCAAGTTCATTAGACATAAAATTATCCCCCAAATTAAAATTTGCACTCTATTATTTTTTCCATGCCCTCTTAGAGATTACTCTGGTAGAGGCCTGCCAAGTTATCTGAAGCCATTCGGCTCATTGGCAAGGCAGCTTTGTCCATTCATTGAACCCTGCAGGCCAAGAACCTATTCCCGTTCCTTCCATCTGCCGCATCCACTTTGAATCCGGTGGGCAGTAACCATCCCTTCCAGAATGAAAGCCACCCCCCTTCAATCTGTAAGTCATCATTATATCCTTTTCCATAATATTATGTTCTCACCAACACGGGTGCTTAACTGATACAACATAGAACAGCAGCAAAATCTATAAAAGGATTTCCTATCAACTTAGGTGCAGTCAGCTTGGGCCAGAAGGCATCCACTGACCAGATGGCCCACTGAATGCTTGCTTGCAGTATCCCGGAGAACTCCAAACTCCAATCATCTTAATCATTTTTGACTTAAAATATGGTGGGTGGTTGTACTTACTATCTGATCCTTATAAGAATCTATGTTTCTGCAAGGGACTCTTACCCTAGTGTTGTATACTCTCCATGCTGAGAAATTATTTCTTTCCATGCTGGGAAGATTGCTTTTTCTTAAAGTATGTGTTATCCTTCTTATATATATGCACATATGTTGGTGCATCTATACATGTGATGTTCTGCAAATTCAGGGCAGCATTTGTCTGGGTCAAGTGCATTGTACCTCAGGGTGGTGTGTGTCTCATGCAAGGCCTCCTTTTCAATGCCTTCTTTTAGTTTCTAAGTGCTGAGAAGAAAATGAATTTCTAATGTATGGCTCTGCTGGAAGATGAGCTGATCCCTGGACTTGGCTTAATTTTTCATTTGCCCACATAGAGCAAGATAAGTTAGTAAATGGTTGGTAATTCTCTGTCTACAAAGCTTCTTAGATGTCACATTTCCTGTTTGGGGTTGGTGTGTTTCTTATAACAAGATTGCTACAGAAAATGTTGCTATTAACTTTGCAGGTGAACCCTGCAGGAGCGACTGAGGGAGTAGGCACTTAACTCCATAGGTTCTGTCAATGAGGCATCTCTGCTCGAGATCCCTGTTGAGGCTTCACAGTCCATCCTAACCTCCCACATTCAACATATGTCTCAATTTTCTTACCCTTTCCCAGCACCTCTGCTGCCACTTCAGGTCCTCACCCAGCAGCCATCAGCATCACCAGATCCACGCTGTTCAGTGATCATGCAGGCACCTGAAGTTTCCACATCCTCAGTGGGTGACCAGCATAAATAGCAACATCCAGGAATGACAAGCCTGCAGACACCTTCAGCTGGAAGTGAGAATCCTGCAGCTTCAGGGAAGCATCAAGGTGACATGATCTGCAGTTCCCAAATAATACAAATTGGTCATTACTTCCCTTACCAGCAGATCTCATAATAACACGAATGCAAACCCAACTCTGGCATGGAGGGACAGCTGGGGTATGAATTAGGGAGGCTTGGTCCAATGAGATGCTCAGCCACCTAAGGACTCACATGCAAACTTTCCGGGGGGCTTTGAGGAATTATGTAGCAGAAAAGACAAAAGCCGAGTGCCCTTTCTAGGCAGAAGTTTCATCCCTTTCCCTGGCCTCACAGAATGTTAGCCCTGGAAGGGATTTTAGATCTCACATAAGTCAGGGCTATGCTTTGACAGAGGGGAGTAAAGTGAAGAGAGGAGACAGAAGTCATGCCTTTCTGAAGGCACTGAACCAAAACTCAAACTCGGGCATCGGGGCTCCTATGCTTCAGCTGTCTCTACACCACTTTGCCTCCCTCACCGTTCTTTCCTATCCCTCAGTATGTGGGGCAATAAGTGACCCATTTTCAAAAGCTGACAAGTCCTTTTTTTTTTTTTTTCTCACAATTAACAGTAGAATAGAGGCTTCCATAAAAGAATCTCTATTTTTAAAATTGGCTAGTTTTTGTACTTTCACCGAAAGCTTCTCATTTGGCCACTTTAAATTGAAATGCAAAAATGGCATCTGTCTTCATGGGGTTCTTGATAGATATCCTTCTTCTCTGCGGGTATTTGACAAAAGCAAGTTGATGGTTTAACCGAGTGCAAGAAGATGAGCTAGATGTTCATGTAAGCTCTAGCCAAATTGTAGTGTTTGCCAATGGGTCATTCTGACTTGAGAGTAAGGCTTTGATGAAGACAGGAATGTTAGCCTTCTGAAGACTTGAGTAGGAAATATAAGAGCTCCAGGATCCAGCTCTATCACCTTGGTTCCCCCTGGACCCCATCTATTGAATTTAAACTGAAGACATCTGGCAAGGTCCTAGCCACATGAGGACATGTGACATGGAGATGCCACTATATTGTGTTTGTCACAGTCTTCAGTCTCGTCATAGGGCTACAAAACTGGGTTTTCATCCACTGAAAGTGGGTATATTGTTCAGGGGCAGACTTACCCTAGCCAACTAGCAGATATTGATATTTAAAACCAGAAAATTACAATCTTTATTTATTAACTTATATTTGGAAGTCTTTTTGTGCTGTGAACTCTAATATTTATATTAGCACATCTTTCCCTTGTATGAAGATACCCATGGGCAGCCAGATAATCAAGAAATTAGCTGTTGGGGATTTTTTAAAAATAATTTATTTATTTATTTATTCATGAGTGACACACAGAGAGAGGCAGAGGCATAGGTAGAAGGAGAAGCAGGCTACCCTGTGGGGAGCCCATTGGGACTCAGTACCAGGATGCCAGGATCATGACTTGAGCTAAAGGCAGATACTCAACCACTGAACCACCCAGGCATCCTGGCTGTTGGGGACCTTATCAGGATAATGGGGGATAGGTGATTTTTAACATAAATGGCATAGGGTAAATTAGCTTGATGTCTTTATCTCTATACAGAAATATACCAGCAAAATCCTGATATTGAAGCTCCACTGGACAAGACTCCTCCCCGGGTCACGTTTGGTTTGGCAACTTAACAGTTGATACTGTAACTCTTTTGGTCTATGCTTTCATTTCAGACCATTTCTTCTCTTGATTGACAGCATTTCTCAGGATCTGTTAGTATCTTTATTCTCCTACTAGCTTAGTTTTATTGGCATGGAACCATTCCCTTATTAACGTGCCTTTGCCTATATTGGCTCTAATCCACCGTGTAGACATTGTACTCTGTCTGTAATACAATGCCATTACTTTCAAATTCTTGAGGTATAACACTGCCAACTCCACTCCCAAAGTAGGTACCAACAATAGTGTCCACATGTAGAAATTTGTTCTTTGTGATATGGTGAATGGTTGCAGTATAGCAAACCATTGTTTCATTAGAAACAATATCCCAGAGCAGTAATCCAAACCTTAATGTCTGCATTATCAGAGCTATTAATGATTTCCATCACTTTTGTTGTGGCAATTTAGTAGCATAAAGTTTTCTCCAGCACTTTGGGGACCAAGTTAAGAGACAACAGAATGCAGCTTTGTTGAGGCCACTCAATGGGAACTTAATTAGAAAAACATACAGCTACGCTCTATACCAAGAGAGAGGAATAATGCTATCTTCCCCCTCCTACTAACAAAGCCAAGGACTCCAGATGTATCCTTTTAGTGATTAGATCATTTTTTTTCAACCAAGTGCCATTTCTTGGTAATCTTTTTCAGCAGATTATTTTCCAAGAATACACTCCAGAATAGTGTGAGTTTACTCATGGGGTGAAGAGTATTTGTAATAGAAAAGAGAAAGAAAAGCACAGGACAGGGAGTCAGAGCACAGACACAGCATCTAACAATGACCAAAAGTTAGAATTTTCTCCAAACACCCTAGAAGCACTTAATTGAAACAGCTGTTTCACAGGGTTCTCGTCCAGGAATGTCAGTGTTGCTTCATGACTGGAGAGAGTAATGAAAGTGATATACAGCTTAGGTTGTGTGAGATCCTTTTGGCTAAGTGGGAGACAAATTGAGATAAAACTAAGTCCAGTGACTAGAAAGCTAAGCTGGGAATAAGACAATCAAAGTTATAGAGCTGGGAATTGGGAGAAGTCTATATTTACCACTCTCAGCCTCAGTTTCAATCTTAAAAATGTGGGCACATATTAGTACTTTATCCAAAGCTAGTTCCTGCCAGATATTTCTCCATGAGCAAATCATTTTCCTTCCATGAGCCTCTGTTTACCCATTTTTAAGCAGCTGAGATGTCTGACTTTATATTTAATGATCTGAATGTTCAGAACTCTTCTCTACGAGCTGAGTTCCAAAATGTAATTCTCAGACTCTTTAATGTCCACCTGCCTCAGCAGGAAATCCAGTCCACCTCTATACTCATCAGTAATGACTTTGGCTGCAAGTAACAGAAGCTCTAAGAGTGACTTGAAGACTTAAGTGTTTATTTTCTTGCATAATTTGAATTCTAGGGATAGGCAGCTGCTGGCTTTTGTTCAGCAGCTCAGTTATATCAGGACTGCTGCGTTGGCAGCTTTCCTATCTTTTTGCCTTTGGTGGTGAGTTGACCACCACGGCTATGGCAGCAAATCCTCTTTCAAGGCTGCATTAAAAGCAGGGGATGAGGAGAGAAAGGGAGAGGGCGTAGGTGGCAGCAGCCACATCTGACCCTTTTTTAGAAGAACAAAAGCTTTCTCTCAACCTCCCTGGCAGATTCATGCTTAGGTCTGATTGGTCAGAACTGTGTCACATACCAATCCCAGGCTCAAGAGATGCTGGGGAAGTGAATGCAGTAGAACTCAGCCATCATATGGATTAGTGGGGTCCAAAATATAACTGCATAAAATTCAGGACTGCATTGCTTTGAGGTTAACAAAATTATAATTTTTTGGTCTAGTTGTACTGTTTTACAGCAACATTGAAACATTCCCGTACTTAGCTCACCATCCACTGACCTGAGAAAATCCTGGTCACTTCCTAGCCCCATTCCTTCTCCTGAAGAAGAAAGGAACTTTGATCCACAGACAGAAGCTGGGCAGAACATGGGAGCCAGTACCCAGCTGTGATTGTGTTACTGTGGCTGCGTCTTGGTACCACAGGATTTTACTCTACAGAGTTTAGCTTCACTGTGGAGGCAAGCACAGGTAGAATGGAAGGGATATCGAGATTATTATTCAGATAGTAAGATTAAGGTTACCTTATTCACAGTATCTGTCATAATGTCCCATTAAATTTCCCTATGTGTGTGTGCAGATATTAATTTATGGATATGTATACATTACATACATTATGTATGCTTTACATGTAAAGTATATATGCTATATATATTCTTTATATAATATACCTGTACATACATAAAGTATATATAAAGCATAAATTATAAAGTATATATAATAAAAATAAAAATAATAAAAAAGAAAGCTGCCGCTAATACTCATAAAGAAAGACAGTGGTAGGTTAGGATAAATACAAAGTTTAGGTCATGTTAATTCAAAGGGAAGGCAGGAGGGTGGAATGGGGAACAGCATGTTGGTAAAAACAAGTTACTGATTGTGTTAGCTTGCCAGGGCTATTGTAACATAGGACCACAAACCAGGAGCCTTAGACAGTAGCCTCACAGATCTGGAGGCTAGAAGTCCAAGATGAAGGCTGGTTCCTGTGCAGGCTGTGAGGGAAGCTCTGTCCCTGGCTTGCAGATGGCCATTTTCTCCCTGTCCCTTCACCATCCTCTTGCCACTATGTGTGTCTGCCTCTGGGTGAACGTCTCCCCTTTTTTATAAGGACACCATACAGGATTAGAGCCCACCCGAATAACCTCATCTTCACTTACGAATTATATCTGGAATGGTCCTATTTCCAAATAAGGTCATGTTCTGAGGTAGTGGTGGTAAGGACTTCAAGATGTGAAGGTAGGAGGATGCAATTCAATCTGTGATACTCATATTAGGTTATAGTTCCTGTTGGAGGTGAAAGATGATGAGTAGTCATTATATTTTAAAAATAATTAGAAGAGAATGCAGTTGTCATGAACCAAGGATCACAATTCATCCAAATCTGTGGACCTGAGTTCCATAAGAAAAAACAAGAAAGAAAACCAGCTCAAACAGATCAGAGAGTCATTCTTAATGACACGTCCTGGGCCCACGATATGACTAGATCTGGAGCTTCAAACTCTGTTAGCAAAGTTAGCTTCCTGCCATCTCTGATCTGTGCTCTGAATTCTCAGGCACCATGTGGTAGGACCCCATCAGGGTTCTCCGCAGGAGGCAATCTTCCTCCCCAGGGTTACATTCACTCAGAGGACTGGTCAGGGTTCTCGACACTCTGCTGATTGATTCTAATTCATTTTCCCAACGTAAAAGCTTGTCGCCTGGAGGGCAGAGAACAGGTAACATGCAGTACTGCCACCAGCTCACAGGCACAGAGACTCAGTCCCCACACTGCTTCACACCAACCTTATAGAAAAGCCCACCCTCAGAGGCACTGCAACTCTATAGCATCGTTGCCCTTCCTACTTTGGGGGCTTTGTCAGAATTACTTGGTCTATCTGGACAGGTTTCCTTCACTTTTGGAGATAAGGGTTTTGGTTTTGATGTCTCTTCTCCAGATTTCTTTTGGGATCTCTAGGAAATATGGGTACCACCCTCCCCGAGCTCTACACAGCAAGAGATACTGGGACAGGAGGTCTTCGAGGAAACACACACACAAAATACACATTTTTTTTTTCTGGGGCTGTGGTTACCTACCTGCCTTACATTTATGAATCAAGGTGGGCCTCTCAGCAACCTTTTTCTGTAATCAAGTAAATCTTTCTTAAAGTGGTAATCTGTCTAGTGGATGGTATAATTTCTTTTTTGTAAAGTTTGCTTCATCAGGTACACTGAAATACAGGTCAAATGATAAGACTAGGAAAATAATCTCAAAGTTCTCTACTTTATAGGTTATTCTATTTTCTCTCATGAAACAATAGGTAATTTGTACCTATTGTGCAACCTTCATATTTGCTACCAAAATAAACTATTCTTATCATTTTTCTGAGTTTTTAGGCCGCCTGGAATTTTTAAATTGCTAAAGCCTCAACTGATGAGTTCCTATGATTCTTGCCTCCTTGTACTCACAACATTGTGTTGTACCCCTCCTATACTGTATTAGAGTTGGTGTGTGTGTGACCAATACCTAAAGCAGAAGTGATGTTAGTCCCAAGCCTAGACCGTGGAAGACCTCATGAATTTCACCTTGCTCTTTCTTGATAACTCACTCTGGGGGAAGCCAGCTGCCATGATGCAGCTCTGTGGAAAATCCACATGGCAAGAAATGGAGATCTCCTGCCAAGAACCCCAAAGGAAATGAGATTTCCTGCCAGTGGCCATGTGAGAGAGCCCTCTTGGAAGTGGGTTTCCCAATCCCAGTCAATCCCTCAGATGATGCAGCCCCAGCTGCAGAGAGCCTTGAACTATCAGCTAAGCAGCTCCCACATACCTGACCCACAGAAACTGTGAGATAATAAATGTTCAGTGTTTTAAACTGTTAAGTTTTAGGGTAATTCATTATGCAGCAACGGATAACTAATACAAATCCTGACACTGAACAAAAGAACTCTGCAGAAGTGAGGTGCATACACTGGAATTATATTCTGGACCAGGAAGTGTTAAAGTCAGCTTAGTCTTTGCTCTGCTTCAGTGGGAGAATAACTGTCTAACTTCAGCAAATGGCTGTCCTCTGACTGTGATACTCCCTAGTAAAACAGCATGCCTTACTCATCCTTCCACTGCTAGCTCTATCACAGCACTTGACCTGAAAGAGGGATGTGACAAATTCTGGTTGAATGACTCACTAAAGAAAGAATGAATGCTTATGATTCTTCTCTCAGAAAAAGGTGAGGACTCACTGCTGTTCCATGTTCTTCTTCAAGATTTGGTCCAATTACATTAGAGGATACAAGATAGATGTTTTGATCTATTAGACAAGAATCTTCAGAGACACCATCACCTCCACAAAGACACCCAGTGGTAGACTATCAGGATTGCTACACTTTAATAATAGGGAACCTGTTAAATACACTTTGGTAAAATTACATAAGGGAAGATCATGCAGCCATTTGAAACAATGCTGTAGAACTTTATTCTGTAATTTGGAAAAGATGTTTTATGATATTTTGATTAGAATAGATCTTGACACACATTTGTTGAATAAATGGATGAATGATGATTCAGAAAAGTATATTATATTTTAAAAATAAAAATTTAATATATGCAGATATGTAGTGAGATGGAGAAAACCATATCTGAGATAATATTTCTCATAAATACTGTGTTTCAGGAATCTTTTAGGATGGCAATAGTATACAGATAGAAGGTGAGACCCCAAATGCTATGCTAGACAAAACATTTATGACTGGTAAATTATTGTCTAAGGAGCCTGGTTAATTGAATGCTTTTTTTGTTTGGCTGAGCAATAAAATAAAGAATATATGCAAAATCTGAGGCAGAGCTGAATTGCTCTATAAAACATACCTGGCCTTATACGACAAAGAAGGAAAGAGGTCATAAGATGTTTAAGTTATTTTTAATATCCCCTGCCATGAGGTATTTTATGTAAGAAAAATCTCTGATCCAGGAGTTGTACCCTCATCTTATGGACTATCCATGCTCATTAATTAATAGAGCTTTAGCTAAGATTCATCTCCTCTCTGGGCCTTAGTTACCTCATTTGTAGAATAGGGGCATGTAATTTTAAAGATCCTCAAGCACAGTTTGAAGTGCATACTAATTTTTGTGGAAAAGACCAAAGGAATGATTGATGAGCATAAAGTACACTGGGTATAATTTTGTAAAGTGCGTATTATACTCCATTTCACATTTTAGAGTGTTCTAGGTGAGGGGTCATAGTGATTATTTGTGTTAATTTCTTTTCCTTGCCAACATAATAAACTGTCATCTGGAGTCTCCAATTCAAGAGCTTCTCCATTTTAGAAGAAGACTATATAGTTGCTTGTATATTTTTTGAACAAGAAGGAGAAATGTCTTTTATTTCAATCCTCATTCTTAAGTGAGGAGGATGTCAGCCTTTTTAGGATTGTCATAGTTTCCTGATATGTCTTAGAGGAGGGAAGATTACAAAGAAAGCTACTTAGCACTTATCTTGCTGTCTCTTCCAAAGTAATGCTTCTCACATTAAAAGGAGGCGAGTCTCAGAAAATATAAGTACATTCTACTTTTTAAAATGCACATACTCCATTTTAAAATTTTGGCATTTTCTAGAAGAGCCTACTCCCAAATCCTACAAGGAACTTAGTCTCATGTTTTTATACTGACATCTCTGTTTTGACCAATAACTTTATTACTCAGGCTGACTTCCCAGTGTTTCTTGATCTGAATGTTTTCACTCCTGGTAATTCCAGAAAAGTCAACTGGATCCATAAAAGGAAAGATTAGGATGATTAGCTATTAAAAGAATTCAGTGTCAACCTTTAAGGCACTTTTAAAAGTCTGACAAACATTTCTTCAAATGTTATCATTCTTGAACAGGGAAGTCACCTACTCTGTTTGCTGCTAGACTGGGAACCCAACCAATGTCTGGGAATGAATGACTGGATGAAGGAAGGAATGGGAACTTTGATAGAGACAATGTTCATTTAGATTCAGTGTGTAATACATATACAATACATAACAAATGTACTGTTTATGTATTATATATTTGTTATATATTTACATCTGTTTTCAGATATTTATTTATATATTCTATTAATTATGTATTATTTATATATTTTATGTTGTGTATTTCATTTCTATAAAATATTTGTATGTATTTAAGGATGCTATCTTAGCATGTTTGTAAAGAATTCACTCATAATTCCTTTTAATGTACCCTTGCACATAACCATATACCTCACCTGGTCAATACCCCTTTAGATGCTCTTTCTTGACCTCATCTGTTAGAGGTTCAGATATCTGTGAGGTGACCAGCTCTGTATGCTCCAACCAGCTGCACACAGGTGCTGTCTGAGAGCCTCCTGGCTCCAGCAACAAGGCTTCCTGGTCGACGTCCAGATGTGGACCCCTGCAGTACTGTGCTTGGCACCCAGGCATCTATAGCTGGAATTATGGGGGAAGAGTTATGCCCCCACAGGGCCAGTTCTGATCTGAGAGAGATAGGAAGTGGTGAATACATTTATCTTGGTCCCCCCACAAGATGGAAGCTGCCGAGATGGACTGTATTCAGCTTCAGATGGGATGGTCCAGTGAAAGTGGGCAATTAGTCACATTTAGAGATGGTTGGTTCCATAGTGGCTTGTACTGGCCCTCTTGCTTCTCTATTCCACTCCCGTGCCCTTCACTCTAGCTTCCTGGGAGCACCCTTTTTCCTGTTAGCTGCACAAGCCTCTGCCTCAGGCTCTGCTTTCTGGAACACCCTGGCTAAGGTTAAATTCCTATGGTTTGATTCAAGAAGCAGATTCTGTATCCAGTTTTTCTTTTCTACTCCCATATGTCTGGAATTCAACCATCTACTCTATTCTTTTAAATACTTTTTTTATTATTATTTACACATGAGAGACAGAGAGAAAGGCAGAGACACAGGCAGAGGGAGAAGCAGGCTCCATGCAGGGAGCCCAATGTGGGATTGACCCTGGGACCCCGGGATTACACCCTGAGCCGAAGGCCAGTGCTAAACTGCTGAGTCACCAAGGGATCCCCACTTTATTCTTTCTTTAAAAGGATCAGGTGTTCTAGAAATAAATAAAATAATCAATCTGTAGCAGGGCACTATTCTGAGATGTTAACTTGTATTCTTCCTCCACTCTCAACCCAAACCTGCATAGAGAATTTTCTGACAAGAGAAGAAGATACTTGGAAGACTTTGCCTTTTCTATCATTTATTTTCAAAAGTCAAAATGTTTTGGAGAGGTGCTAAGTATTCTTAGGATAGCTGGAGGAGAGAGCCATTGTTTGAGGATAATTGGGAGAAGAGAGACCTCTAAAAAAAGATGTTAGAGGTCAGACTGAGTTAGAAGCACTAGCTGAAGTAATATGAGAGGAGCCCAGGACTCACATTCTTTGTTGCCAACCCCAGAGCAGGCTACAAGGCAGTGATGTGCATTGGGAGGCTGCTTCTCTGGGGTGCCAGCCGTTGGCAAAGACTCTGATACTTCATGTATGTATGGCTGCTGAGACCAAAGGCTTCAAGGGTATGAAACTGGGACAATGGGCATCCTGGTGGTATCCGGCATGGATCCATACCAGGAAGAACCTTCCTGATATCTTGGCCCTAAGTAAGACCTTAATACTCCAGGGCAATCTTCAGGTGCATTCCAATAATGAATGCACTAAATTTCTTGCCAGGCCATGGGGATTTAAGAAAGTAAGGAAATGGATGTTAATCACATGTCTTGTGATTATGGACTGGCATTCATACCTGCAACAACCTTTTTTTTTCCTCTATAGTTGGTTCATTTTTTTTTAACATGGACTAGCTGCCCTGGATCTGGATAAAGGCCTTGGTCAAACTTTCCTTCTAGCTTTATCTGAAAAGGTGGGGGGATTTCATGAAGTGTTACCCAGCTCATCACCACAGCCTCAGAAAAAGCTACTTGAGCTATTGAACTGTTTGCATTCTGATTGCAAGGATTAAAGGTCAGCTTCGGAAAGTAAAGGTAAAAAAGGATTAGCCAAAGCTAGTGACAGCCCAGCGAGGCAATGAACATGGCTGAGTTAATGTTGTGTTGCTGCCACTGGTGGCTGCAGGTGAGTTTTCAGAGGCTATCCCGTTGAAGGTCATTCTGGGCAGAAGAACTGGCATTTGGTTGATTTTGTTTGCAATGAATTATTTCTCAGAGAATGGCTTTATGCCACCACTTGCTATTATTTTGATGAACAAAAGCCTGGGCTGATGAAGGGCAGTGTGTATGGTGTAGTGTGTGCACGTGTGCATGCATTCTGGCTCGTTATAAACAAAAGCCAGTAATTTCTCAAGGGACATAGGGTATCCTAAGTGCACTGCTGAAATAGGCTTATATTTCTAAAGATAGTGGGTCCCATGAAGAAACAATGGAACTAGATTTGCCGGCTTTTCTGGCTCTAGTTGTTTATCAGCGAACCTAAGGCATTACATTGCTGTAGCATGTGTTAAAATTCTAAATGATGAAGCCAATTGCCAAATCAACTTGGATACCTGCCCCTTCTCTTTGGCAAGGGTGACCCTGTTTTTGACAAAAATCTTATGACTTTTGGAAACCATGCTAGTGCAGAAAGTCACTGTTGACCATCACTCTGAAGGGAAGAAATCCGAGGATACTAACTTTTCACATGCATTCCATATTGTGCCTGTAATGATGCCAGGATTTCTGCATATATTATTTTACCTAATCTTCATTAAAACTCAGAGAGAAGGAGCATATTCAATCCTCTTTGGGTAGATGAACAAACTACAGTTACAAAGCTGCACAGCGAATCAGTCAATATTGCATCAGTCAAGTACAAAAGCAAGTACAAACCCACAGTGGCATACAATAATAGGCGTCTCTCTTATTTGTCAGTGAGGAAGCTAGGGTGGCCTTGTTCCATGCATCTCATTCTGAATCTCAGACTGGAGGTGATGCTACCCGAAGCATTTCTTCTCTTGCTAATGACGTAAGTATAAGCGAGCAAACCCAGTCGTACGAGCATATTTCAGGTCTCTGCTTATATCACAATCACTAAAACTCATTGGAAAAGGCAAGACACATGGCCAAGCCCAAGGGAGTGAAGAAATACACCCCTCTTATCACAGGACCACTAATACAGGTCAGTGAAGAATTAGAACCCCAAATCCAATTACCATAGTGAATATCAGACACCATAGTCCAATATAGTGTATCTCATTCTTAGGCCCAAGCTCTTTTGGTCATACTGGGATGATGAGGGATGTACTTCTGTCCAACGCAAGTTCTCCTGGTACAGGATGAGAGTGATGTAGGAGGCCGTGGGCAGCATTGAAAGGCCATGTGTGCAATGCCTCAGGGCTATCTTTAGAACTGCCCTGGCTTCTCCATACTCATTCTTTTGGTGATCTCATTTAGTCCCAAGGCTTTAAATACCATCTGTGTGCTGATGGCTGTTATCATTTTTATCTCAAGCCTGGACTTCTCTTTGTACTTCACATATGTTGGTCACCTCCACTTGGATGTCCAATAGGCCTTTGTCCTTAACATGGCCAAACCTGAACTCCTGATCATTTCCCCAGAGTGGGCTACCCTCATTGAGGTTCTTTTCCTCATCTCTGTAAAGGGAAGCCCTATGCTTTCCATTGCTCAGACTGAAATCCTTGGTTCCTCATTTCCTCTCATAATCTATATCCCATCTACAAGCAAATCCTGTTAGCTCTACCTGAAAAATATTTCTGGAATCTACTACTTCTCCACATTTCTATTACTATTGACTTGTCCCAAGTCCCCATCGTTTGGTGCCTGGCATACATTAATAGTCTTTTAACTGTGCTTCCTGCTCCTGTCCTTTCCCTGTATACCTATTTCTAATAGCCATCAGATGATCCTTTAAAAAGTGAGTCCATCTTGTTACTCTTCTACTCATATTCTCCATTGCCTCACGGCTTACTGAGCCTGTAGGACAAAGTCATTATAATTTCTATAATCTGCCCCTCCCTTCTGCTTCTCTCACCTCATGGGATTCACCCTCTCTCACTCCTTTCTAAGCACATGGGCTTCCCAGTTATTAGATGAATTTCAAGGCAGAGGGACACTTTTAGAGTTTAGCGAATTGAGGCACACATGCCTTATGTTGCCAGTCAAAGGGAAATGTAGCAGACACCATAGGGTATTGTACAAATTCTCTTTCAAGACTGAGGCCATCATTCCTCCAGCTGCTATGAGGGTTTGATGCTGAGGACTCATAGCTGAATTCTTCTCCAGGCATAGCTTCTATCCAAAGGGAGATGAATCACCCAAGTTGATAACTCCTCTTTGGAGGCAGCTGGCATTTGCTGACTAGTCGATCCAGGGATAGAAAGACCTGGCCCTTGTACCTCTATAAGGGGCAACTCTGAAGGCTGTCTCAGCTTTAGAGCTTATAGGAACCACATCACAGTTGAACTTCTTCCTCTGTGTAGTCCTACTTCAATCACTCCCTGGTAAAACTCCTGCCTGAAAATCTCCATCTCAGAGTACATTTCCAGGGAACCCAACTAAAGACAGTGATTCCTTATGTTCTTAGCTATTCACTCAAGCAATGTTCTTTAAATATGTATCAGATAGGTTCTGAGGGGTACAATGTTGACTGTGATAGGCCTAGGGGGGTAAAATACTTGGGAAGAGGCAATCACAGTGCGGGGTGATAAGGACAGGAATGGAGTGGGCTGACAGGTTGCCCATTATGGCAAATAATTAAGTAGGATTGAAACAGAGAATATGCAGGCCATGATGAGTAGTCTGGTACGTGCCTAGGGAGATAGGAGGGAATCTACTCAAAGATGAACTTGTGCAGCATATTAAGGATTTGGACATAATCAGAGGATAAGAGGGAGACTCAAAAGTGATGAGACATTTTCAATGAGACATGATCAGATTATTTCTCAGAAATTGTCTTGATGATAGTCACTGTAGAGATTAGGTCAGTAAGATCTATTGATAACATAAAATTCTTGAGGGCTTCTGGTTATTCTCACAAGGCTATTGGTCAGATTGTTATTTCTTTTACGAAGACTCATTTTTCTCTTTTAGTGCATTCTCTTCCATCAAGTCTGGACCGATGTCCATTTTGATCTAATTTCATTCTCTTTTAAGGTAACATAACTGGAGAAATATCTTTGTAATATATGAAAGGAAACAAGAAGATTGTATGAGTGTCTTGCAGATGGAAGCAGGAGTAGGTAGTGAGTATATTGTGGGATTTGTTTCAGTTGATTCTCCAGAGTATCCTGGATCTTAATCCACATCTTATGGACCAATCACTGAATACATTTTATTGCAGTAATTTCGGTGTATATCCTATCATCTTTATTTAATTCTAGGTTCCTAGAGAGCAGGGTTTGTGTCTTACACGTCTCTCACTTCACTCTGCACTGTGCAGGAACACTTCACTAGGTGTTCGGCTGATAGAATGACTGTGTGTGTCTATTTGGTGGCAATGGCAGGGAGACCCTTGCAAAGCAGATGGTACGGGGAGTAAAGCCAGGTGATCAACAATAGCTGATGGCTCTCCCAGTGCTGGTTTGCTCTATGTTCACAATCCACCCAGAGAGGCTGTGATGGGGAGAAAATAGAAAATGGTGCCTATTATTTATAGCTTTCCTCCTTCTGCCTTCTGCCATGATGGGGATTTTTTTAGATTTGGGGGAGGAAGAGAGAAAAAATATTTAGGAGGAGTAAGCAGCAACAGTAATGAATGGGACTTTGGGGAGAAAGGTAAAGAGAATCACTGGGATCTTTCTGTGTCATAAAATGTAATATCTTCTCTGGTGCTTCTGAGAGATTTCAGTAAATATTTAAATTACTTTTCAGTGCTAATTTGAATGTCACTTTTTATCTTTTGCAGGACACTATGCTGAGATGGGCATTGAAAAGGCTCAGTTTAAGTCATGCGTTATACCAGGAAGCAGACGGTTCTGTGAGATTCTCTAGAAAGTGCTCTCTCATATAAAGAATGAGACAGACCCTAGTTCTTGGGCTTGTTCGCCACATAAACAAACTTTCTGGGCTTTAAGATAAAACAGATGACAGTGGATGGCACCAAAGCTCATGCTCTCAAATCCTTTGGGAGGTATGTCTGGTCTGATTACCATAACTTTCAATGAACCAGAACTGGATTTTTTCAGAACATTTCTCTCTTTCCAATAGGGACTCCTTTTCTCCCCTTCTGCTTCTCCCATCCTTTTGATAATTCTAGGAACTATCATTGTCACAACATAGGGGGCTTCTGCTCTATATGTTAGAGCATGGAGCCATACGGGCTGCTTATTTGCCTCAGACCTTTTATCTCTATTCTTAGAATAAGGTTTCTGGCTTGTCCAGAGACCATTTGTCTTATGCGCTGCACTGAACTCAGGAACTCTACTTTACCCTTAAGGGTAAAGATCCCATCTCAGTAATCCATCAGGAGACCCTTCTTGTGTTTGGATGGTCCTCATACAACTCTGGAGGTTTGTCTTGACCCTATGCTCATAGCCTGATCACCGGGTACCACCTGACCAAAATCCCTAATGCAAGTGTCTAGTTCTAAAGCGCTGTTCCTGGATTATCTGTCCCTGAAGCATAGCCTACAAGGGCTCTGGAGAAAAGGGGTCTTGAGTTCAAATGTTGGACACGGTTCTTCATCTCTTGGAGCAACAACTCTGTTATCAGGAAAGTGAGACTATCGCTGCCACCTTGAAGAATTGTGACAAGAAATAAAATCACGTGTGAAGTCCTCATGGACTCAATACTGACTATGTTGCTGCTGATCATGACAAGTCATGACTGCCCCTTTGAACAGAGCTGGACTCCCACTATTATTAATAATCACCTGGAATGCCTTTTTTAGGTCTTGGCCCTTTTCAAGCCAACTGGAACCATTGCGGTTCACCAGGTTATGCCCAGCATATACTGAAATATGACAGCTGGAAATTTAAGTTCTTGGCAAATCTGAGCATGTTTGTTTAGGCACAGAGCACTGTGTTTTAGGGAATAAGAGAATAGACAACTTCATCACCCCCTTATTTGATGGTCTTAGTCCCTTTGGTCTATATTTGCTTTAGGTTCTCACCAGAGTGGTGCCTCCATGCTACGGTCAAATATTTATCACACAACCCAGCCGGGCACCAAGGGGGTTACCAGGGTTAATAAGAAAAGAACTAACACTTATTCAGCATCTGCTGTGCAACCGCCATTGTCTCATTTACATCCTTTATCTAATTTAATCATCAGAAAACCTAGCAAGACAGATATTATCCCCACTCTATAGAGGAGCAATCATGGATTTTGTTGGAAACAGAACAGGAGACTTTAGTATGCACAAGTTAGCTGACTTAACAAACAGAAAGAGTATAACAGTAACTAAGTTTTCCTTCACTAATTATTTGGATCAGTTCTTATTTTGTCAACATTAGCAGAAAGAAAATGTCCAATCTCCAAGATAATGTTTTCTATAATTTCTTCAAACCAAGGTTGTAGACGCCATACCCAGAGAGGTTGAGATGACTAGCTCATTGACTGTAACAGAGCAGGAAGACTGAAACCCAGGCCTCTTGTTTTCAGATGGATTTAAGAGAGAGAGAGAGAGAGAGAGAGAGAGAGAGAGAGAGAGAGAGAGAAGAGAAGAGAAGAGAAGAGAAGAGAAGAGAAGAGAAAAGAGAAGAGAAGAGAGAAGAGAGAGAAAGAGAGAAAAGCCTATACTATTAAGAGACCAATTAAAGTAAAATCCTTTTCTAGCATTACATATTCTTATTTTTCCAATTCTGTCCCTGGATCTACTTTTCTTTGCTTACATTTCTATTTTTTCTCCATGGCAGAGGAGAAAAAATGCCTATCATACTGTGCAAAGGGCAAGAGAGAATAAGGGAAATCCATGTGGCCTGTTAAGGGTAGAGTTGCTGCTCTTGACCCTTTGAAAATGGTCCTGGGGGGTTTGGGGGCTTTCTTCCATTGCTGCTTTGTTTTAAATGCTTATGAGCAAGTGTCTCTCACCCTTGAGTTTCTGTTTTCAAATCTCACAGTTTGCCACTGGGGAGTCACGGGGGCCTTGGTGCAATGTAGAGAGTGAAGAAGGGAGCACGAGTCTGTGTGCCTGCAGGGGCCTGCTGCAAGCTGGCTCACTCAGTGGACCATGAGCCCATCTGCCTGACCATGAGTGGACTGGCACAGAATATCCACCAGGCCTGCAGAGCTGGCCAGGTTCATCCTCAGCTTCCTGCCTTCTCCTTATCAAAAGAGGGATGGACTATGGTAAGATGTCAGGAAGTCTTCCTCACCCCCAAGGCTTGTTTATCAGGTATCAAGTATTGACATCCTTTAAGACTTCCATTCCTTCGGTGGAAAGGTGTGTGAAGTTCTGATCATTAGCGAATGGCATGGACTGCTTTCTTGAGGGATCTCAGAAGAGAAGTTCTGGGAATTGTAGACTAAGAGGAAAGACTGCCTTCTCAGTTTTTGTATATTTGTAAGAGAGTGTACTCTTCCTCACAGCTTACCTCCTGTAATGGCTAAATTGTGTTCCCTTCAAAATTCATATGCTTATGTTCTAACCCCAAAGTACCTCAGCATGTAAGTGTTTGGTGATAAGGTCTCTAAAGTGATGATTAAATTAAAGTGAGGTTTCTAAGTAGGCTGTGAATCAATCCGAAATTTGGACACAGAAAGAGACACCAGAAACATGCATGCACAGAGGAAAGACCATGTGAGGATCCAGAAAGATGGCAGCCATATGCAAGCCAACAGAAGAGGCCTCTGACGAACCAAACTTGCTGACTCCTTGATCTTGGATTTCTAGCTTCCAGAACTGTGAGAAAATAAATTTCTGTTGTTTAAGTCCTCTAGTCTGTGGTGTTTTGTTGTGATAGCCCAACCAAAATAATACACGTTTCTTTCTGCTACCAGAGTCTCAGAGCCAAAGACTTTGGGTTGATATTCATATATTGTCTGAAAATTGGAATTTTCTGGAAAACCAACAGGGGAGACAATACATGAATGGTCTAAACTTTTCATGGCTTCTTTTGGTCTTTCTAACACTCAAGGCATTATATGAAAGAGCCAAGAGCAGGTATTATCCGAAAGGCCCCTCAGTGGTGGTTGGAACACCAAATTATCTCAGGGGATAATACACTGTACCCAGATATTTTAAAGTGTCAATATTGCTATGTGGGTGCATGAGAGAGAAGGGTACATGGTACAGAAGGACAGAGGACCTGGATGCTAATTACAAAATAATAAAGTGAGAAGAGAAAAAAAAGCAAAATTTGGGTTGGCTGTGTATAAGAAATAGGGATCCCTGGGTGGCGCAGCGGTTTGGTGCCTGCCTTTGGCCCAGGGCGCGATCCTGGAGGCCCGGGATCGAATCCCACATCGGGCTCCCGGTGCATGGAGCCTGCTTCTCCCTCTGCCTGTGTCTCTGCCTCTCTCTCTCTCTCTGTGACTATCGTAAATAAATAAATAAAAAACCTTTAAAAAAAAAAAAGAAATATTAATTACAGTCATTTCTGTGAGCTGCTGACCATTGATAGCTAATTATCATGCAACATGAAAACAATTACGTATATCATTAAATATGTATCAGATTAGTTTTATTTTATTAGAATAATAAACTCCAGAAACATAGAACATTGGGATTGGGTGGGACCTTAGAGATGAACATTCAGATCTAACCCTCATTTTACAGATGAGGATACTGTGGCTAGTCTGTGTCAGCTGTTGGTGGCAATGCTGGGACTGGAGCATACGCTTGTGGCTTTCCAACTTTGCTCGCCATGAGAAACCTGCTGAAGGTCAGTACCAGAAATCCACAAAGACTACATCCTTCTTGACTGTTGTGTTTAAGAAGTACCCAGTCCAGGCACTACCACGTTGCTCTGCTGTTTCCCTCACGTTACCTACCAGTGGCTGAGCTTATCTTGTGTATTTATTTGTTTGCTCTTTCACAGCTGTAGCCCTAGTGCAGAGTAGGTGCTCAATAAATATTTCCCAAGTAGAATTAATGAACAAATGATGCGCCAGGAGAAAGACTCTAGCAGAAGCATCACATGGGCAACATGGCAGCCAGGATAGGACCACACCTGAAGGCTAGTGCTGAGGTTTTCTGAGCCCAGGTTTTCTGTCTTCCTGCTTTCCATGATAGATCTCAAGGATCTTTGGAGACACCTGTTAAATATACAGATTCCCAGGCCCTTCCCCTGGAAATTAAGATCTGACAGGTCTAGATAGGGTTCTGGGAACTTGTATTTTTCTTTTAACAAGTGTTCTAGGAATTCATTATGCTCAGGATACTTGGAAAGCACTGATTATTATTGTTGTCTCATTTCAAGACCATAGCTATCAAAACACAATCTAAAAGAAAGAGATAAAACCTTAATTTTTTGTAGTTCTGTGGAGAAAATTCCATGTTACGGGACCACTGGATAGTTTAAACAATCTATTGGTGGTAGCACAACAGGTAGCAGCTGAGAAACAGGAGCATGGTGCAATCTTTCAGCAAATTATTCCATGCCATGCCATGTCAGTGCTAGGGGTCAATGATATGGGACATGGAATCCCTGCATGCAGAGAATGCACTGTCTAATGGAGGGACTGATGAGACACTAGGCAATCCTTTCCAGTCTTCTGAGGTATGATTTGCAGAGAGTAAAATTTACCTTTTAAGTGTATAGCTCTGGGATATTTGCAAAGCACAGTCCCATCCTCCTAAAAATCCCTCTGTCCAGTTCCAGGGGGACCAGCTGTCTCAGTTTGCCTGGGACTGAGGTGCTTCCAGAAAGGGAGACATTATAAGCTAACACTGGGACAGTCTCAAGCAAACCAGGACTGTTGGTCACACTTTTCAGTGAACCTCTCTCTCTGCCCCAACTCCAAGAAACCATTGCTTTTTATGTCTGACCGCCCTCACTTTGAATAATGAGTTAGAGATTCGCTCCTGGAGTTGTGTGCCTCAGCACCTTATTCATCTTGATTGCTGAGTAGCATTCTGCTGTGTGGATGTGCCACAGATGTCTATCCATTTTCCAGGCAATTTTAATCTATTGTGAAGTCATTGTTAGGGGTTGAGTGACTGCCACAGGGATGTCCTGCCCCTGATATTCCCCTCTTCTTCTAAGATGACTCTCTGGTCCTGTGGGAATAATGAAGCTTGTCCATAGGAATGTTCACTGCTGCCTCTCAATCTGCCATCTTGATGTGCGAGTATACCATAAAGGAGCAGGAGGGTGGGCAGGGAGAGACGGGAGGCGACACAGCTGTTGGCAGTGGTTTCTCTGAAGGATCCCAAAGCACTGCATACACTGAGCACAGATTCATTTTAGCCTAGATGCACAGCCCCAAAATAGCACATGGGCATCAGAGAGAGGAAGTCAGCTGGCACCTTGCAGGGGCCCAGCAAGCGAATGAAGGGAAGAGGAAAATTTAGATCCAAGGCATCAGAGAAATGCCTACTCTTATTAAAAAGTGCCTAGGTTAAGAAGATCAGATCTAGATTTTATAAAAGATCTAGGGAAAGCCCCACTCACCATCAACCACATAAAACTCATTTCATCTCCTTGAGAAGGTAGGAGCCGGAGTCACTCGCAGTTAATGAAAAACTTACGGTGGGCAAAGTAAAATGCTCTCGCCTCGACTCAGGAGGCTATCTTTAAACAGTGACAGCAAATCCAGAGTCTTTCCCCCTTTCTTTGCCTTTTCCAAGAATAGACTGAAAATCCCAACCAGATTTCAAAAGAATATGCATCTACAGCTCTCCCGGTCGTCTCCCAAGCTCCTGACATTTTCTCCAGGTCAGAGACACTGCATGCAAATACCTATCTATTCATGTTCTGCTACTCAGGCAGTGAGGCAAAAAATCTGGACTCAATCCTTGCCTTGGGATAATTGCTTAGCAAACAGGATGCACATAATCCATTTTCATTATTAATACTCCAGTTAGGAGCCAGGATCTGTGTTTGGTTTCTCATAATGAGAGGTGCCTTACAATGGAGGTGATGAAATCTGCCATTCAGCTCACAGCTTCGAGAGAAGGCAAAGAAACCCCTCCTGTGGCAGATTTAGATTCCAGACATTTCTGCTCCCCGTAAAGCAGGGAGCGAGATGGGCCCTCTATTGAAGAGCAGGACGTGCTGATTTTCCTGCCTGGGTGATTTTGGGAAAATGTCGTGCCTTCTCATTTGCTTATTGTATACGATGCGTTCTTAATCTGGGTCCGATAGCTCCTTCGAAGGCGTCTGCCCCATATGATCACACACCCAGGGAGCAGAACTGCTGGCGTGAAGTAGGAACCGAGTCTGAGAGCGATTGTCAAGCAGGGCTAATTCAGATGTAACCAGCACAACCCTCATGGCTGGCTCAACCACGCAGCGGAAACCTGGTTAGTTTTTAAAGGTTATTTTTTGTAAAATGCTTGAACTAGAGGTGTTTCCTGAAGAGAGTTAAAGGACTTCTCGGTGCAATCTGTTCTCATTCTCCTGCAACTTCCATTCCGTCTCAGTGGAAGGTGGTTTGCTATTAAAAGAAAAGATAATCCATTATCACTGTGAGTCTTGAACTGCCAGGGGGGAGCCTGTAGCTGACTGCAAGGGAAGGCTGATAACTTGCATTTAAAGAAAAAAAAAATATCAATTGCCAGTCGGTGTCTTGCCATCAGTCAGAAATACACCATAAATTTGTCCACGGGCAGAGGAATGGGGTCCCTTGGAGAATTTGCAATGGGATTTGAAGGCTTCCTATTTCCCTCGAGGTGATTAGTCTGGGCCCAGGTCGGATCTGCAGTGACTGGGTTGGTTGTTTTTGTCAAGCTCTTTGGTGACAGGTGTCCGTGTTACAAGAAACAAATTGGCACTAATTGGGCACTCCTGTTGGCATCTTGGCAGGAGGGAGCAACGATGACTTGATCGGGAAACTGCATGTTAATGGGCAGGGGCATCTGTGCTGGACACACCCAATCTGTCTTGTTGTTGTTTAATGGTTGTTTGTTTGTTTGTTTGTTTCAGGAATTTGAGATGTACCAATGTTGCGTGTGGTGGTTTCACCAGCATGCTCTCTGCCACCTATCCCCAGCACTTTACACACGCATGTATGCATGCCCATTCATGAGTAGGCATGTGTGTGCACACACACACACATGACCATGAGAGGATTTTTCAAAAACCAGTATGCTGATGACAGTCCCATCACTCTGTTCACTCAAGATCCTCAATGAGAGATGCAGGCCAGTGACCCCACTATGATCAAAACACTAATTACCAGTGGGCAGCAGCATTATGGTTTTTGTTCTCTTGTGTGCTTGGCATCCGGTCTGGCACATAATAGATGCTGAATAAATATTTGTTAAATGAATATATATTTGTTGAGCATAATGACTGCTCGCTCTCTCTTTCTCTCAGGACTGTTACTGCCTAGTGATCGTCTCAAGTAGAATCTTGGACCTTTAGAGTGAGACCTTCACAACCTTCTGGAGATCCTGGTCTCGTTCAGACGAGAGACACCAGGGCTCAGGAGGTGAGTGACTGAGCTGAGAGCACAATGTCTGCCTTCTGAGCTCTGGTGCGCTGCCATCTCAATGCTCCTTCTGAGAAGACCCTTTTCAGAACCGATGCACTGCTGCTAATGAACAGCACAATGGACCATGAGCAGAGAAGCCTGATTTCTATATTGGGATTCTCTCCTGATTATATGGTCTCAAAAAAATCACTCAGTGTTATTGGGTTTCTGCTCCCTACAGTCTATTTGGGGAGATGGACAAGTAACTAGGCAATTACAATACAAAATGCCATGTTGGACTAGTAGGGAGACGACATGGAACACATAGGCAAAAAATGCTAATACCATTTGGGGGTAAATTATTTTTCAACTCTCAATAATTAGTACACTGAATTAGGACATATAAGACTCTTAAGAGGAGACCCCTGATTTAATAAGTCTTAGGAGTCCATGTGGCAATTCAGTGGCTGGCCCAGCATACAGTAATGATCCACCAGGGTGGGTAGAGGTCAAGTTGTTCTGTACCACAGGAGGTAGAGTGATTTGTGTTTTGTAATTAAGAGATGGTAGGATGGGGTGCGAGGGGTAGACTCAGGTCAATGCCAATGTGAGGTGTCTGAGTCCGACTTACAGTATCCTCCCTATCGGTGGCATCAACACAGAATGACCCAAGCTTGGGTTCTCATTAAGGACCTGAAAAAACTTTTTGCAACCTTGTGCTTCCAGTTATTTTCTAGAAATAGAAGTCTAGAGAGAAAAGAAGAGGTGGGGTAGCTTGTTAGCTATAGATAGATTAAATATTCAGTCATCTATAGTAAGGGACACAGGAATAAGTGAAGCTCTCCAGGCACCCAGAAACTTTTCCATGTAGACTTTCGCTACAATAAGTAGCCAATATGATGAAGTTGATTGTACTTTTTTCTAATTCAGAGGCTCACAAACTTCCATAGGATAGACAGAATGAAAACAGTAGAGGCGATGGAGTCTAATCAGGATGTGTACAATAATGATCTCACAGCACGCTCTTAGAGAAGCTTCAAGGAAAGGATCTGGTTCAGGCCATGTGGAACCACAGAGGAGACAGCCATGTTCAAAGACAGAAATTTCTGCCTATGGTGAGTTATTCTAGACCTGAGTTAGCAAGAATCTACCTTCCAATTTACAGGTATTAGCAAAGGCCAGAAAAGATTCTGTTTGACTTGGCTAAATTCACGCATGTTAAAGAAGGAGATGGGACCCTAGCATTTCACTCCAGCCTTGGTAACGATTTTGCCATTAGAGAGGCCTTCTTATTACTGTGAATGTACTGATTCTTATTGCAGATGGTGGCTACTGAGTAGCTGTGGCATTACAGAGCGACTTTGAGATGGAAGGTCACTTCATGATGCGAAGCTGGAAAGAAAGATAACGACCTGAGTGTAAACTCTAATCTTACAATAATAACACCGAACATCCATATAGTGTTTTTATGTGCTAGTCATTGTATCTATATTAATTCATTAAACCTTCATAGTGCTGTTTATGGGACTTCTGTTATTTCTGACAGACGAAGAAACTGAGGCACAAAGCAATTAAGCAACTTGCCAAGGTCATACAGCATGCCAAGTGCCTGGGCTCAAATGAGGGTCTAGCACTGGAGGTGCTCCCAAACAGCCTGTTATAAACTGTTGTAGGGCAACTATGCACAGGTTATTCTCACAAGAAAACAAAACAGCCATGGGAGGGGGTTGCTATGGTCATTTTGACCTTGACAATGAAGATGACGAGAAGCTGACCGGCTATTCCTGTGTGGCAAGAGGTAGTGTGTTTTGACCAAGGGACACAGACACTGCTGCTTTGGGGCAAGTAGGCAGCTTGGCAAGGCTCTGTAAAAATGAGCCATCCTAGAAGACACCATGCAGTTATTGAGGATCAGCAACCTGTAAATGAGACCTGTGGCTTTATATTCTCTGTTTTTACTTCCTTTCTAATTATATCTTAGTATTTCAAAGGATTAGATTTTAAAAGTAACAAAATTTTTTTTTTCATTTGGGTGAATGGAAAGCAAAAGAAGTGTTTTCCTTTCCCTCGTACTTGAGATCCTGAAGTCGTACAGCAGGCACCATGGATGCTTCATCCCATATCCACTAGCCCCACCTGGGTGCACTTGCTCCTAGAAGAGACAGGGCCTGGTATGTTGACTGCTTCTCATCACGGCTTCCTCCTCCCCTCTTCCTCTCTCCTGAGGCCTTTTTCTGACATCCAGAGGGCTTGCTCCATTCAACCGGGTACAACCCAGATGACCAAAAGATTTAAATTTTCCAGGTGTAGCTTGGAGCAATGAGGGAGGAGAGTTGGTAGAAGAATCCCTCAGCCTCCTCAGTCTCTGGTGGGTGAACTCAGAGGTGTGGTTCAGTTTTCTAGAGGGTATCTAGCAGCTCTGAGCCCAAGGTGTCCTCAGCAGTAGTTTCCTCATCAACATACCCTTGCTTGGCTTTTCCCACAACCTTGTCTCACTTCCCAATCCCTCCCATACGCTCTCAGCGGTCACCTCCCAAAAGAACAACCACATCCAGGTCCTTACTCCAGGCTCTGCTTTTGGGAGAAGCCAAACTAGGACAAACTTTGAAAAAGGTGGCACCAGTACCTCTGGTGCTGATGTGGTGGTAGCAGGGAGGCCTAGAAGCAGGGAAAATCAGGTGAAGATTCCCCCCCTCCCTGGAAGACTTTCCATCTAGAGCTTGGGCATTTTAGAAATCAAGGCATTTTCCTTCATCAAAGGGGGCCATTCCTTTCCTTTGGCCCCACACATTTTATTTTGGTCTTATTAAAGGAATCCGTTCTGAGGCTGAGAGATCCCACAAAATGTATTTTAATCAAGTGGGTAACTGAAAAAAGCAGCTTTCCTGAGTACAGATGTCTGCCCTTGGTACAGTGAGTCCAAGAAACAGAACAAGGAGATTGATAACCCACAGGGTAGAAAATGTCCTCAAAGCTCTAGTCCTTCATGGTTTGAAAAGTAAATGAAACTCCTTCATCCAGCCATCTGGAATCCAAAGGACTCTAGGCCCAGCCCCTAAAGGATAGAGGTGATGGAATGCGTTATGGTCGGCTCGTTCCCTTGTGTGGTTTTCATTAACAGGTGATCTTATTCATGACTCTCCCATGTGCAGATCTCTCCAGCAGAGAACTCAAAGCTCTGTGGATGCCTTGCTTTCATGATTGGAAAGGGGCCTATTTGAAAGTGATGGGGCAAGGAGGAAGTTGGTGGTAACTCACTGGATTTGCAAAGGAGCAATATTCTGTGGGAGACTATTCAAGTAATATATGATGTGTGTATAAAATACTCAGGCTCTGTGACTCACATATGTAGTTATCAAGTTTTAGTGCCTGGAACACAGAAAACTTTTTACATTGTCAGTCCACACTTGGTTGTTTTGTTCAGTTCTGAGAAGCACACTTTGATAGGACTTTGACAAACTGGAGTATGTTCTAAAGGCTAGAAACTGACATACACAGTATAAAGCAATTTGCTGGGGTGTTTCCCTCCCTGAGTGATAACTGCAGCTCTTCTCCATTCACATTGGGAAACAACTGAGAAATGCTGAGGAGCTCAGACGTTCATCTTTACTGCTGGCAAAACTGCATTCATAGATATGGTTTGGGACCTGCACCAAATAGATTTTAGGAGCTGTGCTTGCAAGGACTGAACTAATGGAACAGACATCCATGTCAAGGAGCATCTGTAGACAAGAGCATCTCGTATCTGTTAAATACAGAGAGCAAGGATGGAGAAGATCCTCTAGCTGGGCCTCTAGAAGGCAGCACTAGGCTTTCATCCAGGTCTTCTTACCATACAGAAACAAGAGCAAGGTGAAATCACTAACAGGTTTGCCAGAAAGATGGCCAATCAGAGGCTTGGCCTCACGTGTTCTGGACTTGTATCCATCTCCCCCATTAGACGTTGTTCTCCTCAGCTCTTGGGGAAAAACATGAAAGGGACAGGAAAAAGTCAAATAGTCTTCCTTAATACTTCTGGAGGGTGAAAATTACTACTTTAAGGGCCAGGACAGAATCATGGCAGGTGTATAAAGTGGTTTTCTCAATAGAAGATGTTTATCTTGGGGGAAGAGAAGACGTAGAAGATGTAATATTTATCTGTAAGTATCTGAAGGTCAGCCATGGCAAAGAGGGCTGAGCAGATCCAGTCTAATGCACAAAAGCAAAGAAAAAAGGAAACATTTTGCTGAGTCTCTTTACTAAAGTAACTCTACCTTTTCCTCCCCAAAAGGCTACCCCAGTCACTGAAAGTGTTCAAGAAAATATTAGGGGTATCTATAGAAGATACGTAGATATTTATTTGGAATCTGGGAATATTTCCTATGATCCTTCTAAATCTGAGATCTTTTGATTCTGTGAAGATGATGCAGGTCAGTATGAATCTGTCTTTTGTGTAGAAGGGGTAAAGATTGTTCTAAGCACAGACAACTCTTGAACATATATATGATGGAAACACAGAAAAAGAATAACAAGAGAATAGCTT
Source organism: Nyctereutes procyonoides (assembly GCF_905146905.1). Taxonomy (NCBI): domain Eukaryota; kingdom Metazoa; phylum Chordata; class Mammalia; order Carnivora; family Canidae; genus Nyctereutes; species Nyctereutes procyonoides. The sequence goes on along the minus strand of NW_026575146.1, from coordinate 57,070,154 downwards.
AGGTAATAGAAAATGGCCCCTTCTATCTTCCTATCAAATCTTTATTTATATACATACGCCAGCCAATGAAATGATGGGAACTTCAAACCCTGCCGTGTTGTTCTCTTAATGCAAATGCTCTCAGGCAAGAAATAAGGCCAGCTAAGAATCCTGGATGATTCACATTCTGACAATCAGCCTAAAAGTAGGCGTAAAATAAATGTAAACAGAGACACCATTTCTATTTCACTCATCAACTCTCTGAAGAAAAATACCTAAATGGTTTACTACATTCATTTTCTAAAAAAAAATTTAATTCCAGTGTGGCTAACATACAATGTTGTATTAGTATCAGGTATACAATGTAGCAACTCAGCAATTCTATATATTGCTCAGTGCTCACTGAGGTAAGTGGACTCTTAATCATCTATTTCACCCATCCTCTGACCCACCTCCCTAGTAACCCTTGTTTGTTCTCTATACTTAAGAATCTGTTTTTTAGTTTGTCTCTTTTTTTCTTTGTTCATTTGTTTTGTTTCTTAAATTCTACATATGAATGAAATCATATGGCATTTGTTTTTCTCCAACTGACTTATTTTGCTTAGCATTATACCCTCTCAGTCCATCCATGCTGTTGCAGGTGCCAATATTTTATTCTTTTTTATAGCTGAGTAATATTCTAGTGTGTGTGTGTGTGTGTGTGTGTGTGTGCATGTGCACGTGTGCATGCGTGTGTGTGTGTGTGTGTGTGTGTGTGTGTACCACATCTTCTTAGTCCATTCATCTCTCAATGGACACTTGGGCTGTTTCCATCATTTGGCTATTGTTGATAATGCTGCTATAAACATTGGAGTGCATGTATCCCTTCATATTAGTGTTTCTGTATTCTTTGGATAAACACCCAGTTGGCTTTCTGTATTCGTTAGCACATCTGCTATCTTAGGATAAAGAGCCTTAGGAATAAATGGACTATACTTAGGAATACATTGAGGGACACCAGGAAAGTCCCCCAGATTGAAAGTAGCTCATATTTCCCATTGCTTACCAATTCATTCATTAGAATTTATCCCCATCAAATGGAAAATATCACTGAAAGAAAAAAAAATTGGAACCCTAAGGGAGCTCTCCATTTCTAGGATTTAACTGTAAATGACCTTTGTAAAAGGACTCACAAGGGAATTGATGATATCTATATTATTATTATGCTAAAATTAAGCTCTAACAATGAATTAGGCCATAAGAGCTGAAATCTGGAAGCTTCTGCCCAGGGACAAAAATGTAAGTTTCTCTGTTATCATCTATGCTCACATTCTCTGTGAGGCGTCCATCTTCTGGCATGTCTAAGAAATATCCATCACTTACAAATTTCTTTCTTTTTTCCATTTCTCCCACACTGTATAGGTTTCTGACTGTGAGCTCATTGAAGGAAAGACCAAGTCTTATGCTTCCATGCTTCTAAGAAGCTGATTAGCCAAGCAGAAGGACCATGAACTTTCAAGTTGGACCAAACTTGCTTTGAATCACTCTTAGCCTTTATCTATCTATATAAAATATTTTATTTATTTGTTTATGAGAAGCACGGAGAGAGAGGCAGAGATATATGCAGAGGGATAAGCAGGCCCGATCTGGGAGCCCGATGCAGGACTTGATCCTGGGACCCCGGGATCATGCTCTGAGCTGAAGGCAGATGCTCATCCACTGAGCCACCCAGATATCCCCCCACTTAGCCATTTTAAAGCTCAGTTTCCGCCTCTACAAGGACTTTTGTGGAACCATTATACCGAGATAACTGGCACAGTGATTAGCACAGGGCTAGGAGTCTACTAGATTCTCCCTCCATAAGAGCATGCAGAAGGATGGTAAACTCACTGGACAGTAACCAGGAATGGTCTGAGGCATTGGGAGAGGAACAGAGGAAAAAAGTAAAAAGCAGTGGAGTGGTAAAGGACAAGATGTCCCCTTCATTTGCCTTGTTTGCAACAGTTTGGCCTCACTTTCCAAGGGAAACAAAAGCAAAAATGAACTATTGGGATTTCATCAAGATGAAAAGCTTCTGCACAGTGAAGGAAACAATCAAAAAAACTAAAAAACAACCAACAGAATGGGAAAAGATATTCACAAATGACATATCAGATAAAGGGCTAGTATCCAAGATCTGTAAAGAACTTCTCAAACTCAACTCCCAAGAAACAAACAATCCAGTCATGAAATGGGCAGAAGACATGAACAGACACTTCTCCAAAGAAGACCTACACATGGCCAACAAGCACATGAAAAAATGTTCCACATCATTTGGCATCAGGGAAATACAGATCAAAACCACAATGAGATACCACCTCATACCAGTGAGAATGGGGAAAATTAGCAAGACAGGAAACAATAAATGTTGGCGAGGATGTGGAGAAAGGGGAACCCTCTTACACTGTTGGTGGGAATGCAGCTGGTACAGCCACTCTGGAAAACAGTGTGGAGGTTCCTCAAGAAGTTAAAATAGAGCTACCTACCCTATAACCTAGCAATTGCACTACTGGGTATTTACCCCAAAGATACAGATGTAGTGAAACACCGGGACACCAGAACCCCAATGTTTATAGCAGCAATGTCCACAATAGCCAAACTGTGGAAGGAGCCAAGATATCCAACGACAGATGAATGGATAAAGAAGATGTGGTGTATATACAGTGGGATATTACTCAGCACGACCAAATTGAGGGGACAGGTACCCAATGAGCATCTGCTAATTGGGCATTCAGTATCTGTCAAATGATAATGACTCTGGAAGCTCAGAGTCAAGGATGCCTGCCAACAAATTCAATCTACCCTAAAAATCATTAGGTTTTTGGAGGTGAATGACAGGGTTAGAGAAAGTGTGGATGGGGCTGCACAGATGGCTCCAATCAGAATGGAGATGGGCTGGCGATGAAAGGATCCTTGGGGCTGTCAGAATGCTCATGGTTTCCTGCCTGTGAACAGACAGCACGTGAAGGTCTGTCTCTCTGCAGGTTTTTCCTCCCTGGGGGATCCTCACCCTGTTCGAGTTTGGTCAAGTTGAAAGACCTCATTTTGATTTGCTGGAGTGTATTTTTCCCTTGCTCTGTGGACAACCTAAGGCATCTCAGACGAGCTTACTGGATCCTCTCATCTGTGGAAGAACTCAGTCCACTGCAGGCTGCTATCCAGAGTGCTCTGGGGTCCTTGGGCCAAACTCCTCTATTGTCTTGACCTGTGAGATCCTGCAGTCTGCTTCTTACTGTCAATCAGGCCAAATCATGTCAAATTATGCAGGGCTACCCTCAGCCACAAGAGCCGGATTGAGACCTACAAAGTCATTTTCACATGAAATTTAGGCCAAGATCTTTTTCTCAAGTCTGCAGGGGTACTGAAAAGAAAGAGGATGCTCAAGGCCAAACACATGGGATAGGAAGTTAAGACTGTGCCATTTCCCTCAAAGCCTGTAGTACCTGCACCCTGTGCTGCCCTGTCTAGTCCTGGTTTCCCTTGCTCTCAGGATAATAGTTGGAACTCTTATCCCCCAAAACCCATTCTCAGGAGTTGAAAAATAAAGTTTCACTGGTGGGTTTCTGTTTATTTTCCTTTGAACATGGTTATATATTATCTCAATATTTTTTAAAAGATTTTATTTAAAAAAATTTTTTGTTTTGAAGATTTTATTTATTTGAGAGAGAAAGAGAGAGTGAGAGAGAGAGAGAGAGAGATGTGCAAGAGAGAGGAAGCACTAGGGGGAAGGGCAGAGGGAGAGGGAGAAGCAGTCTCATTGCTGAACCAGGAGGATGACACAGGGCTCCATCTCAGGACCCCGGGATCATGACCTGAGCTGAAGGCAGATACTTAACTGACTGAGTCACTCAGGTGCCCCTGGATTTATTTATTTATTTGAGAAAATGAGCACAAGCAGGAGGACCAGAGAGGGACAGAGAATCCAAAGCAGACTCCCTGCTGAGTGATGAGCCTGATTTGGGGCTCGATCCCATGACCCTAAGATCAGGACCTGGGCCAAAAACCAAGAGTCAGATGCTTAATCGACTGCACCACACAGGTGCCCCTCTGTTTCAACATCTTTCTAGGGCTTGATTTAAGATCTAGGTTAACAGTATTTCTAGACTCTGTTAAATTCTCTGCAGGATTACAGTTTTTAAAAACACCATTTGGGAAGGCAAGAGACAGTCTGGACAAATAGCAGAGGTATTAAGAAACACACCCAATAAAGTACCTGTGTGTGGAAATGTGTGGCCATATACTTTTATACATATAAATAGAATATATATACAAAGAATGTAAATTTTTTTATATCTATAAAGATTGCTGTATCTAACTCAGAATGGAGAGGCAATAATAAGAAGGTGATGCTCAGGTGTTGAAAGTTTTCACACCTACATTTCTTGTGCCTGTTTACTATATACTGAGTTTGGGTTTGTTTTTTTGTTTGTGTTGAAGAGGTTGGGGTGTGCTCGGAGGCAGAGGGAAGTAAAAAGGAAATTTAAGGGCTAAAGTAGCTTACTGCACACTGATTTATCCCCCAGAATTCTAAGTTCTTAAAATCGGGGTCCTTATTTTGGTTGTCCCCCCAACAAATTCTAGATTCTGTTCTTTCTTGGAAATCAAGGAAGATACCACTCTGTCTTTATGGCACCCCAATGTGGATTCCTTTGAGTAACTGAAATAAGAAGCTGATGACAATGTATTCTTAGTTCTCATTTCCTGCATGGTCAGAGGCTCCCTCTCCTTACAAAGTTCTCAGAGTCTTGGGATTTTGAGATTTGCACTAAGTTGTATGTAGTTTTCACATTTCTGACGCCAATATCAATGAGTGCTCATAGTTACATAGTGCTTTATATATGCTTCTATACTCTCCTTAAGGATTTCTCTCCATTAAATCACCAGGTGCATGCAATATTTATGTCCATCTTACAGATGTGTGAACAGAGGCACAGAAGGTTAAGTAACTCTTCAAGGTATCACCCCTGGTAAGATATGTACCCAGAATCTGATAGTCTGGATTGGAGTGCAAGCTCATAACTACTCGGCCATGATGTTCTCATTCTGTGGTCAGAGGCAATTTGGGGCTAGGTGTCCTCTACAGACTGACACTAGGGGCTCATATGAATGGAAAGCCATGGCACTCAAAAAAAAAAACAAAAACAAAACAAACAAAAAAAAACAAAAGCAGCATTTGGATGTTCAGCTCACTCTCATTCTGCTTTGTACCATACTTGTGTGTCGGCTACAACTGAGGCATTCTGATGTGCAGACATCACAACATCTAACAGAACAACCAGAGACACTGCCTCTGGGCCCTTCCCAGTCACCCAGAGGTACAAGCACAAGAGATGTCATAAAAGAATAAGATCAGATTTTGGCCTCCAGGAGCCATTTTACCCATTACTCTGCTCCCAAACAAAGTCTTCCTGTGAGTCAGCCCAACCCACTTTTCTACATCCCCTGAGCATGTACCACCCTGCTTCTGAGTGCTCACTTACTTCCCCCCACAAATGGGGGCCTTCTTTTCTATTCTCTGTTTCTGAGGAAATCTTCTGTAGTCTTTAGTTCTTACTGAGAAGTTCGCCTCATCTACAGAGTCTTCCCCCTTTTTTTGCAGGGGGAGGGCAGAGACAGCACACACACATGCAGAGAGCAGGGGGAGAGACAGAGGGAGAGGCAGAGGGAGAGGAGAGAGAGAATCTTAAGCAGGTCCCACACCCAGCACATGAGCCAGACACAGGGCTTGATCCCACCACAATGAGATTACGACCTGAGTCGAAATCAAGAGTGGATGATTAACCAACTGAGCCACCCAGGTGCCCCTGAGTAGTCTCCCTTCTAAGACTGTTCACGAGGCCCACATCCAGGGATGTGTGATTAGCCATGACTGCCTATCTGTGGTCCAGGAGGTGGTATGTGGGTCAGGCCACAGGTTCAGGAATTGCGGTTTATGAGATGGCTCTGGGAATTGTCCCTGACCCGAAGCGTGTGTTCTGGAAAAGTCCAGTGAGGCTCATGATAGAGCCAGAGGGGCAAACAGTCAGGTGTGTTCAAGAAGAGCAGTTGTCAGAGGCAACAGTCTCATCTAGGGCTCATGAGCTATAGAATCTCTCTCTCCTTCAAATTTCACCAGCATACTGTCATTCACGTGCTATTTGATCATTTATACCCTCATAATCCTACTACGTGTTTCCTATGTGTTGTATCTCCAATCTCCATGAGAACAAAAGATATATATATATATATATATATATGTAAGTATTCTATTACATGTATACACATTATATATTTTAGCATCTCTTTAGTGCAGAGGGTTGTGCTCTGTATATCTGATAGCCATGCCAGGAATATCTACTGCACGAATGAATCTCAGCAATCCTGTCTGTTATGGGTTGAACAAGCATCCCTCAAAAAAAGATATGTCAGCCACCATTTTGCACCAAACGGTTTTTTTTAAAGATTTGTGAGAGTCCTAACTCTAGGACCTCAGATTGTGACATTGTTTGAAGTATAATTTTTACAGAGGTAAACAAGTTACCTCCCTAAATAATTAGCGTGGACCCTAATCCAATATAATGGATGTTCTTATAAAAAAAAAGAGGAAATTTGGACAGACACACATAGAGGGAGGACAGCAGTGTGAAGGGACATAGGGGAAAGGCAGCCATTTATAAGCCAAGGAGAGAAGCCTGGGACAGATGCTTCCCTCACAGTCCTCAGAAGGAACCATCCCTGCAAACATCTTGGTCTTGGACTTTTGCCCTCCAGAACCATGAGACAAAAATTTGTCTTGTTTGAACCACCTGGTTTGTGACACTTCGTTATGGCAGCCCTAGCAAATGAATACACTGTGACTTACTGAGCATGTATTCAGTGTAAAGCTCTATTCTAATCATTTGACAAGTATTAAGTCCTTTAGCTTAAGAAAATCTCCATGAGACGCTCATGATACCATTGTTCTACTAGAGGAAGAAACTAATACCCGGAGAAGTTAAGTAAGCTGCCCACGATGCCTCAGATAGTAAGTGACAGGCCCAGGATCTGAACTCAGGCGGTCTGATTTCAGAATACATGCTTTTACTCAATACCACACACGGCCTCAGTAGGCCCTCTTGATCTGAAAGATTGCAAACAGGTGGGCTTCAGACCATATTCACTTCACATGAGTTTTGTTTGATCTTAAGGCAGAGTGTATATTCCGAAGATGCATAAAACCACATTTCTTACCCCACAAGTTCTTATGTGGCATGAACCTGCCACCTCCCATCAAGGGATAGAACCCATTTCTCTGCCTCTGCTTTCATGAGATTAGGTAGCACTGTGACTGCTTTGAAAATCAGGACAGGATAAGAGTGATGCTGTCAAAGCTTTGAGTGTGGTTCTTAACTGGCCTGGAAGCTTCTATCTTCCTCCTCTTGAAAGCTGCCTGCCATGTTAATGTATGGCTTTCTGAGACCACGGTGCTATGAGAAAGTCAAGCACATGCAGAGGCCCTGGAGGATGAGAGACCATTCAGAGAGATAGAGACACAGAGACAGTGAGAGACAGAGAGACAGAGAGAGCGAGAGAAGCAAAGAAAATAGAGGCAGAGGTGCTAGATACATGGGAAAGTATTTATTATTTTGGAAGTAGATCCACCAGCCCCAGTTGCCTCAGCAGATGCAGAAGTAAATTGCTCAGTGGAGCCTTCTCAAATTCCTCAGCAAATAAGTCACAAGGGGGAATAAAAAGGCCACCGTAAGCCACTGGTTTTGAGGTTTGTTACTCAGCATAAATAACTGATACAAATCTTGACAGTGTTTTAAAATAACTTAATTCCTTAAATTGTATTTGTTGATTTAAATGTGCTGCCAATTGTTACAAAAGTGAGACAGGTTTCACACCCACACCAACTTTTCCCCACATAAGGATTTTCAGCTTTTCCTGAAGAATCAGAAGAGTTGTTAGCTCTTCCTGCTTAGCACCAGTTGCATAAGTCGGAGCAGAGCTCCCCTTTAGATGGGGCCCATGCGCTCTGCAGCATTCCTGGGAGTCCTTCAGACTCCCTGTCCTCCTTGATGCTATCTGACTGTCCCATCCAGCCACTTGAAATGTGCGGTGTAGCTTCAGCTGTCTCATGAAAGCCTCCAACACAGTTCCCACCTACTTAGCAACACTGCCTCCTCCTCCCGGTGGGCCCCCAGCTGCCCCAGGTGCAGGGGCATCCAAGTCTCTGGCCCTAGGACCCCTTCCTCCAGCCTCTCCATGTCCCACCTCCACTCTCAGGAGGATTGGGGTGCACAGCCAGGCTGTTGTGCCTTCTGAGGCTTTTCTTGTTTGCTTGGTCGCTACCGCAGGAGGGGTGCTTCTCCAAAATTGAAACTTCATACTGTGCCATTCCTTCATCTCATTTCCAGGCCCCCTGCTGCGTGACCGTGTGACACATAGTCATTCTGTGAGAATTGAGAAGGATATTGGCAGTTTGGGAGCTGTTGTTCCTGCTTATGTATGCAAAGAACATAATTGCTAAGTGCATCATCTGCTGTAATTTACACATCCACATATAGCACTGAGCAGGGCACTGTCTTCTTCCACGACACCCAGGGCTGAAGTCGCGTACATGCTCCAGCCGAGAGAGAAGCTGGCTATTTCCCAAGGCCTGAGGCAGACCAGTGGAAGACTCGAACAGCATGGTTTCTAAGACCTCCAAAATGGAACTGGAAGGATTTCCTCTTGGATTATTTAGAATTTTTGCAGGGGAGATGCAAGCGATAAATCTGGAGCATCTCACCTCTCTTGGCACCTTATCAAATGAGTCTCAGGTCCCTCCTAAGAGTTAGCTGTAATGATGGAAGGATTCACAGCTCTGTGCAAGTGGTGGGATTGAGCGAGGACTGGTCCTTGCCCTCAAGACACACACCTTAGAGCAGAGCAGCTACACATTTCTGGAGAGGATTTCACTAGGCAGAAAGCACTTGCTCATAGCAGATCTGTTCAGATGTGTCAAGTTTGACCAAATCTTAAAGGGGCGCTGCTGTTTGACTTTGTGCTACTCTCGAGTTTGCACTTATTTCTAAGGAATATAGAACATTTCTTTGCTGGACTGGGAAGTGAGAAGGGGTCTTTTGCCAGGACGCCCAGTGAGACCCCAGCATTTGGTCTAATTCTTTTTAACAGCACTGCTGAGATGCACCAGGTTGCATCCCAGAGCTCAGTTTCTTCCAGAATTGATGATACGACCAGCATAGCACCCAGAGTTGCGAAGGGTGGTACATAGCATAAAGGTATCAGTTCTGCTGTCCACAAAGTTGAATTTTAAGCTTACATTTTATTTTATTTTATTTAGATTTTATTCATTCATTCATGAGAGACACAGAGAAAGAGGCAGAGTCACAGGCAGTGGGAAAAGCAGGCTCCCTGCAGGGAGCCTGATGCGAGACTCAATACCAGGACCCTGAGATTATGACCTGAGCCAAAGGCAAACTCTCAACCACTGAGCCACCCAGATGCCCCTTAAGCTTACATTTTAAAACAGGAGACAAAAATCAATACACATGAAACAATTACTTTTGAGGTCTGGAAAAAGAAAATATTAGGAAACTCCAATCCAGGCATTATGATAACTAGACTCTGGTATCAGACTTCCTGGGTGTGAATCCTAGCCCTCTGACTCAGCGATGTGACCTGGGGTGGTTTACATGACCCCTCTTCCTCAGTTCCCTCATGTGTAACAGGAAAAGAGAGCACCTCCATCAGTGTCACTGTGGAAGGTAAAGGACTTCATACATGAGAAGGGCTGAGCACACTGCCTGGAGCTTGGTAAGGACTCAAAGAATGCTAGCACTTAGCATTTGTGCTCATCACTCTGTATCATCGAATGTTCTTTCTAGACCTTGTGATTTCCTTTACAGGTTCCCCATTAGATGTCAGAACAGCACCCCTAGTCACTAGGCCCCCTACCTACAATGGGCACTGAAGCAGAGCAGTCCTTTGAACTTGACAGAGTGGCACGACCATTTGTCAGTCACTTTACCTTGGGCCATAGGGTAAAAACTTTTCCAGACCTCGCTCTTTTCCTCTGGAGTGGAGACAACAGTTCCTATCAGAAAGGACTGTGAGGAGTTCAGTTATTTACCCCCCACCCCCCAAAAGATGTACTGAAATCCTAATCCCTAGTACCTGTGGATGTGACCTTATTTAGAAACATAGATGTAATCACTTAAGAGGAGGTCATTAGAGTGGGCCTTAATCCAATACATCTGGTGTCCTTCTGAGAAGAGGGACATTGGGACACAGACAACATAGCGAGGGAAACACCACGTGAAGACAAAGATACGGAGGGAAGACAGCTATGGAAAGATGGAGGAAAAGACTGGCATTATGCTGCCATAAGTCAAGAAATGTGGGAGGCCAAGAGAAGCTGGAAGAGGCAAGGGAGGATCCTCCCCTAGAGCCTGCAGAGAGAACATGGCCCTGCCAACACCTTGATTTTGGACTTCTAGCCTCCAGAACTAAAAAAGAATAAATTTCTGTTTGTTTGGGTTTTTTTTTTAAGATTTTATTTATTTATTCACGAAAGACACAAAGACATAGGCAGAAGGAAAAGCAGGCTCCCTGTGGGGACCCTGATGTGTGACTCAATCCCAGGACTCTGGGATCATGCCCTGAGCTGAAGGCAGACGCTCAAACACTGAGCCACCCAGGTGCCCCAAATTTCTGTTGTTTTTAAGTTATTCAGCTTGTGGTACTTTGTTATGCAACATTAATAAACTGATACGGAGATTGTATGTACACAATGGACTCATAACAGCGTGTTTATGTAGGGTGGGTGCTCTAAAGTGGTTATTCTGAAGGCTACTGAGCAAGAGATACTGTGCCCTGCTATTGAGAAGATTGCTTAATTGGCCAAATGAGCAGAGGAGAAGGCTAAGTTCTTTAATATGCACATGGGATGCTTTAGATGCACGTTTTCAAAGGGTAGCTCTTCTATTTATTCAGAGACCTTGGGATTTCATACAAGGGAAAATGGAGCAGCCCATGTGGGCCTTCAACCACTAGAGGGCATTTGGAGGACATCAGATCAATAGGAGCTGACCTCCTGCGGTCAACCAAAGGCCATATATACTGTATGACCCACTGTGAGAAAGTAGGAAATAAATGACTGAAACAATGAATTTATTTATTGATTTCTTTTGGCCAGTAGCTAGTCAAGAGGTTGAGTTAGGAATTCTGAACAAGTAGAGTGTAAACATCTCAGCGTGTGTCCTATCTGATTCAGAGTAGTAGCTATTTCCCCACTTGTGTATAAACAGGCAGGGACAAAGAACATTAGTGGTACAAAAATCATTTTTCAACAACCAAAGAGAATAATAAATGATGGATTTAGGCCCAGTTATACCCTCAATTAATAAAAACAAGCAAGGCTATTAAAAGAGGAAGCCCTCAGATTGGACACTTACCACACATACTGTGCAAAGGTACAAAGTAAGTAGAGTCTTAGACTAGAATCCCATTTAATGGAGTTCCCTATAATTCAAAATCTGGCAAGTGACTAGGGGATGAACGGGAAAGGCAAAGCCCACAGAGGCGAGCGCGGGGGATCAGAGATTTAATTCTGTCTCATTCTCAATGATTGACATTCCGGGTGACCCTGTACAATTCACTTAACCTGTCTGGGTCAATGTTTCCCAATGTATAAAACAAGATAATAGCAGTCATCAGATCAATTTTCTAGAGTTCATTGAGGTTCCCTAATGAAAGGCGCATTATAAACACAAATTGTAATTATACCTGAGAGTGCTTTTTCCTTGGAGGGAACCAGAGGGCTTTTCTGTCTTTGAAACTTCAATTATGAAAGTTAGAATCTTATGCATTTGTCAGTGGTGGATAAAAATTTATTCATAATATGAATCATATAAGAGCAGGTTAATGATGCTCAGAGTTTAAAAGTGGGACATTATGGAAGTGAACAAATTACCTGGAGCCTGGAGACTTAGAGTCTGGTCCTCATTTTTTCACTAATTAACCCTGCGGCCTTGGGCAAGTCCTTTCACCCCCATGTGCCTTAGCCATAAGATGATGCAGTTGGATTTGCAAAGTGTTTTCCAAACTCAGTCACTCTCTCATGGCCTCTGCTGTATCCAAGGACCATCTATATTATTATTAACTTGTTAACATTTCTTTATTTTTTTCATGATTTCTTTAAATCCATTAATCTTTTATTTTTTTAAAGGTTTTATTTTTAAGTAATCCTTATGCCCAACATGGGGCTAGAGTCTCATGCTTTACTGGACTAAGCAAGCCAGGCTCCCCTATTAATCTTTTAAACTCAAATGAGTACTGCCCACTATAGCCTTGACCTAAACAATAATATTCATAATATTTCACGTTTATTGTGCTAGATCTACAGTTACAGTTAGAGATACATTGATAAATAGGTATATGTGTGTAAATCATTTTTGATTCCTCATTAAAGGAAAAATATAGTTATTAGAAAACTATTAACTACTAGAAAATGCATTTAAAACAAATCTGACTATTAGAAAATGTAATTACTAGGAAAAAAGTCCTAAAACTCCTCTTATGAATCAGATCAGCATATGTACCAATTTGGAAAAAAATATTGGCCTGGATTATCTTGAAGGATTCTTCTCAAGCTATGAGCCTCTGAAAGAAGTTAGAATAACTATAAAACAAATAGAAGAGTAGCTGATGGTTTTGACAAAATTTGGATCTAAACAGGAGAGAAGCTATCAGTTTTTTAGACTAAGAGTGTTTTCTCTACCGGATCAATGTATTAAAGCCTGATACTGTTAAGTCAGAAAAAAGATTGGCAAGGGTAGCATCAGATGGATATTGACAGGAGAAAGTTGAGAGAAAATGTCCTTTAAAAAATATTAACTGAAAGGACAGATCCTCAAAGCAGGAGAGGAACTCGTCCCACAAAGCCAGGATTTGTGTGACCCTGGCTCTGAATGTTGGTAGAAAACAGAGGTAAACTTAGAAACAAAGTGTTGATGTCAAATATTTTGCTACTTCTCTCTCATTAGTAGGTGGGCAGCTACCAACAGCTCTATATTTGTTGGTTTGTCAACTAGCAATGTTGCTTGAGTGCTGACACCATTCCAGGCCCTGTTCTTGGCATTGGCAACACACCCGTGGACATGGCCCTTTTGCTAAAAGGGCTTGCTCTGCAGGAGGCTGTGGTACCCGGGGTGACCTCAGACACCATCAGGCTGCAGCTGACGGCCTCCGGACCTAGAGTTAAAGGATATGTGTTCAAGGAACACCTCTGTATTCACAGTTTGGTAGACATCAAGTCCTTTTACTTTTCTGAGTTTTCACTTCCTTACCTTTAAGTGGGTGAAGAGTATTTCCCAGAAAAGGCTGAATTGATAGAAGATCCGTGAACTGACCTGGCATGGCACAAACAGGAAGTGCTACTTGAATGTTAGCTGAATTTGAATCTGAGAATCACAGCATTAGAAAGGAATTTAGGGATAATCTAGCCTGTTCTTTCCCAGAAATAGAGCTGGAAGCCACAAGAAATTTAAGCTGAGGGACAAAATATGGAGGCTTGGCTTGTTGCCTTGTTGCTCCAGGGTGAAATTTTTATTATTTGGTTATGTGATCTCATTTTGAATAAAGCAATTCTACATGCAGAGCTACAATCCAACGGTAATATATAGTCATCTAAATATATAATCTATAAATATACATATAGTATATATAGACATATGATGCTTTAGTAATAATCATTCACATTGCTCATCAGTCCCACCTCTCTTTGGCTTTAGGGTAAAAAAAATCTGTATTGCCTGCCATTGTGGGGTTTTGTTTTTGTTTTTGTTATTTTTTCGATTTGATATGTGTGCCACCTTTGTGATATTGTTCAACACATGGCATGACTGGGATAATGTTTGAACAATTACATTTCCACTTTTTTTTATTACTAGTATACAATTCAACCTAAGACCTGGGCCAAGTCGTTTGGAGGCCCTTTCTTCAGTTCTCCCTTAGCTGCATTGCTCACCTTGCAGTGAGCAGTCCAGAGGCTAAGAGGTAATGCTACTGGACCCTTAGCCTCTCCTTTTCAAGCATACTTCTGGTACCTGGACCTTAGAGTTTCCTGTCCACATGGTTCCAGCATATGAAGGTCTTTTGTTAGGCTTTCTGTATCAGGTCTCTCTGCTTTAGGGTAGACAATGCCACTGGCATGCATAAATCTAAGCAAGAGACACAACGGAGGGGATGGGGGTGGAAAATGTGATGGTGGACAGCTTGGAAGTGCAAGTTAGGGTGCACATACTTGTCAGGGGAAGTGGGAAGGAAACTGGGGTTGGGCTATGGGTTATTTCTATTCTCACTCCAGTTAAATATTGTGGTTGGACTTGAGTTTGCTTTTGGCAGATGTCTGATTTGTTTCTTTTCCCTTCCTCCTGATGGCTTTCTACTGCCCATTCACTATACACTGACACATCTTCGAGGGCTGATCAGGGCAGAGTACAGAGAGTAGAGGTTAAACTCAGATCAGATCATTCTTCTGTTTTTTGAGTAACTAATGATCTTTACAAATTGTGAGCAGCCCTGACAAAGTGTTCCTTAGAATCATAACATCTGAAAATCTGAAGGGATCTCAGGGATCATTTCTCAAGCCCATGAGGATAAGGAAAATGAAAGCTGGAAGACAAAGACAGATAGCTAAATAAATACACGATTAATCTAAAATCTCATCTTCACCTATTCTTACGATCTTGTTAGCCTTCAAGGTATGTGATCATTAGCCAATGGTAAAGAAACATGGTTTGTTCTTAGACCAAGGGTATTTGCAGATATGTATTTCTGGAGTTGTATTTCCTGTCACTGTGTAGGAAAGAAGCTTCATGACTATTTTGTACCCTACAGACTATTCTACTAGAGGCATTATAATTCTTGGTCAAATTCATGGGACTCTAGAGCACTTGCCATACTCTATTTTGTTCATTTGACTAATAATATTTTTAAGTGCTCACAACTACCCCCTTCCCTCTAAAAATCTTTACTGTCTTATGTCTTATTTCTTCTGTGCCCTTCTCTGCGCCTGGGCTACATGATATGCTCACCTAGGATATAATGCCAGTGGCCAAGAAAAACTTAAAGGTTTTCCGCTCAGGTAGCATTTAAAGACCTCCCTTCCAGATATAAACCAAGAAAGTTAGTATTTTTGAATTTCCAGATAGAAGATCAGATCTGGAAAGGGAGATGACAATGTCACCCTAAAGCTTTTGGAATTATGTCAGCCACAGAAGCAGCCCAGACGAAAATGTTTTGGACGGCAAATAAAAATCAACCCTTTGGCACCTGGCAGAAAACAAACAAAGCCAGAAGATGAAGACCGAACTGCACTGTATTGGGTCAGTTATCCACACAGGAGTAAGTAGAACTGAATGCAAAGTCCAGGAAGAGCAAAGAATGTGATGAGATAAAGGGAAGTCGACAGAGGAACTTCTGCAAGAGCGATCGATGGTAACACTAATGGCTATAGTCAGGGTAGATGCATCACAGAAATTATATTCAGTCACGAGGACAGTGCAGAGTGCATGGGCTCTCTGTAGATGGAGAAGAAACAAGCTGGTGAGGAAGAGAAGATGAGGTACAGAGGGAAGAATGAGGTATCTCCATCTTAGTAATGGAGCCCTTCAAGCATAGATCCCTTCTGTGCAGAAGGAAAAACAATTGCATCTCAATATAGGGACCTAGCACATGAATTCTTGAACTTTCCTCTGTAATATACACGGTGGATGATGTTCCCAGGCAGGGCCTGCTCCGATGGGGATGCCAGGGATGAAGCACGATTGCTGAGACCCTGCTACTTCCTTTCTGCCTTCTCAGAAAGCATGTTAGAATCAAGGAAGAGCAGTGTTCATTCACATATGGAAGGGAGGATCCCCTTCTCCTGGGAAATAGCACTTACCATAGGTAGAGGCAACAAAACGCAGCATTTACTGGTGCACCTCAAGGCTAGGCAAGTTCCAGAGATGTTCAGTATCATACCAAGGCCCAACTTGGGTGTGTGAAATGCGTGTTCTGTACAAATAGCCAATCTGTCATCCATCAACCTCTATCATACACACATACACACACTCTCCCTGAGTGAGCACAGGGAAACAACTGATGATCCATGCTGGTTGAAGGGAAGAGAGGAGGAAGACAAAAGTCTGCATGTCATGTGAATGTTTGGCCAAAGAGGAGAGAGAGCTCTCTAATGGGGAGAGTTTTTTCTAGAGTGATCATGAGAGAAGCAGCCACGTGGGAAAGCCCCAAATGCCCAGAGTGCAGCATCTATGTCTGTGGAACAGATGGGTGAGCACAACCTCTGATGCACTGTGGAATTTTTCATAAATTAGAAGCTATGAATCAAAGTTGAAGGCAAGATTTTTAAATAAAATTCCTCTGAATTATCATGGTGTGCTTGACTTGTCCATAGTAATGTTGGTTGCTACTGTACTTGGCCTCCCCTCTATTCCAATGCACTTAATGCTGGATTACATAGGGATGATCTTAAATCTACATTACTTCCTATTTGAAAAGTAAATCATCAACATAGGCATTTGTTTTTGTAATTACATTACCTGTGACCCATCTCACAAGAATACTTCCGGCATGTCATGCTGCTGAGTGCGGCAGATTAAGATGGAGTCATTTTCTCTGACTGGAATTAAGGTTAAGAAAAGATAATAACCAGAAGTTGTCATTATGTGTGTGTGTATGTGTGTGTGCGCACATGGCACATACACACACACACATGTGCATGGCACGCTGCATCATGGGATACTGTGGGGGAAACTGTTGGGCAGCCAACCCCTCTTACTACTGAATTAGAATGCTGTCCATTACATGAGTGGTTGTAAGAAGCAAAAAAAGTTATATGGACACTCCTTCCATGACCCAAAGCTTTTCAAAACAGACAAGTATTTTTATCTGAGCTTTAAAAGGTCAGTCCTGGTATTTCCAACTGAAGCAGGGCAGCAGAAAGCTAGATCAAATTGTACTCAATAGTTTGAGCTGAATCTTGTTTGAGTGAAAATGAAGTTGTTGTGATATCAGAGCCACAAATAAAGAATGATGTGGGAGTTATTTATGGGAAATGCACATTTTACTGGGCCTACGTGTCTAATTACATCATTAATGTTAAGGACAACAGACTATGGAAAACACAAAGTATGAGCCAAGGGTCCCAGGAACTTTGAGGCCAGTTACATTCAAGTCATGGTATCCAGGAGGGAGAGTCAATGAGAAGAGTGGAAAAAGGCTGGTTACATCTGAATCCAAGAGCTGGAGCTTGGATAGTCATGTGACTGCATCTCTAGGCAACTTGCTTGGGCAATAGATGCTTTGCAAAGCGATTTCATTAAAAAAAAAAAAAGACAACAACAACAACTATTTTATAATAGTTGTAGATTTGTAGAACTGTTATGAAGACAGCACAGAAAAATGCCATACATTTCATGTCTATTTTTAACTCTTTACATTAGAATAGTATATTTGTCATCAAACCAATATGATACATTATTGTTGCCTAAAGTCTATACTTTGTTCAGATTTCCTTAGTTTTTATATAATGTCCCTTTTCTGTTTCGGAATGCCATCCCCAATACCATAGTACACTTGGTTACTATGTCTCCTTAGACTTCTCTTGGCTGTGACCATTTCTCGAACTTTCCTTTTTAATGACCTTGACAGTTTTGAGAAGTACTGGTTAGATAATTTGCAGAATGTCTCTCAAGTGTGGTTTGTCTGACATTTTTCTCATGATTAGAATGGGAGAATGGGAGGAGACCACAAAGGTCAGTTTCATCTCATCTACCCATGATACAGGCTATCACTATGACTTGCCACTGTTGATGTTGACCTGATCAGCTGGATGAGGTCATGTTTGTCTGGTTTCTCCACTGTGAAGTTATTTTTTCAATACTGTACTCTTCGGAGGGAAGTCACTATGCACAATCCACGGTTAGGAAGTAAGGAGTTATACTCCATCTCTTTCAGGATGAACTACCCATATAATTTATTTGGAATTCTTCCATATAGGAAATTTACATCCCCTCCCCCATTTATTATTTACTCACTCATTTATTTTCATCAGTATGGACTCATGGATATTTATTTTATACCTTTGGTTATAATCTAATACTGCCTTATTTATTTTTTTGTGCAAATTATTCCAGCTTTGGCTATTGGGAGCTCTTTTAGATGCTTCCTGTATCTCTTTGACATTCTCCACTGTGTGTGGGGTTTTGTTGCTTTGTTTTTTTTTTGTTGTTGTTTTTTTGTTTTTTTTTTTTTTTAGCACTTTCTTACTTTCTGGAACTACAGGATGCTTCAGGCTTATCCTGTATATTTACTGCCCCAGTCCTAGACTCAGTCATTTTTCCAAAAAATTCTTGTTCCTTTTACAGAATAATGGTATCAGAAACCAAGATCTGAGTACTGGGCAGTGTGGCATTTTTACGGTTCCAAGCTGCCCACTGCACAGCACATCTATCAGTGTGACCCAGCACACTAGGTATGCTGCAATTATAAGTAAGATTTGAGTTATCCTGACAGGTCAAAGATCCATATAAAAATTCAGAAAACAACAATATTGCAGACTGTGCCCTTCACTGGGGTGAGGACTGCTCCAGCCTCTGAGTCACTTGTATGTTTTGCAGAAATCCACCTCCATCACGATGCCCAGAAGCTGGACCTGTATAAGCTTTGGATGACATTTATGAAAGAGTCAATCATCTACATATTAGCTGACATCAAAGAATTTTTCCAAAGTAGATTCTAGGATCATGGCTAGTGTTTGGCTCTGTTAAACTCATGACTCAGCCTTCAGTAGAGGCAGTAAAAGTAATCGCAGTTGAGTGTATTGGCTCTAGAGCCATCCAGCCTCATTCCAAAGACCAGCTTCTCCCCTTATTACCCTTAAGGACCCTTTTGTGCTTCAATCTCCTCGTCTATATGGTGAGGACAATAATAGCACCTACTTTAAACCTGTACTTTTAATGATTATATGGGTTAACATATGCAAATAGATTAAGGCAGTCACTGACATATACTTAGTGCTAATATGTAAAAACATGTTATTAAAATTCCAACATCTAACCTCAAAGAGCCAAGACAACCTTGAAAACAAAAAACAAGCCTGTGTCTCTGCCTCTCTCTCTTCCTCTCTCTCTCTCTGTCTCTCATGAATAAATAAATAAATCTTAAAAGAAAAAGGGAACAAAGAACGGAGCTGGAGGTATCATAATCCCAGATTTCAAAACAGACTATAAAACTGTAGTAATCAAAACAGTATGATAGTGGCACAAACATAGCCATGGATCAAATGGAACAGGATAGAGAGCTCAGAAATAAATCCACAATTATATGGGCAATAAATCTTTGACAAAGGAATCCAAGGCAAGAATATCCAATGGGGAAAAAGCCAGTCTCTTCAACGTATAGTGTTGGGAAAACTAGACAGCTACATACAAAAGAATGAAAACGGACCACTTTCTTATGCCATACACAAAAATAAACTTGAAATATATTAAAGACCAATACATATGACTGAAATCATAAAAAGTCCTGTAAGAGAGCACAGGCAGTAATTTCTCTGCCATTAAGCAGTAGTAACTTCTTTCTAGATATGTCCCCTGAGGAAAGGGAAACAAAAGCAAAAGTAAACTAGGGGGCTGATGAATGGATAAAGATGTGGTATCTATACAATGGCATATCACTCAGCCATAAAAAAGAATAAAATCCTGCCATTTGCAACAACATTGATGGAACTGGAGGGTAAAATGCTAAGTGAAATAAGTCAGAGAAAGACAAATATCATATAATTTTACTCACATGTGGAATTTAAGAAACAGAACAAACAAAGAAAGGGAGAGACAAAGAAAAACCAAACTTTTAACTACAGAGAACAAACTGACAGTTACCAGAGGGGATGGGTGAAATAGGTGATGAGGATGAAGGAGTGCATTTGTTGTGACGTGACGAGCACCGGGTAATGGATAGAATTGTTGAATCACTATATTGTATAACTGAAACTAATATGACACTGTATGTTAATTATACTAGAATACAATAAATAAAATTCCAACATCTCTCTGTATATCCATAGCTTCATTATCAGCATGCCACAATAATGACTCCGAGTGAACAAGAGATGGAAATAAGTTTCATCTAATGTTCAAAATGATATGGAAGTCTCTAGCATATTTTGAAAGATTTTAAAATTCAGAAATACCTCAAAGGATCATAAGGAGCCAGGGCTTACAGGGTTAACAACAAGTCATCGGGGAAAAATGCAGCAATTCAGAAAGCCTTTCCCCAGGGTTATGGATGGCTGTGTCCTCACTGTACGCTAGGTTTAATAGGAAGATTTTATATTTTGGATTGTTAAAGTTTACTGTGGTCGATGGTAAAATCTTAGGGTCACCGTGACTGAGTCAAGGAGGCCAGGCCAGGGCCAGGGCCAGCAGCAGTGTCTGACTGGCAGTGGAGGGGCGAGGAGAAGAAATCCAGTATTTTCTTCCCAGAAAATAAAGTTTTGAAGTGTTTGCCTTTGTTGTGTGTGTATCAATATGACTGCAAACATGTGTATCAGTCGACAACAAAATTACGCACACTAAGTAGCTTCAACAGCAGAAATGGATTTGCTCAGAGTTCTGCAGGCTGGAAAGGCCAACATTAAGAAGTTGTCAGGGGTTGGCTTCTGGAAAGTTCTCTCTTCCTGGCTTCTG
This sequence comes from Nyctereutes procyonoides, assembly GCF_905146905.1. NCBI lineage: Eukaryota > Metazoa > Chordata > Mammalia > Carnivora > Canidae > Nyctereutes > Nyctereutes procyonoides. Next base: position 57,049,437 of record NW_026575146.1, on the reverse strand, counting down.
GAGAGCAGCCTACTCACTATGTTCTCCTGTGGCCTTTACTCTGTGAGGAGAAGAGATCCCTGGGGTCTCTTCCTTTTCTTATAAAACACCAATCCTACAGATTTAGGGCTCCACCCTTATTACCTAATTCAACCTTAATTACTCCTAAAGACCTTGTTCCCAGTGGGGGTTAGGGCTTCAATAGAGGAATCTGGGTGGGATGAGGGGTACACAGTTCAGTCCATAATACTGTGTGCAGGATTTTAGGATTGATTGCTTCAGACATTTGGGCAGAATTTTCGTGTCAGTCATTATAATCTTTATTTTCCTAAAAGGTAAACTGATTGTGGATCAGCCTTTCAGAATTAGCTCTTCTGATAGATATGAGGGGGAAAATGGCATAAGAAAAGGAAAGATCCTAATAGAATAAACTGGAAAAGAGAAATATCTTAAACTGGACTTTTTAGGACTTAAAGCCTCATTGAATGAGATGTGCTGATCTCTGAAGTGACTGAGTATTCCTTACATAATCCCATTGGAAATACACTTGCACAGAGTTTAATTCATAGATGCATTCAGACAAGGAATGTGCCACTTGCCACTGCTTTCCTGGACAAGGAATACATAAAAATCATGAAAGTGGCCTCAAAAAAAATTAATTCCACCTCGTGTTGCTGGTCCGTTTTTGTTAGGGTTATATAAACAGTCATTCTTTGGAGCAGGGACCAAATATATTTAGCTGAATTTCAAGATATTTAGAGACCCTGAAAGAGCAGCATTAGAATTACACTTACTGAACTGTAAACATTTTAAAATACTTCAAGGTGTTTTTATATCTCTTTCAAAAGCTATGCTATAAAGAAGCCAAACTTTCAATCTGAATTTTTATATTTTGTCCATCCACCACCAAAAGGCACTACAGCCAGGCTAGAGGTCATGGCCAGTTAAACTGCACTTGATATATTTAGAAGTTTTTGTTCTGTGTTGTTTTTTAGTCAAGCAAAGCTTACTATGTTCAAGGAACAACAACAGACACTGCATAAGGATTTTGTAAGAGTCTTTTACTCCAGTAGCCAAAATCTATTTGAGGCGATGGCACCGATACACAAACAGTGGTAATAATAAATAAATAGCTAACATCTAGTACATCTCACATGCGAGGCATTTTCCATACTTGATTTCACTTAACCTAATTCTCAGCAATGTCTAGGAGATGCGTACCCTCATTAACGTATTATAGAAATGAAACTCAGGCAGATTCCATAAACCCCAAAGTTATATGGAAGGGATCAGAGAAACTAGGATTTCAACCTGTTCCATTGCAAAAGCCTAATGTTTCAACCACCAGGCTCTGGTGAAAAGTACCTGGGGTCTGGCATTAATGGAGAAAGATTTGGATTTTAGGGGGGAAATGTGATCAGGAGGCAAAATAGAGCAAGACTTTGGGCTGGAAATATCGAAATGTTGAGTATATTCTCAAAAGGCAGAAATGGGTATAGGGAAGGAGTGTTGATAGTGCATGAAGGCAGGAAATTGCAAGTCCAGTTCAGGAGATGAATCTTTAGTGGATCATGGAATCATGCTAAGAGGGTTGATTGGATCCAGATGATGGGTCAGCAGAAGTTAAGCTAATGAATTTGAAAATTATCTCATAGGTGCTAATGAATTAAAGCTTTTGAGTGGGTGTGTATGAAGAGAGAACATTCTAGAATCATTATCTCATATGCAAAAAAAAAAAAAAAAAAGGATTGAAGAGGGGGAGAAATGGAAGGTTAGCTGGTAGTTCCCAGTCCTGGCCACATATTAGAAACCCCTGGGGAGTTTTGTTTAGTTTGTTTTTTTTTTTTTTTCAAATGTCAATGTTGGGCCCCACCCCATCCAATTTAATCAGACTCCCTGAGGTTAGGACCAGACAAGTTTTTTTTTTTTTAAAGCTCCCCCAGGTGATTCTAATGTGCAACCAGGGAAGAGACTCACTGAGTTAGATTATTACAATCATGCAGCATATAATAAGTTTTTGAGCTAGGATGATAGCAGGGGAAATGCCCGAGTGCAGCAGACACTGGAGGTAGGGGAGGAAGCAAGAGCTAGATTTGGGGAGAAATTATCACAGGTAGGGAGGATGTTACAAAGATGTTGTATCAGTGACTCTGATAATATTATAAGAGAATGAATTCAGGAGAATGGATCACATAGGGTAGCCATGTTTTCCATCTTAGGTATGTTAGGTTTCCAACAAAAGCAAGATGTTCCGGAGAGTCCGATGTTCAGGAAGAAACATGAGAAGAGACATGATCTCACAGACAGGCAGAATTAAAAGAAAAGGGGGCAGAGTGACTTGGAAGGTGCGCCTGCGGAGGAGCAGCACAGGGGAAAGTGAAGCAAACAGAATGCAATTGCAAAATGAAGGACCGTGGAAAGGAATGGCTGGCAGTGGACGGTGCTACCAAATGGGGGTGACACAACCTGCCTAGCCCCGTGCCCTCAATATGCAAGAACCACAAGGCCGCTGCAGCTCTTAGTGTCTTCCTCTCTGCGGCTCTGGAGCACGCAATATTGCTCACTGTGAATGCAATCTGGTCTCTTCGCTTGATGAGAAAAGAAAAACACTTTAAGTATGTGCCTCCATGGAGGAGCTTATTAAATCGGCTGAAGGTCTCTGGGATAGGTTGGAAGAAATAATACAGGAAGGAAGCCAAGAAAGGGGAGGGTTTTTTTTTTTTTTTTTTAAGAGGCAGAAGGGAATTAAAATTGCTATCAACAAGTTGGCAAGTAAAAAACAGTGACGCAGAGAAGAAACAGACCAGGGGGAAGGACAGCATTTCAAGGCAGAGGAGAGAGGAACCTTGATGATTTTAAAAGTGAAACGGTTGTTTGGGGTCTATCACTCCATGGTAAGGAAGATTCGGTTCCCACTGGGTTAGAGGAATTCTGGAGAGACTATGGTCCAAATGCATAAAAGGTCTACTGCAGAAGGAGCAGGCCAGGAGGATGGTCATCAAGCTCTAAAAACATCTGAGACTAGCCTTTTAGATGTTTTCAAATTCTTAAAAAAAAAAATCAATAAATGAAAGGAAAAGAAAAGCAGCTGTCACAAGGATGTAACATGAGTTCTCCAGGGACATGTTGAAAAATTAAATTTTATTTCCTTTTCTGATAAGTTACCTGGCTTGTTGATTAGGGCAGTGACAGAGAAATGTGTATCTGAAAACGTCTTTCACTTATGTTTTATGACCAACATGAGGCAATGTTAGATGATAGGACATTAAGTGGATTCATAGTTGCTTAAATGGTTATAAAGATCAGTGGGGAAGCAATCAAACACGCAGGTGCTGGTCGGATTCCATCACTTAGTAACTTAACTGAAGGGAGCTTTCATGCTCTCTGAGCTTCAGATTCTTCATCTCTAAAATGGGTTCAATTACAGCTGCCTACTGTAGCACATGGGATGAGTACATCATCACATGGGTCCAGGCTCTGTAATTTGAAAGGTCTAATGGCATCAGGGAGCCATTACCTCTGATGCTGGTGGTGGGCAGAAACCCTAAGCCCCAGAACTTGTGGGTCTGTTACCTGCCCCAGTAAGGGGGAGTGAAGGTTACAGATGGAAGGAAGGTTGTGAATCATGTGACTTTAAAGGACATTATCCTGGATTATTCAGGATCCAATGAAATTATAAGAAGGAGGCAAAAGAATCGGAACCAGAGAGATGGCATTATGACCCGACCAGCTATTGCTGGCTGTGAAGCAAAAAGTCAAGGGATGCAGGCAGCCTCCAGAAACTGGAAAAAATCAAGAAAATGGGTTCTCTCCTAAAGCTGCCAGAGAGAGAATGCAGCCCTGCAACATGTCGATTTTAGCCTTAGTGAGACCCATTTTGGATTTCTGACCTCCAGAATTATAAGATAATCAATTTGTTTTTTATGAAGCCACCCAGTTTGTGGCAATTTGTTACAGCAGCAATATGAAACTAATGCCATGCGTTTGTGCAAACCTTTCACTAATAGTTCCAGAATCCTGTGCTCTTGGTCCTAACCTATACAAAATTCCTATTAACAATTTATATGAAGTCATAGAAAGCATGCTTCTATAATTTGCATGTAATACAAAACTGAGAAGGATGGCACAGCGACTACTTAAACTCCTGATGAATCTAAAAGATCTCTGTGAATCAAATTAAGTACAATATCAAAAGGAAATATGCACTTTTCCTTTTAGGTTCAAAATATAAAGTGCACAAGTACAGGATGAGTAGACCAAAAGTTGTTTATGCAAAAACAACAGATGAATTTTAAATTTACCACAGAGTCATAATAAATCAACAGAGACTGATAAATAGCCCATGCGATCCCCAGGCTGCATTGATAGAATATGGGTAAAGAAATGATCAACGGGGGTGTCTGGGTGGCTCAGTGGTTGAGCGTTTGCCTTTGGCTCAGGGCATGATCCTAGGGTCCTGGGATCGAGTCCCCCATTGGGCTCCCTGCAGGAAGCCTGCTTCTTCCTCTGCCTATGTCTCTGCCTCTCCCTCTGTGTCTCTCATGAATAAATAAATAATTTTTTAAAAGAAATGATTAACAGTTTTGTTGGACTCTAACAGGTGAATACACTTTTCCTTTTGGAACATCACATAACTGATTAATGGCATATGTGCAAAAGCAGAGAGACCGATAAGACTAAACCTTCGATATAAATGCCAGGATTGACTAGTGATGTAAGAATCATCTGTTTAAAAATAGAGATTGGTGGCCACTATTCTTGACCTACTAAATCAGAATCTCTGAAGATGGATCCAAGAATATGTATTTTGTGTTCTGCGGAAGTGCCCCAGGTGATTGGGATGTGTAGGATGTGTCTGATGTGTCTGATGTATGGACCCTAGGTCAGAGAAGAAAATGGTGAAGTCATTGGGATAAAACATCAGTATGGATTGTGGAATCTCAAATTTAGGGAAGGCTTCATAATTGTCTTCAAAAATTTGAAGGACTATCAAATGCCTATCCTTTAGATCTATACAGAATAAACAAAAGGGTATAAGTTAGAGGCAGTAGGTACTTCTCGGTAACTGAATTACATATATATCTCACATTACCCCAGGCTCCTCCCACCCGTGGGTTAAAAATGGGTCCAAGTAACTGTAACAAAAAACAGTATTTCAATGGATGCATCCCAACCCGATAGATGAGGACTCCAAGCCTTTCTTTCCCAAATGTTTCTGGGAGACTCCAAGGAGTAACACATGTGTCTTTGAGAACCAGCTCTTGGTCTCTAGGATTCCATAATATATCTATTATTTTCTGTCTTGGGCTGACTACTGCACATCACCAAAGATACCACCATAGCCTCATCAGCCAAAGAACAATCCATGGAGGTCTCCACCATAGAGACTCGCCATGTTTTCCTCAGTTACTTACTGGTTTCTGACGACTATGGTTTCTCTCATGCTCAGCCTGCTGGGTCCCCTTGAGACTAATTGTGGTTTAACAATTACTCCAATTAGGGAAGGTTTATGGTTAATTTATGCCATTCTCTGTGGCACAGACTTGTGCTCTCAGTACTTTATAGACAACTTTCCTTTCCTTCCTCCCTTCATCCTCCCTTCTTTCTTTCCATTAACTCTGTAGTCCCTCTCCTCAGGAATTAAACAAATGACCAACATTAACTCCAGTGAGCTTAAGGAGAAAATGAGAAACTTATAGTAGATACAGGGGTAGTCCAAGAGGAGATATTCAAGCTTTATAAGGGATTACAACTAGGAAATCCAACAGTGTCAGGAACCAAGACAGAAACTCTCTGGGGCCACAGGCTTTTTTCTTAGTAGTTTGCTTCATGCATTTTGAGGCCTCTCTGTGTCCAGGGGAGAAAATGCCTGCCCCAATTGACACTAACTTTCTGAGTATTCAACAAAGATTAACCAGAGTCTCTGGGTGCTACTTAAAATTTCCCACGGGAGAGAACCTAATGGGCCCATTTGGGGTCAGGTGGTCACCCATCGTCCAATTAGTAGTAATCATAGATCATGCGGTCCATTGCCTTTTAGCAGATATGGATGTGGAATTACTAAGAAGTGGTATGAACAGTGTTTTCTGTGCAGAACATTGTCTTAGGGGCATGAGATGGGCAGGCATCACACGGGGTATTTATGTCACTAACTTTGAACCAAATTTGCATTCCTCTACTTTCCTCCCATTTGTATGAGTTTTTCCCACAAGACCCTTTGTGCATAGACTTCTGTGGGGCTGCTCAACTAGTCTCTACAAGATGCCCTTGGCCATATCTGCTTCCCAGCATAAACAGAGCCTTCATTCTCCATCTAAGATCTCTTTTACAAATAATTATACAAGATGAGCTTCCTATACCAGGAAGCACTAAAAGCAAGAACCACCTATAATAAAATTGTAGGAAAAATATGCTCCTTGGCATAATAGCATAGACAAGATGGTTTTAAAACTTATCAGTAACCTAAGTCTACAGGTAATATAAATAGACTTACCAGCCAAATGAAAGTTAAATTTTCATATTCTCATCTAAATTGTCTAAAGGCTTGAGAACCTACAAAATAAACCTACTCTCAGAATTGGAGATATATATATATATATATATATATATATATATATATATATATAACTAATAACTAATCCTACTATGACTACAAATCCATTTACTTTGCCAAGAGAAGAAGGAATATGTGGGGTTAACAGTTGTGAATTAGGTATTTATCAGTTGGAGAGGTTTTCTTGTGCTCTTTTTACCAAATGTTGTACGGATTTTAAGAGTAGTTTTCCAAGTCATCAAACTAATTACTTTCAGTATTTCTTAAAGAACAGAGGTGGTAAGAAAGACTAGCTAAGATGGTGCGACTGAGGGACTAGCCACCTTGAATACAAAGCAGATGCCCAGCCATGTATTTGGGGCAGCTGATGCTGTGTTTGCTAAGTGGGCACCATTGTGATTTCAGGCCCATTTGGCAACTTCATTTTTTGTTGTTGGCAACTCCATTTTAATTGTGTTTAACAATGAACAGAGAAGTCTTGAGTCTTGATTTTCTAGGTGTTTTTTCTTTTAATAAATAAACTGTGTCCTCAGTGTTTCACAGCTTTTTTCCTTCCTTTTTTTCCTCTTGTTTTATAGAGTGTGAACATTTATGTTATTATACAGAGAGAGCAAGTGGTGCCAGTAGCTTGAGAACTGTTGGTCTGCAGGTCTCTCAGCTGCTTGTTCATGCAGGAGATTCCTGAGTTCTCACATCACTGCACTTTAATCCCATGGAGCACTGGGAACAGTATAAGGTCATCTTTCTTGCTATGCAAATCATTAGAGCAAAAACACAGGCCTTCCCCATAAAACTCCCTTTTTTATCCCAGTGGGGGAAAAAACTTAACTATCTAATAACTAAAGGGACAGACAAGGAGGCAACATAGTATACTAGAAAGAGCATGGGTCTTCCCAAAACACAGACATGGGTTTGGGTACTAATTTAATCCTTTGCCCTTTTGGCCTTGTTAAAATGGGAATAATAGTGTTGACTCCATGGAGGTGTTAGAAAAATTAAATGTAAATATGTAAGCATCATATATGCTCAACAAATGTTCTTTCTCTTCTTCCACTGCCTCAAAGGTTGTGGAGAGGATTAATGGGGACAAGTATGCCAATGGTGTTTGTACATTATTGAGTCAAGGAATCCTATGAGATTTTCACAAAAGCTATGGACTTTCTCCTGGGGAAAGGATGAACCCACATAGATGGGGAAAATGAATAATTAGGGTTCAATTTGAGGAAATTCGTGGACCTTCTGAACATATCAACGGATCCACAGAATAAGAGCTTCTGTCACCAAATAAGGGATTAATGATGCTAATTGTCGTTTCCCTACCCGCTGCTCTGTTCTGAACTAAATACTTAGGGCTGATGTCAACATACAGGACCAATGTGATGCTAAAAACTCCAGCAAAGAGAGCTTGTTCTTTCTACATCTAAGAATCTGAATTTAAGGCTGAGGTCACTGTTCAAAGACTAAAGTTTGGTAACTAAATTCTGAATCTTGTCTCAAGGTCAGATGGCAGACAAAGAGATCCTGAGGGCCTGAATGGAAACAGAAGGAAGGAAAGCAAGCGATCCCCAATAGCTTGGGGAAAGGATTGCAGAACCAGAGGCTGGAGTTCTTAGGTTTTTCTTCAACCACTTTACAATTTTAATCAGGTATTTGTCTTAGTACATGCATAGTCTACAATTCTCATTTAAATATGTGTTACATTTTTAAAAATCAAAGTAAAACACTCAATTTTTAAAAAATGGAATAGCACAGATAGCTTATAACAGAAACCTAAAACACTTGTCTACCATCCCACCTGCCCCTACCTAGTCAACATTTCTTTCCCAAGAGAAAAACCTGATTGGTTTGAATTCTATTATTTTTCTCCTTTATACATTTTATGAACCTCCAACTATAAGAAGTTAGGGTTTAACTTCCTCACTTATTTAGTGGGGAAAGAGAGAAAGTGAGAGAGAGAAGTGGGGGAAGGGAGAGAGGGAAGAAGAAGGGAGAGAAGGGGAGAGGAAGGGAGGGGGGGAGAGGGAGAATACATCTAGGGTAGCCATTTCAGTTGGAAGAATCCCATATCTCTCTTTAGGTCAGAAAATGTGTATCTTACTATTTCTTTGTTTTAAATCTTTATTTACTTATGATAGAGAGAGAGAGAGGCAGAGACATAGGCAGAGGGAGAAGCAGGCTCCATGCACCAGGAGCCCGATGTGGGATTCGATCCCGGGTCTCCAGGATCACGCCCTGGGCCAAAGGCAGGCGCCAAACCGCTGCGCCACCCAGGGATCCCGTATCTTACTATTTCTATGGAAATGTGCAGCCCTTCATTTCTCAGTTCTCTTTCTTTCTGGAGATTCTTCCAATCAGACTCTGTTTCTCCTCTTTTAATTTTCTTTTTCTCTTTCCAGTATGTTCTGGGAGAGTATCTTCCCTTTATTTTCCACCCTCTCCTTTGAATCTGTTTTTTTGCTAATTATACATATTTTTTAAGTTTCTGAGAGCCATTTCTTGTTCTCCGACAGTCTCTTTTTTTCATAGCCTCCTGTTCTTGGTTTATGGATATAATATTTTTTTCAAATTTTTCTTAAGAAAAGAGATGTCTGTGTGTGTCTTTCTTAAGTTCTTTTTTGTTCCTTACATTATCTCTGTTTTGCCTCAATCAGTTTTTTTTTATAAATTAATTTTTATTGGTGTTCAATTTACCAACATACAGAATAACACCCAGTGCTCATCCCGTCAAGTGTCCCCCTCAGTGCCCGTCACCCATTCACCCCCACCCCCTGCCCTCTTCCCCCTCCACCACCCCTAGTTCATTTCCCAGAGTTAGAAGTCTTTATGTTCTGTCTCCCTTTCTGATATTTCTCACACATTTCTTCTCCCTTCCCTTATATTCCCTTTCACTATTATTCATATTCCCCAAATGAATGAGAACATACACTGTTTGTCCTTCTCCGGTTACTGTGGCCAAGTTCAAAAAGGGTGTTGCCTGAGTTCTCCTCTGGGATTTTGATGGAATCTTGTCTCACATTTAGATCTTTCATCTATTTTGAGTTTATCTTTGTGTATGGTGCAAGAGAGTGGTCCAGTTTCATTCTTCTGCATGTGGATGTCCAATTTTCCCAGCACCATTTATTGAAGAGACTGTCTTTCTTCCAGTGGATCGTCTTTCCTCCTTTATCGTATATTAGTTGACCATAAAGTTCAGGGTCCACTTCTGGGTTCTCTGTTCTGTTCCATTGATCTATATGTCTGTTTTTGTGCCAGTACCACACTGTCTTGATGAACACAGCTTTGTAGTACAACCTGAAATCTGGCATTGTGATGCCCCCAGATATGGTTTTCTTTTTTAAAATTCCCCTGGCTGTTTGGGGTCTTTTCTGATTCCACACAAATCTTAAAATAATTTGTTCTAAGTCTCTGAAGAAAGTCCATGGTATTTTGATAGGGATTGCATTATACGTGTAAATTGCCCTGGGTAACATTGACATTTTCACAATATTAATTCTGCCAATCCATGAGCATGGAATATTTTTCCATCTCTTTGTGTCTTCCTCAATTTCTTTCAGAAGTGTTCTATAGTTTTTAGGGTATATTTTGAGAACCATTTGAATGGTAAATGGTTCTCCAACCTTTTATTTTCAGGTTGTAGGTGTCCTTCTGTCTAAAATGAGTCTCTTGTAGACAGCAAATAGATGGGTCCTGCTTTTTTATCCAGTCTGAAACCCTGCGCCTTTTGATGGGGTCATTCAGCCCATTCACGTTCAGAGTTACTATTGACAGATATGAGTTTAGTGTCATCATGATATCTATTTAGTCCTTGTTTTTGTGGATTGTTCCACTGAACTTCTTCTTAAAGGGGAGTTTTAAGAGTCCCCCTTAAAATTTCTTGCAGAGCTGGTTTGGAGGTCACATATTCTTTCAGTTCCTGCCTGTCTTGGAAGCTCTTTATCTCTCCTTCCATTTTGAATGAGAGCCTTGCTGGATAGAGTATTCTTGGTTGCATGTTCTTCTCATTTAGGACCCTGAATATATCCTGCCAGCCCTTTCTGGCCTGCCACGTCTCTGTGGAGAGGTCTGCTGTTACCCTAATATTCCTCCCCATGAAAGTCAGGGACTTCTTGTCTCTTGCTGCTTTAAGGATCTTCTCTTTATCTTTGGAATTTGTAAGCTTCACTATTAGATGTCGAGGTGTTGAACGGTTTTTATTGATTTTAGGGGGGATCTCTCTATTTCCTGGATCTGAATGCCTGTTTCCCTTCCCAGATTGGGAAAGTTTTCAGCTAGGATTTGTTCAAATACATATTCTGGCCCTCTGTCCCTTTCGGCGCCCTCGGGAACCCCCATTAAATGTAGGTTTTTCTTCCTTAGAGTGTCATTTATTTGCCTTAATCTGTCTTCATGGTCCCTTAATTGTTTGTCTCTTTTTTCCTCAGTTTCCCTCTTTGCCATTAACTTGTCTTCTATGTCACTCACTCGTTCTTCCACCTCGTTAACCCTTGTCGTTAGGACTTCTAGTTTGGATTGCATCTCATTCAATTGATTTTTAATTTCTGCCTGATTGGATCTAAATTCTGCAGTCATGAAGTCTCGTGAGGCCTTAATGCTTTTTTCTAGAGCCACCAGTAGCTGTAGAATAGTGCTTCTGAATTGGCTTTCTGACATTGAAGTGTAATCCAGATTTTGTAACTCTGTGGGAGAGAGGGCTGTTTCTGATTCTTTCTTTTGGGGTGAGGTTTTCCTTCTAGTCATTTTGCTCAGTGCAGAGTGGCCAAAAACAAGTTGTATTGGAACACGGGGGAGTATCACTGGTCCGTCCAGCTGGTCTTCTGGGGGAGGGGCCTGTTGCGCTGATTTTCAGGTGTTAGCACTTGGGGGAGCTGCTCTGCCCCTGCCTGCTGCAGGGCTCAGCGGGGGTTGTTTACCCCGTGGGGCCCCAGGAGGAACAACCGCAGTTGCTATGGCAACTCTGGAAGCCTGGATTCAGCCTCCGCAGGAACTACGGGGCTCGGGGCTCTCGGCTCTCCGTCCGTCCGCAGGGCCTGGAGGCTCCGGGGCGGGGCCGCTGATCTGCTCAGCTCGGGGCAGGAGCGTCCTTGCTGTCCTGGGCCCTCCCGGCCTCTGCCTGTCCCGGGGGAGGCCGGATCCTGGGCTGTGTCCCGGCGCCCTGTGCTCCGGGGCCTGCGCTGTGGGATTCGCGCTCCCGCCCTGCAGCTCCCTCCCTGGATCCGCTCCCGAGCCCCTCCGAGCTGCTCCGGTCGGTCCCTCCGTGCGCGCTGCAGCCCTTAGGGAGCTCGGAGCACTCTCCCGGGGCGCAGGTGTCTGTTAGTGTCCCCGGGAGCCCGAGGGCATCCCCGCTCTCCTGGGTCCTGCTCCAACTCCCTGCGGGCCCCTTTCCGCCCGGGAAGGTTGGTGCAGCTCCTGCTCCTCCGGGACGGGGACGGGGCTCTCCTGTCCTGGGGACACTCGCCCCGGCCTCAGCCCGGCTCCTCGCGGGGCCCCTCCCCCTCGGAGGCCTTTTGTTCCTTTATTTCTTTTTCCCCGTCCTCCTACCTTGATAGAAGCGCGAACTCTTCTCACTGTAGCATTCCAGCTGGTCTCTCTTTACATCTCAGGCCGAATTCGTAGATTTTCAGGATGGTTTGAAGGTTATCTAGGTAATTTGGTGGGGACAGGTGACCTGGGGACCCTGCTCTTCCGCCATCTTGCCCCTCCCCTCTCAATCAGTTTTTTTGGTTGTTTGTTTGTTTAATTCGGTCTTTTCATTCATGCTAGAAGTTTTGATGAAATGATTGAAAGCTCTGGGCTGCCAGTTTATGTTATGAATGAGGGAATGCTGACAGCAAGCTCTGTGGATACAGGAATGGAGTTTGTCGATTGACACCACGGCTGCAGTGTGAAGACTGGGGAGTCAGCCACTCATCCTGTGGGCCGTGTGTGTCTGGCAGGGGGCATTCCAGAAGCCAAAAAGAAGTCTTTATTAGGAATACCAGCAACCATACTAACTTGCCTAATTTTTCACTAGATGTGTACAGTCTGTTCAATTTCTTCAGAAGGGGGGAACTCTGGGATTTTATTGTTGTTGTTTTGTTTAGGGCCAAATACTTGATTGGCTGCAGCCTCTGCCAGGGAATGAGAGGGTGTGTTTTATATTAGGACCCATTTGTGTTTGGTCCCTCTCCATTTCCACCAGCTCTGTCATATCTGCTGTTGCGAGGTCAGCAGTCTTGTGGAGATTCTTCTGAGAAGGAGAATGTCCTCCTGGGCTCTGTCCCTCTGTGAGACTCTTAGGGTACAGTTTTCTCTACTTTTTTCAGTCATGATCATTTTTCCATTTGCTTTTCACATTGGAGAAATTTGTTGAAATATGTTTTCTGACAATGACCCCTTATGTACCGTACTCTATGGAAATCACTGTTATGATTTATCTGGGGTGCCAGGAATGAGGGGAGGCAAATGAAGGAGGAGACTAAGCCATCATGATATGGAAGTCATAGCAACTCTTCTCTAAGTCTTTATCCTCTCTTATTGTCCAAGAACCCTGATATTTTTAAGGCAACCTTAAGCGCTAATCTGAAAGAATGGTCAGTCTCTCATCCATGCTGCCCTAGCGCAGGATCTTAACTACCCAGTTCCCCTTTCTTCTTGCTACCTACATATGCCACATATGTCTTCTGACATGTCACATCTCTCTACTCAAAATGGTCCACCATGACTAAGTCTACATTTCATCCAAGTCTACATTTTTCTTAAGAATATTTTTTTTCTTCTGAAAACAGGTGAAAGAGAAAGAGTATAAGCATTTACCTAGCATTGTCCAAATTCTGTGTTCTAGGGCCTGGGGGGTGGGGAAGGCTGTTAATTACTATTGTTGATGGTTGTTAACTCATCAGAAATGAGAGAATGAATTTCTCTAGGGCAATAAAACAGGAAGGTTAAGTCTTTTTTCTTTACAGAGAATAAAGCCAAGTAGTAGGGCTATGAAAGACGGGAGGAAGAAGAGAGAGCACCTGCTCGAGAAGCAGTTTTTCACGTAGGAAATGGTATTCTTTGTATTCACAAAATTAAGTCACAAATAAAACTTTTCACAGAGGATGACTGAATAAAGCTTTTGTTTACATTTTGTGAATAGCATTGCACTCTGTTAACTCAAACTGCTGAAATGACTTTTGAATTTTACTCAAAGTCATGGAGATATATATCCACTCTGGTTGTCTGCCCCACCACAGTCATAAATACCATGAGTGAAGGCCAGTAAATCTGCCATTTCATAGCAAAAACAACACCATGACAATCTAACTAATGATTCCCTCACACCACTTTTATTATACAAAGAAAGGTTTCTCTTTTTGACAGAGAAAGACATCCTTCATGGATTCCTTCTCAGAAGGGCAGAAATGTGTGTCTCAGTGATTCAGAACATTACACTGAAGTACAGAAATAAAGTAAAGGAAGAAGGCTGCCCCCTCTTAATGCTTTCTAAGATTACTTTCTCTCACTCTCTTACTTTTTCAGATTCTTTCTAAATATAGTTTATAAGAGGATACCTTAACAGGAGAGTGGACTGAGTTGGTGCCAACCATTCGATGGACCTCATAGTATGGCTCTAGTCAGGGCCTCTTTTATCCCTTACCCCTTTTTTCTAGTCAAACTATTCGAGTCACTGTCCTTGAAACATGCCCTATGCCTTCCTACTGTGATGCTACTGGATACATTGCTTTCCTTGCCTGAAAAGTTCTCCTCCCATTTATATGTCTAAAAGTCCCACACCTCCTTTGAGGTCCAGATTCTACCTGCTGGTAGAAGTCTGTTCTAGCCTGGCCTCCTCCTCTTGGAAGTATTCTCTCCCTGCTCCAAATTTCTATCACTTGAATTGTCTCTTTTTTGTTATGGCTCTGGTGTGGACACTGCATCTCTATTGTCTCTGTGACTGCAGTGAGATCATTCAAACTCTAAACTTTTGTGAGAGTGAGGGTGTTTGCCCATTAGGGCATTTCATGAAAAAAGAAAAGTAAGTACCAATTTTAGAAGATTTTTTTTAAAGATTTATAATTTTTTAACTTAAAAGAAACATTTTAAAATAAAAAATAATTGTTATTTCATACCTGAGGGAAGGAAAATATTGTTGAAATATTTCATCAAAATATCTAGAACCAGCTAAAACACAAATAGCTCAATTCAAAGGTCAGTTTTCTCTTCCATTCATTTCTTCCCTTATTCTCTAAGACTGTTAAGGTTGAAAATTCTTGTGCACAGTTTATGGTTTTAATAGATAGTTATTACACTTGATAACAGACCAGAAACGTTGGGGTAGATTTCTCACTACAGGCTAATTACAGTATTCCTCTTCACTCTAAGTTGATGAGCCCATTGACTGCAAATCTGGAGAGTGAGGGATTTATATTGGGGGAGAAATCAAGGATTCCTAACCCACCATTTGGTTGCACTGGTTTTGGACAAGTATTTCTCCATATTCTATGGATGCTTGTGTATATGGGCTTAAAGTATATATAATGATAGGTTACAGATCCTTTTCATAGATGATTAAAATAAAGCATTAAGGGTTGAGAAAGAGTCAAAATCATGGTGACTGAGCTTTTCTATCCACAAGTATAACTTCCTAAGAAATTTTATAGGTTCACTGAAGTTCACGGTGTTTCGCTTTAAAATAACACGTGCAGGATATAATACTAGGTGTTAAAATATCTAATGTTTATTGCATGATGACTATATGCCAGGCAGCATAAGGATTTACATGGATTATCCCATGTGATCCTTAGGACAATTCTTTGAGGTAGGTACTATTCTCAACTTTATTCATTGGTAATGAAATTGAGTCACAGAGGTTTGAAATGACTTGTCTAAGATCCCATAGGTTGTGAATAGCCCAGCTAGGTTCTAAACCCAGGAAACCTGACTCTGGAACTCACTAAAGTCTTAGCCACTATGCTTTCATTCTGGATTACACCTAAGAAAGACACTTACAGAAACAATTGTGGCCAGAAATAATAACCTCATTAAGATGTTTTAATCCCACATTTATTATTTAATAAAAATTCACACAAGCACCATTTCCCTTCACTGCAAGTGTTCTTGTGTATGAAAAAACATTTTACACGGTTGCCACTTTCTCTGCCAAAAGAAGCTGAAGAGACAATCAATAGCTGCAATTTGGTTGTATTTAAAATGTCCTTATTTTCCTCAAAACTGAAATAATGTTACCAGTAAGGTAGTTGACCATCACTTGTATTCTGTGAATAAAGTACTCTGTGGTCAGGGGCAACCTTTTTCCTGCTCTTCCCTCTCTACACATATAACTGGTGTTAACATTCAATAATTACTCCACGGAGAAAGAGGAACCCTCTTACACTGTTGGTGGGAATGTGAACTGGTGCAGCCACTCTGGAAAACTGTGTGGAGGTTCCTCAAAGAGTTAAAAATAGACCTGCCCTACGACCCAGCAAATGCACTGTTAGGGATTTACCCCAAAGATTCAGATGCAATGAAACGCCGGGACACCTGCACCCTGATGTTTCTAGCAGCAATGCCCACAATAGCCAAACTGTGGAAGGAGCCTCGGTGTCCATCGAAAGATGAATGGATAAAGAAGATGTGGTCTATGTATACAATGGAATATTACTCAGCCATTAGAAACGACAAATACCCTCCATTTGCTTCGACGTGGATGGAACTGGAGGGTATTATGCTGAGTGAAGTAAGTCAATCGGAGAAGGACAAACAGTGTATGTTCTCATTCATTTGGGGAATATGAATAATAGTGAAAGGGAATATAAGGGAAGGAAGAAGAAATGTGTGGGAAATATCAGAAAGGGAGACAGAACATAAAGACTCCTAACTCTGGGATACGAACTAGGGGTGGTGGAAGGGGAGGAGGGCGGGGGGTGGGGGTGAATGGGTGACGGGCACTGAGGGGGACACTTGACGGGATGAGCACTGGGTGTTATTCTGTATGTTGGTAAATTGAACACCAATAAAAATTAATTTATTAAAAAAATAACTACTCCACGGCAACCTGCATCACACTACATAGAGTGATCATTAACCAAACAAACAAAAATCTTCCGTGGCACACATTTTCATTAATAAACAAATGAGAAGTTATCCAGCAGTTATTTCTTATACAGTTGATCGCTGAAGAACAGTGGGGGGGGGGAGGATTGGGGTGCTGGCCTCCTTGCACAGTCGAAATTCTGTGTATGACTTTTAACTCCCCCAAAACTAAACTATTAATTGCCTACCATTGACCAGGACCCATACCGATAACAAAACAGTCAATTAATACATATTTTGTATGTTATCTGATCAGTTACTGTACTCTTACAATAAAGTAAGTTAGAGGAAAGAAAACCTTATGAAATAAAAAAAGAAGAGGAAATGTCTTTCAGTACTATAATGTATTTATTGAAAAAAATCCACGCATCAGTGCACCTGTGCAGTTCAAATCTGTGTCACTCAAGGGCCAACTGTACATGTATTGCTTGTATGCCAAATGGAGTTTAGTTAAATTTTAAAGCAAAATGTTGGCAAAGAGCACGTGATATTAACTGCTGTTTTGTATAGTGTGATACTGAAATTCCAAAATCTTCTCTTACTGATGAATCTTACTAATAGCTTACTTTCTGTCATAGTTTAAAACTATGTCCACAAGTTTTTTGACACTTCTGTCTTCTAATGGTCAATATTAGTTCCCCTCACCTTGGGCATATTCTGGACTTAGTAGTTCATCTCTAAACAACAGAACACGGCAAATAGTGTGTAGCTTCTGAGAGTAGGTCATACAGAAGCATTGGGGCTTCCTCCTTGGATCACTTTCTCTACAGCAGCCTTACTGACCTTTTGTGAGAACACTCAGACAACTCCATTGACAGGTCTAAGTATCAGGGAAATGATTTCTTCCAACAACTGTAAAAGAAGTGAGGTTTCCTGTTAACCATCATGAAAATAAGTCATCTTGGAAGCAAATCCTACAACCACAGTCAAGCCTTCTAGTGACTGCAGGTCTGATTGAATCTTGACTACTTTCTTCTTCAGAGATCCTAAGCCAGAACCACCCAGATGAGCTGCTGCTAAACTCCCAACTCACAGAAATGATATGATAATAAGCACAACTTGTTTTAAGCTTCTAGTTTTTTTGTTAGTTTATTTTACTGCATTAGATAACTAATATACTTAGTTTCTCTTCTGTACACACTGTTCATCATTAACTTTATGACTTCTTTTATATTTTTTCTGCAATAACTTGATATACCTATTTTCACTTGGTGTACTTTAAATATGTTTTACTTCATCTCTCTCTTTAGCAGCAAGATTCATCATTTTTAACTGAAAAGGTATAAGTTTGCACTTGCACTGGAAAAACTCATTTGGGTTATTAGCAAGATCACTGTGCCCTGCTTAAATTCTGATGGTTCATGCCACTATTTTGAAAAAAAATGTAACAATGAATTAGAGGGTAAGAGAAGATTGATCTCCAGTCCACTGGAAAACAAGTTTAAGATAAAAATCATTATATTTACTATTTGCACTTCATTTTAACTACTTTAAAAATCATGATACTTGTAAATTCATTTATTATAGCACATTCAATAGTTCATCCTCCATATTTTCACAAACTATTAGTTACTTAACTTTATAATTTTTCCCTCAATGATAAGATTTACATGAAAATTTCCAGCAATAGTTTTAAGAATATATGTACTACTTTTTAAACCACTGAGCCTTTTTGGGAAATAGCGTGTAATGTGACATAATACTAATGAAAATTTGCAATTTGATATATATACATTAAAAGACAAATAGTACATGTCTGTCTGCCAAGCATTGTTGAAAGTATCAATACATTTTGAATGTATAGCTAGACTGATACAAATTACTCATATCATAAATGGAAGAGGAAATGTCACTATAAAACCTACAGATATTAAAAGTATGAAAAGTGAAAATTATGGACAATTTTAGGCAATAAGTTCAACAACACAGATGAAATGAAAAATTCTTTGAAAGACTAAGGCTGCCAAAGTAGACTTAAGAAGACATGAGTAACCTGATTAGCTCTGTCTAGCAAGGAAATTGAGACTATAGATAAAAACTGTCCCAGTGGGGATCCTTGGGTGGCTCAGCAGTTTATTGCCTGCCTTTGGCCCAGGGTATAATCCTGGAGTCCCGGGATCGAGTCCCACATCAGGCTCCCTGCACGGAGCCTGCTTCTCCCTCTGCTTGTGTCTCTGACTCTCTCTCTGTGTGCGTGTGTGTGTGTGTCTCATGAATAAATAAATAAAATCTTAAAAAAAACTATCCCAGAAAAACTATAGGAGCAGATGATTCCAGTAATCAATTGTACCAAAATTTTGATAAAGAAATAATATCAATTCTACCACATTTTTTCCAGAATATAGAAAAGGAATAAAAACTTCCTAACTCATTTTATGATGCCATAATTACCTTGATACCAAAATTAGACAAAGATATTACAAGAAAATAAAACTAGAGTCCAACATTTCTCATAAACATAGACTCAAAATCCTTAAAATATTTTAACAAATCCTCAATAAAATTTTAGCAAGCCATATTGAGCCACATATTAAAAGGATAATACAACATGAGCAAGTGGTTTATCCTAGAAATGCAATTTTGATATAACAGTTAAAAGACAATTGATATGATTCATCATACTAATAAACTAAAAAAGAACCATATGATATCTTATTAGATTCAGGAATAGCATTTGCTAAAATTCAACATCCATCATGATAAAAACTAGGAATACAGGTAATTTTATCAACTGATAAGAGGAAGCTCCAAAAACTTAGAGCTAACATTATACTTAGTGGTAAAGGACTAAAATACCATGCCCCTAAAATGGGAACAGATGGGATATCCACTCTTATCACTTCTATTCAGCACTGTACTCAAGTTACCAACCAGTTTACTAATGCAAGAAAAATAAACCAAAGGCATATAATTTGGAAAGAAGAAAGAAAACTGTTAATTCAAAAACAACATGAATGTCTGTCCAAAAAACTTTAAGGAGTCTCTAATCTAGCCTAAAGCTACTAGAACTAATAAGTAAAATTTGTGGCAGATATATTTTACATAGTATGTAAGATTGATAGGGAAAATTCAACTGTATTTCTATATACTAAAAATAAACAACTGGAAATGGAAATTAATAAAATATATTTATAATAATATTAAAGAATGAAATAGGAATCAATGTAACAAAGTGTGTTATATATAATACCTGTATATTGAAAACTATAAAATATTGCTTAGAGAATTTAAAGAGAACTAAGTAAATGAAGAGATATACCATATTATCATTTGGGAGACTAATGTTGTCCAGATTTTAATTCTCCCTGAAATTATCTATACATTCAATGCAATTCTAGTTAAAGTCTCAGTAAGAATTTTTTTGTAGTAATTGACAAGCTAAGTCTAAAATTTATACATATATGAAGGATCCAGAATAAACAAAACACATTAGAAAAAGAACCAAGTTTGAAGACTTACATTACCTGATTCCAAGATGTAATATAAAGCTATAGTAATCAGGATAGTGTGTTATTGCCATAAGAACAGACATGTAGAAAAATGTAGCAGAATAGGGTCTAGAAATGGAATCAGCCATAAAAGGTCAATTGCTTTTCTGACAAAGATACCAAGAAAGAAGGACAGTCTTTTCAATATATAGCACTGAAATTGGATGCTCATAATTTAAAAAAAAATGAATCTCAAGCTTTATCTCACAACATATATAAACATTAACTTGAAACAGATAACAGGTCTACATGTAAGATAAAACTATAAAGCTCTAGATAAAAACACATGAGAAAATCTTTGAGTCCCTGAGATGAACATAGAATTCTTAAGTAGGGCATAAAATTCACCAAAAATTTAAAAATGGATAAATTGAACATCATCCCAAACAAAATTTTCGCATTTGAGAGTTATTGTTAAGAAAACTAAAAGGTAAACCATGGACTGGGGGAAAAATAGATGCAAAATACATATTTGGCAGAAACTTTTAGCTAAGCATACAAAGAACACTTATTACTCAATAATAAGAAAAGATATCAATTAAAGACAAGCAAAATATTTAAACAGAAACTTCACCAAAGAAGATAGCAAATAAACACATGAAATGATGTTGAACTTCCTTAGTCATTATGGAAATGCAAATAAAAACCATGAGAAAGCTCTATACACTTGCTATTTTGACTAAAATTGAAATCGCAGACAATACTGTATGTGTAAGTGTATGGGACAAGTGGAATTCTCATCGCTGGTGGGACTGCAAAATAATAGAGACACTTCAAAAAACAGGTGGGAATTATTTTATAAAATAAGCATACACTTGCATAGCACTACATACACTAGCAATAACACTCTTAGATATTTACCAAAGAGAAATCAAAATATATGTCCACATAAAGATGTGATCATGAATGTTCATAGAAACCTCATTGCAGTGTCATCACCACGGTGGCTAAGAGCCTATACTTCAAAGCAGGTTACACAGAAGCTAATTGTAACCTCAGGATAAAAAGATCTTAATCTCCATAAACTGGTAAATGAATAAACCAATATAATGGTACATCCATACAATGGAATACTACTCAGTGATAAAAAGGAATGAATTAGAGATGCATGTGCCTGTGGATGCATCACAAAGTCATTATGCTATTAATTAAGCTATTATTAATGCATCACAAAGTCATTATGCTATTAATTAAGCCAAGCCCCAAAGACTGTATGACTCCATTTATATGATCTAGAAAAGACAAAGTTGTAGTGATAGAGAATCAATCAGTAGTTGTCAGAGCCTGGGAAGTAGAGAGAAAATTGACTGCAAAGGAGTCTGAGGGCACTATGCCGGGTGATAAAAATGTCCTGTTTCTTGATGGTAGTGCTTGTGGTTACAAGACTGTACATACTTGTCAAAATTAATCAAACTTTGTATTTAAAACTGGCGAATTTTATGTTATGTAAATTACATTTTAACAAAACTTATTAAAAAAAGAAAAAAAAACTGATAGGGAAAAAAATTACTCTGGCCAAGATAATGAACACCACCTGTTAAGGAAGCTATGACATTTAAAAGCACAATAGGATGTTATGAACAAATTATAATTTACCTTATGTTTCAGATCTGTGAAAAATATGTAATAACATTGTTTTCTTGATTTTTCTTTCTTTCTTCTTTTTTTTTCTGAAACTAACAAGTCACTTTGTAGACCAAACTTTGTGATGCTGTAACCTAGAACAGAGCTTTAGGTGTGACTTCGCCCTGACTTACACTAGTAAGATTTTAGTTTCCTTCACCCCGGGTCGCAGAACAGCCCATACAAGCCAACCTCCAGTCAACTTGAAGACCCAAGAGCGTGAGAATCAATACAATAAGCTTCTGGGTCTGGGGATAATTTGCTATGCAGCATTACTGTTGGCATCTTCCTGTCCCTTATCAGTTCTTCTCTTATTTTTTTCTTGGGACTTTTAGCACAAGAGACAATAATTGTCACCTACAAGGGAAAAGACCATGAAATCTTCCTCGAGCTTGGCCTCTCTTCTGAGCCCCATTCTCCACATGATGTTTACAGAGTAAGACCTAAGTTGATATATGAAGGAAAGGAAAAATGAAATTATATCAATTAGTTGCTTGCTAGAAATTTATATGCTTTTTCCACAAGTTGCATTCAGTGAATATTTTGATTACTTAATGGAAGTATTATTGGTATAATTTAAATTGGAGAGAAGATTACTTGAAATTATTGGCCTTCAGCAAGATACAACTGGGAGCTTGTTTGTTCTATTGTATGTTCTCACTTGGAAAGGATCCATTAAAGAAACAAGGGGTGGTGATGGGTGAAATAGATAAAGGGAATGAAGAGTATACTTACTGTGATGAGCACTGAGTAATGTACAAAATTGCTGAATCATTATACTGTACACCTGAAACTAATATAACACTGTATGTTAATTGTTCTTCGATAAAAATAGCAATGGTCCTAAGATTTCTTTTTTTTTTAATTTTTATTTATTTATGATAGTCACAGAGAGAAAGAGAGAGAGGCAGAGACACAGGCAGAGGGAGAAGCAGGCTCCATGCACCGGGAGCCCGACGTGGGATTCGATCCCGGGTCTCCAGGATCGCGCCCTGGGCCAAAGGCAGGCGCCAAACCGCTGCGCCACCCAGGGATCCCGGTCCTAAGATTTCAATTAATGGATTTAAAATTATTTTTGGTCTAATTTTTAAGAATTGTTTAAACAGTGTAGTTATTTATATTGCTGTAATATGGAGCTGATGTTACATAAAATAGCTTATTCCTTCACCACAATATGGAGTTTATATTTTTAGGAAGAAGTATAAATGCACTGGGGTCCATTTATTGAGGTAACTTTTTCTTTGGTTTTATTTATTTATTTATTTATTTGTTTGTTTATTTATTTATTTTTTTATTGGTGTTCAATTTGCCAACATATAGAATAACACCCAGTGCTCATCCCATCAAGTGCCCCCCTCAGTGCCCGTCACCCAGTCACCCCCACCCCCTGCCCACCTCCCCTTCCACCACCCCTAGTTCGTTTTCCAGAGTTAGGAGTCTCTCATGTTCTGTCTCCCTTTCTGATATTTCCCACTCATTTATTCCCTTTCACTATTTTTCATATTCCCCAAATGAATGAGACTATATAATGTTTGTCCTTCTCCAATTGACTTATTTCACTATTGAGGTAACTTTAAAAAAAAAAAAGACCTTTATTTACTTATTTGACAGAGAGAGAGCGAGCACAAGCAGGGAGAGAGGGAGAAACACTCTCTGCTGAGCAGGGAGCCTGATAAGGTGCTTGATCCCAAGACAGGATCATGGACTGATCTAAAGGCAGATGCTTACCTAACGGAGCTACCCAGGTGCCCCTACTGTAGTAGCTTTTTAAAGGTTTTTGTTATTGGCTTTGAGAGGGTATTAAGGTGGTATCTAAATGTAATATAATCTTATCACTGCAATGGGTTAACTAAGTAAGCAAGGGGATGACTGCATTGTCAGGTGTTTGGAAATTCATGTCCCTGAGAAAATTATTTTGGGATATAAAAGCCAAATCACTTTCTGAAATATTTCCAGGGGGATGACTGAAATAAGATACTTTTTTTCCTTGGTTAAATTTTATTAAAACATACTGTTTTCTATAACAGTTATAGATTTACAAAAAGTTTGGGAGGACAGAAGAAAGAAAGACTTCCCATATACTCTCCTTCATGTAGTCTCCCTCATTACTAACTTATTAGCTATGATTAATGAACCAACACTGAAACATTATTGTTAAATAAAGTCCATAGTTTATCCAGATTTCATTATTATTATTATTATTATTATTATTATTATTATTTTACTTAATGTCTTTTTCTATTTCAGGATCCCACGCAGATTAGCCATATCTCCTTGGGCTTTGTTTTGTTCATTTTTCTTTTTGGCTGTGACAGTTTCTCAAACTTTCCCTGTTTTTGATTAACTTGACAGTTTTGATAAATACTGGTCAAGTATTTTGTGGAAGGCCCCTCTAATGGAATTTGCCTGATGTTTGTCTCATGACTAGAATAGAATGACAGCTTTTGGGGAAGAAGACAACCAGAGGAAAAATGACATAAAGTGGTATTTTTACCACATCCTACCAAGGGTATATACCATCTACCTGATATATCACTGTTGGTATTGACCTTAATCACCTGGCTGAGGTCGTGTGTAAATTTCTCCTCTAGGGGATCCCTGGGTGGCGCAGCGGTTTGGCGCCGGCCTTTGGCCCAGGGCGCGATCCTGGAGACCCGGGATCGAATCCCACATCGGGCTCCCGGTGCACGGAGCCTGCTTCTCTCTCTGCCTATGTCTCTGCCTCTCTCTCTCTCTCTCTCTCTCTGTGTGTGTGTGACTATCATAAATAAATAAAAATTTTAAAATAAATAAATAAATAAATTTCTCCTCTATAAAGTCACCCTTCCCCTGGCGTGTCTTACTGTACTCCTTGGAAGTCACCAAGTACAGCCCATACTTTGGAGTGTGGAGTTAAGCTCCTCCTTTGTGAGGATGGTACAGCTATGTAAATTACTTTGAAATTCTTCCCAGATTTATCTCTTCTTCTTCACTTATTTATTCATTCATTTATATCAGTATGGACTAAAAGATATTTATGATATACTTTGGATTATAGTCCAATAGTACTTTGTTTCTTTTGCTGCTCAAATTGTTCTAGTTCTGGCCATTAGTTCTTTCCACTGGACTGAACTGGTCTATGTCCCTTTAGCAAAATCCATCAAGGTAGGTTTTTGTTTTGTGTTGTTCTGTTTTTTGGCATTTCCTTACATTCTGTCACTATCTGGGGCTCCAGTCTCCATCTTATATATGTCTTATTCTGGTCCCTGAATCAACTATTTCTCCAAAGAGCAGCCCTGCTTCCTTTTTTTGGAAAATGGTATTAGACATCAAGCTGTAGCTTCTCAGTACAAATGCTGAGACTGAAATTTTGTTGTTCTTAGGGTCTCTCAATGAATAGAACCAGGACAACATGTGCATATATGAACTCACCTATAGATATGCAACTATGGATATTTTCATATGTAACCTTATGTATCTGTATGAAGTTAAATACGAGTGCATACTAATGCCTCCAACTCTAATCCATGGCTACATGGAACATTTTAGCTTCTTCTGTAGATTCCCATTATAACAGTGAGAAACTTGGCCCCCACCATCTGCCATACATTTACTTAATGTTTAAGTTCTAGTACACAAGCAGAGCCATATCAGAATTGCTAAGCCATACCCCCAAGGGAAACAACTTAATTAACTAGAGTGTAGTGTGTGAAAGTGTGTGTGTGTGTGTGTGTGTGTGTGTGTGTGTGTGTGCAGTTCCTTCTGCCTTTAGTCTTATAGATTCTACTCATTTCTGGTTCCTTAGGTCAGCAACATCCCCCCCCTCATTCAGTGAGGTAGTTTCCTTCATTTGTAATACAGTATGATTCTCCTGTCTCAGGCTGCGTTCCTTCCTGAGATCCCTGATCTCCTAAATGATTTGTTCAAAGTTTCATGATTAAAGTTCTCTTTGTGTAGGCAAAGCTCTATGGATTTTGACAAATGCATGATGTCAGGTATCTGCCATCATGGTAGTGCACAGAACAGAGGTACCACCCTAAAAACCTCATGTACTTCACCTACTTGATCCTCTCCTATTTCCTTCAAATTCCTGGCAACTATGGATCTTTCACTGTCTTTATAGTTTTTTCACTTCCATAATGTCATATGGCTGGAGTCATGAAATGCATAGCCTTTTCAGACTGATTGTTCAAGTGTAATATACATTTTTTTAAAGATTTATTTATTTATTTTTACAGAAAAAGATAGAGAACAGGAGTTGAGGGGGCAATGGGGAGAGAGAGAGGCAGACTCCATGCAGAGCAATGAGCCCTATGTGGGACCCAATCTCATAACCTCAAAACCACAGCCTGAGCCAAAACCAAGAGTTAGATGCTCAATTGATTGCACCACCCAGACGTCTCAAGTACAACATGTATTTTAGGTTCATCATGCTTTTTTCATGGCCTGATAGCTTATTTGTTTTTTATTGCTGAATAATATTCCACTGAATGGATATATAACAATTTGTTAATCCATTCATCTATTGTAGGGAATCTTGGGTACTTTCACATTTTTGGCAAATACATTCCCACAATCAATATATGTAACCTCAGCAATAGTTGTCTCCTGACAAACACAGAAAATTAAGTAAACATACATACAAGATTTTGAGACCCCCAGCCATCTTCCAAAATTCTTTTTTTTTTTAAGGACTTTTTTTTTTATTTATTTATGATAGGCACACAGTGAGAGAGAGAGAGAGAGAGAGGCAGAGACATAGGCAGAGGGAGAAGCAGGCTCCATGCACCGGGAGCCCGACGTGGGATTCGATCCCGGGTCTCCAGGATCGCGCCCTGGGCCAAAGGCAGGCGCCAAACCGCTGCGCCACCCAGGGATCCCATCTTCCAAAATTCTTGTACCAGGTCTTTTGCCTCCAGACAGGATACTGAAAGCCTTGTCTCTGGGGGATCTAAAAAGGAGCCAAGGGGAATGATGTAATATTAAGGATTTTTCAACAAAATGGCCCAGTCAGGTCACCTTTGGTGAAACTCACAGTCCACAAATCCCACCCAAGTGTCTGTAATCCCAGTGAGTTTTTCGTCTTTCACTCACATGTAAAGAGACAATCAAAGACCACAAAAATTCAGAAGAAAGCCTCTAACACGAAAGGCAGACAGCAATCAAATAGCAAAAGGCAACTTGGAAATGAGAAGGAAACTTAAATCTCTTTTTCCTTTAATAACCTCAGGGGGAGAAAATATTGCTACCACAGAAAGAGAATAGCAGATTGAATGGAGGGGCTAGAAACAGCCTAATATGGCCAAGGCAAGGCTGTTTGTTCATGCAGCTGATGAGGCAAGTTTCCATACCATCCCCGCACTGCCCTGCAGCCCTGACATATGCCTCCAGCACCGAAGGGAGGCTTCTAGGACTCTCTTTCAGCCCAGGGCAGCTAGAAGTCATTCCTGAGCCCGTCAAAATATATGCTATATTGTGTGATGTTTTCTAATAGTAAGCCCTTCTTACAAATAAGTCAGAAAACTGTTTTGAGACAGAACCATCTATCATTTCTGTTTATCTATCCTCTCCCTCTTCTGTGCTCAAGCATGTATCACAGCTGGTCTGTGAACATCACCTCAAGGAAAGTGTGTGTGTGTGTGTGTGTGTGTGTGTGTGTGTACATGCAGAAGTGTCACTGTACATGTATAAGGGGTAATTCTTACATGGCATAGAAGTAACCTATAAGAGTCTTCGCAGATATAATTAGTTAATTTATGTGGGTCCTAATCCAAAGATTTGCATTCTTCTAAGAAGAGAAATTAGAGACAAAATTTAGAGGGAAGACAGCTATGTAGAGGCAAAGGCAGGAATGGGAGTAATGTAGTTGTGAGCCAGAGAGCAAGTGTCGCCAGCAGCCACCACAAGCTGGAAGAGGTGAAGGCAGATCCTCCCCTGAAGTCTGCAGAGAATGTGTCCCTTCTGACCTCTGGTTTCAGATCCCTAGCTTCCCCACCTGTGAGGAATCATTGCAGTCATTTTGAGCTAGCCGTTTTGTTAGAGCAGCCCTCGGGAACTAATGCATGGGGATACTTGTAAGTACATAGTCATGGTGGCCAAAGGTTTGACAGATGTAGGGACCAAAGGCTAGGCAAAGAGAGGCAAAGAATGAGCAGAGTGAAAAGCAGAGAAGATCTGTGCCCTTATATTAATTAGGTTTTCCAGAAAAACAGAACAAAAAGAATTTGATGGAGGGAGGGATAGATAGATAGATGATATAGACTGCTTTATTATAAGGAATTATCTCACATAATTATGGAGGCTGACAAACTGGAGGCCCAGGAGAGCTGTGGGTGGAGTTCTATTCCAAGTGCTCATCAATGAAAGATCCAGAAGAGCTGATGTTTCAGTTCAAGCCCAAAGGCAGGAAGAAAAATGATGTCCTACTGGACAGACAGGTGGAATCCACCTTATTCCCAGAAGGGTCTTCTTTTTCTTCTACTCAGGCCTTCAACTGAATGGATGGGGGAGGAGGGCTCTTAGCCACATTAGAGAGGGCAATCTGCTTTACTCCACCTACCAATTCCAATATTAGTCTCTCCAGAAACATCCTCACTTACACACCCAGAATGATGTTTGATCAAATGTCAGGGCGTTTCATGGCCCTGTCATGAAGACACAACAAAGTAGCCATCACAGTCCTGCTTCCTGGCAGGACCAGAGGCAGCAAGCCCCTGGGGAGCAAAGCCCATCAGTGAATGAAGAAGATCCATGGGCCCTACATGCAAGCATGGCTGGGAAGGCACAGGAAGCTGTCACCCTGAAGGGGCCCACATGGATCTGGTTTGTATGGTTCAGCCACAACTGGAGCAAACCAAGGACATGACACGATCAACAAGGACGTTCCACTTTTCTTGTGCAAAACTTTGGAAATACATGAACCTCTAAAACTTGACTTGATGCTAAATGAAGTTAAGTTTCTCACAAGCCCAGAAAATGAGAGCTGAAACAGATAAGTCAGTTCCTAGAATATAAAGAGATGAGATCTCACACACATGTGTTACCGACCTGGGGTTCATACTCTCTCCATGAAGTAACCTCTGGCAATATAAGATGCACAGAACAACCCAAAAAACCCTTGGGAGCAATTAAAGGTCCTGTCACATAGAGCCATGTTTTAGTGAAGTTTAGTCTAGAAATGGACATTCAGCTCTTCAATTCTTGAGAAATAGAAGTTTCCCAGCACAAGCCACCCCTGTGATTTGATAGGGCTACTGCTGGCCTCTCCAGATCTGTGGTCTGACACCTAAGGAGAGGGATTTCTTGTGCTCTGTGAAGGCTTCTGCTTGCCATTGTCAAGACCACCTAAGAAGAATGGTAGGTTTTACTCTTGGGACAGGCACACATGATAGTACAACCCCCAAGTGCTAAGTACACCAAACTCAATATACTGTGATGAAGCCTCTTTGTCATGATTTTCCAGGGAATCAACTTATCTCAAATGTAAAATGTAGAAAAATGTTGAATCACAGCCTCATAATGGAATGACCATAGAAATCTGGCACAAAAAAGATGCCGAGGCCATCAAGCTATGCTGATGCATGAGTGTGGTGCCTTTCAGGAACCCTGAAGGCAGAAAGGGAGCTTTAAGTGAGACGCTGCTTTTCGGATAATTTTTGTCCCTGGCAGTGGTGTGAGGACCCTGCAAAAGTATACACTTTGGTGTCAGAAAGGCTGAGGTTTGAATTCTAACCCTGCCACTTACTGGGATGTTAGGCAAATTACTTAACCTCTTGGTTCTTAAAAATAATGTTTTTTTTTTTTCCTGTATCTTGCTCTTCAGCTTGTTTGAGAACATATATTTCTCTTTTAAAATATTTATTTATTTGACAGAGAGACAGAGAGAGAGAGAGAGAGAGAGAGAGAGAGCACAGCAGGGAGAGGGAGAAGCAGACCCCCCCCCACTGAGTGGGGAGCCCGAAGTAGGGCTTGATCCCAGGACCCCGGGATCATGACCTGAGCCAAAGGTAATGATTAACCGACTGAGCCACCCAGGTTCCTCCAGAGCTTACATTTCTAATTACAACTTTATATCCTGGCAAGAGAAAGCCACTTTGGGGGGCATTTTCCTACAATGACATAGTTCTCTAACCAATCAGCAATTACTGAATAACCATTATTCAAACAGCAAATAGCTCTTTAGAAAGAATTATTATTATTTTTAGATTTTATTTAATTGAGAGAGAAAGAGAGCGGGCATGATCGGGGGAGAGGCAGAGGGTGAGTGAGAGGGAGAAGCAGACTCCCCACTGAGCAGGGAGTCAATGCAGGGCTCAATTCCAGAACCCCAAGATCATGACCTGAGCCAAAGTCAGATGCTCAACCAACTGAGCCACTCAGGCACTCTTCTTTAGAAAGAATTATTAATGAAGCAATTGCTTCATAAGCCAACCAATAGATAAATAGAAGAGAAGGATGTGGACAGATGAGAGAAAGCATATGAAAGAACATAAAGAAGCATTTAGTGCCTCTCAAGCGAGATTCTTGAATGCAGAGGGTCAACTAACTGCCTGTGGCTTCTGAGGCCATAAATTGTGGTCACTTCTAATCTTGAAAGGCCATTGCAAATATGATCCTGTCACTGCAGTGGCTGGGGTTACCTGGGGAAATCATACCTCTGCAGTGCAAATGAAAGAAACTAGTTAGACAGATAAGGGACTAATGAATGGCAGGTTCTCAGCCAATCAGCCGGGCCTGCAGAAGACCCAGCTTTTCAGAACAAGCCTGTCTGGCCCTTAGCAACTACCTGATAAGGCCACCTGCAGGCCATAAAGCATAGGTCTTGACTCCTCCAGGTTAGGCAAATCTTTGATGCTGACTCCTCATGATACTGAAAGGAAGGTCCCGGTGATGCCACCAACATCATCATCATGTCCTGACACATGCATGAGGGCTCATTTATCCTCTGACTTAGGAAAGATCAGTGAGAAACCTCAGAGAGCGTCTGACCTAGCCTTTTTGTGTTGTAGATGAAGGGACTGAAGGTCTGAATGGAGATGGTGATTTTTCTCAAGGTGACTGAGAAGACTTGCTTGTATTTTCTCATTTTGTGATTGACAGGCCGGACCCAGCTTCCACCTAACCACTATCCATAAGTGTCAGCACTCAGATGGTCATGGGGAGACAACACTGGATGATCAGGATGGAAACATCAAAGTTAGGTGGAGACCAAGGTACCTCTTGGCTTTGTTGTGTATTCCTAGTTCTTTGAGGAAGGGTATCTACTGAGGGACTTCAACACTTTGTTTCTGACTCTTTAAACCCAGATTAAGAGGAAAGTAAGAAAGAAAGACCTGGTTGTTTGGTATTTATAAAGAGTTTTCACATACACCATGGGGTCGGGACTTCGTCTGGACACTGTGTGGTAGGTAAGACACATAGGTTTCCATTTTATAGACAGATGCAGCTCTGGGAAGGCCTCGGTCAGGTATCATTTTCAGACTCAGGTGAATCATCTGCTTGTATCTCTGGCTTTCTTGAGGAAATCCATGGAAACCAAGGAGCAATCTGAAGATCTCTGTTTTCCCCCTCATTTTCTTACACTTGCTAGGACTACACAGTCCCCTGTTACCTTTCTGTTATCATAGAACATACAGCATCTCCCAAACAAAAGGCACACCCCAAGCTCATACTCCTTGTACATCACATACTCTTTTGACTGCCTCTGGCTCTTGTAAATCCTTTCTTAGAAAATAGAGGATTAACAAAAGTGAAAAAAAAAAACAAAAGAAGTAATGCAAGGACACCTGGGTGGCTCAGTTGGTGAAGCATCTGCCTTCGGCTCAGGTCATGATCCTGGGGTCCTGGGAGGGAGCCTTGCATTTGGGCTCCCTGCTCAGCAGGGAATCTGCTTCTCCCTCTGCCTCTGCCCCGTGCAGTACCCGTCCCCGCTCATGCTTGCTCTTGCACTCTGTCTCTCAAGTAAATATATAAATCTTTTTAAAAAATGGGTAACCAGATATAAAAACAATCACCTTCTGTTTTCATTTGTGTAGCATTCCCAAAGTCTTTCCAGAAAAATACCTGTAATTAAGTGGTGTTGGGAAAAAAAAAGGCACTGGATTGCAATTTACTACCACTATTACTATTTCTAACTCCTAATTATATAGCATTTTAAGCAAACCTGCCTTTTTTTCCCCTATTACTCCCATTTCATAGATGCGGAAATTGAGCTTTAATGAGTTTAGGTGAATTGGATTTCCCATGTATCCCTATCAGCGCTTTGCAAGGTGCTCCATAAGTATTTGCTGAATTGAAGAGCATTCACTTCTATATCTCTTTTTGCACTTAATATTCAAATTAATGGCTGAACCAGTTGTTGTTTTTTTTTTTTTCTCAGAAGTGCACGCCATGGGAAGGTGCCTCTGGGAATGCAAATAGCCCACTCGATGTATTAGGCAACTATAAACAAATGGAGATTTGCACAGATGTAATTAAGAATAGAAAATACAAACCTATGTGCAGAACCATGATTTACAGTCAAATTCACCTGCCTTGAAAGCTCATATTAGATTGCTCCTCGTTTGATTACCAAGCTGGTGTTTCAATGCAAAGCATATGCTTGTGGGCCTCCAGGTTTGCTGGGCTTATGAATTAGCTAATAACTTTGAAACAAACCTTTTAAGAGAGGATTGCTTTATGCCTCAGCAATGCAAACATGGGCAAGTGAAAATATATGCATCTCGATGGGTTATTTCTGTATGGAGGACAAATGTGTAAAAATATGTTTACCAGGAAAAAAATTTCTGGTTTTGACTGTTTGCCAAATGTTACACAGATAATTAGTGATGTTGTTAAATGCTCAGAAGTTCTTCCAAGCCTTCTTTTTTTTGGCACCAGATATGTTCATTCTCTAGTATATGGGCTTATAGAATATTATAGAATATTCATAGAACATAGCTTCTGGCTTGACTTACAAAACGGGCTGCTAATGCCCTGCCCTCTAATTTATCCTTTTTGGGTTTTCTCTCATATCTGAGAACATGAAAAGAGATGAATGGTTTTTTTGGTCAAATGTCTAACTTAATTTTTCCAAATTATAAGTAAAATATCCTACAACAGTTGTTCAGTTTGTCCACACTCTCATCTCCATTGCATATTCTCTTCTCTCTAGGATACTTGGAGGGTAAAATTTTCTAATTTAAAGTCAGAAAGCAGAAATTGGAGGACTGGAACACCAGAACTTGGCTTTATCCCCCACCTTATTCACTGCACCACTCCCTACAACTTCTTGAAAAGCTGAAATGACCTCAAAGAAAGTCTCTTCAGCTCCACTTTGTAGACTCAGTGGATGTTGTTAATATGTATAAACTATTATCCCGATGGTAAACTTTGGGTCTTTACCACCATGCAAACTCAGAACATCTGTCATTACTTTTTGGTGATTTGAACAAAATGCAGCAGCTTTAAGATATCAGTAAAGTAAGAGCCACACCATCTAACTGCAGACCCACCAGGGTCCGTGGTAATGCAGCATGATGCATTAGTCGGTTTGTCCTGCTAGAAGTCTACACCAGGGTCTTTTCACTATGGGAGAGCCTGGCCATCAAAGGGCCTCAGAGGAGTCATCTTGATAAGTGTGTTGTGTTGGAGTCAAATGGAAGCACTGTATATGATATCTCTATACCAGAAAAAAATATACATATGTCAGGGATGAAGAATCCTACTCGAGGCAAAAAACACCAACCATGAGACAGAATGACAAGTCAAAAATGGGCACGATTGTGATGTACCAATGGAGGTCAAAATCTGAAACAATGAGAGAATATGTCAGAGGAGAAGAAAGCAAGAATAAGGAACTACCAAAATGGCAGGTGGTCTGGATGTGTCCCAGAGCAGAGCACCATGGCCAAGCAAAAAGAGGTGGAGTATATCACTGCCTTCTGGAGAGCAGTGAGACCTCCCCATTTTGCATATCTAGAACCTGACTTGGTGCAAGGAAGTCAACCACACCACACAGAGTCCACCGAGCTGGACTCTGGACCTACAAAGGTCCTACAAAGAGTGATTCACGCTTCATGATCTCACTGTGCAGGCTCTAAAAGTCCTGATTCTAGCTGGAGAAACATCCCATGGACCCTCCTCCACACCACCCACCTCTCATAAGACCTGGGAAAATAATGAGACATGGAATCACGCAAGAAAAGAGAAAAGGAGAAAAGCAAAGGGGGCTGGATAACATACAAGATGAGACACCTACCATCAGAAAATAAATATATCCCATGTGCTGATGGAAATTTAAAAAATGCGTGATCCAAGAGAAAACTCTTCATATCAGAATCTAGAAAAAAATAGCCATGCAAATAAAGGCCCATTATTTCCCCCTCTGCACGG
Organism: Nyctereutes procyonoides; assembly: GCF_905146905.1. Lineage (NCBI taxonomy): Eukaryota > Metazoa > Chordata > Mammalia > Carnivora > Canidae > Nyctereutes > Nyctereutes procyonoides. The sequence goes on along the minus strand of NW_026575146.1, from coordinate 57,015,387 downwards.
AATAGCTGGCTTTGAGTTTTAACATGGGAGGAAAAGCCAGATGGCGGCAGACGGCCTTATTATAGAAAGTCCACTTGTACTGAAGTTTTCTCAACGCGCTCCATCACTGCTGAGTGAGGTTTTGTTTTGTTTCCTTCTTAAGTGTAGGGCAGGCAAGTACCAAAATTTGTATAAAATCTGAAACCTTTTCATGAAAATGTTCTATTCAATACCTCTGATACATGATATATGATGCCACCGCAGGAAAACTAGTGTTGCTACAGACGTTAATCATAATTATGAAAATTTTTAATTTAAATGTAGGTCTGAACACACAAAATACAGTGCATGGCCATCTGTTAGTTTTCCATCTGGGCTCATTTGCAAAATACATTCTGTTTCGCTCCCCCCTCCCCCCTCTATTTATAATCTTCCCTGGAAAACAAATATGCCTAATCTATGGCATGCCAGAGCTGAAGTTAGCTATTTACAAGTGGCTTTTAATAGACATGGCTACAGTTGAAAGCAGTAACTGAAACTTCAAGGTTTTTTTTTGTTGTTGTTTTGTTTTGTGTGTGTGTGCGAGGGTGTGTGTGTGTGTGTGTGTGCATGAGACACCTCCTTAGATTTTGTCAGTAGATTTCTCCTTTAAGCACGCTCTGTCTCCATGTCAAGCTGGCTTTACAGGTTATCTGTAAAGAATAACGACAAATGGAATACTGTTCTACTTATCCCTTGGAATCATGCTGAGAACAATCTCTAAAACTTTAAAGCTTTCATATCAGCATTTTTCATAATCGCCAAAAAAGTAGGAATACAAATGTCTATCAACAAAGGAGTGGATAAACAGAAGGCAGTATATCCATAAACAGAATATTATTCGGCCATAAAAATGAAGGCCCGATACACACTACATTGTGGCTAAACCTTGAAAATGTTAAGTGAAAGGAGCCAGACGCAAAAGGCCACATGAAGTCTGATCTCATTTATATGAAATGTCCCAAACAGGCAAATATGTAGGGAAAGAAAGCAGATGAGCAGTTAGTTGCCTGGGGCTGGAGGGTGAGATTGGGGGAATGCAGGGAGTGACTGTTAACAGATCCCTTTTAAGATTTACAACTGTGTTCTAAAATTGGATGAAAATGGTTGTGCTTAATTCTTTGAATATGCTTAAAAAATACTGGACTGTATACTTTTAAGTAGGTAAGCTTTCTGATGTCTATCAATTGTATCTTGATAAAGGTATTTAAGAAAAAAACTGTAGACCTGGACAGAGATGTAGAAATTGCTTAGTCTATTTTTCACATTTTAAAGAAGGTACAGTGAGGTCTTGGGGAATGAAAGTGACTGTCACCCAGTTGGTTAGCACCTGGGTTTCTAGGCCTCCATTCAAGGGCTCTCCCTCATCCGAAGTGCTGAATGAAGATGCTAAAAAACTCACCTCATGGCAGAACAGACTAGGTTGAAGAAGAAGAGAAAGACTTATTTAAAAAATATTGCAGTGAAACCAAATCAAGGCAAGAAGGGCCTTCGGAGATGCCAGTGGTAGTAAGGACAGGGCAGTTCATGTGGCTGCAGGATATCCCTTGGAGGTAAATGCTTTGTGGCTTGGTATCTGACTGCTGATGAGGGGAAGCAGAGGGGAAAGAGTCCTGGGTGAGGAAGGTGGCCATGATCAAGAAGCCTCGAGAAAGGAGGAACTGCAGAAGGAAGGGGGATTTAATTCTTAACCATGAGCTTGAGTCATGCAGAGGACACAGCATGCAGATACTAAACAGGAAACGGGCATGGAAGAGCTCGAAGTTTGCCCTGGAGCTCAGGGCCAGAGATAGAGAAGGGAGCCATCTGGTGAGCATGGGCCAGGGCAGCGTTGGATGGTGCAGCTGCCTGGGAGTCCAGACAGAGGAGAGCCGGGCCTGGGGTGGTACACAGGGGCCCCACTTATAAGGGTGCCGAGGAAGGGTAAGAGGAAGCCCAAGAAAGACTCTAAAATAAAGGTGGGAAATCAGGACAGGTCAGCAAAAAACAAGGCAGCAGATCTAATTTAAGCCAGCCATAGGCTCGAGGATGGATTTTGGAATTTATCATCTGAGGCCTCATCCTTTGGGGGGAGCTTTTTGTTGGCTTAGGCAGCTAGTGGAAATGCATTCAGGAACTTGAATCCAACAAAAGCTCTGGCTCTGGAGATATCGGCAGGACGAGGAAAAATCTATAAGAATCAAACTGATGAGATGAGGAAAAAGTAGTGAATAGCATTAAAATACGGACGGAGGCAGCTGGAAAATTTGAGAACGAGGCTATCACGACCAACTGTGTGGTGAAAAGGAAACTATAGTTCCCGGAAGATCTACTGTCACAATGAGGGTGCAAATATACAAGTAAGCTTTCTCTGCACTTGTGCCAGAGTGGAGTGTGGGGACACAGGCCCTAACCTGGACCTCGGCGGAGGGGAAGGAGGTGTAGCAGACTTCTCCCACCATTAGGAGGTTAACCAAATTCTGTACTTCCCACTTCGGACATATTGAAGTCGACAGTAAGGTAAGACAAAGGCTTCTGGAAATAAAATCCAGTTGCACAGATTCCCACTAGGAGACCAGAAAACCCAGAGGCGCAGGTGTTTCCACCTCTAGGACACCGCTATTTCAAAAAAAAAAAAATGTATTGAGCATTTGTTTATTTGCCAGGATGAAGGGTAGGTCCTAGGAATTCACAGAAAAGGATGAAGATGTCTTGACTTGTCCTTAAGGAGATCACAGGTAAGTCACGGGCAGGCAGACCAACTGTTTCCAAACCGTGAGATCAGTGCTACGAGAGAGGCCTGGGTATGCAGAGAAAGGCATGTCCCACCCTACAAGGGACCAGCAGAGTGGGGTAGAGGAGGGTTTTCACAGCAGAGGTCATGCCTGGACTGAATCCTGAGGCAAAATAGTACTTCTAAGGGCAGACTGAAGGTGGAATGGGTGTGGGGACTCTTCTCGCCATGTGCAAGGCACAGTGAAGGACCTATGGTATGAGCAGCTGGCTAGGGCCCAAGTGCTGATGCTCATGAGAAGCAGGAGAGGCGTCTGCAGGGACCAAAGCATGGGGGGGTCATTCTGCATCCTGCCTGACTCTGTTTCTTTGTCCCCATAAGCAGACTCTGAGAGAAATACTGGGCGCAGGTAGTTTATGAAGCATGGAGAAGAAATCAGAAGGAAGAGAAGACCTTGAAGGCTGAGTGAACCAGTGGGTTACCTCTGTGAGCACCTGGGACTCAATCCCACTGGAATCTCCTGGGAGAGCAAAGAGGCCCATACTGCAGAATCACCAAGTTGAGGGCAGGGGGTGGGCACTTTCCAATTCCCATCTCCTGAGGGTCGAGGATTGCTCTGGGTGTGTTCAGCCTACACACACACACACACACACACACACACACACACACGGTTCTACATTTTCAGGTCGAACCTTCCACCTGCTTGCCACCTAACACCCTTCCTGGTATCAGGCAGAGAAGCAAAGAGAACAGAACTTGAAGCTGGTATCTCCCTGTAAGAAGCTGTCTCCCCCAAATGTGGGTGAACTCAGGGGGGCCATGGGAAGAAAGAACATCAGTGGTGTCTGCTAAGCAACTCAAAGCAGGCCACATGCCTCCTCCTTCCAACCATATTAGTTCACATCCACCTCCACAGGGACCTTCACCTTTCCCGAGCCCTACACTTCTGACACCCTTCCACTCCTCCTAAGTCAGAACACCTCCCTCTGCTGTAGCACATGTCCATGTAGCACATGTACAGTATGTACTGTATCTTTTTTGTCTTTGTAGTCTCTGAACATCTCATCCCATTTAAATTGTCGGTGTCTGCATTTTCCACAGGGCCCAGGACATATGAGCACTGATGGGCACTTCTTTGCTCAGGCAAAGGAGACTATTTTATGAGCTTTAAGGAAACCACACCCTTCCAATAATCCACGCCAATCCAATGCCACCTCAAAAACCATGTTCTTGGGGGACTGCCTGGCAGGCTCAGTCAGTAGAACATGTGACCCTTGATCTCAGGGTTGAGTTCAAGCCCCATACTGGGTGTAGAGATTACTTAAAAATCTTAGAGGTGCCTGGGTAGCTCAGTTGGCTAAGTGTCTGCCTTCTGCTCAGGTCATGACCTCAGGATCCTGGGATTGAGCCCCTAAGTCGAGTTGGGCTCCTGCTCAGCATGGAATCTGCTTCTCCCTCTGCCTGCTGTTACCTCTGCTTGTGCTCTCTCTCTGTCAAATACATAAATACAATATTCTAAAAAATCTTTTTAAAAAGGTGTATTGTTAATACTGAGGCAACAAAGTAAGCCATTTTGGAGGAGAATAAATGTGCTGTCCTATAACATGAACCGAATTAGCCTAATACAGAGTTTTGACTTCTTGATAGCCTTCTGTCAAAAATAAATGAACTGGTAGGAGTCAGAACATAGTTATATATTTGAAACCAAACTGAAGAATCAGAGCAGATGCAAGACATAAAAAGAGAGAGAACACACTGGCTTTAAATACATATAAAACATCAACGTCTGCTTCATAACATTTATTCAAAATTTTTTGCCCTTTGCATCACCTTAATTTTGAATACCACTATTCCCTCTGGGCATCATGGAGAATTGTACATTAAAAAAAAATCTTTATTTATTTTGGTATATATTTTCTGACAGGTCAACTAGCATGGAAATCCTGGGCCTTGGGAGGTCTGAGTCTCATTTTTATATTTACCCAGTGAACGTGCTGTTTCTCACTAAAGTCACTTGAACTATATGGGCCAGTTTCTCTTGTCAGCTTCTTAGAAGCTTTGAACTAGAAAAAGAAATACACAGCAGGGTCATCTAGCCCTTTGAAATTTGGGACAACTAGGAAAGATGTACTGCGGTATTGATTTGTAATAGGCTTTGTTCAGACGACATCAGTCTATAATATGATGAGGATTCTTGGATTAAGATGTCCAGCGGTTATAAATGAAAAGCTGGTCTCTTTTTTGGGGAGAGAAGGGTGCCGAGGTGGCGTAAGTATGTGGTTTTCAGTTATTTCCTTTGTGGGACTTTGGGCATTTGAAAAAAAAACACCGTGTCCTTTCATTAGTGGCACAAAAGGCAGTGTACAAGGATGTGTTGGTTTAGAAGTTAATACATCACAGTTTTTCTCACACAGAGTTGAAGACGCTGAAGAAGCCACTCTCCTGGGCTTTTTATACAGATACTTCTTGTTTATATACTTCTAATACACTGGTCAAGGTGCTGGTGCCTCAGAGCTGGACATTCTTCATCTTGCCAGCACTTGAGAAGCTTGTGTCCATTGATATGTTGCGCTGATGTGCAAACTGAGGCTGGGGACAGGAGAGGCCTGGCCAAGCTCAGAGCTGCTGGACAGTGACACTGAGGGAAGAACTGGTTTGTGTTCATCTCCAAAGGACAGGCATTAAACAGTGACCCTACATGGCCTGCCTTCATTCCAAGAAACCTTCCCTGGCCAGCGGTTTCAGTTAACCTGCTGGGTGTTTACAGATGTCACCTCCTCGTTGGTAGACGAGAGGTGAGTCAGAGAATTCCTTCGAGCAGAAATCATTTAAACTATTTGATTTCTAAACCTAACCTCTTTTCCAAGGGCTTCATTCTAAATATTCACTCACTCTGGCTCCATATAAGGTGTGCCTGGAAATCACTGGAATGGGTTTTTGTTTGGTTATTCCCAATTAGGCAAGTAGTCTCGATGAGAATTGCAGGAGTCTCAAGGAATTCCAAGTTATTTTTACATACTCATATTTTGGTGGGTGCAATTAATTCTTTTCTATTATTCAAAACTTAAATCTAAACTATTTGAATCTTGGTATCTTTTTTTAAAAAATATTTATTTTTTCATGAGAGACAGAGAGAGAGAGAGCGCGAGGCAGGGACACAGGCAGAGGGAGAAGCAGGCCCCATGCAGAGAGCCCGATGTGGGACTTGTCCTGGGCCGAAGGCAGGCACTAAACCGCTGAGCCACCCAGGGATCCCTGAATCTTGGTATCTGTTCCTTAGTGATACATGCCATTAAAATTTTGAAATAATGCTACTTTCTTTTAGAAAGCAGTCAGGTCATGTCACTCCCCGATTTATAGCCCTTTCGGTATATTTTTCTGTTTTGATTCCTATGTCCTAGTTTCCTGTGTTTGAACATATTATATTTATTAGTTATTTGCATTTTTTTCGAGAATCAGTTAGGACCTCAGTCTAATTGCACAGAGCTTCTTGAAGGAGACTTTGAATGGAGTGAAGCCCCTATGTGTACCCCCCATAATTTTACAATATCTGGATAAGGGTCTCATAGAGGGATTAGGGAAGACAGAAGAGGGTAAGGACATCTTTTAGGTTCAACTTCTACTCCTTCTAACAGAATTCTTTGCCTTCCTTTTTTTTACAGATTGAATCATACATCCCTCCAAAAGACCTGGAAGTCCTCACTCCCAGTATCTATGGATGAAATCTTATTTGGAAATAAAGGTCTTTGCAGATGGTCAAGTCAGATGAGGTCATTAGGCTGTATAATATTTACTATGATGGTTTCCTTACACAAAGGAGAAATTTGGAAACAGAGATACAGGGACAACACCATGTAAAGATTAGAGTCTTATTGCCACAAATCCGAAAATACCAAAATTTTCTAGAAAACCACTGGAATCTAAGAGATGAACATGGAATGGGTTTTCCCTCACATCCTGAGGAAGAACCAACCCCGCTGGCACCTTAATTTTGGATGTCTAGCCTCCAGAACTGAGACAATTAATCTCTGTTGTTTGAGCCACCCATCCATGGCATGTGGTTCCAGCAGTCCTAGGGAATGAACACAGACTTCATCCCAGGGCTAAGCTTACTCCTTGATCCCCTCCTTGCTTCCTCACACACAGATCCATTTTCCTCACATCTCTTCAGATTACTTTAAGCAGGACTTTGTCCCATAAATATCCTGCCTAGAAAGACCCAAACTCAAAGCCAAGATGTCCATGAGAGTGGTTCTGAGGCCTCTGTTCAGAGGGACTTCAAGAACAGAGGGTGCAAAAGACGACCTTCAACTCACCCTTTTTAATGAAATACGATACTGGCTATTACATGACCCAAATACCAGAAGGATGATGATGCCATACTTCTGTTCTGGTACTGAAATCAATAGTCCAAATTTTCTCTATCATGCCATTTCTCCTTTTATTCAAGCATGCCATTGTAGGGATCTAGTATTTCTGGAAATAAAGGAGCTAACTTACAGAGGATACACTGTAGGTGGGGAATATTCATTCAATATTCAGACAGGCAAATAAGAAAACACGTGGAGTACCCCCCATGTAGGAGTGCCCTCCATGAATGGGCTACTTACTGCTTTTTGGATTGGGGTGCACAGATGAACACGCAGCTTAACGTCTCTGAGTCCCTGTGGGAGAGAGATCTTTGCTTCATGGATATGTTCTCCCTCTGTCCTCCCTTTGACTTTCAAAGGTAAGTTATTAATCCTAATTATCCAAAAGAAAAGTTATGTAACACTTTGCTTTAGCATTATTCCAACTCTGAACTATACTTTCTTACGTATCTGTGAATACAATAATAATAATTTTGCTCTCTCCTATTAGCATCTTTTTCACATTTGGAAACGTCTAAGTAAAAAGATGCTGGGTAGAGGCATGGCTACTGAGAGTAGGAAGGGGTCTGTAGTTTACTGTGGAAAAAAGCTTCAATCTGTTGTCTCATTCTCTACTAATTGGTTTCAGAATATCAGGGCTTTGAGGGGAGACAGGAGGACAGGTGTCAGATCTGGAAGCAGCTCATTCCTTCTTGGTACCCAGGACACCTTGTCCACTTCAAGTTTTGATTGCCTTTCTGTTTGTCTGTCTGTTTGTTTGTTTGTTTGCTTCCTACAGTGGCAGGGTCTCTAGTCACTAGAAGAACTGTGTGGTAGGATGACAATGATGCCCTTAACGCCTAACAGCTAAGCACCAAAGGGAAATGTTCACCAAGCTGCAGAGTGAGCTAGAAAGTAACAGGGGTTGCAGGTACTGTTTCTTTGTAATGACTTAGGTGGAAAAGAGCTGCTTTCTAATACTTTTGGCAGAGCACCTGACATAAACAAAGAAGTTAAATCCTCCTTCCTATCTAAGGGAGGTCTCAGTTGTCTCAATGGCTCATCTTCCCAGTGATGCTGTGTGATGTCTTCATTTCTCCTTCTTTGTTCAACAAGTAATTATTGAGGGCTTTCTATGTGCCAGGTGCTGTGCTAGCCTCTGGGGTATTATAGTGAATAAAACAGTGCCCCTGCCTGCAGTGGAAGAGGCCAAGTGATCTATATTTATATAAAGAGATAATAAGTGCTAAGAAAAATATAAAATAAGTTAAGTCTATAAAGAGAGCCAGTGTGAGAGACAGAGCTGTTCTTTCGGACGGGGTGGTCAGGGAGGCCTCTTGGATACGGTACATGAGAGCAAAGCTGAGTGGGCGGTGAGGAAGCAGACCATGGTGATATCTGGGCACAGACTTCTCAGGTAGTGGGAAAGTGAAATAGGGAAGGCTTAGCAAAAGGAGTGGCCTCAAGCAAATAACTGACTGATGAGGGAGTATATAGGGGACAAACTCAGGTAATACTTAAATCCCCATGTTCCCTGAGGGATCAGGCTGAGAGTAGGACACTGCCTGAAATCACATGCTTCCTGGTTTCTCCCCCTTCCATGCCCAGTTCTCCCTGCTACTTTGATGGACTCCTCTCCAAACATTTCTTTTTTTTTTTTTTAAAGATACTATTTATTCATGAGAGACACAGAGAGAGAGGCAGAGACACAGGCAGAGGGAGAAGCAGGCTCCTTGGTGGGGAGCCCGATGCAGGACTCGATCCCAGGACCCCAGGATCATGACCTGAGCCAAAGGCAGATGCTCAATCACTGAGCCACCCAGCCACCCCCAAACATTTCTATAATAAGTCATGTGACAAAAATCCTCAACTCAGGTCTGTTTCTAACATTGTAGCCATTGAAGAGTTTCATGCAAATGAGTGCTGTGGTCTGACTTACTGTTTATAAGGATCACACTGGCTGCTGTGTGGAGAAGCAAGGAAAGTAAGTCACAATGGGACCAGGGAGACTCCACAGGAGGTTTCTGCAATACTGCAGAAAATGATGGTGCCTGAGACCAGGACAGTAGTAGAGAGAAGGTGAGAAGTGATGTGAGTCTGAAATACTTTGACAGTTGACAGGGTACAGTTGACGGGATTTGATGATGTTTTAGGAGACAGAGGAATCAGAAACTGAAAGGAGGGAATTGCACACACTGTGATGCGAAGGCAGAAGGATTTCCACATTTCAAGGAGAAGACAGGAGTTCAGTTTCTGACATGATGAGTTCGGGATATCAGCCGAATATGCAAGCGTAGACATCAACCGGGCATTGGACAGACATATCAGCCTGGAGTTCACTGGAGAGGTCTGGGATAGGGTGCTGGGAGTATCCAGCAGAAATGCCAATAAAATGCAATCACCAGAGGAGTGAAGCTAGACACAGAGGAGGCCCCAGGAGTGAGCCCTGGGATACTCTACACCGGGAGGTTGGGGAGGTAAGGAGGAATCAGCAAGGACGTCTGAGAAAGAGTGGCCAGTCAGATGAGAGAAAACAGTGAGAATGGTGCCTTGGCAGGAAATGAAACAGAGGGCAACCTGTAGAGGGAGTGACCAGGGCACAGTGCTGAGGAGATGGAGTGTGATAAGACCTAAGAACTTTCCAATGGATTTGGCAGCAAGGGCCTTGGGCTGTCTGGACAGCAGTTGTTTGGGAGTTATGGGTAAGGACAGTCTTGGTTTGGGGAGGAGGTTGTCAAGGGAAAAATGGGACAAGAGGAAGTAATGACATTAAATACAATAAACTTTTCTGAGAAGTTTTGTTTTAAAGGGGAGCAGAGAAATGCTTGCGGGCAGAAGGGAGGGTTCTGAGAAGATGCAGATGTTACCAAATGTTTCCTAGTCATGCAAACGATCTTGTAGAGAGATAAAGTAAAAATGCAGGAGAAAAGGGGCAACAGCTAGAGCAATGTCCTTGCGTGGGGAAAAAATAAGACCCGGCACATGAGTGAAGGGGTGGTTCTTAGGTAGGATGTATACATTTCTTTCCTCTTCACAGAAGGCAGGTAATACAGCCGCAGACACCGGGAAATGCCGGTGAGGTGGTTAGCACATGAGTGGTCTTTTCTGATTGCCTATATTTTTTAGACATCTCGGATTCATGGTCATAGGCTGTGCTCAGATACCTCATCAGCTACTATATATCCATTTTCACAATCGTGATGATATAGGCATTGATTCCTCCAGCCACTAAAACGTAATAGAGGTCTACAAAGAGCTAGAGCTGCATACACATCTTTGATTCGCAGGTTGAAGTTTATGTATAGGGATTATTAATAAATCAAGCTGTTAATTAATCAAATCAATGTATATGATTTTAAGAAAAACTAAATTCATCCCAAAGGGCTGATTATTTTATAGGCAACTTTTCACTAGCAAAATACTGTTTTAGTTTTAAGTTTGCTCATCTCTGCCTACACAAATTAAGGACGGCATACCATCCTTCCCTTTCTAGTCCCCTGGTTTTTGCCACTCTGACCAACCCATAGTATTATTTAAACATTTTTCTCTTTTTATTATAAAAATGTCAGCCTGAAGATTAATGAAAACTTGTCCTTTTTGTGTAATTTATCCTTTGAAGCTGATGGAAAACCTTCAGGGGGAATATAAAAGCAATCAGGCATCCATTTAGAAAAAAAAGCCGTGATTATTTTTTGTATGTGGTTTTATATCATTTCACTTTTTCAATATGTCTATTTCACATAATTTATTACTTGACACTTTTTATTTTCAATCATTTTCGGTTGCTTATAAATAAACATGCATTAATGTCAAGAGAATTAGCATTCCATTATAAACTTTATACAAGCTCAAAAAATGGCTTCAGTGAAGTTGCCTCCTTATTTGGGACATGCATATACATTCCATGGTGCCTGTCTAGAGAATTAAACACTGGCACATTTTTTATCTTTGCTTAATAGAAGCAGTTGTAAAATGGAGACAGTGATTTCCAGAGCAACATTATGCAGGTGAAGATTATGCATTTTAATGTTGTTCTGTTTGGAAGTTAATCTTAAGATAATTTAAATGGTAGCTTAAATAATGATCCTTTGCACCTTCCCAGGAAGAATCCCAGTCCACACTATGACCATATGTGTTTAAATATAGTCAAATATGATGATATGATTTAATATTTCTTAATGTCATAGTTAGAATGTTATTGGAATAATTTTAAATAAAGCATTTCTCCAATAGTCATCAAAGCATATCAAGTTTGAGTTTCTCTATGTAAATCTAGGAAGAAACCAGATTTTTTTCCTCTAGTTTTGAGAGGAAGGTTATTGAATCAGGGTCTGGACAGCAGAAGAGGGTGGAATCTGAGTGTAGGGGAAGAAATCATTATATAATTTTTAGTTATTTCTTGGAAAGTATAACATACAATATTTAAATACAAATTGCAAAAATAATAGAAGGAAACTACAAACAAATAAATTTATACGCAAAATAAATTGATCTCAACAAATAGTACAGTTTTCTCTTCTCTTTAGATTATACAATTATTAGTTAATTAAAATTTTAATAGAGAATACAGTGGCAAAAATAACCAATACCTAGTACTAAATGGATTTACATTTAAATATTCTTTTTTCAAAGTGTATAAATTTTAGCTACACCACAGGTAAACTTTTATTATCAGTTTTGTACAAAACTAAGATGTGTCTGCCTGAGGCCATAGGATAAGTGGTACTGACTGAATGGACCTCCTCACTTTCCATAAATGTGTTCGTGATTGTTGGCTTTACCGCTTATTGGTTGCTAAAAATGTTAGCCTTCTCGTGTCTGAAGATCTTCAAGGCATCTCATTTGAAACAGCTGCCTTGCAAGGGGATAATGAGAGAGAAAATCCTCAAGTCAACTCCCCACTGAGTATGGAGCCCAGTGTAGGGCTCCATTCCAGGACGCCGAGAACACTATCTGACCTGAAACCGAGAGTTGGACTCTTAACCAACTCAGCCACCAAAGCACTCCTATTAATTCTTCCGAAGACCTACCTTTACCACTTTGTGTTGCTCAGATTCATAATCTGAGATAAATCCCTAGAGATTACACAGAGTTATAAAACCTAACTCTAGAAGAAGTAGCATATCCTATTGAAAGAAGATTTTTGCCTTTTATATTGGCAGAGCCTAGAGAATGTATAGGGAAATGGATTTTAAGAGTTTAAACAAGGGAAATAGAAATGTAAAGTGTATCAATATATTTTTGCTTACAATGTGTTATTTCAATATGCTAGAATTTAATAATTTACTTAAGAGACAATAAGACTCAACATTATCCTACTTTCTGTGATGACTGAATTGTTAGAACTTTCCTGGTAAAGGAAGGACTTCAAAGACTTAAGAATGATAAAGTTGATTTAGCATATCAATTCCTGCATACAGCATCATACCCACTAGGCTCTCAGGAGGGCTAGGAGGGTACACTTTTTTCTAAGGTATTAAGAAATGACTTGTTAAGAATAACACTAGCACCCCTAAAAACATTTGTAGTCACTTTTCCCTGTAGGCCAGGAATGATAGAAAGGGGTGCAACCACTGAAGAAGATCCTTTGATTTCACTGGAGGATGAAGGCATCCTGCACTGGGAGATGACCACATGCCTATGATAAAATCAATGTTACCATTGGAATCGATGTCAGGTCTGCAACTAAATTCAGAATGATTTGATTTAGCCTGAAGAAATAAGTCTATGGCAGTGACCATCCTGTCCTTATGATTAAAATAGCTGAATAGGTTTATAAGGATATACTTAATTGATAGAAGTGCAGGGAAAAATCCCCTCTCATCTTGATAAATCCATTTCTGACTTCAGACACCAAAAGAGAAAGTTATGATTCTTTATTCAATCCCCAAGCCATATAGACAGAATTTCTTGAATGAAGGGTAAATATGGATTACTTGAAGTAGAACCCTACAAGTTTGCCAAAGTATGACCTATGTATTTTCCTCAAAGCATTTCCCTTAAGTGGCTATATCAGGGTGACTATATATTGGGTAAACTGAAATAACTAGACTTTTCAGAAGTTATAGTATATCACTTAAAAACTAATGCAAACACTAGTCTTTATGTATCTGATGTATCAGAGTCAGGACTTAACTCATTCAGTTGATAAATAAACTTTAAGCTTGAGTCCATTTATAAGAAGATCAGTAGATCTACAACCCCATTCTGTAGTTATTTCTCTAGTTCCTAGATGCATAGCAAGGGAAGACATATACAGACATTGAATACTCTGGTTAACACTTCATCAATGCAGTGAGGGCTATTGTGGTAGGAAGAGCCAAATGAAACCACCTGGAATACATTTTCTATCAAAATGGTAAATTTAAAATTTTAATGTTTTCATTGGGGAAATGCAGGGATTAGTTCCACCATCAAAAACTTGGAGGATGCAGGTGCTGATTTCTATTAATTCTCCTTTGCCTCCTTATTTAATTTGTGCAAAATATAGACTGCTTATAGAGAATGAAAGTGTATTATCACAAACATAATCAAGTGGTGACACAATTGCATTTATTGTTCCAAATGTGGTCTCTTATTGGGGGGCATACCCAACATAAGTCTTGCAAACTGATATGCAGACATTAATAGGACATCTTTCTTCTCTATAGGAATCAATAGGATCACCAGAAGAGGATCCTATAGAGGATTCATGGAAGAAATAGCTCTATAGCATCAATAATCTCCTTCTGGGATATGTCAACTCTCTGGTTCTCCCATAGAAACTGATCTCTTTCTACTTAAGGTGTGATTACCATCACCTGGGCAATTGTTAGAACTGCAGGAACTCAGGGTCCCACTTAAGATGTACTAGATGAAAATCTGCATTTTAACAAAATCCTCAGGTGATTTGGAGGCTAGTAGGAGTTTGAAAAGAACTGATCTTGTCCAAAGGGACCTTGATCACATCACCATCACAGAGAGCACCATACTGGTCCATCACAATGATTGGACCTGAAAGGAGAAAGTATTTCAGGTGAATTTGTATGCGTGTGAGAGGGTGGGAAATAAGCCCTATGGAAATTCAGGAGCCTGCTACTTCAGTGAGATTTCTTGGAGTTTAGCAGTGATCTGGGAAATGTTTAGAGATCCTATTTATAGAGGAAGACAATTTGATGTATCTTGTACCCTCCACTGCTAAGATAGAGTCACAAAGACTGGTGAAGATGTTTGCATTTTGGAAACCAGAGACACAACATATAAAGGTTATTCCATCCATTTTCTGTGTATCTATCTAGGTGGGCAGCAGTGCCAGGTGTGACTGGAGCCCAGCACAAGAAGAGATTTTGCAACATGTCCAGGCTGCAGTGTAAACTGATTTGCCATTGTAGACATATGACTCACCAGATATGATTGTAATCTAATTATCTGTAATTCATCTGGTTTTGATATGGTACCTTTGACAATCCTTTTTTTATTTTTTTACCTTTGACAATCCTAATAATGGAATCACAGAGTATAACTCTAGAATTTGGATAGAAGGGCATGTCCTGTTTTTCAGAGAAATAGTCTCATTTTGAAAATGCAGTACCTGACTTGTTACAGGGCCCTACTGGACATTGAACAACTGGCCAAAAATCTCCCTGTGTCTCTGCACCGCCCCCCCGTGTCTCTTCTAAATAAATAAAATCTTAAAAAAAAAAAAGAAAGAAAGAAGCACTGTTTACCAAATGGTGATAACACCCTTGCCTGATTATCAAGGAGAAATGGGGAGGTGGGATAGTTTTATGATGTTATACAGTGGGGCATGAGGAATATATCACAAAGTAGACTATTTTGTGATATTTAGAATTTACACATACAAGAGTAAAGGTTATTGGGAGACTATGGCAGTACAATACTGGAAGGACCACTAATGGCTCTAGAAATTAAATTCTGGGTCAGAATAGCTGCAATCCTGGCTGAAGTAAATGGTATACAGAATATGCCATGGAAAAGAAAAATAATCATGACCAGTTTTAGAAATGAGGACTATAGCAAATAATCCTATTTTGCTCCTAGTTTTGTTCTATATTTTCAAGTATATTAGCCAATAATTTCTTCCTTAATGAGTTACAGAATATAAAATGGGTCTCACTGATAAAAGGAATGAGAATTACTCAGAATAGTATAGAGTGACTTACACAATTTTTGTTTTCCACTTTCACAGACAAAGTGAACACATCTTTGGTTATACATAGAGTTGGATATGTTAGGCATAAGCATGATGTTATATGATGTCTTAAATATGGGCAGAGAGGTGTGTTTAAATGCAAAGTTGATAAAGAGATAGACTGTGTCAAACGTCCATTGTCAAGTAGGCACCACTCACAATCCCTTCTACATTTTGTTTCACATTGTAGGGAGGACGTCTGGATCTGCATTTCACAGAATCCCTTTCTTTACATGGTTCTGAGAGACTTCCTGGGATAGATGCAGTTGTGAAAGATTTGAGAGTGGAAGAGAAGTCATTAATCCAGCAGCAGCTCTAACCAGGCAGCTGAGGGGATCTGTAATACTTTCCCCCTTGGCTTCTTGGCAGTTTCCTAAAATCAGGCATTTATGGGGCTTCCCATGGAGGTCAGTGAGTCTTCTGAGACTCACCCCTGAAGTACTGCAGACAGCTGAAATCACCAGAACTGGTTTCTGTGGGGCCCCCAACTCCTGAGAGTCATATGTCAGTGCTGTACACAGTTGAGATCATTGTTGACAGGTTCCCCATGATTCTTATACTTCCTGATTCCCCTCAAAGAGGTCTTCTTGATTTGTACTCCTCCAGCCATTCCTACCACAATGCTTACCATTGTGTAAGATTCTAATTCCCTATAATAAATCATTTCCTATTTGAAATCCTAAGAGTGATATAGTCACTTACCAGAACAGACCAACTATTTAGGAGCAAAGAAAGACCCCTAACCAACTTAAATATATATAAAAAAGACCAAGTACATTTTATTCACAGTAAAACTTCTCATACTCACTTAGAATCTGTCCAATTATTTGCAGATAATCCTAATAAGCTTGGCCATCTATTCCCAAGGAAGGAACAGAAGCAGTAGAGTGGAAAAAAGAGTCAGGTGAATTTGTAATTCTGATAGCACCAATAAGTAAAACCATTAGCAGGATAGTTTTTACTGACTCTTTTACATAATAGTAAATATAGAAACTTAAAAAGTTTAGGAGTCTGGGGTCACTTAGTGTAAGATCCAGCATTAAAAAAAATATCCAGCATTTCATATAACAAAAGACCCAAAAGGTATGGTGATATCATACCCTAGCATGAAAATCAATATTGAAAATGAAACTTGTGAAATCAAGAAAAATGTACAGCATATTGAGAATGCTTTAAGAAACAAGATGTGCAATGCATTCAAGAGAGTTTGTTTCCATCAAACATATTTAAAATTGAATAAATAGACAATTTTTAGTGGCTCCATACAAATTTTAGGATTTTTTGTTCTAGCTCTGTGGAAAATGCTGTTGGCATGTTAATTGGGATTATACTGAATCTCCAGACTGCTTTGGGTAGTATGGACATTTTTTAAATATTGGTTTTTCCAATCCATGAGCATAGAATATCTTTCCATTTCTGTGTGTCAACTTCAATTACTTTCAAAGGTGTTTATAGTTTTCAAAGTACAGGTCTTTCACCCTTTTGTTTAGGTGTATTTCTAAGTATCTTAATTGGTTTTGGTATAATTGTAATTGACTCAATTTTTTTTTTTTTTTACTGCTTCACTACTAGTATATAGAAATGCAACAGATTTCTGTATGTCTTGTATTCTGTGACTTTACTGAATTCATTTATCAGTTCTAGCAATTTTTTGGTAGAGTATTTCAGGTTTTCTATATATATATCATCATATCATCTGCAAATAGTGAAAGTCTCATTTCTTTCTTGCTGATTTGGATGCCTTTTATTTCTTTTTGTTGTCTGATTGCTGTGGTGCAGGACTTCTAGTTTTATGTTAAATAAAAGTGGTGAGAGTGGACTAAAATTTGTATGGAACCACAAAAGGCCCCAAATAGCCAAAGCAACATTTAAAAACAAAAACAAGAACAAAAAAAAAAAAAAAAACAAAAAACAAAAATGGAGGCATCACAATTCCAGACTTTGAGTTATATTACAAAGCTTTAGCAATCAAAACAGTATGATACTGGCACAAAAACAGACATACAGGTCAACAAAATAGAATAGAAAACCCAGAAATGAACTCACAACTATATGATCAATTAATCTTTGACAAAGAAGGAAAGAATATCCAGTGGGGGAAAAGACAGTTTTTTTTTTTTAACAAATGGTGTTGGAAAAACTAGACAGAAACATGCAAACGAGTGAAACTGGACCACTTTCTTACGCCATACACAAAAATAAATTAAAAATGGATTAAAAACCTAACTGTGAAATGTGAAACCATAAAAATCCTAGAAGAGAACAAAGGCCCTAACGTCTTTTCATGGGCCACAGCACCTTCTTACTACATATGTCTCTCCTGAGGCAAGGGAAACAAAACCAAAAATAAACCACTGGGACTTGAACAAAACAAAAAGCTTCTGTGCAGCAAAATAAAGAGTCAACAAAACTAAAAGGCAGCCTATGGAATGGAAGAGGATATTTGCAAATGACATAGCTGATAAAGGGTTAGCATCCAAAATCTATAAAGAACTTATAAAACTCAACCCCCCAAAATGAATAATCCAATTAAAAAATGAGAAGACATGAAAAGCATTTTTCTGAAAAAGATATACAGATGGGGGATCCCTGGGTGGCGCAGCGGTTTGGCGCCTGCCTTTGGCCCAGGGTGCGATCCTGGAGGCCCGGGATCGAATCCCACATCGGGCTCCCGGTGCGTGGAGCCTGCTTCTCCCTCTGCCTGTGTCTCTGCCTCTCTCTCTCTCTCTCTCTCTCTCTCTCTGTGTGTGTGTGTAACTATCATAAATAAATAAAAATTAAAAAAAAAGATATACAGATGGCCAACAGACACATGAAAAATGCTCAACATCACTGATCATCAGGGAAATGCAAATCAAAAGTACGATCCCACCTACCACCTGTCAGAATGGCTAAAACCAACAGCACAAGAAACAACAGGTGTTGGCAAGGATGTGGAGAAAGGGGACCCTCTTGCACTTTGGAGGGGAATACAAACTGCTGCATGGAAAGCAGTATGGAGGTTCTTCAAAAAGTTAAAAATAGAACTTCCCTATGATCCAGTAATTGCACTATGAGGTATTTACCTGAGGAATACAGAAACACTAATTCAAAAGAGTACATGCACCCCAATGCTTACAGCAACATTATCTACAATTGCCAAATTATGGAAAGAGCCCAAGCATCTACCAACTGATGAAAAGAAGATATGATATATATATACACAATGGAATATTACTGAACTGTAAAAAAGAATGAAATCTTGCCATTTGCAATGACATGGATGGAGCTAGAGAGTTTTATGCTAAATGAAATAAGCCAGTCAGTGAAAGACAGATACCATATGATTTCACTTACATGTGGAATTTAAGAAACAAAACGAATGAGCAAACGAACACAAAAAAGAGAGGGGCAAACCAAGAAACAGACTCTTAACTACAGAGAAAAAAACTGATGGTTACCAGAAGGGAGGTGGGTAGGATGGGGAAAATAGGTGATGGGGATTAAGGAGGACACTTGTGATGAGCCTTGGGTGTTTCATTTAAGTGATGAATCACTATATTGTACACCTGAAACTAGTATTACACTGTACAATAACTAACTGGAATTTAAATAAAAAGTTAAAAAAATAAAAATGAATAACTAGACAACTATCCCAGTGTTTTATCACTTCTCTTGAATAGACACTTAATCTAGGCTAGCCAAGTTTGTAAAAGTTCTCCCCATGGAATTAAGAAGTAAGGCTTCAATTACTGAATAATGATAGTTAGCATTTGTATAGTACTTAGTATGTACCGGGGATGATCTTAAGTGCCTTGGATATATTAAATGAATTAAGCTAATTTTCACAAAAAACCTATGAGATTTCATATTTATATTTCTTTTCATTTATTTGATTTTATATTAAATAGTATTTAATATTACTATATTTCTATCTTGTAGATAAAGGAACCAATCCAAAATCACCCCTACTTGTCAACCATCATCTAAACTCAACTCATCTAAACGGATACCTGGGTAGCTCATGGGTTGAGTGTCTCTGCCTTTGGCTCAGAGCATGATCTTGGGATCCAGGATTGAATCCGGATCGGGCTCCTTGGGGGAAGCCTGCTTCTCTGTCTGCCTATTTCTCTGTGTCTTTCATAAATAAATAAACAAAATCTTTAAAAAATAATAAATAAACTCAATTGAAGTCAGAGTGGCCTTTTTTTCAGGTAACTGCTATATTATCCTTTTTCATACTTGGGTGCAGTGACTGTCACACCTTAACACCAACTCCTGGAGAAAGCAGCCACTGGGCTACTGAGACATACTATTTACTAACTGTACTGTGTCTCAACTCTCTTTAATTTTTACATTCTTGTCTCTTTGCAACTCTAAACATATTCACCAGACATTTTTGAGACCTGTTTGATAATTTCCTATCCGTCATTACACCTCCCAGCGAATTCTCCAACCTTCTATGTGACCACCTAGATCCCCGATTCCTGATTCTTCTGCTGTATCTGATTTACCTCTCAATCCCCAAATACCAGCACAGAGTTTGACACCTATTATTTTCTTGGCAGATGTTTGCTGAATAGAGTCTTGGAATCTGACTCATAGTGATCTGTAGGTTTCTCATTCCAGTTTCTACTTTCTGCCCCTCGAATCCCTGAACTATGGTACTCAAATGGCAGCTGGAGCCAAAAGTTAAACTCATGGGCTTCACTTCACTAAGTGAAGGAGTTCACTAAGTGAAGTGTTCACTTCACTAAGACTGGAGGACCAGAGGTATAGGAACCAGCTGATGAATTGCAATCCAAAGAGAATATTGAACAGGAAAGAGGTGTTTTCCTTTGAGACAAGGTGGTGATGAGGGAGGACAGAAATGAGGAATGGTGAAGGTAAGGAGCTGGAAAAGAGGGGACTGGATTGATGGTTCAAATTCCTGAGTCAAATTTGAATAGCAAATGGTTGGCCCATTTTCATATTTCTAAAGTTGTAGTATACAGTCTCCAAGATGGCCCATAATAATCCCCACCTCATGGTCTACACCTTTGTGTAGTAGTACCATTATTCTGGGGTGGTTTATATGACCACCGGGATTAGGCAGGAATGATGCTATATAACCTGAAACTCAGTCATCAAAGGCTTTGTGGCTTCTGCCTTGATCTTTATCTTAGATCACTCACTCTGGGGGAAGCCAGCTGCCATATTGTGAGGACACTAAGGTGGCCAAAGGAGAGGCCCATATGGAGAGGAACAGTGGCTTCTAGCCAACATCCAAATCAGTGAGCCTTGAAGTGACTGCTCCCCCCAACCAACGGCTTGACTATAACCCTGTGAGAGATTCTGATTCAGAACCAGCCGGGATACCTGGGTGGCTCAATGGTTGAGCCTCTGCCTTTGGCTCAGGGTGTGATCCTGGGGTCCTGGGATCGAGTCCCACATCGGGCTCCCCGCAGGAAACCTGCTTCCCCTTCTGCCTGTGTCTCTGCCTTCTCTCTCTGTGTCTCTCACGAATGAATAAATAAATAAAATCTTTAAAAAAAAAAAGAAAAAAAGAAAAAGAACCAGCCAGCTAAGCTACCTCTGGATTTCTGACCTTCAGAAACTATGGGGAATAAATGTTCATTGTCTTAAGCTGCTAAATTTGGGGGTCATTTGTTTCATAGCAAGAGAAAACTAATACAGAAGCTTAAATTATAGGTTGCAAATTGAGGGCTTAGAATGCCATTTCTGGCCTGCTGACATGGTTTTGTTTCATGGTGGAGGATTAGATGATGGTTTTAAAAATTCAATTGTCAGTTTTTACAAACTTGTTAGTTTCTTTAAAAAGCAAAAGATCTTGTAACACAGCCCTGTCATTATGGCTCTGTAGCCTTAGACTTGATCTGTCTCATTCATTTAAACATTAACAGGCATTTGACTTTGCTACTATTAGCCCAGGCTCCCATCTATTGGGAAATGATTCCATTCATCTCATAATGTCCTTGTTTTAGCGAGAACTGTCTTTCTATATATTGAATGTCTTTTGTTGTTGTTGTTATTGTTGTCTTTCAAACATTTCACTGGATGAGTTTTGCTGCTAAAATTAAACAATACAACTCCCATGATTCCTAAATCTGTCAGCTCATCAGAAATATTTGGAAAATTCTAAAATGTAAAGATTTCCAGTCATGGATTATTGTAAACATGGTCATTTTGTGACCATATGTTTATATTTCAAAAGAGGGTCAAATTCTCTCTTCCCCTTCTGGAGATGGAATAGGACTGAGTAGGTATCAGTGTGGAAGGGGAGTTTAGTCCAAGGAGCATATCAGGTTGAACATCTCTCAAAGGTGATTCACAGTGGGATAATTCCAGAAGAGCAGATCTGAACCAGGTCCTTTGTTTGGGGGGAGGGGATGGAGTAGAGCATTAAACCTGGAAGAGCAAATAGCATTGCCAAGTCAAGGCAGGCAATGGTGGGATCAAGAATAAGAAATGGAGCCAAGAGGACAAAGAATTGAAAGCAAGAGGTCAGGACAAAGCAGGAGGGGTCTCGGATGATTACCACAGAAAGCTTTGGTGTTTCTGCAGTTCTTTCTTAATCCATGGATGCATGAGACATGATAATGATGTGGCAATGGGTCTTTAGGAACTCTGCCAAATAAAGGACTGCTTTGAAAATTTATCATAAAGACTATCCACATGATATGGCTGGTTTCTGGCAATCCAGCCTTTCTAGGTAGAGAAAATCCCATTGATTACTTCCAATTATTTTGTTCTCTCTTTTGAAATACCCTAGTACTTCAAATGCGTAGGGCAGTGATGAGCAGGCTTACTTGGGAGAAATGGGAAAATATTGAGGCCAGGTGATATGATGGTTTCTTCTGACATCAACGTGATATATTTAGGTGAAAGACGATACTTTAACATTTGTGCACATCTCATTGAAAGAAATTATATTCACATGCAGATCATATATTTGGCTCATTTCATAAACACACGTTTTATGCCATGCATCTGAGAAATGTGAAATCAAGCCAAGTTTTACATAGCCCACATCATTTTACACATTTGGGAAGGTTAATAGTAAAAATTCTAGGCAACTGATTTAGGTGCTTTTTAAAATTTGGAGATTCTACAGCTGATTATAGATTTAGAGGAAGTTGGAAAACCTCAACAAATTTCTTCTTTTCTTTAGTTACCAGAGAAGGGTACAGAAAAGAATTGCTAAGCAGGAAAGAATGGTTTTGCTAGTTTCCACAATTCCTTTTCACCACCATCCTCCTTCAGGCAAAAGTTAGCCTGTATTTTTAAGTGTCTGGGTATAAACATGCCTGTATTAAAACATTCTCCTTGTTTATAATTTTATGATTTATCTATATATCTTTATTTTTGGCTACTGTGGCTTTTACAGCTTTCTAATTTATATAGCCATTTGTTTAGGCTGTCAAAACATTTTTAATTTTAATTACTGTGTATCATGCCTGAGGCTGTAAAACTGTCAGATAAATCTGAGACTCTGCATAAACATGTGGAGAAGTGCATGTGTTATCACTCAACAATTGCTAGTGGGCAGTTAGCAAACGTCTTTCTAGGCGGTGGGTTGGTTGGCTTCTTTTTCCCTCCCATGGTGGCACAGGATGATGTTGTCAGGCTGGAGTCTGGACACTTCATTACACGCCAACATGTTGGTGACCTTGGCACAAAAAGGGCAAGAGTGTGTGATGGACCAGTCACAGGCTGGGCAGCCTGCAGACGGCTGATGGGAGAGCACTTAATGTTTAAGTTTGTAAGACTGGGCAACTAGATAATCAACCTGGCATTCATTTAAAAACATAACTTGGGAAGAGGAGTCAGACTTACTAAAAAGTAAGATACTGTATTTGACCAGCAAAATGTGATCAGGGATTTGGCTCTTTTTTCTTTCTCATAAAGTCCTGGTAGTACATATGTACGCATGCAAATATTCATCCATCCATCCAATCATCCATCAAGCTACTTTAAATCCCAAAGTCTTGAATTTGAGATCAGAAGACTTGAACTTGAGTCTTGGTAATGTCCCTTCCCAGCTATGGTAACCTTGAACACATTCTTTAATTGCAGATTTATATTACAATGAGCTGAAAAGCTTTTAGAGATAATCTAGCACATTATCCAGTATAACATCTAGATCTATGATGAGATATGGTTCTAGATTATGCCTGTATTTATTCTGACAATGTAATATAATTACAAAGTTATGACTTTTTATGTCAATCTTAGGGAAAATTCAATGCCTAGGGAAAGTTGCCTCCACTCTGTGCCCACTTCCCATAGCCCTAGCCATTGAAGAACTGGAAAGAGAATGGCACAGGGAAAATGATGATAGAGACCCCTTTCTGCAAATTGCTTTTGCTGATTTTTTCTACCTTTTACCCTTGACATGCCAAATGCACATTAATGAGGCAAGATGTCTCTAAATAAATGTCAACTAATTGAGCTGTTGGATGTGCAGCATTGAGTTTTTCAAAGGGCTTCTTGTCTTTAGTCTAGAATCTCAACCAGGTAGAGGCATTTATAATACAGAGCTAAAATGATTATTGGTATGAAATCTTTCAGACAAGAAGCCCTAATAGAAAAATGAAGAATCTTATACTTTCAAATATTAAGGTTTAGTGACTTATAGACTATTAACTGACTGTAGCAGTCACATGAATTAAAAAAATATCCCTTATGTACATTTGACTCTTTGGTGGAAAGGTGCTTACCTCAAGAGAATATTTTTTAAAAAACATTTTATCATCTTCAATATAGGAAAAACACTTTTTAAAATATTTTATTTATTTATTAATGAGAGAACAGAGACAGAGAGAGAGAGGCAAAGACACAGGCAGAGGGAGAAACAGGCTCCATGCAGGGAGCCCGACCTGGGACTTGATCCCAGGACTCCAGGATCACACCCTGGGCTGAAGGCGGTGTTAAACCACTGAGCCACCTGGGCTGCCCTGGGAAAAACACTATTAAATTAGCCCTTCAGAACTCTATTTTTCCTTGAAAAAGTAATGCTTTTGCCCTCCTAATTTTCCAATATAACACATTTCTCTTTTCTACCCCGAGATTTAATAGTTCCCTGTTGGAGTCATTTGCTTCCTTATCAAAACATATCTCACTCAGGGCTTATTAATGCTATTTAAGTTACTACTATGTACTAGACACCAAGTAAGGGGCAGGAGATTTAGTAGAAATGGGCCACAAACAAGAAATCAGAACTGGGCTATATTTCTGACAGGATGGTTATTGACAGTTGTTTATCCCTGCCAACTATGTAGACTTGACTATAGATTATATCTCAGTTAAACAAAGTTTGATTTTTTTTCTTCTCTCAATACCAAGCACATAGGAATAAATAAAAATGATTCCAAATTAATAGATATATAAATGCAGAGTGTTTCTCTTTTTCTCTCTTTCAGATTTTGTTAATTTCACCTTGCAATCTATACTAAGAAATAAAATTAAGAAAAAATATAACACCCATAATGCTACTATTATTCAATTATAATTTGCCTTTGCTAAGGAAAGACAAAAATGAAAAGGAAGTGTATATGCCCGTCACTTGATTATTTGCTTCAGCATAGGAGATCAAAGAAAGGCAACTTCATTTGTCGCTGCGCTGTTCACAACAGCCAAGAGGTAGAAGAAACCTGTATGTCCACTAATGAATGATTACATAAACAATATGCAGAATATACATACAATGGAATTTTAGGGAATCCTGTCACATGCTACAACATGCATGAACCTTGAGGATGTTGTTACGCTGAGTGAAATAACTCAGTCAAAAAAACACAAATAATGTACAGTATCATTTAGATGAGGTGTATGTAGTAATCAAATAAGAGAGACAGAAATTAGAATGGTGACTGCCAGGGGCTGGGGGCGTGGGAAGAGGAGTTGTTTAATGGGTGTAGAGTTTCAGATATGGCAGATAAAAAGTTCTGAAAATGTGTTTCACAACAATGAAAATAGACCTAACACTACTGATTGTACACGTAAAAATGGTTAAGATGATAAATGTTATGTCATACAGTTTCTACCACAATTGCAAAATAAACGTAACTAATATTGAATAAATGCTATGTTCCAGAGAGTTTACATGGATTATGTTACTTAATCCTCTCTATTCCATCATTGGACAGGCAAAGAAACACATATAACTTAAACAGTTCTCCAGGCTTTAGGATTCAGAAGCTGAGGACCTAGAATATGAATCCAAGTATTTATCTATTTTCCTCTTAGGAATGTCTTCCACAAAGCATAGATAAAAATGTCATAGACACTGAGTAGATATTACTAATACTTAAAATAACAGCAAAATAATACATGACCTTCAACTGTGGCTTTGCTACATGTCTTTTTTCTGATGGCTTTACACATGACCTATTTAATCCTTGAAACTTATGACTTAAGTATTATTATTAACCTCAATTTACAGATAAAGAAAGTTAAGTAACTGCTCAAGGTCAAGGGGTCAGTAAGAGGCAGAGATCTGACTCTAGGTAGTCTGACCTTAGTGCCCTAACTCACATTACATGATCCAAGAATGAGTGTCTAGTTGGAAGGTGTTTCTTACCATTTTAAGCCTTTCTTCCCATACGTTATCATTGTAAAGAATCAAGTGGAATTGTGAGGTTAGCAAACAGCCATCGTTAACTCTATTTTAAGGAAGACAATACAGAAGATCTGTTGGAGAAGTTAGGAATTTTGTTCAGGAACACATGGTGAGTAAATGATACAAGTAGTATTTGATTCCAGGTCTCCTGTCTTCTGGCCACATGCCCATCCTCCCCCATTACCTAGGTGAGGTCTACCCCAGAAATTCCCTAGCCCATCTGAGATATGGGAGCCTTGAGTGTGTCACGGACACTCCCTTACTTTCACATTCATTTTTCTGAACTCCCTGTGATTGCAGGTGGCCATAGGTCAGGTGGGGATTTGCCTATCAGGGCTTCTGATGACAACCTTGGGGGCAGGCCACAGGGACAGCCTTGCCTGAGGGGCTCTCCTGGTCTGCTGAGGAGGCTTGGGCACCTCTGTGTTCTGCTCTTTCCTGACATGCCCTCAGAGAACAGGATTTTTATTGGACACTTGGTGACAGGCACAGAATGTGAGCAAAAGGAACCTCGGTTTAATATCTCATGAGATGGACAGCACATATTATGCTGCTAGTAACTCACCACTGATTTACTGCCCTGTATGACTGGTGTTTTCTGAAGGAGGGGGAGGAGGTAGGAGCAGAAACTTTTTTTTTTTTTTTTTTGTCCCAAGACTTCTTTTACTGCAGATGTTTGCAGCTGGCACTCCCTGCTATTCTTCCTCTGTGGGTGCATACGCATAACCCACATAATCATGTTTCTGTCTTAATTACCTTTCTATTACTTAATTAAAAGACTTGATTCTGACGCCAGAAAAAGCTGGCAGATCTGTTAAAATCTGAACAGAGGGAGAGCTGGGCTGTACTTGAAGCAGTCAAGGCCTCCTTACCCTTGAAGTCTCTCAAATGAATGAAACCATAAATCTCAGACAACTTATTTTCCCTCTCTCTAAATAATTTTAATATGTTAGAAAATAACTGGCCCACAGTTCTAAAGTTGCATTTGGGTTCTCTCAGTTCCACGTACCCATCACTACATAACAAAGTACCCCAAAGCTTAATCCCTGAAACAGCAACCATTTTTCCCCCATAAATCTATAGACAGGTTGGGTGACTGTGGATATGGGTGGGGATTGTCATGCATGTTTTTGGGCTGACTTGCGGGGTCAGCTGGGGTTGAGCAGGTCCAGGGTGGGCTCTGCTCTGACCAACATGGTCTCTCATCCTCCAGGCTGCCCAGGCTTCTTCTCACTGTAGTTGTAGGGTTCCCAGAGAGGAAACAAAAATGTGCTGCTGCTTTTTTTAAGCCTTTGCTTATGTCAAGTAGGCTAGCTTCCTATTGAGACTTCTCAATAGCTCCCCTATTCAGTCTTCTACTTCTTGGGTAGTAGCTCTCCCCCAAGAAATGGAGATAATGTTTTCTCTCCTTCTATGCAAGTACTAGCTTAGGATGGTGCCTTAGGATATGGAGGATGCTAAATGTCCTTGAAATGAATGGTTGCAGGGTGTCCTGACCAAGGGCCCAAGTCTCTCAATCATATCTCTTTTGGTTCAAGTAACAAGCATCTCTTTAAACTGGCTTCAACAAAAAAAGAAACTAACTTGTTTCATTGAACTCAAGGCCAGGAAATACAAACAGGTTTCTTGAGGGGCCAGGATCAGGGACTGAAAGTTATAAAGGGCTGAGTCCACTCCATGGGCCAGAGGCCACCCTTATTTCAATAAACTGTGGGGAGGCAATGGCCCCAAGTGTCACATGGTACAAAACTTGGCTGCCTGCAGAGCTCTGGATGGAGCAGTATCCATTACAGACAACTGTAGGTAGAAGAGGTGTCTTAAAGAATTAAGAAGTTCTTTAAGGTGTGGTAGATAGCTTCAAGATTCCAGTCCCCTGGTCAAACACTAGTCTAGTCACTGCTGTCAAGGGATATGGCAGATGGAATTAATGTCCTAAATCAGTTAACCTTAAGATATGCTAGAGATTATGTGGTTGGGTCTGACCTATGCATTGTTTTCTCCAACTGGTAGCAGAAAAGGAATTCAGAGATTCAAAGCATGAGGAGATCTGACATGCAACCTGACATGCTGTTCCTAGCTTTGAAGATTAAGGGCATGTGCAGAAAGAAGAATGTTTATAGCCTCTAGGAGCTTACAGCAGCCCCTAGGTTTCAGCCTGCAAGGAAATGGGAGACCTTAGTCCTGTGACCAAAAGAGCTGAATTCTACTAACCACCCCAATGAGTTTGAAGCATATGACTTCCTAGAGCCTCTGGAAGAGAGCCTGGCTGGCCAACACTTTGATTTTGGACTTATGATACTCTTAAGTAGAGAATCCAGATGAACCACACTGGACTACTGACCTTCAGAAACTGAGATAATAAACAGGTGTTTTAAGTTTCTGAATTTATGATAACATGTTAAGAAGCAATCAAAAATTAATATATAGGGTGATTACCACTTCCATTTTACTTCTTGAAAAAGTCAGTTAAGTGTCTGACTCTTGATTTTGGCTCAGGTCATGAGATCGAGCCCTGCATCAGGCTCCATGCTCAGTGAGGGGTCTGCCTAAGACTCTCTCCCTCTCACTTCAATGTCCATTGAAATATGAATGGATAAAGAAGCTGTGGTCTATGTATATAATGGAATATTACTCAGCCATTAGAAATGACAAATACCCACCATTTGCTTCTACGTGGGTGGAACTGGAGGGTTTTATGCTGAGTGAAATAAGTCAATCGGAGGACAAACATTGTATGGTCTCATTCATTTGGGGAATATAAAAAATAGTGAAAGGGATTGTAGGGGAAAGGAAAGAAAATGAGTGGGAAATATCAGAGAGGGTGACAGAACATGAGAGACTCCTAACTCTGGGAAATGCACAAGGGATGGGGAAAGGGAGGTGGGTGGGGGATTGGGGTGACTGGGTGACAGGCACTAAGGGGGGCACTTGACGGGATGCGCACTGGGTGTTATGCTATATCTTGGCAAATCAAACTCCAATAAAAAATATACAAAAAAACACTCCCTCTCTCTCTCTGCCCCCCCATCTCTCAGATAAATAAATATAATCTTAAAAATTTGTTTTTAAGGTTCTGAGGGAAAAGGAACATGACCATTCGAAGGGGTAAATTGTGTGTGTGTGAGAGAGAGAGAGAGAGAGAGAGAGAGAGAGAGAGAGAGAGAGAGAGAAGTTAAATTTTGAACTGAGGGAAGGTAAAATGGCTTTTGTGGTTTGCACATTAGGCTTTCAAGGATATAGCATACAACTTTTAAGGCACTGGTAACCTGAGGGTGAGTGTATGCACATGTGTGATAGAGAAGATAGAGACAGAGAGACAGATAGACTGACAGGCAGACGGAAAAATATAGGAGAAAAAAGAAATGAAGAAGGAAGAGATTTGTAAAAAGGTACTGAAAAGAAATGAAAAGCCTTCAATTTACCTCTACTTCTGCATATTCCATCTTCTTCTCAATTATATTAATATCATCAACTCTCAGACTTGCTCTAGTAAATCTGATCTCAATCTACATATATGAATGAGAAAGACAGAAGGATAGAAGGAGAAAGAGAGGGAAAGAATATGAAAGAATATAAATGAAAATGAAAACCAGGGAATTCACCGATGCTGTATAGATTGGAATTTGATACTATTCCATAAATCTCCCAATTCTTCAGTAGAGTTACCAACTCAAAAATGCTGAGAGTGATTGGATTTTCTTATGGGAAGCAGTGAAGGTGCAGGAACTTTGATGAGCATTAGAATCAAGATGTGATGCAGTGCACCAGGGAACAACTTCTAAAGGGCAAATGCAAGGGATCAAATGGGATGAGATGTAACCTTCTTCTGACCTCTGTGAATTTCCAGTGGATGTTTGGGGTTACACAAATTTAGAAAACTTTTCATTCAATAAGCATTCTTTGAGTAGGTGCTACTCACAGGTGCTCAGATTGGTGTTATTGGGAATACAAGAGTATATGATGATGATGGTGATGATGGTCACGATTGAGATGATGATGGTGATGATGGTGGTGACGATGGTAGTGTTGAAAGTAATGGCGGTGATGATGGTGATGATTCTGGTGATGGTGGTGATGGCAGTGACCATCTTGACAACAGTGGTGACTGTGGTGATGATGGTGACAATGGTGATGGCAGTGATGATTGTGATGACAGTGACAACGATGCTATGAGTTCACAAAGAATCATCTCTTTTCTCATTTGATCCTCACATCTAGCTAGGGAGATTAACAGGACAAGGATATGGCCTTTTTTACAATAGAGTGAGCAGGGCTCTGGTGACCATCCCAAAAGATGAAGACAGAGCTAGAACCTGACTCTGAATTTGTGTGTTTTGTTTTTTTCCACTAACTTACTGTTTCCTGATTATGGTGCTATCTCTTCTGATAGTGGGCCTTATATTTTAGTAAGCATACAAGCAAACCTAGAAAAATAGCAGGCATTTATTTTAACACATTCTAGAAAAATAAATAAAATTAGCACTGCAAAGACATAGTTTCAGTGATACTATTTCTTAGGATGAAACCCAAGCAGGTACAAATTAAGTTAAATACTAAAATAAGAATAGTACAGATAGGGAAGATGAAATATAAAAGATTAACATTGGGATACTTGAGTGGTTCAGCATTTGAGCATCTGTCTTCGGCTCAGGGAGTGATCCCAGGATCCAGGATCGAATCCTAAATTGGGCTCTCTGTGAGGAGCCTGCTTCTCCCTCTGCCTATGTCTCCGCCTCTCTCGCTCTGTGTTTCTCATGAATAAATAAATAAATAAAATCTTTAACATTTATAAATAACACATTACACCACATTGTAGATGTTTATAATCCAGAAAATGGTTAGGACAAGTATGATACCTATAAAACCAGATACCAGTTATCATAACTGTGACTCCTGATGCTCTCCTTGAGTCACATCCTGGAGGAGGAGCCAGGACAGCTGGTTTTAATTACACTTTTGCCTCTCGTTGAAAATATGACTTTGGGCAAATCATTCTGGAAGTGCTTTCCTTATGAAATGAAGGAACTGAAATTGTCTTTGCCAGGGCAAATACTTGGTGTTTGAGTAAACCCACTAAAGGCCTAGTAAAATGTATCACATGGTAGATTCTAGGGCTGGAATGCCCGAGCTTGAATTCTGGCTTTCCTACTTATTAGCAGTGTGAACTTAGACAAGATTCACCTCTCTGTTCCTCAGTTTCTTTATTCACAAAAGGGAGGTAATAACACAATTCCCACAGAGTGGCTGTGAGGATTCAGTGAGGTGATTAGAGGAAGACTGTTTAGTGTAATAAACACTATGGACATGTTTGCTATTATTACCTCAGGTCTTCCGAGGAAGGGTCTGTTGCACTCATTCAAAAGGATGAAAAGAAGTTTCATGGAAAAGTAGCAACTAAGATGTGCCAAATAGGGTATCAGCTTACCATCATGGAAATTTCCAACCATGCCAGGGAAAGAGGTAGAGCCGTGGCAGGAAGGTGAGGGCGAGCAGGCCAGGGAGGAGAGGAAGGTGAGTCTGTAGGTGAGTCTGTATAATTCTTTAGAGACTAAGCAGAAACCACCACTGCTCTAGGTTGCCTGGGTATTCTTTCCTCTGTGTTCTGCTCACACTTTGGGACATCAACTATGTCTGAGGCTACCAGCCGAGCTTGGCTGATTTGTGGGAAGGTCATACAAGGTACAGTGTGGTGAAGCAGTATCTAGCTACCTCCCAATGACTCCATCCCAGCAAGAGCAGCGGCTCTGGAGAAGATCACAGCAAGACCCCCAGAAGGAACCTGCCAGTATTACTGAGGACTGGACTTCTGTTTTAGCCCCCTTATTCTAATGCTCTAAGAACAACCCACTCTTCTCTGTTTCAGGACGGTGGCTGCTCAACAGATCATATGCTACTCTGTTAACCAAACACAGTTACTCTCTCCACATGCTATTAAACACAGCTACATTAAAATAATGTGTAGGTTGAGACAAATACATACCATCACAGATAATTGGGAGTTAAGTCACTGTGACAAGCTGAATAACTAAATTAACCCTATTAAAACCTGTTTTCATGGGGTCAAAGGCTTTTCGGTGGAAGAAATCAGGTGTAAAAGAAAGCACTCATTTTTTTGAACACCTTGCAACACTTGCTGAAAAATAAACCAGTCACTGGAAGAAGCAAACAAACAATTTGACTTAGTTCAAGGAAAAGATGAACTGAGGTCACAGGTATTTTCTATTTTGAATTTAAATTCTATTAGCTTATGAAGGGACACTATTTTTCCTTTTATTCCAGTAAAAGCATTTTATGATTAGTATTCCAATATGCTGAACGTGACTTTTCTTAACAGTAAATCACCAGAACTTAAAGAAATTTCAATTAAAACAACAATGTGGTTTAATAATCAACCTCTGAAATTTGGAGAACTTCACAAAATGATAAAAATTCCATGCTGGTGAGAATATGAGGAAACAGGCTTAAACATGAGAACATATATTCCTGGAGGACTATTTCAGAGCCAAAGAATGATCCAATGTATTATGTGCATTTCTAGGCAAGTCAAATATCTACTAGCTAAGGTAATAAAATGACTATACTTTATGCTACAGGAATATAAGCTCATTGAGAGCAGGAATTATTTTGGAATCATTCCAACCTCTACCCAGGACCTAGGACAACTGCCAGCACAGAAGGAGAAATATATATATATATATATACACACACACACACACACACACACACATATACACACACACATATATACACACACATATATACTCACATATATAACATATATTCACACTATATAACATATATATACTCTCATATATAACATATATTCACATATATATAACATATATATAGTAACAGATATGAATTATAGTGTTTTTATATCAAAAGACACCTAACTGCTTATTCATAGGAATGGAGGAAATACAATATGATCTAACAATACAAAGGGATATAATACAGCTGTTAAAAATAATGCTGTAGAAAAAAACTTCTATGAAACAAAAATGTGTTTTTGATCAATTGTCATTTGAAAATAGCTGATTTTAAACAATACATATACTATAATCTTATTTTTTCTATAAAGAGTATGTACGTAAAGACACAAGACTTCGGAGATATATACTACTAGAACATTAACATCCTGGTTGTAACCGGTTCTAGTTTACTGATAATATTTTTCTCTTAATCTTGTAAAATAAGAAAAAAAAGTTGTAATGAGAATCACAGGAGATAAGGGACAAGGTTGAAATGATGAGTAAACTCCCTTGAAGTGAAAAGAAAATTTTTCTGAGTATCCCTAGAGAGAAGATCCAAGACCAATGGGAGGATGGTGCTAGGAAACAGATATCGATTTGGCCCAAGAAATCAGAGCTGTTCAAAGACAAGGTGTGCCACAACGTGAAGTAGTTAACTCCTTGTCTCTAAAGCTATGCAAGCAGAGGCTAGGTGACTATTCAAGAAAGGTTAGTTATTACATTAGAAAAAATCTTGGACTAAATGAACTCTAAGTTCTATAAATCCAAAAATTGAAGATTCCATGAGATGACTGGCAGACATTCCTCTACAAAGTCTATCTGATATGATACAGAATTCTTCTTTTATTGACAAAGGATGGGTTTCTATTTATCCTTTTATTTCCTGTGGTATCTTCCCCTGCCTGTTGCTTCTTTGGTTTGTCAGGTCTCTCTGGAAGCTGTCCTTCTTTACTTGTTTACTACCTGTATGATCAGTTTCATTCTTATCTATTTTGATGGCTTCTGGGTCTTCAAAAATACCCTACAGAGTGTCAAGTAATCTTTATAGTTATCATGAATCTTCTTAAAGTGAATTGGTTTTCAACAAGCTGAGCTTTCCCTTTATTAATGCCAAAGGATAGGTTCTAGAAAAGGGAGTCTAGGATGAGAGCCAAGAGCTTCTGAACAGAGAGGAGAGAGGGTTCTGTACACCCACTTGATGGGTTTGATGAGGGCTGTTCCTAGGCAATTAAAGTGCCCATAGAAAAATCATTGTCTTTCTTGACCTATAATACATTGGTCAATATCTATTTGTAGCCTCAAATTTTTGACAGGAAACTACAGAATAATTTTGATTCTGAATTTGAACCTAATTTTAATTTTTTTAAAATTTTTATTTATTTTATGATAGTCACACACAGAGAGAGAGAGAGAGAGAGAGAGAGAGAGAGACATAGGCAGAGGGAGAAGCAGGCTCCATGCACCGGGAGCCCGACGTGGGATTCGATCCCGGGTCTCCAGAATCGTGCCCTGGGCCAAAGGCAGGCGCCAAACTGCTGCGCCACCCAGGGATCCCTGGACCTAATTTTAAATAGCTCAAAGGAGCACTGTTTAGATTCACACTATGAACAAACTCTGTATAAAACCAACTATATAGCGTACACGAATCGTGATTTTTGAAGTTCAATTTTGAAGGTAGTGCAAGGAACAAGGATATATTCTTATACAAAGAGAGCATCCTATCTTTGGTTTTTAGTAACTTGATGTTGGACAATATTTGACTCAACTCTCTCCTAAGCTTGGTCCCCCATGGTAGGTTAGAGTGGAAAATTTATTTGGTACAGATCCAAGTGCTCCATGAGGATAGCTTAAAGCAGATCCCAGAGCCTGCCGTGGAATTATTCTGGACCCAACTGTTCTTGCAAAAACTTACTTGGTCAGCCTTGCAGAGCAGTGAGGGGGTTTAGAACACATACTTATTTTTGTGATAAAACTACAAAACTTCTTAAGACATACTTGTTCGCTTTATAAAAGAACACAAAGTGCTTGCAAGGAGCCAAGTTCATCATTTGTGTGAACCATTTCTTGGAATACTTTGGAATAACCATGTGGGCTCTCTGGCAGGAAGTGAAGAAGAGAATGATAAAAGATTATAAAACCATTCCAAATGGTATCTTCCATGGTAACTGAAGCAATGTTTTCAGGGAAGACTGCTGAAACATCACACTTCTCCCATTGCCAAGAACTCCTGGAAAATCACGAGGTAAGCAGATTAGGCAGAAAGCATTTGGGATGCTTCATCAAGCCTGCTGAAGCGCCTTCGAGCAATATCCCATTTCATTAGCTATTCAATGGAATGGGAATAAGAGAAAAGGGATGCAGTGCTGACCAACAAAACAGAAGGTCACTGTGAGGAGATTTCCTACCCTGCTGCCCATTGCCAAGTGCCACTCTTAACACATTTCCAGTTGGAAAAGGCCCATCAGCAAGTTTCTAGGACAGGGAATTGGAATACACTCTTCTCCATTGCTCTCTAAAGTGTGTGGTCTCAGAACAGTACGGAAGCTATTTGGGACACATGGCACAGTGCCTGCAGACCTTCAAGCCTTTCTTGGACTCATCAAACCAATCCATGTGCTTCCTGCCATACCTTGAGCTTCAGATCTTCTGGAGATGCAGATAATAAGAGGGAAGAGGATATGCAGAATGTTGTAGGACAAGGTGACCTGCTCTTAGTTAAGAAAGTAAGCAAAGCTGTAGGCTTTTGAGAAGAAGCGAAGGTCAAAGAGGAGGTCTTATAACACCATGTCCACAGATACTCAGAGATGGAGTGATGAGAACAGTAATGAATATGATAAAGGCTGAAGAGCCACAGGATATCAGACTGACCTCGTCCATGACACAGATATCTATATAAAGACTTCTAGATAATAATATTTTAATGCCAAGTTCTTTTCATTACTTTGGCTAAAACACAGGAGTGGACATTAACACATATTTGGCATGTGGGCCATCTCCGGTATACTCATTTCCTTTTGCTTAGTCATGTAGCCAGCAGCAGAGCTGATCTCAACTAAGGTGGTTGGTACTAATTGTTAGTTTCCAATTACTAGTTGTTCAAGGTTTATCAAGTATTGTGACTTTAATTAGGGCCCTAAGATGTAAACTGCAGTGTCTTTAACAGACACATTCCGATGGGGATAATTTGATGAGCCAGTTGCTGTTGTATAGTAATTGAAAACCAAAGAGAGATTCACATATGAATAGTAAATTAAGATGTGCAGTAGTAGCTGGGATTTATACCTGGACCGTTAGAGGCCTTAATGACCCCATAAAAGGGAATAAGGTCATTTGTTATTTAAAGGATCATAAGATATTGCATTTCATAAGGATATTGAGCATGCACAAGGTTAAAGCGCTCATGGGTGAGCCAGATTCCCCCTTTATTCCATTTATAAGCAGAACCAGAAGAGTTAGCACTTCTTTGTAATAAAGCTCTAAATTCCAGAATGACTTGCTGCTCTACGTCCCAAATCCCAAAGGGCAGCTGCTGCTGGGCTGGGCTTTGTAAAATGTTAGTTTCATCCTCAAACTCAGCACAAGCACTGAATCCTCCATTTTAGAACCAATTAAAGTGAACGGTTTTCCAATTTTCTGGGACAGATTGTCACAAGTGGCTGAATGGGGAGACCCAGAGGTCTGGAAAGGTGGCGGGGAAAAAGTCTAATCCTTGGTATTCTTTGGGTACAGCAGGTCTCATTTTAACTTGAATAAAAAATTAAAAGGGCTTTGCTATATATATATAGATGAGGGGGTTAATAGTGGAAACAGAACTCTCAGTTACCCATAGAAACAAAGGGAAAATCCAAAATAGCAGATTATCCAACATAATACGTGTTGGCATTTGGAATGTATGGTCAGCATTGTGTTTCCATCCTTAATTATGTTTCTCTTAGGCTACTGTTAGAGTTAGCTGCGTTCCCCTTACACACAAGCTAATAGCAGGAAAGGAAAGCCAGGGACTACATTTCAGGGTTCTAGCCTGGGATTAAAATCTGGTTGCAGATAAACCCTTCTGTAGATAATGGAGAAGTGACACCGATGTCTTTCCTATCTATGACACATTTTGTTTCCTTCCTTTTGTGGCAATAGACATGTCTGCGGACACATGCACAGACTTTCCCAGAGAGCCATGCAATCACTTCTGCTATCCTTATCATGCAGTCTACAGATGTTTTTTTGTAGCCAGGGTCTAACCAGGCACAGCAGAGGCCTGTGAAAGGACAGGTTAGAAAATGAGGAAACAGTTTCTCCAGGTAAGTAATTAGAACAACAGGAGCAAATCAGAAGACTAAATGTTGTTATTTAAATGGAAATTCAGCCAGGTCCCCAACATGCTGCAAATTTTATCCATACAATGTTAAAGGGCCCAGGTGATGAGATTCTTAAGTGTGTGACTATGGGTTGTTGCATTCATGTGGTGGGACTCCAGGAAATATTTTTGGTGTGGAAAGATGATCATACAATCACATGTGTGCACTGTTATTAAAATGATCAATTATGAACTATTTCGAACATGCAAGAAGGTACAGAAATAACAGGTACCCATATATCTACTTCTCAGAATCATAAAATTTTGACAATCTCTTTTCTTCAGATTAAAAAAATAGTTATAGATGTGGCTGTGGTCAATTACAAAATACACAGAGAAGTCATCTTCCATTTCTCCCTGTCAGCCTCCTCTAATGTGACTTTGTATTTCCTCTCATCAAGGGTAATGTCTTTATCTTATGCCTTGAAACTGGGCTAGCCTAGTGACTTGATTTAGCCAACAGAATGTGATTCTTTGACTTGATGTGGTCAGTGTGCACCAGTTCTGAGCCTAGGCATTGGAGAAACCCTGTCAGCTGCTTTGTGAACAGGACTGGACTGTTCTGCTGGGTGATGAGAGACACGTGACCCTGTCACTCCTGTCACCCAGTGACAGCCACCACCTACCCCTCCCCATCTGCCAGCTGACTGCAAATGCATGAGTGAACTCAGCTAAGAGCAGAAGAGAAACTTGAGTGGGTCCCAGCTCAAGTTGTTATCCATATGATCATGAGCAATAATAAGTGGTTGCTATTTGCAAGCCATTAAGCTCCAAGGTGGCTTGTCAGAGGACACTAGGCCATGGATACAATGGTGAAACCTGTATTCCCCTTGTATCTTCCCTCTCCACCTCCTCCTCTACCTTGAAATTTCCACTATTTTGGGGCCCATCCCTCCAACACATATAAAGATATCCTAGGTGTATACAAAATCAATAGGTGTGTCTAAAAAATCAATAGTAAATATTATTCGTAAAATGGTGTATAAGGTGCTATTTAAAAGAAAGATAAATTATACCATATTCTACATATCCTTTGCCTCTTGTCTTTTCCAATCTACTTGTTTTTATAAATATCCATGGTGACACATGTGGATGTCATTTATTTTAAGTACTGTATATTTTTTCAGTGTATGAATACACCACAGTTTATCCATTCCTTTACTGCCAGAGTAATGAGGAGCTGTGTTGAAACTTCTTTCAGCCTTACCATGCTATGATTCAAATAAATGCAAACAGGTAAAAACATTCTATAAAGAGTCAATCAGGATAAGAGAAAGATTCCTTAAGCCTTCATGTACCAAACACCTCTTAATTAATTGATGGTTTGGTTGTCCCTTGAACAACATAGGTTTGAACTGAGTGGGTTATTTAGATGCAGATTTTTTTAAGTAAATATAGTGCAGCACTATAAATGTATTTTCTCTTCCTGATGATTTTCTTAATAACATTTTCTTTTCTCTAGCTTACTTTAAGAATACAATATATAATTAACACATATTCTGGATGTTATGTGTATTAATTGTTTATGATATTGATTAGGCTTGTGGTCAACAGCAGGCTATGAATAGTAAGGTTTTGGGGGAGTCAAAAGTTATATGTGGATAAAGAAGAGGTGAGATATATATATGTATGTATATATGTATACACACACACAGAGGAGAATATTATTCAGCCATAAAAGGAACGAAATCTTACCATTTGCAACAATATAGATGGATCTGTGGGTATAATTTAGGTAAGTAAAATAAGTCAGTCAGAGAAAGACAAATACCAGCTGATTTCACTCATATGTGGAATTTAAGAAACAAAACAAAAAACAATGAAAAAGAGAGAAACCAATGAATGGACTCTTAACTTATAGAGAAGAAACAGAAGATTTCCAGAGAGGCAGTGGACGGGGGGATGGGTGAAATGGGTGGAGGACATTAAGAGTACACTCATCTTGACAGTTACTGAGGAATGTGTAGAATTGTTGAATCACTAGATTGTACACTTGAGACTAATAGAACACAGTTAACTATATTGGCATTAAAGTTTAAACAATTTTTTAAAGTTATATATGGATTTTGAATTACACTGGGGTTGCCACCCCAATCCCTATGTTGGGGGGCACCTGAATGAAGCAAAGAACATTTATTCCCAAGGTACAAAAATTTCTACATTTTTAGGTCAGGATTCAGAGAAATAAGCCCAGGAATATTTAATTTAATGTCAGCCACTTACCTTTAAGGGCTTTACACAAAAGCACATAGTTTTACCTTGAGAAAAAGATTACTAAAGTGTTTTTTATGGTCTGCAAACTCATGGAGTTGTTTTGTAATGTATCTTTGTTAATATCCTTATAGGAACTGATCCCTCCATATAGCTGACAGGTAGAGGCTGAAAGTGCAACAGAGGGATGAGTGCTTTCATACCAGTATTTCCATGTGAGTTGTGGTGATTTGTCAGTGTGTGTGTGTGTGTGTGTGTGTGTGCATGTGCACGCACAGGGATGTCAACAGAGGGTGATAGCGGGAGTGACCACATGCCCAAATTTCCCTAGGACAGACAGTCCTGGTTTACACCTGTTGTTACCACATCATAATTAGTAGTGTCCCCTTTCATTCACAAAAGGAGTCCTGACTCGATGATTAGCGACATGGATACCAAGGTGCACATGGGGTATGCGTCCAGATCCCTCTCATGAAGGACTTGTTACTGTTTGCTATGAACAAATGGCCTGTGGCTTTCTGCCCCTTCAGGGTTGGCCTCAGTGGTAGAGGCCTGCTTCAAAGTCACACTTCTTTCTGGGAGTTGTCCACAGGCAATGACTTTCAGGAATTATAAAGACGTGGCTCTTAGCTCATCCAAAGGACTCTGGATTTCTGGCTCAGTATTCTAGAGTTCTGAGTGAGTACCATCACCCTACCAACTCCTTGTTCCTTCCCTCTCACAAGTGTTGACCCTAGGGCACTCCTAAGCAAACGTGCAAATTGCACTTTAGCATCTGTTTCTTAGGAATCCCAACGTACAACAATTGGTATGAGAAGAGGGCTTTCTGAGCTGGGCCAACGTGATGATCAGAAAACTGTGTGAAGATTCCTCAAAGAGTTAAAAATAGAGCTACCCTACAACCCAGCAATTACACTGCTGGGGATTTACCCCAAAGATATAGATGCAGTGAAATGCCGGGACACCTGCACCCCAATGTTTATAGCAGGAATGTCCACAATAGCCAAACTGTGGAAGGAGCATCAGTGTCCATCGAACTGGAGGTATTATGCTGAGCGAAGTAAGTCAATCAGAGAAGGACAAACATTATATGGTTTCACTCATACGGGGAATATAAAAAATAGTGAAAGGGATTAAAGGGGAAAGGAGAGAAAATGAGTGGGAAATATCAGTGAGGGTGACAGAACATGAGAGACTCCTAACTCTGGGAAACGAACAAGGGGTGGTGGAAAGGGAGGTGGGCGGGGGATGGGGTGACTGGGTACTGAGGGGGGCACTTGACGGGATGAGCACTGGGTATTATACTATATGTTGGCAAATCGAACTCCAATAAAAAATACGCATTTTTGTTTTTAATTTTTTTTAATTAAAGAAAATAAGAAGCTGAGGGAAATGACTCCTGTGAAAAGCTATGATCACTTGCCATTCCAAACTTGAGTCAGCTTTCCCAACAGGAACCTCCCGAATGAAGAAGTGACGGGGTCCCCTGGATAAGGATGCTGCAGTAACTGGCCCATGTGATGGTAACAATGCCCCCCAGTTGTTCTGCAGAGGGACTGACAGTCATTTATTTGAGTGAGTGCAAAGCAGAGAAAAGGGAATACATCAACGTCCCCAAAACTGCTGAACACAGAATCCAAGCTGACACTGGTGCCCAGAAATCCAAAGCACCATCACGACACCCTTGTTGCACTGAGAGATGATGATAGCCAGCAGATGCAGCCCTGGTTAAGCTCTAGGTCATGGTAGTAGGTCCATTAAGTCTACAGAACAATTCGGTAGTCATTTCTCTGGTCTGTGTTCATGTAACCTAAGAACTTCGAAGAGGTAGTTGGTATCACCTTCTCTTTGAGTCCTTGGACTGTGGAGTAAGAGCAATCATGGGGGGCGTGGAGGCCAGGTGGAGGCTCCCACACCAAAAGGCAATGGAGAAAGGGCTGGCCAATGATGCCAAGAGTGCCAATACGCCAAATCTAGCACAGCATTGCAACAGGATGTTGAAAACATTTCCTCTCTGGTGCTGCCTTTTGCCGCCAAACCCAGCAGAATGGAATCGGAAGGAAACATGTACAGTCTGATCAGGCCAACATAACTGAGGAGGTCTGCTTTGGGAAATGAGTGATGTGCTCTTTCAGACATTGACTTATTGCTTAGAAACAACAATTATTTACTTTAGCAGAGCTCCTTTTTATTAGAGTAAAATGTCCCAGTCAGCTTATTGGTCTCTTGCCTTTAATAGCTGTTCTCGAGGTAATCAATGACTTTTAACAGCCAGGCTCAGTTATCAATGTACACGAGTAAGTTTATTGATTTGACAGATACTTTTCTTCACTGGGCACCAATTATTGCTATCTGAATTGTGCCACATTAGGCTAGAAACACCATGTAATCTTGCTAGTTACTTAATGCATTCTGGTGATTGGCTTCAAGAAGCTTTATAATCACACTGTTGATTTGTGAGTTAACAATACTTTAAAATTCCACTGAGAGCTAAGAAGCAGAGTCTGCTTAAAAAAAGGTTAATAGAATAAGACATCCAATCTATTTCGTTTTTGTGAGGGTAAATGAATGGAAATTTTACAAGGCTATGTAAATCTTACATTTTGTGTTCCACTGGAAACTAGGATATTTCTAAAAGAGAAAAATCACCCAATATTGATACCCGTAGCTCCATTAAAATGCAGACTATTTGATTTCATAAACATTCCTAAAATTAGAAATCATTAAAACTATTAAAAAGACATGCCTCCATTTCTGATTAAAAATGAAGAAAAATCAAGATTCAGAATGTCATTAATATTATTAACCCAGGCACTAGCCTAGCTGCTTAATTAAAAAAACAACAACATAAAAAAAGGCAGTGAGGGCTCCAGCTAGCAGAGCAGCCTCAGGCTGGACAGAGGCTGTAGGAGGTCTGTGTAATGACATGTCCTTCCAGCCCAGAATTTAGCCCCTGAAGACATCTGACATTTCCTTGTTCTGTTGTTTGTACAGTAGAATTCATTATGGTTGCTACCATTGAGACCAACACTCTTTTCTGGTTTGAATCTTTCTTGCTCCGTCTTTCGTTCCATCACTTATTCAATAAGTAATTACCATGGTCTAACAACGTGCCTTGCCACAAATCAGGCCCCAGTGCTACAGTTGTGAGTAATGTAATGATGGAAATGGAAGTACTTCCTCCCTATACCCAGTTCTACCATTCGTAGTTCTTTTCAAATAAAAATAACTTGATTGCTGCTACAGGGAAATGATTATGAATTTCAAGTGTACCTAGAATATCAAAAATAATGGATATTTGGGGCCAAATTCCCAGTGTGGCTTACCTTGAGCCTGTATTTTTTAAATCTTATTTGTCCAAAATCTGAAATATTAAAATTTCACATTTGAATGAATAATTAAACAGCACTGTAAAGTTCAGGATGCGCAGATAGAAACAAATTTAGTTAATATTATATTTTATCAGAAGAATATGCTTCATCTTGCCTTCTTGGGGGCCTACAGTCTTCACTAAAATGGTCAGATAGCAGTCTTCCAGTCCAGAAATCCATATGCAATGATACCAGGGTGGGTTCATGAAGTTGGGACTTCATATGGGAAATGAACAAAATATTTATTGCAAGTGACTGCTGCCAAACTAGGTAATGAGGACTATACACACATTTGACTATAATTAATTCGGGTCTAAATTCATATAAACACCCTACATGTACAGTGGGCTTCTGTTCCAAGTTCCAGTTTCTTTTTACTAAGAAAGTTCTTAGTCGTTGCTTCTTCAGATGTCCAAATGCATTGTGAATATATCGATATTTGTGAATTTTTAAGGAGATTTGCAAAGGGCTAGCTGTCTACTCGACTTGCTAATTCTGGAAAGCATTCTGCAGATCTACTGGCCTCTGAAGCTGTTTCTCTACTCTGAATACTTAATCCTGAACCTATGTTCTTTGTTATAATCACCATCCGTGTTTTATGGCTCTGGCAGTACATTTGGAATTATATTTCACAACTTTTTCCTACTGATTAGCTTTATGGAATATAGATGAGTTACCAGTTTCCTCACTTCCTTTCCTGGAAAAACGTGTCATATAAGACAGAACTTGAGCCACAGACGGGTGTAAGAAGTAGTGTAAGAAAGACCTAGTTAGGGGTCCCTGGGTAGCTCAGCGGTTTAGTGCCTGCCTTCAGCCCAGGGCATGATCCTGGAGACCCGGGATCGAGTCCCACATCAGGCTCCCTGCCTGGAGCCTGCTTCTCCCTCTGCCTGTCAGTCTGTCAGTCTGTCTGTCTATCTCTCTCTCTCTTTCATGAATAAATAAATAAAATCTTAAAAAAAAAAGACCTAGTTAGGGTAGGCTAAGCTGCTCTAAGTGTCAACAAAACAAATTTAAGAATATGTGATGGCTCAAGTACAACGGAAATGTATTTCTTCTAACCTAAAAGTCCAAAGCAGGTATTCCTAGCTGGTGGGGGCAATCCTCCTATGCCTGTTTCCCCCATGAACCTGAGGGAGAGGCGGACCCACCCACGAAAAGAATGCACAGGAATGAATA
Organism: Nyctereutes procyonoides; assembly: GCF_905146905.1. Lineage (NCBI taxonomy): Eukaryota > Metazoa > Chordata > Mammalia > Carnivora > Canidae > Nyctereutes > Nyctereutes procyonoides. The sequence goes on along the minus strand of NW_026575146.1, from coordinate 56,971,652 downwards.
AGGAACATGGAGAGAAACTGCCATAGGAGCAAGGATCTCTGATTTGTCCTTAATACATGGACAAGTGCAGACCTCAAGGCTCTAGTATGACCTCAAGGGAGTGAGAGAGGCTCCTGAAAAGTGACTGATATTGGGCTTTTTGTGAATCTTGCTGGACGAGGCCCAGAACCTAACTTTGAGTCAGAAAAACAAAGAAAACTGACTTGGAGTTTTGTGGAGGAATATATGCCACATTTATATAAACCACAGTGTATTCCATTGTTGCAATGTGAAGCTACCAATTCCAATTTTCTAAGTTTTGGTCAGCTCCATTTCTGTCTCTAAGGATATGCTGGTCTTTCTGCAAAGATACTGGTGGTTACCTGTGCGTTCAGGAGACACTGGGTGGTGGTCCTCTCCATCCACCCCCTCCTCCTTCGTGACAGCTGTGGTCATATCCCTCACCATTTCTACTACCTTTTCCCTTCCTCTCACTGCTCTCCTTTTTGATTCTGCCAAATTTTTCTCTCCCTCATCTGAAGATACCTAGTGCTCATCCTCTTCACCTACCATGGATCTTTCCACTTTCCTCTCAGAGCTTTGCTATCTTCAGACAAACTCCTCCTTCTCAAATGCTGCAGTGCCTCTTGAAAGAACCACCAGCTGACCAGCTCTTCCATTTACAGTTTACATAGAGGCCTAGTGGGATGCGCATTCTACTTCAGGTCATATGAAGTCTCTTCCTGATTAGAATCCCAGTAAGAAAGAATCCATATAAACCATGAAAAAATGAGGTACTAAGCCATTACACATTGTCTCTTGCCTAAAACGACACTCCTACCAAACCACTTACGGGATGTAGTGCACAGACTTCCACATATGATCGAATGCTCAGGAGCTACATGGTGAAGACTCATGATAAAAATGCAGGTCATATAAACCAACAGCTTAAGAGTCTTTTTCCTGCCTGTATGGTATGGTTTGGAGAGAAATATCTTCATCTAATGATAGTTTGGAAAATTCATTTCCTGATTTTTTTCTGTGAACTAAATTCCAACAAGTCTTTGGCTATACTGTATTTTCCAGAGATCATTTAATTTTACTATATTTAGGCCACAAGAGACAACACAGGCATCAAGGCACATCTCATGATAAGTAACTTAGGTGTATCCTTCAGCTTTCAAGAATTTCTGAAAAATCTGATTTTTTTTCTTAACATGATTTAGTATATTGCACACAAAAAAAGAAAAAAATTTCAGCATGGGTTGAGGGGCATCACTAATGTTCAGATATGCACCAGAACCATTATATGAGAATATTCTAACAAAATAATCACAGCTGATCTAAATGGTTGATAGTAAAATCAGAGTATATATGTGTGATTAAATAACAGCAGCTACCATGAATCAAACACTGTGTCAAACCCTGTATTCTCTACTTTATATGCATTATTGATCCAATCCTTACAAAAATCCTGCACACATTAGCCCCATTCCACAGATAGTAAGATTGTGGTTCACAGATGTAAAATGACTTTCCCACTGTCTCACATCTAGGAAAGATCAAGCTGGAATTCAACTCAAGGTGTTTTTGTTCCAAATGCCACATGATTCATCATTTTACTACCTCCATGAACTTTGTACACCTTTGCATAATTTTCTCCTTTTTTTGGAGTTACATTTTTTTGAATTTATTTTTTTAATTCAGGTATAATTAACATATAGTGTTACATTAGTTTCGAGTGTACAATATAATGATTCAGCAATTCTATACATGTCTCAGTGCTCATCAAGATAAGTGCACTCTTAATTACCTTTATCTATTTCACCCATCCTCCCCACCCCCATTCACCTCCTCCTCACCAACCATCAGTTTGTTTTCTCTATTTAGGAGTCTGGGTTTTTTTTGTCTCTCTTTTTTTTTTTCTTAGATAATTTGCTTTGTTTCTTCAACTTCGCATGAGTGAAATTACATGGTATTTGTCTTTCTCTAACTTATTTCACTTAGCATTATGCCTTCTAGGTCCATCTATGTTCTTGCAAAGATTTGATTCTCTTTTATGGCTAAGTAATACTCCATAAAAAATATGGATCACATCATCTTTATCCGTTCATTTATTGATGGACACATGGAATGCTTCCATATTTTGGCTATCATAAATAATGCTGCAATAAACATAAAGGTGTATATATCTTTTCAAACCGTTGTTTTCATTTTCTTTGGGTAAATACCCAATAAAAGCATTGTTGGATCATATGGTAATTTCATTTTTAATATTTTAAGGAACACCCACACCCACACTCTTTTCCACAGAGGCTACACCAATTTGTATTCTCATCAGCAGTGCCTGAGGATTCCTTTTTCTCCACATTGCCAACACCTGTTGCTTTTTGTGTTTTTTTTTTAATTATTTTTATTTTTTAGCCATTCTGATAGGTGTGAGATGATATTTCATTGTGGTTTTAACTTGCATTTGCCTGGTGATTAGTGATGTTCAGCATCTTTTCACATATCTGTTGTCCATCTGGATGGCTTCTTTAGAAAAATGCTATTCAGGTCCTCTGCCCATTTCTTAATTGGATTATTTGTGTTTTTTTGGTATTGAGTTGTATCTATTCTTTTTATGTTTTGAATACTAGCCCCTTAGTGGATATATAATTTGCAAATATCTTATCCATTCAATAAATTCCTTTTTGTTTTGTTGGCAGTTTCCTTTGCTGTGTAAAAGTGTTTTGTTTTTTTTTATTTTGGTGTAGTCCCAACAGTTTAATTTTGCTTTTGTTTCCCTTGCCAGAGGGTCATAGCTTTAAAAAAAAAAAAAAAAAGTTTCTATGGCCAGTGTGTCAAAGGAATTGCTGCTTAGGTTTTTCTCTAAGAATTTTATAGTTTCAGTTCTCACATATAGATCTTTAATCCATTTTGAGTTTATTTTTGTGTGTGATGTAAGAAAGTATTTAACAAAGTACAACATCCATTCGTGATTAAAAACTCTCAGCAAAGTACAGCTAGAGGGGACACACCTCAACATAATAGAGGCCTTATATGACAAACCTATAGCTAACATGAGACTTGGTGAAAAACTGAGAGCTTTTCCTCTAAGATCAAGCACAAGGCACGGTTGTCTGCTCTCATTGCTTTTATTCTATGTAGTACTGGAAGTCTTAGCCACAACAATAAGAAATAAAAGACATGACATCTAAAGTGGTTAAGAAGTAGTAAAACTGTCACTATTTGTAAATGACATTATACCATATATAAAAAACCCTATATATGAATCCACTAAAAAACTGCTAGAACTGATACATGAATTCAATAAAGTTGCAGGATATAAAATTAATATATAGCATAAGAAAGAAAAATAAGAAAACAATCCCGTTTACAATTGCACCCAAAATAATCGAATAGCTAGGGATAAACTTAACTAAGGAGGTCAAACACATGTACTCATAACACTTTAAAACACTGATGAAAGAAATCAAAGATGACACAAACAAATGGAAAGATAGCCCATGCTCCTGGATTAGAAGAACTAATATTGTTAAAATGTCCATACTATCCAAAGGAGTCCATAGTTAATGCAATCCCTATCAAAAGACCAACAATATTTTACACAGAACTAGACCAAATAATCCTAAAATTTGTATAGAACTGCTGAAGACCCTGAATAGCCAAAATAATCTTGAAAAAGAACACAACAGGAGGTATCACAATTCCAGATTTTAAGATACCCTACAAAGCTGTAGTAATCAAAATAGTATGGTAATGGCACAAAAATAGACACAAAGATCAATCGAACAGAATAGAGTCCAAAAATAGACACACAAATTTGTGGTCAATTAACCTAAAACTAAGAAGGCAAGAACAGGAAAACTTCTCTTCAACAAATAGTGTTGGGAATACTGGGCAGCTACATGCAAATGAATGAAACTGCACCACTTTCTCATACCATACACAAAATAAACTCAAGATGGAGTTGCAATTCGGATATCCACTAATGAGTAGTTTAATTTTTCTAATGAGTCTACTGTCTTCTCCCTCTCTAGTTTTTTTTTTTTTTCCTAACAATTCATAGTGATTGGTTTGGGGATGGTAGCATAACCTTTACAATTCATTTTTTTTAATATAAGGAAGTTAAAAATAATTTTGAAAATTTGGGGCATTTCATAAAACAACATAGACCAAAATATTATGATGGATTTTCAAAGAGAATCTTTCTTGTTGTATATAAAGTTCTAAAAAGAAAGGTGAATCCCTGGCAGAAGTCAATGGTTAATGATTAAGGGCACTTAGTTCATGTTGATTGAAACAACTTGGGGTGGAGTTCAGCTGAATTTTAACAGGGTTTTGGGTGGTCCATCTATAGAGTGAATGGGCTCTCATTTGCTTAGGATTAACCCACATTAGGTCCATTGTCCCTGCTTAAATGTTAATGATGTGCCTCTCTCAAAAATTATTTGATCTGAATGGTAATTTTATAGCCGTCCCTTCCATGAACAACCTCTCCCTGGATAAACATTAAGATCATCATTCTTCGTATGGCACCCAAATGCGGCACATGAACCTCGCATTTCATTGGCAATCAAAGTGAGGTGCAGAGACCAAGAGGAATCGGCAGGGTTGTCAGCTGCCTGCACCTCTGATTGAGTTTGGGAAAACAGATCAGTTCAAAATCACTAGCTTCTCAGCAAAAACGGCAGGATGATCAATTCCAAATACCACATATCTCAGGGAGCAGACGTTATCTACACATTTGTTTCTTCACATCCTTCTCTCCACATGTTCCCGGCTCCTCACTCAAACAGCTATTAACAATAACTCTAAGAAGCAGTGGGAACTAATGACAAGTTTCATCCCCTCAGTTTAATAACCCAGTCCTAATTCTCCTGTATTCATTATCCCCCGGCACCAAACCATTTCCATTTGCACACCAAAGCAATCCTCCATATCTTTAGTGTTGATGTCAGCTTGATCTGCTCTGATCACTTTCATTAAGAATACGCATTTACTGAGTAATGTGATCCAAAAACAGATGCTTTCCAAATAAACCACTCATTGTATTGATGAAAAGACACTGACGTGAAGGTCAAAATCCCTTGAGTTTTTCCATTTACCCAAGAGAAAATAGATAAAGAAAGACTACCTCATAAATTTTGTTAGTCATTCAACAAACACACTCGCCACGTTAGTGGCATTGTGATCATTGGTAGGACACTAAGATGAACAACAGAACATAGGACAAATTCTTAAGGAGGCAGTTTCCCAGTGAGGGAGTATAAAGAATCCTACATCCAGAAAGGAGGGGATCTGGGGCATTTGCCCTGGGGTCAGAGGAGGCTTGGTCTCTACTATATGGAAGGTCAGTGTTGCCACACTGGCTACAGAACATGGAAGATGGGAAGATGGGAGAGACAGAGAAGGCAGTTAACAGCTAAGTGGACAGTGGCATGGAAGAAATCATCACAAGGGGATTGTATTAGTTTGCTCTGGCTGGTGTAAGAAGGTACCACACACAGACTGGTTTACCCCATAGAAATCTATTGTCTCACAATCCTAGAGGCTAATAGTCTGAAATCAAGATGTTGGCAGGGTTGGTTCCTTTTGAGAGCTGGGAGGTAGAACCTGTTCCAGTCTTATTAGATTAGGACCCACCCTAATGACCTCATCTTAATTTAACTAATTACATCTACAGTGACCTCATTTTCAAATAAGGTCACACACTGAGGTAGAGGGGGTGAGAGGTGGGGGGCATGTAGTTATGACTTCAATAGATCAATTTTTGAGGGACACAATTCAGCCCCTAACAGAGCTACACAAAGAGGCAGGAATAAAGTAGCTAATAGGACAGAAACAGAATGTAGAGCAGGAGACTGACAGAGCCTAGGCAGAGTCCTGGAAGCACTGGCCTGGAGGGTTTTTATTTTTCGTCTGGATTTCAGAAGCTCAAGGTGCTAAGGTGAAGAGTCCATTCTGGGAGAGATACAGACACTCCCCTGGGTGCTAAAGCAGAAGAGCTGTCCTGGGTGCCTAAGTGTCTGGTGTTCTGAGAACCCTAAAATGGTTCAGACTAGGTCACACCCAAGGCCCTTTCACCCTGTTCCTCCTTTTCACCTAATTCTCCAAGGGCCTGATGATATAGAAGTATAGCTACCCTCTCGTATTCAATCTTAACCATTCATAGGACACTAAACTTTTAGGAGCTGCTTTTGGTCCTATAATTCACAAACACTTCAAACACATTGAAAACCATTTGCTTTTATTTATTGATGTGAGAGGTAGATAAATTCTGTCCACACATGTTCTACCTATTGTGTGAAGGGCATTTTTTTTTGCTACTTTTCTTTTAACCTCATTTGAGTTTCATGTGATCAATATACCTTTTCCTAGAACTTCCTAGTATTTTATCTCAGTCAAGTTTCATAGGGATATGCCTTGTCCTAATTTTTCCTAGCATTGGTAAATCAGCATGTCTCTTTAATGCTATCTCCAGACTATATTTCAAATCAGCCCACTTTGTTCCAAGGTCATTACCACAGTAGAGTTCAGTGGTTCTCAGAGTGTGGTCTCCAAATAGCAGCATCATTTTGAACTTGTTAGAAATGCAAATTCTCCACCCAACCTCTACCTCCATTATCGCCAGACCTAAACAATCAGAAACTCTAGGAGTGAAGCCCAGAAATCTGTGTTTTAACAGCTCTCCAGGTGATTCTGGTCACTAAGTCAATGTCATTTCTCACCTGGTCTGATGCCCTGGTCTCCTAATCAGTATCCCTACATAAGTCTATTTTCCATAGAAGAGCCAGCATGATCTCATCATCAGATTGTTTCATTCCCCTGCTTACAACTTTTAAAGCAAAGGCTTTATTTGCCACTGCACTTAAAGTAAAAGCAAAGTTCTCACCCTAACTTGCAAAACTTTGGGTGATTTGTCCCCTGGTATTCCACCTCTTACAATGCTATTTTCCCCTTTGACTACTAGACTCTGGGAATACTGGCATTTTAGTTAATGAAACATGCTAAATCAGCCTCGTTTGGTCTTATATCCTTAGCATTGGTGCATAAGAGACATGTATGAAGTATTTATTGAGTCAATCATTTAATTGGGAAAAGTGTCCCTTATCTGGCTTGTTTAGGATCTTATAAAATCCATATTTGTCCCTTCTTAAGTTTTGACTGCTTATATTTTAAAGAGCCCTGTTCTTTTATTTGTCTGCTCCAGATGTCTCCATCCTTTGGATCATTCCAATTAATCATTAGTAAACTCTACAAAATTTAACAAAGCACCTGCTAGCACAATAAAATAAAACATGGGCTCATCTCCAGAAGTTCCTATGCTAGTAGAAAAGCAGACATATAAACACCTTCTTAAAAACAAAAACAACAACAACAAAAAACCTTTATGGTAGGTTATATAATACATGGTAAAGAAGGTAATATTTGAGCTGGGTCCAAGAGGAAAAGAAAGAATTCTCCAAGTAAAGAACTATGGAAGGATATTTCTGGCAGAGGAATAGCATGTGCAAAGGCACTGAGCTAAAAAGAAAACAGAAAACCAAGTTCAGAGTGGTTTGGTCTTGGGGAATAGAAGCTGCACGTGAGGCTGAGATATGAGGGTAGATTCTATGTAAAGGACCCCATAAGCAAGGGGGTTTAGATTTCACTCTAGAGAATGGGAAGCTCCATATTGTTTTCCAGAGTGGATACACCATTTTGCATTCCCACATTCCAACCAACACTTGTCTTTTATTTTTTGAGTAATAGCCATCCTAACAGATGTGGGGTGATCCCTCATTGTGGTTTTGATTTATATTTCCCTGATGATTAGTGACATTGAGCATCTCTTATGGAAGAAATCAAAGATTTTAATCTGGACAGGGGTAGGACCATATTTGAGTTTAGGGTCCCTCTGGTGGTAATATGGGGGATGAACTAGAAAGAAAAGAGACAAGAGGCATGAAGCTCATTCAGGAGGCTCTAATTTCTGTACCTTCTCTGCTTCTTTCCCTTGTTACTTATGCGGAAGACACGTGGACCTGTCCTCATCACCTTACACAAGGTGATGGTCAACAAAGTCTTTATTTTTCCTTCAGTTGCTCTAGGTATAGTTCAAATTGTTGTCAGTTTTGGAACTAGGTGAGCTCTGTGTAAAGCAACTTTCCTTTGAGCCCATTGTGTGCTCTGTTACCTGGTGAATCTCCCCTGGAGCCCCTATTCCCCTCACGGTATTTCTAGGCTTCTATACTTATAATGTTCCCACTGACTGCAGGTTTGCATATTTACTACTCCTGCCATGTAAGACTTTACCAGCCTGTCTATCCATGACTTTTTCCGGGTACTTGTGAAGCCCCACCTTTTATGCTGGAAGAGATGTTAATAACTATCTAATATATTCTACAAACACAGAAACAACGAGTGAAATAAATTATAGTTAATAATTTATGTGTATAAGTTATACACGTTGGTAGTGTAAGTGGTGGGACTTGATCTTACCACCACAAATTATTTGTTCCCTAAATGGTATCCCGTGGACACATGGAAGCCTGGGGTAACCATGCTTAATAACCACAATAATAACCCCTTAGGAGTATGTATGGTGATTTACAGCTTGCAAACTTATTATCATATCCATTATGTTATTTATTTTAAAATATAAGAGCTAAGTATCCGAATCATCCCCATTTTATTGTTCAATACACTAAAATTAGAGAGACTGAATGACTTGCTGAGATGCCCATAGACTGTGTTGGCTGAGAAGACCCCATAATCCAAAGACTTTGATTCCTAACCTATACATTTTCTATAACATTTCATAGCCTTGAGTGCATACTAGGCTATAAATGAACACTGGTATCTCTCTTTAGGGATGATCTTTAGGTATCCTGGGTTTATGTATTTTAACACAGTCTACGGGATGAGGATCTGACACTCTCCACACCCACTCACTGTTTGACTCAGCACACTGACTTAAGTTAGGTAGATGAGCAACACCTTGATTAAAAAGAATTTGAAATCAGAGGCTTTGAATAAGTAAGATTTTGATAAATTATAACGAATTAGTAAAATAAACAGAGGGGAATAAGAATGAGAAAAATATAATTAAGACAGAATTCCAAAATATTAGGTAAGAGAAGTTGCACAGATGCAGTGGAAATTCTCAGGAACATTCCCAGACCTCCCAATGCAACATGAAAGCAGCCAACATGAAAACCAAAGCATGATGGCTCTGGTGTTTAAGTGGATCTAACACAGAGATGTGTACATCACTGTCATCTCTCAAATCCGGGCAATGTAAAGTGTCTCTCAGAATGTCAACCCTGCTCTGTATTTGAAATTACATTATGCCTCTACAAAGTCTGCTAACTCACCATACAAAGGACTTTATTTTTCCTAATGACAACATGTATTAACAGTGATACCTGCTATTTAGTGAATGTTTACTATCAATGAGCAGCAACCACAATAGGCACTTTATGTGAATTATCTCACTTGTACCCCCGTCACTATTAATGTTTCCATGTTTTAGGTGAAGAGATTGAAGCTCAGAGAGGTTAAGTAACTTGCTTAAAGTCACACAGTTAATAGGTGAAAAAGTCAGGATTTGAACCCAGAATAATTGGAATTCAGAGTGTAGGCTTTTAGTCACTAGAATTTGGGGGGAAGCAATTTGCATAAGAACTCGTATACATTTTATTTGTAAATCAGCTTTTTTACAGAGTCATTCGCTCTGAAATGGCAGCAGCTAAAAGACGGAGCCTGGTTTTCTCTTCTATTCAATCAACAGGTATATGGAAAACGAGGGACCAAATTCCTTAGAGTAAAGCTACTAGGTTCTCTAACTGATTTTTAAAATAATCCTGTTACTTGTATTTCCTTACATCAAACTATTGACCGTATTTTTGTGTGTATATTTTTGTGTAGCAAATTGTCATCAAAGTGGTATATTTTATAGTAAATATCAACAATATATTGAAAATCTAAACATGATTTTTAAAAGTTACAAGCAGATGTATTTATTTTTTGTGCACATCCCACAACAGTACCAGAATTTTGGGTGCATTAACAGCTTGACCCATACATGTGGTCTGGCATATATTTCTATTTTATCAGGAACTCTGGCTTTGTGAAATGAATGAATGTCACAGGGATAAATGAGAATGATGATATGGGTTATTGATTCCTAGAAGTATCTAAGATGATTCACCATAAATCATGAGTTATATTTTATTCTTCCATTTTAATATTTTAATCATAACTCTCTAGTCTTAAGATGGTGTATCTTGCCCAAGAATTCCGTAACCTCAATTCATTACAGTGTCCTTGAAGACAGCAGTCAGATAAAATAGTAATTCCCCTCTTAGGAACTGGACCAACTAGAGTATTTGTGACTTGCCTAAGGAAATGGAATGGAAGGTTCCAGAAAGCAGCTTCACCTCATTAGTAAGTCCCATCATGAAAACCAACACCAGCAACCCCATAATCTAGTGCAGAAATCTTCAAACTGTTCCCCACAAGTCAAATGCCCTGCCACTTGATATTCTGGGTTCTGTGAGCCAAGGATGTTAACTATATTCTGAAGTGGGTGCAAAAAATCAAAAGAAGAATATTGTTTGGTAGGTGAAAATTACAAGAAATTGAAACCTCAGTGTCTTTAAAGAAAGTTTTCTTGAAATACAGCCATGCCCATTCATTTATATATTGTCCATGGATGCTTTTGTGGTACAAGGGTAGTTTCCACTGAGACTGTATGGACCACGAGCTCTAGGGAGTCACTCTTTGCCCTTTATAGAAGAAGTTTGCTGACCCCTGATCAGGAGTCTGACCCTCATGTCTTCAAATGGTGCTGGACACAAAAAAAGGTACATATGACAAGACAGTGCTCTCACTGAGTTGCACTGAAAAACCACAATCACTCGCTCTCAGATGTTTACGGAACATGTACTACGAGGTGGCCTCTGTGGAAGGCATGTGAAATGCAGAACTCAGTAGGATACTGCCACTGCTTGTAAGGAGCCTGTGGTCTAAGAAGGATATAAAACACACCCAAAACACAAAAGCCAGAGGCTAGAACAAACAGAGGTATCAGGGCAGACTCGTGTTTACAATGGGAACTAGTAAGGAGCCTTAGTAAGGTAAGTTTTGGACATAAATCCTCAAAAGGAAGAAAAGTTAGGAGTCAAGCTAATGATCCCATCTGTGTAGCCTGGAACTTACTGATTCACGATTCGCCATCCAAGTATTCTTCAGTCTTCAAATGGCAAGCTAAAGAATCCTGAGGCTTTGCACACAGAAATAAATAAAAAATTAGCTGTGCCTGAAGATGTATGTATTTGTCTTGAGTTGAGAGCTGCAGTGGGGCCTGGGAAAGATGAGGTCACAGTGGCCAGTTAACTGCATTTTTTGGAATCCTTCATAATGACCTCATTGTCGTAATTTCTGTTAGTGATTTCTTGCCATGACATAAATCTTGATGAACTCATCTCATATGAATATGGCTGTCTTAAGCCCTTTCTTTGGTGTTGCATTGTATTTTCTGTCACTGTCACATCATTTCCAGAAGCAGTAACTCAAAGATAAGCCCATCTGAAAAAATGACTAATAGTGGCCTGTGGAGGCCAAGGCGGGTTGCCCTCTGAATGCACACCCTGTTAACCTGCCTCCCTTGAAAGTTAACACTGGGTCTTTTATTTCCCATCATTTTCAAATTCCACTTGCTCTATGATCATATTGCTGGTATTCCTCGCCCCCCCCTTTTTTTACAGATAGCAAAAAGGAGGTAAATAGGACCAGTAAACATGCCTATATGTTATGCAGAATCAGCCATTAGAGAATCGCGAGTTCAGATTATAGGTATCAGCTGAGGGTGAGCAACCACTGTTTCCTTCTCCACCATATCCAAGATCTCAGGACTATGCTTGACACATACTAGGTCTTCATCCGTATTTGATGACTCCATGGAATCACTGCCTACCCTTTTATCAGAAAGTTACTCGTCTTTCTCTTATCATTTTTACATGGGTGTCTTTTCCAGATTGAGTTATTACCATTCTCAGCAACAAAAATGTATTAAGCAATGGCCACATGCCTTATACTGTTAGATATTATGAAGGATCAAAAAGAAGTAGCATGCTGCCCCCATTTCTTGGGGAACATGTGATCTTTTGCAGAAGTCAAAGATCCATCTAAGAAATCATTTGAAAAAAATCATAATGATTCAGTCAAGCAATTTAAGTTTTAAATTCTCTCTAGGTGTATCTTCTGATAAGTGTATTAAAGATTGACATTAGATGCTAAGGAGAAAAATTCTTCCTTGTGGTTATGGATTGTCCTTCAGAGACCCTAAGTCCTGTTTTACTTCTTCCAAGAGCCCAGGAGACAACAGGAAATAAAGAAGGTGGAGTGATGTGACATTGAGTTCCAGTCCTGGTTCTGCAATTAATTCATTCTGTACAGATGAGATCTGCTCACTGAGCCTCACTTTCTTCCTCTGGAGTAGGAGGGTAGAGCAGAGATGATGCTCTGGGTTGTTCCTGCACATATGCACACACAGCTCCAGCCCCCTTGAATCTAGATGACCCCGTGGGACTGAATTCTGGCCAGTGGAACGTGGGCCATTTCCAACCCTGGACATAAAATAGAATCCTATGTATCACCTTCCACCTTTTCCAAAGGACCCTAAAAATCTCTGAAATGATGGAGAGCCTCACACCAGAAGAAGTCTGGATACCTAAGTTCACTGTGTGAATGTTTGACAACTGGGAGCCTCCAGATCAATCAGACTTCATGTAAATGAGAACAAATCCTTTTTCTGTTAAGCCACTGAGATTTTGAAATTGTGGAAGCATTTAGTCTACCCTCATGAGAACAGATATGTTGGTCTACAGTTATCTTCAAGGATCTAACATGAGAATTTACTTTCTTTGGTAAACCTGCTACCTCCCTTCTTCTCTTTTGCAAAACATGAGTGGACAGGATTTGGACTCTGGTTTCCACTGTCTTCTCTTAACTGACACATGCACAAAGCGCCAATCTTCCTATGAGCGTTAGGCATCAGACTTAGCTCTATTTTCAGAGCTCGTAACAAAAGTGTTTAGTATCTGTTATGGACTGTTTTGTGTCCTCAAAATTCATATGGTGAAGCTTTAACCTCCAATGTGATGGTATTTGGAGGTAGGACCTTGGGGAGGTGATTAGGTTTAGAAGAGCTCCTGGGTCATGAGGGTGCCCCCCCCATGGTGAGATTAGTGCCCTTATAAGAGGAAGAAGAGACACCAGAACTGCCTCTCTCTGTTATGCCAAGATAGAGCAAAAAGACAGCCATCTGCAAGCCTGGAAGACGGATCTCACGAGACAACAAATCTGCCAGCACTTTGATCTCAGACTTTCCAGCTTCCAGATGGTGAGAAATAAATATCCGTTGTTTAAACCACCCACTGATGGCATTTTGTTACAGCAGCCCAAGCTGACTAAGACAGTATCTAACTCAAGCAGTGATTCTTTTTCAATTGTAATCTTTTCACAAAACACCTAAAAGGAATTACTGGATTGTTTTGGGCTTTTATTTCTGCAAGAATATTTCAAAAAGTACAAGCCTGTGAAAGTTCCGTCGGTCTGCAAAAGGTGCATTGGTGCCACTCTCAAGCACCTATCCTCACTCCCTAGATTCTACCCTCACTCCCTTTAGTGGAAGACCCCTGGAGGCAAGATGGGCATGGGCTTTATCTATAGGCTGAGCCTGAAGAGCCAGAGGGCCAGAGAGATCAGATATCCTGGCATAAATGCAGTGCAATTTTCAGGAGCTCCAAAGAAGGGGCCGTGTGCTTGCAATGCTTCACTCCCCTGGTGACTCCCTTCCCCACTCTCTTCCATTTCTCCCCCTTCCTGCCTTTATTCCAGGTCTTGATCCTCTGGGCCAGTCCTTATTTATGTGCTTGTTTTTTATAAACCAAAAATGAAAAACATAATAGAGGAAAAGGGAAGTGAGATGAGATAGGATGCAGCAATTGTCTGCCTTTGTGACAGATGATGTTTGCAGTCCAGGATCATTAACTGTACATAGAAATAGCGGTGGGTTGTTGTTGTTGTTTTTTTTTTAAAATAAGTCATCCTCGATGTGTGAGTCTATGGCTGTTTAATATATCATGATACGAGATTGCAGAGCACACCTGTGTGAGTACACACTTCTGGATATCGCTGTGCATAAATACAGCTAGCTGGATCCCAGTCTGTGCAGACCTGGCAATAGTCCAAAAAGGAAATTTTCATTGATCTTCCAGTTTAATTATATCTGTGGCGATATCTACTACCTTGTGAATCATCATGTGGGCTCGTTAGGCACCTGTTCTCTCTCCACTTGCAAGGAAAATGTTTCAATTAGAATAAAAAAATGATTAAAGATCTTTCCTCTTCATTTCTTGCCCTAGGTAACTGGGAGAAAATTGACATGAATATGCAGCTAGTCAGGCGGAGAGCAGGTCAAATCACAGACGGGAACTTATTAGCTCTGTTCCATTTCCCCCAATGCACTCCCTCCTTTCTAACCCACACACGCAAATCAAGCATTCATTATATGGGTGTCACATACATATTTTTTACTCAAATGAAAGTTCCACAAAGCATTGTGAGTCAAGTTGTTGTATTATTTTTTTGGTCCTCACAAGTCTGGGTCCAGGATTTGTGAGTGGGTGAAGTTGCAACCACTGGCGACTAGACACCATGGACTATACAGAGTGAGAGGATAACCCGTAAATATTCTGCGGGCTGGGCTCTATATTAGGTACCTCCGGGTAGCGTATCCAGCAAATCCTCATGCCAGTGCTGATAGGTACGGTTAGTTTCACTTCTTTATGGGACAATGGAGGCCAAGCAATATTCACAATTAGGGGGGTCTGGTTCCAATGTGTGCCCCAGACACAGAAACGTCGACGCTCATTGTTGTGAGGCTCTGAGACTTTGTGGTTATCTGTCACGTGGAAAACTAATATGGGCAGCAAGGACGTGCCACGAGTCCCACTGTCTCACGTTGGCTTCTGAGGTGGAGAAAGCAGACAAAAGCTAGGAAACAGAAAGTATGAGCACTCTTCATCCTCAGTACATAGTCTCTTAGTCCTTCCCAGTTTGGGTAAGGAATAAATATGACACCTAAGTCAGTTTGATGGGCAGGCTGCTCTATATGAGCTATTTTTCAGTCCTCTTCAGAATCTTATCAGCACTATGGTGGATGATGGATTAGGGAGAGTTCTGACAGCCGAGGTTTGGGTCATTAAGAAGATAGGAAATTAGGAATTCTACTTCACCTGGACAATCAGGAATCCAGATAGTAGAGTAATGTCTGTGAGGGTGATGCTCCAGTCTGTTTATTCAATTTGTACACTCTCAATAGACCTAAAGAAGAGCCTAGAAGGTATCCACACATTTTGACTATCACCTTCTTCACTAAAACAGGAAAACTCTGTAGGAGTAGCTGAATGGAGATGACTGAATGTAGTAATAAACCCCAGGTCCACAACACAGGCACCGACACATACTATGGGCTGAGACAATGTGACCTTCACCTTCTCCAACTTTTTTTCTTAAACTTTATTTGTTCATGAGAGACACAGAGAAAGAGAGAGAGAGAGAGGCAGAGACATAGGCTGAGGGAGAAGTAGGCTCCCTGCTGGCAGCCCAATATGGTACTCAATCCCAGGACCCTGGGATCATAACTGAGCTAAAGGCAGATGCTCAACCACTGAGCACCCCCAGGTGTCCTCCTTCTGCACCTTTCATGGATACTTAATAAATACCTATTTTAGTTACTAGAATTGAAACCATAAACCAGGGGCAGAACAGTCCAATAGATCAGAACCAGGTGGAGTCAGAAGCTGGTGACTTCCCAGTGATTACCTGTTGGGGTAGCCAGTGCTTAGGAATGAGGCAGTGGGGAGTCCCCATTCACTCCCCTCTTGTGTGCACGGAGGGGGCTTTCCTGCACCTCCACCGGGGGGGTTCCCAAAGAGCTGGCTTTGGCCAACAGAATGTGACTGAAGTTTTAGAAACCCACAACTGGGCTTGCTCTATAAGAACTTGCTTTACAAGTGAACCTTCTGGTCCAGGTTGAGGATGAGAGGCATGTGACACAGAGCCTCTTCACTTGAGCTGTCTCAGCATGGCCCAAGCAGAATCAGCCCACACTCACTGACCCCAGACATGAACTAAGTAAATGTTGGGTGTTGCAGATCTCTGAGACTTTATGATCACCTGCTCTGTGGCAAATAAATACAGACCAGTATTCCCATCCCCTCCTGTTGGCAGCTGAGATGGAGAAAGTGGACAATAGCTAAAAAACAGACAGACGGCACCAGCTTCAGCCTTAGGAAAGAGCCTATCCATTCCTTCCAGTTCAGATAAGAGCCCATCAATAACTACAGTCAAAACCATAACACTTTAGGTCTGGCAGATTGAGTGGCAATGATCACATTTTACAAATGAGAAATTGGAAGTGTCATGTCCGAAGCTGGTCTGAAGCTGCCCAGATGGTGGATCTGCAGTTTCATTTGTAGTTGCTGGATTTTCCAACTATGACCTTTCTAAGCAGAACAAATAAGCCTGGCAGAAATGGGGAATGTTGAACGAGAGATATCAGAGGAAGAAAGTGAAGTTTGGCTCAGGCCGCACTACTGACAGAGTGAGGCCCATGTCTCGGCTTTCTAGAATATGCGTCATGCCACTGGAGCCCTTGTGACCCATGGTGGCAGGCAGGGAGGCTTTCAATTTTCTTCTTTACTCAGAGCACATCAGCATGATGGGTTTGCACCCTATAAAGCATATACCGTGAGTTTCCTCCTCTGGTGAGTTTCTTTTTATGTCTCTGGACTAGATCCATTCCCCAGCCAAGACGAAGAGATTTCTAAGTCACTTTGTATCTATTCAGTAAGCAGCTGTTTCTGGGGCACTATCTCCTATATGACCAGTTAGTGGCCTTTAAAAGGCAGTGAGCTCCAAAAACAAAGCCGGTCAGTCCCGTGTGCCTAGCAAGTCTAAATGTTCAAAAATGAGCTTGTTGCACTTCGTTACTGGCATTTCCATTATCCCTTCACTAAGTTCTGGAGCTAAGCTGTATGTATGCTAACTAGGAGAGGACTATAAGTCACAGACAGCCTTCCTGGTCTAGGAAGCCATCTGTTCCTGTTTTGTTGATTCTCTAATGCCATCTATTAGAGGGTGTACCATAATTTAATAACCTATTTCCAGAAGTGGAGGGAAGCAACACTGCATTTATGTACAACTAGAAGTAAGATGCATGCCTCTTTCAGTGCCATTAAATTGTAAAAAAAAAATAATAATAATGCAACTCAGAATTGAGAAAGCACACATTCCTTAATGGATACAGATACCTCACCCCTGGCTTTTCCTTCTTATTCTTTTTTTTTTTTTTTTTTTTGCATAGTGGTTTGATTCTTGTTCCATTATCTCAACTGAGGAGCTATGGCACTTTACCCAGGTGTCTTAACTGGGTCTCTTTTGTCCTGCCTTTTTCTGACACGAAAGCATCCTTTCCAAAGGAAGCCCTTTGTTCTCCCATTTTTATCTCAAGACTGTGATTCTATCCACTTGTTCTTAGAAATGCACGTGCAATTTCATTCTTCTGGGGAAGGCAGCTGGCAGCATGACACAGAAGTTAAGCATCTCTGAAGAAGAGCTACGGGTAAGGGAAGCAGATAGAAGTTTCCTCCTAACTTCAGAGGCTTGGTTCCCTGGGGACTGGGAGCTCAATGTTTATAGCAGTTAGCATCCTTAGTTAGCCATTCCTGCCTCTCATAAGAATAGGAATTTAGTAAAAGGATTTTAGGGTGCTCAGAGAATTGCTAGAAAGCCTGGAGAACCAAGTTCATAAAACAGGAAGGAAAAAAGAGGCTAAGCAATAGCCAGAACCACAGCCAACATCGTGTCACAGAACTATTTGGTGAGACCACTACTAAGAAAGTGCCACTGGATACCCTGGACCACAGCTGGGGCTTGTTGCCACTGAGCAAGGATATGGTCCCTATGCCAAAGCTGCTGGTATCCCTGGTTGATGCTACTGTAACCACCACCTAATTTTCCTCTGCTTGAAACATCCTTCTTCCAGAAAGCCATGTGGCTTGTTCTCCATATGCTTTAAGTGTTTGCTCAAATATCACCCTTTCAGGGAGGCAGGCCTTCAAAAATCATACTATTTAAAATTTTACCCTTCACATCTGCCCCTCCTCCAGCATATTCTTATCCATTATGCTTGCTTTTAGTTTTCTGCCTATCAGTTACGAGCGTGTGCTATACCGCATAGATCATTCATGGACTTGTTTATTTTCTTCTTCCTATAGAGTATCAGCTCTATGGGGGCAGTGGTCTTTGTCTGCCTTATTTTCTGCTCTCTGTGCAATACCTGCAAAGGTACCTGGCATACAATAAGTGTTCAATACATATTTGTGAAATGAATGAGTGAATGAAGGCATGAATGCATGCACAGATTCTCAATTGCCCCTACCTCACTGAGTCACGGGTTCTCATTCAAAGTCTAGGATGGGGGGGAGCTGTTTGGTTGAATCCAGGTCACATGCTCAGGACCCAGCTACAAGGAAGGCTGGGAAAAATATTGTTTAACGATATTTGTTTCTGCTTCATGTTTTACCTGGGCTAAATCAGAATTCCCATTCTATTTTCATCTTTCTCATATTTTATGATACTTTCACTAAGGTGCCTCTGCAGAACAATTTACTTATGACAAAATTTACTGCATCGTCTAGTTTTAAACCCTCTCATGACCCCTTCCCCTATAGGCCAAAGACCAAAGTATTTGCCGTGGTGTAAAGGACCCTTCATGTTTGGTCACTGCCTACCTCCCCTCCTCTCTGGAATGCCCCCTCCCTCGTGTGTGCCCAGGGAGCCATTACTCTTATCCCAGTACCAACCAAGCACATCTTCCCCTCAAACCCTTGCCCGTTGTGATTCACATCTGACTTCATTCCAGTTCTTCCTAGCCCTGGGGAAACTCTCAGGGACTATTGGCTTCCCTGTAGCTTCATACACCACTGCAACTGCCCCTGTCACCAGCTGTTTCTTTTCTCACTTATTCACAGGCACTGTTCACCAGGAACATCCTATGTGGCATGTGCTGAGCCATGAGCTGGTAGTTCAATGCTGGCTGAGGCAGACCTGGCCACTGGCCTAACAGGGCTTACCATAAGTAAACCACCATGTGAACGATCCACGAACAAGTACCCTGGAAAACAATGCAGAGTGCTTTGATAGCATCCAACGTGGAACCAAACCTCCCTGAGACCTGAAGGTCTGAGGCTGAGGGTTGGGAGAGCTGAGGGTGGGAAGGGAGCATGTGCACAGTGAGGGAAGGGAGAGAGAAAGTTTCAGGGAGGGGGTATAAATGTCAGGTCTGAGGTCCCTGAGTGAAGATGTTTTATGTATGCATGAAGCCAAAAGAAGGCCACAGCGGATGAAGTATGGTAACGGATTGGGAATTGTGGTGGGAGATGGTGTTATAAAAATGGAAAGAGCTGGGTCACCCTGGGCTTTATAGGCCATATGGAGAATTTTGGATACCGTCCTAAGGACAACAGGAAGTCATCTAAGAGCTTTAGCGAGAGAGGCCCAAGGTCTGATTTGCATGTCGCATCTATCATTCTGGCTACAGTGTTAAATATGCTGAAGGAGGGACAAACCTGGAGATGCGAAACCACTGCTGCAGGCTGTGGGACAAGTGACTGTGACAGACACGGGCCAGCTTAGTGGCAGTAAGGATGGAGCTGGAAGGTAAATTTGGGAGGTATTTAGTAAGTGATTACTCTGGTTAATGAATGAGTGTGGAGTGTGAATGTGTGAAGCCAAGGAAAATGGCCAAAAGCAACTTCTTGCAAGATACATCCATGAAGGCAAAAGAAACAAAAGCAAAAATGAACTACTGGGACTTCATCAAGATAAAAAGCTTCTGCACAGCAAAAGAAACGGTCAACAAAACTAAAAGACAACCTACAGAACGGGAGAAGATATTTGCAGATGACCTATCAGATAAAAGGCTAGTATCCAAGATCTATAAAGAACTTATTAAACTCAACAGCAAAAAAACAAGCAATCCAATCATGAAATGGGAAAAAGACATGAACAGAAATTTCACCAAAG
This sequence comes from Nyctereutes procyonoides, assembly GCF_905146905.1. Lineage (NCBI taxonomy): Eukaryota > Metazoa > Chordata > Mammalia > Carnivora > Canidae > Nyctereutes > Nyctereutes procyonoides. The sequence continues at coordinate 56,951,528 of NW_026575146.1, read as the reverse complement.
AAGACACAGACATGGCCAACAAGCACATGAGAAAATGCTCCACATCACTTGCCATCAGGGAAATACAAATCAAAACCACAATGAGATACCACCTCAAACCAGTGAGAATGGGGAAAATTAACAAGGCAGGAAGCAACAAATGTTGGAGAGGATGTGGAGAAAGGGGAACCCTCTTGCACTGTTGGTGGAAATGTGAACTGGTGCAGCCACTCTGGAAAACTGTGTGGAGGTTCCTCAAAGAGTTAAAAACAGAACCACCCTATGACCCAGCAATTGCACTGCTGGGAATTTACCCCAAAGATACAGATGCAGTGAAAAACTGAGACACCTGCACCCCGATGTTTATAGCAGCAATGTCCACAATAGCCAAACTGTGGAAGGAGCCTCGGTGTCCATCGAAAGATGAATGGATAAAGAAGCTGTGGTCTATGTATACAATGGAATATTACTCAGCCATTAGAAATGACAAATACCCACCATTTGCTTCGACGTGGATGGAACTGGAGGGTATTATGCTGAGTGAAGTAAGTCAATTGGAAAAGGACAAACATTATATGGTCTTATTCATTTGGGGAATATAAAAAATAGTGAAGGGGATTAAAGGGGAAAAGAGAGAAAATGAGTGGGAACTATCAGTGAGGGGGAGACAGAACATGAGAGACCCCTAACTCTGGGAAACAAACAAGGGGGGGTGGAAAGGGAGGTGGGCGGGGGGTTGGGGTGACTGGGTGACGGCCACTGAGGGGGGGCACTTGACGGGATGAGTACTGGGTGTTATGCTGTATGTTGGCAAATCGAACTCCAAGAAAAAAATATACAAAAAAAAGGGGGACTTAAAATTTCTAATATAAAATCTATGTCTAATTCTCCTGAGCCTTTGCTACTCACAGTGTGGTCCACAGGTTAAGGACATAAAAAATGCGACAATGGTCTCAGCATCTGCACGTGAGCAATCTCCTAAGGTGATGATGCAAGGTACGTTCAAGTCAGAAGAACACAATTCTTGTAGACTTTGTCTGTATGATCCTGACACAGGGCACATACGCAGCACAGTGCAGAAATGCGGCAAATGAATGTATGTCTTCATATATATGCATATGTATGTGTGGACACACGCATTAAGTCTCATGCAAATAAAGTAAGCAATATGCAAATATTCCTAGAGACTGGAGCTTTGTAAATGGCCATAAAAGACAATTTGAAAAATGGTCAATTATCCTATTTTGAAAAAATACTGTCCCCAAGATCTAAAGGGAAGTCATCCATTTACCAGATAATCATAACCAGAATAACACAGAAATAGCAGAAATAAAATAGTAAATAAGATGATTTTATGGATAAGGGTGTTTATCTGTGATAGCTGTGAGTGTGTCTGGACCTGTGGCCACATGAAGCTTCTCAGCTGACCAATATAAAAAATTGGATTCACTTTACTGTTTCCCTTGGATTATTCCTGCCTTGCTCAATGAAGGACTGCTTGAGAGAAATGAAGGCAAGCACAGAAACAGGATGGCCACATGTAGTTTATTAATAGCAGCACAGTCTGCTGGATGGCCTTTGCTGCCCTTTAGTTTTTACTGGAGAATGAGTTAAGTAGTAACTTAATTGAATGCTATGTGGTAAACATGCACACATCCACAAGGGTGTGGGGGTGGGAGGGTGGGGGAATGGGAGTGTGTTTAAGCTGATCACACTCAGGAGCTCTTGTCCCAGGAAGGCAAGGGAAGGGGGGTGTTGAAACCACCCTCCCACTGGTTTCTGGGTCCTCGCTGGCCACCCTGGAACTGTGCCCAGGCTAACTTGCCGAGATGTGTCTGTCATTTTTGACTGGGTGTGATTATATCAGCCCAGTGACTTGTCAGGTCCCAAAGAAATTAAAAAAGGAAAAGTCCAGATGGTGACATTTGTGGTGAAAAAGAAAAGTGTCTTTTTCAGTCAAGCTGCCTTCCAATTATTTAAATTTATACAGAGTTTATTTATTTATTTGCCATTTTCTAGTCTAAAAAGAGAAAGTTCTAGGCCTGGAAGGGGGTTGCCTCTTGCCCATGGCATGGTTGCCCTTCATCTGTTCATGGCTAGGATGACTGGTTTAACATGGAGTGAAAGGAAGGCATGGAGGTTTGCCAGGAAGCAGCCCCCCATGGTGTGAAATGACTGTGTCCTGTCTGATTTAGGATCATCTCCAAACATTCCCCACAAATTTTAATTTTTTAATGGAATGATATTCAATGTTGTGAATGCTTTGAGAATTTGAGGGGGAAATGTATACCCTCTTTGCCTCTTTATTGAGTTTGGTACCATGTGAGGCCCCATAAATGGTACGATTAATATCAAGTAACATTCAATGAAAGCTGAAATATTCTAAGCACTGTTTTAAATGCTTTACATGCATTATTTCATTTGATCCTCCTAACAACCTGATGATGTATGTATCCATTATCGTTCCCATTTCTTTCAGATAATAAAATGAGAAAATGAAGCCTCAGTAAATAGTTCAGGGTCACATACTAGCAGGTGGCAGATTCAGAACAAGAACCAGGTCTGTCTCATTCCATTATAACCACCAAACTTTATAATACAACAAACTCTATAGCATAGCAAGTGGGACTAAAGAATGAAAGTTGGGTGCTCTGGGGTTATCAGGGGAGGTGAGCTTGAGGTAATGCACAGGCATTAATCAAATGAAGAGAGGATGTAACAGCAGGATGTACACATGAACAAAGACTTAAGACATGAATGTGGCTTAATTTGAAAAGTACCTATGGTTGGAGCATAGGGTGTGTGTGTGTGTGTGTGTGTGTGTGTGTGTGTGTGTGTGTGTGTGTGTGTGTTGTTATGGAAAATGAGTTCAGAGAGGCCAGAAGGCAAAGCCATGTTGTAAAAGGCATTTGTCTGCCTATGAAGTTTCTTCTTCCCTTAGAGCTGGGAACATTCTAAAGCAAGGAAGTTATGTGGTCATCAGTACAGTTTTTAAAAGCCACTCTTTAGACTATTCTTCTCCCCCACCATTTCCTCCAGCCTGTAGCCCATACATGGAGGTAGAGATCACAAGGCATTGGGTGCTTGAATATGCTTGGCTTCCAGCACTCTGTCTTTGGCCAGTCATGCTTGAATCCTGGCCTTGACCACAGAGATATCCTGCCTCTGTTTGTTGTACCTCACTCTAGAAAGACAAAACAGCATGGGTATCCCCCAGCTTCCCTTTCAAGAAGGGCCTAGGCATATAGAAGAATTACAAATATTCTGGGAAGCTGTGGCCAAGAGAATTGAGTGAGCCCTTCTCTCAAGACAGTCTTGCCCATCTCCACCCAGCTCAACCCCTGTAGCTGTTCCATCTGTCTAGAATCCCAGTATGCTTCTATTCTAGTTTAAACTTTTTGAGTCCAAATTTTGAGATCACATCCCTTCTCCTCAATGCAATGTCTTACTTCTTTTATTTCTCTTAATTTCTTGGTTCTCTGTCCCTTTAACTCAGCCTTGAGCCAAGCCCACCTCTGAAACCTAATGATAACCGCTCGTCAGTTGACCAAGTCACCACTGACAACAATACATTAGGTGGTATATAATGAAGTCTTCCTATTAATCTAGCTGCGAGTCCTATGTTGATAATTAGAATTTTTCAGATTGCATGTAAGACAGGTTCATCTTACTTAATGATGATAATTTATCACTGAGATTTATAGAACATTCTTTTGCAGCATCCCAAATGCCCCTCCCCCACCTCCCTGGGAACTGAACTATATCATTCACTGATATTCAAGGGCACAACACTGGACAATAGAAATCCAGGTTTTCTTTTTTTTTTTAAGATTGTATTTATTTATTCATGAAACACAAAGAGAGAGAGGCAGAGACACAGGCAGAGAGAGAAGCAGTGTCCCTGTGGGAAGCTGATGTGGAACTTGATCTCAGGACCCCAGGATCACAATCTGAGCCAAAGGCAGATGCTTAACCACTGAGCCACACACGTGCCCTGAAATCCAGGTTTTCTATTAAGGAAAGTGAAAAAACCTTAACTTAAAAAGATGCTAGATTATTGGTCCTTATAATCATCTTTGTGTATCTTCCCTAATCCCATTTTCTCCAGGTCCTAAGTCTTCAAATACTTCAGGCTGAAGTATGTCAAGTGGAGCTTTCTGACATGGGACACGTTCCATGTGGGATCATCTTCAATAAAAGAAGGAATCTAATAGGATGAAGATCATGCTATTGGAATACTGTGGTAAAACAGAGGGACAACATACATATTTGGTAGTGTTCACATTCCGTGGTGAAGATAGTTTCAGGGCAGGGGTGGCTCAGCTGGTTAAGTGTCTGACTCTTGATTTCAGCTCAGGCCATGATCATAAGGTCATGGGATCAAGTCCCATGTAGGGCTCCACACTGGGCTCCTTTCTCTCTTGCTCTGCCCCTCCCCACTGTTCATGTGCTCTCTCTCTCTCTTGCTCTTAAAAATATATATACTTTCGGGGCAGTGATGTCTCCAGGCAAAACCACAGAGAATCAAGGCATACCAGTCTGTTGCCAAGTCCCACATCCTTAAATTGTGTTGCCATCAGGATGCTAGAGTGAACTTTCAAGTATAACCTAAAGTGATATTCTGTACTACCATGCAAAAACTTCAGAGTAGGTGTCAAGCACATGCTTTATATTTCCCCACACATTGATGGTATAAAAGAATTGTGTTTTAGGTAATATTTGATGATAGGAGGGAGGAAGAGGATGATTTCCTTTTCATTTTAAGTCACCAGGACCATTCAGAGAGCTTTGTATGTATTCCACAACAGTTTGGCTTTGTTTCTAACATGAACTGGAGTAATTTGGAGGGCAAGAGAGACACTGAGTAGCTGTTGTGGCAGTGGAGTGGAGAGATGTGCCACATGGGGCATGGCCCACATTTCAGAGACTTAGTGGACAGGATGCAGGAGGATTTTTCATAGAACACACTGGGGGCATGTGGGAGAAATAAAACTGTTCTACTGTCTGAGATCCTGTCCAAGTAGGTCGACTGAAGGAAAAATGGGGCCCCAAAAGATGACTGTGTGAAGTGGATGGCTAAAAAAAATCAGAAGAGAAAGACCAAAGAAAGGAAGATACATCACCTGGAAAGTGTAATTGATGTTTCCAGTAGGATGTGTGAAGTTTCTCAAAAATATCCCAAAGAGAAAAGATCAATTTTAAACATTGGTCAGAACAGAGTATAAAGCTGCCTTAGTTAACTGACCATCAAGCAAGAATATTCTGTCCTCATTGCTTTCCTTCTCTTCCTCTAGATTTAACTTTTATGGTGTGAGAACTAGGATGCCAGATAAGGGAGAAGTAGAGTCATAAAGTATGAAGAAAGAGAAGAAGGGTCATGCCTTTCTTCCCTGTCTTGTGGCCTACCAAAAACTTTCTAGCCTATAAAGAAAAAATAATTATAGGGACGCCTGGGTGGCTCAATGGTTGAGTATTTGCCTTCCACTCAGGGTGTGATCCTGGGATCCGGGATCAAGTCCCGCATCAGGCTCCTGCAAGGAGCCTACTTCTCCCTCTGCCTATGTCTTTGCCTCTCTCGCTGTCTTTCATGGATAAATAGATCTTTAAAAAAGAATTGTAATTTGAAGGAAATTCAATGTTTTAATTAATACAAGGAATTGAGCACTTTCTAAACTTCATACTAAAGATCCTAGTAGCCTAGACTGAGGAAAGATGGGCAAGAACACAAATGGAGCCAATGAATCCAAGCAACGGTATCCATATAAATAAAAGTTGTAGTTAGAAAGAGGTCTATAGGTTTGAGGAAGTTGATTGGTTTGTAAAGATGTGAAAGATTTGAACAGTTTACTTACCTAGGGAAAAGAATCAGTAGAGGGGGCAAGATCTCTGACTTCAGAGTAGAGTTAATTGATGGTGTGAATCCTTAAAAGAGGCTGGAAAAGGGGTAACTTTAGGTAAAGGAATTAGTTTTGGAAATGAGGAAAGATATGTCCTCTGAAACTGGGGATAAGTAGGTGAGGACAGATGAGAAAAATAGTGTCGTTGAATTCAGAGTTTGGTTATAGTAATTGAGGGAGTCACATGGCTAAGACAGCATTCTCAACTACTGTTGGAGAATCCTCAATGTCAGTATTTAGAATGGGTCTGGCACTGTGGTGTCTAAGGAAAGAATCAAGACAGTTCATGGAAACATCTTAGGAGGTCTCTCTTTTTCAGCATTCCTGACTCATCTTCCAATCCCATATGTGCCTAGCTGCTTACTGGTTTCTTTCTCACTACCCCTTTCTTATCATAGCTATGGGATAAACTGAATTGGGATTCAAGAAAGTTTACTAAGCAGACAGGATCCAGAGAAACACAACAGTAAGAACTGAGTCCTGCGATGGCCTGTTTATGTGTGGAGAAGTTTTAGGTCCATCTTGTTTAAGGAGTGCCATCAGGGAGAGCCCAGATCACGAGCCACAAAAAGAGTATCTGAGCATATACTGAGGTCAAGAGATTGTTCAGAGTTTATATGAGACAGATTAATCTTTGCCCTTTCTATGTCACCTCTAATTTTCCAGAGGCCACCTGTACAAATAGTGGCAGGTACAGGGAAACTATTTGTTTGAGCAAGTCTACTAAGTCAATTACTCATTTTGCCATCATGTACCTGTGGTCACAGCAATTAGGTCAAACATCCTTGCTAAATAACCTGACTTCCCAATACCAACTTATTTATGTATCTAACCGATTCCTTTAAGACCAATTGCAGTCATAGCTGATAGCCTCCATAGTAGCAAGATGACAAAATACGTCACCAGAATTAGGCCTCTCACATTCAATATTTTATTAGCCCTTCTTTCTCTCTTTGTCCATATTCAACTTTGACTCTTGAGCTGGTTAGAGGTCTCACTCTATAGCACATGGGTTTAAATTGTAGCTTCTTTTTCATAGTCATGAGGACCATTCATAAATAGCTTGACAGAACTTGACATTTTACATGCTAAGTCTCCTGGAGCTGATCCAACCTTTCTTGAGCTCTTGCATTATGAAAAACTCTGTGCTAGGCACTGAGAGATAGAATATGGATTGGATGAAATGTCTGCTCTCAGGAGCTCACAATACCTCACTGGGGAGGCCAGCATAAACGTAACATCAACACTGTTGACACAAGGTAGAAAACACACGTTTTTCTCTTTAAGGTAGACTTCCTCCTTATGGATTCAAGTTCATCCTTCTAATTTTTCAAATGTTTCCCTAAAGGCAGGGGACATGTTCAAGTGTCTTATAATTTCATTTTTATAGTCATAAACTTTGAAAATAACAGGGGTAATTCTTACAGCAATCAGATTCTTTCACATTATCAGTATATTTTTCCAAAGAGTCATATATCCTTCCTTACTTAAAAAGTAACTTCTTAAAGATGAAAATGTGAATGAAGCAGAGATTTGCAAGACGTTCTTTTGATAGATCAATGGGAGCATTCAGTAGATTACCTATCCCTATGACACTTTGCTTAATGTGTGGTTTAAAATCTGGTATATGATCACCAAGGCATCTCTTTGCAAGAAAAGTTGCTGATATGTAAATACCCCATCCAAATTGCTTTTGGTATTGAGCTCCCAGTAAAACTCTATGCTTTTTGACTGTTGTTGTGTTACATTCCAAGTTCAATGAACTATAACAACCTGGGACATGTTTATTTAAATGGATTTTGTGGAAATGTAACACTAGCTTTCTAACACCTGTTTGCATTTCCATACAGACTCAACAGAAAGAAGTGCTATTCTCATGATGAACATGAGGAATAATCTCTCAAATTTCCCACTTCTGATTGGTGTAGAATAGGCAAATTGTCTTTGTCTTCTTTGTCATTTACTCATTCAGTTAATCATTCATTTTCCATCATATATTGGATACTTATGCTGTACCAGGTCCCATAGATAGACACTAGTAATACAAAGATGACTAATCATGCAACGGGAGGCAAACGCATATGTTAATGGAAGGTTTATTTCTTCCCAAACTAGCAGCCATCATGTCCACTGCAGGATTCCAGCCATTCTTTTCCAAATGATTTCTTTTATACTGAACATCTGAAGAGAAGTTACCATATTCTCATCATTGAGAGTGTATATTCTACAGTAGAATGTCTCTATTCAAAGTGGAATAATGCCAATTATTACTTGTGCCACCTTGGTGAAATGGTTAAGTTTTCTTATCTATAAAATGGGTATAATAATAATGACACCTACCTCAAAGGGCTTTTGAGACCATTACTAGCAGATAGTAAGCCATCAAGAAATATGAGTTGGATTTTATTTTTCTTGAAGAGATAACATAGCACTTTTGTATGTTTAATGTACTTTGTGTTTTCCTTGGAAATGGTCATAATGAGGCAGTTTATCCACCCTCCTTTCCATGCCACACCTCATTTTGAGTGCCTTTAGACAGATTCCAGGAAACATCTTGAACTGGATATGGAGATAGGGGACCCAGGATAGCAGCAAGAAGTACTAGGAGGGAACAGCAAGGCAACTGGAATCACAGCAGATGAGGTATTACTATTTGAAATATCCCACAAGATCTTCTAGCTTAAAAACCTCCCTTTTCAGATGATGAAACATAACTGGAGAGGATAAGACTTACACATGGTTCCCCAGATAATAAGTGATGGAGTTGGGATGCCTAGTTCATTCCACAGATTGAAGACTCAGAGTTGCATAAAGGTGTGGTAGAGAAGTAGAAATAGAGGAAAAGACTAAATTAGATGACGTCTATGCTATTGTTAGGGCTGGTCCACTTGCCTCATCCTTCTCTCCTCTCTACTCTTCCTCTATCTATAGGCCATATACTGCACCTGTGAAGGCCCCTATCTGGGTTCACATATTGGTATTAGTGAAGTGAAGCTCTCCAGTGATGTATGTGGCTCTTGGTTTAACTTTATGAGTAACAGAGAAATCCTGCTCAGGGCAGACGAATTACTTTGTCTAAAATATAACCATTAGAAAAGAAAACTAACAGTGCCAGAAATTTTACTTATGAATTTTCATTTAATCTTTACAATAACCCTGTGAAGTAGGTGTTATCACCATTGGGAAGCTGTGAACACTAAGGCACAGAGAAGTAGAGTGACCTATTCAATGTATCATAGCTCGTTGAAACAGAACTAAAATTTAAAACTAGTTCTGATTTGACCCTGAGAAAATGTTTATGCATTCTTGGTAAGTGAAAAAAAAAGTTATCAAACAATAATTTCAACTTCATTTAAATGAACTACCTCATGTGTAACAGAATGGGAAAAAAAAATCTACCTAGTGTTTATCTAGAGGTAGAGGTAGTACAAGTGACTTTTACCTTTCTTTTTTTCTAACAAATATTTTTCAGATTTTCTGCAATGGAAATATTTGCCCTTATAATGGTAAAATGACACACAAAGGATGTTATCCTGAAAAACAATTAGGTCTGTGCAAGTGGCATTGAACTAGCTCAGTGGCAGAAATGTAGAGGTTAACTGGTCATAATTCTCCTTGGATTCAAAGTGCTCTCATTTACAAATGGAGAAATTCAATAGAACGTAAGAGCCCTTTTCTTTTTGAAGCTAAGTAAAAGAGAGAAGACAAAAAAGTTCCCATCTGAATTACAATTAAATCCATGTGTTCTTGAAATTTTGTCTGCCCCACATTTATACTATATCCAGCCACTAAACCCCATTTAATCTAAGAGCAAACATTTCATCTCAGTACCAAGGAACTTGCTGTCATCTTGATTTCTCCACCCTGATTGTCACAGATGACTCTCCTTTGATTATAATGGAATGAAAGATAATATAAAGAGAAAGGTTATGCAGATCCTTCAACAATAACTATAAACTTACAATATTAAAAATCACTTATATGATTTTTGTTTCTACTCCTTCCAGGTACCAGTCATGTGACCTTGACCGGCAATACAACCTCTCAAGGCCTCAATTACCTAATCTGTAAAATCTGGAGCCTAGGATTAGGTTTGCACTGTCCAAATCAGTTATTGACATCAAATTATATTACAATTATATACAATTTAAAATTCTGTTTCTTAGTCACCCTAGGCGCACTTCAAGTGTGCAATATTTGTGTGTAGCTCATGGCTAGTGGCTTCCATATGGTATAGCACAGTTATACATTGCCATCATCACAGGAAATATTACCAGACAGTATAGGAATGACAAATGCTTAATTTATGGAGCATTGTATAGATGCCTATACAAGTCTCATTTGACTGCCTTTTCCACAGCCCTATGAAGAAAAGCAGAAGATGGAAACTAAAGCTCAGAGAAGCAAGAGTGACTTCCCAAGATCACAAAGGACTCAAACCAAGGTCTTCTACTAATTCCAAGACTTCCCTGTATTCTCCACTCCATCATCCTGCCTTCTAAAGCCAACTTCAGAGGCTGAAGATGTTCAATGACACATGGATTCTGAGAAACCTTGGGAATGGTTGCCAAATTTAACCAAGCAACAAATAATAGCTACCTTCTTTGTGCATGTGTGTAGGCACCATGGGAGAGAAGACCACACCTCAGATCCCTGCCCTGCATCCCTGGGGCTCCCAATCTGGTCAAGCTCACAAGTTTTGTGAATACAGAAATATATAACCCAAACAGTTTTTTTCATCCAGACTTGAACAGGACATATGTTAAATACCAAAGAAATGAAGAAAATAAAAGTAGATTCTTTGGATGATCAGGTATCTAGAAATGGGGAGACCAAACAGAAAACTGATATTTTTCTGTATTGTTTATCATTAAAACTGAATGCATATATGACTTTTATTAAGAGAGAAATTATATGAAAGAATAAAATCATCAGGGGCTTTTATGACATTATGTGCTAGTCTCCTTCTCTGTCAATAAAATAATTACAGTTCTAAAATCATTCCTTTTGAATCATTTTCCAAGTTTTCTTCTTTGATGTGATTAATTCTCCTTCATGTATTACCCAAGAAAGTCTCAGTCTAACTAAAGTACTTCCCACCAGGACTCTCAAATATATATATGATATGATACATACATTTGTTTTCTTAATTTTAAAAAATCTTTATTACATCTTTCTTCGTATTTATCACTAATGTCCAATTCAGACACATAAAGTCAGGGACTATACATAGCACAGACCAGGTACTTGATCATTATTTGCTAAATGAATGTGTAAATATGTACTCAAACTAACAATGCACTTAGGCACTGAAGGAGCATTCTGGTGAATAATGAAGAGAAGTAACAAAACCCAGTAAAAAATGGAAGGGAAAAGATTGATGGAACTATGTAGGAGAGCTTGTGATCTTGCTGATAAAACAAGTCTTGTAAATAAAAAAAAATAGATAACACCAAATTGTTTTTAATCTAGACCTAAACATGATAAAATAGGAATCTATGAATTTTTTTTGCCTTGTACCATGCTTATTTCTCTCACCTGTACTTTCTTCTTTAGTCTAACCCTCTGATTTTACAAAGAGTGAAGTAGCTCATTTCAGATGCCCTTTCCTTTGGGTCGAAGATTTTCTTCCTGTATCAGGATATTTCACATTAGAGTGTAAGGCTATGTGTTATTTTCATTGAGGGAAACAAAGAAGTAAATATCTGGTCCCTGATTTTAAAGGGTTTGCAATCCAGTTGGAGTGATAGAACATGAGAACATTAAACAACAGTACTAGAAGCATCAAATAAGCAATATAGCTGCTGCCTTCTCCAGTCTCATAATCTTGAACTTGATTAACAAGATCTAAATTGTGTGTGTGTGTGTGTGTGTGTGTGTGTTGTAATACTTTGGTTATGTCACAATTAAGAAGAGGTCTTCCTTTCATTGAATGCATCCCCAAATTTCAACATTTACTACATGATCAATCAAAATCTCTTCCTCACCTAAGCATAAAGAAAGTTGAGATAGGGTCAAGTTGCCTTTTCTTGCCAAGAAGAGAAGTGTAAGTGGCCCCAATCCTTCAATAAACAAATATAATCCCATTCATAATCCCATTCAAAGGTGAATCTTATCTGTCTTTTAATAGACTTGAGATACTCTTTTTTTCCTCAAGAACCTCCATCACAAATTTCCCCATCCTCACAGGGGTCAGTAAAACGTGAAACTGTGTTGGCCAAAATGCTTATTCAAGTAAAAAAGGAACAGACATCTCAAAATATGGAGGGCAAGCACTGGGATAACTACATTTGTAGGAGTTGCTTTGCCATGGCAATCTTAAGACAAGAATTTATCTTAATAACTGGCATTCTCAAATACCTTTGGTTCCAAATTATTGTTCAGCCTCAGAAACTCCATTTGCCTGATGTCAAGTCTCTGTGATTTAAGCCTATAAACTCTCTGGAATCCAGAGCTTTTCAATCCTTCTACCTGCCTGTATGTCCTGGCATGTGTGCATTACTAATAATGAACCAATGGTGTTTTCGCACATCTCTGTAATCCTTCAGTGTAATGGGAAAACCAATCTGAGCCCCACACTCTAAATCACATTCCGAATATTAACATTTACTTAGTCAAACTTGTTTCTTCCACCTTTTCCTTTTCTCCAAGGTAAGCTACCCAACTCAACTGTAAATCATTGCATTGTGTAAATACTTTGGAGGCGTCATGAACCAGCTAATATTGACTGAGTCTACCAGAAGGGCAAGTAAGTTTTACAACAATAATAACAAACAATAGAATCCATCAGAGGCCTTTTAAAAATATTCTTCAAGACTAAAGATTTTATTGATTTTACTAAGTGTGGAAACTCTCTTGATCTCACATCATTCTAATCTATCAAAAAAAATTTTTTTTTTGCTTTCTTTAGAAAGAGTGAGGCATCTGGACTAGAGAAGTTGGTGTGAGCTGATGGGTATGATTCTCAGAGAATGGCCATATATTCTAATACCCAGAAACACAGCCAGTCCTTTTAAGAACACACATCATTCAATCAAGGATGATTTTGTTTTTGTTTTATATGATTCTGAAACATAGGAGAACAACAAAAACCCAATCCTCAGAAGCTAAAGGCACTGATCTGGGTGAAGGTCTAAATGATGTTACTGACTTGTTATGTGCTTAGGGACTTGCTCTAACAGATAAAACCTAACAACTAGTAGTTCTATAAAATCACAGAAATCATCAAATCTTATAGTTGGCAGGGCCACTGAGAGATTATCAGGTTTATTTATTTTTTTTCTGACAGTAGAAATAAGTCTTTTATTTTTTATTTTTATTTTTTATTTATTTTTATTTATTTATGATAGTCACAGAGAGAGAGAGCGAGGCACAGAGACATAGGCAGAGGGAGAAGCAGGCTCCATGCACCGGGAGCCCGATGTGGGATTCGATCCTGGGTCTCCAGGGTCGCGCCCTGGGCCAAAGGCAGGCGCCAAACCGCTTTAAGATGACATTAAACCAAAAAAGCACTCGATAAATGTTAGTTGATTTATGCCAATGAAAGAGATCCTTTTATTTTGTAGTAACAAAGCATTCCATAATCAGTCAATCTCTAAGAAATTCTTTTATTCATCCATTCATTTGGGGAATATTTTAAAGGACCCACGATCTGCCTGAAAATAATATAAGGCACTTTTAAGAGAAGAAGAAAATCTTGTAATTTTCTTTAAAATTGAGTTTCTCAATTAAAGTCTACTCTATTTAAGTGCTTTACCAAGAAGTGCTTAATTAATCATTATTAACTTGTTTTTTTTTTTTACGTATGCAGGTAGGAGTACATATGCTATCTCATTGAACAAAGAATATAAGTCATCCTTAAATAAAAACTCGTACAAACTTTTTGAGCTGAAAAATCAAGATAAAACAGGTATAAGATAAAAAATTCAAGAACAGGAGGTGAAATGAAAAGCCATTATTTACAAATAGATAGTTAAAAGCTCACATTTGATTGTGACCTTCCTGGAAGCCAAGGTATGAAGTGAGGCATAGTAAATTGTTTATACTGACAGAATGAAGGAACACAATTATTCTTTAAGAGAAGCAAAGGTTTCCTCAGCATTTGAAGGCAAAATAAGCTTTGTAGGGGCTTATGTGTTGTGTATTTTCTAACAACCTTCCCACAGCAATGGTAGGAATAGGTTTCTCAAGAATAGGCTATTTCTTACAACGTACCTCAATGTCTCATTCAGCCTGGTAAAATATCTGATATGTAGTAAGTACTGAAAACATGAATGAACAGTTATAAAACCAAAAACACTATTCAGCATAAACAACTCTATTCTTGCAGACAGGCCAAGATAAGATGATTTATGAATGAAATTAGTGAAAATTATTATAGGTGAGCACATGCTTTACTTGTACTATTTCTTAAAATGCACTTCAAGTCACAGTAAAATGACATTTAAAAAGATCAAGGAGAACTAATTAAGAGACATCAGAATAAAATTTGGATAAGCAAAAAAGCAGATGGTTTTGAGTAGCTGAATTAGAAGACCAGGGATTACTGAAGACTACACCTATAGTAATGGAAACCCAGGAACCAGGAATTGCATCGCAAAATCCAGAAATACTCAGAACCTAGAAACACCAGTGAGCTAAGAGTGGGGAGTACAGATGGGTTTGAAAATGGGAGGATTCATTTATTTTTACTTATTTATTTTTAAAGATTTTTATTTATTTATTCATGAGAGACACAGACAGAGAGAGAGAGAGGCAGAGACACAGGCAGAGGGAGAAGCAGGCTCCATGCAGGGAACCCAATGTGGGACTCGATCCCGGGTCTCCAGGATCACGCCCTGGGCCGAAGGCAGGTGCTAAACTGCTGAGCCACCCAGGGATCCCAGGAGGATTCATTTAAAGTCTATATAAGAAGCAGTTCCACCATAAATTATTCTCTCCAACTCACAAGGCTAGGGAACTGCCCTTTCCTAACCCTGCAAGAGGACTCCAGGTTAACACTTTGGATGGGCTACAACTGAAGGGATTCTTACCTTGGTAACAACTGGCAGAGCCAAATATACACGTAAAGCCAAAAGGTTAAAAAGGACTATTAAGTGAAACTTAACACCACTAGCCCTCTTCCTTTCTTAACTTGGCTCCACAAAGCACTGGTAGCCAAAGAGGAAAATGAAGGATACATTTTTAGAGAAATAGAATGGAGCAAGAGATTCTGACATTCAGGGGTCACTCAGCAAAATAGCTATATTCCTGGGGGTGCCTGTGTGGCTTAGTTGGTTAAGTGTCTGACTCTTGATTTGGGCTCTGGTCATGATCTCAGGGTTCTGGGATTGGGCTCTGTGTCAGACCCCACACTCATCAGGGAGCCTGCTTGGGGATTCTCTCTCCCTGTTTTCCTCTGCCCCTCCACCTGCTCACACACTCTTTTTCTAAAATAAATAAATGTTGTTTTTTTTTAATTTTTAAAAATCTAGTTTCCTGCCCAATAAGCCTAAAGTTAGTTCACCAATTCATATGTCCCTTTACGGAGACACAGCTTCCAATTAAGTAGTTAGTACCTTACTCTTAAATATGAATGGCCAATCAAGGATCACTAGGCATTTGAGAAAAGCATCTGACAACACAGGAAACAAAACACAAACTTAACAGAAGGAACTTGAAGGAAACCGACACTATGAAGAGCAGGAGAAAAGTCCAAAAATGTAATTATTACTCTCAGATTGTTGAAAGAAGACAGAACAATGAAGGTACAAAAATAGGAACAAAACAAAATTTAAAATAAATAAATTTGGGAAGTTGGGATTAAAATATAATAGCAGAAATGAAAGAAATCCAATAGAATGTTTAGAATATAAACTTGAGGAAACTTCCTAGAAACTGGAAGGAAAAAGTCAAAGAGATGGCAAATAGAAGAGAAAATATAAGTTAACAAGACAATTTCAATAATGTGTGAGTGGTAACATTTCCAAAAAGTGAAAATATAAGAAATGATGAAATTTACTAAAGAGTCAATTCAAGAAATTTTCCTAGAGTTGAAGAACATGAGATTGCAGAATCAAAGGGTTCAATGAATGAGCGTTACAATGGATACATGCCAAGATAGATGACTGAATTTTCAATGCTTGAGGCCAACATAACTAAAAACAAAGAAAGAATCTTCAAAGCTGTCAGAAATATATATTTTTAATCTTAAAAGAGAAATGAACAATCAGAATTGTAGTGGACTTTTCAACCACCCTACTGAAGGAAGAAAAGAAAAAAAGTAATATTTCCAAAATTCTGGCTTGCAACCAAGCTCAGTAGTTATAAGTATATTCTCAGTTATGCAACCATTCTCCAGAAATTTTTCATCTTGTGAAACTGAAACTCTATACTCATTAAACAATTCCCCATTTGCACCTGCCCCTAGCTTCTGGCAACGATCAATCTACTTTCTGTTTTTATGAATTTGACTACTCTATATATAGCATGTAAGTGGAACATTACAATATTTATCTTTCGTGATTTACCTATTTCACTTAGTATAATGTCCCCAGAATTCATTCATTTGTAGCATGTGTCAGAATTTTTTCCTATTTAAGGCTAAGTAGTATTCCCTTGTATGTATTTAGTATGTTTCTTTACCCATTTGTCACTTGAAGGACATTTGAATTTTCCTAGTTTTTTTCTATTCCAAATAATGCTGCCATGTACATGGGTGTACAAATTTCTTTTCAAGACCCTATTTTCAACTTCTTGGCATATATACCTGAAGTATATTTGGTAGGACCATATAGTAAGTATATTTTGGGGAAACCACCATACAGTTGTCCACTATACAGTGGCCATATAGTTTTAGATCCCTAACAGTGCACATGGGTTCCAATTTCTCTATATCCTCACCAATACCTATTCTCTGGTTATGATAGTAGTCATTCCGAGTGTAGGATGTGATTGCATTGTGATTTACATCACTCTAATCATTAGTGATACTGAATATCTTTTCATATGCTTACAGTCATTTATATATCATCTTTGGAAAAAACGTCTTTTGTGTCTTTGTCTGACTTTGGTATCACAGTAATGTTTACCTCATTGAATAAGTTTGGAAGTATTCAGTCTTCTTCAATACTTTGGAAGAGTTTGAGGAGGATTAGTGTTAATTCTTCTTTATATGTTTGTAGAATTTGCCAGCAAAGCCATTTGGTCCTAGGCTTTTCTTTGTTGGGAGATTTTGATTAACAATTCAATCTCCTTACTAGCTAGTTAAGATTTTTGCTTCTTCATGATTCTATCTCAATAGGTTATATGTTACTAGAATTTTATCCATTGTATCCATTTCATCTAGGTTATCAGATTTGTTGGTGTACTATTATTCATAATGTTCCTTTAGAATCCCTCTTCTGTGGTACTAGTTGCAATGTCACTTCTTTCATTTCTGATTTTCGTCATTTCTTTTTTTCTTAGTCAAGCTAAAGATGTTTCAATTTTGTTGATCTTTTTGAAAAAATAACTCTTGGTTTTGTTAATTTCCTCCACTGCCTTTTCATTCTCTATTTTGTTTATCTCTCATCTTTAACGCTTCCTTTTGTCTACTGATTTTGGATTTAGTTTGTTCTTTATCTAGTTCCTTAAGGTATAAAGCTAGTTGATTTAAGAGCTTTATTTTTAAAAATTTATTATTTATTTATTTTTAAAATATTTTATTTATTCGAGAGAGAGAGAGAGAGAGAGAGAGAGAGAGAGCGAGCCAGAAGGAGAAGCAGAAGCAGGCTGCATGCAGGGAGCTCAATGTGGGGCTTGATCCTGGGACTCCAGAATCACGCCCTGGGCCAAAGGCAGGTGCCAAACCGCTGAGCCACCCAGGGATTCCCCCCGCCCTTTTTTTTTTTTTAATGTAAACATTTACAGGTATACATTTCTCTCTTAGCACTGCATTCTCTGCATCCCACAAGTTTTAGTATTTTGTGTTTTCAGTTTCATTTGTCTTAAGATATTTTATAATTTCCTTTGATCCAATGGTTGAGAGTATGTTAATTTCTATATATCTATGAATTTCCCACTTTTCCTTCTGCTATTAATTTCTAGTTTCATTCTACTGTGACCAGAAAAAAATATTCTGCATGATTTCTATTTTTTTATAAGACACTGTAACTAAAATATGGTCTATACTAGAAAATGTCACACATATACTTAAGGAAAATGTGTATTTTGGTGGTGTTGGGTACAGTGTTCTGAATATGTCTATTAGGTCCAGTTAGACTAAGTGCTGCTAATGGCCTCTATTTTCTTACTGATCTCCTGTATGGTTGTTCTATTATTTACTGAAATTAGAAAACTGAAATCTCTTACTACTATTACAGAACTATTTCCTCTTTCAGTTTTGTCAGTTTGCTTTGTATATTTAGGAACTCTGAAGCTTCATGTTATAATTATAACTGTAAAATCTTCTTGATGAGTTTACCCTTGTATCATTTTATATAATGTTCTTTTTTGTCTCTTGTAACAGTTTTGACTTCCAAGTCTATTTTGTCTGATATTGGTATAACCACCTCTGCTCTCTTTTGGTTACTATTTGCACAGATGGTTTTCATCCTTTCACTTTCAGATGCATATCTTTATATCTAAAGTGAGTCTCCTATTATGGAGGCAGAATATCACTGGATTTTTTAACGATTTGTTCAGCCAACTATGTCTTTTGATTGGAGAGTTTAATCCATTTACATTTAAAGTAATTAGTGATAGGGAATCACTTATTATCACTATTTTATTAATTGCTTTCTATATATCTTTCAGTCTTTTTGTTCCTAATTTCCTCCTTTACTACCTTCCTTTACATTTAGCTGATTTTTTTTGTAGTAATATGCTTTAATTCTCTTCTCTGTATATGTTTTATTTGTGGTTACCTTAGGAATTATCTGTAGCATCTTAAAGTTGTGACCATTGGTTTTAAACTGTTAACAAGTTAATTCCAATCACATACTAAAACTGTATTCATTTATTTCTCCACTCCTCACCTCTTTATGTTTTTGTCACAAATTGTCTTTATACTTATAATAGATTTATATGGAATATGTGCCTGTTGACATAGATTTATCATTATCTTCGTGTTTTTTGTCTTTAAACTGTAAAAAAAGAATTAAAATTTTAATGTAACATCGGAATGATATCCCATGTTACTGGCATGAAGAAGTTGACCTATCTCCTGTATACAACAATTTTTAAAACTTGATAGAATTATAAATAAAGCTTTCTTTCTTTTTTTTTTTTTTATAAATAAAGCTTTCATTAGAAGTCACTGGAAAATGAACAATGGCAGGCAGAGACTGGAGAGGAGTAAATTCATGATAGATTGTCAGTGTTCTGGGTAAGAGCAGTGATTATGTAGCTTTGTTGCCCAAAGATATCCCCAAACTCCCATCCCAGTTCTGGTGACAAAAAAATAATAATAATAAAATAAAAAAAAAATTGCAGCTTTGTCAGCTCAAGGTGGCAGACAACAGAATTCACATCATCAAAGCAGCTGGAAAGTTAAGAGAGCAATTTTTGGAAGTGAGAGAGAATTAGAAATGCTGATATCCAAAATCTGAGAATAAACTGCCCAAAATTCTGCCTCATTGCTAAACTACGCATTTACATAGAAGCCCCCAGGGGGCTCAACAGAGAAGCAGGCAGAAACTAGAGGATGGTCTCCACTTGAAAATTACTATTGCTCCTGATGAGATTTGCAAATTTCCTATGTCTTTGATCAAATGCATCTCCTAACTACATACAATTCAAATTGTAAAAAGTGAAAGCCTATTGGCTTGAGATGTTAGAAAAAAGAACTTGGGGCTGACGAAGTAGCTGGAAATTTATGGGGAACCACAGAGCAAAAAGAATCATGGAGATCCCAATCTTAGTTTAAATTTATTCAAATCCTGGACTGTCAAAATACAAAAGCACAGGGGAGATATTTAAAATCAAGTTTAAAAAAAAGCAGCTGGAAGACAAAAAAATAAGGTGTTATACAACCTGAGAAGTCATATTTTGCAGTTTTAGTCCAGATAAATTAAGTCTGTATTATATCACAACAAAGGAAAAAAAATAATTTTCAGAAGAACAATACAGAATACAGAGTTGCTAGAGCATAATGCTCAGTACTCAACCAAAAATCACTAGGAGTGCAAAGAAACAGGAAACAATGATCCATATCAAAGGGAAAAAGTAATCAACAGAAATAGACAAAAAGTAGACCCAAGCACTGTATTTAGCAGAAAAGACTGGACAGGATTAGTAGGTATTACAAATATGTCAAAGGATGGAAAGAATATATGTTTATAGAATTCAAAGATTATGATATTAATGAGTGAAAAAAAAAGGAAATCTCAAGAGAGCAATGCAAAGTTCAAAAAAGAACTAAATAGAAATTGTAGAGTTGAAAAGTAAAACTGAAATTTTAAAACTTCAGTATGGTGAGTGAAATTATCTTTAAAAAATTTTAAATTTATTCTTATTTTTTAAAAGATTTTATTTATTTTATTCATGAGAAACACACAGAGAGAGGCAGAGACATAGGCAGAGGGAGAAAGCAGGTTCCCAACGGGGAGCATGATATGGGACCCAAGACTCCAGGACTATGCCCTGAGCCTGAGCCAAAGGCAGATGCTCAACCACCAAACTACCCAGGTGCCTGAGTGAAATTATCTTAACAGCAGATTTGTGATTTAAAAAGAAAGTATCAGTAAAATTGAAGACAGAGCAATGAAATCATCCAATCTGAAGAACAGAGAAAATTAAACAAACAAACAAACAAACAAAGAAAAAAAAAAACTGGACAAAGCTTTAGAGGCTGGTGGGGAAGTAAAAACCTGTCCAATATGCATGTAATTAGAATCTTCAGTGGAACTAAATGTTCCAAAGGGGGGCAGAAAAATATTTGAAGAAAATAATGTGTGAAAATACCAAACCTCTAGAATGTGTATAGTAGTTTTATATATAATCATCAAAAACTGGAAGCAACCAAGACATCCTTCGATAAGAAAATAAGTAAACAAACTGTGGTGTACCCATTCAATGGCATAGTATTTGGAAATTTTTTTAAAAAAGAGCTATCAATCCACAAAAAGAGATAGAAGAGACTCAATATGCATTTCTAAGCACAAAAGCCAGACTGGAAAAGCTACATATTGTGTGATTCCAAAGATGGGACATTTTGCAAAAGGCAAACTGTAGACAAAATAAAAAAAATCAATGGTTGCTAGGGATTGGGGGAGGGTAGGTGGAGAGATGAATAGGTGAGGCACAAGAGATATTTAGGGCAGTAAAATGATTTTGTTTGATACTGTAATAATGGATATGACATATTGCATATTTCAAAACCCATATAACTTTACAACACAAAGAGTGAACATTAATGTAAATTATGGACTTCAGGTAACAATAATAAATCAATAGTGGCTTATTAATTATAACAAATAGGACACATGAGTACAACATGCTAATAAGAGGAAACTGTGTGAGGTAGAGGGGGTTATTTAGAATTCTGCTCAATTATATCTGCTCAATTTTTCTGCAAATCTACTATTCTAAAAATAATAATAAAGCCTATTAATTTTTTCAAAAAGGTTCCCAAATTTGATGAAGAGCAAAAATAAATCATTTAATAATGTTCCTTAGTTGCCAACTGCAATTGTTTTGGATACTGTGCTAATTTGTGACCACTTGTGAAACTATGAATTGGAAATTAGAAAATGGACCTTAGGAATACCTGAAAAAGTAACCCCCTTTACTTAAGAATCTGAGAGGAAGGACTTGGCAAGTTAGTCAATTTGTCCTTTCTCTTTCTTAAAAGTTTTTGTCACTCAGGTCACTGCCACACTGTGAAGTTACATCTATGCATCAGTGGGGTCACAACCCACCAAATGTCAGGTTTTTTATTTTGGGGTGGAGGGCAAAAACTATGAAGGAGTGCTTCCCTAGGGCCTGAGTAGTCCTGGCCACAACTGCCAATGATTAGAACAGTAGTGTGTGTGCTGTGTGGCTTCTGAGTTTCAGATCCTCACTGATAGAGGGGTCTGTGTGTTCTTGACTCTTTGTCACATGTGGAGCCCTGTAAAGTATGAGACTCCTTCTGCTATGGTGTAAGGGGGAAAAAAACCCACAAGAAATACCAAAAGAAACAGGTAAAATAAGCAAAAATGGATGCTTTTTGGTGATCGGGTGTCAAGATATGGGGAGGATGGTCAGGGAAATGCTGTTTATTAGTGATGACTATTTTATTTCAAAACAGCATGTAGGGACACCTGGGTGGCTCAGTGGTTGAACATCTGCCTTTGGCTCAGGGTGTGATCCTGGGATAGAGTCCCACATCGGGCTCCCTGCATGGAGTCTGCTTCTCTCTCTGCCTATGTCTCTGCCTCTCTGTGTGTCTCTCATGAATAAATAAATAAAATCTTCCAAACAGCATGTACTGTTTGGATCAGAAGAGAAAATTAAAGAAGAGAATTACTAAGAATTATGAATATTTGACATTACACTTTTGCTTTGCTCTCTACAGAATGAATAGTCCTAATTCTAAAACCATTCCTTTCAACTGGTCATTATTCAGTTTGTAACCTTCTACAGGACTCTCCCTGTTTATTCCACAAGACAGTCTTAATAATAAAATAATTAAAATAAAATTTCAGTAATTAAAATAATTCCCAACAAAACCCTTTAAATGTATGTGATCTGGTATATACATCTGTTTTCTTAACTTCTATTCATCACCTCTTTCTTGGTTTTGGCCACTAATATCTAAATAAGATCCATGAAGTCAGGGACCATACATAGCACACAATAGTCCTTTGACTATGACTTGTTTAATGAATATGTAAATATGTAATTAAACTAAAAATTAAACTAGGTAGCAAGGAGGCATTTTTGGTAAATGATTAAGGCAATTAATAAAGCCCAGAAAAATATGAAAGAACATGATGTAACTAGACAGAATTAATACGGTTTTATTATTTTTTTATCATTTTTTATTTTTTTTAAATTCCTATTTATTTAGGATAGTCACACAGAGAGAGAGAGGCAGAGACACAGGCAGAGGGAGAAGCAGGCTCCATGCACTGGGAGCCCGACGTGGGCTTCAATCCCGTGTCTCCAGGATCGCGCCCTGGGCCAAAGGCAGGCGCTAAACCACTGCGCCACCCAGGGATCCCCTTAAAATGGTTTTAAAAGATGGAAAGTAGAGACTCAAAAGAAGATTTACAGCACATCGTTTCTGGGCCCTCCTATCCCCCATACCTGTCCACAGGCTTAGAGGAAACTATGATAGACTTTAGAGGTCCCAGTACCTCAGCATCTACAAAAGTATCATCCATTAACCACCATATATGTATCAATGTACTCTTTCTCTGGTAGTTGTCTTTGTGGTCACTATGGACTGGATTTGGTATAATTGGTCTTGTCAAAGTGAAGTCCAGAATCTTTGGCCAGAGACTTAACATTGTAATGTTAGGATAGCAGTAGGGCAGCCTGTACCCCTGTAGCTAGAGTGTATGTCATACAGATGTAAAAATTTAGGGTGTTTAAAGTTAGTAAAGCCATATATGTTGGTTCGATAGATTATCATACACATTCTAGATCCACTACTTCCACTCATTTGGTTGTAGGTTTCATCTATATGCAAATCAGACAACCCTAATATGTTGATACTAATAATATGTGGTATCTTTCACTGGGCAAAAGCAGGTCTTGTGACATGGTCTATGGCCAGAATTTGGATTTAAGAGTCATCATTAATCAAAACATTCTACATAGAGAAACAGAATACACTGTCAAGGATTTTTAATCCTTTAAATTGATAACTTCTTTACTTGTGGAGGGTTGGGGCAAAGTTCTGAAAGACAAGTTGATAACTTCAAACTTTTAAAATTTATTGTGATCTGTATGCTGCTGAGAAATGCATAATTTGGGGATTTAACACCTGATTAGCTATTAAATGGCTGTCAGGAGAAAATTTTGCAGTAATCGGTTTAGCTTTTAGCCCCTAATTATCACTTCACAGTGGATTTGGGTTGAGATAATTGAGAACTGCAACACTTAAAGGACTCCAATTGGGCATTTTTTAATACAACGCAGTGAATTATTTCTCTATGAGGATTGCGTTTAACAGGTATTGGTAACAAGGAAGGAAATGTGATAGTGGATGGGATTTTGCAAAGTGATTTAAAGTAGTTGATTCATTCATTATGCAATTAAGTGGAGCTCAGCTGTGTATAACTTATCTGGTGTCTAGGTCAAAGAATGTCTTTCAAAACTCCCAAAAATTCATTGGGAAGAATTTTATTTTAATGGTGGGTTGGAGAGTTGGTATTGCTGTCTGGACTATGTAACAGATTCTATCTTTAGATACTGTGACCTTGGGTTGGCTCCTCACTCCTTTGGTTTCCTTTTCTGTCCAGGGAAATACCTATCATTCCATACCCTATTTGTATAAAAGTTCTTAAAAGCTCAGCCTTGGCAGGTAGTTCCTCATTTATTGCTAACATGGACTTTCTCTCAGAGCTAGGTTGTTGTACACTGTCCAGCCTACACACACTCTACACTCACAACTGCTCCTTCCTAGCACACACACACATGCACACACACACACAACCCTTCATGCTATTACTTTATCTGTTGCACTCTCCTCCAGAAAAACCTAAATAGTTTCCAATCTTTCAAGATTTTTTCTAATCAGCAAATAGTATGAAAGAAATGAATCCATTCTGTATGAGGACATGTTAATCATAAAGGTGATGGGACACAGTCACCCTTACTGTATCTTATAGGGCACACAGCAAATATGTAACTCAATAAGGGCAAGGGAAGAACCAGCTTCACACACTTATCTTTAACTCGTCACTCACCCAATCCAAAATGAGAATCTTTAATTCAAGGAGGACTCTGACTACCTACTATGTTTGTCTATATTCTCATCTCTTTTAACCACAGTGAAATGGGATGTGATTTTTTACCCAAAGGCCATTTGATACCACCCTTCTTCCTTCATAACAGAAAGATGATTTGCAATGAGATGGGCAAGTGCCCAGTCTCAGAAAATAAACCAGAATTGGTGGAAACCAATATCGGCAATTTCATTTCCCTTTGCAAAATCTCACTTTTCTAGGTGCCCTCAAAACCAGAAGTGAATATGAGAAATATTATTTCATTTGAGGGACACAGAAAAGCATGATGAAAGGATTCTGAGTATGACTTTTCTTAATATAAAGGGAAGATTCTTTTTTAGCCATCTCATCCTTGATGCTAGGAGACTAGTATAAGTAGTGCGTCAGCTTGCAACCAGGAGACAAAAAGCACAAGGGTGAGAAGTCCTCTGTGTGAGCCTGACAGAAGTATGTACAGGGTCTGGAAAGACTCCCTGTTGAATGGGTGGAATAGCTTGTGTCAGATCATGAACCTATGGGTGACAGCTAAAAATTGCAGAGGACATACAACAGTCCTCTAAAGGTGCTGGATACCTGGTGCTGGATACCTGGTGCTGGATACCTTTAGCTGAACCTATGGGTGACAGCTAAAAATTGCAGAGGACATACAACAGTCCTCTAAAGGTGCTGGATACCTGGTGAGGCTAGGACAACTGCAGGGGTGAAACTCTGGAACGGGGAAGACCTCAGAGAGGTAAGCTGAATTCTATAGGTACTCGGGGAAGTAAGTGATTCTGAGTTTGGGCAAGAGGTCTCAATTCTGGGATTTGCACCAGCTGTTGCTAAGGAACAGAGAAACTGGCAGAGATCTGGGCTGAGACCGTGGAGGAGGAGCTTGAGCATACTGCTAGTTTTCCCTTAAGGACATTTGCTGAATTCCAGGGCTGATGGAGAAAGAGAGAAAACTAAGCAGAGTAAAGCAGTCAAGAGCTTCATGAGACAAATACTGGAACTCAGTGCCCACCAAAAAAAAAGCGGGGGGGGGGGGTCCTTGAAGAACATTCCAGGCCCCTGGTTGAAAACCTTGGAGGGCTAGGGTGGGCTAGACAGAGACAGGGCCTCACTAGGAATACCAGCCTTGGTATCTAATTAGATTCAGGCAGGAGATCAGTTACCACTCTCTCTGCTTGGCAGTGGGAAGAGTCTATCTCTTCTAGAGGAAGATAAAATAATCTGGGATTTACATACGTTTTAATACACCGTGGTTGGTATTCAATCTGAGACTACTTGGCCTGAGGCAAGATAGAACCACATGACTGAAAACCAAGAAATGTGCATGTACACCCACTAAAAACAGAACCATGCATAGTTCAGACACTGTAGTTAGCTTAAAAGAACTTTAATAGAATTACAGTTAATATAGTCAGTATAAAAGGTGAATAGATGCAGAAGAGAGATAAAAGTCTTGCAATCTCACCAGAGAACAGAGTCCATAAAAGAAAGAAACAAATGGAAATTATAAAACTTAAATATACACGATCCGAAGTTAAGAATCATGATATGGGTTAAATACGGGATGAGCCATGGCAAAAGACAGGATCAGCGACCTGGAAGACAGGTCAGCATAAATATAAACATAAACCCTGCCTAAGTACAGGATAGAAAGAAAAAAATAAAGAGAAAGATCATAAAAGCAGTCAGGAAACAAGAGACATTACCTTCAATGAAGCAACCATATAACTTAAAGATTACATCTCAACTGAAACAATGAAATCCAGGAAGCAACAGAATGACATCTTTAAAATGCTGAAAGAAAGAACTGACAATCTAGAATTCTATCCTTCAAAACTAAAAGTGAAACAAGGACACTTTAAGATAAACATAAACTAAGATAATTCACCACCAGTAAATCTGCTCTAAAAAGAAACAGCAAAGCAAGTTATGCCGGGAGGAGGAAAATGAAGCCAGAAGGACACAGGGATGTAGGAAGGAATGAAGAGCAAGAGAAAGGGTACTTACTCTGTGGGTGAGTATAAATAAATACTGACTCTATAAAACAAAGGAGTAATATCTCTGCGAGGTTTAAAAGTAATCCAAATACATGACAATAACACAAAAGGCAGAGGGGTAAATCATAGTATTTAACATAATAGCCTGAAGAGGTAATAACTTGTTTTAGATGATAATTGGTCAATGACAAATGTTGTAATCCCCAAAAGATGGTGTAACTAACCAGGGAGAAGAGGGAGAATTCAATATTAAAAATACTTGATTATTCTAAAAGGAACCAAGAAAAGAGAGGAACAAAATATAAACCAGATGGATCAGAAAGGCGAAATGATAGCAAGATAGTAGCTAAAAATTTAAATCTATCAGCAGTTACAGTACCTTTAAGTGAACTAAATGCTACATGTAAAAGATTAATACTGCCAGGTGAATAAAATAGCCCAGTTATGTGCTGTAAAAACCCAGCTGTATGCCTTAAATATGAATATACAGAAAGATTCATTATGAGATTCACCCTGCAAACTCAAGCAAAGGGGAAAAAAAAAAAGCCAGTCTAACTCAACTCATATCAAGGCAATTATTTTTTAAGGCAATGGTAGACAGAGAACTAGGTACAGATAAGAGACAAAAAAAGATAAAATGATAATAATAATAATAATAATAATAATAATAATAATAAATACAGGAGTCAATCCACAAGATAGATACCACCCAACACGTACCTTTAAACATGAAGAAAGTGCTTTGGATAATGATGGTAACACAGATGCAAAAAGCAAACCTTACCTTCCCAAACCACCCGCTCCATATTCCATCACAATAAATCTCATCATGGCTTAAATCACTGCTACTTTCTATCACATGCAGCTGAACATATTCCTACCCTTCACCTGGTCACCAGGCTAGAAATCCAGAATCATAATTATTTAGGCAAATGTTTGCAAGGGGATCAAAGACTCCTGCAAAACGATGCTGATCAGAATCTGCTGAGGCGGAAAGTGATCTCGCGGACCACCTGCAATCTGTTTATCTTGCCAATGAAGAAATAGGGACTCAAGGGGGACAAACGACTTGGCTAAAGCCACACAATGGTATGGTGGGAGGATGAGGAGGAGTCCTCAGGTCCCTGACTTCCAGTCCGTGCTGCCCCCCTACCATGCCAGGTGTTGCTAAGCATCTCTCTGAGCTGCTTTATTATTATTACTACAGATAACTCAGCTTTATTTTCCACAGTGCCATTCATTCCTGCACCTTGCCAAAACGCTTTACCAGAGGAAGAGTATATTTTCACCTTAAATAAGAGGAGAAATTAAATACTGTCGGTGCAGACACAAAGACATTAAACCAAACTCAGTTTGGCAGGAAGGCTTTAGACACATTACCCACAGACACCCCCCCCCCCCCCAAAGTTCTGTGCACTGTGCCACGTGCATTGTTTTCAGACAGGATCATTTTACCTCTATGTTAAGGGAGCCAGAATCAGGGACAGTGTGGAGTTTGGCATGGTGCTTTGTCTGGGGCAAGCCCCCGCCCCTGCTACTCCATTACCATATACCCTGGGGCTTAATGAAATCACAATGACACAACTTCTTCCACTGAGCTCCTTTTTTTCTTGATCGCTGATAACTTGTGTTGAAAATTAATTTCTTATTCAGCTGCTTCCTATTCATATGTTGGCAAGAGGAATTCAGGACACGGCACACCCAAGGACCCCAGGGTCCCCCTGCTGAGGACCTATGGGTGTCTAGATACACTCAGTTTCAGGTTGTGTGACTGCAGGCAGCTGAATCCCCAGATGAGGGATTTTTAAACAAGTTGGTGATTTTCAGATGAAGGATACCAGCCACAGAACTTTAAAGTGCTCCTGAGCAACTTGGGCTGCCAGTGAAATACCAATTTCTCCTTTTTTTTTAGAACAATTATTTCTTTTATTTTTCCCCAGACAAACCCTCAGACATTCTTCTCTTCCCTTCTGAGGCTTCTCTTTGAAAGAGCCAGTGCAGTAGATCATGCCGGGTTACTCCCCAGATGGAACTGCCGAACACAGGTGCATTCTGGGGCTTCAGTGTCTGGCTTAGTCTCTGATTTGTTGCAGGAAAAATACTTGCTGTAGTTTCCCAATTCCCAAATGTGGATACTTTGAAGATGGATATGATGTATTAATTTTGTGTTTTTACAGATTTATGCTCTGCAGACGTAACTACATTTTTCCAAGAAATGAAGTGAGCACTGACTTCAAAATCTGTACATCAGGAATGGCATGACAGGATTTGTGGACTTTTTGTCTCTTAAAGGAGGCAGCAGAGAATCCAAAAATGAAAATAAAGAGCCTGCTTTTTGACCTAGAGTTTAGAAGAACTTCCAAACTTCATGAGGTTGATGTGGAAAAGGCAACATGTGAAGCACCTCACAGGGTATTTGCCAAGTAAAAATGACTCAGTAAATAGTAGTCCCTTCCTTTATGCCACATTGTGAAGGGTGCCCCCTCATCATCATCACCAACTATTAGTTACTGAGTGTTTGGTGTCCAAGATAAAGATGTTTTTATTATACTCAAAATAACTTTTTAAAAAATCTGGTTTCTTTGATCAATATAATCCCTAAGGTTTAAAAACATGAACTATCAAGATCTCCTGCGTGGCTCAGCTGATTGAGAGTCTGATTCTTGTTTTCCGCTCAGGTCATGACCTCAGCATTGCAAGATTGAGCCCCACATTGGGCTCTACAATCAATGGGGAGTCTGCTTGAGATTCTCCCTCTCCTTCTGTACTCCCCCCACTGCCTGTCTCTCCCTCTCTCTTTCTCTCTCAAAGAAAAAAGCAAAGAAAAAACAAACAAAAAAATGCATTAATTATCAACCAAAGAAATTAGGCAGTTTTAATAGAAGATTAAAGAAGATGCTTTTGTTTTCACCAAATATTTTTTTATGTTGAATAACCCTGAAAATTTGTAAGGATAATACTTGAAGAGCATTTGTAAAATAGTTTGTGGTTTACAAAGCCTTTTCCTATCTGTAATCCCTTTTGAACCCTGTAACAATTATGGGAAAGAGGCAAGGGACGGATTGTCATTTCCATTTAATAGATGAGAAACCAGGATGGCAGAGATGGAGTACAGCAAGGAGGAATGAGTTAGCAATGAACTGGGAGGCGAGATGAGGGATGGTGGAGGGAGTAAGAGCTATAATATTTTCTGTGGTGAATGCTGGGGGTGCTATCCAGAGCTCCCCTCACTAGAGTATTTGCTGCCTGAATTGCAGAAAGTGGTGTCAGCCAGAAGACTCCAGCCAATAACCTCTTCAGTGATTGCTTCAGCTGCAAAGCCTTCTTGCCCCAAATCATGGCCCTTGTTGGGGTGACAATCATATCTAATAACTGACTGATGTGGTTGGAAGAATCCGGCCTTTCCAGCTGAGTTCTGTATAGCTCTCATGTGCCATTTCAGTTGCAGAGTGTCTTGTGGGTTTGGCAACATTGCACCTTGACTACTCTCTCTGTATTCCCTTCCCCTCTCTTCCAGAGGTGTAATTCCAAGGGCACCCCTAATAATACCTTGTACATTAAACTTTGTCTCAGAGTTGCTTCCTGGAAACCCAACTTGGAATTTTTTTTATTCATTTATAAATAAAATATAAATATTTTATTCATTTATTCATGAGAGACAGAGAGAGAAAGGCAGAGACGCAGGCAGAGGGAGAAGCAGGCTCCATGCAGGGAGCCTGACGTGGGACTCGATCCCGGGTCCCCAGGATCAGGCCTTGGGCCGAAGGCAGAATTAAACTGCTGAGCCACCCGGGCTGCCCTCATAACCAGGAATTATTGGAAAAAGAAGTTGACAGGAGAGGGTTTTGGAGATGCAGTACACAGTCATTGCCTGGCTGTCAAGTGAAGGTCCAATCACTGCTGGTGAAGAACTAAGTCTCTCGTATGAGGTGAATATCCAGCTGTTAAAATGGATACCTAGACATGAACTAGGATGGCATATAGGTAGAACAGAGTGCAATAAGTGGAACAATATACCAGAGATTGTAGAACCATGGGGGTGGGGAGAATAATCATAAAGATGGTAAATTCCAGGGGTTATTCTAAGCTTGAATGACATTCTAGAAAAGATAATAAATGCCTGAAAGCAATTAATAGGCAATGGGAACTAAATATGGAAAAGGTAATAATATATGAAGACACTCTCATCTCCTGCACTGATGTGCTCAGAAAGCTTAGGACCAGGATCAGAACTTCATCATTAGAGGGGCAAATGTCTTAGTTATCTAGGCTGATTTAACAAAAATAACATAGACTCTGTGGTTTATAAACAACAAATATTTATTTCTCACATTCTGGAGGCTGAAAAGTCCAAGATCAAGTCACTGGTAGATTTTGTGTCTGCTGAGGTCCACTTACTGATTCATGGACAGCCAACTTTTCCCTGTGGCCTCACATAGCAGAAAAGGGCAAGAAAGCTCTCTGGGGCCTCTCTTATAAGTCTACTAATCACATTTATGAAGGCTTCATCACTTCCCAGAGGCCTCACCGCCAAATACCATCACATTGGGGATTTGGTTTCTAATATACTGATTTTGAGAGGACATAAACATCCAATCTATACCACCAACCTCAAAAGAAGATTAAATTCTGAGAAAAGGCAGGTCTGCTATTTCGAGGTCAGGGCTCTGGGAAAATCTGGGACTCTAACATATGGAATGGGAACATCTGGTTTGGTGTCCCTGAGAATTGTGACTCCTTAGGCTTCTCTGAATACTCTGGACTCTCACTAGTACCCTAACACACTCACTACTAACAGGTAATATTGGCTTGAAGACCATAAAGAGCCCTCTCTCCTGCAAGATGATATGCCCCTCACCCAGGATCTGCCTCTACTTCCTCTTCTGACTCAACTTAAGTTACAGCAAAACCTAGCTGGGACCTTCTGGGCCTGATAAGGAATGAAAGGGACTATCTATATCCCAAAGAAGCTGTGAAAGCTAGGTATGGCAGGGGCTAAAATGTATGGCACTAGTTATGGTATTTGATCAAGAGGGCAAGAACACCAAATTAGATGAGGGAGAGTTTAACATTGTGAGAGCACTCTCCTGAGAAATAGGACTTCACACCCTAGCAAAGACTCCAAAAGGTGATATGAACTTGCTGCAAGGATGATTCCTAGAAACTCCCCCCAAAAAGTGATTACCCACACAGAGTGATGTCAGAATTCTAGTGGCAGTGGGTGATAAAGAAAATAAAAGAATTGGGCAGCCTGGGTGGCTCAGCAGTTTAGCGCCACCCTCAGCCCAGGGCATGATCCTGGAGATCCGGGACTGAGTCCTGCATCGGGCTCCTGCATGGAGCCTGCTTCTCCCTCTGCCAGTGTCTCTGCCTCTGTGTGTATGTGTGTGTGTGTGTCATGAATAAATAAATAAAATTTTTCAAAAAAAGAAAAAGAAAAGAATTAAAGAAGTGAGTGTGCTGGAGTTACTATACTATATAAGGCCAGAGAATCCAACATATAATAATACTGCACAGGAAAGCCAGTGGACACACCAGTTACCAAGCCTATAAATAACGATCTTGTGAGAGAGCACTGGCACCAACAAAATGTTCAGTGGTGCTCTTGTCTATAGACCAGAGCTGTTTGTAGATAAAGTCATTAGAGAAGTAGGCTCACTGAGAGCCATGGATATGATAGGATCTCAAAACCATGGAAGCCAGGTGGCAGTATGTTCACTTGGAAGACAAATGGATGTGATTACTATAATAAGCAGCAATATGAGAATGGTGACTAGGGTGCCTGATATGCAGAGAATTATATTTTTAAGTTTATTTTCTTATCTCTACACCCAACATGGGGTTGAACCCATGACTTCAACATTAAGAGTCCCACACCCTTCCACCTGAGCCAACCAGGTACTCTGTAAAGCAAGTAAAAAAAATTGATAATAAATACATACCTATCAATAATTACTTTGAATGTACATGGGCTAAATGCTCCAATCAACAGACACAGGGTGACGGAATGGATATAAAAAAACAAACAAGATCCATCTATGTAGACTCACTTTAGACTTAAAGACACATGCAGATTGGAAAGTGAAGGAACAGAATGCAAATGGAAGTGAAGAGAAAGATGGGACAGCAATATTTATATTGAACAAAATACACTTTAAAATAAAGACTGTAACAAGAGACAAAGAAGGGCACTACATAATGATAAAGGGAACAATCCAACAAGAAAATATAACAATTGTAAATATTTACGAATTCAACATGGGAGTACCTAAATATATAAAGCAGCTATTAATAGACAAAAAGAAAAAATTGACAGTAATACAGTGATAGTAAGGGACTTTAACACCCAATTTATATCAATGGATAGATTATCCAAACAAAAAATAACCAAGGAAACAATGGCTTTCAATAATATATTGTACCAAATGGACCTAACAGATATATTCAGAGCACTTCATCTGAAACCATAAGAATAAACATTCTTTTCAAGTGCACATGGAACATTCTCCAGAATATATCACATGTTAGGCCACAAAACAAGTCTCAACAAATTAAAAAAGACTAAAATAATATCATGCATCTTTTCCTACCACAAGAGTATAAAACTAGAAACCAATCACAAGAAAAAATCTGAAAACAACATAAATAGAAGGAGACTAAATAACATGCCATGATGAATGAGTCAACCAAGAAACCAAAGAGGAAATTAAAAATTACATGGAGACAAATGAAAATGAAAACATGATAGTCCAAAATCTTTGGGATGTAGCAAAAGCTGTTCTAAGAGAGAAGATTATAGCAATACAGGCCTACCTCAAGAAGCAAGAAAAATCTCAAACAACCTAACCTTATACCTAGAGGAGCTAGAATAAGAACAAACAAAGCCCCAAGCCAGAAAAGGAAGGAAAAAAAATAAAGATTAGAGTAAAAATAGAGACTGAAAAAAACAATATAAAATTTCAATGAAACTAGGAGCTGGCTCTTTGAAAAATAAGACAAAACTGTTAAAGCATTAGCCAGATTCATCAAGAAAAAGAAAAGACTCAAATAAATAAAATCAGAAATGAAGGAAAAAAATGACACCCCCCAAAAAGAAAGAATTATTAGAGAATATTATGAAAAAAATTACATGTCAACAAATTAGACAACCTAGAGAAATGGATAAGTTCCTACAAAAACATGTAACCTTACAAAACTGAACCAGGAAGAAATAGAAATATTGAACAGACTTAGTAATAAAAACACTCTCCTCTCAAAAAAAGTCCAGGACAAGATGGTTTCACAACTGAATTCTACCAAACATTTAAAGAAAAGGTAATACCTATTCTTCTCAAACTATTTCAAAAAATAGAAGAGAGAAAGCTTCCAAATTCATTTCATGAGGCCAGCATTACCTTGATACTAAAACTAAATAGGGATCCCTGGGTGGCGCAGCGGTTTAGCGCCTGCCTTTGGCCCAGGGGCGATCCTGGAGACCCGGGATTGAATCCCACGTCGGGCTCCTGGTGCATGGAGCCTGCTTCTCCCTCTGCCTATGTCTCTGCCTCTCTCTCTTTCTCTTTCTGTGTGACTATCATAAATAAATTTTAAAAAAAAAAGAAAAGAAAACTAAATAAAGGCACATAAAAAAAGAAAACTGCAGGCCAGTATCTTTGATTAACATACATACAAAAATCCTCATCAAAATATTAGCAAACTGAATTCAACCAAACATTAAAAAAGCCATTCACTATGATTAAATGGGATTTATTCTAGGGAAGCAAAGGTGGCTCAACATTCATAAACCAGGTGTTGTACTATATGTTGGCAAATCGAACCTAAATAAAAATGAATGTTAAAAAAATATTCACAAACCAATCCATGTGATAAATCAAATTAACAAGAGAAGGGACAAAAACCATATGATCATCTCAATAGATATGGAAAATGATTTGACAAATTACAACATCCATTCATCATAAAAACTCTCAACAAAGTGAGGTTAAAGGAATATATCTCAATATAATAAAGGCCATATATGAAAAACCCATAGTTAACATCATAACCAATAGTGGAAAACTGAGAACTTTTCCTCTAAGGTCAAGAACAAGACAAGGATATCCACTCTTACTACTTTTAATCAACGTAGTACTAGGAGTCCTAGCCACAGCAAACAAAGAGAAGAAAGAAGAAAGAAAGAAAGAAAGAAAGAAAGAAAGAAAGAAAGAAAGAAAGAAAGAAAGAAAGAAAGAGAGAAAGAGAGAAAGAAGGAAGGAAGGAAGGAAGGAAGAAGAAAGAAAGAAAGAAAGAAAGAAAGAAAGAAAAAGAAAGATTTAAAAAAAGAAAAGCCATCCAACTGGTAAAGAAGAAGTAAAACTGTCACTATTTGTAGATGACAGGATAGTATATATAGTATATATAGAAAACCTCAAAGACTACATCAAAAATTGACTAGAACTGATACATAAATTCAGTAAAGTAACAGGGCACAAAATTAATACACAGTAATCTGTTGTATTTCTGTACTCTTAAAAATGAAGTAGCAGAAAGAAAAATTTTAAAATTCCATTTACATTTTTACCAAAAGAAAAAATATCTAGGACCAAACATAACCAAAGAGATGAAACACCTGTGCTCTGGAAAATATAAAACACTGATGAAAGAAATCAAATATGACACCAACAAATGGAAAGATATGCCATGCTCCTGGACTGGAAGACTTAATACTGTTAAAATGTCCATACTATCCAAAAGAATCTTTTCAGATTCTAAATACAGATTTAATGCAACCCCTATCAAAATAACATTTTTTCATAGAAATAGAACAAATAATATTAAAACTTGTATAGAACCACTGAAGACCCTGAATGGCCGAAGCCATCTTGAGAAAGAAAGACAAAGCTGGAGGTATCACAATTCCAGATGTCATGATATACTGCAAAGGTGTAGTAATCAAAATGGATGGCACTGACACAAAAATAGACACATAGATCAAGAGAACAGAATAGAAAGCCCAGAAATAAACCCACGCACTTATGGGAAATTAGTCTATGACAAAGGAGGCAAGAATATACAATGGTAAAAAGATAGACTGTTGAACAAATGGTGTGGGGGAAACTGGACAGCTACATGCAAAAGAATGAAACTGGGCCACTTTCTTACATTGCACACAAAAATAACTCAGAATATACTAAAGATCTAAATATGAGACCTGAAACCATAAAATTTGTAGAAGAAAACTTAGACAGTAATCTCTTTGACATCAGCTGTAGGAATATTTTTCTAGCTATGTCTCCGGAGACAAAGGAAACAAAAGTAAATTTAAACTATTGGGACTACACCAAAACCAAATATTTTTTGCACAGCAAAGGAAACTATCAACAAAACAAAATGTCAATCTATGGAATGGGAGAAGATACTTGGCAAATGATATATCCAATAAGGGGTTGGTATTTAAAATATATAAAGTACTGATACCCCCAAACCAAAAAAGATGATTAAAAATTAGTAGAAGACCTGAATAGATTATTTTTCCAAAGAAGACAAGCAGATGGCCAACAGACACATGAAAAGATGCTCAACATCACTCATCATCAGGAAAATGCAAATTAAAACCACAATGAGGTATCACCTTACAACTGTCAGAATGGCTAAAATAAAAAACACAAGGAATAGCAAGTGTTGACAATGATGTGGAAAAAATGAAAGCCTCATGTTCTGTTTGTAGGAATGGAGATGGTACAGCCACTGTGAAAAACAGTATGGATACTCCTCAAAAAATTAATAATGGAACTACTATATGATCTAGTAACATCACTAATATTTAACCAAAGAAAGTGAAAATACTAATCTGAAAAGATACATACACCTATGTGTTTATTGTAGCATTATTTACAATAGCCAAAATATGGAAGCTACTCAAACATCCACTGATAGATGAGTGGACAAGGAAGATGGGATATATATATACACACATACATATACACACAATGGAATATTAGTCATAAAAAAGAATGGAATCTAGTTTTTTAACAGCATGGATGGACCTAGAGGGTATAATAATGCTAACTGAAATAAGTCACCAGAGAAAGACAAATACCCCATGATTTCATTCATATGTGGGATTTAAGAAACAAAAGAAATGAACAAAGAAAATAAGAGACAGACAATAGAACCCTAGACTCTTAAATATGAAAAACAAAATGGTGGCTGCCAGAGGGGAGGTGGGTGGAGGATGGGTGAAATAGATGAAGGGAATTAAGAAACAGTTATTTTGACGAGTAGTGAAAAATGTTTACAATTGTTGACTCATATTGTACACCTGAAATTAATAGAGCACCATACGTTAATTATAAATGAATCAAAAACAATATTTTTGGGTAGAAACTGTAAATAAATAAGCATACATAAGGATGCTTATATGGGATTTAATAGGATTTAATATATGTATACACTGTGAAAGAATTCTCACCATTGAGTTGAATATCACCATATATATAATGTGTGTATATATGTATATATTTTTGTGTGTGAGAACATTTAAGTTCTACTATCTTAGTAAATTTCAAGTACACAATACAGTTTTTCCACTATGGTCACCATGTTATACATTAGATGCTCAGATTTCATTCATCTTACAACTGAAAGTTTGTTTGGAACTTTTTACCAGCCTTTCTATACTATTTCCCCTACCCCAAGTGCCAGATAACCACCATTCTGCTTCTGTGAGTTCCACTTTGTTTTTAGATTCTACCCCTAGGTAAACCCCTAGTTAAAACCAAACAGTATTTGTCTGTCTCTGTCTGACTTATTCCACTTAGTTTCTTCTATGGTTTTGCAAATAACAGAATCCCCCCCCCTTTTTTTTAGAATTCCCCTTTTTCACTGAAAAAAATATATCTATATCTCACATTTTCTTTATCTGCATATTTGTCAATGGATAACCTATTTCCATACCTTGACGACTGTGAATAATGCTACAAAGAACATGAAAGGGCAGTTATCTCAAGGTAGTAATTTTAATTTCATTTTGGGTAGGTAGCCAAATGGGATGACTTTATCATATGGTAGTTGTTTAATTTCTTAAGTAATCTCTATAGTGACTTTACTAGTTTACATTCTAAGAGTGTACAAAGTATATCTTTTCTCCACATCCTCACTAACATCTGTTATTTCTTGTCTTTTTGATGAGAGACATTCTAACAGGTATGAGGTGATATCTTATTGTGCATTTCTTCGAGGACTAGTAATACTGGGCACCATTTTATGCACCAAGATATTTGAATATCTTCTTTGCAAAAATGTCTCTTCAGGTCCTTTGCACATTCTAATTGGATTATTTATGTTGCATTCAAGTAGTATGAGTTCCTTTAATATTTTGGAAAAACGTTTATCTCTTACTCAATTCTGAAGAGCAACTCTACCAAGTAGAGTATTCTTGGCCGGCAAAATGTTTTTTTTTCTTCATTTTTTGTCAGCACTCTGAAGGTATCCACTTCTTCCTGGCCTGCAAGGTTTATGCCAAAAATTTTTCTGATAGTATTACGGGAGTTCTCTTGTATGTACAAGTTGCTCTTCCTGTTGCTTGTAAAATTCGGTTTTTAACTTCCTTTTTTAAAAAAATAGTGGATCCTTTAATTTATTTTTATTTTTTGTTTTGTTTTTAAGTAGTTTTCAGGTGCAGCATGGAGTCCAATGTGAAGCTTGAACTCATCATGACCCTGAGATCAAGCCCTGAGCTGAGATCAAGAGTCAGGTGCATAATCAAGTGAGTCACCCAGGTGCTCCTGTCTTTAACTTTTGACAATTTAATTATAGAGTGTTCTAGTGTGGACCTCTTTGTCAGCTTATTTGGTATTCGTTGGGCTTCCTAGATCTGAATGTTTGTTTCTTTCCCAACATTAGGAAATTTTTCTGCCCTTATTTTCTTGAAAATGCCTTGTGACCCTTACTCTCTCTCTTTTACCCTATGGGAACACTCTAATGCATATAGTGGTCCACTTGATGGTGTCCCATGAGTCCTTTATCTGCATACTTCCATTCTTTTTTCTCCTTTGCTCTTCTGATTGAACATTCACTGCCCTCTCTTCAAGTTCTCTGATTTCTTGTTTCACTTGATTTAGTCTTCTGTTGAATCCCTTTATTGAATGTTCAGCTATCTGACTTGTTTGGTCTTTTTAAAACATTTTCCATCTCTGGTGAAATCTTCACTTTGTTCATGCATTGGTCTCCTGATCTCAGCGAACTTCTTCATTACTGGTATTTTGAAATGTCTATCAGATAAATCAGTGCATTTCATTAAGATCAGTTTCTGCAAATTTATCTTGTTCTTTTGTTTGGAACATAGTCTCCTGTTTCCTCATTTTCTTATGGTTCTCATGTTGATTCCCTCACATTAGATAAATTAGCCACCTATTCTAATCATGACAGAGTGGGCTCATGTATGAGATGAAGCTCATCAGTCAGCCTGTCCCAGGCTCATGTTTACCTCTCGAAACTTTGTGATTATCTAAGCTGCATCTTTGTTCTACTGGCTCTCAGGAGCTGAGGATATGCCAAGATACCTCAGTGTCCCAAAAAGGAAGACTGAAGTCATCACTCAGATGTAGGGTGATTAGAAGATGGACCCCCAGGTAGCTGCTGGCAAAATAATGCAGTTAAGTTCCTTCTAGAAAGAAACTAGAGATGAGCATTTTTGCTTATTCCCTCTGCACTGAGTCTGGATATATAGCTATGGGAGTGCTCCTGTGCCCATTTAAAAACTGTTTTTATGTATGCTATAGTCCTATGGGACTCATAGATGTACACCCCATTTGCTATTAGAGCTAGCTGATTTGGAGACCTGTTCCTTGGATGGTAGCCATAAAAGTTGGGGTGCTAGATATGTGGACAAGCTCCTTCCTGGGAGATAGTGGCAACTTGGACTTATTGTTGAAGTGAGACAAAAGAGAGAAAGCAGGGAAAGTGCCCACCTGCTCTCTGGAGCTCCAGGGAGGATTGCAGTCAGCATCCAGATGTGTGGTAATTAGAAACTGAAACCTCATGCAGTACCTTGTAAGATATGCATGCAGACCCTTTTCATGAAAAGATTGGAAGAGGCTGTTTTTACCTGCTCTCTCTGCACTGAGCCCTGGAAGGATGGTTGTGGGAAGTGCTTATGCACCCATTAAGAACTCTTTGTTTACTATATTCCAATGAAACTTGTGAATGGAAGCCTCTTCAGCTTCCAGAGCTAGGTGTTTAGGGATCTGTCCTTTGGTGGGAGCCTTAAAATTTGGAGCCCTATACGTGCAGTCCAAACCCCTTGCTCCTCATGAAGATGGGATTCCCTCCTGACTGTATGCTGCTGTGTCACTGGGTGGGATTTATGGTGACAGTGTGTCTCTGCCTTTTCTATCTGTTTCAATATGGGTGTTTTCTCAGTTGCCTGATGTGTAGGAGTCATTCATCTTGTTTCTCAATTTCCTTCAGAAGGAGTTATCCTCTGTGTCAATGTACATTTGGTGTGTCTACAGGAGGAAGAAAATTCAGGAGCCTCCTATGAAGCTACCTTATTCTAGAGTCTCCTATTCAAACTTTAAAAAAGTGTCCTGACACATGGTTGGAATGTCTAGAGACCTAATGTAGCAACATGGTCCATTTGTTAGGCCATTTAATAAATTAAATCCTGGCCTAGGTTCAGCTCATAGTGCACTCTCAAATCTACCAGTTTTGTCTTTTCACCACTTCCCAAATATAATTGGGATAAATACAACTTATGGTCAGTGTAACTTTCACAGTGGATCCCTTGGCTTCCAGGTTAACGATAACCTTAGTGCAAAGGTCAAACAAAAATCTCTAATACTGCAGTCTCTAAAACTGCTCTCCTCTCCTCTCTCTTGGAAAAGATAACACATTTTTTTCTTATCATTTTCTTATTTTTCAAGCTTTTATTTAGCTTCTAGTTAGTTAACATATAAGGTAATACTGGTTTCAGGAGTAGAATTTAGTTGTAAGAACTGCATACTCAGGATGGCAGAAACTAGCACTAACCATGAGATCCCCAAGGATGCATGAATGTTGGTACCCATCAAGGCATCACTTACTACACCAGCCTGGTCCCTGAAGAAATCAAAAGCATCTTGGAAGATGGCAGAAGACTTCTGCAAACACAAGAAAATAGTATTTTCAACTGCAGCTGCCAAGCCATATGTGATATCTTTGTTAGGGCAGATTTATATGGCCCCAGGTATAGGGTACACAGCTGCTGATTTCACAAATACATTCTTTTCCTTCCCTATTAAATAAAGGGCCAGTAATAGTTTGGATTAATATAGAATGAACACTAATATATGTTCTGTCTCAGGGCTTTGTTAACTTTTCCTGTCCTCTATTATAATATTGTTTAAAAAGATCTTGATCATCTTGATGTCCCACAGAATGTTGCATTAATCCACCACTTTGATAATATCATGTTTATTCGTCTAGAGAATCAAGAAATGGTTATCACAGTGGAGACCGTGGTAAGACACATGTGCTTCAGCCTTTACGCACCCATTACAAAGATCAAGGGGTAAGATAAGGGGTAAGGTAAGACCTGCCACATTAGCAAAATTTTGAGAGGTCTAGTGGTTAGGGGCATGCTGAGACATTCTATCCAAGTCAAACTATTTCATCACGCTTCTCCTACCACAAAGAATGAAGCACAGTTAGACCTCTTCATGTTTTGAAGGTAGCTTATTGCATACCTGGAAATACTGCTTCAGCCCATAGAAAGAAGGCTGCCGGTTTTTAGACAGCCCAAAGTAGGAAAGACCCTTGAACAGCAGGTTAAAAATATAGTGCAAATATCCTGAAAAGCTTATGGTGTTAGACATGCCAGTTGTAGGTAAAGATATCTTTTGGAGTTTATGGTAAGGACCAAAGGGAGAATAACAATACAGATGCCTGAGGTTCTGGAGCAAGGCCATGCCACTTGCATTGTTGAATCATATACTTTTCGAAAAACTAAGTTTGGCATGCTATTGATCTCTGACAGATACAGAGTATTTGAGCATGAGACATTAAGTGACCATGCATCCAGAATGACCTATTATGAACTGGGTTCTGCTAGATTCACCAAGCCAACAGGTCGGGCAAATCCAACAACAACACACTATAAGATGAAAGCAGTTTACCCAGAATAAATCACCAGCAGGGCCAAAGGGTTAAAGCATGCAAGCTGCATGGAGCCCAGATATACAAGCACTCCTTCCTCAAGTCACAGTCACAGTTGTAAGGGATTGGCAGGAGAGGTTTCTTATGAGCAAATGACTGAGGAGAAAAAGATCTGTGCAATACAGATGAATGTGCTGACTCATTCTGTGTCCAAGCTGAAAATGTGTGAGTATGTTATGTCTTCACTCAAGGTTAGACTTGAAGAACACTTATGAGAGAAAGTATTCCTAATGGAATTCCTAATTTGAAAATGAATCTCTTCTATGGCCTGAGAAGGGC
Organism: Nyctereutes procyonoides; assembly: GCF_905146905.1. Classification (NCBI taxonomy): domain Eukaryota; kingdom Metazoa; phylum Chordata; class Mammalia; order Carnivora; family Canidae; genus Nyctereutes; species Nyctereutes procyonoides. The sequence continues at coordinate 56,909,315 of NW_026575146.1, read as the reverse complement.
TCCAGGACCAGATGTTCATACCCTTCATGCCCAAGGATCTGGATCACCATTCCAGAAATCAAGACCAGCAGAAGAGCTGGATGAGGTGAGAGAAAACAGTGGAAAAAAAGAGAGGAAGAAAGTAGAAAGCTAAGTGGCCTAAGATATGAATATATACAGACTCCTACGCAATGGTAAATGACTTGCATGGCTAGTTGTGGAACTGGAAGGGAATAACGAGAAGATCTGGGACAAGGTGGTTTGTGGGGGTGGAAGGTATACTCAGTGCATGAAAATCTTTGTATTGCATGCTAATGCCTGAAAGAGTTTCTATGGCAGGAGAGAGGTCAAATGACCAATCAGACAAAATTACTTAGTCAGGTGATGTCAGCCAGTTTCTGTTTTTGGCTACCCTAGTTTTAGCATGATGGAGGGTTGAGAAAAGTTGCCATCACCACCAGGATAGAGATTGTTTGCATTCTGAAAATGTGAACTCACATTTACTAAAGGTGAATGATAGAATGTTGCCCCTGGATGTCCAAATGGCCAGAAACAGAGACCAATGCTAAGTCCCTGATATGGTACCACTCCTTGAGGAAACCAAATGGCCACTTGGTGGCAAGTTGGCTACATTAGACCCCTTCAACCTAGAAAATGCCAGATACTCATTCTGACAAAATAGACACATTTCTCAGGTATGAGTGTGCCTTTCTTGCCCAAGGGCACTCAGGAATAAGTTGTATGTAAGGCTTATTCAGTGTTGGCTCCGCCACCACAGAGTCCTGTACATCATGAAATCAGACCATAGGATCCTATAAAGCAATCAGAGGGCGAGAATGTGAACCAAGATATCCATTGTTCATACAACACATCTCACAGTCTAGACACTGCTGTCCTGATAGTGTGTTTGAATGGCCTGCAGAAGGCCTGACTGAACCACCATCTGAGAAACAATACTTTATTGCAAGGAAAGTGTACCAACTCCCAGGACACAGTAGAATCCTTGAACAAAGATCTGTGTAAGTGGTTCCTCTCTAATAGTTAGAACACATAAACCTGTGAGTCAAGGGTTAGAAGCAGGAATAGTCCAGTTAGCATCACTCCCAATGTCATACTTAGAAAATTCATATGCTGCATACTCCCAACATTGGGTTCTGTGGGTTTAGCAGTCCTGGTCACCTAAGGAAGAATATTTTAGATTAGAATACATTGGATTTGAAAGTTATAGGTGCTATCTGCTAATTCTTGGGTTCTTGTGTCTAAGGACCAGAAAGAAAGAAGAGGAGGCACCATCTTGGCAGAGATAACTGATCGTTATCAGAGGACTATTTTTACACAATGGGGATAGGCACTCCAATAAATGTCCTTCATGCTAAAATCTGTCTCAGATTCTGCTTTCTGGAGAACCTAACCTTGTCTTCAAAGCATTTTTATATACATTATCTTATTTGTTCTTCCCAGTAACCCTGTGAGCTAGACAAGGAAGATTTTATTTTATAGTTGAAGAAGGGAGGGCCCCAGAGAGGTTAAGTGGCTTTCCAAAGTCTAACAGTAAGCTCATCAGTGACAGACCCACCCATGGCACCCTGGACAGTTGCCTGACTCTTTTCTTATACCACCATATGCCTTTTCCCTGAGGAGCAGAGCCAAGCTGGGCTGCAATGTCATCCTTCTGCTGTGACAATGACATGCCTGGATCTTAAGACTCATTCTGTCAAAGGTGCTCTGGGAGAGGTAGTCACAGCACCATCAAGGCAATTTATAACCAGTAGAGGGGAATGTTTTAATGATGTTGTTATGATATATTGGCCCTGTAAAGGCTTATTAAAAAGTAGACTATGCTAATAAAATGCAAAGGTTGTCACTTACAATGAAAAACCTGGTGATTTAGAAGTAGCGCCCAACTTCTGGATCATCTTTTAGACAATGAATAAATCAAAAGAAGCAAGGTGTCAGGTGCTAGGAATTGCACTGTTGACTCTGAAATTAGCATGGATGTATCTTGTCATTGGGGTAGGTTGGCCTGTGAATATCTAGAATCCATAAATGAATAACTTGATTTCTTAAAATAGTGCAGTGTGTGGAGTCATTCTTTCTCAGTATACCTTTTAGGGGCAACATTCTGACTTCCCCATGAAGTTCAGAGGTAGGAGACTAGAGAGCTATGTGAGTAAAGAAATACTGTGGGTAGTCACAGGGATGTCCTGTGAAGCCCGGGCTTGGAAGATCTGGATCCTAAGCTGAGCGTAATTTCTTACGTGACCCTATATGCATCAAAATCTCTCTGGGTCCAGGGTCCCTGTCCCAAAGTGGGAAGAGACCAAGATGATTATCAAGGCCCACGCTGTACTCTCACTCTATGCTTGGATTCACAGTTTCTCCAGTATTTCCTTCTGGGCTCAGCTGCACACTGTATCTTGGGGGGCAGACTCAGCAATGGTTTCCAGAGTTTGAAGCAATATATCTGTTACCCAACATGACTGTGAAGGAATTTAAGAGGCTTTTTAGTTTCTTCATGTTATATAGATAACAAAGACAGTGTAAGCCTGGGACTGTGTTAGGGGCAGTGGTACAGGGAGGTAATCTACTGTCACTAGGACCCAGGCAAGTTCAAACAATGTATGGGACTTAGTAAAGCCAACTGTGTCTGGAAATAATAATATCTACATCAGAATATTCTTATGAGGGATTTAGCAAAGTCATTTATATAAAGGGCTAAATTTATAATTAGTGCTCAATGGATATTGCTTTCTGTCCCTCTATTTTTCCAGCTCTTTCAAAACATTCAAGAGAAAGTCTGAAATAAAATGAAAACCTCTTTTTCCAAGTTTCTGAAGGGGAATACAGCAAATAGGAACCTAAGGGCAGGCATCCAACATCCCCGTAAGGATAATTTAAGCAAGTGGCAATGGTACCCCTTGGCTAAGAGAGAAATTATTATTGAAATCTAAACAAAAATAGCCTTCAGGTAAAGGGACTAGTTGACTGCTTGCTAGTGTGATTTTAAGACATGAGCAGAAACCAAAGGCTACCAAATTTCATACCCCACTTTAACAATTTTCTAAAACCTAAACATCTATCTTCTCTATTTTCCTTGCTTTGGCAAGAAGCAGAAATGTCACAAGGAACAACGAGATAGATAGATAGATAGATAGATAGATAGATAGATAGATAGTCCCTGCAATTGTAGGATCAGTTGGCAGTGGCCTGGGATAGAAGAAATTACTGAGTGTGACTTGATCAAGAAAGGGAGCTCTGCCTTATAATAATGATTTCTCTGTTTTTGGCTGGAAATCTCAAGAAACCACAGACACAAGGCACGATAATGGGTCTAGAGAATGATCTCATTTGGATAGGCACGGAAGCACCTGCTTTTCCTCTTTTCATCTTTTTACCATCATGAGCAGTGGTTTTAACTCTAGGTTTAGACCCAAAGAGAGCATCCAAATGTAAATGGAGAAATGAAGAGGAAATGTTGCTGACAAGGCCAGAAACCTGATTGTGGACACAACAGACTATAGCACCCTTCCCTGGTAGGAATATGCGCCTGAGAACCTGTATCCCAGGAGCAGCCACAAATGGAGACACTGTTCCCAGAGTGGGCTCTTAGAGGAGCCTGGCAGGAGAACTCTCCCAAATAAGATTCTAAGGTTTCCAGACAGCTGCCAATGACTGCTAGGGGCCCTAGTTCGGTGCTTAGTTCCCTGTTAAAACACAGATGTTCTTAAAAGAGTTGACACCAAAAAAAAGTCTTTAGAGATCTTATGCCCTGATGTGAAGGACTTGAAAGCGCGTTTTTGAAAGGAGGGAGAAGAGAACTTGAGAAGGCTCGTGCCTTAAAGAGGAAACCTTTTAAGAGAAAAATAAAGGTTGAAGGAAACCCTGACTATGTCAGCGTTTTGCTTAGGCAAGGCATTTATTTGGACTATTCCCTCAGTTCTTCCCATGGAAGCCATTCATTGCCTGGCATCCATATGGATGGAAGAGTAAGAAATGAGGGCTTCTAGGTCCAGTGAGATGAAGTAATTTCCAAAGGTAACATAGCTAGTACACCGGGAACCAGAGTTAAGATGTAGGTCTGTTATATAACAGACAGGAAAAAATAACATATCCTGTGTGAGACTTCACAATAACTAAATGAAATAACATATGCAAAATGGCACCTGGGCTAAAACACTATACAACTCTCCACAGAATATAATATAAATGAAAGTGTCAATATATCTTCCCAGATGGCTTCTCCCAGTGTTTGGCAATATATTAGATGCTCAATAAATGTTAATTCTCCTTTCTTTTTAATAAGCCTTTAGCCACTATTGCAGCCATAATTTGAGACAGCAATTCATCTTCTGACCATGATAGAATCAAAATGTATTAGAACTTCTCTTTTTCTGAAGTAATGTTTTATGAGTTTAGTATGACCCGACTCTTCCCCTACTGGTTAAACCACATGAAGTCCATTTTATTTTCTGCTGTCTGCACTCTGACAACATGTTTGACACTCTTTAATTAATTAGTTCCCTTCCAGCCCCTGCATGCTGGGACCTGCTGGCCAACTTTGGCACGTCTTCCAAGCCATTGACCCTTGGGTGCTGCGTGTCTGTTTTGTGACTAGTGTAACCTGTCAGCACTTCCATTTTAGTTTTTTTTTTTCACCTTTTGTGTCTGTTTTCTTCTTCTATGACAGAATCTGGCAGAAACTCATTCTTTTGCAATGGGATTCCAAAGAGCATGCTAACCATCCAATTGCTTTTCTGATTACCACAAGACTAAAAGAGGTTTAAGCCCACATTGAAAGCCAAGCTATATAATGACTGTTGACATTGGAACAGCAAACACTGGCAAAGCTATTAAGTGAATACCAGATTGTGGGTAATATTTTATCTTTGACTATGGGGGGCCTTTAAAAGATATTAGGAGAGGGTATATCTATAGGAATGTATAGAACATGCCACTTACAGAAGCCATCCTGCCAAGGATATGGTAACCTTTCCTGAATTCTCAAACCCAGGTGCCATTTTGGGACAAAATGAACACAGGTGGTAGATCAAGAAAGGAGAAAATCAGAAATTCTCTTATTCAGCTCCCTCATTCAAGACTAGCTCAAAACTAAACCTTTTCTGTGATTTTTTTACTCTCACAGGCAATAAGTGACTCTTTACAAATCCCATACATATGTTTTGACTTTTTAAGGCAACATCCTTTTAAGTATTTGTTAACATGCCAGTATCTCCCACTATTCCATGAATGCTCTGAACCACAAATGTCTTACTGATATCTATACCCTTGGTACTTAGTAGAGTTCCTGACACATTAATGAATGCTGAATGAATTGATAGATGAATAAATGGTCAACAGAATCCCGGATAGATATTCTGTTCCATTTCTGATAGGCCACAGACACAAAGGAAGTATCATGTTCTAGGAACTATTGCAAGGACCACTCTACTGGAGTTTAGCTGCCTCCCATGAATTTGCACTCTTCCCTATCACACCTTAAATATCAATCTTATTACAACATATTAATTACCCATCAATTCCCACCACTTCACTTACTTCCACATCAAATAATTCCCACCACAATACAAATAAATCTCTACCTTCCATACCCTAATACAACCATCACATACCAAAAAAAATCACACTTACTTTTCCAATCATTATCCACAACTACCAACACACTACTTATATCATTCCTAACATCTCCTTTCCCACACAACACACCCTCCATTAATAAATAACAAACTAAATAAAAAACAAAAACACACCCCATCCAAAAACCAAATCATATAACTATCACTGTCCATTCTAAAATAAACAGAAAATCACCAACCCCACACAACCATAACATTTCCCTAAATCAATAAAAACAACAATAAAAAATTTTTTCCTTTTTTTCCTAATTAACATACATCTAATTTAATCATTATCTTTTTTCATTTAAATATCCTTCAATTTATCCTCACCATCACATACTCATACACACTCTACAAGAAAAAAAAAACAACTAATTATAACCCACTTTCAAAATATAAAAAAAAAAACTTTTACTAATTTTTTATTTCACCTATACTTTAAATTACCACATCTCAAACCCATATATTTCACCCTAACACCTTTTACTCCGACCCAGATATCTATTACATCGCTTACAATGTCTTCATACACTTAAATGATGATGCAACCTAGTTTGCCTCTCCAGGACATTTTTATCATCAAAAATAAGATCTTTGTACCATTAAATATTAACTTCCCATAATTCTTCCTACCTCGCCCAGCTTGCTAACATATTCTACCTTTATACAATTTACAATTAAAACACTTACCAACATACATACTCCATACAATCAAATATACATTAACAAAACAACCTCACATACAACATATAACCCATAAATATCAACATACTAAATAAACAAAAACCTTCATCCACATATCATCCATACCCACCATCCAAAAATAAACCATATCATTTTAAAATCTAAAAACAAATATCATATTATCACCATCAAGAAAATCCCATCATACCAAAAAAAAATCAACAATCAAAACCCACTAAATTTTAACCAAATATAAAAACAAAATAATCTATAAACAATCAACACCCACATCCACCCATCACTTCTTATCACCAAAAACCCCAAACCCACCTATCATCAATTCCATTTAACTTAAATAAAAAAAACCCCAAAAACCACACCCCCCCCCACACACCCAAAATAAACCAAAAACCACCCCCCCCCCCCCAAAAAAAACCCAACCCCCCCCCCAATAAACCCCCCCAAATATATCCCCCCACACACACCATTTTAAAAATATATTTTTATATAATATATATATCCTCCACACTTTGTAAGTTCTTCAAATATATTCTAAGTATCTGATGTGTGTCAGGCTCTGTGTTAGGTCGTTGGGGTGCACAGATGGAAGACACAGTACTATGCTAGTGAGACAAGCACAAGGCATGAGATATGAGTGGTAATCCAATACCCCCAGTGGAGGAGAGGAAGGAGTAACTGATCATACCAAGTTGTGGTGGGAGCATTTAGGGGAGTTGTCCAGTAAAGGCTTTACAGTCAAGGACATGACACATGAATAGAGTTTTAGAAGGATAAATAAAAATTCAACAGTAAAATTAAGGTTGAAAAACTGCATACTCAAAAATAAGAATGTGAAAAGCCATGGTATATAGTTTAATATGAATGAATGTGAGAAATAGAAAAATGTGAAAAAGAAAAAAAGGCAGAAAATGAGTCTAGAGAGCTAGACAGAGTCATAAAGTCATGAAAAGGCCTGGAACACCATACTGAGGAATTTAAATTTTTACATTTTACTCTTTAAGCAAGAGGAGATATTGAAGCATCTTAAAGAAAGAACACAGTATTATGAGAATGGTGCCTTAGCTACATCACTCTGGCCTCCTTGGGACTTATCTAAGAGTGGGAGGGGGTCCAGGTAGGAGCAAAGACTCTCTGTCACAATCTGAGAAACAGAGAAAGGTCTAAGCTGAAATGATAGAGCACCTGTAATTGTAGGATTTGATGGCTGATGAACTGACTACAGAGGAAGAGAGGGAAGTTGGAAGGAAAAGCATAAGGATAACTCCAAGGTTAGTGGCCTAGTAACTGGGCTATTGGGCAGAGCCATTCCTCCAGGCAATAGGATAAGGCTTAAATGAAGATAATCAATTCAGTTTGAGGCACGTTGCTTATAGGGTATCTCTCAAGTAGAGAAGATTCATAAGAGGTTGGAAGTTAAAGATACAAAAATCAAGCTCAAATTAGTCCATTTGTAAGAAACAAATCACTCTCACACTTTTTTTCTGCAAGAAATTAATACAAGGAATTAAATGTCCACGAAATCATTGGAAAAGCTGGAGGAGCCGGCTCTAAATTGAATTTCCAGGAATAATGCCCAGAAAATGGCTGCAGAAATAATGTGCTAGGAAAACTACAATCACCATCATAATTAGGAAGCTCAGTCAAGTAATCAGGAAGCCACTACAGCCACTGATGCAACTGCCTCTTGACACGAAGGAAGTTAGTGACTAGATGCTACATATCCAAAGTTTCCATGATTGTGCCTGCTAGCAGCAACAAAGGGAGGACTCTGGCCTTACTTTTGCCTTTTGAAAAGTACATCTTTTCTTGATTGTGTTGGTGGTTGCACAATTCTGCGGATATACTAAAAGCCACTGAATTATACACTTTAAATGGGTGAATTGTAGGGTATGTGACTTATAGTTCAATAAAGCCACTGAAATGCCTTGCCTATTTTCTCATTGGCATATCTTATTCTGTACCCTGAAACCAAGCTGCAAGGGAGTTGGGGAAATGTAATTTTTAGCTTTCTGGCTTTCATTATATGGGAAGATAAAATAGAAAGAGGTTGAAATGGATGTTGACCAGACCAATCTTTGGTTCTCGTCCAATAGGAGCGGGTAAGTTTTCTAATGAAACTTTATCATAATAGGGAGAGAAGGGAAAGAGCAAAGGAATATACATAATGTCAGGACTTCAAGGAAGACAAGCAAAAATAGCCAAGAAGTAAAACTGATGAGAGTGATCGAGATGGTAAATGAAGAACCAGAAATACACTGCTCTAGAAGTCAAATGTAGAGACTGAAGAAGGGAGGTCAGAGAAGCAATGAATGCAGCATCGCTTCCTAGGTAGGTAGGCTGGGCAAGTCACTCCATCTCTCTGAATCTGTTTCTTCCTCCTTACAGTGGGGATGGTAACAGTAACATTTATCCCTCCCACTGAACTCTTTCTTCTCACAGATCAACTGGGACGGTGCGTGTAAAATTGAAGTAAAGCTATAAATCATTCTATTAATTGTTACTAATAATTAAGTAATTAGTTGTGATTATCTTTACAAGAAATTGTGAAGCCTCTACTGATATGTCCCTTAATATTGGATAAAACCGAACGAAAAGTCCTCTCACCCCAATTCGACCATTTTATCTCAAAAGAGACGAAGAGCTACTCGCAGCTACCTGTATGCCACGCACATCTGTCCATGAAGAGTGTCAGAAAGCATTCTTCTCAGCCAACATATTACTGAGAACTGATTTACAAAGATCCGAGAACTGATTTACAAAGATCTGAGAACTGATTTACAAATACAAACTCACGACTTCCCCAACAGTCCTCCGCGGTCATGGTTGGGTGAAAGACAGGTTCACAGCGCCAGCAGATGCATGGAGTTTGGCGCTCTCATGCTCTACCCCCCACCCCCGGTCCCTGTCGCACCCCTTCCTGCCATGTCATTTACCGACTCTCAAATACCGACAGCCTGTGTGCTGAGGAGTGGGATTCCAATCATCCCACTTCCTAAGGCACTCAGTTGCATTTGTAACACACCAGCTGTTTCTGAGAACACGTTCTTAATATAGGAACAGCACGAAATTCCACTGTAACTGTCCCAAGCCGTGCTAGAGTGCTACCATGGCAGTGACATCTTGTGGCAGAATTAAACTCAAAGCTGAATCTTTAGGGAGCTGGGCAAACCTCCCTCTCTGACTGTCTCTTTCACCCAGTTTGCTCTGTCACAGGACGGCAGGCCTGAGTACTCCTTGGAACACAAGGTCAGGTAAGGCGGGATCCGGCACAGCAGAACGCGGTGCAGAAAAATCACAAAGACCCCAAGCAATGTGTCCACAGGGCAAGAGAATCAACAGTGAGGGCTTGGAACTGATTTAACAGCCTGCTTGTCAGAAGTCCTCTACAGAGTGGTCATCGCGCACTTGCCCTTTCAGTCTTTGTAATGAAGAGCAAGTTAAAGTGGATTTTCTTTTTTTGGTCTGGAAATAGGGATCTGTTTTTGCACTGCAGATGGTCAGGACGCACTATTCATCTTAAGGATAACTTGACATTTGTTGATCTTTCATTAGGGGAAGTATGGTATTTAAGAGCACGGACTTTGGAGCCAGACTGTCTTGGATTATTGGATTCCTGGATCTGTTGCTTCCTAGCTATGTAAACTTAAGCAAATTACATGACCTCCTAGGCCTCAATTTATCTTTTAAAGGAATAATTCATGTAAAATGCTTAGCACAATGATTGGCCCTTATTAGGCCTACTACAAATGTAAGCTATTATTATTCCTATCCATAATTTTGCCTTAAGAATGCTGTAGTATCTTTCAAACCATCTTATTTACTTATTTACAGTACATAAGCAAAGAGGAGATGCTCTCCTTAAGATTATTAAGGTTCTCAGCTGGACTGAACAGAAGCAAAAGCCTTTCTAATATAATCTTACTTCCTTCTTCTGAACACTTTCTTTGTGTTACTATTTGCAAAACGGCATGTATTTCTGGGAGTATTTATCCAGCCTGGTGATCCTGCCTGTCTCCTTTGAGGGGAGCTTACTCAACAAAAATGAAGCACTGGTGATGGAGAAAGAAAAGTCCATTAGCAACAAAGGATGGGGAAGGTATGTCAATGCTTATCAAGAAATGAAGTTCTTGGGGCACCTGGGTGGCTCAGTTGGTTGAGCATCTGCCTTTGGCTCAGATCGGATTCCAGAGTCCTGGGATTGAGTCCTCCATCGGGCTTCCCTCGGGGAGCCTGCTTTTTCCTCTGCCTATGTCTCTGTGTGTCTCTCATGAATAAATAAATAAAATCTCTCTCTCTAAAAAAAAAGAAAAGAAATGAAGTCCTTGTACTGTTTTTAGCCAATTTCATCATATAAAACAAATAAGCCCTAAACCTCAGGGGTTCAATACAGTAAGAGTTTATTTCTTACCCATGTGACAGTCCAACGTGGCATGGCATATGAGTATGTATGGAGGGTAGGGGTAGGAGAAAGGGCACAGTGAGGTGTCTGCTCCACACTGTCATTCAGGGACAAGGCTCCTGTGTTATGTGACTCCACATGCTTTAGGGCCTCATCCAGCAGAAGGGGAAAGAGAGCATGTGCAGGATCACATGGGACTAGACCTGAAAGTTGACCAGAAGACAATCATGTCGTCTACTTTACTGCAAGGGAAGCTGGGAAATGTGTTCCTAGATGGCAAAGGAAACAAGTTCCTGAACCTACTAGGATGTTTGATCTTCTCTATTGCTCACCCAGATGATAGTTAGTCTTTGGTCTTGCTTCAAGATAAATTTCCTTTTGAGATCTGCAAGCTTTTAGGCAGTCCTTCCAAGGGCTCCACATCTTAAAAAAATAATCTTGACTGAAAGGTTAAAACTTCCCAGATCACGTCTAACAGTGAGTCTAGTATCAATTAAAAACCATGTACCAAATTTATAATCACAGGCACCCCATAACTACTGGCATGGAGGGGTAAGATGGACTCTGATGTTAAAACCTGTCGTCATGTTCTTTCAGGTTTTGAGATTATCCCTCGGTTCTAAAGGACACAGTCTCCTAATGGTACTTCTTTTTTTTCCCCTCTCTCTTCTCAGTAAGGCTCATTTAACTATATAGTTGCAAGTAGGGGTTTCTGCTTGGTGATTCCAGCACATCTTCACTGATGTCTGTGATGGTCCTCATACACACCAACCTGAACAGCACAAGAGCCCCTCCCACACATGAGACAGCAGAGCAGAATGAGAAGGAGGAGGTACAGAAGTTAAGTGAGCTGTTCAGTGTATCGTCTACCCTTAGGCAAACCAGAGCAATGCAGACATGTCAGGAGTAGTGAACTGAATTCAGCCAAGATCTCCAAAATCAAGGACAGGGGACCATGAGGAAGGACAATGAGGACCTTAGATCTCCATGTGTCAGAGCTGGGAAATGTGAGAAAGGCAAGCTGGAGATTAAACCTGGCTTAACATTTCAAGCGCACATCTCCTCTTCCCTTTTCAGAAAGCGACTTTGTTGTGGTTTTGCTCCCCACGTGTGTGCTGAGCTGAGCGGTAGCATCCAGACCCTAAAAAGAGCTGAGTTCCTCCCTGAGAATGACCTGGCCGCGGAGTCGGCGCCTTGGAGGGCAGGGCTCCGTTACTGGACAGCACCCCTCAGGACTCATGTTGGTGTGGATCCTGTTCTTGCAATGGTGCACCAGATTTTAAGTGAAAGGAATCAACAAGACATAAGGCCTTGTAGGAACTTTCTGATTTTCCTAACAGCAACCCCTCTTGCCATCCCAGCCAGATGGTCCCCTGTTCTCCGCCATCCCCCACTCCCCGCCACCCAAAACCGAGTCTCCTCTCCGGCCTTTGCTGCTGAACTCTCTCTGTCCTGTCCACAGTCTGGACAGTGGCCACCGGCACTGCTGCCAGGCGGACACGCTGACACTTGTGTCACTCTGCTCACCGTCCCCCCACCCCCCACGGCCACCACATCGGATCACTGAGAGCCCCCGCGTGCTGTGTGCCTGTGTCTAGCCCAGCCTGCATTTCCAGCGCTGCAATGCCGAGAGCGAGCCTGCAGTTACTGGGGTAGCCAACCTCCGCAGCCCCTGACATTCTCTGCTCCGCGAGGAGACAGTAATACATTACAGGTGCTGTAACTTTTCCTCCCAATCAGACTGCCTGGGGAACTGTAAATCTAAATCATGGCTGCCCTCAGGAAACCCGAGGGCCTGTAAACACAGTGAAATGAGTGAGATGAAAGCATCTGAGGGAGAAAATGAATTTCTGGCATCCCACCGAAGTCTATTTCATTTTTACAGTCTGGTCACCCCCCTGTGGCAGGGGCAGCGCCGAGGAGGGACAGGCTGCCTCCTCACTGACGGCTGACAAGTGTGGCTCCTCGGGGAAGCCGTGGCTCCGGGGCCTCATCAAGGGGGAAGAGCCGCCGCCGAGGCCGAGCATCCCCGGGAGCAGCTGGGAGGGCCACCTGGGCCGCTGCTGCCAAGGCCACGGCCGGGCCTCCTCTTCGGGAGGCCGGGCCGGCTGAGCAGGCCTTTGTAATCAAGGCCAGTCTTCAATTCCCAGGCAGAGCAGCATTTGGGGTGGGAAGTGAGGGGGGAAGAGAGGGCAGGGGAAGGGCTCCGCAGAGGAGCCTCGGCGCCAGGGGAGGCCAGGGGGCTCGTCGCAGCAGGGCGCCAGGGCCCGACAGCCAGGCCAGGCCGCCTTCTCCAGCTCTCAGCGTCCGGGCAGGGGCCTCCGAAGCGAGCACCGAGCAGAACGATGGGTCACACCGAATGGAAGGCAGCACTGGACGCAGCGGCCCCCTGGTTTCCACATAAAATGCAAGCGTAGTGCCTTTGTGGCCCGGACTGATGGATTAATTAAATGGCTGAGGTCGAGATGAAAGAGTTGTTCGGCGTCCTTCCTCTCACGGATGGGTGAGATGCCAAATGCTTGTGATGGTAAACTGAAGCCCCCTCTATCCCCATGGAATTCCACGCAGGAATCCGAAGGCGATGTTTGAATTCTTAGCCAACCCCCCAAACTCACATTTTACATGCTTTTGGCCGTGACTGCAAGACTGCAAAAGCCTGTTTTTAGAAAATCACCTAGCCTAGTTTGTAGTGTAAATAATAGTTTAAAGCGTTGGAAATAGCGTCTTGATATTTCAACTTGCAGATTGTTGCTGTAGAGGCAGGAGTGGGTGGTGGATACCAGCCCAGAATCCGGAGCCAGACCGTCTTGGATCAAATCCCTGTCATTCCACCTCCTAGATGTGTAATCTTTGACAAGTATCTAAACATCACCGTGCTTTGCTTTCTCATCTGTCAAATGGGTATAATAATAGTAGCACCCTCGAGATCACCTGAGTTGAAGGGAGTTAAAGCATATAAAATATACAGGACAGGGCCCGGTACCTAGTAAACAATGAATATCACCATTAGTATTGGAAGTGAAATTTCTAAACATTTTAATTTTGTTTTTGAGTGCTACTAAGACTCCCTGATTGTGATACATGGCTTTTCAACTGAACACATGTATCTTTGCCTAATGATCGGGCAAGCAAATAAGTGCACGTGGGTCTCAGTTTTACATGTGACACCTATTAATCCATCAGCTGGCAATGTTCTTCCCCTAGGGACACCTTTGCTGCTGGAAAATATTATACTCAGTTTTTGTGACCCAGCACAAGTGGTGCCTCCTGCATGACACCTTCCTGGACTGCTGCAGTCACCTTCCGTGGCTTCCTCCTTCAGCCTCCCAGGTCTCTTTGCACATGCCCAAAACAGAGCTCTTCTCATATGAGAATGTGACCGGGTTTCCTAGCACCCAGCGGGGCAGGACTCCCATCTGGTGCATGTCTACATCCTAAAGTCTTCCAAATAGGAGGAAAGAAAGGACAAGCTATAGAGGGAAGAGTCTTAGCTCAGGGAAAAGAAAACCCACAGATCCAAAGGCATAAAAAGATTTGAGAGCCAGGGCTGTAAGTCCAGGTTCTCATAGCTACTGTACCACCAACTGCAAGGACAATTACTCTCATGACACGGGTGGTGATGCTACTGAGGATGACACCGAGGGTAACCACTCCAATCCCAAAGAATACAGCACGGTTTTCACACAGGTCTGACTCCAGATCCTACATCCTCTCTACCACCCTCCTCAATTAGTAGTCATTTCACTGATTATGGATTGGAAGCAAGATTGGAGCACATGTGAGCAAGACAAAACATTTTTGTCCCCTGGGACCATGTGACCATTCAGATTCCTTTTAAATTCAGCTTGTTTTTCCAGCTTGTCCTAAAACCTATAAGCATGCAGTTTCTAAAATAACATTCCTGACAGGAAGAGAAAGCCTAGGTAAAAATATTAATGATGGCTGATGTTATGGAACAGCAACTATGTGCCAGACTGTTCTAAGAGCTTCCCATGCATTAATCATTTAAGTCCTCAGGTATTCTTTCAGATACAGCAAACCTATATCAAAGTAATTATAATTTGTCTTTATTTCCATTATCAAATTGCATGTCACATATTTTCAACTGCTTCAACTTACCAACAGAGAAATGGAAGTGTCCTTTAATTATCATCTCAAGGTTGCGTGCTGACAAGACTAGTGTTTCCCACAGAGTAGTTAGGAGAAAGCTCAGATTTACAGACATCACAAAATTGTCACCTCCAACACGTTGCTTGGCCTGAAAGTTATTTTCTATTTATTCTACAAGTCAAACTATGGGAAGGTGAAATAAATGCCTGAAACCTTCCAGGGATCATTCCTTTGTCTGCAGGGACTAATATTAATTCCAGGTACATGTTCAAATGAATGAGCAAATACGTCATTGGGACAGAGGCTGAGAACACACAGTGTCTGCACGATGGTGTTCCTTCTCTCTTGTTCTCCTTTGTTACCTCTGCTCTGTCTGGCTTTCTCCCTTCCTCATTCCTGGGACCAAGAGTCAAAATTACTACTAGATTTCAAGTATAAAATTGATAGGGGGAGACTTTTCTGAGAAAGCTCTTCACATTCTTCTTATAAGGAGGGAGGCAGGGGAGAGAGAAAGAAAGGAGAGACTACATCATTTCAGGCAAGTGTCTGTAACTTCCTGCCAGACCAGTTTCCAAAACTGGCAAAAGGATTATTCCAGAAAAGGTTCTCATCCTTCCAAACCCAGTTTCCCAGCCACAGTTAGAATCAATTGCCATCAAACTGGATCTTCTCGGAGAGCATGCAAAGAGCATTGCTTGTAAAGCTGAGGGGAAAAAAAATCATTTCCAGAAAGTCTTTGAAGGGCAAAGTGTTGATCTAGGGCTGCTATTGACTTGCCCTGAAAATATGTGGGAGGGGAAGCACCAGGGGATGACGGGAGTTTGTGAAAACTGCTGGAAATAAAATGCAAATGAAATTACCCATGATGGTCTTTTTTATTTGAAATAATTTCGTAAACAGAAGTTTACTCTTAAAGGCTGGCAGAGTTTTGCGATTTGTTTAAAAACTTTGGGCATTTACTTCTATATTTTATCCTTGTTTTATCCACCGTGCTTTACAGGGCGCACTACCTTATAAAGATGCTTGATACATAAACCAACGATGAGTGGAAGTAAGAGAGAAGAATCACTCTTTGCCCCTGACCTCAGGCAAAGGGAACACAGAAGAAACATGTCAAAATGTGCAATATCTGTAGTCAAACAATAAATGCTGATCGAGGTTTGACTTAACCCCAAATATAGAATCTATAGTACTCAAGTCAACATGACAAATTTTTAAAAATTTCTAATCAGAATAATTCTTTACAACTGAACACCTCAAGATGTGTTTGAGATGCTGATGAAAAGCTTACAGGCAGATGTTATGATTTGTCAGGTCAAAAGCAATATTTTGGGTTTTTTTTTTCTTGCTGGAAAAAAGGATCTGCCTCTAACATTATTAAAGTCTGATAGGAAAAGTCTGTTTTTAAAACGTGTCTCTACCTTCAGAGAATTCCAGACGCTAATGGCTTTCAAGTAATTCTTATACACTTTAGAATAAATGACATTCTTAAAAAATGTCTGAGTTGGTATTTACACGTATTCATATTCCCCAAGCTTCCTGTCTAGTTTGTCAATGCTCACATATGTCCTTAAGGATAATGCTTTAAAAGGAGAAAAAAATGCAGTGCCAGAAACTGTAAAAATCACAAGAGGAGGCCCCTATTTCACCTGTACATATGCACCCCCACCAAAGGTAATGGAATTTATCTTTGGGCCAGCAGCTTTTTCATGGTAAACTCCCTGAAATTTAGATGGGTACTCTTAGTCTGTTGATTTCTGTGTCTCATAGATGCCAAGGGATGTCCTAATTAACGATATGCTGCAAAATCGTCATGTGTTGGGACTGGTAGGAGGCAGACCTGCCGTCCAATAGGCAGACCTGGTTGCTGAGGGCTGCAAGGTTGTGTCGCACATATTTGGCAGCATTTCTAGTGCTTGGTACCACTTTGCAATGCTCAGCTTTGGCAATCTTGACCAGCAGCTTCAGAGTCCAGGCCCGCAGGCCAGGTAGCTACAACTTACACCCCTTCCAGGTGGAAGAGTAGAGATTCAGGAATATCAGGACCATTCCCCTCTGGGGGCATGAGCAGAAATATAGGGGGCATGCTTTGTTTCTGCTCAGCCTGCAGTGGAAAAGATGCCCTGATTCTTCATCTAAGGAGGTTGTTCTTGACATGTCAAGAGTCTCAGAGCACACTGTTCTTCTCCTGTCCCATCACTCATCACTATTGTCTCTCTTGATCGCAATGCTCTCCTCTCTCTCTCTCTCTCTCTCTCAGCCAATGCAAGCAAAATACTATGTCCAAGTCATAACCAGCCTTCTTGCTGTGTCCTCACGTGGTGCGAGGGGCCAGGGAGCTCTCTGGGGTGTCTCTTGTAAAAACACCAATCCTATTCATGAAGGCTCCAGCCTCATGACCTAAGCACCACCCAAAGGCTCCACCTAATACTGTGGTCATCCCTGGGGGTTAGAACGGCAACATAGAAACCTGCAGGGCAAGGAGACATACTCAGATCGTAGCATTCCAGTCCTGGTCCCCCAATATTCACAACCTCTTCACAGGTAGAATACAACTCATTCTATTCCAACAGCCCCCAAAGTTTTTAACTTGTTCCAACATCAACTCAAGAGTCTCAGGGCTAAGTGTCATCTGAGTATCATAAATTGGATATAGGTGAAAGTCGAGGTGGGTTCATCCCCTGCGGCAGACTGCTCTCCGGCTGTGAACCTGTGAAATGACCCAAGTGATGTGCTTCCAAAATACAATGGTGAGTCACACATAGGATAAGTATGCTCACTCCAAAATGGAGACACAGGAAGAAAGCAACCTTCTAGAAGATCTAAAACTTTAGTACCACTATGGGGAAAGGGTTCTCCCTTCCATAGCTTTGTGGGGGCATGTCCCCATGGCTCTGTTAGGCACAGCTCATTCTGCATCTCTCATGAGTTGGAGTCCTTTCTGGTCTTGGTGGCCCTCTTGAGCTGAATCCTAGGACAGCCTCGCCCCACTGCTCTCCTAGGCACAGTCCTACTAAGGGCTCTGCACAGAGGCCCCACCTCCACAGCTCTTGCAACTCTGTGTATCTGCAGAGAAGGCACCATGCTGATGGCGCCACCTGTGTCCTCCAGAGGGACAGCCACCAGGCCAGCATGGTACCTGGGTCGCCCTAGAACAGAACATGGAGCAGCTGCCCAGAGTGGTGCCAGAATGTGAGTAGATAAGCCAGTGATGTGAAGCAGCTTTGAAATCATTCTGCCCGGCAGGCCCTTGCACTTTGAGGCTATGGTAGGAAGGGGACTGACCCTAGGATCTCTGAAGTGCCTTTTGGAGTCATTCTTCTGGCAGGCCTGGCTTCTGTTGAGATGGCTGACTAATCTCAAAAAATCATTTGGCCACACTTTAATTCTCTCCCAAGCACAGCTTCTTATTTCTTTCAGCATGGAGAAGCTGAGTATTTTCCAAATTTTCAACTATTGTTTCCCTTGTGATTAAGTTTCCCCTTTAAATCATTTTTCTCTTCTTGCATTTTAGTATAAGCATTCAAGAAAATCTGGGCTGCTCCTTCAAGACTTTGCTGGGACATTTCTTTAGTCAAATACAAAATTCTGTTGCTCACAAAATCTACCTTCCACAAAACAAGGGGACATGAACACAACTTGGCCAGGCTCTTTGCCACTTTATAACAGAGAGCACTCTTCCTCCAGCATCTGCTAACCAGTAACATGTTTCTCATTTCCGTCTGAGCCTCATCACCATGACTTCTGCCATCCATCTTTCTACCAGAATCCTGTTGGACTACTTTGGTATTCCCTGCAAAGACTGGGGCTTTCTCTACAGCTCTTTTCTTCTCCTAAGCCTTAATGAGAATCACCATTAATAGAGCTTTTCTACAAGCATCTACAAACTCTCCTAGCATCTGCCCATTGCCAGGTTCCAAAGCCACTTCATTTTTAGGTACTTGTTTGAACACCACCCTTCTCCTAGTGCTAACTTTCTGTCTTAATCTCAGGCATTAGGATACAAACATGTTTTAGCAGGAGAGCCAGCATTCAACCTACTAGGGACCATTTCAGGTCAGCCGCCTAGCATGGTGTCTGGGTTGTATACAGTTACTGATCCATAAACATTTGTTAAAAGGAGAAACAAATGCTTCTGCCTCCCTTTGCAGAGCTTTCTTTCTTTTTTTTTTTCTTCTATCTGAGCGTCTCACCATTGGTCTGACACCACAGGCTAAATCTCTTGACCACCATCTGTTTCCATACTTCCCCATCCGCAAGATGACCCATGTTCTCTGCTCTAAGCTAATAGTGTCAGGAAGTATAATTAGAGATCATCACGGCTGTGATAGTTCCCACGACTTTGTATTTCACAGAGCAGTATACTTAAAATATATTTTAATTTTTTAAAAAATAAACTCTATACCCAACATGGAGCTCAAACTCACAACCCCGAGATCAAGCAAGAGTCACACACTCTCCTGAGCCAGGTACCTCTTAAAATATATTTTAAAACAGAAGGGGTACAGACATTTATAGGGTTTGTCAGCATTGCATTTTGCCAAAAACTCATTTTTTGAAGTCTACTGACTATCATGACTGGCTCATGAAATATATTAATAACTGTGAAAATATAGGAAAGACTTCATTTCAAACTAAGGAATCAGCAACAGTTTTATAGAGACAGCCCAAATATGGCCCAGCAGAATCATGGGGATGAGTTAGCACAGATGCACCTGCCCAAGTTCAGGAGCTAGTCCAACTATCCCATCTGACAGAGAAAAAAAGACATAAGATGTGAAATGACTTTTCTAAGGTCACAGAGCAGAACAGGGAATAGAACTCAAATATCACAGTTTATTTGATGATAATTACTATTTTTGATTGATAATCATGATTTTTTCTAATAGCAACCACCAGGCAATGGGCACCTCCTGTGTGTCCATCACACACGACAATATGCTGTATTAACCACAGAGCCTTCATTGCGTCAACTATAATAATGAGCATAAGACATGCTAACATTTACTGGCTTCCAACTTAGCCACTGTGCTAAGTGCTTTACACACAATATCCTCTCTAATCTTCACAATAATCCTATGAGGTAGCAACAACTACCGTACCCATTTCCAGATAAACAGACAGCAGCTTAGAGGGTGTAAAGGTGATGACACATCATGAGCAGCAGAGCTGGAGAGAGGATCCAGGCCAGTTTGAATCCCTTTGTTTAAATTGTGATGCTCAACTACTTCCTTCTTCCTCAACAACTTCCTCTCCACAGGCTCTCTCCTCTCAACGGTGAAACATGTCTAAACATTTTCCATTGCTTCTACTACTCATGCAAGAGTTTTTCCTGCTCTGGAATCCTCCCTGCAGTGGCAATTTCACATCAGAGAAGATATTTTTGCTGAATGGCTAGAATCTAGGCTTCTGGTTGCTGAAGCCCCAGAATGAGGTACCAAGAGGTATATACCACAAGAGTCTCCACATTGCCTCCTCTGAAGCCCACAGTGGCCCCAGTGCCTCACTGCCACCCCGTGATGCGTCCCTTGTTCTCTCTCTCTCCACCCAGCTATCTCTTCCTCTGTCCTGTGAGGAACCAATGCTTTGCATATTTTGAGAAGCTGGCCTGCGCCATATAATTTCATAGGTAAGTCTCGTTTACCTTTACTGTATAGTTCATCAAAGTGGCTTGTAATCTCCACATTTTATAGACATTGACCATAATAAGAACACGTTTTTACTATGCACCACTGTAAGCTAAGACTCAGAGATTTTACCTGAAACGCAGTAATACATCCCAGTGACCCAGTGGCTAAGGGTGTGAGCACTGGAACCAAACACCTGAATCTTGTCTTTGTTACTAGCTGTGCAACCCTGAGCAAATTATTCAATCCATTCTGTAGCCTAGTCTCCTCAGTTGTAAATTGGGGATTATGAAGATAATACTAGTATTCACTACAAGATAATATTATGACAATTAAATAAAATAGTTCACCTAAAGGACTTAGAACAGTGCCAGGACTAGTGAACTTTCAATAAATAGGAGCTGATATCATCACACAAATTATCCTATCTGATCTTACAATTGTATAACTATCGTTAGTCATATTTTTTCCCAGGGAGCCTGAGTGATTTTATCCAAAATCTCACAATTAATAGGTCAGAGCACAGGGATCCTGGTTATTTCCACTAGGCCACCTGAATCATATTCTGCTTCCTTTTCCCCTTTGCCACAGTTGCCCTAGCAGCAGACTGACTTCTCCCCTTGGGTGTCAGTTAATATAAGCACAGAGCTTATATTACATTTTGAAAGAGTAATAATTATATTATTAATAAATATATTATCTTGGAGATTCAGAGCATAAATGGAATGTCGTGAGGATAATTAATATATTAGCTAAATGCATCAACTAAAGTTAATGAGATCACATTTCAGATCAAACTCTTAAAATGGGCTGCATGATTCAATTCTGCCCCCAAGTTTTCCTTCTTCTTTTAGCAGTTTGCTTTTTAACAACACACGGCCCTTTCTTTCTGAAAGTAGATCTTTGGTATTTTGAAAATACAAGTAGATAATAAATGTTGCACAACATAACTACAAAAATAGAACTTCATACTAACATCCATAAAATGGCATAGATATTAAAAGTGGAAATCAAATAGAAATTAAAGCAATAACTAAATTCAATGCTTCTAATGCAAACTTCTAAGATTGCCCTGTGGAGGGTTCTAACTACCATTTCCCCCACTCCTCATTGCAGTCCAGGAACTGTGCTGTGAGGGCACATTTTACATTTTCCTGTGAGGGCCATTTTGCATTTTCATCTGTGATGCTCCATAACCTGGTAGGCACAACAGATCCTCCACTCCCATAAATGCTGCAAAGGAAGATGTTTTAACTTTGCACCATGTTCAGAACTAAGAGGGGTCCTTGCACTTAGAGAAGCCAGACAGCCAAGGCTCTGGCAAGGTATAAAGCACAGCTGTGGAAATCACTCTGTGAATGGCACATAGCTCAGCCAATGAGGGAGCCATAAGAGCATCGTGGTGTGTATATTGTGAAGAATGGTTTGTGCTGGACATCAGTTTGCAAGACTGCCTGGTAGGAGAGAAGGGATCCTGTGCATCTTAAAATGAAACTTCTCAAGGACAGAACAATATCCTGCTTCCTTATCTCTCTGTACCCTTCACTTGGCACAAACGAGGCACAGACCGGCGCTGGAGGCTGAAAGGACAACAGTGGCCCACAGGCAGTGATGCAGAGTCACCAAACCCAACTCTTCCTTTGGCTAATAATCATGTCCTCAGCAGTATTTGATCTTACTAAGACTCACTTTTGTTATTTTAAAAGTAAATCATAATCGGGATACCCATCTCACCGAAGAATCATGATGGATATAAATTGATGTTGTAAAAAATTGCTTTCCACACTGCATTATAAGAGGTTTGATTATTTTAATTATTCATTTGGTAATGGGGCTCCAATGTGAAAATTTGATTAACTGCATAATTATCTGTGGGTCAAGAGTGGGAATTTCCTAATGGCAGGAGTCCTACATTCAAAAGAAACAGCCACATTACATATTTACCCTCAATCCACTGACACATGTGTATTTCTGAACTTTCAAGAAAAACATTAGGAAAAAATTACTAAATAATTGGGAAGTTATGTTTTGTAGGAGGTTGCTTAGATCATGCCTTTTTATTTTAGAAAAATATTCGTTTTGTTTAAAATTATGGTAATAGATGTTTAGTGTATTATTTATCAAGATGTATATAACATAAATAAGCAAGAAAATAATGAGTCAATTGTAATTTCATTACCTCAAGATGACCTCATTAAGAGTATTAGCTAAACTTGCTAGTTTTTTCTACATATACATATATGAACATTACATATACTAAAAGTAGATCACACAAGATACATTTTTTTGCTTACTAACACTACATTAGGTACATTTTTACATGTTAACATATGTAGTTTTGTAATATTATTTTTTAGAGATTTATTTATTCTACAGAGAAAGAGAGAAAGCATGTGCACAAAGGGAGGGGCAGAGGAAGAGGGAGAGAAAATCTCCAGCAGATTCAGTGCTGAGGGCAGACCTGGACACAAGGCTTGATCATGACCTGAGCTGAAATCAAGAGTCAGATGCTTAATCAAGTGTGCCACCAAGGCATCCCTGTAGTAGTATTTTTAGCAGAGGCATAATTTTCTCTTATATGTATATGGGATAATTTATTCACCAATGACTTCTTTTGGACATTCATTCCCAATGGGTTTACCATAAAGACGAGCATATTTTACACAAATAGTTTTATGCTCTTACAGTTTTTCCTTGGGATGAATGTGTCAGTGTAAAATTGTTGGAAAATAAAATTTTTAAAGATTTTATTTTATTTTATTTTATTTAAGATTTTATTTATTTATTTGAGAGAGAAAGTTTAAGAGTGTGAGTGGGTTGAGGGACAGAGGGAAAAGCAGACTCCCCACTGAACAGGGAGCCTGATTTGGGACTCGATCCCAGGACTCGGGATTATGACCTGAGCTGAAGACAGATGCTCAATGAACCGAGTGATCCAGGTGCCCCTAAACATTTTATTTTCAAGTAATCTGCACACCAAACGTGGGACTCAAGCTCACTATCCCAAGACCAGGAGTCACATCCTCCACCAACTGAGGCAGCCAGGCAACCCAGAAAATAAATTTTAATATAAATTTTAAGGGATATATAGATTTTTAAGTATATTAACTTAAACTACAAATTACAAATTAAACTACAAAGCAGATACTAATTTAAACTCTTACTAGCATTGCACAGGGTTGTTTGTTTCTATATATTCTCATCTGCACTCAGTGATATTAAAAAGAGCTTTGCCAATCTGATAGGTAAAAATTGTTATGTAATTGCTGTTTTAAGTAGTATTTGATTACTAAAGAGAACATACAATTTTTGTATACTTATCAGACATTTAAATTTCTTCTTTGAAAAAAATGCCTCTACATATGTTCTTAATTTTTTTCCACTTTGATGCTCACTTAAAAAAAAAAAAAAGATTTATTGAAGCAAAGTAGGCAGCCTTTAAAATGGCTCCAAAATAATCCTTGCCTTCTGGTATTCACACAGTTGTGCGATCACCTCCCCCTGAGAATGGCCTGGAAATAATCAGTTTCCTCTAATGAACAAAAGGAGGCAAAAGTCATGGGATGTCACTTCTGAAAGCAGGCTACAAAAAAGATGTAACTCCCACATTGCTCATTTGCTCTTCCTGTCTTTACTTTCTCCATCTCTCCTTCTCTCAGAGCCCTCGCTCTGGGAGAAGCAAGTTCCCATGCTGAGTAGCCCTGTGGAAAGACCTGAGTGGCAAAGAAATAACATTTCTAACCAACATCCAGGGAGGACATGAGCCTTGCCAACTGCCATGAGAGCGAGCCAGGACATAAATATCCTGTGACCCGCTGACAAGCACATGAAGGCACTTAGAAGCAGATCTTTCCCTGGTTGAACCTTGAGATGACTCAGGCTCCAGCCAACACCTTCACCAAAGCCTTCTGAGCAAGAAGCCACAGATTCCTAACCCACAGAACCTGTGAGAGAAGAGCAAGCTGCTGGAAGACACTAAGTATTAGGATAATTTGTTACATGGAAACAGCTAACTAATTCAAGGGACCTTAGAAAAATATGGCATACTAGATTTTTAGAGACCTCATGCCAAAAGATGCTGCATAAAATATTGATGGCATATTTCTTAATGTATACACAAGCTGCCAGGAAAATAAAGGAATCTCAGAGGTTAGAAATGACAAGAAGTGAAAACTCAGGAACTAATAAGCAAGTACTAGAGTCTGTTTTGCCCTCAAGATATCTGCCAGTCCCTGGTGGCTTAGGTCCTGGGTTTTAACGGACTGCCAAGACTGCAGTGAAGCCCAGGGCCTGAGCGGTGTGGGGGGTTTGACTGGAATCCCTTCACACATATGCTATCAAAAAGTCTGACTTGATCAGTGGTGACCTAGAAAAAAATCTAGCAGGCAGAAGGAGATAGCAGTGATGTGTCCCTGGCTTGACCTTGGACAGAGCAGAGAGAGAGAGAGGAGTGAAAAAGAAGGAAAGTCTCCCATTAAAATCCCTAACCACAAACCCACAAAACACAGAGGTTTAGGGCTTGAATTTGTACTGTCATATAAAATTCTAAGCTAAAATTTAAAGTTTTTCCTGGTTGATAATTCTCCAAGGTGCCTAGGAGAAGCAAATGCAAATTCCCTCTGGAGGAACACACTATACACACGTCTAAAAGAATTTCTGTGGATAAAAGACCCAAGGCCTGGGAGCTCACCAGCTTACTGAACACAGGCAAGAAAACTAAAGCCATGAGCAAGAGTCAGGAGAATGAACAAAGCACGTAATTAGGTCCGTAAAAGCTGTAGATCAAGGAATGATGAAACAGAGACTACAAAACCAGTAAGTTTTAAATGTTCACAGAAATAAATGAGCATGTTGAAAGTATGATGAAAAAGCGTTAGATTACTAAAAGTGACCACCATACGCTTGAAAACCTAAACAGAACTTTTAGAAATGTAAATACAACAGTTTCCATTAAAAAGTCCATGGGAGGAATAGGCGGAAGATTGGACACAGCTAAAGACAGAGTCTGGAAAATTCATGTGAGAATTACAGGGCATCTGGCATATGGAATCATAGATGTGAAACATGAAACAGAGGTTAAGAGACATAAAGGACAGAGGGAACAAAATCTGCAAATGTCACAGGAGTCCCAGGAGGAGAAAACAGAGAGAATGCAGGAGAGATGACATGAGGAGAAGCAATAATTTAGAATTTTCCAACAATGATTAGAGCAACACCAGTTAAGAAACTCAAATAGTACAAATACAGGTATCCACACTTAGACACCAAAATAAACTTGCAGAATACCAAAGAAAAGTTCCAAATTTTAGAAGTTGAGTAGCCAGCCAGAGAGAAAAAGCAAATGATCAATGATAGAACTATGATTAGACTGACAGATTTCCTCAAAAACAACTGCTTTGGTTTCCTATTGCTGCTCTAACCTGTCACCACAAATGTGATGTCTAAAATCCCCATGCATTCATTTTCTTACAGTTCTGAAGGTCAGAAGTCCAAAAAGAGTGCCAGGGGACTAAAATCAAGACATCAGCAGGGGAGGTTCTCCCTAGAGGTTCCAGGGGGATCTTACCCCTTTCTGGCTTCTAGAGCTGCTAACCTGTGGCTACATCAGTCCAACCTCTGCTCCCACACATCCTACTCCTGATCTTGACCCACCTGTCTATCTCTTATATGACCCCTGTCATATGGGTTCATCCGAATAATCTAGGATAATCTCCCCATCTCAAGATCCTTAATTTAATCACATCTATAAACTACCTTTTACATTGAAAGGTACCATATTCACAGGTTTCAGGAATTAGAACATGGACCTTTTTGAGGTACCATTATCCAGCCTATGACAGCAACAGCAGAAGAGAAACACAGTGGTATAGTATCTTTGAAATATTGAGAACTGGACTTCTACATCTGGTGAAACCATTACTTGGGAAATGAGACGAAATAAAGACATTTTCAGAGCAACTAAAATAAAGAGGTCTTGTCCTTTAACTCACTAAAGGGATTTCTAAAGGATGAACTTAAGGGGAAAGAAAATGATCTCAGAAGAAAGATCTGAAATCCTGAAGAATGATGAACAAAGAAGTCAATAAATATATGGGAGAATTTAAACACAGACTGAATAGAGGAAAGGTAAAAAATTAACAAGATTCAGAATAAGAAAGATTTGTAAACAAAATTGTAACAGATATTTAAAATAAGAATCTTTTATAAATTATTTTACACCAATAAATTAAAACACTAAAGTGAAATACACAGATTCCTAGAAAAATATAAATTATCAAGATTGATTGAAAGAACTAAGAGATCTAAATGGTTCTATAAACATTAAAAAAAATTACCTAGTAGTTAAAAATCCTTCCACAAAGAAAATAGATGTGGATGATTTTATAGGCAAATTCCATCTGCATTCAAAGAATAGACAGTTAAAATCTCATATGAACTCTTTCAGAAAATAGAAAATACTTTCCAACTAATTTAGGGCAGCTAATACAAATTTAATGCTAAAATTTGAGATTAAAAGATAAGGATAGACACGCAGTCCGGGTGGCTCAGTGGCTTAGCGCCGCCTTCCACCCAGGGTGTGATCCTGGAGACCCAGAATCAAGTCCCACGTTGGGCTCCTGGCATGGAGCCTGCTTCTCCCTCTGCCTGTGTCTCTGCCTCTCTCTGTCTCTCAATCTCTCTCTCTCTCTCTCTCTCTCTCTCTCCCTCTCTCTCTCGCTCTGTGTCTCTCATGAATAAATAAGTAAAAAATCTTTTAAAAAAAGATAAGGATGGCTAAGCTCACTCACCAACATATATTCAAATATTCTAATAAATATTAGCAAACTCAAACCTAAAAACTACGTATTTAGATTTTTTCCACAAAAGCAAGACTAGTGCCACATTAGGAAATCTAATAGGACAATCTGCCAAATTAACATATTAAAGGTAAAAGATCCCATGGTTATCTCAAAAGATGTAGGAACACTGATAAATTTTCACAATTCGGAAAATAAAATAATTTTCTTAACCTTAAGAAAGGATATCTATAAAATCTAAATAGAGGTCATAACCAATAGTGAAACGTAAGAATGTTTTATGTAAAACCAGGAACAAGGTAAGAATTTTCCATCACCACTTCTATTCAAAATTATATTGAACATCCTATCCAGAAAAAGATGTAGAAATTATAAGATTCAAAATAAAGACAACTCATTATTCATAGATAATATGGTTGTTTACATAGAAAACACAAAAGCATCTACAGATACTATTAAAATTAATAGGAGAGTTTAGAAAAGTAACAAGACATCCAGAGAGACTATCAGAGACACTATCAGAGTGCAAAGACAAGCCACACACTGGTGGAAAATATTTACAACACATTAATTAACAAAGAATTTGTGTCAAAATATGTAAGGAACTTCTACAAATAAAAAAAAACTGACCCTACTAAAAATTGGCAAATGATATGCACAAAAATTTCAGAGAACAGAACATATGGAAAGATGCTCAACTACATCAATATAAAGAAAACACAAAATGAAACCATAATGCATTGACATTCCATACCCAATAGACGAGCAAATATTTTTAATGTAGAATAACAAATGTGATGAGGACTAGAGCAACAGAACTTTCATTTACTCTTGGGGTATAATTATACACAGGTCCATGAACAATGGAAAATAACCCAGCACTACTTTATAGAGTTGAATGTATGCTTGCCAAATGACTCAAGAACTCCATTCTAAGGTATATACCCTAGAAAAATTCTTGCACATTGGAACCAAGAGATAGGCACATAAATATTCACAGCAGCATTATATGTAATTACAAAAAAAATAGAAACAAGCTATATGTCTATATACAGAAGATTAGAAAAATTAGGCTGTATGCATACAGTGGGATCCTAAAAAAGTTCAAATGAATGTGTTAAATAATGCTACTCACCAACATAGTAGAGTCTCAAAAGTATGATGTTCAGTGAGAAATGCAAATCACGAGAGAATATATACAGTATAATGTCATTTATATAATGTTAAAAGATAGGAAAATGAAGCACTGTATTATTTAGGGATGTATACATATATAGAAGATTATAAAGTACAATGTTGAATAACAGAAATCTTCATATCTATTCTTGGTATTTTTTCTGACTCTTCTGTGTCCATTATTCTGTAATGTGCTTGCTACTACTTCAGATGTGTAATTTTACATACATGATATTGGAGTTTCCTAGAGCATTGATGTCATCATTGGTGTTGTTAAGTATCAATGAAGAACAAATGTTGACTTTTATCAAAAACACTTTTTCAGTTCTATCTAGATGACCATTTATTTTTCTCCTTTACTTTCTAATGTGACGGATTATATTAATAGATATCTTTGAAATCTTTGAGCCACTTTTATATTCTCCAATTATGGCATCACACTGTCACGTGTTTATTCTTTCAAGGAACTGATAGATTCTATTTGCTAGCATTTAATTTTGGAATTTTATGACTATAGTAATAGGTATAATGGACATGTTGGGGTTTTTTATTGCCATTTTTTTTTACCTGGCTTTAGTTTCTGGGATATGTTCACATTACAAAGTCAATTGAAATATTTTCTCTTTTCCTATATATATATATATTTTAAGATTTTTATGTATTTATTCATGAAAGGCAGAGACACAGGCAGAGGGAGAAGCAGACTTCCTACAAGGAGCCTGATGTGAGACTCAATCCCGGATCCTGGGATCATGCCCTAAGCCGAAGGCAGACGCTCAACTGCTGAGCAACCCAGGTGTCACTCTCTTTTCATATATGATGGAATCATTTATATATAGAGAAATATTTATTCCTTCAAGGCTTGAAAACTCCAGATTGTACCACCACCTGGACCTGAAGTCATTTTCAAGCAGTTCTCTGACAACTTTAAATATTTGTTTTCAAGGTAATTGTTCTCTTCAGATTCTTTTTCACTATGCTTCACATTTTTTCCACCTATCCCAATGGCTGTAAGTCAAGGAAGGGATGTGGTTTCTTCATGCCCCATGTGATAGAGAGTAGAGGCAGACTCAGAGGCATAGGAAAGATAATTCATGGAGGCAAGATATTCAAGTGCTTATATGGGGACAGGCACGTGCTACATGTGGGCATCCTAGAGATGGCCATTAGTGTAGAAGCAACCTAAATGCACTAGCTTCTTAGAAGACAAAGATCCTTAATATCCAGAGCATGGAATTGTTTTAGGAAGAAACCAATAATAGGTCCACTTGTGTATTTCGAACTTTTTTTTTTTGCTACAACCCCCAATAAGCAATATAATCCACATTACCATGTAATTATACACACACACACACACACACCCCACTGAAATAAAAATTTCACAAAACAATACTTAACTTTCTGCCTGTGAGTCACTCCGATCTATTCATTTTTTAAAAAAATACTGTATAAAACTCATTAAATTGTTTTCATGACTTAGTGTAGGATTGAAACTGGCAATTCGAAAAATACCACGTAGGGGGTTTGATGAAGGATCTGTCCAATTGGTGGTAAGCAAGTAGTAGCACAATGGAGGAAGGAGTGAAAAGGAAGGGAGAAGTTTTTTCATCAAACAGAAGAGGTCAAGTCAATCCAGCACGTCAGGTGAACTTCTAAATGTATGGGGGTCACAGACCATATTTTCCTGAATTTACCTGTCTCATAGATTATAATTTGTTCCAGCCAAATTTCTTCTGAAATGGACCTTGTAGAAAAAAAATACTATTTGAAATCCAAAATAATCTTAATAATAGTATACTTAAGTTCCATCTAAAATTATATATTAAGGGCAGCTCAGGTGGCTCAGTGGTTTGGCGCTGCCTTCAGCCCAGGGCGTGATACTGGAGTCCTTGGGATTGAGTCCTGCATTAGTCTCCCTGCATGGAGCCTGCTTCTCCCTCTGCCTGTGTCTCTGCCTCTCTCTCTCTCTCTCTCTCTCTCTCTCTCTCTCTCTCTCTCTGTGTGTGTTTCTCATGAATGAATAAATAAATAAAATCTTTAAAAAATAAAATAAAATTATATATTAATAGAACTTAGCCAATTCAAAGCTATATCTTTGCATTCAGAGTTCCCAGATTTAGTAGCCTGTAAAATACGAAACATGTATTGAGCTAGCCTATATGCATAAATAATATGATACACGCCTCCAAATGTGAAATTGGGGGAACTACACATTATCTGGGCCTACCTTAGTGATGTTGACACCTTTTTCCGCTGCCTTGAAGGGATGTGGGTGGGTGAGAACTGACACCAGCATAATAATCCAGAGGCGTCTTGTAGTAAAATGAAAACAAGCAGTGAAATTGCCATTGTGGGAAAAATTTAATTACCAGGGAAGTCAGTTTTGCTTCAGAAATGACTAGGATTAAAAAAATATATAATTTAAAATGCCAAACAATATGCAGTCAAGTAAACCAAAATATCCTACCTGTAGGAAAACAAGTGAGGGTAGCTTGGTGGGCTCCTCCAGCTGCCACTGAGTGAATGACCCATTGATGTACATATCAGGTGCACCTTTTACTGAGTTTTATTTCCAACATAATTGTGGTTTACAAAGCAGAGAGTATCTCTCCATTAACCAGTTTTGTCAAGAATGAAAAGATAGGGAGAAAAGACAGAACTTGCAGGCCCTTCCAAAGTGGAAGCTGCAAGAGAAAATGGAGAGTTGGGGTTGGCCGCTTGTGGTATTATCTTTGCTGAGCTAGGTATACTCTGTTTACAGCTCCTTTCTCCCACCCTGCACGTCCTCTAGGGAAGTCGCTCCAGAGAGCCATGCACCACAGAAGAGCCAGCATGAAGGGTCAGATGGCTCCAGAGAGGGTCCAAGCAGCCCTCAGAGATGCACTGAAATCTGCCTCCTTGGTCTGATTGCCTGGACAGCAAGGGATCTGGTTGCCTAATGGGGCTGGATGCACGGCAGGGATTGAGGGCTGCTTCAGACTCAGAGTGGGGCCTGACAATGTGGTCTCGGGCACTGAGGTGTCACACGGGCTGAGGACGGCAAGAACCGTGGAGAGGGAATGATAGGGAAACCTCTATAGGCAGTTCTGCGGGCACTCTCAGCTGTCACCATCCTCTCATCACCTCACAAGAGCCCTTCTCACACCTGACTGTGCACAAGGATCCCATTGGCATCTGGTTAAAATGCAGATTCTGAAGGGGCAGGTCTGGGATGGGGCCTGAGTCGTCCCTTCACCATCAAGCTCCTTGGAGACACCGATAAGGCCCTGTGGAAGTTTTTGTTTTGTTCTGTTTTTTTTTTTTTTTTTCAGACAAGGGGAGAGAGAGAGAGAGAGAGAGAGAGAGAGAGAGAGAGAGATGTGAGCTGAGGGTAGAGGCGGAGGGAAAAAGAAAGAGAGAGGAAAAAAATCTTAAGCATGCTCCCCACTGAGCACAGAGCCCCAGGGTGCACGGTCAGATCCCATGACGCTGAGATCATGACCTGAGCTGAAATCAAGAGTCTGACACTTAACCCACTGAACCACCCAGGCACCCAGGTCCCTTACAAGTTTGTAAACTCCTCTGAGGTGCCTGGCATTGCCTATTGCTTAAATCCCAATGTTACAAGTTCTATCCTCCCCGACCCCCACTCCATGTTTCTCTTCAGAACTTAGAAGCAGAACAATTCCTTAACTGTAACTATATTCCTTATCACACACATATGCACACCATATCCTCTTTATGCCACCATAATTAAATAAGGAACAGAATTCAAAATAGGACTTAGACACCTCAGTCTTCCTTACTCCATACCAAAGGCCTGGCTTATGATGATAGGAATCAGACCAGCATACAGCAGTTGGAAGGAAAGAGAGGAAAGGATTAACATTGATTTGTGTCCACCATGGGGCAGATACTTACTAGGCTAGGAAATGCACACCATGGCTAAAAGCTTGCTGAACTCATGTATTCCAAGTCCTAGACTGAGTACTTTTCTCACATTCCCTCATTTACTTCTTACAACCAATCCACATGTTTGACACTTATTAAAACCTCCAGGGGTGCCTGGTGGCTCAGCAGGTTAAGTGTACCACTGCTGATTTCAGCTCAGGTCATGATCCCAGGGTTGTGAGATTGAGCCCGGTGCATCAGGCTCTGAATTCAACGGGGAGTCCACTTGGGATTCTCTCCCTCTGCTCCCCATACCTTCTCTCTCTTTCTTTCTCTCTCTCTCTTCCTCTCTCTCTCCCTCTCTCCAAGAAAAAAAAAAAAAGAAAAATCCATCTTACAAAAGAGAAATGTAAGTCTCTGAAGGGTTAAGCAGTTGCCCAAGGTGATGGGGATTCAAAATAGGCAAGGTGTGATCCCACCCAAGGAATAATCCAGGAAAGTATTAATTGCTAGTCCAGGTTGCTGGTTTTTTTTTTTAATTTGTGAAAACAATTCATAGGTGGCAAAATATGCTTTCAAAACTGCCCCAAACCAAGAGGCTTTAAGCCTTGCTACAAATAAGCAGCACCCTGGGGCCTTTAAGAATAATAATCTCCCTACCTTCAGATTCACTCTCAACCAAGCCAACCCCAATTCCTGGGGGCAGGGCCCAGGCAGTGGCATTCTCTACAAGTTCCCCAGGGGATCTTAATGGGCAGCCATACATAAGAAAATATATATTTTTAAGATTTTAACATGAGTCCTCCATGACAGCAAACTGTAAAAGGGGGAGATAAGGCAGGTGAGCCCCTGTCATCATGAAGGAGGTGAAGATCACATACCTGTATAATGTAGTTTCGCTGCACCTCACTGCCATGGTCTACGTGGGCTGGTGGTAACCAAGGAACAGGGCCTGTGGGAGGTGGCTACTGAGCTGAACTCTGAAAGAATTAAAGAATAGAGCATGAAACAGATGACAATGCCAGAGTTTGATGAACCCTGTGCATGTGTCCCTTTGTGCTGCTGCCTATACTGCAGAAGAATCTGGTGTGCACAGTCTTAACACTCAGGCCCCATTAAGTTCAATGCTGTGCTATGTTTCTCAGCACTTCTCCCTCTCCAGGAGTGGGTGGCTTTGTTGATATCAAATCTGGGGGGAAAATGTTTTCTTTTCCAAGACTTCACTTAATATGTTAGATAGGGTTCAACTTCAAGACTCAGGAATGGCTCTGTTTGGACTTCCGCCATTATGTCACTGTTTCACTGGAAGACTGTGACTTCCATCAGCACTGGACACGAACAGGTGTGAATGATACTTGTCCAGGCAACTGCCTGCAAATGGAAATTAGCTGGAGTGTGTGTTTAGTCTGAAGGTGTGTGTATGTGCGTGCGTGTGTGTGTGTGTGTGTGTGTGTGTGTGTCATGAGGAGTGGATAGTAAAAGATACCCCCCCCAGAGCAATGTTAATGGCCAAAGAAGTTGATGCATACAAATCAACAGACTTAATAATGATTTAATAGAAACAACCAGTTGCCCTGTCAGGGGACTTCCCCACTGTTTTCTTTATGGAGAAACATCCATAGTATGAGGGGTAGATTGTAAGAAAGGGTTTTAAAACTTATTTTTAGGGAAGCCTGGGTGGCTCAGTAGTTGTAGTACTCAACTACTGAGCATCTGCCTTTGGCTCGGATGTGTTCCGGGGTCCTGGGATCGAGTCCCACATCAGGCTCCCTGCAGCGAGCCTGCTTCTCCTTCTGCCTTTGTCTCTGTGTCATGAATAAATAAGTAAAATCTTTAACATAAATAATTAAATATAAAAAAATAAAAATTACTTTTAAGAAATTAGTACAGAGATTCTATTTGCTTTATAAAATAGTTGCCCTATAAAGAACAAAGTATCTTATCTACTGATATACACATGTATATCCATATACACATTTTTTCTGTCAATTGCTTCATTATGAGATTAAACGAAGCACTGATAGAATACCGGAAATAGGATGGGATGTATATAAAATTTATTTACTCTTTGTCCTTAACATCTAACCCTCAGGGAAGGAAGTCCCAGGATGCAAAGACCCGAGGAGCAGTGCCTGTGGTGTGAATGAGAGCAGCAGGAATGCTAGGGTGGCTGGTGGCAGGAGAAGGGTCAGGGCCTCATGGCCACAGTAGAGACTTAGGTTTTTATTCAGTATGTGTTAAGAAGTCACACAAGGATTCTGTGAAAGGGAATGCAATGATCTGATTTATATTTTGAAGGGATTTCTCTGGCTGCCCTGAGGAGATTATAGAGGGTCAGTAGAAGTAAAGGAAACAGGACGTTGTTGCAGGATATCACAGGGATGAGGATGCCAGCTATTCAGGTGGTGAGAAATTATGGGGCAGGTTTTAAAGACTGAGAAAATCTAGGACTTCCTGAAGGATATAGTGATGGAGGAAAGTCAAGAATATGGGTTCAGGTTGGATGGCAATGGCGTGTCATCGAGATGTCTAGCACATATTCAAGAGGGAAAACTTTATGGGCTGCCAAATAGGTAAGTTTGGGGGTTAGAGGTAATGTCAAGGCTGGCAATATATGTTTTTGAGTTATCAGCATGCAGATAGTATTTAAAGTCAAGTAAGTGGATAAGGCACCAAGGGAGTGAGCAGGAAGAAAAGAGCCAACTGTGGGGCACCCGAAGTTCAGAAATCTGGATTACAAGAGGCATTGAGCAAAGAAAACTGAAAAGTTTTGGCCATTATACTATGAAAGAAAGGAGGAAAATCAGGAGTGTGGTGAAAGAAAGCTTTCAAACTTTCTTTTTAGAGCAGCATGACTCTTTCAAAAACTATTGCTAAATCTGGGTGTCTGGGTGGTACAGTCAGTTAAAGCATCTGACTCTTGGTTCTGGCTCAAGCCCTGATCTCAGGGTCATGAGATCAAGCCCCGTGTGGGACTCTGCACTCAGCAGCAGAGTCTGCTTAAGACTCTCTCTGCTCCTTCCCCCAGCACTCTCAATCTCTCTAAAATAAGTAAACCTTTAAAAAGAAAAAAAAAAAAGCAAAAACACTATTGCTAAATCTAATCTTATAAGAAGCCAACAACAACATGACACTTCAAACCCTATTTAAAAAGGGAGTTTTGGGGATGCTGGATGTATGCCTGCAGGTAAGGAACACTTCCTAAACCCTGGACTTTGTGAAGGTCAATGGTACCACCACTGGGATAATTTGAGGTTCCTAACAAAAGCTTCATGTTGTCTATTTCTAACACTCCAGGACCCAGCTGAGAGCAAGGGATTGAGGAGGTACACTTTGGTAAACTCCCTGGGGGTCAGAAGAGATAAGGTGTGACTGGCAGGTACCATGGACTGAACATGTGTTTCTCTCCTCAAGTTCATATGTTGAACCCCTAATTGCTAATGTGATGGTATCTGGACATGGGTCTTTGGGAAGGAATTAGACAGGAGGTGAAGCCTTCCTGCTGAGATCAGTGCTGTTCTGAGAAGAGATATGCTTCCATTCTCTCTCCACCCCATGAGGACAGAACCAACAGAGGTTCCTCACCAGAAACCAAATCAGCCATAACCCAATCCCCAGACTTCTCAGGCTGCAAAACTGAGAGAAGGAAATTGATGTTGCATAAGCCACCCAGTCTATGGTATCATGTTATAATAGCCCAAACTGACTGAGGCAGCAGGGGATGGAGAAAACACCCCCAGATACCTGCGGCAGTGCACATCATGGGAGTGTGCCGTGTAAGAGGTGAGGGGAGCAAACCCCTGCCCCACTCTTTGAGCTTTGCTTCTGAACTGCTCTTACATGATAGAGCCACAGTGCTGCCATGGGGAGTGAATACATTTCGTCCAAAAGGTGGACATTTTCTCTTTCTTTTATGTTTTGTAATTTTTGTAATGTTTTATACTTTAGTAATTCTTCTTGACCTTGGATCTTCATCTCAGGAGACCACAGGGCCTTATTTGCCCTGATAATCCATTGATTTCACTCTCAGACACAGAGGCTGTGTCTCAGTCAGGAACCTGTAGTTAATTACTTTTCAGACTCACCTCTACATATATTCAGAAAAAACTGAGACATTGACTTTGGATCCCACCAAGCAAAATGTTTTCCTTCTTTTAAAACTATTAGTTCTCCAAGAAATGACAATTTAAACAGAGGCATTGTTACTGTCCTAAGCCAGAGTTCTTCCTCCTGTTCCTTTCTCCCTTATATTAATGGGTATCTTCTTAGCGACATCCACACATTTTTTTTTCTAAAAAATTCACTCACTTAGCATATATTTTCTGAGTACCTGCTAGGAATCAGATGGGCACTAGAGCACAATAGGAAACAAGACAGACATTTCCGCACTCATGAAATCTGCATTCTGCAGAAGGAGATATGTAAGGGGGAAAGGGTAAGGACAGTTGGAGAAAGCCTTTAATTATGGTTAGCATAAATGAGGTAATAAAGGTAATGTGAAGAGAGTACCTGTGCAGGGCATTTTACACAGAATGATCTGGGGCACACTCTGAAATGGTGACATCTGAACCAATGGGCATGCCTGAGGCAGCTCTACAAGTGACTTGAAGAAGGGCCCAAGGCAGAAGGAACAAGTAGACTGTCAGAAAGGTCAGCAGCCTGACCTATCCAAGGAACAGAAAGGAAACTATTGTGGATGAAGCTTACAGAAGAAGGGAGGGATGGAGAGAGAGAGAAAGAGAGAAAGAAAGCTGGCAAAGGACAGATCTTAGAAAACCATATAAAATATAGAAAGAAGGTCTGCTTTTATTCTAAGGGGGATGGAAGTCAAATGCTTGTAAGGAGGATGGAGACTTGATCTAGTGTACCTTTTTCTTAATTAAACTTTTATATTTTGAGATAATTATAGATTCCTAGGCAGTTGTAAAAAATGAAACAAATCCCATGTACCTTTTTCACAGTTTCCTCTAGTGGTATAATACCTTGCAAAACTACAGTACAGTACCACTAAAATATTGACAGTGATAACAATCCACCCATCTTATTCAGATTTCTCAAGTTTTATATGTACCTGTGTATTTAGCTCAATGGCATTTTTTAAAAGATTATTTATGTATTTGAGAGAGAGTAAGAGTGAGAGACTGAAAGAGAGAACAGAGGAAGAGAGAGCAGCAGACTCTCTTCAAAGCGGAGAGATCAACGGGGGGATCTTGATCCCAGGACCCCGAGATCAGGACCTGAGCCGAAGGTAAACACTTAACCCACTGAGCCACCCAAGCACCCCAAGTTCAACGACACTTTTAACAGACTTTTTTAGACCAGATTCAGATAAATAGAAAAAAATAGAGCAGAAAGTACAGAATGTTCCCATGTGTCCCGTGAACCCACACACTCACACCTCTGCAACCATGAACCTCATGCAGAAGAGTCATGTATTTGTTATAATCCATGGGACCACATTGACACATCATAAAGTCCATGGTTCATATGAGGGTTCATTCTTGGTGTTGCGTATTCTATGGGTCTTGACAAATGTATAATGATACATCTCCATCATCATAGTATCATACAGCGTAGTTTCACTGCCCTAAGCATTTTCTGTGCTCTGCCAATAATCCCTCTTCCTTTCCAACCTCTGATCCTTTCAGTGTCTCCTCTTTGCAGTTTTTCAAAATGTCATAGAGTTGGAATCATACAGTAAGTATCCATTTCTGATTGACTTCTTTCACTAGTAATATGCATTTGTTTCATCCATGCCATTTCATAGCTTGATAACTCATTTCTTTTTAGTGCTGAGTAATGTTCTATTGACTCTTTGTACCATAGCTTATTTAGCCACTCACCTACTGAAAATAATATTGATTGTCTCCAAGTTTTGGCAATTGAATAAAGTGAATAAGGCTTCCATAAAAATCTGAGTGCAGGTTTTTGTATGGACACAGTTTTCAACAGCTTTAGGTAATTGCGAAGGGTTGTGATTGCTGGATCATAAAAGTAAATTTCGTTTTGTAAAAAAAAAAAAAACTGCCAAAATCTCTTCCAACCTGGCTGTATTCCACCACCAGAAGGAGTTAAGAAGGAGATATGTTGCTCCATATCTTTGCAAGCATTTGGTGTTGTTAGTGTTCTGGATTTCAAACCAGTTTAAGAGATGTGTAGTGGTATCTCATTGTTGTTTTAATTTGCATCTCCCTGATGACATAATAATGTAGAGCATCCTTTTCATATGCTTATTTTCCATCTGGATATCGTCTTAGGTAAGGTATCTAATGGTGTTTAGACATTTTTTAATTAGGTTGTTTGTTTTCTCATTGTTGAGTTTTCAGAGTTCTTTCTACATTTTGGACAAGGGTCCTTTAACAAATATGTCTTTCTCAAGACATACTTTCTCCCAATGTGTGTCTTGTGTTCTTAAAAAGTCATTACCATAGCAAAGGTCATTTAGATTTTCTCCTATATTATCTTCCAGGAATTTCACTGTGTTGCATTTTCAGTTTAGGCCTGTGATCCATTTTGAGTTAAATTTTATGAAGGGTATAAAGTCTATATCTAGAATCATCTACACTATTTTTTTACATGTGGATGTCCAGTTGTTCTAGCACTATTTGTTGGAAACAAATATCTTCACTGTTTTGTCTTTGTTCCTTTGTGAAAGATTAATTGACCATTATTTATGTGGGTCTACTTCTGGGTTCCATTCTCTTCTACTAATCTTTTGTCTCTTCTTTCACTGGTACCACACTGTCTTGATTACTGTAGCTTTATAATAAGTCTTGAAGTTGGGTAATGTCAGTACCCAAAATTTGTTCTTCTTCCATACTAGGTTGGCTATTCTGGATCTTTTGCTTCTGCATATAAGCTTTAAAATCAGCTTGTTAATGTCCACAAAACAACTTGCTGGAATTGATTGCAATTGCATTGAATCTATAGACCAAATTGAAAAGAACTGATATCTTGATAAAATTTAGTCTCCTTATGCATGAATATGGAATATCTCTCCATCTATTTAGCTTTTCTTTGATTTCTTTCATCAGAGTTCACAGGTTTCTTCATACGGATCTTGTACATATTTTGGTAAGATTTATACCTAAGTATTTTTTTTCACTAATGTAAATGGTACTGTGATTTTAACTTCAAATACAACTTAATTCATGGCAGGTATATAAGAAAGCAGTTGCTTTTTGTATATTAATCTTGTACCCTACAGCCTTACCATATCACTTATTATTTCCAGATTTTTCATCAGTTCTTTCAGATTTTCTACAGTTATGTCATCGGTTAAGAAAGACTGTTTTATTTCTCCATTCTCAATCTGTATACCTTCTTTTTCCTGTTCTTGTCTTATTGTATTAGCAAGGATTTCCAGTGTAATGTTGAAAAGGAGTGGTGAGAAGGGACATCGTTGTCTTCCATCTGATTTTAGTGAGAATGCTTCAAGTTTCTCACAATTAAGTATGAGGCTGGCTATAAAATTTTTGTAGATATTCTTTATCAAGTTTGACATTTTCCTCTGTTTCTACTTTACTGACAGTTTTTATCATGAATGGGTATTGGACTTGTCAGATGCTTTTTCTGCAACTACTAATAGGATTATTCATTTTCCATTTTTAGCCTGTTGATGTGATAGATGATATGAACTGATTCTGAAATGTTGAATCAGCCTTGCATATCTGAGATAAATCCCATCTGGTTGTGGTGTATAATTCCTTTTATACATTGTTGGATTCAATTTGCAATTTTTGTATCTATGTTTACAAAATACATTGGTTTATCATTTGCCCATAAAGTGTTT
Organism: Nyctereutes procyonoides; assembly: GCF_905146905.1. Lineage (NCBI taxonomy): Eukaryota > Metazoa > Chordata > Mammalia > Carnivora > Canidae > Nyctereutes > Nyctereutes procyonoides. Next base: position 56,869,224 of record NW_026575146.1, on the reverse strand, counting down.
GGTTTTGATATTAGAATAATGCTGACCTCATAAAATGAGTAGGGATTATTTCTTCTGTTTCTATTCTTTGAAAGAGGTTATAGAAAATTGGTATAATTTCTTCCTTAAATATATGAATTTACCAATGTAAAATTCACCAATGTACCTACTTGGGCCTGGTGCTTTCTGTTTTGGAAATTATTAATTATTGACTCCATTTCTTTAATAGAGGACTATTTTTGTTGATTTTTAAATCAGATTGCTCATTTTCTTATTGTTGAGTGTCAAGAGTTTTTTTGGATACTTTAGAAAACAGTCCTTTACTGTGAGTCTTTTGAAAATATTTTCTCCCTGGGGTGCCTGGGTGGCTCAGTGGTTGAGTATCTGCCGTTGGCTAAGGTCATGATCCTGGGGTCCTGGGATCGAGTCCCACAGTGGTCTCCCCGCAGGGAGCCTGGTTCTCCCTCTGCTATGTCTCTGCCTCTCTCTCTGTGTCTCTCATGAATAAATAAATAAAATCTTATAAAATATATTTTCTCTCAGCATGTGGTATGAGTTCTTTGGAATTTCACTGCATATGAAGGCTTAGGTATGATTAGCACTGTTAACATATAGGACAGTTCCATTACCACAGGATCCTTTGTAGTTGCTCTTTATAACTGCACCCACCACCCTCTTTTTCTCTCCAGTCTCCTCCCATGGCAATCACTAATTTGTTCTCTATTTCTATAATTTTGCAATTTAAACAATGCTTTATAAATGAAGTCATGAGGCATATAATCTTTGAGGTTTGGTTTGTTTCACTCAGTATAATTTTCTGGAGACTCAATCAGGTGTTCTGTGTATCAATAGTTCATTGCTTTTTATTGCTGAGTAGTATTACAATGTATGGATGTATTACAGTTTGTTGAAACATTTACTCATTGAAGGACATCTGAGTTGCTTCTAGTCTTTGGCTATTGCAGATAACGCTGCTGTGAATATTCACATGCAAGTGTTTGTGTGAGTCTAACTATGTACATTTTTCTGGGATAAATGCAATAGCTGAGTAATATATTTTTAGATTTAAAAGAAACTGACAAACTCTTTGGTAAAATGGCTATACCATTTTATACTCATACCAAGAATATATAAGTAATCCAGTTTCTCTAAATCTTTGCAAGAATCTGATGTCATTATTTTTTAATTTATTTTTATAGGTTGTAGTAGTAATTCATTGTGATTTTATTTTGCATTCTCCTAACAGCTAATGATGTTGAACATGTCTTCATATATTTAAAACCCATCCACATATCCTTTTCAATGAAATGTCTGTTCATAGATTTTTCTCATTTTTTAATTGGATTCTTTGGGAACTGTTGTAATTGTTGAGTTTTGAAGGGTTCTTTATGTATCCTAGATGCAAAGTCTTTATCAGAGATGCAATTTGTAAGTATTTTCTCCTATTTTATACCTTATCTTTTAACCCCCTTCACTAAGTTGTTGATAGAACAAAAGATTTTAATTTTGTTAAGTTCAAATTTATCAATTTTTTGTGTTCATGTCATATTCATTCGTTTCTTTTTTAATTTAAATTCAATTAGCCAACATATAGAACATCATTTAGTTCAGACGTAGAGTTCAGTAATTCATCAGTTTCATATAATATCCAGCGCTCATTACATCACGCGTCCTCCCTAATGCCCATCACCCAGTTAACCCATACCTCCACTCACCTCTCCTCCAACAACCCTCATTTCTTTCCCATAGTTAAGAGTCTGGGTGGGACTCTTAACCCAGACTGGTGGTTAATGGTGGGATGCCTGGGTGGCTCAGTGGTTGAGCATCCACCTTCGACTCAGGGCGTGATCCTGGGATCTGGGGATTGAGTCCCACATCAGGCTTCCTGAAGGGAGCCTGCTTCTCCCTCTGTCTATGTCTCTGCCTCTCTCTGTGTGTCTCTCATGAATAAATAAAAATCCTTTAAAAAAAGAGTCTCCCATGGTTTGTCTCTTTCTCTGATTTCTTCTCATTCCATTTTTCCTTCCCTTCGCCTATGATTCTCTGAATTCTTTATTATATTCTTCATATGAGTAAAACCACATGATGATTGTCTTTCTCTGACTTATTTCACTCATCATAAAATTCTCCAGTTCCATCCAAGTTAATGTAAATGATAGGCATTCATCCTTTCTAATGACTGAGTAATATTCCATTGTATTTATACCACATCTTCTCTATCCATTCATTTGTTGACAGACATCTCAGCCCTTTCCACAGTTTAGCTCTTGTGGACATTGCTGCTTTTATTATTAATATTATGAACATTGGGGTGCAGGTTCCCCTTAGGATCACTACATCTGTATCTTTGGGGCAAATACCTAATAGTGCAATTGCTGAATCATAGAGTAGCTCTATTTCTAACTTCTTGAGGAACCTCCATACTGCTTTCCAGAGTGGCTGTGCCAGCTTGCACTCCCACCAACAGTGTATTCCCACCAACAGTTTCCCCACTTTGCACTTCCTAGTCAACATTTGTTTCCTGATTTGTTAACTTTAGTCTTACTGACTGGTTTGAGGTGGTATCTCATTGTGGTTTTGATTTGTATGATGCTGAGGAACATGGAGCATTTTTTCATGTGTCTGCTGGCCATTTGTGTGTCTTGTTTGGAGAAATGTCTGTTTATGACTTCTGTCCATTTATTGATTGGGTTATTTGTTTTTTGCTGTTTGCCTCTTGAGTTTGAGAAGTTCTTTATAGATTTTGGATACTAGCCCTATATCTGATAAGATATTTCTTCTCCCATTCTGTAGATTTTCTTCTGATTTTGTCAACTGTTTCCTTTGCTGTGCACAAGTTTTTTTTTATTTTGATGAAGTCTCAATAGTTCATTTTTGCCTCTGTTTCCCTTGCCTTTGGAGATGTGTCTAGTAAAAAGTCGCTGTGGCTGAGGTCAAAGAGGTTGCTTCCTATGTTCTTCTCTAGGATTTTGATGGATTACTGTCTCACATTTAGATCTTTCATCCATTTTGAGTTCATCTTTGTGTATGGTGTAAAAAAAAAAAGTTCAGTTTCATTCTTTTACATGTGGCTGTCCAAATTTCCCAACGCCATTTGTTGAATAAACTGTCTTTTTTCCACTGGATATTCTTTCCTTTGTTGAAGATTAGTTGACCATAGAATTGAGGGTCCATTTCTGGGTTCTCTATTTTGTTCCATTGATATATGTGTCTGTTTTTGTGCCAGAACCACACTGTCTTGATCACAATTTTGTAATATACCGTGAAGTCTGGCATTGTGATGCGACTGGCTTTGGTTTTCTTTTTGTAATTCCTCTGGCTATTCAGGGTCTTTTCTGGTTCCATACAAATTTTAGGATTTTTTCTTTGTTCCAGCTCTGTGAAAAATGTTGATAGTATTTTGACAATGATTGCATTAAATGTGTTTATTCCTCTGGGTAGCATAGACATTTTAAGAATATTTATTTTTCCAATTCATAAGCATGGAATTTATGTCCATTTCTTTGTGTCTTCCTCAATCTCCTTCATAAGTTTTCAGTAGTTTTTAGAGTAGAGATCCTTTCCTCTTTGGTTAGGTTTATACCTAGGTTTAAACCTAGGTATCTTATGGTTTTTGGTGCAACTGTAAATGGGATTGGTTCCTTAATTTCTCTTTCATCTGTCTCATTGATAATGTATAGAAATGCAACTGATTTCTGTGCATTGATTTTATATCCTACCACATTGCTGAATTCCTGTAAGAGTTCTAGCAATTTTGAGGTGGAGTCTATAGTATCATGTCATCTGCAAAGAGTGAAAGTTTTACTTCTTCTTTGCCAGTTTGAATACCTGTTATTTCGTTTGTTGTCTGAGTGCTGTGGCTAGGACTTCTAGTACTATGTTGAACAACAGTGATGATAGTGGACATCCCTGTCGTGTTCCTGACCTTACGGGGAAAGCTCTCAGTTTTTCCCCATTGAGAATGATATTTGCCGCAGGTTTTTTTTTTATATGCCTTTTAGGATATCAGGGTATGTTCCCTCTATTCTTACACTGTGGAGTGTTTTAATCAAGAAAGGATACTGTATTTTGTTAAGTTCTTTTTTCTGCATCAATTAAGAGGATCATAAGGTTCTTGTCCTTTCTTTTGTTAATGTGATATATCACATTGTTTCATTTGTGAATCTTGAACCACTTTTGCAGCCCAGGAATATATCCCACTTGGTCATGGTGAATAGTCTTTTTATGTACTGTTAGATCCTATTGGCTAGTACCTTGGTGAGAATTTTTGCATCCATATTCATCAGGGTTATTAGGCTGTAACTCTTTTTGGTGGGATCATTGGTTTTGGGATCAAGATAATGCTAGCCTCATAGAACAAGTTTGGAAGTTTTCCTCCTTTTCTATTTTTTGAAACAGCTTCAGGAGAATAAGTATTAATTCTTCTTTAAATATTTGGTAGAATTCTCCAGGGAAGCCATCCAGTCCTGGACTCTTGTCTGTTGGGAGATTTTTTTTTTATTACTGCTTCAATTTCCTTGCTGGTTATGGGTCTGTTCAGGTTTTCTATTTCTTCCTGTTTCAGTTTTGATAGTTTATAGGTTTCTAGGAATGCCCCCATTTCTTCCAGATTGCCTAATCTGTTGGCATATAGTTGCTCATAATATGTTCTTAAAATCATTTGTATTTCCTTGGTGTTAGTCATGATGTCTCCTCTTTCATTCATGATTTTATTAATTGGGTCCTTTCTCATTTCTTTTTGATAAGTATGGCTAGGAGTTTGTTGATCTTATTAATTATTTAGACCCTAGTTTTGTTGATCTGCTCTACTGTTCTTTTGGTTTCTATTTCATTGATTTCTTCTCTAATCTTTATTATTTCTCATCTCCTGCTTGATTTGATTTAGCTGTTCTCTCTCCAGCTCCTTTAGGTGTATGGTTAGACTGTGCATTTGAGACTTCTTGTTTCTTGAGAAAGGCTTATATTTCCATATGCTTCCCTCTCAGAATCTCCTTTTCCACATTCCAAAAGTTTTTAGCAGTTGTGTTTTCATTTTCATTTGTTTCCATGATTTTTTTAAATTCAATTTCCTGGTTGACACATTCATTCTTTAGTAGAATGCTCTTTAATATCCCAGTATTTGAGTTCCTTCCAAATTTGCCTCTTATGATGGAGGTCAAATTTCAAACCATTGTGGCCTGAAAATATGCAGGGAATAATCCCAATCTTTTGGTACCAGTTGAGATCTGATTTGTGACCCAGTATGTCAGCTCTATCCTGGAGAATGTTCTATGTGCACTCAAGAAGAACGTGTATTCTGCTGCTTTAGCATGGAAAGCTCTGTAGGAGATACACACACACACACACACACACACACACACACACACACACTGGTCCAGAGTATCATTCCAAGTTCCTGTTTCCTTATTGATCTTCTGCTTAGATGATCTGTCCATTTCTGTGAGTGAGGTGTTAAAGCCCCTTACTGTTATTGTATTACTATTATTATTATCAATGTGTTTAATTTTTTTATTAATTAGTTTATATAATTGGCTGCTCTCAAGTTAGGAGCATGCATATTTACAATTGCTAAATTTTCTTGTTGGATAGACCCTTTAAATATGATAAAGTGTCTCTCTGCATCCTTTACTAAAGTCTTTGGTTTAAAATCTAATTTGTCTGTTATAAGGATGGCTACTCCAGCTTTCTTTTGAGTTCCACTAGCATGATAAATAGTTTGGGTCTAAAATGAGTCTCTTGTAGACACAATATGGATGGGTCTTGCTTTTTTATCCACTCTGATACCCTGTGTCTTTTAATTGGAACACTTAACCCAATTACATTCCAAGTAACTTTTGAAAGATATTAATTTGGTGCCATTGTAGCAATTGTAAAGTCACTGTGTTTGTATATTATCTTGGTCTTTTCTTGTATATGTTATTTTTGGGCTCTCTCTTCATGTACGGGATCCCCTTTCATGTTTCTTGCAGGGCTGGTTAGGTGATCACAAATTTCTTAAGTTTCTTTTTGTCCTGGAAGCTCTTTATTCCTCCTTCCATTTTGAATGATAGCCTTGCTGGATAAAGTATTCTTGGATGAATGTTTTTTCTCATTTAGTACCCTGAATATATCATGCCAATCCTTTCTGGCCTGCAGGTCTTTATGGATAGGTCTGCTGCCAGTCTAATGTTTCTACCCTTGTCAGTTAAGGATCTCTCACCCCAAGCTTCTTTCAGGATTTTCTCTTCATCTCTGAAATTTGCAAGTTTCACTCTTATATGTCAGGGTCTTGATATATTTTTATTTATTTTGAGGGGGTTTCTTTGTGACTCCTGGACTTTAATGCCCTTTTCCTTCCTCAGATTAGGGAAGTTCTCAGCTATGATTTGCCCAAAAAAAAATCTTCTGTCTCTGTCTCTCTCTCTCTCTCTCGTTCATCTTCCCCTGGGATCTCAGTTATTCTAATATTGTTTTACTTTATGGTATCACTGATTTCTCAAAACCTCCTCTCATGATGAAGTAGTTGTTTTTCACTGTCTTCCTCAGCTTCCTTACTTTCTCTCATTTTGTGTTCTATGTCACTGACTCTTCATTTCATTTCATGTCGTATTATTGGTGTTAAATATGAAGAGTTCATCTACTTTGCCCATTTCTGCTTTTAATTAGTGTATTTAGACCACTTACATTTAAGGCACATCTTAAATCTATCATTTTCTAAATTTTGTTTCTTTGCTTATTCTATTTCTTATTCCTGTGTTTCTATCTTCTTGTCTTTCTGTGGAATAACTGGAATAATTTTTAGAATTTAGGTTATTTTTAATAGTATTTTTAGTGTATCTCTTTATATAATTTAATGAGTTATTGTGATGTAGTTTAAAATTTTTAAAGGGTCACAGGCTGTTGTGTTTAGAATGGGTTTGAAAGTAAAAAAGTTAATTAAAAGATATCAGTGGAAATGCTATTGAAGTTATTACACCAGTTACCAATGGTTACTTTAAGAATTGCTTCAGGGATCCCTGGGTGGCGCAGCGGTTTGGCGCCTGCCTTTGGCCCAGGGCGCGATCCTGGAGACCCGGGATCGAATCCCACGTCGAGCTCCCGGTGCATGGAGCCTGCTTCTCCCTCTGCCTATGCCTATGTCTCTGCCTCTCTCTCTCTCTCCCTGTGTGACTATCATAAATAAAAAAAAAAAAAAAAAAAAAAAAAAAAAAAAAAAGAATTGCTTCAGTTGGTTCAGGCTTCAGAAAAGTATATGCTTTTCTATCTGGGTGAAATATTATTTCTCACCTCTTTCACCTAAACTTTTTCTCATCTTTTATTTTGTCACTTTCATCTGAAGTCTATTTACTCTTAAGATTGGATTTCTGTATTGCCCCAATATTTGCCCATATAACCCCTAACACCTCCAATTATACATCTAACCACATGCATTTGTAATCGCTTATTTACTTGTCTGTATTGTCTGTCTTCCTATTACACTATAAACTCCTCAAGATCAGAAACATATATTTTCCTTTCTGGAAATTAACACCTTGTAGAGTGTCTGGGACCTAGTAAGTCCCCAAAGCCTATCTACTGACTGAATCAATACATTTTATGGGATATATTTGAAGTCTTTAAAGGGCAAATTCTCTTCCAAAACATAGTTTATTCCCATAGATGTTATCAAAGTGTTTTAATGCAGTATATAACCAACTTTACATATTAATAATTTAAAACCACATTGTTTTAAACCACTACAAAGGTTGCTTTTAGTAGATTCCATTAGAATTGGGCTATAAACAATAAAAGAAATATTAATTAGTATGTTTATTATACATAAAAGTACTTGGTGTTTTAATGCATGATTTATTTTAAATGCTGTTTCTGTAGTTTCTGAATGGAAGTGAAACAGAATATTGCTACAGCAACTATTTAGAGCATCAAGTCATTATTTCAGCTCAGAGAGCACTATGGATTAATCACTTCAGCATCCAAAATGAGTTCTGGTTTTGATTTTCTTGAGGTTTCAAAGGTAACATACCAAAACCTCCCATTTTTATGTTCCAAGGAAATATAGCTGAACCCACAACACTCACATAACACCAAAAAGTGCCTCAAAAAGCTTCTGCTGCTGAAACCTTTATGTGCAGATTGTAACCCAGAGGAAACATTTTCGGACAAGTGTGGATGAGGCCTTTCTGCACAGGATCCACTATTCAAAGTGCTGACACACAGGACGACTGTGTGGCATGGGAATCAGTATTCCAGGCTATGTTATTCTAAAAATTAATGTATGACTGCTTCCCAAGGAAAACAAACCATGGAGCCAGCCTGCCTTTATCTTTCTGTCAAATATATAATTGTATTAAAATTCTTTATGGATATGGCAATGGGATTTTCCCACAGTACAGTGACCTGCTGCTTTATCAATAATCTGGCCTCTGTTTTTGTTAGGTGAAATCTTAGGGTATATTGACTTCATCTGTAAAAATATGACAGGAACACTTGCAGTGAAATATAAACAATGACCTTCTTGGATTTTCCAAAGAATGATTTTCACAAGAACCACAAGATGGCATTGTCTGCTATGGGACTGTGTCCTGACACTCAGCAAGAACTGACAGCAGAAAATGGAGACAGAGTGGCTTCACATTCCTCATTTTATCTGGAAGATTTTGTCCTTCCCTTCTACATCAGCTTTGTTCGCTGTGTGCTGTGTGGTTGTGGTGAATGTTGGGTTGTAAAGGAGGACAAGGGGTGGGAAATGAGTCTTGGGCAGCCTCCAGAAGAGCATTGAAAGTCTATAATGAAATAAAAAGCAAAGGAAGTTGGGGTGAGAACACAGAAACTCCCACCTGACACAGTGCTAGATTCAAAGACTCAGCTTGTACTTACAGATGGACATGGAGGATATTTAGACCTGATCCAGTTACTGTAGTTCAAGAGATTTAGATAATTGTTTACATTAATCATATCTAAAAGATTGTCTTTCCCTCTGGTATCCCTCCATATGTACCTACACTGGCAACTCCACAGCTAAACTTCTATAGTGTGTGTAGGATGGAATACAATCTCTTGTCACTTATCTCTAGTCCCTGAGCATGAAGCCATTAATGTAAAGCAAAAGCAACACATTTATGGCAATGCCTATACTGAGCCTTGAACTTTACAGAAATTTCTCATTTTAAGCCTAACCCTTCTTTGTAGGTATCCTAGATGAGGAAATTGAGGCTCAGAACAATTAAGAAACTAGTCCAAACTTCTAAAGTGGTGTCCTATAATTTAGTCTCAAATTAATCCAATCCTAATGCCCATGGGCTGTCCATTATACTACACTATTTTCAAGCAGAAAGACATTATGCAACTAAGCAAACCTGAAACAAGTGTTACAGTGCTGTCTGTAGCCTTATTGTACCTAACTGTATCAGTAGTGTTGGACACAGGTGATCAGCACCCATATGGCAGACAAGATGCCTGTCCCACACTGCTATTCTTCAAGATCTCTTGTTGCTACAAGACATAAAGGGATGGCATATTTGTACTTGTCCCCTCAATGAACCAGAAATGTGACTCACCTACCATCTCAATTTTATATCATGCATTATGAAGCGCTGTTTGTTAGTTTTCTGTGTGTCATGTGGACTCTCAGTGAGATACAAGAGACAGTTTGCAATTTAAGGACTTAGAACTTGGTGTAAAATGTATATTTTTGAACAAAAATCTATCCATCAGAGTGAGCAATCCTAGATGCCAGACATGCCAGGAACTAAAGGCTCAAAGACTTATAAGCTGCAGTTCCTATGGAGTTCAGAGCCAGTGAGGGAGACAGACATGGAAAGAGATATAATTTCATCATAATTTGGTAAGTGTTGTAAAGGAGGTAGGAACTGGAAGCTAAGTGAACACAGAGAAGGGCATTTAATCCATCTTGAGGACTCAGGAAAGATTTCTTAAAGGATATGATATGTCAGCTAGGCCAGGAAGGATAATATAGAGGCTATTGTTAAAATAGACCAACTGTTAATCTTACCTCCTACTCTTCACTAGAAACCCACTTGACAGGGAAACCTTCACCAAGTTTTGGTTGAGTCTCAGATGCTGATTTGGGGGTACATGCTGGTTATTCTTCATTCTGTCCCCCAAATGATTTGCCCTATATTCACTGAGATACTAACTTCTAGAGGCCACATCATTAATGTAAAGCCACTAATGTAAAGCCATTAATATAAAATGTAAAATGGAACCCTTGGGCTTCAGTTGGGTATTTGCCCAATGTGGAAACACCATCTGAAGATCTCATGGAAGGATAAGAGGGACTGAAGTATTTATAACTCACACCACTTCCAGATTTGTTGCAAATATGCTGGTCACCATATCATCCTATGACTATAGCTTCTGTTAGGGACCCTCTTCCTTAGCAGTTTTCAGCTGGGATCATTTCCACCTTTGCCCTGCTGACTGGTGCTTCAACCCCCACTTGTTGGTTTCCTTAATCCTTTCCATGCCTCTCTAATCTTTCACTAAAAAAATATTTAAGATTCCCTTACAAGGGTACCGCCTGTTTTCTGTGGGACCCTGATGGAGAAAGGTAAGAGAGAAAGAAAAGCTTGCAGCTGTACCATCTATAACATGTGGCCTCTAAGGTTCAGTGGGAGAGAAAGAGAGGAATGGAAGCTGCACCTGCTTTTAACAACTTGGGCCTACAAGTAACAAAGTCACTTCTGTTCATTATCCATTGGTGAGAACTGACTTCTGCCTAATGAACACAGGGATCCACGAGTGAGACTTACGGACAAGGTGACAGTTGAGCTTGGTCTCAAAGAATAAGAGGAAATAACAGCTGATAAAGAGAATGGATGAAGATGTTCCAGACAAAGAGAAGGACATGTTTAAAGGGAAGGCAGCAAGGACAAGTATGGAGTCTTCAGAAGAGAGCACAACAATGTACAACAGTGTATTTTGACGTAAGTTGAACTCTAGGAGGTCACCAGGGGGATGGCGAGAGGTGCAGCAGGACAGGAAGGCAGTGGCCATGTGATGAAGAGCTTTGTTTGCCACAGTTAGGATTTGGGGGTTTACCCCAAAGTTTATGAACAAACATTACAGGATTTCAAAGATGGCAGAAGTAACAAGAGAAACATTAAAAACAGTTATTCTCTTAGCATGAGAAGAACACCTATCAAAAGAGAGTGAACCAGAAAGCAAAGGGGCTCTGTCTTCAATCGGGACACAGATGAGAAAGGTCAGAAGTGAGTCAGCAGTGGTGGGGGCAGAGAGAGCATGATGGACTTGGTGTGACTTCCAGTCGGGACTTCAACAACTCTGCAAGCTTGAGAGAAGACAGGACAAGTGGACTTTGACCCTTAGAGCTTCTGACAAGTGTCCCTCAATAAAACATGGTACATTTGCTGAGACAGCACAGACAAATAAGAGGCAGAAGATAAAGGGGATAGACAGTCCCTTACTTTGAGACATGCTGAGGTCAAGGCTTCTGCAGGATCCACAGGAGGAAATGTGCAGTAAATAACTAGAATGGGATCAAGACCTTGGCTGGAGATACAGAACTGGGAGTCAACAGAGGTAGTTGCTGAAGCCCCAGGAATAGGCACAAGTATCCAGGAAGAATGGATGAGAAAGTCAGGATGCACCCTGATGAGACCTAGCAGAGGGGACACCGCTAAATAATGAGCTCCAGAGGAGACGTGAATAAATGGTGATCCATGGGTGAAAAGGCAATGTTCAGACATGAAACATGGATCATGAGGGTGAAGAAAAAGGAAACTCCATTAAACAATGCATCTGTGAGTGGAAGTCAGGGATGAACAATGAACTATGGATTGTCTAGAGGTAATCAAAAGTCAGACAGGGAGCCAAGGGAGCAGATCTGAGAATTTCTGAGTCAGCAAATTAGAGAAGGCTGAGTGTACAGCTGTGAAAACACCTTGGTTAAGATACCCCAAATGATCAGTATGCCCGTGTCCTTCCTTCCCGATGATTACCACACCAACTATGGTTCACACACTTTTCTATGGAATGATGGTGTGCTGTATAAAGCAAATTTGGAAGCTGTTAATTCGACAAATTTGGAAATTGATTAGGCAGCAAATCTAAAAATCTCTAAGTAATACATTTTTTAAAATTGAGGGCTTAAGATTTACGAGGCACAGCCACAGTGCTTTATATTTGCTACCTCATTTAACTTTGGGAAGAGAGTATTATTATTCCCATTAAAAGATATATAGGAATCAAGGGCTCAGATAATGTGGCATATCTAAAATTGAATAGCTGAGAAAAGACATAGTCAAAGTCGACAGCCAGATCTTCAAATTATCAAAGCTTCGGCCACCAGCCATCCTGTCTCATGTACGTGGTCAAACAGGAAATGCCCCTAGGCAATCAGCTCTCTTAAAATGGACAGTGTGGAAATTTGTCAATCACTGAGTCTTGAAGCCTTAGAACTATTACCTAGGGTTTTCTCTCACGGTCTTCACTGGGCATTCATGTTTAGTGATTCCTCCTTTTATTATTCTCTTTAAAATAACATTAAGATTACTTATTTAGCAGCATCTCACTCTAACGTTGGATGCCTATTGGACTTCTGCTGAGTCACAAAGGGTATAGAGACCAGAAAACTAGGTACCTGACTCAGTACTACCTAGAAATAGCCTTCCCTGCTATGCAAGCTTCCCCTCCTCTCTCGCTCTCCTGCTCACATATCTGTGGTGAGTAGAGAAAGGGAAAAATTGTAATGGAAGGACTTAGAGTGTTCAGGAAAATCAATCAAACACTGTCACAACAAACCTTCTTTTGAAGGAAAACTAAAAATAAATAAATAGGAAAATTAGTAGTGTCTTAATGTATTTACCATACCACTATATAGGGATCCCTGGGTGGCTCAGCAGTTTAGCACCTACGTTGCCCAGGGTGTGATCCTGGAGTCCCGGGATCGAGTCCCACATTGGGCTCCCTGCATGGAGCCTGCTTCTCCCTCTGCCTGTGTCTCTGCCTCTCTCTTTCTCTCTCATGAATAAATAAATAAAATCTTTAAAAATATACCATTATATAATTAATTATGTAATAAATATGAAAATGATATAATAACTTAAAAGTATCTTTGACTACTGATGAAAGTGAAGACAGTTGAGGGACAGAAGGGCAGGGCCCGTGACGGCATGCTAACTTGCTCCTTGGGCAGAGACAGACCAAATACGATCTTGCCTTTGACAAAGAAATGTACATTTACTTATGTGCTTTGTAAATGTGAAATCAATCTCTAATACACTGAGAGTCAGACTATTTTGTATCTTGACCATCACTGAAAATATTAAACCACATGATAGAACAAAATCATATAGTGGAACAAAATAAACCAACAAAAACATACAGAAAAAATGAAAGCACCAAAATCAGAAGATGTAAAATAAGGTACAAAATGTAAATTAAAAATTATTTGCTTAGGGATGCCTGGGTGGCTCAGCGGTTGAACATCTGCCTTTGGCTCAGGAAGTGATCCCAGGGTCCCAAGATCGAGTCTCACATTGGGCTTCCTGCATAGAGCCCGTTTCTCCCTCTGCCTATGTCTCTGCCTCTCTCTCTGTGTCTCTCATGAATAAATAAAAAATCTTTAAAAACCTTATTTGCTTAAATTTTCTTATTAAAACACAAAAATAGTAAATACAAATGGTTGTATTTCTTTATCAAAACATAAATACCCCCAAACCAAAAATTATCATATATGGGGAACCATACACAACAGAATGATGCTAAAAACTTACAAATAAAGGAATGCCTGGGTGGCTCAGTAGTTGAGCATCTGCTTTTGGCTCAAGTTGTGATCCTGGGGTCCTGGGATCGAATCCCATATCAGGACTCCCTCTGCCTGTCTCTATCTCTCTCTCAGTCTCTCTCTCTCTCTGTGTGTCTCATGAATAAATAAATAAAATCTTTTAAGAATTTTATGAATAAAAAAAGGAGGAACAAAGATCCATCACGGAAATGCAAATTAAAAAAAGGAATATGGATATTATTAATATTATGGAAGGTAGAATTTGAGGAAAAAGTAGTACGTGGCATAAAGAAGGCCATTTTGAATTGTCAAACTATATAATGAAATCATAAGAGACACTAACATTATATAATGGGTCAAATCCTTTACAAAAAGCAAAAACTGAGGGAAGTACAGGGAGGCACTGACGGGAGCCCAGCTGCATGGGAGGTTAAACAAAGCGCCGTTTGTCTGTGAGGCAAGCCAAGGTCATGGGCACTCCTGAACGCTCCATCTCCTGCTTAGGTGGTTCTGCCTCTCACCTTCTGTTCCCGCTGTGCCATAGCAGCCCCTGCTTCCCCACATTCCTCTGTATGAGGCATCACAAACCTGGAGATTTAAGAGGCCCAACTGATACTACTAATGAGAGAAGCTGCCAAGTGGAGAAAGCCAGGAGGGGGGCACATGCAGAGGCCACACAGAAAGCAAGCCACACAGAGGGCACAGGCTGCAGCCAGCCCCAGACAGTTGCCAACAAGGGAAGCCAGAGTCTCAGATTTGTAGGTAGTCTCTCAATTTTTCAATGTTAGCTTAGTTACAAACAAAGTAAGATTCCACTCTGTGATGAATCTAGCCTGTAAATCTCCAGTCCAGTTCATTATATGTCTAATTTTGGAACTTTCTGGCCTGTGACTTTCAATATATATATTGGAATATAATTGCTTATCTAAACACTTGCTGAATGAATGACTTCATGAATGAATTGAATTGTATCTGCTTTTGAGTATTTTTGTTCTAGTTAGGAATAAAGATAATCAGTGATGAAAAGACAGTATGGGGATGCCTGGGTGGCTCAGCAGTTGAGCATCTGCCTTCAGCTCAGGGAGTGATCCCGGAATCCAGGATCGAGTCCCCCATCGGGCTCCCTGCGAGGAGCCTGCTTCTCCCTCTGCCTGTGTCTCTGCCTCTCTCTCTCTATGTCTCTCATGAATAAATAAATAAATCTTAAAAAAAAAACAGTATGATAAATCCTGTAGAAGGGGCATAGTGAGGATACAATGGAAGCCAGAGAAGGGTCCTAAGGTCAACTCTAGATTCTCCTTCCCAGAATATTTTTTGGAAAAATCTCTCTCTTGAGAGGAGTAAGTAAAAAAGGAGGTTTATTCATTACAGCATCCTATAACGAAGTGAAGTTGAGTAAATTAGATTTACAAGTAGCAACATGAACAAATATCAAAACATAGTATCAGAAAAAAAATAGTATCAGGTTAAAAAAAAAAGTCACAAACGGATTCCTAGGGAAAAATACCAGTTACATAAAATTTCAAGGTACACAATCACTATGTGTATTATTTTAAAAGAATATATACTTGTGTTGCCAAAGGGGAAAAATAAAAGTACTGAAATGATATATGCCAACCTCAGGGTAGTATTTACTCCTGGGTAGGAAAGGAATGAGGAGGTGGGGGGAGGGCTGCGTTTTAATTATATTTGCAATGTTTTATTTCTTTTTTTTTTTTTTGTAAGATTTCATTTAGTCATAAGAGACACAGAGAGAGAAAGAGAGGCAGAGGCACAGGCAGAGGGAGAAGCAGGCTCCCTGTAGGGGACAGTCTCATCCGTATGAGACTTGATCCCAGAACCTCGGGATCACGACCTGAGCCAAAGGCAGATGCTCAACCACTGAGCCACCAGATGCCCCACAATGTTATATTTCTTAAGAAATATGATATGAAACAACACATGGATATTTGTTGATACTCATCAAATTTGTGGGGCAGGTTCACTGGTGTCTGCGTATTGAATATTGTTCTCTGTACAGTGTGTTTAAAACATTTCACAATTAAGAATAATAATTATGATGGCCATAATGGGAGAAGGCAGTTGTGAGTTAATTCTGAGAACCTGGCAATTATGTTTTCCGGGTTAATATGTGAACAGTGCAATGAAACGGTAAGCTTCACTGTGTAGCTCTGACATGCTTGATGTTTCCTACTCAGATTGTTACATGGACATAGTGGTTGGTCTTGACCTTCCCCAAGTTTTTCTCTGTCCCCAGTTTGCTCAGTCCACAGACTTGACCACTGGTCACACTTGACCTCAGTGAGCCAACTCCCAAGTCTAGACATGGCCACTGGACAACACACAAGAAAACACAGCAAGAAAAATAAAGGAAGTGGGTTCCCTCACAGAAACTGTAGAGCACACTCAAGGAAAGAAAGAGAGTAATCTTATAAAATTCGAGGTCCACAAAAAGGTGCAATAATTATGAAATACAACTTCTAAGTTTACAAGGAAGGAAATCCTCAGGGAAAAGAAGGACTTTTCCTCAGTCACAAAGGCTAATTAATAGTACAGCCTGGACACAGTTGAGGACTCAGGCTCCTGCTCCGGGAATCTTCTTTCTGCTGCACCCGTGGCCCTAGCAGAATTCTGGAGCTAGGAGGGACCCTGAAGCTCACACAATCCATGTCCCTTACACTGCAAACACAAGGACCAAGATTTCCAACAATCCTCTCATTGAAGAATTTAAAAGTTGTCAACTTTATCCACTCTAAAAAAATACGGTGTTAACAAATGAGAAATTGCTCTCTTGAATATAAAAATTTGTAAGTCACTTAATCTGGGAATCAATGAATTGAGTGAATTCTGAGTCATCAAATCTGAGACTCTTGAGTCACCTCTTTGTATATATTCTACACTCTGGCAGCTTTCTTCCTCTTATTTACCTGTTATGTCCTTTCAAGTCCTCCATGTCACACCAACGCTGGTCTTCCCTTCTCTTTATTCCCACGTGACATTTACAAGTATAAATATTCCATTGTAACTGCTATATTTGTATTCTCCCAAACTGCATGTTCCTAGGGAACCTGCACCATGTGTCTCATTAATCTCTAAACAGTAGTGCATGGTCAACAAATATTCATTGAATGAGTTAAAGACAATAAGGATTCATTCTCAATGCTATATACGTTTCTCCAAAACAACTGGATTTACTCAGTATACACTGATTCTAAAATTTATTTTTTAAAATATTTTATTTATTTGAAAGAGAGAGCATGAGTGGGAAGGGAGGGGCAGGGGGAGAAGCAGACTCCCCACTGTGCACAGAGCCTGATACAGGGCTTGACCCCAGGACCCTAAGATCATGACCCAAGCTAAAGGCAGATGCTTAACTGACTGAGCCACCCAGGCACTCCTGATTCTAAAATTCTTAGAATTAATTTTGGCCTATGATAAAACTCTTCAAAGAGTGGATCATGCAACAGAATTTGAAGAGCTTAGGCAAAACATTCTTCATTCAATTATGAGTTGGGAAAAGATAGAAGAGTCTACTTCTGAAAACGTAAGTTCCCCACTCACTGGAAATGTTTGAAGGAGAAGTGAACAATAGCCTGGAGTGGGTATCTTAGAGAAAATTCGAGAACTCGGTGAAGGTTTGGAGGAGGTGTCCTTCAATATTTTTTCTAACTAGGACATCTCCTAAGACTTAGACTGTCACTAAAGGAACCAATTCATCATAAGTCTACCAGTCATTCATGCTTTAGTAGGAACTGGGGAACTGTAAGGGGGTGGGAAACATGATAAAGTACCTTTAAAGAAATCAGCTTAACAGAGAAAACCACTCAACCCTTTGAGCTGTCAGACAAAAAGTCAGCCAACTTGTCCTAGGATGCCCTGATAAGAAGCAGGAGGGCACCTGGGTACCTCAGTGGTTGAGCGTCTGCCTTTGGCTCAGGGCATGATCCTGAGGTCCTGGGATTGAGTCCTGAATGGGGCTCCCTGCAGGGAGGCTGCTTCTCCCTCTGCCTGTGTCTCTGCCTCTTTCTCTGTGTCTCTCATGAATAAATAAAATCTTTAAAAAAAAGGGAAGCAGGAAGTTCAGCGAATGTTATACAAATACCATGCTAATGGCAGAAAGGATATTTTAATAATCAAATTTTTATTTTAATTCCACCACCCTAGCAGTGGAATAAGGTCTGCTCTGTAAGACTGAGTACCCTTTTCTTGGAGGAATTTCAGAAAAGAGGTCAGATGGCCAATGGTTTGGGATATGATTAGGTGGATTTTTATCTCCATCAGAAGGTGGGGTCACATTTAGGGAATCCACACATTCTGATTTTCTCAGGACAGTTGTAGCTTACATCTTTTGTTACAGTGTAACTATTAGTTCTTCCCCATTTCACTTTCAAAAATGACCCAGAGTTTGGAAGATAAATCCTATAGGTCACCCTACTTATATGACATGACTCTTAAATCCCTCTCAACTTCAATAATCTTGCTCAATGTTTGACCGAGGGGTACGAACTTTGTTTTTTTTTAAGATTTTATTTATTTTTTCATGAGAGACACGGGGGTGGGGGAGGGCAGAGACACAGGCAGAGGGAGAAGCAGGCTCCCCGCCAGGAACCTGACATGGGACTTGATCCTGCAACTCCAGGATCACGTCCTGGGCTGAAGGCAGGTGCCAAACCACTGAGCCACCCAGGCATCCCACAGGGTACGAACTTTATAAAAGAAGGAACATCTCAGCTGGACAATCCCTAGATGAGGGATTTCAGACTGAAGGAGATAGTCCCCAAGATACCACTGAATTACCTCTTCCATCCTATGACTCCAACTCTGACTATCTGAAAATCTCTTGAACCCATTGGTGACCTACTTAAGACATGAGTTTTCACCAGCCTTATGGAGAGAAGAACCTTCATGAACTATAGACACCTCTAATGCAATACAGTTTGTATCATTTTAGGAAAAATACCTTAAGAATTTGTGACAGAAGCATTTTCTGGCAAAACATCTTTCCACAATAAAAATTCATATGGATAGAGTAGTAAAATTAAGAATTAAATACCTGTATTATTATGTATTGATTTACAAGAATTCATGTAAAGCTCCTTGATCTTATCACAGAACCCGAATAGCTGTATAAAGAGAGAATAGTCTATGCTAAGTCCCAATGTAATGAAAGATTATAGTTCTTAGCTTGGTGCTATATACTTTTTTGCCCTCTTAAAAGGTATTTAAATGATAATAGGATCTTCAAGGAGGAAAGTGAGTGGGTGTTTGAAATTTATATTTTCCTGTCGCTAAGTAATATTTTTGAATATCAGAGCTGAAGAAGGGTCACAGACTTTAACACATATCCCAAGATTTGTCATAGCTGTCTCCAGGGTGCCCGTGGGTAAATCTGAAAATGTCTACAGTGAAAATGAGAACAACATTTGTGGCTGCAGCCCAACAAATTTTTTTGGAGAAATCATAGTAAATTATGAAGTAAAGCAGTCAGAAACTAGGCCAACCTGCCTCTGCATGGATGCATGCAGCATCACTGGGTACCACCTGATGTAACTCACCTCTTGTCTCAGAGTCCAAATTTCAGTACAGTTCAGAGCTATAAAGTCTTAAAACTGTTGAAATGCCTGAGGTGTGTCACCCAGCTGGGAGTATGGCCTGAGGACCCAGGCATCTGGCATCACCTGGGTGCTTATCTGAAATGCAGAATCTTGAGCTCCAACCTAGATCTAGTGCTAGATCAGCATCTGCACTATGGCAAGATCCTAGGCAGATTCATACTCATTTTAAAAATGGCAGAATTAGGGCAGCCCGGGTGGCTCAGCGGTTTAGCGTCACCTTCGGTCCAGGGCATGATCCTGGAGTCCCGGGATCGAGTCCTGCTTCAGGCTCCCTGCATGAACCTGCTTCTCCCTCTGCCTGTGTCTGTCTCTTTCTTTCTGTGTCTCTCATGAGTAAATAAATAAAATCTTAAAAAAAAATAAAAATGGCAGAATTAGAATGTTCTCATTACAAGAAAAAAATCGTGTAACTCTGTGAGGTGATGGATGTTAAGTTATTGTGGAGATTAGTTTAGAATATACACATATGTCATATCATTATGTTGTACACCTTAACCAATGTTATATCTCAATAAAACTCTGTGAGGGTAGGATGGAGAAGCATGAGAAATGCAAGCTAACTGCTTACCCAGAGCCTACAGGTGTAGATTCAGATCTAGACTCTTCTACTCACTATAATACTGAAATTGTAGGACTAAATCCAGCAACATGACTGACAAAGAGGAAGGGACCCCTAAATGCTGCAATTGTAAATTGCTCACCCTGAATAAAATCCATCCCAGCCCTGGTCAGGCCCCAGAAATGGGTTCCTCTACACATCTTTTGCAGCCTTTTAGCTTGAATCAGTGTCCTGCATTCTTAGAAAATATCCATAGACCTTGGTCCAGAAACACCCAGTTGGTCTGTGACACTCATGATCATCTTTCCGCCCTGCACCTTCCTTCTGAAGATTTAGAAAGGGCTTTTGCCTCAAGATAAAAATAATCAGAAAAGCAGAACCTGGTTCTGTATTTTTCACACAGCCTGCTTGGGGTTTTCGAAGAGCATGAAATGCAATTAACACCAATGTGAAATCTGCATTTGTTCATTTTGAGGTTATTCAATGCTATTGTTACCTGACCTATAAGCAGCTGTTGCCAACTAATGTAAATGGTCACTGGGATCTGGAATTATTATATACAAGTGAAATAAATCTGCCTTTCAGATTGGCACGTTACAGAATCCTTCCCTCCCCTGCCCTCGACCCCTCACCACAGTCGGGTCATGGAGAGCTATGGTCACACGTCTCACTTTTCTTTATGCAATTTCTCTCTTATTTTTTTCCCCTGAAGTTCTGCTCTATTAAACATTCTTATTCTTGCAACCCAGGATTTTTGGCCATTGAAGACATAGTAAAGAGGTTAATCTGAGCTGAAATAGATCAGATCTGTTACACTCATTCTGATTTATCTGACTCCTTTACTGGTTCACCAGCTTGAAATCTTTGGCACTGGTTCAGGCCATGTCTCTGGTAGAGAGGTTTTTCCTTTTTTTTTTTTTTTTTTTTTTTAATTTATTTTAAAGGTTGCTCTGTTTTCATTACAGATGATACGGCTGGATCTCAAAATGCCACAAAGTAAAATGCATATACTAAATTTGATAGATATTTTTCCCCCTGGGGCCATAGAAATGCTTAAACAAAAGCAATTTAAGAAGCTCTTTTCCAACTTCTGGGGCACACATTGGAAAATATATTAGGTTGGTTGGACTTATTTTTGTTCTTGGGTGCTGAAGACCCCAAAGCAGCAGCTGCTTTTTGCATATGCTGTTATTATTCCTACCATGATAAATACAGATGTGCGGCCTGCGGGACAGAGACGCACTGGTATTATGGCTGGGCTCTCCAGCTCCTCATCAATGAAGAATGTTAGAGCTGACTGGCAAATGAAGAGCTCCGTGACCAAAAAATACCAAGAGAAGGCAGAGATCCTGCCTTGAAGGCAAAGAAGAGAGAAGCAAAATGGGACCCAAGCTGGAAGATCCCTGGCTCTTGGCAGGAGAGGCCACCATGCTTCCCAGCTCCCCTCGCCTCTCCAGGATTTTGGAAGTCATTTTGGACTGCTTGCTTAGCATAAGCAGCTGATTCGAAGAAGAGGATTCAAACTGGATACTGATGGGAGTTAAGTACACAAGTGTAATGAGTCTAATAGATTATAAAATAATTTTTCTGACCAGATAATGCAGTCTTTGCCACTGAGGCGTTTGGCTTTGAATTCCAAATCAGCCTAATGCAGGATCATTTAAATTGGAATTGTACTGATTATAACATGTTTCTCATCCCGGTGGGGCTCAGTACAGGGGGTGTCCACAGAGGAGCAGGACTTCCTTACCCTACAGCAGCCTTCGGAGGGGGAAGACACTGCATGGCGCTCTGGGGGACGAGCCCACACCAGAGTCATGACTCTCCATCAGCCACAAAACTAACTTCACGGCCAAAGAGTTTCTCTCCCAACCAGAGACAAACAACTCAACTTCGTTGGAGCTCTTTACTTGAAACCAGGAGAGAAATATTTAGAAGGTAATAGAGGACTGACTCCCATGTTTCCTTCAAGGTCTTGTGTCTTTGGGGTTAAGGGTGTTGTGTGCAATACCTTTACTTTCTTGAATATTGATCTTTGATACAGCGGCCCCTTACCCTGCCTTGGGCCGTGGAAGCTGGATCTCAGGGCTGAATGCAGAGCAGATGCATGACTCCGTCTTTCCTCAAAAAGAAACCTCAAAACAGACATGGAAGTCCTGATGTGTCAGTCTGCCAAACGGTTTTCCTTATTTCCCGGGGGGCCAGAGATCTAAGAAGGCCGGTCACAAAGGTCCCACTAAATAAATGCTCCACACTTGTGGCTCTGCTGTGTCAAGAGTCCTGGCTGTTTCCAGGGGGTGGAGGGAAGCACGCCTGATTTTACTCACACATACAATTGTTTTGAGTCCACTTGTCCGCCTCACTTCAAAGGAAGCCTCTGTTTACAAGTTTGTCCCCAGTATGTTTTCACTTGACCCATAAAGTCCCAGGCTCTGCGGAGACACTGACCAAGGCGGGGCCGGGCGTCCCCGCTCATCTTTCATCTCCAGCCAGCGCTCTCACTGAAGGCCACCGCGGCCTCTCATCCTGGCTCCGAGGAGGCGCAGGTGCCCGGGGAGATGACTGGGGGTCACCTCCCCCTCTCGGGCAACCGCCCCGGCCTCCGAGTCTCGGGCAGGCTGCTGCTCGTGTTTTCTGAAAAGATGAAATCAACTGGCAGAAACAGCTGTTTGTTTGGTTTCATCTTCAAAAGGCTCCTCAAGGGGCCCCTGGGTGACTCAGTGGTTGAGCGTCTGCCTTCGGCTCAGGGTGTGATCCCGGGGTCCTGGAATCGAGTCCCGCATGGGGCTCAGTGGGGAGCCTGCTTCTCTGCCTCTCTCTGTGTGTCTCTCATGAATAAATAAATAAATCCTTATAAAAAAAATGTTTCTCAAGTAAAACAAAAGTGTAAGGTCTTTAAAAATACTACTGTGATGACTCCGAAGTGTCTGGGGTAACCTGGATCCACCACCCATTTGTCGTTACCAAGAATAATTAAGCACCACAGATTAGCTTCTCTGCCCCACTGTGTGATTCATTACAAAGATTTCGCCCTGTGATTTCTAGGTGCACGAAACTGGGTTGTTGATTCCTTGTACACACATTGTTAGCCCTAAACTTATTTATAGGCAATTTCCAAAGGTTCACTTAGAAGTTGATTTTTCTGGAAGTCAGAACAATTTTACAGAGAAATAAGATTACATATGATGCTGATGGTTCCTCAAAATCTCCTTACCGCAAAGTATTTGTACTATTCTGTGCTTAAAACACAGTTAACAACAACAAAAAGCTAAAAGATTTTTTTCTGCTCTGAATATTATTTTTTTGATGAAAACATTTTTTTTTCATCAGAGGAAGATATGGAAGAGCCAGTGGAAACTTTACTGTATAAATAAATAATTGGATACTTCCTAAGGCTGTGGGATATAATGGCAATTAGCAAATTTCAAAATTTGTGGTGTTATTAATCAAATGTGTTAACTAGTCATGCTTATCAGACCATGTTGGGCACCTCTTTTTCCTTTTTTAAATCTTAATTACAACAATAACAACAACAACAAAACCCAACAGCAAAGAAAATGAGAGGAAAAGGAAAGCAATAAAAGATATTTTTCTAAGATACAGGTTAAAGGTAGATAAAATGTTGCCAAAAGGGAGTTACAAAAGAAAATGTGCATTGCTATGAAAAAGCAACTGCCCTGAAGTGTTAAATTAGCTGATCGGTGGTCAGTGAAATTGTTGACAATCATAGGGTATGCCTGTGCATGGCCTCCTTAGAAAGGAAGAACATTATGGTAAAGCAGTGGTGATCAAATTGTGGTTCTCAGACCAGTGGCTCACTATCTGGGAGCCTGATAGAAATGACAATGACTGGGCCCAACCCTAGGTCTACTGAAGCAGGAGCTCTGGGAAGTGGGTGCAGCAATCTCTGAACAGAGGGTCCCAGAAGCACTATGGTGAAGAAACCCTGGATTGGAGAGTTTCCTGTAATGAGCACTAGGTGGCTCTGTTGGTCAGGACAGAGAGCAGAAGGAAGGCAGTTGGGTGGTCAGGGCCTAGGATCAATGCTACTCCTAAGAAGCTGTGGAGGAGGATGACTTATCTGCTGCCTTTAAAAAAAAATCTTTTCTGGGGTGCCTGGGTGGCTCAGCAGTTGAGCATCTGCCATCCACTCAGGTTGTGATCTCCGGGTCCTGGGATCAAGTCCCTCATCCAGCTTCCCGCAGGGAGCCTCCTTCTCCCTCTGCCTATGTCTCTGCCTCAGTCTCATGAATAAATAAATAAAATCTTTTTTTAAAAAAAAATCTAAGTCATTGGGAATAAACCACAAATAAATCCACTCTCCTAAATGACTAACAAAAATTATGAGACATTTCCCGGTTTGGTTTTTCATATCTAGGGCTTGTTTGCAAAAACAGAAATTTGTATCAATATGTAGAAAGCATTAAATACCTGTTTTCTGTACCACGACATCAAATATTGCTACTATTACCTAAAAACATCATTTAATTTTCCCTTGACTTCAATACTTTATAACAGAGACATTCCATGACATAGCCAACAAAATGAGAAATTAACCCTTAACACAACCTTGGATTCTACTGAATTTTGTGCCCATCCTTGCTCTAGATCAACAGTTTCCTCCAGGGGCCTACTTTTGATTTTGTTTCTCTGGTCCAACCCTTCTAGCCTTTCTAGTTTTGACCCAATCCTATATTCAATCTAAAGCATTTCTCATTCCTGCTTTTACAACAGCAAGTCTACCTTAGCCTCTGGGACTCAAGTCAGGCACTCCAGACTGAGGATGGCCTTGGTCCATTCCATTGGATAGGGCATCCATCAGAGAGGAAGAAAGCAAGAGCTGAGATCCTCCAATGTAGCAGCCTTTGGACTGGGTACATTTTTGCATCTCTACTGAGGAGATACTATTATAGTTAAAATGTTCCTAATGAAACTCTGTAAATGCTTTGAAAGAAAGGCACTAAAAATTCAATATAAATAATTTGAAGCTCTCTGTTATTGCTGTACCACTGTTCTCTAACAAAGAGGTTCTTCACCCACAAGGGTTCTTAAACTAAAGCCTTCGGACATAAAATTCTGTTTCAATATAACTGTTTTCCTCCAGAATTCTGGTGTTTTTTATCATATGAATTGAAAAAATATTATTCTGAGAAAGGTTCTCTGGTTTCATTAGACTTCCAAAGGCATCCATGCAGGATAAAGATAAATGCTGAATAGTACCAGTTACGCTGCCTCTACATCAGAGGAAGATAATGCTGAGCTCCTTGGGCCTCACCAAAGGACAGAAGAAACAATTACCTAGAGGCAGAAAGTAAACTGAGTCCCTGGACAAACTGATCAAGGTTGTCATGCTCCCAAATTTAGCATATTTCTCAAGCCAACAAAAGTGAGAAGTACTGTTCATCAAAAACATACCCATGAGAGGCCATCTCAGTCTCCCCAGAACACATGTGCTCATGGTAGGCACATAATGAAGTTAATACACACTGCTTGGGTGAAGTAGAGTGGAATTAAGTGTGACAAACGAAAACTGCATGCCAGGGGCACCTGGATGGCTCAGTGGTGAGCGTCTGCCTTTGGCTCAAGTTGTGATCCCGGGGCCCTGGGATCGAGTCCCACATCGGCTTCCCTGCAGGGAGCCTCCTTCTCCCTCTGCCTGTGTCTCTGCCTCTCTCTCCATGTCTCTCATGAATAAATAAATAAAATCTTTAAAAAAATAAAAAGAAAAATTCATGCCAGATTATTGATCTAAGACTTGAGTTCTTATGCTGTGTAAATTAACAAAATGCAGCCTCCATTTTTCATAAGGATCAAGTAAGTACCTTACTCTTACCATAATGGTTGGGGGCAATCAGGGCATCACCACTGTATAAAGTATGTCTTGCGATGGGAAAAAGCATTTCCTGTTGTGGGAGCTGGTCAGGACCATGGTAGGTTTAATAGCTATAAATTAATCTTAAGCATCTGGTTACTTATTCATGGGAGACACAGAGAAAGACAGAGACATAGACAGATAGAGAAGCAGGTTCCCTGCAGGGAGCCTGATGCGGGATTCAATCTTGGGGATTGCGACCTGAGCCAAAGGCAGATGTTCAACCACTGAGCTACCCAGGTGCCCAAGTAACTGGCTACTGAGCAACAAAGTCCATATCTCATTCCTACCAATGTCAGGTCCTGACATTCTGCCAATCTTGGCTAAGAACAACTATTAGCCAGTGTTGCTGTGGTGGAAATTTGAGATTTTAAAAACCTACTCCCCTTCTTAAGAACTGGTCTCTCTTTAATTGTCACTCTTTGTGATTATGTCTCTTTATTACTTTGTTCTCTCTAAACCCTTTTTAGGTGAGCAGACAGTATCAGTTCCACACTTCGTAGGTGAGGAAACAGTGCCTCCGTCCCTCCCTGATTACACGATGAATTGGTCCTGGAATTAGAAGACCACACAGTTCGTGGTCTTACAAAGAGCCGAGGTCCTACAGAGGGTCTCAAACAGTCCCCTGGACTTTTCCCTTTTCTCTCTCATTCAGTAGCAATAGGAGTTGTGACCTCTGGCAGGGAAAACATTCCATCTCTACCCAGAACAACCATGACAGCAGAAAAGACAATCTCCCATCCTTAAAGAAATGAACCACTGTGTGTCCCCTTGTTTGCTTGCTTATGGTGCTACTGGTTTAGCTACCAGCCAATCGGCCAAGGGGCGGGACAGATTTTGTCAATTATGGATTTGAGATTGCAGCCTCTTATTGAAGTTTTTCACTTTTTCTGCCGCAGATTGAAGGCTGACTACAAAGTATTTGCTACAGTGGGGAAAAAAAAATCATAGGATTTAAGTTTTAAATCAATAGGGGATTCAGAGATACCCAGCAAAATTTTATATTACTTGGGTCCGGTTTAACAGATGAGGTAAAAACATAAGAAGATACATTATTTTCCTTAGAAGGAACGACTCTGCTTCATTTCTTAGTATGTGAGGAAAGACATTTTCTCACCAGTACTGGACATAGCCTGTAAATGTAAGATAAAATCTGCATTCCAGTCAGTGTTGAGGATGGGGGTGGCAATGCTGGCCAAAAGCTGCCCCCCACCCCGCTCCCCTGAGGATAGAAGGATCACAAGACAGGGTGTGAACTAGACTCAAGTCACCCTTAGAGCCCCTGCAGAAATGAATGCTTAGCACCGGAGGAGCATGACTGATGGGACTTTATTAAGATTTAGAAGGGAGAACACTTGCTGAAGTGACAGGCTGGAGCTGAAAGAGGAATGGACCACAAGGCCACCGGCTACTCACACGGGCCAGAGCAGGTCACCTTCTGGCATCGGAGCAGCCTAATTCATGAAGTCAGGAGTTAGATCTGATTCTATCCAACCCTGGGAGACAAAGGAAGTCTGGAGCCCCACATGGCAGGCTGTATTCAGAAGTTAAAAAGTAGTTAGAATGTTTCACTGAAAAATAAGAGAGGAGGTGCAGAGGAAGAAGCCCCGAGTACCTGTTGTGAGCAGGACACAGTGCTGGCCATTAAGTGAGGAGAAAAAATAGGACAGCTGAGAAGTGCAAGAATACCCACAAAGGAAAATGCATCTCGTTTCAGCTGCATTTAAAAGAACATAAAGACTTCTAACTCTGGGAAATGAACTAGGGGTGGTGGAAGGGGAGGAGGGCGGAGGGTGGGGGTGAATGGGTGACGGGCACGGAGGGGGACACTTGACGGGATGAGCACTGGGTGTTATTCTGTATGTTGGTAAATTGAACACCAATAAAAATTAATTTATAATAAAAAAAAATAAAAATAAAACAAAGATTTAGGAGTTTAACAACAACAACAACAACAAAAAAGTATTTCATTCCTATAGGACTGTGTAAACGATTATGCAACTTTAAAAAAGGGAGAGTCTTGTCCATCCTGAACATTTACTAGACTTTTTTTTTGTAAAGAGCTCTATTAATGCAATAAATTAACTTTGTGTGTGTGTAGATATATATCTCAGCTGTCAAGAGGCTTCTCTCTCTCTCTCTCTCTCTCTATATATATATATATATACAACACACACACACACACACACACACACACACACACAAACTAGCAAGGGAGGGATTTCAGAATGTTGTAGGCCTCATTACAGCCTGGTCTCCAAAAACCTGTTTGAAAAAGGCAACATGTTCTTCACAATGTTCTCCTGGCCTGAAGTTAGGGTTCCCTCGCAAACTCTGATTTTGCTGTTCAAAAAACCAAACTATAGTATAGAAAAGAATGCTGTCTTCAGTCTGCTTCACAGCACCTAAAAATTTTCATGCAGAAATGTTGTCGTGGCTGCCAATGCCCCAGGTGAACTGTAAGGCAGCTAACACGTGGTGCTTGGAAAGCAGCACTTTGACGATCTCGTCGTCGGCTGTCAAGAGGCTACTCCCCTTTCCCATCTCAGCTTCCCTTTCCTGAACTGCTAGGAGGCCTATGTAACAGGCATTCTTAATGTTCTAGGCCTGGCCGTCTGGGCCTCACCATTCCAGAACCTACAGGAGCACCTTAGGTAAGCACCTGCAATTCTGCGTGAGAGAATGTGCTAGCAGATGCTGGGCAGGCTGCAAGCCCTGGGGCTTAATGCTCCCTGGAGGAGGGAGCCCAGACAGGAGCAGGTGGGTAGCCACCCTGCCTTCTCTCCTTCCGTGGCACAACTCGAGCTACCATAGGCAAGTCTGGTTGCCCAACACTACCCATCTCACCATCACACATCTGTACTACTTCCTACCAGTGCTTCTTGGGCTCAGCAACTAAGTAAAATACCCTAAATCTGTGTCACAGAATATACTTCTGAGAAAACCTAAGACTGTGTGCATATATGCGTGTGTGTATAAATTTTAGAAACTTATTAAGATTTGATATTTATTGATCAAGTTTGCCCTGATATTTTGCAAAGTCCCTAAGCTGCCAAGCCAGAGTTTTGAGAGAAGTGAGGTGGGCATGAGTCGCTGGCTTGCAGCCAGTGGCAGCTGTAAAAGGAGGGCTTTCACATGCTACTTGCCTGGCCTCAGACTCTATCCTGGAAAAAGGAGGCAGATCCTTTTTCATCAACAGGGAAAACTGGGTTTCTGTGGGGTCTACTCAATAAGGAGTTTTGACATGTTCAAATGAATCAAGTATGAATATATGACTTTTCTCTTTTCTGCTCAGCATTTAATAAGCACACATAACAGGATGTTTTAAATAAATCTACCAAAAATGCAAAACCTCTCTGTTCATCAATAAAAATACACCAATAACTGGCTTCTGGGGGGATTGTGATACTGTTATTTACGTCAAGATGTTACTACATAGAGAAACAAACATGTTTAGCATGTTGTAAAATCTTCTTTCTCTCTTTCCAGATAATCGTAGGAACAAGGAGGTGGAGGAAGAGGGAAAAGAGTCATCTTTACACTCATTTTAAATGTCAGTTTAAGCATTTCTCCTAGAAGACATTTTGGCAAGCATTTCCCAGCTACCCTCAGGATAGGAAATACCAACCTATTTTACATTACCCTTCTCTCAATTAAATATTTCCTTGGGAAATTGATTGGAAAGCTTATAACAACCAAGGATAAAATAACTTTTTGGAGAAAAGAGCCGCATCCATGTGCTGAGGCAGGACACTGTGATAGGCCAAATAAAACTGCCAGGTACAGAGTCTGTCAATGAGTTAGTTACTCAGCCCTCAAATTTACCAGGCAAATGAATAATTTGTGGAATAAATTATCTCCTGTCAGAGAAATATTTGCATGAATTTGGGGATACAAGATCTCATGTGTCCCTCTCTGCTCCCCAGGCCCCTGAGATTCAGTGAGTGAGGATGGATTACTTACATGCAAGGTAATGGTTGAGGCATCTTAGTGCCATGAGCCCATTACTGAGCAAAGTGTCTCCGAGCCACACAGGAAGTAATCCCGTGTCATCAGGAGACACAGGGACCCTGCAGCCGGGGCAATAAAACACACTGTGTTTGGTCAGAGTGGGAACTGCTTCAAGATATACCCTGATGGGATGAGCACTGATCACTGGGTGTTATACTATATGTTGGCAAATCAAACTCCAATAAAAAAATATAAATACACACATATGTGTGTGTGTGTGTGTGTGTGTGTGTGTATACACACACACACATACCCTGAAAGCAGAGGTCCAAGCAGCATTGCCCGTTGGGCAGAATGGAGATTTCTAAAAAAAAAAAAAAAAAAGGAGGAAGCAAAAGGAGAAAGGATGGAAAATCAGACTCTCATTTAAATCTCTAAAATATGCAGCAGTGAAAATCTCCCACAGAAATACATGCAAACTGCTAGCTGTTCCCCATCATCTGCCTTTTGGGAATTAAAAGCTCTGAACAGACCTGGCATTTCTAGGTTGTCCCTCCTCTGGCTATTTCACATCCAGAACACCACCCATCCCGTTTGCCTCTTTGCAGGGTCCAGCCTGAAATAATCACTAAATAATGTCGGGAGTGGGCATCCCTTGGTTATAAAATACAGGATTGCCAAGGAAACTGTGTGAGGTCTGATTTCAGGTCAGTTATCTGCAAGCAAGGGAAGCCACCAGATGGATGGCTCACAGGGGAGGGTGAGGCAAAAGCAGTGGAAGCACAGGGTAGATGGGAGACTGCCACCACTCACGTGGAATCCCTACTGAGGAGCAGAAGTAACAAGAGGAGGGAGATGAACAGTTAGCACTTATAAGCACCTACTAATGCCCTAGTGCAGTGTATATATTTAATATATATTTCAACTTAATAAATATAATTCACTGTGCTAAGAATATATATTTACTGTATAACTAAGTTGTAGGCATATGGAATGTTACCAGCAGTCCTAAGACCTTCTTTCTATGTCCTGAACTCTCCTGTTACAGAACAAATGTCCATCTTATATTCACTTCTCCCCCCGTCATCAGAGATATGGCACAAAGGCCAGTCATAGCAGTATGTGAGTATCACAAAGCTTCGAGACACACTTCCGGAGGACTTGTTAAAATACATGAAGGGGTGTATTCACACAGCTAAAATGTTAACAATGAGGGGAATCTTAGAAAGCATACCCTTCTCTTACTCAAATGAGAAGACAGATGATCAGAAAGGTTAAGCTAGTTGCTTAAGTCCACACAGCCTGTTAGAGAGTAGGGGCTAAAACCCAAGAGACTTCATTAGCAAATTAGAAAGTTCCTTGACCTACAGGAAGCTACTTCCATCCAGTGTGTCAGAAGTGTCCACTCAATATTAAATAACAAAACAACAAAAGCCCCTTATTTTAAAAAAATAGGAGAGATTAAAATGTCAAGAAAATTAGATATTCCAGAAGCTCTGTAGATTCTTATCTTTGGGTCATGAACTTTGTCTCAGTCTCAGATTCTGATGAGTTTGGACAAATTCCAGAGGTCTCAGCACATATGTGTGAAATGCATATGTTCACGTTCTATTGGTAATAACTCAGCTGAGTGCCACGGCCACAAAACTCCCCACATCAGTCCAGTCTGGCATACACTCTACAGCGATTTATGGGACCACAGAGGGGAGGCCGTCTGGGGTGAGATTAGGTGCCTGACAGGCGCTTCCAGAAGGTTCCATGCATCCTCACTGTTGCCAAGGCTGCCTGGCAGCACGACCCTATAGAAACCCGGCCCCGGGCAGAGTTCAACATCATACACATTTGTCCAGAGAAAACACACCTCTTCCTCACTGTCACTTAATCGCTGCATTAGGCTCACAGAGTTTTTTCCTGGGAAGAGAAAAATGAGTCTCTGAATTGGTGAGTGCATAAGGTGGCATGAGAAAGAGAAAAGAGAATTTTTCTGGTGCCAGGGACCTGGCTCCGTCACCAGTGAGCTGTGGGTCCTTAGACAAGTCCCTTTACTCTGGGCCTTTCACCTATGAAGTCAGAGTTAAACGACGATCTGGAAGGATGCTCCCCCATGGATGGGTCAATTGATATTCATTGAGTACACAGCTGGCTGCTACATCCTAGGGACACAAAGATGAGCAAGGCAAGTCCTCGTGACAAGGAGACCATTTCTGTGTGTGACACACAAAGAGTAACATTAGTTAATAATAGCAGGTATCACTGGGCTTTAGGTACTCCGTGTGCTTTTTTTTTTTTTTTACCCCGCTTCATCCTCACAACAACCCCATTTTATTCCCATGTTATGCAGGAGAAACCGGTTCATAGGGAGTAAGTAATTTGCCCAGGTCGCATGTTTAATTAGTTATTACCTACGTAAGTGCCTCAGGGCCTTGAAGAGACAGTCAGGGAAGGCTATACAGGAAGTGATATTCAATTTTTCTCTGAAATGTGAACAGTTTACTAGGTGGAGAAGGGATGGGAGAAAAGGCAAGGACACTCCAAAGTAAAGGAACAGTATAAGTAAAGGCATAGAGGCACTAAATCCTAGATCCACTTGGAAACCCACAGCTAGTCTGGGGCATGTGGAGTTAAGTACGAGAAGGTTTGGTAGGAGGCTGAGCAGATTCTGGCCTGGCAGATTGCAGTTGGCATGCGCTGCATACTTGTGCACACTGCACGGCCCCCAAATTCATACTTTAATACCCCAACCTACAGTATGGAGGTCTTTGGGGATGGGACCTCTAAGTAAGGAAATAAAGTTAAAAGAGGTCATAAGGATGAGTTCTGACAGGATTAGTGGCCTTATAGAAAGAGACTCCAGGGGCACCTGGATGGCTCATTCAGTGAAGTGTCTGCCTTTGGCTTAAGTCATGATTCCAGGGTCCTGGGATGGAACCTCATGTTGGGCTTCCTGCTCAGTGAGAAGTCTACTCCTCCCTCTCCTTCTTTTCCTTTCCCTTCCTCTCCCTCTGCTTATGCTCTCTCTTACACACATGCATGCTCTGTCTCTCTCAAATCAACAAATAAAATCTTTAAAAAAGAGAGAGAGAGAAGGAGACTCCAGAGAGCTCGCACTCTCTCTGTACTGCGTGCACACACCATGAAGAAAGTCCACATAAGCACACAGGGAGAAGGTGGCTGTCCACAAGCCAGGAAGAGAGCACTCACCAGAAACTGACCTTTCTGGCACCTTGATCTCAGACTTCTGGCCTCCAGAACTGTAAGTAAGTATACTTCTGATTTTGAAACCATCCACTCTATAGTATTTTGTTATAACCGCCTGAGCAGACTGACACACATGGGAGGTCAGTAAGGATCCAGGGATGCTTGTAAATCAAGGGACCAATGTATACTCTCCAGAAGCTGTGCAGAGGATTTCTAGAAGAAAGAGATGATGGACACAAGGACCTCTTAGGGAGCCCTCCCCGTGAAACAGCTAAAGAACCTTGAGGACCTGACCCACTTCTTCAAGACACAGCCTGAAAGTCAGTTCCTCCAGAGCTATGTCTAACTCTGTTCAATTGCCCCAAAGCCCTCTGTGCCCATCCCTTTTAGATATGTGTGATTCTGAGAAAATTAATAAATGTGTCATGAGTGGTAGGGTAAATGTCTCTTCCTGCCTTCCCACCAGGTGAACAGCATAGATCAGTACTTAGCACATTGCTTATCACATAGCAGCAGCGCATTTAAAAAGCTCAGTGAGGGGATGCCTGGGTGGCTCAGTGGTTGAATATCTGCCTTTGGCTCAGGTCATGATCCTAAGGTCCTGGGATAGAATTCTGCATTGGGCTTCCCACAGGGAGCCTGCTTCTCTCTCTGCCTGGTCTCTGCCTGTGTCTCTGCCTCTCTCTGTATCTCTCATGAATAAATTAATAAAATCTTAAAAAAAAAGGCTCAGTGAGAGGGGTTAAAACAAGCAGAAGTGCCAGCTATGTCAGTTCAGGTCTGTGCCCCAAAGATGGCAATCTCAGGGCAGGGACACACTGGACCCTTAGGTTTCTGTTTGACCCAGCTCTTCTCTCTTATGTTAGGATTTCCTAGGCCTCCTCATGAAAGAAGAAAACAAAAAAACATAAATTAATAAAAATCCAATGCTGGTTAGTATTACAGCCAACTTACTTTCCTGCCATTTAAGGAAAAAGAAATTCCTTTTGGAGAGAAAAGAATATAAATATTATAGTATAGTATAAGTAATATTATATATTATACAAACATTATATATATATATATATAAAATTCAGTCTTCTGCAGGTGGCTATTCTATTGTCCCAGCACCATTTGTGAAATGATTTTTCTTCCATTTTATTATCTTGGTACTGTTATGAAAAAAAATCAACTTATCATGTTGGAAGGACAAATATTGTTAAAATGTCTATACTACCTGAAACAATCTATAGATTTAATGCAATCCTTATCAAAATACCAATAGCATTTTTTTCACAGAACTAGAACAAATAATCCTAAAATTTGCATGAAACAACAAAAGACTTCAAACAGCCAAAGTAATCTTCAAAAAGAGCAAAATGGGAGGTATCACAATTCTAGATTTCAAGATATACTACAAAGCTGCAGAAACCAAAACAGTGTGATACTGGCATAAAAGCAGACCCTTGGATCAATAGGACATCAATAGGATCATCAGAGAGCCCAGAAACAAACCCACACTTAATATGGTTAATTAATCTACAATAAAGGAGGTAAAAATACACAATGGAGAAAAGACAGTCTCTTCAATAGATGGTATTGGGGAAACTGGACAGCTACAATCAAAAGAATGAAACTGGACCACTTTTTTACACCATGTACAAAAATAAACTCAAAATGGATTAAAGACCTAAATGTGAGACATGAAAGCATAAAATTCCTAGAAGAAAACTTAGGCAGTAATCTCTTTGACATCAATCATCGTAACATTTTTCTAGCTATGTCTCCTGAGGCAATAGAAATAAAACCAAAATTAAACTATTTGGACTACACCAAAATTAAGAGCTTGTATAAAGGAAATATCAACAAAAAGACAACTCACCATATGGGAGAAGATTCGTGCCAATAAATACCCAGTAAGGACTTAATACCAAAAATATGTAAATAATGTATACAACTCAAAACCCCCCAAAAAATCCAATTAAAAATGGGTAGATGAACCTCTTGCAAGATACATCTATGAAGGCAAGGGAAACAAAAGCAAAAATGAATTATTGGGACTTCATCAAGATAAAAAGTTTCTGCACAGCAAAAGAAACAATCGACAAAACTAAAAGACAACCTACAGAATGGGAGAAGATATTTGCAAATGACCTATCACATAAAGGGCTCCTATCCAAGATCTATAAAGAACTTATTAAACTCAACAGCAAAGAAACAAACAATCCAATCATGAAATGGGCAAAAGACATGAACAGAAATCTCGCAGAGGAAGACATAGACATGGCCAACAAGCACATGAGAAAATGCTCTGCATCACTTGACATCAGAGAAATACAAATCAAAACCACCTCACACCAGTGAGTATGGTGAAAATTAACAAGCTAAGAAACAACAATGTTGGAGAGGATGTGGAGAAAGGGGAACCCTCTTGCACTGTTGGTGTGAATGTGAATGGTACAGCCACTCTGGAAAACTGTGTGGAGGTTCCTCAAAGAGTTAAAAATAGAACTGGCCTATGACCCAGCAACTGCACTGTTGGGGATTTACCCCAAAGATACAGATGCAGTGAAACACCGGGACACCTGCACCCCGATGTTTATAGCAGCGATGTCCACAATAGCCAAACTGTGGAAGGAGCCTCGGTGTCCATCGAAAGATGAATGGATAAAGAAGATGTGGTCTATGTATACAATGGAATATTACTCAGCCATTAGAAACGACAAATACCCACCATTTGCTTCGACGTGGATGGAACTGGAGGGTATTATGCTGAGTGAAGTAAGTTAATCGGAGAAGGACAAACATTATATAGTCTCATTCATTTGGAGAATATAAAAAATAGTGAAAGGGAATAAAGAGGAAAGGAGAAAAAAATGAGTGGGAAATATCAGTGAGGGAGACAGAACATGAGAGACACCTAACTCTGGGAAATGAACAAGGGGTGGTGGAAAGGGAGGTGGGCGGGGGGAATGGGGTGACTGGGTGATGGGCACTGAGGGGGGCACTTGAAGGGATGAGCACTGGGTGTTATTCTGTATGTTGGCAAATCGAACTCCAATAAAAAAATATAAAAAAAATAGGCAGATGACCCAAATAGACCTTTTCCAAAAAAGACATCCATCCAGATGACCAACAGACACATGAAAAGGTGCTCAGCATCATTCATTATCAGGGAAATGCAAATCAAAAACCACAATGAGATACCACTTCACACCTGTCAGGATGGCTAAAATCAAAAACACAAAAAACAACAGTGTTATCAAGGATGTGGAGAAAAAGGAACACTTATGTACTGTTGGTGGGAATGCAAAGTATTTCAGCCACTCTAGAAAACAGTGTGAAGTTCTTCAAAAAATTAAAAATAGAATTACCATATATAATTTCACTACTAGACATTTGCTCAAAGAAAAGAAAAACACTAATTTGAAAAGATGTATGCACCTCTCTGTTCACTGCAGCTATTTACAATAGGCATTTTACAATAGCCAAATGTCCATCTATAGATGAATGGATACAGAAGAGGTGGTGTATATACACAATGGAGTATTACTCAGCCATAACAAAGAATGAAATCTTGCCATTTGCAATGACATGGATGAAGCTAGAGAATATAATGCTAAGTGACAGAAGTCAGACAGAGAAAGGCAAATATCACACGATTTCCCTCATATGTAGAATTGAAGAAACAAAACAAAACAGATAAACCAAAAACCAAATTCTTAACTACAGAGAACATGTGGATATACCACATTTTATTTGACCATTACAAATAACACTCCTATGAATGCTAGTCTATATTTTTTGACATATATTTTCATTTCCTTTGGATATATACTTAAGAGTGAAACAATGGTCATGTGGTAACTCTGTGTATAGCAATTTTAGGCATTGCCAGTTTTCCAAAGGACTGTAACATTTTTACATTCCCGCCAACAGTGTATGAAGATTGAAATTTTTCTACGTCCTAAGTACTTGTTATTACTTGCCTTTTTGACTATAGTCATTACATCCACATCCTAGTGGATGTAAAGTGTTGTCTCATTGTGGTCTTCGCCTAAACTTCCATAATAGCTAATGGTATTGACAATCTTTTTGCATGTTTATTGGATATTTGTATATGTCCTTTGGTGAAATAATACCTATTCAAACCCTCTGACACTTTTAAATTGTGTTGTCTTTATTTTGTTAAGCTATAAGAGTTTTTTAAAATATTTTTTTGTTGAAGTTCGTTTTGCCAACATATAGTATAACACCCAGTGCTCATCCCATCAAGGGCCCTCCTCAGTGCCTGTCACCCAGTCACCCCATCCCCCCACCCACCTCCCCTTCCATTATCCCTTGTTCATTTCCCAGAGTTAGGATGTTCTCAATATGAGGTCTAAAAACATATATGATTTGTAATACGCTCCTACTCAGTACATGATCTATTCACTTTCTTGATGGTATCACCTGTAGTAAAGTAAATTTTTAATGTGATCAAGTTCAACATATCTATATCTTCTTTTGTTGTTGTCCTTTGCTGTCATACATAAGAAACCACTGCCTGATCCAAGTTCAGAAAGATGTACTCCTAAATTTTCTTCCCCAAGGCTTATAGTTTTAGCTCTTACATTAGGTATATGATTTACTTGGAGTTAATTTTTATGTAAATGAGGTAGAAAGAAGAGGTTGAAATTCAGTCTTTTGTATGTGGTCATCCTGTTGTCCCAGCACCATTTGTTGAAAATACATTTCTTCCCCTCATTTAATGATCTTGATACTGTTATTAAAAATCAATTGACTATAAAAGCAAGGGTTTTATTTCTGGACACTGTTCTATTTCATTGATCTATCTTTTGTGATATTAGTACCATAGTGTCTTGAATATTGCAAGTGTGTAGTAAGTTTTCAATTTGCAAAGTATAAATCATAACTTTGTTCCTTTTTCTCAAGATTATTTTGCCTAACCTGGTCCCCTGAATTTCTACATGATTTTTCAATTAGCTTGTTAATTTCTGCAAAAAAAAATACAAATAAATTAGCTGGGATTTTTATAGGAATTGCATTGAGTCCATTGTTCCATTTGGGGAGTAGTGCCGTCTTAACAATATGAAGTCTTCCATTGCCTGAATATGAAATGTTTTTCCATTTATTTAGATCTTTATTGATTTCTTTCAACAATGCATCGCAGTGTATATCATATGAGTCTTTCACTCATTTTGTTAAATTCATTCCTGTTTTTGATATTGCAAATGGCAAAGTTTCCATAATTTCATTTTCACATTATTCATTGCTAATGTACAGAAATATAATTCATTTTTGTATATTGATATTCTATCCTGCAACTGTGCTAAACTCATTTGTTCTAATAGTTTTTGTGGGAAGTCCTTAGAAATTTCTGTATACAAATGATATCATCTGAAAATACAATTTTATTTTATTTTTCAATATGAGTGTATTTTATTTCTTCTTCTTGACTAACTCCCTGGTCAGAATCTCCAGTACAATTTTGAATGGAAGCAGAAAGACTGGACATCTTTGTTTTATGGCTGATTTTGGGAAGAAAGCATTTACATTTTCATCATTAACTATAATGTTAGCTGTGAATAGTTGATATGATTTTTAAATGTCTTTTAAATCTCTAGGTTCTTTGTCTCTGTCTCTCTTTCTCTGTGTCTCACTCTGTTTTTCTCTTTCTCTCTCTTCTTTGGACCTTTCCTTCCTTTTTCCTCTCTGCATGTTCTTTTTTCCCTCTTTGGGGGAACCTTTTGCTTGGGGTAATCTGCGGGGTCAGGATGAGAGCTAAAGGAAGTAAGCCTACTGGTACAGCTTTTCTTCAGATTTCATCCTAACTCAAGTCTTGCTCCCCAAGGAAGTTCAATTCTAACCTTCTACATGTGTGATATGCATTTATTTTTAGCCATCCAGATGCTTATAAAATATTTTTGGTTGTTTATGTTTTTTGTTATTGTTACTTGTGCTGCTGTGAGCCCTTGAATGACCTGATTAGACTTCTGCTTTAGTAATAAGACTGTCACTGCCATCATCTCTCATGTAAACTACACTAAGATAGTTTATTTCTACTTAGGCTCTTTGCACTGAGGAAATCTTAGACATGGAGTGCTGATTGGTTTATAAACTCGTATTTTAGTAGGTATACTCTGGCTATATACAAAGCACATGGAGAAAAATATCTTGCATTTCTGTTCAATTATGCTTACAATCCAAAACATCACTGATTAAAATGATATTGTTTACATGGAATATAAGAAATAGTGAAAGGGACATAAAGGAAAGGAGGAAAACTGAGATGGGGAAAATTATAGAGGAATACAAACCATGAGAGACTCCTAACTCTGGGAAACAAACAAAGGGTTGTGGAAGGGGAGATGGGTGGGGGGTTGGGGTAACTGGGTGACAGGCACTGAGGAGGGTACTTGATGCAATGAGCACTGGGTGATAAGCTATATGTTGGCAAATTGAATTTAAATTAAAAAGATTTTTAAATGATATTATTTTAAACATCATATCATTAAAAGAACAAATATAGATTTAAAGTACTATTGTGTACTTTGGGATTAATCCTTAACTATTACAATTATAATTCCTTCTCTTAGGCCCTTTTGTGAATCAATGAGAGACTGCTGACTTTTTCATTTCACGTTCTTGGTTTGGACTAGAGAGCCAGCGTGTTCAAACTTGTGGCCTCTGATATTTCAAAGTAGAGTTGGATATCTTTTCCTCCAAACTCCTTTTAGATTTCTGAATGCTTTCTGTGCCTTACTTTCCTACCTAGTGAAAAAAAAAAAAACCTGCAAGCAGAATGGCAGAGACAGAATTGTGGGTCCTGAGTGTTTGAAATAGTGCCAATCAGGGGTGCCTGTGTGGCTGAGTTGGTTAAGTATCTGCCTGTGGCTCAGGTCACGATCTCCAGTTCTGGGATCCAGCCCCTTGGTGGTGGGCACCCTGCTCAGGGGGGAGTCTGCTTCTCCCTCTCCTGCTGCTCCTTTCCCCAACTCTCTCTCTCCCTCTCTCAAATAAATAAATAAAATCTTTAAAAATAAAATAAAATAGCCAATGAAACATCAGTAGGCATGAGAATCACCTGGGACATTTAAGTAGTACATTCATAAGTCCTTTCCTAAAGATTCTACCTCTTTAGTGAAGAACACTGGCTCTCAGCAAAGTTCATTTCCTGTTTTGGGTGGCACATGGCTAGACCATATATCCCAGCCTACCCTGTAGTGAGATGTGGCCATGTGACTATGTGCTAGCTAATGGAATATGAATTGACACTGTATACTTGCTCCAGACAGGACCCACAATCTTTCCCATACACCCTTGCATGCTCTTCCCTTTCCAGGTGCCAGAGATAGTGAACTTCAGAGCAACCTTATTTTCTCTCTCACTTTTAAAAATTGATGTAAAATTCACCCTTTTAAACATTTTGAAGTGTATAATGCAGTGACTTTTAGTTGATTCACAATGTGTGCAACCATCACCATCACCAGAATCTAATTCCAAAAGTTTCATCACCCCTAAGAAGATACCTCTGCTCATTATACGACCACCCTCTCTTTTTTCTTCTACACACCTCCTAGCAACCACCAATTTTTTTCTATCTCTGGGGATTTGCCTATGCTAGATATTTCATATAAGTGGAATCATACAATATGTGGTCTTTTGTGATTGATTTCTTTCACTTTGTATAATATTTTCAAGGTTTATCTATGGCATGGCACATATCAGTATATCATTCTTTTTATGGCTGAAAAATAGTCAGTCCACTGCATATAGATCACACTTTATTTCTCTATTTGTCATTTGATGGACATTTGATTTGTTCTCATTTTGGGGGGTATTATGAATAATATTCCTATGAATATTCATATAAAATCTTTTTCTAAACAGTTATTTTCAATTCTACATGTACAACTAGGAGTGGAATTGCTGGGTCATATGGTAATTATGTTTAAATTTCTGAGGAACTGCCAAATTGCTAACCACAGTACCTACCTGTTTTACTTTCTCAACAGCAATGTATGAGGTTTCAACTTATCCACATCCTTTCCCAATGTTTGTTGATTTTTACCATTTTTATTATATCCATCCCAGTGAGTATGAGGTGTATCTCATAGAGAAATTTATTTGCATTTACCTGACAGTCAATAATGTTTAGCATCTTTGCATGTGCTTATTGCATTTATATATCTTCTTTGGAAAAATGTCAATACAAATCCTTCACCTATTTTTAAATTGCATTATATTTGTCTCTAATGGAGTTTTAAGAGTTCTTTATATATTCTGGATCTTAGAACCTTTTCAGATAAATGATTTGTGAATACTTTCTCCCATTTGGTAGGGTAAACTTTCACTTTCTTGATAATACCATTTCATGAACAAATTTTTTATGAAATTTTGATGAAGTCCAATTTGTCTACTTTTTCTTTGGTTGCTTCTGGTGTCATCTTCAAGAAACATGCCTAATCCAACCTCATGAAGACTTATCCTTATATTTCCTTCTAAGAGTTTTATATTTTTAGTGCTTACACTTAGATATTTAATACATTTTGAGTTGGTTTTGTATATGATCTCATTTTATTGTTTTGCATGTGGATATCCAGTTTACCTACCACCATTAAAAAAAAAATTGTTCGGGATCCCTGGGTGGCACAGCGGTTTGGCGCTTGCCTTTGGCCCAGGGCGCGATCCTGGAGACCCGGGATCGAATCCCACGTCGGGCTCCCGGTGCCTGGAGCCTGCTTCTCCCTCTGCCTATGTCTCTGCCTCTCTCTC
The DNA here is from genome assembly GCF_905146905.1 of Nyctereutes procyonoides. Lineage (NCBI taxonomy): Eukaryota > Metazoa > Chordata > Mammalia > Carnivora > Canidae > Nyctereutes > Nyctereutes procyonoides. The sequence continues at coordinate 56,827,546 of NW_026575146.1, read as the reverse complement.
TCTATCTCTCCGTGACTTTCATAAATAAACAAAAATTTAAAAAAAAATTGTTCTTTCTCATTGAATGAGCTTGGCACTCATGTTAAAAATCAATTTATTATAGATGTATTGGTTTATTTTTAGACTCTCAATTACATTCCATTGACCTAAAGCTCTGTTTTCATGCCATTCCCACACCATTCTGATTACAGTGCCTTTAGAATAAGTTCCTAAATCAAGAAGTGAGGATCCACCACTGCATTCTTTTTCTACATCATTTTTACTCTTTGCAATTCTTGCAACTACATTTGACTTTTAGAACTAGATTTTCTTTAAAAAAAAAAAACACGTTGAGATTTTCATAGGGATTGCACTTCATCTACTGATTGCTTTGGAAAGTATTGCCATCTCAACAATACTCATATTAATTGCTAAAATCAATATTAAGCAATATTAAGCAATAATTAATATTATTAATTGAATCCATAACATAGATATCTTTCCATTCATTTAAGACTTCATTAATTTTGTTTTTTTTAAGATTTTATTTATTCGTCTGACAGAGAGATAGAGAGAGCCAGAGAGCACAACAGGGGGAATGGCAGAGGGAGAGGGAGAAGCAGATGTCCCTCTGAGCAGGGAGCCGATGTGGGGGCTCGATCCCATGACCTGAGTCAAAGGCAGATGCTTAACTGACTGAGCCACCCACATGCTCCTTGGTCTTCATTGATTTCTTGATGATGATGATGTTAGCTATGTATTTGCACAGATGCCCTCTATCAGGCTGAGGAATTTCCCTTCTTTTCTTAGTTTGCATATGGTTTTTATCATGAAAGGGTATTGGATTTTGGCAAATACTTTTTCTGTATCAACTATGATGATCATGCGGGTTTTCTGTCTATTAAAATGATGTAAATATGATAGATTTTCATATGTTAAGCCATCCTTGAATTCCTGGGATAAATCCTATTTGGTCATGGTGTATAATCTTTTTAATATGCTACTGGATTCCATTTGCCAGTGTTCTATAGAGAATTTTTACATCCATCTTCATCTGCTTTCTTTTCCTGTGATGTCTTTTTCTGGCCTTGATATCACAGTAACACTGGAGTCACAGAATGGGTTAGCAAGTGTTCCCTCCTCTGTTAAGAAAGGAAGAATCTTGGAAACATAGAGGTTAATTGTTCTTAAAATATTGGGTAGAGGTGCACCTGAGTGGCTCAGTGGTTGAGTATCTGCTTTCAGCTCAGGGTCGTGATCCTGGGGTCCTGGGGTCCTGGGATCGAGGCCCGCATTGGGCTCCCTCTGTGGAGCCTGCTTCTCCCTCTGCCTGTGTCTCTGCCTCTGTGTGTCTCTTATGAATAAAAAATTATAAAATATTTTTTAAAAATATTGGGTAGAATTCACTTGGGAAGCCAATTGAAACTAGGCTCATCTTTGTGGGAAGTATTTTGTTTTTATCACTGATTCAGTCTTTTCACTTGTTATATGTCTATTCAGATTTTCTATTTTGTCTTGAGCCAGTTTTGATAATGTGTATGCATATTGATGACCTAATATGTTGGCATATGATTTCTTAAAATACTTTTTTTTCTAAAAGGTAGGTAATGTCCCAACTTCATTCCTTGTTATAGTAATTTCAGTCTTCTCTAAAGATTTGTCAGAGGGGTTACAAACCAAAAATACATCAATACTGACCTTTATATTTACCCATGCAGTTATTTTACCAGTACTTTTATTTGTTTGTTTGGATTTGAGTTACTGACTACTGTCATTTAAAAAAATTATTTACTTGTTTATTCATGAGAGACACAGAGAGAGAGAGAGAGAGACAGAGACAGAGACACAGAGACACAGGCAGAGGGAGAAGCTGGCTCCATGCAGGGAGCCCGATGCAGGACTCGATCCGGGGACTCCAGGATCACGCCCTGGGCCAAAGGCAGCGCTAAACCGCTGAGCCACCTGGGCTGCCCTGTCATTTTATATCAGCCTGAACAACTTCTGTTAGCATTTCTTCTAGGACAGATCTACTGGTGAAACTTCCTTCTGTCTACTCAATCTGTGGAATCCATCTAGTGAGATTTCCATTTCAGCTACTTGACTTTTCAACTCCAGAATTTCTCTTTGGCTCTTTTTCATGATTTCTATTTTTTATTGATATTCTTTATTGGATGAAACATCATCCTCATGATTTCCTTTAAGCATATTTAAAATAGTCCATTGAAAGTCTTTGTTTAATAAGCCAAATGTTGGTGTCTCCTCTGTGATGTTTTCTATTAATTATCTTATGTATAGACTATATTTTCTTATTTCTTTGCATGCATACCTTGCAATTTTTGGTTGGAAGCTGGAAAATTTGAATATTATAATGTGACAACTCTAGAAATCAGATACTCATCTGTCCCTAGGTTTATTGTTATTGTAGCTATTTTTAGTTTAATGAATTTTTTGAACTAATTTGAGAGTTTGCATTCTGGGATGCCTAGGTGGCTCAGTGGTTGAGCATCTGCCTTTGGCTCAGGGCATGATCCTGGGGTCCTGGATCGAGTCCCGCATCGGGCTCCTTGTGGGGAGCCTGCTTCTCCCTCTGCCTATGTCTCTGTCTCTCTGTGTCTCTTGTGAATAAATAAAATCTTTTTTTAAAAAAGAAAGAAAGAAAGTTTGCATTCTTTGTTATGAGTGGTACTGAAGCCTCTGTTCCATCAGCTTAGAGGTCAGCTAATGATGCAACAGAAGTTTCTTCAAACGTATGAACACACAAATACCTCTGCACACATGTGTATGTGTACACACACACAGCACCCAGTCTTTGAAGATGGGCTATGAATGTGTGTTGGGACATGCCTTCACCACTTGGACAAGCAGTTCACAACTATGCTTTAGCCTTTAGATCCTGCTTTCACAGAGTGTGAAGTTCAGCCAGAGTTAAGAGTTTAGATCCTTCTCAAATATTTTCTGAATATGCACCCAGACTTGGGCATGTGTGTGGCATTCTAGGTTCCTAGGAATTTGTGAGAGCTTCTGAAAGCCTTTATTCCCCAAAGCATCTTATTCTTCAGCCTTTCTTACCAAGATTTTTGGTTAGTCTATTGTTTACCCCAACTGTTATCCCTTGCTCCAGGTGATAGTGATTAATACATTCTGTCTTTAAATGTTTTTAACAAAGCTTCAGCCTCTTCCTTTAGGCATTTTTTTTAAAAGATAGGTCTGTAGAGAACAAATTATCCCTCTTATCCTTCATCTAACAATGTCTACATTTCCCTCTATTTCTTGAAGTACTTTCACTGGTACAGGATTCTGAGTTAACATTACTTTTCTTTGAGCATCTGAGAAATATTGTGCCACTTCCTCTGGCCTCCAAGATATCTTACGAGAAATCTGTTTTCGTACTGTTTTATTCTTGGAGTTAAAATGTTGTTTTCTTCTAGTTGCTTAAAATTTTTTTGCTATTTTTAGATCTCAGAAGTTTAATTACAATGCTTCCTGGCATGAATTTCCTTGGATTCTGTTAGAGGCTCACTTCATGAACATAGGTTAATGTCTACTGTCAAATGTGGGAAGTTTTCAGCCATTATTTCTTCAAATATTTTTCAGCCTTACCATCTTTCTCTTCTCTTTCCAGGACTGATAACATGAATCTTAGGTATTTTTCAATAGTTTCACAGGTTCCTAAAGCTTTGTTCTTTTCTTGTTTCTCAGCTTATTCTCTGTTTTTTACACTGAGTAATTCCTATTGTCCTACTTTCCAGTTCATTGTTTCTATCCTCTATCCTTTCCTGTCCTTTCCCCTCAGATGAACCTATCACTGAGATTTTTATTTCTTTTATCATAATTTTTAGTTCTAAACTTTCCATTTGTTTCCCCCTTAACATCTACTTTTTTGCTACTTTCTTTTTTTGTTTCAATTTTGTTTCTAACTTCTCACTGAAGCATTTTTATCATGACTTTGTCAGATAATTCTAAAGTTTTTGACATCTTACTGCTGGCATCTATTAAGTGTCTTTTACCCTTCACGCTGAGGTAATTTAGGTTGAAATTAATAGCATGGAAGAAATATATCATGCCATGTTAACCAAAGGAAAAGCAAGAGTAACTCTATTGATATCAAAGCAAAGCAAATTACCAGATGGAGAGGAAATTAAAAGAGTTACTTTACCAAGAACACATAACAGTTCTAAATGTATGTGAGCAAATAACATTGCTAAAAACTACCTGAAACAAAAACTGAGAAAATTTAAATAAGAAATGGATAAATCCACAATGCTTGTTAGAGGCATTGATGCCCTCTTTCAAGACTTGACTGAACAATTAAACAGAAAATCAACATGAATGTAGAACTCAACATCATCAACCAAGAGGATCTAACTGACCTTAAGAACACTCCAGGGATGCCTGGGTGGCTCAGCCGGTTGAGTATCCGCCTTCACCTCAGGTCATGATCCCAGGATCGAGTCCGCATTGAGCTCCTTGCTCATTGGGGAATATGTTTCTCTCTCTTCCCCTGCTCAAGCTCTCTCTAGTTTACTCTCTTCAATAAATAATTAAATAAACAAATAAAATCTTTTTTAAAAAAAGAACACTCCATATATTAAGAGCAGAATACAACTTTTTAAGTGCTCACAGAACACATAATCAAGAAATACCTTATCCACACAAAACTCAACAAATTTTAAAAAACTGAAATCATATAAAGCGTGTTGTCCGGCTACAATAAAATATACTAGAAGTTAATAATAGGGTTGAGGAAAATCTCCAAACATTTTGTAACTATATCATACAATTTCAAATAAGTCACAGATGAAATCTCAAGGGAAATTTTTATATAATACATTGAACTAAATGAAAACACAATATATCATAATCTTGGGTACTTGGCTAAAGCACTGCTGGGAGAGAAATTTATTACACTAAACATATACACTAAATAAAAGTAAAAGTTATTATGAGCAATTATATGCCAACAAATTGGGCAATCTGGAAGAAATGGATAAATTCCTAGGAATGTATAAACTATCAAAACTGAAACAGGAAGAAATAGAAAATTTGAAGAGATCCATAACCAGCCAAGAAATTGAATCAGTAATCAAAAATCTCCTAATAAATAAGAGTCTAGTACTAATGGCTTCCCAGGTGAATTCTATCAAACATTCAAAGAAGAATTAATACCTATTCTTCTGAAACTATTCCAAATGAAAGGAAAGTCTCAAATCAATAATCTAAGCTCTCATTTTAAGAACCTAAAAAAGAGAGCAAAATAGATACAAAACAAGCAAAAGATGGGGCACTTGAGTGACTAAGTCAGTTAAATACCCAACTCCTGGTTTTGGCTCAAGTCATGACCGTGGGATCATGAGATCAAGCCCTCCATCAGGCTCTGCACTGGGCATGGAATCTGCTTAAGATTCTCTCTCTTCCTCTACCTCTGCCCTTCCTCTTCCTCTCTCTCTTAAAAAGAAAGAGAAAGAAAAAGAAAGAAAGAAAGAAAGAAAGAAAGAAAGAAAGAAAGAAAGAAGAAAAAAATTCGAGCAATCCAAAATAAAATGGGCTAAAGACATAAACAGACATTTCAGAGAATAAGAAACTCAACAGGTGAATAAACTCAGGAAAATTTGCAACCTCATTAGCAATTAAGAAAATGAAAATGAAGGCCACATTGAGATATTATGTTATACTCATTTAATAGCAAAGATTAAGTATTTTAAGGAGTATAAAAGAACAAGATTTGCTCTGACTGCTCAAGGCTGTATCTGTGCAATGGGTGCAATAACCCTACTATCATGACAACTATACTGCCTTCCGAGGAACTCTCATCTTGTTTCTTCCCCTCACATGGGCTGGTACTTGCCCCTAAACAATGTAAAACTAAATTTCTTGCTTTCTGACTCTTTCTTGTTTGATCCTGAACATTCTATTTTCCTTCTACAGTAGAACTCAAAAATGAGAATTTTTACTCTCTGTACACTATCTGGGGAAGTTTAAGTCATCTTTTTTCTCCATATAAATAATTTCACTCATTTTCTGTTTGGATGAAATGATTATTATTATTATTAATTTGTATAATCTATCTTTTACAACTATTGAGATTTTGACACTAGTTTATTTCTAATAATGAACCTAGACCTAAAGAATCAGGGATGCCTGAGTGGCTCAGTGGTTGAGTGTCTGTCTTTGGCTCAGGTCATGATCCTGGGGTTCTGGGATTGAGTCTCTCACACCAGGCTCCCTGTAGGGAGCCTGCTTCTCCTTCTGCCTGTGTCTCTGCCTCTCTGTGTGTGTCTCATGAATAAGTAAATAAAATCTAAAAAAATAAAATGAAAAAGAAACCATAGTGAAAAAAATAGCAGCTCCTCCAATTAGGCCATTGATATCATAATTTCCCCATTTTTCTGACATTACTCAATGACATTCTGTTGTCACTCTCTTAATATTATTATAGGAATTCTCAATAAATATTTATATATGATTATCATTATAAAGCTCCCATATTATCAATATCATTTATGATATAGATTACATACACTTATATTAAATCAGTTTATATTACCACTAAGTTGTTACCTTGTTACTGAGAATGTTAAATAAACCCACCATTTTAAAAAAAAACTATTCTTGTTTGGGAGACAGTCAGCTCACTGAGGGCAGGACTGTGTGTGTTTGTTTTTTTATCATTGCCTTATCTCCAGTGCTTGATACAGTCCCTGATACATAATGAAACCTTTTGATTGATCAAATAAATTAATCCCATGTGGCTACCTTGTTTCAGTTTGCTGGAATTCAGGAATCTCAATTATTTTCTAATAAGAATAATAACTAAGAATGGCTAGCGGGTTTTTTTTTAATGTTTACTGTATGTACAGAATTGTGCTAAGTATTTATATGCATTAGCTTCAGGGTATCTACACTAGTAAAGTACATTTAAAATCATAATTTGAGGGCATCTGGGTGGCTCAGTGGTTAAGCATCTGCTCAGGTTGCAATCTCAGGGTCCTGGGATCCAGTCCCCCATCAGGGTGTCCACAGAGAGCCTGCTTCTCCCTCTGCCTATGTCTCTGCCTCTCTCTCTGTGTATTTCATGAATAAATGGAGAAAATCTTTTTAAAAAATCATAATTTGACAAGTGAGGACACTGAAGCTTAGAGCTTCAGTAAGCTTGGGGATTTCCCAAATTCAGAGAGCTAGTAATTAATGGTAAGAATTGAAGCAAACCATCTGTCTTATTTCTCTCCCTAGGTCTCAGCTCAAGGGTCATATGAAAGTGGGGGGTTCATCCCTTATGGATCATTAGTTTGACCTCATGACTAGGATACTGGCCTTCTCTTTCATTCTGCTGGTGTTTATCTCTGATTCATCATCTTTCTTATTGTAGGACATTGAACTCCTTGCTGAATTTCTAAGAACTAAAAGAAAACCCAAATATTCATGATCATTTCTGGTCCCTTATATCTCTTGTCTTCTATTTCTTTTCTCCTTTCCTTAAAAGTAAAAGCCTCCTCAGGAAATTCTTCCATAGCGGCTATACCCAATGATTATATTCTTTGTACCTTTAAACAACACAAATTTATTACCCTACAGTTTTGTAGGTTAGAAGTACTACACGGAATCATGTGAGTAGATTGGACCCACCCAGATTATTCAGGATCATAGAACTTAATAATATTTGAAAAATCCCTTTTTCCATTTAAATTAATATATGAACAGGTTCTGAGAATTAAGATATGGCCATCTTTAGGGAGCTACTGTGCTACCTAACACAAATAATTAAGAATTAAGATATGGCCATCTTTAGGGAGCTACTATGCTGCCTAACACAAATAATTAACCCCAGTGCCTAAATTCCATAAAGGATTTCCTCACTGACAGTTCCCTTTAGCCCTTTTAATACCAATTAGATTCAATTTGTTTTTGAGTTCCATTAATCCCTCACCATGTAGGGAGTACAATGATAGATATTCTACGAGAAAACAAAACACAAGATACATATATTATGGCTCAGGACGTCAAGATTTTTACAACCTTGTTGGATGTATGTGATATAGAATTGACTAGACTTAGAAGAGTCTTGAGTTGTGTCTAGAATTAAATGTGCAATGTAGGCCCTTTTTCCATTTAGTTCCTTGAGGAGACATGATTTTAAAAGGGTTCTGCCTTATGGATTGCAGCAAAATGCTAAGAAGGCAAAAATTCAGAATTTTTAGTTTTCACTTTTATCTTGGTCATGAGAAGTACTTGCAGATGAAGAAACTCAATTTCCCAAAGGAAAAAATAATTTACCCATGGTCACACATGTTTATTGACTCGAAAATAAGCATTCTTTCTACCTAAGCATCTAAATATTACTTAATAGTCCACTCCAAAATGAATTATGACTCCTTACATTTCTAGTTGGTCATCAAGCCACTGTTTCTGAAAGAGCCATATATATTATGGGAAAGAATAGCCTTATTTTGTTTGTTTCTGTGTGAGGTAAGGCTAGATGATGGGTTTTAAAGAACTGAGCTCTCATCTCTTTGAAAGTGAGGCACTGTGTTTTATTTAGTGTGTGTTGAACAATGGCTTTCCAGACACCACTGACAAGTTTTGTTTCTGGTTATTCATTTGATACCCACCACTTTAAAACTGAAAAGTGATATGTTGACTTCAATTCATTAACAATGGCATCTACAATAAATATAAGGTATGCCTGACAGATATCCTTTTTCAGTAACTGCTATAAAAACAAGCCTAATAGACTCAAAATTCCTATGGAAAAATTAATCATAGTGGATTAAGAGGAAGCATTTTATGATTTCCACAGACATTCCTTCCAAAGTACCTGGCCACAGTTTAGTTGTCTTAGTAATATAAGAAAATATTAACTAAAATTCAATACAGGTAAAAACAAAACCAGAGAAGAAAGAGCATAGAAAAGAAGGAAAGAGCTCAACCAACCCCCCAAAGTAAGTGAGATATGAAGTTGTTGTTGAGGAATTCCAGACCTGAGAAGCCCAACTTCTTTGAAATGACGTGGTAGAAAGTTGAGAACAGGTAATTATCCACCCAAGAGAGTAAGTATTCTCCAATGGCCACACATGCAGAGATGGCAAGGCTTCTTCACAATGGAGACTGTGTTTGGTAAAAATAATATGAAGCTTGGGGACAGGGAGAAAAGAGGATACCTTAATGCCCCAACTTTCTCCCAAACTCTTCTTTCTTCCTTTCTGTTCTCCCAAAAGACCTGCACTTTTTTTTTTATAGGACTTGAGAAGTGATTTCTGTGCCTCTTCTAAAGATGGAATAAAGCCGAAATAGATTCCAAATTGGCTACTAACTCACCAAGTGGCCCTGGGTAAGTCACTTAAATTTCTTTAGGTCTTATTTCCTACAGTTGTAAATGAGACAGGTGAACTAGGTTAGCTATCTATACGTATATGTATATATTTATGTATATGTATATATATGAAATTTTAGTAATTATCTATAAATAATTATGAACAAGTCTGAGAACGCTTCTTATGACCAAGATAACAGTTAAAAGTGTTCATGGTTTTATATGTTCCAGGTTCAAATCAGCTTCTTTAGCCAATTGGTACAATCACACATGAGTTCAATTTTGATCAAGATTGCTGTGATCCAACAAAATATCCTAACAGGTGGAACCTGTTACATTATTCCCTCTGCCAATTACAAAATGGTTAGACTTGGAAAAACAGCCAAACATAATTTTCAGGAACATTATCAAAATTGAGCACATCCTAAAGGAAATACAGTATCCTAGATGGAATCCCGGAAGAGAACACAAGCAATAATAGAAAAAAATAATGAAACCTGAAGTATGTAATATAGTTAATAGACATTACCAATGTTAATTTCTTAATTTTGACAAATATTGTATAATGTGTTTACATTAGAGGATGCTGGAAGAAATGTACATGGGAACTCTGCCTACTATTTTGTAATTTTTTATTAATTCTGATATTGTTCAAAATTTTATAAAAATTAAATATACCACTGGCAATTATTGCTTTCCTTAGGTTGATCTACTCACGTGGCAATTATTTTAGCAGATTTTTTTAAATTTTTTTTTTATGATAGTCACAGAGAGAGAGAGAGAGAGAGGCAGAGACACAGGCAGAGGGAGAAGCAGGCTCCATGCACCGGGAGCCCGACGTGGGACTCGATCCCGGGTCTCCAGGATCACGCCCTGGGCCAAAGGCAGGCGCCAAACCGCTGCGCCACCCAGGGATCCCTATTTTAGCAGATTTTTAAACAATTTTGTCTTGCAGTTGATCATCTTCATTTATGTTAACTAGATTGTTTAAATGGATTCTCTTTCATCATTTATTCTATGAAGTGTACTTCACAGCCTCACAAAGAACAATAAATGCTCAATGGATATTTCTTAACCAAATGAAGAAGGGAAGATCTGTGTATCTCTAAGCAGTATAAGGCAGTGATGCTCAATTCACCTACAGTGTGAGTGAATGAAATTACTGTTTATAAGAGAGATGGTTGTCCAATTGATTGGATTTCGTGGGAGCTGCAGTATTCTAAATGTTCAGTGCTCTGCTTTGTAATGAAAAAATATTCATGGAACTTGACCATAAGTGATGAGCAAGACAAGGTCCTAGAATTACTTTTGCTACCAGTTGTACTATAGTTTTCTTTAATCCATGTCTCTTTTCTATACTTCTTCCTGATGGTATAATATAGTTCAATCTTGTAAATAATTTTCAAAAATCACAACTTTATACAGTCTACAAATGGGCAGTAACCCCAGCAGCATTTTCCAAGCCACTCACTTCCCTTTCTTTCCATGCTCTATGCAACATTAATAAGGTGAAAATAACAGAAAATTAATAGGCCCTCAATGTCACACAAATTTCAGGGAAAAGCTCAAATGGAAGCCACAGGTCTCCTTTATCTCACAATGTATATTTAATTTGACTTGACTTCTTGGTCCCCCTTACATCTTGATATTGCTCAAATGAGTAAAAGAGACCATGCTTATTTTTATGGCCCATTTAAAAAAAAAAGACTTATTTGTTTGTTTATTTATAAGAAGAGAGTGGGAGGGCAAGGGGAAGGGGGACGGAAGGGGCAGAGGGAGAAGAAGAGAGAAAAGTTCAAGCAGACTCTGCACTGAGCATGGAGCCCAATGTGGGGTTCAATCTCACAACCCTGAGATCACAACTTGAGCCAAAACCAAGAGTCAGACACTCAGCCAAATGTGCCACCCAGGTGCCCCACAGCCCAGTTTAGAGGACCTGTGGCTTACCAGTGAGAGTGGGGTTGAGGAAAATGTAGATGGGATACAACAGGGTGTAATGTAGTAATTTTCAAATTCTTTTGCCAATGCCTCTCAATAAGGAATAGATTTTTACGTATCATGGATACATACACATTAAAGTTTCACAATAAAACACCCTGTATTCATAGAGTATACTCTGATGTTTTCTATCTTACTTATCTATTTCATCAACACAAAAATACTAACTGTAACCAACTGACATAACTGGAAACTCAGTTTATAAAACCCTGTGGAGTAGAAATAAGGTTCTAGAATTCCATGCAGATTGATTTTCAATCTAGTTCTGACAATTATCATTGAAAGCATGAGCTAGATATTCTCCTAGTCTCTCTGCTACTTCATTTTCTCACCTGTAAAACCAGAAAAATTAATTTACTTTATGTGGTGGCTTTGAGAATTACAGCAGTAATGCACATAAAAGTACTAGGCACATAATAAATGTTTTCCCTCATACACACCCCCCACCCTGCTATATAATTTCATATTAGTTGAATACCCCTCAAAAGAAATAGTATCAGGAGTAGAATGAGTTCTTCTCAGCCCCACATTTATTACTGGACTCAGACTCCCAGGATGACAGAGCAGTCTACTGTCCAGCAAGGGGAACAGAAGGAAGTGACAGGAAGAATTAAGACCTGGACTCCACGGCTTTCCTGGGAACATCTGTGGTCAACAGGGTGGGTATAAGCAGGTGGGTAAATTCTGGGCAAAGAGTCAAGCTACATTTCTAAGACCAGAGAGCAAGGAATTTAGAAATGGTCTCCCTCCCCTGACTGGCCTCCTTGTCTGCCCCACCTCTGTTTGTTTATCCACAGACATCCTGGACAACATGAAGGGGATCCGATATAAGGTGTTGGCCTCATTCAGCTGCACCTGTGCAGAAGCATTAGTTAATGTCTCACTGAAGCACTCCACATGTTTCTTTTACCTCAAGCCAGCTTAGTGACGACATCCTCACATGCTCTCTTAATCCTGGCCCCCATAAATCCTTTACAAGTCCCTCCCTCCATTGTCCCTCTCATCCATCAAGAGCTCAGTGAAATCCCTTGGCATGTACAGTACATCTTTTCCTGAGCTCATTCACAAAGAAGCCCTGTCATCACTGCTATTTGCAACCGCTATTCCTTCTTCCCTTTTGTGTTTGAGTGGGTGTGTGTATTAGTGTGTAGGGTGTATAGTCCAGGCAGAGGTGGTTAGTGAGAGGACAGAGGGTACCCAGTTGTACATATGGTGAGGATTTGAGAATGATATGGAAAAAATCAGAAGGTAAGTATGGCTTGAAGAGGCCATCCAGTGGGGCAAGAGTAGGTCCTAATAGCTTTTATGTAATCTTATGTGTCTATAGGCATGAACTGGACTAAATTTAATTAATAATAGTGACTAGGATCAATGTCTCCAAATAACACTATAATCCTAAAAATCTGCTGTTCTTATATCCAGAACAACTGAAATTTTAAAAGTAGAATTGCTATCTAAAGAGGTAAACTGGTCCTAAATCCTCTATCACTCCCTTGGAGGGGATAAAATACTTTTCAGTTAATTTATCTACACAGGTGTTTTTCAGTCTCTATCATTATCTATGTTTAGGAATCCATTCTTAGGAAATAGTTGGGCATATCATATCTCCCTCTAGAGAGAAAAAATTAGATTTTGTTACTATAAACAATTTTATCTCATTCATTAAAATAACTTAAATTTAAGTTCTATTTAATTTTTCTCTAATGAGAGAAATGAAAGTAATATACCTTGTTGGACATGGCTGAGCTTTAGACCATTGTAATATTTAAGATTTTGTTCACCCGCCAAGAACCAATTTTTGCCCCCTTGGGGGCAATATTGCCTCTGTTGGGAAGATGTGTTCTGCTCTGCTTCATTGTAGATACTGACCTCCAATTTGAGATGTTCATTCTTTAGATCCTTTCCTCCTCTCTAGACAGATTTGTAGATAAAGTCAATAAGTAATTATATATTATTGTTTAGGAACAAATTATGTCACTTCAGATACTTCAAATTCTTATACTTTGTCTTCAAATAAATCCTACCTTCAATTCTTATTCTCAAATAAAAATTTCTCTAATTTTTATTATAAATATTATGTATACTTATTACAAAAGATTTTGGAACTTTATAAAGAAAGTTATAAACAAACCATCATTCATTATATCATCATACATTTTAAAATAAATCCAGGCTTTTGTGCACATAATCTTGAAAGGTACATTTAAAAAAGAAAAATGAATCATACTTTTAAGTATTTTTCTGTAATCATTTTACTCTCATTTTACAATATGTAACAAACATACTTTCATGACAGTAGAATAGATTGGGTTTTTCATTAGGTAAATACATCATAATTTCATTAATCAATCACCTACTGGGAGACATTTAAATTGTTTCTAAATTTACTATAATAAAAATACTCTATGAGGATTATCACCTCATAGGTATGAAGAGTTTCACCTTGTACATGACAACAGCTGCACATATTTGCCTACTCGCCCAATTATTTCCTAAGAATGGATTCCTTAAGGTAAAGCTGTTGACTCAAAAAGAATTCTCAAATTAAATATTGATACACATTGCTAGACTGCCCTTCCGTCTTGAGTCTATGGGTCCAAATCAATGCATTGGATTGTTTGGTGTGCTTTTAAACTTTACATAAATGACCTCACATTCACTGGCTCATACTCTAAAACCTTTTTCTTCAGTATAGTTATTTGAGCTCTATCTTTGTTGAGATACAAAAATTAATTCACACCCATGTAAATTGTTATAGAATATTGTTCATCTGAACACCATTACAGTCTTCTATTGGTGTGCATTTAAATTCACTCCAATTGTTTGCTATCACAAATAATAAACATTCAAATACATATCTCCTTGTGCATGTGTGCAAAGGTTACTGTCTAGAGCATACTGATAAGTAAAACCTCTGGGTTATTAGTGAGTGCATATTTTGAACTTTGCTAGATATTACCAATTCATCTTCAGTAGTGGTTCTGCCAATTTTCACTCCAAACCCAGAGCAAGAGTGTTTTAGAATTCCTATTTCTCTCTCTCTCTCTCTCATTTTTTTTTCAACCAACATTTGGTATGTTTAAATATTTTTATTTGGGTAAAATGATATCTTGATGTTATAATTTGAATTTTCCTCATTGCTAGTGATATTAAATGTATTAAATATATTTTAAATGTGCTTATTGGCTTTTTACTTTATTACTGATAGGGCTTTACTTTATTACTATAGGACTTTATTAATAACATGGATAATTTGAACTGTTTTAAAACTGGATTGCTTTAAAATTGGATTATCTTTATCTGCCACTAAGCAACAAAGGTATTTTTCTGTAATTTCTCTTAAATGTTTCATTGTTGTGTTTTCCATTTGGGGGATTTTTTGTTATGGTATCAGGTAAGAATCATACATACTGATATTTTTCATACTCTCCTAGCATCATCTATTCAGTAATTATTCTTATTGATTTGTAGAACTACTCATTGTATTACTATAATATAGCAAGTTTCCATATTTATATAGATTCATTTCTTGGTTCATTATGGTCATTTGTCTACAATTTCTGACACTGTTTCAATGCTATCACCAATCTAATTACTACACCTTTAGAAACGCTCTTGAGATCTGCTATTATGTGAGCAAGTCCCACTTTTGTTTTCCCTCATTGAAGTTGCCATGATTATTCTTGGAACTCAGTCTTTTCATGTAAACTCTATGACTATTTTGTTAAGTTTATGAAAAATTCTGTTATGATTTATTTTGGAACTATACAGATTGAAGCATACAGAAGAAATTGAAGAACCACTGGCATCTTTATAACTTAGAATCATTTCATATAATAATATGTATTCAGTTCTTTTCCCATGTTCTTCAATAAATGTTTATAGTTTTCTTAATAAGTACATTAATCAATATATGTAATATATGATAGCAATGTATAATAGTAATATATAATGCTAATAGTAATAAAATTAATAATTAAAACCCCAGTAAATTATATTATTGATGACATATATTAATATAGCATATATTTTTATACATCATTATATATTGTGTATCATGTATTTTTCTTCAAAATATATGGCCAGTTTTTACCATCTTCATATTAGTTTCTAAGGCTACTGTGAACACAGCAACATAAACTAGATGGCTTAAAACAACAAATAAGTATTGTCTCACAGTTCTGAAAGTTTAAGTCCACAATAAAGGTGTCATCAAGGCCATGCTCCCTCTGATACCTGCAGAGAAATCCTTCCTTGTCACTCTCTAACTTCTGGTGGGTTGCCTGCAATCACTGGTGTTCCTTAGCTTACAGATGCATTGTTCCAATTCCACTCTTTTTTTTTAAGATTTTATTTATTTATTCATGAAAGAGAGAGAGAGAGAGGCAGAGACACAGGCAGAGGGAGAAGCAGGCTCCATGCAAGGAGCGATCCCGGGGGATCAATGCCGTCTCCAGGATCACACCCTGGGCTGAAGGCGGTGCTAAACCACAGAGCCACCTGGGCTGCCCTCTAATTCCACTCTTATTTGGCTTTCTTGCTGTTTGTTTCTGCCTTTGTGTGGCTGTCTTCTTATAAGAGCATTGGTCATAATTGAATTATGGGCCCACTCTACTCCAATACGATCTTGTCTTAACTCATCTTAAGTGCAATGACCCTACTTCTAAACAAAGCCACGTTCAATGGGTTAGGACCTCAATGTATCTTTTTCGAGGGGACACAGTTTAACCCATAACACTCCCCTTCCATAATCTAAGTCACAAGTGTTTATCACTTGGAACACTGTAAAGGTCTCCGAGCTGCTCTTTCTGCCTCCACACTGACCTCGTGCCTCACAGCTCACAGACACTCACTTGCAAACACACAAGTCAGTTTCCACAAAGCATGGCAGATCATTTTCAAGCTTAATTTAATTAATACCTCTCTCTTAATGAAAATCCTCCAGTGGTATCTCAGGACCAGAATAATAAAATCCAAACTTCTCACCAGAGCCTATTGGGCCCTATAGCATCAGGTCCTGCTGCCCGAACTCCTCTCATTCATTTCCCTTCAGGTCTCTGGTCTTCTGACTGTTCTTAGGACACTTCGAGGTCACTGCTGTCCTAAAGCCTTCAACTATGTTATTCCTCCTCTCAGAATATTCTTCCTTCTGCTATCACAAAAACATCAACTAATTGTCTTTGATCTCTCTGCCATATCCAATTTTCCCCGTCTACTGGATTCTTCCAAAAATACCTTACAAACATTTTTTAATATGGGGAAAAACATACAGAAAACAAACAAACCCAAATCACCTCCTTGATCCAGATAACATCTAATATTTCCCTTCCTCATAGCAAAACTCTTTGAAAGAGTGGTCTAGATTCAAAGCCTTCAATTTCCCTCTTCCCACTCTTTCCCTCTTTCCCTTTTAAACTTCTCATTTGGAAAAGTACAAATATATTCCTGTGCCTATTATCAACTTCAACAATTTTAAAATATATTTATATCTAAAAAAAATTTGAGTATAGTTGACATTACATTAGTTTCAGGTGTGTGGCATGGTGATTCAACAATTCAACAATGTCATACTGTGCTCACCACAGTGTAGCTGCCATGTGTCACCCCAGAATGTCACTACAGTACCCCTGACTGTTTTTCCTATGCTGTGCCTTTTATCCTCTGACTTATTCTTTCCATAACTGGAAACCTGTATCTCCCATTACCCTTCTCTCATTTTGCTGACTTCAACAATTATCAATTGTGTCCAATATTGCTGTCCTCTGGATTATTTTGAAACAAATCCCTAATATAACATAATTTCATTGTAAATATTTTAGTATGTATTTTTTAAAAGATTTATTTATTTTTTTTAGAGAGAACACAGTTGGGGGCGGGGCGGGAGGAGAGAGATAATCTCAAGCAGATTCTGCTGAGCACAGAAACCAATGTCACGCTTGATCTCATGACCCTGAAATCACAACGGAAGCCAAAATCAAGAGTTGGATGCTCAGCTGACTGAGCCACCCAGGCATCCCTTTGCTATGTGTTTCTGAAGCTAGAGACTTTGTTTTTAAAAAAATCAACTATAGCATCTAAAGAAAAATTACCAAAAGTATTTGAATATTGTTGAATACTGTCTTGTCTGTATTATTTCCCCAGAAGTGTCAAAACAACTGTGTGTTCACTAAAAGGCTGGTATTGGCACTACTGTGAGATCTTTTTAGTCCTGACTATGGCCTTATTCCTAGGTCTACCATGGATTAATTTTCTATTTGTGTTTATTTGGGGGGATGCAGTTTACCAATATAATTAGATACATTCTCTCTGATATGTTCAAAAAAGGAAAAGTGCTATAAAATCTAAAAGGATGAAAATGCATAAAAAAGAAGACATAATTAAAAGAATGGCAAGTGTTCATAAACTACATTGTTCAGATAGTAAAAATGCAAGCCCCTAATTCAGGGAGATATTTACTATATCTGTAACTAATAAAAAAATTCATTTAGAAAAAATAAAGAATTTTTACAAATGTATAAAAGAATGTACACAAAATAATAGTAAAAAATAAAGTGGGAAAAGTATTGAACAGGTTCTTCACAAAGAGGATACCCAAATGGCACATAAATGTAGGAAAATGTGTTGAACCTCCTTAGTCATCAGAATAACACAAATCAAATATACATATTAAAAGTTAAAATAAAAAAGACTAACAAATCCAAGCCCTGACAAAAATGTAGAGAAACTATAACTCTCATAAGCTATTCAAGTTTAAATAAATTCTTTGGAAAACTAGCAATATCAACTAAAGCTGAACATATGCATACCATTTGACCCAGCCATTCCACTTCTATATAGATACAGAAATACATATGCATGTGCACCAAAGCTTGTGAAAGTCTTCACTGCAGTACTATGTGCAAAAGCAAAAAGACAGATACAACCTAAATGTCTTTCAACAGTAAATTAGACACATTTTGACAAAATCATATAATGGGATACTCTACAGAAATGAAAAGGAATTTGCTGCACTAAAAAACATGGATAAAACTCACAGATATAATATGGAGCAAAAGAAACGACAAATGAAAGTCATACTATATGACTGTTTATATGATGCCCTAAAACAGGGGAAAATCTATCAATGGTGATAAATACCAGGGGTGTGATTGCCTCTGAGGAAGGAATTAATGACTGGGAAAGGTTACAAAAGGGTCCTCTTAGGTACAGATCATGTTCTACTTCTTAAGGTGGTGCTTACATAGATGTGTTCACACTGAAATTTGGGCTGTACATCTATCACTGTTCACTTTCCTTGCCTATAAGTTATACTTGAATAAAAACTTTAAAAGAAGGGGCACCTGGGTGGCTCAGTGGTTGAGCATCTGCCTTCGCCTCCAGTCATGATCCCGGGGTCCTGGAATCGAGTATCCCCACAGGGAGCCTGCATCTCCCTCTGCCTATGTCTCTGCCTCTCTCTCTGTGTCTCTTATGAATAAATAAATAAAATCTTAAAAAAAAAACTTTAAGTGAATAAAAAGAGTAATCTTGGCCTTTTGCAGTAAGCACCAAGAAAAGCAAGGGGGGAAATAAGCTAGTAATTGACAGCAGAACCAACATGATCATTTGCTAACAGAGAAAATATTTTCTCTTTGGGGTTAGTTAAGACCAATATCCACAAACTTAAATGACTGCAGAGGGCATGGCTTTCAAAAACATGAGTGACAGGGTCAGGTGTCAGGCAGTAGGGATTAAATGGGTAGCAATGTTTCCAGACAAAATGCAAAACCCAGTTACTTTACCTTTAAAAACACTGCATGCACCTAACTCGAAGACCAATGGATATCCAGGCTAAGATTGCTGGGCCTCTTGTTTGCAAGGAAAAACAAAAGCAAAAGTATTTGTCTTTCCACATGCCTTTTCTTTAACAGGTCAGTTAGTATAGGAAAAGGCAGGCCTGCCTATGACACTTAACTGATGGATTAAATTCAACTGGAGAAGGGATTTCAACTGGAGAAGCTACAGTGAACCTTGTCCATAGGACTGGAGCCCATTTTTCCCACTAGCAACCATGAGACTTGGTGGCAACGGACATCAAATGTTCACCCTGTTGAAAACCAGGGAGCAATGTGACATTGCAGGCTTCAGAAGGCAACAGGGGTAGACGCTCTTCCTGTGGGAACAAATATCATCTCTGTGGAAGCCAATCTTGCCTCCTGTTTTTAGGTTTGAAAAACTCGAGGGCATATCATTCTAGAATGGTGAACTAAAAGGGACCTTGGAGAAGTCACAGTCTTGGAATTACAAAGTAGAAGATACTTTACTGATAGGCTAGCACCTTCTATCTATAGTAGGATGGGGAGATTTATATTTTAACTCTGATATGTTTAGTATATGAAAAGAAGCACTAGCCATGAAGTCCAAATTACAGAACTCTGCCACTCACCAGCTGCTGTGTGATTTAAACAACCTATGAAACCTTTCTCCATCTGTAAGATGGAGTGAGAAGGCATGAATCTTAGTGCACAAGAGAGGTTGTAAGAAATATCACTTGTTTTCCTTATGATTTACTTGAGTCCATCCATGTCCCAGTAAGAACTAGGTGGCCCACTATCAGGGACCCATCTGAAAGGGACTTCATGAAAGGGCTATTTTGAGGGTGTGAGCCAAGTTGAAGAAGTGAACAAAGGAGTAATGTAAGGTTTAACAACACAAAGTCTGTGACCTCTCCTAAGCCCAAATGGGCAGGGCCAAAAAAATGTTACTAGGTCAGTAACACAGCTGGAGCCCTAATAGATGAGCTGATAAGCAGGAGCTGTGGCCCCAAGGGCACAGCCACTGCTGGTACAGTGGCTCATAGGAGGAGGGCTAAGACAACAAGTACTTGAATTCCACTCCTGTATCTCTTGGTGTCTCCTGATGGCTGAATCCCAGCAGAAGTCAGAGGACAAGAGAAAGTGGGTGACAGATACCAGATCAGTGAGCTTCTCAGGGCTCTGAACAGGGAAGACAAGAGCAGAGTGGGTCTAAGGGGAGGGGGGGGACACACAGGGAGCAACTAACAAATTACTTATTTGTCCCTGTTTCCAGTCCTGCCACATTCAGTTTTAGTCATTATTTCCCACCTGCCCCTACCCAACCTCAACCATGACTCAGAATCTTTGAGGAAGCTATGCTTCCCTATGGCCTACATTTGGCCTCCACACGTCACCATGTAATTATTTCCAGGGAAGGTCATGCCATCTTAATAAGGCTCATTCAAGAAACAAGTGTCTCCCCAGCTTCTGGAAGTACTAGCCTTTGTCTACTTATCAGTCTGTAAGAACTCTATCTATCTATCCATTCATCCATCCATCTATCCATCCATCCAGCATCTATGTGTCTATGTATCTAACAACCCAGGACTGATGCTTTTCCCTTCCTTTACCCACCCAGCCTTACAACCTTATCATACTCTATAGAAAGCTTGAGCTTTTCTAAAAGACCAAGAAAGTTTTATTTCTCCAGCAGCTTTTACAAGATTCCTGTAGACAAGGAGATACTGAGGACCCAGATACTCATTTGGATATTCATCCACTTTCTTCTCCCCTACTTTGCTTGTCTCAAGCCATGGCAGCATGCCTTCTCCTCCAGGAACAGCTCCTGCTTTTTCCAGCTTCTGGGACTCCACGCTTGCTGTTCTCTCTCCTCCCACTTTTCTAACTTAATGCACAACCCGACTCCTTTGTCTACTCTGGGTCTTAGTGCAAATGTCTTTTCCTCACAAAATTCTTCTCGGGCAATCCTATTTTAAGTCTTGTTTATCTCTACCAGCATCTCAAACTATCTTGTGCACTTACTTACTGGTTCATTATTTGCCTTCCACAAATAGAAGTCTGTCCTGTGATCTCATTGTAATCCTTTATGCTGGCCAAAATTTCCAGCATATGGTAGACTTAATACACTTTAGTTGGGTGAATAAAGAAACAAGTGAATGAACTGATAAACCCATTTGTTGAAATGAATATCATAAATTATCTTGTCCTATTTCCTTCCTCAGAGGGTTATTCTAAGAATCAAATGAGATAAATTACATGTAAGGGCTCAAAGTGTTCAACAAATTTTATGTTATTCTATGGGGGTGGCTTCTTGCTGGTCTGCTCCTCTGATACAGGATTTCTGGAGCCAGTAAGCATTTATCTATTTTTCCTTAAAAGAGAAATGGCATGTGGCTCTTACATAAAGTGTGAGAAAAATCAGTGTTGTAGAAAAATTACACATTCCATTTCTTTGGAATATAAAGGCTCTCAAACTGATAGTTTGTAAGAAACATAGCTTAAAGTTCCACAATGTAGACATAAACAGCTATCTGGATATGATACATAGGTAGATAGATACATGCATACACACATATGCACAATATCTATGTGGAGATATAGATATGAAAAGTTTGGAAAGTACAAAGCATAATAAAAGTGAAAAAACAACACTCACAATCCCTTCGCCCAAAGACAACCACTACTAATGTGGTATAACTCCCATCCCCTTTTTATATTTCCTCTTCCCATATGTATGTTTGCGTACTTATCTTTATATTTTGCTTTCATACTATATTTCTTATAATAACAGTATCTGTAATTCACAGAGACTCAGGTTTCTCATTTTAATTAATAATTTCAGAATGCTCTCATTTAGTGCAAACACAAAATAGAGTGTGAACTTGCTTTGTCCTCCTCCTCCTTCTCTTCCTTGGTTTCATGTCCCATCTTCCCATTCCCTTGCATCCTGGGCAGTAGCATGTACTTGCGAGAATGGGCAGCCAGAAAGGTTTGGTCTTATCAGACTGGTATGCTGAAAGTCTCCATTTGGGTAAACAGATCCCCTCAAATTATTATGACCCAGCCTTATCCAAGCCCTAGTTTAACTCATGGGCTATTGAATACTATTCTCAGGATCTCCATCTAGTATAGGAAGCAGAGGAAGAGGCAGGCATCTGGGGCTGGGAAACAATAGCCATAAATGCTGACACTTACAGAGCACTTCCAATGTACCAGTGACTCTGCTACATCTAAGTTTATGGTCTATCTCAAAAAATTCTCTCAAAATTCCTTTGTAATGATTACAATTCCTTTTTCTCATTTCATAGATGAGGAAATTAAGACTCGGGGAGGTTAAGTAACTTGCCTAAGCTCACCCTTGTAGGGAGTGGTGAACCTGGGACTTGAACTAAATAGTCTAACTTCAGAGCTCCAAGAGGAAAACAAATTTGGGCAGATGAAAACAACAAAAAACAAAGAGAAGTAAGTGCACATGAGAACTGGTTTTGGAATAAGAAAAAAGCCCGAAAAAGAAGACAGCCTTATTCACTTTTATCTTTTCCTAAGACCAGAGATCTCGTTATTCCTCCCTAAAAGCATATATATTTATTTTGTCTCCAGAATGGAAGCACTCTATCACTCAGGATGAGGGAGGGGTATCAAGGCACAAGGCATTTTATGAAATGTATCTCTCTCTTCTGTTGCTCCTGCTCCCTCTTCCCACTATTTTACCCAATTTTTATGTTGGAACAAATCTTTGTTTTTATTTAAATACAATTAGCATACAGTGCTATATTAGTTTCAAGTGTACAAATAATGATTCAAAAATTCTATACATTACTCGGTGCTCATCATGGTAAGTCTCTTAACTCCCTTTATCTATTTCACACATTCCCTCCCACTTCCCCTCTGGCAAACACCAGTTGTCCTCTGTATTTAAAAATCTGTTTTTGGTTTGTCACTTGTTTTCTTTGTTTGTTCAACTTATACAACTCAGTACCACAAAAACAAATAAGTTGATCTAAAAATGGACAGAGAATCTGAATACACATCTTCCAGAGGAGACATGCAGATGGCCAACAGACACATGAAAAAAATGCTCAACGTCACTAATCATCAGGGAAATGCAAATCAAAACCATAATGAGATATCACCTCACACCTATCACAATGGCTAAAATCAACAACAGAAGAAATAACAGGTGTTGGCAAGGATGTGGAAATAAGGGTACTCTAGTGTATTCTTGGTGGGAAGGCCAGCTGGTGTAGCCACTGTGGAGAATAGCATGGAGGTTCCTCAAAAATTAAAAAGAGAAGTACAATATAATGCAGTAATTCCTCTACTGGGTATTTAACCAAAAGAGGAAAAACCCCACTAATATGAAATGGTACATGCACCTCTATGTTTACAGCAGCATTTTTTTTACACTAGTCAAGATGTAGAAGCAACCCAAGTGTCCATCCACAGATGAATGGATGTCTTATTTACATATGATGTTGGAACAAATCGTATCTTAGCAGCCACAAGGATGCTCCAAACAGATGAAAAGGACAAAGATTTCTTTTTCTTTTTTCTTTTTTACTTTTTACAGATTCAATGGTCATACCATTCCC
This sequence comes from Nyctereutes procyonoides, assembly GCF_905146905.1. Lineage (NCBI taxonomy): Eukaryota > Metazoa > Chordata > Mammalia > Carnivora > Canidae > Nyctereutes > Nyctereutes procyonoides. Next base: position 56,803,874 of record NW_026575146.1, on the reverse strand, counting down.
AGGTTGATTAAAGTAAAATAAAACAATTATTCTTGTCAGAATTTTGCTTTTCATGGCACTTAAGGAATTTGGATGATATGGCAAGGCTTTTAAAATTCCTTTACTGTTGACACCCCTGCTGATGACTGATACACTGTCAGACTCCAGCTGCAAGCTGAGACAAACAGAGCTCTTCTGCACACAGATCAGGAGTTAGCAGGCAATTCTACTTAGCACATGTCATCCCAGGACCACTCTAATGGCAAATTTAAGAGAAATTCTAAATAAAAGAAGAATACACATAAAGATAGAAAGAAGGATAGCAATTATTCAAAACACCCATGAAAGGTGACTAAATATACACCAATACTTGAGCTCACTAGCTCAATCTCTCTCTCACCCTTTTTCTGGTGATCTATCTCTCTTATACATACACACACATATACACAATCTTAAAATCATATACTTTGGTAAAGTCACTCAAAAATGTGCCTTCCCAACTATTTATTCAAGACATTTATATCCCACCTTTAAAAAATTTCCTTTTTCTTTTAAAAATATGTTTGAGGCACCCAGATGGCTCAGTTAAGCATCTGACTCTGGATTTCAGCTCAGGTCATGATTTTAAGGTCTTGGGATTGAGCTCTGTGTGGCTCTGTGCTTAGCAGGGACTCTTGAGGATTCTCTTTCTCTCCTCCTCCCCCTGCTTGCATGTGCACACGCATACAAGCGCACACACACACTCTCTCTCTCAAATAAATTGTTAAAATGGCCAACAGACACATCAAAATATGCTCCCCATTACTTGGCATCAGGGAAATACAAATCAAACCCACAATGAGATACCACCTCATACCAGTCAAAATGGTTAAAATTAACAATTCAGGGAACAACAAATATTGGCAAGGATGCAGAAAATGGGGAACCCTCCTACACTGTTGATGGGAATGCAAGCAGTGCAGCCACTCTGGAAAACAGGAGGAAGGTTCCTCAAGAAGTTAATAATAGAGCTACTTTAAGACCCAGCAATTTCCCTATTAGGTGTTTACCCCAAAGATACAAATATAGTGGCCCAAGAGGCACTTACACCCCAATGCTTATAGGAGCAATGTCCATAGTAGCCAAACTATGGAAAGGGCCAAGATGTCTGTCAACAAAGGAAAATGTGGTCTATAGATACAATGGGGTACTACTCAGCCATCAGAAACGATGAATACCTACCATTTATATCAACATGGATGGAACTGGAGGGTATAGTACCGAGCAAAATAAGTCAGAGAAAGACAATTATCATATGGTTTCACTCATATATGAAATATTAGAAACAGCACAGAGGATCATAGGAGAAGGGAGGGAAAACTGAATAGGAAGTCATCTGAGAAGGAAAAAAAACCATGAGAGGACTCTTAACTATAGGAAACAAACTGAGGGTTGCTAGAGGGTGGTGGGTGGGGGGATAGAGTAATTCAGTGATGGGCATTAAGGAGGGTACATGATGTGATAAGCACTGGGTCTGATACACAACTGATGATTTATTGAACTCTACATCTGAAACTAACAATGCGCAATATGTTGGCTGATTGAATTTAAATTAAAAATGGAAAAAATGAAAAATAAAAAATATATGCTTAATCCAGATATTTCCTCCCTATAGAGAGTGAATTATATGCTGTAGACAGCCTCAGAAGATAAGAACTGAGTATATCCATAACCATAATAATAGCTATACCTTTTTTAAAAAAATGTTTTTAAGTAAACTCCATGCCCAAAGTGGAGCTCGAACTCACATGCTCTACTGACTGAGCCAGCCAGGTGCCCCTACAGCTGTATCTTTTTGTTAGATTTTTAAAGTTGTATAAACCTTCTTTGCCATCTCAGATAGAAACACCAAGTTCCAAACTCTGAAGCTTTTGTCCAATCCACCCATAAAGGCAGGAGACTGTTCTCTATTCTGTGTGTAAGTCTTTTCTTGATTCTTGTGCATGATTTATAATCCAAGTCTTTCTTGGTATATATGTCATGTTTTCCCAAGTGACCATATGCTTTGGGAGGACAGAATCCCAGTGTATCACTCCTCATTCTTATATAGCTTCACAACCCAAACATTTTCCCCATATGGAAAAGCCTGGTGTAATGCTACAAGCTGGAAAGGATGGTACTACTAGCATTTGTCTCATCCTCTAATGGATGAGGATTATTAAGGGATTCAATCCAGTGAAAAATGTGCCATTGAGATTTCTCAGTTGGGTTTTATTCCAACCCAACACCTATACTAAAAATAAAAGTCCCCTAAATAATCCCCAGTGTTTCCTCAATTAGTCCAATAGTTTGTGTCAGGATGCCAATGTCAGTGAGTTCCAAATGCTATTTTTGGGAGGTAGGTATCCCTTGCAATGAGCATGCGTGGTGCTCAGGTAGAAAAAGGGAGTGACAACTACCAGGGGCAGTTTTTAATGGTAATTTTCTGACTGTGTTTTGACACTTCATTTCTAACACAATTTCTATGAAAAACAGTGGCATTTCTTTTTTGAAATTAATACTACTTTTATTGCTTCTTTGATGTAAGATTTAATATAATTTGCACATAACTGCAGTTACTTAAAACATACACTTTGATTAGTTTTACATATGTATACACCAGTGAAAACATTACCATAATCAAGATACCAAAAATATCCACCACTCCCAAAAGTTTCCTTGTGCACTTTTTCAATCCGTCACTACCTCTATCCCCCGCTCCAGGAGCATTCTGTCACTACAGATAAGTTTGCATTTTCTAGGATTTTATACAAGTGGAATTACACATGGGTGTTCTATTTTTAGTGTGACTTCTTTTACTCAGCAAAATAATCTTGAGTTTTCTCCAAGTTGCTTTTATGTATCTATAGTCCATTCTTTTTAAATGTTGAATAGAATTCCATTGAATGATGTGCACCATTTTGTTTATTCATTCACTTGTTGATAGACACTTGGATTGTTTCCAGTTTAAAGCTGCCATGAACTTTTATGTCCATATATTTCTGTGGACATAGGATTTCATTTCTCTTGGGTAAATACCTGAGAGTGGAATTGCTGTGTTGTAGCATAGTTGTACTGCATACTTAGCTTTAGAAGAAAAGAGCCAAACTGGTTTCAAAAGTAGGTGTACCATTTTACACTCCTGCCAACAATGTTTTTGACAGATCTAGTTGATCTACATTCTCACCAACACTAGGTATTGCCAGTCTTTTCACTTTAGCCATTCTCAAGAGCATGAAGTGGTATCTCACTGTGGTTTTATTTGTATTTCCTGATGACCATCTTTTCATGATTTAATGGCCATTTATAAATCTTTTGTGAAGGGTTTGTTTAAATCTTTGCCTATTTTTATTAGAATTTCTTTCTGCTTATTCTTGACTTTTAAGAATCCTTTATGTATTCAAAATACAAGTCCTTGATCTGATTTATGTATTAGTCATAAAAGGATTAAAACATGACCTCTACAGTGTGTTTGACTACAATTGCTTAATCAGATGTCAGAAATCTTGATGAAAAAAGAAAGAAATCTTGATGAAGAAGTAGAAGTTTTAGAATCATTCATTACATATTTATTTGGTACCCTCTACATGCCAAAAACTCTGTAGACCCTAATAAAATAGACATCTCTGATAAAAAAAAAATACTTGCTTTCAAGGAGCTCATTTTTTTTAAGGAGCTCATTATTAAAGGGGAAACCAAGACATTAAAAAAAATAAACCTACAATAGAATAAAGATTCTATTGGGAGTGGAGAAGAGGGAGCAGTGAAGTTATTCTGCCTAAATGTAGAGGTCAATGAAGACTTTCAGAGGCAATGCCATTTGAGAGCTGGGCATTTAAGGATGAACAGGGATGCCACATATAAAAACTATGTTTAAATAAAAGTATAATCACACTGAATATTATATTAACTTAGAACAATAAATCATTTTTTATTTGCACTGGTATATTACAGTAGGATACCGTGGTGGGGGATGCCTGGGTGGCTCAGCAGTTAAGCATCTGCCTTTGGCCCAGGGCATGATCCTGGGGTCCCAGGATCGAGTCCCACATCGGGCTCCCTGCATGGGGCCTGCTTGTCCCTCTGTATCTCTGCCTGTCTCTTATGAATAAATAAATAAAATCTTTAAAAAAAGGATACTGTGGTGGTATACATCACACGACTACTGGGTCATCTGAAAATAGCTCTACTGACATGAGTTGCTATGAGGTTGCATTTCCATAAAGCAAGGGTACCTTCATAGGAAAGATACATGTTTCCCTTGTCCCTAGCTAATTGCCTTGTATGAATTTGTACTCAGTAAGCATGATAAATAAATTTAATATTAAATAAGTGTTTAACTAACTAAATGGGTGTTTTAGCTCATTGTGGGGGATTCAAAGATGACACAACAGAGAATTTTTTTAAACCATGGACAGAGTGGGCATGAATAACAAACAAGAAAATCATACCTCCTTTCTGAGCTTTCCCATAGTGTTCATCCAGGGAGAAATTACTGTAGCCTCTGCTATCCTACTATAGCAGTTTAGTCTTTCTGCTTGTGACAGAACTTGTCCCTATATACAGGACTGTTTTGTTACAGACTGAGAGCTAATGCAGACAGAGACCATATCTTGTTCATCTTTGCATTCCCAACATTTCTTGCAAATAGCTCAGTTTTCTAGCATACATTAAGTATTCCACAAATGCCTATTGTCTTAGAAAATTGAAAATACCCAAATATAGTACTATGCTTAAAAAAATCAGTGTCATACTAGATGTACATATAATGTCCTGTGAAAGGTCAAAGGAAGAACTGATAAAGGAAGAACTGATTAATCACATCAGGCTTGGACAAGGTAGTATTGGAGAGGGCTCTTAATGGAGGGGAAGGATATGGGTGAGATGCAATACAAGGAAAGAGAATTTCAAGTAAAGCAAAGAGCGTGAACAGAAATGGATATGTACTAGGTTTCTAAGTGAAAAGAGTTCAGATTGATTTGGCAAGTACTAAAGATTCATTTATAAATTGGTTTATCAAGCAAACACATATTCAGCACTAAAGGGAACTGTAAACTATGAGAACAGGAAAGAACCTCACTCCTACAGATTAAGCAAGCAAGCAAGCACTTTGGTATGCGGAAGCTGCACAGTTGCCAAAAGTAGACAAGGTTTAATAGATCCAAACAAGACAGTTCATTACTCATAGCACAGCAAACAGCAGTAGGATCTGCTGTTGTGCTTTCCCTTGACCCAAAGCCCCCTTGACCCAAAGGCTTACAGAGGTGGTTAGTATGAGACAAGTGAAGGACATGGGATAAGGGTGAACTGGGGAAATTGAAACCATGTAGGGATGTATGGAGGCTGGAGGGAAGAAAGGAGGTAGGAAGGAAGAAGAAATTGCATGTTTACATGTTAGTAGGACTAAAACCACAAGTTACCCAAACCAAGCTACTTCATCCCCTTACAAGGCAGATGGACGTTTGGCCTGATATCATCCTGGGAGGCTAACCTGACAGCTCAGACTTTCGTTTCTGCCTTAGCACATGCCCTCTGGTATGTAGTTCCTTCACTTCCACCAACTTCTCCAGCAGTCGAAATCTCCATTACTAAGTAATGGAGTGCACAGAGCCCATGAGAGCTTGAAACATCAATAAGGTTGCCTTAGAGTCATACCACCCACTTTAGCATGGTAGCTTTTTCTTTCTTAGCCTTAAAAATATTTTATTTTCTACTCTTGGCACCGCCTGACCAAGAAAACAAATATTCCTGTTTGTCTTTTGTTTAGTTGTTTTTTTTTTCCTCCCTGCTGGTGAATCTGTCTTTTAACAGTTTCATTTGTGTTACCCCGAACAGTGAATCCAGGAAATGGTTTTCCCTATTCACATGGAAATTACAGAGCCATTCTCCATCACTTAGGAGCTGACAGGTGGAGCCCAGAGCAGAGATTTGTTCAGAATTATTCTGTAGACAATGAGGACTCTAAGAGGGCCTTACTTCCCATTTTCATGTTGTCATTATTTTTAACAACAACAAAAAAATCTGGCAATTGGAACTTAAGGTGAAGATTAAACAGTATTTGACATAATAAACACAGATGGGGAGAACTTTTTCTATCCTTCACTTTGCCTGCAGGAACTTGCACAACTGCAATGCTTTTGTATTAACCCTACACGAGAGGGAACTAAAGTCAGGGTATTTAATTTTGACCCTTAACTATTTCAGGACTGTCTTTCTTCAATAGTCTTTTTAGCAAAACTCTTACTTTTAAGTAACTATGCTAGTTTGATTTGTTGGAGATGGAGAAATGATTTCAAAGGAATTCCTTCATTCAGGATGTACTGTAAGGTAATAAAATACATGTCACATACTACCCATTATTTGGTACAGTTTATTAAAATTATGCCTACTGAGAAATGAGCACAAATAGTCCCCAGCGAGAGAAAGATCTAGAAGATCTGTGTTTTAATCTGATTCACTGACTGGTCCTTGGCAAGCCAGTTAATCTGTCTGACTTTCAGTTTTCCTCTATCTTCAAGTGGGAATAAAACCACTTGCCTGCCTGCTTCACAGGAGTACTAAAGGATGGGATATAGGAGAAGTGATTTGAAGACTTGTGAGACAATTTTCCAGGAACCCTAAAAACCAAAGGTGATAATGCCTGTTTTGTACACTTCCTATATATACATCAGTATATATACTTATTTTAGGTTTGTTTTGTACTCCTGAAGCAAAGCATGTTTGGACAGTTCTGAAAATAAATATTTCCCAAATGAATCAAGTGACAGAAGTCCAACAGTAAAAGGGGTCACTACTATCATTCTCTAATATTAATTTTCTGAGATTGTGGGTAGATCCAAAAATAACCTAGAGGAGAAAGAGAGAGAGGCTAATGGATGTGTGTGAATGCTAGGAGGTAAGAACCATGGATGGATTAATCTCTGGACTTAGAAAAAGGTAAGAGGGTCATCTTGTATGCCTGGTTAATGCATTATAAGGATGTATTACTGCCTGATGTATCTAGATACCAAAATCCATAATGCTCCACTCACAATCTTTATTCAAAAATCAGAGCATGAAGTTCTTTTTTTTTTCCCTTTCCTTTTCTGTTATTCTTCAATTCCCCCACAGGTTCCACATTGAACCAGATTTGAGATTGCCCATCTATAAACGAGAGTGGTTGTAACATGTGCATAGTAAGGAGAAAATCATAATAAAGAGCTGAAAATAAGTATTCTTGATGTAAGCTGTCATTTGGCAACACTGTCCCATGCTGTGGAGAGCAAGATGACAAAGGGATTACAAAGGACAAAGGAATCAGACTTAACTTTGAGGGTCATGTATATGTTTGCAATCTTTATGGTCATGATGATTTCAAGATGCATGCATTTGTCAAAACTTTTATGCACTCTACACATCCAGTTGGTTTTATGTCATTTGTATCTTAATAAAGCTGTTGACAGTAACAATTTTTAAATACCAAAAGTTATGTAACTTTACACCTCACATCTGTCAGAATGGCTAAAATCAAAAACACAAGAAACAAGTGTTGGTGCGGATGTAGAGAAAAATGAACCCTTCGCAAATTGGTGCAGTCACTGCAGAAAAGAGTATGGAGGTTCCTCAAAAAATTAAAAATGGAAATAATATATGATCCAGTAATTCCACTACTGGGTATTTACCCAAAGGATATAAAAATGCTAATTCAAAAAGATACATGCACCTCTGTTTACTGAAGCATTTCTACAATAGCCAAATTGGAAACAGCCCAAGTGTCCATCAATAGGTAAATGGATAAAGAAGATACATATACATAGATGTATACATATATACATATATATAGATGTATATGTGTGTATATATACACAATGAAGTATTACTCAGCCATAAAAGGGAATGAAGTCTTGCTATTTGCAGCAACATGGATGGAACTAGAGAGTATAATGCTAAGTGAAGTCAGTCAGTCAGAGAAAGACAAATATCATATGATTTTACTCATATGTGAAATCTAAGAGACAAAACAAATTAACAAAGAAAAAAAGAAACAAACAAAAAAACAGACTCTTTTAACTCATAAAGAACAAACTGACAGTTACCAGAGGGGAGGTGGGGAGGTGAGATGGGTGGAACAGATGATAAGGATTAAGAGTACACTTACCATATTGAGCACTTATAAATATACAGAATTGATGAATCACTATTTTGTATACCTGAAACTAATATAACACTCTATAGTACTTATATAGGAAGTAATATTTTAAGAAGTTATGTAGCTTTATCATGAATTAGGGAGGGAGGTCAGTAGGACTATGGTTTTCTCGTTGAGTAAAATCCAAAGTTTCTTTACCCCTCTAGAAATTTAAAGGCATTCATAAGGGCATTTTATTTACCAAATTTTATTTTTCTCTTACATTTATACTGGTATCAAGTCAGTTATCTCCTGTTGCCCATTTGAGCAACTGATTATTCTATTAGTTTTCTCTTGTTACATAACAAATTCCCAAACATAGAGTGACTTAAAAAAAAAAAAAACATGTCTTGTCTCATAGTTTCTACAGGTCAGAAACTGAGGTATAGCCTTATTGGGTTCTCTGATCAGGATCATGCAAAGGTAAAATAAAGAGACTGGCCAAGGCTGCAGACTCTTCTGGAACTGAGAGCCCCCTTCCAAGCTCATTCAAGTTGTTGGCAGAATTTAGTTTTTTGTGGTTGTAGGACTGAGGTTCCATTTCCTGACTAGCTGTCACCTGGAAATTATTCTTACATCCCACCTGCATGGCCCTTTCCATGGACAGTGATAACAGGACTTTGTGCTTACTTCTAAGCCAGCAGGAGAACAGCCACCTTGATTACTCTCAATGATTATCAGCATTTCTCTCAGTGATTCCAATTCTCTTAGTGACTTCCAAATCCAAGTGTGATTTTATAGCTTCTTGCTTTCTTACTTTGACTATAGCCCTGCCCTCCCAACAGTGCTCCTAACTGCCATATCCCTACCACTGAAAGCCATTGGCAGGGTGCAAAATACATTACAAGAATTGAGGAGAAATCACAGGGCTAGTAGGTTCAGGAAAGATTTCATGAATGTGCAGGACTTGATGTAGGTTTTGAAGAAACACATCTCTTAGGACAGTTCCAAGGGAATAGGAAGGCATTTCAGGTAGGGACATGGAAGCTGACTCTTTGATTGTATCAGGCTTCCCCCTGAAAATCTCTCTTCTGATTAACTGGAAGTCATCTGAGGAGGCACCCTAAATTACATCTACAAAATGCTCTTTGCTTTAAAATGTATTGTAGTCATTGGGGTGATATCTCCTCATATTCACATTTCCTGTTCAAACTTGAGAAGAAGGGATTCTATAGGGCAGGTACATCAAGGAGTGGAAATCTTAGAGGCCTTCTTAGAACTCTGCCTGTCATAATTACTCGCAACTAGATCAAAATTTTACACTTGTTTATACACACTTCCTATTTTTATTCCCTTCCCAGGTTTTGGGTATTATTCACTCTGACTTATTTTGTCATCCATGGCACAAGCGAAACAGTAAAACCACTGAAAAGATGCAAGATCTGAGGGATGCTTAAGTGTGCAAATGGGACTTGAGCCTGGTCAGTGGATACCCCGGAAATTTCTGAACTGCTGTTGTAGGTGTACTGGGTACACATAAAGTGGCTTTAACTGAGAAGATCATCAGAAATCCATGACCATAAATAGGAGACAGTACCAGGGAAAGCCAAAATCAGACCCTAGCACTGATCTAATAGGCGTGTGAAGGCCTAAGGGGGGTGGGGGCACGTTTGGCTGATAATTAATGATTGTGCCTCCTAAGGGAGACTTAAAAAGCAAATATCACAATATCCAGAGACAAACAACAATATAGTTTTTAGGGGACCAAGAAATGGGAAGAAGTGCTTTATCTGCATACATCACAGCATCAGGTGGGTAGTGTTTGGCAACACAGGCAGGCAGAGATCTGACAGGTCAATATGTAGACAGGAGTTCTGAGCCGAAACCTCAGCTCCTGGGGAAGTGTGATTGGCGAGGCCAAATAAGTGTGGGAGCTATTAGGAATAGACCAGAATATTAGAGACATTACCAGAAAAGGGAAAAAGGGGAGTCCAGGTGAATGGGCAGAGACAAAGATTCGAAAGGAAGAGCTAGCAGAAGAAGTCAAACATAGGCTCTACATGCACAGAAGAAGGGTCTGGACACAGACAGTTGTATCAGTCAGGAGAGGTTAGGCTATGTGAGGGTAATAAAATCTACTACAACAAAATTTAATCCCTTCTCACACACAGTTATAGACCTAGTTATCTTTTCAAGGCAACTATCCTCCATGCAGAAATATCGAACTTAGGCTGACATAGGTTCCACTATTGTGTAGCTAAACTAATCCTCTTTACAGTTGGGGGAGAGTATGGGAAACATGAAAGTAAAAGGACATTATTTCTGACCACATTATATTGCTTGGAGTGAGTTACATGACCATCCCTCTCCTTGTAAGCCTGGAGATTTTCATGTGCAGCATTATTTTTGACCACGAAATCTGGTTATGACTTAGAAGCTAACACAGGCATTGAGAGCCAAAAAGTCTGAGTTTGAACCTTGCCTCTTCTACTTACTAGCTGTGGGCCCTAACTGACCCCTCTTTCCCCTACTTTCCTCATCTTTAAGTGAGCAATAATAGTACCTACTTCAAAGGAGTGTTGTAAGTACTGAGTTACACCATGTGCTTAGTATGTAGTAAAGTATCATGGAAGTAATGACCATTATTAGAGAACAAATATGGGGACTCAGCAGTTGGCCCAGAAGGAGGTAGACTATCTATGGTGTTTATGGGTGGCCATGGTCAGTTTTAGGCCACTAACTTCCTATTCAGTCTGGCATTTCACTTCTTCTTCAATTTTTACACCAATTCATGACTACCATAGTCCATGCTACTCCCTCTCCCCAGAAAGCCAGCTGACCTTCCTCCTCCTGGTAATGTTTATGTCTCATTCGAGATGGCAGTTCAATAATAAGCCTTTCTCTAATAACACAAGCAGAAATACTGCCTGCCTTCTCTGAGGGTAGAAACAAAATAATAATAAAATAAAATTTAAAGCTTATCAACTACTTTTAGACAATGTACTATGCATTGTGCCTGCTTTTTAAAAATTTTTATGTATTTATTTATTTACAGAGCACAAGCGGGGGGGTGGGCAGAGGAAGAAGGAGTCAGAGAATCTCTAGCAGACTCCATGTTGAGTGCAGAGCCCAACTCAGTGCTCTATCCCACAACCAAACAATCATGACCTGAGCTGAAATCAAGAGTTGGCCACTTAACTGACTGAGCCACCCATGCACCCCATGCCTGTTTTTACTCTCTTTTTTAAACAAATACAAATTGACCACCTATACCAGTCAACAAAGCGAAGTGACAGCCCTCACACCAATATAAATTGCTAAGTAAAAGCCATCATTATGAAAGTTTATATTAGAGAAGTTAAGCAACTTGCCCGAAGTTTCACTACAAGTTAACATCAGAATCTTTCTTTAAAACCAAGCCCATCTAATTCCAACCCACTTACCAATAGCTACTGGATAATATTTTCTCAGGGTTCCATTAAGCCATTTGGAAAATAACTCTCTAGTAGGATAAAGTACATAGCTCCAAAATAGTTCTGTTTTCTTAATGTCTCCCCCCAAAAAAACTGTGAATTCTTCAAGGGCAGAGTCCATGCACAATACTGAATTTCATAAATTAATCATGACTTGTTACCTAAGCCCTCAAAATGATTCCAGGTTTAAGAACTGGTCCTACGAGTTAGCTTCAATGAAAGTGTAGACTGGAAATGAATTAGGGGTGGATCTGTAAGTGAAGTGATAAGCTGTAGGGGGCTAAGAAAATGTGGGAAATAAGCTTGCCATCTGGCACCTGTTTTAGGCTAAATTGTGAAGAAAGCAAGTTTATCTTTGAATTTTTGCACTCCTTTACTTCATCCTGTGGCCACTCTTGCAAAACAGGCTTAAACTCTTTAAAAGGAAAACATTATTAATGACAACAAAAGGATCCCTAATAATAGAGAAATATATATAAAATGAAGAGGGATGCCTGGGTGGCTCAATCAGTTAAGTGTCTGCCTTCTGCTCAGGTCATGATCTCAGGGTCCTGGGATCAAGCTCCACCCCTGGCTCCCTGTTCAGTGCTGGGAGTGTTTCTCCCTTTTCCTCTGACTACAGCTCCCTCTGCTTGTGAGCAATCATTTTCCCTCTCTCTCTCTCTCTCTCTCTCTCATTCTCCCTCCCTCCCTCCCTCCCTCTCTTCCTCTCAGTCTCAAATAAATAAAATCTTTTTTAAAAATTAAAAAATTAAAAAATAAAATGAAGAAGAATTCCAGACTCCCAAGCTGGTGGGCAGACTCTTTGATGAGAAGAAAGAGAAAGGCTTCCCAGCAACTGGAAGTCATAATGCATGAGCAACCTCTCTTCCTAGCTGTAGGTCTGCCCAGAGAACAAGCACAGGCTCCACCAAAATGAGGTAGAAGTGGTGTGCACGTGTTTAACTAATGACTAACAGCCTCCTGTTTGCTACCCTTAGCAGCAGTGATTCTCCTACAGCTACTGATGAGTCACTATGAACTAGAAATTCTCTTGGACAATCAGTAATAAGAGTACTTTACCCAGCTGAATTCCTCCATGAGTGATCTATACAAGACTCTTTCTAAGATTTTCTACAGAGAAAGGTTAAGAATCAAGAGGATGAAAATGCAAGGACTCTAGACAGGATGGGCCAAACCTATTTCCTTCACATTGTATCTAAAGAGCTCTGTGATTTCCTAGTAAGAGGAAGCTGGTTATTATTACCACAACTATAATGTTTAATAGCAAACACATATTTTATGTGTGATTATAGGTTTCTGTGTATATGTTGTACATATCCACCCACTAGATATATACTGTGTACATACCACCCACAGGCTTGCTGATGCCAGCCCCTACTGGCTCACAGGAGGGGATTGCTCACATTTCGCCCTAACTCCACATTCAGTGATGTCACCGTGGTTGCCTGAAATTGGCCACAGTGGGAACACTTACACAATAAAAACTGCCAAATACTAGAAATTAGGGCTTTTTTTTTTTTTGGAGAGCCAGTTATTAAACATTTACCAGCATACTACTACATGAATACATCAGTGTGTTTAAAGTATATCTGTATGCATATCTAGATATGCAAATATTTATATGTGTATACATAAATATATATGCATGTGTGTCTGTGTGTAGGCATACATATTATATCTTAAGTGAAAGGTTCTTCCAACTTAATTCTATAGTATGAGTTCATTTCTCGAAAATATTGTATTGCTATTAAAGTATTTTAACTTAAGAGGACTACCTTATACAATGTAAAAAGATAAATATATTCATTTTACAAAGTTTTTCTAGTATTACTTCATAGTGGACAAAGATCAATAATAGCTATGAATATATATTTGTAGTAAGAAAATCTCAACTGACCCTTATAATTAATGGTCACACACCCAGTGAGTATACAGAGTAAGAAAGCCCATACCTCTGTAACAAAAACAGTAAGCACATTTAAAAGCTTAGGTCACTAATGCTTCACTCTTCTTTACCTTTAAAAGCAGAGTTAAGAGTGTTCAGGGCTTTATCTCCACCAGACCACTCAGTGCCCCAGGTAGGGAAAGACAGGATGCCCAGCCCCCAACACAGCATACAACCTGGTAGGCCCTGGAGCTGCCATTGGGCAGCCAGACATTGGAGCCAGGTGCTTATGACTTTCTCTAATGACTTGTCAACACAAGTAATTGGCCCAAGCTTCAGTAACTCTCAACAATGGAAGAAAACTCTTTGCAAATAGGGGAGTGTGAGGAAAGAACTTAAATCAAACCCAAAGCTTAGTACCTGCCAGATTTAATCCCTTCTTCTCTCCACTGACAGAGCTAATGAGTGGATTGCAAGATTTTACACCTGACCTCTGCTGTTTTAAAGACTTGAGATAATAATAGAAATACATTTATATAGTGCTTTATATGTGTTGGCTCATTTAATCCTCACATCAATGCAAGAGAGAAGTATTAGCTATGTCTTACATCTGTGGAAGCAGAAGCATGGAGGGATCAAATGACTTCTCTAAAATCACACAGCTGGTAACTGAGAGGTCTCCTGACTCCAAACTTAGTGCTCTTTCCTATATGCTTTCCCAGTGGTTGATGAACCAATATGGAACCCTGCCTTTCAGGAACAAGATGAAATCAGTCTTCAATGCAGTTTGGCTGAGAAAACATTAGGAGCAGTTGTTGCCCATCCCAGGTCTCACTAAACTATTCCCCTGCCCCTCTCCAATCTTCACTGTTTCCTGAAACCAGAACCAGTTATCAGAATGTCAGAACCCTGAAATTCAAATGCTCATTCACACGCAAAAGTTAGTTGTAGTAAGTTCAACTATTAGCCTGTCTATATTTTCACATAAAAGTAACTAACGCCTTAAGGGCACCTGAGTAGCTCAGTCAGTTAAGCATCTGACTCTTGATTTCAGCTCAGGTCATGATCTCAGGGTCATGAGATTGAGCCCCACATCAGAGCCTGCATAAGATTCTCTCTCTGCACCCCCCACAAAATAATAATAAATAGAGGTAACTAAAGACTTAAACAAAAGGAATAGCAATTGGGCAAGTGGTAGATATCAACTGTGTGGCTACATAGCTAGAACACCCACAGCACTAGGTGTCTAGCTCCATTTATATAAATGGCTTAATTTCTAACATCATAACCTAGATGTGCTAGAAAAGGAGACCTGTTCCAATGGTTTGTCCAGAACTACTCAGACCTGCCTAGTCCCTTCTAGCATCTTCACCTCAGCAGAAAAATCAATAGTCACAGTACTCACAGAGAAGAATTAATATTTAGGCTCATGTTTTGTTCAATGATGTCATAAAAATCTCAGCGGCAGTGTCAGTCTCAGATACTTGACATTTTTTTTTCCTGTCCCCACCTCCTCCCACCCAGAATAATTCAAGAGACATAAATTGGGAGTTGTATGTGAGATGGTGATACTTGACTCCATTCCTGCCCACCCATCCTTTCAAAATGGAACATGATTACTTCTTTTAGTAAAAGAGTGGATTGTGATTGTCACATAGATAATGCAGTATGGTTTCACACCGTGTCCATTTTGAGTTCGTAAAGAAGGAACTCCCAAGAAGCATCTCAACTGAAGGAGAATGTAGGTGCTTTGATGCCATGCCAAAGACTACATTTTTGAAAAATAGGGTTTTCATGGCAAATCCAGGAAGCAGAATCTCTTGCCATCATCAAAAAATATCTATCATGTAGCATAACGAAAGCAATACATGGCTGATATTAAATGGAGCCCTTGTTCTCCAGTGGCATCTTCAATCACAAATCTAATCAGGCATATAATCTATTCTGAAAGAGTCTAAAGAGTTCACTAACCACAGCTTGATTGTCTTTCCATTTTTTTGGCGGGAGGTAGGAGCTGCATTTTTGGAAGCCTCAAGTATAGAACTACTCTGCCAGTTTCTTCCCTTCCATACAAAACCCCCTAAATCCTTCTGAAATATGGTAACTTACAGAAGATAATATTAAAGATAAGGTAAGAAAAATAACATTTCAAGTATTTCATCCTCATTGAAAAGAAGTAAAGAAGATATTTCCAAGCTAGGGAGGGTATGTAGAAGAAAGTTGTTAGCAAAAAAGCAAAATGGGAAAATGTGATCCATGTTGAAATTGACTAGATCTGTGGAATCTAAAAATAGTCACTTAAACCTGGCACATGTAGACTTCTGTAGAAAATCTGTGTCTAAATTTTGTTTGAAATGTAATGCTGACAGTAAATTAAATGTTGCTATAGAACCATCTAACCCTAAAAGGATCTCCATG
Source organism: Nyctereutes procyonoides (assembly GCF_905146905.1). NCBI lineage: Eukaryota > Metazoa > Chordata > Mammalia > Carnivora > Canidae > Nyctereutes > Nyctereutes procyonoides. The sequence continues at coordinate 56,787,991 of NW_026575146.1, read as the reverse complement.
GCAAATTCTCACTGAGGGTTGATGCATGGTGCTTTCACACAGTGACTGGAAAAACTATTCAAAAGCATCAGCCTAGTAAGTCCAGAGTCATCTTGGTTACACACAGGATGAAATTTTATTATGTACAAAGTAGTTTTTCAAAAATATGAACATCTGGAGTAGAACTGAGTCCGGAGATGAACCCATATATTCATGGCCAATTGATTTTCAACACGTATGCCAAGATCATTCAATGGAGAAAAAAAATAGTCATTTCAACAGATGGTGGTGAGACAACTGGATATCCACACAAAAAAATGAAGTTGGAAACCTACCTCTACCATATACAAAAAATAAATCAAAATGCATCACTACACATAAAACTACAAAACTCTTAGAAGAAACCATAGGCATAAATCTTGATGACTTTGGATTTGACAATGGCTTCTTGGGTATGGCATCAAAGTACAAGCAACAAAAGAAATAGATCAATTGGACTTCTTCAAAACTGAAAACTTTTACACATGAAAAAACATTGTCAAGAAAGTGAAAAGGCAAACTACAGAATAGGAGAGTGTATTTGCAAAATGAATATCTGATAAGGTATCAGTATCCAGAATATAAAAAGAACTCTTACAACTCAATAATAAAAGAAACACAACTGAAAATTTGGCAGACAATTTGAATAGACATTTCTCCAAAAAAAAAAAAAGATATACATATGGCGAAAAAACACTTGAAAAGAAGCTCAAAATCATTAGTTATTCAGGAAATGCAAATCAAAATAACAATGAGATAGTCACTTAACACCTACTAGAATGGCTAGCATAAGAAAAATAAAAAATAAGTATTGGTGAAGACACAGAGAAATTGAAAACTTTGAGCACTATTGGTGGGAAAATAAAATATGACAGCTACTACAGAAAGTAGTTTCATTAAATTCTCAGAAAATTAAACACGGAATTATCCCATGTCACAGCAATTCCACTCCCACATAAAAACCCAAAAAGAATTCAAAACAGGTACTCAAATAAGTACCTGTACACAACTGATCATAGTGACACTATTCATAATAGTCAAAACCCAAATGTCCATTAACAGATGAATGAATTTTAAAATGTAGTAACTAGGGATCCCTGGGTGGCACAGCAGTTTGGCGCCTGCCTTTGGCTCAGGGCGCGATCCTGGAGACCCGGGATCGAATCCCATATCGGGCTCCCGGTGCATGGAGCCTGCTTCTCCCTCTGCCTGTGTCTCTGCCTCTCTCTCTCTCTCTGTGTGACTATCATAAATAAATAAATTTAAAAAAAAATAAAAAAATAAAACAAATAAATTAAAAAATAAAAAATTAAAAAAAATAAATAAAAAATAAAATAAAATAAATAAATAAAATGTAGTAACTATATATATAATAAATATTTAAAATGTAGTGCATGTATATATGTATATACACACATATATAAACACACACATTATATATATATATATATATATATATATATATATATATATATATAAATGAAGCCATAAAAGGAATGAAGTGTGACACAGGCTACGGCATGAATGAACCTTGAAAACATTATGCTAAGTGAAAGAAGTCAGACACAAAGGGTCATATTTCACAGGGCTTCATTTATATGAAAGATCCAAAACAGTAAATACATAGAAAGTAACTACTTAACAGTGTGGGGTGATGAAAATGTTTTCAAATTAGAGATGGTTGCTGCACAACATTCTGAATGTATTAAATTCCACTGATCACTTTATAATGGTTAATTTTATGTAAATTTAACCCCAGTAGAAAAATATATGGACAATAGTCAGGAAATCCTTAGAATTTCTCTTATAAGCCAATGGACCATTATAAATTTTAACTTTCAATCACATCATTTTTTCTTTATTTTATCCTTTTACTCCATTTATCTTTTTATTCAGGGTATATATATATTTTTTGTCTTCCTTTGACTCTGCTACAAGAATACCTACATAACCCAAAACATATCGATGACAATATGCTATATCCCTCTGGATAGAATCTTCACTGTTTCCCTCTTATAAATGGAATTTGGATGTCCTCACTGAAGCAGATATTGTTTTGTTTGTTCAGAATAGCACTATTCATTCCTACCCCTGTATCTAATGAATGCTTCTTCAGTCCCATTGGTTTCTAGTGGAGTCTGGCAGCCACAGCATCCAGGCCATTACTCTCTCCCTTGTCCCTCCCATAAAGTCACTCATATGACTCAGTGTGAGCCACTCTTAGGCATAATTCAAGGATAAGAACATGACTCAAAACATAATAATCAGATATCTTCTCCAAGATTTGTTAAACTCAAGCTAGAAGAGGAGAACCCTTTTCTCTTTGGCTAGCAAGACATAAGAATGAAGTTTGCAACAAAGCTGGAGATATCACTCTCCCAGGTTTAAAGATACACTACAAAGATATAGTAATTAAAGCAGAATGGTACTGGCACAAAATCAGACACACAGATCAATGGAACTGGATAGAGAGCCCAGAAATAAACCTATACTTCTATAGTTAATTAATCTTCAACAAAAGAAACAAGGAAAAGACAGTTTCTTCAATAAATGGTGTTGGGAAAATGGGACAGCTACATGCAAAAGGGTGAAACTGGACCAGCTTCTTTTGAAGGGGCAGTTTCTTATACCATATACAAAAATAAACAAAATAGATTAGAGAACTAAATGTGGGAAGTAAAATCGTAAAACACCCAAAAGAAAACATAAGCAGTAAATCTTCTCAACATTTTTCCAAATATGTCTCTTCAGCCTAGAGAAACAAAAGCAAAAAATAAACTACTGAAACTGCACCAAAATAAAAAGCCTTTTCACAGTAAAGGAAACCATCAAGAAAACAAAATGCAACGTACTTTGCATTTGCAAAGAGATATTTGCAAATGATATATCCAATAAGAGAATATATTTGCAAATGATATATCCAATAAGGGGCTAATATTCAAAATATATAAGGAATTGATACAACTTAAAACAAAAAAAAAATCCCCACATAATCTGATTTTAAAATGGGCAGAAGATTAAAAAAAAGGGACAACAGAAAACAAACTTTTTTCCAAAGAAGACATGCAGATGGCCAACAGAGACACGAAGAGATGTTCAGCATCACTCATCATCAGGGAAATGCAAATCAAAACTATAATGAAGTATCACTTCACACCTATCAGAATGTCTAAAATCAAAAACACACAGAAAAAGTGTTGATGAGGATGTAGAGAAAACGGAATTCTTGTGCACTGTTGGTGGGAATGCAAATTGTTGAAACCACTGTGGAAAATAGTATGGAAGTTCCTCAAAAAATTAAAAATAAACATATGACCCAGTAATTCCATTAGGGATATTTACCTTCAAAAAACAAAAATATTAATTTGAAAAGGTATTTGCAGCACTATTTACAGTAGCCAAGATATGGAAGCAACTTAAGTGTTCATCAATAGATGAACGGATAAAGAAAATGTGTTATGTGTAGACAGAGAGAAAGGGGGAGAGGGAGAGGGAAAATGGAATAGTATTCAACCATAAAAAATAATGAGATCTTGCCATTTATGACAACATGGATGGAACTAGAAGGCATTATGCTAAGTGAAATAAGTCAGAAAAAAGAAATAACATATGATTTCCCTTACATGTGGAATCTAAAAAAAAAAAAGTACACAAAACAGAAACGGACTCATAAATACAAAGAACAAACTGGTGATTGCCAGAGTGGAGGAGGATGAAATAAATGAAGGCAATTAAGAAGTTCAAGCTTCCAGTTATAAAATAAATAAGTCACAGAGATGAAAAGTACAGCACAGGAAACACAGTCAATAATGTTGTAATAACACCATATGGTGACAGATTGTGGTAAGCATTGCAAAATGTAGAGAATTGTCAAATCACTCTGCTGTACACCTGAAAATAACATAACGTTATATGTCAATTTTATTTCAATAACTTTTTAATTTTTTCATTCTTTTTTTTTTTTTTTAAGTAAGCTTCATGTCCAGTGTGGATCCCAGTGCAGGCCCTGAGAACAAGACCTGAGCTGAGGTCAAGGCTCAGACACTTAACTGACTGTACCACCCAGGTGCCCCAGTAATAATTCAAAAAAAAAAAAAAAGAATGTGGAACAACTGAAGCTCTCAAATGCTGCTAAAGGGATGCAAAATTGGCACAAGTACTTGGGGAAACTATTTAGCAGTGTCTTACTAAAATGAGACATAGGACAGAACAAGCATCCAGAAATTTACTTCCTGTGGATACATTCCCAAGAGATATGGGTAGCTGCACTATTGATAGCACCCAAAAGATGGAAACTACTAATGACCATGAATGGAGAATAGATTTTTAATGGTATATTCACACAGTAGAACACTACACGGCAACGAACAATCTATAACCACATGCAGCAATACGGATGAACCTCACATATATTGTTGAGTGAAAGAAGTAGACACAAAAATGTTCAAATGACATGCACCCATTTGTGAAAGTACAAAAATGGGTAAAATTAAAAGATGCGAGTAGGAGTGACTATTCCTGCAGAGACAGTGGCTGCCAGAGAACATGAGGGGGCATGTGGAGTGCTGACAGTATGTTTTTTATGTTGAGTTCTGGTTACTCATGTTTTTTCAGTTTGTCAAAATTCTTACCCAGATTTTCAGGCTTGGTTTTATTTCATAAACATTGTAAACATCATTGTTTTTTTGGTCTGTATCTGATTATTATATTATCTGGAGTCCCCCATATGCCTTTCATCTGTTGGTTCTTGTTTGGGATATCTTATTCCTTTCTATGTCTGCTGCTCTCTGGGTTTGTACTTGCTATTGTGTTTTTCAATTATTAAGGGAAACAATTTGAAGAATAGAATGACATTATTTCCCTCTAAATATGATTTTTTTTTCCAATTCCTTTTACTTAGTATTTCAGGTCATCAGTGATCTGGGATCATCCTAATTCAAATTCAGTGCTTGAGATTTTCCAGTCCTCTGATGACACAAAGCCAAGCAGAAGTATGTACGTGAAGTCTTTAATCATGATTTACTCTTACCTCTAGGAAACTTTTTAAGAATGCTGCCCATTATGGAGCTGGTTTGATCCTTTTAAATAAGAGTGATTTCCCAAGATCCTATTGTTGGAGCAATATCCAGGTTCATCTTAATAAGCCGTCATGGGATTACTTTCCCCAAGCCTCCTCAAGACCAATAAATAGGCCTGTGTTCCCACTATACCCTCTTTCTTTGTGAACCTGAGATTCAAGCACCAATTCTCAGATTTCCCTTCTTCATCAGGGCATCCACATCCTGCTGTTGTCTCCTCTTTTCAAGGACTGGAGATCTAAGCACCAATATTCTCCTTCCCATTTTTAGCTATGAGGGGAAAAAAAGAATGAGTTCAAAGTTGGCTATGGTCTCTCTCATTACCACCTACCCTCCACAAACACCTCTTGAGAAAATGAAGCAGAAGCTAGCATTCAGGGAAAAATAAAGCACGAAAATAGCTTGAGAGAGTCCTAGTGACATAAACATCTCCAGTTCCAAATCATATGAAGGCCAATACCACCAAAGGGCCATTTTCCAGACACTTTAGCACTTCTGAAGGGCTCACCTCATGTATACAGGGCACTGATACTGTAGCTATTGCTGTTCTAACTTCACAAAAAAAGGTCAAGAGCTCCATCTTCAGTCCTACTATCTACTCTGGCTTCAGATTCTCCTCATTTCCAGTTGAGGTGAAAGGAATACCAGCTTCTCACATTTCTGATCACACGTCCCAAAACTGAGGTGGAACATCTTTATAACAAAACATCTAGACTGAAGATTTCAAATCTTTAGTGCAAAATCTCTGGAATATTATTTTACAATACATTGAGAGCACATTCTGAGACAAAATTATCCAGAGCTTAATTTCTGGAAGTCAGTGTAATTTCTTATTTATATAACCTAAAGTGTTAGTCACACAACACCTTGAAAACAAATAATCTTTTATATTTGTGCCTGGTATATGCAGGGCAGTCACTGAGTATTTGCTACATGAGAGTCTTTTGTGGGGTGCAATGTTAGGTTCAGCTAAAGATAGAAATTAGGTGATTCCCTGACATTGAATTGTGAAGCACTAATCTTATGGGGAAAAGAAGAAAATATTACCTCATATGTCACATTTCAAGTCTGTGTGGGGAGGGAGCAAGCATTTATTTAAAGAGACCACTGGGGCACTTGGGTGGTTCAATCAATTAAGTGTCTGCCTTCAGCTCAGGTCATGATCTCAAGGTCCTGGGATCTAGCCCCATGTCGGGCTCCCTGCTCAGCGGGGAGTTGCTTCTCCCTCCCCATCTGCCCCTTCCTCCACCTGTGTGCTCTCTTTCTATCAAATAAATAAATGATATCTTAAAAAAATAAAAAAATAAATAAAAAGACCAATTATTACAAATAATAATTTTAAAATAAGAAGACCATGGATTATAAACTATGATAGACAATTTCACAAGCATGATTTTGTTTAGTTATCACCACCAGCATGTGGAAAGGATAATAAAACATAATAAAATATAATAATATTTTAGCTGCATTGTTACATACAAAGAATATGAACCTCAGAAACTGAGTAATCAATGCAGGGTCAGAGGAGAAGTAAGGAGTTCAGGCCCTGCTATATCTGGCACCAACATCTGCCTCTTCAACACAAATTCTTCTTGATTTCCATATCTGTGCCATGAAGAATTTAACTATATCTGGGTTGACTTATGTGCTAGTGCACATAAGCCCAGTACTGAATGCCATCCCTGGCGGCCATCAGCAAAATCAATCATGTCCTTCTTTTCTGCTGAGTCATGACTCACAATCTCCATAAGAAAGTTGGTCCAGAAACAACTCTCACCATCAACCAGAGGTAGCACTCATGTTAAATGCTTTATTCCAACCCTTTTTGAACTCGGCCACAGTAACTTCTTGCAAGATATATCCACGAAGGCAAAAGAAACAAAAGCAAAAATGAACTATTGGGACTTCATCAAGATCAGAAGCTTTGCCACAGCAAAGGATACAGTCAACAAAACTCAAAGACAACCTACAGAATGGGAGAAGATATTTGCAAATGACGTATCAGATAAAGGGCTAGTTTCCAAGATCTATAAAGAACTTCTTAAACTCAACACCAAAGAAACAAACAATCCAATCATGAAATGGGCAAAAGACATGAACAGAAATCTCACAGAGGAAGACATAGACATGGCCAACACGCACATGAAAAAATGCTCCGCATCACTTGCCATCAGGGAAATACAAATCAAAACCACAATGAGATACCACCTCACACCAGTGAGTATGGTGAAAATTAACAAGGCAGGAAACCACAAATGTTGGAGAAGATGCGGAGAAAAGGGAACCCTCTTGCACTGTTGGTGGGAATGTGAAATGGTGCAGCCACTCTGGAAAACTGTGTGGAGGTTCCTCAAAGGGTTAAAAATAGATCTGCCCTACGACCCAGCAATTGCACTGTTGGGGATTTACCCCAAAGATACAGATGCAGTGAAATGCCTGGACACCTGCACCCCGATGTTTCTAGCAGCAATGTCCACAATAGCCAAACTGTGGAAGGAGCCTCGGTGTCCATCAAAAGATGAATGGATAAAGAAGATGTGGTTTATGTATACAATGGAATATTACTCAGCCATTAGAAACGACAAATACCCACCATTTGCTTCAACGTGGATGGAACTGGAGGGTATTATGCTGAGTGAAGTAAGTCAATTGGAGAAAGACAAACATTATATGGTCTCATTCATTTGGGGAATATAAATAATAGTGAAAGGGAATAGAGGTGAAGGGAGAAGAAATGGGTGGGAAATATCAGAAAGGGAGACAGAACATAAGAGACTCCTAACTCTGGGAAATGAACTAGGGGTGGTGGAGGGGGAGGAGGGCGGGGGGTGGGGCTGACTGGGTGGCGGGCACTGAGGGGGGCACTTGATGGGATGAGCACTGGGTGTTATTCTGTATGTTGGCAAATTGAACACCAATAAAAAATAAATTAATTATTTAAAAATAATTAATTAATTAATTAATTAATTAAAAAAATGCTTTATTCCATTCCTTGCTCTTGAAATGATGCTAAGCCCCTTCCCAGGCCTCCAGAATCAAGCTAAGAACTTTAGCTATCAGCAATGCAGACCTAAAGAGGTCATTGTGTTCGATTCCACAATACGGATGCCCTAACACCAGGAACCCTGCACTAAATGGTCTATGGAGCTGTTATTCCTCATCTAAGGACTCCTTAGCCTCAGAGACACCACACTGGCAGGGGTAGACTTCAGTGCAAAGTAGATCCAGAAGCTGAAATTCATGGAGAAGCCAATGCTTCTTGCCAGTTTCATACCTGAAAAGATAAGCTGAAGTCTGATGAAAGGAAGCAGAACAAGGGGTAGGAGGAGTTTGGGTGTTCCGTAATTTGGGGAGTTGGAAAATATCAGGTTGTGGTTGCTGGGAAGCAATCTGGGATCCAGCATTTCAGTATGATCAGATCTCATTTTGTCATTTTTGGCCCAGAGAATATTCTGAAGTGATTTCAAACAAAGCCTCAAATTCCTGGCTTGATGAAATAGGCCATATTCATTATGAATTATGTTTGCAGAAGGCTGGGGGCGAAATATAAGAGGTCGGGGAAGGTGAAGCAATGCGGTGATGTCATTTTTAGTGGAGTTATTTTGCATAATAGAATTTTCTCCATGTAGAGCACTGTGGAGAATGACATTTCAAAAGAGCACAGCTAAAATAGAAGGCCATCAAATGAAGTGGGAGTTATCAAACTTGAGAATGCTTTGGACAAAACCTAATAACCAAAGTGCTAAGCCAGGCTATCCCTTCAGCGACATCTCTGTGCTATGTGGCACCTTCTTTAGAATCCTGCAAGTATTTTTTTGTATACTTTTTTATGAGTTCAATTTGCCAACGTGCGAAGTAAAAGTCCACTGGCCTTCAAAATTGTATTAGCTAGTAGTGAAATATTTGATAAAATGAACAGTATATATAAACCTATATCTAATGAAGTCTCCCTGAGCTCCCATTCTGGAGCAGATGATGTACAGGGTTCTTCAACAGGATCTATCTGGATTCATGTCATGTTGAAATATACAAAATGTGTGCTGGCCCTAGTGTCAAATGACCTGCTTCAAGACCCAGATCCATCACTCTCCTATATGACACTGAAATTTAATGCCCCTCTCTGAGATTTAATATCCTCATTTGTAGAACTTGGGGCTTGATGTGAGGTTATAGTAGGAAAAGGAATATGTGAATAAAAGACTATTTCTGTGACCTTCCTTTCTAATTGAAGAGGAAGAAGAAAAAAAATTTTTAATGTTTTGTTTTTTGGCCCCTTCTTCCCTGCCACAGCTGTGATACTCTCTTTCTAATGACAGATGACTCAGCTCTCACTTGTTACGTAAGGTAAGAAACAATGGTTGCTATAGTAAACTCCCGCAAACTTCGGAAGAGTTAACAGAATGTAAGTTTGTTTCTGACTCAAGCAAAATGTAATATGCATGTTCCTGGTCAGTCCATGGCCTTCCATCTAGCACGAGTAGCCCCTACGGCATCAAGATCTTTGGAAAGATCCCGTGCATTCCACCAGCAGACAGCAGAAAACAGGATGAAGGATTACATGAGAGCTTTCTGTGTCCTTGGCCTGCAAGTGGCGAACATGGATTCTGAGCATATTTCATTGTCAAAACTCAGTTACAGCTTCCTGTATTGATGCGACAGAAACTAGGAAATGCAGTACCTAGAGAAGTCATCTGATGGAAGGAGAGACTACTCGAGTGTCAACCTTATGTGATTCTCCGTGCATCAACGCTGAGAGTTATCGTGTGAATACATCTTCCTTGAAGAGGAAGCAATTGTTTGTCAACACAACTACAGAGATCAGAAAAAACAAAGGAGGGTCCATTCTGAACATAATGCAAGAACGCACTTTTTCTGAAAACCTGTAGAGTCATGTGTGTATGACTCCTGTGGGGAAGAGGGGGTTGTTGCTACAGAAAGAACAAAGTGTGCTTTGCATCCCCAGTTTGCTATTCTTTATGACCTTTTTTGACTGTTGCTGATTCCTTCCAAATATTCCTTTCCTATTTTCTTCCCTGCTACTTTTGAAAGACACTTTCACCTGCTTTATTTAGATGTTTATGAACTGTGATGTTTATGGACTCCAAGTTCTATGAGTAAAAAAGGGGGATGTTTGTGGAGAAAATATTACAATCTTGTGCTGTTCCTTACCCATGAATTAATTCTCTATATAGGATTCGTTTAAGTTGGTTAATCAGTAAGCACTGTGCAAACAGGTGTCGTCTGTGATTTTCAAAAGTGATGTAATATGCAAACGGTTCCAAGTACATGTTCCATCCATGGTGCTTATTGATACAAATGTTTCTCTAAATTAATGATAGCCTTGTTTATATGAAAAGACCAAAAGCAACAGCTGGAACGGCCAGAGGCCAAGCCATCCATTTGGCCTGGAAGTCGGCCCATGTGTTCCGCCATTGACCATGGAACCTTCTTGCCATCTGCCTCTCACAGGGCAGCCTGTGTCCACTCTCTGCAGAGTGGATTCTAGCCTCTGTGGCCACTTACTGAAAGCAAAGCTCTTACCCCCACAATCTCTGATTACTATCATTTGCTCCCCTCCCTCCTGTGCTTGGGAACTGTCTACCTGAGCACATCATTTCTTCCCTTCTGGGAGCCGTGCCAAGTCCTCAATGAGCACATTTTTTCCTGTTTCATACTCTCTGCACCTCTAGGGACCCTCCCCTCAGTTCCAGGGTCTGGTTTGATGGATAAAACTAGTTCTCACTGTCGTAACACAGGGGTGATTTGATGCCTTGCGGCCCACCACTGTCCTAAATATATTTAAACAAATTCCATTTCCATGGGTTGTTGACAGATGTTACCAACAAAGAGGTGAGAGAGGTTCCCATAATCAAATACACTGTGGAAACATTGAGGAAAAGAAATTAAACATGTGTCTTTAATGCAGAATGTCTCAAGGCTTGTACTACACCACTATTGTTAGGAATCTCTGAGAGAGGGATGTAGCATGGAGTGCTTCCCAAACCCATTTGATCTAAGCACCTTTTCCTCAGAGTTTCTCGTGGTACCAGCGCTGACCTGAAGACATATTGGGAGAAACAGTGGTCTGAGTGCTTTGTCTCAGGTTGGCAATTCCACCCATCACAAGAGGGTTCTGTGATGACTCATTCTGACGATACGACTCTGCTCATGAGGAAGTGGCCTTGCAAAGATTCACCTGATGCTGTTTCCTAAATAGTAGTCAATGTGCTAGATATGGAGATGTGCTGCCCAGGGTCCCCTCCAAGACGGACCTGCTGCTGAGCTGCCATGAGCAAACAGCCTCCAGCTGTCAGTCCTGCAGGTTTTGCTTCAGCTGCAGACAGCCACCTTGTCTATGGTTACAACCTTCCCAAGTCTGCCCCTACTAGGCATCAGAGCATGGCAGAGGAATAGGACTCATCCATTTCTGCTTTAATGTGAGACTCTGATGCACACCTTTCACCCCCTGATGGGCTCGTTCAGGTTTTGTCAGGTCTGCATTGCCACTCAACTTGTTCTCTGCCTAATCCTGCTTCCCTGCTCCTTTCTTGTCATAAGCACTGAGCCATAATAAATATCCTATGTCCAAATGTCCCATCTCATCTGTTTCTGGCTCCAAAGAACCCAACATATAGAGCTGTAACCTGGAATAGTCTGAGGAAGCCATTCTAAGATGGGGTTTTCAACCTGGATCGTGTACCTCCCAGCCAGCTACTGAGGACGCCATCGCTAGTGGCAATTCCTGGCACAAGCTGGCGGTCCACTTGCTAAATCTTCCACTGGAGGTAAATGGGAATCATGAACTGATGAAAGAAAGGCACTGAGGGCTGGGAAGACAATGTAGTAGGGTTTTTTTTTGAGACATGCAGGAAATAGGAGCTATCAAGTTAATGATACCGATGACTTTTGCTAAGCAACAAGAATATGCCACAGAAAGATATGAACATCTGAGGGTAACAAGAACTGAAAACCAGGTCTCTTGGGATTTGAAAGAATGGCAGAAAAGATGGGAACCAAGCCCAATCAGAGACACTAAACCTTAAATGTGGTTAAATGTCTAACCAAGGCATATATGTTAAACCAAGGTCAGGGCCTTGTTTGGGAAAAACCACAACCCTGACACATGGAATAGAACATACATATAGGTAGAGCTTGAGGTATTACCAATATTTATTGTGGAAAAAGATGTCCCATGGAGCTGTAACAAGCCCTACCAAGAGATTCACAACACAAGCACCCAGAGTTCTGGACCAAGGCTATGTCATCTGTAACAGAGGAGCATATGCCTTCTGAAAACAACCTGTGACATAGTAATCGACATTGGGAGGGACAGAATGCCTGAGCATGGGCCACCACATGACTGTAATCTGGAACTAGCCTTTATAAGCCAGATCTTGTTAATTCACCAAGTTATAAAGTTGGGTGGGCTTAGCAACAAGTGATCATTAACATGAAAGCAGCATATTTGGGATCAGGCATGAACATGGAGGTAGCTCAGATCCCCCATGGTGATACACCAGTATGCCCTCCCTCCCCCAAGCTCACACCATTGTCTGTGTGAGAGATCCCATATGACTAGCTGAAGGAGTAAGAAAAAGTTTGACTTACAGATAAGCTGGCTCATTATGTGGGTGCAGCCATACAATGGGAATAGCCATTAAGTAACTGTAGTAAGAGAAAACCCTTCCAATGGAAGGACAAAATGGTTGGGATTCCATCATGTTAATCGATAGTGCAGTGATCATGAGTGTGAAGATTGTTTTGTGTGGTTTTTAACACTCATCAGACAAAATTATTTAGCCTGTTAACATCAGCCAGTCCCTGTCACTAGCCACCACAGTGTTGGAATAATGAAACATGAATTCAGTGGCCAAATAACAAAGATGGAGGTTATGCCTGGACCCAACACCATCCGCCATACTTATCCACTAAATATCCAATATGCCAACAACAGAAACAAACACAGAGCCTCCAGTATGGCACCATTCCTCTTGGACACCAACTAGCCAGCTTATTCCTAAAAGGGCCAGGGGTTCTTTCTCACTGGAATAGGTAATTTTTTTAAAGATCAATTGATCGATTGACTGATTGATTTAGAGAGCACACATGCCAATGAGGGGAGGAGAAGAGGGAGATAATCTCCAGCAGACTCTGTGCTGAGTGCAGAGCCCAATGTTAGGCTTGATCCCACAACCCTGAGACCTGAGCCAAAGTCAAGAGTCAGACACTTAACTGACTAAGGCATCCAGGCGCCCTTGGAATAGACACTTTTTGCCATGGATGTCTTTGTGTTTTCTGCCTATGAGGCTCACATAATCACCACTATCTAACTACAGATACAGTGCTTGATCCACTGGCATGAGATCTCACAAATATCACAATAGAACAGGGGACTTACTCGACAGCAAAGAAGGTATAGGAGTAAGCCCATGCCCATGGGACCTACTATTCCCATCATATACCACAGCACCCAGAATCTTGACAGAGCACTGCAGTGTCCTGCTAAAGGCACAGGAGAAGTGCTAGCTCACAATAATCCATGCTGATAGGGTGCCGCCTTGCAAGATATAGTTTTGGAATTATGCCCAAGTGTCTTCAAGGGGAAGACGTGTTTGGAAATACACATGTGGTAGAGGTGGTAGAGAGGTCACTCACCACTATTCTCTCTCCTCCATGGAGCCTCTGTATTTTCTATACCACAACTCAGGCCTCTTCATGGCTGGAGACTCTGCTTCCCAAATATATATACTTTCATCGCCGGGGGACAGAGAGAGTACTGCTAAATTATCAGCTACAGCTGCCACCTGGACATTTTGGATTTGCATGCAGGGACGAGCAGGTGAGAAGAGGAGTCACCATCCTAGCAGGAGAATTCACTTTGATCACCAGAAGACAGAGCTGTGAGCTGTTATGCATGGGGGCCAGAAGGAATATACATGGACCCCAGTAATCTCTTTGGTACTCCTTTGCCCAATTTGACTATAAATAGGCAAGCACAATAACCCTAATCTATGAAGTGCTTAGCAACCAGGGGCTTAGGCCCCTTGTACATAATGGCTAGGCCATATTAACAAGTTTGTCATCAAGACAGAAGTGATAAATTAGGTAAAGGCAAGAGCAGAGAAGACGGATGAGCATCAACTGTGGCTCGGAGGCCAAATGCAGCAGCATGGACCACAGCTCATCCCAAAAACTGTTCTCTTCCAATCTCTTTCAGGAAGGGAGGCCCACTGGAATCCTGGAGAAGTTGTTCTGGATGTATATGGAAAAGTGGATCTAAGTGTCACTACAATAAACACAGAGTGGCATGGCCCAGATTCCCCTTCAAGGATGGACTTGCTGCCTGGCTCTAGGGACCGTCAGTACACAGCTTCTGGTGTTTGGCTCCTCCAGGATTGGCTTTAGCTACAGAACAACACTGGCAGTACTGCCCTTGCTTGTGACTGAGGGAAGTAGGGGTATAAAGGCCGGGCCATTCTGGCTCACATGGAGCACCTGAAGGGCAATGTTCCCTCCAGGGTTTGCCACTGGATGGCCTAAATTTTATCAGCTCAACTTGCTGGTCAAAATCTTTTCTGGATCAGCCCTGTTTTTTCTCCTTTCCTTCCACAGGCTCTGATCCCTAATAAACATCTGGCACCCCAAACTCCACCTCAGCATCTGCTTCCACAGAACATGACCTGTGGCAGTATCCAAGCAGTAGGAACAGCACACCATAGTACCAGAGATGCGTAACATTTGTTGGGCACTTAATATGAGCCAGGAATTTTGATGAGTGCCTCAATCTCTGCTACACGTCTCATTTTATCCCAAGGGAAAAAACACCCTGTGGGATAAATATTATTATCATTTCCTACACTATACAGATGATGTAACTCAAGGCACAGAAAGGTCACACACCTTGCCCAAGGTCACATTTCTAGAACATCAGAGCCCATGTACTTAATCACTTCATACATTAAAAATAAAATATCATGAGATAATAAGATTATGTTGAAGAGCTTTTGTAAGCTGTGACATATTATGCAAATAGTAATCAAACCACAGGTGTGTCAGAAAAGGGATGACACACTCCAATTAAGTACTTTAAGGGTCAATTAATAAATGATTTGCAATGGTGTGAGGCTGGCATAGGGTAACAAGAGACAGTACAGTGCCCTAAGGCTTGGAACACTGTGGTGTTCTCCCACCTTTAGGTATGAAAGAAGGAGAGGAGGGGGTGGCCACTGGAATCCAGAGGCAGAGGGGGCTCTGTAGGAAGGGCTGCCTGTCAGGCTCTGTGCTTTAAGATTGATGATACCTAGAAGAAGACAGAGAATAGTATACTAACCTTCTCTCCTCCCTCCCCCTGCTCTCCTGCCAGGATCCCCTTGGGTGCACCTAATGACAAGCCAAAAGTCCATACAAGTCAGCCTGTTCCAGCAGAAAGCAAAGCACAGAGAATGAGTAGAAGATTAGAGCGGCAAATGGACACCATCTAGAACACAGTGACACAGGTGGCAGAGGAAGAAATGGAGGATCGAAGCAGACTTCAAACTAGACCACTTGGTTTTGGTGGCAGATCTGGGACCTGAGTCTTCTAAACCCAATCCCGTGTTTCCAACATCACTGCTTCATGTAATAAAGAAGGGTCTTTTTTCTCCTCGAGTGGGCGCTTCCTCACAGAACCATCATACCGCCTCTCTGGGCTCCTAATAAACTTAAGAGCACACTTGCTTCTTATTTCTTGCCCCAGTTGACAGGTCATCTTGAAGGGTTCAGCTGATTGTCAATGGGGTGATAATCCACCCTATGATGTAAAGAGATTTGATGTGCCTCCTTAAAAAATATCATTTTCCTTGTCTAGAAACTTCCAACTGGGCATGAGGAAGTGAAGAAAATCCTGCTAAACATGTAAGACTTCCTTCCCTGAGGGGCCAAAATGATGTACAGAAATGATGGAAAGTCAAGGACCTTTTGCAGAAAACTTGGAAAATTCTGCTCTTTTATTCAGTAATTCAGTAAAATTATAGAGGTAAGACGGAATTAATCTTAACAGAAAGGAAAGCAAGAAGAGAAGGACAGGCCAGTGGATGTTTATTGACTCTCTACCATAAGCCAGACTTTGTTTTTATACACACACACAGATACCCACTAGTGGGTTGCTGGATCATATGATATTTTTATTTTAAATTATAATAGATAAGGAAGATGCAGTAAATATGTACAGTGCAATATTATGCAGCCATAAAAAGAGACCTTGCCATGTGTGACAATATGGATGGACCTCAAAGGCATTATGATAAGTGAGGTAAATCAGACAAAGACAAACACTGTATGATTTCACTTACATGTGGAATCTAAAACAAATAAATAAAAAAAAATCCAAATAAGCAAAAATCAGAATCAGATCTATAAACACAGAGAACTGATCAGTCTCAGAGAGAAGGGATGGGGGGCAAGGAAAGAGTGCAAAAGGGAGTGGAAGATATGGGCATCCAGGTCCGGATGGAAAAAAAAAAAAAGATCAGTCACAGGAAGAAAAGGCACAGCACAGGGAATACAGTCAGTGATAATGAAATAGGGCTGTGGGGTGACGGATGGTAGCTACGCTCCCAGTGAGGCAGCATACTAGAAAGAGAGGTTGGATCACTACTTGGCACATCTGAAATTAATGTAACATTATAGGGATCCCTGGGTGGCACAGTGGTTTGGCGCCTGCCTTTGGCCCAGGGTGCGATTCTGGAGACCCCGGATCGAATCCCACGTCAGGCTCCCGGTGCATGGAGCCTGCTTCTCCCTCTGCCTATGTCTCTGCCTCTTTCTCTCTCTCTCTGTGTGACTATCATAAAATTAAAAAAAATTATATATCAACTATACTCAGATTTTTAAAAATTATTTAAAGAATTTTAAAAAATAAGGTCACTGATCCAAAGGAAAAAATAAATAAATGAATAAAGTGGCCAACCAGCCAGTGACTCTCTATACAAATTCTAGAGGAAATCCTGCTTATGAAACATCACCCATCTTGGATAGACTTCCTAAACACACTAAAAGCTGAAATTCCCAGAGCCACAGTTATTTTGAAAAAAATGGGACTAAGGCAGGACTTTTTTAAAATTTAAAATTAATTAGCCAACATAGAGTACATAATTGGTTTCAGGTGTAGAGTTCAATAATTCATCAGTTATAGGACTTTTCACTCTCCTTCAAACCAACTGAATTGAACACTAGTTTACCATACCAGGCACTCTGTCATGTACTATAGGGAGTCTAAAGATGAGTATGACATGGCCCTTGCCCAGAGGATACTCACACTTATCACAGGAAGGGGAACCTGCCAACAGCTGACAAAATACAAACACAAATAACCAGAAACAGGATCTCTTATAGCTTTTAAATAAGTATCTTTGTTCAGAGAAGCTGAGAAGAGCACACTGCCTCAGATTTGTGGTTGTTTTCATCCTTGGGTCGGGGGACAAGATCATTAAACAGTACCTGTTGAACAATGAACTCTATTAAAAATACACAGCATTATGCACTTGCCCACCACTGACTTTAAAATGCTTTTGCCACAGTTTCCAATGACAAAGGTATAAAGAAATATAGAACCACATGGGACTCTAACACCTCATCATACTCTATCCCCTTTTCCCAAAGGAAAAGAAAAAGCTGTAACCATAATAACTATGCAATACAGTGGAAACAATACAGAAAATCATAGAACCAAGAGCGTCTACAGAGATTTTTTTTAAGATAGTAATCTCCTCAATAACATGGCTTTTTTCTTGAGTTGATCTGATTTTGTGCCTGATAAATTTAAAACACTGTTTGACTTTGCCATTTGGGGTTATGAAATGAAATCCTTACTACATTAAACTGAAAATGAAAAACTCATAGCGAAAAAACATCCTTATGAGGACCCTGGAGACAAAGTATTTGAAATCTAGAGTGCCTTAAATTTTAGAACAGTGGTGTCCAAAACCATAATTTAATTATTTCTCTTCCTTGCTGTTTTTATTATAATCATCAAATGCTACACTGAATAGTATACTGGACAGATTAAGTGCTATGAGAATTGCAAAATCTACTTTGAACAACCTCTTTTATTGTGAAGTTTACAATTCAGTGAAAACTTCACCACTTAGGACTGACCTATTACAGAATCCTTTTGGAAAAAAATATGATTTTTCTACTTCTTTTATAATTTGTATAACCAACAGTCCACCAAGACAGAAATGAACTTTATTGAAAGCAGCATCCACTAAAGGGATGTATCTTGCTTGGGTTAGCCCAATCTAAGCAGCTGCATCTTGTCTACAATAGTCAGACCACATATGTCAGACTTGTTCCTCTTCTACTGCAATGCTTGGAAGGATGCTTTAACTGAGGAATTATTCAACTTTCTGTATGAAATGAAAAGTAGGCATATAACTATACCCCACTGCCTATACTGTGTATGTGCAACTGGGACTTCTTTATCCCTATAACTCCCACTGAACTCAGTGATGGCTGAAACTCACAAAATGACCCTGCTGGACTTCTCTGGGATCCCTGTTCTGTTTCTCCTCCTTTGTGTCACCCTTATGCTGCCAGAATCCATGGCAGTCTGAACGATGATAGTCACTTACTCAAATCAAGGTCCCATATTACCAGTGTGCATTTTCAGAAGCTCCAGATCCCTTTGAATGGAAGCACTGTCTATGCTATGTAAAAGGCAATCATTCTCTTCCAATGCCATCTACTAAATGCCTTGTGACTACAACCATTTTCCAGAAAATGGCCTCTCACTCCAATTGTATGGCTTAAAACATTTTCTTTTAGTGCCCTCTGACCACCCGCATCTTAGTATGGCTCACGCTATAGTGATGATCAAAGGACAGCAATCCCCTTTTGGTAGAATAAGTGACTCCCATATTGGCATTTAGGCTGAACATGCAGCTAAAACCAACATTCACCCCAGCTGTTGCAGTTCATCTAGCAGGATAACCAATTATTTCCCATGTATTCTGTGAGCTTTATTTGCACCTGAAAAAATGGACATTACTGAGCAATATATGTTTGGAAAAGGATCCATGCTAGGAGCTGTGGAGAAATAAGATAGTCCCTATTTTCAGGAAGTCACATCTACCCAGGGAGCCAAAACAAGGTGCATAAAATGCTGGTTGGGCAAAACAAAAGACTCTTGTTATTCCTAAGAATTATGTTCTAGGACATTCTGGCATCTCAAAACTCATATATCACCTAATTTCCCTCATGAAACATGGTCAAAAATATTTAATTGTTACCTTCAGACATAAATGATTTTCCCAAGAGAGGTCTAAGATTATATATAACATAGCCTATTTCTGGCTAGGAATAATCACTTTCTTAAAACTCTTCAGCTGCTTCTCTTTTGTTTTTTTTTAATATTTTATTTATTTATTCATGAGACACAGAGAGAGAGAGAGAGAGAGAGAGAGAGAGAGAGAGAGAGAGAGAGGCAGAGACACAGGCAGAGGGAGAAGCAGGCTCCATGCAGGGAGCCTGATGTGGGACTCAATCCTGGGTCTCCAGGATCACGCCCTGAGCTGAAGGCAGCGCTAAACCACTGAGCATTCTTAATTCCATTACCAGCATCTGCATGTTTTTTAGTGGAAGAAATTAACTTCAAAAGGAAGTTTTAATAAGCACTAGAATTTCTGTGTTTGCAAAGAGGAATAAGGTATCAGTATTAAGTGATCAACTGGATTCCATTATTAGCCAGCCTCACAGTTCTTAGTTTGAAACAAAATCTCAAATTCAAGTCATTATCCATCATGGACCTCTTGAGTTGTTCATAAGTAATGGAAACTAACTGTTTAATCTCTGAATGTGAAGCATTGACTATCTACACTTACTGTCAATGGGTAGAAAAGGTCAAAGTGGAAGAAGTGCTTGGGAAAATTTTTAGATGAGAGATGGAACTTGAGCTGAGATACAGGTAAGGTTAAACAAGTAAAGAGGAGGAATGCTGGAGTGGTTGTATGAAAATGTATCTCTTGAACCCCCTGCTGGAGTGCAGAGGGATGGAGGTCTGGGCTCTAAAACCCATCCTTGCTTGTGCCAAGACCATGATTCCCATAGGTGGTTCCCAACTAACTAATGAGTCCAGCAGAGAAACTAAGGCAGGCCCAGTCCTAGGAAATATAAAATTCCTCTGAGGGGCAAACCTCGGATCCTAGCTGACCCTACCAAAACTTTTGAAGTGCACTACAGTCTAATGGCTCCTTTCTTTTCTTCCTGCAATCTCTCTCCTTAGGGCTCAAGCCTCCAGTGGGGGATCAGATGCTACTCCCAGCTCCTCCTGCTAACCCCCCCAACTTTTCCTCAGAGCAAATCTCTTACACATCTAAGCTCATCATGGCATTTGCTTTCTGAGCAGTTGGACAAACACAACTATATTCCTGGCTGTTTTCGAAATCTGAGAGTTTTTGCTTGTCACAATGATTGTGGGATTGCAGCGCTGGGACCACTACTGTTATTTGTGCATATGGTCAAAGATACAGATTGCAATACATTCTATGGAATAGTCACTCTCAGTGAAGAATTTTTTCACATCTCTCACAATTTCTATATGTCTTCTCAGATATCAATACAGATGAAATGTCTGTTTAGAATTAGCCAAGCCCAGACCCTAACTCCATTTTAAATATAAACAAAATACATTTTTGCTTGATTTTTAAATTCACTGAATTTTCTAGGAAGTTGCTACCTTGTAAATTAAGGGAAGATCATCTTTTTGTCATTAAGTATTTACCAAGAGGTGCTCAGCATTTCAGAAAAACTGCATCACCAATAGCAGTACTACTTAAGGTATGTTAGCAGCCAGAATTAACACCAATACCAATCTCCATCTGTAGCTTGGCAATGATTATGTACACAGGTTAAATTGGTCTTATGGTTCATTTGTGCCTCAAAACAGTTATGTTAAAATATATTCTGTTTTATTATTAAGTAATTCTCTTATATTTTTCTTTCATTTTACATTTAGTCAAAGCATTTCATTGACTTCTGTAAATGAAGGTACAGACAGGTTACTGAATATATTTCCATTTCAGGATACAACAGGGGTATTATAAATATCCATTGTTTAAAAAAGAGAGATGCTCAGTCTGATATAGTTTAGAACCTCTGACTCAGAGTAAGAGGAGAAAACGATTTTTTTTTTTTTTGGAAGGAAGATCAGAAAAGACATCTTGGCAGGGTTAGATCTGTATTTTCTTCTTCTTTTTTAAAAAAGATTTTATTTATTTATTCATGAGAGACACAGAGAGAGAGGCAGAGACACAGGCAGAGGGAGAAGCAGACTCCATGCAGGAAGCCTGATGTGGGACTTGATCCCGGGACTCCGGAATCACACCCTGAGCCAAAGGCAGATGCTCAACTGCTGAGCCACCCAGGCATCCCAAATCTGTATTTTCTATGATCACAGTTCTTCCAAGCATCCCCTGCTCCTGGCCTGACCTTGGTGAATGTGTCCTTTCCAGTGCAGGGTCCCTGGTGCACTTCCCTATGATTCCATTACAGAACTTGAATCTTGGAAACCAATGGAAAATGGGCCATAGGACACCTGGGATACGGAAGTTAAATACACTGCTCTTTTGGCTACATGGTCCAAAGCTGTCAGGCTTATAACAGAGACTCCATGCAGCTGTGTGCACACTTCGTTGCTGTGTGGAAGTTGCAGTGGGCTTCCAAAGCCAGAATATGCATGGTAAGCACAGAAGGTCTGGAAGCAATCAACTTCGCACAGACCAGTAACAGGTCTCACTTTCTTTGAACCAGATGGCCACCATTCCCAGATGTTACCTTGGTCTCATTTACACATAATCCTTTCAGCTGCCAGTTTCTGTAGTCCGCACAAGGTTAGCAAAGCTAAGTTATACCTTGGGTTAAGGGCTATTACTAGATTAGGATAATTTCTTACAAGATAAGCAGAATACTTTATGTGTAATTCAACCTCTCAGGTTCCAGTAAACATTTATATAGTGGCCGAATGATGCTGTACATTTCTAGGAATTTCATAATAAGTGAACAGAATATAGGAAAGACTTGGTTTCTGCACTTTCAGTATGTACCTTTGTAAATGCAAACCAAGTCAGTATCACAAACAATAAACCTCTACCCAGAGATGTCTTATATAATTAGGAGCAAAATTAATATCTCCCTGTCCTCTTGAGATTTACTGATTATGTTATTTCATCCTAGATATACCCTCCAGTGCAGACACTTCAAAATGAGACTTAGAGGAGCAAGTTCTCAACTTAATGAAGAAAAAGGCAGCTTCCACCTCAAGTTCTATCCTGGGGATCTTTAACCAATGTCCTTGAAATTTGCTCATGTCTGTTTCTGTTGCAACATTTTCTACCAAGAATTAGGTTCCTGGAATTTGAGTCACCCTCCAAAAAAGGCTGTACAAATAAGTTGTGGCTATTTATCTTATTAACAATACAACCTGAATTTTATGAAATGTTTTGGTACTTCGATGGCACTTGGCATATGCAATTTATAACAACATATCAATAAACAATTATTACAACTGTCTAACTGTAGTTTACAATGGGAAATTATTTGTGTTCTAATTCTTTGTTGTTCCTTTCCCTGGAGTTAAAAAGTCATAGTACTCTTCTTTTTTTTTTTTTCATAGTACTCTTCATACCCTGATCAAATATAGTGGCTAATTCTCATGAGACTTCATGGGTCTTCTCTATAAGCTCATATCTTGGGATCCCTGGGTGGCGCAGCGGTTTGGCGCCTGCCTTTGGCCTAGGGCGCGATCCTGGAGACCCGGGATCGAATCCCACATCGGGCTCCCGGTGCCTGGAGCCTGCTTCTCCCTCTGCCTATGTCTCTGCGCCTCTCTCTCTCTCTCTCTCTCTCTCTCTCTGTGACTATCATAAATAAATTAAAAAATATATATATAAGGTCATATCTTCCTTCTCATTCTCCTCTTACCTCTTGGACACTAGAGTTATCTTTATCTGGTTGGGCTCATGTGGCATGCTATAACTTGAAATGAGCTATCAACTGTTTATAAAAAGGAACTGTATTTCTGATTTCTTGTTTATTCCCATTTCCTTCTGGTACCTTATAGTGTTTTATGAAGAAGAGAACCAAGCAGTGGCGGACTTAAATTCTGGGCCCAGGTGAAAAAATCCAGGGCTGGCTCGGCTAGTCTCAGTTGAATGCTCACTCAGCCTCCCTCCAATCTCTCTCTTGATATCAGGAGCAAAGTAGAGATTTGGGGATTTTACCCTCATCAAATACTTTTTCTTAGCTGAAAGCCTTCTCTGTTACCCATTCATTCTTATTTAATTTGGAAAAAAGATTTTCTTCACAATAACAAGTCCATGTGAATTGTCTGCCTTATGAGGCCTGTGCATCAAGCAAGAGGAAGAAGAAAACTGATATTTATTGAATACGTACGGTATGACACAAGTTGTTGTTAGTATGACCATCTCATGGAAGAAGAAACCGAATCAGCTGGTGGGAGTAACATAACCGAGGTCATGACCTAATAGGTGGCAAACCAAATCTCTGATTTCACTGCCCCACTTTTTCCACTGCTGCCTCAAAATAAATGGGAAGTGAAATTCAAGTTTGGAAAAAGACAATGGTTACAGTAACAATTAGCATCTCAAGCACCTATCCTGTGTCAGGTACTAAGTGATTCACTCACATGAATTAACTCAATTCTAATAATCACCCTTCATAACCTGTTTCTTCATCTCTAAGATAGAAATGAGAAGATTATAGGCTGGACCCTATTGTCCTATTTCTTTCTCATCCCCTTTTTGTAGGTTTTCTAAGGAACAAAGAGATCGGATAACTCTTCTCCCTAGGGTCACAGAGTTCATATGTGGAGTAGTCAGAATTAAAATGTTGCTGGTCTGATTCCAGGATTCATGTACTCAACACTACGTGCTACTTAACACTTGGGGAAAAGGGAGGCAAGTGGTGAGTAATGGTGAGCGTTCTGTTAAAATGGAGTATCTTAAAAGAAGTACACACCGTGAATTTGACCTTGTTGCATGTAAAACTCATTAATAATTGGGTTGGCTGTGTATACTGTAATGGTACTCTGGAGTCCTGTCATAATGCTAGTATCCGGAGACAAGGAGTTAACCCGTGTTACAGATTTTACTTGCTCATGGAAAGCTGTTTACTCACTGGTATTCACACCCAAGGCATGGTTTAACTCTAAATGTTCCTGATTGCATAGAGATTCCAGCCCCTTCTCATGGGGACCTGCTAAACTACATACTCTGGACTGAAAGGCTGAGCCCCTGGGTTGCAGGGCTTCCGGTGCAGGGTCACTGAGCTTGAAGCAGCCTTGAGTCCTCCTTCTGAACCACAGAGGCTTCTTTTTAGAAGCCTGTTTTCAGAAAACACTGGGTCACCATTTCTATTGTTATTCTTTTACTATCTTGTTCCATGAGTTCTGCACCTGCTTCCTCCTATCTGATTCTGACCATCATTAAGTAAATCAGAAAATCGGAGAAGGACAAACACTATATGGTCTCATTCATTTGGGGAATATAAAAAATAGTTGAAGGGAATAAAAGGGAAAGGAGAAAAAATGAGTGGGAAATATCAGAAAGGGAGACAGAACATGAGAGACTCCTAACTCTGGGAAATGAACAAGGGGTGGTGGAAAGGGAGGTGGGCGGGGGTTGGGGTGACTGGGTGATGGGCACTGAGGGGGGCACTTGATGGGATGAGCACTGGGTGTTATGCTGTATGTTGGCAAATTGAACTCCAATTTAAAATATATATATATATAAATTAAATAAATAAATAAATAAATAAATAAATAAATAAATAAATAAAATTTATACTGAACATAAAAAAAATCTACTCAAGGGTGTAGAGGCAGGATAGAAGTGCTGCATGGCTCCAATAAAATGTAAAAAAACTACCTTAACCATTATTATTATTGTTGCTTTTAGTCTTAAAGGTGTTCTTGTTTTAGCACAAAACATTCCCTAAGCTTTCTCCACCCTTACTGTTGGAGTATCATAGACTAACTATAAGCCACATGCTCTCGTTATTCGTATATAAATTCAGTGTGCCTAAAATTAGTTTCAGGAATGACATCTTTGATGATCCGTAGTCTTCACATTTAGTTCAAACCATTAACTTTATGATGATCTCACCCAAGCCTATCGTTTCTATGCCACTTAGACCTAGCTCAGATGGTATGTTTCAAACTCCCTGAATACACAGTCCCCAAGAATTGAATAATTTGCACATGCTGCTTCTGAACCCGTGGTTTCATGGCCTAAGCAGAGATCCTACTTCTGACTGATTCAAGTTGGAACTTGAAGTTTTTCATTCAGTATCAAACCCTGATACAGAGTCAACAGTTAAGTATTTACATAATAAATCAAATGAAAGTTTTGCTTATCAACAAGATGCACCACGAAGTGTGTGTGAGTGCCTGCCTGTTACCATGGAATGTTTTTCCCTCTGAATTAATGAAGTGGGGTCTACAACACAAGCGCATCCAGAGAAAGATTGTGAAGTACATATAATCTTCAGGATTTGAGGATCTCAGAACTCACAGAGTAATTTAACAATATTTTTGAACAGAGAAGCATCCTTCTTGCCAGAGAGTTTTAGACTAAGTGTTCCCCAGAAATACATGTGTTCCATATTGTCTGCCTCTTTAAAAGAAATCTACCTGCCCAAGTATCTTCTGTCTCCATGGTGTGAAGCTCCAAATGGTGTCCTAATTCAGTTGGTTTTATATATAGGCCTAAGAGATGACTGTCCACAAGTGTGATGCCAAGGCTCTGCAATGAGTGCCCTGTTCAAAACCCTGCATTAGAATATGTCCCTCCATGTGAAGATGCCTGGGAAGGCTATGACATGAGCTACTCCTAAAGCAACCTTTCTTTCTTGAGAAGCAAGTTTTAACAGAATAGAGGACAGAGAGTAGGTAGATGCACTCAGCACCTGAAGGAAGAAAGGACAGTTATAAGGAGGGTGGCAGGGCTTTGCTGAAACTGAGGGCAACAGATTTCAAGGATGATGTTCATCTGTGTCGTGCATGGACAGTGGAGGGAGTAAGGAACGGGAGATCTTGGGAAATCCTGAATTTGTCATTAAATAATTTTGTGACTCCTGGCCCGTTGCCTGACTTCTCTGGTCTTCATCTTCCTCATCTATTAAATAATTGGGGTGATAAGAGGTTAACTTAGCCCCTTTCACTCCTCTCTCCCCCAGTCTGACCTCAACATTTTGCCTTGGGCAACCATGCAGAAAAGTCTTAATCATATTTCATATCTTGGCTTCATCCTGGTTTTCTTGTCCCAGTAGAAGCTTGTCAGAACACAGGCTCGGGAAGCCATTACTGGCACTGAACCGGAGGATTCAAGGGAGGTGAGAAAAAATTCTCCCACTCGCAGAGCAGTCAGCTGACCCCTCTGCCCTGAAAAGTGGGACAGGATACCTGAGCTTTAATCAGTGACTTTACAAGAGCCTTACAGGAAGCCCATGAAATGTCTAATCAGTAAGCCAATACAAATTTGAGCTGATTTACATCTTATTCCTGATCCAATGTCTTTTACTGTTGTTAAAATACATGGAATAAACACATGAGGTTGATGCTGTAAGACTATAAAAATGGTGGGAGTGGAGGCAAAGACAGTAATGCCCTAATTCCTCTCTTTTTGCTGGGTTCCCTGGGCCCAGACTTGCTGGTGTCAAATGATACCAGATACAGGAAACAGAGTAACTCTTGCCCATTTGGAAGGAGCTTCACTAGCAGTATGTTGAATGTGTGCTTCCCATGCTGACCACAGAGCACTTAGAGGGAGAACTCTTCTTGAGGTGAGGGGTTTACGTCAGGAGCCTCTGTCATGGCTCTCTGTCTGTTCAGCCACCCGGCCGTGGCTCTGGCAGACACAGAAAGTTAAGCAGCTCCTCCGGATGTGTGAAATGTCCTCATGGCCACATGTAGGGCAACCACTTAATTGATGTCTATTTGACACAACAGCTTTATGGAAATACACGTACAATACTGCACGCTTATTTCCAGGATTTAACATACTGCTGCTGAAGTCTTAGCCCCAAATGCAATTTAAAAGTTTTTCAGGCCCAGATAAGAATTATGGAGCAGAGGTGACAGGGCAACCACTGCCTAAATGCTTGGGTTATGGGAGTGCAGGGCCAAGTCTGAAATCCCAGAGCTGACTGGCTAAGGGTTACGGTGCACTTCTTGAAAGAGTGGGGGTATCAGTGGCTGAGGAGTCATAGCTCATAAGATGAGGGCATTTGGAAAGAGCCCCTTCCTACCGTGCTGGGCCTCATGCCCCTGACCCATTCTAAGCAGCGCTTAATGTGTGTACATTTACAGAAGCACGTGTGGAAGGT
This sequence comes from Nyctereutes procyonoides, assembly GCF_905146905.1. Classification (NCBI taxonomy): domain Eukaryota; kingdom Metazoa; phylum Chordata; class Mammalia; order Carnivora; family Canidae; genus Nyctereutes; species Nyctereutes procyonoides. Next base: position 56,760,518 of record NW_026575146.1, on the reverse strand, counting down.
GCTGGGGAAATTCCAATTGCTTGCTCTTTCTGCTGTGCTGTGTCCTGTCTTTTCCTCCATGGAGACACATTGTGGGAATGGATGCTGCGAACAGGAGCTGGTACAAATATGTGCCGCCTTACTCTCCACCTCCCTCTGACTAGTATCTCTGAAATGGATTTCAGTGATTTCAACTGTGCCTTTGTACAATAGTTCAACTTATATTTTATCCTTACTCATTGAATTATCTTTCTCACCAAAGAGATAGATTGTTGCTTTCTTCTCCCTTTTGCCATGTCCTCCCTTCTTCCAAGTTATAGAAGCAGCTTTGCCAAAACTCCTGATCTTGGGAATATTTCTAGAACCAGGAGTGTATTTCTTTAGGGGAGGCTCATCTATAAAAGCCTTCTAGGACCCCTTCATGCCATCTCTCTGCCCCAACTCCCATCACCCACATGATAATACAAGATCTTTATCACAGCACATGGGGGTGTCCATTGTCCAACTTCTCATATCCCAAATTCATCAATTACAGTGTTACAGCAGACCACTGCTTGCTCAGGTCTAGCATCGAACTATTTTCTGTCTTTAATCAATCACTCTTGTTTCAGAGAACCATACCTTGACACACCCTCTTCTTGCTGTCTGGCCTAACCCATCTGTCCTTGTTCACCTGAGAAAATCCTTTTTGATTCAGACTCAACTCAAGGTCTCCTCCTCTCAGAAGTCTTTACTAAACTCCCCAGATTGCAGCAGATCTAGGTATTGCAGAACCCAAAGGACGAATAATTACACAGTGGAAGATTCCTTAATAAAAGAATACAAAATAGACATTTACTAATTACAGTTAAAATATCTTACTTCTGCAAAATTAATAGAAACATGATGACTACCATCCTTCTAGAACTTAGGAAGGCTTCTATGTAAGTGGCCCTCTGACTCTTACTTAGGCATTATTCACTTCTCAGTAAACCTACCCCTGAGAAACTTGGCCACTCTCTTCCTTCATTTGTAGTGTTCTCTGTACTTTAGTTACAGCATTTATCAAAGTACTATTAACTAATTTAAAATTTTCCCACTACTAAAATGTGAGCTATGACCACATGTCAATTTCTGGAAGCTTGATACCTAACAAGCAGCTTTTTTACTGTTTTAACATTGGGATATATTAGTTGAAAGCATAAAAATCCAGGCAATCTTGATAAAGAAATTTCTGGGTTTTGTTGTAGAGATACAGACCTCCCAAATGCCAAGATTGGAAATGAAGCATTGCTGGAGGTGTCAGGAAAGGGACTTTGAGAAAAGTCCTCAAGTCTAGGTCGACCTGGCGTCTTGACTTTGAAAACTTATATTCTTTCGTTAACCTGGTTGGTTTCCTCTCGTATCTCCTTCCAGAATCCCTGCAACCCACCAACAAATTTCTTTTTTTTTTTAAACAAATTTCCATAGTATGTAGGTTCAAGCTCCAGTAACATAATTTAATTTTCTCAACCCAGACAACTGTCATCCTCCCCTCCTTCTCCCAAGCTGGCTGTGAGAGGCAATGTGGGAGCACAAATGGTTTTGAAAAAAAATTTCACCAGTATCTTTTAAATCTAAATACATTCATAAAGTAGGACTGAACATTTCCACCCCTAGCTCTCTATATACCCAATAGGAATGTGTACACCCATTCACTGAAAGACCTGGACTGCCATGATCACAGTATTCTGGTGGTACTAACCCAAAATGAAAAAACTATTGACCATCAACAGTTAATGGACAAATTGTGATATATAAGGGAATACTAGCTAGCAAAGTGAATGAGCATTTAATAAGTACAAATGGCAGGATGCCTGGGTGGCTCAACAGTTGAGCGTCTGCCTTTGGCTTGGAGCGTGATCCTGGGGTCCGAGGATCAAGCCCCACCTTGGACTCCCTGCATGGAGTCTGCTTCTCCCTCTGCCTGTGTCTCTGCCTCCCTCTCCATGTCTCTCATGAATAAATAAATAAAACCTTAAAAAAAATAAGTACAAACAGCAATATGGATGAATTTCATAAATACAATATCAAGCAAGAGAAGTCAGACATGAAAGAATGCCTGTATAATTCCATCTATATAAAGTATAAAAATAGGTGAAACTCATCTAAGGTGCTAAAAGTCATGGTAGGTCTTGGGGTATGGACATTGATTAGAAATGAACATAAAGGAAACTTCTGAGGTGCTGATAAATACTGTGTTTCTTGATCTGGGTGCTTGTTGCAAGGTGGTGTTCAGCTTATGAAAACCAACTGAGCAACATGCCAGTGTACACTCCTATGTCTATTATAACTGAGTGAAAAATTTAGATGCTTTCATTTAAGCAAGCATTCATTTTCTGTAAAATAGAACTAAGTAATGATAATCAGGCCCTCTGGTCGAGACCTGGGGAAATTTTCATTCCACCAAGGACTGCTAATCTAAAGAATAAAGTCATGAGTCTCGTAAGTGGAAAGCAAATTAATTTTTGAAAAAAGAAACATCCTGGGCAGCCTGGGTAGCTCAGCGGTTTAGTGCTGCCTTCAGCCCAGGGCGTGATCCTGGAGACCCAGGATCGAGTCCCATGCCGGGCTCCCTACACGGAGTCTGCTTCTCCCTCTGCCTGTGTCTCTGCCTCTCTCCCTCTCTCTCTCTCTCTCTCTCGAATAAATAAATAAAATATTTTTTTTAAAAAAAGAAACATCCATGTAATGGATAGAGCATTTTACTTATATTCAGAAGATCTGGCCTTGATTCCTAATTCTAATGATCACTAGCTATATAACAATAGCTAAATTAATTCTGCTCACTTCACAGATAAGTCCCGGGTTTACAGATTAGTGATGACCTCCCCATTGTCTTAGTGAAATAAATACTCTAAATACCAAATCAAATCAAACAGTACAGATAAAACTGCTTCTAAACCCACACAGTGCTGTAGATTTAAAAAAAAATCAGCTTTTAGAATTAAAAAGAAACATAAAATAATGCAATGGGAAAAAAATAATTTTTAATGAAAAAAAAAATAGAGACCAAAGACCCATGTGATGGTCTTAAGCCAAGGAAATACTGATTCTGTTCTAGAGCACAGAATGTTTTATTAAACAAATTATCGTCAAGAGATTCCTAACAGCAAGTGGTTCAAAATCAAATCAAATTATATGAATCATGAGCAAAAGTAAACATTTAAAGTTTCTATTCTAGGAATTAATAAGAAGCTAGGCTGGGGCGTTCATCCTAAATACATTCTCCAGACAACTACATTAGGCCATTGTGTGAAAATGTCCAAACTTAGCCATTTTTTATAGAAATGCTTTTAAAGAAAGTATTTTGAGAAAGGTAGCACACAATCAGGAAAGTGTGCACAACACTAACATACATCTCAGTGGATTATCATAAAGCAAACACTGGTGCACCCACCACTGGGGTCAATGACAAGAATACCATGCACATCCCAGGACACTCCTACTACCTTCCCAAGCTGGCCCCTCTCCCTGAAAAGGTAGTGGCTAATCAGGCTATCATACCATCCACTTCTTCCTCTTACAGGTGCAAACTCTAGGCCTGCCTTTTCCACTTAATATGTTGTGGACATCTTTTTATGCGAATAAATCATCACTCGAATTAATGACAATTTTAACAAGAGGTATCTGAATATATTTTTAACTGCTCAGATTGCACATGTCTCCCTGTCATCCATATTAATGTGATTGTGTTACTGTGCAGGGTCTGGTGATGCTCCCAGGTGTCAGTGATTTAGATGAGCAACGCCATTTGCCCCCAGTTAAATGGCCTTAGACCTGCCTTCTTCCTCTGCATTCTTTGTAGGAGTCTTCCACCTGATGCTGTTTTTGTAAACCTACTTTACTTCCAAGACCTCTCCCTATATCAAAACATGGCCTCCAGGGCTGATTTTCTTTAGTTAATATCCTGGACAAAAAGAATAAGTACACAAAACCAAGTCTTCTCTCCGCCTATAGAGAAAAATTATCAGAGTTTCTTTTAAGAATACAATTCCTAAACCCATAATATTTTAGATTCTGGAGGTGTTGGATGGGGCCCCCAAATCTCCAAATGCCCCAGGTAATTCTGTTGGTGCTAGGCCCAAAAACCAGTGTTTAGTAATTGTTGCTCTCTCTAAAGTTAACCCACCTGGTTCCCAGGCACAAGCTGAGGTTGCATCCTCACTTGGCATTCCATCAATTCATGTGTGCAACATGTAGACACAGCACACGCACCTAACACATGAACAAGCATGCACACGCTCAGAAAATGAACCCTGCAGCAACCTAGGAACAATCTAGTAACAATCTAGGAATGAAGAGGTAAAGTTTATTTTAATTCTGGTCTGCACACATGTTGGAATTTACTTTGGGTGAAAAAAAAAATTATGAAGGCCACCAGACAGTATTTTCCTGAAACCTAATGCATGACATTTAAAATTCACGTTTCTGGGGTACCCGGGTGGCTGAGTCAGTTAAGCATCTGCCTTCAGCTCAGGTCACTATCCCAGGGTCCTGGGTTCAAGCCCTGTGTCTAGTTCCCTGCTCAGTGGGGAGCCTGCTTCTCCCTCTCCCTCTGCCCCTCCACTCCCCTTGCTTATACTCTCTCTGTGTCAAATAAATAAATAATATCTTTTTAAAAAAATAATAAAATTTGCATTTCCTTAGTTCACTAATTTTTTTCAGTCTCTAACGATCTCTAAAGAGTGGGAGGAATTCAAGGAAGAGGGGGGAGGGAAAGAGATAGGAAAATGAAAAGAATAAAACAATGCTGGAAAATCTTAGTAATGCCACAGGTTACAAACAAAATTTGGTTCCCAGCCCTTCTAAGTCACTGCCAATGAAGGGGCAGTGACATATGTAAGTTACCTAACAATCAAACAACTACATATTGGAAATCACTAATTCCAGGCACTGCGCAGGGTGCTGAGGAAAATAAGAGCAAGGCAGACACGGTCCTTGTCTGCATGCACCTGAAAATCCGATGGGGGTGAGTCATGCTTAGGGCACAGGAAGCACTGTGCTTTGCTCATCTCATAAGTCCTTTGGACCCCAAAGTTTGGTTCCTCGATATACCAAAAGTCAAATGGGTAAATGGTAAAGGAGAGTGCCTTTAGAAGACTATCAGATAAGGAAATAAAAACCATGTAAAAAAAAAAGTGTCAAAAAAAAAAAAAAAAGACTGCATGAAATAGAACAAGCTAGCCTGAAAAGAAAAAAAAAAAAAAAGAACCAAGGAGAGGTTGGACAGCTGTTTTCAAATATTTGAAGGAAAAGCCTGTAAAAGCAGGAATGGATGCACTTTGTCCCTCGACAACGGACAGGAGAAACGGGCAAGAAGAGAAAACACAGCTCACCCCACACCTCTCCAAAAATCCCCTTCTAACAATGTCAGCAGGCCAGTAATGAAATGACTGCTTTTATGTATTATAAAGTCCTAATTAATGAAGTGTTAAGTGGAAGCTGGGGGGCCCTCTGTCAGAGGAAGATTATTGCACTTAAGTGGAAAATGAAACTCAAAGTTTCTGTCCCTATCTAAAGTTCTGTGATGCCATGAAATCAAGTGAATAAGTGAATTAAAACTATTTTCATTTATAAAAAGTTGTGTATAAAAATAAAATGTTTTGATTTTAACAAAGAATAATCTTTCCATCCTCCTTATTAACCTTCATCAAATCTTTTGAGCAAGAACACAAAAACAGAGTTTTCTGGAACACGGAGGATTTACGTACAGAAGTTGCAAACTCACAGACTATGGGCTGAATTCTGGCTTATGGATAGATTTTGTTTGGCTGATACAGGGTTTTAGAGCTGGGATTTGAATTTCCTTCAGGTAGTACGTTGCATTTTGCTACAAAATCCAATCTTCCTATTATACTCCATCTGTGCACTCTCCACACTTACTTTACCCTCCTTCCTCACCAATGACAGCACCTGAATCTGTAATCTTGATTTAGAGCGAGATGACTGAGAACAGAAAGATCCTCGATGCGAGATAAGAAAAAAGATAGAAGAGTGAACCATATTCTAGCTTTGGTATAAGAGGCAGTTACCTCTTGGAAATTCCAGTATGTCAGCTGGCTTCTCCGAGGACTGGAACCAAGTGTGGCATGTTCAGATGTGTGGGAAGTTCTGCTACAGAAGGAGATCACAGGTAACCCAGGGCAAATTTCTGAGTGGAAGATAGGCCAGAAAGAAAAGACTACCATTGTAGGCTGGATTTAAGTTAAAGAGATGGTAACAAGAAATTTAGTAAGAAAGAACATTGCTAATATATCTTAACTTCGTTTTAAAACCTCATTAGCCTTAAGCTTTAACACACAGAAGCGAAGGTTACCACCTGAACAATTTGCCTGGCTTCCACCTATTTTGTTAGTATCTCATCTGGGTTCTCATTTCCCAGGACCTTTCATTTTTATTTTTCTCAAGGTGAAATTCATATGACATAAAATTAATCACTTTGAAGTATATGCTTGGGTGGCATTTACTACATCCATAATGTTGCACACCACTACCTCCATTTAATCCTAAAACATTTTCATCACTCCAAAGGGAGATCCCATACTCATCAAGTAGTTATCTTATATCCCCCAGCATAGGCTGCTACAACCACGAATCTGTTCTCTGTCTCTACGGACCTCCCTATTCTGGATACGTCATAGAAAAGGAATGACACAGCATTTGACCCCTGGTGTCTGGCTTTTTCACTTAGCAAAATGTTTTCAATGTTTATTAATGTTGGGACAGGTATCAAAACTTCATTCCTAAGAGCTGAGTGATATTCCATTGCATGAATACACCACATTTTTTCTTATTTTAATCTTCAGTTGATGAACATATGGGTTATTCCTATCTTTTGGCAACTGTGAATAGTGTTGGCATAAGCATATGTGTACAGGTTTTTGTTTTGATAATTGTTTTCAGTTTAGGAGCTACATACCTAGGAGTAGAACTAGTAGGCTTTGGGGTAATTCTATGCTTTTTTGAGACACTTTGTGAGGTACCATTTTCCACAGCAGTGTAACCATTTTACATTAATCACCAGCCATGCACAAGAGTTGAACACTTCTCCATATCCTACCAACACTTGTTATTTTCTGGGGTTTTTTGTTTGTTTGTTTTTGTTTTTAGACATCCCAAAGAATGTGAAGTAGGATTTCAGTATGTTTTTGATATGCATTTCTCTAACAACTAATGATGTTACATATATTTTCAAGTCTATATTACCTATTTGTATTTATTTTTGGAGAAATGTCTATTTAAGTCCTTTTCCCATATTTTTTAATTGGTTTGCCTTTTCATTGGTGAGCTGTATGATTTCTTTACATATTCTGGACACTAGTTGCTTACCAGACATAATTTTCAAGTATGTTCTCCCATTCTTGACAGTGTCCTTTGATGCACAAAAGTTCTTAACTTTAATGAAGTTCAATATATTTTTTGTTGTTTTGTGCTTTTGATGTCATATCTATGAATCCATCACTAAATCAAAGGCCTTAAAGATTTACTCCCATGCTTTCTTCTAAGATCTTTATAGTTTTAATCCTTACATTTGTTTTTTAAAGAAGTTTTAACTTTCTAAATAGTGTGAGGTAAAGATCTGATTTATTTTTATGTGTGTACATATCCAATTGTCCCAGCACCATTTTTTGAAAAGATTCTCTTTTCCTCCATTGGATGATCATGATATCCTTGTCAAAAATCACTTGGTCATAAGTGTGGATTTATTTCTTAACTCTGAACTCTATTCCACAAACCTATATGTCCATTCTTATGTAAGCACCACAATGTACTTATGGTAGCTTGTAAAGTGTGTTGAAATAAGTAACTATGAGTACAATTCTTCTCTTCATGACCTTGAATTAGGCAATAGTTTTGTAAATAAGACACCAAAAGCAAAATGAGCAACAACACAATCAAAATTAGACACACTGTATAACACCAAAATTAAAAACTTTAGTGCCTGAAAGGACATCAAGAAAGGGAAAAGACAGAACACAGAGTGGGAGAAAAGGCTTGCAAATCTATACCTTGTTCTTGTATCTTGACTATATAAAGAAATATTAATACTCAGTAATAAAAAGACACACAATCCAATTTTTAAATTGGCAAAGTATCTAAATATACATTTCTCCAAAGAAGAAATAAAAATGGCCATTAAGCACCAGAAAAAGATGCTCAACATGAACCATCAAGGAAATGCATATTAAGGCCATAGGGTATATGGCTTCAAACATAATAAGATTGCTATAGTAAAAATGAAAGGTCAGAAAAAGTGTTAGCAATGACATGAAGAAAATGGAAACAGTATACACTGCTAGTGGGAATGTAAAATGCTAGAGCTGCTGTGAGAAATAGCCTGGTAGTTCTTCAAATGGTCAAACATTGAGTGAGTATATGATCCAGCAATTCCACTCCTAGGGATATACCCAAGAGAAATGAAAATACGTGTCCACACAAGAACTTGTCATGAATGTTCATAGCAGCATTATTCATAAGAGCCAAAAATTGGTGACAATCCAAATGCCCATCAACTGATAGGCAGATAATTACAAAGATAGTATATCCACACAATGAAATATTTGACAAAAAAATGAAATACTGATACATGTTATAACATGTATGAACTTTGAAAACATATGCTAAATGAAAAAGCAAATCACAAAGGACCTTGTACTGTATGATTTCTATTTATATGAAATGTCCAGAATAGGCAAATCTATAGAGACAATAAATAGATTATTGGCTGCCTAGGGCTGGGAATGTAGGGGGGAATTTGGGATGGTTAATGGGAGCAGGTTCTCTTTATGGATTAATAAAAAATGTTCTAAAATTCTAGTGATGTATGTCCAACTCCATGAATATACTGAAATCCATTGAATTTCACTTTGAATGGGTGAATTCTATGGTACATGCATTTTAGTTCAAAGTATTTACATATAAATAGTAGTTCCCAGCAAATTTTTTTTGTAAATAGACAACAAACATTCTAAAACTTATATGGAGTGGCAAAACAGTTACAATGGCTAAGAAAAATTGAAAAAGAAGTTTAAAGTGGTAGGAATCAATCTCCTTCATGTTAAAACTTAATTTATAACCATAGTAATCATAAGAGTAAGGTGCTGGCAAAGGAAGAGACATACAGATCAATGGAACACAGTAGAGAACCCAGAAATAGATCAACACAAATACATTTAATTGATTTTTTTACAAAGATGCAAAAATAATTCAATGGGATAAGGACAGCCTTTTTAACAAATAATGCTGGAAAAATTGGACATCCATAGGCAAAAAAAGAAGTAAATTTTCATACTCTTCAAATATCACATCAAAATAATATGTAAGGGGCACGTGGGTGGCTCAGTCAGTTAAGGATCTGCCTTCAGCTGAGGTCATGATCCTGGGGTCCTGGGACGGAGCCCCATGTTGGGCTTCCTGCTCAGAGGGGAATCTGCTTCTCCCTCTCCCTCTGCCCCTCCTCCTTCACTCATGCTTCCTTTCACTCTGCTCTCCCTCTCTTAAAAAAATAAATAAAATCTTTAAAAAATAATAACAATATGTAAAATTCTAAAACTTTTAGAACACACAGGAGAACATCAAAGACCTAGCATTAGATGAAGACTTATTAGACATGACACCAAAAGGACAATTCCTGAAAGAAAAAAAAAGGCTAAAATTGGAATTCATCAAAACTAAAAACTTTAGCATTATGAAAGTCTATGTTAAGAGGACGCAAATGCAGGCTATAGCTAGGTGTAACATATTTTCCAATTACATATCAAACACAAGGCTTATACCTGGAATAAATAGATAACTCTCAAAACTCAAAAACAAAAAAAAAGACAATTGAATTTTTTTAAATGGGCAAAAGACATGAACAGATACTTTACCAAAGAAGAGATACGGATGGCAAATTCTCATTTGAAAAGATAGTTAATATCATTAGCTATTAAGGAAATGCAAATTAAAACAGAACTAGATAACACTACACATCTATTAGAATAGTTAAATTAAAAAATAGTTATGACAACAAATGTGAGGATATGAGAAACCATCTCTTATATACTACTGGTGGGAATCTAAATTTGGCATAGACACTCTTGAAAATGGTTTAGTAGTTTCTTACAAAACTAAACATGTACTGACCATATAACCCAGCAATCATGATCATAAATAATAAATCAAGCATTTATCCCACAGAAGTGAAAGCTTATGTCCACATAAAATCCTATATAGGATCTCCTTAGCAATTTTATTCATAACAACCAAATACTGGAAAACATTCAAATGCAGTTCAATGAGTAAATGGTTGAACAAACTGGTAGCATATTCAGACAAGAGTATTTAATAATAAGGAATCAACCACTGATGGATGCAACTTCAAAGACACTACACTTAGTGGAAAAGATCAATCTTCAAATATTGCATGCTGTAAAGTTCTGTTAATGTAACACTCACAAAGTGACAAAACTATAGAGATGGATACCAGATTCATGCTTGCTAGGATATGAGGGCTGGGGACTGAAGAGGGGAAAGGAGAGGTGCATATAACAAAGAGGTAAAGCAGGCATTTTCCTTTACGGGCATGCAAGACTTCTGCGTCTCGACTATGCTGATGGTCACACAAATGTACACATAGGATAAAATTGCATAGAAGTACATACACACAAATGAATGAAAGTTTTAAAATAAGGAAGACTGAATAATGTAAAATGTATCCAAATCAATTTCCTGGTTTTATACTGTATTACGTCTGTATAAGAGATTGCCAGTGGGAGAAGTTGGATGAAGGGCACACAGGACTCTATACTATTTTTGCAACTTCCTGTCAGCCTATGACTATTTTAAAATAAAAATTAAAAAATAGAAGTTGTAATGCCAAAATTTACAAATATTTCATTTACATACAACTAGAGTGAATAATAAAAATTTCATAATGAAGTTCATATTAAGTAAAAAAGTATTATATTATGGCGGGATATATTTTGCTGCCCACTTTTTCATACCAACCTGCCATCTTATTCCATTTCTTTTTTTATCTGTAAGAATGAACACTTTAGAAATCTTTGAGACTTGGAAAACTAGGATGTAAATCAACTAAAATGTCCTATAATCTTGTAAACTTTTTGTATGTGACCTACCTGCATTATGTTCAAAATCTATTGGAAAGCTTCAATCAAAGGATTAATGAATGGGGCACCAAAAATGTTGTTTTTGTTTTTATTTAATTGCACTATCTGAAAATAACATTTCAAAGTGACGAAAGTTGAAATTTCTCTCTACATAATCTATGAAGGAGCTAAACAAATTAAGCAATGATAATTATACTGGGGTATAACATTTAATTTTGAAATTTTGTAATGTACTTTGGATTACCTTGACTTGTGGCAAATCTCTGATGGAGCTCCTACTTTAATTGTTTAAGTTTATATTCTATGTTAGGATAGAATGAAATAGAGAAAGCCTACATTTTTTTCAATATCTAGTGCTGGCAAAATAATTAGAAGAAGCATAAATGCAGACAATTCAGTTGGTTATATGTTAAATAAAATTATTTATTAAATAAAGATGAACAGAGGCAAAAAGAGAGTACCTATGAAAATGTTTGGGTTGAAATATTTGTGTACTTCACACAAAAATTACAACTGGAAACGTTTATAGTTAGCAAATTTTTAACTTTCTTATAGAAAAAATATTATCTTCAATTAAAAATATGGCCTACAGAATAGAGACAAAGGAAAATTTTCTAATAACTATAATATGATACTTTGAAGAAGACTTCAAACTATTTAAAAATAATAATATGTTCATATTTAAAAATATATTCTTTAGGGAAAATATTAGGGATATGGCATTAGAAACATGTGACTAAGAAACGTGCAAATGTTTAACATGAATAAGGTATAACATGAATAATTATTTTGTATGTTACTTTAATATTCCTATAATCAATACACATTTTCAAAAATTGAGGTTTACATTAATTGATGTGTTATTTTTGACCTTTAGAAAAAATTTTGTGTTTGAAAACTGTTTTTAATAAAATTGTTGACCATCTAATTAGCCAAGTAATCTAAGTAGTTCAGAATAATATAAATTTTATTATTTTTTGATCAGTGAGATCTCAAATGTACCCCAATTTGGACAATAAATTTTATTATCACCCTCGTAAAAGTGTTCTTTTTAGGAGAAATTAACAGTAGTTCAGGAGCTTAGGGCTCTCATACACCTAATTTCATGGGAAATTTGTTGAGGAATACCTAACACTCTTACAAAAGCAAGACAGGGTCAGTTCTGCAAAGGAGTATGACAGTTTTGCTTGGGAAGTGACTATAAATGTCAATTTTGGTGACCAAAAAAAATGGATAGGATAGGATAGGATAGGATAGGATAGGATAGGATAGGATAGGATAGGACAGGATAGGAAAAGGAAAAGGATAAGGATAAGGACAAGGATAAGGACAAGGATAAGGACAAGGTCAAACATTTAAAGTTAAATTATTTGGATTCTTTCCTGTGAACTCAGTAAATCACAGAGTTTCTCTGAGCTTCAGTTTCTCCATGTGCAAAATGGGGATGGTACCAATAGCTTATGTGTTAGGAGTGCCATGAAAGAGTATGTGTGAAAGTATTTGGCAAACCAGGAAGTGACAGGCAATCTGAGTTAAGACAATCAGCAGAAGCAGGGAGCCGACCTTCAAGAATCAAATAAGGAAGAGGGAAGAGGTTTTGGAACAGCCTTTGGCTGCCTGGGGTACATCAGACAAAAAATGAAAAGAGTGGGCAGGAAGACTGTCAAGGATTTAGTCAATCCTTCCAAGTAGACCTTTGTTTTGGTGTCTGAGCTTTACAGCAGTGCTGGTCATTCTGTGCAAGCCAAGAGCCTTTTGTAACCATCCATGCATGTTTTTCAGTCCTTCCTTGTCCACCTCTCCATCCTACACAGGTCAGCTGCCCCTCATCCCCAGCCTATAAACTACAGAACCCTATGCTACCACTGTTACTAAAATGCATCTGTGTGACTACATGTTCCTCCTCCCTGCTCCAGGACATCTGTTCACCCCCAATGTAGCTGATATGAACAGAATTTACCAGAATAGACCCTCCACCATGATGCAGATCAAGTGCTGACTGGCGTGTCCATATTCTGGTGATAGATCCTTTCTTGGAAGGTGTCTTATGTCCCAGACAGCCACAGTCTTTTCAGCGAGATTTGTAACATGAGCTTTGTTTGCTCCTAAGAATTAAATCACAGAGGCATGATATTAAATCTACAAGAGTTAAATATAATCATGTTCCAGTGTTGATTTACTATTGTTTCAAAATTTTGTGATTTACAATTGGTTACATTTGCTGCCAGCCTTCTACTCTTACTTTTCAATCCTAGCTATCCATACCCCACACCCTGCTTTTCTGAGGTCTCAAAGCCAGCTTCCCTTCCCAAGGCCCTGCCAGTCTTTTGTGATTCTCTTTGCAGATGGAGCCCTTCTGACATTGGAATCAGCCTTCCACCAAAGCTCATTTTAAAATAGATTTCCACAACAACTTGTTAAAGATTCATACAAACAGAAACAAACAAGCAGGCAAACAAATAAAAAATCATTATATACAGTGGCTTGAATATTGCCTACGTCAGAATAAAAGGGTGGAGAAGCACCCTGCCTTTATTTACAAATCCATTACTTACAAATCCAGAGTTGAAAACAATTCAGCAGAATACCTGAAACCAGGGGTCTTGGAGTCAGACTGACTCAGTTAAAATTTGTTCTAATTTCTACTAGTTTGTGTGAATTTGCACAAGTCCCTCAACTTCCTATGGAAAATGAGAATGATATCTATGGCTACTTCATCATGCCAGCATAAGGATCTAATGAGAATACATGGAAAGGACTGAGCATAGAACCTGCAGAGAGTAGGTACACAAAACAAGTACTCAATAATTACTATTCTAAAGTATCTAATCTACTCACATGAAGTATTATAAATTATACAATCCATGGAGGCCCCCGAGAAAGTTAATGGCTTGCTTAAGATCACGCATTACAATTCTGAGTTAATGGCAAAGCATAAACCTCCACTGGGCATTCATTTCATTTAGCATCTATTGAAAGTCTCCTTTATGCTAGCCACCAAGCTCACGCTAGGGATGCAAAGATGGATGATACAGGTCAAGAGCTTCAATGAGCTCACATGTTATTTAAAGGACAGGAATCACGAGTGCAAATAATTAAAATCTGGTAAAGAAAGTAACAGAAGTATATAAAAAGAAGAGAAGTAGCTAGAGTAATTCTTTCTCAGATAAAGTGAGTCTTACAGTAAAGTTGGTAAGAGACTTAGTGTTGAAGTTTACACAGGCAAAGTGTAAAAACTGGAATTCTAGGAAAAACAAAGCATGTAAATATACGCAAAATGCACGGAGGTCTGAAACTATGTGGTCCAAATGACGACGTTTTTTAAATTAATTAATTAAACTTGCTTAAGCATAAATACAAGATGGAATTGGAGGCAGTAACCTGCTGAAACGCCCTCTAGCTCATTGTCCTCACCTCATTATAGACTCACTATGGGAAGTGAAACCAAATCAGAACTTGTGAAAAACTTTGAGAATGTAATTATCATTAGTGACAGATATTGCCTGGGAAGTAACAAGAGTAGTGATCTAGGCTCGCTCTATTTAACTAACAGTAATCTATCCTTAAAATCAGCTCAGCAAATGAGACTGCAATTAAAAGTCAAAACCAACTCAAAGCAACACTGAAGATTCATTTGCAAAAAAGATCTGAAGCTTGGAGCTTCCGAGTGTGGGTGACATGACCACTCCCACCTGCCTCATGAACTGGGAGTGCAATCAAATCCTGTAAGGACCTCCGCAACCTTATACTCATTCTCCAATCCCAGCTCATACCTTTCTCCGTGCTTACCCTACTGGTCTCATCTCAGTTCCATGAACAGACCTTCTCTTCCTTGTTTCCAGGATTTGTCCTTACTGCTCCTTTGGTCTGAAACAGTCACAGCTCACTGCTTTCTATGGCTTTCTACTTGCCATCATTGAGGTTACGAGGTCTCAGTGTCACCAGCTCAGAGCCTATCTCTAACCAAGCTGCACAAAGACCATCTCCCTACACATATATTTTTTCTATCATATCACCATGCATTTTTCCTTCCATAAAACTTATCCAACCCTGTAATTATATTTTATGTGTTCAGTCGTTAATTGTGATGTCCCCCACTAGCTTGTGAGTTTTGTGATAGCAGCAAATATATTTGTCTCATTAGCACTGTTTCCCCAACACCTGGCCCAGTGCCCAGCATATGGAGTATTCAAGATATACTTGTTGAATGAAGGGGTAGTTTTTTGTAGGAAGGATGGAGTAGGATAGGATATCTCCATCTCTACAACCTGGTACCAAAGGTGACTCCTGGAGTCATGCAGAACTGGCTGAATCATACTTTTTCCAAATATGACCTATTGCTCTGGGGCAAATTGCTTATCTTTTGGGTACCTACCCCAAATTCCTCATTTGTAAAATAAGGGTAATAATACTTATAGAAAGGTTTGTAGACTGATAAGAGACAACTGAAATCATTTAAAATCATCTAGGTCAGTACTTAATCACTTCCCTTTAAATCTTCACTTGTCCAGATTTCAATCTTCAATATCAGGTTATGGCCTCTAGTAAGACTGACTTTAGCGGAAGAGAATGGGTAAGACAAGAATCCCCAAAAAGACAAGTGGAACACAGGGATACAACATGAGAGGGTAATTTCTTTTTTTTTAAAGATTTTATTTATTTATTCACGAGAGACAGAGAGACAGAGAGAGAGAGAGAGAGAGAGAGAGAGAGAGAGAGAGGCAGAGACACAGGCAGAGGGAGAAGCAGGCTCCACACAGGAAGCCCAACATGGGACTCGTTCCCAGGTCTCCAGGATCAGGCCCGGGCTTATCCATCCAGGCTACCTGAGGGTAATTTCATTTAGGCCCAGCCCTATGAATAATTACACTATCACTTTATCTGAAACTAGTAAGTTATTTTTCCTAGGGAAAATTTTGATCTGTGAGGTAGGACAATTTTCATGGAACCATGTGCAGGTATTGACAATCTGTGATCCTGACCCAAGCCATAATGAAAGTGATCAAAGAAATAAAACATATGAACCTCCAGTGTCCCTCTGGCAACTCAGCTTCCTGCCTTGTTAAACACTACCATTAGTCTAGGATGCTTGCTCTGGTTCACCCCAACTTCATCTACTGATTGTAAGATAACACTCCTTGGTAACCGAGCAGGTGCTACTTGAAGCCAAGGATGCATGAAAGGAAGTAGCATTTATCCCTGCAACCACATTGTCATTCATCATCTAGACAAGACACGGAGATCAGATGCATTTTTCTCTGTTAACAAGCAACGGCAAGGAGGTATACGGGGCTATCTGTAACCAGAGCGAGGTGAGTGAAGCTGTGAGTAACTCATGGTCAGTTGCTTTAACTTTCATATGGTGCCCTTCACCACACACATACACACACCCTTGCTGAAAAGTTTTCATTCACTTGTAACACTGCCCACATTGTTCCTGCTTGACCGGGTTTGACAACTACCTCTACTTTCAGAGAAATTTTCTTCTCCACTACCGCCTTCTGTGGTCACTTGTAAAGGAGAATGACAAACTTCCCTCTTCTTCTCCTTTGACCCTAAGTTCTACTGTCTCCACCCCGAATAAAGTGCTTCCATCATGAGAAATTTTTTTGTATTAAACAAACAAAAAACAAAACAATTTTTTTAAAAGCACCATGACCACAGAGCTGTGACTAATATTGGAATTTAGCAAGAAGTCAGCTCTGGTTTCATGAGGCTACACTAAGACTTTGGGAACATTCTGCTACTAAAGCTTATGATGAATGACTCCAGGAAGAAAGGATTGCTATTTCTTATGCCCTCTCTTCTTTCGGTGTCAGTTTCATGCCACTGGTAATGGGGAGTGACAGGGAGGCATGCAGCAAATTGTCCCCTTGACTGACAAAGATAAGCTACTATCATATCAGTTCTGGCATCAGAGAGCTGCTGGGTTGTGGCTCAATTTAATTCAAAAAGGTGGGGGCAGGGGAGTGATTGGGAGAAAATTATAAATCATTCCACTTTGTCTATGTTTAGAATGAACCCATCAACTTCCAAAAGGTTAAGCAATGTACACCTAGCAATAAAAAGAAATTCAATCCTCTTTGTTTGAACCAGTTCACTTTTGATAATTTTTTTTTCATATGACTTCAAGCTTTCAGAAAAGCCATGAGGAAGATACAAAGGATTTCTGTATCTCTTACTCAACAATAGTCACATTTTCTTCAATTTGCATTATCATTTGTTTGCTTTTGCTATGTATGTGCACCTGTGTGTGTATGTGTGTAACTTCTTAAACCATTTAAAGAAATTTGCATATATCATGCCCATAACCCTAAATACTTTGGTATGTATTTCCTTCTTTCTTTTTTTAATAGAAAGAAAAGAGAGTGTGAGGTCATGCAGGGGTGAAGGGGCAGAGGGAGAGGGAAAGAATCCTGAGTAGGCCCCTTGTGCAACACAGAGCCTAATGCAGGGCTTGATCTTAAAACACTGAGATCATGACCTGAGCCCAAATCATGAATCAGACACTTGACCAACTGTGCCATCCAGGCACCCTGACTTCACCCAGCATGAACCAGCATGACATTCACTTTCTCAACCATAGTAAAATTATTAAAATAGTAGTAGTTTAACAGTGTTACATCACTATTATCTAATCCATAGATCACATTCAAATTTTACAGTTGTTTCAATTATATACTTTAGATTTTTTTCCTCCAATCTAGTCATTCATTGCATTTAGTTGTCCTATTTCTTTACTTTCTTTTCATCTGAAAAAGACCTTCAGTTTTTCTCTGTATGTTGTGACATTAGCACTTTTAAAAGCACAGGCCAAAGATTTTAGAGATTGCTCCTAAATTTGAGTTTGTCTGTTTTATGTTTAAAGTTATGTTATGAAAAAAACATATATTATATATTTTTGCCATAAGAGCACAGAAGTACCACTGGAAAAGAGGAGACAAAAGACTGGAGCCCATAGAAAACCACTGGGCTAGTTCTAACCCCTACAACCCTAAATGAAAACACTTCCTAACATAAAGGACACAGATGTGCTCCTTAGTACGGTATTTGTTTTGTGGTAGAGCCAAATTTATCCTGGACAAAAGGCACTTCTAGACCTATCATGACAAAGGTAAGAAGTGTGTTTCAAGAGGATAAAATGGAGTCTAAATAATTGGGTTTCAAAACAAATCCCAACAATATTTAAAAGAATACAAAAGCTGCAACACCCAATATATGAAATTCAGAAATTTTTCATCCAATAAAAAATTACAAACTATACAAGGAAGCAGAAAAGTATGACCCACATCAAGAGAAACAATCAACAGAAATAGATCCAGAAATAGCACAAATGATAGAGTTGGCAGACTAAGGTGTTGAACAGAAATATAAGACGTAAAAAATCCCCAAAATAAATTTCATAAATAAAAAATACATTTTATATATATACATTCTAAATAATATAATATATACAATAAATTTAAAATGTGAATTTAAAATGTAATATAATTAATATTAGACACTGTAGAAGAGAAAGTTGATAAGACATAGTGATAGAGACACACCACAATGAAATAGAGATTGAAGAGTCTGAACAGAATATCAATAACCCTATGGAACAATAGCACACATTCCAACAAATGTGTCATTGGAGGCTAAATGAGGTTAGGGGAAAAATATTTGAATAAATAATGACATAAATTTTTCCACATCTAAATAAAACCATAAACACAGAGATCCCAAAGAGTCAACAAACCCCAAGCAGACGAAACATAAAGAAATTCTCAGCAAGACATATCACAACCAATTTTTAAAACAAATTATAAGGAGAAAATCTTGAATACAGCCACAGAAGCAAAAACAAGAATGAAAGGAGATTTCACATTAGAAGCAATAAAAATCAGAAAAGAATGCAAGGACCTCTTTAAAAATAACTATCAATCAAGAATTCTGTACCTAACAAAAATGCTTCAAAATCAAAGACAAAATAAAGACATTTTCTGACATAAACAGGATGAGATGAATCATGACCACAAGACCAGTACTATTAAAAATACCTAGGGAAATCATTCAGGCATTAAGTAAATGATACCAGATGGAAATATGGGTCCAAACAACAGAAAGAAGTATTCAGGAAATACTAAAAATATAGGTAAATATAAAAGACATTTTTCTCATTGTCTTAATTCCCTGAGAAGATAAATGATTATTCAAGGCAACAATAACAATACTGAGATTTATAACAGTTTATACTTATAACATATGAATCAATGATTTAAAAATAATATTTGTAGTATTGCCAAGAGGAAATTAAGTAGAAATGTACTTTTATATGTTGTCACCCTGATGTGAAGTGATGTAATAAGTCAAGCAGTAGATGAATATTATAAACCCCAGATTAACTACTAAAAAACAATACATGTGTATATATACACATATAACCTATATATATATATACATATACATTTTTATATAAATACATATATATGTAAAATAAATCAACAAGGCAAATAAAATGGAATTATAAAAATATTTAGTTTATGCAAAAGAAAGAGAAAACTACAAAAACAGATGGTACATATACGAAACACATGGCAAGATGGTAGATTTAAATACAATCATATTGATATTCACATTAAATATAAGTGTTTTAAATATTTCCACACACGTACATGTTCCCAGATTGATAAAAAAAGAAAGACCTAATATTATGCTGTCTACATCAAAACTTTTTAAATATAAATACAAACAAATGTAAAATGTAAAACAACAGAAAGAAATATGCCGTGTAAACACAAATCAAAGGAAAGAGGGAGTGGCTATACAGATATCAGACAAAGGGGATTTCAGAGCAAATGATATTACCACGGATAAAGATCATTTCATAATAATAAAGATGTCACTTTATCAAGAAGACATAACAATCCTAAAAGCATATGTACTTAATAACACAATTTTAAAATACAGTAAGCCAATAATTGATAGAAGTGAAAGAAAAAAGAGACAAATTGAAAAGTTGAGAGTTAGAGAATTCAACACTTCTGACTCAATAATGGAAAAAGCAGACAGAAAATCAGTATGGATCTAGAGGACTTGAAAAACACAATCAATCAACTTGACATTTATTGAACACTATATGTAATAGACATTATTTTCAAGTGCACAAAAAGGTCTATTTTTTAACAAAATAGACCACAGTCTGGGTTACAAAACAAGCATCAACAAATTTAAAAGTACTTAATAAATACAAAGTATACTGTCTGATCACAATATAATTAAATTAGAAGTCAGTAACATAAATGTATACAGAAAAGCTTCAAATATTTGAAAATTAGATGACACATTTCTATAGAACCCATGACTCAATGAATAAACAAAAAGGGAATTAGAAAACATTTCAATTTCATAAAAATCCACACACACATACTAAAAGTTGTATAACACAGCTAAAGCAGTATGTAGAATAAATTTTATCATATCTATACCTATATTGAAAAAGAATAAATACCTTGATTCAATAATTTAATGCTTCCACATTAAGAAACTAGATAGCGAGTGACATCACCAAAAGGCTGAAATAAGTCATTCTTGACTTCACTGCCCCTCACAAAAACTACTAGTAGCCACAGAGCTCCTCCTACAGCCTCATTTCTGTATGCACTAAAATAGCATTTCTATCTAACTATTCTTAGCCAGAGGCACACCTCTACCCCATCCCCATCCTCAAAGTTCAAATAGTTGCCTTGCTCAAAAATACATCATAATAGCAGGCCTACTTGCCTAAGGACATTAAAAGGAGATATACCTACACCCAGAAACTCAGTTGAATGATGAAGAACAATCTCGGCCAAAGCAAATTTGTAAAATCTGAAAAAGGAGCTTGATTACTCAAATGCATAAGGAATCAAAGGGCATAAAAAATCAGTTAAGTCAGATATCACTAAAGGTAACTAATAGAGCTCCAATAACTGGTTCTAAAGAAATAGACATCTATGAACTGAGACAAAGAATTCATAATAATCCTCTTAAGATCATGTAGAGAAACACAAGAAAACACAGATAATTAAATGAAATTAGGAAAACAATGCATGAACAAAATGAAAAGTTTGACAAAGATACAGCAACCACTAAAAACAAACAGAAATCTTAGATTTGAAAAACATAGTACCTGAACTGAAGAATTCAATTAAGAGTTTGAAAAGTAGGTTCAACCACATGGAAAAAAGAATCAGAGATCTAGAAAATAGGACACTGGAAATTAGCTGGTCAGAGGAGTAAAAAGAAAACAGAATGAAAAGGAGTAAAGAAAACTTACCTGAATGATGGGACAAAATAAAAGACTATTCCCATTATGGGAATCCAGTAGAAGAGAAAGGGCTAGAAAGGATATTTCAAACAATAATGGCTGAAAACTTTGCAAACCTGGGGAGAGAAATAGGTATCAAAATCCATGATGCCTAAAGGGTCCCAAACAGGATGACCTGCCTTATAATAAATACAGGGACCCGGGGGTGGCTCAGGGTCTTCAGCTCAGGGCATGATCCTGGAGTTCCAGGATAGAATCTTGCATCAGGCTCCCCACAGAGAGCCTGTTTCTCCCTCTGCCTATGTCTCTGCCTCTCTCTGTGTCAGAAATAAATAATAAAATATATATATATATATATATATATATATATATATATATATATAATAAATCTTTCATAAATAAGTATTACAGGGAGTTCTTTGAGTAGAAGTGAAACAATGCTAATTAACTTCATAAAAACATTAAAGATAACATAAATCTCACTGGTAATAGTAAATATATAGTCATAGTTAGATTTGCTATATAATGGTGCATAATTCACTTACAACTCTAGTTTAAAAATTTTAAAAGTGAACATAATAAAAATAATCATAACAACCTATTATTAGGCATGCAATATAAAAAATATGTAGAATATAAAAACAATAAAGTAAAATGTGACAGGGAGGGAAAGTAAAAGTATAACATTTACAAATTCTAGTGAAGTTATCAGTTTAAAATAGGTTGTTATAAAATATAAAATATAATATTATAAAATATAAAATAAAATAATAAATAAATAAAAATAAAAATAAAATAAAATAAGGGGTTATAAGTTGAAGACATTTTATGTTAGCTGCAAGAGAGAATCCTATAACAATTATACAAAAGACCATGATAAGAAGTCAAAACATACTGCTACCAAGACATCAAAACACACACACACACACACAAAACAACAGGATAAGAAACAAGGAACAATGGATCTATAAAACAATCAGAAAATACATTTTAAAAATGGCAATAGTGGGGTACCTAGGTGGCTCAGTTGGTTAAGTGTCCAACTCTTTGGCCCTGTATAGTCTGAGTATGGAGCCTGCTTAAGACTCTCTCTTTTTCTCTTGCTCTGCCCCTTTCCACATCATGCATGCACTCTCTCGTGCTTTCTCTCTCTCTCTCTCTCTCTCTCTCTCTCTCTCATTCTTTCTCTATCTCAAAAAATGGCAATAGTAAGTCCTTAATCATCAATATTACTTTAAATGTAAATGGATTAAATTATCCAATTAAAAGACATAGAATAGCTGAATGGATTTAAAATAAAAAAGACCCAACAAAATATGTTGCCTATAAGAGACTCACTTAAACCCCCAAGAGACATACACAGACCATGAGTGGAGGGATGGAAAAAAAAACATTTCAAGCAAATGGTAAACAAAAAGCAGGGGTAGCTATACTTCTATCAGACAAAGTAGATCTTAAACTAAAAATGATAAAAAGAAAAAAAAGAGGGATGCCTGGGTGGCTCAGCGGTTGAGCAATCTACCTTCGGCTCAGGGCATAATCCTGGAGTCCTGGGATAGAGTCCCATATCCAGCTTCCTGCATGGAGCCTCCTTCTCCCTCTGCCTATGTCTCTGCCTCTCTCTCTCTCTCTCTCTCTCTCTCTCTCTGTCTGTCTTTCATGAATGAATAAATAAAATCTTTTTTAAAAAATAAAAAAGAGACAAAGAGGGTGATGATATAATGATAAATGAGTAAACACGTCAAGAAAATACAGCAATTGTAAATATTTATGTGCCCAATTTAGAAACACCTAAATATATAAAGCAAAACTAACAGAGCTAAAAAGAGAAATAAACAGTAGTACAGTAATAGAGCACAGCAAGCTGAACCCAAAGTAAGGACGAAGAAGGAAATTTTTTTAAAAAGCAAAGCAGGGGGATCCCTGGGTGGCTCAGGGGTTTGGCAGCTGCCTTTGGCCCAGGGCGCGATCCTGGAGTCCCAGATCAAGTCCCGCATCGGGCTCCCGGCACGGAGCCTGCTTCTCCCTCTGCCTGTGTCTCTGCCTCTCTCTCTTTCTCTCTATCATAAATAAATAAATAAATAAATAAATAAATAAATAAATAAATAAATCTTTAAAAAAAAAGCAAAGCAGAAATAAATGAAACAGAAAACAAGATAAAACAAATAACACTAATAAGTTAAAAAGTTGGTTCGAAAGATCATTGAACTAGATAAATCTAACAAGCTGATAAGGAAAAACAGAAAATGCAAATTAAAAATATGGGGAACAAGAGAAAAGATGCCGCTACACATTCTAACATACATTAAATTAAAATTTTAATTAGGGAATATTATGAAGATTTTTGAAAAGAAATTTTGAAAAGAAATCCAGCAGTGTGATGAAATTGACAGATACCAGCTACCAAAGCTCAACACAAAACAAAAAACCTGAAAAGTCTACAACTAATAATGAAGCTAAATTCATCATGTTTAAACTTCCCAAAAAGAAAACCCTAGCACAGATGCCTTCACTAGCATATCCTTTCAAACATTTAAATGAGAAATTATGCAAATCTCATTCAAACTATTCTAACAAATACCACAGAAGGAAACCTTTCCATCTCAATGATGAGACCACCACTGCCTTGACACTAAAACCAAAGAAGTAACAGGAAAATAACTGAACAATATGCCTCAAGAATATATAGGCAAAAATCTTTAATGAAAATTTAGCATATCAAATCCATCCCAGTAATTCAAAGTAGGTTTAACATTTGGAAGTCCATCAGTATAATTCCCTACATGAAAAGTTATAAAAAGAAAATACATATAAACAACCCAATAGATTCATAAAATGGATTAGAAAAAATTCAACCTTCATTTATGATTAAAAACACTTTCCAGCAAATTAGGAATAAAAGAGAACTTTCTCAATCTAATAAGCGGCATCCACAAATAACCTACTGTTAATATTATACTTAATGGATAAAGACTGAATGCTTTCCTTCTTAGATAACAAAACAAGAAAAAGATGTCTGTTCTCATTATTTCCATTCAGCATTATGCTCTAAATTATGGCCAGAGCAATAAAGGAAAAATGAATGAATGAATGAGTGAAATATATATTGGAGAGGAAGAATGCGAATTGTCATTGTTCACACAAGGACATGTTTATCTATGTAAAAAATCCTGCAAAATTTCCAAAAGGGATCCCAGAAATAATAAGTCAATTTAGCAAGATTATAGTATACTAGACAAATATTTAAAAATTAATTTCTACATATTAGCCACAAATAATCAGAATTTGAATTTTAAGAAATACCATTACATTAGACTCAAACATGAGGGACGCCTGGGTGGCTCAGCGGCTGAGTGTCTGCCTTTGACTCAGGGTGTGATCTCAGGATCCCAGGGTCCCGGTATCGAGTCCCACATCAGGCTTCCTGCATGGATCCTGCTTCTCCCTCTACCTATGTCTCTGTCTCTCTCTCAATGTGTCTTTCATGAATAAATTAAAAAAAAACTTTAAAAAAAATCAAACATGAAATAAAATGAATATATTTAATAAAATATGTATGTTATACTCACTGAAAATTGCAAACTACTACTGAGACAAATTAAAGAAAAATGCAGAGCTATATCGTTTTCACTACCAGATTTTTTTAAGATAGCTATTTTCTCCAAATTGATCTAGATTCAGTGCATTCACAAACAAAATCTCAACTAACTTTTTTAACAATTTGAAAGCTAATGCTAAAATTCATATGGAAACCCAAGGGATCCAGAACAAACTAATTTTAAAATGAAGAACGAAGTTAAAAGACTCACACTACCTAATTTCAATACTTAACTCTAAAGCTACACTAAGTAAGACAGCTTAGTATTGGCATAATGCATACTGATCAATAACACAGAAAGCCCAGAAACAAATCCACACATATATTGACAACTTTATCTCACTGAAATTTAGCAATGTGCCAAAAAAGTCAAATGAAAAAGGATTTTGTTTTTAACAAAATTGCATTGGAATAATTGTTCCTTTATATTAAAATAAATTAAACTTTACTTCATAAAATACTTCAGAATAGATCATATATCTAAATAAAAGAGCTAAAGGTGTAAAACTTCTGGAAGAAAACAGAAAAAAAGATTGTGAATCTTTGGGTTAGGTACAGATTTCCTAAATAGGACACAAAAAGCATGAAATATACAAGAAAAGTTAATGAATTCACCAATTAGAAACTTTACTCTTTATTAATATTAGAAAAATAAAATGGTAGACCAGATAGATAGATATTTACAAAATATATACACTTTACAAAGTACTTGTATTCAGAATCTATAAAGAACTCTTACAACTCAATAATAATAAGACAAACAATTCAATTTTAAAAATTGGACAAGAGCTTTGAAAAGACACTCTACACTCTTATTTGCAGTGGGGGGGGCGCAAATATGCATATGAAAATATGCTGAACAACACTAGTCATTAGGGAAATGGAAATAAAACCACAAGATATCACATCCATTCATTAGATATGGCTCAAATTTAAGAAATTGACAATAGCGAATGTTATAAGGTGGGGCAACTGAAAGTATTCTATATTGCTGATGAGAATGAATAACAGGACAAGCAATTTGGAAAGTAACTTGACAGTTTCTTATACATTTAAATATACAGTTATCACAAAATCTAGCAATTCCATATCTAAGTATTTACTCAAAAGAAATGTAAATATGCATTCACACAAAGACTTATGTATGCATGTACATATCGGGTTTTTTTTTAAACCAATATCCAAACGCTGGAATAAACTCAAATGGCCATCAACTTGTGAATGAATAAACAAACAGTGTAGTGATAAAATGGGATTATCTAGTCATTAATAAGTAGGTACAAACTAATGATGCTTTCAACAATATGGATGAATCTCAAAAACATAAAGCTAAATTGAAAAACTCCACACACAAAAGACTATGTGCTGTATGACACCTTAGTTTAAAATTTTAGAAAAGGCAAAACTGTAGAAGATGGCAGGAAATGATGAAAATATTCGTAACATTATAGCAGTGGTGGTGAACTATTTACATTTGTCAGAACTCACTGAATTGCATACTTTAAATTGATGTGTTTTATTTTGGGCAAATTATACCTCAAGAAAGCTAACAAAAATAATTGTCTCTATCCTTGAGTCAGAATCTATCTGTATGTGTGTGTGTATAAAATAGTCAAACTGAATCTTAGAGGTAAATATATATATATATATATATATATATATATATATATATATATATATATTTATATATATATATATATACACACACACACACATATTTGAAATCACATTGCCAGATGTTAAGACCCTGCAATAAATTCAAAAACTCTTGCTAATTAGAAATATTTGAGGTTATTCATGCAGTTAAAAAACACAATTCAGAACTTTATCTCACAAGAAAAATTAGTTCCAAAAGTTGTTTTTAATTGTGTTAATCTGTTTGAGATACTACAGAAATAGAGTGAAGGAGAAAGGAGCTAAGATTCTCAGTGAAAACTATGTGTTAATGTCTTTCTGTGTGTGTGTGTGTGTGTGTGTGTGTGTGTGTGTGTGTGTGTTAAGGTCATTCAATGTCTTTGCCACCTCTTTTAATCTTCCCAAGAATTCTGAAAGTCAGAGTGAGCCATCACCTCAAGGATATCAAGCAGCTAGAGATGTGGAAGTGATTCAAGTTCAAGTCAATTTGACTCCAAGGCCTTCCATCCAGCCCTTACTTTCTATATTCAGGAAGATGGAGTTTTATTACAAGTTCACAGAAGATCTGACAGATACATCTACATTCAGTGATTTCCCAATGGCCTCAAGTAAAGAGTAAGTTTTTCCATGTTCCATTTCCCAAGCATTATGTTGGCCACTTGGTCATAACCCATTTCAGCCTTTTAACAATCCACTGAGTTAAGCATCATTATCATAGCCATTTGACAGATGAAAAATGTTAGGTTCATAATGATTTTTATCTGACACCAAAGTCTGCGTTCTTTCTACATCAGTCACTGCCTACTTTTATAACTGATCCTCAGTAGATTTAGGGTCTGTAATTTTCCATCAGAACCAGCAGTCACTGGTTTCTGTGACTCTGAGTCAAACACTTAAAACTCCTATGCATAGCAAACACTATGATTCCTTTGGACTGAGCCCTCCTCACATTACCAGCCTGTGTGCATCTGTCACTGCTGAGCTTCTCTCCTGCACTTACTTCCTGCCATTACAATCCTCTTCCCTATGTCCAGGTATAAAAAATCAGGATTTCCTCCGGGTACAGAAAATCAGGATTCTGCCCAGAATATCTCTTGCCCATGTTTAATTTATTGCCATCTCTTCCTTCTTTTTGTCTTTAATGCTTTCCACTGAACACTAACACCAGTTGATGGTCCCAAGCCACGGATATAACTCTCTACCCTTCTGAAACCCTTGGTCTTCATTTGGTCCCTGGACTCCTGCAGGTAGATGATAATAGAATTCCATGTTATACAGTGTGGCTAAGTCCTAAAGTCAGTGAATGAGAAAATAATTTGCATAACATAAAATTTTCTCTTAGGAAATTCTTAGACATGGATCACACCACAAGCAAATGAACAACTTTCCAGTAAATCCTCGGGGTTATCTTTGGAAAAGAAATGACCACTTCCTTGGTCAAACTGTGGGTTGCACTAGTTGCTTTTATCAAAGAGCCATTCTACACATAAACACATTTCTGTATATTTAATGACCAGAGTTACTTTAGTGCAACAAGCTGCTCTCACTAAGAGTTACATGGGCTTTGTCTTCCATCTCATGCTCACTGAGTAGAATGGCAACTGGAATCACCTATAATTATTACCTTTTGTTCTCTGTCTCCCTCTTTTCATTTTAAAGTTTGGACAGTGCTAATGGCTGAGTACACATACACTGCATATGTTTATAATGCAATTCCCCCCCCACAGAGATATAAGGGGGAATATTATATAATCTCTGATTAGTGTGCAGCCCAAAATTTCAGTTTTATGGAAAAGAAAAAGTGTGTTTATCTTGCCCTTCTCTGTGCAATAATTGTCCAAATAGCTGGAGTTCATCATGATGCTGGATCAGGGTTACTAACAAACTGCTACTCCAGCCTCCTCTTCCTGCACTTTGGGATGAGACTGAGTGACACCACCATCTCATGGATAAACCCATGATCTCCACGTGGCATGATTTGGGAACCTACTGTCTCAAGTTCCTCATCCATAAAACAGAAGCAGTAGGAGATAAATCGCTGATGATTAATTTTGGTTAGATAATAAGACATCTATTTGAAGGGTATATTTATTCATTTCCTTCCAAACTTTTGGGTCTTGGAAACATCATCAGGTTTTTCCAAAGTTCTAGTCCCTCTTTCTCTTTAAAGTTTTTTTTTTTCCTTTGAAGGCAATTTATCCATGTGTTTCTGATTGGCTTTCTCTTAAAACCTCAGTGTATTTTTTTTCCTAAGTGATATACAGTATCCAAGAAGTCTTAAAATATGCTTCCACAGAAGGTTTCTCTTGTTTTGTTTTCTCTTTTTGAAACCTGGAAGTTATTGTTTGCCAAATAAAAATTAACTCAGACACCAAGAGATTTGAGTTCAGGTTGAAACATCATATCCATGAATTTTTAATAGGTTCTAAACTTGGCATAATCAATTCTATATCTGGCCCTCACAGCCATTAGTTGGAAAAGATAGTCTTTTGACTAAATGAATCTTTATATCTAAATGAAATGAAAAAGTTGGACAAGCACAGCTGATGATAAAACACTGAATGTCATCACATGGGGAAAGATCTAAACTCCTTCTCAGAAGTTTTCTATCAGCCATGGGTGTTATTTAAGAAGCTTATGGAACACTTGCTTTATACCCAGAAACCAAATACTAGAATTTCAGAAAATTCAGCTAAGCCATTTGTCAAATATTCATGATCAAAAAATTCCAGAAAATGGGGCTGGGAGCCTAAGTTCATTAGATACAATCCCATGGTGTTATATAGTATTATGATTCCCACAATGGTTCTATCATCCTGCTTGGCTTCCTGGGAATTCAACAATGATTTCTATAAGAGCTGTGAGTGCAAAGCAGAAAACTCTTTCCATTTTCTTCCCGGCAGTCTCAAGCATAATGTACATTTTTATAGGTGTACCCAACAAACTAGTTGTGACCACCTTCTTCATCCACTCTTCCCAATCAACAAGACTTACTGGAACAAAGCAGTATGGAAACGGAAAAGTTCTGAGTCAAGCTAAATCACAAGGGATACTATGTCAATTTCCCATTGCTATTAATACCCCTGAAACCATTTTAGTGGTTTCAAAACCCTTCACTACATCTGATAAGTATAGAAGCCACACCAATAGGTATAAAAATGCGTACAGCATTTTCCCAAAAGGGACTCAGCAGGGGAGGGCTTTCTTCTGAGAACCAATGATATGCTGCCCATTCACTTTTAATGATAGAAAACTAGCACCTCTCATCAAATTCCAATCCCCTCCACTTGTTTCCTGGTACATTGCTTATTCCCCCTCTAATGATTAAATATCATTTGGCTACCTGACATTTCTTCAAATGCACCTTGCGTTTTGTTTTCAAGACTCTCCACATGTGCTTCTACTGTTTGTATAGCCTTGACTGCCCTTCTCTGCCTCTCTGCCTATTTAATTCCTACTCATCCTTCAAAGACTCACTTACATGCTGCATTCTTTACTCCCCAGACATAGACAGCGATCATCAGAATTCATTACCCTCTACACTTCAACACTACTGGTTTTAAGGTCATTATTAGTAGCATCTAATTAGTACTACAGCTAAGAATTTTCAAGTCTACCCAGTCCACTAAAATATGAGCTTGAGTTTTTTGAATGTCTCATCCATCTAAAACTTTCCAACAACTAACACTGGAAACACTTTCAATAGTATGTGTTTAATTAATACTCAATAGGGATAAGCCATGTATTGGCTTCCATATAATAGCACTGTAAAAAATATGATTCTTGATCATGAGGAGTTACACTCCTTAACACATTACAAAAACATAAATATTTAAGTACTTTATTATCTAAGACAAGGTTAACAACTTTTTCTCTGTAGAAGGCCAGATAATGAAAATTTTAGGCTTTGCAGACTACACAGAGTCCTAGTAACATATTCTTTGTTTACATTTATAATCCTTTAAAAGTGCAAAAATATTATTAGCTTGTAGGTTGTACAAAAATAAGCCAAGGACCAGATTGGGCGCAAGGCTACAGTTTGCCACCTCTGATCTAAGACAGCATCATCCAATAGAATATTTTGTGATGATGGAAATGTTTTCTGCACTGTGCGGTATGGTAGCCATTAGCTGTATATGGCTATTGAACCTATGGAACTATGTCCAGTCAGGAAAACAAAATTTTGTATTTTTATCTCATTTTAAATTAATTTTAATAGTCATAAAGAGGTTTTCCTACATGAATAGATAATTTAAAGATTATTCAAACTACCAACCCCCATCATTAGTATGACCTTTATCATCTTAGTATTGTGGATCAATAGCAACTAGAAAATCTGTGATAATGGATCTTCTTGCTCAATATGATACAAGAAACCAGAAAGCCACCAAAGTTACCTGAGTGTTACAAAAGAAAAGCTTCATTTGTGCAATTCAGGTCAAGTAAAGGATTTTCAGAGCTGGTGATAACATGCAGTTGCTTCAATTGGTAGATTCAGAAAGTCAAAGTTAAATCCTCACTATCTACAAGAAACCCCCAACCTGATAAACCCAAAAGAAATCAGTTTTACATGCTGACAAATCTGTTTCCAATTCCCTCAAGATTTTTAAAGTCCCTACCCTCTCATTTTTCCTAGTAATTTACTGAGGGCCTAGTCCCTTAAGAATCCAGATTCAAGTGGCTAATAAGGTCCATGCAGGTTGCCTCCACCCAACTGAAGGCTTTTGCTGATGGGTATAGCAGAATGATGGGTCATATGATGATAAGCTGAACAAGCAGGGGGTCAGACAAAACAGGAAGGTGTTGATGGGTAGTAAGAAAACAGTGGATCAAGGAATCTGTGGGTCTCCCTGGTCAAAAAACTGTGGCAGAGCAATATTAGAGCACATAGGCTAGAAGTACAGGAAATAGTATATGGAGTGAGTGGATTTTGAAACTGAGACTTTGGAATTGGAGCAGTTACTGGTGATGACAAGGTCTAAGATGAAACTTGGCTGCAGTATGGTGGAAAATAATGTGTTGCTGGAAATGAGGAAGTAAGGGAATGAGAGGCCAGAGTGTTAGATGGGTCATCTGTTCTACATGCTGAAGTCATGAAAAATGATGACAGAATTAGGGCCAGGAGCCAAAGTTTTCAAGGAATTAAGGATGGAACTAGGGTGGCATGACCCAAGGGTAAATAGCTGACAGCAGCAATAAGGGATAGTAGGTGAAACAGCCAGGTGGTATCACACACATGTGCCCCCAAGTCCATGTGCATGCATTGCTACCTTCTGGGCAAAAGCTAGCATTGGATCATGGGATCAGCTTGTGCTGAGACCTCTACCCATGAACAGTCTCTGCCTAATTTGGCTCACCATGGGTCAAGACCACTTCCTGTTTTAACCTTCAAATACAAAAGGGTCAATTAGAACCTCCCAATTTTTCCCCAGTCCACCCAAGTCACCCCTCCTGAGTAACTTCTGGAGTTGGGGACCTATACCTCTCTTCTTTTGAGGGAGACTCTAGTAAGAACTTAGAGTAGTCAGGGAGCTCTAGAAAAGGAGGAAACAGAACCAATAGGGAATGTGTGTGTGTGTGTGTGTGTGTGTGTGTGTGTGTGTGTGTGTGTGTTTACAAAGAGAGTTTTATTTCAAGGAACTGGTAAGTACTCAAAATCTGCAGGGTAGGCTGGCAGGCTAAAGACCCAGGGAGGTGATGCTACAATTCAAGTCTAAAGCCAGTATGCTGGCAGGGTTTCCCTCTTCCTGAGGAGAAGTCAGTCTTTTTCTTAAGGCCTTCAACTGTTTGGAGGAGGCCCACACTCATTATAGAGGGCAAACTGCTTTACTCAAAGTCTACTGATTTAAATGCTAATCTCATCTAAAAAATACCATCACAACATTGAAGACTCCTAGTCAAAAACTGATATAACTTAAAGAGGATTTAAATTTGTACTGCTTCCAACAAACTATGTTTGCTAACTCAGAAGATAGCATTCCTTGCCCCCAAGCAAAGTTGGCCAAACCCTTGCATGAGGGCAGTGCTTGCCAGTCTCATCTATTTATGAAGTCACCATTTCTTTTGCTTTCCCTTCTTCTTTCTCAAGGAAGTTTTACTTTCTCACTACTTGTCTTAATCTCCAGTTTTACTTCATAAAAAAATAAGTGTGCTTCTTCCTTCGTAGCATATGCTTACCCACTAGGAGACACAAATGATTTACATATTTCTAAAGAAAAGTCTAGTGAAGAACTTGTGAATTCAGTATCTCCCACACCTGCCTTTGTTTTCAGAAAGTTTGTGGCAATCTCTCATTCATGCAGAAGATGCTAACTACTCCTAAACTTAAGAGTAGTACTCTATGGGGGCTCCTGGGTGGCTCAGTAGGTTAATCTGCCTTCAGCTCAGGTCATGATCCTGGGATGGAGCCTCACATCAGGCACCCTACTCCGCGTGGGATCTGCTTCTCCTTCTCCCTCTGCCCTCTGTCTCCCTTCATTCTTTCTCTCCCTCTGTTCTCTCTCTCTCTCTCTCAAATAAATTATTTTTTAAAAAAGTAGTAATATATGTATTACATCTCATTGACTACAGGCAATTGATTATTGCTTTGGCAGAAAACTATGACAACACACAGTGCTTGGTATCTAGTGGCATCTTTTATTCTTATTGTTGGAGATAAGTATTTGAAAACAAATTCCTGGACAGAGAATCTTTGTCTACAAAGTGTGTGGTACATGCTTCCTGAATTGCAGTAGATCTGTTTATTTAAAAATGAATTTATTGCCTGTCTCTTGAACTTAACAAAGTACTTTCAAGTATCTTCAAGAGACCTAAAGGAAAAAAAAGGACTATCCCCTTCTATCCCAGAAATCTTCTCACTAATGTTCTTCATATAATTCCACATGTGGTGAATCATTTCTCTTCTTCATTATACAGAAATCTGGAGGCCAACTGACCACCCAAGGAGGCCATCTTATGGAAAAGAGTTTGATTGATAGAGCAAAATCAACATGGGAGTATAATAGTGAACAGCATATGTAGGCCATCTGGGAAAAAAATAAAGTGATACCTTTTGGACTCATAGGATGATAATAACAGGAATTGGAGTGGCCCTGAAAGTATGGGGACACAGTCAAGTTCAAGTGAACCTCAAGAATGCGTAGATAGAAAACTGGTTAGGTACACTGGACAAGCAGTCAAATTCTTTTTATTCCACATCTTGCAGAGAATCCTAGTTATAAAAGTGTGTAAATGTCTGCCATGGCTCTCATCATGGGAAGGGGTCATTTTGCCAAAATCTACTTTACTTCCCTCAGTCTTGCTTTGCTTCTATTTATCTCTAAAGGTATAACCTCAGTAAGAGTAAAGCTTTGGTTTGAGCTTATGGGACTTACTCTACTTTACAAAGTTCAACAGTTTCACTTAGGCAAATTATTGATGGATTGTATTCAAATTTTGTTGTGCTAAAATGGCTCAATATCCCTAGGAATTAGGAAAGCCATATAAATAACTCTTTGGGAATTTCTCATTCAACTAATCCAGTGCCAGGAAGCACCAAGGAACAAGAAAGAATGCACTGTCTCCAAGGCAAGGCCACTTACTTTACTTCTAATATTCACATTTACCAAAAGTGATTAAAACTGAAGACAAGATTCTCCCCTTGCATTTTCCCTTTTTTTTATAATTGAACTATACTTAAAAGATACAAACACTTAAAACCAATGCTGTTTTGTACAGGTCAATCATTAGCAAATGAATGTAGGGAAAAAAAGGTGATTTGTTTCACTATTTAAAGACAGAGGAAAAAATAATCTATTCATTTATTTAAGTGTTTTTTTCAAGAGTGAAAAAGTTAGGAGATTCTGAGTTGTATTAGCATTGGAAGAGGGTTTCTTAACGTGGAAGTCTAAGGAACCCTGGAAATGGGTAGAAAGAAAGAATTTAGATGGCCTGTGAACTTAAGAAAAAAATGTATCTTCAGTTTTGTTAACCTCTAACAAATCTACCATTTCCTTCCACTACGAATGCAGGCCACAAATCACAGTAATTTTAATGGCATCTATGACACACATTTTCATATCATATTACATTTGTTGTAAATATTTCAAAATATCATTAATACTCATCACAATTTTAAAATTTCAGCAGCTATTAAAGTCACCTTTTGATTTGGTTTTTTAATACATTAATAAAGCATACATATTTCTGTGTCGAAATTCTTATCAATTTTACAACTATGTTGAATTATAATTAGTTTCCTTTGTAATTGCATGTATGTACTCAAGAGCATTAAAAGAAGGTACCCATTTATATTGTCCAAAATTGAGGCTTAAGACTACTTTAAAAACTCTGCTTCTTAAAGGTTTTCATAATTTCTTTCTGAACTTCAAAGAAACTTCTGAAACTACTATCCCTCCCACTGCCCACTGTAGCACCATTAACATGTTTCTGCTTCCTTTAACCTTCCCTGCTGTCTTACTATAAAGAACACTTAGTCTACTAGAGTTTAACTTTTCAATTCTGTTCTCCAGCTATATTTGATCAAGCTACTAAGTTGTAGCTCTCTATTTAGATTTGTGATAATTTTATATTTAGATTTACCAGGTATTTTCTAGTTCCTGTGTTCTTTTTTTTTAAGATTTTATTTATTTATAAGAGAGAGAGAGAGAGAGCTCACAAGCTGGGAGAAGGTACAGATGGAGAGGGAGAAGCAGACTTCACGCTGAGCAGGAAGCCCAACTCGGGGCTCGATCCCAGGACCCTGTCTATGATCATGACCTGAGCCAAAGGCAGATGCTTAACCAACTGAGCCACCCAGACATACCTAGTTCCTGAGTTCTTTATTTTGGTTCATCTTCTTTTTGGTCAAGATGTCAATGTGGAGTTGATTCTCAAGAAGTGCTTATGAGTGCTGATTTCATGTGCACAATTCCCTGTTTTTGTGATGTTTGAAATATTTACAACAAATGTAATTTGTCCTCAAACAGATTATGATCTTACAGGATCTCTGGATGAGGGAATGAGCACACAAAGGCTAACAGACAAGTATGCAGGCATTAAACACAGGGATGGTCAGCAGAGGAGGTGTGGGGGAGGGAGGACAGAGTGATTAGGAAAGACTTTCAAAAGAGGAATTGAGCCAAACCTCAAGAAAGGGGCAGAAGATCATCAAAGAGAAGGATGGGGGCATCTCAGGCAGGAGAGAAAGTAGCAGCAAAGACCAGAGATAAGCACACATTTGGCATGTAGGAGGGACAGATAAACAATCCAGAATGTGTGTGCTGGGGAGCCTATGTGTCAGAAGACTGATGCACTTCATTTGACAGTTTTACACCATTTCTGGACTCAAGAGGGAAATTGGCACTTGATCTCCCAGGATCTTCTGAGTGATAAATGGAATGGCTGCTACTTAAATCCCTTCATCCTTGATCTCTGTGAAGCACTTTGACATTCCCAAGCACCTTCCTTTTTGAAATTCTGTCCTCTCTTGATCTACTAATGACTTCCTGAGTCCTTCTGGCCTTTCTGTCTGCACCATCCCCTTCATCTGGCCAATCCTTAAATATAGTGCTCCCATGGTATCTGTCATTGACTCTGTTCTCTCCTCCTTTCACCATCATTCCCTGCACAGTTCATCCAACCACTCTCACCACATCAACTACTACCTCAAGGCCAATGATCCCTAGATAAATATATATCAT
This sequence comes from Nyctereutes procyonoides, assembly GCF_905146905.1. NCBI lineage: Eukaryota > Metazoa > Chordata > Mammalia > Carnivora > Canidae > Nyctereutes > Nyctereutes procyonoides. The sequence continues at coordinate 56,724,206 of NW_026575146.1, read as the reverse complement.
GCAGGCTGACTGTTTCCTGGGTCCCAAATCTCTATGGATGGGGCATCTCTACCTGGGTATCACAGATGCTCCTCACATTTAACACACCCAAAACTAATGTCCTCCTCTCCCCAGACTGCTCTTCTTCCTGTGTTCCTTATCTCAGCATGGCTCAAAAGTTGAGGAAGAAAGAAATAAAAAGTAAAGGAATGGGGAAGAGACCAGGAAGGGAGCACTAAATCCTACAGAATTCTTGCCTTCTGTAAGAAGGCCTTCTGTCATGTCTTCATCCCTATCCATCCCAAACATGAAACTTTAGGTCTGACTCCCTTTCCTTCTCATCTGAATGCCTATACCAGCCTCCTAGTCATATCTGGACCTCTACTCTTGACTTGCCTTATTCCATGTTCCATAATTGGTCACAAAGATTTAGTGAAACATGAAATTGAGCTTTGATTTCAACACATTCTTACCTTCAAGGCTCACTTGCCCAAATTTATTTTCACCACCCTCATCCTTGTAAACCCCCTTCCAAATATAAGCCTTTTTTCTAAAATGCAACAAAACTTTGATATCCCCAAGCACATTTTGATCTAGGATCTCAGACTTCCCACACCTCACCTGCTCTATGTAAAGAACAGTCTTACCCCTTTCCATCTGGCTATCATGATTCACTGGTCCTGGAAGGCTCAGCTTAGATACTACTTTCTCTAGAAAGACTCCCCATCCTCCAGCCTACATTTGGCTGTTCTCCCTTGTTCTCCCAGAGACTGTTTGTGCTCTACAATCTTAGACCCACCATATTATTTTGTAATTCTTTGTCTCCAGTCCTGCCTAGCCCTCTAGACTCAAACCTCAGAGACACAGCTTATAGTGCGTGGGTGCTCTATCAGTATTACTTATTTTAAGACAGTCAACCACATGATGGCATTTTTGGAACACTTGATATTGAATAAAGACAATAGGACAGACGCTTGAAATTTGGACTATCTCAGAAAATCCCGGTGTATGAGTATTATAACACAATACCTCCAGGTGATTTACTTGGATTTCAGAACTCAACACTGTCCTTTCCCTTGGAGAGCTCACCTCCTTATCTAAGAGATTTCTTTTTTAAGATTTTATTTACTTATTCATGAGAGAGAGACTGGCAGAGACACAGGCAGAGGGAGAAGCAGGCTCCCTGTGGGGAGCCTGATGCAGGACTTGATCCCAGGACCCCGGAATCACACCTTGAGCCAAAGTAGACACTCAACTGCTGAGCTACCCAGGCATTCCCTAAGAGATGTTTTTAAGTAACACAGAGTGAAATGATCTGAGAACTCTGGAAGCTGTGGCTCACTCCTGCAGGGGCCATTGAGGGTGGGCATTCAGGAAACCTCATCTTTCTTTCTAAGCAGTGAGCCCTGTGCTTCAGGGGACTGTGTCCTGACTGTAAATAAAGTAAAAAGGCTCAGCCACTCATCCAGGGATAACATACTGAAGCTACAACCAGGACCTCTCAACCCTGACTGGGAAGCTGTATGGAACCAGGAATCTACTCAACCACTCCTTAACAGTGGCTTGTCTTTCCAACAAATGCTTATTAAGTCATGGCTGTCCACAATCTTCATTTCTTAATTTCACAAATGGGTTCCTGTGCCCACTCCTCAGAGTTTCCCCCATGCTCTGTAGCCACACAAAGATGGAAGTACAAAGCACAGGCTCCTCCTGTCTTCTCAGAAGCACACCATTCAAGTACATGTCCTGATAAGAAAAATACCCTGAATATTTCTTCAATGTTTGCAGATGGAACAAAGCATTTTGCCAGATGCATCTGATGACCGTCTACTAGTTGAAAGGATCACAATGGGCTTCCTCCCTCTTCATCTTCCCAGTACATCTGGGAGTCCCAGCTCTAAGCCCCATTCTCCACATGTGCTGGAAACAACAAGCCTCATGTAACTGTGAGTCAAATGAGAAAGCACTAAGTACATCAGAAAACTGAAAGTTCTAAATATTACATATAAGGTATAATTTGTAAGCAAAGTCCTTCTAAGAACCAAGTCAGCGAGGAAACTGCCTTGTTACTTAAAGAACACTCAACTATCACTGGGCACATAATGCTGGATAAAAAACAGATTAAGATTAATCGGAGCACCTGTCAGGAACAGTACTATATGTGCTTAGGGCCTTTTGTAACCTATTGAAAGGAGTGGGGAGAGTAAGAGCTTGTAAGAGACATGCTAGAGAGACAAAGTGGTCACTATACCACCTTCTAAGGAGGGTAGGTTGTCTTCTGCAGAGCTTCCATTTTGCCAGGTGGAGTGTGGAGGTCAGCCCAGAGCTGAATGGCTCTGGACCATCGAGGGGCCATTGGATGCTGCTTAATCAGTCAGAACCTCCTTCCCAACCTTCTCCAGACTATTCCAGGTTTCTCTCTGAATGTGGGTCAAAAAATGTAAAAACTATAGACACCCAAATAATTAGACTGCCCAGACTCTGTCCCCGTGTCTCCAACCAACCTTGTGTCCCAGGTATACTAGTTCATGGAAAGAGGAGATTGTATAAAAAGGGTAAGTGGCAGTTACTCAATGACACAATGAAATGTGCAAAAAAATCCTTCCAGTTAAACCCATTAAACAGACCTTCAAATATATATTTGGGGGACAAGAACAAAACCCATGTGTTGTTTTCTGGGATCTACTGGGGTGCTATGGCATTGCACATTATCTTACTGAATTTATGAGATTGTGTTGTTCTGTTGTAAAAGACCCAGATGGAAGCAGCTAGAGTGATCCTTGTGAAAGCATCTTTAACAATGACACTGTAGACAATTTCCTTTTGTGGTACTAATTTAAGATCCAGCAGAGGGCTTGCTTTTCGTCATCCAGACCTTCCAGGAGAGTTTCCAGGTGATGTACTGAAACTGAGCATATCCATCCTCCCTATCACCCACAGCTTCACAATGCCTGTAAAAGCTTGGATTATTGTTTGTTTGAATTCAATAAGCTCTTCACATGTGTTAATAGGATTTTTTTCAGCAGTCTAAATCCCATTATGAAATCTATTGTCTTCTTCACCCCACCCCAGGACCCACTGTAAGCAGCACATGAAAGGCCTAGCACATCCCTATATTTGCATGGGCCCCTGATTATGGCTGGAGTATGCTCATCCTCTTGGGCTCTCCAACAGGTGTATAATGGTGTTGTGCCATATGGCATCATCCAAGGAATTCCCCAACATACTTATCCAACTATGCCCCAGTTTGGCAAAGTTTAGACCCAAAAGTGGTCCAAATAATTGTATCTTCTCAAAAAGCAATAACATTTAATATGTCATAGCTGATTTTTCCATCCTAAATTTCCATATCAAATATACACACAAAATATTCATATAATCACTCCCACTTTCTATTATCAAGCCAAGAAAGTCCTGTATGATTTTGAGGAAGAGGGTTGGGGGGAGAGGGTTCCTGGTTATGCTTTATGTGTTGGACCCACTAAGTTCAACTATAGCAGGTCCTGTTAAATATTCTTGTTTGCATTCTCTTGTCTCTCTGGACACCAAATGTAGGAGTTGTGTCTGAGGTCTCACACATACACTCTGCCTTCATTTTAAATGCCTACCCGATTGATGACTCATCACCTCAAGTGAGAGAATGAATGATGACATTTGCTGCAACATGGAGCTTTCTCTCATGAGTCAGCTCCGAAGTGGTCGCAAATGTGTCTCTGGCATTAAGAACCACTCAAATGTAGTTGCAATAAGACCTATGGTGTGAATACAATACATTTTTATTTGAAAATAGCAGAAATCATAATCTGATAAATGGAGCACTGTCTTATATTCACAAAGAGGTGATCTGTAGAAGTTGCCACCCTATTTTCTATAACCAGTTTCCATTGAGGACCACAATATTCTCAACCCAATTGGAGAGATTCCATTATATTAAACTGAATGCCCCATCTCCTCAGCTGGAAAATCTGACTCAACTCAGTAAGAGGCATTCCTACTTCATTCTTTCACTATCCATTTCACAAGTATTTATTGAGTTAATATAATTTACTGGGGGAAAATATTCAAATGTACATCTGGAGTTCTGAGTCTTCCAATCACTAACAACAAACTTATGGGAGTTTAATCAATCACTTAACTTCTCTTGATCCATTTCATCATTTATAAAAGGACAGGTTGTAGCTGTGCTTGTGAATTTCAAATAAGACACTAGATTTGAAAATGCCATCAGGAAATTATTAAGCAATTGTTTTTTTCTTCTATTACCACGACAGTCTCAAGCCACTAGAGGCCATATAAAAAGTGTCAAAAGGATCAAGAGCTTCCAAAACAGACTGCCTGGGGACAAACTCCAGCTCTACACTTATTGGGTGTGAGAACACAGGCAAGGCACTTAATCTTCTATCTGTGAAGTTGGGCCAGCAGTACCTAATTTATAGGATCATTATAAGGATCAAATAAGATAAAGCCTATGGCTCCCTAGACAATTCTTAAAACATTTTTAAATGTTAGTGTTTATGATTCCACAAAAAAAAAAAATGCTAGAGATGGGTAGTTATCTATCAAAACCTTGCCTTTGTTTCCCCCACAGTTAAAAAGCAGAAGTTGGGTTTGTATGGAGGCTAGATTTCTCTACTTCTTTTGCTGGGATCACATGAATTTTTTTACTTCACTTTGCCAATGGCTAGTGAGTTCAGGTGATTCTGCAACGTCTAGATCTGATTAAGACATGGGGTATGTGTTAATCCACAGTTTCCCTCCCTGTGCCATGAACTGGATCCCTACATGCCTGCATTCAAGTTTCAACCATGTGAATGGGGACAATTATCTCAGTGATGGCTGAACACAATGATGCCAAGAACCTCAGTCCCTGAATGACTCTGTGAGCACAGCTTCCTTGCCAACCTGGACCATTCACCTCAGAATCATCTGTGAGAAAAAAAATAAACATCTGTTTTCTTTCTGCCACAGCATTTGGGGACTTTCCTGTTACAGCAGCCTAGTCTTGCCAATAGTGCAGGGTGATCACATCTTACATTTCTGCGAATCACCCCCCATAACTACCATCATGGTCTATACTATGAAGTCACTCAAATGTATCTTTTGAAATATTGCTCCAGCAATTGTATATTAAATCTAATGATATTAATTATAGTGCATTATATATAAAGTGCTGCTCCCTATCATTTTAATTGATATTATGCATCAACATAAAAATCCTACATTTATTGATGGCTTTGTTCTGATATATAGCCCTCAGTTCCTGAGAATCAATGGCTGATCTGATGATACATGAGTTACTGTCATACAAGAAGCCCTGGATAGGATGAGATCAGAAACACTTCCAAGTTTCATTTGACATCCATGGCTGTCTGTATGTCCTGTGTAAATGCCTCAGTCCAGCTGTCTTCATGCTCACGTTGCTGTCAGCCTTCCCTACGAACCCGAGAATGTTAGCACCAATGGAATGGGATCCAGGAGTGACTGCTCAGGGTAACCAGTAGTTAGAGCTAACAATATCCTCTCTATACATGGTCCATGGTGACAATAAAGTATAGAAGAAAGAACAACAATCTGAAATCGGGGGACACTAAAGCCATTATCAGGAAGTAGGTAACATAAGAAAAAAACACCACCCACAAAAACAGAAAATAAAGAAAACCTATCAGAAAGAATGCACTGGTGCTTTCCTCAGTCTTTCCTGCCCTTGGCTTCCAGGCACTTTGCTCTCCCAATTTTCCTTCAGCCCCACTGGTCATGACTTCTCAATTTCTTTGGCTAGTTTCTTCTGTTCTTGCAGATTTCCTTCCATTGGAGTGTGCCAAAACCCTACCATTGGTCCCTCCATTCCTCTCTAGACACAGTCACTTGAAATCCTGTTTCTTGGCTTTAAACCATTTATCTAATGAAAACTCTCATTCTTTTTTTAAAAACATTTTGTTTATTTATTCATGAGAGACACACAGAGAGAGGCAGAGACATAGGCAGAGGGAGAAGCAGGCTCCCACAGGGTACCTGGTACCCTCGGATCACAACCTGAGCCAAAGGCAGATGTTCAACTTCTGAGCCACCCAGGCATCCCTGAAAACTCTCATTCTTCTAAACCACAGGCTTGTATGTCCAACTGTCTACTCCACCTCTCCACTTGGATATCTAATAGTCATCATGAACTTAACATGTCCCAGATGAATGTGTGATCTAACCTCCACAACCCTCCTCCACATGCAGTCCTCCCCCTCCTAGCTGATGGCAATTCCACCTTGCAATCATTACTACGGTGACTACATTTACTAGTATTTTCTCTCAGCTATTCACGTCTCCTGGCCTTGCTATTCCTTGAATTTGCCAACAAGCTCCCATTCTCCCCAGGGCCTTTGCCCTGTTTCTGCCAGCAGAGAGCCCTCAGACATTGCATAGCCCATCCCCGACTTCCTTCCAGGCTTTGCTCAAATGTCACCTATTCAGATGAGGCCTCCCATGACCGCCCTATCTGTAACTGTAACTCTCAGAACTGTCAAACTGATTACCTCACCATCATCTTTCATTGCCACTTACCATGTTCTAACACCCTATATATAATTCACTTACGTATTATAACCATTTTTTATTGTCTGTCTTCCACAGACAATGGCAGTGAGAAGCTAAGCACCATAAAAGCAAAAACTTTGTCTGGCATGTTGTAGATATCAAGTTATACTGATTAAATTAATAAACAAATATTTACTGAACACCTACTTTATGACAGGCATTTTGCCAGACCCTGTGGTTACAACTTGACTGAACCCCACATGAGCCTCGCCCTGCTGAGTTCACAATCTAGTTGTGATCTACAGAAGGATCTCTCTGCTGAACTCATACTGCTACATGGTGTTTACAGAAAAAGGAAAAAGGACATAACCAACTCTACTGAGGAGCACCCAGGGAATATACTACAGAGGTTTTCAGAGGGCCAGCCTTTCAGAACAGCCTTCAGAAGACCTAAAATAATTCTTCAGGGAAATGCAGACAGAGACAACTGCCCTTGCTCTGTAAAATGAATTAAGTTCTCCACTCCTTAATATCGACAGAGCTTCTGTCAAGTGAATCAGAGACCCATGGACTCCCACCAAGAAGAGAATTTAGTATAGATGAAGCATGGAGGGTTTTCTCTTATTGTTTCCAATTTTGGGTGTGCATTAGGAGAAAGGTCTTCAGAATAGGAATGCATCACAGAGCTCAGTGAGGTAACCATGCAATGTCGAGGGTGCAGAGGTCCAAGCTTGCAGGAAGATCTAGGAAAGTGGAAGGCTATACCTGAAAGCTGGCATAGCCCGTGCTGCCTCCTGGTACCCCATCAGCTCAGGAGCAGAATCAGAGATGCAGATAGGCTGATGAATTTTATAGACTTAAATGGACCACAAATCTCTAGCACTTGTAAGACATCACTGCTTTTATTCCTGGATGTATGTATATTAAAAGCCACCTTCTATAAACTGCAAGTCTTAATACAAGTTTTTGGAAGGAAGGCTGGTCTCTTCCCTCATACTCCCAGGAGACCCATGAAAGAAGGCTCTGCTCAACTGGCACTATACTAATTACACAGAGAAAGTTACTTGAACAAATGTACTGATTACACTGTTACACAAGTCCAAATGCAAGACAGAGACACTGTCCTACTGCAAGGAGTTTTGAAAGTCCCAAGAAAGATAAGAAAATGTGCTCTTCCTTTTCCACTCAGAATCTCCAGAAAAGGTATCACTGATACAAGAGGCCACCCAAGGGACTGCCTTAGTTATGTTCAGCAGAGGAAGTGAAAAAGGCAGAACTGGCACATTACTTCCACTTGAGAAAAGAGATATAATGCTATTATGTCCAAGAAAAAAATAAACTCTTCAGTCCTATTTAGTTTCTATCACTTTTGTCATAAAAAAGCAATTTTCAGATGGAGAAGAAGATTGACAATATATATTTTAAGAGAAAGAAAAATCCTATTACAAAGCAGATTTTGCATTCCTTCCCAAATTTCACAATATAAACATATGAACACGTATGTTTCCATGGGCATAGGTGTTCATGTGCCCATCTACAAAGACGGTCTGCCCTTATATGTGTATGGGAGTAATGGGTGAGGGAAGGCTGGAAAGACATATCCCAAGACATTAAAAGTAATCGTCACCAGATATAAGTGACTTTTTCCCTGCTTTTATATATTCCACAATTTTCTACAACATGCATTACTTTTCTAATAAGAAAACCACATATAACGAATAGATTAAAAGGAGAGGGTTATTGCCAAAGTTAGATGAGGAGAGACAGAGGAAGTGGCTACGAGGAATTGGTTGAGGTTTCCTGCGCTGCACGTCAGATCCCAGGGTATTAAAGGAACATGCAGATGTGGTCATCGAACCAGTGTCAGCAATCCTAGAGGAATTACGGAAAGCAGGCATGGCTCCAGAAGACTGCAAATTTACAAATGCTGTCCAGATTTTCAAAAGAGGGAGACTGGTGAATTTCAGAGACTTGATCCCGAGGCACATGACATCAACCCTCGCATAAATTCAAGAACAGATTATTAAACAGATGGCTTCTGAGCTCTTAGCAAAGGAAGTAGTGGGCTCCTTAGAAACATACCATGCCAAACTAACCTCATTTCTTTCTTCAGTTGGGCTAAGAGATTTGCAGGAAAGAGGGGCGGTCATTTCCACAAGGCACCTGAGAGTCTTTACTGACATCTGCTAACACTAGAGCTTTCTTCGCGTATGGAATCTGGCAAACCAGGGACGACAAGAGCAGTCACACCCTCCAGGATGGAAGAAGCGTTTGGGAAATTGATCACGTGTCTAAAATGGGTGGAAAAGGGGAGAAGCAGGTCATGGTAGCAGCTCCCTCTGCAAGAGCACTCTACTGAGACCGTCACAAGGCTAGCTCCTCATCACTCAAATGTCACTTCTTCCAGAAGGGCCTCTTGGCCACCATTTCTTACCCATCACTGGTTGCCCTGTCAATTTGTTTCCTTCAGGGCACTTCTCCATCTCTAAAATTATCCCTTTTATCTATTCACTTGTTTACAGTCTGTCTTTTTTCACTGGCATGTAAGTCCTATAAAAGCAAGGCTGATATCTATTGTGTTGAGAGCTGAATGCCCAAGGCCTGGCACAAAGAGTGATTCAACAAGTTTTGTTTTGTTTTGGTTTGTTTTTTTTTTTTTTTTTTTTTTTTTTTTTCAGAGAAATCTCTACTCTGTATTATCTTCCCTGGCCATATGCAAAACTGCCTTATTTCAGGGACCTGTTGTCTCCTTCTCTCATCTGAGCCCTGAGACTCTCAAAGTGGCCTCCCTGCCTTCAGCATCACTGCCTTTAACCCTTTCTTCTTCACTACCCCACTGTTTGCTCTGATGAGAAATTAAGATATTTGGCAACATTCCCAAACACCTAATCCCTCCCCCACTGTCACCAATAACAACTACCAGGTCACAAAGTGGGTAAGGAGTGGGGACACTCTAGCAAAGGACATGTTGATTATTGTGAACAAGGTCTTGGGCCTCAAACAGTGGTACCATGGTCAACACACCTGGTCACATGTGATTAGCATGTGACACAAAAGTAGAACAGGCTTTCACCATTTCAATGGCTAAATATGTGCCTCCTCCCGGGGAAGAGCCAAAGCAGAGGTTGCATGAGGAAAACACCTTCCTCAATGCTTCCTTCAGAAGGTAGAATGTAGCAGAAGTGCCCTCTCCACGGGCCAACACAGCCGTGAGGGAGAGGAGATAGTAGCCTCAGCGGCTCAGAATTCTGTTTCCTACCATGCCAAGTTCTCTAGGGCTTTGGCTCAGGCCTCACAGTGGGCTCACTCCTTTAGTTTTATGATTCTTTAGGCCAGAAAGGAGGTAACCTAACACAACTGTTAAGAGGACAAACTCCGGGACCAGGCTGTCTGGTTTCCAATCACAGCTTTACTGTTCACCCACCAGCTATGTCACTTTGCAAGATACTTCCTTTTTGTACCTCAATTTCCTCAAATTTAAAATAGGGATAGGATAGCATCAACCTCACAGGCTTTCTGTAACGACTGCTTAAGTTAACAAATGTATGTAGAACCATGACTACATATATGAAGCACTATCTGAAGTTTGTGCTATTCTTATAAATCTATAAACACCTAATATTTCAGTAAATCATCAGAAGGGTCCTAGGCATATATGAAGCACCTGCATTTTTATTAATAACTAAGCTCAGCATTAAATTTCAGGTCCCACATTAAAAGAATGGCAGGCAGATACCACACCAAAGGTAGAAAAGAGCAACAAATGATAAGGATCTAGATGCACATTCCATTTCTACCATATTCTACCTGTGAGACTTTTGTTATGGTGTTAGTGCTATATAGCATTCCTGTTAATAGCTTAAGTTTTTATTTAAATTCCAGTTAGTTAACTTACAGTGTAATTTTAGTTTCAGGTGTATAATATAGTGATTTAACACTTCCATACAACACTGGTGCTCATCTTAAGTGTCCTTCTTAGTCCCCATCACCTACTTCCTCCATCCCTCCCCCCATCATCCCTCTGGCAACAATCAGATTGTTCTCTATAGCTAAGGATCTGTTTCTTGGTTTGCCTCCCTTCTCTCCCCCTCTCTCTTTCTCCTCCTCTCTTTGTTTGTTAAATTCCACATATGAATGAAATACGGTCTTTCTCTGACTTATTTCACTTAGCATAATACTCCCTAGCTCCACCCATGTTGCTGCAAATAGCAAGATTCCATTCTTTTTATGACTGAGTAATGTTTCATTATATATATACAGCACATCTTCTTTATCCATTCATCAATAGATGGGCTTTTGAGTTGTTACCATAATTTGGCTATTGTTGATGATGATGCTATAAACATTGGGCTGCATGTATTCTTTTGAACTAGTAATTTTGTATTTCTTCTTAATCATTTTTTAAATTAAGACAATAGGGCAATAGTATTTACTCGCATTTTCACATAGAATTCTTGTAGACTGTAGAACATGCATGATAATTCCTTTACAAAGATAGTAGGTACTATTATTAATACATGGGGTGTTCTCACTACCACCAGAATCTATAAGATAAGCCAATCACCAACAAAAGGAAAGCACAGTTAAATGTGCAGAGGTGGAGAATAGACCACCTTCACTTGTCCTCCGGACTCTGCAACTAATGGGCTACATGACCTTGATAAATCTCTTGGGCATTTGCTTCCTCACCCATTAAATAAAGTGGAAAATCACTAATGTCCCTTCTAATCTTCCTCTTATGGGAGAATGACATAGCAGGAGCTTTTGGGGTGTAGGTTTTGTATGTGGCAAAGCCTCATATAGAAAATATTCACATTATTGATTCAGTTAATAATCAACATGTTAGTGTATGATTACTGGTTTACATTAATAAAAACAACTAAAAAATATCATATCCTCACCAAATATACAGATATCAAGTTATTACCAAGCAGGAGTAATTTAATTTGAAGCATTCTCTCTAATGAGAAGTGTGTTTTTGATGGCTTTTACAAGTTCATTTGTCAAACAGAATAATGGAGAGTGTAATTTATATAACACTTTTATTTATGAAACTACTGCTGATGTGCAATTCATTCATTCTTCAAGTATTTTTGAGCACCTGCATTTTTCTAGGTACTAGGAAAAAGCAACAAACAAGACTAGAAAGGTCCAGGTCTCAACACACTTACCTTCTAATAGAATACAAATCAACAGCAAGATGATTACAACAAAAGTACAAGGAATCTGATAAATGGAAAGGTGTGCTATAAGGTACTTTCTAGCAGAAGTTTCATCTAAGAGAAGGTGTTTGGGAAATATGTCTTTAAAGGGATAACATTAAGCTAAAAATCTATAAGATGAGAATGATCTACCTCGTAAAGACGTGGGAATAAGTGGTGTCAGGCAGAAAAAATATAACAAGGGCTGAAAGTCTAGGATAGGGAAGAGCTTCAAATACCTGAGCAAGTGAAGGAAGAGCCAGGTGACTGAAGCAATATGACTGTGGGGGAAAGAAATAACAGCTGCAATGGGGAGACCAGCTTCCATAGTTCAGAAGCTTGTGGTCATAGAACAAAGTTTATAGCAAAGAATTTAGGGACCCAGAGACATGCTATCAACCAACCTCTCATAGGGTAGATTCACAGACTATGGCAATTCATCTAGTGTTCCTAATAACCACTTATGGGGCTCTTTTTATGGTTCTGCAATCTACTAACAAGCTCCATTCACTTTCTGGATAGATATGTGGTGTCTTAGATTATTTCAAAATATACCACTTATCCAAAAAGTCAGGTCTAATTTGAGTGAAAGCTTTTGGCTCTGAAAGATGTTCAACCCATCACTGGATGGTTTTATGGCTAAATAATCCCAGAGGGTTCAAACGTCTTCCAGGGATCATCAGGAATAGATACAAAACCAAGGAATGAAAGTCAAAGAAAGGTAGTTTTTATTTCAAAGTAAAGAAAGACTTTCTAAAAGATAAGAATTTTAGCAGAGCATAATAAACCAGAGGTCAACATACTTTTTCTGTAAAAGTCCTGATAGTATGCATTTTAGTTTTTGTAGGCCTTATAATCTCCACTATAACTACTGAACAATGCCACTGCAGCACAGAATCAGCCAAAGATGACACATAAATAAATAAGCATGGCTGTATTCTAATAAACTTTATTTACAACATCAGGCTGTGGACTGGATTTGGCCTGCAGGCCGTAGTTCACTGACCCCTGAAACAGGCCAGAGAAAGAAAAATGGCAGTTCCTAGATGTCATTTGGCCCCCTCCCAACATGTTTTATTTGGCCCAAACTGTGTTTTAAAATATAAAACATTTAAAAGTTAGAGGATTTTATTAAAAATCCAGATTCCTAGCTTTCCTTGAGAAAGTGGAAGATTAGTAACACAGGGCCCACATTCCTACATGTCAACAAGTGTCAACAACTATCTGGAGTTGAGTAGTGGCGACCTACTTTGGAGGGCGCATGAGCTCTCCAGGTCACCACAGACCCCAGCACAGGCCTATCGCTTTCCTGCCATTAGGGCTTACTGCTAAGTTGCCACTTAGCATCATGCTCACCCATTTTTTTTCCCTTATATTAGAGAATTGTTTCTCAGAACCTGCATCTATATCAAATGAGGGAAAATAAAAGACAGATTGAAAAAGTCACATTTCAAGAAAAATAAGTGAAAGCATATGGATTTAATATGTATATAAAGGATACTGTGTTAAAAGAATCATTGTTTCTATTTTTCAATTTGGACTTTTTCACTTTTGACTTTAAAATATTTATGTATTTACATATTTCTGTTGTATCCTTATGCCATAATTCAGGAACAATAAAAATAGTTTGAATCTGTCTATGCATTTGATTTTACTTCTTTATTTATCCATTACCAGTCCAACTCCTATAGGTAGTTGAGGTTGTATTTCTAGAACAGACCAAGATATAAGTAATGAGTGCCCCATCCCTCGGAGACTGGAAGCTGGTGAATGACTCAGTTGGAAATGCTTGTACTGGGGATCCTATTTGGGATTGGAGGCTGTGTTTGTGATCATCTCTAATGCCTGTGATTCTAGAATCCTGGAAACTCTGAATTCCAACTATGGCAAGGCAGCTCAGTTAGTAGTACAGTCATTCTCAGCATCTGACCAAATAATCGATTGGCCTAACAGGAATCCATTCATTTCATAGGCACCGACACAGGTGCCAGCTTCATGAATAGAACTCAAAGCAAAAAGAGATTTAGGCAATCAGTTTCAGGGAAGGAAGAAAGCCAAAACCATCAACTGAGGTGTAGAGCAGATGAGGGCTGCAGAGCAAGCTAACAAATTACCTTGTTTCTGCACACAGCTAGCTTTCCTCTCTTTCTCTTCTAACAACAATCAGGTAAATACATGCTTCCATCCCCATCTGACTTCCAGCTTCTGAAATGAGTTTGCATCCATTCATTTGCTTAGGGCACATATACAGACACTCTCCAGCTTAAAGAACATCCAAGTAAGTGAAAAATTACTGATGCCAACTAAGAAGATTTATACCCAGACAGAAGGCTTAGAACTGCGTAAAGACATAATTTTCATTGAAACAACAACTGGAAACAAATACGCAGCCAGGAACATTGTTGGAGACTAAAACATTAAGGGAGCTTGGCATTGCTCTTCCCTTTCCTATAACTTTCTGTGACTTTTAGAGTAATAAGCAAATAAAAGTATAAGACCTCCCATAAAAGAAGTCATGGACATCAAAAGACCTCATAAAGGAAAACCGCTTGTAAACAAGTAAGGAATGAAATCTATTGTGAATCTCAAATAACTGTGATGCCTTCTGATCCCTGGAAAAAGACTAACTGAATAAGCTTTTTCTGTCAGAGAAATATGAAGGCAGTAGCTGTAGCCGTGAAGAACCTGTGATAAGCAAGCTTTGGGTTTGCCCATCATAGAAGTGTGAGCTCCAGCATACGCTGAAGGTGTTCCTATTCACCTTCTGCTCATCTAAGGATGCCACTTAAGATCACTAAATTGCATGTAACTCAGGTGAGCATTCTCCAGCTGACTTTTTGTTTAAGATTTTATTTTTTTACTCATGAGAGACACACAGAGAGAGAGAAGCAGAGACACAGGCAGAGGGAGAAGCAGGCTCCCTGTGGGACCTGAGCCAAAGGCAAACACTCAACCTCTGAGCCACCCAGGAGCCCCTCCAGTTGACTTTTATAGGACTACAAAAGCCTCATCCTTTGCCCTCCCCTGTCACAGCATAAGTCTTAAGCTTGCCCTCTTAGTACTCAAAATTGCATGGATGGCCTAGTCCACCACAACACAAATCATCTACCTTGCATGTTTTGCTTCAGAACAGTATTCATTAAATCTTTATGACCTAGAACTGCAGAAGTTTCACAACATTAATGGAAATAAAAATTACCTAAATCAACCTACTCAATTAGCAGGTAAGATGGGTTAAGGGACTTGGGTTGAGGTCACATGCATGTTAGCACCCAAGTCAGGAAGGTGATCTGTGTCCCTATACACAGAGAAGGAGTTCAGATCCATCATAACTATTTTATAATGACAATGATAATCACAAACCACCGCAACTAGAATGCAGCATCTGTTTTTACGAACCATGGAAACTTTTTGTTATTTGGTTTTCTCATAAACTTTAGAGAAAATACTAATAACAGCTTTATTGAAATTTTTAGTACATGATTATTTTTCACGCGATACATCAATGGCATGGGACATTGTTAAGTTCTTTGGCATGTGCCAAATAGTTTAGACATGGCTTGCAATAAAGACAGAATCCTTGGAGAGGGCCTTGGCATGTGCCAAATGACCATTTTGCTCCATGCCCCACAGGATACGCATTGCCCACCGTGAGTGACACAAATGGTACATTCACTACGTTGTAACAACTGTGCCTACGGTGACCTTGGCCGGGGGGTGGGGACGGAGAATCTAAAGTAAGTGGTCATGCACACCTGGAAATTCATTTCTCACGCATGGCTTTTCACTTGGAAACCCATCAGTCGCCAGTCCTTAGTGAATTTCTTGAGGTGCCACTGCCATGATTTCCCTAAATAAACCGTGGTATCGACCACAGAAACCTCAATTCTTCCCCCACGAGCTCCGTGGGCCCCGCGCTCCTCAACCCCACAGGCCCACACGCCTCCTTGCTATTCACCGCATTTTACACATGTATTTTATTTCATGCTTTTATTAATCCAAGTCGTCCCCGCCCCCATTTCAGCAGTAACAAAAGAAGCTGTA
Organism: Nyctereutes procyonoides; assembly: GCF_905146905.1. Classification (NCBI taxonomy): domain Eukaryota; kingdom Metazoa; phylum Chordata; class Mammalia; order Carnivora; family Canidae; genus Nyctereutes; species Nyctereutes procyonoides. The sequence goes on along the minus strand of NW_026575146.1, from coordinate 56,708,457 downwards.
GCAAATCAATGAGCTCAGAGCTGAGAAGCAGGGGCCCGCGCTGCGTACCCTTTCGACCCACATGGCACGGGCTTGCTGAGCGGAACCTGAGGTCTGAAAACACTTTCTAGACCAGCCTCAGAGTAGAAGAGAGAGCTGGCTTGTCTCACAAGTCAACGCTTAGAAGGAAAACACTGGTGCTGTTTATGTTGGGGAAGGAAGGGTGACAGACAGGAATCCTTGACTGGGGATTACTGGGAGAAAGAAAGCCGAGTAGACATTCTGTTTTTACTTTGAAATTACAGAATTAAGAGAGGGCACAGAGGCAGGGCGGGGGGCAGGGGCAGGGGCGGGGTGTCTAGAAGGGAACAGACGTGCATACTTTCCTATATTTGTCCTGTAGGCTCAGTTACGCACACCTCACCATGGCTAAACTGAAAGGCCTGTGCTCAGCGGACAGATTGGCAGTTGAGTTTGTACAGTGAGGCCGAAACCACGAGGGCCACGCCTGCTCTGAAAGGTGGCTGTCAACGTGCATGTCCCATTCGGCTCTCCTGCCAGCGACACTCTGAGCAGCTTGCCGGGGATACCGTGCCAGTATGGGACAACATGGTGTTCTTGATGTCTCTCAGTGGAGGATGGTTGAAATAATAAACCAAGTAAGCAAAAGATGAGAAAGGAAAAGAAGATTCAGGAATCCTTAAGTCAGTTGCAGAGTAGTAACTCAGATTTCCCTGATGGGACAAGCATCTTGCCAGGCCTGCAGCTTTCATACACCAGAATTTCTATCCCAACGAGACTGCAACAGGTGACAGGCCAGGCACAAAATCTTGAGCTACAGCTGTCCTCCTATCTCCCAACAACCCACCCAGTCTACCCAAGAGGTGGGGTTTCCACTTTCATAAAACAAGACTGGTAGGGTTTCTAGCCTTTATTTTTGGATGCTCTTGCTCATAATGAGTTGAAGGAAACTGACCTTGGGTGGTAATCTTGTGTCATACGGGGTACAGCAGCAGCCCACCAACTCAAAGGGACACTGTGGACGATACAGTGGGTCAATGTTGAGAGCCTTCCAGCTCTCTATCAAGATCCCCAGGCTTCTCAACATGACTCAGTGAGGGGAAGACTCCAAATAGTAAGCCAAGTTTAGTATCCATGCAGTGAAGGGACGCAAAATAAAGATGAAGCTGATTTCTAGAAAATACAGAGATGCCACACTGCCACACTGAAGCTTTGACATTTTGTGGACTGAGATTCATACTCACGCATCTCTCTCTCCCTCCTACTCCCTCCCTGCCCCATCTCCCTCACACAACACCTGCTCTCAACACACTTTTACCTACTTGATTCATGCTTCATCTCTAGTAGTGCCCTGTGATTGCTGGATGGGAGCTTGCATCCTATTGTGACTTGTTGCCTTTCTGCTTCCATGCTATCTGTGGCTATTTTAAAAGCCCTCTTACTTATTTCCTGTTTCCTCATAAGACAGGATTATCATTCTACATGGGGCACATAAAGCATATGAGATTATATTATATAGCCCACCTCTGGCTGCAGTGAGGAGTGGAAGCTCAGCCCCCACCTCACAGGATGCAGGATATAGCTGCTGCTTTCATACATCAGCATAAATGTCAGGATGATTCTTCTGATTGACTTGAAGTGGCAGCGACTCTTCACACAAACACAGCCTAACACCTGTCTTCTCAATCATGTGTGATTGTGTGTCATTTTTGAAAGACTTATTTCTAGTCCAATCTTCAAATATTGTTTTTGTTTTCCTTACCTTATGCAATTTTAATCAGCCAATCTAGAAACATTTACCAGGTTCACAGTTCACAATCAAAGAGCCCTAAGTTCAAACTCCAGCTACTTGCCATGCCAGCGTGGAGAAGATCATTTCTTCCCCTGAACACCTGCTTCTTTTTATTATAAAATGAGAATTATAATACTTCCTCCAATAAATATTTTTATAAGGATCAAAAATAAACGTTGTAAGATACCAACGATAGTCTTCAACACATGGGAGGTATTTAATCAATAGGAATTATTATTATAATATTTACAAGTTTTACAACTTTATATTCCCAAATTCTTATAAATTATATATATACAAAATACATACATATTTTATATATTATAAATTTTATGATTTATAATAATTATTATTTTCAAGTGCTAGGGAAATTTTAAAGATTAAGAAAAGCCTTATCTCCTTCTTTTCAGAGGAGATAAGTCCTATACCTTTGAAAAAAACAATATTTTTTAAAAGATTTTTATTTATTCATGAGAGACACAGAGAAAGGCAGAGACATAGGCAGAGGGAGAAGCAGGCACCCCACAGGGAGCCGTGATGCAGGACTTGCTCCCAGGACCCCAGGATCACACCCTGAGCCAAATGCAGATGCTCAACCACTAAGCCACCCAGACATCCCGAAAAAAAACAACACTTTATATTAAACATCACAGACTTCAGGATTTAAAAAGCAAAAGTGAGCACTTTGTTTAGGGAGTGAAGAGACCATGACTAGAATGCTTACAAATTGGCTCTCAATCATGCAGTAAACAAGAATATGCATTTCTCTGTAGGATGTATTTCCTATAATGAAGAAATCAAAGATGTGTACAACTTGAGGTGTGAGTTAAGAGTGTCTACTAGCCAGACACCTGTTCACACTGCAGCACTGTGGGACACTACAGGAGTGCAAACACTCTTTCCCTCTGCCATATAAAAATATCAACCAGTCATACCCGTCCCTCTCAGAACGTAATTCCTTTCTCCTTGAGTGGGGGCCAGACTTGGTGACTCACTTTTAACTAACTACAGAGTATGGAAAGGGAAAAGATTCATCTTTAAAGGGAGGAAAGATGGCAGGTAGCATCTCAACCAAGTGATCAAGGCCATCGTGACCAGTGGTAGGTCATGTTGACATCAAGTACCCTAAATATGATGTAATGAGGACAGCAAGGTATTTACCTCCATGCTATTCTTCCAGAAAATCTATAACCTCAGGCTCTTCATGAAAAAAACAAGAGACAAACCCGACTGAAATGCATTCTACAAATACCTGGTAAATACGCTTCAAAAGTCTAAAAGTCAGAAAAGTCTAAGATATGGTCTCAGGTTGGAGAACACTAAGAAGGCATGATGACCAAATGCAGTGTGGTATTCTGGATTAGATTCTAGAATGGAAAAAAGGTTATAGTGGAAAGTCAGTAAGAGCTGAATACAGTGTGTGATTTGGAGAATGGCGCTTGACTAAAGTTAATTTCACATGCAAGATGCCAACATTTAAAGAAACTGAGTATAGGGACATTAGAACTCTGTACTATCTTTGTAACTCTTCTGTAAATATAAACATTATTTCAGAATGAAAAGATTTTAAAATCAAATAATAAATTAGTAATTATTGAACAGAATAGAAGAATGGCATGCATTTTTATGAAATGAAGCACTGTCTAGTTTGTTGCAGAATACTACAGATAAATTAGTAATTTCCACCACCAAGTCTTTTTTTAAATTGATAATTATATAAATACATGTGACACATATAAATACAATTTTATGTTATTATTTTTGTAATATATATTAGACATTTTACTATACTTTTGTATAAAACATACTTTGTATACATAATTAGATATGTGAATATATATATATATACATATACACACACACACACATACACATTCATATATAAGCAGAGGACTCCAACTTATTATGTCAGAAATTTTTTTTTTACTTCAGAAGGTAATTTCACACAAACCAGAGGTACAACAGGTGGTTATGTTACAATGCCAACTCACAAAATCAAGGTAGTGCAGAACGTAGCTAAAATGGGATAGTAGCTAAACTGTGGACCTTCACTAGCTTCAAGGCCAGGAGAAAGTAAGCAGAGGGGAAAGGACATAGACTAGAGAATCACACAGAGCTGCCTTCAAGTCAATTCTGACATTCATGGCATAATCCTGAGAAAGTCATTTAGACTTCTTGAAACTCTAGTTCCTCATTTTATAAATGACAGGTATAATCTCTATCCCAGAATTTTGACAAAAATTGAATGAAACAATGCATGGAGACCACAACTGCTGAAATATCTAGGTAACATGACTGGCCCTTATATTAAAAAAAAAAAAAGAAAAGAAAAGAAAAAACAACTCTAAGGCTCCTGAGTCCTTAGGCTCCTGTATGGACCAGAATATGGTAGTAATGAACTAATGGGACTCACTGGGTAGGGGGTAAGAGTTTGCCGATCTGACTTTGGTTAGACTCACAACAAATTCCTCATGAAAGGCTCCAGTACTGCTGATGGGCTGGGAGGAGAAAATTCAGTTTTAATTGTCAATAAATGGGTGATTGTCTAACCATGCACTGACACTACTCTGAACTATTTGAAAGACCTTCTATAAACCCACAAAGGTTGCCTTACCTTGTGTTCCAGGTATCCAGAGCTGTGGGACAAGCTAGACCAAAACTTAGTGACTAGAAACAAAGATAACATATATGTTGCCCTCAAATCTGCAATTTGGGTGGAGCTCAGTAAGGATGGCTCATCCCTCTGATCTATGTGGTTTCAGGATGGGCAACTTGAATCTGGGGACTAGAATTATTTCCAGGCTCAATCATTCACACATCACCATTAATCAATGCTGGCTGCCAGGTAAGACTTTAGTGGGAACTATCAAAGTGGCCTCACAAGGGCACTTGGGTGGCTTATTTGTTGAGCATCTGCCTTTGGCTCAGGTCATGATCCCAGGGTCCTGGGATCAAGGTCCACATCAGGTTCCCCACAGGAGCCTACTTCTCCCTCTGCCTATGTCTCTGCCTCTTTCTGTGTCTCTCATGAATAAATAAATAAAATCCTTTAAAAAAAGAAAAAGAAAGAAAACAAAGTGCCCTCCTCATATGAAAAGGGCTTCCTTACAACATGGAGGCTGGATTTCCAGGAGAAGCACACTAGAATGAGAGCCAGATGGAAAACATACCTCATATGAATTAATATCCAAAGTCATACAGCATCACTTTTACCATATTCTATTCACTGATGATGCTACAAAGGCCCACATAATCTCAAGGGGAAGGAAAACAGGCTTTGCCTTTTGATGGGAGAGCAGTCATGTTCTGCAGAGTATGTGATACTCTGTAATACTGCTGGGGCCACTTTCGGAAGATACAATCCACCACATCTTATGAACAGTTGTTACTAAGGCAAGCAAAAAAAAAAAAAGAAAAGAAAAGAAAGAAAGAAAGAAAGAAAGAAAGAAAGAAAGAAAGAAAGAAAGAAGAAAGAAAGAAGAAAGAAATAAAACAAACAAACAAACAAAGAGTAGGGGTCACTTATTTTCACATAATCTAGAAACTCAGGAAAATGAAACAAAGCCAGATCTTACATGAGCTGGAATGTTACATTACCAGTTCACCTTTGCCATATTTTAAGGATCACATGTCCTCTCTTATTTGCCTCTGTGTACCTACTACCACATTCTTCGCCCTCTGTTTAAAGAATAGCTTTCTCTTCTTCATCAGCTTATACAAGGCCTACAACTTTGCCTTGAGCCCTTCAGTTTAAATGACTCATACCCTGAAAGCAAACTGACTCAGTAATGAGACTGCCAGTGCCTTTCTCATATCCCCTCAAGCCCTGAAGATGTCTATACCTGCTAGCCCACTATTGCATGCTCATACCTGCAGCTCTTGATCCCAAAGTCATTTCTGGCTTCTTGGGTCTGCTCTGCCCACAGACAATACCTAATAATTAACACCTTCTGGGAACAGCCCTTAACCAATAGGCAACACCAATTGAGGGATGAGTAGCTTAGCTCCCTCACCTTACATAGGATGGAGTAACTCACACATTCCGCGCTAAATATTCTCTAGCTGCATTAAGCTGTGGTTCCCAAGTAGTCACTTGTTTGATGAATTTTTATCGGTATATATATCGGTTTATCTCCCTTCCCTATTTTACTTCTCCACTCCCCCAGAGATGTTTTCCTGGGACCTCCTCTCAAATAAACTCCTGCACTGAAATCCTTACCTGGAGTTTTGGGGGAAGCAAACTAAAACATTCTCTCTCACTGCCCTAATCCAGTCTCCTTTGGGGAGAAGTGTAATTGGCCCAAATGGGTAGCATGACCATTTCTCATCCAAACCTCTGTAAATGAGGGAATAGGTCATGAAATAACATGGCTTCCCAGACGTCTGATAGAGAGGTAGATGGAAGCAATTTCCAAAGAAAGGGTCACTGGGCAGACAGGCACTCTAAAGCATGGCTGCCAAATTCATTCACATGGTTCATTTCTAACTTGTATATTCATAGTTTCCTTTATACCCAGACACTGTTACCCAAATCTTATAAAAGTAAGGTTCCAAATTAAAAACAGAATGTCCACAGCTGAAACTCTGCCTTTATAGATGTATTAAGTAAAACCCTTTATAGCTTATAGAGATAGTGGTTTACCAATTACTTAGAATCTGCTCTGCTAGACACTTTACATGCAATCTTTCATTTTATCTTCACAACAAGTGCACATTTGAAGAAGTGGAAACAGATCAGGAAAGTTCTTTAAGTCAGATGGCTGTTTTAACAGCCAACACATTTTAGCATGGAACGATATTCAGATCAGTCATAATCTCTTACCATCATTGTAGAGATTCACCATTATTTGAAATAAAATTAAATGCATAAAATAAAATTAAATTTAAAATACATTTAAAATAAAATTAAATACATACTTTAAAAATAAAATTAAATTCATAAATAACATTACCTAGAAAGTTGTGCATGTTTGGCTTCAACTATTTTGTTGTAATAACTACTTACGAATGATGCAGTTAAGGAATTCCTTGTGGGCTACTAACTCTGTAAACATACCCAGAATCTTTTTCTATTTCAGAGTAAGAGAAGACTCCAAAAACAGTTATACCAATACACACCCCTAGCCCAAAATATGTTTTACTATAAAATTTAAAATCACGCTGAATTTAAACACCCAATAATCAACCAATGTTACAATAATCTTAACAGTCTCTATTCCCCACCAGTTAGATTGAGCAGGTAAGAACTGAGACTTCCTTGAATTTCCTACTAGTATTTTCTAGAGTCCTCAAAGCAAACCATTTTGTGGGCTACAATCACTAAGTAGCCTCCAAATTTTCCTCTCCTACTTCCACTGAACCTATCAATGTCAAGTAAACCTGCTTGAAGGAACCACCCCAATATTATGTTGATGATGCCATCTTAAGCAACGAGGCTTAATATAGTCAAAGAGCTGCCATTTTGCCACCAGTTAGTGCTAGATTCTGAGTAGAGGTGGGGAGACTGGCCTCTCTCACCTTCCTGGGCTCCACCTTCTGGTCTGAAGCCAAAACAGTCCAACCTGCATTCAGAGTTTCCCATGACCACAGTCCACTTCTACTCTTGTCATCTTTATCAAAAGGGCCTCAAACTCAGTCCAAGAGGTCAGATACCACCATATCCATAGTTGGATGAGGATCTTCACTCCACATTTGTGCCTCTTATCCAAATAATATTCTTTCAGATGTGTATGTATTGAGACAAAGAGACAAAGGTAAGTATGTGGAAAGAGTGTAATAGTGTTTTCCCAAACAGTCTCTGACCCTTGTTTGGCAGGTTTGTAACATGAGAAACATTACAATGTTATGCCCAATTTCTTGGACAATCTTATTATTGTTACCACTCAAATTAATTTTAACTGACTCAAAGTGATCATCAGTAGTGTGGTACTGGAATGCATTTAAATAATGCTCACTACCCCCACTAGGCTGGATTCCCAAATGACATAGGAGATCATGAGACAGCCCAAGAGGGTTGAACGTGATGCAACTGGAAGCAAGAAAAGCTAAAGAAATGCTTCAAATACACACTGAAGCACAGCCTAAAATAACAGGGCAAGCCTGAAGATGCCAGAGATTGAAATAGCAGACATCTCTGCCTGGTGGGTGACACTTGTATTTAAAAAATGGAATAGCAAGCGACACCAGGCTCTGCCTATAGTAACTGCTACCTCATATCAAAAAATTATCTTTCCATATGCATACCTTAGAGAGCACTGTACCTTCCAAATGCACACATTATTCACCTCTCCATGCATAGCAACCCACTAAGTACTGCCCCTTAAAATAAGAGCAGGAATGTAAAGTAGGCTTCAGTTTTGTTAAAAACATGCTCTATATTCTGTGGATACTCAATACCTTTGTTGCATTGCTGCCCGAGGTCCTGCCAGCATGGTCAATTATGTATCCAGGCTTAAGTATATGGGATGGGACCTAATGTTTGCTGTCAGACAGTTCTTTCAAAACTAATTTTTAAGCTAATATAAATGGAGCACATTGTGCCAACACAATGTTTGTGTGCCAAATGTTTTACCTGGACCATCTCATTTAATCCCTATCACAACCCATGTGAACCTGGTCCTACCTACTGCTATGAGAAACTTGGGCTTAGAAAGGTAAAGTGGTTTGCCCACTATCAGTACTAGTCACAACATAGCAGGATTCAAACCCCCCAAAGTATGACTGTGGACGTCATGCTTTAATGACTCCGATGTACTAGCTCCAGAGTTTTGGATCGCTGACTTATTCTAGCCTGTTTGTCTGACTTGGGCAGTGGGGGTATTAGCAAGTGTCTCTTCAGAAGGTTCATTTGCAGAAAGTCAGTAGTTCATCCTTGGTGATGAATAATTGTTCTTATAGCACCTCCTCTTGTGCAGCAGAGCTCCGCAGGGTTGAAAGGGGGACTGGGGGTAACTGGTAGAAAATTCTATTTACAGAAAGAGCAGGCAATGGTAATGTCCACTCTTTTATGTAGTTAATCAACCCAGGCAGTGCAGTTAATTCTGACCCCTTCTCCTCACAACTCACTCTATTATGGCAGAAACCTTCACAGAACAGAAAGGCATTTCCAAAATGTTCAGAGGCTATCCTCTTGCCATTGTGTGATATGGCAAAACCACGAAATGTGGGGAGTGACCGCAGTGCCCAGTGGGCTAAGGGCCACCATTGATCTTCCATAATTCATGTCTTCTTGGGATACTTGAGTGGCTGCTATCACTTGGAGGAGGAGAGGAGGGAGCAGACACTCCTCATGTAAGCCTGTGTTGCGTATTCCATCCATGTACCTTATTTATACTTCACAAGAAGACTTTGCACCTGACATTTTCTCTCTTACAAATAGAAAAATGAACATTTCAAGAAGTTAAATACTGTGTGTAAGTCCATCTGACCAGCTAGTGCCAAGTCTTGAGTCTAATGCCAAAGATAAGCCTTCTTCCCACTGACAAGGTGAGTTGTCAGTTTCCTGACTTTGGTCCAGATGAGGTCAAGAGCATCTCTGGGTACATAAGGGGACATTATAAATATGACATATACAAATAGTAGATGTAATTTAAGAAACTCACTAAAAATGAGAGAGAGAGAACTGCAAAGGTAGCAAAATTCACACTTCTCCTGCCACCTCTCAAACTCAAAAAAAGGCAGATTTATTCCTAGTATTTTCTGGTATTTAAACACAGTCAAGCATAAATCATATGGAAAAAATCATTCATTTTGTAGCCCAAGCATGTGTTATCTGTGGAAACAGCATCCCCTTGACTTAACTCCTCCATCATCCCAAACCCCTGGCCCTCAAACTCAGCACACCCACCTCTCACAGAGGCCCTGCTATCTCCTAGGAAATCTGGCAACATAAGCAAACGGCGGTTTCACTCTGGTCTGGGTGCGAAGTTTGAATAAGATATTGTATTTTAAAAATTGATTTTGTATACTCCTTGGGCCAACTTCCTGGGATTAGAAGTTTTCTTTCACACTTCACATTCTCTTCAGACTTCTCAGGTATCAGTAAAAATAGAGCAAATGGAGACCACGGCAGAACAAAACCATAATTCAGGAGTCGGGTAATAGGTGAAAGATGCTAATCCCAGTTGAGAGGAGTTCATAAAAATGAATCCTGGCCCCCTTTGGGTAGCTGGAGTACTGCATCATGAATATTTATGGTGGAATATGGGAAGTGTTGGGAAACACGCTCAGCAGGGGCCAATCTACCCGAACAGCTGGGGATCGTTTGGGTGTTAAAATGAAGTTTTAAGGGACACCATTTAGATAAAATCATATTTGAAAAGAATTATGCCTGTGTTCCAAATAACATCGAGTGTAGAGCAATTTTGAGTTTTATATGCTTTGCAAACATCTGCTTGCTTTTAAACTTTACTCATCTTGTGCCGTGAAGTTGGATTCAGTTTCAAAAATCTCCCCTATTTTTACGGTGGGGTGATCCAGTTTAAAGGGTTTATAAAAATGTTTTTTAAAGAAGTATGTATACATAAATGTATAGATCGTGAACTAACTTTTCAAAAAGCAGTAATTTTAAAGAGGTGCTGGGTATAGTGGTTAAGCACGTAGACTCTGAAGCTAGGTTCCCTGCTCCTAATGCTAGCTAGCTCCACCACTTCCTCAAGCCGTGTGGCCTTAGGCAAGTTACTTAAACCCTCTGTGCATTGTTCTCCTAATGTGTAAAAATGGGGTCTTAACAGTGCCTTCACTTGTGGCTAGTATGAAGATGAAGCGACTTCCTGGCTCAGAATAAGCAGATTATGTTAGCACTGGCTCATATCATCATTATTAAAATTACTCTTGTTTCACTGGGATAATTGAGTGTATAAGAGGAGTTTCATACGCTTACCCCAAATGTTTTTGTAAGAATTAAAACAACGAGCAGGGTGTCCAGCTCAAATGTATGTAAGAGGTACTGAAGCCCAATGACCGGGGAGCCGAAACCCACTGTTGTTATGGGCTCTCGCAGAGTATTCCTGAAATGAATTTGAGCATTCACCCAAAAAGGAAGTAGTTACCACCAACTAAATCAAAGCTGCCACTAACCATTTAATGCCTTGGTGTCACTGCATAGTTTTAATGAAAGAAGATTCAATTTACTGTGAGCTGCCAAGAGGGTTATTCCCACAGTCTACCCAGCAGAAGCTCTTCTCACTCTGCGTCAAGGGAAATTCTTTTGGTCCCAAATCCTGATTTTGCTCTTTCATTTATGATTTAATTCACTTGTCCAAAACAAAAATGAAAGAAAGAAGAAAGAAAGAAAGAAAGAAAGAAAGAAAGAAAGAAAGAAAGAAAGACAAACCACTGAAGATTCCATTTAACAGACTGCTCAGCAATCTGTTGTTGTGATTGGAGTATAATTGTTAATTTCAGCTCTGTAAAATTTCCTAACGGTGCTGAGGATGATTAATAATTCACATACCCATTTTGAGGACATGTTTGAAAGCAGGGCCACCAATGTCTGAAATCCAGACTGCTGCATGAACAAAGAGCCCTGCCCTACCCGGAGAGAAAATAACTTACTCCCAACAATCCATTCGCTTTACAGTAGCCAGACTAAAAGTGCAAATATGATCATGTCATTTCACAGCTTAAAATTTAAGAACTCCCAGATTCTCTTGGGAGGAAGATTGAAATCCTTAATTGAAAATTTACATGCCATGACTCAGGATTAGCCTCCTGACTGGCTCCCTGCACTCTGCCCTACGTGCCAACCCACGTCCCAACTGTACTGCCCCTCACTTGGTTCCCTGAACTTGCCAAGCTCCTTGCTGGCCAGCACTAGCAACAAATATGTCCACTCCCTGGAAAAGCAATCATCTGGGGCCCCTTCAAACAGACAGCTTTTAAATATTTGTTCAGTATGTATCTAGCAAGAGTGCAGTGAACCTAATTTTCTAGTCATAAAAACTGTTTACACGAATAGATTTAATACACATTTTACTCCACCTGGGAGAAGCAAAATCAATATTTCGGAAAAACTGGACTATTTTCATTTGTTCTCTAGGCTTTTTTTGTCTTTGTCTTTCTTCCATCAATTATGAAACAATACAATTTTCTAGGGGGTGGGACAGTTTATAAAAAGGGTTTTACCTTTAGGAGCGCCTGGGTGGCTCAGCAATTGAGCATCTGCCTTAGGTTCAGGTCATGATCCTGGGGTCCTGGGATGAATTCCACATCCAGGTTCCCTGTAGGGAGCCTGCTTCTCCCTCTGCCTGTGTCTCTGCCTCTCTCACTCTCAGTCCCTCATGAATAAATAAATAAAATCTTTTTTTTAAGGGTTTTACATTTAGATCATGAAGACTGTCGCTTTTGCTGCATCATGCATGATGTGCTTTTGGAGCTCCAGATGACCTCACCTGCCAGTTTCAGATACAGCTGTGCCTATGTAAGTGCACACTAAGAATGCTCAAGAGAAACAAACCAGTGAAGGTTTGGTTTTATTATGCACTCAACAATCCTCTCAGCTTCATCAGGAAGGTAACAAGCCCATGGAGCAAGCACTGGCAATGCTATAGAACCCAGGTAGCTTGGTGGCTGGATGAGCTGTTCAGCTGGTCTGCACCCTAGTATGACCCTGCCTTTTCCCAGGGTGACACTTCTCCACCTTAACTTCTGGATAACTTCTCTGTTTTCAGGTCTGGTGACTAAATGTCACCTTGTCAAAATATATATATATACGTACGTATATATTTCACTGGCCCAGAAAGCCAGGTCAGATCAGCTAGTGACTCTGTCTCACTGATGCTACATTGTTTTTATATTCCCACGTCTCAGAAATCAGGCATGGCTTTCTAACAGCGGATGTTCCAACCTCCTCAGTCAGCTCAGATGGGCATCCTGACGTGGCCCCCATGCCGACACATGTGTGCACATGAGGGCTAGCCCTGACAGCGGGACTGCATAACCAAAGCCCCTTACCTTTGCTGACAAAGCACCGAAAGACCATTCAAGGAAAGAATACAAGTCTTGATGTCTGAAAAGCTTTTGTTAACACTTCTTGGTAAGATCAAGAAACCACTGGCACCTAAACACTGAATCATGTCAGCTGCTGGGGGAAAAGTTCCAGACAACAACAGAGCACTCATCCCAGAAATGCCCTTCCTAACTCTCCTAATGGCCAGAGAATGACACTATAGAGAAAACATGCATGTTGATGATGCTCGGTCACCAAGTGATCCCAAAGAGTCCAACTCTCAATTTGGAAAAGTTTTAGGAATCCCTCACTTAATTTATATTTTCCTTTTTATGAATGTGTAAGAGTCATACATGATTTTAAAATCTTTGGGAAAAAGTCTAAAATGAGCTCTATTGGTAAGTTTAAAATAAAACAAATTGAAAGCAGAGGGCTTTCATTTTTTGTAAGTAACCAAGAATGAGGCTATAATTCCACTAACAGACTTTCATCTATCTTAGCAGTATATAAAATCGTGATGTGACTTGTAAGCAAGCAAGTTGGATGAAACAAGGTGTATGTTTGTGTCGTTACCTAGGATTTTCATTCATTCCATTTATTACAACTATAATTCTCTGGGAGTAATTATTTGTATAACATCTATCTCCCCAACTTGTCGCCCAATACGGACTGAGGCCTGGAATAAAGTACCCTTTCATTAAGCATTTCATAGTGAATGAAGTATGCTTATATTTTTGTTCCTGGGTGCATAAATATCACCTGAGATCTTTCGTCCAACTCCCTGAGTTCAGGGCTAGATGGCTGCAGGCTGAGTCTGAGCTGCGAATGTATGCTGCTTGATGCAATCCAGTCTTCCTAAGAACAATTTCAATGAAACTGAACGCCTCTAGGTGGGGCATGTGATCTCCAATTCACTGTCACTGTTTTTTTTTTTTTATCCATTTATACATGGACATTTATCTACCTGCCCCTCAGAGGCCTTTTGAGCTTGTGATGCATTTTCTGTGCTTTATATTCATACATGATAATCACATCCTTCCTACAGTCAGAGAGATAGTTACTGATTTGTGGGGGGAAAAAAGCCCCAACCCAGGCCACAAGTGTACCCATGAACACACTTTGCTGTTGGAAGAATTTTACAATCATCAGACTCAGCAGGTGGTCAAATTTTTGCACGAATACTTCATCGCTGCTCCTTCTCCACTTGGGCCTACAGCACGCCTGCGCCGATGCTTCCTGCTGTCCACAGGTGGCAGTGGTCCTTCACTATTGCAAACGTCTGATATGCCAGCCTTGCTTCTGAGCCCTGAAATCCTGGGCCTTGGGAGAAGCTATCTGTAAAATTCCAGGGCAGTGTGTGTCTGAGCATATCACCCTACCTCCTAAATGCTGGTGCCCACGAGCAGTATTTACACAAGAAAGGATCGTGGTCCATTCCAGGTCATATGATGTGTTTACACTGAAATGTGAATGTCAGTTTGCAAGGGAAAAAATATTCTTCCCATGTGGTTTAAACCAAGTAAGTTTTCCAATCTTGCCCCTCAGATGAGAAAACAGGACAGAAACAGGGTTTGTTTTTGTTTTGTTTTGCTTTTGCTGCTTTTATCCCCTTTATATTCTAATCTCTCTTTTAGTATTACCCTCACGTATTACTAGGTCTCCAACTTGACTTGTCAGTATAGTGAATTAAAAAAACTAAGACGCTTTAGGAAAATATTAAACACTGCCTTATCTGTTCTGCATTTTAGCACCATTCCATATATGTACAGACACGAGGAAAAGCTCAGTTTTAAAGAGGTTAAAATTAAGCAATATTTTAGCTCTAGCTAATTTTTCCTGGTACCTTAGCATGTGACAGATGGAAACAAAAAATAAGACTTCTGTACCATATCGTTCTTCCACTTTCACTTTGGCTGAATGCATTCAACTTATAACTCAGTTACAAAAGTGTTTGGTTTTCCTAAGAAGAGTCCCACAAGTGTAAATAGTGCCTAATATAACACACAACAAAATGTTAAATGCTTTTGTTAGAGACCATGGTGTTAACTGCAGCAAGGAAACTTGTCACAGCAGACAGGTTTCAATGCACTAACTGCTTCAGAGAAAGTCAGTTCCATGATACCTATGACCATTAGCAATGGTATTCGTTGGAGGTGGCTTAGATCACTTTCTTCACACAAGGAAAAATTATATGGTTATAAGAGCAATATTTCCACGCACAGAATCAGCAACTCATTCCTTTTCATGACAGGACATTAAGAAATTCTCAAGAAAAGTATAGCCTTTTAAAAAGTAGATATTATTGAATAAATGAAACCAGTTTTAAATAGGCCACTTGAACTAAAAAGTCTTTTGCAAAATTGTTCTCATACTTTTAAAATTTGGAAAAAGTAAATTAAAGACAAATGGCCCCATTTAGACCTTTAAAAAAGACAGAAAGAGGGACACCCGGGTGGCTCAGCAGTTGAGAGTCTGCCTTCAGCTCAGGGTGTGATCCTGGGGTCCTGGGATCAAGTCCCACTTCGGGCTCCCTGCGAGGAGCCTGCTTCTCCCTCTGCCTATGTCTCTGCCCCTCTCTGTGTGTCTCTCACAAATAAATAAATAAAATCTTTAAAAGAGAGAGAGAGAAATAATGAGTTGATAAATAATAAACATTCACAATCTTATTTTTCTCTACTGAGAGAGATTTCTTTCTTCTTGCATCTCATTCAGAAGTAAGACAACAGGTGTGTGGCTGTTCTTGCTCTAGCAGGGTTAGCTTCTCTCATGCAGCTGTGCACATCTGGTGCTGAGCCCCTGCTACAATCCAGGTCCACAGAATTGTTACATAATCTCTGTGCTGTGTGAGGATAAGCCACTATTGTAAATGTCCTCCCTGGAGTTGTTTCTTCATCTGTGTCCTACACCTAACCTAATCTCTGTCCAATGCTAAGAGAGGACCAGTTTGTTGATCAACCAGTTTCAACAATGAGTTTATCTCCATCTGTTGCAAGAAGAAAATATTGGACGTGAGGAATAATACAACACCAGGAAGGTCCTGAAAACCATTGCACTGGTGTTGGTTGATGTGGGTGTTGGATAGGTGCAACACCCAGGACTTTATACTTCATCGAGAGGTTCACAGAATGTTCATTCCTCAAGCTTCTTGGGGACAGATCTTTGACCTACCGCAATATCACTCCCTTGGTGCTTCCAAATGAGCCAACAAGAGCTGCTGAATTTTAAAACAAAAATGAAAACAAAACAAAACAAAAAAACACTTTCAGGGAAAAATCATGTCATCCAAAAGCAACATCCAAGTATCCACGTGACTAATGGGGACAGAAATTAGCATTTACTATGTTTCCACTATAAGCTAGACACCTAACATGCAGTATTTCAGTGAATTCTTAGAATAGTGTGACAAAATTTTATTAGTCCTTCTTCACAGATGAGACAATTGAAATTCAGAGAGATCAGAGGTTGATTCTCTCTCTGTTTTGTTGTCCCTAAAATAATTTTTAAAAATACCTGCTCTGGGGTGCACCTGAGTGGCTCAGTCAGTTAAGCATCCAACTCTCAGTTTTGGCTCAGGTCATGATCTCAGGGTCCTAGGATGAAGGCCCCCATCAGGCTCCAAGCTCAATGGTGAGTCTGTTTGAGGACTCTCTATCCCTCCGCCCTCCCTGCTACTCACATGCTTTTATTCTCTCTCAAATATATAAATAAATCTTAAAAAAAAAAAAAAGACCTGCTTTAGAAATGGCAGTCCCAGTGCCTATGAAATCTGTTCCCTCCATTCTTTTGTAAAGGATCATGGGTATGGGGAAGGAACTTGATATCAATTGTGGCTTTGGATGTGGCATTTACTTTTATGATAAATATTATTTTCTCTGAGTTCAATGATAAGCATCTTTGATTTTAATAGAAAAAGATGTCCTTTTTATGATTGATTTCAGCACTAGTAATACTAGTTACATAGATTCAGTTCTTGGATGGAAGATAATCACAGATATTTAAGGGCAAGTCTACACTTGTCAATGCATTCCATGTGTTTCTGGGATCGCTTTATCCTGGCTAGTGTCTGTAGCAAATAAATAACAGTATGAATTTTCTCCAGAGAATTCTCAGGATATACAGCACTGTGGCATGGCCTGAGATTCTTGCAGCTTCCATGTCCCAGCTGATCAATGTAGAATTGCAAAGAGATGTGAACAAGAGCTTTAGAATTACAAAGAGCGTAAGGTTTTCTGCTGAGATGTCTGGATGACCCGTGTCCTTGGTTCGTGTCTACTGAGTATAAAGCAAATCATCTGACTTTCAAAGAGAAAATTTCAGACTGACAGATTTTGAAGAGTTAGGCATATACATCAGTCTCTTGGATATAGTAATTAAGCTGAAAATCTTTTGATTTATACGATATTTTGTATTTGCCTTGTAGTTGGGTATCAGAGGTGAAATCTCCCTTATTCTGTTTGAACAAAGATTCCAACTGCTAAAAAACACCCACCCAGTCCAGTTTCATTTCCTTCCTCCCTTTACTCAAGAAAGACAGAAGCATGGGAAACACCCAAATATTAAATAAACCATTCATGTATAGCCCTATGTAAAGTACAAAGAAAATTGTACACCTGCCTTCTGGGGTCTAGAGTCAGGAATTGACTTTTCTGAATTTAAAAAAAAAATTGATGAATTTTACAAATACTGTGGAAAGCTTTTAGATTGATGACTTTATTTTATTTTTATAACTTAAAACTCTATCAGAAAATAAGGCAGCATAATTATCACCCACAAAATCCTATTCCAGCCATATTCTTCTATGGAATATTCACAGGCTTACAGCCATCATTTTAATTTTCCTGATTTCTTTGTGGAAGAAAAACATTTTAAAAATTTATTTCCACTGTAATATTTTCCTTGAGACTAGCTAGCTATTTTATAGATGTATTTATTGTTGCAAAGTCAGTCAATGGAAGCTAAAAGTAAGTTACACTCTAGAATGCTCAGAAGCTAGGTTCAGATTGATTTTCATTTATTTATGATGTAGACAAACTAATTCAATTACATCTTTTTCAGAATCCTTGCTTTATTGAGACTATGATCTAAGACTTTCTATGACCACAAGCATGTCAAGTTACTTGGTAAACTAGAAAGAGCCCTAGGTCCTGAAAAAGGAGACCTGAGTTCATACCCTATATTTTTTTAAGATTTTATTTATTTATTCATAAGACACACAGAAAGAGACTGGCAGAGAGATAGGCAGAGGGAGAAGGAGAAGCAGGCTCCATGCAGGGAGCCCAATGTGGAACTCATCCCCAGTACTCCAGGATCACTTCCTGAGCCAAAGGCAGACACGCTTAACTGCTGAGCCACCCAGGTGCCCTGATATCCCACAAAAAAAAAAAAAAAAAGAAAAAGAGAAAGAAAGAAAGAAAGAAAGAAAGAAAGAAAGAAAGAAAGAAAGAAAGGAAGGATGCCTGGGTGGCTCAGTGGTTGAATATCTGCCTTTGGCTCAGGTTGTGAGAGATCGAGAGATCGAGTCCTGGGTCCTGGGATCAAGTCCCACGTTGGCCTACCCACAGGGAACCTGCTTCTCCCTCTGCCTATGTCTTTGCCTCTGTGTGTGTGTGTGTGTGTGTGTGTGTGTGCCTCATGAGTAAATAAATAAAATCATTATAAATAAATAAACAAACAAATAAATAAATAATAAATAAATAAATAAATAAATTGAGAGAATGGGAGGGGGAAAGGAGAGGGAGAGAGAATCTCAAGCAGATTCCCTGCTGAGCTTAGCATGGAGCCCAATGCATGCCAGATCCCAGACCTCAGGGAGATCATGACCTGAGCCAGAATCAAGAGTTGGGCACTCAACTAACGGAGCCATCCAGGCATCCTTCACATCCCACATTTAAAATGACAGGGTAACCAAGTGATATTTCAGAAGTCACCACACCTCTAGCCTTGTTTTCCCATGTATCATAAAGGTGAAAAACTCAGTCATCTCCAGGGCCCCTTCAAAATTTAACCTGTTTGTTTTATTTTTTTTAAGATTTTACTTATTTATTCATGAGACAGACACACACACAAAGAGGCAGAGACACAGGCAGAGGTAGAAGCAGGCTCCATGCAGGGAGCCTGATGTGGGACTCGGTCCCGGGTCTCCAGCATCAGGCCCTGGGCTGTAGGCGGCGCTAAACTGCTGAGCACCAGGGCTGCCCTAACCTGTTTGTTTTAATGTGTAAAGCACCTTTTAAAAATATGTGCAATATACAGAGTCAATTTTAACCTGTTTATTTGAAACTCAGGATAGACCTTGATAAATATATCTCAATTATAAGTAAGGCAAAACAAGCATATAAGTGAGAGAAATGGAGATACCATTATCTTCTACATTCTGGGAGCAACTCTAAAAATCCACAACTGTGGAAGAAAGCCAACATTCATTCTGTCTCCTCCAGCAAATGTCACTGGGAGGCACAGGTTAGGCTATCTCAACTTTCCCCAGCAATGCCGGACTGATGGGAGAATTGTCAGTACATCTGTGCTTCCAGAGCCCTAGTCCAGGCCAGGCAATGAGACATCCATGCAACTGAACAGCTGAACAGCACATCCCTGGCCCCCGTCCTGTGGGGATTACTATTAAAACAGAGATTCTAGGGACACACCATTCTTGTTCCAAATTCATAGTATGGTTATCCACAATCCTCTTTGGACACAGATTGGTAGAAACTCATGGGCTAAATAGCACACACCTGTCATAGTGTTTTTAAATGTAACTCAACCAAATTAACTGTCAACAGTGGCGGGGAAAGAAGGATGAGAGCTGGAAATAGTTGGAGGAGGAGCCTTTTAATCCAAAGGCTCCAACAACTTAGAAAAATAAAAAGCTCTTTGTTAATTATTAGATGCTGACACCTAACAAACTTAAATGTTTCACTATGTGGTGAGCATTTAAGAAGTATGAGCTTACTTAGGTTATTTGAACAAATGAGGTACCCTGGCTATTCCTTTCCAGGGAATGAAAATTTCAATGAAGTCATGCCCAATTTCAGCTGCTATTTTACCAACACCTGGTTCTATGTCTCTCTAAGTTGTGCCTCAATTCAGAGACACTGGGATTTTGGTGACTGAACAAAGGTAAGCCGTTGAGCCAGGGATTCCCTGCTCAACTCTAGTGCCAAAGTGAGTCTCTGGTTTTGACGGCAACACATCAACTATATCTCCAGATGCTCTGGTTCACAATCACTCATTCAGTATGAATTTTAATGTGTGTTTATACTCTGGGAAAATAAAGATAAAGCAACACTGTCCCTTGGAGTGCCCAGACTGACAGGCAAAGGCAATCTAGAAGCAGTGATTACTGTGACAAAGATGTGTACCAGGTACACAAGGGTATAGAGTCTCTCCCTCTGCCTGGTGGAATCAGAGGAAACTTCACAGAAAAAGTCTTGCATGAGGGGACACTAAAAGGATGAGTATACATGTATCTATCTGCTCAACTGCTATGGATATGTGAGGGTGGCAGGGAAGTCCTAGGACAGAGTATGAACAAAGACACAGAGATATGAAAGAGTCTAGTTATGTTCTTAGAACATAAAGTTCAGAAAATAGATGGCAGTTCATTATGATAAACAGGTAGACAGGAGCCAGATTATGCCCCAGAATGCAGACCTTTGCTGATGGAAGGCTCCATAACCTCCCCAGCATTTGTTTTAAATAACACTACCAAGACCATCGCATAAACAGGAAGAATGTGGGATGTAAAGTGAACCTGTGGCTCGGGGGTGTGCATTCATGGAAGAAAAGGAGGCACCCCTTGCCCCTAGGGAGCTGGGGAGGGAAAGAGTTTAGAGGTTCCAACCACAAAGTTCACATGTCACAATTCAGTACACCCCTATGAGGCTCTCTGATTCCCCTCAAAGTGAAGGAACTCCTTCTCTCTCACACACATTGCATATCTGACTCTCAGTCATTTCAGGGCATAGAACTGGATGGAGGGAGTTACCTTGCAAAATGATAAAATGGCATGGAATCAATTTATTTTACCTAATTCATATTTTAAAATGGAGTCATGCTGCCACTGATGATTTGTCATAACAAGCCAGGGAGTATGAGCAGGATGGTGACAAACGAAAAGGAAGGAATAGCACATACAGTATTACACGCCCATTTAGCCACATTCACTTAACACATTATTGCTGTTATATTAATCGTTATGTAATTGGAGTTATAGAAAGCATCCTCACAAACTCACAAAGTAGGAATCCAATCCAAGATATAATGGATCCAGCAATGACTCATTCGAATATTTGTTACCCAAAATAGGAAAACTTACAATAAAACTTGAAGGATTATTAATGACTGTACTTAGTATTCTAGGAAGCCAGAAGACCTAGTGTATATGAGATTCTGACTTGTACACCTACTTAATATCCAGCTTTGAATAACTCATATGACTTCCTGAAAGTCTTTTACCCTTTATTTATTGAGGTTCGGATTTGTCATCAAGTACTCAGGACAATGATTACCTTATTATTTTTAATGGCTAAAAATAGAAGAAGGAATAAAAAAAAGCATTATCTATGTAACTTAATGAGACGTTTTTGTTCTACTTCACTGTAAACACACACACACATACACACATACACACACACACCAGAACAATGACAAATCACAATAGAAGACAAAACTAAAATTCCATTTTAATGAGACAAAGAAATGACAACAAGCTACAAATGAGAAAATCTATGGAGAACAGAGATTAAACATGTCCAAGCATGGTAGACACTGAATGGGCTCCTTTATGGAGTTATAGCCTATGGAGAAAAGAGGAAGCAGATACACCCTCAAAACTGGGAAGCAGTGATGCCCTGCTCTGACTTAGCACCTAGAACAGTGCTATTCCTGTTAGGCTAAGAGCTCCAATCTAACAAGTCAGACCTGCTTCTGCCTCTGAGCTCTGTATCGCTGATATCACCCATACCATTCAACACAGGCTGAGACATCATTAAAATCCTCTGATGGGAGGCATGAATATAAAAAACAACTAAAAAGAAAACAACCACATAAGGTAACTTTCAAACAAAAATTATAAAATACACAAAGAAATTCTAGCACTGGGAAAGACAGCAAACAATAATCAAAAAAGGGATAGTCAAGAAAATAAAGCTTATAAGGCAAGTTGAAAAGACTTCTAAGTATGGATTTCTAAGAACTTCAAAAGGAAAAGTGTATCCATAAAACTAAAACAGGATACTAAAAACCAAAGCATGTGATAATTAATGAATAGAAATCTTATTATTTATCTCTTTAAAACTTCCAAAGATGGCATAAACAGCAGGGTAAGCATAATTAAAGAAATAACCAGTAAATGAGAAAATACAACTGATTAAATCACTCAGAACACAGCATGAAAAGACAAATACATGAAAATGAGGAAATGAGAAGTAACACATAAATACTGAGTCATTCAAACCTAACTCTAAGAGGTCTGCAGGAGAAAATATAAAAAGGCATATCTGAATATCTAATTGCTGAAATTTTTCTATCCTAACCTGGACTAACTGGCAGAAACTTAAACTTATGATTAAAATGAGCTAAGAGTGAGTGTTAACAGATCTAGTGTCCCCAACCTTTTCTTGTTTGACTTAAATCATAATCAGAGTAAGAATGAATCAACATTGTTAAGTGTAGACACATCATGTCATTAGTAATTTGTATTAACCAGAGAAGACTCACTGCATATGGAGTAGGATGGTGCCAAATAACAAAGCTATAAAATCTTCCTGATAGGCCTCCCCTCTATTATTCCACTTGGCTAGGAATACTTGATAGATTGTGTCATTCTTCCAAGGTTGTTCCCTTCACTGGTTGAAGTGGTAAGACTGAATTTAGGTTCCATAACACAAATGCATTAGACTTCACTGAGCTAAATGAGGAAATCTCCCTGGGAACCATACTGCCTGGCAAATCCTGGTTTTATAAATAACTGATACAAGGCAACAACCAACAAAACAGGTATCTGAGTTATCAGTGGAAGAGCTTCCCATCATCTTGAAATGATCTTCCTTTTTCCGGGTCATAGAAGTTTAGCATCAGTTTTTTTTTTTTTTTTTTTTTTTTTTTTGCTTCCATGCTTTTTAATTACCAAATATCCAGTAAAGATGACAAAAATGTGTGGGATTTGGAATTTTAAGGCTAGGCAGAGACCCTAAACAGTAAAGGGTAGTACAAGAGATACAAAATGCTAAGTAGTACTGACTGTGATGGATGGCTGACATTAAAGGATTCATTAATGGTAGAATAGAATGGAATGGAAAGAGAGTAGATAATGGGAAGCCACAGGAAGGCCAGAAGAGCTTGTGTTCATTTTAGAATAGATCCCAAGAGGTTGAACATACCCTGAGGAAGAGGGGGTGGCAATAAATTCCATTGCATTGTCAAAGTAGGCTAAGAACCTGGCAGTACAAATTCCAAATTCATATATTTCTCTTTTTTTAACCCCAATCATAACGCTTGAGGCAAGGTATACTGAAGCCTTTTGAGAAATTTATCCTCCATTGATATCATGTCAGTAAAGTATTAAAACATGGCACCACTCCTAAAAACCTAGAAAAAAATGGAGCCTCTTCCATGAAGCCCTGAAAAGTACCACAGGCAGGAGAAATTCCAGCGGCCTAAACAATCCAAAACATTCCCTCACTTGCCCCAGAAAAAAAAAACCATTAAGGAAATAATAGACTAGAAGTCCTAGTTGTTACTACTGTAGCTATAAAAGGAAAACTATGATGAGGAATACACTTCCAAGGGTTTGGGTTTGGTTTTCTCTACAATGAAGACTTGCATCAACACCCTGTTATTTTCTGACTGGATTCCCCAAGTGACTGGTGTGAGTTTAAACTTTAGTGACAGGACAGGAGTGGAATTAGGAGCAGCCAGTGACTCAGGGACAGAGAACAGCCAGCCCACCAGATCACAAAGGGACCAGTTTATACATTCAGGAACACTGGGTCACCTGGGCTGTCCTATTTACTCATTCTTTCCACACATTTTTACTAAGTGTAATTCATATATCTGGCACTACACCCAAGACTAGAGAAGCAAAGACTAATTAAACAAACAATCCTCACTCTCTTGGAGGGGGGTGGGGGGGACACACGAAAATAAGAGCCAAATGAATAAATAAACTAATTGCAAATTAAAAGAAGTGTCATGAAGGAAATCGACCAAAGCAAGTAAACAGGAGAGGTCTGTTTTAGATTAAGGGGGTTGGGAAGGGCCTTCCAGACAAATGAATAACCTTGTAATACTCCTTCAAAAATCTGAAGATAGCTAAGGCCCAAGAACAGTTGTTTTCTTTTCTGGGTAAAACATTCACAGTTTCCTTGGCGCATCCTCCCATGAAATGGTCAGAAAGGGTGCCTTCTACATCTTCTTAACCCACTTTGAGACAGAAAAAGATCAAAGAGACTCTGCTTAAGAGAATTCATTTTGGGGGGATCACTACCCCCAAAATAAAAATAATCTGACCCTCAAATATTTGCTTGCAAACAGTTCTAGATCTCTGAAAAAAATCTCCCACATAATACACTCCTGATGCCAGGTGCTATCAGCTACCACTGGGAAGCCAAACCCACAAGGAAACTCCCAGGGCCCTGATGTCTAAGAAGATGCTCAGCAAGCTGTTATTCATCAAGCAGCCTTTTCTATCCACCTTTATCTCGTTTCTGACTCATCCAGGCCACTCCCCACCCCCTCCTCATCTTCACTGTGGAGCCATCCTGGGGGGTCCATCGAGAAATAAGGCTAGAGGAGCATGGGCAAGGCAAGTGCTCATTCTTGTTTATTCCAGATTCAGGAAGAAACTCATTCCCATCCCAAAGTGGATACATGAGACATTCTGAGAGAATGAAACCAATTTGTTCACAAACGATGGAAACGTTTTCAGTACAACATGTAGATATCGATCATGCTATAAAGGAGGCACTAAGTTTATTTACTAAACACCCTCCTTCACTGGGTTTGGCTGCAGCCAGTCAGAACTACAAAAAAATGTGAGTCCAACTGGTTTACATTGAGGTTTTTCTTTTTTTTCTTTTTTTTTTTTTTTGTAATAGTTCCTCCAATCTCCCAGCTCTGTAAATATTTACTCAGTATTTTGCCACACTTAAATTTAAGAATTCAGTTGTCTCTCTTAACTGGTTTATAAACACCCAACAGAAGAACCGGTTCTTAAGACAGAGGAGATAACATCTGATTGACATACTGAACCTGGATTACGTATTAAACGAGAAATGCCCTCCTTGAGCCAAGATCGTTGTGGAAAAGCAAGCGACTTTCTCAGCCGATGATGCATCTATAAAATGGTTGGAAAGCTGCCCTGTTTGCACATGGAATCAGAAAATAAAGCAAAGTAAAAAGAATCTATCCCATTCCTCTAATTTCATCATCTTGCTACAGCCACTCTCCCCAGGGCTTTCTTCTAACCCAGTTGCCAAGGAGGCGTAAGGGGTTATCCTCTCTGAAATACCATTAAGGATTCTGTGGGCCCTCCTGGGGCCACTCTGAAAGAGCTCTGTAGGGAAACTGGCTGCTTCTCTGGGCTCATCATATGGAAAGTATATTTCTCAACACAGCTGGCAAACAAATCTCTTTGAAGGAGATAGCCAAGAGGCCCAAGATTGGCCCTCCAATAATGAGTTCAGCATCTTTCACTCTCCCCAGCCTATAATATTCTTCCTCCCTTGTAGTTATTTATTATTATTCAATATTTATGCAAGCTATAAATGTGCAGAGGACTGCACAATATCACAGAGAGGGCCAATGCAATAACACCACCTCCTCCCAAGGCAGAGGAAAGGACCTGCAAGTCCAGTCCAGAGGCAGAGGCATCCAAAGAGAGAGGAGAGCAGGGAGGTAGATGGGTGGCTGTTTGTGGGACATCAAGGACCCATTCTTGGGCTGGGCACGTTCTGCTGGATCAGAGCTCTTCTCTCCTGCTATGAATCAAAAAAGGAAATGGCTTGACCTCTCCATGCCTTTGGCTATTCCACACTTGTTTTGTAAATAGAAGTAGAAATAGTGATCCAGAGTTAAGACATGCACCATAAAGTACAACTCCTATTCCTAGGCCACATCCAAGGTAGTGAGAACTACTAAAAGAGCAAGAATTTAGCAAGCTGTGCTTTCACTCAGGGTGCGTAACCTGTGGAACGCCCCCACCAATATCACCTGTGATCATATTCAAAAATAAACTGCACTGACATTCTCTAGCAATGACCTGAGTGCAATTTCTGTGTGCCAGGAAAGGAGTGCGATCAAGTTCAGGCCATGGAAGAACTACCCAAGGTCATGTCATCAGAAAATGACAGACCTGAGACCCTGGCCTGGTATCTCTCCATGGTAGGATCCCACTGCCTCGGCCTACTCCTTCCTCAGCTGCTCTACATGTCGGTTCCCTCATTGTCTTCCTTTCTCTTCTATCCCATTTTCCCCAAATGGCTATTTATCTTCCCTAGCCCCTGGTTTCTCTATTTCTCTCCTCATCCCCTTGATCTTTTTATTTCTATGTTCTTCCTGGGAAATCACATTGTCCTTCATTCTTGAACCACCTGTTCTCTATGTGGCAGATGCCCCATTAGCTCTCCAGCCATACGCTTGGTTGAGGCAAGAGCTTAGGGATGTTGGTGTCAGACGGGCTTGGGGTGAACACCTGCACAACCACATGCCACCTGAGGAACTTTCTTAAGCTCTCTATAACAATTTTATATCTTTCAAATGAGGATAATATTTACCTCTGAGCTGAGGCTAAGACATGCAGGTGCCATCTAAAGTCCATTTTCCGCTCTTTCTTGGTGACGGTGCCCTGGTTTTCAGCTAAATACATCACGGCCATCCTACCACACCAATTCTCAGCCTCCCTTTCAGCTTCTTGTGGCCATGTGATTATGTTCCAGCCAGTGAGATACAAGCTGAGGAATGCAAGAAATAATTCTTCTCCATTTCCTCATTCCTACTGCCTAGAACACAGATATGATGGGTAAGTTTCATCTATCATTTTGTATTCTGAGGAGACCCTGACAGTAGACAGCAGGTGCCAGAGATGGCCGAACAGAAAGACATGACTGGGTCTCTCAAGAGATTGCAAAGTTACCGTAACACCCCTGAACAGCCCCTTTTTGTATAACAGAGCAGGGGGAAATCACTGCTTGTACTTTTTTTTTCTTATAAGCAAATTCCGCAAAATACAATATAAATATGAGGGTTTTCTCCCTTTTCTTTGTCTATCCAATGGGAGAAGATATCGCAGGAGAGACAGGGCAGCTGGAGAGACAATTGGAAGTGGACAGAGAGAAATATCCTTTCCTCCGCCCTCTAATCTTCCACCATGACACTCGCTGACCAAACCTAGCCAGAAGCCTTTTTCCCAGAAGTCTCGGAAATGCTGTTGCATACATAGGACAGCCTCCTTCAATGTAGAACAAAGTGAGAAAAGCTCAGGGGATGGATTTGAGAACAAAGAAGCAAATGGCACACCCAGCCCAGAGAACATTAACAAAAGGAAGACCCGTATGCCAAGCTTTTAGCACAGTGCCTGTCACATAACAGGCGTACCGCACACGCTGGCTCCCCGTTCACCCTCACTGATTTCTTTTCTGAGTTACAGATTCACAAAGTCATGCATCTCTCCATTTCTCCATCTAGATATCCCATAAGCACGCCCACCCAACTCAGCACCTTCTGCCCCTACAAAATTCCCTTACGCCTGTGATCTGACACAGGTGATGGAATCACCACCATCCTAATGACAGTCTTGAAGTATCAGAGTCCTGTTAAACTCTCTCCTCTTCACTAACTCCCCTTCCCCACATCCAGTGACTTACAGAGACACAGATGTCCTGCCTCGCTGGATTTCCTAGCTATTACCGCTCACTCTCCTGATCATGAATCTAACCTGCTCTTGACATCACTGCATCTTCTCACACAGAGCGTCTGCCCTCCTCTTGTGCACCTGCACTACCCAAATCTCTCTTCTAGTTTATCATCCACTTCTTTTCTCTCTCTCTCTCTCTCTCTCTCTCTCTCTCTCTCTCTCTCACACACACACACACACACACACACACACACAAACACGCGCGCACACACACACACAGAGGACTTTGAATTTTAGTGGTTCAGACTCAACTTCCTGGCCGCCTTTTAACATCGGTTCCATAGCTAACTGGCAAAGTTCTGAGTCTTAGAGATTGAGTTCACAAAAGCAAGACCCTGGCCCCATTAATCTCATTCATATTTTCTTGCCATACCACTAAGTTGATGACCTATGGCTTACCTGCCTGTGAATGATACACCCACCATGCCTGTCTACTGGAGTTCGACAGGGGGCAGAACAGGCTACAGCTACTATCTTATAAACAGCCCTATTGCCATAACTATTCCTTTCAGTCTCAGATATGATCACGGTATGCTCCTGGACAAAATTCTCCAAGCCTCAGAGGCTTAGCCACAACAGGAGGGAAAAAAAACTATTTGCCTTACAAAATTTAATAGGAAATACTTCCACCATGTAAAGATGTTTGTTACTTTGTGATTCACAAAATGGTAAGTAAAATGTGCTCACTGGGAATCTTCTACAATAGGGAAACAATTTCCAGTGGATCTTTCTATATTCATCCTAGGCCCCATGGTCTTGGATCCAGTGTCTGGGACTTACTTTCCATTTCCAAATACACTCTCCAGAGTCTCTTCTCTGAGCTTCTGTTGTATCTGGATCCTTTTCCCTTGATATGTCTACATGTAGAGATCCTACCAACCAATCCCAAGAAATTCTAACATGGTCTTTGCAATGCTAGTGCCCCTCATCACCCCACCCAGAATTAGTCCCTTCTGGGGGGATCTCTATAAGTTCCAAGAGAGCAATGACAATGTGGTTTAGCAAATATTCAACGCCTAACTGTTGAGTAACTGCACCGCAAAGCCCATCATTTCTTCCCCCTGTGTCTACTGCAGCACTTATCAGAGCCTCCCTACATTCCAGCCATGATGGTTCCTGTCTCTATCCCGTAATAGGTAGTGAATAAGAATATGTCTTATCAACTTTGACATTCCCTATGCATGTAGAAGACTACTTAAAACACACTAGATTCTTGATAAACATTTGTGAAATTATACAGTTGAATGTATTTATTCCTCTTGAGGGTCAAAAGAAAGATTGAGATCCAATGAAATACTTTTTATTCACAAAGGGAAAATATAATGTTCAGAGTAAGCTACACATGCAAAATAGAAATCTCTAAAAATCATGGAATAATATTTAGGTTTTTGGCATTCCTTAATTATAACATTTTAAGCTGAAATAACTACTGCCATAGAAAGCGCTTAATGTTGTTCTCATACTGTCAGCCAGCCACTACTGCAAAAGTAAGATATTCTTAAACCTCAAGTAGTAGAAATAATATATACTTTTTACTAGTGGAGAAATTGTCTTAATTTCAACTTTGTCACCTATGGGAAGGATTCTTTTCAAAATTAATTTGGAGTGTCCTATTACGATCAACAAACAGATGATGCTTACAAAGACGATTGGTGCTCTAAACAGTCATAGAGGGATCCCTGGGTGGCGCAGCGGTTTGGCGCCTGCCTTTGGCCCAGGGCGCGATCCTGGAGACCCGGGATCGAATCCCACATCAGGCTCCCGGTGCATGGAGCCTGCTTCTCCCTCTGCCTGTGTCTCTGCCTCTCTCTCTCTCTGTGACTATCATAAATAAAAAAATAAAATAAAATAAAATAAAATAAAATAAAATAAAATAAAATAAAATAAAATAAAAAATAAACAGTCATATACGGTAAGTCTAACAGAAACAAAGTAAATTTAGAAAAAAATTAACTCTTTGGTCAAAGGTAACAATGTGTGGAATTAAACTAAAACCTGGGGCACCTGGATGTCTCAGTGGTTGAGCATCTGCCTTTGGCCCAGGTGGTGATCCCTGGGTCCTGGGACGGAGTCCTGTGTGGGGTTCCCCACAGGGAGCCTGCTTCTCCCTCTGCCTATGTCTCTGCCTCTCTCTCTCTGTGTCTCTTATAAATAAATAAATATAATCTTCAAAAAATAAATAAATAAACTAAAAATTTATTATTTTATTTTAAAGGCAAAAGAGTGCCCATTGCAGGAGAAATTCTTTTTTTCCTTTTTTTTTTTTTTTAATGGAGTCAGAGACAAAGACCTACCCTTTGAGGACAATGCTGCAGAATTGAGGAAGACATGAAATTATATGAATTTATACAAGAGGAAGTTCAAATGTTCTTTGGTATTCCATCCAAGCACCTTATTCCATCTGTGTCAGCTTCTGTCCTTCCAGGGAAGTTCTAGAATTTCTGCTCCCTTCTCTACCCTGTCCCTCTCACTTGCCTTCATGGGACCACATTTCTCTTTGGGTGGGACGCAGGCACATTTAGGTGGCCTCACCTCTCCCCTAGTCCCGCGCACTAAAGTTCAAGGCCACTGCCTTGGCTTGCAGGTTCTGCAGGAAATGCAGATTAGGCGGGACACCCCCTTCTGAGAAGCAGGGCCAAGATCTGCTTCCTTGTCCTGCTCTGGCTCACCTCCCAACAAGGCACATAGAACAAGTCAAGCCTGTCTTTCCATATAGCCCACCTTCAGTGCTGAAAGGGTTGAAGGGAGGCACCACATTGATTTTCATTCCATCTTGGCTGTTGTTAAAGCTCATCCTTTGATATTCATCAGTGCCTCTCAAAAGGGTTGTTAAAAGCATCTTTGGTACATCAGTTTTTGTTGTGTAAAAACTGTTTCTGAATATTGCAGGGATGTCTCACTTCTCTGCTTCCCACCATTAAATTCCAGGAGTGCCCCAGATTTTGTGAAGATGAAAAAACACCCGCACACTTTTCCAGACCCTCTAGAAGGATGGTATATATAGCCCATGTGTCCAGGCCTCCTTTTGGTCTAAAATCAAAACTGAGGATGGCTGAACCTTAATTTCCCACACAAATAGTGAATTATATATATTTAGGTTGTAGTACTGATGACACTGTCGTCAATACAGCAGGATCAATCAAGAAAATGTATCATTTTTCCAACCCTGAGACAGAGAAGTCACAGTTCAAAAAATGCTCTTGCTCCACAAAATTCTAATGAAAATACTATCTCCACTTAGGAGAATTTATCACTTCATAAACTTAAGAAATGACAAGTAAAGTATGTTCTTAAAGTTAAACCCACCTCACCCCATACTCCTCACCCCCAAAAAACACACATGTAGAAAAAATGGCTCCCACTATAGATGAGTTATCTGCATTCATACAGACAGTTTTGACAGCTGGCAGAAAGGAAGGGCTTATTTGAGAGAAATATATACTCAAGATTGACTTTTCAGGCAAATGCTTGTTAGTGTTGCACTGCTCCTTAAGGGACAGAGGGATATATCCTGAAGTTGAAGATTTAATGAGGATTTTTGCAGAGCAGACCAAATTGTAGCCACAGAAAATAAATTATAGGCAATTAGGTCTACATCTGATCCATTTTCCAGCACCCTAAGCTTCACTCATAATCTGTCTTCAGATTCACATTTTCCTGCAAATACCAAACCTGCTTTGCTTTTGAGAACATAGGTGGTTGAAAATGAAATGTCTCTGGGTTGACACCCAAAAGTCCGGCCACAGATGAACCCAGATTTTATTTGCAGGCAGCAAAGTATTGAGTTACCGAGTCCTTCCTGGGTATATTTGTTACAATCCCATTGAAAATCAGTTGGCTTGGCAGAGAAGGTCTCATTTGCAAAAGAGAAAAATGAGAATTGTGCCAGTGGATAGGGCTGCAGATCTAGCAGGTGTTTGCAGTGGCTACAAAACTCTGGATCTAAGCCTGGTTATTATCAAAATTACCTGAAGACAGGACTAGAAATGCATCTTCCCTGAGTTTTACCTGTTATGGGCTGACTTGTGTCCCCTCCAAATTCCTATGTTGAAGTCCTAACCCCCAGTGCCTCAGAAGATGACTATATTTAATTTAGTCTTTAAAAAAGTAGTTAAGGTTAAATTTGGTTGAGTGAACCCCAATCCAACACAACTGGCATCTTTTTAAGAGGAAGTTAGGACATAGACAAGCACAGAGGAAAGACCATGTAAAGATACAAGATGCAGACGGCCAACCCTGCTGACCCCTTCATCTCCATCTTCTAGCCTCTAGAACTGTAACATGAACAAATGTCTATTGTATAAGCCATCCAGTCCATGGCACTGTGTTACAAAGTCCAGGCTGAGTAACACACCCTTGCCTAGACACAGTGACTCAGAATCTCTAGAGGTTAGGGGCAAAGGCAAGTCTAACACACCAGGGTTTGAAAACCACAAATGCGAATTCTTGCCAAGAGGCTAAAGTGCTCTCCCAGATACCCAGCACCTTGACCTGCTCTGACCGTGGCCAAAGGCTGGGCCCACTCTTGCTCCAGCAATGCTCAGCGGTCTACAGCAGAGTCCTGGTTCTTCCTCTTCCTTGAATCTGATACATAAAATAATTGCTGCCTTTTGGTTCTAGGAGTTCACAGGAACTTGTCTCCTCAGAACCTGATTCTGTCAAAGCTATTTGAAAGATAGCTCAAAGGGGTATTTTAAGATGACATGAAAATCTATTTTTTAAAGAAACACATAGAGAAAGGAGAGGATCAAGTCAAGCTGACCAAATTATTGGATGACTGCTAAGAGATGAAGGGCTGATGAAGCTCAGTGGCTCAAGGATCTTATGTTTAAGCCTAGGGTGTCACGAGCTCACTAACCCTGGAAGTCTCTAGCTTTTCCTGGGGCTGCAGAATCAGAGGATGCCAGCCTCCAGAGAGGACATCTGGGAAAGCCACGGTCATTCTTCAAGGAATTATCATGGAAAATTACCTTGGTCATCCCAGTTCATAAACACATAGGCAGTAGCACTGAGAAGGTTATGATATGTGGTCTAGCCTGAATATTTTCTTCTGAGAAACCAAAAGTCATGCAGGGATACATCACATGCAAAGTTCTTGAGACTCTAGAATCCACCTATGGACAAGAGGGACCCTTGCATATCATTCTGGTATAACTGTGGCCAAATACCCAAGTGTGAAAGGAAATTATAAAGTCCCTTCTATCCCCACCATTTAAATTAACCAGTTGGTTCTCTTACATTATGTTTCAGGATTACTGCTCCCTGCCCCTAGATTTGCAACTTTGCATTTTATTTGCCTAGAAGCAAATGTGACCAGCAATACCTCCTATCTGAGCATAGGGACAACCCCACCTCAGTCACCACCATCTAAAAATCTTTCACCCACTGAACTTCCTGGTCATGTATTTATGTTTTTATTCAATTAATATTTACTGAGTACATATTACAAGTTAGGCATATTCCAAGCCCTTAGAGTATAGTAGTGAACATAACGGACTAAATTTCTGTCCTTATTGAACTTAATTTCGTGTGGTGGAAACAGACAATAAACAAGTAAATAAAAACAATTTTCATATATATGCTATAGGAAAAATGAAGCAAAGTACTGAAATAGAGCAGTTATCCTCAAGTGTGATCTGTATCAGCATCACCTGGCCACTCGTTAGAAAAGCAAACTCTCAGACTTCCCTGAAGACCTTCCAATCAGACTCTTTAGACATAGGACCCAGCACAGTGATGGTGGAGAACCCCTGCCATAAGAAAGAAGAGTTGCTTTAGATTGAGTGGCGATAGAAAACCTCTCTGAGAAGGTGACATCTGAGCTAACACTTGAAAGTCACTTGTGCTAGGACATATCCTGGTCTAAATTCCCCAGAGTGGTCACTTCATGTCTCCTAAAATCTTCATGCTTACCAAACATTCTCTGAGGTGAATTTCCCCTCAAGGCTAGCTTCATGGACCTATACAGTCAAGAAGTCCTTGCTCTCAGAAGGGTTCCTCATTTGGCTTAAAGTTCTACTGTCACCATCTTGAAATTCCTAGTAGTTTTATCTCTGAACTTGTTTTGTAACTGAGTTCTCTTAGGACAATGGGGCATGCATGTGAGCATGTGAGCCAAGTAGGGCTGGGTACTATGCAGATTGTGCACTGCCCTCAGAGCACAGGATTCTGGTGGACTTGTAATGCATAGTTCAGTGACACTCAAAGTGAGTTTAATGCAAATGTGTTAAGTCCACAACTGGAGTATGCAGTGGCACCAACACCTCAGAAGCCACATTTTCTCTTCTAATCAGAATTTGCTTCAAATACAGGTAAATCAAAAAGTGAAATAAAAACCAATGAGTTAGTATCAGTCCACTGTTCTGAGAAGGATGAAAGACAGATGCATACGTGGGCTACCAAATAAGCGTTGTGTAATTTCAATGATTCCATATAGTAGTTAAATGCTCATAAATTCACATGTCAAACTGACAAGGTGCACTAGAAGTGATAAAATCCATTCAAATAATTTAAAACTTCATTTTTTTCTTTACTTAAAATAATATGCAGTAGCAAATCAAAAAGAGCATGACTTGCCAAGAGAAAAGCCAGGGAAGAAAAGGAAAAGCTTTATACTTTAGTTCCTTTAGTAATAATCATTTCCTGCTTTTTGAACAAGCAACCCTATAAATCATGTAGCCAGCATTGCTTCCTTCCCATCACAGGTCTGCCCACAGAGAGAGAAGGCACACTCACTAGGCTGATGTGAGCATTCTAAGACATGTAGCAGTTCTGTTCTCGTTGTCACAAATGGGTCATCAGGTGGAGCATCCATCTCTGAGAAGATGCCAGGTGGCACTGTTACCAGAAAAGTGCAGCTTTATTTGTAACAGGAAGGAAGATAAAAAGAAAAATTCTTCCTCTAGCCTATGCCCAGATCCTATGATAGCAACCACTTCTTTAGAGAGAGACCTGTGGGTAGGTAGGCCACATATTCCATGAGGCCACTGGGCCATTCCTCAAAAGCAATAAATGCAGAAAGAGCTAGCAACTCACATACTTCCAGAAGAACAAATGCAGCATGGAAACATTTACTAATTGACTAGTGCTAAAACAGTACACATACCACCCAGGAGAACTTGAAGAGGATCCCAACTGTTGAAAATCATGAGGTTTGATGGTTCTGTCTTATTTTACCTTCTGCTACAAACTCAAGTTACACCTCTGCTTAGTGGAAATAGCCCCCTCTCTTATTCACTTCCAATTTGCATTGCATGCCTTGCACCACCAACAAAAAAGAAGGGGAAAGAAGGAATTTCTTTGACTCTGCCTGCCCAAGGCTCAATCCTAAATGCTAAAAGGGACCTCCATTTACAGGCAGTTCCAAGGCCTGGTGTGTGTCACCTCACACGATCAGATGCATTACTCCGGTCACTTTAGTTCATGAGAAATCCGGGATCTCTCTCACACATGGTGCCAAATGAGGTACAAAGGCTGCTTTCATGGACTGAGGCAGGTTTACAAGGCTGAAAGTGCCAAGATTTCAGGGTTACAGCACTATCCCACTCATTTCTTATTAAGATGCTTCTTCATCATTGGAAATTCCTTTCAGTCCCAAATGATTTCAGTCCTCTTTTGAGCCATTAGTTAAAAGAAAAGGCTAAAAACCAAAATCCTCACCTCCCCAACGAAACCATTAGCTTTTGGAGATCGATTTTTACAAGATGCCTAAATGCTGTCCCTGGAGAACACAGTGTTCTATTAGGTGAAAACACGGATAACAGATTTATTTTTTACCCTCAAAATCAAGAAATAAATACCTTTTGTTGATAAGTAATCTGTGGGAAATGTTCTGGAAGAGTTCAGAGGTGAAGTTTCTCCCCTACTCCACCACAAAATAAAGAGCTGCCTCTTATATAGAACTTGCAAAGAGACTGGGGGTGAGGGGTGTAGTGTACAGGTGGGGCAAGCTCTGTGGGTCTCTGCCTTCAACCTTCAGCTGCTCCCTGTTTCTGTGTCTCCACCTCCACAGGGATCACAGAGGGGGTTGTAACTGTGCTCTGTAAAGTTTTTAGGAAAAAAGTTGTTAAGCCTTGGTGAGAATTAAGAATCACTTGGGATGTGTGCTCACAGTCCCTATTCACAATCCTCCACCTTAGAAACTGATTCAGTAGGTTGAGAAGGACAGAGGACCCAGCAACTTCAATTACTAAAACAATTTTCGGCTCATTCAAATGCAAGACCTATGGAGGTGCCAGTTGTAAGCTGAGGGAATAGAATCTTCATCCTTGCATCCAGGAAATCAGCTCATCCTTCCTCTATTTAACAATTAAGTGCGCTCAAAGCTTTATAAGGGACTCAATGCTTGGAGAAGCCACAGAACTAGATGTCCTCTAATGCCTTCCTCCAGGAAGTCCATGGGGAGGGCAACTTCACTTAAAGGAGGTACATAAAGTATGTTAAGAGCCTCCATTCCTTCTATGGAAGACCCCAAAGTGGTCAGAGAAGAGATACTACCCCTCCAACCCCAGGACTCCAGGGCATCAAGCAATTCCACTCCCATAATAGATAAACCATAAATACCATACTTTAAGAAATTATTATGAATAATTAGTGCTGTGGGTTGAATTTTGTCATTTCAAAAGATATGCTGAAGTCCTCCACCCCAGAACATTACACCGTGATCTTTTTTGGAAACAAGATGCCTCATTAAGAGGAAGTCACAATGGAGGAGAGTGAGTCCTTAATGGAGTATGGCCAGTGTCCCTAAAAGACAGTAGGAAGACACAGGGAGAATGTCAAGTGATGACAGAGAGCTTGGAGTTATGCAGCTGCACACCAAAACCCACCAAGGACTACCAGCAACAACCGGAGGCTAGAGAAGCACAGAAAAGACCTTCCCTTGGGGGCCCTCAGAAGGAACAAACCCTACCCTCTCCTTGATTTCAGACTTCCCACCTCCACAACCATGAGAGAATAAATTTCTGTCATTGTAAGCTATCCAGTTTGGGGCACTTTGTTATGGCAGCCCCAAGAAACTAATACAATCACTAAATTTGCACATGATAAAAATGATCTTTGCAAGGGTTGCTCTTTTATCTTAATTTAATTTTCAGGGCAGGAATATGAAAGATTATCCAAACTCTGCCCAGGCATGAGGGAACCTTCTACTCACCATCTTGCAAAGTGACAAGGTTCATCTCTAAACTGAGTCTCTAAAACAATCTCTAGGTCACAGTCCATGTGGCCCTATCACTCCGGTGCTTCATCCTTTCACAGAGGTCGTTAATTGGCTTTGGGCGTGAAATCAAAAAGCTTTAAAAAAAGAATGTTTAAAAGGAATCAACGATCTCCATGTAAAAGGATTCCAAAAGCTCATGTTCCTACAGGAGGCAGGAAAACATACATTCTGAAGTTTCTCTGGAATTAGGTCACATTTCCATTTCCCTAAAAAGAACTTCCCATTTCTAATCTCATTGGATATTATGATAATTAAAATCCCCTCTCAAAATATCTACACAGTGGTACTTATAAGCCACTGGGTTCAATTAGCCTCTTCTTATTAAGGAGTCTGCCATGATTTTAAATATATTTCTGAAGTAGAATACATTTTATTACTACCTTCATTTTTATGAAAGATTCAAAGAGAAATTCAGGTTTCACAATTAGGACATTCAATTTTATTCTGAAAGAAAGTAAAATAAATAGGAATACAACTATATAAAACACATACAGCCAAATCTGATAAATATAGTGAAGTGTGGCAGTTAGGTTTTACATTTCAAAATGCCCGTTATCTAATGTTAAAATTCTCTTCATTTTGCTTTACCACTTCTTTATGATGGCACGTGCTCTGCATCTCTACAAATATATTAAGATGAAAAATGAAAGAAATTCTGGTGCCCCTACCATCTTGCTTGTGATGTGGATTGTTAATTGATGAATAATAGCCTTGCAGGCCCCTCCCCTGTTGGGTGGGTTGCTCCTCAACCTTCCTGACCCCAGCTTTTAATTTCCATTAAGCGCAAACCTGAAGCCTACACAGCAAGAGAATCACATTCAGATAAGTTATGTTGTTTAAATGAGAAATATTCACCCCTGTACTTTGATGTAAGCCAAACTATGATATGTTAACCCAAACTACCAAAAATATTCATTGAAGATGATTATTTCCATCATAAAAGGAATCCCAATGAAACTCCCTGAGAAAACATTTGATGTTAATATACTTAAAATTTGACTCAATTAACAAGAATTTTGTTTTCACAAAACTTTTAGGACCTCAAGTAATGATGTATTACTTGAGGTGAGATGATTTGTGTCGTTTACATATATGTATATGATATATAATATATACATATAAACACACATACATATATACACATATAGACACACTTATTTGTTCAACAAACATTTTTTGTATAAACCCCCTGTACGCCAAGAATCACTTGGCATTAGAGACACAGCTGAATAAGATACAGACAGACCTTAACATTAGGATATTTCATATAATCGCGTCTCATAAATAAGAACAGTGGAAGGAAAGGAAATGAATAACCATGTGTGGAAAATAAACTTCTTAACAAAAAAACACTAGGTTTCACTGATAGCTACATGAGGTTTACCCTAACTTATATCCTCTCACACCCCTCTGATTGCTTATACAGGATTCTGAGTCCAGGTTAACCTACATAGAGTACCAAGAGCCACCTCAACTGGAGGGCTGGGGATTATTGACTCAGAATGATCCAGAAATGTTAAGGAACTACAAAGCTGAACTCCCTCTGGTTCACAGGAAAGTCATCATAAATCTCAACAAATTATACCTGAAAAATATTTTGATTTTGATTCCTAGAGCTCTACGGCTATAATAGTTCTAGTAAAGTGCTTTACAACTTTTACCATACAATAATTTTTAATTCATCAATATCTACCCAATTACTCCATTCTTCCCATTCTCAACACGCACACATTTAAAAAATCATAAATCTGTTGCCTTGTATGTATAACCAGTTGCTAAAAGTTAAGCATAACTATTTTGGTTTCAAACAACAGAAATCAATTGAGTAATTTAAGCAAAAGTTGGGTAATTTATTGAAACCAAAGAAACCGTTGAACAGTCAAGCCTTGAGAAAGACAGACACAAATACATCCCTAGAGTCTCAATAACTATGCAAAAGTTCTCTCTAATCAGCTAATTTACTCCTAGCAGGGCTCCAAGGAGCCCTGGCCTCCTGACCATTCCAGTCCATGTTTCAGATTTCTAGAAGCAAGAACCTAGTTAGCCTAGTTTGGATCATATGCTTACCCCTAGATCACCAAGGGGCAGGATGAGCATACACAGGCCTATTAACTGAAAGGGGTAGATGACTATAAACAGAGAAGCTGTCTTTGGCATTAAAGTAAGTCTTTAAAATATTCCCTCTCTTTAAAGAGTTAGATTTCCCAGGTCACCACTGCTTCTTTCCTAATACTTATTCTGAGTATAACACAAGTATGTGGACTGCTTGGAAGAAAGGTAGGAGTCAGGAGGGTGTAAAGCAGAGAGATGAGTATAACATACAATCTGACACTTTATACTCATCTCAACAAGTAAAAGCTACTTTGTGATTTATTCTTCATCCTATGGACATGGATAACTCCAGAAAAACAAGAGTCACTTAGAGTCACAAATAGATCTGATTTCTAGAGTCAAGAGAACAGAAAGATATTTACTCCAAAAGCACTAAGGAGAGTTTTACATTCCCTTCAACAGCCAGCAGAGGGATTCCTCAGAATCAGTGCTTCGTGGTTATTTCCAAAACTGCTCTGACAGGGAGGCATTGCCTTCCTTTATGACTGATGAAAAACAAAAACAAACAAACAAAAATCTTAACTCCAAAAAAAAAAAAAAAAGAATGAGTAGGAAGCAAGGATTCTGGGTTGATATATGATGACTGTCTAAATATAGAAATTTAGGGGCACCTGGGTGGCTCAGTGGTTGAGCCTTTGGCTCAAGTCATGATCCTGAGGTTCTGGGATCGAGTCCTGCATCAGGCTCCCTGCAGGGAGCCTGCTTCTACCTATGCCTATGTCTTTGCCTTTCTCTCCGTGTCTCTCATGAATAAATAAATAAAATCTTTAGAAGGAAGAAAAAATTAATTAATTTATAATGTGCCTTGGTGGTTCAGTCAGCTAGGTGTCCAACTCTTGATTTCATCTCAGGTCACTATCTCAGGGTCATGAGATTAAGCCCTGCATCAGGCTCTGCACTGAGCTTGAAGCCTGCTTAAGATTCTTTCTCCCCCCTCCCTCTGTCTATTTCCTCAGCACATGCTCTCTCTTAAAAAACAAAACAAAACAAAAAAAATCTGTGTGTATGTTTTATACACACATATAAAAACTTACTTCTTCAAGAAGCAAATGGGTCTACTGTTTCTTTCTGTTGGAAAGGTTGCTTGATGAGCTCAGTTTTGAATTACATGAAAAGACTTATACACAGTGAACACTTTGAGTCTAATGAGAAATGTCAAATGGAAAATGTAACTCAAAGAGTCTTGCTCAAAAAGTCCCTGCTGATGAAACCTGAAATCAATATTGATGAATTTGGCTTGCCCAATTTTTGCTGAGTGGAATGAACTGGGTTGGTAGGAGAAGTTATTTTAGCTGTATTTCCTCAGCATGCCAATAGAGATTTTTCCCTGTTCCTCCAGCCACACATGTGGCATACATTTATTATTTACAATACATACACAGGAAGAGCTTGATTGATGAGATAACCCCTCTTTCAGAAAGATCTTTTCCAAATGGGACTTTATACTGTAGGTGTTAAATGAAGTACCATAAAGTCAGTAAGATATACTTTTTCCACCCCTAGATTTTATTCCCGATAAAAATATTACAAGGGTGATTTTTTTTGTAGACAGTATGTGATGTAAAATATGGTTACAGATAAATATAGATTGTACCTATATATTTTTCTCTTTACATGCTCTCAAAGGCTTTGTGTATGGTGTGTATACAAGCTCACGTAAATATGAGAGGAAAGAGAGGACAAGGGAATGGAGAGATTGAAACTGGGGTGGTTTCTGTATAAAATATAATCATACAGAGGAGATCATTGTATTCATGTAGATGTTAGTTCATGCTTAGATATTCATATTGTACTATTCTGTTGAATAAGAACTATGAGCATTCAAAATGGCATCTGTGTGGCATCAAAACATCTATGTTTCAAATTTAATCATGAAACATCAGGATTGCTATACTACGCATGTTCCCATTTAGTTTTAGAAAGCAAATTTCACTTTTAAAGGAGGGAATAACATTTAGGACAATGTCAAATTCATATCATTTGGCTTCGTATGAGCTATCGGTTTTAAGTATGACCACATCCAAATATAGTTTTGTCTTGCCTTAGGAGTCTTTTGTGTGTATATGTGCCAAAAATTTCCTTTATAAAAATAACTCTTTCCTTCCCAAATCATCACCTGATAGCTTTCCTTTCAATGGCATTACCCAAGAGCACTTTTCATGGACAGTTACAGCCACAAAAAAGAAAACATTCATATATATTAAATAGATGTATTAATATATACTTATTTATACATATAATACATTCATATATTCATTTCTAAATGTAAAAATGTCTGAAATTTTAAGTGATTTGACAAAATTCTAATTGACATTCTTATTACTGATCAGGCCTTAATCTAAATAACTTGCAGACATTTACTCATTTGCTCCACATAACAAAGCTGTAAGATAGGTCATTATTATGATTATTCTCAGTTTCCAAGTGGCGGAACAGAGATGCAGTGTGTTTTGTAACTGGCCTCAGGTCTAACTATCAAACTGCTCAGCCACAGTAAGTACCTAGCAGACTAGACACAGAGTTCGCATGCTCACTCACCATGCTGTCCCAAAGCAGGCTCAGCTTTTTAAGGATTTCTGTTGCATATTCTTCTTTTTTAACAATACTTTTTCAAATGCTGCTCATAATTACAAAAATGGGCCATGAGCCAAATTTGACCTGGAGGCTATAGTTTGCCAATTCCAATTTACCACCAGAATTTCCCAAACAACAATTTTTTAAAATGTAAATGCAATAAATGTAGACAAAACAGCTTTAATTTTTACGGACAAGTACTTTGTTGACTTCACAATTTCTCCCCAATGCCCTCCTGGTCACTCCCTCCTAAGATCCTCCTTGTCCACCCTTTAAACATCTCTGTGTTTGAGCTCCTGGTGGTCCAATTCTTTTCATGTGACCCCACCACCCAGTCTCAGGTGAATGGTCCCAGGTGATCTTGTCACCCAATCTGGGTCAGAGAAGTAAGAATTCATTCTTACCTTTATCAGCAGTCCCCCTCCGTTTTGTTTGAGGGTCTGTATCAAAAGAAACAGGAGGCTTTCCAGGGGTCATGGTTTCTACCAGCTGAACTGGAAAAGCTGCAAAGGGAGAACCAAGTCAACACAGACAAGAGCACAGGTGACATATGGAGAAAAATTTTGACAGCGAGTCCTTCATTTCGTTTATTCCTAAGGGATTCTTATCCTTGGATTTCCTGAGAAAACTCCTATTTCCTTGTAATAAGTCCCCCTCTGCCTCTCCATTCAGCTATCTGGCATTGGCTTTGGTTGCTTACAAACAAAACTAATACTTTTTATGTGTATGCACCATTTTCAATTAGCTGGCATTTTGGGACGCCTGGGTGGCTCAGCGGTTAAGAATCTGCCTTCAGCTCAAGGCGTGATCCTGGGGTTCCAGGGTTGAGTCCCACATCAGGCTCCCTGCATGGGGCCTGCTTCTCCCTCTGCCTATGTCTCTGCCTCTCTCTCTCTCTCTCTCTCTCTCTCTGTGTGTGTGTGTGTGTGTGTCTCTCATGAATAAATAAATAAAATCTTTTTTAAAAAATTAGCTGGCATTTTTAGACAGAGGAATTATTTTTAGGGATCTGGCTCCCTAAGAGTTTAAGAAAGTGCATTCTTGCAGATTATTCAAGATGTTTTTAGTTCAGATATTTCCATTTAGACATTTGAAATACATCCCTGAAGCAAGATCCTAATTAAACTAAAGGCATATCAAAATGTTCATCAACAGGACACATTTCCCTCCCTAACACCTCCAATAGCAGTTCCAGTCACTCAAAGGCCAGAAGCTGAAGTACATGGCAGTTCAACAATTTTTCAAATTCCTGCTTTGTTTCCAGCACCTTTCTTCCCTTTGGCTGTCACCCATGACCCAGAATCGTGCCTGGGGCAGAGTCATCACTGCACACATATGGAGTCAAAAGGATCAATAAATCAATACACATTTTAATGATTTTTAATGTTTACTAACATTCAAAAGGCCCCTTTTTATCTGAAAAGGATTTTTAGTTTAAATAACTGCTTATTAAAAAAATGATTTATTTAAACCTGAAACTTTCCCCCAAAGAAAAATTCTAGGTAGGAATAAGAAAAAAAGGAAGAAATCGGGCTGAGTGGAATCTTTTTTTAAAATAGTCATGTTAAAGTGAAAACACAATAAATGCAGTAACTAAAGGAAAGGACTTTGGTTTTTATGTTTTTGCTGCAATTTTTAAAAATCATATTATAACAATATGTATAGAACTTTCAAATCCTTTCGGAACATCAAGCCAAAATTCATATGTGGAATTAAGGGGGGCTATTTCTATCATCTCTTCTCCTGGAAGGCACATAAAACAGTCACACTTCCAGGGCAAATAGCAAAAATCACCCACTCTTTTTTTTTTTAAATATTTTATTTATTTATTCACGAGAGACACGGGGGGAGGGGGGTCCAGAGACACAGGCAGAGGGAGAAGCAGCCTCCATGCAGAGGCCTGATGTGGGACTCCATCTGGGGTCTCCAGGATCATGCCCTGGGCTGAAGGCGGCGCTAAACCACTGAGCCACCTGGACTGTCCACACTCTTTTTTTAAAATGTGTTCTAAAGAATGGCCAAGGAACCTGCCATCCTGGTGAGGTCAGTCTCACCAGCTGCTTTCTTGAGTTTAGTTCCACAAGCCAAATGAATCAACTTACATAAATGGGATGCAGTATGGCAAAGTGATTTCTTTCTTTAAAAAATTCATAGATTTTCTTAAAGTGGATAATCAAATGGAGTTTTCACTATCATAAGACTGGACTCTACACACACACACACACATATATATATATATATATAAATCTTCCAAAGGGACCATCTTCACTGAACCTTCCAGACTAAACCAATGACACTTATAACAACTTGCCACCAAATATTAATTGGATACAACACATTTGCCACTGCACATTCTTGTACATCTATCTGAAGATTCTTTGTTCCAAACACAAAACACCAGAAGATATATTCTGCATTCTCTATAGTTCTGGTCTCATTTCATTTTCCCCCACCACATGACAGCCTTCAATTGTTAACTCTACCCCAGAAGGTCAGGAGGTCATCTGGAAACAGTCCCATTTGTAAAATAAGAATCTATATTTAAAACACAGAAACCCACTCTTCCGGGTTTGAAGGTATTTTTATTTGAGCACTCAGACGATAATGACCATTGTCCATCAGTTGCCAAATGACCTTCTCTCTTGGGATCCTTACCGTTTCCTTGTTATTACAGAGAATAACAGCTCTTTGGTACTCATTTCCTGAAGAAGATTACTTTTCAGTATCAGACTTCACCAATAAGCCTTTTCCCAGTCAAGGACTACAAATCTACACTATGACTAACAGAGTGACTTTCCCAGTAATGCTGACTGGAGTAGAAAACAAACAAACAAATAAGAATGATAGAGTTTGCTGAGCTTCTCCACTTCCTATGTATGGCTGCTCATAAATGAGTACTTCACTAGGCTGTCCTCATGTAAGAGAGAAAAGTTTAGCCAGAATAGTGGTATAACTTCCCAGCCAGGATTTTGGGGCCCACCAAAATACAAGAAAACAGTGTCCATGACCTGGACTGGGTCCATGTCTGTTTGCAAAAGAATATGGAATGTTTCAAAGATTTTCTATAGATAGTAGTTCATTACAGGTGACTATTTTACAAAGAGGTCACTTGGGCCTGGTCCGGGCACCAGAAAGAACCACA
The DNA here is from genome assembly GCF_905146905.1 of Nyctereutes procyonoides. Taxonomy (NCBI): domain Eukaryota; kingdom Metazoa; phylum Chordata; class Mammalia; order Carnivora; family Canidae; genus Nyctereutes; species Nyctereutes procyonoides. Next base: position 56,663,758 of record NW_026575146.1, on the reverse strand, counting down.
TATGTCGAGAGACCACCTTATGAAGGTAAAAAGGAAATATGAGACTTCGGAGTCATGATGTGGCTTTGAATCTGGACTATTAAAACATGCTAACTAGCTGTATTGACAAGATATTCAACCTCAGTGAGCCTCAATTTTCCTTATCTGCTAATTTGACATCATATCTGGTTCACAGTCTTACTTCAAAAACTAGATGAAACAGTTTGTGTGCAAATATCTAACCAGCACAATAGGCACATTATAATGAAATAAATTTTCCTCTAATGGTATCCAGAGGGTGATGACAACATGGGCCAATACAAAGCAGCTGAAAATGGCAGCTGGCATGGCCACCAGACAAACTCATAGAAAAACACATATCCACACCAAGATGATGTCTTCCTCAGCAAACACTTTTCCTACAGCTGGGAATTCAGGGAATTTCTGTGTCTCTAATTAATGAAATAAAGGGAAAGAGGACTACTGGAATGCATGTAGGGTACCCTTAAAAGTTCAGAAAAGTTCCCTCTAGGGGCACCTGGGTGGCTCAGTGGTTGAGCAGCTGCCTGTGGCTTAGGGTGTAATCCTGGGGTCCTGGGATCGAGTTCTGCATTGGGTTCCCCACAGAGAGCCTGCTTCTCTCTCTGCCTATATCTCTGCCTCTCTGTGTCTCTCATGAATAAATAAATAAAATCTTTTTTTAAAAAAAAGAAAAGTCCCCTCTATGAAAATTCATTTTAAAGAAACTCAACCTACAATGACTGGGAGTACTAAGCATCCCTTATGTTTAATTTCATGATTTACGGAGTGTTTACGTGTTGTAGTTTGGGTTTCTCAGGAAACAGACTCTGGGATAGAGATCTGTATGAAGGGGCTTAATTGGGAAGAGCTTATCTGAGGGAGCAGGGGAAACAGGCTTGGGCAAAGGGAGAAGTTGAATCACAAAGCTGTAACTACAGCCTTGAGCAATTCCACAGGAGGCTAGAAAGTTGCAAGGATTCATCAGGGGGTCCCACACTGAGACAAAACGCCATAAACATTTTGTTCCCATGCTTTGAGTGGTCCTGGATTCAGGTTACACCTAAAGAGAGGATGTCAACTTGAGGAAGGCAGCTTTGTCCAGCTGAGGGCATTTCCTCAAAAGGGAATCAGCTCTGAGTGGTGAGCAACCGTACTCATAGTAACTGTAGAAAAGTACCTCAGTCCTAAAGCAGAATCTGCTAGAAAACCGCTGTTGCCACTCAAACCACTCGTTTCATATAGTGAGTCCATTCCTTCTAGAAATAACTCCCACAAGATTCTTTCCAGTCTGTGCCTTTTCCTAGGGAAGTTTTTGGGACAGTTATTGAGACAAATGAGAACTTTTGCCTTTACAGGTGGTCATGGGGACACACTTGATACTCAATGTCTCCTCTCTAATCCATTCTAGATCCTCCCACCCTCTGCTAGCACCCCTGTAGATCTTGATGGCTTACCATGTGGGGATTCAGACCCACATCCCTAATGGATCTAATGGATTACTTCCTGCTCAGCAAGCCCTTCTTGGGCTGTATCTGCAGTACTTGGTCCATTTACTGTCAAAACTATACAAAAAAGAACCAAGAAACATCCTTATAAGAGCACCTGGGAAAGGCACCCTTCCCTTCCTCCACCTTATACAAAAACAGCCCTATATTCTTCTAACATCCAGGTCAATTACTCCTGCTGGAATGACAACTCATTTCCTTGTCTGCTCATGTCCTGGCAATCAGAGCCCAAAGTGACCAGGTGACAGTCATAGCTTATAACCTAATAGGATTCTTGCTGTGTCCCCTGTAGGAAGTATTTTGCCTCTGGGGGCTTCCAGAACTAAAGAGCTTAGAGTTGCAGAAATACAGAGCACAAATTCCTGCAAGTAGGTCACTAGGAGTGATGACAGGTAGAGCTACTTCTATTTCCAACCCTTGGTTTCTAGACCCAAGTCTTCCACCTACTGAGGACACAGCTATATCAATGAATTTAGAGTGTGTACCACAGCCTAGTGGATGGTCTCCATAGTTGCAGGTTTACCACCTCCAAACTGACACCTTAGCCAGACTTCAGAAGGCCTCTCCACCTCCTTGTGGAGAGCCCTGATGGCTTCTGAGTAGTGTGGTATGCGATGGGACAAGTGGGACCTTGTGCTGTCACACCTCCTTTGATAGGAGTCCCTGGTCCCTGGTCTCAAGCAGTATTTTGTGGTATCTTGTTTCAGTGAATAAAACCATCTTTAAAGGTATCTAATAGTGTGGCACCCATGGCCCTGCCATCAGGAAAGGCATACCTGGAATATGTGTCAATCCTAGTTGAAATTAATTGCTGCACTCTTTTATAGTGAAGGGGTATCCACAGTGCCTAGTTGGTTTTAAAGAATAGTGCTGTATCAGAAGTTCAGGTTTGACAAATTAGTAGGTTGGACATGCAGCAGCAACAATAGCTGGATAAGCATTGGTGAGTGAAAGCCCATGCTTTCAGGCCCAGGCAGTGTTTCCCATACCTGTCAGCAAGGATGCTCTGTTGATGAGCCCACTGTGCCAAAAATGAAGTGGACAGTTATAGTCTGGCTGATATCAACTGTTCAAATCAGTCTGTTTAGTGCCTCCTCCATGAAGGATATTTTCTTATGAGAAATAAAAAGTAATACAAAGGCTTTCAAATTTCATGCTCACTTTCAGAGGTCTATCCACATCACATGCCTGTTACTTCCCCAATCTCCCTGTCTCTAATATTCTTTCTTCCTCCAAGCTTTGGCAACGCACCAACTATCCACCACAACCCATATCCATATATATATATATATATATATATATATATATAGTCTTTTATCCAAATCTCTTTTCACACTATGTGGATGCCAGGTACACCTGCCAAAGCTTTGCCCACTGGGATGATTTCCCCTATGTCTTTTGTCAGGGCCACCCACGAATAGGGCTGCAGTGAGCAGCAAATAATTTTCAGCTTGGGTCTATCCATGAAACAAGTTAAGACTTTTCCCTCCCCTATCAGTTGCACATAGGGACCTTCCCCATGCAGATATAAGGTGAGGTAGAGAAATCGGAATTGTGGTGGATGATATGGTGGTCCAGGAGTGTGCTGGAACATCTTATTTGTATCCTCTTGGCTATGTGCATGTTCAATCCTGAATGTACCGTGTCCATTTTACAATGAATTTCTGTTGGACCCTCCTGAGTTTATGACTCAAAGGCTCTAACAGAACATGGTATCTCACGATTAGCTACTCCATCTCTCCCAGGGTTCAGTAGTATACCAGGAGCTATTTTTAAAAACAGTGTGTAATAGTCTACTACAGATGACATGGCCCCATTCAAGAGCCCTTCTGGCTTTCCATAAACTCCACATGGCCTCTTTCCCATCATACAATTACCACTAATACCATAGAACCTACTAGGTTTTATGATCTGAGAGGCACCCTTGACTTGCTACATAACTCTTTCCTACTCTTAGCCCCCAGTGAAAGTTGGAAATCTTGTCAACCAGTAAATGGGTAGGAGCAATATTCCTAAATGTGGAATATGCAGCCTGCAGAATCCAAAGAAATCTACGATATATTGTATTTCTTTCTTAGTAGTGCCAAGAAGAAAATACAATATTTTCCCTTTATTGAAGTTAATGCCCTAGCATGCACCAGACCATGGGACCCCTAAACTTTCACTGATGTTGCAGGACCTTGAATCTTTTATCCTACTCTCTGGACTTAATGTGTTTTACAATGCCCTCCATTGTATTTTCCACATTTTTCTCATATGATCCAAATAATAAGATATTATCAATATTGTGGACCAATGTGATATTCCATAAAATATGCAAATGGTCCACTTCCCTTTGGCGTGTATTATGGGAGAGTAATCTGTCAGACTCTATTGAGGATGGGAGAGTAAACAGAGCCTTGGGGCAAGACCATGAATGTATAGTGTTGGCCACTCCACATAAATACAAATTGCATCTGGTCTTCTCTCTTTACAGAAACAAAAAAAGATAACTTGCCAAATCACTGGAAACATACTATGTACCTGATGACATACTAATCTGTAAAGGGTACCAGACCTGAAATAGCAATTACAACTGGAGAAACTACTTGATTGAATACCAGGCATAAGAGCAGATTCAGAGGCTTCCATTGGTCTTCATTATGAAGTCTCTCACCACAAAGTCTAAGGAACTGATGGGAGAGTTCTTCCAATTACCAAAGATGTCCATTCCGATTATACATTAAGGAAATGATCCTAGGTAGGCTCCTATATGTCCCTACTTTAACAGGAAGACAATGATGATGTTTGGGGCCATATAAATCAGTATCAACTTGGACTCCATGTCCAATAGTCCACAAATATATTTAGTTTATATCCTTCCCCCAATGTATGGTCTCCCAAGTAAAAGGCCATAGTTCCTTACAGGAAATGGATGAGAGCATAATTAACACATATTGTATGGTGTTGGAAGTTTTCTTTCTGGATATTCAGTCTTTCCTTTAGTCTTTGGCTTTCAGGTCTGAAAACTGGCTGAGGTCCTAAAGCAGGGCTAGTATTTGTGACTTTCTATTAGAGCAACTGGCCTCAGATTCTTGATCATTAATATGTGATTCTTTTGATTAAGTAAAACTACCATTGGCTGCTCATTTCTATGGTCCCTAAGAATACTGTATTTTTATATCTCCATAGGTGTCTGTGAGTCAGGCTGACCAGCTGCCATTCCAACCTCGTTGTATATCACCATAATTGCTCCCACCTTGCTTTTGATAGGCAAGAGCTTCTACCTGGCTCCAGTCAATCCCACTGCATCACAGCCCAGGTCCATAACAGCACCCATTCTATCAGCCCTGACCTCAGAGGACAGCCATCACTGAGCCTCTCTACAATGCTTTGGCCCCTCCTATCAGTTGGTTAGTGGAGTGTCCTTTAAACCCTCACATAGGCTATAACTGGCTGATAGGTCTTCTGGATTAGCTTGCTCTCTTCTCTGAGAGTTCTGATGCATTTGTCATCCTCCATGAGGGTTGTGGCAATTCTGCTCCACTCGATGAGGACCATCACTTTCTCCAAGCTTTATGAGTATGGTAGCAGCATTGTTAGCATTATATTCTTGGGTTCTTTATAAGTGTTAAGTCCTGTATCACAGGAGTATACTCCCACATCAACATATCCAACGATATCTCTCTCCTCCCACTTAATTCAGTACCCATAAAATCTATATTTTCTATGCTTCTGCTAGTATAAGTCCTATAACATCTTGGGGGCGTTAAGGGCATCCTCCCTTAGCATAAGAGCATTTCCTCTGTTGTAATCTGACACTACTTGTTGGTCTACTTGGCCAGGAAAGCAGTGAAGGTAGATTCCAAGAAGGCTTCATATTGTCATCCAAGACAAATTCTTCTGCATCTCCTTCAAAGAAGGGGGCATGCTGGACTATGCAAGGAGAAATGAGTCTATTGTAGCCCAGAGGATTCAGAAGAAAAAAAAATATTTTGAGGAGACAAAATCTTGTGTATTGTCACCATGCTAAATCCCAAGGTCCCTTTATTCCAATGAGTGTCCTAAACTTGCCAGGGCAGACTTGCCAGGTTGGAAATTTTAGCCTTGCCTGCTGCTCTGCTACCCTTCCAACTGAGGGTTATGTTGTTAGGATCCTCTGGGTTTTCGGTTTCCCAACTGCAGCAGATGAGAATCTTTTTATATGCTGCCATGAGCTTTCTGGCTTTCCTACTTAGGATCAGGTTGGTAATTAATCACCCTCAGTCTATTACTATCTCTTTCCAGTTCCTCAACAGGCCCTAGTAAGACCTACTCAATTCTGTAGTCTTTATTACTACATGAACCCCTCCAAAGCTTGAAATATTGCACACTGTCCTTCATCCCCTTCCACCTGTGTCTCATTCAAGTTCACTACCAGTAATACTTGCTTTGCAACTACATACCAGGTGTTATCAGTATTTCATCTACCGCCAGTGAATAGGGCTTCGTCCCAGCTATCTGACAGGTGATCCAGTTTCAAAGTCCCATTTGGGAATTCTTTTCCTAGGACGGTTCCTGGTACCAACTGCCATAGGTTAGGTTCCCTAGAAATGGACTCTTACATGAAGATTTGCCTGGAGGAAATTTACTGGTCAGTTGTCCTAGGAACAATACCTGTGTAGGAGTGAAAGAACCAGGAGGCTTTGGGAGAAGGTCAATCATGGTATATTTACACGTGAGTTCTCAGCTGAGACTTCACAGAAAGGTCTGAAGTTGAAATTGTTCTTGAGGGATGTCCTTAATTGAGGCACAGAGGCCAAGCCCTCCTATACTATACCCATTTGGACCAGCCATTGAATGGGGACTTCCCTCAGAGAAGGATATAACCATGAGTAGGATAGCTCCCACTGGTCAAGGGCAAATTCCAGAGAGGAAATCAGACAGGAGTCTTCCATAGCTATATCTCCTAGCAAATGGAAGAATGAATCCTTCATTTTTGAAAAAGAATCTGAATATACACCACAGCATCCATTACATTATCAAAGAAATTAAAGTGACTGGAGTTTAAATTGTAACTTGAGGAACTGTAAAATGTCATTCAGGAGGTAATGTACTTAGAGAGGCATTAATGAACTAATAAATAACAAAAGAAAAGGAAAGAATATGAATTGTTCAATGTGCTTCGAATGTTACAGCAGGAAATGAGTGCCTTGATTCATGTCAAAAGCTAACTTTTATATAACAAAGCACAGTGCTAAGAGCTTAATAAATATTAATTCATTTAATCCACATGAAACCCTATAAGTTATTTACTCTTGTTATTCCCATTTTTAGATGAGAAAACTAAGATTCAAAGAGGTTAAATTATTTGCCCAAGTAATGATACCTAGTAACTTATCTGAGCTGGCATTTGGATCTCAGCAATTTGTGTTCTTCACCACTGTGCTAAGCTACTTCTCTTACTTAATATGTGTCAGATCTTGTTGTAAGTACTTTACCAATACTAGTCACTTGAACGATTAAAATAATCCTAATAAGAGGTTGGTTCCATATTAATTACATTTACAGAGGAGGACATTAAGGCTAAACATCTATTTTATTCAGTAAGATGCTCTCTGGTCTTCATTAAATTATCAAATAATCATGTCTGGAACTAAGAATCTCGATTCCATGACTTGCTAGCTGTGTGACCTCAACCAAGTTACTTACCTCTCCAGGCTTATTTCCTCATATGTAAAAAAGGGACCCACGCATTGTGTTGTTGATATATAAAGCTCTCCTATATCCATGGTAAGAACTCAAGAGCTGTGACCATCATCAACATCAACATCACCATCTTCATCATCACTATGAGAACACATCAAATGTCCAATTAAGCATTCCTGCTCATTTGGCAGTTTCACTTATTAGTTTATGTGAATTGCTTTTCATTTTGATTAACTATGGTCTTACAATATCAACTGCCTTTTAGTAAGTTGAAACACCCCAAGATAAGCTGATAAAATATAGCATTGAACTTCTAAACACTGAGGCTAGATTTAGCCTTTTATCATAGAATTTGGCTTTATGGAAGCAAGCTCTTTTCTTTCCACTGAAATCCATGCATTTTCAAAACTCAACAATCTCGTATACCGTAGAAATCATAGCTAGAAACTCCAGTAGTTATCCTGGGTCAAGGCTGACCCATACAGAAGTATGACTGAACTCCAAAACCCTCCAGCTTCCTTCTGGGATGATAAAGGGAGGTACCAGTAGATGAGGGCACTGGAGAAGAATGACTTGAGGGTCTTCCCCTACCTCCCACCCCACTGGCTTCTTTCCTACCACATCACATGATTTGGCTACATCCTTATACCTATATCTCTGGCCAGTAACCATTTCCCAGAGTTGGAGCTATGCTCTCCAGGTTCCATCCTCCATTCACCCCTTTTAGTCTAGGGTGGTAAGGGTTCCACTGCTGTCAGCTCCAAGCAGTAGCAATATCAGTGATGTTTTCCCTAAATCTTGGCCACACTTTTGCAAATAGTTCATTAAAATTATCGGGGCACCTGGGTAGCTCAGTGGTTGAGTGTCTGCCTTTGGCTCAGAGCATGATCCTGGAGTCCCGGGATGAGTCCCACATTGGGCTTCCTGCATGGAGCCTGCTTGTCCCTCTGCCTATGTCTCTGCCTCTCTCTCCCTGTGTCTCTCATGAATAAATAAATTAAAATCTTTTTAATTTTTTTTAAATAAATTCTCAATTATCAAATACAAGTGTGTCCTCTATTTCCTGCTGGGACTCTGACTTACACAACACACAAAATAAACACTAGTTCCTTCCACTCAAGGAGTATTCGTCCCCTGTCCCTATCCGGATCCTACCACTCTGCCCTATGCTCCATGCCCTCACCCAATCTCTTCTCCATGCTTATACATTAGCCAGTCTTAACACTCTCAGTCAGTTCCTGAAAGCAATATCTATTCACTGCAGTGTAATTATGTCTGAGATCTAAAAAATCATCAGATAAATTGTCATCAATCCATTTCTGTCTCAAACCTCCATCTGCTACACATTAACTCATAAGGCTGGTGTATTCAAGATGAACTTCTTTTTATCTTCAATCATTTCTGAACTATTAAGCCTCGCAGCCTAAATTGTGGTGGACAGCAGGCCATTTCTGCAGGGCTCAATGCCTACATTTTCCACCCTGTCTCCATGTCAACTCTGCCCATGTTATGGTCACTAGGAAGCCTGAACTAATCAGGCTGTGTCCTGATCTCCATGGTCATCATCACAGATTCCTCTCACCATTTGATTGCTCAACCAATAGAATCAATTGCAAAGCACACTGGACCAAAGATTAGACAAGTCATGGTCTAGTTATAATTCTGCCACTACGTAAGTGTGTCTTAAATATGTCACTTCCTTCCATCTGGGCAACCAGTTCCTTTTTATAAGCAGAAGGCAGTTGAACAAAATCTCTGTTAGATCCACAAGAGGCCCCCCTTCTTTTGTCTTAGTGTGGATCCTCTCACTTCCTCTGGTCTCCTTCTCTTATACATTCCTGAAGCTCCCGCCCTTGGTTCACCCCAGTGAGGTTATGCCCTTTCTTCTCAACCATGGCTTTATCTTTGCCATATGTGTGTGTATATTTACTCTTAACTTGAACATATGTGTGCATGAGTGTGCACACACTTTTACATACCCACACATGGGAGATCACAACATTGCCTTGCTTGCCACATCTCTGAACTACAATTTATGGTGAAATAGGAACTATCAGGCTACATGGTGTATCTAACCAGACTCCCCCAATGCCCTATCAGTTACACACGCACTTTCCAAAACCATCATAACACTGTGGTCTACAAAAGATGTCAGTTTTTCATTCTTTATCATATATATACAGGTGTCCAGAAATATATTGTGGGGCCCACTTGTAAGATCCAAGTGTAACATCTAGAGAAGAACAGATCTGTTAAAAGAATCAAGTTTCTTTTCCTCAAATGATATAATGTGTAATAAAAAAAACATAAAATGGGCATGTTGATTTAAAAGGGGCACAGAGAGATAAGAATGCTCACTCAGGTTATGAGTTTAACAGGGCTCTGGTTTCCATACATACTTTGTAGCATTATAGCAGTTTTCCTCTTAGTTGAGAGGTGAATCACTACCCCCAAAGAATCCAATCATCTGGTCACCTCATGGACCCCTGAATAGGGAGGTACACCTTTTTTGTTTGAAGTCAGTTGAAATGTGCACGGTATTGAGGCTCAAGGATGTGGGTCAGGTCAGAGTAGAGTGAAGACCATAAGCAAATTCCCCCCTTGACTTCCATACCAACAGTTAACTCTGTTTTTCCCAAACAATTTATAACACTTGAAAATGCTTAACGTGTGGTTTGAGATGGACTTTTGAATGTGTTATGATCCAGGCCAAATGTCTGGATTCTGAAGAATAAAAAAAATCTTACTTGTCACCATGTCATTCATGTGAAAATATCCAGCAGAGCTTATGGCGAGTATGGGAACAGACATTACTTCCTTCCTTTGATTCAGAGAGAGGAGGATACACATCACCACTGGGCCTGGTGGGATCAAGCAGCCACAATGAAGGAAGGTGTAAACTGTAACCAGAGGTACTGAACCTAAGTAAGTTGAGTTATTACCTTCCAGGAAGCAGATGCACTCTCTTCCTTCCCATTTTCATATTAAGATGGGCAGAGATACCATGAACTCTCTGCTCTATCTTACATCATTTTTTATTCATTTATTTTTAATGAATTTTTATTTTTAATTTATTTTTAATTTTCCTGAAGTGCTTGCCTACTTATCAGTCATGAATATAGAAAGGTTTTAGAAATAATAACATTAGGGGATCCCTGGGTGGCTCAGTGGTTTGGTGCCTGCCTTTGGCCCAGGGCGCGATCCTGGAGTCCCGGGATCGAGTCCCACGACAGGCTCCCGGTGCATGGAGCCTGCTTCTCCCTCCTCCTGTGTCTCTGCCTCTCTCTCTCTCTCTCTCTCTCTCTCTCTTTCTGTCATGAATAAATAAATCTTAAAAAAAAAGAGAATGGAAATTTCTTTAAAAAAAAAAAGAAATAACATTAAAAGAGATGTAATGAAGAACAACAGACCTCCTTACTCACTATTTCCTCACTCACCACCATGCTCTTTTTCAGAAACAGCCCCTCCCAATTCTTTTAGCTGTTCTACTATAAAACTATTTTAAATTATTGTACTTATTCTTTCCCAATTTCAATTTTAATTTCTATATATTGACTTCTTACTTTGGAAGAGGATACTTAAGCTCATCTATACCACTATTCACTATACTTCCACTGTCCTTTTCCACAACATACTAATATGATTAACATACTGCTCAAGTTTACATCATCATCATATACATATATATATAAATTATATTATTATACATATAATATATATACATACATATACACATACATTATTATACTGCTGTGACAAGTAGGAAGCATGATTACATTTCCTTCTTCAAAGAACCTTTTGCTTTCTCTGGGATTTCCTTGGTTTTCTAGACACTTATGACCAGATCTTCCTACAGTCTCTGAAAGCCCCTCATTACAACTTTTCTTAAGTTTAAATTTATAAAGCCATTGATTATATTTTTTCTTGCCCCTTTTCTTGCTCCAGGCTGACCTATCGCTCTCCAGTCCTGCTTTGGAGCTGATGGCCTGGAGTATGTTTCCTTCCTGTCACCTGGAAGTTCCCCTCACTGCTCCCCCATGTTGCATTTCCTATTTCCTGGATCTTTTGTCCTCTTCTAGTAGCTCCAAAGAAGCATGGGAAGAATATTCTGTGAAGACCAGCATATCTGCAAATGGATGTCTTTATTTCACCCTCACATTCAATTATGAGTCTCTCTGGGTATGTAAGTCTTTATTAAAAACATTTTCCCTCCAAATTTTGAAGGCTTTCCCATTTTCTGGAGTGATTTCTATGTTGCTACTGACCAACACCATCTTAGTGTCTCAACCTTTATAACGTGAGTTTTGTTTTGCTTTTTGGAAAGTTTTAGGATTGCTTCCCTTGTCACAAGAATGTGCCCAGATTCTGGTCATGGTTTCAGGGGCCAAATGGATTTTTGCAATATGGAAATTCATGTTCCTTTCATTAAAAACATTTCTTCTTATATCATTTCTTTCAAATTTTGTCCTCTTCCATTTCTGTTTCTGGAAATCCCATTAGTCTGGGTCATTCTCTAATCTCTGTACCAATTCTAATTGCTTAAGAATTCTCTTTTTTTTCTATTTTCTGCAACCCTTGCCTCATCTTCCATGCCTATCCCTCCCTTCTAATACATCTCAATATTGCCTATCATGAATTTACTTTGCAAAATTTCTCTCTAATGGCTTTTTTTAAAAGTACTATTTTCTCATTATATAGATGCAATCCCCTCCCTCAGCTCTTCTAATCCCTGAACCATCTGTTTCTCCCATACTTCCATCATTTGTATTTTTTATAGTCTCGGCATCTCACGTTATCCACTGCTTTCTGAACATCTATTTTTATTGAAAAGAGAAGGATAAAAGCTCTTTCCTCCTTTGTTTGCTTGAAGTAGGCTTACAGGCCACTAAGCTTCACTTTATAGTGATGGGACTTTCACACTGGTCCTTCTCTCATGATAATATTTGTGTATCTTTTCTCCTAGGCCTGTTCTTCCAAAGAAAAATCTTCCAATTTCCTACCAAGAAAGTGTAAGCCTGGCTTTAACACTCCAGGAGCCTTTTGGGATCCTCTGGGAAGGAATAGCTAATTGTTTGCCAAAATTTTCCTCTATGGAGAGGTGTTACCCATCCTTGATCTGTTTGTACAATAAGTTGTATCCCCTCTCATCTACTCAAGGACTTCACTCAGCAGTTTTCCCCTTTAGTCTGTAACCATTTTTGTCTCTCTACTTGATCATCATCATCAAACATGCTCTAGTATCTCACCTTTTTTTTTTTAAATATTTTTATTTTATTTATGATAGTCACAGAGAGAGAGAGAGAGAGAGAGAGGCAGAGACACAGGCAGAGGGAGAAGCAGGCTCCATGCACCGGGAGCCCGACGTGGGATTCGATCCCGGGTCTCCAGGATCACGCCCTGGGCCAAAGGCAGGCGCCAAACCGCTGCGCCACCCAGGGATCCCAGTATCTCACCTTTTTAAAAGAATAAATAAAACCTTCTTCGATTCAAAATCTCTCTCAACTAATGTCTAAATTTTCCCCTCCCATTTTCAGCAAGATCCGTGGAAGAGTTATCATCACCAATGTGTTTCTTCCCATTTTCTCTGAAACCCACACCATAGGGTAAGGATTTTGCACTATCCTTGGCGACTGACAAACTCCACATTGATATACACAAAGGTCAGTTTCTTAATCTCCATCTTACTTGGTGTATCAGCAGCATCTGAAAAAACATATCATACCCTTTCAATTGGCTGGAGACTACTCATTCCTAGTTCTCCTGGTTCTCCTACTTTCTCACTGACTACTGCCTTTCAGCTGCCTTTGTGGCTTCCTTCTTAACTCCACACACTCCAAATGCTGCAGTATCCCAGAGCTCAGACTTCTCTCTTCTGTCTGCGTACACATCCTTAGTTATTTTAGCCAGTTTCCTGGCTACCAATTGTATCTATAAACTGATATTTCCTAAAGTTATATCCTCAACTTTGACCTCTTCCATGACTTCCATATTTTTAATCACCCCCCAACACACTTGGCATCTTGAATTTCTAAAAAGCATCTCCAACAACATGATCAAAACAACTTTCTGTTATCACCCTACACTCTGAAATGCCTTGCCTCTATGATATTTCAGCAAATCATAAGCTCATTCTTCTACTGCTCTGGTCAAAAACCTTCATGTCATCCTTAACAACTTTCTTCCTCTCACTGCATCTAACCCAACAGCAAGTACCATTGTCTCAGCCTTCAAGGTATATCCAGAATCCAGAAATTCTTCCTAATTTCACTGATACTACCCTTGTCCAAGACACTGTCAACTAACTCCTAGCAAGAGCCTCTAAACTGCTTCCTTTTATTGTATCCCTACCATTTTGTTCTGAACACAATAAAGGAATACCTTAAAGATATAAATTATTTCGTTTCTCCTCTCTGAACAAAACCTTCCAATAGCTCCCATGTCCGTCAGAGAAAAGCTAAAATTCTGACAACTGCCCTCAAGACTCTACAGCTTCTACTCCTCATTCTGATATCATCTCCAACTGCTCCCCACCCCTTACTTATTTTACTCCAGCCACCACAGACCTCCTCACTGATCCTTAAGTAGACAGTGGACTCTCTACTCAAGCAACTTCAACTTACTGTTCCTTCTGACTAAAATGCTCTTCTTCCAGGTCTTCAAGTGGTAACTGCTCAAACATTACCTTATCAGTGAAGACTTCACTATTCAAAACTGCAACATTCTCCCTTAGTAGCACATCTTACTCTTTAATACTCTCATTTTTCCCCTTAAAATGTATTATGAGCTAATATACTATAAACATTGTTCTCTTGCTTATTGAGCTGTCTTCTGTCTTCCTTAAGGGCACACATTTTGTCTGTTTTATTTTCCTACCATATTCCCAGATTATTTTTTTTAAGATTTTATTTATTTATTCATGAGAGACACACAGAGAGAGGCAGAGACACAGGCAGAGGGAGAAGCAGGCTCCATGCAGGGAGCCTGAGGTGGGACTCTAGCCCAGGTCTCCAGGATCAGGCCCTGGGCTGAAGGCGGTGCTAAACCGCTGAGCCACCCAGGCTGCCCATATTCCCAGATTCTAAGACAATGCCTGATACTAATAGGTTGTTAACACAAATTTGTCTGATGAATTAATGACCAAATGAATAAACTCACAGAGTCAGATCTCAAGTGGCAGTAAAAGACCTTATTTTGATAAATATGAGGTAAATCAGTGTTCCTACAATTGCTCCAATCAAAGACTGGGTTGACTGGGTTGCCCATGGAGTCTAGGATAAAGCTGAGACTTCAGGTAGTGATGGAGCACTTAGATAGGTAAAATTCCATCAAAATGACCATCAAAAAAGGCTGCAGAGCCCAAAGAGATAGCATGAGCTACAAATGGGAGGCAAACAGCTTCACAGAAGCTCCACAAAAGACATGCAACAGTATTTCAATTCCTCTCACATCTCCCAAAAACTACTCCAAAACAAAGGGCCAAGAAGACTGCCCTGATCTGAAATACCAACAGGGTGGTTCACAGACTTACTCCAAGTCCTCAAAAACAAAGAAAGAAAAGGCAATAGCTTGCAAAGAGAATGCACAAAGATGGCTCCCATTAAATGAGAGAGAGAGAGAAAGAGAGAGAGAGAGAGAAGAATGCAAATCACATACCTTACTTGGCTAGTAAAGAAACCACGTGTTCTGAGACATCAGAGGGAAACCTGAGCTCTGGAAGAGCCTCACCCTCCTCATGTTCTTTCCTAACCACTTTCTTCCTCAGATCCAATAAACTTTTTCATCTCTTTTCAAGCAGTCTGTAGGGAGTCATAAAAAGGCAGGCCTGACAGATGCTCATGTCAGCTCAAGACTGCCAAAAACACATATCCAGGCCCACCACTCCTTGGCATACCACTTGAAGGTTTCACTTGGGTGTCCTGGCAGGACAAGCAAAAGAGCCCTTTAGAATGCGCTGGAGCCACTAAAGAAGGATCTCCCAGGGGCTGCTCCATTCAGATATGGACTCCTGTCACTGAGTCTTCTAGATACTCAAGAGCCTACAATGAATGCTTTAAGGTGGAAAAAAAAAAAAAAGGAGAACATGGGAAAATCTTAGAGATTGCAAGATTAAATACTTTCAGGGAAAAGAACCTAGTCTAACATTATAAGGCCCTGATTGTCTTTTTTTTTTTTAAGGGAATTTTAAAGATTCAAACGATAATATGATGTTAAGTATCTTTTTTAAGAAACAGCTAATTAATTTGTTTTCTAGTTTCTTCTTTACTTTAATCAAAATGGCAGATTTGGGGGAAAGAACAGAAAAGGAAAATTTGAAAAATTATTCTGTTAGTACAAGAGTTGGGAGAACTGCTGAGGATCCCAGGGGGATCCTCTTCTCTGAGGTATCCTCTTCTCTGTGACTCTGACTTCCAGGGAGAAAGTGACATGGCTCACACAGCCTTCTTAATCTAGATGTTTCTTCATCCTTCTCCATAACCACATTTTACTTGTCTTCTGAGGCCCAGATCAAATGCCTCAACTGTAACACGAAACTCCTCTTGTCTTTTTGGCTAAATACATTTAAAACTTAAAAAAAAAAAACTACTGATATATCTTCAACCCCACTAAACAGTCTATTTTTTAAGTTCAGGGTTCATGTCCTATCTACATGTCACCCCTACAGCGCCCATCATGGTTCTTTGCCTAAAATAGGTCCTTGGGGCACCTGGATGGCTCAGTTATTTAAGCATCTGACTCTTGATTTGGGCTCAGGTCAAGATCTCAGGGTCATGAGATCAAACCCCATATTGGGCTCCATGCTAACCATGGAGCCTGCTTAAGATTCTTGATCTCCCTCTTCCCCTGCCCCTCCCCACTCATGTTCTTGTTTTCTAAATAAATACATTTTTTAAAAAATAAAATAAAATAGGGCAGACTGGGTGGCTCAGTGGTTTAGCACCTGCCTTTAGCCCAGGACCTGATCCTAGAGACCTGGGATCGAGTCCTACGTTGGGCTCCCTGCGTGAAGCCTGCTTCTCCCTCTGCCTGTGTCTCTGCCTCTCTCTCTCTCTCTCTCTCTCTCTCTCTCTCTCCCTCTCATAAATAAATAAATAAGATCTTTAAAAAAATAAAATAAAATAGGTCCTCAATAAAGCCTTCATAAATATATTAACTAAGAATAAAATGAAGAGTTCAGGGGTAACCCAACGAGTACACTGGTGAAGAGTAATTACATTTGGGGATGGAGACATCCAGTCATCACTTGATAAAAATGGCAACAATGGCTCTCAGGAGGAAAACCAATACAATTCCCATGTTGTCAAACCACTGAGAGAGGCTTCCAGCACCACTATAACCATGGCATTACTTCACTTAAAAATAAGAAAAATACTCTCAAATGTGAATTTCAACAACAGGTCCTGGACAAATGCAAGGTAGTTGACCATTGGGCAGGGCAGTGGCCCAAAACCCTGGGACCAGGGGTTTCTTAGCACACGTGGCTGGTGCTCCACAGAGCAGCATACATTTAAGAACAGAGCCCCAGATAGACAGCAAGAATATAGATCTACAGGCTAGCTCTAACACAAGCTCTGTAACCTTGGGTAGGTCCAATGATCCAGTGGACACATGAGACTTTCAGGGATTTACCTGTCAATGAAGAGCTAGGCTGATGACTCTAAAATCCCTTCCAGCTCTAGAGCTCAATGATTTTCCATCTGTTCCACATTAGAAAAGCATTTTAGTTCTGTCCAAAATGCAATCATCCTCAAAACATTTTTTTTATAGCCATGTCTTCAAAATTCTACAGACTCTCTGAAGATTTTGTAGTGCCAAACCATATATGACTGCTCAGGTGGCCCAATCTCAAGTCTGTATACCTCCTCCCAGACCCCTTAGTTTCATTCTCTTGGTCTCCAATAGCTCTACTCAGTCCCGCACCATCACCACCACACCACGTCCCTCCCCGCCCCTCGTTAACATATGGTCTCCTTAACTCACATGACTGTCTGCCCCACTTTTGGTAAAGCTACTAGTAAAAAGTTCTGAAATGGAAACCAGATGCATACTCGCACCTTGGGATGTATGTATTATAGAGATGAAACTGCCACTCTCTTCCCAGTTGGCTTCACCTCTTTTTTCCCCACCTGGTCATGTGGTGTGCACCTGCAATGCGCTGACAAGGCTTTAGGTTACAACACAAATGGTTAGATCAGGTTCCAGGATGGCCTTGGGTTTTAATCCCAGGTGAGCTGTGCATGCATCAAGGGTTTTTATTCCCACTTCACCTTTATGGTTCTCAGAGTTTCCTCTTACACACAAACTAATATTTCATATAGACAAACAAGCCTCTAGTTCCCCTTCCATCTTCCAAGATTTTTTTTTAACCCAACTGATTTCCCCCTCTTCTCAATTGTCAGTAGAAATACTGTAGTGTGAAGCAAACATGTACTATGGTTGGAATACCACTCCCAATGTAAGAGTGCTTACCTTTTTTGGCAAATTGCCTCAGATTGGAAGAATACCTTTGGGCCTAGAATCTAGAAGAAACCTCAGCCTTAGAGTTCGTCTCTCCTGCCACTGCACAAAAATGCCTATTAAGCAAAGTAAAGTGGAAAAGAAAACAGCAGGTCTCTAAATGATTCCACAAAGATCAAATGCCAGAAAGCTATTAAGGCAAGACCACAGGCAAATGATCTACAAGTAGAGTGACCATACGTTCTGAACCAAAACACAGAATTTTATTTGGCAAATGATGTGAGACTAGAACAGAGCATTTTGAAGTACAAACACTTTGGGGAATCTAAAATGTAATATCACCTGTGTTAAAAGTCACAGGCTGGAAAAAAACTGGACCATAAAGTTTAGATCGACAAACAATTTTTAAGCACCTACTACTATATGTCAGTCACCATTGCCCTGTTTTTGCTTATTTTTATAATCCAGATGTCAAGTGACAACTCCACAAGAATGCAAGACTTTGGACATCTCCTAAGGTGGCCACATATTCTTTGCTTCTCATCCATTACGATGTGAGGTCTCTTTCCCTTCCTCTTGAATCTAGATTTGTTTGTGACTTGCTCTGATCCATTTTGGAAATGATGCTGTGTAATTTTCTAAGGATAGGCCCTAAAAGATCTATAATTGCCGTTGTTTTTCTAACATTCTGTCTTAGAGCCTTCTGGAACCATGGTGTAAGAATCCCATACTATGTTGACCAGCCACATAGAGGAACGCCAAAGCTCTATGGCCAATAGTCCCGGCTGAGCTCTTAGCTGGTAGCACCAAATGCCCACCATGTGAATAATTCCCCTTGAATGAACCAGCAGAGTGTATTCTGCTGATGATGCAGCTTCAGCTGACATCACGCAGAGTAAAACAGCTCCCCAGTAGAGCTCAGTCAATCCAAAAGAATCATGAGAAAGAGTAAATGATATTTACTCCTTTCAGCCATTATGTTGAGATGGTTTATTCTACAGTTACAGATAACAGAAATGCCCTTGTCCCTAAAATTCAATCCTTTTTATTATATAATTTATTCCTTCTATACTCAGTTTTTTCTGTTTATAAATAACATATATATTGTTGGCTAAAACAGATCCTCACTCTCAAACCTACCATTTTCGTGGCACAGAAGAACTGAAACATACTTTGAGACTTATATTTGTCCCTGACACTCTACTCCAGGTGTTTCTATGAAAAGAAAGGACAAAAATTTGTTTCCCCTCTGATATTAATTAGGTCACCACCTTAAAAGACAGACCTATCTACAGCCAGTTCAAATTTTAAGCAGAGGCAAATTTACCCAGAAACAAATGAAGCTAAAGCTCATTTGCACAGGACCTATTCAAGGTCTCAGAAGGAGTCCTGCCTTTGTCTTCACATGTCATAAGACACTGAAAATTTGCAAAAACACAATATGTTAACTGTAATATGGTATGTTTCCATTCTGTTACACTTCCCTTCTAAAAGGATGGCTTTTGAATGGCCACCGACATTGTGGAAATCTCAAGAAAGAGGAGAAGAAATAGGCATACATGCTGTTTGGATCCAGGGAGACATATTTATGTGGTTTACAGTCACTTTTGCATCTAGTTATTACTAGCCATCTTGCTATAACAGCAACTGGCATGAGTTATCCCACAGCCTAAAATGCAAATTCACCCAACATTGCAATATGGAGATACAGAGTCAAAGATCATGACAAAATACAAATGTATCCTATGGTTCCCAGCACTAGATGAATCACAGAGTAAAGGAGAGATATGTTTGAAATGTCTACCGCCAAATGTTGGTCTGTGGAATATTCTGCTGGCCATCAAATGTATAAAATTGTAAGCAGAATATTAGGGGATTAGGTTCTTACTAACAATAGTCAAAATGGAAGACGTCTCCTTTCAGGAACACATTTCATAATGCCCTGATGCCATCATGAACACATGATGCTTTATCTGGGGGGAGGGGTTCTTTTATGATGGCAATTACATGAAATTAAATCTAATAGAATTTCTGAGTTTAACATAATCTTGACCACTACTACAAGGAAGAAGGGTATCTCTGTCTGAAGTCATGGAAATCCACATTTATTACTCCTATTTCCTAATAATAAGTCAAACTGTGACCAATCATTCTATAAATGAGACTGAAACTTTCTATTATTCCTCTGAAAAGTAATTACAAAATCAGAGTCACAAGAAAAGGCAAATAAAAAGATGCAACTAACTCATATAAGCAAACAAGTCTCAGAGAGGTGCAGCAGACAATAAATTGATAAAAATATCATGTCAGTATTGTGGACATAGTCTAAGCAGAAAGAGAAGAGAGTCAAAGAATACATGTCAAGCGAATCTGTGCCTTTTTAAAAGCTTTTTCTAGAAGATTCATCCAGCAATTTTTTCTGACTTCTCTTTGGCAAGAGGCAAGTCACATGACAATCCTAGGGGCAAGAAGTAGATGTAAAGTGTTTCTTTTGTTGAGTTTTTATTCATTTTCTGGACACACTGCTACTCTCCCCCACAAAATCCTGATTCTGAGGATGCCTGGCTGGTTCAGTCAAAAAACCATGTATGTGATGCTTGATCTCTAGGTTGTGAGTTTGACCCCTGTGTTGGAAGTAGAGATTACTGAAAAATACAATCTTTAAAAAAAATCCTGATTCTGGTACAAAAGATGACTGGGAAAATGGATATTGGGGATGCAACCAGCAGGCTCTACTCCAGACAACTGAGATATTTCTGTTTAATAATGGTTATCAGCTTGAGAAAAACCACCATTTGCTTCAGCTCACAGCCTCACCTGCCATTAATTACAAGCAAATGTTTTGTTTCATTTTCAGTTCATGAGATGGATCCACCATTCACTGACCTGATCATGTACTGAAATACTTTGAGAAGATAGCTCATAGCTCATAAGTCATAATTAGTCCAAAAAATAAGTTTCAAAGACAATCCAGCAGTCAGGACTATTATTTGGTTGTCCTCTCTCTCTTTCTCTTCTTAATTATAATTATCCACACAGAGATATTTGAGAAATTAGCATGGACCACTAATACACTAAATATCTTTGCTCAGTATTTCCTTAGTTTCAATGGTCCAAGAATACTGCTTGCTGAGATATTTTTCAAGTTTGTCTTCTATAATGGAACAGTTGATACCTCATTTTGTTCAAGTTTTAATTTGTGTACTGAATTAAGAACTAAGTTGGTGCCTGACTGCACACACCATAGGGCACAACATGGAGGCCCAAGGTAATCCACTAACATACCTTGTTTGGTCCACAGTGTTTTAATTGAAGTAGTCACCAACATTTAAGAACCAGAACTATGACTCAGATTTCTTTGTGTCTACCTTCACTTGAATGATCATAAGGTATGGCAACCCTGGCTTGGTTTTGTACATAACAGTGATCAACTGTGAGTGGTCATAGCTCATGCTTTTCCTCTTCATGCAGCCCCAATCTTGATCCATGAGCTCACTTATGATATCTGCCTGGCCTCTGCTTAGGGGTATCTAGATTTATGAACTTCCATCTATTCCCATGTTCAAAATTGTAAGAGAAAAAATAATTTTAATTGTTGTGACTCTTTTGAGAATTTACATGAATCTATTAATCAAAGGCTTCCCTATGAAAGATCAACAGCAGCATAAAAAATAGTTCATACTCTGAAAAGATCATGAAATCTAGGTGTTGGAAATGTAAAACAAAAATTTCAAGGAACCAGGTATAGCAAGTATAAAGATGCATACATTTAGTGGGACAGTTGGTAAGCAGCAAGTAATAATTCCACGGTAGCTAGGGATGAACACATTTCTTTTACAGTAAGAAAAAAAGGTAACCAAAAAAAGTATGCCCAAAGAGAGATCATATTTCTTCACTCAATCTTACAGAGCTCCTGTCTTTCCTCTTGGCCAAATTCTGAAGCATTCTATTATCTTAGCAGATTGGACCCTCTTCAACATGCCAGCAGGGCAGATTTTCCAATATAAGCTATAGGAGAGGCCATGGGCACATAAGGCTACAGTGGGAGTCAAAAGAAAATTGTTCAATTCTACTTTGGGAACTATTGTGAGCCAGCATCTTCTCTGCTGCCAAAATGTTACCCTTTTCTTTAGAGAAATACATGCAGAAGAGAGGTAATATGTTTCTCTGAATTTTTGTCATTATTTTCCAAACTGAGTAATGACATATATATTTTTTCAAGTTGTCATAATGACAGTTAACAATAATTGAGCACTTTCAACGTGCCAGGTACTAAGCTAAGAAAATCACATACACTATCTCATTAAGTCTTCCTAAAAGACTCCATCATAGAACTGAGAATTAAAAAAAAAAAGAAAAGAAAAGAAAAGAAAAGAAAAGAAAAGAAAAGAAAAGAAAAGAAAAGAAAAGAAAGCTAGGGCAAATAAGGCAAATAACTTGTTCTAAAACTTTTTAATGCCTTCAACGGGATACCTAGGAAATGGAGTCTTACTGGACTTTAAGTCTGTATGTCAAGAGTATCTGCTTTATCACTGTCTAATAATTATAGCCATAAATACCACTTGTAAAATACAGTGAGAGTTATTTTAATATAAGTATCTTATATAAGTACTTACATAAGTAAGTATCTTAATATATATTAATTCATTTGATCCTAAAAATCCTGAGAAAGGATAAACATATTAATAAATATGTGAGGTATTTTTTTCTCTTTTCCATAGAAGAAAAGACTAATGAGCAATGGTTGAATGTGTACCATTTGCAAAGCACTATGACATAAAGGCACTATGACATTTCACAACAGATGAGAAGAATAAGATATAATGCCAAATGGCTATCATCAAAAAAGAAAAAAAAAGAAATAACAAGTGCTAGTGACAATGTCGAGAAACAGAACTCTCGTGCACTGTTGGTGGGAAGGTAAATTGGTGCAGCCACTATGGAAAACTGTAGGGAGCTTCCTCAAAAAGTTAAAAACAGAAATACCGTATGATCCAACAATTATACTTCTAGGTATATATCCAAAGAACATGAAAAACACTAATTAAAAAGAGTATCAGCACCTTTGTGTCCATTAAACATTATTTACAATAGCCAAGACAAGAAGTGACCAAAGTGTCTGTCGACATATAAATGGATAAAACAAAATGTGGCACATATTTATACAATGGGATACTTAAGATTCAGCCATAAAAAAGAAGGAGGGCGAATGGGTGACAGGCACTGAGGGGGGCACTTGACGGGATGAGCACTGGGTGTTATTCTGTATGTTGGCAAATTGAACACCAATAAAAAATAAATTTATTATAAAAAAAAAAGAAGAAGAAAAGAAAAAAAAAAAAAAAAGAAGGAGGGCAGCCCGGGTGGCTCAGCGGTTTAGCCACCTTCAGCCCGGGGCCTGATCCTGGAGACCAGGGATTGAGTCCCACGTCAGGCTCCCTGCATGGAGCCTGCTTCTCCCTCTGCTTCTCTCTCTCTCTCTCTCTCTCTCTCTCTCTCTCTCTCTCATGAATAAATAAATAAAATCTTTAAAAAGAAGAAGGAAATCCTTCCATTTGAAACATGGATGGGCCGTGGAGGCAATATGCTAAGTGAAATAAGTCTGACAGAGAAAGACAGGCCTGAGAGATCTCACATACATGTACAATCTAAAACAAAACAAAAAGCTCATAGAAAAATAGATCAGATTTGTGGTTATCAGGGGCAGTGGTGGAGGGTGATGGAATTAGACCCAGGCAGCCAAAAAGTGCAAACTTCTAGTTATAAATAAGTACTTATGTAATATGCAACATGATTTCTATAATTACCATTGCTGTAGGGTATACATGAAAGCTTCTAAGAAAGTAGATTTTAAAAGTTCTCATTACAAAGAAATAAACATTTTTGGTAACTATAAGAAGTGATGGATGTTAACTACACTAACTGTAGTAATCCTATTCCAAGACATGTAAATCAAGTCATTATGCTATATACCTTAAACCTGTACAGTGCTGTATGTCAGTTATAGCTCAACAAAACAGTTTTTTTTTTTAAAAAAAAAAAAAGCCCCTCTAATCATGATGCCCTTGGTTAAAGATAACTCGTTAACTTCAAAATTTGACCATGGGCTTAGAAAAGGAAAAAAAAAAAGACACAGTCCTGATTTGATATAGATCATCACTCATGCAAGAATGAAGAGTTCCCAATAATTCCTGGGTGAATTAAATCAGTGCTTTAACAACAACAATAAATATAAATAAAATTGCAATGGGATCCATGTAGGACTGAGTGAATTCAAAGACAAAAAGGAAAACTTCAGAGAACTTAAGGGTAGGATTTCTACAGGCAAGGATGCACACATTTCTAGGCTTAGACAGCAATACAAATGAGCCATGACACACACATGTGTGAAAAATAAAGGGTGTGTTTGAGAAATGGTTCAGTGAAGCTGGAGCATGTCAGTAAAGTAATAAGCTGAGCAAAAACCAGAAAAGAAGGTTGGGTCTGAATGGCAGAGGCAGTGGAGAGCCACGAATGTTTGTAGTGGGCAACAGCACAATCCAGCCTATATTCAAGGGTGAAGCCCAAGTCACCAGTATAGTGGATGGGTGAGATTATCAGTGAGTAACTTGGACTCTGGGGCCAGACACAGCTACCCTAGCTTGTTAATAAAGTCTGCGATCTAATTTAAGGATGACAGAATAGAAAGCCACTTTCATGTTATCATTCTCAAACACACACAGCAATCAACTTGCTAGTGGCCAAAAAACACTCAACAGTTTTCTCATTGACATTATCCAATTACAAAAGGCAATTCATCTAACTTGGAAGAATCCATCTATTTTCCCTTGAAATTTCATAAAGCTGTGGCTTTCCTGTTTGAATGTTGAAACCAAAACTTTTACCACCAAATTTTTCATTTAGATTTCTCTCAATCAGTCTTCATGAACAAGTATGTATGCGTTGCCCTAGATTATCCTAAGGAAAAAGACGGGCCAGTCATGAAACCAATGCAACAGTGTCGCTTTGAATAGACTAACATCTGAACAGATAAAATAGTGCTTAACATTCATGTGACATGTAAGAAGCACATGAGGTGTTATCTCACACAATCCCATGAGGTTCTAGAACAACCTTGATTTTATGGACAAGAGAACATAGACCTACAGAGGTTATAGAGCTTCCCCAAAGTCACAGAGATATTAGAGGATCCAGAATTTGGCTCCGCAGATGTGCCTATTTCAGAGCTCTTTTTCTTTGCTATTGTAGGAGAGAATCACTCAGCTAGGGTGATGGCAGTAGGTGGGGACTACCAATTTGTCTTGATGCTGAAATGAGTGCGAAGGTTTGAGGGGAAGTCACTCTATTTGCCATGCCAGGGAAATCCAGACAGCACACTGTATGAGACATAAGGCCATTAAAAGATTTTAAGCAAAAGTATGATGTGATAAGATCAATGAAAACTGGAATTATTGGACAGTTTACTCCAGACACGATGTACACCTGGCCAAAGGCAAAGGCAATTTGGGACTTTTTTTCTCTGAAACAAAAACTGCCAATAGTATCATTCTGTCAGCATTTCTCAGTCTCAGAACTATTGATATGTAGGGTCAAATAAATCTTTGGGGGGAGTGCTGTCCTAGGTACTATAGTACCATCTCTGAGCACTACCCATTAGACACCTGTATCACCCCTGCCTCCTGCAGTTGTGACAACTAAAAATGCCTCCAAAAAAAATCACTCGAGGTAGAAAGCCACTGCCTGGAAAATGACATAATAATTGTAAAATGCTTGATCAAAAATTGAACATAGAAATACTTATAAATGAAAAAAAAGTGAGAAAGAAACAAATTACAGCAATACTACCAATCAGGATGCCACTTCATGGACACTGTTTGCTGATGCTTATGAAAAATGGAGCAAAGTTTGGCTTTGAGAGGAGCATTTGAGGGTCAGAGCGACAGAGCACATCTGCTTAGATCTGATTGGATGGCCCTTTGATTGCTCTATTCATCTGTTCATCTAAACTCTCTTTCATGCAGGGTTTTCTGACTATACTCATAACCCAGCAATCATCCCAGCTATATCAAGCGGGATAATGTGGCTTTGCTTTAAGCTGAGATACTTCACAAAGCATAAACAGGAGATTTAAATTCAGCTGAGGTTTCTGGAAGTTAAGAACGCAGCAGGAGTTACCATTTAGGCAACAAACACCACAAGGTCCTAGTGTAGCTTTTCTTCCAGTTGCAAACGTAATACTTTCCCATTTCCTTAGATCCTTTTCATTAAGTTAGACCTTTCATGCCAAGCTTCCCCTGAACTCATCCCTGGATTCTGTGTGGGGTGGCATTTGGTGGCTGACAGATGAAATACTTTAATGCACCTCCTCTGGAGCCACAGCACCCCCAGGAATTAGCCCCCTGTTAAGTCTCCCAGTAGCACCATGCTATGCATTGCTAAGAATTAACTTGTTTCCGGAAGGAAGGCATATATATCCTCCTATCATAAGCGATGGAGGAGAGATCATCATACTATTCAGAATTTTTGCTGCTTCCAGACAAAAGTCACTCCTGAGATGTGCCACTTAACCCATGCTCGCTCAAGAACTACAAATGATCTTTTATTTCTATCAGTATCGCAGTCACTCTCACATCCTCACAGAGACACCTCAGATGGCTACCACCCCCACCCAGGCATGGAGTGATGGCAGAAGCATATGAGGAAGTCAGTTGACTTCTTGACCCTACCCAATCATTTGGTGGCTGTCACAGGGATACCAAATGTGAAGCAGAAGGTTGTCAGAGATGAGCTGGGCTCAGAGAGAAGTTCTGAGGGCACAGAGAGCCTAAAGAGCCTCCAGGGATCCATCCATCTTCCTGAGGAGCCTTGTGATCTGCACTTTAGAATCAGGTGCGCCATCTTGAGAAACCATCCCACATTCCAAGCAAAATTAGTTTAATGTTCCCACGTAAAAAAAAATGTCCCAAGCCAGGTGGAGGATCATTATATGAGCGCACACCGTGGAACTAAAAAGGTTTGCATGCTGCTGGAAGGAATTTATGGGGAAATTTATTACAGATCCACTTCTTATGTAAATCGTGTCACCATATGATGATGAGCTTAGTGAGAGTTGCAAGGGCAAGAAAGGTTATTTGGGCCAAATATCATTAGGGTTTTGCCTTTGAGAAATAAGATATTCTTAATCCAGATAGTCTTATGAATCCCAAGGAGGGGAAGGAGGGCAAAAGGAAAAAAAAAACCCCTCTGTAAGGGTAGGAAAGGATAACTCCTTTGCCTTTCTGAGAAGTCCATATATTTCTAAGTTCTTCCTAAAAAGGGAGCTCAACTAGAGAACAGGACGGATAAAGCGAGCCGAAAAATGGCACAGGCTGGCAGACACAGCAGAGCTGAGAAGTAACCAAGAACTGTCAATTCTTGGAGAGTGGGAGCCCTTTTATACCGCAAAGACCCTGAGTAATGGACGTGTGCGGTAAAAGGACAGAACAGCAAAATGCCAGAGCATGGACTGGAAAGATTAACAGGTCCAGAGTCGAATTCTGGCTCCATCATTTCTCATTTGCACTTCTAATAATAGAAAGAAACAGAAAATAACAACAGCCAGATTAGGTGATCCCTGTACTCCATGCCTCCACTAACACCCATTTCACCCAAACTAGAAGCCACTGAACTTGCCACAAGATGCTAGAGGGCCCACTCCAAACACACCAGTGCAATTCTCCTCCTTACACTCCATCCCAACCACAGTGGCCTCTGTATTATTCCTGGAACCTGCTGAGTACATCCTTGCCTCTGAGCCTTTGCACAAGCTGTCCCCTCTCTCTAGAATGCTTGCTCTCTGATCCTCATACATTGCTCCTATTTTTGCTCACGTATCAGCTTATCAATAAAGGCTTATCTATCTAAAATGAAAAGGCCCCCCACTCACCCCTCTCGACTATGCTTCAAGACTTCCTATTCTCTGTGCTCTGTTTCATTTTTCTCTGTAGTTACTTATTACCAACTAAAATCATATATATAGTCATTTATTATATATTGTCTCATTGCACACAAAGATGCATACTCCATAAGGACAGTTTTTATCTACTCTATTCACTGCCAAACTCCTAGAACCTAAAACAGTGCCTGGCAACAGGCAGCATCTATGTGAATGGATGCAAGTGACCACCTACTATGTGCCAGGCACTTTCAATAGGCAAGTTTCTCTGAATTTCACTGCCAAGTACATGTAAACAATCTATTACACCCAAGTCTTGACTTAGGATAATCCAATCTTTAATAAATTTACAGTTCTTTAAACTCAGCTAATTACAGCCTTCTAATAATACACAGTGTTTAAATAAGATAACAGAAAATAAACTTCTGGCAATTGTTTGGGGAAATTTGTAATGCAGAAATAGATAACAGGGAGAGGATTCCTGAAAACAAAGTTTAGTGGCTTGTAGCAACAATCATGTTATTCTATTTCTCACTTTCCTGGGTGAAAAATTCCAGTAGGTCTCTGTTGGGTGATTCTTCTGTTCCAAGTGACATTGCTGGAAGTTTCTCAGTGATATTCAGAGGTAATATGGGCTTGTTAAGAGGCCAGCTCTGCTTCATTCACATGTCTGATGGGTAGGGCTGATGAGGAGGGCTGGTGAGAAGGGATGGGAAGGACAGCTTACCACAGGGTTGCCGGAACTGATGCTTTGTCTTTAAGGTTAGTAAATCTGATCAGAAGGCAATTCAAAAAAGAAATCCCAAAACGTTGTGAGCAATGGCAGTATTACTGAAATGGTATTTGGTTCCCAACAAAGAGAACATCTTCATGTCCCAGTTCTGTAGGCCTCCTGAAACAGTCATCTTGTAACTTGATTTCACACTTCACATATTTAAAACTTAGTCCTTCAAAATAACTGACATGGAGAAGAAAAAATTGTCTCTAGGCATAACTATGATGATGAAAACTTCATTTTCTGAACTGAGAGTCAAACTCAGCTGGACATACCTTTAAATTTAGCCATGATTTAAGCCAACACACTAACCTTTCATGACCCCAAAACAACAACATGATGAAAAATAAAAAGGCAAAATAGTAAATGCCCATCTGGGCTGTTTTCTACATTTTAAAGGTGGGCATTTTGTTTTCTGAGGTGTGATCTCAGGGTAGTGAGACTGAGCCCTGAGTTGAGCCTGTGTCCAGCTCTGCACTCAGTGTAGAGTCTCAGACCATGACCTGAGCCGAAACCAGGAGTCAGATGCTCAAATGACTGAGCCACCCAGGAGCACCTGGATATGATAGTTTCTTAAGAAAACAGTAAGGACTGTTTTCAAGCACAGATCCACCACCTCATCTCTCACACCTTCCCATGCAATAGTGGGGGGTTTGATTCAAGGAAGGGCAGAGAAGCAAAAAAACCCCTGCATCTGTTTTATTTAAAAAACAAAATCCTGACCCACAATTTCACCTATAAGTACATTCAGAAATACCTATCAGAACCTTCCCCCAACAGAAAGTCTCTGTCTTTTGAAGAGCATCTAGACATGCTCTTCCATTTGCTCAGCTACAATAAAGCATTGATTCTGCTACACATGACAGGATACAAGGCCAAATCCAACAACGTGCACTGCGTTCCCATTTCTGTGTGCAGGCAGGTCTCCAGGAGCTCTGGGGAGAGCCAGGGGAGGATGCCAGTGGGCTGGCAAGGGCAAAGCTGGCCCAGGAAGGCTTGGCACCTGCAGTCTACCCACCTGGTCTACTCCCTCATCCTCTGTGTCCATGAGCAGCACTCTTAATCTTCTCTTCCCTCCTCTAGGTCCTCACATATGAATTGAGAATTTTTTAAAGATTTATTTATTTGAGAGGGGGAGAGGGTCAGAGGAAGAGAATCTTCAAGCAGATCCCCTCCTCTACCAACTGCAGAGCCCAGTATGGGGCTCAATCCCATTACCCATGAGACCACAACCTGAGCCAAAACCAAGAGTCAGATACTCAATCAACTATGCCACCAGGCACCCCTGGATTGAAATTTTTTATGAAATCTGCATCCTTGACAAAAAGTTTACATACTTTCCCAATTTGTCTTATCTGCAGATGCTATCTTAGCAGCAATACTTAAAATTAATGACAATTAAAATTAAGTGATCAATTTCTAGGTGTCAGAACTCTTCTAAAAGTCTTACATGTACTAATTCACTTAATCCCTATGGTAACTCTGAAACATAAGTCCCATTACTATCTCCATTTATCAATGAGAAAATTGGAGTTCAGAGACCTGGGAAATCTACTTAAAATCACTCAGATAGGGGCACCTGGGTGGCTCAGTGGGTTAAGTACCTGCCTTCATCTCAGGTCATGATTCTAGGGTCCTGGGATCCAGCCCCACATCAAGCTCCCTGCCCAGTGGGGAGCCTGCTTTTCCCACTGCCTCTCCCTCTCCCTGCTGCTACTCCTGTTTATGCTCTCTTTCTCTGTCAAATAAATAAATATTTTTTTCAAAAAGATCACTCAGACAATAACAGTGAATCTGGTAGTTGAGTCCAGACCTTCTGATCCAGAGCTACCATTCTTGATACTATGCTAAACTACATCCACAAAGACACTAGCCATGCTTTAAAAGCATGGTCTTGTTTTAATCTGGTGTGATAAATTATGAATTTGATAATGAGCCTGCACACAGATCATATTATGCCATGAAATGCAGACTCCATTGCCACTTTCATTTCCAGGAATCCCCAGCACCTATGAGGATGTCTGGTCCACCTGCCTGGGTTTAACTCCTAAATTCCTGTTTCCACCCTGACCCTATCACTGAATTCCATACTTCTCTAACCACCTGTAAATTCAATATAAACTTTGGAATTAAAGACTCTTTGTCTTTTCTGTTTACTGATATATCTGAATCACCAAGAACAGTATTTGGCACATGGAAGGCACTCAATAGGTATTTTTTGAATGAATAAATGCACATCTAAAAGGCATCTTAAATTAACAAGGCCAAAATAAATTTCACTTCTTTCCCCTAAAAATATGTTCCTCCATAATCCTTGATCCATCTTCCCAATTGGTAGGCCCAAACCCTCAGAACCATTCCTAACTGCTCTCTGTGTCATCTCCACAGCCAATCCACCAGCAAAAAATATTTCTCCATTTCCAAAGTGCACCCCCAATCCTCCCACTTCTCCCCATCTCCCCAACTAGCCCCAGGTCCAAACCAACCACTTCTCACCTTCTTGCAAGCCCCCTGCTTCCACTCTCTCTCAGGCTTGTTTCTAAAATCCACCCACTTCTTAGACATCTCTTCCTGCTTAAATGGCTGGTCATTACACTTTAAACCAAATCCAAACTCCTTTCTTGCCTTGTAAAGGCCCTGTGTGACCTGGTTCTCCCACCTCTCTCAACTCCTTGCCATGCTCCTTAACACATGGACCAATCTCTCCTTCCTTCTACTGTTGGCACACATGAGGCCATTCCTACAGCTACACTGAGTAGGGGCAGTGAGTATAAAACACGCTATGTTTATACATGTGTTCATATGTATGCATAAGAGACAAATTGTGCGTGTGTATCTGTTAATTCTAATTTATACTTTAGAGGCAGTTAGCATTTAAAGTTCCTCTATCAGATCTCAATACCCCAAGACTAATTAAGTATAAAATATAAGACATCTTAATCAAGAATCAGTACTTTAAGTGTTGGTTACTTAGCACTTAAAATACTCTTATCCAAAAGCCAAATGAATTACCAAAAAAGATATCTGATTATCATTGGCACAATGAAAGGATTTCAATATAGGTAAATGGTTGGATATATAAAAGTTCCACCCGTCTGAAGTAAATAAGGTACAGAGATCTGGCCAGAACCATCACTCAAGGTTCTAGTTTGCTTGTCCTGGATCCCTCTATTTCACAGATTCCCTGTAGCCTAACCAGCTGACTGCCTTATCTGGCTGTGACATCTACCACAGAGTGAGTCTTCCACTCAATGTTTAGTTGGAACACAAGGGGTAGAACCATAGAGCTGGTTGTAAACCTGTTTTGTGCATGTTTGCTAAGTGGCCATGTGTTGAAGGTGAGCTTGCTTCTTGAGTTTGACCAGAAGCAGACCCTGAGATGGTAATTCAAGTGCACACAATTTGGTAGGGAAGTGAAGGGAACACACGAAGCAGGAGTATAGGAATTAAGGAAGGAAAGTGATGGATAAAGAGTACATTATTGAGCCAGCTATCATTGTGAACTCCTACCTAAGAATGCAGAGATTTGCAAAAGCAACTTGGCGGAGCACATTGTACCGTACCCTAAGGTCTAAGAGCTATGAACGAGTCAGTGACCATGTCTGTGTGCTATACCCCACCTCCTGGACAGTCAGGAGTAAAGACTCAAGACCCCAACTTACTTTGATCTCCCTTGGTGATCAATGCATAGCAAAATAATCTATTGAATGTTTTTCATTGGAAAGCCTGAAACAATCTCCTTAAAGTTTCTGCATTTGCTGTTCCTTCTGCCCAGAATGTCTGCAGGCCATCCATTAAAAACTCGGTAACAGATTACTCAGCCATTAGAAATGACAAATACCCACTGTTTCCTTCAACCTGGATGGAACTGGAGGGTATTATGCTGAGCGAAATAAGTCAATCGGAGAAGGACAAACATTATATGGTCTCATTCATTTGGGGAATATAAAAAATAGTGAAAGAGAATAAAGGGGAAAGGAGAAAAAATGAGTGGGAAATACCAGAAATGGAGACAGAACATGAAAGACTCCTAACTCTGGGAAACGAACTAGGGGTGTGGAAGGGGAGGTGGGCGGTGGGTGGGGGTGACTGGGTGATGGGCACTGAGGGGGGCACTTGATGGGATTAGCACTGGGTGTTATTCTATATGTTGGAAAATTGAACACCAATAAAAAATAAATTTATATATTAAAAAAAAGATACTGGAGAAAAAAAAAAGAAAGTTCTAAACAGCTTATTACTGACTTCCTTTCCCCCAGCTCTTTGTCTGGACAACAGCTCTCTGGAAATTCCTCCAATGCAAAAGCACACCCTAGGCAAGCCCCAAGCCTTCCAGCCCTAAGTGGCCTCGCAGAAGAGAAATTTTCAAATGGCTTTCTAAGGGAGGAGAAACTTTGCTGCTCCACCCAAAGGTTCCACTTCCACGGAGGGACAGGAGACAGGGTAGGTTATTACTCTTTAATGCTTGTCAGGTGCCCAGCCAGTTTAGGGCGGGATCAAAGAAAAGAAAAGGTATGAATGCCCATCATATGTGAGTGGCTGCTATTAAGCATTACTAACTATCTCTTGCTGCTATAATTCCATATAACAACAACCACATAGCCCCAGTGACATACAACAGTATGTGTATTAGTTGTGCATCGGAGGTCAAGTGGAGGTCAGCCGGCTATTGGCTGGGCAACTGGGGATCTCAGCCGTGTATGTCTCTCTTCTTTCCAGAGGCTTATCCAGGCAATTCTCATGGCAATGGCTAAGCAACAAAAGAGAGCAAGCCCCACCTCACAAGCACTTTTTAAACCTTTGTTTGCATTATATTTGCTAACAGTCCATTGGCCCAGAGCAGCAGTTTGCTGGAGCTGGCTCCTCAAGCCTGTAAGCCAACTGTTAAACCTGGGATTCCCCTGCTACACCAAAATAGGTTCCTATGAAATCTTTTGAAGTCAAAATGGCATAAAGTAAAAAAGCAATTACCATCAATTTTTATGAAAAAAAAGGTTTAGCATTTCCAGGCCCCAAAATAACTTCTCTCAGGATTTTCTGATACCTTAAGACACATCTTGCTAAGGGATGCACAAAATAAAAGGGAGGTAAGGCACACATTCTCAGACACAATGCAAAGCCATGATGGCTTGAGGCTGAGATGCAGAGTGGGGTTCCTGAGGAGGGAGCTTGGTGGGACCACTCCCCCTGCTTGGGGTGCACGCTGCTCTCTAGTGACCCAGCTTGCTGCAAAACAAATGCTCAACACTGGTTTTTGTTTTTCAACCTCTTTTCTTAAAAGTGAAAATCCTCTCCACATTTATCTCAGTTAGTGAAGACGAGTAATGATGTAGGCCTTTCCTAAAAGTAAAATGGCAGAATGTGAACTTCTGAAGAACAGGGGATACCTACATTCAGTGACTTCTGTGAGTCAGCTACAATAGCACTAGTAGATAGAAATTCTTTTAAAAAAATCAGGGAACCCTACAAATCATGTTATGCCAATCTTATTTTTTTTTTCTTCCCAGAGAGCTGGTACACATGGCTGAGCCACATGGCAGAGGTCAGAGTGAAGGAGCAAGCCAGAACGCATGCCCAGAGGGAAGGGCTCTGTAAAGTTAGAAGGACAAGGGAGTAGATGTGGGGAGTGGTCAAGAAGGAGAGGAGGGCCCATTTTGGCATTTATCACAGGTACTCAACAATGCCAGAAGAACTGAGTTTTTTCCAGGCTCTAGTAAGTGTGGGACCAGTCAAATCACTTTTTATTGTTACTTATTTTTTGTTTTTTTATTAGTCAGGTCACTTAAGTCTCATGCTGATTCATTTTGGCAACCTTGCCTCTCATAAAGATTCATGTGGTCTTGGATGCTAAAAGAGCATTCTAAGTCTTTCCAAGGACTGTGGCTAATAAAAAACAGGGACCTGTTTCTTTATGCCTGTGAGCTCCAAGTGCTCAAGGGTTGAGATCTCAACCACTGAAAATATGGAAAAATATCTGGGAGAAATGAGAGGTGGAATTCATCCAAAATCAAACAAGTAAGAGCTGGGAGGAGGTCTCACGAGCTCAAGCCCATGACCACATCCTTTAGACAATCAGGCTTTTGAGCACGCCCAAGGGCACAATACAGAAAACATGAAAAAGTCAGGTGAATCACCCCATTGCTGTCCTCGAAGACTCCCTCCCTCTCTCATTTGTCAAGTAAACTTTACCTACAATTTGTCAGCTAAAGTATTAAACTGCTTCTCTTACAACTTAATATGGTCCATTACATATTGAACAGGAAGTTGAGTTGTAACCATTCTACCCTATGCTGCCCCGGACTAGCTGAATGAGAAAACACAGCCTGTTAATTAATGACACAAAAAGTGTTGTGGCCCAGTGCAGTGGAGAGCTGCTTTCACCTTGATGTAACTTGTACTTGCAAAAAGAGCTTTCTTTTTTTTTTCAAATAAAAAAGATTTTTAAAAGTTTATTATGAATTCTTCATAGTTCATGTATTTATTATAAACAATCTAAAGCGTCCTCCAGTAAAGAAACCACTTGACTTTAATTGCTCTCTAAATATATTTGATCATGAAACCCCTATTAACATCCTACAGAATTACTTTTCTCCAGAACACACTTTGGGAAAAAGCCTGACAATGGCGCTGAAAAGGGTTTTGTAGGGAATTATATAGATTTCTACTCCTTCAGCATTCAAGATGCTAAATAACTAAATATATGCATTTAAAATGTTCACAGACACTGCCAAATTGCCATTCAAAGAAATTTTTATCAGGGGGTGCCTGGCTGGCTCAGTCACAAGAGCATGTGACTCTTGATCTCGTGGGTTGTGATTTTGACCCCTGCATTGGGTATAGAGATTACTTAAAAATAAAATCTTAAAAAAAAAAGAAAGAAATTGCATCAATTTGCACTTCTATTAGTAGTGTATGGGTGAGCCTGCTCCTTTATTAACTTTACCAAAACTTTATCAAATAATTTCATTTTTGCCAATCTGATTGGTGAAAGTTGGTATCTTCCACATGCTTGCAATGACTGCTTCTGCTGTTACTACTTACTACTACTAATATTTGAGTGCTTACTACCAGTCAAATATAGTGTTAAGTACTTTATCTACCCCTCATAACCACTAATGGATGGTAGGTAATATTGTTGTTGCCATTTTACATATGAGGAAACAGATTCAGAGAAGTTAAGTAACTTATCTGAGGCCATTCAGTTGGTTAGTAATGAAAATGGGACTCCAGTAAAGGAAGACTGGCCAAAAGTCTAAATTCATAACCATTATTCTATCCTGCCTAAGAAAAGGTTGTTCACTGCAGTACTATTTGTAGCAGCAAAAGACTAGAAAAAAATCTAAATATTCATCAAGAGAGGAATATTAAATAATCATGGTGTATTCATATAATGGAGTTATAGGAAAGTATTAAAAATAAGGTGTCCCTATATGTTCTGAGATTACAAGATCTCCCAAATACATAAAATTTTTAAATGTTTTTAATTTTTAATTGTTTATGTTTCTTCTATTTTCTGATTTTTTAAAATTTTTTTATTTTTTTAATTTTTTTTTATTGGTGTTCAACTGGGTGTTATGCTATATGTTGGCAAAAAGAGCTTTCAAACAGTGTATACCTATCTTTGTTGGGGCCGCTATAACAAAAATACCCTATCTTGGATGGCCTAAAAAGAGCAATTTATTTCTCATAGTTCTGAAGTCTGGAAGCCTAGGATTGGGTTCCAGCATGGTTCAGCATAGCTGGATTCTGGTAAGAGCCCTCTTCCTGCTTTACAGAGAACCTTCTTCTCCCTTTCTCTACATATATCACAGAGAGAGGCAGGCAGGCCAGCAGAAAGGAGAGAAGGAAGCCAGCTCTCTGGCCTCTTATTATAAAGACACTAATCCCATCATGAGGGCTCCATTCCCCTGACCTAATCACCTCCCAAAGGCCCCACCTCCAAATACCATCACACTGGCAATTGGGGTTTCAAGGTTGGGGGACACATTCAGTCCATAAAAATACCACAGCCTCATCTTAAAGAGTTACATTCAACATTAGCACATGGAAGTCTTGCATAAGGAAAACCATTTCACCCTGCATAGCTCAGCATTCCCCCTTTATCTGACCACAGAACCTTGGAATATGCATCGCCATGACATGGGACACCACTGATCTGGAGGACATAGTTTGAGACTGTCCTGGCCCCAGAGGGATGCTAGAAAAGGGGTTCCAGGGACCCAGAGGACCACTAAAGAGCAGAGAGTACAACAAAGAGTCTCCAAGGATGTTTCATAGCAACCAACCAGGCTCCTTGCCTCCAGGAGCTAGAAGAATAATCTCCAAGTTAAAATACAAAAATTAACTTTTCAATCACACTCATGTCCTTTATGTGTTAAAACGGATCTCTTGCACAACATGGTCAGAGACCCAGCTGCCACCTTCAAACCAGCCCATCAACGAACAGAAAAAAAAAAGAGAGAGAGAGAGCATAATAAAGCACACACTGGCCGTTAAAGATGCTCATCGCTTCCACTCATGTCATCAGCTGGAACAGCCACACAGCCACCTCTAACTCTAAGTGCTGAAGGAAGTGAAGTGCAATCTGTATGTGTTTCCTGGGGCTGCTGTAACAAATTATTACAAATCTAGCAGCTTAGAACACCACAAACTTCTTTTATGGGTCTGGAGGCCAGAAGCCCACAGTCAGTATCACCAGACTGAAATCAAGGCACTGGCAGGACCACGTTCCCTGACGGGCTCTAACTTCTTGCCTCTTTCTTGCTGCCGGTGACTGTTAGCATTCCTTGGCTTGTGCGCACCTCACTCTGGGTTTCAAGGCCAGCATTTTCAGCATCTTCACATCTCCATTCAGTCATCACATGGCCTCTTCTCTACTTATGTCAATTCTCGCTGTGCCTCTCTCTAACAACATACGTGTGACTGCAATGGGGACCCACCAGGACAATCTCCCCATCTCTAGATCCTTCATTTCATCACATTTTGTTTTCCTTTCTTCAAATAAGGTAACATTTATAGCCTCCAGGAATTAGGACCTGGTATTTTGGGATGCCATTATATAGTCTAAAGAAAGAGAACTGCAATACTGTATTTATGAGCAGCTCTAATGACTATCATATTCTATTTTAGTCTTTCCTCCCACCAGACCTCCTGGCTTAAGTGCACAGGGTTCTAAGCACTTTGTTCGTCTACAGCTCAGCCTTCATTCCATTTCAGACAGAGCCAGAAATGTACATTCAGAGAGGACCTCAAAGACCCACTTGTCCAGCACTCTCCTCTATAACTGGATAAGTTAGAGCTCAGAAAGCATGTGTCCAGAATCACACATCAATTTTGAGATGAAAATAGAACAGAGGTCACCAGACTTGTAGTGAGCCAGCAACTACTGCACCATACTCTGTTGGCTGTCTGGTTAGCCCCTGGGTGGGGAGCCTGATCTTTGCCCTCTGATGTATTTCTTCCATGGCAACATCCTCCCCAACCTACGTCACTCTGTCACCTAGCCATTTTCTTCAGAATTATCACCATCTAATATTTTATGTATATTTATATTTATTGGTTTATTGTCTGTTTCTGTCCACCAGCACATAAACTCCATGACTGCAAAATCTTCGTATTGCTCACTGCTGTATCTCCAGGGTCTGTATCAGCACCTGGCACATAACTGACATTAACTATTTGTCAAATGAATGAATAAATGAATCTAGAGAATGTGCCAATTGTTTATGTAAAAATTTGGCCATCGTGTTAATTTTTTGAATGCCTGTTAGTAGCATCTGGAGTCTAATAATGGATATCGTTTTCTACTTGCTGTTAATATGGTTGCCATTTTAAGCCTTTTGTATTTACTCTGTGATTTTATATTTTAATATTTACATATTTGCAAACTATGTAAGATGGTGGCCTTTCTCCCTATGACAGATGGGAAGCCAGTCCAGGACTCCGACTAGATGAGAGGCAAGATGGGAATTATGTGTAGATCTAGGCATGGTATGGAATAAGCCTAATAGAAAACCAGCTCTCCTAGCAATCCAGAAGTTACAAATGGTCAGTAAACTTGCTATGGACTGAACCGTGTCCACAATATAACTAATTTGAGCTTCAAAGATTCATATATTTACCTCAATGAGTCACTGCAGGGCATGACTGTGTAAGTTCTAGGAGGCTGAAGAGGGGTATGTTTCTGGAACATGGGGACTATTATAACAACAATAAAGGCTCTTTTAGAGACAGCAGTTCAGAAGACATCAAATGCTATGAGAGCAATAGTACATAAAATTAAATGGAAAGTGAATTGTATAAGTTATCTTGACTAGACACGGGGGTTCTACTAAGAGATTCTGATTTAATTGTTTTAGGCATAGCCGGAGCATCCAGATTGCTCCCCTAGGAGCAGCCAAGATTAAGAACCCTGATGGACAAGAAGAGGTGCTATCATCAGAGGAGAATATCTAATCCCTGTATAATCAAAACCCCATTCAGCCTTAATCTGAAACACTTTTGCTAATCTGTTTAAAGACAGAATGCAGAAACTTTTAGGAGGTATTTATCATTCTCATTAAATAGAATATAATGAAATCTTAGAATAACTAGGACAAGAAAATAATTGGGAAAACCTTGAAAACCTAACGACATTTCAGTATTAGCAATGTTCTATTAATCATCATCAATCAATACCATTATCACTAGTTAGGCACTTTTTCCTAACCCTCTAAACAGGTATTATGTTATAAAGTGCTTGAAAGAAGGAGGAGATGGGCCACTAATATGTGTTGTCCATCACTGCTCTCTGATACCTCAGACTGGTGGCAACATCTACTGGAACAGCCTCTCCTTCAATGTATCGAATGACACACATCTGCCTGCAGAGCATGAAAATTTACAAAATAGTGGAGCTTTCACCTGCTTTCTTGGCACTCATTTTACAGTTTCTTAATCTGCCATTGCAATTTTATAAAGATGATCACCTTGAGTATGAATGAAGAGGATGGAAAAGCACCCAGGCCTTATGTTTTTAAGCAATTCAATGACTCATCAGCTGTGTGATTTCAGGCAAGTTACTCAGCCTCTCTGAGCCTCATTTTCTTCATTATTCCCCATATTCCTCATTATTCCTAATATTCCTCTAAAACTGGACCAATAATACCAACAGTCCAGGCACACTGTAATGATAAAATGAGATCTCATTGCAAGAGTACTAGGTATTCAAGTGCCTGGTACCAGGTGAGCACTATGGAAACATTAGCTGGTATAGTTATTCCATTGGTATTATTCTACAGGGTACAAATGGGGACACTGCCACAGATAAACCTTGTCTGCCTAACAAAAAAAGAAGATTAAGAAGTCTTTGTCTCTTCCCTTCTAGTCAGTCCAAAGTTTATCTGGGAGAAAAGATTCAGGTCAGTGATCTCCATGAAGGCTAAAAAGTGCTGAAATTAGCAACTCCTGACTGTCAGCTCTGGGTCCTTGCATCATCTCATGTTTTTCTCACGTAGATGCTCAGAGCCAGAAAGGATCTTGAATACCTCAAAACCCAGCACATTCTGAGTAAGAAAGAAATGGAGTCCCAGAATCTAATCGATACTCAGGACGTGCTGGATACCATCTACTTACCTAGTCAGAATTAACCACCAGACTCTGAACACATCTACAGTAACACTTTATATTCATACAGCCCTGCACAATTTATAAAACACAAATCTCACCACAACCTCTAAAGCTAGGCTTCTTGACCTTGATGCTCATGACACTTGGTGCCAGATAATTAATTCTTCATTGTAGGGGCTGCCCTGTGCCATGGAGGATGTTTGCTTGCCCCCTCAGCCTCTCTACTCACTAGACCCCAGGAGCCTCCCAGTCCCCACTCCAGCCAACCAGTTGTGACAACCAAAAATATCTCCAGACATGGTCAAATGTTCCTGGGGGACACAACTGACTTCCCAATGAGAACAACTGCTCTTGAGATAAGACAGTAGGCATACAAAGAAGCTCAGAGAGATCAAGCAACTCACCCGAGGATGCACAAGCCAGGAACTAGCAGAATGGGGAGAGTAGGGGTAGCCACAAGGAAATGAAAGACAATAGTAAACAGGAAGTACGTATATGGGTTATTAAAGAGCTGCGGAAGGGGAGGTGGGTAGAGGGGTTGGGGTAACAGACACTGAGGAGGGCACTTGATGGGATGAGCACTGGGTGTTATACTATATGTTGGCAAATTGAATTTAAATAAAAACAAATGTAATATATATATATATATTAACCATATAAATATATTATATATAGGTTATTAGTCTGATAATTTTTCCATGTTCCCCTCTGCTCTGTGAAGGTTGACTTGCATTCTTTCTGATTCTCTCTTGGAAAATAAAATATGTGTATAAACAAGAACTTGAAAAGTCTGATGAGGCCAACTGTTTCAAACATGGAATGCATGAATTATCTATATTTTCATCACAAGATACAGAAAGTGTGAGTTTACTGTAATTATTTTTAGATGAGACCACTTGAAAGTAAATAACCCACAGGGTATTTTGTATACATACCTGAGTTACCCCCGCCCCTTGTATTCATTGAAGTCGAATTCTTCTAGGGGCACAGTTTTCACCCAGCTCAGTGAGAGGTGATTCTGTTTTCGCACTGGAGATAGAAAAATCCTAGTCCAAATGGCGCCTAATTTCCCTAGGCAGTGTTACAAATGTTCAACTCAGCTGTTCAAATCAAAGTCGTCAGAAACTACCTTAACAACCAGTAGAATGAGGAACTAATAATGCTATCATAGGTGTGGGTAAGAATGTGAAGGCTGAGAGAAAATGGAAATAAGAGATCTGACTTTGTCAAGGTGAACGATGTTATCTTGAGTAAAAAGCTACCATGGTCTGCCCGCTGGCGGTGCAAAGGTATTGGATTACTGGCGGAGTGGCTCTGGACGTGACCCATACAGCGAAGACAGTTTTCCTCTGGGTTCCCTCCACAAAGAGGCACTTCTATACGGTCGCAGCCCTGCACTGTTGAGAAGCCTCTACTACTTCGTTTCTTTAGCTCCCTGGCTATGCCCTACTAGAGCAATTTCTGTAGCAGGACAAAAGACAGCCAAGAAGCAGGGAAGTAAAATCTGCAGACACCTGAGGGATCTTCCAGTTGGCAAAAGACCAGAAATAAAATTAAATTTAACATAGAGAGGAGTAAGCAAACCTAGACGAAAGCAGGCCCAAAGAGAAGGGTAAATGAAATACCCCATTTACCTTAAGCCTGGGAAGATTGGATAGGATTTTAAGATTCAACCAACCAGAAAAAGTTAGACCTAATCTTTTGGCACAGCCACAAACTGAGGTATTTTTCAGCTAGGTGTCCCTCTGCAACATATGGTTTTTCTCTGAGCCTGTGTCACCATCTGTATGTTGGGGATAATACGGCCACTGCAAGGATTAGATGAGATTGTGTAAATTGTTTAGGACACTGACACAATGGAGTCATTCTGTAATCGTCTTCCTTCTTTTTCCAAACCCACAATGGAACTAGGAAGGCCAAAAGATGTCCTTTTGCTTCCAATCCCCAACATTTTATCGTCATCTCAAGACTATGAATTTGGCCCTGGAGTTGGACCCTGAGAAAGGTCAGTTCCTCCAGCCAGACCCTAACTGCTGCTGCACAGATATATCAGGAAAGGGTATGAGTCCTCCCTGGTACAGTGGAGTACCCAGTCCAGAGCCTCGGGTCCCACTGGGCTCCTCACCCTGGAGGAAACATGTACTGCAAAGAAATCAGATGAGATACAGAGGTGATTGAAGCCAAAGTAGAAACATCAGAGGACAAAGTCAGGGGGATCTGGGGAGATGTCTGGAGCAGCCTTCACTTGTTACCCAGAGAGGAAGATCCTCAGCCAGCTCTCTGTGTTCCAGACAGTGACCTGCTGGCTGATACTTACGTTTTTAGAGCTAAAGACAACCATAAATGCCATAAAGTCAGTAGCTTCATAATTTTCAAGAAGAAAAGTGAGATCAAGAGAGTTATGATTTTCCCCGAAGTCACATGGCTAGAAGAGCTTTTAAAAATTGACAAACTGGGACACCTGGGCAGTTCTGCCTTCAGCTGAGTGTCGTGATCCCAGGGTCTGCCTTCAGCTGAGGTCGTGATCCCAGGGTCCTGGAAGCAAATCCCACATCAGGTTCCCTGCAGGGAGCCTGCTTCTCCCTCTGCCTATGTCTCTGCCTCTCTCTCTGTGTCTCTCATGAATAAATAAAATCTTTTAAAAATTGAAAAATCAAAAAACTCAACAGCTTTGTCTCCAAAAGAGACAGAACTTGCTAACAGAACTTTCTCCATAAGCTATGCTCTTCATGGGTCTCTGATAAAGAACCACCTGTTTCAGAGAGGAGACAACCAAGTATTTACAGGCACTATGTCATCCTCCCACATCTCATCTTTTCACTCAGCAAAGTAATAATTACACTTGTAAAGATGAGGATGATAAAAAGCATCCCCCAGTAGCCCTTCCATCCTAGCCATACTACAACAGAGTCCAGCAGGGGACAGACTTTATGGCACTGAAATGCAGAGACATCCATGAGGGTCTATACAGCGAGGTGTGGGCAGGGCTGAGGGTCACCCAGAGCCTAGGAGACATTAGCATCTCGAGGCCTGACAGGGCCTGGAAGGAGACAGTATCCCTGGTGTCCCTGGGACTGCTGGAGCAGACTGACTGAACCCATTTGGAGGTTAGAAAGCATAACATCACAGGTCCTACAGTCAATTATCAATGCCCATTACCCAGAATAACTCCTCTCTAAGATAGTGATGGACCCACCCTGGTGACGGAACTTGGGAGGGACCCTTCTCTAAGAGATTCTCATTCCCTTATTCCTAAGGGAATAACCAGACTGGGAGCCAAAAGAAGATAGCCTACAGGTAGGACATGAGAATTGAGAACTGGGCACCAGAGAAGATCAGAGAAGGGACTGTCACTCAAACAGAAATGAGCAAGAAGCCCCAAAAATAGAGATGCCCCTCCCAGCAGTCCTCCACCCTCCAGTGTGAGGCAGAGAAACATTACCCCATAGACTACGTGACTCAGGGATGAAGCCAGCCGGAAATGAGGTCACGTGAAATAAGCCTCATGCTCAAGAACCGTAACAAGTATAGACACGTGTGGAGGGGAGGGTGGTGGTGCTGCAGCCGTAAGTACGAAAGGAAGTGCAGCAGGGAGCCCAAGGAAAGGGGAGCTGGACATGCCTAAGAACCTGGATCTCAGTTCAGGAAAGGGAGTGCTCCTGCAGACCTTGAAAAGGGAGGACAGGACTTGGAGCTGCTGATAGCTGAGCACCCAGGCACAGATGAGTGCTTCATCCATTAGCTTCTCCTCTCATTTCGTCTTCACATGCTGAGGGAGCTCTTTTTGTTCTTGTTTTACAGAAAAAAGAGACATAGGAATGCTTAGTGGTTAAGGGCATAGGTGCTGGGGAGCCTGGGGGGCTCATTCGGTTGAGCAATCAACTCTTGATTTTGGTTCAGGTCATGATCTCAGGGTCCTGGGACCAGGCCCCATGTTGGGCTCCAGGGCCAGCATGGAGTCTGCTGCAGATTATCTCCCTCTGTCTCTGCTCTTCCCCTGTTCACTCTCTCTAATAAAAATAAAATCTTAAAAAAAAAAAAAGAGCATAGGTACCAGAGGCACATTTCCTGAGCTACAATCTGCTGTGTGACCTCAGGCCAGTTCCCATGCCCTCTATACCTAAGTTTTCTCATGTACGAAATGAAGTTAGTAACAATGTCCACCTCCAAACATACCTTTACATACTCAAAAATACTTGCAAGGTGTCAATACTTGGTCAGTGTCTGCCACATAGAAGATGTGCAGCAAATGCTAGTTGCAGGGGCTGTGCACTGCTTAAATGCATACAGCTGATAAACAGAGAAGCTTGGATTTGATTCCAGATTTGACTCCCAAGCTCATAAATGTTCTTCCCACTTGGCCATGCCTGCATCCTGT
This sequence comes from Nyctereutes procyonoides, assembly GCF_905146905.1. Classification (NCBI taxonomy): domain Eukaryota; kingdom Metazoa; phylum Chordata; class Mammalia; order Carnivora; family Canidae; genus Nyctereutes; species Nyctereutes procyonoides. Next base: position 56,619,437 of record NW_026575146.1, on the reverse strand, counting down.
CCTAAGTAGCACAGACGTCACAAGGAACAGAAATCTCTGAGCCCTTTGGTGTCCCAGGCTCTCTTTCAGAACTTGCAGCTCTCTGTTCTTATTGCCTAAGGAACCTTGGGATTGGTTGCTCATTCTGGTTCCCCGGACCCTCGGTTATGGGGAGGAGAGGGCTCACTGACTGGCACAACCAGCGAAAGCTCCATGTCAAAGGGCTTGAATCTGTCCATGCACACTCTGAAGCTCTGCACACCCAGCCTTACATGAGACTCAGAAGCTCCTTCGTCCAGCAGAAGTGGTCAGAGCCGAGGCACTTCCTCTCACCCTCTCCAAGCCTATTGTCACCTGGCATCTCTGCCCGAGGCCAGGTGTCCCCCCATGAGGTCCTCCCTGACCCCACTACAACGTGTGCTCCCTGTAACCAGTGATTCCAAGGCTGCAGGAGAGATCTGCTCCTTCATCCTAATCCGGACCAGGAGTCTCAAGTCTGCCTTTTAACCATAAACCAAACTAGGAGACTCCGGGTGCCCTAGTCTTGCAGGCTATACAATGAGAGTCTCTGATAAACTCTCTCAGAAGTTAGTGTTTGCTATAGAATGTGTCCCCCCCAAGTACTTATGTGGAAGCCTAAACCCCCAATGTGACCCTGTGAGGAGCTGGGGCCTCAGGCAGGGATCAGGTCATGAGGATGGAGCCTCATGAAAGGGATGAGCGCCCTTATGTGAGAGAGAGGAGAGAAACAGTATGTCCGTCTCTCTCTCTCCTGCTCCCTCCGCCTTGGGAGGTGCGGAGACACTGGGCACCTGCAAGCCAGGGGGCCCTGAGCAGACACTGAATCCGCGGCGGCCTCCAGAACGGTGGGAAGCACACGTGTTGCTTATGCCACGCAGTCTGTGCCGTGTGCTCACAGCAGTCCAAACGGGCAAAACCGCGGGAGGAGAAGGGAAGGAGAGGGCCCTGGGAGATGTACCACAAAAGGTAAAGGCTGGGGGGCAAGAGCTGCTTTCCTGGGCCTCTCCACGTTCAGCCCTGAGCAATCCCCTGGCCCATGAGGACACCGCTGAACGTAGGCCTGTTGCCAGAGGGTAAGTGCTGGTTCTGCAGTATTAATAGTCCAGACTGGGGATCCCTGGGTGGCTCAGCGGTTTAGTGCCTGCCTTTGGCCCAGGCCGTGATCCTGGAGTCTGGGGATCGAGTATCTGCCTTCAGCTACCTGAGCTGAAGATCATGACCTCATGATCCCAGGGTCCTGGCATCAGTCCTTCATCTGGCTCCTTGCTCAGTCCTTCATCTGGCTCCCTCTCTCCCTCTGCCTGCTGCTCCCTCTTGCTTCAGTTCTCTCTCTCTCTTTCTCTCTCTCTCTCTCTCTGTGTGTGTGTGTGTCAAATAAATAAATAAAATCTTTTTTAAAAATAGAATTATCACATATTATACTTCTTGTGCATGATACATCTAGATTTGTCCTAAAATATTTTCTGGAAAGGGGTCAAATAAATGATGGCTCGAGAATCAGTGATTCCAAGTCTCAGACTCAGTGATTCTTTGCTAATAACAGAGCCCCCCTCAAAACCCAACAAATTTAAAGTGCTGCCACAGTTAAGAAAACTAGTCATGGGATGAAGAGAATTCACATAGCATTTAATGATGCAGTGCAGAAAATGTCACCCCATATATAATGAGGACCCACTCGGTTGTTCCAATGGCCATCAGAAAGTGATTCGTCCCGCTAAGTCTCAGTAGAGAGGCCGGGGTCTGCAAAAAGCTTAGCACAGCAGAGAGAGGATGCAGGAGGGGACAGGGGAGTGACCAGGGGAGACAGGCCTTGTGCTAAAAGACCATCAGAGTTAACAAGTAGGGAAGACTTAGAGCATCTGCAGGGCAGGCCGGACAGCATCAATGACCTCTTTGTCATCATTGGCTCAAGACTCTCCTAGGAACTGGTTCAAAAGCAGAAACTCAGGGGTGATGGCCTTAAAACAAACAGAGAGGGCTATAGCCTTGCCTCTGAGGAGCAAGAGCCACACAGAGCACCCAAAAGAGCATGTGGGACAAGAAAAATACAGGCAAAGGTGAGGAAATAACCACTGCTTTAACCCCACCTAGTAAAGACACACTACAATTAACATCAGAGTCCACTATATAATTTGTATTCATTCCTTTAGACATATGTTTTACAGTGTTCTCAAATCAGAGTGGAGGCCCTGATATCCTTCATAAAATTTTCTATGATGATATGAATAACCTTGCAAACCTATGAGTGTGTCCTGCGAGCCAGACACCATGGCTCCACTGCATCATCTCATTAAATTCTCCCCATGACCCTGGTTGGCATGTCCCATAGTTATTCTTATTTCAGGGAGAAGAAAAGTGGGACACCAAGAGCTTACACACATGGCTCCTCTAGGTCACACAGATAAGAGGAGGAGGACCAGGATTTGAACACAGAGACAATGAAACTTAGCACAAGAGCAGAGACTTTCAAAACTCAGTGGGAGTTGTCTGAGGATCCTGTTAAATTGCAGGCTCTCGGGCAGCCCGGGGGGCTCAGCAGTTTAGCACCGCCTTCAGCCCAGGGCCTGATCCTGGAGTCCCACGTCCAGCTCCCTGCAGTCCGGGGCCTGCTTCTCCCTCTGCTTGTGTCTCTGCCTCTCTCTCTCTCTCTCTCTCTCTCTCTCTCTCTCTCTCTCTGTCTCTCATGAATAAATAAATAAAATCTTTTTTAAAAAAAATAAATAAATAAATTGCAGGCTCTCAGGGCACACCCCCAGAGTTTCAGGTTCAGTGGGTCTTTGGTGGGAAGGCAGGGACCTCAAGCACCCCCAGATGATATCGATGGGTGTGGTCTGGAAGCACACTCCGCTCAATGCTTTGCTGTACCATAACGATTCTTTTGCTAATATTCAAAAAAGTCCCGTGCTAAGGATATTGTTCTAGGTTTATGTATGGATATGCAGACCCAGCAGACCCAAGCTTAGAGTCAAGGTTCAAATCCCAGAATGGGCTAAAGTAGGCCAACAGCTGCAAATCCTTGGAGAATTTTCTCTCCTTGTGGTTTCTTTCTGCTTGAGTTCTTCCACACAAATGATAGCACGCTCTTCTTTATTTCAAAAGGAAAGGCAGCCATAGAGAATTATAGAAAAGACAGCTACTAAAACAACAAAAGGGATCAAGAAAACATATAGGCCTGCTCTAACCTGCTCTGTTCCCGTTCACCGAGATGCATCCAAGCACCAAAAGATTCAACTGGAAGACTTCAAGTGTCTCCACATTACCATCTTTTATTTTACATGTGGTAAGATTTTTAAATTTAAAGTTTAAAGATTTTAAATTAAAAGCCTAATAAATGGTAGAATTAAAGAAACAAAACATACAGGAATGGAAGGAAAAATAAGATAAAAATAGGGAGACAAATCATAGGAGACTCTTAACTATAGAGAATAAACTGAGGGTTGCTGGAGGGGAGAAGGGTGGAGGAATGGGATAACCAGGTGATGAGCATTAAGGAGGGCACATGATGTCATGGGTGTCTATTCAACAGATCAATCACTAAATTCTAACTCTGAAACTAATAATACACTATATATTAAATTGAATTTAAATAAAAAATTATAAAAAACAGGTAAGAATCACATGAAGAAACATATATGAACTTTAAAGAGAAGATATCCTTTAACACCTCATGGTCCTCAAAAGTCACGTAATTATAATGTAAAAGAAAAAAAACAATACCCAAACCCTGAATGTCAACAGATGATAAAAATTATACATTATATATAAAAAAAAATTGGTGGGATATAAGACCCTTTAAAAAAATGTATGAGACTTGATCAATATGGCCAGTTCAAAAACTTATTTAAATGTCATCCCATGGGAACTGTTCTATGTTATTGGGAATAGGGTGGTTTGGATTGGTTGCTTCCTTTTGGTTAGAGACGCAACCTAAGATCACCTACTTTTTCCTAATATGGTTGTATTTCTTAGTAACTTTCTCATACCAATATTACCATTAGTTTTTTTTTATTACAAATGGGTTTCCTGAGTAAAATTCACTATTGCCCTTTGCTAATGGTTTTCATTGACTACAAGTCACAAATGATAAAACTAACATGACTTTATTGAAATGATATATTTTCTGACCTCTCTCACAATGAACATGGCATTCCTTTAAAATGCTAATCTAACACCTTCATATTGCTAGCTTACCAGCTCCACCAATCATTACTCTCATGGAGTTTTGTTTTTTGGGGGGTTGGGGTTTATTTTTTATAGTTTTGCACTTTTATTTAAATTCTAGTTGGTTAACATACAGTGTTATACTACTTTCAAGTATAGAATTTACACTTACATACTTAAATGCAATACCCATTGCTCATCACAAGTGCCCTCCTTAATCCCCTAATGGACCCATTTATTCCATTCCCCCACCTGCCTCCCCTCCACCAATTCAAGGTTTGTTCTTTATAGTTGAGAGTCTGTTTTATGATTTGCCTCTCCCCTTTTTTCCTCTTCGTTCTTATGAAATCATATGGTATTTGTCTTTCTCGGACTTATTTCACTTAGCATAATACCCTCTAGCTCCATCCATGTCACTATAAGTGGCAAGATTTCATTCTTTTTTATGGTCAAATAATATTTCTGTGGGGGGGTGGCTAGTCATCATCAGGGAAATACAAATCAAAACAACAAGATACCACCTCATGTCTGTTATAACAACACAGGGAAGAACAGGTATGGGTGAGGATGTGGAGAAAGGAGAATTCTCTTAGACTGTTGGTGGGAATGCAAACTGGTGCAGCCACTGTGAAAAACATATTTTTAACTTTTTGGGGGAAAAAAGCTACCCTGTGACCCAGCAATTGCACTACTAGGGAATTATTTACTCAAAGGATGCAAAAATACTGATTCGAAGGTGCACATGCACCCTGATGTTTATAGCAGCATTATCAACAATGTTTTAAAATAAGCTTATTGGGGTGTCTGTGTGGCTCTGTCAGTTAAGTGTCTGACTCTTGATTTCCGGTCATGTCAGGATCTCGGGATCATGAAATCAAGCCACATTGGGATTCATGGTAGGCTTGGAGCCTGTTCAAGATTCTCTCTCATGACATCTGGGTAGCTCAGTGGTTGAGTGTCTGCCTTTGGCTCCTGTCATGATACTGGAGTCCTGGGATCAAGTCCTACATCGGTCTCCCCGCAGGGAGCCTGCTTCTCCCTCTGCCTGTGTCTCTGCCTCTCTCTGTGTGTCTCTCATGAATTAATAAATAAGATCTTTTTTTAAAAAAAAAGTTATGTGTCTTCATGCTGCATAACGAGACAAAATGTGAGACAGAGTTATGAGCTTCTCTCCACTGACCTTCCCCAATCAGCGTAGCATGGTATGGTCATTTCTGTATTTTTATAGTGATGTTTTTTAAAGTCTGTTCTATGCTATTCTTCAAGGACTGATGCCTAATGACAGAAGATGGCATTAAAAAGCCATTTTTTTTCCCTAGATATTCTGTAGTACTGGAGCCCAGGGTATTCCCATCATAGGCTAGAATGTTCATTTTGTCCACTTGAATAAGCTCTCTCATGTCTGTGAATCCAGGTGTCCACACAGTATCACAGGATCTGGTCCTATGTGAAGCCTCTGAAAAATGCACTCTGTTCCTGACTGTCTGTGCCCCTTATTGAACCGAAGTGGAACAAGTAGAGAGTGATCTGTTCAGACCGTATGGACTCTTCCAGGCTCTCCTAACACCATTTCCTAATGGGCATGTCTGTGTAACTGATGTGCTATGGCTTTAGAGGGAGAAACTGTGTGTGTCCTGTGGGGAAGTCCCATGGAACAGAAGCTACACAGCCAGGACTCAACAGGAGGTGCTTTTCTTCAAGGGCCTCTTGAGCGGCCCCAGCAACTGGAGAGCTGAGTCAACAACCAGAAGCGCTCAGAGAACCTGTAAGGGAAACTGTACCAGGTGGCAAGGAAACCCCCAACAGCCTCTTTTAAACAAGGCTCTAGAAACCATACCTTACAGTCCCCAAGCACTGGAATGTACAAACTCTGTGCAGTTCTCTTGGCAAATAAAGCAGAGGATACTCACAGCTTTCTCCTCTGCAGCGGCTGGAAAGACCACTTTATACTTTAAAAAATAAAAAAAGACATTTTCAGATTTTCACATGTGTTTAAAATAACATGGATTAGGGAAACTCCCTACACTTTTTTTAAAGTTTTTATTTATTTCAGTAATTTCTACACCCCACATTATGCTCCAACTCATGACCCCAAGATCAAGAGTCGCATGCTCCTCTGACTGAGCCAGCCGAGTGCCACCCACCCCACCAATCTTTTCATAAAACAGCAGTGTGTATCAAACTCCAAGTTACAGAAGTGTGATGAGCCCAACAATGGGTAGGAAGCCTAACACTTGTATGTAAATTTCTATATAACAGGACAAGAAATACAGAAAACTTTAAAAGCTGATGATCAGGGCAAAAAAAGAAATCATAAACTTGTTCAAAATCTAAGACCATCATCATCAAGCCACTTGAAGTGATTTAGAATTCTAAAGCTAAAAAGGACTTAAAAGAACATGTTCTGAAAGCTTTTTATTTTACAAAGAAACTGGTTTATGGTTGGCCCAAAGTCTTCTCATTTCTTTTCTGCTTTAACATTTAAGCGAGATTTAAATCCAAGAACAAAGACTTCATCAGAGACTTTCCTTTGATAAGTTGGGACCTTGAAACCAAGAGTGAGGGACTCAACTTCAACACAGAAGACAAATGGAGGCCCGCAGATCCTGAAAATGGAAACCATGATGCCTGAGTACAGGGTGAGAAATGGGATCACAGGGGGGCTGTCTTAAAGTTATGGTAAGTGGATTGGCAGAAAACAGGCAGTTTGGTGACAAAGAAAATCATCCTTAGAATGCATGGTGTGTTGGACCAGAGAGAAACATGACTGCTCATCTAGTTTGACCCCCACTTTGCACAGATTGGGGAACTTGTGGGTCAGAGAGTAACAGGTGCTTATTTTCCATGTTCACACAGTGAATTCAGAGCAGAATCAGGACTAGCAACCACAGGGCCTAAAGCTACAGCCCATGACCATCCATCCCATCAAGCTGCCCTACAGAGCCCACACTAAGATGCTGCTTCCAACATGGAAGAAGTCAGATCTTAAGGATTCCAGTAAAGCAAGAAGTAGATGATGTCTTTGGTTTTTAGATATATTTCCCATATATTTATCTTTAAATGTTTGGAAGCCAGGTCAGTGAGTCACTGAGGTCCATAAGAGAATTGGACCTCTGTGAAAGGGAAGGGAAGGCAATATGGGATTGGGGAGAAAAAAATCTCATCTTCCCATTGTTGACTTGAGATAGTGACAAAGAGGCAGTGTATTCAGTATGAAGTCATCACAGTAAAGCTGTGAGTGCAGGAAGCACCTAACTTCTATTTATTCATAGTCAAAAATCAATTCAAATTTTTACCACTATCAGGACTCCCACCCTTAGCTAGACAAAGTTCTCTAAGAGTTTCTCCACATCAAAAAATGTTTAGAGATGACCCTCTGCCCCTCACTCCATACTGTTTACAGTTGAGCTGCCTCCCACCCAATCCCATGGGATCCTAGAAATTAAGGGATGCTGCTCCATCAAGGCTGTCGGATCCTGGGAAAACTGCAGAAATGCCCAGAGTCAACCTGGGGCCACCATCCACCATCTCCTTGGAGTTCCAGCCCCTTCTGAATCCTGTCTGTATTTAAATAAGTGATATTTTGTTCATCATGGATTTTTAGCACTGATTTTTATTTTTTAAATATGGCAATAGAGTATCATCTATGTTAGTGACTGAGGTTTTTGGAGTTCTCTCAAATTTTGAGTCTGAATCCAATGCCTCACTTGCCCCCCCTCCCCCAGTAATTGCCCTGTCCTTCCTTTAAGGTCTGTGAGAAAGCAGGCCACAGGTCACTACCTCTCACACTTCTGAGAAGCCTCATGTCTTGAGCCTCTGTCTCTCCCCCTGGCTTGGATGCGGGTCTCTCTCCATCACCACTTTCTACCTCACCTTCCTTCTACTCCCCTGACATCCCCTCCCCACAGCATAATCCTCCCTGGAGTTCCCACTGAGAGCAAAGCCAGGAGCTGGAGGTGGGAGGGGAGCCACTTCAAACACTTCCACAACCTTCCTCAATTCAAGGAAGTCAAAATCACACTAAAAATGGATTTGGGGGAAGAAGAGACCAGGAAGAAAATGGTAAAGCATCACAAACACTCCTAACTGAATCAAGAAAGAAGTATCGAGTGTTTGGGTGGCTCAGTGGTTGAGTGTCTGCCTTTGGCTCTGGTCCAGATCCTGAGGTCCTAGAATCAAGTCCCGCATCAGGCTCCCCGCAGGAAACCAGCTTCTCCCTCTTCCTGTGTCTCTGCCTCTCTATGTGTCTCATGAATGAATGGATAAAATCTTTAAAAAAAAGAAAGAAAGAAGTATCTCCTAACTGAATGGTCACCAAGAGGGATCTCTGGGTGGCGCAGTGGTTTAGCGCCTGCCTTTGGCCCAGGGCATGATCCTGGAGACCCGGGATCGAATCCCACGTCGGGCTCCCGGTGCATGGAGCCTGCTTCCTCTCTCTCTCTCTCTCTCTCTCTCTCTCTCTGTGACTATCATAAATAAATAAAAATTGAATGGTCGCCAAGAGTAGCAACAAAGAAGGGGATTTGCACAGCTGCACGTCAACAACAAAGTGCCTTTGATGGAGAAAATGGACTCTGAGTAAGTGATCTCTCCTAGTGGTAAGGATAATAGTTTGTGTTTTAATAAAGGAAACACAAGAGTGATGGGGCGTGAAGGGAAACAGTGAAAGAAATCCAACTGTTAAGAATTGACCAGCATAGTTCCAAGCTTTGGGGCCAAAAATAAAAAATCAAAATTTCAGATTCCCCATGAAGATTTAGGAAATGCAGTAAGAAGGGCCATGATCTAGAAACTGATGTTGAGTGAAGATACCCAAAAGACTGGTGAGCAGGTAAGAGGAGATGAGGGAGGAGGCTGAGAAAATATAAAGACAATTACGTGAGAGGAAAATAAAGTGAAAATAAGGTCTCAGGCTGAGAGAAGAGAGGAAAGAAGTCAGCCCAGGAGGCACATGACTGCTGTACCATTCACAGTCTGACGGGTTTTTGTCTCCATGGTGACGTGTGCCAGAGTGGAAGCCCTGAGGAGGAACCCAGGATGCAGCCTGGTTGTACCAGTGGATTTGAGGACGGGGCAAGTATGAATCTCTTCTTTAGGCTGCCTGAACGGACGGGACAAGAAGTGTCAGAAAGAGGTATGGCAAAGTGAGGATTCCTTTTTTTAAAAAAAAAAATTATTTAAATTTTAGTTAACAAAGAGTACAATAATGGTTTTAGGAGAATTCAGTGACTCATCACTTATATACCACACCCAGGGATCATCACAAGTGGTCTCCTTAATGCCCATCACCCATTTAGCCCACCCCCCCTCCCATCCCTCCATCAACCCTGTTTATTCTCTAATGTTAAGAGTCTCTTATGGCATGTTTCCCTCTCTCCTTTTCCCCCCTTCTCATATGTTCACCAAACTATAAAAAAGCCCAGATGTCCATCGACTGATGGATAGATATGATACACACACACACACACACACACACACACACAACAGAATATTACTCAGCCATCAACACCAATGAAATCTTGCCATTTGCAATGATGTGGATGGACCTCGAGGATGTTATGCAAAATGAAATAAGTCAGTCAGAGAAAAACAAATACCATCTGATTTCACTACTCATATGTGGAATTTAAGCACAGCTTCTTAAAGAGAGAAATAGGGACATGCTTGAATCTGGAGAGAAGCAAGTCCTAAGAGGGTGCAGAGCAGGAGCAGAAAAAGCAGAGAGAGAAAGAAAAGAAAATGAGCGCAAAGAGAAAGAAGGTACATGAAAAAAAGAAAAACCTGAGCCTGGTGGTTTGAGCCAATACTCTTTCGAAAACCTATTAGAGGAAAATTTACCGGCTAAGAACTTACCCAAACCATCCTCTACCTAAATACTACCCACCTCAAGAGAGCAGAGACCCGTGCCTCAAGCTTCTCTCTTTCTGTTCCACCATCAGCACTGGGTGACAGGGGACATATTCCCCAGAAGCCTGAGCCTTGCCGTGACCCGCTTTCTCAGTAAAGGCATGTGCCCACTTTGCTTCTGGGGTGTCCTATTGTGTTCTTTCTCACATAGGCGGTTTTTAAAGCTCTTTCAAATAGGAACAGCAGTTCCCAGTAGGTATCTAATACAATTCTCAACTTGAAAGAAAGGCAGTTCAACAGTCTTCCTGTATTTTTAAATCAGAAATAGTCATCTGTGATAACTCAGTCAAAATAAAACCCAAATAATTCCTTATTATGCTCTTAGTTCTACTTTTTGTGAAGGGCTTATTTGTGTAAAGCTAGAATCTGAAATCAATAAACTCTCTTACACAGCCTCTATCTCCATACCATCTAACATCCGAGAGCAAGGAGACAGATTTTTCTAAGATGTTGGACTTCTTTCCAAATATGCATCATACGCATTTTTGCGACATGTCTACTAAGAAAATATTGACTTCACATGATTCCTAGTGGTTTTGTGGTTTGTTTCTTGACCTTTCTTCCTCGACACTACACAAGTTTAATAATATTTTGGCTAATCAGTTGGGAAAGCTAAGGAGTAGGAATAGTTTTTTTTTTTTATCACATATTTTCCCAAGCTAACAGATTGAATTTCTCCGCTTATACTGACATAAACATCTTTGATAATATACGAGAAAGTTATGAATAGATGAGAAATACTAAAAACATATTCTCTACATTGTGGTTATTTCAATAATATTTTATGGTAGGAACTCATAAGAGAGTTTGAAATAATAATAAATACATCAAGGCAACTTAGTTCTACTTTTATTAAGACTATTTTTGGAGTAGTTTAAGATTCGCAGCAAAATTGAGGGGATGGTACAGAGATTTCCCATATGTCGCTGACCCCAAACATGCGCAGCCCCACCCATTATCAACACCCCCACCAAAGTGATACATTTGTTACAATCCCTGAACCTACACTGATAAATTATAATCATCCAAAGTCCAGAGTTCACGTTATGGTTCACTCTTTATGCTGTCAATCCTATGTATTTAGACAAATGTATAATTACATGTATTCATTATCAGGGTATCATACAGAGGATGATACCACTGCCCTAAAATCCCTCTGTGTCTACTTATTCATCCCTGCCTCCCTAATCCCCCTCCAAACAACCCCTGGCAACCACTCATCTTTTTACTGTCTCCATAGTTTTTGAGTAAGAATGTCATAGAGTTAGAATCATTCATTATGTAGCCTTTTCAGATTGACTTCTTTCACTTAGAATTATGCATTTAAGTTTCCCCCATATCTTTCCATGGCTTGACAGATCATTTCTTTTTGATGTTGAATGATATTTCATTCTCTGGATGTACCACAGTTTATTCATCCATCACCTACTGAAGGATATCTTGGTTGCTTCCAAGCTTTGGAAATTGTGAATAAAGTTGTTATAAACATCTGTGTGCAGCCTTTTGTGCGGAAATAAGTTTCACAGCACCTCTGAGTAAATTTCAAGGAGTACAAATGCCAGATCAGATAGAAAGAGAATTTTAGTTTAAAAGAAACCCCCAAACTGTCTTCCAAAGTAGCAGTACCATTTTGCATTCCCAACAGCTATGAATGAGAGTTCTTCTTGCTCCACATCCTCGCCATTTGGTGTTGGCAGTTCTGGACTTTGAGGATTATAACTGGTGTTCAAGCAACATGTTTAAAGAAAAAAAATGACATAATCCTCAAAAGGTGGTTTCAATGAATGCATGATTCCTTTAAAGGAATTAAGTAACATTAATCCTACCCCCTAGTGCACTCCTAAACATGGCAACAGATAAATTACAATACATTTCACAGGTTAATACTGAGAGATGTAAGAAGAGTTTGAATTATAGAACTGAGCATCTAACTCTCAAAAATTGTTCACACCCTCAGTTTGCACATCTCCATGTCAATAATGTAGTATACTTGTCAAATCTCTGTGGACATAATTGGATTTGGAGCCATATAGCCATATTCTAATTCTACCTCAATATGCTTCTCTTTCTTCCTGAATAAACTGAAAGGTTTGGACTAATCAGACTTAAAAGGATTGAGTAGTTCATTTCAACAAGTGAAGCAAGCCAGGTGGCAACTACGAGAAACTAAAACACTGGGGAGCTTGGTTCTCCATAATTGATTCTTGCTGTGTGGAATATACATTTCGTTTTGCCAAATCTGTAGATTCCCATGAGAAGGCAGGAATCTTTATTTGAATAGGATACTTCCTAATTTTTATCTGTTGAAAACAAATTATTGCAAAAACACAATGAATGGGACACTCATGCTTCTGGCCAAGATAAAGTCTCAGGAATTACCCTCCCATCTTACCCTCCCATCTGAAATAAACAAAAACAGACAAAATACATCAAATCAAACAATGATTTCAAGATTCTAGTCCTCAGTCAATGAGGGACAGTAACTTCTGAGAAATGGAAAATGAGGTGAGTCCTACAACTGCCCTAGCTTGAGAGAATGCCATAGTAATTCAGTGCAATGAGGGTAGTTTCTCCAAAAAAAAAAATGGTGCTGGAACAATTTGATGTTCATATTAAAAAATTATACACTGCCATGTAAACTTCAGACCATCCATGAAATCCACTTCAAGTGAATTTGGACATTAATGTAAAATCTAAATTATAAAACTTTCACAAACATAGGGGAAAAAAAACCTTTGTAATTATTATGACTATTTTAGGAACCACAAAATAACCATGCTGAGCCAAAAAAAAAAAAAAACAGACCAGGAAATAAAAGTACACACTGTATGACACCATTCAATAAAAATTCTAGAAAATACAGGGCTCCTGGGCAGCATGAAGGTGGTTGAGCATCCCACTCTTGGTTTCGGCTCTGGCCATGATCTCAGGATTGTGAGATCAAGCCCCACATCAGAATCCATGCTCAGCACAGAGTCTGCTTGAGATTCTCTCCTCTGTCCTCTCCCCCACCATAGATGCACGTGCCCTTCTCCCTCAAATAAATAAATCTTTTTTAAAAAATCCTAGAAAATGCAAATTAGTCTATAGTGGTCACCCAAAAGCAGATCAGGGATTGCTTGGAGGTGCTGAGAATAGGAAGAAGGGATTACAAAGAAATATAAGGAAGCTTTATTTAGGTGATGATTACCATGTTCCTTATCTGTATCACAATGGTGGTCCAACAGGTATATGCCTTCACCTAAGCATATCAAATGGAATACTTTAAATATGTGCAATTATCATGTGTCAAGACTCAATAAGACTGTTACACACTACGTGGCCAAACAAAACACAACTGTAGGCAAAATCTGATGTGCTGGCTACCATTTGTCATTTCCTATATTCAATGACATCTGGAGTCACCTCCAGGGATCTGTGATTCTTTGAAATTTACTCAAGGCTGCAGCTAAGATATAATTTCCGTAGACAGTAGATGGGACTATAGAAAATCATTCAGGGAAATATTTGCAGTTGACTATTTGGATATACCGATGTGCCTATTAGCATAAGCAAGAAGGTTACTGATGATGCTTTGACTTAATGATTCTTTGACTTTATGATGGTGTGAAAGCTATATGCATTCAGTAGAAACCATATTTTGAATTTTGATCTTTTCCCAGGCTAGCTATATGCAGCACCATCCTCTCTCATGATGCTGGGCAGCCACAGTGAGCCAGAGCTCCCAGTCAGCCCCACATTCATGAGGGTAAACAACTCATATACCCACAACCATTCTGTACCCATACAACAACTGTTTTTTTTTTACTTTCAGTTCAGTATTCAATAGATTACATGAGATACTCAACACTTCATTAAAAAGTAGGTTTTGTCTTACGTGATGCTATCCAAGGGTAGGCTAATATAAGTGTTCAGAATATATTTAAAGTAGACTGGGCTAAGCTATGGTGTCCTGTGTACTAAATGCATTTTTAACTTAGAGACTTTGAACTTACACTGAATTTATTGGGACTTATCCCCATCATAAGTCCAGAAAAAGTTCTGTGTAATTATTGTATAGCTATTAAGTTCATGTCATCATTCATAAAATCAGTAAAACAGATTGCTCATCTTCAACAGATCTGTGCTTCCTTGTCCCTTTGGCAGAGTCTGTCATGTTCCAGTGCTCAAGGGGGGAAAAAGGTACAAATGTATCTCATGCCACATTCCAGGACAATTAAATCATGGTATCATGAGGAATGTTGTAAAAGATATTCCAAGAATGCATCCCTTTTCCAACAATTCTAATATTTAGGAGTACTGTAGGATTTACATATTATATGACTATCATTCACACACTTAATGGCTTTGGGGATTTGTACACTCTACAGCCACATACAGAAACCTATGTGTACACCTAAAAATGGGATAATGTCTTAGCATGAGTGAATATAGAGCATATGAAAAACACATATGCATATTTTTCTTATGGGACTATACTTATGGCTACATGGGTATATCATTACTTATATGAATGTATTCATGGGTCTATGGGTAGGTCACTACTTATAAACATTGTTTCCAGATTTAAACTGAAAATGCTCAGAGAACTGGAGAATCAGAAGTGATCAGCAGTCTGGTAACCAGGCTGTCATTATCCTCCCCATCAGTATCAGCTTTCATTTGCCATCAGATAAATCGGAAAGTGCTGGAGTTGATATAACCCAGTTCTGCAGGTAAGAAAAATCCCGACGTATTTTGTGGCAAATGGTTACATGAAAAGGGGCCTGAGGAATGTCATTTGTTTTGTACTAAAGCAATAGGATAAAGGGCTCTACTGTCATTGGGTCATCCCACTTTGGTCCGCTTAATGCAGGTGGAGCCCCATAAAACCCTATCTGGAATGCTGTCTGTTTGTGCAGAGGCACACTATTTGCAAGGCGCTTTTTTTGTTTTACTTCTTTAAATTGTAACTTCAAAAAAAATGCTGGGGGCATTAAGAACATTCAGACACAGGGGCGATTCTCATTGCTCACTTTGCAGGTAGAAAAAAAATGTCTCCTGCACCATGCTGGGGAAGTCCAGACAAGTTCTTAATAGCAAATGCAAATAACGCTTCCTCACAATGGTCCACGACCCCTGCCTTCTGCTTCCATTCATTAACAGATGCCTGCTTTTGGTTTCCAAACAATTCATCTGATATGATGTCACCGAAAAATTATAATTTTTAAACCAGGTAGTTAGGAAAAAGGTCATTTGTTGTTGTTGTTGTTTGCTTAAGACTGACCCAAGAAAATTGTTCCAAGGATATTCATGCTGCTAAGGCAAGTATGAGGATCTTTCTGGTTGGTCATTGCATTCTCCTGCAAGTGCACTGTAGGTGGATTTTCTCCTTTCGGTTCTTAAGAGGGAATATACATTCTTAAAAGACATATATGATTTAAAATATACAGAGTACTGAATTAAAAGTCATAAGAAATAACTAAAACATTTGCATGAAAACACAGCAGTAACTCCTGAGTATTTCTTGATAGGACTGTGAGTACCAGAAAGGCACTTAAAGTAGACAATCTTTAGAGAAAAGTTTCAAAAAAAAAAAAAAACTAACTTAAATACACATTTCCCATTGCTAAAATGGCAGTGGGAATTTCATGAATGCTCTGATAAAGGCAACACCTCTGGCCTCCTGAAATAATACAAACAGTTAATACTAATGTCCCACTTATGTGCTTGGTGCTATTTACATTCATTCGGTTCTCCAAAAATGCCGTAAGACAGTCACTATTATCAGCTCTAATTTATAGATGAGGGACCTGAGGTGGGAAGCAGTTGAGAGACTTGCCCATCGCATGTTTCTGACCTGCCTTCTGACCCTACAGGGCTCTACTGTATGTGCCAGGATCACTGTCCTCCACTAACTGACTACCGGCAAGGTCAAGCTGTTTGCATGTGCTTTAGTTTGATTTCAGCTGGCTCCCTGCTCTGCTGCACTGCTAAGAAATTCCATCATTCCAGCTCTGTCCATCTAGTTTCCTGCAAATAATCTTTTAAATGTAAACCGTTGGTTATTACTGTACATTTACCTTTACACAAGGCTCTAAGAGCAAAATTTGGATGGGAAGAGAGTTGGGGGGGGGGTTAAAGAGGACTCCTAGCAATTAAAGGTGGCAGCTCCAGGAGCAAGTAGAGAACAAGAATATCATTTGGCCAGTCTTTCGGGAATGACTCCTCTAAGTTTAGCATAACGTCTGTTACTCTTCTACGGATGGCCATTAGGTTCGGCTCAGAGGGACCACAGGAGCTCTGCACTGAAACCAAGTGGTCAGAGGAGCAAAACTGGTGCACTCCTCCATCCAGCCTGGAATAAGCTTCACATAATGCCAGGTCCTCCTAAAATCTCCAGAGTGAAAGAAGGGTCTTCAGGAGGGCAGCTGGGAGCTGAGGCTAAGAAGACCATTCTTGAGAATGGGAGGTAATGTACCGAGGTTGTCCTCATGGGCTACTCTTCTCTGACAGCATCAGAAACCCAGACCTCCTCCCATTTTTCTTTGCCAGATTTTCTTCCTACCCTTTCCCAGTTTTGGGAAGTCTGGGTCTATGGCCGGGAAGACCACAGGAATGAATACCCTTCATTTTCCCATTCCACCCTGACAACTATCCCTGGTAAAAGTTGTTCCCCAAGGCTTGATGTGCTCCCCAAAGCATCCCAGTGTCCACATCTACGCATTAGTCCAGGAAATAATGAAAGTATTACATGTAACTGGGCACAGTTCAGTTTTTCTCTAACTCAGACCTTTTGAGCTCCACTCATGGAAAACTGGACAGATCAGTCCGTTCTTCACACAGAATATGGGTGCTATGCTGAATTAATGCCTGCCACTCTTTCACAAAAAGATGATAGTAAGTTATACAAGAAGATCTGGACATTTCATGTGCTTCATCATGATTTTAAATTTATATACTTTTACCATGTATAATTTGGGGCTACTTATCTGACTTTTATAATTATGTAAAGAAATTTTACCCCTGAATTTTGTTTTTTGTTTTTTTTTTAATTTTTTATTTTATTTATTTATTTATGATAGTCACAGCGAGAGAGAGAGAGAGAGAGAGAGAGAGGCAGAGACACAGGCAGAGGGAGAAGCAGGCTCCATGCACCGGGAGCCCGACGTGGGATTCGATCCCGGGTCTCCAGGATCGCGCCCTGGGCCAAAGGCAGGCGCCAAACTGCTGCGCCACCCAGGGATCCCTACCCCTGAATTTTGAAACAAAACTACTGAATAGTCCTCCTGCAAAGTTCTAGATCAGTTTAATTTAAAAAGAATAACTGGAATTTCAAAGTGAACCATTTAAAATCATAACATTTGAAGCTACTTAAGTTTATAAGTAAGGTTTTGTTCAATGCCATGCAACTGAAACACAGAGATATGGTTTAAAATCTATAACCCTGATTTCCAATTTTTGTGCCCCTAAAACAACGGCTTTTTTTTTTATGATAGGCACACACACACACACAGAGAGAGAGAGAGAGAGAGAGAGAGAGAGAGAGGCAGAGAGAGAAGCAGGCTCCATGCACGGGGAGCCGGATGTGGGATTCGATCCCAGGTTCTCCAGGATCGCGCCCTGGGCCAAAGGCAGGCGCCAAACCGCTGCGCCACCCAGGGATCCCAAAACAACGGCTTTTTCACTGCATGACTCCCCAGTGTGTAAAAGTTCAAGTCTGATTTTATAAAGTAAATGTGTACTAGTAAAATACTCTGAAAACTTCCCTTTGAGATCCCATTGCCTTATTTCATTCTTTCCTTCTTTCTTTGGTCTGCTCTGGAGTTGACTTCCTTCTCCAATGTCCCATCACTACTGTCAGCCTTCTGCTGCTCTATCCTGAGCCACCTCCTCTGCATGCCCCTCTCTTGTCAGACTTCTGGGTTGTTTTGAGTTTGGGGTCATTCACCCTCTACTTTTTGTGATCCTTGAATCATGTCTTTCATGCCTGGGTGGAAAGATAGAGAATGACAGGTTAAGCCAGCCTCCATAGATAACAGGATCTTGCCTGACTTTTCCAATTCCTGGAGTGGAACAGGCCCCCGGCACAGCAGACACAGATGTGAAATGCTTCTAATTAAATGACCAGTTGTTAGAACTTTCGGTAGGGGGGAGGGGCAAGATGGCGGAAGAGCAGGGTCCCCAAATCGCCTGTCCCCACCAAATTACCTAGATAACCTTCAAACCATCCTGAAAATTTACGAATTCGGCCTGAGATGTAAAGAGAGACCAGCTGGAAGCTACAGTGAGAAGAGTTCGCGCTTCTATCAAGGTAGGAAGACGGGGAAAAAGAAATAAAGGAACAAAAGGCCTCCGAGGCGGAGGGGCCCCGCGAGGAGCCGGGCTGAGGCCGGGGCGAGTGTCCCCAGGACAGGAGAGCCCCGTCCCGGAGGAGCAGGAGCTGCACCAACCTTCCCGGGCGGAAAGGGGCTCGCAGGGAGTTGGAGCAGGACCCAGGAGGGCGGGGATGCCCTCGGGCTCCCGGGGACACTAACAGACACCTGCGAGCGCAGGAGAGTGCTCCGAGCTCCCTAAGGGCTGCAGCGCGCACGGCGGGACCGACCGGAGCAGCTCGGAGGGGCTCGGGAGCGGCTCCAGGGAGGGAGCTGCAGGGCGGGAGCGCGAATCCAACAGCGCAGGCCCCGGAGCACAGGGCGCCGGGACACAGCCCAGGATCCGGCCTCCCCCGGGACAGGCAGAGGCCGGGAGGGCCCAGGACAGCGAGGACGCTCCTGCCCCGAGCTGAGCAGATCAGCGGCCCCGCCCCGGAGCCTCCAGGCCCTGCGGACAGAGAACCGAGAGCCCGAGCCCCGTAGTTCCTGCGGAGGCTAAATCCAGGCTTCCAGAGTTGCCATAGCAACTGCTGCTGTTCCTCCAGGGGCCCCACGGGGTAAACAACCCCTGCTGAGCCCGGCAGCAGGCAGGGGCAGAGCAGCTCCCCCAAGTGCTAACACCTGAAAATCAGCACAGCAGGCCCCTCCCCCAGAAGACCAGCTGGACGGACCAGTGATACTCCCCCGTGTTCCAATACAACTTGTTTTTGGCCACTCTGCACTGAGCAAAATGACTAGAAGGAAAACCTCACCTCAAAAGAAAGAATCAGAAACAGCCCTCTCTCCCACAGAGTTACAAAATCTGGATTACACTTCAATGTCAGAAAGCCAATTCAGAAGCACTATTCTACAGCTACTGGTGGCTCTAGAAAAAAGCATTAAGGACTCACGAGACTTCATGACTGCAGAATTTAGATCCAATCAGGCAGAAATTAAAAATCAATTGAATGAGATGCAATCCAAACTAGAAGTCCTAACGACGAGGGTTAACGAGGTGGAAGAACGAGTGAGTGACATAGAAGACAAGTTAATGGCAAAGAGGGAAACTGAGGAAAAAAGAGACAATCAATTAAGGGACCATGAAGACAGATTAAGGCAAATAAATGACAGTCTAAGGAAGAAAAACCTACGTTTAATTGGGGTTCCCGAGGGCGCCGAAAGGGACAGAGGGCCAGAATATGTATTTGAACAAATCCTAGCTGAAAACTTTCCCAATCTGGGAAGGGAAACAGGCATTCAGATCCAGGAAATAGAGAGATCCCCCCCTAAAATCAATAAAAACCGTTCAACACCTCGACATTTAATAGTGAAGCTTGCAAATTCCAAAGATAAAGAGAAGATCCTTAAAGCAGCAAGAGACAAGAAGTCCCTGACTTTCATGGGGAGGAATATTAGGGTAACAGCAGACCTCTCCACAGAGACGTGGCAGGCCAGAAAGGGCTGGCAGGATATATTCAGGGTCCTAAATGAGAAGAACATGCAACCAAGAATACTTTATCCAGCAAGGCTCTCATTCAAAATGGAAGGAGAGATAAAGAGCTTCCAAGACAGGCAGGAACTGAAAGAATATGTGACCTCCAAACCAGCTCTGCAAGAAATTTTAAGGGGGACTCTTAAAACTCCCCTTTAAGAAGAAGTTCAGTGGAACAATCCACAAAAACAAGGACTAAATAGATATCATGATGACACTAAACTCATATCTGTCAATAGTAACTCTGAACGTGAATGGGCTTAATGACCCCATCAAAAGGCGCAGGGTTTCAGACTGGATAAAAAAGCAGGACCCATCTATTTGCTGTCTACAAGAGACTCATTTTAGACAGAAGGACACCTACAACCTGAAAATAAAAGGTTGGAGAACCATCTACCATTCAAATGGTTCTCAAAATATACCCTAAAAACTATAGAACACTTCTGAAAGAAATTGAGGAAGACACAAAGAGATGGAAAAATATTCCATGCTCATGGATTGGCAGAATTAATATTGTGAAAATGTCAATGTTACCCAGGGCAATTTACACGTATAATGCAATCCCTATCAAAATACCATGGACTTTCTTCAGAGACTAGAACAAATTATTTTAAGATTTGTGTGGAATCAGAAAAGACCCCAAACAGCCAGGGGAATTTTAAAAAAAGAAAACCATATCTGGGGGCATCACAATGCCAGATTTCAGGTTGTACTACAAAGCTGTGGTCATCAAGACAGTGTGGTACTGGCACAAAAACAGACACATAGATCAAAGGAACAGAACAGAGAACCCAGAAGTGGACCCTGAACTTTATGGTCAACTAATATACGATAAAGGAGGAAAGACGATCCACTGGAAGAAAGACAGTCTCTTCAATAAATGGTGCTGGGAAAATTGGACATCCACATGCAGAAGAATGAAACTGGACCACTCTCTTGCACCATACACAAAGATAAACTCAAAATAGATGAAAGATCTAAATGTGAGACAAGATTCCATCAAAATCCCAGAGGAGAACTCAGGCAACACCCTTTTTGAACTTGGCCACAGTAACCGGAGAAGGACAAACAGTGTATGTTCTCATTCATTTGGGGAATATGAATAATAGTGAAAGGGAATGTAAGGGAAGGGAGAAGAAATGTGTGAGAAATATCAGAAAGGGAGACAGAACATAAAGACTTCTAACTCTGGGAAATGAACTAGGGGTGGTGGAGGGGGAGGAGGGCGGGGGGTGGGGGTGAATGGGTGACGGGCACTGAGGGGTACACTTGACAGGATGAGCACTGGGTGTTATTCTGTATGTTGGTAAATTGAACACCAATAAAAATTAATTTATAAAATTAAAAAAAAAAAAAAAAAGAACTTTCGGTAGGATGATGCTGGGCAACCCAAGGAGCACTTGCCATCCAAGGTGAGAGCCAAAGGACTCTCTGGAGAAAGGGTGCCTCCTCTCCTCCTTTCAGCATCTGCACCATCATTGGTCTAAGCTGTCCTGGAAGTGCCCCAGCTCATGACAGCAGTGGGGGAAATCCAGGATCTGACGGAGCTCCCAGTTCATGCCATGAAGCATGCCATGAAGCAGGCAAACCACAGAAGGCCTCCCTCTCAATAACCTCCAGAAGTCACAGAGATTATTTTGGTTCCTGAGTAAACAAAAGTCATTCTGGAAAAGTATGCTTAGGAATGGAAAGGCCTAAATCCGAAATGCTCCAACAGGGCTATGCATGTTTCTTTATAACCAGGCAACTGCTAATGAATTGCATAATATTTAGCTCTTCGTTGGTGCTGCCTTTCAGGCTTTAGCTTGCCTGACCCAACAGCTGCTTAACTTGGCTCCAGGCATTTATGACTTTATTTTGAACAAATCTCGAACATTTTCATTTGACTTTTCCCAACTCGACTATGCAATTCAAAATTTGTTTTAAATTTTACGGTTCTTTTCTTCCCCCTCTCACTCTCTCTCCTTTTTTCTCCTTCCCCTTCTTACAGCTGGAGATTTGGAATCTGAGTTGGTTTTCTTTCCAGCAACAGATTTTGTGATGCAAAAGAAAGGAAGTTTGCAGGAGGGAAGGGGGCAAAACAGGGGGGATGGGGAGGTCATTTTACTAACTCTTTGGATCCCTTCAGAACAAGCTAAAACCTAATACTATATAAATATTGAAGTGCACAGTAGAGTCAAAGTATTCAAAAAACATTTACTGTGAATGGAGGCATTAGAATAGGCTTAGGCCCCGCCTGAATTCCCATGAAATTTGTAAATATTTCTTTCATTTGTTCTCCATTTACAATTAGTTGCGGTCAAGCTGATCAAAGCCAGAAGAGGCCTGTTGCATGTGAACCCGCATCCCTCACAATGACATCCACGAAGCAGAATGAAATATGGAATATCAGGTTTCCACGGATGTATGAACTTGTAAAAAATCTGAAAGAATAGGAGGTTTTTCACACTGAGTAATGTGAAACATTTGGTGCGGATTGTAGGCCTCTGCAGAGGGAAAGAGAGAGTCCAAATCCATCAGGCTATAAAACAGAAGCAGGCCCAAGCAGACATAAGGGTCTCCCCACCCAACTTCCACGTCCAGTGATTTAGCTGTCATAGGCTCTCTGCCCTTTAGAAATCCTAGCAAAGAAGCCCCTTGGGCAAGGAGAAATGATGCACCCAGAGCTCCCCTGGATGCTCTTCTCCTGCGGTCCACGCTGAGTTGCATCCCTTCTCCACTCCTGTTTCTAGATTAAAGAACTGTTGCTCTCCTACCTGAGCCAATTACACACATGTCTTTTAATTGATGCAATCACAAAGCATTTTCAATCAGACAAATGTTAAAGTACTTGGATAAGCACACAGGCAGGTTCTTCCCATTTTTATATACAATCTAAATAGATAAATAACCCCAAGTGAATCCAGAAGTATACACTATCACCAAGTCTCAAAACACTACATGTAATTGCTCCTTCTGTTCGCTCAAACTTCGCCTTCTTTTGCAGGCTTTCTCTTTCCACTAAGCCTATCGCACTGTCCGCTGGGTGTTCTCTTCTTCTTCTTCTTCTTTCTTCTTCTTTCTTCTTCTTCTTCTTCTTCTTCTTCTTCTTCTTCTTCTTCTTCTTCTTCTTCTTTCTTCTTCTTCTTTCTTCTTCTTCTTTCTTCTTCTTCTTCTTTCTTCTTCTTCTTTCTTCTTCTTCTTTCTTCTTCTTTCTTCTTTCTTCTTTCTTCTTCTTTCTTCTTCTTCTTCTTCTTCTTCTTCTTCTTCTTCTTCTTCTTCTTCTTTCTTTTGGCAATTTAAAGCATTTTAGTTGCTCCTTATGTTTTTTCCAGCTGTCAAGCAATAATGGGACCTGAAGTAGGGACATGGGGCTTTAGCAGTGTATACTCTTTGGCCTCCTCAAATGCGTAAGGTCGTGAGGCAACATCTTCCTCCTTTATTAGAAAACTGAGTAACCAGCACTGCTAGCTTAATAAAAGACCTCATGGTAATTCACAAATATGCAGAAGGAAATAAGCAAGCGTTATTGCCAAATATTTCCAACCAGCAAAGGTCGGCAGACATGAAGCTTATGCAGCTCTCTGGAAAACACAAACAGTGCTCCCTCACCCAAAGGAGCTGTAATTCCCTTTCTTTCCTTCCCATAGTTTTGAGGGGGGGCACATTGTTTTAGGGAGGACATGATGTTTGAGGTAAATTCTGGCATCAGAACACCAGGAAGGAGAGGAAGGCTGCAAGCCACGGTGTCTCATGTCTCACCACGCTGAGGAGGGGTTTGTGAGGATTAAGACTGGGGCAGGTAAACAATTAGAAGGAGAACACAGTCTTCATGAAAGCTAAACCCCCTCCCCCATCTCTCTACCCTCCTCCTACTCAAAACAAAGGAAGACCCAGTAGCCTGTGCAAACAGTGGGTGATGTTGGTGGATGAGGAATAAAGTGTCACCTTTGAACTTAAAGCCCCTCCTCTTTCAGAAGTTTTCCAAAGCTCTGGGTTGGAACTGACCCGGGCTCCTGCTGCTGAACACAATGCTCTCTGCCCCTGGACTCAGGAGAATTGATGGACAACAACCCCCAGGGCAGGAGAATGAGACTCTAAT
Source organism: Nyctereutes procyonoides (assembly GCF_905146905.1). Classification (NCBI taxonomy): domain Eukaryota; kingdom Metazoa; phylum Chordata; class Mammalia; order Carnivora; family Canidae; genus Nyctereutes; species Nyctereutes procyonoides. Next base: position 56,595,463 of record NW_026575146.1, on the reverse strand, counting down.
GTTCACGCAATCAAAGCAGAGAGAAAATAATCATTTGACCTTGCGTGGAGGCCTCTGGCTTATGAAAAGTGAATCATTCCAAACTTTGCACAATTTGTTGGGCAGGACAGAAGGATAACAACCTTTAAATAGTGCCTCAAACAGCCTCCAAACTTGTGAAAACAAGGAGCTGCACCCAAATGCTCTTTTGGCAATTTGGTCACAAATTATTTGAAATGTGATTGGTTGGGTTTGTTTTCAAACGATGAGTTGATAGTTTCCAAGAAGGGAGCACTCAAAGGAAAGGAAATTTACTATTGTAGGCTTGGCTGAAACAAAAATCTACTCAATATGTTTAGCTCACTCATCATTTGCCAGGATGTGGGTGACTAGACACTCTGGGCGATACCATCCAGCCCAGCACAGGGTAGAGAAGTTGCTGCAGTATTTTTCCTAAATGAACATCCACCATCTACTTCAAGACCACCACCCCAGAATGCACTTCTACACATCACAGACTGTACCCATTCCTTCCTCCTTGGAGGTAACCGTGTTGGTCATTTACAGTGTTTATCACCTACATAGGTATCCTAAAACAGTGTGTAGTTTGATTGTCTATATTTGAACTCAACAGTCATGGATTTATACCAATATATTCTGCTTTAGTGACCTGTTTTTATCCAATATTGTGTTTCTGAGATTATCAGTGTTGATGCATACATATTTCATACTCTGCGATGGAATATTCCACCATTTAAGTATACATCTTTCTTTAGATAAATCTATTAGGGTTTTCCAGACAAACAGAACCATTATAAAGCTCATTGGTTCTGTGATTGACTGGTGCATAGATAGATAATATATAAATATAAAATGAGGAACTGGCTTATACGGTTATGGTGGCTGAGAAGTTCCTTGATCAGCCATTTGCAAGCCAGAGACCCAGGAAACCTTATGGTATAATTGTCGGCCAAACTGAAGGCCTAAAAATCAGGGGAGCTAATGATGTAAGTCCCAGTGCAAAGACAGGAGAAGAATTATACCCCAGCTCAAATAAGCAGGCAGGGATCACAAGGGGTATATTCCTCCTTTCTCTGTCTTCTGTTCTAGTCAGGCTTTGAATGAATTGGATAATCGTCACCCACCCACACCAGGGTGAACAAACTATTTCACTGAGTCCAGTGATTCAAATACTAATTTAGGAACACCCTCATAGAAATATCCAGAAATAATATTTAACCTAGGGACCCCATGATGCGGTCGTAAAAATAACCATCACAATAAACTACTGGTTTATACATTTTATTTTATTTATGTACACTATTTAAATATAGATGTTATATACATCTATATCTAGATGTATATAGATATTTTGCTCATACAAAATACCACCATAAATATCTCTGTACGTGTTTCCTGGATTACATATACAAGATTTTCTCTATGGAACATTCCTGGTCATGTAATTCACAGGTCACAGGACATGCTTATTCATGGTTCAACAATGTCAAACTCACGTAAATGGTTATATCCATTTCTGTTTCTAACAGTTGTGAATGAGCTTCTTTTATCTCCTTATCCTAGTTAACATTTGGCATTGTCCAACAATTGAGTATGAAACGAAGCTCACTGTTAATTTTCATCTTCCTGACTAGTAATGAAACTAACCATTTATCCATTTGTCATTTGAAAATAATTCTGTAAAATGTCTCTGTTTCATTTGCCCATTTTTAAAGTTGTTTCCCTTTCTTATTCATTGTAGGAATTTACATATTGTGAATAACATTTTTATGCAATTTATGATATATTTTAATGAATAGGAATTCTTAACTTTATTGTAGACTCTTTTAATCAGTACTTCCTTTATTAGTTATACTTTCCTATAATCTTTTAAGTAATTTTTCTCTACCTTAATGTCATAGTATATTCTCCTATATTAATTTCAAAACACAGTCTTATCTTTTACATAGGCGTACATGCAATTAATCTTTGAGTATCATATGAGGTAAGACTCAAATGGCATTTATTTTCCAAATGTATAACCAATTGTCTCAGTATCATTTATTAAAAATACATCCTTTCTCTGCGTCTATTAAAATGATCTTATGATTTTTGTCTTTTCTCTTATTGATGTGATGTATCACACTGATTGATTTAGGAATACTGAACCACCCTTGCTTGCATCCTTGGGGGAGAAAACCTCACTTGATCATGGTGAATGATTTTAATGTATTGTTGGATTTGGTTTGCTACTATTTTGTTGAGAATTTTTGCATCAATTCTCATCAGGGATATTGACCTATAACTCTCTTTTTTGTAGTGTCTTCATCTGATTTTGGTATCAGGGTAATGCAGACCTCATACAATGAATTTCAAAAGCATGTGACAAAGCATGACACCCATTCATGATAAAAACCCTCAACAAAGTAGGTTAGAGCAAATACACCTCAATATAATAAAGACCTTAGATGAAAAACCCACATCTAACATCATACTTGATGGGGAAAAACTGAGAGGTTTTCCATGAAGGTCAGGAACAAGACAAGGATATCTACTCTCACCACTTTTATTCAACATAGTAGAGGAAGTCCTATCCATAGCAATCAGATAATGGAAAAAAAATAAGACTTCTGAGTTGGTAGGGTAGAAGTAAAACTATCACTATTTACAGAAGAGATGATACCATACATAGAAAACACTAAAGACCACCAAAATAATTACTAGAATTGATATATGAGTTCAGTAAGATCACAGGATACAAAATCAACATACAGAAATCCATTGCATTTCTATTCACCAATAATGGAAGCAGCAGAAAGAAAAATTAGGAAAACAATACCAGGGGCACCTGAATTCAAAACATGAATCCAAAAGGATACATACATGTGCCCCTATGTTTATTGCAGCAATACTTATAAGAGCCAAATTATGGAAGCAGGCCAAGCGTCCACCACTAGATGAATGGATGAAGAAGATGTGATGTGTGTAAAAATACATACATACACACACACACACACACACACACACACACACACACGGAATAGTATTCAGCCATAAAAAAGAATGACATCTTGCCACTTGCAACAACATGGATGCATCTAGAGGGTATAATGCTAAGTAAAATAAACCAGTCAAAAAAAGACAAATACTACATGATATCACTCGTATGTCGAATTTATGTAACAAAACAGACAGCCAAAGGAAAAGGAGAGAGAGACAAACTAGGGAACAGACTCTTAACTATAGAGAACAAACAGAGAAGGTAGGTGAGTGGGGCGGGTTGACAGGTGAAGGAGATTAAGGAAGGTATGTATCATGATGGGCACTGAGGAATGCATAGAATTGTGGAATCATTATAACTGTACACCTAAAACTATTAGAACATAACATTAACTATATTGATGTTAAAATTAAACACTTAAAAAATAAAAACAAAAACTCCAAACCAAAAACCAAAACAACCTATTTCATTCACTCTCCCAAATAATTATAACAAACATCTTTATATTCATGGGTCCATTTTATAGTCAAGTGGTCGATTTTCTACTCCTTTACCACTAACCACCTTCTAGACCAAGTCAGAAGAAAAGAGATGCATGACTTTCACAGGAGCAAAACTGGTAGCTAACGTGAAAGAAACATCAGAATCAAGGAAACAAGGGGAAATAACATGCCCATGTATGATCATCTTTGTATTTTTTTTGTTTGTTTGGAAAAATCACAGCACTCCTTGAACCTGTGGCTTGCAATCTTTCACCTGTTACATAAAATTCCAGCCATTATTTCTCCATAACTGCTTCTGCCAACTTCCTTCTCCTCCACTTTCATTTTTTGACATTTTCACTCTGTCCCACACATTTATGCTCTTTCTAAATTCGTCCATCCCTTTCCATTTCATTCTTCAGTGTGGACATTTTACTTGGATCTATTAGTTTACCCATTATCCACTGTATCTAATCTGAATTTAAATACATCCACCGAGTTAATTTTAGTACTGCATTTTTTCATTTTAACATATCCATTTGATTCTTTTTTTTAAGTTTCTCATTCTCTTTGTCAACATTCTCCCTACTTTAACTATTTTAATGCACTAATCGCAATTATTTTCAAGTCTATATCTGATAACTTAAACAACTACTGCTGTGCAGAGTCTGCTTTCAATATAATTTTTTCTCTTTTTTCTAGTCAAGACTTGTCCTATTGTATATTTCATTTTTTTGATAGCACACAAGACTTTTTTTATGCTGCTCTGGATGTTGTTATTATCCTCCAGAGGGACTTTAACTGCAGTTAATTTTACAGGCAGCTAAAGTCCAGGGAGGATTAAACTGACTTGATCTTTAGTCCTATGAGGATTTGTCTGGTTCTGGCTCATTCTTACTCCTACTGTGTAGCCTCTTGAGGTCCCAACTGAAAGCGTTGGGTGTTTATCAGAGCAACCTCTTCTTGCGAGGCCCTGAACTCTACTTTTGTCCCTTCAGCTCTGTAAGACTACTGAAAGCTCTGGTCAGCTTCTGGATCATTTGGCCATGGCTTCCTGCAGGCAACCTAAAAGCAACCTCCAAGTGCTGCGCTCACTTTTCTTGCAGTTTCCCTCTTATTATAGATTTTGGACCTGGAAATTCTTCCTGCCTACATAGCTCTCTGCACCTTCAAATGCTACTTTTTTTTTTTTTTGTATTTTGTGTAGCTTTTCTCTGAAAGTTGGTCTGAAATATTTTATCTGCCATCACTGAAAATGAAATTCTGCTACTTTCATGTTTTAATTCTATTCCAAATTCTATCTTTTTATTTATCTTTTTAAAGATTTTATTTACTTATTCATGAGAGACACAGAGAGAGAGGCAGAGACACAGGCAGAGGGAGAAGCAGGCTCCCTGCAGGGAGCCTGATGTGGGACTCCATCCCAGGACCCCAGGGATCACGACCTGAACCAAAGGCAGATGCTCAACCATTGAGCCACTCAGGTGTGCCTCAAATGCTATCTTTTCAAAACTAATTTTCAGTTACAGTTGTTATACAGAAATGGGACTGGTTTTACCAAACTGATGTTTATAACCAGCAATATCACCAAATTCTGAGTAATTCCAATCATTTACTTACAGACTCATTAGAATTTCTAATAAATCCTAATTGATTACTCATATCTGTGAATTATAGCTTTGTTTCTTCCTCTTTAACGTTTATATATGTTTAATTTTTCCTTGTTGTTTTACCTGTTGGTTGGAAACTCCAAACCAATGTTGAATAAAAGTGGTGGTAGAGGGTACCATTGTCTTTTTTGTAATCCTAAATATAACGTTTACACACGTTTTCCATCAAGTCTGATGTTTGATGAAGGTAATTTGTAAATGCCCTTTCTCTGAATAAATAAGTTTGCCATTAGACCTCATAGGCTAAGACTGAGTGTGTAAGAATCAAACTTAGCTCAGGGGTTCAGCAAACTCAAGGAACACCAACTCTGTCAACATGGGACTACGTACAGAATTCCAGAACCATGTCTCCCTCCTGATATAGAGGCAGCAAGTGACACAAGTGTCTTAGTTACCCTTTATGGGGAGGCTTGGCATTCCAGATATATTATTCAGCTTCATTTTTGTCTCCAAGGCCCCAAAGCAATAATAGCATATGTAGGTTCCTTTCCTCATACACCTTTTCACACCTTCCTCATATTTTATCAGAATCTTCTTTCTTCTTCTTTCCTGCTGATGCAAGAGATCAGCTAATCGCCCTAATCGCCATCTTTTCTGTATAAGTGAAAAATGTTAAGCTCTCCCCTTTGTCTTCTTTTCAACATGCTAGATAAAATCAACTTTTTTTTACTTTGTTCCATGCTGGATATTTATTCATGTCCTCTGAAAGTACCCAAGTTAACCATAACTGCACGTCAGCACCAGCAACCAAACTGGGGAAATCTATATAAAAATCCTAACCATACCAAGTACCAGGGAACGGTGGCTCTGTGATTTCTTGCTCCCCACATGTCACAGGTCTGATTCTTCTTTGCTTTCTAATCACCACCCTCCTTTGCTGGACCTCTGTTCACAGGCAGTTCACTTTGACCTCTGGATACTCTTCTGATGTGTTAGGATGGACATTCTAGGCGACTAGCTTTCACACTTTCTCCCCTCTTGTCACGGTCACTTAACATTTTAGTCCTGGTGGGTTTCAAGAGGTTAGCTCTCCATTTTGTGCAATTCCCCACCCCTGGCAGATGGAACCCGTATGTCCTACACTCACTCTTCTAAACCACTAATGAACATGTTTAATTGTCCCCCCCTCAGGGCCAACTACTTCAGAACTCCTATCAACAGAGCAATATTCCCACATTCACATGGGGCATCCACCATCTGGCTGCACGTTGTGGACCTTTTTGAAAATGCCAATACCTGAGCCCAACTCCTAAAGAATCTGATTTAACTGGCCTGGGGTGGGATTGCCCTAGTGATATGAATGTGTAGCCAGAATTAAGTCCACTGATCAATACCCCTGATACACTGTGTTATATCTTGTATGTTTCAAAACCACAGTAACTCGCAAACTTCACTCTGCCCAAAGACCACAGGGGGATCTTTTTAAGATGCAGACTTTCACTCAGTAGGTCTGGGATGGGGCTTGAGAATCTGCATGGCCAAGAAGTTCCCAGTTGATGCTGATGCCACGACCCATGTTCTGAATAGCAAGAGAACTGACACTCTTACTCAAACTGAACACCTAGTTTACTGTTGAACAACCTATTCTAAACTACATGAAATGTGAACTTGCTAGATAAAATATCTTCTAAGCCGAAATCTGTCACCTTATTCAAAATAGTTTCTGAAAAACACTCAGCCTTTGCCCAGATCCTGTGGTTATCAGAGTTCACACTCTGTCCCTTCATTTTCTGATCCATATGATACCTGACATCATTTTCTGGGTTTGCAAAATGAGTGAGCTTATGAAGCTGGGTTTCCTAAGCATTTTCTTAGCATCATCTGCCAGTGGCCATCCATATCTGTGTCTCCTCAGACATAGATTTTGGCCAAAAAGCCTCCTTCTATGAGGTTTTCTGGGTGTCTCGAAAGGAAAAAGATTCAGACTGGCGCCCTCAACACTCAAACATACACCTTCCCCACACCTGAGTATCAGCATTTCACACACATGCCATGGCGTGGTCAGGCTCCTGCCCTCCCTAAGATCTGGAGGTTTTAGGAAAATGAAAAGTAGCTGTTCTTCCATTTACAAGAAGGCTGGGACCCCAGGTAGAAAGGGATATTATCCAAGACCTTCTGCTGAGCCTTGCCTGTTTTTAATTCCATCATAAACACTCCCCAGTATATGTCTTGTTTCTCCCACCTGTGTTGGAGCCATTCTTGCTCACCAATGCCAAGGATCATCTGGCTTCAGGGATGTGGAATTCAACACCTGCAGCCAGTATACTTAAGGGTATCCCAGCTTTTCTTTCAATGGGGTTATGCGATCCTCACTGGGAGAACCCAAGAGGCTTTAAGGAAGACAGGAATTAAAAAAAAAAAGGAAGACAGGAATCCCAGCTCAGACACTCAGCAACTGTGTTATTGTGACAAATTATTTGATTACCCAAAACTTCATTTTCTTCATCTGAAAATGGTGCTAATCGTACCTAAACCATCAGGTTCTTGTAAAGATTATATAAGATGTGCAGAAGAGCTCTACAGTGCCTGATACTTAACAATAGTTAGATCAAAGCTAATAACCCCATCACAAGTCCAGGTGAGTCCTATCTGGGATATTCCAAGCTCTATTTTGATGCCTTACAATTTCTGTTCGATGCCTAAGAGGAGATTTGTAACCTCTGTTACCAGACTATGTCTCACATTTTTTTAACTTGTAAACCATACTGCACATACTCCCATTGGATTTCCCCATCCCTATTCCACCATCCTCTACCCCCACTAACAAATGTAAGAAAGAGAAATTTTCATCAGAAAATAAAATTCCTTTATATTTGATTTATGCTGACCCAAGTCAGGCATTCACCGTGGGCATAAACACCCCAGCAGACATCACTCTGTTTCATGGTTTCATTTTTCTTCCTGAGGAGTTGGCTGTTGTAAGAAACTGAGGACAGAGTAAGAACCAGGGCTTTCCTGAGGGGAAGAAAAAAGAGATTGGGCTTTCCTTCTCTTGAGGGAAAAATGATGAGAGCAGCCAGAGGGCTTGCAATGAAAAGGCAGATTGGATGCACAAAAGACAATAATTCCATGCTTCCAGTCACTTCGGGAGGACTCTGGATGAGTCTGCAGGGGGTAGTGAAATCCACGGCCAAGCCTTGGCCTGCTTTGGTCTGATGTTCTTGGCTAATCAAGCACATCAGTTACCAGGGTAAAAACTCTAAAACCCTCCATCCCAACCGCTGAAAAAGTTCCAAATACACAGAAGCTATACTAAGTAATATTAAGACCTCCAAGATCATCAGTAGCACCCAACATTTATTAACGAGCACACCATCACATTTGTTGTCACTCATGTTCATACAGAGAGGGCGGCAGATGAGAGGAGAGCTATTTCTCAAGTTTTTTATCGCAAAAAAGCACATCCAACTCTTTTTGTAAACATGAACTTTGACAAGATCCTTATAAACAAAAAGCTAGCCCATGGTTGGGGTTTTGCCCTACTTTCCTTCAGGTATACTTAGCCACATAAACTTTAAAAGTTGGAAATTGCTATAGAGCACCTGGGTGGCTCAGGTGGTTAAATATCTGACTCTTGGTTTTGGCTCAGGTCATAATCACAGGGCTGTGAGATCAAGCCCCATGTTGGGCTCTGTGCTCAGCCAGGAGTCTGCTTGAGATTCTCTTCCTTTGCCCCTGCCCTGCTCACTTGTGCTCTCTCTCTCTCTCTCAAATAAATAAATAAACCTTTAAAAAAGTTGGAAACTGCTGTCAGAATTCAATTGCTGGTCAAAGCAAATGTCAATTATGCTGAAATAGTACTGAAAACTTATCAATGTACATTTAGATTCTGCCCTGCATATTTTTCTAACCCAAAATTCAGGATTCCTAATTTCATAAGAATATATTTTGATTTGTGAGAAGACAAAAGATTTTATTTATTTACTTAGGTAGAAGGCCGAAACCCTAGTTTATTTCAGCATCAGCAACATCTTAGCCATCACAAAAATAAACTCTACCAAGGGCAACAGAAGTCTCTACAGCAAGGCTAAGGGCTCAGCCACCAAGTGGCGAATATCAGAAGGATACATGGCGGGCACTGCCCGGGCAATAAGTTAGGAAGCAGTGGGGCTGGTGGTGGTGGCTGATGCAGGCTGGGGCCTCACTTCTGGGCAGGCAAGAGGTCATCAATGGCCCAGCCCTGCTCCATCTGCTGCTCCATCTCGATGAGCAGCTTCACACCATCCACCACCACCTGTACCAGCTCCACCTCTGAGAATCCCAGATGGTCTGCGTTGGAGACCTCAAAGACGCCACCCACAGCATCTGTGTCCACACCACCTGTGCCTCGTTTCTGAAGCCGCAGCCGCTTGAGCACCTTCGGGAACGTCTCATGCTTGCCCAGGTGGGGCAGCTTGATGTGCACACCTGCCCGCAGGCCTGTGCCCAAGTTGGATGGGCAGGTGAGGATGTAGCCCAGGTGAGGGTTCCACATGAATTCATAATTCTTTGACTTGAAAAGTGTTTCAATCTGGGTGAGGCCATTGCAGAACCAAGTGAACACCTCCTTCATGTTGCCCCCTTTCGGCACGGAGATGACCCGCAGGTGGTCTTCCTCGTTGATCCACACCAGGAAGGTCTTACTGTCACTGTGCCAGATGCCACGGACGACTGGCCAGTCACGGGCCATGCCCGAGGCCAGGAGCAGGGGCGACATGGGCTCATTGAAGAGGAAGTGGTTGTCGATGAGCTGCTGCTGCTCCGCCTCGGTCATGCTCTTTAGCGCTAGTACTGGCCAGGTGGCCGGCCAGGTCCAGGCTCGACGGAGCCTCCACGGCGAGCTGCTGGATGGCACGGCACTCCCTGCGGCTGCAGTGCGGGGCGTGGGGGGAGGTGGAGGCGCGGGTGCTGCGACCCGAGCGCACCTGCGAGCTCAGCACATAGTTGGGGGCCAGGTCGTCATTGTCCTGCAGGTTGTCGGGGTTGAGGTTGGGGTTGTGCTGGTCGCTGGGATTGTAGCCGCCGTGCAGGTCCTCGAGGATGGGGTCAAAGAGCTCCTTGAACACATCATAGGGCTCCCCACCGTCATGATGTAGGGGTGGCCCGGGTTGTCCACGCGGGTCTGGATGACTTCATCCAGCGGGAAGCTGCTCGGTGCTCAGGGGGCGCAGCTCCGCGTACCTTGGCCGTGTGGTTGGTGTGGCCACCGAGGTCAGGAAGCTCATCCTCAGCCGGGAAACGAAGCCTCAATGCGTGTCGCTGTTGGAGAAGGGCGTGGCGGCAGGTGGCAGCAGGTGGCTGGGCGGGGAAGGGGCACTGGGTCTGCCAGCAGCTCCGGGCACGCTGCAGGCAAGATTTTATTTTATTTTTTTTAATTTTTATTTATTTATGATAGTCACAGAGAGAGAGAGAGAGAGAGAGAGAGAGAGGCAGAGACACAGGCAGAGGGAGAAGCAGGCTCCATGGACCAGGAGCCCGACGTGGGATTCGATCCCGGGTCTCCAGGATCGCGCCCTGGGCCAAAGGCAGGCGCCAAACCACTGCGCCACCCAGGGATCCCAAGATTTTAAAATAAAATCATATTTAGTTACCTGTTTAATGGGGGATTGATCTCCACCCCCCTAAAAAAACTTTCATGAAATCGTCACTGGCCCAGGCCTAGAAAATAAGTGACACTCTAAATATGCTACTCCCCAGGAAACCATTACTGCCCTGGGGCTTCAGAGAGCAGTTCCTCTGTAAGTACACTGTCACACTTAGGGTGGACAAGAACCCCAAGTCTTTCTTGCACCTCAAAATCACCATCAGGCTGAGCAAATCTACGGGAGGTAGGGAAAAGCCATAATTGCAAATTTAGCTGCCTATGCCTTCAAGTGTGTTTAGCTAAGACATCAGACACATACATACCTGAGAAACAATGACAAAACAGTATGAATTCGTTTCGCCTTGACGGAGACTGTCAACCCTATATTCCTAGTTTCTAGAACATTCTTGGGTACACAGAAGGTACTCAATAATCCCACAATTGCTGAATGAATGAATGACTTAATGCTTTTTGACAAATAAACTGTTTTTATTCCAAGCACAATAAGTTCCATTTTTTTTTCCCATGGTTAAGAGAGATTTATAGCCCTCTGGGCCTAAAAATACATAATCTAGGTATTCACACCTAAAGCATAGAGAGAATGGGAAAAGGAATTGGGATTCCAGCATAAGAACAGATAATGACATAGGAAGTCGAGGCAAACTAGAGACCTCATAGAAGAGAGTGAGAGATTGGACAACTCAGATCCACTGATGTTAAACTAGGGCACAAGATGGAACCACAGTCGACTTACATGGGGCCCTGTACAGTAAGCAGAACAGAACATATACCCGAAGCCAGTTGAGTCCATAACTTAATAAAAGGCCCAACCATGACTTCAGCCCCTATCTTTGAACCCTCTGGCCCTATTTAATTAAAAAGGCCAAAGACATCGAGGTGGAGGCACCAAGGTCACCTCAAAAACTCAGCCTGCATTTTGTATCTTTCCTATTTAAAAAAAGAGTGCAGAAAATTTTTCCAACTTTTAAGTTTTCACACTATATATTTTTTATTTTTAAAGATTATTTATTTATTTATTTATCAGAAAGGGAGAGAGGGAGAATACAAGCAGGAGGAGCAGTAGAGGGACAGAGAGAGAAGTAAATTCCCTGCTCAGCAAGGAGCCTGATGCAGGGCTGCATTCCAGGACCCTGGGATCATGACCTGAGCCAAAGGCAGACGTTTAACCAACGAGCCACCCAGGTGCCCCAAGGTTATATAGTTTTTAAATCAATTGTGCCTACAATTCATATTCTGGGTTCTTGTAAGTCTCCTTAGGTTCATATTAGTATCTGTGAACATACACCATCTGCTTAGAGGGTGAGAGATAGTTCATGGCATCCTATATATAAAGAGGAACTCTCAGAGATTTCAAAACCTGCTACTGAAATTTGCCAGACAGAAATCTGCAGCCAGACAAATTCTGACAGGGGCTAGCATGGGTGCTGGGATCATGAGACCTGCCATCATCGTGCCTATGCACCCTTATGCCAGTGATAGATGCAGCACTACAGGGGGAATATCCTCCTTCAGGGGAGGAGCAGGTTACAGACTTTACCTCCACTTGTCCAGAGAATTCTGCAGCCAACTGGTCACCAAGCAAGGCCCCCCTCAGCTACTAAATGTTCAGCAGATTAGGTTAAAAGAGTCAACAGAGTTCTGAGGCAAGTTAAAAGATGTTTTGGACCAGCTCCTGGTTGATTAGAGGAAAATGAAAACTCCCAGAGTCCTAGAGCCAGAAGGAGAGAAAGCCCCAGAGGGAGTCCCCAGCCCAAGAAACTCAGATAAGAAAACCAGTATCGGACAGGTGAAAATCCATTCTCTAGTTTCAGGAAATTTTAAAGCCATCAATTTCAAGTTTTCCCATTTAAGAAGTCATTTAGGCTATATTATCCTATTGTCTAACCTTAGGGGTCCCCTGAAGTTTTCAGTAACACATATTCTCAGGATAAATAAATACAATTTCAGCAAATTACTGCTTGCAAAAAAATGTTATCCACTGGTAGACAAATGGATCACAGATCTCTAAAAGGCAGGAACCTGAGTACCTCCTGTGCACACCGCAGACCGTGCAAAAATGACGGTGGGAGTGAAGCTGAGAAGCATTCCAACAGCCCCACAGGCATCTGTTTATTGTAACAGGACTAAAATGCAAACATCCCCTGGAAAATTGCTGCCCCTGCTCCCTTTTTCCATAACCTTCAGTCAATAATGGAAACGTCTGATATCATATTAGTACATTAGAACCCACTCTTGAAATTCTGCATTTCTGAGAGATTGTAGAAAAAATGGTCACCATATGGTGCTGGCCTATGCGCTCACTGGTGGCATATTCTGGCAAAATCACAGGGGAAGCACGACATCTTCGGGATTTCAAAGCTGATGCCCAACCTTTGGATGGCCCCTCCCCCACATCTGAGTTCTCCATCTCAAAATCTAGAGAGTTCTAAGAGCCATGCCTCAGGAACCATGCAGAACTAGGTCCATCCACACCCAGACTTCACACTTTCATGAACCAGACTGCCCCCTGAAGAAAGAGTGGAATGTGTGGCAGCTCGGACAGGAAGTTTGCTCGACAGAATGGGGCAACTGGGACCAGTACAGGTAGCTGGACAAAATGGGGCTACTGGGACCAGTACCCTGCTGTCACACAACTCCACCGGAAGGCATTTACACTGATGACAACATGAATGCTGCCCCTAGAATTATGCCACACAACTCTGTGTGGGACCATAATCTGATACCAGACCAGTGGATGGGTGCTGCAAGATTCTAGAATGGAAATGCCTGAGGTTTCTGAGCCCCAAAATTTCAAGTCATATTTTCTTTTTTGTTTTGTCTTAAGATTTTATTTATTCATGAGAGACAGAGAGAGAGAGGCAGAGACACAGGCAGAGGGAGAAGCAGGGTCCATGCCAGGAGCCCAATACAAGACTCGATCCTGGGACTCCAGGATCGCGCCCTGGGCCAAAGGCAGGCGCCAAACCGCTGAGCCACCCAGGGATCCCCAAGTCATATTTTCTTAAGTTGACAAAAGTCTAGCACATGTCTTCACAGTGGTCTTCAAGCCTACTAAGTAACCAAACCAAGTAAACCCTCATTGTTCATAGAGGGCCATACAATACTAGAAATAGGTACGAATTGATTACTGTCTTGAGAATCTAACCAATGAAACCATTTTTTTTTTTAAGAAAACAGGTTCTGAGACATTTTTTCTATAGGCAAAAACTGTGGCCTCTGAAATAAAAAATACTCGGCTTCACTTTCTAGGTATATGACCAATGGATTCTCTGTTTCCTCATCTGAAAAATGATAATAAAAATAGTACAGAAAACACAAGTAAGAGTCACAGAGGTTCTCAAGGTATTTTCTCCTTTGGATCCTCATTGGTACTTTTAAGCTGAAAGAATATTCCTCATATTCCTCAAATTGGGCTGCTTTTACTTCAGGGGGGCCTGTACCCCTTCATTCATACTCCCTTGGCCATGACCCTCATTCCTTTCAGCATGACCTCCACCTTACATACACCTACACTCCAGCCCCAGTTCTGACCTTCCCAGCCCTACAGGGGTAATCACATATTCTGGGGCAGCCCAGGTGGCTCAGTGGTTTAGAACCTGCCTTCTGCCCAGGGCCTGATCCTGGAGTCCCAGGATTGAGTCCCAGGACGAGTCCCGCATTGGGCTCCCAGCTTGGAGCCTGCTTCTCCCTCCGCCTGTGTCTCTGCCTCTCTCTCTCTCTGTCTCTCATGAATAAATAAATAAAATCTTTTTTAAAAAAAAATCACATATTCCTAGAAATTTTATAGGATCCTGAGTATTTAGTTAAATCTTTGGGGCTAGAAACGGCTTTTGATAGTAAACAAGTCTAACTCAGGAAATAAGACAACCCACATAAGGCATGCAAAGAACACATTCATCCAATTTGCTTTATCTCACAATTGATGTCCAACTGATACATTTAAATTTTCTAAAAGCATAAATAATAAATAACTGGTTATAGGACATTCCATGACATGACCATATGGTTCAGAATTTTCCCTTTTCATGTAGATGTGGTTCCTTACTTTTATGACACCTTCCTCCAGCCTATAAGATAAGGTTCTATGGTGTGTCAATTGATCTGTCAATCATGGAGATGGATTTATTACAAGGGCTCTCCTAGGGAATGCATTTAATGGCCGAGAAGCCTGCTAAGGCTTTGCTTTCAGCTGCTTGGTTGTTGGTGTTTCCTGCCATAGGTCTGAGGACTATGAGACCAGGATAGACACAAGAGAAAAAGTAACTTAGTCTATCATAAGCCTACGGATCTCTAAACTATGTTCCTAGAACAAGTTACCTTAAATGTTGCTGCTAAAGCTTAGAGAGCTAAGTCCAATTCCAGGGCCTGGTCCATACCATTTTGCATGTCACTGACCAGAAACAAGAATTATATCTCAGAATCAACACACCTGGTCATGCACACGGTGTGGAAACCAATCAGTGCTTTTAGTAGAGAACTTTTGCCAAGCCTCCAATCTCAAGCATTGCCATCAGCAGCAGAATCTAATAAGGGAGAGGAAGTGAATACTATGACTAAATCTGGTCCAGAAGAGCCAAAGAAAGGGCAAAGTCAGGGAAGTAAATGTGCAGTAGCATGTGGTTTCATGCTTGTAAATTAGGCTGCAAAGTTAAACTTTAATTAGGAGCAATAAAAGTTATGCCATCACAAAAAAACAAATCCAAATAAAAGATACATGATCCCCAGACCTAACCCTATCACAAGATACCCATCATGTTTCTACGTTCAGGGTGGTTTCATGGAGAAGACCAGGAAAATGTTCTTAAAGCCTAAGTGTTAGACAGCTCGAGGCTGATCCCTCTTCTCCTGACAACCATGGCTATGGCCCAGGGATGTTAAAAACCATCAGTCATTTCAGTGGGAAATATTCTCCTCTAAAACAAAACAGATGTTTGACAAATAATAACCATGTTTAAAAATAATAGTCATTCAATCAAAGTCAAATATTTGTATTAATTCACTCTTAAGATACCCAATCTGGAATATCTCACAATCTAGCGGGCAATGCCTCATTACTCTTTCAGAGCACTCAACAATGATGCAGGGGAAATTAGGATAAAAACATAAATCTTGCCGCTGTCATCCAGATAAAACAATCGATTTAGTGCCTAGTTAGACACTCTATTGTTCCCTGCCTCACTGTGTGTTAGGCCTTTTACTCACTGAAACAGCACCAGGCTCCATGTTTCCATGTGTCATCTGCTCCTCATGTCCCTCCCACTGGTCAGGTCGATACAGATTCATCCTCTAACCCTCGAATTCTGCTGCTTCCTCTACATTATCTATTCTGTCCAAGGCCCTGCCCATCTCCCCCAATAATTTGCCTCTACTTCCAAAACCATGTTTACTATATCCTCCTCCTCACTTGTCCCACTCTCCAGTCAGGGCAGGGCACTCAGTGTCCATCCAAGACCAGTTTATGTGGAAAGCCTCCTAAATTGCCTACCTTCCAGTGTCTGCACGTCCATCATGGGCACTGTGGCCTCCTTGGTCTTTCTGAGGCATTGTTGTGTCAGGTCACATT
This sequence comes from Nyctereutes procyonoides, assembly GCF_905146905.1. Classification (NCBI taxonomy): domain Eukaryota; kingdom Metazoa; phylum Chordata; class Mammalia; order Carnivora; family Canidae; genus Nyctereutes; species Nyctereutes procyonoides. Next base: position 56,579,184 of record NW_026575146.1, on the reverse strand, counting down.
CCTGCTTGACAATTTTTTTTTTAAGATTTTATTTCTTCATTATAGACACAAAGAGAGAGAGAGAGAGAGAGAGGCAGAGACACAGGCAGAGGGAGAAGCAGGCTCCATGCAGGGAGCCTGACGTGGGACTCGATCCGGGGACTCCAGGATCACGCCCTGGGCTGAAGGCAGGCGCTAAACTGCTGAGCCACCCAGGGATCCCCGCTGCTTGACAATTTTTGATGGCTTTTCATCCTTTCTAGGAGAATCAAGACCACATTTCTCATCTGATTCAAGACCCCCTGCCCCTGCCATATCCTAATTTGACCCCATCTATCTTCCCAATTTTACTTTCTATTGCCCCCATTTTTAGGCCCTGCTTTCCAGCCAGTTTTTCCCCGTCCACTCCCCACTGTTCATTTAGCACATGCCTCTATTCCTGTTGTTTCTTTCTCCCAGAATTCCTTTCTGACGATAAATCCACATCATATTCCCTTCAAGGTTCCATCCAAAGGCCACCTCCTCCCAAGACTTCTCTGCAGAGAAGTCTTTATCTCCCTCCTCTGAATCTCGTAACTCATAAGACACTTGTTGGTGGCTTTCTTGAATTTTATTTATGTACCTAACTTATCTGTTTCTACTAATCTTAACGATCTTATGGATAAGAAGAGTATTTAAATTATCTTTTATCCTTCAAGAGCCATACATAATGCCTTCAATATAGTACATGCTCTATGAATGTTTTTGATTGACTAAATGAACAAATAAATTATAAGTTGAGGTTACAGACCATGTATTAAAATGTGACCCAATAATGCTTAAAATGAGTAAGGTTTAAGATGTCTTTTGTTATGAATAGCCACATGGCATAATTATAAAAGAAAAGAAGTTGGAGTCATTGACGGACAATCACTGGTTAGCTATAATGACTTGAACCTTGCTAAGCCTGCTTTGCATCCCTGCTTTACAGGGTTGTGGTAAGAGTTATAAGAAAAATATCTGGGCCAGATTTTGATACATAGCAAGTATTCAAGAAATGTTAGCTGCTGTTGGTTTTTATGACTTACTTGCTGACCATATTTTTTCTTTGTTCACGTCAGCTCCAATCTAGTCAATGCCAATGTGGATTTGGAGTAGGAACTGGCTGGTCTCAAGCTTTCAGGGTGGGAAACTTTAATCCCATCAAAGGTGAACCAGACTGTTTATTATCTGTGAGAAAACCTGAATCAAACCTGTGTGTTCAGCCTGAACTAGGCAAGTTCCAGCATAAACTAAGCTCTTACACTTGCTATATTCACTTACATATGCCACATCCTAATTGTAGAAAGACAATTTATGTGGCTCCTGAAAAAATTTTAGACTATGTAAAGACAACCCATCAAATACTGTCCAAATATTTGGAACATACTGATCACTAATAATACCCTCTACCTGCCACAAAAATGGCTGTCAGGTTTTTTTCATGCCCTTTATGTACTTTTGAAGAATTTTCATGGAAAATATATGTATATATTTTTTATTGGAGTTCAATTTGCCAACATATAGCATATCACCCAGTGCTCATCAATAGCTGCTTTTCCTATTGGTACAGATTTTAGCTTCCTCTTGGTCATTGAAAGTGAACAGCCTCCATGTGTATTGCTCACTAGAGTGGGTTTGTTTTTTTTTTACATTTTTTTCTTTCTGCAAAGAGAATCTCAATACATGAAACATAATTGTAGTGCTACTCTTGGTGAAGCTCCGGAGCATGGTAGAGAGGGAGAGGAAACAGCCCCAAGAGAGGGATCCTTCTTCCCCCAAGCCTATCCAGCAGCTGCTTAGAGGTCTCCACGTAATCTCCAAGGACTCATATCAAACACCATTGTTCCAGGACAGACATTAGAGTTGCTATAGGCCAGAAGAAAATAAAATCTTTCCTCTCCCTTTTACAGAAAGAGAACCAAAGTGATAGATTGCTCAAAAACTCACAGTAGTTTGAAAGAGGGCAAAAGCAAATGATCCAGGCCTCTGGAGATCAAACCAATGTGCTTTTCACTATTCCAGACTGCCACCTAACGAAAATAAAACATCCCCAGTAAAGAACTGTGTCGGAGACATTGAAGCCCATGCCTCATATACACTATAAGGCTTGGTTCCATGTGAGCATCTGGCTCTACACACACTTTGCTCTTGTCTGCAATGGAGTCTGAGTTATGATCTATCGGGTCATACATTCTCCCATCTGTTCATTATTCTTTTGTGATAGGTGTTGGAATGGTGGGAGAAAAGGAAGGCATAAGTAGATGGAGGAAAACATGGGGTCCCAACCTTTTGAACAACTCTAAGTCGACAGGTCCATTATACTTCCAGATGCAAGTCAAGGTGACTGCCACCCTCATTTCCTCAGATCCAGTAGGAAACCTAGAATTCTCCCCAGTAACTGCAGGTCACCTCAGGCCCCAAGTGTCTGCTTCTGTTCAAATCTTTCGTTCTGTATTTGGCATTGTTGGGTACCTCACTGATTTCTTTACACCCCACTTCAGCACCAGCCTGAGGCTGTACACCTAGAAGACTGTACTGAAGGTTTCTAGCAATAGAGTGGGTGGAGGTAAAAATAAGGTACAGTGAGAACTGCACAGTAAATAATATAATATACAAACTAGACATTCCTATTATTAAAAGTCTCTCAACCATTTCTTCCTCCTAGAAAACTATACTTTTTTTTTTCCTACTCAGGAGTCAGTCTCTTACCATTCTGCTAGAATCCCCTTGCTCTTTTTGCTTTGTCTTCCATCCTCTCTAGCTTAATTCCCCCTCAAACACCCTAAACCCCTCTCTACTCCTTGTGTAGGATAAGTTAGGTATCTCTCAATCCTACTTCTTCAATGTATCCATACCCTAAAGTAGTGGTTCTCCAACTTTTTAGTGAAATTCATAGTGAAAAATACATTTTACATTATAAACACATATATGCACACACACATCATATATTTACCAAAAATTAAATTAAATGTGTGTATATGTACTATGTGCATGTGTATGTATACATATATGTACCTAAAGTTTCACAGTACAGTAGTTATCCTGACTACCGCATAAGCTGATATTTTCAATTCTACTCTCTTCTGTTTCTTTTAAAAAAAAATACTGGTCACAATCTACCAATAACTTATTTCAGGATTCAAATCAGCTAAGATTCAGTATCTTAGTCAGCTTGGGCCACCAAAACAAAATACCATGCACTGAGTGGCTTAAACAACAGAAATGTATTCCTCAGAGTTCTGGAAGCTGGAAAATCCAAGATCAAGGTGTCAGCCAATTCAGAACCCCAGTGAGGGGTTTATTCCTGGTTTAAACATGAATCCATTCTTTCTTTTGTCTTCATATGGCAAGGAGAGAGAGACACTAATCCTACCATATGGGCCCCATCCTCATGACCTCATCTAAATCTAATCACCTTTGGAATATTCCACCTCCAAAGACCATCACACTGGAGTTAAAGCTTCAACATATGAATTTTGGAGTGATACAAACACTCAGTCCATAACACTCAGAACAAAAAACATTCCTTTAAGTCTTTCCCTCCAGGTTCTGGAGGCCCATCAAGGGGTTATACTGAGAAGTATACTTCCAGTCTCATAAAACATGAAAATTACATCAGAAAAACTTAAAATATGCTCCAAAAGTAAGCAACAGAGTATAATAATAAAAGTGGATGGGCTATGAATGAAAAATGGCTAGACTGAAATCCTTATTTTAACTCAATTCATAATTTCTCTAAGCTTTAGTTTTCTTTTAAGTATACTGCTCCACTGAGAGCTAATTCACAGGATTACTATAAGGCTCAAATTAAATGAAATAAACACATTATGTAAAATATATAACACAGTACTTCCCTACAAAGTAAGTGCTGAACACATGTTGGCCATGATGATGATGATGATTATTCACAAAAGCAAATGATATTTGGAGGATCTGTTTTTATAAGAAACTACTTGTGCAATTGGTCACTGTGCAATTGAAATCTGACCCCTGTGTGTGGTCTGCATCTCCGTGGCAAGTTAGTCCCAACACTGTATGGGACTAACAATGGTTAGTTGTTATGGGAGGAAACAATGTTTAAATGTGGAGAAGGGACTCATCAGATTTTATATTTATTTCTCCAACTACCACATTTTTTTGCTTAGTCAGAATGAGAGTTTGGTATTCAGGCCAGTTTAGAACTGAAAATGCAACCCTTTGGAAAGTAAATGGAAAACACTATAAATAACCTTTCACTTGGTTTCCTTTGTTCCCCATCACCTCCCAGAAATTTTCACCCTTTGGTAAAGAAACAAAAGAATAGGATGACAGCCACTTCACTGACAGTGTCTCTAAATGTTGTTGTATGAGTTGCCGAGACTGTGGGTCAGCTATTTTGCAGCCAAGAACTCAAAGAATTAGAAGGAGTTTCTCAATCTCCTGCACTGCGGTGATAAAAGACAGGGCAGGCTTAACCCAAGCAACACCCAATGCTTCATACGCTCTTTCAATGATCAGAGCCTATTGGCTTCCCCAGCACTGAACTGGGGACACAGCATGAGCGCTTGCAGGTGGGCAGCTTGGAGGAGAAACCCTTCTCCAATATCATCAATATCAATCACCTTCCCAACAGCATCCTTTAGGACTCACCTGCCAATTCTTCAAGACCTGTTCATGCTTATCATCTCCATTGGGAACATGAGGGGGCCTCACACCCTGCCCTGGATACATCAGAGACAAAGGTGGTTTTACTTTCAGCTACAAAACCTATGATCTAATAGCCCTATAAAAAGGAATGTCAATAAGACAGGGTTTTTTAAAAATCTTGTTTGTCCTGATCATAAAAGTTCTCAAATATGCCCTGTCACCATCCCTGTCCCCACTAAAAAGTAGTAACCACTTGGCATCAGGTGAACCATCCATCTAAAGCTACTTAAGTGAGACTGTCCAGGTTGACCCAGGGCGGCACTAAGATGACTCCGTGGGAATACTGACCTCTACAGACCCAGACAAACCCATGCATCCCTGTCCTACTGAAATCAATTATCTAAATTCAGAATGCTAACCAGATCAGGGAAGGGGACACAATGATTTCAACATTAGCTCTCTCACACTGATCTGGATGCCAGTGAGAGCTCTCCCAGACAATGACTCTCTTGGCTTTATAGCCCTCAGGCCTATCACAGTACCTGACACATTGTACCTTGTCAATAAATGTTGGCTGGATTGAATTGCCTTGACTTGTGGAAGCCGATATAATACAAACAGAGTAAGTTGGGTATTTTCAATTCAGTGCCTTCACTTCCCATACTGATTTTTTTATTAAAATTTTAAATCAAAAGCAGGCATATACATCACCCTAACTTCTCTGATAACACTGCATCCTCCAAACCACCTAGCTCTCCCTGATTTTTATGAGCATCAGTCAGAAACTGTGGTATTTGAATGGGGTTTTTGAAGGGTCTAATCTTATCACATGACCATATTAAATCTGCATTTATTAGAACTATGTCACTTTACAGGCCACTCCAGCCTCAGTCCAGCTTGTAGGAGGATGTTAAGAATGAGTTTATGATTAAAACCCTTTTGGAAAACATGAACAAATAATAACCAGTTGTGATACTTTTCCACATTTTTACAATATTTAAAAATATGTTCAGATATCCAAAACTGATGCCACAATTTGATTTATTCACAAGTTCCCTGAAGTGCTTAATAAGTACAATATGGTACAATGAAAATCATGGTTATTACTGCTATTGGGTTGGTAATTCTCCAGGATGAAATCATACTTTTCAGGTTATAAATATACATTTTATTGTTGATTTTATGCCGCATTTTGAAATACTGCTTCTCTGCTTTCATATTTTCAGGGCCTTACAAGGGCATCATAAATCAGCCCCAAACTGGAGGAATGCTAATTGATATCAGGTGATCTCAAAATGAAGGCTAGGTTAAACTTGCTGTGTTTTTCATGAATCCCAATTCTTTATGAAACTTTCAAAACCAAGACATGTAAGGAATTCACCTTCCAAAATCAATTAAATAAGCTTAAGCACATTAGATATGTAATTATCTAAAAGAGGGATTCACTCAGCTCCAATGTATGTGCAACTCGGCTCCAATGCCAAAAACAGAGGACATAGAAGGACATACACAGTGCACTATCATAGATGCAATGCTTTTAATTTTTTTTAATTTTTTTATTCATTTATGATAGTCATACAGAGAGAGAGAGAGAGAGAGAGGCGCAGAGACACAGGCAGAGGGAGAAGCAGGCTCCATGCACCGGGAGCCCGACGTGGGATTCGATCCCGGGTCTCCAGGATCGCGCCTTGGGCCAAAGGCAGGCGCCAAACCGCTGCGCCACCCAGTGAATTTAAAAAAAAAAAAAAAAGGAAAGTGCTATTATCCATAACTTGATCTGAATGATTTTTTTCTAACCCTCCTCCACACCTTTCTCTGCTCTTGGATCTTACAATCTATGTTACATCTGTGTTACACAGAATTCCAGGTGTAGATCAACAGGTGTTACTGACAAGACAAAGACTGCTCTTTCTCAAAGCTGGTTAGAGCAAAGCCAATGACTTCAGATTGTCTTTGGACTAATGGGAAATGGCCTATGACAGCATTCATTTTGGCACATCAGACAAGCTAGTCAAGACAGAAAAAGTAAATTTTTGAGTAGCTGTATATTAATCTATTTCAAAAAATACCATAGTAGAATTTCACAAAAGGTGTTATTACATAGCAGAACAAAAGATGTTAATAGATGGAGATTGTGTGTGTGTGTGTGTGTGTGTGTATGCAAGTTTGTATACTCATGAATATTACTACTAAGGAAGAATAAGCTTAAAAAGTGAAAAAATTTTGAGTAAATGACCGTCTAAATAATGCATAAAGGCAAAAATATGAAGCAGATATAAGTTAGTGAATTTTGAGGCATGCATACACTTCAGAAAAATCCTATGTTCACTTCATATAATGTCAGAACTAAAGGTCTGAGTTAAATGATATCCAGAACTCCCTGATTTTAAAAATGAGGAAATGGAGGGCTGGAAAATTAAAATACTAGCTGAAAGTTACAAGGTGGTGAGTAGCAAAGCTGGGACAAGAAATGAAGCTTCCTGCTTCTAGATTAGTTCTCCATTCATATGATGATAGTAAGGACAAAGAGTGGACCACCTGTAATCTCTCCCTTTCCAGGAAGTAACAAGGCCAAGAACCACACAGGAAACTATTTCTCACCTTGGTCAGCTCACATGTCACTTGGGACACTTCTTAGTCACACTAACGAAAGAACTGCTGAAGGGAACAGGGCTGTTTTTGATCTTTTACAAGTGACTGAGAGAAACCAACATCCTAAAAGCAGATTATAAACCACAGATTTTAAAAACATTTCTTCACTGCTCTTCTTTGGTGACTTTCTGGTAGATTGACTCTGATATCATCAGAACACCATGCGACAAACACAAGAACTGCACGCTCCTTCCTGCCTCCTCTTTCAATCTGTGGTATTACATAGGAGTGAGCAAGAGGACCAGAAAATACATGTACTGGCTGATTCAGTCTTGCAGACATTGAGTCTAAAGTGTGTGCACGTGCACATTCCTGCTTTTGCACACAAATGGGTGTTTACCTGTCACGGGTGCTCATCACGAGTGTGATAAGTGCTAGGTGATGTCTCCAACACGCTCTTTTTCTAGGCATATTTTCTTTGATCATTAAGAGGTTGGGACAGAAGTCCAATACTATCTAGTCGATCTACCACAGCTTGACCACCACCGAGATAAGGAAGAGTAAATTCACATTTCTGCCACACCTCTGAGAAAAAAAGTGATCAGCTCTCAAATATCCAGAGAACAGGGCAAGGAAAGCAAATATTTAAAAACCCATGGGGCACCTGGGTAGCTCAGCGGTTGAGCATCTGTCTTTGGCTCAGGGTGTGATCCTGGGGTCCTGAGATCGAGTCCCCACATTGGGCTCCCCACAGGGAGCCTGCTTCTCCCTCTGCCTGTGTCTCTGCCTCTCTGTGTCTCTCATTAATAAATAAGTAATACAGTTTAAAAAAAAAAGCCCACAGGGAACCAGGACTTGACATATGCTTCATTAATGGTCACCTTGATACTGAAAGGGAAAAAAGTATCATCAACCCTGTGCAATACGTTAGGGAACTGAGGATCTGAGAGGCTAACAAACTTGTCCAAAGTCACTCAGGTCCATCTGACTCCAAAGTCCATTCTCTGAGTCTAATTTCATCTTATTGTTATGGAAATGAGGATCCAGGAGGTGAGGTAATGTCTAGGGTCACAGGCCAAGTAGTGGCAGAGAGAAAACTAAAATCACTAACTCTGGTCCCGGGCTTTTTCTACAACTTTTAGAGAGTTCTGTAACTTGGAAATTCAAAATTTAATGACAAAATAAAACAGTTAGTACAAGACTGTCAGAAACTCCAAAGCAGCAAAATAAAACAAACCATACACCATTACCAACACATGGGACCTGTTAGCATAGGGATGTGTGTATGTGTCTTGATGTATTTGCATATATAATCTGTGATATCTGTTTATGTCAGCTCTATGAGTGGCAGAGGGAATATGTAAAGAATTGTGTTCCTATTTACATTTCCATTACCAAAAGTTAACTGTTGGCAGATAAAAGAAATTGTTTTTAAGAAAATTTCTCCCTGCACTACTTTAGTAAATAGAAGAGTGGACTATAGCTAGCATTTTGAAAAGGATTTAAAACTGGTGAAATTCAAACATTCTTGTGTAAAGCAAACAACTTCTGTGGTCAAATAAATAAATAAATTATATGCCATCCCTGAAGATTAACCATCTAGGTACATTACTGGTACATTAGATGTACTATAGTACCTAGATGGTACTATACCATCTAGGTACATTATAAGTTCACTTATAAAAGAATTTCTTTAGTGTCAGATTTATATATCCTCTTTGCTATTGATTTTCACTGCATTATACTCTACTTATGGATTTACTACATTTCTGTTAAAATATGCATACATCTTGGAATGCCAGGGTGGTTCAGTCTGTTAAGTGTCCAACTCTTGATTTCGGCTCAGGTCATGATCTCAGAGTCATGAGATCGAGCCCCACATCAGGCTCTGTGCTGAGCAGGGAGTCTGCTTGAGATTCTCACTCTCCCTCTGCTCCTCCTCCTGCTTGTGCTCTCTCTCCCAAATAAACTTACTTACTTAAATAAATCTTTTTTAAAAAATTGCATACATCTCTACCACACCAATAGGGGAAAAGGTAGAAACCCAAAAAAAGAATCAATATTCACATTGTACTAATAAGAATAAAACTAAGCCATCACAATCAACACTAAAAAGTCTGAGGCATTGCCCTTTTATCACTCATGTCTTAATCTAAATTTTTTAAAATTTTTATTTATTTATGACAGTCAGAGAGAGAGAGAGAGAGAGAGAGAGAGGCAGAGACACAGGCAGAGGGAGAAGCAGGCTCCATGCACCGGGAGCCTGACATGGGATTCGATCCCGGGTCTCCAGGATCGCGCCCTGGGCCAAAGACAGACACTAAACCACTGGGCCACCCAGGCATCCCCCACTCATGTCTTAATCTAATGCAAGTCCACAAAGGGTCTCTGTTCCATGGAGTCTGAGAACCCAGAGTTTTCCATCCCATGGCTGAACCAACTCTACAGACTTAGAGTGACTTATTAGATCCTCAGAAGTGAAATGGCAGGCAAGGGAAGAGTGGCAGAGCAGTGAGATTGAGTAGGAAAGTTTCAGGAGCCAGGGATGGAAGCATGCCAATGTATCACTGACCACAACAACCTAGTTATATCGAGGTCCCCACCTATCTTTATCACTCTCTAGCACACAGCCCTGGCTCTTATTTTCTGAACTTAACCATCTCTTTATATATTTATTTGTATCTCTGTTTTACTGCAGTATAACTGATGTACTGTATTGTACCAGTTTCTTATAAAACATAATAATAGTTACATTATAATACTATAAATATCGTGAGATCATCACCACAGTAAGTCTAGTTACCATGTCACTATACACAATTACAAAATGAGAACTTTTTTAAAAAAGATTCATTTTATTTAGTTGAGGGGGGTGGCAAAGAAAGAGGGTGAGAGTCTCAAGCAGACTCTGTGCTGAGCACAGAGCCCCATGTGGGAGCTTGACTTCACAACCTCAAGATCATACCTGAGCCAAAACCAAGAGTCGGATGCTTAACTGACTGCACCACCCAGGCATCTCTCTTATGATGAGAACTTTTAGGATTTACTTTTTTACTTTCATAGCAACCTTCAAATATTCAATACAGTATTATTGACTGTAGTCACCACATTGGATGTCACACCCTTATTTTATAACTAGAAGTTTGTCCCTTTTGATCCGCTTCACCCATTTTACCCATTGTCCTCACCCTTCACCCTCTGGCAACCACCCATCTAATTTCTGTAATTTTGAATTTTTACTTTCTCCATTCATTTGTTTTGGGCTTTTTGTTCTACAAATAAGTGCAATCATATAGCATTTATCTTTCTCTGTCTGATTCATTTCACTTAGCATAATACCCTCCAGATCCATCCATGTTGTCACAAATGGGAAGATCTCATTCTTCTTATGGCTAAAAGTATTGCATGTGTGTGTGTGTGTACATCACAACTTTATCCATTCATCCATCAGTGAACATTTAGGTTGTTTCCTTGTCTTGGCTACTGTAAATAATGCTGCAATGAACGTAGGGGTGCATCTATCTATCTTTTCAAATTAGTGTTTCATTCCCTTTGGATAAATACTCAGAACAGCTGGATCATATGGTAGTTTTATTTTTAGTTTTCCAGGATTCCCTTTTCTCCCCATCCTCACCAACACTTGTTATTTCTAGTCCTTTTGATAACAGCCATCCTGACAGGTATGACATGCTATCTTATTGTGGTTTTGACTTCAATTTCCCTGATGAATAATAATGTTGAGCATCATTTCATGCATCTGTTGTCCATCTGTAGGTCTTCTTCAGAAATATGTCTATTCAGGTCATCTGCCCGTTTTTTTAAATTGAGTTGGTTTGTTATTGATCTATAGGAGTTCCTTATAGATTTTCTTTATGTTAACCCTTTATCAGACATATGATTTGCATATAACTTCCCATTCAGTAGGTTCCTTTTACCTTGTTGATGGTTTCCTTCACTGCACAGAAGATTTTAGTCTAGGGCACCTAGGTGGCTCAGTGGTTGAGCATCTGCCTTCAGCTCAGGGCATGATTCCAGGTTCTGGGATCGAGTCCCATATCAGGCTCCCCATCAGGAGTCTGCTTCTCCTTCTGCCTATGTCTCTGCCTCTCTCTGTGTGTGTTTCTCGTGAATAGATAAATAAAATCTTTTTTAAAAAAACTTTTAGTCTGTTTTAGTCTCATTTGTTCATTTATGCTTTTGTTGTCATTGCCTTTGGACTCAGATCCAAAAAAATATCAACAAGAGCAATGTCAAAGAGCTTACCACCTGTGTTTTCTTCTAGGAGTTTTATAGTCTCTGGTCTTACACATTCAAACTGTTAATCCATTTCAGTTTTTTGTGTATGGTGTAATGTAGTAGTCCCATTTTCTCATCATGCTTTACTGAAGAGATCCATCATATAGTCTTGTCTCCTTTGTTGCAATTGACTGACCATACCTGCTTGGATTTATGTCTGGGTTCTCTGTCCCACTATGTGTGTATCTGTTTTTATGCCAACACCCTAATGTTTTGATTACTATAGCATTGTAATATAGCTTGAAATGAGGGCACATGATGCTTCTAGCTTCGTTCTTCTTTTATCTTTCTTTATACACTTATTTCCCAGCAGAATGGAACTTTCCATGGGGATAATATGCTTTCTTGACTTGTCACTACTGCATTCCCAGGTACTCTGAGTGAGCCAGGTACACTCTAAAAAAATATTTTGGCTGCATAAGTGATATATTTCAAATCCAGGGTTTTTCTGGACTGATGTCCCAGAGACAGATACGTGGAGAGGTTTACCTAGATGAGAGACAGGCAGACAGCCTCTGTCTCTAGTAAATGGAATATTCATGATGCAAAATACAACAAAAATGAAATGAAATCTCAAGAGGAGATGGAGACACAACTGACAACACAAATACTAGTGATCAGAAGTCAATTAAGGAGAGGATATGCTCTCCCCACACCTTAAACAGCTGTGTATTGTTAGTAAACCCAGAGATATGCCAACAAAATGAAGCCAGGCTGAGCTAGAACACTTTGGAAGATGAAATTTTAATAAAATGTCACTGTTGGCCTATACAAAGGAATCCATAGCCAATCGTTTCCTTAACTGTTGACAAAACAGCACGGCTTTGGAAACAAGTCTCTTTCCAAAACCATCCCTTCTTGATCCCATCTTTGTGTTTCTCCAAGATTTTGTTCCTCTAAGGATGAGGAAAATATGTCCTCTCAGGGTGGAGATGGCCACCATGGGATTTACTGAGAGGAAAAACTTTGGAGGAACAAAATTCCTGGAAGACCAGGACTGAAGTTACTCCCTTGTGCCTTGTACACAGCCTGGCAGAGCAGACAATAGATGTTTGTTGAATCAATAAATAACTAATAATGATACCATGTAATCTCAGGGCTCAAGAGCTGGAAGGGGGCCTTAAAAGTTGTCTCAACTTACAAAAGACAAAGTTGAGGCTGAAATGAAATAAACAACCATTCCAAGGTCCCCTTACCGATCAGGTCAAAATTCAACACGTTCCTTTCTTCACATCTACTCTGTGCATCAGATTACAAACCCTCCTATACATTTGTGAGGATCTCCATTCTGAAGCAATGGGCCAGGAAAGTTATTACTCTTATTCTGCACTATGAAAAGACCCAAAGAGGTGAAGACTTGCCCACATTCATATAACTCATTAAATGATTGGTGCTAGGACTAGACCCAGAGTTTCTAACACCTGGTCCAAGACTCTTACAAATCCACTGAAATTCAGAGAAGAAGGTGGTTTTGAACTGAATGTGGAGAACGGCTCATGTATTCATTTGCTAGGGCTGCCATCACAAAGTACCACCGAGTGCCCTAAACTCAGAAATCTATGGTTTCACAGTGTTGGAGGCTAGAAATATGAAGTCTAGATGTTGGCAGGGTTGGTTTTCTGAGGGCAGTGATGGAAGGATGTGTTCTAGGCCTTTCTCTCTCCTGTAGACAGTTAGCTTCTCACTGAGTTTCTTCACATTGTTACCTCTATACTTGCCTGTCTCTGGGTCCAAATTTCTCCTTTCTTAAAGACAACATTCTAATCAGATTAGGGTCACCCTATTCCAGTGTGACCTCATCTTAACTAACTCTGTTCTGAGACACTGGAGAGTTTGGACTTCATCATATAAATGAAGGAGAAGAAAACAATTCAACCCATAGCAGCTAGAAAAGAGTATAAAAATGGAGAGACAGCTTTTTAGGTGAATTGAATGATGAAGAACTTAAAACAGCAAAGATATAGACTGAAATAAGACTGGTAAGGCAGGGCCAACACTCACTCTAGAGAAGCACTGAGAAAGGGAGAGAGACAAGGTTAAATGGGCCCAGCTTGGGATGGAAAGACCCTCTAGGCATCCTTCCCCATAAAGTTTATGGCAGTGCATAAGGATTACAGAGCCAGAATATGCTTAATGTCTTCCTGATATCTATCCTTAGTCTCTCACTGTTACTCCAAATAGAATAAATAATCAATTGAAATAAAAGGCCAGGATGTTTCTGTCTAAAAGGTATTCAAATGCATATATATAAATATCATCCAGGATAGATCAACGGAGGAGAGAGAAGGAAAGTTATTATAGTCAGTGGGGAGCAGACCCTTGGTGGCCCACATCCACTCTCCTGGCCCACGTCTGATGCCATCCTTCATCATGATGAACTCATGATAACAATGTCCCACTTCAAGTTCTTGGAGGTGCTTCTCTCTGCCTTCAAGACTTTTGTCAATGTGAAGAAATGGATACAGTGGATAAATACTCCAGCCTCTGTCCTCAGGATGGAAAGTTCTGGGAAGCATTCTATATCCTTCAAAGAGATTCCAGTAAAGTAAACCCCACTACCACTGCCCACAGCAGAAGCCTTCATAATTCTCCCTAATGTTTTCTTTTCCTCTGCTCCTATCTTGTTGTCACCTCTCTCCCATTCCTACTTCTTGGGATCACCTCCACAATATACTACTACCTGTACCCAAATCCTCACCTAAGTCTCTGATTTTAGTAAAATCTCAATTAAAACAATAAAGGATAAAACTGAGGTCAGCTATAGGGGTCTCAGCATTGAAAAGTTACCTACTGTGACTATCTGCTTGCTCCCCGAGGACTGAATTTAGTAAATGGCTTGAGTGCACCATGTGAGGCATCTGTTGGGCACTGAGTATAGAAAGTGAAGAAAGACATGGCCTCTGCCCTCAGGAAGTTTAAAATCTGCTGGAAAGGATTTATGGTTTGGAATATTCTCTAGCTCTTGCTGAAAAACAAAGATCCATCTTCATTTGATATTTTTGATCCACAAGACCCCCAATAATTGCCCCCCAAAATCCACTGCTTCTATTGCCACATCCCATTCAGTTTATGACCTGGGCTCCCATGGCTCCAATTTACATGTGATTCACATAACATCTGTTTAATTTTAAAGTTTATATGGCAGCTTTTCGAAATCCCAGGGACTGTCTCAACTTTTTCCTCTCTTCCCTCAAACACCAAGAGGATGGAGAAAATTAATTTCCTGTGTAAAAATGCGAGATGACAGCAGGTCTAAGGTTAAACCTATTTACAAAGGAAATTGTTGCCAATGTTTAGAAAAGCCTACTTTTATTTAAAGAATTCAGTGATCTACCTGGCTTCTAGTGTCTCATGGCATTTTATTAGGAATAAGTTTCAACCTATAAATAGCAATAGGGAAGAAAGCAGCTCATATTTGCTTTTCCCCAACGTGCTGTGAATAGTTGGCTAATAGGGAGACCAATTTGTTTCACTCAACAGGAACCATGGGAAGTTCCCCATTTTCCCTTCCTTTGATAGTATCTGGGAATACCACACCCCAGAATCTCAGATTGGCCTGGCTGCCCCTGCTCTCTAGAGACTCTTTGCTTTTAGTACTGATGGCATGAGCAGTTGTGGGCTTCACCTCTAGTGGAGTGAGCCAAGCTTGGCTCTCCCAAGTGCACAATCCAGACACAACTCTTGTGGAAAGAAGAGAGAAGGGAGAAGACACACCTCTTGTGGAAGGAAGAGGGAAGTTGTCCTCACCAGACAGACAACTGAGGTCACTTTTCTTCTCCCATCTTTCCATGCAGATGGCAGCTCCAATATTTCTCATTCCTATCCAAAAAAGACCCTTTTAGTTTGGACCTTGCTCTGAGTTGAGGGGGAATCATCTTGGCTCATGAACACTTTCTACAGTTCCACCAACATCATGAGGTTTCAGGAATCATCGTGGTCCCCTAAGGCCATGTCTCTTCTAGGTTCCACTGAGCCATACACAACCATTCTGCTGCACTCACTCCTCTAAGCTGAGGCCTCTCTGTATGGACACAATACCTGGTCATTTCTACCCTGAAGTCTTATCATCTACTGGAGAAATAAGGCCCAGTTCTCCTTGGCTCTCAAATCCCCTGAATATGTCAGGGAGTATACTGTGCCTCTCAAAAGTTCATATGTTGAAACCTTAATCCTCAGTACCTCAAAATGTAACATTATTTGAAAATATGGTTGTTGCAGTTGTAAGAAGTTAAGATGAAGTGATACTGATGTAGGTAGGCCCCTAATTCAATATGAGGTATTCTTATGAAAAGGGGGGAATTTGGACACAGAGACATAAACACAAAGAGAATACCGTGTGAAGATGATTTACCTTCAAGCCAAGAAAGATCAAAGATTGCCAGCCAAACACCAGAAGCTAGGCATGAGGCATGGAACAGATTCTCACTCCCAGCCCTCAGAAGGAATCAATCCTGCCAACACTTTGATCTTGAACTCCCAGCCTCCAGAACTGTGAGACAATAAAAATCTGTTACTTAAGCCACTTGGTTTGTGGTACTTTATTATGACAGCCCTAGCAAACTAATATAGATTTTTATTATTGCTACCATAATATTCCTTCCCTAAGGCAATCAATACTTCTAATCCACTTGGCTGAACTGGAAAACGGTCAAAGGGACAAAATGCATACGGGAAAATTTCAAGAATACTATTCTGCTACCATCTCATATAATTTAAGCAAGAGCTATATGAAAAAGATTATTTTGGAATTCAACTGGGAAAATATTAGCACTTTAGGATGCTCTCAGCATTTTCCAATCTTGATAAAGTAACTCCTGAGTTGTTTTAATGCCCAAGATAATATTATTACAAAAACCATTAGTTTGGGGCTTGCTTGGTAGACACAGTGGAAAAGATATATGAGCCTATGGAGGCCCAGTGCTAGTTCCAATGTGTGCTAACTGGGCTAGACAGACCTCAGATCACACAAAATCCCTCTCAATGTTTTCTCATTTGTGAAAGGAGAACAGTAACACCTCCTTATAGGGTTATTCAGGAAAACAATAAAACAATTTATAGGAAGTGCAATGCCTAGCATTTGAGTATTTTTTTCCTTCTCTTTTCTTCACATCCCTTACATTGGATGTCTAATTATCTGGAAATGAAGAAGAGAAGGAAAAGGTAGGTAGCAGGATCAAGGACAACAAAAGCCCTTCCATTTCAACAAGAAACAATGTTGATGCCCCATCATTTGAGGCCTATATGCCATCAATAAGAAAGATCCTTGCACACACCCTGCTTCCTTGCAAGTACACAAGTGATTCAAATGAATTATTATCATTATAAAGCTCCTCTTTATACTGCTATGTAAAAAGAATTTTTAATATTACAAACTATACAATAAGATTCACAGGATCAAAAAATTTTAAATATTATTTCCACTAGGACAACCGGATCACCTCTCTGATTCCAAAAATATATTTCTGAATTTGATTCACTCATGAAAGAAGAGGGAAAAAATGTGCCCAGAAATAAATATAGAAAATACATTCGAAACTATAGCAAGGAGTCCCCATCATTCAAGGTGATCCCTAAACAAATTCAGTGTCTTATCAGCACTAAGAAGCTTAGGAAACATGATCAAAGTAAATAAATGCAAATAATTAACAAATGGTAGATCCTTCCAGAAGGCAACTAAGTATAGGTAGAGGTGTACCTGTTGTGTTAAGATGTCTGTACACATATACATGCATGTGTATGCTTTTATGTCTGAACATGTATTTGTATGTTATTATACATACACACACAAAGTAATCAAATTATTATTTTCAACTTACTTGAAACTTTCTTACAATTTAGTTTCACTAAGAATATACATGCCTACCTCTCCATATCAACACACATAGATCATTCCCAAATGATCTAACTTATTAACTGTATAGTATTCCATTGTGTGGAAACATTTTCATTCATTTAACTCCATTAACAAATCTTCAGGTTGCTTCCAGGTTTTGTCATCATAGAGTTGTATCTATGTTTGATACTTACACAAAAACATTTAAAGGATCCAATAGAATTGGTGGTTCAAAGGGAAATGGATTTTACATTTTGATAAATCGAAACTTCCCTTTAAAACAAGGGTCCAAAACAGTGTATGTTCTCATTCATTTGGGGAATATGAATAATAGTGAAAGGGAATATAAGGGAAGGGAGAAGAAATGTGTGGGAAATATCAGAAAGGGAGACAGAACATAAAGACTTCTAACTCTGGGAAACGAACTAGGGGTGGTGGAAGGGGAGGAGGGCGGGGGGTGGGGGTGAATGGGTGACAGGCACTGAGGGGGACACTTGACGGGATGAGCACTGGGTGTTATTCTGTATGTTGGTAAATTGAACACCAATAAAAATTAATTTATTAAAAAAATAATAAATAAAATAAAATAAATAAATAAAATAAATAAAATAAAATAAAATAAAATAAATAAAATAAAATAAATAAAACAAGGGTCCACCAACTTAGAATCCTGCCAGTCATATACAAGGAGACCTACTAAGGATGAACAGGGGTGATTTAAAAAAAAATACAGAGACAGATGCTCAGGCCCCTTGTTCTTGGAAATGTTGATGCTCTATGTCTACAGTGAGCCCACTTTTCCAAAGTGTCCAAAGAAATAGAATGATCAGCCAAGATTAGGAACCTCTGAGGTAAACCATCCACCCATGCAGAAGGTACTCATTAGCTACGTATCACTTATTCATCTTATTGAGAATTACTCACACATGTGGCTCTGACCTGTGTAGGGAGAAGTAGCATTTGAAAACCAGCTAGAATTAGTGCCAGAAAGACAAGCCCTGTCTACTGATCCTATATTCCCACATCTAGCTGTAAAACTTCCTGGTTGGAACTGCTGGGATCTGTTTGGAAGCTAAAAAAGAATGTTTTGTTTTATCCCAATACTTTAGGGATGAGGAAGGAGACATTCTTGTTACTACTCTACTGGCAATTCAGTGTATGAGTTAAAGAATCCTTAGTGCTTTGAAAAAGTTGATGAACTTGGAGTATTAGGTCAATGGATAGTGCAAGCAAATGGAATTTGCTGCTACATAGACCAGTTCCACTGTGGTGGGACATTAAATGTTGGACGACATCCCTTATTTTGATGGGAAAGAAATCTGCCCTTGGCCTCCCCAGCCAAGTCTGGGAAGGAGGAGTAGAGCAGCGAGCAGTGTGACCTCCTATTCAGGAGAATAAGTCGATGCATACAGATACTAATGATGTTTATTATCCAAGGCACATCTCTTCATTTGCCTAGCAAGATTGTGAAGAGCATTCTTAATTTCAAAGACCTGAAAGGCCCCCTGTAAAAGACTTAAGCTAGCTATTCTTCACTCTAGCATTAGAAAACTTATGGAGCTTTAAACATTACTGATATCCAGGCTCCACTCTCAGAGACTTAGATCCCATGGGATGGGGCAGAGACCAGGCACTAGCATGTCCTAACCGTCTGCACAGGATTTAGTGTGAAACCAGCACTGATATACCATTTGTAGGACAAAACTGGCATTGCTCCAGTTCCTGCATGGCAACACTCTGGTCTGAATTAAGCCACTGATGAAAAAGGAGAGCAGGAATGAAAAAAGCAAAGTGAAAGGACATCTAAAGAGATTTCCTGGGCAACATTTCCTTTCTTGCTCCTCTTCATCCTTCAGCTTCAAATGATGTCCTGCTGCCTGATGCCAAGCTCAGAGAAGAGAGTCCTAGGGCTCAGTGTCTTCTCAGCAGGTTAAAGGAAGTCTGAAGCCCACCAGATTGTGACCCATGATCTCAAGGAACCAACCACTTTTTCACAGTTCAAACCTGGAAACATTGGTCCTAAGAATGAAAATAGTAAAATACAGCTGGAACCCAAATAGTGACAGATTTGCTTAACTTATTAAAAGGCAGATCTGTGTGTCTTAACCAGATGCAGGTCACAGAAGTGTGGGTAGACGGTGCAGGGCTTAGGTTTAAGTGTTAATCCAGATAAGGGGGAGGAGCAGATTAGAGATGCATTTTTTCCTGGGCTCATTTCCCTTTCATCCCCTTACCCCACCCCAAATAAAAGTCCAGGTGCACCTTCCACTTTGTTACATGTCAAGGAAGAGACTCTTTCCAAATGATCCTCATTCCTTTGGTCACCATCTGTGACCCCAAACCCTCCTTCCAACAGGTATGCAGTTGTCAACACCATCATCAAGACAGAAGCATTTTCCCTAATTAATGCAGTAGAGTCTGCTGAATCCCCTTCCCTGAGATTAGGATGACAGAATTTTGCCCTCTGGAGGATACACAGCTCTGGCAGACAGGTGCTGACAAACCTAAAAGGTAGAGGACAAACAGGCCATAGCATCAACTAGTAAATAAAAGGTAAGCACCCGATAAAGCTAAGTCAAAGGACTGGGATACGTAGACAGTCCCGAGGGTCTCTGACACACGTTCTAGGGCCAATGAGGGAAAGGTAACGTCCTACTTTTTCTATTTCCTCCTTTCATCTATGAAAGGGGGGATTCAGAACCCTGCAGTGTTTTTCATGGTGGTTTTGAGAATCAATTTAGAACAATGCACATGAAATTGGCTTAAAAACTGGGAGTTCTGTGCAGAGCTAAGAATTCTAAGGGTCTGTCTGGGTGGTAAAATGACACTAGGGGAGATGAGCTCTAAAAGTTCCTCTCCCCAGAAAAAGCAACTGTATGAGCCCTGATCATCCAATCAACTCAGGAGCCTCACAGGAGACTGGTGAAGGAGGAGGAGGAGACAGCAGGACAAGGTGGCTGGGTCCCATTCCTACATCCCCACCTGCCACTGGCCTCACAGTGGGTGGGAACCTTGACCCGGTGCCAGATTGTAAAGGCTTCAGCATTATTCCTTTCTCTCCCAAGGGCCAGAAAGTCTAACTTCATCTGTGTGAGAAATGTCAGCCATTCACTGAGGAAAAGAGAGAGAGAGAGAGAGAGAGAGAGAGAGAGAGAGAGATGGGAATGACAGAGGAATGGGTTGCTGAGCCAAGTGCCAGCGTGTGGTGCACGAGGAGTTCTGAGGGGGAGCAGGGTGGCTGAGATGCTGTCAAAAGGGGAAACATTTTGGTTTGTCATGCAACACCAGACTCTCTGGGGTTTTCAGAAAGGTTTTAGTGAAGATCTAATAGATGTCCAATGTATTTTAGACCTCAAACTGATATATTTTCTAAATATGATGCTTCTGACTCTGATCAGAAGTAGAATCAATTTATTATGAGTTACAGGCTGAGAAGTTAAACCAAAGGCAGACCTTTATTTATTTAAGCGACAAAATATATTGTTAGTAGATGTTATAGGTGATTTGAACAATGAAAAACCAACAGAAGCAGAGCACCTGGGTAAAGTATCATAAAGATGACAGAACCAAGAAGGGCCCTGATGATAGAACGGATTTTCTAGGCAGAGAGGAAAGGGGAGGACTGCAGGAAGGGTGAGGCAAAGAACCTTAGCAAGGACATTGTGCTTTGAAGTCACCAGAGCTATGAAAAGTCCAAGGCATCCCCAAGTGCCAAGTAGTGCTTTCAAAGCCATTGTTATTATTTTGAGTCTCACAAAACCATAGATCCAGCTGTAACTACATCACCTTAAGATTAGAAAACTCTAAGGGGGTGCCTCTGTGGCTCAGTCAGTTAAGCATCTGATTTGAGTTTGGATCAGGTCATGACCTCAGTTTGGAGTTGTGGAATTGAGCCCCACATTAGGGTCTGCAATCAGTGCAGGGTCTGCTTGAGATTCTCTCCCTCTGCCCCTGCCCTTGCTTGAGCTCACTTGCTCTCTTTCTCAAATAAATGAACATATAAAATCTTTGGGGGAAAAAAAGAAAACTGAATGTTAGTACCCATTGTAAAGATTATAAAAGTGAATATTAGTTCTGAGGCTTCAGCTTCCTCTGTGGTCAGAGCCAGTAAGTGGAAAAATCAGGTCTCTGACTTATAGTCCAGAGATCTCTCTACTACATTTGTCCCTAAAGAAAAACTGGGATCTGCTGAGCTACCAATGTGCTCTAGCACTGAACTCCATGAGGCAGTGGAGTTCCAAAGTTTGGAACGTCCAAAGTTTGTCCATGAGGCAGGTGCATCAGCAAGCAGTGTTGGAAGGAAGGAAGGTCTCTGGGCTCAAAAAGGAGGTGTGGTAGTAAGGAAGAGGAAGCCAAGTAATGGAAGGCTTTAGGAACAGAATGAGGAGAATTTGGCCTCTAACCTGAAAGCAATTAATTGGCTGAGCTCTAACCACATGGAGATATCCCAAACATACTAAAATGCGCGCTCTGTGGCTCTCTGGGTCTTAAAGGATAGACATGCTCTCAGACAAGGGCCCTATTTTCACTCTCCTGTGAAAAATAATGAAAACACTGACTTAAAAGAATATCCATCTGTAGCAGCTAAAGCCTTTTCGAAGAAAACAATCCATCCGTGCAAACGAAAGAAGCATACATAGAGATATTTTTGCTCTTGCTGGTGAGAGAGATGTCAACATACCATCCGCTCAAAACCCAAGCTGAGAAGTTTAAGGAAATTTGAGAATGTCCAATTGTGCACCATTTCAGAATGCAGGGCCACAGAGACAACAAAAAGTATTTGCATTCAGCACACAAAATTAACTCTCTTTCTCCTCTTTCCATTCAGAGGCCTTATCAGGTTGGGAAATCAGACACTCTGTGTCTGGTCTATTCTGAAAGGCATTTTCTTTTTGTGTATGTCTTGACACACACACAAGTGTACAGAATTGTTCCACTTGATGATGAGAAAAAAAATCACTGCTTTCACTGAAGGATTACTAGGTGTCCTTTGGCCACTCCTCTCTGCTTTTCTTTGAAAATGTTAAGTAAATTTAAGAAGGAAAAGCAAGCTAAATTTCAATCCTTGGTAACACAACCATGGTTACAAACAGGCACATTGGAAAGAAAACATGGTGGAATGAAAATGCTGCACTAAGTGTCTGCATGGAGCCTGTTAGTTTTTAGCAAGGAATCATGACAATTATGAGCTAGCCCACCAACTCTGCCTCACCCCTTACTGTTTCCTGCCTGTCTCTTCCCAAGGGTTCTTTGTAATGAAGAGCCCATTACTTTTTATGTGTTAACTTTCCTAACCAAGATCACAGAGTACTCCCCTGCTGATTACCAGCTAAGTGATGGTTACAAACACAATCCCCCTATTTATACTGAGGAGAAATTTATACATTATATAGCTTTGATCAATATCTAGCATATGAATCTAGATAGCCTGTTATCTTGCACACACACAAAAAAAAAGTATAATAGGATGGGTTGAGGACTACATCTTTAAAGGAAAAATCCTTGAGATATTCACGAGATAGCCTAATACTAACAATACATTAATTTATAGATGTCTGTAAACCTCACCTTAAAGTCCCTAAGAAAGAGGGACTCCTAATGTAAGATTCTAGGATCAGGCATGAAAAAGCCACCAGGAAGAAAATAGGAAGGTGACTGAGATATAGCAGGTTCCTCCTCTGTCCTAGACACTATAGTAAGGACTATAGCAGTGTGTTACCCTCTCAATGCCCTCACCTCCATTTCAACTCTGGAAGAACAGAGAGGTCAAGGGAGGTGCCCAATTCCACCTGGTACTTTCCATACCTCGGATTCCGCAGTTGGGTTCACTCGCCCCTTCACTTGCTCATTGATTTATTGAGCACCAACTCCATGACCAATTCCCTGTTAGGCAGCATAGATATAAAGCTAAACAAAATACAGTCTCTCACTCATTAAAGCTTGTATCATTTGTCTATTGGAATTTCCAAAATCAGAGAAAATCTCTTTGAATGACATGACCTAATGATGGCAAGAAGGATCGTTGCTGATATCTGATACTCCCTCTTTCCTCTCTTTTTTTATTGTTTCCTTCCTTCCTTCCTTCCTTCCTTCCTTCCTTCCTTCCTTCCATTTCTTTCTTTCACAAGGAGGAATTTACAATACTCAGTACATGTGACCCTATAGGGCAATGTACAACCATCAGTGGAACATAATGTCCCAAATTAGTATTCCCCATAGGACTATCCAAGGGGAGTCAACTCCAGATCTATTAGAAACAAAAGTCAACTAAGTTCACAAAAATGGGTACATAGCATCTCCCTCTAATAATTCACAAAACACACCAGTTTTTTTTAAGACTCATAGAAGAACCTCTCCAACACTGCTCAATATATCACCCCCTAAACTTTTCTAAGCATTGTAATACTTAATTGGAAAAAACCTGACAGTTTTCCAAATACTGACATGTAGAGGGAGAATTGCACTAGAGGATAGATGAATATCTGATTGGGGAAAAATACATGGGCCTTTAATTCAGGCCTTTTGCTTAGAAGCAAAGAATTTGAAATCAGAAGACCCTGGTTGAAGTCCATAAACGGCCACATAGCTAAGTAAACCTGAGTAGGTCACTTAACCTCTTTGAGCCTTCATTTCCTTATACAGTAAATTAATTGGATAACACATACCTGGCACCTATCACAAAGATTAGAGATAATGTGCATATATTGTTAAAAACCTGGCAAACAAATGCACCATAAATGATGTCCATTTTAAAATAGAGAGCATAATACAGCTGACCCACAATGAAAAAGATATATATTCTAATCTATTGTCCCATGATTTACAAATGTCTTTGAGCTGCCAGCCATTCACATTTTTACCAAAGATCCTCAGAGAAATGACATTCAAAAACAAAACAAAACAAAACAAAAACAATTGACAGAAGTCACTCCTACATGAAATACTCTTGAAATAAGAAAACTGTCTTTTACCATGGTTGGCATCATGGTCCAATCAATTTAACTAACTTGCAAGAGACTGATGGGAAATTACACAAAAGGTAAAAGAAAACTTTGCATAAGAAATTATTATTTTGTCATGTATTTTGTCTTTGTGTTTTTCCTTTGTATTTGATCCATTACATTTCTCCCCACACACACATTGTCTTTGCATGTGTCTTCACTATATATATTAAATAAAACATTTTAAGCTCTATTTTTGTAATCATCAAAATCAATAAAATAGAATTTCCTAACACCCCATTAGCTAAAACAAGGGTTTGGAAGGTTGTATTCCATAGTGCTCTTTACCTCCATGTCCTAGTCTTATTTATTGTCATTTGGTACCTTAGAACTAAAATACAGTTATGAGATAATTATTTTTAACTTATATATCTTTCAAAATCATGTTTCACATTTATAATCAGCATTCTAAACATATTTACAAAATTGTTTCAACCATATTTTTTAGTTGTTTTAATATTATTATGAATAACTAAGTAAAGTTATATTTCTTCCCAGGTTAAGATGATCTTGAATAAGTTCACTAAAAGTCTGCATGCAATAATCCCAATTCCTTACAAATATATTCATTAAGTTAAAATGTATATATCTTGAAATCTGTATCAAAGTGATATTAACAATGAGCATGTATGAAAAGTCAGATTATGGATGACTTTTAAATATTTCACCTAAATACACTACGCCCAACGTTCCCTATTAACATGACAATAAAGGGATTTCTATAAAGATATAAACCCATCAGGATAAAGAGAACAGGAGAAAAGACAACAGCAACAGTGGTGGAAGCTGGAAAGCAGATGGTCCATGGTAATTGACTTAGCAGACCCAAGAAAGCTGAATCCTAAGCTGACAGTGGGAAAACCCATGAAAAACCCAATTTACCCGAAGAACACCCAAAAGACTCAGAAATTGGCAGCGCCAGGTACCTCTGTTAGCAGGAGTTGAAGGTCAGAGTAAAGGAGGATTTGTGCAAGTCTGTTTAAGAAGTAATGAGATCCCCAAATCCCCTCCAGAACTCCACGTGGCCAGGCAATGGCCCATCCCTCCCCCGAAGCTTCCCTCCAACCCATGCCTAACACTGCAAGCTTAATCTCCAGAGAAAGTAAAACAAGAGGGCCTGCCCAAGAAGTTATCAGATATAGGTGAGGATGAGGGTACTGAGCCCTACTGAAAATAAAGGGATTAAAAACACACATTCTGAATGCCACCACCCCTCCTTCCTCCAGCAGCTCCTGTAACACAGGCAACCAGGTCTTAGGCCCCTCCAAAAGGCAATAAGAAGTCTTATCTGCTGTATTTGACCAGTGCAAACAGAAAGTCTTCAACAAACAATAGCATTCCCCAGTGAAACAATCCCATCAGCTCAAAATGCAGTGACACCAATAATCAATAGGATCCATCAGAGTGTTCCTTGGCTATAAACCGTACTAATGTAGTCGTGAGAATATAAACACTAAATGGAAATCAAACCAAAACTACCCTGTAAATATATAAACATATCCAAAGGAACATAGAGAGAGTGTGTCTATGTGTGTCTGTGTGGGGGTAGGGAGGACCTTGAGGATGTCTCTGTGTCTGGATATATCTGGGCAAATCAGAACGATACAAATCAAAACCACAATGAGATACCACCTCACACCAGTGAGAATGGGGAAAATTAACAAGACAGGAAACAACTAATGTTGGAGAGGATTTGGAGAAAAGGGAACCCTCTTGCACTGTTGGTGGGAATGTGAACTGGTGCAGCCACTCTGGAAAACTGTGTGGAGGTTCCTCAAAAGAGTTAAAAAGAGAACTGCCCTACAACCCAGCAATTGCACTGCTGGGGATTTACCCCAAAGATACAGATGCAATGAAACGCCGGGACACCTGCACTCCAATGTTTATAGCAGCAATGTCCACAATAGCCAAACTGTGGAAGGAGCCTCGGTGTCCATCGAAAGATGAATGGATAAAGAAGCTGTGGTCTATGTATACAATGGAATATTACTCAGCCGTTAGAAACGACAAATACCCACCATTTGCTTCGATGTGGATGGAACTGGAGGGTATTATGCTGAGTGAAGTAAGTCAATCGGAGAAGGACAAACATTATATGGCTCATTCATTTGGGGAATATAAAAATTAGTGAAAGGGAATAAAGGGGAAAGGAGAGAAAATGAGTGAAAATATCAGTGAGGGTGACAAAACATGAAAGACACCTAACTCTGGGAAATGAAGAAGGGGTAGTGGAAAGGGAGGTGGGCAAGGGGTTGGGGTGACTGGGTGATGGGCACTGAGAGGGACACTTGGCAGGATGAGCACTGGGTGTTATGCTATATGTTGGCAAATTGAACTCCAATGGAAAAAAAAAAAAGATAAATCCTCATCCTCCATTGTGGGAAGTAGCCATATAAAACAGGTCATGGGGAGCCATGGAGGTGACTGCTCAAGAATCTCCTTGAAAAGCCACACGTGGTAGCCTCTGAGAAGGCAGAGATAATGGGAAGCTGGGACCAGTGGGTGACCACTGCTCTTCATCACAAGATCTATAGAACAATTTGATTCTTTCAAACATATTAAAAATAAGTAAGAAAATTGGTTTTGTTACATGATGAGGCACAAAAGAAATATCAATGAATAGAAAATACAGGACACATCTTTAAATATAATAGAGCATAATTAGATATTAATCTAATGAACAACCTAACAAGCAAGGTGGGGCAAGGAGACGAGGTTGTGAATAATCCACAAAATCATCCCCTCTCAGCTAACTCTGTGGAAAATAATTCAACAGCAAAAGAAAGAAGAAAAGAAAAGAGGGAGGGAGCGAAGGAAGGAAGGAAGGAAGGAAGGAAGGAAGAGAGGAAAAGAAAAGATAAAAAAGAAAAGTAAAATTTCGGGGAGCCCATCCTTTGAGACCTATGCAAGCCTTCAGCTCTAGAACTTGCTTCTCTGCCAGCCAACTCCAATCAAGTTAGAGTCTTGTCTTATATCCTATCATGCCAAAACAACATCTGTAGAAGTTAGAGTCACATATTTTTAAAATACAGCATAAGAAAACTTATCTGAGGCTAAGGGAAGGCAAAGTATAAAACAATCAAATCACAAAATAAAATTGGCATATTTAAAAACAACAATTTTTAAAACATCCATAAGACTGAAAAGGAAATTAGATAAAAAATAAATGTTAGGGGTGCCTGGGTGGCTCAGTCAGTTAAGCATCTGCCTTTGGCTTAGGTCATGATCTGAGGGTCCTGGGAGAGAGCCCTGCATGGGCTCCCGGCTCTGCAGGAAGCCTGCTTCTCCCTCTCCTCCCTGCTTGTGTTCTCTGTCATTATCTCTGTCTCAAATAAATTAAAATCTTTAAAAAATAAATGAATGAATAAATAAATGTTAATTGATTAATTAGGAAAAATTATAAGCTATAAATATGATAAAGAGATAATATCAGGCAGCCCTGGTGGCGCAGCGGTTTAGCGCTGCCTGCAGCCCAGGGCGTGGTCCTGGAGACCCTGGATCGAGCCCCACGTCAGGCTCTCTGCATGGAGCCTACTTCTCCTTCTGCCTGTGTCTCTGCCTCTCATTCTCTCTCTGTGCCTCTATGAACAAATAAATAAAATCTTAAAAAAAAAAAAAGAGAGAGAGAGAGAGATAATATCTATACTAATTGAAAAAATTCTTCCAAATCAATAAGAAAAACACTCTTATGTCACAGAAAAGAGAATAAAATGAGCAGAAAATTCATAAAAGAACAAAGTAGACATTAACATGTGATAAATGGAAAACATGTTCAGCTCTCTTTAAAAACAAATTAAAATTCCTATCAGATGGAAATACACTTTTAAAGGTAATATTAGTAAGAAAACCAAGTATTCTTATATATTGCTTAACTATTCCCATATATTGCTATTGGAAATTTAACTTGGAACGCCACTTGGCAATATGTATTAAGAACCATAAAAGTGCTCATACTTTTGAATCAATAATACCACTTCTAGAAATCTATCCTAAGTAAATGAGAGATGTAGTAAAAGATTTATGTACAAAAATATTTATCACTCAGTTATAATCCCACAAAAGGGAAAAGATTCAGTAAATTATGGTGTGCCTTGTAATAGAATATTAGGTAAAAATTAAAAGTCATATTTTTGAAGAACATTTAATAGCATAGGTAAATGTTTATGACAAAATATTAATGTTAAAAACACATGGTACAAATTATATACAGTAATGATTCCAATTTTGTAATATAACATATATCAAATTTTATTATATATGCATATTACTCTATAGGCATATTCAAAAAATACTTGAAGGAAATATACGGAAATCAATAAGAATTAACCTCAAGTGAAAGGATCATAGGTGAATCCTACTTTCCTTTCACTCTTCTATGTTTTCCAAACATTTTTATAGTAAATACAAAGTACTTTCAAGTGACAATTGTAATAGAAATAAAGGAGTAATTAACCTTACCATAAAAAATAGCAACATCTGACAAGATTTATAATCCAAATCCTAATTTTCATAATTCTGGATCTGTGAAAACCTAGACGAAAGATGAAGTCTGGCTTTGCTTGGTCAACCTTTCACAGAAGACAGTACATGAGTAGGACAAATAGAATTATAAAAGGAAATAAATAGGCTAACAATCGTTTACCAGTTCAAAGCACTATAATCATATATTTACCATGTGTTCTCTCACCTGTGAAGTTCTCATTATAATGCCCCCATTTTACAGGTGAGGAACTGAGATTCAAAGGATAAATAACTCTTAAAGGTCATCCTGCTGGGAAGTATGCCTGCCCGGCTTTCACAGCGAAGTCTGACTTCAGCTGTACAGCCTGTGACCTCTTCATGGATCTCAATCCTGATGGTATAGTACAATCATCAGGGGAGCTTAAAAAAAAAAAAAAAAAAACTCGGAATGCCTGGGTGGCTCAATCAGTTAAGCATCTGCCTTTGGCTCAGGTCATGATCTCAGGATGCTGGGATCAAGCCCCATATTTTGCTCCCTGCTGGGCAGGGAGTCTGCTTCTCCCTCTCCCTCTGCCCACTGCTCCTCTTGCTGTGTATGCTCTCTCTCTCCGCTCTCTGTCAAATAAATAAATAAATAAATAAATAAATAAATAAATAATCTTAAAAAAATTAAGTCCAAAGCCCAAAAATGCACACCAAAGCAACTGAATCAGAATCTGTGACAATGAAGACACAACTTCTTACAAGAACTCCCCACGTAAGTTTAAGGCTCAACCAGACTGAGACTCTGCAAGTCTATCCAAAGGTTCTCAATTTGCAGCTATGATTGCTAGGAGGCTCCACCAGATTCTGACACAGCAAGCCTGTGGAGGGATCAGGGCTCAGCCTCCTTAACACACACTTCCAGGTAGTTTAGTTCTGAGCAGGTGGCCCACCATCTGCCATTTGGTTTTGTTGAAAAAACTGCGTGTGTCTGTGTGCGTGTGTGCGTTATATGTCTATATATACACATATGTGTGTGTACATATAAATTTCTTCCTAACTATTCCAGTGTGAAAAATGCCATGATTATTTTTCTACACCTTGCTCCTCAATATGTGATACATAAACCCACAGCAATTGTGTCACCTGGGAGTGAGTCAGAATTGCAGAATTTCAGGCCCCATCCCAAATCTACTCAATCAGATTGTGTACTTTAACAAAATCCCAATAATATGTATATACAACAAAGTAGCAGAAGTACTATTCTAAATCCAATTAAAGCTAGCTATGCCCATTCTTAGCAGAATGAGTGGAAAAGCCAATTTAATTCATTTGTTGTGGGCTCTTCCTCCATTTCTGGGATCCTAGGCCAACCTTGGGGTTTATGTAGTCTCAGAATCTTGGAGAATGTCCTCTACTGTTTGGAAAGCATCTCAGTGGGCACCCTGAGATGATCCTTGTTTAAGCAAGCACAGCCTGTTTGAAGGTTTCAGCTGTTCTGTTTCCAGTATCTTCTCTGTCTGCACCCCCAGGTCCTTTGCCTGGCAACAAACATTACTTAGTGTTCTGTCCTGGATATTCACAGTACCATCCCCCCTTAGTAGGCCTGCTGTTTCTGTAACATGGCACAGGAAAGAGCCCAGGTTAGCCCCTAGAGATGGCCATACCTCTTGTTCGCCATGTCCCGGGAAATTCCAGCCTCCTCCCTTAGAAATCCCAAAGCTTCAAACAAAGATTTGCTGGGGGCTTTCCTCTGGCTGACCATAATAATCTAAGGAAGTTATTAATTCTCCAGAGATAAGGTATGCCAGATAGACCCTGTCCATGGTTGCAAGAGGGCAGAACCATTGCTTTTCTACCTTTTTTCAGTCTCTTAATCAAAGACAAAAAGAAATGGCATTTCAAGAAATTATCTAACATTATATTCATACATATTACATATCTTTGGAGAGAAATTTTAAGCATCCTCAGGAATTTCTGGGATTTCTACATATAAAAAAATCAATCAATATGCCACTCATAAATTAGCACTAAATCTATAAACCTCCTCATGCTACCAATCAGGATGGTTTGAATGAATAAGTGAATGAACACGTGAATGAAGAAATAAATGATTAATGAGTGATATTTTCCAGCCAGAGTTTTATCATTTTAATTAATATTTCATGCACTCCTACTATCCTCTCAAATAATAATATAGTACTCTTTAGTCTCTTGTCCCACTTACTTTTGATATGGCAATTGTTAAATGTTACTATCAGCAAGTTTCGACCACAAATGTGGGATCTAGGTGGCAGCAGTACATGTCTCTCCAAACTTTGTCCGTACCTGGCTCACTGTAAAACAGACCTTGACACATTTATAGGCATGTTAAAATGCTTTGTGGTTTTGTGATTCAGATAAAAGGTCCAGCTCTGAGACACTAGAATCCATCAACAGTTGCTTCCACATGAAATACTATAGAGAAAACCTAAAACCCAGGTCTGCAGGGAAAAAGGCAAACTCTCTAGTTCAGCATACAACCATCTCAAATGAGTATTTGTCTAATGAAAGCTCATTGACTGCAGTAGCTTTGGGATTTATACAGCTAACTGTCCTTTCTACAAACCATAGTAAAGATCTAAAGTGCTTTGACCCTAACACCTGCCACAGAAAGAACAGATGACTCAACCCAGAGGTCTTGATTTTCAACAGGATGCTTGTGGCTCAAATTATTCATGGAGTAAGTCTGCTCTGGTGATTAAAGCAAAGTGGTAATACTTTGCATATGTCTGTGCTACAGGCATTTTTCATGGCATGCCTGCAAATTTCTTCTAGGAAGACCCAGACTAGGGTAGGCAAGAGGGACAGATCTTTCAACTTAATAAAAGAGGGTGAATTTTCAAGAAAACCTTGTTGGCTACAAGCCAGAAGCTAAAAGTGAACAGAACCATAATGTAAAATTCTGCATGTGATGATACAGAATGACAGAAAATAAAATATTTCCACTTAGCAAGTCTCTTAATCCATGTTTGTACATACATACAAACATTTATAAATCATTAACTTACAGGAGTACCACACTATACTCAAAATATTTAGTCTCCCCAGTGAAACAGAATTGAGAGCCCAGAAATGAACTCTCACATATACAGTCAACTAATATTTGAAAAGGGAGCTAAGAACACTCAATGGGGAAAGGATAGTCTCATTAATAAATGATGTTGAGAAAACTGAATAACCACATACAAAAGACAGAAATTAGACCCCTCCTTACACCGCTCATAAATATTAACTTGAAACAGATTAAAGACTTAAACATAAGAAGCAAAACTGTAAAAACACAAGGAAAAGACCTCCTGACAATGATCTTGGAAAGAGTTTTTGGATATAACACCAGAAGCATAAGGAACAAAACCAAAAATTAGTAAGTGGACTACATCAAAGTAAAAAGCTTCTCCACAGCAAAGGAAAACATCAACCAGATGAAAAGGCCACCTACAAAGGAGAAAATATTTGCAAATGATATATCTCATAAGGGATTAATATCCAAAATATATACATAATTCATACAATTCAACAGCATGGAGATTCCTCAAAAAAATTAACAATAGAAATACCATATGATCCAGCAATTTTACTTCTGGGTATATATCCTAAGGAAATAAAAACAGGATCTCTAAGAGATATCTGCATTCCCATATTTATTGCAGCATTTTTCATAACAGTCAAGATGTAGAAACAACCTAAGTATCCACCAACAGATGAATGGATAAAGAAGATGTGCGTGTGCGTGTGTGTGTGTGTGTGTGTGTGATGGAATATTATTCAGCCATGAGAAGGAAGGAAATCCTGACATTTGCAACAACATAGATGGAGCTTGAGGCAATATACTAACTCAAATAAAGTCAGGCAAAGAAAGACAAATACTGTATGATATCTCTCATATATAGAATCAAAAAAAAGCCAGGCTCATAGAAAGAGTAAAGAGTAGGCGTTCCCAGGAACTGATGGGTTGGAGAAATGGGGAGATGTTGGTCAAAGGGTACAAACTTCCAGTTTTAAGGTAAGTTTCAGGAATATAAGGTACAGCATGGTGGTTATATTTCATAATACCATATCATATACTTGAAAGTTGCTAAGAGAGTAGATCTTAAATGTACTCTCAACAGAAAAAGAGTAATGATGATGTGACATGATGGAGGAATTATTAGCTAATGTTATGATAGTCATCATTTTGCAATCTGTAAGCATATCAAATCAATACACTATACTCCTTAAACTTAAACAAATTTACATGTCAATAATCTCAATGAAGCTTGAAATAAATTTATTAGTAAATAAAATGAATAAATAGGTTATGAGAAAGTTATCATCAAATAAAATGTATTCAAAGAGAGGGGATAGATAGATGGACAGACAAATAAATATGCCCATGTTTGTATTCTCCTAAAAGGCTGAAATTTATTCAGTCTTTTTCTAAAATGAAGAATGTTTTAAATACTTAAAAGTTAATCATTTCATAGGATAATTTTTTCCATAAATCAAATATGTAGCCTTTAATCGGTATCACTTAGATATTCTGAGTTTTGTACTTTCCTTAAAAGAGTGCCTATTCTAAAGAATAGTTTGTGGAAAAATTCATTTCATACTCTAAACTTTCCAACAATTGTGTTGGAGTGTAACTTTCCACTTCTCTATTTGGATATCCCAAACCATACAAAATATATCTAGGAATGTACCTAGAAATTTTAAAGGTCTTGAGTTTTAAAGAAAAACAAATATCTTTCACAAGTCTTCAGCATTTTATTCTCAGAAGAAATAGAGCAATAAAGACTTTCTAAACATCATTCAGAAAATTCCCTGAGAATTCTGAAATATCAATAAAGATTTCAATGAACATGAAATTCTTTAAAATACTACCCTTGCAAAGTAGTTAATACGTTTTTTTTTTTATTCATAGAGATGCAGAGAGAGAGAGAGAGAGAGGCAGAGACACAGGCAGAGGGAGAAGCAGGCTCCATGCAGAGAGCCCGATGTGGGACTCGATCCAGGGTCTCCAGATCACGCCCCGGGCCGCAGGCGGCACTAAACCACTGCGCCACCAGGGCTGCCCAGTTAATACTTCTATTTTGTTTAAAGAAAACTGGAAACAGGGGATCCCTGGGTGGCGCAGCAGTTTGGCGCCTGCCTTTGGCCCAGGGCGCAATCCTGGAGACCCGGGATCGAATCCCACGTCGGGCTCCCTGCATGGAGCCTGCTTCTCCCTCTGCCTGTGTCTCTGCCTCTCTCTGTGTGTGTGTGTGTGTGTGTGTGTGTGTGTGTGTGACTATCATGAATAAATAAATAAAATCTTTAAAAAAAATTAAAAAAAAAAAGAAAAGAAAACTGGAAACAACTCCCTGGCAACTCACCCAAACTCCCATTACATATACCATCACAGAGAAGCATCTCAAAAATGCAAACGATCAATCATGCGTGGCTGCTTAGTTGGTTAGAAGTTCCTATGTATTCTTCTATCCGTGCAGATTTTCCACCTCTTGACCATTTGTCATAGACTCAATCTACCAAAGCATCACAAAAATTCTTGTTTACCATGAAGTCAAGAGAGAATGATAGCATGTGCATTAATCTAATACCAGTCCTGGAAATAAGGCCTATGGGCAAGCCTTCCCTATGGTAGACCAACTGTATGTCTACCACATACCAGAGCACACAATTGGTTTGTAACCTCGAAGATGAGGCCTCCATTTCACTCATCCCTCTATCCATAGCACCGGGCATTGGGTTTGGTATGGAAATGATGTTCAATAAATGTTGAAATAAACAGAAGATGGATTTTTTAAAATCCATGTTAAAACATTACCAAAAAACACCAAATGCTAAATAAAGCCTGTCACACGTTCACTCAGGAATTTACATGTCACCTCTTCTGTACTCAGCTGTATGCTGAATAATGTGAAACAAAAAAAGAAAGAACCAGTGGAGTGTCTGTCCTTGAGAGACTGAACCCAGTGTAGGAGGAAGCACAAAGACTAGAATCAGACAGTCCTGGGTTCCAAGCTAGGCTCTGCTGTTTGGGTAAGTTATGAAGTACTCTGAGCCTCCACTTTCTCAACTCTAAAATGGAACAATAACATACTCTGCAGGGTTATCGTCAAACTTAGGGGCAATGTACATGATTAATGCGCTTAACAACTCATAGGTAATAATAGGTAACACCTAACTGATACTCAATAAATTGTCACTACTGTTACTAGATACAAAGGTTTAAAAAAAGTAATATAAAACAATTAGAGAATACTCAAGACAAACACTAACCTATAGAACTGACTACAAGTGCAATAGGAGTCCAGAGTGAGAATAAACCAGATGGACTAGAAAAATCAGTTAAGTCTTGATGGCCAAGGCAAGAGAGAGAACTCAATCCTGAAGGGTAGGCAAGTTTGGGAGAGAATGAGGGTGGAAGCATAGGCCAATACACCTTACAACAGATGTTGGCTATCGGAATGAAGCAGAGCGTGTACATGAAGGAAAGCAGAGAAATGGTCTGTGGTAGGTGGGACCATGTTAGAAGCAGTTCATCTGGTTTCTCAAGGAGAGGCTAGAGGAAGGTTTTCTGTTTGATCTGTTGCTGAGTAATCATCTTCCTAAATCCGTCACAATTAGAGAACAAAACTTAGAGTTTCTCTAATAAAAGGAAATATAATAAAGTTAATAGGGAAGAAGGTAAAGAGATTTTGTTGTCCTAAAATTCTTCAGCACTAAAAAGTGCTGTTTTCAGGAATGTGGATCTCTGAAGCAATGTGCTACTTATTATTAATAAATCTGTTTTATCAGTAAGTAGGACTTCCATACCCACATATTTATACAGCATCTCAATACACCAGTGTCTGATGGCAAATGGAACACTTGAGATGGCCAACTATACCAAACATGTCCACTCTGTACCCAAATCCACCCAATGACAACCTAGAGAAGTCTCGGTATATGTCCAGACTCAGACAAAAGCTCTAGAAAGAGGCCTCCTATGTCAGAGCAAATTGGGCCTAACACATAAGCAAAGGCTACAGTACCCCACATTGTATTACTCATAAAAGCCCACTCCAGGAAAAAAAAAAGACAAAAACAAAAACCAGCAGGCATAGAATTTATGCAAGGAGGACATTATTACTTAACTCACTCAGTTAAGGAGGCCCAATCTCTGAAAGACCTTAACACAGAAGGGAGAGTCTCAAAGACCTCACTGGCATCTGCAAAGGTGGATCTTAATTTTTAAAACCTCTTATCCTGAGGGGACAGTTAAGTGAGAAAATATAAGTGATCACTGCCAATGCCAACATCGTCCAAGCAAAACTTAATAACAAAAGATAAAAGAATTCAATCCTCCTAGCACTTTTGGCTGACCAGCCATAGAATCTCAAACCAGAATCTCCTAAAGGTAGAAGCTAGCCATTCTAACGCCATTTTCACTGGGTCTTCATATAAACACATGAAGGAGCAGCATGCCGCCAGCCAACAACATGAGCTATGCAATTTCAAAATATCAAAATCTGACCCAGACTGGAATAAAGCCTTCCATTCTTTCAGTAAATATGGTAGACTGTTAACCAAGCAGCAAAAGGTCCATTTTCACAAACAAGAGATTGTTTCCAGTAGGCTTCTCTCCCACCCCAGATAAGCTGCTGAGCTACAAGAAGGCGGAGTGCTCCCTCCAGGTAAGGACGTGGCATCCTCCTCTAGGCTTTCCTGTCTCAGCTCCCACCACCTGCCATCACATATATTTTCCAAGTCTCTTTTGCTAGAAACTTAGCCAAATCTTGAGGGTTTTTTTTTTTTCCTTCAAGATCAGAGACACATCTGCAGATGTAATCTTTAAATTACAGAAGCACCAGGGTAATCTGTTGATGTTACTATTTTTCGTTTCACACACACGCTGGGAAATTATAGGGACACACGGAAACTCAAACAGGGTTTTATGAGGAGAGAAAGGAAAAGGAAGAGGGGAAAAGATGAAGGAGGAAAGGAGTTGGGGGAAGGGAGGGGGAGAGAGAGAGAGAGAAACAGAGGCTGAGAGACAGAGAGAACAAAGCTCAAGCAGGAAAAAAGTTTTTATAAACCTTAACCGCCCTCATCAACCTTCACCTCTTGTCAAGAGTTCCTTACAAGTTTTTTACACATGAAACTTAACTCCAGCCTGTTTAGTTAATTATGAAAAATCAACATGGAAACCATTATTTCGGTGTGTAAATTTATTCACCAGGTGTTGTCCACCCACTGCCCTCCTGTTCTCAAGCTGACAAGAGTAGCCTGAGGCGCCCGATGAGGGGAATCCACGGGGAGCTGTCACATTATTCCAGAAGATGCGAGGTGGAGGAAGCAAGGCTCCAGTTCCCCACCTTGCTGGGTTTAATTTTAAGAAGATAGCTATTTGGTGAGGGCAGAGCTGTATCCCATGGTCAATATTAAGAGGGAGTTGCCTGGCTTAAAGCCTGACTATGCGTTCTGCAGGCACAAATGCACACACTTGCTTCAGTGGGAAGGCTCCTGGGGGCCTGCACAGGACCAGGTCATCTGCCTCCCCCCAATCTCTTCTATTGGCTCCTCTTAGGTTGGGTTCCCTAAAAGCAGAAGGAAAAGAGGGAGTGTGGTGGAGTCCTAGGAGAAATCTATAAGGGAGGTAAAAAAGCAGGAAAGGACAGGGAAAGAAGCTAAACAAAGATGTGGTCTCAGCCGATGTCAGGTGTCTGCCTAATACCCTGGCAGCCCTGGAGCATAAATTGTAATTCAGAATGAAGCCGGGCTGGACACCAAAAATCACTATTACCATATACACAGTCACTGGTTGTAGGTCAATCCTGCAGGAGAGGAGAGATGCACGAGCTCCCATCTCATGAGGCATTTCTCTGGACATGAATGCTGCTGTGAGCCCTTAGCAGCCACCCCTTAAGCAGCTAGAGACAGGTGCACTGCCCAGCAAAGAGGACGTAGGCAGCGTGCCACCAGCTCCTCGTGTGGGCTGCCTCTTGCAGTGCTCAGAGCCCAGCATTTCCCACAGCAAGTTCATCCTTCCAGGCACCGCTTCCCCAGGAGTCTGGTTACTCAACATTTCCAGGGAAACTCCTAAGAGGCAGATTCGTTTGAGAAATTACCGTCTTGGCTGCTCAGTCCTGAGCCAGAAATGATACTCAGTGATTCATCCCTCTCTCTTGCCAGGGTTCTAGATCTCTTCCCTGCTGCTGGCACTTCTGCAGATCTAGGTGATTCAACGGATGGAAGGTTCTGACCTCACCCCCAAAGAATCTGTGCCCCTGCTCATCATGTCTTTATCAGATTCAGAACTGCTGTAATTGCCCTTTTACAGTCAGAACTGACCATGGAAGGGCTGCCACAGCAAATCATCTGAATGCAAAACGTTTTCCTCCTGGACACCATGACATAGCAGTGGCCCTAATTCCTCATGATCATCAGGATCAATTACCCCTAATTTCTGTTCTTGCCTGCTCGTCTCTTGGCATAAGGAATCCCAAACAACTAATCACAGCCAGAGGTTTAAATTTAGTATGGCTCCTGCGGCCTTCGTGGAAAAACTCCCCTCTGGAGATCCTGCAGTTGCACAGAATCTAAAATTGCGGAGATGGGAAACATAAATCTCCCCAAGTAGATCACCGGAAGTGATGGGCAACAGGGCCATTCCTGTTGCCAGCCTCAGGTTGCACACTGCTGGATTCTACCCAAAGACCATGCATGGGTCAAGATGTGTATCATCAAGACCTGAAAAGGTAACACCGAGCTCCACGGGACATCATCCACAAGTTACCTTTAAGAAGTCATCATTTCATCATCACATCAGACCTGCAATTTCTAGATGGTATGGCATGAGGTAGACCAGTGGATTCCAGGATGCCGTGGTCACTGGCATGGCTCCTTTGCCAAAGGATGCATCCTTTGGTTCAGGGTGACATTTTGCAGGACTTCCTGCCAGTTTTTTGGATACCCTGTGAGCCCTCAGATAGCCATGCCAATGAAGTCACTGTGGACAGGAAAGTAAAACCCAAACCTAGAATCTGTAAATCTTGTGTAGGATGTTTTTTTTTATTTTTCCAGATGGAAAAGTTCCACTGTAACCTACCTGCCAGTGAGCTGGCCAAGGACAGAAGTGGCTAACATCCTGTCTACTTGGTTATTTAGTGACACTTCTGCAGTGGATAGTCTCTGGTGGGCATCACTAGGCAGTACAGAGATCCCCACAGTTTGTTCCCGCTCCCAGAGGACTATCCACATGCTATCTCCCCAGATCACTTACCCTCAGTCTTTCAACTATCCTCCTTCCAGGACTTTGACTACCTGCTAAGTCATTCACCAATGCCCACCAGTCTGTGTTTATACTTATCTTGAACCACTTATCCTTCAAACAAAAGGAACAACCAGATTCTCTGCCTGAAATTCTGTCCTCCGGAGGTTTTCCCCTCAGCACTGTTCATTCACTCCTGGGTGGGGTTATAACATAATGGCTGTCTATTTTGGTTTGCACCAACCCATCTGTCAACCAAGCATAGGGTCTTTCCTTTTCTATCAGTTGGTCATGGGGAAACCCCAAGAAACCATAGGCTGAGCTGAGGAGAGGCATTGGCGCAACAGCAGAAGGTGACCTGGGATCTGGGCCATCTGTTTGATCAGCTACCTCTGAGTTCACTCAAGTCAACACTAGATGGAATATTTCCTTCTTACTGTGAGTCACTGTCCCGGTGGGTCTGACATGTCAAGCTCATAATGGACAGTTCTGACCACATAGTCACTGGCTGTTCTGTAAATACACTCTCAAGTCTCCTTTGAGGTCCCATCACTTGCCAACAGCTGGTTTAAAAATAGTGAATAGTTCTCTGCTTCCGATGATATGGCCTTGCTCAAGGATCCAGGTGCTATGCTCTGACTCTCCACGTGGGGCTGGCCAACACCTTCACATAGCTTATTTACCTA
Source organism: Nyctereutes procyonoides (assembly GCF_905146905.1). NCBI lineage: Eukaryota > Metazoa > Chordata > Mammalia > Carnivora > Canidae > Nyctereutes > Nyctereutes procyonoides. Next base: position 56,539,434 of record NW_026575146.1, on the reverse strand, counting down.
CCAACAGATTGTCTTAATACCAGGGGATGTACCCAGCCATATGGCCTATACTGCAACCTAGGCCAGTGCAGAGCTTGCTTTCTTTTAGGCCCTTCAGCCCAGCAGACTTGTCCACTCTAAACAGTCAGACAGGTGCTCCCAGGTGTCAAATATGTCACCACTCCCTCCTCCTGCACTCTCTCTTCCATGCCTGTGATGAGGTAAGAAGAGGAGCTGGCACTTAAAAGCACTCAGGGCTCAACCTGTGAGGGTATCCTGCCTCCAACTACTGCCTTAATGCTCTAGTCCTGAACTAATTTCTCAGGATAATCGCAAACTTCCCTTCGAAGTTCCACCATGGGCCTCCATGGTAGATGCAATACAAATGAAACATAGTCACTCTAGGCCCTCAAAAAGAACCCCAGTGACACAGATCCACCACAGTCAACATTCAGTGATAACTGTGGAAATCATTCAGATTGTGTCCTCACAGAGTTTCTTCACCAGGTTCAGGGGATCAGCATGCTTTCCTAGGTGGCAGTCAGAGCCCTTCGTGATTCAGCCCCTACTCACCCCCCCTTCCAGCCTTACCTCCCACTACTCCCTTGCCATGCTCCATATACTCTCACCACACTGACCCCATTATTGTTCCCCTTGTGCAATATTATAGTGCATTTGCACTACAGTATCCACTCTCTAAGTGGCCTCATCATCAGTATCAACTGAGAGGGCTAGTACTCCCCAACCCCAACCACAGCAGCACATGATAGGGTCAGTTGCCCCAGTCCTCTGTTGGCACAGCCCCTTCCTTACAGCCCTGATCATACTTTATGGTGATCACTGGTTTGTAAGCCTGCCTTCATCTTTCCCCAGGCTGTGGGCCACTTCAAGTCAGGCACTAAGACCTGATTCAGATCAATCTTTTTATCTTCATCATCTACTCCAGAGCCTGGCACAAAATAGATACTCAAACGGATATCAAATCAATAAATGAATGAATGCACATAGGTGAAGTATGGATGTCTCACATAAGAAAAAAATCCATGCTACAACAAAATAATTCACAAACATATATAACTAAAAGCTCTCTATCTACTCCCATTGCCCCACCTTCCCATCGGAGAATCTAAGGTGTTTACAGAAACGGAGGATTATTAGGCATCTCTGGTTATTTCTAAGTTGTCAGAGTCATGCTCTCAACCTTTAAGATTTCCTAACTGCAGTTATATAAAAATAAACCTATTCCCAGTGGTTTGATAAACCGCTGCCTGTCTCACCCCACAAGCCCAAAACCCACAAAATATTCACCCTTCCTTGCTCTCAAAATCCGACTCCAGCTGGAAGAGAGGAATAGGCTGAAGATTTCTGGGTTCTCGGGGGCACTCCTGCCACCTCACTGGCCATGTCAGCCACTGTCCTGTTGATTCCCAGCCACAGGAGTACAGCTTAAACCATTCCTGATGGATGGGAAATTTCACAGCAATGGTTATTCCTTGGCCCATTCTCTATGGGGGAGTATCTCTGCTAAATCTTTAGAGGCAGCTACCAGGGGGGTTTTTTAGTTCTTTTAAGAAAAGCCTCTCAAAAACTTCATGAGGCCCACAAAATCGTATCCCTAACTGAGCACCGAGGCAGGATGAAGGTTCTCTGCCTCTTTCCTGACCATAGGAGTGTGTCCGCCTGTTCTCAGGACGCATGCACAATGGAGAGTATCAGAGCATTGCTCAAGTTCACAATGTAGTTCACCATCCCCAAGCCCTTCTACACAGAGTGGAAAGTCACATACACAAACTGGCTCTCCTGAACAGCCTCAGGTCTCCCCTGGGGTAGTTAGATGCATCAGTTACTTAGGTTGACCAAGTGCATTGTTGACCAAGAGCTTCATGTTTTAATATAGTAATAATTGTTCCTAATCTTATCACCACAGATTATGTCTTAATCTTGGTTTTGAGAAATCCCAATGTCTCTACTTTCTACAATGGGTATTTCATGGTAAATTTTTTTTTCTTTTTTTGGGGGGAGGGGGTAAAATATTTCTTATTGAAATTGCTGTTATTAATTTTGATTTTTAGAAAGACCTCAGCTATGGACCACTGTAACCCTCGGGAGAGCCAGCCGCTTGCCATCACTCCACTGCATGCTGCTCAGACCATACTGGGGTTTGGCTCTACTCTGGCTCTCCACCTAGAGGGATAGAACATATCAGGGAAGTCCAATCACAAGTGACCAGCATGGTGATTGGATTTGAACCCAGGTCTCAAAGGGAAGGGAGATATCATGAGATCAAATAAATAAACAACAATGTGGGGTCATGCCCCTGACAGGCAGTAAATCATTAGTCTAAAATCAGTCTCAGCTTCTGCACTAATTCCTTTTTGAGTTCTACATTTGCTGAAGAAAGTCGGAATTCTCAACAGGGGACCATCTGACTGATTTGTTTCTCAAAGGTTGTTTCAAAGGCTTGCAAAGGAAATGTGATTTTAATTTACAGCTTTTAAAACTCTCTCCGCTTGAAGTGGTTTGCACGTTAAGGTTGTGGCTACATGTCAACACAGCTTGTTGAAAAGTTTAAAATATCCATCTTTAAACTTTGTTGTTGGTGGCTGTTACTCCTTTGGTTGGTTATATATACATAAGTCAAATAACCAGTCTGACTGGTTTTCCCCCTGACTGATTTGACAGCTGATTTTGGCTTTTTTGTTGAAAGGACCCGGGAGCTTCTTGGGCTCCCAACTCCCTAAAAGTTAAACAATGAGGGCAAAGTTCAGTATACAAGCCACCTTCAGGTTTATCCCTTGGATACATCCAGCTTTTACCAGCTCTCAAGATAGACCTACTAGAATAGAACTACATGATTAAGATTCCTATTCCTAAGTGAACATTACTCGCCAGCAGACTTACCCTTGTCTATATGCTCTCTTCTCTATGAGAGGAATTCATGAGATAGGAAACACAATGTGTGATCCAGGGTCAAACTTTAGCTAAACTCTGGATGTAATCTGCCTATTTGTAGTAGAACCATTTGCAGCTCTTACCCCCAAGGGAAGGACCTCCACCCAAGGTCAGCCAAGTGTACTTTTCCACTGTCCACTTCCCAGACTTATTCTCTCTTCGCTACATTAATTTTCATCTTGACAAAAAACATGAATGCAGAAGGGAAACAGAGTTCTCATTCGCTTCTCTCTTGTTCTCTCTAAACACAACAGAAAGAACCTTCTCGTGTTGGATGGTTGCCTCCCTGATGCCTTGTTTCATCCTTTTCAAATCTCATGTGTTGTCAATGCTGTGTGTCTAAGGTGGGATAGACTGCCTTGTGGGGGAAGGGTCATCTTTGGAGGTGCTCACACAGGTGAATGACACATATCTGTGATAACACAAAGTAGGGTGTTGTGTTACACCAATCGAAGGTTCTTTTTGACTCTGATATTCTACGTCTAATTACTGAAATCCATGTCTCCCAGGGCCATGTTAGCCTACTGAGATATATGTTGCCACATTATCAGTTAATCACCTCCAGCTACTAAGTATAGCCTCCTGCTGAATCTCTGTGACACTAAACTGCTTGTATAGGCACCTGCTACAGTTTTCAGAATACAATGTCCATTTGCCTTTACCAAGTACCATGAACCTTGCCAGTCACTGCCATAACCTCCATCAGGTGCTGCCCATGGTGCATGGGAGCCTTCCGGTGACAAAGTAGGTCTGGATTCTCTGGGCCTCTCAATGTGTAGAAGTTGTACTGCAGTCCACACAGAGGAGAGAAGAATGTCAGCTCCAACTTGTGATCACGTTGTGCTACACGAGCACCATGGTAGACTGCCTGATTGGTCTTCACTCCTCTGTGATAGCAGCTAATATCCCATATCCTTACTGTAACCTCATGAAGTGTGGAGTGTACTTCCAGCCCTTTGACTTTTGCCCTGACCATGTAACTTGCTTTGGCCAATGAGATATAAGTACTTAAGACATGAACAGGCGTTTTAAGTGTGCTTGCATCTTTGGTCTGGCTCTTGGGCTTCTGCTATCACCATGAAAACCTACCTTAGGTAGCCAGGTCCCCAGCATGAAAAAAGAAGAGCCACCTCATGACTTACAGACCTACAGCCTATAGTGGTGTCACCACCACAAACCTGCAGAACCATGATCATCAGAGTAAACTATTGGTGAATGAGGCACTGAGTTTTGGGGTGACTGGTTATGCAGCATTATGGTGGTGATAAATAACTTGAACAGAAACTAAAGTAATGCTGTTTATAAAACTGTAGTGTCATAAAACCTTTGATATCAAATGATTGTTAGTGTTTCTTTGCCCTTTGCCACTTCAATAAAATTCAGATACAAGTGTATGGTAGGCTGGGCAGTTCACAAATCGACATGTCAAATATGATGCTAGATCTAGAGTTCCTTGTCTGCTTTGATGACTGAGGCTTTGTGATTGAGTGGACCTTAACAAAAGATTCCTCACTGGGTTCCTCAGATCTCTAGAGATTCTACTAAGGAACTAGAAAAACATTCACAGGGGATCCTTACTCTTATGTGCTCTTATGTGCTAGAAATTCAGAGCAAGATGTGGAATATCCTCCCCTACCATTCCAATACTCCAGACAAACCATAGTAGCCTGGACATAGGCCATATTTCCTCATTTTACTCAGAACAGCTGATTTCACTTCTACCTCCAATATGAAATACCTTCACCAGTTCCTTCAGACTCTCCTTCATTCAGTAAATATTTGAGCACCTACTACATGCCAAGCTATGAGCTGGGCACTGGCAATATAGGAGTGGTAAAAACCCAACAGTCCCTGAACTCCCAGATTTAGTTACAGAGCCATGGCAGAGGCTACCCCAGATGGGGCTTTCCTTGATGGAGAAAAGTCTTTTATGCCTTCTTTAGCCTAGAATGTGGGTCCCTGATCAACAACATCATTTTACACCTGACCTAATTTGTAAGTAAGTCTTCACTCTATATCCCAATGCCATCCTTTTCGTTCTCCTATTTAGGCCCCCCTCTCTGGACTCCCAACTCCCAGATGGCTAGAAAGAGTATCTATCTGCCATTTTCAGAATGTTCCTTCTAGTCATACCTATGATGGTCAGAGCAGTACCCTCAAATACATATAGAAAAATTCTCCAAGGAACACCTTCTCCAGGTTGCCATACAGTATAGGTATTTACCAAGCTTTGTTCACACACTCCTCTCACAGATAGCTTCCCTAGATTTTTTATGACTTCTTCTGTACTTCCGTATTTCAATTTCTTTTACCCAAACCTTTGCATTCAAGGTCATCTCCTAACATCTCAAAGGCATGCTCTAGCTTTTGAACCACTGGAAATGGCATCTCTTTGGTTTTGCTCCACCAAAAAGTGACTATCTGCAATGATATTAACAAAATTATTTCTGATTTCCAGAGTCTCAGGGCTTTGCTCTAGAAGGATTCCTTTCTCAATGTTCTCTGATTTGCAGGTGACAGGTCATTGCCTGGGTGCTATTTTAAAGAGATGGATCCCTAACTCTACTCACTGTTACAGCCCTGTTAGGTTTCCAAATCTAGCCCATTGTAAACTTGGTTTCCTCAATGCTAGAAAGTGGTTTCCTTGCCAAACAAAGATGACCTACTCAGACCACCCATCTTCCTTGCACTGGGAGCATAAATGCAAAAACCACTAGGATCTGTTCCCAGGACCTCTAAGTCTGGTACTCCCAAGCATCCTTCCCAGAAGTGTAATGTCATGTCACACTTTCAATGCTGTCCACATATACTCAAATTCCTAGATTAAGGATGGCACCAAAAAAACCATCTGAGCATCCGATTTATTAGTACTGGTAATTTGTACTGTCTTGAAATTTTATCTGAGACCACATCCTCTGTCAGCAGGAAAGAAATCCATGAACAATGAGTTATGTCTGCTGTGGATCCAAGATAAATAGTGGTGCCATCCTGATGTTGAACTTCAACTGTAAATGATTCAGTGCTACAGTTTCTTATGCAAGCCTCTAATTTTATTTAAAGTCAAATTTCAAAGGGTACTAACATCTTTCATAAATTTATTATACATATATTTCTGGCAGGCCCATTCCACAGTCATTCAAATATATGGGGACATATCTAAATCCAGGCAGTGGATTCTTCTGGGGGCAACACCCCACTAATACATTTAGAATCTCCAGGGGAGTCAATGTCAGGATCTGTACTCTGTTAATACAGAGACCAAAAGGAAAATAGCTCTAGCAAACCATATGAGGGATAAGTTGGATGATTACCCAGCAAATAACAACTCCATCCTCTACCTCCATGGGCAAGTATTTCCCAGCTCCACTGATGTTGGGTTTTGTCTATGGCTTGCTCTCAATGACAGAGTATGGGTAGAAATGAAGACATGCCAGGTCTGAGCCTAGGCCCCAGGAGCCTCCATGTGTTTCCACAATTCATATTGGCTGCTACCCCTTCAGGCTGAGTGCCAGAAGGAACACATGGAGCAGAGCCACCCTAGCCACCCTTCAGTGAACTTCATGAAAACATACGCTTAGAGTTGCATGACGCTGCATCTGGGGGGTTGTTTGGGAAGCGGTGAAAGTTCACTGATTGGCCAGGTCACAAGCCAAACAAAGCTGGGGTGCAAATTGGCAAGCAGTTACCGAGGGAGTGGGATGGTCTAGTCAGAGGTGGGGGTTCTCTCTAGAGAGAAATTCACAGATAGTAAGGTGGGGCTAAGCTTGGTCAAAAGGCCAAGAAGAATCCTATTAGGAAGAAGGAGAACAGTAGGCTTGCCAGTGTCCACAGACCACCCCTCTCTGCCTTCCAGGATTATGCTGCTCCCCCTTTTTTTAGGGAGGCAGGATCTCTGTGACTGCTGCACATCATGTGTTGGCAAGATCCATGAATGGTCAGCGACCTAGTAGAATGCCCCAAGGCTTCATCAGTATGAAACTTGTCCTCGCTCTTCCCGCCATCCCCCTGCCAGGCCCTACCACCTCCCTGCTTGGAGCAATCTTACACCTGCTGCAGCAATAAGAACTAGCAGCTGCACCACATGGACTTCAGAACAATACCAGGTTCCTGACCAAGGAGGGGACCGAAAGAAATTTTCTTCCATTCTACTGGAAAAGGTAAAGAATCTAGAAACGTGGGATTTCAGAAGTCTTGTAGCTCCACTGTGAGACATTCAGTTCAGCAGGATATGGCTAAAAAATCTTGGTGGCCCAATCTGCCACCACCAATTCTGAATGTCATCAAGCACTTCAGAGAAGGACCAGTCCTGCCCCTTGCAGGCCACTGAAAGCCATGCCAGATGCAAATGGCCACTACTGGACTGGTGTGAACAGTAGACCAGGGCTAGTGCTTCAAGAATAGAATTGTGGTTAAAAAAGAAAAAACAATGAGAATAGAGCCCTGCTCAGCTGAGGAACCAGCACTGAGATCCAGACACCTCCATGAAAGGAGCAGAAGATCTCTCCTCTCAACATACCTGATTCTCAGCCAACTTCTGGTGCTCTGAAAGGCCACAGCTGGCTTGGTTTCATTTCCTGGAGCAGGCTAGAGGTGTGAGGAAGAGTTCTGGGATGAGGGTGAAAGAAACTATTATTTGGGTGGGTCACCTAGAAACAAACTAAAGCAAACCCAATATACAGAATAAAGCTGTAAATTTTCATTGTAAAACAAACTTTTTAAAGATTTTTAAACTCAAAAGAACAAAGTAAAGAAGAATTCACCACTGGGGTTGCTATTTATCAACATTTACATGAGCCCCCCCCCCCAGAATCCTAATAGTAGGACCTTCTCTAGGAAAATATGAAGAGTTGGCAAGACAGCATTTGGATCTCCTATTCCCACCTTTCTCAAAGCCAAAGCCAATTACATGATACAAAAGAGGATGTTTCTGAAAGAGATGGAGACAAAGGAAAAAATGAGAAAGTCATATAAGCCTCACCAGACGGGTTCATGCCCCTGAAATCCTCACTGGACTTACTGGAGCCTACAGGAGAGGAATAGAAACCCCCAGGTCAGAAGGGGAGAGCTTCTCAATAGGATCTCAGGAAGACTCATCTGTCTCTGTCCAGGAAAAGAGTATTTCTCCCACAGTAACAAGGGAAATTCTTTATGATTTAAGAGAGTGAATCCCGCAGCCAGCCCAGGCCAGCACGGGTTAGAAACCTCTCAGGTGACAGATGAGGGCTTGGCAGGTAAGAATCCAGCTCCAGTCTGGCTGTGGCAGGCACAGGTATAAGCAGAGAGGGAGCTGATTTTTATATGGCCTGCCTATTCTCCAAGATCCAGGGGCCCTTCTCATTATACTGTTCGATACCCTGCAGTAAGTTCCAACACCAAATTACACATGATAGGATTCAACGATTATAGGAGCAAGTATCTTCAGCACTTCTCCTGAGGGAAGGGGCGGGAAAGGAGAACTTATGAGCCATAAGTTCATTCATAAGGATCACTAAGGAACTTGTTATATAATTCACATTCCTAGGCCTTCTCCAGTACATTCTCCAGATGGTCCTGGGCAGAGGTGCTCTGGTCACACTTCGAGGGACCAAAATATGGGCTACAAACAACTCAAAACTCAAAGCTAGAGATGCAGTCCCAGACCTGTCATAAACCAGGTGCCTCAAGCCCCTGACGTCTCCCAGCCTTAGGTTCTCTATCTACAAAATAGGTTGGTTAGGCTAGATAGGGACTTCCCTGAACATCCACACCCCACCTCGCTTTGAACAGGGAATCCCTCCTTCCTTAGTCTAAGTTTCTAAAATGATGCCCAAGATTCTGCATTCAGAAGAAGAGAAACTTCTTCTACTGGTCTTTAGCAAAACAAACTTTAAAAGACACTGGATTAGATGATCCCTTACATCAAATACAATCTAGAAGCCTGAGCAATCTCACAAATTTGTTTCATTATCCCAAGTCCCTGGTTTGCCAGGACTGTCCCAGTTTTAGCCCCAAAAGCGCAAGCCAATGGAAAAACCCTCCTCCACAGCCTAACAAGGAAGCTTAACATCACACAACCCCACCATGTTTGCTTTTCTAGGGAAAAAGTATCAAGATTATCTGGCACTCTCCTCTGCCTTCTTTTCCTCTCTCTGGCTACTGTCAAGTGCTACAAAGTCTCGTGAGGCTATTTCTCCACATCTGTGCATCCTGGAAAGGAGGGCTGCTAGTTCCCAATCTTTAGTCTCCCCAGCTATTCCATTCATTTCCAAGTGCATTACCCCCCACAACTTGTATTTCTAGCACTGACTGTGATGAACAGCACAGGACAGGTTCAAGCTGTTGGAGAACAAGGTATGCCCTCTCTTACATACTTCCAGGGTAAAGAGTCTCTTAACTTCTGCCTCATGTTACATGAGCAAGATACGGGATCCTAGAACACCTGAGCAACTGAGCTGGCTCTGAAGTATCCCACACTCATCTCCTCAAAATGAGTATGGACTTAGAAGCCTTCATTAGTTAGAACAACATTTACTGTCCTACATACACTAGTTTGGAAACCTGAATCTTTCACTCTCTTGGCATTTTTCATCTTTCTTTGGTGCTAGACCAAATGAGTCACAGAACCACTCAGTGCTTTTGCAAACATGATGAATCTCACTTGACCATCATTCGTTACTGTTAAGCTAGCTATCAATATTAATGAAGATGGTGAGCATGAACCCAAGTCATAATAATTAAACTCTTCTTTTTTAAAAATATTTTATTTATTTATTCATGGGAGAGACACACAGAGAGAGGCAGAGACACAGGCAGAGGGAGAAGCAGGCTCCATGCAGGGAGCCCGACATGGGATTCAATCCCGGGTCTCCAGGATCACGCCCTGGGCTGAAGGCAGCACTAAACCGCTGAGCCACCAGGGCTGCCCGCCCCCAAGGGCATACTGTCTTCTTTCAAAGACAGTATGATTCAGGCAGTTGGAAGGGGGGGGAGGAAGGAAGGAAGGAAGGAAGGAAGGAAGGAAGGAAGGAAGGAAGGAAGGAAGGTAGGTTAGACTACATAAAGGCTTTCTCAACTCAACTTTCTTTCAACTCAGCTGTGACAAGAAGAAAAGTTAGCATAGACATCAGTGCAAAATTAAATTGTTGATAGAGGATACTATTAAAATGTCTTTTTAAAAGTAATGGTAAAGTTTTATTTCTAGTATCCAAAAACTGAAAACAACTGATCAACAGTAGAACACGCAAATAAACTGTGTTATATTCACACAGTGAAATAATACCCAACAAGGAAAAAGAATCAACTAGTGATATGTGCAAAAACATGCATGAATCTTAAATTTGTTACTGAATGAAACGCCAGACACAGTAGAGTATGATCCCATTTACATGAAGTTTAAGAAGAGGCAAAAATGAATCTGGGGTAATACAGCCAAGAGCACCCTTGTATTCTCACAGATAGAGAGATTTGAGGAAGAGGGTGTCCCTCTATCCTCTAAGACAGAAGGTAGGAATAGCCTGGCAGAGCCATAAGGATCCCTTGACCACAGAACGTCACTGTGTCTCTTCCCAAATTCCCTCCTCTGATAATGGTGCTCTCGAACGTAAATATAGTTGGACTCTATGCTCTTCCCCAATAAAGGGTTGCTGTCTACATACTTTGTAGGCACCCAGCTTTAATCTCTCCAGCCTACAAAGTTCAATGTTGTTGCACTATTTAATAACATAAGTGAGGATAAGATAATAATTCATGGTGTAAGTCACAGCTATCGTAGTCAAAGGGCTTGGGTGGGGTGTTAGCAAACCCACAGCACGTAGCTGCACAAGCCCTATTCCAAAGTACTCATTTCATCTTTTCAGTTACCTGTGAGGTAGATACTATTCTTTTCCCCATTTTCCAGGTGGAAAACTGAGACTCATAAGTAACTGACACCCATAACCCATGACCCACTCATAATCCATAAATGGGGTTTGGAACAGGCAGTCTGATGCCACGCTCTACATCTCTAAGGAGTATATTTATCACACTGCCTTTACTTTCTTGATACTTCTTTACATGTTCCTCCAACATCATACTCTATTTCCTGAAATTTAACAACAAATCAAACCGCTTCGTTGTACTTTTTTATTGGACAAATTTTATCACTTTGTTCTTAATGTTATTAGAGTTATGACAGATCTGGATTTCTGAAGCTCTATATCGCTTTTCATCCACCACCACCACCACCACCACCTCTTTTTCCTTTCGTTCTTATTGGGAGAAATGGAAAATGGCCTTTTACTTTCCATCTTCCCATACCACTTTGATGAAGGCCAAACTTCCCCAGTCAGCCAAGTCTGGCATTTCCAGCAGTAATCTAACGAGCTATAAAATGTTTCAGAAAGATATTCTTTTACTCCTTGGAGTGCTGATCAAATTCTCCCCAACAGAATCCCAGTGCATTTTATACCAAACTGAGACCAAATCAGAAAAAGGAGTCGAGGGTCTCTGGTTCAGCATAGAGTTATCTGAACCCTTTTTGTTTTCCCTCTGCAGTAAGGAAAAGAGCGCTTTAAATCACAAACATCATTGTCAATGAGTACTAGAAAACTTAATGCACCAGAGGGCAGGAAGATCAAAGCTTAGCACCTGGAGAGTTCCACATGGTGTAGATTAATAAAACAATGCCCTCCATTACATAAATCTTGAGCAAGGTTGCTCACAGACGCACACCCCCAAAAAAATTACTGTAGGGGTCAGATAACTGATATACAATACATGTAGTCTCCCAATCAGGAAGCGTTCCCTCACCCTAGCTCAGTTGTTGACACAAAGCAGGGAGACTTTATTTTGTTTTAAGCTTCTTTTGTCTAAAATTGACATTACAGATTTTGGACCTGGACACAGCACATCTGCAAGCCAGCGGAAATACCAGGATCCTGCGCACTGCTTTGATTATTACATTTAAGATATCATATGTGCTACTAGCTCAGCTGCTGCAAAGCATTATAAGCCATTACTCTGGGCTTGTAAAGTACTTTAGAAATACTAGAGACCAGGATTAGGGAAGATGAGTATTCCACATGGTTTCAGGGGGGACGATAACCAAGGGCAAGGCTGTATAGTTAAATTGATCTATGATCAACATGTGGGAAGCAACAGCTTAAGAACCCTGCTGAAGGTGTGGATGCGAATGTGTATGTTAGTGGTTTTGAAATAAACATGTTAGTCAAGCTCTAGAGAAAGGGGGGGAAAGTGGTGAATGTGGGGAGGGATACATGTGTCCAGCCTCTTTGTAGGCTATGTGCATGTGTGTGTGTGTGTGTGTGTGTGTGTGTGTGTTACAGTCTGAAAGCAAAACCAAAACTGAATCCAAATATCCACTGCTGAATGTCACTTTGGAATTTGGCTGACAAGGCCTGTGGCTTTTTTATAAGTGAGAGGCAAATCATATGGAAGTTGTGAGTTGAAGTGTAAGGTAGCAGAGGTTTTGGTATTACATTCTATGTAGGAAACTTTACCATGTGTTGATAATGTCCTGGAAACTTTCCCAGCGATAAAAATAAGATAACTTTCATTTGTGTAGGCCATTTAATGCTGCTAGATCCCAAACAGTACATAAAAGTCGATGCAGGTATATCTAAGAATTACAAATCATCGATTCATTATGCTGATATGCCTTAAGCACACATGAGTTATTTATGTGTGATCCCCATGCAATAAAGAGGCACTGGCGCAGATCATACACACTGTCCATGTAACCTAGTTATGTCTCACAATGGTGGAGCACGGCTCCCCCCAAATGCTTCTCCCATCTGAATCTCACAACCAGTCTGTATGTCCAGAAAGAGAGATGTTAATAATTACACCCAAATTACAGGTGAGGAAACCGCATCTCAAAGGAATTCAGTGATTCGGGTAAGCTTTTATGATTATTAAATAACAATGTAACAAAAACCAAGTTGTCCTTCTCCAAGTCCAGCATAAATTCCACACCATCACATTAGGGGCACAGAAGGCGCTCTATCTGCTCAGCCCCCAAGCCATTCTCACGAAGCTCTGGGTTTTACAGATAGTATGAGAAATGGAAAAATGAGGGACTCTCCCAGAGTCATCATGTTATCCCTATCTCTCTTGGAAAAAAAATATATGTACACACACAAACACATATATATACACAACACACACACACACACACACACACACACACATACACCAACCCTTCCCGAGAGTTTAGCCAGATGCGGAGGGTTGGCACACGTCCCATAGTCTTGGTATCCATCTTCATTCTGTGCAAAGGATCTGCATGGTTATTGTTTTTGTGGAGTCATACAACAAATCCTTCAGCTTATAGAATGCATAGATTCTGAGGTGTTTGGTGGAGAGGAAATGGAAGACTCAAGAAATGCCTATTCTGAATTTATGTTTATATTTTCACTGTCCATTTCCATAATGAAATGGCCTTATGAATTTACTCATAAGCCATACATGGTCACTCCATAAAATTTGGCATATACTGAATATAATCATTCTATATATGATTTCATATACAAGCACAGCAAAATTATGAACTATAACCCAGTTGATTTAATTTCAAAACCATCATTTCTCTTATCCCAGATGGAACAAACCCCAAATGGCCCAGTGGGAGAGGATTGGGTGCTGGGATCAGGGGCACTGTGAGGCTGCACCCAATTTCACAGTAGATGCTGCAGGTGGTCCAGGGGCTGCTGGACGATGCACACCCCACAGCCTCTCTCTTAGGCTTGGAGAAGGGGATGAGATGAAAAAGGAAGAAGATTTAGGTTCTAGAGGAAAATTTAGAAACTGGTTTAGAAAACTAGAGAAGGGGGCTAACAGGCAACACAAAGTTACACAACAATGTAACTTATTTTGAGGATGTATATGTTCCAAGATCTGTATTAAATGCCTTGTTTTATTGTTTTTTAACAACCGTTGAGGTAAGACCTATCAGCAACTGCACCTTACTGATGAGCCAAATGAAGTGCAGAGAGATCAAAGAGCCTTGCCAACACCATACATGCTAAACAAGGAATGTACGCGCGAACATGAAGCTAATTCTGAAGCCACAGAGACTAAACTCTTCAGAAAAACCGTCATGCATTTAATTTCATGATTACTAAGGCACACGCATCACTCCTTTGCATTTCCCTTCCCAGTCCTTTCTATCACTTAATCCTTATGCAACTTCCTAAAGTAGCCATCAGCCCCATTTTAGTGAGAAAAACGAACCCCAAAGAGAGTAAGTGGCTTGTCTAAGATCATCTTGGTGTGAATGGTCACAGCTGGATTCGAACCCAGACCTGATGGGCCCCAAAGCTTGCTTGCTTGCTTTCTTCAGCATCACACCTATTCTCTGGCTCACTCTGTGAGCATGGAGGAGCCGAGATCAAACCTTGTCCTAAGTAAGAAGCACTTTCTTTACATGAGTCAGCCAAGAAATCATCACTTTTATGTTGCTTCCCCATCCTCCATCAATTGAAAGTCCATGATCACTACTCAACCCATTCAGATCCCACTGAACTGTAGCATGAATATGGAAGAAACCTAATGGAAGTATTTTAAACCAAACTCAACCATTCAGGCTGGGACTGTAATTGTCCAGCAACTGCCACTTCAGAAAGGCCAGGCATGCCTGCAGAAGGCCATCGAACTTTCTCAACAGCTGGCCTCTCGAAGGCAGACTGAGATGCTTTAAGTTGATTGCTTTGATCATCATTTCTTCAGTGCCTGGCCTCCCTCCTGTGAGTAACCCTCTCATTGAAGTCTATGAGAGCCTGGAACCCCTGGGAAAATAGGTAACATAGAATACAGCCCTTTGTTCTTTGGCTGGCCTGTCAAAATTCTTTAATTTAAAATAAATCCTTTTTCTTGCTTGCATTCAATTATTCCTTTTTGACTAAAATGTCTCTGTGAGTGTGTGTTATTTCCTGCTTAGTCTTTTAAGGTTTTTGTTTAAAAAAAAAAAAGTGGGGTAGGGGGAGGTCCTTCTATCTTGGAGAATAAGTGTGTCTTGCACAGTTTGAAGCAGAAACCATACTGACAAAAAGCTTTTTATTTTTTCAAATACATTAGCTGCGGTTATAACTTCAAACCCTGGTAGGGTTTCAATCACATTGGGATACATGCAATTTATGGCAAAATAAAATAATACCAGGTCATTTGGAATATAAGAATATTCCTAATTTACCTTTTTGCAATACTGTAAAAATATACCTTTGTGCATAAGTGAACATATCAAGTTTTAAAAGTTATTTTCTCCACAATCATAATAAGGGTCCAGGAGTTAGGGCTAAGAATGGCTTTTCCATGAGTTTTCAGGAAACTTGAGTTTCTGTCCAACAGTCAGCTATAGAGAGGTTTTGCTGAACGTGCTATATTTTCATCTGCCTCCTGCCTCTAAATTCTGAAGGACACAAATTACTAACTATAAATCTGCCTTCTCTACTAAGACCAAATCCATCAAGTGAAGTCACATCATTTTGGTGATTTTTTTTGTCGTCACTGGGTATGCTGTAGGCATTTCTTTCACTCACCTATTTTAAAAAAATACTTCCTACTCCTCTAATGATCTCAATGATCTATGCATTGTTTTCCAATGTCATCTAGTCTTTCCATCCTGATTTGACTCCAATCCTCTTGTACAGAATACTGACAACAAATCAGATCAGTGTTTATCACACAAGTGGACAAGCAACATTCAGTACTTTCAGACTGGTGATGTGAATTAATCAGGTTTATAATCCTATTTGGTATCTACAGATTTAGAGTTCAATATCGAGCAATAAATGCTACCAAATAATTTTTAATCTAGGGGCACCTGGGTGGCTCGGTTGTTGAGCATCTGCCTTTGGCTCAGGTCATGATCCCGGGGTCCTGGGATCGAGTCCCACATTGGGCTCCCTGCAGGGACCTGCTTGTTCCTCTGCCTGTGTCTCTACCTCTCTCTCTCTGTGACTCTCATGAATAAATGAATAAAATTTAAAGAAATGTTTTTAATCTAAACCCAGTCTTCTTCTTTTTTCAATACGGTCAAAGAACAGAGGGGGAAAAAGTTATGCAAGTGAATGTGTATGTCTAATATGTATCTGAGTGTGTACTCAGAAGCTATATATACAAACACAGACACATATTACATAGTTACACATATTATAATTATTAATACATGTATACACATAGAAGCTTATTTCAAATCCTCAGCCAAAGCTACCCATATTCTTTTACCCTTTTTTGAGCATGGACAGAGTTTTTTCTTATCCCCATAAGGAAAATTAAAGTTATTTCTCAGGATCTCACCATGAGGCTGTGTCTCCCTTTCATTTGCCAGCTGATCTCAGCCTCTGTTGAATCAGTGGACCCACCAAGTTGCCAAAATCCACTCCCTTCTGCAGCTTGTGAGGCACATCAAGCCATGAGCTCCAGTGATGTTGTGAAAACAGAGATGTAGTGAAAAAGGAAAATGTCTTGGCAACCATTTAAAATGTGTATAAAAATCCCCTAATAGAACTTTATCGAATATCAACTCTGGCATTTGGGGGGGGGTGGGCTTGAAACTTGCCCAACATCATAATTTATTATGCCAGGAGGTAAGAAATTGACCAGGGTTCAGAACGTAATCCTTCTTCAAATATTATTTCTGGGAACACTTTTCTCACCAAGCATGACCCCACAAATTGAATCTTGCCTTCCCATCCCAGATCTACATTCCATAAGTTCTGCTCTAAAAGTAAATTGTTTATACAGGCAAGAAAAAAGTTGAGTCTTATTATGCAGCAGAGAAAGATTTAGGATTTTTCTATCTGTTAGTTTTTCACTCATTTCCCCTCCCCGCCAACCCCACAGATTACCAAAACAACTTTTACAGCTCATGTTTTAAGTAGATCTTGTGAAAAGCTGCCACCATACCAAATTCAGTGCTCTTTTAACTAATCATGAATAAGAAGGGTCAGGAAAGCATGCAAAATCACAATCCTTAGATAATACAAAGGCCTCCTTTAAGTGAATAATTTCATTGCTTTCCTTTTTCAAACTTGCTGTCTTTTGACTAGCAGAGCATCTGTTCAAAAGTCAGTGTTGGCACAAGTATTTCAATTAAAACAATTGTTAGCATCAACACTGTTTCCTATTTGCCAAAAGCCCTAGGTTTTATCTTTTAACTGTCAGAGCCACAGTGAGAGAATTGATTATCCCCGTTTTACATGTGAGCAAACTGAGGCACCGAGATGTAGCTCTGCTAAGCCACACAGCTAAACACATTATCCTTTAACCCAGCAATCCTATTGCTGGGAAAAAAAGTAATTCAAAAGGATGAAAAAACTATATATACAGTAGATTAATGGCTTTGATTTATTAAAATACATGCCCCAGATCATACAACTAGGTAGAAGAACTGAGCTTTGAACCCAAGCAGGCTCCATTAGAACCATATGCTGAGTTGCAATGCTATACTACCCACTCCAAGCTACAGAGTTTATAACACTTGGCACTGTATGTTTAAGTACTTGTAGTACTTGTGTGTAGAGCACAAGGGATAATGTCAACACCAGGAAACAAGGAGAAGACAAGGATGAAACGCATGGCAGATACTGTAGTGTGATTGGGTTGGACCATCCAGAGAAGTGGGAGGGCTGTGGGAGACATGCAGGCAGGACACTGATGAGTGACGACTGGGTAGTATTACCTTTTATTGGGCAGTTACTGTGTGTCTGGCCCATTTCTAATTGCTTTTTGTTTCCCAATTAATTTAATCTAACAAGATATAATCCATCTGCTCACAGTTGTGCCACATCTGGGGGAGGCAGGGGTTGGTTAATGTCACCAGCTCAGAGAACCAGCTTCCAATTTGAAGACTAAACCATAGGAAAAGACCATTACTAGAACCATATTGTATTTTTCTAGTGAAAAACACCTTTTTAGTAATCCCCCACTCATCAGAGAACATTTTGCAGATGGCATGGGAAAGCTGAGGAGAAAAAACAAAAGATGCTCTCATTTTTCAGACTCAAGCCAATCAGCCCTCAAAAGAAAGAAAGAAAGAAAGAAAGAAAGAAAGAAAGAAAGAAAGAAAGAAAGAAAAGAAATGAAATCCGTCTGTGATCTTCTTTGCCCACTGGTTATGTATCCTCCTGGCTTCTTTTTACAACCACATCCACCCCTACACTTGGACTCATGGAAGATTGTTGGTGTTATGAATTTCTTCATAATCAAGGGCTATATAGATATTTTTGACATTAAGAAAGGTCCTCACTGGCCTAGTATGCTTAATAGATGCTTAAAAAGTAAATGCATTTTATCTTTGTAGAGCTGAATGTTCGATATAGTCCTATTCATTATTTCATTACATTAATAGTCTCTAAACTTATTTGTTGCTATTAAATCTGTCAGATAAAGATGTGTTAAAGGATCAACCATGATCATACCAGTTTCTCCTCAGGGTTCCAATTTTTTTCCTCAACTAATTTTAGCCAACATTATTCCATACACAAAGATCACAACTGTTATACTTGCATTGTGGATTATACATCTATAAGTATAAAAGCAATGCTCTGTGCCAAGTTTGAATAGGACTCTGACGTTCAAAATTTGCGTTTGACAGCAAACCCAAATACAAGTGACTAGAACAATTAAGGCGTATTGAGAGAGGTTGCTGACTATAGTGATACAGAGAGCAGAAGACTGACATCAACCATCACAATGGAAAATAAAAGTCCTTCCCTATCCCGGATCTAATCCAGTTTGCTGACCTGAGGCTTAATCATACTAAGGAATTCTAGGAGACCATACATAACCCACCTTGGGATTATCCCACTTAAGTGGTGAAGCTATCTGCAATCATGTGAGCAATGCCTTCAGGGCATTAATTCTCTGGCAGTTTTGGGTTTTGCTGTGCATGGACTATGAATACTCCCCCAAGATGTTAAAATGCCTCATTGAGAGTCATTGGCATTCACAGTAAACCATTTTTGGTGTATAGACGTTACCAGGGATATTTGGGCCAGGTACTTTGAGTGTTGGCTCTATCTGGTGACCTATAATGCTGCCAGATTTGAATCTGGCACTGGCTTCTCTTCTTTCAACTCAGTTTGTCCAGTCAAGATTGGAAACTTCAACAGCTCTTAATTTCAGTGTAGATTTTCAGAGTGGTGGCTTCCTACAAAGGCTGGGCAACTATTCAGGGAATAAGAGAAAGGCTTGGCTACTTCAGACACTCTCCCAGCAGCTCATCAGGGTTCAGTAAGACACAAAGATAACAGATTTCAGCTCCAGTCTCCCTTCTTCCATGAAAAAGCATCTATGGGAAAAGCTGTCAGCAAATCCAATGCACCCCTTCTGGGAAATGCCCTTAATGAGAAAAAGAATGATCTAAAAGAACTAGTGTGGAAAAAGTTTCTGAAAGATTTCCAAATATCTCATTATTGGGGATCCCTGGGTGGCTCAGCGGTTTTACACCTGCCTTTGGCCCAGGGCATGATCCTGGAGTTCTGGGATCGAGTCCCACATCAGGCTCCCTGCATGGAGCCTGCTTCTCCCTCTGCCTGTTTCTTGCTCTGCCTGTGTCTCTGCCTCTCTCTCTGTGTCTCTCATGAATAAATAAATAAAATCTTTGAAAATATATATCTCATTATTTTCCTGTCTTAGTGTTGAGAAGGAATTTGTGCTTATGAAGAATGGCTCTACTCATACCAACCTATAGGAGGCATTATGTGTTTTACTTATTAAATCTTAGTAACAATCTTACAATGGAGGTAATAGTAGGCCTATTTTATAAGCAAGAAAGTCATAATCAGAGTAGGCAATGGGATCAGTATTCTAGCTCTGAGACTGGCAGCCCATGCTCAATCACTACATTGAATGCCTCATCAGATGATGAGATTTCTGTCTGCTAAAATCATCTATTAGGTGCCACCCTCAGGAAAATCCTGTGCTAAATAGAACCTGCAGTCACTGGCATAAGCATGAAATGATTTTTTTGCCCTTCTCACAAAACCAAGTGTGATCATTATTCTTAACTTCCCAAGTACTTCACACATAAAAATTCCAAAGGCAGACAGTCACAGTCCACAGAGAAAGAGCTTCCTTCTAGAAACTTTGTTCTGACATCCTCAATACATGGCTTCTACCTCACAATCCAAAACAGAGACCTTGAAATTGCTATGTCACTTCCAAAAAGGAAAATTGATGGAGGACTAGTCCCCCTGAGAAGGGGACAGCTGTGAGCTATTAGCTGCCAACTCTCTCTCAAAGGCTGGGGGAGGGGTGTCCCAGCCCAGCAAAGAACTGAGTAGGGCAGTACCAGTGTTCACCACATTGTCCACCCATCAAATCCACATTCTGGGCACCAGAAAAGGAGAAAGAGGTCCTCATTCTCTTTAAAAACATTTCCTAGAAGGAGTATATACTACTCCTATACACATTCCCTTTTATCATAAGTTCATCACATGGCTACGAACACCTACAGGGAAATTACAGGATACAGTCTTTATTATGGATGGCTATACACCCAGCCATAAATTGATGGTTCACTTACTTAAAACATTGGGAGATAACTGATCTGTATTCCAAGCTGCCAATTTGACCTTTGCTGCTCCTCCCCAATAGCAAGGCATTTGCACTTGCCTGTGGACTTCCAGCTATCCTGGGCATCATTCCCACTGACCTGGCAATGGCTCTGGGAACTGCCAGCTTGACACATGACTACTTTTATCTTCACTTATTGGGGGCCTTTTTATACTTTCAACTTACAGTCTTGACATATTTGTGCTCATGATCCATCTACCTCCCTCTGTCTCCCGCTTAGGATCCCATCTCTCAATTATGGTTTCTGAGTCGCTAAGACATTTCTCTTCCTCATATGATTGACGTAAAGATACAACATCACTTTTAGGGGTAAATGGCTCCTCACGCCTACTTTAATGTAACCTCACCCTAACTTGCAAACAGTTACCACAATTTAATAGAAATCCATGCTCAGAGTAACGGGACGGTGGTTTCTTATGCACGGAGATGGCCAGCAATGGTAAGGTTGCTCTGTGCATGGAGAATACTTTTTTCTCCTTAATTCTAAGATTAAGAAGTGATTTCCAGGCACTATACTCGACTAAGAAGGGGGCAGGGGTGGATACTATGCAACAGATTTTTTAATTATAAACTAAATTACACAAAGCTATGAAATCTTAATGGGAAACGAGCTAAGGATGTCAACAAAAGTAGAAATACAAATGGGCAATAAACCTATGAAGAAATATTCAACTTCATTAATCACCTAAGGATACAAATTATGATAATAATGAGACATCTTGGGATCCCTGGGTGGTGCAGCGGTTTGGCACCTGCCTTTGGCCCGGGGCACGATCCTGGAGACCTGGGATCGAATCCCATGTCGGGCTCCCGGTGCATGGAGCCTGCTTCTCCCTCTGCCTATGTCTCTGCCTCTCTCTCTCTCTCTGTGTGTGACTATCATGAATAAATAAAAATTTTAAAAAAAATAATGAGACATCTTTATCTTCTGTCTGACTGATAAAGATTAAGGAGAATTATGTAGATAGAGGAAATGAGGCACCGTCAAACTTAACTGGCTGAGGTTGAAGCTAGTACAACCTGCTTTGGGAAGAGACAACTTGGGAAAACCATCAAAAATCTTTTTAAAAATGCCTTGAACCCAGGAATCCTCCCTTCTGGGAAACGGACACATGTGAAAAATGTTCGTATGGGATTGTTCATCTCATATTTGCTTATAATAAAATAAACCCCAAACGTCTAATACTAAAGGCATGTTTAGAGATATGTAATGGAATGCAATGCAAGCCATTTGAAATCCTGAAGATGTGATATAAAAAAGTAGGTTACATTTCAATTTAGGAAAAACATGCAACTTCCAGAATACATGCTCTGTATCTAATGCCAGTTTTGTAAAATTTGTGTAAGTATACATTTATTTTTCTATATTTATAGCATAAATAGTCTGAGAGGACATATATACCAAAAATGTTCCTATGATTTTCTCTAAGGAATGGAATTTCTGAATATTTTATTGCTTCCCTCTCTCTCTCTTTTTGCTTTCCTCAAAGATTTCACATTACTTGAGAAGTTGCTTTTAAGTCATAAAAAAATCTCAGAGAATATGGGACTGAACCAATTCCTTGCAGAAAAAAATGACTTTCTAAGAAACAGAAATCACAGAAGAAAATGACTGGTTATTATTTACCAAAAATAAGTTTGGGTATATCAAATAAATAAAAAAAATAACAAGTCTAAAGAAAAATATTTGTAGT
Organism: Nyctereutes procyonoides; assembly: GCF_905146905.1. Classification (NCBI taxonomy): domain Eukaryota; kingdom Metazoa; phylum Chordata; class Mammalia; order Carnivora; family Canidae; genus Nyctereutes; species Nyctereutes procyonoides. The sequence continues at coordinate 56,517,256 of NW_026575146.1, read as the reverse complement.
AATGCTTAACACCAAATTTCATATAGTGCAATCAGAAAAACACTATTTTAAAAGTTAATAGGAGGGGCACCTGGGTGCCTCAGTCAGTTAAGTGACTGACTCTTGATTTTCAGCTCAGGACATGATCTCAGGTCGTGAGATCGAGTCCCATGTGGGGGCTCTGTGCTCAATGCGGAGTCTGCTGAACATTCCTTCTCCCTCTCCTTCTGCCCCTTCTACTGATGCTCGCTCTCTCTCTTTCTCTAAAATAAGTAAATCTTAAAAAAAAAAGGAAAATAATATGAACTATGTAATAGACAATTCACAAAATGGAAAAGCCAGTAAGAAACACATTAAGAAATCAATTCCAGGAGTGCCTGGATGGCTCGTTCAGTTAAGCATCTGCCTTTGGCTCCAGTCTTAATCCCAGAGTCTTGGGATCGAGCTCCGCATCAGGCTCCCTGCTCGTTGAGGAGTCTGCTTCTCCCTCTGCCTCTCTCTCTCTCTCTCTCTCTCTCTCTCTCTTACGCTCTCTCCCTCTGCCACTCATTCTCTCTCTTGCAAATAAAATCTTAAAGAAAAAAAATAATTCCATTAATTTAATAAACAAAAATCAAAACACAGCTATAAAATTAGTAATTATTACATTAAGAATGGTGTGAAAGTGGCTGTATTCTACAGTGTTTCTAGCTATATAAATTAATGCAATACTTTTAGAAAGCCATTTGGCAACTATCATCAGGAGCTGGAAAAATGATTATCATCTGATCCAGTAATGTCCTAGAGGAACAATCCCATTAAAGAAAAAGCTACATACAGAAAGATATTTATAGTAGTATTTTTATAATAGTAAATTTGTGGGGAAAAAAACGAAATGTCAACAAAGGCTGCTTAAACACATTACTGGTAAATCTACTAAACGGAATATAATGCAACTATTAAAATTATGTGCATTCAAATTATATATGTCTGATGAAAAATTCTTATTTTAAGTGCCAAAAGCAGGATACTGAATTGCATGGTATTTTCAGAGTTTGGATAATAAACACTAAGACAAAATATGGAGATATGTTCAAGCAATTAATAATTTTTTAAACTGCTGTGGTCAGGGATCCCTGGGTGGCGCAGCGGTTTGGCGCCTGCCTTTGGCCCAGGGCGGATCCTGGAGACCCGGGATCGAGTCCCACATCGGGCTCCCGGTGCATGGAGCCTGCTTCTCCCTCTGCCTGTGTCTCTGCCTCTCTCTCTCTGTGACTATCATAAATAAAAAAAAATTTAAAAAAAAATTAAAAAAAAAAACTGCTGTGGTCAATATTTTCCTTAAGGAATACATATTTTTAAATCTTCGATTTTAAGTGATAGCTAAAAAGACCATGTAGCAACATGGAATGTTATATTGCAGTGTTATCTAAAGAACGTATATTCAGTTCTATGTACATATGGACTGCAACATAAGCAAGTTTTTAAGAAAACTATCTGCTAGGATAATAATTTTATGAGTTAATTTTTATCTTTCCTAGTCAAAACTGTGTAATTAAAAAAAACAACTTATTTAGAAATAAAAGCAGATATGGTACAGCATGATAATCTATCAATAAATGGACTTTCTGAGCCAAAAAAAGGTATGTAACATAAAAAGACTAAGAAACTTAGATCTTAATTTACTGTCTTGCTTTCCTTCTTACATTTAAAACCTAGGAGTTGGGGGATGCCTGGGTGGCTCAGCAGTTGAAAAGCTGCCTTTGACTCAGGCGTGATCCTGGGGTCCTAGGATTGAGTCCCACACTGGGCTCCCCACATGGAGCCTGCTTCTCCCTCTGCCTGTGTCTCTGCCTCATTCTGTCTCTCATGAATAAATAAATAAAATATTAAAAAAAAAACTAGGAGTCATTAATGAGCATTGACGTTACTTCAGTAGAAAATTGTTATGCAATGGTTTTGACAAGAGTTGAGGAAAGCGAGAGTGACAGACATTAGCGTCCTGCAAACTCCTGAGTAGCATGAAATACCTGAGCCCCTGAGGTGAGGAAATGAGACCAGACACAGTGCCGCTTCCTCACTCCTGAGAATTTCCAGCCTTCTATGATCAGTCTTCCACAAGCCTGGCCTGGATCCCAGAAAAGAAAATACACCAACTTTTGACTTCCTCATTGGTCCACTATCGAACTCATGAAAAATGTCAAAAAACTATCTGGGCCTGCCATCTTCCTTTAGTAAGTATTTCTCATGTGTCAACTGTTGACATATGGCTTCTACACTTTGCCCATCCATCTGTAATATCCAACAGGGTTTGCAAACTACTAGTACTTCCTGGGAGATGGGTCTCCTCTTGCCCTCGTTCTCGGTGAGCGAGGAAACATCTGTCGGGACAGCCTTGCCTGCAGGTGCCAGGGGCTATCTGCCTCCCCAGCCTCTGAGGGGAAGGACTCAAACACCAAGCATACTCCCTGAGCACCACACTTTTCAAGATACCCTGAAGAGAAACTGGACAGCAAGGAGCTAAGGAGAAAACTGGCCTCCTGATAGGTCAGCCTCTGAGTTTCATTAACAGCCATGACTTATGACTTACACAACTGAGCTACACAATGGTGGTCACCTCCTCCAGAGGGCCTTCGGGTTTTCAGTAGCTTAGTCAGATTTCGTCCCATGTGTTGATACCACCTCTGAGGGGCTATTTAAGTTCTCAGGTATTTTTCCAAGCAAACAAGTGACTTTCCTCCCATAGTACTCCTGCCCAGCAGTTCTCAACACTTTCTGAACAATGACACTAGAGACCAATGACTTCTGCCCCTGGGAAAAGTCTGATCGCCAGAACCTCTCCCTGCTCCGGAGTATCTGGCAGAGAAATCAAGTAATAATTTCCAATCATAACTCTTCACAGTACCTCTAAGTGAAATACCAGCACCCTTTCCTCTCCCATTCAAGGAGACACACAGAACATCAGCTGATCTGAGCAGCAGGCCGACCCCGCAGATAGACCCCACCACAGTGTATTTGGCATGGAAGCAGAGAACACAGGTCCTCTGCAGAAAGGCATGTTCCTAAGAGATGAGGACAAAGCCAAGACAAGCATGACCAATTCTTCGTCCAAAATTTACTAATGGGATGAGTCGATTCATCTCCCCTAGGGTAGAGCAAGTAAAGGGGCTGATAGTGTTCTCTCCTCAAGATGTTAAAAAAAAAAAAAAGACCTCAGTGAGAGAAAAGCATTCTCCCCAAGTACAGCCCATTTCAACAATGAAGCATTAGCACATACTGAAAAACCTGATTTGTAGAAAGTCCATGGAACAGGAAGAGACAATGAGGGGACTAAGGGAGAAATCCGCCCATGTCTTACTTAGTCAACAAATATGAAAAGAATAAAGAAATGCAGTCATTCCTACTTCCAACCATCAGCATAGAGGTTAAGAACATTGAGGCCAGGTCCTCCTCTAACAAGAGTTTGAACCAATCTGTCTGTGTACGCTCTGTATACATGACTAAAGCAAAAATATCTAACTTGTCCTCTGTGAAGGAGTTCGCTTTCAAACTTTCTTGACTATGGTCCACAATAGGAAATGTCTTTAAAAAGATGGACTTGCATGAGCCACATATATAAATACATGTAAAACTGGAAAGGGTTTCACAAATCTTAAACCCTTGCTTCGTGAAAAGCATTGAAGTACTTCAGAGCTTTGTTTCACTAACCCTGACCTGTCTGCAGGCTATCAGGAAGGGAACAATGTGGAAGCACAAAATCGCAACAGATGCTATAGGTGGTCCACCTGGCTGATCACTTAGTGGGCATGTGCATCCATCCACCAGAACTGGTGAGTGGTGGTTGCACCCTTGTCTGGGTAACTGCCCTTGGCCAACTAAAGCCATCACGATGAGAAATACTCCAAACATTATACCCTACCCCAGGCATAGCCAGTGACCAATGACTGATGTGGGGTCAAAATCTCAGCCCAATTGCCTCAAGATGGGACAACTCTATGGTGCATCTCTCCTCCACAGCTTCTAGAAGTCAAGCTGAAGCCAGAGTAAAGTTAGCTTCTTGCCTGTCCCATCCTTCCTCCCCAGCTTGCTTAGTGACTTCTCCTGAAACCCTCAATAAATCACCTGCACAAGGTTCCCCCATCTCAGGCTCTGCTTCTGGGAGGACAAACCTAAGACAGGCAGCGAGACATCAGAGAGGGAAAAAAGTATGAGATACTCCACTGACTCATAGCAGCTCTCTTATATGTTGGTCACCATCTCTATAGAATAACTCTCGCCACATTAAAGATACTTCACATTTCATATATAATCACCAGTTGGAGGAAGCAATGATTCCAATAGATGTACTGACTTAGTCGATTACGTTCTTCCTTTGTCAATGAAGGACCCGTTGTTCAATTCTTCACACATTCCTTAAGTTAGAGAAGTATGCTACTGTCTTCACCTTCACAGTACACTTTAATTTGGTTAGTTGACCATTTAAATTCTCCCTTGTTAGCGGCTTCCCTGCCCAGTGTAGAAAAGACAAATGACCAACCAAAGGAGAATATGGAAAAGGTCAGGAAAGCAGAAATTATGGCCATATTTCATGGAACAATGTATGAACTGCAATTCAGATACATCATCCCCTCTGTGAGAAGACTAGCGGCAGCAAATACATTCTAAATACATTCTTTCACATTCCAGTAATACCCAATTCATTTACAGACTAAACAAATGGAAACTCAGAACACCTGACAATCCCTACCCCCAGCCTTCCTTTACAGCTGAAATCCTGAGTTCTCCTAAGTGAGTAACTGCTAACGGGTGACAATGGTCCACATGTGAATGGTACCTAATATTTTTATTTTATCACAAGGGATCACACCACCAATTAATGAGGTAGGATTTTTACTCTCAGAATTCATCAGAATGCATAAAGGTGACACTTTCTCCTTCACATCAAGAGCAAGAAGCTTATAGTGAGAGTGCCGGCTGTGGAGAGGAGAAGTCCTGGGTTCAAATTCCAGGTTTGCCACTTATCGGTTGAGTAAACATGGGTAAATTATTTAACCTCTCTGAGCCTTGCTCTCCCCATCCATTGAAATGAGGATAAGAGATACACTATTCTGATGTACAGAAGACTGACTCTCATATAGATAAGCCCTGAGTACAATAGCTGACACAAGGTGTTCAATAAATAGTATCTGCTGTTTACTTTTCAAGCCATGTGTTTAGAATTAAATTTAGTAATATGTAATCCCACTTTATAAATTTTTGAAAAAGTTAAGCATAAGCTAGGTGAATACAAGTTACCAAAGAGCACCCAGTCTCAGTTACCACACCTGCCAAGGCTCTCCACTCATGTGCAATGTGATGGCATCCTGCAGCTGGTGTTTACATTGTCCTGTGTCCTTCATCAGACCACAAGCACGGCAAGCCTTACCTGAATCAGTCCTGCTCACTGTTTATTCTGCTAAATTTCCTTCAGAGAACCACAGGCACATGTCTGAACCTGGCTATACTATGGCAGATGGCTCCATATAACTTGGGCAAAAAAACAAAGCAAACTAGTTAATATGATAAAATAATTTAACCAAGGACTCAGTCAAAAATGAGTATCTGAGATCATTGGTTTTTCAGAATTTTATATGTCTTGCCTATTCTTTTTCTTTTCTTATCCCTAATTCATTTTAACCCAGTGACTTCTACTCTGTGCAGTTTGCCACAGCAGGAAAAAAAAAGTTACACTATAACCATGCAACAATGGCAGCTGATTTTGACTACTTGCCAGCATGATGGTGTGGTGCTTATTATTACTGCTACTCTGCTATCCTCACTACGTCCTGTTTCTCCTCGCTCTGGGCCCAGGAGGGAAGCAGACCAATATTAGACTTCATGTTGGACTCCTTGCCCTCTAGCTTTTGCTTAAGTTTGGAAGAAGAAGAAGAAAAGAAAAAGAAGGAAGGAAGGAAGGAAGGAAGGAAGGAAGGAAGGAAGGAAGGAAGGAAGGAAGGAAGGAAAAAAGAAAGAGAAAAAAGAAAGAAAGAAAGAGAAGAGAGAGAGAAAGAAAGAAAGAAAGAAAGAAAGAAAGAAAGAAAGAAGAAAGAAAACTGACAACCAGATAGGAAGGGGGAGAATGAGAGGAGAATGTGATGCCGCATTTATTTCCCCAACCCCCTCCCTGGCAACCACAGTGAGTTGACTCTATCCCTTTGCTGAAGACCACAATTCCTGAAAAGTAGCCCTCTTCATCAAGCTTCCCCAGTCCCTCCTCTTCTTCCCTTCCCTTGTTCCTTCTCTCCCCTCTGGGCTCCAGGAACCAAAGGCCCCTCTTCCCTCCTTGTGTCCAGAGATGAAAATGTCTTCCCACTGTTACTAGCCTTAAGGTATCTCACCAGCTTTTCTGGCTTCCCCTCAATTTCGCCTGTCCTTGTCTAAATCGGCCCTTTTTATTGGTCTCTTCCCAAGTTCTGCAATCTGAGTGTTCCACCCATTTCTTGCTGTAACTCTCACTGAACATATTTAAAGAAAGTCAGTAGAATCTAGTCTGAGGATCTGATGTATATAACACAATGATGGCAACTGATGAACTGTAATTTTCTAAGAGAGTAGAACTCAAGTGATCTCACAAAAATATACAGATATATAGGTATTTGTATGCTATATGTTTTAGAAAACAACATCTATACAGGGTATAGCTTAATTTTCATGTACAGAATTCATCTTAATTGTATCTCTAGATGCCCCAAGTCATTGTTCTTTTCCAACATATGCAAATCTTTTCTCACCGTGGCTTCCAACAGTTACAGTAACCTTGACTCAGGAATTGAATCACATGAAGATCTAGTCTTCCAAATAGCTTTATGGTTTTTACTATGGTGGTGATAACTGATCAGTTTAAGCAACTGTAGTGAACATGAATCTCAGACCGTGAAACTGAATCTAAAGGAGACAGCTCATCTTTCTTTTCTAGAAGTCAACTTTGAAGTTAGGCTGTTGTCAAACCGATAGGAAACTACCACAGGGGTTCCATGATCCTCCTTCCTTACACAGAATCTCAAGGTAGAGAGCAGGAAGAGCTTATGGGTAACTGGTCATCTGTCAAGACAATTTGCCAAGGAGATGGCCACTGTCTTGTCCCTATGGCTCCCTGGGGCCCAATCTCTCTCTGCTGTTTCTGTGGTCCTATAGCCCAAGTTTCTATGAGAATGTCTCTGGTTCAAATACCCAGACGTACCTTCTGGGTATGTACCTTCTGGGGTCTTGCTCTGTCTGCAGAAATCAGCCAGGATCCTCCACTTCTCAAGGGCCTCTCTCATTTCTTCCATTCTTCCTACAGAAGAATATTCTTCTAGTCTGCAGCAAAACTCCCTACCCCTGTCAGGTCACTCTGCATCTTCCCTGAGAACCACTCTCTCCTTTTCTGGTCTTTGTTGGATGCTTCAAGTCCTCCTACAGGCTTTACCCTTTAAAGCAAAAGTTAGAACTGACAACTAACTTTTTCACTTTTAACCCTGCTGTTAATGTTCATGGGGACAGGAAGTGACTGCATGTACCTGGGAAAGGGTAAACAAATTAACCCAAATTAATATCTCAAAATACATCTAGTTGCACAGTCAAAATCAGTTAATTCGAAAGTCAAAACCCATCATGTGGTCTGTGACTGCCCTGAGCACCTCCACTTGAGTTTGCACAGACAGCATAGCTTTTACTCTGCCACACTGGACTGTCCCATATAGGCAGTGTGGACCTGAACCCTGTGGTCCAATCATAAAAGCTTATTGAGAGATATAGACACATGGGGACACCTGGGTGGCTCAGTCAATTAAGTGTCTGCCTTCAGCTCAGTCATGACATAAGGGTCCTGGGATGGAGCCCCACGTGTGGCTCCCTGCTCAGCGAGGTGTCTGCTTCTCCCTCTGTCCTTCTCCACACTCATGCTTTCTGACAAATAATTTTTTTAAAAAAAAGAGAGTGAGATACAGACCTGACACCTGGATTAAACATTTTCTACTGAAAAGAATTATAAAAAATATAATTTTCTATTCTATTAGTTTAAAATAATAATCTGCTATCACTTAATTTCTAATTGTCATTTACAAAAACAATTTTAAAATCAAAAAACTGGGGCACCTTGATGGCTCAGTGGTTGAGCATCTGCCTTCAGCTCAGGTCGTGATCCTAGGGTCTTGGGATTGAGTCCCACATCACACTCCTTGCAGGGAGCCTGCTTCTCCGTCTGCCTATGTCTCTGTCTCTCTCTCTCTTTGTGTCTCTCATGAATAAATAAAGTTAAAATTAAAAAAAAAGCAGGGATCCCTGGGTGGTGCAGCGGTTTAGCGCCTGCCTTTGGCCCAGGGCGCGATCCTGGAGACCCGGGATCGAAACCCATGTCGGGCTCCCGGTGCATGGAGCCTGCTTCTCCCTCTGCCTGTGTCTCTGCCTCTCTCTCTCTCTCACTGTGTGCCTATCATAAATAAATAAAAATTAAAAAAAAAAGCAAAAACCTTAGGTTCATGTCTCCAAAAGCTTGATTCTACCTCTCTTTGATGTCAAAACCCCTAAGTCCTTTTCAACCTAAAGAAAGTTGCTTTCCCTTCTCAGAAAGGCAGGATTTCATTGTGAAGTTGATTACCAGAATAATTAATAAATTACTGAATAATTAATCATTGCTCCAGCAGATTTCAAGTTCCATTCCATAATGAACTTCGAGCCCTAAGGAAATGGTGTCATTTTTTTTCAGAATGCAACATTTTTAAAATAGCAAAAATGGTTAATTATAGATTTTCTAATACAGTATCACAGAATATATTATCCACACATACATCAAATTTTTAACTTTTTAGCAATTTTTTTAACTTTTCAGCAATTGTACACTCAGTCTCTGCTAGCCACCAAGAAACACTGTTTTGTGGCAATAATAAAGTCAGACCCTGCAGACTCTGAAGGAAGCATGGACCGGCTGTGAAGGATTCTAATATATAAGCCCAGCAGGAGAATGTTAAAGCCTGGATCCCCCACAAGAGTGACAGGATTCCTTGCATTTCCTGCTGAAAATGCAACCTCCTCCAACCTCAAATATCCTGTAATCCTTCAAGTATTAAGAAAGCTCCTACTCTGGCCTTTTAATACAGTTGACTTAACCCACCTCCTCCCTTCACCACAAAGCCTTCCCAAATCCCATCACACTCCTCCAGCTCTGACTTGGAAGAGCAGAATCTGAGCTACACTTGAGTTAGGCTCAGAACCAAATTCCTAAATTCATTAAGAACAACCTAGGGGCACCTGGGTGGCTCAGTGGTTGACCGTCAGCCTTGGGCTCAGGGGTCCTGGAATCGAGTCCCACATGGGGCTCCCCACAGGGAGCCTGCTTTTCTCTCTCTCTCTGCCTATGTCTCTGCCTCTCTCTCTGTGTCTCTCATGAATAAATAAAATCTTTAAAAAAATGACCAATCACAATATAGTCCCATAGATCAAAACCCTTGAGATATAGGTAGAACCATCCAGCAAAAGCACCTGAACTCCACCTTCTCCTCTGGACTGAGTCGTCTGCTCATCTTCTTTATTAGTACACTTAACAGGCAGAGTGCCGATAATATGTAGTACGGCTCGATGGTCAATGAACAGCTAAGGATGAGGCTGCATAGGAGCTGTCTTTAAACCTACAAATAAAGCTGCATCCTTATTAAAATATTTAAAGTTCTATGGAATATCTGTCCAGCAGGATCCTTTCCTTACACAGGACATGTCTGCCTCTCTGTGTTTTATAACCTATGGAACTAGAGGCTATTATCCAATGATGCTTACAAACCCTAGGCTTTTTAGTGAATCTCTCTTTAACTAATGCCCTTTTGTTAGTTGTTCACTTGCCTGGAAGACAGGATAATTTGGAGTCTCTGAAGTCTTAGAAAGAGGCATTTACCAAATTCTTTCCACTTGTTTGAGCTTATTTACTGTTTAAAAAAAAAAATCTTCTAAGTGTAACATTCCACAAACCCCACCATCGACACTCTTCTCTAAACACCTGGCTTAGTTGTCGAAAGGAAGAGAGTGGCTTGGGGCAGGAAGATTGAACTGAGTGAGCCCTGGCCTGTTTTCATTTATGAAATCCCTTCCACCAGTGAGCTGATGGAGAGGCAAGGCTACAGAGACTTCTTGAGGCATCAATCTGCTTGAATTAATGTGTTACTACCCAGAATCCGAATGTGGAGCTTAAGAAGCCTCATTTGGGGAGAAAATGCCATGTGTGTCTGGGTATGCAGTGTAGATTGACAGGGAAACCAAGGCAGGCATGTGGTTGACTTTACAGAGTATATCTGGGCGCTATAAATCACCAGGTTTACACATGTTACTTAGAATATCTGCACAGAGGGAATGCAAGCATTATTACAATATTAGAACCATCTCCCTTTCTAGGGTATTTTACACTTAGTTCATTGAATTAATTATATAGAAGTCATTTTCATGTCTCTGGGTTGTTTGACTTATCATATTCTAAAATTACTTTATTTGTGTCTATCAATGTAGTTTTAGAAGCACAACACTTTTCTTAGAATTAATAAATTTAAGGGTTTAACAAAAAATGTATATGCAAGATTTAATAGCTTTCCTACCACCCAAGGAAAAACAAGGAAAATAAAAGGAAAACTAAGTCTATTTATATTAACAATACATATTTTAGAATAACTTTAGTGATAAATGTGAATATCCTTATGAAGAAAACTTTAAAACTTTATTTAGGAACATTAAAAATGTTTGACTAAAGATATATATATATATATATATATATATATATATATATATATATATACCACATTACTGGACGGAAAGAACAAGTCTTCTAACAAGCTCAATTGTTGCCAAATGAATGTGAAGATTTGATGCATTCTCATCAAAACTCCAATTTATTTTTTGTGAATTGATGAAGTGATCTTAAAGTTCATTGGAGGAAAAAATAAGCGAGAATAACTAAAAACTGACAAAGAAGTGCAATGTACATCAGTAGGAATTAAAATGAAACAGAACAAAAAATAATTATGGCATTAGCACAAAAAGGTAAAAAGTCATCAGAAATGAACACATATAGTGAAACAGATCCTCCCAGCTATACATTTTTTTTTAATGCAAATTTAACGTATGAGGAAGGTAGCAAACCAATCAATGATGAAAGGTGCTGGGACAAGGGTTTAAGTCACTTTCAGTCACTTGTGGTCACTCAACATTGCGCATGACTTCCCTATATATATATTTTTTTTTTTAATTTTCCTATATTGTGACTGCCTTCTCAAAATAATTTCCAGAAAATTTCTTCCCTATACAGATGCAGCCACCTAACACTTTTCCTCAAAAGTTAAGCAGGAAAACCAGCTCTAAACATAGCCTGGCCTCAATTTTGCTGGTCAGGGTGTCACCACAGGCAGGTGGCAGATGCCTCACCCGGCCAGTTCTTGTGGCACAGCCCTGGGCATTACTGCTGGAAGTTAGCCCCCAACCCAGAGACTCTGTGCACCACCTAAAATCCTCAGAACATTATGTGTCTGCTTCCACTAGCCCAAGGGGATTCTATTGTTTAAAACAAAGGTGCTGATAAAAATTAGTTACTAATTCCAAGAAAAAGCTATGTAAATCCTCACCTCTCTAGCACATCAGCAAACCTCATGCACATCAAGGAGTAAGTTTGTTTTAAATCAGACCATTTTTTTAAATCTAGAAAAAAAAATGCATAGATGAACTCCGGATGGAACAAGACTCTGAAAAGTCAGAAAAAGCAGAAAAGAGAACAAGGAAAAGAAATATATTTTAGCACTTAAAATGTTATATTTCTACACTGCCAGGGCTGGGAAGTATAGAAACCTGATACATATATGTTTGTTTGCTTGTGTATGTGGTTGTTTTTTTTTTTTTTGAAGCTCACTGATAATGTAAAAAAATGCAATGATGTAAGGTATTTTTACCTATTAAGTTGGTGAGGTTTTATAGTAATAATATTCAATTCCAATAAAAATGTATTCATTTACTCAAATGGCAGGAAAGCGAATTGGTGCAAACTTTTGGAATACAATTTCACAACATGCATATTAAGGAAGTAAGATATTTATGCTCTACATGAAGCTAGCACTTTTACTTCCAGGAATCTGCCTAAATTATTTATATTTTCTATATGACTTTTATAAGCAGAAAAACAAAGGTACTACAAAGGTACTAATATTAGAAAAAAAAGCTACAAGGAACTCTTCCAGCAAGACTTCTTCAATATAATACTGCCTCCCCGCACCACCCCACACTGAGAATTGCATATGAATCAATGAAAGAAGGGCCTCTTTAGTCTCCAAATCCGAAGCTTATAAAAGCAAGGCACAGGGACACCTGGGTGGTTCAGTTGTTGAGCACCTGCCTTTGGCTTAGGTCATGATCCTGGGGTCCTGGGATCAAGTCCTGCATCAGGCTCCCCACAGGCAACCTGCTTCTCCCTCTGCCTATGTCTCTACCTCTCTCTGCATCTCTCATAAATAAATAAAATCTAAAAAAAAAAAAAAAAAGCAAGGCACATCAGGAGAAAAATCAGTAGAGGTAACCACAGTGTCTCTGGAAGTGGAGGGAAGGAAAGCATATCTCTGGGCTGATGTGCCCCCTGTAACCCAGACACATGCAGGGAAAAAGTTGGGAAGGTTCTCGAGTCCTCTGAGGATCTCCTCTAGTCCTGGACTATGATGGGTGTTTAACTCACACTGCCCAGAAATACCATAGGGAAATTAAATTACTGAGAAAAAGTTTTATCTTTTCTGGGCTAATAATAGCCTAGAACATAATAATAACCCCACAGGTCTTTATCCTTATCTAAAGCCAAGACCACAACCCCTCCCTGGAAGCTAATGGCAGAGAAGACCAGGAAGCCAACTGGAACTCAAGGATCGGAAGGACCACGGGAGTGTCAGCATAAAGCCAGTGCCACATCAGACTGGTAGTCATCGAGGGACATGAGAGCTAGCTCAATCAGGGGATCAGGAAGATCAAAGAAGAAGTGGAGACTATTTTCAAAATTAGAATTGAGGACACATAATCTAGCAGTTCCTACTGTACTTATAGAGACTGCAAGACCGATCTTTTCACCCTGGAACTATTCTAGAATACCCCATCATGTGGTCATGGTGTGGCCCTGAAACCCTCTCGATTTGTATGCAATGGCACGCAAAGTGGGCCTGTTCCAGGTCCCGCCAGGATGTTTTATACTGCTCAGATACTCATGGAGTTGGGCCTCTTAGTTTAGTCACAGATATAATTAGCTACAGAGTAAGATCCAAAATTTAATATAAACAGAAGGTTTGGAAGCAAAAACAAGCTAGTTCTGGATACACTGAATCCAAAATGTAGAGTGAATAATGGCCATTCATGTGAGTTTTCATTAATAGTGATGACATAACCACTTAAATCTGGAAGTTACTTATTTCAGAAACTAGATATTGGCTAATTCTCCACAGACCTTCAGTAAATTATTAATTCTTTTCCCCACATGTAATTCTCTCACATATATTTTTAACCATCGTCCCATTTCTACAAGGACTAAGACATCTGGGTCATTTTCCAGATGCCATAGAATACCAGCATGAGACAGAGAAGGCTAGGATCAAATGGTTCAAAGATGCAAATAACACAAGTGGGACATGGGTGAGGCTGGGAGGTGAGCACGCACACAGCAGCAGACCCTGTGGTCTGAAAGGGGATGTGCAGTATTAGTCTAACCATACCCTTACGTACTGAAGTATCAGTAACCTCTCTAATATCCTCTGAAGACAAAGACAGATTTGAAAGGGTTTTGGTTTATTCATTTCTGGCAATTCTAAGTTTTCCAATTCTGAATCTATCTAAAACTAGAAACATAATTGATATTTAATTATTGACTTTCAATGGAACTCACCATGCCCACAGTGACAAGCACAACTGATGAGAAATCCGAGCAGGAATCTGAGAGGGACACGCCACTTCCAAGAAAAAGCAGCAGCACACAGATGACCCGCTCCTGACCTGGGTCAGAGAGGAACAAAAAATAATAATACAGGAGTCTGTCAAGAGAGAGACCAAGAATTATTCAAAATGCCAGGAGGTCGCCTATGGTATAACTGGGAAAGAATCATCATATTCTTTGTGACTATCCCAGGAAAGGACTATAGGGTTGAGTTGTAGATACATTCCAATTGGATGAGCCCTGGGTGCTATACTATAGGTCAGCAAATTGAATTTAAATAAAATATTTAATAAGAAAAATAAATAAATAATAAATAAATAAATTAATAAATAAAATATTTAATAAGAAAGGAAGAAAGAAAAAACATATATTCCATTTATCTTTAAAACCCCATTTTGGTATTATTTGTGAACCTTTGAAATAAAAACCTATTCCACGTGCAGATAGGGGAGTTGGTTCATTATTTCATCAGCTAATGCAGAAATCAGCTCAGGTCTGGCCTTGAATCTAACATGAAGGAGAAAGGCTCCTCCCCTAAGAACAGTCCTCAGTCAAGGAAGATTTAAGAGGCGTGTTGTGAAAAAATGCAGGGCTGAAAACCAGACTATGGAGACCTCTCTCCTAACAAGGAACACTTCCCCTTCCCACTGCTCCATACTCCTCAGCAAGTTCTCCCCTGTTCCCACACCCTTTATGGGCCCCAGGCTGATGACAAGGAGCCCGGCCCTCATATTGCAACCAAAACAAAGTAAAATCTCTGCTGTGAAGAAGATCCCCTTGCCTTCAAGGCCCTTCTTGGTATGGATGCTGCTTTGCTCTGTTTCCTATTTCATGTAGCTCTTCTAGCTTCTCGAAACTAATTCTCTAGGTTCCTGGTCCCTCTCAGCCTTTCCTCCAAGGCTTCTGAATTTCCAGTGTTACAGGAGTTCCCTAGCATTCAAACCACCAGTGCCAATCCAGGCTTTCCCCCTCCAGCCTATAGAACTCCAACAACCAGAACTCTGAGATTTCCAGGGCCAAACCCAACTCCGGAGTCCACCAGGATGGAGACAAGGACATTCACAACCTTGCTCCCATCCCCATCTGACAGAATCAAGAACTAAATCAGTTGTATACAGCCCAAGTGCCTACTAAGGCTCTTTATGAACCATAAGCTCCCTCTTTTCTCCTCGTCCTGGAGCTCTCTACAGGTTACGGTTTATGCCTCAGTTTCCCTATTTAGCACTCTCATTGCTCATCGGTACCAAAGCCATTCCCATCATAGCCTGGGCCTGAGAGTCTATGTAGTTTTGAGTGGCCTGCTCACAGTGAGCTGGATTAATGATACAAAAGAGACGAATTAATTGCCACTGAACTGCCACTGGCTAGGTTTGGCTATATGCCGGTGAGTATCTGTTTCCTGTCAGCCCAATCTACCCTCTGTGCCTTGCTCTGTGCCTCAGGAGCCTGACCTCACCAGTCCCCTCACTCTGTCTTCACACTGGGCCTGACCAATAAGAGGCAGCAGGAGGACATGGGAGGGAAGGACAGGGATCAGAGTATTTCATCTCTACTCTCTGCTAGAGTCTGAATATCTGTGCTCCCGCAAAATTCACATGTCCAATGTGATGGTATTACAAGGTGGGGCCTTAGGTCACAACCCTGGAGCCCTCATGCATGGGATTGGCGTTCTTATCAAAGGGCGCTAGAAGGGATCTCCTTAGCCTTTCCACCATATGCAGACATAAGAAGTCTGCAACCCTGAAAGGTACCCTCTCCTGACCACGCTGGCACCCTGATCGTGGACTTCTAACCTCCCACATTGTGACAAATTTTTATTGTTTATAACCCCGCTCAGTCTGTGACATTTCATCATAGTAACTTGAACAGACTAAGACGCCCTCTTGGTTTGGGCCCTATCATCTTACTACTGGCCAGGAAGCCCCTTCCCGACAAGCTTCCACTCTCACTGGGCTGCAGAAAGATATCTCCCCATTTGTCCCTTCTGACATAGAGCGGAAGAAGCTCCCAGCTATGGCTAGTCTCTGAGTACTTCATCCTTTGCTGGCCCTAAACCCTGTCCACTCCTAAATTCTCCCTTCATCATAATCTCTTGAACCATACGAACTGGATTCTGTTTCTTACAAAGTCCCTAACTCATACCTACCACCATGTCAGTTCCTGCCCCCCCTTCCACCTGCTGTGTTCCTCATCCACCTCCTTGGACAACAACCCTGCCCAGTGGACAAGGGGACTCCTGGCTTCTGTATCCCACCAAGGGTCCCAGTCATGCTAGACACCTTAAGAATTAGGCTCCTCTCTCTTCAGGACACTACACTGGGGTCTCTGCATATCTCAACTACATAAACAAGACACCCGTAACTTCACTGTCTGGACTGGTGCTGAGCTGTGACTGTCCCAATGTATACTGTGCATGCACACCCTGGTTGTGATCCAACCTCTCCATCAGTACAGTGGATATACCTCACTCTGGCTTCTTCCCCAGCTCTAATCTGACTGCTAGCTTCCAGCTGCTACTCAGAGTGGGCTGCTCCCAATGTCACTCTCCATCCTATCACTCTAGTCCAGCTGACATTCCTCCTTATAATCTACAATGGGTCCAGCTTTGCTGGAGCAGGGTGGCGGGGGGGGGGGGACTCTTTCTTCTCCTTCCATCTCTCCTCCTTCTGTTTCCCACTTGGCCTCATGCTTCATCTTCCTGCTGTTATTAAAGCTGTCAAGCCCTTCTTCCATTAAATAATGGTGCCGCCATTGGAGGACCCTTGAATTCTGGCTACTTCCATATTCATAAAACTGAGCTATACTGGGGATATGTATGTATGTATGTACTGGGGATATGGACATGGTCTTGAGTGACTTCACAATTGCCAATAATAGTTACTCTGAGAACGCTATGGTTTTTGGACTTAAAAATTTCCTCTTCCAGCCACAAAGGTCTTCGTGACTAACTGCTAAATCCCTCCATTGTCCAGTGCCTGACCTCACTCTCTGGGAGGCCCACTCCACTCTGGCAGCATCTATCTCAGCAAAATACAACTTCTCCTGCTCCCTGAGAGCCTGCCTCTTTGCTCTCCAAAATGCCACTCCCTTTCTTCTGAACCTCCCAGCCCTCCCTTCTCCAGAACATCAGCCCTCATGCTTAATAAATAATTCTTACATCTTCCTCCAAAACTCTTCCTCTTTTTCCCTTGCTGCTTTCATTTACATACTGATGTCAAAAGGAGGCGGGGGTGAGGGAGGGCCGTAGCCAGGAGGGAAGAAGATACATTACCTTCCTGGCATTTTACTAATAGGGTCTTTTTTTCTCCTCCTTTCAAAATTTGAAGGGAGCTCCACAAGCTGGAACAAATTTCTTTCAAGCCTGTTTAGCCTTCCTTGTGCTTTTTCCATTATCATTTTTATAGCGGAGATTTCAGTGAGGATTCACAGTGAGTCATTTTATGAGGCAGCTCCATCTGTACCATCTGCAGGCATGACTTTCCCATCACTCTAGACATTACGTATCTCCTTATGGCAGCCCGGACAGGGGGTGGAGACTGCCAAGCCAGGTCACATGCCAGGAGTCCATCACTCATCTGAAGGGCGCGGGCAGGGTCTGCTTACAATTAGATTCAACTCCTGGTTCTGGATAATATGTCCCTCTGGCTTCAAATTCTTTCTTGCCAGCTCCCTGCTGGGCCCAGGAGGAGTTAGGGTCCTGCCTTCTTGGTTTCTCTCCCTCTCCACCTTGGATCCCCATCTCTCACTCCTCCTTTCTCATTTCTCCACTGTCCCCAACTCTCTTCTTCTCTTTCCATCAATCATCTCTGTCTTACATAACTCTTTTTTCTCCACTACCTTTCTCTCTTTCCATCCCTCTAACTAACTCTCTGCCATGTAGCCTCATCCTTCCTCTTCCTGCTGTTGGCTTTCTCTCCTTTCTGTTCCTTCTCACCATCTCTGGTCCTTTGCAAAGAAATCTTCATGTCATGCCAACAGAGAATACAGTGGTTTCTCACAATGTAACCAGAATGCCAGGATGCAGTACAAGAAAAAAAAAAAGTTTTTTAAAGTTCATCTCCCCAAGGAGAGTATCTCACATTTAAAACTCATCAGGGCTTGTGTACAATGCTAATGTAGAGAAAACATATCATCCAGAGAATCATCCTAGTCCTTCTATGCCTTTAGGAGTAAGGTAGGAAAACCATTGTAAATTGAGGGTTGCACAGAGCGGTCACCACCAAATGAGGAAGTTGGACTCAAAACAGTCATTTCAAAGCTAATTCATCAATGATGTAGCCCAAAATTTAATTCAGAATAAATTTCCTTAGTTTCAATCATCTCTCCCATATTGTAGTGCCTTCATCATAAAGCATCACAGCCAGAAATGAGGGACTTAAGTAGAAACACCCCTGTCTCTCACATTTGTTTGCATTTACTTTCCATCTTACTTGTAAAAGTTATATAAATACATAAACAAAGACATCTAAATCTTCAACACTGTCAATTCAATTTACAGGAGGATGGCTAATGCTGGCAAAAAAAGAAAAAGTCCATCTTTTAATAACTAGTCCAACTATCACTCCATTAAACAGATGAATCTACTCCATGATTTGCTGATACCTACCTACTATGGTAAATCTTCTAAATATCAAGGGGAAGTTGTGGTGGCTTTTATTTGTTTATTAGCCTCCCAGAGATACTTACACAGGTTGCATGAGAGATCAGACTGAAAATCAGTATCAAAATCTGTCAAATTCAAATCAATATACATTAAAATCTCTTCTTTGCCAGCTTGCCTATTATATGTCAGTTACTTCACCTCTCAAAGTCTTGGTTTCCCCACCTGTCAACTCTGCACAATAATACCCACTCGGTAGGGTCCTTAGGAAAATCTAATGAAACACTCTGCCTCCTTTAATAAAACTCACTATTTAGTGTCTGACAGCTCTTCCTTTTCTCAATAAACTACTCTACTGGGTTCTACGGATCAGGTCTCAAATAAACAAAATCACTCAATGATGTAGATGAATGAATAACAGCATTTTTAAATTATTTGACAGCCCTTCACAAAATATATTTCATTGTCTCATCCTTGGAACTTCAGTACCATTAATAGAAACAGCTACTATCTATTTAGCTAAGTGCTAGGCCGGATGTTGTACATGCAGTATTTCATTTTGTTTCACAACAACATTTTCAAGTAGAAACTAAAACCGCTCAAAAGCGTAAAGTTGAGCAAAAATCAAAATGGCTGCACTAATGCTTCAGCAAAGCTCCATTTTAAAAGAACCTTTCTTCTCTCTTCCACAAACCTCCCCTCCTCCCTTCTCAGCCTTTTGTTTCAGGAACCCCCAGTGCCATTCTAAAGATTCTAAAGACATGATGAAGGAGGCTGGCAGCAAGTCCACAATTCCTGTCAAAACCAGCTAGACCCTACATTTTCCTCTAAGTCCCCAGCCCCTCCCTCTGAGCAGGCTTGTGGGTTTTTTGAAGGCCTTAGCCTGCTGCAGTCTCCTTTGCCAAGTAACTCTGAAGCTATCTTCTTTGTCCCAAACTCTGCCTTCATTTTGTATTTTAGCTCCAATGCACAGAGGTTGGTTTTTCAAAAACAGTATCTTCCTCCTTTTTCACAACACTGAGGCTCCCACTTGCCTGGTGGGACACAACAAATGGCACAACTGGTAATTTTCAATTCACGCTCTCATCTCTAGGCAATGGTAGAACACGGCGGAAGGGTGAAGAGTTGGGCTAACAATAAGGCCATGAGAATCATCCTAGTCCTTCGCATTACATGGGAAGTACTGAACACTGGCACCACAGTTGTTTTGGCTGAAAAGTGCCTGAGGTGTGGTTTTTTTTTTTTTTAATCTATGAACAATCTAGAAAGTGAACAGCAGTGTCTACATTTATCTAATGCAACAGTGCTGCGACAGCATTCTTCTGTCATGAGATCAAACATCAACTAGGACAAGATTGAAAAGCCATCTTAAACGGAGCCTGGAAAACCACCAAGGCCCTAAAGACTCCAGAAGAAACTGTGACCTGCCCTCACCAACCACCTCAAAGAATTTAGACAGAGGACCTATTCTAGGAAAAGAGTAATTGCCATAGATAATTACATTGTAATATAAATGAGGGGTGGAAACATGGAGGCATTTGACCAAGTCTGTTAAAATTCCTCTCTGGGCCCCATTATTTCCAATGGCACAGCAAACATTTGTTTACCGAACACTCACTCTCCTTCATCTTCCCACGAATTGTACCCCTTTCTTTTGAAGTCCCAAGACTCTACCTCTCTCCTCCCCAGTTCAGGACAACATGTCTACCTCAGGGTGCATGATTACCTCTTGCATCTCAGGCCCATGTGGCTTCCCCATCTGTAATGACACATATGCATGCAGCAGAGCCTGACTCCTAGGCTTGAGTCCCACCCAGCTCCACCTACAAGCTCTGTGCCTGTGGTGACGTCCAAGCACTTCTCCAATCCTGACTTTCCTCAACTTTCAAATGTTAAAATAAAACTAGTATAAAAAGTTGAGGATTGAGCTCAACAGTGTCTGTAAAACCACCTTTTACATAAATGCAGAAGTATTTTTATTTACCAACACAGCTTTTCCATAAAACAAACAGCTAAGGTGCCCTGAGATCAGTGGGGGGGGGCTAAAAAGATATTTGGTCTGCAGGCCACTTGGCCAAGGCGAGAGCATCACATCTGCCATTATTTGCCTTGTAAGATCCTACCAAGGGAGAGGAGATGTTAGAACTTTGGACAATACGCCAGCAAGGAATAGAATGTACACATTAATTCATGACTGAGAAAGAACTGTAATTCATGGCAGGAAAAAAAAAACTGTACTGTTCTATTCATTAACATTTTTATACATTTGTATGTATACACTAACATCACACTGTCATTTACAGAGTTAAACTTGTAATTTACTCCAAGGCCTAGAAAAAGAAACAGAATCCAAAACTCTAGTGGAGTTTCATTCTCTTTGCCTGAAAATGGTTCATGTCCATCGACAAACTCTGGTGTCACTGATCTCAAGTGTTTGTTGATTCACCTGCTAGCTCTTGGGATGGGAAGAGGAAGATAAGACACTTTTCAGTAACCCTTGTCTCTTCTCTCCTGGGAACCTCTAAAGGATTTGGGGTTCTATGAATGCCTTCTTGGGTCCCTTGTGGTGCATTATCATGTTGTCATCACCCATTCAGGATTCAACACTGGTGGGAAACTAATGGAGGAAACCAGCACACAGACAGTCATCAGAAAGCGCAGCTCTTCCTGTTCTTTCTGTTGGATCCAGGTGGAAAGAATTTGCTCTCCAAATCATTTCTCATCAATAGGAAAAGGGTGGAAACTGGGAAAAGGATGAAGAAAAGAAGTGTGCTGATAACCAACTGGATGGAAAACTATTTTTAGATAGTATCTTCTCGTTGTAGAAGATCAGCACCCTAGAATTCCAGAATCTGATCTGCAACTCCCTGTGTGTCCTTGACAAAAGTCCCTGAATGCTTCTGATTTCAGTGGCCTCATCTGAATTACAGGAGTCAACAAAATGGTTTCTAAGTCCAAGACTCTAATAATTTTGGGGTCATTAGGCAAAACTAAAACATTTTGATTATTGATGAGAGCTATCTTGGTATTTACCCCCCAGAAAAAAAAATATTGAAAAAAACTGTCAGCTTTGAAGAGTAATGCTGATTTGCTTCATCCTACATAGCCCATGATGGACTTCAGAATCAGGACACTGAGTGTAATCCTAACCTTGCAATCAAACACACATTTAAAGCACCCGACACATGGGCAAATCCAAGCAAATGTTATTTCCCCTTACACGGTCTTTCCCAGAATCTTCAGTGTATCCCTGAAACTGAAAATGTTAAGCCTGCCTAAATATCTGCTTCCAGAAACACATCTCACCCATGCAGTGCCAGCAATAACAAAAGAAATCCCAATTTTAAGGCAGATGTTGCAGACAGTCATTGCTGCTTTGCCATTGGCACAGCAACTGCGATCTGATACTTAGGGCATCATTTTTCCTTTGCAAAAGATGAGCACTGAGATCTTTGCTAAGCTAAATTGATTGTCTCCAGGATGGCATGCATGATTAAAAGAAAAACAACTTAAGTAAGGGGAGTTTCTTTTTGTCTTGGGGTAGTCTTAACGCATTTATGTTCAAACTTAATTTCCCTAGTAGGAAGGGTAGTAGTTGAAATGTGAAAAGACTACTAAAAATGGGGGCCACTTTTTTGAAGCCCAAGTATATTAAAAACTGAGTCCTTTTTGCCCCCACTTTAAGAGAGAAGAACTCACAGAGTAGAAATCAGTGATCTTCTGATCACTTCCACATTGCAATAATGAGATAATTCAGTATTAGAATCCGTACAGCAAAAATTTCAGACCAACCAGTTCACTAGGATAACAAATTACAAAGCACAAAAAGCCAGAATCCAACAGGTTTCTCTCATACCTTGACTAAGATTCAGAAGCAATGATTCATGATGCTGATGAAACCAGTATCTAAATAATATAATTTTAATAAGAAATGCAAAAGACCAATAGAAAAGAAAGCAGCCTCCCAGTACACTGACTTGTAGTCCTGGCCAGACAAAACCACTTATAGCAATAGAGGCCCATGCTGTGCTCTCAAGGCTGATAAAGTAGTCCAATCTCAGCTGATGAAATCTAAGCCTCCTTTTGTTGGCATAGACCAGAATAGAAGAGGAGCTGTCGGTCACCTTCTTTGCAGCCCAGGCTGACTTTCCACAGGTCCATTCGGTTTCAAGAGGCTACACACAGGCACCAGGGGACAACAGAACTGGTTCTGCTCAATACTCCGTGAAGGTCACAGGAGCACAAACTGCTCAGGGGGACGCGCAGAAGACAATGGACCAAAGAAGACAAGGGAGTCTACCACTTAGGTAGCACCCCCTGCTTTTTTCAACATCATCTATGTTTACTACAGAACATAGAAATAGAAAATAGAAAAATGTTTTAAAAAGCAAAGCCACTCCTAGTCTTACCATCCAGAGAAAAGCATCTTTGCATGCTTACATATATACCCTTTTAGAACTCATTCCCAAGTGTGTATGTATACATGCATTTTATAAAAAAAAACAGAATCACAGCATAAATATGCTGTCCTGCAATTCATTTTTTGAACTCAGTAATACATAATATTCCACGGTACTTTTTAAAACGTCAGATCTCCTATTTTGGCACACTTAGTATTTCCAACTTTTCTCAGTTACAATGGATAGACACATACATTTGCATGGCATTAATTCTGGAAGGGTATATACCAAAAAAAACCCCACTGTGATAAAGATCTTTGAACATCCATCTATTCAATGAATGTCCTTTTTCTGACTTTTTTCTTTAAAATATTCCAAGAGGTAGAATTAGAGATGCCAAGTCTATGCACGTTTTGAAAGCATAGAGACTGAGACTTATCCCCAAACTGTAATGCATTCTTCTTTAAGGGAGACCCTGTGCTAGCATGGGGGCACGCAGGATGCCCATGATTGGATGTTAAGCAGCATGCAAATCCCAACTGCCATGAAGCCAATGGAAAACAAATTGGAACACTTTCTAAAGTATTAAGGTGATTATTGCTTAGTACCCAGAGATCTTTCAGCAATTTCGTATAAAATATTCCTTCATGTCAGACCCATAACCACCTTTTCAAAATTGTGCCGTAGAGAATCGTCGATATGTGTTTGGTGTGCAGGGCATAAATCTCTCAGCTCCATGCTGCAACCTGCAGAGCCTCCCTCCCACAGGAGAGGCGCTGCTCCAAAGCCAGCCAGGGCAGCTGAAAAGCATATGTTCTGGTCCTCCTCTCTCACCTCTTCCCCTGCACCCTCCCCCAGCTTCCTTCCACCTTTGGGCCTACATATTTCTCTTTGACAAATGCTTTCAGAAAAAAAAAATACTTTACAAGATGCTTACCTGTGCAAATCTGTGCTTCAAAACTATACCCATAATCAAACTTAAACACACAAAGACTGCACTTACTGGATGCCTAATGGGAACGTCAGAATGACCAAGGCTGTGGGAATTTGGTGAGTGCTGACTAGAGCCCAGCACCTTTCTTGCCTGAGTCATCTGAGCAGAGGAGGGGAATGCAGTTGCTTTGCCCTTCAATTAATGAGCTGTATGAACAGAGACAGGGTAGCAGGTGGATCAGACAAGGGTCATTTCCCTAAGAAGTCAGCATAGAAGTTGACATGTGCAAGTAGCCTCTCAGTCCTCAGGTGTTCCATCATCACATTTGACACCTCTGTACTAGGAAAAGAATAATCTAAGTACAAACAGCTTCCCAAGCCCTGAGCTAAGGAGTCTAGCTCCTCCAAAAGCTGCCAAGAGTCCCCATTCATGTTTCCCAGAGTTCTCTGCAGCCTGACAGGCTTGGCTACCTTCACTTACATCACCACACACAGTCTTGCCTGCTCCTGGCTCATCTGCATGCAGTACTCACTGACAAGGCAGCACATGAAACAGCTCTGCTGTTATTTCCATTGTGATTGTGTGGCCGATGCCAAGTGACCCACAAGCACCTGAAATGCATCCTGAGATCTGACATAGGAGGGCTATTTAAAGTCCATGTCTGTCCAGGACCTGGAATATTTGAAGAAGGTCCCTAAATGCTGTGTGCTGTGGCCACTGCTTGTGGTCATTCTGAATTTATTGTAGCCGTCAGATCTCAGAAGTGGTTGTCAGGAGAGGAGTTGCTGGTAAGGAATAAGCAAGGATCATAGCTGTGTTGTGGCAGCTGTACTAAGCTATCCATTTTGTGGCAGTTGGAAAGGAAAGCAGGTCTAGGGACTTTGGAGGCTGCTTAAAGAAATACTCTATATCCCTGCCAAGTGGGCATCTTTCTCCAACCAGTCTCTCCAAAAGAGGAGAATGCTCCCAGCTGAGCAGCTCCAGAGCGATGAGAAGTTTATCAGAGAGATCCCCACACTCAGATCAGTCTCAGGAGTCCATAAGCACCATTTCCTGAGAGTCCTGAACCCACAGATGAGTAGCTAGTATTTGCTACCAGCAGCGAAACCGCAATAATCACAACATCCACAGTGACAGCACCGGTGATACAGAGCACTACACATCATACATACGTCTTTGTTTTTTTGTTTTTTTTTTTTTAAAGTATATTCTTTTGTTTTTTTTTTTAATTTTTATTTATTTATGATAGTCACAGAGAGAGAGAGAGGCAGAGACACAGGCAGAGGGAGAAGCAGGCTCCATGCACCGGAAGCCCGATGTGGGATTCGATCCCGGGTCTCCAGGATCGCGCCCTGGGCCAAAGGCAGGCGCCAAACCGCTGCGCCACCCAGGGATCCATACATACGTCTTTGTAAATACAACTGCACCCAAAGTTATGTCATCTTCCCAATGCCTTCATGAAGCCAGCACTGTCATTCCATCTTTTACAGGTGATTATCCTAAGGCCCAGAGATGATACAGTGACTGCCCAGGTCACACAGCTGGTAAGCGGCAGAGCTGGGTTTGAATCCAGATCTGACTCTGAAGCACCTGCTTTTAACCTCTAGCAGGCACACACTTGCCTGCTCATTTAGACTAAACTCCATGGTACCAGTGGTGCATACTAATAAATGAAGACCAGGACAGTCACTGTTAACAATTCTTGTTACTTCAAGTTAACCATCTTGTCTGCTGGTAGTTCACCTAGGCCGTATCCCCAGTGGTTTACTGGACCCTGTCATTTGAATGCTCCCCCAAATCTACACGACCACCCAGTCTGGCCCAAACAAAATCATTCTCCTTCAGAGCACCTGGGTGGCTCAGTGGTTGAGCATCTGCCTTCGGCTCAGGGCATGATCCCAGGGTCTGGGATCGAGTTCCACATTGGGCTCCCTATGGGGAGCCTGCTTCTCCCTCTGCCTGTGTCTCTACCTCTCTCTGTGGGTCTCTCATGAATAAATAAATAAAATATTTTTTAAAAATCATTCTCCTTCATCCAGACCCTTTTTTTCTTTGGCTTTGACCACAGAATCACTGTTATCCACATCAACCAGGTGTGAAACTATAAAATCATTTTAACAAACCCTTCTTCCCCACCTCCATGCAGTCAAATAAATCCTATTTTTTCTCCTTTAAATGGTTCTTCAAGGATGGTGGTCATTACTTCCTTACTCATAGCCTCAGACCTATGCTCCTTGCCTCCAGATTCTAGTCCTCTAATCTATCCTGAATACCACCTCCAGAATCAGCTTTCTTCAGCAGCATTTGTGCCATGTTATACCTTCCCATAGACCCATAATCTCAAGACTAAATTCTTTTGCCTGGATATCAAGACCCCCTCTGTACCTGGCCCCATCCAACCATTCACTATCCTTCAGTCATCCTTTGCCACACTTTTACCCATGCTCATGGCAGTGGGCATTCTCTCTCCTGTGCTTTCACTCACACCAACCCCTGCTCAACAGCAAGACCCACCCTGCCAATCTATACCAGCCCAATCCACACCATTGTTCAAGCACTAGGGTGGATCTTATTTCCTCCATGAAACCTTTTATTTTTCCCACCCTCATTCCCCCAACTTTTCTCTGATAGGGACCCTGGTATACTCAGCACAATACACCACTGACATATTTTCTCACAACCTTCACTAACTGCTTCCTAATTCTTGACCTTTTCTTCCCAGCTGGATAGTTCTTGACAAGCAGAACTACATCCTTAATTTCTCAGAACTTACTAATGAAGTGATCAGTAACTTTGTTTTCTTGTTTTTCATATTATTCCATTTCTTTTTTTTTAAGGTTTTATTTATTTATTCATGAGAGGCACGGCGGGGATGGGAGGAGAGAGAGAGAGAGAGAGAGAGAGAGAGAGGCAAAAACACAGGCAGAGGGAGAAGCAGGCTCCATGCAGGGAGCCCGATGTGGGACTCGATCCCAGGTCTCCAGGATCAGGCCCTGGGCCAAAGGCAGGAGCCAAACCACGGAGCCACCCAGGGATTCCCACATTATTCCATTTCACACAGAATCCCACACACAGAGCTCAATCAAAACAATCATTTCTAAATTAACTATGATAAAGTCAAGACAATTTTCCTGAATCATGAAGCTTGGCTTGACTTGGTGTGGAACAGATCTTGGCCTCTGGTTAACCATGAATTTAAGTGAATCAGTTAAAGGACAGAACCACTGAAGAAGCCAATCCAAGGTAATCTGGGCCAGTGTCATCAGAAGCATGGTGCCCAGATTACCTTAAAACAGTCTGCACTAACCAAGTCACAACCTGAGTGGTGTGTGCAACTCTGAATGCCCTGTTCAAATTCTGTGTACCACATGATCAAGCTACTGATCATCCACTACAGTGGGATAAAACCAAGGAGGTATGTGGAAATGCAATGGAATATCACTGAAGGAATCCGTATGTTCAAAGGACTATCTAATAGAATGGATATTCTAACAAGGACAATTATTTGTTCCATGCTCCTCCATGGAGCAGAACCACCAGGTAGAATTTTTAGGTAAGGGAAGCAAATGATCCCAGTTGTACAAGTATTAAGTATATATACAAAAAGTTCTTTCCCAGTCATTGAAAGTGCTAGAGCATACATTAAATTTCTATGTCCAGAATGCTTTTATTTTTAAAAGAATTTCTTTTTTTTAATTTTTATTTATTTATGATAGTCACACACACACAGAGAGAGGCAGAGACACAGGCAGAGGGAGAAGCAGGCTCCATGCACCAGGAGCCCGACGTAGGATTCGATCCCGGGTCTCCAGGATCGCGCCCTGGGCCAAAGGCAGGTGCCAAACCGCTGCGCCACCCAGGGATCCCCAGAATGATTTTAAAAGGATTTATACTTTGAGGAGAAGCTACTATAAGGTGGTCCAGTGAAGGCTCTAGTATTTCCTTTCTACTTCATTTTCTGAAATTGAGGAGGTCCGAGATTTCTTGTGTCCCCTATGGATAGGAGAGTCAGTTAATTCTAACATTCACAAGCCACACTTCTTCTTTTCTGAACCAGCCACAGTGAACTAGAACAACAGAAAATTCAAATGCCTATAAGCAGGTAACTAATTGTTTCCATCAGATTGAGAGTAAAATAACAAAAGAGAGAGTCCAGTATAGAACTGAAGTCCATACACTGCTCAAAGGTATTCAAACTCCAGTTATTTTAAAATACTGTGCCAGATACAATGGAACAACCAGTTTACAACCCCTGAAATAATCACACTACAGAAAAAGATATGGAAGGATTTTGGTTTCTGTCATTTTTGCTGTGGCCACAGAGTGTAGTGATTATTAGCATGGACTATGAGTTAGAATGGCTGGGTTTAAACAACAGCTCAGTCATTTCTAGGTATTTCACTTCTCTGAACCTTAATTTCCTTATCTTTTAAACAAGGATAAGAATACTTACCTAACTGGTTGCTTTGAGAAAAATATGAACTAATGTACATTATATACTTAGAGCACTACCTAGCACTTAGTGAGTGCCCAAAAGTGAAGCTGTAATTAGAGGATATTCTAAATGTGCCCTTTGTAGAAATCTCCAAGTGGTACAGCTTACCTGAGAGCACCATTTCCTAAACCACAGTCCTTGAAAGACTTAACAAATGTTCTTAACAAAGAGGGTCCACGACTAATGAATTTTGAGAAATGGTAGTACTGAAATCCTCTGAAAATTTACAATATACAATAGCTTACTAACTTTACCAACAATATATTAATTTGGTTTAACTTGATGACCATAAACTTTATTTCTTTGACACACACATCTAATATCCAAAGATCCAGTCTTTTTATGAACACATCTTAGAAATGCCTTATTGTGGGCAGCCCGGGTGGACCAGCGGTTTAGCTCCACCTTCAGCCCGGGGTGTGATTCTGGAGACCTGGGATGGAGTCCCAGGTCAGGCTCCCTGCATGGAACCTGCTTCTCCCATTGCCTGTGTCTCTGCCTCTCTCTTTCTCTCTGTGTCTGTCGTGAATCAATCAATAAATAAATCTTAAAAAAAAAAGAAATGCCTTATTGTAAGTTTCCAATTTTCATCCTTAAAATACTTATTCTTTCACCATTTACACCCATTTCTATTTCTGAAAATGTTTTGAACCAAATTCTAATGGAGTCAAAGAAACTCATTTCTCTAGAAACCTCAACTTTCCCAATCTTCTTTCTTCACTAAACTTCTTCCCTTCCCCAAACCCAGTCTAAAACTTCAAAGCCACCATTGGTATCCATTTATTTTTTTCCCCAGTCCTATTGAGAACCAACAGACATGTAATATTGTGTTAAGGTGTTGATCTGATACACTTTATACTATAGAAGGATTACCACCACTGCATTAGTTAACACTTCCATCCTGTCACATAATCACCATCACTTGTGATTAGAAAACTGAAGATCTCTTGGCAATTTTCAAATATATAATACAGGATTGTTAACTATAACCACCATGTTGTACATTATATCCCCAGAACTTATTTATCTTATAACTAGAAGCTTGTACCCTCTTGATCATCTTCCTCCTACTTTTCCCACCACACCTCCCATAGCCTCTGGCAACCACCATTCTACTGTTTATGAGTTCAGCTTTTTTAATATTCTACATACAGGTGAGATCAAGTGGTATTTGTCTATCTCTGACTTATTTCACTTAGCAATAATGCCTTCAAGGGCCATGTTGTTGCGAAGTGTAGCATTTCATTTTTCTTATGGCTGAATAATATTCCATTGTTTATATATATGCCACCTTTTCTTTATCTATTCATCCACCCATAGATACTTAGGTATCTTTGCTATTGTGAATAATACTGCAAAAGATATGGAAATGCAAAACCTCTTCAAGATCCTGTTTTTATTTCCCTTGGATATATACATAGAAGTGAGATTGCTAGATCATATGGGAAGAATCTCCCTACTGTTTTCTATAATGGCTGCAGCAAAATCACATTCCCACCAACAGTATACAAGGGTTCCCTATCTATCCAAATCCTACCAATGCTTTTTCTGTCTCCTTGTTGAGGATAGCCATTCTAATAGGTATGAGCTGATACCTCATGGAAGTTTTGATTTGTACCTGATGATTAGTGATGTTGAATATCTTTTCATGTACCTGTTGGCCATTTCTGGTCTTCTTTTGATATCCATCTATTCATCCTGGCTCAATAGTGTTATAGTCTATACATTCTCTGTCTAAATGATCACTTCTTCTGCACTACTGAATATCTAGGGAATATTTCTCCCCTTTTGTAAATTCCCAGGCCATTTTCATACCTCTCCAGGGCCTAATTACTCCAACTACTGTCCTACAAGTTATAAAAGACACAGAGATAGTATAATACACATGGGCCTTGGCCTAATGGAGTTTACTTTAGACTGGAAGATGCAGAGCTAATCTCATGTGATAATCAGAGAGGCTCAAAATTCACAACCCACTTCTATAACAAGTGATCTAAGAGACCTCCCTTCATCTTGAGATGGACTTTCTACACTTCATTTTCAATGGGAAGATTTGAGAAAAGATTAATAGCATAAATAAGACAACAATGACCTCTCTCAGGGGTGACTAAAGGGCACATCAGACCTCCAAGCATCAATGATATGGTTAAACCTGTTTTGCCCGTGGCCTACTAAGAAACATGAAAGGTCTTGCATTCCTGTAGGTCTCTATAAATAACAGCTTCCTCACATTTACCCAAAACTTGCTTTGCATCTAGAGGCTTAGGAGAAAACAGTTTGATGACGTGGTCTGGAAATCAACTGCGGAATTAACTGGACATGTTTAGTTTGGAGCAGTTTGAATAGAGTTTGGGGTGGTCCAGATTGAGTTTGGGGCATTTCCTGTCACAGTCAGCCTTTGAGACTTCCGGGGTTATGTGTGTGACTTTGGGGGTCGGAGGGGATTTATACAGATTTATACATCTGTATAAAGTTCATACATGAGTTAGAGAGCAGATCTGGCCCCTGAAAGTAAGCACACTCAAGAACGACTGCCCTTCAGTGTGTAAAGATACATTGAAGGGTCTTGTAGCCCCCATCCCTGGGAAGACTATGCAGAGTGGAGACAAGCCCAGAATGAGAACACTCAGGACTCAGCCAATTCGTGTGGAACAATTATTCAATGAACATTTTAAAAGGTGCTATGCAGCTTATGAAGCAGTATCACATGCACTATTTAACTGTCCCAAGTTTCCTGTGAGTTGGGATCCCTGTCTCCATTCTACAGATAGCAAAACTGCAGCTCAGAGGCAGAGGTAAAACAGTTTTCCCAAGATCCTACAGCTCATAAATGGCAGAACTGGGACCTAAAAACACATCCTCCTGGATCCAAATTCCATGCTCTTTTCTTCCTAACACTTAATACTTCTGCTCGCATAGCTGGCAGGAATGAAGGCCAATCAAAAATTAAAAGTGAAAAAAAAACAGCAAAGGCTTTCCAGGCCCGCTAAACCACTGCAGCAAGTGACATTCCGGTATCAGCAACCAGACATGCTGTTCTCCAGGTCTGCCCTGTTGTGTGTGACATCTCTCGTCCCCGAGGAATAAACCCACCATTACATATTCACATCAGAGCAACACATCCAAACAGTGGAATATGATTCAGCACTAAAAAGATATGAGCTATTGGGCCAGGAAAAGAACACAGGAATCTGAGATGCATGTTACTAAGTGGAAGAAGCCCGTGTGAAATGGCTGCATACAGTATGATTCCAACTACGTGACATTCTAAAACAAGGCAAAACTATGGAAGCAATGAAAAGACCAGTGGTCGCCAGGGGTTGGGGCAAGGAGAGATAAATAGAGCACAGAGGATTTTCAGGGCAGTGAAACTATTCCTTATGATACTATAAAGATGGGTACATAACATCATCTGTTTGTTAAAAAACCTAGGATGAACCACACCAAGAGAGCAGCCTATGTAAATCACAGACTGCGAGTGATAATAGTGTGTCAGGGTAGGCTCATCTATTGGAACAAATCTATCACTCTTGTGGGGGTTGCTGACAGTGGAGGAGGTATGCATGGGCACAGGCAGGAGACATAAGGAAAATCTCAGTACCTTCCAATTTTGTTTTATCTAAAAATTAAAGTCTTTTTTTTAAAAAATAGGTTCATATACCCACGTTGTTCCAAACATAAAGTTTTCCATGACTGACTTAATACATCAGTTTTTAAATTCAAATTAATTAAAAATAACATCTCAAATTCAAAACAAGTCATATGGGAGTCATCAAGAACCTCTCTCTCTCTCTCTCTCTCTCTCCTTTTTTTTTTTGTTTTGTTTTTTTTGTTTGTTTGTTTTTTTGGTTTTTTGGGTTTTTTTTTGTAATTATAAATGTCCTGCAGTCCCATCTCCTCAGGAACAAGAGCCCATTTGGAGAATCTGTTCCCTAGATTTGGAAAGTATTTCCCGAGTCCAGAGGTTGCATGTGAACATCCTAGCAAAAGTGAGCTGCTGCTGTTAGAACATCACCCAAGTATGGAACCATTCAGAGGTGAATGCTCCCCCTTCACAGCATCACCCCACATCCAAAGATTGCAGGAGAATCTGCAGAACTGTCTTATGGAAGTGGAAGCACATTGCCAGTTGCATGAGTCATCCTGGTCCAGCAAGCATCTGCTTCTCCCACCAGAATATGGATTCTTCTTCTCCTCCCTCCCCATCCACTCCTGGAAAACACCTCCTAATGACTGTGGATGGTGCCCAAGAGAGGAGGAGGAGGGAGTCACCTTCCTGACCCGACAAGCAATCTGTTCACACCTGGCAATGCGAGCCTTGATTATCCTCGACTCAGGTTGTATAACTACAGATGTCTCTAATTTTCACAAAGCAAAGGAGCTCTTGTCTGGAATAAATGAGATAGATAAATTAGAGGGGGAAGGGAAAGAGTCAAAGGTGCCTCCCCCTACTTTTCATCTGTGGCAATCTGGCGCTCTAATCTATTGTACAAATGTCTGCGCACAGCATGCCAACACTTGCTTGTAAACTCACAGGAGAAATATCACCTGGAGACAATGAATAATGTCTGTTTCATGCCTTTCGCCCCTAATATACTTTTTGTTTTGAAGGCATCATATGGATTAAGTTAGTAACACCCATCCTCACGTTTTCAAGACACTATCTCCCCCTAAATCATCTCTTTTTGGAACTTGACAGGTTATCACACCTTGTCTCATTTCATGCTGCAGCTTCCCACGAGAAGATTAGTCTTGCTTCACAAATCACAGGCTCCTTTCCTGAGTGAAACACCTTCAAAATTATAGCAAGTTTCCCCAGGGGGTATCAAAGTTCTTTCTGCCAAGGTCTGTGGTGTTCAACCATGGGGCTTCACTGCTCTGAAGCACCATACCTTGGATCACCTCCTTGGCTGAGGGTATGATAGAACAGCCAGAGGAGAATTCACCAAGCCCATGATAACTTCATCTCCCCTTTTAACAGGGTGTCCTCTGGGCAGGGCTCCAGGCAGCCTCAACATCCTGAGTCTTCAGAAGAGCAAGTATTGCCTGGAGCTGCTCTCCCAGGCCCGAGGTGCAAAGAGAGATGAAAAACAGACTATCGGCATCTTCCTTGTGGTTCCGTGATTCACGAAGTTCAAGCACAACTGCTTGCAACTTGCCAACTCATTCCAAACCATGGTTACACAACCAGATGCAGCAATATCCATGTAAACAACACCACAGAAGAGTCACAGAATTTGACTGCTTCTCCCCAGTGCTCCTAAGATATACTTTATACTTGTAGCAGCTGTCTGATGTTTCTGCCTATTTAATATCCGTTCCTTTGTCTTGTGGTATTGGCACCTCGGTTTCTTCTGGGGGAATCACATCTTAGTTGATACAATTTGCATGGGGGCCACCTCACAATCCTAGCACTGAAGGTGAACATCTAACCAGACCTAGCCAGTAAGAGGACTCCATCAGGGATTCAATCAGTGACAGACACATGATCCATACGTGAGAACTTCTTCAGGAACCAACAGGAAAGAGATGTTCCCTTTCCACAGGGGTTGCTAAGCTGATAAAATGTAAGTCTGGACCTGCCAGTAGACATCCTGCCACCATTGGGTGGGACAGAGGAGATCCCGTGTGAGAACGGTGCTCTTGAAGAAGGAAGCAGCACTGGTAAGTGAGAAACATACAGAACAGCATTGATACCTAGATCCAGCCTTGCCTGAAGTTAGTGCCACACCTGCATCATGAGAGCCAATAGACTTTCTTTCTTTTCTAAGATAGTTTTAACTGAGTTTCTCTCTTGAACAACAAGAGTTCTGATCAATGCACAACTCAGTAACTTGAAGGAAATAAAAGATATCACTCATCCTGAATAATTCAAGCATTCACTTATTCTAAAAGGATATACTGAACACCTAACCTATGTCAAGTTCTGTGTTTGATGTTTGGGACCCAGAGACATGACACAATCCTTGCCTTAAAGATTTTATAAGCTAGCACCCAACTTAGCAACAAAATCCAGTCTCAAGACTTCAAATGGCAGTGGGGATTCTCAAGTTTATTTTTATGAAGTAAGTAAATAGCATGGATTGGCATAAGTATCTAGCAAATTTATATAACCCAGCTGGGAGTGCCAATGTATAATCTGTTTTTATTGCCTGCTTTTGTGAAAAGAGCTAAATGCCTATCTAATAAATTCTGGAAAGAGGAGGCAGTGACCACAGGGTCCATTTCTTCTGACAATGACTTTGCAGAACCATTTCCACCATTGCTTGAAGTCTTGGTGTGGCTGTTAACTCATTAAGACTGCTTCCACTCCCAGATCATGGCAGGTCCACGGATACAAGTCGGTCCAATCAATTAGATTACTCCTTCTTGGTCCCCTTTGCAAGTCCTCCCCTCTCCCTGTATGCCACATGCTTCCCTTTTCATTCTATGCTCATTCCCAACTCATAACTTCAAATTTCATATACTGTTATATACTAAATTACTATCTCCATCACAACCCTCTCCCCTGAACCCAATGTCTCACACTTGCATGTCCAACTGCCCACTCCTGATACGGTCACCCAGCCTCACCCTTAACACACCCAAACCAAGCCCCAGTTCCCTGCAAACATTTTCTTTCCTGCAGTTTTTCCCATCTTAACAACTGCTCAGTCAAAAGAACCCTGGTGTCACTGTTGATTCTTCTCTTTCACACTCCATATCCTGACTTCCTTCAAATCCTGACAGGTCTCCCTTCAAAAGAGATCTAGAACCTGATCACTTCTCACCATCACCTCCAGTGATATCACTCTGGCCCAGGCCCAATCATCTCCCACCTGGATGATTACAGAAGCTTTCTCATTGGTGGCCTGGATTCAACTATTGTTCCCCTTCACTGTATTCTCAACAGAGCAACCAGAATGATCTTTCAAAAATGAGTCAACACTGTCCCCTCTTCCAGGAAACTCTATTCGAGTTAGTGATTTATTCCAGGACAAGTGCCCAGAAGAGGCCACCCTTTAGCAACTGCCACCTAGATCCTCCGAGCTGTCCTTCTATTTTCACTGATGCTCAATTCTGCGTGTCCTTCAGTTCCATGAGCTACTGGACTATAGCCACTAAGTTTCTTATTTGATGCAAGCCAGGATCAGTTTCTGTTGCCTACAGCCAAAGACTCCTGGTTGATTCAAGGAGCCAAATATCTAGGCTCTTACTACAACACCATTCACTGTCATAAATGCATAGAGATATAGTGGTCTGGTGCCTTGGATGTCCTTTTCCCCAAAAGAGATAAGATTTTAACCTCCAAAAAGAGTTGCTTATAACTTAAAATCACACAAAAATATTAACAATAAATAACTTCTGTCTGGGTCTTTCCTGAAAAGAGCACAGTGTTATTTTAAACCAATAAGAGAGGGAGGGGCAAGATGGCGGAAGAGCAGGGTCCCCAAATCGCCTGTCCCCACCAAATTACCTAGATAACCTTCAAACCATCCTGAAAATTTACGAATTCGGCCTGAGATGTAAAGAGAGACCAACTGGGATGCTACAGTGAGAAGAGTCCGCGCTTCTATCAAGGTAGGAAGAAGGGGAAAAAGAAATAAAGGAACAAAAGGCCTCCGAGGCGGAGGGGCCCCGGAGGAGCCGGGCTGAGGCCGGGGCGAGTGTCCCCAGGACAGGAGAGCCCCGTCCCGGAGGAGCAGGAGCTGCACCAACCTTCCCGGGCGGGCGGAAAGGGGCTCGCAAGGAGCTGGAGCAGGACCCAGGAGGGCGGGGATGCCCTCGGGCTCCCGGGGACACTAACAGACACCTGCGCCCCTGGAGAGTGCTCCGAGCTCCCTAAGGGCTGCAGCGCGCACGGCGGGGCCGGAGCAGCTCGGAGGGGCTCGGGAGCGGCTCCAGGGAGGGGGCTGCGGGGCGGGAGCGCGAATCCCACAGCGCAGGCCCCGGAGCACAGGGCGCCGGGACACAGCCCAGGATCCGGCCTCCCCCGGGACAGGCAGAGGCCGGGAGGGCCCAGGACAGCAAGGACGCTCCTGCCCCGAGCTGAGCAGATCAGCGGCCCCGCCCCGGAGCCTCCAGGCCCTGCGGACGGAGAGCCGAGAGCCCCGAGCCCCGTAGTTCCTGCCCCGAGCCCCCGTAGTTCCTGCGGAGGCTGAATCCAGGCTTCCAGAGTTGCCATAGCAACTGCGGTTGTTCCTCCTGGGGCCCCACGGGGTAAACAACCCCCGCTGAGCCCTGCAGCAGGCAGGGGCAGAGCAGCTCCCCCAAGTGCTAACACCTGAGAATCAGCACAGCAGGCCCCTCCCCCAGAAGACCAGCTAGACGGACCAGTGATACTCCCCCGTGTTCCAATACAACTTGTTTTTGGCCACTCTGCACTGAGCAAAATGACTAGAAGGAAAACCTCACCCCAAAAGAAAGAATCAGAAACAGCCCTCTCTCCCACAGAGTTACAAAATCTGGATTACACTTCAATGTCAGAAAGCCAATTCAGAAGCACTATTCTACAGCTACTGGTGGCTCTAGAAAAAAGCATTAAGGACTCACGAGACTTCATGACTGCAGAATTTAGATCCAATCAGGCAGAAATTAAAAATCAATTGAATGAGATGCAATCCAAACTAGAAGTCCTAACGACGAGGGTTAACGAGGTGGAAGAACGAGTGAGTGACATAGAAGACAAGTTAATGGCAAAGAGGGAAACTGAGGAAAAAAGAGACAATCAATTAAGGGACCATGAAGACAGATTAAGGCAAATAAATGACAGTCTAAGGAAGAAAAACCTACGTTTAATTGGGGTTCCCGAGGGCGCCGAAAGGGACAGAGGGCCAGAATATGTATTTGAACAAATCCTAGCTGAAAACTTTCCCAATCTGGGAAGGGAAACAGGCATTCAGATCCAGGAAATAGAGAGATCCCCCCCTAAAATCAATAAAAACCGTTCAACACCTCGACATCTAATAGTGAAGCTTGCAAATTCCAAAGATAAAGAGAAGATCCTTAAAGCAGCAAGAGACAAGAAGTCCCTGACTTTCATGGGGAGGAATATTAGGGTAACAGCAGACCTCTCCACAGAGACGTGGCAGGCCAGAAAGGGCTGGCAGGACATATTCAGGGTCCTAAATGAGAAGAACATGCAACCAAGAATACTTTATCCAGCAAGGCTCTCATTCAAAATGGAAGGAGAGATAAAGAGCTTCCAAGACAGGCAGGAACTGAAAGAATATGTGACCTCCAAACCAGCTCTGCAAGAAATTTTAAGGGGGACTCTTAAAACTCCCCTTTAAGAAGAAGTTCAGTGGAACAATCCACAAAAACAAGGACTAAATAGATATCATGATGACACTAAACTCATATCTGTCAATAGTAACTCTGAACGTGAATGGGCTTAATGACCCCATCAAAAGGCGCAGGGTTTCAGACTGGATAAAAAAGCAGGACCCATCTATTTGCTGTCTAAAAGAGACTCATTTTAGACAGAAGGACACCTACAACCTGAAATTAAAAGGTTGGAGAACCATTTACCATTCAAATGGTTCTCAAAATATACCCTA
Source organism: Nyctereutes procyonoides (assembly GCF_905146905.1). NCBI lineage: Eukaryota > Metazoa > Chordata > Mammalia > Carnivora > Canidae > Nyctereutes > Nyctereutes procyonoides. Next base: position 56,479,385 of record NW_026575146.1, on the reverse strand, counting down.
AAAACTATAGAACACTTCTGAAAGAAATTGAGGAAGACACAAAGAGATGGAAAAATATTCCATGCTCATGGATTGGCAGAATTAATATTGTGAAAATGTCAATGTTACCCAGGGCAATTTACACATATAATGCAATCCCTATCAAAATACCATGGACTTTCTTCAGAGACTTAGAACAAATTATTTTAAGATTTGTGTGGAATCAGAAAAGACCCCAAACAGCCAGGGGAATTTTAAAAACGAAAACCATATCTGGGGGCATCACAATGCCAGATTTCAGGTTGTACTACAAAGCTGTGTTCATCAAGACAGTGTGGTACTGGCACAAAAACAGACATATAGATCAATGGAACAGAACAGAGAACCCAGAAGTGGACCCTGAACTTTATGGTCAACTAATATACGATAAAGGAGGAAAGACGATCCACTGGAAGAAAGACACTCTCTTCAATAAATGGTGCTGGGAAAATTGGACATCCACATGCAGAAGAATGAAACTGGACCACTCTCTTGCACCATACACAAAGATAAACTCAAAATAGATGAAAGATCTAAATGTGAGACAAGATTCCATCAAAATCCCAGAGGAGAACTCAGGCAACACCCTTTTTGAACTTGGCCACAGTAACCGGAGAAGGACAAACAGTGTATGTTCTCATTCATTTGGGGAATATGAATAATAGTGAAAGGGAATATAAGGGAAGGGAGAAGAAATGCGTGAGAAATATCAGAAAGGGAGACAGAACATAAAGACTTCTAACTCTGGGAAATGAACTAGGGGTGGTGGAGGGGGAGGAGGGCGGGGGGTGGGGGTGAATGGGTGACGGGCACTGAGGGGTACACTTGACGGGATGAGCACTGGGTGTTATTCTGTATGTTGGTAAATTGAACACCAATAAAAATTAATTTATAAAATTAAAAAAAAATAAACCAATAAGAACTTTATTAATTTATGAAATGCTTTTCTTCATAAACAAAGATGTGTGCACAAATATTCTAAAACTGTTTCATAAAATAATAATGAACAGATTCACAAAGAGAACAGAGTACCTTCAGCTCCACTTTGGCAATGAGAACTCTCACCTCACTAAATCTGACAAGATAAAACATGAAGGATATGAAAAACAGCCTATGTGTCTTTAAACAGATTGATTCCAAGTTTCATGAAAAGAGAAAGGAGAAGGATATATACCAGAACATTAGCAATGGTTCTGTCTAGGTAGAGGAATGATGATCATTTCTATTTTCTTATTTTATCCCTTCCTTAATTTTTACAAGTTCTGCAGTTAACAGCATTATCTTTAATAAAGGAACAAACAGTATTTGTTTAGGATATGAAAAAAAGAAAAATTTTTTAAAGATAGGAGAAGAATCTGAGAAATGGTGTGCTCTTTGGTGAAATCAAATGAGATCCTCACCTTCCAAAACACCTTCCTTTCTGGAAAGCACCAGAACATTGGCATGGGGAAGAAGAAGAAATAAGGAGAACAGACTATAGGTCAGCCCTTCTCAAATGACACTCAGAAAACTATCTGCAATAGAATCACCAGGGCACTTGTTAAACATGAAGGCTCCTGACAGCCATCTTGGACCTACTGTACCAGAGTCTCTGAGGGTCAAACCCAGGAACCTGCACCAGACAAATTCCCCCAGTAAGTTTGATGCCCGCTAACATCCAAGAACCACTGGAAAGATGAAGGAGGCTACTTCGAGCTCCTTGAGGATTCACCAAGCCTCTGCTGTAATGATTTCAACTAAAATATAAAGCTTAACTCAGAAGGAAAAGAAAAATTCAATCAATCAGAACCATCACCAAGGTTCCCACTTTGCTTTCTATTACATCAACCTAATCTACACCATATGCCAGTAACATAACATTTGCTATCCCAACCCCCATAAATCCATCAGCTAGTTGTTGAATGATATAGTGGAGTCTTCATTATGAAAGCATATTAGACAAGTTCTAATAATTGATAGTTAATCATGCTTCCCAGAACAAGACTAGCATCAGTGAAAGTTCGATCTATCCCAATTAGTCTTTAACATATTTGGGAGTCCTCTTTCCAGTATTCTCAAAGGATAGCACTTTACTATTTCACCATTTCGATGCTTGCTTGGTCTTCCTCATCTTTTCAGCGGATATTTTCAGCCAGAATAAATGACTCTCCACACTCTTCTATGCCTTGCTCCCTAGATATGGCACATACATTCCCACCTCTGTGCTTCCCATGGATGGCTCTGTCTTCTCCTCTGCTTTCCTGGATATTCTCCTTCAAGGCCCTGTCCATTCAGATTTGACCACCTGGAGCAGAAACCCAATGACAGTGGCTTAACCCAAGAGACACTGGCTTTTCTCACCCAGGGAAAAGTCTGGAAGTATACCTCCCAGGGCTGATACAGGTACTCAAGGACATTACTTAGGATGCAGACCCCTTCCCTTCTCCTACTCTACCCTGCTTAGCATGTAGATTTCATCCTCTTAGCATGTAGCTTTCATTGATCCTGTGTATTTCAGACAAAAAAGATGGAAACGAAAGATACAGGCAAATGTCTTTTATGCTAGCTAAACCTGGCTCTTTTTATCTTTCTTTTATCTTTCTTTTATTAGATTGATAATATTTTATTTTTAGATTTCTTTATATTCATGTTATTTAACATATAGGGTATTATTAATTTAAGGGGTAGAACTTAGGTGATTCATCAGTTGCATATAACTCTGGGCAACAGTATGGAGGTTTCTTTTTATCTTAAAAATGAGGGAAGAAAGGATATGATCCAGCAAACCCTCTTCTGGGGACATATCCAAAGGAAACACAGTCACTATGTCTGCACTCCTGTGTTCACTGCAGCATTAATTACAATAGCCAAGACATGGACATAACCTAAGTGCCCATCTGCAAATGAATGGATAAAGAAAATGTGGTATATACGCTCAATGGATTATTATTCAGCCATTAAAAAAGGGAAATCCCTCCATTTACACCAAAGTAGATAGACCCTCAGGGCATTACATTAAGTGAAGTTGGACAGAGCAAGACAAATACTGAACAATTTCACTTGCATTTGAAATCTAAACAAACAAACTCACAGAAAGAAGTTAGATTTGTGGTTGCCAAAGGCAAGGGTGAGGGGTTGTGGAATTGAGCAAAGATGGTCAAAAGGTACAAAACTCCAGTTATAAGAAAAGTAAGCCTCAGGATATAATGTATAACATGATGACTGTAGTTAATGCTGCTATGTAGTATGTTGAAGGTTGCTAAGAGTAGATCCAAAAATTTTCATCACAAGGGACAAAACATATTTGTAACCATATGAGGTAATGGATGGTAAGTAACCTCCTGTGGTCATCATTGTGCTCTAGATACATGTCAAAATGTTCTATTGTACACCTTAAACTTACATAGTATTGTATGTCAGTTATATCTCAATAAAACTAGGTGGAGGGGAAGCTTCCTGGGAGACATTTCTTTTCCATCTAATGGTCAGAGAAATATGCAACATTGCCATCCAAGCTGCAAGGGAACTGATTTGTTAGCTGGCATCAACTATTAACAAAGTAAGGGAGAGAGGATATAGGGGTGGCAATTAGCAGTGTCTGCTCCAAGTATATGCAAATCTGCAATGAAAGCTTTTTGTACTCCTTTTTCCACAAAGATCTGCCCCCACTGCAAAAATCCCTCAGCATTCTATCTGTTCCTCTCTCACTTGGAGCTCATCCATGAAAATGAATCTGATACAGAGATTTATCTACACACATATACAATAGGCATGAACTTCAACCTCTAAACTCGATGGACAAAATTATCTTTTTCCATTTTCTTTAACTCAGATTCAACCTGATTCTTGACTTCATCACCGTGGGTATCAGTCATTATGTGAAGTGAAGGACACTCCTAGGTCAGACCCAAAATACACAAGACTTCATGTTTTATGAGTCATTCAGCCTGTCACAGTTCCGGCCGACAGACCTATAGCCCAAGCCCAGTCTATTACACTGGTTTGGGAGCTCTGTATGCAAGTCACATGTGGCTACTGGAATTCTCACGGAGGTAAGAGCACAGAGCCAGCTTCACCAAAGGTGCTAAGCAGTTACTTCCTCTAACATCTTGCACCGCCACAGAGCAGGAGATGGGCCCCACTGTCTTTTACTCACCTCATTTTTTGGTTGGGGGGGTGGGGCAGGAGAGCCAAAAGTCTCACAAAAATCTGTTTCCTTCAAAGTAATGCAACAGAAAGTTTTTTTTTCCCCATCCACTCCACTCTCCCATGAGCCCAGCATCTAGGCAGAGTAAAGGAAGCAACAGATATGTCTTTAAGTCACCCTCTGCACTTAGACCTGTAGGAGGAGCCTGAGAGGGGCTTAATTACCTTTGCAGATCAGGTGATGGAAATATACAGGAGGAGGATGAAAATACAGCTCTTACTATAGTTTCCTGAAACATTGGTATGATTTGTGTCCACACCCAAGGAGAAGTACTCAACCCCCTTAAAAGACATACTTAGGTCTTTCACTCCTAACATGATGCCATGAGCCCCGCAACTTGCTCAATCCATGTTTATCCTGTAATATTAAACTAGCCACTCAAAGTTCTGCTCAGTCATATGAGAAATTAGTGTGTGTGTGTGTGTGTATATATATATATATATATATATATATATATATATATATATATAGTCTAAAGATATCGTAGACCTCTACTGATTGACACAATTAGGTCTTTAATGCACATTTTCTCAGATTCAGCCCTAAGTGTCAAGCACTGTCATAAGTAGAGGCTGGAAGTCTTAAACCCAGTGAGTAATGATTAAGGGGACTATGAATGAGGAAAAGGCCATGCAAAGGGAAACAAAGATGTGAAAACAAATATAAGCCAGGCCAGTTTTGTAACACAGAAAAAAGCACATGGATTTCAGACATCAGAAAGATCTGGCTTTAAGTTTCAGCCTGCGAATAAACTGCTGAACCTCTCTGATCCTGTTTTGTCGTCTGTGAAGTAAAGATAAAACTCTGAGCACTTGCAACCAGCATGTGTTACCTAGCTCAAAGGAGGCTGAATGTCATGAAGACTAAAATAAGAAAGCATGTAATGACACATGGCCCATTGCCCGGGAGTTGGTAGATGCCACAGGAAATATTTGTTTCCCTTTCTGCTTTTCCTCCTCCTGTGATTTACTCTGAGCTTGGGCTCCTAAGCAGTACAGGACACTGTCAAAATGAATGCCTTTTGATTCAACATCCTGTCTGATTAATATTATAAGCATCAAAACCAGCATTTCCCATTGAGATGAACCCAAGAGTCATCATTGGTGTAATTCCTCCTACCTCTGGGTACTTTCCCCTGGATGTTCTGGAACCTTCTGAAAATCACCTCTGAAATAAAACTTAGCAATCCTCTTCATCAAAACCCTCTTCTCGGATGGGTCCTTTTGCCCTTTCTCCCAACCCCAGACACTGGGCCTGCCAATTTTCCCTTCCTCAAACATCTCCTAGTTCCCCGTTCTGTTCATTTCTTTCTGCGACTTCCAGAATATTCGTTCCCTTCACCTCATAACTAAAAGCATTGCCAAAGCTTCTTTGCTCCTGATGATGCCTGATTCAAGAACGATCTTTTAACCATGTTCAAGTCTTTGGGCCTCGCCTCGTAAAAGGAAACATGTCTTTTACATCTCACCTGCATTTAGTGCAGGCACTTACGGTGCCTCAAGAAATACCTGATCGGTTGGTATATTCAGTCTGTGATGTCAGCTGTGCATTGAAGCGAGGAGCTGCACATACAGGAAGCAGTGCTTTCCGTTTGTATCACATTTGTCACAGCAGGCCACAAGCTTTCCGTTTTGTATCACATTTGTTCACGAGGCCACAAGCATGTCTTCCAAAAATGCATTCTTTTAAAAATAAGTGTACCTTTCCTTGACAAATGATTCACATGAACTTCAAAAAGAAAAAAAAATCTCTTGCATTTTTTTCTTCTGCTTTAAACTGGCAGTGTTCTATTTTAATCCCCTTCAAATGTAGTTCCAAATACATTCTCTTTCTCTCTCACACAGTTCTATCCCTGCTCTTCACTGGTTCAGTTTTATGGATCCTGTGTAAGAACCAACGTGGGCAACATCTCTTTTCTCTTTGAGGAACATAACGAGCCACTGCAACAGCCTCTGTATAAAATGCTACAGTTTGTTTTTTAAAATGCTTCTTATGTTGAGGTTTTCCTTTTCCCTGATCTAAAATGTGAGAATGGAACTGGTGAAAAAGTCAGGTTCTCCCAACAACACAGGCAAAGTATCACTCGTTCATCTCCTTTTGCCTCTCAACACAAAGTCTGACCAGCCTTGTTACCTACCGTATGTAATGTTTGGGAGAAAAAGAAAATATTTGGGGAGAAGTTTGCTCTGTAAACAGTACATTGTGAACAACTTAAAAAAAGAGCTTAATGTCTATCCATAAACACCTCCTCTGTGATTGCAACAAGGGTCACGGTTGTAAGCAGTTTACGGTCGATTACTTGATCACGAGTCATTGAAATGGAAGGTATTCTGGTCTCTCTTTGTGCCTCTGTGCACCACACAACACTCCCTTCCCCAGCAGGAAAAAAAAATGCCTTTTAACCCACAGCAGAGACTTGTTCACAAATGTTTCTAATTCAGCTAAACATCTTGATAGGAAATATCATAAATTATATATAGAGGCCTGTCAGTACAATTTTCAACAGGAGTAACATGAGTTCAGTTTGAAATAAAACTTCAGACCAGTTTTTTGAACTTACTACCCTAAGTTTTAATCCAAAACCCATTTGTGCAGAAAGAGAAGGCAAAATTCTCGTTCTCTTGGGAAAAAAAAAAAAAAAAGAACCCTACCACCGAGAAAGATGCTGAAGGTGCATTCAGTCTTTGTTTTATACTCTTCCAGTAGCTAGAGGAAAAATAAGCAAAAGGCATATAAATGTTCAGGTAGAAAAGCAGACCTAGCAAGACCTCTGATGTACTTAAGTATTCACTGCATTACTTAAGTTCATGCTTGGTTTTCCCTTAAGGGGTCTTCTGGACTTTCTCCACCCTGGACACTTAGAAAGGGTCACCAAGGGCAAACGTGGGTGACCCTAGTGGACACTAATTATGGAAAAAGGAAGGGACAAGCAAGATTAGGGCCAACGATCTTGAATCTTAATTCCTTCTCCAAGTTTATCTGCACTAATACAGCACAGTCAGCACATAGGAATTACTCTCCTTGTGGGATTGTCCAGAGAGAGAATGAACGTACTAACGGCTACTTCTCTAGAGCAAATTCAACCAACCAGAAAAGCAGTGCAATATATAAACACAAAAAATACATACTTGCCTTTTTCTCTTCCTAGTGCAAGCCCACATTGTTCTGCCTCCTTATATTTATGCATGTGGTAAGACTTCTTCCAACAACGTATTGCTAGAGGATAAACCTACATAACCTATATAAATGGGTTTTGTTTTTCATTTTTTATTATTCACATGTAATTAGTTAACATAGATTGTATTTTTAGTTTCAGGGGTAGAATTTAGTGATTCATGAGTTGCATATAACACCCAGTGTTCATTCCATCACGAGCCCTCACCCAGTTACCCTATCCACCACCCCTCCAGCAACCCTGTTTGTTTCCTAGAGTTAAGAGTCTTTTATGATTTGCCTCCCTCTCTGATTTCATCTTATTTTTCCTTCCCTTTCCCTATGTTCATGTGTTGTTTCTTAAATTCTACATATGAGTGAAATCATATGGTATTTGTCTTTCTCTGACATATTTCACTTAGCCTAATACCCTCTAGTTCTAAGATAGAATGTATAAAGTGAAGAGAAAAGTTTAGATGAACAGGTTATGGCCATATAAACACAGTTGCTTTACTTTCCATTTTCACTCACAGACAAACCTATGTTAGAAATCATTTTGGGGCCATTAAACTACAGGGCTAAGATTATATAACCAAAAAATCCATCCATGGAGATGCAGTATAATTGACACCAATATTTTCTTTCTTCAAAAGAACATTTTATATTACCTTTGGAATTCCAGTATCACAAGTTTAATGTATCCATATGAACAACAGTACAACCAACTTGTCATTCCTCATCTAGATAATCAAGGAAATTAGATTTAGTCTTAATTATAGAATGTTTGTTGCATGTATAGTAAAAACCTATCAATTAAGAGTTTATTGGTATCTAACCTGCAGTTGGGGGAAAACTGAAATGTACTTTAAAATATACATGACACCCTGTATGATTCTATTTCTGTGACGTTCTTTTTTATTTTTTATTTTTTTGCATTTATTCTGTGCAGAATTTATTCCCAGGCTTTAAGTTTTTGTTTCTTCGGTTTTTTTCTGGGATATCTTTTTTCTTCTGTGCAACTTCCTCTTCTGGTTTAGGAACGATCTGCTCTTTTTCAGTAAGGATCATCTCAATGTGGCAGGGAGAGCACACGTATGGGTTAATCCGACCACGAGCCCTGTGAGTTCTATGCTGAGTCCTCCGGGCTTTGCTCACCCAGATGTGCTCAATGCCCAAAGAATCTACATCTAAACACTTAAGTTCAGCATGATTCTCTACAGTTCTAAGCATGTGCAAATTCAGCACTCTCCTTGGGCCGACCCTGTGTCCAGCCCCATTGCTTGGAGTGGTGGAATAGCACACACTGCTTCTGCAAAGTGGCATCTTTCAGATACTTGATGGCTTTTTGGACCTGCATACCCTTGATGGCCTGGGCAATTTCATATTTGTTCTTAAAGCGAACACAAAGATTTGAACCTCTTGATTTGCATGATTTTGTGGGGTTTTCTGGGCCCAGTGAATAGTGAACTATTTCCAGAGGTCACCTCAGGCTACTTAGAGGAAGTTCTGTGACATTCTTGAAAAAGCAAAACCATAGGAACAGAAAGAACATGAGTCATAGCCAGGAGCCAGGAAGGGGGAAAAGGCAAGTGGGCACAAAGGATCATGAGGGAAATTTTAGGGGGTGTGGGAACTGTTCTATATCTTGGTGGTGATGGTAAAGTGAATAAACAGTTTTATCAAAACTCTTGGATCTAGGGACCCCTGGATGGCTCAGTGGTTGAGCATCTGCCTTTGGCTCAGATCGTGATCCTGGAGTTCTAGGAGACTGATGCAGGACTCGATCTCTGCATGGAGCCTGCTTCTCCCTCTGCCTATGTCTCTGCTTCTCTCTCTCTCTCTCATGAATAAATAAATAAATAAAATCTTAAAAAAAAAACTCTTGGATCTATAAATCTACATACTATATGAAAATTATACTTCAATAAACCTGGCTTTTGAGAGTATTTATTGAGAAAATAATTGAATAGTTTTAATACAAAAGATTGTACAATGAAAAAATTACCCAAAACTCTCAAGCAGATTAGTAGCAATGCTTGCATACTAACAGTGAGACTCACTGACATGGGAGTATAAGGAACGGAGATTAGGTTATCAATGATACATGCTTATGACCATGTATTATTCCCTTCGAGAAGGAACTCTACCAACAACCAGAGATTAACATACTCTCCCCTTGAAGCACGTAATTAGAAATTAAGGTAATGTCGATTTTAAAAAAAACACCGCAGGAGCACCTGAGTGGCTTAGTGGTTGAGCATCTGCTTTTGGCTCAGGTTATGATCCCAGGGTCTTGGGATCAGGTCCCTAGTTGGGCTCCCCACAGGGAGCCTGCTTCTCCCTCTGCCTATGTTTCATGAATAAAAAATAAAATATTTAAGAAAAGAAATAAAAATAAAAAATAAAAAAAAATTTTAAAACACTGCAATACTTGCATGAATTGGTGGGGGCTTTAGTCCATGTCAGGAGTTGGCAAACTTTTTCTGTATGGACTAAAGGGTAACTTTGCATCTACCCACCAAACTGACCATAGAAAATAATAAAGGGGAGAGTGTAGCTGTGTTCTAAGACTTTTATTTGTGGATGCCAAAACGTGAGTTTCACCTAATTTTCATGTGTCAGAAAATCATCTTATTTTGGTTCTTCTCACCCATTTAAAAATGTAAGAACTATTCTTAGCTCCCAGGCACGCAAAAGCAGGCAAGGACGATCCTTTATCGAGGCTGTCAGTAGTAACCCTAATGTCTTCTTTGACATGTGGGTCTCTCGTGTACTATGGGACTCCTTTCTGCTATGGCTGTCCAGCCCAAGAGCCACTAGTTTAAAGTCACAAAACTGTGCCTCACACACACACAACTACCCAGACTGCCTTGACTTAAATATCAGAGGCAATAAAAGGTGAGGAGCCTCTAGAAACAGAGACCATGGAAAAGAAATTCTGCCTGTGATAAAAAGAAGCAAAACAGCGGATCCACACCCTCCCAACTAAGGTTTTTCAGACTGTAGACTCCAGCTGTCGTAGGAAAGCAGGTCTGGTTTGGCCCCCCAGTGGTAAGGGTTTAATGTGACCTGTTTGTGTAATGAACTTGATGATATTAATATTCTTTCAAAGAGTGTTTCAATTGACTATAACTTATGAAAATATATTTTTAAATATACAAGATGGTTGGGGGGGTGCTTTGGGGTGGGAAGGCAGAGGCTCTGTCTTAGCGAGGACAGGAACAGGGCACATTTATCTGAAACACATTTGTGTGATGGAAACATTTCCAGCTGCACAAATGCTGTAACATCTACGCCCAAATTAGCTCAGGAGTCAACAGATCTCGTTTGGTTATTACATTTATTGCATCTATTATCTACAAATGAAATACAGCTGCGTTGTCAGTATCCCCACATCCAAGCATCTGCTTAATGAGCTTGCAAGGTAGGACAGATCAGGAGCACTTGCTGACAACAAATAAAGAGGAAACCCAATCCTCCCGCCCTGGACAGACACTGCCCAGCTGAAATTCCTTTCCTTTATGGGCAGCAGTAGTCATATTTTAAGAGACTCTAATCAGGTATTTATCCTAAACACAAGCAGCAGTACATTCAGTTTATTTGCTAAATATTAATTGGGTAAATCTGGCATCCAAATCATAGTCCTCACTTGGCCCGTACGGTCCAAGGTCACTTGGGTTGTCTGGGGGCATACGAGGTTTGGGAGGGGGGAGGGGAAGGAAGAGACATAAGGCAGGGGACAAGAGCCACATTTCCAGCTGTGTAATGCCCAGTCTGACGTTTTGACAGAGTCTCTAATCTTTTTCACATTTCTTTCTACAGAACAGGATGGTGGAACCATATGCTCCAAGTTTCCCTGCAAGTTTTTTGGATTATGTTTTTTAAGAGAGATGAGGCTGGAGGCCTGGATCTAGGCAAGAGTCAGAGCTGGGAATTATCTCCATATTTCTACCAGTTGAAAGAATCTCCAAGGATCTCCCCCATTGCCAGTATATATTTTATAGGCACTGGGTACACACCTGTTTTCAATCGCACCTTCACATCAGAAGAGCCCTCTAGGAGTGGCCTGCAAGCACCGGCCTGGCTGAGAGCAAAGGAACAGTTGCCTGTCCAAGGCTGTCTTCTCTCTGTTTGCTTTGTAAATGATTTCTGAGCCACGTGTGGGAGAAAGGCCTGCCCAGGCTCTCGCTGACATCACGCCTGTGGAACTCCAGTCTTGCCATAGGAATGCTAGAGAGGCAGACATGTGTTTAAGCTGCTGGTCAGCCGGGGTCTTCCTCATTGCAAATGGATTTGGGCTCATAAACTATGGGAGATTAGTTTTAAGCCCTCACAGTAGACCTTGCTTAGCTGACTCCAGGTGACATGAAAGGCAGAGGAGGGGCAGAGAGTCGAGCCCAGCCCCTCACCCTCTTCCAGATGTCTGGACTCAGAACCCAGAGTGTGGAGAAGGATGTTCAAGGCAGCTGGACCACAATGATGTTGCCCAGGCAGGTTCCACCTAACAGCACCACGTGCAACATGCCTCCCCGCAAAACACTTCACTGAAAGACCAAACCTTTCATCTCAAGGTAGAGATGGGATTGTCATCAAGGAGCCAGGCCTCCTCCTCTGGTGGGATCTGAGAAATTCCTTGACCACCAACTCCATTAAGATCAGGGAAGAGGATTACAGTTTTAGAGAAACCTGTATTCCAATCTCACTTTCTAGGTCTGTGGGTGAAGACAAGCCCCTTTCACAATCTCTAAACCAGTACACTAATGTTGATTACTTCCTGCAGACATGTCATAAAGATGGAGTCCAGGTGGGAGCTCAAAGCTCACAAATTTCCCTTGTGCCAAGCAGATCCCAGAAAATGCTGGGTTTGCATGACCTTGAATGACACGTGGGAGCTTGTGGGGTTATCCTTCCCATCTTCCCACCTCCCAGCCTTTCCTATTGCCAAACCCTGGACTCGACTCTCCCTGTTCCCCACACCCAAACTCGGTTTCACAGCTTTGGTTAGGTTCTACAGGGAAAGCTTCACATAAACCAGTTCTGTACGTCACTGAGAATAGCTGACTAAGATGTTTGCAATAGACCAAGGGAACACCTCAATCTCAACAATGCACAAAATCACAGCTTAAGTCTTTAACCAGTGGCGGAAAGGGACATGGAGAGGGAGTCCAAGGCCTTCCTGAGAGCCTTCTGCAGGTCCTCCTCTGTCATCTTTTAGATAAGTCAAGGACAAAACAATCAAAAACTCAATTTGCAAGTGGTCAAGACAGTGAGACATGTTCATACCACAAACCTCAGAACAAGAAGACCATCTTCACCATATCCAGGCCTTCCTCTTATAATCCTTCCAGAGTCAGGAGGGCTGTGGAGTCAACGAGTGGCAGTATCAGAAGGGGCAAATAAGAGAATTGCTGCCCTGACATCCCAAATCCTGATGCTACAGCAGTAATGACAGCTTCCACCACCTTCTTTCCGCCCTACTTTTTCAGACACTGGACTGCTTCTTCCCACCAGGGAAGATGAGGACATGAGCCTGGAATGGATGTACTACAGATTGAGTGTCTGTGTCCCCCCTGAATTTCTATGTTGAAACCTAAGCCCCAATGTGATAGATTTGGAGATGGGGCTAGGCATTTGGGAAGGGACTGGGTCACAAAGGTGAAATCTTCATGAATGGGATTAGTGCCCTTAGAAGAGAGACCCCAGAGAGGTCACCATAAAAAGACAGTTGTCTATGAACCCAAAATTGCAGCTCCACCACACTGAATCTGCCAGCACCTTCACCTTGGGGCTTATCCTCCCAAAGTGTAAGAAAGAAATTTCGGTTGTTTGTAAGCCACCTAGCCTATAAGATTTCTGGCACAACAGCCTGAACAAAGACAGAAAGCAAAAGGCAAACTTCATGGTAACTGAGCCACTAGCATTATTATCTGCTGCCTCTAACCAAGCTTTCCCCATGCTCTTCTCAGCAAGATTTCTCTTTGTTTTTACCCACCATCCACCCCCTGCAAAAAAAAAAAAAAAAAGAGTGGGGAAAGAAAAGCTCCATCCCGGAGGCTCAGTAAACCTGAAGGGCCATGGCTCAGAGGGAAGTGTGTAACTTGGTTTTCACTGACACCCATGTTAAAGTGTCAGTTACCGACAGCAAAACACTACATGATTACATTCCTGTTCACAAAGGGTGAACACATGAACACATGTGCTGTTTTCCTTCCTATTATCAGCATTTCATAGTTTGTAATCCCACTCAACTTAAAAAAAAAAAGTTATTTTGCCTTTATTTGATCTGTCATCATGGGGTGGTTCTCCTTCTCTCACCCACACCAAAGCACCCCCCTCCATGCACTCACATGCATGTACACACACACACACACACACACACACACACACACACTTCAATGTGGGCCTGCCTTTCAAAAGCCAAAAACAACAAGATCAAAAGGTTGTTAGTGGAGCAGATGTCAAGTGGTCCCCCTGGACTCCTACTTAACCCCTTCCAGAGATCTGACTGGACCCTGACAAGGAATTGATTTGGTGAGGAAAGCAGAAGGCTTGGTAAACACAGCCCCACCTCTCCTTATAAATCTCCAAAAGGAAGGACATTACAACCATTCTTCCACAATTGCCATCAGCTCCCAGGGAAATATGCACACAACTGCTTTTCCAAAGGAAACTTTAACTGTGAACATGCTTTGCTAATTGGGGTTGTTTATGACCCAATGTAACAAAAGTTGATGTTGCAAACTGGAAGCATTCTCCTTGTTTTGTTTCTTTAGACCTTCCTCTCTTCCTACTCTAGAACTGTTACCTAAAACCAGGTGTGTGACATGTCTGAGTAAAAGTTAAGTAATCGGGGCCTTTTATCTACATGACAAAGATATATGGGGAATTTCAAGACCTAATGATTACAAATGGGCAGGAAATTAGCATGAAGAAACTTTTCCTTATCTTACCTCTAAACACAGCATGCATCACTAATTTATCATATTAGACTAGGGCCATATTGGGATGACCTGCAACTCCTTCATAAGTAAAAAAAAAAATTGCCAACTATTTTGAAAGTCTTCACAGGCATCATCTCAAATTGCAGCTATTTTTTTTTAAGATTTATTTATTTGAGAGAGAGAGGAAAAGAGAGCACATGTGCACAAGAAGGATAGAGAGGAAGAAAGAATCTCAAGCAGACTCCACACCAAGCATGGAGCCCAACTCAGGGCTCAATCTCACAACCCCAAGATCATGACCTGAGCTGAAGCCAATAATTAGGATGCTTAACCAACTGTGCCACCCAGGCATACCTCAATTTGCAGATCTTTCCAAACCTAGGGAATTATTACCCAAATTGTATATATATAATAAGATGAAAAGATGGACATTTTCTGAAAGTACTGGAACAACTTTCCAAAATATTGACAGTAAATCAGAACAATCAAGTTATTTTCCTGTAATCAGATAACTTTGACTTCAAATGAGTGGCCACTTGGTAAAGAACTATGTTTGCAAATCAAATGTAGATTGTAATGTAGCATTGAACCAATTTTCAACTCCCAGAACTGAAGTTCTAGTCATTAAATAACCCTCAGAGATATAAGCAACTTCTGTGCCAAGAAAGAAAAGAAGAAAGAAAGAAAGAAAGAAAGAAAGAAAGAAAGAAAGAAAGAAAAGAAAGAAACAAAGAAAGAGAAAGGAAGGAAGGAAGGAAGGAAGGAAGGAAGGAAGGAAGGAAGAAAGAAAGAAAGAAAGAAAGAAAGAAAGAAAGAAAGAAAGAGAAAAAAATAGTAGAGGAAAATCACCTTCCATGTGACTTTAGATTATGCTCTTCTTAATCAAAAGCATTTGATGGTCATTAATTACATGTTTGTCAGAAACTCTAGGCTGTTTCAAACATTGTTCTTTGAACTGGAGTATCACGTTCAAGTGCACTGCCAGTCGACAGTGGGTTTTATTGCACTTTTACTTCACCTCTTCCCTAGTGTCAAGCGATTCAGGTTGCAGAGGAGCTGACAAGCATCAGCAATACAAAGTCTGTGGGGGATGATAGACAGCGGGGTTTGTAACTTTCAAAGATGTGGGCTGCCATATTTTAGGGGGTAGGCCCCAGTGACAGGTCTGCTTTCATTTACTTGTGCATGAATGCTTTTGTCCCAGGGCTACATTATGGACTTTGACATCTCCCAAGGTGCTCCAGAAAGCCATTTCCAGTCAAAAATGTGCCAAACGACAACTTAATCATAACCAGGAGATGCAGCATTATGCGGCTGGCCACCGTGTGCACCCCATTCTGGAAACCCAGGCTGCCACCACTGTTGTTTGCAGGAGGCAGAAAGGAAGCCCACAGGAGCAGGCCTCACATGAAGGAAGCCACCAAGATCCAGGTTCCAAGTGCAACAGAAAGAACTTCCTGCATGGAATGAGAACGACAAGGTACTCAAATCCTAGACTGTGTCCTAACCAGGCTGTTTCAGCTTCAGTCTCTGTTCCCTTAGCTGACCGTGTGGAAAACAGTAAGCATGGTCCCTGAAGATCCTGCTAAATAACAGCTCCCTGCATCTTCTATCCTCTGTGCCTTTGCTCAAGCTCCTTTCTGCTGTTTAAATCCAACCCTTATTTCTAGGTCCCAGATCTCTCCTGATGCTCTCTTGAGAGCTTTCTCAGCATCACACAGATGTCATCTGGGTCTCCTTCTCTACAGAGATGTAGTTAAACATGACCTGGTCTCTAGTTCCCATCCTGGGCTAGCATGAGGTTCTCCTCCTGACAGCCATGAGTTCCCATCACTTCTATCTTCTTGTTTCACTCTCCTGACTGCATCCCATATTGTGTGTCCATTCTTCCTCACTAGAGCCAGAACACACAACTCAGTCCAGTAAATGAATTTTGATTATGCATTTAACCATCTCTATAGGGACTATTGAAGATTAAACAGTTCTTAGAGAGGAATCGCATTGAGAAGCATGTGATTACCTCCTGGCTCCACATCAAGCTTTCTCTCCCTCCCTCCCTCCTTCTCTCCCTCATCTCTCCCATCTCTCCTTCCTCCTCTCTTCCTCTGTCCCACAATCAATACATTTTTTGCTCTGTCCTAAGTATTCATGACACTTCCACCCACAACTATTTGTCAAGAAACTTGAAAAAGTAACATTCTTGAAAATGAAAACATGTACTCTGAACAAAATTCCTCTGAAAACCATTTTTACCAGTTGTGTTCCCTTCAGAATTAATATCCCTTCCAAACTCCCATGTTATATGTTTGTATGCCACGGCTCCTTATATAGTAAAATCTATTTTGTATCTGAGCTTTTTATATATGTGTCTTGTTCTTCAGTTATTTTGATGGTCCTGGGAAGTACAAACCATGCATATTCATTTTTGTATTCCTTTAAAGTAACTAGCACATCGTTTTGGCCCTATATGATCCTCAGAAATTTCTGAAATTATACCAGAAAATGTGTGAAATGGTGTATCATTCTTCCTAGTAACATCCAACTAGTTGAGTTTTCTTGAACTGGTATTCTTAGGAAGTAAGCTCAAATACCACCCACCATTAATGCCATATAATGAGAATCCAAGAAGACAGACTAGACATAGATGTGCTTTGGATAAACTAGTCAAGTCTGCTATTAAACACAATATTAGAGTTTTTATATTTCAAATGATTCATCTTCCAGACGCAATCCAAACTTGATTATTTTTTGTACTTTAATATTCCCTCTACAAGCTTTTAAATTGGCCTTTTATTTCTTTACAATAAACACTATTATATTTTATGCCTAAAAACTCCAGTATCTGACATTTTTCTGGTTCCATTTCTGCTATATGTTATTTCTGTTTGTTCCCACTTATGATGACTTTCTCCTTAAAATGTTTAGTGAATCATGACAGTAAGTTATTTTCCTGAGTGGAATGAAAATGGTTTCCTCTGGAAGAGATTTACCTTTGCTTCTGTCTGGAGCTTGGAGGTAAAAGGGCCTACAACCCTGGTACCACTTTAAACTAAATTCTTAGGTTTTTGTCAGACCATGCAAGTAGTGTTGATTCAGGCTGCAAATACAATTGAGGGGTACTGTGGTTACAACTTTTCAGGAATTTTTATCTTTCTTTTTCTACAGAGCAACTAAGCAATTTCCTTTCAGTTCTCAAAGGAGGGATGAGAAGTGGATTGGGAACAAGGTTTATTTTTAGTTCATCCTTACACACTCCAAGCAGGATAATTAAAAAGGAAACCACACTTAGATAGTACAGAACAACTAAGCCTAAAAGAAGATCTTAAAAGCAGTCAGAGAGAAAAGACTAACAATAGTCAAGGGGGTGGGCTGTTAGGCTGAAAGCTACCATGGAAGCCAGATAAAAGTAACATATCTTCCATGAGCTAAAAGCAAACAATTGCCAACTTCAAATTCCATACCTGACAAAATATCCATCAGGGATGAAAGTGAACACTTTCAGACAAATAAAAACTTAAGAGAGTTTGCCACCAGCATAAGTAAATTCTAAAGGATATAGTTTAGGTAGAATAAAAGTGATTCCAGATGCCAGATTAGAGATTCAGGAAAAATAAAGAACAAAGAATGTAACAAATACATGGGTAAAATTAAATGAACATGAACCATATTAAATAAAAATATCTTTTGATAAAAATAAAATATACAACTAGAGTATGTAATTTAGGGATAGGGTAATGGACTTAATGTATTCTAAAGGCCTTGTGTTGTTAGAAAAGAAGATACAGACTGATTTGCCTTAGCAAATGAGATATGCAGGTACTGCGATGCCTGGATGGTTCAGTGGTTGAACATCTGCCTTTGGCTCAGGTTGTGATTGCAGGCCCCTGGGCAAGTCCCACATCGGGCTCCCCAGGGGGAGCCTGCTTCTCCTTCTGCCTATGTCTCCACCTCTATGTGTCTCTCATAAATAAATAAAACCTTTAAGAAAAAAAAAGATATGCAGGTACTAATTTCACAACTAATCGCTAAAAAAACAGAAACAGTCCAGTAAAAGAAAAACACGCAATGAAAATATGAACTCAAAAAAAGTCAATGAAGAAGGGAACCTGGATGGCTCAGTCAGTTAAATGTCTGCCTTCAGCTCAGGTGCTGATGCCCAAGTCCTGGGACAGAGCTCCAGCAGCATCAGGCAACCTGCTCAGCTAAGTGCAAAGTCTGCTTCTCCCTCTCTTTCTGCTCCTCTCCCACTCTCTCCCCACCACCCCAAATAAACTCTGTTTTCAAAAGTCAATAATGAAAATGATTTTTTTAAAGATTTTATTTATTTATTCATGAGATATACAGAGAGGCAGAGAAATCGGCAAAGGGAGAAGCAGACTCCTTGCAGGGAGCCTGATGTGGAACTCGATCCCAGGATACCAGGATCACGACCTGAACCAAAGGCAGGTGCATAACCACTGAACCACCCAGGTGCCCCTCAATAAAGAAAATTAAAAACAAAATATCAGACTAATAGATTATATAAAGTCTACAAAATATGATAAATTCAAATATATCAGTAATTGAAATAAATATAAATAAACTATATGATCCAATTAAAAGAAATATACAGACCATATTATTAAAGCAAAAAGATTTAAACATTTTTTTTAAATTCCTTTGTTAAGTAGGCTCCATGCCCAGTGTGGGCCTTGAACTCATAACCTGGAGATCAAGAGTCAGATGCCTTACCAACCGAGTCAGGCACCCCAACAAAGACATTTTCTCACTCATTATATTATCAAAAGAAAGGAGAACTAAAATTGATCTATGATTACACTTTTTAGAGAAACCACACTCAACATTTTTTTTTATCCTTTTAGCTTTTGTCACATAGGCAAATACACATCTTTCTATAAAAATTATAATTTTTATATATTTTGTAACTTTTTTCTCTTAAAAGCATCATGAATATATTTATAGTTAAAGCTTTCTCAAAAGTTTTACAATGAAACTAAGTAACATAATATATATAAAATAGATGCAGAAAGCCTGTACATTTATGGTCATCTGTATAATGTTTCATCGTAGAGCTATATTAAGTAGTTTATCTACTGGACATTTTGGTTGTTTCCAATCTCTCATGTGTGTGTGTGTGTGTGTGTGTGTGTGTGCATATCCTATTTTTAGGGCTA
This sequence comes from Nyctereutes procyonoides, assembly GCF_905146905.1. Taxonomy (NCBI): domain Eukaryota; kingdom Metazoa; phylum Chordata; class Mammalia; order Carnivora; family Canidae; genus Nyctereutes; species Nyctereutes procyonoides. Next base: position 56,459,913 of record NW_026575146.1, on the reverse strand, counting down.
AAGATTGACACATATACTTTTATAACTCTATTTTTGGGCTACATTTCCTAATATATACATCAGATGCCCATTGCAAAATCACCCTCCAAAATGTTTACAAAAATGTAATCTTCATCAAGAAATGTGTCTATTTCCCTTTGTCCAAAGGGAGTGATTATTTCCCTTACATTACTCACAAATTAAAGAGGCAAATCCAGAAAATCTTCTAGAATGCTGGCTTTATTTAATCCCTCTAGTATGTCTAAACCTTTAACTGTCAAAAGTAATACACACAACAGAACTGTCAAAAAGCAGCAAAACTCCTTTCTCAAAAAAAAATTTTAAGTGATCCCCAACTTCTTTCCTGCTTCATTTTCTCATATTGCTTCAAATTAAACATATTTGTTTAAAATCAAGAGGGGTTTACCTTTATTTGTTAGAGTCCTATCTAAAGCAAAGCCAAGAAGATAAATTTCAAAACCCATATCTCATAGTTCCATGGACAAAACCCAAGTGGCATTAGCCCTTTGTCCTAATGGTTACCTTTCCCTTCTCTCTATTCATCAGCTTATTCTGTGAGATGACCTGTCAGGAGCACATTTTTAAGTTAGAACAGAACTTTAAGTCCTTGATCTACCATTTTCTAGTTGAGAAAGATTGAATAACTTAACCTCTCCACCTCTGTTTGTTCCATACAATGTATGTCCCATATAACATACTGCTTATAAGCAGATTCTAGAGTCAAAGATAGGTGTTCATGATCACAGGCCTACCCTCTATCAGCAGTGTGTCTTTGAACAAGATTAATTATTCTACAGCTTCTTCGTCTGTAAAAGGAGTTTATTTGAAACCAAAAAGGAGGTTTATAAACCTCCAAAAGGAGGTTTATTTGAAACCAAATTTCTTAATGCAGTATTTGGATCACAATCAAGGAGCCAGTAAATGCTATACAATTGGTCTTCATTACCGTGGATTTGGTATTTGCAAATTCTCTCACTAAATAAAAATTTTTGTAACTTCAAAATCAATACTCATGGTGCCTTCATAGTCATTCTCAGACATGTGCAGACCAGAGAAAAATTTGAGTCAAAGCACCTGTTCTCAGCTGAGGTCATGCTCAGACTTTTTGTTACAGCTCTTAGACTGTAGATAAGAGTCCTTTCCACAATCTATTTAGTACCATGTTTTTCACTTTATGCTTTTTGTTGGTGATTTCAATGTTCTACATTCCCCCCCAGCCCAGTGCTGAAGGGCTATTTAATGTTCTTAATAAGCACAAGAAGGTTTTTATATACATTATGGAGAAAATGCATGTATTACTGAAAGTTATAAAATATTAATTAAAGAAATTAAAGCTTACACAAATGTTAAGATATTCCATGCACATGGATTGGAAGAATATTATCAAAATGTCCATACTATCCAAAGCCATCTATAGATTCAATGACGTCCCTGCTGATGTTTCAATGGCATTTTTCACAGAAATAGAACAACCCTAAAATTTACAGGAGACACCAAAGAGCCAAAGCAATGAAGAACAAAGCAGGAGGCATCACACTCCCTAATTTCAAACTATATTACAAAACTACAGCAATCAGAAGAGTATGGTATTGGCACATCAAGAGGCACCTGGGTGGCTCAGTCGGCTAAGTGTCTGAGTCTTGATTTCAGTTCAAGTAATGATCTTGGGGTCATAGGATCAAGCCCAGTGTCTGGCTTCACGCTCAGTGGAGTCTTCTTGAGATTCTCTCTCTCTCCCCCTCCCTCTCTCTCTATCCCTCCCCACCCCACACGTGCACTCTCTCTCTCAAATAAGTAAATCTCTTTTAAAAAAAAGTGACATATTGATTAACAGAACAAAAGAGAAAGCATGAAGTAAACCCACTCATATATGGTCAATTTACAGCAAAGGAGGCAAAAATATACAATGTGGAGATGATAGTTTATTCAGTAGACTGTGTTGGGAAAACTACACAACTATCTACAAATAAATGAAACTAACTGTACTCTATCAGACACTATACACAAAAAGTAACTCAAAAATGGATTAAAGGCTTGAATTTAAGATCTGAAACCATAAAACTGCTATAAGAAAACATATGCAATAAGCTCCTTGACATCAATTTTGGTGATGATTTTTTAGATCTGACACAAAAAGTGAAAATTATCAAGTAGGACTATATCCAATTAAAAAGCTTGTGCATGGCAAAGGAAAACATTAACAAAATTAACAGGCAACCTACTGAATGGGAGAAAATATCTGAAAGTCATTTATCTGATAAAGGGTCAATATTCAAAATAGATAAAAGAACTTAATGAACTCAACAGCAAAAAAACAATCTCATGAAAAAATGGGTGGAGGATCTGAATACCCATTTTTCAAAAAAAGGCATACAGATGACTGACTGGTATATGAAAAAATAATCAATATCCCTAATCATCTGGGAAATGCAAATCAAAACCACAGTGAGATGCCACTTCATACCTGTTAAAATGGCTATTATCAAAAAGACAAGAAATAATAAGCATTGGCAAGGATGTAAAGAAAAGAGAATCTTCCTACACTGTTGGTAGAAATGTAAATTGGTGCAGCCACTAAAGAAAACAGTACAGAAGCTCTTTTTTTTAAAGATTTTATTTATTTATTCATGAGAGACACACAGAGAGAGGTAGAGACACAGGCAGATGGAGAAGCAGGCTCCCTGCAGGGAGCCCGATGTGGGACTCAATTCCAGCACTCCAGGATCATGCCCTGAGTCAAAGGCAAACGCTCAACCACTGAGCCACCCAGGTGTCCCCAGAAGCTCTTTTAAAAAGTAAAAACAGTATCTTCATATGATCCAGCAAGTCCACTTCTGGGTATTCATACGAAGAAAACAAAAACACTAACTCAAAAAGATATATGCACTTTCATGTTCACTGCAGCATTATTGACAATAGTCAAGGAACCAACCTAAGTGTCCATCTGTGGATGAATGGATAAAGAAAGTGTGGCATATAAGTACAATGAAATATTACTTGGCCATAAAAAAGAATGAAATCTTGCCTTCTGGAACAACATGGATGGACCTTAAAAGCATTATACGCTAAGTGAAATAAGTCAGGCACAGAAAGGCAAATATTATATGATCTCACTTGTATGTAGAATCTAAAAGAAAGTTTTTAAATAATTTTTTAAAATCTCGGGATCCCTGGGTGGCGCAGCGGTTTGGCACCTGCCTTTGGCTCAGGGCGCGATCCTGGAGACCCAGGATCGAATCCCACGTTGGGCTCCCGGTGCATGGAGCCTGCTTCTCCCTCTGCCTGTGTCTCTGCCTCTCTCTCTCTCTCTCTCTCTCTCTCTCTCTCTCTCTCTCTGTGACTATCATAAATAAATAAAAAATTTAAAAAAATAAAAATAAAAAAATAAAATCTCATAGATACAGCTTGATGGTTGCCCAAGGCAGGGTAGGGGGTAGGCAAAATGGATCTAGGGGTCAAAAGATATAAACTCCTAGTAATAAAATAAATGAGTCATGGGAATGTAATGTAGAGTAGATGACAATGGTAATAATACAGTACTATGTATCTGAAAGTTTGCTGGAAAGCAACTTGTAAGTGGATGTACTATGACTACACATTTAAAAAGAGTCCACCCTTCATCTTGAGTCAAGACTTCACAGTTATGCCAAGAGAAGAGCTCTTATTCTACTCCCAAAGAAAAGAAGTATAAGGAGCACTTAGGTGGCTCAGTGGTTGAGTGTCTGCCTTTGGCTCAGGTCATGATCCCAGGGTCCTGGGATCAAGTTCCACATCGGGCTCCCAGCAGGGAGCCTTCTTCTCCCCCTGCCTGTGTCTCTCATGAATACATAAATAAAATCAAAAAAAAAAAAGAAAGAAAGAAAGAAAGAAAGAAAGAAAGAAAGAAAGAAAGAAGGAAAGGAAAGGAAGGAAAGGAAAGGAAAGGAAGGAAAGGAAAGGAAAGGAAAGGAAAGGAAAGGAAAGGAAAGGAAAGGAAAGAAAAGAAAGAAAAGAAAAGAAAAGAAAGAAAAGAAAGAAAAGAAAAGAAAAGAGAAAAAGGGTAAGCTGGCAGTCCCGAAATACTAACACTATAAGATAGAGAAGAATGGCAAAATCAGTTGCCTTTGTCATACATATTCTTCAGATCAATGTGATGCTTGAGCTTTTATGGTTAGCCATTTCACTATGGCCAATGTCTAGCTTATTGCTTCAACAAATGAGAAAACAAGTCATTGTTTATGTGTTAATAAAATATGTGAACTTAAGAAAAAACCTGCTTTCACCCTTATCAGCACTTTCCTCTTCCTAAATGATAAAATCCAGACTGGTTTAAGTTAACTACACCATGGTTTCAGCCCACCCATCCCACAGCTCCCATATAGGAATGCTGATACACCTACATGACCTCGTCATTGGGCCTCCAGGCATATGTTCTCCTGGCCTGCATTTAGTCATCACCTTCTCCACCTAGCACACACAATTACATTTCCTCTTCATGCTGCTTCAATTCTTCCTATCAAGGTCAAGTTTAAGGCCCCATTTCCTCCATAATACTTTTCCCGGGATGCCTGGGTGGTTCAGTGGTTGAATATCTGCCTTCAGCTCAAGGCATGATCCCAGTGTCCTGGGATCGAGTCCCACATCGGCCTCCCCAGAGGGAGCCGGCTTCTCCCTCTGCCTATGTCTCTGCCTCTCTCTCTGTGCCTCTCATGAATAAATAATAAGTAAATAAAAGTCTTAAAAAAAAACCCTTTCCCAATTGTACCAATGTGCTGTCAGTAGCCAGACAGGGGAAGACTAAGGCAAAAACCAAGAGAGTATCTCTAGATCTATGAAAAGAGCAAGACAGCAAGAAAGAGAGTAGAAAATCTGCCCAATTTAAATTTTCTGGTCTATCTGTGTCTTGCTCCCCAACTTGGCTGTTCATTTTTTTTCTTTTTTTCCCCATGGATGGTTCCCTTAATTTTGTGTCTTACAATTGCTTACTCTGGTTGTTAATATCTCCATTTGCTTTCTAAGTACTCAACCTCTGCCCTCACTCTCTCAATTTCTGCTCTGTGGTATGCCCACTTTCCCAGCCCAATATTAAGAGTTCACATAGAACCAGAGATTTGGACCACATGGTATCATCATATATTATGGAAAACCCCACAAGCTTAAGCCTTATCAAGTAGATTATACATTCTTTCAAGATAGCTCTTTATGTCCCCATAGTTTTTAGACAGTGTAATGATAATGATGACATTAATAGAATATAAAACATTTGACTTCTTGCTGTGTTGCTGAAACCATGCCAAGAGTTTTATAAGCATTACCCATCTAATTCCCACAACAAACCCTCACAATATTATTTAATCTTTGTTTTCTTTTTTTTATGTTTCATTTATTTATTCAAGAGAGACACAGAGAGAGAGAGAGGCAGAGGCATAGGCAGAGGGAAAAGCAGGCTCCCTGCAGGGAGCCTGAGGCAGAACTCAATCTCAGGACCCTGGGATCACACCCTGTGCCAAAGGCAGATGCTCAACCACTGAGCCACCGAGGTGCCCCTTATCTTTGTTTCCTATATGAGATAAGAAAACTGAAGCCTAAGAGTAAACAATGCACAAAAGAGACATTTAAATCTAGTCATAAAGCCAGTTAAATCTAACTAATAAACATTTGCAGTGAAATAAGAAAGAAATAATATCAATTTTTCTTTCAGGTTCTCAAAGAAAATATATACAACCTTGTAATTTTTTTTAGCTCCTTCTTGATATTTTCATAAAATTATCAGAGTGCCAAAAGGAGAGGGATTCATCTACCACAAGAATTTCAGATTTTCTGAAAAAGTAAACTTTACAAAACTGTGCCAAACCTCAAAATACAAAAGAAAAAGAAGAAGTCTCTAGTCACGTAAGGATCTTTACAAATTGTATATATGTTTAAGATTCCATTACTATAATAAGAGTTTTTATTTTGCCATTGAAATGCAGAAAGCCTGTGCCACAAAGTAGTGCAGTATACAGTAGTAATAGTAATTTTAAAGAGATGTTCTCCACATTCCTCAGTGGGTATTAAAGAGAGTTGTTACAGACAGAATTGGGTCTTCCTCCCTTCCCCCCCCCCCACCACAAATTCTTAACTTGAAGCCCCAAAGTACATTGTGACTATATTGGAGACAGGGCCCTTAGAGAGCAAACTGAGGTTAGATGATATCATAAGGGTAGAGCCCCAATCCAATAGGACTAGTGTCCTCATAAAAAGAGGAAAAGGTATTGAGTGCACACAGGCATCCAGAGAGGAAAGGTCGTGTGGGACACAGCACACTAGACAGACTTCACCAGAAACCAACCCCACTGGCAACTTGATCTGGGAATTCCAGCCTCCAGAACAGAGAAAAGGTACATTTCTCTTGCTTGAGCCAAAGAAAGAGAGGCAGAAAAAATAAAAAGAGAGAGAGGGAAGGGAGGGAGGGGAGAAAGAAAAGTATGCAATGCTTATCAGGTTGCTTTCCTGGCAAAGATAAGCCAAAATAGCTATTTGATAAGGAAATGCTAGCTTTCAGGAATGCAAATGCCATTTGGTTTGTGACTCTAGAGAACTCCTTCCCCAGACACAACTGGACTACCTATCTACCTCAACACTTATGTCTTTGGCAAACCATGCTTTTCTTATGCTTGAACAATACAATTTCTTTTTGGTCCAGCATGAAGCTTGAGAAAAATCGAGGGGTGGGAGATACCCCGAAAGCTAACCAGCCCAGTGGAATCAGCAAGGAGTGACCGTCATAGCCTCACAGTGACACTGGCTTGGCACTTGATGGTGATCATATAGTACTCATTACTGAAGCCAGAGGGGCTATTGTTCCCATATTTCACTTAAAATGAAGATTTCCTCCAGGTACTTCTAAAGACAATGTCAGTAAATCCTGGAACATATCACTTCCAAGCTTTTATAATAGAAAGACCAACAAAAAGTTTCAGAATCAAAGGTGAAAAGCAATTCCAGCGTACACACAGCCCTGGCCCACCACATTGCACCAGGGTACTCCCAGGATATAAGAGGCATGTCCTCGGTATTCAGGTGAATGCTGGGAACAATGAATCCTGTGTGACCCAGGATATAACCATAATTCTCTTCACACTCAGAAGGATGAGGGAAAAATGAGTAAAACCTGAAGAATTTCTTATCAAGAAAAAAACTCAAGATTTTGTCCTCTATGTTCTAAGTCAAAACTCACCAAGTCAGTTTACTCATAAGTAAATTCAAAATCCAATTTCAGATTTGGCAAGAGCAATGTAAAGTGGACCGGTGAGCTCTTATGGGTAAGTGAGCTGTACTCCCCTCTCTCCCCTCCTGAACAAACCTGTGGTGGTGGTGGTAAGTCAATCAAAGGGGCCTCAGCAAAACAAATCAACATTTCAATCTCCTCCCCAATGTGTGGAACCACCAATTCGAATCACTCAGTAGTTAATTAGATTTGGTCATAAAATTACACAAAGCAGCCCAATGATTATGTCATCATTTGCCTTTAATATAGCCTTCATTTCTCTACTACAAACTAATGACACTATCTACTTCTTCAGGATAGCAATAAGCTAGTTAGTAATGGTGTGTGTAACAAGCATTTCTTATCTGCATTAAGTCTCAAAAAATTATATAAATTGTAGGTTTGGAATCAGTGGATTAAACTCCCACCAGATCTAGACACAGAGCCTGGCTACATGTTACTTCAAATTTCAATTTATTTGTTTCAAAAAACTTCTGCAGTTAGCGTGTTATAAATAGAGTGACCATGTCTTTCCAGTTTTCCTGAGAGTGCCTTGCTTTTAGCATCACAAGTCACACCTGTTGGGTCTCCAGTTAGGGGACCAAGCTGACCCAGTTTGTCTGAGACTGTATCAGTTTTAAAACTCTAACTCCCAGACATCCTCTCAGTCCTAAGAAAACCTGGATGGCTGATTAACCTAATTGCAAAACACACACACACAAAAAAAAATAAATATATATTATAGCCCTTCATTTTATGTGTTGAATAATCTGTGCTTTCCTGGTATTTATAAGCATATATTACCAACAATAGTCCTAGGCAAACACAGAACACACAACAAACCCTTATAGTCTTGTGTGTGTGTGTGTGTATGTGTATAATCCTCACAATAAGCTTGTAAAGAAGATAAACAATGTAATTTTCCTGTTTTGCAGATGAGACAACTAGGGGTAGAGAAGTAACTTTTTGAAAGTCAACTTATTAATTAGAAAATAAGCTACAGCAAGTAATACAGTGACTCAAAGATAAGACAGATCCATTTTCTCCCAGTTAACAGGACAGAGACAGCAGGTGAGCAAGGAAACGTGAACGGCTCTGCATCACGTGATCATTCAGGGACCCAGGTTTCTACTATGTTGCAGTCCCCATCCTGGTGGCAGGAGCTGGTTCCTCACTGCCAGCCCATTAGAATACCTGTATGCACAGGTAAGGGGTGAAGGGCTGGTGACTGACTTTAAGGAGATAATGCTAAGATTTCACATGTCATCTTCACTCATATTCTAAAAGGTGAGAACTTCGTATTTGGACTATCTGGGAAATACAGTCCCAAGGTGAAGAACAATGTGCCTCATTCTTTTATGTATGAAAGAAAGAAGGGGAAATGAATACTTGTGGACAATTAATTATCTCCCGTGATCGAATAGCTGGTGTTTGTGATTGCTGGGATTGAGACCCAATTCTGTCCTAAAGATCACCACATTTCTTACCCCATTCCCTGCTACTCCTACAACTCTTTTTTGTTGTTGTTTTGCCAGGAAATATGTCATCCAAGAAATGTGCTTCTCAGAGCTTATCTTAAAGAAAACAAGACATTCTAAGCACCTTGAGGCCACCTTTCCTCCCAAATTACCCTGAATAAGGCTTAAACAAACCACATCTTTTCACTTAAAATCTGACAGAGCTCTGAGTATTGAGTGTGAAGTGAAACCCAAGGCCTGTCAACTTTAAAGTGTGGTGTTTACACAAAGATGTGAGCAACAGAACACAGAGGTTGTGCTGAAAAAAAGGCAAAATATGGTGGACAGTTTCTCTAGCCAAGTCACTCGAGATAGGCATGGCAGTGGGTACGCCCATGAAACAAAGCCTTCCAGAACCATCAAAAAGAGAACGGCTTAGGACTCAGCTCTTGCTGGGTATGTTACCCAGAAAGAATATTCCTGATTTGAAAGTGTGTTAGGTTACTTTTTTAGTTCTTTCAATTGCTTTTAAAGGTAACATGAGCCTGAAGATGGAAGTTCACTTTGAGTTTATCCTAGCTTCTGTTGCTCAAACCTAATTACACAAGATGAAGCTGTCTGTTGTCACTGTTATTCTCACTCCACTTGGTTTTCTCATTATTCAGAGCAGCTTCCAGCTCCTCCCCTGCATGCTGGACTCATTACTGAACCCCTTAGACTACAGCCTCTAACACCCCAGCTTTGCAAGGTTGCTGTTAAGAAGCAAGGACTCAGTAAGGATGGGCCAGCAAAATGGTCATTCCTTTAAAAAGGACAAAGAAAATCATAGGTTTGTTCCTGGGAAAGGTATAAGGAAAGAGCATCACTAGCTGAATTTTTTCCATTTAAAAATAACATTGGTTTCCAGAGCCCCATGGAATAAATGTATATTCTTTAGAGTATACACACACACATGCACAATCATATAACTATCAATTCATCCTAAATACTCCAGAAACTGGCCCAAAGACTGACAGAACAAACTCCAAAACTAAAGAGAAAGAAGAGGCCACATCAAAGAAGGCAGGAAGTGCAGAGACATAGTTTAGGAGAGAAAGGAATCATGGCTGCTGTGGAGGGAGGGGAGTCATGGTCATGGAGAAGAGTGAGAGATACAGAGAAAGGAGCACACAAGGAGAACATTTCCCCAAAGCCAGTGGCTTGAATTAGGAGAGGGTTGTAAATTCTTGAGTTGTTGCAACCAGCAGGACTCAAAGCCTGCCCTTTCAAAGGTCAGGGGGTTGGCTGGGAGAGAACCTAGAGGGCACTATGCTGCTCCTGAAGAGAAAACAGGCCAAAAAAAAAAAAAAAACCCAAAGGCAAACAGCGTGGAAACAGCCATCTGAAGAGTACCTGGACACACAGGGAGGCCATTATTCATTCTTCCCTGATCATGTCCCTGAGACGCAATGTTCATGCAGACACCTCTCCAGGAACAAAGGAGCTGGCCAGTGCCATTTCCCTCCTCCACCCCTCAGCATAAACACAGAGCCAATGCAGAAAGCAGCACAGTGCTAACACTGACTGCCTAACTCTCTTACACCAAGCCCCACCCCACTGCACTCCAGTAGAACTGCCCTTCTCAATCACATTTACCTCAATCAGCCCAATGGGCCCCTACCCCAGAAGCAGACTCCTGATAATAACCATGTCTCCCAACTAGAGAGTTCTACAGGGCCTTAGTTCTGGTGCAGATGGCTTCAGATCTCATTTCACAAACAGATGAGAGTAAATCTATTCAAATTCATCACATTCAAGCCAGGGAATAAATGCTGCCCACAGCAAACAAGGAGAGCCTCTGCAGACAACTGGCCTGAAGGACAGAGTACCCAGAATACAATAGCAGAGGACATGCAGCACACACAGACACACTCCCTGAAGCACCAGATCCTGGGCAGTATATGACACCTTCTTCCTAAGACCATAACTGGCCTTCCTACCACAGATAAGAAGGTGGAGACTTAGACAAAATGTGAAGACAAATATTTATCCCAAATGAAGGAACAAGATAAGGCCATGACCAGAGATCTAAGCAAAAGACATACAAGTAACATAGCTGATGCAGAATTTAAAGCAATAGTCATAAGGATACTCATTGGGCTTGAGAAAAGACATTGGTAAGACCCTTACCACAGAGGTGCGAGTTTAAAAAAAAATCAATCATAAATGAAGAGTGCAATAAATAATAATAGAAACATGCTTCATGCAATTAACAGCAGGCTAGAAGCAGCAAAGAAATGAATGACCTAGAAGACAAAATAATGGAAAGCAATGAAGTTGAACAAGTGAGAGAAAGAATTATGCAAAATGAAAACAGACTTAGGGAACTCTGTAACTCCATCAAACATAATTAACATTCTTATTATAGGAGTCTCAGAAGCAGAAGAGAGAAAAGGGGGCAGAAAATTTATTTGAAGAAATAAAAGCTGTAAACTCTGCTAATATGGGAAAGGAAATTGACATCCAGATCCAAGAGGCACAGAGAACTCCCATCAAAATCAACAAATGCAGGCCAACACAAGCAAGACATATCATAATGAAATTTGTAAAACATAATGATAAAGACAAAACTTTAAAAGCTGCAGAATCAAAGATGTCCTTAACTTACAAGAAAAAAACCATAAGGCTAGCTGGGGATTTTTCAACAGAAACTTGAGAAGCCAGAAGAGAGTGGCATGACATATTCAAAGTGCTAAATGGAAAAAAAATCTGCAACGAGGAATACACTATCCAGCAAAACTATCATTCAAAATTAAAGGAAAAATGAAGACTCTCTCACACAAAAGCTAAAGGAGTTCATGACCACTAAATCAGCCCTATAAGAAATATTAAAGAGGACTCTCTAAGTGTAAAGGAGAGATGAAAAGAGTATAAAGGCAGAAAACACAAAAGCAGTAAATGAATACTTGTGTACAAATCAGTCAAGGAACTCACCCCCAAAAAAGGATATAAAATGTAACAACATATACCTAAAATGCATGATGAAGAGGAGAAAAGAATGGTTTAAACTTGAATGACCACTAACCTACTATAGATTGCTATATACAGAAGAGATTGTATACAAACCTAATGGTAACTATATATCAAAAAAACACTAACAAACATGCAAAGAATATAGAGAAATAAATCTAAACATATTACTAAAGAAAAACAGCAAAACACAAGAGAAAGACAACAAAGGATCAGAGAAAATCTGCAGGAACAACTACAAGTAATAAAATGGCAATAAATACATATCTTTCAATAATCACTTTGAATGTAAAGGGACTAAACATTCCAATCAAAAGACCTAGGTGTCAGAATGGATAAAGCAAGATCCATCTATATGCTGCCTACAAGAGATTCATTTTAGACCTCAAAACATCTGCAGATTGAAAGTGAAGGGATAGAGAAACATTTATCATGCAAATAGACGTCAGAAGAAAGCCAGAGTAGCAATACTTAAGTCAGACAAACTAGACTTTAAAATAAAGACTGAGGGTGCCTGGATGGCTCACTCAGTGGAGCATGTGACTCTTGGTAACAGGGTTGTCAGTTCAGACATAGCGTGAGTAAATACACTATTTAAAAAAAAAAAAGATAAAATCTTTATAATAAATAAATAAATAAATAAAACACTTTAACAAGTGACAAAGAAGGGCACTATATAAATATAAAAGGAATAATCCAACAGAAAGACTTAACAATTGTAAATATTTATGTACTCAACATGGGAGCACCTAAATATATAAAACAATAACAAACACAAAGTAATTGATGATAATATAATAGGATACTTTAATACCTCATTCACATTAACAGATAGGTCATCTAAGTAGAAAATAAACAAAAAAAACAATGGCTTTGAGTGACACACTGGACCAGATTGGACTTAACATTCCATGTTAAAACAGCAGAATACAAATTCTTTTCAAGTGCAGATGGAACATTCTCCAGAATAGGCCATATTTTAGGTCACAAAACAGACCTCAACAAATACAAAAAGAATGAAGTCATGCCATGCACCTTTCCTGACCACAGTGCCATGAAACTAGAAGTCAACCACAAGAAGAAATCTGAAAAGACCACAAGTACATTAAGGTAAACAATATGCTACTAAATAATGAATGGGTAAACCAGAAAATCAAAGAACAAATAAAAAATACATGGAAACAAAATAAGAACACAATGGTCCAAAACCTTTGGGGTGCAGCAAAAGTGGTCGTAAGCACATATTTATTAGCATGTATATCAATACAAAGCTACCTTAAGGAAAAAAATCTCAAATTAACCTAATCTTACACCAAAAGAAGCTAAAGAACAACAAAGAAAGTCTAAAGACAACAGAAGAAAGGAAATAATAAAGACAATAAAGAACAGAAATAAATGATATAGAACCAAAAAAATATATATACCAATAGAACATATCAATGAAACCAGGAGCTGATTCTTTGAAAAAATAATATTGATAAACCCCTAGCCAGACTTATCAAAAAGAAAAGAGAAAGGAACTAAATAAGTCACAAATGAGAAAGGAGAAATAACACCACAGAAATATAATTTTAAGAGAATATTATGAAAAACTATGTCGATGAATTTGACAACCTAGAAGAAATGGATAATGTCCTAGAAACATGTAAGTTACCAAAGCTAAAACAAGAAGAAATAGAAAACTTCAACAGATTTTTAACCAAAGAAATTGAATCATTAATCAAAAAACTCCCAGCAAACAAAAGTCCAGGATTGGAATGTTTCACAGACAAATTCCACCCAACATTTAAAGAAGAGGTAAAAGCTAAGAAGAATAGCTTTTTCTTAAACTATTCCAAAAAAAGAGAAAAGGAAGGAAAACTTTCCAATTCATTCTATGAGGCCAACATCACGCTAACACCAAAACCAGATAAAGACCCACTAAAAAAATAAATATAGGCCAATATCTCTAAAGAACATAGATGAAAATTTTTCAGCAAAATACCAGTAAACCAACTCCAACAATACATTAAAAAAAATCATTCCCCAGGATCAAGCACAATTTATTCATGGGTTGCAAGGCTGGTTCAATATTTGCAAATCAATCAACGTGATACATTATATTAATAAAAGAAAGAATAAGAATTATATTATTTCAATAGTTGCAGAAAAGGCATTTGACAAAATACAACATCCATTCATGATAAAAACCCTTAACAAAGTAGGTTTAGAAGGAACATTCCTCAACATAATAAAGGCCAAATATGAAAAACCCACAGCTAATCTCATCCTCAATGAGGAAAAATTGAGAGCTTTTCCTCTACAGTCAGGAACAAGACAGGGATTTCACTCTCACCATTGTTATTTAACATAGCACTAGAAGTCCTAGTTACAGCAATCAGACAACAAAAAGAAATAAAAGGCATCCAAATCAGAAAGGAAGAAGTAAAACTTCCACTATTTGCAGATAACAAGATACTATACATAGAAAATCCAAAAGACTCCACCAAAACAACTGCTAGAACGGATAAAAAAATTCGGTTAAGATGCAGGATACAGAAATATGTTGCATTTCTATACACCAATAATGAAGAAATAGAGAAATGAAGGAAATAACTCCATTTACAACTGCACCAAAAACAGTAAGATACCTAGGAATAAACTTAACCAAAGAAGTGAAAGACCTGTACTCTGAAAACCATAAAATACTGATGAAAGAAACTGAAGATGACACAAAGAAAGACATTCCATCTTCATGGAATGGAAGAACCAGTATTGTTAAAATGTCTATACCACCAAAGCAGTCTACATATTTAATGCAATCTCTGTGGAAATACCAATAACATTTTTCACAGAGTAGAACAAACAATCCTAAAATGTGTAGGGAACCACAGAAACACTGAAAGGCCAAAGCAGTCTTGAAAAATAAAAATAAAGCTGGAGACGTCACAGTTCTGGACTTCAAGTTATATGACAAAGCTATAGTAATCAAAACAGTATGGTACTGGCACAAAAACAGACACAGAAATCAATGGAACAGACATTGTTTCCTTGATGTAGGAGGGGCTGCTTTGTTTTTAAGAAGATGGGGGAAAACAAGAAGTGGGGACAAGATGTACTAGACTAACCCCTTGAGAATAAATGCACGTTCTCCTAAAGAACGGGGATCCCTGGGTGGTTCAGCGGTTTGGCCCCTGCCTTGGCCCAGGGCACGATCCTGGAGTCCCAGGATCGAGTCCTACATCAGGCTCCCAGCATCGAGCCTGCTTCTCCCTCTGTCTGTGTTTCTGCCTCTCTCTCTCTCTCTCTCTCTCTCTCTCTCTCTCTCTCCATGTCTAATCATGAATAAATAAAATAAATAAATATTTTAAAAAAGAACAAAATCCCTCTATTTGAGAGAGCCAGGCATCCCTTGGTAACTTAAAAACCGTATTCAGTCCTGCAAACCTCACGACTCCAGATTTCAGAGATATGACCAGAAAAATACGTACTCAAGGTTATATTGTCGTTGCAAGATTTCCATACCAGACACAAACTTATACTCATTCTGGTTGTAGTAAAAGAATTTGGAAGATGCCAGGAATTTGTGCATTCAAATTTTTGTTTGATTTCAAAGGTCTGGGGTTTGCAGCCTTTTCAAGTGTCTTCTGTTTAACTATGATGTGGTTATTTATGATTTATTGGAGTATTTTTGCTTTTTTTAAGATTTTATTTACTTATTTATGAGAGACAGAGAGAGTGAGAGAGAGAAACACAGGCAGAAGAAGAAGCAGGCTCCCCACAAGGACCCCGGATCACACCCTGAGCTGAAGGCAAACACTCAACCACTGACCTGCCCAGGCATCCCTATTGGAGTAATTTTGAAGAAATGACCTTTGGTAAGTATGGTGAAGTGAGAGAGAAGAAAAACATAGTCTTTTCAATATCATAAGGCTATGAATTATGTCCTGGGGTGGGTGCTCCCTCCAAGAACTGCATTTCCTCCAAGTGTTTAAAAGTAAAACCATGGCACAAGGAGTTACTTGATAAGAGGACAGTCAACAAGAGTGTTAGGCCCCGGTTCTTTTGGGCTGAGTCTCAGTGCCCTGGGATTCATCTCCTTTTTCTGCCCTAATTCTCCCAACACACATTATCTGACACATTAGCAGACAGGGTACCTTATGCTTTCAGGGAAATAAGAGCTCACAGGTACTGCTGCAGAACAGATTTGTAACATATAAAATAAGCAACTCTCTCAGGAAAGGCAGGAGAAAAGAATAAAGAGAATGAGAATATACAAGAGCATTTTAGAAACTAAAAATAGAATTACCATATGATCCACTAATTCCACTACTGGGTATTTACCCAAAGAAAACAAAAGCACTAATTTGAAAAGATACATGCACCCTTACATTTACTGCAGCATTATTTACAAAAGCCTATTTATGGAAGCAGCCCAAGGGTCAATCCACAATCCACTAATGAATGCATAAAGGAGATGTGGTCTATATATACAATGGAATATTACTCAATCATTTAAAAAAAGAATGAGATCTTCCATTTGTGACAACATGGATGGACCTAGAGGGTATTTTGTTAAGGGAAATGAGTCAGACAGAGAAAGACAAATACCATATGATTTCACTCATATGTAGAATTTATCAAACAAAACAAATGAGCAAAGAAAAAAAAGACACAACCAAGAAACAGACTTGTAACTACAGAGAACAAAGAGTGGGTGGTGGGTGGGGAGTTGGGCAAAATACATGATGGAGATTAAAGTGTATACTTATCAAGATGAGCACTGAGTAATGAATGTATGGAATTGCTGCATCATGATACTGTACACCTGAAACTAATATAACATTGTTAATTATACTAGATTCTTTTAAACATATAGCAAAGAAAGTATTTTAGAGATAAAGGACAAAAAATACTGCTTTTATATGAATAATGGGACTTTTAGGAAGAAAGACAAAAAATAAAAAGGAGAAAATAGAGATAAATTTCCTACAAATAAAGTTAAAAGACCTGAAATTTAAAAGGTCCATAGAATGCCAAAAAGAAGATACAAGTAAAAGTACTCCTCTATCTAGAGGTGAAATTTAAGATTATCTACGACAAAATTCTAAAAGCTTAGAGAAGGAAGCAGATCATCTCGAAAGAAATTAGAATCATACCATCACCACCTCTCCTGCTTCTAACAGCTTCTGTGAACAATTATCCGTCAAGTTTGTCCAGTTATGATATTTTGGCCTTAGAAATCCACAGTGTGATTCTTTTTCTTTGGCTACTGTGGCCATACCACTTCCAGCACTGATCATTCATTCACTTCCATTCATTAGTACATGCTTCGTTTCATTCATGGATGCATTACTCTAGCTAATTACCTATTTATATTTCAAAGTTTTAAATAGTGCAAAGGAAGAAGGAGCAGCATTTATTGACCCCACCTCTTTGTCAACATAATGAAAATGCCCTTTACCTATCTCATTTCATCTTCACAAAAAACTGCCCAAAAATAAGCGGCTGTTTCAACACAGATAGATGAAAAGCTTGGTGATGTAAAACACAAGGCTAATAACAACACAGCGAGTAGTAAATCAATCCTTCTGACACCACGCGGTCCTTCCCCATTAATCTCTGCTGTGTTGCCAACATCAATACTAGTATTTGAAAGAGAAGAAAGAAAAGTTACAAGTTGAGTGTAACCCCCTCCACCCAAATTAGTGTGGAACCCATATGCCCCAGGACTCAGAAATGTACTTCAGTATTTAGTAACAGGGTCTTTGCAGATTGTAATCAATTTAGATAAGGTCAAACAGGAGTAGGGTAGACCCCTCATCAACATAACTTAGGTGTCCTTATTTTTTATAAAGAAGGAGCTTGCATACAAGAGAATATCATGTGATGATAAAGCAGAGGGTGAAGTGATGCTTTCATCATCCAGTCAAGGAAATCAAAGATTGCTGCATGCCACAGAAGCAGGAGAGAGGCAGGCAACAGATAGTTTTCTCACCCACCAGAAAGAACCAAAACTGCAGACCCCTTGAACTTGACTCTATCTTCCAAATGGTGAAACAACAAATTTCTGTGTTCTAAGCCATTCAGTTGGCCTTCCTTTGTTATAAAAGCCCCAGGAATTGGCAGTCCGGTGGCTCACGGTTTAGTGCCATCTTCACCCCGGGGCCTAATCCTGGATGACTCGGGATTGAGTACTGTGTTGGGCTCCCTACATGGGCCCTGCTTCTCCCTCTGCCGGTGTCTCTGCCTCTCTCTGTGTGTGTCCTCTCAGGAATAATAAATAAAATCTTAAAAAAAATAAAAAAAAAGAAATTAGAATCGGATGGTATTTACTCCTCTCAACCCTAACGCTAAACACAAGAAATCAGTGGAGTGATATTTTTGAAGAATTAATAAAGATATATTCAGGGGCACCTAGGCGGCTCAGTCTGTGAAGCATCTGCCTTTGTCTCAGGTCATCATCTCAGGGGCCTGGGATCAAGCCCTGCATCAGGCTCCTTACTCAGTAAGGAGTTTGCTTCTCCCTCTCTCTCTGCCCCCTCCCCACAGCTCACACTCCATCTCTCTCTCTCAAATAAATAAATAAAATATTTTTTTAAAATAAAGACATATTTAGGGATCCCTGGGTGGCGCAGCAGTTTGGCGCCTGCCTTTGGCCCAGGGCTCAATCCTGGAGACCCCGGATCGAATCCCACGTCGGGCTCCCGGTGCATGGAGCCTGCTTCTCCCTCTACCTGTGTCTCTGCCTCTCTCTCTCTCTCTCTCTCTCTCTCTCTCTCTCTATCATAAATAAATAAAAATTTAAAAAAATTAAAAAAAGACATATTTAAAACCAGACTTTCCTAGACAAACTGTCATTTCAATGTGCATGATAAAATATTTTGGGGCACATAAGTCTCAAAACGTTTGCTATACAAAACCCCACATGTTAAGGAAATACATTCAAATGTTCAAGGGATATAGGAAGTAATGGGGTACCACTTCTCTTGATAAGGTATCCCATTGTCCAAACAACTGTAAAGACTAAAGAAGAGAAAGTATACTTGCAATGAACTAGAAGTAGGATTCTTAACAATATAAAGATGACAGAGCCAGCGGGGAAGACAAAGTATAGAAGTAAAGGTAAATGTATTGTTCTTGTTAAGGGGACTATATATATTGATGCCTTTAAGGAGTTGATAAAGGTAAATAAGTATGAAGCATATGATGACGGCAACCACCAAAAAGACCAAAAATAGGATATATAACTTTTCAACAAAGACAGAAACAAAAATTCCACCTTTCAATGGAATACCGTTTTGGGGGGAGAGGGGGAAACAAAGAATGGAAAATCCAAACCCATTGCTCTTTACAGTTTACCAATAAAACATGTAATACTCCAAGGCAATGCATACATTCTCTTCAGTTAATTTCTAGTAGCTTTTGTGCTTCATACTTCACTTTTTGTGCTTCAATCCACCTAAATGTAGTATTTGTGTATGAAGTGTGGCAAGCACCAAGCATTTTTTTTTAATAGGGGGAAAAAAAAAGCATCAGTAATTGCAAAGGTCACCTGATCCGCCTTGCTCTCCAGTGTTACCTTCACTGTAAATCAAATGACTACATATAAGAATATGACCTGAATGTTCTATTCTGGCCCAGTGGTCTATGTCTATCCTTGCACCAGTATCATACTGCCTTAATACCGCAGTTATATGGGCAGCCCAGGTGGCTAAGTGGTTTAGCACTGCCTTCAGTCCAGATCCTGGAGACCCGGGATCGAGTCCCACCTCAGGCTCACTGCATGGAGCCTGTTTCTCCCTCTGCCGGTGTCTCTGCCTCTCTCTGTGTCTCTCATGAATATATAAATAAAATCTCAAAAAAAAAAAAGATACTGCAGTTATATAATAAACTTGATACCTAATAGAGTTAATCCTCCTAACTGTATTCTTTTTTTTCTTTTAATAAATTAATTTTTATTGGTGTTCAATTTACCAACATACAGAATAACACCCAGTGCTCATCCCGACAAGTGTCCCCCTCAGTGCCCGTCACCCATTCACCCCCACCCCCCGCCCTCCTCCCCCTCCACCACCCCTAGTTCGTTTCCCAGAGTTTCCTAACTGTATTCTTGAAGAATGTCTTGGCTATTTGTGGGCCTTGGCCTTTCTTTTTTTTTTTTTTTCTTTTTTCTTTTTTTTTTTTTTTAATTAGCTTGTCAAGGAGTGCCTGGCTCACTTAGTTAAGAAGAATATGCAACCTTGATCTTGGGGTCATAAGTTTGAGCTCCACACTTGGTGTAGAGATTGCTAAAAAAAAAAAAAATACTTTAAAAAGAACTTCTAAAATAAAATTAACTTGTCAATTTCTAACACATGCACACAAGCATAGCACATTTATAAGGATTCTATCTTTACATTATTGAGACTTCCAAAATACATGAATGTGATATATTTCTGCATTATTTAAAACTTCTCTAATTTCTATTAATATTTTTAGTTTTCTGGGAAAGGTCTCATAAGTTTTGGTTAGATATACATCTAGATAGTTTGTTTCGAAAATTAAATATTTTGTTTTCTAATTATTATCAAAACATCCAATATGCAATTAATTTTTTTGTATTCACCTTGTGTTTGGCACATACATGTATTCACCTAAATAATCTATATGGTACTTTGGATTTTCTATGAATGCTACTTCTTTATAGGCTTTGTTTTTTGTTTTTTGTTTTTTGTTTGTCTTTATTGTACTGGCTGGCTAGGCTCTCCAAAATGCAAATATTGAATATAAAATGGCAGGAGTGCATATACTTGTCTTTCTCATTTCAAAAAAGAGAAAGCACTTTTAATATCTTACTACTGAATATAATGCTTGCTGGATGTTATTTGTGGGTACTTGATCAGATTAAGGTGGTTTCCTTTTGCAAGGGGGGGTCAGAGAGAGAGAGAAGCAGAGAAAGAATCTTAAGCAGGCTCCACACCCAGCACAGAGCCCAACATGGGGCTCCATCTCACCACCCTGAGATCATCATCTGAGCCAAAAATCAAGAGTCAGACACTTAACTGACTGAGCTACCCAGGCACCCCAAGGAAGTTTCCTATTTCCATCTTATAATGTTTTACTATCTAAAAGGATAATAATTTGTATTAAATGTGCTTTTCACGTCAATGGAGATAACCCTAGGACTTTCCTCCTTTGTCCTTTCATACAATGATTCACCATTGGTTGATTTTTGAATGCTGAATCAGCCTTACATTTCCAGCTCCAAAAAAAACTTGGACCTGACATAGTATCCCTTTTATGTGTTGCTAGATTTGGTTTCCCAATATTTATTTTGGATTTTTTTAAATCTGTATTCATGACTGAAACTGGACTGTCATTCTACTTTTCTATGTGGCCATGGTATCAAGATTGGATAGTCTTAAAAAATGAGTTCAGCTGATTACAGGGAAAATGCTTCATGTCCCATGGAGGAACCAACAGCCACGTAACTGAGGCTGCCTGATAGTGTGAGCCTGAGGAACACCCAGCTTTGCACCAAACTGACTGAATGTTGAGCCAGCTGGTGGCAGCGAGCAGCTGGCCACATAGGTAAGTGTGGGCTATGGCTATGGGGAGGGGAGCTGGCCAGGGAAGCTGGCTGGGGCATGGACTGCTGAGCACCCACTGTGACATTCTTCTCCCCTTATCTGTATAGAAAGTGCCATACCCTCTTCAGAATAACAGCTTTACTTTCAGGCTTCTTTTGTCATAGAAACCAGCACAGTTGCAATTCTTCATGTGCCAGTCCTGAGCTGAGTAAGAAACTTCCAGCAGAGACTATAAAAACGACAAACTCTGAAATCTTCTGAGGTCATCTGCCAAATTGTCACTAGATCTCCTGCTTTATCCTCAGCAAGGCTCATTTAGCAAACCACACCACACTGATAGCCAAGTCCTACCATGTTGGTCAACACCAAGCCCACCTCTCTAACTCTGGATGAATGTGGGCTCTGGCCCAGAAGACAACAGTCCCTCTGCCTGGTTAACATGTGCAGCAGAAATCGAATGTGAAAACTGCATAATCCCTCCTGGTTGGAAATATGAACCCACTTTTGAGAGCCGTCAGCAATAGAAGAGATGAAAGTTTCTGAAAGAACTAGCTCACATGTTCAAAGACAATGGTTGGGATTGAAAATTTTCCATTCTCTTTTGAATACCATTCTTGTAAAAGAGACTGTAAACACGATGCAAACAAAGGAGTGCCCTGCTTGCCAGTGTTTCCTAAACTTTAACCTCACAAGCTAGCAGCAAAGCTATGACCCTCTCTATGATTTCTCTGGTTCCTCTTTCTTGACTAAGGTGTCCCCACTTATGTATCTCCTCATTTGTGAAGTTATTTATGACATCCCTAATGACCTTTTTTCAAAACACTAATGTTTTGGAAAAATAATGATGCAACTGATGCTTCATCTAAACATGTTTACTCAAGTTGAGCACCAAAATGAGAATTCCTAAGGCATATATGGAGTCTCTTCAAAAATGTCTACCACTGCCCTTTATAAGGGTGAAGGCAATGGAATGTTGGTAGTTCATATTATTGTAAATTAAATGGGTATTCATCTTGTAGGTGAACTGCTTAAGTTACAGTGCTCATTTTAGTATCTTCCAGAAGCTATGACTAAATTAATAGATCAAAGGTGTTTTTTGCTAAAGAGAGAGAGAGAGAGAGAGAGAACCTCACAATTTTATAAAGGTTATTAATGGAGGAATGTGTCTAATGTTAGTATCTTTTTAAGCAATGAAGTATCTAAAAAATGAACTAGTTGTCATAAATGCCCACCTGGAGATGTAAAGATGCATTCATTATTAAAGACACATTTATTGGGGCGCCTGAGTGGCTCGGTGGTTCAGCATCTGCCTGTGGCTCAGGACGTGATCCCAGGATCAAGTCCAGCATCAGGCTCCTCAGAGGGAATCTGCTTCTCCTCTATGCCTATGTCTCTGCCTCCCTCTCTTTGTCTCTCATGAATAAATAAAATCTTTAAAACAAATTTTAAAAAGATACATTTGTCTTTCATTCGGTTACTGAAACTGGAAATCATATCTTAACGGTGCAAGTAACTTTATGGCTATTTCAATGAAGAAGTTCCAAGACAACCATCAGTTTACTTGAAAAATACTTTTTTTTTTTTTTTTTTTTTTTTGCAAATCAAAGGGGCTAGAACCAAAAAGAAAATTAAAACTAGAGGGGTGCCCAGGTGGCTGCTCAGTTGGTTGAACGTCTGCCTTTGGCTCAGATCATGGTCCTGGGGTCCTGGGATGGAGCCTTGCATGGCTTCTCCCTCTCGGTCTGCACCACCCCCACTCCCTGCCCTACCTCATTCTCTCTCTCTCAAATAAATGAGTAAACTCTTTAAAAAAAAAAAACTTGAAATGACCTAGGCTTTATTAAATATTTTCAGAAGGTTAAAATTACAAGATAGTTTTAAAATTTTTAAGTGAATCAATATTTTATTTGCCGGATTTTTTTTTAAAGCTGAAGGTATAAATTTTCTCTTTTTCTACTTATTAGAAGAGACTGTATAAAACTGGTATTGTTTCTTAAGGAATTGGTAAAATTCATCAGAGAAGCCATCAAAGTCTAGAGTTTTGAGTGAGGGTTTTTAATTACCAAAATAATTATTTTTCTTAATTCTTATAGAATTCTTCAGATTTTCTTCTTAAGTTAGTTGCATTTTTTCTATGGCTTTTCCTTTTCATCTGAATTTGGCACTTCTGTATTTTTAATGGTTTGTACATTTCATCTAAATTTTCTAATGTTTTGCCATTAAGTTGTTCATACCATGCCAATTTTATTTCATTATAATTTTATTTCATGTCTGTACGATGTATACTGAAGTCTTATTTTTCACCTCTCCCTTTTTGTTGCTCAATTTTCACAGTGTGTTTATTCAGTACCAATTACTCATTTAAGGAATCTACTTTTGGCTTCAATAATCTTTTCTATTGTTCATTAGGAAATCTTTTCATTAATTTCTGCTCTAATCTTCATTATTTTCCCCTTCTATGGGTTTAACTTACTGTTCTTTTTTTCCTAACATCTTGGAATAGATGTTTAGATCATTTACCTTTATCCTTTTATAAGTTATATGTTTAAAGGCCATAAACTTCCCTTTATGCATAACTTTAGCTGCATCCTACCAAAAGCCATCAAAATGTCATATTTTCATTTTTATTTAGTTGGAAATATTTTCTAATTTACATTGTGATTTCCTTTTTGACCTATAGCTGTTTAGAGGTATAAAGCTTAACATCCATTAACATTTGGGGAGGTTTCTACTTATCTTTTGTTTATTGGGGTTTTTTTTCCCCCTGGCTTAAATGACACAGTTCATATAATTTTAATCCTCTGAAATTTGTTGAGACTCATTTATTTTATGACACAGCATATATTCAACTTCAGTGAATTTTTCATGTGTATTAAGGAGAAAAAAAATGTGGATTTTGCAGCCATAGGGTACAATGCATGTATTTGCCTATCAAGTTTTTCACTGTGTTGCTCAAATCCTTGGTATTTGTGTTTAATTTTTTCAGATGTTATATCAGTTACTGAGAAAAAGTAAGATGCTAAAAATCTCCCACTATGATGGTAGATTTGACTTCTTTTAACTTTGTCAATTTTTGCTCTATATATTTTGAAGCTAAGTTATTAGGTACATGTAAGTTTAAAACTGTTGTACATTCCTCTTGAATACAACTTTTATCATTAATGTTCTTTGTAGCAGTACTTTTTCTTTAAAATGACCTTTATTTGTTTGTGTTTTGTTAGTTCTCCTGTTCCATGTTCTGATTTCTGTCCTTTATCTTCTATTAAATTAGGTAGTTTATATTATTCCCATTTTTCTTCTCTATTAACTGATTATATATTCTTTGCTATTATTTTAGTGGCTACCTTAGATATTACGATGCATCTTTGATTTCTTAAAACCCTTTACCATTTCCCCAATGCCAGGACAATACTTTACCTCTATTTACTACCCACATGTCATTTACTTTAACTGCATATATTATCTTTATATCTCCAATTTTGAAAGACATTTTTAAAGAATATAAAATTTAAGTTGGAACTTTCCTACAGTACTTTGAAGAGATCATTCCATTCTCCTGATTTCTACTATTTGTTTTTAAAAAAAATCAACTATCAGCATCATTATTCCTCTTCTGACAATAATATAGCATTTTTCCTTTGCCTGTCTTTCAGATTTTTTTGTCTTTGGTTTTTAGCAATTTTTAATATACCAAGACATGGTTTTATTTTTATTTATCCTGCGTGGTGTTCATACTATTTCTTAAATCTGGTTTCCTATCATTTATCAGACTTGGAAAGTTCACAGCCATGATCTCTTAAATGTTTTTCCTGCTGCATTCACACTTTAAATGTATTAATGTGATTATTTTTGCTTGATTTTTGATTATTAAAATATATATGAATTGAACCTTTGGATAAGTTAACTTCCTAGAGAACATTTAACTTTTTCTGGCAGGCAAGGAAACTGGGGCATTAACAATCCCAAATCACTATAATTCAGTCAGGGAATGAGATTATTCAAAGCTAAACTTCAGTTTCTGTAAGGCCTGATATATTTCTTATCTACCCTTACTCATGTAGTAATGCTAAACTCAGTAACTTTAACCCAAAGATTGAAGTTTACTTGGATCCCTTCCTTTCAAAGGGCACTAAAATCCAATTTTTGGCATTACAAACCCATGAATCTGTTGAAAGTTCTGTTCAGCTCTTCATCAGCAAGTGAAATAAGCAAATGCCTCTTAGATAAAATTAGTCCCAAATGCTGGACTCCTCTTCATGGCTTCTTTCCCAGATCCTGGCCTTGGAATATTTCAGTACCTTTCTTATAGATTTACATATCCTTTAAGAAGGTTTTTAAAAATATTTGTCCAGACTTCCTAGTTACCCTAAGTGGGAAAGTAGGTCAAAAGCACATTGTATGTCATTGTATGCTAGAAATAGAAGTCCCCCCACTGTATATATTAAACCTCAAATCTCTCAATAATATCCTTTGACGCCATTTATCTATTTTAAAAGATTTTATTTATTTGAGAGAAAGAAAGAACATGAGCGGAGGGGAGAAGCAGAGGGTGAGGGAAAAGCAGGCTCCCGGCTGAGCTGGGAGCCCAAACTGGGACTTTACCCCAGGAATCCAAGATCATGACCTGAGCTGAAGGCAGATGTTTAACCCACTGAGCTACCCAGGTGCCCTGATGCCATTTATCTCTTAAAAGATTTCACATATTTCATGATGTCCATTTCTTTACCTCATACTCACAACTCAACCCAGTCCAATTCTTTACCTCAACAATCCACCAAAAAATATGCTAAAGTCATCAATGACCTCTAATTTTGCTAAGTCAGCATGAGGTTTTTTTATTTCTCTTCTCTGACTACTCAACATTTGCCCTAATTAATATCCCCTTTTCCCTTCCTGAAACATTCTTTCCCTTTTTTCCAGGTTAATTTTCTCTTTTGCTAGCTCAGCCTCCTCTGCCTAGAAAGTGTTTCATTGCTCAAATATTGAAATATAGCCCTCTCTTGCTCACACTTGAAACTTAGAGAATCCCATTCATCCAAGCAGAGTATCTATTTGCAAATAACTCATATGCTTTTATGTCTAACTCAGATCTCTCTTCTGTGCTCCAGATGCATAAATCCAAGGAAATACTTGCAACTTCTTGAGGATCAAAATGGTACTTCAAAATCTAAAGTACCAAAATCAACATCATAATTACCCACAATTTTAAAAAAGAGGTATCTTCAATCCAGTTGCTCAAGCATCAAATCTAACATTCTCTTTATACCTTTCTCTCTTACCCCATATATTGAGTCTACTGCCAGATACTAAGTTAACACTCAACTCCATCTACTTCTCTTCATCCCTTCCACCATTGACCTAGTTCAAACTACCATCCTTTTTCATCTGGACTATTGCACCAGACTTTTAACCAATCCACCCATGTCCCCAGCTGCCTCCACTATTCCAATTAGTTATCCACACTGCAGTTAGAGAGACCTATTTTATTGAGATATATATCTCACACTTAACTCCTTAAATCTTTTAATGGCTTCCCATTTCTCTTAGGGAAAAACGTACTTTTTACCATGCCTGTATGGTCAGAAACTTGTTACCTGTCCAGCCTCATCTTCTACCCTGTGCCCTTTCACTGTCTGTCCTCCAGCCACTCTAGCATCCCTTCAGTCCCTTCTCTCCTACTAGAGGAACTTTGTTTTGCCTCTTTGCAAGGAATGCTCTTTCTTCCCCTCTTCAACTGATTAACTACTACTCATCCTTCAGATCTGTTTCATCTTCCTCAGGGAAGCCATCCACAATTTCACTACGTCAAGTCACCCTAATATAAGCTCTCATAATACCTAGTATCTGTCCTTCATAGAATTTGTAACAGTTCCAATTTTACACTTATTGTTATGATTTTGTAATCGTCTGTCCCCTTGAGTAGATTAGAAATCCCTTAAGGCCAAGAGACATGTTTATTTTCACTTATCACCTATCCTAACACCCAGCTCTGTGCCTGGCATGTTTTACAAACCCTCAACAGTATTTGTTGGATGGATGGATGGATGGATGGATGGATGGATGGAAGGATGGATCTTATGAAGTCCAAAGAGGACAGGAGGAGAAAATCTACTGAAACAAAAATGTTTACATATGCATAAAATACCTCTGAAAAAACACCTAAGAAACAGGTAACCCTTGGTTACATTGGTGAGAACTGGGTAGCTGAGTGAAAGAGGACAGAAAGGGGCTTCTTATTATCTATGCTGCAAATTTTGAAACAAGTAACCATATCACCTATTCAAAAATAAATAGGTTTTATAAGAAATAATACCAGTTATAATTCTTTTTTTTAAGAGGGATAAAGGCAGAGGGAGGAGGAGAGAAGAATCGTAAGCAGGCTCCACACTCAGCATGGAGCTCAATCTCACAATCCTAAGATCATGACCTGAGCCAAAATCAAAAGTCAGATGCTTAACCGACTAAGCCACCCAGTGCCCTGGAAGATAGTTCTTTTAGCTCAAGATTTTGAGCAGTATGAATGCAAATACCTCACATCAACAGCAGGTTTATGTGCTTTCTTACTTATACTATTTCAACTTACTTCCTAGTGAGACAAAGAGAAGCAATTTTCAAAGTTCAATTCTGTCTACAACTTCTTCCATTGACATGTCTTAGAATAGGAATGCAAATGTGAGATGAGGATCTGCTGTTGCCTCCTCAGTTCCTGTGCATGTCTCCTGGTATCAGTGTATCACTCCAAGTGGAATCCTTGTGTTTGAAAATACTATCTATGCCCTGGACAAATATCTCTAAAACAAAAGCACATTAATTCATTTTGTTCAAAGAACTGTTCTAACTCAGATAGGGAAAAAATATATCTGTGCTGCACTTTTTGTGGTACAGTGTATCTGTTTAAAAGCTTTATGATGCCAATAATGATTTAAGGAATTTTTGCTCACTTAAAGACCATATCCCACAATATATAGCATATTTGCACCATAATTACCAGGAATTTGTACATTCAGGCCAAGAAATACTGAGTGCTTAATATTTGTTAGGAACTTTATGGTACTAGGGTCTCAGGAAGCACAGAGATTTAATATGAAGCTTAGATATAAAATAGAAGTTATAAACCAATGTGATTAGGGCTACATTGGTAGTCCATAGAAGGCTGTCAGAGGCAGAGACACCCTGCTGCTGACAGCTTTTGTTTCCTATTATAGTGAAGCAGCTCACTGCCTTCAAAGATCAAGAAATCAGTCACAGTTGCCCTCTAAGTTTGGGGAAACCCAATGCTGCATTCCAATATATATAAGAGCCATTGAAATGAGAGACTCACTGAGCAGTACCTGGATTCTGGAGCTCTCAAACCACATGTCAAAGTGCTGCATTAAATACTCTCCTTGAGCTCTCCTGCCATGTGAATCTACAGCGACCAATTTCCTGTTAGAACCCTCCAATAAGAGGCCCAGTGGGAAGTCTGCCCTATCATAGAAGTCTCGTAAAATTCGTATTTAATTCCCTTTTTTCTCTATGTCTGGCAGCCACCAAATGGCTATCAAGAAGTTATTCTTTTACTGCCCCTTTACCTATGCACTGTCAAAAAGGGGATACTGGAGGCTCCTGGGACGAAGACACAAAGGCAGGTCCTCCCAGGGGTCATTTCTGCCCTCATATCTTCACTGAATGGGTCCCTGATGCTGGGCAAATTTAAAGAGATCCAAAGCAAGTGGCTCAGATTCTTGATGTCAATATAATATCCTAATATTTGTGCCCTGCGAGGCAGTACAGAAAAGAAAGAAGTAACTCAATCTGAGAAGAGGAGGGGGTATTTAAGGATCTGAGAGAAAAGTTTTTCTCAGATGAATGTTAAATATGCTTAAGAGTTCACAAAGAAGATGGAAGTTGAGGAAACAACATTTCAGGCAAAGTTAAGTCATGGATAAGGCCATGGAAGAGTGACAGAAATGACAAATAGAGATTCTTTTTTAATATAAATGAAATATATATCATTTTATTCTTATTGGCAGGTGACACGGAGTGGAAAGTAAGCAGGTCAGAGGATACTTTAGAGAAAAAGGTATTGGACAGAGACACCAGTATTCATTCAATCCATCCACTCTTCCATTTTCCCAAGTTTCTGCCAGTTTTCCACCCAGGAAGTTCAGCAACGTTCCTAAGCGGCCCAGGACTGACTTGTTTCCTGCACATGGGACTGTCAGTGCTAAAAATCAGGACAGTCCTAGGAAAAATCAGGACAGTTGGACACCCAACCATCCAGCCAAAGCCCAAGAGGGCATGACCTCCCAATTCTATTAAAACCCCAGAACAAAAAAAAAAAAAAAACTCAGAATAAAGGAGATAGTCATGCTTATGCTAGCAAAAGTTGAGTCAATTTCCCACTCAACTTTTCAATTTTCACAACCAGCCTTCCAGGAGTAGCTGTAAGGAAGGAAAGAAAAAAAAAAGTAAACCAGGACAAAAATTCAAAGATAAGGAGACTGTCTAGCAGAACACAGAGGGAGGCATTAGAAATCCTCCAGGCTAAGTATTTCTGAATTATTATTATTAACAGTATTATTAATTATTATTATTATTTTATTATTATTATTATATACTACTACTACTATCACTGATTTTGGGCTCTTCCATGTTATTCCTGATCCCTTTTTGGGGAGTGGGTGAGGAGGGAGTATGAGTAATTATTTCATTTGCCTATTTAAAAATTATTATAAACCAGCAATTTAGTAACGTACCACTCATATTTTCCAAACCCATAATGCTCTCTCATTTGCTATTTGGACTACTCATTCTAACACATGGTTCTGCATCTCAAATCGGCTGGGGTCTCTCCCCAGTATCTTCTAAGGGGATAGGAAGCTGCCAGTTTCTTTTCAGCAATGCTCCAGAAAAATGAATCATACAATACAGCTCCTGCTCTCCAGTTTATGATCTCACTGAGAAGGCATGACAAAAATCACTTCAAGGTTTGAACAATTCAAAGCAGCATAAATATAAACACATACTTTCCTTGCTCTGCTATTTAACATTTAGCTTCATGTACTCCTGTTCAAACTGGCTTGCATTGTACCTCAGATGACACTTGTGACAGTTTATTTTTTAAAGTGTCACTCAGAAAAATACAAGTTGAACATTCCAAGGACAAGGGACCTCAAGTTCTACTCATCACTCTACCAGTTTGCCCAGCTAGAAAAAAAGGGGGGGATGACAATTATCTATAATCACTGATATTTGAAGATTATTTTATTTTTTTTTTATAAATTAATTTTTATTGGTGTTCAATTTACCAACATACAGAATAACACCCAGTGCTCATCCCGTCAAGTGTACCCCCCAGTGCCCGTCACCCATTCACCCCCACCCCCCACCCTCCTCCCCCTCCACCACCCCTAGTTCATTTCCCAGAGTTAGAAGTCTTTATGTTCTGTCTCCCTTTCTGATATTTCTCACACATTTCTTCTCCCTTCCCTTATATTCCCTTTCGCTATTATTCATATTCCCCAAATGAATGAGAACATACACCGTTTGTCCTTCTCCGGTTACTGTGGCCAAGTTCAAAAAGGGTGTTGCCTGAGTTCTCCTCTGGGATTTTGATGGAATCTTGTCTCACATTTAGATCTTTCATCTATTTTGAGTTTATCTTTGTGTATGGTGCAAGAGAGTGGTCCAGTTTCATTCTTCTGCATGTGGATGTCCAATTTTCCCAGCACCATTTATTGAAGAGACTGTCTTTCTTCTAGTGGATCGTCTTTCCTCCTTTATCGCATATTAGTTGAGCATAAAGTTCAGGGTCCACTTCTGGGTTCTCTGTTCTGTTCCATTGATCTATATGTCTGTTTTTGTGCCAGTACCACACTGCCTTGATGAACACAGCTTTGTAGTACAACCTGAAATCTGGCATTGCGATGCCCCCAGATATGGTTTTCTTTTTTTAAAATTCCCCTGGCTGTTTGGGGTCTTTTCTGATTCCACACAAATCTTAAAATAATTTGTTCTAAGTCTCTGAAGAAAGTCCATGGTATTTTGATAGGGATTGCATTAAACGTGTCAATTGCCCTGGGTAACATTGACATTTTCACAATATTAATTCTGCCAATCCATGAGCATGGAATATTTTTCCATCTCTTTGTGTCTTCCTCAATTTCTTTCAGAAGTGTTCTGTAGTTTTTAGGGTATATTTTGAGAACCATTTGAATGGTAAATGGTTCTCCAACCTTTTATTTTCAGGTTGTAGGTGTCCTTCTGTCTAAAATGAGTCTCTTGTAGACAGCAAATAGATGGGTCCTGTTTTTTTATCCAGTCTGAAACTCTGCGCCTTTTGATGGGGTCATTAAGCCCATTCACGTTCAGAGTTACTTGAACTTCTTCTTAAAGGGGAGTTTTAAGAGTCCCCCTTAAAATTTCTTGCAGAGCTGGTTTGGAGGTCACATATTCTTTCAGTTCCTGCCTGTCTTGGAAGCTCTTTATCTCTCCTTCCATTTTGAATGAGAGCCTTGCTGGATAAAGTATTCTTGGTTGCATGTTCTTCTCATTTAGGACCCTGAATATATCCTGCCAGCCCTTTCTGGCCTGCCACGTCTCTGTGGAGAGGTCTGCTGTTACCCTAATATTCCTCCCCATGAAAGTCAGGGACTTCTTGTCTCTTGCTGCTTTAAGGATCTTCTCTTTATCTTTGGAATTTGCAAGCTTCACTATTAGATGTCGAGGTGTTGAACGGTTTTTATTGATTTTAGGGGGGGATCTCTCTATTTCCTGGATCTGAATGCCTGTTTCCCTTCCCAGATTGGGAAAGTTTTCAGCTAGGATTTGTTCAAATACATATTCTGGCCCTCTGTCCCTTTCGGCGCCCTCGGGAACCCCAATTAAACGTAGGTTTTTCTTCCTCAGGCTGTCGTTTATTTGCCTTAATCTGTCTTCATGGTCCTTCAATTGTTTATCTCTTTTTTCCTCAGTTTCCCTCTTTGCCATTAACTTGTCTTCTATGTCACTCACTCGTTCTTCCACCTCGTTAACCCTCGTCGTTAGGACTTCTAGTTTGGATTGCATCTCATTCAATTGATTTTTAATTTCTGCCTGATTGGATCTAAATTCTGCAGTCATGAAGTCTCGTGAGGCCTTAATGCTTTTTTCTAGAGCCACCAGTAGCTGTATAATGGTGCTTCTGAATTGGCTTTCTGACATTGAAGTGTAATCCAGATTTTGTAACTCTGTGGGAAAGAGGGCTGTTTCTGATTCTTTCTTTTGAGTTGAGGTTTTCCTTCTAGTCATTTTGCTCAGTGCAGAGTGGCCAGAAACAAGTTGTATTGGAACACGGGGGAGTATCACTGGCCCCTCTAGCTGGTCTTCTGGGGGAGGGGCCTGTTGCGTTGATTTTCAGGTGTTAGCACTTGGGGGAGCTGCTCTGCCCCTGCCTGCTGCAGGGCTCAGCGGGGGTTGTTTACCCCGCCAGGCCCCAGGAGGAACAGCCGCAGTTGCTATGGCAACTCTGGAAGCCTGGATTCAGCCTCCGCAGGAACTATGGGGCTCGGGGCTCTCGGCTCTCCGTCCGCAGGGCCTGGAGGCTCCGGGGCGGGGCCGCTGATCTGCTCAGCTCGGGGCAGGAGCGTCCTCGCTGTCTCGGGCCCTCCCGGCCTCTGCCTGTCCCGGGGGAGGCCGGATCCTGGGCTGTGTCCCGGCGCCCTGTGCTCCGGGGCCTGCGCTGGTGGATTCGCGCTCCCGCCCTGCAGCTCCCTCCCTGGAGCCGCTCCCGAGCCCCTCCGAGCTGCTCCGGTCGGTCCCTCCGTGCGCGCTGCAGCCCTTAGGGAGCTCGGAGCACTCTCCTGCGCTCGCAGGTGTCTGTTAGTGTCCCCGGGAGCCCGAGGGCATCCCCGCCCTCCCGGGTCCTGCTCCAACTCCCTGCGAGCCCCTTTCCGCCCGCCCGGGAAGGTTGGTGCAGCTCCTGCTCCTCCGGGACGGGGTTCTCCTGTCCTGGGGACACTCGCCCCGGCCTCAGCCCGGCTCCTCGCGGGGCCCCTCCCCCTCGGAGGCCTTTTGTTCCTTTATTTCTTTTTCCCCGTCTTCCTACCTTGATAGAAGCGTGAACTCTTCTCACTGTAGCATTCCAGCTGGTCTCTCTTTACATCTCAGGCCGAATTCGTAAATTTTCAGGATGGTTTGAAGGTTATCTAGGTAATTTGGTGGGGACAGGTGATTTGGGGACCCTGCTCTTCCGCCATCTTGCCCCCTCCCCTCTGAAGATTATTTTAAATATAACAAGAAAATTATAGCATCTGGTCTGTCCCTTCCTATGACTCAGTTGGACATGAAAAGTGCAGTGCACTGGTCCAGAGCGAAGAAAAAAATTATCTGTGTAATGGGAACAGATCCAGTTTCAGAAAGTTCAGCATGATAATGGAATATGGTAAGCTCTGAATCTGACAGGGGAGCAGGATAAATAGAAGAGGAACTACTAGCTCTCACTTTGCAAAGGTTCAGGTAAGCAGGTAGATTCTGCAAGCAGATATAAGACTCAGGCACCCAAGTTTAGCTAAGTGATAAAACTCCAGGGTTTGGATGGGGTAAGTGCTAATTCATTCATTTATCCAGAAATTGGAGCCAATTCTGTACAAGGCCATGTACAAGGACCTAAAGAACTGCAGTAAATAACACAAGCCTGGTCCTTGCTCTTACAAGAAATTTGTACTAAATAAAGGAGAACAAAACTAAGAAACAAATGAAATAATTATAAATTGTCCTTAGTATATCTGGAAAACAACCAATAAGGCACTGAGGTAGAGAATATGGTGGGATAGAAACCTACTTTAGAAACAGAAGTCAGGGGGCACCTGGGTGGCCTAGGCGGTTAAGGGTCTGCCTTCACCTCAGGTCATGATCTCAGGGTCCCCAGACTGAGCTCCTCACTCAGAGTGAGTCAGCCTGTCCCTCTGCCCCTCCCCTAGCTCTAATAAATAAATAAAATCTTGGAAGGGAGAAGAGGAGAGAGAGGTCAGGGCAGGTCGCCATGAGTGGCCCCATTTATGCTGCAGCACAAAGGATAGGAAAGAGCTAGCTCCTTCATATGAAAGGACAGAGGGGCAGCATGTGGGAATGTCCTTGAAGTAGGAAAACAGGTGGTGGGTTTAGGGGTTCAAACAAGATTAGCGTGGGAGGGGCAAGGTGAAAACTGTAAGAGCAGCTCTGAGGGTCTAGAAGGGACCAGCTCCTGAAGGGTGTGAGGTCTAAGGAGCAACAATTTTATTTCAAATTCACTGAAGGAGTCGCCAACAAAGAATTTTATGCAAAAGAGGCTCACAATGTAATCCACAGTGTGAGAACATCACTTTGGCTGTTGGAGAAAGAACTGGCCAGGGGAGATCAAGAAAGTGGAGGGGATCCCTGCGTGGCTCAGGGGTTAAGCGCCTGCCTTTGGCCCAGGACCGAGGGTGGGAGACGGGAGTCAGGGAAATGGTGGAGATGCAGGTAAAGGTATAGATTTAAGAGATCTTATTGGAGTTTGAATTGAGAATTCTCTGCAAGATGGACTTAGGGATGTAGAGAATTAAGGATGACTTTGGATGTCAGGTCAGAGAGACCAGATCATTGTCACTATCTATTTCCATGCTGAAGAACATTAGCAGGATGAGAGAGGCTTGGAGGGCAAAACCAATATGCCACCTTTGGAGTATTTGTAAGACCTCCAAGTGGAGGCACCACATTGCTTTGTAAATCTGGTGCTCGGATGAGAGGGCTGGCCAGTGATACAAATGTAAGGATCAGTAGTCAGAAATAGTATGAACAAGAATACCATGATGAGAGAATTAGGGGCAGGGGAGGAATCAGAGATGAAACCCTGAAAAATCCCTCAAGGTAAAACACAGTTCTCAGCCTGACTTGACATTGGTTATTACAGGAATCCCTGATGGTCCTGTAACCATTAGCGCCCTCTTTTGGTAACACCCGGTCCTTGCTTTGGAGTTCCTCTGGATTCCTCTAAATCCATTAAGGTCCCAATAGTTTGATCCCCAAAACAACTGAAGTCAGAGAATGGCTATTTGAAGACATCCATATTTATGATGGCTTTTGCAAAGAGAACTTCAGTCCTTGGCTTTAGAGGATTTGGGGGTATTGGGTGGGTTACTAAGAGATCATCCACTTTAATTAACTTACTTGGCATCAAGACTTCCATGGAACCCTGGCAGCTCCTTAAACTCCCCAGTCCTGGGTCACCTGGGTGGCTCAGTGATTGAGCATCTGCCTTCAGCTCAGGGCATGATCCCGGGGCCCTGAGATGGAGTTCCGCATTGGGCTCACTGCTCATTGGGGAGCCTGCTTCTCCCTCTGCCTGTATCTCTGTCTCTTTCTCTGTGCCTCTCATGAATAAGTAAGTTAAATTTAAAATATAAATTAAATAAATAAATAAATAAACAAACAAACTCCCCAGTCCATTTTTTTTTCCTTGATTTTTGATTTTCTGAAACAGTTGTAGACTAGAAAGTCAGGCTGCCCAATTTAGCAAACAAACATACAGGACACTGGTGAACCAGTGTGAGTCACCTAGCCAGAGAAAGAGAGACACAAGGAGCCTCACTGACAAGTGGCTCTGCCCTCCTTCTTTGTATTATCTACATATCCTTGTTTTCTACATGCTTAATGTTTTGACATCTAAGCCCTCAATATCTGAAGAAGGACTATCCCTCCCAGGATTAGCTAATCCCTAGAGAGAGTTTACAACTCACCCAGGAGCACACCTTTCATACGCAAAGTAACCAATCCAAAACCCAAACCCCAATCACCTCATTTATGGAGCTCTCATAGCCACCCCACTATCCACAGCCCTGATCACCCCAAGAGGATGGTATCTGATAAGTAGGAACAGCTCCTCTGCCCAAGAGCCTACTGAAATTATCCTACCTAGCCAGTTTGCTTACCCTGCCTTGCCCTTCCAATGTAAACCACAGTAAAGGCTGTTGCCCCCTTGCTCCTTCTGCTTCCTGGCCAACTCTAGTGCCTCCCAAAATATCCCTGCAGGGAGGAGTGAGCTTTCTTTGGGAACTGTGAGAAAACACCTTTTCAATTGTTTCCTGATTTGGTAGCCTCCAACACGTGAATAATAATAAAACCTACATTTTAAAACATTCTCCAGAGGAAGACATAGACATGGCCAACAAGCACATGAGAAAATGCTCCGCATCACTTGCCATCAGGGAAATACAAATCAAAACCACAATGAGATACTGCCTCACCCCAGTGAGAATGGGGAAAATTAACAAGGCAGGAAACCACAAATGTTGGAGAGGATGCGGAGAAAGGGGAACCCTCTTACACTGTTGGTGGGAATGTGAACTGGTGCAGCCACTCTGGAAAACTGTGTGGAGGGATCCCTGGGTGGCGCAGCGGTTTAGCGCCTGCCTTTGGCCCAGGGCGCGATCCTGGAGACCCGGGATTGAATCCCATGTCGGGCTCCCGGTGCATGGAGCCTGCTTCTCCCTCTGCCTATGTCTCTGCCTCTCTCTCTCTCTCTCTCTCTCTCTCTCTGTGTGACTATCATAAATAAAAAAAAAAAAAGAAAATAAAAAGAAAACTGTGTGGAGGTTCCTCAAAGAGTTAAAAATAGATCTGCCCTACAACCCAGCAATTGCACTGCTGGGGATTTACCCCAAAGATACAGATGCAGTGAAACGCCGGGACACCTGCACCCCAATGTTTATAGCAGCAATGTCCACAATAGCCAAACTGTGGAAGGAGCCTCGGTGTCCATCGAAAGATGAATGGATAAAGAAGCTGTGATCTATGTATACAATGGAATATTACTCAGCCATTAGAAACGACAAATACCCATCATTTGCTTCAACGTGGATGGAACTGGAGGGTATTATGCTGAGTGAAATAAGTCAATCAGAGAAGGACAAACATTATATGGTCTCATTCATTTGGGGAATATAAAAAATAGTGAATGGGAATAAAGGGAAATGGAGAAAAAAATGAGTGGGAAATATCAGAGAGGGTGACAGAACATGAGAGACTCCTAACTCTGGGAAACGAACTAGGGGTGGTGGAAAGGGAGGTGAGAGGGGGGCTGGGGGTGACTGGGTGACAGGCACTGAGGGGGGTACTTGATGGGATGAGCACTGGGTGTTATGCTGTATGTTGGCAAATTGAACTCCAAATTAAAAAAAAAAAAGAGTATGGCAAAAAATAAATAAATAAAATTTAAAAATAAAAAAAATAAAACATTCTCCTCCACAGGTGTTCAAAAACCACCCCAGAGGGGCACCTGGGTGACTCAGTTGGTTAAGTTTCTGCCTTCAGCTCAGGTCATGATCTCAGGGTCCTGGGATCGAGCCCCACATGGGGCTCTCTGTTTAGTTGGGACTCTCTCTCTCTCTCTCTCCCCCCACCCTCCTTGTGCATGCATACACACTAATCTCTCACTCTCACATAAATAAATAAAATCTTAAAAATAAAAAACACCCTGGAGTGATTTAAAAACAATACAATGTTTTCTTTCTTGTACAAAATGGTCAACAAATTAGCAAATTTTAAATTTCATTTCAAGTTGAAAAGTGATTCCTTAGACTCTGAGCAGATACACAGAAAACAAAGAATTCTCAACAGAAAAATTATTTCAGAAAAAAATGGAGAACCTCGACAAATCTGCCCCCAAGAGGGTTTCAGAAGGTTTGCAGACATGGCCTTTTAAGATCATCAGTAGTCTTGAGGCTCTACAGGAATCTATGTTGGAGTAAAACCATTTTAAAAGAGATTTCATCATGGGCATCTGGGTGGCTCAGTCAGGTAAGTGTCCAGCTTCTGGTTTGGGCTCAGGTCATGATATCAGGGTCCTGTGATCAAGCCCTGAGACAGACTCAGCATTCAGCCTAGAGTCTGCTTGAGAGTCTCCCTCTCCCTTTTCCTCTTCCTCCATCTCTACCCGACCCCCACCCCACCCTCTCTCTCAAATAAGTAAATAAAATCTTTTTTAGGGATGCCTGAGTAGCTCAGTGGTTGAGCATCTGCCTTTGGCTCAGAGTGTGATCCTGGGGTCCTGAGATCAAGTCTCACACCAGGCTCCCTACAGGGAGTCTGCTTCTCCCTCTGCCTGTGTCTCTGCTTCTCTCTCTCTCTCTCTGTGATAAATAAATAAATAAATAAATAAATAAATAAATAAATAAAATCTTTTTTAAAAATCTTTTTTAAAAAGATAGATTTCAGGATGCCTGGGTGGCTTAACGGTTAAATGTCTGCCTTCAGCTCAGGGCATGATCCCAGAGTCCTGGGATCAAGTCCAACATTGGGCTCCCCACAGGGAACCTGCTTCTCCCTCTGCCTATGTCCCTACCTCTCTCTGCATCCCTCTCATGAATAAATAAAAATAAAATCTTAAAAAAAAAAAGAGCAAGATTTCACCAACATGGTAAAACATACATCTAGATCCTAATCAATTTGAAGGAATAATTAAAGCATTGCCTACACAAGTATAAGCATTCAGCTAAAATTTAAGACCTAAAAGCCTCTGGATCATACTGCACAGAAAAACCCAGCAACCATGTGAGAGTAACATCTAACACTCGTCAAGTGTTTTTCACATGGAAATCTTTTTGCTTGACACACATGAATTCAGCTAGTCTTTGCAAGTACCTTTGACACAGTTACATATAGTTCACATTTTACCAATGAAGAAATGAACACACAGAGGAATCAAGTTAGTGTCCACAAGTGTACACAGCTCGTGAAGATCAGAGATTTGACCCCCAGCTCTCTGAACCTGCACATACAACCATGACCTGCCTTTGTGTCTTTAGTAAAGAAGATGCTGAGTTGACTGCATATGAGCCTCACAGCATATAATTTAAAACTGACTCTGAATAGCATCAGACTATCAGCTTTCTTTCTTTAAAAGGAAAAAAAAAACACAGTTTTCTCTTTGAGACAGCTTGCTTTAAAGGCTGTGGTTCTCCAAGTGTGGTCCTCAGACCAGCAATATCAGTATTCCTCCAAAACCTGTTCTAATGCCAATTCTCCACCCTAACCTAGATCTACTGAATCAGAAATTGGGGGGAGGGATCCCAGCAATCAGAATCCTGATTCTCCAGGTGATTCTGATACATGCTGAGAACAACAGTCATAAGGATGCTTAGCTCATGTATTAAGAATGACTTCACCCTTATTACATGGCTTCTGAGAATCTTTTTTTTTTTTTTAACTGACTGTTTGCATTCAGTTTAAGAGTGATTTTCTAGGGAAATTCCAGGGATGGTGGTGAGATGGAGTTCCACACATTCTAGAAAGGAGTACAGTAGCTGGTATTCAGTACATACTGGTGCCCAAAGACCTTATATGGTTCCCAGAGTCCAAATCAAAACCTCAAAAAAGAAATAAAACCTCCACAGGGACAACGTCATTCCAGCCTTTTAATTGCAGAAAGCCATAAAATACACAATTTAAGATTAACTTCTTGTATTTGAAGTGATCTGATTTCTTCTTTTAAGCCCACTCACTGCCATCCCTCTGACTTGACCCAAACATAGTTTCTTTCTCTTGAGCCTTTGAGCTTCCTGAAGACAGTAACCATGAGTTGGTTTTTTTATGTACCTATGCACCAAGAACAGTGCCTGGCTCCTATTTGGTGCTCAACAAGTAACCCCTCAAACATAATTGCAGCCTCCAGTCACAGATGTTCCACAGCCTGTTGTAAATCAAGCCATGAAATTAGCATTTTTTAAACCCACATTTACCTTTGGTTACTTTCTGTCCCCAGGGAAGGGAACAACTACAGAATTCACAATTTAACTTGGGGAGGAGACTATTCCTTCACAGGACACAAGTGAAGTTCTGGCCAAAGGTCTTGATTTATTGGGCGCTGGGAGAATCTGATCACTGCATATTTATAGCAGTAGCTAGAGATAAGTATTCAGGAAAGTGCTACTGAAGTGTGTTTCCTTCATTTCCTTGACAGCAAAAGGAAGCAATGAATGCTTTAAATCACAGAAAATATTTAGAATATAAAAGACAAATGCAAGTCACATCTCTTTCAACCTACAGAATAGCCAATGTTTTATAAGGTTCACCAAGAGTTTGTGGGAAACCTTGATCCCTCTTCCCACTGCTTCTAAAAGAACCCATGAAGACCCAGTTCACTTACTAAGGCACAGGTAAGAAGTCATCAACTAAAGAGATAGATTTTTTTTAAGAGATACATTTCTTATCCAATAGATGGTCATTGCTTAAAAATGGATTTATTCTTCATACTTCTCTTATTTTTCAAGGACTTGAGATTCTTAAAAGAAACTAGCCCACTGTTCATTTTATTCTTGATTCACCTGTCCAACCTTTGAAACTACATTTGTTTAAAAAAAAGATGGGCCTTCATCCTGAGTTCTGCTGTTTTTAATTTTTATGACAAAGAATTCAAACAATATTGAAATATACCAAAAAAAATCCTGGGCCCCCTTTAGACTCTTACACTCAAACTCTTAAAAACTATTAACAAGTTAAAATGTACCTTCCTAATTTTTTCCACAAATATGTTTATGTATGTAGACTTTTTCAGACACTGTATCAATTTAAATACATTTTCCAAATGCCATTATAGTTTTCAACTACATCATGCTTTTTTTTTCTCACACATTTAATTTTATTTTAAAAACAACATTTTCCACATTGAAGTTTTTCCCAGCTTTGAGATGTAACTGACATAGAGCACTGTATAAGTTTAAGGTACACAACAAGATGGTTTGGTCCATGTGTAGCTTGTGAAAGGACTACAATAAGGTTAATACAATATTCTTCTCAAAGAATTATAACTTTGTGGTCAGAATATGTAAGATCTACTCTTAGCAATTTTCAAGTATTCAATACAGTATAAACTATAATCACCATATTGTATATTAGATCCCCAGAATTTATTCATCTCATAGCTAGAAGTTTGTATCCTGTGACCAACATCTCCCCATATCTCCCAGCCCTTGGCCCCTGGCAATCACCACTGTACTGTTTCTATCAGCTTTTTTTCCCGCTAGATTCCACATATAAATGAGATCATACAATACTTGCCTTTCTCTAACATGTCACTCATCATAACATCTCTAAGGTTACGCATTTTTTGTGTGGTCACAAATGGCAGGATTTCATTTTTTATGCCTGAATAATATTCTGCTGTATATACTCAGTACATCTTTGTTATCCATTCATCTGTTGATGGACACTGAGGTTGTTTCTGTATCTTGGATGTTGTGAATGATGCCACAATGAACACAGGCATAGAGATCTCAAGGTCTAGTTTTCATTTCCTCTGGATATATACACAGAAAGTGGGACTGCTGGATCATATGATAGTTGTATTTTTTCTTTTTTTCTTTTTTTCTTTTTTTTTTTTTTTTTTTTTTTTTTGAGGAACCTTGACAGTGTTTTCCATAATGGCTGTACCAGTTTACATCCTCAACTGGGCACAAGGGTTCCCTTTTCTCCTACGCTTTGCTGGCACCCATCTGTGGTCTTTCTCATTCGAAGAGGTGTGAGGTGGTATCTCACTGTGATTTTGATTTCCACTTCCCTGATGACTTGAAATGTTGAGTATCTTTTCATGTACCTAATGATGATCATCTGTCCTTTTAGGGAAAAAATGTCTATTCAAGTCTTCTCACTTTAATTATTTGAGTTGGTTTTTATTTTGCTATTGAGTTATACATGAATTTCTTACATATTTTGGATATTAGCCCCTTACCAGATAAATATTTTCTTCCATTTTGCAGGTTCCCTCTTTATCTTATTGACTAATTTGTTTGCTGTGCAGGTGCTTTTTAGTATAATACAGTCCACCTATTTTTGCTTTTGGTGTCATATCCAAGAAAGCATTACCAAGACCAATGTCAAGGAGCCTTCTCCCTATGTTTTCTGAGGTTTTTTTTTTTCAGGTATTACATTTAAGTTTTTAACTGATTTCAAGTTAATTTTTTTAGTGGAGTAAGACAGGGATCCAATTTCTTTCTTTTGTATAGGAATATGCAGTTTTCCTCATAGATTTTAAATCTTAATAGCCCCAGTCAAGTTCAACTCCCAAAAAGATATATACCAATTCATAGCTCCACAGACTGTGGATAATTCCTCTTTTCCCCCAACATTGTCACTACCTGATAGACACATGATAGACACCTCGTTGTTACTTTTAATTTACATTATCACCTGAACTGTTGGTTCATTTTTCTTGTTAATTTGTAGAAGTTTTCTTATTATCAGTTCTTGGTGTTACATGAATTCTTTTAGGGGTTTTGTTGGTATTTTAAGGCTTACTCTAAACAGAACGTCTGTATCTATGTAATATTCTCATCTGGAAACATAGGTATCTTTTATTCAGGGCTTTTTTTCCTGTCTAAGAAACTATATCATTTTCTTCATGTAAGCCTTATATTCTGCAGTTTATCACAAGACATTTGAGGGATTTTTGTTTTTGCCGTTTTGAGTGGGTTTTTTTTCCTGTTTTCTTATTAGCTTTTGTTAAAAATGTAAGAATGCCATCAGTTTAAACATATTAATCTTATACTTGGACATCTGAAACTCTCATTAATTCCAGTAACTGCTCATTGGTTGTCCAGGATCTTCTTGCTATACAGTCAGTTAATATGTAAATTTAATTTTAATCTTATTTTCACACACACCCCACTCGCATTGACAAGTACCTCCAGAAAAATGTTGAACTTTCCCTTATTCTCTAATGACAAGGTTTCTATTAATTCCCTAAGTATGTTGCCTACTATAGATTTCTTATATATTCCTTTTTACCAAGTAACATTCCTTCTATTCTTAGATTGCTGGGTGTTTGTTTTAATGGGGATGAGTTTTGAATTTTAACAAATGCTTATTTTATGTCTAGTGTGGGATCGAACAGTCAATTACACCAAGAAGTTTCCTAACAGTGTATTCTTGGGACATGTTTGCATTGGCTTCTGACTCAGCGTAAATGTCAGTACAGGGCAGACTTAAAAAGAGGACATGAGAAAATTCTCCACCCCGCATTTGGAAAAATGCATCCCTCAGGACTCAAGAAAGAATCAGAGTCTGCAATTAGTCTGCCTAATTATACCAACTTCAGTTACACCAACTCTTCCATGCTCCATGTCCTGGAGTAAAGCTGAAATAATAGGTCATGGGCCTACTTTACCATTAAATAGTGTTATCTTGGGAAAAACAAGGGGGGCAAGTAATTGCCATTGGAAAACTTGCAACAACAGAAATCATACCAAGAAATCACTCAACTTAGAACACTGCTTGCTCAGCTGTCCTTACTACTATAACCAGCACCTGTGAAATTTCACCCCCAGAAACATTCTATCCCATCTTACTCCCCATCAGGTCTCTTTTCATCACCAAGCTCCCAATGGACATAGATCAATTTCTAACATTAAGAAATCAAAAATGTAAACTAGTGACAAAGGATGCTATTCATTTCAAGAGATGATGGGCTCAGAAATGAAGGTAAAAAAAATGACCCCAGGGTATTTCTTCTCAAAGCCAAG
Organism: Nyctereutes procyonoides; assembly: GCF_905146905.1. Classification (NCBI taxonomy): domain Eukaryota; kingdom Metazoa; phylum Chordata; class Mammalia; order Carnivora; family Canidae; genus Nyctereutes; species Nyctereutes procyonoides. Next base: position 56,416,175 of record NW_026575146.1, on the reverse strand, counting down.
GAGGTAAAACAACCATGGATAGAGTACCGTGGGACAAGTTAGGCTAAAGTAGCCATATTTAGCTAATTAAGTTAGGCTAAAGTGGGACAAGTTAGGCTAAAGTAGCCATATTTAGCTAATTAAAATATATAAAATATAGTTTCATTGACCCATGCAGTATTTGGGTCATACTACTTGCACTAAAAAGAAAAAATTACATATTGCTCATCTGAAACTCAAACTTAACTCAGTGTCCTTTATGCTCTAGCTTTTGCTAGAGTGATTAATTGACTTGTCTGAATTTCTATCCTGATCCCTCCACTTAGTAGCTATATGATCCTAATGTGTTAGAAGCCCATTCTAAGCCCAGTTTCCTCAATGGTAAAATCCATTATATTGAGGATAAAATTATTTGAAGCTCATGAAATACTCAGCATATCCCTTAGCATTTAGGAAACAGTCAATGGCAGACAAACCTTAGGGTTTAAGTAATGGTTACACTAGGGAGCTCAGGATGCAGAGGCAAGAGTACTAGAGCAGGGAGTGCCTGGGTGGCTCAGTCAGCTGAGCAGCCAACTCTTGATTTCTGCTTAAGTCACGATCTATCGTGGGGTTGTGGGATCATGCTCTACATAAGGCTCTGTGCTCAGCCTGGGTCTGTTTGTCCCTCGCCTTCTACTCTTCCCTCCCCCTCGACTCGTGCTTTCTCCCTCAAGTAAATAAATAAAAACTTTTTTTAAAAAAGAGTACTACAGGGGATCCCTGGGTGGCTCAGCGGTTTAGCACCTTTGGTCCAGGGCGCGATCCTGGAGTCCCGGGATCAAGTCCCATGTCAGGCTCCTGGCATGGAGCCTGCTTCTCCCTCCTCCTGTGTCTCTGCCTCTCTCTTTTTCTCTTTATCAAAAATAAATAAATAAATCTTTAAAAAAAAAAAAAAGAGTACTACATCAGGAGTTGGGAGACATATTTCAGTCCTGACTATGTTTCAAATTAACTGTGTGCCCTTAAGCAAGTCCTTTAACCTCTCTGGGTCTCCATTTTCTCATCTATAAAATAAGAAAGTTGAATTACATGGTCTCTTCCCACTCTTAAGTCTCTCTGATTCCTGAACCCCTATTGCTTGGATTTTGGAGAAATATCAGTGTTGTCAATTCCCTTTAAATAAATTCTTCCCATGGAGCCATTTGTGATTAATATCTTTTGAATACTACCAAGAGTAAAAATATGCTGAGTTGATATTTTAGTAGCTTTTGCTTTGAGGAATACAGGTGCAATTGGTCATACTTGTTCTCAGACAAAAGTCCATGTGGTTTCATGGTTTCACCTTAAGTTATAAATCAATTCATGGAGCCTGAGCCTAATCCAACACCCTGAATGGAAGTTACACTATCTTCAGCATTAGCACTATGAGCAATATGGTATCTGCGTTGTCACTGTACTGTGCTTTATGGCAGACAGAGGAATACATTGTGGGGTTTCCAAATAAAGAGACACAATATACCTTTCTAACAAAAACTATCCTCCAGTTGTACTTTAATTTAGAGTTAATTTTCCCCCCTCCTTAAGCCACTAAAAAGCTTTTGATTTTTCTGGTGGTATTGTTACTGCTGTTCAATAGGCCAACAAGAAATTATTAACCTCTACAACTGAAAAGCCATTTAAACCCATGTGCTTCTGATTTTCAGAACTGAAAACCACTTTCCCATATATTATGTCTATAGAGCAAGCCAAACATACACACGTACATTCAATGTCTCCATCAAAATTATTATTGAAAAGTTTACATTTTTTTGGATCATATAATGTTAGCACAAGAAGGAAATAGGGATCTAGTCTGACTCTCATTTTATAGATAACGAAAATCAGATTTAGAACAGTTAGATGAACTCTCCAATATCAAAAAGCACAAAATCCATCTTTTCTCTGATACTCTCTTTACTCTCATACACTCTGATCACTAGCATTTAAGTTGTTAGTCAATAGATGACAAATAATAGTTTCTGCTGACCTACCCCAGAAGTCCATGACCCTCTAAGTAGCTACTTTATGCTGGGGACTATGCTAGGCACAGGGATGTTAATAATGAATAATCCAAGGTCTTATCCTACTTCCTGTTAACTGAAAAATCTCTAAACCAAGCCACTTGTCCATTTCACATTGACAGCAATCTCATGACGTGGACTCAGGGTACTATGGCTGTGAGGTCCCAGAGTTCATGGGAAACCACTGGAAACAGCATTCTAATGCATTATTTGAAATCCTATTCCTGAAAGCCAAGCTTAATAATTCAGTAGTTTCTCCTGAAATTATAATTTATGTTGTAGGCATGTGTCCAGATAGCAGAGCAAAGTGGGAACAAATGTGGGTTCTACTCACTAACATGTCACTAACAAACTGGTCAGTTGGAGTAAATGACTCAACTTCTTTGGTTACCAGTCCCCCATCTATAAAATGAGGAACTTGATCAACAGAACCCAAAGTCTCCTGCAAGTTACAATAATCTAAGTTTCTACAAGAATGCAACAGATACAGTCAGCATAAGGCACTGAATGGAGAAGAATCAGGAAGCATTCAGTGGAGCTCAGGATGGAACTAGCCAAACCTAAAATTCCAACTTGGGACACTGAGGGTATGACATGTAATTCCTTCCAAATCTCATTCCAGAAAGGAGTTCAACAATTAGAGAATATTCTTAGGTCTAAGCAAGTATGTGTACCTCCTTCAGGATCCCAGAAGTAGTTGGGGACTTATTAATGACACAGTTGGTGGGGAGAAGGCCACTCTTTGGGCAAACAACCCACAACACTTTACATTTCACTTTAGCACCTAGCCAAGTGTGCTCAACTATCATATCATCCAACCAGTCCCTTCAGTTGGGGTTTCTGAAGCTGTTCTCATAGTTTCAAAGATTGTCTTTGATCTAATGGGGGAAAACTATGGTCCTGGACAGCAAGCAACACCACCCCAGATGACAATAACTATACATACTGGAAAGGAACAATTTGCCAGAACATTTTCCTCTTTGTATTATTATTCCAGGAAGGTACCTGATATTCCCAGCTTCTAATTGGCCAAGACCAGTAAGTTCTTTGCATCCTACTTCAAGCAATGGCCAATTTCAGAGTATCAACATAGTGCTGCCTTTACAAACCTGAGACAATCACATTTCACATTGAGGAGGCTAGATTTCTTGTTGGTTGTTTTTAGATCCAGGCTGGGAAATCCTTTTAATGGGGAACCAATTTTCTATGCTTCATTAAAAAAATTTCATCCTCAAAAACATTGGTCTACATAGAAAAATACACCAGTCTGAAGTTGCAAATATCAGGTGCTATACTAATAACAAATCAATTCTTTGCCACAAGATTTATAGTCACTTTTATTAGTTATGGGGCTCAGAGGCAAGAGAGATCAGCACTGGCCTTGAGGTCAGGGAACTTGATTCAAAGCCATGTCTGGAAGCAAGTAGCTTTGTGACTTTGCAGGAGTCATTTCACCTCTCGGATCTCAGTTACATGGTCTGTTAGGAGTTGGGCGACATAATCTCAAAGACTGCCCCTACCACCTGCTCCAGTACTCATGTTTTAGGATCCCACATTCTTTTCTCTCAGTTGCTGGCGAATTACCTGCTTTGGAAGATGTATAAACTCTCTTAGGCCACTAGGGTACTATTTAACACATTCCTGATCAATAAATCAACAGTCCTTCTTTCCTTTTGCATTAACCTTGCATTTTTTTTTTATATTACTCTGGCCATGGAGGATTACATGTGAGCAGATGCCTCTAGTATTAACAGCAGGGCAAATCCTGGAGCAGGAACCTCTGATATTGGCACACTCATCAGTTTTCCAGGTGAACTGGAACCACTATTCTGAACCTTAATTGTCATAAAGCCAGAACTGAATTAGTCTTCTTGAGATGTCACATAACACCCCAACAGGGGACATGAGGATGTGGTGGCTTGCGGTCTATAAAAGGGCTTAGTGCCTTTTCATTCAGTCATTCATTCATTCATCCCTTCCCCAATGCCCAGTACTGGCTACATAATTTTTGGTACCCAGTGCAAAGTGAAAATGTCACATCCCTTATTAAAAAAAAAAAAAGTGGAGGGGAGAGAAGAAAAACCATTAACATTTCTAAAATAAAAGCCATTTTCTCTCCATGGTCTTTCTCTTGACCTAGCATGGTGTTCTTTATTTGCTATTTAAGGTCATGCTCCCTTGGACAGGGAGAGTTGAAGCCCACACAGGTGCCAGGGTGATTTGGAGCATGCACAGCCCCTGGCTGCCACTTTCCCCTTCCACCAACGCAGGACTGAAGTGCCACACCACAGACCTGGTCTGGAAAGTCAAACCAGGCACTTCCCCTTTCCACAACCTGCAACCCCAAACCACGGTAGATGGGCACCCCCCAAGACCAGGATGTGCTAAGTATCTGGATCAGATGTGGTCAAGAGGCTCACTCGCACCCAGGGATGAGAAAAATGTACCATAGTGCTACTAAACCAAGGCAAGGATGGCCACCATTATGCCTCGCTCCAAAATGTGGTAAGACCTGTGCATTTTCTCCAATCTTCACAGCCTACATCCAGGTCCCCCACTGGGGCAGGGTGGCACAGTGCTCCTTGACTGGAGGAATGTATGGGGAGTGGGGGGTCCGAAACAAGAGGTGGGAGGCAGATGGACAAGATTATTCCCTTTTAGGGAACCCTCTTGCACTGTTGGTGGGAATGTGAACTGGTACAGCCACTCTGGAAAACTGTGTGGAGGTTCCTCAAAGAGTTAAAAATAGACCTGCCCTATGACCCAGCAATTACACTGCTGGTGATTTACCCCAAAGATACAGATGCAGTGAAACGCCGGGACACCTGCACTCCAATGTTTATAGCAGCAATGTCCACAATAGCCACACTGTGGAAGGAGCCTCGGTGTCCATTGAAAGATGAATGGATAAAGAAGCTGTGGTCTATGTATACAATGGAATATTACTCAGCCATTAGAAATGACAAATACCCACCATTTGCTTCGATGTGGATGGAACTGGAGGGTATTATGCTGAGTGAAATAAGTCAATCGGAGAAGGACAAACATTATATGGTCTCATTCATTTGGGGAATATAAAAAATAGTGAACGGGAATAAAGGGGAATGGAGAAGAAATGTGTGGGAAATATCAGAGAGGGAGACAGAACATGAGAGACTCCTAACTCTGGGAAACGAACTAGGGGTGGTGGAAAGGGAGGTGAGAGGGGGCCTGGGGTGACTGGGTGACGGGCACTGAGGGGGGTACTTAATGGGATGAGCCCTGGGTGTTATGCTGTATGTTGGCAAATTGAACTCTAATAAAAAATAAATTTAAAAAAAAAGATTATTCCTTTTTAGGGAGGGAAGGTAATAGGCTATGGAGGGCAGGACCAGAGTGAGCCCCTTGCACATATTCTTTTGTCACACTGACTTCACTCACAGAACACAAATCTAAAGAAAATATTACTGCCAATCATCCACCAAAACCCATGAGATCATCACCTCTCCTGTGAGGCCTTTCCTGCCTGCTGTGTACTAGGGAGCCCATGTACTCTTCCTTCTACCCCTATCTCAGGTACACTTCTAAAATTATCAAGCTTTATTTCCATTTATTTCAGTCTGTCATCCCCCATGAGCCTAAGAAATTTAAAAGCCAAGGCTATAGTTTACTCACTTTTTATATCCCAAAACATTGTAGGTGCTCAGCTTTCTAGATCTTATCTGGACTTCGCAGGAGTCAGTCCTGTGTTGACTTGGTCACTGGTCACCCTATGGGTATCTGCTGATAAAGTCTATGGCCAATAAATTTGAGGTCTCTTCTCTCTGTTTTATCAGGCCTAGCAGATCTTTTCTGCTAAAGTGGCCCCCCCTTTTACCTCTTGCTAGCACAGTATATTCCCCTGAGGTCTACACAGGACTTCCACTTGATTTCTATTTCAGAGTTATCCCACAGCCCCTAGTTTCCATTTTATCAAGCTTGGAATACCCATTCTGAAAATGCTGCCTGCTAGACCCATCAGCCACCATACACATAACTCCACAAGGCAAAAAGCAAGTTTCTGGACATTTCCATACCACACAGAAGACAAAACAGACTCAAGAAAGCCAACTCAGACCAGGACCACCACAAAAGACAACTCAAAGAGACAAAGCATTCACAAAGTCTAAGTGTACAGTGACCTTTGGAACTGTGCAGCACACCACCTGCAGAGCCACATGAGAGGACCCTGACTCAGGTCTTCCTCTGCCCAATCCCACCACAGAGACTGTTTTCTATGATATGAAGGGCAACCTATTCCACACATCTGTTGACTACAAAACTTCTTCCACTGTCCTTCCAATGTATTCACTATGTTCTTTGGGATTTTAACCTTGGTCAGCAATGAGGCAGTAAGTGTAGAGCCACAATGCAAGTGATTCAATGCCTTTCTCCTTTTGCCTTCCTCTTGCTCCTTCCCACAGACTTCCATGGGAAAAGAGACAAACTTTTTATTTCTTCCAACAGTAATCATTCTACACTGTGTCCTTTTCTTTCATGGAGGTCCAAGCCCTTAAAAGTAAAGGGGTAGCCTCTCTACATTACAAAGATAATCTCCAGTCTCCAGGCTTAGCTCTTAATACGTCAACAAGGACATTGAGAGATTCCTTCTCTAATACTGCATTATTTAAACACGGCATTATGCTCTGGACTGATAAAATCCTACTCTGCATATAGAAACTGTTGAAAGGCACACTAAGGCATAAGGATAACCAGTAAACTTTGGTCAGGCTGCCCAGTTTCCTGCTTTTACTGTACCTTCCTTGTAAGGCTGCTGTGAAGATTGAATTAACCGATGTATAGCTCAGAGAGCAGTACCTAACAACCAGTAAGCACTACAGACATGCTGGCTGCTATTACTGACTCTTTCTCTTAGCATCTCTGTCCTAACTTCTCCACCCATCAGAGGCCAGTAGATGTCTATGACAGAATAGGAAGAGCCAGACATTCCAAATAATATTGTTACACTACACACATGATCTCACCATTTGAAGAGTTAAAAAGCAGGGACAGAGCAGCATAATGGAATGGTCAAGAACAGAGATACCGAGTCCTATGCAACAGAGCCATTATAAGAGCTTGTCACTATTCCATAACATCTCTTTTGTCCACAGCCACCAAGAAACCAACAACGGTAAAAGGAGAATTAAATTATTCTGGTAAAGACCACTTTTGTCAAGATGTTCACCTAGGCCCAGATCTTTCCACATGATGTAAATGAAGTTGAGAAACATAATACAGAGAATGTGACAGTCGGGGTAGCTCGGTCTGACACAAAGTGGGGACACCTCCATAGGAATGTGCTGCTGTGTCTTTAATTTCCAGGTTGTCTGTTGTGATTCCTCCTTATAAAAAGATGGTTTCAAGTTGGGACATTCACGCCCCTGGAAAAATTCACTTTGAAACAAATGCAAATGGATTCTTCTTCCATAAACCCCAAGGTGCAACATGTCTTGTGCCAGGTGATGGATTAGAATTTTCTAGCATGGGTTTATGTTGTCAGCCCCTATCAGTACATCACACATCAGAAGAGATTAGTCTGACATTGTCAGGATTCTTGTCCAACAATCATAGCTTAGAACTTAAAAGTGTGCTGTCTTGCCTTATATCAACTTCACTGTACAGTAACAGTGAATCAACAGAGAACTGTAGACAGAGAATAATCTGACATGCAACTTTAAATTTAACAAAGAAAGCCTTTTAAGATGTCACTGCATTGAGCTAAGAAAACATGTCTTTTATCACTTTGACCATGTGGATGTGGACGTTTAAGTATTCAAAAACCTCCTGGTAAAATTTCTAATTTCTTTAAAGAAGACATTATTAACTCATGAAGGAGAGAAATTTCACCTTTCACCAAGTTAATCCATGTGTGCTTTAGAGCATCTGATACTTTCATTCATGATCTTCTTAGTCTCACCTCCACAAAGAGCAAGGGAAGTATGTACCTGTACCAACAGAACTTGGGTATCTTGTTCCATGAAGTTCCTTAATCCCTTGGAACTTCAGAAGGTGAACTCTGGCTCCTTGAGGAGGCTTATTTGGGTCATTTCACAAGTCCCTGTCCAGACATAGCCCAAAAAAGTATCTTTTATTCTGGCTACAGGAGAAAAGAGACTTCCCTCAGTTGCTAGCATCCTGACCAAAATCAGCCCTGAGGTTTTGATCTGGTTCAACACCTTACAGCATTAAAAACTTCTATGGTGGGCAGCCGGGTAGCTCAGCGGTTTAGCGCTGCCTTCAGCCCAGGGTGTGATCCTGGAGACCCGGGATCAAGTCCCACATCGGGCTCCCTGCATGGAGCCTGCTTCTCCCTCTGCCTCTCTTTCTGTGTCTCTCATGAATAAGTAAATAAAATCTTAAAAAAAAAAAAAAACTTCTATGGATTTTTTGCCCACAGGCTAGGGTCTAACCTCCTTAACGTGCTCTAGAATACCCCTTGTGATCCAACCCCTGCCTCGCCTCCTACTGCTTCCCACCCCCATTCTGCCAGGATTCCTGTATTCTAGCCATAGCGAATTGATTATTTGTTTTTCAAACATCTCCATGATCTTTAGCAGCTTCTCACTCTTGTTCTCTCTTGGTAAAGTTCCCTTCATCTACTTCTTCAGCATAAAGGTTACATCCTCCTTTATGAAAGCTATCTTGACTTCCTTCTGGAGAGTATGTATATATACACCCACTTACACACATCTTCACACACCCCTCTCTCAGGCCGTTTGAGTGTTCTTCCTCTCAGTAACCGAGAGCCCTGCCTAAGCCTCTAATACAGCTGTCACGCTGTGCTGTAATTTCTCTGTGCCTCCCTGGAATCATAGGCTATATATCTTTAACTCCCAGCACCCAGGAGAGTACCACTCAGCTGTTCATTCAAAATGTTTCTTGGCGCACCTAGATGGCTCAGTCAGTTAAGCATCTGACTTGATTTGGGCTCAGGTCATGATTTCACAATCATGCCATCAAGCCTCAGGCTCCTCACTCAGTAGGGAGTCTCCTTGGGATTCTCTGTCTCTTCCTCTCACCCCCTCCCAGTCCTCTCACATACGCGCATGCTCTTTTTCTCTCTTGCTCCCTCATTAAAATAAATAAATCTTTAAAAAATTTTCCGGGCAGCCCCAGTGGCTCAGCGGTTTAGCATTGCCTTCAGTCCAGGGCGTGATCCTGGAGACCCGGAATCAAGTCCCACGTCAGGCTTCCTGCATGGGGCCTGCTTCTCCCTTGCCTGTGTCTCTGCCTCTCTCTCTCTCTCTCTCTCTCTCTCTCTCTCTCTCATGAATACATTGATTAAATCTTTTTTTAAAAAATTTCCTAACATCTAGGGGCATCTGGCTGACTCGGAGGAGCATGCAGCTCTTAATTCTGGGTTCATTAGTTGGAGCCCCATGTTGGGTGTAGAAATTACTTAAAAATTTAAAAACATTTCTTAGTATCTATAATATGCCCTGCTCAGGTTTCCAGGGTCATCCTGAAAATTGTAGGCTCCACAGTGGGTCACATGAATCCCCTCTTCTGGACCATGTGTGGTAGAAACATCTGCTTAAACTGAACAAGGTAACCGTGGAAATCTTCCAGGCTAAAATTGGTATTAGGAATTGTTGAGGGTCACCCAACTCACATTATAAAGATGACAAAATGGGGCCTACAGAGAGGAAGCAACATCCTCCAGATCAACAGTGAATTAGTGCCAGTTCTGAAACTGTACACACATCTCATGGCTCCTACTAGGTTCAGGTTTTCCCCCTCATTCCACCAGGATGCGTCCTCCCAATATTACTGAGCCATTTCTTTTTTTTAAGATTTTTATTTATTTATTCATGAGAGACACGGGGGTGGGGGCAGTGACACAGGCAGAGGGAGAAGCAGACTCCACACAGGGAGCCTGATGTAGGACTTGATCCCGGGACCTCGGGATCATGCCCTGAACCAAAAGCAGGCGCTAAACCACTGAGCCACCCGGGATGCCCCTACTGAGCCACTTCTAAACACCAAATCTGCCCTTACAGGATGAAAATGCTCTCCAGATTTGAAAGGTTGTGCTTTTTAAAAAAATATCAGCCACAGAAAGAGCATCATCACAAAGAAGAATCCTAGGTCCACTTTGAACAGGAATTAGGAAAGTCATCTACACCCCCACACACCTACTGCCTCCCTGAGAGTGATCTATTCCCCAATACCAAAGATCCCTCCAAAAATTGGGACTCTAAGCACCTTCCCCAACTTGCTCCAAGCAAATCCAGCCCCTCTGCAAGGACTGTTGGATCCTCATATTTGTCCTGAGGAATCTGAAAGTATGATCCAAGAAGACTCTACCATCTACACATGGAAGGCAAAGGAGAAAAAAACAAATATGGAGGAGGGAAATTAGAAAAGAGGTAAAAGAAAAATTTCAAAGGTTTATTTGGAAAGAAAGTGGGCTGAGAAAAATCCAGCTGTCCTCCTTTATTTGTCCCTATCAGCATTTAATGTTCTTGAATTTTCATTTTCAGCCTCTTTTGATAAAATTATGGGAATATTATGAATACTGCTTTCTTGGAAACTTTTTTCATAAAAGTCATCAAGGTGGTATTTGGAAGAAGCAATCTGGCAATCTGGAAGAGAAAAAAAAATCCATGTATCCCTATCACCTGGATACTGTTTCTACTCTACTGCCCACTACAATGGAGTTTCCTGACCCAAGTGAAACTACAGTCCCATTTCTATGATGACAGTTATTCATTCAAAGAACACTTATTTGATAACAGCATTCTGGATTCCCAGCAGTGTTCTGGGTCCTACAGGCAAAGACTAATGATGAGTCAAACACGCTTGACAATTGGCTGGAAGAAGGGTTATCTAATAGTCCAGGGACACTCACACTCCTGATAAAGATTCCTACTGAGTTTACACAAATCAGCAAAAACAAACACATGAAAATCCCAATAATAGCTACTTAGGACAATAGAATTATTCACAATATTGCCTTTATCAATGTTAAAAGTTTCTGAAGTAGATACTTTTGTTATAGACTGAATAATGTTCTCTAAAAAAATATGTGAAAATCCTAACCTCTAGTACCTATAAATGGGATCTTACTTGGAAGTAGCGTCTTTGTAGATATTCAAGACAAGATGAGGTCATTGGAATAAGCTGTAAGTCAACATGACCCTGTCATTATAACAAGAAAAAAATTAAACACAATGACAAGCATAATGGGAAGACTACATGAAGACATGAGAATATTACCTACAAGCTAAGGAGGACCGGAGGCAACCAGCAGTTGGAGAGGATCAGAGATTATCCCTCACAGCTATCAGGCAACCAGCAGTTGGAGAGGATCAGATTATCCCTCACAGCTATCAAAAAGAGCCAACTCTACCAGTATCTTGACTTGTAGCCTCCAGAACTTTGAGAGAATATATTTCTATTATTTTCAGCCACCCGGTCTGTGATATTTTGTTATGGCAGCCCTAGGAAACTTCTAGAGTTTTCATGATTAAATCTTGGTAAATCTTGGTAAAGATGAGGATTTTTTTTTCTCAACAAATACCTATTAAGAAAGCATCTTGAAAAGCAGAACGTTTATTTTGGTTGGAGATTAGAACAAGAAAGGGAGACTGAGCAGAGAAAGTGGAAGACTAAAAAGCTTTGTAGTTTGTATTAAAAGTGTTCACAAGGTGGGGCACCTGGGTGGTGCAGTCGGTTAGGCATCTGACTCTTGGTTTCAGTTTGAGTTGTGATCTCAGGGTCATGGGATTGAGCCCCACATCAGGCTGCACACTTGAAGTAGAGTCTGCCTTATATTCTCTCTCCCTCTCCCTCTGCCCTGCCTGTTCATGCTCATGCTCATACTCTCTCTCAAATAAAATATATCTTTAAGAAAAAGTATTCCCAAGCCAGAACAATTTCAAGATTATAAGAAGGCAGATGGCTTCGTTAGGTTTGTGTTTTAGAAAAACCAGTGTGCAGAGGCATAGATTCAATAAAAACAGGACTAGAAGCAGGAATACCAGTTAGGACACTACAAAGATGAAATAGACAAGCCATGATGATGGCTTGGGTTGGGTGGAGTCAAAGAAAATGACAAATAGATAAATATGAAATATATTTAGGAAGGTAAATTAATGAAACTCAGTGATTGATAGGTCATGAAGTGACAATGTCAAAAATGATACCCAAAGTTTTGGTCCTCAGAGCTAGCTGGGTGGCAAACCCACCTCTTCTATTTCTATTACTATTTATGTACAACCAGAATACTCTCTGTTCAATACACATAAAGAGATCCTACTGCTAGACCAAACCTGTCACTCACAGTCAGGGTCCAAGTCTCCCCCTCTGGGGCATACCAGTGAACCTCATTTATCATTGTCCCTAACAAAATCAATTCTGAGCAAGAGTTACATCAATTAACCCATCACAGTCTAGAGTCACATCTGGCCAACCTGCCCTAGCATGCTGCACAGATGCTGGATCAGAAGTCTGAGTTTTGACACCTGGCTCTAGTAGTGTAGAACCTTGGGCGAGTTACCCAACTTCTTTGTACCTCAGTGATTTCCACTGAAAAAAGGTAGTGATTGAATTCACCTCACAGCTGATGTCAGGAAACCATTCCATATATGCAGAATAGAACTATGCCTGACTCACACTTAATTCAGTAAATAAAATTAGTCAATGTTGGTAATGATCATGAATTTGATATTGTTGGTATTACTAACATAAAGCTAAAGTTACCAAATGCTGATCGGTAATGAATTTTACCAGTCTACTACAAAACCATCAGTTTAACATTTCCAGCTGCCTTTTCTTCAGGAAGAACTATTATGTCTCTATGATTATGTCCTTTCTATTTGGTCAGAGTTGAGGTGGTAAAAATATCCTTTCCTTTAAAAAAAAATGATGATAATGGGGCCCATGGGTGGTGCACTCAGTTAAACATCTGACTCTTCGTTTTGGCTCTGGTCATGATCCCAGGGTTGTAGGATGCGCTCAGTGCAGAGTCTGCTAGAGATTCTTTCTCCATCTCCCTCTGCCCCTCCTACTTTTGCATGTGAGCACACTTGCTCTCTCGATCTCTAAAATAAAATAAATCTTTTTTTAAAATGATATTAGTAGAATACAGCTGTTTTTAAGTATGGACATTAAAAAATACCCAAAGTAGGGCAGCCAGGGTGGCTCAGCAGTTTAGCACCACCTTCAGCCCAGGGCCTGATCCTGGAGACTCAGGATCCAGTCCCATGTTGGGCTCTCTGCATTAAGCCTGCTTCTCCCTCTGCCTGTGTCTCTGCCTCTCTCTCTCTGTGTGTGTCTCTCACGAATAAATAAATAAAATCTTTTTTTTTAAAGTATTATTAAAAAAACATCATTTAAAAATTGAAAAAAAATTAAAGGAATTACTACATTACATTAGAAAAATTCATGTAACACAAAAGAACAGAGTAAAGAATGAACAGAGTAACAAAGATGACATGAAGTACAGAGAGAACAAAAGAAAAATAACATGTAAATCTAACCATACTAATAACAGTAAGTGGAATTGAACTACACTGTCTAATCAAAAGGCAGAGAATATCAGATTGGGGCCAAAAAGGCCATGATCCAACTATAGGATGTCGACAGGAGATGTACATTACTTTCAAATATACAAACAGGATGAAAGTTAAATAATGGAAAAAGATATGCTATGTAAACAGAAATCATAAGAGTACTGGAGTAGATAAACTAGTATCAGACAAAGTAGACTTTAAAACAAAAATTTACTAAAGATAAAAACATTTCATAATAAGAGTTAATCCATCAGGAAAACATAACAGTTATAAACATATATGGACTTAAGCGACCCTAAAGCACACACAACAAAAGACAGAAATGAAGAGAGAAACAGAAAACTAAACAAAAGAACTGAAGATTTAAATACTCCACTTTCAGTATTGTGTGAAACAAGTAATGTAAATATCGAAGTGGAAAACTACTTTTGAGTCATTATAAAGCACCTAGAACAACAGATATTTAGAGACACCTACAGTACTATATCCAACAAAACATATTATTCTCAAATGTACCTGGAGCAACATGCGAATTCATAAAACAGTTTTCAGTAATTTTAAAAGGGCTAAAATCATACAAAATATATACTCCAACCACAATGGAATTAGAAATTAAAAAAAAAAAGTTTGAGAAATTCACAAATACGACAATACAACACCACACTCCTAAAACCACCAATGGTTCAAAGAAGAAATCACAAGAGAAAGTGGAAAATATTTTGAGATGAAAGGAAACAAAGATACAATTTGCCAAAATTTATTGGACACAGATAGAGTAGTGCTTAAGAGGAAATACATAGTTGCAGCAGACTATATTGAAAAAGAAAAAAAAAACTCAACAATGTTAGCTTCCACCTCAAGAAACTGGGAGTAAACTAAACCCAAATTCAGTAGAATGAGTAAAATAAAGATTAGTATAGAAATGAGTAAAAGAATTTTAAAAATAGCGAAAGATCAATGACATTTAAAAGATATTTGAAAAGAACAAATTTTATAACCATTGAGCTAGACTGACCAAGAAAAAAGAATGAAGACTTAAAGTACTAAAATTAGAAATGAAAAAGGCAAAAGTATTACTGACAAAAATAAAGAGGAATTAAAAGAATCCTATGAACTGTACACCAACAAACTAGACAGATAAAATGGACAAATTCCTGCAAAGATTCCAACTACTGAAATTTTATCAAGAATCAGAAAATCTGAGAAATGTAAATTATTAATTTTAAAACAACCCACAAATAAAAGCCCAGATCCAGATGGCTTTACTGATAAAGTCTATCAGATATTTAATATGTATTTCTACCAATCCTTCACAAGCTCTTCTAAAACACCTAAGAGGGAAAACTGACCAACTCAGTGTAAGAAGCCAAAATACCCAGATGTCAAAACCAATATCAAAGATATCATAAAGAAGAAAACTTCAGGCCAATATCCCTCATGAATATAAGCATAAAATTCTTCAAAAAATACTAGCAAAATGAATCCAATGTATAAAAAGAATTTATACAATGATCAGGTGGGATCTAGCCCATGAATACAAGATTGTTTAATATCCAAAGTTAATGTAATGTCACAATCAATAAACAAAAAATGCATGATCTCAATAGATGCAGAAAAAGCACTGACAAAATTCAAAATACCTTCATGTTAAACACAGTAAACTAATAAGAAATGTAAGAGAATTTCCTCAACCTGATAAAGACAATATACAAAAAAAACTATCATTTTTACTTACTTATTCATATTTAATGGTGAAAGACTGAATGCTTTCCTCCTAAGATTAAGATCAAGACAAAAATGGTGAGCAACTTCTATTTAACACTATACTAGAAATTCTAGCCAAGGTAATTAGACAATAAAATTAAAGGCATCCATATTGAAAAGGAAAAAATTTAACTGTATTCATAAAGGATATGATATTATGGGCAGAATAATCCTGTAGAAGCCACTAAAAATCTATTAGAACTAATGAATGAGTTCAAGTTTGCAGGATACAAGATAAATATATACAAATCAATTGTATTTCTACACAGGTAGCAATGAGCAAACCAAACATGAAATTAAGAAAATAATTCCATTTACAATGGTAACAAAAGTAATACAGATACTTAATAAATTTAATCCAAAAAAGTATACAACATGTATTCTGAAACTTCAACACTGTTGAAGGAAATTTAAGAAGACATAAATAAAGGGACATTTAAGATTAGAAGACGTAATATTGTTACAACGGAAATACTCTCCAAATTTATGTATGGACTCAACACAATCTCTACCAAAATTCCAGCTGTCTTTGCAGAAACCCACAATTGATTCTAAAATTCAAACCCACAATTGATTCTAAAATTCATTGGGTAATGCAAGGGACCCAGAATAGCCAGAAGAATCTTGACTAAGAAAAAAGTTGGGAGATCAGACTTACCAATTTCAAAACTTAAGACCAAGCTACAATAATCTGTGTGGTACTGGCTTAAGGACAGACACATAGTTCAATGTAACAGAATTCATAGTCCAGAAATAAGTGCTCACACTTATGGCCAACTGATCTTAAACAGGAGTGTCATGTCAATTCAACGGAGAAGGGATGATCTTCAACAAATGGTATGGAGATAACATGAAAAATAATAAAGTTGGGCCCTTACCTCACACCATATAAATAAAACATCCAATTAGTAAATACTTTAATTGGTCATTTCATTAGTTCTTAAGGGTGATGTAAATCAAAACCTCATCACACCTATTAGGATGACTAAAATTTAAAAAGACACAATAGTAGAATGTGTCAGCAAGGATACAAAGGAATTAAAAACTTCATTCATTGTTAGTGGGAGGGGAAATGCAGTTATTTTTAAAGACAATCTGGCAGTTTTTCAAATGATTAAACAGAGTTGCCATAAGACGCAACAACTTCACTCCCAGGTATACATCCAAGAGACATGAAAATATACATCTATACAAAAACTTGTACACAAATATTTATAGCAGTTTTTGCAACAGCCAAAAGATAGGAACAACCCAAGTATCCACCAACTGATGAATGGATCATAAAATGGGGTACACACATACCATGGGATATCAGGCAATGAAAAGAAATGAAATGCCAACACATGCTACAATTTGGACGAACCTTCACAATGTTATGCTGGGTGAAAGAAGCCAATCACAAAAGGTAATTCCCAAAAAAAAAAAAAAGGTAATTCCATTCCTATAAAATATCCTAAATAGGCCAATCTATAGGGAAGTTATATATCTAGATATATATATATATATATATATATATATATATATATATATATATATACAGCCTGCTAATGGGCATAAGGTTTCTTATTGGGGTGATGAAAATGTTCTCAAATTGTGGTGATGGTTACACACTGAATATACTTTTAATAAATTGAATTATATACTTTAAATTTGAAAATTGTAGGATATTTGATTGTTATTGTCTGTTTGTATACCCTCAAAATTCATATGCCAAAGCCGTAACCCCCTGGCATTGGAAGATGGAGCCTCTGGGAAGGACTTAGGTTCACATGTGGTCATGAGAATGAGACCTTCAATATGGGATTAGCGCCCTTCCAAGAAGAGATACCAGAGTGAGCATGCTCTCTCCACTATGTGAGGACACGGTGAGAAAGCTGCCTTCTTCCAGCCAGGAGAGTTCTCACCAGGAACAGAAGCTGCAGATACCATTACCTTCCAGCCTCCAGAATGGGGAGAAATAAATAAATGTTTGTAGTGTCAGCCATTCAGAATGTAAAACTGGTTGTAGCAGCCTAAACTAGGAGCGTGAGTTATCCCCATTAAGATTTTTTTTAATGGACAAGATACCACTTGGACAGAGAGAAATGAAGAGAAGGTGTCCCATGCAGAGTTTTCAAGCAAAGACACAAGACAGAAACACCCAAGGGACCCACAGAAGTAGCAGGCCATTAGCAAGGAAGACCAGTAGCAGGAAAGGTTGAAAATATGAGTTCGTGTCAGACTTGGAGGCCCTCAAATGGCAGGCAGAGATGTTTTGTGTTTTCTGGTCAGGGAAGGGGGACAGGTGGCTGTTGCCTTCTCTCTGCAGTATTTCCTCCCCCAAATAAACTGAACACTTTGCTTTTGAAGGCCTGAGACCAAAAGCTGTAACTAGGGTCAATTGGTCTTTCAGAAATAGAGTAAAACCATTTGCCTACGGAAAAGTACATTCCCATAGTTGTTTTTGATTTATTTATTTTCTTTTTACACAGCTGCCCTGTCTCCTAATCTGTTCTTCTCCCATACAGGTCACACTTCTGGACCTCTTGCTTTGAGCACCACAGATTTTATTCACACTGAAAATGGCAGAAACAAAATATCTGGGTGAATGAAAGAAACTTGCTATCTTCCTTTTCTTCCCTGCCCCCTAGTACTAAGCTAAACTATATTGGCTTCATTTTCTTTTACCTCCCCTAAGAAATACCACCAGTCGTAAATATTGTAGCTGTCCCCGAGACTCTGGCTGACATTTCATGCAAAATTCATTTTAAAGAACATCCACCTTTTAGTGATTTATAACCAGAGTGTTAGGGATTTCAGAAAGCCCAAGATTTGAAATACTACCAAACAAAGACCTCACCTTGTCAGTCACTGTGTGCTCTTTTTCCGGTGGGTGGTGGTGCATTAGAAACTTATTGTTCTGAAATTAGAAACAGAACAGAACAAAACCTCTATGTTCTCGTGGAAAGGATTTCACGGTCATTATGTCCAAGATAGAGAGAGGAAAATGCCTGCCTTGCTATCAACCCAAGGGCTGAATATTTCAGAATGGGAGGGAAATACAAAATCTTAAGGGTACCCCAATTTTATAACTAGGGTAAGAGATACAACTACAGTAAACTCAGTGGGAGTTTCCCCAAGAGTCACTTTAATAGGAGTCCAGGTGGAAAGGCAGGGGTGGCAACTGCAGATGGAGCCTGGAGCCTCAAGTCTAGGACTTCTTGTTTCCAATTGAGATTCAAAACCATGTAACAGGGCAGCCCGGGTGGCTCAGCGGTTTAGCACCACCTTCAGCCCAGGGTGTGATCCTGGAGACCAGGGATTGAGTCCCCCGTCGGGCTCCCTACATGGAGCCTGCTTCTCCCTCTGCCTGTGTCTCTGCCTCTGTGTGTGTGTGTGTGTGTGTGTGTGTGTGTGTGTGTGTGTGATGAATAAATAAATAAAATCTTTTTTAAAAAATGACTTTTAGCACCGGGTATTATGCTATATGTTGGCAAATTGAACTCCAATTTTTTTTAAAAAGGGGAAAAAATGACTTTTAAACAAACAAACAAACAAAAAAAAAAAACCATGTAATGCTTGATTTCTAATTAACTGTCCTGGACCACAGTGGAATGGAGATCATCAAACTAACCCAGCTTATACCACACAGAACAGTTTCGAAAAAAAGAAAAAGCACAAACATTCAAAAATCTGTACCAGTACAAAGGGGCTACATCCTATGAGGAAGCTTTGAGCAATACTAACACACACCTCAGAAAGAGTCGGGGGTGTAATGGGATTATTCCCATATACCACAACGTACCCACTCTCACCCAAAGCGTTTCAACTAGGATGTTCAGAAACCACTGGCTATGAATGTATTCTCACCTAAACTTCTTCACCTTGACTTGACTGTCACTTTAAATATTTAGCCACTTTTTAAAAAGCTCCTGAACACCTGTGGTACAGAGAGACCATTTCATTTCCCTACCAGAAAAACAATCAAGCAAATTTAAATAGATCGCCTCAATGTATCTCCAGCAATGACCCAGCTGCCTGGTTATTTGTCCCTGACTTGCCATGAGATTTAACTTATCCCTCCCGGGTCGATTTATCTAACAAAAGTACCATGTGTTGTGGACATGCATTGTGTCTGAAAAGCTGCACGAGGGGGGAGTGGCTTTGTGATGGTAGCTCGAAAGGAATCTCTTTACAGCGATCCCTAGTTTGCTGTCCCTCCAACCCTCATGCACAATGGCCCAGCACCTAGCCCCCATCCCTCAGTCCACACGGTTTTCTCTCACCCACATATTTTTTTTCTTTAAGATATATATATTTATTTATTCTAGAGGGAGGGAAGGTGCTGAGGGAGAGGGAAAGAGAATTTTGAGCAGATTCCCTGCTAAGCACGGAGCCAGGCCCAAACCCAGGACCTGGAGATCATGATCTGAGCCAAAATCAAAAGTCAGACGCTTAACTAAATGAACCACCCAGGCGCCCCTCGCCTACATACTTTCAACAATGCTGTCATACAGGGGTAGGGGTTCTCTGTGAGGTACCCCCAAACCAGCAGCATTAACATCACCTGGGAACTTATTAGAAATGCAAATTCTCAGACCTCACCCAAGATTTTCTAAATCAGGACCTCTGAATGAGACCCAAAAATCCATGGCTTAACAATCCCTTCAACTGATTCTGATGCATCCTTCAATATAGGAACCCCTGGTACAGGAAAGAAGAGAAAGAAAAGAAAGCAAAAAGAAAGAAAAGAAGAATCCTCACATCTGCCTCCAATCCTCCTTCCAGAATGCTCACATATTAAGCTTACTACCCTGAGACCATTGCAAATCACCTTGATGGGGAGAATTTTGTTTGCACTTGTAAAGCAGTCATACACCTGCTCAGAAGTCTAAAGCTAATTGGGTTATGCAGGGTTTGGGGCTGTTTTCCTAGTTTTGTAATTAGGCCATCACATACGCTAAGCAGAGATATCAGGATCCCGTCACAAGAGAGGAGGCTGAGTGAGATCCTCACATGCCCTCTCTCTGAGCATTAGGCACAGAGTCATTTCTTTAGGATCTTGCCACTTGAGCATCTTCTCAGCAAGATGTGGGCCTGGGACGGAAAGGACAGAGGAAGCCTGCACTCTGGAAAGCCTATTCCATTCACAGGCGTCACCTAGTGGGCATTGCAGAGAGGGAAGTGGCCTTGGAGGCACACACACACACACACACTCTGGAGACCTAGCTGCAGTCACCGAGTTCACCCTGCAGCAAAATGACTCCAGTTAAGCTGGCTACAAGGGGGATCTGTGAGTTCTAATCAAACAGCACTAAGTTGCTCTGATATTAACTGAGACAATGACAAAGTACTTAATATATTTAAAATTCCACATTAAAAGCAAGATCTGAGAAGTTTTTCATCCCAACCTTTGGATTTCAGAAGGAAGAACTATCACACACATCTCTTTTGGCTCGAGCCAAATCACAGCCCTGGTTTTCTATACATATTTGTCCTGTAAAAACTGCTAGAGTGGGCTGGCTACTTTGTTCTTGATTTTTTAGGATGCCATACCCCCCCAATGTGCCCTGATGTATCAATCCATGACTCCTAGGCCCCTGTGACCCCTAAACATGGGCTCCACCTTCTGCCTCTCTCTCTGGATCTGTTGCCGGCTCCAGCTGCTGCCCAGACCTCTCCTCCGTGACTCATCAGCGCTATAAACTCAGTTTTACAGTACCACTCAGACTCTACTCCAGTCATGTGGACGAGGGCAAAACATTCTTGAGTGATACAGCACGGTTTTATGGGAAACTCTGGTGTGACTCTCACTCACAGAGGTGAAGACAGGACTTCAATATGGCCAGATGCAGGCCAATGGGGGGGGGGGGCACGGTGTCTGCATGCACCCATAGCTTGTTTTGATCATGGATAGTCATGTCAATTAGAAAATGACCTAGCATACTACCAGGTTTAATTTTCTGGGCTGTGAAAGTCCATTCTCCTTCCTCCAAATTTGGAAGTTAGGAGGAAGTGAATGCTTTGAGGGTGGGTTGTTTTTTGTTTTTTGTTTTTTCGTATTTGAAGGAAAACAAAAGGGGGGGAGCATTTCCTAAAAAGGTGGCTAAATTTTAGCAAGCTAGAATAGAGTTGTGACAACCTGTTATTGGGTGACAAGGTGAACCCCTACATGGAGGGAGGACTCCAGGATGATCAACAGGAACCCTGGAAACAACCCGTAACCCAAACTGCCTCACACTTCAGTGAAAAGAGTGCAGGTTTGCACAGAAGGGGACTGGGTGCAAACCCCAGCTCTACACTAACTTGGGCAAAGGACTTCTAGCTTCCACTTCCTTATTTCTGAGAAGAGAGGCAAGTTACCTTGCAGCACTATTGAGAGGAATGATAGATGCTTGCTCAATATCATCTGTTATCTTCAGTTGTTACACATCAAGTATTACCAAATTATTTTAAGGACTAGAATACCAATAAAATAAACACTAGCATTCAGCCTCAGGAAAGAAGATTAGCAGTACCTTTGCAATGAGCTATGAGCCTTTCTCCAGCCTAAAAACCTTAGCTATTCTACTTATGCCCTGAAATCTAACCTCATCAGCCAGATTAACCATTTTAGCACTTTAAGCACAGGCACCTGTTTTTTTCATTGACCCAGAAAAAGTCATTAGAGCCTTCAAAGACAAGCCTCCCTTGAGCTGTGAACTTCCCCGTTCCTGGGTACCTCATCCCCAGGGCTTCCCAATCTTTCTGACCTCCTGCCTCATTTTGAGCCCCAGAGTCAATGTGTTCCTTGATTTCTGTCCTAGGCTCTAGGCCCTTCTGGCTCCAACCTATGCCTGGGTCTGGCTTCTCCTCTTTCATTCCCAACTTTCCTTCAGTTTTTCCCGTGTTGAATCCAGGCCCACCTCTATCCAAGGCCTGAATATGATGTGTATCAGAGGTGGGTGAGCTCTTCCCCCAGAACAGGTGATGACGATAAGGGACAGGGTGGGAGGAACAATCCTTGGAGAAGAGATGAACCCAGGGACATAGGGATAAAATCCCCCTTCTTTAGGGTCTGCTGCTGTGAAGACAGTAAAAAGTTAACCAGACTCCAATACCAGTAAGATAGCCCCATCTCTCTTTGCATCTCCCTCAAGCCAACAACTCACTCATATGTCCTTGGGGCCATTTATATAGTGCCAAGTCCACGGAGCCAAATGAAACCATCTGGACCACAGTAATGAGAAGCCTATTCTTAGCATCCCAGAAAACGCCAAAGGAAGGGGGAGAACTGGCCTATGCCCAAGAGATGTTTGCAACATACCAGAGATGTGATAAGCCTAACTAAAAATGAGTGACGACACAAACTATGGAGGAAATACTTTATATGAGACCAATTACAGTCGTGTAGTTGTTAAAACCTATGGCAAGCGTTCTCAAAATGTAGCTCCCAGGCCAGCAGCAGCAGCAGCATCTGAAAACTTGTTAGAAATGCAAATTCTCAGTCTCCTCCCAGACCTACTAAATCAGAAATCTGTCAGGGGCCAATCTTTGGTTTAACAAGCCTTCCCGGTGATTTTGATGATCAGTAAATATTACAGGTCAGACAATTTTTATTAATGGTGCTGTCCTATGTATCACAGCATGTTTAGCAGCATCCTTGGCCAATCCCCACTAGATGCCAGTAGCAACCCACAACGCAGTCATGACGATAAAAAAAACTGTCTCCAGACATTGTGAAATGTTCCTGGAAGGCAAAATTACCCCCACTTGAGAGCTATTGCTTTATGGAAAAGTGTTCCCTGGTGTGATTAGAATTATTATAGGCGATATAGTTATGGAGTAACGGTGCACACTGCAAAAGCATACAGTTAGCCTTTTCTATAATACTGAAGGGAGACAAAAGTCTGCAAAGACTCTCCCATAACAACAAATCAACGCCAGCTCCTGGAAAAGCTCTAGTTTCTGGTAATCTTTCAAATATGGAGATACAGGTGACTTATTTTATTCTCTGTAAATTTGTTTCCAACTCTTCCACTCCATGTATTTGAATGATAGCAAAACAAATGACTTAAACACTGCGATGTTTTTTCATCCAAATACTCCTTCCTTGACTTCAGTTTAGCAAGGAAAATAGAAGCCTAGAATGGCATTTGTACTTTCTGGCCAAATCTGCTCTCATCTGACACCTAGAGAGATAAACTCACATTTGTCCGCAGTGTTTTAAGTCATGCACTACATTCACAGGTCTCATCTTATGGGTTATCACAGTAATTCTTTAAATAAAAAATAATCCATCTTATGGGTTATCACAGTAATTCTTGGAGCTCCAAGTTCCCTCTACCACCGTTTCAAATCTTTAAAGTAAAATAATTATTTCAGCCATTTCCTATGCCCAACACCAGGATCATTTTCTCCAACACAACAACTAAAAAGCTTTGCTGGTTTGGGTTGCCCAGCTCCTAGAACAGACTTAGAGCCTGGACCAGAGTGTGGTCGCTAGAGCAACAGCACTGACAGCCCCTCAGGGACACCTGGGACCTAGGTCATCATGGGGAAATCCCCAGGGTGCACATTCAGGTTTGACAATCACTGGCTTGGACCACTGAACTGGTAATCCTCTAAAGGCAAGTATCAATATCCGCCATCATGAGCACATTTGGTGCTTGTTCAACATGTCAGTGTTACTACTACTAGTGTTGAGAGCTACCCAAGCTTCATGGCTTTGAGAAAAAATAATAATAATAATTAATTGTCTTACAGTTCTGAAGGCCATCCAAAATGGTTTTCACGGGGATCCCTGGGTGGCTCAGCGGTTTAGCACCTGCCTTTGGTCCAGGGCGTGATCCTGGAGTCCAGGGATCAAGTCCCACATCAGGCTCCCTGCATGGAGCCTGCTTCTCCCTCTGCCTGTCTCTCTCTCTCTCTCTCTCTCTCTCTCTCTCTGTGTGTGTGTGTGTGTGTGTATGTGTGTGTGTGTGTGTGTCATGAATAAATAAAATCTTTTAAAAAAATGGTTTTCACTGGGTTAACATCAAGGTGTAAAGTCAAGGCTGCCTTCCTTCCGTAGGCTAGGCAAAGGAATCCATTCTCTTTCCCTTTTAGTTTCTAGAAGCCAACTGCACTCCTCGGTTTGCAGCCATGGCTCCAATTTCCATGCTCTCTTGAATCTCCAGCTCTTGCGAGTCTCTCACTCATCCTTATTAGGATTCTGTGACTACTCTGGGTCTACCTCGGTAATCCTAAATACTCTCCCCACCTCCACATTGTTAATCTAATCACATCAGCAAACTATAAAGTAGCATATTTACAGGTTCAAGGATTAGGACATAGACGAAAAAATGGGGGACAAGAGGGGCATAGGGATTATCCTACCTATGACAATAAATGTTTGCTGAATTGGATTCAAATGGAATAAAATGATCTATGGTGATTCATTTCCTCCCAGATTGACTTTCTCAGGAACATCATCTCCCTTCTAGGAGCTCGATGCTTCCTACAAGTCACTATACCTTTCTGTCTCCTCTGCTTTCCTGCCTGGACCACCACACCTAGAGCTGGCCCCCTTCCGCTGCCCACCATTCACACCCATCAGGCCCATCTTTATAGATTATCACTGTCACCACTCATTTCCTCTCACTCCTAGCTCATCTGCCTAGGCTTGCTCACTGGCCACTGCCTATATTTCCTTCTTTTTTTCCCCTTCTTCCCACTGTCTTCCCCGATACCAATGCCTGTGATCAGCTTGTTGACCCAGCTACAGCTTTCTCTCTTTCCAATCACCCTGAATATTTATTAATTTCTTCAAAAAGACATTAAATGTTAACTTCCTGGTAAGACTTTTCTTTTTCTACCTACTCCCAGCTCAAACTCACAAGAAGAAACAAAAAAGAGAAACCACAAATAAAATTTGTGGAAATATCATTTCATGTTTACAGAACACATTTCCAATTCTCGAGAACACATGAGCTGGACTTCATTATTGCTTCTACCTCATGGCCAGTGGATTTGAAGACTAAGAAAACATTGATCTCTAGCTGAGAACAGAATGAAAAACTTGTCCGTATGATGACAGCCCAAAGTTCACTTTCGGGATTAACCTCTTTTTTTTTTTTTAAGATTTCATTTATTTATCCATAAAAGACACAGAGAGAGAGACAGAGACATAGGCAGAGGGAGAAATCAGGCTCCCTGTGGGGAGCCCGATGCGGATCCAGGATTCTGGGATCACGACCTGAGACAAAGGCAGATGCTCAACCACTGAGCCACCCAGGCATCCCCAGGATTAACTTCTTAATATGTCTTTTGCATAAATTGATCCATCTAATGAGCTGGCACGCATAGTTCCCAGGGGCAATGGGACACAGAAGAAGCTAGGATTTTCACTAGGAAATTTGGAAAGCATGCCCGTTTCTGGGAGAGGCCAAAGTGTGATGACAGGCTACAGAAACTGAGAGGCAAAGTGGATGCTCAAGAGATACAAGGGAAAAGCAAGCCACTAACCCCATACATACCAAATACAGCAGAAAGGACCTCCCAAAGTGACTCAGAGAAACATCTGAGCCAAAGTGAGTGAAAGCAATCTCAAGCTTCAATCTGCCACACACATTAAAATAATAATGACAAAAACCACAAAAAAAGAACATCAAGTTATATCAGAAGAATAAAAGAACACAGACCAGCAGTTTTCCCGTGGTTGCCTCACTACCTTCCTCTGAAATCACTAGAGGCAGAACAAACTTAGAAGCTGGAGTAGACACATTCCACCTCACTAGCAAAACCCTAATTGAGTTTGGGGTAGCAATATACCCCACTGAAACATCTCTCAACCATGCTGGAAGCTATGAATAGCTAAGGGATAGCTCTGCATATTGAGATATTAATAGAAACCTGCTGAAATTTTCTGGGAAAGTTTTGTTTTGCTGACATAGACTGACCTTTCCTCCTTGTCTTTTTCCATTTACACCTGTGTGGAAAGTAGATGTGATGGCTGGACCTGCAGCAGCAATATTTGCATGTGCCAGAAAAGGGCAAGAAAACTGCAGCGCTCGGTACAGAAATCCTTGAGCCACGGAATCAATACCAATAACTTTCTACCTCTAGATTTCCTGTTGCATGAGAAAAAAAAATAATTCTTTCAGCAGATATTATGTCCATTCATAGACTTTTTCTTCCTTGCAGCCAAATGGAATTCTTTATTGATAGAGAAGCCTCAAAAAGGAGCTAGAACCTGTCGTGGGCAAGCTTGCACGTTATGTAAAATCACTTTCTGACACCTTCCCAGCTTCACTCCTGATGTCCTTCTCCTTCTTTGCAATATCTCTTCTCACTGGCCCACTTCTTTGAACACTCAAGTCTCAAAGATGTTAGTGTAATCTTGGAAAGTACTACTCTGTTGGATTCCACTGTCTATTTTAGGAGACCATTCTGTCTTCACATGATCAAATTAATCTCTGGCATTTCACAATGTCTGAAAATTGTAGGAAATTATTTTACTTGTGTCAATCATCTCAATCCTAAGACAAGTCCTTAGAGCAGTAATTCTCAAAATGTGGTCCTTGGGCTAGCCACATCAGCATTACCTGTAGAAATCCAAATTCCTGGGACATGCCCAAGATCCACTGATCTTGGAGGAAGGCAACTGCCTTATCAAATCCTCCAGATGATTTAGATGTGTGCTCAAGTTTGAGAACCTCTGCTGTAGAGTATTATGTACATTTTTCAGAAAAAGAAATAGAGGCTTTTATGGGTTAGTTTGACTTATCAAAGGCCTCCCTGTAATGTGTTGGAGACAGGCCTTCTGGCTCTAAGCTCAGAGCTGTTTTTACCACATACAAGTATTTTCCATTCAGACACATTTGTTAACTGCTTCATTCTAGAGGGAACTGTCATTTTGGGGGAGAAAAAAAAAGATCACTATAGAGTATTTGCATCTGATAACATTTCTGTTTGTCCTCCTCAAGGGAATTTTAAAAGAAATGCAACTCAAATCAACATGGAGATACCACCTCATGCCCATTAGGATGACTGCTAGCAAACAAAACAAAAGAAAATAACAAGTGGTACAGAAGGATGTGGAGAAACTGGAACCCTTGTGTACTGCTGATGGGAATGCAAAATGGTACAAGTGCTATAGATAACAGTATAGCAGTTCCTTAAAAAAAATTAAAATGGAATTACTATATGATTCAGCAATTCCACTTCTGGATATACACCCAAAATAACTGCAAATAAATAGGGACTTGCACCAATATTCCTCCTCCAAAATATTACTCAACAATAGCCAAAACATGAACACAACCCACAGGTTCATCAAAGGATGAATGGGTGAACAAAATATGGCATATATATAAATTGGAATATTGTTCAGTCTTGAAAATAAAAAAGTTGAAACAGGCTACAACATGAAGTAACTGTGAAGATATTTTGCTAAGTGAAATAAACCAGTCACAAAAGGACAAATACAGCATGATTCTACTTGTGTGAAGTACCCAGTATGTCAAATTCATAGACAAAAAAATAGAATGGTGGTTGCCAGGGTCTGGGGGAGAGAACTTAGAGAGTTATTGTTTAACAGGTACAGACTTTCAGTTTTTCAAGATAAAAAGAATTCTTATGGGTAAATGGTGATGATGATAACATACAGTCTGAATGTACTTAATGCCACTGAGCTACACACTTAAAAATCATTAAGGTGGTAAATTTTATATTATGTGTATTTTATCAATCACCATTTTTAAATGTATTTTAAAGGGAAGAAAAGAGAACTACAACTCAATTTATAAAATTCCTATTCACTTCTGATAAGCAAAGTATTAAAGATAACACAGTCAGAGTGACTTCCTTAGTACCACTTAAACCACATCCCAAAAGTGACTCTGAACTCTTCACAGGGTTTTGGAGCACAGTTTGAGATTAAAGATTAAGTTTGTTTGTTTGTTTGTTTGTTTGTTTGTTTTCAAGATTTTATTTATTTCTTTAGAAAGAGAAAGAGCACAAGCAGAGAGAGAAGGAAAGAGAGAATCGCTAGCAGATCCCACACTAAGCACAGAGCCTGAGAAGGGGCTCCATCTCACCACCCTGAGATCACAACCTGAGCCAAAACTAAGAGTCAGATGTTCAACTTGCTGAGCCACCCAGGTGCCCCAAGATCAAGTGTTTCTTATGTCTCCTCAGGCGCAGAGTATCACCGAGGGGGAATCTCTTAAAGATTATTGTTATGAATACATCAAGTTGGGAAACAGATATGAGAGTCTTAGCAAGATTGAAACTGTTAAGCTTGGCATATACTGTGTTGAGTAAAGGTAAAGATAAAACCCCCTATTTAGCAAGAAATGCCTCATTTCCTTATAATAATGTTTCTAAACCTACAAATAAAAGAAGGCAGTTAAACCCACAAGGAGGTCTCTGCTCCTAATAAGTCCATCTTAGGAACAAATAGGACTTTCAGGAGTGCTATTATTCCATTCTTTTGAAAAAAGAGAGATGGCAAGGGTCAAAAGTTGGTTGCCAAAATTTGTCAGTGTTTGTGATAAAGGGCCATACTGACAAATTTCTACGTTTCCTTTCAATTCTGAAATAATGTCATACTTACTGAAAAGATTTAAAAATCATAGAGAACTTCCATGTTCCCTTTACTCAGATTCATAAATTTTTACCCTATTGACATGTTGGCTTTCTCATCCTTCTACCTATATACACATCTTGACATATCTTTTCCGAAACACAGGAGAATGCCCCCTTTCCTTAATATTTTGGTATATATCTCTTAGAACAAGAATACTCTTTTACAATGCTATAACAGTTACCTAAATCAGCAAACACAGATATAATATTTTTATCTCATCCACAGTCCCTAATCCAGTTTTGCCAATTGTACCAATTCTACTTTTTATCACATTCCCTTCTCCAGTACAGGATATTATCAAGGATCACATACTGAATTTTATATCTCATATCCTTTTAATCTTTTTAAATTTGAAATAGCCCCTTAGTCTTTCTGCAGAAGCCAGCTGTTTTATAAAATGCTCCTCAGTTTGGGTTCTACTGATGTTTCCTTGAGATTTGATTTGCTTGCATATGCTCAGCCAGAACACTAATGTAGTATGTTCTCAAAGCATCATACCTAGAGGCACACAAGTCCATCCTTCATGATGCTAATTTTTATTACTAGGCCTAGGTGTTGTCCAGGTTCTGCACTGTATATTTACTACTTTCTTCCTTTACACCTAATAAATAATCTATGGAGAGACATTTTAAGACCATGCAAATACCCTGCTCCACATCAGAATTTACATTCTGGATTTAGTATCCATTGATGATTCAAGCCTAATCCAATCTTTGAAATGATGTTTGCAAAATAGTGATTTTTCCAACTACACCTCTCCCTTCAAGTTTATCAGTTGGCATTTTTGCCTTAAGGAAGAGCCTATTTTCTCCCAGATTTTGATTTATCTATTTATTATCAGTACAGACTTGTGGATTCTTATTTTATTCAGTGGATTATTATTAATTACTGTTCTTATTTCTTTTGAAACTCAACTTTTTCCAGATCTGACCCATTCAAGCTGGTTTCCATATCCTCTGTCAGGTCCCCATCATTTTTTATGAGGACTCCTTTACTTTCTGGCATAATAACATGTTGCAAGCTCATTTGTACCTACACTGTTCCAGTCCTGGAATCACTCATTTCTAGTTCATTTTCCTTTCTCTCAAATTTGTAACATATTGAGATGGAATTGTTTTGTTCTGTTTCTGATGATGGACTAGCTTTCATTTTCGTATCTTTTTCATATTATCATCAGAGATCTTTTAAGGAATCCAATAGAGTATGTAGGAAAGTTGTGCTCTTGGGAAAGAGACCCAAGTTTGAATACTGGCTCCATCACTTGCTAGTGGGAAGAACTCGGGCAAGTTAACTAACCTCTTCAAGTATTTGTTTCCTCATCTTTAAAACAGGTAAGGAAATATGCATCTCAAAGCATTATTATGAGGCTTAAAGGACATTAACAGCTTTAAAATGACCAACTCTTACATTGCTTACCTCAGAGCCTGACGCATACTAAATACTCAATAAATTTAGGTTCCTTTTTACTCTTTCAATCACAGTATTGTATAATTTTAATGGGATTTTTTTCTTCTCAATTCAGTTGCTTCCAATGAAGCCCTGGAAAACCACAGATGATCATCTCCAGCATTGATCATTGAAATAATCTCCAATTCTCCCTTTAACCTATCAGGATTCCTTGGCACAGGACAGATGCATAATGATCCCACCTTCTCTTCCCTTCCTCTTGTTTCATAGAGTGAGAGGTAATGTGGTACTGAAGGTAAAATTCTATTCATTATTGAAGAACAGAGAGACAATGCACGCTGTGCTGGTAGTAATGAACTAGAAAATAAAATGCCATTTACAATAGTAACAAAAATGATAACACATCTATGAATTAACAAAAATAATGCACACAGTTTTTATAGAATAAACTCTAAAAATATCATATTAAAGGACATAAAGGTAAGTCTGAATGAATGGAGAATATGCAATTATTTGTGTAGAGAACGACACATAGCAGTAATGATGTTAGTGCTTCCCAAACTAATCTGGACATTCAAGGCAATCCCATCAAATTTACAAGGGGATTTTTCATAGAATTCCATGAACTCATCCTAAAATTTATATGGGAAAGTAAACTGTCACCAATAACTAAGGCCATTTTGAAATAGATAAGAAGGAAGGGATACTAATCACACCAGACATGGAAACATACTATAAATCCACAAAACAGGCTGGTTCTGAATCAGGAACAGACAAATGGGCCACTGGAAAAGAAAAGAGTTCTTACAGGTAGGATCAGATAAAGTCGGTACCATAAAACAATGGGCAAAGGATGGATGTTTGTAAATTGTGATGCAGGGGCAGCCAGGTGGCTCAGTAGTTGACTGTCTGCCTTCGGCTCAGGTTGCAATCCCAGAGTCCCAGGATCGAGTCCTACATTGGGCTCCCCACAGGAAGCCTGCTTCTCCCTCTGCCTGTGTCTCTGCCTCTTTCTGTGTGTCTCTCATGAATAAATAAATAAAGGCTTTAAAAAAATTGCGATGAAAATGTGGATCACTATGATGAGGCAAACTAAGACTGGACCTTACAACTTTGCTTCAGGTGGATTTTGACATAAATATGAGAGGTAAACTTACACAGAAAATGTGGAAGAAATATGAAGACACTAAAATAAACATAAAGATTTTAAAGAAAATGTGTAAAAGTACATATTTTATATAAGAGAGGAGGGGGATGTCTAAATAAAATCCTAAAAATACAAATGCTAAGATTAAAGATCAATGAATCTGATTCTGTCAAAATAAAGATCACCATAAACAAAAGGAGTTAAGATATGAGAGTTGGGGGGAAAGCATTTGTGACATACAATACCAGCAAGAATTCAATGCCCATAATAGGCAAGCAACTTCTGAAAATCAATAAGCAAAAAAAAAAAAAAAATTGGGAAACCCAATTTTATTTCTTTAAAGATTTTATTTACTTACTTACTTATTTGAGAGGGAGAGAGCATGAGCAGGAGGCAAGCAGAGGGAGAAGCAGGCTCCCCACTGAGCAGGGAAACAAATGCGGGGCTCAATCCCAGGACCCTAAGATCATGACCTGCGTCAAAGGCAGCTGCTCAATCAACTGAACCACCCAGGTGCCCTGGGAAATCAATTTTAAAATAAGTAAAGTACTGAATAGACAGCTCTCAAAAGGGAAGCCCAAGTAACTAATAAGAATATAAATAAATATCCATACTCTTCAGTAAACAAAGAAATTCAAACAAGAGCAAGATTATTAGAACGGAAAAAATTAAATGGTAGTTAAGTCCAGAGATGCTAGAATGTAGCAACAGGAAACTCTGGTATACTTTTGAGGAAACTGTAAGCTGTATAGTCATTCTAGAAAACTGTGTGTCCTCTATGACTCCAAAAGCCCATTCTGGTTCTATATATCAGAGAAAGTCTTGCACAGCTTCCCAAGGTGATCTGTATGAGGTCATTTTTGTGTTCCTGAGACTTGAAAGCAACCTAAATGTCCATCAGTAGGGGAATAATAAAATACAGTGAATGCAGCGGTAGTTTCCAGGGGCTGAGGGGAAGGAAAAATAAGGTTTAACAGTTGCAAAGTTTCAGTAGGGAAGATGAAAAATCTCTGGAGGATGGTGGTGATGGTTGTAGATGTAACAATGTAGTTGTACCTAAAGCCAAAGAACTGTACACCTAAAAAATAGTAAAAATTGCAAATTTTATGTTATGTATATTTTGCCACGAATTTTTAATTATTTTTAAAAATGAAGCAAATGGGGGCACCTGGGTAGCTCAGTGGTTGAACATCTGCCTTTGGCTCAGGTTTGTGATCCCAGAGTCCTCAGATCGAGTCCC
Organism: Nyctereutes procyonoides; assembly: GCF_905146905.1. Lineage (NCBI taxonomy): Eukaryota > Metazoa > Chordata > Mammalia > Carnivora > Canidae > Nyctereutes > Nyctereutes procyonoides. The sequence goes on along the minus strand of NW_026575146.1, from coordinate 56,383,471 downwards.
ACATCGGGCTCCCCACAGGAAGCCTGCTTCACCCTCTGCCTGTGTGTCTGCCTCTCTCTCTGTGTCCCTCATGAATAAATAAATAAAAATTTTCAAAAAAAAAAAAAGGATTGATGACAAATTAAAAACACAAACATGTCCCAACCAACACTCCATAATTTACTATGACAGACACATCTTTAAAGACTCATTATCAACACATTAGTTTGGAAACTTATTAGTTTGGAGAAAGGACTGGGAACAGAGTTTGGGGATTAAGGGGAAAAATAATAAAACAAGATGGGTGTTACATGGACCAATGATGAATGACAATAAGACATTATGAACTGAGAAGTTTGCACCTTCAGCTAAAAAGAAATGACATCATACACATGAAAACACTTTGAAAGAACATAAAGTTTAACAGTTTATAGTTTATTATTTCCTTCCTTTGAAGAGGAGTGAAATGAGCCGAAAAAGATTTGACTCCTAATTTTTTGGATCTTCAGTGAATTCTAAAAAATGGTGATTTACACATTGGCTAAGCATCACACGTTGGAAGTTCATCTGTATTTTATGAGCTCTTAAATATTTCCAGTGATCTCTCATTACCACAAATTTCTTCTTTCCTCTTTTTTATACTCTATTCCGCACTGAGCCAGATTAAGGAGTGGGTCAGACAGGAGTTGCCTGGAGTGCTAGTATTTAAGAGGTGCTAAAAATATCACATAGAGAATTATGGCAAGATGGAAAACATTATTTTTTTTCTACCACTCCTGTTACGGAGAGCACTTTGCAAGATTAGAAAGAATTCAGTGATAAATTGTGTGGGGTGGGGCTGTGTGTGTGGCCCCTCTCCCAGCAAAATACACAAATAATAATAGGAGTTATTTAAACTCAGAGACGCAAGGCCACACTGTAGAGTGGTACACAACTCCAGAAAATGTCACTTACATATGATCCGCAGGACTGTCCACCGTGGCCTGTTTACCTCCCTAGGAGGGTTACCTAACCATTTGGGGGAACAAATATCCCAATCAGTCAGAATGCAAAGGTATCACACCTTGGGTAAGCATGTTTAGGGGAGAGTTGAACTGTTTAGGAAAAGAGAAGACAGGCTGAATGCTATCAAGGCAACCAAATTTTTAAACTTCCCAGAGAGTCACCTGTTCCTTTCTGGTTCTACTTCCAGGACAGAATTACAGAAATGCCTTATTTCTAGAATGTCAAAACCTGACCATCACTCCCATCCTGAGCCAGGTCTTCAGAATTTAACCATGCTCACCATCTGACCACCCTACCTTAAGTGGGAGGAAGGGGTAGGAGCAGGGGACTGTGGATAGCAGATGGCTGTTGAGGGGTCCTCTAGGGATTCCATTTGTGAATGGAGTAAAGTTAGCATATGCATATGGCTATGCATGCCACCGGGCCAAGAATCTTAACCTGACCCTACAAACAGGTATTTTTGAGAAGAGGGACAAGTATCTTTATTTAACCCTAATTCTTAGGAAAGAGGACTGAACCATTACTAATTTCTAAAGGCATTTTGGGAATATCAAGAGAATCATTTGCTCATTTGCTTACTTAAGCATACCTCTGTGGAATGTTTGGCAACCATAACTCTTTTAAATTCCATTCTCAACTTAATTTCACACCATTTAATCCAAAGTGTGATCCAGGCATTTTTAAAGAGTATTTTCTGACTGCTGGAGAATAAATTAAGACTCTATTTCGAAGAATGAATTTGGATTGTATTTTCATACACCAATAAGAAATTTTCCTTAAAATATCCCTTTTTTTGCTTAGTTCTTATATTAAGCTGTGTAATAACTTGTGTCATGCATTAAGCAGTCACAATATTATGCCCACTGACTCTTCAGAAAGACCTAGAAGCAGTGACACAAAGCAAAAGCAATCTCTTTGGTGACACATCTTGCATCCCAGAGTTTCATGTGCCAACTGAACAACCCTTCATTGAGTGCCAGGCATCACAGCAGGTGCTGAATACACCTTTTGGGACCCTGCCCTCTGGTAGTAGTGTGATTTAACAGAAGCAGCACCAGTCTAGGACTCAAATATGTGCCGTTTTCAGCCTCCTCTGCCTGACATTCTTTGGGGAAAGCCACTGCCCACCCCATAGGAGGAAGATGGGCCAGATCCCTTCAAAGATGTTTTCCAGCTTTTGAATTGGAAGTTTTGAATGAAACTTTAATACTTTACCATCTTTCTTATATGGAACGAGTTCTTTAAAAAAAAAAAGGCACCCACGTTGGAGAATGACATAAGCATTTAACACACATTATTTTCTTATTCATCTACCCAACAGTCCTGTGATGTAGGCATGGATATGCCCGGTGTTTAAAGCAGAAAACGAAGTACCTTCCCTAGGGTGACATAACTAGCAGAGGCTGGTTGGAGAAATCCAGGTCTTCTGGGACAGAACTGGAGACCTCACACCGTCTTCACCTTCTAAAACTGCCTCTAATGTTTGTCCCTCGTTATCTGTGGCATCTTTTCCAAGCCCTTACCTGTGCCCCACCAGCTGTCAAATCTTGGTATTTTAGTTCTGTGCACCTTAACCACTTATTTCCACTCGTGAAATAAACAGACTCCTGAAGAGGATCTGTTTGCACAGTGCTCCAGCCAGTGGAGCCAGCCAGCCAGAAGGAGAGGCTTCTTCCCAGGATGGGTGGGAGGAATATGGGGATGAGGGACAGCCACGCCGCGCATGCTCCTCTAGCCTCTCCCCACTGAGCCACGAGACGTGCTCTCGTAATTCACATGCTCCATTTGAAATATAGATGCTGAAGCACCAGAATTATACATCTGTTCCCTTGACTTTTTAACCAAAGAGTGTTAGTTTATTGCTGAGCTTAAGGATAAAAGAAGCAAGAAATGAAAGTTGGGTTATTGTGGGTTTTTTTTTTTAAGTTTCCTCCCCAGTAAGTACAATCAGATGTTGGGTTCTCAGAGCCTGAAACTGGGTGGATGGATGTTCACTTCACTTTGCCTCTCAGTTTATCAGCTCGTTTTCTGAGGTAACACTTTTCATCACAAAAGAAAACCGAAGGGCCCTATACAAATATTTTCAGTGAAATGCATCAAACAGCCCCAATGTTGTGGTGCCAGAAAAAATGAAATAAAACAAAACAGGAATGATACCGAAACTGATTTATGAAGCTTTATAGGGAAACAACTGTCCTTTCATCTCTGGATACACAGTTTATCTCTGGCCCTGGAGAACTCACTGGAATTCTGGGTGAAGGGCACCTATTCAGAAATAATCTATCCAAGACCTGAGGAGCTCCATCATGAACCAGAGATCAAACGCCTTTTATGTCCTTTCTGTTCCAGGATTAAAACAGCAGACCTACTACATCTTAATGCACAAATAAAGAATCGATCAGGGGAATCTGCTGCCTCAGCAAACACTTTCATCCAAAAGAACAAATTACTTGCGATATAAAATCCAACGAGTATCTCACTGAGCATCTCAAAGATGGAGAGATGGAATGAGTCTTTTCAAAGGCAGTAAGGTAAATGAATGACTAAGCAGTCTGACATGTCTTTTCAAGGGGAAAAGAAAATGTCAAAGTGCTCATGTTCACCCCTGGCTCTGAGAAATGTGTATTCCTTTAGGATGCACAGCACGAGAAATTTCCCTATTCCTTCCTCACACTTTCTCTTTTGGCCAAGAGAATCTTTTGCACTGTGCCCAAGATTTATATGTGGTCTCCAGGTGTATCACCCAGAGTTCCACCAGGTTTCTGCACCTGGAGGTCAGCACAGAAGTGTATCAGGTGCACAGAGTGTTTTGCAGAAAATATAGAGATGCCTGGGCACCTGGAGAGACTATGATGGCACCAAATGGGGTGTGCCTGGCTCAGGCACCTCTTTTCTGGTCTCCAGTAGCCTTACCTGTGCTTTATGTCATCACCTGCCTGGCCAAGGTTTGCTAGTTCAGGAGTGGCACTCTACCCAAGCCTGACCAGAGTTCTCTCCCGGGACTTTTAACTGAGACAAGAGCAGTAATTCTGCATTCATAGGGGTAAAAAAGCTATGGAATACAAAGCTTGGGGAAGGACCTGGTCTGCAATGAGGGAGAATGGAGAAATGCAGCAAGAAGAGATGACAAATGATAGATGAAAAAGATTCCGGCACCCAGATAAAGGTCCTGGTTCTGGTAGTCCCCAAAGCTCAGATGTTTCCATCCTTTTTCTGAGATTTTATTTGTATATCCTTCTTCAATTATATATAAAAAAAACCCTGAATACCAAAAATTCTCCATTTCTGCTTAAGCATAATGTTTAAAGGTTGGATTTCCATCACTTGCAACCCAAAGCATTCTTTTTCTCCCCAAGTTTTTATTTACATTTCAGTTAGTTAACATACAATATAAAATTAGTTTCAGGTGTATAATACAGTGATTCACACTTCCTTACATCACCCAGCGCTCATCATAAGGGCATCCCTTAATCTTCATCACCTACTTCACCTATCCTCCCAGCCACCTCTCTTCTGGTAACCCTCAATTTACTCTTTATAGTTAAGAATCTGTTTCTTGGTTTTCCTCTCTCCCCACACCCATGTTCATTTGTTTTGTTTCCTAAATTCTATGTATGAGTGAAATGATATAATATTTCCCTTTCTCTGACTAGCCTTTCTCTGACACACTTATTTCACTTAGCAGTAATACCCTCCAGCTCCATCTACATTGTTGCAAATGACGAGATTTCATTCTTTTTGATGGCTGAGTAATATTCCAGTGTGTGTGTGTGTGTGTGTGTGTGTGCGCGTGTGTGTACACCATGTCTTCTTTAAGATTGTATTTATTGGGCAGCCCCAGTGGCCCAGTGGTTTAGCGCTGCCTTCAGCCCAGGGCGTGATCCTGGAGATCTGGGATCGAGTCCTGCATTGGGCTCCCTGTGTGGAGTCTACTTCTCCCTCTGCCTGTGTCTTTGCCTCTTTCTCTGTGTTTGTGTGTGTGTCTCATGAATGAATAAAATCTTTTTTAAAAAAATTGTATTTATTTATTTGAGAGAGAGTGAGTGCACAGAGGCAGAGAGGGAAAGGACAAAGCAGACTCTCCACTGAGCAGGGAGCCCAAGGCAGGGCTGGATCCCAGGACACTGGGATTCTGACCTAAGCGAAAGGCAGACACATAACCAACTCAACTATCCAGGAGCCCCTATATCATATCTTCTTTATCTATTCATCAGTCAGTGGACATTTGGGCTCTTTCCATAATTTGGAGATAGATATAGATAGATATAGATATAGATATAGATAGATATATAGATATAGATATACATATAGATATAGATATACATATATAGATAATGGAACACTACTCAGCCAGCAAAAAGAATGAAATCTTACCATTTGCAACAACAAGGGTTAAACTAGAGAGTATGACACTAAGTGAAACAAATCAGTCAGGAAAAGAAAAATACCATATTATTTCATTCATATGAGGAATTTAAGAAACAAAACAGATGAACATAGGAGAAAGGAAGGAAAAATAAAATAAGATAAAAGCAGAGAGCAAGGCAAACCATAAGAGACACTGAACTCTAGGAAGCAAACTGAGAGTTGCTGGAGGGGAGAGGTGGGGGATGGGGTCACTGGATGATGGGCATTAAAGAGGGTATATAATGTGATAATCAATGAGTGTTATATGCAATGGATGAATCACTAAATCCTACCCCTGAAACTAATAATACACTATATGTTAACTAAACTGAATTTATTTTTTTAAGATTTTTTATTTATTTATTCCTGAGAGTCACAGAGAGAGAGGGGCAGAGACACAGGCAGAGGAAGAAGCAGGCCCCTTGCTGGGAACCCGACGTGGGACTCAATCCCAGGACTCCAGGATCATGCCCTGGTCCAAAAGTGGCGTTAAACCACTGAGCCACCAGGCTGCCCTAAACTGAATTTAAATTTAAAAAATTTTTAAGGAATCATCAAATGTACTTACCCAAAATGCAGATTACTGGCTCCTGAATCAGAATCTCTAGAGCAACATCCTAGATACTGCATTAATAACACAAGCACCAAGTGATTTTTATATACTTGAAGTCTGAATACCTCTAAAGATTCCAGATGACTTTAAGGGTTGGGTAGAAAATTATATTTTCCAACTCTGCTTGCCTTTCCATTGATTTTTGCCTATTAATTATTGCTCTTGACTCATTTCTCTAAGTCCATGTAATCAGAGGATGGAAAACTACCCTCTTTTTCATTGCAAACAACATCATAGGGGAGAACTTCCCATTGGAACTGAGAATAACATCATCACTGTAACATGAGACCTGACCTGGTTGTAGTATGAAGTATGACACAGATAAATTTTGACCTGCCACCAGGTGATCTTGGCTCTTAAATTCTTTAATAAGGAGCCCCATGTTCCCTTTACACCTTGAACAAAGAGTGCTCCCTGAGCCACAATGCTAAACAGCTCTTCCCTCAGCTCAGATGCAAACTCAGGACCGATATTTTGGACAGTATCTTTCCTCAGCTTGCTGGCATCATCTCGACCTCTCAGGTGTCCTGGCTCCCAGCCTCCTTCCCTACCTTCTATCAGTACTCCACTCCAGCATACTCAGTCAGGCTAAGGCATCAGTGAATTGGAGACTTGTCAGAACCCTTTAGGGGTCTTTTCAGAAACATCCTGTCCTGGGTCCCTAATCTACTGCACCAGAATCTTCAAGGATGAGCCCCAGGAATGTGAGTTTTGAAAAGTCTCTTAAGCCATTCTGATGGTTGGCAAGATTTAAGGGCTAACTTCCCTTCCAGAGTAGAAACCCAGCCCATCATGTGCCTATAACAACCCATTTGGCCAGTCCATTCCACTTCTGGACAATGTCGAGATCAGCTATGAGAAGATTATTATCATAATCTTATTCTCTTGCAATGAGATTTCCAGATCTTGGTCACAGCTGTACTTGTTCTCTGGATATGCCCAGTTGACCATGGTCTTCCTTAAAATGTTGTGTCTGGTAAAAATATTCTTCTGACAAATATAAAAATATGATGGTTGACTTTCAGGTATTACCCTTCCTGGAGATACTTACTTTGTATCAAAGCTAGAGGTTGAGATTTGGAAATTAGCTAGCAAAGAAGAAAAACCTAAGAATGAGTTTGATCTTGTCAGAACTCCTCCAAATCCTACAGTCTTGGACTTGATACCAGGCCCCCAGGATCATGCCCTGAGCCAAAGGCAGATGCTCAACCACTGAGCCACCCAGGTGTCCCTCACTCTCTGATTTGTAAAGCTGTTTGGCAATGTCTTCCATCCAAGAGACAAGATATCTGTGGCAGTAAATTAAGGACAACCAGCCTGACCCTTATAATACAGATGAGAAATGCAATGATATTTTCCCCAGATCAGGGCTGCCACAGAGTGAGAATGGCTCAGATGACTTTGTCCAATGAATGGAGCACTTATCTAGGGAAGTGGGGAAGGATTCCTAGCAGGCTGAGAAGCCACAATGAAACTGGGTGGCATGTTCTATGGTTCAGAAGGAGGAAGTGGGAGGCTGGCCAGGTTACTTGGCAGGTTTGGTTCCTATGGACATGAAGTCAGTTAGCAGTGTCACGTGAGAACACCTAAGTGCCTAGGCTTGTGCCACAAAGCTGTAATAGTCTCACCACACCTGTGACTTTGAACCATATCTCCTAGGGACTAATTTCCCAGCCACTCTTGAATCTCCCAACACAACATAATGTGCCTTTCCATCAAGACTCAACAAAGTCATTTCCTTAATTGAAAGTATTTTATGTCTAGTCAAAACCTACTCACTTTACAAAACCATCTTGCCCCTCCTTTCACAATGTCCCCTCCTTCCCCCTGCAAGAGGGAGGGAGAAAGTAGCATGCAGTGCACAGGGCATGGATTTTAGAGTCAAAGAAAACCAAAATCCTTGGGCAAATTCTTAAACTACTCAAGCCCCACTCTCCTCATCTGTATTTATAACTCTTGCTATGACTCTTAAATGACTTAGCACATCCTAAGCAGTAAATAAATATTAGTTAACTTACTGGCCAAGATGTTCACACACATGTATATGCACATACCTACATCCCTGCATAACCTGATGATACAGAGAGTTCACTGAAACAAAAATCAAGGAATCTGCAAACTTGAACAATTCACACCATGTCTATGGGCCACAGTGTCCTCGTCCACACAGTACAATGTTGTACCAGCTCATCTCTAAGAACCTGTCCCAAGATGTGAAACCCAACAGTCTGAGTCAACTTTAAGGCAGCTTTCTATGAACTGACATGGAATGTGTTCTACAACATAGCACTGAGTGAAGAGGACAAGTTGTAGAGCTGTGCAATGTCATTTCCCATCCATGCTATGTGGTCATTGACTATCTCTAGAAAGATAGATAAGGAACTGGCAGCAGTAGTTGCCTCTAGAAAGGGGTCACAGAAGGCAGAAAGGAGACTTACTTTGTTCTGTATACCCTTTGTTGTCTCAAGGCATGTACATTCTTTACCTACTTTTTTAATAATTTAAAATCTAGAAAAAAGGCCCAATTCCAAATAGATACAAAATAGCTACTTTTATAATAGCATATTTCCACCTACCTATAGCTTGCATTTATAATAATTTCATATTTTTTATTATATTTAAAAATTAAATGATACAGGCTGCAGTTCTATGGAATCTTAAGACAAAATTTTTCCACCTTAATGATTAGTCCTTAAAACCATTCAATTCTCCTTGTAGGCTGGTTAAAGTTATAGGCTCTTGGTGAGATCCTTCTTAACTTCCAGGGAATGCCATGGGTCAAAGGCAGGGAGAATAACTTAATTATGGATCAGAGACTTGACATACATTATCTCACTTAATCCTCGTGGCACTCTTCTGTGCTATAATTTCTCCACCCCCCAGAAAAAGAAAAAGAAGCTCACAGAGGGAAGGTGACTTGCCTGGAAGGGCTGAGTTTTAAACCCAGGGTTAATCTGACTCCGTGCCATATGCATTCCAATTTGCCATGCTGCCTTCTGGAAGCAATCGAGAAAACAGGTTCACATTAAAAACACTGATCATTTACATGAGTAGGGAAAGGACGGGAAATGTCATATAAAATGTGGACTGGAGCTGATGTAGTTGCTATGAACCTTGTCTATTTCCTGGTGTAGGCTCCTCAGCATCAGGATAAGCTTCTTAAAACACATCCTCTGGTTCATGCCTCAGATGTCCCCTGAACAATTTATATCTATTCTACCTCAAGGGGATTTTTTTTAAAGAGTCTCTTTCCAGAGGAATAATGCTACACATGGAGCCCAAGCTAAATAGATTGGCCAGAGCCACCACAACTCTAATGGTTCCAGGGGGTCTTCCTGCCATGTGACAAGCATGTGGCTCAGCCAGGATTTAGACTCAGGCATTTCTTTAAAAAAAAAATTTAATTAAAAAAAATTAAAAACATAAAAATAAAATAAAATAAATGTGTGTGTGTGTGTGTGTGTATTTGAAAGAGAGAGAGCAGGGGAAGGGGTGGAGAGGGAGGAAGAAGTAGGCTCTCCACTGAACAGGGACCCAGGGCTCAATCCCAGGACCCTGGGATCATGACCTGAGCCGAAGGCAGATGCTTAACCAACTGAGCCACCCAGGCACCTCAACTCAGACCTTTCAACTACCAAGTCCTTAAGGCTCATTTCATCTACTCCCCTTGTCTTACATATGGAAAAAGATCTGAGGTCCAGAGAAGCAAAAGGATAGAGGAAGCACTGAGTCAGAACTAAGATTTCTCACCTCTCCATCCCATACCCTTCCTCCTACACCAAGATATTGCCATGAAAATGAGCCATGTTTTGGGCACCTGGGTGACTCAGTGGGTTAAGCATCTGCCTTTGGCTCAGGTCATGATGCCTGGGTCCTGGGATCAAGTCCCACATCAGGCTCCCTGCCTGATTCTCTGCAGGGAACCTGCTTCCCCCTCTGTCTCTGCTTCCCTCCTTCTCTCTCTGTCTCTCATGAATAAATAGATAAAATCTTTAAAATAAATAAATAAATAAAATGAGCCATTTTTCATTTCTGGGAGATGGCATAAGACACTGGTTCCAATGGCCTGGCATTCTTCCCTACTCAGTCACTTTCCAGATGTACAGTACCCAGCTAGGTGCTTCGCTTCTCTAAGCCTGTATCCTTATATGTAAAGCGAAGGGAACAATTATACCTACTTTACAAGTTAAACTTGGTGCAGATTAAGTGAAATAATGCATGCAAAATGTCAAACAAAAACCGAAGGACATAATAAATGTTAGCTACTTTTACTATTGTTATTGTATAACTTACAGTTGGAAGTGGATATTGCAGAAAAACATTAAGCATATGAATGCTTTTCCTGAAGTAGGCGCTGAGCTCTTGGAGTGCAGGGACCATGCCTTACTCATCTATGAAATCAATTTGGGAGAAGGATGTAAATACAATAAAATAGAATAAAATATTCTAAGGGTCTGCTACATTCAGGATTCCAATGAAGGGTTTAATATGAGAGCTTGCCATGATTTATACCATGTGACTCAGAGGTCTCTGTACCACAGAGACCAGGTGCAGGCATCTTACCTGTAAGGCTTAACGGGAGTTAGTCGAATTCATCAGATCCCATTCTTAGGCTTGAATGAAAGGCTTATGGTATGAGAGGACAACAGACGGTAAAGAAAGAAGCTAAAAGATGCACAGAGAGGGGGGAGGGGCAAGATGGCGGAAGAGCAGGGTCCCCAAATCACCTGTCCCCACCAAGTTACCTAGATAACCTTCAAATCATCCTGAAAATCTACGAATTCAGCCTGAGATGTAAAGAGAGACCAGCTGGAATGCTACAGTGAGAAGAGTTCGCGCTTCTATCAAGGTAGGAAGACGGGGAAAAAGAAATAAAGACACAAAAGGCCTCCGAGGGGGAGGGGCCCCGCGAGGAGCCGGGCTGAGGCCGGGGCGAGTGTCCCCAGGACGGGAGAGCCCCGTCCCGGAGGAGCAGGAGCTGCACCAACCTTCCCGGGCGGGCGGAAAGGGGCTCGCAGGGAGTTGGAGCAGGACCCAGGAGGGCGGGGATGCCCTCGGGCTCCCGGGGACACTAACAGACACCTGCGCCCCGGGAGAGCGCCCCGAGCTCCCTAAGGGCTGCAGCGCGCACGGAGGGACCGACCGGAGCAGCTCGGAGGGGCTCGGGCGGCGGCTCCGCGGAGGGGGCTGCGGGGCGGGAGCGCGAATCCAACAGCGCAGGCCCCGGAGCACAGGGCGCCGGGACACAGCCCAGGATCCGGCCTCCCCCGGGACAGGCAGAGGCCGGGAGGGCCCAGGACAGCGAGGACGCTCCTGCCCCGAGCTGAGCAGATCAGCGGCCCCGCCCCGGAGCCTCCAGGCCCTGCGGACGGAGAGCCGAGAGAGCCCCGAGCCCCGTAGTTCCTGCGGAGGCTGAATCCAGGCTTCCAGAGTTGCCATAGCAACTGCTGCTGTTCCTCCCTGGGTCCCACGGGGTAAACAACCCCCGCTGAGCCCTGCAGCAGGCAGGGGCAGAGCAGCTCCCCCAAGTGCTAACACCTGAAAATCAGCACAGCAGGCCCCTCCCCCAGAAGACCAGCTGGACGGACCAGTGATACTCCCCCGTGTTCCAATACAACTTGTTTTTGGCCACTCTGCACTGAGCAAAATGACTAGAAGGAAAACCTCACCTCAAAAGAAAGAATCAGAAACAGCCCTCTCTCCCACAGAGTTACAAAATCTGGATTACACTTCAATGTCAGAAAGCCAATTCAGAAGCACCATTATACAGCTACTGGTGGCTCTAGAAAAAAGCATTAAGGCCTCACGAGACTTCATGACTGCAGAATTTAGATCCAATCAGGCAGAAATTAAAAATCAATTGAATGAGATGCAATCCAAACTAGAAGTCCTAACGACGAGGGTTAACGAGGTGGAAGAACGAGTGAGTGACATAGAAGACAAGTTAATGGCAAAGAGGGAAACTGAGGAAAAAAGAGATAAACAATTAAAGAACCATGAAGACAGATTAAGGCAAATAAATGACACTCTAAGGAAGAAAAACCTACGTTTAATTGGGGTTCCCGAGGGCGCCGAAAGGGACAGAGGGCCAGAATATGTATTTGAACAAATCCTAGCTGAAAACTTTCCCAATCTGGGAAGGGAAACAGGCATTCAGATCCAGGAAATAGAGAGATCCCCCCCTAAAATCAATAAAAACCGTTCAACACCTCGACATCTAATAGTGAAGCTTGCAAATTCCAAAGATAAAGAGAAGATCCTTAAAGCAGCAAGAGACAAGAAGTCCCTGACTTTCATGGGGAGGAATATTAGGGTAACAGCAGACCTCTCCACAGAGACCTGGCAGGCCAGAAAGGGCTGGCAGGATATATTCAGGGTCCTAAATGAGAAGAACATGCAACCAAGAATACTTTATCCAGCAAGGCTCTCATTCAAAATGGAAGGAGAGATAAAGAGCTTCCAAGACAGGCAGGAACTGAAAGAATATGTGACCTCCAAACCAGCTCTGCAAGAAATTTTAAGGGGGACTCTTAAAACTCCCCTTTAAGAAGAAGTTCAAGTAACTCTGAACGTGAATGGGCTTAATGACCCCATCAAAAGGCGCAGAGTTTCAGACTGGATAAAAAAACAGGACCCATCTATTTGCTGTCTACAAGAGACTCATTTTAGACAGAAGGACACCTACAACCTGAAAATAAAAGGTTGGAGAACCATTTACCATTCAAATGGTTCTCAAAATATACCCTAAAAACTACAGAACACTTCTGAAAGAAATTGAGGAAGACACAAAGAGATGGAAAAATATTCCATGCTCATGGATTGGCAGAATTAATATTGTGAAAATGTCAATGTTACCCAGGGCAATTGACACGTTTAATGCAATCCCTATCAAAATACCATGGACTTTCTTCAGAGACTTAGAACAAATTATTTTAAGATTTGTGTGGAATCAGAAAAGACCCCAAACAGCCAGGGGAATTTTAAAAAAAGAAAACCATATCTGGGGGCATCACAATGCCAGATTTCAGGTTGTACTACAAAGCTGTGTTCATCAAGACAGTGTGGTACTGGCACAAAAACAGACATATAGATCAATGGAACAGAACAGAGAACCCAGAAGTGGACCCTGAACTTTATGCTCAACTAATATACAATAAAGGAGGAAAGATGATCCACTAGAAGAAAGACAGTCTCTTCAATAAATGGTGCTGGGAAAATTGGACATCCACATGCAGAAGAATGAAACTGGACCACTCTCATGCACCATACACAAAGATAAACTCAAAATGGATGAAAGATCTAAATGTGAGACAAGATTCCATCAAAATCCCAGAGAAGAACTCAGGCAACACCCTTTTTGAACTTGGCCACAGTAACTGGAGAAGGACAAACAGTGTATGTTCTCATTCATTTGGGGAATATGAATAATAGCGAAAGGGAATATAAGGGAAGGGAGAAGAAATGTGTGAGAAATATCAGAAAGGGAGACAGAACATAAAGACTTCTAACTCTGGGAAATGAACTAGGGGTGGTGGAGGGGGAGGAGGGTGGGGGGTGGGGGTGAATGGGTGACGGGCACTGAGGGGTACACTTGACGGGATGAGCACTGGGTGTTATTCTGTATGTTGGTAAATTGAACACCAATAAAAATTAATTTATAAAAAAAAAATAAAGAAAAAAAAAAAAAAAGATGCACAGAGAGATAATAGCAAAGAGAAGCCATGATGGGGAGGCACCTGGGTGACTTAGTCTTGGTTTCAGCTGAGGTCCTGGTCTCATGATTGAGCCCTCAGTCAGGCTCCCCACTCAGAGGGAGTCTGCTTGGATGTTCTCTCACTCTGTCCCTTCCCATGCTCATGCAATTCATTTCCCGTGCAAATGAATAAATCAGTCTTTAAAAGGGGGGGGCACCTAGGTGCTCAGTAGGTTAAACATCAACTATTGATTTTGGCTCAGGTCATGATGTCAGGATCATGAGATAGAGCCCCACATCCAGCTCTGCACTCAGCAGGGAGTCTGTTTCCCTCCCCTCTCCCTCTTCGTCTCCCTCTCCCCCTCCCTCTGTACCTCCCCACCCTCCCCAACCCTCCCACTCACAAGCACGCAAGCTCTTTCTCTCAAATAAATAAATTTTTAAAAGAGAGAGAGAGAGAGAAGCCATAATGGGAAGAAAAATAGAGAAAATACAGTGAGAACCAGAGGAAAAGCAGATGTGGACAAAACATGCTTCATCAGAAAGAAGAGCCCTCCCTTATTGGAGGAATTATACTCAGCTGTTCACAACAAAGAGCCAATGACAATAGCTGACACTCACAAAAAGTTATTATCTCCCATAAAAGATGATCCAACAGAGGAAAGCAATTCAGAGCTGGCATACCAGAGCCTCATGTGAACAAGCATCCTGGCTCCTTTGAATTCTCTGCTCCAACCTCCTTTGAACATGGCTGCCAACTCAGGTCATAAGATGGTACTAGAATTTCAAATTCCAGGAATAAAAAGGGTGAGGGGGGAAAAAATCCAAAGGTAGTCCTCACTGTTGTGCTATCTCCCTTGGTAGAGAGTTCCTGAAGTCACCCAAGGCTGTGCACCTGTATCTTGATGGCCACACCAAGATGCAAATGAGGTAGGGATGTGCTGCCTTTTGGCTGCACATGTCACTAGTCCGAATAAAAGCAAAACCCTGTTATTAAAAAAGAGAATGGATATTGAACAATAGCAGTTTCTGGTACTCTCCATAGGTCATGCCTTCACCTGCCAAGGGAACAACAAGGAAGTCAGTCAGCTCTACCAGGCTGAACCACTTTCCAGTGCCTAGACCATGTTTCAGTCTTTGTGAGACTTGCTGAGTATCAAGATTCCCATCTTCCTTATGTCTTTATCTCTCTTTAAAATAAACTGTTGGTTTTTTTTTTTAAAATGAAGAGGCCTCTGGAGTTTTGGGGATTTTTTTTCCTACTTAAAAGAACCTAAATAACACATGAATCCAGCATCTGGCATGTATTTGGCATGCAGAAAATTCTCAGGAAATGTTCGCTAAACTGAATTAAATTCCACAAACAATCACACAGTCACATAGCTCTATCATTTACCCACCAGCTGGGTGCCCACCCTGAGTCTTCAGATGTATTATCTCAGAAGACAGGGCTGGGTTTTTTGTGTTTATTTCTCACTGGGACTTGGCCAGTGTTTTATGCACAGTCGTCATTACTAGCAAGCGTCTGGGTGCTTTCTGACTTGTGGATCACAAGTTAGTGTGTACAATGAAGAATGAATGTCCTTTGTTGATTTTAGGGCCCCTGTCATCAAGCTGGAGTTTTTAGCAAATGGGAGCAATGGAGGCCAAACCCACTTTTTCCTACAGGGAACTCCTTAGTCTACAAACTCTGATCAAAATAAAAAATAGAGGAAGAATAATTACAGAGCTGAGTCACATCCAAACAATCCATGCCTGAAATGACAGGAAATAACCATGGACTGTCTCCAAGGAGGGAATAGAGGAAGTGGGGAAGCAGGAGAGTTGCCTGCATTCACAAAATACAGTGGACAGAGAATTAGTGAATGTAATATAAATTAATCTCAAGATCATCAATTTTTGAAAAGCTATATTGTAGTTGTCTCATCTCTCTTAGAGCTCAATATTACCCAGCCCACTTGTACGTGTTTAGTAAATGTTTGCTGAACTAAAGAAAACAGTACCCAAGTTTAAAAAATCAGGGCGCCTGGGTGGCTCAGTCAGTTGAGTGTCTGCCTTTGGCTCAGGTCATGATCCAGAGTCCTGGGATGGTGCCCCACATTGGGCTTCCTGCTCAGTGGGGGAAACTGCTTCTCCCTCCTCCCTGCTCATGCTTTCTCTCTCTCTCTCACTCTCTCTCTAATAAATAAATAAAATCTTTAAAAAAAAAGAATCAGATTTATGGATCTATCCATACATCAGCAAGTAGAACTGAACTTCTACTTTATTATGCTTGAATAGACTCACACTTTATCTAAATCAATAATTTCAAATCCCTTTTGGTTTTGTTAACTATATTGAACATAATTTTCAATCAAAATTGACCAGTTATTAAAGTAGCTGAAACAGAGAAGACACTTTTGAAATTCATTATTTGTTATCATACAGACAAGAATATTAATCCAATTAATCCCAAGATTTCATATATAAAATTATTTTTATTCAAAAGCAAATATATCGCTTATATATGCAATAAGACTTTGCATGTCATACAACATCAAGAAACACTCTCTTGGAATGAAAAAAAAATGTCTCTTGGAATGAAAAGACTCAAAACATACCACATGGGAAAAAATCAACTAAATTAGGGCATTTATCCAATCTAGATATTTCTTAAAATTTCATTACTTACATTGGAATTATACGGAATAAAGGTGCAATGTTCTTATTCACAATGATGTCTGATTTAAGATATTCAGTGAGTTGTAACTTCGTGCCATCTTTTAAATTAAAAGAACAAATTGGTGGTAGGATATTCTAAAGAGTTTGGTGGGAAATGGGCAGCCCGGGTGGCTCAACAGTTTAGTGCACGCCTTCAGCCCAGGGCCTGATCCTGGAGACCAGGGATCGAGTCCCATGTCGGGCTCCCTGCATGGAGCCTGCTTCTCCCTCTGCCTGTGTTGTGTCTCTGCCTCTCTCTCTCTCTCTCTCTCTCTTTCTCTCTGTGTGTCTCTCATGAATAAATAAATAAAAACTTTAAAAAAAAAGAGTTTGGTGGGAGAGAAAAAATACTTCATGTAATCCTTCCACAGGAAATCTGTCATAAAATCAGGAATTATTGGAATTGAAAAACATTCTCCTCATTCAGCAAACAGTTCTTGACTCAATTGTGTGGTAGGATGTGGGACACAAAGATAAATGAAGCAGAGTCTCTGCTGGCTAATTCAATGTCATGCTCAATGCAAGGTTTCTCTTCCTGTGTCCTGTATGAAATCCTCCAAATGCATTCAATACAAGACAGACCAGTCTATTCATGGACAACTCAAACTGAAAGATAGTCTCCCTTTTATTAAGGTTTATTTCACTCCCTGCAACATACTCTTAGCTTTGATTGCGTCTTCTAGAGACTCCCACTGGACCTTAATTAATAAATACTTTAATATGAAGACATAAATCAAGTGCTTTTCTCTTAAACTATCTCTTCTCCAGGTCATCATCTTCAATGTCCTTAACTGTCTATAGTTAGACAAGATGTGAACGTCTTTTGCCATCCTCACTCTTGGTTCTACTTCTTCTGTGGAACCAAGTCCATCGATGTGCCCATTAAAAATATAATGCCCAGGGGTGCGGGGGGTGGCTCAGTCAGTTGATCATCTGACTTTGGCTCAGGTCATGATCTCAGGGTCCTGGGACGGAGGCCCATTTGGGCTCTGTGCTCAGTGAGGAGTCTGCTTCTCTTTCCCAGTGCCCCTCTTCCCCTGTGCTTATATACTTGCTCGTTCTCTCTCAAAAAAAAAAATTAAAAATATATATAATTCCCAAATGTGATCTGACCAAGGGTGGTGCAGTGGTGGGGAAGAATACACAATAGTTAGCGTTTCCCCTTGATCTGGAGACTCTACCAATGGAATCCAAGTTTGCATTAGTAATTACTTACAGCCATGACTCATTCTTGGTTCCTTTTGAACTTTGTGATCCCCTATGACTCCCAGATCGTTTTCACATAAACTAATGTCAAGTCAAATCACCCTCAACATACAGTTTCATAATTGGATGACAGATGTTTTCAAAAGTCACATATAAGATTTTTCCATTTGAGGTATAGTCCCAGTATAAATCCAACTGTGCCATTAACATAGTGGTCAGACCTCCCAACTTCAGTGTCTTCTACATATTGATAATATACCTTTTATGTTTTCATTTGCCAACCAGGATCCAAAACAAGAAGACCCATGGGTCACAAGACTAAAAACTTTCCCAAAAATTGGAATTGATTTATTACTCAATACCTTTTGAAAGTAGCTGTTCAAACAGCTACAAATCCATCTTCATTGTTTTCCATCCACAATTCCCTACCATGAAAGATTTTGTTAAATGCCTTGCTAAAATGAGATACATTTGGCCTACAGCATTCCCTTGATACCTCTCTAGCACCCCTATCATGAAAGGAAATGCTATTAGTTCAGCCTGAAAGCTTCACAACATCTCAGGTACCTTCCTTTGATAACTTTTCATGATGATGCTCCATAAAGGAAATGTGGTAACTGTTGATAGGAGAAGAAACCCTTTGGGTCATGCTACTTAACAATATCAAATGATGTCTTCATTAGTGAAATGATACTTCCATGCTTGCCAGCATGTTATACTTAATGCTCTGGGTCTCCTCTGGGGTAAATTAATTCTTTTCTCCTGTTTTCTTTTTTGCTCTTAAAAACGCATATAGTTTTTAATCTAGTTGCACATATGAAGTAATCACACCATTACCCAACCCCTAGCTTGTTTCAACAATGACTTAAACTCTGATTGCAATGATCAAACTTAAGGCTATGTGGCCTTTGGATTGACTGCAACTGAAAATGAAGAAGATAATAATAAAATGTATGTTAAATCGAAAGGTGGAGGGAGCATAACTTCCCTGATTGGGGAGGTTGGGATTGGGAAAGCTGCCTGTTCCTCTCCCTTCCTTTCAAGACTCAACCTGCATGCAAGAAATAGAGACAATGAGTCACTCTCCACATGCCGGGGAGATGTGGGGACCACTGCTAACTGTTCCTTAGGGTGGGTAATTCTACTTAATCCTGGAGCTTAGTATTAGAGATCCATCCCAGAGGTTAGTTTTAAAGATCAACTCAAGAAGTTGTCTTGCTCCTGGGTAGAAGTCCTTCTCAATATAACCAGTATTAAAGGTAGGTAAGGTATATTCTAATCTTCAAATGCCAACATTTTTGTCTTATTTTTTTTAAGATTTTATTTATTTATTCATAAGAGACAGAGACAGAGAGAGAGAGAGAGAGGCAGAGACACAGGCAGAGGGAGAAGCAGGCTCCGTGCAGGGAGCACAACGTGGGACTCGATCCTGGGTCTCCAGGATCACACCCCAGGCTGAAGGCGGCGCTAAACCCCTATGCCACCCCAGCTGCCCTCTTTTGTCTTATTTCTCGATTGAACTCCAGGCATATAATAGAGGTGCTAGTTTTTAGGCTCCTTAAGCATCCATAATGAAATACTTGGATAGGGAGTCCCCTGGCCAAGGATGCCTTTTAGAGGGGTACCATTTCAGGTCAGAAATTGTTCCGTTCTAGCAACTGTGCTCTACAGTCACTTGCTGGAAGCAGCTCAGGAAAGCATGGCCTTGGTCTGAACACTGCAGTCGATCAGAAAATCTGACAGCTGGTGCTGTCCATCAATTACACCTGTCCAGTAGACTCTCTTTCTCGTTCTTTATCTCAATTGTTGTCACAACTCCATGAAACTGTGTGTGTGTGTGTGTGTTACCTTATGAAGTTAGGATAGACATCCAAACATTGCTACATAGAGATAAAGGCAGTCATATAAGTATATATATATATATATATATATATATAATATATTACATCTATCATATATAAAAATTAAATGCAGGGCAGCCCTGGTGGCTCAGCGGTTTAGCACCTGCCTTCAGCCCAGGGCGTGATCCTGGAGACCCGGGATGGAGTCCCACCTTGGGCTCCCTGCATGGAGCCTGCTTCTCCTTCTGCCTGTGTCTCTGCCTCTCTCTCTCTCTCTCTCATGAATAAATGGATAAAATCTTTTTAAAAAATTAAATGCAATTAACATTTATATTTAAAAAAATCTTTAAAAAAATAGATTAGACCACATCAGCTCATGTTGTATACTGGGGAAAAAATTCTCCAAATTTGTGTTCATACACACAGATGTAGATTAAACTCTTTATATGGCCATTTGCCAATCCTATACAGAATTTAAACGAGGAAAAAAAAGAGTTAATAAGTGTGAATGTGGTCTGTAACTTAGCAGGCACTAAACACATGTTAATTATTATTATGCACATTTACCATCACACCAATGCCAATCTATTTCTAGCTACCTCTATCTTTAAATATGTTTAGATATAACAAGTTAAAAAGCAAAATAGCTAATGGTGGTAGAGTATGATAAAAGCTTGATACAACTATTAAAATACATACAAGTGGACCAAAGTTTATTATTTCAGGATGCAGCCATCTAAAGAACTATCAGCCCTACAAATTGGATCCTAGAAGGAAATAAGCCTGAATTTACAGACCTAGAATAGGAACAAAAAAGTTAATCCAAAAATAAGTAAAATCAAGTAGGTAAGAATTTTACTCCCAAATGAAAACCCAGCCTTGATACTAAGTAATGTCATCATCCTACAGGGAATTATGGATTCTTTTTTCTTCTTCATTCTGATCCTTAGCCATTTCTTTGCACTTTAGCACTCCTAAGACTCAGCAGAAGGAATTCCAGGAAGTTTCTTTATACAAGTTGATACAAGTCCTTCATTCCACAATTGGAATTACGCTTTTTAAATGCAAAAGATGTGATAACACACTCACTTAAAACACATCAAAGAGTGCATATCTGATATTGGAGGCTCTGGGCAGAGTTGGTGTTGCCCTGGTAAGGAGTAGAGATGATCCACACACTGGGGGGAGGGGGGGTGGTTAGTGTGGGAAAGATGTATACTTGAAAAAAAACTGAGTTCCTGAAGATGGGAAGAAGGCAAAATCAGGAAGTGAGGACTGAGTGAAGAGATATTTACAACCCATGTTCACAGCAGCACTATTCACAAAAGTCAAAAGATGGAAGCAACCCAAGTCGCCATCGACAGATGAATGGATAAACAGAATGTGGTACAGACACATAATGGAATATTATTCAACCTTAAAAATGAAGGAAATTGTGACATATGCTAATATAAACAAGCCATGAAGTGAAATAAGCCCATCAAGAAGGAAAAATACAGAATAGTTCCACTTAATATGAGGTACCTAACATACTCAAATTCAGGGCACCTGGGTGGTTCAGTGATCCTGGGGTCCTGAAATCAAGTCCTACATCAGGCTCCCCACAGGGAGCCTGCTTCTCCCTCTGCCTATGTCTCTGCCTCTGTGTGTCTCTCATGAATTAAAAAAAAAAAAAGAAACCTTCAAATTCATAGAGACAGAAAATTGAATGATGGTTTCCAGGAGGTGGAGGGGAGTATTGTGTAATGGGTACAGAGTTTCAGTTTTGCAA
Source organism: Nyctereutes procyonoides (assembly GCF_905146905.1). Taxonomy (NCBI): domain Eukaryota; kingdom Metazoa; phylum Chordata; class Mammalia; order Carnivora; family Canidae; genus Nyctereutes; species Nyctereutes procyonoides. Next base: position 56,362,256 of record NW_026575146.1, on the reverse strand, counting down.
GATAAAGAGTTCTGGAGATGGATGATGGTGATGGTTGCACAACAGTGTAAGTATATTTAATATCAATGAACTGTACCCTTAAAAATGGTTACAATGGTAAATTTTATGTGATGTGTATTTTACCACAGTCAAAAATATTTTTGTAAACCAAACCAAAAGATCTTCTAATTTTGAAAAAAGAGAGGAAAGCAATTTGTCTACTTTACGACTATGCCTAGGTCTTATCCTACTTCTTTCTGCCACCAAAGGGTTAAAAAGATTTTCTTTCAGTTGCCTTTATTTTTTTTTAGAATAGTTTTACATTCAGGGCAAAATTAAGAGAAAGGTACACTGATTTCCCATAGTCCCCCCAACCAACCCCAATACAGGCATAGCCTCTCCCATTTACAAATCTCCCACCTGAGTGGTACATGTATTAAAACTAACAAATCTCTACTGACACTTCATCATCACCAAGCCCATTTTACAATATGATCTATTCTTTTTTTGTAAGATTTTATTTATTTATTTATTCATTCATTCATTCATTCATTCATTCATGAGAGACCGAAAGAAAGACAGAGACATAGGCAGAGGGAGAAGCAGGCTCCCTCATGGGAGCCCGATGGGGACTCGATCCCACAACCCCCAGATCACAACCAGAGCAGAAGGCAGATGCTCAACCACTAGCTACCCAGATGTCCCACAATCCACTTTTTTTAATGTATTTATTCATGAGAGACAGAGAGGCAGAGACACAGGCAGAGGCAGAAGCAGCCTCCCTGCAGGATCCCCCAGACCCTGGGATCATGCCCTGAGTCAAAGGCAGCCACTCAAACACTGAGCCACCCAGGTATCCCATGAGCCACTCTTTTTTTTTTTTTTTTGACAGACCAGGACAAATTTTAATTTGATTATGTGGATCCAGGAGACATTAGAAGATTGTGTCCTGGAAAAGCTGTCACAAGTAGAATAAAATACATATGGTCAAAAGTCCTAGGTGCTGTACTCAATGGGTTGCTGAACAGACATTGGAACAGACGAGGTCAGGGAAACGCCAGCAATGGTGTTGGAAAGGTTATCAATGGGAATTCAAGCATTATCTTGGATCCCCTATGAGTGAAAATGGGAAAAAGTAGTGAGGAAAATTATCATGAAACTGAGAAATCTGCCCTAGAGTTTAGGATTACAGAAAAAGGTAATAGAAGTGTCTGGTGTCAATGGAAGTTTGGATGCCAAGTGAAGGGAAAGCTGGGAGTCTGCTCAACACCTAAGCATCTTCTGATGGTCTCAGGGCTCCAGGACCTCCTCTCCAGAGGGTCTCCATCCTGGTGATGGCTTAGCTGAACTGTGGCTCCATGGTCCCCCGTTGCTCTCAGAGACTCGGTGGTCCAGTAGCACCCTCAGTCTGGGAGGTCCAAGCTCACTCATTGCTCCCTCATTGTTTCCTGAAACCTCTCCCATGATCCACTCTTAATGTTGTACATTCTGCAGGTTTTGAGGGAAATTTTTTAAATTATTCACATATATTAAATTATTTATAACTCTGTTGCATTAGAATTCAAAATCCACAGAATATATTAAATGTGCATTGAAATCACAGAAATGTAAACATTTACTACTCAAAGTCAAAGAGACCAGCAACACCAGTATCCCCTGGGGATTTTTGGAAAAGCAGAATCTCAGGCCCTTCCCCAGACCTATAGAAAATCAGAAACTGCATTTATCAAGAATCCCGAGTGATTGACTATCCAAGTTTGGCAAGCACTGTTGTAAACTATCCATAACTGCAAACTCAGCCAAAAAAAAAAAAACGTTTGACCAGTTTAGATGGAAGGAAAATTTGTCCCTAAAGCTGCATTTTTTATCGTGAGTTGAATCAAGAAAGAGATCCATGTTTTATTCTCCTTTACATTCTTCAAAATAATTAAAGCCAAATCCATGTATTGCCTTGAACATAGAAAATGCTTACACTGAACCACACATTTGATTTAATGTCGATGACAGTGTTCTTTGAAGATTCTACAGAATCGGATAGTAGCTTTGACAGAAGTGCAATGATGAAAAGAAGCAAAAAGCCAAGCACAAATCTCTCACTGAACAGCCGATGGTAGGTCTGAAATCCCAAGAACTCATCATTATAGCAGAACTAATGTATAATATAATAATCATTAGGGATCCCTGGGTGGTACAGCGGTTTAGCGCCTGCCTTTGGCCCAGGGCGCGATCCTGGAGACCCGGGATCGAATCCCACGTCGGGCTCCCAGTGCATGGAGCCTGCTTCTCCCTCTGCCTATGTCTCTGCCCCTCTCTCTCTCTCTCTCTCTCTCTCTCTGTGTGTGTGTGTGTGTGACTATCATAAATAAATTAAAAAAAGATTTAAAAATAATAATAATCATTATATTAAGTACTGACCCTTACATATATATGTTCAAAAACAATAAAATTCTGGTCACCGGTGGGGCACCTGGGTGGCTCAGTCAATTATGCATCCGACTCTCGATTTTGACTCAGGCCTTGATCTCAAGAGTCCTGGGATGGAGCCTGAAACAGAGCCCAGAGTTGAGCCTCTCCTTGAGTTGGAGTGCCCTGTGCCTGCAGAGGGCTTGTACTCAGCAGGGAATGTCTTACTCTCCTCTCCTTCTGCCCACTCCCCCTTCACATGCCAGTTCTCTCTCTCTCTGTCTCAAATAAAAAATAAATCTTTTTTAAAAATGTGGCCACTGGGGGGAAAAAATGTGGCCACTGGTAATGTGAGAAAAAGCATTAATAGCCACAGTCAACTGGATTCACTGAATGAGACTAAAATGATAGAAGACAGGGCAGCCCAGGTGGCTCAGCGATTTAGCACCGCCTTCGGCCCCGGGGCGTGATCCTGGAGACCCAGGATAGAGTCCGACTTCAGGCTCCCTGCATGGAGCCTGCTTCTCCCTCTGCCTGTGTCTCTGCCTCTCTCTCTGTGTGTCTCTCATGAATAAATAAAATCTTTAACAAAAAAATGATGTCCCCAAATATTCACTGAATACAAAAGAGAAAAAAATTGACCATTTTAAGTATTCAAAACATTCAAATAGAGTAAGAGAGAAAATCCATGTTTGAGTGAGAAGGCCTGCTCCTTAGGGATTTTTCTTCCTCTTGAGATTTTTTTTCCCATGGGTTTCTTCCGATGTGTCTCCCCCATTACCTCGGTGGTAGTCCGGTTGAATGCTAAGTTTACACTTAACACTGGGCACAAAAAATAAATCCCTGATAGGAAGACAAAAGTTAACAACTCTGTAGATAAAGCAAAGATGATTGGAGGAGCAGGAGGGGTGAGTGGAGTGAGGTTCTGTCTCTGACACCACGGCATCTGTCGCTGGAAAACATACTTCCACTCCGTGATAATAATCTCCGTCATTGGGAGCTCTGCCCTCTTTCATTTTCTTTCCCTCTGGCAAACTTCCATTTGCTCTGGCTTTTGCAATAGTAAAAATAAGTAAATTTGACTCAATCAAACCAAGTATTCTTTTACAAGCACAAACTGGAAATCAATCTTAAGGTTTGGCTTGTTGTTTTTGAAATCGATTCTAATTTTAAGTCACAATTCAGAGAAACCCTGGAGGTTTACATGAGCTCATCAGTAGCAAAATCATTTTTAAGTAATTTTAAATGTTTTCCAGAGCAAAAAAGAAACTCTTTAAGGCTGCCAAGCTTCTTGGCACATTCCACATGCCCGACAAGCAGTTTTGTTCCCTAAGTAAGGGGAGAATTGGAAGTAACAACTCACTCCATCACAAAACTAAAGGTAGGATATTTGGCTCTTGGTTTTCTGGGTCGAAATGACTGTGGCATCTTAGAATTTCATCTGGGGTTCACAGATGAGGTCTCCAGAGATAAACTGAATACTCTCATAAATGTCTTACTCTCATTTTATCAAACCTATAGAACAATAGTTATTAACATTTTATTGAGCAAAACTAAAGGGTAATAAAGAATCAAAAATGAGGGGACAGGGAGGACATGGTTAAGACTCCCGAGGCTCATGCTGTGATAAACATCTATCTGCAGGCTTCGGTAACTGTCAGCTGAAGCAATTTGAATAGTGAATTTTTTTAAGCCTTTGGCACTGGAGACGATGTGGGAGCCTCCAGCTGATACCTGGGGACCAGTGGGTCACGACTGTGCCTGCCTCTCAATGGCTGTCACCAGTCCTTAGGAAACAGTGAAATAACAGAGCTGAGAGGGCTTCACCGACTGCACCTGACAAGGGAACCTGCTCTGTGACCCCTAGCAACCTAGAAATCATAGCAAGTTCAATCTAGAAAGGAAGCTGGAGGCTCCAAATACATATCCTATCAGGAAAGGAAACCAGGACTCAGCCAAAAGACATCCAACCCAAGAACTCAGGTCATCATATAAATAAGATCTTAAACTTGGCTTTCCCGCAAATTAATTCCACTTTGTCCAACCATGTAAAATCACGATTCTACAGACATGCAAATCTGTGCTGTGTTCTTCTTCAAGCTACTTTTGCCTCAGTCTCATATAGCTAAGTGCACACACCCTCTAAAATGCAAAACCAAGGCACTATAAACTATAGCCCATGGCCCCCGGTGACCATTAAGAGCACTTGAAAATATAAAGCACCACAGAAGAATAAGGCACATACTTTATGGATACTAGTGTTTCATCTAGACAAAGACAACTAGGTACTTCTGCAAATATTCGGTCTTTGAGAAGACAGTGTCAACTTTATTGCTTTTTGAAATGCTGTGTAAAGCATGGAACTTTACAGTCTGCACATAAGCAATCTCCATCTTTACATTTAAATATATTTATGTGGTGAGAAAAGGTACATGCATATGAATAGATATTTTTTAGATCATCACCATTTACATTAGAAATTTCTTTACACAAACACCTTAGCTTTTTCTTAAAAAAAAAAATAGCAATGGGTAAGAACCCTCTGAGATCGCAGAAAATCCAGCTTTCCGTGCAAGCAGCCTTTCACTGAGAAACATGAGTGATGGCAGATGAAGGCCTCTTAAGAATCGACTCAACAGAAAATGACAGTGGTTCATTCACAGAGAGTTTTGTTCCAACTTGTTTGGCTACGAAAAGGTCTTTGGCGTATCTGTCTATTGTAAATGTGTACTTCTGGTTCTCCTTGACTAAACATTCTCTGTGTTTCTTAGGGGCCTCTTCAAAGGCCTCTTTGACAAATGGTGTTTTCAACTCGGGACCTGATTTGTCATTAAGAGTTTGCTGGAATAATGAGTGGAATGGATTATGTTTAAGTGGCAGAGGGTGCCTGGTGCTTTCTTTGCTGATCCTGGTTAAGATATGCCCTTGAGCTGCCAGGGGGTCCGTGTCAACGGTAGAGAAATTCCGTCTGGGTGGGGAGAAAGCAGACCTCTCGGGGATGGCCTGGTGACCCTGAAGGTCGCTTCTCGAGGTCTGGACCTCCGGAGCTTGAGGCAGCACCAGCAAGGCTTCTAGTTTGGGTGGCATGATGTCGTGTTCAGCGACAAGACCCTCCTGGACTCGTACTCCCTTCAGGTCCCAGCTGGCCCCAGGCTTCAGGGCCTGGACCGAGGTGGTGGTGTTTAGCAGGCACTGCTGATAGAGGAGGGTGTCGCTGATGGGGCCACACTTGGGCCAAACCAAGAATCTCGAGGAAAAAGGATATTGTCTGTACGTCGTGGCCACACTAACGTTGGAAGAGATGAGTTCCATATTCCCAGACCCCGAATACTGCATGGTAAGATCAAGGCAGGTGGGCAAAAGATTGCAGAAGTCTTTGTTTGGCGGTTCCACTGGCGTGGGGCTATAGGCACTTTTGTAGGAGTTATATTCAGGTCCGTGCACCATGCGATTGGGCAGGAACAAGGCAGCAGCTTGGGAAGCTTCCAGCATCTCCCTCTCTTTATATTCTCTCTCCAGCATAATGTTCTCCAGCTCTTTATCAGCAAAGGCTCGCCTTTTCCTCATCCGGTCACTTACCGGGGGAGGTAGGGGTAAGCTCCCTCCCACATAAGTGTCTGCTGGAATGGGGCGGTAGCCTAAAACAAGCAAGTATTGCACAGGAAAAGAGATTAACATGGAGGGGAGACAACTCTGGAAATTCAGAAGGTAACAGAAACACTGCAAATTGGCAGAACAGGAACAATTTACCATTCTAAAACATTAATATTTTATACAGAAAGCAAAAGTGTAGGCTCAATTTAAAATCATTCTCTTTGGGGAGCAGGTGAGCCCTGTTGTAACTTTTGGTTGTTGTTTTGCTCTTATACGTTTGTTTATTTACCTTCAAAGGCACTTCACTGGCTGAAACTGAAACATACTTCCCAGCCTCCTATAGTAAGAGACAAGTCTGCTCATCTTGCTTCAATCAACACTTTCTTACTATCTGTATCATCTTTTTCCTTTATTAAAAAAGATCTCGGGGCACCTGGGTGGCTCATTGGTTGAACATCTGCCTTTGGCTCAGATTGTGATCCTGGGGTCCTGGGATCAAGTTCTGCATCCGTCTCCCCCACAGGGAGCCTGCTTCTCCTTCTGTCTGTGTCTCTGCCTCTCTGTGTGTGGGTCTCTCATGAATAAATAAATAAAATCTTAGAAAAAAATCTCTATACCTAAAGCTGATGGCACTGTTATTTTCTAAAGATGGTTCATTATGTACACATTGTTACAGGTGTAGAATAATCCAAGGAGAACTAGGGAAAAAGAGAAAGTTACAGCAGATTAGTGGGGAGAAAAAGAGAAGAGACTTAAGGAAACACAGAAACACAGAAAATTGAAAAGAGCTGTTAACCAGTCAAACAGACTCTGCAGTGATTTAACCAAGCCCCTCCCCGACGCTGGCAGTAGAAACAAACAAACAAAAAAGTGAACCAGGAGAAAAGAGATTGGCAGCTGTATTGAAAATAACTGATCTAAAACATTTTTCCCAAGTTCTCATCATGTTGGCCAGGTACCAAGAGCAATCATTAGCATATAAAATCACTGCACATTTTATGGATAAGGACAAAGTTTTTTTAAAAAAACAAAGATTAGCATAACATAAATAGAATTCCTGGCAGCATAAAATACTTTGATTATTTCACTAACCCCATGCACTGGCTGCTCTCAAATTTGTTTGAAGGATCCATTGGGATGTTTGTGTTTACATAGTGACAAACCCATCGTCCTCATTTGCAAATAAAATAAAATTTGAAAATTAATGTTTCCATCTCTACCGTACGTTTTGCCAGGAAGTTATTTACTTGAATTTACTATTCCATTTGGCCCTCCCACTCCTCAAGTTGCTTTGGCACCATTTCAATTTCTCCGTGTGGTCCCTATGGCTATAAATCTGTTTACCCAGTTTGCAAACAAATTTCGTTTTTAATGCATGAGAAACCATTCTAAGGTCAGAAGCATACAGTACAGGGTAAGACACGAACAAACTTTAAAACCTGTGCAGAACCAACTCCATTCAGAAGCCATATAAGAAAAAAACGAATTCAACTATCTTAAAAAAAAAAAAACCCTGCTTTTCAACCTGAATCTTTTGAAAAGACAGCGATTAGAACAAATATAAGCCTTCCTTTATTAAAATTGTGAAAGGCAATCAATATATTATTTATCAGATCAATAAATAAATTTCAAACCCAAACAGAGGTGGTTTTAAAAATTGGCAACAATTTAAGAAAAATTAATGTATCTTTAGGCTTTAGAGAACGTGAAAACGTGGTAGAGAGACAAAATTCACGCTGGTAAAGTTCAACTTCAACCTCCATGTCTCTCGAGTGACATAAAACCTCTCCCACATTCCACAATCTTGACTGTCAGAAATGGTAAAGTGAGGTGTGGAATAACCGTAATTATGTAGCTAATCCAGGGAGGAATAAGGTGTCATGAAAAGGAGTGGTATTAGAGACTGGATCAGCCAGATGAGAAGTTCACCTCCTCACTGGACCTACTCTAGCTCCAGCTACAACCAAAGAATTTTTTTAAAAATTCATTTCCTTTCTCACTCCATAATCAGGTGGCAGTGGATCTTTGCACATCCCTCATGGTAGGGCAAATTGCAAAAGCACGCCATGTTAACCCCTTTAACTATGAAGCAGACACCAGCTATTGAGCAGACAGCAAAAGTACCGCTGATGAAAACCTCAGGAGGTATGTGAGATCCACTTTCCTACATCCTGACTGCCTCCCTAGAGCAAAACTTCCTAATAAAAAGCACCCTCCCCTCACATTGCTCCTCCACAGGTTAATAAAAATGCCATATGTGTGAATAATGGGAATCCCTTAGAACTCGGTTTAAAAGGCTGAAGGGTAATTCTGCATTGCTTTACCTTCTAAAATGCTTTTGGCCAGCAAACTGGGTGCCCTGACTTGCCTCTGATACACAGCTTTGCGCTCGAAATTATTCTGCTTCCCAGAAAGCCCCTTCTTGTCCTGTAAACAGAAGAAACATAATCAACAAGGCCCTTAAAGAAATCATGGGACCGGAAGGGAGTAAGAAGGGGTATCAGCAACCCTCCCCCACTAAATGTATTTATTTTCCCATCCCATGTAAAAATGATTCTAAGCCAGTTTACATCAGCACCCCTTAATTCCAGGGCTACAAGCTAGAAGCTCTGTCTGAAGCCACCAACTTCGGTCGATGGGGAGTGGGGCAGATTTCTTTCTGAGGCCGCTTTGCTAAACTCACCCCAGATTCATCCCGCAGCCAGAAGTTAGGGGACATCCCACAGGAGGGTAAAATCCACAATGGAGACCATAAAAGCCAGGCTCTGAAGGACAGCTTGGGGAAGGGGAGGGGGCAGCTGTGTCCCAGGCACCCAGAGGAAGACCCAAAGCTGCCAGGGTCTGCCATTGTGCAGTGAGGTGGAGCTGGTTTCTCCTCCTGCATGGCGGGTACGATGGGGTGCAGGGAGTTGGGGGAGAGGTTTGGGAGGACCCCTCTCACAAAATCTCCCGAGTCTCGCCATAAACACCGGGAGACCGGCATACAGGAAGACAAAACCCTCAAGGCTGCCTGGACGGAGGACTAGGGGAAACCCGACTTCCCTCCCTCCGTCACCACCAGGTCGGTGGTATTCCGAGCGTTTCAGTGCCCAGAGTCCAGCCCAGGAGACCCCGGCGAGATGCACCCTGCAGCGCGGGCCCAGCCCAGGGCCAAGGCCACCTGGGACAGCCGCGCGCCCTCCGCATTCTCCGGGGCCCTGGGAAGCTAATCCAGTGGGGTCACCGCCTTCTGTGTGTGCCGTGACCCACTCCCCAGTCCCCCCTCGCCAAAAAGCAAAAGCAAAACTGTTCCCACGCCCTGAATCTGGGAGAGGGGTCCGCCGCGCAGCCTCCCTTGCTCTGAGCCCTCCCTGCGCAGGAACACGGGGGAACCTGAAATCCGGGGTTCAAGACGACCTTCACCTTAAATTAAACCCTAGCTCTCCCCGCCGCTGGAGCCCGCCCACCCCACCCCGCCGGGGTGCCAGGCAGCAGGGATGCCTCCAGCGGCTTTCAGGGCAGAAGCTTCTGCCTTCACGACCTCGGGTGCGGGCACCTAGCCTCCCGCGCCGTTTTGGTCGCATCTGTAAAATGGGCAGCACGCCCTGGCTCGCGACAGCCGCAGCTCGGCGCGCGCTCGACCAGCCGCGCGGTGCCTTTCCGAGGCCCCCGCCGGTCACGCGGCGGCGGCGGCCACGGCCTCCCCCACCACCCCCGAAGTTAACGTCAACAGATAAAAGCGTTTTGTTCCAAAGCTCCGAGCCACTCTCCAGGCCTCGCTGCCCGCTTTCAGCACGTCTTCCCGGGCCAGGTGGGCCGGCGCCGCCGGGAGCCCGCAGGCCGCCGCGCGCGGCCTCGCCAGGACGCGGCCCCCTCCCCGCGCGGCGGCCCGGCCCGCGGCTACGCACCTCGGTGGCCTGCTGCCTCCGGAGCGCCACCTGGGCGGCCATGACGCGCTGGCGCTCCACCACCAGCAGGCAGTTGGCGCACTGGCAGTCGCGCCAGCGGCAGAAGCGCTTGTGGCCCTTGAGGCAGGACACCACGCCGTGGTTGCGGCAGCGCGCGCACTTGGGCGTGCGGCTGAGCTTGCGCGGCTCCGCGCCGCCGCCCGCGCTGGCGCCGCGCTCCGGGGGCCCGGCGGGCGCGGGCGCGGGCGCGGGCGAGGCCTGCGGCGCGGGCGCGGGCGCGGGCGCGGGCGCGGGCCCCGGCCCCCGCGGAGGTCCCCGCCGCTGCTCCGGCCCGCCCGCCGCCCCCGCGCCCGCCGCCCCGCGCCCGCGCCCGCGCCCGCCTCCAGGCCGTCGCCCTCGTCCTCCGCGTCGTCGTCCTCGTCGTCGTCCTCGTCCTCGTCGTCCTCGCCGTCCCCGTCGGCCGACGGCGGGCTGGGCCCGGGCGGCGTGGGCGGCGGCGGCCCGCGGCCGTCCTCCTCCTGCTCCAGGCTCTCCACGTCGATCTCCCAGTCCCCGGCCGCCGGGCCCGCCGCGGGCCGCTCGGCCATGGCCACGGCGCTGTGCGCTTCGCGGCGGCTGCGGCCTGCGCTCGGCCCCGTGCGCTCTGCGGAGACACGAGAAGACCCCAACACGCGCCGACCGCGGTCAGGCACCGACCCCCGGCCCGCCTTCGGCCCAGGGCTCCTGGCCTACCGCCCCTGGCCCTCCCCTGGCCCTCCCCTCCGCTCCACAGTGCCTTTCTTGTGTCTTTGCCCCCACCCCCACCCCCCCAAAATCCCCAGCCCAACAAGGTTTTTATCTACGGATTCAAAGTGCTCGGTGAGCACCTGACCTTTAACCACAGACCTCTCTGGCTTTACCCCCGGGTAGCGCCCTGACCTCACACGCAAAAGTACTGTGTCCAACTAGGCCGGCCTGGGCCACTTGTCAGGCGTCCCCATGCCCAACTATATGGCCATGACGAATATGAAAACGTCGATGGGAGAGTCCTTTAGACCACAGAGGCCCTTCAGACTTCAGCGAAGTACCAGCCAAGCCTCTCAAAGGCCTCTCATCCTCTTACACCACCACTAGGACCCCTTTTTGAAAGGTCTTCCCATGCTCCTCCCCACCCACCCACCCCCCAGCCCCAGCAAATAACCAACTCAAAAACTACAACTGTTTTTCTGTGCAGAGCCCAAGGACACTGGGCATGGAGCTGCAGATGCCCTTCCAGCATCGACTGCGCTTGAGCCGTGCAGGCCTTGAGCTGCGCGGTCTCCGTATATAAATACCGGGCATGGTTTGCCTTTACAAGCAAGACGTGCAAGTAGAATAAAAAAGATACGAAAGGGGGATTTTGCCCTCCCTGACACCCCGAGCAACATCACAGCACTCACCAAGACTCTGAGGCCCCGGGCTAGCAGCCGAGGCAAAGGATATCCAGCCTTGGGACCTGGCTCTCGGGCTGCTGGCTGTGCTTGCAAACAGAAATCGGGGGTCGCCACACCCTGCCACGAAATCGGGGGCTGACAGCTGGAGGCCTGGATCCCAGTGGATGGGGAGGGGAGTAGGGGGGTGTAGGGGAGCAGGGTGGAAGAAGACGAATCAAGTCCTCAGCAGCCTCGCCCCGCACATCCCGGACTCTGCAAAGTTCTAATCGGTCCTTTGGCAGCCCCGAGCGCTTCACCTCGCTGAAGCTGCTTTCGGCTTCCTCTGGCCCACTCTGGGCGGGAAGGTTGGGCCGCCCCGGCCTGGCTCAGATCTCGGGCTTTCGGGGCGGGCGCACGCAGCCGCGCGCGGCGCAGCGCCCCTTGCTGCAATAGCCGGCCTCTGCTCCCTTTCCTGGTATTATGGGCTCGGGGCCCCGGGCTCCGCGCCCTCTAATTGGGCGGTCGTCAGGCGGTGTGCACGCTGATTGGCCGAGGCGCGCCGGCCTGGCGCTCCCCGCCTCCTCGCGCCCCTCCCGCCGCGCGGCTCCTCCAGGAAAATCCTCCCGCGCGGCGTTCGGTGCAGCCGGGTTGTCGGTCCCAACGTTACGCCCGAAGGGTGACGGCGTCAGCTGGAGTGGAGTCGCCCGTTATCTCGCGGACTATGGGAAACAGGCAAAAAAAAAAAAAAAAAAAAAAAAAAAGCACACACACACACACTCTTAACGCATAGCCTTGTTCACAAGAGAAGGTAGCAAGCAGTCAAGGCGGCGATCGGAAAGCCTGGCGTCCGTGTCTCCGTTATCAGCATCTCCAGTATTTCCACGACTCGATCATTAACCCAGAGTGGGGCGCAGAAGTGAGGCCTGTCCCGGCCGGTGCACGACCGCATCCCGCTTTCTCCTGCAAGACTAAGCCGATGGTTACCTTGCACCACCGCGGCGCCAGGTTGGAGGACGAATGCGCTGCAGATATTCGTGTGGCTAGCGCCGCTCATCCTTGAAGTGCAAAGTAGTTCCTCGTTAACTTTCATTATACCCGCGAGGCAGGCAGGTCGCCAAGTCACCTACGTCACTTACATTTCTCTCCGACCTCGATTACTCTTACAGTTGATCAGGAGAAAAACGGAAGTAGGTGCCATTAGGAGATTTAAGTGCAATATATTCACAGTAAGCATGTTTTTAAACAAAGCTGGGTTTTTTTTTAAGATGACTTTTTTTTACTGTGCATGGATTATTTATAAAGAAAAAAAAAAGACTCTCTACCGTCTGCCTCAAAAAACCTTTATACGGCACACTTGGGTGGCTCAGTGGTTGAGCGTCTACCTTCGGCTCAGGGTGTGATCCCGGGGTCCTGGGATTGAGTCCCACATCGGGCTCCCTGCAAGGAGCCTGCTTCTCCCCTCTGCCTGTGTTTCTGCCTCTCTCTGTATGTGAGTCATGAATAAATAAAAATCTTTAAAAAGAAATTCACTTACACAAATGTTTAATAGTTAAATTTCCAACATGTTGAAAGAATTAGTCCCCTACTTCAGCGCTCCATTTTATTTCTTGAAATGAATTTAAAACCACTTAGACGCAAAAAAAAAGAAAGAAAAAACACTTAGACGCATTTCTAGTTGCCCCTTTAAATAATCAATGCCTTTCCGGGTCGGTTTAGGAGATAGATTGGGAAACTGAGTGCGCTGCACTGAGCACATAATAGGCCAGTGATAAATACGTGTTCAAGGAAGGAAATTGCGGAGCTGATTCTAACGTCTCTATTGTCAGAGGAGCCGGCGGAAAGAAGTTGACCAAGCTCTGAGTGGTGGAAAGGGGGCAGTTTAGGGATTACTCCGAAAGAGGTATTCTCAAGCCTTCAGCGGAGTTGGAAAGTTCTTCCCCGGTAACCAGACCCTGGGATTTCCCTTTGTGCTGGTGCTTCTGCACGGAGCCTCTTGAGTTGTGCTGTGAAGGAAGCAGAGATGGATGGAATCCTGATGATTCCAGTAGGCTGCTCATTTCGCTCCCGGCGTCTCAGAGGGTAAATAGGGAGCTGTGCACGCTCAGACACGGGACAAAGCGCCCCGCAGACCCTTCGTGCCTCTCGCTTGGCACCACTAATAATACCGGTGAGTTTTATTGCCTTTTGCATAGTTTCTTATACTCATCGAAGTACATCTGTTTCCCTGCATTAGAGCGTTTGAATTCTTGACCACAGCAGAAATGTGTTCTTTTTCCCATGTTTTTCCAATGACGAAACTGAGGCTCAAAGAGGAGCCCTGGGTCACGCAGTGGTCCCCGGGAGAGCAATGGGCTGGTTGGTCTGTTCTCTGAAGTCTCAAAAACCTTCGAGGAGCCCTTCACTCCCAACCACAAAGACTTACAATGGGTCCCCGTTGTTTTGTTTTTTTTGTTTTGTTTTGTTTTGTTTTTGTTCCCCACTCCAGGTATGATTTTTGTACCTCACATTATTACCGACTCTCCTGTAACAGGACCCAGCACGTCTGTATCAACCATTCTGCGTCTATCCCTGCTAGATATGTTTCTGCATTTGCAAACACGCATTTCAGTGCTTCTCCCCTGCGACGTGAAAGTGAACTACAAACCTCCACCAGAGCTGGCTGTGTGCGTGTGTGCATGTGTGTGCCTGCGAGGTTGGCACCCTGGGCTTTTAGTTCATTTATTGCTCTGGGGGGAGGGGGTATGAAATCATCAGCCCTTCACTAGTTACTGTGCTTATTAGGAAGCATACTCCAGAAAGTAGGTTTGCTAATTTGGGGTAATAGATTGAGGGGAAGGGGGACCAGGGAGGAACGGGGAGGGCTAAGGGGCATTGATTGGCAATTTCCTAAACAGAAAATAAACCAGACAGCCCTTGAAATAGTTGGAGTCATAAAAGCTGCTACAGAAGGAGGAAACCAGAGGGATTTGTGTACAGTAAACCGTGCAGGGCGAAAGTAGGACGGGAGATGGGGGCTGGGGGTGTAGGAGGTAGGAGGACCCCAGGACGGTCTCGCTGCTGGCTTCTGGGACTCGGAGCAAACCGAGAGCGCGAGGTCCTGAGAACGTGGGTCAGCTGGATGGACGTGGAGAAGGCGGCGCTCCGGGGCTTGCTAGGGGGATTGGGCCCGCGGGGTTCAGGTGGGTGGGCCCAGGGCCGGTCCCTTCTCAGCATTTCCCCACCCCTGGCCGAATCCGGCGGGAGAGCCCCCACTGCGCCCCGCAAACTTCCCGGCCCAGCTCCGTGCGTCCCGCTCCACCCCACCCCACCTGTCCTCCCACCCTCCCGCACCGCTCCGTCCGCCTCTGGGAGGCCTGCAGCTGTAATCGCGAGCCAGTTGAATTACACTCCATTCCCTGGCCCCGAATGTCCCCCTGAGCGATCCCAACAATCGCTTAGAAGTGAGGTATGTGGAAAGAGAATGGGAAAAGGATTTTTTTTTTTTTTAATCTCGGGATGCGCTTCAGGAAGTCTGAGGAACTCCGATATTAAAATCCAAATTATCTCCATTTTTCTGGGAAAAAATAAAAAGGAATCTAAGGGTGCACACACGGGCCAGTAAATTAAACGTGCAGAAGCAAAAGGAGTCAGAGAGCCTGGGCGCTAAGCCGATGATTCCAGTGACCACCTGATCTTGGTCAGTTCTCTTTCCGGGCCTCAGTGATCTCATCTGCAAGATGGGAAGAGTGGCCTTCCGCCGCGGAGCCTACACCTACTAGGAACGGCTCAATGAACGTAGGTTGGCGGATCCCGGAGGCAGCAGCGCCTGCAGCTCCGAGAGGGAGGGCCCGGCCTCCGCAAGCCTCGCAAGCTCCCCCGAAAGGGAATCCAGCTCCTTTCTCCCAGCTCCTCTCTAAAAAGGGGTCAGGCTGAGACTCGGGGACCTGTTAGGTGAGGAAACTAGAGTCCTTTGCCTGGTAAACCGACACCAAATTACCAAGTGCTAGTCGGAGTCCCTCTAATAGATGACAAAGCAGCAGCGGGGCAACGTTGCTTCTGCGGGTCTGGTTTGGGAGGAGAGGCCCCCGCGCCTCTCCCTTTGCTTCCTTCTCCCTTTCCCCCAAATCCCTCTCACCCTAACAGCTGCCCCCCCCAGTTCCGGCCCAGTTCAGACCTACCCGGTGAAGACACCCCCCTTTCGCAAGTCCAGCAGGGGAATTTGAACAACAAAGCAGAAAGGGGGGGGTGTCTTTTTCTTCTTTTTCTTGATAAAAGCGGCTTTTTTTTCCCTTCAAATAACCCTCCAGAAAGAAAAAGGAAAAGAGGGAGGTGTGTTTCGGGTCAGCTCGGGATGGATGCGTGCAGGCCGGCGTTGCAGCTGGCCCTCCCTGCGCCCCGCCCGCTGCAGGCAGCGCCTCCCACGCGCGTGGCCACGCGGGCTTGGGGGCGACTCGAGGGCGCTTGGCTCCCCCGGCCGGCCACCTCTCGCCCGGTTCCTTGAGCCCCCGGCCGCCGCAGGGCAGCGGGCCCTGGCTCGGCGCGGGCGATCCGGCTTGGAGGCCGAGCGCCCCGGGTTTCGGAGCTGCGGGACCCCGCTTCCCACGCGGGGTCGGCCTGTCCTCTGCTGGGTGAGGGCGAAGAGCACCCTTCACCTCCTTCTGCGCCTCGCTCTCCCACCTGCAGCGACGTGGCGCTAACCCTGAACCCCAGGTCGCTGTAGATCCCCTGGCTCGGTGACCCGGCCACACTGGACCTGCATGCAGTACCTGGAACTTGTTACTTGTGTTTACGGTTGTCATTTTAACTCAGCCACCTAGCCTGCGGAATGCCCGAGGCCGGGGGAAATTCGCAGCCTGACCTCCTCCCCACCCCGGCGGGCCCACTTTCCAGCTCCCCGGGCCTGGAGACAACGAGGCCGGGAGGAACCCTGCCCAGCACCACCAGCATGAGTCTCCAGCTCAGATCAACCTGCCTCGAGCGACCGTCAGGGGTGATGAATGACTTTTGGAGACTTTATGGGTCTCCCCGAACTCGCTGGGCTGCAGCGAGGGATGGGTCTGGTTTCTCCGGAGATTTGAACTCGAGTCCACCTCCTCTCGCGGGCAGCTACTTTTAATACTGTATCGTCTCACAACTTTGACCGGCTGTGGATGCCGCGAAATAAATAATCCCAGATGGGATTGCAGAGATATGATTTCCCAATTTGCTTTGCGTAATCAAATATATGACCTGTCACAAGTCATGGGGTGGGGTGGGGGGGCAGTTTTGGGGAGATAACTGTTCTCCCTTTCCTTGCTCTGCGTGTCCAAAAAAGCTGAACAAAAGGATAATGCGATCTGGGTTCTCATCCCTCCTCCATATGAAGCAGTGTTGAAATCACAAGCATCTGAAACCGAGAGGGACATGATTAGTCCAGGCCCCTCCTTTAACAAATGCAAAGGAAAACTGAGGCTGAGAGAATCCGTGGGATTTGCTAAGGAGACTTGCAGCAACCGTGCACTGCACGGGACCAAACGGGCCACAGTGACTTCTCTGGCTGACGATGCCTTCATACAATTAAAAAAAAAAAATGCCCTTTGCAGCGAGATCTGGAGTCTGATGCCTGAAATCTGAAGCAATCATGCCTCCGTTGCCTCTGAAGGGTCTGTCAGCCTGCCTGTCCCAACCCCCAGTCAGTATTCATGGTCCTTGCTGGAAAACGTGGCTCAATTCACTGGAGGGTCATGTGGCAGCTAGGAGATGAGGCAACCACAGAACTGCTTCACTTCTCAGTACCCATTCCAAATGGTCGTCAGGGGACATATAGACTCAAGAATGATAGTGGAGCCTGGGTTCCACCCCAGGGGCAGTGCCACACTATGGAAGACAGCCATCAAAGAACATGCGGCTTGTTGCCACATCAGTAAGCCCCGTGTGCCTGTGCGAGCGCGCGCGCGCACACACACATACACACACACACACACACACACACACAGCTCCCACTTTAGACCTCCCACCGCCCCTAGGAGGCCTCATGACTATCTGAAACAGTAAACCCTTAACCCTGAGAACCTTCCACCACCACCCCTCCCATCCCATACTGGACTTTAACATTTGGAGGGGGTAGATTTTATCCACGCTCAAATCACTCTCAATATTTTCCTGACAGTCCAACTATACCAAGGAGAGAGAAATCAAGAGAGAGACAGGAGGAAGCAAAGCAGGGAGGGGTCAGGCACTACGGTGAAAATTTAATTTCATCCATGTGTAGCAGACATTGGGCAAATTTTTTCACCTTGCTGGGCCTCAGATTCCTTGACGAAAAAGTGAAGGAGTCAAATTCGGTGCTTTCCAGATTCTCTCTCAACTCTTAAAGGCTACAACCAACTTTAACTTCTGCTGATGGGCTCATGGCTCATGGTAATAAGACCAAGGGCATGAAAAAAGTCCAAGGAGGACAAGAGGAAGAGGAGGAGGAAAAGAATTGGAAACAAACTTTACTGCTGATTTTGACATCTTTGTGGCATTTCTGTACCACCATACTTCTAGTGTTGAGCCTGTCTAGTCAAAATGCTAGTCAAAAAATGTGAAAGCCAAACCAAAAAAATTAAAAATCTGTCAACTAGTGGAAGAGGGAAACATGGAGTAGTGGCACAAAAGAGTTAGTTCCCTAGAGCCCAGATCCAATGAGGATTCATTTGGGTGACAAAGAAGGTTCTCACAATTCATGAAGTTTCTAACTTAGGACTTTAAGCAAAAATCTACCAGCCATTTAAACAGGCCTTTCTAGCCATGTTCTGTGTGATATGCTCATTCTGGGGTCTTAGTTTGGGCTTTGGGGAAAGCCAAACTATTTCATTGCTGTTGGCCCTAGGCAGTCCCTCTGAAAACTGTCTCTACTGACAGGAGGGATTCCTCCTAATTTCCCCCCAGAAACATCCCTATGCTCAAGCTCCACTCCAACCTGGTAAAAGACTGATAAAGTAACTTGCACAGCTCAGATGTACCACAGTGTCTGTTTTGGATTCAGGGTGGGAAGGGACAGGATACAAAGAGAGCCTAAAACCATACTTGGCTCTGTCTTTGCTTTCATGTGGATAGCAAGCAACTGTCCATATATCCCAGGGACTGAAGTGTGAGCCTGGAAGCCAGTTGGCGAAAACACAGGCTCCTCTACAAAGGACTTGATCTGCCTAAGATAGTTCTGGGATTCTTTCCGTCTGTGAAAGAAGTAGTGGGGTGGAGAGGAGTAACAAGGCTCTCTAAGGATTTTCCTGTTCTATCCTTGGTTTTGCCAACTAAAGTCACCCTTAACCTTGGGGCACTTTGCTCACCCACCCTCCTACTCCTAGAGGTTTCCATATGTTATTCCGCAAAATAAAAGCCCTAAAGTTGAAACAAATCACCTCTAAAGTTATGTTCCATATATTTTTTATACTTCTAAGTGGGGTGAGAAAATGTGGGGGGAGGAGAAAGGGGAACAGGGAGAGAGAAAGACCCGCTTGAGGGCGCGCCCCTTATAACAAAGTGCTACATAAACTTTAAGAGCCCGGAGAAAATATTCTCTTTGAAAACGCTGACCCCACAGAGTAGGCGGGTTTTTTAAAGGAGAGTGATGAGCAGTTCCAAGGGGGGCAAGAAAGGGGGAGATGTCGCTTGCTTCCTGCTGATTTAACGCGACGGGAGCACAGGTGCAAGACACTCCGGTCCCCTCCTCCGGGCCACCAGCCCACCCCCTCCCCCTGCCTTGGCCCTCCACCCCTGCCCCTTCTTTCGCAGAAAAATTTATTGGCGAGGTGAGGCCAGGCTAACAAAAGTCTATCCCTGGGCGCTTTGGGCTCCACAAGAATGCTTTGATCCTCTCCCAGGGTCTTGTGGTCCCCAGGCGACTGCATTGCCAACCGCCAGCGACCCCCGGGGCGGGCTCGCTGCTCCGGGACAGTGGTGCAGGTTCGTGCTCCCTGCGGCAAGAGGCCGCGCGGGGGCGCTGTGGCGCGGACACGCAGACCTGAGACCCAGCGGCCGGGGTGACCCGGGTGACCGGGGTGACCCAGGTGACTGGGATCCGGGCCTCAGAACCGAGCAGCACCCGCGCACCTGCGCCCCCGCCGCGTTACATCCTCAACCCCCTCCAGCTCTTCCAGGAGGGTCTGCGGTCCTAGCCAACAGTGGAGGGTCTGGAACTTTGAAGGGCCACTGGCAGAGGAAAGGAAGGCCATGGGGGTCATTTGCTTCCCTGGGGGCTCTGGTTCCTCTCCTTCCAGCCTTTAAAAGTCTACTCTAACAACAGATTCCTGGGAGGATTTTGCCAAGAAGGAAAGGAAGAAAGAATCGCAGTTATTGAAGGTCCAGGTCGGGTTCTGTGCTGGACGGACCCTTCCCACATGGCATTCCTGACTTGTCCACAGCTCTTCCTTTTACATTTAAGGGGAGCCAGTTCCCAGGAGCACAGGGTGAGGACAACAGAAGCCAGGTCTGAATTTGAAGCCGCCCATTCTAGCAGGCTCCCCACCTGGAGCTAGCCAGAGAGGCCCTAATGAAAAGGGACCTAGATCCCAGGTGTTTCTGCAGGAAACCAGACCCTCCACGTGTCCATGCCCCCCACCCCGTTTTTTCTTCCAGGAGAAGTCAACTTGATCCCCACAAACACTAATTGGGCAAGGACTCTTCTCAGAACTGCCCCAGCCCATACCACCTCTTCATCCTTCCCTCCTCTACTCTCCTGACTCATCTTTGCAAATCTCTCCCTGAAGACATTTCCCCCCCCAACCCCCCCAAAGTAGCAAAGAGCATTTTCAGTGAGAAACAGATTTTCAGAATTTTACTTTGTAGCCAGTGAGGAGGACTGAAGTTTGGCAATAGGAAATGACCCAAGATATCCACAGAATGCAAACATTACAGAAAGCCGTGGAGACCAGCACCCGCTCTGAAAGCACAGAAGACCCAAAATCATTTCTGGGACCCTTGAGAAGTTTTGAACAAGCCACTTAAACTGTCTAAGCCTCAACTGTTCATTTGTAAAATGGGGATAATAAATATTTTCCCTTGCCTTTATCAGTGGTTTCCTAAGTTCAGAAAAAATTGGGAATCTTTGAAAATCATGAAGCGTTTTGAGCATAAGAGGTATTAATGAGGTCCCTCCTCCACCCCTTGTCTTATTTTGCTCACTTACAAATCAGGAACATCATGCCCTGGATAGCAAGTTGATAAGATCAAATAAGCTGCTATCTGTCACAGGCCACAGAGGGAAATAACAGGTACTGTTTTATTAATGATTTTTTAAGCAATGCCCTTCTCGCATTATATTCCTTCATCCACCACATAAAAAAATCCAGTGCCTTACCTCTCTTGTGGCCAACAGGGAACCAAGCTATCGAATGTTTACAAAGACTTCTTTACCCCTGCCGAAGCATTGAGGAAGAAATAGTACTCCCATTTTGAAAAACAGAGGGGATGCAGAAAGATAATAAAACCTGGCTAAATAAACAGGTTGACCCATACACTTTTCATTTCTCTTCCAAAGAAACTTTGAGCTGTTGTGCAGGAAAGAATAGGTTCATCTTCCACTCTCTCATCTCTAACTGCTAAGGCTGGTTTCCAGCAGGAACTATACGCTGAGCTGTTTTATTTCCCTTTCTCTCACTTATACTTTTAATAATGAAAAATTTAAACAGTACACAAAAGCAGGCCGAATAGTAAAATATCCATTAGTATAATCCAATTTATAATATCCATGCTATCTATATCTTCATTAGCCAGAGTTAGCAGTTGTCATGGGCCGCTCTTTCTGCCCCTCCTTGCTCAGAAGATGCTTGAGAAAGTCTACTGCATTTTTGTCCATGAAAGCTGCAGCCCCACTGGCTGAACTGGATTACCAAATGGATGGAATTTTTCAGGGCTCAGATCTGATACCTCCTAGAATTCGCAACCTTGTGGCAAATCATTCTAGCGAAATACTCACTAGTTGAGCAGGTAGCTTGATGCCAGTGGACTGGGCACAGAGACCCCAGTGGCAGGAGTGAATCATGTCTCTAGTTTCTAGAGTCTAGAAACTGAATTCAGTGCAGCCTGATTTTCTAACCAACTTGGAGGTGTTCTTCTGAAACACACAGTAATTAATTGCTCCCTCAAAGGTTTAGGATTGTTACCTTTGTAAAGGCCTGAAAGTAGTTCTTTTACAGAAAGTTTACCTCCTCCCTGAATTTGGAACTAGGCACCTGCTGGGCTCCTCCCCACTCAGGGAATTTTATTCCACCCACTAATAAAAACCCCTCTTGAGCCCAACCAAAGACATCTTTACCTGCACTGCTTTACATAAACAGACAACCTCCCAGGGTCTCAAAGAACAGGGGTTTTGTTGTTGTTTTCTTCTCTACAATGCTTTTCTTCCCACTTGCCCAGTGCATGCAGACATTTGTACACTTAACTTTCATCTACTAAAGAGTTACAAAGTCAGTAGACTCCACTTATCTTTTCCAAAAGAATGAGATCTGGCCTCAGTCCACAGTCCAATATATGAAAGCACATAATCAAGTTCCAGTTATGGCACTCTCTGTAGTATTCCCAGATGCTCCACGTCATTTGGCAAATCTATAATGTAATAAATATTGATGGCTCCCTTACATGTGGTGTTAAGATTCACTCAGCCAAATATTTCTTTTCTGCACTCTTTAAAAAATATGTCACTAGAGTTGTCGTCCTGAAATTTGTTTGTACTCTGGCAGCTTTATTTAAATGTCAACCAGATGCAGAGTTTCACTGTAATATTTTCCTTTTGTTTTTATTTGTCTCTGTGGATTACTGGTGTTTGAAAACTTTTTTCTTAAGTCTTCCTAACATGCTGGTTCCTGACTAAAGACAAAAAACACTTTTTTTTATATCAATGAACTTTCTTGCTCAACATGTTTTCATTGTCCTTTCTGACTACAGGATCACAGTTCCTGAATTTCAAACATTGTTCAAGTCAAGACACAAGTAGAGTAACCGCCTAATTGAGTGTAGCTAAAAGTTACTGGAATGGTGACTTTCGCACCACAGAAGGGACCTGTCAATTACAACCTTTTCCCCCTCCACATTCAGCTACACACATGCCTTCATTCAAAGCCCTGTTTTCACTCCTTTCCAAAAATATTATCCTTCTGGGGAGAAATTTTTCACGCATAAGCTCCGCTCAACCAATGACTTGTTTTAAAGACAAGCCTAAGAACACCAATTCTTAGCTATTTGAGAGAGGTAACACATACATTGGGTTTTCAAACCTGAATTTATGGATGTTGATAATTAAAAACTGAAAGAGGAGAAAAATCCATGCATTTAGCCTGCCCTGAGAAAGACTCTTGAGTCCTTTGGAGCTTACCAAATACTTAGTAAGAGCAAAAAGTGGTTTAAAAATCATTTTAGATTACAGATTCTGCAACAGGACAGAAGGATTTCCATTTTTCTCACGTTCCATAATTGTAAGCATTCATTGCTACGGGGGCATACATATTTGGTAGGCTCAGATAAATAGCTGTAACTTTGTTATCGCTGCTACAGGAAAGGTATCTGTTGGTTTTCTTTTTTTTTTTTTAATAACTCCTCTGCTAAAAAAAAAAAAAAAAGCAAAGGGAAATAAAAGAAACACTGATCATCCTGTGCAGGACCCAGAAAATAAGTATCAGGAAATTTTTAGAGTATCCAGTTTAAAATCCACATTGTGTATCAATGATATTTTCTAGAAGCATTAATTCTTAAGTGTGGAATTTTATCTAGAAATTTTGAGAAATTTACATCATAATGACATTAACCCCACATTTGTGTTTGTATGTTCATAAAGCATTTAAGTTTTAATAACCAAATGTTTGATACTTGATATAAATTAGAAATAGAATTTACAGGCTTTCTAAAAGTACGATTTGCTTTCACTTCCATGTAAAAACGATAAAGCTAATTAAACTGATATGAAAAATATCTGTTGGTGCATGATTTGGGGAAGAAGACTTACCTCAGAGGCGCTAACCATTTTATTTCTATTTCCCATTGCTTGCAAAATTTAAATGAAAACAACCAAAGGAGGCTACTTTAAATTACTCAATAATTACAGTACTCTCACAAAGGAAGTTGGGAATGCAATTTATCATGTTCACTGGAGTTATTCAGCAGTGACAGGCAAGAGATTTCTCATGTGATGCCGCTTGCTTTATGCTACTGTGTTATATGATAGCCATCCTCAGGGACCATGGTCCCAGTCCTACCTTGGTTTTGAGTCTCATCCAACCAAGAAGTAATTAATCTCAATCCAAGTCAGCCCTACTAAGCTTCAGTGGAGTCATGGTGAAATTTGGGGCAGCTGTTTACAGAAAAACCAGAATGGAAGGAAAAGCCACCCATTACCCTCTACCATTCATTGCCTCGGTGAAAGCAGATCTTAATGGGCTTTCAGAGGCATTTCTGTGAATCCATTTATTTTTCCACTCTACTTACATTCCAATCACCCAATCTACTTAATACTGAAAAACTTTGAAAGAGCTTCCTTCTTTTGTATGCAGTGATTTCTTTTTTACTCATC
Source organism: Nyctereutes procyonoides (assembly GCF_905146905.1). NCBI lineage: Eukaryota > Metazoa > Chordata > Mammalia > Carnivora > Canidae > Nyctereutes > Nyctereutes procyonoides. The sequence continues at coordinate 56,338,497 of NW_026575146.1, read as the reverse complement.
TGCCAATGACAGTATAAGAATTTCCGGGCCATATGTGATGGCTGTCCTGAATTCCAAGTCATAGCTACATCATTCTAATGTGTGTGAGAAATAAAATTCTATCCATCGCATAGGCTGTTACTAAAAGAACACTTGGAAGACATTTGAGGCCACAAGCTATGAATTCAGAGACTCAGACTATTCTGCTTCTATCACACGGGTTCCAGAACTCAGGGAGCAGGCCATGTCTCCAAACAGACATGAACAGACAATTCTTAAGGTATAAGCAGTAGTCCATTAACCTGATAGGGCCTCAGCGACCAGTAACATTTGTTTAATGCCATTGTTGTGCCTTGCCAGTGGGGCAGTATTAGCTAAACCCAACTGTGAGTGCTGCATAAGTCAGCTGAAACAGTTCGCAGGATGGCGCCCATCTCCATCTCTGGGCACTTGGGACTAAGGATGGGCAGGTGATATGAATTCATCTTGCTAAACATGCAGTCTGATAAGACATTATAAAACATTAAAATTAATGTTCACAGTGGTTTTTTTTTAATGTTTATAAAAGCCTTGGACCCAAGTCTCTATCCCTCTGAAAACCAATTTTTAAATGGGGATTGAGAAAGATTTTACAAGACTAGGTTTCACCCTTCTTACCTAGTTCAAGGAGCCATAAGCCATGAAATGACCAAAGTGCTAAATGTTAACATAAAGATGAAAAGTGATATTAGAGCCTAGATAATGGCCAACCTCTCTAACCAGCCTCTGTGTATGTGCTCAAGAGTTTATTTTCAAGGCCAGCCTGAATTCCTGATGTGGGGCTCAGTCTCCCATGCCCTCAGCCTGGCCTATCTCCAAAGCCTTCTCTGCTGGCAAGCCTCTCCCAACTCAGCCCTCCTGCACCTATCAGAAAGTGTGTTGTCTGATAACATTGCCATGGTCCACTCTCCGAAGCCATCCCTCCCTACCCCATGCCCCAGGACAGTGTCACCAGCCCTAACTCTTGTCCAGCTTGCAAAGCCATCCACAACTTCAATCCCCACTGTTGCCTAGAAGAATCCACCCACACTGGACTAGCCAGTGCCCTCCCACATGCTTACAGGTCTTTACGGATGTTTTCTCTATAACCTTCCACTGGCAGTTCCAGGAGTGCCAGCTCCTCAGTTCTCTGTCAAACTACCATCTCTTAAGGATTTGTTCAGATCCCTGTTTTACAAAAAACCTTCCCTGCCCACCATATCCAAGAAATACTTTTCCCCTTTGACTTCTGATTCATCTCAATGTCTATGCTCTTTATAATAGATCATCTTGCATTTTTAGTTATGTTTTTATCATTTTATTTAGTTTTTATCATTTTGGTGTAAGTCATTTTTCCAAATCTAGGCTGGATGCTTGTTAGGAGTAGGGTCCATATTGTAAAACCCTTCATGTTCTCAGTAGACCTTTATTTATTTTTTTATTCATCTTTTTACATATTTTTTAATTGGAGTTCAATTTGCCAACATAGCATAACACCCAGTGCTCATCCCATCAAGTGCCCCCCTCAGTGCCCGTCACTCAGTCACCCCCACCCCCCGCCTACCTCCCTTTCCACCACCTCTTGTTCATTTCCCAGAGTTAGGAGTAGAATAATACCTTTAAAAAAATGCGTGGTCAGTGGATATTTGTTGATTAAATGATTAAGCTGTTAATTTGAGAGTGGCAAGAGTCTTTCATTAATTTTTTAATTTAAATTCAATTTGCCAACATATAGTACATCATTAGTTTCAGATGCAGTTTTCAATATTCATCATTAATTTAACAGATATTTATTGAATACTTACCATGTGTTGAGCCCAGTTTTAAACTCTGGGGACACAACAGGGAACAAAACAAAGTCTCCCAGCCTCATGGGAGGAAGACGAACAATAACAAACCAGAGGGGCACCTGGGTGGCTCAGTGGATAAAGCATCTGCCTTCAGCTCAGGTTATGATCTCAGGGTCCCAGGATCAACCCCCACATCGGGCTCCCTGCTCAGCGAGGAGTCTTCTTCTCCCTCTGTCCCTTCCCACCCCCAATCATGTTTCTCTCTCTCTCTCTCTCTCTCTCTCTCTCTCAAATAAAATCTTTTTTGAAAAGTAATAACAAATAATCCAGATGGTACGTAATTTATCAGATGGTGATAAGTTACATAAGAAAGAAAAAACCCTGGGTGAGAAGGATAAGAATGGCTGCAAGGGTGCTGCCTTATATACAGAGCCCCACGCATAAAGGGCATTTGAGCAGAGACCTAAAGAAAGCATTGATGATATCTATGGAAGAACATCCCAGCTGGAGAAAATGACAAGTGCCCTGAGGTAGGATTGTGTTTGGCATGTTTAAGGAACAAGTGGCGAGTGCAGCTGTATCAGAGTGAGTAAGGGAGACAGTGGAGGTGAATAAGTGTGTTTGAGAGGTGGGGAGGGACAGATCATACAGAGTCTAGAGGACCTGGATCCTCACTAAGAGACAGAGAACCTAAATAAACAGAAGTGTAAAACATTAACTCAGTTTACATCCTCCAGCATGAAACCCAGTGTCTAAGATCGGACTGGCACTCAAGCTATTTGTGTAAAACAGAAACACCACACTCATCGAGCACCCACCTAGACCAGATGCGTGAATAGATTACCTAATAAATTTTTCAGAACAATGCTGTGAGTCAAGAATCATGTCTATTTTTTTTAGACTTACAGAATTTAAGAAACCTGCCCAAGGTCACATATATGATAAATTAGTGGGGTGGCAAGGAGGGGCTAGAATTCAAACCCAGGTAGATCTAACTCCAGAGCCCCAACCCTTACCCGTTGACTGTGGAAAAGGCAGAAACAGCCAAAATCCATTACACTGCAGTCCATGCATTTGCATACAGATGTTTTTGTATAAAATAGCCAGCGTCATCTGTATGAGCGTCCCCTTTCACTATGCCTAACATTTGAGAATCTGGATGTAGACTGCTGGCAAGTGGCACTACACAGGTAAGTGATAAATCATCCACCATTAATGTGTTACTAACAGTTCTCTCATGGAATAGAGTTGCGTCGAGGGCCCGAGAGTGAGAGCTCTGTATTAAGAACCCCTCCGCATCCTGTTACTGGAGCCCCTCCACTCCTCTGGACAACACCCACAGGGGCAAACACGGGCTGCGCTCATCCCCTAGGACAGAGGTGGTCAAACTTCCAGGACAGATGGGAACCACCTGCGAAACTCTGGCTCCTCCTTCCCCCTCCAAAAGGAGCGCTCAGGCCAGCTCTCTTACAGGTGCTGAGCCAACAGGTCTGAAGTGAAAACCAGGCACTTTGATGCCCGGGGAAGATGAAGAATCATTGACCTACAGGCACAAATGGTCTATCAGAGCCACGAGAGCCAGCGAATTTGTCCAGCTCTGACTTAATAATTGAAAGGTTTGGGGGCAGCCTGGGTGGCTCAGCGGTTTAGCACCGCCTTCAGTACAGGCCTGATCCTGGAGACCAGGGATCGAGTCCCACGTTGGGCTCCCTGCATGGAGCCTGCTTCTCCCTCTGCCTGTGTCTCTGCCTCTCTCTGTGTGTCTCTCATGAATAAATAAAATCTTTAAAAAAAATAATTGAAAGGCTTACTTGGCAAATATCTCTCCAACAAATTCTCCTTTTTCTTTTCTTTTTCATTTTAGAATCATAAAACATTGTGTCAGGCAGATGAACTTCCAGACGTAGCGTTTGGAGCCAAATATATCAAAGGAGGGGCGCTCAACAGGTACCCTAGTAAGCAAAAAGTGAGTAGGGAGTGTTGTCACTGCAAAAAAGAGGTACCCACTGTCCAGGTGGATCCTGGAATCACCAGAAGCAGTTGTAATCAGAGGCAGGATGGCAAATGGGTTTCCATTGCAGCGCCAGCTCAGATTGCCAGTTTGTGGCTGCCAGGATCACTGCGCCGTGACAGGGATCCCGAGGGTGGGCAGACAGAGCAGAGTGATGGATTAGCAACATCTGTCAGGAATGTGCACATGCAAGAGCATGCTTTATGTAAAAGCCAAGAGGGAGAATATTGCATCAGAGGAAGGCATCCTACCTGACCGCCCTCCCCAAAAAAATGAAGTTGCAAGAAACATCAGCATAGATGTTTAACAGGGGGAAAAAATCCATCTATTCTCTACTTCGTCATAGGGGTATCCCAACTGAGATCTCAAGAGAAAGCCCAGTCTTTAATATTGCTTATTAACTTAGCTAATAACATTAATGTTTAAGAGGAAGGATAAATTTAATTATCAAGTGGTTTATAAAACAAGTCATGGCTAATGAAGCTGTATTTTATTGTAGTCCTGCAGCTGGATCAAAGCCATCAACAATTAGCAATAATCAAATTGTCAATGGGCTGACATCACTATTCTTAACTTAATGGCTTGTTTATTTAAAAAGTGCTGGCTACTGTCTCTCTCACCAGCTTTTAGCTTCTTCCTCTGATGTTTTCCAAGTCTGACAGCGTGACGATGTTTGTTTGTTTGTTGTCTTTTTCCCCAAGGTTTATTATTGATTTGCTGTAATATTCTCTTAATGGGACAACTTGGTGGAGAGTCAAATAAATCCTTCAGCTGAGGATACATGAAAAACATGCCACCATTTATCAACAACCTGACCTTTAAAAATATTTAGGCAGGGAGGACACAATTTTTAGGTTGTCTTTCTGTCTCTACACAATACAAGTCTCCAAACTATTTTGATTTTTTTTCCTATTTGTATGAGACAATTTGTCATATGTAATATTTAAAATATTACAAAATTCTATATGATGCATAGTTATTATTTTCTTTCATGTAACTATTAAGTATACAGGGTTTTTTTTAATATTGAATCGTACCTTCAGTATAACTATCATTTTTCCTACATTATGTGTCAGGCATACTTCAACATGAAAAGATTTGATTTTGGAAAGATAATAAAGCACACCTCACATGAGATGTGTGCTCACACGGACATCTCCTGATTATGCTGTGAGGTGATGGAGACATTAAATTAAGAACTGGGAGAAACCTACCTGGCTCAGCGGTTGAGCGTCTGCCTTGGGCTCAGGTCGTGATCCCAGGATCCTGGGATCGAGTCCCACATCGGTCTCCCTGCATGGAGCCTGCTTCTCCCTCTGCCTGTGTCTCTGCCTCTCTCTCTCTGTCTCTCATGAATAAATAAATAAAATCTTAAAAAAAAACTGGGAGACACCTTAGAAATCATTCATTCAAGTGGTTTTCAAACATATTTTAGCTTAAGATCACTTTCTATCAAAGAAAGCCTCCTAGAAGGCCCCAGGGTGAAAACTTAAATCCAGAGCCACCCTGACTGAAACAGGCACCCTGTATTTCTCCACTTTTCCCAGCCCAGCTTGGTGGTCCCTAAATCATGGAAACTGAGGAAAGGGGGACTTAGTCGGATGCTATCTTATGCAGGATTTGTTTGCTGAGCATTTCAACACCAGACTTCAAGCGCTTTATCAGGTTTCCCTTGGATCACCCCTTTATGAGAGGCCCTGAAAGCACGAATTTGCCATGTTTTACATACCAACCACTGCTAGAACATGAGGCTCCACCACCAACGGGCTTTGAACATACTGTTCCTTTTATTTTTTTAAAACAATGTATAGGCTTGCATTCACGGTCATCTTAATTAATGAGAATAATATTATCAGAGAATAACAACCACACAATTTGACATACTAGTTATAGGTCTTACTGTCATATTCAGCATGTTTCTGTCTCTTTTTTAATTTTTTATAAGATTGTATCTATTTATTTGAGAGAAAGCATGCCAGTGGTGAGGAGGGGCAGAGGGAGAGGAAGACGCAGGCTCCCTGAGGAGCATGGTGACCAGCTCAGGGTTTGATCCCAGGACCCAGAGATCATGACCTGAGTTGAAGGCAGACACTTCGCCAACTAAGCCCCCCAGGTGCCCTCTATTTCTGAGTCTTATTTCAATTTTAAGTCATTCAGATAGGTTTAAGTAAGGGATATAAGGCATAAGCAAGGGGTAATTTTTAGAACTTTTTAATTGACGGAGAATTTATAGCCAATGAAGTGTATAGCTATTAAGTGTACAATTCAATGATAATCATGTATACCCATGTAACCAACACCCCAAGTGAGATGTAGATGCATTTCTGTCTGTCTGACTTCGGGTGATGGGTAAATGCTTTGTGCAGGGTGCAGGTAAGCAGTTCTCAGGTGGAAGTTCTTCCTGAGAGGCTCATGAGCTGAGGACCTTAGAGAAGTATTCCTGGTCGAGTACAGCTGGAGAGCCCCACACCACCACCCTAGGAACTCAGGCGCTGGCGCTGAATCCAAAGCACCAAGTGGCCAGCGGGTACCATGGTTATCATGATGCACAATGGCATTTTTTTATTCAGTGGGGCAGGACTAGCCAGGGAGAAGAGGCTGGAGCTCCGTTTCCCAACGTGGACTCTCGCTGGGTCAATAGTGAGATTGTTATAGAGGGTAACCCGAGCCGGGTAATGTGTGTAGGATCTGTGGCTTTATTGTGTCCCTGCTATGTTAATTAGTACTAGAAGCATGATGGATTGGCAACACGTGTGCGCTCTGAGTCTGAAACCAGCCCTGAGAGTTTAGCACTCCATTAGTTACACATCACAGAAACCCAGGGGATGTTTACTCAAAAAGAGGATCACTTACAAGAGGGAAACATGCTAATTCATTCCTGATACCGTCTGGGGAGAGGGACACCCCATCGGCCTGTGAGTGGTGTAACCTGTCATCCAAGACAGAGATGGAATGAGAGGCTGGCGGGAAAACACAGAAAGCCCCCGGCCCCCTGGCCTGGGAACCCTGAAATCTCAAATCCTCAGTTGTTCCTACACGAATCCCTCTGAGACAGAAGTTCAGAGAAGGCTCTGTGTTGACATTTCAATTCATTACCCTGTTCCAGAGGCGGGGAACCCGGGACCCGATGGCTCCCACACCCTTGCCAGGCCACAGGGAGGGGGACTGTCTTCCTTCTCACCAGCTTTTACACCGACTGCTGCCTCTCAGGCCTGGACCAGCTCTGTGTACCCCTACCTCAGCCTGACAGGTACCAAAAGGACTCAGAAAAGATGTCTAACATCCTGGTGCTCCTCTGAGGCGGGTGATTATTATTGGCCTTTTTTTTTTTTTTTTTTTTGGAAACTCAGAGGACTTTGAGAAGACAGATTCCACGTTCCTTTCCCATGGTAAGGTTCCAGAGTTTCAATGTTATCAAAGCAATTGTGTCGACATGAGAAAACACAGAAATGGCTAGAAAATTTTTTTAGAAGTGGCTAAAATATTAATGAATCTATGAATGGTTCTTGCTTTAAGTTAGCCTGTATAATTGGCAGGTGATATCTACTGAGAATACGGAATATATGTATATACCTTTGGGCAGTGGTGTGCTGGTAAATGTTTAACTGGCTGAGGAGGTCAGGGAAGCCCAGATCTGCGGTGCCTGGTAGTTTCTCTGTTGTAAACATTCCCACCACAGCCAATTTCAAGCTACCGACCTGACATCACTGAATGCAGAGCCAGGAAGAGATGTGTGCAGTTGTTTCTCATAAGCCAATAGGAACAGGCTCCAGTACATGGTTATAAGCTGGATAAATACATTTGAATAAAACCATCTCTGCTCCTCATTACCTGTAATGCAGTCCTCTTCCTCCCTCTGCCATTATCCACACATTTTAGGGGAGTAGTTAAGGTCTTGGGAACCAAGTCAGCATATCTGGTTCAAATCCCAGCTGTGCTGCTGGTGTGAAACCTAGTATGTATTCCTTTTCTCTTTCCTCATCTACAAAATAGAGGCTTTTTATAGATTTATTCATTCATTTAGAGGAAGAGAGCATGTGGGGAGGGGCAGAAGGAGAGGATCTTTCAAGCAGACTCCCTGCTGAGCATGGAGCCCCATGCGGGGCTCGATCCCATGATTCATGAGATCATAACTTGAGTCCAAACCAAGAGTCTGATGCTCAACTGACTGAGCCACTCAGGTGCCCCCAAATTGAGACTTTTGAAAAATAGGTTCTCCTCCATGGGGATGCTGTGTGAATTAAATAACTTATGTAGCACACCTCACATAGTGATATTCACATTTCAGGATGCATCAGGATCATGTAGACTGCGTGCTAAAATACAGATGGCTGGGCCACACCTTCAAATTTCCCGGTTCAATAGATTTGGGTTGAGGACTGAGGAAATACATTCCTAACAAGTTTCCAGGTGGGGTCTCAGTTTGCATTTGTAACAAATTGCCAGGTGATGATGACATGGCCAGGCCAGAGCCCACACTTGGAGGACCATCCTATAGGTTTCAATATCGTGCCCAGAACCCATTACATAGTGGCTGTTATTATTGTCGGTTTGAAAAGGAAAGCACTTATACTAATTGGTGAGGACAGAATGGCTCATAGCTCTTAGCACACTTAGCACCAGAGCTGACTGATTCTTGAGGGAAGCACAGAATTCATATTCTGCATCACTCATTCTTTATAAATTTTGCATTGTGAGTTACACTTCACTTAAAGCTCAAAATTATGTAACCTCTTATATTCCTCTCTCATTACAATTACTAATTGTCATAAGCCCACTGTGGTCTCTGTATAACTGAAAGAGGAAGTACAAATGGTTAACCCTTCGTGCCTTTTCAGGTCAATTATGCTAGAAGATCAAGTAATTGTTTTTGGCTAATATATGACACACAAGGCACATCTTGGGGTCAGGCCATAGGGCAATGGTAGCTCAATGCTTACAATAACACAAGGGAAAGCAGGACTCACAAGTGAGAAAGAGAATGTTTATGGCCCCTCATTCCCATGTGAACTCTCTGGACAGTAGTTCCCGGCAGTTGGGGAGTTGGCACACATGCTCTGCTTGATTATGGAACAACCAACAGCATCCCTGCCCTGCACATGGTGACCACAAGAAACACAACATAGAAAACCCAGATGGGAAGTTCTGGGGAGGCGAGTACTTCAGGTTTTCTGTGGACCTAGCCTTCTGGAGGCTCCGTCTTTTGATTTTTGGATACACCCAGAAGATGCCTGACCCCACATTTCCATCTGGTTTTAATGTGGCTCGTTTTCTTCTCTTTCCTATAGCAGTTTAACACCAGCATGGGCACAATACTCCCACCGTACACAGACCCCCTACTTCAACCCTAAAAGCCAGCTTTGCCTGAGCCAAGAAATACGGACTCCATCCTTCCTCTTCTTCATTTGTCTTACTGAGAAGAGAAATGCCCTCCAAAGGCATTTCACTGTAATAATCCTCTTCCTTCCTCCAATACTCAAGCCACCTGCGCTTCTCCCCTCTTGCCATCTCGAGTCTCCAGAAAGGGAGTGTGGGAGGACGAAGGAGAAAGTGAGCCTCTTTAAAAAAAAAAAAAAGTGAGCCTCTTGCCTGTTTGTCCTAATTGCCATGGAACAAAAAGCATGGTGCCCAAAATGTTGGAACTAGATCATACCCTTCACACTAGGAACTAATCATATGACCCAAAAATTCTGAAAGTAAATATAGAGTGAGGTGTCAACTAGCCACAGCAACACAAAACTACAGAAGCTTTCCCACCTCATGTATTCGGTGCCTGTCTTTCCCCTGTTACTGGTATTTACAGTCTTATGGCGTATCAACAAAGAAATCAAAGAAGATGAACAGATTTGAGTACATGAACATTAAAATAATGGAAGGAAGGAGGGGTGGAGAAAGAAAAAGGAAAGGGAAAACTAACTGACTAGGGAAGATGAGGAAAGGGAAAAAGAATACACACTAGGTTTCACACCTATTTGCAGCAAATACGATAAAAGGGTTAATATCATAATTAGATAAAAGTGTTATTTAATTGATAATAGAAAAGAAAAATGAACAGAAGTCACATAATAATAAATGCAGTAAGTCACAAATATGGAAAAATAGGCAGCCTCATTGGAAATCAAAAAAATGCAAAATTTTAAATACCAAGCTACCATTATTCACCTAATAAAGTAGCAAAAAAGAATGTGATGTTAACATCCAAAGCCAGTAATGTAACATAGGAAACATTGCTGGGAACATCCAAAATTGGTACAACCCTTGAACAATGAAGTTTAGAGACATCAAATGGCATAATGTTGTTCATGCCCTTTGACCCAGAAATCCCACTTCCAAAAGGAAGTAACATGAAGCAAAAGCTACATACACAAATATATTGAAAGTAACATTATTTTTATATTTTTTTAAATGGAAGCAACCCAAAAACCCTGCAATATAGAACACCTGAGTAAACCATGGTACATCCATCCAGTCATCTATTCAAAAACCATTTGTTTAATTTTGTTTAAGATTTATTTATTTTATTTTAGAGAGAGAGCATAAGGGAGAAGGGACAGAAGGAGGGAGAAAGAGAGAATCCTCAAGCAGACTCCCTGCTGAGTGTGGAGCCAGACTTGGGGCCTGATCCCAGGACCCTGAGATCATGATCTGAGCTTAAATCAATTGTCAGATGCTTAACCAACTGAGCCACCCAGGTGCCCCATTTATTCAAAAATATTTATTAATCACCCCCCCCCATGTATTCCTTCTCCACTGTCAAAGGCTAAGAGTAATCAATAACAGATAAGGGAGATAATAAATACATTGAGATGATTTCCCTTCAAATCAAGAAATGTCAGCCTTCAGTAGATCATTGGAATATATGTTATACCCAAAGCATCAAGGGCTAAAATGTCCAGTATACTATAAGAATGGCTATTATAAATAAGAGATAATAAGTATTGACGAGGATGGGGAAATAAATAAAACCTCATGCACTGTTGGTGGGAATGTAAAGTGGAACGGCCACAGTGAAAAGCAGCATGGAGGTTCCTCAAAAAATTAAAAATATAACTACCTTATGATCCAGCAATCCTACTTCTGGGTATTTACCCAAAGGAAATGAAAGTGGATCCTGGAAGAGATATCTGAACTAAGTGTTCATAGCGACTTTATTCACAAAGCCAAGATACGGAAAGAACCCAAGAGTCCATCAGTGAAAGAACAAATCAAGGCCAAGTGGTCTATATGTTCAATGGAATATTACTCGGCCATGAGAAAGAAGGAAATCTTGCCATTTGCTACAACATGGAGGAACCCTGAGGGCATTATGCTAAGTGAAATAAGTCAGACAAAGATGAATACTGTATCTCACTTATATGTGGAGTCTAAAAAAGCCAAACTCACAGAAAGAGAGACTAGAATGGTGATGGCCAGGGGCTGGGGGTTGGGGAAAATGGGGAGATGCTGGTCAAAGGCACAAAGCTTCTGCTATAAGATGAATACATTCTGATGATGTAATGCACAGCATAGTGATTATATGTAATAATACTCTCTTACACACTTGAAAGTTGCTAAGAGAGTAGATCTTCAATGTTCTCACCATTGAGAGAAATGGTAATTATGTGACGTCACAGAGGTGTGAGCCAACACTATGGCAGTAATCGTTTTGCAATATATAAATGTATCAAATCAACAGGCTGTAAACTACAAGTTAGATGGCAGTCATATCTCAATAAATCTGGGAAAAATAAAATAAATTTTAAATATAATTCCCAGTATAAATATCAAGGAAGTTGATGGCACTCTTCTTGAGGCCCACCTGACTACTTAAAGGCGTTTGATGTGACCCTCGGGAAAATTATGAGAGTCAGCTATGCCAGGGGTTCCTAGTAGCCCAGAATTCACAGTACATTGATTTAAGAACTTGAAGTGAAGCGTACTGGAGCCCCAGGGCCTCAGCAACCACTTGCCTTCAAAGAGCCCTATAAATGTTGACAGGATGCCTGGGTCCTTGGGGCAGCAGAGATGACAGGCAGAAGCAGGTGATAAAGCAGCCTTGTTCCTCAGTGGAGCTCCTTTTCTCAAACCCAATCTCTCAGGTCTTCTGATATGCTCATCACTGTCCCTCCAGCTCTCTGGAGGCATGATGGGAGGGTAGCAAGCTTGCAGTCAAGGAAGCTGACTTGTTTCAGACCTTGGGCTGCTCAGGTTGGCCAGGCCAAAGAGAGCTCTTGGGGCTGCCCCACTTGCCTCTGAGAGCAGACCCAGGTCCCTGGCCAATAGGGCTGCCCACAGCACTAACATTAGACACCTGCCTCCAGGCATATGCTAAAATGCCTCCCTCTAAAGGAACCACTTTTCTGGGGCACCTGGGTGGCTCAGTCGGTTAAGCATCTGCCTTTGGCTCAGGTTATGATCCCAAAGTCCTGGGATCGAGCCCCAAGTCAGGCTCCCACCCAGGTGGAAGCCTGAGCCTCCCCCTCCCTCAAGCTCTCACTCTGTCTCTCTCAAATGAATTAATAAAAAAGAATGTTTAAGAAAAAAATAAAGGAACCGCTTTTCCACCACTCACTAACACCAAAGATGTTTTTCCAAAAGGGATAAAAGCCTTCATTTCACAATTAGAGACAAGGCTAAAAACTGATACCATAATAATAGCAAATTAAGTATCAAGTATAAAAACTGTCATGTGCCAGCTATTCTAAGTGTTTTGCATATGTAATTCATGTGCTACTCACAACAAGCCTGTGAGGAAAATACTAGTACTTTCAATCCCACTTCACACAGGAGGGAATGTAAGCATAGAGTAACTTGCCAAGTCCACACGCTAACGGGATGTCTTTCAACCCAGCCATTCCACTGCTGGGAGTAAATTAGCCCACAGGAATGAAAATCTCCATATACAAATATATTTGCGGTGGCATTAGGTAACATGGGGAAAAGTTGGAAGCAAGCTAGAGAGTAACATAGGAGAGAATTGCTAAGTAAGTGCATTCACTGAATAAGGGATTTGGACTCAGGCAGGCTGGTTACATTAACCACTATACCACTCTGCCTCCTTACAAACTTACGCTATAGGTAAATGGCTGATACACAGAGGCCTTCCAGAAAACAGAAGGAGAAACCAGTGCCTGACAGATGGGGATGTGGGGTGGTGATTAGGATCCAGGCTCAGGCAACACATTCTGCTCACCTCTCAGTTCTACCTATACCAGGTCTGGGTGCCCTGTTCTTTCCCAGAATCAAACTCCAAATTCTCCCTCCTCTTCACCTTTAAAATAAAAAATAGGCCAGCGCTAATCTAGGTACTGACCTATTTAAAAAAAAAAAAGAAGAAGAAGATGAGCACCGGTGTTATACCATATGTTGGCAAATTGAATCTAAATTTTTAAAAAAGAGGAAGCAAAAGGACTAGAGTAGAACTACTTCAGAACCAAAATAAATGCATTCGAATTCATTGTGGGGAAAAAAGAAAGTAAATGTTCATCAGTTTTATTTCTTAAATTCCACAAATGAGTAAAATCGTATGGTATTTGTCTTTCTCTGACTGATTTATTTTGCTCAGCATAATACCCTCTAGTTCCATCCATGTCGTTGCAAATGGCCAGATTTTATTCTAAGGAAAACTAAAATAAGATGAAAACTGAGAAGGAGGCAAACCATAAGAGATACTGAACTCTAGGAAACAAACTGAGGGTCACTGGAGAGGACGTGGAGGGGACAGCGTACTACCTGGGTGATGGGCATTAAGGAGGGCGCGTGATGTGATGAACACTGGGTGTTATATGCAACTGATAAGTCATAAATTCTACCTCTGAAACTAATAAAAAAATAAATAAAAATAATAAAAACTTGAAAATAAATTCAAAATAAAATTTAAAAAGGAAATAGGTGTGCTTTTATTCTCCCCAAAGCCTTAGAACCACCAAGCTAATCTAAACCAGAGCAAAACTTCTATGCACTGGTTAGGGCTGGTAAAGGAATTCATTAACAGCTTTTGGTGTGGGCACTGATCAAAAGCCTCAAGCAGACTACCCAAGAGCCCAGCAGATTCCCACAATGGCAGGCTACTGATGAGGGCTCCCAAAGTGGGTTTCCCTATATTTAAAAGCCCTTCAGGCCAGGGCACAGAGCACAGCTAGGACTGACCTGCAACCTGCAGGAGATAGACACACGCACACACCGCCTCCCCCCACCCAGGGTCTCGGATCTGTGGAAGCACACTCCACCTCCTACCCACCAGGCAAGCTCCTGAAGGAACCAGCATGCACAACACATGTACTTTCCCTCCCCAGTTTATCTCCCTCCTGATTCCTCCAGACTCTTACTGCTGAAATGCACACCGTCCCCCAGGGTTCTGCTGAGAGGTATCTAGTGATACCTCTAGGTACAGCCTTCCTGAGCCTCAGTTTCCATTACAGATGTGGGTATTTCCCCTCTTTTACTTCTTTTATTTAAGGTTTTATTTATTCATGAAAGATGCACAGAGAGAGAGGCAGAGACACAGGCAGAGGGAGAAGCAGGCTTCCTGCAGGGAGCCCGATGCAGGACTCGATCCCAGGACCCCAGGATCACAACCTGAGCTGAAGGCAGACACTCAACCACTGAGCCACCCAGGTACCCCTCCCTCTTTTACTTCTGAAAAGACATTTCCTTTTTTTTCAGTTTCCTCGCATTTATTTTTTTATAATAGATTTATTTTTATTGGTGTTCAATTTACCAACATACAGAATAACACCCAGTGCTCATCCCGTCAAGTGTCCCCCTCAGTGCCCGTCACCCATTCACCCCCACCCCCCGCCCTCCTCCCCCTCCACCACCCCTAGTTCGTTTCCCAGAGTTAGGAGTCTTTATGTTCTGTCTCCCTTTCTGATATTTCCCACACATTTCTTCTCCCTTTCCTTATATTCCCTTTCACTATTATTCATATTCCCCAAATGAATGAGAACATACACTGTTTGTCCTTCTCCGATTGACTTACTTCACTCAGCATAATACCCTCCAGTTCCATCCACGTTGAAGCAAATGGTGGGTATTTGTCGTTTCTAATGGCTGAGGAATATTCCATTGTATACATAGACCACAGCTTCTTTATCCATTCATCCTTCGATGGACACCGAGGCTCCCTCCACAGTTTGGCTATTGTGGACATGGCTGCTAGAAACATCGGGGTGCAGGTGCCCCGGCGTTTCATTGCATCTGAATCTTTGGGGTAAATCCCCAGCAGTGCAATTGCTGGGTCGTAGGGCAGGTCTATTTTTAATTCTTTGAGGAACCTCCACACAGTTTTCCAGAGTGGCTGCACCAGTTCACATTCCCACCAACAGTGTAAGAGGGTTCCCTTTTCTCCGCATCCTCTCCAACATTTGTGGTTTCCTGCCTTGTTAATTTTCCCCATTCTCACTGGTGTGAGGTGGTATCTCATGGTGGTTTTGATTTGTATTTCCCAGATGGCAAGTGATGCGGAGCATTTTCTCATGTGCATGTTGGCCATGTCTATGTCTTCCTCTGTGAGATTTCTCTTTTGCCCATTTCATGATTGGATTGTTTGTTTCTTTTGTGTTGAGTTTAAGAAGTTCTTTATAGATCTTGGAAACTAGCCCTTTATCTGATTCGTCATTTGCAAATATCTTCTCCCATTCTGTAGGTTGTCTTTTAGTTTTGTTGACTGTATCCTTTGCTGTGCAAAAGCTTCTTATCTTGATGAAGTCCCAATAGTTCATTTTTGCTTTTGTTTCTTTTGCCTTCGTGGATGTATCTTGCAAGAAGTTACTGTGGCTGAGTTCAAAAAGGGTGTTGCCTGTGTTCTCCTGTAGGATTTTTGATGGAATCTTGTCTCACATTTAGATCTTTCATCCATTTTGAGTTTATCTTTGTGTATGGTGCAAGAGAGTGGTCCAGTTTCATTCTTCTGCATGTGGATGTCCAATTTTCCCAGCACCATTTATTGAAGAGACTGTCTTTCTTCCAGTGGATCGTCTTTCCTCCTTTGTCGAATATTAGTTGACCATAAAGTTCAGGGTCCATTTCTGGATTCTCTATTCTGTTCCATTGGTCTATGTGTCTGTTTTTGTGCCAGTACCACACTGTCTTGATGACCACAGCTTTGTAGTACAACCTGAAATCTGGCATTGTGATGCCCCCAGCTATGGTTTTCTTTTTTAAAATTCCCCTGGCTGTTCGGGGTCTTTTCTGATTCCACACAAATCTTAAAATAATTTGTTCTAACTCTCTGAAGAAAGTCCATGGTATTTTGATAGGGATTGCATTAAACGTGTAAATTGCCCTGGGTAACATTGACATTTTCACAATATTAATTCTGCCAATCCATTAGCATGGAATATTTTTCCATCTCTTTGGGTCTTCCTCAATTTCTTTCAGAAATGTTCTATAGTTTTTAGGGTATAGATCCTTCACCTCTTTGGTTAGGTTTATTGCTAGGTATCTTATGCTTTTGAGTGCAATTGTAAATGGGATTGACTCCTTAATTTCTCTTTCTTCAGTCTCGTTGTTAGTGTATAGAAATCCCATTGATTTCTGGGCATTGATTTTGTATCCTGCCACGCTACCAAATTGCTGTATGAGTTCTAGCAATCTTGGTGTGGAGGCTTTTGGGTTTTCTATGTAGAGTATAATGTGAAAAGATATTTCCTAATTCCTTCTTTACTTTAATATCCCAGGATATGGACAAAGTTATTTCACCAAGAAATCAAGGGCTATCTTGGGTTAGGTAGTGTGGCCTCTTGGCATTCCTAGTTTCAACATTCATGGTTCCAACTTGAGTAAATTTGAAGATCAGGACATATGGACATGAGCGATTTTTCTGGAGCACAAACTTGAATCAGTCTCAGTGCGTGGAGTGTGTGGAAATGAGCTCCTGCATTATAGGAAATGAGCTTCGCTGAGCACCCAGTGTGTACTTCTCAGCTCAGCCATGTGGCTCTCTTCTCAAAACCTAGAACACGTTTTATGTAAGAAGGAAAGATATTGATATGTATGGGGCTCTCCTAAGGTCCTGGGATGTGTCTGCAGAACATCCTGGGTCAGCCTCCTCTCCCACTGTCATAAAGAAATCAGGAAATACACCCTTAGCATGGGTGAGGATAAGGATTTGGTTTTGTGAGCTGTGTTCACAGTACATTCTATATGGATCAGTCCAGGAAATCAGCATGTAAAGGATATAGAGACACCACCACCCCAACCCCCACCCCCTTGGGAATCAGTAATTCTGTCCTAAGCAAAAGAGTCCGAAAAGAGTAGGGCCCTATCCTTTCCTCGGGAAAGTTGTAGGACTAGCAGAAAAAAGGCAGAAAGAAAGAAAAAAGAAAGTGTAAGCTAGGGGCGCCTGTGTGGCTCAGTGGTTGGGCATCTACCTTTGGCTCAGGTCGTTATCCTGGGGTCCTAGGTTCAAGTTCCACATCAGGCTCCCTGCAGGGAGCCTGCTCCTCCCTTGCCTATGTCTCTGCCTCTCTCTCTGTGTCTCTCATGAATAAATAAATAAAATCTTTAAAAAAAAAGTGTAAGCTAACAACAAAGACTAAGTCCTTCTCCATGAAAGGGAAGGTTTCGGAAATATCTCAAACTCAGGTTTGGAGTGAGACCTGAGTTAATGTCCCAGCTCTGCCGTATTGGTTATATAATCGCTCTAAGATTCCATTCCCTTCTCTGGGATCAGGACAAAGTGTCTTCCTCTTTGGGTTCTTATAAAATTCAGGGAGATCTGGGGTGAACTGTTCCTCACAGTGCTTGGCAACCAGTATGTGCTCGATGAACATTTAATAGTATGTTGATGACTTTACTACCTGTTAGAGAATGATGGAAAGGAGAAGTGTCCTAACTGCCTCCACCACCACTTTCTCCTTCAGCCACTTTTGGTCAAGAGGTTTATTTTCCTGGTCTGATAAATGCCTTCTGGGTTCTTCTCTGTGAGGCTGGAGTGGCCTCCACTGTCCATCCTCTAGGACTCCAGGAGTACATAGGACCTGCCTTGCAGATCTTGAATAACTTCACTCTTTGCTGGAAGAGAATCAAAGAGGTCAGGGATGGCCCATCTGGTCAGACTGCTCACTCATAAAAGCCAGGAGGCTGCAGAGAAAGAGACAACTTTTCAGAAATGGGGTAGACCCCCTTCTGTGAAGGACAAAACATCTGTTTGTTCCATCTTGTAGATTTGAGGATGCTGAGTCTAAGAGCTGTTTTTTCTGACAGCATTAGATGGAATACTTTTTCTATGCTCACACAGGGTGTCTTTTCAACTCCAAACATAAACATTTAGCTTTGAGAGTGGACGAAATGCCAGGTTGCCGGGGCAAGCAATTACCCTGTGTTTCTTTAAGGATCTCCTGGTTCAGAGCTACTTGTGGGCAAGTTAACTCCTGATCAACGCTCAATATTGCATGGGAGGAGCAAAAGTTTTAAAAATGAGATTGGAAGAAAGTGGCCATAATACATCTTGCAAACAAGGGATGTATAACTAGAATACATAACAAACTCTTGCAAACAAAAGGCAAACAATCCAATTTAAAGAAACATGGATAAAAGATTTCAACAGACATTTCACTGAAGAAGACACACAAATTCTTAACATGCATATGAAAATGATTAGTCACCATGAAGTACAAATCAAAACCATAATGAAACAGTTTGGGGCACCTGGGTGGCTCAGTGGTTGAGCATCTGCCTTCAGCTCAGGTCCTCAGGTCATATCCTGGGGTCCTGGGATGGAGTCCCGCATCAGGTTCCCCATAGGGAGCCTGCTTCTCCCTCTGCCTATGTCTCTGCCTCTCTCTCCATGTCTCTCATGAATAAATAAATAAAATCTTTTTAAAAACTAAGAAGAAAAGAAACAGCTCTATATAACTATTAGAATAGCTTTAATTTTTTTTAATTTGACAATACTAAATATTAATGATATGAAGCAACTGGGACTCTCATACATCGCTGGTGAGAATGAAACCAGTGCCACTATTTTGGAAAACGTTTTGGAGGTGGTTTAAAAGTAAAACATGCACCAGCCATATGACCTAGCAATCCCACTACTGGGTATTCAGTCAAGAAAAAGGAAAACATATGTCTACATGAAAGACATGTACAAGAATGCTCATAGCACCCTTATTTAGAATAGCCCAAGCTGGAAATAAAACAAGTGTCCACCAGCCAGTGAATGGATGCAAAATTTGTGACACGGACCTGTTCCTGCCGTGAAATACCGCTAAGCGATGAAACGAAAGGAGCTGAAATCCACACCAACAAAGATAACGTGGCAAACATGACTCTGAGCAAACCCACTCAGACACAGAGGACTACACGCTCAAGGCTTCCACTGACATGACATTCTAGAATTAGGACGAACGTAATGTTGGTGACAGGACGCAGGACAGTAGTTACATGGGACTGGGGTTGGGGTCAGGGCCAGGAAAGGAACAGAAGAAAGTCAGTGATTCCCAATCTATGTCGCTGTTTACCCGCAGGAACACGTTACCTCATTCCTTAGCAGAACACTTCTTACCAGGGAAGACCCAGAAAGCAGCTGCTAATGAGAATTTAGTGTAAGAAGAGATTTTTCTCTGTGATCCAAGGAGAAATGGGGAGAGAGAAAATGTGTGTGACACTTCTCCTGTGCCAGGGCCCCTCCTAGACACTGCAGGGATATAATCCGCCAGGGAATGTAGGAAGTACATACTGGTAGGAACCTCTCGGTTGAGGTAGAAAGTAGATGCCTCACGTAGCAGGTGTCTCCACAGGTCAGTGGCCGAAACAGGATTTGGACACAAGTAGTGCGGCTGCAGGAATCTGCTTCCTTAACCACTTTCCTAATAACTGCCTCTCAGAACGGGTACTATTTGGCCCCAGATCTCCCAGGAGCATCACTAAGAACAGCCCCGGTGAAGCACGTCCCAACGGAGATATACAGGTTTTTCCTATTTTTTGAGGGGGAATGGGCATCTCGGCACACAGGCAATTTTTTCTGGAGGCAGCAGATGGGATTCGAACATCTGAAAGCCCCTCCCCACCCCTTGCCTCTGCTGGAGGTTATAAGATGGTGTATTTGTGTGCTGAGTAAAGCAGACACGCACCGAGCCAACACTCTGAGTCCCAAACTGGTTAATCCAAGGAGGGGCATAAAAACACACTCAAGAAAAAACAGTGAGAGGGGGATCTCTGGGTGGCGCAGCGGTTTGGCGCCTGCCTTTGGCCCAGAGCGCGATCCTGGAGACCTGGGATCGAATCCCACGTCAGGCTCTCGGTGCATGGAGCCTGCTTCTCCCTCTGCCTGTGTCTATGCCTCTCTCTCTCTCTCTCTGTATGACTATCATAAGTAAATAAAAAAAAATTAAAAAAAAAAAACAGTGAGAAAGGAAGGGTCCATCAGTTTCCCACGATGAAGAAAACACAGAGAGGTGGCATCTTGGCAGCTCCTCTCTCCTTCCAGAGCAGAGGCAACTAAGAGGGAAGAAGAGAAATAAATTCTCAAAGCCCCCTTCAGCAGGAGCACACAAGGCTTCTCTCTGGCTAATCCCTCAGGGCAGGGATAAGGGGAGGTTAACCTTGGCGCCAGGCATCATCCGAACCAAAACAACCACCTGACATCGGAAATCTTTCCACTCGAGCCACACGTGAGGATGAATCAGCTCCTTCCCCGAGCAAGCCGATAATAGGGGGACCTCCTTGGAGCCTCTGTTTCATAAATCCTGACTCACAACTACCTAACCATCCTTAACGGCCTCCTCCTCTCCAACCTGAGGTGGGGTCCCTATTTGGGTCACTTTTTTTACAATCTCGGCATACTTTTCTTGCACACATTGCACACCTTTTCTCTCCCACTAGAACAAAAATCCTTGGAAACCAGGTACCCTGATTAAATTTCTGTCATCTACTATACACCAGCAATGGAGCATATCTGATGGATGAAAAGAAGGAAAGAGGAAAGAAAGAAAAAAAGGAGGGGAAAATGTGTGAATAAGTGCATGAAGCCATATTTCCCTAAAACACTAACACTAGTAACCAGAAGTGATACGAGGAAGCAAGCATACTTCCCCAGCGTGCTAAGGCCTCGGGCTTCAGTATGTTAAAACATTCCTTTTTTTTTTTTTTGTTAAAACATTCCTGATGGCTTTATGTCTTCTAGAAGCCCCATCGCTTCAGACCAAGTGATAACTTCTGTTTCTGCATTGTTAGCTTGCAATCCCAACCCTGGCTAATAGATAACTCTTTGGATTGTCATCAGTGAATAATATCTTCCAGGTGCCGAATGTTGGATAAATACATTTGTCTTACTAGAAAGCTCAGGAGGTGTTTTGGGTGGTTTTGTTTTTTGTTTTGTTTTGTTTTGTTTTGTTTTTCTTTTTCTTTTTTTTTTTTTCTTAATGGGAAACTATAAAACTCCAAAAGTGTCTGCTTCTACTGAGTCCATCCTCCTCGACCGTTCTTATCCTCATTTGAGTAACAAGGTCCAGATGAACTGTAACGTTAGTTAATTTCTCTGCAAGCCCTGATTTCCTATGAGAGAGGAAGGTGAACGGCATTTCAAAAGAGCTTTGGGAGATTTATGCTTTTGTATCTGCGGAGGTCTTTCAAGAGCCTGGCATTTTCTCATAACTTGTGGAAGCTCTTTTTGTCTGTCTTTGAACCTATTTATTAGCTGGACAATATTTTAGGTGAATTGAAAAAAGAAATAGTTTTCAGCTAGATAGAGAGAGGGGTTAGGAAAAGTCATAAATCATGTACGGATTGCCAGCGGTAAGAACTGGTCTCACTTGAAGTGTGTCCATGTGCATAGACACGTGTGTGTGATGTGTGTACGTACAGACATACCTACGTGTGCACACACATATACGTGAAGAGAAAAGCATTTATCCTGTAGTACACTAAAATAACCCTAGTTTTCCTAGATTGTGTTACAGGGAACATAGATACTCTATTTTTATCAGGCACAACAAAACAAACCTTTGAACCTAAAGTTAAGTGAATTCCTGCATGAATCACCATCACCACGCACCCTGCCAGGCCCCTGGGATGCACACAGCACAATACTGTCTCTGGGAAGCGTATAAAGAAACATAAGACTCTGGCCCTGCTTTAAAGAGTTTACTGTTCTCACGGAGACATGCAAGATGTGCATATAAAATCTGACCATATCACTCCCCTACTAAAAACCCTAGGATGGCTTCCCGCTGTTCTTAGGATAGAAAGTCTAAACATTTAGCACATCCCCACTGCCTTTCAATCTCATCTCCTTGCTCTCTGCAGGTTCACCCAGGCACACTGGTTTCTTCAATTCTTCACAGGCACCAAGTTCACTCTGACCCCAGGTCCTTAGCATCTACTGTTCCCTCTTCTTAGAATCTTCCTCCCTCCAGGGTGCCCCTTTTATTTTTAGGCTGTGGCATATTCCATATATTAATCAGAATTCTCTAGAATAACAATCAATTTTATATATATATATATATATATATATATATATATATATAAAGAGATCAGTTATAGGAATTGGCTCATGCAGCCAACAGGTTGAGAACTCCTACCACCTGCCATCTGCAAGCCAGGAGAACCAGTGCTATTATTCAGTTCAAGTTCAAAGGCCTCCAGAACTTGGGCTGATGGTTTAAGCCTGCGAACCACAAGCATCCCAGTCTGAGGGCAGAAGGGCAAGAAAATTACATTTTTTAGATCAATCAGAGAGAGAGCACGCATTCACTTTTCCTCTTTTTTTGTTCTATCCAGGCCCTCAAGGAATTGGGTGATGCCCGCCCCCATTGGAGAGGATCCTCTGCTTTCCTCAATTCACCAATTCAAATGTTAACCCCTTCCAGAAACACCCTTGCAGGCATACCCAGAAATACTATTTTACTGGCTTTCCCTTGGCATCTCTTAGCCCACTTACACATAAAATTAACCATCATGCCTTGTTGGATCACTATGCTGCACACCTGAAACAAAGGTAACATTGTGCGCCAACTACACCCAAATAAAACAATTGGTTAAGAACATGAGCCAAGGGCAGCCTGGGTGGCTTGGCGGTTTAGCGCTGCCTTTGGTCAGGGCATGATCCTGGAGACCTGGGATTGAGTCCCACATCGGGCTCCCTGCATGGAGCCTGCTTCTCCCTCTGCCTGTGTCTCTGCCTTTCTCTGTGTGTCTCTCATGAATATATAAATAAAATCTTAAAAAAAAAAAAAAAGAACATGAGCCAACACACTCAGAAAGCCTTCCCCAAATTAATCAGGCTCTTTGCTCTATCTTATTGCACCCCTATACTTTTTTCTTCATACTTATCAGTTTGTAGTATATCTGTGTATATACTTAGATTTGTTTCCAGATTGATATCTTTTTCTTGATTTCCCCACTGGACCATACACCCCACGTCAGCTGAGCTCTTTGTCCCTTGCTATCTCAAGTACCAGGTCCAGCACACAGTAGGTGCACAATAAAAATGTTCTGATTGAATAATAATTGAATGAAAACGAAGCCTGACTGGAAGTTTCACCAGAAGGTAAGGTGCTAGATACACAGTAACCCAATGGATGGTCCAATTCATCTGCATTTCCTCAACTTGGTACACAAAATTTATCTCAGGTTTTTGTTTTTCTTTTCATATACTTCAGAGACACAGCAACAAGGGACAGAGACCTCATTGCTCTGGTCACCGGCCTGCGGTGGCTGGGAGCCTTCAGAATATCAATGACCCTGGCACAGAGGGTAAGTCTTCCCTCTGGTGGCTAAACACTCCCTCCTAGTGCTAATTTTGCTTTCTGTTTTTTGGGGTTTTTTTTGTTTTGTTTTGTTTTTTTAATAACACAGGGAGAGTATAGTAGGAAGGAGGATAAGGCCCTTCCTAACCATGAGGAGTTTCTGTGAATATTCCAGAGAAAAAGCTATTTACAATTGTAAGCAACAATTGAACATGAGGCCAAGAAAGAAATTGCAGGAACACAGCACTTCATATGCATCAGGATCTATTTCATAAACAGTATTCAGGTTCAAGGATTCTATCCTAAATTAGAGGAGGGTAGTATTGTTTTTGCTTAATGCTTAAAGGCAGAGACTATAAATCCCCAACTTTCCAGAAGGAGAAATAGAAGAGGAACGCCTCAAAGTGATGTGGAAATTTCTAGAAAGTATCAACAAGCAGACCCCCTCATGGATGGGCTTTGGACACCCCAGAAATCTTCAGGCACACAACATTCATGCCGCTCATTTTGCAGATAGAAGTCATTTGGCTTTAATGCCCTCAGTGGGCAGAGTTAACACCCCATCAGAACCTACAATGAGGGGAGAATTCCTGGGTGGCACAGCGGTTTAGTGCCTGCCTTGGGCCCAGGGCCTGATCCTGGAGTCCCAGGATCGAGTCCCAGGATCGAGTCCCAGGATCGAGTCCCAGGATCGAGTCCCAGGATCGAGTCCCAGGATCGAGTCCCAGGATTGAGCTCCCTGCATGGAACCTGCTTCTCCCTCTGCCTGTGTCTCTGCCTCTCTCTCTCTGTCTGTGTCTCTCATGAATGAATGAATGAATGAATAAATAAATAAATAAATAAATAAATAAATAAATAAATAAAATCTTAAAAAAAAAAAAAGAACCTACAATGAGGGAAGGGCTTGGATGCCTAGGGTTCAGTAGAAAGAGCAGAGTGGCAGGTGTCAGAGCAGAGCAATCTCTCACTGCCAGACCATGTGTCTTCGTCCACCAAAGGAAACTGGAGGGCCTCTTTTGTACCCTAGTAGTCTGACCAAGACCCTCCCACAAAATTACATATGTTCCTTACTCTGTACTAAGTTATGAAGATGGCATAGTTAAAATTCTGGGCTGAAGGAATCTCTAATTTACTCTAGATCCTGGGGAAGAGTTGTATAGGAACTAATTGCATCATGAGGGAAATGTTGCAGGAATCACCAGTCTGTGGGCAAGCACGAGGCCACAAGGGAGGAAGGGTCCTGGAGTCACTGTGGGGAATGTGATGAAGGGATTATGCAAAAGACAAATAACCCTGGGACAATGGGATACCTGTTTGCAAAAGAAAGAAGGGCCCCATCCTCACATCATATGCAAAAATTAACTCAAAATAGAGCACAGACCTGAAAGTACAGCTAAATGTAAGAGCTTACACTGTGAAGCTCTCAGGAGAAAACACAGGAGGAAAGCTACATGACCCTGCATTAGGCAAAGCTTTCGTAGGTACAACGCCAAAAGCGCAAGCAACAGAGGGGGAGAGAAATACATTGGACTTCATCAAAATTAAAAACTTTTGGCTTCAGACAATACCGTCAAAAAAGTAAAAAGTTCACAGAATGGGAGAAGATACTTGAAAATCGTCCATCTGATAAGAGACTGGTATCCAAAATATATAAAGAACACATACAGCTCAATAATAAAAATTAACACAATTTTAAAATAGGCAAAAGATCTGAATAGACGTTTTTCCAAAGAAGATACACACAAATGGCCAAATAAACACCTGAAAAGACATTCAATATCAACAGCCATTTAAATAAGTGAAAAAATGAAAATCACAAGGAGATACCACTTCACATCCACTAAGATGGCTATCATTTTTGAAATCATAATGGAAAGGAAGTAGAGAGTTCTGGAGCCAAGATCCCAGAAGGAAATGCGGCATGGAAGGGGATGCCTGATGTTCAGCTCTACTTTTTCCCTCTGGCACTTTCCAATCCATAACTAGAGACCAAGAGGCTAGATGTTAAACAGAGTTTTTGAAGCTGGGGTGACAAAATCAGGGTTTAGGAGGAAAAGCTCTGTGAAACATCTCAAGCTTTGTTAGGACCCCTAAAAGCTTCCACTCCAGGATTTAGGACAGTGGAAACAAGCCAGCTCTCACAAATACAGAAATGGAGCTTCTAACTACCTCAAATCCAGATTAGATAAAGTAGACTGCCCCCTGTCCACCAGAATCAGAGGACATGCTTTTATTTTTTTTTATTATTTTTTTTTAGGACATGCTTTTAAAAGTTAAAAAAAAAAAGATAAATCAACAGATAAACTACTAGAATCAATAACTGAATTTAACAAGACACCTGGATAAAAGCCTAAGGTACAAAATATTTACAACTGTACCATTTACAATAGCATAAAAAAAATCAAATGTCTGGGAATAAATCCATCAGAAGGTAGGCAAGACCTCTATCAGAAAACTACAAAATATTAATCAGTAAAGTTAGAGAAAACTTAAATAAATGGAGGGGTACCTCCCGAGTGAGAAAGATGTCAGTTCTCTCCAACTTATCTATAGATTCGGTTTATTTCCAGTCACAACCCCAACAGGCTTTTGTTTTCCCCCTGAAGAAATTGGCAATCTAAATCTAAAATTTACGTGGAAATAAAATGACCAAGAAGAATCAACAAAATCTTAGAGAACAAAACCAAAGGATTTATATGGTAATGTATCAAGACTGATTACGAAGCTATAGTAGTTAAGACAATGTTATTGGCAAAGGGATAGCCAGAAAAAACAATGAACCTAAAAATAGTCCAGAAACAAACTTTTAGGTGGTCATTTGATTTATGATGAAATTGCAAGGCAGTGGGGGAAAGATGGTGTCTTCAGTAAGTGGTGTTGGGTCAACTGGAAATCTCTACAGGGAAAAAAAAATAAATCTTGACCCCTACCTCACCCTATACACAAAAATCAAGTGCAGATGAATTGCAAATCTAAATATGAAATGTAAAACAACCGAGCTCCCAGATGAAAACACAGGATAATACCTTTATAAACTTGGACTTCATTAAAATTAAGAAGTTCTGTTATAACTACATCAAATAATAGGCTTAAACTCAGGATATATAAAAACTTCTACAAATCAATTTTTAAAAAGATAATCCTATTTTTAATTTAAAAAACATGGGCAGCCGGGACATAAAAGAGAACACCCAAATGGTTAATAAACATATGAAAAAAATGCTCAACATCATTAGTTGTCAGGGAAATGCGCATAATATTACAATGAGATAATCAGGGAACACTCACCAGAATGGCTAAAATTAAAAAGACTGACAGTACCAACTGTTGGCAAGAACATAGAACACCTGCAACTTTCATGCACTGCTGGTGGGAGTATAATTTGCTACAATTCCTTTGAATAACTGTTTGGCAGCATCTGCTTAAACTGAACATATGCATATCTGCCCAAGTAATTCCATACACAGAATAGATAAATGTACATGTGCTCACAAAAGACATGTGCAAGAAGGTTCACGAAGGCACTCTTAGGAGCAGCCAAAACCCAGAAATAGCTTGAAGGTCCATTATCGGTAGCACGGATAATTGTGGCATATTCATGCACTAGTATATAACGCAAAATGAAAATGATCTACGACCACGTGCGACAATGTGGATGAATGTCACAGATGGAAGTTAAGCGAAAGCAGCCAGTCACAAAAGACACTACACTGTTTGATTCCATGTTTTCCAAAGATTGGTTGATTGGTTGATTGGGGGGCATGGCAAAAAGGGAGAGGGAGAGAGAGAAGCCCAAGTCCACTTCCCACTGAACCTGGAGCTGGAGGCAGGACTTGATCCCAGGACCCTGAGATCATAACCTGAGCAGAAACCAAGAGTCAGACACTCTGCTGACTGAGCCATCCAGACACCCCTGCACGATTCCATTTTTATAAAGTTCAAAAAAAGGCAAAAGGAACCTAGTGTTAGGAATCAGACTCAGGGTTACCTTTGTGGGGGGAGAAGACAAGTCAAAGAAGGAAAAAGAGGCGGTTCTGAGGCCCTGGGAACATTTTAAATCTTGATCCAGGTGCTGACTGCATGTGTCTTGTGAAAATTCATTTTGCTATACAAGGATTTATGCTCTTTTCCATACATATGTTATACTTAAAATTTATTTTTAAATTGTTTCTTAAGGGGTCTGATGGGTTCAGTCAGTAGAGGATGTGACCCTTGATATCAGGTTCATGAGTTCAAGCCTCAGGTCACGCATACTGCTTACTTAAAAAATAAAATAAATTGTCTCTAATCTGAATTTTACTAGTTGTATTTGCTTTGAGAACTACAAGGATTTGACGATGTCTAGTCATGTTGGCACATATTTAAATTATAATAAAAAATTAGGGACGCCTGGGTGGCTCAGTGGTTGAGCGCCTGCCTTGGGCTCAGGTCGTGACCCCGGGGTCCTGGGATCGAGTCCTGCATCGGGCTCCTCACAGGGAGCCTGCTTCTCCCTCTGCCTGTGTCTCTGCTTCTCTCTGCGTCTCTCATGAATAAATAAATAAAATCTTTAAATTTAAAAAAAAAAAAAAAGACAAACCTGTGGTCACTGCTTTATTAGTGTCTCTCCAGCAGAGGGAAGTATTACCTCATCTGCGACTTAGGAGAGGGTAACACATGACGTCATCGGATGAGACTGTTGTTGATTGGTTGGCAGTTGGAGGCGGGTTTAGTGCGGTGAGTCCCGTCCTGATTGGCTGACTTTCAGATGGGAGCTGACACTGATTGGTTGGCTCGAGTTCCAGCACGGTAGATTGGTTGGCAGAGTTTTACAACAGGGATGCGAATGCACCTCGCTTCCACCTTCCACCACTTTGCTTCATGGAAGACCTTCATTAATACGATCACAGCTTTCTTCATAGTAGTGAAAATCCTCAGATTTCTCTTGTTGAGAAAAACAGGCACTAATGTAGGTAAGTACAGCCACTTCCGGACAGCAGGGCAAACCTGTATGTCTCCAGTCTCTTTAAAGTCTAATGGCAACGTTTTCTTGCCATTTTGTCATCTCATTTTTGAGTAATTTTCCTTTGGGTATTATGGGTATTTCTTTCCTCCTAGACTTGATCATCTATCTTTGCATGCTCTGTCTCTCATCCCATTTCCTTTCTGTAATTTTATAGATATGCCACGTCATTTCTTTTCCTCTCTTTTGTGCTTAACTTGGGCAGTTCACCCAGACATTCCACATCAAACAAACTTGCATCCCATGAAACATTTATTTTGTTTGGTCCACCCAGCATTTTCTGCAAAATGCAAATTTGTTACTAACATTTAAAATTGGGAGGTTTTCCTGGGACACCTGGATGGCTCAGGGGTTGAGCATCTGCCTTGGGCTCAGGTCATGATGCTGGGGTCCTGATATCGAGTCCCTCATGGGCCTCCCCGCAGGGAGCCTGCTTCTCCCTCTGCCTGTGTCTCTGCCTCTCTCTGTGTGTCTCTCATGAATAAATAAATAAAATCTTTTTTTTTAATTGGGAGGTTCCACATAAAATTAGACTTACAGGAATGCCTGAGTGGCTCAGCAGTTGATTGTCTGCCTTTGGCTCAGGACGTGATCCGGTTTGGGGATCGGATCCCACATCGGGCTCCCCACAGGGAGCCTGCTTCTCTCTCTGCCTGTGTCTCTGCCTCTTTCTGTATCCGTCATGAATAAATAAAATCTTTAAAAATGAAAATAATGTTGGACTTACAGATTCTCTTGAAAGCAATTCGAAAACATGACAACATTCTCTGATAGCAACAATCAGCTAGAGACTTTTCACACTGACAGTTCCTAAGCTTCATTGAGCATCAGGACCCTGTGGGGTGTGGGGCATCAAATCGTTTTTCCTAGGCTCTACCTCCACAGTTTCTTTAAGAAATATGCATTTCTAATGAGTTCCCAGGTGATGCTGCTGCTGCTAATCTGAGGACCACACTTTAAGAACCATTGCTTGAGATGACACTTCTGCTTTCTAGTTACTACACTGTTATCTCATACCTAACCTGTGTCACTGACTCACAGCACCTGCCTGGTCCCTGTTGGCAGTTAAGGTTATAAAACCTGTGACCTATTTGATCTGAATTTTCCTTGACCACCTGAGGCCTGGTTTTCCACAGTTCAGACTACTATGGGAAGGCTGCATAGTGCTGTGTGACCCACTTTTCCCTGCCTACAGGCATAGAGGCTCTGCAGGGACTGTGCACATCCCTGCTGCAGATCCTGGGCTCCCTGGTCAACTCGAAGTTTTATACGTCTTCACATCCCATGAGAGGATACTCATGGGGGACATTCACCCAATTCTGATGCATCACTGGAAAACAAACAGATTTATTGGTTTTCTTTTTTGCCTCTGCTCAGGTCTCAAGAACTCACAGCACTCAGAACTTTTCCTCTACACTGCCTATTTATTCTCTAGGATTTTTTTTCTTTATAGTGGTAGATAATAGTAAGAATTCTCAAGATTGTATCGCCAGCTTTCTTTCTTTGAAACATCTTCTAGTGGGAAGGTTGGGATAGGCAGGTACTTCTCTGCTCCATACCAGACTCCTCTTTATTATCTTGGCCATCGCTTTGTAAAATTTCTAGCAAGAATTTTCACCTCTTTCTTTGTTTCTTTTTTTGCTTGTTTTGACACTTTGTTTTTAGGAAGGAAGTGTCTGTGGTCCAGCTTCCCTAAACCATCATTATGGCAAAGTCCAGCTCTGGGTAATTGTATGGCTCTGTTCTAAATGGTCAAACCTCTTTCTTTTTTTTCTTTTTTTTCAAACCTCCTTCTAAATGTGTGTGCCACCCCCAGAGATCCCAGGGGAAACAGTCTGAGGGGAGGCGTGGGTATCTGGATCTTTAAAAGCTCTCCAGGTTATTCTAATGTGCAGTGAAAGTTGAGAAGCACTGCTGTAGCTCAGTGCTTTTTAAATTTTAACGTGCCAACCAACCACTGAGGGTCCAGTTAAAATTCAGATTCTGGTTCAGAAGGTCCTGGATGTCATTACATAAATACAGAGTCTGTATCACTAACTAGTTCCCAGTGGTGCTGCTGCAGTGGCTCTGGATCCCTAGACCACACCCAGGTTCTGGAATTAACTTGGCTAACACTCTTGCCTGGGTACTCTGGATCCCGCACGTCCACAGCCGGCCACGGTGGCCCCGTGCCAGCCCCTCAGCAGAGCAGATGCCCTGCCTGAAACTGGGTCCAGTTATATATATGGACTGTACTTTTTTCAAAAGTGCTCCACACTTGTGTGACAATGAGCTCTAATCGCAGAGACTGGAAACTCTCAAATCCTTAGGGTTGGAAGGACATGTGAGAGGTCTATTCAGAACAGACTTGAATTGTTTTTACTGGGTGCCTGGCATTTGGCAACACTTCTCCCAGGCATAAATCAGGCCACACAAATAGAAATGGCACGGCCCGTGTAGCACCAGCACACTGCCCCCCCACGAGATACAGGAATATGAGAGAGCCAGAAAGAGAGGAACGGTGCACAATGTTGCCATCGTCTCCAAAGCTGATGAAGCCCAGGCACCTGGATCTGCACTTTTTCTATTAAGCGTGAAAGACAAGGGGATTTCATAAAAATTAAAAAAAAAAAAAAAAAAAAAGGAAAACCCAGAAGTTCTTGGGAACCCTCAGGGTCTGAGAAGCGATGCAAAATCCGGGCCCTTGCCAGACTGTGTGTTAGCGCAATGTGACCACTAGATGGCGCCGTTGGCTCGAGGAACCGAAAGAGGCGCAGTTTCAGGATGTGGATTGGGTTTCAGCCCCACTTTAGGGAACAATCCTTAGACAGGTGGAAGGAACATGATAGGAGTGAAAACTCGGGGCTACTAGAAGCTGCTTTTCATCAGGCCAGGAACCTTTGACATTTGGAACAATCTAGCAAATGTCTAAGAGGCATCCAGCTGCTGGTGGCTGACCAGGTCACTCTTGTTGACATGACACAAGGCTCCCTGGAGGAAATGTGTGCCCAATGGATTAGTGCAAATGTAATCCTTTTCTACAAATGCTAGTAAAATCCTTTTATGAAGTGAAGGAAAAAAAAAACTATTTTCTTAAAACTTTTTTTTTTCAAAATTATTGGGTATTGGGGGCTTATGTAAACAGAAATGTATGTAGTATTTTCAGGGCTTATGTAAACAGAAATGTATGTAGTATTTTCAGTGTATTTTTCCTATAATTATTCATTTCACCTGCTTTGGCCTTATTATTATTATTATTCCCATTCTACAGGTGGGGAAACAGGGCTGAAGTGATTAAAGTACTTACCCAAATCGTGAAGTTTGATCTGTCTCAAATCCTGTGAACTTAACCACTGTGCTATATGACCTCCCAATCAATATTCACTCACAAATGTACATGTTCCGACACTGGTCTTTCTTCGTCTGGTATTCTGTGACTTGCAGCAAAAATATCTTATATGATACAGTGTGAAAAGGAAAGCATGGTTATTCTAGGTGCCTATTACAGGAGCACCTAACCCATCCTTAAGCCACAAAAATTTCTGAGAACATCTTTATCTCTTTCCTTCCTTCCTAGTACTTCTTTACTATTATTTTACTAAGGCACTTCCTTCCCAGGTCTGTTTCTCCCCACCAACTTCCAAACAAATTTATTCTTCCTGGAATAACTGTGAAATGGAAAGCAAGCCAATTGTATTTTAATTCTCACTAAAGTGTATATGATTGATAGTCACTGCATTATATTATCCAAATAAGACCTGTTTGGCTTTAGACCTGAAAGAATAATTCAGTGGTGATATGTCAATCTACTTGCTTGTTCATATCTCAGCACTTTCCTGATGAGAAGACAAAAGGCAGGGAAAAAAAAATAAGACCAGCAGTTAAAATGAGTCAACTAGTAATTATGAAATTTCACACACACTCGGTGCTGAAGGTAAAATGATAACTCAAAATCAGAAGAAGGCTCTCTCATGCTCATCCTGTGAACATTATATGGTCCTCTTGTTCTATTTTTTATTTTTCTCAACTGGAAAAACTTGGACTAACTAAGGAGCAAAGAAACCTGAGGTATCCTTAGCCATTTCATGAATGGTATAAACTATTCCAGAGTGACCAAATCACCCTGATTTTCTTCATTAAAAAAAAAATCTAGGTAATAGATGTGAAAAAAATGATAGAACTAGGGGTGCCTGTGTGGCTCAGTAGGTTGAGTGTCTGACTCTTGATTTCAGCTCAGGTCATGATCTCAGGGTCGTGGGATCAAGCCCCATGGTGGGCTCTGCACTGGACATGGAGCCTGTTTAAGATTCTCTCTCCCCCTCTCCTTTTGCCCTTCTCCCCCCAAGTAAATAAATATATTTTTTTAATGATATAACTAGGACATCTCCATTTCGCAGCCACTAATAAAATAACTGATTCGAGCACCACGGTGAGCAGATGAAAGCATTACATGAAAGGCTGAGATTTGCAATGGAGCCATCTGGCTGACACTGCTGCTGTTGTTTCGTTTGAAAGCGGACCCACGATGTACCCTCCAAACCGATGCAGTAGGAGGTGCCCAGTATGTCCTAGGAACTCTCACCTCCCAAAACTGACACTCATCAAATGAGTTTCTAGGGCTCGCTCCCACCCCTATGGGAAATACAGGGACAAAGTAAATGATTCCACAAGGAAGCAAATAGGCAAATTCAGATTGGATGGAGTCAGGTCGATGGGCTCAGGTCCTCACTCAGGCAGAGAACGTCTGCTCTGAAATCAAGCACTTCAGGACCATAAGAAGCAAATGCAGCCTGTGGACCATATGCAACCAGTGGTAAAGAGAGTGGGACTTGAGACAATTGGGGGGTTTTTACAAGGACGAGGTAGCTGATGACACCAAGGAATTACTATCACTCTTGCCATCGGGTAATGGCCGTCTAGTTAGGCTTGAATATATCCATTTTTACTGAAGTTCATAAGGGTGAATTAACATTACTTGCTTTAAAATCTGAATCAAAAGGAAGAAATGAATGTAGTTGCTTCATGACAGTTTAATCTTGGGGAGGTGTATTTTGGGGTTCACTATTCTCTCTATGTACATTTTTTTGTTTCATAATCATCAAAAAACAAAAAGGCATGCCTACCTCTGTGGGACTAAAGAAAATTCAGTAGGTCAATGAGATCTTTTTAGCTTTGATGGGACGCACCCACAGTCAATACTTCCACTGCCATCAGTGTTAAGCCAGGACCCAAAAGTCCCCCTTACAAACTGCACTGTTTCTATTTATCCATCTCAGAAGGACAGATGGTGCAGCAGCCTGGTGAGGACCAGATTCAGTGCCCCACGCACTTCCAACGGAGACACTGCCAACGACGTGGAGTTCACCTGTGAGCTTCACCAACAAATCGAGGTGGTTGCCTGCAGGGGGTTCCACCAGCTTCGAGGTCAGGTCAGACACCTGTTCAAAGCCAGGTGCTGTCCCCGAACTCCTAGAAAGATATGCTCGCTGATGCAGGTGACTCTAAAACATGGAAGATGCTCGTCCTCGTTCATAATCACAGAATGCAGATGAAAACAAAGTGAGATTTTTCTGGTGGTAGCAAATCAGAACAACAGAAAACACACCTGCTGAAGATGTAGGGGAATGGATGCTTTACTAGTGGGAACGTGAACTGGAACAGTGTCTATAAGGGGATAATTTGGCAACATCTAGTACAATTACAAATGCATGTGCCAAGAATTCGGCTCCAAATGAATTTATCCCACTTCCACGCGCTCCCACCTCAAGCCACCTTTGTCTGGTATTCATCGCCACCGTTGCTCGTAATAGTAGATGATTTGAAAACTTAAATACCTATCAGAAGGGGAGTGTTCAATAAATTATGTAACAGCCACACACAATGGAATATGTAACTCTTTTTAAATGAAATCATGTGTATAATCATATCAAACTACCTCCACCACATATTAAGGAGGGGCAGAGAGCAAGATGGATAAAGCAACGATGTATATAGTATGCAATCATTTGTGTAGAAAATGAAAAAAAGAATATCTCTGCTTGTGTATACAAAGATACTTCTGGAAGAATGCCCAACACATGAATGGCATTGGTTGCCTTCAGGTATCTGGGGAGAGGGAGAATTTTCTCTGGACTCTCAAACTCTGTAAATGCATAAATATATGACCTGTTCAGCAAGTAGAGATACAATTAATTTTCTAACAAGTAATTTCTCCTGCCACAAAAAGGAGGTCAGTTGACTTTCAAACCAAAGTTAACGGAAACAGTAGGGACTTGGATTCGGAGCTAGGCGGGGGCAGAGAGCTGGAAATGTGCTGGAATGTGGGCCATCGTGCAGCAAAAATAACAAAACACGGTTCAAGCTCCCTGCAGGGGCAAAGTAGAATCCATTTTAAATCAAATGAAAGCCAAGTCCCTGTAGGGGCGCCTGGCAGGCTGAGTCGGTGGAGCGTGCGACTCTTAATCTCAGGGTCATGAGTTCAAGCCCCACGTTGGGTGTACAGATTACTTAAAAAAATAAAGCCACGTCCTGGAGGCCGGTCAAACTATTCCAGTTTCATCTCCCACCGAAGCTGACGCCTTCAGATGAAGTGGCCTCTGGAGTCCTGAGGAGGAGGCTCTGGGAGCAGCCGGGGCCTGCCGAAGCCCCAACGTGAGGCCAGCGCCAGCAATGACAAGGCCCCCAATGGCCAGGCCCTGTGATGACAGCTGTTGGGGAGGGAAGGCTCGTTCCCACCCGCCGGCTGTGTCACCTGAGGAAGCAACTCAGTGACTCCAGTGTTGTGCTGGGTAGATGCCCACGTAAAGAATGAATTGCTGACATGAAATGCAACACGGTGGTCAATAGGTCAGTTCAAATACAGACGGAGCCTGTTTTTTAAGTCTATAAAACCCGGACCTGAAAAAAAAAAAATGATTGGGGGAACTAGTATCCATCTGGTGGGGCTGATATGAATCCATGCACATAAGAACTAAAGCAAAGATTACCTATCATTATCAGAAAGAAAAAGATGGAACTTGTTAATAGATAAGGGCCAGGATATATTTTATTATTTTATTTTATTTTATTTTTATTTTTATTATTCATGAGAGACACGGAGAGAGAGGCAGAGACACAGGCAGAGGGAGAAGCAGGCTCCCTGCAAGGAGCCCGATGTGGGACTCGATCCCAAGACCCCAGGATCATGCCCCGAGCCGAAGGCAGATGATCAACCACTGACCACCCCCCCCCCGGTGCCCCATGGCCAGTGTGCCCTTTAGCATCCGTTGTGCCTGGCAGTTCCCAGTCCTCACCATTGTGGGCCAGTGTGCCTATGAACATACCCTATGACCTCTCTGAAGGGGACAGGGTGTCAGATCTTGGAGCTGAAGGGGCTCCGTGGCTTATCTCGTGTCCCCTTTAGTGCTCACCATGTGCATTTCTCTGCTCCTTTGCCGGCACAGAGAAAACTGAAATTCTAGCCTCTTGCCTTAGGTGAGGCTCTGAGACAGGATCCAGCCAGTGTAACATGAGCAGAGGAGACCAAGGAAAAGCCCTTCAGCTATTTCTCTCTCTTTCTCTCTTTAAAGAAATTTTACTTATGCATTTGAGAGAGAACAAGCACAAGCGGGGGCTGTGGGGGAGGTGGAGAGAAGCAGAACCCCACTGAGTAGGGAGCTGGATGCAGGCTCCATCCCAGGACCCCAGGATCATGACCTGAGCCAAAGGCAGATGTTTGAACCATCAGAGCCACCAGGTGCCCCTCAGCCATCTCTTTTCCTGCCACAAAATCCACTTGTTGAAATGGCAGAGCCACAGGAGAGAGAGACCCTGAATCCTGTGTCCCTCCCTGTAGAGCTGCTGCACCCCCGGCCCATTCTGCACACGGCCTTAAACTTTTCTGTGCTCCATCATGGAAAGTCTGGGTTTGCTACTGCACTGTAACCTGGACCACCCTGAGGGGCACGGTCCCCAACCCCTAGTGGCTCTAAAGGTAGCAGCAGGGGAACCTCAGCACCTTCTCCGGAAGGTTACAGGAGCTCACAAAGTGTGTTTGCTTTTAGAGAGAATTTGATCGATGAGGTGTGGTGACACAGGTTCGCTGGTTAGCTTTCGGGCTGACCAGAATTCACAGGCTGTTGGCAGTATGTGTCGTTTGCTCAGGGAAACAAGATCCTTCAAAACATTGGGTCTGCAGTGGCATGGGGTTGATAAAACAGAACTTTTGGTACAAAAAGAGAGAGAGAGTGTTGGGAAACATCGATTGACTTCTCTGTCATTTTATTTATTTAGATAACTTCTACACCCAGCATGGGGCTCGAACTCACAACCCCGTGAACAGGAGTCACATGCCTTTCCGACCGAGCCAGCCTGGTGCTTCACTTCCCCTCTCATTTTATTTTATTTTATTTTATTTTATTTTATTATTATTTTATTATTATTTTATTTTTATTTATCCATGATAAACACACAGAAGAGAGAGAGGCAGAGACACAGGCAGAAGGAGAAGCAGGCTCCATGCCGGGAGCCCAACGTGGGACACGATCCTGGGACCCCAGGATCGCGCCCAGGTCAAAGGCAGGCGCCAAACCGCCAAGCCACCCAGGGACCACCCCCCCACCCTGCTCTCATTTTATAGAAGAAAATAGAGACCCAGAGGTAGGGGTCAGGGGCTTGTGCTACATCACACCTCAGCCCTTCTGAGGAGCAAGTTACCAGGTCAAAAGTGTGGTCAGACAGACCGAGCCCCCACACCCTAGATCAACCCGGTCAGAACCAACAGTCACTCAGGGCTGGCAGGACCAAACTCCTCCCCACCTAGGGCAAGATGTAGAACTCTAATGCTCTACATGAGTCAGTCCCAAATTGAGCTACAGGAACCAGGCACAAGCCAGGGAGACCAGCCTGGGCCCCAATCACTTCGCTTCCATGTGATATTGCCAGATCTCCCACTTTTGCCAGTTAAGTCTAAAACCCTGGCAGATATGTGAGATCTCCCAATTTTCCAACGTTGGCAGTCAGCTGAAAATGGAAGTAAAAACTCCTTATACTGGGGCACCTGGGTGGCTCGGTGGTTGAGGATCTGCCTTCGGTTCAGGTCGTGATCCTGGGGTCCTGGGATCAAGTCCTGCCTCGGGCTCCCTGCAGGAAGTCTGCTTCTTCCTCTGCCTGTGTCTCTGCCTCTCTGTCTCTCATGAATAAATAACATTAAAAATCTTTAAAAAAAAAAAAAAAAACCTTATACTGGTCAAACAAAATACATCTGAGGGCTGGTGAGACCTTTAGTCCATCGAGTCAAGACCCCAGCTGCCCTGTTTCCTTGACTGCAGAGATAGGACCACAGCCATGGCCATGAAGAGCAGGCCACAGAAGCACGGTTCTCCTGGTAGGGCCACCAGATTTAGCAAACAGAAAGAGAGGATACCCGGTTCAACTGGACTTCAGACAAACAATGAATAACTTTTTTAGTATAAGTAAGTACAAAATCTGTGTTGCAAAATATAAATAAGTCCCAAGCAATGCTTACATAATATTACCTAGGATGTACTTAGAGTCTATACCATGTATACATACATGTATCTATATCTGTATCTGTATTATGTAAACCTAGATACTGATACAAATATTGCCTGGGACATACTTATGTTAAAAAAAAATTATTCAGGGGATCCCTGGGTGGCTCATCAGTTTGGCGCCTGCCTTTGGCTCAGGCCGTGATCCTGGAGACCAGGGATCGAGTCCCACATTGAGCTCCCTGCATGGAGCCTGCTTCTCCCTCTGCCTCTCTCTCTGTGTCTTTCATATGAATAAATAAATAAAATCTTTTAAAAAAATTATTCACTGTTTATCTGAAATTCTATTTTAACTGAAATATTGTATCTGGTCTGACCAGGGCAGTTCATCAGTGAACTCTTCTTCCTCTGACCTTCCAGGTCAGGAAATCTGAACCACAAAGTAGACTCATCCCACCCACAACAAGGCACTCCCATGAGCAGGTGGGGCCCAGGACCCCTGGAACTGGCTGGCTGGTCAGGCATCTCTCAGCATGCTGACTTTTGTCCAGGTGGTAGGCCTTCGGGTCACAGCGGGCATTACTGCCTCTGCCATGGGGACTGCAGAGGATGCTTGGGATCCCAGCACACAGATTTGCTCACTTGGACTGCCTGTGAACACTCGTCATGCATCCAGGTCCTGGCGGGGGTTGGGGGTGCTGTGGAGTTCTGCTGGGGTTGTTCCAGGTCTCCTCTTCTCCCCCTTCCTCACCTGTGAGAGGATGCTCCGAAACCACAATCCTCCCTCCTTACCTTGAACTTCGCTGTGACACTGTTCACTGTGAGGAAGGAAAAACTTTTCCTCTATCCTCTTAGGTTCAGTCACTGGGGGTCTGCAAATTAAACTAACCAAAGACAGATTAAGAGGAGAAGAGGCACATCATTTTTATTGATATTTACATGCATGTCAAAAATATGTATATACGTGTCAGTTCACAGAAAAGAAGTGAAACTCAAGGGGCACCCGGGTGGCTCAGTGGTTGACCCTCTCTGCCTTCCACTGAGGGTGTGATCCCAGGGTCCTGGGATCCAGTTCACATCGGGCTCCCCGCAGGGAGCCTGCTTCTCCCTCTGCCTGTGTCTCTGCCTCTCTCTGTGCTTCTCATGAATAAATATATATATATATATATATATATATATATATATATATATATATATATATAAAGAAGTGTTGGGCAGCCCAGGTGGCTCAGTGGTCTAGCGCCGCCTTTGGCCCAGGGCCTGATCCTGGAGTCCCAGGATCGAGTGGGGCTCCCTGCATGGAGCCTACTTCTCCCTCTCCCTGTGTCTCTGCCTCTCTCTCTCTCTTCCTGTGTCTCTCATGAATAAGTAAAATCTTAAAAAACAAACAAACAAACTTGAAGTGGTTAGGCTTGGGGGTTCGATGCCTTTTTATAAAAGGAAAGAGGAAAAAAAAGAAAAAAAAAAGGAAAGAGAATTTGAGTGTCAAAGGCGATGAACCGCAGAGAGGTGAGTAGGCAGCGCCTGCGGAGGCGAGCCTATGTGTACGCAGGCTCATCTTGGTCCTAGATTCCCTATTTTCAGTGCTAAGAGTTGCTCTTCTGTCCCTGACAGAGACCAGGCAACGTCCCCAAGGGGAATTTGTGCCCTGCCCCTAGGCAGTTAGGGGGAGGACAAAGAACTCCTCCTGCATCTGTGGATTCTCCATTGCCTTCAGCTCAAAATAATCCTTATGCCCACGTGGCATATTCGGGGTGACACGATCTGATCCCCTTCACCACCCAGTTCCCAGGTGGGCCCGCGGAGGATACCGCGGTGGGCCAAGTTGTCAAGCCGAGGTCCCAGGCGCTCCCACCCCCAACCCCAACCTGCTGCACGGACCACGGACCTCCCACAGCTGAGTGGGGTCTTCGCTGCACCCCTAAACGGGTAGGGGTCCTGTTCTGCCGCACAGAGTCTCCGTCTTCACTGCGTCCTTACCCATCTTTTTTTTTTAAAGAAAGTTTTATTATAATTACAACTAGATGAATTGCCTGAATCACCTGCAATATCTGGCCATGATTGCGAATGGTAGTGTAAGAGTCTAAAATCAGAGGTGATTCATAAATCCTAGATTCATAAGTTGTTTTTTTTAATAATAAATTTATTTTTTATTGGTGTTCAACTTGCCAACATACAGAATAACACCCGGTGCTCCTCCCGTCAAGGTCAAGTGCGTCCTTCCCCATCCTCCCCGTCCTGCCTACAAGGACGGAAAACGCGGATTGCAGCGTTTTACTCCCACTGACCTGCAGGGGGCGGCAGAGCCAGGAGCACACTCGAGCTCTGCGCGCCTGGCCCCAGGGATGCTCCTGGCCGCTGCTCCAGTGCTCCAGAGCCCCAGAGGCTGCAGCCGCGGCCGCATTGCCCTCCTCGGATGGAGGCGGCTCTGGAGAAGGACCAGGGAGCTCGGCAGAAAGGACCAGGAGCTCTTCAAACCCCGTGAACTCAGGGGCACCTGGAGGGCTCCGTCTATACAGCAAGCAACACGCTTGACATCCGGCTTGAAAGCTCAAGCTCCACGTTGCATGTAGAGCCTACTTAAAAAAAATTTTTTTTTTTAGGGACGCCTGGGGGGTTCAGACTGTTAAGCACCTGCCTTCAGCTCAGGTCATGATCCCAGGGTCCTGGGATGCACCTGCACTGGGCTCCCTGCTCAGCGGGGAGCCTGCTTCTCCCTCTCTCTGCAAGTTCCCCTGCTCTCTCTCTCTCTCTCTCTCTCTCTCTCTCTCTCTCTGTCAAATAAATGAATAAACTCTTTCTAAAAAACCTTTTAAAAAAATAAAAACCCTGTGGGGCACCTGGGTGGCTCAGTGGGTTAAGCACCTGCCTTCAGCTCAGGTCATGATCCCAGTGTCCTGGATGGAGCCCCATATCCAGCTCCCTGCTCAGTGGGGAGCCTGATTCTCACTTTGCCTCTCTCCTCCTCCCCCAAATAAATAAATATAATCTTTAAAAATAAATAAGTAAATAATAAATTAAAACCCTGTGAACTCTAAGAAGTAGAATGAATCCCAAGGGGTGAACCCCACATCCACCACTTCCAGGTAGTTGTTCTTGGAAAACTTACTTCCTTGCTTCCCCATCTATAAAGGGGGACAGTAATACTACTGACCTCATATTATTGTTGAGGGATGAAATGAGTTAATCTTACATAGAAAAGTGACTTGTAAAAAAATTTTTTTAAATAGAAAGAAAAGAAGAAAGAAAGAAAGAAAGAAAGAAAGAAAGAAAGAAAGAAAGAAAGAAAGAAAGAAAGAAAGAAAGAGAAAGAAAGAAAAGTGACTTGTACAGAGTAAGTACTTTATAAATGACTGCTTCTGAATTGCACTTCCAACTATTTCTGGAAAAGGATTGGATTCTGGGCAGCACTTTTTGTTTTTTTGTATTTTTGAGAAAGAGAGAGAGAGCATGAGTGCAGGGGGGGAGGGGCAGAGGGAGAGAGAATCTCAAGCAGCATTGAGCCTGATATAAGGCTCAAACTCATGACCCCAAGATCATGACCTGAGCTAACTAAAATCAAGAGCCAGATGCAGGGACACCTGGGTGGCTCAGCGTTCGAGTGCCTGCCTTCAGCCCAGGGTGTGATCCTAGAGTCCCGGGATTGAGTCCCACATCAGGCTCCCCAGGGAGCCTACTTCTCCCTCTGCCTATGTCTCTGCGTCTCTCTGTGTCTCTCATGAATAAATAAATAAAATGTTTTTTTAAAAAAAAGAGAGATGCTTAACCAACCAAGCCACCCAGGTGGCCCCTGTTTCTAATAAATTAATTGGCATTCGGATTGGATCTAGACATATTTTAAACTAATTAATAATATCCAACAGATACTTTGAATTGCTAATTTGAATAAATCATGTTGGAATAACAAAGTTTTCTTTATGGGTATAAACACAAATTTTTGGAATATGTTTCTGACAGACTTACAGGGTACTTTAGCAAATCAAATATTTCCTTTAATAGGCATTTAAGTATACACCATGCCCAATTGCCAATTTTAAAAACTCTACATATAATATCTTTAAGACTAAACCACAAGATACATGTTTCCCGAAGAATTAGTGTCTGCAGTGAACCTTGGATATGACTGTGTTGCAGACAGGCAGACAGCCTGGTTCCCAGAGCGCTCCTGAAGACAGGAACCTGCATTTAACAGGGCTTGCTGCAGGCATTTTCATTCGTTCGTCAGCTTTGTTTTCCATACACTATTGCCCACTCAGGCAGCCGCAGATAACATGTGTCCCCGGCTACTGGTGGCCTGAGATGAGGGACAACCCTTAGAGACGTCTTGGGGTCAGGATGAAGACCCGAGATAAGTGCCAGCTGTAGGTGTTCAATAAAGGCTGGTTCTCCTCTCTCTCTGATATCTGCCTTTTTTTTTTTTTTAAAGATATTTATTTAGAGCAAGAGAGTGCACTACAAGGGAGGGGCAGAGACAGAGGGAGAGAATCTCAAGCAGACTCTCCACTGAGCATGGAGCCCAATTTGGGCCTCGATCCCAGGACCCTTATATCATGACCTAAGCTAAAACCTAGAGTCAGACACTTAACTAACTGAGCCACCCAGGTGCCCCCTGACTTCTCCCTTTCTAATCTCAAATGTAGGGAGTGAGACTTTTTCAAACTTTAAGTGAACAAACTACCTCCTATTTCCTCAAAGGGGACAGGCTGAGGGCATAGACACGGTGGCAGATTTATCTATAGCGTCCACAGCTAATTCTCTTAATGCTCAGCCTGTCTACCTGCAACTCATTCACTCTTTTCCTTCTTCCCTACCTTTCCCCAGGTGGAATGCCTGCTACACTCGATCATCCCTTTGTGTACAAAATAGAAAAAGGCACCTCCCAAGACTGGGCCCTTTCTGGTCTACCAGTCAGAAAAGAGCACTCACTGGTTACAGATTTGAGCCCCTACTTGCCCTCCTGGCCAAGCCCTTTGGTGCAACACACAAAATGCAAAGCCACCCACAGCAGGCAATGTCACCAGGGGCTCCCTGAAGGCAGAAGCCAACGAGGAAGGCCAGGGCCAGCTTGGGGAGCCAGAAGCCTGTCAGTGAGACAGGGCCCGTGCAGATCACCATAGTGATCCATACCATGTCACTCTCACCAACCCTCCTTCCATAGAAGCCACCTCACATCTGACTCCACCAGTTGGGTGGGGAGACAAAGGTTCTTTCTCCCCGCTAAAGAAACTTCCATAGACTTTTGGAATCTTTCATTTCATTTGCAGTAAAATGGCACCTGGGTGGCTCAGTTGGTTAAGCCACCCAGGCACTCGGCTGGTTATGGGCTCCATGCTGAGTGTGGAACCTACTTGAAAAAAAGAAGATGTTGCAGTGTAAGTGTGAGGTCACATCTAAAACAACCAAGCCGTGACTCAAGTCTTCTGGAGGTATAATCTTTCTGCAACTGCGAAGTCCAGTGGCTTTGCCGGTGAGATATACGAAACTCTTGACACAGCCTGACAACTCCCGCCAACTCTCAGAATCCAACCGGTAAATAAACTCCATTGCAATTTGAGGAAAACCGTGACCATTTTTATTGACGCTTCATGCTGAAATGGTAAAGGATATTGTGGGGACACTGAAGCATGTCACTGAACAGACCATCAGCAAGAGGCAAGATTGCCCCTTCTGAGCCTCCTCTGCCCTCCGAGATTAGAATTTGGGGAGGACGCACTCGGAAATGATTTTTTTCCAGTAATGACAACGTTCAGCACCGCATAAGAAATGAAATTGAAGCATTGATCTTCTTCTTCAAGTATAGGATAGCTTCAATATTAAAATTAACATATAAATTTAGCATCCATCTTATTTCCAACTCACCTCTGCTGAGCAAATGCGCATATAAAGAATGAATGACTGAAACAGAACACCCTGAAATCAAGTCCATTTTTCAAGTCTATCAGATCAAATGCAGGCAGTGCCTGTTTTCTGGGCACCCAACAAATGTTCCCAGGGCGTCCCCCTTTCCATCGCCTCCCACCAACCTAGCCCTAGAACAGCTTGGGGACCTTGGAAGATGAGTCCCTAAAGAGCAGACCCCATAATACATGACTGCTCCACTGTATACCACCTCCTGTGGTCCGATTTCTTTCTGTAAATCTGTAAATTTTAAATGTTCTCAGGTTCTTAGAGGCCTTTCAGCTGGGGCACCTTGGTGGCTCAGTGGATGAGCATCTGCCTTTGGCTCAGGGTGTGATCCCGGGGTCCTGGGATGGAGTTCTGCACCGGGCTCCCTGTATGGAGCCTGCTTCTCCCTCTGCCTGTGTCTCTGCCTCTCTCTCTGTGTCTCTCATGAATAAATAAATAAAATCTTAAAAAAGAAGAAGAAGCCTCCCAGCTAACTGCAACAGCCTGGCCCCAGGGTTCAGGACCACTGCCCCCCTCTCCATGGTACCCGTCACCTCTCCAGTTGCCATG
This sequence comes from Nyctereutes procyonoides, assembly GCF_905146905.1. NCBI lineage: Eukaryota > Metazoa > Chordata > Mammalia > Carnivora > Canidae > Nyctereutes > Nyctereutes procyonoides. The sequence goes on along the minus strand of NW_026575146.1, from coordinate 56,294,101 downwards.
TTATTAATTTTGACCACAGCATGTACCTGACTAAGAAATGCCTTGCTTCTCAAAACATCGGTGCAACTACTTTGGTTTTCCCCTCATCAAGGGCATTGATATTTCACCTGTAAGAATCACCTGTTAGAATGGCTCTTATCAAAAAGAGAAGAGGTACTAGGTGCTGGCAAAAATGAGGAGAAAGGGGAGCCCTTCTGGGGTGCCTGGTGGCTCAGTCGTTGGCTAAGCATCCGCCTTCAGCTCAGGTTGTGACCTCAGGGTCCTGGGATCCTGCCCTACACCAGGATCCCTGCTCAGCAGGGAGTCTGCTTCTCCCTCTTCCTCTGCTCCTTCCCCTGGCTTACATGTGCTCTTAGTCTCTCTCTCTTGCTCACTCTCTCAGATAAATAAATAACATCTTTAAAAAATAAATTGTTTAAAAAGGAAGCCCATGTGCAGTATTGGTGAGAATGCAAACTGGTGCAGACTCTCTGGAAAACAGTGTGGAGGCTCCTCAAAAAACTAGGAACGGAACTACACTGTGACCCAGCAATGGCACCTGTGGGTATATATCTAAAGAAAATGAAACTGATATCTCAAAGAGACCTCTCCACCCATGTTCACTGGAGCATTATGCACAATACACGGAAGCCAAGACACGGAAACAACCTAAGTGCCCATCAACAGACCAGGAGATAAAGCAAATGTTACATACTAAGTGAAATAAGCCAGTCACCAAAAGGCAAGTACTGTGTGGTCTCGCTTACACATGGAATCTAAAAAAAGCACAAGTCACAAAAACAGTAGAATCGTGATTGCCAGGGGATGGAGGGTGAGGGGCATGGGGAGAGGTTGCTCCAAGGATACAAACTCATAGTTGTAAGATGAGTAAGTTCTTGATATCCAACGTACAGCATGGTGGCTAGAGTTCACCATACTATATTGTTTGCTTGGAAGTCACTAAGAGAACAGATCTAATTGTTCTCACCATAAAACAAAAACAAAAACAAAAATAATCCTGTGAGGTGATGGATAACTAACCTTACTCGTGGAAATCATTTTGCAATATATACACCTATCAAATCGTCACCTCATGCCCCTTAAACTTACACAATGTTATATGTCGATTATGTCTTAGCAAAACTGGCAGGAAGAGGGAGGGAACTCCTGATGTTTTTTAAAACTTAAAGTTCCAGGGGTGCCTGGGTGGCTCAGTGGTTGAGCATCTGCCTTCGGCTCAGGGCATGATCCTGGGGTCCTGGGATGGAGTCCCACATCAGATTCCCACTGGGAGCCTACTTCTCCCTCTGCCTGTGTCTCTGCTTCTCTCTCTCCGTGTCTCTCATGAACGAATAAATAAAATCTTTAAAAACAAAACTTAAAGCTCCAACTCCAGGGCAAAACCTATTTCCAGGTGTCACTAGTAAACTTGGAATCACGGCATAACCTTAAGGGTCAGCAGCACTGGGAAGTCTCAGGAGCTCTAAGTGGCACTCCCCCCTGAGAGAAAGGGCAGCGCATCTAGGCCTCTATCTGGTGCTTTGGCAATCAGAAGTTTCCAAAAGCGGGCACTTCTGATCTCAAGTGTGTACTTGATTCAAACATCAACATTGCCACTAAGGTTCCTTGAGCTGTACATCTAGGGCAGGTGCTCACATGTGGAAGATTATTCTTGCCACAGAAAAGGACATGGAAAAAAAGAAAGAAAAGAAAAGAAAAGAAAAGAAAAGAAAAGAAAAGAAAAGAAAAGAAAAGAAAAGAAAAGGACATGGGAGGGGATCCCTGGGTGGCTCGGCGGTTTAGCGCCTGCCTTAGGCCCAGGGTGTGATCCTGGAATCCCAGGATCGAGTCCCACATTGGGCTCCTGCATGGAGCCTGCTTCTCCCTCTGCCTGTGTCTCTGTACCTGTGTGTGTGTGAGTGTGTGTGTGTCTCATGAATAAACAAATAAAATGTTAAAAAAAAAAAAAAAGAAAAGGACATGGAAATGGAGGGCGTAGGGATTTCAACCTGTCTCAGCTCCTTTACTCAGCATGGATATAAGAAAATCCAAGGATGTGATGTCCTCAACTCTTAGTGAGTTGAAGAATCACCTGGGGAGGATGATAAACATGCAGGTGCCGAGGCTCTCCGAGATTCTGAACTCAACAAGCAGGGCCCATGAATCTCACCTAGAAATGGAAGTGCTGGGGGGCATGGATCACGCTTGGAGACCAGATGCTATAGACCTTGGCTGACCTGCCCACACTCACATTGTGGGTGAACACAGCATTTAAGACTAGCAGTCGGCAGGTCCTCACTAGAAGGAGAGATGCCCTGGTTTAACGTGGATTAACTTTCCTCAGGGCTGGCTTGACCAGGCTGCAAGTGTCCTGCCGAGCACCCGTGATTTTGTCTGTGTGACAGATGGGAACTTAGCTAGGAGTTGGTTGATTTTTTTCCTCTTTTATGTGAAATAGTAACTGAGGGCCTGTGGCCTACATGGCAGAGGAGGATGGTCTCCGAGTGTTGAGCTAGAATTGAAGGACGGCAGAGGAAACAAAACTGACCTCTGGGAGCAGGGCAAAGGATCTTAACCGATTTCTCCCATCTGACTCCTGACCACACCTACCCCACCACACTAAGCATTTCTGGCTTCAGGAGATTATACTGAGGATCAAACATACCTGCACTAGCCTGTGAATTCACTGCCTTACGTATGCACAGTTCCTGTTGCTGCTGGCCATTGTCAAAAGGAGTCAAGGACTCTGGTGATCTGTGCGGGTGAAATCATGCTGTGAAGACACTGTATTTCTTAAGGCGAGTGTTGCTCAATCCTGGTCATTGAACCTGAAGCTGAAGACAGATTTCGCACCACCATTGGCTCATGGGGAACCTGTTACCACCGTTGCTTGTTACATAAATGCAGATAAGCTTTTGAGATGAACATACACTGGGAAATATACTTGTGCCTAGGGAGGCCCAGACATTAGCTCATCGCCACAACAGAAAATGTCCCAGACATGGGTCTTTAGAATCAGGGGTCGTATTCGTTTCTTCGTCACTTCCTTGCTTTCTTCCTTTACAGATAGGCTAATGCTTAAATACAATCCGAACAATAAATAGTATTAACTTTAAAGCATCCTGGTATGTACCTATGTCCATGAAATACACATTAGCCCAACTAATATAAAGACCTTTTTCTTATCAAACATTCTCATTTCCCACAGTGCCCTAGAGAAATAAAGAGATTTTAATTTTAAATGTCTTTTTTTTCCCCCTCCTGGGACCCATTCAAGGGTGATTGGCAGCTGATAGGAGTGCCCGTCCCCCAGTGGAGGGAATATCTCAGGCCAACAGGATTTGTCCTTCTTCCTTCCAGGCTTATTCCAGCATCGGGAGCTCTTTCTGCATCCTCGCCATGCAGAGGCTTTTATTATGTGCTTATTTACTTCCCTTCCGCCTTCCTAAGTTTATTGTCAGACTTAAGCAGTCGTCTTTGCTTTCATGCACTTGGAAGAATGGACACAGTAAGAGAAGTGGTTGGCAGGGGCACCACTGAACAGCATTGTTTGAAAACTCTCTTTTTAAAATATCTGAGCAAGAATGCAAAAGCTACTGAGCTTAATTAATAGCAGTAATAGCTCTCATTTATCAAGGGCTTTCTCTCTGTCAGGTACGGTGCTAAGTACTTACACTGTAAACTGTTGCATTGTTACTTTATTCTTTAATGGGACTCTCCATTATCATCCCTGCTTGTCTTGGACCCGTGGACAGGTGCCTTGGACAACAGCAGACACAAAGCGTTCTCTGACATAGAATAGGCACTAAGTATCTGCCGAAGAATTAGATGAATGAGCAGAGGGACTGAATTGAACTCTGTTCTTAGCCAGTAAGTTCTCCATCTCCCTAAATGCAGCCCCCAAACTTTGCCATCCCTATCTCTCACGGAATGTCCCATTTAACTGATACCTTGATTCCTGATCCATGCGCTGGTGAGTAGCTTTGACATCGAGTTTCTCTCTTTAGAGATCCTCTTTCCACAAGCAGAAATGACATAAACGAAGATCGTCTCCTTAGTTTATTTTTTTTTCTAGAGTCCTCAGCATGCTACATTAACCTGACAAAGCTTAATCTTGTGTTCATTTCACAATACATTTCATGCAGTTCACAGCTGTGATCGGCTTTACATTGACATTATGCATGTTTCAATTCAGCCATGTGAAAAGAATAATTCTTAATGGGAGTTTGTCTCCGAAAACTGTCCAAGCTTAAATAAGCATGTGAGCGGTTCACTCTATTCTTAAGTGCAGTCTCTCTCTAAAACGCAGGAAGGATTTTTAGCATAAGAATATAAGGTCCCTGTGTATAGTCCATTTGCGACCGAACCAACTTGCTTTATTTAGGTCTTACAAATCCTGAGGCATCCTCTTTTACAAAAACCGCATTCAAGTATACTATTTTCTCGGACATTCCGGGTTGAGTTTGAGGCAGGAGCAAAAGCTGACCTTCAGCTTTATAGATCTCCCCCCCCCCACCCGCCAGCCACCTCCCACATCAATCTTCGGTGGCCCCGGGCTTTCCCAAGACTAGTCGTAGCATCAGACCCTCTTTTAACAATACACATTCAGCACTAAAGCCACAGAGCAGAGCTATTTGGCATTTCCCAATGAAGTGCAAGAAATTAAATAAGTTACGTTTTTATTGCTAAGGTATAGCATCGAGCACAGTCACTTTGTCAAACAGAAGGAGAGAGGGTATGCACAGGAGGTGGCCTCCCCCCCCCCCCGCACAGGGGGAGGGCAGGGGGGGAGGGGGAGGAGGGGGGTTTCAAATGCACAGAAAAAAAAAAAGTCACCTGGTCACCCCCCCCCCCAGCAGGTGCGCTTTAGGAGGAAGTGTTGAGTATTCTAGAGTCCGAGGAGTCGGACCTCTCGTCGTAGTCCTCCTCGGTGTACAGCGGCTGCTTGGCCACGATGGGACAGCCGTCGTCGGGGAGGGAGATGCGGGGGTCCTCGGGGGCGCGCGCGGGCAGGACCGGGGAGCCCCGGAAGACGCCGGCGGAGTTGGCGGGGAAGGGGCCCACGTACTGGGACCTCAGCTGGTACTGCTGCTGCAAGGTCATGGTGTTCCACAGGGTCACGTCGTTGGGCAGAAAGGGGCTCGACTGGTTCCTGGCCAAGGTATTCCTCAGCATCAGCGGGTAGCGGGGCGGCTGGGGGAAGGGGTGCTGCAGGGGCACGGCCAGCGGGCTGGGCACCACGTTGGCCGAGTCGGCCGAGAACCGCAGCGTGTCCGGGACCCTGAAGGCCGAGCCCACGGACCACTTGGGGGACGAGAGCGGGTAGGAGCTCAGGCCGTGTTCGAAGAGGTGCCCGTTGGGGGGCAGCACCAGCGCCTCGGGCTCGGCCGCGGTCCGCTCGGAGCCCGCCGCCGCCGACGAGCGGCTGGACAGCAGCACCTCCACGGCGCCCACCAGGTCCCCGCCGCAGCCCTTGAGGATGAGCTCCAGCACCGCCGGCTTCTGGCCCGGGAAGATCTTCTTCAGCACCTCCAGGGGCGGCCGGTTGGCCTTCAGGCTGAAGGGCAGAGACACGGTCCCCGAGGGGCCCTCGATCAGCAGGTGGCTCTGCTCCGCGGCGTACCTGGGGCTGCCGGGCCGGCTCCCGGGGGGGCCCCCGCTCTTCGCCAGCGCGTAGCCGCCTTCGTCCACCGACACCACCTCGGGGCTCTCCGGCCCGAAGCAGCCCTTACTTTTGGCCACGTCCGGGGAGCTCCTCTGGTCCGCCTCCTTGTCGCTGAAGCTCTCCGCGTTGTCGGCCGAGCCGCCGCCGTCCCCCAGCCGGTCCTCGGCCGGATCTGGAAAGCGGACAACAGCTGGGTTAATCCTTCCCCGGTGCGAGCGAGTGTGCGCGGAAAGAGGGGCAGATGTGCTGGGGCCTGAGCCCCCCACCCCACCCCCACCCCCACCCCCAGGCCATTTGGAAGGAGGAATGCTAGCTGGGTGGGTGCCAACACGCTGGAAGCCTGCCTTTCTTCTCTTTTTTCTTTTTAAGGAAGGGCTACACCCAAGGTGAGGCTTGAATTCATGACCCTGAGATCAAGAGTCACAGGCTCTAGGGCTCAGCCAGCCAGGCGCCCTGTCCCCCACCTCCCTTCGGGAAGCTTTTTAAGAAAAAAAAAAAATCCTAACCACCTCACTGGAGAATGGGGACGGAAAAAAAAAAAAAAAGACTAAATAAAGATCTAGAAATTGGAGCAATTTCTCAGGCAGAGCAGCTTGCCTCAAACACAGAACAGTGATGGGATACCTATAACCCTAAAGGATGTGGCTGTCAGGGCAGTAATGATCTAAATGAAGATGCTCTGTAGGTCTAGGGATTGACGCAGCCCAGGGAAGGCCAGAAAAATGAGCTCGGGTTTGTCTCCCCGCTCCTTTTCTGCACACGAGGTGCCTGGTGTCAACTGGGGACATCATCCCACGTAGGGACACCCTATATGGGTCGTGCACCCCAAATATATATATGTACATATACACATATCCATGGAAGGGAATTTTTATATCTTAAATCCATTTCCCAGAGGCAGATTTTGTGTTAAACATGCCTCGTGAACTAGTCCTATGTTTCATCAGGTTACCATGTACCATAGCTAATCAATAGAATTTCCAGAAAGAAGCCTCTATCCATTGAAATCTTTCTTGCACGGCCACTCGAGGGACTGACAGATTTGGTCTCCTGGAGCTTGCAGTAGAGGGCAAGCAAAACCAGCTGTGAATTCTCGATGGTGGGGCAGGTCGCAGGACAGGAAGGAAACGGCTGGAGAGATTTGTCAAACTGCGTCGGGGGCATGATCCTTCAATGAAACAAGGCGCCCATAACTCCGGGACCGTGGGGGTGCAAGAGGTAAAAACGTTTCACAAACTGTTTTATTAGTAAGGTTCATGGGGAGGATTTAAGGATACCTTCTTGAATTATACCAAAAGGAAGGGAAAGCTTCCCAAATAAAGCAGAGATTTGCTGTGAACTAAACCAGCTGCAAATGTCACATTTTGACCTAACACATTACCCCCCCAAAGGGCTAGTATTACAGCGCGAAGCGGGCAGAAAGGAGTAGGTAAGACTGGTTTGCTTGCAGTAGGAAATGCCAACAGACTTTTATAATAAAAAGAACATATTCTTTATTAGCATGCTCTGTGCAAGGAGATTTTTATCCTTTTGAAAACACTGGCTGTCTCTACTCAAAGCCAGTGTAACTGATCTAAAGATGAAAATTATTAATGACCCAGTTGTCAGGTTGTAAACAATCGCTTTGCCTGTGTTTTCTGCGGCCCTTTCTGAATAGCTTCATTGTCACCTTCTCTGTGGGCACACCTGATTGTATTTAGAAAGCCAAGCCGGTGAAATTTCATCATAGCAGCTGCAAAAATCTATCTCCTCCAATTTGTTTTTGTTTATTTTAAAAGCCTTAAGACAAAGGCCTGTTTATGAACATTCTTCTAACGTGAGATTTATCTTCAATATAATGGGGAAATAAAACGTTGGTTCTCCACAAAGCAATAAATAAATACCTGCCAAGCAAAGACAAATACGTCTCAAAATATGTTTAAACTGTATCAGTGCAACTTTGAGCCATAAATCTGATACAAATTCACACTTATCCCAAGTTTGCAGATTAATAAGCCACTGCTTTTTCCAATACACAATGTAAGGTTTCTATGCGGGGACCATCTGCAGCCTGCATGTATCAAGCCAACTTTGCTTTCTAGAACAGCTCTGGGACGTGCACAAGACCTGTTTTGGTAAGAGAAACTTGACATCTCCCCTCCTGCAACCCCCTAGGACAGGGGACCCAGATGCCCTGTCCTCTGAGTGAATGTGTATTTGTTCTTAAACCAAAAAAGGAAAAACAACACAGAAAAAGCTTCTACAGATTCCCATTCTAAGCAACTAGACCTACCTACATTCTGACTCATGACCCCATGCATACCTCTTGGCAGTTACTCTGTCACGAAACACTTGAAAATGAGTGGACACAGTGACAGTATGTTAGCTCAGCACTGACATGAACACATAATTGGACTTGGGCCCCTGCTCAGTGGGCCTTGGGAACACAAGCCAAATACACTCCCCAGGGAAATAGAAAATAAAATTATGCTTTAAATACTGTGTATCTCTAAACAGGGTTTTTGAATTTAACTTTAGCTTTCCTTACCTATTATTTTCAGTATCAAGTATCTGTCTGCCTGTAATATGCAAGATACTGAGAGAAACAGAAAAAAGGAAGTGAAAAATACCAGGAAATGTAAGACTAGCCCCTAATCTGTGGGACTTAGTATCTAGTTGGGCAGATAAGATGCATGGGGATGGAGAAAGGCAAACATAGCCAGAAAGAACTTGCTTTGTATCCAGGATGATACATACTGTACACAAATGTTCACAGTGGCATCATCTGCAACAGACAAAAGGTGGGAGCAACCCAAGTGTCCCCAGTGGATAAATGGATAAATAAAATGTGATACACACATGCAATGAAATATTAGTCTCAAAATGTAATGAAATTCTGACCCCAGGTTATGATAGGGATGAACTCTAAAAATATGCTAAATGAAATAAGTCAGTCACAAGAGGACAAATACTCTGATTCCACTTATGTGAGGTACCTAGAATAGACAAATTCACAGAGATTGAGAGTAGAAGGATCATTAACAGGATCTGGGAGGGAGGAGGAGAGGGACGGAATGGCACTTATCCTGTCACTGGTACAGGGGATTCAGATGATGAAAAAGTTCTGGAAACGGACAGTAGTGGTGGTAGCACAACATTGTGAATATTACTCAATGCCACTACATTGTACCCCTAAAAAAAGTTAAAATAGTAAATTTTATATTATGTATACTTTACCACAATAAAAAAGATAAATATGACACACAGTACACAGCAATATAAGAGATGGTGAGATTTTTTTTTCTTTTTGAAAGCAAGAGAAACTACTGATTCTTCTACGAAATAAGCATATAAGTACAGCTAGGAAGCTCAAAACTTAGCTATTTTTTAATGAGTGAACCTAAAAGAGGCTTCCTATTTTAAAAAATAACTTTTCCCAGGGTGTGTGGCTGGCTCAGTCCAGGTAGTTTGTGACTCTTGATCTCCAGGTAGTGAGTTCAAGCCCCACGTTAAAGGTAGAGTTTACTTAAAAAAAAAAAAAATCTTAAATAAAAAAAAAAAAAGAGGGAATTTTTCCCATGCCGGATGAGCTGCAAACACTGAACACGTGTGGAAAATGTTTTAAGGTCTCTCAACAAACTCACTCTTCCACAGAACACTTCAGTCTCCAGAAGAAAGTGATTCAAAGCACAGAAGTTTAGCCAAAGGGAGCTAGAGAATGATGTCCCAGTTAATTTGACACATCTACCATTATGAAAATGTAGTATTTTTTTTTCCCAAAATGGCAAAAGATATACTATCCTGAAGTACTGGATACTGGATGACAAGACTATAAACCTGAAAATACAGAATTCTACTCTTGTGCCTATGTTCCTGTTCTGCAGAACAAGCCACAACAGAATCTTATATGGGGTGCCAGCTTGCTCACCAGCTGTGAACCCCCAGGATTGCAAGGGCCCCTGCCTTTCTGATTTCTTGTGCCACCCTGCTACGTGGCAAGCCCAGAGCAACACGTGCTCCTGGTAACTTCTCAGGGGGAGTGGTGGTGGTGGTGGGCTGTGCCCATTCATCCACACTGTCTTCTCAGGTTTCAGGGCAGTCGGCCTCTCCAGCTTGGGTGTCCAGGCGATGGCCAGATGGGAAAAACAACAACAACAACAAAAACAAAACAAAACAACCTAACAGGGTGTCAGAGGAATGAAATCTAAAAAGTAGAAAGTCAGGGTATCCCAACCAACTGGGCTCAGTGCTACTGATACCCTGTTCAAAGGGAAGACCTAGACCTTGAAGGAAGCGGGGAGTGGGACACACCCAAGGCTTTTGTGCACCTGAGCCCCCCATAAAAGTCCTCCTACAGGCTGGTGGGTGAGCAAGATCCCTCTCAACGGCCAAGGCTGTTGGGGTTGCAAAGCTGGACAAGGCAAGACTAGCCTCTCACCTTGTTCCAGGAGTCCCTCCTCACCATCATAATTTCTGAAGGGCAGACTGCAGAGCCCCTGCAATTTTGTGGCACTATGGTATCTAGTATTGGATATACAGCTGTACCTACACTGGATGTATTGTAAATTGTTCTATAAATACAGACTTTCACGAGTAATTATAGAGGGTGGGTTTTGAGCTCAGTGATAAAGGGTAACTTAATAATGGGTGTTTCTTTACATCTCTAGGTATTTTTCCCCCTAAATGAACTTTATAAAATGTTCGTGTTGGTTTAAAACACAAAGGCCTTTCTAGATACAGAAATGTGACACTGCCAACCAACAAAATGAAAAGGGAAATAGTCCCCGAACACTTGACCCTCTTTCTCCTTGAACCTAACACCCTAATTCCTAGGACATAGACAGTAAGAATATACTCCAACTGATAACATTTTTACCCCTAGCATCTGGGTGCAGGAAGCCATGCTTACTAGTCAAAAAAGTAGAAAGACACAAATTTCATTTGATATTCCAAGTCACCTATTGGAAGTGATACAATCTGCTGTTTCTAAGGCTTAAACAGGTATTTTTTTAAAAGTCTTACTACTCACTCTTCAAATTCATATTTTTCATGATATAGACATGCTCCTAGCCACCCCTGAGCTAAACCCTTCACTGGGGTCAAAATATGTAAAAGAAGTAGATATTCAATTAAGAAGGAAATTTTTTTATATCAATATGCTACCAACTTCAAAAAAATACATAAGCCTTAAGATAGCTACAAGACTTTTTTTTTTAATCCCCTTTTGCTACAGACTTTAGGGAAAAGAAACTGAACACTCACACAAAAGTGACTTCCAATCTAAAACTACAGTTTGTGAAAAAAAATAAAAATAAAACTACAGTTTGTGGAGGTGCCTGGGTGGCTCAGTGGTTGAGCATCTGCCTTCAGCTCAAGTCATGATCAGGTCCTGGGATGAGTCTCACATGGGACTCCCCACAGGGAGCCTGCTTCTCCCTCTGCCTATGTCTCTGCCTCTCTCTTTGCGTCTCTCATGAATAAATAAAAAATCTTTAAAAATAAATAAAGCTATGGTTTGCAAAATCTTTCCTCCTTTAGAGGACTTTTTAAATATGAAAATGTAGTTATATGTATATATTTTAAAGACCTAGGTATTCATTTCAAATAGTTTGGTAAGCCAACCACACATGTGAAATAAACACAAAAATGAAGACTCTTTCAGGCTTAAATGTGGTGGGTTTTTTCCATTCTATCCCATTATACCTACAAAAATATTATCTTGAACGAAAACACAAAAACATTGGCATAGAGAGGAACATTTCCTAGAACAAAAGTCACTGGACTTTTTTTTCTTTTGAAATCATGTCATTTTGGGACGTGGATTGTATGGCCTCTTATGCTGACTTGAGCTTTGGGGGACACACCTCTGAGTGTAGCCTGATGAGTGGTTTTCTAAGCACCCAAATCTTAAAGCAATGACAGGGGAAAAGCCCAGGCAGGACCTGGTGCTTCTAGAAGAGACCAGTGGACAGTCAGAACGCTAACAGGAGACACACGTTTTTACATTTCTGTTATCTTTATCTCACACTAGAAGTGCTGAATCATAAAAAAACAAACAACAACAACAACAACAACAACAAAACCAAAACCTGAGTGGCTGAAAATCTAAAGTACAGCAGGAAATGAGTATCAGTGGAAAATCTTTTTCTTTCTGGGTTGGTGAGGGTTGGGGGAGGACCTGTGAAGAGTACAAATCCTCAGGCTTTGCTTTTTAAAAAATCATTAACATAATAAAATAACATAACATAATCATTAATAATATATGAAGGAATCAGGATGGTTCCTTGGGATCAATATTTGGGGGGAACACTGCTATAGAAAGAGCAGAACTTAAGAAAATAAAACTTGCAATGGTGGACTTCGTACATCCTGCAAAAATTGAGTTTTGACCCCTTCAGTGACTCAGGAACACTTTTCAAGAAGCAGGAGAAAAATCATCTATAAATCCACACGTTCATTTGGAACTGACAGAAATGCAGCTCTCTATTCATCTGTTTAACAGAAACCCTTAAGTCTCTCACCATGCCCCCAGCACTTATTAGGTAAGATTACACAGAGCTGATCAAAACATTGCCTCTTGGCCACGGAGAGGCTTGCAGTTGAACTAGTCCTCTGCAAAAATTTTCCACGTTACCCGTGCGGTTGGTCATATTTTACATTAAAACACAGCAAATCACCTCAAGGGCCAGCCGCTGGGCAGGCTAAGGTGTATTCATAGGGTTCACGCTGTTGTAAACATTGGCACGTAGAGACAATGGTTGCAACAAATTCTCATATTGAACTAACAGAAGTAATAAGCGGTGAGAGCAGAACACCAATCCCAGCTCCGTAAAACGTACGCCTGCCTGGTCACTGGAAGCAGAAACAGGGATGAGAGATTCAGTAAAGAACTGACCCGTTCTGAATGTTCAGTTTTCCACAATACTGTTAATTACGGTATTGTAATACTGTTAATTCAGTTGACTGTGCTTGTTTTTTTATAGCTGTTTAATTAGAAAATAAAATGGAAAAATAACCCACCGAGTTTTTTCGTTTTAGTTTCTTTAGAGAAGTCTTCGGTGCAGAGACAAGGGGGTGACTCACTAGCCTGCAGGACGCTGGAGAGTGACATGACCTAATCCCAAGGTGATGGACCTGGGAGGACCAGTTGTTCTACTACTTGGGCCCTGATCTCTGCCACGAGCTCCCATGCGTCCCTCATTTCCAGGCCCACTGTGCCATTAGGGCCACGCGGGACTAGACATGAAAATCCAGAGATCAGAGGAGCCAGAACAGGTTAAAAAGCCAAAGAAAGGAGGAAAACAAGAGGGGAGGCAGAGGGGATGGAGAGGGAGAAGGGAGAAAGGGAGGCAGGCAAATAGATTAGGAGCTCCATCCTCTTCTGTCAGGAAGAAGTGCAACATTTCCAGAACGGGGCTCCAAGTCCTCCAGGGACGTTGATTTATGAAGATTTACTCACTTTCTCTCTGTAAAGCTGTTAGCAGAAAGTGCTGACTGGCCACAGCAAAGAATTTCTCATCAATGCTCTTTGATTGTATTTTGCAAACAAAATGCCTGTTGCTTGGTAACATTTCACTTGAGCCTGACCTTCCCCGAAAGTTATTGCTATCAGATTCGATTTACACTGTCCTCCTGTGATTACAGTAATCTTTTAAACCCGGGAGTTCATCCATCAGGGAAAAGAAAAGTTGGTTGTGTAAGTCGAGAGAGCACGGCTATCGGCCAGATTTATAACCCAGAGGAGTGTGTTGGGGAGGTGGGGGGCTCGTTCTCAGATGGCAGTGGGCCTGTGGTGGCCAGACATGAGCGGATAACACCCTTTTTTTCCTGCCAGCCCTGTCCTCGGCACCACAAGAGGATCACCAGAGGCTCCCCAGAAAGAAAAAGCTGGTGGATGCCCCGGAACGACCCCCACACTGAGGGGCGACTGGCGCTGGGTGGGTACTGCCTGGGCCCAGGGTGGCCAGATAGGACGCCAGGACACCCATTTACATTCGAACTTCAGATGAATAACGAAAAGCTTTTTAGTTGCAGTATGCACCCTGGATTATATTTTTTAAAGATTTAATTTATTTATTCATGAGAGACACAGAGAGGCAGAGACATGGAGAAGCAGGCTCCCTGCAGGGACCTCGATAAGGGACTGGTCCCAGGACCTGATCATAACCTGAGCCCAAGGCAGATGCTCAACCACTGAGCCACCCAGGTGCTCAAACCATGCAATATTTGACATCCTTTTGTGGGGTTTTTTTTGGCTATTTGCACATTTTTGTGCTAAATCTGGCAACACACCTAAGCTGAAGCTCCAGAGGCAAGGAGGCAGGAGGGAGGGAGCAGGAAGGGCATGGGGGAGCTGCGGGCTCCTGGGCCCTGTAGTGCAACCCCCAGAGTGAGCCAGGAGGGAGCCTGCAGCACCCGAGGCCGCCCCAGAAAGCTGGGGCCTATGAGCTGGCCGTGTGCGCCTATCCTAGGGCCCCACTGCCCCCCCATGATGGCCCGCCCCTGTCCCCCTGGAGACCCTGCCCAAGCCCTCTGCCTGCACCACCTGAGCTGCGCCCTGGGTCCCACCCCCTCCGCCAGGCCTGCAGACAGAGTTTGGAAGAGACCATGACTTAAGGACCTCAGAACGGTTTGCTCCTCTGCATTTGGTTGGTTTTGTGTTTCCAAGCACAACTGAAAGTCAGGTTCCTTGCCCCAAATCAAGGTGTCTTAAATAACCAGATCCCATCTTTAAAATTTGTAACCCCATTTCATGAATGACTTTGAAGTCTTTCCCGCTTTTTCATTTGCTTCTGTCCTATCATCACCAGGATTTCCCATTAAGGCCTGGACTGGTGATCCCGTAACAATCATGGTACTAGCAGGTGCATGTCTCTTTAAATAATAATAATAATAATTAATAATAATAAAAGTAAAAGTAAATTACTTAGGAAGCAGATGGGACAGGACCCAATCAAGCTGTAGCAAAAAAGCACAGAGCCGGCATTAGGTTGCTAAGACGGGCGGAGCAGGAGGTAAAACTAAATAAAGAGTTTTCCATAATCACCTTACTTCTCCCCTGCCCTATAGGTCTCTTGTTTGCTCCTTTCCAGGAGACCCACTCATGAAGGGAGCTCCTGCTTTCCTATCTGATCCTCTTCTGTTCCTAACCAAGTACGCTGTTTTTTTTTTAAATTTCTTTTTCCTTTAAGAACATTTGAAGGAGCTTGTGTACCTATTCATTTTGTAGACAAATGTAGGAAGTATCTATAGCCACAGGTCTTTCCTTGCACAGCTCTAGGGGACCCAGGACACTCTCCTGGAGTGAAAAGCTGGCCGTGGGGGAAGGGATGAGAACACAGGAATGTAACTTTAGCTTCTCACCTTGGTCCTGACCCTTAACTTTCCTCAGCTCTTGAGCTTACGTCCTGAAAGTCTGGCTTGGCTGGTTGAAGCTGCTGACTCAGATACAGTAAGATCTGAAAGAAGCTGACACTTCCCAGGCTATTTTCATGGGGGGAGGCAGGAGGGTGAAGAGGATGAAGAGGGAATTTAGGAGAATAAGCGAGTCAATGCTACAAAGAAGCTAAAATTAGAATCTCAGGCTCAATCAAAATTTATTACTATGAGGCCGTTCATAGATGAACATCGAGACGAACAGCAAGAGAAATGTACACCCAGAAGGAAAAAAGAACGTTCCAATACAGAACTAGAAGTAATAACATTAGACTATGAAAAATTCTCCTTCAAGCCACCGCCACCTTGAAAAGGATGCTCAGCGAGCTTACTACACTCTTGGGTTAAAATCACCCTCATTCCTTTAAAGAATCTGAAGCAGATTTTTAGAGATTTCTTTCAGCAACAGAACTGAATTTTGGTGTTAACGTGTCACTCCCCTAACAGGGTGTTTTTCTTCCAGCAGTGTCCAAGAAACATACCCTTCTCTGGGGCAAGTGGTTTTTCTCAAGGATTTCTGGAGAGGTAAAAGGACTCCTGAGTTTCTGCACCTGTGTTTGTATCCAACAACAAAAAGGCATATGTCTATGCCTTTGTACAAAAGAGGCCCTTTGCAAAAAGAACCAATGGCATTTTTGACATAGATCTCACAGACAAATCTCTAGAATGTGCCAGCAGGTATTTAGATTCCTAATGGTCTGTGAGCTTACGGTACATGTGGACCTACTATTCAAATAGAGCTTTACTTCTCTAAACATAGTGATCTATTTGTCCAGGATGGCATGTTACATACGTTCCCAAAACAACTGCAAAAAGACATGATACAGACAGTAACTGGGATTCACATCTAGACAGTTTTCCCTAACTTAAACTCAAAAGAAGCTTTCTCCATATAAAGCATTGCATAGAACCGATCCCCTTGTAAGCTTGCCTTCCTAATGGGAAATAATTATCTCTTCTTTTTCTCTCTCCTCCCACCTTTGGATTGGTGATTGGCTTTTTTTTCCCCTTAAAGAATGGAATTATGGGGTCGAATCAATGGAAAGAAGAGAACAAAAGTTATATAAATGAATATGCATAGTATGCAGCCTGAAGAATTGGAAACTAGGCTTTTTGGTCTCTGAGGGCTCAGTGCTCCAAAGCCACCACTCTGACCCCTCCTCGTGGTAAATCCTAGTCTCCTTTCTTTTCAATCCCTTGTTTTTCAATTTGGAAGGCTCAGGCGATCCCTGAATAATTGGTTTGGAGTCAGAGAGCACGCACCAGGTCTGGTTTGTCCAGTTGAAATCTGCCTCCCTCTTTTATTCCCCCAAGGCGTGCTACCGCAGCTGCTACCCCGCCTTCCTTCCGGCTCCCACTACCCCTCCTCCCCTGGTTGTTTGGGTTTTGCGACTCTTTAGAAACCTTGAACTTTGGCTATCCCAAAGACTGGTTTGAAGACTGAAGAGCACAGAATGTGAAAGAATGCCCTCTTGGACAAAGACTCCAGAACCCAATGCCCTTGGGGCGCTGCTGGGCAGATGGCCACTGCAAAATGCTACTACCCTTGGCCTATGCAGACTCCTGCTCTGATGTTAGGGAAACGAAGACAGAGAAACTGGAAATGCAAAGGTTAAGGAAAGCCAGTGGCAGGGATCAACTTCTAGAACTGAGACACAACTCTCCTAGTTACTCATCTTAACTTAAAGGAGAAAGCAGAAAGAATTTTCTTGAATCTTCTTTCTCCCCGCCTCCCATTTCTCTATGGCAAATCTACACATACAAAGAGATGAGAGGGACAAAAGATTGACGGGGCATGTGGTGTGTGTGTGTGTGTGTGTGTGTGTGGTGTGTGTGTGGGGGGGGAGGCAGGTGCTCATTACTCACAGATATGCTTATACCCTACTTTGGATTAAAGAGCCACTAAATCCATGTTCAGCAGGCTGTCCTCTGCCATAAAACGCCCAGGCCTACTCTTCATGAAGATGTTCTCAGAGCTTCAGACCTGCAGAGCATAACTGAGCAATAGGACAGCCGACCTGTGCCATCCAGGCTTCCTGTCCACTCACTCGTGAGTCTGCATTTCCCCAGCTCCATACAGCAGTCCAGTGCTCCCCGAAAGCATCTTTCCAAAAGCCAAGGTTAATGTCTTCTGGGGGTGGTGGTGGAGAGGAGTGATGTAGGCAGAAGCTCTATCACAGTTCTACCTACAGGAGGGCTCTGGGCCTTCCAGGGTCTTCCTTTCCCAAAATTTTAGCAACGCTCCTCTCCCCCTTCCTGGGCAGATGGGGCTTTTTTGCTTTGTACATCTGCCCCAGCCCAAGAGAAACACCAAACACACGTCTACTGAATTCCAGCAGCCAAAAATCAAAGGAGCACTTGGGCTGGGTAGGATGACAAGCTAGAGATTCCCCAGGAGGAAAGAGACTCAACCTGGGTCTGCAGGCCTGGGGAGAAAGCAGATGATGGAAGCAGGGAGGTGGGGTGTGGGAATACACGCACCTCCAAGACTCTGGGCAGACCCACCCTCTCTACACAGCCCAGCAGAGGAGGACGGGAAGGGGCGGTGAGAGCGCCTTTGCTCCAAGTCTGCACTTAGCAGCAACAGGCCCACCACACCTGCCTAGAATCCGAAAGGGCTGGGCAGAGGTGTCCGCCGCCGCCCCCATAGGTCAAGTTTTATCTGTTTTTCTTTAAACGACAGAGACAACCGAGGGCGGCCTGAGGAATGGTGGTAAACCATCTGGGCAGCTCTGCCAGCTCCGGGTGCGCCAGAGGCCGGTCCGCTACCGGTTCAGGAAGCTTTCTGGCCCTTTTCAATGAGGCTGCTACACGGGGCTTCCTTCGGATCGCAAGAAGCTGGAAGCCACAGCGCGTTACTAGAAAGGCTTCTGGGTCACTCGAAGTCCCCGGCCCGCGAAGCACGCCCGGCTCGGACTCGGCCAAGCCTTGGCCCGCGCCATTTACCTGCGCCCACCTGTCCAACCTCCAACGGCAAGGCCCTCGATGCTCGCAGCCAGGAAGCCTGGCCTCGCCGCGGGGTGTGCGCCCGCGAGGGTTTTCACTTGGTCCTGCTTCGACCGATTTATGTACCGGCCGGAGCGACCACGTCCCCCCTTTTTACCTGCGGAGCCCGGCTTCCACCCGTCCGGGGTCCGGACCGCAGGCCGGCCCGCGCCCGGAGAGTGAGGACCGGCTTGGCGGGGTGGGGTGAAGGCCCGAGCACCTGCTCCGGGGCTCCCCGCGCGGCGCCCGCTCCCGCCCGGCGGGCTCTTACCTGGCTTGGCGAGGGGCGCCTGCAACGCCCCGGGCGGCGGCTCCGAGGCCCAGCGCAGCGCGGCGGCGGCGGCGGCCAAGTCCGCGGCGGGCCGGGGCGGCGGCGGCGGCGGCTGCGACGGCTGCGAGGTCTGCGGCGGCGGCGGCGGCGGGGCGGCGGCGGCGGCGTCCCCCGGCGGCGGGGGTCCCGGCAGGGCGCGCAGCGAGTCCGGGATGAGGCTCTCGAGGCTCTCGTTGGCCTGCTGCCGGCGCAGCGCCACCTGCGCGGCCATGACCCGCTGCCGCTCGATGATGAGGATGCACTTCTCGCAGGTGCAGTCCTTGAAGCGGCAGTAGCGCTTGTGGCCCTTGAGCCAGGACAGCACGCCGTGGTTGCGGCAGCGCGCGCACTTGGGCGTGCGCTGCAGGGGCGCCCGCGGCGGCTGCGACACCGGGCCGCCCATGTACAGGTAGGGGGAGCCGTAGCCGTTCATGTCCGGGAGGGACTCCGGGAAGGGCGGGCACGAGGGCGCCGGCCGGCGGGGCAGGGGGCCGGCCCCGGGGCGGCCCGCGGGCGGCGCGGTCCTCGGTCCGCAGCCCCGGCGGCCGCGTGCGCTCCCGGGCGGCGGGGGGCGCGGCTGCGGTCGTCACGGGCCCCGCGGCTGCTCGGCAGTCCCACGCGCGTCGCGCCTCCGCCAGCGGCGGCCTCGGCCGGCACGTCCCCCCCGGCCGCCGGGGCGCTGCGGCGGCTGCGGAGAGCCGGCGAGAGCTCGGGTTGAGGTCTGAGCAGCGCGTCTGCAGCTCCCGCGCGCGCCGGCCGGCCCGGCACCTCCTCCGCCGCCGCCCTCCCCCACCCCCACCCCCACCCCACCCCCACCCCTCCTCCCTCCCACCGCCACCCCCACCCCACCCCCGGGGTCCCGATCTCCTGGCACTCCCCGCTCCCCACCCCGCTCCCCGCCTTCCTCCTTCCCGCTCGCGCCCCCGGGTCCCTGCACTTCACCTTCCTCGCCACCTGCAGCCAGGCCACTCGGGCGGGGGGCGCTCACGGCCCCCTGCTCCGAGCTCCCCACGCTTTGCCGGACTGCGGCGCTCCGGGGACGCGGCGGGGCACTCGGGGCGGGGACGAGGTGGGCCGGCGCGGGCGAGGCGGGGTGCCCGGAGGCCAGTGAGGCTCCGAGCCCGAGGCCGCTTCCATCCTCACCCTGGGCGGCGGAGAGGGCTCCGCGCGACCCGGAGCCGATCGGAGCGCTCGGGGGCACTCGGGACTCGGCCGGAGCCGGGAAGCCTTTTAAAAGGGGGCGAGCCAGGCCCTGCGGCCACTGGCAGGGGGATTTGGGTTAGGCCAGTGGAACTGGTCAGGAAATTTTGGCTTTCCTGAGTCCCTCGGGCAACAATTTTTTTTCTTTTGCTGCTGTAGAATAAAACAAATGTTTATGAAAACCTGCTGGCTCAAGGATGACAATCCATTTTGCAGGCTATTTCAAAGGGGAAAACAGGCCTTCCCCCACCCCCACCCCCAAAACCCTGGCGGTGATTTTGTTGCTCTACCCTCCTCATGTTTTATTTCTGTCCCGGAAGGCCAAAGGCCGGGAAGTGCTCTTATGGAGGATCTGTTCAAGTGCACAGTCTAAACTTTCTGACAGCTGTCGCAGGAGCCACGTTAGCGCCCCACAAGTTATGGGATGCGATGGTCTCCCCTCTGCCCTGCCCCACAGCCATGGTTACCATCAAACCGAGGTCTGGAGTCATCCGATTCAAATCCCCACAGACTCAGTGACTGAGTTATGGATAAGGGATGGGGCCATCTGCCCCCCACTCCGCCCAGCCCCAGCGTCTCTGGGTAGGGGGGCAAGAGCGCCCTTGCACAGGATGACAGCATCACACTTTGTTTAAACTGTTATCTGCTTGTCTCTAATCTATGAGTACTAGTTTGGCCTCATGCAGACCACTGCTAGAAATGCACAGGGAAGATTAAGCAAACACACACACACACACACACACACACACACACACACACACACACCACCGCTGGAAAACAAAGAAACAAACGAAAACAGGAGGATACTGGGTAGCACCACAGTTCAGGGCAAAGCGGGGGAGATGGGAACCTTCGTTAGGGAGGCTCCTGAGACGACTCCAAACTCATCTCCCTGAGGTCTGGGCGAGTCGAAGTCGAGATGAATCCGCAGCAGTGATCAACCCTTTGGCTGCACAGCGCCCCTCATCCCCTCGGGGAGGCCTTTTTCTCTCTGCACTGCCCTGAAAGCAAACAAGCAACAGGAAACGTCCCTCTGTGTTTGCTGTGAATTCAAGGAGAGTGTCGCCAGGCATTCTGGCGGCCAACTCTCCACCCCAAAGGTGATTGGAGAAGGGAGGAGGATTGAAAAGGTTACCCGGTTGTGTGCATTTCCCTCGAAGCCCATAGCTGACCCCCTTTGCAGACTAGTCAAGGAGTTGGGGATTGATGGATGCTGGCTTGGGGGGGGGGGAGTTGCATGCCTTAGTGTTAGCCTTGGGAGGCCTCCCCCTAAGCTGCAAGGGCACCCACCCTTCCAGCACTTCTCGTCCCTTATCCCTTCACCCCCATCTCCCAACCTTATCTAGGAAAACCCTAAAACACTACAGCTGGAAGGAACTTCACAAGCTCTGGGGACTGGATGCTAAGGTCACTGGGACCCCTGGGGGCCAGAGGCTAGGAAATGCGAGTTGTTGGTGAGTCCCTTCAGGTAAAGAGACACAAGGGGCAAGGGGCATCTAGAATGACACTGAATCTTGCGGAAGCCTCTGGACCTCTTGGGAATGCAAAGACTTTAGACTTTTTTCAGACACACATCTCCCAATCTTTTCCAAATGGTCAGGAAAACTAGAGGGTATAAGTAAATCAGGAGTAAAAGATTTTTTAAAGGACAAGAAGAGCTCTCAAAACAGGTTTGGGGTGGGGGGGGCGGCATTCCCACCCCCAAGACGACCTCCTTTCCTCCCTCAGTCACCTAGCCACCCTATCCCTTTGCCACTCAAACAGTCTGGCATTATTTGGTCCGGGGCCCCGTTTCACTCCACTGCACATCGGGGGCTGAGATCTAAATACTCATTTGATATAGCGCAATAATCCTTTTCTCATATTTGATGGGAATGTTTTCCATATCCCAGTATTTGACAACATCTCCCTATAGGAACAGGTTTGTATTTATGTTGGTAAAATGTCCCCTGCCTCAAAGTCTATTGTAACCCAACACCTGACAACCCCGAGTCCCATTTCTGTTTGCAGAAAGGGTTTATTCAAGCACATAATGGGATCCCAGCAGAAAGCCTTTCAGAACAAGGGGCTATGGTAAACTTCACCACATGAACTCCGTTTCCAGGGCTATTAAGCTTTTAATTGGAAAATAGCAGAGGAAATTTCAAGGTGACTATAACGTGTTAGCAGTTAGTGTGGAGAAGAAAAGCCCAAGCGGGAATGAATGTAGAAAGCATATGGTCCGAATCACGTTTAGGAGGAGCGGCCTGTTCTACTAAGTCCCCGCCACTTATGCACTTCTGGGAAAAATCATCAAAGACATTGGAAAGGGAGCGAGGAGGATTACAAGTTAATGTAACCTCGCTAGATTGGATCCACTCATGTTCTGCGCTGGGTGGTGCGTGTGCTCAGGCCACAATTAACTAGGTAAAATTGTGACAGGTTATTAACAGCGAAAGCGTGAACGATAATGGGCGTATGTCGTCGTCTTTCTCTTGGCGCACAATCTCATGGTGCGTGCGTGCATATTTAAGAGCTGGGAGTGCAGATGCCCTCGCTGAGAAGCCGAGGATGTTCTGACTCCAACCCCAGGAATCCTGGTAGATGCTCCTCACCGCAAAAAAAAAAAAAAAAAAAAAAAAAAAAAAAAAAAAAAAAAAAAAAAAAAAAAACACAAACACACACACACACAAAAACCCCACTTAATCAAAAGGACAGTTTCACATTGTCCGGGATGTAGAATGCAGCAGGAAATTTTCTGCTTTGCTGGATTCTCATGGAGGGGGAGGTCAGGGTTCCCATTTTCTGTTTTAATCGCCACCACGGTGACGTTGGAGACCAGGGCGTGCAGAAAGCCCCGAGAATGCAGGAAAATAAGCTCCCACTCCCGCCCCCACCCCCGCCCGCGCGTGAACCTCTCGGCTCTCATCCCGTCCACGCCTCTAGGCATTGCTGCTCTTTGGCCAGCTTCGAATTCAAAGTGGGGAACGAATGTCCGGTGAGGCGGTGGGGCAGCCCGCAATCGGTTTCTTGAGGTGACAATAATGCCCTTGTTCTCCCTCATTTAATTGGGGAAAGACTCCTGCGCACGGCCCACAGCATCCCCGTAGCCGGCCTGGCCGGCGGGCGCAGCGCACAGGACACAGGCCGCGGGCGGCCAGGGGTGGGGGTGGGGGTGGGGGCGAAG
This sequence comes from Nyctereutes procyonoides, assembly GCF_905146905.1. Taxonomy (NCBI): domain Eukaryota; kingdom Metazoa; phylum Chordata; class Mammalia; order Carnivora; family Canidae; genus Nyctereutes; species Nyctereutes procyonoides. Next base: position 56,271,382 of record NW_026575146.1, on the reverse strand, counting down.
GAGCTTGTCCCGCGGGCCGGGAAACGCGGCTGAGCAGAAGGCTGGGCCAGGGCGGGCCTGTCCCCACACCAGGTGGGCAGTGGGCGACCCGAGGCTACTTAAGGGCCTAGGCCTTCTTAGGTAAACGCGGTGTAGACCAGCCCGCGAGCCCCGCGTAGACTGTGCAGGTGGCGCTGCTCGCTCGAACCCTCGGAATCAGGGGCTCCTGCCTGCGCACGAGCGCTCCCACTCGTGCACAAGCCTCAGACCCAGCGCCTACACCAGGCCGCCCTCCCCCATCCTTCGGGGTGAGGAGGGGTGGGAGGTGTCGCCCCAGCTTTGCTTCATCCGAGGGGCCCGCGGAGCACCGACCTCTGCCTCGCGCTTCGCACGCGAAGTGGAAAAGCGCGTCCTCGCTGCGCTGCCCACGGGGCCCGGCCCGCGGCCGCTCCCCCTGGAGGCCCGCGGCGCGCGCAGGGGCTGGGGCTCCCGGACCCCGCCCGGCAGCAGGGACCGCAGGGAGCCGGGTCGGCTGGGGGCAGCGCAAACCCCAGCGGCTTTCAGAGCGGAGGGGAAACACCTTGCACCCTCCGAAGTGGGAGCAGCGCGGACCTCGGAGCACTTAGGAGATCAGGTTTCCCCTGCGACGTTAACCTTCAAAACAGAACTAAAAGGACGAGGAAATCTTTTTAACTGCTCTGAGGCAACCCTGGGGGGCACAGGGAAACTGTCTCCAGGCCGGAGCTCGCTCTCGCGGCGTCGGTGCAGCTCCTCCCCAGAACCAGCCGCGCTTGCAGGACGCTCCTGTCCACCCCCGCCCCGCCTGCCCTCTCGGAACAAAGCCGCGCTGCGCTGCAGAGGGGGCGGGCGGCTGTGCGGGATCCCGGGAAAGGCGCCCAGCCCGGCTCTGGGGCCCGGAGCCGCCCGCACCCCCCGGCCGCGAGCTCCACGCACGGAAGCCTGGGTGGGGGCGGGAGCGCGACGCCCTCCTGGGGCGGCCCACGCCCGGGACCCAGGCCCAGACCCGGACTCCCGCCCGGCTCGGAGCCGCCGGGGAGGGGCGACTTCCGGAGCACCCGGGCCCCGCCCGCAGCGCCCCGCCCCCGGCCCTGCACGCCCCGCCCCCGGCCCTGCACGCCCCGCCCACCTCCCGGGGCCGCGGCCGCCCGCTCCGAACTGCTGCAAAGTTTGCGGGTGGCTCCGGGCTGCAGGGCGGAGGGACCCGGGCGCAGTAGGGGCCGAGGGGGGCGCCTCGCGTTTCTGCGGCGGGGCGCGGGGAGCGGGCTCTTCCCGGGGCGAGGCGGGCGAGCGGCCGGCGTGCGGGGGCTCAGGCCTTGCCCGCTCGTGTGCCCGCAGAGGAGGGCGAAGGCCCGGCGCCGGTGTCCGGGCACGCTTGTCGCTAAGGCGGCCGGGCGGCCGGCGGGCAGGGCCGAGACCAATCCCGCTGCTTCCACCCGCTGCCCTCGGGTGTTTCTGGGAGACGCGTGGCGCTTCCCATCCTGCGCTCTGAATACCACTTGGTGCAGGGTGTGTGTGCGCGTGAAACCGGTTCGGCACCCAAGTTCACGCCAAGCGGAGGGCGTCGGTGGTCACGCGAGCGCGGCGGCCAGGTGTCCACGAGGTGCGCGGGGGGCAGCGGCCACGGCGCGGCAGGTCCGCCTCGCTCTCCTGGCGGGAATCGCGGTTTCGTGCGCGGCTGTCGGCGGGAGCCCCTGCCGCGGGTCCGGCAGTGGCGGTGGCAGCGAGGAAGCAGGGTCACCACGGTCGCCCTGGGCCTCTCCGGAAGCTTTCCCTGACCCCCCAGTTCCGCGGCGCGGGGTCCGCAGCTCTTTAGTAGCAGGACTGCAAGGGACGCCCGAGGGGGGGCGCCGGCCGGGCGGCAGCCGCGGGTGCTGGGAGGACAGACGCCTGCAGCCCCGCAGGAGCTCGACGCGGCTCAGGGGAAAGGCACGCGTTTCTTGGGGGGCCACCGCCCCACGTCTCGTGGTGGCAGCTTGCCCAGCGTCCCGGAGGGTAGGCTTGGTGAGCCTACCTCAGTTTCCCCGTTGGAGCTGCAGAAAAGGCTCAGGGCTGTCCCCTCTGACTGCCAGACGTGCAGGGGACGCCCGACACGTGCCCTTACACGTGTTTTTTTTTTTTTAAGATTTTTTTATTTATTCATAAGAGACACAGAGTCAGAGACACAGGCAGAGGGAGAAGCAGGCTCCATGCAGGCAGCCTGATGCAGGATCCCAGGTCTCCAGGATCACGCCCTGGGCTGAAGGCGGCACTAAACCAGAGCCACCCGGGCTGCCCCCACACACACGGGTTTTGCACACGTGTACACCACACACTCCACATACCACCTGCAGGAGGAAGCGGCCTTGCTGTTACAGGTCTCCGTACAAGGGGGGCAAAGCTTTAAGAAAGCAATGCAGATCCGTGTATTCAAATAGGACTAAAATCCAGCCACCAAGCCCTCCAGAGTTTGTTCTACTTTGTGTTCTGAACTTGCCAAGTTGCTAAAGCCGAGCACCTGCTGGGCCGGGCCCTGGGCCTGCCCGGCTCCCTCCCTAGCAGTCAGGCAGTGGTGGACCAGGGAAGTATCGGACCTGGGGCCTGGCCAAGGAGCCCAGAGTGGCCTTCCTGAGGAGCCAGGGGGAGGGAGGCACGGTTCAGAACCAAATTCGGCACTGGGTGTGCAAAGTGGATGCAGGGGATGGGCAGGAGGCCAGAGGGGCTTCTCTGACAGGAGCTGCCCACCCCAGATTCCCCAGGCACCCGCAGCTGGGAGTCGAACTGGGGCTGCAGAACGAGGCTGGCCAAGTGCACTGCGAGCTTAGCCCTGGGTGGGTGGCAGGCACCAGTGGCCCAGAATAAGCTTGGTCAAGTCTTGGGCTGGCCTGCAGATTCGGGCTCTGCTGGCTTTTCAGAAATGCAGGGGTACTTTAAGGGGCACCCCCTCACACTGAGGGGACGTGTCCAAGCTTTTCCAACAAAACCACCCCGCAAAACTTGTGTGTTGGGGTCTACAGAAGGGCAGTGGGTAGCAAGTGCACGAGATACCGTCTTCAGAAAAGCCACCGAAATGCCTTGGAGGTGGCGACTCCGCCAGCCACCGGGTCCCTTCCAGGCGCGCCCCACAGCCTCCTGGCGACGCCGTCACAATAGCTACAGCCGCCCCGAAGGGCACAGGGCTGCAGTAGCAGCAGCCTGACAAGTGTGATAAAATGATCTTCCTTAACTAAACTCGTAAAGCACTGGGCAATAAAACTCAATCTTCTGTAAAATCCAATTAAGTCATTATCTGACTGATTGTATCTTTAATTGAAAACAGAAGTGACAGTAAATTTCTGTGATATATCAGGATCAATCGATACCACTATACGATTCAGCCCCAAGAAGTGATTTATAATGTCAAACCCATATAGGTAACTCCACATTATTCTCTCTAAAACCACTGGTGGATGAAATTAAGAGTAAGTGCATTTAATAAAAAACAAGATGGTCAGGTTATTGATTACAACAGATGGGGGTGAAATCAAATAGATGTTTTCAAAGCACAGAGCGAAGAAAATACAAGTAATTTCTTTTTTCCTGTTTAATACCGCGCACCAAATATACACACAAGGAAATTCAGTCATCAATAACATTTTTATTTCAGGTACAGCTGCAACTACACAGAACAATGAATTTTTTTTCGACTAGTTTCATTTCAGGATGGCTTCTGTTACATAAGGAAGTACTCCACAAGCAATTTTTAACAAAATAATGAACTCAGAAATCTGTAGTAACTTTTAAAGATGTACTTATTTTCAAATCAGATTACAACCTAAGGTTACAAAATACTTTAGATTGCATCCATTTTTTTCCCCTGTAGTAGAAAGAATGTGTAGAATAAACTCTCCTATTATTCTAGAAACCAACCCAGGAATTCTGCATTACTGAGGTTACTTTAAATTGCGTCGTTTTGAAATTACACCCCATTTGAGAAAAATGCAGTGACTCTTAAGGGCTTTAATTTCTCTTTGCTGGCTGTATTTCAATCAGGTTTTGGATTTGGGGGCGGCGGGGAAAGGCTTGGCTTTTCCAACAGCAACACAGACAGTATTTCCAATTACTCTGACCTTCTGGTTTCTAAAACAATCATGAAGTTTGCTCTCCTCTCCTCACTGGTCAGGTATTTGGCTAAGTATATTTTTGCAATTTTATTAAAATACTAATATAGAAACACTTAAGGCACCTAAGATTTCATTTTAAAACCACAAGTAGTATCTAATTATGACACACTTCAATGCAAATGTACTGCTTTACTTTAGTGAATTATTGTAGTTCTTGAAAACTACATGTAAACCAGTGTCAAAAAAAAAAAAAAAAGAGGGTCGGGATGCTACTATTTTACTCCTCGAGCAAAGCACTTAATTCTGAACTATTCCAAACATATTTTAGCCTCTGGGCTAAGCTCTGTGGAGTATATAAACCAAACACTCTCTCAACAGTTAAGTCGACATGAGTCAAGGCAAAATATTAACAACAAACCCCGTGTCTACGTGGAATAAGCCTGCTATTCCAAGTGAAGGAACCGGCCAGAGGCCTCGGGCATCCTTTACTCGTCCTCTTCGATGACGGGAGTGACGGTGAAGCTGCTGGGCTCCGAGGCAGACTCACATTCGAGCACTCCCTTTGTGCTCTCCGTACTAATAGGAGAGCTGCTGGAGAGGGAAACCAAGCCAGAATCTTGACTGCTGGGCGGCGAGAAAACTGGGGCGTGGGGAGAGACAGGGGGGGAGAAGAGGATGTTAAAAGTGGCTAGTCTTTCTACATTCAGTATTCAATTAGGTTCCAACAAAGATAGAGGCACTCTGCATTTCTATTCGGAGTTAAAAGTGTCTTTCTAGGCACTCATTAAAATCCCCAGTGCTTCTTTAGAATAAAAAGCGGCGTTTCTGCACAATATCTATCTATTCAGTTGTCTAAGTTGAAAGGGAAAGTTAGGTAGCAGAGTTCTGGGTTTATGTGCATAAAGAAAAGAGAGAGAGAGAAAAAAAAAACACAACCCCGTGAGCTCCCTCCCTCCCCCTCCTTGGGGAAAACTATTTCCACCCTTCACTGAACCCCTCCCCTTTATGTAAAGGATGCTAATAGAACTTGTCTTGTCAAATGATCCATCTGACAAATTACCCCAAGCAAGACTCCACCCCATGTGTTTCTACTATTTGATAGGTAACCCTAAGTTTTTCTTTTTTTTTCTTTTTTTTAAAGATTTATTTATTTATGATAGACACATAGCGAGAGAGAAAGAGGCAGAGACACAGGAGGAGGGAGAAGCAGGCTCCATGCAGGGAGCCCGACGTGGGACTGGATCCCGGGACTCCAGGACTCCAGGATCACGCCCTGGGCCAAAGGCAGGCGCCAAACCACTGAGCCACTCAGGGATCCCCTAACCCTAAGTTTTTCAACAGATAGCAAGTGAACGTGATAACTTACTAATATCCCTGTTACTTCTCTTAGACAAACAGGGACAAACACTTGCTCTTTACCTAACTTTTGAGGGCTAAGAAGCAGTAAATGGGAGGCAAACTTTCTTAAAAATGTAAAAAGTGAAAGGAATACCTTCACTAGAACAGAAGTCAGGTAAAGATTTTTAAAAGCCAATCTGTGAACGTAAAACTCCACCAGGACCCTGACATGAAAAGATGAAGGATGCTAATGTGCTGAACAATTTTTGCAACCTTACAAGCCACAGTAGATACAAAATTTAAGCAAAAGAGTCTCTGACCTTCTTAACCTTAGCCGAGTTCAGATCCACCCCCAGAACTCCCTTCCTGCCTAGTGTGAATGTAATTAAGGGGAAGCTGCAGTGGCAATTTCTCTCCTCATTAACTTCCTGATTGGTTTCAGCCTCAGGATTCTGCTGGGCAGTAGTTTGTCACCAATTCCAAATGGCCAATCGTTAATACTAATGTTTGTGTAACTAACTGCCAGCATCTGCCACGGCTTCTTGTACAACAATAATGGTGAAAGGGTACATTAGTGCTCCTGTGTTAATTCAGCTTGTGTTCATCAATAGGGAAATCTATGATGTAATTAGCAAAATGCACCGGGAGCTGAGTGCTGAAGTCATTTGTAGAGAACTAAATCATAGTAGAAGCTGCACCGGGTCCTGATGTGTTTGCCATCAATACTTATTATGTTTGGGATTTAATAAGGTATATTACCGTGCTGAAAAGAGACCTTTTTACAAGAGAACACTATTTACGCTCGTTATGGGTTTGGAAAAGGTTTTGCTGCAGCCAGTGGAATCGCGCAGAACTAAGAGGACAGAGCTGGGATTTAAGCGGCAGACCCTGAACCACGCCACTGGACCGAGTTATCTCCGAAAGCCTCGTTCTTCTAATGTGACCTAGGGATGGGACAGACAGAGGGACAGAGTTCTGTAGGGCCACCTCACACACCTCTTCAAATAAGGAAGGGCATGACCTGCAAACTTAGAAGTCAGTAAATCTGAGAAACAATTCAGGCAATTTCCTGACCAGCAATTACCTTTGATACGGATACTATTTGTTTAACATTTTTAAGTAACTTAGAAGAAAAAGCAAGAGTCAAGTGTGAGAGCTTTTTTAAAAAAAAATTTTTTTTAAAGTAGAACGCTGTTAAATAGTACTTAACAGATGCCAGAAGGTGTATACGTGCATGTATAAATACATAACAGCAACCAAAAAAAAAAAAAAACCCACCCAAAAACCTGGCAATCCATGTCATCTGAAGCCTTCATTTTATTGCAGTTCATAAAGACTAAATTTGAATTGTTATATGGATTCCAAATTCCTTGCAAATCCAAAATGATTTAGGAGTTGTGCTACGTGCATAGGATGTTGGAGATACAAAGGAACATCCCAACGCTCTGCCATCTTGGAGCACAAGATGTGTCTCACCAGACACAGAACTGGAGAGCCACCGAAGAGCCATTGGGAGAGTCCATGAGTTACTCTGTCCACTGGCCCCTACCCCACCTCACACCAGTGGCAGAAGTTCCTCTGTCTAGAAGCCATGGGGACAGGAGGGAACATTTACTGCCTACTTCTGGTAGGCAACATTCCCTGGCTGAAGTATGCAATCCTCCAACCATCTACTGACAGAATTACTCTCCTTGGTTGACACAGGGGACCCTGTGGGGCATGTGGCACTGGTCAGCCGGACCCTTGACCCTCAGCCTCACCCACCCTGTACTGTACCACCCTTGGCCACCACATGTAGTCACTGGCTATGGAACTTTCCTAGTGTCTGAGTTCAAGGAGGCAAATAAGTGACCCGTATCAGACTAATGCAGCAGCGACGCGGGAGTGGGTGAGTGCTCCCTGATGTGTGCTGAGCCCCAGGCCTGCCTCCTGCCTTCACGGGACCTAAGGGATGCCCACCCCCGGGGTTACCCTCAGCCATAAGCACCCCCCCCCACTCCCATTTAGCTGACCTGTGACCCAACACAGTAGAGGTAGGAATTCTGCAAAAGGAAGACAACAGGGGAGGTAATGCAATTAAGATTAAAAAAATAGCTGATTTGGCCTCAGTTTGCCTTGTGGGTGTTTTCTTGGAAAGTGTTCCTGACACTCGAGGTACACAGACACACACAGTGACAGAGGGAGGCGCCCTGCTTCCTTCACGCGTGACAGCGCTCCAGAGAAGATGCGAATACATAAACTCGGCCTGTTTTGGCAAATGCCAGTATTTTTCAGTGTCTCTCCACTCAAACGTACATCTACATCTATGTTGTTTTTACTTTTGTTCAAGGCTTAGTTAGCATCACCTTCGAAAAGTGAGTGCTGAAGTTAGGGACGTGTTTGTTGAACTTGGTTTGTGTGCCCTCCCCCCATAGTAGTTACAGTAAACATCGCCTCCTGTTCAGATCTATTTTACAACCACCCTTAAAGGTACCCTATCCGTTTTAATGCAGCTTCATTAAATTTTGTTGGGGGAAGAGTAATCATTGATCACCGTAAATCATTTGGTATCAATTAAACATTCAAAAGTCAGAATTATCCTTTCTGCTTTTCAGGTGGATTCCAATGAGCCTGACACAAGGCTAATTTCAACTCAAAAGGTTCCTCCTAATTATTTTGTAAAAATGCTAATGCCCTGTCATAGTCAGTGGGACTGTAGGAAAAGGTACACTGCTAGTAGCGCTAGAAATCAGTCTTTCTGGACCGCAATCTAGTGACGTGTATTAAGAACGGTAAAAACCGTCCATCCCCTCTGACTTGGTAATTCCACTTTGGGGAATAAGCCCCAAGAAAGAAAGAATAATTGGCCCAGAGATGCTCAACATACAATTGTTTGCATCCTTGAAGATCTTAGTGCTCTGCTCTGGGGCTGATGGGGGGGGTGGGTCATTCATAGGCAATAAACCAGTCAGGAATCTGCCCTGGCTCCACCTCAGGCAGGCTCCTGGCATTTACAGAAATGGCAGAAATGACTTCTGGAGGCTGAAGTAGAGACTAAAAAGTACGAAACAGAAAAATGTGACCCTTGAAGGGTGCCTAGCTGGCTCAGTGGTTGAGCAACTGCCTTCGGCTCAGGGCCTGATCCTGGGGTCCTGGGATCGAGTCCTGCATCGGGCTCCTCACAGGGAGCCTGCTTCTCCCTCTGCCTGTGTCTCTGCCTCTCTCTGTGTCTCTCATGAATAAATAAATAAAATCTTTTTTTTTTTTTTTTCAAAAAAAAAAGAGAAGTAGGCAAACCTCCTCTGAGGCTGAACCCGGATGGAACCAGCAAGCCCAGTTCGTTTTTTCTCAAGTAGCCGATTTGTCTACAGAAGCTAAAGGGGCTTTTCTTCTACTAGTATTTAAAAACAAACAAAAAACCTTACACATAATCACTCTTACCAGTGCTGGGGGGCGGATTTTTTTAAAAGATGGTTCCAGCGATACTATCTAACCATCTTACTGGCCCCACCTCCCCGAAACCCACCTCGCTAAAAAACAAAACAAAAACCACTCTAACTGCTAAATCTTTCGACATTGCCAAGACCCCTGACTTTTAACTTGAATGATGTGTTGGAAGTCAGTGGCCTGGAACAAATCATTCTCCTCCAGTGATGTGAGAAAACAGGATATTCATGCTTGAGAAAAATTCTCTTCCTCTCCATGTTAAATACTGTTAGACGCCCACTAAGAAACCATTTAAAAATGTAAGAACGTAGGGGGCATCCCGCAGTTGCGCGCAGCTCCGCACCTAGACGTGGACGGGAAAACTCGAGTGCTGGCCGCGGGTTTCCCGACTTTGCAGGCCTCTGAGTCTGCCGAAAAGCGAATGAAAATTTCTCAAACGACAACTTTTTCCGCTTCGTGGTAACTGTCTTGTTTGGAAATAAAATCACGTCCAATCAACACCACTTAGCAGACATTTAATGTTTCACAATGGGATTCTTTTCCAGAGCAGAACTGCTGCCCTTCTCACTAACATCTAAAATAATTAGGATTATCGGAGCCGTCCGAAGCTTGGCAGGTTCAGTTTGTACTTTCAAACAGCGTTAATTCTTGGCACTCGGAACAAGGGATAAAAGGTAAAGATATGAATGGAGATCTTTATTCAACCCCATCTATCACGGATTAGCTCATTCTTTTCCAGTTCATGCCTGCACTCTAGTTAAGAGCAGGGCTAAGCTGTAACTGATGTAATTAGAAGCCACAAGCTGAAAAAAATAGCCCTTTATTCATCTCCCTGCATTTACTATATATTTGCTTAAAAATATATATGGATGTATGTGCGTATATATATATATAATATATATTATATAAAATATATAAAATCTTTGAAACAATTAAATGTATGTTTTTTGTTTTTTGTTTTTTTTTTTTTTTCCATGTACGGGTAATGAAAGGGTAGTGACAAAGCGAGGGCTGGTGAGGATTACGCTCTCCTTGAAAACACATCTTCACGGGCAGCTGGAAAATCTAACACCCATTCTGAGAGGGGCCAGCACCGGGCTCTGCATGTGCTGGAGGGAAGTGGCCGGGCCGGTAAATGAGGGTCCCTGTGGGGGGAAGCAGGCTCGCAGTGCCTCTCCCCCAACTCGGCCACCACGAGCTGTGCAAGCACCGGCAACGGCCACTTCCAGAAACTAAGTGAGCTCAAGAGAAAAGTCCGCTTTTTGTGCGCTAGTAACAAACACAGTACCTCTCTCCCTCTCAATTCCGTGCACGACATGGATACGCAACTCACAAATTACACCAGGACAAGGCTTTCGTCCTCAAAATGAGCAGAAGCCCGTCGAGCACCCGCAGGAGCCGCTGGAGAGGTCTGCGGCCTGGGAGGCGGACGACATGGGCGCCTGGCCGGGCCTGGCTGTGGCTGCACACCAGCCAGCTCCCCTGCTGCTCCAGGAAATACGGGGTGACACACCACACCCGCTCCCTGACACAGGTCAACACAAAGACAAGAACATATTTTTGACTGTTTTAATATAATGCACAAAAAAGGACAAGTGAGAAGGGACGCCCTTCAGGCTTCCCCCCAAACCTAGGACCCGGGCAGAATCATCTCGGCCCCCAGCCCGCCCCCTGCATGACATACACTCCTGGACCATGGCATGGAGGCTCCTGGGGCCCCACATTCCTTAATTACTTCTTATGGGGGGCAGTTATAAAATCGACTGGAGTGTCAAGAATAAGCAATGTGCTGTCCTGACAGGTGCTCAGCACCTCTGAGGGCCTCCTGCTCAGCCCCCCTCCAGCCTCCTGCCCAGCAGCAGTGGTGATGCTGTGGTGGGTCCCTGACCCCACACTGTCACCATCAGCCAGGGAGACTTCTCTCAGCAATCCCTTCACTCCTGGACAATCTCTGAAGTGAGCAAGTGCACAGGAGGGGTTAACTCATCATGACTGGCCCCGCGGACTTGTCTCACTCACGCAGAGAGGCAGCATGTGGTGATACGCACAATCCAAACACTCACATTTCCTCCCTGTGCTTTAACAAAATATACTCAGTCTTAAAGTCTATACGCGGTGTGACTTTTAATTCTCTCAGGTAACAGCATCCTGAGAGAAATCCTCACGATGGCCGACTCTGCTCTACGTGGCCCTCCAGCGAACTAGACACAAAGCTGCCTTATACAGAGGAAATCCCCTATATAACCTGAGGGATGGGATGAGCACGCTTGGCTTTGGTTTCCCCACTGTGACACGAGGCTAACCACAGGCCACCGTGATAATTAGTACCAGTAATTAGCTTCCTTATTCTGTTTGTCTGTAGTCTGTCTCAATGTCTTAAAGTTAGAAGATCCTGGCTTTTGAAGGTACAGGACTTCAATGAGGATTTAGTACAGGGTCTGCTCACACATACATGTGCCCTCCTGGGAATGAGGAACACACCCGTACCTCACTGGGCCTATGGCACAGCCGGGGCATCACAATCAACCTATTCCTCCCTTGGACAATAGGTCCCTTGTGATAAAAGTTCTGCTTTTTTTCATCTTGGGGGTGGGGGGGAGGGGGACGGGGCGTGTAACAGGATGGCTGGTGTCAAATCAAAATCAAACAGCAGAACGTCGGTGGACATGCTTTATAAACCATACAAAAAAACAGTGTTATCATCTAGTGATCAAGCAAACCATCCCTTCAGACAGTGGTATCCGGAAGCAGGAAGATCTCTTCTGTTGGAGCTTAAATTTGTCCCAAAAGGTGGGAACTCTGGGAAGGAAGGGGCGGAGGTGTCAATGCTCCAAAAGAAGGAGGGGGTCTCACCAGTTCTTGATCTATAGCCACTGGGTACCCGGAGCCCTGAGAATGGAGGCTTGCAGGGGTAGCAGAAGCTGACCCTTGGTCAGAATGAGACAGGACAGAGCCAGGGCCGGCTGGGTAGGCTTTGTTTGGTCAGTTCCACACCCTCTCTGTGCCTCAGTTTCCATGTCTGTAAAATGGGGACAGGGTCGAGCACTTAGGAAAGACCAGGTCTACACAAAATGGTGGGGTGGGCCCCATAAAGCCTGATGCCGCTGAAAGGCCCCCATGAAAGTCATATCAAGCGTCACGGTTTGGTGACCACATGTGGGGCCCAGCTACGGCAGCTCCTCAGCGCTGAGCCCCATCCCTTGCACCACCTCCCGGCCCCCGGCCTCCTCCCCACGGCCCTCAGTGGCCAGTTCCCAGAGACTGTGGGCTCTAACATCAGACAGCAGCACCTCAATCAACACTGGAGTCTCTTTAACTGTAAAAGGAGGACAATAATTATGTCTTGTGAAGCTGCTTTGAGGACTGAGATGGTAGATGACAAAAGAGTTTGCCACCGTGAAGACTCTACGTACTTGTTGGTCATCATGACCCCCCCACCCCCACCGAGTCTGCAAACTTGTGCAAAAGCAGTTTTGAGTGCTTATGGTAGAGTGAGTCTACCATAGCACCAAGAAATTACCCAGATTTATATTAACACTGGTTGATAAAGGAACAAACAAACAAAAAAAGAATTAAGTGACAACACAGCTCAAACGTCCCTGCATGTTCTCAGAAGAGGCTCAATTCTGACGTTCAGGGCAAGGGGACACCTACTTCATTCATCCTTCTTTCCACACCCAGAGACTGACAGTTAAAACAAATCCCAAGTTGAAAGCTGAGCCCATCAGTTTGTGCTTTCTACAGCATCATGTTTGGCGCCGGAGTCACAAGTAACACTTCCCGAGGCTGGGCCAACAGCCCAGAAGCCACGGCTGAACCAGCCGAGCCATCAGAGCCTCGTGGCAGAAACAGGAAGTCAGTCTACAAGGTGGAGGACAAACATCTGGGAAATCAGGCCAAGAACGTCTACCATATATTGGCCCGGTGCAGTGCACACAGTGGGTGCTTCACAATGGATGCGTGTGTGGGGGAAAGACCACAGGATTTAGTCTTCGTAAGATGTGCCGTGACCACACGGTAGGGCTCGCCCACACGCCGGCAGGAGTTGGGAGGACTACGAAGTGCACGGGCTCTACTGAATTCCACCTGTGTCTTTCCTGCACAGACTCCAAGCAAAGCCTGGCCACAGAGGCAGAGAAAAAGCCACATCAAACACCCGCTGGGACGCACAGTGGAACCGCGATCTCGGCCTGGGCCACGGCCAAGGAGCCTGGCTCCTGGTGAGCACATGGGACCGTGTTCCTGGGGGACTCTGGAATGCCTCAGGTCCGGGAGCAGCACCACAATGGGGTGGTCCCACGTGCGGCTGCAGCTGCCAATGGTGTAAACACATATGGGACAGAACCACAGAAAGTAAAGCAGACCAGGGCAAACGAGGCTCAACGGTCATCTCTGGAGTAGATTTCCCATTTGATCCCGGGATCTGAGAAAACAGGAGGAATCAAACCCACAAAGCGGGCTGTACGTGGCATCTGCCACGCTAGAGAACACGCTGGAGAACTGGCCTGGCTCTGTCCGATATCCTGCAATGAGAGACAGATTGCAAGTAGTCCTGCGCTTCTTGCTGAGAAGCAGGAAGGGTTACAGATGTTTCAGCCTTAAAGGGGAGAGGGAGAGGGAGAGAGATGGAAATGTCAACCTGGAGGAGCTTCTGGTGAAGGCTAAGAAAAAGGATACAAGTTTTGGAGGCAACCTCACAGCCAGGAGGGCAGGTCACAAGAACAGGGAGCGCCGCCTATGAACCCAGCGCCCGGAACGAGCTCGATTCCCGACCAATCCACCAGCCAGTGGGCTCCCTTTCACCCTGGAATTCTATCATCTTCCCTAAAATACGTGGTTTCACCAAACGTTTAGGATACGCAGTGTTAGCCGTGTGGTTTTAAAGCAGTTTCTCATTTAGAAGTAGCCTGAGACTTTGCCGCTGAAATGGATAAGGGAAAAGGTTCGCGAGCCACTTCTCCAAGAGGACTTGCATACAATTTGCAGCTTGTAATTTAAAAGTAAACACTGTGCCCCCATAGGATACGCTAGAAGCAGAGTAGAGAATGTTGTCGGGTATATTATTTTATCTTTACCACCCGGGGACTCCAGTCTTCTTTCAAAAAAGCAAATACAAAACTCCCAGTACTGGCTATCAGGCTACGCCAACTTTTCATTCTCCTTTCTAGCTAGCGTTACAGGAAATCTAAGACTAGTAATTATTAATATTTTCCTCTGGTTCAGAATAAGGAAGCAGACGCCAGAACACATCTAAATAAAACATACACCAGATGAAATCAGTCAGGATAGGAAATTCTAGGCATTTCCAGACAGGAGGGTACATGCCTACTCACAGCCACACAAGCTATTTCACCACCTAAATACATCACGGCCATCATCGACGGATAAGGTAAGTTCAGGTTACAAGAATAAGAATATGCTGTTTCGAAATGGTTCACGTTAAGAATGAAGAGAAATAACAAAATAAGAGCACAAAGTATACATTTCTTTCCAAAAGACAATTTCTACAGGGTGCCTAAGACCTCCCCTCCACAAAAAATCAGTATATATATATATATATATATATATATATCTCTGAAATCTTTTTTTATGTAAAGCATCATCTTTTCAATTAGCCCCCAAGAAAGGACTTCGACCCTTTTCTGTGGGTCTGGTTCATCTGTGGCTGATCGAGGCTTTCAGGGAATGCACCTTCTTCCCTCCAGGCCACTGTGCTACTTTTGCACTGTTTCAAGAGGGAAGAGCTCACGTTTGGACAAGTATTTTGGTTTGCCTTCAAGAAAAATTTCCTTTCTCTCCTCAACTGCAGCCTGTCTGAAGCCAAAGTTAACGGTGGCTGGTGCTTAGGGCTCCGCAGAATGACCCCCCTCCAGCCTCTTTGGGTGAGAAGCTCCCCCACAGGCAAGGCAGGTGCTGGTCACCGAGCCCCGCTCTGATGTGACGAAAACTGATACTGGCAGGTATTTGCCAGCACATGACAAAAATTTTTACTTCGCTCTTTCTTCCTCTGATCAACAGACTAGTTTCCCTTTCAGGATTTTCATTTTCTTGGGGCACCTGGGTGGCTCAGTGGTTGAGCATCTGCCTTCGGCTCAGGGCGTGATCCTGGAGTCCTAGGATCGAGTCCCCCATTAGGCTCCCTGCGAGGAGCCTGCTTCTTCCTCTGCCTGTGTCTCAGCCTCTCTGTTTTTCTCATGAAAAATAAATAAAATCTTTGAAAAAAGGACTTTAGTTTTGTTTTAAAATTTTTCTTATTGTGGTAAAACACACATGACACAAAACAGATCATTTTAACCATTTTTAAGCGTACAGTTCGGGGGGGGGTGTGTATTAGGTCTAGACACTGTCATGCACCTGCCATCTCCAGAACATTTTCATCTTCCCATTCCCACCAAACAAGAACTGTCCTTTCCCTCCTCCCTCAGCCCCTGGGAACCAACCTTCTACATCCTGTCTCTGTGGGTGCGACAACTCCAGGAATCTCACATAAGTACAGTCACCCAGTGTTTGTCATTTTGTGACTGGCTTATTGTAGTACACATCGTCCTCAAGGTCCATCCATGCTGTAGCTTGTGACAGGATTTCCTTCCCTTTGAAGGCTGAAGAATGTCCCACTGTGTGTAGACACCACACTTAGACTATCCATTCATCTATCCATGAGTGGGCGGTGTCTGCCTCTGGCTACTGTGAATAATGCTGGTGTGATCGGTGGTGTTCCAGTATCTGTTCAAGACCATATCGCAGTTCTCTGGAGCATATCCCCAGAAGTGGGATTGCTGGATTATAGAGTAATTCTAGATTTAGTTTTTTTCAGGAACTAAGAGACTGTTTCACACAGCAGCATCCCTACCAGCGACACACAGGGGTTCCAATTTCTCCGCATCCTTGTTAACACTTTTTTTTTAATAATAGTCATCCTGATGAGTATTTGGTCTTTTTTTTAAAAAAAAACAGATTTACTTATTTTATATTTATTTCTTTTAAAGATTTATTTATTTATTCATGAGAGACACAGGCAGAGGGAGAAACAGTCTCCCTGCAGGGAGCCTGATGTGAGACTTGATCCCAGGACCCTGGGATCACAACCTGAGCTGAAGGTAGGTGCTCAAAGACTGAGCCACTATAGAATAAATCCCTAGATTTACTTATTTTAGAGAAAGAGCAAGCACAAGTGGGAGGGGCAGAGGGAGAGGGAGAAGCAGGCTCCCCACTGAGCAGGGAGCCCAACATGGGGCTTGATCTCAGGACCCTGGGACCACAACCTGAGCTGAAACCAAGAGTCAGACTGAGCCACCCAGGCGCCCCTGGGATTAATCTCTTCCCCAATTTCTCCCCACACTTCTTAATGCTTACTGCTCTGTCTCCACTGTATGACCACCAAATTTAACTCAAGGGTTGGCCTCACCGCCCACTTGCTGGGTTCTGCCCGGCAAGCTGGTGGCTGTCTTATTCCCAGGCAAGTCTTCCCCAGATCACCCATGACGTGCTGATCACAGCCCCAGCTGCCCTCGTCTTCCCTCGTCCCCTGGGGAGCACTGGACTCGTGACCTTGCCTCTTCCCTCCACCTTCTACTGTGGCTCTCCTGGCTTTTGCCCCCGTCCATCGCTTCTCTAGCCTCTACCCTAGACTTCCTCCAAACCGCGTGACTTGTCACCCCTTGTCACACAAGCTTTATCATCTTCTTGCAAATGACTTCTTCACAATTTATAGCTCTTGCCCTGATTTCTCACAGAGAACTACTTCTGTATTTTGGTACCTGGTGGACATCTCCCATCTGGCTGAGCTTCTTGGACTATAAACTCACTGTGTTTATTTTTGTTATTATTTTTTAAGATTTTATTCATTTATTCATGAGAGACACAAGAGAGAGAGGCAGAGACACAGGCAGAGGGAGAAGCAGGCTCCCTGCAGGGAGCCCGATGTGGGACTCGATCCCAGGACCCCAGGATCATGACCTCAGCCAAAGGCAGATGCTCAACCACTGAGCCATCCAGGTGCCCCAAATTCCCTGTTTAAAATTAAACCCATTACCTTTCCCTGCAGAGTAAACCCAATCCTCTTCTCTTGGGTCCTGAGCACACTCCCTTCAGGCTCCAAGCCTCAGGATTCTCTTAGGAAATTCCTCCCATCACGTCCCTCCCACCTCCGAGCACTGGCAAGAAGTCCTGCTCACGTGAAGCCCACGGAGCTCTGCTTTCCAGCCCCTATCCCTCCACACCCCAGACTGCATCCCACCCCTCATTCCCTTGTACCTAATCTGCTAGCATCTGGTTGTCCTCTCTCCTATGCACTTTCTCCTGGATGGCCACGGTGCTTCTAGAGGCCTGTCTCTTTTCCTCAATCAACACCTCTCGTGGCATCTGGAAAAGTCCAAACTTGCTGGCCTGGCCTGGACTCTGAGGAGCAACCTGATTTCCCACATCTCCCCTGCTCTTGAACCATGTACCAGACTCAATCCACTCTCCACCCCAGCACAGATCCTGCCTTTGATATGAGCTTGTGCTGGTCCCACTGGCCCCCAATCTCCACAGGTCAAACCCAGCTCAACCACTGAGCCACCCTGGTGCTCCTGCCTGTGCCAGTGGTACTGTAACTTCCACCCTCCTGTCCCTTCCCCCTGCCATCATTGACCTAACAACTCTCCCCACAGAACAGGGTAGAGGGCTCCTGGGTGACTCAGCATCTGACTTGATCTCAGCTCAAGTCCTGATCTCACGGTCATGGGTTTGAGTACCACGTTGGGCTCTGCACTGGGCATGGAGTTTACTTAAAAAAAAAAAAAAAAAGAACAGGGTACAGGATCCATGTAATATTTGTCTCTGGGGCCTTTCGGTGGCCACCAGTTAAAAGCCTTACCTCTGGTAAGCCCTCAACAAGTAGTAGTTGATGAACGAGAGAATGAATAGCTCGCTGGTCAAAGCCAGCTGATCTGTTTCCTGGACCCCAACCAATCATGACCAGCACAGGAGATGAGTGTGCACAAGAACAACAGTATAGGGGCAGCTGTAAGGAAGGGGCAAAAGGAAGGCCGCCAGCCCACGTCCAGGAAAGGGTAAGGGGCCAGGCGAGCCAGAGCACACTGATAGATGTGACAATGAACCTGAGTCCTCAAGAAAGGTTCAGCATCCTGAAGGCAGAAAGAGGAGAATCCACACATAAACCTCCCTGTTGTCAGAAGTTGGGAGGCAGGGAACTTTGGCAGTGGCAGGAGAAACGGTCACTCATTCCATTTATATATGAAACAGATAATTTCTCAAAGACAGAGAATGAAGGAGGCATCATGAAGCTATTTTTTCTTTTTACAAGAAGGTGGGGAGGGACAGAGGGGGAGGGAGAGAGAGAATCTTAGCAGGTTCCACACCCAGGAGTCCAATGAGGGGCTCGATCTCACCACCCTGAGATGAGGACCTGAGACGAAATCAAGAGTCAGATGCTCAACCGACTGAGCCACCCAGGTGCCCCTGGCTTTATTTTTTTTTTTTAATATTTTATTGATTTATTCATGAGAGATAGAGAGGCAGAGACACAGGCAGAGGGAGAAGCAGGCTCCCTGTAGGGGGCCCGATGTGGGACTTGATCCCAGGACCCCAGGTTCACACACTGAGCCAAAGGCAGATGCTCAACCATTGAGCCACCCAGGGGCCCCCACTTTAGTTTCTTTCACTGCGGCTACTATCCTACAGTTTGGATGGACTACAGTTTATCGGTTAATTTCTCTATTGACAGTCATGTTTTGTACAAATGCTGCAGTTTCCTTATATACACTTGCTGGTGTTTTTCTGGGGTGACGCTGCAAAGGGGCATTTCAAAGCAAGCCTGCATCTCAGACTGTATTACATGTCGCCCTCTGAGCTGCCACACTGGGCTGCATGGTTTGCTAACAGATGCGCATGAAAATGCAGCTTTCCCTCAACTCTTGCTAGCATGGGACTATCGACCATCTGTATTTGGGTCAATCTGCTGGGTGGACTGGAGTCCAGTGGTGGGCCCCATTTCCATCAGAGAGCCGGACCGCCTCTTGAGGAATTTGGCAGGAGGGGAGGTGCCCTGGTCTAGTGACTGGACCGTGCATGAGGCATCAGGCCACTGCATGGTCTTGTCCACCACTGCTTTCCTGTCCCTGCTGGGAGAGGACAAGAGCAGGTACCAGACCCCAGGCCAAGCCCCCCCTGCACAGTCCATCTGTGCCTAACTGCCAGCTTGCACTGGATCCCAGCCAGTGTTCACGTAAGAACACCAGTTCTGGCACAAGCAAAAGTGCATGTAAAGAGCCCAGCAATTCTCATCTCTGTAGCTGCTCTTGTCACTAGAGGACCTGGTCTAAGGAGGTGACCCTACCTGCTTTCTCGCTGACACATTGCAGAAATTGTGCGCTTACTGCAGCTGAAAATAAGCTCTCTCTGTAGGAAAGGCTGTGGATGCTAAGGGTGGGGTGGGTATCCAGGCCCAAGAGGTCAAGCGGACAAAGGCTGAGGTTTACATGCAAGAGCAGTGGTGGACACTCCGCCAAGAACTGAATTCACAAATGGAGCCCACGAAGATATGGAGGAACCAGCAGTGTTAGGAGACACGTTGTGAAAAACAAGCTGATGTGGTTTCCACTGTGTCATCCTAACATGACACATTCACTGTCACAGACACGAAGCCACTTTAGAGAGCCTTACCAAGACGGAGAGATTCCCATTTAGAGGCAGAATGAACTTAGTCTGTTATTGACAAAAACATTAATGTCTCTATTAGGGGAAAAAAAAAGTCTTAATTCCTTGCTTCTGAAGACATCCTGATGTTAAACCACCCAGCTAGTTTCGTATACTCCAGTGACTGTGAGCAGGTGCTTAACCCTTTAAAGCCTATGTTAAGAAACTGCAACACAGAATTTTCATCCTAGGAGAGAAGGTACAGGTCAGAGCTCAACCTTCGAGCTTTAAAGATATGGAAGCTTGGGTAGCCCGGGTGGCTCAGTGGTTTAGCGCCGGCTTCAGCCCAGGGCGTGATCTGGAGACCCTGAATTGAGTCCCACGTCGGGCTCCCTGCATGGAGCCTGCTTCTCCCTCTGCCTGTGTCTCTGCCTCTCTCTCTCTGTCTCTCATGAATAAATAAATAAAATCTAAAAAAAAAAACAAAACAAAACCCCAGTAATTTGTGGAGTATTAAAAAAATAATAAATAAATAAGTAAATAAATAAATAAAATAAAGATAGGGGAGCTGAGGCCCCAACGGTGACCTGCCCTCAAAGACAAATGCTGCACGAATCCAGGAGTCAATTGTTGTATCGTGAACCATTTCCTGACGCTCTGGTTTCGAGTCCGAGCAGGACGGGACTCCGTGCAGGTTTCAGTGATGGATGGGTCCTCTCCGCCGGTGCCCCGGTCGGGTGCTCCTGTTAGATGTATCAGGGGCCCTCGATACTGCTGACCAGTAGGTGCTGGAGCCTCCTGGGGTGAATTGGTTCATTTTTCATTGTCCATCTCGACTTCACGCAAGGTCATAAGAGGTGGAACCAGGTAATTACTTATCTACCCTGAAAATGCACCTACGTGGATGTGCCCAGAGTTGGGCCTTCTTGTGTCTCCACGTGCTTAGGGGGACATGCTGGTGGCGGAAGGTCTATGGGGTACATCCTGCCTTGCTGCCCACCGGCCCCTGCTCTCTCCTTGCTCGCTCAGACTGTCATCATTCTCTTATACCGGAGGAGGGGAAAAGCAAGCTTTTACATTAGGAAAGGTCTTTTGTCCTCCCCTCCCTTCCTCTTCTCTCCTGGGGCACAGGCAACTTGGCAAACATAAGGTCCTTTGAACCCTCTTTGAACACGTTAGCGTCTGGTAGCTCCCAGATTCCCAGAGCTTCTGGCTCTGTGTCAGACTCCCCTACGGGCCCCGGAGTCGAGGCAGAAGTCAGCACTCACCCCCCCGGCCCCCGGCAGCCCCCCTGCCGGCCCAGGACACCCTGTCCCCTCCTCTGCAATCTGCTGCTGTGGGGCTCTGAAGGCTCTGCAGTAGGAGGCTGCTTGGGAAGAGAAGGCAGGGATCTGCCAAGTGACTCCCACTTGATTTTCTGAAACACCCAGCATCTGACCATTAGCCACAAACAGATAAGTTGCCCCCGACCCTTCACTGCACTGAATCACATGAGAGATTCCTGAAATCTCTTTTGCTTGGAGAAGCGGTTTAAAAGCTGTGAGAACCGGGGCAGTTGCCTCCTCCTGGATTCATTTTCAGCAGCTCAGATGATGCTTGGACGTCAGTGCTGCCTCTTTCAGCAAAACTGTGGCTTTCTGGGGGAGAACCCCGGGGGCAGCTTTGTGAAGGCGAAGAAGAGGAGAGTTGGAGGCAGGTGTTTCCCTGGGTGGCATCTGTAGCAGGCAGGGTGTCACGCCGTGGCCTTGTGCTGGTCAGTCCCGGTTCGAGGCCTGAGGACAAATTCTGCCTCTGATGCTCAGCGCTCGTGGGACCTTGGATGCTAAGTACCACCTCTGGGCCTCAGTTTGTAAAATCTGCCAAGTGAACTTATTACTACCCACCTCCCCAAAGGGTTTTTGCGGAGACGATAAGCAAAGTACAGCCTGGAACACGATAGGGCATCAATGAATGATAGCGATTATTACTAATAATTATGCTAATAAATAATGTGGGCTGAGGCTCATTTCACAAGCCTGCTTACCTAGGTCAGCATTCAGCTCCTGCTGGAGGCCGGGGGTCCAGCCTTCCTAAGAATCCCTGTTTCATCCCGCAGTGTCCACTGCCTGCACTCATTACAGTGTTCCCTCCTACGGTTCACTCACGCAGGGCTGTGGAGGGCTGGGTTCCAGAATGGCCTCTGTTCTTTAATTTCCTTTTATCTTTCCTTTCTTCCTGCCTTTTTCTATCGCTTTTTATTACTACAAAAATAATACATGTCTACAATACACATTTAGCAAACTAAGTCCTTCTGTATTTGGTAGTTTGACACAGAAGCTTCTAAGGACCTTTACATAAATGGGTGACTTTGGTTTCGGGGTGATAAATTTACCCCCTTACCTAATGCGAATATCTGTGTCTTTTCAATTTTACCTGGGTTTATTACTGTGAAAACTAGCACTTCTTCCTAATACCAATAATTAGAAATTCACTTTATTCGGTGCTGGGACAAATACTTCACTAGGATTCTGGAGCCTCAGTGAAGCGCTAGAAAACAGGAGTTACTGTTAGGAGAAAGTAACCGTGTTAGGACTTTGATTCTTTCAGTACCAGAGGTTTTCTGGTTCGTCCTAGGACTGTTTTCTCATTAAGTCCCAGGAAGGGAGGCAGAGTCTCAGCTGGAGATTCTCTCACCAGCAGATGCTTTGAAGGCTGTGACTCAGAGAGAGAATGGGGACACAGGCTGTGCATGGGCCAGAATGTTTTTCCCACATGTTACAGAAACCTGACCTAGTCAAAGGGACACTCAAAACGTACCCACTTAGAAATAGTATGTCCTGGATACTGAGTGGTACTTAAGAGCACTTTAGAAATTTGGCAGCACTTTAGAAATTTGCCCTGCCCCCAGAGGACATCCCTGCAGTGTCCAGGTGTCCAGAAGCCACCTGTTTGGAATGAGAACATTGGCAAGAGGGTCAAAGCGTGAAGCCACCATTTACCTCGTGAGTTAAATTCATCATTAGTGCTTCTCATCCAGAGCTCCAAGTGGTTCCGGGATGGACAGGACTGTTTCTGGAGCGGGTCGAGGTGAAGGGGAAGGTGTAATCTAGCAGAGGGGAGACCAGGGAAGAGGCCCAGGGACCACAGATTCCTAACAACAGACAAGAAGTGGGAACAGGTGAGAAAGACACAAAGGATCAGACAAGGGGCACCTGAGTGGCTCAGTGGTTGAGCCTCTGCCTTCGGCTCAGGTTATGATCCCAGGGTCCTGAGATCGAATCCCACGTTGGGCTCCCCACAGGGAGCTTGCCTCTCCCTCTGCCTCAATCTGTGTCTCTCATGAATAAATAAATAAAATATTCAAAAAAGCAAACAAAAGCACAAAGGATCGAGAAAAAAACAATCGAGAAAAAAACCTCACCACCTTCCTCATGAGTTTGCTTCAGATGGCCGCTGGCATACATCTGAAGCACTTAACTGATCACCTGCTCTCTTACTCTGCAATGGAACAAGTAGAGAAAGACGGTATTGTTGACTGAATACTTGGTATGTTTTATGTTTAATCGCAACAGCCTCTTACATTATTGTTTTTCATCGATAGATGACGAGGAATCGAGGTTCCAAGTTATGAAATTATTCCCACGGTCACATCCCCAATAAGTGACCCAGCCGGAATCTGGTCCCAGGTGTCTCTGGTTACAGGTGTGTCTGGTGTTTTCCTTATGAGAACAGAGGCTTGTTTTATTCACAGCCCTATACCCTGTGGCTATAGCCATGAGGGGCACAGAGCAGATGCTTAATAAATATTCTAAGAATGAGGTAACCGGCTTGCACCACACTGCTTTTTTTAATGCTTAAGAGTTTTATTTGTTTTTTGTTTTTTAATATTTTATTTCTCATGAGAGACACACAGAGAGAGGCAGAGACACAGGCAGAGGGAGAAGCAGGCTCCCTGTGGGAGCCCAATGTGGGACTCGATCCTGGGACTCTGGGATCATGACCTGAGCTAAAGGCAGATGCTCAACCATTGAGCCACCCAGGTGCCCCAACTTAGGAGTTTTTAACTAGTTCTGCAGGTAGATGAGGAAGTAAAAAGGACTAGGAGTTGTCTCATTGGTGAGGACACCCAACTCCCTAACGGGCCTCTTCTAACCCTATAGACAGGAAATAAAGCCTGTTCTGAAATTTATACTTTAAAAAATGATGGTATAATCAAAAGGACAGGCAGCAAAAACTTAACAGTTGGTGCAATTTAAATAACGCTTCTGATTCCCAGGAAGCTTGCCGTGTAACTGCGGAAAGCACTTCCACGTGTAAATTGGTCACTTTTGAGATGAGCCGGTACCTTCTGAAATTAGCAGATTACTTAAGCTTGAAGGAGCTAAGGTCACCATTTGTTATTTGATTGCTCTTTGCTCTAAGCTTCGAGGGCAGCCAATAATGCAGAGTGCTGGACTTCCACTCTTGTTTTCAAATTAAAGATTTAATTACAATCTTCACTGAAGATGAACCAAGTGTGAAAATACCTGATCTACTTGGAATGCGGGATCGAGGAGGAGTGTGTGGGTTGGAGTCAGTGCCCGGGCATTTAAATACTTTCAACAGTAGCATTAAGGGTGAAATCAATTATATTATGACCAAATGGTGCCCTGCGGGTTAGTCAGAGTCAGTGAAATTTATATTCTTCTTATTTATCATTTTCTTACAGCTGAAAGGTTTTTTTTTTTTTTTTCTTGGTAGTTATTGTGACAGACAACAGACTTGAATCTCCAAGACTTCCAGGTTGGCAAGGCAGACACATCTTTGAAATTCGTGGAGACACGCTTGCAGACTAACCCCGTGGCTACTGTGGATTCATGTGTCAGGTGTGCCTATGAAAAAGGCTGAGGCTGAGAGTTCTCTGTATGCTGAATTAGGCCTATTTATTGTGGTGTTCACATCCTCAATCAGGCAGTAATAAAAGCAGTCTTTCCAAAACCTATATGATGGCACCACATTACTTACTTTTTTTTTTTAAGATTTTATTTATTTATTCATGAGCCACACAGAGAGAGGCAGAGACAGGCAGAGGGAGAAGCAGGCTCCCTGCGGGGAGCCTGATGTGGGACTTGATCCCAGGACCCCGGGATCATGCCCTGAGCGGAAGGCAGACAGTCAACCCCTAAGCCCCCCAGGAGCCCCACATTACCTTCTTTTTTATGCCTTTTTTTTCTTTTAAAGATTTTTATTTATTTATTCATGAGAGACATACAGAGAGAGAGAGAGAGAGGCAGAGACACAGGCAGAGGGAGAAACAGGCTCCATGTAGGCAGCCTGACGTGGGACTTGATCCCAGGTCTCCAGGATCAGGCCCTGGGCTGAAGGCGGCGCTAAACCACTAAGCCACCCGGGCTGCTCCATTACCTACTTTTTTAAGGTAATAGTTTTAATAAGGTTCTTTCACTGTGGAGGAAAGAAGGTGCCTGTATGCCTTTGGCTTTAGTTTCACTTGTTCTAATATTTCTCTTAGTGCCTAGAGTCACATTACATTGTCCAAGAGTTTAAGAGTAGATTCATGAGGCTCCTGGGTGGTTATGGAGGTTATGTTCTGAGGGTTGTGGGATCGAGCCTCACGTCAGGCTCTGTGCTAGGCGTGGAGTCTGCTTGAGATTCTATCTCCCTCTCCCTCTCCCCCCCTCTCTGATCACATGCATGTTCTCTCTAAATAAAGAAATAAAATCTTTTTTAAAAAAAGAGAAGAAAGGAGATCCCTGGGTGGCTCAGTGGTTTGGAGCCTGCCTTTGGCCCGGGGCACGATCTTGGGGTCCCGGGATCAGGTCCCACGTCGGGCTCCCGGCGTGGAGCCTGCTTCTCCCTCTGCCTGTGTCTCTGCCTCTCTTTTTCTCTATCATGAATAAATAAATAAAATCTTAAAAAAAGAGAAGAAAGACTTACATGAGTCAACATGAAAGATCTCTAGATTGGATTGAAAAAAGTAGACTTAACTTTAGATTGTTGATTGAAAAAAGTAGATGTGAGCAACAATACGGTCGCTACAACCCCACTTATGTTAAAAAGCAAAAAAGTCTGGAAAGACACACAGTGAGAATTTAGCTTGTGAGGCAACTGTTAAAATAAATGAGGAAAAAGACAACACAGTATGTGCACATATTACATATTACAACTGGTTAAAAATATGTATGTGTATTAAAAAAAAAGACAACTGTCAGGAATTTCAGACAAAATAAAAAACAGCTGTGTTCTGTTCACTCAAGAAAAAATAAAGTTATTTTGACTGTTCACTCAGAAATATGTTTTGAGAAACCATAGTTTTCCAATTTGTTTTTAACTGGTCTCTTTTAAATCTGACTTAACAGGCCCTTTCTAGATGAATAAAGCACAAAGATAGCTGTACGGCAAGTTTCATCTTGATGCAAGTATGAAATGCCTGATTGCAAACTATTTTCAAAGAAAAAATATGTAACTAGAGTCTAGTGATATTATTCATATGACCCACTTTAAGCTATTTTGATTTTTGGAAATGCTACTTTGCAGAAGGTCTAACTGGCTGATAAAAATCTGCAGTGCATTATTACCATTAATCTGTTGTGATACAGCAGGTCTTCCTCCAACAATTCTGGACAATTCCTTTGGTTAAGCTGCTCATTTTGGGATGCGTGCTTTAGGCAACTAGATTTACTAAATTATCTTGTTAACTTTATAAGCTTCTAAGATAAAACTTTATATACCTCCCAAAGCAAATAAGGAACTAGAATAAAAAAGAGACCATGATGTCTGTTTGGAACATTATAGAACAGTAATACTTTAGGACACAAACCCTGTTACTCTAAGTGTGACCTTATACTACAGGCACAAATAAGATATCTGGAATAAAGTCAAACTTAAAGCCTGATTCAGGCTTGGCTCCATGTACACAAAAGATGTGGTTGCTTCTAAGTAAGTGATTTGAGATTCAGGGAACAAGAGATTCTGTCCTCAAAATACACCTGCCACCCACACCAAAATACCTGAAATTCCACCATTAGAAATTCATTTCTTCAGAATAAACACCAATGTCCTTTGAGAAGGCAAATAATCAGGAATACTTAAACCTAAAACCAGTATTTTTTTTTTACATTTTTAAAATTTAAGTTCAATTTGCCAACATAAAGTATAACCCCCAGTGGTCATCTCATCAAGTGCCCTCCTCAGTGCCCATCACCCAGTTACCCCATCCTTCCACCCACCCCTTCCACATCCTTTTGTTTGTTTCCCAGAGTTAAGGTCTCTCATGGTTTGTCTCCCTCTCTAATTTTTCCCACTCAGTTCCCTTCCTTTCCCTTATAATTCAATATTATTTTACCATGTTATTTATCAGGCTGTTTTCTCTCCAAAGAGAGGGGGCCACAGGGGAGCAAGGTTCCAAACGCAGGAACAAGTCCTAGATATGTATGTGGGCCCTCACTCTGTGGCAGTTGGATAGGATGATGAAAGCCAATTTATTTCTCTCCTGGAATTGGTCCTGTCTAAAACACCTTCAACTGTAATCTTTCTAGGAATTTTGGCAAGCACAAATTCAATCAGAGACCTACAAGTGAGATCATGAAATTCCTAGAAAACCAATAATGATAACTACAATTGACTGAGCACAAACCCTATGCCACATGCAATATGAATCCCTGGTCAGAGGGAGGAAGACGCCTGTACAGAGTTGTGCAGCACTAAGGGACAACCCAGGTTGGCACACACCATACTCAATTTTCCATTGTTCAACGGTGTCCCACACCCCCCAAAAAAAGTTACAAAGGAAAATAATCTGACCATGAATCGTTGAAGCTCCCCAAATCAATCAGATTCTCTGAATGGTCACTCATACTTTCAATCTTTCTTTAAGTACATATATTTTGATTAAGAAAGGTAAAAAAGGGACACCTGGATGGTTCCATGGTTGAGCATCTGCCTTTGGCTCAGGTCATGATCTTGGGATCCTGGGATCGAGTCCTGCATCAGACTCCCTACATGGAGCCTGCTTCTCCCTCTGCCTGTGTCTCTGTCTCTCTTTGTGTCTCTCATGAATAAATAAATAAAAATCTTAAAAATTTTTTTTAAATAAATAAGTAAATAAACTTCCCCAGAGAATAAAGGAAGAGGAATGATTCCTGTTTCATCCTATGAGCTTATGACAACCACGGTGCAAGAACATGATACAAATACCAGAAGAAAAGGAGAGAAGGTTGAGCTCACTTACGGTTTTAAGTACAGAAGTCCTAATAAAGACAGGTCAAGTGAATCCAACAATGTATTAAAAAGATAGTGTCTCATGACCAAGTAAGATTTATTCCGGGAATATGAGGAAGATTCTACATTAGGAAATTCATTAACGTGACTTACTGCATTAAAAAGAGAATAATCACATGGCTATTTTGATGGATGCCAAAAAATCATTGATAGAAAGGTATGGCCCATTCTTGTAGCTATTCACGTGCATTACCATCGTGCACATTGGACAGGGACAGAACACAAACTATGTGAATCTATATGAAAGAAATGATAGAACTTCACTCTGACACTTCTGCTTTTCTGTATTATCTGATTTTTCCCCCCAATGATCTTGTATTGCTTTTTGTAAAAATAATGGTAGCGATGGCCTGGCATGAAGCCTTGAAGTAGGGAGTCACCCAGAGAACAATCCAAAGCCCTCTTCAGGCAGCTGCGGTCTATAGTCCGTGCCAATAAAAGAAATAGTAATGTTCAAAGAGCAGATGAAGAAAAGAATATTGACAGAAAATAGAAATCCGTATTTTCAGCACAGGCAGAGAAGTTTCCTAGATCAAAACAGCAGGACCAGGGAGAACTAACTCCATTCTTGTAATTCACTTTGGGAAACATCATGATTTACAGGTTTTAGAGCTGGCTACTTCAAGGAGAGGACGTGGCCAATGAGGGAAGCTGGGAGCACCGAGGAGGGAGTACAGATCGTTCCTGTACGTGGTACAACATGGGAGGGAGCCCTGCAGCGATGGGAACTTAAAGGGAAGTCCTTAGCGGCCTCATGAGCTGTTCCAGGAGCAGAGGGTGGGCACCAGGGTTATCTCAATAAGAAAGATCTTGAACCACCCAGGACACACAGCTGAGCAGGAGGTGAGGTCGGGATGCAGCTACTATGGAAACCAAAAGGATTTTTAGGGGAGAGGGCCCATGAGGGATGAATACGTGCTCACTGAAGACATCCCTAGAACAGTGGGGGTGAGGCAACTCAACCAGGAGGAGCTGGGGGGTGGTTAGAAAGTCACCCTGGAGCTGAGTACCCCACCACCCTCCTCTCAGATCAAGGACTGCCTCTGACCTTGGCCTAAACTTAGACTGTTACAGGACCCAGTGAATGTTGTTATTTTTTTTTTGTTGTTTCTTAAAATTCATTTTTTTTAGAGAGAGAACATGCAAATGGTGGGGGGGGTAGAGGAAGAGAGAAAAGAGAGAGAATCTTGAAGAAGACACCCCAAGGAGCATGGACCCCGGGCTCCCAGGACCCTGAGATCATGACCTGAGCGAAAACTAAGAGAAGGCTGCCCAACCAGCTGAGCCACCCAGGCACCGCGATCCTGTGAATGTATTTCAATGCCACTAAAGTGCACACTTTAATATGGCAAAAATGGTAAATTTTATGTTCTAGACATTGCTCACATGGCCCAGCAAGCCCTACGGAACAACAAGTGGAAGACGACAGTGGTCCAACCAGAAAGAAAACCAAAGAGAAGGCAGACAAGACAAAAAAAAAAAAAAAAAAATCATGAGACGGTTCTTTCCGTTAGTACGAAAGGCTAGTATAGAGTCCATGGTGCCAGGGCCGCCAGTCAGATCTGCAGCGTCTGCGGCCTCATCACGAAGGGTCAGGGTCGGACCTCCAATCACCTAAATTTGCAAAAGAACGAGTGCAGCCAATTTGCACAGTTGTCTCAACAACTCAAGTAACTCACAAGCCGGTAGCACACGTCCTACCTACAGAAGAGCCACCAACCCAAGGAGAGAAATACATTCTCCAAAAAACATGATTCCTTCCCCAAGGAACTTGTGGGGCGAGCCAGCATGCCCCCCTTCCAGGGCTCCGCACACCACTGGCTCATATCAGGCAGTGGCCTGGGACAAGGCTGACACCCACGGCTGGTACAATTACAGTAAAATGTTCCCAGCCCTGAGAACGATTTGGGGATAATTTCACTTACAGCACGGGGGGCCCTTTCCTACCTATCAATACACAGAACAATACACAATAAACCTCTCTGGCTTAACGGCAGCCAAGTGCTATTCGCAGGATTAAAAAATGAGCAAATCATTTGCCTCCATTTCCAGGAGACAAACATTGGGTTTGATAAGTAAACAAAAAGTCATTTGTACTCAAAAGACCACTCAGGATGGATATAAACAGTTCTGATTTACTCCAACGGGTGTGGAGGGGGTGTCATTTATTTCCGTCCACTTAGCGCTGTAACAACTGCTTTTCAAAAACCGACATTGATTCATGAAAATGAACATACGGACTCTCTTTGCAGCATAAACCCCAACAGCCTCAGGCAACAGAAATGTAGTACAAGGCGCTGGAGACGGGCCTGCGGAAGCAAGCCATTAGCCGGTATTTAACGCAATCTATGGCTCATCAGAAAAGCGCTTAGCAGAGGAGTCAGACCCAGACAGCCACTTAACTGTCCCCTCCAGCGATTACACTCTCTCAACCCAAGAGTGTGTCAAATTAAAACAACTACACATTGACTTTTTGCTTCCGTAAACATTAAGGGGTGATTGACAACGTGAGGCTGCAGCCAGCCAGGCATTATCATCCACCTCTCTTGCTTCCCTGCTCCCGGGTCTGTCTCCTTAGGGAGAGTGCTACAGAGGGCCAAAGGGTTTCAGGGCTCTCCCGCCGGAGCTCACCTAAGGAGGGCCTACCATCTTGTACGGATGAACGGCTTCAGGTGATCTTTAAAAACTAAGCATTTTAAAATACAGTATCTGTCACTGTCTTTTAAGAAACATGCTACTCACTTCCAATCAGGAAAACGCAAGATCAGCCAGTCTTCTTCCCACACTATTATCTATTCTCACTGCTTTACTATGATCCTGATTTTGGAAGGATTCTCTTAGTTTATTTGCCTTTATTACACAACCATAAGGGGTAAGAAAAAGGTACAGTTGAGACAGATGGAGAGACAAATACCTAAAAGTAAAACAAACAAAAATAATAATAAATAAGCAGGAATATGTATTCACTGATATCCAGGTGAATCATCAACTGGCAACTTTACAGTCTTGTTCTGTGGAATGGACACGTCATGCCTAATGTTCTCTGATGATCACAGACAAAGGCCACAGGCAAGTGTTATTAACCCTTCTGATGCTTTTCCCTCTTGGTGCCAAGACCATCCAAAGAGGAAAGGAGTCTTCAAGTAAGGGAAAACTGGATGTGCACATGCAGAAGAATGAAGTTGGACCCTACACCTTATACAAAAATGAACTCAAGATGGGTCACAGATATAAACGTTACAGCTGAAAGTATAGAACTCTTAGAAGAGAAGATGGTGATGGTACAGAGTAGGGTGGGATGGGGGGAGCTTTATGACGTTAGCTTTGGCAATGGCTTCTTGGATACGACCCCAAAAGCACAGGCAACAGAAGAAAGAACAGACAAATTGGATTTCATCACGATTAGATAGGTCTGTCTCCGTGTGTATCAAATGAGGGGAAAATACAATCCACAGAGAGAAACTCACAGAATGGGAATTCATACTTGCAATTGGTATCTCTGATGGGGGATCCAGGCCACTTCCCTCCCCAACACCTTGTTTTTTTTTTTTTTTTTAAAAGATTTTATTTAACTCATGAAAGACACAGAAAGAGAGGCAGAGACACAGGCAGAGGGAGAAGCAGGCTCCCTATGGAGAGCCTGATATGGGACTTGATCCCAGGACTCCAGGATCATGACCTGAGTTGAAGGCAGACGCTTAACCACTGAGCCACCCAGGCATTCTCCATTCTCCACCTCTCAGCTTTAATGCAAGCAATCCTTGGCAAGTCCCCAAGGACTCACATGTTCACATGCCACCCCATGGCCAGAAGACAGGTTTTCCACCCATTCTTGGACTGAGATCAACCAAGTTCTAGTCTACTCACTTCAATCTGCTATTTAGAATTTAAAATGTGCAACATAGGTTATTAGGTCCAAAGATCAGCCAATGTTAATCAGGATTCAATTATTCCTCCCTCAACCCTACAGGTTATTTGAAGAAGGGTGGATGTTACCACAAGAGTTAGGCTTTTATTACATGT
This sequence comes from Nyctereutes procyonoides, assembly GCF_905146905.1. NCBI lineage: Eukaryota > Metazoa > Chordata > Mammalia > Carnivora > Canidae > Nyctereutes > Nyctereutes procyonoides. Next base: position 56,239,622 of record NW_026575146.1, on the reverse strand, counting down.
TGCTGAATATTTATTTATTTATTTATTTATTTATTTATTTATTTATTTATTTATTTATTTATTTTAGTAATCTCTACACTCAATGTGAGGCTCAAACTCAGGACTGTGAGATCAAGAGTCACACTCTCTTCTGACCAAGCCAACCAGGCACCCCTAAAGTTACTTTTAAAATAGTGTTTGGGGCAGCCTGGGTGGCTCAGTGGTTTAGCGCCGCCTTCAACCCAGGGAGTGATCCTGGAGACCCAGGATGGAGTCCCATGTCGGGCTCCCTGCATGGAGCCTGCTTCTCCCTCTCTCTGTCTCTCTGCCTCTCTCTCTCTCTCTCTGTCTCTCTCATGAATAAATAAATCAAATTAAAAAAATAAAATAAAATGGTGTTTGTTGAACTTGTATTACCTGAGTCATTCCTTTGTCTCAGGTTTATTTTTTTATTTTTTAAAAAAGATTTTATTTATTAATGAGACACAGAGAGAGAGAGAGAGGCAGAGGGAGAAGCAGGCGCCATGCAGGGAGCCTGACGTGGGACTCATCCCAGGTCTCCAGGATCACGCCCTGAGCTGAAGGTGGTGCTAAACCGCTGAGCCACCCAGGGCTGCCCTTTTGTCTCAGGTTTAAACACCATGCTGCACCTCCCGTAACAAACTGGCCCTCACCTGTCCAGGACAGAACCACCATCCGTCCAACTGAACACCAGTGATGATGGACATATCTTAGTTCTGCATGATCCAATATGGCAGCCACGAACCACACGTGGTTGCCGAGCACTAGAACATGGCTAGTGTGAGCGAAGAACTGGATTTTAAATTTTAATTCATGGAAGTCAGAATAGCCCCATTTACCTAGAAGCTCCTGTATTACATGGTACATGCCCCAGAGACCAGGCTCAAGAGCTGCAATGCTGACAGTCTGAGGTTGGAAAGACAGAGACATGGAGTCAGGAGACAGCCCAAGCTTTGTCACTTATTCTCTACTGAGCAGTTTGCTCTGCTCTCAAATAAGGCCAATGATTTTTGCTCTACCTACCTGTGGATTCACATAAAGATACTCCCATCTCTGTCCCTGGTTCCCTGCACAGGGTTCCTATAACCCTGGGAATTTCCTGAGTGATAAGGGCAACAGAAGCCTCTTTGATTCTGATAAGGTGGCACTTGGTGGGCCCCTGGACCATTTTAGGATGGGGGCTGAGCATCAGAAAGGCCCAGCCTTAGTTAGAAGCTAAGAAATTCTAGCCATGCCCCATCAACATCCAAGGAGGGGATAGAGGCCAATGGCCAACGATTTAACCATTGTGCCTAATGATGAAGCCTCCAAACGACAGGGTTCAGAGAGCTTCTGGGTTGGTGAACACATCAAAGTGCTGGGGGCTGATGCCCCGAGAAAGGCATGGGAGCTCTCCACCCTCTCCCCATTCTTTGCCCTATACATCTCTTCCATTTGGTTATTACTGAGTTACATCCTTTATATTAAACCAGTAATAATCAGGTGGGTGAAGGTCCTAGTCTCTGCCACACTTGCCAAAAAAATAAGCGAAGTCTAACTTGTAGCATCTCACTGGCATGAACTGTTTAAAGTCATACAGAGCACTCACTACAAGGGCAAAGAGGATAAGGAATCAGAAATCCTTTTCCCAAAATCAGATATATGGGGGAATAAAAGATGTAACCAGTTTGTGGTGGGGGGGGGGATGTAGGAAAGAGCAACCACCTGGAAAAGAAGCGCTCTGGGTGAGTGGGGCGTGCCTGACCCCAGCACTCTCCATCTCTGGAAAACACCCCTGCTCTGGGCATCTGACTGTCAAATCAGGGCCTGCCATGGGCAGGGCTTGGCACGTCAGACGTTGGAAGGTGAGTGGTCAGCAGATTCCAGACACTAGCCATGGGGCTGGGACACACCGACCGGCTCACTAGATCTCTGCCTCCTTCTCCTATGTCCCAAGAACATCATCAAGAAGAGAAGACATTTAGAGACACTGAATTCTTCAAGGGTGTTACAGACTCTACTGTGTCTCCCCAAATTCCTATGTTGAAGCCCTAGCCGCCAAGGAGACTGCACTGGAAACTGGGCCTTTAGGGAGATTAACTGAATTTTTTTTCAAATTTATTTATTCATGGGACACCTGGGGGGGGCTCAGTGGTTGAGCATCTGCCTTTGACTCAGGTTGTGATCCTGGGGTCCTGAGATCGAGTCCCGCATCGGGGACTCCCCCGCAGGGAGCCTGCTTCTCCCTCTGCCTGTCTCTGCCTCTCTCTGTGTCTCTCATGAATAAATAAATAATTTTTTTTTTTTAAACGCAAGAGAGATCAAAGCTCTTTCTCTTTCTGACTTTCTGAGCACACAGAGAGACAGGCCGTGTGAGGACAGGTGAGGCAGCCAGCTATAACCCCAACCACCCCTTGACCTGGGACATCTAACCACCAAAACCGTGAGAAAATACGTGTATTACCGAAGCCAACCAGTCTGTGCTATTTTGTTATGGCACCCTGAGCAGAATAACATAAATCGTGTTAGCATAAAACAAGAAAGTAACACAGCCTGGCTTGTTCAATGTCCATATACATCAGTTCCTCTCATTTCATATAATACGTTCTACTCGTTACAGGCACTCATGTGTTGAGTTGAAAGAGCTGGAGATTTACCAAAATAAGATTACACACATATTTCACCTTGAGAATTTTATGGTTTCATAGATGGGTTTTTTTTGTTGTTGTTGGGTCCTGCAACAGTTTTCGAACTCAAAAGAAACCCAGCCCTTCCATATAATGGAATATTATTTCGCCATAAAAAGGAACAAAGTGCATGGTACAACGTGGATGAACCAAAATCGTAATGCCGAGCAAAAAAAGCCAGCGGCAAAAGGTCACCTAAGATTCCATATATGAGAGTACACCAAATCCATAAAAACAGAAAATAGAATGGTAGCTTCCAGGGGTGGGAGCGAGGTGCAAAGGAGGAGTGACTGCATAGAGGGGAATCTTTTTGGGGCGATGGAAACATTTCTGGGATTAAGATTGTGGTGATGGCTGCACAATTTTGTCAATATACTAAAAACCACTGAACTGTATACTTAAAGGAGATGAATTTTATGGTGTGTGAACTATGTTTCAATAAAGCTGTTCTAAGCAAACAAATAAATAATTCAAGCCCCATGCAACCTCTCTAACCATATATAAGTAACAAAGGCAAAATGTGCCCGGATGGGGCTGTGTATTTGGAACATCTGCCCACAAAGTGTGGATATAATGCTGGTTTCTCTAGCTTAAGAAGAAAAAAAAAACACCCAACACATCTCTCCTTAGGTTACAGAGAGACCTCGACCAAGTCCTGCATTAAGAGCAAGAAAGCAGGGCACGCGGCTAGGCCCTTCCAGGGCCTGCAGAGGCTCAGAGGGAAGGCTGTTCTCCTGTGGATGCAAAGGAAAGGCAGGCGTCCCCAAGATCTGCTGACATTTAAGGGTCACTGCCCCATGCTCTCTGCCATGGTTCACATCCTGGACATGATGCCAGGTCCACAGACAGAAAACTGGCACTCCAGGGGTTTACCACCTGTGTGCTCACCCAGCCATTGGTTTACATCCGGGTAGAGGTTCGGGAAGCAGACAGAGAGAACCTGGTCCTGCAGAGAGTTTCAAGAGTCACACAAAGTGGTACAAGGCCACAACTGAACCACCAAACGCACAGATTAGAGATTTCCATTCTGGTTCTGGGCGGCAGTGGGTTACATTTTATTTGCTGCTGTGTTAATGGATCTAACCCGTAAAACGGGAAAAAAGAAATGTGTGGTGTTATCTGGGGCTACAATGAATCACTGTTTGACCGAAATGGAGGAAGAAACACTACAGTTAGTTTGGAGGAGGAGGACATATAATCCAGAAGCTCTTCACCCAGAAACCCGTGAATGGCTTTAACCAAAGTAGGAAACCACTCCAAGCATGATCAGCACTGCCATGTGTACTATTTTTATCAGAAATATAAATGAAGCAACTGTTAAAACTCCTGAGTATGCTTCCAGAAAGTGTGGCGGTCCCGTGTTCACATTTCCCTTTCACTGTTTACCTCTGGGGTCCTACAACGGTCATTCAGAGAAGACTTGAAAGGAGCCAGAGATCACCAGGTTTAGCAAATAAAAGCACAAGATGCTAAGTGAAATTGAAATTTTGGGCAAAATAAATTATTTTTAGCATAACAAAATATTGTGATCATAATTATATTAAAAGAATCGTTTGTGGGGCAGCTGGGTGGCTCAGCGGTTTAGTGTCTTCCTTTGGCTCAGGGTGTGATCCTGGGGTCCTGGGATTGAGTCCCGCATCGGGCTCCCTGCAGAGAGCCTGCTTCTCCCTTTGCCTATGTCTCTGTCTCTCTCAGTGTGTCTCTCATGAATAAATAAATGGAATCTTTTATTTATTTTTTATTTATTTATTTATTTATTTATTTATTTATTTATTTATTTATTTATTTTTTATTTAAGATAGTCACACACACACACACACAGAGAGAGGCAGAGACACAGGCAGAGGGAGAAGCAGGCTCCACGCACCGGGAGCCCAACGTGGGATTCGATCCCAGGTCTCCAGGATCGCGCCCTGGGCCAAAGGCAGGCGCCAAACCGCTGCACCACCCAGGGATCCCTGGAATCTTTTAAAAAAAAAAACGAATTGCTTGTGGTTTATCTGAAATATAACTCTTAACTGGTCATTCAGCATTTGACAACACAGCCCTAGTGGAACAAGTGCATTGCATTGGGTTGACTTGGGGCTCTTCTCTCCCCCCACCCCAGCTGACAGAGCCAGTGGAAGGCTTCTACCCCTGTCCCACCTCTGGAGGCCAGCCCTAAATGCCCACAATTGTGTCCTGCGCCACATCAGGAGGCTCACAAGTGGCACTGTTAATCAATCCCCAGTAAGAAGACATAGCAACTAAGAGGGAACAGCCAGGGGATGCCTGGGTGGCTCAGCGGCTCAGGGCGTGATCCTGGGGTCCCAGGATTGAGTCCTGCATCGGGCTTCCCACAGGGAGCCTGCTTCTCCCTCTGCTTATGTCTGCCTCTCTGTGTCTCTCATGAATAAAAAAAAAAAATATTTAAAAAAGGAGGGGGGGACAGCCAGAAAAAGAGCAGAGGGCAATGGTGGGCAGGCTATCTGCCACTGCGTTTAAAGTTAGGGGGAAGCCCTACCCGAGACTTGGTATAAACGGGGGACAAACCCTGGATTCACTGTAGCACCAGTTATGAAAAGACCACAAAATGGTTCTCCTAACTTCCCTCCTCCAGGGAGAGAAGAGAGAATTTGAAAATCTGCGTTAAGAAGATGATCACGGGGCTGCAGGACCCAGAATATTATTTTTTTATGGAGCTCATTTTTAATATCAGCACTTTTAGGGTGCATGTAAATAAACCTGATCATGCAATAAATTCAGTGTGCTCTTTTATTTTGCAGATTTAAGCTAAAACACCGTAAATCTTCTCTTGGAAGCAGCATCTTTCAAGATAACAGAGGCAGCACCAGGATTTTGATACCCACTAAAAAAAAACAATAAATAAGCAACCGACTTCAGAGGCCTCTCCGAGCGCACGTGCTCAGCCGACAGGCGAGGCTCTGGACAGCGGGTGGAAGGGTCCTGTGGGGTTTCCTCACGCCGCCCTGTATCACGGGGACGGTTGCCGCGCACCACAGCAACCCCGGGAGAGAGGGCTCCCTGGCTTTGTGAGAAAGGATGGTAAAAATGACCACTGCCCGCCCAGCAAAAGCGAACCCCCTTCTACGATGAGATAACCATCCACCCTGGCTCCCCCCTCCTCCGCCGAAGATTCTAGTAATGCCAGTTTCAACAAACCACCGGTGGAAGGCCCATCAACGCTGGTCCCCATTCTTTACAGCAGGAGCCCAGCTGGAAGCTGACCCCAGCATATACTGTATACCCGTGTATATGTGCAAGATGGGACGTATATGCCCATATATAAATACATATAAAGCTAACTTTCAGTGTTCAGAAAACAAAAGCTATCCCCATATAACAGCCAAATTCTGACATAACTCAATTTAGACACCTCATCTGGTGTGCACTGCACTCATTCCCAGTGTAAACCCCACCGCGCCGGGCAATGATATACTGTAATGTCACAGCGCAATCTGGATTTACTATAAAGGGCCGCCGCCGGGCTTCAGAGCAGTAAACATTGCAGCGAGGTGTATTTCACACTGAGCTGGTTTTTATGAAGAACACTTCACCGCCCAGGCACGGCACCTGGATGATGGATGGTGAAAGATGCATGACAAGCTTCATCATTGTTTGTAAATCTTAACTGTTCCTGCTCACTAACTCTGGAGGCAATTTTCAAAGACAGCGGCCGACAGAAGGACAGCACAGCTCTCCTGAAGGTTATTCGAGTTGTACTTGGCCTGGGCCGCGCCTCTGGAGGAGCCGAGGACGGAAAATAAACTCCGGAGTTACTCACTTCTCCCCGCGCCCGCGCCCGAGAAGCATCGCCGGCGCCCGGTGCACGCGGGTGGGGCCCAACGGAGACACGTCCTGCGTGAGGGTGTGGGACGCTCGGCCAGAGTGGCTACTGTCGCGTCCAAGTGAATGCCCGCGTGGACGCTGCCTCTTCGGGAGTTTTAAATGGAAATGGTCACTGAATGAGGGACGGGATTGGCAAACTCGATGCGCGAAGTGCCCACAAAAGGCTGGGTCCCCTGCACCCGTCGGGCAGGCAGGGGACCGAACGTCACCCCTGCACTCCATCAAGATAAAATCGGCACGCACGGCCCGGGCAAGCACTGCCCTCCCGTCACCGTGTGCAACCTACTTATGTCGGGACACGGAGGAGTTCCTAAAAGTGTAGTATCCAGAGCTCGCGCCCTGTGTCCTGCTCTGGACGGTCTTCTGTAGCACAAAGGAAAACCCTCGCAAAGGGGCCCTGAGCTTTCCAAGAGTGAATTAAAGATGTAAAAGCAACCTCGTAATAAGCCACGGACAGACGAGGTGGAACGTCAAATACTGCCTCAAAATTATCTGGGAGAAAACAGATAATTTTATCCACCCTAATTTTATTTTTTTTCATTATTTTTTAAGATTTTATTTATTAGAGAGTGAGGCGCAGAGGGAGGGAGAGAGAGAATCTCAAGGGGACTCTCGGCTGCGCTCAGAGCCCGACACGGGGCTCCATCTCCCGACCCTGAGATCAGGACCTGAGCCCGTTATCAGGAATCGGATGCTTAACTGACTGAGCCACCCAGGTGCCCCTCACCCTAATTTTAAAATAACAGAAAAGCCACAGAAAATAAAAACGACTATAGTAAAGTAGTTGCTTGTGTTTCTGTTTACACTTACCATTTCAAATCTGATAACTAGTTATTTAATTGTTTCACATCTGCCTTCATCAAATACTAATACTCTCTCCTGTAAAATACAAAGAAGATGCATATATAGCTACAAAAGTTAACCTGACTTTAGGGTGTTAAGTCACAAAGGTGTTCTAAAGTTTATATTGAGCTTTAGGAAGAGCACTGTAAATACTACACCTGGTATGTTGGTGGGTTTTTTCCAAGCTGTTTTTTGGGGTTTTTTGGGGGGTGACACCAACAGGCTATAGAAAGACACTCCTGGAAGGGGTATTTCTGCATAATGCATATGCTGAAGGAGTAGGTCCTAGAATTTTATCATTACAGAAAAAGAGTTACTATTACATGCATATCTTTAGACTCAGCAGATAGAATGTTTCCAAATCCCAATCAGAGCCATCATTTCCTTGAAAATATGTCATACACGAGACTGCCAGACTGTTGCCCAGTGAGGACTTAGACAAGTAAGGCATCACTGTGCCTCATTTTCTCTACCTGCCACGTGCTTCTCCTCTCCCTGTCTCCATGCCTCAGTGTCCTCATCTGTAAAATGGGGATAATACTACCACTGTAGAATTAAACAAGGGATGCCCTGGGTGGCTCAATGGTTGAGAATCTGCCTTCGGCTCAGGGTGGGATCCCGGGGTCCTGGGATCAAGTCCCACATTGGGCTCCCCGCAGAGAGCCTGCTTCTCCCTCTGCCTGTGTCTCTGCCTCTGTGTGTCTCTCGTGAATAAATAAAATCTTTTTTTAAAAAAGGAATTAAACAAGTTATCTCCACTGAGCGCACAGAACTTTCTCTTACAGACACTGTCAGAGCTACTTGTTTGTGAGGAGAGGAAAAGGAAGGGAGGGAAGAGAAACCACAGGATATGCCAGCACAAAGAATGCCTGGGGGAGTGCTCTGGAGAAATGAGTTCCTATACTGCCTCTGGTTCCCCAACACTAGCTCCAAGGCTCAGAGATACCACAGCGTCCCACCTTCCCCACCCTGCCCCAGGCTCTCTAGTTAGTACGTTCTTAAGGAAGCCCCTTGGTGACCTTGCTCACAGCGCTGTTATTCATCGAAAACCATTATATGCAAAGCAGTCAGTCTTCAAATTTGACGTTCCAAAGGGAATATAGAGAATATTCTACATGATATGAACCCACAATATATTGTAGCCTGAAGGCTGTACCCTACGCCTGCCCATGTCTGCTTTATTTCCATGACTGTTTTACTAAGATGCCAGGCTCTGGGCCAGTGGGGCACAGCAGGAAGGATCCAAGGCTTGGTTTCTTCTTCATTCCAGAACCCATGGACCATGCCAGGAGCCTTCTGACAACACAGGAGGATGCGAGGCACCTGGCGGACTGCAAAGCTGAATGGACGAGTGATCCCCGCCCTGCATGTGTGAGACCACAACCCGATAACTCTTGCAGAAGGGCTGCAGTATGTGAACTCCTTCCTTCTCTGAGTCTGACCTCCCTCATGGACATGACCCTTTCTAGACCAGCGGTGGGAGCCTTGTCAAAGGCAGTGTTTTACACAGAAGGCATGCCAGGATGCCATCAGTTCTCAATCTTTCCACTGTTCGCCTTATAGGGTGCTCTTTTAATGGAGGAAATGGGCTTTCAAGAAACAATGGAAAACTGTGTGTCCCCATTGATTGGCATCTCAGCTCGCCATCATTGTTATTCTTCAGCTACAAAGGGGGACCTGCCGGTGTCCCTCCACACTGCTCTGCCCTGGCTGTTCCCTCTGCTTTACTTGGCAAACATGGCACATGTAATATATTAAAAAATAAGCCTCCAAGCCTGCCTGTTATTTATTATATGCTTAAAATCATTATGCATTGTCTTCCTCACTCAGAAGACCACAATGTCTAGCTAATTTCTAGAATCATAATACACATATTGCCAGTTTCAAACAGCACTCCTGAATGATCGTGATGACTCTCATTGGCACAGCTCACTGCCAGGCACATGCAGGAATAGGAAGATATCTGAGACGTGGTGGTGGGTATTTCCTATAGGAAATAAGGAGTTGACAACTACTGCTATGCCTTTTTTACAGAATTTTTTATGAGGCCCATATATACTAGGTAAGGCTGTTACTATTTTTTTCTTTTTCTTTTTTTCTTAAAAGATTTTATTTATCCATGAGAGATACAGAGAGAGAGAGAGAGAGGCAGAGACATAGGAAGAGGGAGAAGCAGGCTCCCTGCGGGGAGCTGGATGCAGGACTCAATTCCAGGACCCCAGGATCACCACCTGGGCCAAAGGCAGATGCTCAACCACTGAGCCTCCCAGGTACCCTACTTTTTTTTTTTTTCTACTTTCCAGATGAGGGAAATGAGGCTGGAAGAGATAAAGCAAGCATATTATAGCAGTTACAGAGCTGGGGAACTGAGCTGGATGTCCTTTCCGGGGGGACCCATTGCCTGGTGAGCATTGGCCTCTGAGTCATTGCCAACGAATGCCCCACTGACCTCTCTGTTCAAAGCTAGGGCTGAAAATAAAAAGGTCACATAAGGAAGACAGGTTTACTAGTTAACTATGTCAAGCTTACAAGTCAAAGCTTACAAGTCAAGTTTTTCCTTTTTTTTTTTTTAAAAAAAGATTTTATTTATTCAAGAGAGACACAGAGAGAGGCAGAGACACAAGCAGAGGGAGAAGCAGACTCTATGCAGGGAGCCCGATGCAGGACTTGATCCCGGGACCCTGGGATCACGTCCTTGGACGAAGGCAGGCGCTAAACTGCTGAAACACCCCGGGATCCCCCAAGTCAAGCTTTTTCTTTGAAATTTAGGAAACAATAAGTCATTTCCTAAAGAGCCAAGTCTAAACTCAACATTCTATACATGTTGCTTAAAACGTATTCAGCTTTCCTCAAGGCAGAGGAAGAAAAAGGTCAGTGCCTTTCTCCTCTGCAGCCTTGCCAGACCCTCAGAGCGGAACAGACACGAGAAGCAGCCCTTAGAATCTCTGGCCTGCTCTCCCTCCCGTCTGAGCAGGACTCTGAAGCATTTCCAGAACATCTTTCTTCTGGACGAGAAGAACTGCTGGAAATGTCAATGCAAGCCTTACACTAAGGAAGGGTGGGAGTATGTACAATATTTTGCCACCTCTTGCTGCGTTTTGCGATTTATAGAGATTGTTTCCGTATAGAACAGGAGTTCATTCCCACAACACCAACCTCCTCACCCTCTGGTAAAGGGGTAAGGAAAGTGGGGGTCTTGGAGAAGAAAAAGTCTGATGGTCCCAAGGCTACACAGTGGGTTCGTGGTGGCTCCATGCTATGCACACAATGCTTCTCCCACACCACCCAGAGGCGGCAGCAGATCCTCATGTCACCTCACCAAAGGGCAGTTCTGACATCTCAGCCTGCTGAGTAGGGGAGACCTGATAGTGCTTCCAACAGGCAGCATCCCATTAGTGTTCCCACCCACAAAACTAGATGGATGATCTTTCGCTAAGATCGGATATGCAGCATGAAGCAAATCCAGTCCATGGAGCCAAAGCTTAACCATTTTGCATTTTGTCCTGACAACTGTGGGGAGGGGGGCAGCATATGCCATTAGTGAAATCAGGCACTTCTAGATTCACTGGGCTGCAGAACTGCTAATGCAAGGGACGCCTGGGTGGCTCAGTGGTTGAGCATTTGCCTTTGGCTCAGGTCGTGATCTCGGGGTCCTGGGATCGAGTCTGGCATCGGGCTCCCCACGGGGAGCCTGCTTCTCCCTCTGTCTATGTCTCTGCCTCTTTCTCTGTGTCTCTCATGAACAAATAAATAAAAGCTTTTTAAAAATGGCTAATGTTGGATGGATTCAAAAAGTCATGTTGGGAACACACAGGCTCCTGCCAGTTGCCCAGACATCACAGAAGGATGTCTTCAAGTCACAGAGGCCCTTCCCCTGACTTTGGCCATCTGACTTTTGGGTAAAACATAAATGCTCTGTATCTTGTTTCACGGGGCTGCTGACATCCTAAGTGTGCTAAATGAATAATACAAGAATAGTTTATGTATAGCTGAGTAATAATAGGTAATGAGCACCCCAAATGAATGGTTCTTTCTCCAGGAAAGAGCGGATGCTGAATGTGAAGGAAGGGTGAGCCTCCATCGGGGCATGCCCCCATCTCTGCCTGGAAGGGACCAAAGAAGCAGAAGAAACCGGATGCTTCAGCTCTAACTTTCAAACTGAGACTGCAAAATAGACAGACAAAAAGATCTCAGTATGCTCATCCATCGCATTTTAAATTGAAACCTTCCCCTCCCCAGTGTTGGCTGCCAGATACACCTCAAGAACTTATATGGAAGAATGCAACCTGTAGAGAAAGATGCCTGTTTACAGACGTGAAGTGCCATCCACCCATCAGTGTGAGGGTATCTATTAACACAGAGGCGTTGCTGTGGAGATCTACCTCTTTATCCTGAGTGGAGGAAGCTCTCTTTCCAGGATGCTCCAACCACCACATCATGGACCACCTGCATCTGTTACTATGAATAGGCCACATTCATCCACCAGCCAACCCTTCACATGGGCACTAGGATCAGTGTTCCTTTTTTTTTTTTTTAATTATTTATTTATTCGTGAGAGACACACACACACAAGAGTGGCAGAGACACAGGCAGAGGGAGAAGCTGGCTCCCCAGAGGGAGCCCGATGCGGGACTCAATCCTGGATCCCAGGATCATGACCTGAGCCAAAGGCAGTGGATGCCCAACCGCTGAGCCACCCAGGAGTCCCAGGCTCAGTGTTTCTCAAGCAATCTGTGGGGAGGGACCTGTTTTGCTTTAATTTTTTTTTTAAGATTTTATTTTTAAGTGAGATCTATATCCAACATGGGACTCAAACCCACAACCCTGAGGATCAAGAGTTGCTCTAAAGACTGAGCCAGCCAGGCACTCCTGAAATTTTTTTAAGGTTCCAATCCGCCATGGTCTGATACTTTCACAGGCCACAACAGACATGAATTACTAGAATCTTTTTTAAAATATGGAGAGTAACATGAGCTGGCTAGGGAAACTGGAATCTTCACATGCTGGTGGGAATGTGTAATGATGGGGCTGCTACACACAACAGTTTGAAAATTCCTCCAAAAGTTAAACACAGGATTACCGTACGATCCAGAAGTTCTGCTGCTGGGTATGTACAGAGAAATGAACACAGGTCTCTAAACAAAGAACATGAAGATTCACAGCACAGCTATTCACAACAGCCAGTAAGCGGTACAAACAACCACATGTCCATCAGCTGAAGATCAGGAAAGCAAGATGCGGTTTATCCACACAATGGAATCTTATCAGGCCATAAAAAGGAGTTAAGTACTAATACGTGCCACACACGTGGAGGAACTGTGAAAATGTTATGCTGAGTGAAAGAATCCAGTCGCCAAAGGCTGCATTTTCTAGGATTCCTTTTACACGAAACATCCAGAATAGGCAAGTCCATTAAGACCAAGCAAATCAGTGGTTGCCAGGGGTTGGCGGAAGGCAGAGTAGGGAACGGCCACTAAGGGGATGTGTGGTTTCCTTCTGGGGTGACAGAAATGCCTTCAAACTAGATAAAGGTCACGGCTGCCCAACACTGCAAGGGTCCTACCCACGTGCTGCTTCATTGTATACTTCAAAACGGTTAACAGTTAACAGTTAATTTTATGACAGGTGGATTTTTACCTTAATAGCAAAACGAATTCCTAGGAAGATCAAAGAAGAAAAATTCAAGCCCCAATTTTCAAATGAGATCCAACACACATAAAATCGCCGTGTCCAACTGTTAAGAGTTTTTCTTTTCTTTTAGTTTCCTTACTTACCTCCTCTGGGACCAGTCATGGAGCCCCCGCAGGCCCCCACCCTGGGGCCCGCCGCCTGGATCCCATCGGAGTCTGGCTTATTCAGCACAGACTGCATACTGCAGCAGCAAACTTTCCCTCCTGTCAGCACGCAAAACTGCGGTGTCTTCCCTGCAGCTGCTGCCCCATTGCACGACCCCCCTGACCGAAGTCCCTGAATAACTGTCTGTGCCTGGGCCCCCATCTTCTCTCCCATGCACTCCTGAATGTAGTCAGTCTTTCGCTCCTGCCTCCCCACCCAACTGGCCACCTGACCAGTCAGATCCTCTATCGTTTCTACCTTTACAACAGCCAATGTCAATTCTAGTCCTCACCTCATTTGACCCTTGAGCTTAGTTGGCTCTGTTCATGGAAATGTTTTCTCTGCTTGTTTCCAAGACAGTATGCCCAGTTAGATGTCCTCCTGCCCCCCAGGCGACTCATCACTTTCTCCTTTGCTGGTCTGCCTCATTTGGAACACTCCTCCAGACCCTGCAGGGCCCTGGGGCTCAGCCTTGGGTCCTTCCTTCCGCTCCATCTATACTCATTTCTCTAGCAGCTCTCACCAGATTGTTTTCAAGTTACATCTACACCCTGGACTCGTGAGCTTTTATTTCCAGCAAGGATATCGCCTCTCAACTTGAGCCTTCATACAGCTAATTCCTACTCGACAATCTGCCTCGATGACTCATGAAACATCTCAAATTTCATGCTCAAAATTAAACTCCTAATTCCCACAAACCTGCTTTTCCCCCATGGTCTTTCTTTACCTCAATAAACAGAAATTCCAATTTTCTACCTGGTCAGGTCAAAAGTTACACAGTCATCCTTTGCTTCTCCTTCTCTGGTGCATCCCAAACAAATCCATCAACAGATCATGTTGGTTCTATCTTAAAACAGACTAGAATTAGGGACGCTTGGGGGGCTCAGTGGTTGAGAATCTGCCTTCAGCTCAGGCAATGATCCCAGGGTCTTGAGATCGAGTCCTGCATCCGGCTCCCCACAGGGAGCCTGCTTCTCCCTCTATGTCTGTGTCTCTCATGAATACATAAATAAAATCTTAAAAAAAAATCTAGAATTAAACTGCTTGTTATCACCGCCACACTCCTACCCTGGCTAGGTCACTGCCACCGTTTGCAATGATTACTGCAATGCCTCTTGCTGGACTCCCTGCTCCCAGCCTGTATTCCCACAGTCTGTTTTTAAATAGCAGCCAGAGTGATCTTCCAAAACCACAAGACAGACACGTCTCCCATGTTGCCCCTTTGCCAGAAACCCTGCAAAGGCTTCCATCTCACTGGACATAAAAGCCAAAGTGCTTGCAGTGGCTTACAAAGTCCATACATAGCCAGGCCTCACCCTCTCTCTGATCCACCTCCTCACACTTTTCAGGATATGGAAGGGGGGAGGAAATGCCTCCTAGCCCTTTTACCAAGAAAAAAATCAGAGAGTGGCAACACAGCAAAAGGAAAACTTTCCCTGCAATCTCCCGCCACATTCTCTTTGCATGCTACAATCTTCAGCAAAAACAGTGGAAAACTTTGAACTGGGACTCCTTTCTCTAAATGGTAAAGAGAGGTTAAACTTCTCTTTAAAGAAACTGAGGAAAAACTGATTTAACAGACAAACATTGGGATGCCTGGGCAGCTCAGTGGTTGAGCATCTACCTTGGGCTCAGATAGTGATCCTGGGGTCCTGGGATCGAGTCCCGCATCAGGCTTCCTGAAGGGAGCCTGCTTCTCCCTCTCCATGTGTTGTGTCTCTGCCTCTCTCTCTCTCATGAATAAGTAAATAAAATCTTTAAAAAAATAATGGACAAAGATATAATTTAAAGAAACATTAAATCTACTGAAAAACAGTGTTTTTCAAGTTATTTACAAGTCCCCACTTAGATCTTCCAATCAGAACTTATTCATTAATCGCTTCTTGGACTTTTGGCTAAGATCAAATGCAGAACTTACTCATTAACATAACCAGCCAGAAGATCTCATTCCTGATGAAAGTGATAAATGCAACTGGTTGCTGGCCAGCCTTTGCCACCTTGTCACAAATGAAGGCACTGCTGTCCCTACCCGCACCCACCACACCCTACCAGGAGCCCCGGCCCCACGCAGCAGAAGGACCTAGACTACACAAGTGTCTGCTCGTGTCAATGCTGATGATAAAACTGAGAATCTGATGCTCAGACAACACCTGGGTGTCTCTGTTGACCTTCAAATACAATTCCCACATCCTACTTCCCGCTTACTCTGTAAACATCCCATGCAGCTTAGAAGCCCCAAATACCATGCATTTGGAAGTCATAAAGCCACATTTCCTTAAAAAATTAGCTGAGATTGGGATTTTCTATGAGTGCATATTCTCCTTCTCTGTGGCAAATCTAAAGTAGGTAATACAGAGTTTCATGGCTCTTCCTACCAAACTGCCTCATGTCTGAAGCTTGACTCTCCTCGTCAGTTAGCAGTGAGGGAGAACGGTAAGCCTGAGGCCTCCTCACACTTGCAAACACACATAGGACCAGCGAAGGTACAAGAAATCCTCACTGGTATTCACCCCACCTTTCCCGATGAGCTCTGGTGCAGCCAGTCCCTTCCGTCCTGGACTGTAACCTCTTTCCTTCTGAGCATTTTTTCTCTCTTCTGCCATAAATTCAAATGCCTCCTGCTCCTCTTCATATCTATCCCTCTCTGCTCTAATAAATTTCCTCTTATCTTTTTAGCTTACTGCCCTGTTCTGAATTTACACCTTTCTCTCAAGAAAGCGAGTGCTTCTGGAAATATGCCATTATTCCTGGAGCAAGAAGCTCAGGCTATCTCTTCCTCAAAGTAGGTTTCGCTCCCCATTTTCTGTATGAACAAATGTCTCCTCAACTGCTTCATCACTAAATTCTGCACTGAAGCCAACAGACAGTGACTTAGGATCCCGACACTATAGGCTGGTGTTTCTTTACAGAGTAGCAAGCTCACTTAAAAAATATACCTCATTCATTCATTCATTCATTCATACGCTCAACCAATAAATAAAAATAAAAGGCATCGTAGCAGGTCAAAAGGTATATAAGATGTGTTCTCTGTCCTTAAAGAGATTAAAATCCAGATAAATACATGTAATCAAAGACAGTATGAAAGAAAGACCATATGGGCATACACTCTACAGTATGAGTATTTATAACAGAGATGTGCCTGCTTGTCCACTCCTGACAAAGAATCGTCATTAATAAAAGTCAAAGTGCAATCCATAATGTGTACTTCAGTGCCTCGATAGTTCAAACTGATCGGTTCCCTTGTCTTCTCTCTTCTGCATTAATGAAATCCTGTACTTTATTTCAGTATGGCAAATAAACTCTAACTTGTTCAGCACTTTTAGACTTCCTTGTTCTGAATTCGTAAAGCAAAGCGTGGTTCTGAATCTCGTTCTCTAAACACTTGCTTTACAAAAAGCAAGCTCTCTGTAGAGAGTAAAATTATTTAGAGAACAAACCTCTCTTTTTCTTTAGTGGAGGATACAGTCCGATAGTTGGTTTACTACCAAGTCACACACTGTAGCCCTGATTTCTGCCGACTGCTTTGACTGTATATGCTTCTCACTTCCCTAGATCAAAAGATAAAAGTTTAATTATAAAGAACTTAAAAACATGGCATGGAAACACAGCAGCCATAAAAGACTTGCCCATCATCGCAGCGTATATAAATGCTGGAGAGAAGGTTAAAATTAAAGTTGAGGAACTGTGTATTTCAAAGTGCTTTGGTTCATTAAACAGTCATTTTTTATTTTAAAGCCATTATATCAGAGTTATTTGCATTGCTACTGCACAAACTCTGAGATCTATTGTATTCAAAAATGTTTTATTATTTTGTTTCCTCCCCCAAAAGATGAATATGCCTTCAATTTTAAGATGGAAAAGTTTCAGAAGACAAGTTTTCAATACACAGAAATTCATTTCACCAAAAATAACAGGATTTGAGCCACATTTTCCTTTGAATCTGTATTTCTTATTGATCATCCTGAAAATACAGTGTGTGGCTTCTGATGGGAGTCCCTCATTTTATTTTTGTCACTCCAGGTACCCAGAAAAAGAAATCATGATATTAAGAATTGAGAAAAGCAAAGCATTCCATAATGAAATACTGTAAAGAATACTCACAAGGGAGTCACGCAGCAATCTCCCAAGAGCTCCTGACCTGCAAGGCCTCAGAGAGATCCTGGGAGACCCAGTGGCTGGCTACTCATCCTCCCTCCACCCCAACCCAGGCTGTGCACCTGGACACCTACCACTGGCTTTGGCTTCAGAGTAAGAGGGGCCATCCTCGAAAGTGAAGATTTGGGACACACTCTGGCCCAGGTAGGAGGGAGGTGGGTAGTACGAATGCATCCGGTACTGGGAACTCACTGCATGGCGGTTCTCTGAGTTTTTCATCTGCTTGAGAAAAAAAACAAAAAACAGAAGGAATACACTGAGTTCAAAACTGCACTGTACAATGATTACAAGAACTGCTGGGTTCCTATTGATGTTGGAAGTATCTGTAACCATGAATGTGCACACATTCTCCAGCACAATGACCCTAGAAATGCTAACTGTGCATCCTAAAGGTGCCTTTTATACCTTGGGGTCCCTACTAGAGCCCCCCTGATGCCTGATTTGGTCACATGATACTTAGTTAACAAGCACCAAGGAAAAGAGAGCAATAGAGTGCAGATGGCACAGCCTAGGAGCCCACACATCACCGTAACACTGTCTACAGTTATACAGCCATAAGCAAGTTATTTACTTTCTCACTCATGTGTGAAGCAGGTGGCTCACCTTGGTTACCTCAGTGTTCATATAAAGAGAATATTTTTTAAAAGACAACACGCAAAACACATGTAAGGGTAAGCTGTTGTCATTAGTGCATGGACGTGCCCGATACGGTCCTCGACGTCTATTCCCACCCCCCTTCCCTGCTCTCACTGTAGCAAAGAAACCCAGTCTGAGATCTTGACTTCCCAGACCCTCCTGTCACCAGGGTCCTGGAGGTGACATGGACTCTGCAAACAGGACATGCAGGGAGGCATAGAAGGTAGACTTAGCAGTCGTGTGTCAGACTCTGCCTCTGGGACAACAGGGCAGCTTTTATGCAAAGAGCAGCGAGGCCCCACTGCTTCCTGACCTGTCATTCAAAGCTAAGGCAATGTGACCTGAACACTTAGAAGGGCACCCACCCACACTTCCACAAATATGTCAAATATGTTCTGTTTCCTGCATGGCCCCTGGAGCAGACACTGGGCATTGCAAGAACAGTCAGACATCAATTATGCTGCATTTAAAAAAGTAGTACCATCTAAATTTAATGTACTTAAAATGTCACTTTAAGGGAATGTTCGAGAAGAATCAGGTCTGTCCAAGAATTATTTTTTTAAAGATTTATTTATTTATTTGTGATAGACAGAGAGAGAGAGAGAGAGAGAGAGAGAGAGAGAGAGAGAGAGAGGCAGAGACACAGGAGGAGGGAGAAGCAGGCTCCATGCCGGGAGCCCGACGTGGGACTCGATCCCAGGACTCCAGGATCGCGCCCTGGGCCAAAGCGCTAAACCAGAGCCACCCAGGGATCCCCTGTCCAAGAATTAAAGAGTACTTTTAAAATCATGTTTTTTGGGACACCTGGGTGGCTCAGCAGTTCAGTGTCTGCCTTCGGCTCAGGGCGTGATCTCAGGTCCGGGGATCAAGTCTCACATCAGGCTTCCTGCAAGGAGCCTGCTTCTCTCTCTGCCTATGTCTCTGCCTCTCTCTCGCGTGAATGACTAAGTAAATCTTAAAAAAAAAAAAAAAAAAAAAAGTCATGTTTTTCAATCAAATAATGCTACTTTAGAAAATCGTACTAACGTGGCAGAGGCTGGCAGGGTAAACTCATGTACTGGGCTTCCTCAAGATTAT
The DNA here is from genome assembly GCF_905146905.1 of Nyctereutes procyonoides. Lineage (NCBI taxonomy): Eukaryota > Metazoa > Chordata > Mammalia > Carnivora > Canidae > Nyctereutes > Nyctereutes procyonoides. Next base: position 56,220,561 of record NW_026575146.1, on the reverse strand, counting down.
CTCTGAACATTAAATTTTGGACACTTTTCTAATCACGGCCGGCCTGTGTGTACTCTGAATATCTGGCATTGCTTGGTGGAAAGACCTGAGCCCCTGACTTCTGTGTGGAAGCTCAAGACACTCATTTTGGATGCTCCAAGTGCTCCACAGCACAAATGAATGCTCTGGGGGCCCCTGGGTGGCTCAGTGGTTGAGCATCTGCCTTTGGCTCAGGGCGTGATCCTGAGGTCCTGGGATCGAGTCCCACATTGGGCTCCCCACAGGGAGCCTGCTTCTCCCTCTGCCTGTGTCTCTGCCTCTCTTCTCTGTGTCTCTCATGAATAAATAAAATCTTAAAAAACAAATGAATGCTGTGATGGGTGGATTACTTCTTGGAGAGGCAAAGAAGACTATTCCAGTTGATTATTTTCTCTCACTTGAAGTTTATCTGGCAAGTTCCCTTTATCCTGCCTACTTTGTTTCTCTGAAGCATCTGAAATGGTATCTCTTCTAGCTCAATCACACAATTTATCTACCATCACATAAATCCTTACAAAATAAGAGGTCGAACAAGCTGTACTTGGAAATAGCCAAAGGGGAAACACTGGCTGCCTCTTAATGAGTGAGCTCAGGGCAGGAGAGCCATTAAGGGGCCGTGAAATCATTTAAGAGGGCAGTGACAATCTGTGGTCACTTAACTACACAGAGCCTTGTGATCAGTTAGACCAGGACATTGCAAGGCTCTCTTCATGTGTATGCAAATGGCCTGGGGCTAAGCAGATTCCGATTCAGTAAGTCTTCAGTGGGGCCTCAGTCTGGTACACTCACTCGCCGGAGATGCTGATTCTGCTGGTTCAAAACCCTCATGCTGGTGACAAGGGACAAGAGTAAATGATCCTTCCTCTAACTACTTCACACCTTGAAGGTCCATGACCAAAAAAAGGACTTTCTAAAAAAACTCTGTTAACCCATTTTTTATGACCGCCAATTTTCCACCTACCTGAGGGAAGGATGGAGATGATATGAGTAGCATTATAATTTTTCACCATTTTTGTTTTTATACATGAGATTCCTCAGAGCTAAAGGCGTTTTCTCAGGGCTTTGCCGCCATCTAGAATTTCAGGAGTGGTAATAACCAAACTCCACCTCTTTTCAAATCAAAGAGCCATTTCTGCCCTTCAGACTCCCCTCAAGTCAATTACACAGTCAGGTAATGCACTCTGAGCGAGAAGCCAGGTGTCCCCTTTAACGCACGAAGTCCCACGACACAAATGACAGGGCCTCCCCACTACCCACTCTAAGTGCTGAGCTGGTTTCATCTCCTTCTGATTTGACATCTGCAAGTCAGTTCTTCAAGAAAAATGCTTTTCAATGTTCCCACTGTACAAGAAACTGATAGGATTAGAGCCTGGCAAGCTCTGCAAAATGCTAGTTTTTTTTTTTTCTTTTACTCTGAATTTGTATAAAGCCTCTTTTTAAATGTTGAAAAATGTTCACTGTGAGTCTAGAGCAAGATCAGCAAACTTTTTTGGCAAGTGGCCCAAGAGGAGATTTTAGGCTTTGCAACCCACAGGGTCTCTAGATAATCGGGAAATGAATGGGCATGGCTGTGTTCCAATAAAACTTTATTTATAAAAAAGGTACACAGCCTTCATTCCCACTGGAGGACGGGGCGGAGACCAGACCACGTAGCCTGTGGCTTCACCACTAGAGTGTCTGATTTCAGTGCTCTGGGAGGTGGCCTGGCCCAGGGCTGCTTCAAAGTCCCCCAGGTAATTCTAAAGTGATGTCAAGATTGAGAACCAGTGTCCCAGATGTACTGAAAATTTCCCATACCCGAAATAAGCATGAAGCCACAACATCCCCAGTATTAACTAAAAAATTCAAAAGGTTAATAAGTCTAACAGGCTGGTCAAAGGCTGCCAATCTCAAGTTGTATGGTATTTGAAAAGAGATTCAAACAAACTGCAGAGTTTCTATTTTAACGAAAGCTTACCAAAAAATTAACACAATTTCAAACCCATGCATGTTAATTTTTCCCTTTAATTTCTCTTAGGTTTCTAAAATGCATCAGATAGCATGGATTATTTGGAAATAAGAATTGAGAGATTGGGGCAACTGGGTGAGAGTTTGCCCTTCCAACATTTTGTAAAACTAAAAGCATCTTGGGGCACCTGGGTGACTCAGTGGTTGAGCATCTGCCTTTGGCTCAGGTCATGATCCGGGGTCCTGGGATCGAGTCCTACAACTGGACTCCCTGCAGGGAGCCTGTTTCTCCCTGTGCCTAAGTCTCTGCCTCTCTCTGTATCCCTCATGAATAAATAAAATCTTCATTTAAAAAAAAAGGGCTTCAAGGAAAAGAAGAAGGTAAAAAGGGTCAGACTCCATTTGAGGTTATTAAAATATGAATTTACAGAAGCCATTTATCATGTCAGCCACATCCAACTTGAAGAATAACCTACAAATAACCATTCATGTGTTCACCTGCAAGTAAGGATGGTTCTATGTATAGATGACTTCTGAACAACACAAGTTAGGGGCGTCAACCTCTCTAGGCAGTTGGAAATCCAAACATAACTTCTGACTCTCCTAAGATAAAACTACTAAATAACCTACTGTCGACCAGAAGTGTCACTGATAACATAAGTAGTAAATTAACACATATAAACAGGTTTCTTAGAATGAAGGAAGCTGGGGCGAGGGGGAAGAGCTATTAAAACGTAAGGAAAGGAAGGCACATTTACAGGACTGTACTGTGTTTTTTTTTTTTTTTATGATAGTCACACAGAGAGAGAGAGAGAGAGAGAGAGAGAGGCAGAGACATAGGCAGAGGGAGAAGCAGGCTCCATGCACCGGGAGCCTGATGTGGGATTTGATCCCGGGTCTCCAGGATCGCGCCCTGGGCCAAAGGCAGGCGCCAAACCGCTGCACCACCCAGGGATCCCTGTACTGTATTTATCAGAAAAAATTTCACACAGAAGTAGACTCCTGCAGTTCAAACCCATGCTGTCCAAGGGTTGACTTGAGTATTTCTTTTTTTTTTTTAAGATTTTATTTATTTATTCATGAGACACACAGAGAGAGGCAGAGACATAGGCAGAGGGAGAAGAAGGTTTCCTGCAGGGAGCCCAATGTGGGACTCAATCCCAGGACCCCGGGATCATGCCCTGAGCCGAAGAGAGACGCTCAACCACTGAGCCACCCAGGTGCCCCCAACCCGAGTATTTCCAAATGAGTGTGTCAATCTCTGAGACATGAAGCTAAAATCAAAATTGTGATTCGTCCAGAAAAATGTGTGGCAAAATGTGACTCCAAACTCTAGATCCCTTCTAGTTCCCTTCCAACTGAAAAACAAACAAACAAACAAACAAAAACAACACCACAGTCCTGACTGCTTGTGCATAGACAACTGGGCACAAGCCTTACTTTGATCCAGTAGTACTCAACTGGGGGCCATCTGTCCCCCATGGGACATGTGGTGACCTCGGCAGACACTCATGACGGCCTCAGCTGGCAGCCAGGAGGAGGAGGATGCGGGCCTCTACTGAGGAGAGGCCAGAGGCCAACCATGCACAGGACAGCCCCACACAGCAACAACTACCGGGCCCGGCATCTCAACGGTACCCAGGTTGAGAAAATTTGTGTTAAACTAATACAATCCCTGCCTGTGCTCAGCCAAAACAGCGAAGTTCTCCTGAGGAACAGAAGTTGTACACAAATTAGAGGCAGCATTTGATTCTGCTAAAAGGATGTAATTTTTTTCCTTTATGCAGGGCTGCCTTGTTTCTTCTCAAGATTTTACGCTTTTGTCCCTTTAAATTAAACAAACAAACCAAGTAAAACCTAAAAACCCAGTATTCCAGTGAATTATGACTCCCATTATTATTAGCATGTGGTAGCTGGCAAGCAAGAGGCATGTTTTATAATCTTATTACCCACCTCAAGTCTCTGAACCAGAGTGTGACCTACAGATAGGAGCTGGGCTGGTGGGGAATGTGCATGGTGTTAGTATTAACCCCAGAGGAAAACCTAAGAGCTTTGGGTTTGATTTTATTAAACCGTTGAGGACATACAGCACCGTAAATCTGAACCACAGGTTTACTTTTTATATACCTTAGTCACTCTTTTTTATAGTTACAATAAAATCCCAACAAAACATAAAAATGTTAGACCCTACTTCCTTTAAAAAAAAAATTCCTAAATACCATTCCCTGGTTGTTTGGGAGCACTTCAGCCAGGAGGAGTGTGATCTTGCCCTGAACTGCACGCTCCATCCAGGTGACAGCTGAGAGAGGTCCGTGAAGACCAGACCTCGGGGTCTAGTTGTCCACTGAGCCTGGCTCAGCAGCAAAGGAGGGCTGGCCATGAAAGAGAACAGACTTCTCAAGAACCAGACAGGATAAAATTCCTAAGTACAAACCTTAATATTTAAAAAATAGTGAGTAGATGCCCTTGGCAGTGACTCTTGACTTACAGGCTATTAAGTTGCAAAAGCCACATTTGTGATGAACCTTTGATCTTATGAACAGAAATGTTTTTATGGAAAGGTTTATTGCAGGTCTCCTGGTGACACGAAGAGTCACTGGGGGCTGAATTTTGCCCTGGTTTTGCCCTGATTAAAGGACTTCTTTAGTTTTAATAGGAAGCTTCTTTTCTTTAAGATTTATTTGAGAGAGAGAGAGAATGAGAGAGAGAGAGAGAGAGAGAGAGACATCAGAAGCAGGAGGAGCAGCAGGCAGAGGGAGAAGGAGAAGCAGACTCCCCGCTGAACAGGGAGCCCAATGTGGGGCTCGATCCCAGGACCCTGAGATCATGACCTGAGCTGAAGGCAGATGCTTCACTGACTGAGCCACCCAGGCACCCCTAGAAGCTTCTTTCATACCATCCGGATGGGATGCTTCTTCCCATGCTCACCTAATCACACTCTGTGAGCCCTCCTAGTCCGGAGACCTTACCTGTGCAGGTGTTTCACCCAAAGGGCAAGTGCCCATTCACCTCCTGAAATACACACCTCATTATCCTCTGGGATGCCACACAGCAGAGTTGGAAATAATTATTTCTAATATACAAGCTAAAAATTGCTATTATGCACACATTTCAGAGATTACTGAAACATTAACATGGCAAACGCGGACTCTTGCGACACAGCAGATTCCTACAGCAACAACCCATCCCTCCCCTCCTTCTCCCTCTGGTCCTCTGATGCTCAGTTTCTCTCACCTAGCTTCCTTAACTTCCTCCGCTCTGCTCACCTTGGTTTCTCTTGAAGGTTCATTTAATGGAATGCCCTCCATGCCCCTTCCCCACAGGAGGGAGACAAGGGGACAGCAGGGAGAGACTAGCTTTGTGCCAACCCAGGCCCTTGTAAGAGATTCCCCCGGAAGCTTGGGGGGGGTACTTCTCCAGTGAACCATGGGGGGAAAGGCTAGGTCTGACGGTCAGCTGAAGAAGTCAAGTGCTGCACGCCCCAAAATGGAAGGGAGGCTCCTCGGGGCAGAGGTGGGAGAGAAGGCGGGAGGAAGAGGATGGCCATGCAGTGTGGCAGAGAGGACAATCAGTTAAGAAATGATACCTCTAAGACACCTGAGGTTTTAGACCCTGGATTTAGCTGCAAAAAGTCTGTGACACACGCAAAAGCAAAATAAAACTTGTTTGAGTGGGCCTTCTCAAACAGAATGGAAGGAAAGGACCTCAGCGCCAGGTCTCAGTCAACACCAGAGTAGACACAAAACACATGAAAACCAGCCAGGAGGGGCACCGTGGAAAAATAAGCAAGTTGTCTGCAAACACAGAATCATGACTTGAGAACATAAAGCCAACCTCCCTCAACTCCCAGACATCCCAGGGAGGGCACACAAGGGTCCCGTCACTCTGGCATTCATTTTAAGTGGTGGACACCTCACAGGTATCAGGACGACAAGCGCACTTATCAATGGTCCGTTATGCTTGTCCTTTTTGGACAAACCAATTAAGATAGGAATATGTCCACATTAAGAAAAAAAATCAGGGACACCGGGGTGGCTCAGTGGTTGAGCGCTGAGTGGTTGAGCTCAGGGCATGATGCCAGGATCCTAGGATCAAGTCCCACATTGGGGTCCCCTCGGGGAGCCTGCTTCTCCCTCTGTATATGTATGTCTCTGCCTCTCTCTCTGTCTTGCATGAATAAATAAATATTTTTTAAAAAGAACTGTTGTATGAAATGTTTCATTTTGTGTAAACATTAACTCCATCACAACAAAACCTTTCTTATTCTGGGTCTCTGTCTGAAATGTTTGGAAGAGGGACGACTGGGTGGCTCAGCAGTTGAGTGCCTTTGGTTTAGGCTGTGATCCCAGATTCCCAGGTTCGAGTCCCACATGGGGCTCCTTGCATGGAGCTTGCTTCTCCTGCTGCCTGTGTCTCTGCCTCTTTCTCTGTCTCTCATGAACAAATAAATAAAATCTTAAATAAAATAAAATGTTTGGAAAACATTGGCATATAAATCTAGTAAAAGGAAGCAAGGACCCTCAAAAACAGGTACAGAGAAGAAAAAGCCCAATTTTAAAAAAGGCTCCTTTTCCTGGAACCTGGAGTCAGGTACACGTCGGGGGGGTGGGGGGTGGGGGGGGAGGGCTCACAAGAAGAGAGAGGAGGGTCTGCCAACAGTCTCTGGCTGTAGCTAGCACAGCACCTCCCTCATTTCCCAAACCACACATCATCGATGATGCAGGATTATCTCGCTCCTGGTCAATGCCTCCGTCTGTATGGATTCACAAATCTCAAACACAAACCCTCACCTTCCACCTGAAGTCATACAGAGCTAGGCAGAAATGTAAGCATCATTTACAGGAAAGTCAGCAGAAAACACATCTTTGGTCAAGTGGCCACTAGAAAAAGGCATAAAGAAAAGTCTGCATTTCTATAATTGGGCTAACTATCCAGACATAGGACTCCCCGTTTCCTCAAACACATCAAGTCTCTAAAAGCCTGAAAATGCCTCCTGGGCAAGGCAGTGGGAGGTTGCAATGGTGACATTCTTAAGGTAACTTTTTTTTTTTTGTATATTTTTTATTGGAGTTTGATTTGCCAACATGGACATTCTTCAGAGAGTTGGAACAAATAATCTTAAGATTTGTGTGGAATCAGAAAAGACCCCGAATAGTCAGGGGAATCTTGAGAAAGAAAACCAGAGCCGGGGGCATCACAATGCCGGATTTTAAGGTAACTTTCTTGAGAAAATGTTGGTTCTCGATTGCAGGACGAATGGACTTTCAGAGGAAGAGAGTAAAAGAAAATTAAGTCAATTTATTGAGAGATACTGGAGAGACCCGTGCTGTGTTCTCATGGAGTCCTCATAGCGTAATCATCATTAACATAAGAAGAACTGCTCCGAGGGATTGAATAATTCGCTTCCACTCATAAAGGGATTAAGCAGAGAAGCAGAATCCAAACAAAGCAAGTCGGCTTTGGAAGCTTCTCTAGGAAACCTCCCCGCCTTTCCCATTTTAAATTAAGATGTCTGCTGATTATAAAGACCTCCTTGCTGCCTTTGGCTTTTACCAGTCCTTCGAGTTTTCACTGCTTCAAGATCAAATAAGAAACTTCTTTGGGGCGGGGGGTGCAGTCTGAAAATAAGCCTGTAAACCATGCATTTGGGAACTTTGGTTTTGGGACCAGAAGCCTTAGAGGCATCCATATCTGTTTCTATCTTGATGGACAAACTTAATTAACCTTTGCTACTCTGTTCCAACCTACTCTTTTAGACAAAACTAGTGACCCACAAACAATATGTTACCATCAGAATCTCAACGGCTGTGACATCAAGAGATATAGCCCTATCAGCAGTATCGGGAAATAAGCCACTTGGATTAGCCGCTCTAAGAAATATGGATTATATTCATGTCACACATGAGCTGTCAGAAACATTAGGATACTTTTAGCATAAATCAGCAGTGTGAAGGGTGTCTTATGAGTGCTGAACATGACAGACTGCTCCGAGGGCAAGGTGAGGGACTGTCTGGGGCCAGCTTCTCAGTGTGAGCACACACTTCACCTGAGCTCGTTGTAAAAACTCCAATGCAGGCTGCTGAGGGTGATGAGTACACCCACCTCACGCTGGCTTAGTGGCATGGAAAGGCCACTCCAAAACTATGATGCACAGCCCACTTCTAGGTAACCAAAATAACACAGAAATGACCCAAAAACTGCTTTCTGAAAGTGCACAGAAGAGGGGGATAGGAGGATAGGGGACAGGATGGGAAGCCACAGAACCATGCTTAAGGACCAGAGGCGCAGCAATTTAAATTCGGTTAATCCTATGAAAGACATAGGTGTTTCTACTTTCTCTAACATATCAAATCTCAGAAAATACTATATAAGGTCCTCTAAGATCTGATAAGACGTATCACGAGATACAAAAAAAACAAACAAACATAGGGCAGTGTGGGTGTCCCGGATGCTTAAGTGTCTGCCTTCAGCTCAGGTCATGATCCGGGGGGTCTTGGGATTGACCCCTGAGTCAGGACCCCTGCTCACTGGGGAGCCTGCTTCTCTCTCTCCCTCTGCCTGCTGCTCCCCAGGCTTGTGCTTTCTCTTTCTGTCAAATAAATAAAATCTTAAAAAAAAAAAAATCCTGTGGCACCCTTCAAGGCTTCTTGCAAGGAAAACCAAGAACACGTGCTGCCCTACTAGAAAGGTGGAGTCAGGTAAACCCTGCAGAGTCCTGCTAAGTCCCTGCAGTCCCGCTGCAGTCAGGTAAACTCTGGCTCAACACCCGCACTCAGCAGCTGTGTGACACTGGCAAGTTACTTCATCTCCCGAAGTGTCCCGTTTCCTCAACCCAGAGAGGCCATGACAGTCCCTGAGGGCTGCGTGCAGGAGTCGAGCAGAACAGCAGGTATGAAATGCTCAGACCATCAGGCTGATCAACACCCATCCTGCTGCACTCCCAGTCCCTTCCTCCATGGGGCCTCCCTCTGTGGGCACACCAGTGGGATGGGGTGGTCACACTCCAGGACCTCTCTTTTGGGGTGCCCTTTGGCTGGTATGCCAGGGATCTGCTAACAAAGAAGGAGACACACAAACCTTCACATTCCATACATATTTTAAGTACATAGACTTTTTGCTTGGTGTTTGAAAGAAAACTCCATTTTTGAATTTTTTCCACTTTTCAAATCTTAAAAAGTTGAAAACCCAACTCCAGATCCTACCCTGCCACTATTACACACACACACACACACACACACACACACACACACAGGGAGAGGAATGTGCCTTCATGTTTTTAGGGGCTCATGCTATTACCCAAGAGGGAATTATTTCGTCTTCCTTCATCCTCCCAGGATTGGCTGATAAGAATGCCTAAATGCCAAAAAGAATGTTCATGAGAAGGAATTCGATGAAAAGATGTGAGAAACCAACTGAGGATGGTTTTGCCCTGGTTTCTCCATCCTCTTAGGAACCTGCTCCCTGGAGGCTGTCCACAGCCAGGGTTATGTCCTGGATGCAGGCAGTAAAGGGGCTACTCTCTGTAGAGAATGATTAAAAAATAATAAAATTCATGGGACGCCCGGATGGCTCAGTCAGTTAAGTGTCCGACTCTGGATTTCAGCACAGGTCATGATCTAAGGGTTGTGAAATCGAGCCCCATGAGCCCCATATGAGGATCTGCACTCAGCAGGGAGTCTGCTTGAGATTCTCTCTCCCTCTCCCCCTGTCCCGCCCCTGCCTGCAGGCTCTCTTGCTTTAAAATAAATACATAAAATCTTAAAAAAAAAAAGGTAATAAATCTCATTTAAGTCAATCTGCTTTGATTTGTCACCATCCAGTGGCAACTCTCAACAACAGCGGTGATGAGATCCTGGCCACGCCCTGCCTTGCATCCAGCACACCAGGCTCACCCCCCTCATAGGCACCACCTTCCCACAGACACCAGAGCCCTCCCCAGGAGAGCTGCAGACTCCATCCCAGCAGCAATCAGAGAATCCATGTGTCCTTGGATTCTCCTGTCACCACTTCCCTGCGAGCTATACCTGGGGTCCAGCTGGGAAGACAGGCAAGGCTAGCACAGTGCGGGGGACAGAGTCAGTACTCAGTACATCAATAATAACGAATGTGTGAATGAATTTCTTACACATGCTCTGTAACACAGTGAAGATTTTTCCATAGTTTTTTTTTTTTTTTTTTTTTTTTTTTAAGATTTTATTTCTGGGCAGCCTGGGTGGCTCAGCAGTTTAGCGCCACCTTCAGCCCAGGGCCTGATCCTGGAGACCCAGGACCGAGTCCCACATCAGGCTCCCTGCATGGAGCCTGCTTCTCCCTCTGCCTGTGTCTCTCATGAATGAATAAATAAATAAAATCTTTTTTAAAAAAAGAATTTATTTCTAAGTAATCTCTACAGCCAACGTGGAGCTCAAACTTACAACCTCGAAATCGAGAGTCACATGTTCTACCAACAGAACCAGCCAACCAGGTGCCCCAGAGATTTTTCATAACCCCAATCTTTTTTACCTTTCTCTCATATTCCTAATATATGTATTTTTAAAAATAGGGCAAACCAGCCTCTGTTAAGCATTCCCTTGATTTTGGTCTTTATTCAATTAATGAGGGAGGGACGCCTGGGTGGCTCGGGGGTTGAGTGTCTGCCTTTGACTCACGGAGTGATCTCAAGGTCCTGGGATCCAGTCCTGAATTGGGCTCCCCAGGGGGAGCCTGCTTTTCCCTCTGCCTCCATCTCTGCCTCTCTCTGTGTCTCATGAATAAATAAATAAAATCTAAAAATAAATAAATAAATTTAGAAGAACACTTAGCTATAAAAAATGGACTCCCAAAAAATTTGAGAATCACCCAGCCACGTACTTAAAAATACTGTGAAAAAGCAACTAATCTTGTATCACATTCACATCTGCTTAGGAAAAAAGGTAAACAAAAAGGGCAAACATAAACAGATAAGATTTTGGCCACCAGCCCAAGCAAATCCAATCTGAAAGCTTTCAAAAACTGTGATCTAATTATCTGGTTTATCAAGCAGATTATGGAATCCCCCGATGACTGTATTATTTATTAACCTGATGCTACTGTGTCAGAGACCGGGTTATGTAACAATCTCACAACAGACTGATGATGCATTTTTTTTCTGCCTCCAATTGAATATGAAGCAGTCCCTGGGGTACACCAGCCCTTTGCAAGGTTTTCCAACTGAGTCCAGATCACAGTGAACTTGTGTCCGAATGGAAATGAACCTGTAGGATGGTCCTGGGTGTCCCAGAGTCGCCCCAGGTTCCTAAGTACTGAGGTTATTATGCTCCACCTGAATTGCCTGGATGCTACTGGACAGCCCCAGCCAGGCTGAGGATGTCCAAGACCTGGCCCCTGGCCCTAGATGTTTTCAGAGTCAACATCGCTGGCCCCAAGGCTGGGTTTCCAGAGGTCAGCTCTGCTTTCTCCTGTCATCCATACATCTTGAATCAAAACAGTCTGCAAAAAATGCCTGCTGTGTACCCTGCTGCAGTTAGGAGAGATCCCTCACCCCACCTCTTGCCATCTGGCAGAAATGCCCACCACCTCCTGCAGGTTTGTCCCAGGCCCAGAGCCACTGGGCCCTACTGTCACCACAGCCACCAAATCCCACGAACACCTGCCCTGGCCATGGGCTCAGAAGTGTGCAAACCACCGAGCGTTCCTAATCTGTGAAATGACATAGCAATACCTTCAGGGAAGGACATAATAAACACCAGACGATGCCTGCCATGACTATGTCTTGGCATCCTCTAAAACAAGACAAAACAGCAATTCCTCCCTGCAAAGGCTTGTTAGTAAGGTGGAAGTTGGGAGGCAGAGAGTGGGGACTGCACTCATTGGGGCTGCACAGCTTGGAGAGTCTCGGGAATCCTGCCACTGCTGCACCTTTGGGTTCCTGACCCACAGAAGCTTGTTCCCCGCAGGATTGAGATTATGTTGCAAAGGCCCCCGGGACACTGGAGTTGTTCTTTCTTCTTAAAAGAGAAGAACCTAAAGAGGCAGTAAGCCTCAGAAAGTGATAAATGTGGGACGCCTGGGTGGCTCAGGTTATGATCCCAGGCTCCTGGGATCGAGTCCTGCATCGGGCTCCCCCCAGGGAGCCAGCCTGCTTCTCCCTCTGCCTATGTCTCTCTGCCTCTCCCTCTTATGTCTCTTGTGAATAAATAAATAAAATCTTAGAAAACAAAAAGTGATAAATGGAGCCATCGAAGGAAGGGAAAGTTCACAATAGAAGCAACAAGGTCATAACCTTGGGAGAAGCCCCACACCTTCCTTTCACTGGCTCCAGACTTTCCCAGGTCTGTAGGGACTTGCATGCTTCCTTAAATAGAAGATTCCTGAGACTGGCCCTCTGACCTAGCCAAGTCCCAAACCCTCACTGAACCGGACAGCAGGGCCCATGTGTGGTGCACAGGAGGGAGTCTGACAAAATGCGGAGCCTTCACAGAACTGCCATTAAAAAAAAAAAAAAAAAAAAAAGGAAGAAAAAGACCATAGCACTTCACCTACAAAGAGTGAAGCTGAGCATTAAGTGGACACAATCACTAAAAGAACCAGATGAAGACCCAGAGAACTTTGCTGTTGTCATGGTGACGCGATGACTGACAGAAGTTTCCAGACTCTCTGGACTGCAGACTAGTAAGACATGCAAGAGAAAGAGATGGGGAGGGACAGCAGTAGTGTTGCCAACTGAGGGCATTTATACAAAAAGAAATCCTGCCACCTAATAGGATCATTTTAGTTTTGGGTTTTTTTTTTAAATATTTCATTTATTTATTCATGAGAGACACACAGAGAGAGACAGAGACACAGGCAGAGGGCGAAGCAGGATCCCCCCGGGGAGCCCAACGCAGGACTCAATCTCAGGACCCTGGGATCACGACCTGAGCCAAAGGCAGATGCTCAACCACTGAGTCACCCAGGTGCCCCAAGATGCTTTTAGTTTTACAAAATGTTGGAAGGGCAAACTCTCAATAAAAACAATAAAAAAAATTTTTTTAAAGTAAGATCTGCATCCAGTGTGGACTTGAACTCACAACCCCGAGGATCAAGAGTTGTATGTTCTACTGGCTGAGCCAGCCAGGGGTCCCTAAAAACAGTTTTTTGACTTGAATAATTGAGCTTTAAAAAACACTCACTTGTCCTTATTTTCTCCTTTCTCTGCAAAAACCAGCACGAGGATAGTGAACCACTACACACATTCCCAGTAAAATAAGATGACACCAACATCCATTGCTGGTATGGAAACTGAGTAACGCACTGAGAACATGTATGAGAACTGGAGGTATTTGCGGGGAAATGGCAGTCCCAACATTTCTCTGTGTCTAACCTGGATATCCCAAAATAAGCAACTAGGAAATTACTAGAATTACAGAGTTTACAGAAGTGGTCAGATACAAAATAAATATACCACATCACAGCAATAGAACCTGACACTTTCCATCAACCTAAGCTTATGTCTAATGCCTCTTTAAGGAACCAAATAAAGATTGTTTAGCGCTAACAGCTCAAGGCAAACCACATCTATTTTAATTACCTTTTCCTAAGGAAAGAAATCGCTCGAAATGCTTTAAATTGAATTTCTTCTCATAAACTCTTCTTGTGCCTGCTGGCAAACTCTGTCAGTTTTTCTTTCTTGAGAAAAAAGACAGTGTCCATCCACCAACAGATAGTGGCCAATAACCAGCTTGCTCTAAAAGGAGAAGCCTCAGCTAGCTTAACCAGCCAGGTGGAGATGGTTTGGAGGGAAAGGCCCGGAGATCACAGGACTGAAGAGAGAGCACCTGACCAAGGGTCGAGGGACCAGGGCTGGGGCCCAGCTCTCCTATGACCAGTGGTGGTCCACAAATCACTCCAACTTTCCCAGCTACGTAAAAATGTATCTCAAGTCTGCTTTACCTTAAAAACTGAAGTGGATTTTGCATTCTGCTCCCTTTTCTCAGACACGGTGTTTTTTTAAATCTAGGAATATTTAAAAATAAGAGGTTAAATGGTTAAAAAATAAGGGATCCCTGGGTGGTTCAGTGGTTGAGCATCTGCCTTTGGCTCAGGGTGTGATCTCGAGGTCTTGGGATCAAGTCCCGCATCGGGCTCACCACAGGGAGCCTGCTTCTCCCTCTGCCTACGTCTCTGCCTCTCTCTGTGTGTCTCTCCTGAATAAATAAATGAAACTTAAAATATATATATATATTGAATATTAATTAGAATTGTCTCCCTGGGAAGGTAGGGAGGGAAGCCAGGTTTAAACCACCTACACTTGCCCGGGACCCTCCTGTGGAACTTCCAAGTTCCAATGAGGAGGGACTGTTCCTGCCCCCTACACAGCATATGTTCAAGAAGTCACTTCCTCTCAATCTTTTTAGCTAACAGATTGTGATGCTGAGCAACAGGAATGAAAAGAAGCCATGTGAAAAACGGGCCCCATCAGGCTGCCTGCTGTAAGACAGAGACCATCATGGGGCAGGCTTCAAAGGGCTAGGGCTTTTGTAAGCCTCTGCCTGGCCTGCTGGCCCCAGCCCATCAAAGGTGCTAGAGGGCCATCCCAGGAATGCTCACAAGGGGGCCCCTACTCTGTGCCCAGCTGTGAGAATCCAGTTTCCTTCCTGCCTGTATCTCAGTTTCAAACCCAGGGCTATTTACATGACTCTCAAATTCCAATCTCTTTCCAATTGATCATAGCACCCTTCCCCCCAAGATCTGCTTTTTGTATTTTTGTCTGTTTGGTCCAGGGGCAGATCCCTAACACACAGCAGGATCTCCATGCATGTTTTTTTTTTTTAAGATTTTATTTATTTATTCATGAGAGACGCACTGAGAGAGGGGCAGGACATAAGCAGAGGGAGAAGCAGGCTCCATGCAGGGGAGTCTGATGCAGGGCTTGATCCCAGGACCCCGGGATCATGACCTGAATCAAAGGCAGGTGCTCAACCACTGAGCCATCCAGGTGCCCCTGTGCATGCTTATTTAATAAATGAACACATCTGGTGAGGTGCATAATCATGAATGCGCAAGCATATCATAAGACACTTCAGACTTGGGGATCCCTGGGTGGCTCAGCGGTTTGGCACCCGCCTTTGGCCCAGGGTGCCATCCTGGAGTCCCGGGATCGAGTTCTGCATCGGGCTCCCGGCAGGGAGCCTGCTTCTCCCTCTGCCTGTGTCTCTGCCTCTCTTTCTCTCTCTGTGTGTCTATCATAAATAAATAAATAAATAAATAAATAAATAAATAAATAAATAAATAAATAAATAAATAAATCTATCTTAAAAAAAAAAAAAGACACTTCAGACTGAGCCCAAAATAACCACCAGAAGGAACAAAATCACCTGTGTTGCCATTCTGACCACACCCAAACCGTGGTGGGAATGAGAAGTCTACCTGGGAGTCTACATATCTAGGGGCACCAGCTTCCAAAAAAGCAACCCAGAGGTCGCCTGCCAGAAGAACTGAAAGGAGACCCCAGGTACAGCTGCGAGCCCTCCCATATTTATTTCTGCTCACTTGCTATGCACCTCTCCCTTGTCAACCTGGTACAACATGTTTATTTAAGAGATAATGTTGCCGTGGAGGAGTGCACAAGGCAATAAACAGCTTTTGCAGGCAATTAAATGCAGAAGTGGAAATGAGCTGCTGGTCAGTGAAACCAGCCATTCATCGTCAGTCTGTTCTAGTGTCACAAATGTTAGTCCTGTTTCACAACAGGACAGGAATATGTGATTGGGCCACAAATCTGCAGAGGCTGGAGGCAGACCCAGAGTGGTTACACCAGCTCTCAGCGCACAGGACATTAACAGAGACGAGTCTCGGGAGCTGGGAGGCTGACCTACTACACTGCTCTATTTCTTTTAATAGGTTGGGCACTTAGTAGGTGCTCAATAATTATTTGTGGCATGCATGATTTTATAGGGACACTTAACCAGAGGCCTCACCTTTACAATAAAAAGTCAATGGTTTCTCTCTGCAAATAATTCCAAGCCCTCCCTACTAATCTCTTAGAATACTAGCTTTAAAAAAATTATGATGGGGGATGCCTGGATGGCTCAGGAGTTGAGCATCTGCCTTTGGCTCAGGCCGTCATCCCAGGACCCTGGGATGGAGTCCCACATCAGGTTCCCCACATACTTCTCCCTCTGCCTATATCTCTGTCTCTCTCTGTGTGTCTCATGAACAAATAAAATCTTTAAAAAAGATTATGATGATCTCCACTTCTGTCGGTTTTTTTTCTAGGAGTCAGAAAGGAGTGCTTTGTTGAGAAACAGGCATGCTGCCCCCCACAACACACATTGAAACATGGAGCGGCACGGGAAGGAAGATAACTAATAGAATGGTGACTTGCTCCAGCCAGGAGTGAGGAAGAAGTCAGCTCCTAGCATCAGTCAAGAAAGTAGCTGGAGGAGACGCTGCTGGAGATTCGGGCCCTCCAGGCTGAGCCAGCGGCGAACCAGGGGAAGGAGACCAGCCCAGGGCTCTCCGCATGCAGCTGTGGGACACAGAGGTGGGAAAACAGGAAAAGCAAGGGGGCACCTGCAGGCCGCCTTCCCCCAGGAAGCTTCCACCAGGGGGCGCAGGGCATGGGTCCAAGAACGGAGGCAGCGCACCTTCCTGAAACCACAGGGCCAGAGCTTCGATGGTGGTTCCCTACACTCCTACCCTAACAACTTATCTTATTATTTTTTTTTAAAAAGATTTTATTTATTTATTCATGAGAGACACAGAGAGAGACAGAGATACAGGCAGAGGGAGAAGTAGGCTCCTCGCAGGGAGCCCGATGCGGGACTCAATTCCAGGACACCCAGGTGTTCCCCTAACAATTTGTTTAAAAAGTGATGGGCAGGGAGCCCTGGGTGGCGCAGCGGTTTGGTGCCTGCCTTTGGCCCAGGGCGCGATCCTGGAGACCTAGGATCGAGTCCCACGTCGGGCTCCCTGCATGGAGCCTGCTTCTCCCTTGGCCTGTGTCTCTGCCTCTCTCTCTCTCTCTCTCTCTCTCTCTCTCTCTCTCTCTCTTTCTCTTTAGCTCATGAATAAATTTTAAAAAAGTGAGTTGTCCAGTTCTTATTAATAGCAGTGACACTAGTTTTACGTATTACTTGTAGGTGTTCATTATTAATACTTCTCTATCACATACACATCTTAAACATACATTGCATCATTGTAATCTCTGTTTTCAGTTTTCTATTTACTAAGTGGAATACATTCTTTCTTCCCCAACCCTGTAAAAATTATTCCACAGGGCTCCTGGATGGCTCAGTACGTGAAGCGTCTGCCTTTGGCTCAGGTCGTGATCTCAGGGTCCTGAGATCGAGTCCAACATTGGGCTTCCTGTTCAGAGGGGAGTCTGTTTCTCCCCCTAGCCCTCCCCCCTACTCATGCTCTCTCTCTCACTCTCTCAAATAAATAAATAAAATCTTAAAAAAACTATTCCACATACAAACTTGGCCCATATTCATATCACAGTCTTCCAATAGTAACTAAAATGGGCCTTATATATACTGTATCTCATTACAAAGGGGACTGAGATAACTAGAATACATATGAAAAGAAGGCTGAAGGGATCCCTGGGTGGCTCAGCAGTTTGGCGCCTGCCTTTGGCCCAGGGCGCGATCCTGGAGACCCGGGATCGAATCCCACATCAGGCTCCCGGTGCATGGAGCCTGCTTCTCCCTCTGCCTGTGTCTCTGCCTCTCTCTCTCTCTCTCTGTGACTATCATAAATAAAAATTTAAAAAAAAATTAAAAAAAAGAAAAGAAGGCTGAAAATCAGATAGATTAAAAAAATAAGGATTAATGAAAAAATTCACCGCAGCCAACACTGGCACAACCTTTGTTGGTGTACACACAGAATCTTCTGCATGCAGTAATCACTTTACTTCACATGTATCCAGGCAACAGTTCTGTGAGGGTGGTACTATTCCCTCTTCACAGACCAAGACACAGAGACTCAAAGGCTATTTTGTATTTTGCTCAAAAAAAAAAAAAAAAAAAAACTGGATTACAAGTTAGAAGTCAATATGGATTTTCCCACACCAGACTCCATGTTTCCCTAAACCAATAGACCTAGTTTTTCGGCCAGGCTCTATCATCCACTAGCTGTGTATGCTGAGTGAATCCCTTTTGCTCCAGACCTCTGGAGCAGGATGGGGTGAACTGGAATGAACAGGACCCACTGCAGCTCTGATCATCACTGGACTGACAGTCACCTGCCCTATTTGCAAACTGGCGGCTTGCACCTAGCAGGCTCTTGCATTTTTAACATTAGGAGTTTATTTCCAAGAAAACTAATTTTTGTGGGCATGACAACAAGGCTTTAAGTCAAACTTGTATATATATCTGGTTATAAGGTTAATCCACAGACCCTTTTACAGCCTCAGACTTAGAAGGGATGGAGAGGCCACATGGTCAAGTCCCCATATCTCAATTGTGAGGATCATTTTCTAGGTTACAGAAACATTGTAGGTTGCCTAAATATGCTTTACTGATAATCGCATTCAAGGAAATGTGTATGCAGACTCCAAAAGCAACTTTCTGATAGCAGGGAATGCAGCATATTTCGAACACTAACTGCCAAGACGACAGGAAAGCTTCAGAGGCCTCTCTCGCAGCCATCATGGGCACTGTTCTGGAAGTTTCTGCCTATTCCAACCTCCACGAGGGAAGACAGAAAATCAGAAGAGGTTTCCAAGAAGATCCCCCAATGAAAAGCAAAGCACTTAGGCAGAAATTCTAAGCCCTAAAGAACTAAAGAGGGCGGCCTTAGTGTTTCTATTAATTGATGGTGGTTCCCAGGGCCCTGAGTTTATGGTAGATAAACTCACTGGTAACCCAACAGTGCTGAGAAACACTGTGGAGCCAGACAGAGAGATTTGAACTCCAGCCCTCCTGTTTGGTGACTGTGTGACCTTGGCTAAGTCAGCCCTCTGAGTCTCAATCCTCCACTGTAAAAAGGAGACCACATGCTATGCTTCCTGGGGCTACAAGGAGGACTCACCGCTTAGGAAATGCTAGCTGTCATTCCTGGCGCTATTACTTACTAAGAGGAATGGACTTCCACTACAGTAGCAGAGAGGGATCTATTTCTGCAAAATAATTTGTTATGTGAGAATAGATTGCCAACGGTGACTGGAGAAGAAAAAAAAAACTCTTAAGCCCAGCCTTCTGGGAAAACAAACTCATGTATTAAATGATGTCTTGGCATCTTTCCTGGGCAGCTAAGCAGGGACACCTCTCTCTGTAAGTGGTGGTGCCAGAGACAGTGCAAACAGCATCCAAACTGCTGGTCCCCACAGGACTAAGAAAGTTTGGGAAAGATTCTCCCTCCCACCTACTGGACAGAGGGTGCAGCAAAGAAGAGGGTGCAGGAACTTGCCCTTAAGGAACTCACTCTTCACCCACAGCACCTGAGACATCTCTCCAAGATCAGGCAAGGAGGGTGGCTGAGAGAGCCCGTCTCCTCCTGGTTGTCCCTCAGAGGGAGGACTTGGTTAGAGACCTCCAAGGAAACCCACGACCTCTGCCATGCCCTTCGCACGCTTTCCAGGTGGAGTAAGAAACATTAGTGTGTCCAGCATCATACGCCATCTGCCATCATACACCTGCTGAAAGATTCTGACAAAGTAGGAGGACATGTTCGACTCTACTGTAAAGCTGATCATGATCTTGCTGGCTTTCTTTCAGAAAACACTTAAGATTTTTTTCTAATCCTTTTTCTCATAAGCCAACAGGTTCACCTTCCTACTTTATTCTTAAAGCCTGGAAGGAGCCAGAAAACCAGGATGCTTCAAAAGTAAGTCCTGCTTCCTGGGAATCTACAGGATGTGCATTTTTTTGTTGTTTTTTTGTTTTCAGAATTACAGGAGACTTATTTCTCCTTTCAGAGAGGAGAGTCTCTGATAAAAATCAACCTAAAACCTACTCCCAATAATAATATCCAAATGGCACTTGGAGAGGCTTGTAGTGGTCCAGGCTGAAGATTCATAAATCACTGCAGTTCCTCTACGATCATGTTATTCTGAGTTCTCACTCCCAATGCTTTAAAAGTCTCTTTTTTAAAAAGTTTATGATTCTGGGGACCCCTGGATGGCTCAGTGGCTGAGTGTCTGCCTTCGGCTCAGGTCATGATCCCGGGGTCCTGGGATCAAGTCCCACACCGGGCTCCCTGCAGAGAGCCTGCTTCTCCCTCTGCCTATGATTCTGCCCCTCTTGGCATGTGTCTCATGGAGAAATAAATAAAATCTTTTTTTAAAAAGTATGATTCTAAAAATAAAATGTATGGAAAACTTATGAAAACATGTAGCCCAGTAGATTAAGGCAAACATATGAACAGGTTGAAGAAGTCTGATCCCTAAGGGTAGTGAGAGAATCCAAAAAGTGGGGTGGCTTGAATATTAAGAACATCCCCACACCTAAAAAATACAAAATGGAATAGAATTGCTCACAGGAACATTTCAACCCACTTTTTTTTCCTTTTAAACTGGGTAATAGAAGGTCAAAGATTTGCCCTAAACCCCCAAATACATCTGTCCCCTTATATTGGAATCAAAGCCCAGTTGACAAAGCCTGAGCTGGCAAATGTACCCAAAGTAAGAATAGTTCTCCCATCTGATGGTCAGAAGGGGGCTGGAGGTGGTGCATGCAATCACTCACGTGTCCACACTCCCGCAGCTTGGTGACCCAGCCAGGGAATGCTTTCAGCACTTCTATCTCCTACCCAGCATACTCCATGATAGAAATGGTTAAATCTGAGGGAGCTTTACAGCTCTAGAAAAATGTTCCTTCCCTGACAATGCAAAATGCTTAGTTTTACCCCAGATGTTAATTTAAAAGCTCCTGATTGCACACTAAGAGCATGATTGAGGACCTTCATTCTCAGCTTAAAAAAAAAAAAAAAACCAACAAAAAAACAAAAACCCAATCTGGCACAGAATGACAGTGACCTCATTCCTTCTCTTACCTTGCTTCCATGCAAACACACAGATGATGACACTTTGCCCTCCCAGGGTGCAAATTCATCACTAAGATTACCGCCACGCAGAAGGCTGCATCCAGAACGTTCTAAACTGCTCAAAGAAACTAGGGGTGAGCCTGGAGGTGATGAGACCTCACACAGTGAGCCCCTGGTGAATCTGACTCCAGCCAGCTGGGTATTTATGCAAAATGAGAATGAAAAATGAGAAAAGTAAGATTGCCAAAATGCAAACCCATACATGCATCCTCCTTCACAGTTCCTGCAGCCAGCCTCTGGGGTCACATGGTATCACGGAACAGTGAACTTTTTTTTTTTTTTTACGCCTTTGGCATAACGGGTACACACATGTGTGCTGCACTGGTCATATGTGTGTCCATGTGTGCTCCTGACCTATCCAGTCGCTCTGGATAACCTCTTACCTGCCACTGGTTTCCTGTCTGACCAGGCACGTAAGGTGCTGGGAGGCTCCGAAGGCTGTTCTTCACAGGGGACCCCCCGAGGGGGCTTCCCACGTCCCCAGAAGAGGAATCAGCAGCCAAGGCCATGGAGTACTGCGGGTAGTTGTACAGATTGTTGTAGTAAGGAAACAGAGAAGGCTGGTAAAAGCTGCTGTAGTAGGTGGAGTCAGAGACCAGGTCAGGTGTGTTCTCCACGTGCCCTCTGCTGGTGACGGCAGGAATATCCTGGATGACCATGCGTCCCTCTAGAAAGAAAGAAAAAAAGACCATATGGTGTTAATGTGGAGATCCACAAAACTTCAGCTCTAATGGCGACCTACGGCCTTCCTCATCTGCAAAGGGGCAGAGCAAGGCACTGAATTGAGCTGCTTCCTCCTAGGGCCAAAATAAAGGACCAGTCTCTTTCTCTCTCTCTCTCTTTTTTAAGATTTTATTTATTTATTCATGAGACACAGAGAGATACAGGCAGAGGGAGAAGTAGGCTCCCTGCAAGGAGCCCATTGTAGGACTCCATCCGGAGCCCTTGGGATCACGCCCTGAGCCGAAGGCAGACGCTCAACCACTGAGCCACCCAGGCGTCGCAAGGACCAGTTTCTAAGGCTGGTATAACTCACGACACAGCTGGCAGACCCTTGCTGGTGGTTTTTACTGAGAATGACAAAAACATTAGTAACCTAAATTTGACCAGGTAGTCCTAATGTTAAGGACCCAAGTAGTCCTAATGTTAAGAAATTAGAGATCAAATCTAGCTAATTTGGCCATCCGCATCATTTTTACAACAAAATTAATCGTACTTCACTTTAAATAACATAATAGAAAAATCCCAGGGCCCTAACTATGGTAGTCACAATGATATGTCAAAGAGCCAAAGCAAAAGGCTAGGAGTTTAAGCAAACATTGTTTCTTTCACTTCCTTCCACAGCTGATACTGTATCCTTTACAAGTCTGGACAATGGTATATACTGAGGGTAGACAAACTTCTTCTGTAAAAGGTCAGTTAGTCACTATTTCAGGCTGTGAGCCATTCAACTGCAGAACGTCCAGGTCGCTGAGTGGTTGTGTTTCCAATAAAACTTTATTGACAAGCACAAGCAGTGGGCTGAAGCTGCCTGAAGGCTGTAATTTCTCAACCCTGGGTCTAGATTTTAAAACTGTGTCGATTCCAGTAAACAAGCAGACTTCTCAGTCATCTCTCCAATGGACATCCATGAAACAATGTTCAAAGAGTAGGTCCAGGTACCTGAAATGGCTGCAAGGGGTCAGGATGCCTCCTCCCAGGAAGTCTACCATCTAGGGTGAAACATGTGATGGGATTATAAATAACAGCAAGGATTATCACATAATACTGGAAGACCCATATGTTTTATGGAAATCCAAAGGCTGGAAAGATGACCTGCAGCCTAGAAAGGATCAGAGAGATCTCAGGGGGAAAACTGCACCCCAGCTGTACTTTCATGGAGAAGCAGAAAAGAGGTGAAAAGCGAACAAGAGTGCTGATAGAAGGACAGCAAGGACAAAGCAATGGGAGCAGGAATGTAGTAGAGTTGGGAAGTGCTGGGCAGGGAGGTGGGGTTGGAGAACTGGTTGGGGTGCGGGGAGGAGAGGCAGAGCTGGAGCAAGGGGTGGAGATGCATTCACCCAGCCCTCCCGACCCTGCAGGGTGTGGCAGGACCTCGGAGGATTTCACGGTCATATCTGTGTTCTGGAGCAATTTACCTGGTGGCAATCTTAGGACAAGCGAAGACACAGGAGGCCTGCAACCAGGACTGAGGAGCCTATGCCATGGACGAGGAGACGAGGAGACGTAACTCAGTAGAACTGGAGGGGCTGGCAGGACATCAGAAGGAAGAGGCAGGAGGAGGCAGGGAGGCTGACGGCGGGGGGGGGGGGGGGGAGAGGGAAAAGCCTGGTGCCAAAGGAGAGGGAGGCCGTGTTCTGCTGAATGGTGGAGACCTGGGAGGCCTATGAAGGCTACAAGCAAGGGTGAGAAAGCACGCTTCTGGCAGAGGAGGGGCGGACAGTGGAGACCCAGGAGCCCAGAAGGTTCTGGCTGCCTCTGGGGAGAGGAGGAGGGAGTTGTAACAAAAGAGTGTGTTGGGGAGAAGAGAAGGGAGCCTGGGTGCAGCCCGAGGAGAGAACAATATGTCACACAGGCCACCGCTGATGTGGATCCTGGAGCAGCCGGGGATGCCTTGTCAATCGCTGCTAAGAGATCAAGCAAATCCATTCTGGAAAAGACCAGCTGAGGACCAGGTCTTCAGGACCATGTGGCTTTTTCTAGTGGAAGGAGCTGCAACTTGCCAGAGATCGAGGAGGAAATAGCAGATGAGCCTCCAGAACAGCCAAGAACCTTCTCCTGGCTGGAATGTAGATACAGCAGGCAGGCCCGTGCCGCGGGGCTCGCTTGTGCATCCCTGTACCCAGCACACTGCTGGACACCCAGCAGTCAGCATCTGCAGCAGGGACCCATGCCGTAATGGTTTTCCAAGTAGCCAGGCATCAAAATAAATGTGAGGATGACACAGAAGCTCCAAGGAGTAATAAGGTGTTATTTCACTTTTAAACCACAGAGAAGGGTTGAGCATATGTAAGCCTGGAGAAGCCAGTGGACAGAAATTCTGCAAACAGTCGACACGTGGCCCAGAGCAGGTGCTCAGAGTGTCGGCTGGCTGAATGTGGAAGGAGAAAGAAAAAATATATAAAAATACACAAAAATATTTAAAAACATAAAATGGGGACAAGCTCCGGAAAGTATTTTCATGGCCTCATTTTTTTTTTAAGATTTTATTTATTTGAGAGAGCGAGCACAAGTCAGGGACCAGCAGTCCGGCTCCCAACTCAGGTCTCCATCCCAGGACCCTGAGATCACAACCTGAGCCAAAGGCAGACACTTTCTTTTCTTTCTTCTCTCCTTTTCCTAGATAATGAGATGAGAAATTCCAACTCCACTATTCTACACTGCACCCGGAGAAGGCACACATGCATTCTCTCCTCCTGTACTTCCCTACTTTTTCTTATTTTAAACACCAATTTCATGGCATTAACAGGTGGTTTTCAGTAGCTAATTCTTTTGTGTTTAATATTGTGTCTTCACTGTTTTCCTGATTACACATAAGCAATCCAAATTTTGCAAAAATGCCAAATTATATAGATGTTTAAATCAGAGAAGGAACAAATGACAATATGCTTTAAAAATTTTTTAATTTGAATTCCATTTAGTTAAAATACAGTGTATTATTAGTTTCGGGGGTAGAATTTAGTGATTCATTAGTTGCATAAACACCCAGCTCATGACATCATGGGTCCTCCTTAATGCCCGTCACCCAGGTACCCCATCCCCCTATTCACCTCCCCTCCAGTGACTCTCAGCTTGTTTTCTAGAATTAAGAGTCTTTTACAGTTTGCCTCCTTCTGTTTTATCTTATTTTTCCTTGCCTTCCCCCATGTTCATCTATTTTGTTTCTTAAATCCCATATGCGTGAAATCATATTATTATCTTTCTCTGCTGACTTATCTTGCTTATTAGTGTAGCACCCTCAAGTTCTATCCATGCTGTTGCAAATGGTAAGATTTCATTCTTTTTGATGGGTGAGTAATATTCTATTGTATGTATATACCACATCTTATTTATTTATGTATTTATTTATTCATGAGAGACACAGAGAGAGAGAGGCAGAGACATAGGCAGAGGGAGAAGTTCCTCCCTGTGGGGAACCTGATGCAGGACTCAATCACATAGGACCCAGGACCCTGGGATCATGACCTGAGCTGAAGGCAGATGCTCAACCACTGAGCCACCCAGGCATCCCTACACCACATTTTCTTTATCCATTCATCTGTCAATGGACATCTGGGCTCTTTTCATAATTTGTGGACTACTGTGGACACTGCTGCCATAAACACTGGGGTGCAGGTGTCCCTTCAAATCACTAGGTTTATATCTTTTTGGTAAATACCTAGTAGTGCAATTGCTAGGTCGTAAGGTAGTTTTATTTTTAACTTTCTGAGAAACCTCCATACTGTTTTCCAGAGTGGCTGCAGTTTGCATTCTCACCAACAGTGTAGAAGGATTCCCCTTTCTCTGCATCCTTGCTAACATCTGTTGTTTCCGGAGTTGTTCATTTTACCCATTCTGACTGGAGTGAGGTGGTATCTCATTGTGGTCTTGATTTGTATTTCCCCTATGCTGAGTGATGTTGAACATTTTTTCATGTTGGCTGTTGGCCATTTGTATGTCTTCTCTGAAGAAATGTCTGTTCATTTCTGGTGCCCTTTTCTTGACTGGTTTTTCGGTGTTGAGTTTGATAAGTTCTCCATAGATTTTGATACTAGCTCTTTATCGGATAGGCCGTAAATGACATATTCTTAACTGCTCAGTCACCAGCATCAGTGGGACATCCATATACAATCTCACAGACACTCAGGAAGGCATTTTTCATGCTCATCCCTAACCCTGCAGTGGGAAAAAGTGTATAACCCTCACGACCTGCCCTTTAAAAGCAATGTTTTCAATAAAGAAAAAAAAATACATTAGTAGGTAAAGAGTTAAACAGAAGCCCAAGGACACCAGCACTCTAAGATTAGGATAAAGGTTCATGAATTCCTGCATCACAACCCTAGTCAGAACCTTTTATCAGGTCTCAGTTTTATCCAGCAACAAAATGAAGTCTGTAATAATTCTCAAGGTAACAAGAGGATGGCTTGAACAAATGGCACAGTGAGCCTCAAATGAAATGCTGTATCAGGTCAGAGCAAGATTTGTTTTGCTACAGCAGACTGTAATTAGCTAATGATGCCATGGCTTTCCCACTTACCCATATTTTATTTCTATCAAATTATACTGAGCTTTTAAGAATAAATTAAGATATACATTGGAAAAGTTTTATTTCATACCAGTATTTAAATAATAAAAATCATTTGAGCTCTTTAAGAAGAGATGCCTAAATATTTCTAATCCTAAAATGTTTAAGCACTCTCAAAAAAATGACACTGTAGGGGATTCCCTGGGTGGCTCAGTGGTTTAGCACCTGCCTTTGGCCCAGGGTGCAATCCTGGAGTCCCGGGATCGAGTCCCACATCAGGCTCCCGGCATGGAGCCTGCTTCTCCCTCCTCCTGTGTCTCTGCCTCTCTCTCTCTCTCTCTCTCTCTCTCTCTCTGTCTGTCTATCATGAATAAATAAATAAACAAATCTAAAAAAAAATGACATTGTAGGGGTGCCTGGGTGGCTCAGTCACTCAGGCGTCCCATTCTTTACTTTGGCCCAGGTCACGATCTCAGGGTTGTGAGATCGAGCCTTATGCTGGGCATGGAGCCTGCTTAAGATTCTTTCTCTTCCCCTCCCTCTGCCCTTCCCTCCCCAACCTCTCCACCCCCCTTTTAAAGAAAAAAAGAAAAAGCGACATTTTATAAAGGTCTAGGGACATGTGGAACTATCAAACACTGTATTTTATAAATCACACATTTCATTTTCAAGTTCACATCAAAACTCTTGGTCAATGTTAAAAACAGCTTTATGACTCCCAGCCTTTATGTGCATGCTATGTGTACATGGGAATTTCCCAAGGTTGAAATAAACATCCATCAAAAGGCAGGTGTCTGATCCAGAGGTACTCAGAGTGTGGTCCTTCCATCCGCAGCTTCAGCACTACCTGAGAACTTGCAGAAATGCACACTCTCAGACCCTACCACAGACCCTGTGAATCAGAAATATTGAGGGGCTGGGCCCAGCAGTCTTGAGCTTTAACAAAGCCCTCAGAAGGCTCCAACGCACTCAAAGATTGAGAATCACTGGTCTACTTTAAAGATTCAAAGCAACTGCTCCGTAAGTTATTCCTAAAAACATGACCCCCTGACTGCATTAATGGGACACTCCTGACCGGCTATCAAACACAAGGGCATGCAAATAAATACCACTTCTACCAAAATCACCATAGAGCTCAGATCATAAGCTGTGTGTTTACTGCTGCCAAACGGTTCTGCTCCTCAAGGCCTACACCCAGGCTTTCTGCATTTATTCTAACCACAAAGGCTTAGTTCAAGTATTTGAGCACTGATTCCCTTTGGAAAAACTTTAATATTCTACGCAGAGCTTCTGGAGAAGCAAGAGGAGCGGGTAATATAAAAATTATTTATTCTTGACCTTAAATTGTATTTTTGTATTATATTTGATTCATTCATTGCTTATCCTAGAACTACGTCCAGAGCTTCACTTTAGTTGTAAAAGGCACAAATAAATATTCAAAATGTTGCATTTGTTTCTTCTTAAAACTGTGCCAGCTATCTGGCAGCCCGGGTGGCTCAGCAGTTTAGCGCCGCCTTCAGCCGAGGGCCTGATCCTGGAGACTCGGGATCGAGTCCCACGTGGGGCTCCCTGCATGGAGCCTGCTTCTCCCTCTGCCTGTGTCTCTGCCTCTCTCTCTCTCTCTGTGTCTCTCATGAATAAATAAATAAAATCTTAAAAAAAAAAAAAAAAACCTGTGCCATCTATCTAGCATGCCTGGTTGGCTTAGTTGGTTATGCATCTGCCTTCAGCTCAGGTCATGATCTAAGAGTCCTGGGGTGGAGTACTGAATCCAGCTTCCAGCTAAGCGAGGAGTCTGCCTCTCCCCCTCCCCCTGCTCGCTCTTCCCCCCCACCCCCCACTCATGCTCTCTCTCACTCTTGCCCGCTGTCTCTCTCTCTCTCTCTCAAATATATATATTTTTTAAAGTGTGCTAACTACTTAGGAAAACAGGTACAGACTGAGAAACATACAAAGCATTCAACTCACTGCCACGATGGCAGTACAGGTGGATGTTATTACCAACAGCAAAAGTGGAGCCAGGAGCTAGAATGGAGGTGACTTAGACATGATGGCATGGGGACACACTCAAGAGAATGATAGCAACAGTGTCATGAAGGAAGAGAAACACAAGTAGTATTGCAGGGACCATGACCCATTGAGCCTGGCTGGAGTACAAATTTCACCTCAAGGGCCCAGAGATGCTGACAATGGGAGGTTATATTGCTCAAATTGTGGAAGGCCTTGAATATGGATGCCAACCAAGGACTTCTGGTTTCTTCTCAAGCTACAGGGAATCAATGAAGGTGTTCAGAGTAAGGGAGTAACATAAAGATGTTTTAGGAAAATTGATCCAAGCACAAAAGACACATCTAGGAGAAATAAAGAGGCAGGAAAATAGATTACACCAGAACAGTATATTCTGTATATGCATATATGGTCTGTAGGCTAGCATATATTAGGCTCTTCGTTTTTTTTTTTTTTTAATTTTTTTTAAATTTATTTATGATAGGCACACAGTGAGAGAGAGAGGCAGAGACACAGGCAGAGGGAGAAGCAGGCTCCATGCACCGGGAGCCCGACGTGGGATTCGATCCCGGGTGTCCAGGATCGCGACCTGGGCCAAAGGCAGGCGCCAAACCGCTGCGCCACCCAGGGAACCCAAGGCTCTCCGTTTTTTAAAAAATATTTTATTTATTTGAGAGAGAGAGAGAACACACATGAGCAGTGGGGAAGGAGAAGCACACTCCCCGCTGAGCAGGGAGCTAGATGCAGGGCTCGATCCCAGAACCCTGGGATCATGACCTGAGCCAAAGGCAGAGGAGAGGTAATTACGAGCTTGTACAGGCAGGCTGCAGTAATGGAGGAAAAAAAGAACTGCATGAAAATCACTGGCACATCTGTGTTGTGGGCATTCCCCTCAAACAACCAGGTTACACTGCTGACAGTTGGCACCCAAGACCCAGGGAAGCCACCCAGCTCCCCTATTAGACCTTAGTTCAACTGCTGAGCGATCATGTGACACTCAAGCCTGAGAAGGAACACACTGCTCCCAGGCTGACTGAGAAAGATTAAGAACAGAAGCAGAACACGCCACCTTTCCAATCTCTGCTATGGCGTAATTCCCAAAAGAGTAACTAGAGACGTTCTGTTGAACACCGGGACTTGGCCAAAGCTGGTAAGTTAGGCCAAGTGTCACTACTAATTGGCAATAAACCCAAAGGTAAGATTTACAATTCCTAAACCACAGGATATGTAAACTAACCATATACAATTTGAAATGTACATGTATATATATATTTGAAAAGTGGTTCCCCATGTACAAACTCTTCGTAGGCTATTCCTAACCCTTTTCTGAGTCATAGGGGGAAAAATGTAAATATTGACAGCTGGCTCTGCAAACCTGAGCTAAATGCCATGATTTCCTCCTGCCCACCACCAGGCCTGACACACGCTGTGACGGGGACATTTTAGCTGCATGGCCAGGACGACGAAGCACAAAGACAGCAGAAACATCTTAATGAGTTTGCTGAAAATTCCTTTTTTTTTTTTTTGTTTTTTTGAGTTTGCTGAAAATTCTTAAGCTGGGTCTCACTGTTTCATTTTCTAGAATAAACATGGGCCAAGATGACTTAAGAAAGATATTAGTGGGGTACCTGAGTGGCTCAGTGGTTGAGCATCTGCCTTCAGCTCAGGTCGTGATCCTGGGGTCCTGGGATCGAGTCCCACATTGGGCTCCCCATAGGGAGCCTGCTTCTCCCTCTGCCTGTGTCTCTCATGAATAAATAAATACAATCTTAAAAAAGAATGGTATTAGTAATAACAGAAAACACAACAACATGTGTTTTCCCGGGAGAATGCAGCGTTCTTAACCAGTGGTCCCTTGTACAAATTACCAACGTCTGGGTCCTCTGCCAAAGATGCCCGTGGAAGGATGGCGTCAGACGTCTTAAGTGCTGGTATTTATTACTGGTACAGTTATTAATTTGTGCTGGAAGAAAGAAAGGTCAGCCAGCCTGGGTTCAACAACTAAGAAAGCAAGGAGGAACTAGAAGAGTATGTGTCTGGAAAAATGACCAGCAGCATTCATCTTATGGAGGCCTATGGACTTGATCCCCTTCTGTTTCAGTGCTCATGTCTGTGGCTCTGCACCTTTACCTTCCACACATCCAGGTCTTTGATAAGGCTTCCCAATCCCTCTGCTACTTTCTTTGCACTAACATATGCAGCGTGAAATATGATTCACTTCTTCCTGAGAGATCGATACCCACACATGATAAATACCCATATTGATCTTGCAGTGTTATATGCTCATCTCCGGGCCTGTGGCATATTAATAGTAGTTAACCAGTAATTCATTTGAAGGTAGGTGAAGGATTTTTTTTCCGTACTCTTCCCTACTGTCAAGATTCTCAGAGTCGTTGCACTTTGAGTCCTTTACATTCAAACCAAGAGCCAGACTCTTTTTATAATGACAAAACCAAACCCCGTTTCTGCTATGAAAGAGCACGTAGAAAAACCAGAATTAACAGTCTGCAAATAGTAAGACTATTTATGATTCCCAGCGATCTCAGGTGATCCGTTAATTTATGTAGACCAGGTTTTATTTTTCTATGCGGTCCCATGCCTTGCACGGTCCCTGTCCTACTTAGCCTCTGTGTTTTAGGATTTATTTATTTATTCATGAGAGACCGAGAAAGAGAGGCAGAGACACAGGCAGAGGGAGAAGCAGGCTCCCTGCAGGGAACCCGATGTGTGACTCGATCCCAGGATCCTGGGATCACACCCAGAGCTAAAGGCAGACACTCAACGGCTGAGCCACCCAGGCGTCCCTAAGCCTCTGGTTTTAGGAGCTATTCGGCAGGCGAAATTGTTCACTGCTAAGTCTGAGATCTCAAAATTACCTACCTAATATGTTGTGCTGAGTGTCAGACGGGTACAGAAGTGTAAGTCATTTTCTCTATTCCTTTTCATTTTTAAGGAAAATTAAGGTTTTAAGCATGTGATCACTGATGGCATGTCATGGAATCAGGAGGATGGCAGGGGGTACCTCCCTGGGACCAGAAGTATTGCTCAGCTCCTTGCTTTTAGCTTTCTTCTCTGCAGGGCAGCCCCTATGTCTAGATTAACAGCTCCTGGCACTTTCTAGACTTAGGAAGAGCAGAGAAACCCAGAGAGACGCCCCCACAAGTGGAGAACCTAGAGAGAGACTTGGGGAGAACAGACTTCTTGTGAGCTGAGCCCTGGAGCCTTCTAAGCATTCACACAATTCCAAGACAAGCTTGCCCCCTGAGGAGGGAACAGGTGGGATTTCAGCAGGAAAGCAGCGCTAGTGCAGCGACAGGCCTGACTTCAGAGGTGGCAGCGTGCCTACTGTTCCCTGACCTGTGCCCGGGATGATGAACGAGGGGGTGTCACCACCGCTGTCACCTCCCCCAGGTGGAGACATGGTTCACGTTCGACACAGGGTGCAAGATGACCCATCTGGGACCTTGGGACACACAGGCTGTTGTCCCTGACGCTGAAGGACTCGCAGGGGACCCTCCGAGACAGACACACAGAAGGCGAGTGGGGCCAAGGCTGTGGGAAAACACAAAAACCGTGCAAAGGGAGGGCGAGATTAAGTCCAACCTTCCAAGTACATGTTCTGCTGCCGATGGCTCACTCACGTCACCCTGGTACACAAAGCATAGAATGTGTCTGAGCCAATTTCTCCCTTTTCCCAAGGGTTGTGTTGTTGTTGTTGTTGTTTAATCTAATTTGGTCCTGGAGGAATTGCCAAATTCAGTTTTCTTAGGGTGAAGGCTTTTGAAAACAGAACGAACCTGAGGTTGGTCTTTTGAGCCAGGAGCAGGTTTGGTAAAAGGGGGTATAAAATACCAACGTGTGATGCAGAGGGATCTGGAGAGACAGAGAGAGGGAGAGACCGCCTCGGGGGGAGACAGAGAGACGGGGAGAGAAGAGGGAGGAAGATACTGATTGCTGAGCATGACCACATCAAAGAAACCAAGCAGGAACATATGGGGGAAATAGAGAAGCATGAAGACAAAAAGGCCTTCCAAGGGAGTTGGCCACAGTGTGACACAGGCCAGCCTGGGGCCACTGAAGAGCAAACATATCCACTGTGTGCAGCAAACCCTCAAAGTGGGCTTCAGCGACCTCCACGTGGACCTCAAACTTTCTAATTGATTAAGTTCTTTCTGGGGCACCTGGGTGGTTCACTGTCTGTGATCCTGGGGTCCTGGGATTGAGTCCCGCATCGGGGTCTCCGCAGGGAGCCTGCTTCTCCCTCTGCCTGTGTCTCCGCCTCTCTCTGTGTCTCTCATGAATAAATAAAATCTTAAAAAAAAAAAAAAAAACTTCTTCTTTCTGGCTTGCCTCATTCAGGAAAAAGACCGTGTGGGCCAAGCCTCCCCAGGACAGGAACTAAAGCTGCCATCCCCTCAAGCAACAGGGTCTGTCCTGAGCCAGCAACACCCTGCGGGGCTGACCCCAAGACAATGATCCACTTGACCTTCACTGCCCACCTGCACAGGCCCATCCACCACCTCCCCGTATTTTCCTTCTATAACCGTGCAAGGATTTTCCACACTTTAGAGACAGTCTTTGAAATGTTCGCCTGTGGTCTTCGAGGCTGGCCTCACTAAAATTCCTTTCTTGTTTCTCTTCCACTCGACTCTCTGCCTTAGGATTCCTGACAGCGTGAAGTGGCTGACCCTGGTCTATTTGGAATTCCCGGGGCTGGGTGCTCGTGCATCCCTGCACCCTGGCTACACCCCCATGTGCCAGTCAATTCCTGCCCTCAAGGAGCTTCTCTCTGTGGTGAAGAGCACCAGGGAGGAATCAAGGAATCACAAAGGGCTCCCATCAACAGAGCTGCAAGTATCTCCAGCCAGCAGGAGGAGGAGGAGGCTGGGCCGGCAGAGGAGGATGGAGTTCAGACTCTCCTCCAAGGAGGACTCCCAAACGGATCTGAAAAGACGCGCGGGCTTCACTGTGCGGTCCCACAGAGCAGCGCACGGCATCGGGCAACCCGCCCCCCCTGTACCCGCACACCGACCTGCATTCCTAGCCTCGGGCCTCTGCTCTCCCTTCCCTGCTGTCCGTGTGTTCCCCCTTCCACATCCCCTCCGTGTGTGCCTCAGGATTCCCTGGGGCCACCCGGGAAAACTGCTGGCCTGCACAAGTAGTCAGACATGGAGAGGATGCCATTTCTCTGACTTTGCTAGAAAATGTGCATGGCCATGAGAGCCTATCTCAGTGATCAAGAGAGTTTTCTCTCTTCAGGCCAGCTCAGAGGTCTCTATCGCTGGCAAGGCGCCAGAGATGGTCAACAGTGCCAGCAGGCTGGGGGAGTCCCAGTGCCACCAACAGGCCAGCGGCAGGGCCCAGGTGTGGGAGGGGACAGGGAAGACAGGAAGGACGGGCAGTGCTCTATTCCAGAAGGGATCTTACAGGGAATCCCGTCCTCACCCTTTTTAACATCCTTTGCCCTGAGAAAGCTTCCAGTTAGGGACATTTGTGACAAGAGGTGTCTCCACAGAAAAGGTCTGCTCTGAATTGTGTTCTGACAACGTCAGATGCGGGGATGATCTTCATCAGGGTCTTCTACTAGGCCGCCGAGGGTGCTGGACACAGGGGTGTCGGTTCTCAAGTTTGCTCCCAGCCAGCATCCTGTAGGTTCGGAATTTAGTCTTTCGTAATTTTCTTTTAAAAATATCTTCACAGGGACGCCTTGGTGGCTCAGTGATTGAGCGTTTGCCTTCAGCTCAGGTCGTGATCCTGGAGTCCCGGGATCGAGTCCCACATCGGGCTCCCCACAGGGAGCCTGCTTCTCCTTCTGCTTATGTCTCTGCCTCTATCTCTGTGTCTCTCATGAATAAATAAAATCTTAAAAAAAAAAAAAAAGACTTTCACAGAGGGAGTTGGGGGGGATGGGCAGGATGGGGGATAGGTACTAAGGAGAGCACTTGTGACAAGCACTGGCACTGGGTGTTGTATGAAGTGATGAACCACTGAATGCTGCTCTGGAAACCAATACTGCACTGGATGTTAACCAACTAGAATTAATTTATTTTAAATTTACTGAAAAAATAAATAAAAACGGGATCCCAGATGTTTGTCTTTGCTCTTTCAGGTCCCAGGTGGTGATGGGAAGTTTGGGTGTGGACACTTAGGTAAATATGAAGAAATAAATAAAGACAGGGTGGCACCTGGGTGGCTCAGGTCGTGATCCCAGGGTCCTGGGATCGAGTCGTGCATCGGGCTCCCCACATGGAGCCTGCTTCTCCCTCTCCCTGTGTCTCTGCCTGTCTCTCACAAATAAATAAATAAAATCTTTTTAAAAACCCACACAAGTAAATGTCATCATAATGTTTCACAGGGCTTTTGCTCAGCTCCAGATTCTACCCCCTTCATTGTAACAACCCAGGGTTTCTTTCAGTGAGGTACTAGTCTTGTAGGTGCTTCAGGTCATGGAGACAAACGCTGAGTAGGCTTGGGCCCCTGGGGCCCTGGTTCCCCCCTTGGCTGCAGGGGGTGGTGTGGGTGGAGAATGCCCT
This sequence comes from Nyctereutes procyonoides, assembly GCF_905146905.1. NCBI lineage: Eukaryota > Metazoa > Chordata > Mammalia > Carnivora > Canidae > Nyctereutes > Nyctereutes procyonoides. Next base: position 56,185,827 of record NW_026575146.1, on the reverse strand, counting down.
GGGGGCCAGGCCACACCTCAGCCACTGCAGGGCAGCCTCTGGCTAGAAGATCAACCTGGGGACCCAGAGCCGGAGGGCCACCAGGGTGACACCAGGGCCACGGTCTGAGCACAGCTTTAAACCCACCAAAGGCTGGCACTTTCATAAGGAAAGGTCCCATCTCACATCTTTCACGCAGCAGTTCCAAAAATGTGGTGGAGGCCCCATCCACAGCTCCCTGTCAAGGATCTAGAAGGTCAAAGGGACTTCTTCCACAGTAACTCGAGGATATTATTCACCTTTTTCACTGTGTTGACAGTTGCACATGGAAGCGGTGGTGGTGGCTGGTGGGGAAGACAACCATCTTCGTACACATCCACCAGTCCCACCTAACTGCACTGGTGCTTGCTGGATTCCCGACAGTCCTCATTGTAATACTTTATTTTGTAAAATACTAAAAAAATTAAAAATTTTTAAAAGGTTGTATTTATTTATTCATGAGAGACACAGAGAGAGAGGCGGAGACATGGGCAGAAGGAGAAGCAGGCTCCCTATGGGGAGCCTGATGCAGGACTTTATCCCAGGACCCAGGGGTCATGCCCTGAGCCAAAGGCAGATGCTCAACCACTGAGCCACCCAGGCATCCAAAAAATTTAAATTTTTTAATGCCAATCTTGCTTAAGATGCCCTTGAAGAAGCAGGAAAGAAAAAAACCTTGATTAAATCTCTACCTTTGCTGGAGCCTTTTTAATATCCTGTAACAAAGTGGGAGAGACTCATAAAGTGCTTCTGTTGCAACCCCAGGGTGATGGTTTCCTTGAACACGTTACTTTGCGCAAATGTATGAATGAAGAGTTATACTCTCTGCTTTTTCTTTAAATGGAACATTATATACTCAAGAATGATGACAAACTATGGCTACTGGGGCCTGGGTACCTGGCAGACAATGTCTTGAAAAGGAACAAAGCCAGCCTGTGAGACCGTCACTTCAAGGAAAACCACCGACGGTATTTATTGCCCCAAATTTGAGCTTTCAAGGAAAAATCAGAATTTTTGAAAAACTGTGTCGGCCCCCGTGCACTCCACAGCTTCCCCAATCTGAAGACTGCTTTGACAAGATCAGAGTGATATTCATGAATGGGACTTTTCTGATATTTTGCAATGAAACACGACAACTTTTGGAAGATGTTGCACAACTCGATGAACTACTATTTTCCAAATGACCAATGCGGGACGTTACAAAATAACATATGGGTGAAAGGTCCATTTAAAGTGCATGATGGTGGGCGCCTGGGTGGCTCCATTGGTTGAGCATCCGAGTCTTGATTTCAGCTCAGGCCATGGTCTAAGGGTCATGACAGTAAGCCCTGCACTGGGGCTCCGTGCTCAGTGGAGAGGCTGCTTGGGATTCTCGCTCTCCCTCTGCCTCCATCTGTACCTGCCCCCACTCTCTCTCAAAATAAATAAATCAGTCTTAAAGTGTAAGATGGACCAGTGGATTTTAATTTAGCAGAGAACAAAAAGCTTATTAGCAGGGTTTCAGACTCCACCCTACCACTAATCTTTAAGAAATTATCACTGGGGCACCGCAGTGACTCAGCTGGTTGAGAGTCTAACACCTGGTTTCAGCTCAGGTCATGATCTTGTGGTTGTGAGATCAAGCCCCTAGTGGAGCTCTGAGCTCTCAGTGTAGTCTGCTTCAGGTTCTCTCTCACTCTCCTTCCTGCTCATGCTGTCTCTCAAATAAATAAGATCTTTTAAAGAAAAAAAAAAAAATCACCTTTTAAGTTTTGGTCCAGTATCAGAAAACAGGCACAAGGCTATTCAAACACTTCTTTCCCTTTTCCAAATACTCACCTACATGAAACTGAATTTTCATGTATTTCAATCAAAACAACAGACTGAAGAAGTAGATAATGGGAACATAGCTGTGTCCTGCTATAAGTCAGACTCAAAACGGTTTTGCAAAACCACAAAAACAATACCACTCTCTTCACTAATTTTTTTTCTGAAAAAGACATGTTTTTACTGAAACATGTTACTTACACTAACAAATGATAGATTATTTTAAAGGAATTAAATATATTTTTAATTTATCAGTTTTGGACTTTAATTCAATAATTTTTTTAAAAAAAATTATTTACTCGTTCATGAGAGATGCTCCAGTATCCAGTTCTACTTTTGAGAACCAGAGCTACTGCAGTGCTTCCCCTACGTAAGTCAGGCTTAAAAAAAAAAAAAAAAAGATTTTATTTATTTATTCGTGAAAGACACAGAGAGGCAGAGACACAGAGGGAGAAGCAGAGGGGAGCCCAATGAGGGACTCGATCCCAGGACCCCGGGATCTTAAGCCAAAGGCAGATGTTCAACCACTGAGCCACCCAGGTGCCCCCTCCCAATAAATGCTGATACAGAATCCATATACACAGAAGCTCTTTGAGGACCTTGATGATTCTTAAGAGCATAAAGGGGTCCTTGTTACCAGAAAGTGTGAAGACATCTGTCTCATGAGCTCTTTCCAGGAGGACTGATGCGTGGTGACCAGAGGCCAGGGTCTCATCCCAAGCGAGCTGCATAGTTAGCAGTCAGCAGTGAAGTCCCGGCTGGGAGCCTCTGGCTTTGTGCTTAAGCCTAAAACATTTCTTCTAGTAGCACAGACACTAACCACTGCACCATATGGCCATGTAGAAGAACTTCCAGTTGAGAGCCCTGGCTCCCAAGTTAAATTGCTCCCTGAAATCTGGGATCTACTGTCCCAGGACTTTGAGACCAGGTCCTCAGTGTTCTATGCCTCCGTGTCTCTACGGAATGTGGGGTAACGCTGCTATGTATTCCACACCGGGCACAGGAGGCTCTGACGCATGGTAAGTGCTTGAGAGAGGTCAGCTACTGTCATGATCGCAGTCACAGCAGAATGGTGGCTTTCTCTCCCATGAAGCAAGGAAGCCACTAAATAATTCTCCAAAAAAATATTTTTTTTTAAAAAAAAGGACGCCTCGGGGGCTCAGCCTGTTGAACATCTATCTGCCTTTGGCTCAGGGCGTGATCCCGAGGTCCTGGGATCCAGTTCTGCATTGGGTTCCCTATGGAGCCTGCTTCTCCCTCTGCCTGTGTGTGTGTGTCTCTTTCTCATGAATAAATAAATAAAATAAAATAAAAAATCCCTGCTCTAAACGCTCATCTTTGGGGTGCCGCAGGAGGGCTGGGCTGCACCTGGCAGAGGCTTCCCGAGCACAACTGAACTTGGAAAGAACAGAATCCTCCGCTCCTGGCCTTCTCTGAGGTCAGACAGTAGCCTTGAGTACAGTCGGTGTGATATCACTCCCTAAAGTCATAATCAGGAAATGTGGGAACAATGTGTTTCTCCCACAAGGCAATCATGACAGGGCTATTTTAAACGTCAAACACAAACCTGGAGCCCGGACAGCAAACAACCTCTTCACTGTGTACCTGCCGCTGGCCTGAAACCATCTCTTCTCAGTGAGGCGAATACAGGCGGGGCGGCGAAGAGCTCTGCCCTCGCTTCCCCGAACCCTTTCTCCCCCAGCCCCAGAGTATCCAGTTCTGCTTTTGAGAAGCAGAGCTACTGCGGTGCTTCCCTTACGTAAATCAGGGCTTTTTTTTTTTTTAAAGATTTTATTTATTTATTCATGAGAGACAGAGAAGCAGAGACACAGGCAGAAGGAGAAGCAGAGGGGAGCCAATGCGGGACTCAATCCCAGGACCCCGGGATCACACCCTGAGCCAAAGGCAGACACTCACTGAGCACCTAGGCATCCCTAAGTCACAGTTTTTCTTTCTTTCTTTATGGGGGGGGGGGTATTGCCACTGTTCATGGGTTCATGGCTGAACTTTTAGCTTGCTGTAAAGTTAATGTGCTATCCGCTGTTCATCCCAAGCGAGGCTGTGGGGCCGTGTATTTTCTGCCACCCGCAGAAGCCCATTATCTGTAATTGCCCATTACCATGCGTAATTATTTCTCCAGCTCAGCCCGTGACCTCCAGGGCTGTGCACCAGTCAGCTCACGGCGGCGGCATCCTACCTAGGAATTTGTGAAGGAAGCTCCTCTGACCTTTATAGCGCCCGCAATGCCCTGGTCGGTGGGCTCGGGAGCCCACATCAGGAGCTCCCCCGGGCGCCCTTACCTCGATCGGCAAGATTTCAGATCGCTTTCCCACCCCCGTGGAGGCTTTCCTCCCCATCCCCAACAACGGGCAAACAAAGCCTAATCGAGGCTCCACTGTGGGGGAGTTGGTAACCCAAACTGAGAATTATCTGCAGCTCTCCGTCCTCCTTCTTCTTGGCTATTGCACTGTATCACGCTTTTTTTTCTTTTTAAGATTGCTACTTGGAGAAGGTGGACATAAGGGATGGCGAAACTTTAAATCTTAAATTCAATACATACGGTCCCACATTTAGTGGTTTTTCAAGTGGGAAGAGGTTTTATGTTCCGATCAGTGATGAAAATGATGAATTTGGGGATTCCACAGGTGCTTAAGATATTAATTTCTAGAACTGACACTTGGTCACTCCGGCAAGTCACTCTACAGCCATCCCATTTTTCAGGGTCAGCGGGAACCAAGCCGAAGGGATGGGGACCGCTGGCTGCACGCGGCGTGGGTGCAGAAGGGCTCGGCCAACCCCTGGCACTCCTGCGGCTTCCCTCTACAGCCTCCTTCACCACCCCACTGCCCAGAGCCGGCCTGGCGGTGTGAGACGCACCTCTAAGCACAGATCCGGTTCACAGCAAAGTCCAGAAGGGCACACGCTGTTAGAAATGAGACCACTCAGGTGCTGCGTGGCCACTCGCCGCCACTGCCTCCATGCTGTCCACCAGCATCTCCTGGATGCGCGGCCTGGTTGTCTTTGCCATCTTTATCTTCCTTCGGTCTTTCCTTCCTTTTCAATGAAGCTCCTCTAAAATTAACAGAAGTCAATTCTAACTATAGACACTTGTCTGTTCTTTCTGTTTATTTAAATTCAATTAGTCAACACAGATTAGTTTCCAATGTAGAATTCAGTGATTCGGTGATTCATCAGTTGCCTATCACATCCAGTGCTCATCACATCACGTGCCCTCCTTAATGCCCATCACCCAGGTACCCCATCCTCCCACCCACCTCCTCTCCAGCAACCCTCAGTTTGTTTCCCAGAGTTAAGAGTCTCTCATAGTTGGTTTCCCTCTCTTTCTTGCCCGTTTTCCCTCCCTTCCTCTATGATCTTCTTTGCTGTTTCTTATATTCCACATATGAGTGAGATCATACGATAGCTGTCTTTCTCTGATTGACTTATTTCACTCAGCGTAATACCTTCCAGTTCCATCCATGTTGATGTAAATGGTGGGTATTCATCCTCTCTGATGGCTGAGTGATATCCCATTGTATATATACAGCACATCTTCTTTATCCATTCTCCTGTTGATAGACATCTTGGCTCCTTCCGTAGCGGACACTGCTGCTATAAACACTGGGGTACAGGTGTCCTGCTGCTTCACCACATCTGTATCTTTGGAGTAAATACCCAGTAGTGCAATTGCTGGATGGTAGGATAGCTCTACTTTTAAACTTCTTGAGGAACCTCCACACTGTTTTTCAGAGTGGCTGCACCAGCTTGCATTCCTGCCAACAGTGTAGAAGTTTCCCCTTTATTCACATCCTCGTCAGCATCTGTTATTTCCTGACTTGTTCATTTTAGCCATTCTGACTGGAGTGAGGTGATACCTCACTGTGGTCTTGATTTGTATTTCCTTGATGCCAAGTGATGTTGAGTGTATTTTCATGTGTCTGTTGGCCATCTATATGTCTTCTTCGGAGAAAAGTCTGTTCATGTCTTCTGCCCATTTCCCTTGGCCATTCTTTCAACTCATCTTTACCAAAGACAGGTAGGGTGAACCAGAGAGAATGAAACCTAACAGCTTTTCACAGAATCCAACACCAGGGAAGAAGGCCTATGAAGTCATTTTGCCCCTTGTTCTGATGAGTAGAGAAATAATAGCAGTGAGACTAAGGACATGTGTACAATTAGCAGTGGGACAAACAAGGCTGAGGCTCCCGTCCTTGCCACTGGGCCATGTCATTAAGGGACAAGGAAGCTGCGCAGACATGACCAATGAACATCCTGAGGTGTTTTTTTTTTTTAAGATTTATTTATTTATTTATTTATTTATTTATTTATTTATGAGAGAGAGAGAGACAGAGAGAGAGAGGCAGGGACACAGGAGGAGGGAGAAGCAGGCTCCATGCTGGGAGCCCGACGCGGGACTTGATCCTGGGACTCCAGGATCGCACCCAGGGCCAAAGGCAGGTGCTAAACCACTGAGCCACCCAGGGATCCCACATCCTGAGTTTAAAAAACATCTGTCCGTACTGACAAACAGTCAAGCCTGACAATTTCCTGGGGAAGCATATAAATGACTACTAATGGTTTAAAAGCCCGCATGACCGTGCATCAAACACAGAGGTCAAGAGAGTTCTGGGATTCCAAAGACAGACACCTGGCCAGTCAGAACCTCATTCTCACCACTGGGGAATGTCGGGCAGGGCAGGGGCTGAGAGCCGTGGTCTGGTCCAAGGGCACCACACTGGCCCGAAGCCCCTAACCTGTGGCTCTGTGCACTTTGGCCCTCGGCACACAGTGAGCAAGCTCTGCCAATCACACGGCCCAAGTGCAACTTCCACTGTGACAGCCCCGTTTCTGTCCTTCTTACTTTTTGGCTGGAGCCAGAGGCTTCTGGCTTTGGGTAATAATGGCAGCCAGCATTTGCAAAGCCCCGAAGACTGACCATACGGGATATCTGGACACATATGCGTGCACCCACACACCTAAACACATACCCACATGCACACACGGATCTATACCCACACCTGTATCTGTATCTATGTATCAATCAACATCCTAACAGCAAAGAAAGCCAGATCTTAACTGAAAGAAACCATTACCCAGAGTCAACTAGAATGCTATCAGGGCAACCAAGACACACAGCACAACAGGAGCTTCGCAACTGGTCAGCTTCACACAGGCACAGCTGTGTCACACCTACATTTACCTTCCTCGCCTAGGGACCTGTATTGTATGGATTTTTTTCACGTCTGGATCACTGGAAATCTAACACGCTTTCAGAAATTCTGTTTCACAGGGGAACCTGGGTGGCTCAGTCAACCAAGCATCTGCCTTTGGCTCAGGTCATGATTGGGGGTCCTGGGATCAAGTCCTGCATTGAGCTCCCAGCTTAACTCAGACTCTGCTTCTCCCTCTCTCAGTACCCCTCCCCACTGCACATGCTCTCTCTCCTCCTAAAATAAAATCTAAAAAAAAAGAAGAAAAAGAAATTCTGCTTCACAGAAAGGTCTCCACTGTGAAGAACTGCTTGACAGCACACAAAACACACCGAGCCCCTAGGCACATGTCTGCAGCAGGGGACAGCCCGTGGTATGGGGGGAAGGTGCACAGACTCTAACCCAGGGGCCTACATAGAAGGAGCTGTGTCCACGGCAAAGGAGTCGGCAAACTGCGGGCAGCACCTGCTATCACCTGTGGCTGCATCAACCACCCACCTCACCTGGGCTTCTCACAGTTTATTCCAACACAGAAACCATACTGGACTGACAAGTAAGAGAATATGCTGTTGTTTTAATTTTTTTTTTTTTTAAGATTTTATCCATCCATTTGAGAGAGAATAAGAAAGAGAGAGTGGAGAGAAAGCAGGGTGGGGAGGGGCAGAGGGAGAAGCAGACTCCCTGCTGAGCAGGGAGCCCAATGTGGGGCTTAATCCCACAACCCTGAGATCCTGACCGGAGCCAAAGGCAGAGAAAAATTCAACTGACTGAGCCATCCAGGTGCCCTTGTTGTTTTTTAATTCAGCAATGAGACAAGATTAAGTATCTAAACAGCAACCAAAAAAAGCATACACTCCCTGGGCACCTGGGTGACTCAGTGGTTAAGCATCTGCCTTTGAAGCAGGTCATGATCCCAGGGTCCTGGGTTCAAGTCCTGCATCAGGATCCTGGCAGGGAGCCTGCTTCTCCCTCTGCCTGTATCTCTGCCTCTGTGTGTCTCTCATGAACAAATAAATAAAATATTCTAGAAACACACAAGTTGTAATAAGTTGTCCCCCAGCCCCAGGAAAGAAACAACACAACAGGCAGATTGCGAGCCCCACCTGGGGGTGCTCCTGCCTTGTGGACTAGACACAGAGCAGATTCAAAACCCAAATTCATTTGGGGCACCTGGGTGGCTCAGTTGGTTAAGCATCTGACTCTTGATTTCAGCCCAGGTCATGATCAGGGTCATGATCTAAGGGTTGTGAGATCGAGTACACATTGGGTTCCACGCTGGGTGTGGAGCCTGCTTGCAATTCTCTGTCTCGCTCTGCCTCTGCCCCACTCCCCCTCTGTGGATACTCTCTTAAAAACCACCTCAAATTCATTCATTCATTCATTCATTCATTCAATACCAGCTGAGTGCTCAACTGTTTATCTCCAAGGTAGGAAGGGTCACTTTATCATGATGTTACCACATGCATCTCCAGGCCCCTTCAGGTTCAGTCTGAAATGAGGAAGCCTACCAGCTCCACAGCAGTAGGGCTTTATTGATTGCAAGCCAAAATACCGAGTGCAGACCTCCCTCCAGAGCTGAAACAAGCATTGTAGACAAGGAGAAAAACCTATTAAACAGTGCACAGAAAATATGACACCTTAGGTAAAACGAAGGAAATAATGAGCAACAGATTATTAAATTCTCAGGGACTGGAAAGGCAAAAGTAGGGAGGAGAAACAAAGTCACTGCAGATTAAATATGGCGAGTTTTAAGCCAATTATAAGAGATCAAAGTGAACATGAGAGGGGAGGAGTAGCCTTACAAGTAACCGAGATAGGAGACCTTGGGAGAAATATGACCAGGGTAAAATCATTACAGTTTACAGTAAAAGTAATCTAGGGATGACTTCAGAGAGAGAAATTCACTAGAGACCACTACTTGGATGAGCAGGATGGGCACAGAAATAAAAAAAGCTCTTTATTTTAAAAAAGGTACGTGACTCAGGCCACCTGGATGGCTCAGTGGCTGAGCATCTGCCTTCAGCTCAGGTCCTGATCCCGGGGTTCTGGAATCGAGTCTCCCATTGGGCTCCCCACAAGAAGCCTGCTTCTCCCTCTGCCTATGTCTCTGCCTCTGTGTCTCTCGTGAATAAATCAGTAAAACCTTAAAAACAAAAAAAACCAAAAAGACACACGACTCCAGAGGGATGGTACCTTCTCTGTAGAACAACAAATTGGCAACGTGGAAAGCCTAAGTAAAAAATTCCAGTGCCTTGAGCCACATCACAGGTTTCTATAGCATCAACCTCATATTGAGGAAATTGGGCATGGTCTTCACCATCTGGCAGTGGAAATAAGAGGAAGAGGCGACGGTGTAGTATCCACAGAGGAGCGTCCTTGAAATTCATTTGACACTTGTTTAACCTCCAATAAAAACCCGACACTGCCTCCTTTGAATAATGTCAACTGCCTTGAAAGCTTCAACTCTAACTTTTCTAGACTTTAGAGAAGCAGAGCTAAGAAAAGAGTGGCTTTTAACCTCAATGTCATCTCTCATTTATGGAATATCCTCCAATTTACCAATTTATTATGTACAGTCTTGCAGTTGCTACCAGGCAAGAGCTCTGCAGTGACTCTGGGGGCACTGAGAAAGCAGGAACTAGGATGCTCCCTGGGGAGGGGGGGCAGCGGGGCTTAACAGGTACCGTGCATGCCAGGGAATACGGTACCAGCTGGAGTCTGGATGCAACACAGGCCTTCTGAGTCCAGGTCTGGACCCCTCCCTCTATCCCCCCTGGCCCCCTGCAATCACAGGAAAAACCCCGACACCCAGTTCTTCACCCTTGTTCTGAGTAGTTAATTCTGTATGTTTTGTTTTATTTTGGTTGCTTTAGCCATCATCAATGCATCGGACACTACAAGGTATCAGAGCCAGGAAGCTAAAGGAAGCAGAGAATACGGCCTAGGACTCCCCAATACAAGCAGCACATTAAGATGGAGGTTAACACCTGCCTTATAAAATTTCCTCTTTCCTACGTGAAACTGTACACAGGTCACTATCAAACTATATAAGGATGACTAGAGCTTACATAGAACTGCATTTATAGAATGAGAAAATGTGAAATAACCACCTAGCACTTACGGACACTGAGAAAACACATCTCAAGAAAACAAGAAAAGAAAAAAGGGGGTTCTGCACCTCAATGATTTTACACACCCCACACCTGGATACACACTATTTACCTGGCCGAGCAACCTGGCTCCCAGTGGGTCCCCAGGGACTCTGATCCGGGTGGGAATCCTGACCCCACCACGTGTGATCCTGACGGCTTTAGTGGATCTCAGATTCCTTCTACGTGGAAAAAGGCAGTTCCTATTTTATAGAGCGGCTGCAGAGATCAAATGAGAATATAAATAACAAAGCAGGTAGGACCACACCCAGAGGGAGCCAGACCTGCCTACGGGAGAGCTAGTGGTACCCTACGGATCACCACCACCTCTGAACACACAAAGCTGGGAATTACTTCAGCCAGGTACTCAGAAGGCAAAGAACAAAAGCCCTGTCCTCCCTTCTTGTGGAAGGATCAGGAAAACATTATTCACAATCGTGCACATGCACCCTCCGTTTCGGAAACCTCACTCTTTCCTGCCATTCAGGCCCCTGGCAACAGGAACTAATGGGAGAATTATATTTCTTTGCTTAATCACCCTTATCACACGTGATCTTTCCTGGTCTCCCCAATCGTCCCCTGCTCCTAGATGCGAACTTGCGTTCCCTGTCAAACTCCTCCCCACTGCTGTAAATAATCTCTCTCCCTCTTTTATATTACCTTTCAAATATTTATAGACTCTTATTCTCCTCCTCTCCGAGTCATACATCATTTTTGTTGTCCTTCCCCTGGATTCTCTCACGTTTATCTACATCTTTTGGAGGAAAAACAAACCCCAGGTGCTCCACGATGAAAACAGCACACCCGGAGTGAACAGCCCTAAACCAATAAGGCCCCTTATTCCAAAGCCACAAGGAAATTCTTTGATGTGCTTCTTACCCCCTTGCCCCTGTAACTCATAATTCCATCTCTCAGATAAAAACAGAGGCACCCAGTGATAAGGGAAAGGATCACCGCCCTCATCAAGAGGAAGGCCGGGGCTCTAGGAGGTAGCAGCTCCCTGGCTGGGATGCTCAAACTCTGCTAATGAGGAATGGTGTGTTTGTGCTTCTACCTGCAGGGCCTTCCACACACGTGGGCATCGGCACAGTGTCCTTGAGACTCCCTCCACGCCTCCTTTGTTTCACTTCTAAAAAAACACCTGACACCGTTTATTCTCCGACAGTTTATTTCATTTTCAAAGGCTCTTTGTGTTCAACACGGGTTTGGGCGGAGGTTTTTAACAATGAAAACCTTTACGGGTGCCTGGGCGGGTCAGTCGGTTGAGCATCTGAAGTCTTGGTTTCGGCTCCAGTCGTGATCTTGGGGTCCTGAGATCGAGCCCCCGCTTCCTGCTGAGCACTGAGTCTGCTTGAGATTCTCTCCCTCTCCCTCTGCCTCTCCCCCTGCTTGTGTGCGTGCGCTCTCTCTCTCTAAAATAATAAAATAAATAAAACCTTTTTTTACCAAATAAATAAATAAAAGCTCCTATAACTAAACACAAATACTATCCTCATCGCCAGGCAGACCTCATTTTGGTGGGCACCAAGGAGACTCGCTTAGTTCAGCTTCCTCACCCTTTGCCTGGAAGGTGGTGATGTCGTAGTGTCTCTCCCACCCCCCAACTGGCCTGTGCTGACAGTCTCTGCTTTTGCCAACATGCACCATGAACGGCTGAAGGTTTCTAAAATGTGTGCCTTCTGTCCAAACTGTGAAGGGCAGCAACATATTGACGGAGCTTTACCTATTCTGCTGAAGTTAAGTTCCTTGTCTCTGACTCCTGAGTATTTGAGGGGCTATACAATATTCCCATACCCTTAGGAAGGATAAGAGACTAACATGAAAGACCTAGAGGAGTTAGATTAATAAAACAAAGGAGGGGTGCCTGGGTGGCTCAGTGGTTGAGCGTTTGCCTTCTGTTCAGGTCATGATCCCGGGGTCCTGGGATCAAGTGCCATATCAGGCTCCCCTCAGGGAGTCTGCTTCTCCCTCTGCCTGTGTGTCTCTGCCTCTCCCTCTGTGTGTCTCTCAGGAGTAAAAAAACAAAATATTTTTAAAAACTTAAAAAATAAAATTAAATAAAAGTAAGGCCAAGAAAAGGAGGAAGCTTACTCATATTTTAATGTGAAGACAATACATATGCTGTGTATGAGTGCGAAGATGCAGCCCTCAACTGGAAGAACCAATACTGTTAAAATGTCCTATTACCCAAAGCAATCTACAGGTTCAATGCAATCCCTATCAGAATACCAATAGCATTTTTTTCACAGAACTAGGACAAATAATCCTAAACTTTGTGGAACCACAGAAGACCCCAAACAGCCAAAGTAATCTTGGGGGAAAATAAGAAGAACAGAACTGGAGGTATCACAATCCCAAATTTCAAGATATACCATAAAGCTTCAGTAATCAAAACAGCAATGGGACAGGCACAAAAACAGACACATAGATCAATGGAACAGAACAGAGAGCCCAGAAATAAACCCACAATTATGTGGTCAATCTTCAACAAAGCAGGAAAGATGCAATGGGAAAATACAGTCTCTTCAATAAATGATTCTGGGAAAACTAGAACACTTCTTTACCCTATACACAAGAACTCAAAAAGGATTAAAGACCTAAATGTGAGACATGAAACCGTAAAAATTCTAGAAGAAAACATAGACAGTAATCTTTCTGACCTCAGCCTACAGTAATTTATTTATGGAGATGTCATCTCAGACAAAGGAAACAAAACCAAAAATAAAGGAAACCATAAAAAAAAAAAAACCCAATGTACTGAATGGGAGAAGATATTTGCAAATGACATATCCAATAAGGGGTTAATATCTGAATTATATAAAGAACTTATATAGCTCAATACTAAAAAACCCCAACCAATCATATTATAAAAATGGGTGGAAGACCTCAATAGACATTTACCCAAAGAAGACATCCAGATGGCAACACACATATGAAAAGATGTTCAACATCACTCATCACATCAAAACCACATGAGGTATCACCTCACACCTGTCAGAATTCCTAAAATCAACAACATAACAATCAACAAGTGTTGGCGAGGATGTGGAGAAAGGAGAACCCTCATGCACGGTCAGTGGGAATGCAAACTGGTACAGCTACTCTGGAAAACAGTATGGAGGTTCCTCAAAATATTAAAAATAGAATTACTATAATTCATAATTCAACTCCTGGGTATTTATCCCCCCAAAACAGATATATTATTTCAAAAAGATATATACACCCTTTTGTTTATAGCAGCATTATTTACGATAGCCAAGATACGGAAACAACTCAAGTGTCTACTGATAAATGAATAAGGAAGTGGCACATATACATGATAGAATATTGCACAGCCATAAAAATGAGGTCTTGCCATTTGCAACAACATGGATGCATCTAGAGAATATCATGCTAAGTGAAGTCAGTCAGTGAAAGACAAATACCATAGGATTTCACTCATGTGGAATTTAAGAAACAAAACAAGTGAACAAAGGGGAAAAGAGAGAGAGAGAGGCAAACCAAAAAACAGACTCTACACTTAGATAACACACTGGTGATTGCCAGAGGGGAGGTGGGTGGGGGTCTAGGGGAAACAGGCGAAAGGGATGAAGAGTACACTTACCATGACGAGCACTGAGTAACATGCAGAATTGCTGAATCATTATACTGTACCCCTGAAACTAACATAACACTCTATATTAATTATACTTGAATAAAAATTTTTAAAGAATTTTAAAAAGATGCACCCCCGAGATTCTTAGCAGCTGGGATGTAGGTGGGGTGAAGGGAAAGGTGATGGGCTACATAATCTTCAACTGGAGACATCATCCTTGTCCTGTCAGCCCACGTGGCTTCATTTGCACTACAAGAAACCAGCTCACGGCTCTAGGGTGTACCCAGGCTCACCCCTGTGCTCCCCACATCAGTACCCGAGACTCAAGTGCTAAGCACAGTTCTCTGCTTCCTCACGGTTGATGAAGACCTTTCACATAGGTTTCTAGTCGAGCACTGTAAATCGGGTGAGCACTGCTATTTTCTCCATTTCACAAATGAGCAAGCAATGTAAGGCGGACAGCTCAAAATCAGATAGGTGGCAGGAGCCCGAGCCAGGTATCTGGACTCTGGATCTTAGGTTCTTTCAATGACATGGAGCTTCCCCCCGAGGTAAGAAGTTAGGAAAGACCAGCAAAGCTCTTTTTCCAGATGGCTCTAATCTCCAAGACCCCTGATGGAGCTTCTGCTCCCATATACCCTTCTCCCAGGGAGGAAGGTATTGCCATGTGGTGATAACGGCTCACCCTGGGGCAAGCAGGACCCCGAGCATGTTCCCCATGAACCAGAGGAAGCAGTAAGCATGTAACAGGTAATGGGCATGGTAATTTCACTGGTTAGACAGAGATTTGTCTCCGGTGAGCAGAGGATCTAACTAGATGGTCTATCCCATTCCCCAGTCAGGGCCATCCCAGTTCATTACACACCAAAGAGCCACGCTGACACTGCCAGCCCACAGCACTGGACACGACTGTGAAACGGTCTAATCCACTGGGGCCATTAGCTGAGCCTGAGATCTGCCCAAGGTTAGACCGAAACGAGGAGAAGCCGGGAGAGTATGAAGAACACAGCAGATTTGGGGCTCTGCTGTGGCCAGCTTGACCTGGCTATCGGCCTGCCAACGGGGAAACCGAAGAGCCACAGCTTCTGCTCCTCTGTCTGGCTCCAGATCTTCGGCTGGGGGCCCCTTCCTTTACTTTCAAAGTCAACAATAGCAGGTCAAACTTCCTGCTTCAAACCCCGCCTGCAGCTCCTTCCACTGTGGCATCTGCCGGGGTAGCCAGCAGGGTTCTCCAGTTGCATGGATTCATGCCATGAGAACAGGCTCGCCTGGAACATCCAGGACCACCTCCCCATCTCGAGATCCTGCACACTTCATCACATTTGCCACGGAAGGGCACACCCTCGTGGGTCCCAGGGACTGCGGTGTGGACATCTCTAGGGGGCCGTTATTCGAATGACCACACCAACATGCAACGTTTCACCTTTCAGGTCGGGAAGTGCCAATGACAGCCTAGGCCTGGCAATGCCGTGGCAGGCGCTATCTGCAAGGAGCGCCATCCACAACATCCCCCAAAGTTACACGTAAATTCACCTCCCAAAGAGACCTCCAGTCCACCATTTCTTTCCACCTCTACTACCACCGCTTCGGTGCAAGCAGTTCTCCCTCTGCCTGGGTACCTGCACAGACTTCCCGTCCATCTGACCCACTGTTCCCCCTCAATCTATACCCCAGGCTGCAGCAGAGAGACCTTTTAAGAGAGTAAATCAGATCATGCCTTTCACTGCTTCAACACTCCACTGACTTCCCACTGTACTCGCAATAAGGTCCCAACTCTGTGCCGTCCTACAAGGCCCTCTGAGATGCGGTTCCCAGGGGTGTCAGCCCCAGCACACTGGCCTCCTTCCTATTCCAGGCAAGGGCTCCCTTCACTGTGTATTCAGCCTGGAGGCCCCAGACCTTGACCACAAGGGCTCTCTGTCATTCAGGACTAGCTCCCATTTACCCTCCTTAGAGAGGTTGCCTTTCCCTCACTACCCTATCAAACAGCCACTGTCCCTTCGGACGCGTCCATCACAACATTGTGTCTTTCCTCACAGCTCTGACCACTTTCTGAAAATATCTTGTATTTACTGGTGGATTTGTTTAACAACTGTCTCCCCTGCTGGATACATACAATCCACGAAAGGCACATGTTTTATGTGTTGCTGTATATCCAGTGCCTAGAAAAGGCTCTGACCCGATGCAGTCATGTGATGAACATTTGTTGAATGAATGAAACATAGGATAAAAAAACAAGGAAGAAAGGAAAGAATGGAGGGTGGGAATCTTGTTAAGAAAGCAGACTTCCTGGGGCACCTGGGTGGCTCAGTGGTTGAGCATCTGCCTTCGGCTCAGGGCGTGATCCCGGGATCGAGTCCCACATCGGGTTCCCTCCATGGAGCCTGCTTCTCCCTCTGCCTGTGTCTCTGCCTCTCTCTGTGTCTCTCATGAATAAACAAATAAAATCTTTAAGAAAAAGAGAAAGAAGATGAATTTAATTCAGTTCAGCAAACACTTTACTGGTGTTTGATAAATCCAATCACCTTCCCTGAATTTATTCATATGCTATGTTTTACATAAACTCCAAAAACCTCTCAAGGACTGCAATTAAGGGGTGGTGCAAAAATAGTAGTTGTGTGAGTGCTGAAATCAATGGAGTCATCTGTTAATACACAATGAACTGACTCTGGATGGTTGAATCAGTAGCTAAGAATTCTTACCACCAATAAACATCAAAAAAAATCTGCTATAGTAGTGCGGGGTGCCTGGGTGGCTCAGTCACTTAGGCATCTGCCTTCGGCTCAAGTCATGATCTTGGGGTCCTGGAATTGAGTCTTGTGTCAGGCTCCCTGCTCCCCACTGAGCAGGGAGCCTGCTTCTCCCTCTCCCACTGCCTCTCACTCTCCTTACTTGTGTGCATGTGCTCTCATTCTCTGTCAAATAAATACAATCTTTCAAAAAAGAGAAAAATCTGTTATGATCCTGAATCAGTATTTTCTTTTAACAACAGACCAGGTATTTCTAGTGCATGTTAAGAGTTTCTTGTGAGGGGCACCTGGGTGGCTCAGTGGTTGAGCATCTGCCTTTGGGTCAGGTCATGACCCTGGGGTCCTGGGATCAAGTCTCGCATCAGGCTGCCCACGAGGAGCCTGCTTCTTCCTCTGCCTGTGTCTCTGCCTCTCTGTCTCTCATGAATAAATAAATAAAATCTTTAAAAAAAGTTTCTTGTGCATTTTCTTCAGAAAAGCATGTTCAATGGGATCGTACACTAAGACCAGATTAATGATTGTGAAGTCTGCCAACAGACAGGAGAGACTAAACCAGGTTTGAAATGTAATTTGGCTCAGCAACAGAGATCAATATTTATGTGGATTTTCCTAGGGGAGTCAAAAAGGTTGTCACACTGAATTTTTTTACAAAAAATTTTTTTCTGAGACAGAAACACAGATCTGCACTTCCATAGTTGCCTGTGATGACAACAAAAGAGACTCTGACAAATCAAGAACACACGAGATGGTGTCTGGAGTCATGAGTGTCAACAGCATCCCTACCCTGCGTTTCCCTTGGGTCTCACCATCACACCGAGCCCTCCGAGGCTCAGAGCAGAGATCACCTAGCACAGGTTCAGAATTTAGTGTCCTGTATAAAGTCTTAGTGGATACTCCCCTGTGCCCCCTTCCCCATAAACCTCAGTCCTCTAAGAAACTTCAGTCCTCACTGCCCCAGAGCTCTAGGTTAACCAGCACATAAAACAAAGGGAGAAGTTAGCAGTAACTCCCAGAGCTTTAGGGGCTGGGGGAAGAAGAGAGGAAAGAAAGGATGCTGACAAGAGATGAAGGGATCGTCATACCTCACGGGAGTCTACAGGTGAGTTCAAAGGCCAAGAAGCTTTGAAGAAAGCTTTGCTAGCAAAACAGGCTGTGCGGAGTCCAAAGCCAGTTAATGAGAGGGAAAGGATAGGAAGTTGCTTCTGGGCGGGGACAGGCTTTCCATCAGGGAAGATGAGAAAAAGCTCTGGAGAGAGATGATGGTGATGCCTCACAAGGGCGTGAGAATGTGCCTCATGCCACAGAGCTGCACACTAACAAATGGTTAAAATGGTCAGCTTTATGCTATGTGTGTTTTGACACAATAAAAATTTTACTTTTTTTTTTTTTTTTAAAGTAGGTTCTAGGGCAGCCCAGGTGGCTCAGCGGTTTAGCACTGCCTTCAGCCCAGCGCCCTGCATGGAGCCTGCTTCTCCCTCTGCCTCTCTCTCTACGTCTATCATGAATATAATATTTTTTAAAGCCCAATTTTAAAAAAAAAGAGTCAGATGCTCAACCGCCTGAGCCACCCAGATGCCCCTGACACAATAAAAATTTTAAAAAGTAAGTTAGTTAAGGGATGCCCGGGTGGCTTGGTTGGTTAAGCGTCTGCCTTTGGCTCAGGTCAAGATCTCAGGGTCTTGGGACTGAGCCCTGAATCAGGCTCCCTGCTCATGCTCACGCGAGTGCTTTTGCTCTAATAAATAGAACTATTTAAAAATGTAAGTTACTCAGTAAAACAACAGATGAGAACAAAGGCATCCACAAGACCCAAAGAACATTTGAGTGGTTCAAGGACTCCAGAGGGTCACTGTGGAGCAGGCAAGTGAAACAGATGCCACAGATGAGCTTCGGGATTCTGCAAGAGCTTCTCACAACAGCAAATGTAAGGCTGTGTCACACTATGACAGCACCCACTGTGGTGACCAGCTGCTGGCAGTAAATTCTAGACTGTCTATGAATGACCCTCTTCCCACTGGTAATGTAGAGGACAGAAGTCCATGTTCACCAACCGTCAGCTTTTTTCTCTGTTGCTTTCCACCAAAGTGATGGTGGTTTTTCATTTTCAGAAATGCAAAGATAAAAATTATTCTTGCCAAGTTTCTAAAGCAATAGAATTCTTAATGTCTCCCTTTTTCTGAGAAAATGCTTGTCACCCAAGGTCTGAAGAGTTGCTTTAGCCAAAATACAACAAAAAAAGCCCATCTCCAGGTCCCTCGAAGTTTTCCTCCTCAAACATTGGTCCTTTCACTAAAAACTGCATGTGATAATGAGGTAAAAGAGGAAATTTTCTTTTTTAAAAAAGATTTATTTGAGAGAGAGAGAGAGAGAGAGAGAGCATGCACAAGCAGGGGGAAGGGTCAGAGGCAGAGGGAGAAGCAGGCTCCCAGCAGGGAGGCCGATGTGAGACTCAATCTCAAGACCCCAGGATCATGACCTGAGCTGAAGGCAGACACTTAACCCATTGAGCCACCCAGGTGCCTCTAAAAGAAACTTTTTAGAAGACTAAATATTAACATATTTCCAGTGATAACAAAATGCAAACCTAAAGAACTCTTCATGCTCTAAACTTTGGATCATCAAAAAGGTTCTCACTGGGTTTTTTAAATCTACCATGTTTACTAGGATGAAAACATCTTACTTTTTAATTTTAAAAAACTTAACATTTGAATTTTCTGGAACGCTTATACCTTGCTTATGGGAATGTAAGTACTGTAGCCTCTTTGGAAAACATTCTCAAAAGTTCCTCAAAAGTTTAAAAAACACAAGAGTGCCCCGAGTCAGGCTCTACACTCAGTGCAGAGTCTGCCTAAGACTCTTCCTTTCCAAAAAAAAAAAAAAAAAAAGACTCTCCCTTTCCTTTGTCCCTTCCCCTTTCTAAAATAAATAAATCTTTTAAAAAATGGTACAAAAATGTGATAGAAGAATTACTTTTAACAGCCAAAAAGTGTAAGCAACCCAAAAGTCTATCAGCTGATGAAGAAAAAAATCCAGGATTTCTACATATAATGGATTTTTTTTTTTTAAGTAGGCTCTACTCCCAGTTTGGAGCCCAATGCAAGACCTGAACTCATGGCCCTGAGATCAAGACCTGAGCTGAGATCAAGAGCTGGATACTCAACCGAGTCACCCAGGCACCTCTGCATATAATGGAATATTAATTCTTTTTAAGATTTTATTTATTTATTTTGGGGGAGGGAGAGGGGAGAGAGAAAGAGCACATGAGTGGTAAGCAGAGAGAGGGAGAGAGAGAGAGAGAGAGAGAGAGAGAGAGAGAGAGAGAATCTCAGGTAGACTCTGCACTGAGCAGAGCCTTGACGTGGGGTCTCAATCCCACAACCCTGAGATCATGACCTGAGTCAAAACCAAGAGTCAGATGCTCAACTGACTGAGCCATGCAGATGCCCCTACTGAATATTAATTTTAAAAGTTCATAGTAAATGCATGATACAACATGGATAAACCTCACTAACACCAGGAGAAGTAAAAGAAATCAGACACAAAAGGTCACATATGTGATTCCATTTATGTGAGGTGTCCAAATATATGAAATGTCCAGAGTAGGCCAATCTATGGCACAAGATAATGTATTAGCAGTGGCCTAGGGCTCATATGGGGAGTAGATGAGGAGTGACTGCTAATGGGCACAGTTTCTTTTTAGGAGGAGACAAAAATGTTTCACAATTAGAGTCTGGTGATGGTTGCACAAGTCTGTGAATTTATTAAAAAATGAGGGGAGGGGCAAGATGGCGGAAGAGCAAGGTCCCCAAATCGCCTGTCCCCACCAAATTACCTAGATAACCTTCAAACCATCCTGAAAATTTACGAATTCGGCCTGAGATGTAAAGAGAGACCAGCTGGAATGCTACAGTTATTAAAAAATGAGTCACATGCTTTGAAGAGATGAATTGTATAGCACGCAGATTACATGTTGAACTGTTCAATTACACTGGAATTTTCAGCATTCCGAAGATTACTTTGGAATTTCTGAATTGCTGAAAATTCCAAAGTACATTTTTAAAAAAATCACAAAAGAAAACTGAAAAATCCACCTAGATATCAATGAACTTACTCTCTGACATCTGCAGGTGGGGTCACGACCACAGGTCTAATGTTTTAAAACAACTTCCAATGTAACCATCACTGTCAACTCACTCAGCAAAGGTTTACTGACCATTTGCTGTAAAGCCAGGTACTATACGTGCTGCGCACATGAACACAGTGAGGAACAAAATGCACTCCCTGTCCTTAAGATTACACTTCCACAAAGGAGATAGACGTAAACCTATCAAATGTTTTCACATCTTTTGTGCATGCTATTTATTACCCAACCAATTAGTGGTTTAAACCCTGCATTTCTTTTTTTATTTTAAAGATTTTCTTTCGGGATCCCTGGGTGGCGCAGCGGTTTGGCGCCTGCCTTTGGCCCGGGGCGCGATCCTGGAGACCCGGGATCGAATCCCACGTCAGGCTCCCGGTGCATGGAGCCTGCTTCTCCCTCTGCCTGTGTCTCTGCCTCTCTCTCTCTCTCTCTGTGACTATCATAAATAAATAAAATTAAAAAAATAAAAAATAAAAAAAATAAAGATTTTCTTTCTTCTTTGAGAGAGAGAAAGAAAATGTGAGCAGGGGGTAGGAGCAGAAGGAGAGGAAAAGAGAATCCCAAGCAGACTCCTTCCACTCAGAGTGAGGAGTCCAATGTGGGGCTCGATCCCACGACCCCGAGATCACAACCTGAGCCAAAATCAAGAGTCAGATGCTTAGCTGACTGAGCTACCCGGGTGCCCTAAGTTGTTTTTTTTTTTAATCTATACGGGTGGCTCAGTGGTTAAGCATCTGCCTTTGGCTCGGGTTGTGGTCCTGGGGTCCTGGGATCAAGTCCTGCATCAGGGTTCCTGCTCAGCAGGGTATCTGCTTCACCATCCCTCTACCCCCTGCTCATGCTCATTCTCTCCCTCTCTCTCACTCATTCTATCTCAAATAAATTAAATCTTAAAAAATAATAAAAAATTAGAACCAAAAAATCTATAAACTCAGTATCTTCCAACTGTTCGTTCACTAGCCACATTTCTTACCAGTAAAAACTGCATGGGCCCAACTCCACAAATTTCCAAACTGCCCCATTTCACATCCATACAGCATCCCAACACATGGAAGACACTCAAAAAGTTATTGCCCATTAGCAGTTAGTTGAGTGTCTCCTACCAGCATGTGCTCTCTCTCGCGCGCTCTCTCTCTCTCTCTGGATGCTAAAGTGAGAAGTTACCACTAAGGGAGAGACAGGGGAGGACCCTGTCATTATCAGGCACAGACCTAACTGACCCTTCCGACAGGAGACAGGTGAGGGGAGGCGGGCCTCAGGCTGGAGGCTGCAGGAGGCTGGCTGCAGGGGGAAGGCTGGAGACGGTAGGAGGTGCTCTGATGTGAGGGAGTGTGAATGTGAGCATGTGTAGAAGTTCAGGGTGCTCCAGAAGGGAGGGCCCGAGGGTGATAACATTCAGGTCCTGACTCACAAAGGACACACATGCAGAACCAGTGCCCTACAATGCCACCCTTCATCTGACGGCCGTTCGCAGGAGAGGAGAGGCCAGGAACCGCACAGCCCTCCACGGGGGCAAACAGCCTCCGTCAGGCCCTGCAGGTCAGAGAAGGAGTATCAAATCAAACAGAGATGAGCCCACATTGCAAAGCAGAAGACTGCCCGTGAGCGTCTTTTTAAAGTCAGCAACTTTGAAAATTAAAATAAATCAATTTTATGCTAAAATTAAAAATGTAAAACCACAGATGCAATGCTGAAGTTGCTTTAATTCATTGTTACCTGTAATCAAAAATGCTCACCTTTTTTTTTCTTTGGATCCTGGTAGTGTAAGAAACAGCAATGAACAGGACACTGCTTCAAAAGACTATTTCTTGGGGCACCTGGATGGCTCAGTGGTTGAGCATCTGCCTTTGGCTTAAGATCTCGGGGTACTGGGATCGAGTCCCACATTGGGCTCCTCTCTGCTTCTCCCTCTGCCTATGTGTCTCTGCCTCTCTGTGTCTCTCTTGAATAAATAAATAAAATATTTAGGGGGAAGAAAAAGGCTATTCCTTCCAAGGTAGTACCCCCAATCATAGATGACAGTAACAGTAAGAATCACTCACACCCATTATTCTAGGAATCTTCAGTCTGGGTGTGTTTGTGTGTGTGTATTTTTTTTTTTTTTTTTTTACTCAGTCTGTGTTTTGGTTGATTGTAGCCAACCTCTGGTGAAGGATTGGAGGGACGTTAGGTACATTGTTATTCTCCTTGAAGGGAGCCCTTTCTCCAATAAATGAAACAACAGCTTGGTAATAAACCCAGTTTCCTTCACAGCATCCTTAGAGTTCAGCAATAATTCTTGGGCACTTTCCACTCTCACTTTGGCACTTCTGGGAGCCAAGAGGAGATAGTGAGACACCTCAAGGACATAAAAAATCTACTGAGTTTTGCTAAGCTACTGCCCTTGTCAACACTACAGGTTGGGTATCAGAGAGAGAAGGGGAACAGCTAGTCCCCGGGGTGAGCCAGGTCAGTAGGGCCACTATTGTCTGAGCACATCCATGGCTTTCACCCCTCACGAATAATTTCGAGTCCTAGCCTTTCACATCTATATAATGGGATGCCAGCCATTTATAAAATTTCAAGCTGTCTTAAGTGAAGAAAAAACAACCTAATTACACACAAGCAGGAACACTGCCATTATGTTAAATACATTAAAAATATATATATCTACATAAGCCATAGGGGCCGTGAGTAATCCTGGAATGCCAAACAGAAGGGGCCTGCGGGTTGGGATGGGAAGTACAATCCCATTTCACTGAATATGCTTTTGTACTGTTTCCCCCTCCTAGGATGAGTTATTTTAAATAGATCCCAATTTCTGGAAATTTAACGTAAGCTCTGTTCGTAGCAAACTATGTTCAAAAGTTCAGCCCTGGGGCACCTGGGTGGCTCAGTGGTTGAGGGTCTGCCTTTGGCTCTGGTCATGATCCCAGGGTCCCGGGTTCGAGTTCGACAATGGGCTTGGAAGTTATCAAGCTCAACGCGAGAGCTGTGGTGCGAGTGCTGGGCATGAAGCCATGTATGTGCGGCTCCTGCCCCATGGAGGTGGGCTGACCAGGGGAGAACTCCCTGCCCGTGGCACCCAAGGCGTCCAGAGAGAAGTCTCCAGAGCCCAGGAGCCCAGCACACCACTGGCTTCCGCATCCTCCTCCCTCTGAGTGTCCATTCCCAACTCCAAAGTGACTCCAAGGTCTACCAGCTCCAGAGGCAAAGAAGGGAATCTGGTCACATCCTCCTTGACCCTGACCCTTCTATCCTGCTCCCCTGCTGCTTCTATTTGTAACTTTGCCTGTTGCCACTCTGAAATGCTCCACCAGGACACCTGTCATGCTGAACTCCATCGAGCCTGAGATCCCACTCTCCAGCTCCTGTCTGGGGGTAGACAAGCTGACCATGGCATCCCCACCCCAAGGTGGGTGCAGGACAGCAGGCTAACCCAGGCTCACCTGCCATGCCCTACAAACTGGCCATCCTGGACGTCTACCCATCACCGGCCGTTCCCTGCATTCCTCCCCATGAAGACCAGTAGGACAACAGTGAATTGCAGGGACCTTTGCCCCTCACATTGTTCTCATTTGCCCAGCAGCCCTGAGTCCCTTGGGAGGAGTGAACCGCAACCCTGATTGTCATCATCCCATTTCCTAAGGAAACATGACAACTGCTCCCACAGCCTCTCTTCATAGGCGGGGAAAATGGAAAATGGAAAATCCATGGGCTCTGGACTGAATCCCAGCTCAACTCAGCTTTATTCTGGGGCAGCTTCCTTACCTTGTTTGCAAATGGGAATAGTTCCTACCTCGTGTTTGTGAAAATCAAATGAGTCATCCCCCTCTTTATTCCTGACACACCCCTCTCCCATTTCAGCCCTCCAGCTAAATCCACCAGAGCAGCCCTGACCTGGTACTATTTGGTGATCAACCTTTAACACAACATATGAGGGATGCCTGGGTGGCTCAGTGGTTGAGCGTTTCCCTTTGGCTCAGGTCGTGATCCCAGGGTCCCAGGATCAAGTTCCGCATTGGGCTCCTTACAGGGAGCCTGCTTCTCCCTCTATGTCTCTGCCTGTCTCTCATGAATAAATAATAAAATCTTAAAAAAAAAAAAAAACCCATAGCAAATGATTTCAAAGTAAAAATCCTATTTCTGATAGATATTCTCTTCCTATCAAAAGGGAAGTTTGGAAAGTCTTGTAAGCATATATTACGAGAAACCAAACCAAAAAAAAAAAAAAAAAAAAAGGAAAGAGAAAGAAAACCTGCTTCTCCTGGAGAGCTACAGAACCCACAGACCCAGCAGCACACGGAGTGACAGGAACACATACACACCTACCTGCTCTTTGGAGACCAGGGTTCCCTCTGTCGCTGGCCTTCTTCGGGGCCTGCTTACCTTTACCTTCCTTATAATGGTCATGACTCAATCTCCAAAACCCTCCCAGATCACCTCCCTCATTTTTGATAAGAGAAAACAAAAGGCCCAGAGAGTTTAAGTGACTTGTTCGAAGTTGCACAGTGAGCACATGGCAGGCAGCTGAGTAACTTTAGCCCAGCTGGTGAGCACAGCAAACAGAGCACCTTGTGAACCGCTCAGGTAAGAGGAACCACACTGCAAGGCTGTATTTCAGGGAGCCTTAGCAGACTCTGGAGATGTTCTGTGCATCTCAGCTTATGTTTTCAGCATGGAAAACAGCAGACTATTGAACAATACGGATCCAAACTGCAAGAGTCCACTTATATGCAGATTTTTTTCGACAAATATGGCAGTGTTATTAATGGGTTTCTCCCCCTTATGATTTTCTTTATAATATTTTCTTCTCTCTAGCTTACTTCCTTGTAAGAATACAGTGTATAATATGTATAACATACAAAATATCTGTTAATCGACTGTTTCCGGTTATTGGTAAGGCTTCTAGTCAACAACAGGCTATCTCGAAATATCAGAAAGGGAGACAGAACATAAAGACTCCTAACTCTGGGAAATGAACTAGGGGTGGTGGAAGGGGAGGAGGGCGGGGGGTGGGGGTGAATGGGTGACGGGCACTGAAGGAGACACTTGACGGGATGAGCACTGGGTGTTATTCTGTATGTTGGTAAATCGAACACCAATAAAAATTAATTTATTAAAAAAAATAAAATAAAATTTAAAAAAAATGAAAAAAAAAACAGGCTATCTCAGTTAAGTTTTTGGAGAGTCAGAAGTTAACAGAAGCATTTCTGCCCGCACGGGGGGGGGCAATGTTATTCAACGGTCAGGGGGCAGAGTTGTTCAAGGGTCAACAGTAATGCGTATTTATTTGCCAACAGGATTTCCCAGATCTTCGGTGAATTTCTTAGAACTCCTGCTATCTAGATCTCCTACCATTAAATGGCACTCTGAGAAAAATGGAAACACACATCTTCCAGCATTTTAAATACCTAGAACACAAGTTAGATTTGCCTACAGGGCACTTGACATGTGCAAGTGAGGAACTGAGGGTCTTGAATTTTTCAACACTTTTTACATGGTAAAATACACATAAAATTTACCATCTTAAATCATTTTTAAATACACACCATAGCAATACTGAACATATTCATAATGTGCACTATTGCTACACCATCCCCTCCACTGCTCTCTTCATCTTTAAACTGCAACCCTATTCCCATGAAACAGTAACTGCCCCTTCCCTCTGCCCTCCTCAGCCCCTGGCAACCACCAATCTACCTATGTCCCCAGGATTCTGATTACTTTAAGTACAACCACACAGTATCTGCCTTTTTGTGACCAACTTATTCCACTTGGCATAATACCCTCAAGGTGAACCAAGTTGTAGCGTGTGCCAGGATTTTTTTCCTTTTTAAGGCTGAATAATATTCCACTGTGCATAGACACATTTTGCTTATCCTTTCATTAGTCAATAGACATTTGGATTGCTCCCACATTGTAGCTATTATGAAGGCTACTAACAACACGGTGTATCTCTAGGAGACCCTGCTTTCAGTCCATTTGGGTAAACAGCCAGAAGTGCTGAGTCATCTGCTAATTCTATTTTTAAGTTTTGAGGAAGCGCCATATTGTTTTCTATACCGACTGCACCATTTTCTTTTCTGCTGAGAACACCCAAAGGTTCGGATTTCTCCTCACCCTTGGCCAATATTGTTGTTTTCTGGGATTTTGTTTTGTTTTTTAACTTTTTTGATAGCAGCCATCCTAATGGCTGAAGTGAAGTGCTATTGCATTGTAGTTTTGATCTGCATTTCCTTAGTGATCAGTCATGTTAACTGTGTATCTTCTTTGGTTCAATGTTTTCATTTTATTTCACTGTAATTAGGTCACATTTAAATGGCCCCATGTGGCCAGGGGCTTCCACAGTGATTCTCAGGGCAATCTGGAGACACAGTGCAGTAAATATAATGAGCTCTGGAGCCACGTGGATCAAGTCAAGTACTTTCTAGTTCTGTGGACTTAGCCAGGCACTTAAAATTCCTACACCACAGTTTTTATATGCATAAAATAGGGTTAGGACAATCCAGATTACTACAGCTACGAATGAAATGACATGCATCAGGCCCCAGTATAGTCTTAGCATACGGAAAGAATCGAACCCAATGGAACGGGCCTCCCCTCCTTTCCCAATGCCCACCAAAACTGGACACCTAGGAGGTGGCCTTTAGAGACACTTTCTCCAAATGGGCTGCGCCCCTTGCCAAAGAAATGGGACTTTCAGTTCTAGGAAACAAAGGTCTTTGAGCTCCCACCCAGTGAACCCCAAAATGGAGGGCAGACGGAGATGAAATCTGGAACCCCACCCCTGATACTCAGTGAGTCTGACTCTGTCCCAATCCAGACTTAGCAAATCACCAGCAGGTTACCAAAATCCCAATTTTAGAATTCCTGTCCATCTCCTCTGTGAAGTAGCCAAAAACAGACCTGCAGAGGAAGAACCCCTTTTGGATGTGATGCATGGCTCAGGATAGCCCTGAGATGGGTTCTGCGGGCCCGTGAGCCCCAGGCCCCTTACCTGATGCCGCAGTGGTGGGGGTGCTGGCTGGCGCGGGCTGCGAGGGGCTGCTGCTCTCGGCCATCAGGCACGGGTTGCTACCACCGCTCTCTCTCTTGACAAGCAGCTCGGCGGCGCTGGGCAGTGGGATAGGGTGGCTGATCCCCAGTTCTTCCTCCTGGGCCTGCTGCCTTCTCAGGGCCACCTGGGAAGCACAGGGCAAGCAGGTCAGCCTCCCACGCTCCAGAATCACTCACCCGGCTTTGCCAAAACCCCCGGAGCCCCGCTCATCCCCAGACATCAGGAGTTATGAGCTCTGGAAGCAAGGTCTGAGAGTCTCTCGTTCCTTCTGAACGGCAACTAGGTAGGATGTGCAGCCAAAGCCGAGGCGTGGCTGAGAGCGCACAGCAGAGTCAAAAAATGTCCATTACACAAATGAGAATGTACAGCAGGAAATAAGGTTGGTCCAGGAGAATCAGGAAAACCTGTAGAGTCCACCAAGCAGAGGAGGTCAACCTGAAAAGAGGTCAGCATTGACGGATTAGGAAGGACATTTGTAAAAGGCCACTGTCCTGGGGCCAGCGAGCAGCAAGATACAGTAGGATCAGATTAGATCCCAAGGTACTCACTGACAAAAAGCAAAAATAGGAGTTGGGCAAACATGCAAATGCAGCTTAACATGAAATGTGGCAAATACCACAGGAGAGGGACACATCGATCCTACAGCAGGGCTCGCAAGGCAGAAATGGCTGTAAGCATAAAAACTAGCTAGAAGTGGAACTAGAAGAGGGCCCTGGATAGCAGAATGACTAACACCTGGACAGGCAAGAATGAAGGGGAGGAACTATCCAGAGCAAGGGAGCAGTGTGGCCAGGAGAGGCAAGCACTGCTCAGGACACCCCAGAAGGGCCCTGCTCTCCGGAATGGAGGGAGCATGCAGGGCAGTAATGCGGGAATGGGGCTGGAACAGGGCGCTGACGTCCATGGAGAACGAGGAGGCCAGATAGAAACACAGGCAGAAGACAGAGGCTCTATGCTAGCAGGACAGAAGGGGCTGGAAGCCAGGGTGTTAAGGGACCTCACCTACCTAGGAGACTCCTCAGGGTCCCTCTTCAATTTATCTGCTTTTAAATAACATTGTTAAAGTTTGCACACACACAAAAAAAAAAAGTGTAAAGAAATTAAATTGTACTTTTGCCTACCACATGTAACAAAAAAGGAGACTTTCTGTTGAAACTTGACTACTGGTGATGGTGAAATGAGAAAGTAAACTATCCCTGCCTCCCTCTGAGGCCCAAATAAAAGCAAAAAGCCAAGATCAAAAATGTAAACCAAAAACACAAACTACTATTTATTGTTTTAGGGAAACTGTAGTCCAAGGTTAGCAAGCTGATCAACTCACAAATAATTTTACTCATAACATGAGCCTTCAACTTACAAAAAAAAAATTCTTAAATAATCAATTAAGATTAAATGATCCAGCTTTAGTCTTGAATTTTCTATTATTAACCAAGTTTAGAAACAATATTAAGGATTTGGCCAAAAAATAGCAACAAAAAAACTCCACAAATCTCTGAAGTATGTCAATGAATGCTTATATCCTGATTCACACAAATCTCATGGATGCACAAAATGTGGATATTTATTTTATATGCCATAAACGGAGAAGGACACTTTTATGAAAACCTCTCCAAGATTTTAAAGAAATATTATTTAATCAGGGAAGACGGGCAATTGATTAAAATGCAGTTAGTAGGGTCATATTGAAGATCCATTTCGCACTGTTTCAGAATGAAAAAAACAGCTGGTACAGGGGAATTTTACAGGATTTCATCTAGGACAGCACAAGCCTTTCTGGTGTAAAAAAATGCTTGTTTCATATTATAGAAGTAGTCCTGAGTTGCTTTTGTTTTTAATGTAGCAAACAGTTTTTTTCCAAGTTGGTGCCCCTATGAATAAAGCTTACTCAAAATGAATGGCCCTACTTAAATACATGCTTTTATTACATTTTAATACATTTCCAGGAAAATTCGTCTCCGAAGCATATTCTTCACACAATAATATTTAAGCCAACAACTCAATGTTCAGAAGATTTTTCTGTCTACAAATACAACTTCAACGTCCCTGTCTTTTTCAGTAAATGTGATGCATTTTAAGGCTGGATGAGTATAATCTGTTCCCCCACTATAGATCACACTAAAAATCCCCAAAGAAACAGCTAAGGAAAACCTGTATTCCATGACTGCACTTGCAATCTGCGAAGCCAACGTATTTCCAATTTCAGACACATTTTTTTAGATGAGGTGTATATAAAGAGTAGAATCTTTAAGCATTTATCCAGCCTTTCTGTTACACACTTGGATGAATTATTTTCCACGGAGGTTATTCACACGTTCCCAGCCACAAGTAGCACCTCGCGTTAGTAAACTTTTCTTTGGTATCTTTTCATCTTAAATAAACTGTCTTAAAAGGATGAAACAAATTTTAGCTGGAAAGAATGTATATTATTCTCTCTCTCTCTCAAAAAAAAAAAAAAAAAAACAAACCTTTCAGGATACCAAGACAATCATTTCGGTTTAAGATGCTAAATTACCGAACTGCCTAGAATGTTTTTTTTTTTTTTAAATTACGGATCTAGCCTCAAACCATTTCCAATTCCCCCCACCCCCACCCCTTGCGCACGCTTTT
Organism: Nyctereutes procyonoides; assembly: GCF_905146905.1. NCBI lineage: Eukaryota > Metazoa > Chordata > Mammalia > Carnivora > Canidae > Nyctereutes > Nyctereutes procyonoides. The sequence continues at coordinate 56,155,512 of NW_026575146.1, read as the reverse complement.
TAAAAACTTTCAAGCGTGCTTTCTAAGCCAGACTCCAAGCAACTCGTACCTGAGTGAGTCAGGTGCAGAGAGGCTGGAAGGCGAGGAGAATCCCTGCGGTGCGCGAAATGGCTGGGGCGCGCGGGGCCCGCGGGCGGCGACCCCGGAGGGCGCCGGGGCCGCGGGACCACGCTGCGCCCGCCCGCGCTGCCGCGGCTCTTCCACCGGGCCCGGAAGGGCGGCGCACCCTCCCCGGTGTGCACGCTCTCTCGGCTCCAGGTGCGGTGGGGGGGAGGCCGGGCACCCTGGGGCCTGCTCCCGGCGGGAGGGCTCCCAGCTCTCCACTCGGACAGCCAGGTCCGAGGTGCGCGGGGCCCCCGGAGGGCCGAGCCCGGCCACTCTGCGCCCTGAAAGCGGGAGCAGAGATCCTGGGGGTCTGGGGGGCCCCTCTCCCCCGCTCGAAGGCGCGAACCCGGCCACTCTGCGCTCTGAAAGGGGAGCAGAGATCCTGGGGGTTCTGGGGGGCCCCTCCTCCCCCCTCGAAGGGGCGAACTCTGCCACTCCGTGCTCTGAGCCAATGATCTGAGACCCTAGGGATTCGGGGGGCCTCCGAAGGCGCGAACCCCGCAAGTCTGCTGGAGGACGGGATCGGGGACTCCCGAACAGGGACAGCCCGGCGCCAACTTACGGCTCGGGAACGGAGACGCGAGATCCTGGGGACGGATTCTTGAGACACACACACCCCCCCCCCCCGCCCAACGGGGCACGCACCCGAACTCTCGGCCGGAGGGCCCAGCAAACCCCGCAACCGCCCTGCTCCGCGGGCCGGACCCCAGACGACCGGGAGCCCCGCGAGGCTGGGAGCCCCGGGCCCCGCGCGCCTCTCCGGACCCCCGCACCGCGTGGCGCCCGCCGGGCCCCAGGGACTCAGGTGGCGGGCTGACCCCCGCGCCCCGGACGCCCGCACTCACCTGCGCGGCCATCACGCGCTGTCGCTCGGCGATCAGGTTGCACTTCTTGCACTGGCAGTCCCGCCACATGCAGAAGCGCTTGTGGCCCTTGAGCGGCGACGCGTAGCCGTGGTTCCTGCATCGCGCGCACTTGGGCAGCCGCGGGGACTTCTTGCTCCCGGAGCCCATGCCCGACGCCCCCGAGCCCGAGCCCGAGCCGCCGCCGCTGCCCCCGGTGCTCCCGACCAGCGCCCCGGCCGCTTTGCCAAAGCCCCCGGCCTTGCCCTGCGGCGGTGCCCCGGCGGCGGCGTGCGGGGCCTCCGAAGGTGCGGAGGGCTTGCTGAATGCGTCGTCGTTGGGCATGGTGCCCCAGGGAGAAGCGCGAGGACGCTGGGGCCCCTCTCCGCTCTGGAGAGGGCTGCAAGGAAGAGCGCAGCCGGGGGCGAGGCTCCGGAGGGGAAGGCGCAGAAGGCGTGTGCGCCGCGGCCCGAGGTGCAGCCGGAGTGGCGAGGTCGGGACTCACAACGCCCAGACTGGTGGGGGGTTGAGCCCTTTTTCTTTTTTTTTTTTCTTTTGGCGCGCGCGCAGCGCGGAACTTTTGGATACTTTTCAGAACGTTCCCGGGATTGCCTGGGCGGGAGAGGGCGCGAGGGAATGCGGCCCCGCCCCCCGCCCCCCAACTCTAGCCACCGCGTTCCAGCCGGGAGCCGGCTTGCACTGGCTGCAAACGCCGAGGGCGTGGCTGCAGGTGTCTGCAAGCGCACCTCGAGGTGCAGAGCCGCCGGGGAGAGCGCGATCCCCACGCTCCCCCAGGTGCCCGAGCTCGCTGCACGCGGAGGAAGCAGAGCTCCCAGGGCTGGAACGCACTTGTGCATCCTCCTGGCGCACGCTGCTTGGAGGAGGTGCAGACCACCCCGTGGGGTCCTACAGCTCCCTTCCCCCACTCTCCGCGTTAGCTCCCTTAGCTCCGTTAGGAGGCCAGAGGTTGGCAGACGCCAACTCCAGGAAACGGGTTCTTCCTCACTTATGAGAAGAAGTAGGGGATTGTAGGCCGACAAAAGTCTCTGCCCTTAATCAGCAACTAAGACCCTCATTGTGTGGGGCTCGGGCGCACGAAAAATCGGGTCTTTCTGTTCTCCAGTCACTTCTTCCTGCCCTTGTGTTCATTCGTTCACAAGATTTCTACCTGCGGGCTCCCAATGACTCTGAAATCTGAAATTCCAGCCTTTGTGGCTTCTCACTTCAAATGCTTCACATAGAAAAAAAAAAATGTTTTACATAGGATCTGCACGCAGGGGCGTGAAACTCAGCCCTTAACAAACCTCATTGGAATGGGGTTGGGGGGTTACTTAGCAGATGAAGACGTTTATCAAAATTCATTCTACACTTAAGAAATGTGCATTCATTGTGTACAGTTATACCTCTAGAAACCCCCGGTCGTCTTACAGCCTCCCCCCACCCGTTCCTCTCTGTTCACTTACACAGCAAGTCCATCCCTAAGGCCTGTGGATCAGAAGATTTCTTCCCTACACACCCACGTGTCCCTACAAACAACCAGCCCTCCCCATGTCTGGATCTGTGGTAGCTTCCAGCTCCTATCCCTGGTTCTTGATCTTCCAGTATATTCCACACAGTTAGCTGGCCTCTGTGGTGGTTTGGTATGGCTTGTCTTGTGAAAAAAGTTAAAGACCCAAGGCTGTGTTTTAAAGGGCTTCAGTGATCTCCCTTTGCATTTCTCAGCCTCAGAGTTTCCAAGCTGGAAAGAGCTCAGTGTTGGCCCTTTACCTACCTGTTCAGTACCATTTCCCTAACCCCACAATGGTCTTTATCCAGCCAGGGGGTTGCCCTAAAATACCTCTCCTCCACTTTCCTTGCTTTTCCCCAGTATTAGTTCTCAGGCCCCAAATTCCAGGCCCCCAGCCCAGGGGGAGGGTAGGTCTGCAAAGAATGGAGACCATTGCACTTGGCTCCTCTCTTAGCAGAGGAACATTTTCAGCACTGATCTTGGAAATGCTCTAACCTACTTTTCCTATTATTCTGAAGCCCCTCTCACAGGCTCCTTCTTCAAGCCTGAATTTTCTCCCATTGGTGTTTCCTGGCTGAAAATATTTCCTAAAGAAACTTCTAGCTTTACACAGTACCTCATATCTTTAACCATCAAGCCAGTGAAGCTCTACTCCAGACAGAGGCCAGGATGCAACAACCATTCATCTCATTCTGGAACCTGTTAAAGGATAACCACTATTTTATTGAGGAATATTCCTAAATCTTCCATTAAAACACACATGCCAACTGCTGCTACCTATCATTTATCCTTTTCCACATATTTATACTTCAATACCCTAGCTCGAGCCAAATCATTCCCAAGGTTCAATCCAGTTTAAGAGAATGGAGTAAATGCTGGAAGCAGTGGCTGTCATAATCCCAAATTACAGGGGGACACATGTGTCTTTTGAGCCTCCCATCACTAGAATTTGTGATGGAGAAATTTAAGGCTACAGAAAATTTAGGAACCTGTGTAAACAAGGTAGTAAAACATAAAATGTGACGAAGTTAATAGCCTAATAAAGCTTTGATTCACAAACCATGGAGGAGGTACAAGGCACAAGGTTATCCAGAAGGGAAGTAGGGAGCCCCTAAGGATGAGCAAGAGTGGTTCTGGATATTTTGAGTGGTCTGCCCCTGTTGTCTTCTTTCTCCCCTCCTGTCTTTCCAGAAACCAGAGCTATGAAGGTGTGCGTTGATGATGCAGATCAGTGTGCGTTGAGATAGACAGATGGCCAAGACATACTGATGAGTGTTGGGGAAGGAGGGGTCTGTTCTAAAACTTGGTAGGATTAGGCAAAGACTTCTTAGATATGATACCAAAGCACAAGTGATAAGAGCAAAAAAAATTACAAACTGACTTTATCAAAATTTAAAACCTTTGTGCTTCTAAAGGTAGCACTTAGATATTGAAAAACCAAAGGCTGGAAAAAATATTTGGAAATCATCTATCTGATAGAGGACTTATATCCAGAACACATAAAAACTCTTGTGATTCAATAATAAACAGACAACCCAATCAGAAGCATGGGTAACATTTTGCATGGACATTTCACCAAAGAAAATGTTTGAATGGCCAGTGTAGACATGGAAAGATGCTTGATATTGTTAATTATTAGGGAAGTGCGAATCAAAACAACAGTGAACCATCACTGCACACCCACCAGGATGGCTATGATCGAAAACACAGTCCCGTAGCAAGTATTGGCTAGGATGTAGAGGACCTGAAATTCTCAGATATTGCTGGTGGGAATGTAAAACACAGCCATTTTGGAAAACTTTGCAATATGATCAAATTTTCACTCCTAGATATCTACTGCAGAGAAATGAAAACATACATCCACACAAACACTAAGACATGAATATCCATACCAGCATCACCCATTCGGAACAACACAAAGCCTTTAACGCTTGAATGAATAAACAAAGTGCTATATACATACAATGGACTATTATCCAGTAATCAAAAAGGATGAGGTAATGATACGCTCTACAGTAAGAATGAACTCTGAAAACAGTATGCTAAGAAAAAGAAGGCAGATTCAAAATACCATATATTGTATGTACCCATTTATATCAAATGTCCAAAAGAGGCAAATCAATTTAGGGAGGATAAGCAGTCACCAGGGGCTGGCTGGGAACAGAGAGGAAGTGCAGATGGGTATAAGGGGTCTTTCTGGGGGTGATGCAATGATCTAAAATTGTATTGCGGTCATGGTTGCAAAATTCTGCAAATGTATTAAAATTATTGGTATGACTAAACTGAGAGAATTTTAAGGTATATAAATTATGCCTTGGGGCACCTGGGTGGCTCTCCCAGTTAAGTGTCTGCCTTAGGCTCAGGTCATGATCTCAGGGTCCTGGGATGGAGCCTGGTGTCAGGCTCCCTGCTCAGTGGGGAGTCTGCTTCTCCCTCTCCCTCTTCCTTTTCCCCTGCTCATGCTCTCTCTTGTCTCTCTCTTTCTCAAATGAATTAAAAAAAAAAATCATGCCTCAACAAACAAACATGTAAACAAAAAACACCATGATATACAATGTGATTCCATTTCTGAGATAAGAGCAAATGTGGATTTATATTTGCTTGATAGGCTATTTAGCTCTCCCTGGGTTACCGGATTATGGGTGATAATCTCCTTATACTTTGTTTTGTTTTTATTTTATGTTTTTGCAAAGTCGATCCAGATTCTGGCACCCTCCATTCTGTCTCTTCCCCCATGGCTGTGTGGTAAGAGCTGACATCCGGGTTGGGGCCAAACTGGCCCAGCCTCAGCCCTGTGGTCAGCCCCAGCTTGCCAGCATTCTTAGCATTAGAACTTGGAAACCAAGTTCATTGCACCAAAAAATTATTACATGTTTTGCTTTACAGTTGCCATAGTTCTGTGATGCTTACACTTTACTAACTGATTTTTAAAAACATTTAGCAGGCATTACTTTCACCATAAGAGAAAAAAAAAACAAATATATTATTTTATTAGTGAGGCAGTATGGCATCATAATTAAATGTCTTGCTTTGAATCCCAGCTGTGTGACCTTAGACAAGTTTCTTAACCTCTCTGTGACTCAGTCTGCCTATCTGTGATAGGAGCATAATATTATCTGCCTCAAAGGATTGATAGAAAGACTAAATTAGTTAATACTCAGGAAGTGCTTAGAAAAGTATTTGGAACCCAGTCACAAGTCTGTTGTTTTTGTTGTTAATATTATTTCCATATTGGAAAGAAAAAAAAAAAGAGGTGGGAGAAAGCAGGGCATATATACATATAGCCTCCCACATGTTAGTATAATTTAGTGAGGAGGGAGCTATATTAGAAAGCGTTTATGATAAATTTCATCTACTTTGCATTTCGTCCATGGAAAGCAGCCCTAGCCCCTGGTCTTGGTGGGATCACAGGGAAAATTCTCTGTACTGCTTCTGACCATATATATGAAGTGAGACAGTGTATGAGTAAAATACTCAGCTCAAGGGCAGCCCAGGTCACTCAGCGGTTTAGCGCCGCCTTCAGCCTAGGGCGTGATCCTGGAGTCCCACATCGGGCTCCCTGCATAAAGCCTGCTTCTCCCTCTGCCTGTGTCTCTGCCTCTCTCTATCTCTCTCTCTCTCTCTCTCTCGAACAAATAAATAAAATCTTTAAAAAAAATACTCAGCTCAAGGGTCAAGTGTGGAGTGCTCAGTCCACTGGCCTGAACGAAAGACTCCGCGTGCAGCTGCATGTGGGCAATGCCCTGTGATATGAGCAGGAACAATCTGGGGAGGAGCAAGAGGAGTAGAGCATCGGGCACTGTGTGGAGGACCGGAGTAAGAGGAGGACTGCCCTGTGGCCTGCAGTCTCGCAGGATCTGAGCAGGCACAAAGAGGAAAACAGAACCTTCTAGGCTGTGGGAATGACAGATGGAAGGCTGGATGCTGAGACTGAGCCTGCAGGTTGGGGGAGAGGGCAAAGGCGTGCCAGTCTGGAACAGAAGAGTCAAGCTGGAGCCCAGCAGGAGATAAGGGTGGAAAGATAGCGTGGCACCTTGCCTGCCAGTGAGGAATTTGGCCTCTATCCTATAGGCAAATGGAGAAGGATGAAGGTCTCCGTCCTTGAAGGGTTTGAGGAGTGGAAGTGGTGGCTCTGCCAATCACCGTGTGATTTGGACAAGTCACTTAACCTCTCTGGTCCCTATGAGGCGATGATGACAATATCGGAGGGATCAGCTACTGGTAAGATGCCCAGAATCGTGATGGGGGTGGAGGATGGGGGATGGCAGTCAGCGCTGTAGGGCGGGGTCTATAGGAATGAAGGCTGCCTGCGTTAGAGTCAGGGCCTTGCCACTTACCAGCTAGTGCTGCTCCTGGGCAAGTCACTCACCCTCTCCAAGCCTCCGTTTCTTCCACTGGACTTTGGAAAGGACCTGAGAATTGTAATGATGCAATGACTTACATATGTAAAGATGTGTGCGAGAGAACAAGCATGATCGCAGTGTGAATGGTTGTTTCAGAATACTACAGGGGCAATCTAGAAGCACCGGCAGAAGACAAGGGGGGCCCAGCAGGCAGCTCCGAGGATCTGAGCAGTTGGCTTGTTCACCCCAGGAAACTGTTCCCAACAGGTCAGTAATTAGGAGCCCAGCCTGGCACCTGGAGACAGAAATCCGAGTAGCAAACATCTGTCGCAAAGCACGCTGTCCTCACATCATCTGAGCATCTGGGGCCAGCTCAGGCCCCGAGGAAGGCTGCGGGACACAGTAAAGTGCCACTCAAAGGCAGCACGAGGGCAGAGCAGCAGGGGTGGGCGCCCATGGGAGGGAGGAGACGCACCCTGGCAGGCCCCGAGGGCACCCCTGTTTTCTAAGACTGGGCAATGAATGGTTTCTCACAAGTAATGCCCCACTGTGAGTTAGCAACAGAAGTTTAAATCCTGTTCTATTCCGTACCTTTTGCTTAAGAAAAGAATATAAATGTTTTATAATTTTTCCCAGTTAGGGACACCTGGGTGGCTTAGCGGTTGAGCGCCTGCCTTCTGCTCAGGTCATGATCCGGGGTCCTGGGATCGAGGTCTGCATCAGTCTCCCCACAGGGAGCCTGCTTCTCCCTCTGCCTGTGTCTCTGCCTCTCTCTCTGCCTCTCTCTGTGTCTCTCATGAATAAATAAACAAGTAAAATCTTAAAACCCAAAAAGGAATATTTATTTTAGGGGCACCTGGTTCAGTGGGTTAGGCCTGGACTCTTGGTTTCTGCTCAGGGTCATGATCTCAGGGTGGTGGGGTTGAGCCCCTCCTCCTCAGACTCCTCCCTCAAGGGGAGTCCGCGGGAGATTCTCTCCCTCTGCCGCCTCCTCCCACTCGCCCATGTGCTCTTTCTCTGGCTCTCTTTCTGGAATAAATAAATAAATAAATGTTTAAAAAATATATTTAGTGTAGATGGAGATTAAAGAGTACACTTATCATGATGAGCACTGACATGAATAGATTTGAATCACTAAATTCTACTTTTTTATTTTAAGATTTTATTTATTTATTCATGAGAAACAGAGAGAGGCAGAAACACAGGCAGAGGGAGAAGCAGACTCCCCGGGGGGGAGCCCGATGTGGGACTCGATCCCAGGGTCAGGACCTGAGCCCAAGGCAGGCGCTCAACCACTGGGCCACCCAGGCGTCCTGAATCACTAAATTTTGTACCTGAAAGTAATATTATACTGTGTGTTAACCGGAATTTAAATAAAAACATAAAAGAGAACTTAATAAAAAAATGAAAATTTTAAGTTCAAAAAAATTATTTTGCCAAGCTTAATTAGGTGGAGAAAGAATAACAAGATACCTTTAATGTTTGATATTTGTAAAGAGCAAACACATTCAATTGCTATTTGGATTTTAATTTACAAATGCCTTATTTTAATTGACCGTTTAAAAACAAAGGTGTCTACTTTTTAATGTTAATAATCCCCCTGAGATTACTATTTATGTCAGTTCTTTCTCACACAGGGAAGGCTCTTGGAAGAGTTTTGCTGAGACTAGTTTTAAAAGATCAGAGGAAACAGTGAACACAAATCCTCAAATAACATTTAAGAGTTTCAAATGAATTGGAAGTTAAAATGTATATCAACAAAGGTGCTCAGATACATCTCCCATTGGATTCAACAGCCACTATCTTGCCGATTTCTCAGTTTGCTAACAAAATAAAAAGAAGACAAACAGATTTGCCATGCTAATATTGCCAAGAAAAATAACAATGTAAGCTCGCCTGAATTTTTACCACAGGCCACTTACATGAGGCAGAAGGGCTGAGAATAGTAAAATGAATATTTTGTGGCTGATTCCAAGTTTAAAAATTGAAACCTTTAGTAGACACATATATCAGTTATTATGTGCTTTACCAAGCTTCTTTTTTCTCCCCCAAAGAAGGCCTTATCAGGTTTCCAACTTTCCCAACAAATGGATGAAAACTACACCAAGTTTTAGAGATACGTTAAAAACACAAAAATTCATCTAATCCCAGAAGAATGATGAGCGAAGAAACTAGATAATGAGAATGATGATGGTATGCGGATGACAAGAACTAGACTAACCCTAATCGCTGCAGTTGTTGGCACATATTTCAAAACTACTTGCAAGGGACCTGGGCAGTTCAGTCAGTTGAGTGTCAGACTGGACTCTTGGCTTCAGCTCAGGTGGTGATCTCGGGGTCCTGAGATAGAGCCCTGCTTTCTTCAAACCGCTGCCCCTCCCTCACCTCCAAATAAATAAATAAAATCTTTTTTTTTAAGATTTACTTATTCATGAGAGACACACAGAAAGAGAGGCAGAGACATAGGCGGAGGGAGAAGCAGGTTCCCTGCAGGGAGTCCGATGTGGGACTTGATCCCAGGACCCTGGGATTACACCCTAGGCCAAAGGCAGATGCTCAACCGCTGAGCCACCCGGGTGCCCTCAAGTTGATTACTGTATGTGGTTACTGTCAGAATTGACACCCCTAACCAAACATGACTTCAGCTACACTATAAAGCATCTTCCTGGGGCTCAGAAAATAAGACAAACCTGTGCAATAGTTCACCAAAGAAAACATCACAACCATTTGGTTCAAGAAATGTCTTGGGGGCAGCCCCGGTGGCACAGCGGTTTAGCACCGCCTGCGGCTCAGGACGTGATCCTGGAGACCATGGATCAAGTCCCGTGTCGGGCTCCCTGCGTGAAGCCTGCTTCTCCCTCTGCCTGTGTCTCTGCCTCTCTCTCTCTCTCTCTCTCTCTCTGTCTCTATGAATGAATAAATAAAATCTTAAAAAAAAAGAGAAATGTCTTGGGTTGGTGCAGGATTCACCCCCACCTGAACGGTGGCATTAAGTGCTAAGGAGTTTAGAAAACACTGAAGACTAGAGGGACCCTGGAGGGCTTCCTGGAAGAAGGAATTTGAATTAAGGAACCAAGTCATGAAGGGGTGGTAAATTGATACAAACTAGAACTGCATCTTCCAAAGGGGGAAATGGGACGGCCTGGTGATGGGGACATTCAGGCAGCCTCTACCCTGTTCTAGAAATTTTCATCCCTGGGGTCCTCATTCCTTACTGCCCTATTTGGATGACATTCCTACTGGATGCGTTCCTCCTGCTTTATTAGACTCAGGAAGAACAGAAAGACTTTGCTTTCAGGAACCTTACTGAGACAAGGATGGAGTATTTATTTATTACTATTTAAAAATATGCATAAAAGCTGAGAAAAACAAGGAGATAATCCCAGAGTGCGGTGAGGGGACACACTCCCTCTTGTAAAGTGTCATCTCCTACCCCTCCTCCCCAGGGACTCCAAGGGGAAGGGTCATTGGTGGGGGTGCTCCCAGGCCACAGCCAGTCTTGCCACCACAAGCCAAGCACTGTCTTTTTTTTTTTTTTTTTAAGATTTTTTAAAAAAATTTTTTTCATGAGAGACACCACACAGAGAGAGGCAGAGACACAGGCAGAGGCACAGGGAGAGGACCTGAAGGGGAGCCCGGTGAGGGACTCAATCCTGGGACCCCAGGATCATGACCTGAGCCAAAGGCAGATGCTCACCACTGAGCCACCCAGGCGTCCCCAGGCACTGTCTTTATGCAGTGTCTCTGCCAGCCAGTATGTTTGCCACACATGACTGTGCCATCTTACCCATCTTACCCACATGAGCTGGTGTAGGGGGGTCCTGGGTGGGGCAAGGAAGCTTCTCCTTGCTCCCCTTCAGGTCCTATTTCCTGCCCAGAAGACAGGTAGTGTCTGTGTGTCCCCCCTACAAACACTGTAAACCCAAAGGGGTCTCCACGTGGGAATATGCACAATTAACCGTAGTGTAGATACCAGCACAGTGGTGTTAGAGGTGATGGGTGGTGGGAGAGTGGGATTGGTAGCCTTATACTTAATAAATACTACTGATACCCTCTAAAGTAGGGGAGCCAGATGAAATACATCAATATTGCATGGGACATACTTAGGCTAAAAACTATTATTCCTTGTTGATCTTAAATTCAAATTCAATTGGGTGTTCTGTATTTTTATTCATCACATATATGGAAACCCTAATATTATAGGTCCTGAGAAGCACCATTTCCCCAAGTCTTAGGAGTCAGGGGGAAAAATAGATTAAAAACCACTTTTGGACCAGGGGTCCTCTAGGTATATTCCTGTAGGACAAATTCAGATGACCGCAAGTTTGCTATAGCCTGTAGGCTCAGAATGGGTTGTACATTTTTAAATGGCTGGAAGAAAATGAAAAATAGAATTTTTGTTACATGTGATATTCAAATTTCGGTGCCTATAAATAATGTTTTATAGGAACACAACTACACCCACTCCTTTATGTACTGTATGGCTGCTTTGGAGATAGGAGGGCAGAGCCCAGGAATTGTAATAGAAGCCAAATGGCTCCCAGATCTTAAAATATTTTCAATTTGGTCCTGTTATCTAAAGAGTGTGATGGGCAGCCTTGGTGGCACAGCGGTTTAGCGCCGCCTGCAGCCCAGGGCTTGATCCTGGAGACCTGGGATCGAGTCCCATATCAGGCTCCCTGCATGAAGCCTGCTTCTCCCTCTGCCTGTGTCTCTGCCTCTCTCTCTCTCTGTGCCTTTCATGAATAGATAAATAAAATCTTTAAAAAAAAGTGTGGGGATCCCTGGGTGGCGCAGCGGTTTGGCGCCTGCCTTTGGCCCAGGGCGCGATCCTGGAGACCCGGGATCGAATCCCACGTCGGGCTCCCAGTGCATGGAGCCTGCTTCTCCCTCTGCCTGTGTCTCTGTGCCTCTCTCTCTCTCTCTCTCTGTGACTATCATAAATAAATAAAAATTTAAAAAAAAAAATAAATAAAAAAATAAAAAAAAGTGTGGATTCCTGCTATGGGCCTCCATTTGTTTTGGGGGCTCCCAGGATGATTTCTGTTTTTTTAAGACAATATTTCAAAATGGGATAACACATTTGGAAGTACCCTCAAAGTCTTTTGTGGACAGCAGACTTGGTCTAAAATGATGGACCTGTCTTTACACTCAGACTCCCTCTCTTCTGACAGGTCCCTGCTGGCCCATGGGTTACAGGAAGCATGACATTGACCCTCTCTTGCTAGAGCTTCTGAATCCAAAGGAAACAGCCACATAAATAAAGTGTTCTTCTTTTTAAGATTTTATTTTTTATTTATTTATGAGAGACACAGAGACATAGGCAAAAGGAGAAGCAGGCTCCCTGTGGGGAGCCCGATGTGGAACTTAATCCCAGGACCCCAGGATCGCGACCTGAGCCAAAGGAAGACGCTCAACCACTGAGCCACCCAGGCATCTCTATAAAGTGTTCTGCTAGATGTGTATTAAGGAAGTGTATCAAGGAGAGGAGTCTTGTGCAAAGCCCAAACCCTCCCAGGCAGGCAGGGAGGGCAGGAGTCTTTATTTTGGCCCAACAGGAGGATAAAAGTACAAATGCATGCCAGCCTAGGATATACTCCAGAAATGAAGGAAGTTAGGCAACAATTAATAAAATTTGCATGGAGCTTTCCTAATGTCCAACACTGTAACTAGGGGTTTCTCTGTTAATTTGCTGAATTATCACAAGGGCTTTTAACATAGGTCCTGTCATTATCTCCACATTATAAATGAGGAATCTGAGGTGCATAGAGGTTAAGTGGCTTTGTGCAATCTACAAACAAGTAGCATATGAGGAGGTGGACCCGGGCTCACATTCTTGACCACGTTAAGAAAGGTCCAGCTGCTCACTTGTTGTCTCTCAGATACTGGCAGGGGGAACAAGTGGGTAGTGGGAACAGAGAGGTGGGGTGTTTCTGGGGTCCCAGGCTTATCTAGGACAAGTGTGCTACAAAAATTAATAAAATGAAACTTTATTTAAAGTGGAGATGGGGGAGGGGAGCCTGGGTGGCTCCGTGGTTGATCCTGGGGTCCTGGGATGGAGTCCCAAATCAGGCTCCCCACAGGGGCCTGCTTCTCCCTCTGTGGCTTTCATGAATAAATAAATAAAATCTTTAAAATAAAATAAATAAAATGGAGTTGAGGGAGTGCCTGGGTGACCCAGTCGGTTGAGCATCAGCTCTTGATATTGGCTCAGGTGATAATCTCAGGGTCATGAGATTGAGCCCCACATCAGACTTAGGATGCTCTCTCTCCCTCTCCCTCTGCCTCTCCCCCGTGCATGCTCTCTCTCACTCTCGCTCTAAAATAAATAGACATTTAAAAAAATAAAAATAAATTAAATTAAATATAGTTGGGAAGCCAGAAGGGAGAGCCCTGGTGCCCTACCACTTGGAGATCCCAATAGGAGGAGACAGTACCTTGCATTCCCAGCAGGAAGAAGCCCATACTTGATTAGTCCAGCAACAAGGAAGAACATTTTCTTCTTACCCAGGAACAGCCCAGCCAATGAGAGGCGTCACAACTCGGCCAATGAGGAGCCACGATGCTTGGAACTGCGAGTTTACACCAAAGGGCCTTCTGTTTATAATAGCCCGCTCCCTCGGTAGAAAGGTATTCCTTGATCTCAGACTTGCTTTACTGTTTTCCTTTCCCTCAGTTTGTGTGTGCCCTGTTGTAATTCCCTACCATTCCTAGATAAACTGCTTTTTGCTGGTAAAGTAACTGACAGTTTATTTTATTTATTTATTTTAAGATTTTGTTTATTAATCATAGAGACACAAAGAGAGAGAGGCAGAGACACAGGCAGAGGGAGAAGCCGGCTTCATGCAGGGAGCCCGATGCAGCACTCGATTCCGGGTCTGCAGGATCACACCCCAGGCTGCAGGCGGCGCTTAACCGCTGCACCACCGGGCTGCCCCTGACAGTTTATTTTTAAGGTGGGGGCTGTGAACAGTGACAGAAACTTAATTAAATTAGGGTTATTTGCACTGAGATCCCCTGAAGCCACAGCAAACAAAACAAAGGGGCAGGTAATTAACAGTTATGTGTGATGCAGACTAAAAAATGCTGTAGAAAATCAGAGGGGAAAGGAGGGGGAGATTCCGGACCATCAAGGAGTTATGACTGATGGCAGGGCAGCTGGCTTTGAGCTGGCCTTTTGGACACTCGGAAACAAGGATCATGAAGTCTACAAGGGTCTTTTCCATGTTTTTGTTTGGTCTTGTTCACCGCTGTCTCTCCACCACCTAGCCCAGGCCCTGGGATGCCCTAGGGGCTTATTAGTGTTTGTTGAATGAATGAGTGGATTTTATTTTATTTTTATTTAAAGATTTTATTTATTTATTCATGAGAGACAGAGAGAGAGAGAGAGAGAGACAGGCAGAGGGAGAAGCAGGCTCCACGCAGGGAGCCCGATGTGGGACTCGATCCCCAGACTCCAGGATCACGCCCTGGGCCAAAGGCAGGCACTAAACTGCTGAGCCACCCAAGGATCCCTGGATTTTAAAATAGGCATGTATTTTTGAATAGGTAATACAGCCTCATGGTTCAAAAGTTAAGAGATTCAAATAGCTGGAGAATGAGGGGCGCTTGGGTGACTAAGTTGTGTAAGTGTCTGATTCTTAATTTTGGGTCAAGTCAGGATTTCAGGATTGTGGGATCGAGCCGCACCTGGGGCTCCATACTAGGCAGGGAATTTGCTTGGGATTCTTTCTCTGTCTCCCTCTGCCCCTCCCCCTCACTTGCTCTCTCTAATAAATTAATGAATTTTTTATTTTTATTTTTTTTTAAGATTTTATTTATTTATTCATGACAGACACAGAGAAAGAGAGAGAGGCAGAGACACAGGCAGAGGGAGAAGCAGGCTCCATGCAGGGAGCCTGATGTGGGACTCGATCCTGGATCTCCAGGATCACACCCCAGGCCGAAGGTGGCGCCAAACCGCTGGGCCATCAGGGCTGCCCAATGAATTTTTTTAAAAAGAGCTGGAGAATGAAGTTCCTTCCTGCCACTGTCCCCAGTTACTCAATTCCCACCACACAAACAACTAGGTTTTAAACTTTTTGAGATTTCCTGTTGCTACTGTGTATGTATACAAGCAAATGCTTTGGGTGTATGTTTTTATTCTCTACTCCCTCTGCCCCACACATTTTTTTGTGCGTGTGGTAGCATAGTTTACACACTATTCTGCATATGGCTTTTGTTCACTATATGTATGTGTGTGTACATATATGTATATATGATTTATGTATTTATTTATTCATAAGAGAAAAGAGAGAGGCAGAGACACAGGCAGAGGGAGAAGCAGGCTCCCTGTGGGGAGTCCGATGTGAGACTGATCCCAGGACCTGATCATGACCTGAGCTGAAGGCAGATGCTCAACCACTGAGCCACCCAGGTGCCCCTATGGTTTTTTTTTTTTTTTTAAGTTTATTTTTAGTAATTTCTACACCCATTGTGGGACTCAAATTCAGAACCTTGAGATCAAGAGTCACATGCTGTTCTGACTGAGCCAGCCAGGCTCTCCTTGCTGTGTATCTTTTTTTTTTTTTTTTAAGGTTTTATTTATTTGAGAGAAAAAGGGAGAGAGCACAGGTGGGAAGGGGCAGAGAGAGGGGCAGAAGCAGGGTCTGACTCAGGAAGCCAGAGTCAGATCTCGATCCCAGGACCGTGAGATCATGACCTGAGCCAAAGGCAGACGCTTAACCACCTGAGCTACCCAGGTGCCCCTCACTGTATATATCTTGAGATTACTCCCTGGCCGTATGTTTTAAGGCTGTGTCCACTGTGTTGACTGCCGTACCTTATCAGTCCTCTTCCTGGACATGTCTGCCTTTTTCTTTCTTTCCTCCAGAGAAGGCCCAGCAAGGATGAATGTGTGGTATGGAGTGAGGAAAGCTTGGAATAGAGAAGTAAGATGTTTTAAGAGCTCAATGATTGGGGGGCTCAGGGTGTGATCCTGGGGTCCTGGGATCGAGTCCCACATCGGGATCCCTGCGTGGAGCCTGCTTCTCCCTCTGCCTATGTCTCTGCCTCTCTCTCTGTGCGTCTCTCATGAATAAATAAATAAAATCTTTAAAAAACAGCAACAACAAAAAAAGAGTACAAAGATCATCACCTTCCTAGATCGGCTGCACGTCGCCCACCACCGTGGTTGTGAAATCCCACCCTCAGCATCTGACAGCTCCAGGGGTGGTGACCTGGTCAAGTGAGAGGCGACAGGCTTCTGGGGGGACAAACCGGAATTCCTGTCCACATTCTGCTCCTTACGACTCGCATTCCCCTGGAGAAGTGACTAAATTCCTCCGCCTTCCATCTGAATTGGGGATAGTCACATCTCAGGCTCTGGAGCTTAAATGAAACAAGAAAACGAGGTGCGTGGGACGAAGGAGGGACCCAGTTCTGGCCATTTCTTTGTGCTGCTGTGCGGTGACCCTCCGGATTCTCTTCCTCACGTCCCCTTCGCCCCTTCATTCCACCTCCCTTGCCGAGAACAACTGGATGATCTGGAAATCTCCAACGTGGCTGAAGCTTGAAAACATTATGCTAAGTAACAGATGCCGGTCACAAAGGACCACATATTGTATGATTCCGTTGACATGGAACGTGCAGAATAGGCAGATCGATGGGTTGATGGTTTTTTGGGGCTGGGGGCAAATGGGGCATGACTGCTAGGGTGCAGGGTTTCTTTTTGGGGGAAGTGATGAAAAATGTTTTTTTTTAAGTTTTTTTTAAAATTTTTTATTTATTTATGATAGTCACAGATAGAGAGAGAGAGAGAGAGAGAGAGAGAGAGAGAGGCAGAGACATAGAGGGAGAAGCAGGCTCCATGTACCGGGAGCCCGATGTGGGATTCGATCCCGGGTCTCCAGGATCGCGCCCTGGGCCAAAGGCAGGCACTAAACCGCTGCGCCACCCAGGGATCCCTGAAAAATGTTTTAAACTTGATGAGGGTGCACAATGTCAGTGTGCCAAAACCCAGTGGGTTAACTGTACACTTTCAATGGACAGATTTTATGACTTGTGAACTATACTGCAATAAACGTGTTATTTAGGGACACCTGGGTGGCTCAGTAGTTAAATGTCTTCCTTTGGCTAAGTTCTTGATCCTGGGTCTTGGGATCGAGCCTCACATCTGGCTCCCCGCAGGGAGACTGCATCTCCCTCTGCCTGTGTCTCTGCCTGTGTGTGTCTATCCTGAATAAATAAAATCTTAAAAAATAAAATAAATGTGTTATTTAAAAATGCCCTGGAGGCATAGAAAGAATCAGGAGCAGCAGAGAGAAAGGGCTGAGCTACAGGTGCAGGTTCAGAGCAGTGATAAACACCAAGGGCTAAACTCTAGTACTGGCTCAGCCTCCAGCTGCTGGATGACCTTGGAAAAGCCCCCTCACCTCTCTGTGCTTTGTTTGCCTCCAGAAATAATAAAATGAAATAAAAAGATAGAGGTAGGAACTTAATGACCTAGGGTCTCTTTGCCACCTGAACGTCTGCAATTTGCCTCCTGCCTGGGGTGGCGGGAAGGGAGGAGAAAAGCCAGAGATACTGGCTGGGCCTCTTCCCTCCTCTCTCAGCCCTGCTCGGCACCCTGCCCTCCCCTTGAACCCTAGGTCTTTGTTCAGCTTCCCTCAACCCTGGAAGTCCATGCAAGCAGGGGAGAGAGTGAGGGCTGGGTCAGGTCAGGGTCATGAGGAGGCCCGGGCAGGAGCCACACTCGCAGATACGATTCTACTTGCTGGTAGAGATTATGGACCTTGGGAAAGAAGGAACTTGAGCAAACGAATGCAGAGAGCTAAGGCAAGCTCTCTAGGCAGAGAAATGGCTTTCCATCTATCATCAGGACAACATGGCCATCGTTAAGGTTAATTAGCATCTTTAATATATGAGCATGCCCTCTACCAGGTCAGGTGTGTGCATTTCAAAAAAAAAAAAATTGTGGTGGCAGGATCCCTGGGTGGCTCAGGGGTTTGGCACCTGTCTTTGGTTCGGGGCGTGATTCTGGAGTCCCGGAATCAAGTCCCACGTCGGGCTCCCTGCATGGAGCCTGCTTCTCCCTCTGCCTGTGTCTCTGCCTCTCTCTCCCTCTCTCTGTGTATCTCATGAATAAATAAATAAAATCTTTTTAAAAAATTGTGGTGGCATTTACATGAAACGTTAACCATTTTGTTGTGTGCAGTTCAGTGGCACAAAGTGCATTCACACCATTGCACAACCATTCCCCCCATCCATCTCCATTTTAAAAATTTTATATTGAAATAGAGCAAAAACAAAGTGCAAGAATCCTAAGGTTCCTGTCCATGAATGTTTACATTGTATATACCCAGGTAACCGCCATCCAGATGGAGATGCTCAGGCCTTAGCTACCTCTTGACCCCTCCCATCAATTATATTCTGTTTTTGCTGAATTTAACTCTTTGGAGGGAAGAAAAGTTCCTCTGCAAACAACTTAGGTGGTTTCGCAAATTGCATAGTCAGTATCTCCATGTTTCTTTCCTGAAGGGTTCAAGTCCCAGTGAACCCGGACAGGAAGGCCCTGTGCTAGGTCAGTGAACAAGTTGCTCTCCAGGAAGGCTTGCTCGCCCTCAGCCAGCTGGAATCCTGCGAGGCGCATCCAGGGGCCAGCCAGTTCAGGGA
This sequence comes from Nyctereutes procyonoides, assembly GCF_905146905.1. Taxonomy (NCBI): domain Eukaryota; kingdom Metazoa; phylum Chordata; class Mammalia; order Carnivora; family Canidae; genus Nyctereutes; species Nyctereutes procyonoides. The sequence goes on along the minus strand of NW_026575146.1, from coordinate 56,137,063 downwards.
ATGAGAAGTTCTCACTGGAATGTGCTCTCTCACTGCAGATGGAACAGAGGTGATATAGCTCGTTCTGCTAAACAGAATGCAGAGATTTTCTTCCCGCTGCAGGTAACTTGTTGGGTGAGGTGTCCAAACCTATGACCCATCAGCAACATTAGAATGTCTTCTTGGGGGCACCTGGGTGGCTCAGCAGTTGAGCATCTGCCTTGGGCTCAGGTCGTGATCCCGGGGTCCTGGGATCGAGTCCCTCATCGGGCTCCCCGCAGGGAGCCTGCTTCTCTCTCTGCCTGTGTCTCTAGCTCTGTGTGTCTCTCATGAATAAATTTTTTTAAAAGTCTTTAAAAAAATGTCTGCTGGTTCTGCAACTGCCTTAAAAGTAGCATAGCCCACTTTACCATTTTTTAAAATTTTTTTAAAAGTCTTTAAAAAAATGTCTGCTGGTTCTGCAACTGCCTTAAAAGTAGCATAGCCCACTTTACCATTTTGTAGCAGAAGCTGAAAGCTAAGGTTAGCACCAGCCTATGATTTTTTTCCTCCAGATTTTAAAGTTTAATTTTTTATGGTGATGCAATTGGCAGGAACATTCATTGTAGGTGTGTGCCATAAAGGTTCCAGGTTTGTATATACTACAAAATGATCACTCTGATATGTTTAGTTAATGTCCATCACCCGCACACACAGCTACACATTTTTTATTGTGATGGAAACTGAAGATCTACTCTCCTAACAACTTTCAAATATACAATACGGTGTTTTTAACTGTAGTCACCATGCTGCACATTACATCCCCAGGATTTATTCATTTTATACCTGGAAGTTTGTACCTCTGCCCACCTTCAGTGGGCATTTTTGGATTTAGTGAAACCGAGGCTGCTTGCAGGTGAAGGAAGAAGCAGAGAAGGTAGGGAATAACTCATTGGGCTAAGAAAGCAGCCCGTAGGAAACTAGGGAATACAGATGAGGAAAGAAGCTTGAAGGGCCAATCGTTGGAGGATCAAATCAATCCCAGAGAGAGAAAGAGATCACACAGCTCTGGTCAAGGAATCTGGAAGAAGGCAAAAACAAACCCCTGCCCATCTTCACCTCTAACTTTCTTACCTGCAAGCTGGCTCTGTGTGTTGTTTTACCTTTGCCAGAAGCGCTGGGAGAGCTGGTGTGTTTTACTCACCACTGTCTCTCCGGAGCCTAACATGGGGGCCTGGCATGTGGTAAACCATCAAGAAACAGTGAACAAAGGAGAAAGAACCAGCTGGGATGGCCCATTTCTTTTTTTTTTTTTTAAAGATTTATTTATTTATTCATTCATGATAGACACAGAGAGAGTCAGAGACACAGACAGAGGGAGAAGCAGGCTCCATGCCGGCAGCCAACGCGGGACTCAATCCTGGGACTCCAGGATGGTGCCCTGGGCCAAAGACAGGCACTAAACCGCTGAGCCACTCAGGCATCCCTGGATGGCCCATTTCTAAATGGAGAAAACAGCCAAGGCAGGGATAGTGGAGGCAAGGAGGAAGGGTCACCAGGGAAACTGTCCCCTGTTAAGAGTGAGCTGGACTGCTGTGGGCTTCCCAGGGTAAGCACAGGTACACGGGGCAAGAAGGAGATGACCTTAGGGGATTTTTTTTTTTTTAAAGATGGGGGAAAAATCGCACTTATGTGTGACAAGGCATGATAACTGGACTCACGCGGTGATTGCTTCACACTATATACTGAACCATTATGTTGTACACCTGAAGCTAATAGAATGTTACCTGCCAATGCTCTCTCAGTAAAAATAAATAGGAGCAAGGGAAGTAAATACTTAGAATGAATGAGGCAGAAGTGCCCTGGGAAGATGAAGAAAAAGCCTTTGCTTTAAATCGATGGGAGGGGGCAGCTGGGTGGCTCAATCTGTTGAGCTTCCGACTCCTGATTCCCACAGGGGGAGGGGTGACCTCAGCCGTGTGTGGGGCTCTGCGTGGAGTCTGCTTGAGATTCTCTCCCTCTGCCCCCGCCCCCGCACTCCATCTCTAAATAAATAAACAAAACCTTTAAACCAAAGGGAGTAGGACAAAAGAAAAATCTAAGAAAAATAAAGGGAAAGCAAGGCATATATTTAAAATTTTTAGCCTTCTTGGCAGAAGCGGGGAGCAAATGGAACCATACCCACAAGTGCTGAATTTCTTTGACGAATCAAAACCATGGAGATAGGGTTTTTAAAGTGAATGCTGTAAGCTTTTCCAGCTATAGGACAATGGATGTGATTTGGTTTTCCTAAAAGTAAATTTGGAGTTTTAGAATTTATTAAGCTTTTCTGTGTGACTTAATACATGATCAATCTGGAGGCATATTCTACAATTATTTTTGTTAATATTTTATTTATTTATTTGAGAGAGAGATAGAACAAGCAGTGGAGAGGGGCAGAGGAAAAGGAAGAAGCAGACTCCCTGCTGAGCAGAAACCCCGATGCAGGGTCTCAACCCCAGGACCCTGGGATCATGACCTGAGCCAAAGGCATAGGCTTAACTAACTGGGCCACCCAGGCACCCCTGTTCTACAGTTATTTAAAAATATTGTTGCTCTTCTAGGTATTTACCCCAAAGACACAAATGTGGTGATCCAAATGGGCACCCTTACCCCAATGTTCATAGTGGCAATGTCCACCATAGCCAAACTATGGAAAGAGCTTAGATGTCCATTGACAGGTGAATGGATAAAAAAGATGTGGTGTATGTGTGTGTGTGTGTATTACAATGGAATGTTACTCAACCATAAAAAAAAAGTCTTACCATTTGCAATGACATAGAACTAGAGGGTATTATGCTAAGTGAAATAAATTAGAGAAAGACAATTATATGATTTCACTCACATGTATAATTTAAGAAACAAAACAGAGAAGCATACGGGAAGGGAGGGAAAAATAAAACAAGACACATTCAAAGAGGGAAACAAACCATAAGAGACTTTTAACCATAGGAAACAAACTGAGGGTCGCTGGAGGGGAGGTGCATGGGGGGATTGGGTAATTGGGTGACGAGCATTAAGGAGGGTACGTGGTGTGATGAGCACTGGGTGTTCTATGCCACGGAAGAATCACTGAACTCTACCTCTGAAACTAATAATACATTCTACGTTGGGATGCCTGGGTGGCTCAGGGTGTGATTCCGGGGTCCTGGGATTGAGTCCCCGTCTGCTTTTCCCTCTGCCTATGTCTCTGCCTCTCTCTGTGTCTCTCATGAATAAATAAATAAAATATTTTTTAAAAAACCACACACACTCACAACTTAAAAATTTCCATTAATTGTTTTTTTTAACACAACTTTATTGGGGTATAATTTATAAGCCATGCAATTCACCTGTTTCCAGTGTACCACTGAGAGATTTCAAGTAAATGTGCAAGTGCTGCACTGATCATCGCAGTCCAATTTTAGAACATTTCATCACATCGAAGAAACCCCCTGTGTCCATTTGCAGTCACTCAGCCCGAGGAGCCACTAATCTACCTCTGTCTCCACAGATTTGACTTTCCTGGACAGGTCATAAACAGAATCGCATAATATGTGGCCTTTTTTATTCTGACTTTTATTGAATGCAATTACTTTTGTGGCTTATCCACACTGAATAGTATTCCACTGTTTGGAACACCACTGTATTCATACATCCGGAACATTTTGTTTATTTATTAACCAGTCAGCGGTAAACATGTGGGTTTCTTTTTTAATATTGTGAATGATCCTACAATAAACATTTACATACAAGTATTTTAAATGCATATATTTTCATTATCTCAGCTAGACCTTAGGAGTGGAATAGCTAGGTTACATGACAATTTTATATTTAACTTTTTAAAGAAAATGTCAAATTGTTTCCCAGAGGGGATCCCTGGGTGGCTCAGCGGTTTGGCGTCTGTCTTTGGCCCAGGGCACGATCCTGGGGTCCTGGGATCAAGTCCCGTGTTGGGCTCCCATTGTGGAGCCTGCTTCTCCTTCTGCCTGTGTCTCTGCCCCTCTCTCTCTCTCTTTCTCTATCATAAATAAATAAAATCTTTAAAAAAAAATTGTTTCCCAGAGTGGCTATCCTGTTTTACCTTCCCATCAGCAATGTATGAGGGGTCCAGTTTCTCTACATCTTCTCCAAAACTTAACGATTTCTGGATTTGTTATTATAACAATCCTAGTGGGTATAAAATGTATCTCATTGTGATTTTAAATTTCCATTTTCTTGCTGACAATAATGTTACACATTTTCGTATGTGCTTATTGATTATTACCATCTTTGGTGAAATAATTATTCAAATAATTTTCTCATTTTTTAATGGGGTTATTTGTCTTATTCAGTTTGAAGAATTCTTGCTCTAGGACACCCAGCTGGCTCAGTTAGTAGAGCATGTGACTCTAGATCTCAGGGTTGTGGGTTTGAGCCCCACGTTGGGAATAGAACCTGTTAAAAATAAATAATAATAATTATTATTCTGGATACAAGTCCTGTATGAAACACATGATTTGAAAATATTTTCTCCCAGTCTGCAATTTGTCTTTTCATTTTCTTAGTGGTGCCTTTGGGAGTGTAAAACTTTTGACCTTTGGCCGAGTCCGATCTATCAATTTTTTTCTTTAATGTCTTTTTTTTTTAATTTTTATTTTTATTTTAATTTATGATAGTCACAGAGACAGAGAGGCAGAGGGAGAAGCAGGCTCCATGTATCGGGAGCCCGACGTGGGATTCGATCCTGGGTCTCCAGGATCCCGCCCTGGGCCAAAGGCAGGCGCCAAGCCGCTGCGCCACCCAGGGATCCTCTTTAATGTCTTATGTTTTTGAGTGCCGTAGCTAAGAACTCTTCATCTAGCTCAAAGGAAGACCTGGTTTGTCCCGTTGTAGGATACGTTGCTTGCAAATAGGAGGTGACATTTCTAGGTATTGACGTGATTTTAGAACTCACTTCCTGAATACTTCTTGAGGTAAATATTTGAGTTCATGTCTGATGAGGAATGGTTTTTTACCTTCTTTGTTTTTGACCTTGGGCGATTTCCCTTATTTTCTGGTCAGCTGTGGATTTATAGGTATCTATAATATTTTATCCAAAATCTGTAAGTCTTTCATTGTGGGAAGTTGTTCCAATATCTGTCCTGCCTTTTATTTTTTTCTATTTTCATTTTTTTGGAAATGGGAGCCAGCCAAGAACTATGTTTTTATCCGCCTTCACATTTTCCTCAATATCCAACCCAGTACCATACAGAGGCTGGATGCTCCATTATAAATGATGGTCACAGGAGTGTCCATGCTATGGTCAAGAGAAAATATACCATCACACGAAAATAGGTTTGGGTGTCATCTTTTTTTTTTGGGGGGGGGTATCATCTTTTAATTTTGAACTGGTACAAATCCATTCTCCCAAGGGAGGTGACACATGGTGGGAGTTTTAGTGGAGAGTAGTAGGGGAGATGTGATGGAAGTGGGAGTGGTGGGATTCAAAAACATGGAGAGCCTCTCAGGAAAGCCACACCCAGGCAGGCTCCTGGGGGGACCCAGATAAGTGATGGGCGTGTCCAGAGACAGGTCACTGCCGGTCAAGGTCACTGTTGTTCACTAGAGGGACTTCTGCTAACCCCGTCCAACTTTTATGAATTTTTGTACCAAGGGCAGTTTCTTGAGTGTCATTTTTCCTCTGAGCAAGTCTCTGAAGATTTGTTAGGAAGATTAAGTGAGGCAAGAGCAGAAGTTAAGCTTTCTTTTCTAGCTTTTGTGGTTTTGTTCTAAGGATCAAGGGTCCTTCTGAGGAAAGTAGGGAGGAAAAATAAATCCCTGCTATTTCCTTTAGGTTTTGGAGAAGAGAATCTTAGAAGGGACAGGACAGGCATGTTTTTTCACTTTTACTATTTGTTGAACACCTCCCAAGTGCCAGGCTCTGTGCTGTGAACACAGCAGATGAAGAACGGGCTCCCTGGAACTTCTGTTCCAGGAGTGGAGACTGATGTTTTCCCAAGAATCACAGAAATAGATGTCTGTGTACAGACTGTGAGGAGGGTTATAAATGAATCCGCTAAAGGGTGCAGGGACAGATTGCAATCAGAGGGCTGATGCAGATGGGAGATCTAGGAGGGTTTCTTGGAGGTGGTGATTCTGTGCAGAAGATGAGCCCTAGAGGTCAGGTTGATGTGTGCAGAGGAAGGAACAGCTGGAGGAGCAGTGTGTGTACAGTTTCTCACTAGCGATAACCTCTTTGCAGAAGATACTGGGGCTTTTGCTTCATCATAATGAGACCTGACATTTGGTGGTACTTCCTAGCTTCCCGAGTGTTCTCCCAGAGCGGGACATGCTGGCATCATCACCACCTTCTTTTTAAACTTTTTAAAATGTTTTATTTTATTTATTTAATTTATTTATTCATGAGAGACACAGAGAGAGAGAGGCAGAGACACAGGCAGAGGGAGAAGCAGGCTCCCTGCGGGAAGCCTGATGAGGGACTCGATCCTATGACCCCAGGATCATGCCCTGAGCCAAAGGCAGCCGTTCAACCGCTGAGCCACCCAGGTGCCCCCATAATCACTACTTTCATGATGAAGGAGCCAAGGCTGTGCGTTGTTCTGTTCCCTGCCCAGGTCACACACTGAAGTTAGGATGGAGCTGGGGGCTGTGCTTTGGTAGTTTAAGTGCCTCATGTTGGAAAGGAAACTTTGAAAGGTCCCCAGACACAAGTGGTTTTATTTCAGGCAGCAGTCTGGCAGCTCATTTGACGCTCACCAGAAATAACTAGCCGTTTCTCGAAATAAATGGCATTTTGAATAGGACAGAGGCCTAGGAGGAAGAGGCCCTGGTTGTAGATTTAACTGTAAGTCATCATCATAAATATAACTTGTTTCATCAGGCCTGTAATAAGGTTCCTCTGGGCAGAATGAGCTAGGATGCAGCTGTGGCGGGTGTGGGTTTGAGTAATGGGTGGGAGCACCAGGCTACTGACAACACCACACATTTCTATGGAAATTACTTTTAATATTGAGTTACTACAACTTAATGGCCACGTTTTTCTAAAGACTGGCTAAATCAAAGAACACAAACTCCTTTCATCACTCATAAAATTAGAGATGGAACAGCAGAAAGGGTCAAATCCAACCCCAGTCAATGAAAAACACGGTGTCGTGCCTTTCCTTTCATTGCTAGAGATGTTTAAATATGTGCCACAAAAGGGCCAAAGGTACTGTTCCTCACCTTTGTTCATGTTCATGTTCTTTGTTCATGTTCATGATCACCCCCAAAAGAAAATACTTTAAGTTAATAAAATTATTATTTATTTATTTATTAATTATTTATTTATTTTTAAATTCTTTATTTTTTTTGAGATTTTATTTATTTATTCACGAGAGACACAGAGAGAAAGATAGAGGCAGAGACACAGGCAGAGGAAGAAGCAGGCTCCATGCAGGAGCCCGATGTGGGACTCGATCCCTGGTCTCCAGGATCACGCTCTGGACTGAAGGCGGCGCTAAACCGTTGAGCCACCAGGGCCGCCCTATTATTTATTTTTTTAAAAAAATATTTTATTTATTTGAGAGAGAGAGAGCACAAGCAGGGGGAGCACTGGGCAGAGGGAGAAGCAGACTCCCCGCTGAGCAGGGAGCCCCGTGTGGAGCTCCATACCAGGACCCTGAGATCATGACCTGAGCTGAAGCCAGACAGCCAACCGACTGAGCCACCCAGGTGCCTCTGATTTAATAAATTTAAATTAATTAAGCTTAAATAAGTTCAGTTCTATAATGTGAAATCCATAATGTGTAATTTAATTTCTTCCTGGTGAGAGAAATTAAATAAATACCGAGGAATGAGATTTTTGTCAGAGTTTTGCTTTGGAGGAACACAAGTCTTTGTACCATCTTGGAATTTTTTTGTTCCCCAAGAAATCAATCTTTACCCCTCCCCCTGTTGAGAATTCATGACCTAAAGGACAAGCATGGGAAGAAGACACAAACTGTAGAGCTACAACATCCTGTGGTCTTTAAAGGAAAACACGACATGGAATTCAAATGGTCATTGTGCTGGTTAATATTACGTGTCAACCAGGCCAGGCTACGGTGCTCACGTGTTTGGTTAAACACTTGTGTTGGGATCTCTGAGTGGCTCAGCGGGTTTAGCGCCTGCTTTCAGCCCAGGGCATGATCCTGGAGTCCTGGGATCCAGTCCCACATCGGGCTCCCTGCATGGAGCCTGCTTCTCCCTCTGCCTCTCTTGCTCTCTCTCTGTGTCTCTCGTAAATAAGTAAATAAAATCTTTAAAAAAAAAAAAAAACACTTGTGTTGATGTTGCTGGGAAAGTATTTTGTAGGTGTAATTAATATTTACAATCAGTTGACTTTAGTCCTTATTGTGGGTGGGTCTCATCCAATCAGTTGAGGGCCGTAAGAGCAAATACAGTTTTCCCTAAAAAGAAATTCTTCCCAACAGCTTCAACATAGCAATCCTGTGTAGGCATCCAGCCTGCTGGCCGGCCCTACAGATTTCTGACTCATGACCTCCACAGTAGTGTTAGCTACTTCCTTAAGGTAAATCTACTTCCCTCTCTTTTCATAGAGACATCTAGTTGTCATCTATCTAGCTATCATCTATATATCATCTATTCATCTAATCTGTCATCATCTATCTATCATCTATCATCTATCTGTAATTTTGGTTTCAAAGGAAGAAAATAAAATTGAGTTCCTCTTATGTGATCACCATTCCACTCTCACTGGACCCTCCTAACAAAGCTGTGATGTATGTATAATCACCTCCATCTCATAGATGAGAAAACTGAGACACACAAAGTTGACATAAACCTGCCTAAGGCCATGTCACTATGAATTGCCAGAACAAGATGTGAATCCAGGACTTCCTGACTTCCGAGCTCCCTGCTTTCCCTCCGAGGCCATCCCTTGCTCCCTGATCGCCAGGTAAATGGTTTCCCCTAAGCTTCCCACGGCACCGGGAGCAGGAAAGACTTTCCTAGTGGGGCCTGTAGCTGCTACTTGCACAGAACGCTTGGCCGCAGCGGGAAGTGTTGGCTTGTAGTATCGGTCTTCTGTGCATAAGAACTGTAGCAAGCACCCACTGTTGCTGTTCACCTTTTCCTACCCCGGTGGCGTGCTCTTCCCACTCTCTTGGGGCTGTTTCTTGTTGCAGCAGTTGCTTGTCCTGCACAGGGACAGGCAGCAGTCTGATGCACAGTTTCGGGTGTGAAGCTTCCTAGTGTTGGCCTTTTTTTTTTTTAATTTTTTAAAAATATTTTAATTATTTATTCATGAGAGCCACAGAGAGAAAGGCAGAGACACAGGCAGAGGGAGAAGCAGGCTCCATGCAGGGAGCCTGACGTGGGACTTGATCCCGGGACTCCAGGATCACGCCCTGGGCTGAAGGCGGCGCTAAACTGCTGAGCCACCTGGGCTGCCCACATTGGCCTTTAGACAAAGGACATGGGGAGACACAAAACCTGAACCCCCAGGACCGAATGGTGGCTTGAGCAGGTGGGCAGAATTTGAGCAGGTGGGGGACATGGAGGAGGGATGTTCAGGGTACCGACAGGAGGGGTTGGCACCCTCAGGGGGGAATGGAGAACCGAGTGAAAGCACAGTTAGCGGGGGTGCGAGGACAGGGCAATCCATCTGGGACGGTACAGCGGGAGCTGTCACCCCCTTGTCCCCAAGGGCCAAGGGCCGGGGCAGGAATAGTCGGGGCCCCCCGGGATGCCGAAGGCTTGGGGAGGGCCAGGCCCACCAGCACTCATGGGAGGGCCCAACTCTGCCTCAGATGGGGCTTAGCTGAGGGTGAGCCCTGAGCAAGCTCTCGCAGAAGACTTGATTGTCTGAAGAAGTGGGACTCACGTCCAGGGAGCATCCGTTCACATTCCTAGGCCTCTAAGGAAGGAAAGAAGGAAGGAAGTCCGATTGGGGGATTAAAGAGATTAGAGGATTTGTAGATGCTCAGAGGACAAGAAAAAACCCCGCCCTGAAACTGGGGCACGTCTAAGCAGTGCAGCCGAAATCCAGCAGGTGGCATAAACAGGCTGCTCATTTGGAGGGACTTCCATTCGTCATAGTCTATCTTGAGATTTGGGGAGTTTGTTTTTTCTTTTCCGTCCCTCCCTCCCCGCTTACATACAGAACAGAGAAAATCCTTATCAAAAGACCCACTGAACAGGGGCTCCCTGGGTGGCTCAGCAGTTTGGTGTCTGCCTTTGGCCCAGGGCGGGAGTCCCGGGATCGAGTCCTGAGTCAGGCTCCCGGTACTGCGCCTGCTTCTCCTTCTGCCTGTGTCTCCGCCTCTCTCTCTTCCTGTGTCTATCATGAATAAAAAAAAAAAATAAAAAATACAATTAAAAAAAAAGACCCATTGAACAATCCAAATACATCATTTTTCCCCCCTTTTCTCTTCTCTCTTAGCGTTTTCTGGTCAAGATTCATGGTTTCCAGACATTTCTATGTCCATCTTCCAGCTATTTTACCAAATACATACTGCCCATTTCATCAATACAGAGATTAGAAGTTTTGTATGATCTTTATTTAGCCACGTTAGATTATTTTTTAAAAATTTTTTTTTATTTATTTATGATAGGCACACAGTGAGAGAGAGAGAGAGAGAGGCAGAGACATAGGCAGAGGGAGAAGCAGGCTCCATGCACCAGGAGCCCGATGTGGGATCCCAAACTAGAATACTTTTGAGTGATTTAATGTGATCAATTTCTCTTTGAGTTAGGTCTGGTTTCCAAAAATAGATGTAAATGTTCTTACTTTCTTTGGGCTCTTTGGAATTGGTTGAGAACTCCATAGAACAGATTATGGGAACCAATTATGAATTTATCATAGTTTGGAATACGCAATAGAACTGTGCTTTTTATGTTTATGGGGGCATTTTGGAGGGTAAATAATTTCTTTTTTTCTTTTTCCATTGTAATACAGAATAATACTACAGAAAACATAAAAAATATAGAAAAGAAGGAAAAAATCACCCTTAATTACAGTACCTTTGTAGAAAGTGCTGGCAATTTGATGTACTGCCTTCCTTTTTCTTATGCATATTTTCATTTGTTCATAGAACAAATGTTACCTGACCAACTTTTATTCTGGGATCTGGGGATCTAATAGTAAATGATAAGCAGATCTCCTGATATCATAAACAAGAAAACCAGTACATGAATAAGTGAAATGAGGATAACTTTAGCTCTTTGCCAGAACTTTGGAGAAAATCAGACAAGGTGATAAGGAAACATAAGGTCTCTTCTTTGGACTAGGTACTCAAGGAAAGCCTCCCAAGGAGGTGATGCTGAGTCATACCTTGCTTTGAGGAAGAAGCTAGCATGTAAGGAGAGAGAAAAGAACATTCCAGGCAGCTAGAAGAGCATGTGGAAAGGCCCTGTGGTGCACACACACTGGATGTGTGTAACAACCATAAGAGTATAGTGTGGCTCTAGCATAGTGTGGAACCAAGACAGGTAGAGAAGATGTCAAAGAGCTAGGCAGGGGGGCCAGATCATGTAGGCCTGGGTGAGTGCATGGGATTTCATTCTGTAATCATTGTATATACATTTGTAAAAACTCATTTATCACTGTGATTTTTCCCTGAGACATTTAAAAAACATTTTTTTTTTTTTTTTTTTAGAGAGCGAGCATGTGCGCGTGGGGAGGTGGGGAGAGGGGCAGAGGGAGATGGAAAGAGAGGATTCTAAGCAGGCTCCATGCTCAATGCAGAGCACGACACAGGGCTTGATCCCATGACGCTGGGATCACAACCTGAGCCCAGATCAAGAGTTGGACCTTTGGCGGAATGAGCCACCCAGGTGCCCCATTCCTGGGACATTATTAATATACTTTTCCTTATGCCATTGCCTAGACTTCAAAACCATCATTTAAAAGCAAGACACAAAATTCCACCAAGTAGATCTTTATTAATTAACTTTGCCATTTTGCCTAGGAAAGTCATATTCTTCTAGCAAATATCCCTGTGTGGCAATATATGCTTAATCAGAAGATTACCTCCTTTTAAACAAGTTCCTTCACCATTATTGTTTCTAGCTGTTATTGATTTGGATGTTATTGCACTAGACCTTCTTGCTTCTCTTAAGAAAGTTCTTTTGTAGCTGGAGCATTTGGCTTCTTTACATTATAATGAAGTAAAGGAGAAGCAGAGTTAGATAATTCTGTCAAATTTAAGACCAAGCACAGAATGAGAGAGCAAAGTAAGAATTTCATAGCGATCAAGTCTTTCCGCTTCTCCCCTTCAGAGATCCTATCTCCCTATGAAAGGCTAGGATCAGGAACGGTATTGTCTGAGGCAGGAAAAATAACATTTCTGAAGCTAGTGAGCTTTGATCTGCACTTCTGTGCTCTGCATCGGAAGCCAAGGAAATCTAGCAGAGCTTTGCTTCAGAATAGAAGGAAGGAGTACACAGTGGTTTCTCCAGTTTGCCCGTGTTCTGTTAGGTGATTAGAACAAGGCTGCTCCAGACTTGCTGGTATTTTCACGGTTCTGGGAACATGATTGTTTTAGAGAACAATTTTATCAAGGAGCTCACTCTGTGGTTTTTAGCAATGGACGATGCAAGCATTTGCACCCTGTGAGAGACCTGAGTGCCCTGTGCATTTATGGTTAACTTGATTTTGTTGTTATTTCTGATGGTGATGGTGCCCCAGGCTGCGTAGCCGACTTGGTAGGAGTGCCAAAGACCCTGTGCATGTGTCCGATGGAGGCAAAATCCTTTGGATACCTGGGGGTCACTCACCAAATACTGGGTGCATGACACTGGCAGGACAAGGGTCTGCTTGTCTTACTTAGCAGCTGCTAACACCTACTTTAAAACATTTGGATCTTCTTTTATTATCTGACCATAAGCCTCCTGTAAAACTGTATCTGTGTTCCATTGTCTATCCAAGTTATAAATTCCCTCCTGGGCTGTTTGGGCTTAGATTTTGAATACTGGAAAAATTTTAAAGCTTATCTCAAACTCCTCATTTTTACAGATAAGGAAACAGAATTCAGAGAGATTATAGGACTCACCCAAGGTCATTTAGCTAGTTAATATTTAGAGGTTGTGTGTGTGAGTGTGCTTTTTAAAGAAATCCAACACTATTTTCTTTACTTCTAAATCAGCTTTGTCCCAAACAAAGACCAGGTTCATACTGGCAGATTTCACTGAGCCACTCAATCATTTTTCCTGGAAATAAAGCAAAGATATCTGTTGGGAGTGGAACTGGGTCCCTCAAGAACTCATGTGCTGGGGCACCTGGGTGGCTCAGTGGTTAAGCATCTGCCTTTGGCTCAGGTCATGACCCTGGAGTCCTGGGATCGAGTCCCACATCGGGCTCCCTGCATGGAGTCTGCTTCTCCCTCTGCCTGTGTCTCTGCCTCTCTCTCTCTGTGTCTCTCATGAATAGATAAATAAAATCTAAAAACAAAATAAAAACAAAAACCTTATGTATTGAATTCCTAACGTCTTTCAAAAGTTCAAATTCAAAACTTGGCCTGCTTTGGAAGTGGGGTCAGAGCAGGTGTAATTAGTCAAGTTGAGAAAAAGTGGAGCTGGAGCAGGCTGGGCCCTTAATCCAGTAAGACTGGTATGGTCATCACTGGGGGAGATCCAGACACAGACATACTCTTAGGGTGAAGGCTGCGTGAAGATGAAGGCAGAGGTCACGTTGATGAGTCTACAAAATGTGAAGATACCCCCGCAGAACACCAGAAGCTAAGGGAGAGGCCCAGGACGGATCCCTCCCTCATGGCCTCAGGAAGAACCCACCCTGCCTCTGTGTGTCCTCTCTTGATTTTGAACTTCCAGTCTCCGCAACCGTGAGACAGAAAGTCTCTGTTGCTGAAGCACCCTACTTTGCCGTCTTTTTGTTTGCAGCCTGGCGTGCTAATCCAATACCCACAGCTGCTGGTTATCTCATGAATTAGGGAGTCCAAAAATAATGTGACTTTGCTTTCGGGGAAACTTGTAAGACCCTCATTGAGTCCTCAAATACCTAATATTAATATAATGTTGTTGGAGGAAGCTGGGGACTGAATTTCAGCATCCTGGCTAATTCTTTGGATTTTTATAGGTTTTTGCATGTTCTAACCTGATTTCTATATAATACAGCACATGATAACGACTTTAAATTTTGTTCCCTTCCTTTCCTGGGAGCCCTTCCCTTGTATTTCGGGAAGAACCATAGTCTTGTTCAATTAAAATCTTTCTCTCCTGGGGCGCCTGGGTGGTTCAGGGGTTGAGCGTCTGCCTTGGGCTCAGGGTATGATTCTGGGGTCCTGGGATTGGGTCCCGCATGGGGCTCCCTGTAGGGAGCCTGCTTCTCCCTCTGCCTGTGTCTCTGCCTCTGTCTCTTGTGAATAAATAAATAAAATCTTTTAAAAAATAATTCTCTCCTAAGTTGTCATTTCCTTTAGCAAGTCCCCAACATGTCATTGCATAATCGTGTGCAGTGGCATAACAGAGGGAGATAACACGTGGACAGCAAGTGAGATGTTTCTCTCCTTTTTAGCTCTACTCACACCTGGACCAAGGACAGCATAGAACCCTGCTATGGTTCCCCAAAAGTCCTGCCAGGAGGTGACCCCAGGGGACCCCGATGCTTGGCTGGTATGACCAAATCTCTCTTAGGAGGACTCAACGTGAAAGTACAAAGTCTCAGCACAAAAGCAAGTACGGTATAACCTTTCGAAGCCTTTGTCCTATTAGAGACTATTTACCTGAGTTGGCAGGTAAAATTATGGCCAGGAGGTGAAACTATGGAGTGCAGCAAATGAAAGAATTAGTGCACTGTTCAAATTAGATTTGTCGATCAAGCAGGGAAACCTTTGCCCGCCGGGGCTGCTGAGGGCGGTCTCCCCGGTCTCCGGCCAAGGACGCCCCCACGGCCACAGAGGAGAGGATTTTTAGCACATTTCAGGGGGGCCCTTCCAGCATCCACCTGCACGCTCTGCCCTGGCACTAGCTCAGGAAGGGGTGGATTCCGGGTGGCCTCTGCCTCGAAAGCCCTCCCAGCCACCCCCTCCCACCCGGCCCTCCACCCATTTCCTCACCTTTGGGGGTTTTGCTTTGTTTCTTGGTTGTGTGTGTGTGTGTGTGTGTGTGTGTGTGTGTTTCCTGCTTGGCTCTGATAATGATTCTGCTTATCAGACCACCTCTGGTTGGGGTCCCTGGAATGCTTTTGCTTTTTCAGAAAGCAAGGAAATTACCAAGAATTATCAAAAGGCAAGTCAGAACCGTGGCATTTAGAGAACAACCATATTACTCTGCCTCGCCTGGCCTTTGGAGAGGGGAAAACAATTGAACCAGTGGCTTTGAATACTGAGCCGCTTTGCATGACTCATTAAACTGCCATTTTGAACACTTTTGCCTCGTGCTATAAGAATGACAGACTCCTAGACCAATCTATATGTTTAAATTCTTTTATATCTGGAAAGCCTCGTGGTACAAGTGCCTTCAGACGTGAGCACAAGCATCAATTGAAATACAAGACAGTCATAATAGACCTAAATTTGATAAGTCATTTGAGCGTGACCCAGGCAGCCGGGCCTCTTAAATCAGGACACACACAACTAATTGCTACTCTTTTATTTATTATCTTTAATCCCTCATTGGATACAGTTGACTTGCTACTTCCTGGGATGAGGCCACAGCAAAAGCGGTGGAGGGGTGTGGAGGGGACACTGGGGGGATGAATAATTTTAAAATTACGAACTGATTTCTTTGTTACAAACCAGGGCTCAGGCAATGTCAATTCCAGACATGTCCTTTACCCAGTGCAGCACCCTCTGAACTTGGGAAGGGCATTCATTTTTCCTTCCTTCTACCTCTGAGGAGGGGCAGAAAGCCAGGCAAGTCTAGATCCTGGAAGCCACTGGTGTCTTTCTGGCCCTCACCAAGGAATTAGCATACTTTCCCGGGATCTCCTTCTTGACACCCCAAAGGCTCACTCACACCTATATTATATTGAAAACAGGAAGCCTCTCTCCTGAGTGAACTTGCCCCTTCTACAGCTCTCTTCTAACCCACCTTCAACTTGGTTTATTCATTCCCGGTAATTTGATCAAGGCCTGCTCCTCTCAGGAGATAAGATTTTGCACCTTGAACTGTCCGATGTTTGTTTGTTTGTTTGTTTGTTTTTTTAAAGATTTATTTATTTATTCATGAGAGACAGAGAGAGAGACAGAGAGAGAGAGAGAGAGAGGCAGAGTCATAGGCAGAGGGAGAAGCAGGCTCTTCACAGGAGCCTGATGTGGGACTCGATCCTGGATTCCTGGATCGCGATCTGAGCCAAAGGCAGCTGCTCATCCGCTGAGCCACCCAGACGTCCATGTCAGATGGTTTTGAGTTGACTTAGCCTAATCAATCACCAGGATTTGATTTCCCACGCGTGGGAAAACCACTTTCCTTCCTGCTTATTTAATAGCATCCGCTTTTTCAGATGGTGTCTGAAATTCTACTGTTAGGGATGTCATCCTTTGTCTCTGTTCCCTGGTAAAACATATATTTTCGTGGGAAGCCTAACACTTCAAGCATTAGCAATCTTTTACTGTTGAGCCTGAATAAGTTCACAGACTCCCTATTTTGAGAGGAAGCCAAGTAAGGGAGAAAGGAGGGAAGTGAAAAGATAGGACGGCAGTGGTGGGGGAAGGACCACACACAGTGGGGAGATGAAGAGAATAGACAAACAACCCCTAACCTCCACTTTGGGGCTGCGAGGGCACTGATGTTAGGAGAAAAGGATTGGCAGTATTTGATACATTTATGTATTCCAAGATCCTTCTTTATTAAAAAAAAAAACCTGTTTATTCCTGATTATAAGGCATTGGTGCTTATCATAAAAAAACCTCATAAGATAGTTAAAAATAGGGATGCCTGGGTGGCTCAGCGGTTGAGCATCTGCCTTGGCTCAGGGAGTGATCCTGGGGTCCTGGGATCGAGTCCTGCATTGGGCTCCCCTAAGGGAGCCTGCTTCTCCTCTGCCTGTGTCTCTGCCTCTCTCTGTGTGTCTCTCATAAACAAATAAAATCTTTAAAAAAAAGATATGTAAAAATATAAAAATGCTCATGATCTCACAGTCTGGACATATCTAATGCTTTGCTGCAATTTTATGTGATCAATATCGTATTTTGTGTAAAGTTGTCTTTATTCCGTCTCTCTCGATTAACATTATGTTGTATTTATCTTCCCACGGTGGTTTTTCCTGCTACATAATATTCCATTGTTGATTTAACTAGTTCCCTAACACTCTTTGCTATTAAATAGGACAACAGCCAACACGTACAAAGCTTTCTCAGTCCTTTTCCAAATGGCTTACATGGGTTAACTGACCACACCTTCACAAGGGCCCAATGAGAGGTACAAGTATTATTCATATTTTAGAAACGAGGAAATGGGTACAGAGAGAGGTATCTTGTCCAAAGTCACATGCCAGCAGGGAAAGCGGAGAGTCAGGATTCAAACCCTGCTGCTTGGCCTCCAGGGCCTGGGTTCTTAGTATTTCTGCACAAGTGTGATTATATCCTTAGGTTGCCCAGAGATAAGAGCTTCCAGGTCGGGGTTTCAAGAGCATGTTCAAGGCTCTTGAAACACTGCTCAATTGCTTTCTGCAAAATTCACTCGTTTGGCAATGAGTTTCTTTTTTTCCTTTCCTTTTTTGATGTCTAAAAACAAAAGTGAAAGACAAAACCACCTGTGTTGCCTTCACTGAATGGCTCTATTTACATCTTGCCTCCCCATCCCGGGCGGGCTGCAGGAGGAGAGACAGAAAACAAAGGTTTGTCTGCGCAGGAGACCTCAAGTCCTTGAATTATGGCAGTTTCGGGCATTTCTGAAAGCACATTAAGATCGGGCGCATCCTGAGCCTTTGAGTTGCCTTGGAAATGAGGCGAATTATCAGTGTGCCTCCCTGTGGGCTGCTTTTCCAACCGCAGGCTGGGCTGGGGAGTCAATGACCGGAGTCCTCCAGCGCTCTATCTCCGGGGTACAGAGTGTGCGCTGGGCCTCGGGCATCCGAATGGCCTGGGGGGCTGGGCCTGCCGGAGCCCCAGCTAGGAGGCCCTGACTTTCACAGGGTTAGTGGCTTGTCTGCAAGCTTGATGGTTTTTTTTTTTTTAAAGATTTTTAAATTTTATTTATTCATGAGAGACACAAATAGAGAGGCAGAGACACAGGCAGAGGGAGAAGCAGGCTCCCCACAGGGAACCCATTGCCGGACTCCGATCCTGGGATCCTGGCATCTGACCCTGAGCCAAAGGCAGACCCTCAACAGTGGAGCTACCCGGGCGTCCCATAGGCTTGATGCTTTTGATAGAAAACGTTTTTAAATGTTTCTGTACAAGACTGGTTAGATAAATTATGGAATATCCGTTTAGTGGCATGGTGTGTACGAGGGAATCAGTATGTACTAACAGGGAAAGACGCCCAGAGCATGTAGTTAAGTAGAGAAAGAAAAAGAACAAATCACAGAATTGTACCCATCATTCATTCTCATTAAAGGGTATGCATAGAAAAAAAAAAACTTCCAGAAACTGAGATGTGAAGGGATTAGGATCTTCTATTTCTTATTTTTTTTTAAGATTTTATTTATTTATTCATGAGAGACACACAGAGAGGCAGAGACATAGGCAGAGGGAGAAGCAGGTTTCCTGCAGGGAGCCCGATACAAGACTCGATCCCAGGACCCCGGGATCATGCCCTGAGCTGAAGGCAAATGCCCAACCACTGAGCCACCCAGGGATCCCTATTTTTTATCTTATGTTTGTATTCATTGAATCCAAGTGAACATTCTCGAATCCAGTGAACATCCATTATTATTATTGTTGTTGTTATTTAGAGACAGAGCATGCATTAGTGAGAATAGGTGAGAGGGAGAGAGAGGGCTTTTTTTTTTTTTTGGAGAGAGAGAGAGAGACTCTTAAGCAGGCTCCATACTCAGGAGCTGGATGCACCTCTCTATCTCATGCCCTGAGATCATGACCTGAACCAAAATCAAGAGTCAGATGCTCAACAGACTGAGCTACCCAGGCACCCAAACATCTATTATTTTTAAAACTAAGTTAAAACCAATAGAGAATTGGCAGTGAGGTAGAGTACCTGGGGCATAATAATTTAAAATACACAAACATACAAACTCACATTTACAAATAGGGATAATTTATAAAGAAGAAAACGAGATCTAGTACAATCAACACAAATCTAGTACTATCAATGCACAAGTACTTATTGAGCTGGTATTTGGGTCATGGGAGTGTGTTTCCTCTCGCTGCATTTCCTTTTTTTTTTTTTTTAATTTTTATTTATTTAGGATAGTCACAGAGAGAGAGAGAGGCAGAGACACAGGCAGAGGAGAAGCAGGCTCCATGCACCGGGAGCCCGATGTGGGATTCGATCCCGGGTCTCCAGGATCGCGCCCTGGGCCAAAGGCAGGCGCCAAACCGCTGCGCCACCCAGGGATCCCTCTCGCTGCATTTCCTAAATGTTTGCTAATGTAATTGTATAACTACTCTATAATATTTATATGCTTTAAATGTAGTTGTAATGAAAGAAGAGTGAAATTGCATTAAAAGTAAACCAAAAAGGCAACTCTGCACAGGGAGAGTGTACAGGAGCAGCATGAGTGAAGCCTGGGGTCCAGATTCCTGGGTCTCCCCCAGGCTTGCTGTGTGACCTGGGGCAAGTCACTTGGCCTCTCTGGGCTTTGGATTGTTTATCTAGCCTGGGGGGGTTCTTAATCCTGACTGCGCATCAGAATCACCTGAGGAGCTCTAAGAACCAGCCCTGGCTTCTTTGGGGTGGGGCCTGGGTAGGCCCCCAGGTGATGTCGGTGGGCACATAAGGTGAGAACACCCATCAGCCTGAGTTCAGGGCAGGTCAGTTCACTGTTACCCCGAAGCCTCTTGACCCAGACCCAGAAGCGATTAGTGAGCATTTAAATAAATAAATAAATAAATAAATAAATAAATAAATAAATAAATAAATGTGATGTTTAATGTAGCTCTTGGAGAAGCAAAAGTTTGAAAGACACAATTTGGCTGGATCACCTCTTGGTTTTGAAAAGTGGTTGCTCTTTGCTCATAATAACCACTTTCTGTTGGGATTTTCACTCAGCATTTGGGTGTAAAGAGTATGCATTTTTAAAGCTGTCCAAATGCCTATTTATGCAGCAGACCATAACTCCTCTCTGGATAGGCTGCTATGCTTTATCAAATAAATGATACACATTTAAAAAACTGTCTGAAGGGGCATTTACCTGAGGGACTGTTATTGTGTTAGGATTTTTTTTTTGAGCCCTTATGGTTCATTGGGTAAATAATAACTTTTAACCAATTTTTAAATAGACGTGTCTAGCAAGATGCCATTTAATCAATCTTATCCATTCTCATACCCTTCAAAGGGGGCTCTTTTAGGCTGTTTTTATTTTAAATTTTACATTAAGATACTTTACCAAAAAATAAAAAATAAAAAGGATCAGATCTTTAAAAATGGAGCATAAAAGCAGCACCTGGGATCTGACATTTTTTCCCCCCTTTGGGTTCTTAGAACTTTATTTTTTCTTCTGTGGGGCTACTTCAGTTTCTGTCCTGAACAAATCCTCATAAAACCCTCTAAAAAATTCAAGACATGTTTGCCTTTGAGGCAACAGGTCCTAACCCTGTCCTTCAGTGAGCATTCCTGATTTGATTACTTTTGGACAAAGTGGGGAGTTTGGGACCGTTCCAGAACAAGGGGGAGTTATTTAGATATGACAGTGGATGGGAGGATGGGGTTTGTGTCAGCATGAGTCATGGCACTTCTGAAAGCAACAGAGTCAGGGAATGGAGAACTGATCTGAAAACCCCAGTGGAGGACAGCCCGGTGGCTCAGCGGTTTAGCGCCACCTTTAGCTGGGCATGATCCTGGGGACCTGGAATCGAGTCCCACATCGGGCTCCCTGCATGGAGCCTACTTCTCCCTCTGCCTGTGTCTCTGCCTCTCTCTCTCTCTCTCTCTCTCTCTCAGTCTCTGTGTGTCTCTCATGAATAAATAAAATCTATAAAAAATATTAAAAAAAATGAAGACCCCAATGGAGGTGACGGGAGGCATGGGTAGAGAATTACAAGAATGTTTAGGGCATCGGTACAGAAGCCCAACAACCTCATATGAATCACGGTTCTTAGTTGCAAGACAACAGAAGTCACTCAAGCTAGTTCACAGCAAAAGGGGTTCCCTAAAATGTATTAACTGATGCACAAGAACCCTAGGAAGGCCACACCGTCTTTGATACACATGGGAAAGTATACAAAAGAATAGTGCAGCCACCGATAGTGCACCCAGGAGAAATGGGGAATGAGATCTCAAAATAGAAGGTTTTTTTTTTTCTTTTCTCTCTTGGTTAATTCCCTTTTCAAGTACATTCTTTTGAAAATGTGCACATCGATAGACCATCTCTCTGTTTCGTAGTTTTGTATTTCTTTTTTTGTTCTTATTTTTTTAATTGGAGTTCAATTTGCCAACATAGAGCATAACACCCAGTGCTCATCCCATCAAGTGCCCCCCGCCAGTGCCCGTCACCCAGTCACCCCCACCCCCCACCCACCTCCCTTTCTACCACCCCTTGTTCGTTTCCCAGAGTCAGGAGTCTCTCATGCTCTGTCTCCCTCTCTGATATTTCCGTAGTTTTGTATTTCAAAAAGCAAAATAAACATAAAAGCAAACTATGTCCAGACCTAAATGCTCTGCACAGAGGTGGTCCGGGGCCTCTGTGGAGTTCACCTGCAATTCACTCAACTTCTCAGCACCGTTACTGTCCTTTGTCCAGTAGGGATGATGAGGGTCAGCCTCCTGGCATTTTTTTAAAAATATATTTTATTTATCCATTCATGAGAGACACAGACAGAGAGGCAAAGACACAGGCAGAAGGAGAAACAGGCTCCCTGCAGGGAGCCAGATGCAGAACTCGATCCCAGGACCCCGGGATCACACTCTGAGCCGAAAGCAAACGCTCAACCGCTGAGCCACCCAGGTGTCCCATAGCCTCCTGGGATTTTTGCAGCAATTAAATGAGCTACTACGTGTTAAATTATATAAAGCCTGGCCCAGGGCAAGTGCTCAGCTGTGAGGACCTCCTACCAGAAAGCCGGCTACCATTCTGGGCTCTGCTAAGATCTTTAACTTTAAGAGTACGAAGACCTTTTCTCTTCGAATTCCATGGCAGAAGCCAAGGCACCTGCCCAAAGGATCGGCCAGGGTAGCCTTCAGTGCTGCTTTTCTGGGTTGAGGTGGTGGCTGGCTGGCTCACCTACTTTGCCTCATTCCTTTGGGATCCTTGGTAACTACAGAGCCATCACCACTGTCTTAAGTCATCATAACACCTTCCTCCCCTCAACCTCTCCCACTCCAGCAGAATGGCTTTAAACTTGCAAATCCTGGGGTACCCGGGTGACTTAGTTAATTGAGCATCTGACTCTTGATTTGGGCTCAGGTCATGATCTCAGGGTTGTGACATCCAGCCCTACATCGGGCTCTGTGCCCTGCAGGGAATGTGCCGGAGATTCTCTCCCTCTCTCTCCCCCTCTGCTCCTCCTCCTGAGTGTGCACGCTCACTCTCTCTCTCAAATAAATAAATAAATCTTTAAAAAATTGCAAGTCCCAGGGTTGGGCGATTTAAAAAAAATACACAAGATAAAATAGAAGAACAAATTCCCATAAAACCCTCTAAAAATATTTCTGTTACACGTCTGGATTAAATAATCTATTATACATGAGTGCTCGCCTGTGGATCCTTCCCACAGGCCTCTTCCTCCAGAAAAAGCTAATTCGTGGGAGATTGGAGTTAGTGAGCTCGTGGCACCAACCACATGCCATGGAAGATACAAAGTCTAACCTTCGTGTCTTGCCCAAGAACGCACTTCACTGGTGATGTGATTGCTCTATAATCTCCACGCAGGTTCTGGGGGGTCAGCGATGGGCTGGAGACCCCAATGCTGAGCAGATAAGTGACCCAGAGCCTCCAGGCCACCAGATCTCAGCAGGTCGCCAGTCATGGGGGCCCGAGCGGTGGCCCTCCTCCCATTTTGTGCCAATACTTGTCCCCTTTCTCTTAATATTCTCTCCCATTTGCTCCAGAGCTTTATTGTATCAATGAGCTATTTTTACCCACTTTTTCTTTTCTTCTTTTTTTTTGAGTGCTTTAACTTAAACCTTTATTTGTAGTTGTTTCCTCCTCCTCTCCTCCTTCTCCTCCTCCTCCTCCTCTTCTTCTTCTTCTTCTTCTTCTTCTTCTTCTTCTTCTTCTTCTTCTTCTTCTTCTTCTTCTTCTTCTTCTTCTTCTTCTCTCTCTCCTCCTCCTCCTCCTCCTCCTCCTCCTCCTCCTCCTCCTCCTCCTCCTCCTCCTTCTTCTTCTTCTTCTTCTTCTTCTTCTTCTTCTTCTTCTTCTTCTTCTTCTTCTTCTTTTCCTCCTCCTCCTCCTCCTCCTTCTTCTCTCCTCCTTCTCCTTCTTCTTCTTCTTCTTCTTCTTCTTCTTCTTCTTCTTCTTCTTCTTCTTCTTCTTCTTCTCTCTCCTCTCCTCTTCTCTTCTTCTTCTTCTTCTTCTTCTTCTTCTTCTTCTTCTTCTTCTTCTTCTTCTTCTTCCTTCTCTTCTTCTTCTTCTTCTTCCTTTTTTCTTCTTTCTTCTTCTTCTTCTTCTTCTCTTCTTCTTCTTCTTCTTCTTCTTCCTTCTTCCTTCTTTCTTCTTTCTTCTGTTGAAGTTTCCCATATGCTGACTCACAGACCAACTTTTTTGGGAGACAGGTATAACCAGTGAAAATAAAAGGCAAAAATGTACACTCATCATTCAGCCCCTCCCGGCTACAAGGGGCTTGAGAGTGCATCCTTGCTGTGCACCCAGAATGGGAGAAAATTGGAATGCCTAGTGAATGCCACCAAAGGCCACCGCACTCTACCCACCAGCCGCCCAGCATTCAGCCTCCCTTCCTGCTGTGCACAGGATATTCTCATCCCTTTCTCATGGCCCTGGGAACCCAAGCGTCCTATCCAGTGTCAGTATCCAGTTCAAAATCTGGGATCTCACGACAGCCTGTACTTTAGTGATTGAGATGCAGTCTCATCCACTTGGGGGGGGGGCTAGCATACTGGGCTACCTGGGACCCCCCCCACCTGCCGACCCCACATGCAGCAGTGGCTTCAGGATAGGATTCATACACTCACCACTCCTTTGCAGAAGGAGAATGGGGAGCTGCACAGCATCCCTGGTGCAAGGCCTGATGCAGATGGAGGGTATGCAGACACTCCTCTGCCTCTGCAGGGAATTCTCTTTTTCGAAAGGACCCTGCCTGATTCAGCTCCCAGGGGTCATTTCCCCATCTGTGCCACCCATGGCCTGTGGCTCTGCTTGGCTTTTTGGTCACTGTCCTAAATGTCATTTGAATAGGACACGAGCAGAGGACACCCTTGGGGACGAGGAGGGGCAGCTTTCTCAGCCTTCTTGCTGCCCAAAGGTTGCTGAGGAACCAAGGGTCATTTACAAATCTCAAGCAGTCGGGGATCCCTGCTCAGTGGTTCAGTACCTGCCTTCGGCCCGGGGCATGATCCTGGAGTCCCGGGATCGAGTCCTGCGTTGGGACTGCATGGAGCCTCCTTCTTCCTCTGCCTGTGTCTCTGCCTCTCTCTCTCTCTCTCTCTCTCTCTCTTTCACTCTCTCTCTGTCTATCATGAATAAATAAATAGATAATCTTAAAAAAAATAAAAATCTCAAGCAGTCACAGTTTTAGGAGAGGCTGGTGGTTAAAAATATATATATATATTATCACCACAAGGGGATCCCTGGGTGGCGCAGCGGTTTAGCGCCTGCCTTTGGCCCAGGGCGCGATCCTGGAGACCGGGATCGAATCCCACATCGGGCTCCCGGTGCATGGAGCCTGCTTCTCCCTCTGCCTATGTCTCTGTCTCTCTCTCTCTCTCTCTCTCTCTCTGTGACTATCATAAATAAAAACAAAACAAACAAAACAAAACAAAAACGCAGTCAACTTCTTACCTGAGTCTAGTCAGCCTCTTGTGGAGGAAGCCCTACCTATGGATCTTTCTAGACATACCTGTTAGATCTGCATTAGTTATTGGTCTTCGTGCCTCCACGTCTCTGTGGGCACTTGAGCTTATCAGGTTCAGGGGGAAAGACTCATCTTCATCTCTCTCTTCAGCCATGGAAACCAGCAGCGTTCCAGAAGGTGGTTGTCCCCCTGGTGGGGTCCAGAGGAAGGCCAGTAGTAACACGGAGCAGAGCCCCTGGCTGATCCTTGATGAAAATGTAGTAGACATGAGAGATGAACATGTTGTGGGTTAAGCCACTTTTTTTTCTTTAAATTAAGAAATCTTTGAAAATTATGGTAAAATTCATACAACATGAAATTTACCATCTTAATCATTTTTAAGTGCACAGTTCAAGAGAGTTAAGTACATTTGCATTGCTGTGCACTGGTCTCCAGCACTCTTTTCGTCTTGTAAAAACTGAAAATCTGTACCTGTTAAACCAGATACCTCAGCACCTGCCCCCAACCCCTGGAAATCACCATTTTACTTCATGCACCTAGGAATTGGACTATTCTAAGTTCCTCATCTCAGCAGGATCATGCAGTATTTTTGTCTCTTTGTGACTGGTTTAATTTTGTTTATTTATTTATTCATGAGAGAGAGAGAGAGAGAGAGAGAGAGAGAGAGGCATACACAGGCAGAAGGAGAAGCAGGCTCCATGCAGGGAGCCTGAAGTGGGACTCGATCACAGAACCCTGAGATCATGACCCGAGCCAAAGGCGGACGCTCAACCGCTGAGCCACCCAGGCGTCCCAATGACTGTTTTAATTTTACTTGGCATAATGTCCTCAAGGTTCATCCGTGTTGTGTAGGTTATAGAATTTTCTTTCTTGCTTTCTTTTTAAAAGACTATTTATTTATTTATATATTTGAGAGCGAGAGGGAGAGAACATGAGCAGGGAGCAGGGCAGAGGGAGAGAGGGAAGCAGACTCCTCACTAAGCCGGGAACCCAACATGGGGCTCGATCCCAGGACCCTGAGATCATGACCTGAGCCAAAGGCAGATGCTTCACTGACTGAGCCCCCAGGCACCCCAGAATTTTCTTTCTTTTTAAGGCTGAGTAATATCCCATTGCAGGTATATATTATACTTTGTTTATCCATTCATCCACCAATAGACACATGGGTTGCTCCTCCCTCTGGCTATTGAGAATAATGCTGCCATGTGTGTGATTGTGCAAATATCTCCTTGAGACCCTGCTCTCAATTCTTTTGTGTATCCAGAAGGAGTCACTACAATTTTTCTGTTTTTTGTTTGTGTAGCGTAAGTGATCCTATCCTGTGCAGGACCCATGGATACCTGAAGATGGATTGCACTTGTATTGCCTTTTTTTTTTTTTTTAAAGGATGGGCTACATATTCTTCCTGAGTTACCCAAACTGACCTCCCCCTTGGGGGCACCTGACTCAGTCCCCAGAGAGGAGGCTTGGAGCCCCCCAAACACATACCCTCCAGTCAATCAGACCCTCCTGCCTCTGCAGAGTTCTCTTCCTCCCTCCTACTTCAGCCTTCATGCTTCATCCTTCCAGCCAAATGATTATTAACATTTATGTTTTTATCTCTAGCGCCTGGCAATGTGGTTGAAATATAACTACAATTTCTCCCTTACTATCAAGGATTTTCTGGGGCACCAGGGATGTAAATCTTAAATGAGGGTTGTTCTGGGCTCCAGGGGCATAAATATTAAAGAGGACACACTCGGTGCTGCACAGCTCCCCGGGCCCAGCCAGATGCCGCTCTCCCCGGAGGGTGACTGTGTGGACCACCTCCCTGGGCCTCCTGGCCTCTGGCGTCGGTTCGGCCGATCGGGAGCCCCGGTAGAGACTGGAGGGCGGGACGGGAGTGAGGCTGGGGTCTCCATTCCCCTGGACTGTCCTTTCCTGGCCCCGAGGGCTGCTCATGTCCCTCAAGGAGGCTCTTATCCACATGACTCTCCCCTCGTGGCTCTGCTGGCTCTGGTACCGTGGCATCCTCTGTGGTTTCCCCTTCTGCCAGCCTTTATCTTGCCAAATTGTCCCTTATGAAGTCCCTGGGGAGCATCCCAGTTTGGCAGTGGCACCTGTTTCCTACTGAGACCCTGACTGGGCCACGGCTCTGTCCTATGAGAAGACGACAGAGAGTCAGCAGTAATGCAACCTATGTCGTGATGCCAACGCTGACACAAGAAGCCGCAGGTGTTGTAGTGGGTGGGTGAGAGGCAGCGTTTAAATCAAACTGCATCTGCTGTCCCCAGAGCAAGAAGTCTGATTTGGGTATCTTAGAATTCAGTCGCTCACTACTACCACGTTCATAGCAGTGTACAAATCTAGAACAGATTCAGATTTTAAGACACTTATCATTTTGATAAAGAAAATAAAACAAGGGGCACCCGGGTGGCTCAATCGGTGAAGCATCTGCCTTTGGCTCAGGTCATGATCCTGGGGTCCTGGGTCCTGGGTCCTGCTCAGAGGGGAGTCTGCTTCTCCTCCTCTCTCTGCTCCTCCTCCCCACCCTCCCCACTGCTCACGTGCTCTCTCAAATAAATAAATCAAATCTTAAAAAAAAATCCCACAGTTTCTTCTAGAGGCTGCCCTTTGGGGCTATGGTGCTGTGTTGGAAGAAAACCTCAACTAGGATGTGGAGAACTTGGGTTCTGGCTTAGAACCCATTATTTTTGTAACATCGACTGAGAAATCTCATTTCTCTGGGTTTCCATTTTTGTATATTTGAAGAGGGATAAAAATGATACTTCCATCAGTTGATTCTTTAGAGGCAGATATAAGTCAATCCACCTCCATCTGGCTTTCTAGAGGTTCATTGTTCAGCATCTAGCAACTTTAGCCTAGACTTTCTTACCTATCACAGCAGTTTCCCTGTAAGACCTGACTTGGTTTCAGAAGGGGTCTTCCCACCTACATCCTGCTGCCACTGCTGCCTGGACCAGAGTCTTTTTTTTTTTTTTTTAATTTTTTTTTTAAATTTATATTTATTTATTTATTTATGATAGTCACAGAGAGAGAGAGAGAGGCGCAGAGACATAGGCAGAGGGAGAAGCAGGCTCCATGCACCGGGAGCCCGATGTGGGATTCGATCCCGGGTCTCCAGGATCACGCCCCGGGCCAAAGGCAGGCGCCAAACCGCTGCGCCACCCAGGGATCCCTGGACCAGAGTCTTTTGTGGTGCAGGGAACACCGCCCAGGATGTCAAACCAGTTCGCAGGGACCAGCTCCTTCCTGGTTTCCCTTTACTCTCTCAGCAGCAGGGATGGATGCAAACCCAGTGAGGCCAATCAGTTTCTTCTCTTTAGAGATTTGGAAGTGGGACTCCACGAGCTGGATTGATGGACTGACCTTCTCCCCAGGTTCGCTCAGTGAGCTGTTCTACTCATTCTTTCATTTGTTCAGGAAGCATTAACTGTTGTAGTGACTTGTGGGCACTTTAGGTTACTTCGATCTTTACAACGACTTCACAACATCACACCCATGTGGCTTTCTAGAGGTTCCATGGCGACAAGTCTGAAGGCAGGCATTCTTATTATCACCTGCGTGCTACGGGTGTAGACCCAGAAGTCTCAAAAAGGGAAAGTAACTTGCTCAGAGTCTCAGGTGTAAAGGAGGAAACCAAGAGGGAGTCTTGGGCTTGATTCTAGGGTTCCTGCACATTCCCCTGCTGGAGTGTCATGACGCTAGTTC
Source organism: Nyctereutes procyonoides (assembly GCF_905146905.1). Taxonomy (NCBI): domain Eukaryota; kingdom Metazoa; phylum Chordata; class Mammalia; order Carnivora; family Canidae; genus Nyctereutes; species Nyctereutes procyonoides. Next base: position 56,108,369 of record NW_026575146.1, on the reverse strand, counting down.
TCCCATGACACGGGGGCGGGCTCGGTCTGCTGCTGGGTGCCCACTGCTGGTGCTGGTCCTGGGGCTGGTGCTGGTGCTGTGCTGGAGCTGGTGGTGTGCTGGTGCTGGTGCAGAGGGAGAACTCCGCCTTTCTCGGACCCGGCGGTGCTGAGGATGGTGCAGTATCCAGATGTAGACACAAGGTGGCAGAGATCCCCAGGACACACAGCTCCCTTGGCCTGGGCCCCTTATGGTTCTGGTTTCTAGATTCCTGCTTTTTACATTAAGAAAATGATATGTACAACTCTTCAGTACAGATGTAAACTATAATGTGTCATGATTTACTACAAGAAATGGAGAATTGCAGAGGGAGAAACAAATATGGAGAGAAAAAACCAACAGTAGTGACAGTTATCAGCAAAGATTCACTTAAAACTGCCTTTTTGGGGACACCTGGGGGGCTCACTGGTTGAGCGGCTACTTTTGGCTCAGGGCATGATCCCACTCCCGGGATGGAGTCCCCCATCGGGCTCCCTGCATGGAGCCTGCTTCTCCCTCTGCCTGTGTCTCTGCCGCTCTCTCAGTGTCTCTCATGAATAAATAAATTTAAACAAAATTAAAAAAAAATTTTTTTTTAGTATGGTTGTTTAGATGTCACAGTGCAAGAATTTATTATTAAGTGATATTTCAATTCCTTTTTTTTTTAATAGAAGGCAAGTGCATGTATGTCAGTGCAGAACCTGACACAGGGCTGGATTTCACAAACCTTGAGATCATGACCTGAGCCCAAATCAGGAGTCTGTCGCTTAACTGACTGAGCCATCCAGGTGCCCCTTAATTCCCACCTAATTTTTGGAAAAAATCATAGACCACTTTAAATTCTCTTTTCCTTATTTTTACTAAAAGGAAGAGTATCTTTCTTCTAATTATGGACCAGGCAGGGCATATAATCTCATTTTATAGGAAAGAAGTCTACTCACATGGTGTTTTAGTTTAGTCTTACAGTGTTTTTGAATGTTAGTACTGAGACTCGTAATCAGGTGTTTCTACGATGGCAGGCGAAAATAGACCCATTGCTCCCTATTGCCCACAGAGTGAGTGAGGTTAGGGCAAGAGGCAGATCTCGTGTCGTTGACCTAGGGAGCCCTCTTTGGACCTCACCTTTCTTGATATGAAGCACAGTATGTTAGGTGCCCTACAAGAGGAAAGAATTTTAGCCTTTTTTCCAAAGAGCATAGAACACACTTTCAGAGATGAAGACTCTCCCACTTTAGCCATAACCACGGTCTGAAGCATTCTTCTCTGTGTGCCATCATTACTGGTCATGGAAGCTTCACTAGTGACAAGATACAGCCAGAAAAGCAGGTTCCAAGAGTCCGGTCTATGAGAAATGAGGGACGACAGCTACCAGCCAGAGAACAGAAGCAAGGACTCTGTGACGCTGAACTCCCTTCATGCCCTGGAACAGAGCTGGGAAGGGAGGCCTGGGTTTCCCTTATAAAACTGGATTCATGTCTATGTTGGCCGCCTTCCCTCTAGATGAATGGATATAGAAGGGGTGCACTGTTTTGGTCCACCCTGATTGTCTACCGATGGATCTGCTGGTACGGAAAAGGCCACCCTTTACCACCCTGGTTGGGGCCATGCTTCTCCGCATGGCACAGACACATTTACTTGGTGAGGAGACCAGTGTTTGAGGCCCAGAAATGAGAAAACCTAAGGAGCCTCAGTGCTTTGTTGAACACACCAGGGGGAGAGTGTGAGTAACTTAATTTTATTAAAGTGGGTGACCTGTGTCTCTCTCTCTCTCTCTTTTTTTAAAGATTTTATTTATTTATTTATTCATGAGAGAGAGAGAGAGAGAGAGAGAGAGAGGCAGAGTCACAGGCAGAGGAAGAAGCAGGCTCCATGCGGGGAGCCCGACGTGGGACTCGATACCGGGTCTCCAGGATCACGCCCTGGGCTGAAGGTGGCGCTAAACCACTGAGCCACCCAGGCTGCCTTTTTTTTTTTTTTTTTTTTTAATGATTTTATTTATTTGTGACCTGTGTCTCTAAGGTCACAGGGACCCATGTGGTGATTGGGTTTAGCATAGTTGGAGGCTCTGGGAGGCGTGTGATGGGTTGAGTCCAAATTATGGAAGGCCAGGCTGAGGAAGACATGAAGGAACTACTGAGGGCCTCGAAACAGGGAATAGTGTAAGCTACTGAAGATGGACAAGCTGGTGGTGCAGAGACCACTTCCTGCGCTCTCCTTGCAATCCAGGAGTGAGGTGCCCTGGAGAAGGGGACAGACCCAGAGGCTGCTAAGGAAGCAGGAGCAGGGAGCTTGGTGACAACCCAGCTCAGAGGATTGGGTGAGGTGCTGCCTGGGAAGTGCTTAGTACAGGATCAGGCCATGGGAGAGAACTGGCCGACATGGGCTGCTACCCCATGGTAGCAGGGGTGGGTGGGTAGTGACAGGGGATGGGAGCCTGGAACGCAGCGTCACAACCCAGGGGAGGGTGGAACCAGACCGTCCAACACTGGGAGGGCACAGGAGTGCATGAGGGCCCCTTCCTCCTCACGCCCCACAGAGGACCCACATACAGGTTCCTCAGGCATGTCTTCTCACCACCCAGTGGCCTTCTTTCCTTTCTGCCCACCATCAGCGCAGCCTGCTGGGGACCATCCTGTGTTTGAACAGGGAAGGTCCACAGAGCAAATGTCTGCCCATCAGTCCAGCTACTGTCTGTGCTCATGGGGAGCACGGAGGACACTGTGTGTGAGCATCTGGGTGCCCTAGGGAGGAACACCAGTGACTGCAACTTGAAATGAAGAGCTACCCGACCTCAAGGAACAATGAAATGCCCCTACCCTCGGCAAAATCTGCTGGCCCTGCTGGAGTGCTTGGGGGGGTTGACCAGATGACCTTATGTGATTCCTCATCACTTGCTTCTCTGGGCATAAGAGGCTCAGTGTAAAGCAGCTATGGAGTCTCCCTGGCTTTCCTTCCAGAAGCTTCTCTCTTCCTGACCAAGTCACGTGACCTGAATGTGACCCGGGCAGGCCAGTGGGGGTGCTTGTGTGGCTCTTCTGGGGTTTGTGCGGCCCTGGCAGAGTGCTGTACTCTGCACGGCTTTCCTACGCCCACAGAGTCTGTCCTGCCCTAGCTCTGGACCCAGTCATCTGGCCTCAAGGGTGCCCACCCACAAAGACTTCTGGGTGAGAGGGGGTATCACAGAACCCCAGAGGATAGTCCTGGAGCTGCAACCTCTTCTCCTTGACTGTATCACCCAGATTTCTCTGGTATCTTTACTGCTCACAAAGAAGACATTGGCTAACGCTGGTCGAGGGGGTGTGGGGGGTGGTGTGGGCCAAGGTTGAAGAGAACAAATTCAAAATGGCTCGATACACACAACAGCAGAGCGTGTGTGCCCTCGCTTGCTGTTTCAACGATCTGCGCCACAAAGGCAAGGCTGGAAGCCAGCAAACTGGTGGCTTTCGAAGGGCACCTTGCAGACGTCTTATCACAGCTACTGCCTGTTGCTCTGTGGCAAGTGAATAAGTCCTGTCCTTACTGACGGATCAGTAAGTCCTTAGACTTGCGGCTGAAACCACCCACCACCTGGGGTGCTCAGCTGGCCGCACTGCAAGGACACACTGTTCCCCGCAGCTCAGACCTTCTAATAATACATTTTCTCGGCACTGCCCGTAAATAAGCGTCCCTGCTTGTTTTGCTGGAGACAGCGGGCTTGTCTCCTGTATTCTCCCTCCTTAGGGTGGGGGTGAGTCCCTCATCACTTGCCTTTCCACGCAGAACAGACTTGGAGAAAGCACCTGTGCTTTGGCCTTTTGTTCTAGAAAGTTCTCTCTTCCTAGTTAACAAGTCATATGACCTAAGTAGAACTGGGACATGGTTGTTGGAAGGGGTCTGCAGATCCCTGGCCCAGCCCCAATGACAGTGACTGTTGTAGGCTGGCGCCCGAGACTCAGACATATAGAATCTGAGTCATTGTACTTGGAATAGCAAAAGCATCCCTGGAATGAGACTTCTGTCTCATTCTTTAGCTGAGCAGAGTCTAGAATAATTTAGGGAACAATTTTGGGCCTGAAGGGTTTACATTTGCCGTGTAGTTCCTAGGTCATCTGGCTGGGGCAGGAGACTGTCCCATGAAACCCATGCAGAGTTCGAGGCCACAGACATTGGCTGCGAAAAAGGCAGGTGTGACTCAGCTTGTAGTCTTTCCCCTGGAATAAATTTGTCTTCCTGGGTTAACCTCAGACAAAGGGCAGCCTGATTGATTTCCTCTCTGGAATTCGAGTCTCTAACACTAGAAATGTAAACCCAGGGATCCCTGGGTGGCTCAGCGGTTTAGCGCCTGCCTTTGGCCCAGGGCGTGATCCTGGAGACCCGGGATTGAATCCCACGTCGGGCTCCTGGTGCATGGAGCCTGCTTCTCCCTCTACCTCTCTCTCTCTCTGTGTGACTATCATAGATTCAAAAAAAAAAAAAAAAAGAAAGAAACAGAAATGAGATTAATAATTGCCAATCTGGGGGTCCCTGGGTGGCTCAGCAGTTTGCACCTGCCTGCCGGGAGCCTGCTTCTCCCTCTCCTCTGTCTCTGCCTCTCTCTCTCTCTCTCTCTCTCTCTCTCTGTCTCTATCATAAATAAATAAAAATTAATCTTTAAAAAAAAAGAAATGTCTTCCTCAATTTCTTTCAGAAGTGTTCTGTAGTTTTTAGGGTATATTTTGAGAACCATTTGAATGGTAAATGGTTCTCCAACCTTTTATTTTCAGGTTGTAGGTGTCCTTCTGTCTAAAATGAGTCTCTTGTAGACAGCAAATCAGAAAAGACCCCAAACAGCCAGGGGAATTTTAAAAAAAGAAAACCATATCTGGGGGCATCACAATGCCAGATTTCAGGTTGTACTACAAAGCTGTGTTCATCAAGACAGTGTGGTACTGGCACAAAAACAGACACATAGATCAATGGAACAGAACAGAGAACCCAGAAGTGGACCCTGAACTTTATGCTCAACTAATATACGATAAAGGAGGAAAGACGATCCACTAGAAGAAAGACAGTCTCTTCAATAAATGGTGCTGGGAAAATTGGACATCCACATGCAGAAGAATGAAACTGGACCACTCTCTTGCACCATACACAAAGATAAACTCAAAATAGATGAAAGATCTAAATGTGAGACAAGATTCCATCAAAATCCCAGAGGAGAACTCAGGCAACACCCTTTTTGAACTTGGCCACAGTAACCGGAGAAGGACAAACAGTGTATGTTCTCATTCATTTGGGGAATATGAATAATAGTGAAAGGGAATATAAGGGAAGGGAGAAGAAATGTGTGAGAAATATCAGAAAGGGAGACAGAACATAAAGACTCCTAACTCTGGGAAATGAACTAGGGGTGGTGGAGGGGGAGGAGGGCGGGGGGTGGGGGCGAATGGGTGACGGGCACTGAGGGGTACACTTGACGGGATGAGCACTGGGTGTTATTCTGTATGTTGGTAAATTGAACACCAATAAAAATTAATTTATTAAAAAAAAATAAATAAAAATAAAGTAGGCATTCTAGCCAGCAAAAAAAAAAAAAAAAAAAAAAAAAGAAATGTAAACCCACTGGATGTCCTGCTTTGGTGAAGAACGTGTTTCTTTCTGCCAGACAGGCAGCATCTTGGAGTTAAGTGCGGGGATTCCGGAGCTGGGCTCCTGGGCGGCCCAGCTCTGGCACTTAATAGCTGCGTGAGGTTGGGCAAGTTACTTAACCCCTCTGCTTCTGTTTCTCTCTCTGTAAAAAGGGGAAAGTAATGGTATCCATTTAGCTGACAGGTTTGTGGTGAGGCGAAAATGAGTTAACATGGATAAAGCATCAGAACAGTGCCTGGTATACAGTTAGGTGCTATATAAGGGATTGTTATTTTTTGCTATATGTAAATGCAAAATAAGGCAGAATGTGCAATAAAGGGGTGTCAGGCTGGTAGCTTGGTGTAGTGACCATTTGGGCCCAGGAGGCAGGAGACGTGGATGCTCTAATCAGGCTTCCCATTAAGTAATGGGTGACTTGAAGCCACGCAAAAATTTAGTTGCTTCATTTTTTTTTAAGATTTACTATTATTTTTTTATGCTAAGTGAAAGAAACCAGACATGACCAGATGCGTGATTTCACTTATGTGAAGCATCCAGAATTCACAGGAAGTAGAACTGGGGCTACCCAAGGCGAGCGGGAGTGGGACGAGCTACTGCTTGATGGCCAGTTTCTTGCGGGTGAGGAGTTTCGGAGATGGACGGTGCCCACGGTTATTCAACAGTGTGCATGTACTTAATGCCGCTGAGTTACACACTCAAAAAGTGGCAAACTGCATATTATGTGTCTTTTACCAAAATGAAAAAAAAATCAAACATCAGAAGTGAAAATAAGAGAGGGAGAGACAAGCTTTGAAAGACAAAGGTACTTGCCATAAACTTTGAACTTTTATAGTCCACGAGGCCGTAACTAGGGGTTGCCAGTGGGAAAAATGAGGTGGTGACATTAGCCCAAAAGCCCTGTCCAGCCCCAGCCTGCCGCCAGGTTAACTCCCTTTCGGCACCTTCATGCCCTCTGCTTCCTTCAGGACACCCACCTGGACAGATGTTCACAGCCCCTGTGCCTCTGCCCGCTGAGCTCTCCTACCCACCCCAGGCTCCACCTGCCAACCTTCCTCAGGTGCCAGCTGCACCCCAGCTTGCTTTTACTTGTGTGTGGCCATTTGTCAACTACATCGTGATCCCCTGGGTGGGGAGGTCTGGTCTCCACTTTCTGTTGCCCCCTCCCCCCATGCCCCAGCCCAGGCCCGGACTTAGAATGAGTTGCAACAGGCGCTTGAGAGGCTTCCTCCCTGCTTCCCTGATGAGGAGCTACAACACTGGCCCGGCTGCATCACATGCTGGACTTGGGTTTTGCAAACTTCGTAGACTTCTGCTCTGCCCACTGCGACCAAGACATCCTACCTTGGGACCCAGAAGGTACACGCGTTCATGTACGTGCACACACACGGATGCAGTTCCATGAACTATTACTAACCGTTGCTATACGTAGTACAATCTCAAACTCTGGATTTATTGGATTTTTAAAAAATGATTGTAGTGACGCTGCTTTGGCAAGCCTGACTTTCTGCTGGGAAAGCACACTCAGTAGGAGAGTGTGCATGGGTGCGTCCACCACTGGCCACTAAGGGGAGCTGACAGGTCAGGATGCGCGGGGATCAGAGTGACCGGTTGGTGGCTTAGAGGAAATCAGAGAGGAAGTCTTCGCGCTGCTGGGACCTCAGGAAGCCCACGCAGGCTCCCACACCCCTTCATGCCAGCGGAGCCCATTCCGATTGAAGTTGATTTAGCTGAAGGAGCTTTAACTGGTTCACCTTTTCTTGGGGGGTAGCCGTTTAACTGTGTTGTGTGCCAGGGGTTGGATTTTTGGCTCAGTGTCCTGACCCTCTTCCTCCTGCAGGACAGAACTCCACTTCTGATTACACAACTGCCCTTGAGATGTGTGACCGCCACCTTGCCTTGAACAGCCTCATGGGGCAGGTTCTGAACCATCCTCGGGGCCTGGTACCCTCCTCCCCACCACAGCAAACGAGGCCACTTCTGCTGTCCAACCTGGTTGTGGGGAAAGTGGGGCCCCTAGAGGGGAATGGAGGTGAGAGATCCTGGCTGTGGTGATCCTGGGACCCATGGTGTCTGAAGAAGGCATCCCCATGAGCCCCCAGGCCACCGGCTGCGCCAGCCTTCCTCTGCAAGGGCCAGAAGGCCACCCCGTGACTGAGCGTTTACATAGGTCTCCTTGTCTTACTAGCTCTGCTAGTTCTCCCACAAACATGTTTCTTGTGCGTGACCAGAGTGATGATGCAGTCAGCTTGACCTTAACAGTGGAACCTGGGAACACAGGCTTCCATATTTTGAGGAGATTCAGTAAACAGTTTATATCCAGAGCAGTCAGAAAGGTTATGCTGTCCTTAGGCAGTGAGGGATAGCTTTCTTTTTGTTTTTTTTTTTTAAAGATGTATTTGTTTGAAAGAGAGAGAGTGAGAGAGCAAGCATGCAAGCAGAGGAAGGGGCAGAGTGAGAGGCTGAGAGAATCGCATTTGAAACCAGCTCCCAAACTCTTAGGACAAGTCGTGTCTTCCAGCTGCTTTTGGGCTGCCACTCTCTGCCCACTGCTGCCAGTTCACAGTCACTGGCCGCCCCGTGGCAGGTGAGTCTTGTTTGGGGCTCCCCTGCGGCGGTGCTCATGGTAGTGATGACGGCAGAAACTTTCCACGAGGTGCCTACTGTGGAAAAGCTCTGCAAACACCAGTTAGCCTCAAGGAGGGACCAGATTTACCATCTCCACCCTTTCCCACAGGTATTTACGGAGGGTAATAGAAGCACGTCTATTTAGCAACACCCAAATCCTGGCCAGAACCACGCAGGGGAAGGATCTTACAGTGAAAAATGTATTGCATTTCATGGCTCTGCCTCCTTCACTCAGTCAGAAGTCAAACATTCTGACTTGTGAAACTGCAGTTCTCACTAAGGAGGCCTGACCTGTGTCCAACTCTCCTTGAATCTGGGCTGTGACTCGTTTGGGCCAAGACCATGTCCAGGACCTGGTGGGGTGTCAGCACTGGATCTAAGGCTGGGGAAGCTGTTGTCCACTTGCTCTTCTTGCATCTTTGTCATGGCTTCGACAGCATTCTCGGGCTATTCAGCTGGAGGGTACGAGTCGCAGTGCTGCACACCTCAGCCACCTGAGCAAAGCAGCTTCAATCAGCTGACAGCCCAAAGCACGACTGGCCAAGGTCAGCAGAGCCGGAGGTGAGTGGGCTGCTCAGACATGTGAGCAATAACTGCTCCTGGCTGTAGGCCGCTGAGGCTTCGAAGGCTGTGTGTTACATACAGCTTCATTGTGGCTACAGACAACCGACATGTCCACTGATAAGTCAGATGATGATGCACCCTCTGAAGAACTAGTAGCAGCAGCTTTCACCTTCAAATAAAATGGGTCCCTACAGATGGCTCTTCACTTGCACTACCTCGAGCTGAAGACCTTTCACTGGCCTTCAATTCTACAGATGTGATCCTGGAGACCCAGGATCGAGTCCCACGTCGGGCTCCCTGCCTGGAGCCCTGCTTCTCCCTCTACCTGTGTCTCTGCCTCTCTCTCTCGGTGTCTCTCATGAATAAAAAAAAAAAAAAATCTAAAAAAAAAAAAAAAAAAAAAAGAAACCACAGCATGAGTACATCAAGAAGTAAATGTCATTCTTTATTAGGCTTCAGGTCAATGGAGATGGGAGAAGCAAAGCCAAGAAAAGTGATGCCTCCCCGTATTTGCACAACTTCAGATAGTAGGGGACAGACCTACATCTACCCAGACGGGGTGGCTGTTTGCAGCAAGAGATGTTCTTCATGTTGGCTTCTGGATAAAACTCGTCTTCACGTAGAGGTCAGCGTTATGTACAGATCATTGAAAGGGAAACCCTGTAAGACTTACTGGTAAGCAGTGGTGGTGTTTGGCTTTCCTAATTTCAATGTGGATCAGAAGCACAGATAAGAGTCTGGCAAGACAAATTCATGAACCCAAGTCCGTTGTTCTAGCCATCACAGCCTCACTGGCCTCCTGAGCTGGAGTCTCCAAACTCTTAATACATAGAAACAAATAAATAAAAGTATTCTGTCCTACTGTTTGAAATATTATGCGGACCAGAAAACACTGCAGGGTTTATATGATCAACACCAAGCTTCTGGCTATTTGGTTATATATTTGGTCATGTACCCTGACGATGATTGAATGCGGCATAGGAAGGAACTTCATTAATGTTCTTTGGTCAGCCAAGGCCTGCCATCAATCAGTGTCAGCAGGTGCACTTCCTGAAAGTGAGTCTTGTCCCTGAGATTAATTGACAGATGGGGGAGGATATAAACAAGTTGCCTATTTCCCTGTGAAACACTAATTTTTCCTTTTTTTTATAAAGATTTTATTTATTTATTCATGAGAGACACACAGGCAGAGGGAGAAGCAGGCTCCCTGCAGGGAGCCCGATACAGGACTCAATCCCACGACCCTGGGATCACGCCGGCCAAAGGCAGATGCTCAACCACTGAGCCACCCGGGTTGCCCCTCCCCTCCCTCTTCTTACTCATCTCTGACCCCAGAACTGTGGACATGCCCTATTTGTGCCTTTGGGTGGGGAAATCCCAAGTTGGTTTCTGGTCCCGTGGGTCCCAATGGCTTTCCTTCACAGATGTCCCTGTCTCTCAGACACTGGCATGAGCGCCCAGAATGACCGCCGCCCTGGCTCTGCAAAGGGAAGCCACTGTGCCTGTGCCCGATGCAGGACAGGAAGAGAAACAGGAATTTAGGGGCAGCAGCTGGGAGCACATCAACACAGCCCACCCTCTCCTTAGTGTCTCACTGGGGTTTCGGGAAGAGACGGTGATTTTTTAAGAGGATTTATGATGGGGTGCAGCCAACACAGAGGGAAACTCAGTGTGATCACATAAAGATTTCTTTCTTCCCAAGTATAAATGTGTGCCTCATTTTTCTTGCAAGACTGCTGTGATTCCAGTCAAGGCCCCTGGCTGGGTTCTAAAGCCCCATTCTGGATGAACACAGGATTTATGAACACTTGACATGTTCTACAAACTCTAGAAAGAAAGAAGGGCCAGAGGCAACAGCGCTTTTGTACGATTTTATTTTTTTTAAAAGATTTTATTTATTTATTCATGAAAGACACAGAGAGAGAGAGGCAGAGATGCAGGCAGAGGGAGAGGCAGCCTCCAGGCAGGGAGCCCGATGTGGGACTCGATCCTGAGACCGCGGATTACGCCCTGAGCTGGGGGCAGGCACTCAGCCGCTGAGCCACCCAGGCATCCCCGATTTGATTTTTAAACCAAGAAGCCAACGGTGTACAGCTCACAGGCTCACAGTGAAGTCTTGGTCGCTGGAAATTACAAACAAAGCCCACAGAGATTACTGAATACAGACCTCTGGGATGCCCATCCAACAGGCACCTGTGGTTGAGATAAGAGCATTTCCTTTTAATATTCCTCCCCTGTGGGACGCCTGGGTGGCTCAGTGGTTGAGCGTTTGCCTTTGGCTCAGGTCATGATCAGGTCCTGGGTTCGAGTTCTGCATCAGGCTCCGCACAGGGAGCCTGCTTCTCCCTCTGCCTATGTCCCTGTGTCTCTCTCTCTCTCTCTGTCTCTCATGAATAAATAAATAAATCTTAAAAAAAATACTCTTCTCCCATGAGCAGTATTCTTAATGTGAGGTCTCCAGACCAGCAGCATTGGCATCGCAGGGGAACTTGTTTCCAATGCTCGTTCTCAGGCCTTCTCTGGGATCTACTGAATCAGAAACTCTGGGCTGGGGCCCAGCAGCCTGTGCTGTCACAAGCCCTCCTCGGGACTCTCATGTGTACTCTAGTCTGAGAACTACACGTTCATGAGATACCATCAGCCCCACCAGGTACACAGGAAATGGCTTTCCTTCCCAGAGACTAGTCGTGGTGCCCTGAGGCGTCTAGGTAACAGGCTCCCTTCTCCCCTGAGCAGCGAGGACGGTAGCTACTGGCACGTTCCAGCCTCGGGAAAATAAGGAAAAGCGTTCACTGCTTTTCTGTGTTCTTGACTGAGCACACAAAGCCGGAGTCCCTGCTGCCCATAAAGTATCTGCCAAGCCATTTGGGTACAGCAGCACCCACTTCCCAAAACCAATTTCTTTTTTTTTTTAAATTAAGATTTATTTATTTATTATTACTTATTTATTATACATTTATTTTTTATTGGTGTTCAATTTGCCAACATATAGAATAACACTCAGTGCTCATCCCGTCAAGTGCCCACCTCAGTGCCCGTCAAAACCAATTTCTTTATCAGTGAAGAAAGCCTACACCACACTGGTGACACCCCCTGCTGGCGGGGGGCACGCTCTACTCTGCGAAGTCGCCAGGGGACCGGGGGAGGAAGGGGGAGCTGAGTCCATCTCAACACTCGCTTCCATGAACACCATGGCTGGAGAAGGGGACACGATGGCACGCTGACTTTTCAAGCTCCTGCCTACAATGGACACATCACTCTCACTAATGATCTGCTGCCAACGCAATCACATGCCGAAGCCTAACTTCAAAAGTAGGCAGGTAGTACCCAGAAAAAGCTCCGGGATATCTGGAAACAGACCAAATGATTACTATCCAAGGTTATGAGTGGGTCACAGCACCCCTTGGGTACACAGCTGGGTATTAACATTAAAGAAACGGTGGGACCAAGTTGTTTCTAATTTTATGTTCACTCTCATTTTATTCCTGCTCACTTTTTTTTTTCGTTTAAACTCTATGCCCAATGTGGGGATCAAACTCATGACCCAGAGATTGAGAAGATTGAGAGTTACGTGCTCTACCAACTGAGCCAGCCAGGCACTTCTGTTCCTGTTCAGCTTCAAATCTACAAAATCTATAACCTCTCCACCTAAGAGCTTTTTTGATCAAATATTTTCAAATTTAGGGGCACCTGGGTGGCTCAGTTGGTTAGACATCTGCCTTTGACTTGGGTCATATGATCCCAGGGTTCTGGGATTGAGCCCCCCATCGGGCTCTCTGCTCAGAAAGGGGTCTGTTTCTCCCTCTGCCCCTCCCTTGCTCTTGTTCTCTCCCTCAAATAGATAAAATCTAAAACTTTTTCAAATTATTTTTTTTGTGTGTGTAAGCGGGGGGAGGGGCAGAGAGAGGAAAAGAAAATCTTAAGCAGGTCCCATGTCCAGTGCAGAGCTGGACCTGGGGCTCAATCTCATGACCCTGAGATTGCTACTTGAGCAGAAATCAAGAATCAGATGCTTAACCCACTGAGCCACTCAGGGGCCCCTAAAATTTTTTTAAATTAAAAAGAAAATGAAGTTCATATACACGCAGAAAAGTGCACAAATTTTGAGGATACAGTCTGTTGAATGACCACAAAGGCAATGTAAAGAGTATAGCTACCTCAAGGGTACAAAGCAAACCATTCTAGGGGCTCACCAGCTCCTCGCAGGTTCCCCCCACTAGTGTCCCCCCCCAGTACTAATAGTCTCCTGACTCTCAGTGCTGCCCCCCAATCACTTTTACACTCATTTGTTCAACTAGTACTGGTCAGCCAGGCACTAGAACTTCTCTGTCCTGGCAGGTGGTGTTCTAGACCCAAGCACGAAAGCTGAACTTGGGGAGCTTCCTTCTGGAAGACTGGGTGTTCTGGGGGTGGTGGTGGTGACATCTCTTAAATAGGATTGAGGGACCCAGTCTAATTAGTGACTATTGTCTCTACTACCTGTTTAAGCACATCCTTTCATAGTGGAGCGGATGGATCACAGCCAGAATTTCTCTGCTGCCTGACACACGAGAAATCAATGGCCCACCCAGCTGGCACTTGGTGTTGAGCTGTCTGACAACCCTGCCCATCTGCGCTCAGGGCTCCTCCTCATCCCATACAGCCTCACCCTTTCAGGTAGTTCTAGGGCTGGGCAAACTGGATCTTTCTGGGTTGGGGGTGGTGAACATGTATAAAACTTGTTTTTGGCTGCAATACAAGACTGGCATTTGGTCTTCAGAGTATTTCTTATGTAACTTCCATTACCCGAAAACGAGGGATGTAGTTCCCACCCATTCCCGTGCCTATTAAATCATCAAAGATCTTAACAAAAAGGCAGTGGGGGCAGCTGGTTTTCTAAAATGCCAGCTCCTCCGCCAAATGTCCTCAAAATCGGACATATCCGTACCAGCACGCACCCATAGAACGTGGTATTTTGCTTTCTAGCTTCTCTGCAAAAATCCTTGCAGGGATTCAGGCCAGGAACCTCGGGGACCCCACGGCAAGTGTTGGATTCCACCCTTCAGGCTTGCAAAGCACACTGCGACTTCCCGACTTCCCGATTCCACTCCCTGGGAAAGCGCCAGTGAGTTTGGCGGGGAGGGAGTGTGAGTGTGTGCAGTCCTAGAACACCGTGGCCAACGGCTCAGCCACATCCTTTTGTGGTAATAATCTCCAGCAAAATGGACTGTAAATATATTTCTATAATCGGCTGGCTTCTAAATTACAGCCACGCTGAGTAACAACAGAGTAAACATATGATTAGTAATTTCCTTATGGCAGAGGATAGTCTGGCTAAGGCCCAGGGCCTAAAAAGAATTTTCTCCCAGTAGAAAAGAAAACAGAACACTCTATTCCAAAGCCAACACAACGGGTCACGGCCTTCTTCCTGCGCAGAAATGGTCCTGCTCCTCCAGGAAGAGGGGAAAGCAAAGATGCATGTAAGAAAGACCGCCGAGCCGTCTGGCTGCTCAGTCGCAGCCCCTCACGTCCTGGGCCACCCCTCCTCCACCGCGGCAGCCGCGGCTCCTGGCCTTCTAGAAAGGACTGCTCCAGCATTGCAGAGGTGCCACCAAACACAGAGAAACACCAGGCAGGGGCAATGCTGGCTCCTTATACAGCAAAGATCAAAGATGAGGCATCATGTTTCTGGTTTTGTTCTAGCTCTCTCCATCCCGTCTAACTTGGCTGGAAGAGAACCATGGTAGTGCCTCCTAACTCAAGAGTAAAACCATTCTCAGTGTGCACCCAAGGCCACCCTGAGAAACACCTGGGATGCTGTTCCTTGGGGTGGGGCCCACAATTGGCCCCCCATAGCTCTTATAATCGGTTCTTATGCATGCAGTGAAGGCAAAAGTTCTTACAAAAGCATCATGAAAATCAAATGCACGCTGCTTGCAGCAGGCTCCCTGCAGCCAAGAACCCATTAGGATGGGATCCTATCTGTGAGCGTTAGCACCTGTCTGCGGTATTTAATGCCACAAAGTCGGGGGTGAGACTGTCCCCCTTAGACTGCAGGCTATTTACCGGCAAGAGTCCAACACTTGGTTTATCTGGGGGACCCATCTAGACAGCACGCTCCTGGTAACTCACTCCAGCAGCAACGCACCCCCCAGCCCTGCCAACCCCTGCACAGGGTTTACATTCTTTAAGTCACAACAGAGGCAGGACGAGTTGTGTTTCACTTTCTTAATGTTAAAAATCTCAAAGTTCCCACTGCTTTATTCCTTTTGTCTGGGGGAGGATGCCGGCCTTCAGCTTCTAAATCTGCAGGGCGAGGCTGCCTGAAAAAAGAGGCTGCCACTTAAAGGCTTTGGCTTCTCCTTGCGTCAACCAGAAATCCACCTCAAGAGTCTCCAGGCCTACGCTGGCCGCACTTGGGGAGCCTTGGCCAAGTGGCCTGCCTCAAATCCCTTTATGGACACGCACCTCCAGAAACTGCAGCGAAACCAATGGGGGCGATTCAACCTAGGTTTATATAATGTGCCAAGATCCCAAGATAAAAAGCCTTCTAAGTGCCCAGAGTAGACAAGGCAGAGTAGACAAGGCATAAGCTGGCATATCCAGAAGCTAGATATGGATTGAAAGAGACCTCACTCCACGATAAAACAATCGCTCACTCTGTTACTGCAAAATTTAGTCTATGGCATCTGAAATGCAGCACAGGGATGTAGGATTCATTTTCTCGTGCACGGACAACATGAACGACTTCCTTTCTCACACAGAACAACACCCTCAAGACCTCAAACCACCTGAGATACAGCCCTGCCTACTCAAAAGGGACGTCATGCCATTTAAGGGGCAGGAAACCCAGACCTACTTTTCTTTAAACACAAACGCTCTTCTGCTTTAATTTATCATGTTATTTCAGGTCTGAAGGAGCCTCAGTAACGATGTGAATTGAAATTTAGCCCCAATCCTGTAGCTAGCGGATCTGTCCTGGGATGGACAAAGGTGCTCATGCCCCCAGGTAGCTGCAACCTCACTTTCATGGTCCAGGTCCAGCGCCCTTTCTGCCCCAGACACCCCAGCATGGGCCCCGGGTGGGGGGCATCTCTTACCGTCCCAAGTAGGCCTCAACTCCTAGCGCCACTTTTCCCAGCTCCTCTGAGTTCTTCCTCTAAAGGACGCATTCCTCCCAGCCCGTGAAACAGGCTTTCCAGGACAGACACCGTGGGGCACACCTGCTGGAAAAAAATCTGTCCTCTGTTCTCTTTCCTGAGCTCAGAAGTGGACGAACAGATGAGAGGAAAGAAAGGTGTGAGAAAAGCCTCCGTGATATTTCCCCCGGGGCACCTGGTTCTCACAAACAGCCTGGGTTAAAATTCACCACCTGTGCCCGGGCCCAAACATCTCATCTACATTTCAGCCTTCATACTTCTTCATTTTTTGTTTGAATTAATTAATTTTTTTACACTTCTTTATAACGGGATGGACTCAGCGCCCTTTAACTTTGTAAAAAAGACTGCAAGCCAGCAGCTGCACCCAAAACGAGGTGCAGAGGCCAGTGTTCCGCACCCGAGAACAGCTAACTTGCCTCCCCTCGGAGATTACCTGTCTGATGAGCTGCTTGCCAAATACGGTCTCACGCTTCTGATGTGCGATGGGCAACTGGGCAAGGGGCAGAGCTGTGTGTACAGGGTGGTGCTCTCGGGAGGGGTCCCCTCTCGGCCGAGGGCAAGGGCAGCTGGCCAGCGCTCCCCGCCCGCACCCTCCGCCGGCCTGCGTGCTGCCACCACCAGAAGTCAATGGGGCCAGGCAGGCCGCTGTCGGAGATGAAGGAGGCACAGGTGGAAGGGCTTAATGAAATTTTATTTCGAAAATATGGCAAGAGTCTAAGGCACTTCAAACATTTAAATACACGTAAGACCAAAGTAAATGTGGCTTAGTAGAAAGGAATCCATAAATACGCAGAGAACTACACTAGGTTTCCCCAGAGGCAAATACAGAGCCGGTTCCTCTAACACCATCCAACCTTTGCCATCAGACACGGATTTGGGCGATGATTAATAAAAAACACGGTAACGTAACACGTAGTACTTCATGTCTCAGTGACTATGGAATATAAAAGTCGAAAATACTGCTGTCATTTCATATAGATACCTTTCATATAAAAAGTCATGTAATACAGCCACCTAGATCAACCCCACTGAAAAGATTTCCTTTCATAAGTTTTCTGCTTTTTAGAGAGTCCCGCTTTTTGAGTTTTAAACCAGAAATCTCCCAGACCAGGCCCCAGGTGCTGAAGATCGGTCACCTCCACTGCCAAGTAATTACTTTAGAAGAGTAAATACACACACACACGTCAACAAAACCATCCTGGAATGGACTTTTCAGAGAACTTTCCAATGGAAAATTTATATTTACATCAAGTAAATATAAATACTCGTGGAACATTTTTAAATTTTAAAAACGCCGAGCCGGTGAGAAGTGGACACTTCCTGGCGGGGGCCAGGGGAGGAGGGAAGGAGGAGACGGTGCCCGCTCAGGTCAGGTTACGACATCCTACGACTGTACATAACGGAGCAGAGACTCCACAGCAACAGAGCCGGGGGGCGGGGGGCAGTAAGCACACCCAAGGCAGAGGGAAGATGGCCAGGAGGGAGGCGGTGGGGGCCGGGGGCAAGCTCCTGCTGCCTCAGCCTCCGCTGTGCAGCTCCAGGCCTCAGCCCTCCCATTCTGTTTGCTGGTGAGCTCAGGCACGATACATATACATTCAGTATCTGTCACCCCAACAGGAACATTTAGCAGCTTAATGGTGGCATGTAAATGGACGGTTATTTGTGTATCATCAGTCAAAGGAACTTCGGTGGGTGGGAGCAGGAGATGTCTTCCTTCCAAGCCTTGGGGTGCCCTAGAGACCAGGAGAGGGGGGAAAAAAAGAATGCGGGGTCAGCACATTACCTCAGGCAGTGTCCTCTGTGACCTAGGAACTCTGTCCACCACAGCTGACAGCCACCCAGGAGCCAGAGCGAGGACAGCTGGAAGGTGGGATAGAGACCCACTGGCAGTGGCCACGCTGGAGCCGGCTGGGCTCAGCAGGCGCCACATCCGACTGTCCTGGGAGGTCAAGGTCCTGCAAAGTGCAGACTCTTGGACCACAGGTCGCTGGTCACTGTCTGCCTTAGGAGAAAGCCCAGGAAAGGAGCAATATGTACTCATGGGCACACGATGTGCCATTTGGGTTCATTGTGTTCATAAACCCTTCACACGAGGGCTTTGGAGTATCTATCTCCTGGGGATAAGCAGAGGCCCAGCCCGTGCTGCGCTAACCTTTAGCACTCCCAGCCATCTGGGTATGGCAAAAATCGTGAACTCTTAAGTTCTAGGCTAAAACTTCCACTTTCAGAGTTGTCAGAAACCCCATGTCTCCTGTCAGCTCCCTGAAGGAGGGGGGACCACCCACCCGGCGGGCTCCAGCCCGTTCCCTAATGCCCCAAAGCGCAACACTGACCGGAGATGGAGCCTTGGCGAAGTTGACGTGGGCGTACAGAAGAACCGCGATGTCCTTGTGTCCAGCCTCCAGGGCTATGGAGAGTGCGGTGCTGCCATCCTTAAATGGAAAAGAACAAGCCAGGGTGGGTTTTTCAAATTTCCAGATAGCCGACAGGTGGCCCAACCAATACTCTCTAAGATCCATAAAATTTTTCATCCGCGGTTTGTGTCACAGAAGCCAGCGTGTAGGGGCAAGCCCTGTGCACCCCCAACAAATGCAGGCGGCCCTCAAGGCCCTTACCCACCTGCTCTTCCCACCAGCTGTGGGGAGCAGGAGAAGATGGGGGCAGAAACCAAAGTTTCTTTTTTTTCCTGTCTTTACAGCAAGCAGGTAATACCCCAGTGTACGTCTGGACAGCCTGCAGTTTGCCAAAGGTCTCTCAACTGTGCCCTTGGGGCAGGAACCGGCCCTCCAGCCCTAAGCACACCCATCTAACACTGCAAATAATATCTACGCATAAGCACGATGCCTGCCGCCTTGCAGAAACACATCACGTGGAAATAGGAGGGGAAACACTACACAGGGGGAAGTCAGAGCTTCCGGTGAAATAAATGCGTGGCTTCCATTAACATGCAGGCCTTCAGGCGCGTGTAGAGGAGGGCAAGGCAAAAAGCCAGCACCATTTACTTTCTGTCTGGTCTTCTGGTCACTGGCAGCAGGAAGCAATTCTTGTCCTTACAGTCCTTCCCGCCTACCTGCAATTCTCGGGGCTACTTGTCCTGGGAAGGCCAGCTGCAAGGCCTCCTCTTCCGTGAAGGGTGAGGACACAGACAATTAGCTGAGGGGACTAGCATTTCTGGAAGCCACTGTGGCTCTACCTACTTGTTACGTGTTGTTACTTACATCTACAGGCTGTTCTTTGCTGAGAGAGAGGGAAAAGCCAACAAACAAAAATCAAGAGACGTGAAACACAAAGTCCTCCTGAGGAGAGGTGAGCTGGAAGTGCTCCTCCGTTCCAGAGGATGACGGGAAAGGTGCCTGGAACCAGCGCAGCTTGCTCACTGCTGGGGATGCATTGGCCACCGTGCAAGCCTACCACCAGCCTCCCTGTCCTCGGTGCCAGTAAATGGCTGCTCTGGTTTGCACTTCCTGCTGGTTTGGGCCCAAGGGAATGTGACGTTTAGTGCAAAAAGGAGTATTTTCCTTCTAACTTTTCTACATGTTTGGAGCTGGAGGAAGCTCTGGGCGAAACCCGTGCTCCACTGAGATACACTTCCCAAAAGAACCAACCCAGCCTGACCTCTGCGACTTCTGCACTCTGAACCCTGTCACCACCCAAATGCTAGTTTCTGTGCCTTCACCTACAGATACTCCTCCCCTTTGGCCCGAAGCAGCAGATCCCCTTACAGTGTTTTCCAGGCAAGGGGTTATCTGGAACAGGGACAGCGTGGGAACCGGGAGACCAGATGGGGGCTATGATGATGGAAAAGCCAGACAGGAGTGGAGAGATGTGTTCAAAGGAGCCTGATGGTCTGCAGGGCTGAGCTGACGAGATGCTCAGGCCATTCACTCCAATGGGCCCCAGGGAAGGGCACGGCTGTCTTCATTTCGGGCGTGGGAGAGTGCTTCACTGCGCTAACCACTGGCTCTAGTCATCCAGGAACTTGGCCTGGAACAACCAGCAACCCAGATTTCCAGACGCTTTGGGGACCTAGTCCTCTCTTCTTCATGGACCTGTGAGTTGCCTACGCTAAACCTACTCTGTGCCATAAATCTGTGCATTCCCCTTCCACGTGCTGGTGCTCGGACGCACCCGTCACCCCCTTCCTGTAATGACTGTGGGGGAGGCCTGACCGTCCTGCCTTTGGCTCTAGCTAACGGAAATGCGAGCTTGTCCAGAGGAAATGCTGCCAAGCTGGGCTGGGAAGGGAGGCAGCCCGGACCACCCCACGAAATCCCCAGCGAGCATCTTGGAGGAAGGGCTCTTCTCCCTCCACCAAGGGGCCCTGGGGGGCAGACCCAGCGGAGGCCGCGGAGGCTCACTCACATTGTCCTCCAGATGGCCATTGCAGCCCGGCTGAGCCAGCAGCAGCTTGACGATCTCCACGTGGCCGTGCTCGCTGGCGCACATGAGCGCAGTGGAGCCCTCATCGTCCTGGATGTTGACGTCAGCCCCGCAGGCCAGCAGCCCCTTCACCATGTCGATCCGCCCGTGACTGACGGCCAGCATGAGGGCCGTCTGTCCTGCCTGTGGGGAGGGTTGGAGGGGGGTGCATCAGCAGCTTATATGGGGGCTGGGGTCATGGGGGCAGGAGGTGGTAGGGGGACAGCGTGATGATAGATGGAACAGAGCAGGCCAGGAGTTAACCTGGGGCTGGGTGGTGGTGGGCACGAGAAAGAGTTTCTAATTCTGAGCTCCCAGCTATGCAAGATCATAAAGTGACAAGTCAGTTTCCCTCCTGTCACTCGAGGATCTGTCTCATTATAACAAGGAGCCGGAAAGTTCAGAGGTGCTTAAAAGTCCAGCTGGGGACACATATGGACCAGGGCCACTCCGTGCCTGGTGTGCAGACACAACAGGGAGACAGTGAGGATGCAGCCATCACTGGGTAGCCGGTGGGGCTCCCGGGCCCTCAGATGCGGTCAGGGCCAGGTGTGCGCGTGGACTCAGGCAGCAGGTGCGCTCACCTGGCTGGCTTTGGCGTTCACGTCACCACAGCCGAAGAGTTCCTCCACAACATGCATGTCCTTCTGTGCTTCCACGGCAGCAAGGGCTGCCAACATGATGGGGGTGTACCCCGCCTTGTTCTGGTGATCCACGTTACACACGTCTGCAAAGACACGAGGCTCGTTGGGGAGAAGCCGCCTGGCGGCATCCCTTCTCCCGACTGACCAAAGGAATGGGGTTCATTGGAAGAGGCCAGTTGAAAGGGCTCCAAGGGCTCCAAGTCCCAGGGTGACTCAGAAGGAACTGAGAGAGATGTTTTCATACTAAAGGAAAAAAAAGGTTTTCCTGTATCCTGTGAGGCCAGAAGTTGACGTGAGAGTAAGCCTTCACGGCACCTCTTGTTCATAACTGGTGGCTGAACGGCAACAGCCCAGAGGGGGTCTGAGGGGTTTGTTCTCAGGATGGTTGCTTTGAAGAGCCCATGGTAATGGGATGTGGACATTCCTGTGTTTAGGGCATCGTGGTTTTGGAACGAAGGCCGCAGGGAGAGCTACGAATAGCAAGGATTTGTAAAGGCTTGTGTAGGGAACAGACTATGGCATCACCCACTCAGAAATCACTACTCATTCTGAGACCCAGAGTTCCCTCCTCTGACTTGCTGGGGGCCCTTGAAAGCTGAATTCCAATCCCATGACACCTAGAGCTTAGCTGTTTAGGAACTGTGGTCTGAGGGCAGACGACAGAGGCCAGCGACCAACAGACACACTGAACCAGACATTTTCTGTCTCTGTAATTCTTAAGGAGGCGTTGGGGTCTAAATAATCCTGTTTAAATTCCTTTAGCACTTTCTAAAAAAGTGGAAAAGAATGGGGAGTGCAGGGAGGAAGCTTTCCTGTGTGACCAAATATAGTTAGAATTGCTCAGGATGCCTCCATCACAAGGAGGCAAGAAGGTACCATGAAAACTTCCCCTGAACTAAAAACAAAACAAAACAAAACAAAAAAACCCAAAAGCCCCAGCATAGTAGGGACACGACGGCATTTACACACAAGTGCATGCCTTTTATTGTAGAATAGGAGAAAGAAAAAGCTGTGTGATGGAGGAGCATATGGGCAGATGAGCTCTCTGAGGCTCCTCCTTATCTGTGATGTTTGGTCCTTGACAGATGCTGTGGGCACCTGTGTTCTATGCAACCCCAGTCTCACTTCTAATGGGGAACAGTACAGGGTCCGGTTATATCCAGCCAGGTGAGTAAGCAAAGCTATCCCATGGTGGAGCTAAAATCATTTAATTTACCAAAAAACATCTTGTCCACACACATTTTTCAAGGGTAGATCACACAGTTACTTGCAAGAGCAATCTGAAATCTTGTTTTTTGGCTTTTCTGGATATTATCCACTTCTCTGTTTAAACAACAACGTGGGCTGACAGTACCAGCAGCTCTGTTTATAGTCTGGGAAGTCTAAAGGGAAGGAGGCTTGGAATTCCTCTAGGATGGAAGCAATTTTAGTCTCATGTAGCCCCATCTGTTGGGAATGAAGCAAACTTAGAAGGGGAGATAAATGTGCTTGGTGACTTCCCTGCATGAATCTGATTTCCCTGAAATGGAGTAGAAGAAATTAGAGAAAGTTGGATCAAGAAGTGGTATGGGGGGATTGGACAATTTTATTGCATAAGCTAAATCAAATGTTCACACTGTGTTCTCACTAATTAGATCGAGGTAGCATAAAAATTCTCTATCAGTCACATACTAGAAGTAAAAACACATATTTCCAAAAATAAATCAGAGGGACTTGGGGACTGTATGTATCACTGGCTGGCTACTGTATTTGAACAAAAAGTTGAGAGCTCACTACCTTCCAAGGAGACCCTTCTATGGGGCACACCCTCGCTTCGGGTCTACAACACGCAGTGGCTGGATTCTGGGATGGGATGTTCCAATTAGAAACAAGAAGTTTCGGGATCCCTGGGTGGCGCAGCGGTTTGGCGCCTGCCTTTGGCCCAGGGTCCGATCCTGGAGACCCGGGATCGAATCCCACGTCAGGCTCCCGGTGCATGGAGCCTGCTTCTTTCTCCCTCTCCCTCTGCCTGTGTCTCTGCCTCTCTCTCTCTCTCTCTCTCTCTGTGTGTGACTATCATAAAATAAAAAAAAAAAAAGAAAAGAAACAAGAAGTTTCACTGTTCTCATTCCTGTGGCTCAGATACAAGAAGAGCACTTTCCTCACTCTGTGCTGAGTCCCCAGTAATGGCATATTTTGGTGGCAATGGTCACGATTCTACTACAATCCATGCAACGGCTTTGCACGGCCCCCATCTGGGCTAACGGCACACTGCCCGCTGCAGAGTGGTGGGCCGGGGTCGTGGAGCGAGGACAGAAAGAGCAGCCCGCCAACACTGAAGCCGTGACTCTGGTCGTGTGAGCAGAGATCTGTCCCACGAGCGTGCACCTGCCCAGCCTGCGTGATGCAGCTCAGGAGGGGCCCCGAGTCCTCATCGCCGGGGATACACCTCGCCCGACTGCAGCTGGACAGCTGCAAGACGATCCCCCAAACCTCCTCCCAAAACGGGCCTGGAATCTGTGTCACCAGCTCTGTGGCGAGGTCAAGCCTGCCCCCCGTCCCCCAAAAGACTCAGGAAGGCTCTTCTTGCCACATCCTGTGGGAGAGCAACAGAGAGGGCCCCGGGGAGCGGAGCCACCAGCCTCTCGGAGGCGACTCCCGACCCGGGCCGGCCCACGCACCGGCGTCCAGGAGCAGCTTCACGATCTCGAAGTTGGAGTGGGACACGCTGTAGTGCAGGGCCGTGTTGCCGTTGCCATCGGCCATGTTGATGATGTAGCGGAGCACGTCCGGGGAAATGGCCTCAAAGGCGGCTATGTAGTCGCCCACCATGGCCGGGCTGGCCGACTTCTGGCTGGACACGCGGAACCACTCGTGCTGCAGGGTGTTCAGACAGAAGCGCTGCCAAAGACACCGCCAAGCGGCCGTTAGTCCTTCTATTTATAGACCTTCCCGGGACCCAGCCGAAAGCCCGAGAAGCGAGGCCTTTTATAGTCAGAGTGTGTGCAGTTAGAATTGGCTGTCAAAGGACAGCTAAGGAAACCCAGGGCCCCGAGAGGGCCTCAGACTCCAAACTGGAGCGTCCCTCCTAATTTTCAACCACAGACATGATCTAACTCTCTAGAAGAGGCCATATGGCACCGTTCAGGGGCTCTACCAGCCATGGTCAAATGCCGGCTCTGCTACTTTGTGAGCTGTACTCTCCTGGGGAAGATACTTACTCTCTGCCTCAGTTTACTCATCTGCAAAATGGGGGCAATAAAAATACCTTCTCCCCACAGGGCTTAGGATGGGGACAAAGAGGCAATACACATTAAAAAAAAAAAGAAAAAAAAAAACTTAGGCCTGGTTCCACTGATTACTGAGCCATTAATATTATGTAATTATGCTGGCCCTGCACATGATTTTCAGAATAATCAGGACAGAAAAAACGACTTCACTCGCACTTAATTCTGCTGCCTTCTTCCTATGCAGACCACCCTCAATTCCTTCCACATCCCTGCAGCGCTGGGCTGAAAGGCGGGCAGTACGTAGCCAGCCCAATTCTCACTCCAACCCCAAATACAAATGTTCAACCATGCAAAGGGATTAAAAAAAACGGTTCAAGACAAATTACATCTCCCATTTAGGAGTCTTCTGTATCTGATCATGAGCCCTGCATGCCCTTGCTTAGGCTGTGGACACATGAACATGGGGCTTATTTCATGAGCAATCAAGTCAAACCTGGGGCCACATGAAGTTCAATGCAGGTTGTGCATGGCCAGGGCTGGTGATGGGAAGAGCTATAATGCTCTGTCCATGAGCCCTCTTTTACACGAGTCTACCGTTCATTTGTGCTTGGCTTTTTAAAAGAAAGATGGAAAGCCTGTGTCAACAGCACCAGAACCCAGAAAGTCCCCCCTCTACAGAAAAGTTGGAGCTGGAATTGTACTGGCTTCCACATCTTTATCGTCCTGCCACTAACGATTCAGTTTCAGCCCATTCAATCATATTTTATGTCACTTGGTGAAAAGGGTCTTGGGAGGGAAAAAATTTCATCTAACGTTTTCTTTTCTTCTGCTCACATATTCAGATTTCCATTTCTGTGGAGTCCGTCCTTACATGGGAAGAAGGGAACTTGTGTCATCTGGGTGTTGAATTCTGTTCTGCTCTATATGTGGGTGGCTGTCCTGTGGTTATTGGCCACAGGATATGGCCAATATGGTTATTGGCTCTGGCCACTGTGATCATTCATTTGTCTACCACTTTCCATGGCACAATTCCTTAAGCACTTTTTCACCAAAACAGTTCAACTTATCCAAAAAGGTACTGACCACAGTGTTCACTGTTAATATACTTGGCAACCTGGGGCCAGAGAAATGGAAAAGTTCCTCCCTGAAGACCACATAACCCCGTATTTGGAGAACGGTAAAAGAAAAAATATATTGCAGCTATAATACCTAAGGTCTAGAAGAACCTGTTCTAAGTTCACATTAAATCTCGTGGGAAATATTAACACTGCTGTGACATTTCATGGTTTTGCTACCTGTGACCAAGGCATAGACAGAAATCTACTTTATACTGATGAAGTTCAACATGTACTTCTGTGTCTGCCCTCGCCCCAGGCTAGGGATTTTATGTAGTGTCTTCTTCTGTAAACATCACCACCATGTTCCTCTCTCAGCACACTGACTCAATGTCAAGACACAGCTGGCTCCGAGAAACTTAAGTTTCTACAGCAATATAAACAAATATGAGAAGAAACCATAATTTTAAAGAAGGATGTCATATGATAAGGTAATATGACACAGGATAAATAAAACAGGGACAAGTATTCGAGAGGTATGTTCTTGCCCCAGTACTAACTAGTTGCTAGTTAACGAACTCTTGACAAAACCCATAACCTTTAGGGTCTCAGTTAAAGCAGAACAGGGACGCCTGGGTGGCTCAGCAGTTGGGCGGCTGCCTTCGGCCCAGGGCGTGATCCTGGAGACCCAGGATCGAGTCCCACATTGGCTCCCTGTGTGGACCCTGCTTCTCCCTCTGTCTATGTCTCTGCTTGCCTCTCTCTCTGTGTCTCTCCTGAATAAATAAATTTTAAAAAATCTTAAAAAATAAAGCAGAACAGACCAGAACAGCGTGGCCTCACAGGCAGGTATGCTCATGTACCTCTCACACCCAGGACAGCTGTCCCAGTTCTTTCTTGTAGACTGTGTGTTGTCCATGAGGAAAACTGTGCCTTTATGGGATGAGGGAATCCCTGAAGTCCCTTCTAGTTCTAACATTTCCTAAAAAATATTTTATTTATTTCATTCATTCATATCATTCATTCATTCATTCATTCATGAGAGACACACAGAGAGAGGCAGAGACACAGGCAGAAGGAGAAGCAGGCTCTCCGAGGGGAGCCTGATGCAGGACTCGATCCCAGGACCGTGGGATCACGACCTGAGCCAAAGGCAGATGCTCAACCCAGGTGGCCCTAGTTCTAACATTTTTGTTTCATGGCTTTATAATCTGGTGAGACTCATAAATCGATTTTCTCACTAGCTGCTGATTTGTGTTATATGCCATAAAACTTCACGTTGATAAAATGTACAGATTCAAATGCCAATTCTATGTAATGTAACATGAGCATCTACGTCTTCTGAATGCACCGAGGAGAACTGCCAACCAGAGGGCTGGTCTGACCTGTAAGAGAAGCTGCACCTCAAGACTTTCACCAACACACAAGGGAGGGACATACTTGGCAATGGTGTCAGATTCACCATCTGCCACAGAAATGCTCCTGTGTCCTGTGCCTGTGTCCTGTGTACTCCCGAAGCAGCCACGGGCTTCTCTGCCGTGTGCTTCCGAGTCTGTCAAACCGGGCAAAGAGGACAAGTGCGGTGACTCCTAAGTTTAAAAATAGTGGCCGCCTGCATTCCACATGAGAACATAATATGCACTTGCATAATTGAAAGGAATGCTGACCTCGGCCCAGAGAGGTTGCTTTTAAGAAACTGTATGCTAACTTAAAAAAATAGAAAAAAAAAAAAAAGAAAATTCGGTGACTCTTCTCCTTGGATCACAAGGCTCTGTGAGTGGAAGCAGAACACGTAGAGAGCTGACCACTGAGTATGATTAGCCCTCCCTCCCAGAGGCTTCATGCCGGAGCAAAGCACAGCTTGGGGTGGGGGGGATGTCTGATGTTGGGCCCGAGGGAGATGTTCACAGTGTGAGGAGGGCAGCATGATACTTGCTCCACTTACACGAGCTAGAAGTATCTTGGTGGGGGAGGGGTGGAGGGGGTGGGGGGTTGGAAGCATGGGGGTGCCAAGAGTTCAGGGGCAGGCGAGAGACACCCTTACATTGCCATCTGCTCTGGCACTTTGCACAGACTGGGGACAAGGTCTGATGGGCCAACTCACCATATCTTTGCTGGTCAAAGCTTTGGGGTCATTTATGTTATTTTTCAGTAAGTGGCACGCAGACAACATCTTTTCACTTAATTCATACCTATAAGGGGACAAGATAAAAGAAAGAGTGTTCACGATTGGTCATCAAAGGAAAAGGCATTTGTTTTTCAAACCCTAGAACCCTTTCAAAGGCAAGAGGCCCCACGGTGTGTGGTGCTTGCTTAGAGGTCACACAGGCATCCCAAGGACTTCCAGAGCTCATCAGGCCTTTCCCTTAAGGGCAGCTTTCAGCTTTACCTGTTTGGCCTTTTTGATGTTATGGGATAACACCTGGAGGAACCTTTTCTTCTAAGTTCTTAAAAATATTTTTACCCTTAAGGTGTTGACGAGGTCAGAATGACCACGTATCCAACTATGCTGACCCAGCAAACCACACATCTGAGCTTAGAGAGTGTTTAGCCCCCCATGAAAATATGAACTTACGAATCGGATGACATGTGGTATATCAATCATAGCTCAACAAAACTGTTTAAGAAAAAAACCCTAGATGACAAGATTCTAAGCCATGTGAAAATACTTGGAAATATGAGCTAGAAACACTTACCTTGTGTTAATGCAGTTACACTTTCATTTGCAAGATTAGATAGAAATTTTCTGAAATGTTCTATTTATACTTCACACAGCGAAAAACCATCTTAAAATTTCCATCTGTTCTAGTCTCTGTTTTATAAGCATCGGTTCCACGTTTGCTAGCAGTCTTTAAAGTGTGCTACACCCCTAGGTACATGTTTCAGCCAACCAGAGTGTTTATTTGGTATCTCAGCTGCTTGTTTAGGAGACTCCCAAACCCATTCTTGGGGTGTTCCCTTTCACTCAAGGAGCCACAAGATGCAGACATGTGACTGATTATACCATGTCTGCAGTGAACGTGATCTTTGGCTGAGGCCAAAAAATGCACTCCTCTCACACACAGCGATCCCATAGTAATAGTAATGACATCTGTATCGAGACAAATGGCTGATGATAAAATCTGAAACCTGAAAGAAATGCGCCGGCCACACAATATTCTAACATGCCTTCAAGTCTAAGCGGGATTGTTCAAACACTGGAGACCATCGTGGCACAGGACAGTTCTGTGGGCGGTGGCTCTGCACGTTAAAATGAGCTAACACACAAATGTAAAGGCAACAAAGGTGACAGCTTGATTAGGCCCTTCTCTTTGGGAAATCTCAGAGTTACCTCCCTCTGCACCTGTATTTATCAGCATCGCGACACGACGGTCGTGCCTCTGCGTACGTACCCTCCTTTGGGGATGGGAGAGACCCAACCTGTAGTTACGGCTGCAAAATCTCCGAATCGGCTAATTCTCTCGCCAAAGGACATTGAAAAGTGGGAAGGGTTAGGGAGGGAAGGGAAGGGTACCACACCTCTCTCTGATTTCCACCTTCTCAGGTTCACATTCTGGAACCTGCATCTCATCTTCCGCCCCGGCGGACTTGAAACCTTCCATATTAACTGCATGCTGCCCTTCTGCCACTCCCCGGGTGTCTTCCTCCTCCTCTTCCTCCTCCTCTTCCTCAGGAGGAAACTCAATGACATCACACTCGTCATCTGACTCGGAGGAAGAGCTTTCATCCGAGCTGGAATCATCACTTGAAGTTGTCTCATACCTAGGTGGCAATTGGGAGTTCAGGAGATGCAAGGTGCGCCCAGAAAGACCCCGGGACAGAAATTCTTACGCAGGGAAAGCCGCTAACAGACTCCAGACATTTGACCGGTGGCTTTAGACTCTGCATTTAGAAGTTCAAAGGAAGGTCTATTTAAAAATCTGGTGGCTTTGAATGGGTTCTGACCTGAAAGGGGTAACATGTGTTGCCAATTGGTATCATTATACTACTTGCAGGAAAAAAGAAATACATATATATAGCATGTCTGGCTTAGTGCAGGTCAAAGGAAACTTACTTCACGAAAGCCAAGTCTGCAGTGGTTCATTTTTTCTGTTCCACTCCCCGTAAACCTCCTGGGCCACACTACCCAATTAAGCTTCAAAGATTCAGATTTAGGCCCCATGAAGTTAAATCTCAATCGTACGCTTTGCTATCAACGTTATCTCAACTAACTGCATCACTGCTTTCCTGTCCAGGCCGAGGCCGTGTCCAGATTAACAGATTAGCTGCTCTGATTCAACTGCAGGAGGGCAAACAGGCTTAACTATTTATGTGGCCCAATGAGAAGGAACAGACAGCCAATCAAACATTCTGGTTAGAAGGTAAACCACTGACGGCACAGCCAGATTATGGGTCAGGGGACAGGACCTACAATTTTGTACGTAGGCATGGAGAGCGAAGCCAAAGAACCCATTTTGAAGGAGTGGATGCCCGTCACCGGCCCGTGGAGAGATGCTCTCGCCTCTTTCTGTTGGTTTCTGAGTCTGACACGGGTAAGACCAAGCTGTCCAACACCGCAGGACACCTGCTGCCTGCGGCTTTTGTTGAAGACTACCATTTTCAGACCAGAGGCGGGAAGATGCCAACTGCTCAGCGTCACCAGGTGTCCTTTCAAGAGTGGCATATCCTTAGAGACAGCATGGAGAGGAGAAGGGAGAAGCCCAGTGCACCTTTCTGAGAGGCTCATCCGTCACCAAGATGTGGCTGCAGCCCATCCCGGGCCCCTCTGAGTGGGACGTGAGAAGACAGGAGGCCCAGGAGACAGACAGAGCACATACAGACCGCTGGTGGGCCATCTTTCCTTACCCTCCATTAATGCCGACAAACTGGAGATTCTTCTTCGCTCCATTTGAATCTCGGTTGCCATCCTTCTTCTTCATGATAGACTTGAGTGTGTTTTCACTATTTGTACATACTGTGAAAAGGGGAATCAAGCGGAGCAAAATGAACACAATTCACACCCATTCAAGTTAAGGGAGCAAGAAATCTTTTTTTCCTCACATTCACTTTTTTTTCTCATTCACGTAAATCTAGATAGATCATGGCACGTGCATATGAGAAATGTGCCCAGAATCCACTGGAAAGATGTATGCATGTAAAGAAAATAATCTGCAGTTCTTTAAATGGGAAAAACCCCCCACCATTAGTACTTCTAGACAGAACAAAAGCAGTGACAACTAGTGTTTATATCAGGCTCCACTGTTTTTAAAGTGAAGTCGTATCTCATTGAGGCCTCAAAGACCACGAAGGCACTAAAATAGGGATTATAATTGTTCTTTTCCTCCAGCTGAGATAATCTGGGGAAAAATTACGCCTGCCAGACGGCGAAGGAGTGAAATGCTATTTAAAATATTTCACAACTTACAAAATCTGAGGAGTTTACTTCAGGGGACGGCCCACTCCCTTCTGTAGCCATCTTTTTAAAAGCTATTCTAAGCCAACCTTTCTAACACTTCTCAGGTTAATGGCTCTTCCAGGTCCATCTATGAGGCACTTGGCCATGGACTGCAGCACCGGTCCCGGGATCCCCAAGCCGAGAAGGGCTGAGGGGGGAAGTTACCATAGAGGCTGGCGGCGATCTGGTCGTCCGTCAGGTTCACAGGGGACAGCGCGCTCTCCTGAGGGGGGAAGGCGTCCTGGCCGTCCAGGGGTCTCCCTTCCGTGGGCCCCACCGCCTGCTCGTGCCGCGACGCCTGACTGCTGAATGGAGCTCCTGCCGGAAGGCCTCCGCACCTACAGGTGTGTTCCAAACTACTGCCTGTCAGGAAGGAAGGTGCAGAAGCATGTGACGGAGGACCAAACAAAACGGGCTAAACAAATTTTTAAAAAATATTTTTGCAACTCCTCATTTTCTCAAGTGCTTTTCTATTTTCTTTTTTTAAATTTATTTTTAAGATTTTATTTATTTATTCATGAGAGACAGAGAGAGAGAGAGGCAGAGACACACACAGGCAGAGGGAGAAGCAGGCTCCCCTCGGGGAACCCGATGCAGGATTTGAACCCAGGACCCCAGGATCATGACCTGAGCCTAAGGGAGATGCTCAACCACCGAGCCAGCCAGGTGCCCTCTCCCTGTTTTCTTTTTTGCATATAGGGCAGTCCTATGGAAGCCACCCAAACCCCACCCCAAGGCCTTCCTGACCCTTACCCTTCCCTTTGTCTCCACATCCGGGTCTGCCCAGGCCTGTCCGTCCACTCCCTCTCTTCTCTCTGCGCCTGGTGCCCCCGCCCAGCCTGGGGAGGACCCTCAGCGTGGGATCCCGATGGCCCTCTTCTTCTACCACAGCCTCTCAAACACACAGCTGCAGAGTGATACCCCAGCCCCACAAATCCCAGTGCAATCCAGCTCCAACAAACTTGTGCAAAGCTGAAAAACATTGCTTTCTGCTCAGGAAATGCCACCCACACTACTTGGCCACATATTCTGGACCATCCACAAGCTGGCTCATCTCGTTACCTCTCCACCTTTATTTCCCACTACACCTGGGGTCCCCCTGGTGGGCAGGACTGCCTTTCTCCCCAGGAATGGGATGCTGAGGGTGGGGGTCCTTCACCTTCCTGACAGCACATCTCGGCGTTTGCTGCTCTACTGGGAACACTTCTTGCTCCCCACCTTCGTGGGGTCAAGCCCTCCATCACCCTCTCTTCTGAGCCTTCCCCAACCTAACTAAAAATGGCTTTCCTTCCCCTGCCTCTCCCAGGCCAGCTCTCAGACCCTCTTAGAGGATCTGGAAGACAAAGTGCTAGAGGACTCATGGGACTGCCTGAGACGCCCTTCTGTCTGTAGGATTGTGAGGGCACAAAACCATCCGAATCAACTTTCTCTTCTCACATCTACTAGAAGACTTTTGTGTATTTTGGGTACTTAGTACTTGTTCCCTGACTAAAGCAGAAGAATCAGATTAGTTAAGTGCATATAATTAATGTCGTAAGAATATCACGATATTTTCAATGTGGCAGACACGGAAAGATTTTTACAATATATGGCATGAGAAAAGCAGGTAATAAGATTCTACATAAGTGATCCTATTAAAAAATATAAAAAAGTTATCTGGAAGCTATGGAGATTTTAACTTGTCCCTGTATTTGACATTTTTTATTTTTTATTCATGAGAGACACACAGAGAGAGGCAGAGACATACGCAGAGGGAGAAGCAGGCTCCCTGGGGGAGCCTGTGCGGGACTTGATCCCAGGACCCCAGGATCTTGACCTGAGCCGAAGGCAGATGCTCAACCACTGGGCCAACCAGGTGTCCTGACATTTTTTTTAGAGCAAATAATAACTGTGTTCAAAATCATTTAAAAAAATCATTTTAAAAACAAAGAAAATCCTTTGACTAGCAATTTGCTTCTAGGAATTTTATCTTAAAGACATACAAAAAGATACAAAAGGATTTTCATTGTCTCCATGAGTAAAACAGTGGAAAGAGGGAGATATCACAGAATGTCAACAAGAAACTGGTGAAATAAGCTCTGGCACATTTATATAAATAAATTCTATGCAGCCAAGAAAAATGTTGATGTAGGTGGACATTTTTAGCACAGAAAGAAAAGCATAATGTGTGAGTTTTAAAAACAGGTTATTAAATTGCTTGGGGCAAATAAACCTATTTTGGCGAAATTCTATTTACATGTATATATATTAGAAAAAGTCTGGAAGGACACACAGCAAACCTGTTTAACTCTGCTTTTCTAAGGCTAAAGAATTCTAGATTGTTACAATTTTTTTCTTGTGTTGATTTCCTAAAGTATGCATTATAAATCTGTTATTAATACAAATAAATTTAAACCTACCCACAATGTCATATGGTAACAATATGATCATAATTCTTTTTTTAATGCTCTGAAATTGCTTAGCTCCTCAGAAGAAAAGAAATTTAAGTACTGATTGTATTTTGAGGCAATTAGGAAAAAAGGAACCACCATAGATTCTACAACTGTTCTCTTCAAACTCTACTGTTATGAATGGTCTGGGATATTTGCTAAAATGCAGATTCCTAAGCACCTGCTGCCATAAGACCATTCTGTACATCTCTGATGAGCCCCCAGGGGTGGGCGTTTCTGACATCCCCACCGACCTGTCCACAAGAGACTCTGATGCACGCGGCCCACTTTGGAAAGTACTAGTTAAAAACAATGACCCTCTGATTTAAAAAAGATGTGGAGGGAGGCAAAACCGTTCATAGTAAGACATTAGAAATCACCTAAATTGTTTTTTTTTTAAAGATTTTATTTATTTATTCATGAGAGACACAGAGCAAGAGAGAGGCAGAGACACAGGCAGAGGGAAGCAGGCTCCATGCAGGGAGCCTGACTTGGGACTCGATCCCAGGTCTCCAGGATAACAACCCGGGCCGAGGGCGGTGCCAAACCGCCGAGCCACCCAGGCTACCCATGTTTTTAAAAAAGATTTTATTCATTTATTCACAAGAAACACAGAAGGAGAGGCAGAGATATAGGCAGAGGGAGAAGCAGGTTCCCTGTGGGGAGCCCGATGTGGGACTTGATCCCAGGACCCGGGGATCACACCCTGAGCCAAAGGCAGA
This sequence comes from Nyctereutes procyonoides, assembly GCF_905146905.1. Taxonomy (NCBI): domain Eukaryota; kingdom Metazoa; phylum Chordata; class Mammalia; order Carnivora; family Canidae; genus Nyctereutes; species Nyctereutes procyonoides. The sequence goes on along the minus strand of NW_026575146.1, from coordinate 56,074,504 downwards.
TGCTCAACCACTAAGCCACCCAGGTAACCTGAGATCACCTGAATTTTAATTCATATATCCAAGCTAAGAATTCTGAACCCCAGAGAAGTGCACTGACTTCGCAGCTAGACCAGAAGCCACATTTCCTAATATGTGAGCGGGTACTGTGTCTGAGAATCAGTAGCACAAGTGGCCTTGTCCAGCTCTGTAGGCAAGGGGCCTCCCAGGTGACCCCACAAATCCACCTCCCTCCCTCGGCACACACCTGCAACACTGAATGGAGCCCTCCAGATAATATTTAGTGCTCCTGTGACCTGATGTGCTCCCCCAACAGCAAAAACAAACCTCTGAGAGTCCCTATGACTTACTCTGAGCAAAGTAAACAAAGCAGAGCATCTGCCTCTGTTCCTCCGTTCTCCAGCCCCACTCATCAATGTGGCAAAGTTACCTCCCCAAGGGCTCAGCAGTACAAATCCCCACGTACCAGCACACTTTTCCTGGAGAGACACTCTTGCTGAGCACGTTCCTATTCAAAAACCAGCGAGGACTTTTAAAATGCAAATACACCAACAGTTTTTTATTATTTTTGAAACCAGAGACATACAAAAGCAGACACCAGTATAACGAATCCCCGCGTGCCCATCATGGGCTTCAACAGCCATCAGCACTCTCCCTGGCCCCAGCCAGCCGCCTCCACCCACTCACACGGGAGTGCTGTGAACAAGAACTAGAGGGCAATGGCTCCATCCATAATTATTTTAGCATGTATTTCTCAAACAAAGAGCTCTTAAAAAATAATTATAGTGCAAAAAAAAAATCCTAATTTTTTTTTTAAAGATTACTGCATATTTGGTCAGTATTCAAATTTCTCCAAGGTCTCAGAAAAACTTTTGTCAGATATTGGAATCGGGATCCTTGTCACAGATTTCCACTGGTTGCTCTGGGTTTTAAGCTTTTGGATCTATAGATTTCTTTTTTCTTTTCCTTTTTAAAAATTTTTAAAAATATTTTATTTATTTGAGAAAGAGTGAGCTTGAGAGAGCATAAGCAGGGAGAGAGGCAGAGGGAGAGGGAGAAGCAGACTCCTCGCTGAGCAGGGAGCCCGATGTGGGGCTCGATCCCAGGACCCCTGAGATCATGACCTGAGTGGAAGGCAGATGCTTACTTAACCGACTAAGCTGCCTATGCAACCCTCTTTTTAAATTTTAAATACAGCTTTCACAAGATATTTATAAGTTTGAGGTATAATTTATATACAAGAAAATGCACAACTGTGGAATTGATGAGTTTTGGAAATGCATATACCTATGTAACCACCTTCTTCATTAAGATACAGAACATTTGGGACACCTGGGTGGCTCAGCAGTTAAGTGCCTGCCTTCAGCTCAGGGCGTGATCCTGGAGCCCTGGGATAGAGTCCCACATTGGGCTCCCCTCAGGGAGCCTATTTCTCCCTCTGCCTGTGTCTCTGCCTCTCTGTCTCTAATAAATAAATAAAATCTTAAAATTAAAAAAGATACAGAACATTGCTAACAACTCGGTAAATTCACACTGCCCCTGAGAGTCTGCCCACCTGAGGCACTGCTCCTCCTCACCAGGGCTTAGTTGTGGACTTCTTAAAGTTCTCCCATGTAGGGTCAAACCCTGAAGTGGTCATGAAGGGTCCTTCATAATGAATGCACTGCTTCCCCTCACCTGTGGGAGCTCTAATCATCAACTGTTCCTACCCTCTACGGCTTCACAGTGCTCATGTGACTTCATCACTCTCACCTGTGCCCTTGTTTTCTAGAATGTTCTGCAGGCCTGGAATTTCAGCAAACGTCACCACATGACCTTTAACTGTAATCTTTTCAAGGCTTGCCCCAATTCTACTTCCTCTATAGCCTTTCTTGGATGGTGCTGGTCCACAGGGCTCTCTTTCTCCTTCCATGTCCTGTAGCACTTAATCATCCAGGCAAAAGCAAGCCCGCCCTCTGTTTTATTGGCTTCGAGGGCATCTCCTCCAGAAGAACGTAAGCTCTGGGGGCGCCTGGGTGGCTCAGATGGTTCAGCGGCTCAGGTCAAGATCTCAGTGTCCTGGGATTGAGTCCTGCATCGGGGGGGTGGGAGTGGGACTGGGGATGGGGGTGAGTGTGGGGTCTCTGCTCAGTGGGGAGCCTGCTTTTCCCTCTACTCCTGCTCTCTCTTGCTATCTCTTTGTCTCTCAAATAAATAAAATCTTAAAAAAAAAAAAAAAAAAGAACATAAGCTCCTGGAGTCCCTTGTGCTAAGGTCTTACTTAGTTGGCTGCCTCTTCAGTGCTGAGGAATGGAAAGCCTTCCATAAGTGCCTATGTAATTTGATGCAACGTCACCAGGGTTCTGTTGAGACTAACTAGCAAGTCAAAGAACAATGTTAAACATTAAACTAGTCCTCATTCACTGGGTCCAAAGGGAATGTGGCACTTTTATTGCCAGAAAATATTTTTCAGATGGGGCTGAAACTCTAGTTGCTCTCGAATGGCCCATAAACTGTCTGAACTTGATAAGGACCCATCAAAGTTAGGACACATCAGTGACACATGCACAGCACAAGACTGGCAGATGATTGTTGTGTTCACTTCAAACACAGGAAAACCACAAGAAAACCAAAATAAAGAGGTCAACCACAAAATCCCAATGGTCTCGACCCTGGCTGTACTTTAGGATCAACAAGCCTGGGGGGTAGGGCTCTTCGAAATACAGATATGATGGACTCTCTCTGTAGGCGGGCCCAAGGGTTAGTACGCAAAAAGCTCAAGTCATTCTAAGGTGCAGCCAGAATTGGGGACCCCTGAATTAAATTAAGGAATATAAAACCTCCTGAGGGGCACCTGGCTGGCTCAGTCAGCAGTACAGCATGCAACTCTTGATCTCAAGGTCATGAGTTTGAGCCCCATGTTGAGCCCAGAGCTTACTTAATTAAAACAAACAAACTTGACTGCTGAAAAGCAGAGTTTAGACTTCCCTTTGGTTTCAATCCATCAACTTGGACCATATTAATTCTTAGGAATTACTGGAGTTTAGTTAATAGGCCTGGATCAGTAAGGGTAGAAATCTAAGACTACTAGTAAATGCTATCCCAAACGACATGGGTAAAACAGGAGTAGCCACAGAATACCTGCAGAATTCCAGCACTCTGGGCCTAGATGCTCCAAGCTCAGTCACTGCTAGGGAGCCCGGGAACAGGGGAGTGGGGACAGCGGCGCTTTGGTCTTATAACTTATCATGACCATAAATGCCAATAAAGTATGGACCTCATTTTACAAGTTGACCAGATTAGTGATAACTAAAAGAGAGTGAGTCACAGGAATCTCTGGAAAATAAGAGCACCTGGAAGCATTCGTTCTAATTCTAAAGTACACTGTAGCATTTAATATATGGATAATTATACTAGCTAAGGCAAACTATAATGAAAAATAAGTCACTTTGTCAAAGTGAAAACTTTGTGTACGTTCCTGACTTGAAAACATTTGGAATGCAACATTTAGAAATGTTAAAAGCAAACTATTTCTGTTTTTTAAAGATTTTATTTATTCAGGAGAGACAGAGAGAGAGAGAGAGAGAGAGAGAGAGAGAGAAAGGCAGAGACATAGGCAGAGGAAGAAGCGGCAGAGAAGAAGTCCTGATGTGGGACTCGATCCCAGGACCCTGGGATCATGACCTGAGCCAAAGGCAGATGCTCGACCACTAAGCCACCCAGGTGTCCCCAAAAGCAAACAATTTTTATAAGAAAAAGCCTTCAATGGAAAATAGAACTGGAAGTGTTTTTTAACAAGATCATCCTCTCCAGTTTCCTCTGTGACGCTTCTCCATCTAGAATTTGTATTAGTTCTTGGAATACAACAATGTGTATCTATACTTGTTGGAAAATGGATTTTAAAAAATGGCTTTTAAAAATTGCTCTGTTCACATATTCCAACTCTTCTTTCATGCCAACCCATACTTTTATTTCTTTTTTCAAGATTTTACTTGAACACTTGTCCTTTGTTACAAAATAGCTAAAAAAATAAAAGAGCCACACACCTTTATTCCCTTCCAGAAATAGCTTGGATTCATAAAACTACCATTACTGGCTGACACAGGAGGCCACTGGGCAACCAAATTTGGTAGAAAAGGAAAAAGTATGAATTTTCATCTTGTGCAGACAGAATTTATTCGAGAGTGAGCAAAAGAGAAAATGAGCACAAATGGGGATAGGGGCAGAGGGAGCAGCAGACTCTCCAATAAGCAGGGATCCCAACGTGGAGCTTGATCCCAGGACCCTGAGATCATGACCTGAGTCAAAGGCAGACACTTCACTGAGCCACTCCAGTGCCCCCCCAGCCAAGTGCTTCCTGAAAGCGCAACTACGAACACTGTGGCCAGCTAACTAAAGACATTTTTTTAAAAAAAGATTTTATTTATTTATGAGACACAGAGAGGAAGAGGCAGAGACACAGGCAAAGGGAGAAGTAGGCTCTATGCAGGGAGCCCGATGCAGGACTCAATCCCGTGTCTCCAGGATCACGTCCTGGGCCGAAGGCAGGTGCTAAACTGCTGAGCCACCCAGGGATCCCCTAAACACATATTTTGTCAAAACTGCAGCTTGACACTCTGGTCTGATTTTTAAGGAACATGTAGCTGGTTTGTCAAGAAGTAGACCTGAAATTTTGGATTCATTATGGCGGCCAAGCAATCACTTAGGTATTTTCCCCAAGTAAAAATAAGAATTCAAAGGAATCTGAACACATCTAGTTTTTCCAAAAAGAAAATTTCCAAAAAGAAAACGGCTTGAGCACAAATTCATGCTTTTCAGCCCACATACTGGCTTGGGGAACAGATAGGAGAGATTATTCAGGAAAGATCACCTGCTTCTTTGGTACGTACCACCTGTGGGAGAAGGTATGCCTTTGATGGAGGGCAATCGTATTCGACTCAAGGCTCAACATTCAGAAAACTCCCCAAAAGGCCAAGGGATGTGGCCACCAACACAGTCAACTTGAACGGGAGAGTTTCAAGGGTGAGAGCTGCAGTTTAATAATTTCTAGGGCCATTTTAATCTTTTCCTGGGAACATTCCAGGCAGCTGTCATGAATGTATCTAAAAGTGGGTACTTAGAAATTAAAATGCTAGAGTGAAGAATCAGGTTCTCCTGCACCACAACCCCACCTACATTTAATGACATATCATCCCAAGACGTGACCCAAAAAAGCCACACAGACAGGCTGCATTAACTAAAGTTAAGCATGGGTGTGCTTCCAAATACAGGTAAGAACTTCATCTCCTCCCTAGACCTCAGGGGGCCTGGCTGCAGCTGAACTCTTGGAGCACTTTCTATTTGCACATTATTTGGTGGCTAACACATGCTGCCACAGGTTATCGTTCATATTTCTGGTATACATGTCTTGGCTTGGATTGGTCTAACTGGATTGCAAGTTCTTCAAAGCACAGACCATGTAAGATCTTTGTTGCAGTACCACACTTTGCACAGAGCTGACAGTGAATGCGTAGCTATCAACTGATCTGAACAGAGAAGGGGACAGAGCAAAGTGTACATATCTTTACTGAGGGGCACGTGGGTCAATCCGTTAAGTGTCATGTTAGACTCTTGGTTCAGCTCAAGTCATGATCTCAGGGTCTTGAGATCAAGCTCTGTGTCTGGCTTGGCGCTCAGCCCAGAATCTGCTAGTCCCTTTCTCTCTGCTCCTGCTCTCTCTCTCATAAATAAATCTTAAAAAAAAAAATCTTTACTGAGATATGAATGACTAGCTACTTGGAGGAGGAATAAACAGTTGTGGCCCCTGTCCAATATCAACAAATTCACTATGTCCTTTATGACGGCACATCCAAGAACTCACTTCAGCTCTTAAAAACGATCCATCTCTATGCTTTAGCCAGAAACGAACGGTATGCTCTAGGATTCAGGATATTTGTCAAAGTAAACTTGCATCTCTTTCCAGAGTTGCACGTCCATGTCACCAATATCCATTTAAACCAATAAAGCAGGGCAGCCCTGGTGGCACAGCAGTTTGGCACCTCCTGCAGCCTGGGGTGTGATCCTGGAGACCCGGGATCGAGTCCCACATCGGGCTCCCTGCATGGAGCCTGCTTCTTCCTCTGCCTGTGTCTCTGCCTTTCTCTCTCTCTCTGAATAAATAAATAAATCTTAAAAAAATTATTAAACCAATAAAGCATCGGTTTTTAAGAGCAAGATTTTCTTTTTTTAAAAAGATTTTATTTATTCATGAGAGACACACACAGAGAGAGAGAGAGAGGCAGAGACACAGGCAGAGGGAGAAGCAGGCTCCATGCAGGGAGCCCGACGTGGGATTCGATCCCGAGTCTCCAGGATCATGCCCTGGGCTGAAGGCGGTGCTAAACCACTGAGCCACCCAGGCTGCCCAAGAGTAAGATTTTCAAACATGTGTCCACTGATGATTCACAAAGGTGGTGGACAGATTTTAAACCCTTGCAAAAGATTTTCCTTTGGGCGGGGGCACATTTCCCCAAGGTTTGTCCCAGATGTCCCACCCAGATCAGCAATTTCAATTTTTCAGTGTCAGCTACCTCTTTTGAGAATCTGGTGAAAATTATTCTATGTCTTCACAAAAATTGTTAGCACAAAACCGTTCATGAAGCAATGGCCCCCAGATTAAGAGGCCTTGCTCTAAGGTGGTTTATTCCAACAATTTGCCCTGTAACAGGGCCTGGGTGTGCCTACCAGGTAGTGGTGATGGTGGAGGGTGTGGGAGGGGAGGCAGAAAACCCATGAATTTTAGAAAAAAAAAACTTCTTAGATGAATCTTATGGGCAGCCTAGTAAAGAGCTACTTTTGGAGAATAATTCTGCTGAAAGGGCTCCCAGCAAGAAACGGGGAATCCAAACTTCTCATGACACAGGAGGACACGGGACCCCCGACTCGTTCTCTTTCCACCAACATTGCAAGTTCCTGAGCAGCTACTTCTGGGTCAGCAGGCCCTCCCCTCCATCACACAAGATTTCAGAAGCATTTTGTTTGGATTATAGCATGCTCTTGCAGCATGTATTTAAAAAAAATTGTAATGAAAAAACCTTCAAGTCCTAGGACAAGTAAATGGTATATTATTTAAGCTGAGAGAAAACTCACTAGAAAGAATGTTTCTAAAATGACTTTATTTTTCTGATTCTGCTTTGGCTCAGATCTCTGTCTACCAAATCACTTTCACAGTTATAGGAAGGACTTCAAGTTCATTCTATCTATCTATCTATCTATCTATCTATCTATCTATCTATCTACAAACCCAAGATAACTGAGAGTGCAAATATGGAAGCTGATCTAAAAAGCAGTTCTGAGTATAAGACATTAATTTTCTATAAATTGTGGCAGTTAAGTTACATTGTTACAGATAGTTTTGTTTGCATTTGTTCAGAGAGAGTTATGTAGTTTTAGGATAAGTGAAAGTCATTCATTTAGGATTTTTCTCTCTCCAGAGGGAAAAAGGAAAAAAAGAAAGAAAGAAATATTAATTTAGTAATTTACTCCTCAAACCAAAACAATCCAACTGATTTACAGGAAGAATAAACATTTTTTCCTAAGGTTTGTATGAGAATAGAAACTTATTTCCTTTCAACTTTTTTTTTTAAAAATATTTTATTTATTCATTCATGAGAGACAGAGAAAGAGAGAGAGAGAGAGAGAGAGAGAGAGAGAGAGAGAGAGGCAGAGACACAGGCAGAGGGAGAAGCAGGCTCCATGCAGGGAGCCCGACTCGGGACTCGATCCCAGGTCTCCAGGGTCATGCCCTGGGCTGAAGGTGGTGCTAAACCACTGAGCCACCTGGGCTGCACGCCCCCTCAACTTTGTAATTCCATAAAAGAAAATATTAAGTACAGGAAACTCATACCACGAGGAATCAAGAAGTGCTCTATGGATATATGCACCTTGATGTTTACTGCAGCATTATCAGCAATAGCCAAATCATAGAAGTGGCCCAAGGGTCCCTTGACTGATGAATGGATAAAGATGTGATATTAGAATATTATTTAGCCATAAAAAAGAATGACATCTTGCCATTTGCATGATGGAGCTAGAGAGTATAATGCTAAGTGAAATCAGTCTCAGAAACACAAATAGTGTATGATTTCACTCACATGTGGAATTTAAGAAACAAACGAACAAAGAAAATAAGAGACAGACTAAATACAGAAACCCGATGGCTATGGGGCAAGGGAGGATGGGTGAAATATTTGAAGGAAATTAAAAATACACTAAGTACTGAATAATTATAGAACTGTTGAATCACTATAGTGTGCACCTGAAATAAATATAACATTGTATGTTAATGATCCTGGAATTCAAATTTTAAAAAAGATATATTTTGGAAAAAAAGTAGAGAGCATCTTTGGTCATGTGAAAAATACATAGAAAGAATATGTATGATTCAACTTATGTTAAAAAGAGATTACATCCCTAAAATAGAGCCACATGCACACACACGTATACACCAAACACACAAGAGGTTACCCCAAGAGACCATGAGGGAGGCTTTCACTCTTTATGCTCTTCTGAACCATTAAATTGTTACAAGCACATAATCCAGTTACAATTTTAGGAAACTGAATCGGAGTGCTAGGCATTACAGTGCTACAACAAAAAACCTCTTTTGCCCATGAAAAAGGGACACTTCTTAGGGTGCTCAAGTGGCTCAGTTGGTTAAGTTTCCAACTTTTTTTCTAAAAGTACGTTGCATGCTAGGCACGCAGGACTTGAACTCAGGACCCTGAGATCAAGACCTGAGCTGAGATCAAAAGTCAGAGGCTTTGTCAACTGAGCCACACCCCAAGAGTGAAGCCTACTTTAAAAAAAATTTAAAAAGGCAATGCCCCTAAACCTCCAACCTAGAAAAATTAAGGAAAAGTCTCTGGATTGGGCACAAATACAAGTAATTCAATGTAAGCTTTGTTTCTAGCTTTTATACAGACTCTGACTCAGAACTGAAAATTTACTTACTTTGTGTTTTCCCATTTTTACCAATATTTTTCTTTATCTTGATAAAACTATTAGTGGGGGAGGCATAATAAATTGAGGGGGAAAGGTGACAGCCAGAATTATGAAGATAAACATTTAGATTAAAAACAAAAGACCATCTGTCCAATCTTTGGCAATTTGTTCTATATCTACATTTCCATTTCTGGAAGTACTAAAAACAGTAACAGCAATGACAACCAGCATTTCTTGAGCATCTACGCTCTGTACTGCAGACTATTACAAATGCTTTACTCATAATGACTCATTAAATCTTTACTTCCACCCTAGGAAGGAACAAAGACAACTTGTCCTACTGGCAGAGAGAGAATCTGAACCCAGAATGTCTGGCTTCAGAGCCCAAACCTAACTTTTAAAAACACCAGGTTCCCGAAAGTGATCATTTATATGCTCTTCTGTGACGTTAAACTCCAATTCCACATCGTTTCATTTGGGGAAGAATATGTTCATGGTCTATGTGCCTTTTGGAGTGTATTCTAGACTGTGGGAACAATATTCCATATTGTACGGAGCCACCAGTAAGCCCCAGTGCATTGTGACACACCTTCATTCTTCCCAGCTTCCAAGTGTTGAAAATCTCTACTAGATCGAGCTGCTTTAATGTTCGGTCCATATAACCACCACCAAGTAATCAAAGTTTAATGCTCTGGGTGAAGGCCCAAACCTAACTCCTTCATCATGAGAACTTTAGAATACAGGGGCGCCTGGGTGGCTCAGCCGGTGAAATGTTTGCCTTTGGCTCAGGTCATAATCTAGGGTCCTGGGGATCGAGCCTTGCATTGGTGGTGGTGGTGGGGGAGGGATCCCTGCTTAGCAGGGAGTCTGCTTCTCCCTCTAACCCATCCTCTGCATGTGCTCCCTCTCAAATAAATAAAACCATTTTTTAAAAAACTTAGAATACAAATGTGAATTGCAGAAATACTTCAAAATCATTCTTGTGTGCTCCGAGAGGAAGCTGCCACCACGACCAAATAAATGCTATTAAAAATATTTATGCAGGTCTCATAGATTTTAGCGGATTAATTAGATGTTCCTTTGCAGCATCAGATCGAAACAGCAATGTCTGGAACATCAGTGTGCCTGGAAACGGACCACAAGGTACTGCGATGCAGCCAGACGAAACCCGCTCCCTGTTCCTGATGCTCAGGGTGTCGGGCCGATGACGGCAAGGGTACAGCTAAATATTTTTGGTAGGAATGTGAAACAGAAACCCCAGTTTGGGGAGGAGGGAGGAAGCCGGCAGGAAAACGTTCTTCTAGTGGCTGATGCACTGTACCATCTGTGTCTGAGGATATTTAAGAGTTTTATTTTGACTTCATATCTGACATCATGATTTTTAAAAAGAAGTGGAAACAGATATGTTATTAGTTACTCAGGACTCTGCCTCAGTCCACATGTCATTGCAACCCTATTTATCCTAAAAATGACCCCTCTGTATGTGTGAGTGTGTGTGTGTATTTAAAGATTTTATTTATTCATGAGAGACATAGAGAGAGAGAGAGAGAGACTCAGGCAGAGGGAGAAGCAGGTTCCACAACCCCTCTGTGTATTTACTGGACTTGATTCTTTAAAAGGCAACCCCCCCCCCCAACACACACACATCAGCTCACTCATTTTTTTCATCTACGATAAGCTATCGGCTCTACAGCATGTCTACTAAAAACTAGTAACGATTCAGGTGTGGAAGTAGAAACCTGGGAAGATAGAAGAATAATCAATTTTGGTCTATTTTCACCATTACCTTTTTGACTGTAAATGGAAAGAGGGAATTTAACATTTTAGTTAGGGGTTTGGTAACCAGCCTATAGACTACACCTTTTCACATCAAATTTAATTCGGTATGCACTATACAAATCATGTGAACCACTGACATTCATTTTACCTGAGGCATTTGGTCAGAGTGGAGAATGTGTTTCTGGTAGCTTCCCAAACCTCAACAATAGTTTGGTTGTCAACAAAAGAAGCCACAGGCAACGCGCTATGAGCACCACCACCAATGACTACGAGGGCCTATCCTGAGCTCCCTGCATGTCAGTGCCCTTCGAATTCCCATTTTACAAAAGGAGTGTAGAAAAGGGGGGCTTTCCCCTCTCCAGGCCATGCTGGTTTGAGAGAGCTGGAGAGCCAGAAACAGAGCCCTGCCCTAGGATGACATGATGACCACTTAGGGACACATCATGCATAGGGAAGTCATTTTAACGAGGCCAGTGGGGAAATACTATATGCCGTAAAATCTTTCAGGGTAATTTCTCAATTAGTTTCAGTTTAAAGAAAAGGGTGGGGTGGGGGGTGAGCCCGAATCCCAATGTGTAAAGGAAGAGAGACAAAAATGTTAAGCACCTATCAAAATGAACCGTGGGAAAGGCCCCCTTCTCTGGCTCTGGAGGTCCTCATCAGAGAAGCCTTTCTGGACCACCCCATCTCTCCAGAAGCCCCCACCCTGACCATCACCACTCACCCTCCCTATAACCGGAGTTCTTTTCTTCATGGCACGTGTTACCTCCTGACATATTTCAGGTCTACTGTTCACTGCCCGTGCCTTCACTGGAATGTGAGCCCCGTGAGGACAGAAGCCTAGGCCTTATGCCTGGAACACGGCAGGAAGACAATCAGTGTTTGCTAAATTAACACATGAATTAATGGAATACCTCCCCCTTCGTCAAAGCCTTAATTAAGAATGTTTTATGCCAGAATTTTTTAGTGATCAAGTACTGGTAACTATGGTAACAAACGCAGTGGGACTTTCCCAGGCTGTCCTGGGCAAAATGAGCAAGGACCTAACGAGAAGACGTTGTAGCAAACCAGCAGGCCGGCCAACCCAAGCGTGTGCTTTTCTGCTCCTGGCCACTGTCCTCAGCCAGAGCCCAGCGACACCATCAGACAATGGGAATCAGCAGAGCTGCTTACAGGTTTCGATCCTTGGTGTTCACTCTACGCACTACCATTCTGAAGCTTCCTCCAGGGTTCCAAAAACATGGTTCCAGCAGGTAAAAAAAAAACAAAAACAAGCAAAAAACCCTACCTCCTGGAAGTACATTATCCCCACCTCTCCTCACGCCCAGGTCCCTGGGAACGCCACCTACCTGTGACTTTACCCAGACTCATTTTGGGGAAGTCAGGGTTCCTCAGTTCCTCCGTACTCGCAGACTTCATGACAGAGTTGATTGAGGACAGGGTGCTAATGAGCTGTGAGTTCAGAGAGCCAATCTGCGAGTGCGGCTCCCCAAAGGCCTCTGCCAGCTCACTGTAGTTCTCTGCCAGCAGCGTCTGCTGCTCTGCCAGCAACTTCTGGACGCGCTCAATGTAGTGATCCAAGCCGGTCATCATTCCAGGAGGAGCCTGGGGCTGGGGGCTCTCCATGAACTCGCCAACAGGTTCATCCCCAACACCTACGCTCCTCCTGCTGGCTGCCAACCCCAAGGTCAACTGGGGAGGACCACAAGCTATGGTCCTCATCTTGAGACCAACCAGATAGTTGTCGTTAATATTTATCTGCCCCACGCCCGACTCTTTGGTCTTCACAGCCGATGGCCTGTCAAACCCAGCACTGCCAGAGAGCACTGTTCCAACCCCAACGGACCGCATCTTGGCGGAGGAGTTGACATCCTTAACCCGGCCTTCTCCTATAGCCACCGTCCGCGTCTCCACCATCTGGGTGCTGGTCTGCTTGTCCAAAGTGCTGACGGAAGTGTTGGTGCAAGATTCCACAAGGGTGGCCACCTCAGTGTTGGTGGCCTGGTTCACCTGTCCCAGGACCGTGCTGGTGTGCTGGCTTGCGGTCTGAGGCACTGCCATGACAGCAGCGTCTACCTGGCTTATAGCCTCTGTGTTCACGCTGCGGGAGGTACACTCCTTGGGGGGACAAACCGTCACGTCAACAGAACAGTCTCCGCAACCAATGGACCGCACTTCTTTGAGATTCAGGTTGGTCTTGAGGAGCGAGAGGTCATTCACAGACTCCTCTGTGTTGCTCCCTGTCTCACAGACGCTGGTTTCCACGCCCACGCTCTTGTCACACATCTCCACGGATCGGCTGGTGCACTGGTCACGGACGTCCACACGTTCCTTAACGATCCAGCAATTCATGGGCAGCTCGGGCCCAGCGAGCCTACTCTCCCGGCTGGGCTGGCAGGAGATGCCCACGCTGTGTGTCTGCACCGAGGTCCCGACACACGCGTCCACCACGTCCAGGTGATGGCCTGCCATCTGGTCCCTCGTGGGCACCACGGCCTCCACCATCTTGTCGCCAACCAGCGGCTGGGCCATCACGGCCTTGTCCACCTTCTTCCTCGATCCGGCGGCCTGCAGCTCTTGCTTCAGTTTAGTCATCTCGCGGTCATGCGTGGTTTCCTTAAGTTGAACTTCCAGGCGGTAGATCTTTTCCTTCAAGGCTTCGATGGTCTGCTGCTGTAGCTCTATTTCTTTGTCGGCCTCGGTGGTCACTCCCAGCATGGCTTCAGTCACGCTGATGGCACAACTCCTCATCTCGGTGGCCGTCCCCACAGCGGCGTCCCGCCGGGACCCGGAGGCCCTGCGGTACACGACCACGCTGTCCATGGTGTCGTCGGTGCCCACAGCCACGGACCGGCCCTCGGGGGCGGGCTGGCAGCCGCTGTCCTGGATCTTCCGCTCCAGGGCCTGCATGTCGGCCGCCAGCTGCCGGAACTCCCGGATGCTCTGCGCGCTCTGCTCCACGCTCTCCATCTCCTCCTCCTCGTAGTCGATGTACAGTTCACCGCCGCCGCGCCGGGCCCTGGAGAGCTGTTCCAGCTGGGACGCGTTCCCGGCGCTGTAGGACCGCTTCCTCACACCACAGGCGTCGTTCTGGGCTGTGGCTCTCTGGTTTTTCAGCTGTGAGGCCAACTGTCTTTTCTCCTCTTGCAGGACAGAGATCTTCACCTGGAGCACGGGGATGGTGCGCACCTGCTCCTCGAGTTCCTTCAGGCGTTTCAGGGCCACGGCCATCTGCTCGCGGATGTGCTGCAGGTGCATGGGGCTCACGTTGGTCACGGGAGTGGAGATCCCTGAGCTCAGGGGGCTGTGGCGGATGGAGCTCCCCATGGAGGAGGTGGTGGCAGTAGCTGGGACATAGCCCCCATAATCCCCGTTGCCTTGGTATCCATTCTGAAGTTGGTGCATGGCAGGATTGTGGTTTCCGGAACCCAGAAAGGAGGACAACGAGCTCGTAGAGCCCATGCCTCCAAAACTGGCCAGCCTGGGCCTTCGGAACTCACCCGGCGCCACCTGCATGGTGACTCTCTCCTGTTCCAGTCTTCTCCGGGTCTCCATCAGTGTCTTGGTGACATGAAGGTTGTGCTTTGGGAGCTGTGGGGAGGGTGGTGGCAGCTGTCGACTTTCTGGGATGGTGAGAAAAGTGGGTGAGGTCTCCAGGGGGGCAGGCGGCCTTGGGACTGGAGTCGACGTCACTTGGCTTCTGGCTAGGAGGAAGTGGGGGCACTGCTTGTTGTCATCACTGTTGGAGGATGAGAGGGATTCAGTAGAAGTCCACACACCTTGCTGACTGGCCGTGGCCCGGCTTTCCGGGCATGGCACAGATGGCTTCCGCCTCTTCGGGATGTTCAGTTTTTTGATGGTGTTTCCTTTCTGTATGTCATCCACGTACTTGAGGAAATCCAAGTCTAGTTGATAACCATAGGGGGTCTCCACAAAATAAGGATCTTTCTGTTCCTTGTCATGATCTCCGTTGAGAACATCCTCTGCTTTTCCTAGGAGAGCGAGAAGAGAAGATTATAATTCCATGTGAGACGCTCAATGATTAAAAACTACTCTCTGTGTATGCTGCAGCGTGGCAAGCTAGCATGCTTTAAGAGTTGACGGACTTCTTTCTCTTCTAATCCTGGATCTACACTCTAACAGCTGGGTGAGTAAGTTAATAAAGCCCTTGGAACTTCAGTTTCTCCCTGAGTAAAAATGGCAATACAAGTATTTACCTCATAAGGTTGTTACAAGAATATAATGAGACAGTGGTTTTTAAAGAGCCAAGCGTGTATGAAGTCCTTACTAAACACTTTCTTTTTGAAAAGAATGCACTGAAAAGACTTGAAAGCATTTCAAGTAGATCATTTCTTTTGTTGTGTACAGTCCACTGAAGGAGAGAGAGCAGTCCTTAAGACGCCTATTTTAGAAAGTGAATTCTGAGGTACAAAGAAGTGAAAAGTCACGATAACGGACCAAATCGGTGCAGATCCAGGAAGCCTGGGATGTAAGTTCTTACAGCATTGCTCTTTTGCAGACTTTCTAAATAGCAAGTGCACCCCTGTACTTGAACACCTCCACAAGAGTATGATTTGCTCTGACCGCCCCCCCCCCTTCCTTGCTGAGAGATCCGGGACACAGGACAGTGAGTGATGAAGTCTAGCAGCACGGGTGCAAGAACACAGTCGGAGGGCAGACCTCAATTCTATTTAGTGTCTTCCCCTTTAAAACCACCACCGCCACCAAAACCCTGCCCCAACCAGAGAAAAAGTTTCCTCCTCTTTGTCTTCTTTGGGATAAAACATTCGCTATCCCAAGAATACCTCGTTTTGTATCTGTAGCACATCCAAGCAGATGCAAGAGAGAATGAAAATAAAAGCAAACCTATATGCCAAACACTGGATCATGTGGCATTCAGTAAATGCTACTTCTGGCTAAACTAAACATTTAGAAGAGGAAACGCAAGAACTTTTCAGGGCACAGACCTTGCTCCTGACCTGAGCTGTGCATTTCAAACTGAAAAGTGAGGCCGTTTTTGTTTGTTTAAATTGCAGGATTAAGTAATGTGTTTCCCTAGAGTCCTAATAACAAGCTCTGCATTTTTTGAGTTACGGAAAGGACCCAAAAGCAAGGAATGAAAATGCAAGCCATTTGTACCCCTGTTCCTACCCTGGGGGTAAAAACCCACCCGACTGCTGTCAAGCAATTTGGGTTGCCTGCCTGCCTGCCTGCCTGCTCTTCCCAGTCCAAATACTGCTGAGCATTTACACCTGATGGTGTGAATGCCCGAATGCTCTGAGCAAACCTTTCGCCTCCTATTCACCCTCTTTCCCCTGAAACGTTGGAAAGAAAAATACAAAAAAGACTGCCAGGTAGCAGAGTAAAAAAGGTGGTGTGTTCTTCGTGTCCTGATTTAAAACAATAATAAACTGTTCTTGCCGATCGCGTTTAGGCACTTGATTTTATTTCTGAAACGTGGAAAGAGAATTCTATTTGAACGAGGTGCTCAGCCTCAATCACTTTCTAACCTAAGTAAGGGTGAGCTGACCACGAGCAGGCACCCGGACACTTGGGGCTCATGCTAACGCAGCACGTCTTCCCTTCCTTATTTCTTTCCTTTTTAACTCCACATGGACAACACGTTCACTCAAAATATGCAGCCGGACCTGTTTCCAGGGCTGTCTGAAATTCCACAAGCAAAGAGAAGCTGCCGGCTCGGGTGTCAAGCAAAAAGCAGGCATATCTGGGACGCCTGGGTGGCTCAGTGGTTGAGGGTCTGCCTTTGGCTCAGGGTGTGACCCTCGGGGCCTGGGATCCAGTCGCATATGGATCCCCGCAGGGAGCCTGCTTCTCCCTCTGCCTGTGTCTCAGCCTCTCTCTGTCTCTCATGAACAAATAAATAAAATGTTAAAAAAGAAAGGCAGGCAGATCTGACCCACGGAGCCGGCCATTGGCGATTCTAAAATTGAGCCAAGGCTCCTGCAGCCCACAGAGGCGAGGTGGGGGTGAGGGTGAGGGGTGATGATGGGGGGGGGCCGGCTCAGTCCAGAGACCAGGCCCGCGTGCACCCACCCCCTCGGCTCACCTCTGCGCTCCTCTCCCTGCTGGGCCTACAACCCCCTCCGGGGCGCACACCGCCCCCCTCCGGGGCACACACCCTCCCTCCCCGGGCACACGCCCCTCCGGAACGCACACCTCCCACCCAGGGCGCACTCCCCCTCCTGGGCCCACACACTCCTGCTGGGTGCAACCCCCCCCTCCCGGGCGCACAGCCCCCTCCGGGACCCACACCTCCCTGCTGGGTGCACCCTCCCCTCCTGGGCGTACACCTCCCTGCTGGGCGCACACCCCTCAGGGCGCACCCCCTCCCTCCCGGGTGCAAACACCCCTGCTGGGTGTACCCCCCCACCCCGGGCACACCCCCCCCTAGGGCGCACATCCCCCCTCCGGGCACACACCTCCCTGCTGCGCGCAACACCCCCAGGGCGCCCTCCCCCTCCCGGGCGCACACCTCCCTGCTGGGGGCACCCCCCCGGATGCACCCCCTTCCTCCCGGGCGCACCCCCCCAGGGCGCACCCCCTTCCTCCCGGGCGCACCCCCCCGGGCGCACCCCCTTCCTCCCGGGCGCACCCCCTTCCTCCCGGGCGCACCCCCTTTCCTCCCGGGCGCACTCCCCCCTCCCGGGCGCACACCTCCCTGCTGGGCGCACCCCCTTCCTCCCGGGCGCACCCCCTTCCTCCCGGGCGCACCCCCTTCCTCCCGGGCGCACCCCTTTCCTCCCGGGCGCACTCCCCCCTCCCGGGCGCACACCTCCCTGCTGGGCGCACCCCCTCCTCCCGGGCGCACCCCCTTCCTCCCGGGCGCACTCCCCCCTCCCGGGCGCACACCTCCCTGCTGGGCGCACCCCCTCCTCCCGGGCGCACCCCCTTCCTCCCGGGCGCACCCCCTTCCTCCCGGGCGCACTCCCCCCTCCCGGGCGCACACCTCCCTGCTGGGCGCACCCCCTTCCTCCCGGGCGCCCGTGCGCGCCGCTCCCCGCCGGCCTGACCGCCGCCCGGAGCTCACCTACCCGGCGCCCGCTGCGCACCGCTCCCCGCCGGCCGCGCACCCCTCCCCGGGCGCCCGCTGCGCTCCCTACCGGCCCCGCCCGCTCCCCGCTCGCTCCCCGCCTCCGGGCCGCCCGCCCCTCACCGGCTGGCTCGCCGCGCGCCGCGGCCCCCGCTCGGACGCCCTCCGTGGGTCTCCACCGGTGAAGGGAGGTCCGACATCCGTGCGCGCTGCGCGGGGCCGCGGGCCGGCCCTCCCCGGGGAAGTCGCCTCCGGCTCCGGGACGCCACCCGCGGCTCTCCTACTGAGCGGAAACCGCGATCGGGGAAACGGCGCGGCCTCCGTGCGGGTGGTTGCGGACGGACCAAAGAAGCCGGCGACTTAAGGCCTGCGCGCAGAGGCTCGGCGTGGCGGCACCGGCCCCCCGCGGGAGAGCGCGGCGGCGGGCTGCGAGCTCCGCAGCGCGGGGGCCACCCAGGCAAGCGCCAGGCGCGGGCGGCGCCACGGTCCGCGCGGCTGCCCCCGGGGCCCCGCAGTCCCGCAGGTCGGCGGCGCGCGCCTTCTGGCCCCTGGCCATGGGCCAGTGACGCCAGTTCTCTCCCCACTGAGCCTCGGCCCCTGATGGAAAGGTCTTCAACCAACCTCACCTGTTCCCAGTTACAACAGTAGTCCACTCTCATATATGTAAAAAAAAAAAAAAAAAAAAAAGAAAAATCACCTACAGGCCATTGAAAGAAGGAAACATGTCACTCCTGTCTCCCCACTTAGTGGCAATATCAATATTTTGGTAAACTCCAAGATTTTTCTGTGTATTTCTTAACATGGTTATCGCACCCATGTTTCAGTAGAAAAGGTTAACTTGTTTTTATCTATTTCTCTTCAAAATGCCTTCTTTAAAAAAAGAAACAGATTGTATTTATTTATTCACGAGAGATACAGAGAGAGGGGCAGAGACACCGGCAAAGGGAGAAGCAGGCTCCCTGCGGGGATCCCAGGACCCCTCATCATGACCTGAGCCAAAGGCAGACACTCAACCACTGAGCCACCCCAGCATTCCTTCAAAATGCTTTTTTAAGATGTACCGATTGAATGTCAGGATTTAGAACACAACAGAACGCATCACATTTTTTCAGTGGAACTTAACAGGCCGGCCCATCTCTGGTTATTTCTTTAGTTCACAAAAAGGCATAGGTCATGCTGAATTATCCCACAAAATGAACTCTGGACTTGTATATCTGGAAATCAGGAAAGGTTAGAATTTAACCATGCTAAGCTGGATTATTTCCTAATGCTGCTTACGGCAGACGATCCTAAGGACTTACAACCCAAGTTTTAGCCTCCAGCAACCCGTGTTTCTCGTGGTGTCATTTTTACAATCAACTGTCCAGCGCATGTTGGGCAATTAAAGACATCCAGGGTCATTCTTTACCTCTTGCTTTCTAGTGTATCTTCACATACAGGAACACATACATGGCACTTATTAGGGGCCTGAGTGATTTCCCAATTTCTCCCCATATGTATGTCTTGTCTCTCTGTGCTTGCCTAAGTACCTGGAGAGCAACAGATTTAATTTTTTTGACAAATTTAATTTTTAAGATCTCCTTCACTGCTCCCCCTTTCCAACCACGCACATCAGTTAATAAGAGGTGGGGAACAGAGGAAACGTGTAAACATGTTTACTGAAGGGACAATGGAACATAGGTTGTGTATAAACAATTTTTAAGAACATCTTAATACTCTGTAGGCAGAAATTGCTCTGCATTAGTGTTTAAGACAATTCTCACACGAAGCTGCTTCAGTGGTTTTATCTTTAGGTTGTAGAATCCTAGAAGGTTTTTATATTATTTTTTATATTTTATGAATTTTTGACATGTAGTTATTTGTCTTTTAGAAAAATATTTATAAGAAGTTACTAGAAAACAAGAGAAAATGTATTGAAATAAACTCCAAGACAATTCATTTAGGAGGGGGATGAACAGGACAGCCATGGCAGACAGCCAGATGTTTCTCAGTACGTGTTATCTCATCTTTGAAACTAATAGGACCCCTGGTCTAGTTGGGCATATATAAAGACTACATTTCCCTAGTCTATTTTATTGTTAGTATGGCCCATATGCAGAAACCTCATAAAACAACCCCCTGGAACCTCCCTTAGAAAAGACAGGGATAGTTCTTAGGCCTCCTTTCTTCCTTGTTACTTCGTTCATCTTGCCGCCTGGAATGCAGATGTGATGACTCGAACATTTGCTGCTTTACTGGACCTTAAGTTCATACACAGAGATGGCAGAACAATGTGCTAGAAAAAATCTGGGTCTCTAAGAGCTTTGATGATCAGAGTTATTATACTATCTCTGGAAAGCCACCTCTATAGTTCTCTGTCAAAGAGATATAAACTTCTCTTTCGTTAAGCTATTTTATGTGTTGGATCTCTGTTCCTTGGAGCTACTCTGAATTCTAATGGATATAGCAATCTCTCCCCTGTGTCTCCCCTCCTGCACAAAAAATTAAGACCACATCTTGAAAAGAAGAAAAATGTTAAACGATGAACTAGGGAGATGTTACAATAAAACATTTTATTAGAGAAATTTTTATTAGTTCAAGAATAATCAGGAAAGAATAAAAACAGCAGTTTAAAAAAAATCTCTAAGTGGGTTATAAAGAGATTCTTAACTGCCTGAAACCTTTTTTTTGGGGGGGGAGGACTAACAAGGTTATGCCTGTTTATATATAGCCAAAGCTCACTAGCTGTGTCTGCAAATGGAATCCTGAAAGTAACAGCTTCCAACCAAATATTCTGGAATCAGAGGGCCGTCCCCTGGGGTTTACAAGAATTTTCTAAATGTCTGGAAATCCAGTGGTGGAGACTGCTCCTGGCACCACCTCTGCCTTCATTATATAGTATTTATTAAAAGCTTAATTGGGTGCAGAAAATGGCCCTATTCAGTGGAAAGAGTAGGAGGAAGGATTATAAGAAATAAAAGGAGGTATAGTCTAGCTGGGATATAAACGCCAAACATCCTAAACACTAATTGAGATCAGCTACAAAGGCATATTATCAACAAGAACAATATGATCGTATGTGAATAATTAATCAAAACAGAATGGAGTTAACCAAGAGCTGACTTTTTTTTTATAAAGATTTTATTTATTTATTCATGAGAATACACAGAGAGGAGAGAGAGAGAGAGGCAGAGACACAGGCAGAAGGAGAAGCAGGCTCCATGCAGGGAGCCTGACGTGGGACTCGATCCCGGGTCTCCAGGATCACACCCTGAGCTGCAGGCGGCTAAACCGCTGAGCCACCGGGGCTGCCCAAGAGCTGAGTTTTTAAGATAAGGCAAGCAATGACACAGTAAAAGGAAAGAGGGGGTGGACGGCCAAGAGCCAGGGCAGAGAGGGCTGGTACAGCCTGGGAACATATGAGTTCAGTAGAGAGGGGGATGGCTGGGTATGAGAGAGGCCACCAGACTCAGGTCCCAGACTTGGGGCATCATGTCCACTTAGAGTTCCCCTTAGGTGAATACCCAGCCCCATGCTAGAGGTTAAAAAAGCATCAATGAAGACTGGCTTGACAGTGTGTGCGGATTAGATCAAGGTAGGCAAAGAGATTAAATTCAAGGGGACCAATTAGAATGTTATAATCCTCAATTGTGAAATGAGGATGAACCAAATAAAAAATTTCTTCATTCAACTTTTAATTAATATTCATGAAGAAAAACAATCTTAGTAATAATATCCATCCATCCATCCATCCATCCATCCAATCCATCTATTGTCACTTACTATTTATCAGGCACTGTTCACACAGTGTGAACAAGAGTTGAGGTCCCCACTTTCACAAGGCTCACAGTCTAGTGGGGAGTGGGGTATATAGGAATAAAACCCCAATAAAGTACAAAGTAGAAATGAAGCAAAGAGGTAGAATCACTAGCATTTCTATTGTTGCGTCAAGATAAGCAGATGGGTCACCCCACGTGGGTACATGGCTTCCTGGGTTGACATCATCTTTGAGCTGACATACTTCCTAAACACAAATGGTCCCTGAGTCCCTCTCTTCCCTCTCTCATGACGCGCTTTGTACGGTCTGCAATTTGGAGTAACCAAACACCAAATGAGACACTAACTAGAGACAATGTCCCAAGTCCAGACCGAAATTAGAGACAACGTCCCAAGTCCAGACCAAATTCCCCTGTGTTCAGAGAGAAGCTGAAATCAACAAACTGATGGTAATTCTACTTTTTTAGATATTTACCACCTATAAAACTTAGCACTCCATGAGAGAGGCCCAATTTATGGCCTCAAGAAAAATTTAAAATCTCCTTGTAGTTCTATCTGCATTAGCAAGGTGTAATGGAGATATGGAGATCTCAAAAATAACCTTTTTGAGAGAGAGAGAAGGAGAGAATCTCAAGCAGGCTCCATGCTCAGTCCCATGTGGGACTCGATCTTGTGCCCCTGAGATCACAACCTGAGCTGAAATCGAGTCAGCTGCTCAACCGACTGAGCCACCCAGGTTCCCAACTTCATCTCTGCTTTTAAGCAAGCTGTATGCCCAATGTGTTGGGTTGAACTCAAGACCCTGAGATCAAGAGTCACACGCTCTACTGACCCAGCAAGCCAGATGCCCCCAAAATAATTTCTTTTAGATGAACAAAAAGTATTATATGATCTTACTTTCCAAACAATATTTGGTTTGAGCAGACAAAAAAATATATTCATCGGGAGCTGGGAGATTAGACTAGATGTAGTAAACTAGTCACAGTATTAACCTAGTAGTGGTGGTTCTCAAATGGGGTGGCGGGGGGGGTGATTTTTGCCTCCCTATGGGCCATATGGTAATGTCTGGACACATTTTTTTTTTCTGGACACATTTTT
The DNA here is from genome assembly GCF_905146905.1 of Nyctereutes procyonoides. Classification (NCBI taxonomy): domain Eukaryota; kingdom Metazoa; phylum Chordata; class Mammalia; order Carnivora; family Canidae; genus Nyctereutes; species Nyctereutes procyonoides. Next base: position 56,051,862 of record NW_026575146.1, on the reverse strand, counting down.
GGTTATCACCACTGGAAGGGTAGTGCTACTGGCATATCGTGAGTGGAGGCCAGGGCTGCTGCTGAACATCGTACAGGGCACAGGACAGTCCCACCCTCCTTGACAAAGGTTGATCCAGTCCGGGATGTCAGTAGTGTTGAGGTGGAGATGGCCTATGCTAAGGACACTGAGCAGAGTAAAAACTTCCCACAGGGCGACTGAGAATGTGGGCCATAGAAGTCACAGTTTGAAGACCCCCACTTCTCAGTGGGACCGTAACATCATGTTCCAGTGACAGGGTGAAAAATGCCACTTGTAAGAAAACACAAAAATCCTTTTCTACACATTCTACCACAGTGAGCCATTCTTTCTCGCCGCCCCCCCCCTTTTTTTTTATTTTATTTATTTGAGAGAGAGAGAGAGAGCAAGCATGAGCAGGGGGAGGGAAAGAGGGAGGAGCAGACTCCCCACTGAGCAGGGAGCCCAACGCAAGGCTCGATCCCAGGACCCCAGGATCATGACCTGAACCTAAAGCAGACGCTCAACCCCCTGAGTCACCCAGGTGCCCCTGAGCTATTCTTTAACATGAGCAAATATTAAAGGTTTCTGATCGAATATGTCCTGGTAGATTTTTAAACGGACAAGGCTTTTGCTATTATTACTTCATCTATTAGGATACAATGACTTCTCTGTTCTGGTTTCCCTGTTGCACACTCTAGGCCCAACTACTGACTGACTGACTGTACCATGAAAAATACTTACACCCATGTGCCTCAACTTCCACACTTGGTGTGTTTGTCTTCACCAGATACTCTGCTGAAAACCGAAGAACTCTGCTAATTCCCGTAACCTGCGCTGTCTCCACTCCCACGAAGCACTGAGGCTTTGCCCCAAGAGCTGAGTCAGTCCCTGAGAAGCACATAATTATCATGGATTCCCATATTTAAAAGCAGCTGAGTTGCAAGCATCCTGTTGTTGGAAGCAGTCAGAAAGGTTCCGCATTAGCTAGGGCTGAGAGGTGGGAAAGAAAACCAGCAGGATGAAAGAGGGAGGGGGGAAGAGGGGAGAGAAAGAGAGAGAAGTGCTCACAAAGTTAATTACTCAAAGTACAATAGCAACTGAGTTATTAGCAAATCCACTTTTCTGGGCTCGCACCAGTGGCAATGAGGAAACAGTAAAGTGGACTAGATCCTTCTGGACAGGTTTCACAGGAAAGTTCTCCTGATGACATTGTCAGCACTAACACTTTCAGCCCCAAGGACCTTCCCTGTTACCAAGTTTCCAAGCAACACCATCTGGTGGAGAACGCACAAGAAAAAGGAGCACGATGTGAGTGTCCCTCATTCTGCTTTTTTTTTTTTAAGATTTTATTTATTTACTCATGAGGGACACACAGAGAGAGGCAGAGACACAGGCAGAGGGAGAAGCAGGCTCCATGCAGGGAGCCTGATGCGGGACTCGATCCTGTGTCTCCAGGATCAGGCCCTGGGCTTCCAGGATCAGGCCCTGGGCTGAAGGCGGGTGGGCTAAACCGCTGAGCCACCCAGGCTGCCCCTAATTCTGCTTTAAAATAACAAAAGACAGATGAGATTTCCTCCTGTTCTTTCACTTACCAAAGAGTTACTTTTGAACCTGTTCTTTGTCCCTCCCAGTTAACAAACCCATCCATCCGTTCATGCACATCAGGAGCACCTACTAGGTGTCAGAGCCTGTTCTGTCAAGCCTGGATTCCTGTTCCCACGAACGTACCTGATGCCACCTGGATGTCGCCAGGTTGCACCGGTTTTACCCAGCTACCCACGGAAAGCTACGAGAGGAAAGAGAGCAAAGGTGCAAGCCAGAAGGGCGTGGGAAATGCCAGGCCAACTGAGCGGTCACACGCAGCCTAAGTACGATTTTATGGGCTTGGCCTGTTCACGGGGCTGGGCTGTACTGTGGTCTTGTTTCTTATCTCTGTAACTCTTTTTAACTTCTTTTGGATTCTCCCTCTAAATGTTTACGTTTCCTCTCACGGCTGATCCCATCTCTGCTTTTTTAACCTTTGCCCACAGACATTAACCCACACCCCATCTCCGCATCTTCTGCTGTCTGCCATTATCACCCCCTCTTCATGATGGCTCCAGAATCCCACACCCATAAAGGGCCTGTTGATCTAGGGAAGGTGCAATGAGTAGGCCACAAGAAGGATTTGGTCCTCTCACTCAGTAAATATTTATTAAGTACCTACTGTGCGTGCCAAATCCTGCTGGGAGCTACTAAGCCACTCAGATGTAGAACCTGTCTGGGAGAACCTGCAAAGTACAGGGGGAGACACCCGGGGGCTGCAGAAATGAAGGGCCAGTGGTGAGGAGCACCATGAAAGTCAAGTACAAGGGAGCATGCTGGACAGAGCGGTGGGGGCTGTGGGGGCCAGAGGTGGGGGGCCTCCAGGGTGCTCCGCTGTATTTGAGGAGTGCACTGGGCACCGTGCGGGGTGTGAGCTTGCACGGGAGAAGAGGACAGGAGAAGCTCTAGCTAAAGAAACTTTCACATGACAAACCTGCCAGTTTTAGAGACTGAAAGGAGGGCTCTGCCCCAAGAGAGGCAGAGAGGGGGCTGCGCCCCAGCCATGCAGAGCCGGGGAGACAGGTTTTTGGCTCTGAAGCGCACTGGGAAGGTATTGAAAGGTTCCAAGCAAGGGAACAAAATGACCAGATTTGCATTTTCTTTTCTTTTCTTTTCTTTTTTTTTTAAGATTTTATTTCTTTATTTGAGAGAGAGAGAGAGAGAGAGCAAGAGAGACAGAGTGAGCACGAACTTGGGGATGGGCAAAGGGAGAGGGAGAAACAGACTCCTTGCCGAGCAGGGAGCCGGATGTGGCGCTTGATCCCAGGACTCTGAGATCAGGACCTGAGCCAAAGGCAGATGCTTAACTGACTGAGCCCCCCAGGTGCTCCCCAGATTTGCATTATAAGAAGACTGCTCTGGCTAGATGCTGGGGTATGGATTAAAATTCCCTTTAGCATTCTCTAGTAGGTTTCCACTGATTGCTCCAAGCCCCCATGAATTTTTCTCCCAGTATCACAAATTCCTTTGCATGGAGTGAGTTTCAAAAACAATTGGATAAGTGCTAGCCATAGTGTTAAAACCACCAGAACTTAGAATTTGCATTTTGGGACGACCTGTGGCCTACTGAGAAGACTTGACAACCCTCAGCTGCTCTGGGCTGGGCTGGAGACCAGGACGGGCTCTCGGGACTCATGCTCTGGGGCTCTATCCATGACCTCATTACACTGTTAAAAAAGAAAATATTTTTCTTTAAACCAGTGGATGACTCACCACAGAGAAAAATGATAGGATTTCCTTTACTGAAGGTCATTAAAACATGATAAATCTAATCTGGGAGGGACACGTGTGGCATGGACGAGGGTCTGAGTTGGTGCTCTGAGATGCAGAGTACAAATGGGCTCGGTGCTTCAAACTCTAGGATGGGAACTGCAGGGACCGAACATGTTTGTGAAGCAAAAACACTGCCCCTGACAGCCAGCAAGCATCTCTGCACAAGACGGAAAGACAGGCAGCACGTTACTGCCACCCCTAGCGCTCCCTCCCACCCCATCCCATACTTGACCCACACCTGCCCAGGGACTGATTCAGCTAAGGGCAGAGGCTAAAGATAGAGGGTGGAGTCTGGAAGAACCTAAGCAGTACACGCTAAAAATCCAAGACTTCCACTCCCTAAACTGATCTCTGAGCAGCTCAATTTCAGGCCAGGTTGTCCCTAGCATCACCTGTCATAGTCTGTCTCTATGACAAGGATCTCTCTGCAGGTAGCCGGCACGGCATGAGGCACACACAACATCGAGAACTCAGAGAACACACACTTGCCCATTAGTTATTCTCGAACATCAGCACACATCAGATCAGCTATTTAAAGACAGTGTCAGGACACCGGGGTGGCTCAGTTGGTGAAGCGTCCGACTCTTGATTTTGGCTCAGGTAATGATCTCACGGTTGTGAGATCAAGCCCCACATGGGCTCCACGCAGTGAGTGAAGACTGCTCAAGATTTCTCCCTCTCCCCCATTGCCACTTGCTCTTGTGCTTTCTCTTAAAAAAAAAAAATACAGTGTCCATCTGGCTCAGAAACTTTCGCGTTCTCACTGTCCCAATCTGGGAAAATTTCGGCATCAAAATGTTATGATTACTGATACAGTAGATTACAACCTGGCAAATAAAACAGGGACCTCTGAGCCCATGATGTTATAATAAATAAATACACTAGATGCCAACTACTGAATAAAGGAATTATGAAAACAGAAAATCATCACATAACAACCGTTATAATAGCGGCTGGTTTGGGGGGTGTTTGAGTGGCTCAGTGGTGGAGCGTCTGCCTTCAGCCCAGGGTTTGATCCTGGAATTCCAGGATCAAGTCCCACTCCGGGCTCCCCACAGGGAACCTGCTTCTCCCTCTGCCTATATCTCTGCCTCTCTCTCTGTGTCTCTCATGAATAAATAAATAAAATCTTTAAAACAAACAAACAAACAAAAAAAACAGTGGCTGATTTGGGAAGGAATCATCATCACTGGATCCTAAAGCCGATGAGCAGAGACTTTCTCCCGACGACCCGGGTACTGCTGTGGCGTCACAACACCTTCCCATAAAGTACTGATCAATCACAAAGGGAAAAATGGGGGCTCTGTAGTGCAGGAAGCTGACAGACAAGCAGGTGGACCAGGTGGTCAAGGCTAACATCACGCCCCCTCACAGCAAGCTCTGAGAAGAGCACAGCATCGTTTCTGTGGTGTTCCTACCTAGAAGGAATGGTGAGTCTGGAAATCTTGATGGATCCTACCTGAAAGGCATCCTATAGAATAGAAGGGCCCTCCTCAAAACCATCAAGGTCAAAGCTCCTGGGAGGCTCAGTCCGCTAAGCATCTGACTCATGGTTTCAGCTCAGGTCATGATCTCAGGCCATGAGATCGAGCCTGGTGTTGGGCTCTGAGCTCAGTGGGGAATCTGCTTGAAATTCTCTCTCTCTCCCTCTCCCTCTGCCTGCCCCCCCCAACTCACTCTCTTGCACACTGTCTCTAAAATAAATAAGTAAATCTTAAAAAAAAAAAAACCCAACCCAACTATCAATGTCATGCAAGAAAGGTCAAGATCTGTTCTCTAAAGAGACATGGCCCAGGCAGGCCTCCACACACACGAAGCGAGACGAAACAAATGTCCTGAAATTTTAACCACTGGGGGATCTGAATCTGGGTGAAGGAGGTATGAGAATTTCTTTACATTTTTGTTGTTTGAAATTATTTCTTAATAAATTGTATCCATATACACATAGGTAGAGAGAATGAGAGATAGAGGTGATGGTAAGCTTCCTTTGCTTGCGCCATCAATGTCTTTAGGGGAGGAGAGCGGGGAGCCACTCCCCAGGAGCACTGCCAACCCTCTGGGTTGCTCCTATATGCAAATAATAAGGCAGCCTTTTTTTTTTTTTTTTTTTTTTTTAATCTTTATCAGGGCCTGGTGCCTCTGCTCTTCTGAATTACATACACTTTGAGGAATTTGACATTTGTTTGAGGTATCCCTGGAAACGGGAAGACCTTCTTCATTATTAATGTTGTAGATGGATATGCCAGGAGCCCCATCAGAGAGAATAAAGTCTACACGCTCCTTTCTGTGGTGCTGGAAGTCTTCGACAATTCTGCCCCAATCTGGCAGCTTCCATTTTCCTTCCCACCCAGAACCTCAGCCTACGGAACAACTTTCTAGCCCATCCACCTTCACTCATTCTATTCCTTCCACCTGCACTGCCCTTCCTGTCTGTCAGAATTAGCTGCACGGCACTGTCCTGGCCCAACCCAAACAGCCCATCCTTTGTCAAAAGCTTCACTTATCCCCAGCCTGCTCTGTCCTGTGAAGAACTGGTCACACTCTTCCCTCGGGTCTCAAACACTTTCCCTACATATCCTGATCAGCAGGCACATGTAGGTCCTTTCCCCACCAAACGGATGGTGTCTGGGGCGTAGGGGAGGGTGCGGGAACGAAATAGAATTCCTTTTTCCATCCCCAAGTGCTTGGCACATGGTACACTCAGTATGTGTTGAAATGAAAAACTGCATCAAGGCATCTACAGATTAGTAAGGGATGGCGGAGGAAGAGATGTCATGATGAAGAACAGGCATTCTGGGGCTGGGCTGCCTGGGTTTGAATTTTGGGCCTGCCACTTTCCAGCTGCTGTTGGCAAGTCAGATCCTATTTCAGCTGCATAATTGTGAAAATAACAGACCTGCTTCACAGCGTTGTTGTGGACTGCTTCGATGGATGCCTGCAGTCTGTTATTATTACTTACTATGACTGGATCACCCTCTGTTGTTTGGTGAGGTGGCCCAGATGATCCCAAATGCCTTCCCGCTATCCTGATGCTTCTCTCCCACTCCATGAAGCTAGGGATTGAGGTGTTTAGAAAATGAGTCTGCTGAAACTTTGAGGTCTACACTGGACTGTGCTTCTGGGAGTGAATGGAGGAGATGCTGACCAGGCCCCGCAGGGGTCATGCTTGTGTGCAGGGTGCACGGAACACAGAGAGCAGGTGTTGGGTAGGGGCAGATGAAGGCCTGGTCCAGCATCAGCCATGCAGGAAGGAGGTAAGATAAAACAAAAGCAGAAGTAGAGGAACATCCCTAACCTTTAAGAACCAATTATGGCCAAATTAAAACATTCTCTTCTCATAATAAGGAGACACAAATCCACATTAATTTTTCTGGCGCAAAACCACTGAGCCACCCAGGCTGCCCGCACTAATTTTTCTGAACAATCTCATGCTCTCAGCTCTACTGAAGTCCTAAGAGGAAAGCACTCTTAAACATACTGTGCAGACGTGGGCTTTGGAACCCACAGAGCAGGGGCACCTGAGAGGCTCAGTAGTTGAGCAGCTGCCTTCGGCTCCAGGTTATGATCTCGGGGTCCTGGAATCGAGTCCCGCATCAGGCTCCCCACAGGAAGCCTGCTTCTCCCTCTGCCTATGTCTCTGCCTCTCTCTCTGTGTCTCTCATGAATAAATAAATAAAATCTTAAAAAGAAAAAATAAAAGAACCATAGAGCACATCCCCATGGGAGTCTAGGTTGGCTTGCCTGAATTGGGGAAGGTGTAATTTTCATAAAGCAAGGAACAGGAGCTATAAATATTTCCCAGGTCACAGACAAGCCACAGGCAGCAGGGACCTGAAACAGCACAGGGCAGTGTGCTGCATGTGTAAAATCAGAGGGTTGGTGGGATGCTGTAACTCCTGGAAGTTTCTCTGACTATACTTCCATGGAATGTCGCAGGGCTGCGCACTACGTGATGCAGCGGAGAAAGCAGGGCATTGCACCAGGTGTCAGACCAGATGAGCACAGGCAGACCCTGGTGGTCTCATTCTCCACGCATTTCACTCTGTAGCATCCTTCCAGATGCATCACCACAACTGGCCCAGCCTAACCACCCCCAGATGCAGCTTCCTTTTGCCGTCGTCGGCTCAGGGCATGCCGGAAGAGTCCAGAAGCCGGGCTGCAGGTGAGCAGCTGGAGGGAAGCAAGTGGAAAGGGAGCGGAAGGGCTATGTCTTCATCAAAGGCACTCTGTGTTCAGGAGGCACATGACACACAGGGGCCTTGAGGCTGACACAACAGCCTTCTTCTCCAGCGCCAACTCTCAGACACAGCCACTCTCTGTCCCAAATCTGTCTGGAAGTAGCTACGGGCACTTTGGGACCTGCCTTTTACCCCTACCCCCCCCCCCCGCCCTCCCCAGGCAGTGCTTTCTCATGTTCACTCTCTCATCTGAAGAGACACTGCCGAAATACAGCCTGAATCTGTCCTGCATGCACAGAAGAAGAGAGCTAGCCTGGGGCCTACAGGCTGTTTTCCAAACTTTCTTCAAAAATAACAGGTTGCTCTAAGTGTAAATAGGAAATGTGGCAGTTCCAAGGAGAAGTCTGTGGAAAGCAGAGGAGAGGCACAAGCTGGGACAGTGAGGCAGAAAGGGCTTTTCTAACAAAGCAGCACAGGAGGGTTTTTTTGGGGGGTGGGGTAGGGTGGGATGGGAGAGAACTGAAGTAATTGTATGAATCACAGCCTGTATTTTGTTTTATGGTGTTTATATAAGAACAAGAAGTCAGCTTTAAGGCACACAGAACAGTTCCCCATGAGAAAAACAGAGCTGAAGACAAATGACCAAAAATGGATTTAGACACACACACACACACACACACACACACACACACACACACACAAAAGGGGGACATTGTGGAATTTAAAGAAACCATAAACACAAACCTTAGCATATACGTACAACATTTCACTCGCGCGACAACAACATCTCTATGTTGAAGCCAGAGCTCGAGCTGAAATGATCAGTGGACCAAAAAGTCAAGTGCTGAGTTATCCTCTCCAGCTTGTAATCAAAGCAAACACTTTATAACACACAGAGCTAGAGCTCATACTTCACCAGCACCCCTGCTCCCCAAACTTCTCGCTCGCTTTTTTTTTTTTTTTTTTTTTGCTTCTTTTGGCCTTGCTTACTCACCTCCCCAGAAACAAAGTCACTGTGATTTTCAGCCAGCAGGAAGCCAAGTCTCCAGCATACTTCCCTCATCATTAAACGGACTACACACAGCAGCAGGCAGAGAGCCCAGGAGCTGCCGCAGAGAATTTATTTATACCCATTTGGAATTTCCTGACCAACTAACAGCCTCCTGGCTGCAGGGTCTAATTCCAGCACTCCAGGCGTCAGAGAGACAGCAAAACCTACCAACCAACAGAATCGCCAGCAAGGACCTTAACAGCAACAAATAAAGAGGTGAAGACAGATCTCTCCCAGACCCCTTCTGATTTTTCCAGCACCCTATCCTCATTTTCTTTAGACACTTGAAATGCTGACCTACAAATACAGTTGCAAACCTGCCAATTCTAGGAAGGACTGAGGAAAGCGATAAAAGCTTTTTGCTTTCTCCCCTAACTTTATTCCCTCCCCCAAAGCCTCCAGGGTTGAGAAAGGCTCCCTGTTATAATCCGAGCAACAGCTCAGCAGCCTGTCTGCTTCGGGTGTGATTCAGTCCTACACTGAGCCCAGACTGGGCGAGAGGCGAGGGGTTCCTCTGCTTGCTCTAGTCTTCTTTAATGCATCGTGTGATTTGAAGGCTAAAAACACTTCTGGTTGTAAGCCACAGACCCGAGCTTGCTTGCTGCTTGTATGTATGTATGTATGTATGTATGTATGTATGTATGTATTTATTTATTTCAAATTCTCTGACACATTTTTGTCCAAATTCGATCACATGACTTTCAAGGACGCAGACTCAGGCCCCAGACAAGTGCATTCTGTTTTAGGATAACATCTTTCAGCAGCATGTGGTTTATATGTTTTAAAACATTAAGAATGATATGTTGCTCTAATGGTTTAAATACATCATCTAAAAAAGAAAGGAAGGAAGGAAAAAGAAACAGAAACAGTACTTTAAAGCACACTGTCTACTTGGCCTAAGAACACTGGATAAAAGCGACTTTAGAGGAACAAGATTTACTGAGCTCTGTCTATGGGGCAAACAAGCAAAACCCGTTCTAAACAATAAAACAGAGATTAACAAAGATTAGGGAAGACTCTCAATCGCCTGCTTTGTGAAATTCAAAAAGGGTACAGCTATGTGTGTGGAGAGAGGCAAAATTTTATAAGAATCCGCTGAATTAACCTTGTTTGACTGGTTCATTTTAGTGGCTGTACACACGGACCTCACTCCATTTACCTTCTGATTCCATTCTCCTGGTCCAGGTCTGGTGGACGGATGGTTATCTTTGGGACACACATTGTCCTGTGTGAAGCTACAAAGACTAAACTTTTTTTTTTTTTTTAAGATTTAATCTATTCATGAGAGACACACAGAGAGAGGCAGAGTCATAGGCAGAGGGAGAAGCAGGCTCCCTGCAGGGAGCCCGATGTGGGACTCGATCCCAGGACCCCGGGATCATGCCCTGAGTCGAAGGTAGATGCTCAACCACTGAGCCACCCGGATGCCCCCAAATTTACTTATTTTAAAAAGCATATAGTTTGATGAGTTTTAGTAAATGTATAGTTGTGGCATCCATCCCCACAAACCAGTTTTAGAAAAAGCTCATCATCCTAAAAATCCCCTAATGCTTGTTTTATCATTTGCTTTTCACCAAGAAAGTAAGTTTTTTCTCTGTACTTATAAGAAAACTCTGGTATTACTCAGTCATGTGATTATATTCCAAACTAGGGATTATTATCCAAAGACTTGTTCTTAAGAACTAAATGGAAGAATGCATCTGAACCTAGTTATTTCTCAATCCTGCAAAAGAGATTACTGCTGAACTTTTATTTCATAAACATTGTGTTCTGGTAAGGACACAGCTTATTCTAGAAAAAGAAAAAAAAAAGAATATAGATTCTTCCCCAAACAGCTGAAGGTAATTGTTTTGTATGTGTGCTTCCATTATTAAGGAGAGGTCTAGCAGAGAAAGTCATAGTATACAAATGACTATCTAGCTCTTTACGAAGGATGACAAAAGTCTAGAAGGAAGAAAAATTGAAGATAGGGGCTCTTTCTGCCTGGAAAGCACCAGTCACACAGGCTCTCACGGTAGGGAGAAAGACACACCTGCCTGCCTTTGCTCTCTTTATTTACGTACAAAAGCAGCATCCAAATGAGAGGTGGGAGGACTGGGTGGGTCCAATTGGGTGCAAAGTATCCGGGAAGGGTGAATCCCAGTGAGAGGGGGGAAATGGGCCAGAGGAAGCCTCCTGGGTCACCTGGCTGGCGCAGAGCTCTGAGGCTGCAGGAAGCATACCTGAGCCTGCAGCTCTGGCTCCTGCTTAACAGGATGACTGCAGCAAGACTTGTCTCGGGACGCCTGGGTGGCTCAGCGGTTGAGCACCTGCCTTAGGCCCAGGGCGTTATCCTGGAGTCCCAGGATCAAGTCCCACACTGGACTCCCCTCAGGGAGCCTGCTTCTCTCTCTGCCTGTGTCTCTACCTCTCTCTGTCTCATGAATAAATAAATAAAACCTTAAAAAAAAAAAAAGACTTGTCCTCTTGGAGGTCCTGACCCCTTGTCTAGAAAGAAAACGGACATGCAGTGAGGTAGTGAGGGTGACAGCGAGTTACATTATGGACACCTTAAAATGTACATTTCCCGACCTGGCCTCAATGTGTGGTCCTCTTCTCTGGGTTAGTGAGTGCTAGCACCCCTCTACCTCCCCAAAAGGGCACCCTGTAGCTGGGCTCTGAGGCTTGGGGCCACCGTTTGCCCCCATCTATCTCGATCACCCCCAGCATGCATGCAGTTCTTCTGGCCCACGCTGTGCTGGGCGCTTCAGACCAATGTGAACTCATCTCCCCATCCTGAGCGAAGTGTGATTACTGGCATTTTACTGAGGATGTTTCTGTGGCCACTGCTGCGTGAAGGCTACCTGGCACTGAAGGGCTGCATCCGAGGTATGCTCTCCCCCCCCTTCACCCTTGGAGGGCAGAGAAAGGTGGGGGTGGGGTGGGGAGGAGAATGAATGTGTTTTTGCTTGGATTGTTCCTTCTTTTTCTACTGCATTTCCCCTGATCTTCTCAGACAAAATCCTCCTCCTCTGCACAGACCAGCTAAGTATCAGCTCTGTCCGAAGTTGTCTCTTAGCCTTCCAGCCACCTCTTCCATCCAGGCTCTCAGAACAGCTCGTTCATCCCTCTGTTCCAATTGGTACCCACATCTCACATCCGGACAAACTTAGAGGAGCTTTGTCCTCTTCATCTCAATGAGCACTGTGTGTCCCCCCTCCCCTGCACCTCCCTGCACTGCAGGTGCCCCGGGCCTGGCAGTCAATTCAATTCCTCCCAGAGGAGCCAAACTCTGCGTGTTATTCTTTTCCTTTTAAAGAGATGTACAGGGATGCCTGGGTGGCTCAGTGGTTGAGCATCTGCCTTTGGCTCTGGTGGTGATCCCGGGGTCCTGGGATCGAGTCCTACATCAGGCTCCCTGCAGGGAGCCTGCTTCTCCCTCTGCCTGTTGTCTCTGCCTCTCTCTATGTTTGTGTCTCTCATGAATAAATACATCCTTTTTTTTTTTAAAGACACAGACTGAAATCAGGATGTTCTGTTATCACTCCCAGGGAAGGCCTGGGTTATGTCTGCAATATTTTAGCCTCCCACCCTCATTCCCTGGATCTGTAAAGAATCCAAATACTTCATTGTGCTACTTCCCTCCTGGGCCCTCAGGCTGGTGAAGGGTGTGACACCAAAGCTGGTGTCTAAGGGAACCCCAGGGAGGGGCAGCAGTGTGGGCAGGGCTCCCATCCACATCCCCAGTAGCTCCTTCTCCACCCAACCTCCACCACAGCCCAAAGGGCTGACAGGGCTCCAAGGGGATTACAGGACAGGTCCAGCAAGGGCTTCTAGCTCTTTCTTGTCCTGGTAGGTGTGTACAGTGTTGGGTTTCAGAAGAGGACTCCTCCTTTACACGCCTGGATTGGAAGGATCTGCTTTTTCTAAAATGTAAGGGGAGATTTTCCAAGCAGAGGCCACAGTCAATGAGAGGAGGGTGTGCCCAGCAGGGGTGTGAGGTTCTGGCCAGGGGCGTGAAATGATGATGAGGACACTGTGGGTGACTGGCATATCAGAAAAATCGCCAGGAAGAAATCCTCTGCCTTCGTTATACCTTACTCAACAAGGCGCATTTCCTTGAGCACATTTAAGTCTTAACACCAGAGTCACACCAAATCTCTACACATCAGCCTTTCTTTACAGCCTGGGGTGCCCCAGGATTATTACTTTCATCAAATTTGGACAAGAGACCACCTCAATATATTTTCACCTGTGTCTTGAAATTGGCATTTAAAAAGCCTGTGACAAAATGGATTGAGGCATGAAATAAGGGGATTAAAACTTCAAATTAGATGACCACAAAGACTATAAATGCTGCAAACAATAAAGGTCTATTTAATATTTATTTGTTTACAGATGATAATAATTATAATTTATTAATTATAATTTATTTAATAATTATTTACTTAATGAAATAACCGTTTATTTCCTCCCATCTAAGAGGGCACCTAGATCTGTTAAGAGACCTTCCCAGGAGAACTGTGGGAAAGAACGCAGCCAGACCAACCGGCCATACTCCCAACCTTTGAGGCCACCAACTCGGTTTCTCATCCACAGTTCCAACAGCCCGCCAAACCTGACCAGGTAACCAGCCTGGGGCAAAAAGAACTTAGTAGAGCTCCAGCTGCTCCCCCGGGCTGGGTCACTAAAGAGAAAGTGGTCATGGGAGCTAGAAAGAACCTTCCAAATGGCCTGTGACAATCGTCTTCCCTAGACAACCACATTATGCCTGGTCACCTCTCCCCGGGACCCAAGGCACTTAACAGACAATGGCATCTGAAGCCTGCCTCAGAGCATGTGATGGAGAGAAAGCAGATGTGAAGGTGAGGTAAGAGGAGGAAGCCTGGCAGTGAGCGTGTGCCACGGTTTGAAAGCCACCTGTTCATCCAGGGGAATAAGCAGGTGTACAGGCTGGGAGAAAGACGCATGGGGAGCAACAACATGAGATGGGCAAATGGCAGGGCTCAGTTCAATCGCTTAGATTCTCAGGCAGACCCTGTGCCCCCGTCTTGCTCTGGATCGGAGGCCGAGCTTCACGCCAGCACAAAGTAGGCGTGCTGCAAATACGTGCTGGCTAAACGTGGAGGCTGCTGACTCTACGCTGAGTACCGAGCAAGCCACAGTGGGCACACCGAGGGGCAGATGATGTGACTCTTGCCTCCTGAGACCTCAAACGCTTACAGACTGGTGAGGCGCGTGACTGTACCTCTGCATTAAAATACACAGCTCTCCAGGAAGAAAGAAGAGGAAGGGGTGAAGTCCCCTTGGGAGTACCTGAGAACTCGTGTTGGGACAGGTGAGAGAGGAAGCAGATCTTGAAGGATAAGAAGGGCTTACAGTAGCAGGTATGGGAAAGACATCCAGGCCGAGAGAGCAGTGCTTGGAGCAAGCCCCTCGGAAGGGAGCAGGATAGGTGGGCTGGGAACCAGCAGTGGGGATAGTGCAGAAGGCCCCATTTGCTCCAGGACTCTCTGCCCCGAGCTGGTCTCCTGCTGCCTGGAGCCCTGGAGGGCTGGGGAGGCCCACCGTGATTTTTGCAGGCACCAGGGCTGAAGAAACAGAAATAGATCATGGGTTCTGTCCAAATAAGGCCAAAAACAAAAGCCCAGAGTTAAGAGGAGTGAACAGAGATTAAAGTTTGTGAAAGCCAAAAATGTTTGGAGAGACAAAAAAAAAAAAACAAAAAAAAAAACACAAAAAACCCAGAAGAATACAAAGTTCAATGATCCTTAATCTTGCCAGCCATCCTTAACCAAAGTCATAATGAAGTGACAGGAAAAGACAGACCAACCTTCATAGGACCTTGGGGTTGGTCCCTGTCACAAAGAAAAGGGAAACAGTTGCCCTTCTGCTAAATACATTTTTTTAAAGATTTTATTTATTTATTCATGACAGACACACAGAGAGGCAGAGACACAGACAGAGGGAGAAGCAGGCTCCCTGTGGGGAGCCTGATGTGAGACTTGATCCTAGAACCCTGGGATTATGCCCTGAGCCAAAGACAGACGCTCAACCACTGAGCCACCCAGGGCCCCTGCCAAATATATTTCTGTGCAGTCATTTAAAAGTGAGCTCCTGAATGAATGAATGAATGAATGAATGAATGAACTCACTGCACTAAAGTCTTTTTACTGAGTTTTGTATCTTTCTGGTCATTCCAGAACTACATCCTGATTTCATTCAATCCAGCACTATTTGGAAAGTCTGCTTTTTCATCATCAAAGTGGCCGAAGGACAGAAAACCAAAGAATAACGCCCTGGAGGAAAAGCCCCCAGCTTTTGGCCACCCACCTCACCGCCCCTTCTGCCCCAGTTACCTTTCTGGAAGATTTTCTGTTTGGGGATTCTTCATTTAAAATCAGTATCTGTGCTAGTTTCTAGCGCCCCAGTGACACGTGAGCACCCCCTCTCAGAGAATCCACGGCGCCTGTGTGCATGGGGGACGCCTGAGAGTGTGCAAGCCCGTGTCCTGGAGGGAGCTGGTGGGAGGTAACCAACCCCAGACGCTTACGAATGTGCTGTGACCGTTTCCCCCTCCCATCTGTCCCCGGGGCGGATCTGGAAGCTGTGCAAAGCCTGGTATTGATGGAAAAACTTGGTGGCACAGGGCTTCGGTGTTTTGCAATTTTTTTTTTCCTGTAAGCTACATTGTTGGAATGGTTGGGCATGCAAACCGTTCCCTCCGCCCCTACCGGCCCGCGGACTTCCAGGTCTCCACCCTGGTGCGCTGTGACAACCGGTGTATCATCGGGCTGACTCACCACTTGCCGGGGTGGAGTCCCTGTCGTGTACATGTGCACAGAGCCGGCAGGTACTACGGCCTCCTTGCCAGCTCCCGGCAACACAGACCAGTCTTTGTCCTCCCAGCTGGAGGGGGACGCGCCAACTGGGCTGCCTCAAAAACACATCTCCCTGGTGTGTCACTGATTTGATTAATGCATCCCAGTCGGTCAATCGGGAAAGCCGGGGAAAAGGAAATAAATCAGCCGGGCTTGGTAGGTATATGGCCTGAGCTGAGGAGGATGCTGGTGGCGGAGGAAGACAGAGGATTCTTTTGGTTTTAGTTAGAAGTAAGAAGTGATGCACTTTTAAATATGGGTGTGAACACACTATGCATTTGGGCTTAGGAATTGTTAGAAATCTCGCATCTCTCTCTTTTGTATGTCGAGCCTATGGAGATGTTGCTCTCCCTTTCTTCCAGGAGACTCTTAAATGTGCCCTTGGGCCTGCTTGTCCACCGACACTTAAAATGCCTTCACCTAGTGGACAGCCGTTGCTGTTCGAAAAGGCATTCCGAAAAGTGGGCAGGGATGGGAAAATCTGACAGCGCAAGCTGAATCAATGTTTTCACAAAATTATCTGCAAAGCTGGTGGGATTTATTCACGAAGCCAAATACTGTGAGACTAGGTTCAGAAAACCACAGGCCTGTCTCTTGATTCTACCCAACAGAGATCAAGTCCAAAGTTTGAACAATCCCTCAGAGAGAAAACCTTTTCACTAAATGAGATCACGAAAAGGGACCTAAAATAAACTCAGCACTTGTTACTATTCATAGCAAATTGCTTCCATAAACCATCACTCTAAGCACCACTCTTTTTTAAATAAAGGCTCACAGGGCGAAACTCTACCAACCTCCGACCTAGCAGGGAGCAAAGTCACAGGTCACTCAAATTTGGCCTGTCACAAATAGGACAGAGTAAGAGTATACAGATTTGGGGCAGCCCGGGTGGCTCAGCGGTTTAGCGCCGCCTTCAGCCCAGGGCCCTATCCTGGAGACCCAGGATCGAGTGCCACGTCGGGCTCCCTGCATGGAGCCTGCTTCTCCCTCTGCCTCCCTCTCTCTTTTTCTGTATCTCTCATTAATAAATGAATTTTTAAAAATCTAAAAAAAAAGTATACAGATTTAACTTCGGGATTGAGAACACATCCCATCAGTCTCCCCATCTATTTATTGGCCCAGTTTTCCATCACGTTTATACTTCTGCTTTTCTATCTGCTGGTTAGAAAGGCTTTCTATTCATATTAGAGAATATTATTTAATCTTTTCCAAGAGCTGTTAAGATTAGAAATCTGGTCACAATTTAAAAACACATCCTAAAATAACTGCATACTTATTTTTAAGTTGTGAGATCACTTGTCCATACAGAACTACCAGCTGAGATGATGGTGAGATACAAATGGGCTGCAGGTTTAAAACATTTCTTGTCTTCTGGACTCACAATGAACTGCACCCCAAAGCAGAACCAGGCTTAGCCTCTAAAACATGAGCACACTTTTCCTAAATCATATGGAAATGAGTAAATTAGTTCCAGCTCATTCCAAAAATATCCAGCAGAGAAGCCGAGAGGAAAAACAGGATCGTCCAATTTTTTTTTTAACTTAGAATATCTACAAGTGTGTGAATGAATTCTATCAAATCTCATTTCCTGGATGGCTCTTCTACAAAGTTTTTATTAGAGGAGTCTACTCAATGCAATTTTTTAGGTATGTTGCCAGAGAAGAGCAAGAATTTACAACCTCTGTGAATTTAAGAATTATGCTGATATTTTTCGCAGCAGATCAAATCAAACAGCCTCATGTATAGAAGGACCCCAAAGCAGAAACTGTGAGCTACATTCATTTCCCAAGCCCACACAAACTCTTCTCAGGAACTACATAAAAGATATGAACTGGAATTATCTGGGACAGGAAGAAGGCAGACCCTTGGAAAAGAAGCTAACGAGCTATACCATAGATGGGCTCAGCTGGCCCACCCAAGTCCTTCGAGAAAGAGGGGGAATGCATAATCAGAAACAAATGCCAATACTCACGATGAGAAGTCTGCGAATGAGCAGGGCTCAGAATATTCAAATCCTGCAGCTTCAGACCGAGAGCAACAGCTCAAGGTTTTAACATCGTAGGGCATCTCCCTACTGGGTTTTTATTTCGTGTTTTTTTTCTTGTTTGTTGGCACCCACGGAGCATCTGGGCAGAAGTCTCCAAAGGAAGGGTGTATCTCTGCCCAACACCTGGGACTGGCAAGAGTCTGGATTCTACTCTTCCTACACCCAAGTAGGCTGGTACTTGCTGCCAGATAAGGCATCTTTCCTCAGCTCAACTGCAGAGTTTAATCGCCTCTCTGAAATTTGAATGATGCTTAACCCATTAGGACTCGCTCACGGTCTGGAGCAACAAAGCTTTGGAAGGCGAAGCTGGCTACTGGTTAAAACGGAAGCCTTAAGAGTGTGTAAACTAAGCAAGCCCCGACGAGGGAGGGACTCTTCAGAATGTCTCTGGGGGCTGGATGAATTCTGGGGTTCTGATTCAATCAGAAAGGCAAGACTCTGAAATCCAGGTGTGTGTAGGTGGTCTTGGCATTTTACCAGCTATGAAACTCAAATGCAACTAATAACTTAAAAAAATAACTGTCTTCTGAAACACCATTGCTATAAGAAAATAATGATTTTATTTGTAAACTTCAGTGTGAAATGAGCCTTTAATAAACAAAAAACTAAGTTTCATATAAAGTTGAAAGGCATAGTCTAATTGAAATCCGATTATTAAACATACCAAGTAAAAGGATGAAGCTGCATGATGTACTAAATACTGCTATGCTTATCAATTTGTCTCTATGAGATAATTCACTCTAAGAAGAAAATAACTTACCAACATAACCTCTATCAGGGAGGACATTTTACTCACAACTGTTTTACTTTTGGGTTTCATGTAGTTTCCTGAAATACCTACTTTCCCCTTGATCTATTTAATAAGGACTTCACAGACACCACACTTTTGTTTTTTGACATCAACGGAATGTGCCAAACAAAGGAAAAAGGCTATCTGTGTTCAATGTCTGGCTTAGCCATTAGCTATCTGGGTGAGCTGGGCAACTTGTGTTTTGTGATCTGAAAGTAGGGACAGGTGAATCATAAGGACCCCCGGTAGCGCTTCCCCCTGTTTTTATGTCAGGAAACTTTGTTGTAGCCTCAGCTCTTCTGATGCACCACTGAACACACCACTTACAGGGGAATGCAAAACACAGATAGGAACACACATTTAATCCTTTGGCAGACTTTTGCAGGACACCCTGGAAGGTCACGGATGGTACTCACAAATTAAAGCAGCCTCGGCTTCTCATCAGCTCCCCTTCTGCCTCTCGAGTAAGGCTAATGGAGACAACAGGCCTAAGACTCACCAGCACAGATACACCACCTCTGCCAGGCTGGGATTTTCTTTACAGATGGTCTCAGAAAACCCCGGGGCGGTTCCAGCCAGACCAGTCAGGGCAAACTGGTCTTGCACTTGACAAACAGCAGGCAATTCCTGCTGTTGGCTTCTCGGCTGGCCGTGGGCTCAGAGTTCTGTTTGAGAAATGCTGCTGCCCAGGAAAAATATTTACACAACTGAGTGGACTGCACAGCATGGCAGTGTTTTCTACTTGCTCGGCCAGGAGTCTGTGGCTCTGTCTGACCAGGTCTTATCAGTGGCCTTTGTACCTCATTTAAGATCAGCATGGAGACAGAACCTGGAGCCAAATAACTGACCAGAGTAACGATAAGACTTTGTGAGATGTATTATATGAATTTAAAATGACAACCAAATTTTTAACACAGTTCAATAAGTACCCTAAGTAAGAAAATATATAGCTATCTGGAAAAGATATTATAATTATATAACATATAAAAATAAAAATATAAATACAATATGTAATATATATAATATATATGCTTAAATCTGTATTATATACTATATATTATATATATAACATATATAGATGCCCTTGAAAAAAATATATATATATAGGCTGTAAAAGCAAAAATAGCAAGGGGGGAAAAAAACATGATAAACTACCAAAGGCAAATATTAGCAAAAATAAGGCTGGTGATAGTATGCATAAAAGGTTACTCCTTAATACTGATTTATTTATTCAACTGTAATACAATTCTTACCTCAAAGTCACAGTATCTGACAGGGCCTGGCACAGGGGTGCATAAACAGGTGCTTTTCAGACCAAGAACTCAGGACAGAGCTAGCAGAACAAGAGGGGCGGTAATTCCTGACATCTGACCAGCCTTACATCATAAGAAGTGTTTTTCTGGCTATTGTTTTATTTTTCCCTCACAACACTCCTGTGAAGAAGGTGGGGTAGGTATTTTATCTTCGTCTGACAAATAAACCACTTGTTATTTAGCTTCTAAAGGATCCAAAGCTCTAATTAACATTTCACAACATTAATTAGTGTTTACAGAGGTAAACAGTGCATCCAGTTTGCAACACGATTCAGAAAACCAAGAGGCAGCAGACCATCCCCCTCCCCGAAGCAGAAATACAGCTATTTTCTTCACCAACAACACCCATGTAGTTCCTAGGAAGCCACAGAAAGGGGACAATCTGTAATGCTTGTACCTCATCACATTAACAAATGACAGTAGGGGACTCTTTGTCAAACCCTGGTAAAGTGTGTGCAATTCATGAAAACAAAACTGGATCAGTCACCTGAAGTGGGATGGAGATCTTGTGGAAGATAGGCAACACAAAGACAAATGATTGACACTGACGGTGTGGACAGTGAGGAGGAAGAGGAACAGGGGACAGGTGCCCAGGTGAGGTTCCCAGGTGCAGTGAATAAGAAGAGAGGACACCCAGCTAAACTTGAATTTCGAATACCCAGTGTGTATTTTTTTAGTATAAATCCGTCCTCTATTTAATCCGGATGCTCTGTCCACAGAAACCCTCTGATTCGACTACAATGCAAGGTCCTCAAAGGTGGGAGTTTTTGCTCATTTGTTCACTGCTGGATCCCCAGCACCCAGAACCGTGCCCGATGCCCTGGAGGCACTCCATAGTACTGGCCATGTACTAGGGAAGTGTATTTCTTTTCTTTTTCTTTAAAGATTATATCCATTTATTCATGAGAGACAGAGAGAGAGAGAGGCAGAGATACAGGCAGAGGGAGAAGCAGGCTCCCTGTGGGGAGCCCTATGCGGGACTCGATCCCAGGACCCCAGGATCATGCCCTGAGCCAAAGGCAGATGCTCAACTGCTGAGCCACCCAGGTGTCCCATATTTTAAAATTTTCTAAAATGAGCATCACATATATGTATATATACACATGCATATGTGTGTGTGTGTGTGTATGTGTATAAGTGTGTATGTATAACTAAAGTAATTGCGTATGGCTGAGCCTCTCATCAGATTGCTTATGGAGGTCATGGTGACTAGAATAAATACTACTGTCCCTTGCCTGGTCCAGACACCTGTCTGCAGGAACCATTCATCTCCTGACACCCCAGCATTCACTAATCAGAGAGCATCTCCTCGCTTCCAAACTCAGTGCCCAGACCTGTTAGGCAGGGGGAAAGGTGATAGCTCGGTCATCAGACTTTAAGAACAAAGGGTACACTCTAGGACAAGTGGAGTTGAAAAGGAGCTCAGGACAAATGAGGTAGGTATCTAAACCCTTGAAGACAGGAATGTGCCAGAGAGGCCAGAGGGTCAAGGTCTGAGGGCCCCAACAGTTCCAGGCAGGCCCCCTTTCTCTGAACGTGTGAATTCAAGTGAGGGCAGGAGTGGGATGGGAGAGCATCCATCACAGGGGACTGAAACTCACCCACAACACTCAAGAAAGTTCACAATGCTTCAATTTCCTCCCTTATCAAATACTTCACTAGAGAACCAAGGAATAATTCTGACTTGATTTATTTAGGTAAGTGACTGAGTTTCTCTGCCATCACCTAGGGATGGTGGTGGTGGTAACCATATAATCTCCTAGGATTACCATAAGGATTAAGCAGGATAATGCAGGCAAGGCATCTAGGCCACCATGGTACACAGTAAGTGTGCATTAAATGTTAGCTTTTGTCATTCATATTTTCTTAGTGACAGCAGTCCTGAGCACAATCTATAAAAGTCCCTAGAAGCTGGGCAGTAGAAAGGGCAAGTGAAAGAATAAACAGAGAAAGATCGGTTGTCCCAGAATGCACAACCAAGTCTGGTTGGGTTTGGTCTGGGGCAAGCTACAGTGTTCTCACCAGAGGGGATGCTTGCAGCTGGGATTGCTGCAACAGAAAGTCACAGACAGGTTGGGTATGCACCCTTCAGAGGGCTCCTGCTGCTCCTGTCTTTACCAGAGCTTTCCAGCTTACAGGGCACTTGTAAGTCCATTTCTGGCCCTCATGTGGTCCTAACCCTCCAGGTAGATGTATTTACTGACGTTTTACAGGTGGAGAAATAGTCCTGCCCCATATTTCATGGTCAGTGCTGCAGATGGGCCTCTCATTCAGGGCAGAATGTGCTCAGACCAGGAGAGCCAGGACTGGGTTTAGCCACCACACAAGAGCTCCCACACACACAATCACTGCTGTCGCACATTCTGCTCTTTGACAGGTCACCCAAGACTGGAATATACACCTGGCATGCTATTTTGGACAGGTGGTGGTCTCCCGCCATATACCATCTCTTGAGAGGCTTTTCTATGCTTTTGTTCTATAAATTTCTCCCAAATCTTGTATAAGCAATGTTGGAGGAGATATGAAAACTACACAGGTCTCTCATGTAACCAGAGTAGAACTAAGAACAAAGTCTTTATGATTCACGATATGGCTTGTTGATTCTTCTCCGGGAAAGTGACTTCAAATACTATGCTCTTCCCTAGCCCCTCTTTCTCTTTGTGTGGCAACATGACACAAAAGCTGCCCGGGAGTGGATACTAGGAACTGGCTTGAAGCATCCGGACTCATTTCCCCTCTCGTTGCTCAATCTCTCATCAAGAAGGAAGAGAGGAGTACGCATTACACTTGGATCAGCATTCAGGATCTTACATTTATCTTTCAACACTTCAATAGAACTGACTGGGGTAATAATTTACCTAACTGATTCCTGTACATAAAGACTCTAAAGATAAAAGCAAATTCTCCAAGAGATTTAAAAACAAGAAAAAAGCACAAACCCAGCTTCAATGGATAGAAAATCTTTGAAAGCCTAGTTATCTAGGCAACTCGCTCATGTATACCCATTATTCAAAAAAGAAATTAGAAATCAGGTTGAGCAAAGGCATACACTTGCTCGTTCACACACACACACACACACACACACACACACACACACACACACACACACCACAGACCACAGAGTTACCTGAGGCACAGCCGTTAACCTTTGTGATGTGTGCCATGCTGGCTGCAATCCAATGACAGGTCCAGAAAGAAGTTAGGAGTCATGCAAATTTTATGCATCAAGTTCCCAAACGCATTCAACCTGAAACAATAAAGAGAGCCCCATCAAAGTGGATCATTTAAAAGTATGTACAACACTAAATCTTAGACATCTGTTTATAAAGATGGCTGCCAATGGAGAGAGTGGATCTGAGGGGGTGCGGGGGAGAGGCAGCCCATGAATGGTGGTGGTGGCTGCCCAGCCCTGCCACCCGGTGCTGAGAGGATCGCACACCCACAGATGTGCCTGGGGACGGGAACCCAGGGCAGGTCTACAGACCCGACAGTCTCAAGGGAGACAAAATTGGTACTCAAAGAACATGATATTTTTAGGAAGGTGGCCTTTAAACACCAATGGCCTCCTAGTGGGTTATGGCTCCATAGCCCCTCACAAACCATCATTTCCAAATGTTGGCTTAACACTTTCATTCACTCAACTGAACTTTCAGAGTAGTTGCTATTGTACCAAGCGTTCACATTTTTAAAGGATTAGTTCATGGGAACCCTTGGGAGGTATTTCAGTCTTGCAAATATAAATCTGATCTGGTCAGCTCCCCTCTTAAAAAATGTCTTCCCTCTCTCCCACTGTCCAAGCAGATAACCTTCAGGTGACATAGCATGGCACACGGTTTGGAAACATAGGGTTCATGTTGGGCACCGTATTTCTTACTTTATACGGATCTTTTATTTAAAAGTTAATTGAGGGACACCTGGGTCGCTCAGTCGGTTAACCATTCAGCTCTTGATTTCGGCTCAGGTCATGAATCTCAGGGTCGTGGGATCAAGCCCTGTATGGAGCCCTGTGCTGGGCATGGAGCCTCTTTAAGATTCTCTCTCCTTCTCCCCTCTCTAAGAAAAAAAAAAATAAATAAAAGTTAACCGAGATCACTGCCATAAGCTGTATTACAATCACGGAATTGAAAATAAAAAAGAAACGGGAACAAGAAATGAACTCTGCTCTAACCCTGATTTTTCGAAATGCCTTTTGGAAAATGCTGGCAAAGAAAGCAAACAATGGTGCAGATAGAAGTATTCCATTTCTGCTATGCCCAGATCCTAACTCTAGACCCATGAAACCCGAAGAAATTGATCTAATGAGTTCCATGTTGAGATTTCAAGCAACAGTTCAGAATCCCCAAACGACCTGACAACAACAGGAGGAATGCTAACATAACAACACATCCATATACAATGGGTTCTAATGCAGCCACTGAAATCATTTAAGAGCTTTAAATAATGTAGTAAACTACTCAGGATGCCTGGTGGCTCAGCGGTTGAGCGTCTGCCTTCGGCTCAGGGTGTGATCCCAGAGTCCTGGGATCGAGTCCCACATTGGACTCCCTGCATGGAGCCTGCTTCTCCCTCTGCCTGTGTCTCTGTCTCCCTTTCTGTGTCTCTCATGAATAAATAAATAAAATCCTTAAAAAAATGTAAAATACTCAAAGGACAGTGATAAATATTGCATTCTGTCATAAACCCAATATTGTTAAAAATGTGAAGGTATGTATTTACATTATTTACACATTTATTTAAAACCATTAGAAGTATACCAAATTGTTCGTTATGGTTGCTCCTGGGTGATGATGCCACTAGGGATGAGTTTAGCTCCTCTATTACTTTTGTATTACTTTTGTAACAGTAACTTAAAAAAAATTTAGAGACCTCTTGTTTTGGGTTTTATTTGCTTTAAAATGGACAGGAGAAAGAAAAGAGTATTTTTGAAATGCTACACAAAAGGGAAACTACCAGGCCACAGTCATGGAGATGGTAAGAGGTGAGAAATACTAGTCAATCAGAGGAAGAGATGGCTGATCCCTGTGGTCACACAGGCTGAGCATGTCTTGCTGTAGAGCCAGTGAATTTTTCTTCGCTGCCCGAATGGGTTTGCACTGGAGCTCACAGCTAACACACTGTTCCCTGGCTCGGTGGCGTCTCCAGCTCTGGTGACAACCACCAAGCCCACCCGCAGGGACCTGATTCTCGGCCTCCCACATCAGGCCTCAGGGCTCCCTGCTGGTCCCCATTTTCGGCCTGGCAGCACAGCAGGAGGACAGGACGGCTTGCTTCTTTCCATGTGGCAGTCACATGACATTCTGTCCGAAACAGGCACTGGCTCAGGTCCAGGGCACTGAGTTTGGGAAGCAGTCACCTCTGTGCAGGCAAACCTCGCTCAATCAAATGGTGGGCTTTAGGGATTAAATTAAAATAGGGACTGGGAGGGCAGGAGGAGGAGGAGGAGAGGTAGCAGGGGGATGAGGGAGCAGAGAAGAGAAGCCCAGCTTCTGAAATTCTTCAACTAATTACACTTTTAAAAGCCAACAAAAACAAGACCTAAGCAAAAACCTTGATTCCTGGCTCCCTTCTAGACCTATGTGCTAGTGCTCTTGCTTCATAATGGCTTGTAAATACCTCCACTTAAACTCTTGAGGGCAAACGGAAGGCAAGAAGAAACAGGCTGTGTGTGTTATGGGTGCGTGAAGTATGTGTCAAGGTATTCGGATGGAGATGTGCCCAGAATCTTGGGAGTCAAGCTTCATTACGCTTCGGTCCAACGTTCCTCTCCTGTTGGTGAACCTCCTTCACCTGGCAGAGGATTTTTATGCTAGATCCAAACTGGCTCTCCCACCCTCCCTCCAACTGAACAATAACCTCCAAATGAGGAGGAAGCCCCAAATGAGGAACTACAAACATGCCACTGGTATGATAACATGACACGGCTGTCGCTGGGCGTGGATCCTGGTGGCGTCTGCATAAAAACGATGGCTTTATACTGTGTATTGATTTTTCCCAGTTATTGCTCTTGCCTGACAAGTGGCCTTAAACCATGAGGACTTAGTCTTCCTAATGATATGCAGATACTTATGTCAGGGCATTATATAAACCAGAAAAGGTTTGGCCACGATCCATTCTCTGTTACAGATCAATAAACTGCTTCTTTTCTTCGCCAGAGAAGACTGCAAACAGTAAATCTTCAGTGGTACAATGGTGGCTTAGTTCTGCTCACTAAGAAAAAGCACTTCTTTGAAAGGCTTTGGGAAAATACATCAATACAGAAACTAAAGAATTTGTCTTCTCTGTTTATTTCAAGAGACTAATCTGGAGAACATTTTAGTAGTTCCCTAGTATAGTGCAGAGAATAATACAGACACTGCATGAATTTGCCCCATAAATACTTTACATCATGAGCTTACTATGGAACAAATGTGAAGAGCAGCTTGCTAAGTCTTATTCAAAGGATGCAGTTATGAAAACAAACAGATGAAACTGAGATCTGATATATAATCTAGGCTGGCACTGCCAACCACCCAAATGTCACTGCCTTGGGTAGAGTCCAGATAATGATGACGGGGACACCACGGACGACCATGCAGATGACAGCTGGCATTTATCGAGCTCTTACTACTATCAGCTATTGAGGTAGAAACAGCATCTACTCTATGGTACACCACTATTTTAAGGATCACCGACTGAGGAAGATGTTGTTCATTAAATGGCCAGAAAAATGCTCCTCAAACACTAATTATTGTAAGACATAGCTTCCTTTTAGAAGTGCTCAAAATGTGAGAAATGAGCATCTTAGAATTTGCGAAATGATGGGACATTCAAGGCGCTTTGAAAAGCACCTAACAGTTATCACCTCATTCAAACCTCACAACAACCCCATGAAGTATAAAAATTAGCTCTCCTCATTTTACAAAAAGGAAACCGTGGCATGGGGAGGTTAGAGGACACCTGGCTCAGAGAACTAGTAAGCGAGAGTGCCGAGTCCAGAGGTAAACCATCCAGCACCGGTGGTCACGTGCACTACTGCTTTAACAAGTATGAATTTACGTCCATAAATAAGAGGAGCCCCTCAAGGAGGTCACCTGAGGGATGTATCTGCTTATAGCAAGGATGCTTTGCTCAAATTCCTTTTAGACAGAAAGTTGTTTCAGAACGTTCTGGAGTATTGTTTTGGGAGCATCTTCCATCTTATTCCCTGAGATTATGTGTTTAAGAGTCTGAGGAGGGACTCCTGTGACACCCAGGAAATGTCTCAGGACATGCCTGCCACACTTTGGAGTGTGGAGACTCCACAGGACGCCAGCCAGCCTGGCTACCCACCTCGTTCCTTAGACTTTGCTCTGGATGTCATCTGGCTCCTTCAAAAAATTAAGTACCTTTTCAACCGAACATTCTCCACCCTGGAGGATAGGTGGGAGGCTCCCAGTGGGATCATAGGAATTTCAAAAATGGATAGAAGCTGGGCAGTGAAATTGGAATACGAACCCTGCTGCTCCAAGGACAACTGGGAAAGGTGAAACAACTGTTTTGACGGGCAAGGTCTAGGATGTCTTTTGCAACATGTCATAGGAATTTTTCTTTCTTTTGCTTCACAAAAGTAACAACAACAACAGTTGTACCTAAAATCTGGAAAAGACAGAATCTGAAAAAATAATCACTCATTATCTCCTTAGGCCAACGTGGCCACCATGACCACCCGAGCTGATTTCTGACTCTGTATATTTTTATCATCTTACCATGTTTTAAAGACCTATAACTCCTAGGATTCATGTCAGCCGCATTTTATTTCTACTTGGAGACGTAAACTAAACACTGTATCATCCCCACAAGTTCGCACACTAGTGCTGGAAGCAGACAGGCACAGAACCAAAGGAGAAAGCCCTAGAACAGCAGTGTACACACAGTTAACTATTCCACAGCTTGGAGCTACTACTTTGCCCCCAAAGGCTGCGAGTGGCCAAAAAAAGGTAACTATTAGAGACCACTTGGCCTCAGTCTCAAAGGATCAATGAGTGTTTTCCAGGGGGAGAAAGAGGGAAGGGCATTCTAGATGGAAGGAACAAAGTCAAAATCTTGACATGCAAAGTCAAGAGCTACATGATGAGGCACCCAGATGGCTCTGTCGTTAAAGCATGTGACTCTTGATCTCAGAGTTGTGAGTTTGAGCCTCACATTGGGTGTAGAGACTGCTTAAATAAAAATCTTAAAAAAGGGGAGGAGGGCGCCTGGGTGGTTCAGTCGGTTAAGCGTTCAACTCTTCATTTCGGCTCAGGTCATGATCTCGGGGGTTGTGGGATCGAGCCTCGCACTGGGCTCTGTGCTCAGCAGGGGAATCTGCTTGAGGGTTCTCTTACTTCTTCTGCCCCTTCTACTTTCTCTCTCTAAAATAAACGCATAAATCTAAAAAGAAAAAAGAGAAAGAAGAAAGAAAAGAAAGGAGAAAAAGAAAAAAGAAAGTGTGTGCTAAGTAGAGCTGTGGCTAGAGCACTGTCTGCTTACATGGGGGGCTTTGCTGTAAATGAAGTGAATTTCCTAAGAAAAAGAGGACCAAGGCCTGAATGCTAAAGAGAAGAGTCTACACAAGCCAGAGAGGAAACACACACACACACACACACACACACACACACACACAAATATCTTTACCCTAATGAAACGTGCAAAGCTCATTTATTTCTTCAAAGAAGTCTGTCTTTCAAACACTCATCCAAAAACCTGTCTAATTTATTATACACAATCTATTGTTGCCCAGATATTTCTGTCCAGAATTTAATTAAACGTACTTAATTAAAAGTATGTTTGAGTGCAAACTTTGGCCACAGTTCATCATCAGATTATCTTCTGGTGATTTCTAACACTGGCTCCTACCACAGAAACTATGGTGGCAGTAATGTTAACCAGCTCTTGGTTATTTTCCAACCAAATTACCTAATTATGACCCAAACCCATTTACCTTTCTCAAATACAGCAGATAATTTTCTTGGTATGGGTGGCGTAGAGGGGAAAGGAGATCTTAATTATCCATCACGATCTAAGTTGGAATCCTGGACACTAGTTTCATTTATAATATAGGAAAATGATGGGTTTTGCCCGTTAGAAAAACTATTTTTGCCATGTTTGTTCAGTTACGTTTACAACTTATTTCTTGGGGTAACATGTAAGAGGCTAGAAGAAGTTTTTCTATCACAGAAATGAGTTAAAATGAAGACACTAAAGAGAAAATATGGGAGAAGCAACAGTAAATGAATTCATTTATTCATTTATTTGTTTTTTTAAAAAAGATGTATTTATTCATGAGAGACACAGAGAGAGAGGCAGAGAGAGAGAGAGAGAAACAGGCAGAGGGAGAAGCAGACTCCATGCAGGAAACCTGATGCAGGACTCGATCCTGGGACCCCGAGATCACGCCCTAGCCAAAGACAGATGCTCAACCGCTGAGCCACCCAAGTGCCTCTCATTTATTCATTTAACAAGGAAGCCCGCAATGTGCCAGGCACAGAGGATGGACCTACAAGCAAAGGAGATGCACACCTCCCCACATGCCTCCAAATCATCTAACTAGAGATCTGTGCTTTGGGTTGAAGGATAATTGAGGTCTCACAGTATGCGTAACAGATTAGCTCTACTAAAAGCCAATTCCTTGCTCCTCTTTCCTGCCTTATGAAACTCAAACTAGGCTCTTAGAAAAACAGCCATATTCTAAGTGGTCTAAAGTATGAAGACTGACTCTCCTATCTCTACTCCATTCTCAATGATAGAATGCCTGTGCTGTTTCAGGAATTGAAAACTTTGCTGTTTCCCCAATGGGGGCACAGACCTAAGATATTGTATCGCAAAACATTCCCATGTTAAGATCTGCCTCCTTGTGTTCCTAAGTGGGCACAGGCTTGCCTAGCCCTCCCATAGACCCTCTTGGGCCATCCACGACCACTCTAGATCGTGGAAGTGCATCGGGATCTTTCTGAGAGTATGCATAAGGACAATGCTCCTAACCAACAGGTTAAAGCCACTTCAGAGCCTGCAAACACTTTCAGAGCCTGGCACTGGCGCTGTACCAGCAGGGTTGCTGGAACTCACACTGCTTCCTGAACACTTAAAGGAAAGGCTGTTGGTAAATTTTCTTTCCAGGAAATTTTCAGTGAAGAGAGTTTATCAGAACATACCAACCTAGGCTGAAAAGTAGTTGTTTTCCTCTGCGGAAAAAATGAAAGGGGAGATAAATGAAAATTAGAATTATTGAAGTTTTTTTTTTTTAAAGCTTATCACCTTTATGTTTTTTTGTTGACCTCAGGGGAAAATACTCTTATGATTCAGTAGAGGCACACAAAATAGTACGTCCTGATTTGCTCTGGTTCGTCTCTAAAGGGTTGAGGGAGAAGAGACCACAGCAGAAACCTAACTCTTTCATTTACAAGTAGGTCCTCGTTAGTGAAGTCTTGCTCTTAGCAAGCAACCCTACTGCCAGTAGCTTACAAGCTAAAATGTCAGTGCTTTTGCCTATTCAAATATTAAAGAACCCAAATGTAACAGCCATGGCTGTAAGAGAATTAGTTTATTGTAGCTTGAAAGGCTTTTGTTCATTTCCTATTTTAATTATTTAAAATGTGAAGTTCTCATTTATTTACTGCTGTAGCAGACATTTTCCCTCCAATTCCTCTGGGATTGGGTTCTTCTAGGATACTCTCTGTGATTACTCTTAAATTGATCAGTGTTATTCAATGGCAAGTTCAAGGGTACCTGGGACTGTCACTAAGGAAAAAAAGGGATCATAACACATCCTCAGGTTCTTAACCTTCAAGCAGAGGTTCTCAAAATGTGGCTCCCTGACAGCAGCATTATCACTGATCTTCTGAGAACTTAGAAATCCAAGATCTCAGGCCATCCCAGACCTACTGAATCACGAAATCTAGTAAGATTCTGTATCTTAACCAGCCCTGCAGGTGACTCTGATACAGGCCAAAGGTTCTTAAAACCACTGCCTTAAAAGATGGGTTAAATGAGAAAAAACTAAGTCCTAAGGCTTGAAGAGCCAGGAACATCAACTAATTTTAAGAAAATGATACCCAGTGATTTGCACAATGTTCCCCAAAGGGTTGACTTTTTTTGCAATTTATTTACTCAAAACATATTGGTTGGGCACTCAGCATGTAACAGGCACACTGT
Source organism: Nyctereutes procyonoides (assembly GCF_905146905.1). Taxonomy (NCBI): domain Eukaryota; kingdom Metazoa; phylum Chordata; class Mammalia; order Carnivora; family Canidae; genus Nyctereutes; species Nyctereutes procyonoides. Next base: position 56,021,118 of record NW_026575146.1, on the reverse strand, counting down.
TAGAACTTGAGTGGTAAACACGAGAGACTCAGTTTCTGCCCTCTTGGGGCTTAGAGGCAGGAATTTCACACATATGACTCACACACAACGGCCAATTATTAACACATTGTGCTAAATGCCACAAAGGAGGAAGAAAAATAGATGTTCAGTGAAAATAACAAAGGTCAAACTTCTTAGGGTTGATGAGAATATGGAGATGTCTGGGAATGGGTGGTCCTTATAAGCATCTCTAGGGAAATGACACTGAAGGTGAGACCTGAGGGACATCAGACTGGAGGCAGGTGTGAACTGGGGGCGTGTGGGGAACAAGGCTGGAGTCCAGAAACAACCCGACACATAGATGCTCCCATAAAGTCTCCACAGAGGCATATAGAACCACCCAACAAGGGAAGGAAAATCTTTTCAAAGAGCCGTGCTACAGCAGATGGCCATGTATAGGCAATATAACAAACCTTGACCTTAATCTTTCACACCTTATACAAAAATCAATTAGAAAGGACTCATAGTCTCGAATATAAATCTTTTTTTTTTATGATAGAGAGAGAGAGAGAGAGAGAGAGAGAGGCAGAGACATAGGCAGAGGGAGAAGCAGGCCCCATGCACCAGGAGCCCGATGTGGGATTCGATCCCGGGTCTCCAGGATAGCGCCCTGGGCCAAAGGCAGGCGCCAAACCGCTGCGCCACCCAGGGTTCCCCATAGTCTCGAATATAAAACAAACAAAAACCCCATAACTTTTAGAAGGATAACGTTGAAGATCTTCAAGACCTAGCTAGGGCGTGAAGAAGAGTTTAGAGAGGAGAGATCCATAAAAGTGAAAATTGATGAAGTGATCTTCCTTAAAATTAAAATCCTTTTTTCCTATAGAAGCATGTCTAAAGGCACTGGCGCAGGAAAACCACTCTATGTGTTTGAGCAACTGAGTTTATATAAGAGAGCGGAAGATAGGGCAGCCCGGGTGGCTCAGTGGTTTAGCGCCCCCTTCAGCCCAGGACGTGATCCTAGAGACCCGGGATCGAGTCCTACATCAGGCTCCCTATATGGAGCCTGCTTCTCCCTCTGCCTATGTCTCTGCCTCTCTCTCTTGCTCTGTGTTTCTCATGCATAAATAAATAAAATCTTTAAAAAAAATAAAGAGAGAGCAAAAGAGCAGAGAGGGGAGTACAGTCTAAATCAGGACGTCTGCTGGGCTTTGCTGGACATGGGAAGGAGATGGGGGTTTATTCTGAGTGCAAAGTCACTGAGCATTTTAACACCAACAAGTAACACAAAATCAATGATCTTACTTTTAAGTATTTTGATTAGGGGAGTCCTGGGCAGCTCAGTCAGCTGAGTGTCTGACTTTTGGATTCAGTTGGGGTGGAGGTCTCAGGGCTGAGATCAAGCCCTGTGTGGAGCTTGTGATTGGCATGGGGTTGTGGAATGTGCTTGAGATTCTTTCCCTGTCCACCTCCCTCACCCACCCTCCATGCTCACACTCTCCCTAAAATAAATAAATAAAATATTTTTTTAAGGAAAAAAAAAAAGACTCACAGAGAGAGGCAGAGACCTAGGCAGAGGGAAAAGTAGGCTCCCTGTGGGGACCCCGATGTGGGACTCGATCCCAGGATCACCATCTGAGCTGAAGGCAGGTGCTCAATCACTAAGCCACCCAGGCATCCCAATCTTTTTTTTTTTTTTTTTAAGGTTCTAAAAATGGTTATAGGAAAATCTGGAACCAAAAACTGAATCCAAAGACTTACAGAGGAAGACCCTGCTTTCTGCGGTGCCCCAGCCACCTTCAAATTCAAATTGCCCTTAATACGTCATGCATACTGCTCCAAGAAAGCTTGACTATCCCTTTCGTTCACTGAAACCAATATAACTTAAGCTTTTCCCTTTTTAATAGAGGAGACTCAAAACCTTCTCTGCCTTTTTTTTTTTTTTTGTCTCACGCTTTCCTGCTGTAACAAGCACACTGCTTTCATGACTGCAAAAGTGCTGCCCATGTTCGTCGACCCATGTTAGGTGCGTAAATGCCAGGGCGCAGGCTGGGGGTGCGCATCTGTCATGGAGATGACTGCAAACACTGGGTTCCTGCCAGCGTCTCATTCCACCGAGGCATGCTTGGGATAATAGCAATAGAGGGACAGCCTAACCAATGACAGGCCACGCCCAGGAGGGAAAGTCTTGTCCCCTGGTCAGTACAGGAAGGGAAGACCCCTGGGGTCATTCCCACCAATTCCAAGTGGTCAGAGGCCACAGACACATCCTCTGAGGGCCAATTCAAATACCATCAATCACTCAACACTTTAGCCATGTTCAGTTGGGAAATGCAACAGGCCTGGGGAAGGTGACTCTGCAGCTGGGGACCCACCCTGAGATCTTGCCTCTTTCTTGTCCCATCTCTCCATTCCTTCTTCTGAAAGGCTCTGACAGCAACGTCTCAACTCTACTACACTTGGAAAAGTACCAGAGGATGGAACCTCCCAGAGAGGAGGCTTCACTCCTAACCCAGAACAAAAAGGTTGGGCTCAAGCCAGAGACGCAGGCTGAAGCCATGTCCCCAGAAGGCTGGCTCCCAGAGAGTGTGATAGAGCCAAATGCCATCTGCTCCTGACCTGGGGGCCTTGGGACTTTACTGAATATCTAGCCTCCTGGGTGTTAACACCTAGTGGGCGGGGGCTGAGGTAGTGAAGAAACAAGACCGGATCCCAAAGATCCTTCTCAGAAAGACCGCGAACACTGAGATCTAGATCTAGGGGGAAAGAAAGGTCTGTAAGCATATGTGTAGCATACCAAAGCAAAATTAACTCAGAAACATTTGTGTAGGGATCCCTGGGTGGCGCAGTGGTTTGGCGCCTGCCTTTGGCCCAGGGCGCGATCCTGGAGACCCGGGATCGAATCCCACGTCGGGCTCCCGGTGCATGGAGCCTGCTTCTCCCTCTGCCTGTGTCTCTGCCTCTCTCTCTCTCGCTGTGTGCCTATCATAAATAAATAAAAAAAAATTTAAAAAAAAAAAAAAAAAAAGAAACATTTGTGTAGAACTACAAAGGGGATAGGGAGAAGCCAAAACAAAAATTTCTAGCCATCAAGGGAAGGTAAACATTCATTCACGGCAAAATATCTATTATTTCTAAATTTAACATGTCTAGCATCTCAAGGACATTGTTTTAATTTGTTCTACACTATTTTAAAAACATATATATATATATATATATATATATATATATATATATAGAGAGAGAGAGAGAGAGAGAGACAGAGAATGTGCATGAGCTCTCTCTATATAAAAATAGAGAGGGAGAAGGGTGGAGGGCAGAGGGAGGGAGAGAATCTTAAGCAGGCTCCATGCCCAGTGTAGAGCTTCACAACCCTGAGATCATGACCTGAACCAAAATCAAGAGTCATCCGACTGAGCCACCCAGGTGTCCCAAAAATATAATTTTTTGAATATAAAAATGATGTGTTGATAGGCAGTTTCATGTGTTTGTTAACAGCTTCTAAGCTTCATGCTATTCCAAGTGTAGTGCCTCCTTCCACCCCCTACATCCCCCAAACCCCCCACTGCATGCCCAATAGCAGTGGCATCTACCTAACTCGCTGCCTTGTGGAAAAAAGCAGAATCATGGACCCCAGGACAGACCTGCTGATTCAGAACCTGCAGCCTGACAAGACGCCCAGGTGATTCGCACACACCTGAAGTGTGACTCGTCCTGGGTTAGCCCTACTTTCCCTAACAGGCTTTACACATCTCTTAACGGGCTTATCTTATATTCTGAGAGAGCCAGAGCAGTAGTTCATGACCTTGACAGATGAGGGGAGTTACTGTCCAGGCCCCAGCACAGACCAGTGAAGCTGGTGGGACCAGCTTGCCAGGTGGGACCCTGGCATCAGGAAGCTCCCCTGGGAGATTCCAATGTGCTACATTTGAGAGTCACTGGTTCCAGAAGTTCTCAATACGTGGTCCCTGGACCAGCTGCATCACCATCACCAGGGGACCCAACAGAAATGCACATTTCTTTCCTTCCTTCCCTCCCCCTACTTTTGATCTCTCTCTCTCTCTCTCTCACACACACACACACACACACACACACACACACACACACACACACACAAACTGTGACCATGCTTAAAGAAAGGGAGCCCATTAAAACCTCAAGAAATTCTCAGAAGGCAGGCATCCTGGTATCACTCTTGCACAATATACTTGGTACCTGAAATAAAAACGGTTGTAAGGATGGCCCAAAATTCACTTAAAAACTGAGGATGAAGGAATGCCTGGGTGGCTCAGTGGTTGAGCAACTGCCTTCGGCTCAGGGCCTGATTCTGGGGTCCTGGGATTGAGTTCTGCATTGGGCTCCCCACAGGGAGCCTGCTTCTCCCTCTGCCTGTGTCTCTGCCTCTCTGTCTCTCATGAATAAATAAATAATATCTTTAAAAAACAATTGAGGATGAAGCCAGGAAGGTACATTTGTAAAAACTGATGGGAGTCATTGGCTCGAAGCATACAGTGGATGAGGAGGCCATGGCCTGGAGGCGTCAGCCACGTCTACTGTTTCATGGGGCTCTGCACCGCTGGTCCAATAGCAACAGTATTTCCCCAAATCTGCGAGTACAGCATCCGGAGACTCTCCCTGGAGATTCTGGTTCCCTTAGTCTGGCATGGTGTTGAAGTTCGTTATCACAGAAGAATGGAGAACATGGTACTTTATAGGACTCTTAATCCTCATGTCACTGTTCCTCGAAGGGTGGCCCTGGACCAGTCTTGTCACCTGGGGATTTATCAGGAAGGCAGGTTCTGGGGCTCCACCCCGGGGCTTCCAGATCAGAAACTTCAGGTGGGCCTGTGGTTGTGGTGTTAACAAGTCTGGCAGAGATTCCAAAACCATGGTACTGGGCCATTTTCAAAACTCTTCCATCTTTTAAGTGGAAATGACCTCCTGTTATCCAAACACCTAGTTTTTGGTGAGAAGCACAGAGAAACACACCAGCCTCATCGTGGTGGGGGCCTTGGCTTGTGTCTTCCTTTTATGGAAGCAATGGTCTTCCAAAGAATGGGTCGGTTGAAGGAACATGCTGAAGACACTCTTCTGCGCAATCATGAATTATTCGTGTGGGTAGGAGCAGAGTTGAGTCTGAGCACACTGCCAAAACAAAAGCAGTTTTGCCAGTGTGGCAGGGTTTTAAAAATATCATGAAATTAAAAAAAAATAATAATAATAAAAATATCATGAAATTTATGGGACGCCTGGGTGGCTCAGTGCTTGAGCATCTGCCTTTGGCTCAGGTCATGATCCTGGGGTCCTGGGAGCGAGTCCTGCATCGGGTTCCCCACAGGGAGCCTGCTTCTCCCTCTGCCTGTGTCTCTGCCTCTCTCTCTCTGTGTCTCTCATGAATAAATAAGTAAAATCTTAAAAAAATAAGATTAAATAAATTAAAAACTGAAATCTTTCTTTTATTGGAAAGATCATCTCACAGCAACAGGAAACATGGAAAACACTGTCTAATGTGATGAGGTGTGTTGATGATATTCTGAATTACTGTCCTTTCTTTTCCAAACTTGTGTTGTGTCAAGAAGCATATTTACTGTAACGGTATGAACACTGGTTCGTTGTTCCCTTAATGTTCAAATGCAAGGAGACTACTTGAAAACTTGTGGAATGCAAGACCAAGAACACTGACCACACAAGGACAGGCTTCAGAGGGTTTCTGAAACTCCCCAAATTAAATGCAAAGTTGTGTGATTTTTAGCAAACACATACCTTTCAAGGGAGAGCTTTTACTGCCTTTAGTCGATACCCAAAAAAAAGGCCAGGACCCAAGGAAAGTCAAGAACCTCTGAATTTCAGCCTTTTTCCCTGGACACAAACCTGGACAGAAGGCCTCACAGTGTAATGTTCTAAGATGTGAAAGAAAATCCATTCTTTTACCTGGAAATTCTTTTCCCCTGGCCTTCAATGCTGCTTGTGAGGATGTGGGTGGGTGGGGGGGAGGTGGAGGGGGTGCTCATCTATAATAGCAGAGCCCAAGCCCAAGAGCCTGGAAACCATGTTTTAATTTCCACTCGGCCTCAAACGACCTCCAGGACTCTGGCAGAGTTACTCAAATGCTCTGGGCCTCCAGTTCTTGATGGCGAGGCTAGGACAGCCCTGTAATAACAACTCCAGGTCTGGCAAACACTCTGGGATTCTGTAATTCGGCTTGCGGCAATCCTAGGCTCCCCTGGGCCGATGTTGCCAAATAAAGTCAGACCACATGGGACGTTGGGGATGGGTCAGCAGGACACAGGTCTTGCCTCCCCAGCCCCACCATGTCTGGAAGCTCCTCCAGCCACAGTGATGACCACAGAGTATGACCACCAGGCAACGGTGAGGAGGTACTGGGAGAGCAGGGCTCTGGATTCTTTCCCAACTCAGCTCTCAGCGACGCTGCTTTTGTCCTACTCCCTTCCAAACGGAGGGATCTTTCCTCTTTCAAGGCAATAGCGGTGCATTTTCAACAATAAAGGAAAGTCTAAGAGAGAACGTGAAAGATAAGCTATAATACTACTCACTGCCATCAACATTTTGGTGGGTAGTGTCCTAATTCTCCCCTGTGCTTGTACACACACGTATACATATTCTTTCCCAAACACGTTACTTTATTTTTCTTTAGTTTCTTCTATTTATTGTTGAGTAGTATTTTTTATGTTTTTAAAAAGGTCTTATTTATTTATTTGAGAAAGAGTGAGAGCAAGAGGCATCAGAGAAGGAGACGGAGAAGCAGACTTGCCACTGAGCAGGGAGCCCGATGTAGGGCTCAATCCCAGGACCCTAAGATCATGACCTGAGCCAAAGGCAGACACCTAACCAACTGAGCCACCCAGGTGCCCCTGCGGAGTAGTAGTATTTTTTATTAATATATTAGAGTCTTTTTATCCATTTGCCTATTGATGTTTCTGGTGTGGGACAATTACGAATAAAGCTGCTACAAATACTCTCCCACAAATCTTCTTATGAACATGTGTTGTTTATTTTTATTTTTGGTTTTTTAAAGATTTTATTTATTTACTCATGACAGATACATAGAGAGAGAGGCAGAGACACAGGCAGAGACAGAAGCAGGCTCCATGCAGAGAGCCCAGCGTGGGACTCGATCCCAGGTCTCCAGGATCATGGCCTGGGCCGAAGGCAGCACTAAACCACTGAGCCACCCGGGCTGCCCCAAACATGTGTTTATACACTTAGAACACTTAGAACTGTTGGATCATGGAGAACATATATTTAACTTTTTTAAAAAAATTTATGTATTTATTCATTACAGACACAGAGAGAGAGAGGCAGAGACACAGGCAGAGGGAGAAGCAGGCTCCACGCGGGGAGCCCGACATGGGACTCGATCCAGGGTCTCTAGGATCACGCCCTGGGCTGAAGGTGGCGCTGAATCACTGAGCCACCCGGGCTGCCCTATATTTAACTTTCTAAGAAAACACCCCAACTTCTTTCCAAAGTGGCTGCGACATTTTCTATGCGCATTGCGATGTATACAAGTTCAAGCTGTTGTACCTCGTCAGCAACACTAGACACCATCTGCGGCTGTTGGCCATCGCTGTTGACGGTCTGACATGCCTCTGTCTCCCTAATGACCACTGCTACTGAGCACCCTGTGCTTAGAGGTCATCATAGACTCTCTTCTGCAACGATTCTGTGCAGACCTTTAGCTCATTTCTGAGTTATTAGTCCTTTTGTTTGAATTATAGCAATTCTTTATATATTTTGGGCAAGAGTCCTTTGTCAGGTTTGTAAGAGTTAAAGTATCACACGTACTTCCACGGCAGACTGTCGCTGTTCCATTTGTTTTCCTGATGTCGCTCTTTTAAAGAACAGAAGTTTTAAATCTCATGAAATGCAACACATCAGTTTTCTTCTTCTATAGTTAGTCCTTATGGTTGGTCTTCTGTTAAGAAATCTTGCTTCCCCTTCAGATGCGGAGACATTATTTTCTGTTTTCTTCTAGAAGCATTATGGTTTTAGTCTTTTCTATGCTTCACCTCAAATTAATTTTTATATGTGTATGAGACAGGAGTCCAGTTTAATTTCTTTCCATCTGAATAACTAATTGTCTCAGCACCATTACTGTTCATTCTTTTAACATTTATAAGAGCCATTAAAAAAAAAGATTTTATTTACTTATTTTAGAGAGATAGAGCATAAGCAGAGGGAGGGGCAGAGGGAGGGGCAGAGGAGAAGCAGATTCCCTGCTGAGCAGGGAGCCGGATGCAGGACTTGATCCCAGGGGTCTCAGGATCATGACCTGAACTGAAGGCAGATGCTTCCCACTGAGCCCCCCAGGGTGCCCCTGTAAGAATAATCTTTTGAAGACAATACCTGTATTCTCCTTATTAATAGCTGTAAAATGTTCCTTTCATACTTGGGCCATATTTTATTTGACCTTCTTTTGTTACTGAATATTTAGATTATTTCCAATTTTCTCATATTACAAATACACTGAGAACTATACTCTTACATTCAGCTTTGTGTACCTGTCCAATAATTCACTATGGATCAATTCCAAGAAATGGATTTATGACATGAAAAGACAGAGCCTGTGCATTCTGACGGATGTAATACCAGGTCACCCTGAAGAAAGGTGAAACTCTTACCAAAACCGCATGGGTGGGGGCCAATAAAACTATAATCCATGTCTATCTTTATTGCTTTTAACACAGTAAACACATCACCAAAACAATGCATTCAAAATCTCTTTGCATAAATATGTTCTTATGAAGTTTGAATTTAGTAGGGCAATTTTCATTGTTCAACATGGGATTCTCTATTTATTCTTCAGCCTTGGCTCAGTGTAATTTATATTTTATCAACTCAATTTCTGTATTATAGTATTAATGTTGTCTCTGGGGTTAAATTTATAGAAAATGTTTAATTCTCTCATCCAGAAGTCTAAGAATGATAAATCCTACAATGACTTACAGTGGCTCATTCATTACCCACTATATTATATGGAGCTTGGCATGTAACCAATTGGTCAGAACACAGATGGGAATAAATTCTAGGACGCCTGGGTGGCTCAGCAGCTGAGCGTCTGCTTTCAGCTCAGGGCATGATCCTGGGTCTGGGGACTAAGTCCCCCATCGGGCTCCTTACAGGGAGCCTGCTTCTCCCTCTGCCTGTGTCTCTGCCTCTTTCTCTGTATCTCTCATGAATAAATATATAAATAAATAAATAAGATCTTTAAAAAAAATTCTATACTTCTGTCCTGAGACTGAAGAGGTCATTGTGTCAAAAGAACACAGTTAAGTACATACATTTGGACCCTTGGTACTTTCTAGAATAGGACTTTATTTGAAAGAACTTTATTCTTTCAAAGAAGTATCTCATGCACATACATACACCCCCAAATAAGCAGATGGTTAGGAAAAATGCTGGTAAACCACAGAAGAAAGTTCTTGCTATTGCTGCCACTATGAGGCCAGGTTCCTTAGATGAGTATCATGCAAGTAGAAATTATTACAGCCAACTATGAATTCTGTAAGAATTTTTTGAAGCTATGAAACAAGGTTTTTTTAAAAGAGAGCCAAGGAGAAAATACGAAATGTACATATATTAACACACACATATTTTGGAGGTGCCCTTACAGAAATAAAACCACATACTTCAAGAAAAGACATATGAATATATTATATGTAATGCCATATGATTATAAAACTCTTGGCTGCCATGGTTTAACATGCACTCTAAAAACCACCTAAGTTTGGGATCCCTGGGTGGTGCAGTGGTTTGGCGCCTGCCTTTGGCCCAGGGCGCGATCCTGGAGACCCAGGATCGAATCCCACGTCAGGCTCCCGGTGCATGGAGCCTGCTTCTCCTTCTGCCTGTGTCTCTGCCTCTCTCTCTCTCTCTGTGACTATCACAAATAAATAAAAATTAAAAAAAAAACAAAAAACAAAAAAACCCACCTAAGTTCAAATCCTGCTTGTGTAGATGAGACTACTTCATGAAATAACAGAGGTTAGGAGCCAGAATACAATCACAGAAACTCTTAGTGGTGGTCTTGTGTCCTTCCAGGTGAAGAGAGGAAGGCACCTGACAGCTTTTTCCTATGATGGAAAGGAGCAGGAAATGGATCTTTCCTCCCTGAATTTCCCCTAATCTCCTATTTATTTTCATACCCTTCTGCACCCCCCACACTCCTTTCCTCCTAGCACTTAACTGCTATAAAAGAAGCCAGGTCCTGGAATCCCAAGTCCGTGAAATGTGTTATTTCTTTATTCTGTTCATCAGCAGGAACATTGGGCCTCTTTGTACAGGACACTGGAAGGTTCTGGGAGAGACAGAACCATAGTTAAGCCCTAACTGGACAGTTCTTCTCGTTCGAGCCTCAGCAAAGCAGTGCAGCTCCTGACATTACAGGGTCCTGCCTGGGTCACTCTAACTTGCCTGCAGCACAACAGTGACATCCAGAGTCAGAGCCAGCCGAAGCACCCCTCAGAGCTGTCAGAAGCAGTGGGAGGCCCCAGCCTAGCAGGAAGACACCAGAATCTGCATTCCCACAACTGCCCACCCTAAAGCAGAAGCACTGGTTTATCAGAGATCTTTACACCACGTTTGCATTTCTAGAAAGTCCGCTTTCTGGAGAGAGCATTAAACGGACCCATTCCATCCATTCTTCTTTATTTTCTGACCTTCTGCTTTCTCTTTGCAAGACTTAATTCATATATATTTCTTTAGGGCTCATGAGCACAGAGGCCAACCCCAGATTCCAGAACAGCTGTCGACAGAGAAAGGCAATCACACATTTGCTTTTCACCAACTCATAAGTTGCACTGAACTTTTTGCCAACTGCTCTGCTATGAAAATACTGGGACTGCAGATACTAAAATAGTACAGTGAGCAGCTCTTGACCTTTTTACAAATTCTGCATTAAGGCTGGTGGGAAGGGGCATTTTCATTGTCATACTAGGGATTGCAAGGGGACACAGCACGATATTCTCTTTAAGCTTCTGCCTCTTTCTGTCTCACCTTCTAATTTAAGGGAGGAGGAGGATGAGGTGGTGGAGATGTGGCCTCGTAGGCCGGCCCCTGTGAGAGGCCTCCTCCTTGCCCCCTACTCACCCAGGGTTACTCTATGAGAGCTGCAGGTGCGAGACCTGTTTCACTCCACTTGGCGGGTTGTCACGGTGAACAATGGTCAAAACCGAGATGGATACGGAGGCACCTGGCTGGCTCAGTCCATAGAACATTCAACTTTTGATCTCAGGGTCTTGAGTTCAAGCCCCACGCTGGGCGTAGAGCTGACTTAAAGACACAAACATGCAAAAAACCCAAGACGGATACCATCTCAATGCAAATATTCATACTGCGTGAAACCTTGGTAGGCCTTTAAGAAGGAATGTTGAGACTTCAAGCTCCAACAAGCCAAGTTAGGATGGAAACCGTCCGGGTGTCAAAGCTACCATTCTGAGTGAGCCAGGGTGTGCAAATACATGTTCTAGTCTGCACAGCTCATTTGGAAATAGGCTGCCATGTGCGCTGATCATCAGACACTCTGGACTTTAATCTGTAAGTTGCATTCCAGGATGTTACAGGACCAAACCCACTCTCTACGTCAGTTATCATAGATTTTTACAATTCCACTAATCTGCTGGCTCCAAATGTCATGTTTTTGGAAATGTCTTGAACCAAGGTGAACCATATGACTTCTGATCCAAATTGGGACACTTTGGAGAGTGCTAAAATGTTAAGTAGATGGGATGTCGGAATAACAGGCGTCAGCTAGGATGGTCCCAGGCAAACCAGGACATATCATGTCCACATCTTTAAGAACTAACAGAAAAAAGGGAGGTGGGGGGGAATACTAATACAGAGAAACACTGAGAGACTGTTGTAAAAATGTCAGAACTTAGACATAAAACAGGCATCTTATACATATCCCAGGGCCACGGGGCTCTCTGCGGTCTTACGAATGGATAGAGTAGAAATATACTATGGTCTGAGAAAGGCTGCAGTACCACATAATGTCAAACAGAGCTATGCAAGTCTCACCGTCCTCACCACTGAGCATAATGCCAATGATAGGATGTTCTAGAATGGGTGGCTCTGAATAACACAACCTCCACCATTCTCCTGGAGACTGCATCCCACATTGCTGTGCATTGTTTCCCCTCAACTCAGAACCTCAGAGCTGGATTATCTACATGGTTTCAGGACAAAAAGTCTCTCACCTTCTACTTTAAACCAAACCTGGCAACACACTCCTCCTCACTGGACCATTTTACGATGTTTTCACAAGCGTTATTGTAGCCACGCTGCAAAAGAGCTTCATAAGACATGTTCTCTCTGCGACAGATAAGGAGGCTGGGTTCACAGGAGTGAGCTCCAGTTAGCTCCTGGCCCCGGAGTCAGGGCACTGACTGGCTGGCTGGTGCTGCTCTTCTCACCGACCACCCCCCGAGCCTGACTGGGCTGTAGGCTTGGCAAGTGCAATGATCGTCCTAGTTTTCTAAGTGTCTCACACTCAGAGCCTAGGACAGCCAACGTTCAAAATTATTTTAATTAATCAAAAATTATTCTTTGAGTGAATGAATAAATTGCATAAGAAAAGGAATTGGTATGTTTCGGTTCTTGTGTCTGTGTTCTGATTTTACGACCCAGAGAAGGCAAATATTAAATACTATCTATGCGGAGTATTTTTAAAGAAATACTGAGATGATCCTATTAAAGAAACAGAAAAGAAGGGTGCCTGGGTGGCTCAGTTGGTGAAGCATCCGACTCATGATTTCAGCTCAGGTCATGATCTCAGGGTTGTAGGATCGAGCCCCGTATCGGGCTCCGCACTGGGTGTGGAGCCTGCTTGCGATTCTTGCTCTCCTTCTTCCTTTGCCCCTCCCCCTGCTAAAAAAAATAAATAAAAATAGCAAAAGAGAAAAGAAACAACTTTACTACTAGGTAGTTAACCTAGCTTATAGAAAGAGTATCCAGAAAAAAAGCATGTGAAAGCAGAAGATTGAAACGTATTAGATCAACCAGATCCTTTCATTTTGACCTCATTTCCTTGGACTTGAACAACAGCTCTGTGAAAAACACTTTCCCCAGGCTTTCCCTTCCCCATGGAAGGTCCTGGATCAGGGCTGGTATTTCATGTCTCTGCTGTAGTAAGTGTGGGCCAGAAGAAAAATGAAGGTCATTCAGCTCCTTCTTTAGTATTTGTTCTGAGTCAACAAGGAAAAAATAGCATGGAACACTTCATGGGATTACAGCGAGAGCTTTTGCTCCTACAGTTACCTTTCAGTACTAGTCCTTAGTTGATACCAGGGATTCATACAACTGTAGTAAGAGCTTTCTTTTCAAGACCATTCCCTTAAAGCCAACTGGAATGATTTAAAAAAAAAAACCCACAAAAACAAAAAACAAAAACAGTGTGGGGATTAAATACACACTGAATGGAGCAAGAGTATGTATAATAAAAACTGGACTCGTCTTCTGTAGTTTTTACTACTTTAAGATACGATCGGTGCCAAGGATCAATAGTTACAATGGATTAAGTTTCATGAAAATACAGAGAAAAACACAGAGGTATAAAAGTGACACTCCTCTTCAATTTAAGCTTCCATACTTGAGAAATAATAAAACATCCTTATGTGATAATGACATAACTACCCAGAAGTTAGGTGTCCTGCTTAGAGCACCAATGAGAATAGAAAATAATCATATACAGGGATAAATGATCACAAATAAATCCATGAACTTTGCTTATGCTGAAACCTTAAACCCAAGGCCAATTTACTTCCCTTTCACATGTGATTCTATTAAATTTGGCTGTTTGGCACTCCTTCCCCCACAGCCCAGTCAGATTACAAGTTTGGGGGATTGCTTCAGAAAGTCATGTAACTCAAAGGCAAATTCCTATAGCAAGGGAAGAGATGTTCAAAGGGTGCTTGGGTGCCTGGGTGGCTCAGTTGGTTGAGCATCAACTCCAGATTTTGGCTCAGGTCATGATCCCAGGGTCGTGAGATTAAGCCCTGCATTGGGCTCTGTGCTGGGCATGGAGCCTGCTTAAGATTCTCTCTCTTACTCTCTCTCCGCCCTTCTCCCCATCCTGCTCACATCCTGCTCCTTCTCTCTCTAAAATAAAAGCAAAAGTAAAATAAAATAAGTAAAATAAAATAAAATAAAATAAAATAAAATAAAATAAAATAAAATAAAATAAAATAAAATGCTAGGAGCACCTGGGTGGCTCAGTTGGTTGAGTATCTACCTTCAGCTCAGGTCATGATCCCAAAGTCCTGGGATTGAGCCCCAAATCAGGCTCCCTGCTTAGTGGGGAGCCTGTTTCTCCCTCTCCACCCTGCTTATGTTCTCTTTTGCTAACTGTCTCTCTCTCTCAAATAAATAAAATCTTTAAAAAAATAATGCTTGAAAAGGGTGAAACAGCCCTACAAACTGTACAATTCCCAGGGATGTTGTTATTACTATAGCACGACATAATAATTATGATTGACAATGAAAGGCCTAATTTACTAAGAAAAGCTTAAACTATGTTTAATAGATTGCTTAAGAAAGTATGTAAATATGTAATCAATTTCAGAAAGTTTTCAAACCAAAATGGTTCAAGTGAGAGAAGGATGGAGAAGACACAATTACAGGGACAAATCCCGAGCCATTTGGAAAGTTCAGCTAACCAGAACAGCTTATTCTCTGATGGAGAACTATAACCTATGCTTTACTACAATGTAATTTTTTTTTAGATTTTTATTTATTTATTTGAAAGAGAGAAAGAGAGAGAACGCCAGAGAGCACAAGCAGGGTAAGGGCCAGAGGGAAAAGCAGAAGCAGACTCCCTGCAGAGCAGGGAGCCAGATGCAGGACTCGATCCCAGGACCCCGGGATCACAACCTAAGCTGAAGGCAGATGCCTAACTGCCTGAGCCACCCAGGGACCCCTACACTTTACTTTTAAATTTAAAAAATATTTCTTGTGGTGCCTGGTGACATTCATATTTTCCAAAGGTGTGTATGACTATTAAAACAGGTGTCCTCAGCAAATGTAGAAAAACACAAAAAACAAAGTGTCAAACAATGACATTATTAGTTGACTGCCAAGCCCTGAACTGTCAGCCCCTGGGGTCTGTCTACCACCAGTGCTTCAGTCCTTATGCCAGGTTAGCCTGTCTGGGGCTCAGCACTGGGTGTTTAACAAATGGCTGTTGAAATACCTATGTAATTTTGTAGCCAAGTCAGATCATTAAGGCCAAAAATATAATTTGTGGTCAAATCATGAAATATCTCCTAAAAAAAAAACACAACAAAACTTCCTTAACCCTTTAGCTGTTTTTGTTGCAAAAAATCAATTTTCAAACATTAGAGATTCCATTTCTTAAAAATGTCACCTCTCTTATTAAGGCTTACTAAGTTAATAAGGCTTACTAAGCCTTATTAACTTAAGGCTTAGTGCTTTTTTTTTTTTTAAGATTTTATGGATTTATTCATGAGAGACACAGAGAGAGAGGCAGAGGGAGAAGTAGGCTCCCTGCAGGGAGCCCAATGTGGGACTGGATCCCAGGACCCCGTGATCACGACCTGAGCTGCTGAGCCACCCAGGCGTCCCAAGGCTTAGTTCTTAAACTCCTAAAAATATCAGTAGAATTCAATTCCTTTTTACCCAAGTTAATGGTAATTGATGCTTGTTCTCAAAACAGCAGCACCTACACAAAAATCACAGGTACTTATCACCTTGATTGAAACCACAGTGACCACATAGATTTAAAAAGATCTGTGCTTCCTTGAACTGCTTTCCCAGAAGACAATTAGCCTCTGCCAGACTTACCAGGCCAGGACCCTCTTTACTTTATTATCAACGTTAAAAAGGACTGATTTTTACCACAAACACCATAGGGAGAAGCACCAATATAACAGTGGTAAAGAACGTCACATGCTCTATATAGTGAAGCAACAAAGACTGCACTTAAATATACATTTTCCCACATGTAAAACAAATCAAAGTTAAGTCTTGTCCATTTACCTTAAAACCCCTCACTTTTAAACATAATACTCATGGGAGAAGCTCCCTAGAATGGAGACCAAAACTTTGAGCGGACTGTAAATTAAACCAAAAAAAGAGTGTACTGCAAAAAGCATCTCATTCTGCAAAGGAAGCATTTTAAAGAGTTAATACTGAAAGTTGTTTTGAAATAGCAAAAGAGCAGATCTTAAAACAAATATGGTAAAAGTTTATCATCAAAAAGATATTTTAAAGCAGTGGCTTTGAAAAGCTTATGAAAGTTACAGATTTTATCAACATAATGTTTAGATATATACACACACAGACACACACACACAGACACACAAATTTGCATGAGCTTTCAAAAGGGAGATTGAGAGGCAAGACAGTCACCCTCACCCTGAACAGATCCATGGTTCAATAGTTTGGTTTCGAAGTATAAGATCTTCCCGAATTGCGATCTAAGCAGATGCTTAAAAATGACCTTCCCTTCACACTATTTGTTTCCAAATAGGCTCTCCCTCCTTTTTAGTTTTATTTATAAAAAGGTTCATAAGATATTAAATAGGAGTCTATAAAGTAGGGAAAAGAAAGATAAATTTACTCAGGCATAAACTGCATTTAAAAAAAAAATCTAGAACAACCAGGATTACTTACCAGTGCCATCACTTCGACCCTTGCTTGTAGAGAGGAGAGGCTGCCAATTGGAGGCACAAAAATAAAACTCTCAAAATACCAAAAGGAAACACTAACTTTCTTCCATCTATAGAAGCTTACCAGATGAAAGAGAAAAAAAGCAAGGTGACAAGTACCTATTTACTTTGAAGGACAGAGAAAGAAACAAATTTGTCTTTGGAAATTCAAATAAATTTCATTTTTTTTAATAAATCTTAATTTTTAAAAAATTTTTATTTATTTATGATAGTCACAGAGAGAGAAAAGGAGAGGGGCAGAGACACAGGCAGAGGGAGAAGCAGGCTCCATGCACCGGGAGCCCGACGTGGGATTCGATCCCGGGTCTCCAGGATCGCGCCCTGGGCCAAAGGCAGGCGCCAAATTGCTGCACCACCCAGGGATCCCTCAAATAAATTTCAAATAAGAACTACCTGCCACAGGAGGTCTTGTCTTGCTTGAATTTTTCTCTTGCTTAAAGACCAGGAATCCTATCAGCTGGCCATTCATGGAAATGCAAAGCATTGCTCAGTTCTGGTGGCTGAGCAGGTCCATGAGCTCATCTTTTGGGGTACCAAACTGACAGAAGCCAGCTCATGCACTGCTGGGATTTAGCAAAAGCAAACACTTTTTCAAAACCAGACTGGCCACTCAATACCGCTCTCCTCTTTCCAGTTTTTAGTTTGCCCAGATGTATATTAATTCAGAGAGGTTGCTGGAAAAATAGTATCTGGGTTTTTTTTTTTCATTTTGTTTTGCTTTGTTTTTCAGAGAGAGAGAGAGAGAGAGAGAGAGAGAGAGAGAGAGAGAGAGAGAGCATGGCCTAAACTGGGGGTGGGAAGGGGTAGAGGGAAAAGGAGAGATTTTAAGCAGGTTCCACCCCCCAGCGCAGAGCCAGACATGGGGATCAATCTCAAGATACTGAGATCATGACCTGAGCCAAAATCAAGGGTTGGATGCTTAACTGACTGAGCCACTTAGGCTCCCTAATAATGTGTGTGTTTTTTAAGGGTAGAGAGGATAAGCAAATGGATCTTTACATGTCACCCTCAAAGAGAAAGGCTATTTATTCTCCCGCCCCCACACCCTTCTATAGCACAAATGGAGTAAACAGAGGATGCCACTGTTCCCAGCTCCGTAAGTATTGGGTCATGTGCCTTAAAAATCTTTGTAATCCCAATGCTTAGAATATCCCAAACACAGTTCCATTTACGTGTTTATGATGTTTTATGATCTTATTAGCCATTTCACAGAACAAACCCATCGCTTGGGAAGGATATAAAGGATACCAGGAAAAACGGGGGATTAGCAAGAGGGATGCTCTACTTTACTTCCAAGTGACCAAAGCAAACATGTGACAAGGTGGATTCTAACACAGGAAAAGCTTACTTAACTAACTTTCATTTATTTATCTGATAAAGACACTATACACTTACATGTCCAGACTACCTCTAGACACACCGTGCACATCTAATTGTATTAATTATCACTTCCATGGGGGACCTGGTTTCTTATAGGTGAACTTCTCACAATTGTGGGGCTTTTCCCCACACAGAGCTGTATACTTTCAGGCTTGAGGCATCACTGGTGGAAAACAGGGAATTGGTTGAGGCTATCAATATGGCCCTTGGCCACATCTATTTAAAAAAAAATGACATCAAAACCAAGCATTCCCTTTGAGAATATCATTATGGCACAAGCAGACATTCAAAAATGTTGGTGTGTGCCCTAAAAAGGAATTTCCATTCAAACACACTGCACCTGTCTGAGTAGTTAGGATGAAGGTTAGTGGCCAAGAGCCTTGTGATTCACAGAGCATAGGATTGGGGATGAGAGCTTTCAGGTTGCTAACTCGGGTGTAGAGTTATTCTAAAGTGGGGCTGCGTCCAAGGAGATGCAGGGACCTTACCTAGAGCCTGAAACAGACAGACAGACATATGCCCTCACACCCTTCAGCAAGAAGAGCCGAAGGGTGTGGCGGTGTTTGGTAAAATCATCCAAGATCAAATCTCCATATGTGAAGAAGGTGGGTACTTGGGAAACTGCTTACTGCTGAAGATAAGAATGAGAGAAAATTAAAGGGAGGTGAATATTTAAATAAAATGGAGTGGAATGCAATCTTACAGTAACATGATAGCTAGAAGAGACCTGGTATAGCTTGCTGAAGCAAAGCACTTAGCAGCAGATTTGTAGGGGAAAAGTGCATCCTAAGATTGCTTTTTTATGGGGCTCCACGAGGAACATAGAACGTCTATCGAGACATAGGTTGTTGTTGTTTTTTTTTTTACATACTATGCATTTTTGTGAAGCTTCTAAATAATTAACCTTGTTGAGGTAAATGTTTTAAAATACACAAAAATAAACATAGTCAAATCTACTTGCTCAGTCTTGAGTTAAAAGGAGCAAACTGTCCCTAAATTGCAGACGTCGTTATGTTCTTTTTTATATCGGTTCTTAGCAGTGGCACGAATTGAATGGCAGGAAGAGAATCAGTCCCTGGAGAAATCAGAAGAGGACAGTGTAATACTCACATTGATTTGGGGACCCAAGGAAGGTACAGAAGAGAATCATGAGAAACCAAGTGCTTCCCAAAAGGCAGATGTCAAACTTGACACATTTACGAAAGACAACAGAGTCAACCAAGTTTGAAAGAACAGACAATTGTACGTTTGCCCAGAGCCTGGGAATCAAGGACCAGTACATTTCTTGCCAAGAGACACTGGACACCATTCCCAGAGCTGGTGTCAACGATGTCATTTGAGCACCAATGGTCAGGAAAAACTCAGGTGAGACTCTGTTTCTAGGCTTATCCTGAACAAAACCAGCACATCCCTGACACAGCAGAGGGGCCACACTGCAGCTACCTTCTTCAAGAGAAGCAAACTTCAGGGAAAATGCAGGAGTGGAGAAAAGAGAAGTGGCTTATATGGTATACATAGGATTTCAGCCATGGAGACTTTACTGGCAGCAGGAGTGGGGTCCTCCATGAGCGAGGTCCATTCCCATTTGGTAGTGTCCTGTTTGCAACTAGCCTCAGACACAGAGAGCGTGGCTTCATCTGCAGGCCTGTGCTGTCATTTTGGACAGGCCAGGATTCCAGACATGACACAAGATACCGGTCTTCATGACACTAGTCTGCCAAAGGAATCACTGGAACAGGAAAATTCTCTGATTCCCCCTGAAAGTACTAAGTCGTGTAAGAAATTGATGAAGATCCTCAGTTACAGTGGAGGTGGAGGAAGAACCACAACAGTATACTTCTTGAATGAGCAATATCTTCCTCTGCCACTAAGGAGGGAAGGCACATAGCTAAATTAACTTGCCCCTCAATGACTGCTGTGCTCACACCTTAGCCACGATATTTGATAAGCACCCCGTGGATCTTCTGTTTCAGTTGCCCCAAGAGTTACCACTGCTACGTACATAAGGCGGGACACAAGATTCATGTGTATCTGGATGTGATGCTCGGTACTTCTGCAGCCTTTTTGCCCCCATGCAGAGCAAGTCTGAGGACCACTAGCATATGGTGAAAAACAAAGCAGAATGACAGTAAGAACCTGGGTCTTTGATGATATCACTAAACATAATGTGAAAAGATAGTCTTCGACTTATTACAGTTTGACTTAGGATTTTTCAACTTCATGGTGATGCATTCAGTAGAAACCATACTTCAAATTCTGAATTTTGATCTTTTTCTAGGCTAGCCACATGTGGTATGACACTATCTTGTGACACTGGGCAGGGGCAGCAAAGCACCTATGCAGTCAACCACACAATTATCGGGATGAACAACTGGATACACTGACACTTATCTGGACCCTACAACCATTTTGCTTTTTCACTTTCTGCACAGTATTCAATAAATTACATGAGATATTCAGTACTTCATTATAAAATGGCTTTGTGTTAGAGGATTTTGCCCAACTACAACCTATTTACTAGAGGCTAATGTAAGTATTCTGAGCACATTTAAGCTGGGCTAGGCTAAGCTATGATGTTTGGCATATTAAATGCATTTTTGAATGGTGGTATTTTCAAATTATGATGGGGGGTTTATCAGAATGTAACCCCATTTCAAGTCGAGGAAGATCTGTACACTCATTCTGGGTTGTTCCTTGATACCACATGACAGTGGTTCTCAAAGTATGGTCCCCAGATAAGCAACAGTACCATTGCTAGGAAACTTATTAGAAATGCAAATTGTCAAGCCTCATCCCAAACTTACTGAATCTGCAATCCTGGGAGTAGGGCCACCAACCCATGTTTGAGTAAGGACCCCTAGGGATTCTGATGCACTCTGAAGCTTAAGAACCAGTGCTGCAGGAAACGCCACTTACGACATCAGCTACCAGTTATCATTAGACATAATCAGATGAATGCTAGATTTTACAAAATGGGTCAAAGAGGGACCCTTCTACCCCGTTTTCTAAACAAAGGTCGTATTGCCAGAGGTGAAGAAAGGTGAAAGATAAATGAACAAATATCCAACAAGTTTTCAAACTAAAGCTTTCACATCATTACTGCATAGAGGTAATGAGAATATTTGCTAGTGTCTGAAGAAAGTAGAAGACCCACGAATGGCAGGCTTGAGAAAGAATGGGGTGGGGAGGAGGACAACTTTTCCAATGAGCCAGGCCAAGTTTTCTTCCCAATGAAAGAGAGAGTAAGGAGTTGTTGGAGTAGAAGACAGTAGAAATTGGCTGGGGGCGGGGAGGGGAGCAGGTGGGGAGAGGGAGATACACAAATGGATGGCATAAAGCAGTAACTAAATATTTCTGCAAGTTGCAAAGGTTTGCAAAGGGGGCTGGGAAAAGGCTGGTGAAGTCTGAGGTGGCCTGGGAAAGGCTCTGGGGAAAAAGGTGGCTTTGGGGGCCAAAAGGAAGGTGCACGGTCAATCTGGTGCTTACAGAACAGAATGCACAGCAAGGATGAAAGTGAACAGTAATATCCAGCATTTGGGCAAAACCACCCTGTTGATGGAAAATGGGTGAGCCTCTGTGATATCCTGAGTGCCGCGCTGAATCCTGCAGAGCAGATGGGAGATGCAGGGATGCTTATAATCCAGGTGGGGAAAAGGAGGAAGGGAAGGTAGGTAATCAGACACTAACCCATAAGAAGTCAGCACACAGCTTGCACGATCAGATGTGCTCGTGATGAGAAACCACAGAACATGGCATCAATCTGGACAAGAACCCTGAAAAGTTTGAAATTATTCTGATACTTCTCACCAAGAAGGGTTCTACATCTGGATATGCAACAGTAGTGATCTCAACCCACTTGCCCACAGAATCTCCTGGGGAACTCTTAGATCCCATTTTATAGATACAGACAGGACCCTACCCCAGACCACCTGGCCCTGAAGCTTGGATATGACACCTAGATATGCATATAGTAAAAACATTTTTTTTGAGAGAAAGACAGAGAGAGAGAGAGAGAGAATATGAGTGGTCACAATCAAGTCAGAGGGAGAGGGAAAGACAATCTCAAGCAGGTTCCATGCACAGTACAGAGTCGTACATGGGGATCAATCTCACCACCCTGAGATCATGACCTGAGCCAAAATCAAGAGTCGGCTGCTCAACCGCCTGAGTCACCCATGAGCCCCTATATATGCATATCATGAAAAAGTTCCTTCAATCATCATCATATATGGTAAAGACTAGGAACCACTGACTGAGAATATTAGAAAAACAGTGAAGACTAAGAAAATCTAAAACCTGTATGTACCATTGCAGAAGTGAGTTTATGATTCCTTAGACAAAGGACAAAAAATAAAGTGAGTGGATAAAGAGAGAATATTAACGTATTGCGAATGCCACTTGGACTTTTTCTTATTCCGCTGATATGGAATTCTTCTCTAATAATAGAAAGGGATGAATATTCTATTTTAAGGACTGGCTCTAGCCTCAAAGGGGCTTATTAGGAATAGGATGTTAAGAACATTTCCTTCAGTGGGTTGGATTAGGAACATTTTGGGGAAAGGGTTTGCACAAATAAAGTCAGGGTTTGTGGTTCTCTGGAAAGTACATTAGGAAACAGAGAAGCACAGACATTCCCCCAAGGACCTTGGAATCCAGCTGGGAGATGTGACCTTCACACAGGGGTCAGATGTGCAGAAGAGAGGGAGGGTAAAGACGGAGCAGAGGGAACGTGGGTAAGGGTTTAGGAGTGCCAAGAATCTGGAGGGGCAGAGAGGACGTCTGGTGGAGGGACGCAGACACAGCTTGGTAAAGCCACCAAGGGGAGGCCCCAATGGCAGGGAATTGGGCAGGGGGAGGAGGGTTACAACAACAGGAAGGAGGAAAGCACTGGAGTCCTGAGGGCCAACTTTCCACCTCTGTTCTGCCCAGGTTTGTTACCATAGTGACCTCATTCCCCTTGCCAGCGATAGATTTAGGAAAGGACTGGTGACTCCATTCTGGTCAGTGAGATGCAAAGAGACTTTCTGCAGGGAACTTCTGGGGAAAGATTGCCCTGATCCTGAAAAGACACACCATGCCCTGTCTGGAAGTGATGCTTCCCACTTCTGTAGCTGTCTTGCCACCACACAGAGGACACATCAGAAGACAGTGGACAGCACGGAGGAAGGACAGGAACCACCTGAGCACTGACCACTGGACCACTTAATCAAACCACTTTTATTAATCTGGAGTCTTGTAAGAGTGGCACTTGTTGGTAGTAACGTGAATGGCACAAAAACGAGTTGCAGTGCTTATTAATAGTTTGTAAAAGGTTTCATTCCCTAATTTTCTTATGGGCACTAGAAATGTCTACAAATTCAAGGGTACACAGAAAATGGTCTAGAAGCTGTAAAAACAAAACAAAACAAAAACAAAAACCATAGGTTCCTTTATTTTGCATGAAATCTCCATCTATACCAGTTATGATACATGTAATAAGCATTTATTTTCTCTACGTTCCCAATAATTATCCTCTCTCTCTAACCAGTTTTTAAAGTATTTCCCATTCAACTTTTCCTTTTGGATGAACAACGTAATAACTAAAACATTGATTCCTGTAAACTCTCCTTTTAGAACCCCAAGGTAAAAGCGCAATTATCTTTTTTTTTTAAAGACTTTATTTATTCATGAGAGACACAGAGAGAGAGAGGCAGAGACATAGGCAGAGGGAGAAGCAGGCTCCCTGTGGGGAGCCTGATGTGAGACTTGATCCCAGGACCCCGGGATCATGACCTGAGTCAAAGGCAGAGGCTCAACCACTGAGCCACACAGGTGCCCCAAAAGTGCAGTTATCTTGACAAATAGTGACATGCAGTGGAAGTGTCGTTCCAGAGATCAAAATCAGGCAGGAAATTTCAGGAATATTTTTGGTCATGAAAATCTAGGACAGCTAGCTGCCAATATCTGATGTGAAAGGAAAATATGAAATATGACTTAAATAGAAGTTCACCGACACCTTCCATAGTTTGACCGACTCCCAGTCATCTTCAAATGGAGTGCCAAATGTCACCTCGTTTTCATTCAAATTTTTCAGAGACCATTAGGAGCCAGATACACTGTTCGTCCTAGGGAAATGGGGATTAATGGTACAGCCTTTGTCCACATGGACAAAGAAATGGAAGGGAGGTTATTATGACATACTTCAATTTAACCACATGTCAAAGAGTTATCCAAAAGGCATCAGCTGAGGGAGCTAGAGAACACAGAGGGGCGGTAGATAATCCAAACTGAGATGTGGGAATGGGTTATCAGAGGGCATCGCCCCTTGAAAGCAGTCTTGAAGATGAGTGATTGGCCCTGAAGCGGAGGAAGCATAGTCTTCAAAGAAGACATGCAGCAGACATAAAGGCAAGAGCCCCCAGGATGGGGTGTGTAGGAGGGAGCTGTGGGAAACTGAGCTACGTAGGAGCTGGATGACTAAGGGCTTTGTGTACCAAGCCAAGGAGTTTGGGTTTTGTTTTGAAAGTAATGGGAGTCACTCAATGTCACATGAGCTCAGAAGCCACAGGACTGGGTATGTTTTTAGGGATTACTGCTCTGGCTGAATGAAAGAAAAAGGCCTGCTTCTCTGAGGAACAAGGGCCCTCCTTGGGAACTGTTCTATCGTGGAAGTGAACAGCAGTGATGGGGGCAGAAGGGAGGTCTGAGATGAGTGGTCTGGGATGGTTCGGCCCGAGGCTATAGTGGATGGACGTCCAAGAGAAAGGAGAAGTCTTGAATCCTGGAGTGGAATTCTGTGGAGTGGAATTGTGGTTAGGGTTGCTCAGTGGAAGCCCCAGTGATCCTGGGATGCTCGTGAGCCCATGCAGCATTTCATTTTTTGTGCAGGCCACATAATTTCCCCAGACCATTGTCTGCTGTGCGTAAACTGCACTGTGGATTTAATCTGTTTGCAACTCAACTTGTCATTTCACGCCCTTCGTCTCAAGGGCCAAGGGCTAAGAAAGTATTTGTGAGTGGGTGGGATTCAAAACATGGTATCACTGAACCAAAGCAACAACAAAAGGTCCCCATCCCTCCTAGAACTGCTTACACCAAGCCATCTGCTCCTGTCAACCACTGGCACCCTTGGCTTTGCCTTTTTGTTGGGAAATCTCCCAGTGCCAGATTTTGAACAAGCTTTCTGCAGCCTATCTCACTTCCCGTTTCTTACCTTCCACCTGAAATCTGCCAGTGCTTTCATTTTTTTTTAAGATTTTATTTATTTATTCATAAAGACAGAGAGAGAGAGAGAGGCAGAGACACAGGCAGAGGGAGAAGCAGGCTCCATGCAGGGAGCCTGATGTGGGACTCAATCCAGGGTCTCCAGGATCACGCCCTGGGCTGGGCGGTGCTAAACCGCTGCGCCACCAGGGCTGCCCCTGCCAGTGCTTTCAATGATTACCTTTTATTCTTATCATCACTCTCTTTGTTTTTTTGTTTTTAATACAAGCACTCACATTCCCAATGGACAAGCTGCTAATATATGTCAAGTGCCAAGTACAGTGCCTGACGTATAGAGGGCACTTGCTAAATAAGTCGTCGGGTGTCTATAACACTTTCCTTTCCCCAAACACTGACAGGCCATGGGCCTGAGTCCCCTCTCTACATTGTTATCCCCTCCTTTCTCTGGAGGTCAAGGGGAGTGTTCTAGCTCTAACAGGTTTGTATAGAGCCTGCCCCTACATGTCACAGTAACTGAGAACGGAGTAGCTGTCCAGCACCCCCACCACCAGGAGGGAGAACTGGGCATTTGTTATTTGTATTTGCTCCAGAGACCAATGCATTTTCTCTCAGGACACACGTTTGGTTATTTATAATTTGTCTGTCTCTGATGTGCCCTACAGGAGGCAGGAGCCACGATCAGAAAATGTCATCACTTTTCCTAGCAACGCATCCAAGCAGATGGCAAATGACTATTTTTACAGCTTGTTTCTCTACTCCGCATAGAAATATTTATTAACATTGTATTTCTGTCCTCTGGGTGCAGGCAGTAAGAAACTAAGTTAGGTAGCTGCCAGGGAGGCTGGAGGAAGGGACAGTGGATGGTGACACAGTCTGACTTTGTCTCAGCAAATAAGTGAGCCTCACTCAAGCTGGGCAGTGGGGAGTAAGGAGCCCCCACATATTCTCCAGAAGCCACACAATGCTAAACAACGCAATACCAACAGCCATCCAGAGTGCCTCTCACCACACAACACACCATGTTTCATCAAATGTGACCTGTCATCATCATCAGGTGGGCATAACTGGATGTACCACCGAGAAAGCAAAAGCACCCAGGGTTTGGTAGGGTTGTCCCCCCGCCCCACCATGAAGCTAGAGCACTGATGAGCCACAGAGAAGTAAGTTCATCACATAGAAGGGGATGTCAGGTAGGGCCTGGAACTGGGTGTGGAGGGGGGATCCCCCCTGGGGTTTGAACCATAGCCAGGATGCCTTGGATTTGCATTCTGAATTCACATCACCAGTGTGGTCCAAACATCCTTCTGCAGGGACTGTAAACCTTGGTCTCAGTCTGTAGTGTCCTTGGGTAACCAGGGGCTGCAAACTCTTGGGAAGAAGTGGACTTCAAAGGTGACAGGATGCATCTCGTTTCAGATACCTGATTGCATAAGAGTGTGTACACCTGGGAACCAAAACCCAGGAACCTCCCTCACTCTGAGGATCATCCCAGGAGTTCTTTGGAATTTGTAGCTGAGAATCCCAAAACTAGGAAGAGGGGAGACAGAAACCAATGTATCGAAAGCCAGGACTCCTCGGCTAGGAGCAGGTCCTGATGAGCAGGCTGGAGTCTGGGCTCAGTCTCTGTCTGCTGGTTTTTCTGGCTTCACGAGCCAGGAAAGAAGCTCACTCAGCTTTGACTCAAGTCAGCAAAATGCAGAAGATACCTTGGCTAGGATTACTGAGGAAATGAAACAAGTGACTGTATTTTAGAAGTGTTTTGAATACCATAAAAGCACTGTGCCCATTCAAGTTCATACTTACTACTCTATAGACAAATATTCTAAAGGTCTCCTTTACTCTTAACCAATGTTATAAAAAATTTTTTTTGATAAATTTCATATAGCAGAGTACTGTGCATAAATCAAGGACTTAATAAATTCTTATTAAGGGAATAAATACTGTTAACATGTGGCCCTGGCCCCTGTTCAGGTCTAAGTTCCTGAGGGTTAGTCACCACTCCTGCTGAAAACAGAAAAGAAAGGAAAAAATAAAACTCACTAGCCTAGGATGTGAGGTCTTTATGCTTCAGCAAGAATGCAGATCCCGCATGCTCCTCAGTCTCCCTAAAATGCACACGTTTGACAAAACCACACCACCAGTTGGGAGGATGGTAACAATTGAAAGCAGGTTCCATGAGCCAGCTCACACCGGGCCAGAGAGGAGAACAGAAGGGCAGCTTCAACACGGCAGGATTGTTCACCACTGGCAAAAGGATGACCTGTATCATTAAAAAACTTCCTTTGGGAAATAAGACCAATGTTGAGATGTCTTGGAATATCCTGGCATCTACCTGTCAAGCTTATTAACAGGGGCCAGTAGAGAAAAGGAGAACCTGCCAAAAGCACAGTTAGAATTGGGAGAGGAAAGACAGTATCAGGTGGAGAGTGAGAAATCAGAGGCCAAGACGTGGGTTTCCATTTCCAGCGTGAATGGTCCTAATTCTACGAGGCCTGTGCTTTAGGGAAACTAAAGTTTTCTGATGCTTTAGGGTGCTTCAGAAAAAGGGCCAAATTCTGAGTCTTCACATACACCGTGTCACCCTCACGGCAACATTCAGAAGACTGATCATTTCTCTTTTTTTATCACGATTTTAATTTTAAGTTATCTCCATACCCAACGTGGGGCTTGAACTCATGACCTTGGGTCCAAGAGTTGCATGCTCCACCAACTGATGCTGATTCTTGAGCATCTTACAGATGCCAGTTTTGTGGACACTCATGTTAGGTTCCCTTGCCATTTCATAATTTAGAAGTTAAGGAGTAAAAAAAGTTGAGTAGTTGGCACAAGGGCCTAAAATAAGGCCATTTTAGAGCATGGTCCATGTCTGGCAAAGGATGCCTGAAACTTTCCATTCTTTTTACTCTGAACACTTGTTCAAGTAACTATTTCAGGACATTTCTAACATGGCTATTTTAGTTAGCAAACCAGGGAAACACATTTAAACTAATTTAAGGTATTAGACAACCTCAAGTTCTGGCCTTTTCTAGACATTCTATGCAGAATCTGGGATACAGAAATATAGGACTTGGGGCACCTGGGCACCTGGGTGGCTCAGTAGCTGAGTGTCTGCCTTTGGCTTAGGTCATGATCCCGGGGGTTCTGGGATTGAGTCCCACATCAGGCTCCCCACAGGGAAGCCTGTGTCTCCCTCTCCTTCTGTGTCTCTCATGAATAAATAAAATTAAAAAAAAAAAGAAATCTAGAACTTTTAACATTGAACAACTATCAGAAGACCCAATCTACAAGTTTCCTATGGATTAAAAGAGAAAACACACACACACACACACACACACACACACACACATACACGTGTGGAAGCCTAGGCTGAGGTCAGTAAGAAGCAATTTTTCTGGGAAACTTGCAAACAAGGTTTATTTCACCTCCTCCAGACTGTCAGCCAGCATTTTTGTTGGACTCAAGTTCTTACAGATTTAAATGGTTCCTATTCAAAATCGCTGGCTTACGGCTAAATACTTAATGGTTCTTATCTAAATGTCCTACTTGATAAGGACTTAGAAAAACATACTAAAAAAAAAAAGTTTAATCAAACTTTTTCATGATGGTAGCTATCTTTTCCTCCATGAGGAAATCTGGCTCTTATCTGCAGGAATTTGCTGCCAAAAAAGAGACACCTCTGTGGGCTTCAAGGGTCTGCCCTGGACATTAACAGTCATATATATATTCAGAGAGAGAGAGAGAGAAAGAGAAGCAGAGACACAGGCAGAGGGAGAAGCAGGCTCCACACAGGAAGCCCAATGTGGGATTCGTTCCCTGGTCTCCAGAATCACACCCCAGGCTGCAGGCGGCGCTAAACCCCTGTGCCACCGGGGCTGCCCGACATTAACAGTCCTAGTTGCCACATACTCTCTGTGAGACCTTTCTGATTCTGAAGCATCTTACAGATGCCAATTTTGTGGACACTCACATTAGGTTCACTTGCCATTTCATAATTTAGAAGTTAAGGAATAAAAAAAGTTGAGTAGTTGGCACAAGGGCCTAGAGTAAGTCCATGTCCAGATTTAAGATTTAGACTAAGGACTGGAGAGATGGGCTCTCACTGGCGGTTTGGTAAGAAAGTTTTCTGTGGTTGTTATTATTTTTAAAGGAGGTTTTGGTTTGTTGTTATATTTTAATGCAACTTTTCAGATGTTTTCATGCAGCTTTCCAGGTACATACAAGATCCATTTGAAATTAATCATTTTTGCCTTTACTGTACGCTCCCATTGGATTTTTTTTTTAAGATTTTATATATTCATGAGAGACAGAGAGAGAGGAAGAGACATGGGCAGAGGGAGAAGCAGGTTCCCTGCGGGGAGCCTGATGTGGGACTGGATCCTAGGACCCTGGGATCACACCTTGAGCCCAAGGCAGGCGCTCAACCACTGAGACACCGAGGTACCCTGCTCCCATTGGATTTTTAAGCTTCTTCCAGAGCAGGGCCCATGCCTTATTTCTCTACATGTGGATCATCGTTCATGACACAGAGCGCAGTGCCCCATCACAGAGAGCTCCAGAGGGGCATGAAGCAATGAGATGCAATGATGACTAGCTTCTTTTCCCTCCAAGGGAAGTTTTACATAGAGATTGAAAACACAAGTTATCCATTTCAAATACACGTAATCAGGCTGCAGGCAGTGCTTGGCTGGCCCAAATCGCACGACCACTTCCTTATTCCCTTCTGATTTTTCATCCCTTGTAAAGTTCCATGACCCAGCAGGGCAATAAAACTCTAAGAGCAGCACATCGTATCTAGAAGCACAAAGAACAGTTGAAAACTTTTCTAATAAAAAACGAACTTCATATTAAGAAAAATGAATACATTTCAGTCTTAAAACTTAAGGCTCAGCATGTCTCTGAATATCTGCAAGATTTGCATTCTCTCTCTCTGTCATAATATGCAGTGTATGCACAGCCACCAAGGATGCAGAGCAGTGAGTCACAAATCCAAAGACCTTAGTTACATGGTTCTGAGCTGTCAGCAACAATCTATGAATTACTCAGCATCTGAACTTGTAAAAACCACTGACTTGTTTGATCTTTCTATTTATAAAGATACATTCCTTTTTTCTTCAACCTCAGAGCACTACTGAAAAAATTAATATTTCAATCCATGTGATGCTTCAAAACAAGAAATTTTACAGATTCTTTTAGTAGTATAATGTGCATGAGTGATACAATAGGCTTTTATAGCAAAGATGTTACTATCCCAAAGTAACCATTTAGAAATCCAGTAGATGGGATGCCTGGGTGGCTCAGGGGTTGAGTGTCTGCCTTTGGCTCAGGGTGTAATCCTGGGGTTTGGGATTGAGTCCCCCAATGGACTCCCCAGAGGGAGCCTGCTTCTTCCTCTGCCTCTGTGCGTCTCTCATGAATCAATAAATAAATTCTTAAAAAAAAAGTAATCCAGTAGAAGTTCAGAATTATTTTTATCTTCCCCTCTCTGCTGTTCTATACTGCTGAAATCTGTTTAAGTATACATGTATTATTCTTACCAAACTAAGAGTCCTATTTTTTAAAAAAGATTTTTATTTATTTATTCATGAGAGAGAGAGAGAGGCAGAGACACAGGCAGAGGGAGAAGCAGGTTCCATGCAGGGAGCCCAACATGGAACTTGATCCTGGGTCTCCAGGATCACACCCCAGGCTTAAGGTGGCGCCAAACCGCTGGGCCACCGGGGCTGCCCAAGTCCTATTTTTTTAAATGCAGGTTTTTCAGGACAAGAAAGAAAAATGAAGAAAAGAGTTTTTTTTTTTTTTTTTAACAAATTAAGAATCTCATGATACTGAAAAAAAAGTATGGGCAAAATCCACAGGTACACAGATTCAAACCAGGTGTGCTAAAAATGGGTGCGGGACAGAGCCTTAGTGATATGTAGGGTCCCGGGGCAGATGGGAGCTTTAAGACACCCACAGGCTTTGAGGTTGAACAGCCCAGTGGTTGCTTCTCAGAACTGTCACCAGCTGGATTGAGACTTTGCATGTGCATTAAAACTTCCCTGAGGTCTCCCAATCTGCAAAACAGTGACTAAAGGCACATTTTACAAGGTGTTAATCAAACATGGAATCATATATACAGCACTAAGTGTGAGGGGAATGTTCTGTGAACGGCAGTGGCTTGCACACAAGCAGAAACCCAGGCCCCCCTAGAGCATGGTTAACATCATGGGGTAATTGGATGTCTATCCCTCGGCCTCCTCCACAGGTGTGTAAGCTCCTGGAGGGCAAGCATTCAGACACCTAGCGTGGCTGCCAGTTCAGGAGACTCTGATCCGATAGGTCTGGGGCAAAGCCTGGGCAAGTGTATTAAAAAACAAAACAAAACCAACCAACAAACAAAAAAACCCCGAAAAACTCACCAAGGATTGTGATGATGTACAAAGTTGAGACACATTAACCTAACCCAAGATGGTCAACCCTGGCTGCTCAGAACTGAAGAGGCAAGATGGTACCCAACGAATGGGTTCCCGGTTTCACTCTGGGGAGACGGAACAATCAATAATTAGGCGAATTTTACCAGCTATGGAATCATGCAAAGCCCTGTTACGTGCTGAGTGGGAGCCACATGTGGGAAAAGACAAACACACCTAGAAAACCTCTTCCAAATATCCTTCAACTCTTCTCTTACAGGCTCTCCCTCCAAAGAGGTGAGGAGCTTCACCGTGAGCTTTAGGAGCTTTGATATGGTTACAAAGCAGAAGAACTCAGCAAGGGGGTTTTTAGCTGTAACCCACCTGTCCCATCAGGGAGAGCCTGTCACTCACTCCTGTCCTAGGTTTCTGTAGGCAGTTTTTTGGATTTGTTCTGTCTCTCTCTCTTCCCAAGAGGCTTAAGGAATAGCAGAGGTGCCCAGGACAAATGGCAGAGCATGTGGGTCTCATCCCCTGTGTCAGAACTGTATCCCCTCCACCAGCAAGGGCACAGCTTGCATGGGAAAGTCAACAGCAAGAAAGGGCAGTGCAGGAGCAAGGCAGCGAGCTGGCACAGCTGGAAAGGGGGGTGTGAGCTGCTCTCAGGGTCGGGTCTGCTCAGGAAGGAAGAGGATAACTTGTGCCCTCACTGAGAGAAAAAGAAAGAAATCTGGCTGTCTTCTGGCTGCAGGAAGGCCTGTCAGTCATGCGGAGGGAAGGCAGGAGTGATGGTGGGGCTTCGACTTCTCGTCTCTAGCTGCTTAGAACAGCTGCTCCGTGACAACTGGACAACAGAGATTTACCAGAATGAAATGATGGAGGCTTGAGGCCTTTGCATATTTTTTTTTATTATTCTATTCTATTCTATTCTATTCTATTCTATTCTATTCTATTCTTCCAGTAACGGTTCCCAAGGTCCAAAATCCCTGCGCAGACTCAGGACCTTTTCTATCATGATGACTTAAGAATTTTTACACCTGCTAAGTCAGTATTACAGGGAACCCAAACCAGACTCCAGAGCACCTTGAGGCTTTGCTGACACTTGTTTTACTATATAGTCAGCAATGCTTCATAAAGCTCAAGTTTAATGATACGACTTTGGCAGAGTGGATATAAATAGCTCGATGATTAATTTCTCTTCGATTGTGATTACTAACCATTCGGCCTGGTAAGGTGTTATCTGAGAGCTGTCCGTTGTTCGGTTAACTCTTATTAGATGAAGCTCTAAAGTAAAATTCTCAGCCACACACATCCTGGCAGTACGTACGCAGGTTGGCCCTCAAATGAGGATTTAAATAGACCAGACGGAAGACAACAAATTAGAGAATCTGACCCAAGAGGCTTACCTCTGGTAAATCAAATGGTGACTAATTTCCAATACGGAATTCAATCAGTTCAATTAGCCAACTGGTGCCCTGTATTTAGGTCAACAGCAAAACTTGTTAATGGGCTGTAGTCGCTGCAAAAAGATGTGGTACTTTTTATTCCTTCAAACCTTCCATTGCTAATTCTATCCAACTCCAATATATTTTTTTTAATTTTGTTTTGCTTTTCTTGTGGAGAATTACTTGGTGCTCTCCAGGGGCCCCTGCAATCAGGTGTCAGGTGATGGGTGGTTAAAGAGTTAATGCCCCATTCCAAGACAGGAGTGGGATGTGGTTAAGAACCCTGAGTAATACAGAGTAAGAGCATTTCAGAAGACACCAGTGCCTGCACAAAGTCCTTTGGCCTGCTCAGACCTGAACTTGGCAAGTAAGCACACAACAAAAGATGTTAAACCACCTAGATATATGTAGCGAAACAATCTTACCTGAAAGAGAGTCTCTTTAAAGTATTTAAAAAAATTTTTTTGAAACATTTTATTTATTTGAGAGAGAGATAAAGAGCAGAGAGAAACAGATTCCCCACAGGGCTCAATCCCCGGATTCTGGGATCATGACCGGAGCTGAAGGCAGATGCTTAACTGACTGAGCCACCCAGGTCCCCTAAAGTACTTTTAAATTATAGCAAATTGCTAATATTTTAATACATTTAACACGGGAATCTATTGTATATAAAACCCTAGAAAATTTCAGTAAGGGTCATTTCAGTAAGGCTCATGAGTGAGGCCATCTGTGATCTGCAGTCTGTACACACCCCATAAACCAAAGGCAGAACTACTTGTGGATGAGGAAATATTTTTATCCACTATGTCCTTAGCTGGATGCTGCTAGAAAGCTACTATGATTATAGAGTGGCTCATTTGATCCTAAAAGAATGGCAGATTTAGCTATTCTGAAGGAATGTCAGCTCTTCTGTGTGTAAATACACACTTTCAAGGCATAAAGCAACTGGGCCGAGTCAAATCTGACCATACACAAAGGATCAATTCTGTATAGCATGTGTACCTAGGAAGATGTTGTTATGCCACCAGCCCATTGCTGATGTTACAGCTGTGATATGAGCCAACCTCATTTTCTCCCACCTCACCTTCCAACCAACAAGTTAGATTAAGTATTGTGCCTCTAAGTACTGCATGGCTTGAAAAATAACATTTATAAAAACTATTCTCGGGCAGCCCGGGTGGCTCAGCAGTTTAGCGCCGCCTTCAGCCCAGGGTGTCATCCTGGAGACCCGGGATAGAGTCCCACGTCAGGCTCCCTGCATGGAGCCTGCTTCTCCCTCTGCCTGTGTCTCTGCCTCTCTCTCTATCTATGTCTTTCATGAATAAATAAATAAAATATTCTAAAAAATAAATAAAAAATAAAAACTATTCTCAGGGCAGAGGTAAGACACCCCCCCCAACCATCCACCAAGCCCCCAAATTCAAAAGTACTATAAAAATCTCCTACCCCAGGATCCCTGGGTGGCGCAGCGGTTTGGCGCCTGCCTTTGGCTCAGGGCGCGATCCTGGAGACCCGGGATTGAATCCCACGTCGGGCTCCCGGTGCATGGAGCCTGCTTCTCCCTCTGCCTATGTCTCTGCCTCTCTCTCTCTCTCTCTCTCTCTCTCTGTGACTATCATAAATAAATAAAAATTTTAAAAAAAAGAACAAATAAGCAACAAATAATTAAAAAAAAAATCTCCTACTCCTTTAGGACAAGTATTGATTCTAAAGAAAGAACTAGAGTCAGCTCTACAAGAGGACTTTTACCTGGCCTGGGTAAGTGTTCTTTTATAAACAGAGGCTTGCACTTAGGTATAGCCTTTTTTTTTTTCCTCCCAAGAGTGCTATGGATTTTTACCAGACAGTGAACCTAAGTTCAGGGAGTGTAAAATCCACATTTAAAAATGTTCTAAGTCACCATAAGTTATGTTTAGTCATGAATTCTCTATTTCTCCACTTTAACAAATTCATTTTCTGTTTTAAGGTGGCACAGTAAGTTCGTTCAAAGGATCAGAAGCAGCCCATTGTGCTTGGGATGCTAGGGTGGAGCCAATTTTGCCTCAGGACAGACATGAGCAGTTAGGAGCCAGGAGAGAAAGGCTACCTCCCCACCCAGAGTGCACAAGCTTTCCTAATGAATCAAAACCGCCCTTCCTGGATGACAAATTTGGGTGTTGTAGTTGAAGATTAAAAAAAGAAGAAGAACAAACAACAAACAAAAAAGACTGAGCAAGTTCTATCACTCATCATCATTTAAAAATTATTTCATGGATACCTGAGTGCATGAGGCAAAGAATCGGGTGCTTTGGAGTGAATATATGTATTTTTTAAAGACTGCAGTCTTTGCCTTAAAAAAAAAAAATTAGGTCCTGATAAGTATTTTGACAACAAGATCATTCCTGTTTCCTGGATTAAAAATGTGGCCTGGGACTGAGAACACACTGCTCTTCTTAAAGGAATGGCACGTTTTTACATCATAGGAGGTCTGGATCTATCCATTTTATTCTGGGGAATATTGATCTATAATCAAGGAAGCTGAATTGCATGGGTAGTGCTAGTGGAATTAAGCCTGAGGATGAGGTCTGATGTGCAGATGGATAAAAGCAGAGAGCTGGGGAGCCAAACATTTCTTTGATAACTGCCCACAATCAGCTTGGCATCCGGAGGCTGGTTCCATAAATACTGTTGACTGACAAAAGCCAGAATTCACTTCTTCCTCTGCTCTGCCCACGACCTCTTTCCATAAGGTATTCCATTTTATAAATACGTGCTGTCATCTTGACCAAGTGCTAAGGCCTAAGTGGGACCTACTCCCCAGAGCAGGGAAGGGGGAAGAGAGAAGATACAGTTCAAAGTGTGTAAACGTACATGCCAGGAACTGGCCCGTTGAGTGCTTGCTAAAAAAGATAGGCACATAGCATCAGCCTATCCGTCTGACATTGATGGTGGGAAAAATTCAGCCCAGGAAGCTTTTTTTTTTTACCAGCCCATTTTGCTTGGGCCTCTCCTAGAGCCAGCTGAAAGCAGCATAGCTGGCTCCTTACCACCATCAAGTAGCTGTAAAAAAAAAAGGTGACACTGGGCAATTCCTTCCAGGCTGGCTTCTGGCCAAGAGCAAAAGTAACTTCTCAGACTAAACAGAAATACCCACAGGAGCAACAATTGATGTTTTAGACACAATTAATATGGATATAGAATCCAAGATATTCAACATTTGTCATTCACTCATTTCTTCTTCCAGAAACTTCCCCTCCACTGACTCCATTTACCTTGTGAAGACAATAGACCTGTCTGGTTCCAAAAATAAATGTGTACCAGCAAAGCCAACAAAGTGACTGCTGTAGAATACAGATTGTTAAGCCACTGTAAAGAACTGGACACTAAGTTTAATGTTAAAGATGGCTCAGCAATATCAGACACTTTATTATACTTTATTTTATATATAATATATATATAATATACATGTTATATTAGAGTATATTCTTCATAAGAATGAAAAAAAATCAACCTAACTGATCTACCATTCACTTATGGAACTAAACTTTGAAAAAAGAAACAAAAATTGCTTTCTTAAAATACTAAGATCTTGTAGGGTAGAAACCCCATATTTTGAAATGCAGTGGTTACATTACTCTTCACTAAAATTTCCTGTCCCTTCCTAAGGAGGAATTACACATCCCCTCAATGGAATTCTGACACACGACTTGCTTCAGGCAATGGCCACGTATTATTTCCAGGAGAAAACATGAAGAGTTGGCACGAACCCTTCACCTTGCTCTCTTTTTCTCCTGCTCTAAAGAGTAACAATGATGTAGATGGAGGCTGTTCCATCAACAGATTGAGGTTAACAATGACCAGAGCTGCAGATGACCCAACACAAACATGGTGCTTAAGAGAGAAGTCAACCTTGGTTTTGAAAGCCACTGAGATTTGGGGTCATGCAGAAGAATTACTGCCTTGATTGATTTTGAATGTACTCATATGGGGCTCTTCATAGAGCTTGGCTGGATATCTAGATGACAGGAAGTACCCAGAAAATCAGTGGTGAAATTATATTTATCTGGTATCTACCAGATAAATATAAATCTAATCTTTCTTTACAGGGTATGGAAACAAGGAGCTGTTAGGTTAAGTGACAGCCTGCAGAAGTGGCAAACAAAATAAAGGTTTTGTGAATTCAAATTAAAATCCGGGTTACACAGTTGGAGTTATTTGACAGCCTTTCAAGCGTCTAGTTTAATAATCCACACAAGATCTGCCATCTTTAATCTAGTGGTTCCAGACATGAGTAAACAAACCATTAACCAGCTCCTGAGGAGTCACTGAACCAAATGCCAAAATGGCTTCACTTTGGTCCCTATGGAAATAGCTTGTACGATGGTAGTTCTAGGGATGTATCAAAGTGAAAAGCCTAGTGAACCAACAAGTCCCCAAGATACCTAAACCTTAAAATTCCATTTGGATGAGTGAACCCTTTAGCTTCAAACAGAATTTCTTAATTGAGCTTCAATGGCGGGTATGGGGCCAAGCCCATGGTTCTGTGAAGAGGTGGTGAAATAATGCTGATAGGATAGTTGCAGAAGTGCCTGCTGCTCCGTAACAAGACACACTTGGTGCTGGAAGAGCTTGCGTTGGGGTGCAGGGAATCAACTCAAGTGCAGAACTTACATTACCAGTTGGCACAGCCTTCAGAGCTTGGCATCCTGTGGACCAGAAGCAGATTCATAGTCTTCTACCTGGATTCAGCAGGTGCTGCCCCCTTCTCTCTCACTACTCAAGGACTGTTGTGAAGGTCAGGGGCCACTTGGGATCCCCTCTTCCCCTGTCTTCTGCCTTCTTCCCTTTCAATGGGAAGATATAAAATTTGCTCCTGACACCCTGGCCATAACTAATGGTGATGTACATCTGGAAGCTGGGAGTGAATGCACCGATGCAAAGACCAACTAGGGAAAGTGAAACAGGAAACATGTCCACTAATCAAGCCTTTCCCAAGAGGATATACCAAGGGCTGGCCCTTGTGCTAGGTCTCATGAGAACGTTTGGGAATCCTAAGGTCCAGGTCTTAGGTTCAGGGGGGTGTTTTTAGTTTAGTTGATGAGAAAAAAGAAAGGAAAGAAGGAAGGAAGGAAGGAAGGAAGGAAGGAAGGAAGGAAGGAAGGAAGGAAGGAAGGAAGGAAGGAAGGAAACACATTCTTCTCAGCTAGCCCAATTTACAAATGAGTACCATGTGGGTAACAAATCATCCCTCTGGGGCAGATGAAATCAGCAAGAGTGAGCAAACACAGACAAGGATACCTCTCACCCAAATAAATTCTCAGGGGAGGGAAAAAGTCTAGCAAAAAAGGGAAAAATCTATGATGTCAGATGGACCAAAATAACAAAGACTACAACTCACCCGAGTTATCTGTTTATTAACAGTTTCTGTTGAAAATGCAAAGAAAGACACTTTCATAGTTCTCAAGAAAATGATACTCAAATTCACCTGAGAGAAAAAGAAATTGATATAATTTTAAAAAGGCAAGGGGAAGCAGGGTGGAGAAGGAACTATCTGTTCAGGACATGTAGGTGAAACAGAAAGACCAGGAGTACAAAAAAGTGCATTATGAGTTATACGGAAAGTATACCAAAAAATTTTATGTGCACAATTTTATGCTATATAAAAATTGTGTTGGGGCACTCTGGGGGGCTCAGTCGGCTAAGTGTCTGACTCCTGATTCAGGTCATGATCTCAGGGTCCTGGGATTGAGCCCCACGTTGGGCTCCATGCTACTGTGGAGTCTGCTTTGGATTCTCTCTCTCCCTCTCTCTCTGCTCCTCCCACTTGTGCTCTCTCTAAAATAAATAAAATCTTTTAAAAAGAACCTTCGTACACTGTTGGTGGGAATGCAAGCTGGTGCAACCACTCTGGAAAACAGTATGGAGGTTCTTCAAAAAGTTGAAAATAGAGCTACCCTATGACCCAGCAAGTGCACTGCTAGGTATTTACCCCAAAGATACAAATGTAGTGAACCAAAGGGACACCTGCACCCCAGTGTTCATAGCAGCAATGTCCACAATAGCCAAACTATGGAAGGAGCCCAGATCTCCATCAACTGATGAATGGATAAAGAAGATGTGGAATATTACTCAGCCATCAAAATATGTTATATCTTGCCATTTGCAATGACATGGTTAGAACTGGAGGGTATTACACTGAGTGAAATAAGTCAGAGAAAGAGAATTACCATATGACCTCACTCACGTGGAATTCAAGAAACAGAAGATCATAGGGAAAGAGAGGAAAAAAATAAATGAAAACAGAGAGGGAGACAAACCATAAGAGACTTTTAATCTAGGAAACAAACTTAGGGGCGCTGGAGGGGAGGTGGGTGGGGGGATGGGGTCACTGGGTGATGGGCATTAAGGAGGGCATGTTATATGATGAGCACTGGGTGTTCTATGCAACTGATGAATCACTGACCTCTGCCTCTGAAACCAATAATACATTATATGTTAATTAACTGAATTTAAATTAAGAAAAGGGGAAGCCCCGGTGGCTCAGCAGTTTAGCACCACCTTCAGCCCAGGATGGGATCCTGGAGACTCCGGATTGAGTCCCACATCGGGCTCCCTGCGTGGAGCCTGCTTCTCCCTCTGCCTGTGTCTCTGCCTCTCTCTGTGTGTCTCTCATACATGAATAAATAAAATTTTAAAAATAAATTAATTAATTAAGAAAAGGAAAAAATCTTTTAAAAATTGCGTTTATGTACAATTGAAATGACCATCCACAAACAAATGAAAATGAGAAGTTGAAGGTGACAAGTCCGTGGTAGGGATTTTTTAAAATATAAAGTCATTGATTCACATTTTTTTTTTTAGATTTTATTTATTTATTCATGAGAGACACACAGAGAGAGGCAGAGACACAGGCAGAGGGAGAAGCAGGCTCCATGCAGGGATCCCGATGTGGGACTCGATCCCGAGTCTCCAGGATCACACCCTGGGCTGAAGGTGGCGCTAAAATGCTGAGCCACCGGGGCCGCCCGGATTCACATTTCTTAAAAGATTCTGCCCAGGGAAGTCCACAGGCCCCACAACTTCCACCCAAATCTCAAGCTGGGCAGTACCACCTCCCCTGCGTCGCCCCCTCAAGTTGGCGCGGGGAAATCTGTGGTACCGGGTGGTCACAGCGCCTGCGGGGCACTCCTGGCACTTCGTGGCCGGGGGCCAGGGATGCGGAGTGCCCTGCAACACAGGGGACAGCCCCACACGACGCGGGGCTGTCTTATTCAGAACACCTGCAGAGCTGCCCTAAATAAAATGCCCCAAGCAACAGGACAAAAAGACCAGTTCTTCTATCACTTCTCACACGCGACCCGAGACATAAGACTATATAATTCCTACCTTTCAACCAAATGCCATTAATTTTATACCATCATGATTTTAAAATTTAAAGAAATCATTAAAAAAAAAAACCACTCTGAGAAAGAATGTAATCTCCCCTCAAAGAAGGAAATGGGCCAAATTCGTTTGTTTCCTGTGTGTTCAGTGAAGATGGTTTTCCTACTTTGCTGCATTTGGAGTACTTAGGAGATTCCTGAGCCTATTCAATTCTCAAAAGGCTGTTGCTACCGCCACCTAGTGAACGCGTCCTCCTGACAGCAGCAAGCCAGAAAAGCCTTAAGAGCTCACGGGCCGCCTCTTTCTTTCTTTTTTTTTTTAAAAAAATGTTTATTTATTTACTATAGTCACACAGAGAGAGAGAGAGAGGCAGAGACACAGGCAGAGGGAGAAGCAGGCTCCATGCACCAGGAGCCCGACGTGGGATTCGATCCCGGGTCTCCAGGATCGCGCCCTGGGCCAAAGGCAGGCGCCAAACCGCTGTGCCACCCAGGGATCCCCCGCCTCTTTCTAATCGGGGAAGTGTAAGTATCCTGTTTCGGATGGCATTGAAAGTATCATTTATTTTACACCGAGAATGGGGGGAAAGTTACCGATAGGAAGTCTGTAGGCTAAGTAGTGTTCGCCTCTGTAATTACTAAAACGTTAACAATGAGCACGAACGGAGCATACAGGCCAACTTGACTTTCCCATAGAGCAGGCGCACTCTGCTGTCCCCCGGGGTCAGGGACTCGTTAGAGAGGGGCCAGCATGTTGTTGACAGCACGGCCACTGTTCCCCGTGTGGTACTTGTGCTCCTTCTGAGTCATTTCCTGAATCTTAAAGACCCTGTGAAGTGCATTTCTGGTCAGGCTCTCTGCCTTGGCTGTTACGGAGCGGGGACAGGCCGCTGGCCTGTCTCCCGCGTGTTTATGAGACACCCACAGTACGAGCCGTCCTGATCCGCATCCGCACGGCTCCCTTCCCGCTGATGTCTGATTTCACTCCGCATACCTTTTTAAGCCACCATAAACTGTGTTCTGAAACGACGGTGGGTGCATACGTGCAATCCCTCACTGTTACTGTCCTGGGTACGAGGCTGCTGCTGGGACCCCAAGCAAGTAACCACAAGCACGGGGAAGGCAAATTTCACAGGTCACGGTGATTCCTGCCTTACGTGACTCCTGGGGCTCCCTGCCCTCTTTATTTTTTTATTTTTTTATTTTATTTTATTTTTTTTATTTATTTATGATAGGCACACAGTGAGAGAGAGAGAGAGGCAGAGACACAGGCAGAGGGAGAAGCAGGCTCCATGCACTGGGAGCCCGACGTGGGATTCGTGGGTGGCGCAGCGGTTTGGTGCCTGCCTTTGGCCCAGGGTGCGATCCTGGAGACCCGGGATCGGCTCCCTGCCCTCTTGTCAACTCATTAGCAGAACTGCCGATGGTCTGAACGGAGGGCCAAACTAATGCCATCATCGGAGATATTCCTCACTTATAATTGCCCCGTTATTCGTGTACCTAAGAGGTCTTCATCTTAGGAGTTCAGGTGAAATTCCTGCAGTTCTTCAATGGAACAGACGGCCTGAGTTCCCATCCCACAAATCCACTGTGTCTCACCACATTTGTATTTTGTCCCCTTTCTAAATGGTCCATGTATTCCAAATTATGATGTTTTCTTTTTCATATGAAAGCCTTCTTCTTCTTCTTCTTCTTCTTCTTCTTCTTCTTCTTCTTCTTCTTCTTCTTCTTCTTCTTCTTTCTTTTTTATACAAAGTCTTATTCAAAGGCTGAATATAAACTGTTCTAGCTACAGGCATGAAGATAATACTAAAACCCTAAAGGCTTTCCCTTCTTTCTCAAGAAACATTCAGGATGAGCTGGCTACCTTATCACCACCTGGGCCTGTGTCATGCTTATCTAGAAGTCCTGCCTGTGTGCTGTGGAACTGCATTCCACTGGTGTTGCTTTGAGAAGAACTGCCCGTGAGAATTCACCACTGGGACATCTCAGACTTGGTATTGAAATTTCCTTTCTTATTTCTAATAATTGGCTGTTTAAAAAAAAAAAACCACACAGATCGTAAAAATTACATTCTCAATCCTCCACCCAAGAGTCACCACGCTTGGCTCTCTATTTTCTCCAAAACTGCCCAAAGCACAAAACATCATTTACCATGAGCAAAGCAGAGTATGGGAAGCGTGGTGGGTGGGTGTGCAAGGTATCAGAAGCAATATGTGTGTTCATTATGCAAATAAAAGCAGGTGTTATTTTCCAACATCCTAGTTTTCTATGGACAGCTGAGCACAAGGTTAAATGGTAAAGATGACATAATACTCAAAATTTACTGAGAAGATAAACTAATCAAAAAACTCTTGGAAATGGAATCTGAAGGTCAGAGAATCA
The DNA here is from genome assembly GCF_905146905.1 of Nyctereutes procyonoides. Classification (NCBI taxonomy): domain Eukaryota; kingdom Metazoa; phylum Chordata; class Mammalia; order Carnivora; family Canidae; genus Nyctereutes; species Nyctereutes procyonoides. The sequence goes on along the minus strand of NW_026575146.1, from coordinate 55,978,270 downwards.
GTATTCAAGGCTCTGAATTTGAGACTTAACTCCTATCTGATGAGATAGGCACCATCTTTTGTTAAAAGGTAAAGGGAAGGGATCCCTGGGTGGCGGTTTAGCGCCTGCCTTTGGCCCAGGGCATGGTCCTGGAGACCCAGGATCGAATCCCACGTCGGGCTCCCGGTGCATGGAGCCTGCTTCTCCCTCTGCCTGTGTCTCTGCCTCTCTCTCTCTCTGTATGACTATCATAAATAAAAATTAAAAAAAAAAAGGTAAAGGGAAGCAGAACTCCTTTAGTGGCTTCTCTGTTTGGAATTCAGCTTCTGTATAGGCTGAGAGCAGAGGACTCGGGTCTCACAGTTTTTATTCTAATTTCAGGAATCACTTGATGCCTCCACCTCTTGCCACCTGTGTCGTAGATGGAATCTGGGAGATAGGTCTAGACACCCAATTTTACAAGTTGGAAACTAAGGCACAGAATCAAGAGGATGCCAGCCCAGAAGCACGACTTAGTTCAATGACAACTTTCTGACTTACTAAAAGATCCTCTACCTGGCCTACTATTTTGCAGGTAGAAAGCAGTGGACTGGGCCCAATACTAGCAAACTGAATTCTAGGGACTGACAACTAACATCTCCAAGGGTGAGAAGGTCACCTAATTATACTCAGGCCAGAGTAGCAAGTGAGCATATACAGGACACAGAAGACACCTCCTTCTAAAGGCAAATCATTCAAAATGATTCAATAATTGTGCTCGCTTCGACAGCACATATACAAAAATGATTCAACAAAACAACCAAACAGGAGAACACCACTGTATTCTTCTTCTGGAAGCTCATGGAGGAAATTATTTCCAAAAAGCGGTCTTATATATTGGCTTCTTTCCCTTTGTCTAACTACATTTCCTAGAAAAGTGGAAAAGACCTCAAACATGATTTGTACCTAGGGGTCCAGAAGATAAAATCAAATGTTAAAGAAACTCAAGGTCATGGATGTGCAGCCAGGACTGTGTTCTTCCCTAAGCACACCTGAACTGCTTCCACCCATCCACCCCCACATCCCAGCCTCTGGTCCAGTCATCACTCCCAAGGCCTGGGATATACAATTCCTCGCTTATCTACAAGGATTCTTCAATGACCCTTATGTCCAGAAGAGCTGGGGCCTGCTGTTTCAGCCATCTCTTGATCACAGTGAAGAGGACATGAACATCATGAACACAGGAAACTGCACGTGGTCAAACCAGCAGCTACAGAAAACCAACAATGGGTAACCTCTACATCTTATCCAAAGGGGAACTGCTCGGATTCCGATTCTTAAACCAAATAAACCAGTACTTTATTTTTTAAATACACAGTACTGCCACCCCTTCTAGATCATTCCACTCACCAGAATCACCTTTTCTCATCCCACATTATCTTTGCTTATGGGCTCACCGTGGCTCACTTTGGAAAGTGGGACTCAGGTCTCATGAAGAATTTTAATTTTAAATACTTCTGTGTCATTCTAATTTATTAGGATGATCATGTACTACACTTTTTATAATTTAGAGTCTTTGATAATTATAAACTCCTTCACCAAATCAAACCATGCTCATACTTCTAACATAGTGATTTTTTGTGATTTTTATCCCGGGGAAATAAGATTTTACTGCCATGCTGTCTAAAGTATCAAGGAATTTTAACATTAGAAAGATAGATTATAGCACATTAATGTGATTCAATATTATTTATCATTATTATTGTAGAGGCTTTGTCAAACCCTGGAAAACTGTCACATCTTAAGTAAAAGTAGTATTCCAAATACACCACATAAATAAAATGAAACTAGTGGTGCCTGGCTGGCTCGGTCTGAAGGGCATGTGACTCTTGATCTCGGGGTTGTAAATTTGAGCCCCCTGCAGGATATAGAGATTGCTTAAATAAATAAAGCTTTAAAAAATAAAATAAAATGAAAACTAAAATATATAAGAGGATATAGAAGAGAAAAACATGCTTATATCAGAGTGACAAAATTTACGAGCAATTTGAAGATACTTTGATTTTCTTTAACAAAGAAATACAAAATACTTCCTAACCTGTGGTATAATGAAAATTATTTTCGCTCTGGTTGCAAACAGATACTGACTTACTTCTCCTTTATTTAGAATTAATTGTATTTATTTATTTATTGATTTATTTATTTTTTATTTAGAATTAATTGTAATGGAATTTACAAGCTTTCCTGAATTTTACTGAAGTCCATTAAAGGAAATGCAAGTACCACCAGTGGGTTAAAAGGATCAGTGTCTATTGAACGTATTTAAAATGTTCTTGAAAAAAAAATAAAATAAAATGTTCTTGAGACCACAATCTAAAGTTTACAGAACTCCCCCCAACCCACCCACCAAAGACTTACAAACACATCCGTATCACGAATAAGCCATCACCTTATCAAAGTACTTTCCAAATTAAAACATTGTTAATGGCATCATAGCAACACCACCACTATTATCAGTTTAATAACATGGTAAATTTATTCTGCTCAAAGCCAAATGCTATATGGGTAGACAGTCCTTTCTTAAAATTTTCATTTATCATTTCAGCCAACTTTCTGAAATGGTAGGAGTAAATTTTTCTTCCATCTGGGGTTTTAAGAATATCAACATTTTCAATGATCTCTCAAAGGCTCAGGTCTCAAAAGGTAGCTGGGCACGGAAAAAGGGCAGGAGGCTAGCGGTGACCCAGAAAGCTAACGAGAATCGTGAGTGTGTGCTCATGTGTTATTTCCCATGGTTCCATCCAAGAAAATGCTGTATTGGAGCGATGTGTATGAATGCATCCATTATCCCACTCAAAGTCTTAACACTGGAGCAGTTTACTCCCTTGGAGACAATCTAGACCATCAACTGGGGTGGAGGCTCTTAGGTAACTTTATGAGTTGGCTTCATCTAGGTAGCTTCTCTGGTGTGTTCAACAGCCACACCCTGAAGGCTGATAACCTTATGTGAGTAATTTGTCCTGTTTATCCCATTGTTTTGAAGAAAGATCCAATCAGCCTGGGTGATGACCGCACTGGTCCTAAAGCGGGGACCCCAGGTAAAGCCCACCTTGTCTCCAACTGTCTTGACACATGCCCCATGCACACGCCTTCACGTTGACCATTGTCATCACTTATGCTCTAAAACAATGACATTTTTCTACATATAACATTGGTCAATAGAGATTATTCTTAAAACCAAAATATTTCCTTTAGGTCTTTAAGAGAATACACAAATATTGATAAAGGAAAATTGTTTTATTACCATGTGAAGTAAATAGGACCATAGAAACTGTTCTATTACCATCAAATGTAGTCATTCATGTTACAATTTTGAAAGTTTATACTCTTCCCTTCAAAGTTTCCATGGTAGTGGGTAAGTTACGCACATAGACCCACCCCCTACAAACACAGGTTTCTACAAGGAAAAACAGAGGTTACATACACACAACCTGGTAAGAGTAGCAGGAACATGAAAGAGGGTTGCTCTGGTACTTCCTATTTCAACACTATGTCCCTTTCAGTGCATTCTCTTTGCCTAAAAATCCTTGCTACTCCTACCGTGACATTCTGCCCCAATTCAGTAAGACAGGAGAACAAGGAAAGCAAGAAGTTACAGAGGTTCTCATGGGAAGCAAACTTCTGGAAGTCTGCTTCTGGGCTGGGTGAAGACAACAGGGCTGGCCTCCTGGACTGGGGTGAGGCAGGTTTGTGCAGCTGGTCCTGGAGTAGGGTGGAAGCAGGAATCTGCACAAGACCCAACAGGCCCACTCAAGAGGTGCCCAATCGAACTGTGCTTAGTAGTCATAACCCACCTGTCTTCAAGTGGATTATGAAATGCTAAATTCAACCTTCGTGCCATTCTGAAGGACCTAGTAGCGTGCAGAGGGATTAAGGAAGGTGAAAGAGGGTGTTATTTACTAACGACCCTTCTATAGAGCCAGTTTTAAAGGACCCATGAAAATTCATAAAGTTGGAATTTACGTTGTAGCCCCAAAGCACTCCTTGGGCATCAAACACTCAAAAATAAAAATCAGCGTGAACAACCTCATCTCACCAGTTTCTTCTTAGTGTTTGGAAACAACTCAGGAGCTGGTCATATCTCGTCCAAATCCACTGGAATGTCAACACCATGGGAGTGGAGACTGTTTTTTCTTCCTGCTGTTTCCACAGCAGTGAGAAAAGTGCCAGGGCCAGAGAGGGTGCTCAATAAATACATGCTCAGTGGGTGAATACATTTTAAGACCTCACTAATACTGGTTCTCTTCTTCAGCTGCAGTGGTCATATGAAAGCAGTAACTTATTTTTGCTACTTATATTTTTAATTTTTAACAATTTTATACAACATATATACTTAAATATTCTATGTATACAATTCAAGCTGATTTGTATCAGCAGAAAGCTCCATGGTTTTTCTCCCCTTCTTTTTTTTTTTTTTTTTAGATTTATTTATTTGACAGAGAGAAAGAAATCGAGTGTGCAGGAGTGGGGGGAGAGAGAATCCCGAAGCAGACCCCCCCACCTCCACCCCTGCTAAGTGTGGAGCCCAACTCAGGGCGATCCCAGAGCCCTGAGATCATGTCCTGAGCCCAAATCAAAAGTCAGCTACCTGACCAACTGAGCCACCCAGGCACCTTCTGGTCTATTAAAGAGGAAAACATGCTCATACTAATTGGATAAAACTGGCCGGAACTGGAATCCAGTCTGTGGCAGAGCCTGCTTAACCACCACCCACTCTGATGGGAAGGGAGTCAGGACACAGGTGCATGTAATACAGAGAGACCCGCTGCTCCTCCAAATGCCATCTGGAATATGGAGATAAGTTAATCTTGTTAGCAAGATTCTCTCTTCCATCCTAGTCACAGCTTTAATCCATAATAAAATCATTCTCACCAGGTATTATTCATACACTTACAAAACCATTCTGGGCACTTACTCTTGAGTGAGCCGCTCATTTCCTCATATTCTAAGCACTAAGGGAGGGCTGGCCACTAGGGAGTCTCCTTCTCCACCCCTTCTTTTCCCTGGCACTATGCTCAGCATCACTAGAATGAAGCATCCCTTTCACTTTTTGGGTGAATCTGATGTCTCTTCTTCTTCTTTTTTTTTTTACCCTGAGAGTTTTCCTATGGCATGGAATTCACAGCCATGCATGGCCTCTTCATCTGCAGAGAACAGTATATGCATATACATACGTACAATTTTTCCCCCTAGCGTTTATGTTCTTTAATTTCCATGCCTCTGCCTAGGTTGATCATTCTGCCTACCACACAAGGTCTCCTTCTGCCTTTTGTCCCACTCTTTAAGACCCTGTGTAGACACCTCATCTTTTGGAAGTCTTCCCTGGTATCCCCTACTGGTTAGGGCTAGATGCTTCTTCCCTGGGCCTCCATTGTATCCTGTGTATAATTTCAAAGAGCATAACAGACTGTTGAGATTTTGTTTTTACTGCTGTGGTCATTTATTGTGGTTCTTTCTTCAATTAATCCATTAGTTTCCTTGAGTGATGGAGTCTTCTTTCTTTTGTTCTAGAACTGGCCCATCTAGGTACTTAGGCTGTACCCACAAAATGCTTGGTCGACACAAGAATAATTCAATGAGCTCCAGTTGCTTGTACATATGTTGGTGACTTCCTATATTTTATGCAAGGTGGCATAGTTCCCAGTGCCTGTCTTCCATCCCCTGGAAATCAGGTATTAAGACTCCCTCATATGACTAGTCTATAGAGTCACCATTGGGGAAGACCAAAAAGTGATTGGCAATTAGAAGTTATGCCTCAAGCAATATATTTACCTATAAAGCATTTCTTTGGCAACATTTTAATCATACTTATAGTATATATTCTTTCCAAAACATATTAGGACATGTTCTTATAGTGAGATATTTTTTGCGAAATGAATTTTGGCCTCTTTAGGAGATGGATCCAACACACTCCAGCCACACTACTCTGCAATTGCTCATTCCACTGCTTGGGGGTTGTTTCCTCATATTTGCCATTCTTACTACTACTCTTCAAGACCCAGAATCAAATACCCTTCTTCGAGGCAGCCTTCCTTCATCTCACTAGACAGAAAGCATCCCTTACTCTCTCACCTCCCACGGCACTCTGTATCTCAATTGTCTTTGTTTCATGTGCCACAGTATCTGACATCATGCCTGGCACATATTCAGCAGATGTGCAACAATCACCATAGCAAGAATGGCCCTTTCTATATGACCCTTAGTATTTGTCATAGAGAAAACTAGAAAAAGACTCGATATCCAACACCAGAGGCCAGCTTAGCAAGACCCATGGTACATCAGCACAATGGGATATGTTCCTAATAAAAATGACCACTATATGACTTCTGCCCATTTGTGGAAATGTTCATATAATAGTTTAGAGGGAAAAAATATACAAGCAGATGAACCATGGCTCCAATTTTAAAAATTTCTGGATACACATTGACAAGGCAATGTGAATTTAAGTAAGTTGAAATTAACATTTTTAGTTTACATTAATAGTATCATGTAACATTCATCTTTAAATTCTCCAGCATTAAATGTGCAGCCAGAAGAGCCTCACTACCTCAGAAATCATCAAACAGCATTCCCAATGACCAATGGCTGGGAATCCTTTTAATCACTTTAATGTAACATTGTTGTTTTAGTTCAAATTCCTGAAAACAGATGTAGAGAAGCTTAACTAGCAATTCCACACCTGCTTAAAACACACCCTATCTGAAACCATCAGTTTAAATCATCCAGAAAGCCTTATCCTCAAAGCTGACCTCTGTAAACCTCGGCTTATTAATGGATTCAGTAAACAGGAAGGTTAGGACAAGTCAAGGAGTGCAAACATATCAATGAAGAGAGGATGAGAACCACAAGGGGAGGTAGAGGGAAAGTGGTCTCTGTTATTCCACAAATGCCCATTATCTGAGGCCTACTCTCACCTGCCCTGCCCTGCATGGGGGAAGGAGAGCAGAATGCAATCCTCTCCCAGGAGCATGTGAGCATCTTACTGCACTGGGGCCAGGGCATCCCAATGTCTTGAAACAAGAAAATTCTAGGGATGCCTGGGTGGCTCAGTCAGTTTAGTATCTGACTCCTGATCTCAGCTCAGGTCTTGATCTCAGGGTTGTGAGTTCAAGCCCCATAGCAGGCTCCACGCTTAAAAAAGAAAAAATTAAAACAAGAAAATTCCAACGATAAGAGGTCTTCCACGTTAGAATGCATCCAACTTCAGGAAAGCCGGCTCCAGTGTGTTCTACTTATGCCAATGCCCCCCAGATTTTTAAGCATCTGCAAATAGCACATATTCGATTAGAACAACGAATTTCATTTCTCCTAAAATTTCATTTGTTGTTGTTGTTGTTTGTTTGTTTGTTTGTTTTTTGCAATTTCATTTTCTAGACACTTCTAGAAGTGTGATTTAAGAGACAAGGTGATAACAGGAGATTTCCCACCACCAACGAAAAAAACAGACCAGGACCTACTGCTTCTTACCAGTACGACCCTTTCTTCCATAGTTAGTACTGTGACAAGGTCATTCTCTGAAATATCAGCTTGAAATAAGTGCTCCTGTTACCCACCTCAGAGGCAGGCACAGTCAGCTTAAAATTCTGACAATTCGTTTTCTGGCTCCTCATCTAAGTGTTCCTCACGTGAAAGTCACATGATGACTTTACACCCAAACCCATAGCCAAATACGGTCCTTTAGAGTTCAAGTTATTTGTGATTGCCTTGTTCATAAAGTGTCCCCCATGTCTCTTTTTAGGTTAAGAAGAGAACTTGAAGACTATGGAAGCTGGAGAGCTCCTTGAAGTCCCAATCATCCATCATTCAGCAAAACCCTTTTACATCTTATGCCCAATACCTCTGGCCCCACTTTTCCAGAACCTGTAAGGCAGGTTTTTAATTACCTGCTGGAGGAAGATCCACCCTCCTGTCTCAAGACTTCCTTCTTCCATGGATGATCTCATTATGAGCCCAGTATAATCAGAGGCTCACATCTTAGAGATTCAGGAAGGATAAATGCAAGGGAGGTTGAACTTAGGGCTTTTTATTTATTCCAGATAAGTTCCCAATTGCATCATTTGCCGGGCTTCCTAAATCCAAATTCCATACAACATTGCTGGGGGCAGGGTGACCCAGGGGCATTCCCACCAAAGGTCAAGGTAGTTACAACTGCCTCATCTTCACAGTCTATATAAAGTCATGTTCACTATTTTATCCTTTCTGCCATTAAATGTAATGCTCCCAGCCCTAAAGTTTCTACTTACAGGAAAGCAAGAAAGTCTAAAAGAGAAGTCATACTTTGCTTCAAGAAAATGTATGACTGCATCATTTGGGAGCAACTACCTTTATCTCCAATATTTTGTTTAGAAACTAAAGGTATAACAATAGCTGAACCCCCAAACACCTAGCATTAAGAATCATTTAAAAAATAGGGCACCTGGGTGGCTCAGTGGTTGAGCATCTGTCTTTGGCTCTGGTGGTGATCCCAGGGTCCTGGGATGGAGTCCTGTGTGGGGCTCCCCACAGGGAACCTGCTTCTCCCTCTGCCTATGTCTCTGCTTCTTTCTGTGTGTCTCATATGAATGAATGAATGAATGAATGAATGAATGAATGAATGAATAAATAAATAAATAAATAAATATTTTTTAAAAAATGAGGCTCCTGGGTGGCTCAGTTGGTGAAGCATATGACTCTTGATCTCAGCTCAAGTCTTGATCACAGGGTTTTGAGTTTAACCCCATGTTTGGGGCTCCACGCTGGGAGCAGAACCTCTTTTAAAAAGATAATTGTTTAGAAAATACTTTGAAGTATCTCAAAAGTTTAAAAATACCTTGAGGGAAAGGTGATCCTAAAGGCATCTTCCTCTTTAGTGACATGAGGACAACCACTTTTTTTTTTTAAGGAAAAACTAAAACGTATGGTTTATTTCCTTGTGATACAAAGAAAATTAAAAGTGGTCCAAAACACCTCAGTCCATCTCCCATGTCCTCCCTGATGTGATGAGAACATACAAAATAATGGCAAGTGAGATCAGGAGTCTAGCTCAGGGTCAAGTTTTTCCACTTTGATGACGATCTCTGGAGCTAAGGCAGCAGCACCGGGGGGGCGGGGGGGGCTATATGTGATGAGCACTAACCTTCGACAAAACCCAAGCTGTTCTCTGTGTAATCTTGGATGAGTTATTTAACATTTTTTATTCTTTTTTTTTTTTTTAAGTAGGCTCCATGCCCAGTGTGGAGCACAATGAGGGGCTTGAACTCACCACTCTGAGATCAAAACCTAAGCTGAGATAGAGAGTTGGATGCTTAACCGACTGAGGCATCTCAGTGCCCCAAGTCACTTAACGTATTAGGAGGCTTCTATTGGCAAATTATCCCACACACTGTCTGGCACAGAGTGATGATTCAATAAGTGGTTAGGATTAGCATCGCTGTTAACATTTGCTGTATCTCCAGAAAAGAGATGGAATCAATAATCAGAGTAATTAGAACACTAGTTGTTTGGTGCTTTGAATATTAGCTCTGTTACCTTAGACACTAATGCATCAATGAATTGGTCCCCCAAAGTGAAGATTCTATAGGATAAGGAAGCTTTTTGCTAAGTTCAAGGGCCACTGACATGCCACCCACCTCTTCAACCATCACTTAGTGGAAAAAAAGAAAAATCAGGCATGGTACAGTGAAATTTTTTTTTTAAAGATTCATTCTATTTATTTTAGAGAGGGTGGAAAGGAGCAGAGAGAGTGGGCGAGAAGCAGACTCCCAGCTGAGTGCAGAGCCTGATGCAGGGTTCCATCCCAAGACTCTGAGATCATGGTAAGGTGAAAGTTTCAAATGAGAAAAAAGTTAAGTCCATTTATCCTTTTAATTAATAATAGGACCTGCTAATTGTTAATATAGTAGGTAAAATATTCCTCTGTCCCAGAACAAGAGAAAGGTAAAGATGATAGTAAAAAAATACCAAATGTTAGTGGGTGTCTCTCTACACAACCACAGTTACAGTCATACACTCCTAACCTTTAAATTGGATGCAAGATACATTAGCTGTTCTAGCAAATTCTTCCGGCTGAATGATCATATAATGATTAGTTACCAAAACTACTTCAAGGCCTCTTACTGCAAAGATAATTTACACATTTAGAGGTCAGAGTCAGCCAGGCATATTTTCAAAACATGACACCACCAGGCTTTAACTGACCAGCTGGGGTTTTTACCACATTGTACCTAACCTCACTCTCAAACTGAAGTATATCAAGGGTGGGAAGAATACGGAAATTTCTTACAAAATGACAAAGTCAAAAGGAAAATGTCCCTGAAAGAGATTCACCTTCTTAAATTCTGATATAAACTCACTTTTCCATCTATACTTCCAAAGAGGAACAAGAAACACTTTCTCCATATACAAGAAACAGGTGGTTAGACCCAAGAATGAGCTCTGAAATACAGCAAAAACCCTCAAGATCCTCATCGCTGCAGACAGATACACTTTGTAACTATTATAATCCTACCACCAATCACATGTAAAATGTGCCTTACCTTCATGCTTTGTTTTCACAGAAACTGGTGGTCAAAAGAGCTGAGATGTAGTAACAGAACAGGAAAAATTACAGAGGAAAAAAAGAGTCACACTGGAATCTCATCTAGGCAAGCCCTCTTCTGAAAGAACAAAAAGCAGCAAAGAAATTACACTGACTCTCCAAGAAAAAGAGACCTTCAATGCTCATAAGTAATAAAAATATTTTATCAATAGCTTGACTATAAGATTTCATAAATAAAATTATAAAGACATAACTAATTTATCAAAAGTTTTGTGCCATGTAATATCCATGCAAACATAATTTATTATAGGAATAATCAATCTGTACTTAGACATTGTATAAAACACTCTAATAGGGATATATCAGGTAGTATTTAGCTTCTATAACTAACAGAAAGACCAAGAGTTACTCTTATTACCTTAAAATATGGCATGGGCTAAAAGTGAGAGTGAAAAGTCCATGAAAGATTATTAAAGGAATGTTAGGAATGTCTGGATGCTGACACCAGCCTTTCAATGTAACAATGTTTTTTTCCACAAAAAAGTTAACCCATTCCATTTACAGTCCAGATACCTATTTGTCTACAGCTCTCTATGTGCAACTGATTTTAATGACCCACCATTACATGGTCTGATCAGAATGATTTTACACCAAAATGATTAACTGCCCAACAGAGTCAAGAGAGCAAGTTTCAGGCCTGCCACAACTGTGCTCACGGGGAACAGCTTACTTCAAAACCGATGGAAGATTTATGCAATGATAGACCAGATACGATGTACACACCCCACACAGATACTGGTTTCTCAATACCATTCTCCACCAGAAGGATCCAGCCTCCTTGAAGAAGTGATTGACTCCAGGGCTAGAGCAAGAAAACTACAAGATGGCTCTGGAAAATCTGGAGGTGTCACAAAGTCAGAAAGCCCTGGAAAAAGGATAGAACATATCAAAGGACATTGGGGCCCATCTGAAAGAACTGCCAATGGCCAAAGCTAGAGCAATGTGAGTAACAAAATCAATAATGACAGCACTGGATTAGAGCCATTAGACTAAAATAACTATCCATGAGTCCACACTGATGGATATATAAGAGGACAGCTCCTCCTTATGTAAGAATGAATAAATAAATGTATAAGAAATGAAGGAGATACCAAAAGGTTCTTAGGCCAATAGCACATCATAATTATTGTAGGCAAGACCCACAATGGATGCTAAAATCAGTGCATGGAAGCTTGAGAAGAAACAAGATCACTGAAAGACTCAAAAGATCTACCCCTGAGATATTTATTAATTACAAAGAGACTAATTTATTAATCAAAACAGCAACTTTATAGTGAAGAAACCAGGAGATACTATGTGAATTAAGCAATCACGATTAGCATCACCACCGATAAGAAAAACTGACATCAAGGAACCACTCATTGCCTCACAAGTAAATGTCAGAAGACATCAGAATACCCTCCAATTCAGGAAATCTCTTTCAACCAAAGAACTAACCAGTACTGTTTAAAGGTATTAAGATCAGGAAAAATAAGGGAAAATTAAAGAACTGTGGGAGTCTCAGGAGGCAGAACAACTCACATCAATGGGGACCCTGCACTGGATCCTAGAACAGAGAAAGGATATTCGTGGAAAACTGGAAGGGAGGCTAATAAAGGCCTGTAGTGTAGCCAGAGGTACTACAGCAATTTAAATCTGATTCTGATCATTACACGTGGTTCTGTAAGATATTAACACCGAAGGAAGCTGGGCAAAGGGTACGTGTGAACTCTGTGCTCTCCTCGCAACTTTTCCCCAAGTCTCAAATTATTTCAAAATAAAAGGTGTATAAAAAAAAAAAAAAGATTTTATGGACGCCTGGATGGCTCAGTGGTTGAGCGTCTGCCTTGGGCTCAGGGCATGATCCCAGAGTCTCCAGATTGAATCCCGCATCAGGCTCTCTGCATTGAGCCTGCTTCTCCCTCTGTCTGTGTCTCTCACTCTCCCTTTCTCTGTGTCTCTCATGAATAAATAAAATCTTTTTTTTTAATATTTTTATTTATTTATTCATGAGAGACACACAGAAAGAGGCAGAGACATAGGCAGAGGGAGAAGCGGGCTCTCTCTAGTGAGCCTGATGCAGAACTCGATCCCAGGACCCCGGGATCATGACCTGAGCTGAAGGCAGATGCTCAACCACTGAGCCACCCAGGCATCCCAAAATAAAAGATTTTTAAAAATGGATGGAAATGGAAAGCAACAGAGTTTGCTCTTATTCCTCACTTCCATTTGACTTTCTCTTCTTTGGGCCTTTTACAAAAGCATCTTCCTCTGTTTCACTTAGCCACAGGAAAAGCACAGAGAGAGATGTGAGATGTGAGACTAACACCCCCCCTCCCCCAACCAGAACATCAGGGTGACCCTCTTTCAAAATGGATGTGGTCTGCCTTCTGGGCTTTAGATCAGCTTCTCAGTTAGACTTAAACAAAAACAAAGTCTTTGCCTCCAGAATGTGTTAGCAAATTCCCAAACTGGTCTTTCTTGGACTTTGCCAGAGAAGAGAACACTGGGTATTCACAGATTCTATCGACAAGCAAAAGATCTTTAGGAATGATGGCCAGCAATGGTGTGTGTGTGTGGCGGGGGTAGATAATGAGAGACAGGTTAGGAGTGGGGTGGGGTGCACAGCAGGTAAGAGAGAGAAAAGCCCAGGAGGCACGTTTGTGCTCCTAGCTGCTTCCTCACCTAACAACATTTAGTTGGGTTAACAACACATTTAAAAACACTCTGCTCGCATAGCTCATAAACATACCCAACAGGGTTTCATTATTTACATTTTATTGAGATTATGTGTTACCACATTGCACAGAGAATAAGAAGGGCTAGACATAGCCTCATTTTCACATTTTTTTCCGAAGCATTTAACTACTCACTGTGAGGTCTTAGATAAGGGTAGGTAGTATCTATGCCCAAAATAAACAAACAAAACAAAAACACTGTCATCCACCAAAAGATATTACATGTCTATTCTTTGCCTCAGCAATTCTGCTCATGGGAAATTACCTTCAAGACACACACAAATATGTATCAAAACAGGTACAAGACTGTTAACTGTTGCATTGTTTGTAACAGAAAAAACTGAAAACACATCAAATGCTCATTAAAAGAACATTCTTCAAGTATAGTACATCTGTACAACAGGATACTCTGTAGCATTTAAAAAAGAATAATGTAAATCTAGATGTACTGACCTAGAAAGATACTCATAATCTACACTTAATTTAAAATGTAGACAAAGTATGTTATGAGTCTACCCAAAGGAAGAAGGTTTATTTGTATGTGTATGTATAGAAAATATATGCAAAGATACATATCAAACTTAACAGAAATATATGGAGGGGTAGTGGGGTTCTTACATCATTTTTTTAAGTAGGTTCCACACTCAGTGTGGAAGCCAATGTGGGCTTAAACTCATGAACCTGAGATCAAGATCTGAGCTGAGGGGAACCTGGGTGGTTCAGTGGTTGAGCGTCTGCCTTCAGCTCAGGGCATGATCCCGGGGTCCTGAGATCAAGTCTGGCATCGGGCTGCCCACAGGGAGCCTGCTTCTCCCTCTGCCCATGTCTCTGCCTTTCTCTCTGTGTCTCTCATGAATAAATAAATAAAATCTTAAAAAAAAAAAGATCTGAGCTGAGATCAAGAGTTGAATGCTTAACTGAGCCACCCAGGTGCCCCATCCTAAGGCATTTTTAAAATAACCAGTAGAGATAATTATTTTAACTTTAATTTTTAAAAATAAAAACAACACACAGGCAGTTGTGCTTCTCTACATCAGGAAGGAACAATTGGAAAAGGAAATCAAGGAGGCAGATTTGTTTACAATTGCATCCAAAGAATAAAATATCTAAGAATAAATTTAATAGAGGTGAAATACTTATACACCGAAACTATGAAACAATGCTGAACAAGATAGATGTAAAATATGGCAAGACAGCAAGTGTTCATGAACTGGACAGTCATTAGTTCTGACTAATATTGTCAAGAGAGTAATACTACCGTCTGGAGATTCAGTGCAATCTGTATCAAATTCCAACAACAGCCTCCCCCCGCCCCAGAAATAGAAAAACTGATGGTTAAATTCAGATGGAACTGGAAGGAGCTCTAAATACCCAAAGCGATACTGAAAAAGAACAAAATTGCAGGATTCACATTTCCCAATTTCAAAACTTATTACATAGCTATAGTAGTCAAAACAGTGTAAGGACAGATATACAGACTAATGGAGGAAAAAACTAAAGGTCCAAAGCATAAACCCTCACACATATGACCAATTGATTCTTTTAAAGGGTGCAAAGGCCATTCAATGGGGGAAAGAGAGTCCCTTCAACAAATGGGATGACTAACCACATGCAAGAAAATTAAGTTGGACCCCAGCCTCATACCTTATAAAAATTAATCAAAATGGATTAAGAGAGAAAAACACAAACTCAATTCTTAGAAGAAAACATAAGGATAAAATCTTCCTGACTTTGGATTAGGCAGCAATTTTTAAATATGACATCAAGAACATGAGCAACAAAAGAAAAAAAAATCACTTGAACCTCATCAAAATAAAAAACTTGTGTGTGTCAAAGAACATTACCAAGATAGCAAAAAGACAAGAATGGGAGAAAATATTTGCAAGTCATACACCTGACAAGGGTCTAGTATGTAGAATATACAAAGAACTCTTACAACTCAACAACAAAAAGACAACCCAATTTATTGTTCTTAAATATGACCTAATTTAAAAATGGGCAAAGGACTTAAGCAGACGTTTCTCTAAAGAAGATACACAAATGATTAATAAGCACATGAAAAGATGATCAATGTCATCTGTCATTAGAGACATGCAAATCAAAACCATAATGGATACAATGCCTGAGTGGCTCGGTGGTTGAGCATCTGCCTTTGGCTCAGGTCATGATCCCAGGATTCAGGATGGACTCCCCCATCGGGCTCCCTGCAGGGAGCCTGCTTCTCCCTCTGCCTGTGTCTCTGCCTCTCTCTGTCTCTCATGAATAAATAAGTAAACAAATAAATCTTAAAAAAAAAAACATAATGGAGCACTACTCCATAGTCACAGGGATGGCTACAATAAAGAAAAAAAAACAGGAAAAAACAGCATGTGTTGGCAAGGATGTGGAGAAATTGGAACCCTTATGGGAATACAAATGTAAATGGTTCAATGTCTATGGAAAACAGCTTGATAGTTTCTCAAAAAAGTTAAATAGAATTAGCATGTGACCAGCAATCTCATCTCTAGGTAAATACTTAAAAGAACTGAAAACAGGCACCCAAATACTTATACATCCATGTTCACAGCAACATCATTCACAAGAATCAAAAGGTAGAGAAAATCCAAATGTCCATCAGTAGATGAATAGGGGCACCTGGGTGGCTCAGTTGGTTAAGTGTCTGGCTTTGGCCCAGGTCATGATCACGGGGTCCTGGGATGGAGCCCCAGGTCAGACTCTGAGCAGTGAGGAGTCTGCTTCTCCCTCTCCCTCTGCCCCCTACTGGTGCTCTCTCTCTCTCAAATAAATAAATAAAAATCTAAAAACCCCCAAAAACAAAAACAAACAAAAAACCCCAGATGAATAAATTAAAAATTGTGGCATATCCATACAACAGAATACTATTCAGCCATATGCTACGGCATGGATGAGCCCTGAAAACATGCTAAATGAAAGAAGCCGAACACAAAAGATTGCATATTATACGATTCCATTTATATGACACACCCAGAATCAGTAAATTCAGAGAGACAACAAGCAGATGAATGGTTGCCAGAGGCTGAGGGAGGAGGGAATAGGGAGTTACTGCTTCATGTCCAGGGTTTCCTTTTGGGGTAATAAGGCTTTGGAAGTAGACAGAGCGGGGTAGCTATACAACACTGTGATATTCAGAATGCCACTGAATTGTTCATTTTTAAAGTATTTGCTTTTATGTTATGTGAATTTCATGTCATTGAAGACACACAATCAAAAAGAAGTAATACATGGGTAAGAGCAAAAACATTCCCCACTGAATTACCTTCCACTCGAATAGTAAGACGGTGGTACCCATGCAGATGGGCATCTTCTCCACCTGGGCAGCACTCTGGGTGGATAAGGGACTGTCACCAGGGGCAATGACACATACTCAAAACCAGTGACTGCTAATGATTAAACACGGGCCCCGGGGCAGTAAAATGATCCACTACCTGAGAAACAACCCAGAATAAGGGCTGGAGGTCACACAGCTCTCTCTCTCCAGACTTCGCCCACAGCGACCAACATCTAAAGAAATCCCACACCCTCCTTTATAGGGGCAGAAAATGAACTACGCAGGCTCCACGGCCCACATGCAGGACCCTGGGCAGGGGTATACAAGATTTACTGATCTTGTATAAAAGCTGTTTGTTACCATTTTACCAAAGCTCTAGAAATTAACATTGCCCGTATTCCCTCAGCACAAATCTCGGGGGTCATCTGTCAGGAAGCATACGCTCAACAGCAACAGGATGGCTATGCAGTGTATTTCCCGGTTCTTGATCTTTTTGTGGAGGTGAAGTGAGGGGGCAGGGGTGCTCCTGCAGAGGCATGAAGTCTCCCCTTCAGAAAGCTTTCATGGCCACAGACATTCAAATCAGGAAAAACACTGTCCTTTGAGCCACTCATTTTCTGGGTCCTATAAATTAACTCTTAAATTACTCATTCTCTCAAGTGATACCAAATAAATAAATAAAACTACATTTTATTTTCATTTTTTAAAAAGATTATTTATTTGAGAGAGAGAGAGAAAGAGAGAGAGAGAGAGAGAGAAGGAGCAGGGGAAGAAGGGCAGAGGGAGAAGCAACTCCCGATGCAGGGCTCAATACCAGGACCCGGGGATCATGACCTGAGATGAAGGCAGATGCTTAACTGATGGAGCCACCCAGGTGCCCCAAAAACTCCATTTTAATTTAAGCTATTTGCTTTGGCCATTTCAATGGGGTTACCTGGAAACAAGAGAACATCAGATCAAAAGGCAGCTATTCAAAACTCTTTCAAATCAAAATGTTTCTTGAATAAGAAACGACAACTTCAACATATGGTATCTTTACTTGTTAATTCTCTTGATGAGAATAAATAGGTCACCAAATACAAAGTGGCTAAATCAAAAGCATTTCTTTTACATTAGAGGAGGCTGGGAAAAGAGGCACAGGGAACCTCGACTCTCCATATTTTTCGTTCGATTATAAGTGTCATTATTACACATTCCTAACTGCTACTTAGAAAAACTCTAGACTCTAACAGATGAAACCTCATCTGGTATTTTTAAATATTCAAAAATATCTACACTCGTGGATCTGAGTTTAAGGAATTAAAAAAAAGGCTAATGATTTCTCTACTTCATTTCATTGGATCTTAAGACACTTTATGAAATATAGACAAACTGAAGCTTATTAGCAATTAGAGATTTTACAGTGTTTCTGCTTCACTTCAATCCTTGGCAGGGCTGGTTTCCATCACTTCCTCAAGAGTCCCTAAAATGAAAACCCTCCATTAAGGTTTAGATTTAGAGACTTACAAAGTCAAAAAGAAATCATAACTCCTACACTTTTAATCATCCATCCTCCTGGTCCATGATTTACCCCCTACTTCCCACCAGGAAATGAAGAAAGTTTTGAGGAACGAGTTATTTCCAATGTAAATCTCCAGCCAGCCTCTGTCAATCATGTTCACGTTTCTCCCCCGGGTAGCCTTCCTCCACCTCCTGCCTGGAAACTACATGACTATTTAATTGCTTTGTGACTTCACATTTTATTAAGCGGCAGAAAAACATAAAAAGCTAAAACAAGGAGATAAGCCCACGGCCGTAAATTGTCCCCTTAAGCAATGAAACTGGCCTCTCTGGTGCAATAAGGGGGAGAGGAAGCACGGTGGCAAAACCCCCCAACAAGTGCCATTCTGCAGATGGTGTGGGGTCCCCATCACTTACAGAAACCCCTCCGGGTCCCTGGACTGCAGCTCCATAGATCAGACCCCAGGCCGGTCAGCGGCATGCTTCCTGCTGCCTGTGTGAAGGACACAGCCTGTGACCCAGTCCACCCCACTGATGTCTTCTATTCTTAAGGATAAAAAAAAAAAAAAAAAAGAAAAGAAAAAAGAAAAAAGAAAGGCAGAAGGGAATGACAGAGAAAAATTCTATAACTTGACAGCACCCCAATCTGCAAGCCCCTCTCCCTAGACATCAGCCTACATGTTCTATAACCCATTGTCACTGAATGCGTACCCTCATGAACCTTCCTCACCCTGCTGGCTCCCCGCCCCACCCCAAGTCCCTGTTTCTTCCTTTGCAGTGAGATGGAGATCCTTATCAGATGATACCACATTCCTGAGTGTGCCTGAGCCCCTGCCTTCTGAAAGATTACATCCAGTGACTCACACCAGCTAAGCAGGACTTGGTGTTTAAAGGCCTGGGAAAAGATCAATTAGTAACTTCTCTAACATGCTGCCAGCTAGAAAACAAAGGCTTCAAATGTTTTTAAAGCCCACTGATGTGTACAAGAAAGTGGGTTTATGACATTGTTCAGAAAAAGCATGCAAGTATTTGCAAGGGTGGGAGAGAGAGAGAGTGTGTGTGTGTGTGTGTGTGTGTGTGTGCGCGCGCACCTGTGTGCATATGTATAGATCTAAGCATACAAAAAGCCTGATAGGACATACTACTATAAACTTAGAAGTGGTTAGTTATATTAAGGGGTGATCCAGGAGGTACAATCCACCAGTCAGGTTTTTACTGTATCCATGTTTTCTGTATCCATATTTCTTTTTAAAGATTTTATTTATTTATTCATGAGACACAGAGAGAGAGAGTCAGAGACACAAGCAGAGGGAGAAGCAGGCTCCCTGCAGAAAACCCGATGCGGGATTCGATCCCAGGACCCCGAAGGCAGATGCTCAACCACTGAGCTACCCAAGTGCCCCTTCTGTATACATATTTTATCACAATGGGTATGTCTTGTTTTTGTCACTAATTTTAATCATGAAAGGTAAAATATGGAAAAGAATAGTGACCAGTCTTTCCAAAACAAAAATTAGAATACATAGTCGGCCAAGGCATATTTGTCCCTCATCTAAATGCAAGAGGCAATTAAGGGAAAATAATTTAGTCAGTGGAATGTGGAAGTTTCAAGATTTCAGTAATTTTTTTTAAAATGGGAGACAGAACATCTAAAACAGCATTGCCTAAACTATCTAGCTGGTTCAGGAGCATTAGGTAATGAACAATGGAACATGTCTGAGAATCAGTAACACCATGTCTTCCTTCCTCTTTGGAAGACAGGACATGGGAAGTGACCCCAGGAGCATCTTTCCTGGTACTAGGTCATTATACTCATGAGGAATTGGTTGAAATCAAGGAACAGTTTCTGCATTTACTTTTTGTAAAAGGATGATGAACAAAGGAGAGACGAACAAACAAAAGAAAAAACATCAGAGTCCCAAAGGAATTTGGGTCGGAGCTCTCTTAAAAAAAAATAATAACAAAAATTGCAATGCGCTACCTCATGTGGGGGAAAAAATTCTGCATTCATATTTCAAACCAGACTTGAAATTAAGTTTCACACAGATGAAATATTTAAAAATGTGAAATAAAACCATCAAACCACAAGAATACAACGTAGGTGAATTTCAATGCAGTCTCTGATTGGATATGATGATAGTCATTCATTCTTTCGACAAATGCTCCATGCAAAGCACCAGAAACCTCGGTGTGGACAACAGTCTCAGCCCCTGCCCCTAGGGAGCCACAGGCTAGAGAAGAAAATAGAACAAAGTAAATTGATGCAAAATAATTGCATACTGGTAAGTCTCAAAGGGGACCAAAGGGGATTACAAGATCGAGAATGCCAACCAAGGCTGGACAGGACAGCATCTCTGAGAACTGAAAAATGACCAGGACAGTAAACCACTAATGTACACTTCTGTGCGTGGGGTCAATGTCTATGACCTTTGCATAAATTCACCTATTTATTCCTCCCAGCAACTCTGAGCTAAGTAAGGACTACTATGATGATGACTGTAACACTCCAGGTGAGGAAGAGGTGAGTGCATCCAAGGGGACGGAGCTGGTGAACGGAGAAGCCAGGTGAACCCAAGCAGCCTGCTCTGTGTGGGGCTCTCTCTCAGGAACTGCCTCTCTGAAGGAGACAGAGTCAGCTGCAAGTACCATGTGTGAACACAGGCGCTACTGTGTGTCCATGCGTGCATGTGTGTGTTCACATACACAAGCACATGTTCAAGAAAAAGGAACAGCACCTGCAGAGTCCCAGGGGCAGGTAAGAGGTTGGGATGGTCCATGATGGAAAGGAGGCCAGGGGTGCTGGAACACCTGGACAGAGCCTAACAAAGGTGAGGCTGGAGGGCAGGCAGAGCCAGGTCATGGTAAGGACACTGCCGTGACAGCTCAGGCTGGGGTGTGCTGAGAAAGGAGGACGCTTGAAAGAGGTCATTCCGCCATGTAAAGGGCAGGGCAGTCTGCGGCGGGGGGGAGGGGGTGTGTGGTTACAGACATTCCTGCTTCCTAGTCAGTCTATATGGGAACCACAGGGAAAAGATTTCACTACTTAAAATTAAATATTTACTTCTTTTTAAAAACACCATGCATAATTCAAAGGCAAAGGACATAAAAACTTACAATATTTTATTTTATTTTTTTAAAGATTTTATTTATTTATTCATGATAGACAGAGAGAGAGAGAGAGAGAGAGAGAGAGAGAGAGGCGCTGAAACACAGGCAGAGGGAGAAGCAGGCTCCGTGCAGGGAGCCCAACATGGGACTTGATGCCAGGTCTCCAGGATCATGCCCTGGGCTGAAGGCAGCGCTAAACTGCTGAGTCCCCCAGGCTGCCCCAGTATTTTAATAATAAAAGATATCTTGCAATAAAAACACTCTTGCAAATCAGTAACAAAAAAGCCAACGTCCCTCTAGAGATATGGGCAAAGGACATGAGCAGAGAATTCACAGGAGGAGAAATAGGAATGGTTTATAAATACATGACAAAAGTTCACTTGTCCATAAAACCAGATAGAAGTGTTTTTTATTTTTTAAATTCTACTCTACTATTAGGAAGAGTGTGGGAAAGATAGCTCTTGCATACTGTCAGTGGCATTTGTAAACTTGTTCAGATTTTTCAACTTATATCAAAAATGTATTTCTTGAATTTACATTAAAGATTATTAAGAGCAGCCTCAAACACAGCTAGGAGGATATGCATTGACATTTATGTTGTATGGTGACAGACGGTGGTGAGCACTGAGAAATGTAAATATATTGTCAAATCGGTATGTTGTATATCTGAGACTAATTTAACACTGTATGTCAATTACATTTCTTTTTTTTTAAAAGATTTTATTTATTTATTCATGAGAGACACACATACGAGAGAGAGAGAGAGAGAGGCAGAGACACAGGCAAAGGGAGTCCCCAGACTCCAGGATCACGGCAGCCAAAGGCAGGCACTAAACCACTGAACCACCCAGGGATCCCCAATTACATTTTAATAATAAGAAATAAGATTTTTTTATCTTATTTAGGCATAGTAAAACCTTTGGAAGAACATTAACAGTGGGTATTAATGGTGGTAGGATTATGCATGTTAATAAGTTTTTTTTAAATTTTTTTTATTTTATTTATTTGTGATAGGCACACAGTGAGAGAGAGAGAGAGAGAGAGAGAGAGAGAGAGAGAGGCAGAGACACAGGCAGAGGGAGAAGCAGGCTCCATGCACCGGGAGCCCAACGTGGGATTCGATCCCGGGTCTCCAGGATCGTGCCCTGGGCCAAAGGCAGGCGCCAAACTGCTGCATCACCCAGGGATCCCGGATTATGCATGTTAAATCTTTTTTTATTTATCTGCCTATCTTTAATTTTTCTACAGTCTCTCTCTCTCTCTCTCTCTCTCTCTCTATATATATATATATATATATAATTGCTTTTAATAGTAAGCAAAGAGGGCAGCCAAGGTGGCTTCAGTGGTTTAGCGCTGCTTTCAGCCCAGGGCGTGATCCTGGAGATCTGGAATTGAATTCCACGTTGGGCTCCCTGCATGGAGCCTGCTTCTCCCTCTGCCTGTGTCTCTGCCTCTCTCTCTCTGTGTGTCTCTCATGAATAAATAAATAAAATCTTTAAAAAAATAGTAAGCAAAAAAAGTATCTAGATCCTAACGTAGAAAGGCTCACCCATCTAGCAGAGACAGTCATAAACAGGAGACTCAGTGTAGACTGCAGCTGAATCAGGAAATGGTGCAGTAGAAAGGGACTTCTAGAAGCATCTATGTAGTCTAAAACCTCATTTCACAGATTAAGAAGTCATTTACTCTCTCCTCGCTTCACTTATCCAGCACCTGACAATAAGCATAGCCCTCAACAAGGTTTCTGGAACCCAAAACTGAGATCCATTGCTTGCCCATGCACTCATTAAAACATCCCGCACCACATGACAAGAGTGTGTAAATACGGCCACTTAACTTCTGAGTGACATTATCTGGGTCTTGCTTCCTCTGCCTTGAGATCTTTGGCAGCCCTTCGGATTCCCTGGTACACTTCACACATAGACTATTCTGAATAGATCCTCTTTCTCAGATCGGAAACTGCAAGCCCCCTGCTCTTAATCCTAACAAATGCTTTCTCTTTCTCCATTCAGGAGTTACGTTCAGGTCCTAAGACTTGAGCCCCCTCACATATTCCTTTCTAAGTCAAAGCATCTGAGTCTACATCCTCCATCCTTTTGTCCTTCCTTCCTCCTCCCTTCCTCTTCATTATGTCCCGAAGCACCCAGAGTAAGGGTTTGCAGTCAGAAAGCCTGAGGACACACCCAGCTCTGCCACTGACCATTTCCATGACCTTAAGTGAACAAGTCACTTCATTCCTCCTCTATAAAACGAGGTTAATAACAGCTGCTCCAGCTCCTCACAGCTGTGCTGTGAGGACCCAGGGAAGTAATGCGTGGGAAAGTGCTCTCTGAGCTCATAAAGCACCTTCACATTCTACTTACTTCACATGCCTGTTATTACTGTCTCCTCATTACCTGTGACCTGTCAGCACCCACCGAAGCAGAGACAGCTATTTGCGACCTTTAGGCTGCTCACGGTGTCAACACTAACGATACAACAATGTGAGCATGTTAGATGCTACTGTGAATTGCAAATTTGATCATAATCATATGTCATCCAAACAAGTATAACCTTTTTTTAATTTTAGGAATATGGACCTTTTTTTAAGATTATTTATTTTTGGAGAGAGAGCGAGCGAGTGCATGAGTAGGAGGGGCAGAGGGAGACTCCACGCTCAGCATGGAACCTGAAGTGGGACTCAATCTCACAACTCTGAGATCTCAACCTGAGCTGAAATCAAGATTTGGACGCTTAACAGGCACCCCTGAGCATGGACTTCTGGAAGACAGTCCTAGCCAATAATTAACTGGACACATACCAAGAGTCAGGCACTGTTCTCAAGTACCTTACATCAGCTATCACCGGGCAGCATGGTATGAGAGGTTTTAGTATTATTTCCATTGTATTGATGGGAAAATGGAGGCAGAGAATACAGCTGTGATTCAAACCCAGGCATCCAGCTCGAGGGACCATGTCCTTCTTATCCACTGTCCTACAACTCCTTTGTGACCAAGGACAGAAGTGGGGAGAGAGAAGCCAAGCATGAGATCACCGCTCTAGAGTATAGAGGTGAAAATGTGTATATGAACAAGGACACCTGGAATCTTCTGGAAAATAAACAAAACTGGAAAACAAAACTATTCAAATTGCTAAGCTACCAAAGTTGCTGAGGGCTTAGGGTCATCAGGCACTTCCATATACCACTAGTGAGAATATAAACTGGTACAACCTGTTGAGAAGACCATTAGTAGAGTGAATTGAAAGGTGAACGATACATTCCCACATTACTGCTGACTCAGCCAAGCCACTCAGAGCAGTATGCCCCGGGGAGATCATCATGGATGTGCGCAAAGGTTGCACATAAGGAGACAGGGTAGGGGAGTCATTGCATCGCCAAATACGTGAACAGTGCACACTTAAAATGATGCTATAGAAAAAGGAATAACATATTCTTAAGGAAAAGAGGTATGTGGAAAAAAGCCCATTGGTGGGGCTTTCTTATCTGACTAGTTCAAGTTCTGAGCGGGTTTACCAGCTGTGTGAGCATGGGCACATTATTTAATTTCTCTGCACCTCAGTTTTCTTATGTTTAAGTGGGGATAACAAAAGACTCACTTCACCAGCTTGTGAGAATTCATAAATTAATATATGTCAAGTGCTTGGGATAGAGCCTGGCATAAAGCAAGCGTGTGATCAGTGTTACTTGTTTGCAAATATCAGACAAGTTACCACAGTTAACACACACAGACACACATCATTACAAATATTTGTGATATAAATATTATGAGTAGTGCACCAAATTCTAACAGAGATTATCTCTAGAAGTGGAAGCAGAGACTTTTCTTTTAAATTTATTTTCTAGATTCTCTTTACTTGAATAAAGCCAGCAATATATTAATATTGAACTACCTCTACTTTTTTCAAGTGGCCTTAATAACACTCCTTTCCATCTATTAAGTTTCTCTAATATAATCCACTCTCTGCATACTGTGTTTATGGAAATAGGGTACTTTCACTGATTTAATCTGAAGAGTCATACATTTTCCCCTTTATTCTTCAGAGCCAAGCAGCTTGCTCGTATTTCATCTCATAAAAGTCTTTCCTGCCCTCCTATACATTTACAGATGGAGAGCAATCCGAAAGGCTCACTAAAGCATAAAAGGTACGGGGAAAGAGTGCATTAAGGTCCCCAGAAAGCAAAGTTAGAGGACACAGCCATGACAGCTTCAGGACAGCCATACGGAAAAAAAAGTATACCTTACCTCAATTAGGGCAGGCCGGAAAATGACTGTGATCAGTATTTCAGCTCCGTGGACAATTTCCCTCGTGTGGCCCGATGATGGAGGCCATTCAACCATTCAGCAGGCCGACCAGCACTGCGACAATCATGCTGAAAGGAAAGGAATCTTGGTGAGGGAGATGTGGTAGCGTAATAATATCCTTGCCAGGCCTGACACCTGCAGAGGAGGGGAATCAATCACTAGAGACAGCTCGGGAGCAGAGAAATCACAGTAGAGTTAAGTTGTTTTCCGTGGGGGTGGGCGAGTGGGGTGGAAGGGACGGCCCAGAATGACAGATGATGCAAACGGGGGTCTCCTTTGCTCTGGGGACAAGCTTGGATGCTCGCTCTTGGGGTATATCCCCATCCCTTCCAAGCAAGGGCTGGTTCCTCGCAGACTTTCACCTTTGCTTCCACGGCTGTTCCTGTATTTGTCAGTACGTACACAAGTCAGCTCACCAATACCACCGACTTGTAGATTCCAGAGTCAGACCGCTCCCTAAGAAGCACATGGTCTTTCTCTGAAAACAAGCTCCACAGAGGATTTTCTCTGTGCATGGAGGTTCCCTGGGATTAAAACCTTGGGATTATTTTTAAGCCACCCGCCCCCAATTCTGAGATCCATCCAGCACCACTTTCCCTTGCAATGCCCTACTGCTCTGTGCCCTGTGCTCGCTCTGGTCCACCACCATCTGGCCAAACACCGCAGGGCCCCCAGCTGCCTGCAGCAGCGGCCCAGAACCTGGTCTCTCTCAGCAGATCACTGCCCACCCGGTGTCTCTCGAAGAGCAAGTGGGCCCGTCCTCCTACTCATGTCACCAAAAGTCCTCTCTCCCCTGGGTCTTAGTTTTCTGAACTACAAAATGAAGGATGGACGAAAATGTTCTCCATCCACATTGTGCTTTGAGGTCAGATGCCCCTGCATTTAAAATCCCAGTCCAGGGATCCCTGGGTGGCCCAGCAGTTTAGCGCCTGCCTTTGGCCCAGGGCGTGATCCTGGAGTCCCGGGATCGAGTCCCACGTCGGGCTCCCTGCATGGAGCCTGCTTCTACCTCTGCCTGTGTCTCTGCCTCTCTCTCTCTCCATGAATAAATAAATAAATAAATATTAAAAATAAAATAAAATAAAATAAATAAAATAAAATAAAATAAAATAAAATAAAATCCCAGTCCAGGGACTCTGCAAAATTTAGACCAGTCACCTTTCCTCAGAGCTCAGTCTGTCGCGTGTAAAAGGCGAACAAATGTATCGACCCCTCAGGTTACTATAAAAGCAAGAACTACGAGATTGTGTGCCTGGCATACAACAGATGCTCGAGAAACAGAGTACTTCCCGCCCCACCTTATAGGACACCTACAAATCTAGACCTTTCTGGTCTTCAAGTTTCCAAATCTAGTATCCTCTTACATCTGGATCCATGGAGGTAATGATACTCTCTTCTGTTAAATTTAAGCTCCTCCACTGACTTTCAGCTGCTTCCCAAATCTGGCTATATTTTATTGTATCTTCCTAACAAATACTGTCTGTCCTAGTCAGGCTAAGCCCTACTATGTTCCAAAGAACATACCCTGAGACCCTGCTTTTGTGCCCATCACCCCCCATGCAAGAGATGGCTTTTCTTAACTCCTCTTTCAAGGCCCAGGTGAGCCTGTGTCCCTGTAACCCTCACACAGTGTCCTAACAGCACTGTCCATTGCTTTGTGTTTATTAAGCTCAGGGGCCAGCTGGAAAGGCATTATTCTAATTATTTTAAGTTTTTCACTTTAACATTGGCCACATTTCAGTGTTACAAACCCAGTATTTTTTTGGATCAGCTTTGCAAATGCTTTTGGAAATTCATATGCCTTTGTACATTGAGATAGTAAGATTTTTTATATTTTTTAATATATCTTTTAAAGATTTTATTTATTTATTCATGAGAGACAGAGAGAGATGGGGGCAGAGACACAGGCAGAGGGAGAGGCAGGTCCCATGTAGGGAGCCCGATGTGGGACTCAATCCGGGACCCTGGAATCATGCCCTGAGCCAAAGGCAGACGCTCTACTGCTGAGCCACCCAGGCGTCCCAGATTTATTTATTTATTTATTTAATTAACTCCATCATTTCCCTGAAGAAGCTCATACAGGAGCTTATTTCCTCAGCAACGAGTAAACCATACATAGGCAATCCAGGGGTCTTCTCTTCTCTTCTCCAGGAGAGGATTCTAAGTACATCCAATGCCTGTAGATTTTGTGTTAAAGAGAATGTGTTCTAATTTGGAAAACCATCTTGTGATCAAACTCTCATCAAGCAACAGGGATGACTCAGAGTGGAGAAAGAATTGGCTGCTAGACTTTTTACCTCAAGAAAGATGAGGGCTAGACTTTTACCTCAAGAAAGATGATGGCTTAGAACTTAAATGAAGGTTCTAAGGGTGCTGACAGAAGACACAGGAATGGATCAAGGGACCCAGAGAAAAAACCACCTCTGAAGGAGATACTGAGGCAGGAGAGTAACCGTGTGCTTGGAGAGGCACATGAGCCCAGAGAAATATGAGTGATGCACAGGCTGTGGATGGCAGACTAACAAGATGACACTTAACCAAACCACTAGTAAGGAGGTCTCTTCCCCTGAGGACAATTTGCAATAGTGCTGGTACAGAATACAGACTGAAGGGGATCAAGGAGACACCAGGAGGGCAAGTGCAGACAAGCAGAGACTTTGCTGTCAAGAACCGGGGTGCCCTTAGCTTGCCTAACCTAAACCAATAAAAGTACCTCCCCTTGCATATCCTCTTATTCTTTGCTTCACCATATGCACAGATCTCAGTCCCCAAATATAACTGACCACAGACCCTTCCAATCTCTGCCTCCCAACACCACCCATGTGTGCCTGGTTTTGGGTCTCTAAGAAACCTCCCAGAACTGTTCAACAGCCATATGCTGTCAACTCTCAGCTCTAAATTCTATTTCCCTGCTTCAGGTCAATGATAGTTATCCATTTATCAGAGACAGAAAAACAAAAACAAAAACCAGAGACTATAATGTGACAGGTCAAAAGGAACAAAAGTCCAGATTCAGGTCAGATACCGGATGACCACCTCTGTGTAAGCCATATAATTAATGCTAAACTGTCAAAAAGATAACTTCGGGGACACCTGGGTGCCTCAGTGGTTGAGTGTCTGCCTTTGGCTCAGGTCACGATCCCAGGGTCCTGGGATGGAGTCCCGAATCCGGCTCCCTGTAGGGGAGGGACTACTTTTCCCTCTGCCTCTGTGTGTGTGTGTGTGTCTCATGAATAAATACACAAAATCTTAAAAAAAAAAAAGTTAACTTCAAACATTTATTTTCTTTCTTCAAAATAGTGCTTTACTCTCAATTTAGAAAAATCAAATACGTACCTCTGAAACTAATAATACACTATATGTTAATTAACTGAATTATGAAATGAACTGAATCAACTGAATTTAATTTTAAAAAATTTTAAAAAGAAAAAAGAAAAATCAGGTATGAATAAATACCACTACTTTGGTATGTGTGGATGATACATTTATGAACGTAATACACAAATGTGTCTCTGTTGACCTAAAAAGAGACTCAGTAACAGAATTATTGCCAACTGTGTTCTTAGTCATGTTTCTCTCCAAAGGGTAACTCCAGTCTCTCTGCCAACAGCACACCAGGTTACCAGCTTCTGCACCATCCGTTCTTCTATCCTCTGCTTTTGTAAACTCTCTTCTCCCTCCTCTGTTATGTGTCTCTACTATTAAAGAGCCACGCTGGTCACAAGATTAAATGTTCCTGGTTAGGAACTGAGGCCACTTTATCAGCCCCTACAAACTTCACCCCATGACAGTTTACTTTCCAACATTCCAAACACCCTTAACAGCTCTTCAGCTAGTTGCACGTTAATGACGTCTGCAGTAACAGTATCCACACAAACCTATGCTTTTGTCCGGGGTTAAGAAGCACTGCTGCATAAATACTTGATGTGCAGCCTGTGCTGAAATTCTAGTTGAGGAGGCATTTACCCGTCCTCTGTCATCTGCTGGTTGCCCAAGGGGGCATAGTTTTATTAATGCTGTGAGCCAGCTTTGCCACCTGCTATACTGAGGGTTCTCGATTTAATCCTAAATATATCCCCCCCACACACACACACACACATACCTCCCAAACGTTTCTATTTTACTTTATTTTTTTTTAAAGATTTTATTTATTTATTCATGAGAGACACACAGAGAGAGGCAATGACACAGGCAGAGGGAGAAGCAGGCTCCTTGCAGGGAGTGCAATACGGGACTCGATCCTGGGACCCCAGGATCACTCCCTGAGCCAAAGGCAGATGCTCAACCACTGAGCCACCCAGGCGTCCCTATTTTATTTTTTGATGCGGTAGTTGTGCTGTGGGCCAGGCCGCAGATGACATAATAGCAAAGGATGGTGGCTGGTTAGTGAAACCGTCTGCAGCACAAAGTCTGAGGACAGAAGTGCACGGTGTGTGTGAGCCAGGTACGTGAGTCTCCCCACAGCAATATAAACAGAACGAAATCATCCACTGCCAGAGAAGGGAAGAGGAAAGCTCTCCTGATACTTTTATGAATTCACTGAAGATCTATGGAAAAAATGCCTAGGAATTTGAAGGCTAATCTTCTGGAATAAACAGGTTTCCAAACAGGCTTTGGAAACAGCCCAGCAACAAATGCCTTTTATGTACCCAGTTTGGAGCGGGTACAGCCACCCACAAATGTGGAGCCATGAGGATGAGCAGAAGGCATGTCAAAGTGGGGATCTGACCATAGGAAGCAGAGCCTACTCACCGCCTGGCTGCGGCTAGCACATCAACTCTGGGGCAGGAGGCTCCTCAGTACATTTGTCTCTCTCAACTTCTCTCATTCCTGTGGCTGGAAGGTTCTGGCATCCCTCTATCAGAGAGGCCGTGGCCAGCTTTCTTAAGGTGAAAAGGGCTTTAGAGGAAAGCAGTCACTCCCCCCCAGACGAAGAGGTTCTTGCACGAGAGCTGAGTATGACACTGAGAGCAGCAAACAGCCACACCTGCTCGCTGGCTGTGCCCTGAGACACGCAGGGGCCCCAAGGAATGGCAGGGTGCTGAGCGTGGACTCCTCCTGCGACAAAGTGACCTCCCCACTCTCAACTGTGACCCAGAAGCAGCAGGGATCAGTGTGATGAGATGACCCAGGGTGGGGGGGCTTCCGAATTCATGACGCATAGCAGGAGCCTGGAACTCTGACACGACCTTGGGATGGCGGTATGGGAAAGAGACCCAAGGTTAACCTGCCTGTTCCACAGACAGTCGAGGACAAGATACGTTGATTCAGAAAAGCACAGTATTGTTTGCCACGCTGAGTTTGTGTGGACCAAGATTCATTCCCAGTCTGAATTAACAACCAAGTGAGGAAACGAACTCACAAAGCCAAGAGGATTACTATCTAGTAACCTATGTATTTTTCGGACAGTATTAGTTCAAATTCATTGATTTCCATCAGTGGATCAGAATGTTGTTCAGAGTGAAGGATGCTGCCAGAGCAGAGATTCAGGAGGCTCTTTCATCATGTGGGCATTTACCCATGAACTTCAGCCTTGCTCTCATCGAGGCTGCTTAAAGGGTCTGCGCTGGGACACCTGGGTGGCTCAGCAACTGAGCATCTATCTGCCTTTGGCTCAGGGCATGATCCCAGGGTCCCAGGATCGATCCACATCAGGATCCTCTGTCTATGTCTCTGCCTGTCTCTCTGTGACTCTCATGAATAAATAAATAAAATCTTAAAAAAAAAAAAAGGGGGTCTGTGCTGACAGAGACAGATATCACTGGAGGCATCACCTGCTGGCAGCCACAAGGCCTCCTGGGGTGGAGTCACTCTGGAAAATTCACTGTCATCTATGATCCTGATTCCCAGTCTAGCCCAAGAAAATTCAGGTCCAACGTCCAGATTTTCTTGAAGCCAAAGATGATTCCTCCCCGAGTGTGAAGTTAATGAATAAGCCCACAGCCACGTTAATGGTATGCGTGGGGGGAATGCTGCTGTCCTCTCCACATGAATTACTCCCTTCTTTGGAATTTTCTGGCCAGCTACAGGGTCAGAGGTGACCCTCCCATACCGCCTCCCAGCACACACACGTCTCACCCAGCCGTGGCCTCACGGGGCATATAAAGACATCCGACCTGTGCTAAACAAGATGCTTCTCTAGTAGGGCTTCAAAGCGGTAGCGAAAGAGCCGCTGGCCAGGTGCCAGAAGCAAGGTGGGCCTGTGGACAGACAGAGCTGGTCTGCAGAAAGGTGGGGGGGCAGCTGGTGCCAGTCAGGACAACACTTGGTCTTACACCTTCCTTGTGCTTTGCACTTTTGATTCTAGGTTTTCTCAAGGGATCCTGGATTCTTGGGGGGGGGGGTATTTCAGTATCCTGAGAAAGCCCTCCTCAAGTCGGTTTTGATCCTCACAGCCAAAGACGCCCAAGTGAATACCATCCTTTCCCCGTTACCATGTTCTTGAGCACTGGACCAGACCAGAGAAAGCAGAACCAGGCTGGGCATGGGGGGCAGAGGAGGATTACAGGGGCTAGCTCGTGTCATCCATACTCTGAACTGGGAACATCACCAGGTCTAGGTCTTTCATCCTGTCCGTTTCAGTGTGCCTCTCCTGCCTGTCTCCCTAAATCCTGTTTTTTTCTAGGCTTGCATGCTGAATACCCTACTTTAGCTGACATTTTACACAGACACATATAGCTGAATATAGTCCATTCCTCCTCCTGTTTGTAGCTGTACATATCCTATTAAATCAAGACATAGAGGTAAAACTCTGAGATGATGTCCATGCTCTGCTCGGTGCCCACCCTAGTATAGGCTTGTCATCTTAAACATGGAATTGTTAGCATAGCTTTGGCCTACATTACAAAGATGAGTTAAACATTATACAGAAGTGGGAGAAAAGTAATCTAAAGTAGTATTAGTTTTTTTTGGTGGCTTTTTTTTTTTTTTTTGACAGAAAACAGGTAGGGTCTGGAGTAACTTCTATAAACCTCCACATACAATTTCTTGATATGGTAAAGAATAGTACAACTTGGTCATGGATATTTTCTTTGCAATCATCATACTTGATTTTTCCTTAAAAACTTGCAATGGCGGGGGGGGGGGGGGTGCGCCTGGCCGGCTCAGTGGTTGAGCATCTGGCCTTTGGTTCAGGTCATTATCCCAGGATCAAGTCCCACATTGGGCTCCTTGCAGGGAGCCTGCTTCTCCCTCTGCCTATGTCTCTGCCTCTCTGTTTTTCATGGATAAATAAATAAAATCTTTAAAAAAAAAACTTGCAATGGCCTGGTAACAATGTATGAAGCTAGCTGTTTATGACTCTATCTATTTAAAGAAAAATTGAGTCAGATATAGTGTTAAACTGCAATATTGTCCCAGGGGAAAAATTAAATATATTTAACTTAAAAATTTTTATATAGAGGGCTCAAGAAAAAAGCTTTTCTCTTTTAGGATTAATCAATCAGAAGCAAAATAGTTAACTATGTACACTAAACTACTAATAAACATAATTTTTTTACCCTCTGTGGCTTGGCAAGGGCCAAAGACAAAACAAAGGTTACACTTGAGAGATTGCACAGGGAGTAAGGGGCACTCAGTCATCCAAAGTATCCTTCCTTCCTTGATATCTAGCTTCATAAGGGAGGAAGAACATTTACAACTTAAAGCAAAGAAAACAAACGCCAAATGAATGCTTGTGTGTGTCTGTGTGTGACCAGGTCAGAAAGTGCTTTCTCTCTGATGGGGTTACCACTTGCTTGGTTCTGCCCTTTCAACTGTAAGCCCCAGGATGGAAAGTTCTGGACCCTCCGGTAAAATTTTACCCTCCCTGCAAGGAGCCTGCTTCTCTCTCTTTCTGTGTCTCTGCCTCTCTCTCTGTGTTTCTCACAAATAAATAAAATCTTTTTTAAAAAAATCCCAAACAGAAGCACCTGGGTAGCTCAGTCAGCTAGGCAGCCAACTCTTGATTTTGGCTCAGGTAATGATCATGGAGTCCTGGGATTGAGCCCTGCATTGGGCTCCACATTCAGTGGGGAGAGTGCTTCAGGATGTCTCTCTCTCTCTCTCTGCACCCCCACCCCCATCAAATAAATAAATATTTAAAAACAGAAAAACAAAGCAAAGCAAAAAAATCCAAACCCTAAACCCAGTGGTTCTCAAATCTAAAAAATCAAAAGCATCGATCTATAAAAGCACAGACTACTAGACCCGACCTAGGCTTCAGGGTCACTAGGTCTGGAATGAGGCCTGAGAATGTCCATTTCTAACAAGTTCCCAGGTGATGCTGTGCTGCTGGTGGGGCTGGTGGTGGGGCTGGTGGGACCACATTTTGAAACCATTGCCTTAAACAAGGAAGCAGACAAGGCCACGAGCTCTCTAGGATATGATACAGTCTGCGTTAGTGATATGGACTTCCATTCAACAGTTGTTAACCAAGCACTGCACCTCATGAACAGGGAATCTAAGGCTCGACGAGACAGACAGGGTCCTGGCCCCCCTCCCACATGTCTCTGAGGTAGAACCACTGTTCCAGGGAGAAGCAGCAAACTTATTAGCAGGAAGCCTCTGCATCTCAAGCACAAACCACACGCCCTGGGAGCTGGTGTGCATCCCTGAAAGGAAATTCCAATGCCCACCCATTACCAATCAAAGAATCAAAGCTGCTCTTGAGAGTGAGATTCCAACCAGATGTGATGAAGTAGCCACAAGGCGCGAGGGGCACAGTGACGGCACAGCTCACGGAGACCCAATCGTGGGAGGGGAACAGCACCCGGTGTAGCAGAGGCACGTCAGACACCAGCTCCTCCTCTACTTCCTGACCCATCCGCTCTCTGCACCTTGAAAAGTCAGCTTAGGGGGGCCTGTGAAGGGTGTCTGTGCCCAGGCTGCCCCGCTGCTCCCCGCCCTGTCTACCCTGAGATCCCGGGCAGATGGTGAATGATCACCCCAGTGACTCAGAGCATTCAGAACGACATCAACAATTATAGGAAGACTGAACCAAACCCACGCTTCTCAAACCTGGGAGTGCATCACAAGTACATGAAGGGCTTCAAAAATACAAACTGCTTGGGATGCCTGGGTGGCTCTCATGAATAAATAAATAAAATCTTAAAAGAATACAAACTGCTCGACTCCTACACCTCTTGAATTTAATTCAGTAGATCTGGGGTAAGGCCAAAAATTTTAATTTCTTTTTTTTTTTTAAGACTTTGTCTATTCATTTGAGAGACAGAGAATGTGCACAAGCAGGGGGAGGAGCAGGTGGAGAGAGAAGGAGAAGCATATTTCCCGCTGAGCAGAGAGATCTATGCAGGGCTCGATCCCAGGATCCTGGAACCATGACTTGAGCTGAAGGCAGATACTCAACCAACTAAGTCACCCAGGCACCCCAAAAATTTAAATTTCTAACAACCTCTCAGATGATGCCAATGATGCCGGTCCAAGGACCATACTTTGAGAACCACTTGTTAAGCTATTCCCTGCTATTAACTAGAACACTATCTTCTTTAATTTATTAGATGAAAGGGAAAATTCCTCTGTCAAGGACTAAGAATATGGCTTTTATCACCAACCATTTGACTGTACTTTTTCTGTGCTTTAATTTTCCATACATAAACTGAAATCACCTACCTCCAAAATACTGTAAATCTGACTAAAGATTACTACTATGTAATTTAAAAGATGTTACCAATTACCAGCTGCCACTTTGTCTTTTAAAATATTGTTGACTCCTTTAATAGAAATAATCTGTAACATTTAAGACAAGTACCCATACCCCTCATTCACCAGACAAGATGGGAGAAACTTTTATCTTTTAAGAAAGATAAAGCCTACCAAATGTCAGCTTTCCCAAAATCCAGAATAATCAAAGATGCTTTTATGAAAATAAAAGAAAAATAAAGTCAAAATTTTAAATTTAATTTACAATTAAAAATTAAATTAATTTAAATTTTAAATCTAATTTAAAATAAAAAAAACAAAAAATTAATTTAATCAAATTCTATTGTATATATAATAACAAAGCAAAAGCACATAGGTTTCAATTTGGAACATACATACTATTTTTTTTTTAAAGAGTGTGTACTTTCAACAAAGAATTACAAAATATAATGGCTTCTTCCCATTGGAGAACACAGGGTGGTACGGGTGCCTGTTTCAATATTAACAATCATATAAATGCTGGATTTCAATCTTGGAAAGTAAGAGCAGGAATCAAGGCCCATTTCCCCAGAGTGCCCCAAGTCAACTGGGTCAAGCAGTAAAGTTCTCCAAGGAAATGGTCTATCAACCTCATTAATTATCAGAGCCCAGGCTCTGGTATTTCAAGAGAGATAGCTGGCACCCTGCCCACCCACCATCCTACTGCTCCTCAGTCTTTATAGAATATTACAGGCATAGACCTCCTGTCACCTTTCCTAAGAGAGGAGTGGGTCTGAGGGGGCCTTTCAAATATTTGTAGTCCAGGGGTCAAGCGAGTCTATGTAGTGATGATCGGTGAGTCCTAACGGAGCAAAACGACTTCTTCCACAATAAGACAAATGCAGGTGACCAGCAAACATCCTGGAAGCAGAGGGCAGAGGTAGATGGGCACAGCCAACTCCTAGCTTCCTTCTCTGAGCCTCTAGTTGAAGCTAACTGCAATCACAAAGACAAGAAGTGTGCTGTTCATTTCTAGTTAACCAAGTGTAGTATTAAACATTTGCAAAGCATGCATGTGTCACCACTACCCTGTAACGTAGGGAGCCTGGCCCTGTTCCATCAGTCATTCCTGCCCCAGGGGTAATCCCAGGATTTCTAAATCAAATTTCAATCTATCTCAGGGAAGACGGCTGAGCTAGAGAACTCTGTCAACCATTTTAACATTTTCCTTAAAATGGCAAACAGAACAATGTCTGTGGCTTCTATAATCCCTGCTGCCCTTGCCACCATTCTTTCCCCACCAATAATGACTTATGTTACTTCCAGCACAAACAAAAACCTAACAGAACACACAAAGTCCTGGTTTTTAATTTATCACATAAAGCTGGAGACTGCTAACGCAGTGATTTTAATTTACTGATCTAGGCTCTCCACATTTACAAGTTCCCTTTTGTTCTTTCACTGTAAAGTCCATCCTTTGGTCATGGCATGAACTCATTGAGGACATAAAGGCAGCACCTGACCAATTACAGCAACATGCCGGCAGC
This sequence comes from Nyctereutes procyonoides, assembly GCF_905146905.1. Taxonomy (NCBI): domain Eukaryota; kingdom Metazoa; phylum Chordata; class Mammalia; order Carnivora; family Canidae; genus Nyctereutes; species Nyctereutes procyonoides. The sequence continues at coordinate 55,941,593 of NW_026575146.1, read as the reverse complement.
ATGAATTCTGCAAGTCAGATTCTTTTCCACCCTGTCAGTATCTAAAATTTATACCAGCTCAAATACTCTTCTTAAAACATGCTGGAAAAGTTAATTTCCTGTTAAATCTAACCTTTACTATGTTAGGACATATATTGTGGAAACGTTTGGTGAAACTGCAAGGAATAAAAAAGCCATTCCTGGGGCGACTGAATCAGGGCTGTTGATACAGTATGTAACTCTTGATCTCAGGGCCGTGAGTTCAAGCACACATTGGGCCCAGAGCCTACTTAAAAAGAAAAAGGCTGGGGCCTAGGTAGCCCAGTTGGTTAAGCATCCAATTCTTGATTTCGGCTTAGATCGTGATCTTGGGGTTGTGGGATCGAGCCCCATTCAGCTCAGAGTTGGCTTAAGGTTCTTTCTCTCCTTCTCCCTCTGCCCCTCTCTGTCCCATTTGTGTACTTTCTAAAATAAATAAATCTTAAAAAAAAAATAAGTAGAGCAACTCCTAAACAGATCTGCCACTTGACACAATCTCCCCTTGTACTAGCCCAACAAGAAATCAGATTTCAGAAAGCTTCTAATATAAAGATAGAAGGATGAAAATAGCCATCGTCACCTCATCAGGTAAAATGTACTAATGCAAAGAATGCATTGCTGTATTAAAAATTCTCAATTTATGATGAGGAAGACAAGAATACAATAGGGAAAGAACAGTGTCTTCAATAAACAGTGCTGGGAAAACTGGACAGCCACACACCCAAGAATGAAACTGTACCTCTATCTAACACCATACACAAAACCAACTCAAAATAGATTAGGAGTCTGAATGTGAGACCTGCAACCAGAGAACTCCTGAGGTCGGTCTTGGTGATGATTTTTTTTTTAAATCTGACCCCAAAAGCAAGAGCAATAAAAGCAAAAATAAGTTGGACTAACTCAAACTAAAAAAGCTTCTCCACAACAAAGGAGACCATCAATAAAATGAAAACCCAACCTCCTGAATGGGAGAAGATAATTGTGAATCATGTATCTGACAAGGGTTAATATCCAAATTACATATAGAACTCATACAGCTCAGAGCGCCTGGCTGGCTCAGTTGGTGGAGTGACTCTTGATCTCAGAGTTCTGAGTTCAAGCCCCATGTTTGGTGTAGAGGTTACTTAAAAAGAATCTTAAACAAAAAAAAAAAAGAACTCATACAACTTAATAGCAAACAAAACGAAAACAACCCCACCATCCGATTAAAAAATGAGCACAAACTCTGAATACTTTTCCAAAGAAAAAGGATGGCTAACAGGTACGTGAAAAGATGCTCTACAACATTAATCATCAGTGAAATGCAAACCAAAACCACAATGAGATGTTATGTCACACTTGTTAGAATGGCTAATATCAAAAAGACAAGAAGTGGGGCACCTGGCTGGCTCAGTTGGTGGAATGTTCAGCTCTTGATCTCAGGGTCATGAGTTTGAGTTCCACATTGGGTATAGAGATCACTTAAGTAAGCTTAAAAAAAAAAAAAAAGATAAGAAGTAACAAATGCTGGTGAGCATATGAAGAAAAGAGATACCTCATACACTGCTGGCGGGAATGTAAAGTGGTGCAGCCTCTTTGGAAAACAGTAAGGAGTTTCCTCAAAACCTTAAAGTGGAGCTACCATATGATCTAGCAATACCATATGATCCAGCAATTACAGTTCGGATATTTATCTGAAGAAAATGAAAACTATACTTTGAAAAGACATCTGCACTCTCATTTCCGTGCAGCATTATTGACAATAGTCAAGATATGAAAACAACCTAAATGTCCTTGATGGATGAACAAATAAACAAGATGTGACATATATGTACAGTGAAATACTACTCAGCCATAAAGGAGAATGGGATCTTGCCATCTGTGACAACATGGATAGACCTGGAAGGTATTATGCTCAGTGAGATAAGTCAAGGTGTTGAACGGTTTTTATTGATTTTAGGGGGGGATCTCTCTATTTCCTGGATCTGAATGCCTGTTTCCCTTCCCAGATTGGGAAAGTTTTCAGCTAGGATTTGTTCAAATAAGTGAGATAAGTCAAAAAGAGAAAGACAAACACCCTATGATCTCTCTTATATGTGGGATCTAAACAACAAAAAAACAAAAACAAAAAAAAGTAAAACCAAACTCATAGAGAACAGATTGGCAGTTGCAAGGGGTGGGGAAGGGGCTGAGTAAACTGTTTGTTATTGTTTAAATAAAAATTTCTATTTAATTGCTACTTGACATGTATGTCTTTTTTGATTCGTTATACAATGATTTTTTTTCACACTTCTTTCAAGTTTTTCAGTTCCAGTAAGGCAAGACATGTATGCCTTCTTAAAAGCCTAAATGTATTTTAAATCACTGTGTATTATATATACAAGCTAGAGATATCTAAGTCAGGGAAAAACAGACTTTCCAATTCCAACTTGTTTGCAAGTGAAATGACTAAAAAAAGGAAAACCCACATGTCCTCCCAGCAACCTCTTGAGTGGAACAGTGAACACACACACTCATCTAGTGTCCCTAGGCTGTTCTGACCTGGGCCCACAGATAAGATGGGAAGGGTATCACTTGGTGAGTTTAGAACTTGATTTTATGAGACAAAGAAGCTAAAGCACAAAATCTGGGTCTTTATCAAATATTTAAATTTTTCCTATAAACACTGATTTCTCCCTTCCTGATTCATCTGTGTGTGTTTCTTTTCTTTTCTTTTCTTTTTTTTTTTTTTAAGATTTACTTATTTATTCATGAGAGACACAGAGACATAGGCAGAGAGAGAAGCAGTCTTCCCACGGGGAGCCTGATGTGGTACTTGATCCCAGAACCTCGGTTTCATGACCTGAGCCGAAGGCAGACGCTCAATCACTGAGCCACCCAGGTGCCCCTAATCTGTGCTTTTTAAACAAAATTGTTTTTAGGTTTCTGATAAATTAGGAAGCACATCTCACTCTGTGTATCTAAGTTTCTCAGCTGTGACTTGCTCCAATGGCATTTCAACATTCATTTCAAAAAGCAGAATTGTGTGTCTCTAATTGTAAATTTACACAAGATTAGAAGTGCCTGGGACCGGAGAGCCAATCTTGGTCATTGTTTCCCTGCTAAAAATGTGGCCTTAAAAATATTTGATTGAAAGGAGACACCTGGCCTATTTCCTTATCTATTAAATTGAAAAAAGCAACTCTGTTCAACATGTGATCTCCCTTGCTAAATCTTAATAAGTAATGCATTCCTCAAGCTTTTTATTTTACTATTTTATTTTTCAGTGTAGGTGCTCGGAATTTTCTTGACAGTGCTCCTGCATCAGAACAAACCCACTAACACCTGTTGCCAAAGGAACAAGATGTAACTTCAGCAGGACCACGACACCCGGCAGTTGTAAAAGGTCCCTCCAGTGAAGCCTTTCTCTGGCTCTGGGATGTACGTAGCTGTATCCAGTACCACTGTTTGTCTTGGTAACAATGCCTTTTCTTGTTTAGACACATGATACCACCTGTTCACACAAATACCCTATAGTAGGGATTAGTCCTGGATAGAGCATCGCAGCTGGGTGGATGAGCACTGAGATCACCCCCAGGGGCTAGGTGGGAGACAGGCACTCATTCCCCACCACGGAGGGGACACTAGTCCCATTTAAAAGAAATAAATTTGGCAAAATGCATCCAGAGTCTTTAGTGTGTTATAGTTATTTAATACTATTTCTATAGATGTTCATATACATATACACACATACACAACTTCGTGATTTCTAACCCACTTTGCTTCTAATGACACACATTAAAGAAATAATGTTCAAAGAAATCCCACAAAGATTTAGGCACAAATATATTTATTGCCCCCCACTACTACCACAATAAAATGTCAGAAACTTAAATTACTATTAAATATTAGGTAGACGTTAAACATGTGTATGAAGCCTTATGAAGAACTAAGCCAAGGAGTCTTCAATAACTTTGTTAACATGAGAAGCAACATAGTTTAGTCTCTCTATATATCCTACACACTTACAAAAAAAGTCACATTTTAAATTGCTTAGTCTATGTGACTATTAATGCAAATTAATGGAAGCAGATGGTGTTTAAAAAAATAAGTGTCCAGCGCTCAGCTTTCATAGTAAATATGATAAAGCAGGATGCATCCAGATTTTTATCAAAAGCATTAAGAAAATCATTTCTGCCTTTTATAGTGATGAAAGTGCCTCTCACAGATAAACTTTCTGATCAGAATGCCTCCCAGAAAGGGTCTAGGTCACAGATCAAGTTTCTAGGGACCTGGGTCTTGATTTCTGTCTACACTACAGGCAGGGTGGGCGCCCTGGGTAACAGTGCAGCCAGCCAGCAAGACTCTGTGACCTCAAAACTGCCATCTCTGCTAGGAAAACAAATCTCCATATTCAGAGCATGCTAAGGACACCACATTTTCATAGTAAATAAAGTATAGGTGCAGTTTTTTAAAATTAAGTCTAAGTAAATTTTATAGAGATACACCTTTTGCAAATGTCCCTAGATAATTTACTATATATAATTATCCCAAATACCAGACATAATTTATATATTTATATCAAATATACATATATAGTATTATATACTAAAGAATTTAATAAATTCTTCAAAGTAGCAGGGCACACTCCAAGCACAGATTAAAGCCCCTCTCCCTGCTTTAAAATAAAATAGTCGGGGTGCCCAGATGGCTGTTAGTTAAGTGTGTGCCTTCGGCTCAGGTCATGATCCCATGGTCCTGGGATAGAGCCCCACATCGGGCTCCCTGCTCAGTGGGAAGTCTGTGTCTCTCTCTCCATCTGCCTCTCCCCCAGCTCATGCTCTATCTCTCTCAAATAATAAAATCTTTAAAATAATAAAATTCAGTAAAAAGTAATAAAATAAAAACCAATCAAAGAAGTTAAGTGTCTATCTCTTATTAGGGCACCTAAGTGAATAAGAAAAAGGAAAGCACTATGACATACTGAGGGATGGAAGTAAGAATGATGAATGATGTAGAGACAAGAAGTTAAGCTTTTAGAATGGACTCGACACAATGGAAGGGCGGCAGAAAGACTAGTAAAGGACACATCTAGCAGTTGCAAACAGATGGGTGTCATGCAGATTGAGGTGAGGTTTCTGCCCCAACAGCTTCCCATGTCCCCCGTGGCCCCCCACCTCCCTGCACCCTCACCCCACAGCCAGGGATGGTCCTGGTGGAGTGGCACTGGGACCACCAATCCCACCCCCAGGGGTAAGGTCTACAGGGAAACTAGTGTTCACTCACACTGCCCCGGGGTGGATATTGGTCCCATAGTCAAAAGAAATCAATCAGGCAAAATGTATCAAGGTATTTTAAAGTTATTACAGTTCTTAAAATAAATATAACTTTTGACCCTATAACGCTGCCTTTTTTTAAGATTTATTTATTTATTCATGAGAGAGAGAGAGAGAGAGAGAGAGAGAGAGGGGGGCAGAGACACAGGAGGAGGGAGAAGCAGGCTCCATGCCGGGAGTCCGACATGGGACTCGATCCCGGGACTCCAGGATCGCGCCCTAGGCCAAAGGCAGATAACATTGCTTCTAATAATACACATTAAGAAAAAGCTGTTTTGGGCTGCCCGAGTGGCTCAGTGGTTTAGCGCCGCCTTCCGCCCAGGGTGTGATCCTGGAGACCTGGGATCAAGTCCCACATTGGGCTCCCTGTATGGGGCCTGCTTCTCCCACTGCCTGTGTGTCTGCCTCTCTCTGTGTCTCTCTCATAAATAAATAAATTCTTTAAAAAAAATAAAAAGAAAAAGCTGTTTTAAACTCTCCTTTCCCAACAGATGCAGTAACATATATATTCACCACTCCACTATTATAATAGCAAAACGTCAGAAACTTACATTATTACACAGACTCGCTTCATGTTTATGAAGATTTTATTAAGATGAGGAGATGCTTGTTTTATTCAGGTAAGTGAAAACTGGGTATAAGGTTGATTCTAGAAAAATATATACAAGTGACTAGAAGGAAACCAATGTTTTAATAGTGTTTGTTCTTGGTCTCAAGACAGTCTTGGGAGACTGATTTTTAAAACCTCTGAGGCTTAGAGGCACTTGGGTGGCTCAGCTGGTTAAATATCTGATTCTTGATTTTGGCTCAAGTCATGATCTCAGGATCATAAGATTGAGACCCAGGTTGGGCTCCATGCTCAGCAGGGAATCTGCTGGAGATTCTCTCTCCCTCTGCCCCTCTCCCTGCTTGCTCTCTCTCTCTCTCTCTCTCTTTCTCTCAAATAATAAATTAAAAAAAAAACTTTGAGGCTTAAGTGTGCTGAGAATGAGTAAGATTACACATGTTGAACTGCACACCATAATACCTGGTAACATAGTTATTAAAAGAAATCTAAGTTATCATCACACACGACCACCTTCTACCTCACACCTGGCTAGTCTGTGATTTTAGTCAAATCAAAGCTTCTAAGCTCTATTTTCCTCTCCACAAAGTGGGAATAATCATGGTTCCATAGTAGTGGCATGAAGATGAAATAGAGCAAAGAATGCAGAGTGTTGAACTCAAGCATTCAATAAATGTTGATGTTCTCTCCATCTCCTGGGAAGACTGAAAATTTTGCTCCTGCTGGACAGTTCTGAGCCACTTAAAAAACTTAACTCTAGGGATGCCTGGGTGGGCTCAGTGGTTGAGCATCTGCCTTTAACTCAGGGTATGATCCCAGGATTCCGGGATCGAGTCCCACATTGGGCTTCCTGGAGGAGCCTGGTTCTCCCTTTGTCCATGTCTCTGCCTCTCTCTCTGTGTCTCTCACGAATAAATAAATAAAATCTTTTAAAAAATTAACTCTAAATTCAAGATCACTTGGCCACTTAAAGTTACAGAACACGTGCAACTGTCCATACTACAGGAATACACTCCTATGAGGTCTGATTCTGAGAAGCTCATGCATTGCTCCAGGTGGCTGCAGCTCTAGAAAGAGCCAACATCATACTCACATTCTACAAGGAAGGGACCTAGAGGGTGCTTTTCAAAAGAAAACACTCCCGTGGGTGCATCGATAGGTTTCACATTCCCAAACACCTGCTTCCTTTATATGGCCCGTCTGAACTAGGCCACACTGTTCCAGTGTTCCTCGCCGGCTTCCATCTATGCAGAAGAAATGAGCTGTGCTCTGCCCAGGGAATCTTTAAGGCCCAGTCTGCATGAGGCTGAATGGGAACAAACATGAAACCGTTCCCTGCTACTGCAAGAACTATGGGTTAAGTTTGCTAGATGCTGCTGCTACTGTGTTCTCCCTGGTGGGAATAGGACAGGAAAGGTGGACGGGTGGATGAGGAAGAGCTTTATAGAAATAAATGGTCTCCAGCTCTCTGGTTTATTTAAATCACAAGAATTTTGCTGAATATGACTAGTGATCTTTTAAGGAATGGAGGCATGCATTTGCAAAGGAAAAAAAGAGGAAGTCAGACTTTAGGGTCTCTTCTATAGCCACCAACACATATGTGGAAAGTTGGGCCACCATCCCAACCTCACCAGGCCCCGCCTCAGTGGAGCCGTCCCACCCACTCTCCTTGCTGCCTGACAGCCATGCCTGTGCCAAGTGACTTTGTCCCACTTGCCCCAGTGACCTGTGGGGGACAGAGCGGACATGCTCAGAGAAGCCAAAAATACAGTTTATCAGAGATTCACAAGAGGTGACCTGACAAGATAAGGCAAAAATGGGCAAATTGGAAGGCTGACTCTAAAGAATTTGAATGATGCACAGAGGAAGAGGAGTTAGCAGTGAGGCCATCAGCTGGACAGGGTGTTAGGAGGTGGGAGGGGAGCCATGAAAAACTGAAGCTGGGTACAAACCTAAATTATGAAGAGGCCAAAAGTAGGAAGGAGCAGAAATAAGTATACAGTGTACCCTTTTAGATATCAGCTAATGTTAATATGAAGCCATCATGGTTATTGATATTTATTTATTTATTTATTCATTCATTCATTCATTCATTCATTCATTCATGAGAGACAGACACACACAGAGGCAGAGACACAGGCAGAGCGAGAAGCAGGCTCCATGCAGGGAGCCTGACGTGGGACTCGATCCCAGGTCCCCAAGATCACGCCCTGGGCCGAAGGCGGTGCTAAACCACTGAGCCACCTGGGCTGCCCGGTTATTGATATATTTAAAAACACTTCGTTTCATCTTACTTTAGCATTGCCAAAATTACATATAAATCAGAGCATGTGTCCTCATTATAGAAACGTGCCTATGTATAATTTAGATTTAAGTGTCTCTTTTGAGGACACGTGCTTAAACTGTTTTGTATGAATGGAAATGTCTAAAAAGTTTAAAGACCTCTACCTTGACAAAGAAAGTACACAAGCCAGTAGCAAGAAGCTAGGATGCCAGAGAACAAATAAACTTTTTTTTTAATTTTTATTTGTTTATGATAGTCACACAGAGAGAGAGAGAGGCAGAGACACAGGCAGAGCGACAAGCAGGCTCCATGCACCGGGAGCCCGACGTGGGATTCGATCCCGGGTCTCCAGGATCGCGCCCTGGGCCAAAGGCAGGCGCCAAACCGCTGCGCCACCCAGGGATCCCATGCCAGAGAACAAATAAAACAGAAACTGTGTCCTCTAGGAGCTCACAGACTATGACATGTAATAGATTAAAAAAAAAAAAAGGAATCTCTGATTTTTATCAGTTTCGTGACAAATATTTGGGCAGCACCTCTGAGCAACCTGCCCTGGTCTAGGTGTTTCTATCATTTCCTAGTGATCCAACAAGCTGGCAGGGCTGAATCCAATCTGGTGGGTCAAAGTCCCTCATCCTTCTGGACCACAGACTAATCTGAGATTCTGATAGAAAAAAAAAAAAAAAAAAAAGAAGAACTTCTCCCTAGTGAAGCACATGTAAATGTAATTCTGGATTCAATTTCACTGGCACTTCTCACCTAAAACCCAACGATAAGACACTCATTCTCTACCACCTATTTGCAACTACAGGAACATATATATAATCATATAATCCTAAACTGAAATATTTTATGTTTCAACAATGCCAAGCATTTTTGAGGTTTATTCTTTGGCTTATCTTTTCAATAACATCATATTAGTAGTGGCAACGAGAGAAGTCCCACCAGAAAATCAAACAGCACGTTTATTCTCGAACACAATGCATGGAACTGACACAGACAGACTATCACTCCAGTTATACAATGGCTATTGAGAGTTCTCAGTTAATGGAACATTCACAGTTTAAGTCTCAACACAATGCACAAAGAACAGAAATATAGACAAAGTTGCCGTATTAGGGATGTGGATAACAGAATTAGCTTCCTGGCAACAGAAACAGCAGTGAGGGCTATATATAAACAAAAAATTATTTTCTATTATTAATGGTCAGAAAATAAAGTTTGACTAAACATTTCATCAGTTTGTCCTAAGTGACTTTATGCAGCAGAACTATGGTCTGCAGGCTTGCTTCGTCTTTTTTCTTAACCAGAGAAAGTACTTGATGTGATCTCTTTTCCATGTGCCAATGGCTACCAGCCAAGGGGTTCTGCACCCCAGCAGAACCTCTCACTGGCTGATTTCTACAGTGATTTTGATGAGAAATCTGCATTACTTTCCCTACAGACTCTAAGACTGAAACCAGACACCTCTAGATAAAACCACCACCAGGTCATATATAAAAACTTTTGTGCCCTTTGTGAAGGGATCTTAGACTGCTGTCCAACATACAACTCATTGCCAAAATCCCCTCTGCACATCTCTGACTTGGGGGTAATCCAAATTCTTGAACACATCCAGTTCTATTGGTAAGGCCATTTGGCAGAAAGTACCCAAAGTCCTAAAAAGAAGAACGGGTTGGGGGGGAAAGGTTAACTTTGAGCAAGCTATTCTATTTCTGAGAATTTGTCCTAAGGAAAGAACTTGACACACAGTGATGGGAATATCTCAAGGAAATCCATCACAGTGCTGTTGCTTATGATACTAAGAAACTGCAAACTACCAAAATGAGTGTCAGTGAGAGATAGTTTTAATTAAAGGTGTATTTGGGGCACCTGGGGGAGCTCAGTTAAACATTTGCCTTCAGCTCAGGTCATGATCTTGGGACCCTGGGATTGAGCCCCACATCAGGCTCCCTGCTCAGCGCGGAGCCTGCTTCTCCCTCTCCCTCTGCCTCTCCCCTCTGCTCATGCACTCTCTAATAATTTTTTTTTAAAAAAGGGCGTATTCATATAATGGGATGCTATGCAGCCATTAGAAAGAATAATATAGATATAGAAATAAAACATGAAATGATGTATATGCTGCACTTGGTGGAGGAAAACAATTACTAATAAGTGTATACAAGATCTCTATTTTCTTTGTGAACACACAGAAAAAAACCTTGATCATCGACAGAGAAGAGAATGCTCTTACATCTATCTCAAAGTTCCAGTTCTGAGAAGTTAGTCTGCTCTCCTTTTCCATCCCACAGCCTTTCAACTATTCCTGGTAGGACATAGTTTCTAGGCCACTTTCCACCCTGGTTGCCCTCTTAAAATGTAGAGCTCAGAATTGCAAGCAGGCCCTCAGAGGCTGCCTGACCAGTGCAGGAAACAAAGGCATGATTATCTCCTTTGTTCTGAATACTGTGTCATTAATGCTGTTGGAGATGGCCAACCATGTCAAACGGTTGGCTAAAACTTTGAATCTTTTTAACAAGAGCTGCTATTGACGCAGGTCTCTCCATTCCACAACACACAATTTTTTCCCTATAACCAGGGATAAGGAAGTTGCATTCAGTGGAGTTTAATTGTATACTTGTTCATGTTGATTGTTTTTGACTTTTAGAAACCCTTTTCTATCCTGATTTCTGACATCCTAACAAGTGGGACAGACACAAATGGGATCCACCTTTCTTTATCAAAGACCACTTTCTCAAGCCAGGACACCATGTCCTGGGAGGGCTACCAAAGTATCTTATGACAACTTAAAACATTTTTATATTAAAACAAATATGAATGTTAAAAATTAAAGTACAAAGTGGGTTTATCTTTGTGCAAAAACATGTAACTTTAAAGATACAAGGTGCCTCGTTACAGCTTCCAACCTACCCTACACTTCTGCCTACGACCGACCCTGTACCTTCCACCCCTTTACATCTTTCCCTACTAAGCATAAACTCTCCTTTTCTCAAATACTACTGTGGTGGGAAAATAAGAATAGCACTGACAAGGCAGTGAATTGCAGAAAGTCAAATGGCTAATCAACCTGCAATATATCTATGTATCTTATTATAATCAAGTCTGTATTTTCCCAACTTACCCATAAAAGGATCTGAAGAAACTCAAATATCTCATTTTATTCTGGTAGCCCCTAACAACGATATTACTGAAACTCTTTCTTCAATAACTAACTGATTGAAAGAAAGAAAGAAAGAAAGAAAGAAAGAAGAAAAGAAAAAAGAAAAAAAAGAAAGGAAAAGAGAAAAGAAAAGAAAGAAAATGAGGTTAGTTTAGGAAAGGCTTCTCTTTAGGAAACCCATTCTACTTTCTGAAACCACTGGGCCTCTTTCCCAGGTAATCCCAAACTATCCCTTCTTGCCTCCATTCTGTTCCAAGATCATTTCACACCTATTCTTTTGAAGGCACTCAGCTGAAGTCAATGGGAGATGAAACCATGAGTAAGGCAGAAGCTTATCTTCAGGGAGGTAAAGAGATCACACACACACACACACACACACACACACACACACACACATGACTCCAATGCAAGGTAAAAATGCTCCAAGAAAGGGGTGCCTGGGTGGCTCAGCTGGTTAACTGTCCAACTCTTGGTTTCAGCTCAGTCATGATTTCAGGGTCATGAGACCCAACCTTGTGTCAGGCTCTGCGCTCTGCAGGGAGTCTGCTCTCTGCCTCTCCCTGTTCCTCCTGCTTGTGCTCTCTCTCTAAAATGAATAAATAAATCTTTTTTAAAAAATGCTTTAAGGGGCAGCCCGGGTGGCTCAACGGTTTAGCGCCACCTTCAGCCCAGGGTGTGATCCTGAAGACCCGGGATCGAGTGCCATGTCAGGCTCCCTGCATGGAGCCTGCTTCTCCCTCTACCTGTGTCTCTGCCTCTCTGTGTGTGTGTCTCTCATGAATAAATAAATAAAATCTTTTATTTTAAAAAAATGCTTTAAGAAAGTTCCAGACCAGGGGAGCACTAGCCTGCAGGAAAAAAGAGTTCTAACCTAGTGAGACCACAATACACATGAAGAACAGGTATAAAGGTAAGAATGGGGCCCTCTACAGAGCCACAGAGTCAACCTGAGAAAGCTCTATTGCTAAGGGAATCACTTTTAAAGAGCTTCTGCACCATACCTGGAAAAAAATCTTTCATTTCTCATTTTCTTTTTCAGAAAATTAAAATGTTTTCCATTTCTAAAGAACATCCGCCTCTCTCTTTGCTCTTGTTGACCTTCCTCCTGTCCTCCAAGATTGCCAACATAAGTCTACAAATCAGAAAATATTACGCCCTTACACTTTTGACAGCATTTTTAAGTTTACAAAGCATTTTCAAGTAGATTATTTCTGGCAGGACTTTTTAAGTGTCCTAGATATGACGAAATTGGGCCTCGAGACTCAAATTCAATGGAAGTATCCCTGCATTTGGTCACGTCCATCTACATTTGTTTCACTCTTTCCAATTAAAAGTCATCATCCTTGGCTTTCCTAAGCTCAAGCAGAAAACGAAAGTGAATAACAGTATTAAGTCTGTCATTAAAAACTTCAATGTGCAGAAAAATTAAACGGATGAGCACTGCAAGAAATTTGACATGGATCCCTGTGACTTTTAGAGTTTAGAATAAATCAGTAAGACCATAAGAACAGACCAGACACTTTACAAGAAAGTGGACAAATCTGTGGCAAAAATATCCAATGCCAATGGATAAATTACCCCCAAAAAAAGGCTTGCAAAAAAGGAGTAGATCCTCATTACTCATGGTCTCCATATTTGCAACATGGCCTGCTCGGTGAAATCTCTGACCCCTCAAATCAATACCTGATGGTCACTCATGGGCTTGTGCAGTGCAGTGAAGTATCTGAGTCACTCTATGCATGTGCTCCCAGTTGAGGCCAAACAGGGCAATACTCCGCCTTCTTGTTTTGGCTCTCCTATGGTAAACAAGTGTCCATTTCACAATCACTTAGTGCCATGGGTTTTGCATTTTTGTGCTTTGGGATGATCATTCAGTTTTTTGACATGGTCCCCGAGTGCAGTGTTGGAGTGCTAAGGTCCCCGGGTGCGACAGGGCTGTGACTTGCCCTGCGGAGAGACACTGTGTGCTAGGTCAGCCTCGCTCATGCCTGAGTTACGGTGCAGTTGGCCCTGAGCTCAGTGTTTATGGATCAACAATATGTCTTTAAAACAGAAACACATTGAGGCACCTGGGTGGCTCAGCAGTTAGGTGTCTGCCTTTTGGCTCAGGTCATGATCCCAGAGTCCTGGGATCGAGTCCTGCATTGGGCTCCCTGCATGAAGCCTGCTTTTCCCTCTGCCTATGTCTCTGCCTCTCTCTCTGTGTGTTTCTCATGAATAAATAAATGAAATCTTGGGGGAAAAGAAAAATAGAAATGCATTTAAACATTTAAAACAAGGCTACGTATTGGAACTGTTGATGGAAGTGTTAATGACCAAAGCTCATAGGAACCTAAGCTCCTCTTTCTCTCCTTAGGAGCAATAGTTTAATATATACTGATTCTGTGCTCACAGCACTTTACAGAACATAAATCTCATATATAATTGGCATCGACTTTATAACAATTTTTTGCGGGGGGGGTAGTTTCCCTCTCAATTTTTCCATATTTCTCATTATTTCCTAGAATGAGCAGTTTTGCTACTATATGTCCCCTGTGATATTATAGAAACCTCCTCCCCCAACCGGAGCCCTAGGTCTATTTTTTTTCTTACTGTATCCTCTGCCTGAAAGAGAACACTGTTTTTTAATTTAACCACCTGCCATTACCAAACCCTAACAAAATTAATAATTGTCTTATCACTGAGAACTCAGTCCATATTAAAATTTTTGTGATGGTCTCAAAAGTGTCTTTTTTGCAGATGGTTTGTTCAAATAAGAATCCCAATGAGGTCTCACACTGCATCTCACTTGCTGGGACCGTTCGGAGGCTACAACACAGGGATGAGTCCTAAATGAGTTTGGAACAAGAGAAAAGGCATTCATACGACTGAAAGAATTAAGGCAGAAGCCCAGTCCATGAAAATGGACAAAATAAACAGAAATGGTACAGTGCCGGAAAGTCAAAACCAGGGCAAGAGCCAGAGATAAGGCACCAACAGTCTAAGAGCTAAAGTTGAGTAAGGAGAGTAATTGGATAAATTATTGAATTATCTTAATGGAACAAGGACATTAGATTTTAAAATCCCACTTTAGATCAACAGAGTAATGGAAGACCAGCTATTAAAAAGGAAAAACCGTACAGTCACTGTATCTGATTCGTTTCACTTCCCAAACCTTAGTTTTGCAAGCATGTTTTTACATCGTGGCACCCTAATAATTACACTATTAGTTCAAAAAGATCCGGGATAGAAATTTTATTTTATTTCACAGGGACTAAAATAAGTAAAACAACATATAAGGTAGTGACACTGGTACAACTGATTATTCTCTAGCTCCTGGATTCTTTTTTTTTTTTAATTTTTTTTATTGGAGGTCAATTTGCCAACATATAGCATAACACCCAGTACCTCCTGGATTCTTATCCAGATCACTCCACAAATTCAGAATGTTTACTTTATTTATTTATTTATTTATTTATTTATTTATTTATTTATTTAATTTATTTATTTTGCAAAAAGAAAATGAATATAGTCATGCAACTTATCAGGATGACAGCTACCATTACAGATCATTTACCAAGCTGGGCACTCCACAACCACATGAGGTCGATAATATAATTAGATCTAAGAGATGCGGAAACTGTGACTCCATGGTTAAATGGTACTGGTAGGGTCACATCTCCTAACTGACAGCAGCAGGACTCTAAAACCAGCCTGGACAACCAAGTCCGGAGCATAAGACTCAAGCCACCCTCAATCAGAGGAGAGCACAAGAAACCAAGGTTCCCAAATGTTTCGCCAGCAACCTCTGAACACACACCACTTCTCTCTGCACAGCAGACACAGACACACATACAGAAACAAGGGAATCTTGTACATGAGCAATACGTTCATTAATTTAAAAATAAGAAAATTAAGCAAGACAAACTAAATAACAAATTGTAACAAGAAGTGTTGGCAAAGATGCAAAGAATCAAGGAACCTGCGTGCACTGTAGGCATGAACTGGTGCAGACAGTATGGGCGCTCCTCAAAACATTAAAAATAAAATTACCATACGATCCAGTAATCCCACTACTGGGTATTTGCCCAAAGAATACAAAAGCACTAATATGAAGAGCTATATGCACCCCATGTTTATTGCAGCATTATTTATTTATTACAACAGTCAAATTATGGAAGCAGCCCAACTGTTCACCAACAGATGAATGGATAAAGCAGCGGTGTGTGTATACATAGTCCATTATAATGGAATATTACTCTGCCATAAAAAAGAATAAAATCTTGGGGTGCCTGGGTGGCTCAGTCAGTTAAGCATCTGCCTTTGGCTCAGGTCATGATCCCAGTATCCTGGGATCGAGCCCCTGCATCGGGCTCCCTCCTTCTCCCTTTCCCTCTGCCCCCCTGCTCATGTGCTCTCACTCTCTCTCTCAAATAAATAAATTAATTAAATCTTAAAAAAAGAATAAGATCTTGCCACTTGCAACCACATGAATGGAACTAGAGAGCATAATGCTAAGTGAAATAAATCAGAGAAAGACAACCATATGATTTCACTCAAATGTGGAATTTAAGAAATTAAACTAAGCAAGAAAAAAAGAGGCAAACCAAAAAATAGACTCTTAACTATAGAGAACAATCTGATGGTTACCAGAGGGGAGGTGTGTGGGAAGACAGATGAAATAGGTGACAGGGATTAAGGACTGTACCTGTGTCCTCTGGAAATGCTAAATCACTATTTTATACACATGAAACTAATAGAACACTGTACGTTAACTATACTGGGGTTTTAAAAAATTCTAATAGGTCTCAGATTTTTTTTTGAGTGTTCATTATCAGAACTGCCTCCAAAATTTTCTCTCCTCCCTAAAATAAGATTTTCTAAAATGCCTTCATATTTAGTCACAATTTTGTTTTTCCCCACTTGAATTAAAACAAGACAAACTCTAGAGAAGGAAGAAATAAGAACTATAACTTAGCACCCCCTCCCATCAACTTTGCAATATTTTAATTAGAGGAGTAGGACTTAAAAAATAGTTGTCTTTAGCACAGCTCTGAAAAAGTTTAATGATTACTTTAAATATGATCAATGGTGCTTGTCTACATGAAAATTAATGATGTATTATAACATTGTGAAGGTTAAAAGATTTTGTTTTGCTTCTTTTCTTAGAAGAAAGGTTGCCAGCATCTTTATCACCACTAAAAGGTCATTTCTGCATTCCAAAGGAATTTTTTTCTAATTGTATTTTGAGAAACAGATTTTCAAAGACATTTATGCACCAGGAGCCCACAGATCGTCTTAAATCAAATACTTCATATTCCAGTACAAGTCTGGACACATCAAATCTGAAAGAATTTCTTCAGGCTTACAAAACCAGCCTATGTGATTGAATTTCCAGCCAAATAGGAATCTTAAACTTTTCAGTTACTGTAAGGAGAGAAGGAAAAAGCCAGCAACACTTCTGGCGCTGAAACATCTCACCCAGGGGCACCCGGGTGGTTGAGCGTCTGCATTCAGGGTCCTGGGATGGAGTACCACATCGGGCTCCCCACAGGGAGCCTGCTTCTCCCTCTGCCTCTGTCTTTGCCTCTCTCTCATGAAAAAGAAAAGAAAAGAAAAGAAAAAAAGAAAAGATCCCCCCCCCCCCCCCCGTCCTTGTAAAGACCATCAGCATAATCTAGGAAGTAGAATATTTTACCTATTGGGTTTCCAAATCCTCATTTACATTTATTCATTTGACTCCTCTAATTTAACAGGATAGGCAATTATGGCAAACATCCAGCAGAGGAGTTTCACCCTTGTATCTAAGTCCCATGCCACCATGTGGGAGGGGGAGGAGAGGCAGGTGACCCCCGTCTTCCCAACAGCGAGGATGTTACTGTGTTTCGGGTTGTGGATGTGGTGTGAGGCCGGACAATGACTCGCAGGGACTAGCTACGGGCTCATCTAACTTCATTAGCACCTATTACTGTCCCCATACTAGTGATCCTCAGCCCGCGGTGCACAGGCCAGCCACAGCACCCAGAAAATTGTCAGAAATGTACATTCTCAGACCAATCCCTGAATCACAAAGTCTGGGAGCAGGGCCCCGTGATCTATAGTTTAAATACAGCCCCCGTGGGATTCAGAGGAAGATGACAATTGGAGAATCACTGCAATAAATGATCTTTGGCTCAGTGGTTGAGCATCTGCCTTCAGCTCAGGGCATGATCCTGGGGTCCTGGGATCGAGTCCCGCGTCGGGTTCCCCGCAGGGAGCCTGCTTCTCCCTCTCTCTCATGAACAAATGAAATCTTAAAAAAAAAAAATTAAGTGGTCATTCATTGAGACTGCCATTATATTTGAGTTCAATTTCCATGAAACCCTGAAGAACAGTTTGCTGGTCTTCAAGTATTCCTACTGGAAGTAGAGGCAAACACACAGGGAAGCTTGGGACGTACAAAAGTTTTGTGCAAGAGGGTGACTAAGGAGACCGTGAGCCCTCCACGCTCCTTCCTCTTCTCCGGGGTCCTCACAACAGCTGGTAGGAAAGGTCGCTACCCCAACTCCGGCTTCCCTGACCCGCCAGGTGACTCTGGTTGCCA
This sequence comes from Nyctereutes procyonoides, assembly GCF_905146905.1. Classification (NCBI taxonomy): domain Eukaryota; kingdom Metazoa; phylum Chordata; class Mammalia; order Carnivora; family Canidae; genus Nyctereutes; species Nyctereutes procyonoides. Next base: position 55,923,710 of record NW_026575146.1, on the reverse strand, counting down.
GCGTCTGAGGAGACTCCCAGCACCCGCCTGCAGCGCACCCGACCCGAGGGCCAGAAGTGCACGGGCCCGAAGCGCAGGGACCCGAGCGAGCCTGAGCTCACATCCCAGCTCTGCCACGTTTAGGCCTCAGTTTCCCCACATGTGCAACAAGACGTACAGTACAGCCTTCTCCGCAGGGCCACCGTCAGAGCGAGTTAAAGCCCACCGCCCCGCACAAAGCGGCCCTCCGTGCCAGGCAGCCGTTTTCTTCCGACCTACCAGAACTCTGCGATTTTAAATACCCAAGCCTCTGGAAGAGAAAGGCTGCACACGCCTAAACCACCTTCTCTACAAAAGCGCCTGATTAATGGTTTTTTAAAATAAAGGTGACAAAAACCACAACCACATTCATTCCTGACGAAGGATCACATGATACAAAAAGAGCTCACCCTGCGCCGGAAGCAGTGTACACAGGGTCTAACCGCAACACCTTGATCAAGAGAAAACATTTCAAAATATTTTCTTTAGACATCCCTAAGCTGTTACGGGGGAAAAGCCAAGGCGCCGTACGGACTTGCGCAGGTTAGTCAAGAATGTGATTGGATGAATTAAAGACATTACAGCCTGGCAAGGCTCAAGCAGGCAGCAGGCGGGATTCCAAGTTTCTGCTGGCTGACTCCGTAATGAGTCCTCCCCCTCTTTTTCTGCAGCGGGTAACTTAATAGCCAATCCCATTTAATATTCTAATTAAAAGATCAATAAGCCATAAGGAAAGAAACCTTCCACTTAAGAATGTTTTAAACACGTTGGGGGTTGACATGAATATCATTAATGAATATTGTTTAACGAACACTCAGGAGACGATAACTTTAATCTTCACAGAGACTTGGGTTTGAGTCCTGACTTAGCCATTTCATGGGCCAACCAGCCTTGGGCAAGTCCCTGAGCTTCATAATTGATCTACCTGCTTTTACTTTTGTCCTCATCTTGTCCATTCTACACACCAGTCACAGAATCTGAATCTGTTCTCAAGCAGGCTGAAGACCCTTCCTACCTCAGGGCCTTTGCACATGCTGTTTCTCTCCCACCTCACCCCCAGAGCAACAGAGAGCTGACTTCATACTTGAAATCCTAGGAATCATTCTTATAAAACCCAACAGCCTCATATACCAAAATGGGCATAAGTAGCATCATGGGAAACAACTCTGTCTCCATGCAGTCAATCTAGATGAAAGAGGGAAGAAGCAAATTCATCTGTTTTCCCTTCGCTCCCACGGTTGCCTTTGCTCTTCCCACCTCATCTTTTCACCCCTACTGCAACTGAGAAAAGCCTGAGAGAGGGAGAGATGTTTCCTAACTTTGGCTGTTCCCAGCCAGACCGGTGGTAGTAATAATTAGTCATGAACTGTCATTCCCCTTCATGCCCACCTCCATCTCAGCTGTCCTCCTCGGCCCCTCATCTCTCCTCCTGCTTTCCCTTCGTCTCCCAAGACGGGAGACACAGCAACACAGAGGCAGGAGGGCTAGACCTCAGGACCCCTAGAGCTACGTGATCTTGGAGAAACTGCTGCACAGGTGGCAGGAAATTCATCTGGAGCCCAGGAAAAGGAGGAGAGGAGTCTGATCCTGTCCAGAGACAGGCTGTTCAGGAGGAGGATGAAAAAACAATGGGATAAAACAGAGTGATTACAGAGCTTTCTCCCCGACTGCTGGGCCTTTAAGCCCTGCCACCCACAACCCAAAGACCCAGAGCTGAGAGCCGGCAATGTTCACAGGTAGCCAGGCATGGCCTCTCACTCCTCAGAGGATCTAATCTGATAAAGGAGTCCAGGTTCTTTTGGGTCCGTGATGTTTTAAGATGACTTATCTGTTCCTGCTGCTGCTGGACCTGGAGGATTACCCGGCTGAGTATCTGCAGTCAAGCTTCTGTCTTAATGCGGGAGGAGTGGTGGACAGCACCGTGTTATTAAAGAACGAGTGGAGTTTTGTAATCGACTTTCATAAAACCCCAAGATGAGAAGTTCTCTTTTAGAATTACCGATACCTAAAAAGGTACTAAAAATTAAGACCTCATGGGGGGGGGGGGGGGACTTACCACAGGTTAAGTCTGTAAATTTATTCCACCTACAATGTGACTTTTTTTTCCCCTCCAATTTGGAACTTGTTTTCTTTTCTTTTATTTCTTTTCTTTTCTTTTCAAGATTTTATTTATTTATTCATGAAAGACACACAGAGAGGCAGAGACTTAGGCAGAGGGAGAAGCAGAGGGGAGCCAGATACGGAGCTCCATCTCAGGATCCAGGAATCACAACCTGAGCGGATGGCAGACGCTCGACCACTGAACCACCCAGGTGTCCCTGGAGCTTGTTTTCTGACTCTCTGCATCCAATCCAGTGCTGTTGAGACTGCTGACATTCCAGACATGCCCATATAGAAAGTCCTCACCCCAGAGTGATGTGGAAAAGACCCAAGCCCACCGAGAAGGTCTTCCCTGGGGAACATTCTGACCCCAGGACTGTGTGTACAATCCCCTAACCCTAATTAAGGATCATTTTCCCCCTCTAGAAGCTATCAAAAGATTAAAGCTGTCCCAGGAAGAACCACGCTCACTTCCTCCGGACAGACAATAGGCAGCCACCTGCTTGGGCTTTATTCACCAGCTTCGGAGTTCCTATGTCATGGAGTCACTGCCGTTCATACACCCCAGAGGACAAGGAGGAGAGAGAAACAAAGGAGCCAGGTGGCTCGGGCAGAGAGAAGAGTGGGGTGGCTTCTCTCCCACACCCCCACACTGCAGCCCGGGGCTCGCTGCTGCCCATCTCAAGCTGTGCGCAGACAGCTGTGTCAGCCACAACAGGAAAAGGAAGGAAAAATTGTCCTTCCTAAGAATTGCCTGGCTTTCTATTCTAAGGGAACAAAACCTGGTAAACACGAAACACAGCCTGTCTTGAAACACCACTGAGGCGTGTTAGTTGGTAACTCCTTTACCAGTTAGGTTTGATCTGCCATCAACAACTCCTTGGCAAGTAGGGCAGAGTCTGGGGTGGGGGGGTGTAACAGGCCTGAGGTCATACCTACGGCAGGAAGTCAGGGGACAGAGCTTCACAGGAGGGTCCGGATGGGGTACTCTCCACTCTCTCTATTGGAAGGCTCTGGAAAAATAGGCCCAGAAGAAGAACTGTCAAAGTGTGTGTGAAGAAGAAATAAAGTCATAGAGAAGAAAAGTTGAAAATTCATCATATATGCTTTATTTGCCTCCATTTCCTGTGGAGTAAGTGGAAAAAGAAAATAAACTTCTTTGAAATTAGTGATGATATTAAAATGAAAAGAGGGTATAGGATTTCATCTATAATTTCATGCAGTATCTAGTTCTTGAACCAGACTTTAAAATTCCTGCTCTTTATATATTTATGTCTATTTTCCCCCTCCATAATTATTGCATAAATAAAACATGTTAAAATTCTAGTCAGAGGAGCATCTGGGTGGCTCAGCAGTTGAGGATCTGCCTTTGGTTCAGGGTGTGATCCCAGGGTCCTGGGATCGAGTGCCGCATCGGGTTCCCCACACGGAGCCTGCTTCTCCCTCTGTGTCTCTACCTCTCTCTGTGTATCTTTCATGAATAAATAAATAAACAAGATCTTTAAAAAAAATCCTGATCACAAAAAATTTCCACTAAATTAGTCTAATTCCAAAAAAAATAAAAAAATCCCTTTACCACGGTTAACACTTCAGGATATGCAAACGCAGATATGTAAATACTTGGTGAGTTGTGAGAGGACCTTTGTTTATAAAAATTTCTTTGTACCTACTAGGTTGTTTTTTTTTTTCACACAAGTCGTGAATATCTCTTTGTTGAAATAAACACAGATTTGTTTGCATTCTCTTTGCAAACATTCTTGCAAATATCCCTGCTATTTACTGCTAAAGCAGTCCTAGAAAGCAAACGGGGCATCTACGCACGCTGCCAGAGATCAACAGCCTAGAAGAACCAAGTTTGCCTGCTGCAATCATGGAATCAGGAACCCTCCCTACACCACGAACAGGCCTTTAGAAAGCCCTCCTGAGTTTGTAACTCAAGTAACCCTAACAAAGGAGTCTGGATCCTTCCCTAAAGAATCACCTGCTGGTAGCCTGAAGGAAGAAAAACCTCCACTCATCATTTCCACAGAGGGTCTGCAATATGGTTTAGAAGGACGACTGATGTTACACAAGGGTAGGGATTCTCCTAATCACTCTCTCTCAGTTATTTAGCCATAGAAGATAGCCTTTCCTCAAAGGAATTACCATCCAGGATTTTTAGCACATGTTGCAAAAGGAACCAGCCAAACCAAACGACAAATAGTCTTCCCCCTTCCCCCTTGCACAGCACGGGCTGGTCCGCCAGGGAAAATGAAAAGCTCTAGTGTGTTTCATTACCGTTTTGTGGGGTTGTAGACGGAGTTAGGACTTTACAAATACCCCAAAGCCATGCTTGTGTCATCTGTCTTGTGGTATTCAGTGTGCAGGAAGAGAAGTCTTATCAGCCCTATCTATTTATTTATAGGAAAGACAATTTATTTGGAAGGGGCCTGAAATCCATCTCTACATCCAGCAATTAATTCAGAAAGGACCCACCCATGACCAAGGCTCATCGCGCAGTCCACGTGGCCGGAGGCTCATTACTGTCGCCACCAATTTAAAATTAAGACCCTTCTCGCGCTCAGCCCACGAAGTCTCACTGCTTTGAGCACTCTGCTGAAACTTCACATTAGGCCTGTTTTCATTTTGCTCAGGGGCTTCAGGTTTACCCACTGTGGCAGGGTAAAATTATTTCTGAAAACGGAAAAGACCGCTGGGCTCTTCGAACTCACCCAGGACTCTCCTCGGCCGGTCTGTTTTAACAGATTTTCATCAGGTGTCTGCCCAGTGACAGGATGTTGCGGCACGTTTTCCTGTGCATTGGACCCAGGACGCCGCCAGCCTCATGTGAGGGACTCGCAAGACTCAGCAAGCCCCTGCAGTGTGCAGAGCACAGGTTATCCAAGGAGCAGCTGCAATCTGAGAAGGCTGGAAAGGGACAGAGACAGGGAGCCGCCCATTCCTTCCTCTCCTCCCCCTGCCCCAACTGTTCCAACCACGACTGACCTGGGAACACAGTTTTGACGTTGCTGATAATGACCTGATCTGTTTCCCCAACGCTGGGGGGGCTGCTGCAACCCTAGCTGGTGAGAACCGTCCATGCTCTGTGCTTCCCAAAGCCAGGAGCGAGCCTTGCTTCCCAAGCCAAGAACACTTCCCGTCTCTCCCTCCAAGCCTGCCGGTCGAGGGGCCCCGCATCCAAGTCTTATCGCCCCGACAATGAACTGCGGGCTACGTTAGATGCGCCAGAGTGACAGCCGTCTCCCCGCTGCCAGAACAGGTTTCCCGCACCAAACGGTAGCAACACACAGATGCCTTACAAGGTGCTCAGAAATCAGGACGCACCAGTACCTTGCATCATAGTACTGGGGCGGGGTGGTGGGGTGCGGGTGTGGAAATGCCTGCAGGAGACAAGCTACAACCCGATAAGGAAGGTGACATGGCCGAGATGAGGAGACAAGAGGAGGGCAGCCACAGATGAGGCTGGGGCACAGGCCAGGAGGACTCTGCTCCCCGGTTCACACCTTCAGGTCCTGCCCTCCCACGCCCTCCACTTCACATGCAAACATCCTGAAATGGAAAGGTTCACCTCCACCGAGGTCTCTCAACCTTTGTTCAACCAACGTTTCGGGCTGGATGTGTCTGTGACATGGGGGCTGTGCACCGCAGGGGGTTCGGCGGCACCCCGGGCTTCCACCCACCAGAGGCCCATAGTGCCCACCCGCTTGGTTCGGTCTGTAACAAGCAATAAATGTCGTCGCAGATGGCCAAATATCCCCTCCTGAGCAGAACTGTTCCCCACTGGGAACTGTTGACCACCCGAAGCCACGGCACGTCGGGGTTCAGTGTGCACACCAGACAACGGCGCTGGCTAAGGGGGGGCGTGTGGCAGCGGCACCATCACCCACGGTCCAGGGACCGTGTCCACTCCCAGGGGGCTCACCTTGTTTCTAATGCCCTCAAAGGCCAGCAGGAGCCCTGCCTCACACGTGAGTCCATTCCTGTGGCTGCGTGGGATGGGATGCCGGAAACCATGCCCTTCTGCAGGTTTCCTCGAACCCCTTGGGACCCACATCCTCAGGCTCCTTTGCAGGGTGCTCTGCAGGGGCTGGCCCTAAGCCCCCTCCTCCCACCCTGGGCCTCCACCCCCAACTGGGTGATCTTGTTCCTTCACAGCTTCAGGGATCATCTGCATGGGGCGGGGAAGCTCTGCACAACCTGACCCATGGTACACACTCTCTTTTCTGAACTTGACATGCACAATTCCCACTGACACTTCCCTCTGATGTCCTGCAGACCCTACAACTCCACTTGCCCCGAACTGGGCTCATCTCCCTACGCCACACCCACCCCACACCCTCCTGGAGTCCTCCCACTTCATAGCAAGCAGCTGGGCCCCCCAGGAGCCTGGCATCACACCTCTTTCACCTCACAGAGTTCCTTCTTCCACACCTCCACACCGCCCACCTCTCTCTGGCCCCGTGGCCCCAGCCCAGGCTAGGTTTCCTTTACCCAGTGCTGCTACAGGTGCCCTGCTCCTACCCCCAGGCTAGAGGGCGTTTCCCAATCTAGGCTTCTAGTTACAGAACTCACCCGGCTTAAAACTCAATGATTTCCCACCACCCTTGAGATCAAGTTTAAAATTCCTTTTGTTTTTAAAGATTTTATTTATTTATTCATGAGAGACACACAGAGAGAGGCAGAGACACAGGCAGAGGGAGAAGCAGGTTCCCTGTGGGGAGCCCAATGTGGGACTCGATCCCAAGACCCTGGGATCACACCCTGAGCCGAAGGCGCTCAACCCCTGAGCCATCCAGGCATCCCAAGTTTAAAATTTCTTAACATGGCTAACCAGGCCCTTTAGGACCTTACCCCTACTCCATGCACTTCCCCGACCCTCCTACCCAACTCTACCCTCCAAGTCAAAATCGAACTCAACTCTTGGGCTGTGAACAAAGGATGCTTTCCCACCTCTGTCTGGAACAGCCAGCCCCTTCCAAATGGACGTCACCTGGCTAACTGCACCTCATACAATAAGACTTCACAGAGTGAACCTCCCGGCCCCCCGCCCCACTGTTCCAGTACTCTGCGATCCTAGCAGAATGTACTTCCCTCCCCCTGGGGGAGCATTTAACTCTGCAGCCAAACATGCCAGATCTCCCCGCCACCACCTATCAGCTTCTGTCTGGCTCATTCCTCCGCACGGTGCTGGCAGGTCCGCTGCTCACTGCTAACCTCCAACCTGCGATGGCTCATCCTCATGAGTGAATACCAGGGCCGGGAGCCATGGCGATGGCCAAACATACACATGGTGTGGAACTAGCCTCAAGGAAAACATCCAGGCAGGGAAACGACATAACACGAAGAGTTATATGCACTCAACAGTATGTCTCCAGACGGAAGGTAGGAAAGGGGCCACCTGGGAAAATAATGGATGTTAGGAGATGCAGAAGGGGACAATTATCAGGACCAAGTGGAGACAGTCTGGAACCTCCTGCAAGACAAGGACTAGGACTCAGGTTCTGAAAGTGGTGAGGGGCAAATCAATGGGCATAGAAATTAGCCAGAGAGGGGTTCCGGGGGCTCAGTCGGTTAAGCATCTGCCTTCAGCTTGGGTCATGATCCCAGGGTTCTCCGCGTCAGGCTTCCTGCTCTGTGGGGACCTGCTTCCCCCTCGCCCTCTGTCAAATATATGAATAAAATCTTTAAAAAAAAAAAAAAAAGAAATTAACCAGAAAGAGGTCAAATTTTGCAACAATTAACCTCTTTTGTAATCAGTTGAGTTTATCAGGTTTTTTCAAGTGAAAACATCCTTTGTGCCCCCCACCCCAAAGCACTCTTGTGGTGTGAGAACCATGGGTCACAGGGTAGGCCGACTCTCCGCCTTAAAAGCACAAGTAGCAACAAATCCAAGGCTTGAGGTTCTTCAAACATCAGTCTTCTCACAACAGACATAATTGGACAGAAATACTAATGAACAGAGTGAAAAGTTGACTTGTTACCTGCCCTCACGCTTTGGTTACACGATATTGAAAAACTGGAAAAATTTCAACCAATAACCTTTACGGGTATCATTTGTGAAGGACATACTGTACCAGGCGTCTTGAAATATGCTTTTGCTTAATTCTTACAGCCAGCCTCTGAGGGGAGTATTATTATGTCCGCTTCACAGGTGGGAAACAAGTTCTCAATGGACAGGAGAATTCTCCGTCAAATCTGACCCCTAACCCTTTGTTCTACGTCTTCTCAACCAAGTAACTGACCGAGGAACAGCGCCCAGCTGCTGTAGCCCACCTGTTTGAAGGGACTTCGGCAGGTATCTATAATTAAGGCAGGAATGTTCCAACTTGAACCAGTTGCTGTCATTTTCCTTTTAAAATTAGCTCTGGCCTGAGGCAAAACATGCCTCTTAAGTACTTCAGATTGTCAATCGTGGAGAAACCTTTACTAAAAAGCTGCAAGTTCTTTCTTTCTCCTTCCTGGATGGTTGAGAAAAAAGAATCCCAGAATGCTTACGACCTCTGCCACTCCTTTATATGCAACTTGTTACCCAAAAAAGGGGGTCCTAGGCCCCTTGGACTTTGTGCACAGTCTCCTGATCAGTTATCTGGGAAAAGAAGCCATTGACTCTGCGCTCATTACACATCAAATATTTTCCAACAGTGTCTTTCTTAAATACAGTCGTATCCTAAGTTGGGTGCGGTGATCACCTCTACTTTACCTCTACTTTACATGTTAGTGAGCAGAAGCTGAGAGGAATCCAAAGTCTGTGCTCCTTCCACTCTGGAGACCATGCTGACTCGGCCACAGTCAGCCTGGCAGGCTGTCATCCCTGCAAGAGCTCTGCTCCAAGACCAAAAAAGACAAAGATCTTAACAAGGATGGAGGGCACTAAGGGTAAGATGAGAAAATAAAAGGAGCAGCCCTGCAAAGAAATTAGATCTATGTGCAGTGTTAAAAACTCAGCAAAAGGAGCACCTGGGTGGCTCAGTGGTTGAGCATCTGCCTTTGGCTCAGGTCATGATCCTGAGGTCCTGGGATCGAGTCCCACATCGGGCTCCCTGCAGGGAGCCTGCTTCTCCCTCTGCCTGTGTCTCTGCGTCTATCTCTCATGAATACATAAAATCTCTTTAAAAAAAAAAACACCACAGCTAAATAAGTGGAAAATAGAAGACCGTCCCCCTATAGGTCTCTCAGCCTCGGCACTAGTGACTGGCTGGATAACTACTGGTTTGGGGGCTGCCCTGTGTACTGGGTGGTGTTTAGCAGCATCCCTGGCCTCAAATCACCCAATGCTGGGAGCACCCCTCCCCTGAATCGTGACAATCAAAAATATCCCCAGACACTGCCAAATGCCACCTAAGGGGCAAAATCACCACCCTCCCCTGCCACCACCAAAGCCCCTTGAGAAATACTGCTCTAAAAGAGGTGCCAAAATACATAGTAACAACTGGTCATTTCAGGGCCTTATCTTCACGAGGCACACATTTTCCAAAGTTCTTTTTCTACATGCTAAGGTGTAAATCAGCCAAATGCAAAAATCATCTTAAAAGAAGAAAAGGGGCAGCCCCGGTGGTGCAGCGGTTTAGCGCCGCCTGCAGGCCAGGGCGTGATCCTGGAGACCCGGGATGGAGTCCCACATCAGGCTCTCTGTATGGAGCCTGCTTCTCCCCCTGCCTGTGTCTCTGCCTCTCTCTTTCTCTGTTTCTATGAATAAATAAGTAAAATCTTAAAAAAAAAGAAGAAGAAGAAGAAAAGAGTGCCCTCAAAAATTATTCATTCATCAGGACATTAGCGGCATTTAAGAGATAGTGTTTACATTCCCCCAGACCTGTGGTTTGTCGAGAAATTAATTTATCCCATCCAGGCTTTGATCTTCAGGCAAATTATTTCCCGAGACAAGATTTAACTTGTGACGGACCCTACAGGCTAACCAGCTGTCAGAGCGGAACTGGCATCAAATTCCAGGTGGCAAGGGGAGAGGGTGCTTCCCGACCCTGCAGAGGGACTGTACGCAGTAACACAACCCAATGCCACCAAGGGGTCTGATTTTCCCATGAAACTGCGATACAGCTTGGCTTTGTGTTCAAAAGAGAAAGAGCTTTTTAAGAGGTGGGTCAGTTTTATGTACCAGCACTAGTATTTCTGTGACGGAAGGTTTTTGTTGTTCTTGTTTTTATTTCTTAATTTCACAGCAAAGAGAGTCACACCCAAGTAATCTCTTTGCTTTTTTTTTTTTTTTAAAGATTTCATTTATTTATTCATGAGAGACAGAGAAAGCGACAGGCAGAGACATAAGCAGAGGGAGAAGCAGGCTCCCTGGGGGGAGCCTGATATGGGGCTCAATCCCAGGACCCCAGGATCACGACCTGAGCCAAAGCCAGACACTCAACCATTGAGACACCCAGGCATCCCGATCTCCTTGCTTCTATGGCTGGTTTTCACTTAAGAGGAAAGGAGGAAGCTTCTAGTCTTCCAAGCTCTTATTCGTCTTGCACCTGTTCTGCAAGGTATATGCTGCCAGCCAGATGGAACAGATGAGCCCTGAATAAAACACTTGTTGTATCAGCATCTGCATGCTTAGCCTATAAGAATGCTGACTGCAAGTGAAGACTAAAGAGTTAATTTTACTAAGTATTCATACCTTATTTTGTGCAGTACACAGAATAAAGCACCCCTACAACCCCACCAAAGATAGCCAAGTCTTAATTCCCAAACCTAAGTATCTTATCAATGAGGTCATTGAAGATGTGCCTCAAGTTAAGGACCCGTGAGCTGAGGGGTCGCTTTTGTTATCCTGGTGGGTCCAATGTAATCATGAGTCCTTGAGAGCAGAGTTCTCTGGCTGTGAGAAGTCTTCAGAGAGACAGAAATGGGGCAACAGAAACAGTAGCTGGAGAAATCTGAAGTGTGAAAGGGATTCAATTCACCATTGGTGGCTTTGAAGATGGAGATAAAGGGTCCTGAGCCAAGAAAGGGGGTGGGGGGCTCTAGAAGTTGGGACAACGAGGAAACAGATTCTCTCCCAGAACCAGCCCTTCCCACCCCTTGATTTGATTCCAACGCATCCTATGCTGACCTTCTAACCTACAGAACACTAAGATAACATATTTGTGTTGCTCTCGGCCTTAAATCTGAGGGCTCTGTCATGGCAGGGATGGAAAACTAATATAGTTTTTGGTGGCTGGAAGTGGGCTGCTGTTGTAACAAAAACCAAGAATCGTGGCAGTGGCTTTGGAACTGGGTGGTGGGTGAGCCTGCCGGAATTTTGCGGAGCACTGTGGAGAAAGTCCAGACAACCTTGAGCATACCTGTGAGGAGACACAGGGACAGTAAGGAGAGCTAGGGAGACGCTCAGAAGGAAGTGAAGGCCATGGAGGAGGAACCCCAGATTGCCATCGAGACACTCACGTTGTCAAGAGCAAAGGAAATCACAAGGACTACCAGTCTAGCATCTGCTGCTTGCTGTGGACTGAGAAAGAGCAGTCCCCAAGGGGTAGAAGGCACCTGAACATCAGAGGGGTGATCCCGCTGTCCTGCCAGGTGACCTGGGGTTAGACAACCCATGGGAGCCACACTTGGGGATGACCACAGCACCCACCTCGCAGTAGATGAGATTAATGAGGTCACGTGAGCAGAGCTCTCGTCCAGTGCCTAGGATGGGACAGGCACTCAAAAATTCTTGTATCCGAGCTTAGAAAGAAGCTTGGCTAGAGAGGAAGGCATCCTCTCTAGCATGGGATAGAAAGCATGGGATAAGTCTTCCCTAGGGAGGACTGAGGATCCATGCATAAAAGAAGGGAGGAGAGGCAAACCTGCATGTGCAGGAAGCCAGTGCCACATAAATCAAAGGCAAGATTCGGGAACTCAAGGCAGAGAAAGACAAAAAGGGGACCGAACTGTTTCTCTGGGTGACTCTATTACTGGAAATGTGCCAACTGCAGCCTGAGAACACTGGGCAGAGATACTGTGCCCCTCTCGGTGCCAACTTGGACAGGAAGTGATGCGGCTGGGTCCCACGGTCGAGAAGCCAGCGGGAGGGGGTGACGGGGGGCATCCTCAAAGAAAGACATCATTTTTAATTCTCCAGCTAGGCTTCCTACCTCAGCCTCCCCCTCGCCCCTGCCTCCCACCCATCTCCATCCATGAAATTATAATATACAATGAGCATGAGAAAGACCATGATTGTTCTGACAGGGGCCCAGCAGAACAAAAATTTTGCAGACGCTCCTAGAATTTTGTACGTAGGAGGAGTGACAGGTATTGTCCTATTGGAACAATATATATATTTTTTTAAGTTTTGGTGCTTTCCTAAAGTTTCTGGGAGAAGACATCCCAAGGAAAGAAAAGAAAGTCACCAAAAGCATTTGAATATCCCTTCTGTCTTTTTTTGCATCTGTGCCCTCAACTATAAATTACCCAGGATTCGCAGTCGAGAGTTAAATGCCAGCCAGCAGGGTAATGCATAACTAAGAGCAAGAAAAAGGCACCTTAGAAATGATGAAGATAAAGCCAAGCAGCAAGGAATGACACCAGTCTCCCCTAGTAGGTTGGTAAGATAGGTGTCTGCCCACACAGTCCTCCTTTTCTGCCTAAGAGTCACTTTCTTTCTTTGAAGAAAACCTCCCAGCACCTGCAGAGAAGACACCACTCTTCCGTTTCTGTCTGCTGGCAGTAAAATGCCCAGCCTCCCGGGCAGTGTGATGAAGGCACGCATGTTTATGAGCCAAGCACATGTACCCACTGAACACAATGATGCTTTCAAAAAAAGAACAAGTTTCAAAAGTTCTGCCAACAATCCCATTGTTTTGGATTCACAAACTGGAAACGCATACATTTCTGCACTACATTTTCTGAATTTTGTCAAGTTGGGTAGATCTAAAGGCCCATTCTTCACACTCCCACGGTTTGTCACTCAGTGCCCTTTCCAAGTAAACCCAGAAAGGCAGTTATTGGAGCAGATGCATTATCTGGGTGGGCACAACAACAGGACTGGATCTTATCTCTGCCCACCCCCACCTTTCTCTGCTCCTCAAGCTGCAAACCTCTGCTCACCCTGGGGATTAAAAAAAAAAAAAGCAGCAGAGTAAAGAGCTAGATGATTTACCCTCTCCTCCTTATCTCAACCCAAATCTCTAGAATCTGGGAGTGTCAGCAGGTGAACCTCCAGATCCTCCTGAAAGGAGGATGTGCCTAGTGATTTGGTTTTGCTTTTCATAAACATGAGAAGGAGGAGAATGGCTCGGAGACAGTAAGATAATGAATCTAGCTACTGAAAACAAATTCCAGTCTACTGCTTGAAGAGGAAAACACCAAGATGGGTGGGAGGTGTTCAAAGCTCCCAGGGACCTCTGCATCTGCATCGCCCGCTCCCATCAAGAGCTAGCAATGCTGCCCCAGTTTTGACCAAGCTGGAAGAACCAGCCTCTCTTATCTGGTACTTGTCACCAAGGTGATCTGGACACCAGAACATAATCTGGTAAAAATGATTAAAAAAAAAAAAAGATTCACAATTCAAATAAGTCAAATAGTTCAGGACTGGGAGATCTTAACAGTGTTTTTTGGAGGATAAAAATACACATGTATGAGACATACACCTCTTCTGAAGGCATAAGAGCTTTCCTAGGTTAAGTACTCGGACTGTGCCAGACACTTAAAATACATTGTGCATTATTTGATCAATTCCTTACAAAGAACCAGTAGCTCAGTGTTCATTCTTCACTTGAGGAAACCCAGGCTTAAAAATGTTCAACGACATGCCCAAAGTCACAAGTTGGTAGACCTCAACTCTGAACCCAAACTTAGGCTCAGACCCTAATGCCTATGATACACGGTGCTCAGCAAGAGAACTCCAAGAACAGCAAGGACTCCTCCAAACCGCCCCGGGGGCCCAGCAAATTTTACTGACAAAATTAATGATTATCTCCCTTTTCAACCACCTTTGTTCCTGCAGGTGAAAACCTCACACACCCAGCTTTGCCTCTGTCTGACAAGACGTCACAATAACTCCCTGGCGCTACTTCTAAGCAATGCACATATTCCAGAATGCCTTCCTCTTGAAAGCGTCACCTCTGCGTGACAAGACTCCGATTCCCAAACTGCCCTGACCCGCAACTGCATGGCACCTGGTGCATCACCTTCTGGGTGTTACCCAGCCTCCGACCACAGCCACCTGCCACCTTCCACCTACAGCTGTGTGTACACGGTTTATTATCCCACAACGGCTATTGCTCCTCCTGGCTGAGAGAGAAGAAAAACACAGTTGATTGAGGTGCTGCCGTTGGGAAGGAAATCTCTCAAGTACTCCAGAAATCTGGAAGTCCCTCTCTTCGTAAGAAGCTCGGGTGGTTTTACCCAACTTTCCAGAACGAGTGAAGACTGACTGTATTTTAGTCCCAAGCTTAACCAGCAAATTGTAGACACAAACCACACAGCCTAGTGAAGATTCTCTAATAAGAAATGTGACAACTGTAGATCCCAACATTCAAAAAAATTATAAAGTAGAACGGTGGTTGTCAGGGACCAGGAAGAAGGGGAAATGGGGAGTTAGTGTTTAATAGGGACAGAGTTTCTACCTGGGAAGATGGACAGTGATGATGGCTACGCAGCAATGTGAATGAACTTAATGCCACTGAAACGTACTAAACGTGGCTAAAATGGGAAAATATCAGCAAAACTTATCTTGCCATTCAAGTGAGTGCGTCCTTTGGAAAACTCTTGCTTACAAAGGGAAAGGAGGCCACAGCACCTCCCAAAGCAAATCACTGCGACATCCTGGCACTACATGGAAGAATTTAAACGTGAGTTAAATTTTTTCAGAGCTCCTGAAGAAAAAAAAAAAAAGATGAATGCTCTTGAGTTAGTTTCTACTCTGCATATACTCTATGTCTAGGTGAAGCCAAAGTTCTCTTTGAGTCCCCTGAGGAAAGGACTGACCACAGCGTCTTAGAGCAGCCCGCTCATTCATGTCTGGGTCTCTTGCAAAATTCACATGTTGAAGCCTTAACCCCTAACGTGATGGAATCTGGAGGTGAGGCCTTTGGGAGGTGACAGGGTTGAGGGGAGGTCATGAGGGATCAGTGCTCCCAGAAGAAGAAGTAGAGTGACCAGAGCCCTTGGTCTCTCCACCACATAAGGACACAGCAAGAAGCACCAGCCAGGAAGCAAAGTCACTCTCCCCGGAACCCAACCATGCAGCACTTCCATCTTGCACTTCAGCCTTCAGGACTGTGAGAAATACGTGGTTGTTAAGCCACCTGGGCTGGGGTATTTTATTATAGCAGCCCAAGCTAAGACAGGTCTCCTCTGCATTATATCTGCACTTGCACTCACATCCAGTTAATGGTTCCAACTCCTTGCCATCGGGAGAAAAACAGTTCCTAAAATGACTCACCCGTACACCTGTACTGTGGGCACCACAGCTAAGGTGGGCATCCACACGAGTTCTCTTCTCTTTCTTGGTGTCACAATACAATATGGCAGCAGCCTGGCTCCTACAGACACACACTGAGAAGTGACAACTGTTTCTTCCACTCTCAGAGGCTTTTCAGAGTAACACTGAGGAGATGTCGAAAGGCTGTCATGACTCAGAATGAAATGGTCTCTGGTTCACTGCAATCTCTTTTTTTTTTTTTTTTTCATCTCAAATGAAGGTTTTGCACTAGGAAAACCACCAAAGCTGCTGCATCCCCAGCTGATTACTGATACTGGATTTTCAACACCTGAGAATGAACTAAATTGCATCTCAAATGACTCAGAGTCCCCACCATCAAGCCTCTCACCCAACCCTCCAACTTAAGAGTTTTGCTTTGTGATTGCTGACCTATTTAATCATGTTTTTCTTCCCTCAAGACTAAATGCTCTGACTTGTAAACCAATCTTGATCCCAAAAGTGAATAATTAAGTACTTTTTACCTGTTTTGGTATCTTGTTTCCCCCCACTGGAAAAAACCAAAAATAGTAAGCTTAACATTTGCAAACCCTAAACTGTACTAACATAGGTCAGTTACTCCTGAGTGACATAAAATGCTGATTGGTCTCCTTTAAATTTTCCACAATTCACCTTTAAGTGTCACTGCAAAATTGGCAGTTAATATCCACATCAACAATAAAATAAAACAAAATAAAAACCTGATCCTCCCTAATATCAAAACAGATTAGAAAACCCTTAATAATGAGAAGTGTCACAATTAAAACATGAATAGCAAGGATGATCAACAGAAAAGTCAAGAAATGGACACACTAGCATGTGGGATTTAATATATGATAAAGGTGGCATTTCTGACCAAAGAAGTAAATGGATTATTAAGTAAATGGCTGGGAAAACTAGTAGCCATCTGTGTTATAAACTAGTAGGGATCCCTACATTGCAAAATAAATTCAAGATGGGTGAATAATATAAATCTAAAAACTGAAGGCAAAGAAGTAACAAAAGCAGCCCTGGACAATTAAAAAATAATAACTTTAGGGTAGGGAAGGCCTTTTACTCTTTATGGTATTAAATTCAAAAGCGTTAAAATAGGCAGCTGATAAAACTGTTCTACCTGGAGAAAGGCAATATAATCCAAGCCAAAAGACAAACGGCAAACTAGGAACATCTCCAACTCTCATCACACATAAGGGGTTCATTTCTCTTGTACATAAAGTGACACAAATTGATAACTAACAGCTCAATAGCAAAGGATAGAACAGTTCACAGGAAGGTAAATACAAAGGGCTCCTATGGGCTCATGAAAGGATGCTCAACCTCCTAAGCGAAATGCAAATTAAAACCACATGAGATACTGTTATTCACTTATCAGATTGGCAAAGATGAACAAGTTTCATAACATAACACATTGGCAAGGATGTGAACAGACAGGTATTTCGTACCTTGCTAGTGAGAGTAAATATATTAGCACATTAGCACAGTTTCTATGAAAGACATTTGGGGCAATATCTACTCCAAGTACAAATGCCATGTATCCTTTTACACAGTGATTCTGTATTTAGGATTTGATCATATGTGAACAAAATAATATATGTGCAAAGTTATCTCTTGCAGGATTGTCGCAAATAGCAAAATCAAAAGGAAACCAATTTGACAAAATACAGAGTATTTGTAATAAGAAAATACTATGCTGCTCTGTTTAAAACTATAAAAATGTAAGAAAAACTCTATCTGGAGGAATTTTAAGATGTTTGGTTATATAAAAAGAGTAAGGTGCATAATAATATGTAAAAGTATGTTATTTGGGATTTTAAAGGGGGGAGAGAATATGACAACATATACACACACTTTTTTTTATTTAGTGTTTTTTAACTTATGAGTATCATCAGAAGCAAGAACCCTGATTTCTGAAGAGGGAATATGATGGCTAGTGGGAGGAATTGGGAGACTTTTCATTCTACCCTTCTATATCATCTAAATTTAAGCCATTTGTTATCCATTTGAAGATTGTCTTTTAATTCCACAAAATGGTTATAAGTAACGCTGACAAAATTTACCAGAAAATTGAATAAGAAGATAAAGACCTAGAAAACAGAACAGAAAAAGAAAGAGGATTGCTTCAGAAGGACCAAATATTTGAAAATGGAATTTAATCAATAGAAAAGAGGGAAAGCTATCAAAGATAATTAAATAAATTTTCCAATAACTAAAAAATATAAGTCACTAGGTTGGGAAGCCCACAGAGAGGCAAAAAAAAAAAAAAAAGTCAATGAAAACAGGCCAATAATGTATCTGGGACAAAGAAAAGACCTAAAAGCTTTTGAAGAGAACAAGGGGTAAAGGTTCCAGCTTTCATATAAAGATGGAATTTTAGGGAGCAATCTTTTGAAAGATCTCAGAGAAAAGAATTTCTAAGCTAGGACTGTATACCTAGCTCAACTATCAAGTGTGGGTCGGGGCAGAGACAACTTAGACATGCCAAATCTAAAGAAACATCTCTTCCATGAAACCTTTCTCAGAAGCTATTGGCCAATGCCCTCTACCAAGATAAGAGACCAAAAGAGACAAGGAAAGAGGATACCACAGGATCCAAGAAGGAAAAACACAAGGCATCTCTGGGTTGATGGGAACACTTCATTAGGACTTTTAAGAGCAATGGATCGGATAGCTACCCTCTGGTCTTCAAACATAAAGAGAAGGTTAGTCTTCCATTTGAGGGTAAATCAGTGAGAAGTGCATACAGCTAAAAAACAATTATTAACTCTGGGTAAGAACAAGCTGTATGAGGAAGGAAATGTTCCAATGACACATCTCAGTTGTGAATCATTTTCATAGTAATAATAATAATATAAACATTATACATTAATTAAACAAAAATTGTATTCAGATGATTTAAGAGTATTGGAAGAAATTATAAGAACTACAGTCTCATCTTCCACAGTACGAAGACAGTAAATAATATCTAGAATAGGCCTATCCAACTGAATATCCAAAAATAACATAACAAAATAAACATCTAATTTTTATTTTAAAATGACTAGGATGGAAAAATAAAACAAAAATTCCTAGTGCTTTTGTGTTCTCTGACACCCGATTTTTGTGAGAGGTGGAAACAGGGAGATATGTGGATCTGTACAAAGAATTTAAGGAAAAACAACTTGAACAAGAAACAAAACTAATTTGTCAGAGCCAATGGCTCTAGGTAATAGGATTTTTTAAAACATTTTATTTAAATTCAATTAATTGACATATAATGTATCACTGGTTTCAGAGGTACAGGTCAGTGATTTATCACAAACTAAAACTACAGCTCCTTCAAGTACCAAATTCAATTTGTTTAAAAACTAGGTGTGTGGTTTCCAAAGAGTTACTGGGCAATCTCCAATCTGGTTCTAATGATGACAGTGGCCATGGGAGCAGGGAAATTGGCACATCCCTTGAGGCTCACTATCCTAGAGCACAGTGCCCACATCACCACATGCCTGCTTAAATAAGAGGACAACACTTACTGGAGTCATTAACTCAAATTTGGCCAACTCAGAAGTAGGAAATTCTGCAGATTTTCATAAGCATCTATGTGACAGAACTTGCTAAAACTGTCCAAATTAAGAAGATATTTCTCCAAAGATTTTAAGCCAAGGTGAAGTTCCAGAAAGACTTTTAAGCTATGGCTTTGTTTATTCCACAAAACTGCCCCCATCTGGAAAGCATGCACTAGGACATCTGTTCTTATGTGTCCCAACTGAACAGCCTGCCATTAATTCAATCCTCTGGGTTTTGACCAACAACTTATTTTGTTGAACGGTGGCAAGAAATTCTTCAAAGGATCTTCTGTCAGAAATTAGTATCCTTGGGTCTAAAGAAGCAGAGTTTGCAGTTGACAGTAGCTTACAAGTATATTAATACTTGTACGTGTGCAATTCAATCAAATAAAAGCTTTTGGAGAGGTAGCATATGAAAATCACTGTTTCAGAGGACTCATCAAACCTGTAAGCTGCACACTCCCTAAAACAACGACACTGATTTAGCTGAGGTTCAAAAGAAAGCCAGCTATAAGCAAATATCTTCTATAAACTACCTCTCCTTTGCAGAATGGATTTGAATTCTTACACACCATTTATGCCCAAAGGTTACTTTGAAGGGTCTAATGATAAAAGACATAGTTATTGTCAAAAAATGAAAAGAACTCCCAGACAACTTTTTATCAAGTGAAGGCTGGGGAGAGGGCAAAGGAGAAGAGGGGTTGTATTATTTTACCAACATAGTGAAGTAGAGCTGAGCATCAGACTTAGCTCCTGGCCTCCTAGTAGCCAGAGCAAAAAGGGAAATATGATGAATTATGCAACTTTCATAACTGGAGAAAAAATTAAAAGTCCCCGTTTATCAGGGAAAGAGATTTTTTTTTTTCTTAACATGAACTGACACATACAGCTTCCCTATAGGAGGGACTGAACGGGACAGTGAACCCTTTTTAGTAGCTCATCCAACAACAAATATCTATTAAGCACCTTCTGTGTTGTTTCCAGGCTCTGTTCTAAGAGTTTGGTATATGTGAGCCAACAAACCAGATAGAGAGCCCTACCTGGGGGAAGGCCATATTCTGCCCAGGTAGAAAGACAATAAACCACAAACATAATAGTAAGTTCCATGATGAGGGAGGGCTCGGTCAGGGGGCTAGGGGTAGTGAGAGGATGACGATTTCAATTCTGAATCCACAGTCAAGGTACAGGACAGTGACATGGGAGCAAGCACCCAGCATGAGCAGACATGGGGATGAGAACATCGGAGGTAGAGGAAGCAGCCAGTGCACAGGCCCTAAGGGGAAGCACAGAGGCAAATTTGAGGAAGACCAAGGAGGCCTGGGCTGTTGAGCAAGGGTGAGGGGTGAGTACAGGAGAGGAAGGTGGACAGTACCAAGGGACTCGCTCAAAAGAGTCCCAGAGTTCACTGTAAAAACTTTTATGAAAACAGGAAGCAAAAAGGGGGTTTGAGCAAAGTCCCATCATCTGACCTTTGTTTTTAAAGAGCCACTATTGGGGCTCCTGGGTGGCTCAGTTGGTGAAGTGTCTGCCTTTGGCTTGGGTCATGATCTCAGGGTCCTGGGATCGAGCCCCAGGTCAGGCTCCCTGCTCAGTGGTCGTCTGCTTCTCCCTCTCCCACTGCTCCTCTTCCTGCTCATGCTCTCTCTCAAATAAATTAATAAAATATATTTTTAAAATTTTTAAGAAAATAAAGAACAACTGTTGAGAATAGATCTCAAGGACAGAAACAGGGAGACCAGTTACAAGGCTCTTGTAGTAATCCAGGCGAGAGAGGATGGTGGAAATGGAGAGGAGGAAGATTCTAGATAAATTCCTAAGGGAGAGTCAGCGGGATTTGCTAATGGACTGAAGTGTGAGAGAAAAGAGAGTGAAGATAAACACACAGTTTTAGGGTTTTGCCATCAATGGAAACAGGAGAAGCTGTGGGAAAAACAAGTTTGAAGATAAACCAGAAATTGTTTTGGCCACATGAGGTGGCCACAGAACACAACTGGGTGGAAATATGAGGAGGTAGGTAGTTGGGCATATAGGCATGGAGTTGGGGAAGAAGTCAGAGCTGGAGAAATAAATGTGAAATTGACCAGAATATTAATAGCACCTGAAGCCATGAGACTGGATGACATCACCAAGGGAATGAGAGTCTACAGAAAAGAACAGATCAAGGACTGAGCCCCCTTGGGCCCTCCAAAAATCAAGGAGATGAAGAACCAGTAACGGAAAGTGAGAAGGAGTGGCCAGTGAGCTAGGAGGAGAACCAGCAAGCGTACAAAATTTGTAACATGAACATGCTTTATGTTGTCCATCAATAACAGCGAAGGGCGTCTCGTCAAAGTTCAGGGAAAGTGCTTCTTGGAGAAGCTACGGCACAGCTAGCCAGGTATTTAGCTTCTGGCCCATTCTGGCTCGACTACCAGGAGCTGTCAGCACCGAGGGAGGCAGTGAAGGGAAAGCCAGAGCAGGTCACAGGCTGGTGGTCATGAGAACACGGACAGGCACACGCTCCTAGCCCAAGGAGCTTCCCAGGGCCTGCAGAGCGACCTGGGTCAGATGCCAAAGCAGCTCATCGCAAAACACCAACCGCAAACCCAGCGTTAGTGTGCAGTGCCTTCCCGGCTGTTCCTGCCCACGGGCCACTGCCTGCTGCCAGTTTAACCCCACTGTCAGTCCTGGGCTTGCGCGGCACACCCCACGGCCCACCACGAGCCCCTTCCTCGTTAGCGAAAGGGCCAGGAAAGAGTCACTTGCTAGAGTCTCGGTACAAGAGCCAGAGACCCCAGCAAGCCGCGGGCATACACACCTGTTTGTGAGAACAGTGACAAAGGGCCCAGAAAGGGGATTTCTTTGTCTCTCCTTCGCTCTCTGTGCACACTTCATATACATTTAAGGGCCCTCTTAACATGCCTGAATGCACCCAGTAGGCACACTCTATGTATTTATATCCAACCTTGTTCTGGAAAGGGCTTCAGGCAACTTTCAAAATGAGACTGAACGATCCTTAAAGTTTAAAAATGTAAAAAAAATGTAAAATGCAGTACAAGGGAAAGTAGAATGGAATAGTAAATAAGGTGTAAATTAGGAAAAATGGCAATCACGAAACTGTGCATGGTTGTTTAATAGCAGGATTACATTTGGTCAACACAGTAAGAAAATCAAGGTCTCTGATGAGATTCGTATCGTTCAATAAATCAACATCATCTAATCTGGGGGCCCAGGGCAACTTTCCTACTGCTTCTTCATAAAAGAGCTACTGAAAGACACGAATGAGATGGATGTGTTAAGAGTTTCCCATGGCCATCCTTGAACTACTTCCTATCCCTCAATAATGCAAGCTAAGGACCTAACACATGGCAATTCAAAAAGAAATCAGAAAGGAAAACCGGCATCAAAGGTACCCAATGTTTTGATGGAAATGGTGTGCAAAATCCTTTAGAATTTCACAAATGGACGCTATTTCTCAAAAACAAGTTTTCATTAATACTTGGGGCTGATTAAGTGTTACCCATCAAGGGTTGGTCCACTTACCTTAGAAGCCAACCAATTATAGTTAATAATACTGGGTTATTTGAAAGTTGCAGAGTGATCTCAAAAGTTCTCATCACATCAACAGACACACAAAAAGCTGCTCGACATCACACATCATCAGGGAAATGCAAATCAAAACCACGAGATATCACTTCATACCTGTCAGAATGGCTAAATAAACAACACAAGAAACAACAGTGTTGTGGAGGATGTGGAGAAAAAGGAACCATTGTGCACTGTTGGTGGGAATGCAAACTGCTGCATTCACTCTGGAAACCAGTATGGAGGTCCCCCAGAAAGTTAAAAACAGAAATGCCCTATGACCCAGACTACTGGGTATTTACCCAAAGTATACAAAAACACTAATTCAAAAGGCTACAAGCACCCCTATGTATACGGCAGCATTATTTACAATAGCCAAAATTATGGAAGCAGCCCAAGTGTCCATCCACAGATGAATGGATAATGAAAATAGGTATATACATACAATGGAATATTACTCAGCCCCTCAAAAGAATGGAATCTTGCCATTTACAACAACATGGATGACTCTAGAGAGTATAATGCTAAGTGAAATCAGTCATAGACAAATACCACATGATTTCACTCATATATAGAATTTAAGAAATACACAAAGGAAAAGAAAAAGAGAGACAAATCAAGGAACAGACTCTTAACTACAGAGAACAGACAGATGGTTACCTAGAGGGGACATGGATGGAGGGCTGGGGAAATAGGTGAAGGGGATTAAAGAGTATATTTATCATGATGAGCTCTGATGTACAGAATTGCTGAATCACTATATTGTTCACCTGAAATTATTCTAACAGTGTTTATTAGCTAATTGGAAATAAAATGAAAAACTTTAATAAAAAAGTTCTTATTACACGGAAAAAAAATTGTAATTGTGTGGTGATGGATGTTAACGATCATTCTGCAAAATATATAATATTGAATCATTATATTATACAGCTAAAGTTAATATAATGTTCATATCAATTATATCTCATGGTTGTTTTTGTAAAAAAAAAAATTCAACCAATCAGAAGAAGTCTCAGCATTCTTAACAAAAATTACAGAAACTAGGGGCACCTGGGTGACTTAACTGGTTAAGCAACTGACTCTTGATTTTGACTCAGGTTGTGATATCAGGGTTGTGAGATTAAGCCCTGCATGGAGCTCTGTGCTTAGTGGGACGTCTGCTTGAGATTCTCTGCCCCCCCAAATAAATAAATATTTAAAAAAAAATAATAACCAGAATTATTTGCAAGACTCTTGCCTAAAGAGATGGCCCCCACTCCACAAAAGGCTCTGGGGGCAAAACTCTAAGCATGGCCACGTTTCCCTGCCTGCCTCCCAAAAAGGGTTCTGAATCTCCCCAACATGCAGATGAGAGAATAACCACTCAAAGCATTCAAGTTTTATACCTCACAGCATGTACAATTGCAATTTGCCATCTTTTTTCAAAGGGTTCTGATTTTGTCCTTTGTCAACACTAAGACAGAAATTCCCCAGTAAGGATATTGACAATAGCTGAGCAATTTCACTTAAAAAAAAAAAAAAATACCAGGACAGATTCACTAAGCCCTAATAAATTTCAGTTTTCTCCAAAAGGCTCATTTCTATTCTTCTTTTTACAGTGTCATCTGCCATCGATTGGCTGCCAAAGCCATATTACTTCAGGCAATTAAACCAAAGACAATTGGCCAATAAGATGGCAATAATACACAGAAAATCAAGATATAAAAGTCAAGAGAGTAAAAAGAGTAACTTCCTGTTGAAATTCAGATGCAGACCCTTAAGAAACAGTGAGTGGAAAGTTACCAAATTGTGAGCACAGCTCTCCAACTCATAAAAGATTAATCAGTCCTGTATAAAAACTAGACTCTGTTTTCCATATGTAGGCAGATTTCTGAAGCAGAACTTTTTCAAAACAAACCCCGAAATACAGATGTAATCAGTTCTAAACACTGTTTCTGAATCAGCATACAGGCCATTAAACCTCTCAGAATTAAAGACAGTTTTCCATTGTAGATTATGTTGTTGTTTCAATTATCTGCTGCAGTCCCTGTAAAAGGATTATACTCCCCATTGTCATGTGACTTACAGTGTCTCCAGATGGAAGAATTAACTACACCAACCTCGCTGTTGGTAGGCTTCGCCATGTGACTTGCCATAGCCAAGTGAATGTGAGAAGTGACTTATAAACAGAAGCATTAATAGCCAAGAATGGATTGGTCATTCTCTTTCTCATCCTCTACTATGTCCCAGAGTGGGGTGGCTCGTGGAACCCAGATCTGGAGCTAGAATACTGAAGGCCTTTGGAGCAGAGCCACAGCTATCACGTAATGAGTTAATGATCAATGGAATAATTAATATGTAGAATGAATATGTAATATTCATATGTATATGGATATGTAATGAATGTAGAAAGACATGCAGGTCTTACCGCCAATGAATTCCCATGCTAATCAATTGCATAACATATATGATAAACTGAAAATAATGTCTTTTTTCCAATTAAAGTTTTTACCTTATAAATATGTGCTTTAAAAAGAGAGGGGAAACTTAGGTTACTTGTTTGACCTTTAGAAGGCTTTGTTGAGAACAATGGTAGGTTCAAAGAAGATAAGGTTCAACAGCTCAGCCTTCCATAGGCATGTAATTAATCTCTAACTGATGGGGGGATAAAACAAGAATCAAGGTTATAAACTTAACCGGCATACCAGTCTCCCAGCAAAACAAGGAAATGTAATTACCTGGGATTTTATGAGATGTAGAATTCAATTCCAGAAAAGTCCAGGTTTATTTTAGCTTTTTACTGTTAGCCTCTGCCTGGAAATCTTACCAATATGAGTAAGATCTGATGGTGCAAATGGTTTTTTAAATGAGCAACTAAAACATAAGGATGAAAATCAAGATCTCGCAAACTTTTTTCTAGAAGCCAAAGGAAAACAATGCTTAAAGACCCTTCTCATAGCTACTCTGATGAATATATACAGCAATTCATTTAAAAATTTCATTGCTAGAGGAAAAATTCAGCACATCTCCTGCAAATTTGTGGTGGGGTTTGGCAAGCTGGATGCCCAAAGAAATTCAGAACCCTTACTAGGAAGGACTAAGCTGACCCAGGAGAGTGGGAGAGAGAGAATGCAACATACTCTGTCTTGGGAAGTCCTAAATCTGGGGATCATGGTTCCCACCATTATGGTTACCCAGTCCACAATAGTTATCAGGAAGGCTGTTTGCATTGCCAAGTTCAAATCAAGTTAGGAACACTATTTCCTACCATTGGAGAGAAAGTTGTATCCAGAAGGTGTGAATCTTCATGCACTTGGGAAACTACTCCATAATCCCCAAATGATACAAGATAATAGGTCCCTCTGTAAGGCTAGATTGTGGAAGATCTTGGTAGAGATCAGCAGGGGGCGGGAGGAGAGAGCTAGAGCAGTTTGGCTGGAGAAGGGTGTTGTGATGAGCAAGGGCTGGGTTGCCATTTTCTTACTCAAGCAGACAGAAGAAGATATTCTGTCGAGGAAAGCCAGAGTATGGTACAAATGCTAGAGACAAGATACTATGCGTGACCAAGAGGAATCAACTTCAGGTCCTAACTCTCAGGGGGACTGGCTGGGCTATTACGTTCTGGGGTTTCACTGGGTTCCTCCCGACCAACTCCTTCTTGTTGATGCTTGGTTTGCCTCCGCCAGTTTAAATGAGTGTCTCTTTTTACACAGCCGATAAGCCCAACTGGTTTCTTATGAATCTTGGCTTATTTAGTTTTAAAGGCTTGATCTTATTAAACTTTTAAAATTAAGGAAGACACACACAGTAAAAGTATAAATCTTAAATATTTAATCATGAGGAATTCTTACAAATGAACATATTCATGACACCAGCAACTAGGTCAAAGATAGAGAACATCATGAGGATCCCAGAAGCCCCCTATGTCCTTTCCCAGTCAATAGACCCCTCACCCCAGGCCCCTTGCCCTATTCTTCTATTCACCAGTGATTATTTTTACCTCTTTTTGAGCTTCATATAAAATAAATCATACAAGGGGCTCAGTGGTTGAGTATCTGCCTTGGGCTCAGGTAGAGACGTAGGGTCCTGGGATGGAGTCCAGCATCAGGCACCCTGCAGGGAGCCTGCTTCTCCCTCTGCCTATGTCTCTGCCTCTCTCTGTGTCTCTAATGAATAAATAAATAAAATCTTCAAAAAAAATCATAAAATATGTAAACTTTGGCTTCTTTTACTTAATATCTATATTACTCAATAAAATGTGTCTCAGTATTCATGATGTTGTTCTGAGCAGCAGTACTGTTCTTTTTTATTGCTGTAAAATATTTCATGCATAACCTTGACACAATTTCTTTTATCCATTCATGGGCATTTGGACAGTTTCTCTTATGTGTCTATCATTGTTATGAGCATTCTTGCAAACACTTCTGTTGTACATACACACTCATTCCTGTTGGGCATATGTATCTAGGATTTTAAGTCATAGGACATGTATTTGTTCAGCTTTATAATAAAGTCCAAAGTGATCAAACCAATTCATACTTCCACTAGCAGTGAATGAGAGTTTAAGCTTTTCCTGTCTCTATTAATACTTGGTTATCAGGGTTTGTTTTTTAAATCTGAGCCATTTGAATATGTGTTCACATTTTATAATAGTTTTAATGTGCATTTTCCCAATGATTGATGATACTGAATGCCCTTCTCACTTCTAAAATTAGGTTTTGTTGGGATGCCTAGGTGGCTCCGTGGTTAAGCATCTTTTGGCTCAGCACATGATCCGCGATCAGGGTCCCTGCAGGGAGCCTGCTTCTCCCTCTGCCTAGGCCTCTGCCTCTCTCTGTGTGTCTCTCATGAATAAATAAATCTTTTTTTAAAATTAGGTTTTGCGGGGATCCCTGGGTGGCCCAGCGGTTTAGCGCCTGCCTTTGGCCCAGGGCACGATCCTGGAGTCCCGGGATTGAGTTCCGCGTCGGGCTCCTGGCATGGAGCCTGCTTCTCCCTCTGCCTGTGTCTCTACCTCTCTCTCTCTCTCTCTCTCTCTCTCTCTCTCTATGTCTATCATGAATAAATAAATAAAATCTTTTTAAAAAATAGGTTTTGCTTTTCCTGTTGATTTGTAGTTGTTCCCGACACATTCTGGATAAGCTGCTTATTGGATATATGACAAATATCTTCTACTTTGTGACTTGCCTTTCCACTCTTAATTTATACAGCTAAATCAAAGTTCTTAATTTTAATGAACACGAGAAAAGGCAAAATAATACATGTTGCTGTGAAAAAAAAAGACCCAATCCTCTGGGTATATATATATATATATATATATATATATATATACACTCATTGATTTAAGAAACGTAGTTAACTGAATGGGACCCAGCTTTTG
The DNA here is from genome assembly GCF_905146905.1 of Nyctereutes procyonoides. Lineage (NCBI taxonomy): Eukaryota > Metazoa > Chordata > Mammalia > Carnivora > Canidae > Nyctereutes > Nyctereutes procyonoides. The sequence goes on along the minus strand of NW_026575146.1, from coordinate 55,895,719 downwards.
CTCAGGCCTTGGACTATAAATACAAAGTTACTCTCCTCAATTCCTTCAAAGTTTCAGATACAATGAATCATTGATTTAAAAACCAGTTATGTGCCCACAGTTTATCAAGTATATTTAGAAACGTTATTATAAATGATGAATGGCTTGCACACCAGCCCTTAAAAGTCCCAAAACACACTTCCAGCACAGCCCCGCACAACCAGCATTTGTATGGAGGTGCTTCCTTGGAAGAGATGTGCAGAGCACCAATGTGGGGTCCCAAGAATGTAGCTCAACTCCCCCCATCCCAGGGCCTCCAGAGATGAGTACCCCAACCTCAATAACCAACAGCAATTACCAGGAATCCCATCATCCCACACAATCACTGAGCCTTCCTGGCTGGGATAGCAGGCGAGTGATCCAGATTTCAACAAAGTTCCGGCAAGGCTCACACACCCATGACCTCACTGATCACCTCGGCTCCTTGGTCCCAGACCTCTCCTTACGTCCACGTTACAGGCAGAGACAGATGACCTTGCTCACCCAAAACTGTGGAAGACCTTGCAGAGAGGGGATATGGGTGGTGGCACTTCTCAGAGTCGGGGTCCCTGAGCCTGTCTCGGCCCTTTTACTTGATCCCAGGGTGCTTTCATCCACTGTGTGCTGCCTGGGACAGCAGAACTTTCTCTGCTCCTCTGGCCCTTAGCAAACAGGACAGCTCTTTTAAGACGTTCTTTTAGGGAGTTTCACAGTTAGGAAACACCGTATCTTAGACTTTCCTTCCTTTATATTTCCTTCCTACCTTCTCCACCCTGCTTCCCCACCACCATCCCCCAACACCCACCCAACACCCACCTAAACACCATGGCAAAATGATATTGTTTCTTTCCAGACACAAGGAGGCAAAGGAAATATACTCCTGATGGGAAGTGTAAGAGTTGAGACTCTCGAGCCCAGGCTCCTGACCACTGCCTGTATTGAATCAGATCCTTTCAATCTGGCCAGCCCAAAAATAAAGGTAAAGAGGGCACCTGGGTGGCTCAATGGCTGAGCACCTGCCTTCAGCTCAAGTCTTGATCCTAGGGTCCTGGAATCGAGTCCTGCTTTGGGCTCCCCACAGGGAGCCTGCTTCTCCCTCTGCCTATGTCTCTGTGTCTCTCATGAATAAATAAATAAAATCTTAAAAATAAATAAAAATGAAGGTAAAGAAACAGGGAAGAAAGTAGGGACGAAAAAGCTGCTCTGGGCCACGGAGGGAGAAGAAAAGAGATGTTGAGAACAAAGCAGTTTCCATGGATTCAGCTGCCCTCTATCCAGCCTGGAACCCAGGCTAGAAGAGACACCTGTGGGTCACAGCTCAAAGTCAGGCCAAATCGGATAAACAGGTAAGCCTGGTTATTCGGTCAAACTGGATGTGAGGCCAGAGACTCATGACACCTCTTCCTTGAAAGAGGAAGTTCCTATGAAAATGATTCCAAAACTATATAAATGTCAAGCCCTTAAGCAGTATTTCCTCCTCTTGCTGGCAAAGCTGGGAGCTTTGGGACAGGTGATGGGACAGGAAAGAAGGACATTTTTCCCCCACTGTAGTAAAGCTACTGTAATGCAATGGCTCTGGGCTGGCTAAGAGTCCTCAAGGCCTTCTTACTTATTCCTGACATCGAGGGGGGAGCTGCTGGCATGCCCCTCCCGGCCGTGGGCAGCACCAAACCCAGACACAGCAGCACTGTCTCTGAGTGAAGTGAGAGAGCCTCTTCTCTGCAAGGTGGGAGACAGCTTTATGAGCACACGGGATTTCATTAAAGGAAAACAAAGTCCTTCCAATTAGGCTCTCCTGGCTTCCCTGGTTACCCAAACAGTAGCCTTTTGTTTCTAGAGGCTGGCTAAAATAAACCTAAGAACCAACAAAAAGAGATCATTCTGCTTCTCTATTAACCTGAAAATTGATTAAAACTCTCCTGAGGGTGCCTGGGTGGCTCAGTCAGTGGAGGGTCTGACTCTTGGTTTTGGCTTAGGTCGTGATCTTAGGGTTGCGGAATCGAGGCCCGTGACCAGCTCCAGGCTGAGTGTGGAATCTCTTTGGGGTTCTCTCTCTCCCTCTCCCTCTGCTCTTCCCCCCTGTTTGCTCTCTCTAAGATAAATAAATAAAATTTTTTAAAAATAAAAAATAGGGATGCCTGGGTGGCTCAGTGGTTGAGCACCTGCCTTTGGCACAAGTCGTGATCCCAGGGTCTTGAGATCGAGTCCTGTGTCAGCCTCTCCCCACCCCCGGGAGGCTACTTCTCCCTCTGCTAATATCTCTGCCTCTGTCTGTGTCTCTCATGAATAAATAAAATCTTAAAAACAAAAAACAAACCAAAAAAACCCATAGCAGAACACAAGTGCATATGACTTCGTGAAAGGATTAGTCTTGAATTCCCTCAACTTAAAAAAAAAAAATCTACTTTTTAAACAACATACAAAAACTCCCATAGCAGTAAACTATTTTAATTGCTTCTAGTTGTTACTGAAACCCTGCCTGGGCTAAGAAAATTTGAGTTGTTTCAATCATTTCCCTCCCACCCTCCTCTCCTTGATGGAGATCCTGCAAACTCCCTCCCCCCGCTTCCTGAACTATAACTCTGAAAGGAGGTCAAAGGGTGGGGGTCTCTGGAGGCAGAGAAGTCTCATTCTGCTCTTAAGGTCAGAAGCCTGTGTTTTCTAAAGACCCTACAAGCTATGCCACACAGGGCTGAATCTTGCCACCAACGAGTCAAAGAGTCCCTACAAAAGCCTTAAAGGCCCTGAAGATAAACAGTGCCTGTCCCTTGATCAGCAACACCCCTAGTGATATTCAAAGGAGGAGAGGATGTTTGCACTAAGTCTGAAGCTGGGCTGCCTTCCTTGAGAGGCATACAATCCTCAAAAAGAAACAATTGAGAAGATAAAATAGGCAGCTTCAAGTAAAAGATAAAGGATGAAATTTCAAAAGGCCAAGAGGAAAAACATCAAAACAAATTTCAAGCACATCAAATCACATATTAAGTATCATCAAAACGACTCATTCCATTTTCTAAAAAATGGAAATTGCCACTGAACCAACACAATATCCAAAGTGTCCCCGTGTGGACAATCTCCTTCTTTTCTGCCTTTAAGAAATGATGCGTCATGAGTTCAAATTTTCTGTTGTGCTACCTTGTGGAAATTTAATTCCTGGCCATCTACAGAGCATGACTTAGACAAATTCTCCTATAAAAATGTCATAGTATATGCCAAAAATCAGCAAATCGACTTAACAAGTCAGGGAAGTTCAAAGGATAAGATGGCATAAGCAAAATTTCAGCCTTCAAATATACTGAAAGCCTCTCAGGACCAGCAGAGTTTATTCATAATGTTTTGTTGACTTTTATTAATAGTAAATCTCTTGACGTGCATCTCCTACCAAATTAAAAGAGAAAATCCCATGAGAACTGAATTTTATGACATAGAGAAACAAAAAAGCTAGACTAGTTAAAAAGCTGACATGAAATCTTTAGATGAATTCTTTAACGGTCTAATCTTTTCTATTTCACTATGCCATAACATGAGAAGAATATGAGCCCTTTTTTTTTTTGGAGTCTGGGGAATTCAAGAATATATAATTACCCAACTCGTTAGAATAAGACAACGGAGAATAACAAGCATTCGAGTGAGAACTCACACAGCACTGCTGGGAAGATAGATGAATACAGCTGCTACAGAGATCTCTACCACAACAGAACTGTGTGCAGCCAAATCTGGCAACTTCGTTTCTGGATGTGCACCCAACATAACTGTCTACATATGTTCACCAGGACACATGCACAGACTTGTTCGTGACAGCACTGTTCATGCTGGTCGCAAACTGGGAACAACCCAATGTAAGTCTCCAGGACGATGGATAAACAGTGGTATGTTCACACTGCAGAACACAATCAAAAAATGCAAAGAACACTCCATTGCCACATAAGATCACATGGATCAATCCTACAAATACAACATGGAGAAGAAGCCAGACACAAAAGGGTACACACTCTGCGATTCCACATATTAAAGTCTAAACACTGACAAAACTGACCTGTGGTATTAGATGGACAGCCCAGAGGCGTGATACAAAGATGATCAGCTTGGGTCCATGGCTCTATTTGGGGGAAGGGAGATGAGCAAGCATTTGGCAGAAAAATGACTTGTAGCATCACCTAATAGGGACAGTCACCACCCCTAAAAAGGGCTACTCCTAAGGAGTTGTTTTGATAGGAAAGAGCTGTTGAGGAGGAAGAGGAGAGAAGGAAAAAGGGTCAGGAGGAAGACAGAAGGAGAATGAGAGGGGATCCCTGGGTGGCGCAGCGGTTTAGCGCCTGCCTTTGGCCCGGGGCGCGATCCTGGAGACCCGGGATCGAATCCCACATCGGGCTCCCGGTGCATGGAGCCTGCTTCTCCCTCTGCCTGTGTCTCTGCCTCTCTCTCTCTTCTCTCTCTCTCTGTGTGTGTGACTATCATAAATAAATAAAAATTTAAAAAAATTTAAAAAAAAAAGAGAGAGAATGAGAAAGACGGAGGATGGATTCAGCTTGATTTCTACCTTTGCTCTCATTATTTTTTCATATTTTCCCCAAGGTCAACAGGTGAACTAGTCAGAAAGACCAACAGAAATCTGAATAAATTTAGTCCAAAACGTAATGAAGATACCAACATATTTACATTCTTACCTCTAATCAAGTCAAAAATTATATACAAAGGAGTTTTATCTGCAATATACAACAATGTAAACCAACAAGAATAGAGGCTCTTGTGTGCTTCTCAGGGGATCAGATAATTATAAAAAGGGATTAGTATGTCTTCTGAGCGTTAAACTAAGCCCCGCTGCTCAATTCCATTAACTAATTAAAAAAAAAAAAAAAAAAAAAAACCTTCCAACAGGGTTCCTGACACTGAAATATATAACTGTTTCCAATTACCTGATTGCTCCTGTAATGAAAAAAGCATGAGGATACGTAGTTCTGATAGGTTCTTCTGGTGTATGTTATCCATACACAAATACACAACTCAACAGTGTATCTGTTTTAAGATTCTTCATCAGTGAGAAAGCATTCATACTTGAAACATAAAGCTCAAGGAAGAAAAAAGGCAAACAGGTATCAGAGTTTAAAAGCCAAAGAGAAAATAAGAACCACTGGATTATGTCACCTGCTGTGCGCATCAGGGGACATGCTCGCAAGCAATTCACACATCTAGTGACTGGAGTGTTTTAATAAGAGCCTCTCTGTTAGGCCTCCTCGTAGACAGTTTTGTTCTTTTCCACTGCTTGAACATACATGCACACACTAAACAAACCTCATTTCTCCATGGCCTTGTCAAGTATGGAATGCTTTATTTAAAATTATACAGGTAATTGAAAAAAGAGAACAAAAAATAACAAGATAAAAATAATGGGATATCTAATAAAACTGGGGAGAAGAAGAGAAAAGAGGCAGGGGTAATATTAATTCCCTTTCTTCCTTACTGGAGAATGAATGGAAACTGCCAAGTTTGTTGAAATCACGGATACACTGTGGCAGTTTAAGAAGGCTGCAAACGTGCAGACACTCTTCCCATCAAGTGGCAGGTCTGTGTCCCCTGGAGTTGGAGCAGACTTTGTGATGGACCCAATCATTAGAGTTTGAGGAAAGGAAAGTCATGTAACCTCTGAGGCTAGGTCATAAAAGGCCAGGAAGCCTCCAACTGGTTCTCTGGAGGTATTCTAGCTCAAGTTAATTGTATCTGTCCATCTGTAGAGTATCTGAGGACGAGATTAACATTTAAGTCAGTGACCACTGGGTTAAGCAGACTGTTCTCCATAACACAGGTGGGCCTCATCCAATCAGTTGATGGTCTGGATAGGACAAAAAGATCAGCATCCCCGAGCAGGACAGAATTCTCCAGCAGACTGTCTTTGGTCTTCACCTGCACTACTGGCTCTCCTGGGTCTCCACTCTGCTGGCTCACATTGCAGATTTTGGACTCACCAGCCTCCATAATCATGTGAGCCAACTACTTAACATACCTCTTTTTTCTATAAACATGCACACACCCTACTTGTTCTGTTGCTCCAAAGAACCCTGATTAACGCATGAAGGGAGCTGGGGGCCTTATGAGCAGACTTGAGTACAGATGGAAGTTGCCATGTGTAATAGACACTCTGGTCAGCAGTCAACCCTGAGCCCCATCTCCCAGCCATCCCTGCCAAGGCACGAGGCATGGCAGCAAAGCCTCCTTGGACCCTCCAGGCCAGCCCATTCACCAGGTGGTTGCTACACAGAGATTGCACCACCACAAGGACACTCAGCCAAGCCATGCCCCAATCCCCGAGCCATGGAATCCATAACACTAAGAAAGAATTGCTTAAGCCACTAAGGTTTGAGGTCATTGCTCAATGACATCCACCAAAAGAACATACAACAACAGTAACAACAACAACAACAACAGAGAGTTAACACCCCATAAGAGACTATAGCTGAGCAGGGATCAGAGAGAAGTGACGAGGTTTTTGTTTTCATTTTAAATGCTTGTTGTTGGCACTATTTTCTATACAAATATTACTTCAAAAATTTAAACGATTAAAAATTAAAGAAACAACAGTGGACATATTCAGCATTAATGGTGTACCAGGTAGTCTTTGAAGTGCTCTCTATGGTTTTTGTTTTCTTTTTAAAGATTTATTTATTACAGAGAGAGTGCGCACACAGGAGGGTCAAGGGAGGGGAAGAGAATCCAAGCAGACTCTACACAGAGCGTGGAGCCTGACACGGGCCTTGATCCCAACACCCTGAGATCATGACTTGAGCTAAAATCAAGAATTGAATACTCAACTAACTGAGCCACCCCAGTGACCCTCTAGCATTTTAACTCCCTTAATCCTCAGGTAATTCCATGAGGGGAGTGCTTTTGTCATCCTCGTTTTATGAACAGGGAACAGAACCACAGAGAGGTTCAGTAACTGTGCTAAAAGTCACACAGCAAGCAACACAACCTATACTCACATCAGCCAATCTGGCCCCAGAGCAACATGTCCACAAAGATAACCAGGTTAGCCTGGCAGTAGGAAGCCACTAGACAAAGAGTATAATCTCAAGCTGCCAGTCACCTGAGTCTCCAAAGAGGTGACTGACCAAACTATTACATCAAGCCCTACCAGAAGCCTTTACATTTTCAAAAGCTATGCCCTAAAATGCAATGCCCTTTGCTCTAATCTCCACCTGCCTACATTTTCCAAGGCCCGATCTCCTTAAATATCACACAAACCTCTCAGCATTAATTTTTCCACCCTTTACATTTCCAGAATGGGCCATTAATAGCAAGTATTTCCATCCTTCTGCCTCCTACTATAATTCTCTATCTCCCCACTTGCTACGAACTCTGTGAGGATCTCTGGATTTCCTCACCAGGGTCTTGCATAGAAGTAGGAAAGTATTTATTATTTTCTAAAGGTAAGCTGATATTGGCTTATTCCACAGGCACGTTTAGGGAAATTTTTGCTGCATTTTATTTGAAAGAGTGAGTTTAGAGCCACATAACCAGGCAATGCAGAAGCCCACTGCATGGTAATCTTTGGCAAGTATTCATAATCGAACCCCATGATGCTGACTTGAAAGTAAAAAAGTTTTCTCCCCAAAAGCTCTAATTATTTTTTTTTTGCCTTCATGTTAGTTCACCAATTTTCACTATATTTCAGAAAAAGAATAAGATTGGCATCATTCCCACTGTCCAGAATGGGCTGTGTACTGTTCATCTCCCTTCCTCAGATAACTCAGTGGTATTTTCTTCGGAGATATCTTCTCCCCACCAATTTCTAAGGATCCCTTAAAGCTCAGCTCAAGTCTTACATTTCAGAGAAGCCGATCCTAACCATCCCGGCAAGAAAGACCTCTTTTGATTCAGAACTCACAGAAGCAGTCAATATCTGGGAAGTGAACTAAACACTCCTTTGTCACATGTAAGGATTCTGCCTAGATGCTACTTTTAATTTTTGTACATAATTTCTGGACAACCAGCTACTTAATGGATGATTCCTCTTATACCCCCTAAAACTCCTAGCTTAGTACCTTTGCAAAAAAGCATAATATAAAGAAAAATCACATGACTGGCAAATGAAGTTACAATAGTCCCATTTACACTATTTAAAAAGGGGGTATCAGGGTCAACTTCACTGTTACTTCGAGAGTTACATTTTAAGCCAATTAGACACCTTTTTTGCAGGTAACATATTAGCCACTTAAAGGTTACTTTAAACAATTCTGTACTAGATTCAAGGACAGCTGGGTTCTGCAGGTAGTAGTTTAACCACATGGACCTAGAGCCATAAAAACGAGAGTCTCTAGTTTATGAAATGACCCAAACAAGAGGGGGGGCGGAAACTATATGCACAGATGGTTTTTGTAGCAATATGTACAACTCCAAAAAATTAACACTCATTGCCGGTTGTGTGTGGGGGCTTATTTAAATGGAAGCCTGTCCACGGGATTGTGGATGTGTGCAGGAATTTGAAAGTCACAGAGACTGAGCAATATTAAGACATACTGTTAAGAGAAACAAAATACCAAATTGACTATTATGACTTCATAAAAACAGGACCAGAGGTGGAAAAGCACCCAAAGTGAACACAACTGAAATAATCTGCTAGAATGGGGCAAATATGGGTCACCTTTTGCCCATCTGTGAAACTCTTGGTAGATTTACTGCTTTGGCAGTTTATTTTTATTTTTTAAAGGTTTTATTTATTTAATCGAGAGAGAGAGAGACAGAGGCAGAGACACAGAGGGAGAAGCAGGCTCCATGCAGGGAGCCCGACGTGGGACTCGATCCCGGGTCTCCAGGATCATGCCCTGGGCTGAAGGCGGCGCTAAACCGCTGAGCCACCCGGGCTGCCCTGCTTTGGCAGTTTAAAACAGGACAGAACTCTCACATCCTGCTTGAAGAAGTATTAACCATACAAGCGCTTTGGGATGTTTCGCATGATCTTCTAAACTGAAGAGTCTAGAACTCAGCATTTCTACTCTTATGCATATACCCTAAGCAAATGTGTACAAGTGTATCAAGACATGTGCTACAATGTTCACAGCCACTCTACTGGCCATAGTCAAAATTCGGCAACCACCCACACGCCCATCAACCCTAGAACAGATAGATAATTTGGGGCATAGTCACACAATGAAACTTTGCACAGTAAAGATAATGACTGAATTAGAGCCATGTGCAACACTGCTAAGTCTCACCAAATCACTTTGGTGAGAAAGAAGCCAGATTGAAAAACAAAGGAACAAACAAGAAACATACTAGATTATACCACACACATAGAACATGAACAAAATTGATCTATGCTGGGACACTGGTTACCATGGGAAGAAAAGTGATGGGAAAAGAGCAGGAGTCTTCTGCAGTCTGGCAACATTCTGTGTCTTTATCTCAGTGCGAGTTATAACTTTACGTTCACTGTGAAAATTCATCACACTGTACACTTACGACTGGTATGTATGCTATAGTTTAACAATTACTTAAAACAAAAAACAGATGGCATAAGCTAAGCCACCCATGCGACAGAGGCATAAAATGTCCCACAACATTTGAAACCAACTTGGCTTCTCTGATTGCAGGGCCAAAGAGAAGTGTAAAGATGGTTGTGTCATTTGGGCTGCTTCAACTCTGCTCACCACTGATTTTTTTTTTTTTAAACATGCACAAATAATCCAACAGCTGCCTGAGTGATGTGTCTGTAATTTCTCCCTGAGATCCCCCTTGCTGCTTCTGAACCTGTTTGCCCTACAGACAGGCCTCTGCTCCCACAAGCAATTGCCTGTGTCAGCCTTGCTCCTATGTCCTCCCCAATTCCTTGAATTTCCTCAGCTACACCCTCCCCCCTCCTCCCCCTCCTCCCAGGACTAAGGAGGCTAATGCAAGAACACATCAGCTCCTGGCACTATTTGTGAGCAAATGCTGACATTCACAAAACGAACCTAGGTCTTGACTGTATCGATTCTAGTGGCCATTTGCCTGTGGTTTCTTTTCTTTGGGCCAGTTTGGATGATTTAAAACAAAATTATTTTTAAAACCTTGCTCCTTTTTGCTCTATCATTTTTCCCACTGAAACACACACACACACACACACACACACATACACAGAACAGAACTCTCTTTTTCTGAGGTGGAACCTCCACTAGAGGGGTTTGTGAACCTCACAAAGTGCCCCAAAGCACCCCTGTGCCCCCCCCCACCTGGGGGATAAAATGCGTCCCTCATGGAAGTGCCTCTTTAGGAGACCATCACTCTGCCACTGGCCCCTTCTCCTGCATCCTTAGACACTAATCTCACCACAGGACAGTCCCTACTTAAATTTTCTTCCACCGCCTCATCGGCAGCACCTTCCCTCAAATCCATTAACTAAAAAGGGTCTGAAGTTAATAATCTCTCAATTTCTAATTCAATCTGGGAAAAACCACACCGTAAGATGAAGGAAGGAGGCTGCGGGAGGGTGAAATGAGGAATTACTGCTAATGGGGATGGGGTTCCTTTGGGAGGGTGACGAAAATGTTCTGGAATCAGTGACGACCGAGTAACTTCGTGAATACACTAAACACCACGGACTTGAACACTTTAAAAGGGTACATTTTAGGGCATGTTTATTACACCTGAGTCTTTAAAATAAGTACAACGCGGGAGTGCCCCACTTTCTGGAAGTGAAAGTTGGATGAAAGGAACAATTAGCAGATGAGCAGCTAAGCATCACCTAAGAAATCAAGTTGGCTAAAACCACGAATTGGAAAACGAGGAAGCAGGTTCTGATTCCCTCCAACTCGGATGCCGGGCAGCGAGGCCGGCGAGAAACCGCACAACCGCGCGCGGGTGGGCCGCCCCGCCTTGTGGGTCCCGGGCCGTCGCCCTGGTACGTTTCACTAATTAATAGGAGAGACGAAGCTCGCGGGGACGAGGTGCAGCCGCCCGCACTGGGGGACGCCCCGGAGGGTTCCCGTCGCGCCTCACCCCGGTGCGGAGCGGCTCCCGCGGACTCGCAGGACCCCCGCGAGGAGCCGCCTCCGGAAGCTCCCCGGGGGCCCAGGGGCAGCGCGGAGGGCGCCAGCGGCGGCGGCGGCCCGGGGCGCGGGACCCCGCGAGTGCGCCCAGGTGGCGCGGGACAGGGGACGTCGGGGACCCGGCGCGCTCCAGGGCGCTCGCAGCCTCCGCGGGCCTGACGCCGCCTGGCCCGGGGCGCGCCCCCGCCCTCCCTCCCCCTCCCTCCCGCCGACCCCGCCGACCCCGCCGACCCCGCCGACCCCGCCGACCGCGGCCGGAGCCAGCGCCGAGTCGGCGCAGGGCGGGCGAGCGAGGCCACCTGCCGCTCCGGGCCGCAGGGATCAAGGGGCCGCCCGCCGGGGCGCGCGCGGAGCGGAGCCGGAGCGCCCCCCGGAGCCGCCTCGGGGAGCGTCCGCACCGGGTCCCGGGCAGGACAGGCCCCCAGGGCGCCCAGGCGCCCCCCGCCCGCACTTTCCGCGGCCCGGCGGCTGCAGGGGCCCAAGCAACCCCTGGGACCGCGACCCCGGGCCCGCCCCGAGGCCGCCGGGGGCGGGGGCGGGGGGCAGGCGAGCGCGAGCCCGCGGGGTGCCCTGGCCCCCGGCGCGCGCCGAGTCCGCCTGCCCGCGCCCACCCCGCCGGGCACGGGGCACGGGGCGCAGCGCGGCGCCGCCTCACTCACCTCCGGGCGCGCTCCCCGACCTGCGGCTCCGCGCCCGCCGGGCTCCCGGACCTCGGCGGAGGGGGCGGGGCGCGGGGGGCGGGGCGCGGGGGGCGGAGCCGGCGCCGGCGAGCAAGCGCCAGAATTAAACCCCGAAACGGGCTGCGGCTCTCGGGCCCCTCCGCCCCCGCGAGGGCGAACCAGTCGGGGGAGGCCGGCCAGCCGCGCTCGCCCGGGGAGGGGCGGGGGGGGCGGGGGGGGCGGGAGGGAGGGAGGGACCCCCCTCCCCAGGCGGCTCCGGAGACCTCCGGGGGCCCCCGCGCGGCGCCGCGCTCCTTTGTACCCCGGGACCCGGCCGGCGGGCTGGCCCCAGTGCGCCTGCGCGCCGCCCCAACCCGCCAGGCCCGCGAGGCACCTTCGCGCACCTCCGCCCCCGCCCCCGCCCGCCCCCGGAGCGCCCGGCAGGGGAGCGCCCTCCGCGTGTGCCCGCTCCTCCCCCGTGGGAGGGCCGACATGCACCCCCCCGCCCCCCGGGAAACTCGACTCGGTCGCCGCCGATCGTCCCGGCCCGGAGGGACCGCGGCTAATATCCCCGCCCGCCTGCAGCGCGGCTCACTGCCCCCACCCCCCACCCCTCCGCTGGGGAACTGCAGCGCTGGGGTCGCTTGTGGCCCCAGGTGGTCTCGCAGGGCCCTCGCTTCTGGCAGGTGCCCGAGCAGGACCGTCCCCGGGGTGGCCAGGGACCTCCCGCCGCCTTTGCCAGGGCCCGCTCGGCCGCAGGACGGGGGGGGGGGGGGGGGGGGGCGGGGAGCAGAGTCCAGAAGCGAGCACGTGCTGGGGGACCCCGGGGCGGGGGAGGCGCAGTGCCCGCCTCGCGAGCCGAGAGCCAACTAGGAAGTGAGGCTCAGATTCAGAGCAGTCGCAGCTGGGAGAGAGAGAGGGACAGAGAGAGATGTGAGTGCAGATTGGGAGACGGTGGCTTGAGTCCTCTTTCAAATGAAAATGGTTTGAATAAACCGGACAGAAGAACCAACTTTATAAAACCAAGTGTTACTGAGACAGACACAACAACAACAAAAACCACCACCAATTACAAAAAACCATTAATGCCAGCTCTCGGGTGGGTCACCGGTTTTCTTGAGGGCATTAGGGCCCCCACCCCCACCCCCACCTCTCCAGCAGAGCACACACCAGCAAGGCCCCGTACACTGGGCACAGTTATTTTGCAAGTAGGTTAAAGTGAAGAGTCATCAAACCTCAAAAAGTGAAATGCTCGTCCTTGGGAGGAAGAAGCTGTGAAATCAGTGCTGCTCCGTTCAGCACTGTGTTGCTGTGTTCAGGCAAAGCCCGCCTGCTAATTCCTGAACCGGTGGCCCTGACTGTTAAAAGGACAGGCAACAAGCAGCTCAAAGATACATGGGACATTATATGGTCTCATTCATTTGGGGAATATAAAGAATAGTGAGAGGGAATAAAGGGGAAAGGAGAAAAAATGAGTGGGAAATATCAGAAAGGGAGACAACATGAAAGACTCCTAACTCTGGGAAACGAACTAGGGGTGGTGGAAGGGGAGGAGGGTGGGGTGTGGGGGTGACTGGGTGGCGGGCACTGAGGTGGGCACTTGACGGGATGAGCACTGGGTGTTATTCCGTATGTTGGTAAATTGAACACCAATAAAAAATAAATTTATTAAAAAAAAGATACGTGGGGTGGGGGGGACAAGGAAAGCGCATCAGTCCTTTTGCAGCTCATGGGAGAGGGGGGCAGTGAGCAAACTCCTCCTTCTGGGCCTGTTTCTTCATCCGTAGAATAGGGCGTATGGGTTTAGTAGATCTCTACCCTCTCTCTGCCCCATGTGCACAGTTCTGTGAAAAGAATTTTTATCCCCCAGGTGATTAGGAGTAAGAGGGAGAATGGTTTTGGGGGGCTCCTGCATGCACACAGTGCTCTCCATCCTGTGTTTTTTCTTTCATTATATTTAGTCAGTGAGTATTTATTCCACAGGCCCCGAAACCGAATCGGTCAAAAGTAAGGCAGACTCTGAATTTTTTTTTTTTTTGGTGGATTTGTATTTGAAAATTTCCTTCATTTTTAGTCCTTTTTTCTGCTGAGATGCAATTCACACACCATAAAATTGACTCTTAAAGTTTACAGTTTGGTGGTTTGGAATATACTCATAGTCCTGTAACCACTGTCACTCCCTAATTCCAGAACACTTTGATCAATTCCAACAAGGAACCCCACACCCATCAGTAGTCACTCCTCAGTTGTCCCCACAATGAGCCCCGGGCAACCACTCATCTGCCCTGTCTCTAGGAATTTGCCTTTACTGAACATCTCACGTAAGTGGAAACATACAATATGAAGGCTTTGTGTCTGGCCTCTTAAACTGAACGTGGTATTTTGCAGAGTTCATCCACACTGTAGCTTGTATCAGTACTCCGTTTTATAGCTGAATAATATTCCCTTGTATTGATAAAACCACATCTTTGTTTTTCCATTCATCCTCTGGTGGACATTGTGGATTGTTTCGACTTTTTGGCTCTATGCTGCCCTATGCTGCTATGAACGACTATGTACCAGTTTCTGTGGAAGAATGATTTCATTTCTCTTGGGTCTATATCCAGGGGTAGAATTTCTTGCCCATATGGTAACTCTATGATTAACTTTTCAAGGAATTGAAAAACTTTTCCAAAGTGATCATACTATCTTACCTTCCCATTATGACAGTTCTGATTTCTCCAAACCCTTGCCCATGGTCACTGTCATCTATCTTTTTCATTATATATATTCTAGTGGATGTGAGGTGGTATCTCGTGGTTTTAATTCATGTTTCCCTAATGACCAATGATGCTGAGTATCTTTTCATATCCTTTTTTTGGCCATCCATATATCCGCTGTGGAGAAATGTCAGTTCTGATCCTTTGTCCATTTTTACACTGGATTATGTGTCTTTGTATTGTTGAGTTGTAAAGGGTCTTCTATCTGATAAGGAATACTAGTCCTTTATCTGGTATATGATTGGTAAATATATTCTTCCATTCTGTGGATTGTCTTTTCACTTTTTTGATAATGCCCTTTGAAGCACAGACATTTTTTATTTGATAGTTATGCTTTCATGCTCTAGCATACACTAACAATGTTATTAGTTAAAACTTAGTAGTTTTTCAGACTATAAAAGTAATGCATGCCCATTATTAGGAAAAAAAAAACTTTGGGAAAATATGAAACGGATAAATTAGGAATAACAATCATTTATGGCTCTATCACCTAGATACAGTTACTTCAGATTGTGGCATATTTCTAACAGGCCCGTTTTAAACACACATTATTTATTTGCTATCACCCCATGACGTCATGTGGCCCTGTACCCTACACTTGGGGTCATAATGAGAACTGTCTCCCCATGTTTAGAACATTCTCCTCACTCTCCTTTTCCATCAAAACCAATGTCTCCTGTGCCCATTCCCTCAGGATTCAGTTAAGCTATCTGGTATATTAATAATAAACACTACCAGGAGTTATACAGGCTTTGCAGTAAAAGGGCATCTGCCCTGGTTCTGAGGTATATACCCTGTCAGACCATTGGCATGGTGGACCTTCATGTCATGCAATTGGTCTTCTGCCGTATATAGGGACTTGTGTGCAAGTAGCGGCAGCCAACTCTTTTACCTCCGTACCACTCAAGCTTTTTGTCTGTGAAATGGAAATAATATCAACCTCACATCACCATAAGGATCAAACCCCCCAGAATGAGTTGGACCAGAATGGGCCTTGGGTATGCCGCAGGTAGGAATATGGCGCCCTGAAGGTCCCAGGCATTCAAGCCAAATGAGGTGCATGGCAGCAAAGAGATAAATCAGGAAAGAGCAAGGAAGACCGCTGGGCCAAGAGGTCACCAAAGTAACACTAGTCCTTTGGGACAGGTAGAATTGAGAATCCTTTCTCATTCTCTTCTTTATTTCATTTTTTTAAAAGATTTTATTTATTTATTCATGAGAGACACAGAGAGAGAGAGAGAGAAGAGAGAGACACACAGAGACAGAGACAGAGAGGCAGAGACACAGGCCAGGGGAGAAGTAGGCTCCATGCAGGGAGCCCGACGTGAGACTCGATCCCGGGTCTCCAGGATCACTCCCTGGGCCAAAGGAGGCGCTAAACCGCTGAGCCACCCGGACTGCCCTCATTGACACTTTTCTTTAAGTTTTTGTCATTCTTAAATATTTTAGAGATATTTGATATTTAGAGATATTTCCTCAAACACTTTTAGGGAAAGTGTTTTGTCTGTTTTATGTCCCATTATTAAAGAGAAGTCATAGTGGCAAGAATGTGTGTGTGCATGTGTGCATGTGATGGAGTGTGTATGTGCAAACATGGACACAAGTGAGTCTCCCTCAAAGAAAAGGTAAATGGGGTGAGGGGGGTGTATTGCACAGTTGAGACCACTGGATTCACCGTCTGTATGGATCCTTTTCCAAGGCCAACCTTGGAGGTTCTAGATTTTATTAAGGGAAGCTATATGTCTCTCCCCTTTGCTCAGTTCCTACTACCACTAAAGAGTCTTCTTGCTGAAGAACATTTATTAATATTACAAAACCCTAGTCCATGACTCACAGTCTGGAACACTTACCTATTGCCAGTGGTTCTTTGTAGTCCTCTGTTCCAAAACAGCACTCCCACCTCCCTTGCTGGAGGAAGCTAAAATAGAGAAGCAGAAGGGAATGGCCCATAGAACCAGCTCTGCTTCTTTCTATGTTTCAAAGCTCACAACCCAGACTTCACTAGTTTGCCAGTTAGTTATAAGCATTATGAAACCGAGGAAATGATTGTAAAATACTCTAGTTGCTGTGTCAGAAAACATGGAATTATTATCTAAATCTAGAAAGAAAAGAAGTTATGGCAGCCTACAACATGATAGCCCCACATTCTGGTTCCTGGAAATTACTGCCTGAAAGGTAATGAACACATTGATTCATTTGCTTTATTTGGCAAAGTCAGTTAGGGTTTAGTCGGCACTAAGCTGAAACCCTGGATGAACAAGTTTTCTCTACTGCAGAAGGACATAACCCCAAGTTCAGAAAAATTTGAGCTAAGGGTAATCTTTATTCATAATAATCATCTTCATTACATTCTTGTTACTAATATAAAATATTTATAGAGTAATCAAAAGGCACATGACATTCTCATAGGTTTCTAACTAGAGAGATTATGTGTACAAGCCTTTCCCTGCAGACCCACTATATTTAGGACATTTACTTATTTAACAAATATTTCCTGGAGGCCTACTGTGCCCAAAGCACTGGGTTAAGTTTTATTTATTTTTTTGAGATTGTATTTATTGTTCATGAGAGATACAGAGAGAGGCAGAGACGTAGGCAGAGGGAGAAGCAGGCTCCCTGGAGAGAGCCTGATGCAGGACTCGATCCAAGGACCCCAGTATCATGCCCTGAGCCAAAAGCAGATGCTCAACCACTGAACCACCCAGGCGTCCCCAGAGTTAAGCTTTGCAAAGGCACAAAGATGAAGAAACAGAAGAAAGTACCTGTAGTTTGGAGGAGTTAACACATGTACAAACTTCCCTGTAATATAAAAAACTTTGGCTTGAAAGAGGTATAAAGTATCATCATGAATTTAATTTCAGTAATTGGTAACACTTACTGAGAGCCTCATTGTCTTGCAAGGCAGGCATGATGATTATTCACATAGCAGAAATGAAGACAGGGAGGTTCAAGTAGCCACAGGAAGCCAGTGCTAAGTGGTGGAGGCAGGATTCGAACCCAGGTTGCAAAGGCACAGAGTCAGAATTCACCACTCTGGTCGCTTTCAGCTAGTACACCGTGTGCACTGCATTGGACGTGTCTTGTGTTGTTGTTCGTATTTGTTTCAATCATAATAGTGATACCTTGCACTGAGTCATTGTCACTGAAACACTGTCTCCTTTGGGAAGGAAATCCTGCCCTGATGACTTTTTGACCTTGACCTCAGCACCGTTCTCTAACCCGGGAGTTTTCAACCAACCAAGTGGTCTCTTGAGCCTGGCTGCTGTTTCATCAAACAGACTTTTAATAGCAGATGAAAATGAAGGTCCTCTGAGTGCAGCTGAACAGGGAGCGGCATCTTCCATGGGTGCTAGGGTGACTGAGAGGATGGAAGGAGGCTGCCCCACATTCAAGTGAGGATTAGCACAGCTGAAACCTAATAAGGAGCACCAATGTCAAGACAACCTCATTCTTGTTGCTAAAGAAGTGCTAACCTTCCCCCCAGTGGCAGGGCTGCCTCTAGTTCAATAGATGGATGACCGTGAACCTGATGCGGTGTTAGAGGTGACCGTGTTTACTGTTCCTTGATAGGGTAAGCACAGCTCCCTATATCATATATTATCTTTTTTAAGGTGAAAGACGGCTTGCAGACCTGGTGGTCCTCCGAACCTCGTCGGGAAGGCTGGGAAAGTCAAACGATGGGCACCAGAACCAACCACGCTGGGGAAATGGTGCTCCCTGCTTGGAGGATCTGGTTACGTCAGAACCTTTCAATGAATGCCACATTCAAGAGACCCGGGATGTGTAACGTGGTGATGCATTTCAACAAAGAGGGGCGTAATCAACTTTTTCCTTCCAGCCACAATGGTGGAATCTGACAAAGCACAGTTGGAGGGGAGGAGAACACTGAGACAGGAGGCAGACATGCAGAGTTGGGAGGTCAATGGCTTTGGTTCAGGGACACCCTCCCTGAAATTCTGCTTTGAGACTGGAGCCAAGGCAAGGATTTTTTTCTCCCCAAGGTTTTATTGTTTATTGTCTTTCCTGTATTTCTCCAGGAAGCACACAGAATTCTAGAAAGCCATTGTCATTATTATCTTACCAGTGACATTCACCCAGATCCTTTGTACTCACGGTCTTAGGTCAGCCTAGAGGGCAGCTCTGTTACCTACCCTGTGCGAGAGTTCGGGTTCCATACCTGGGTAGTCTGGGTGCCTCAGGAGGACTCGGCCCCTCTGTGTTGTCCATCTTTCAAGTACCTCAGGGCAGGGACTTAGTCCATGGGACTCTCAGGACACTGGCCAGCTCATGGACACTACTTTTTTTTATGGGCATACTTTTGTTGTGCCAGTTATTTGGAAAACTGAAAATAACTCAAATGTCTTATAATCAGGAACGTCTGAGATGATGTGACATAGCAATAATGAAGAATGCTACAGAGCAAGTAAAGAATCTAAGAATGTTGCAATCTCTTGGTACATATGAAATGACTCTGAGGGAGGAATCAAACAATACATTGATATATATATATATATATATATATATGGCTTGAGACAACAAGTATTGATCATCTCACCCAGTGTCCGTGGTTCAGGAATCTAGGAGCTGCTTTGGTGGATGTTTCTGGCTCAGGAGCTCTCAGGATGTGGCCATCAAAATATCAGTGAGGGCTGCTGTCATCTGAAGGTTGACCATGCCCATTGGATCCACTTCCAAAAAGGCTCTGACTCACATGGTCCTTGGCAAAAGGACTCAGTTCCTTGTCATGTAGACCCCTCCATAGGGGGTGCCTCTCCATTGGGCTGCTCATGACAGGACAGCTGGCTTCCCCCAGAGAAAGTGATGATTAAGAGAGAGAGAGAAAGGGAGAAAGATCAAGATCATAGTGTCAATGCCTTTTTAATCTTAAAAAATGACGTGGCATCACTTCTGCCATATTTATGGTCACATAGACCAACCCTGATACAATATGGGAGGGGACCATACAGGGGTCTGAATCCTCAGACACGAGATCATGAGAGATAATCTCAGAGGTTGGCTCAAAGGCCATTGTTGCTCAAAAGCATGTTTTAGTTATTCAATATACGTTTTGAATATACATCAAAATAGGTATTCCAGAAGACCCAATTCTCCTGATTATACTTTTCAAGAAATAACAATGGTATCTATTTAGTACTTCCTGGGTGCCAAGCGCTGTATCCAGATTTTACATGGACCTTCTCTACAACCCTCACAGCTTAAAAGGAGGCACTTTGAGTGATCTCATTTCACACATTTCAGAGCCAGAACCCAAAGCACAGAGGTTAAGTACCTTGCCCCAGGTCAAGGAAGCCAGAACAGGAACTCAAGTCTATTGATTAAAGCACATCTATCTTCACCAAGCTGTGCTGATTCCCCTGGTCACAGTTTTGTGAGGTAAATCTCAAACCTAACGATGCTTTACAAGTTAAGAGCCATCATTCCAAGTGGGTAGTTGAGGATGACCCTGCAAACACAGAGTGAATAAACTAAGACTCAAGTTCACAGTTAGGTTCATGGGATATCTCATCATGATTAAGACAGTAACAGCGACTGGGTCTTCTCTCTTCCTATGGTCTTCCCTCTCTCTACTCTAGCTACACTGGTCTCCCCACTGCTCTTGGAACACTTCTGGCATGCCCCTGCCTTGTATCTTTTATGTCTGATGTTTGTCTTCTCATCCCCGAGATCAGTATGGCTCCTTTTATCACCTTCTTTTCCCAAATGCCACCTTGCCAGCAAGGCCCACTGTTACTGTGCTACTTAAAATGACCACTCCAAAAATGAAAGTATCCTGGATGTCCATTGACATATGAATGAATAAAGAAGAAGTGATAGATATAGATATATAGATAATGGAGTATTACTCAGCCATAAAAAAGAATGCAATCTTGCCATCTGCAATGATATAGGTAGAACTAGAGGATATTATGCTAAGTGAAATGAGTCAATTAGAGAAAGAGAAATATCATATGATTTCACTAAAGTGGAATTTAGGAAACAAAATAGATGAACATAGGGTAAGGGAGGGGAAAATAAGATGAGATCAGAGAGGAATACAAACCATAAGAGACCCTGAACTCTAGCAAACAAACTGAGTCTTGCTGGAGGGGTGGTGGGTGGGGACATGGGGTAACTAGGGGCTGGGCATTAAGGAGAGCACTTGATATAATGAGCACTCAGTGTTATAAGCAACTGATAAATCACTAAACTCTACCTCTAAAATTAATAACACACTCTATGTTAATTGATTTTAAATTTTAAAAAAGAAGAGAAAAAAAATGACCACTCCACATTCCTTACTCCCACCTTCCCTCCCCTATGATCCTTTCCGATAGAGTTCATCACCATCCATGTCCTACAAAATTCATTTATTTAGGACGCTTATCTTTTTCTCCCTATTCCCAGGATATAGTCTCCACCAAGGCAAGGCTCTAGGTCTGTCTTGTTCACTGACCCCTACTTTGTTCAGTGAGTATCCCTAGCACTTAGGGACGGTCTTTGTACACAATATATACCCAACATTAACCATGTGTTTCTAGAGAGTTGTTTCCTCTCATTAAACATTTTACACCTGTTGCCACGTGTATTCATGCTTCAACCAGAGGAGATGTATCAGATATTTTTAGAAACAGCAAACACTATGGAAACAGAAGATGCTCTTAACTTAGAAGAGAGATAAACCAGGTCACCACTCCAATAGTGGCCTATCCCTCTGTCAAGTGACCGTATGAAACGTGAATGTTTACTTTTGACGTTAGAAAAAGTCAGTGAAGAAATGACATTTCATAATGATTGAAATGAAAGAACTTCCTTCCTTTATTTCTTCTGGGTAATCTATTAACTTTGAGTATGTTTTGTTTCCCCAGACATAGAGGCATTGTTTGACAGAAGGTCACCATTCAGTCTGACTTGGCTCAGGTCTACCTAGAACTATTAACTAAAATCTTGGTCACCTCAGAATGCCAGTTTACTAACTGACAATATATTCAACGAAGGTCTTGGTGATATTTTTTTTTCTTCAAACCAACTGCACATATCAGCTATAGGAGTATAGATCCCTGCTAAGTGCTAGTCATCATACCAAATGATCTCAAATACTTTCAGCAACCCTACGGGAAGCACACTGCGGTTATGAAGCCAGGTGAAGTTCAGCAATCTGTTAAGATTACACAACCAAGGGAACCCTGGGTGGCGCAGCAGTTTAGCGCCTGCCTTTGGCCCAGGGCGCGATCCTGGAGACCCGGGATCGAATCCCACATCGGGCTCCCGGTGCATGGAGCCTGCTTCTCCCTCTGCCTATGTCTCTGCCTCTCTCTCTCTCTCTCTCTCTCTCTCTCTCTCTCTCTCTCTCTCTCCCCCTCTGTCTCTGTGTGTGACTATCATAAATAAATAAAAATTAAAAAAAAAAGATTACACAACCAAGGCAGAGACTCATACCAAGATTATCTGTCTGATTCTGAAATCTGGGTCATATTCAGGGTTCCACTCTCTGGCCCTAACCATCAGCCTAAGCACTGGCCTGATGTGGTTATCTTTCTAGGAGGCGCAATGACTTACTACTGTGTGCTACTCATGTGCACTTGAAAAAATGTCATTCTTCATCTGAAATTCAGACTTCATTGGGTGTGAATGTTTTGTGTTTTTATTTGCTGAACCTGGCAACTCTGCAGGGAAGGAATCTTGGGGGTTGTTGAGCTTAGCAGTTGTCGGCCAGGAGTGCTTGGCAAAATGATCCACAGGGCTTTTCAAAACACAGGCACAGGTTCTACCTCATACTACATGAGGATTCTGGAGTGCACCCAGACCTGTGAATTTTCATAAATTTTTATTCATTCATCAAAAAATTATTGAGTACCTACCTTGTTCTGAAGGTGCTTTTCTATGTCTTGGAAACGCAAACAAGAAAAAAAAACAAATGTACTACCTTTGTGGATCTTCCCCGGGGGGACATTAAAAACTCATCCCAGTGGGGAGGTTGGGGGGCGTCATCAGTTGAGCATCTGACTCTTGATTTTGGCTCAGGTCATGATCTCGGGTTGTGGGATCAAGCCCCCACACTGGGCTCCATGCTCAGCGGGGAGTCGGCTTGGGTTCCTCATCCCTCCCCCTTTCTGTGGGTGCACTCTCTATGTAAAATAAATAAATCTTTTTAAAAAAAATCTCATCCCAGTTATAAAACAATGGGATCAAGCACCCCGGTTTTATAGATGGGGGAACGGAAGCCCACAAGGGTGCCACCATGGCTCAAGATCAGGGACAGATCTTGAGGGTCTGAGAAAGGAAAAGAGATCAAGTCTCTGAACTCCCAGTTCAGCATTTTTTTTATAATATCTCTCCATATTTCCCAGAACACTCCCCTTTTTTTTAGTATTCCATTGTTCCTTAAATTACCAGCTTTGATTTGCAAAATACAGTCCCAGAAGCCTTGTCATTCTTAGGATCATACACGTAATACGACTTGAGGCTCTCCCTGTAACATAACGCCACGATGAGAGATGTCAACACGCGCATGCAGTAATAGAGAATCGCGACCCCAGACACAGGGACCATCATTCCTGGCACTGGACTCTGCAGAGTATGTGTGCAGCATTCATCATGTATGTCGACCCATGCTTCTCCCAACAGTCCTGGGAACGGGGTGGGAAAGATGTCACCGTAATTGCCCTTACCATTGAGGGAGCGGCGATGAGTGTCTATACCCAAGGTCAAGTGACTTGTCAGAGGCAGAAACAGGGCTCAAGACCAGCTTTTTGTCTCTCCAGGTAAATAAAATAATCTGAGGGTAAATGAAGATTTTGGCTTGCTTCTTTTCTTCCTCCTTCAGCAGGTCTGGCCAGCCAAGGCACAGGAAACCAGTGGCTACCTGGGAGGCACCAGCCTGCCTCAACCAAATGCACACAAGTGAGCCAGGAACGGTGCCCCAATGTGCCCCATATTTATGGAGATTCATGGAGCAGATTAACTAGTCAGTTCTGTTAACGAGAAAACCACAGCCCCCAAGTGGAGTCACTTATGTCAAGGGCACGCGTAAGCAAACCAGGATTTGAGACCTAGCCTAAGTGTAGTTTCAACCTCTTGGGGGATATAACTTATAAGGAGCTACTGTGGCATCTCCTGGTCAGCACTAGAAATTTCCTGAGAGGCCCTTTCCATTTCCCATTGCCTAAAACAATGCATTCATCGCCAAAAAATTTTCCTCTTATCCCCACTCCCTCTCAGCTTTTAAAAACTTCCCCCTTCCTACAGTTCAAGAAAGCTCCTTTCTATTTGCTAGATGGGATGTTGCCTGACTCATGGAAAGTTTAATAAAGCCAATGAGATCTTCAAATGTACCCAGTTGACTTTTTGTTATTTAACACAACCAGGTACCTAGGGAATTGGGGGCCATGCTGCTCAGTTTCCTTGCAAGATGGTTATGAAATCAGGCTGGTCCACAGAAGAAACCCAGAGAAGACAGCCTGGGGAGGGGAGGCCTAGGCTGGATGAAAATGATAAGGTGGTAAGGAAGGGTTACCTGGAGTCTAGGACGGCTCAGATTCTGCTATGCATCCTGGGTAAGCAACTTACCTTTGCAGGGCTGAATCCTCATTGGTAAAATGGCTCTACGGTCATGTGTAAAACAATTTTATGATTATAACAGATCTGAAGAAGGGCCTTCCTATCTTAATATAGCCAACTAATGTCCAATCAATAAATAAACCCAATATCCAACAAATAAAGATTTCAACTTCAGTCATTAGAGTCTGGCCAATAATTTATGGAGTCAGTTGAGAGCCTTTCCATTGCAAGAGATGGAAAAATCCCAAGTCAAACTGACTTAAGACCAAAGGGAGCATCTTGGTTCATGTAACTAAGGAGTCCAGGGGAAGCAGTGGCTTCAGGTTCAGCTTGATCAGAGTCTGAACCAGTGGCCCCTGTGACCAGAGGACACAGTATTTCTCCATCTCTTGGTTCTCCCTTTGGTAGTTCCTGCTTCATTCCTGAGTTCTTTGATGGTACCTGTCGCAGGTACTGCAGGCAGACCCAGCCAGAGGGAATGTGGGAATCTCCTCCAGCTCCTCAGCTGAAGTCCTCTTATGACTACAAATGAGCATGAGAGATCTTTTTGGGATTATGGAAACCTACCACTGGGTCAGAGGAATATGATGCTCTGATTGGCCAGGCCTGAATACCACACCTACTTCCTGGGGACAGTGATATAGTCCGTTTCATCCAAAGCACAGGGACTAAGAGTGGGGAGGGGGAAATCCATCTGCCAGTTGAAAATTGGGTTAATGGATTTTGCTCCCTAAGGCCCAAGGACAAAGTTGACCTGGGACCAGTCCAGCCTTCCAGGGCCTCTTGAAAGTCTGTCATGAGCCAAACCACTGTCACATGTCTGTCTCATGAGGCCTGACTTTTGTTTTCTTGACTTCTCCATGGTACATGTCAAGGTGGGATGAACTCTGTGCTGGATTCTTATCCTCAGAGACATTGACCATAGCCATCCCCAGAAAAATCCAGAAAGTCCTTCTCTAGGGCTCAAGCACATCATTCTTTTCTGTTGTGTTGTCTGTCTTGGGTGCTACATAGCGCTCCTGGGGCCTGTCACAGGCCAGAAATAGGGGAGGAATCCTTTGTCACCTGTCTGTGCCCTACTCTGCAAGCCATGCTCCCTGAGAAGGGACCAGAAATAGATCTCCTGCCTTTATTTATTTTTTTGTAACTTATACCCTTTATCTCACCTTTCATGATCTCTTTCAAGCTTGATTCTCAATGCTTGTGACTGTAGGTCCAAAGGAGGGATGAGGTAATGGATTGGAAGGAACTGTGGAGCTTCAGCTGAACTGCTTTTCCGGGGCATGGGAGAGGTGGCGCATGAGGCTCCTCTTACTTTGGGGAGGAAAAGCAAACCAGGCAAAGCAGCCAGATCTGGAGTGCTGAGTGCAGGCTCAGCACCGAGCACTCTACAGCCTCAAAGGGGGGATAACCTCATCCACATTTTAAAAAAAAAATTATTTATTTATTCGAGAGAGAGAGAGGCAGAGACACAGGCAGAGGGAGAAGCAGGCTCAACTCAGCGAGCCTGACGCGGGACTCGATCCCAGGTCTCCAGGATCAGGCCCCAGGCTGAAGGTGGCACTAAACTGCTGGGCCACCCGCCCTGCCCTCATCCACATTTTAAACCAAGGAAAGTGACTCAGAGCAGTGACTTAGCGGAGCACGGAGCACAGCCAGGCTGGGGCAGAGCTGGGCTGGGAGCTGGTGCTGTCTGTCTGTCAGGCGGGAACTTGGAACCACTAGCTGCCTGTCTGCTTCTAACCAGTGGGCTGTGGTCTGCAGGTGCCTTCACTGTCATGGCCCGGGGTTCCTGGAACCCTTGGCTTCTCTCCACTCCCCTGTGCAGAATCAGCGAGGAGCCACTGACCTGCCTGGGTAAAGAAAACTAAATCACAGTCCCTGGGCGTGCAAACTGCCCCCTGCCTGCTGCGTCCACACATGGAGCCTCTTCGGCCAGCACCATATTATCAGGAGCAGCTGTTGTTGTTTTTAAGAAACTGGAGGGCTCTTCGTGGGGCATCTCTTTTCCAATTCACTTTTGATCTCAGCACTCCTGATGGCATTTCCCCGGTGACTTCACACCTGTATGTTAGCTGTCTGACTCTGAATGGCACGTGTCTCTACATCTCTGAAAAAGCTAGCAAGTTGCCAGAAGTGGCTGCCCAGCCCCCAATACCACCCCCCCCCCAGGAGTCAGGAGGTCTGAGTGAAAAGCAGGGAGAATGCATTGTCTTTTGCAACCAATGGTGCATTTGCACAAGAAACTACAAGTGTCAGTGTCGTTAAGGATCAATGAGGCTCTCCAGGGAGGACCAGGGACTTAACCATCACTGTGTGCCACTTTTCCCTTCTAACCTAGGCCTCCTAGCAGCCCCATGAAGTACATACTTCTGGAACTCCCATTTTATAGGCCAGAAAACTAAGGCCCCCACAGATGCCGTAGCCAGCTCATAGTCACAGAAAACAGTCCCCAGCCAGGGCCACCTCTGTTCTCAAGCCTTCTGGCGCATCAGGATCATTTGGGGGGGGGGTGTCTTATATGACACCAATGTCTGATTCAAGCCCAAACCAATTAAAGTTGAATCTCTAGGGGCTGGGGCTTCAGTGGTGGTTGTCTTGTAAAAGCCCCATGTGATGTAACGTGGTGAGAATTTCACACCATTAGAAAAGCATGTGATAGAAAGTTCCACATGAGATGGGTGCTTTGTTTGGGGAGTGGGGGCCTGCAGATGCCCCTGGCGGTGGAGTGTGTGCTTGCACGTCCACAGGAGTGGCACACTGACATGAAGTAGGGTGTCATGGTTAATGGTGGCAGTTTCCGGAGACAGAAGCCGTCACTTGAACCTGTGCCCTCACGGATGGCATGACTTGGGGCCCAGTTTACTCATCACTGCACAGGGGATGATGACGGACCCCATCTCAAGGGTTGCGAGGAGGCAAGTGAGGGATGCATGTACTGAGCTCAGCACAGATTCTGACACCTTGTGAGAAATGAGTCACTGTTAGTGGCCGATGGCATTTAATACGCTACCAAGCACATGCTACAAATACCAACTAGTTCCAAAGACAAATTCAAATTCTGCAATGGGTTTCTGCGTGCCCACATCTGATCATCAAGTTCTGAGAAGTACCCTCTCGACTTGAAAATTGAACTCGTTTGCCTGGGTGGTTTAGCATCAGGTGTAATTGTCCCTAGTGGTGGCCGAGTGGTGGCCTGTAGATTCATCTGTAACAGGCAGTGGGGCCGGGTGTGCAGCAGGCAACGGCTAGGAGGCCCTAAGGCTCTGACGGCAGGTGGTGGGGCCCAGCCAGGAGAATGGGGGCCCCAGGGAAAGCCTTCGGTCCCTGGTGAGGGAGACTTAGAGGCTGGGGAGGAGCAGGACTTAGGTTCAGAGCAGAATGGGTGACCGGAAGCCAGTGTCAGGCGCTGGGGAAGAAGTTAGGAGGACTCTCGCCAGGAACCAGGGACCTCCCTCTACCCATCCCCTACCTTTTGGTGTTTTGTTTGTTTGTTTTGTTTTGCTCTTCTCACCATCTGACAAATCCGCTCTCCGTTTATCTCGGTGTTTATTCTTAGAAGCCCAAATTGCCTCTTCGGTCACTCCTTGTGGGCCAATCTAGATAAAGTTAGGGCTGCTTCCTCTGAGTGGCTACAGGCCCTTATACAGTTTCGCCTGGCACCGTCAGTGCCTTTGTAGGAACACATCTCATCTTGTTTAAAGATATTTGTGAGTTCTTAGAGGAGGATGGGGACCACATTCTGCACTTCTCGGCAGCCTGTCCTCTCCTATTGCAAAGGTTAACACAAATGTTTGGCTCTTAATAGATAAAGTGCATTATTTCCACATAGAACATCACAGAACCAAGAAGTCAAAGAAAGGTTATGGATCTTTTTTAGTTCAGGAGTGGCAAACGGTCCTCTTGATCCACAGCCAAATCCTGCAGAGATGTTTTATTTGGCCAACGAAGCAGCTTTTTTTTTTTTTTTTAATAATATTGAGTTTGAATGCCTTTAGGTGGGGTGTGTCTGTCCAGCCATTCTCTGTCCGATCCACTTCCTGATGCCTTAACATTTTGAACAATTTAACCACCTGACCTCTAAAAGGCATTCACATCTATGAACTCTCACTTGAACCCAGCTCCCCCAATTCTTGGATTGCCCCCCACCACTCACCCTTACACGAAGATCTCTAGCCCGTGGCTCCCCTGCTTATGCTTCCAGAGGCAGGGAGCTTCTGAGGAAGTGTGTTCCGTGGGTAGCACCTTTGACTAAAAGACTTCTTCCCGAATGAAAATCATAGTGTCGATTCGCCAGCTGAAATTAATGTGCTCTGTATTAACTCCTGCCCTTTAAATCCTTTTGGTCGCTCCCTGTTTCCTGCTGGACACGTTTCCCATTTCCAGCATCCCATCGCAAGACAGAGATAGCTTCCAGATACATTTTCCAACCTGCATTTTGGGAATAAAACCGCTAATTTAGAACCACATTTGACTGTGCTCTGCAACCACAGTCACCTGAAAGTGACCTTGGCAAACACTCCTCTTCACTCTTAGTAGAATATTGGCCGCATGTGTCCATCCAACCTTTTGTACTCCAGGGTGAGCTTTCTCAGGCATCTTGGAGTAATTTTATGTCTAGCTCATCTGATTGTGGAGGAGCTGGGAGTCTAGGATGCACCAGCACCCAGGAGGCTGTAGTTTGAGGATATGATAGATCCAAGTAGATTTTATCTCCTATTGCCCCATTAGGTCTAGACATTTTCACAGCTTTGTGCTGTACAGAAGTCAGCTCGTGCCTGAACGCACAGGAATGCAACCCCAGCAATTATTTACCAGATGGAATGTGTTTTTTTTGTTTTTGGGTTTTTTTCTTGTATTTCTCTCCATCTTAAGGGAACTCTCTCAAAGTTTTTGGTTCCGGTTTTGACGGAGTGGATTGTGGACCTGTTATAACCTGATGAGTGGGGGGAAATTTCATATTTTTCTGTGTTCAGGAAAAATAATCTCCATACGAAGGGCCATCTGGAGAACTTGGTGTCTAATAAATCACCGCTAACCCCAATTACGTTTGTTGGAAGCCCGGTTATTTTCTTGCAAGTAGAGACAGGAGGATACAGTGTCGGCTTCTGAAAACAAGGCTGTCCTGAACTTCCTTGAGGGAGAGCCAAAGGTCAGAAAGACCCCAGGCTGTTAGTCTGAGAAGAAAGGAGCTGCTCTAAGTAGGGAAATGGGAACCCATTTGAATGTTTCTCTTCTCCTTCAGCTATAGTCCCCACAAAATCTGATATTATTTTTTCCTATGTAGCTTTCTTATATACTTTTAGAAAACACAGTCCTTTGCAATTTGTATTGACCCTCTGATCTTTTTTTTTTTTTGACCCTCTGATCTTAATCAAGATGCAGTTTTTCCAGTCAATGCCACTTAGTAGCTGAACCACCTTAAGTGAGCCTTCTAACTCCGTTAGCCTTTGTGGCAGATGGAAATGTACCTGCTGCAGCCAAGCATCCTGCACAGAGGTGATCAATAAACACGAATTCCCTTCTCTTGCAAGTGAAAAATCTCAAAGGCGAGGAGGTCTCCATGCAAATAACTTCACATAGCAAAATAATCATAGTCTACATGTTAAATAGGCTATTTAAATCAATTATGTGTTGTAGATACTATGCCCCCCCCTTTTTTTAAGATTTTACTTATTTATTCATGAGAGATACAGAGAGAGGCAGAGACACAGGCAGAGGGAGAAGCAGGCTCCATGCGGGAAGCCTGCTATGGGACTTGATCCCAGGACCCCGGGATCACGCCCTGAGCCGAAGGGAGACATTCAACCACTGAGCCACCCGGGTGCCCCACTATACCCTTGAAGAAGTACCTTAATAGAAGTATTAAAAGATTCCACTCTCTCTCCTCCCCCATTGAAGAAGTAGAAAACCAACTCAGAAAGGGCTACCTTATCCCTTCTTTTTCATCACAGTGATTGGTCCAGGATGGACACATGAGCCAACCCACCTCAAAGGCTTTCTCTTAGAATTTTCTGTCAACAAGACTTCTTCTTCCCTTTTGTCTGGAGAGTTGTATGATTGACCCCCACCTTTGCAGGTGGCATGGCTCCCATCATGTGACATCTGGAAGGAGACTTAGTAGTGAAGAACTCTGGTGACATGAGTGCCTGGCCTCTAATGCTTGGATTTCTAAGGCTGCCTGGTTTTGCAGTTCAGTGAGCAATCCCAGTATTAACCTCATTAAATTCCTATCTTCCTTAAGCTCGTTGGGGTTGGCTTTATGTTATTTGCAACTGCAGGAGTTTTAACTATCAGTTTATGTGTTCATGAACACCGATAATTAGGAAGACCACATAGCAGCATGGAACAGTCATTTTTCGTGAATTTTACAGATAGCACCAGATAGGGCACATGGGTGGCTCAGTGGTATGCATAGAGCCCTAAGCATCTGCCCTGGGCTCAGGTCATGATCCTGGAATCCTGGGTTCGAGCCCCACATCTGGCTCTCTGCTCAGTGGGGAGTCTGCTTCTCCCTCTGCTCTCTCTCACTCTCTGTCAAATAAATAATATCTTAAAAAACAAAACAAAAAATCCAAATAGGACCATGTAAAATTACATGAATGAATGCCTTGCAGCTCTTTACAAGAAGCATGCATATGCAAAACAGGCGGAAATGAGATACCTTGAAGGTGTAAAGGATGTTTAGTGCAGTAACCTTACCAGCAATTTTTCCCCTTCATATAATGGGGTCCAAATATATCAAATTACTTTCAATGTGCAAAGCAAATGTGATTTGCTTTCTATACCTGACTAAATCTCCCTTGTCAGCTTCCACTGCATTAGCCATTAACTGTATCTTAGTCTCTTTAGACAGGAAAGAAGTTTTGGTTGTAAGAGTTGTTTTGTTCTTATTTTCATTTCAAGGTAAATGGCTAATCTCATATTGGTTCCTGCCCTACTTTCCAGATGGTGCCTTGTTGTGTCGCAGGGGCAGGTGGGTGACCTGGTGGCAACAGGAGAGAACAAGCTGTAGATTCGCTCACCTGTGATCAGGGTTGGTGTTTAGGAACCGGGTGTTTGTGCCTCCAGATTCCTTTGTTAAGGCCCTAACCCCCCACTGCGATGGTATTTGAAGATAGGGCCTTTGGGGGGGGTAATTAGATTGAGATGAGGTCACCAGGGTGGGAGGAGGATCCCACTAATCATGGGATTAGTTGTCCTATAAAAAGAAATCTCTCTCTCTCTCTCTCTCTCTCTCTGCACGCACACACCAAGGGAAGGCCAGGTGACCCCACAGTGAGAAGCTGGTCCTCTACATTGTGAAGAGAGCTCTCGCCAGAAACCTAATTGGCTGACACCTTGATCTTAGACTTCCCGGCCTCCAGAACTGTGAGAAAGTAGATGTCTGCGGGGTAAGCCGCCAGCCTACGGTGGCAGCCTGAGCTAAGATAATTGGTGTTGATGTTTTTAGCAATGTCTCTGGGTATCTGGCTGATCGCACTGTTGGTGCCTGTGCTTGGCGAAACGGTGGCTTTTTCTTAGTTGGGGCTCAAGGGGAGGAGTCCTGTGACTTGCTCCTAGCTCCCATGTTGGCTTTGGTGGCTCTGCAGCCCCCTCTGGGTCTCAGCCACACTCTTTTTTTTTTAATAAATTAATTTTTATTGGTGTTCAATTTACCAACATACAGAATAACACCCAGTGCTCATCCCGTCAAGTGCCCCCCTCAGTGCCCATCACCCAGTCACCCCCACCCCCCGCCCTCCTCCCCTTCCACCACCCCTAGTTCGTTTCCCAGAGTTAGGAGTATCTCATGTTCTGTCTCCCTTTCTGATATTTCCCACACATTTCTTCTCCCTTCCCTTCTATTCCCTTTCACTATTATTCATATTCCCCAAATGAATGAGAACATACACTGTTTGTCCTTCTCCGATTGACTTATTTCACTCAGCATAATACCCTCCAGTTCCATCCACATTGAAGCAAATGGTGGGTATTTGTCGTTTCCAATGGCTGAGTAATATTCCATTGTATACATAGACCACATCTTCTTTATCCATTCATCTTTCGATGGACACCGAGGCTCCCTCCACAGTTTGGCTATTGTGGTCATTGCTGCTAGAAACATCGGGGTGCAGGTGTCCCGGCGTTTCATTGCATCTGAATCTTTGGGGTAAATCCCTAACAGTGCAATTGCTGGGTCGTAGGGCAGGTCTATTTTTAACTCTTTGAGGAATCTCCACACAGTTTTCCAGAGTCAGCCACACTCTTTATGGCTTAGGCCATCCAGCCTGTCTCTTGCCACGGCTGCCTGACTCTAAACTCATCAGCACCCACAATCTCGAGGACCTGTGGAAATGGCTGGGTCCCTTCTGGGCCGCCCAGGCTTCAGGAGATTCAGGGG
Source organism: Nyctereutes procyonoides (assembly GCF_905146905.1). NCBI lineage: Eukaryota > Metazoa > Chordata > Mammalia > Carnivora > Canidae > Nyctereutes > Nyctereutes procyonoides. Next base: position 55,863,321 of record NW_026575146.1, on the reverse strand, counting down.
CACTCATGCAGACCCTCGGCCTGATACCTGTGCTGTACTGTTTTGGTTTTGTCATCAAACAAGCCTTTATTGACACATCTTCCTGTGTAGTTCGTCAACCACTGTTGACATCATCTATGATGTCATGATGTGACAGCTGCCCACACTGCAGCCCACAGACTGGCCAGGGCCCAGGAGCAGGATCTCTTCAATGGTTCCAGAGAATTCTCTGGCTCAAGAGCAGTATCTCATCTGTCTAGTAATGTTGATGACCCCAACAAAAGTACTACTTCTGCTGTGCTTAATGTTTTCCTGCTTCTTTCCTCCTTGGATGGTCCCTGGAGGGCTTCAATGAGCAGGGCAGGGAGGAAGGTGCCACCTCAGTCTGACCTGTCCTGCACGGTCACTTTCCCTGTCATCCTCAGATCCTTCCAGTCCCTGGGTGCCTGGGCAATGTCGTTATCTATGTTTTTCAGAGACAGACCCAGAGGCCAATTTGGGGAGCCAGGGTAGACCTGGCTCTGCCTCCCACTGGCGGGAGTCAGACTTTGTTGTTGTTGTTCACTTTGGTTCGGGAGTCAGACATTTATTCCAATGCTGCCCCTGTAAAATTTTTAATACAAAAAGAAAAAGAAAACAAGTAAGTTGGTGTTTAGGACAGTACCTAGTAATGTCTCAAAAAAAGGGGGGCAATGGCTATTATTTATTAATAGTATTTCTATTGGTGTCATGAGAGATAAGCCTCTTGGTATATGGATGGGAATCCATCATGGCCAAAATCTTGGTAGGATTTTATATTGGCTGCAGCTGAGCAAGGAAGAAGGCAAGGTGCTCTGGGAAGTCAGGACATCCTGGTTGAGACAGAAACTTTGGCCTTCTCATCTTTTGGGTGGGAATCCAGGAGCCCTGGGTTCTTGCCCAGGCATGGCCAACCCTGGCCTTGAAAGCTCCTTGCCATGGGTTGTTTCCTTACCCATAAATGAGGGGTTTGGACTGATGATTGCTGAGGTTTCCCCTAATGTTACAAGTCCTGGAAAAATGAGATCCTCAGAGGTAGAAGAGTCTAGATAGCCTCCCTGAGCTATCATCTCTCCCTGACACCAATGCCCCTCTGCCCTACACGCTCCTCCTCCCTCCCCAGTGCTCATCTCCAACTCAGGAGAAGAAGGGGAAGGGATGTAGGGACAGAGAGAGAGAAAGGGGGATGGGTAACAAGAGGGCACAAAACCAGGAAAGGGGAGAGAAGACAAATCACACCCTTTTCAGAGAAAGGACACAGGGGACAAGGCAGGGGACATGAATCTCATTCCTGAGGGCTCCCCCTCATGACCTGATTACCTCTCCAAGGCTCTGCCTCCAAGTACCACCAAGTTGGGGGTTAGGACTCCACGTAGGAATTGGGGGGGGGGGCGGACACACAGACGCTCAGACCATTGCAAGGACTGATGAGAGAGAAGCAGAACTCGGCACTCGGCCTCAGGATCCCTGATTCCAGATCTGTGCTCGTCAACACTGGTCCACACTGCTTTCCCGCCCAGCACCTCCTCCGTGCTAGGGAATCTCATTCTTTTGCTTAAAGCTGAGTTTGCACTTAAGCTTGATCTCGTGGCTGACCTAGTGTGATGAGTTCACCACCCACAGGCAGACAGACAGGCAGGCAGGCAGGCAGACGGGCACCTGCCTACACACTCACCCCTTGATGACACTCGAGAAGGCTCAGCAAAGAAAATTCAAAACCTGAATAACATAAATAGAAAGCCTTTTTTTTCCTTATTAGATGCCATCACATAGGGACAGCTATTTCAGCTTCCCCATGAACTCTGGCTTCATCAACTGCTGAAATGAACAGACCTCATAATGTGTGCCTGGACACATCCCCACACCATTCCCGGGTGACCACAGGGGCCTGAGGTTCGTCGGGGGATAATAGGCACATAAATCAGTGGTGACTAAGCCTAGCTGATCACAGGCAGTGTTCTTACTATTACCCCTCTCAGGAAACCAGAGCAAGCCTCTCCGTAGACCACTTTCAGGAGCACAAGAATGATGCTAGAAGCTGACTGAGCTGGGTTGTGACATGTGTGCCCCATCAGGGGTATGTCATATGGTGATCACTTCCCATCTGACATTTTGACTCTAGGATTTGTGAGGAAACATGGAAATGATGGAACCAGTCCCGACCCAACGGTCTCCAAGGTCCATGTACCTTTCCTGGCTCTTTCTTTTTCCATTGCAGGAACATTATACGGGTCTTGGAATCACTCAGGCTCAGGTTCAAATTCAAATTCTGCTGCTGCCACTTACTGACTGTCCCTCCTTCACGTGTGGAACTGCTGCTGCTTCTCCCATAAACAGGAATAACAGCCAGGTTGCTGTGACGGGCAGATGAGCCAGCACACACACAGAGCGCCAGCAGGTGTCCTCTCACCATGAATGCTATTTCCTCCTGGTTCAGTCACCAGTGACTCTAACAAACCATCCCAAGCACGTAGCCCTTGGTACATGGCATCTGCCATGAGAGCTTTAGTGAGCTTTCCATGAAGAACATGTATCTGCTCACGGTTCTGCAAACTGGGTTGGGTTCAGCTGAGTGGTTCTTCTGCTGGTCTTACCTGGAGTCCCTTGTACACTCACGCTCCACTCAGGAGCCTCAACTGGAGCTGGAAATCCAAGATGGCATCCCAGGTCAGACACCTTGGCTGGGATGGCTGCAATTGGCGAGGACTAAGCCAGGATCTCTGTATTTCCATGAGGTCCCACCATCAGGGTGGTCAACTGGGCCAGCTTCACAGGTACGCAGCATGTGCACAGAGTTCCACAGCCAGAGGGGCCCTGGCTGGGATTAATGCTCTGTTGCTACCATCTTGAAACTTACTACTTTTTTAAACAAGGGACCTTGCATTTTCATTTTACACTGGGTCTTGCACATTATGTAGCCAGCCCCTGTAACCAGACCCCTTCTTACAATGGGTCAGAGCTCCAAGAGGATGAAAAAGGGAGCTGGCAAGCATCTGAATATCTAGGTCAGAACTCCCACCATGTCACCTCTCTGTATTCTGGGGACCAGAGGCTATCCTGATTCAAGAGGATAAAGAGGAAAATCTTTCTTATCTTTCACCTTCCCACAAGAAACCAGATCCTGATAGAGTGTGTTGGGTGCTCAGAAGCAGAAACCCACTCAAGCTATGTCATAAAAAAGAGGGATCTATGGTCAAGAGTCCAAAATCTCACAGAAATGAAAATAACTACACCTCAGGAGAGTGGAAAGGAGAGAAACTTGGGGCCTGAGGCAATGTTTGGCTCTCAGCAACACACTGGTTTCCTGTCAGCCATGGTATGTGAGGAGCAGCACGTACCTGGTCCTTTAGAAGAGACAATTGCCCCTTCCAGAGGCTGTGAGCAGGGCAGGTTCTCCACAAGGGGCAGTGGGTAAGGTGGGCCACATAACCTGACAGAAATGCTTGTCTTTATTTATCAGCTATTTGTGAGTGCCAACAGTTATGTACAGCACCATGTCTGGGCCTCTGGGGACATAAGTTGGCCCAAGAGGAGAAGAGTCCCTTCTTTTTAGTCACATGAGGGCATTTCTTGCTACCTCTGATTGAAGCAGAAGGGGAAGAAGGTTTCTTTTTAGGGATCAGATTTCTTTTTATCATTCCTTGTCTATGGGGAGTGGTGGGTCTTGGTCCTTGCTGGCTGGCTCACCTATCCTCATGTGGCAACACCTCCCCTACAATGGAGATTTAGGAGAACACATTCTTTTACTAAAACATAATTAACCAAAAAAAAAAAAAACAACATAATTAACCTCATAAAACAGCTGAGTGAAAAAGGACCAGAAAGTATGACCCCATCGTACTTGCTTCTGTCACACTCCAGGAAGATGGCAGACTTAAGCTCTGACAGGGAGGCATCCCCACAGGGATAGCCCCATCTTGTGACTTCTCTCCTCAGTGTGCCCGCACTCCTCTCTCCATATCTTACCCCTTCCATTCCTTCATTCCCACCCTCAGTCTGGCATTATTACCCCTTCATCCCAGTATAGAGTATCCCTCCTTGACTCTTTCTTGGTACCTTCTTACAAACTCCAATGTTTACAGCCTCTGCTGGTGCCTTGGGCTTTCCTGTGCCAAGCTTTGTTAGCTCAGAAAACAAGGTTAGCCCAGAAGGTGGAGAAGACTGGTGGGTGATCAGATCCCAGTGGAGGTTCCTTCCAGTAAGCACTGTGGTAGGTGTTTTTCATTCATTACATAAAGAACAAGCAACTTCAACCGTGAGCTTCCGTATCACCTGGCAACAACAGTGTTATTTGAAGAAATGCTATGTCCTCTAATAACATGACTTTGACCAGCTCTTTGCAAAACGATAAACTCAGCCTCGTTTCATTGAAGGAGAGTTTAATTTCTCCAGTGTCTAGTTTGCATGACAAGGATCACCGCGTGGACTGTGAACAGGATTCTCTTCACTACCCAGGATGGCTAGTGTCCACTTGGATAAGAGCTTCTCGATGTTCAGTCAATTGCTTCACCATTAAAAGGATAGCTCCCAGCTGTGCAGAACTTCCAGTCAAGTGGGGGTGGCAGCAGAGACAGTCTGGTACACAGGTAAAGCTAGAGTGAGAGAGATAAGTGAGGGTGGGTGGGACAGGAAAGAAAGTTTCAAGAAGCAAGTGCACAGTGTGGGGTGAGCCTGTGGCTGGGTTCCAGCTGGAGCTCAGGTGCAATGGGGGTGCAGACACTTTCAAACTTCCACTCCAGCTGGGTGCACACGTGAGTCCCCACTGGAGTGGGGGTGTTCTCTGAGGCCAGAGTCTGGGTTTTACTTCCTCGTCTGGAGAAGTGCTGTCCCACTTGGCCTCTCGATGCTGTGGGTTTGCCATGAGGGTCAGAGTTCGGGCAGGTGAACCCCGAGCGTGGTCCGGGTGGGGGTTCTGCTCCGGAGACTTCACTGGATGATGCCCCTGCTCCCCCCACCCCCACTTTCTTTTACCTTTTCTGAATGGACATCGAGCTTTCTGGGTTCCTCTAGTTGGAGGGGGCCCAGGAAGACTTTAGGACTGTGCCCATTTATCATAGCATTGCCTTACTTGATTCCCACTGGGACTCCTTTTCCTGCAGCTTCACAGCTCCCGAGAAAAAAGACTCAGGATCCTGCCCAAGTCCATCAGTTGATGCTGTGGAACACCTTCCTTTCTCAATTCCAGCTACTCACTGTGAGACAGGCTGAAACAGTTTTCTGCTCCTAAAGCAAAACCAAAAAAACCTCCCCCAAAACTCCCGAACACCCCCCCATGCACCTGCGCACTAAATCCCAGGGTAGTTCTGGATTTCTCTAAGGCCCATTTACATTGCTGCACTCGCTGGGGTGCGCTTTGCTCAATTGTCAGTGGATCAGGGCCATTTAGTTTCTTAATCAATTGTTGGGTTCCATGCAATCCTTTTAAGAAACTTTTGGCTTAATGTGCATCGAGAGACTTTGGAGGCCTGGCTGCAAAGTAGGAGCTGATTGAGTGAAGCCTGCGAAGCTGCAGACCAGCCCCAGGCTTCTGAACCCGCAATGTCAGCTTATTATTGTATGTCCATCATCTTCTCTTTGTTCCTTATGGTGGCCTATAGCTTTGTTTCAGGTGGGAATTGGCATGCTTTGATACCCTCGGGGAGCACCTACAGGCTGGGGACACACAGGTGGGCCGTTGGAATGTGTGTATTTACCCTCCAGAGGAATGCACTGGAAACATGCTGCACTCGAGGGGAGAGAAGCCAGGTCGGATTGGGTTTCCAGGCGTTGCCTGTAGCCTCTTCGTTCCACTGATTTGCTTGCTTTCCTTGACCCTGAAGGCCCCGGCTGTTGGTCTTTGCTATAAATTGGCACCTCAAGCTGAATAGACTGGGCGTTTATTTTCTGGTAAATCAGGGCCCTGTCTTGCCTCCACCTTTGGCCTGCTTCTGATGATCGCTGCCAGTTGGGCGGTGAGGCCGGTGTGGGCACCGACCAAACTTTCTAAAGGTGGCGGGTACAACAGTGCTTCCTTAGATTGGGGGCAGCCCTTCTGAGTTTCCGAAACAGGTCCCGGGCATTCATTATCTCACTGGATTTCCTGAGCAGGTACGAAGAAGACAAAGCAATGCTTATTCCTATTTTACAGTTAAAAAAATCCTGAAGCTGAGAGGTGTAGTGAATTGGTCAGAACTAGAAAGGGAAAGAGTAAGAAACCAGGACTTCTGATCTTTGGTCCAGAGACCTGTGGCAGTCATGTGGTCTTTTATTATTATTTTATTATTTTAAAGATTAACTTATTCATGAGAGGCACAGAGAGAGGCAGAGACACAGGCAGAGGGAGAAGCAGGCTCCCTGTGGGGAGCCCGATGCGGAACTCGATCCTAGGACCCCAGGATCATGACCTGAGCTGAAGGCAGATGCTCAACCACTGAGCCACCCAGGCATCCCTAGGTTTAAGATTATTAAGAATAAAGTTTAGGGGGATCCCTGGGTGGCTCAGCGGTTTGGTGCCTGCCTTTGGCCCAGGGCGCGATCCTGGAGACCCGAGATCGAATCCCACATTGGGCTCCCGGTGCATGGAGCCTGCCTGTGTCTCTACCCCTCTCTCTCTCTCTCTCTCTCTCATAAATAAATAAATAAATAAATAAATAAATAAATAAATAAATAAAAGAATAAAGTTTAGGTTGAGTCAAAGGATGCCATCAGAAAGGGGAGGAAATCCTCTTAATCCTTGCCCATGCATTAATAGTCAAGAGTGAATGGAAAGCCATTCCTCTGGGGCCAGTTTACCCTAATCGACTGTCCTCCTTTCAATACTGGTTTTAGCTCAGAGATAAAAAAGGAATAGCTGGAAGAAATCATCACTGGTGGTCATCCTCATTCATTATTTTGGTTTACAAACATCCATTGAGTATCTATTATGGGTCAGATTCTGGGGATACAAGGATGAGTGAAGGACATAATTTTGATGCTTGATGTTCTCCACTCAAATTTACTGTTACTCCATTTCCATGCCCCTCACTCTCCAATCAGTGGTCCTCCCCACTCTCAGCTCTATAGTTCCCATTCCTGATCATGTGCACCATTTTTGGCAAGACACCCCAGAGGATGAATGACTGGAACAGTGACACATCTCACTCCTGTCTATCCCAGTCCCCACTTTTCTTCAGGATATGCTAAGCCCTAGGTTCTCCTTCTTATACTGCACATCGTCTTCATCTCCCTGCTGGGGGATAGTCCTCCCAGGTCAGTGGGAGGACTATCCCCTGGGTAGTGAACCACTACCCAGGTTGTGAACATGATAGAAACTGTCATCCTGACCTCCACACCAGCTCTTCTTGCCTTAAAGCAAAATGTTTGGTAGTGAGCCTTCCATGGTTTGCTTTGCTTCCTTTCCCCTTCTGCCCAGTTTTATTTTTTCTTTAAAGATTTTATTTATGTATTCACAATAGACAGAGAGAGAGAGAGAGAGAGAGGCAGAGACATAGGGAGAAGCAGCCTCTCTGTGGGGAGCCCAGTGAGGGACTCGATCCCAGGACTGTGGGATCATGACCTGAGCTAAAGGCAGATGCTCAACCACTGAGCCACCCAGGTGTCCCTCTTCCCAGTCCTTGAGTCCTTTCTCACTAGCCATGTGGTTTGACCCCATTTCTAGTGTGAGGGGAGAACGTTGGTTAGCATAAGCCACTCCAATTAGAATAAACCCAAGAGATTTCCCTGAGAATTCTGGAACATATGAGGTTGTGAGACTCAGGATGGCCTGATGGACTCCCATCCTGAGGGATGAGCTGCTGAAAGCCTGAAAATAGAGCCAACCAAGAGGAATCAGTGATAAAAAGTGGACCCAGGACATGGCATGTAGGTCCTGTATCAAGCTCCATCTGAACCAATGATACCTCTGGGTTGTCCTGTTACATCAGCCAATAAACTCCACCAGTTGAGTTTGGTTTTCTGTCCCTCACAAAAGACTGACAACTGAGAACTACTTTTAGGCTAAGTTTTCTCAAATGGTGTGCCGTGGTGCACCCAGGAACTGGGTTACAGGTATTCCTAGAGATGGACTGGTCCAGCTCACTGAGAGGGACTCAGGGCAGCCAGAGCTCTGGGGCTAGAAATCTTTAGCAGCAAGTAGCTTTACCCATTAATCTCGGTGAGACAACAAATACAGAATTTTAATATACTCCATTATGGTGATTTTGAAATATGTCCAAAAGTTCTTTAACATTCCTCTATTCAAAATGTACAGTCTAATAGTTCTCCCTCTGAATGGGGACAGAATCTGGTGGCTTGCTTCTGGTGCCGCTTCCACAGAATACAGCAGGGCGCCTGGGGGGCTCAGTCGGTTGTCTACCTTTGGCTCAGGTCATGATCCGGGGTCCAGGGGTTGAGTCTCAATGGGGAATCTTCTCTCTCTGCCCCTCCCCCTACTTTTTTTTTCTCTCTCTCTCTCAAATAAATAAATAAAATCTTTAAAAAAATAAAGCAGGCAGCCCTGGTGGCTCAGTGGTTTAGTGCTGACTTCAGCCCGGGGCCTGATCTTGGAGACCGGGGATCAAGTCCCACATTGGGCTCCCTGCGTGGAGCCTGCTTCTCCCTCTGCCTGTGTCTCTGCCTCTTTATCTCTCTCTGTGTCTCTTATGAATAAATAAATAAAATCTTAAAAAAAAATAAAGCATAGAATATGGCAGATGTAAGGGAGTCTAGCTTTGGAGGCTAGGTCATAAAGGACATTGCCACTTTCATCTTACTTCCCTTGTATCCCTCCCCCTGGGGAGTCAGCAGTCATGTCAGGAGGGCACTCCAGCAGTGTGGGGACAGGTCCCCTGAACTTGATAAAGCCTCCTAACAATGACCAGCACCAACTTTCCTATGTTGGGAATGAGCCACCTTGAAACAAAATCCACCAGCTTCAGTCCAGCCTTCAGATGACGGCAGCTCTGGCCAATATCTCAACTACAACCTCACGCGACATCCCAAATCGGACTGCCCAGGTAAGCTACTCCTGAATTTCAAATCCGCAGTAACTGGGCGAGGATTGTTTATTGCTGTTTGAAGCTAAAGGGTTTGTGGGCTATTTGTTATGCCTCAACAGGTAACATTTAAACCCACCGTGTGAAAAAGACTGGGAAGCACTGCTTTCACTCCAAAAGAGTGATACACTGGATACAGGGGACGTACGTACCCAGCATTCTGGGATGTATTAGAACCTTTGTGGTGTTTTGTTTTGCTTGCAAAATGATACTTAATAGTAGCTTTACAACATCTAAGGTAACCAGCATGTAAAAATACATTTAAGGCAAAACAAAGGCTCCCTGTTTTTGAAAACATACTTGCGACCACAATTATCAACAACAGTTCTTAAAGTTTTCCATTTTAAAACCAATCTAGGGATCCCTGGGTGGCGCAGCGGTTTGGGCCTGCCTTTGGCCCAGGGCGCGATCCTGGAGACCCAGGATCGAATCCCACATCAGGTTCCCGGTGCATGGAGCCTGCTTCTCCTATGCCTATGTCTCTGCGCCTCTCTCTCTCTCTCTCTCTCTGTGCCTATCATAAATAAATAAAAAAATTAAAAAAAAATAAATAAAACCAATCTAATTGTCATGGAAAGGACTTCTTATGGAATAGAATTAGAGAGTTGAAGACAGTGCATGGTTTGACAACCCAATCAGGTCTGTGCAGCATGTCTCATTTTCCTGCACCTTTTTTTTTCCTTTTTAAAGATTTTATTATTAAACAATCTCTACATCCAACATAGGGGTGGGGCTCGTACCCACAACCCTGAGATCAAGAGTCACGTGCCCCACCTACTGAGCCAGCCAGTTGCCCCTTCCTGGAGAGCCTTAAGAGATAGTGATAGTTGCATCCTTGACCTTGATGAAGGAGAGGCTAATCAGCCGATTCCTCCAAAACCCTTGTGCAGAAGGGTTTTCCAAAGTAAAATCAAGATGCTATCGTGGTATATCAGGTTTCTCTGATTTTTAGAAAAACAAAAGGCTTCATTTGCTTTACCTCCTTTAGGAATGATTTTTTTTTTAAGGAATGTTTAAAGTGCTTCCTTTTTTTTTTTTAGATTTATTTATTTATTCATGAGAGACACACAGAGAGAGGGATAGGCAGAAGGAGAAGCAGGCTCTCTGCAGTGAGCCTGATGCAGGACTCGATCCCAGGACCCCAGGATCACGACCTGAACGGAAGGCAGATGCTCAATAGCTGAATCACCCAGGTGTCCCAAAAATGCTTCTTTCTTAACCCCATGTTTAAGGGTTAAGAGGACCTGTGTCCGGGGGTCTTCGTTTCTGCCATTACTTATAGAAGTACAGCAATGACAGTACTATATTTATAACCGTTACGTGAGGAACAGCTAAACTCTCTGGAACTGAGAAAAGAGCCAGGATTAGCTCAGGAAGATATGAGAACCCAAGCCAAGGTTGGCCAGTCCAAACCCCCAATTCCAAACTGAGAAAAGAGCCAGGATTAGCTCAGGAAGATATGAGAACCCAAGCCAAGGTTGGCCAGTCCAAACCCCCAGTCAGGAGGCCCATGACTATGCATTCCTCTTCACCTCTTACGGGAAACCCATGGGCTCTCACTCAGAATTCTGTCGTTCTCTCTCCAGACATTATTCCCACTATCTTCAGAGCCCACACCTCAGAGGCATCAAGTTGCAAAAGCTGTAAGCTTCGAGAATTGCACTATCCAATATCGTAGCCACTAGCCGCATGTGGCTATCGAGCACCAGAAATGTGACTGGTCTTAACTGAGATTACAATCTGTATGTGTAAAATACATACATACAGATACTGAAGATGGTATAAAAAGAGGTTGTAAAGTATCTCGCTAATACTTTTTATATTGATTATGTGTTAAAATGATAATGTTTTTATATAGCAGGTTAACTAAAATGTATTGTTAAAATTAATTCCACCCGTTTCTTCTTATGATTTTTTTTTTACTGCTGTGGCTACTAGAAAATGTAAAATTATTTATGTGGGCTGCATCGCATTTCTAAGGGGAAGTGCCGTTCCAGGAGCAGGTCTACTCATACTCATTCATTTATTTAGCCATCCAGCAAAAACTTATCAAGAGTCCTCCGTGTGTTCAGCACTGGGTTGGAGGGTAGGATGTAGCAGTTAACATGGTCCCCAAACTCGTGAAGCAAGCAGCACCCACTGTGGTACAAGAGAGAGTTAAAAAAAAAAGTGACAACAGGTATCTAAAAGCAGGGGACATTTGGGGGCACCTGGGTGGCTCACTGGTTGAGCATCTGCCTTTGGATCAGGGCATGATCCTGGGGTCCTGGGATAGAGTCCCGCATCACACTTCCTACAGGGAGCCTGGTTCTCACTCTGCCTTGTATCTCTGCCTCTCTCTGTGTGTGTCTCTCATGAATAATAAATAAAATTTAAAAAAAAGCAGGGGACATTTAATCAGGAATATCTTAGGTCATTAGGAGTAAGAGGGCTCTTGGAGTTAGAAGTCAGCCGTAGGTAACTTACGGTACCTAAGTTGTTAGGTAACCTAACACTACTGGTTGAGGGTAAAAATATAATCAATATTGGTAGTGATGCCCCACCTTGAGTCGCTCATGAAAGGTTATGCTCTGGAGGGCCTATTCTAGTCTTCTCTGTATTGTGGCTACCTGTAGAGATGCTTTTCCTCACTGAGCTGGTGGGCTTCGGAGGATAGGGACAATGTGACTTGATCTCCATCTCACCCAGTACCTCCCACATAGAAGACTGAACAGCATCCGGAATTAAAGTACATCATATGTACTCACTTAGGAAAGCCAGTAAGTGTCTAATACACTTTAGAAAGAGTCCTACCCCAAATGCCTGAGAGCCAAAAAATGTACCATGTAAATGTGTAAGCTTTGGTGATGATAAAAAAAAAAAAGACCACTTTCAGAATATAAATTCATGCATACCTGATGGTATAAGCACCCAAAAAAGTTCTGAATTATCCAAATTAAATTATCTTTTATAAACATCAGATTAAATATTGCATAAGCCGTGCGACCCAGGGTAGCACTGTCGGGAGGCCCATGACTATGCATTCCTCTTCTCTGAAGTGCTTTGCAAGAGTTACAAGTTGTCAAAATAAAAAACCACAAGTTGCAAAGGGAAGCATTTTTGCTTGCGATTCAGATTACATTTTTAGTACCAGCCAAGGTCAACAAGGCATAATAAAAATATATAATTTAATCCTCAAGCAATAATATTGTTCCTCTGTCTCCTAAAGTACATTGTCAGAAGAAGTCGAAGCTGAATCTGCTCTGTAGCCAATATGCACAAGCTGACAGACGGCATGATGTTCTGAAATGAAAGCAGAGCTATTATCCTTTTATAAAAGTAAACTTGGTCCCAGGCAGGAGGAGAAGCAGAGTGAGCGAGGAGGAGCAGAAGAAAAAGATGCAAAGCATTATGGAGGTCGGAATGAATTTGAGTGAATGTAGCGAAGTACCATGCATCTCCTTCATCAGTGAGTGCAGCGTGCTTCTCTATAAACACGTGTTAAATTAATTTAACATATAGTAACAAGGAAGCAAAAATAACTATACAAAGTTAGTCCACCGTTACCAAAAAGGTAACTAATGAGTCCACAAATAACTCATCTATGTCCAAGTTTCCAATCATCATTATGATTTTTAGATTTTGAGTGAGGCCCCCCTCAGAGATTTATTGAACGCATTTTGCACTCCTGCTAGCTCACCCTCCTTTCCCATAAACGGAATGAGTGAGGTTCGCTCTGAATAGGATAGCAGACAGTTTATCCATCTTCCCATGGGCAATTTGGGTTTTTCCTGTAAATCCAAATCTGGCCCAAGGAAGTCGTCTCACCCCCGTAGACAGCGACCAACCACTCAGCAGGAGATGCGGTTGATGCCTTGTTTTGTACAGTATTGTGAAAAACCGTGCTTTGATAAATACACAGGCTCCTGCGTTTAACCACCCTCCTCTATCCCCAACCCCCAGTAAGGCCCAAATCTGATCAGACCCCATTTTGGTGTAAATCCCACAGTCACTGGGATTCCAAAGCTTAGAGAGCTGGTTGCTCAGGGAGCATGCAGTCCGTCCTGTGCAGCCAATGTCCTGTGTTTTAAGTACCAGCCAGTACTTCTCCAGGGTCATAGAGCCTCAGTCTCCAGGTGAGAGGACAGCTTTTCTTAGCTGCCTTGTGACAACTGGGTTTCACATTTCCGGAAACTAGATCTGTGGAAGGAGTCTCTGAAATGGCAAAGGAGAAAGAGAGGGGGGAAAAACAGGTAAGAAATATCAAGTAGCCTTTTAAAGAGAGGGAATGTAGGTGGGGGGAATCACCCATGGAAAAAGACAAGGACTGGGGGGAACTCAGGAAGTTCATGCATGAGCAAAGGTCCTGAGATCCCTTCACAGCAAACCAGGAAAAACATAAGAGGAAAGGGGTCCTGGGAAGACCATGGGAAGAAGGCCAACAGGAGGGACAACTGAGTGTCTGCCTTCGGCTCAGGGAGTGATCCCAAGGTCCTGGGATCGAGCCCCACATCAGGCTTCCCATAGGTAGCCTGCTTCTCCCTCTGCCTCTCTCTCTGAGTCTCTTATGAATAAATAAATAAAACCTTAAAAAAAAAAAAAGAAGGCCACCATGAAGGGGTCCCAGGGAGGTCAAGGAGAAGAAAGAAAGAGCAGAAGTAGTCAGGGTGGAAGCAGGACAGATCAGGGCTCTGGCATCTTCTCTGACCGCAGGTGCACTCCCAGCCCCCGAGAGCAGCAGAGCGCCCTGACCACCGGGCCCTCACTGCTGTCCTTCATGCCCCAGGAAGAGGCCTCGGCCCTGAACTTACCTCTTTTGACTCTCAACTCTGAATATTGGCTTGTAGAGTTCTGGAATCTTCCGCTCAATCATTGGCCTGAGGTTCTCTTTCAGCTTGTTGTAGTTCTTTCGGAGCTCCTGCTGATACTCCCTCTGGTCCGCGGTGATGAGACGCTTGTTTTTCTCCACGGCCTCACCGCACCTGAGATGCAAACATCAGGGTTGTGTGTGTGTGTGGAGGGGGGAGAGATGAGTTTTATTTCACAGGAGTTTGAAGTGCCTAGATGCTATCGAGCATCTTGAGTACCTCCGAGAGTGTCTACAAACTTGGTGGCTCTATCTGGATTGCCGGTGGAGCCTTTCCAAATTCAGTCTTCTGCACCATATCTCAGATTTAATGAATCAGAATCTCTAAGGAGTAACACCCAGGAATTTCTGTTTTTGAAAATGACCCAGAGATCTTGATGTCCTGAGTTGCCACATGCTAGGCACAATTACAAAGAGTTTTCCACGTGCCATCTGGTTCATTTTCCCAGCAAATCTGGAAAGTCTGTATTTATCTCCATTTTGTCCTTGAAGCTTAGAAATGTTAGGTCACTTGTCCAAGATAACACTGTGTGGAAGTGGTGAGTCCAGGAGTCAAACTCAAGGACATTGTTATGCTCACAAGAAACTCACTGTGATTTAGGGTCACGTGGCGACTGAACAGGTGCCACTCAGCCCCCACCCCCTTTCCTGCTATATACACCTGGAGGGAAAGCATAGCAGAAAATTTGTTGTAAGATAAAGGGAAGCCCCAGGTGCCAGAAAGGACGAGAAAAGTAATAATCAGAGTAATGGCAGGAGCTGAGGCCATGGCAGCTGCCACAGGTCAAGACTGCACACAGGTCCTAGAGCCTGGGAGAGGACAGTGTGCTGGGTGCTCACACGGGACAGGAAATGGAGGCTTGACCAATGGCAAAGTGGGGCTCTGGATATGTCGCTTGCAAAGATTTTTAGAGGCTTGAAAGGCTGCCTCATTCATGAAAGGAGATCTAGACAAATACTGCCACTTGTCCAGAGAGGTAAGGCGAAAGCTTGCAAAGACTTAGGGGCTGTCAGTGAGAAAGAAAGTCACCCTAAGGAATTGAAATTCTAGGTTTGCACCACATGTGGGTGTGAGTCACAAATTTATACTCCTGTGTGGTAAGCGCTCCAAGGTGAGAAACGTACTTTAAAAGCAATCAAGATAACTGGAATCCACACAGCACAGAGGCAAATGAAGGTGAAGTTGCTCTGAAGAAACGCTTCCTCAATCGGGGCTCAGGGGCCACCCACAGGAAGAGTGTCCCTTGCCAAAGATGAGCTCACAATAAAATGTCACAAAGCATATGAGGAAACTGATTATCCTGAGGGAGGAGGGCCAACAGACGCAACCAGCAGAAGAAATAGCTCAGTACGAATCTGAGATGGCAGGATAACAAAAAGACCAAAGTTAACACAGAAATGTAATTAAAAAAACGTATAGGGCAGCCCGGGTGGCTCAGCGGTTTAGCGCTGCCTTCAGCCCAGGGCGTGATCCTAGAGACCTGGGATGGAGTCCCACGTCGGGCTCCCTGCATGGAGCCTGCTTCTCCCTCTGCCTGTGTCTCTGCCTCTCTCTCTCTCTCTCTCTGTCTCTCACGAATAAATGAATAAAATCTTAATAAAAAAAAAAGAACACCATAAAATTCATGATTAAAAAAATTGGAGAGTGTGAAAAAAAGAGACCAGGGAAATTTCAGGAAAGAACCAAATGGAACTTCTAGGAATAAAAATATAATCACTAAGGGCGCCCGGGTGGCTCAGTTGGTTAAGCATCTCCCTTCAGCTCAGGTCATGATCCCGGGGTCCTGGGATTGAGCCCCATTCCCTGCTCAGCAGGTTTTCTGCTTCTTCCTCTCCCTCTGCTCCTCCTCCTGTTTGTGTTCTTTCTCTCTGTCAAATAAAGTAAATAAAATCTTAAAACAAAACAAAACAAAAAAGAGCGAGCCATGCCCGAAATCTATGTTCTCAAGGATGGCCATTTCTCTTGGGAGATCTACACAACATCATAGAACTATGGTGCAAATAATTGTTTAAATGGCCTTGTCTGTACCATTTTCATTAGGTCCACAAATACGGACTGAGCTGCTCTCACTCAGGGGTACCACCATTCTAGAAGTTCACCTTTTTTTTGTTTCTGCCTTTGTTGATAAGGTTACTGAACGCAAGCATTTTCTTATAGCAGATGTGCCTGGAGGTTTCCAGCACTCAGAATCCTACAGAAACCAGACTGAAAGGAAGGACCTTTTCGCTCCAGAATGTGGTTCCTGGCATGTGCAGACAGTCTCTTCCAGGGGCTGAGAACTCTGTAAGGAGTTCGGTGTCTTTTCTGCAGGAGGGTTGTCAGAACCCCAACTCTGTCTCTGTCGGCCTCCCTCCTCCATGATGCTCCATTAGCACAGCCCTCACATCAGCCCTTGGGAAGGCAAACAACTCCTAGTTCCTTCCTCAGTCCATTCTCTCTCTTTTCTGGTAACAGAACTCCAGTCGGTGAGCCTACCTGGGAAGTTCCATTTCCTAGCCTCCCTTAACAGCGATGGCTGATCAGATACAAAATGAAGTCACCAGGAAAGCTCTTCAAAGGGGGTAAGGCTTTTGCTCTTTCATCTCTACTCCTGATACTTTCCGAGGATGTGGTCACGATGGCTAGAGCCCTAGCAGCCATCTTGCGACTGTGAGGATGGATGCACCATAATCGGGACAGCAGAGCAAAGGAATGGAAAGAGCCAGGGTCACTGATCACATAGTTCTGGGATGACTACCTCTGATCTTCTTTTAAATAAGAGCAAAATAAGTCCCTATCTTTTTTAAGCCATCTTCCTTCCATTCCCTGTTATGAGCAACTGAATGTAGTTCCTAAAGAGAAGAGCATGGCATCAGAGTTACGAGTATACATTCCGGAGCCTGAGCATTCAATTCTGAATCCTGCTTTGCTGCACATCGGCTTTGTGACATTAGGCAAGGGATTGAACTTTCTCATGCCTTAGTTTCTTTACCTGTGATATGGAGGTGATAATAGCTCACCTCGTAATTCTTGTAAGGACTGAATGAGTGAAAACATACACAATGCTTAGAAACTTTGAGTAAGAACGCTTATTGTTCTTACAGGTATGATTCTTCATGGACCCAGTCTGAGTAAAGAAGTAATTTGTTCAATATGAGAACCATGAAATATTAGAGTTTATATTCCTGTCCCTTGTCCCTTGTTTTTCACAATTTTTTAAAAATATATTTTATTTATGAGAGACACACACACAGAGAGAATGTGCATGAGTGGTGAGGAGGAGCAGAGAGAGAGGGAGAAGCAGACTCCCTGCTGGGCAGGGAGCCCAACCTGAGGCTCAGTCCCAAGACCTCGGGATCATGACCTGAGCCAAAGGCAGACACCTGATAGACTGAGCCACCCAGGTGCCCCCCTTGTTTTTCCCAATTAGCAAAGGATGCAGAGATGGAAAGCCTGTCCTGTGTCACACACCTGCAGGAACAGCAGGGTCAGGTGCAAATCCAGAGTCCTGCCACTCCTTGGCTCATGTGTCCTCAGCCCCACTGTGTCTCCTGGCATGAACCTTATAGAGGCACCCAGATGATGGGTGGGCCATGTCTATATTTAAATCAGATGGTTAAGTTTCTATTTCCCCCTCCAATTGCTCAGGTCTCTATCTGCCTCACTTAGTATGTGCCAAATGATGTTATATTTATCGATCACTTAGTATGTGCCAAGGCCTGTTCTAAGCTCTGTGTATTAAGGCATCATATCCTGACACTAGATCTGAGACATAGTTATGATTATAGTTCCCATTTTAAAGATGGAGAAACTGAGGCCAGGTAACTTGCCCAAGGTCACACAGTGAATTAAGGCACGGTGGGTAATTGAACCCAGGCAACCTGGCTCGGGGGAGCCCACGCTTTTAACCTGCAACACCACATATTCCACCTGGGAAGACACTGGCCTTAGCAGCTAGAATCCAGACATATGTCCTTGGTCTGAAGTTGAAAGAACTCTGTCTGGAGCCCCAGTTGGTAGGACTCGGCCTTTCTCAGCGGCTTCCTGGTACCTCTTGAGCAAGCCTCCACTCAGGGCCAGTAAAGAAGTGGAACTGCTGGAATGGGGAGCATCTGACAGGGATACAGGAGAAGCTGAGGACTGACCTCCTCCTGCCCCCAGGACTGTGCTCCAGGCCCTTTACGGCTGGGAAGGATGATGTGGGGACAGGGAATTGCGAGGGGAGGGGGGTGCGGTGGGAAGCAGGTGGCCTCTGCTCCGGCAGAACTGCGGCAGGTGTGAGAGAGAGCGCCGGGGCTCGGCCAGGCCCACCTCCCTGGTGGTCTCGTTCCACTCAGCCCCTGAATTGCTCCATCCCTGGCCGGCCTCTGCGGGACCCCAGACCCCAGACCCAACGGCCACCTGTCCCAGGTGAAGACTTTAAATCTTGGTTTCCACCTCTTATTCACCAGTGACCTTGGGCTAATTATAACCTTCAGCCCCATTTCCTTCATCTATAAAGTGGGTTTATGGGGATGAAATGGTGTCACGTGTGTGAGGATCAAGCCGAGCTGCCACCACGGAGGGCTTCACGGTCCTCGTTGCTGGCTTTTCGTGGAGTGAAGTAGGGGTGATGGCCTAACAAAAAGCACCATCCTGTGTGCCCCCCACTGCTGTAGGACACAGGGCTGTGGGGGCAGGGAATGCACCTTGGGGCAGACCAGGGGCAGGTTCTTGCTGCTGTCCCCTCGGAGCCACCTCTACCTCCCCTGGGTGCGCCTGTGTGGCCGCCGGTCTCACGGAAGGTACAGTGGCCCTTCCCCTCCTCCTAAAAAGCCAGATGTGGGAAGGGGGGTGTCTAGATTGGGGCTCCGGGCTTGGGAGGGTGTCCAGCCTCACATCTGACACCTGGAAGCAGATTCTGAGGACCTAAGGAAAACACTAGAATCCAGTTTCACCAGATCAGACCAGTGCTTGATGCACATTACACTTGCGGCCTTAACCTCTTACAGGCACTGGGCTTCTGTCCTGAAGAGTCACAGAGTCCTGGGGTTCACAGGCTTATGTAATCTTCTCTTCAGTACCAGCCCCAGCAACCCTGGGGTGTGAGAGCATGAATGAGCCCTGAGGGCCATGAGCTCGCTCATGAGAGTTGGGGGACAGGGGAGCTAAGAGAGAAAGATAAGCTCACACTATAACCAAAATGGATTTTGTTGTTGTTGTTTAGAATCATTATAGGAACCAGGAGGGAGGGAAAAGCCCGGGCTCTCAGTTTTCCAGCATCCTTGGCCCACTGATGAGGTCTCTGTGACCCTAGAAAAGTGACAAAAGTCATTCCTATGTCCCCCCCCCACACACACACACCGATCTGCTTCAGAGCAACCCTCCTGATGTTTAAGGCTTTGTTTTTAAATATTCAAATCTCTTCCTACCTCCTGTGTATAGGGTTTCTACCTACACTATACACAGTTGGTTTTCCTTTGGCCAATTGGGTGAATTCTTGCTCCTTCCTCTTCACGGACCCTAACTGCAACTTAAAAACACCACCACCCGGGGCACCTGGGTGGCTCAGTAGTTGAGCATCTGTCTTCAGCTCAGGTCGTGATCCGGGGATCAAGTTCCGTATCAGGCTCCCTGTGGAAGCCTGCTTCTCCCTCTGCCTGTGCCTCTGCCTCTCTGTGTGTGTCTCATGAATATATAAATAAAATCTTAAAAAAAAAAAAAAAAAAAACAAAACGCCAATCACCCCACAGCCCGGTTTTCTGACTCAGTGACCACAGGAACATGAGAAGCCTGTCTGAGTGGGGCTGAAACCACTTCTATAAACAACTTATAACTAGTGCTGTTGAGGATGTGACCTTTTATCTAAGTATAAAAATCAATGTAGAGATCACTTAGTCTATGTAAGGATGAGAGTTCAGAGGATGTGATGGACGGAATGTCTGTGTCCTACACCTGCCCCCTAAACTCCTAACACCCCATGTGATGGTATTTGGAGGGAAGGCCTGTTGGAAGAATCCTGGTGTAGATGGCCTTAGGGATGGGACCCCATAATAGGATTAGTGCCCTTGTCAGAGAGCTTTCTTCTTTCCTCCACCATGTGAGGCTACAGGGAGAAGGTGGCCCTGCCAGTGAGAGAGCCCACGACAGGTGCCCAGCCTGCCAGCACCCTCATCTCAGCCTTCCCAGCCTCCAACACCAGGAGAAATAAATGGCTGTTGTTCTGAGCCGCTCAGTATGTGGTATTTGGTTACACCAGCCTAAGCTGAGGCAGAAACGTTAAGGAGAAAATTAAAAACTCAGATTGGCTCTGGTTGCATTGTCTAAAAAGGCTTGAGTCCTTTGGAGGGGGTGGGGGAAGGGGTGGCAGCAGAGGAAGGAAGCAGAATGGTGTATCTCACCATCTTGGCTTCTGAAGCCCTGAGGTGTTTTTGTCTTATCACAGGAAAAGGCAGGAGGGGATCCAGGTCCCCACCTGACAGCTGGCTGAGGGGCGGCAGGACTGGCTGGATGAGCAGCAGCTGTGGCGGGCCAGGCCCTGTGGCAGGTGTCTCTGTGGCCGGTCCTCTGTGGCTGGGTCCTCTGTCATCGGGCTGTCTGTGGCCAGTCCTCTGTGCTGGGGCCTCTGTGGCCAGGCCAGTGCCATGACAGCTGAGTCAGAGGCCATTGCCCGGTGGCAGGACGTTGCTGCAGCCCACTGGCAAGTGTACACTCCTGCTCTCAGGAAAGAGGCATCGGAAAGCTCACTTCTGTTTGCAGATCTGGGCTTATCAAGCCACTGCCCCGGGAGCTCACTCCAGGGAAAACCTAAGAGCTCTTCAACCTCCATATTTTCCACTCTTGCATCACCTCTGCTGTCGGAAGCAGAGAGCAGGGAGGAAAGACACGGTGCAAACAGTGTGACATGATATTTACTCTGCTCATTAAAAGGCTGTAACTTGCTAAGGGGACTGGAGAAGCTATTAAGCAATTGGGGGTGGGGTGGGGTGGAGTGGGGAGGGGAAGGTCTCCTCGTCCATGGCTGTCCTGAGGGTAGGATTTACAGATCAGGAAACAAAATCACGTCTCCTCTTAACAAGACTGCTCTATGGTTCAGTTCTGTTCAGAGCCCCATCTCCCCTACTGCTGTCGTTCCTCCGTCCTCCTGTTCTGGCAGGCTCCCGGGAACATGCGGCTCTCTTGCTGACTCTGAAGAGCCCAGAGGTACCCCTAGAGTTTGGGCAGTTGGTTGCCTTATTGGCCACGGCTCCCTCTTCTGATCACCCCCTTTGTTCTACCTAAATATTTGAGATGAAGTTTAAGTGATGTTTCCAGAGGCTCCCCCGGCCCTCCAGCCTCTAAGGTACTGTCCCTTTCTGAACCTGCAACCCTGGATTTCCGTGTCGGTATTTAGCCGTGCACACAGGGGTCCTGTATTTCCACAACTGATCATATCCAGGTTGTGATCTGTTTCCTTAAACATTCCAGAGAGGCCAGGGCCCACCACCAGGGGCTACAACTTATTTTATTTATTTTTTAAAGATTTATTTTATTTTAGAGAGAGCATGTGAGGAAGGGGAAGGGGGAGCGGGAGAGAGAGAGAACCTTAAGCAGGCTCCCCGCTGAGCAGGGAGCCTGCCATGGGTCTCAATCCCAGGACCCTGAGATCATGACCTGAGCAGAAATCAAGAATCGGACGCTTAACCGACTAAGTCACCCAGGTGTTCCCCCTAAATAATTTGAAGTGAAGATGTGTGAAGAGGAAATGAATTTTTAAAAATTCCCCCAATATTTTTCTAGTTTTTTTGTCCTGTAAAAATGCACTATCGCCTAAAGAAAATGCAGCTTCTGTGTAAGAATTGCTCTCAAATACAAGAAGCAATTCAAACACTAAAATATTAATAAATATAATCTGTGTGTGTGTGTGTGTGTGTATGCCATGTATGTGCACAAGTGCACGCCCATGGACTGAGTGTGTCTCCTCCACACACAGCAAGTGTGCAAACCCCTCACCAGAGCCTATGTAGGAGGAGTAGGTCTCATCCTACCCAACACTGGCATGCTGCTGAGTTTTCAGTGAATTGAGCAAGCCTGTACTCTTAGCCTCCTTTATCCCCCATCTGCCAAGGGAGTTTATTCCTACACTTGATAATGCTTCTCTGAGGTTAAAAAGAAAGTCTGGTACACATTTTTCTGATGTCATTACCTCCTGTGGGTGAAAAGTCACCATATCCTTCATAATCATTCATTTTAGGGCCGCAGGAGACCCCACGGTAACCGTCTGTACTGCAATAGCTTGCAAGACCTTGTGCAAAGACCCGCTCCAATGCTGCCCGAAAAGGCCACTCTTGATGCCATCCCACAGAAGCATGTCTGACAACAGGACCACCAGACACACGATACTTTCTGAAAATCCCAACTTTAGAATTGCCTTTCACCACATTTGAGGCAGGGTCTAGTCTTAAGATTCGAAAAATAAGCTATTGTGTGATATTAAAACTTATGAAGCCAATGCCAACACCCTCTCAGACTTGAAAGGATTGTAGACGATCAGCAGATGGAAGTATGGGCTATGTGGTTCAACAAGATCTGGATTTGAATTCCGCTCTCCTACTAACTAGCTGTGTGACCTTAGGCAAAATCATTTCCTATCTCCAAACTTCTGTTCCCCCTTTTCCAAAGCGAGGCTGGTGATAATACCTGTCTGATATGTGAGGCACACATGAGACAATAAACATGAAAGCACTTTATAGTTTAAATGTTGGTTATTTACTGGCACACGCAGCACACTGGCACACTGCAGCTGTGGTTCTCAGCCCTGAGTGTGCATCAGAATCTCTAGAGGGCTTGTTAAAACCCAGACTGCTGGGTCCCACATCTGGAGATTCTGATTCAGTAGCTCTGGTTGGTGCCCAAGAATTTGCCTTTCTAGCAAGTTCTCAGGTGATGCTGCAGCTGCTGGCCTGGGGGGCCACACTTTGAGAACCATTGCACTACTTCCTTCCCAGCCACATTCCTTCTTACCGCATTATGAATTCCTTAAAGCATAATCTCAGCTTGTTGTGATGTCGATAGAGCTTTGGGTCAGCTGGAATTTCGGCCAAGAACACTTGGGCTACTTCCAGTGGTCCCTGGTGAAGAAAGGAACAGAACAATATGAAATTGGAAAGAAAATTAAATTACTTGGGGGGAAAAAAATCTTGGATTGACTTCTGAGTTTGAACACTTAATTCTGTAGGTGGTGTGACCAAAACAAAAAAAAAAAATCAAGGAAGGTCCTGAACTTCTAAGGCAACTTTGATTTCTTAGGAGTCTGAACATTTAGGAAAATACTCAGAAGTATAAATGTATTTTCTGTTTTTTTTTTTTAAGATTTTATTTATTTGAGAGAGAGAGTGTGTGTGAGCAGGTGTGGGTAGGGGAGGGGCAGAGGGAGAAGGAGAAGTGGACTCCCCACTGAGCAGGGAGCTCAATGTGGGACTTGATCCCAGGACCCCAAGATTATGACCTGAGCCGAAGGCAGTCGTTTAACCAACTGAGCCAACCAGGTGCCCCCAAATGTATTTTCTTAATCAAAGGCTATACTAATAATAGGCTCTCCTTTGTATGTAAAGGTAATACTATTGCATCACAGGGTATGTGCTTTGAGTTGCTTTTCTAAAAATGGGGATTGTCTTGATTTGTCTATTCATATATTCACTTGTTTAGTTGGCCCATTGGTGGGCGCCATTTTGTGTAACTGCTGCCTTGCGTCAGACATATGCATAGTGTATATGTAGTCCAGGGTTGTGGGCTTATAAAGTCTTCCTTTTCATTAAAGGATTGGGACTTATAGCGAAAACTTCCCAATATTTTCTTTTATCTTGGAAATGTAATAGTAATTTCTCCTCTGCTATTTCTACTTCCCTGATATTATCTGGACACAATTTTTGCAGGCAAGTCCAGCTGTGCTGAGGAATAAGCCACAGTTCTCACTGGGTTTTTGAGTGGAGGTGTAGACAAGGACAAAAATGGATCTGAAATTAAGGATACCCACTGGACAGAAAGTACGAAGCTAGTACTTCCCTGCATCTGAGACTGGTTTAGTTACATGCTGAGTTTGGGAGTGAGGATTCTAAGGGGTTTGACAATATCCAGCTTGGTGTGAAGTAGCCCAAGAAGCCTCGTCCCTGGTTACTCCTGGCTGGCAAGACCTCTGGCATGCTGGGTTCATCGGGTGACTGACCCAGGGGCTGCATGTTCTAGACCCTTTCCCATCTCTCCTACAGACATTCTTAGATTGGTCTCCAGCTCTGCAATGACTCTGCCTAAATTAGGCATTACTAAGCCCTCTGTAACAGGCCCCCAGATCTGGAACATGCTGCCAGGTCTGGCTTCCAAGTGAAGATCTCTCTGTGAAAACTGTCCTCCTTAGACATGGTTCACTCATGTCTGGGACTTTTCTACCATGGGTTGTTACATGAAGCAGAGGAGGTCTCCTCAAGTCTTCTAAATCTCATAAGTGTTGGGTCTAAGTTAGGGGATACCATTTATGTGTGGACCAGGCTCCTCCTCAACCTCAAGGAAGGAGGATGTCGATATATAATGAAAACCAAAATAACAAGAACCAGAGGAATTGCCACCAGCTGATTGTGCTCACCTGATTTACAGTAGCTCCGACGGAGCCCTGAAGGACCATCTGAAGCATCTTGGCATCAGGAGGCTCCTGGTTAATGGCGACCGCTAGCTGCAAGGTCTTCTTCTTCATATCTTCAATGGCAACTTCAATTGGTGTCAAAACAAACTGAACATAAGACATAAGAGTAGGGAAGTCATTGTCTGGTCTTGTAAGCCATAGACAAATCTGGAACTATCACACACCTGGATTTGAAGAAGCAGGTAAGGAGCCTTTCAGAGTATTTCAAATAATCCGGATGGGTTAAGAGGAAGGAAAGGCCTAACATTTCTAGAACACTTACTGTATTCCAGGAACTTTGCATACATTTCTCATTTAGTCCTTCAAACCACCTCTGTCTTCTCTCCACCTTACCCAGGGACAAGTTGGTAAGGTTAAGGAAGTGCCACCAAATGACACAAGGTAGTAAGCAGGGAGCTTGGAATTTGATCACCATGATGTCTACATTCAAAATCCATGTGTTCTTTCTACACTGTCAAGTTTCCTTTCCAATTATTGAACAAGTTACTTGACTTGGAAAAAGTATTAGAAGCACAGCACTCAAAGTTTTGCCCCACCGTAAAACATGATTTTGACATCATTTATACCTTCTCAGACTCACACTGAAGGTGATTTCCTAGTTAACAGAATTCTCTTAAGGGTCAAGCTGCTAGTTATCAAGTTCTGCGGGGTTGGGGTAGGGTCCTTCCTGAATGTTGCAGGTGGAGTTATGCCCCTCCCCCCCAACTTCATATAGTGAAGCCCTAATTCCCAGGACCTCAGAATGTGACCTTAATTGAGACAGGGTCTTTATAGAGGTAATCAAGTTAAAGAGAGGTCACTAGGATAGGCCCTCTACGTGGATGTCCCTAGAGGAAGAGGACATTTGGACACAGAGACATAGGTACAGGGAGAGGATGTGAAGATATGCGGTGAAGACCATCATCTACAAGCCAAGGAGGGAGGCCCAGAACACATCCATTCCCCTATAACCCTTGGAAGGAACCAACCCTGCCACCATCTTGATTTGGCCCTTGGCCTCCAAAACCATGAGACAACACATTTCTGCTGTTTAAGCCATGCAGTTCGTGTCCTTTGTTACAACAGCCCTGGCCATCTAACACACTGAGGTTCTCAGGGAATGAAAAAAGGCCAAGAAAAGCTGTGAGGATTCTTGGAACGCTGGGTGGCTCAGTGACTGAGTGTCTGCCTTTGGCTCAGGTTGTGATCCTGGGGTCCTGGGATCGAGTCCCACATCAGGCTCCCCACACAGAGCCTACTTCTCCCTCTGCCTATGTCTCTGCCTCTCTCTCTCTCTCTCTCTCTCTCAGTGTCTTTCATGAATAAAGAAATAAAATCTTAAAAAAAATAAAAATAAAAGAAATGCTGTGAGGATTCTTCCTGGGACCATGAGTTTATTTTGGTGTTATGCCTTCCTGTCCTAGTATTCAGAAGGCCAAAACAATAAGAAATATAATGGATGCGTTCTAAACCAACCTCCTCTTAACTGAGCCACTCCTTCAGGACTTCTCTCACCTCTCTGAAGCTCGCTCTCTGATGTGGTTGCTGAACACCCTAGCCGGTGGGCAGTGAGCTCAACCACTTCTGCTCCTGCCCCATGAGACATCCGTTCACCAACCTGATGATGCCTGTTATAGTTGTTATTTTAAATGACCTAATCTAATTAAATAATGCACAAGCTGATGAACTGTGGGTGTGGAAAGAAACAGTACTGTTTCTACAAAAACCACGCTGAACGCCAGCAAAACGTCATGAAAGTGAGCTGCCATAAAGATTCCTGCCATGTTAGGTGTGCCCAAGACAACTGTAAAGGGCTAGGGGCAAGCAAATCATAAAAATCTGGAAGGACTCTGCCCTCATATTGTTTAGCAAGTATCTTTAAGCTTCTCCTCTGCTTTATAGAGATGAAAACTGAAAATTACGAACAGGGTGTTATGGGTAGGGCTTATACTAGAAAGACAATGCTGAATTGTGATCCGCCAACCCCAAATCACAGGGAAGGCTGGGGCTCTATATAAATTGAATGACAAATAAATGTACACAGATGTATTCTAAAGTAAAATAAAGTGGAGCACCTGGGTGGTTCAGTGGTTGAATGTCCGCCTTTGGCTCAGATTGTGATCCCGGAGTCCTGGGATCGAGTCCTGCATCAGTCTCCCTGCAGGGAACCTGCTTCTCTCTCTGCCTGTGTCTCTGCCACTCTCTGTCTGTCTCTCATGAATAAATAAATAAAATCTTTAAAAATAAATAAAGTAAAATAAAGTATTTATACTATGTCTAGTTCTGAGACACTTTTTTGTTCAGCCCTATTAAAATGGATTCAAAGTCTTCTACTGTACACAGAACCAGAGAAGAGAGAGGAGTCCTTGCTCTCAGTGTAGAGATGGGGAAGCTGAATGAAAATAAGTGTCTCAGGCAATGTTGCAGGAAGAATCTGGGACTAGAAGTCACCTGGTCTCCCTGTCTATTTTACATGGGGCCCCTCTTTTCAAGGGCTTTCTCGCTTGCTGTTCCTGGTCTCTCATAATTCATAACACAACTCTGACTGAATCACATATTTGCTTCTAAACATCTAAAAATTCAATATCAACCATTTAAAATTTAAATATCGATTTCATATAAACATATCATGAAAATATACGTATTAAATACTGTAATTGTGCCACTGTATTTAAGTTAAAGATATTACTTCAAAACATAAAATATTTAAATATAAAATGATGCTACAAAATGTGCAGCTGTCTAAATGGGATTCCCTGGAGCCATGAGGATCACAGTATAACCACCACAATATATTTCAAGGTGTCCCTTTTTTGGGTTCTCACTCCAGTCTGCCATGAAGGAGCGTGGAGGAGGTGTGTGTGTGTGTGTGTGTGTCATCCTGGGAGGGAGACTCATGCATTCAGCAGTGACCTCAGCCTGGAGCCCGTTGGCTCCAGATGCCATTACCTCTTCCTTCTGGATGACGCTGATCCTGGTCTTGATGTAGGGGAAGGCGTGCATGGTGGTCAGGATGGTGTTCCGCCGGTACTGCTCATGCAGGTCTCCCCGGGGCCGCCCCTCCAGGGTGAAGGGGGTGGTGTACATGAACCTCCGCAGATTGAAATTCTTCTCAAAGTAGGTTACCCTGTCTTTCATCTCATACTCATCAAAGTAGGGTTCCACGAAAGTGATCTGTATGTAGGCCTGAGGGGAAGAGGGTGGGGGAAGGAGGAGATGAGCTCGTCTGGATACACTGGGGAGGCTTGCTGGGACACAGCAAGGCTGCACCACCCCTGTGCGCACCCCGAAGCCACAGAAGCTGAGAACGTCAGGCCAGACGTCAGCTATCCTTGCTTTGCACCCCCAGGGAGAGACAGGGTGTGAGAAGGACAGGGCAACGTGCCTGTGTGAAGTCAGGTCTCCAAGCTGCCCCTCTAAACTGCCCTAACTGGTCCAACTGAAATTTGGTATGGAAGTTTGCCAACTGCTATTCAGAACAGACAATCTTTCCTTTCTGGAAAAACCATGACCCCTACACACTTAGTAGGATGGCCAAGCTGGAGACAAGTGACAAGACTGGGCCCCGCCAGGGATGGAGAGAAGCTAGAACTTTCAGATTCCAAGGGTGGGAATACAAACTGGTATAGCCCCTTCTGAAGTAGGGTAACAGTTTCTCCCTCAGGTACATGACACTGACCATACGACCCAGCAGCCCCAACTGATGTGCGTATCCAAGAGAGATGAAAACTATGTGCGTACCACAACCCATACACAATGTCTACAGCAGGAGAGTTCATCGTAGACAAGAACCAGAAACAACCCCAACGTCCTTCCAGTGGGAATGGGTAACCAAATGGTGGTACAGCCACACCACAGAACACAACTTAGCAGGACAAGGGAACCAACTACTACAACATGGATGGGTCTCAAATGCGCTGTGCGGAGGGACAGCAGCCACACTCTCAGGGCTGTGTGACTGCGCTTATTATTGTAGGATTCAATTTACATGACACTCTGGAAAAGGCACAACTATAGAGACAGTAGATCATTGCTGGTCAGGGGTGGTCAGGGGGTCAATACAGATGGGGAGAGGCAGGGTGAAATATTAGGGGGTGATAGAACTTTCCTTGGTGGTGGTGGTTAGACGTGTTTGTCAAAACTCAGGGAACTAAACACCAGAAAGGTGAATTTCACTCCATGTACCTCATTTAATTTTTTTTAAAGATTTTATTTATTTATTCATGAGAGACACAGAGAGAGGCAGGGGGAGAAGCAGGCTCCATGCAGGGAGCCCGATGTGGGACTCGATCCTGGGTTTCCAGGATCACGCCCTGGGCTAAAGGCGGCGCTAAACCGCTGAGCTTCTCGGGCTGCCCTCCATGTACCTCATTTAAAAATGCACATGCATGTACACACACACACACACACACACACACACACAATGAAGAAGGGCGCACTTAGTAAGAAAGCAAGCCTCTTAAAAAAAAAAAAAGAATACAGGACCCCTGGGTGGCTCAGTGGTTGAGCGTCTGCCTTTGGCTCAGGGCATGATCCCGGATCCTGGGATCAAGTCCAACTGGGCTCCCCACAGGGAACCTGCTTCTCCCTCTGCCTATGTCTCTGCCTCTCTCTGTGTCTCTCATGAATAAATACATAAAATCTTAAAAAAAAAAAAAAGAATGACAGTGACCGTTGACTCTGCAGCACCCACCCCCTGAAAGGGATGGGGGGATGTCGGTGACCTCAGCCTGTAAATCGCTACTTAGTGTGATGAAATCTGGCTGTAATTCTGAGTTCAGCTTCTCATTTAAAACTCTCACCACCTGCACTGGGCATTTGGAAGGAGGTGAAAAGCACACCATGTGTCAGGGACGTCAGTGGTGACTCTACGCAGCAGGCGCTGTGCACATTTATCTTCCAGGGACCTGCAACACTTCTATCAAAGCCTAGCTCGGCTCTCACCACACTTACTAGTTTAGGCCTGGCCCAGGGAAGGTGTGCGAAGTGAGCAAATCTTCTGAAATATGCAGAAAAACAAACTCTTAAATTTGGTCAATTCCTCCCTACTTGCGTCATCTCCTTAAGATCCTGGAGGACAGAACTGAGGGAACAGTTTGGCCTCTTAGCTTTCCATTCCTGCCAGATGGCAAACGCTCCCCTGTCCGCCAGCGTTTAATCAATACCTTGAGCTCACATTATTCCTAGCAGCTTAGACAGCCGCATGAAGGCCTCTGTCTCCATCGGGCAGGCTGAGCAGGAAGCCAGCACCCTTTGATACAATAAGGAACGTATCGAGTATTTGCACTTGCTGGCACACAGCTTCCAGACCCTTGGCATTTCCTGAGGGATGGGAGTGCCTTTGTTATTCTAACGAGGTGACTCAAGCTTGGTGGGTCCCAGAATGGGGGCTGGTCACCAAAAGACCAGTCACAGTGATTAGAGGGTTGGGACTCTGGGCTGACTTTGGCCTCTGCCAGGGAGGGGAGGCAGGGCCTGGAGACTTGAGTCCAGTAATGTGGCTTGCGAGATAAGCAATCATGCCTGGACATTAAACCCTAGACCCCAGGACTCCTGACAGGTGCACTTGTAGACCTGCTGGGTTGGGCAGGGGAGACATCCCTGGATTCCAGAAGAGGGTGCATGGAAGTGCTGGGGTCCTTCCCAGACCTTGCTGCCTTGTGTGTACCCTTTATCATAAAACTGCAATTGTCATAAGGCACGTGCCTGAGGTCTGTGAATCATTCTAGTGAATTCCCTAACCTGAGGGCTGCTGTGGGAACCCCCAAATTAGTAACCATTCAGTCAGAAGCGCGCGGGTGGCCCAATGCTGGTGGTGTGGAAGGGAGGGCAATGCTGTGGGGGCCAGAGCCTGTAACTTGTGGAGGGTGATGTGGTCTCAGGGTGGGGGTGGGGAATGTCCTAACTGGATGCGGCACACCCAGCTGCGGATGGGACAGAATACACCCTCCCAAGTGACAAGGGAGGGCGCTGCAGTCCAAGCCCTTTCCCTCATTCCCCCAACGTCACAGGGTGGGCCCTGCACAGGACTGGAAGAAATTCCTGCAGCCTAAAGCCCGGTGCCTCAAAGTGCTGGCAGTGAGAAGTTTGCCTCATTTCAATATGTTTGAAGTTGTGAAAAGTTTGCAAAGAAAGGCAATAAAGAATGGTGATCAAGAGGATGGGTTTGAGAGTGACAGATCCTGAACTTGAGTGCTGGCCTTGACATTTGCATGATCCTGGAAAGTTGCTTGACAAAGCACCTCCGTTGTTTCATCTGTAAAATAGGAATGACCACACCTACTTCAAAAGGCTCCTGGAGGATGAAATGAAATGAGGTACACAAGGGGCCTGATGCAGTGCGGGGCATACAGCTGGTGTTTAATAAATGGTAGCTCTTAGGGTTCCTGCCTTTGAATATGGTTTCTTTAAGATCTAACCATGTTGAGCCCTATACAAAAAAAGTTTGGGTACATTTAAATAACTTTGAGAGCCCAGAGAGAGGAGGTCATTTTATGATTTGGGGGATAGAACAAAGGAATCGACTCTTTTGCAAATTTCCCCATACCTTGTTAGGATCCAACTTGGTTTTGTCCACAGGAGTAGAGTCTTTTATCACTTCCACAAATTCCTCACCAAAACACTGGCCATAAAATCCCTAGGCAAGAAGAACCAACAGATTATAAAGACTATTTTAATATAATGCAACTCTTTGCATCTCAGAAGTGGAATAAGTTTGGAACAAGCATAAGGAAGAATTTGTTCATTGATTTTTGGAAGTTCCTCTGAGCTAATGGGGCAAGTTAGCATTTCTGGAGACATAAATAAAAATCTGAGGAAGTGCAGCGCTGCAAACTGATATACGCTTCCCTAAAACAAGTGTGCTCGACTCTAATTCAACCAATGTCTTCGTATTTCCTGAAGCAGCTCCAGGGGAATTGCACTACTTATTTTTTGCCTTTTGTACCCTAGGAACTTGCAGGCCACTAGGCTTCCCAGAATGTGACAAACCACATTTTACAAGAAGACAAAGCATACATTTCTAGTTCTACTTTGGAGAAACATATTAGGGAACCAAGTGGCCTGGGGTCAATTGCCATTCTTCCTTCTCATGAGCTGAGTGACTTTGGACAAGTTGCTCAACCACTCTGGGCCAAGGCCTCTTTGAGTCATGCAGGGATTAAAGTTTCTTGTCTTATTTTACATGGAAGGATAGCATAAAGAACAATTTGGCAACTCAAGTGTATTAAGTGTGATAGCCACAGAAAAGCATAAGTTTAAAGCACTAGCAAGAAGGCATAAAGAATCAATCTTGAGTTAAGTGTCAGCACTTCAGAAACCCCAGTTACTCAGCCCGAGGGGATTTTGTTTGTAGGGAACCCCTTGACTTTCCTTCCGCATTTTTAGGGCTTGGACCTTTCCATGTCTGCTTTTCTCACTTTTCTCTATGTAATTTTCTTTTTTTTCTAGCCTTTCCTTTAAGAACATGTCTGCGACATTATGGATCAAATGTAGACAGCAGGTTGGAATTGGGGCTTCCAGTAAAGGAGATGGGACACTGACTCTGATAATCCACAGAGGGGGGCTCCTTGGATCAGCTCATCAGGAAGAGCTCACTGTGCTACGGCTCATGGTGTGGCTATTGTGGGCATCTCTGTGTCAGAAGTGGGATGTGTTGTCTGGTGATACCAAAAGGATGGCCCTAACACTTTCTCAGGATAACTCCGTAATTTGGCTACATTAAAAGTCAAGGTAATAATCCTAAAGCTGAAAAACTATTACTAACATTTTGAGAGTGACAGGAAAGCACATGACATTGACTGACTTTTGGGAAGTCTTGAAAATAAATACTCATCATATAAATTCACAAACTTTGATGAGCAAACACAGAATCTTAGGGAAAAACTCTCCAAATCCTGCTTTACCTTATGATCTTACCTAATGCCTTCATATTATAAATGCAAGGTGGGAAATTTTTTATACAGATCAATGAAGAATCCATAACTTTTTTGGGAGTAGGTAATGACCCACTCTACCTTGCTTTTGTGAAGTATAAAGTGTCAAGCACTTTTCTTACCTCTAGTCTGTGAGAGATCTCAGGAAGCTTGGTGATAGCAGGCTCTTTGTAAACAAATTCCTGCTCATCTAAATCCCCAAATTTGGATCCATAGAAACCAACTCGGAAGTAAGTCCCAAACATTCTCTTATGACCCTGGTGAGCAAAATAATTAGGTCATTCGTTGAGGATCTATTGGCTTAGAAAGGGCAGGCTTCTCTTATTGTTACAAAGCATTTTGTTCCTATGACTAATATAAACTAAAATCTTGCCTTTAAAAAAATTTAATGGTTATGGAAGAAACTTCGGAAATAATAATAAAGAAATACCACGAAAGATTTCTAGGACTTCTTTGAAGTGAATTTTAAAAATTCTCACATTTCCTGGTTTTACCATCATTCAAGATCCGTTCTTTCAGAATTGTCTGAACTCTGGTCCTCTGCCTATTTCTAGCTCCTTTCCATTTGGTAAAGGAGAGCTACAGCAATGATGTGCTCAAGGCAAATCACTTGCTAGAGAGGAAGCAGGACTAACTATCTCTGGGACAGGGCCACCTGCTGCCAGGTAACAGGACCTGCTGGCCAGGATCCCCAGCTACCTTGCTAATGATGCTGTCAAAAGCCTTCTGTAGCTTGTCATGTGTGGAGGTCAGCTTCCGGAAGTCTCTGTGTGCTTCCAGGATGGGAACGACCAGCTTGTAGACCTCGTTAACTGTCTCGTACAATCCTCCCTTGGAAAGAGAAGAAAATCAACAAGAATTTAGTCCAGTGGAAAGTTAAGAAGAGCATCCAGAGTTCATTATGTGCTGGAGAATGGATTAATAATTGGCACCACAATATTTTACAGAGCAGGAGAGATGTCTGAGCTTCTCTGGGATGGCTGGACCACTCAAACTAAACTAGACGCACGCTGAATGGTACTATATGATGATGTTAAGTGGGCAAAAGTGTTTCCCAAGGAATAAAAACAGACAGGAGACTGGCAGCAGGGACTAGGAACCATTCAGGAAGACAGCTTTGGCATATTTCAATGTCATCAGCAGTCACCCTGTAGCCAGATGTTTGACACATGTCTGAAAGGAGGACACATGTCTTAAAATTTTGCACCTTAGTGAATTAGTAGGATTCTAACCAATTCATTTTCTGGAATTTTAGGAAAAATAGAAGTATATTGCACTTTCTCAGAATCCCAAAATGGAAAGCAGAAAAAAGAAAAGATAGCTAAAACAAAAAAGATAGTTAAGACATAGAGGTTGTAGGGTAGGAAACCTCAAAATAAAAAGTAGAAAAGAGAAAAAATATAAGGATGAATACAAAATTGGATCAGCTAAATATAGTTAAATATTAGATATTTACTGGGGGGGAGGAGAGGGATTATTAACATGAAAATGGGCAAGACGCTTTCTCCACTGTCCTGAATCTCACTGACTTCATCTACTTATGTTTTTTCTCTTATTAGGAGGGTGTAGACCCAGGGATGCCTGAGTAGCTCAGTGGTTGAACGTCTGCCTTTGGCTCAGGTTGTGATCCCGGGGTTCTGGGATGGAGGCCCATGTCGGGCTCCCCACAGGGAGCTTGCTTCTCCCTCTGCCTATGTCTCTGCCTCTCTCTGTGTGTCTCTAATGAATGAATAAATAAAGTCTAAAAAAAAAAAAAAGGAGTGCATAGACCCAGGCTAGGTGAATGAGGGGAGTCTCAGGGATTTGGGCTCCGATAGTTCTCTGAGTTGTTTGTGATAATCCTGAGTATTACCCAGTTGTCAGAAAGGTGAATCTACTCCTTCCCTCTCCTCCCAGTGGCTCCGCCCTGCTATTTTTCTCCAAGAGACAGAAAATGAGAGAGTGAGAACATGCCTCATCATTTGTGATGTAATCCTGGGCAAGCCTTTTTCTACCTTTTAAATGGAAATAATACAGTGTAACTGCTGCCCAGCCGTGAAAACCAGAATATTGCAGTGATGAAAGGCTTTCTCAGCTCCCTTCAGAAGTGATCTAATGTGTATACATCAAAGTCATTGGGGGCCACCCCCTGCCCTGCACACCCCAGCACAGGGTGCTCCTGCCTCGGGATAAGACTGGCATCCATGATGCTGGGATTTCAGCCCATGTGGAGGCCCCGGAATCCCTGTGAGCACTGACCGTGCTGAAGAGTTCAGCTGCGTGCTCCAGGAGGCCCACGAGGCCGCTCTCGGTGAAGTACCGGCCTGAACACACGCCGTCCTCATCAGGTGACAAAGTGTCATCAGAGACCGCAGACTCCTCCAACACGTTGGAAGAAATATTCTGAAAGAGACCTCAGTGTAAGCCCAGAGAACAGGGGAACCAGACTGACAAAATGTACCATAGGAACCCAAGATGTGGACCTGAGGCAGCCACATTCAAAGACCCTGTGAGGACAGGGCCTGTGATGATACAATATCTGTAATTCCACCTAGAAAGCAGCTCTGGCTTCTGTTCATTTTGAAAGGACCAGGATTGAGCAACTGGTCTTCAAAACTTACAATTTTCTTTTCCTTTTGACCTTTAGGGCACACATAAAAGATACTTCCTTGGTGTAACAACACCTGGATTACTGTCATGAAACGACCCTATGGGATGTCCAGCAGTGATCATGGTTTTTAAAAGGCAAAGACCAATTAAGACATAACTAGACCCCTTGTTTCAACACCCAGTGAACCTTTGAAATGTGCTACTACTGATCTGATGTTCAGGTGAACAGCCATCTTATATGATAAGAACCTATGAGAATGTCCTTGTGGTGGCCATGTTGATGGCAATGCAACTGTTTTTGCTTGTTTGTTTTTAAAGATTTTATTTATTGGGCAGCCCCGGTGGTACAGCAGTTTAGTGCCGCCTGCAGCCCAGGGCATGATCCTGGAGACCCTGGATGAGTCCCACATCAGGCTCTCTGTATGATGCCTGCTTCTCCCTCTCCCTGTGTCTCTGCCTCTCTCTCTCTCTGTCTCTATGAATAAATAAATAAATAAAAATCTTTAAAAAAAATAAAGATTTTTATTTATTTATTCATGAGAGACAGACAGAGAGAGAGAGAGAGAGAGAGAGAGAGAGAGAGGCAGAGACACAGGGAGGGAGAAGCAGGCTCCATGCAGGGAGCCCGACTCGATCCTGGGTCTCCAGGATCACACCCTGGGCCGAAGGCAGGAGCCAAACCGCTGAGCCACCCAGGGATTCCAATGCAACTGTTTTTAATGTTGTCTCCCATTTTGTTCTTTTTATAAGCTTTTCCTTTACACAAACCATAGAGTTTAAAGTCTGCAGCAGAGAGTACAGTAACCAGGGCCCGGGCTAGGGTTAACCAAGTGAGAAACCAAGGATGAAACACGTAGGGAGGCATTCAGTCTCAGGCTCCTTCTACGGATGACTGAACTTGCATGACCCTAAAAGTGAGTGCTTCTTAAAATTTTGCCCCTTTGGCACCTTTTCAATCACCCCATCTCTGGCCCTTGCAGTGACTCTCATACTCTAGACATGTTAAGAATCATTTTTTTTTCAACTTGGCACACAGCTGTGGAAGAAATTCATATAGAACATAAAAGTAATGGGACATCTTCCCAGCTTAGAGATTGCAAACAGGTAGCACACACGTCAGTCCTTCCTACTCCTATACTCATAACAGGCATAACTAACCAAGTGTAGCACCGTTTCCCTTGAAGTTGAGATATACAGTTGACCTTTGAGCATCATGGGTTTGAAGTGCACAGGTCCATTTCTATGCATTTAAAAAATACAGTGGAAAGATTTTTTAAGATTTGCAACAATTTGAAAAAATTTACAAACTGTAGAATTTAGAAATACCAGAAGTATTAAGAAGAAGTTAGGCATTACTGTAAAAATACAATATATTACACACATAACATACAAAATACATGTTTATCGACTGTTTATGTTACCAGTAGGGTGACTGCTCAATGCTAGGCCATTAGTAGTTAAGTTTTGGGAAAAGTTAAAGTTACCTGTGGATTTTTGATTATGTGGGGAGACCCCCGTGTTGTTCAAGGATCAATGTAGTCTAAAAATTCTTTCAGCATAGCACTCCAGACGGCCACTACCAATTGACCAGAGTTGGCTTGTGAGGTAAAATCACTGCCTCCTGGCCTGACTAGCAAGACTGAGTGAATCAACTCTAGCAATCAGGGAAGACAGCTGTCACAGTCCTCCATCTTCACATTCAAGACTGTAATGTAGGAATACAGGAGGCTCTCAGAATCTCTTATGGCCAGCTTTTTTTTTTTTCCCCAAACCTAGTCTTGCTATTATGATGTTTCCAAATTGGAAGTAACAGAAGGTCCAAATGATTCAGTTGAAAGAATCTAATAACTCCAGAAATGAGTACTATTAGAATTGTACGCAATTTTCTAAGGTCGAGGGACAGAGCTGAAGTATCTGAAGTAATGCTGCTTTATTAGCTGTAACCAGGGGAGAAGGAGTCTGGCAAACTTTCTTGGCTTCAGAATCAGGGAGGTAAAAGTAACAGCAGTATCTGAGATTGTATCCATATCTACATTTGTGGAATAAACACTGGAGTCTGGGGCATAGAATGTCAACGATCTCAGTGCCTTGGAATTTAGTGGGCTCAAGGTTTATTTTCCTTGCACAGATTTATTTATCTCTAGTTTATAATTCTTCTCCAAAAATTCAATTTTATTGGAGCAGAAGAAGGTTGAAAACTAGAGCACAAAGCATTTAAGAAATCAACTCTGGACATCTGTGGCTAACGCGGTCCAGAAGTCCTTTGTCCTTCTGCAGAAGAAAGCCTCCTGGGAAACTCCAGGTGTGGACCTCCACTCTGGCCCAGCCAACCAGAGCAGTCCATTTCTCTGGCCATTATGATTGGCTCAGGGATGAGCATATGGCCCTGTCAGAACCAATAAGATGCATTGAGATTTTTCTCTGCAACTGCTAGTGATGAGCCATCTCTCTCTCCTCCTAGTCTTGAACCTGGAAAGGCATAGACCTAAATACTTCTCAGTGAGCATGTGAAGCCCATGAAAGGAAAAGCAGAGACAGGAAGTGGTGATAATCCTGAGGTCTGATGATGTGGTTTGGGCCCCTCCTTCCAGTTTGGTAGGTGCTGCTCTGTGCTCACGCAAGCTCATAAATTCCATTTCCATGTTAGGTCTGTGTAGGTTTGGTGTTCTGTCACTTCAAAGCATACAATTCCAAAAAGATTTGGTATATCTCATTGGAGAGAAAAGAACTGGTTCAAAAGCAACAA
The DNA here is from genome assembly GCF_905146905.1 of Nyctereutes procyonoides. Taxonomy (NCBI): domain Eukaryota; kingdom Metazoa; phylum Chordata; class Mammalia; order Carnivora; family Canidae; genus Nyctereutes; species Nyctereutes procyonoides. Next base: position 55,825,585 of record NW_026575146.1, on the reverse strand, counting down.
CATAATTTGGCTTCTCTTCTATAGCTGAGAATACCTACCTCACTATGTTCTGTGCATCATGAAGACCTATAGTTCACAATTCCTTCCCCTTTCCCTTTCTGGTCCTTCTGAGCTTCCCATGACCCCCAGGCTAGGTCAGATTATAAACACTCATGGTACCTTGTACCTCTTTCTTACAGCATTCATAATTATAATTGAATAAGGAATTGTTAGTTGATGTCATTCTCCCTGGCTAGAATGTAAAGTTCACAAGGACACAGTAAGTGCTCAATAAATAGAAGAAAAATAGAGCTAACTGCCCCCCTGTAGGGACAACGTAGGGTTTTTCTGTTGGTTCCAGAATAACTATTCCATCTCGCCTTGGCATGGCTTATCATAGGCAAATCAACTGAATTCTAGGCGAAATTGGAATTCTCTAGCTTACCAAACATGAAAGTCAATAACAAAATGCCATTAATACTTAAGTGATAAATATCAAATAGAAAATAGTAACTGTGAAAAAGGCATAAAAGAATGATAAATAGTTCAGTTAATGAAGCATGGAAAGAGGATGATCTGATTCAACATTAAGTAAAAAAAAAACCTAAAGATTTTCTGGGAATTGAAAGAGTAGCACTTAAAATATTTATCCTTGACAATATCAAACAGACAAAATAAATGTGATGAAAGAAGCAGATACATTTAAAATGACTTTTGTAACTGTCTTCACTTTTAGGCGAATGAAAATCAGATGTGTTTTTTTTATGCTTTTTGGATAAGAATTTCATTTTTGGCCTCTATAACACACATTTCTGAATTGAGAATAGAAGATATTTGCTGAGGACGAAATGTTAGAATAACTCTTATTGTTACTGAAAGCCATAAGAAAGGAGGGGTTAATGAGGAGAAGCAAACAGGTACCCAGGTGAACAGAGTTCTAGGAACCCAGAAACTCCCAGCCCCCCAGCAATGGTTCCAGTGACTTCTTCCTAAAGCTTGGGGAAACTACTTAGATTGTCCTCTCCCTCTAGCTCACACAGCCATCACAAAATGGTGCTGAAGAATACAGAAAAGAAGCTTTTTTTTTTTTTTAGAAAAGAAGCTTTTTATAAAATCAGTCATGTAGATTCAAACAAGGATAAACACTTGTAAATGACTGTGAGTCTGGCTTGCAAAGGGCTCTGTATTGTCCATGGTTTCAAGGATAGTCATTTCTGCAGATTATATCTCTCTTAAAAATGGACTCCTAAAACTTTTATTTTCTCTAAAGACTGTATTACACTATTCAGCAAAAAGCTGTCCAAGTGGCCACTAAGCATCCTAGCCTGAGTTCAGACCCAGGAGACCATTTATTTCCTTTTGCTAACTGTGGGTCATATTCAGCTCATCCTAAGAAAGTAGTAGTTCAGCTCCCTTTTCTCCTTCTCAAGTCAATGTGGTTCTTCCTTGATTTGGGACTGAAGTGTGGGATGCTACAGAATTGAGGCATGCGATCAAAGGAATGGGTCCTGCGGGAAATCATTTCTCTAGTGTTTGGAAAATACTTACGCAGTTGTCGGTGTACTGCGCCAACTACAAGTCTGAGAAAGAGTTTAAGTGACCTTAGAAAGGCTATTCTCTCAGTTTTGTTATCTGTAAAGGAGGAGTGATAATACCTTGCCTGTCTGCCTATTTCACTGGTTGGTGGGGAGGGTCAAATGCAGTCATGGATCTAAGTGCTTGGGAATGTCTAGAGTGCCCATCAACTCTACATTTATTGTAAATAGTTTAAAAAAATGAATATGGTAAAGCAATTAGAAGAGGCAGATATAATAAGCTAAGGCAGATTTCTTTCAACCTTGGCACTATTGACATTTGAGGCCAGATAATTCTTTGTGGTGGGAGCTGATATGCATTGTAGAATATTCAGCAGCGTCCTTGGCCCCTACGTGTCAGATGTCAATCCCCCCGACCCCCAGTTGTAACAACCAGAAATGTCTCCACTGTCAAACGCCTTCTGGGTTGGGAGGCCAGACTGCCCCCAGTTGAGAACCACCCCTCTAGAGGAAAAGCTGAGCTTGTACCTCACCTGAAAGCTGACGCTGCCCACGGGCAAGTAGCTGTGGTCCTCCAGCATGCTCAGATATTCGGCCACTAAGGCAGCTGCGTGCACCAGGCACATGGCAGCCTCTGTGTAGCATTTCTTCTTGGTGTGTTTCTCTGCCATGTTCTGGAGCCAGGTCAGCCGCAGATCAGGAGAAGTCTGGTAGCTCTTGGCAATTCTGAGGACAGATTGAGAAAGGTTCAAGGACAGCTGGTTCACGACACTGTTTTTCTATCATGTACGGCCACTTTCTTCCCCCAAGAATTCCCATCCTCCTCCCCGCCCGAAGAGTGTCTCCCTACATGTCTAGAAAATGAGAGAGGAAGCAAACATTTATCAGTCTGGTTGTTTTCACTCCATACAGAGGGAGTGCTGGACCTGGTGGCTCAGTGGCTGAATGTCTGCCTTTGGTTCAGGTCATGATCCCAGGGTCCTGGGATCGAGTGCCGCATCAGGCTCCCTGGGGAGAGCCTGCTTCTCCCTCTGCCTCTCTCTGTATGTCTCTTATGAATAAATAAATAAAATCTAAAAAGTTTACCTGTACATGAGATCCATAAGCATCTCGGGATCTTCTTGAAATTCTCTCATTTTCACTGTATCATATAAGATGCTATTTAGATTGCAGAGAAGTTCCTCCACCTGCAAGAAAGGGTACACCTCTAAGCATTCCTGGCTTTGTCATCCATGGTAACAAGCTAGGGCTACACTGGAAGGGTGAGGGATAGCTATGGATGGGATGCTCTATGGGAGCAGAGCTCGCAGGTGGAGGGGAGTCTAGATAGATCCTGTGTGGCCTACATCCTTGCAAGTCCGTGTGTTTTGGAGGCCTGGATGTGAGCTGGCTGTTGGGATCCATGAATTAGCCCTGAATCCTTATAGTATCTTTCTTCCTTTTGTTTAACTTGAAGGACACCTGGGTGGCTCCGTCAGTTAAGTGTCTGCCTTCGGCTCAGGTCATGATCCCAGGGTCCTGGGATTGAGCCCTGTGTTAGGCTCTCTGCTCAGTAGGGAGTCTACTTCTCCCTCTGTGCTCTCTCTCTCTCTTTCTCTCAAATAAATCAATAAAATTTTTTTTAAAAAATTAATTAATTTGAACTGCTTTTAGCTGTTTGCAACCTGGAAGAGCTCTCACCTGTACTCTGGAACATTAGGGTATTTTATACAAAATAGATGGCAGCTTAGGACTTTAGCTCACATTTCATATCTATCCATTATATATATGAAATATATAATATATATAATATATATAATATATATTATATATGATGTGCTATATATTAAATACTCATGCATACATAACATTTAAATATTTTATGCCTAAGATATAACTGTTAAATAATTCTATGTGTTATGTAATTACACAGCATACACACATGTATATATATATATATACCAGTTTATATATAACTGGCTGACCTCAAACCGGTATGTGAGATAAAGCACGCTCTTTGGTTTACCTGGGTAGGGAAAGGAGTGGCCTGCATGGCGGTGTCCTCTTCTGCGTAGGCCAAGATCGTCCTCAAGGATCTTCTCAGGTACTCCTCGTTAAAGTCTGGTGCCTTGCCCACCAGTGATGCCAGAGACATGGTTACTTGCATCTTTACTCTTGCAAAGTTCTATGTCACGAAGAAGAAAAGATGGAGCAAGTAAGAGGCACTTGGCTAGAGGATAATGGAAGGAGTAGAGCCAGACACCAGGAACTCCCCAATGTTTCCTTGACTCTGTCTCAGTCATTTCCTTTTCTTCTCAATGAAATGCGAGGTATACTTTGCACAAGACTCACATCATTGTTTAAATGGCTTAAATGGATATTGCTCTGACATAAATCTGTCAGCTCCCGTTAAATTTTCATTGAGGACTGGATGGCCTCCATGTTGCAAGGCTGGAAGGTTCCTACAAAGCTGGGTCTCAAAGATGTATCCTTTTGTGCCAAGATTCCTCTTCTTGGGACTTGACTTAAACTGCAAAAAGGAACAGCATCACCCTGGCCACGCTTTCTGATTCTGGACTCTGGGCAGGCAGTAACATTCTATTTCTCCTTCCCTTCTAGCTCTAGGGAGAAAGATTTATCCAAGGGGCCCCCGAGAAAATGTCCTAAGTATTTTAAATAGTTATGCCTAACATATTATGAGGACCCTGCCCTTTTTCCATGGGCCAATTTATCTTTTAAGAGCACTTGAGCATGCTTGTTAATGTGACCATAGATATAAATACTCTAGATAAACTAAAGTCTAGACAAATCTAAATAAACTAAAAATCTAGATAAACTAAAGCAAAGGTTCGCTCTTCTGCAATAAAGTTGAATTCCAAAGGCTGCAAAGCTTCGATTAAAACTCCAGTGCAGATGATACTAATCATTCAAATTCTCATCCACAGTCAGTCAGAATTTGGAAACAAGACAAAAGCTTCTGAACTCTTAACCTGCCTGCTGTATTTTTCCCTACAGATGACAACTTTTAATCTACATATATGCATTCCCTTGTTATTGAAACACACAGATGGAAACCACTGTATTCATCAGTCTTTATATTCACTTCTGGTTGCAAAGTCAAAAGCTGCTATCTACCTATCTAGTCAACTGTCTCCTTCACATGAGACAGAAGGAAATTGCAATCCTACAAACTTTCTTCCGCCAATGTTTTGCACTGACTTTCTCTCCTGATTCTAGGTCACCCAGCCATCTGAGCTCTTACACTGGTAGCTCCAAAGCTGAACCGCATAAGGAGATAGAGGGTGGCACAGGCTTGGCTCCGGGTGACATCCATGCTGCTGCTGCAGTGGTGTAAGACTCGTTGGCACAGGTCTGCACACTGCTCCACCTCCTCCTCAAACAGCAGATCCCCGAACTAGGAGAGACACAGAGGCCATTAGGCATCACTTGGCACTTTCAGATTTTCTCTGGACTCGATGCCTATTGAAATAGGCCATGTCTGCTGGGCGAAGCAGAAAGCCCAGAAGAGTTCATGCATTGCTCCATAAAGATAATGAGCTCCTTGAGTCAGAAGGTGAATTGAAGCAACGGAGTCGACTTCAGATATAATTATGAACCACACAACAAAGATTCGGCCTGCAGAATTCACTGCATTGTTAGCCAGGCTGCATTTACAGACAAAGTCATATCTCTAAAAGGATTATCCTGAGTTTACTGAGTCCCCAAAATTTCTGGCAACTAACAAAGAGAAAATCATCCTGATAGGGGAGAGTAGAAGAATTCTACTTTCCAAATGTAAAAAAAATCCTGGGGCTCCTGGTTGGCTCCATAGGAAAAGCAAGCAACTCTTGATCTCGAGGTTGTGAATTTGAGCCCCATGCTGGGTGTAGTGGTTGCTTAAATAAATAAATAAACCTTAAAAAAATGTAAAAGATTCCATTAAAAAAGTACCAACTGAGATTTTTCCAATCAAGGGGGAGAAAATAAACCACATTAGACCATTTTTTGTAAGGAAAGTCTATATTCTTCAGGCTATGAGAAATTTACTTCTAAATCTTCTGTCATTTTATGACATGACACTTGGCAAGACATACTAAGGGGTGTCATGTTTAGGACATGAATCTCACCTAGATGCGCTATTAAAAAGAGTGAAAGGTAAGGGTGCTCAGTTGTTTCTGCTCTCATGTCCCAGTGAGTGGCAATGTCAAATCTCTATAGTTGTGGCCACCTTCCAAGTGGGAGAGTCATCATTGTTCCTTTCAACGATAACTTCTCAAAAAATCAGGGCATCTGCTTTATTCTTAGGGAGACTTAGAACCTTCACCCTGATGTCCCCTAATCCCATGCTATGTGGGTTTTTGGCCTATCCGAAGGGAGAAGTGTGAAGCCAGATGAGACTGTCAGCTCTTAATCAGGAGTAAGAAGACAAGCATCCTATATTTACCTTGGCAATGAGAGCCCGGAGGGTTGCAAAGCAGTGAGTCAGGTAGGTGGTGCTCTGATCACAGCTCAGAGAATTTACCAGGACCTTTAGAACACCTCCCAGCAGGCTGTCTTTACAGTCCAAAGCCGAGCTTGCCTGGGGGAAATGGAAGAAGAGTATCACTGAATCCCTGTGCAGTGCCAGGGGGCTGAGGGGTGAAGACATAAGTAGGCACTCTTGACAATGGTGCAGTGGTGCTTAGGTTCCATCTCTTTAGTCTAAGATCTTAAGGGTTTGGGAAGCCACCACATGCATTATCTATTACCATGACAGCTAAAGACCTATTTCCAAAATATCCCAGATGCTTTGGGATTTATGCCCAATTCTGGGCTGCTAAACTCAGTTATAATGCATACCTCCCTCCAGCCCAATTAACAGCTCTTGGAATGTTCTTTCTTTGTATAGAAGACATGGCTTTCTTTGTGGGCTTCAAAACACAACTATGGATCTCCCAGTACAAAAGGGGCTGCTTGGTAGCAGCAATGTTTCTAAATAAAACAGCAAGACTAATACCACCAAAGATAATGACAAACAAGTGCCATTTATATGGCAGCCAAAACAGTGAAGGATAGAGATACAATCAGTATAATGCCAAGAATTTAAGATATCAAAGATACCACATACTTCTTGTCTTTATTTTTCTATAATAAAGAAAATAACATTTTTGATGTTAGACTGCTCAAAAGTAGGATAACTAAGGTTTCCCTGTGTTTCAACAATATCTCTTTTCCTAGCTCCAAAGAGCAACACTGGATCTACCCGAATCAGTGATTTCTTGCTGTTAACATGGAGGAATACATTGCTCAGGTTAGCCAAAAATCCATGATCACCTAGACTTCCTGGGAATTTTGGAAACATTCATTTAGGAGATAAAATTAGCATGGTAAGTGGTATTACTGCAAAGCTCACAGTGGTTCCATACTTTTCTGCAGCGGGGATGGCAAATTCATGGTACAAGTGACTTTCCTTCACCAATCTATGTCCAAAGTAGACCTCATTATTCAGACTTAGCACTTTTTTTTGTAAACCTGGTCCAGTCAAAATCTTAGCTCCCATACTAGACATCACCATAATTCAACTGGAGTTGACTTGTCAAAAAGCGAAAAACAAAACAAAAATCCTAGCTACCATCCCTATTCTAGATAATCAACCATAAGCCCACCATCTATGTTATAAAATTGATACACACGTGGCAGATTTAACTATGAGGGTCAGCTTGTCAAGCACCTAAGTGAGGAGTAAGTCAAAGAAGTCAGAAGAATGTTCAGTATCTCTGGAATTTGTAAGGTGAACACTATTGTAAATAGTAAAAAAAAAAAAAGGCATTTAGGAATCACATTTACTACTTTCACGATTATCTATAAAGAATTCCTTATTAAATTCTAGTAAACATATTCATGTTGAACAGATCAGGTATATGTTGTCCTCACCTGGATAATGTTCTCTTGCATATCCAGAATGATTAAATTTGCTTCTGTAGCCAGATTGCCACTGATCAAGGCTTCTTGATCTAACTCTGCCTTTGTTCTAAGAAAAAAAAAAAGAAGTTAAAGAGCATATCAAACCTGGCCATATTCCAACGATGGCAATCTGTGCATCAAGGTGTAAAGAAACATTCTGAATAGCCAATCCTGAGGTAAGAACAAAGAGCTGGCCACAGGTAACAAAAGATTGCAGTGCAATCTTTCCAAGATTAGAGTCTGGTTAAAAAGATTTTCCAGGTCAAGTCTCCAGGTCATCTGCAGCCCCACTATGATGAATAATGATGACAGTTACAGAAATAACAAAATGGGCAGAAAAGCAATTATTGGTTGCTGCTTGCAATGAGGCTAGCCAATCCGATTGTTGTGTGAAGCCTTGGGCCATTCCTATATTTCATGGGTGAGAACCATCTCTAGATCCGAGTCAAGGGAAGCCTCTGCCACAGGCCAGGGGGAGGGCAGGTGGGATCTGAATTTGGCAAACAACACTACTGCTGGATTAGGAAAGGGTGGTGCCTCTTAACTGGGGCAGGGTAGAGTCAATCTCTTGACTTCCCAAAGACCATCCAGAGGCTGCTCAGTCAAGTGTGGACCTTTTTTTTTTTTTTTTCTCCCAGTGGACAGCAAAGTCACATTCCTGCAGGGCAGGTCATCTAATGTCTTGCTGCTGGATATTGAGGTTATCACCCACTAGGGAATGGGAGGGAATGGGAGGGAATGGGATATTGCCTAGTGCTACTTCTCAATGAGGTTTCCACTTTGAGTAACCAGAACGTTTCAGGCACTAGTTCACGGATTCTCATAAAACCTAAGTGAAACTGGAAAGGGATATTTTATATCATCTAAATTTACTGGCCAGAAAAGGGAAGTGCGAAGAATTCAGACAAGATTGGGGCCGTTCAGGATGGTAGGGCCATAGACAAGAAGTGTGAAGAATTCATTTTCCCAAGATGCCGCAGAGGCCTGTCCTTAATTCCCCTTCACCCAACAGTGGGAGCCCTGCCACTGCTTATATATAAGCCCAGGATCACCACTTAAGCTGTCCTTAATTCCCTTTCACCCAACAGTGGGAACCCTGCTACCGCTTATACACTACCGAGGGCTCAGAATGAGTATTTCCTTGTGTTTTAAATGTTTTCAAGCGTAGGACAGGCTCTCTGGTGCCAAGGTGCTCTACACTGCTTCTCATTCTGCAAGTAGTAATATTTGTGTAAGAAAAGTGAAATATAAAAGCTATTTTAAAAAACCATATTGGTAGATTGAGATTTTGAGCAGTGTTGTGCAACAAAAACATAATGAGGAACACAAATACCATTTTCTATTTTGTAGTAGCCACACTTAAGCAAGCAAACAGAAGCAGGTGATATTAACTGAAAGATTTTTATTTAACCCAATATAGAAAAAAAAGCTGTCAATGTATAATCATTATAAAAATTACTCATGAGATCTTATAGATTCCTTCACTGGTGCTAAATTGTCAAAATCTGGCCGATATGTTTTCCTTATAGTACTAATGTGGCTACTGTATTGGACAATGCAGATCTCTATCGGGTTTTCATTTTTGTTTTCAAAGTTTTCCAGTTGTGGTAACATACATATAAAATTTCCCATCTTAACTATTTTTTAATAAAGATTTTATTTATTTATTTGAGAGAGAGAGAACAGGAACAGGGGGAGGGGCAGAGAGAGAGGGAGAAGCAGACTCCCCCCGCTGAGCAGGAAGCCTAACTCAGGGCTCAATCTGAGCACTCCAGGATCCTGACCTGAGCCAAAGGCATCAGATGCTTAATCAACTGAGCCACCAAGGTGGTTCAGTGGTATTAAGTACATTTGTATTTTCATGCAACTATGACTGCCACTAATCTTAGTTTTTAGAAAGCCCACCAGCCAGTCCCATAACACACTCGTTCTAAAACTGGACTGACTGCACAACGGCATCGCCTAGAGAGTTTTACCAAATACTGATTTCTGGGTCCTAGTGCTGAAAGTTCTGAATTAATTGGCCTGGGGTACATTAATGAGCACTGGGAGCTTTAAAAGCTCCCCTGGTGATTCTAATGGATAGCCCGATTGAAAATTATTGCTCTACAAAGAAACAGAGCCAAAATCATTGAAAAATGACCTGAGAGAAAAAGGTGGAGGATGCCACTATTTAATTATAAAAAGTTTTTCAAATAGCTAAATGGAGGAGTTATAATTTTACCATGGTTTCTTTTGAAAAATAAAACAGAAAACCCCACATCACCCTTGACAATCTGCAAAGGTGGATTTCTAGCCCTGCAAGGAGCAGCCCACAATGTAGCTCAGGGCTGGGAGCTGAATGGGGAGTACTGGGAAGCCCCGCACAGAAAGGCTCAGTGTGGTGTTATTTCTGCAAGCAAAAGGGGAAGGTTTCTCAGTTTCCAAAACATCAATTTACACAGCCCAGGCCAAACACATCTGGTTAGGCTCTTCTCCCCAACTCAGAGAGTAAATGGCCTCTAACCCCTAAGCTGTTCTGTAGCACATAATTACATGCACATTTCTTTCATTCTGTTTTTTGGGGAAAATAGAGGGCTCGTTGCCTGAACTAGAATTTACGGATTCTTATGCCAAATATCTTAAACACTAGTTCAGGGGACTCAGAGCAAGAATAAAATAGAATGGATATGACTAGTAAGAGTAATAACTGGGCTTTCTCAGTAACATCTATAATAAAAATATATTTATCTCCTTAACGTTTTAAAATAAATTTGACTCTCAAAGGTCCCATAAGTTGACTAGAATGATGCATTCTTGTGGTGACAGCAGAGACAGTAACTGTATTTACTCATGAAACGGTTTCCAAGTCTGCTCTACCCTTGGGATGGGTGTTTCCTACCCCATGGAGATATGCTAACTCCACCTTGTCAGGTGTGGGGCAGTGTCTGTGACCATATACTGTTTTGCTCAGTGGACCCTGAGATTCATGGAGCTATCTGCTGTGAAGAGGAACAGCAGACAGGAGCGGTCTGTTCAACATGTTTAGTCTCATGTCCTTATATATTCAAATTCTTACACAAATATATCGCATACCTTGCAAACCAAGCAGCAGGATTTTTTCCTTTCATTTTTAATATTGTATAGATACGTGCTTATATGTATATATGTGTGTATATGTGTGTGTATAGAGAGAATAATACACATACCCATTGTAGGAAACACAGCAAAGTATAAAGAAGAAAACATCGACTACTTCAACATCCAAAGAGAACCATCCAAGGAAAACCACTGATAATAATTTGGTAAATTTCCTACTAGTCTTAAAAAGTATTTCCCTTATGTAGTTAGAGACTTAATATTCTACTGCAAAATCAAGTGTCTATCCTGCTTTTGCTCATTTAACATCATTTCCTAAGCATGCCCCACGTCATGAAATTTTAATACCAACCTAACATTTCCTTACATAGTTTCCTATTCTTGAGCACTTAGAACATTTCCGTTTTTTTTTTTAAATGAGTAATAACTGACATAAATATCTCTGACTACACACTTTGTACGTGTGTCTGCAAGGGAAATATGAACTTGAACTATATGGTCTTGGGTGCCCTGTCCTGTCCCCACCAGCAGCTTTGGTCAAGCTATCTGAGATTGCTAAATATTGGTTTTCTTTAAATGCTTATCAATGTGATAAAGTTTCAAGAGCTGTAAATCATAACTCCTTATACCTCTGATTATCCTGGGTCCCTGGACGAAGCAAATTTACACAGATAATGATGTTTCGTTTTCCTACCCTTAGAAGGATGTAGTTGTTTCAGTAACACAAGTAGCCTGGGAAAAAAAGAGTTTTGAACTTTCGGTAAAAGTGGCACAAAGTTGCTGAGTGACTCACTTATCTTGCTTCTCATTAGCTTGCCGCCAATGTGTCTGCTCCTTCCTCCATCTCAAATTTTCACTGAGGCCTGGGAATCGGTCATTCCCTAGGAGTTAAGAAATGCATGAGAGGAATTTGATTAGCATGAGGCCCTCTAAGATAACCAGAAGTTCGGTAACAAGCTCAGTGGCGTGGACTCAGCACCGTGTCTCGGGCTAATTAGGGCCCATATCGGAGGCCAGTGGGAGATGTGACTCAGCCCAGGACCCAGCCCTGGCCTCCTGCTCTTTGACTGACAGCCCACAGCTTTAGGACCATTGCCTTTCTGGAGCCTTGCGGAGCCCATGCGTCATGAGTAGAGAGTTCTGATGAAACTGGGGTTCTCAGTGAATTACTGAAGAGGAGTGTGTGGGTGTTAACTGAGGGTGCCCACCCCCACCCCCCACTGAAAATGCTGAGCTCCCTTCAAGTTCCCAGCCATGTGTCCTATTGCATAGGACGAGCAGTCACTCTGACTTTAAGCACAGTGACTAGACTGAGCGTGTCTGAGCACTTCACTCTGTTCTACAGCAGTGAGTTCAGCCTTTTTGAGATCATTCCTGGCAGGGTCCCAGGAGGCCTGAAACACTCTGACGCCACCGGGGAGAAATCAGTTGTATTCTAATAATGCCCTGAATGATTTGGGGAGATGATTTTGGAACCAGAATTATCCAGCGTCTCATGTGTGCTCCACAAAGACAAGGCCAATACCCTGTGGAGAGGCTTCAACCTTGAGGAACCCACATTCCATCTACCCTGTGACTCACATCCCTCACAGGATGAGACCTGTACATTTGACAAGTTTTCAATGGAAGATGCACTGGGGGACATTTCCAGGGTTCCTGTGATCTCAGGACAGTAGCTTTCCCTTGCAAGCACACAGGGAACGTTCCATGCTTCATGCACAGAATCCTAGAACCTGCTTGTCTCTATTCTCCTAACATCTTAAGAAAGCGATGGTATGTATACTCGTGCTGTGAGGACATGTCACTTCACAAGGGGTGTAAAACTTGCTGACAGAGAGCACAGAGGGACAAAGCCATCACACCTGGACCCCGGCAGCGCCGCATCATCTCCCCCCTGGCACCTTCCCCGCGGAGCAAAGCCTCTTCCAGCCTGGCCTTGACATCCCTTGACTTCTGCAGGACTTGGGTACTGACTTTGTCAGAACTCTGCTTTCCCTGGACAGGAAAGAGGCAGAAGGATGTTTAGTGTGGTGAGATCTCTTTCCATGGGGAGAATCCTCGAAACACAATACTCAGTGAGGAACAGCCACCAGTGTGGACATGTGCCACACGAAGATGCTGTTTGGGGATCCTATGGCTGAAATACTGTGAATGAGAATGGGGCTCTCTCTGCAGAAGGCAGAGATCTTTCCCCTGAGAAACGACCATTTCTAGAATGCTCTAGAATGCACATAGGTTACGGATTTCAATACAGAAGTAAGAAAAACGAATAATGCCTCCATTCCCAAGCAAATGGGAGCAGCAGCGAGATCAACCTGAACTGGAGAGCTAAGGGCTGGTGTAAGGCTAAGCCACCTCGCACTCACTTTGTACTCAAAGCACGAGACACAGATGAAAAGGAGATCTAAGATCCTGTTGAGTTGCATGGATGGCAGGTCGGCGATCCACTTCCTGATGAGGCTCTGGTCAGCGTTTTTCATGATCCAGAGGAAGCAGATCATGAGGTTGCGGGTCATGTCGGCATTCAGCATGTTGTACTGCTTGTAGGGCTGCAAAGAGGCAGATGGCGAGATGGACGCCAGGGAAGGAATAGAGCCATGGGAACCCCAAAAGCTTAGGGGATGCTAAGCTCTTAGAATACAGGCATTACACTTCTTCCCTAGCTGGGGAACTGTTTCCAGGAACCAGGCCTTTCCTGGCATAGGTACCTGTGTTCCCTGAGCTGAGGTCCTCAGCCAAGGGGTTTGTGTTGGGCAGTGTCTGGGCCAGGCTCTTGGCCATGTACTGTGGGCACTCTGGCTCTGGAGCAGTGTGGTCTGGTGGCCTGTCCTGCCTTGACCAGGCCCCCAGTTTCAATGGCTGCAATGGGGCTTCTAAGCTGATAAGATTCCAAGTATTTCTCCTTCCAGCTGGACACCAGAGGGTTGAACTCAGAGCAAAGAACAGGACTAGCTAGGCTCCAGAAATATCCTACCTGCTCAAGAGTTAGCTTTTTTGTCACAGTCCAAAGTCTAGTACAAGGACCATGAAGTGTTCAGTAAATTAATCCAATCCCTAATTTAGCGGGGTCCTCCATGCTGGGGCTTCAATCACAATTTATACTTTCCTGGGGGGTCAGGTGTGGGGGCTCAGGCTATTTGTTCTAATACCTCTGTCCCAAGTGTTTGTTTTTGAGGGCTGACCGCACTTTCTTTTACTCATCAAATCAAGACAAAGAACAATATGTGGCTGCACCCTTGGTTCATGCAGCATAGCTAATACCCAATGGAATGTGAAATCGCCTATTTGTGAGTACGCGAGGGAAATGTTTGGTTGGGATGGAAATGATAGGGCTTATGAAATTAGTTCAGTTTTTCTGAGTATGGTGACAAGAAGATAGGAAAACCTTAATGATAACTTCCCAGGGAGGATCCCCCAATGGTGAACTTTGGGCATCTGAGCATGTGCCCTTTGGACCAAATAACAATGTCAAAGGCATACAGCGCCTTGGGCAGCTAACTTTACATGTTCCAATGGTGGAGGAGGTCATAAAATACATATTTCTCAAACTGCAGGATGATGAATGATGTCACCACTCAAATATCTTTTCTCTTTCTTACAGCCCTGTCTGCCAGCCCTTCCGGGGTCCAGGGGGGTCCTGAGGGTGGGGGCTTGCTAGGTGCTGGAGGGAAAAGAGGAAAGCCACCCAGCAAAGATGGTACTTGGGTCTAGATTCCAGGAGAGAATTGAGTGGAGTTCTCAGTAGTTATACCCCCTACACTGAAATGCAAAGTTAAATTATGCTGGGCGATGCCGTGCTGTCACTGTCTGCCAAAGGAAGAGTCAGAGCTCATCTGGGAGCAGAGTTCTCACCTCAAGAGCATCAGACACTGTATTCCTGGAAGATTCGCTCTTTTAAGCTCAGTCTGGGCAAAATGACAGGGCTATACAACTCTGCTTAGGATTCCTGGGGACTCGGAAAAGCTGAAGCCTTTTGCCTAAGAAGTACTCACCCCAAGCAACTGGGACCTTCAGTCATCTCTTTGGAGGCAAACATAGTGTGAATGACAAACACAGAATCAACACAGCTCGAGCCTCCCACCTGAGGGAGGCTTGGTTTGATCTTCTGTGTGCTGACCTCAGATATCCCAAGTTCACCTCTTTCTGGTGTTCTTGAACTCAGGCACCATTGAGACTGCCTGGATTTGATCTACCTTTGCAGCCAGAACTGTCTGTCCCTGTGCTACCTCATCTGGGCCATCTCCCTTCTCAACTGCTAGCATCATGCTGATGCCTTTCAGGACGGAGCAAAGAGGCAGGAATTGCACAGCCTGCCTTTATACAACTCTGGGTTCTGGTAGGTAGATCGAAGAACAAGCCCATCAGAAGACGCGATAAGACACAAGACAAAATATAAACCAGATAAGGGTGCACGAACATACCAAGGAAGAGAGCATTGCTCCACTTGTCTTCAAGTTAAAATTATTTCCAGCTATGGCCAGCGCCACATTCTGGTTAATTGCACTGGTCCCTTCTTGTTCTTCATCTGAGCCATTGGCACGATTTTTTCCACTACGAGCATCTGCAACTGTAATGAAAGCATCATTGGCCTCACCATACAATCCAGCAATAGTGCTTCTTGGTATGTAAGGAATTGAAAATTTATGCCCACATAAAAAACTGCTCATTTTCTAATGGCCAAAATGTGGAAGCAAGCAAGATTATCCTTCAGTAGATGAATGGATAAACTGTAGTATATCCAGACAATGGATATGATTCAGCACTAAAAAGAAATGAGCTGTCAAGCCATGGAAAAGACATGGAGGAACCTTAAATGTAGGCTAAGTGAAAGAAATCAATCTGAAAAAGCTACATAGTATATGATTCCAACTCCGGGACATTCTGGAAAAAGCAAAACTACAAAATACAGTAAAAAGTTCGGTGGTTGCAGAGGGTTGAGGGAGAGAGGGATGGCCAGGCAAAGCACAGAGGAATTTTAGGGTAGAGACACGACTCTGGATACCATAATGATGGATCCATATCATTATATATTTGTCCAAACCCATAGAATTTACCATCCCAGGAGTGAACCCTAATGTAAACCTTGGACTTTGGGTGATGATGATGTGTTCCTATAGGTTCATCAACTCTAACCAGTGTGTGCCTCTAGTGCTGACAACATGAGGTGCTGTGTATATATGGGGGCAAGGAGCATCTGGGAAATCTCTATACATTCTGTTCAATTTTGTTGTGAACATAAAGCTGCTCTTTATTTATTTATTTATTTTTATTTTTTAGATTTTATTTATTCATGAGAGACATAGAGAGAGAGAGAGAGAGAGAGAGAGAGAGAGGCAGAGGCATAGGTAGAGGGAGAAGAAGGCTCCCTGTGGGGAGCCTGATGCGGGACTTGATCCCAAGACCCTGGGATCATGACCTGAGCCAAAGGCAGATGCTCAACTGCTGATCCACCCAGGCGCCCCCTAAAGCTGCTCTTTAAAAGACTTTAAAAAAAATCTTTGCTGATATGAAGCCAAAAACAGCATTTCCCTATATCTCCAACCCAATATCTATGGAGGGACTTGATACTCGTTAGTCACTAAAGTCAGCACAGTAATTTAAAGCCTGATGTTTAGTGGGGTGCCTGGGTGGCTCAGCTAGGCGTCTGACTCTTGATTTCAGCTCAGATCATGATCTCAGGGGCTTGAAATCAAGCCCTGCATCAGGTTCTGTGCTCAGCAGGGAGCGGGCTTGAAATTCTCTTTTTCTCCCTCAGTCCCTCCTCCTGACTCTCTCTCTCTCTCTTTCAAATAAGTAAATAAGTCTTAAAAACAAAAACTAAAACCTGATGTCCAGCATTATTGCTAAACTCCTACCATCATCTCTAGGAAAAAGCAGGCAGGCTTAAAAAATGAGACAAAATGCACAGCAAAAGATTCAGCTAGAAATTGGTTTTTCAAATTGTAAAAATAAAATTTTTAAAGCTTTCATAACACTTTCCTGAAATATAATATTAAATAATTTTTTTAAGTTTTTATTTAAATTCTAGTTAGTGTAATATTAATTTCACTAACTTTTATAAAGTGTGTAATATAATATTTTTTACTCTATTCATATATTTTAAATAATGGCCATATAGAAAGGAACCCATAATTACAGAACTAATTGGTTCTTTATAAAATAACAAGCTAATGTCATGGATTTGTCAATAATGTATTGAATTTTAAATGTCTGAAATGAATGTTACTTTATTTTCTCTATATAACATAGACATACCTATGTTTATATGTAGGTCTAGATGTGTGCAAACAAAAAAAGGACCCATAACTTAAAAGGTTGGTTTTTTAGAATACTACTAATCACACACAAAGTTTTTGCTTAAGCACTTTCTTAGCAAAGTGTATCACTTGCTACCGATGGATTCATTAAAAACTCGTATCTTGGGATGTCTGGGTGGCTCAGTGGTTGAGCGTCTGCCTTTGGCTCAGGTCATGATCCTGGAGTCCTGGGATCAAGTCCCGCATCAGGTTCCCCGCAGGGACCCTGTTTCTCCCTCTGCCTATGTCTCTGCCTCTCTGTGTCTCTCATGAATAAATAAATAAAATCTTTAAAAAAAAACCCAACTCATATCTTGTCATGCTTGTCAACATTGTATTTAGATCTTCAGTTTTTCAGAAAAACCAGATTGCAAACGGTATTTCCTTCTGCTAAAATTCTGAAAACAGAACTCAAATAATTTTAGAACTGTTTTTAAAAATAATAGCTCACTATTTGCATTTAAAGACAACCGAGTTTTTAAACAATGGTAAAGTGAATAGCATGTGGCAATTATGTAAGATCTGATAACATTATTAGGATTAATTTGAGGATGCATTCTTACTTCTCCTAAATATGCACAGGGTCGTGGTTATAAAAGACACAGGAATATAAACAGTTGCCACATAAAATGCCTTTGTAGAAGATCTGTCATTTCATCCTTATCACAACCCTAAGATGTAGTCATTGTTACCACATTTTTACAGTTGAGGAAAGGGGAGGGAAGGCATTGAAAGGCTGAAGAATTTTTCAAACGTCACATGTAACAATAAATGGGCTGGAATTTGAATTCAGCTGTATATTTTTTTAAAAAAAAATACTCTGGGGCACTGCAGTGGGTGAGTGGTTAGGCATCTGCCTTTGGCTCAGGTCGTGATCCCGGAGTCCTGGGATCGAGTCCCGCATCGGGCTCCCGGCAGGGAGCCTGCTTTTTCCTCTGGCTATGTCTGCCTCTTTTTCTATGTCTCTCATGAATACATAAAATCTTAAAAAAAATAATAAATAAGAAACTATATTCTTCTTAGTGTATCAATCAAAGGATTCCATATGTAATAGATGCGCTATATCACCTCAAATAATAGAATACTTTCACTGCTTTTCCACTTGTCAGGTACATCATGACTATAAAGGTCAATGTCATACATTGAGAAACCATTGAGATTTAAAAGGCTCGGAGGCCAAGTACTGAGAAGAGAAGCTCTAATCCAAAGTGACTGATGTGGAAAATCCTCATCAACAAGGAAGTTTAGGAGAATGTGTGCTAAAGTGGTTCCCCGTTTTGGGAACAAATGAGTCATAGGTATTTAAATGAAACTTTCTAGAAACTTTCAGCAAAATTCTGGAAATGGTCTGCAAGTCGTCTGCTGTGCTCTGGATTACATTCTTGGGGCACCTGGGTGACTAAGTGGTTGAGCGTCTGCCCTCAGCTCGGGTCATGATCCCAGGGTCCTGGGATCGAGTCCCACATCGGGCTCCCTGCAGGGAGCCTGCTTCTCCCTCTGCCTGTGTCTCTGCCTCTCTCTGTGTGTCTCTCATGAATAAATAAATAAAATCTTTAAAAAAAAATCTTGAAGACAGCTCTCTTCTCAATCTGGGCTCCAGTCAGGCACTACCAGAGAATGCTCACCCCCCGGGCCATGCTTGCTTCTGTACATCCCTTACCCATTTTCTGTTCATCTACATTCCCCCTATGGGGATTGGTGGGGGATCGGACTTTCCAACTCATCATCACTAGATTTGTTTTAGTTGTTAGCGATCTTGGCAGTGGCTAGGTTGTGTTGTTCAGGAGAGAATATTTAGTAAAATTTTGCAAATACTTCCACCCCACAGGCATCAAGATCTGTCCAAGGCTCTAATCCACATTGTAATATGTGAATAAACTCAGGGGGTACACGAACTCCATTAAGACAACTTATCCTTTCCTCTTGCCGAAAAATGAGAGATACTGACTTCCAACCCCAAAATCAGCCTCTTAGGGCCAAAAGCAAAATTCCTCTGCCCTGGCAGAATTTCCTAAGTTTGAAGACGCCGTATGTTTTTGGTTGTTTTTTTGTTTGTTTGTTTTTTGGGGTTTTTTTGAGAGAGAGTGAGTTCGAGTTGGGAGGGGCAGAAGGAGAGGGAGAGAGAGAATCCCAGGTAGGCCCCATGCTCAGCACAGAGCGCGACTCAGGGCTCCATCTCACGACCCTGAGATCATGATCTGAGCCAAGATCAAGAGTTGGATTGGATGCTTAACCAATTGAGCCACCCAGGTGCCACATCATCATGATATATATTTTTAAAATTTATTTATTATTCATGAGAGACACACAGAGAGAGAAACATAGGCAGAGGGAGAAGCAGGCTCCTCAGGGGGAGCCTGATGTGGGACACAATCCCCAGACCCTGGACCACGTCCTGTGTCGAAGGCAGAAGCTCAACCGCTGAGCCACCCAGGTGTCCCCACACCATGATACTTTTTTTACATGGAAAAATTGTTTAGGATCATTTGAGTCTGCTTCTTTCCTAAGCCATTCATAAGAGAAAAGGGAAGGAACACCTTTATTTCAATGTCTTAGAGTGGTGATTTCCCCAGGGAGTAATTCTGTCAATATTTCATCTTTTGTGATATACGGTCTACAAAGTTCATCATACATCAGCAGATGAGTGAATGAATAATGAATAATTTCTAAAAGAAAAACATACTATATGACTATAGTCCTTTAAAAAAAACAAATGAAAACCTTATTGGGACCCCTCCAAAAGAAAACCCAAACCTAAAAAAAAAAGAAAAAAACAAAAAAAACCCCAAACCCCCAAACCCAAAAACTCATTGGAATCTATGTGAAAAAGGTCTGGAGAGCACTGCTGTGGAAAACCGCTCACACAAACATATCAGCATTAGAGCTAATAACAGAAACTTCATGCCAGTAGAGCATCTGGCAGGGGCCCCCACCAATCCAAAGAAGGACAAAGAGGCACCGTTACCTGTAAAGTCATAGAGTTGTGGCAAAGCATCCAAAATGATACCAACCAAAGGCAGGTAGAGGGCAGCGATTTTGACCTTCACTTCTGGTTTGACACAGCGTGGGTCCAGGTCGTGAGAGCTCAGAAGGCTATGGATGGCACTAATCGCCTTCCTTTGCACTTTGCTGATCCTATTGGTACAACACAGAAAGTTAGATGTTATGGTGAAGGGAGATTGACCAAAATGTTCTTAAATAAGGAGGAGTCAGAACACTCCTGAACATTGGGGTAACATGTGAAAACCAAGCAAAAGAGGGTAGAAGTATCTAGAATCCAGAAACAGACTGCTTGTGTTCTGGTCCTGGGTCTACTGTTATCATGATGCTTCAAAAGTCCATCATATTGTAACATTCAGTACTTTGTTCTTTTTTATTGTTGAGTAATATTCCATTGTGTGGACAGATATTTTATTTTTATTTTTATTTATTTATTTATTTTTAGATATTTTATTTTTAGAAAGAGAGAGAGGGGTTGTGAGGTGGGGGAGAGGGGCAGAGGGAGAGAGAGAGAATCCCAGGCAGGTTCCATGCTCAGCGCAGAGCCCAACACGGAGCTTGATCTCACGACCCTGAGATCATGACCTGAGGTGAAATCAGGAGTCGAACGCTTAACAGACTGAGCCACCCAGGAACTCCAGATCACATTTTAATTATTCATTCATCAACTGATGGACATTTGGATTATTTTCACTATTATGAATTATCAATGTTGCTTTGAATATTTGTGTAAAAGTTTCTGTGTGGACATAAGCTTACTTCTCTTGGATACGGAGTTTACTTCATACCTCAGAGTAGAATTACTGGATTTTATGGTAACTCTATGTTTAACCTTTAGAGGAACCACCAAACTGTTTTATTTCCTTTTCTTTTTTTTTTTTTTGTTTAAGATTTATTTATTTGAGAGAGAGAAAGCACGAGCAGGGGGAGGGGCAGAGGGAGAGGGAGAAAGACAGAGTGTAGAGCTTGACTCAGGGCTTGATCCCAGGACCCTGAGATCATGCCCTGAACTGCAGTGAGATGCTTAATCACCACCATGCATCCACCACCAAACTGTTTCCAACTGTGGCTACACCATTTTACATCACCACCACACCTGAAAAGTTTCCATTTTCTCTCTGTCAACACTAGTTAATATTTATCTTTTTATTACAGCCATCCTAGTGGGTATGAAGGTGCCATGGACTGAATGTGTCCTCCTAAAATTCGTATGTTTAAATGTAATCCTAGTGTGATGGTATTAGGAGGAAAGGCCTTTGGGAGGGGATGAAGTCATGAGGGTGGAGTCCTCGTGCATGGAACTAATGCCCTTATAAAAGACCCTAGAGAGCTCCCTTGCCCCCCTGCCCTTCTGCCATGTAAGAATACAGCAAGAAGATGGCCATCTATGAATTGGAAATGGGTCCTCATCAGACACTTAATCTACCAGCACCTTGGATCTTGGGCTTCCCAGCCTCTAGAACTGTGATAAATAAATGTCTGTTGTTTATAAGACACCTGGGCTATGGTATTTTTATTAAAGTTGCCTGAAAGAACTAAGAGAGAAGGGGAATTTGTCTGGTTTTGATATGCATTTATTTCCCTGATGGTTAATGATGTTGAATTTTTTTTCATGTGCTTATTGGTCATCTCTTCTTTGGTGCTGATTCTTGCCTTTTAAAAAATGGAGTTATTTGTCTTTTTGTTATTGAGTTGTGAGATTTAAAAATTATATAAAGAGAGGGGCGCCTGGGTGGCTCAGTCATTTAAACCTCCAACTCATGATTTTGGCTCAGGTCATGATCTCATAAGTCATGAGATCAAGCTGGATGTCGGGCTCCATGCTCAGTGTGGAGTCTGCTTGGGATTCCCTCTGTCCCTCTCCTTCTACCCCTCCCACTACGTGCAGACACACATTCTATCTTTATAAAATAAAAAAAATAAATCTTTAAAAAATAATATAATAGGCACAAATCACCTATTAGATCTATGATATGCAGATACTTTCTCCCATTCTGAGCACTCTCTTTTCATTTTCTTGATAGTGTCCTATATAGCACAGATGGTCTCACTTTCAAGAAGTCTAACTCAGCTATTTTTTTCTTTCATTGTGCCTTTCTGGTGTCAGATCTAAGAAGCCATTGCCTAATCCTATTTAATGAAGATCATCTGTATGATTTCATCTAAGAGTCTTATAGTTTCAGCACTTACATTGAGGTCTTTGACCATTTTGAGTTAACTTGTGCATATGGTGTGAGATGGGGACCTAACTTCATTCTTTTGCATGTGGATACCCAGTTGTGCTAGCACCATCTGTTAAAAACGCTACTTTTTCCCCCTTGAATGGTTTTGGCACCCTTGCCAAAAGTCAATTGACTATAAATGTGAGGATATATTTCCGGACTCCTAATTCAATTGCATTGATCGATATGTCTGTCTTTATGGCAGAAGCACTACTATTGCTTTGTAGTAGGTTTTGAAATCAGGAAATGTGAGTCCTCCAATTGTATTTTTTTTCAAGACTGTTTTGGCTATCTTTGGCTATCTTGAATTTTCATATGAATCTCAGGATCAGCTTAGCAATATCTGCAAAGAAGCCAGCTGGAATTTTGAGAGGAGGTGCCCTGAACTTGGAGAGCTTTTTGGGGAGTATTGCCATCTTAATAATATTAAGTCTTCTGATCCATGAATATGTCAAGAGCCTCCACTTGTTTAGCTCTCTTTATTTCCTTCCAAAGTGTTTTATAGTTTTTGGTGTACAAAAACTTATACTTCTTTTGTTTAAAAAATCTAGTCCTAAGATTTTTGTTATTTTTTGGAGCTATTTTAAATGGAGAAGTTTTCTTAATTTCATTCCACATTGTTTGTCACAAGTATATGGAAATATAATAGATTTTTGTATATCGATCTCATATCTTGCAACCTTGCTGAACACATTTATTAACTTTAATAGGTTTTTAGTGGGTTCCACAGGATTTTCTATAAAGAAATCATGTCATTTGTGAACAGAGATAGTTTTACTTCTTCCTTCCCAATAGCGGTGTCTTTATCTCATTTTCTTGCCTACTTGCTCTGGATAGGGCTTCTAGTACAACAATGAATAAAACAGAAGTAATGAGAGTGGATATTCTTAATCTTGTTCCTGGCCTTAGAAGGAAAGCAATCAGTCTTCCACTAATAAGTATGAGGTTAGCTGTGGGTTTTTCATAGATGCCCTTTATCAGGTTGAGGAAATGCTCTTATATTCCTATAGGATTTATTGAGTGCTTTTTCAAGAAAGGGTATTAGATTTTGTCAAAATCTTTTTCTTCATCTATTGAGATGACTGAATGGGTTTCATCCTTTATTCTATGCATGTAGTGTGTTTTATTAATTGATTTTCAGATGTTAAACCAGTCTTGCTACAGTGTATAATCCTTTTTATATGTTGTTAAATTCAATTTTCTAGTATTTTGTTGAGGATATTTTGGTCTATAGTCATATTAGTGTGCACTTTTCTGGTGATTTTTTTGTCTGTTTTTGGTATCAGGATAATAGATAACAACCTCATAGAATGATTTGGAAAGTGTTGTGTCCCTTTATTTTTTGGAAGAGCATATGAAGGATTAGAATTAATTCTTTAAACATTTGGTAGCATAACACAAAGATGCTAATTTTCACATGCTTGCAAAACACTGTGGATTTGATGATCTGTGGACACTCGTGGGCATCGCCAGTAAAGGGGGAGGGTGTTCCAAGGAGACCCATTAGAAACTGGAGCCATGGCTCCTTTCAGAAGTCCAGATACTGAGACATGTCCCACTGGCCCTTGCCCGTCATATGGGCAGGTGTTGGTGAGTCTCTTAATTGTCTTGGCAGCAAAATGAAGTACTGATGAAGAGGAAGTACTATTAAAGAGATTTTTCTGAGGTTTTAGCCCACATGGTAAAGTCACTAATAAGTATGTGACAGTATTTCTAATGAATTTCCAGGGGAGCAACTGACAACCCAGAAATCAGGGATTATTGTGTTGCCAAAGGAGAGACACTCTTAATTAGCTACCCTCTAGGGGGTAGAAAAGGTGCTGTGTGTATATGTGTGTGTGTTTGAAGAATGTACCCACCTGCCTGAACATAATTGCACGATGACCTCTGAACATACTCTACTCTGTTGCTAGTAAAATAACAGCAACAATTTCGTGAGGAATCAAAATAGATGTCAGGGTGGTTTCCCTTGATATCTCACTAGAAGGGAAATGGAAATTGGAAACTTCTGCTAATGTAAATATGAGTACTTTCAGAAATCATGTGGATCAGTGCTAGCAAAGTACAATTAAGCAAAAGCGTGTGCGTGTGTGTATGTGTGTGTGTGTGTGTGTTTGTCCCTGAAGGTGACTTTTTTTTGTGCTCCAACCTCATTCTCAACACCATATGGATCAGGGCACTTTTGTTGCTATGGAAATTTATGTTAGTTATCAGGTAGAAAGTTCTACTGAGAAAATTGAGAGGAGTGCAGTTAGGTTTGAGAGAAGATGAGATTGAAGCTCTCTAAGGATGCCCTCAGGACATGGATTTCTAGAAAGAGGCAGAATTTAGATTGAAGAACATTTGGTTTCCACACTGACCTCCCAGGAGGCAGAGACAGACATTCATCTGGCCGACAGCAGTATGGACAAAGTGCTTAGGATATGTTTGTGAGTGCAGTTCACATAAGCCAAAGGTGCTCTGGTCATTGTTTCCTTCACTAAATTACAAGCACTTAAGAGAAAACTTGAAAGCTTCCAATTAGACAAATATATGTAACATATAGCATCGCTGTCACTAATCAGATACTTTATTCCAGAAGCTTCTTGAGCAGACAAGGGAAGATGAGAGGAGTTGTAGGAAGAGGTTTTCCAGGGAGAGAACACTCTGGAAAAGGACTCAGGAGACCCTGGCTCTAGATGTGGTTCTGCTAACTGACTTTGGGCAAGCTCCTTCAATCCTTTTGTGCCTAACCTGAACACCAAAAGGGCTGAATCTGATTATCTTCCAATCCTAATGATCTTTGGATGTGAGTCTCTGAATGGTGAGTTCTCTGGGGGCAGGGAACTTTGTTCTGTGCACTGATATATCTCTGATAGATGTCTGCCCCATGGTAGCCATTTGGTAACTGTTGAATGTGATGTATAATTTGGAACGCATTGTCTCCTTCCATCTAATTGGGCAGATGGTGGTTTTCTAATCCTATGGCTCAGGAACAGAGAGAGAGAAGGAAAGAAGGGGTGGTCCAGCTCCATCCCTGTCCCTGGACTTCGAGACTGGATACTACCACATGCCCAGGCTTATAAAAGGTGAAAGGATTTCTAAGTCCTGGACCTGGGGCGTCTCTTTTAGTCTAGGAAGGTCTCTCTGCAAGAAACCTAATCTAGACACCGGGTGACTGCCTTCCCATCAGCTTGGCTTCCTTTGTCAACATTAAGCCAAGTGGCATCTTGCTGCTGCCTCTGTGTATACACGGATCACCTGGGGCAGAATTTATAAATGGCTTTGTTCCTAAGTTCACTAATCAAAGCATCCCTGGGAAGCCTGCTGAAATTGAAATCTACTCCTTTCAATGAATAAGTGGCTGGAAAAAGCCAGTTTATAGTTTCTCTCTGTTCCTCATGCCTTTCCACGTTCCTATCAGCACCGTTTTCTCAACATACGGATGCTTCCACTCTTCAGAACTGGTGAATGGTAGAGGTTTTCACCAAGTAAGAGAGGCTGGATTGCGAAACCCTTTTGGTATTTGTGGGCTTTTTGCTTTGTATTCCAATTTACATGCCAGCAACATACCCTTCTCCTTCAGCATCCAGGGCAGCAGCCAGTTCAGTGAAGAGAAGTCCAGTGAGGAAGTGCTGCTGACGGTACTCAGGAGTCAGATCAAACATGCTGGCAATCTTCTGGTCCTGGAAACTGGAGCAGGAGCTAGAATTCTATAGAAATGCAAACCATAAGAGACTCTTAATCATAGGAAACAAACTGAGGGTCGCTTGGGGTGAGGGGGTGAGGGGGCTGAGAGGCTGGGGTAATGGGATGATGGACGTGAAGGAGGGCACGTGATGTTATGAGCACTGGGTGTGATATAATACTGATGAATCACTGAACTCTACCTTTGAAACCAGTAACATTATGTACAGATAATTAACATTATGTGTTAATTAATTGAATGAAATTAATACAAGTAATTGAACACAAATAATTAACATTATATGTTAATTAATTGAATTTAAATTAAAACAGAAAGAAATGCAAGGAGCAGTTCCATGAGTAACAAGAACTGGAATTAAAATCACATCGGCCAGTGTCTATGGAGGGCATGGTGCTTCCAGGGGGGAGGCTTTGTAAGCACTTCCCAGTGATAGTCCCCAGGTGGGGGCCCTGCTTCCAGTGGTCACTCTGATTTCCTTTTCCAACAGACCGAGAGCTGTCAATTGGGAAAGATGAAAATAAAGCCCCCGGGGTCTCTCACAAAATGACTGATACTCCCCCACCCCAGTTCAAAGCCAACCAAGATTAAAGTCTAAGGATAGACTGTGGATAGAGAATCGGGGACTGTGTCCCTTACTGTGGCTTTGAGCTGGCAATTCCTCTCCTACAAGCTGCCTCCCTTACTAGAGGCCCCAGTTTGCTCGGCTACACTTCTGAGTATGGCTTGCACACACTGCCTGAATTCAACTGGCTGGAACCAGCAGTGGTATCAGGCAGGAAGTGTCAGACTTACAAGTCCTAGACATTTCCTGTGTTATCTTGGGGATATACATCATATTGCACTAAAGGAATCTAAAGTGACATTGGAAATCCTTTACAGTTGGGTGGGGCTGGGCCTTGCCCTGGGTTTGCTAATTCCCTGGGGCAGTCAGAAGGGAACTGTGGCAGAGGACCCAGGGCAAAATTAGCACATTTGGAACTGCTGCTGTAAACCAGATCCTCCCCAATTCACACTGAGATGGTCATGTGGCTGACAACTGCCTCATGTCACCTGACATAAATGGCTGAGTTTTCTTTTTTTTTTTTTAATTGGTAAGACAAACCTTCACTTTTGTGTTAGTATCAAGGAATCTCCAACAAAAATAGAAACTAATCTTGCTGGGCTGCCCTGAGCCTCTGATTTGTCACCTATAAATGGAATGTGATTGTAAAACAGCATTTCCTTCAAGTTTTTCTAGAGGGCACTATCTCTTGAGAAATCTATGGAAGAAAAAAACAGGTTTCCAATAGTTAAATAACTTTGGGAATCAATGCTTATTAAATACTTTTCTCCTCCACCCTTTGGGTATTTACAATTTACACTAACCAATTAGAGATTCTTGGTGGCTTACTGCAAGCAAACCTGTTAACAGAGGGTTTTCAAGACTTATTTGACTCTGGAATTCTGTATTTGTATAATACCTCTTAACATCCAGTAGAATCTGGGTCCCGCTGACCCTAACCTGTGAGAAATTGCTACAAAAAAAGATTGGCTATGTCAGTCAGAGCCTTGTTTCTAAACACTATACAAGCATTATTTTTTTGTGGCAGATAAAGAACAAGACTCATTAGAAATATATTCTCTATAAAAGAGACTGTGGATTAGTTTATGACAAGGTCTTTTTAGTGCTTCAAGAACTAAATTATCTGTAGTATAATTCAAGATGGACTTGTCTTACACCCAAATCCATTTTATAACAGTATCATTAGAAAGTTCTAGGATAGCTCAAAGACATAATACAGGTGTTAAAAATCACTAGATCATTTTGGAATTAATATAAAGGAATACACAATTTCAGAAATTTTATGGTTCTAGGGTTCAGGAAAAGGAGTGAGCAAAGAAGATGCTCACTTTCCACCTAACATGGGAAGATGACTGATGCCAAAGGAAGCTATGTGACTTTCCTATGAATTTCTAAATTTTCATAATGCGTATGGACTCCTTGCTCTTCCTGGCCTCAGGTGGGACCCTTGAGCCTAGGAAGAAACCAATCCTGTAGCTTGTAAATGATCAGTTAGTGCAACTTTGGTACCATACTTGTGTGTATCTGGACCAACTGATCCAGTGTGAATATCTTGATTTTCCTTTTAATTAATAAGATCAACCTTTATAGTAATAAAAGACTAAACTAATTAAATGAAATATTTTGAGGAATTCTTTCAGTAGCTGATCACCTGGGAGGAGATGGAGGGGCAGGGGGACGCTGGAGCAGTATCAGCATTCATAAAGAAGAGGTTCAGATTGAGGTAATGCTCATGGCTGCAGAGGATTCTCAGAAACTCCAGCCTCATGGAAATGAGCGTTGGAAGGTTGTTGAGCTTGGCTGACAGCTGGGAAGAAAAATGAAAACAGGAAAGATGTGTTTATTATAAAACAAATGGAGTTGAAGTTGGCAGATACAAAAATCTACTCTCTCCAGATTAAGACAATCAATTTAATAAAAATTAATGAGACAGTGCAATGGATGGAAAGCTCTATATTACAGGGAGGCCCAATGGGTTTTCACACATTAATGTTCCCTTTAATAATTCTAGCCTAAAAGCAGTCCAAAAGGTGGATTCTTGACCCAACCCCCACCCTTGTCAAATCTATCACCCTGTGGCAAACCTGTGTTGCAAATATTCTGGGGGTATGTCTTCAGTGTAACATAATATCATTAATTTCACAAAAACACCACTGTGTCTGAGAAGCTAAATGAACGGAGCTGACCCCATATGGGGCCACACAAAACTAATGGAATATGACTGGGTGATTCTAACACCACAACTGTTCTTTTGTAGTTTCTAATTAAAGACTTCAAATGGGGAGTGCTCAGACCAGTTCCCTAGATAAAGGCATCTTATTACTGAGGAAAGTATGTATTCCCTGCAAAAAAGTTGCTGAGTTTACCCCAAAGTAAGAAGAGAGGAAGGGGAGGAGAAAGAAAGAGAAAGCTGGAAGAGTTATGAGGAAAAGTCTTTCCTTAAACAACCAAACCATGAAAAGTACAGCATGAGGAAAACAGTCAGTGATGCTGTAGTAACATTGTATTGTGGAGACTATACTTGTTGTGGTGAGCACTAATAATGTACAGAATTATTGAATCATTATGTTGTATACTTGAAATTAATATTGTAATTAATTTTACTTCAATTAAAAAATTAAGCAAAAACAAACCAACTGTGTAATAAGCAATGAAAAACTAGCAACAATAACAAAATAAAAGAGATCATTTGCTTCCCTCAGGTAAGGTGACAATGAAGACCCAGACTTTATGGGCTATGACTCAGAGACAGCTTCTTTCAAGGCAAAGTAGGGAAAGGACTATGATGGACCTTGAGCCTCTTGATATATCATCATAAACACCCTCGTGCCCCAGCGAGGGAAACCAAGCATCTCATCCTTGTGAACAGACATGCCTCCTCTTTATGCATTTTGAGAGCAGTTTTATAAATGACATAATTTAAATCAGCAGCATATTTTGGGCCATTTTTGGAGAAGCCATTGTGTTGTGGGTCATTCTGCCTAATAGGATTAATCAATCTGTAGTTAGACTTTAACTTGACACAAATGAATACCGTTATGTATTATGTAAAAAATAAAACATGTGTAAACTTTTGTGTAGGAACAGTTACCAGAACCTGTGCTCTTTGTCCATGTGTCTTGATGGCCACTGACTTTGGACCAATGGAGCCACCAGCAAACTCAACTGGTTAGAACTCGATCTTGTGTCCCTCACTTAATGGTCACTCACCAAGAGTTTCTAATTAAAGGCCTATATTCTGACTGGTTTGGGGTCAAACCAGTCAGAACGCAAAAGCAAAAGATATTTGTACCTGAAAGAAGGCCACAGTATAGTCTTAAATAGGTCCCTTGAGACTTCATTAAAGACAGAAATTAAAAAAAAAAGATTGTATTTATTCATGAAAGACACAGAAAGAGAGGCAGAGACACAGGCACGAGGGAAAAGAAGCAGGCTCCATGCAAGGAGCCCGACCTGGGACGCGATCCCAGGAATCCGGGATCATGCCCTGAGCCAAAGGCAGATGCCCAACCACTGAGCCATCCAGGTGTCCCAAAGACAGAAATTTCAAAAAATATTTCTGGTGATGGCTAGAAAAGAGTAAGATGCGGTTCTAGAAACATCCTCCACAAAGGTCAGGACCCAGGGTAGTGGCCTCAGTGTCACTACTCAAGGGATGGGTATTAATTAAGTGGCACATTAAAAGTGACATCTAGGGCAGCCCGGGTGGCTCAGTGGTTTATCGCCGCCTTGTGATCCTGGAGACCTGCTCTTTGTGAAATCCCTGAAGGCTCAAAAGTTGGTTTCTTATCAAAAATACCTGCCCGCCAAAGGATGACCCCCAAGTTATGGAAGACAAATCCAACTGCCCTGTCTACCGACACTTTGCCAAAAAGGGCCACTGTCGATATGAGGACCTCTGTGCCTTCTACCACCCAGGCGTCAATGGACCTCCTCTGTGAGACTCTGCCTTCCCATCCAGGCTGGAAGGAGCCCTCTGACCTAGTGGCCATATACTTCCCTGTGGCCCTGTGATGGCTACTGTGAGGCTGTTCCACCCAGCACCCTCAGTCAGTGACACCCACCCCCATCTGCCACCTCCCCCATTTGGGGTCCAGAGTTGTGTTTCATCACTGGTGCCCAGCGTATGGGCTTTCTTCTGATCCAGCCTCCAGAGACTTGCCTTCAGGACTCCACCTTTGCTCTCTTCAACTGCCTCCTGGATCCTCTTCCCCTTCACCTATTGACTGCTGAACAGGAAACCTCTTTGGTGCTGTTTCTTGTGCATCTGTCCACCCAGCCCTAGGTACTGCTCTCGGTTCCTAAGAGCCCTGGAGCAGTTTCCTACCATTACCTTCTAGCTGCTTGTTTTAAGTCCTTTTTATGTGACAAACCCTACCCCTAAAATTGCCAGTTGCTTTGTGAAACTCACCAGGTTGACCTGGGGTGAAGTACGGATGACTGGGCAGAGTTACTCCCTGAAAGGCCACTCTCCCTGCTTTTGGATTTTGTAGATCTTGCGTCAGTAGCATGATCCCCACTGCTCTGGTCTGTGATCATTGTGCTTTGTGAAACTGGGCATCCCCCCATACGTAGCCTTTTTCAGTGTCCGTGGCATCATTGTGACTTCCCAACACTAGAGTAAGTTTTTCTGCCAACATGGGTGAGGCTCTTGATGCCCTCTAGACTTTCCACACCTCCCAACATGGAAGAATTGTGAAACTTTCTTCAAGACTGCCTCCCTGGTTTCCCCATTCTCCTGGTGTCGGTTTTTCGGGGTTTGACCAAGCCCATGAGATGTCCTCTAAAGTCTCTTATGGGCGATCCTATCTCCTCTCCAGCCCACTTTAGTTAGAGTACGTCATTGTGAGGCCACCAGCCCTTTTGTCTGAATTCTGTGAATTTCCACCTGGCCTACCCTTGGGTGGAACCTGGACGGAACTGCCGCCTTCATCTAACCTTCTTCCCTACATCCCTGGTACTGGTTGTTTTCTGTGAAAATGGCCGTGAACAGGTTCAGTTTTGCAGTAACCCTGAGGAAATGGGTCAGGAGTTGTGTGGGCAAGAGGGAAGGATGAGAGTCGTTGGAAAATTGAGAATAAATTTTTTTTCTTTTTAACATTTTTTATATTAGTAATAAATGCAGTGGAAACAAGCATTTTCCTCAAAAAAAAAAAAGAAAGAAAAGCTAGGTTTTTTGTCTATTGTGAGTGACTATTTAAAAAAGGCTAAAATCATACTCTTACTCTTTGTCATAAAGCAGAAAACAAGATAGGGTGTTTGAATGAGGGTATGCAAAATGATAAAATCCGAGGATTTTGGAAGACTATAACTTGGCTCAAGTATGATGTTCATACTGTCTCTAGATAGCTGGGATTAATGAATGGAATCACCACTGACTACAGTCAGTTACCACTTCAGGCCTGAGCGCTACAATTATGCTAAACAATATCCACAGACGTCACTGCAAGCAGACCATAGAATCAAAATGTTAAAGCCTGAATAAATCTAACTCAGCTTTGGCTTTTTGCAGATGAAAGAGCTACTGATGCAAATGTTAAACTGCCCAAATCACAGACTAGTTTAATGGCATCACTAGAATTAGAACACAGGTCTCCAAATTCCAAGTCTGAGGCTCTCCAGAAGCTGACAGGGAAAAAAGGAAGAAAGAGAGGGTAAATCAGAAGCACAGCCTAACTTAAAAGAAAAGGAAAAGACTGAAAACAGAGAGAGAGAGAGAGAAGAAAGGAAAGCAAAAGAGAAAATTATAAAGTGCCTCTGTGGGGCAGGCGGACATCTCCTTTGGACTGCCTTGTTTGCCTTTTGGTAATGAAGAGTGTCCATGAGTGATGAAGATTCTCTCCTTCACCAAATGTGAGCCAGGCTCCTCTGAGCTGTTTTTCAAATAGGCCCACCCTTGGGCATGTCCTTGAGAGCTCGATCTTAGCAAGGATCCTGCTAAATCTGTTTAGCCAGTCCTCTCCAGCCTTGATCTCGGACCACCTTGATATCTGACCAATTCCTCATCCCTAGTCCCTCACCACTTTCCAGGTGGTTTCTGGTCCCCCTGGCCTGTCTCCAGCAAGAATCCCTGGTAGGTTGGTTTAGCCAGAATCTTCCTCACTTCTGATGCTTCTGCTTATTCATTTTTCATCCACTAATCCCCCCACTCTTGTTCCCTGGCTGTAAGTTCTCATTTTTCCTTATATTTATAGCTGAGCCCAATCTCCTGTACCGTGAAATCCCATTGCAACGGTCCCCACACCTATCTCTATGGCCCTGAGGAAGTGTCATGAGTAATTTTTTTCTTTAAAAGTAGCTAGCCTTGGGCTATTGTGGTGTTTAGTATCTCCTTTCTATATATCCAAATTTAAGTTTTGAAAAATGGATTAACTTATGATCACAATTCATCCAATGACCTATTTTGGAAAACTTATTAACTCATGTTTGCAATTCATCTGATGTCCTATTATCCTAAATAACCTGAGCGGAATGGCAAAGAGGAATGACATAGTCCTCCACCTCTCCATTCTGGTGGAATCTGAAACAGAAGATCCACGCAGGGGCAGGAAGTCAGGGCATGCAAGATATTGGTGTTCTGGGAATTCTCATGTTTCCTTAGGATTCTCTCTCTCTTTTTTAAAGATTTGTTTATTTGAGAGAGAGCAAGAGAAAGAGAAAGTAAGAGAGCATGGAGCAGGAGAAGAACAGAGGTAGAGGGAGAAACAGACTCCCCACTAAGCAGGGAGCCGGACGCAGAGCTTGATCCCAGGACCCTGGGATCACAACCTGAGCTGAAGGCAGATGCTTTACCAATGGAGTCACCAAGATGTCCCCAGGCTTCTCTTTTTACAGGTCGGTTTCCTTATCAGGAGTTCCTCTAGAAAAGTCATGATCTTTTGAGGGGGACAGGGAGAGAAATCCTTTTTTGTTTTTAAGATTTTATTTATTCATGGGAGACACACAGAGAAAGAGAGAGAGGCAGAGGGAGAAGCAGGCTCCATGCAGGGAGCCCAATGTGGGACTCGATCCCGGGTCTCCAGGATCACGCCCTGGGCCAAAGGCAGGTGCCAAAATGCTAAGCCACCCAGGGATCCCAAGAAATCCTTTTATTCTACAAATGAGGCAATGAGACCCAGACAAGTTGAATGAATGACTTAGGGTCACTAAGAGAAGAACCACAGAGAGCCAGGCCTGATAGAACCGAGGAATGAATCCATTGTACCCTGGAGTTGGGTAGATGTAGCTCTTTCCAACCTAGGCAAGTTCCATGACTCTTTTAAACCTCAACTTTATCATTTGCCAAAGGTAGACGACACCTTGCAAGGATTAAAGATACTATTTCTATATAAAATGTTCAGCACAGTGCCTGGTTCACAGGAAGAAGCCAGATGTGGTGACAGTGCTGGTGATGGTGGAAGGTCTGGGTGGTAAGGGCAGTTGGAGGTGGTGACAGTGCTGGTGGGTAGTGGTGACAGTGGTAGTGGTGCCAAAGGAAGAATATGCAAGGAAAGGAGAAGCAACAGTAGCAACCAAACACTACTGATATCACTACTGCTGGAACAGCTGAAAGAAGATGGTGAAGAAGAGCAGAATCCGACTTAAAAATCTGAGGAGGAAAAAAAAAATCTGAGGAGGTGGTGATACTGCTAAGACGCTCTTAGATTGTAAATACTTGCTTTCTGCTCAGGGAGGTTCAGTCTCTCTGGCTGACTTCATCGGGGTTCCTGAAAGCCGGAATTCTACAATGACATTGTAATTAACTACCCTAGTATGTGAAAAGAGACCTCATACTTTGAGTTCTAGACCCAGTCTGTGACTGAACACTACCATCACATGGTTTTTGTTAAATGTTCCAATGAAGAAGATCACTCAGAAGATCCTTTCAATTGTCCCACATTCACTTGCTGACCCTTCTGGGCTGGACTGGCAAACGCTCCAGGAATCCGCGTGAACCAGTGTGTCTAGCGGTGCCCACAGCAGGAAACAAATGACATAAAATAAATGCTCACCAAGCCCAGAACGTATAGGAGTCAAGCTAACTTGGCCATGGGTATGTATGACAGCATGCCATGGCAATGAGCATGACACTGGAGAAGGAACCAGAACAGCACAGCGATTGTCTGTGGGACACTCACCTGGTTACAGTAATGTTTGATGAGGTTAAATACGAAGCCCCGATCCATGAGTGAGAGGAGGTCATACAAGAAGAAAGCCAGGCTTATGTTCATCTTCTCTGCCTGTTCAGTTTCCTTAAAAACAAACCAATAGT
The DNA here is from genome assembly GCF_905146905.1 of Nyctereutes procyonoides. Classification (NCBI taxonomy): domain Eukaryota; kingdom Metazoa; phylum Chordata; class Mammalia; order Carnivora; family Canidae; genus Nyctereutes; species Nyctereutes procyonoides. Next base: position 55,791,052 of record NW_026575146.1, on the reverse strand, counting down.
TTGCAGAAAACCCTGATCGTGAACCACCAGGTCCCTGGTGGGAAAGCGGGAACAGACAGGTCCTGTTATTTCAGCCACTACCCCGGGGAAGACACTGGGCAAAGCTGGTGAAGCTGCAAAGTTGCAGCAAATATAAGTCAGCCCTTAGCAGGTGCCAGGAGTGTTAGGTTCAACCAAGCAATTCTTCATTTACGATGAATATTTAGGTACATGTCCTCTGTCTTTTTTTTTCCCCTCCCTACATGCATATTTATATGTATATAATTGAACTCGTTCTCTATACACAATATTGGGCCTTGAATTTTTTCATTCAATGTTATAAATGAACATCTTCCTACCTTTTTAGCATTTCTTCAAAACCTGTTTTTAATGGTTATCTTGTATTTATTCATATGGTTCCACCATAACTTATTTGTTACTAGTAACTGTTGTTTTGGCAAAACTAACTTGAAATGTATCTGCTTTCTTCAATGAGACAGATTCTTAATTTATAAGGATTGTTGAGAAAATCTAATCAAGATGGAAGAATTGGTTCTTTACCTAAGAATTTTTTTGTCCTCCAATTAGGCAGCATTCCCAGCCTAAGAGAGGTCAGAGTTACACATGGTACAGTGAACTCTTGCATGAATTGAGGCAAGAGCTTTTGTTTTGGTTACTTCTTGGGGCTCGTATTTATGAAGAGATTTTACAGCACCTCAGAGCAACTGGGAATTCATTCTTTCCTATTTATGTCCTTCATTCTAGGAATGATAAATCAATTTTCTCTGCCTCTATTGAAAATATGATCGGAAAAATATTTTCCTTTTGTTATGATGTGCAGTTTGCAAATTCAGGCCAAGCTGAACAGTCCCTGGGATGGCTAGAGACCTGACAGAGAAGTTTCCACAGTATCTCTGAGTGGTAGGCCGGCCTGTTCTGGTATCCTGCACAGGGGACACTCCTGGGGAGTTTACGTAACTGTCTGAATATTCTGGGCTGGGAATCTTCAGTCCTGGCTTTGTTGCTAGCTGCATGGCTTTTGGAAAATCTATCAGTCTCACTGTGCATCCTTTTTCCATGCCTGCTGCACCAAGAAAGTTTGCCACGAGAAATAACCAGATGGAAATCTCCTGAGCACTTGGTACTATACAAATTCTCAGTAATGATAAAGGTATCAATGATGACCACCGCTGCCTCAAATATTATATCTGCCTTCTAAATTTGACTTCATTTTATTCATTTTTCAACTTTTTATTTTGAAATAATTTCAAGCATAGAAACGGTGCAAGAACAGTGTAAAGAACTCCTACATGCCCTTTAACCAGAGTTATCAATACTTCACATTTTGGTACATTAGCTTTATCATTCTCTCTATATATAGCAATTTTTTTTCCGAGTTCTTGACTCTGCAAAAATCATGCCCTTTACCCTGTAACACTTCAAGATGTATTTTCTAAGAAGAGAATACTTCCCCGCCGTATCTTTATTGACAAGCCCCAGCCCCACCCCAGAGTCCCACCCAGTGTAATAACTGCACTAAGTTGTCGCGTCTAGCTAGTTACATCTCAATTACTATCTTAAGATGACGCTTATTTTTGTCTGCTTATGGAAATAACAGAAAAAGGTAAAAGATTTAGAAAATAAAGCATATAAAGGCCCAGTTACCTTCTGAGGTTTCACTAAAAGGGCTGCAGTCTCCGAGGTGACCACATTAACAATAGTAGTTATGTCATCTTTGAAACGGTCGGAAAAACGAGTCCTCCGAAAATTGTCCCGTTTGTCCATGTTGTGTACGTACTGCGCCATGCTTTTCACCTACGGGGGAGTGGGGGAAATGTCAACACAGAAATCAGTGACCTGCTGGTACACTGGGGAAAAGGGTGAAAGATTTGGAGAAAAGCTCATTAGCAGTGGATTTTTTAACACTTTATCTGCACTGGCGGTTGTCCAAGAGGACTCTGGACAAAAAAAATGCTCCTGCCCCATTGAGGGTTACCATGGTGGCAGGAGGTGGGAAGGATGTCCTCTTCTTGACCCCAAGCCAGGGGGGAGCTTAGTTCTTTGGCTACAGTGTTGGAAGGCTCCCCTTCCCTCAACCACCCATGAGAAGGCAGACCTAGATGGTGTTCCCGTAGCCACTCAGGCATCACTTGATGATGGCCCTCAACACAGGACACAAAGGGAGCTGTTTATGATACTGTTCTTGATGTGAACTGAAGTCACTTCTGCCCTCAAAACTACAATAAAGGAGAAGGTGGGGGGTGGGGTGGGGAGGAAATTTTCCTCTTGAGTTTCAAGTTGAAACAGGGAGCATAGTTTTCCAGAAACAATTCTAAATTATGCTAGGTGGAAACTTAACCAGTATTTGGAACATTGCCTCTAGGAGGAGTTATGTTTTGAATTCAGTAAGACTCACTTGTTTTATCTATTGCCTTAAAATATGTATATTTATATATTTAAAAATATATATTAAAAAAATACACGACAATATATGACACCAGCTCAATGCCTACCACAATTTCAAATCGAGATCATGTTTTGTTTTTTGGGCCTCTTCTTGAGGTCAGGAGACTCGTGGGTAATACAACCTCTTTGATACCATCTGAGGTTGTGTCTCGTCCTTGTTAGAAATCACTTAGAGCTATCAGGGAACACTGATGGGCAAAACGGGGAGTTCTTATCCTCAGATGCCTATCCTCTGAGGTCATTTTTTGTGAATGTGCCTAAGCTAGTCAGAGAGTCACTGCAAAAAGAAATGGCCCTAGCAGTTAACTGCCTACTTTTGCCTGAATATGATGCCTTAGGTCAGGGCTAGAAGAAGGGTGCACAAAGACAGTTATATGGGGAAAATGCTCTCCACTCCTATGATGTGAACTGAAGTCTCTTTAGGGGAGAACTTTAATGTACTACCAACAGATTTCTGGTTGTAAGAATGCAGGCCAGCAATTTTCATTAGCATTGAGACAAGCAGAGATAAGAAATAGAGAGAATGTAAAATAAGAAGAGACTAACAGACAGGCTTTGTGTTTTTTATTTTCCGATAATACCACGGGCAGCTCAGGGAGGACCTTAAGAACATAAAATCCTAAGCCCAGCATAAGGACCAGAGACTCTCTTCACTGTAGAGTCCTGCCTGGTTCAGGACACACAGATGAGTCTGTACCCCATAGAGTCTCATGTACTTGGTGGGAGGGAGGGTCAGGGTGAGAGATGGGAACTGGACTCCATTTCTGTCCGACAAAAGTGTCCCTCTCACTATGTTCCTAACAAAGGACCTGGAAAGACAAGGCCTCTTTGTTTTCAGCTGCCCCAATCTTGATTTTCTTCTGGCTAACTCACCCTAGCCCCAGACTTTTAGAACTCACTGTTATATCCGGCTTCTGCCTGTTGAGCTTGGCCAACCTACAACCAAATAAATAATTCTCACAATACCGTACTTCTAACTCATGGCCTCTTTCCAGATTGTAAGTTACTTGCCAGCTACTGTGTCCTTCGGCTCCTCAGAGAAGAACATCCAGTAGAAATAAATACCAGAGGATGCTTGGTCTATTATTTGTAGGTGGGGTAAGGCACAAAAATACCCCCCACTAGTGGCCTTCATGATCCATTCACAGAAGGGGTACTTCTAAAGAACCCCTTGGTGCAAGACTTCATTTTCTGAGTAAACTGGGCCACCTATTTACCTGTGGGTCCCTGAAGCCTGGCTCAGCAGTTTCTAGAAGCACAGGGATTTATTCATTAGCAAGCGTGAAACTGGCCCAAGGCCTGCATTCAACAGCTCTGATGCCAAAGTAGTTGTTCATTAGCGCCCGGGCATTAACACACTTGAAGGGTGTTAAATGGCCCAGGTTGTTGGCTAAGTCTAAGGAAGCTGTCCTTTCTTTCTCTGCAAGCTTCTTGGGGGGAAAAAACTGTTTTGGTTTTTAAATAACTTCCTGAGCATCTGTAAGGCAAATGCACAAGTGATGCATGGAGGACTATGTACCCTGAGTCTGGGATCAGTTTCCTTTGCAAAGTTCTGGCTGGTGCTAATAATCTCCATCTACCTCCACCCCAGTACCGAGATCCACTTCTTGGCATTCCGTGTCAATCTCTGAACCTTGGGAAGCTGATCTCTAAGGACCATATCTCTCAGGCCTCCTTGTCCTTGGGCTTCTGCTTGGAGTTGGCCAATGGGAGGCACCAGCAAGGGATCAGTGAGGGAGAGGACACAGAGGTCCTGGTATTTTGTCCACTCCCCTGTCCTCCTCTGGGCCACTGTGAGCCTCTGGCAGTGGTGACATTTCTGTAGAACTCTAGCTCCTGTTAGGGGATCCTCTGCTCTGCCTCCACTTTCTCTAAGTCCCAGTTACAATAGGTCCCCTACCTTTGCCCTTTTAGAGCTAGAATGGATAAAGGCTCCTCCCTGGGCCTCACCAACCCCGTGTGCTCACACCCTGGCACCGCCATCCCTTTGATGAATGCTTTCCTATCAAACCTTCTGAGTGATGCCAATGGTGTCCTGCCAGGACCCTAACATAGTTAGGTTACAACATGCAGAGCCCTGGGGACCCCGTGTCTTGGAAGATCTGCCTGTTGACCAACCCTTTCCATATGCTCAGATCAGCAGAAGCTTTCCTTCCAACTACCTCATCTGTTTACCGTCAAGGACTCCTGGAGGGAAGGCGAGCTATCAGCTTTAGCTTTTGCTTCCTCTCCCAGAGCCACTGAGTCCCAGTAAATAAATGTGCAAGATCAAAAGTGATTTTCACCTTTTTCATGGTTCTTAGCTCCCTGTAGTTAAGGGCAGTAAAGCAGACAAAGCCTTTGGCAGACCTGAAGACTCCTCCTTATAGTCACCACACTTCCTCCAACCCCATCTATGTACTGGAATGATAGAAAACTCTGGCCTCAAGGCTGCCTAAGGATTAAGTGAGATAAAGCTGAAAATGGTGCCCAGTGCATACACAGCAAGATGCACAGTATGTTTTGGATGTCATTGTTTTTCCTTCCTCAGGGATGCCAGCTGTTCCTGGGACCATATGAAGGACAGAGGCATTGTGATGCCTGCAGAGAATACAAACTTGCCTTCAAGACAGAGCTCTAGGATGTCAGGCGGAGCCGCTCAGGCCTCCAAAGGCTGGGTTCATTCTAGCTGGGAATGCGCAATGGTGCATTAAAGTTGGCTTCTGAATATAAAGGTTCTGCATATTGTTAATTGGTTAGGCTAAGGGAATGTTTCATAACTTTGAGCTTCCAAGGAGAAGCAAAATGGCAAAGGAACAGAAGCTGGACTAGAGTCGTGAGGCTCTGGTCCTCAGTGGTGGGAGGGCTGGGCAAACCCTACTTAGCTTTGGTGTCCTGTGTGTGCAGTGAGGATAAGTCTTCAGGGTACTTATCGCACACAGGTCTTTACTGAGTTTCCAAGGACTGAGCCCTTAGAGCTGCTCCTGGAACTTTCACATAGCCAAGTTTGAGAACCACCATTCTAGGGGATTGGTTCTCTGGTCTAACAATTGTACTTATATAAGTACTGAATAGTACCTAAGAACGATTAGGTGAAGTGAATGTGGACATATGTGTGCACGCATGTGAATAAATGACATAAAGCATTTTTGAATTGGGATCCTGCTTTCCTCTGGGACTCTGTTCACTGAGATTCTACAATATCAAATTTAGTTTTTGCTTCTTGACATTTCATTGGCAATAAGACAGGTGAACTCAATTGCAACATGCAATTGCAATATGAAGATTATTTGTAAGAATTGTCCATAGATGGATTAGGACCCAAGTGAATCCTCTTTATGAAGAAACTTGACAGCAAGTGAGATAAGTAAATAGAAGGATGGACAGGGCATGGAGTGTTGGTATTAATACTTCTCACTCATGCCTCAAGAGAGAGTTTTAAGACCAGTCCATTTGCGGCCAGAAGCACAGAGGTCAATGTCTCACTCCTAACACTGTTGCTCCAAGACTCATAGGCTGTGGCCACTCACCTAGATAAGTCTGGCTTTTAGAATGGAAAATCCTGGTGCTAACCAGGTATGAAGACCCTTAGCCCTGCTGAAGCCTTGCAGGGCAGGGATGGCATGAACTAGTGGATCTCTAGTAAGCTCAGAAGTCACCCAGGAAGACAGGTTAATGTACACCACTGGCTTCCATCCTTCCGTACTGCATTCAGTAGTTCCAGGAAGGGTTTTAAGAATTGGCCCTAATTTTACTAAGCAACCCCCATGCCCCTATTGCTGATGCTGTTGCAAGAATTTGAAACTGAGCTTTCTCAAGCTAGGGGTTGGGACTAGGTGAGATGCTAAAAAAATGGAATCCTGGATGTTTTTGTGGCATGGGCCTGACTTATTTTATTTTTTAAAGATAGATTTATTTATTTATTTATTTATTTATTTATTTATTTATTTATTTATTTATGATAGACACGGGGGGGGGGGTGCAGAGACACAGGCAGAGGGAGAAGCAGGCTCCATGCCAGGAGCCTGACGCAGTACTCGATCCTGGGACTCCAGGATCGTGCCCTGGGCCAAAGGCAGGTGCTAAACCGCTGAGCCACCCAGAGATCCCCCTGACTTATTTTTAACCCAACTACACATCACTTTCCATTTCCTCCCCTGCATTACTTTTATTTTGTTTCCTTTGGGCCTCCGTTGTCTGTATCCTGTTTGTTTTTTTAAGGTTTTATTTGTTCATGAGAGATACAGAGAGAGAGGCAGAGACACAGGCAGAGGGAAAAAGCAGGCTCCCTGTGGGTAGCCCAATATGGGACTCGATCCCAGAACCCCGGGATCACGACCTGAGCCCAAGGCACTGAGCCACCCAGGTGTCCTGTCTGTTGTCTGTATCCTATTGTTCAGTAGTGTTCCCTTGTCCTTAGGTTTGAACTTAAATAGACAAACTAGAGCTCATGGGGTAAATCTTACCATCTCTCTCTTAAAAAATTATGGGGCTTCTGGGTGGCTCAGTGGGTTAAGCCTTTGGGATTGAGCCCACATTGCCCTCTCCCTACTCATGTTCTCTCTCAAATTAAAAAAAAAATCTTTAAAAAAATGGGTACTCAATAGAAGTTTAAAAAAACTATTCACTTAATGTCACAGTAGAAAGAACCCAGTGAATATAAAGCTGACTCTATCACTAAATCCTAATCCGCTCCCAATCCTAATCCCTGGGATTGTTCATATGTACATTTTTATGTACAGTTGAGTCTTGAGCAATATAGGTTTGAATTGTGTGGGTTCACTTACATGCGGATTTTTTGGATAAGTACAGTATAGCCCTGTAAATGTGTTTTGTCTTCCTTATGATTTCTTAACATTTTCTTTTCTTTTAGCTTGCTTTATCACATGAATACAGTATATAATACACAAAACATACAATATATGTATTAATTGACTGTTAGGTTATCAGCAAGGCTTCTGGTCAATAGTAGGCTATTAGTTGTTATGTTTTTGGGGAGTCAAAAGTTACATGCGAATTTTCAGCCATGCACGGGCATGGGTTGGTGCTTCTCACCCCCACATTGTTCATGGGTTAACTACAGTTGGTGCCTATACTTTTATAGCCTTTTCATTTAACATCACGTCAAAACTTATCTCCATTTATCAGCATTGATAAAATGGATACTTTTAGTTGCTTTATGGTAAAAATGTTTTCACTTCAGCGATCAATTACAAAACAGGTATTAGTATTACTGTCTTCATTCTAAAATGAAGGAATATGGCTGTGCCTTTTGCTCTTCTGATAGACATGTGATAGAAGTTACAGGGGAAACAGATTAACAAGTTTCATTTTTCTTTCTTCCCCAATTAATATCAGTTGGTGCTTGTCTGATACCAAGTAGCATGCTAGGGCTACAGATAGTATCATAAAGAAGATAGACCCAAGTTCTAGAAATTAAATAAGCAATACAGAAAAACAATTCTAAATTGTGATAACTGCTGGAATTGAGGTAAACAGGGTGTTCAAAAGGAGAATAATAGAGAGGAAGACATACTGTAGTGTAAACTGCTCTGAAAGCCTTCTCAGAGGTGGTAACATATAATAAGCTCAAACTCAAAATGTGTGTGTGTGTGTGTGTGTGTGTGTGTGTGTGTGTGTGTGTGTGTGGAGGGGATGGGGGGGCAGGGAGGAGAGAATCTGAGAAAGGCTTTGAGGCTGGAAAGGCCACAATACCTCCAAAGAACCAAAATGGGAACAATGTGGCTGAAAGAGGGGGCAAGCTAGTAGGAGCTCAGATGAGAGCTAGAAGGAAACAGGATCATACAAGTGCTCTGTAGGCCATGATAAAGTGTGTGCTTTATTTGCAGAACACCGGAAAGTACTGAAGGGTTTTCAAGAGGAGAATGACATGATGTGTTTGAAGAATTGGCAGCCCTATCAGAGTGGACAGACCGGCACAGAAAGAGATGCAGGCAAGCAAAAGAGGAAGTTATTGCAAGAGGCGCCCCAGAGAGGATGGTCAATCAACCAGGTAGGGAGCAGAGAAGACAGATGGGGAGAAGCAAGAGGCTGGAGGTGTGTTCTCCAGTGGGCATCAACAAGAACTCTTAGAAGTTGGGCAGAGGTGGATTTTAAGGAACCACCTGAGGTTTTCAGGGGGAGCGACTTGGAGGATAAAGCATCAGTGCCTAAGGGGAAAATCGTGGGGGCAACCTCACTGCCTTCCTGTAACATGCCTCATGCCAGGCCGTGCACAGACACGAACACACAGAATCTCACCAGAAGGTCAAAGAAGAACCAGGCGTACTTGAAGACGGTTTCTCTCACTATCCCGGTGCTGACCACCATCTGCAGGGCGAGCTCCTCGTGGAAATGCTGGACGACAATGACAGAAGCCAGTCTGAAATGACAGGTGCTTTCTACACCAACATCTCTTCTCTCTTGTACCAACTGTTAGTCACTAACATGGCCATCCCAGGTGCCCCAGACCACCAGCGGATGGCAAAGTCAATGCTGAAGCTACTTGAGATGGAGGACCTTCTAGGTGGGTAGGAGTTGGTGAGTGATGGTATCAGGTAAGAGAGGTAGGTCTGAAGGAATGGCCTCAGCCTGGGAGTGACTCTGCATTCCTGGGTAGCAGTCAGACCTGGGACTGTTACTTTCCCCTTAGGCTCTGCTGCAAACCTTCTGCATGACCACGGGCAAGCCATTCCTCTCTTTGCCCTCAATGTTCTCATCCATAAAATGGAGGGTAACCATGGTGGTCAAACTGGAACGTGCATCAGAATCCCCTAAAGGGAATGGTAAGACACATAAGACTGTTGGGTCCACTCTCAGAGTTTTGGGTTTGGATTTGGTAGATCTGGGGCAGGGCCTGAGAATTTGCATTTCTAACAAGTTCTCAGGTGTTGCTGGTGCTGCTGGTCCAGGGACCTCAATTAGAGAACCGCTGTCTAGGTGATATCTAAGCTGCCTTCCAGAGAGGACGATTCTAGTTTTCACAATCCCATTTTGGCACTGTGGGAAATGTGATGGGTTGGGGTTCTAAGTAGATCCTCTGAGGGAGATGGTGGTAGCAGCCTGAACTCACAAACTCTCAACTCCCTGTGTCCCAGGGTCGGATGCTAGAAAGTTCCTCAGCTCTGCTTTATGCCTACCCTTCCCTTCAATGTACCCAACTCCTCGATAGCAAATGTAGCAGATGGTGACTTCTGCATCTTCGGTACATTTTACATTCCCTGGTTTATCTGGCTACATCAGACTCTTGACAACAGTTTTGCTGGGGAAGGAGCTCAAGACTAGAGGTAGGGAAACCAAATTATCTCAGTTTTCCCGAGATCGTCTCGGTCTGAAAACAGAAAAGTCCTGCATCCCAGGGAGCCCTTGGTCCTGGGCAAAGTGGGATGGGTGGTGACCTTAACTACCAGTAAAAATGATGTCTGGGTGTTTTCTGGGGATTTCATTAATCTGATGACCATAAAACCTACAATCAATACAGATGAATTAACTGTTTATCTTTCTGGGGGTAAGAGAGCTAAAATGATTTGAACAGCCTAATACCACACCCTAAGCATATATGGCAGTTAAGTTTCAAATTCAACCTCTGAAAAAAATTGATTATAGCAAAGACTGCCCTGACACACTTTTATGGTACCTGCATAATGTGGGTGCAACTCAATTTACCATCTTACATACATTAACATTTGAGAGTCACTAAGCTATACTAAGAGGACACAAATGGAAAAATCTATGTGCAGATCTCTGGGGATTCTAACTATCTATATCCTCAGCCAGTTAACGGTGATGAATGTAAAATGCTTAAGTGCTTCAGCATGTCAGGAGGTTCCCCCTCATTCTACTAGGTGAGTCAAACCTTTATAATCTTAATACACAGAAACGCATTTGTCTGCTGCTCAGAGACGTCCATGAGGCTCACCCGCCTGGGAGCGGCAGGAGGCGGAATGTTAATCTAGCAGGTGGTCTAAGCAAGCACATGATGTAAGTCGGCTATGCCTGGGTCTTGCCCCTGTAGGAAAGACTCGCTCCGCTAGCTTCAAAGGTAACCTCTGGAAAATAGGTCAGTTTGACTGCCAGAGTCTTATGGCAAGAAGAGATTAGACGAGGATAAGCTGCTTCTTAAAGTAATTTATGTTGCTTACCAGGCAACATTATTACTAGAACACCTTGCTCCCGAGGTTAGAGAAGATAGCCAAACAGCTAAATCCTTTTTGCTGAGCTATTGAAGAAACATAGTGTCTAAACTTCCCTCCAAAGTGAAAATGATTCTCTTCTAGTCATTGAGGTGACCAGGGACAGAGTCAAATCAAGGCAACAGCAAAACTGCACGCTCGCTTGCCTGAAGGAAGCCAGGCTGTGGGCAAACCATGGCTTTTAAAAAGAAGGACAAATGGTACGTGTAACCAGTCCCTGCAGAGCCCAAAGCTAAGTTTTAGAGTTAAGTGAAAAATTATTTTCAGCACCTAGCCATATCTCCTTTCACTTCTTTGAAAATTAACTCCTGGTACCTCTGAGCCCCAGACATATGGGGCCCGGATTATTGACAAGTCTGCACCCTCAGGCCCTGGCAGCCCTAACCCCACCACCACCACCACCCAACGCTTGATCTTTCCCTCACTTGGTACAAAGATTGCTGAGCTGAGGCTCATTCCCTCCTGGCATGTTTAATAAACATTCCTGTGGTGTCAGCTGTTGCAAATGGCTTCCCGTGTTATCCTTCCAATCAGCATATTTACATTTTAATAAGGGTCTTGAGAGACACTCAAGATCTTCATTTCAGTAACTACTCTAATGCAGCAACTCTTGGGTGCCCCACAGAGAAAAAAGACACCCCCACCCCCACCCCTTAGACCACACAGGCCGCGACCGTGACTGGAGAATTTTTGTTATTATCAGATGCTCTGGCAAACAGCTTGTAAAGTCTCTGAACTCATAAGTAAAGCTGATTAGAAAGAATTTTGAGGAAAGCCTTTCATGTCACTTGAGACAGTATTGAAATAAATGACACCTAATTACTGCCATTCCCTTCTGTTGAGGAGTAACTGCCCCCAGCTCACTTCCTACTGAGAAAGAACCTAATGTGGTGGTTCTCAGACTGTGGTCCCTGGATGAGCATCACCTGGGAACTTGTAAGAAATGCAGATTCTCAGGCCCCCACTTCAGAACTATTGAATCAGAAACTCCTGGGCAGGGGGTGGGGGTGTGGGGGGCGGTGGCAGGTAGGGTCCAGCAATCAGTACCAAGTCCTGCTGGTGCTTCTGATGCACGGTAAGTTGGAGAACCCTTCGTGAATAGGAACCAATTGGTCAAAAAATAGATGACAAGGAACGTAGCTACAAAAAATGCGTGCGTGCACCTGTGTGTGTGTGTGTGCGCGCACATGCGTGAGAGTGGGAATGATGCAGGAGAGCACTTTGATGGAGTCTATTATCAATCACAGTGAGAGGACATGGGTAAATTATCCTCACAACTGCCCCACTCAGTACCTTCTTGCTGGCTGGCCTTGGGGCTGCCGTGGAACTGGGAACATCATTATTGCCCGAGCAATAATAAGACATCCGGTTGCAGTTGCGATCAGCAGTCTGAAATACACAAACCATGACTCATCTGTCCACTGACGGTGGTTTAATGAAAGGATGAGCCAGTGGTCTGGAACTCACAACCTCAGAATTCATTTTTAACATAGTTTATTTTTTTTCTGGCTACAAAGATAAAACAATTGCCATAAATAAATACAAAATGAAGCAAAGAATGTCAAGTCACACCTCATTCTACTTGCTCCTGAGATGATCACTGTTAGTAGTTTAGTGTGCAGGGCAACTCATAGTTAAAACCTAGTTAGGAACAGGGGGTGCTGAAGTCCCTTTGACATTCTGATTTTATTGGGGGATCATAAAAAATGTGTGGGAACAGTGCCTCTCTGTGGGCTAGGATGGTACAGCCTCCTAAACATGTTAAAAATTGTCAAAAACCACTGTGGACAAACGTTCTCCCCCTGCCACAAAACTAGTAGAAAATTCTTAACCCAATCCACATAGAAATTTAATATTTTCACTTTAATTAAAGGAAACCATATCAACCAAGGCTGCCAATGATAACGGGAGGCCACTTGTCACCTGTTCAATCAGAAAATGCTAATGCTTAAAGGAACCTTACCTTAGGAGGTTGGACCATGGTGTGTTGGCAAATGTCTAACAACCAGCTCTTGGGGGGAGGAGCCAATTTGCAGCATTTGCCTATTTCTGTACCTTAAATACTTTTATCACAGCAGATTTCAAGTTCACATGACGTCACTGAACACAGTGTTGGGAAGAGATGTGCACTAGCAAATCATTACGTAGTATTTCCATCATACAGATAACAGATAACCTCAGAAAACAGATAAGAGTAAAATGTAGTAAAACAGTGAGGAAAGGATGGTGTTCCACTACCTTTTTAAAGTGGAATAATTTTGGACTTATGAACAAGTTGCAAAGGTGGTATAGAGGTCTCGCAGCCCCCTTTTCACTGTTCCTCTTGATGTTATATCTTATGTAACGCTGGTACATTTGTCAAAACCAAGAAATTAACACTGGCTCATTACTAGCAACTAAACCACAGATTCAGGTTTCACTAGGTTTTGCACCAATGTCCAGTTAAGATACAACTGAAGATACCATACTGTATTTTATTTTTTAATTAATATAATTTATGCATTATTTTATATAATTTCATTTTTAATGTTATCTAACAACCGGCTCAGAAAATTCTAGAAAATTTGAATAATCAGTTCTCAGAAACTGGCAGAAGCCAGCTCCGGCACAGCCCTGGGTCGATTCTGTAAGTCAAAAAGTGTGAGATAGGAACAGTTTCATGTGGTGCACACTCTAGATTGTCAGAATCCCTAGTTGTGGATCTATTCATGATCCTTAAGTTCATCCAGGGTTCAGCAACTCTACAGAGATGAGGAAAATGAGACCCAGGGCAGGAGTGGACTCACCCATGACCACACAGCTGGGTGGTGGTAGAGTCCAGACCCAACCTCGGTCTCTAGATTCCTTTTTCTTCACAACATACTGTCTCAAGTGGGTACATTTTGTAAGAGGAATTATGTTGAAACCTAGAGGGTTTGATTTATTGTAATCAGGGGAAAGTATATCCCTCTAAAAGTTTAGCCACGGAAGCCACAGATAATTGAAAAGAAAATTCAGACAAAGAATCTGTGGTGGCTTTGTGGAAAAACAAACAACACCAAATTATTCACTAAGAAGGGTGAATTTTATGGTGTGTGTGTGTATACCACAAGTTTGAAAAGTATTTGCAAGTGGGACACATTCTATAAAATATCTGACCAGGATTCCTCAAAAGTGTCAAGACAAGAGATGTCTACAAAATTGTCACAATCAAGAGGAGACTAAGGAGATCCGACTAAAAAATATAAATGTGGTACCCTGGGTAGGACCCCGGAAGAGAAAAAGGACATACATTGGGAAAAAAACTGAGAAAATACGATTAAAATATGAAATTCAGTTAATAATAGTCACAGATCAATATTAATTGATCATTAATTGTGACACACATACTATTCTAATGTAAAATGTTAACAGCAAGGAGGTTAGTATGCAGAAAGTTTCTGTACTATAGTCACAATAATTCTAGAAGTCTACAACAGTTAACAAAAAATAACATCAAGAAGAAGCAAAGAATTCATCAAAGGAAAACTATATATAGTCCAAGTCATCAGTCCTCTCAGGACCTCATTTTTTGTTTATAAACCCTGGCTTTGCTCTTTGGAATTATTATATAAGATAATCTATGGATGTTAACGAATGTAAAGGGCAGATATTAAAAACAGTAAATGAGACAAAATACAAAACAACCATTCTATGCAACAACAAAAAAGTTAAAGTTACACGGTTTTTCTTGAAAAGAGACTTCATTGCCTCCATGTGGCTAAATCAGCTGTGCTGTAAAAACTTCCTACTAACTTCAAAAACTTCAACTAACTGAGCAGATCTTCAGATGCCTGTCTGGTCTCTTTTCAGAATGGTCTCCATGATTTCTAAAGCTGAGGCATTAGAACATGTGACCAGCAGAGCAGTGGCCCTGGTAGTGGTCGATTTTGTGTTATCTCTCCAAGTTTTAGTTAAAAATATAAAAGCTCGTGTCACTTTCCAGGCTTTGACACCTTCCGTACCTTTTTTTTTTTTTTTTAATGTTTTATTTATCCATGGGAGACACAGAGACATAGGCAGAGGGGGAAGCGGGCTTCCTGTAGGGAGCCCGATGCAGGACTCGATCCCAGGATCCTGAGATCACGACCTGAGCCAACAGCAGATGCTCAACCGCTGAGCCACCCAGGTGTCCCCCTTCGGTACCTTTGAAGACATGATGTTCTTCACTTCTTCATCTGCGGCACATTGTGTCCCTGCAAGGTCTGGGTTACTACTGCTCATCACCCGGGCCTGCATCAGCTTTGAACTCACGGCAGCAGCAGACGTGCGTCCATATGTGTGGTAGCGAGGGTCAGGGAGGGCCACGGGGCCACCTGTACCCCACCAGGTACAGACATGTTAACAGAAGGGGATCAGAGTCACTTACTGTACTTGAAAGGGAACTGCAGAGGGACAGGGTGGAGAGGGGGATGCAAACCCACTTGCTTAGATCTTAGAATTAGGGTCTTATTATCAAATGCTTGGCGGGGAGGCCAGAAGGGGGTAAGTAGATAGAGCATGAGGCAGCAGGGAGTGGTGAGGACTGGGATAAACTGGAAACTCCTGCCTCATCCAAAGGTAGGCACTGCTATTGAACTTCACCCTATTATTGCCATGGGGAAATAGCCCCCAGGGTTGCCGGAGCTTCTGCTTGCTCAAGGCAAGCTGGGAATGGGGACTTTTAAATTTATTAATATTTAAATTCAGACAATTTTGTAAGTCATGCAAGATCTTCAGACATCCAAGAATCCAAAGACTCATCTGCACCTCATGAGGGTAAGTATATACTACATATCGTTTTTCACTTTTAAGTATGTACATGTCTCCCGAAGTGATTATGCAAGTCTATGAGATAATACCAGTACCTTTTAAAACTCAATCGAAATGACAGGTTAACTTGTCTTGAGGCTTAATAGATTAATAAAAATGGCAAGTTTCTTTGCTGGGACCTGGAATTTTGTAAACTTGTTGATGCTACTTTTTACATCCTGCAAGGATTACCTCTGTACATAACTGGGAAGAGTGGAGAAATACATGGTCATTATTTCAAAAGTTTAGTTTGGGGGGAAATGAGGAAAGGGATTTAGCTTTTCATAATGAAAACTTTAGGAACCAGTGCTCACCACCACTATTGGATATTTATCGTTTTCCTTGTCATTATTAGCCTAGCATCCTACACACCTGTTGTCATCTTTGAAAATAAAGATCCCTGCCTGAATCAGAAATTACCCACTGGGTAAAGACCAGGGAAGGGTTATAGCCAAGGCAGAAAAAAAATAAATGCTTAGAGTATAAAAAGAGGGAGGGAGGGGTCCTTGGATGGCTGAGTCAGTTAAATGTCCAACTATTGATTTCAGCTCAGGTGACGGAGTTGGAGTGGGGAGTAGGCTTGAGATTCTTTTCCTGTCCCTCTGCCACTCCCCATGCTCATGAGCCCTGTCTCTCTAAAATAAATAAATAAATCTTGAAAAAAAAAAAAAAGAGGGAGGGAGGCAGGGAGAAAGCAAGCAGGGAGGGGGGGAATCTAGAAATAAACTTTTAATTTCAGCATTCACATAGGTTTTGGGTAAATGATCCATAAATAAATTAAAAATTAATAAAATCAGTTTTAACTGAATAATAATTTAAGTATAACATTTAACTATGGGCTATTATATTTTGAGTTATGGGCAGGGGGTGGGGATGGGGCGGGGTGGAATGGGACAGGGCCTGCCCTCCAGGTGCCCAGGCTGAGGGGAGACCCTACCTGACTTGGGCGGGTCCCTCGGTGGCTCGGGCAGGCGGAAGACATAGTGAACATAGGAGGCCAGGAGGCAGTTCCTGCCGTGCTGGTCCTTGGCCAGGTCCTTGCTGTTGTGCAGACTGTTGGCAATGGCCACCACGGATTCAAACGCAAACTGGGAGAAGTTGGCTAAAGAACCAAGAGAAAAATGAGTGGCCTCACACCTGGTCGTGAATGAACCCAAATTAGAATGTTCTCTGGGGCAGTGTCTGGGAGTCCTCACCGCTGGCCAGAGGAACTGGGCTGCTCACAACGATGGCTGGGGCAGGGCGAGTTGTGTTGGGGACAACCCCTTCACCCCTGGTCTGCTTACTGCAGATGACCTCACCTTGCCTCCTTCATCTGCCCCCTGTGGCCAGCACTGGAGCTCTTCACGGCAAAGACACCAGCCCGTCTAGACATCCTCCCCGCCCTTCTCCACCTGGCTGTGACCTGGTGCTGCTCAGCGGGACCGGCCCTGCCATGAGCACTGTCTCCTGGGAGTGTGTTAGACACACAGACTCTCAGGCTCCACCGCAGACCTACTGAGTCAGGATCTGCATCTAACAAGACGTGCAGGTGATTCTCATGCGTGCCCACCCCGGTTTGAGATGCGCTGTTGCCCCCTAAAAATTCTCCGGGTACAGATTCATCTACAAATGCAGATGTCTCACGCCCTTCTCCACAGTGGGCCCGCACAAAACTGCTGATTTACTGTGGACGGTCTTGTTCGGGAGCTCCAAGCCCTCCAGAGCATGGCTCCACCTTTGCTACTCAACCTCGGACCCTTTTCTGCTCAAACTCAACTTCCTTTAAAATGAGGCAGCTGTCGTTCTGTCCCCATCACATGTCTGCTCTGCCTTAGCTCTGCACTTTTGCTCACGCTGTTGCCTTCACCTGGAAAGCCCTCCGAGCTGCCACCGGCAAAATCCCACCAGCCCTTCACTGCTGGGCACCATCCCCCCGCCCCCAGGAAGCCTCTGACACCACTCAGCACAGGGCTTTGGTGACACCAAGACACATAGATCCTGGGCTGTTCCTGGCGGTGAGCTCTGTTTCTCAGAGCAGGCCTCCAGCCTTCCAGGATGAAGGACACTTCTCCAGCTCCTGGTCTCCCCAGTGCCTGACAGGTAGGTTCTGAATTAATAATTCTATACCACGTGCTTCCATCTCTTCGGCCTTCTCTCTCCCCATGGCAGGTGGCAACTTGCTACAAGGCAGCAGCTCAAAGCATAGGAATGAACACTTTGCCTAATGTCCAGGTCTCTGTTAAACAGCTGGAACAAATATGTGAGGGTGAGAGCACGGAAAGGGATCTGGGGAGCATGCAAACTTGCCCCTCTGCAGGAATCTAGCAGCTGCCCCTATGCAATGCGGGCCTACAGCATAGGATACCCTATCTGTGAAGCCTTGAGAGAAGATCCCAGGGCACAGTGAACAGAGGTCCTGTTCATCCCCGGCTCTGAAAGGTCTCCAGCATGTGTGGCAGACCATGAGTTCATCATTCCCTCCCCACCAACTCACTCACATGCCACAGCCCAGCCATGTTATTTGCTTCTTTTCTGACACTCCCAGGAAAGTTTCTTTTGACACTGTTTTTGGAACCACTTTTGTTCTAAACCAGACACTCTGGTTTTCTGCTTTTGCCCTGTGCATCTTAAAATCCCCATGTTGGCCTCTTTTTTTCCCATGCCACCTTCAAACCCATCTCAAATACTGGCTTCTTCCTGGAAGGCCTCCTTCGTCCTCCCAGATGGATGTTTTTACCAGCCCCACCCCCAACATTTAGCTGTGCCCCTTTGAGGATGGTCCTGTGTTGCTGCTCTTTCCTATGATTTAAGTCTTCCAAGGTCCCATATATTCTCGACTATTACTGCAGAGCCCACAATGCTTAGCAGAGTACTGGGAGCATGAGTGGTACCCAAAAGACATCTGCTGGATGGGAGGGCACAAAATGACATAAGCCCAGCCGAAAACAGTGTCAAACTGCAGGAGGCAGAGAACCACTGCACCCAGCTATTACATGACATTGTCTCCAGGGACATCTGACACACTGTATTTAGAGTTAATTTGTTCAAAGCAAGCATTTAAAATACATTGTAAGATAGAAAGTTGATGAGCGGCTGCCAGGGGTTGGGGGCAAGGGTGAATGGGGAGTGGATCCTAAGGGGCACGGGGTTTCATTTGGGGTTAAAGGAAACCTTCTGGAATTGGATACCAGTGCTAGTTGCACAATGTGAATGAGCTAAAAGCCAATGCACTGTATATGCTTTAGTGAATTTTAAAGTATGTGTATTATATTTCAATTAAAAAAAAGTGATCACACTGAATTTCAATTTAGAAATTTCCTTTCCGTCCATGGAGTATGAGCTGTTTTACTTCCTCCCAACATTGTATTTCCTCGTTGGCCAAGCAAACAAAAATATCTCAGAAGTAGAGTAAGTCCACCAATTGCCAGGAATGGAATTTGAAAGATTGCGTCTAATCATTCAATACATATAACTATAACTTGGGGGGCACCTGGGTGGCTCAGCTGGTGAAGCAATGGCCTTTGGCTCAGGTCATGATCCCACTGGGATTGAGCCCATCAGGCTCCCTGTTCAGCGAGGAGTCACCTCTCCCTTTCCCTCTGCCTGCCACTCCCCTGCTTGTGCTCTCTCACTTTGTCACATAAATAAATAAAATCTTTAAAAACAAAACAAAACAAAAAAACTATAACTTGAATAACTTGAAGCATCCTATAATAATCGGTTTTTGGTTTTTTTTTTAAAAAAAAAACTCCCAGGGAGTCTCAACAACAAAAAAAATAATCACTGGACCTGGCTTTCCTTGGACTCACATCAGCAATAGAAGATCCCATTGTCCCCTGTTCTCAGGATTTCTGGAAGATCACATGTCGTACAAAGCGCAGCCCACCCGCCCTGACTCCTCGCAAGCCCTGCAGGCCTCCCACCTGTCTGTCCGGCGATGAGCATGGGCTGCACGGACAGCTGGAAGAGCTTGTCCAGCACCAGGTGCAGGAAGAGGACAAGGGGTTCCAAGCGGGAAGAATTGAGGCAGATGAGACTGAGCTTCAGCTCGTGCTCCAGAGAAGTCTCGCTGATCTTCTGGTCCAGCACGCGGATGGGGAAGGTCACCTGGCTCTCCAGGGAGTGGCAGAGGGTAAAGAACTTCTCCAGGTGGTTGTCCTGGGGAGAAGGAGAGATGGGCCTCATGGGGCTGACCCCGTCCACGCTGCCCGGTGGAGGCATGAACACAGACAGCCCTTCTTCCTTCCTGGACAGAGCCTCTTGTCTGGTCACCCAGACCCGAAGGGAGCTGGAGGACCCAGCTGTCTCAGGCTGAGGTTCCGAACTCCTCCATAGGGTGCTGGGGCATGAAACAGAGTCGCTTGATAACCATTACCCGAAGAAAATAAAATTCGGCTCTGACCTGGTGTGTGGGCAGAGGCAAGCACACCAAGTGAAACTCACTGCCAGAAAGGGGTCTGAGCCAGCGTGAAGTGCAGACGGCAGTAAGAAAAGGAAAGAATGAAAAAGGAAGGAAGGAAGGAAAAAAGGGAGGAAGGAAGGAAGGAAGGAAGGAGGGAAGGAAGGAAGGAAGGAAGGAAGGAAGGAAGGAAGGAAGGAAGGAAGGAAGGAAGGAAGGGAGGGAGGGAGGACTGGAAGGAAAAAAAGCATTCCTTCATCTAGGTGCTAGCCATTTTTATGAGGTCTTTCCATTTAAATGACAAATAAAACCTGAACAGGCCTGTAGCCTCTACAGAGAACTAAAAGGTGATTTTGTTTGTTTGTTTAATCCCTGCACAAAGTCTGTCACTGATCTTTTATTGGACCGTCCATAGAGGCTGCTCTGCTGTACTGTCTTCCTTATGAGCCTCTGGCTCTGATTTGAAGAGGACTTTGAAGTTCCCTTACCTGGGTGTGAACAGAAGAAACAGCTTGCACTTCAATATTAAATACTCCCTTGTGTCCTTCAGCCCACTTAATGGGAGGATTCTGTAAAGGGACTTTCTGTGTTAAGAAAGAAAAAGAAAATTAAAAGATTAGCAAAATTCAATCCCCTCTTCCGGTTACTGGCAAGCAGAGTGAAGCAGCTGGAGGGTCAGTGTCAGGGTTACACAAACAGAACCCTCCCTGGAAGCCTGATACAACTGGCCTGGGAGTTAGGAGTCCTATCCCCAGGTTCGGTTCTTCATGGAACTGGTTATTGTTACTCTGACAGTTTGAATTAACTCTCATTTTCTTACACTGAACAGAGGGGACTGAAGTGAGTGATCAGTCTTAAGCTCCCATCCAGCACTGATAATCCTGGATCCTAAGGATCAGAATAAAGTCATATTGCAGCAATTTCCACATTAATCAGG
Organism: Nyctereutes procyonoides; assembly: GCF_905146905.1. NCBI lineage: Eukaryota > Metazoa > Chordata > Mammalia > Carnivora > Canidae > Nyctereutes > Nyctereutes procyonoides. The sequence continues at coordinate 55,770,309 of NW_026575146.1, read as the reverse complement.
AATGTCAAGACAAAGTGTAGAATATCTTCTGAGACATGAAATTTTAATGCTTTCAAGTACCTGTAGTTACTTTGCTTTTAACAAAATGTTTCCAAAGAGCAGTCCCGCTAGGCTCCTACATTAATTACTCAAAATGACTCTTTTATACCATATATATATATATATCAACGGTTCTGCAGTCCTTGGGGACCATTTCTTGCCTTACATTCCCATCAGATCAGTCATTTTCTAGAGACATCATCACACAGCACTGAGAACAGCCTAGCCTGACACAGCTGTGTGAGTGTGGGTGTCTCTTGCATTCTAGTGTAAGGAAACATGTTGTACTTGCAAGAGTAGGATGTGTGCATGGGGTGTGGACTGCTGGAAGTCTCTAAGAGTCACAAGCTGGAGCCCACAGTGGATCCAGCCTACAGACAGGTTCTGTTTGAACCAATTTTGGAAACATTTTGAATTAGTTGCCAACGTTTGAAAGTCAAGAAATTTCCCATGAAAGCTTGCTTTCCTTTTTTCCCTAAGATTTTTACATTTATTTAAGACAGAGTGAGTGGGGAGAGGGGAAGAGGGAGAGAGAGAAAGAGAACCTCAAGCAGACTCCTTACTGAGCATGAGTCCAATGTAGAGCTCAATCTCATGACCCTGAGATCATGACCTGAGCTGAAATCAAGAGTTAAGACACTTAATCGACTGAGCCACCAAGGTGCCCCAAAAGCTTGTTCTAACTTCCCTTGAGAACTGAATGATACGAAGACATGGGCCTTCATCCCAGGGTGGCATCCATCTGTGGGGCAGAGAGCAGCTGTGACCCTCAAGGGGCACACAGTCTCCATGGTGAACACATTCCACTAGGACCCACCACCCATTACATTGTTCACCTGACTCCTGGGCTCATTGGTGTTTATCGCCTATAATCTAAAGTAGCGCTGTCTGCTAGAAATATTACGTGAGCCAGTATGTCATTTGAAATCTACTGGTAGTCACATTTCAAAAATTAAAAAGGAACATACATTAATACTTTTAATACTATGTTTCATTTTGCCCAACAGAGCCTAAAGATGATCAATAAAACATGTAATCAATATGTTAAAAAAATACATGATATATTTTACCCTATTTTTTCCCTACTAAATCTTTGATAGCAGGGTTGTGTTTTATACTTTCAGCACATCTCAGATTGAACTAGCCACTTTTAGTAACCACATGTGGCTAGTGGTGACTATACTGGACAGTGCGGGTGAAGCTGAGGGTATGTCTATAGAGGTAGCACAGGGCAAGAAGGAAAAAGGAACTTTAATATAAGGAAATTAAGCATCAAGTTTGTTGCTTGCTACAACTTATCTCATTTCACGTCCACAGCAGTCTTATAGGCAGGTATGGGCTCAGTTTCATTACTGAGACTCAGAGGGTAAGCAATTCATTCAGGTTCTCCTAATGAGGGAGTGGAAGCATCTGGATTTTGTACCAGATGTATTTGTCTCCAAAAAACTCAGGTTCGTCTTCCAGCAGTAAGAAAATAATTGGGTATTCTAGGGAATTAGAATGGGCAGCTCGATGATGAAAAGGTGGTTTTCAGGGCTTCAGGATGGAGTCGCATTTCCAAATCATCCAAATCATAAAGAACCATCAGGGAGCATCTGTGAACATACTTAGGTGGCTCTTAGGTGGTTTTGAGGAGTGTGATTTTGGTGGGAAACCAGGCATGCACCTGTAGTCCAGAGCAAAGGAAGTTTCTCTCTCCAGGGAGAAAAAAGCAAAAATGAGAATAACTGAATAGCCTGGGGATGACAGATGTGTAGTCAGAGTGGAGAAGACAGCTGACTCTAAAAGTTGAAACAAAAATCCAAATTCCTGGGAGATTTTTCAACATGAAAATTGCAAGGAAAACAAAAGAGATAAAGGTGGGGGGTGCCATGGATAAAAAGTCTTAAAAGACCTGTCAACTAACAGCAATATGTGAACCTTACTTGGGTCTTGATTCAAACAAACAACTGTAAAAAAAAAAATGACATTGATGAAATAATTGAAAATTTGATCACTCATTGGATATTTGAAAATAAGGGAACTATTAATTTTTAGGGTATGACAATGGTATTGGTTAAAAAAAGAGCCTTTATCTTTTAACATAATTTAAAAATATTCATAAATGAAATGATACGATGTCTGGGATTTGCTTCAAAATGATACTTATTGATGCAACCCTGTGCCAAGCTGACTGAGAAGCATGAGGGCTGGTGCAGAGATAGTGCTTTGTAGCGACCAGTGGAGAGTCCACTGGGCTCCCTTCAGTGTGTAGGTAACAGCAAAGTGGGTGCGCAAGAGGCAGCAGAGGAAACGGGGAAGAGAACTCCCGACATTGGCATCTTTAAAGGAATAAAGGTAGCCAAATGCAGATAGCAACAACTGGCCCAGGGATGCCTGGGTGCCTGGGTGGTTGATCTTCTGCCTTTGGCTCAGGTCATGATTTCAGGGTCCTGGGATCAAGTCTTGCACTGGGCTCCCTGCAAGGAGCCTGCTTCTCTATTTCTCTGCATCTCTCTCTGTCTCTCATGAATAAATAAATAAAATCTTTAAAAAAAAAAAAAAAAGACCCAGAGGACAAACCAATGGAAGTCAGTGTGGGGACCTTTTATCTTATTTTAAAGATTTTTTAAATTTATATTAGAGAGACAGAGCACAAGCACCAACAGAGGAGTGGCAGTGGGAGAGGGAGAAGCAGACTCCTTATTTCATCAGGAGCAGGGAGCCTAACATGGGGCTCAATCCCAGAACCCTGGGATCATGACCCGAGCCAAAGGCAGATGCTTCAATAGGTGAAGGTACCCTAGCCACCCAGGCACACCATGCAGTAACCTTTTGAAGGGATCAGTGGTAAGAGCAGTTTTTAACTCAAGTGGACTCTCTGCCTCCTCGTTCACAATGCATAATTCTGTGAATCCCTCTGTTGTGGATAACGCCAGGTAATGCTTCCTTGGGTACAAGTCGCATTTAGCAAATATTCAGGGTTGGTGATGTCTAAACGAATGGGGTTTCATGATCATTATTCCTCCCCTCCTATCAGAGCAATGTGTTCTCAGAACATGTAACGTGATGGGCACCTGGGTGGTGCAGTCCACTGAGTGCTGGACTCTGGGTTTTGGCTCAGGTCATGATCTCAGGGTCATGAGATCCAGCCTGGCATTGTGCTCTGCGCTGAGCACAGCCTGTTTGAGTTTCTCTTTCTCCTTAATCCCCTGCTTCTCCCTGTCCCCCACTTTCTCTCTCAAATAAATACATCCTTAAAAAAGGAAGATGCAATGTGCTGACAGATGATTGCTCCCCAAATATGCTAAGCATCCTCAGTCATGTTTAAGGGCATGAGAAGTGGATCTGGGAAGATGGTCCAGACCACGGCTGGACAGGAAACAGCTACCACCTAGCTCTCTGGTTACCTCTGCAGAATGCATGGAGTAGTTGGGTGGCAGCTTTTCCAAGGCAACTGGGAGACAGTAGGATCCAGTTTGAAGACGTTCATTTAAGAGAATTGGCAGCCACTGAAACAGATGATGTAAAGAATAAAGTGGTATTTATTATAGCATATAATTCTGGCCATTTATCTAGCTCACAATAATCAAATGCAACTAAATGATGATTAGATATTGACCAGGCCTCCTTTTGCCAGCAATTTCTGTCAAGTTCTTTGCATTTTAAATTCCCTGAGTGCTCCTAAGATAGTAATATCGATGATTTACTGCTTCCAGAGCCAAAGTAGTAGCATTTTTCTTTACAGCCAATGTTTGTAAGTGTCTGGACAACATCAATGTTTATTTTACCTTTCATATTTTTTAAAGAAATAACTTTCTTCCCCTTAGGGGAAAAAGAGCTGGTCTTACATGTGGAGTGTATACACACACACACACACACACACACACACACACACACATATATTTTTTAAATAAATGAGCATTCTTCCAATATCTATCACCCATAGCTTTCCGTTCCAGAAATTTGTCATCTGCTAAGTCAAGCCATTTCTGCTTTTTGCTAGAGTCTGGTTTGGCACATATTGCTACTTCTGACAGGAAAAAAAAAGCAAGTGAATAGGACTGAGTTGTTTATCCCTGCAGGGACCTTGGAGTCCAACCACTGCAGTGTGAATTGGCAAGTTGAGAATGACTCACCGAATATCCCAGGAGACTTTCCACTGAGGCTCCTTGCTTCTGCTGACAGCTGATATGATAGAAGGTGAACAGGAGGTGGTGATTTACTGTGAGCTTAGCAGGGAGCTTGATTTTCACTTCTTCATAGAAGTCAGGAGACCTGTTTCAAAAGCACATTATACACGAATAACTTTCAACAAGAGCGATGACTTCTCTGACTATAAATTGTAACACCACAGACCCTTTGCTCCTCAGAATTTGCCAGCTTGGGGTTTTGCTTTTCATTTGACATCATTCTGCTCCCATGCAGAAGATCCTTGAGACCAACCTTATACCACCAGATATGCTTCCCAACTAAAGGCTTTGTTAGGGGGGAAAAAAAAAACTCTGCACACAACGGAAAAGTTCAACTTAATTTGAAAAGAAGATGAGTCCCTTATCAGGCTCCCCTCATGGAGCCTGCTTCTCCCTCTGCCTATGTCTCTGCCTCTCTGTGTCTCTCACGAATAAATAAAATCTTTTTAAAAAAATGAAAAGAAGATGAGACTCCGAGTCTCACTGTGACCTCCTTTTTCTGTCTCCACCCCAAGAACAGGGACTGGTACATGGCTGGCACTCATCAAAGGGATCTGGATTAGCAAATGAATGCAGGCAGGCAGGAAAAGGAACCTGATTTACTGAATTACAAGATCCCAGATACTTTACTAAGGGCTTCGCATACATTATTCATCCTCATCTCAATGGAGGAAAGGGAGTTCAGAGAAATACTTAACAGGGCCAAGGTTATCAAGCCAGGATCAAACCTGAGTCTATTTGATCCTGTAAAGATTTCCCTCCCCTACCTGTGAAATGTGAACAGTGGTTTTAGTTATTCTGTGACTCAGTTTACCCATAGAATAAGTTATGTTCCACTTCTCTTTGGGGCAACTGAAATGTTTTTAAAGCAGATAATGGGGCAGGTGTAGGGTAATATTTAGAAGACAAGGAGACAGAGAAAGGAAAGAAAGGATTTTGTTTCTGGACCCTTGCAGTATCTCAAAGCAAGTTAGGAAATTTACTTCTTTATTTAATCCCATAAAACTTTTCTTTATCATACGCAACAGAAGTCTCCAGAAAAGTCAAAGCCATATTTGGTTCTTAAAGATCTGTTCTTTTCCCGGTCTTAGTTAATGGCAAAAAAAAAAAAAAAAAATCATTTTGGGATACCTGGGTGACTCAGTGGTTGAGCATCTGCCTTCGGCTCAGGGTGTGATCCCAGAGTCCTGGGATCGAGTTCTGCATTGAGCTTCCTACGGGGAGCCTGCTTCTCCTGCTGCCTATGTCTCTACCTCTCTCTCTCTGTGTCTCTCATGAATAAATAAATAAAATATTTTTTAAAAAATGTGCATCTCCAACCCAGAATCATAGAACTAGCATATATTTCCTTTTGTTACTTAGTCTCTGAATTATAAAAACTGTTGGGAGAAATCACTAAAAAAGGATTCAGAAAAGCCAGGAGATAATGACACAATCATGGCATATGTTTAGAACTCTGAAATGCACTTACTTATTATGGTATGTAATAGCTGTGTATATTTCCTGCAGAAATTCAGGGCCGTTGGATTTTCCAAAGATGACCTGCGCACCAATGTGGAAAGAACCAAATTAGCAGTGATATTTGGGTACATCAGACCAACTCCTATCAGTCTGATGGGTGTTCTGGTCTCACAAAGCTGCATTTTGTAAACTGAGGGTGCTAGGTTTACAACTGTCCCAAGGGCATACTGGTACAGAAGAACTGGCTGTGAAGGGTAAACTGAGACCCTGAGGAGCTGTATGAGTGATCAAGAGCCACAGGATTCTGAGACTGGAAAATCAGTGCCCTCTCCATTCTGCCTCACTGTCTAGAAGTCTATACTCCAAGGCAAAGCCACCTAGTTTTACCCTCAGTGACGCTGGTCCAGGCTCTTTTCCCTCCAAAGACATGGACCTGGTTGCTTGGGTGATCTGGACCTTTGCTGGCTTGTCCACATGTCTGTGCTATTTGGAAAAAGACACTTCCTCTGGCCTGACTCAGCCCTAAAGGCACATGATCTGACTCACCTTTGGGCAAAGAAAACAAGAGCTTTCTACTAGATGCAACAATGCTCATGACAAGGTACCAGGGCTTGGGGAGTAGAAAATGGGCTGGGATTGGTCCTCACCTGTCCCCTACTAGAAGCTTCTGCACAGCTGTACCTGCCAGCCCTGAGAGCCTTACTAGGGACCAGGGCAGAGAGAACCAAGGGAGCCTTCCTTGGGGACTTCTTGCCTATCACTGTCACAAGAGGATACCTTGCCTTGGGAAGATGAGTGGGTCAATAGGAGGATGGTTTTTTAAAAAGATATCTGAAGAATGGAAACACTGGAAAAAAATACTTTCAGTAGAAAGGTATATTAACTGAATTCTAGGACTTAGGGAAAATGATAATAGCTAACTGCCCATCTCATTTAGTAGCAGATAGTTAAAATAATACAAATTCTGGCCTTTGGGGTGCCTTGGAGAGCACTGTATTATATATTTGTTCTTTGATTTACATTTTGCCTCAGGATGATGATGCATTCCCAAAAGGTGTTGAGACGACCTGTGTGTGTGTGTGTGTGTGTGTGTGTGTTTATCATTACTAGGCAGTACTTTACATGTGCCTCCAGATGTGGCCTGAGGCTTGGGTGGAGTGCATTGCTGTGCCCCAACCCCCGCCCCCAGAAGGAGAGAGGCTGACATAGTAGGCCTGTCTCTCCAGCTCTCCTGCACTTAGGGTGGTGTGGGTAGATTTCATAATATTTTTCAGTGCTCTTAAATGGTCTGCATTTCCAAATTTCACAGATTAATAGGGAATAAGTTAAGGAAGAGACTTAAAAATTTAGGTTGACCCTGGGTCCCCATCAGCACACAGGGACCAATATAGGACCAGCCACAAAGGCCTTTGCACATGTTAAGACATGTTGGCCTGAAGAGGAGGACTGTGTATGCTGATGGGCCTCGGATTTTGTCTGTGTGAACTGACAAAGGAAGTTCAGCCCACCCTGGTGTGAGCTCAGCGCATTTGTGTTTCTCTCTTTACCGGCATAGCGTTGCTAGCATCCTCTCCACACATAAACTGGATCTTTATTGTAATGTTCCGCGCGGATGCTAGTTTGTTAGTAAAGTTCAGCCTCTGTGGGTAGACATAGAGAAGATTTCTGGAAAACAAAAGATAAAGAACCAGTGAATAAAGTCTGAAGTTTATTTTTGCCACATTCTTCTGTGAATGCTAAAGCCCACATTTGTGAGATAATTATTCTGAAGGAGTTTCTCCTTTCAGACGTGAATTATTTTTGGAGGAGTGAGGTTTTCTTGATTCTTCCTCTTCAGCTGCAGCCAACTGATAATAACCAACATTGTGCTCTTCCTTGCTACGAAGCAAGATGTGTCTGCTGCAGCTGAGGAAGTCTCACTGCCTTCAAATATGGAAAACTGCCGAGAGGTAGTATGTCTGATACAAAGATAAGAAAGCAAAAAAAGCTTCAGCTCCTTTTATTTCATTTTTTATTATTTATTTTTTAAAAGATTTCATTTTGAAGTAATCTCTATACCCATGGGCTCAAAATCATAACCCTGAGATCAAAAGTCACATGCTCTACGGGCTGAGCCAGCCAGGCACTCCTGAGCTCATTTTGAATACAACTCAGGACCACAAGTGATGGACCTAACTTCATATCTTTTCTTTCTCTTTTTCCATTTCTAGTCTGTATGAAGTAGTTTCAATTTCTTTTTGGCATGGCATTCTGGATAGGTTTAGTGTTTTCCTATCTAAGATGACAGTTCAAACCTCCAGCCCAATAAACTAAATGACAATAACAACAGTATGAAAAAATGTATCCATTTATCTAACAGCTATGGACAGGTACTAGGCTAACTATAATTTTTTATGTTTATCTATTTGCATTTTTACTAGCATATTCCACTAAAAGGTAAGCTCTAGGAAGGCAGAGATTTTTTTCTAAAGATTTTATTTATTTATTCATGATAGACACAGAGAGAGAGGGGCAGAGACATAGGCAGAGGGAGAAGCAGACTCCACGCAGGGAGCCTGACGTGGGACTTGATCCCGGGACTCCAGGATCACGCCCTGGGCCGAAGGCAGGCGCTCAACCACTGAACCACCCAGGAATCCCAAGGCAGAGATTTCTATCTAATGTTTGATCCACTGATGAATCACCAGCAGTTGGAATAGTGCCTGGGACATAGCAGATGCTAATAAATATTTGTTGAATAAAGGAACAAATGTGTGTATATATTTTTTTTCAGTTCATTCATAGGCCAGGCTTGCAGCTAATAAAGGAATTAATATTAGTGCTGTAATTAGTATTGTCAATTTGTCAGTTTCACATTCCCGACTCAAAGAAAAAATGATATTGACATTCATATAGCGCTTATCCTGAGTCAGGTGATATTCCAAATACTACTTCTTCTTTATTTTTTTTTTTACTTCTTTTTTTTTTACTTCTTCTTCTTTAAAGAATTTATTTATTTGAGAGAGAAAGAGCTCGAGTGAGGGTAAGAGGCAGGGCAGTGGGGGCCCAGGGGGTAGGGGGAGAGGCAGAAGCAGACTCCCCACTGAGCAGGGAGCCCAATGTTGGACTTGATCCCAGGATCTGGAGATCATGACCTAAGTAAAAGGCAGATGCTCAACCATCTGAGCCACCTAGATACCCCTGAAATACTTTTATTTATTAACTTATACTGTTAAATTCTCACAATTATCCCATAAGTATTACTTCCCATGTCACAAAGATAAAAGTAAGATACAGAGATGTTGCATAACTTACCCCAAATCACAAGGGTAGGAAATGTCAGTTGGGAGTTGAAGTCAGGAAGTCTGGCTCTGGAGCTGTGCTCTCAACTACTGAGCTGTATGCCCTCTCCTAAGACCCCCACTGAGGTGACAACGACTTTGTCATACTGCGTTACTCATGACATCTCTCAGTGACAAGTCTGCCTCACTTTCTGGGTCTTATTAACAGACGAGTATCAGCAGGACACAAGGGCTGATTCAATTAGTTAGTGTCCCCTTCTTTGGGCAAATATCTTGTCCTCCTCACATGTGGCCCACTCTTCTAACTCCTAGGTAACACATTCTCCCCAGAGACACATTCCTGTCTCAAAGGCTTCCGAGATGACAAAACAACCTTTGTGTGACTCAGACACCAGAAAAGGAGTGGACAAGAGGGACCAGGTGACCAGATTTTCCTTTGGTGAATGTGTAGGTTCTCATAATACTTGACAAAGACTTGACTCTTAATCAATACAAGGGCTTCTCAACCGCACCATTGCTGACATTTGGGAGTGACCATTCCATGTTGTGTGACTGTCCTGTGCCTTGTAAGACATTTGGCACCATTGCTGGCCTCTACACACTAGGCATTTAGTAGGACCTCCCCCTACTCAGCCATAATCAAAAATGTCCCCAGAAATTGCCAAATGTCCCCTGAGGGGGCTCCTAATCACCCACATTTGAGGACCAACTTATTTACACATGTGAATTTGCACAGTAAAGATCCGTACAATGATCCCCAGTAGATTTCCCGTCTTTGGGATAGAGTCAATGCCACTCCCTGGGTCCATATTCAAATGTAAAGTATGCTCCACTGGACAAGGGTGAAGTCAATGCTCAAGTATAAGGCAGAAGATGAAAAATCTTTATCTGTTTAATTTATGAGGTCTGCGGTAGTTGGAAGGGAAGGACTAAGCTGGCATTGACTCTGCTCTTGCAACTCTAACTAATCCCTTTGTTGTAATAACCAGATCGATCCTGCCATCACATGTAGGTGAAAAATGGTCATTTTGGGAGCGCCTGGGTGGCTCAGTTGGTTAAGTGTCTGCCTTCAACTCAGCTCATGATCTCAGGGTCTTGGGATCAAGCCCTGTGTCAGGCTCAGTGGAGAGTTTGCTTCTCCCTCTCCCTCTCCTGTTCCCCCTGCTTGCGCGCATTCTCTCTCTCTCTCTCTCTCTCTCTCGCTTTCTCTATCAAATATACAAATAAATAATCTTAAAAAAAAGAAAGAAAGAAAAAAAGAAAATGGTAATTTTGGATCAGTGTCTGCATAAAGGCCCAGAATTACCCCATGGCTCTCCTTGCTACAATAATATCACCAGGGACGATACTAATGACCAGCACTTCAGACAAGACCAAGTGGATGGGCTGAGTGAACCCGCTCCTGATGGACCAGGCTGACAGCTCTCAGTCAATGATTTGGTACCAGACACATAAATAAAGAGCAAGCCATGTGACAAAGTTAATGTTTAAGGGAGAGCTTCCTGAACTACCAGGAAACAGATGCACTGATGCTCAGAGCCCCTGGTCTGCTCAGGTAAGAGAAGTAAAAAGCTTTCTGAGTGTCCTGGGATGGGGGTACCCCTCAGAGCTGAGCCAATGTGAGAACAGAGGGGCTGGCATGGCGAGCTGGCTCTTAAAATAATTTTTTTTAAATCACAGTCCAGCCGAGCTCTAATAAAAATTTCATAATAAAACTTCAGAGTTTGGAATACTGTTCTGTAATATACTTCATGCAACTTATCACTATAAAAAAGCCAAGATGCTGATCTCACGGAGTGTCATAACCCCTTTCATCCTAGGCCAGGTCTGGAGCAGGGCGCATTCCATTACCCTGCGGATCCCTGAAAGCCCAGCCCAAACCAACGCTGCCCCAGCTCCTCCGCAAAAGCCCAGCTCTTTGCAAAAGGGTAACAAGTCTGTAGGGAAGAAGAGGGGTGGGCTACCAAACGCTGCCAGGAGAGGCTCGGGGAGGCCAAGATACGCAGGTTAATGTGCGCCCTGAATCACTTCGAGGGGGAAAGAGGTCGCCCCTTTCCCTAAACGTTTCGACCTCAGAACTCATTTCGTTAGTCTGTTCTTTCATGGTGTATTTCACATGTGTAATGTTCTGAGAAATCACTTGGGGAAACATTGAAATAAACTTATCTGCGGTCGGAGGAACAACCCACATCAAGGGAGGGAAAAATGCGAGTGGATTCCCTGCTGAAATAGGATGCAGGATAAGGAGTGAAGGCTCTCAGGTAGTCAAGGAGAGAAAACGCTGCTTGGAATTACCAGGAACACACAGGAGCTGATAACTTTGTGCAGGTTCAAAGGCCAAGGATGCAAATAAATAGCATTCCAATGTCTTACTTTACCCCAGACTGTCTATGTTGGAGGACTTACTGGAGGCAGAATGGGGGGGACACGGTGCTGGGGACAGATGAGAATTGCCATATATCATGACATCTCTAGGCTACTCTCTGCCTCTGGCACTGTCCTACTGATGCCCTAGCCTGGCAGCAACTAGCACACACACTTCCACCTGCCTGCTGGGCTCCATTTCCAGCTCTTTCTAGCTACCAACCTGTCCTCTTGTTGATCTCTTGTGATCTGAGGATCACAACTGGCTGTAAATGGTCAACTGCATTGACTGCTTCCTATATTTAAGTGCAAAAGAACATAAATGCAAGGCAAGAATGTCATCATAAGGAAATGATTTAAATTCAGATAATAGGCATAATACTCAACAAGCTTCAAAAGTCAGTAACATATTAATATGGCTTCCTCCAAAGAGGAGATGACAGGCCATGATAGAATGAAGGGATAAGCATTGAATTCTGGGGGGTGAGAGCTGGGAGATACCAAGCCCGGCCCCAGTTTTTGAACATGAGACAATGGAGGCCCTGGGAGATAAAGGGATGGTTCACACTCTGTGAGTTTGCCACGGAGCAGGCATCGGATCAAGGCCAGTGCTGTTCTGAACCTCGCAAGTGGCTGTGTCAGTGGCACCTTCCAGATGTTGCTTTCTTAAAGTGAGGAAGTCCAACCATGAGGCTGTTAGGAATGGACATGGATGTAGTAATGAGGATGGAAGGCAGTTCAAAGTTGGGTGTGGGTGTGCCAGTGAGGGCACAGACCTCTCTCTGCTCATGCTTCCTCATCTTTGCTGCCACTGCTCTCATCCTCAGAGCGAATGTTTATTGAGTGGTCATGTTAAGACTGGTTAAGGGTGTTGGCTCTGGAACCAGAGAGCTGGCTTTGGGCAAGTTATTTAGCTTTTCCAAAGCCCCAGTGGGGCTAAAAATCATGCCTACCTTGCAGGGCTATGGTGAGTATTAATGAGTAAGAATTTATTAATGATGGCTGTGGTGATAATGATGTCCTGCACACAGCAGGGTCAGATACACACCGCAACCTACATGTTCCACTCCAAACCACCCTCATGTCTCACAATTGCAGTGTTTTCAATTCATCTCTTGACTTCTACACTCACTCCTCAAAATCTATTTCTTATATATCAGTTGGAAGACCTTCCAAAAGTGTAACAGATTATGGCAGGCCCTGACGAGGATTTCCCAAACTACTCATCATGAGCCTTATATGAGCAGACCCCTAGCAATTTCCCTAACCCTATTGCTCATTACTTTCCCACACTGGCCCTTTTATCAAGGCCTAGAACATTCTAAACTGATTCTTATGACAGGTCTTTTGTAACTGCTGTTCCCCTTACCTGGAAAAGCTTCTCCTAGTTCTCTAAATGACCAGTCCCTTCCCATCTCTTGGGTTTGGGCTCAATGTCCTAGCGTCAAAGAGATCTTTCCTATCAACATATAGAGTTGGTCAACTCCACTGTCCCTCATATACAAACTCCTCTCTCTCTTTTTATAATCATGCTTATGAAAGCAATATGATTATGACAATGATATATAACCATTTTTCAATCGTGAAGAGTTGAAAAGTACAGAAAAGTATAAAGAATAAAATATCGAGGGATGCCTGGGTGGCTCAGTGGTTGAGCGTCTGCCTTTGGCTCAGAGCTTGATCCCAGAGTCCCAGGATCAAGTCCCACATTGGGCTTCCTGCATGGAGCCTGCTTCTCCATCCGCCTGTGTCTCTGCCTCTCTCTCTCTTTGTGTCTCTCATGAATAAATAAAATCTTTTTTTAAAAAAAGAATAAAATATCAACTACTCAATATCCTACTCCATTGAGAAACATCACAGTTCAGACTAGCCTATTTCCCTGTCTTTATTTCCTCTATACATTAAACAGTTTCATCTTACTGTATATAAAAAGCTTTATCTTGGTTTTGTATCATTTAATGTTGTTTAATTATGACTGTTTTCCCAGTGAACACGATCTTAATGGCTATATGATATTCCCCGTCATGAATTTGCCATAATTTACACTAGTCTCCAAAAATAAGCATTTGGGTTATTTCCTTTTTCTCAATTATTAAGCTGTGATGAACACTTTATTTCGCTCCACTGCAATGTGGTATACTTTGGGAAAAATTTCCTTAGGTTCTGTAAAGTTCAATTTCTTCATCTTTGAATTAATTGAAAAACAATCTACCTTTCTTTATGCTGTGCTTGAAGAAATAATGAGCCAGTTTGTAAAAATGCTTTGAAGCAGTTGGATGAAAGGGTCTGTGTAAATCACAATGTTAGTAGCCCCACCAGACTGTATAAGCAAGTGAGCTGTCCCTACACTCTTCTCCCGTGTCCCAGTACAGGGGCGCTGCCTACCTGACCCACCCTACCCCAACATTGCTCCATAATTTTGCACATTGCACAAGCAAACCCTTGTTCTCAAACATCATCACCTTGGGCCCTCAATGTCCTGGTCTACACTGAACATGCTTTCTACAGGACACACAGCTGGAAGGAAACTTCAAGAGAATTGAGCTCAACATCCATCTTTTTGTAAACCTGGAGACTGACTCCAGGGAGGTTAAATGGCTTTATCAAAACATTTTTTTTTAAGGAAGGTGAATTCCCAAGGATCGTTATATCTCTTCTTGCAACAATGCTAGGTGGTGTGTTTTATTAAATATGCATGCTTTTAAAGAAAATGAATATATGAAAATAAGAATGTTGTCTCTTGAGCAGCCCTGGTGGCTCAGTGGTTTAGCTCCGCCTTCAGCCCAGGGCATGATCCTGGAGACCTGGGATCGAGTCCCACGTCAGGCTCCCTGCATGGAGCCTGTTTCTCCCTCTGCCTGTGTCTCTGCCTCTCTCTCTCTGTGTGTGTCTCTCATGAATAAATAAAATTTTTTAAAAAAAGAATGTTATCAAAAATAAAAATAAAAATAAAAATAAAAAAGAATGTTATCTCTTGAGAGGGAAGATCTACCTGCATTCTCAGTAGTTCGCAGAGCCTAAACCAGGTAAGAGTGATTATCAGGAAACTGATAAATGGGCTCATATGTTTTACACATGATAAATTATATGCCTCATGTTAGCTAGAGAAAAATCCTAAGAATTATGTCATCTAATGATTCTTGAGAAGGTAGCTCATAAGCAAGATAGAAATCCCTGGTTGTGGCTGAGCGATTTTGAAAGCTCCCTTAGTTAAGTGCAGGTCCAGCATATATGCACGGCATCTAGTACAATCTCATTTTCCCCAAACGCAGACTAGAATGGCTCTCCTCAGTCCCATGCATCACAATGCTTAACAAAACATGTGGTATTCATCAACAATTTTCTTTCCAGACCCACTTCAGATGGCTTCTCTTGATTAAAAATTATTTTTGGAAACTTCAAATTTTTTCCACTGATTCCCCAACAGCTACTGATTTTTGAACTGCCGTAAGTGAGCAGCCCCAGGAAGTCAGAAGCTAACTTGTGGAATCTGGTCATTCTTAGATGGAACTGGTGACCATACTCTCTCAGCTCCTTACTGTCTTGGGACTGTCTTCTGTTTCCTCTGCTGAATACAGGTTGATGCAGGGGACCTAGAAATCTTACAAAGCCACAATGCAAAGAACACCAGTTTGGCTCTTGCTTGATTTAGCCCGTTGTCTATCTGGTGTGAGAAACCAGAGAGAAGAACCTGCCCTGTCATTTATTCCCAAGATGACATCCGTGCTCTGTCCTAGGAGCTTCTCCAGTGTGGAGGGCAGCTCAAGAAGCAGCGAAGACAACATTGGACACCTGTTTAAACAACTGGGCACTTTGAACAGCTCTCTAGCAGAGCTGCTAACACAAGTGAGCCAGCAGGAGGGAAAGCAGAGCCTGGAGAAGAGAACCGGGCAGGTCGGCAAGAGGAATGAAGGCCTCTATCAGCTGGTTGAAGAGCTCCAGCACTGGCTGGTTGCCGGCATGAAGCAAAGGGAGAAATTTAACAAGAAGCTAAAGTTGTTGGAGGTGAAGATGGAGGATGCTGCATTCTTCAAGCCAGGTGAGCTTTCTCTGACAAAGGTGGCGGAGATCATCATGGTGAGTGGATCGTTATTGATAATCTTAGTTGACTGTGATTTTGACAGATTGGAAAATAAGCTACAATGGCAAGAATCAAGTTGGAGTTATTTTTCCTGTGAAAAACCTGGTTAAGAAGAGTGGCAGTGCTGATTTATTCTTTGTGATACTAATGTTTATGTGTCTTCCATTGTTATGAATGGCAACCTAAACTATGTTTGGAATAAAAAAAAAATGTGTCACTTTTGTGCTCCTGAAGGAATGGCTGGAGAATCACTCAGTTATGTCATGAAGCCAAAAACCTAATCTTTTATTCTCTCTCTTTCCGGTTTCCCTCCCCACCTTTCGTTGTCTGTCTTCAATCTCTCTGTGTGTGTCTGCCTCTTTTTTAGCTCCCCCTCACTTTCTCTCTTTCTCTGTGTCTGGACGCATCCGTCTCCTTCCAAGAGTGCAGACATCAGGTTTCCTGCCAAGAGCTGGGGCTGGCTTGTGAGCAAGGCCACTTTACCCTCAGGATGACAGGCACAGAGCCTAAGACCTAGGAACATCTTAAGATGTCACGAAAAATGTCTGAGGGCCTCCAACGTTATTAGCTCCAACATATGAAAATCAAACTTCAATATCACAATTAATGATTTTACTTTTTAAAGAGCTTTATGTATTTGAGAGAGAGAGAAGGCACGAGAGAGAGAGAGAGCGTGCACAAGCAGTGGGAACGGCAGGCAGAGGGAGATGCAGGCTCCCCACCAAGCAGGGAGCCTGATGCGAGACTGGATCCCAGGACTCTGGGATCATGAGCTTAGCTGAAGGCAGATGTTTAACCAACTGAGCCACCTAGACGCCCATGATTTTATTTTTTAAAAGTTTAAGTAATCTGTACACTCATCATGAGGTTTGAACTCAGGACCCCGAGATCAAGAGTCACATGCTCTTCTGACTGAGCCAGCCAGGTGCCCCATGATTTTATTTTTTTTAATTTTTTTTTATTTATTTATGATAGTCACACACAGAGAGAGAGAGAGGCAGAGACACAGGCAGAGGGAGAAGCAGGCTCCATGCACCGGGAGCCCGACGTGGGATTCGATCCCGGGTCTCCAGGATCGCGACCTGGGCCAAAGGCAGGCGCCAAACCGCTGCGCCACCCAGGGATCCCCAGCCCCATGATTTTAAATTACATGCTTACCACATCTGACATTTTGTTAGTTCATCAATGGCAACTCTACTGAGTTTAACCAACAGGAAAAAAAAAATTTCCCCCACTTTGCAGACTGTTATATATATCTATATATAAAGTATATATAGCAAGTAGAGAAGTAGGTGCATCTCAAAATGTTTGAAATGACATCTGGTCAAGTGCTTCAGGTTTAGGGGGATCCTAAAAGGATCTTAGCTATGGATATGGGCTAGGAGGAGAATAAAACACCAGTGAAATCAGTTTTGCTCTCTCATTGGTGTTCCTAAAGCTTGAGACACAAGTGTTGGCTTAACAGCAGACCACTAGCAACACAGTCTGAATTGAAGTAGATAGGCTAGTAAGTTAGTACCTGGCTCTCCTGTTACAACATATTGAAACAGTTTTCTATATAAAAAGCTCCCCAGTTTTCTAAACAAACATGCTCAGCCTATTCTGGTAACTTCAAAGTATTCCTTTTTCTTTTCTTGGGTTTATTTTATTTTTTTTAATTTTTTAAAAAATATTTATTTATTCATAGAGACAGAGAGAGAGAGAGGCAGACACAGGCAGAGGGAGAAGCAGGCTCCATGCAAGGAGCCCAACATGGGACTCGATCCCGGGACTCCAGGATCATGACCTCGGCTGCAGGCGGCGCTAAACTACTGCACCACCGGGGCTGCCCTTTTCTTGGGTTTAAAAACTCTTTCTTTCTAGCCCTTTCTGCAAAGACAGAGCCAAAGAATGGATGAACTGTTTGTGGACATGGAAATGCAGCACAACCAACTGCATGAATGTGATGCCCTCATTTGAAAACTATGGGAAAAGGTTGGTGGCTCTAACTGCTTTGAATACATTGTTAGCAACTGACTTTGATTCTAAGAGAATGAAATTCAAATACCCATTAATACCAGTGCTCTGAAAGTTGTGTCTTTTATCAGGCATTCCAAAGAAACTCGCAAGTCTAGGTACATTCTTTTAAGGCTACTTATGCCAGGTAAGCTGCTGAGGAGGTGGTTTTATTTATTATTCACATTTCGCTGCCAGAAAAATATTTTTTAAATGTAATAATAAAAATAGCTAACGTTATCGGGGCATCTGGGTGGCTTAGTTGGTTGAGCTTCTGACTCTTGATTTCCACTCACGTCATGATCTCAGAGTCTTGGGACTGAGCCATGTGTTGGGCTCCGTGCTCAGTGGAGAGTCTGCTTGGGATTCTCTCTCCCTCTGCCCCTCTCACCTGTGCATGTGCTTTCTCTCTCTTTAAAATCAATCAATCAGGGGATCCCTGGATGGCTCAGCAGTTTAGCATCTGCCTTCAACCTAGAGTGTGATCCTGGAGTCCTGGGATTGAGTCCCACGTCAGGCTCCCTGCCGGGAGCCTGCTTCTCCCTCTACCTGCTTCTCCCTCTGCCTGCGTCTCTGTCCCTCTCTGTCTCTCATGAATAAATAAGTAAAATCTTAAAAAATATCAATCTTTTTTAAAAAAATGGCTAACATTATTTCTTACTATGTGCAGGCACTGTTCTAGGCACCTAAGACAGATAGTATGATTACCTTCATTTGATTACCTTCATTTGGCGATGATAAAACAGAGGCATAGAGAGGATGCATAACTTGCCCAGGGTAACTAGCTAGCAAATGGCAGATGGAATTCAGACCAGGTCCCCTGAGGTTAGACCCAGGGCACATAACCATTGCTAACTCTAAGACCAACAGTAAATGTCTCTTTGGTCCACAGACTCACCAGAACTTTACTATAATGTGATCTTTTATTATATTATTTACAAGGGCAAAAGGACGTTCGCCCAAACTGTATGATTTTTTTTTAAAAAAGGCTTGAAATAACGTAGTTAATGCCGAAGATGAGAGTACTATCCCTCAGTATTAGAGGTCTTAATGTTTTAAATCCATCAAGAACAAACTGAAGTTAGAAATCTTAGAGCACAATATTTGATATATTCTAGAATTACTGAGGAAACCTGCAAACCTAGTATTTTAAACGGTAGCATGCTCTGTGAATACTTGCTTATGAGTGAGCTAAGGCTTTGCTACTCAAAGGATGACCAGGGAGAGGCAGTGTCAGCATCAGTACCACCTGAGAGCCTGTTAGGCTGCATCACAGCCCCGCTGAATCAGAACCTGCATTTTAACAGCACCCCAGGTGATTCAAATGCACATTCAAGTTTGAGCAGCACCGATTCAGGAGAACTGATCTGTTTTTAATTTTGCAGATAGATGAATCCTAGGGTTCACTGTGTTTCCTTTGTTTTTTGGTTTTTTCCCCCGCGTGGCTGGTAGAAAGCTCAAGGTCACATGTGCAGCTAACTTTTTAAAGAACTGTCAAGGACATGAAGATATATTCTGGTATTAACCTTACCCAGATTTATATTGATTTCTTTCCCCTTATTTTCCTTTCACTCAAATTTTATACTTATTATACAGTCTCCTAAGCTACCCCTGATAATTTTTAGAATGAGGTTTATAAATAAATGCATATAAATAAGGCATTTTCCATGCCTAGCCTTGTCATTCTGTGCTCCTGCCATTATTTGTGTTTGTTCCCATTTCCAATTCTTAGGTTAGAGCAAAGCGCAAATTCACAAAGGAATCCACAAAAAGTGCAAAGAGAAACCCTCGTGTCTAGGCTGAAGATTATGTTCCAGCTTCAGAAATCAGAGCAAAAGAAAATGCCTGTGACTGTCCTAGGGCACCCTGAGAAATGGAGCAAGATTAGGAGGCACTGGGGAAACTACCACAGCAGCAGCTTGCCTCTCAGTAACCTCTGTGCCTCGCAGGCTTGGTGCAGTGTTTCATATAAATGCCGGTACTGTATTCTGAACTTTGGGGACCCCTACCCGTCATCCCCACAATCAGCAAACAGTAGTTAAGAAGCCAGAGACAAAATGTTACCAAACTGTTTAGAAACACTGCAATCAATGACCCAATATTCTCCCTCACACAGTCCTGTTACATAAAAAAAAAAAAAAAAGTGCTCAATACCAGAAATTAAATGAGAGAAAAAAAGAAAGCAAAACAACAGTAAACTCTTATATACCACTTTTAAAGATTTGGTGGTAACTCTGGGAAACGAACTAGGGGTGGTGGAAGGGGAGGTGGTCGGGGGGTGGGGGTGACTGGGTGACGGGCACTGAGGTGGGCACTTGACGGGATGTTAGTCTATATATTGGCAAATTGAACACCAATAAAAAATAAATTTATAAAAAATAAAGTTAGGGATCCCTGGGTGGCGCAGCGGTTTGGCGCCTGCCTTTGGCCCAGGGCGGGATCCTGGAGACCCGGGATCGAATCCCACGTCCTGCTCCCGGTGCATGGAGCCTGCTTCTCCCTCTGCCTGTGTCTCTGCCTCTCTCTCTCTGTGTGACTATCATAAAAAACAAACAAACAACAACAAAAAAAAAAACACGTCAATGCACGTGAGCTCTCCTTAAAACCCACTCACTTGTTTAAGAAAGGTCTACTAGTTTTCAACAGCACAAGACCTAAAGGGAAAGTTGGGATGTTTACAATCTTACATCTTATCTGGATCAGATTTCCACTGAAAAAGAATCACAAATACATAAGCATTTGAGACCTGCTGGGGAAAACAGACTACTGTAGGAAAAGAGTAAATTTCTCTCCAACCTGACTTGAAACTTTAAAATCCTATTTCTTTGAGCTCTCTTTTTTACCGTAAAAAGTTTTTTTCACTCCTATATTGCAGGCTTGTTTTTTGGAGTTGTGGGTTATTGAGGGGTATGTGTGGAGACTCTTCTCACCTTTGAGGATCTGTCAAGAAACAGTTATCTTTCGGGGTGCCTGGGTGGCTCAGTCAGTTAAGCATCCTGTTCTTGGTTTCTGTTCAGGTCATGATCATTCATGGTTTGTGAGACTAAGTCCTGCTGTGGGCTCCATGCTCAGTGGGGAGTCTGCTTAAAGATTCTCTCCCTCTGCCTCTACCCCCCCCCCAATAAATAAATAAATAAATAAATAAATAAATAAATAAATAAATAAATCTTTTAAAAAAAGATCTTATTTTTCTATTAGGGAGGAATGTATTGCCGTTGTCCCAGAAACATGCCAGTCAACTGGAAGATTCTCCTTAGCAAGCTTTGTCCTCAGCATCCACGGAGGTCATCAACCCTCCATCCTACTCATTCCCACTTTCCCATACTCTTTCAAATTCACACAACTGGAGCACCCCAACTTTTGTGGTTTAGTTGGAACTGTGGTAGCAGCTTCCAACATGACTCCCAGTAATCCCTGCCTCTTGGTATTCCAACTCTGTGAAATACCCTCCCGTTGTGTGTAGGCTGGACTCGGGGACTTTTTCTCTTTCTTTCTTTCTTTCTTTCTTTCTTTCTTTCTTTCTTTCTTTCTTTCTTCTTTCTTTCTTTCTTTCTTTCTTTCTTTCTTTCTTTCTTTCCTTTATTTATTTATTTTTTTAATTGGTGTTCAATTTGCCAACATATAGAATAACACCCAGTGCTCATCCCATCAAGTGCCCCCCTCAGTGCCCGTCACCCAGTCACCCCCACCCCCCTGCCCACCTCCCCTTCCACCACCCCTAGTTTGTTTCCCAGAGTTAGGAGTCTCTCATGTTCTGTCTCCCTTTCTGATATTTCCCACTCATTTTTTCTCCTTGGGGACTACTTTCTAACCCACAGAATACAGCAGAAGTGACAGGATGTCACTCCGGAGGTTTACTTAAAGAATATGGCTTCTATCTTGCTTACACACACACACACACACACACACACACACACTAGCTTATTCTGAAAAAGCCAACTGCCATGTTGTGAGCTGCCCTCTGGAGAGACAAATACAACAAAAAATTTACAAAGGACTCTTGCCATCAGCTAGTCATCAATGAAAGACTATATAATCCAAGAGGAACTGAATCCTGTCAACAACCCCATGAGTGAGCTTAGAAATGAATCCTCCCCTAGTTGACCCTTACAGTGATCACAGCCCTGGCTACCACATAGCCTGGGAGATAACAACTGTTGTTTTATGCTGTAAAGTTTTTGTTACACAGCAACGGATAACTAACACGAGCATATATGTTTTTAAAAAGCACGTGTCAGGTATTCGTATTTGCTGATATTTAAACTTGTGATTCCTTTAGAAAATGATTTACCTTAGAGAATTTTTTTAAAGATTTATTTATTCATGAGAGACAGAGAGACAGAGAGAGAGAGAGAGAGAGAGGCAGAGACACAGGAAGAGGGAGAAGCAGGCACCATGCAGGGAGCCTGACGTGGGACTCAAACCCAGGACTCCAGGACCACGCCCTGGGCTGAAGGCAGGTGCTAAACTGCTGAGCCACCCAGGGATCCCCACCTTATAGAATTTCTGTCTCTTAACACTGGATCTCAGAGTTATTCTCCTGGCGTAAGGAATATAATATAATATAATATAATGTAATATAATATAATATAATATAATATAATATAATATAATATAATATAATATAATAAATGGCAACCTATACCATCATGTTCTCAGTATCAAAATAGCCTCTTTGGCATCAGTCCAATCTCCAATGAAATATAGAACTTGAGAATTACTAAAAATATAAGCAATTTTTCTTTGGTTCTAGCTCTGATTCCATTACCTAAATTAATGTCTCCTCAAGAGGCTGTGACAGGTTAGAGAAAATGTAAGAAGACTGCTAAGAAGTACCAGCTGCACATGTCCTTCCTTCTCCTGTGAAACGGCAAATTTTTAATGAAAGCTTCCCCAAGTAAAAACAGAACGAATGTTTCAATAATATTTGGTGCTTTGTGAAAGACTTAAAATTTGAGTTTAAAGACACGGTGTCAAAAAAATAAATAAATAAAGACACTGTGTCAATGCCAAAATCTGGACTGGGCTGCATTTTTTTAAAGACCACCACACAGAATTGTCACATGGATAAGGAACATGAACCAACCTATAAGCTCTTTTAAAAAACAGAGGGAGCACATTTTTTCCAGGCTTTGCAAATAGTTTCCTAAAACAAATCTGCCAGTTGACAAAAACATACCCATACCAGAAAATTTCCAATCTCTGCTGTTGCTGAAACTGACTCTTTTTTTTCCTTTGGGGCAGAGACTTTATTAGTTCCCTACCTATTCAAAACAAACAAACAGGGATCCCTGGGTGGCGCAGCGGTTTGGCGCCTGCCTTTGGCCCGGGGCGCGATCCTGGAGACCCGGGATCGAATCCCACGTCGGGCTTCCGGTGCCTGGAGCCTGCTTCTCCCTCTGCCTGTGTCTCTGCCTCTCTCTCTCTCTCTGTGACTATCATAAATAAATAAAAAAAAGTTTAAAAAAACAAACAAACAAACCAGCCAATAAATAAGTAAATACTGTTCGTTAAAATGCTTGCTGCATCATTCCTGATGGTTTCAACACTGTCAGATGCTTCAGTTTGGGTTGGGGAAGCAAATAGTGTAATTGGGAGTGCATCCACTAAGACACGAATTGTCCAGATGCCCCCAACTCCCTCTATAAACATATTCCTGCTTTGGGGAGAGAGAAGGCTCGTCTGGGTTTTGGAGGCGGGAGAACTTGCAAAGATCTCGAGGTGGTTGCACGACAAAGCTACCTGCATGTCTCTCAGCAGATGGGTTCACCTCTAAGTGATTCTGGTCTCTCTTAAGAGACTGAGCTGTGCTTCCAAAGAGATGGATCACTCGTGGTCTCTTTCAACGCTGAGCATAACGCCTGACATGGATAGAAGCCCTAAAATACTGGACAGGTGAATGCATCAACATTATTCAAAGGGGCAACTCCTGCTAGATGTGCAAGGTTTTTCAAAGGACAGATGGTGTGGAGGGAGTACAGGGACGAGTTCTCACTCTCCATGCTCTCACCAATGTGACAAGTCTGTGGAGGCTGTGCTCATCCCCAGACAACTCGGAAGGCTGAGTAACTGTCACTGTCATGGGCTCTGATTCTCCTTGCCCTAGAGGTGCACAGGGTTAACACATCCTTGGCTGCTGGCCAGGGACATGGATGTTCAGGCCAGGGTTTGGGTTAGCTCCAACACAACTCTGGGCAAAGACATTAAAGACCCCATGAAAGAAGCAGCCCGTGCGCCCTGGCCCCTGTAAGGCTGTCACAGTGGGGCCGTGCTCAGCAAGACAGTGATTCTTGCTCACATCACCTACCACAGTTCCTGGAAACATCACCTACCTCAGAGGAGCGCTTAGGCTCTCAGGCCTATCGCCTAGTGCTTCAGCAACTTTGGAGGTGTCACTTTCAGAGCTGTGCACCTGGAGTCACCCACCAGCCTCTGGTCAGAGCCTGCATTGGGGTTCATCAAGCATCCCTTCGGCTGCAGGTGTCTTTCACCATGTCCTCTGCAAACGGTCACACACCCAATATCCACCCAACAAGCACAGGAACTGCTGGGAGGTGCTGATACGTCTATAGAATCGTGTATTAGGTAAATGCTATATTTCTGGGCAAATCCTGATCCTCAGCGGGGAAAGTTCTACATAGCTACAGTGCAAAAAATAGAGGGTTTACCCAACACTAGCTATGGCTAGAGAGCTGGCCAGGAACTTCTATCAGAGTAGCTCTACTGGAAAGCATTGACCACTGCCACCATCCTGTCCCGATGAGTAAATAGACCCTGAACATAACAAGGACAACTCTCTACCCTTCACAAGCTCCCTTCCTATTCCATTTTTCAATACCAATTCAGTGAATGTGGCTCTGCCTACTGAGTAGATCCTATAAATCCCCGGGTCTGCTTCATCCTCACAGAATCTAACTCATTAAATGGAGACTGGCCTGAATTCCAGGACCAGGGAAAGAAAACAGGGAAGGAAATAATGGGACTATCAAAATATTTTACATGATGTAAATAAAGTTTACAATGTTTCAATGACAGCTTCATGGCAGTTAAAGGAACTGCAGACAGGGACGCCTGGGTGGCTCAGTGGATGAGCATCTGCCTTCGGCTCAGGTTGTGATCCCAGAGCCTGGAAATTGAGTCCCACATCGGGCTCCCCACAGGGAGACTGCTTCTCTCTCTATGTCTCTGCCTATCTCTGTGTGTCTCTTATGAATAAATATTTTTTTAAAGCTGCTTTTTATGTTTAGTCTCAACAAAATTTCATTGGTTTCAAAATATTATTGCAGGAAGAGGCTGGGGATCCTAAGTGTTCTCGGTTTGCTTTTTCACCAAGTAAGGACAGACCATTAATTTGAAGTTTGTTTTTTTACAAAAGAGAAAGCAGCCATCAATCTACGCCTTCACGTGTGGGGAGGCTGGCGAGGACGGTGAGAGAAAGCCCATCGCAGGAAAGTGAATCACCATCTTTCCCTCTTCCTCTCCTCCTTGGGAAGATCCCATTGAGGTTACAAGAGAATTACAGGAGCATCCAAGGGTCCTGGATGGTGTGCACTTTGGCGGCACCCAGCTCAACGGTGGTGAAGCAAAAAGTTGTGCCATCAGGATAAGTAAAGACCAGTGGTGCAAGGAGGACCAGAGAGAACACAATTCTGAACTTGGGGTGAGCTAAGGCTTTTGCATTTCTCTCTCTCTCTCTCTCTCTCTTTCTCTTTTTCAATTTTCTCAAAGGTGAAATGGAATAGGGGCCCATCTGTGTGTGTCACCCTGGCAGGCGTGAACTAGCAACCTGACATGGCAACAATGCAAATCTATGAATAACACGAAGGAACTAGCCCACGTCCTATCTGTGAATCTAAGGCGGGATCTCAGAGGAGCTGTTGCACTGGTCTTGGGACTTTAATAGGAGAGAAAACACCACTAATGTCATCCCCATGAAGAAAGTGGTGACGGGCAAAAGGAAACACAGGTGGGGTTTTAAAACCGGAAACTCTAAGAAAAGTTGAGAAATGAGCTTCGAGATGTTTTTATTGCTCAGTGTGGGATTTTTAACCTTCGACCTTGAAATTTTAACCTTTGAAATCTCTTTCAAATCATTCAAAGGATGGGCAGTCCCATTGGCCTGGTGGTTTGGCGCCCGCCTTTGGCCCAGGGCCTGATCCTGGAGACCCAGGATCGAGTCCCACGTCGGGCTTCCTGCATGGAGCCTGCTTCTGTCTCTGCCTGTGTCTCTGCCCCTCTCTTTCTCTCTCTGTGTTTCTCATGAATAAACAAATAAAATCTTTAAAAAAATAAAATAATAAAATAATTCAAAGGAGCCAGGAAGTTGAATTCTTCGACCATTATCCTTATTAAACTACAATGTTTCTATTTCTACACTGCTGTGTGGATCTCAGTTTACCTTTTATTTTTCAAAAATTTTTATTTGGCAGAGAGAGAGCACGCACCAAAGCAGGGGGAGCAGCAGAAGGAGAGATAGATAGAGAGAGAGAGAGAGAAAGAGAATGCGCAGCAGCAGGCTCTCTGCTGAGCAGGGAGCCCGATCCAGGACTCGATCCCAGGACTCCAGGATCATGACCTGAGCCCAAGGCAGATGCTTAACCAACTGAGCCACCCAGGTGCCCCTCCCCACTGGCCAGTTTACCTTTTGTAGGCTGTCAAACAAAGAACCTAAAGCAAATGAGGTGGAACTGACACATTTTTAGTTTTATGACCATTTTGGCATTTAGGCCTGCAGATAAAGGAAATCCATCTTTTAATTATAAAAGATACATGAATTCTGACTGATGATCATTTTTAGAAATTACCTTCTGACCCGGTAAAACTGAGTCCTTTCCTACTACTGAGCTATTGGTAGTTGAATTTACAGCAGCAAAATTTAAAATAGTAAAGTCTATTTTACTGTGTGCTGGAGGGGCTAGCCTTCCCTGCCCCAACCCCTACCCCACTCTGTCCCCTGGGAAGATCTAACATTTGGACCCAGGGCATTGTGACTTCTGTTGAGAAGGGTCAGGGGCACCGGGTCTGAGGCCTTGAAGCCACAGGACCTCTATCATGAGTGGGAGCTGTTAAAACATCTGTGCTTTAGGGACACCCAGTTGGCTCAGTGTTTGAGTGTCTGCCTTCATCAGTCCAGGGCGTGATCCCAGGGTCCTGGGATCGAGTCCCACATTGGGCTCCCTGCAGGGAGCCTGCTTCTCCCTCTGCCTAAGCCTCTGCCTCTCTCTCTGTGTCTCTCTCATGAATAAATAAATAAAATCTTAAAACACAAACACCCACACACACACACCCCTGCTTTAGAGATGGCCAAACCTGTCATGGGAAGAGCAGGGGAAATTCTCACTCCAGATCATCTATAAAGTACATGAGGAGGTCAGAACTGAGCAGGAGAAAGCTAAAAAGGAAAGAAGCTGTTTTCCCCTGCATGGCAAGGGAAGCAAAAGGAAACAATACCCCTAAAGGATAGCTCATCAGAAGGCAAAGCACTTCAAATAACCAATTTGAAAATAATTTTTAAAAAAACCGAACAGAAGTCTCAAAATCAAAGAAAGAGCACGTTCTGATTTTTAGGAGGCTCCTTCTAACCCAGGCTCACTGTTCACCATCATAATCAAATGCAGGCCCAGAGCTGCTTTATTTTCAGCGCCGTTTCCCTGGTGCTTCTGCTTCATCAACCTTATGCTCCCTGCTCATGTCCAAACAGGATGCTGCATGAACCTGCCTGCTGGGTGCTGGATAAAGGACCCGAGGGAAGAATGACACCACCATTCAGTGGACAGAGCGGGATCCTTCCTGACGACGGTCACACTCGCGCATGGTGGATGACTGTGGGACTGTGCAATCGGGGCCATCACCGCACACACGACCTCCTCCATGACATTTCCTCACTGCCTCTCATCCTTCCTTCAAACAATTTTTTGAGTACTGTTGCCATGCAACGTGGCATTAGTTTCAGATGCACAACATGGGGCTCCGAAATGTGCCATGTTTCTAAGGTCATGATTTCCTGAATGAAAGGACTTGACCGGTCAGAATATGTCTTTGCCCCCCGCCCCAAAATGACAATAGCAGTCTCTCGGGACATTGGAATACTTCTCAGTTTCTCTCCATCCTGCGCTTCAAGGGCAAAAAGATAAAGTGTGTGTTTTCCTTTAATAAATCATGACTCTATCTGCTTTGTAATGGAAAAAAAAAAAAACTGGCTGTGTCGGCACCTAGAAAGTGAGCAAATTGTGCCCTCAAGTGGTCGAATGTTGAACTGGAAGGCTGGCTTGGCAAAAGCTGCGATTGATTGTTGCTAAGTCACCTTAGGTCGCTGGCTCCCCTCCAGATCTCTTTCATTCTGAAAAGGAGGAGGACAACTGAGTTTTGGAGCAAGGCATCAGAAGAGTGGGATTGTGTTCTGCGTTTCTTACTGAGACCAACTTGCCACAGTGATGTCAGATACGGGGACTTAAGTATTTGGATGATTCAGGCACCAGGAATTCACTTTGCTTTTGCCTGTCTTGCACTGTTGTTCTAAATAAAATGCTTGTTTATAATAATGTTTGTATTCCACAAGCAACTGCTTGCTAAGGCTAGTAAAACCAAGGCCTGGGTTTTAGGGCTGCCTGTAAGGCAGAGTTCTTTCAACATCCCTTTAAAGGGTGAATAGGAGAAATTTCGCCAATAAATATGCTTGCACAGGTGTGAAAAGTTATGTGAGATTTCTTTTTCATTGTAACATCATTTGTTACAAAAGATTGGTGACACCTTAGATGCTCATTGTCATGGGTTAAGTAAATCATGATACTTCTAAATGAGATTCAGTGCCGCTGTAAAAGAGGCAATTTTTTTGTAATCATATACAAGTGCTCTCCAAAATCCAATATTCAATGAGAAATCAAGATGCAGAACAGTGTGGAGATTTTGCTATACTTGCATTGTGAAAGGACAAATACCAGGGCTATATTGACTTGTACAGACATCATTTATCTCTGGAAGGATACATTTTGATAAAAATGGTTGTTTCCAAGGGTCAGAATAGGATTGAACTGTAGAATTTACATAATTTCATCTATTTTGTTCACTAGTTATTTCTCTAGTGTTTAGAAAAGGGCCTGGCACACTGGAGGCACTCAATATTTGTAGAATAAGTAAGCGAATAAGATCATATATATATATATATACATTTATATTTTATATATGCATAAATATGTAAATATAAATGTGTATACACACACACATATTTAAAAGCTTGTCCCCAAGGAAGGTATTGGAGGACTAGAAGTCAGGAGTGGGAGAGAGAATTTTCACTCTGCATTTTTGTACTTTAATAATTTAGAGCCATCAGAATAGGTTATGTGTTCCAAGATAAATCCAAACAACTCAAGACACAAAAAGAATGGGGAGTTATCATTTTGATAGTTATATAAGAAAGGTACTGTTTGGTGGTGATTTACACCAAGGCCAATCACATCAGAAACCACCAGTTGTTCATTAGCAATGATGTTGGGAGTATTAACGGCATCTGAACATATTGCGCTATAAAAAACACTGTCCTCATGTGCAGCGATTTCCTACCCCAGGACTTGGTCTTTGCCAAACTCATCTCACCTGATAATCCAACATTAGCTGGGATCAATTCCCAAGTCAGGTGGATAGAGTTGCTTGGCCCTCTGTAGCAGGGTCTCCAGGTGGGGCTGGATATTTGCACTTTTTTCTAATTCTCCACAGCCGACTCTGAGATACCCCCAGGCCCCAGCACACAGCACTGAAAAGATCCAGTCTGGATATACAGCCAGCTAAGCTCAGATTAGGAGTCCATTTTCTTGGACCAAATAAAAGTCTCTCTCAAGGACACCTTCTACTCTCCAAGCCCGGGCTCCTTCCTAACCACCTCATCCAGAATTATCTCTGGTTCATTCCTTCTCTTATAAATCCGATTCACTAAGTTTTAGCTTTCAGACACCCATTCAGGATTAGCTCGCACACTGGTCCTGTTCCATTCTTTTTACCTCTGTGGGATGCAGCTCTGACGGCAGTTTTCAACATCCTGCTCCCCCCCCCCCATATGGGAGGCACCTCCCTGTTAAAGCAGACATCAGGCGAGCTTTGGGGAATGCAGACTGCTGGTCTGAGAACATTCTGCTAAATAGGAGGAGGCCTGAAAACAGCTCATTATCCATCAAAGAAATCATGTTCTAACTGATATACTTGTTCTCAGCAAGCACAGTCCTCCACAGCAAGTCGGCTAATTGGATAAAAAGGCCTCAGAGCCTTTGGAGGGCTGGGATAAGAGATGAAAACGCACTTTCTGCGCCTTTCTCTGATATAATCACCAGCTAAAGGGACGGCAAGGAGGTTAACAAGCTCATTACAACCTCAGCGCCTGTGATCTCCACACACACCCCCGTGGAAGCCGCAGGACCAGGTGCCCTGAAAGGTCAGGCTGGGCCCCGGTGGCAGCCCCGCTGTTCCCCTCCTGCCCCCGCCGGAAGGCAGCAGCTGGCGTCCCCAACACCAGCTGCGGGTGGGGTGGGGTGGGGTGGGGGGGCCTGGGAAATAAGCCAGGAGTGGCCTCAAACATGCCACTGGGCTGACAACTAGTGTGTTCTTAATCTGGCCATGGAGAAAGGAGCGCCAAAGTCAGATGCGGATAATCCTGTGGATCAACCTCATTTTCCCAGCTGTTCTGCTCTACTTTCAGAATCACTGTCCTGCTTGGGACTTTGCAAAGGGTCTGGGCTGGGTCTGTGTCAGAGAGTGCTTGTCTATCACCAGGCCTCTGCCCCTTGGGGTTACACATGGCAACACAAATGGCCAAAGCTCCTAGTTTGGGAGATGCTGGCATTCCTGGGAATAGCACTTCTTGCTCTAGAAGTTGACCTCTTCCCCCAGAACGTGTGTCTCTTCCAAGTGACTGCCCCGCGATGGTTCATGCGGATATTTCTGGAGCCCAGTGTGGTACTCCTATAACTGATCTAGATTATTCCTTAAAGCACTCTGAGTAGAGCATAGGCACCAAGGTGGATGCCGCAGGGAGTACAGTGTGAACGCTGCTCCTTTTGGTCCAAGGTGGTGACTCTGAGGGTACCTGAAGAGGTCGGAGGAATGAGGGGATTGAGGACAGGAAATCAATGTCAGATTTCATCATCTCACATCATCACAAGAAGAGTGGTCCACAGGCTGGTGAAGCCCAAGAGAAAGAAAGAGCCAGGGCAGCCCAGGTGGCTCAGTGGTTTAGCGCCACCTTCAGCCCAGGGTGTGATCCTGGCAACCCAGAATCGAGTCCCACGTCGGGCTCCCGGCATGGATCCTACTTCTTCCTCTGCCTGTCTCTGTCTCTCTGTGTCTCTCATGAATAAATAAATAAAATCTTAAAAAAAAAAAAAAAAGGAGCCAGAAGTATGACTCAGCAGTCCTAGTGGCCTCAAAGGCATGACCTCAGTTTGTGTCAAGATTTCAAAAGCCCATGTGATACGTCACACATTCCTGACTCAAAATTCTCGCCTACCATGGAAAGGGGTTGCACACTACAAGCAGCCTGGAAGAAATGGCTGAGGCACACTCTGAAAAGCCATTCTGCACTGGACAAAATGAAGGAAGAATTCACCACAAAAGAAAGAACTGGAAGTAATACTCTCTGCCGCAGACGTACTAGATACGGATTTAAGTGCCATGTCAGAAATACAATTCAGAAGTACGATTATTAAATGACTGGTGGCTCTGGATAAAAGCCCAAAGGGCTCTAGAGGAAGTCAATGTCAGCCTACCCTAACCCCATTTTATTTGAGACTCTGTGACAGATGCTCCTTTAGGAGACATAAAAATAAGTTCTACTGAGTTCTACCCACACGGTGGTAAATTGAAGCCTCACCCATATCAGAATCCTGTAATGTGTGGCTCTGGCCACCACTCCCATTCAAGTCCAGAAAACATCTGCTGTTAGACCCAGGTAAGGGCCCCTTCCACCAAGGGAGATTTGCAGCCCAGGTGAAGATGACATAAATTTGAAGTTCAAATCCTGCAAGCGTCCTGCAAGTGGTCCTTGCTGGACCACTAGATGTATTCCTTCACAAATCCCAGGTAGATCAAATTTCTACAAGTCAGGCCATAGTTTGAATTCATGAGATGGACCCTCCATAAAACAAGGAATTATGCCTGAATTTACCAGCTCTGTAAATTTTAATTTTCATTTCCTTGATTTTGGAAATGGGATGCGGCTGTGACCAGGATCAGAGACCACAGCCACGTGAACAGGGAGGGTCACCTGTGTGCCAAACCCATAGCATGATGCCCAGAGTTAACTAAGTCAAGGGAAAACTTTTCCAAAAGAAAAAGGAACCACTGTCCCTGCTGAAATGATAAGAATTTGTGGGACAAGAGAGGACTTCAGGGCAGACCCACCATTCATACCATAATGGAAAGAGGCTTAGAGATCTTTGCTTGGAAAGAGACTTTGATGGGAGGGGAAGGGGATAGAAAAGCCACAATGTTACAGGTTTCTTGAAGCACAAGGAGATGAGAAGGCACAAAGGGGATGGGAATTTGGACAGAGATGAGCAGACTAGGTCAGCAAAGGCCAACAGTCAGCTCACCCATCTGACCCGCGGTTCAGATCTGACTCAAGTCTGCCATTTCTGTTTTGTGAAATGGGACTGGAGGGACAAGATTCATCCAGGGCTGGGTTGCTGTGAAGACCAACCTAATCAGAACCACTCAAAAGCATGTGAGGACTGCTCCAGAAATACTAAACATTTAATAAGAACATAAGAGATTTAGACCAGAAGCCCTACAAATTCCTTGAAGCTTTCCCATAATGAGGTTCAAAGCCAATTTCATGGTCAGGCTCCTTCCTCACACAAGCTATAAAGTATGGTGGCCTAGGAGCCAAGCGAAGGCACTGAAGGGCGACTAGAGACCTGGTTCCTAATGGGCTGGACTTGGCGTGGCTAGAGTGTACAGCAGAACTAAAGAACAATCACCGTGCACCTGTGGGTCCTGTTCACAGGATGCCAAGTCAGGTTCAGAGGAGTCTGTCCAGACTTGTCCTTGTTAGAACTCCTACATCTCCCAATTATCTGGTGCACTAATGCATTCTGAGTCCTGCTGTGATGTAATTAAGGGCTAATGTTTGCAGCCAGGAGTAGAAAGAGTTGTAAATGCCTCCCCTGGGTAATTAAATGCTGAGGAGCAGTTGAACGACTACAGAATTCATTTGATGCAAGTTTATTCCAATGCCACAAGCATTTCTTTTTCCGATTATAGGATCGGGTGTCTAAAAAGATACAAACAGAGCATCCCCAAGCAAACATTTTCGTGCCTTCATCTCCCTCTTGGGAATGGGGAGCTGAAACCACTACCCCAGAAATACTTACTTATCTAGGAAGGGGGAGTGGAGCTGAGTTTATATTTAAGGAATGAGAAAAGATAATCAAGAGAGGCTTCAGAATGGGGAGATAACAGTACTGATAGAAAGGTCTGTTTCTAAGTGAGTGGATGCTTGTTTGTATTTGTCCCTGTAATGTCTGACTTCAACAAGCTATCCACTTACCCTCCCTGGGTCTCAATTTTGTGCATCTGGAGATGTGGCGGTAGGAACTGGGTGAGTTCAGAAATTCATTGCATTTCAGTCCCACATTTCCACACATCCTACTGGGAAGTCTACTTCCTCCTACTGGAAGTGAGGATCTGGGGGTAATGAGCTAACTTATACTGCTGGAAGGATTGCAAGTTGGTGCAATTTTGGGGGAAAAGGGCAGTACGAAATAAAACTGAACATGTGTATCACTTGTCACCCCTCAACTTTTAGGCACGTTGCTTAAGGAGACTCTCCCACATGTGCACAGAGAGGGAAAGACAAAGATTCTCACTGCAGTGTCTGTAAGTTTCCTGAACTGGAAAAAGACATAAATGTCTATCAATAGAAAAATAAGAAACAGATAAACAAAATATGGCCTCCTCACACAATGGAATACTATACAGCAATTAAAAAGTGACTGCTATTGGGGGATCCCTGGGTGGCTCAGCAGTTTGGCGCCTGCCTTTGGCCCAGGGCTCAATCCTGGAGTCCCAGGATCAAGTCCTGCATCGGGCTCCTGGCCTACTTCTCCTTCTGCCTGTGTCTCTGCCTCTCTCTCTCTCTCTCTCTCTCTCTCTCTATCATGAATGAATGAATGAATAAATAAATAAATATTTTTTTTTAAAAAAAGTGACTGCTATCTGAACCTATATTAGTATTTCCAAAACACAAGCTGTTAAGGACTTCCCCTTGGTTAAATTTGTGAAAATCTGGGTAATTATGTAGGATAATGATTGTAACAAAGTATAACCCATCAAAACAATAAAATCCATGAATCCACAATAACCAAAAAAAGAAAAATTATACTGTTGTATGAAAAGTGCAGTGTAACTAGAGTGTAGAGCTATTTATGTACATTTTAAATGAATATAAAAATAATACCATTCTGTATTAATGTGTGTATGTGAAACCAGAGAAAATAGAAGAAAAGAACCATCCAAGTTCATAATAACAGCGGTGTTTGGGAAGCAAGGTGGAAGTCTGTCTGTGATAGCAGGTTGGGGATAAAGGAGACTTTAAGATAACCAGTAAGAATGTACGTGTGCACATATCTAAAATACAAGAAACAACAAATGTCATTTCTGGATGGTGGAGAAAAGGTACTTGTTATAACATTCTTCTCTGTAATTTAAAAAATCTTCTCTAGGGGCACCTGGGTGACTCAGTTGGTTAAAGATCTGCCTTCAGCTCAGGTCATGATCCTGGGGTCCTGGGATGGAGTCCTGCATTGGGTTCCCTGCTCAGCAGGGAGTCTGGTTCTCCCCTTCCCCCTCTACCCTGCTTATGCTCTTGCTCTCTCTCTAATAAAGAAATAAAAAATTTTAAATAAATAAAAGTAAAAAATCTTCTCAAAATAAAAACTAAAATATGAAAGCAGCAATGCCTTTGGCACATATGTGTGAGCCCCCTGCAACGGCCTCCAAGAAACCAAGGCAACCTAACCTCTTAGGGCTTTACTGTCTAGCTCTGAGCTGCCCAATATGGTCATCACCAGCCATTTGCAGCTATTTGATTTTAAAGTAAAATCAATAAAAGTTAAATAAAATCACAGTTTCCATTCTTCCATTGCTCTAACCACAATTTAAATGCTGAACAGCTGCATTTGGTTAGTGGCTACTGTACTGGGCAACAAGCATAATAAAGATTTCTACCACTGCTATAAATGTTATTGGACAGAGCTAGTCTTGAGCTAAAAATCTTTCTTTTAGATGATAAGAACATTTTAAATCATGTTGTTCTTTCCCTAATACATCCTTCTGCACACAGGAAAACCAAGGTAATGACTAGGAAGATTATTTCATTTCTGGAGGGAATATGTCCACTATAATCTCAAATACCAGCTATGACTACAGTAACATGCTCAAGTTAAATAAAATTAGATAAATCATTTTTAGAAACTGATCTAACAATTACCCATAATTGTTACATAAACATCCTATTTCATTTCCCTCAAAACTTAGGACATAAGAAGATTGGTTGAAGGATAATGAGAGCGTTCTCCAAACAAAATTCTAAGTGTGAGTTCCATGGTTTCTCATGAGCCTTAGTTTCTTACCTATACACAGTATGAGGGACATAGACCTCCCGGACTGGAAATTCCAAAATCTCTTTGTGTGGACGTGTACGGTTTTCAGGAAAAGGTTTCACTGGCAGCATTTCGGGAGTCAGACAGCAATTGATGACCTCTGGAGCTGGAGAAATTTCCAGTCTGAGCAAGCCTAAAGAGCGAAAACACGACTATTTCAGTAAAGATGCTATCACGTTACATGGGAATCAAGAAAGACTGTTGTACTATATTTCTTTATGATAGAATAATTAGTGGGAATGTAAGAGTTTTGGAATTCCCAGCTAGTTTCCTATAGTTGGAGAAAAATTATGTTATGAGAACTTTTGGGATTTAATTTCTAGAAGTTAAAAAGCAAGGAGTTGTACAACGAATAGAAATGGATCTTTAAACTTCCTTCTGAAAATACCACACAATAATAGCATATGGTTAAGTAACTATTAGTCGTTTTCAAACTGGGTTCCCTGGTACCCCAGGTACTGCAGAAGTGCCTCAAGACCTATAGCTGATAGTAAGGAAGATGCCCTCAACTTCTACCAAAGTATCTCACTTTCATTTTTCTTTTTATGCGGGGTTCCATATAATAATTTTATTTGATAAAAGAGGCTCCTCTGTTCAAACAATTATCTGATTATCTGAGAAACCGGTTCTAAAGCATGATGTTCCTTTAATAGAAATATTAATAGATTTTCCAAAAAAGTAGACCAATTCAGACTCTTAACTCCTAACGCAAAACCCCACATTTCACTTAGCAAACATTATTTTATAAACTGTAGCATTAGACAAATAATGTGTCTACTCATAAATGGCTTTGGCACAGCTAGAGAGGAAAAGACAAGCCATCCACACCTGGAATTGACTTGACTCTTCTCTGTAAGGATGAAGATCTTTTGTAGTCAGCCAAAAACTTGAATAAGTCTTCATCACTAAGGCGATCCCCCTCCTACAAAAAAGCAAAGTCGAGGTTATCACAGATGCATCACTGGCTCCTGGGGTAGGGCCAATAACTTCCAGGAAGATTTTGATCTTTAAGTTTTATTCTAACACACTTATCATAGAAATTAGGATTATGGCCAATGCTGAAATAATTTAGTTCAACCTCTTGTCAAATATTCCTTCCTAGACACATATATCAATGGGATAGAACAGAAAACCCAGAAATAAACCCACAATTATAGGGCTAATCTTCAACAAAGGAAGAAAGAATATCCAATGGGAAAAAGTCTCTTCAACAAATAGGTGTTGGGAAAACTGGACAGGTACATACAAAAGAATGAAAATGGATCACTTCCTTACACCATACATAAAAATAAACTCAAAATGGACAAAGATCTAAATGTGAGAGTTGAAACCATAAAAATTTTTGAAGAAAGCACAGGCAGTAAATTTCACTGACATTGACTGGCCATAGCAACATCTTTCTAGATATGCCTACTGAGGTAAGAGAAACAACAGCAAACTATTGGGACTACATCAAAATGAAAAGCCTCTGCACAGTGAAGGAAACACTCAACAAAACTAAAAGACAATCTATACAGAATGGGAGATCTTTGCAAGTGACGTATTTGATAAAGGGTTAGTATCCAAAATACATAAAGAATTTATAAAATTTGACACTCAAAAAACAAATAGTCTAATTAAAAAATGGGCAGAAGACATGAATAGACATTTTTCCAAAGAAGACATCCATTTGACCAATGGACACAAGCAAAGATGCTCAATATCACTCATCATCAGGGAAATGCAAATCAAAGCCACAATGAGATATCACTTTACACTGGTCAGAATGGCTAAAATCAAAAACACACAGAACAACAAGTGTTGACAAGGATGTGGGGAAAAAAGAACCTTCGTGCACTGTTGGTGGGAATGCAAACTGGTGCAGCCACTGTGTATGGAGTTTCCTCAAAAAGTTAAAAAATAGAACTACCCTATGACCCAATAATCAAACTACTGAGTGCTTACCCCAAAATTACAAAAGCAGTAATTTAAAGAGATCCATGCACTCCTACATTTATAACAGCATTATTCACGACACCGAAATTATGGAAGTAGTTCAAATGTCTACCAATGCATGGATAAAGAAGATGTGGTATCTATACTATGGAATACTACTCAGCCACCAGAAAGAATGAAATCTTACTTTTTGCAATGACATGGATGGAACTAGTGGATATAATGCCAGGCAAAATAATTCAGTTAGAGAAAGACAAACACCGTACGATTTTAGTCACATGTGGAATTTAAGACACAAAACAAATGAACAAAGAGGGAGAAAAAGAGGCAAAACAAGCAACAGATTTTTTTTAAAGATTTTATTTATTTATTCATGAGAGACAGAGAGAGAGAGAGAGAGAGAGGCAGAGACACAGGCAGAGGGAGAAGCAGTCTCCATGCCGGGAGCCCAACGTGGGACTTGATCCTGGGACTCCAGGATTAGGCCCTGGGCCAAAGGCAGGCGCTAAACCGCTGAGCCACCCGGGGATCCCCACTTGCTCCCTTCATCACTATATACACTTCCCCTTTGGGCTCCAACACTCATGCCATTCAGGGGAGAAATTCAGACATGCTGGAATGGGAAGACATACCTGCTTGAAAAAGTTGTTCACGGCAATGGTCGTGGGCTTGAAGTTGGACCCGACCCCATTTTCTTCCAAGGACAGGGCTCTTTCAGAAAGTCTTCTAGACTGGGACAAAGTTCTCCGCTCACCCACAGAGCTTTTCCCTGTAAGGAAGACAATCATCATTCGAAAGCATGTCTTTCTGTTTGAATACACAGCAGTCATGCACTTTATCATATAAAAGACAGGTTTTAAAAAATGTATCGTTTGAAGCGTAGTTGACATTCAATGTTCTCCTCGTTTCGGGGTACATAAAAGAGAAGTTTAACATCACGAAACGAGAACACTGAACATGCCCATCCTTGTTTTGAATGAAAATTTCCCTCCACTGGCCTGACCTTTCTCAGTCCTCCTGTTGGAGCCCCTAGTCCTCCTCTGACCTGAGTGGAGATGCCATGAAGAGCCACAATCTTCCTCCTACATGGAGATTGGGGAAGGCCACCCAGCAGGATCCTGCATTGCAGCCAGACCTGGGTCTGCAGATAAGCTTTATTTAACCATAGCATTTGCTTTTGTTTTTTTTTTTTACATTGCATTCCACTGGGAGAGCCATGCATTCGAATGCCCCTGAAAGCATTTGGGACTGTGACCCAAACATGCTGCGGGGGTTGTTAGCCTGGGTACATTCTGAATCTGAGCATTTTTGTGCTCTCTCTGTATGCAGCAGGGGGCAGAACTGGGTTCCCTGGTTGACCTTGTCCCATAGGGATTAGAACCCTGAGTCATACACCTGGGCTGGGTCCCCAGTTCTCTGCTTAGTTATTTGTTACCCCTTCTGGAATTGAGGAGGGGAACTTCAGGCTTTTGTACTGCAAAAATCAGATTCCATGCTGAACGGTCAAATTGTTTAGAACGCTAATGTTGCCAAGCTCACTCTTTGAATAACCTCTTATCCTTAATTCTTGCCATGACGCTGAACTGGAACTTCTTTTGGCTACTACTGCCCGCCTAAACTTGCCATACTGCGGCAGTATAATGCACTGCATTTTCTGGTTGCTTCTTAAGAAGCAGCTTCGATAGTCAGGTTAACTTATCCTTGACCTGGAGATTATTCTATGCCTGAATTATCTAGTTTATGGTGCACTCTGAAATCTGTGCATAATTCTTTTCAAATAAAGCTACCTGTGTCTACATAGAAGTTAGCATTAGAAAAAAAAAAAAGTCACACATTGCAGGTGAAGGTCAGGATGCACTAAAATACGATTTGTTATTGGTAAATTGGAAATAACCCAGCAGTTCTGACCAGTAATTACACAACAATAATTCCAAAAAAGCAGCAGCAATGACAAAATTCCCTTCCCTCCAGGCCCCCATGAAAAGTGGCATTTCAGAAAAGGCAGGGCCTAGGAATGCAGGAGAAACATGAACAGCCTCACATATTTGCTGGATACAAAGACACTGAGGACACGAGATACTCAAGTGGGATGGGTCAACTTGAGAACTCTGAACCCTCTTGAACCTTTCCATACCCCAACAGTTCAGGAAATTAATGACTCAGATGCAGAGTGTGGTGATGAAAAGGAGAAATAGACTAAATAAATTGGAACAGTAACCAACTATTCTTCTGGCATCCACTTTTGCATTGCACTTAGCAAAAATAATAATAATAATAATAATAATAATAATAATAATAATAATAATTTTCTACTAATTTTGCTAAAAAACCTGAGTTTTGCCCTTTGAAGCTTTCCTGGGACAGTGGCTTTTCTTATGTTTAGGAGCCAAGCATGGTATCACTGTTTAACCCACTATAGATACTTATACTTTGTTATTTCAAAGATTTTACTTTGGAAAAGAGGTAGCTATTGAAAATTAACTTTTTAAAGTGTCAAAGTATTGAGAAAATTCTTACTGTAAACCAAAGGTTTTACTGTAAGAGGCGATTTAAGCTCCACAAATATTCACAGTAATTGTTTTGGGGATCACTGTCCAATCAAACATTTGTAAGTCAGTCATAATAGTGTTTCATATTTCTCTCCTTGCTTCCCACTCTCCACACCTTACTGTACCCTGAGCCCCCATTAACAAGCAGCTGACCTCAGAGTCAGTATACTGGGGACCCCCCCCCCTTCCCACTGCAGTTGAAAATCTTACCAACCATGGATTCCACATCGGTTACCTCCCTGTCCAGGGTGGAGAAATTGAAAAAACTTGATAAGTTTATGGGAGCCCAGGCAAAAGGCATTCGGTATTTCCCCAAACGCTGGCAGAAGGATTCAGCTTGAAGTTTTAGTTTTTCGATCTTTTCTTTACTCTAGAGGAAAGTAGAAAGAGACAAGCAGAAACAAACAATATGGTGCCAGCACCAAGGCAACAGTTTCTGCCATCAATATGACAGCCATCTCCAAAATCCCTTTCCTACTAATTCAAAAGAGTGAATGGGCAGGAAAATGATACAATGCAGGCTAGAAGTCTAGCTGATAAGAGAATATAGATCAGAAATGTTTTCTTTAAACTTAAAGAAAGTCAACATTCAATTATTAAATATACCTTCATCGCCCCACCCCCAAAATGTCCAACGCTTGTTATACCAGCTAACCGACGAGTGCTCTTAGGGGCTAGTTACAAGACTTGGATTTGCACAACAAAATTTTGGAATGAAAATTTTTATATATTATCTACCAAGCTTTCAAGAGAGCCTGTTTTCAAAAGTTGCCTTGGGAAACTTCAGAAAAATCTATAAAGGTTGCTAACTACTTCCTTCTTAGGTTGACAACACTTCCAGGGTATTCTAAGTTCCAAAGAGAAGGTAGGTTTTTAAAAAATAAGTGTTGTGAGTCCAGTAAATCTTATTTGAAATTTATGAGTCTGGAGCAGGATGCTGATTAGCCAAGTCTTCTTCCAGAAAGGCCATGTTTTAAAAGTCACATTGGAAACCTTTGCAAATAGGTGCTGAGAAAATATGCCCTTATCACAGCCTTAGGACCCATATTGTCCTAATGAATTTATGATGTATGGAAGTCTCAGCCAATTCCCAAATCTCCACACCAGAAAGGATATTTGGAAATT
The DNA here is from genome assembly GCF_905146905.1 of Nyctereutes procyonoides. Lineage (NCBI taxonomy): Eukaryota > Metazoa > Chordata > Mammalia > Carnivora > Canidae > Nyctereutes > Nyctereutes procyonoides. The sequence goes on along the minus strand of NW_026575146.1, from coordinate 55,729,662 downwards.
GGCTAGTATTGCTAAGGAAGCACAGCAGAGCTCTGGCACTATTTAATTTCATGAGGTCTGTGTGGCCATCCCAACCTGGGTCAAAGCCTTAGTACCACAACAACAGAATGTGAATTTTGTGTCAGCCAAGTTTTCTTAGACACTATTGAATTCACAAAGTTCTTTCTTTTTTTTTTTTTTTTTTACAAATTTATTTCTTTAAAAAATTATCATCAATGGCCAGTTTCCCTCTCTTTCATTTTTTAAAAAGATTATTTATTTATTTATCATGAGAAACACAGAGAGAGTGGCAGAGACATGGGCAGAGGGAGAAGCAGGCTTCCTGTGGGGAGCCTGATGCAGGACTTGATCCCAGGACCCCGGAATCACACCCTGAACCAAAGGCAAATATTCAGGCACTGAGCCATCCAGGTGCCTCCAGTTTCCTTTTCTCACTTTTTAAGACACAATTTATTATTGTCCCATATGGGGACATATTATGGACACTATTTCACTATTTTGTGACACTCCCAAAAAACCAAAAAAATATCTGTTTATTCTAAGATGTCACCATTTAGTGATAGCCAAAATACCATACCTTTCCACCATCACCTTCTTTGATGACCATGTAGGGTTCTGCACAGTCTCCAATCTCTCCCTGCTGAAGGACTTTCTCAATCTGCCAACAATAAACAAACAAACAAATAAAATAACACTCATGAATTATATCCATATAATGGCATCAATGCAACCATCAAAATGACATTTTATGACAATAGCTGATGACAGGGGAGGATGTTCATGCTCTATAGTTTTTGACTAAAAAAAATCAGCTGAAAAAAATTAGCATGAAGAAGTATTACACAGTTTTATAAAAAAAAATCATAAAGGCATATCCAAAGGATGACAGTAGATACACAGCAAATGTTAATAATAGTTATCTTTGTATGGTGAGATTATGTGCTATTTTTATCTTCTCCCCATTGCTTAAATGTATTCTCTATTTTTAAACCATAAACATGTCTTACGCCTACAATAAAAAAATGCAATAAAAGTTATTTTATAAAACAGAACCCATGAGACATATTGTAAGAAGTGAAAAGCTCATTTTCTTTATTATTGCTTACAATGTAAAAAAGAGATATGCCCTCCATAAAAGTCAGGTTGGGAACTAAAATCTTCCACAAAATGAATAAATGAACAGAATAAATTATCTATAATTGTCTCCTATTAGGGCCACTTCTCTGGATTTAACAGACATGGACAGAAATGGAAAGTACTAGAATGGAGCAGCTTTTCACTTTGCTAACTGGCTGGAAATATGAATTAGTGCCACTCCTGTCAAGTATCTTCTTCCATTTTGCTTCAGGTAAAGGATCTGGCGGGCCATAAACGTGGCCACCCTGTTTATTAGAAAGAAAAGGAGAGATTTGAAATTTCCCAGCTCTCTGCTCCAAGGAAATGTGGCTTATCCCGAAGGTCGAAGAGAAGAATGAAATCTGGGTTAACATATTCCATTAGGCACACATTCTCGGGAGGCCCAAAGTGTTCACACCAGAAAACACCCTAGCAATGGAGATTGTTAAGTGGCGTTCAGAGGAAGTGGCATGAGCCACTCAGTGGGCACCTGCGTCAGGGAGACTGAAAGCAGGAAGTCTCTCTCTCCTCATAAAGGAAGTTGAAAATCCCTTCGCCACAGCATGAAGACAAGGTTGACTCCCACTGAAGTCCCAGGGTGAGAATATAGATACCTAACAGGTGAGCTACAGGCTGTCAGTCAGCAATCATTCACATGTTCATTCACTCAGAAAACACTGGCTGAGCACCCTGTAGGTGGTAGCTGCTGGGGAGGTCGTGGCGGGGGCCAGGGGGGTGAACAAGATACACCCGGTTCCTATTCTACCGAAGCTCCTAGTCAGGAGCTTGTAGAGCAAAGGAGAAGACGTTAGCTTTGCCATGTAGTTGATAGATAAAAGTGTGGTCTTTAAAATGAACTTAGAACAGAGCTAAAGAAGATCTTAATGAAGATCCTGAAGCAGCAATGGGAATGCCATGGCTTCGAGTGCTGGTACTATACAATGTGGAGCCCACAGGAGAAGGGTGTCTAGCATCTGAAAGAGGGAGACCCCAGATCTGACCAGACCAGTAGACAGTATTCCCTTCCCCAGCTGGACATGGGTAACTCCAGGTGCTTTGTGAGAAGGGCTGCAGGCTGTGAGGAGGGCCCATTGTATGGTGCCTCATGTTTATGTATATATAAAAAAAAAATCAACCCAGGTGTCCTTGTAACCATGGCAGGCAGAGGAAAAGGATGCATGGGGAATTAACAGAGAATTTTCATCAGATGAGGAGGCTGCTCTCTGTCCTATTCAGGAGGGGCTGGTTTAGTGCCTCACATGTTTGTTTTTAAAGTCTTAAATTTCATCCTTATTCTCCATTCCTCAACTGGGAACCCAAAACCTTTAAGCCTGGATAATCCTTTCAAGCAATAGTGTATACAGTACTTAACTAGGAAACTAGCTAAAATATACTTAAGATCCTGGTGTTCAGCCTGGGAATAAAAATAAGAGCTCCTTTTTCTGAAGGGCATCTGCTCGGCTGTGCTCAATACAACACACCATTTACTATAATATTTAAGAGAGAAAGAAGCAACAATGATGCCATTACAATAAAGGAAGAGAAGTGAGAAGCCAGGGACTGTCTTCCTGAGCTTTAAACATCTTAATTATATCCAGACAACTGACAGAAGGCCTGTTACTGCCAAATGAATGCATCTGTACATTTGAGAATTTTGGAATATATTTAGTAACAGTAACCTGTAGGTAGCCGCTGATACTTGACGGACTGTGGTAGATTAAGCAAACTAAAGTCATTTACTAAGAAGTAGAGCCTGAAGTAAAACTTGGCTCTATGGAGCTAGTGTTGGCATCCTTGGGTTCCCAGGCTAAGAGAACTCTGAAGCTCCAAAGGTGGGCTTGACACTAACTTTCTTGTACATCTAAGTGATACTGCAGAAAAAAGAAAACAGGTTCAATTTGACAACAACGGATGTGTCTTTTTTCAGCAACAGAATTTTAACTTCAGTAGTTTTGAAAAGCTTAAATAGATCCTCCTCAAGCAACAGTAACCTTTCAGAATCTGAAAGGTAGAAGGCAAAGACTCCTGCCACTTGCAAACTGGCCTCTACGTCACTTAAATTCTTTGGTATCTAATGGCTGCTCTCGCAGGATTGCAGGGGAATCAGTGAGATTATGGAAGTAAAATACTGAGCTAACCTGAAAATGTTCCAAACCTGGAACTCTGGGTGTACAGGAAATGAAAACACCTGGATTTTTTTTTTTTTTTTACAAAACATATGGTGATAAAAAGGGAGAGTGAAATTTGGAAACCACAGTCCATACCTTAAATTGTCAGGCCTGGACTTAGGAACATTTCCCCACCAGTGTCTAGAAGACCATGAATAGAATTAGGAAACCCTATCCAAGATCTCCTCCCCAGCAGCCTCCCAGAGCTGGAGAGCTGAGGGTAAGAGGCAGAGCTTGGTCAGGAGTAAAGCCTGTAATGTGCCAGTCTTTATTCTGCTATCACAACTGCCCGTTGAGGGCAGTGTTCTAACCCTCATTTTGCACACAACGGAACTATGTCTCAACTTAGGGAATCACCCAAAGTCCTATAGCTTCAAAGTTTCAAAGCCAGGATCCAAAGCCGAGACTGTATGACTCCAAAACCCATAAATGTTCTAGTATCCCATACAGGATTTGTGGGGAAAGGAAAAGGGGCCAGTTGAAAAAGAAACAAAGTGAATCTCAGAGAAAATGTGTGGATATACGTTCTGACATCTCTTTCACCTCAAACATGCTCCGGGAGTAACAAGGAGAGCACCCGAATGCAGAATGGACAAACCAGATTGTGTTTCATTACCTTGACTACTAGGTAGATGTCTGAGGATGGATAGGTGACCGAGAATACTGCAGATCTTGCCTGACTGGATGGATCCACAGAGGGTGTGTGAGCTCGCAGAAATCCTTTGAACTGGTCTGAGTTCAGGTCACAGTGAAAATTTTCTGAGATCTGTAAACAAGGAGCAAGGCAAAAAATAAGTCACACCTGTGGTTCTCAGGGCCTCAACATGTTTAAAGAGTTAAAAAAAAAAAAACCCACAAAAAAATGTTGCCAAAGGAGTGTCATCATAGATGTGGTTTCTGAATAGTGGTGTTGGAAAAATCTGATACACATTTTTGTCACAGTGTCTAGATATTTTGGAGCTGTTTGAGAGGTGCTCCTCAAAATATTTACATTTTTATTAACCCATCCATTGTCCCTGAATACCAATGACGTGCCCGGCCCCACAGTGAAGAAGAGCAAGATGTTGTAGCTGAACTAAGAGCTGTAGCTGAGAAGTGGCTGCCCAGCAGAAACTACATCTACCAGGCTCCTTTGCGGGTGGAATGAGCATGTGACTAGATTCTTTCCAATGAACTGTGGCGCAGGTGTTGTGCCCAACAGCTGTTAACTTGTCGTAGAGTGGTGAGCGTTGTAGAATGTATAGAACTGTCAGATCCCTATGTTGCATACCCAAAACTAGTGTAAGAGTGTATGTTCCCTATATTTCAACAAACAAATGAAATACTTCCAGGCCTCCCCGACCCATCTTTTCCCCTTTTGGGGAGCTACAGTGGCAGTAACAAGTGGCTCTGGGAGGGCCATACTGAAGATGGTGGAGCCGCTGCCAGTGAGGGTTCTATAAAGACAAAGCAGCAGACCCCTAGTGAGCCACCACCCCTGCCCCCTCTCAGATTGCTAAGAAACAAAGATAGAAACTTCTTTTTTAAACCAGAAGTTCTCAGAATATGGTGCCCTGACTGGCAGCTTCAGCATCACCTGGGAACCTGTTAAAATGCAGATTCTCGGGGCACTTGGATGGCTCAGTGGTTGAGCATCTGCCTTTGGCTCAAGTCATGTCCCAGGGTCCTGGGATGGAGCCCCACATCGGGCTTCCCACAGGGAGCCTGCTTCTCCCTCTGCCTGTGTCTCTGCCTCTCTCTGTGTGTGTCTCTCATGAATATATAAATAAAATCTTTGAAAAAAAAAAAAAACACTCATGGAGAAGAGGCTTAGGTACCAAAATCTTTTTCATTAAAAGCACATCATGGTTGGTGAGGTCTTCACCCTCTGGCAAATTAATACTTCTACCACACAAAATGCCTTCCATCCACAAGAAGAGCACCTCACAGCACAAAAACTCCCAAACTGAGGCAACATTACATATATATCCAAGTTTGTTAAAAATGTATTTAAATTTAAATACATGTCATCCCATACTTTGCTATTTTTTTTCTCTCTCAATCCCAAACAGGCCACCACTTCCACCAGGCCTTCCCTCTAAGATTCTTCAAAGAACATAAATGACTAACATTGCCAGATCATTCCTGCAAAAACTGCAAAGGCAATAGAATTGGATGTATCAAAGGTCATTTGATGGGCAGCCCAGGTGGCTAAGTAGTTTGGCACTGCCTTCAGTCCGGGGCCTGATCCTGGAGACCCAGAATCGAGTCCCACATCGGGCTCCCTGCATGGAGCCTACTCCTCCCTCTGCCCGTGTCTCTGCCTCTTTCTCTCTCTGTCTCTCATGAATAAATAAATAAAATCTTTTTTTAAAAAAAAAAGTCATTTGCTTTCAAATCTGATGCGTTTTGCTGCAGAGATGTCAGTATTTGAAAACACGAACCCCGCAAAATCATGAGCAGTAAATGTGCCCCCAGGGATGGGGTGTTCTCTACTTCCTTACCTTTTTCCTTTCTTTAACATCATAGAGGGCGATGCTGGCAAACAGAGGCTCAATTTCAATCTCAAACCTGTCAGAGAGAGAAAGAAAAAATCAGGTGTTAAGTCAGATAATTATGAATTTGCTGAAATTGCTGTGCTATACATATTGGTTAAAAATGTACATCATTCCCAGAAATGTTTGGATAACTCCACACAGATGAGAATTATACTGGGATATTAGTGGAGAGAGATGAGAGGTTCATGGAGAATTCTCAGTCATTGGAAGCTGTGGTGGGTGTACATTTTCCTAAAAAAAAAAAAACAAAACACTCATTGGTGGCACTGCAAGGGAGAGAGGGTAGGGTGATCCCCATGGTGTGATCCAACACTTATCCTCTGTAGATGTGGTGTTTTCTGATGGGAAAGCCTCTGCCTTAGGTGAAGTCTTTGTTAGCCGTTTACCCTTTACTGCTAGGGTAGGAGTCCCTATTATTCAACTCTAAGGCACAAGGCTTTTCAGAGAGTAAAACAAAAACAAAACCAGTTCTGTTGCTTTTGCTTAGATTTATAGTGGGACCATTTATATGGGTGGATGTCTGACCTTTCCTGATTCCATTGTCCGGGGAGCTGCTGGGTTGCTGGGGCAGGGAACAGAGCACTCCCAATAAACACTGAGCTGTGGGGACCCAGAGAGAGCTAGAAACATATCAGCCCAAATGGCCCATTCCCCTCGACATGGTGGGTTTGAAGACACTGCATACCCAAAGCATAATGCTTCCACATGTTATAGAATATACATGAAGTACAGACGTGCACATTCCAAGTTTCTCAGTCTAACAACCCATGATCCTGGCTCCTGCTAGCTGAGTAACCAGGCTCTGGACCACCAGCACTTCAGAAGTCATATCAATTAGACCAAATTTTGTTTCAAGGCATGTGTAAGAGGATGGCCTTGTCACTGGGTAACTGTCTAAAAAGAGGACCTTTTTTAATGACTTATTTATTTGAGAGAAAGAGAGAGAAAGAATGAGCTGGGAGGCAGAGGGAGAGAGAAACTCAAGCAGACTCTGCACTGAGCACAGAGCCCAACACAGGGCTCAAACTCATGACCCTGAAATCATGACCTCAGCCAAAATCAAGTCGGATGCTCAACCGACTGTGCCACACAGGCACCCCTAAAAAGAGGATTTTTAAGAAGAATATTGGATGGAGGGAAGCACAGACAAAAGGGTTAGTTAGCCAAATGGCACCTGTGGGGATAAGGCAGATGGGAATGATGGCAGACTCACAGGCACTGGGTCAGACATACCTAGCTTCCGTTCTTCCTCCCACCACCAGCTCATCTGGGATCCTAATCAGGTTATTTGACTTTCCCAGTTTTGCTTATTTATCTGTAAAATGAGGAAGGGACGCTTGCTCTTCCCATTCCCCAGAGATGTCGTAAGGATTGTGTAGGACAGTGAGTGCAAACACACCATAAGAACAGCATCAAGAAACAGCATTACCTCCAATGTCCTTCAAGGGCTGAATGGATAAACCAAACATGGCATACACATGTGATGGACTATTATTCAGCCTGAAAAAGGAAGGACATTCTGACTCATGCTCCAACATGACCCCTGAAGGCATTGTGCTAGGTGAGACAAGTCAGTCACGAAAGACACATCTTGTAAAATCTGCTTCTATAAGGTATTTAGACAAAAAGTGATGGTGATGTCCAGGGTCTGGGGGAATGTGGATAGGAATTATTGTTTAATGAGGACAAAGTTCCAGTGGTGGAAGGAAAGAGATCTGGAAATGGGTATCTATGGCTGCACAGCAGTGAGCATATATTTAATGCCACTGAGCTGTACACTTAACAGTGGTGATGATGGTAAACTTTATGGTACAGATTTTATCACAAGCACACATGGAAAGGATTTCTATGATTATTCTATCATTAGGTGGGAGCACATTGATTGTGGGCTATCCTGTGCCTATGCTCGCCAGCTGTTGCCTGGTGTGGTCAACCCATATTTAATTGTGCATTCCAAGGTCTGAGTATTGCTGTGATCTACTTAGGTGGGTACTGAGTGGTAGTAAGTACTCCCTGGCTCAGAGAAAGAAAAGGAGAATTGACATTTGTCACATACCTACAATTGGGTTGCGTTAACCATTTGGCACGTGTTGACTCCTTTAACTTCACAACAATAATGTGATGCAAATATTACCCACTGTTTTTGAGGTGCAGGGAGATTAATTTGTCAAAGGCCACAAGATAAGGCACCGACATGTTTGGGGTTCAGAGCCCAGCCTTTTCTGATCACAGAACCTGAGTTTTTTTTTTCCTATTGATGTATCTCTAAGTATAGTCCCCAGAAACTAGCATTTTGAGGCAAAAGAGGAGTTTATCAAAATGCAGGTTTCTTTGTCCCTCCCCTGAGATCTAGTGAGCCAGAATCTCTTGGGGGAAATGGTGGTGTAAGGTGTCCCCAAATTTGCATTTAAAACAAACTCCCTGGGTAAACTTGAATAAAGCACACTAGTTTCCCCACCAAGGAGACCCCTCTGAGCTGAGGTTACTTTGCATAAAACAGTAGTAAATCTTATATTAAATATTTCCCCACATAAAATGCAAAGGAGGAAAATACTTTGTTGCCATCTTCTTTTCTTCTAGGTGCTCCAAACATCTGCAGATTGGACACCAGCCTGATTCTATATGCTTGAGTTTTACATGTTTCTCAAAAAGCAAAACAGTGACAGAGGTCTCAACAGATCATAAAATCTATAGTAGTAGAAATAAAATTCTGCATGTCTGTGTCAGTGGGGAAATGAGGTCTTTAACATTATCACGTTTACTATTCCTATTTTGACATTGTAAGTTTACCTATAAGAACTTGCTTGCTGGCTTGCTTTTTTAAAAATCTGGTTTATTCAGAGTAGTTTTAGCTGGGACAACCTCTTTGGTCCATCTCTCCTCTTGCAGGTGTATGCTGCTGATACAGATGCTATTTAAGACTCTTGAGTGGGCCAAGCACCCTCGGCAAACACCTCAATTCTATCTGATTTCTGCTTTGGCAATTGGGAAAAACATCACCAGAAAACTGACAATTTTTACCAAGAGAAATCCAAATGGGTCTATTTGTTTTTTCATTAATACATGTCTCTTAGTGGCCACGTATTCCCACCTGTAAGGACTGCTGCTGTTTACTTATTGGAAAGATCTAGAAGGCTTGGTGGCAAAGTGACATCATAAGGGAGAATTCCTCCAATCCCAAAAAGCATAGTCACTGCACTTATAAAGGGCCTGATGTGCATCCTGTGGGGGTGAGTGAGTGCCTCAGACAATGGGGCAGACTTCCTGAGCAGTGCAGAGGAGACCAGCAGCCACTTCCACTCAGCCCCCTGCTCAAGAACTAGCAGGCTCCCACTTCCAGGCTGGCTTGCATGGGCTAGAGGCTGCCTTTCTGTAGCCCTGACTCAACAGAGAGCTGTTTATGAGCTGCTCATCTCTGTGCACAAGACAAAAGGCCCTCACTTCCCTCCCCCTATTAGTAGAGCTGGCTAGGGGGAGGGCTACAACATCAAGGGAGCCCCTCCCCCGCGCCATGGGGGAAGAGAGGAGCAGCTCTGTCTCGCTGGGTTCTCAGGAGAGGATCTGGGGAAGCTATGCATTAGAATCACAGAAGTTTATGACAGGTAGAAACTTGGAGACCATCTGGTGTTAACAGTTTCATTTATAAGTAAGAACTCAAACTCCCAGAGAAGCTCCCAGGGTTGAAATACAGCCTTGAATCCAGAATCCAGATGCCCTAATTGCAAACCAGGTGTTGCCTAAGGAGACCATGAATTGACTTCAAGAGATGGATCACCCCCTAATGGATGAAAAAAATGCCAAGCTTATATACTGTGGCCCAGATAGAGCATTTACAACTTAATATTTTCAAAAGAGTCTGTGATTTGAAGTTGGAAGAATTCTCTGAAGTAGCAGCCTGCACAAGAGGCATGTAAACACCACCCGAGTGGATATGCAAGACAACTTGTTAGTGTGCTGGAAGAAGTTACTCTAATTTATTTTCATTTATTTAGTTCATATTTTAAAATTTCTTATTTATGTACATTCAATAATGTATATATTAATATGCATGTACAAAACTAATACACATGTACAGTGGACATGGGACTTCTACTCTGAATGTAAACAATCAAAAAGATTTGGAGATAATTGCTTTAAAGTACATGGGGCAAACAGTTGGCCCACAAGATGAATCCAGACTGCAGATGATGAGCTGTTGTATAATTTGTAAAAAGGAAATGAGAAGGTATTTAAGAAGTCAGGAGATTATTCAGAAGTCTGAATTTAAAAAGAAAGGAGGAGGGATCCCGGGGTGGCGCAGCGGTTTGGCGCCTGCCTTTGGCCCGGGGCGCGATCCTGGAGACCCAGGATCGAATCCCACATCGGGCTCCCGGTGCATGGAGCCTGCTTCTCCCTCTGCCTATGTCTCTGCGCCTCTCTCTCTCTCTCTCTCTCTCTCTCTCTCTCTCTGATTATCATAAATAAAAATTAAAAAAAAAAGATTGTTAAAAAGAAAGGAGGAAGGGAGGAAGGAAGGAAGCAAGCAAGCAAGCAAGCAAGCAAGCTGAATTTCCAGCTCCTCTTGAAAAAGCAAAAACAAAACCCAAATAGACAGTTGGCAAAAATGGGCCTGTGTCCTTGGATGGCAAGAATTGCCCTCGCCAGCGGTGGGTAACCCCTTAAAATATCTTGCTACAGTCCACACTGCTCTCTGGTCCTCTGCTGTCCCCCAGCACTGAGACTGGGTTTTAGTTGCATTTAATGTTGTGCTTCAATAAATAACAAACAAGTCTCTAGGGAAAAAAAAAGAAGCAGCAGCTCTAATGTGTAGCATCGTCTGAATTCTATGTTGTAAATATTCCACCATGGCCAGTCTCAAGATACGGACGCGAGGTCACTGAACACAGAGCTGGGTTCATCTCTGCTAGGTTCAGCTCTGAAGAATTAGAGAGGACTCCAGTATACCATTCACTGGTTTTCAGGGGTTTTTTTGCTGCCCAGCTTTCCCTGTTCCTTTGGTTACTGTAGGCTGTTTCACTCGGTTACCTTACATGACTCACTTTGGGGTGTGCCTTCCCTGGGACAGAGGAGCGACTGTCAAAGGCTGGGAAGGAATAGAATCTGGGTCTAGCTGACTCCAAACTCCGTTCTTCCCACTACGTCACAGCCTCACACTGTTGCAAGAGCACTGGAGGACCCTCCCCGTTCAAGCTCTGTCCACGGAGATGCAGCTTATACGTAAAAGGCGAGATAAACCTCTGTGTAGTGGTTAGTACATTCGCCGGTACTTACTTCAGAGTCAGCACCTTGACCAGTATTCTGTTGCCCAGATGTTCCTTAGGACATTCTGGTACCGGACGTATTTCCACCGCATCCTCCTATGATCGGTAAAGAAATCATGAATGAACTTCCAGGAGGGCTTCCAGTTGGAGAGAGTCCAGGGAAGGGAAGGCTGCTGTCCAGCACTCACCCTGCATTCATTTCTAATAGTGGGATAACACTTTTAAAGACTTTTATAAGAGAGTTTATTATTCAACCCCAAGTTTCGAAGTCAACATTGACGGCAAACAATTTCTCCTTTCCAAAAGCTAGGCATTTAAGACAAAGAGACAGAGGGAGGAAGGAAGGAAATGTGAACATGAATATGGCTGAGTAACATCCACCAGATGGCATTGCAAAATCTTATACCTATTGTTGGTATTGTTGGTTTTTTTTTTTTTTTTGCCTGCTCTAAGTACATATTCAGAATACTTCTCCTGCCAAGGTTTTACTAGTAAATGGTGAGTTTCAGACTTGAAGTCTGATTCAGAATAGCTCGCATCAGGCTGTATGTAAACCATCAATATTTAAAATGTAGTATCTTTCTCAGGTCACTGTGTTCTTAAACAGGTGATAGAGATTTGAGGTTGATGTATAGGTTCTACACACACATATCCAGCTAGAGCTTGCTGAAGTTCTAAATACAGGAAACTTAGTAATGACAAATTAGTAATGACATGCAATTATACAGTTTTTTGGTTTGTTTGTTTGTTTGTTTTACCACATTTGGGACTCTATTTTACCACATTGGAACTCAAGACTTAAAGAGAAATATACCAAGGCCCTAAGGTAACTTTTAACATTCAAATCTGAATTATCAAAGTATCTTCATTACATTTATGTATGCAAAGATAATAATGCAAAGCCCTGAAAACTTTAATCTCTGCTCTTGCAGTTGACTATCTACAGCTCACAAGAGTCCAAAGAATAGAGTCATGTCTAATTGTATTTTCCTGGGCCATAAGTGATGGGAGCCTCCCATAGCAAAGTAACATCTTTTGAGACAGCAGTAGAATCACCTCCTCAGTAAATCTGCACCCAGATTCATGAAACAAAGTGGTGAACTCACTTCTACTCAAAACTCCGTTCTTTAAGGTCCAATCCTGTGTTTCTCAGCGGGCCATCCTGGCCGCTGAACTTGTTTCAGAGGAGGCACTGCTTGATGCCCATGCTGAGCTCAACTCTCTCAGAGTAAACTGGCACTTGCAGGGTGATCAGAGCAGGTGCATGGAGAAGGGAAGCACCCTCCCTCATTGGAGAAGAGCCCCAACATACATTCATGGGTTTCTAAGGCTACCTCTCTGGTCTAGATTCGAACTTTCAAGGTTCTTTGTTAAAAGCTTTTCATTTAGAAAATGGAAACATACTCAAAAGTAGAGAGAATAATGGAATGAACCATCTTTACCCATCATGTAAGTTTCAATATGTTTAACTCATGGGCAATCTGGCTTCACCCATACTCCCACTTACTACCTCCCCCTACCCAATAGTGGATTACTTGGCAGCAAAGCCTCAGACATCATAGAACTTCATCTGTACATATTTCAGTACAAATCTCGATAAGATAAAGACTTCCAAAAACGCACAGCGGTCAGGGCGCCTGGGTGTCTTAGTCGGTTGAGTGTCTGCCTTTGGCTCAGGTCATGATCCTGGTGTCCTGGGACTGAGTCCCATATCAGGGACTGCTCAGTGGGGAGTCTGCTTCTCCCTCTGCCCCTTCCCCATTTATTCTCTCCTTCTCTCTCAAATAAATAAATAAATAAAATATTTCAAACATAAATAAATAAAATACAAAATAAAACTGCACAGCTGTAATGCCATTGATTTTTTTTAAATTAACAGCAATTTCTTATTGTCACTAGTTAGTTCATTCCAAATTTCCCCAACTATCTCAATTCTTTTTTGCAGTTAGTTTGTTAATCATGATCCAAATGAGGTTTAGATATTGATGCATTTCCTAAGTCTCTTCTAATCTATATGCATTTTTTAAGCCTTTATAGTTATCTGAAATTGGAACTAGTTCCCAGAGAAGAAGAAGAGCAAATACGAAGTTCCAAGTGGATATCTGCTCTGTGGCCATACCACCCTGAACATGGCCTATCTTGCCTGAAGTAGATGTCCGTTGTTTTATCTTCCTGAGTGTGTGTGTATGTATGTATATATAAAAATAAATATTATAAATACATATATATTATGTACATATAAATATATTATGTATATATTTACATTTCTGTATATAATATATACGTGCATACATAAATGTGTGCATATATAGATATGTATATATATTTTTGTATATATCTCTAAATATACATATAGATATTTAAAGAGGGACAGAGACAGAAAGGGAGGGAGAGAGTAAGAGAAAGAGAAGGACAGTATGAGAGATGTCTTCTATCAGTTGACCCAACACACTGAGGCCAACTCTACATCTGTCTGCCTGTGATTGCATTATGTGAGCCGATAAATATCCCCCACACCCATACTACTTTTTTTTCTTAATTGGTTTTTAGTTGAGTTATGTTACTTGCAGCCTAGGCAGTCTGAATGCAAATTCTTCTGCGATTCAGAGGATAGTGGCACCTTCTTAGGGACCAACCCATAGGATGCCTTTTGCAGAACCAAGAGTGAATCAGGACAAGAACTCCCCTCCTAGAGGCCTGGGGGGTTGTGTTCTACTTTTACCTCTCTTGTAGGCTTAGTCATAATTTAAATATAATAGTTCACCTCTTTTCTCATCCTCTTCACCAGGAAATAAAGTCATGGTAATAAGAAATAGTTTTGTTAAGGTGTTTCACAAAAAAAAAAAAAAAAAAAAAAAAAAAAAATCAGTGTGTGTGATTAGTTCATGGTAGCCAGAAATTTACCCCTCTTCCACAGGACTATCTTTGGAGAAAGTTCAAATTACAAGGACAAATGCAATCTCTGTGTGTATGAGCTTCAAAATATTAAAGGCTGGTATGGGGGCCTCCCAGAATTTTCGACATACTAATTTACAAATAATTGGTACACTAAATACAAAGCACTCCTCTTCACCCAATAAAGAGGGCCTCTTAGGACCTCTGCTAGATTATAACTTTCAATCCTAATCAAGTTTCTGCATCATTTCAGAGACCATAAAAAAAAGGTCTACATAATCTGTGATTCATTCTTGCAATCAGTGGGAGACTGGACACCCTCCCACTTAATCCCATGAAGGCTGATATCTCACTAGACATACCCTTCTCATCCTTTCATTGTTTTGTCTCTCCTGGTGTCCACTTTGGGACACTTTCTTACATACTGGCACCTCCACTATGGAGCTGAGAGGAAAAGGAATACAAGCAGAAGTCAAATCTGGCAGATATAATATTTCTTGACAAAGATGGTAAAAAAAAACCCTTAAAGTTTTATATGGAAACTGAAGAGTTATGATATTTAGTGTGATGGTTCATATCATCTTTGGATTTCAATTATGTGTGCTCTTATGCCAGGTAGTCATATGTAGATACCTAAGTAGGGGCAAACATAAAGTTTGGGGTTAGGCAAACATAAAGTTTGGGGTTAATGGGTTAGGATCCCCATTCTGTACTTTAATTTGCCTGAGAGGTTACTTAACCTCCCTGACTCTTACTCTGCAATCTGAAGAATGGAGGTGATACAACGCTGCCCACATTATTCGTAGTTATTTTTAATCTGCCTCATTCAGAAAAGGATTTCAGGCCACTACAAATGAAATAAATAGATGAGAAAACCAACGTAGTTGGAATATAATAATAAGAAAGAAAGCTGAAGTAAATTCCAATAAGTTAGCCACTAGATTTAGAAGCAGAAAATAGAAAGAAAAAAAAAGCAGCAAATGGGAATTTGACCCTAAGTAAAGACTTCAGGAGAGCTCATTACAAGATGCATACAGTCTCCTAAGAGTTTCCATTTCCCCAGTGAAATCAAATTCTTCTCTATCCCAAGACTTGAGAGACAATTTCCCTCTGGATCCTCACTGAGGCAGGTGCTAGATGAGGAGTAGGTCTGTGTCCTTGATAATATTTGCACGGTGGACATGATGTCACATCTCATGACTGCAGCTTCCATACTGTACTTTTTGCCCTCATCCAAGGGCTGAGTCAGCAAACACAATGCCCAGGGGGCTCCACCAGGTTTAAGAAGCAGGCTCCCTAGTGGTCTTCTTGCTTGATCCAAAAAGTAAATGTCAAACATTTAGAGGCATGGATGGATGGCTTATGTTTTGCAAAAATGCCCCCCAAATTGTGCATCTTACAACTGAACTTTTGATAAAATTTGGACAGCAGAGATATTGCCATAGCCAGTTCTGGCAAGAACCAGAAGCACCAACATTCTGACATACAGAGGAAAGACACAGAGCCTCATATCAAGTATGAGGAGCCTACAGAGGCTGGAATAATGGTCACTATTCATCCCATCCGAAGTGCCCCAAGGAGTAAATACAAGGCAAAGCCAAAATTATCAAATTGATCTCTGTTAGCGCCAATATATAATGACGTGAACAATCAGGATCCTGAAGTTTATGCATTAAGACCATAGCTATGATCATTCTATTGACTGATTATTATTTTTAAAGATTTTATTTCTTTATTCATGAGGGACACAGAGAGAGAGAGGCAGAGACACAGGCAGAGGAAGAAGCTGACTCCTGCAGGGAGCTTTATGTGGGACTTGATCCCAGGACCCTGGGACTACAACCTGAACTAAAGGCAGACACTCAACCACTGAGCCACCCAGGTGCCCTGCTATGATCATTTTAGACTAGAATGTTTTCAAAGTAATTCTCCTCAGGTTGTTCATAGAGATTACCTCTAAAAAAAGATCTTAGCACTTGAGAATATCAAAGTTTAAGGAATGCCTGTCTTGATAGATTAACTGCAAATATACCCCCAAAGAACTGAATGGTTTGACTCACTAAGATCACTACACGTAGACCCTTGAAATGTTCTGAGGATTGAATGAGACAAAATCAGTGAAAGTGTTTTGTAAAGAGCAGTGAAAATCCTGGTTATTGTTGGAATCTCTTTTGGAGGACTGATCAATAACTGGCTTTGTGATTCCATAGGCTTATCTTAGGGAAAAGAATGGCCCAGAAATCATACCATTAAGCATCCTGATAGTGCTATACAGGAATGACAAACAATAATATTTTCCTGGAGACTCTCTGTTTTCCTCACTGAGATTCTCCAGCATGGAGATGGTTGCACCCACCTCATCCACTGATGGGTACAGGGCAAAGAGCTCGGCCTGCCGATTGGTCCTCCGGGCCTCTTCATTCTGCTTCTCAAAGTCCTCAGCACTCACTTGCTGCAGGAGGTTTTCCAGCTGCTGATCAGGCTGCAGGCTGCGGAGGTCGAAGCCACAGGCAGTGAGGGGGCCTTTCCCAGACACGTCACAGAGCACGTTTAAGTGGCGGGGGCGCACCTGCAAGAAGACACCCATGTTGTGAGAGGGATCGTGGCTCTAAAATAAGAACAGGGGATCCCTGGGTGGCGCAGCGGTTTAGTGCCTGCCTTTGGCTCAGGGCATGATCCTGGAGACCCAGGATCGAATCCCACGTCGGGCTCCCAGTGCATGGAGCCTGCTTCTCCCTCTGCCTATGTCTCTGCCTCTCTCTCTCTCTCTCTCTCTCTCTGTGTGTGTGTGTGACTATCACAAAAAAAATAAAATAAAATAAAATAAAATAAAATAAAATAAAATAAAATAAAATAAAATAAGAACAAAAGAATCTGGGGTGTATCTGCCCTACTCCCAAGTGGGATTACAGAATCAGGCCTCAAGCTACTTCTGAGCAAACTACACGTTTGACAAAAACCACATCTTTGGCTTCCTGGCCCTGAGTATCCTAAAATTAAATATCTCCTTCCCACCTGGAAGCAGGTAATTGCTCATCAGATGTAGATAAACTGGTCCTTAGGAAAGGTTTAAAAACAGTGCTGTGGGGGCACCTGGGTACCTCAGTTGGTGAAGCGTTTGCCTTTGGCTCAGGTCATGATCCTGGGGTCCTGAGATCGTGCCCTGCATTGAGCTCCCTGCTCAGCAGAGAGCCTGCTTCTCCCTCTCCCTCTGCTATTCCCCCTGCTTGTGTGCTCTCTCTCTCTCTCTGTTGAATAAATAAATAAAATCCGAAAAAGAAAGAAAGGAAGGAAAGAAAAGAAAAGAAAAGAAAAGAAAGAAAAGAAAAGAAAAGAAAAGAAAAGAAAAGAAAAGAAAAGAAAAGAAAAGAAAAGAAAAGAAAAGAAAAGAAAAGAAAAGAAAAGAAAAGAAACGAGCATTGTGTTTCTATTAGTTTGGGGCATGTTCTTTTCTGGAGATTACAAGTCAAGTCTCTTGTGTACCTTGCTCATGTCTCATACTCATGAGAACAGAACTGGAATAAGTGTAACAGAGAGGAGTCTGGACTGGACTATTTAGGGACCTCATCCTGATCTCAATTTCAGAAGCTGGTTTTTGAAACTGGAAAATAAGATGATCTGAAAGGAGCCTTCCAAATTAAACCTCATATAAGTTCCCAGCTGCATCTTATCCTTCCAAAGACAGCAATGTGGGAGTGGGAATACACTTCTATGGGACTTTAGTAACAGTTATAGGAATAACCACCAGAACAAAAAGCAGAAAAGCATTTGCTATTCAAGTAGTGTCCACTTTTAGCTGCAGTGTGTTTGAAAAAAAGAGTTTTTTCAATAAAGCAGATGCTTTATTTTATTAGCAATGTGTCAGTAATGGGGAATGGCAAACCCAACCAAAGACTTGGTAAAGACTATACAATCACTATCAATATGTCATAAGAATATAGATGAACTATTATAAACATCTACAAAATTAATGGTAAAATGTTATCCTAAAGTTCTAGCAAAAGGACATGCTATTATACAGTTTCTCTATAATATATATTTTCTGTGACATTCATCTACCTTATAAAAGGTATTCTGCTAGATCATAAATTTTACCTGACTGAATGTGCTAACAATAATTTAAATTAGCACTTTAATTTTTTTTAAAGATTTTATTTATTTGTTCATGAGAGACAGAGATACAGGCAGAGGGAAGAGCAGGCTCCATGCAGGGAGCCCAATGTGGGACTCAATCCTGGGTCTCCAGGATCACGCCCCGAGCCGAAGGCAGGCACTCAACTGCTGAGCCACCCAGGCATCCCAAGCACTTTAATTATTGATACTTTTTTAGCTTAGAAATTATGAGAGCCTTGGGAGAATGAATTTACCAAGTTACTTTGAAAGGATGTCAAGATATATGCATATATATGTGTATGTAAATATATGTATAATCTCCAGAATTTATCCTAAGGGTATAACCGGACAAGTGAGCAAGGATTGTGAAGACAAGAGCATCTCTGGAACATTGTAGTAACAAAATAATAGAAACTATCTAAATATCTTTTTATTTATTTATTTATTTATGATAGTCACAGAGAGAGAGAGAGAGGAAGAGACACAGG
The DNA here is from genome assembly GCF_905146905.1 of Nyctereutes procyonoides. Lineage (NCBI taxonomy): Eukaryota > Metazoa > Chordata > Mammalia > Carnivora > Canidae > Nyctereutes > Nyctereutes procyonoides. The sequence continues at coordinate 55,711,084 of NW_026575146.1, read as the reverse complement.
CAGAGGGAGAAGCAGGCTCCACGCACCGGGAGCCCGACATGGGATTCGATCCCGGGTCTCCAGGATCGCGCCCTGGGCCAAAGGCAGGCGCCAAACCGCTGCGCCACCCAGGGATCCCTAAATATCTTTTTTTAATAAAGATTTTTATTTATTTATTCATAGAGACACAGAGAGAGAGACAGAGAGAGAGGCAGAGACACAGGCAGAGGGAGAAGCAGGCTCCATGCAGGGAGGCTGATGTGGGACTCGATCCCAGGTCTCTGGGATCACACCTTGGACTGAAGGCAGCACTAAACCACTGAGCCACCGGGGCTGCCCTCTAAATGTCTCCCCAAAGAGACAGCACTAAAAGATCTTGGAACTTCCATCCAATGGAATGTTATGCAGCCATTTAAAGAAAACCCAAGTAAACATGTATTCACTGGAAAAGAAAGGTGATCACCTCACAGTGTATTATTAATATGAAAAAAGAAGGCATCCAGTATTATGTATAATGTGATCTAATTTTTATGGAATATATATGTGTGTACCATGGAGTTGCATCATATATATGTATTGAACTTATGTAAATTCAAGCACTTGGCCTTTCCATTCCACACAGAAGGTGCCAAGAATGGGAGTGACATGGGAAGATGTTGCCGATTGTCTCACTGTCTGAGCATTCCTGCATGAGTGTTAGTCTAACACTTAAAAACATACAACTTTTGTGCAACTTGGCTCCACAACACAGCCGATGACTTAACTGAGCACTGAGTATGCTGAAATGGGTGTGCTTCATGGAGGTGATGGTCATTGACCTACTGTCTCTCAGCTCCAAATTTTATACTCTGTGAGGCTGGGCCTGGCATCTAGCAAGTCACATTTCTGCTTTGCCACCTCCTTCTTTTGGGTTCTGCCAGTAATGGGTGCTCTAAAGAGATTGGGTAGCTGGAGAATGAAAGGGGACTGGCTCCTCCCTCTTTGTTGAAGCTCCTCCTACCTTGGTAGTGGCAATTGGTTCTAGAGCCCAGCTTCTTTGGGCACTTCCAGAACCATCCTTATCTTACCTCCTTGGAGGTACCAGCACCAGCCAGACAGTCCCACCTCCTAAGAGGTCAGAGTCCAGACTCTCAGATCCTGTGGGATCTTTCCTCTGAGATCCCCAGAGATTTGAGTTCCAGCTCTAAGGCCACTCTTTAGAGCTTCTAGGTTCTGATAACTCTAATACTCTTCCAACCAGACCCATGGTTCTTGAATATGGTCTCGGGACCAGTAGCATCAGCATCTATTGGGAAATGCTAATTATAAATGCAAATTATCAAGTGCCACTCCAGCCTAATGAATCAGAGACTCTGGGTGGTACCTAGCAATCTGAGTTGGAACAAGCCCTCCAGGCGATTGCAGTGAAGCTCTAGTTTTAGAGCCACTGCCCCAGGATGGTGTGTGGGTTCCTGCTCATACAATTTCTATAGGACTTCAATTTTCCCATTTCATTCTCTGAGTCCTCCAAAATTGTTTAACCAATCTCTACATTAAATTTCTTTTGTTGGGCAACCTGGGTGGCTCAGCGGTTTAGCGCCACCTTCAGCCCAGGGCCTGATCCTGGAGGCCCAGGATCGGGTCCCACGTCAGGCTCCCTGCATGGAGCCTGCTTCTCCCTCTGCCTGTGTCTCTGCCTCTCTGCCCCCCCCCTCTCTCATGAATAAATAAATAAATAAATAAAATCTTTAAAAAATAATTTAAAAAATTTCTTTTGTTGAGATAACTGCTGTGGCTTCTGTCTGACCAAGATAAGGAAAGATGTAAAATAAAAACTGAATTTAGTCAAAATTACCAATGAGAAATCTCTTAAACATCTCCCACAAAGTAGATAGCCCATGCTACAGGAAGGAAGCCCACCATATTCAGCATCAGAACTGATGGCTGATTCCTACATTAAGCTCATATTAAGTAGTCAACATGGCTCTAGAGACCATGTGGTTTGAAAAATAGGTATTATATTAAAAGTCTCTACTCATTCACCATTCAGCATGGAGAGATGATTAGAATGAAAGCACCTGAAAGCTGAAAATGCTACCAGGTCAGAAGATGCCCTATAAAACTTAGACAAGTCTCTTCCCCTTTGTTTTATTTTTCCCAACTACAAAATGGACAAGTTGGAACAGAGCACTGGCTTTCTAAAAGATTTTGCAATTGTGATAAAATATACATAACATAAAGTTTACCATCGTAATCATTTTTTGAGTACAATGCAGCAGTGTGAAGTACATTCACACTGTTGTGCACACCACTACCCACAACTCTTTGAATCTGTACTTATCTATACTGTAACTTTGTACCTGTTAAAAGATCATTTCCATTCCTCCCACTCCCTGAAGCCCCTGGCAACCACATTCTACTTTCTGTCTCTAGGAATCGGACTACTTCAGGTAGTTCACATACATGGAATTATACAATTTTTGTTCTTTTGTGACTGATTTTACTTAGCACCTATGGACACTAAGTGAGAGCTGGTATTGACCTAAATGCTTTACACAATATTAACTCATTTAATGCTCCAACAACCCCATGTGGTAGTTACTATTTGTTGTCATCGTTATTAGTTTTATGGACTTGAATGTTCGAAAAAGTCCTATGTTGACATCCTAATGCCCAATGGGCTATTGGGAGGTAGGGCCTTTGGGAGGTGATCAGGTCATGAAGATGAGGCCTTCACAAGTGGAATTAGTGCCCTTATGAGAGACATGAGAGCCTTTGTTCTCCCTCAGTCTCCCCTGTGTGGTGGTACACTGCAAGAAGGTGTCTGCAAAACCAGGAAGAAGATGCTTACCAGGAACCAAATGAGCTGACACCTTGATCTTGGACTTCCCCACCTCTGAACTGTGAGAAATAAATGTCTAGTGTTTTAACGACTCCAATATATTGTACTCTATTGTTCAGCCTGAACTGACTAAGACAGCTTCCCTTCGGGCGCCTGGGTGGCTCAGTTGGTTAAGCATCCAACTTTTGGTTTCAGCTCCAGTCATGATCTCAGCGTCATGAGATCAAGCCCCACATCCATCTCTGCACTCAGTGGGGAGTCTGCTTGAGATTCTCTTCCCCTCCCTCTCTATCTGCTCGTCCCTCACTCATGTGCACATGCTTTCTCTAAAATAAATAAACCTTAAAAATTGGCTTCTCCAAGACCACAGAACAGTTGACCAAGATGACAGGAGAGGAGACCCCCTAAGGCACTACTTCCTTTACACCAGTGAGTCTCCATACCCAACACTCCTTTTTAATGTAAATATTCCCTAATTTTTCCTTTCCCATCCTGACATGCCATGTACAGATGATAAAACTTACACACACACGTTTTTTAAACGAACTCAAAAGAATTTAATGGAATGAGAGAATAAAAGAAAAAAATTATAATTAGATGAGATGTCTTTATTATCCTCCTTGTTTTCCAATGGAGGAAACTGAAGCAAGCCCAGAAAGGTTAATTATCCTGCCGGGGGCCACAGAGTCAGTATACAGCAAAATAGGGAAGAAAACCTGGGCAGTCTGGCCTCAGTGTGGACTTTCCCCCACTCTGCAACTGCCCTTAGAGACACCACCGGGTCTCAGGAATTGTTACGTGGATGGGCCCAATGAGCAACCCCCTTCTACTTCTACCTATTTTCATTATTGAACTTGTGGGTTTTCATTTGAACACCAATTTCTGTAGCTACAAACAGGTTTGAGGAGAAAAAAAACAAACAAACAAACACCACTGACTCAAATGGTAGAGCTCCTGCTACTCTGACATTCTCTGAGTCTAGCCCTTTCTCTAGCTAAAACACCGACCGCATGCCCTGGGCAGAGCAGCCCAGTAACCTGGTAACCATGTTTGTTGATAGAAAATACCTGTGTGCTTGGTTCATGGCCCTCCAAGGACTCTGACTCAAACGTCTGTTTCTGAAGTGTCTTGTGAAAATCTCTTCGGGATCCAGTCTTTTTAAAGCCGCAAATCTCCGAACTTCCTTGGTTTCTTTTTTGGTTGTTATTACGTCATTTGGAGCAAGAGAAAGAGAGAGAGGTACAGGCGCATTAGATTAAAAATAAAAGTAATGTTTGAGAGTAGACATGGCGCTGAAAGATCTCGCAAAGAGAGGACCGATTGTAATTCCTCCCATCTAATTATGCACCAGGCCTAATACAAGGCTCTGCTGTAATGAGATACAGACTTGCCTCCTTGCTGGCTCATTATCAAAGGTAGGAACGGTCTGGGAAAATGCCACTTCGGAGGTGTGGTCATTTCAGCTGCGGGGCATTTGGCTCCAAGCTGACGCTAAACTATGACCCTAGTGTTAAGAGGCTGGAATAAATCTAGCAATGTGCAGAGCAGCAAATAAAGATCGTTTGAAGATAAAAATAGAGGAAAACATTGAATGTCCCCAACAGTGTTCTTAACAATGAATTAAAAAGGCAGGACACGGTTAAGAAAAAATAGAAATAAACGATGGGCATGCCTTAAATCTCTGCTAATGGTCTCAATCTCCACTCTGCGCACGCCATTAAAATGGGGTTTCAGAAATGTGTAGCTATGAAAAGGGTTTAAAATATAATGGCCAGCACTGTCCCCGGAGAAGGAAATTAGACCATCGTGAAAAAAGGCAACAGATAGAAGCCCTCAGATAATAACTGTAGAAACCAACGTGCCTATTCCCTGTTTTTATGACTCAAAGTCTTCTTGGAAAACAGGCTGCAAAGTCAACTGCACAAGCATGTGCTCATTTGGTTTGATTTCTCACACTATTAGAAAAACCCCTGAGCAAGTAGGTAAAAGGATATGAAATGAGTTAGGATTTATTAGGCAGATCAAATGGCAGACAGATAAAGCAGGAAATGTGGGAGAGCAACTAGCAATGATCCAAATACAGAGTTTATAACTCTTTGGGAGGGGTGAAGTGTTGGGTTATGCACAGAGCTGGTATTCAATAAATTTTAGTTGATTAAGTTAATTAAAGGAAAAAAAGGAGATGACCCAGGGAGAACAGGCTCTGTTCTTAGATTTTATTGTGCTCTAAAGAGAAGCAATTTGAGTAAAAGGAGATAAGAAATAGCCCTAGGAGAGGGGCAAGATGGGCTTGGTGACTAATTCAAGTCAATGTCTACTATAAATGGTCATCTTCAGTGTCTCTTGGCCATCTGTACTGCCCTGACCCAAACCTGTATTGACAGGGCTGGGTGAACAGCAGGCCAAATTGGGGAACTGAAAGAAAATAAGTAAATGAGTATAGTATACTCTGAAATAAGGAAATAAGAGTAAACATTTACAAAAGATTTCAAGAGAAATATGCAGAATTATTTCTGGCTTGGAATTCCTAAACACCAACAAAACAAATGAAATTTAAAATATCATATTGTTCATAAACATCAATTAGCAAAAAGTATTTTGGGGGACTCCTTCAAATAATTTCCCAAAAGTAATTAAGAACTATTTACTTAAAATATTTAAGAAAATTATTTCGGTTCCAGTTGCTCTAAGTGTGCAGTGCTAAGAAGAGCAGATACATGTGTGAGCAAAGTTTATTTTATATTAGAATATTTATTTTCTATGAACAGAGATTTCTGAGAGCCTCACACAGGATTTCATTAACCTGTTAGCTATTTAAAAGTGATTCTCGGGGATCCCTGGGTGGCACAGCGGTTTGGCGCCTGCCTTTGGCCCGGGGCGCGATCCTGGAGACCCGGGATCGAATCCCACATCAGGCTCCTGGTGCATGGAGCTTGCTTCTCCCTCTGCCTGTGTCTCTGCCTTGTCTCTGCCTCTCTCTCTCTATGACTATCATAAATAATTTAAAAAAAATTAAAAAAAATAAATAAAAGTGATTCTCATCATTATAAACTTACCCAGCAACATGCATGTGTGTGCTGGACGAGAAGCTTTGCAAGTGCATAAAATGGCTTTTTTGGACTTTATCTGAGGGTTCAAAGAAAAAGCTATATGTGATATAATATTCTTAGGAAAAAGTACCCAACTCAAAATAGTAATAAAGAGTGAGTTGTGTCCTAAGATTACTCTCATAATTACAACACACTGAATCTGTGGCTGTTTTTCCTGAAGAATCCAATTTTAAAGGGAAAAGTTCCCAAATGAATTAACTAATAAAAATTAATTCTAAGGGTGCCTGGGTGGCTCAGTTGTTTAAGCATCCAACTCTTGATTTTGGCTCAGGTCATGATCTCAGGGTGGTGAAATCATGCCCTGAGTCAGGTTCTATGCTAGGCATGGAGCCTGCTTAAGATTATCTTCCCCCACTCCTTTACCCCTCCCCCACTTTAAAAATTAATAAATTATCTGAAATCAAATGCAAACAGTGAATTAAGACACAAATTTCACACTTTGGTATCTGCCCTTTGCCTTTCTTGGGACTTATACACTCCAAAGGGTACTGATGCCAAAGGTTCAATGTCACATGTCTCCCCACAAAGCCACCTGCTCAGGCCACAGAAATAAAAATCTGGAAGCAGCCTAACTTAAGCCCTTGTCTGCTCTGGCAACCAGAACTATATCTGCCTTGGTTTCATTTTTTTGTCTCATAAAGTGCACTTACTTCCAAGTGTTCCCTGATAAGTGAACAACACACACACATGCACACACACACAATTACAGCTATGTACCTGCCCCCATCATCCTTAATCACTTCTCTCAGTACCTCTGTTTCTTCGTTGGTGAGGCATAAACACTAGGTGAATTCTAGGATATTTGCCCAACTTTAAGATTTTTATGATAAAAAGGTCATACACTGCATCTGGAAACCTTCAAATCAACTTTCTTCCAAAGATGCTTAAATCTGGGAAAAGTCAAATATGCTTGGCTATTGCTCTTTTGCTATTTTAGGCAAATAGATGCTTTCTTTTTTGTCCTCCATTTTGCTAGAATGCTTTCTGGAGTTATTTAACTCCAAAGACACTGACAAACAGGCATTAAAAAAATGAGTCATGGAATAGTGTTAAAAGTTCATTTCGCAATATATTATATTCTAACTCCGTATATGCACCAGCCCTCAGAATTTGGGGGATGGAAAACATTAAGACTGACGTATTCCATGGTTGTGTGTTTGAAACCAGAGCAAACTTTTCTCCCCTTCCTCATTCTCAATTTAGCATCTACTTCCCCATCTTGAAGTCTCAGAAAGTCACAAAGCTCCCTTGTGGTAGCAGGAGCAGAGCTGGCTGAGGGAGACCACAGGGCTGGCAAGTATGTAAAGATGACTCATTTTAGAAGTGCCAGCCACGGAAGGCAGAAACCACCACCGGGTAGGTAGTGAGACTGCTGGCAGAGTGCCACTGGCCACCAGAAACCCCAGCCTCATTACTCCGCCCAGGCAACTGAGTCGAACAAAGCCATGCTCCTGTTGAGCCTCTTCACAGACAAGAGATAGGGAAGTGGGCCAAGTAGTAGAAGAACTATTCTTAAAATGAACTCAACCTATTGCTTCTTAAGGGAACTGCATTCCTTTTCTCCAAGCACTATTATTATATATTTGGGAAACATCCAAAGACCAACATATTTTAAAAAAAAAAAAAAAAGGTTGATTTATTTGAGAGAGAGAGTGTGTGTGTGTGTGAGCAAGCTGGGGGAGGGTCAGAGGAAGAGGAAGACAAGTTGACTTGCCACTGAACGGGAACTCTGACTCAGGGCTCGATCCCAGAACCCTGAGATCATGACCTGAGCTGAAATCAACAGTCAGATGCTCAACTGACTGATCAACCCAGGTGCCCTAAGACCAAACATATTTTAAAGACCAAAGTCTTCAGAAGCAGTATGGAGTAGATAGAATTTGGCTCTAGAGTTTGGGACCTGGGTTCAGATGCTGTCTCCTTACATACTGGCTGTGAGACCCTAGCCAAGTGACCTAATCTCTCAGAGCTATGGTTTCCTCAGATGTGAAATGGGGAGGAACACTGCTCATTTTGAAGGTCTGTGTGATGACTGGAAAACAGCACATAATACGTCTTCTTCTCCTTCCTCCACTTCCCTTTTCTTCCTATCCCTCCCATACAATTTGGCACTAAAAACATCAGAACAAGGTAATCCTCAATGCCTCAGGGTAGGGAGTAAGTGAGGAAACCCAGAATGGGAAGTTGAAGGCCAAATGGGTGAGGAGGGAGTACATATGAAAGGGTGGCTTGGCATGGAGAATCAGAACCCAGAGGGTGTGAGGAGGGTGCCCAAGCTTGGAACAGCCTGGCATGTGACAATGGATGAGACATTCTCGGTCGAACAAGGAGGGCACCGGGAGGAGCAGCCTGCTAAGGGTGTCTCTGTGCAGGAGTGGCCTGGCACTCAGTATGGGTGCAGGCCTAAGAGGGCATCCACCCAGGAGGGGCAAGCCTGTTGCCGGGTGTCAAATCCAGAATATGAGGAGGAAACCGACTGTATGGGGAAGGGGGGTGGTGTTGGCAGTAGGTACACATCAGAGGATTAATCACGTAAGTAAATGTAATAAGGACAATAAGAGGTTTTTCACTGAAAAAAATATGGAAAGGAAGAAAACAAGAATGAATACTCTGATGTCATGTTGCAATTGCAGGTATCAACATCAACTCGTGGTTTTCAGTGCACACCACGCACACACACACACACATACACACACACTCCCTACCACTGTGATGTGAAGACACAGGAGGAATGACACCTTAATAGCAGTAAGCACACCCAACACCTACAGCTTGGCTTTTAAGTACCACTTTCCACTTAAAAAGGGTCAGAGCTGCTTGGAGAAATGACTGATTCCAGGGATGAGGAAAAGAAAGCTGTAAGATCAGCTTGTAATATCTTGTGGCAAAAAGCAAGGATGTGATCAGTGGCTGCTTAGGGGCATGTAAAAAAGATACGAGGGCCAATTCAAAGGATTCACACTAGTCAAAGTGAGGACAATCTGAGCATCAAAATGAACCACAGAACTGGATTCAAACTTACTGAATAAAATAGGAACCTCTGATTCAATATTGATACAAATAAACTGAAAGTTTAAAGAGAAATTGGGGGGGACCCCTGGGTGGCTCAGCGGTTTAGTGCCTGCCTACTGGCCATAACACTCATGATCCTGGAGTCCTGGGATCGAGTCCTGTGTCGGGGTCCCAGCATGGAGCCTGCTTCTCCCCCTGCCTGCGTCTCTGCCTCTCTCTCTCTCTCTCTCTCTCTCTCTCTCTCATGAATAAATAAATAAATAAATCTTTAAAAAAAATAAAGAAGAATTGGGCATTTTACAATCACCTAATCCAAATGGAGGGATTATTATGTCTAAAAAAAAACTGCCCTATAATCTCAAGGTCAGTCATGAAAGTCAAGGAAACACCCAGGAACTGTTCCAGAGTAAATTACATGAAAGCCATCTTTAGTGACATCTAAATGCAATGCATGCCTTTCAACTAGATCCTTTTGCTCTAAAGGGCATTCTTGGGACATTTGGTGAAAGCTGAATAGGGTCTGAGGATTAGATGGTAATAATATATCAATGTGAATTTCCTTAATGTGATGGCTGTATGCTAATTACGACGGAGAACGTCCTGGTTTGTAGAAATTACACACTGAAGTGTTCAGGGGTAATGGAGATTTAGGTTGGCAACTTACTCTCAAGTGGTTTGGGGGAGGGGAAAAAGATCTTTGTGTTTTACTTGCAAGTTTTCTGTATATTTGAGATTGTTTCAAAATAAAAGGAAAATAGTATATTGGGTGTCTGGCATCGTAATAAAGTCTGTTAGTGGGCCCTATTATAGCATCCATTCTGTAGCTGCTATGTGCACAGGAGCTGTCATGTCCAGAGACATCTGAGTGATTTGCTCTACTTTCCAGCCCTCTAACTTCCCACTTGGGCTCGATGATTGTAACCAATGCCTGACTGGTATAGGGCACCACTTGCCTCGAAGTTGGATGATGGGAAAGCTTTGTAGTGTTGTCCCTCCAGAGTACCCTGTATATTGGCCAGGAATTTCTCTGTGCCCTTATCCTGAGTTGACTCCTTTTGCTTCTCTCATTTTCTTATGGGCTTTTCCTAAAGAGAACACCCTCAAAAATCATGTGGACCCGAATCCCTATCTCAGGCTCAGCTTCTAGACCATCTCAAACAAGATAACCACATACCAGCTCAATAAATAATAGTTATTATTATGAGTGTCAATGACAATACCATTAGATGCAACACCAATGCAAGTGTTATAATATAGATAACCATATTTGGTAGATATGCTGAATTTAAAGTCTCCTAACATCTTTATTTCTGAACTATATAATTTTCACAAAGTAAATCTTAGAAAAGTGCTCACTTTAGGATTTCACTTGTAGAATTCTCCCAAAAGGCCAATAAACACCCAAGTGAGGTTGTTGTCCTCATTAAACTTGTTCCATTCCATTCCATCCCTTTCAGGAATTCTTAGTGGATTTCATTTCCCAGTTGTGCTGCTAAAACCATAGTTTGGACTGGATTTTGGGAATCCAATTTTCTGATGACTTACTACCCCTGGCTCTCAATGATGGTAATTAATGCTGCCATTTTTGATTGTCTCAATGACTGGGATGTGCTAATATATTTCACATCCTGAAATGCATGGGGCATCCCAGCAATGAAGAACCATCCTAAGACATCTATTAGAACATCCAATACATGGGGCACCTGAGTGGCTCAGTGGTTGAACATCTGCCTTCAGCTCAGGTCATGATCCCGGGGTCCTAGGATCAAGTCCCGCATCAGACTCCCCACAAGGAGAGAGTCTTCTGTCTATGTCTCTGCTTCTCTCTTTGTGTCTCTCATGAATAAACAAAATCTTTACCCCGCCCCCAAAAAAAGAACATTCAACACACCTATCAAATGTCCCGCCAAACATTCCTGGAGGTAAAAAACCAGTCTGTAAATATGTGAGCTAGGCCCCATGCCATCTTACAAATAAGTGCAAAGTATTTTTGCACTGAATTTTCCAACAAAACAGCAACTATATAAATGTAGGGGAAATTAAACTCTGTGCTGATTAGACCTCTACCAGGAGTTTTCCCCCATTTTGGAAAATCACATTACTAAAAGCAATGCTACTTGTGTTATCCCAGTCACCCACACAACACACCTGTTGCAGTCTGCTTTTGTAGGTGTGAGACTCATAGCATTACTCTGGCAGCTGCAAACAGCTATTTCATTATGTTCTTTGGTGGAGTTATATCCAAGCATTTGCATCTTTACATATATGCTCTTTTACGTATTATATTTATTTCTCTTTTATATAGGGACATTTTATGGGCTTCTAAAAATGAGAAAGTTCATGGGTGACAAAGGTGGCATTACAAAATATTCATTACACAGAAATACGCTGTGGAGTCTGATAGATCTGAGAACGCTTGTCTTAAAGGAACATGATGTGGATATTTGGTGTTAAAGTTTTGTTCATTCTCCTATTCAACACGTTTGTAAAGGATCTCCTGAGAATAGGCACCAAAGAGAATGCAAAAAGGAATATACAAAAATCCTAGCTTTAAAGGAGTCCCTGTCCTCAGTGAAGTCATAGTCTAGTGAAAAATATCACCTATTTAGCAGGGGAGATAAACATTCAGACACATAATCAGAATGCAATGTTGAGGGGCGCCTGGGTGGTTCAGTCATTTAAGCATCTGCCTTTGGCTCAGGTCAGGATCTCATGGTTCTGGGATCGAGCCCCATGTCAGGCTCCCCGCTCAGCAGGAAATCTACTTCTCCCTCTCCACCTGCCCTTCCCCCTGCTCCTGCTCTCTCTTGTGCTCTCTCTCTCTCCCTCAAATAAATAAATAAAATCTTAAAAAAAAAAGATAAAGCAGTGTAGAGTATGACAAGAGCTTCTAAGAGAAATACAAACAGCATGCTTTGAAAATCCACGGAAGGGAGCAGTTTCCTCTGGCCAGGTCAGGGAAGGCTTCGTGAAAGCCCTGGCCTTTGGGCTTCAGGGGTGTGGATGTGTGGGGATGGGAGTGTGTGTGTAACCGCTCAGGTGTAGCTCAGGGATTTCCACACCTGGATTGTTCTCTGTAACTGCACAGGCTGATGAGCCTTGCTTGCTTTCTGTACTTTTAGAAAGCAAATAGCTAAACATCTTGACAGCCAGCACGACAAATGCATGTCATAATAAGCAATTATTGATCAGGGAGACATTTTTATGGTGTTTTGGGAGTAACTGAATTATATGCACCGATGTGTTTGAATTTTAATTGTTTACCAGTTCACTGGGAGTAAAATATGGAGTAATAAAACAGATGATACCCCATTCCTTGATGTCCTAGCTCTCCTTGAGCACGACCTTCCTTCAGAATTACCTTAATCACCCTGGGTGAAAGACAAAGTCTAAGGGCTTTTATGATGTTGCTCATAACACTCATGAAATGTTTCACTATCACTGCGGATAATACACCAAGAATAAATAGCATATAAACAAGTTTAATTACTTAAGAGTTTGACTTCCCACCAAGACACCAAACACAACTTAAGTGAATCACTCTTAGTTCATTTAGAGAAAATGGCAGAGGAAATAATACTTAAGTATTTAATGTGACCCAAAAGATGCCTGCAAACATCAATCCATACAAGATTACCAAATATTTGGAAATGAGAGGTGATGAACATGCAGCCATGGCACCAACGTAGCATTAGATCAAGGGTCATTTCCAAAAGTCATGGAGAGAAAAGCACTGTTATTTTTAGAGCTATGACACCATATTTTATGGTATAGACATGACAGATAGAATGGCATCCATTCAAGACATCTTCCAGTCTAAGTATCACAAACATTTCCAGTAGGAAAATGTATTTCCCCCAAAAGGAGATCATGTATTTTGTGTTTCTGTGTAGTTGAATTTTTCTTATTAAGTGAAAAAGAAATTCTAGAACTTTCCTCTATCCTTCACAGACAGCATTCTTTGTCTGATTTAAAAGCCTCAATTATAGAACTTGAGTGGCAAATGCTCTATAGAATTATGAGCGTGGGAGGGAACACAAGTGGCCATTTATCTACTCCCCTGCCCCCTAAGTGGGATTCAAAGCCATTATCACAGATAGCAAGGACATAAAAGTCTATCCTTAGATATTACAGAGAAATGTAATATCAGCAAGGAGATAATTGAGGAATAAAAGAGCCAACTAAATCAGTGTTTGACTGCATGGTTATGGATGACAGACATGTCCATAGAAGGTGAAATGGCTTCATTAAGTATGGTCTTCCAGAGGAAAGTAGTTTCCCCCACCAACAGTGCATTAAAATATATGGGATAGAGTTTGGGGTTCACTCCTTTGACATGCTAATATAAGCACTTTTCCTGAAGTCTTCAGATTTTATTTCACTTGAAAGGAGTATTTTGGACAGGTTTAATTGGAACTAGATAAGCCCTAAAGGAGTAAACCTCCTGATTTTCCAAATCTTATCTTTATTTCAAGAATATAGAAATTATAGTGCTTATGAGGTGAAATCTACCCTGGATCATTAAATGAAATCTTCAACAACAGAGTTATCCCTTGTTTTTTTTTTCCTTTGCATATAATATCTTACTAATGGGTCTTATTGAAATTATTTGTCAAGTGGGCAGGGACAACTGAGCCAAAATCTGTAATACATCAATATCAATAACCTATCATCATATGCCAAGAAATCATAGTACTTTACATATGTTAACTTATTCATTGCACATAACATAATTTATGAGGTAGACACTATTCTAATTCCTGTTTTCCTGATTAGGACATTGAGGCACAAAAAAAGCAGTTTGCCTTAGGTCACACAGCACCTAAGTGGTAGACCCAAGACTTGAATCCATTTACTCCAGCTCCAGAGAAATCACCATTCTGTGAAATAACATAAAAACCATAGCAAAGCAACAGATTTTTAATTAATGAGTAATTAATGAATGCCAGAAACTATCTCAGATTTCTATCCATGAATTTTAGGGCACAATTACAATTCACCCTTTTTAGATGACAGTTCAGTGAGTTGTGGCAGATGGGTACAGTTGTGTAACCACCACTACAATCAGGACTTAGAACAGTTCCAGCACCCTCAAAAGTTTCTCTGATGACTTTCTGCAGTCAATTCCTTTCCCTACCCGCAGATCCCGGCAACCAATAATCTGTTTTCTGTCCCTATGGCTCTGTCTTTTCCAGAATAACATACAAATGGAATCATGCATCATCTTTTTTGTCTGGCTTCTTTCACATTGCATATGCAATGGAGAGTCATCTATATTGTTCCATGCATGAGTAATTTGTTCTATTTTACCGCTGAATAGCATTCCATTGTATGGACGTACCACAGTCTGGTTATCCATTGCCCCATTGCATACGATCTGGTTGTTCCTAATTTTTGACAATCACAAACAAAACTGCTATAAATATTTGCATATAGATGTTTATGTGAATATAGGTTTTCATTTCACTTGGGTTAATATTCAGGAGTAGGAAGTCAGGTGGTACGATAAGGATATAGTTAACTGGGATTTTAGGATAGATAAGGGAAGAAAAACTCAGTGGTGGAAACAATATTAAGAAAGTAGATAAAATAGCTTCCAGTTTACAATAACAAAAATACAACTTCAGGCATTTCTATTTTATTTTAATTATATTTATTTATAAATATATATTTAATTATATATATTTAATTATATTATATCCAGCACTGCCAAGGATATGTGGTGGGGGGGGGGTGGAGGACAGGGCAGTCTCATACCCAGTTGGTAATGGAATCAATCAATACAGCTTTCCTGAAGAAAAATTTGGTAGTGCTTATGAGGACGTGTCATATGCACTGACTCTATTGCTACCCTCAGAAATCCTCACATGTGTCAGGACAAGTGTGCACAGATGTCTATTGTGGTATTATTTATAATAGTGAAAAATGGAGACAATTTCAATGTCCATCAATAGAGAAAAATTTGGTAACTTAATGATACATTCCTTTGCCCCTGGAATACCAGGCAGGGAGGGTGATCTCTGACATGGAAAAATGTCAAAGATATTACTGAAAAAAGTATATTTTGTGTGTGTGTGTGTGTGTGTGTGTGTATGCAAGACATATACATATTTACACAGGTATAATTACATACTATTTCTGTAAAATGCAAATGTATATACATATCTATATGTATATATATTTGTGAGGGTATGAAAAGCTCTGGAAGTCTACATAGTGATGACCTCCGTGACTAAGAGTGGGTTGAAGAGAAGGGCAGGGAACGAGTAAGGAGTGAGGCAAGAGACTGCCTCTTACTTAATACACTTCTACATTACTTGATTTCTTTCAAAATAAGTGTGCATTATTTGTCACATAAAATAACAAATTCAAAGGAGAGCTAATTAATCACTAAGCAACAACTGGCCAGCAATGCCTGTAAGTGTTCTCCTCCACCTTCCCACTATGCTGCTCATGAAGATGCAGAAAATAATGGAAAGTCCAAAAAATGAGCAGACAACGTAATACCTGAATCTGGACAGAATCTCTGTGGATCAGATGGAGTTGGCAAAATGGCATGCCATGCTTTATCTCCCCAAAGGGGAACTCAAAGGAAGGCAGACACTTTGTACTTTCCCACCTGCCAGGACCTGAGCAGTCAAGGTCTCCATAAGCCAGAATCCTGAATGCTCTTTCTTCATTGTAGTGGCTTATGAATGGAGCCACTGCCAGGTTCCACCTGGTTGCACTGCTTCACACCAGCAGAAATCCCACCTCCCTTGCCTTTCTCTTTCTACCATCATCCAGAAATGATTAAGAAACAACTCATAGAAAACAACTGAGCTGAAAATGTATGCAGGCTTTGAGATGAAGGGGTCTGGTACTGGATTCTCCCCACAAACGAAATATTACAGGTGCATAAGGGGGCAGAATGATCTCTGGGAAGAGTGTGTGCTAGGAATGTATTTTCATGTTCAGAGTTTCAGATTCAGAGTACCAGAGAATCAAAGAGCAGGTTAGAAAAAGGCGCTTCCTCTCTAAAACACTAGTCAAAGCTTCCAGAAACTAATGATCAGTTTCAGAGTTGAATTCTTCCACCTAATTTCTGGGAAAGGAACTGGCCCATTATTCAAGTGTGTGGAGAACAGGACAAATGGCAATCTCCATCCCCAGTATGCTGCCAAAGATAAAATTAAAGCAGGTATCACTTTGTTTTATTAGGGAAGGAGGGGATGACACAAAAATTTGCATAAAATAAATATATGGACAATCACTGTTCCTACAGAAGAGATAAAAACAAAGAGGGACACATAAGGAAACAGAACAGCAATCAAGTGGCTAATGGTCTGGATTAACATTTTAGTCCAAAATTCCCAGTAAATAATATCAGGTTTGTGAATTACATTTTAAGCATGGCAGCAAAAATAGAAATCATAATAGAAAATTATGAATACAGATTTGATTACATAAATAATTCTGAATGTTAAAAAATTATAAGTGATTTTGAAAGACAAGGAACATCCTGGGTTAGGAATTTATAATAAATGCTAGACAAAGCATCAATATCTCTACCAAATAAAGATAGTCCTAGAGATAAACAAGCCCAATATATTAATAGAGGTGCACAAGTTTCATGAATAAGCAGAACTTGAAGGAAAAATGACAAGTGGGCCAACTAATAAATGGAAAAGCATGCCCAACTTCATAATTTAAAAATGCAAATAAAGGTCTCTTTACAAGTGAAATTGGAAATTTATTAAAAGATAACATCTAATATTCTTGAGGATTCATACATATATTGTTGATAATCTTTCTGATATATTATTCCTAAATCCTTACATTTGTGCATTTCTCCTAGACAGAGAAATTCCTCTTCTGAGGATTTATTCTGAAGGAAAAAAAAAACCCATAGATGTACACAGGGTATCACTGTATTGGGGTATATAACACTGAAAAACAGGGAATCATGTAAATATTAAAATCGGTTAAATGAACTCTGATGTAAATATATCACGCAACCTTTAAAAATTGGGTTGAGGAAGAATATGTAATAGCAAACAAAGATAATCACTACTTACTGTAGAGACCAAAAGAGCATCACACTACAAAATAGTATTATAATATGATCTAGTTTTTATACAAATACATATACAAATAAATATGATTTGAAGGCTATGTATCAAATGTTAATGGCACTTATCTGTCTATAGTGAAACTGAGTGATTTTTTCTCCTGTTATTTCTCTATAACCTCTAAAATTTCTAAAATGAGTATTCTGAAAGAGTCCTTGTTTCTTTTAAGTTTGTGCAAAATAGAGGGAAAAAAGAATGTTCCAGTGGGAATTGCCATGAGGAATGAAAAAATACAGTGTCCCAAGTAGCAAATAAAAACCAAATGCAGTAAAAACGGACCTTTCTATTTATTGTTCCTTCTCAGACTTTTTTAGAATCTTAATATCCAGAAAGTATCTCTTATTATAACATTTAAAAGCTTGAGAACAACTTGTTCAGAATTTTTTTATTTATTACCAGCATAGCATAATCTTCCTTGACTGCCTGGCAAACTTCATTTTCCATTCATGTTGGAAATTAGAACACATGATGGATTAGCATCTAACTTTCCCTTAATTACTTTTTGCAAGCGTGCTTTCTCCTGCTCAGCTATTAAAAATAGTATGCCTACTGACATTCCTCCAAAAAACATCAGCACAAATTCATTGGCACACTTCCAGGAACTGGATAAAACTCAACCCCCTAAATCTTCCACTGTTTATCCCACGGAACAGTAATTCTTACTGGAGTATAGGAGAGGTGAGGAGAGCAGAATTTCAAACTGTTTCTGTCTTGGTAAAGGCTTTCTGATGTTTTTTCTAATGAGGATATGTCCCCAGTGCAGACACTCCCCGCCATGCTCCCCAACACATACACATATACAGGTTGAGGATTTTTGTGTGTGTATGAATCTGAGGTCAAGTTTCAATTCATTTATTGTCCCCCTCAACTCCCAAAGAATTCATCTGAGTGGAAATAAACCAAAAAGGCCCTATTCTTTGTACTTAAAATGTAACTTTCTCCATGAATAAATGAACTTTGGTAAATCCACAGAGGGAAATATCAGGGGAAAAAAGAAATGAGCTCTCAAGCTGCAAAAAGACATGAAGAAACAAGGCAAAACTATGGAGTCAGTGGGAAGGTAATTGGTTGCCAGGGAGCAATGAATGTGGGGAGCATAGGAGATTTTTAGGGCAGTGAAACTATTCTATATGATTCTGCAATGGCAGATACATGGCAATATACATTTGTCAAAGTTGTAAGACATAAGACACAAAAGATAAGCCCTAATGTAACCTATGGACTTTAGTTAATAACAAGGTAGTCTCATCAGTTCTAACAAATATATCACACTTACGTAAGATCTACCCAAGAAAGAATGAATCAGTCAGAGAAGACTGCCTAAAGAAAAAAAGAAATTTGTCCTGGCCTTGGATCCATAGGCAGGATGTGACAGACAGGTGAAGGAGGGGAGGGTATACCCAGAGGACAACAGCCAGGGCCAAGGTGTGAGGTAGGACTAAGCTGGTTTAGGTGGAGGAAATGGTGAGGAAGAGGTGCCAGACCTGGCAGAAAGGAAGTGGATCTGGGAGGTAAGCAAAATACGCTTTAATACATACAGTGGGGGCAGGTTATTAAAGTCCTTCAAAGACAAGCAGACGGAGTTTACATTTGATACAGTAGGTGGTGCAGAGCCTTAGCAGGGGTGTGAATAGGAGGCAAGATCAAGTCAACTCACATTCATTATTCATGAATTCTGTATTTGCAAATTTACCTCCTTGCTAAAATTTATTGCTAACAGTCATGTGGGCACATGTGCGACAAACAAACCAAAACCCAAGCCAAGCCAAGCCAAACCAAACCAAACCAAACCAAAAATTCCCCAAGTCCCAACATGTTAACAATAAGGGGAACCGTTGAGGGGCAGCATACGAGAACCCCCAGTATTTTCTATTCAATTTTCCTGTAAACCTACCTAAAACTGCACTTGAAAAATTTAATGAAGAAACAATTGTAAAAGTTAACAATATAAGTATACAGGTAAAGAGAAAAGAAAAGTGAACTTACTTTTGGTTCACAATTAGCCATTCCCGAATATAGGTCTGAACACAGTCCCTGACATGAGGGTCCAGTTCAACCCTAATGAGGTGGAAAATGAGATAAAATCATGTTATTACTGGATAAAAACAACACAACACTCCCTTATCATAACCAAGGAGAGCAGCATGATTTCAAATCCATATCAGGTGGGAACGCCAGGGGCATTCCTACCCATTCATCAAGTGTCTGAAGTATTCCTCAGGCAATAGCATTTTTACTTTGAAGAGACAAGCATGTTGGCATTTGATACTTTGTGGGTTTTCTTTATTATAGAGAATCACGTTAAACTATACCTATCCCTTCAGGGCATTCCAACACCAGACAGGTAGAACTAGCTGTAATCATATACGTAATAAGAAAAATAAGTATAAATACCGATTTCTCACAGGGATAATTTGGGCATATTTTTTGCTCCTGTGTAACCTTGTTAGGACATGCATGTTTCCCTTTTGGAAAGCCATGAAGAAGAACCATTGTCTTAGGCTTTGGGAAGTTGACACCGGGTTTGGTCGGTGATTATCAATTCGGGCAGTCCTTGTCATACCTGCGTAAAAGTGTGCCATGGGAGATACTCTCCAAATGTTTCAGAGTCTTAAATCAGAAATAACGCCACATAGTAGCAAAGCTATTTTCTGATTTTCCAAAATTTTGGTATTAGAGATGGATGGGTCTAAATACTACATACTAAATATGACTGCCCAAATCCTAGCCCCATCCCTTACTAGCTACATGGCCTCAGGCCACCTTTCTATGCCTCAGGGTCCTCATCTTAGAGTTCTACTAATAGAGGAGTGCCTCCTTCAGAAAGGATTAACTAGTCATCATGGAAGTACTTAGAAGAGTCTCTGGCACATAGTAAGACCCATGTAGGCTAGTTCATACTTCCAATCCACTTATTATGCACGAGTTACTGATGTAACCACTTTATGCATATTAATTCAGTTAACCCTCTCTTTAAAAAAAAAAATTCAGTTAATTTTCAATCAGCCCCCAAGGGCGTGGGCATACACTATGATTCTCATTTTGCAGAAGAACAAGATGAGAAGGATCTTGCTCAAAGTCACCCAGCACATGGAAAAGCAGGGACTTAAACCCAGGCCTTTCACCTGTGGAATGCAGGCTTTCATTTACCACACTATCAGAGCTCAGCATAAAGTTCTGGGTCAATGGGAATCACCTGTTGTTTACTCTGGTGAGGACGATGATGCCTTCCTGGGTTTTGATTAAAATGGCAGACTTTTTGTCAATGATTGAAATAGCAGAGCTTGTTTTAAAGTCATCAGACAGTCTGAGCTAGCAATTCTGATCACAAGGTAATATTATACTAAATTACTGATGCTAAGAAAAAAACCCTGCCTCTTTAATCAAAGTTCAAAAATCCTATCTCTAAATTTAAGTATTTTAAACAGGATCTTCCAAGAGTCTGACCTCATTTGAAAATAATTAAGTGAGTAACCATTAATTTCAGACAAAGAAATAATATGAAATGATTCTTTGTCAAAGGTGAAAAAAAGAGACCTTGTCTATATTAAAGGTATGCTTGAATAAATAGGCTGACAATGGGAGGAATATTTCCCACTGTGTGTTTTCTGAGGAGTATTTCTGAAACGTTTGAGCTGAGCCCATGACAAGCTCTCCTATGTGAATAAGAACTATCAAAACAGGAGAAGCAAGACTCATGATAATACCATATCACTGTCACCCAACATTCTTAAATCATGATGGATGAAAATCCAAATCCAGACTAGAATATATCCCACAGTAGTGGGACAGGGGCTGTTTCATGATCTCCTCCTGGGGACTTTTTTGGGGGAAGATGACAAGGTTGAAAATATCCAGGAGAGATGTGAATCTTAATTTTGTTTTGAAAATAAATGCAAGGGATCCCTGGGTGGCTCAGCAGTTTAGCGCCTGCCTTTGGCCCAGGGTGTGATGATGGTGTTCCAGGATCGAGTCCCACATCAGGCTCCCTGCATGGAGCCTGCTTCTCCCTCTGCCTGTGTCTCTGCCTCTCTCTCTGTGTCTCTCATGAATAAATATATAAAATCTAAAAACAAAAACAAACAAAAACTTTAAATAAATACATACATACATACATACATACATACATACAAATAAAAGTTCATCCTCATCCTCTAAAGAGGCATTGCTTTTTATGCCATGGAAGTAACAAGAGTTTCATCGAGAAGTAATTCCATTGTTTGCTACCAAGAGCTAACACATAGACTAGAAACACATAGACTAACCCACCGTAGAAACTCAAGCACTAAACAGCTATTCACATATTCACTCCACAGAGCTTTCCCGCTGTTTCCTCACTTGGCAAAATATTCTTCAGAGGAAGGAACTTTGCCCTACTGCTCTATTCATGGCAGTTCCCAGCACATAGTAGACACTCAATAAATGTGGGTTGGACTTGTTTGTGACCTGATCCAGTCTTACGTGGAAACAGTTAAAAGGCTTCTGAATCATTTCATGGATGATTAGCAAATACTTGACATTTTTGCAAATGGAGAAACTGAGGCCTGTGAGCTCACAGCAGTCACCTGTGGGCACTGAGCTGACATGCAGGGAGTCCAGGCTCTCGGGCCTCCATGGGCACCTCTCCTTGAGGATTCCATATCGTCCCACCTCATCCCTTTAACTGGCTTAATCCCACATGCCTCTTCAAAGCCACTGGTCAGACCATTTTAGAAACTCCCACAGGTGACAGGACCATGGGATCATCCTGCCCACCTTCACCAATCCGAGTACCTTCAGTTTCAAAAGAAGTCCAAAATTCAGGAACCCCCATCCTTGCCAATAACAGCCATGATGTCACACTCACGTCTACGTGTTAGGAAAACCATTTACCCTTCCTCCGGCAAGGAGGGCTGCAAGGTGCGACATTCCTTTGGCGTGAACACCACATCTAAGTCGTCCTCGGTGAAGTCTCCCAGCTCCTGGGCGAGCTCCACGTCCAGGCTGTTCAGGTGTGTCATCAGAAGTCCTTCAAAGTCTACTGGCTCCACCGGGTCATAAAACTGAGGCTGGAGAGAGAGAGAGAAGGGAGAGGAGGAGGTTCCCACAAGGTTTCCAGGGAAAGCGCCAAGGCGGCGGTCGGTCGGCGTGTCCCCGGCCCGCCCCTTCCCCTCGGCCAGCCCTGGGCTCCAGGGCCCAGCTCCGGGGAGCTGTGTCGGAGGGCCTGTCAACCCCAGAAGCAGCGATCCGGAAAGGGGAATAGACAGCGCTGCAAGTCGGAACACGGTCAGGCACCCAAATCACACCCCAAGGCAGAATTTTTTCGCTGCTTAATTGCATCTTGATGAGGAATCCTGAGGAGATCCAAAATGAGATCACGAGGCTTCACTGAATTTGATCATTTCTCCTGTAAAAGCTCTCTGAGGCCCTGTTCACCCAAATACAGCGAAGCGGCGCATGGAGGCAACGTTCCAGAAATCCAGGCAAACTCAACGCTCCTTCGGTTTAAGCATTCAGGCACCAGGTTTCCTTTGGCCCGACTTACCCTATATGTTGGTTCTTGAAAGCACTTCATACATAGTCACAGCCCCCAGTGAGCCAGACTTGATGTCACTGACTTCCAGATGCTTCTGGATTCACCCGTGCTGGTCAGGAAGACATTTTCACTGGACTGTAGTTAAATGAGTAAACTAAGGGCAATTGGCTGAGTTTACATATGCCCTTTTATATTTTTTTTAGATTTATTTATTTATGTAAGAAAGAGAGCAGAAGAAGGGGGAGGGCAGAGGGAGAAGCAGACTCCCCGATGAGCAGGGAGTCCAATGTGGGGCTCGATCCCAGAATCCTGGGATCATGACCTGAGCTGAAGGCAGATGCTTAAAAACCAACTGAACCACCCAGATGCCCCTATACTCCCTTTTTAAAGGATTGTTTTGTTTTGCTTTTCAACTATACACAGTGGGGAAGGGGGAGAACAAATGAAATGACAGAAGTTGATGATAATTTGAAATAGAATTTTCTATGGTGGATAAAATAAAAGGTTGGCAATTAAGCAAATATTCTTTTCTTGTCTGTGAAATCCCAAAACAGGAACCGTTGCCTTTAGGAAGTAAAAGATTCAGATCGAGTGGAGTTGTAGAATAATGAGAATACCAGCAGCTCTGTGGGGTTCATTTAGGGCAGGCTATTTGGAATCAGCAGCCCAAGGAGGTACTGTTCTCTGCTCCCTCTCCTTCCCCCGACCATGGACCAATAAAACAAGCACTTCAGATTCCTGACTTGTACCGCCTCATGTGAAACAAGGCCAGACCCAAGGGAAATGCTAACAAAACCGGTTTTTCACCGCCCTGAAACCATACACCAGACTAGATGTGAGGGCTCCTGGCTGGACAGGAGCAAAGTGCCACTGCTTATGAGGCAAAGGACACAAAATCAGAGAAGGTAGGTGTGGCTTGCCCTGCCTCCTCCCACCCTCACCATCCCTGCTAGTGGTGGAGATGGGCGTGATGTCCTGGGGCCCAAGGACAAAGCCAAAAAGCCAAGAACCGAGTCAACATGGGCCCTCCTTCTTCTCCGGGATTCTTGAAGGTGGCTAGCTGACATAATGTCTTGTCCTTATAGGGTGCCTCTCAAAATGAAGAGACGGACCAGCCGGATACCAGCCTGTGCAGCATCCAGAGCGGGGACAGAGTTTGCAAAAGGACCTCACTGGCCTCTGCCAGAGTAAATGACAGGCACTATCTATGCAGACCTGCATAAGACCAACTAACTTCAAAGGAGAAAGTGGATTTTCCCATCTCTTACCATAACCCAGTACAGAGAGTTCAGAGTCAAGAACTGAAATAGAAAACTACATTTTTGGGGTGCCTGGGTGGCTGAGTGGTTGAGCATCTGCCTTTGGCTCAGGGCGTGATCCAGAGCCCTGGGATCAAGTTCTGCATCGGGCTCCCCACAGGAAGCCTGCTTCTCCCTCTACCTATGTCTCTGCCTCTCTCTGTGTGTCTCTCATGAATAAATAAATAGCATCTTCAAACAAAAAAAAAAAAAAAAGGAAAGGAAACTGCATATTTTGCCTACCCAATCTTATTATTGACAAGTCAATACCCATTAAGCTAATAATTATTGAGCACTTACTTTGTGCCAAGAAACTGGCTAGGTCATTATATACATTATGTCATGTAATCCTCACTAGAGCCTATAAGATCCACACTCTCATTATCCTCATTTTATAGATGAGTACACTAAAGGCTAGAGATTTGATCATTTGCCCACATGAAGTAAGCCCTCTGGAATTTACACCTAGGCAGGCTCATGTTCTTAACCACAATAGTTGTGCTTTCTCTTGCAGGTATTTTAGGGAATCTGTACTTCCAGAAATAATTAAAACACAAGGCAGTGTGTTTGGAAGTGAGTGAAAACTGCAATGACCACTACCCACAAGTTCCACTCTGTGTTTCTCATGAGGCCAGTTGCTCACAGTAATAACATAATTAATTAATTAAAGTAATAACAACTGTACATTTATTATAAAGAATATCAATTCCTCAAGCCAAGGCACTTTCAATAAATACTTAAAAATTATGTTGAAACACATCTTGAAGCATTGCGACACTAGCATGGATCACTAGTAAGTCCAGCCAATGTATTCTACTTGTCATGACCCTGAAATCCAAAGCTACAAATGATGACAAACCTAGCTGACAGCACCACCTGTCACCTACAGGAAAGGCTGGTCCAAGGACCTGGGTGATGAGGATAGATGACTCCCTCCTCTGGCAATGATGTGTTGAGTGTCTGCTGAATGCCAGTCACTGAGCTGAAGGGGCAGGGATACAAAAGAATACAAGTATCTCCTTTCAAGCATCTTTCCCCAGATCTCTAGTCATCCATAGATGGTGAAGCTTGCCACACTCTCATAAGTAAATAATGCTATCTTTGAGGATGGGAGCCATGATAAAGGACACAGTATCCTCACTGTGCACTAATCGTGGGGCAATGTGTCAAGTACAATCAATACCCAAGATTGATCATAAAGTCAAACTCTCGAGGTCAGCATATATTTCAGGACTGAGTAGACTCTAAACACCAACCATATGATAGAACTATTGAGTGTGGTTCCAGCACGACAGACAAGGCTGGCATTTGGCTAGTGTCCCCTACTCTCTCTAGGCTGAATCAGAGAAAACTGTCCATTCCTAAAATGATGTAAACTAGGCTTGCCTTTGGCAAGTGGGTGGAGACCCCAAGGACTGTTACCAGGGCCTCCGAGGAGGTTGTTCCTCTTGCAAATTCAGATAATAACTAGGAACCAAAAGAGATATCTCTTTTCTAAACTCTCTCGTCTTAATCTCAAGAAGAAGTTTTATTATGAGGTAATCAACACACACCCACAAACACATACACTATATTGATCTACTGGTAAGCAAAGGGAAGAAATAATTATTGAAGAGAATTGCCGCGGTATTTTATTTTGTTGGGGGCTGAAGTCTGAGCACAGGGTGGAGGGGGATGGTCTAATATCCGTCCTTAAGGCAGGACTGGAGCTCTCGGCAACTCAAAAGCCAAACACGAAAATTAACTATTTTGTTTTCTCTGCTGTTGAGCTGTACATATGGCCTCCTAATCGGTGAAGATCCAAGACTAGATTAAATGGTATAATCCAAAGTAATTCCAAGAAGGTGCCCTTATCCCATGAATTACTACACTGCCACCATCACTTGTTAAAGTAATAGAAGAAAAAACTCCAAATAACCAAAATAGAAACGAACAAATGAACAAAAAAACCTTAAAAAACAAAAACACTTAAGACTACAAATGATCCTAAATTAGGTTTTATCTATCCTGATTGTCAACTCACCTAGGCTGAACTATATTCCCCAAATTTACTTCCTAGTATGTTTCTAGTCTGAGTGGGCTACACTATTTTTCTCTTCCTACAGTCATTTTGAAGCATAAATACACCTTCTACTGACACAATCAAACAGCTGCTGCTGTTGAAGGGATATTACTAATATAATTAAAGTCCCCTACCTAATCAGTTGACTTTAAGTCACGCTAAAGGAGACTCCCCTAAGTGGCCTGACTTACTCAGGTAGATGCTGTCTTAATCAGTTGAAGGACTCCAGGCTTGAACTCCTGTCTATGGAGTTCTGGCTTGCTTGGGATCTTGCCTCCCTGATTGTTCTGTGGACCTACTTAGCCAGCCACCATCAATGGGTAAGCCATTTCTCTACAATCAGCTCCTAAATATCTGTGCAGATGCATCTCTTCCTGGTTCCACTGTTCTGACTAAACCTGGACTAATCCATCTACTTCCATTCATTCAACAAATACCCCCTGAGTTCCTACGGTGGACTAGCACTAGGTGGGAGACACAGTCACTGCCCCAAAGCAACTTCCAACACTTCCTTAGTGAACACTTGCGCAGTCTTCCTTTTTGGCTACTTTTTCCAGAGGCCTCATCAACAAAAGACTAGAAATACACAAAAAGATTATAAACACCCTAAGTGCTTCAATTATTCACAGCCAGATATCCGTTTTTTAATTAAGGGAGTTTGAGCTTTTCCTTGTCCCCTAACGCACATCAAAGGCTAGTTCTGCTGGCATAAATTGGATGCAATTTGTTCTGAAACTGACAGTTTCTACAGCACCAGAACCATATCTGATTAAAATGAATCTATGTCACTCCTAGCACAGTGTAGTATTCAGAGAGCACACTGATAGCACATTCAAATAGCAAATCTGGATATTTCATAAATAAGGATGCTGAAGGACGCCTGGTTGGCTCAGTGGTTGAGCGTCTGCCTTTGGCTCGGGTCATGATCCCAAGGTCCTGGGATCGAGCCCCATATTAGGCTCCCTGCAGGGAGTCTGCTTCTCCCTCTGCCTGTGTCTCTGCCTCTCTCTGTGTGTCTCTCTCTGTGTCTCTCATGAATAAATAAAATCTTCAAAAAAAAAAAAAAAAAAAGGATGCTGAAAAACAGAGAGGTTGACTTGACCCAAATCACACAGGCAATCCCAAGGGTCCTTCATTATATAGCATGGGGTGGGGGGCGTAGTATGCTTCACTCTGCTCTATGTGAGGCTGGGGGAGAGGAATGACATCTCCAGGTATACTGGCCTTGTAACCTCACGTGTGTTCACCCTTATGGAAGGTGGTCCTCAAATCTACTTGGCTGTTTGTGAGAGATGTCTTGTCAGTCACCCAACACCTCCTTGTTGCCATATTCAATGGTCACTGCTCAGTCCTGGTTTAGCTACAGTACCGGATACAGTTAATCACTCCCTCTTTCTTGCAACACTTCATTCAGATGGAGGGAGACCCAGTCTCTGAAAGTCCATGTACCAGGAAACCTCTCCATACAGAACAAATTGGAATGGTTGGTCATTCTACCTTTGGAACATCACTTTTTCTAGGTTTTCCTCCTATGCTGGATACAGTGCACCAGGATTCAGTCCTAAAATGTCTTTACTTCTCAATCTGCATTCACTCTCATATGAGCTCATCCACTCCCATGGCTTTAAATATCATTTTAAAAAATTACAAATATATATCTTTACCCTGAAATCCAGGTTGACTTTTCCAAGTACACCCAAACATCACTATCTGGTGCTCTAATAGGACTCTCAGACCCAACAAATTCAAAACGAATTCTTAATTTTCCTGCCAATCTTTCTCTCCATATCCCCTAAGTCTTGGCATCTCAGGAGTGGCAATTCCATTCTGCCAGCTGCCCAGGGCAAAAACTTCAGAGTCAATGTTGCTTTCCCTCTTTCTCTTATGCCTTACATATTGTTCATCAGAAAATCTTACCCACTTTACCTTTGAAATATATTCAGCATCCAACCTTCTCACCTTCTCTACTGGCATCACATTTGTAACTCTATTCCAGAGTTATTGTGACAACTTTGTAATGCCCTCCCCACCCCAGTCTACTCTCCACATAGCAACCAGAGTGATCCTTATAAAAATAACTCTATAAGCCACCTTTATAAAAAAAAAAAAAAAAGTCAGATCATGCCTGGCTTCTGGCTCAATGCTTCCTGAGACTTCCCATCTTAATCAGAGTAAGAGCCAAAGTTCTTCTGTGGTCTCTGAGGCCTAGGACCCAGCTGTGCTTTCCCTTTGATCATCTCCTCTACAACTGCACCCTCTGCTCAGCTCATACTCCACTTCCTTGCTGTCGCTGGAGCATACCACATACTCTTGTCTTGGGGACTTTGCACTTGCTGCTCCTTCCTCCTAGAATACTCTTCCTTCAGATACCTGTCAAGTTCATGCAGAATTCTTCCCCAAGTGTCTCCTTTCCAATAGACACCCAAATAGCTCACCTTTATGTCACCCTCCATCCTCTTTTTCTCCTCTATTCTTCAAGGTGCTTAATTCCCCTTGATACAGTCTACATTCACTTATTTGTCTATGTCTCCCCTTATAGATGTAGGTTCCATGAGGCTAGTCCCTTTGTTGTATTCATTATCATGTCCTCACCTCTTAAAGCAATGCCTGGCACAGAGTGAAGCCCAATACATATTTCTGGAAAGATGGAAGAAAGGAAGGATGGAAGGAAGGAGGGAATACTCAAGACAGTCCTCTCAGTCCTCTACTATATTTAAGTAAACAGAACTGAAGACAGTAAGGTTCTGCTTCAGTGATTTAAAAGTAATTCGTGGCTTAGATTAAACAATGCTTCCCTGCTTCTACCAATGGCAATCCTCTACTGGTACCAGTGAGTAGAAGATGTTGACATGCCATTATGGGCATCAATCTATTTTTACCAAGATACTCTAATTTCCCTGCTTTTCAATGGTAGTAATGAAACTCCTGCTCTGCACACAGGCTGCCACTCTGTCATTTTATGTTCCACTGTAAATCTGCATGAAAACTATATTGAGATCTTCATTTCCATCATATCCCCTCAAGGGAAATCAATAAAACCGAAGGACAGCCCAACTCCTTGAAAGATGAAGCACAAAAGATGAACAGCATCAGAAAAATTTTAAAGAATCATATTGATCAAGTTATCTAACATTTAGGTCATCCTTGGTAGTAAAATAAAAAGGCTGCTTTATTGCACAGAAGCTTAAACATATTATAAAAAAAACACCTTCTAAGGCATGAGACTTTTTTCTTTTTTACATAAATGTTATACACAAACATGTCATGTAACCATGGTGTTTAGGAAGTGGCCTTTTACAACCTTTGCTTCAGCAAGAACTGTTACATTCCAGCTGATACATTCCATTCCACTTCAAAACTTTTCTATTCTCGTTTTTAAAAACAGAATTTTTCCCTCTATGAAAATGTAGGTTAAGGTTATTAACCACATATGGTGTCTCAAATTCTCCTTTCTACCCTAGGATAGAAACCCCAACCTTTTCTTCTCTTGTATTTCACTCTCCCTTCAACTTTGAATAATCAGAAAATAGTTTTAGTATTTTACTCTTTCATTTTAATGAAGACATCAAATATACAGTCATTTGCCTGTTTAGACGGTTGGCATTAGAGGGTGTCTGATCAACCTACTATCCATGTGGCTGTGGCAATGGAGGATGCTAAAGCCAATGGGCAACGATACAAACAAGTTAGTCTACACACAAGGCCGTGCTCTTTGGCACTTGTCACAAAAGACTCTGACAGGAGTGTCAAAGAGACCCAGAGCAAGTCTACCATCATATCACCAGGTCTAAAAAAGCCAACTCAAAATGGTCAGTCCTCTTCATATTCAAGAATGCAAGACCTAAAATTATTTTACCTCTTTGAAAACATACATACATCACAGCTAACTTTTACAAGTAGAGTTAAAAAACAAAAATCCAATAAAACCACACACACACACCCCAAACACATCCTTCCTCTCATTTGATTGATCCGGTTTACAACAGAAGCCACTATATTTACACAAGGATATATCCATAGGGTTAGCAAGTGGTCCTTGCCTACCACATTTTCTGAAATTCAGAGCAACCAGGACAATAAAAGAAACTACCTTTTTTCGTGTTTTTTCCCTCTATTTGGAATACTTCTACCTTAGTAGGGTCTCTAAACAATCCTCAATCTGGATCACATGCTAGAATCCCAGGGAACTATAACACACTGATACCTAGGCTCCAACCCTTAGAGATTCTGATTTAATTGTTCTCTGGTGAGCCTAGCCACAGGTATTTCTAAAGGTCCTGGATGATTCTAATGTGCAGCCAGGGCTAAGAACCGTCCTTTAAGTCTTCTCAGTCTCCCCCCAGAAAGCTTTTACCACCTCTTGAACACCAACCATGCTTAAAGATTATATAGATCCTCTGTATCATCTGTCCTCTCAAATAGACCACAAGGCCTTTCAGTGCTGAAACCACTCTGGCCACCCTTTAATCTCCCACAGTGTCTCCAGTACATGGACAACAGTGCCAAACATGTGGACTGTGCCACTTGCCACTGATTACACAACATCTATGATACCATTCTATTAAACCCTAGTGGGGGAAGCACTATTACAGCAACATTGCAAATGAAAAAGCTGAAGCCTTCACAGAAGTTAACTTGCTCCAGGTTATATACCTAATCAGTGGCAGTAATGCTTCACCCCAGATCCTTCTGATGAGTTTTTGTAGAAAAAAATATGTAAAAAAATATGTGATTATTTTTAATGATTTATTATAAATGAAAAGTAAATTTTATGATACAGTGTAAATTTTTGCAACACAAAAATTCTATTCATATACACAAATTCATGAAGCAGGCATGTTAACTTCAAGCAAAATGAGGTCCACTTAGACTTGTGGTCAACTTCTTACCTCTTGCAAAACAGCAAACATATTTGATTATTTTGGGTTTTTTTTTAGATTTTTATTTATTTATTTGAGAGAGAGGGAGAGAGTGCACGTGTGAGTAGGGGGAGGGGCAAAGGGGGAGAATCTTAAACAGACCCAGAGCTGAGCCTGAAACTCAATGAGGGACTCAATCTCACAACCCTGAGATCATTCCCTAAACCAAAACCAAAAGTCAGGTGCTCAACCAACTGAGCCACCCAAGCGCCCTACTGATGGGGTTTTAAATAACTTGGCACCATTAAATACTTGTAAAAATTAAACAGCCATTTGTATCAGCATGTGGGGTTGTTGCAATGGATAGCGTATAAGGATAGCGTATAAAGGTAAGGGAGGGAAACAAAGGTCAAAATGCACTTGGTCTTACTTTTCAATTGTCCAAAATAATACAATGAACAGCCTAGAGCTTTAAGCATTTAAGAGCTTAGAGCATTTAAGAGAAGTTGTGGTTTTTTTTTTTTTTTTTAAAGCTACTTTAGCTTGAAGATCTTTAGATGATAAGCTATTTCTCTGCCTTGGCGGGAATGAATCTTGCTGAAATGTCCCATTATCTTCCTATGAAATGAACTTTTTTTTTTTTTAAGGTAAAGGGAAATCACCATTAAGTTGATGATGTCTGTTGGAGGAACCTTTATTCAGGTTGATGACTCAGAGGAAAGAACAGCTACTTCACTGTGACATTACAGCCCGGTACCAAGTAAACGTTAGCGTGGTTTCCTAGGCAGGCTGTGTGTTTTCAAAGGGGGAATTAAAATCAGGCCTCCTGGCTCCCTCACGCCTCCCTCATGCCTCCTGTTCCTCATGCAGTTAACAAGAAGGAACAGGGGCAGCAGGATGTGCTGAAATTGGACTTGGGATCTGGGAAGAGAGATTCAGGAGCTAACCCAGAATACTAAGAGTCACATATTTTAAAGGCTATTCATTTGCAAATAGAACCAGGAATAAATTATGACACGTAGGAACACAATGATTCTTTAAGAGCTAAACGCAGTTGCTTATTTTTGCTACTTCTCTGATATCTTCTGTTACAAGATGGGTAGTTAAGCCCCATGTTAACTTGACTACCTAGCAAATGAAGAAATGCATCAAAATGATCACTTTTGTGAAAACCTACCGATGAAGTGGCATAACAGCCAAAAGAACAGCTGTAGATAGTAAGCAATTTTTTTTTCTTTGTGACTTTAAAAAATTTACAGCTGCAGCATAAAAGTCAAAGCTGGTGTGTAGAGAAGGGTTAAAGTTTGCTCGCTAAACTTCCTTAAAGCCTCTTAATTAAATGACGTCCACACTGTTTCTCAAGACAGCAACTGCAGGAAGCTACAGTCTTAATTTACCAACAAGCAAGACACCAAACCCCACCTCCTTAACTTTTTTGAAATATGAACATATATCTGCTCGCTTTTTAACTGAATTTTGCATCATTTGGAATACAATTTGAGTCAGGAATTTTTTTTTGAAGTTTTTTTCCCCCTTGGTTTTCAATGAAATATAGATCAGCACCAAATTAAACAAAAAACATAGCTAATATCTCTTAGTCTAAAGGTTATCTAGTGTATCTGAAAGCACAGATATTAGGCATTTAATGTGCTTTTATATATAATCTGCAATTTTGAGACAGTAAAAGTACAAACAAAAAGGGCAGTCTAGCAAGTCACCGAAGTCATAAATGGGTTTTATTTTGTTTTGTTTAAGAAATGTCATTACCTTGTGCAGTAAAAGGTGCTACACATTTTTTACTACTAGTATTTTATCAATTACCCAACACACAAAATTATCCTACTGAAACAACCACACATCACTCCAGTAAACATACCTTGAAAAGATACACAGTTACGCGGCGTGTAAATTGTTACAGGAGGCAAGATGGCGGCAACAGGAAGCCAAGTGGAAGGTTACCAAACTTCGAAGAGCAGAAGTGGTTTTGAAGTAATAAGTGAGAAATGAAAAAAAAAAAAAATAACCTAACCTCCCCAAGATAACCACTAGAACAAGTAAGAAAGCGCCGCTGTGCTTTGTGTGAGGAAGTGAGTACAACAAGGGCTGCAGGCTCCACAAAGGAAGTGAATACTCACTTCTGGTTTTACAAATCATCTCATTTAAGTCAGGTTTATTCCACCTGACATATGTCTGGCATTCAGTCCTCAAATACTATAACACATAATGTGCACCCAATGGTCGGTGTTAATATAAAAATATAAACCATGTTCCACTTCAAAGGGGAGTGTGTTTCAAAAATGAAGGTCTGCCCTGTGATTCCAATTATATGAAGTTCCAGGTAAGGTAAAATTATGACAGAAGTGGAGCAGTGATTGCCTTGGATTTCAGGCTGGATGAAGAGACTGTTCCATACCTTGATTGAGAAGTTAAATGACTAGAAATTGGTCAAATTCACCAAACTGTACATGTAAAATGAGTGAATTTATTGTATCTGAATTATACTTCCAAGAAAACAATTTTTTGAAAATGAAGGTTTCTAACTTGGCTTTTCAGATTGGGGATATATTTTTCCCAGTAAAAGCCTATTACAAACGATAGTAAGGTTCCAGGCCACTCTCCCCCAAAATATGAATCCTAATTTGGGTAAAATCAAGTAGCCTGTTTGCCCACTAAAGCCTGAGACTTTAGAACCACAGCCCTGGAGGGGGCCACACTGCATTCTAAGATCACATTGAAGGAGGAAGAGAAGAAATAGTCTGGTGTCACAGGCAGGCATGGCATTAGGAAGTGGTGGTTGGAGGTGTAAGGTGGCAGTGGAAAAGCTAAGGAAAATTGGGAAGCAAAAGCGTATGCTGTGCATTTCTGCCCTTGACATTCTCTAAGCAGACCTATAACTCATACTTACTAGTTGAAGAGAGGGGAAGCCAGAGGTACTTATGCTCTGTCGATGGTACTGGCCAAGGTTTGGCGGGAGAGTGAACTGTTTCCTTATTTCCGCTGAAGAATACCTTGGGTAAAACACAAACATCTAAATGAAGTGGTTATTTTTAACAAATCATCGCAATTATAGATACAATCTTTGGTATGTTATAAAACTCATGCCCTGGCTGGGTAATTGGTAGAACTAATATGTCCTCAGTGGTTAAGAATGAACATTGTAGCTTTTGTGTGATAGTATATACTCTTGAAAAGCTCATAAAGGCCCAGACACCTACAACCAACCATGCCCGCTGCCCAGTACTGGAAGGGTAAATGTATGACGCAGAGGAAGAGTTTGAGGCCCAAGGAAAGAGTCAGGGCACTTGGATCCTTCTTCCCAAGCCATTCAGAGACATTGTCTCTGCATGAGGAGATCTGTTCTTTGATCCAGATATCCTCCATGCTCCCATTTTGATCCAGCCATTCTCATTTTAAGCAGTTGAACTCTTCTGGCCAGCTGCCCGCTATGATAAAACACTCTAGAGAACTATTCTATGAACACTTCCACCTCCTTGCAGGCACCTCAGATGCTACTTAGAATTCCAAGGACTGTACTTTTTCCAAACTGTTCCTGATAGAGTGAGCCTTCGAGTCATTCATATCACAGCGCCATTGTCCCCTCAGCCAACATCGTTGGTAGTTGGAAACCAGTTACGTGAAAGTTGTTCTCCATTGTCTACTCACACCTACTGTCATGAGCTGTTGATCAGGGAAACCCTGGCTTACAAGCAGATTGACTTTGAGGCACTCATGTGTTAGTCATTTGTTTGAAGCTCAGAATACATTTTCTCATGTCACATTTCTCTTTTGATCTCATTTGTTGGTGGGAAGATTCTTAGGCTAATTCACAAAAGTGTATTTAAAGCACAGTGGGACTGCTATATAGTATAACTAGACACTAACAGACATTTATTGAAGATCAAATGAGATAATATATTTGAAACATGCTATGTATCCAACAAAGGGCTATATAAATTTTTAATTATAATTTTAAAGTATAATATTTGAGTATTATAAATAAAGCTTATTATATTTTCCCCATTATAATGTGTACTAAGGCATAATTATTAATTACCCTCATGATAAGGTTTCTGACATGGTCTGCTTGGCTCCCAAATGTGGCAATGTGGCACTTCTAGAGAAGCAGAAAGCCTGCTCAGATCCTATGTGTGGCATCCATTCTCCCAATCTGAGAGCACCCTAATGTTCTTCCAAGAGTCATACACTCATGCTGTACATTGTCTAGGCATAATTACAAAGTAAAGGGGGCGGGCACATAACCCAACACAGGACAATGATCTCTCCTTCCCAGGATTCTGAATGATGAATGGATAAAAGGATGGAAGAAAATGGCTGGAGCACATTGATGCCAGGGATACCACCCCTACATGACAATGCAGTGGAGTGTGAAACGCCCCAGGAAGTGAAAGCAGGCCATACTACCTGTATTCCTGAATTTCCTGAGATATTGTCCTTGTTTAATTTTTTTAAGTCTAAGAACATACCAGGATCAGAAGTATTCTATTCCGCTGGGGAAATGCAAATCAAAACTGCATGAGCTGCCACTGCACAATGACTAGGATGGCTATAGCAGAAAAGATGGGCAATAACAGGTATTGGTGAGGATAGAGAAACTGGAGCATCACGCATTATTAGCCAGAATGTAAAATTGTGCAAGTGCTTTGAAAAATAGTCTGGTAATTCCTCAAAAAGTTAAATATGGTGTTCCCATATATATCCCAGCAATTCCACTCCTAGGTGTATATCTGAGAGAGATGAAAACATACCTTCATATAAAAATTTATACATGAATGTTTATAGCAGCATTATTCATAATAGAAAAGTGGAAACAACCCAAATGTCTATCAACTGCTGCATGGATAAGCAAAATGTGGCCCATGATGCAATGGAATATTATTGAGCAATAAAAAAGAAGTAATGCTAAAAATGACAACATGGATGCACCTCAAAAACATCATGTGAATTGAAATGAGCTAAACCCAAAGACCACATATTTTATTAGTCCTTATATGAAATTTCCAGAACAAGAAAATGTATAGAGACAGAATGTAGATGAGTAGTTGCCTAGCACTGGGCCTTGGAGGAAAATGAGGAGTGACTGCTAATGGGAGCAGGGTATTTTTTTTGGGGGGGGGGGAGGTGATGAAAATGTTTTAAAATTGATTGTGATGATGGAAGCACAATTCTATGAATATATTAAGAATTAGCGACCTGCACATGTTAAAAATGGGTTAACTGTGTGGTATGTGAATTATTTCTAAATAAAGCTGATATAGATACAGATATAAATACAGATGTGTAAAAGTATCCTAAAGACACAAGAGTGAAGGCAAAAATTACCTAATTTAATGGAACAGCCAGGAATGGAGAAAAACTTTCAGAATTTGCTTTCAAGTACTCAATAGGCTGATTTTCATTACAAGTTGAACAATCATCAATTTTTAAAAAACAACAGATTAGACCACTGTCCATATCCAAAGGCCCATCTTGCATGAACACACTATCTTGTGTTTGGCACCAAAGGAACCCAACACAGCATGGTGATCACTTATCTGCTTACTTAGGGAGATGACCATAGACATGGAGGGAAAAGACAACCAAGCAAAGATCCTTCGCTATGACCTGGATGCCTTCTGACAGATATGACTCACTGCTCCTGAGACTTCTGCCCTCAGGTCTTCTCCACATGATTTAGTCTCCTGGTCATTCTGAAGCTCTTCCTGCCATAGACCAGAGGCATCTACCTGAAATGGGAATACCTAAAAAGGTTCAAGAAAGGAGTGGTATAGTAAGAGAATCAAAGAAAGGAAGCAGGGACAGATGCTTGCTTTCATTTTGAAGCAAAATCTGTTGTCCTGTGCCAAAACCCCAATATTTTTTTCAGCATGCAATCAGAATGTTCCCGCTCTTCAATCTTTCCTTAAATGGGGTCAGGAGGGGTTTCTGTTGCAATTCTTCACATCAGTTTCCTAATTAGGAGCCATACAACTGATCCTCTTCCCTGACAGTCGAGCCTGATCCTATTTCCTATGCCTACAGGATCACTTCTATGGAATGCAATTAAACCCATCCCTTCAAAACCGTCAAATATGGAGATGAATTCTTTGTCCCTAAAACGAAAATAGCGAACCGTCCCATAAGGAAAAGAACTTATATAGTTTAAAGAAAGTCAAAATTAAGTCTCTCTGGAGATGTCCTACACACATTTTAAACCAGCAAAAATAAGCTAGAATGACAAAATCACACGTTGGTCAAACCGTGAGAAAATCGGCATGCCCCACACCCCGGTGGGACCCCACAGGGTGGTATATTGGTTCAGTGCCTCTGGAAAGCAACACTGTAATACACAACAAGAACTATAAAACTATCATTACTTTGTAATGTAATCATTTAGCTTTGGAGAATATGCCCTATGGGATTCATACAAACATATAATTTGAGCAGAAATGAGTATAAGAACTCTGTGTATGGTGGTAAATAATTGAAAATAACCATAGCACTTAATGTGAGGGAGAGCCCCCAGTAAATAACAGCAAATAGGTGAAATAGGATTTTCCCACTTAAAATAAATATATGAATTAGGTTCACCCATGGAAAGGTACATACCAAAAAGTTACAAGTGAAAAGTAATGTAAGGAGCTGAATAGAAATGACTAACAGTATATGTGTAAATACACCACAAGGATCAGAAATCCTCTCAGTAGTTATATAAAGTAGCTTAATAACTACCTTATTCAGCTCTTTCTGATGTAAAGTTGCCTAAGTTGATCATTCAAAAAAAAAAGTGTATACATATAAAGTAGCACGCAGGCACAGGTGCACTTCTTGAGAATAATTTAAATTCTGTGAACTTCAGCTATTAAGTTAGTGATAGGGAAATTCATTCTCAAGAGCACCTAGCACCCCAGAGTCAAAATCAACCCTCTTCATCTCTACATTGACCATAGTGAAGGGGAAAGCCTGTCTACACAGATGGGAGAATTCAGCCCAGGGAAGGGGTCATACAGACTTGGTGTCCACACAGGTAGTGATTGCATATGGCTCTTATTTCCTCTGTATTTGAGTCTCAGACCAAATTCAACATGTCTAAGATAACTTTCATGATGCTAGATTTATATTATGATGATATTTCCTTGATGAGCTAAGCCACTCTTCTAGTAACTCAAAATGTTTTAAAATATTTTCTTTCTTTTTTTAAAGATTTTACTTATTTATTCATGAGAGAGAGAGAGAGAGAGAGAGAGAGAGAGGCAGAGACATAGGTAGAGGGAGAAGCAGGCTCCCTGTGGGGAGCCTGATGCGGGACTGGATCCCAGGACCCCGGGATCACGACGTGAGCCAAAAAGGCAGACATTCAATCACTGAGACACTCAAGTGCCCCTAAAATATTATTTTCTTTATTTCTACAAATCAAACTGGGAGGGAGCCCTGGGATTTGTCTAAAGCAGTGGTACTTGGGATGCCTGGGTGGCTCAGCAGTTGGGTGGTTGCCTTTGGCCCAGGTCATGATCCCAGGACCGGGATCGAGTCCTGCATCGGGCTCCTGGTTGGAGTCTGCTTCTCTGTCTGCCTCTCTCTCTCTCTCTCTCTCTCTCTCTCTCTCTCTCCCCGTCTCTCATGAATGAATGAATAGATCTTAAAAAATAAAGTGCTGGTACTCCTACTCAGGAGTCAGAATACAAGGGTATAGGTAGGTAGCAAAGCTCTTTTTTTTTATTCAGATGGACAGATAATTGTGATACACACAGTTGGGACTAAGTACCAGTGGAACTAATGATGCAGCCTATGCTGCTAATAAGTGTGGCCTATGGATCATATACATCAAATTATCAGCTGCTTAATAAAATCTAGATTCCTAGACCCTACCCCCCATCCTGAAACAGCATCTCTTATGACATGGCCTGGAAAACTGCATGTTTAGCCAGCAACTCCAGGGGATTTTTATGTCAGTAAATATTTGCTAATAGTGCAAGACTATGAGAGAGTATTAGTTCATTCATTCATTTATAAAACATCAAGGGCACAGAAGTGCCAGACTCTCTGGCAAGTGCTAGAGATTAAAGTTCAAGGCAATATTGTTGCTCCTTCTGGAGGCAAAGCCCAGTGGGTGAGGGAGAGGAAGACAGATGGATAATGGAATAAATGATTTTAATACAACATGATAAATATTATAATAAAAAATGTGATCATGCCTTGTGAGCAAAGAGGAGGGAGTTGGTAATTGAGCTTAGGAATGCTTAGGAGGCTTCTGAAACAAAAGGACTATTGAACCAGGGTGCCTGGGTGGCTCAGTTGGTTAAACATCCAACTTCTGATTTCGGCCCAGGTCATGATCTCAGGGTCATGAGATTGAGCCCCGTATTGGGCTCCGCAATGGGCATGGAGCCTGCTTAAAATTCTCTCTCTCTCTCTCTCTCTCTCTCTCTCTCTATACTATCATCTATATATATATATATATATAAAGAGAGACTGCCCCTCCCCTCCTATAAAAGAGGACTTTCTAACCACACTTTGGGAAAAAAAAAGGAAGAAGAAGGAGGAGGAGGAGGGGGGAGGAGGAGGAGGAGGAGGAACAGACCTGATGGAAAACAGCATTTTGTTTGTTTGATTTCACCATTTCATGAGATCTAAACATTAGGTTTCCATGCTCCTACTTCAAGTATTTTAACTATCAGTCTGCCCCATTTCTTTACAATAAATGTAGCCATTTGCCAGCTGTTTGAGTTCAAGTATATTAGTTAACCAGGCTGAGTCTTAGTTTCATTACGTGTGAAATGAAAGGGCTGGACTATCTGATTCCTTGGATACCTTTCCAGCTGGAACTGGCAAAGATGCTCAAGAATCTCCAAGTGGAACTGTTAGCACCATGATCTACACCAGCAGCAGTGCCAGGAAACTACATAGCCCCGGAAGGCTTCTTTCTGGCTTTCATCCCTAAAAGAAAATTCTTTCACTATATGCTGGATGGCCAGCAGCCAAAATGGTTGGAAGAATTTTAAAACTGATTCAAGAAAAAACCATGTTATTAAGTATTTAAAAGGGCTTAGGGCTTTCCTGAATGTGACACGTTTTAAACAATCGTGAAATCGTTCACTATTGGTGGGATAAAGAAAAGCAAACATGTAATGTACTCTTAGTAACTAAC
This sequence comes from Nyctereutes procyonoides, assembly GCF_905146905.1. Taxonomy (NCBI): domain Eukaryota; kingdom Metazoa; phylum Chordata; class Mammalia; order Carnivora; family Canidae; genus Nyctereutes; species Nyctereutes procyonoides. The sequence continues at coordinate 55,671,172 of NW_026575146.1, read as the reverse complement.
AACTGACTTAGTAACTAACAGACCACTAACAAATATGAGTGTAAAGTACGTAGCTAGTAATAAATACTAATTATAGACATTCATGGATGGCACCTACACGTATATGGCCATAGGCACATGGTGTAATTAAACCTTGCAAAATAACAATTGTTCAGGACCAGAAATGATTTGCACCAAGTAAGCAATGAGTGTTATTCCCCAAACTTCCTGAAGTATAAGGTTAGGGCAGTGCAGTATAACAGCAATAATAAAGATTTTTAAATTTAATTTAGAAAAACCATCTCTAAATGATGTAAATAAGCCAGGGTTGGATCACAGTGCATGGCAAGGATAAAGTCTGGAAACACAGCTGGCTCAAGAGTGAGTAGTTCCTGGAGTTGACCACATTAAAACGATCTAAGGTGGAGCGCCTGGGTAGATCAATTGACTTGGCCTCTGACTCCTGGTTTCGTCTCAGGTCATGATCTCGGGATCATGGGATCAAGCCCCACGTCGGGTTCCATGCTTCGCTGGCCTTGGAGTCTGCTAGTCCTCCTCCCTCTTCTCCTCTCTGCTTTCTCTCTCTCGCTCGCTCTCTCAGATAAATAAATAAAATCTTAAAAAAAAAAAGATCTAAGGCTTTTCCTGAGATGTCTCCTCAGATACTTTTAGTAAAGTGCACCTTTCTATTTTTATTTTTTGTTTGTTTTTTGGGGTTTTTTTGAGTAATCTCTATACCCAGTGTGGGGCTGGAAGTCATGAATGACCACAAGATCAAGAGATGCATGCTCTGGTGACATGAACATGACAGAAGCACCTGGGTGGCTCAGTGGCAGAGTGTTTGCCTTCAGCTCAGGTCATGATCCCAGGTCCTGGGATTGAGTCCTGCATCAGGCTCTCTGTAGGGAGCCTGCTTCTCCTTCTGCCTATGTCTTGCCTCTCATGAATAAATAAATTACCTTTTAAAAAGAGCACTTTTAAATTTATTTTTTTTAATTTTTATTTATTTTATGATAGTCACACACAGAGAGAGAGAGAGAGAGAGAGAGAGGCAGAGACATAGGCAGAGGGAGAAGCAGGCTCCATGCACCGGGAGCCGATGTGGGATTCAATCCCGGGTCTCCAGAATCGCGCCCTGGGCCAAAGGCAGGCGCCAAACCGCTGCGCCACCCAGGGATCCCTAAAAAGAGCACTTTTAAATTTAAAAGACTGCAAAAATCAATAGCCAAAGCAAATGCTATATATACATTATGTGTATAAGCAATATATATAATATTATTATCATATGTGTATATAACTCCATGCCAACATATACATCCATATTTTGAGCCATGCAGTTTGGAATAAATTCCTCAGAAGTTCATCACCTGGGGCTTCATAATAGATATTTCAGGTTTCAGAATTTCTCATATTTTCCATCTCTTCTCGTAAAAGGACATGCCCTAAACATACAATTTTTATAAAGATGATTCAACAGGTGGAAACATGACTACAAAGAGAAGTTTGCCACTTACTAACAAGCTGTGGAACTTATGTTTCTTCCTCCCAGGGGAGTCCCAAATTCCTTTCACTTGGAAAATTGCTCTGAATAGGAAAAATATTTATTCGATGAGTGAAGTGTTTGAGGGTCCCCACAAGGAGCCTAGAGGAGAACTAGCCAATGCCTTTAGGGTCTCACTAAGGTGTCACAGTCCCCCAGCCTGTAAATATCATCAGATAAACATCATATAAGTGAGTTTCTCTCCTGACATAATCATCTCCTACTGATGAGGCAGCATAATCACCTAAAAGAACACCTAGAAGTACTGAGTAATTTTTTTAAGATTTTTTTTAAGATTTTATTTATTTATTCATGAGAGACACAGAGAGAGAGGGCAGAGACACAGGCAGAAGGAGAAGCAAGCTCCATGCAGGGAGCCCGATGTGGGACTCGATCCGGGGTCTCCAGGATTATTCCCTGGGCCGAAGGCAGGCGCTAAACTGCTGACCCACTCAGGCTGCCCAAGATTTTATTATTATTATTATTTATCTGAAAAAGAGAGAGTAGGAGCAGGGGGAGGAACAGAGGGAGAGGAAGACTCCCCGCAGACCAGGGAATCCGATGTAGGGTTCCAATCCAGGACCCTGAGATCATGACCTGGGCCAAAGGTAGATGCTCAGCCACTGAGATTGAGGTCTTGGAATCCTGGGATCGAGTTCTGCATCAGGCTCTCTGCATGGAGCCTGCCTCTCCCTCTGCCTGTGTCTCTGCCTCTCTTTCTCTCTCTCTGTATCTCTCATGAATAAATAAATAAATCTTTAAAAAAAAAAGAGAATTGTTGAAAGAAGCACCAAAGACACAGATTTATAAGGCACCACAAAATCAATACAGAGAAAATTGAACCTAACCACATCATAATAAAACTGCTGAGAATCAAGGAGAAATTCTAAATGTTCTTGAAACAATCAGGGGAAAAGACAAATTGCCTTCAACATGTAATAGTAGGACTGATCATTTATTGACTTCTGAACGGAAAAAGTGAAATCCCAAAATCAACGCAGTGATATCTTTAAAGTGCTGGAAGAAAACAACTACCAGTCTAGAATATTCTACCTGGTGAAAATATCCTTCTTAATAAAGGATAAATAAAGACCTCACAGATAAACAAAAACTGAGAGAATTTATTACCAGCAGAGCTAGACTAAAAGAAAGAGTAAAGAGAACTCTTCAGACTGAAGGAAAGCAAGCCCAGATGGAAGCACTGAAGTACTGAAAGCAATGAAGTACATCAAAAGGATAAATATGTGAGTAAATCTAAGTGACAATGATAGTACAAAATAATGATAACAATGTGGATTTAAAATATACATAGCATTGGGGCACCCAGCTGGCTCAGTTGGTGGAGCATACAATTCTTGACCTCAGGGTTATAAGTTCAAGACCCATGTTGGGTGTAGATATCACTTTAAAAAGAAATTTTAAATCTTTAAAAAATTAAAAACTAAAATAAACATAGCATTAAAATCTATGTAAATGATAACACAAAAAATAGGAAGGATAAATGGAGTTCATATATTCTAAAGGTCCTGCATTGTCTGTGAAATGGTAAAAGTACTAATTAATATTAGAGTTCTATTAATTATGTATTGTTGTATTCTCTCTGGAAATAAGAGACAAGTTGAAAAATAGGGGGGGAGGGAACCACAGTAGAAATATGTATTTAAACTGAAATAAAAGCATGAATGTAAGACCTGAAGCCATAAAACTTTTAGAAGAAAATATAGTCAGTAAGCTCCTTGAAATAGGTCTTAGCAATGTTTTTTTCTAATCTAACATCAAAAGCAAGGCAACAAAATCAAAAACCAAATACATGGGACTACATTAAAATAAAAATTTTCAGGCAGCCCGGGTGGCTCAGTGGTTTAGAGCCGCCTATAGCTCAGGGCGTGATCCCGGACATACGGGATCGAGTCCCATGTCAGGCTCCCTGCATGGAGCCTGCTTCTCCCTCTGCCTGTGTCTCTGCCTCTCTCTCTCTCCTCTCGGTGTATTCTCATGAATAAATAAATAAAATCTTTTAAAAAATAAAAATAAAATAAAATCTCTCAAATAAATAAATAAATAAATAAATAAATAAATAATAAAACAGAAATTTTCTGTATAGCAAAGGAAACCATCAAGAAAATGAAAAGGCAATCTATTGAGTAGAAGAAAATATTTGCAAATCAATATCTGACAAGGCACTAATATTGAAAATATATTTAAAAATTCATACAACTCAACAGCAAAAAGCCAATCTGATTAAAAAATGGGCAGACCTGAAATGACAGTTTTCCAAAGAAGATATACATCTTTCCAAAGGAGATGTCCTCTCCAAAGGGGGTACATGAAAAAAATGCTCAACATCATTAATCATCAGGGAAATATAAATCAAAACCACAAGGAGCTATCACCTCACACCTGTCAGAATGGCTAGCATCAAAAAGCAAGAAATAATAAGGGTCAGTGAGGATGTGGGAAGAGGGAATCCTCATGCACTGTTGGTGGGAATGTAAATTGGTACAGCCACTATGGAAAATAGGATGGAAGTTCCTCAAAAAACATTAAATATAAAACTACCATATGATCTAGCAAGTCCACATCTGGGTATTCATCCAAAGAAAACAAAAGCACTAACTCAAAAAGATATAGGGATCCTTGCGTTCACTGCAGCATTATTTACAATAGCCTAGACATGGAAATAGCCTGTGTCCATAAATGCATGAATGGATAAATAAATTGTATATACATATACTATGGAGTATTATTTGGGTTAAAAAAAAATAAAATCCTGAGGCACCTGGGTAGCTCAGTCAGTTGGGCATCTGACTCTTGATTTTGGCTCAGGTTGTGATCTTGGGGCCATGGGATTGAGCCCCATCTTGGGCTCCATGCTAAGCAGAGAGTCTGATTAGGATTCTCTCTCTTCCTTTCCCTCTGTCCCTACCACCCCCCTCAAATAAATAAATCTTAAAAAGAAAAAAAAAAGGATGAAATCTTTTTCATTTGCAACATGTATGGATCTGGAGGGCATTATGCTAAGTGAAATAAGTCTGACAGAGAAAGACAAATATTGGTATCTCTTATTATAGAATCTACAACAAAACCAGAAACAAGCTCACAGATACAGGCAACAGATTAGTGATTGCCAAGAGGCATGGGAGAAATGAGTGAAGGGGTTCAAAAGGAAAAAAAAATATCAGGCAATCTGCCTAAGTATAAACCTTTCTGTTGAAAATGGGCTTCGACTTTAGAATTTTATCTAGGATTCAGCTTGCTCATTTATGAAAACCAGGGGAAAAAAACCCTGAAAACTGTAATGACTTATAACTTACTGAGACTTTTACATATAATGATCTAATTCCTCAAAATGACTAGGGAAATAGGTAGAATGGTTTGTTATCATCATGTTTGAGGTAAGTTATCTGAGTCTTAGGAAGGAAAGAATGCAAGGAAAAAAACAAACTCAACTATGTCAGTGATCACATTAAATATACTTAGAGTAAACTCACCAATTACAAGACAAAGATCATCAGATTACATAAAAAAACTATATGCTACTTACAAGAGACATCATATACTTTACTTTTTTTAAAACAGATTTATTGAGGTATAGCTGATGTTCAATATACTGCACATATTCAAAGTGGATGATTTATAAGTTTGACACAAGTGTACACCCATGAAACCATCTCTGCAATCGCAAAGCTTCCCCATGCCACTTCTTACTCTCTTTCCCCCAACCCTTGTTCCTTGGTAACCACTAATTTGCAATAGTTCTCTTTTTTCTGGCTTCTTTCACAAGCATAATTATTTTGAGATCTGTCTATGCTGTAGCATGTATCAATAGTTCATTTCCTTTAATTACAGAGGACTATTTACTTACATGGAAATACTATCATTTGCTTATCCATTCACCTATTAATGGACATTTGAGTTTTCTCCAGTTTTTGGCTATTACAAATAAAGCTGCTATTAACATTCATGTGCAAGCCTTTTTATGGACATATTCTTTTATTTGTCTTGGGTAAATGCCTAGATAAACTGCATACAAAGTGATGGAAAAAGTTAGGCAAAAATAGCCAAAGAAGAGCTGGTATGGCTATAGTAATATGGCAAAAGGAACTTTAAAGCAAGAAGTATGGGTGCCTGGGTGGCTCAGTAGTTAAGCATCTGCTTTCAGCTCTGGTGGTGACCCCTGGGTCCTGGGATCGAGTCCCATGTCACGTTCCCCACAGGGAGCGTGTTTCTCCCTCTGCCTATGTTTCTGCCTCTCTCTATGTGTCTCTCATGAATAAATAAATAAAATCTTTTGAAAAAAATCAATCCAAAAAATAAATAAATAATCAATCAATCATGACAAAAGGTAAAGAGGACATTTTCTAAAAGATCAAAGGTCAATTTATCAGAAAGATATAGTAATCTTAAATGTGCATGCACCAAGTAATAAAGGTTTAAAACATATAAAGCAAGAACTGCAGAAAAGTAGAAATCAAATTCACAAGTATAGTGAAAGACTTTAGCATACCTCTTTTAGTAAGTGATAGAATGTGTAAATTAAAAAATCAGAGATATATAAGATTTGAAGATGATAAACAAACTTATATAAAAAATCTACAACTCATGACAGAATACACATTCTTCTTGTGCCATTTACCAAAAGTGACCATATACTGGGCCACAAAGCAAGTCTCAACAAATTTCAAAGTTCAGAAATCAGATAGAATAGGTAGTCTCACACCACAGTAGAATTATACTAGGAGTCAATAGAAACATAGTAGCCTTCTAAATATTTGCTTATTTTTGAAGATGGACTAATATTAAACATCTTTATGTTTATACACATAGGCTAAACAAATGAATTCTAAAAAAACTAGTTACAAACCAAAAAGGAAAAAAGAGGGACAAATTATATATAATATCAAGACATAGTTATAAACTATTCTGTTTTTAAGTATGTAATATTTTTTATACTTTTTTAAAGATTTTATTTATTTATTCATGAGAGACACACACAGAGAGAGAGAGAGGCAGAAACACAGGCAGAGGGAGAAGCAGGCTCCATGCAGGGAGCCCAACGTGGAACTCGATCCTGGGTCTCCAGGATCACACCCCGGGCTGAAGGCAGCACTAAACCGCTGAGCCACTGGGGCTGCCCTATTTTTTGTACTTTTAAATATAAAAAGTATAAAAAAGAACATTACAAAATGTCTCCCTCTTACTTTTGTCTTCCAGTTATGCAAGTTCCCTCCCCATAGACAATCCACATAATAGTTTCCTCTGTATATTACTGTACCTATACAGTATAGATGCAAATGCATATGTATATCCTGTCCTCCAATAGTGTACCCAAGTGGGAACATAATATTTGAGATTCATCTGTACAGTAATGTGTACCAATAGTTGTTCTTTTTCTTTAAATGAAAGAGTATTACATTGTATGAATATACTGCAATCTGCTTATTCATTCACTAGTGATCTGCATTTTGCTCTTTTCACCTAATAGATAAGTATATAAGAATTCTTTCAGTCTTTTTTATGTAAGAAAATGTTTTTTCGTTTACATATTTTTCTTTTACATACTTTTATTATTTATTATTTCCAGCTTTTTTATTGAAGTATAATTGACATATAAAATTATGTTAGTTTCAGGTACAAAACATAAATATTTGTAAATATTGCAAAATGACCACTACAATACACCTAATTAATATCCGCCACCATACATAGTTACAGACTTTTTTTTTATAATGAGCCTTTTTAAGGGCATCCCGGGTGGCTCAGCAGTTTAGCGCTGCCTTCAGCCCAGGGCCTGATCCTGGAGTCCCGGGATCGAGTTCCACGTCGGGCTCCCTGAATGGAATCTGCTTCTCCCTCTGCCTGTGTCTCTGCCCTTCCCTCTCTCTCTCTCTCTCTCTCTCTCTCTCTCTCTCTGTGCCTCTCATGAATAAGTAAATAAAAATCTTAAAAAAAAAAAGAGCACTTTTAAGATCTATTCTCTCAGCAACTTTCAAATATGCAATACAGCATTGTTAACTACACTCACCATATTATACATTACATCCCTGTGACTTTTTTACTGTTTAACTGGAAATTTGTACCTATTGACCCCATTTAACCATTTTGCCCATCCCCACCTACCACCTCTGGCAATCCCGATCTATTCTCCACATCTATGAGCTCAGTTTTTTTGTTCTGTCTTTGATTCCACATATAAGTGAGATGATACAATCTTTGTCTTTCTCTGACTTATTTCACTTCATAAAATGCCCTCAAGATCCATCTATTATATTGCAAATGCAAAAACATTCAAAATGTTTTTTGAGGAATCTCTACACTGTTTTCCATAGTGGCTGCACCAATATACATTCTGCTTCCAACTTTTTGCCAGCACAAATAATGTTCAGTAAATTGCACATATACTAATTCACACATTTATAAATATACCTGTAGAATAAAGTCCAAGAAGTAGAATTTATGGTCCAAAGGATTTGTGTATTTGTTCTTTGTAGTATTTTATCAATTAGCACTTTAGCAACATAAGACAATGTACAACATGGTTGCATCAAATTTAAGAGAGTTAATTAACTGGTTATTCTGCTTATTGTACCTATACCTATCCCCATAAAGTCAAGATCTGTTTATCTGATAAACAAAACCAAGGTCTTCATTGATAAGTTCTTTTCCTGCCTTTGTGGGCAGGAAGCTGCTATCTAACAAAATTAATCCCTTCATTTACAAGGCAACTGTAAAACTCAGAACAGTGTGGTTACCTTCTGTCAGCCTGAAGATTTGGTTTAGAAATTCTGGGTTTGTGGTCTCAAGAGGATTCCCATGGAAGTCAAGCTGGCAATGGGATAAGCAGGCCTTGGGCAGAAATAAGAGGTCCAGGTTGCAGATGTAAGTTTGGCTAAGCTTTCATTTAGGGTTGTTTTACTTTCTTTTTTTTTTTTTTTTTTTTAAGATTTTATTTACCCATTCAGGGGGTGGGTAGAGAACATAAGTAAGGGGAGGGACAGAGGGAGAGGGAGAAGCAGAATCCCCATTGGGCACAAGTCCAAGGCAGAGCTACATCCTAGGATCCCAAGATCACAAACTGATCAGAAGGCAGATGCTTAGCCAACTGAGCCACCCAAGTGCCCTAGGATTGTTTTTCCAATAGGGCTAAGAGATCTGCATCTCTCCACCCATGGTTTCTCACCTGTCTCCCTAGCAACCTATCATCTACATGGCTGTAAGCAATGCCTGCAATGGTGCAGTCAGTGTCTGCATCTTGGAAAGCCATATAGCCTTGCTAAAGAGCAAATGAACCCAACTCTCCAAGCCCAATGGTCATCGGTATGTTTTGGCTTGGACTGCTCTTTGATGACTCTAATTTCTGAGGAAAACCCAAGTAATAAGGGCTCTCAACAAGCTGGTCAAAGATCTTCAAAGCCAAGTCTGAACCACGGAAGAATTCGTGGAATGAAATCCTACCAGACTCAGTAAATAAAAATAGCCATGTCTCCAGACATTGATAATGTTCCCAATTATTAGGATGGTGGAAGGCTGACACAGCTTTTTGGTGAGAACAGAAAATTATACCAACATGTATCAAGTGCTTGCATTAGGCCTGGTTCTGTGCTGAGCACTGGACATGGACCATTTCACTGAATTCCCACAGCAACACTACCAATGGACTTTCATTTGTCATTCGACAAATGAAAAACTCAAGGCAGGTAACATCTGTAGTCAGGATTTGAAACCAAGGCTATCTGACTCCAGAGACCATGCTCTTAGTTACTATGATTATACAAGCTTAAAAAAAAAAATGTATTTAAATCCAAGTACACAATTTAAAAAAGCATAAAAGGAAAACCACTGCTATTAATGGTTATGTTAGAGAGATAAAAATGGTCTTTTCTTTCTATTCCCTTTTCTGTTTCCATATTATTTGTGCAGTGGTTGCCATAATTTTGTGACAGAAATTGTGTATGTACATGCACACACACACACACATTTTTAACCTACGATGTTCTAAATAACACAAATTCTTCTTGAGACACAGGAACAAGCTTGAACATCTTGAGAGTCTCTTGAGGGCTCTTTTATTATTTGTTTCTTCATCTGGAATTTCTAAATAAAACTGTGTTCTCAGCATACTATGAGCCCTTGTACCCACCTCCTGATCCACCTAGATTCCACTGAATTCAACAAACATTGTTGGGTGCTATTAATTAAAAGCATCTCATTTCTCCAATCTGGTTGTGATTTCTTTAAATTATTTGTCCTGGGTTTGGCCAGTTCCTTGGCCATTTAGAGCCCACATGCTTTTTTTTTTTTTTTTTTTTTTCATCCAAAGCCATATGCAATGGGGCTATCTGTTCTCATATATGCTGGCTGTGAATTACCAGAATGTCTGTGTCTTAGTGAAGTGCCTTCAGTAAGACTCCGAGAAACTTGTGGCCTCTACTGCCCAAGGTGACTGCAGCTGCGAAGTACAAAAAAGCCTTTTACTATAATGTGAAATGGGATAATTTTAACTCTTCTTTCTTGCCAGTTTCCTTCCTTAAATTGTGGAATTTACTGAGGCGACTGAGAAAGTTTTTGTGCGCTCAGTCGGTAGTGGACAAATGTACCAAGTAGAGGCCAGTAAGTTTGGCTGTATCTTCAGATTCTCCCAATTATTGCAGCTGTTCTCAAAGTGTGGTCCCCAGACCACTGACATCAATATCCTCTGGGAATTTTTTAGAAAAGCAAAAACTTGGGCCCTACCCCAGATTCACTGAATCCTGAACTGGTAGGGACCAGCCATCTGTGTTTTAATAAGCCCTCCAAGTGATTCTGATGGACTCTCAAGCCTGAGAACCACATGTCTGTTGTGCGTTCCACACGTCCGTTGTGAGCTGAAAAATTTCTAGCTCCACCTTGCTTTGCACTCATCCACCCCTCGGACTTCAGATTTGGCCATCTGACCACCCTCCCTTAGCCTAACTAACCCTGCCTCCCCAGTTAATTTAAAAACCAAGATTCTAACAGACATTCATTTACCAGTGTTTATACTTCTTAGTCAGATTTAACCAAAATATGCCACTTCATACAAATAAATGTACCCCACAGACAACCAAGTCCCCCAGTCCCAGACTATCTCCATTTTTTTCTCAAAATTGATTTAATTTTATGTATATTTTTAAGATTTTTATTATTTATTTATTTGAGAGAAGGAAAGAGAGTGCATGCATGGAGGGGGTGCAGAGGGAGAGAGAGAGAATCTCAAGCAGACTCTGGGCTTAGGGCAGAACTCAACGAGGGGCTCAATCTGATGACCCTGAGATCATGACCTGAGCCAGAACCAAGAGTTGGACACATAACCCACTAAGCCACCAGGTGCCCCTCAAATTTATTTTAGATTGAAGGATGAGAACAATGCTTGTTAAACCAGAGAAACCACATTGTTCTTAAGTTATGAAACTATTAATGGCTAACTGTTGTTTACTTTAGGAAAGAGCTCTTTAGTGGGAGAGGGGGAGGACTGGAGACTTCAAGGGGGAATGTTTTGGAGAAAGAGCAAATTAGGCAAGTTGTACAATGAAGAGGATCTCTTAGGAAGAATAGAAGGAGACGTTAGCTCACTGCAGAGGCAAGAAGAAACATTAGCCCAGAAATCTGACCTTGATTTATTCTTTCAACAATTATTGAGGACCCACCTTTTCAAGGTTCTACAGTGAAGAAAGTAGACAAAGGTCCCTGCCCATAAGAGAAGCTTATACGCAAATGTGCACTGATGCTTGAGCTTTTGTATTTTGTCTCAAGCTTCCTTATTCTGCACCAAGCATTGCACTATCCAGTGATCTTTCAGCTCCTGGTCCTGCTGTTTCATGAATATGGGAATCTGAGGCAAGAGAATCTTTTTGTGCCTTCCTAGGAGGGCAGGAGATGGCCAAAATCCGAGAAAACTGTTCAAAAGGAAAATGTGACCAGACCCCACCACCGCAAATGCATTTAGCCACTCACAGAGCAAAGGAGATCTCCCCAAGGTTTCTGAAATTTATGTCTTTGTAAGTTCCAAGTATTATATACATTTTGTAAAGCCAAACTCATCCTCCTACAGCTCTCCTACGGGATAAGTAATATCCCCATTTTCCAGAAAAGGGAATTGAAGCAGAGAAGAACTGAGTGAACCAGTTCTGAACCAGAGCATCTGACCTAGGTAATGGGCCCCGGCTCTTCTCCCAGATGCCTTCCTTGCCTGTGGTAAGGGGGGTGGGGGGGCGGCACATTCACACTCGCTCAGCTGCAGCTCTCAACCTGTTCCAAAAGCGATGCCCAGTCATCTGCCAACATTTGTCAGGAAGCGACCATGCCCTTTATCTCTTTTGTAAATAGTCTTTCCTGCTGACCTCAGAGAGAGCCTCATTCCTGCTTTCCATCCACTACTTGCCATAAAAATCACCTGTAAGGCTGAACCACTGCCTAAAACTATCAAGCCTTGCAAGTGGCAAAGAGGAGATGAGAACCCAGTTCCCTCAATGCCCAAGAAAGGACACTGCGATCTTTCTTCTTACTGAACGTTGCATTAAGTAAGCACAATTGGCAGAAATGTACATGTTATGATTTAAAGGTGGCAAAAAAAATAAATAAAAATAAAGGTGGCAAAAATCTCTGACCTATGCTTGTAATTCCCACCACTCTAAAGCATAAAGGAAGTGCTTCAGTGGGCTGAATGATGAGTCACTCGAGAGAATAATATATACACCAAATCTGCCATGGTGTCAGGTCACTATTCAGTTTAACCTGTTTCCGCTGACCTTGTACGGGAACACTGAGGAAGTGAAGCCCAGACCATCCCACAGGGGTCTAGCAGACTGAGGAAGATAGTGAATCCTAAAAAGTAGTGGTGGGAATGGGGGTTGAGTCCTTTCCCAGGAGGGATGGAAAGTAAGAAAGGTAAAGTAGGGTTTTCAGGGCTAGTCTCAGACAAATGCATTTTGGAATCACACTCTAGTCCCAAGGATAGTAAAAAGCACTTCGTGCCTTCGGACACCCTAGGATCAACTTAGCCCAACTGACCCCATTTCTTGTTATTTTCCTTAGACTAGGAAATAACAAGTTAGTCTAAATGCATGTTGGGTCTGAATAAAAGTTAACAATAAAGCCTGTCCTATTTTTTAAAAAAGATCTTATTAATTTATCCATGAGAGACATAGAGAGGCAGAGACACAGGCAGAGGGAGAAGCAGACCTGATGTAGGACTCGGTCCCAGGACCCCAGGATCATGCCCTGATCTCCTCAACCACTGAGTCACCCAGGCATCCCAAGCCTGTCCTAATTTTTTTTTTTTTGCCTGTCCTAATTTAAGCAAGGAAATCTAGGATTTTTTTTAAATAAGCCAATCTAATAAGAAATTATCTTCAATGTCCTCCTGCTCACTTACACAGTAATCATTTTCCAGCAAAGGATAAGCTTGGTTCAAATCCATCTTCATCACCTGCTAACTGTATGACCTTAGGCAAATTAGCTGATCCTGTCAAGCATGGTGGAGTGGACAGAGGTGTGGAAACACACAGACAGGAGGCAGCGGACAGATGTTGTAAAGCAGTAGAAGCTACGAGTGAGAAGAAACCATGAGATGGAAAGATGTCAACAGGGATAGGAGATGAGGAACGGGGAGCAGAGAGAGAAAAGAAGAGCCTGAATCCCAAATCTATCAGGCTGTCAGAATTGCCCTTTGCAGATTGTAGCAATTCAGCCCCCATATGGCCACATTAGCTCGGTGCCTTGTACAGTGAGCAACCTGCACAGCCTTACATTGAGGTCCTGGGCCCACGTCTACCAGTAGCAGGGATTGGCAGCAACCTTGGCAAACCTGGGATCCCAGACCCGTGTGCTGATGTGAGGGCCTATTTAGCTCCAGACAGACCATCACTGCCATGCAGCTATACATGCCTAGTGCTACTGGAAATGTGGATTTTTATGTGAAATCTGCAGTGTGTAAATGTTGGCAAGGGAAAGAGAGAGAGAGAAAGAGAAAATAATTGCCCTTGGATCTGCAAACTCATTGTGCTGGCTATGCAGGCTCCCATCCTCCGTACCTTGTGGTGCATCCTTAAAAGAATCTACTGTTAACAGAGGTAGAAGCTGGGAAAGCCCACTGCTATAACTACTATTACTACAAGTAAGCATGTAAGCTCACACTTAGTAAGCTTACTAACAGCTTACTGTCAGAAAGGGGCTGTTTTAATTGGCCCATTGAATCATCACAACCCCATGGAGTAGGTATTATTACCTCTGCTTTACAAATTAAGAAACTGAGGGCAAGAAAGGTTATGTAACTTGCATAAAAGTTGCTATAGGAGTTAAACCTCTGGCATTTCCTTTTTTTCCAGCAGCTTAGCCATGGCAAGTTTAGTGTGTGAAAGCTTCTCGAAGAAGGATATTAAACTTAACCCTGACTACTGAAAGGAACAGGTTTGGCTCGTTTTTGAGACTTTGAACTCAACTCCAATATCACGAATCCTTCCAGGGGTAAGTACCTTGGAATGTATTCCAAAGGCCTTTCAAATACTCATATGAGCACCGGACCAAAGATTTAAGAGCCATTTACTGAAGAGTGAGTTTTTCATCAAATATCATTTTCTTTTTTTGGTGTACAGTTTTGCCTCTTCACGTTTCACAGAGGAGCAAATCTCAAGCACGATAAAAGTGAAGCCCTTCGAAATCCAAAATCTGTTAATGCACCAAATTTTTTTTTTCTAGGATGTGTAATGGGAAAGGCAGGAAAGGTCCCCAGGACAGAAATTTCATTCAAGTTTGTATTCCAGCTCTTTCCACCTGAAATGACCAGCTAGCACCCTCCATTCCCTGACACCTTGCTTCTTCCTAGAAACTTGCTCCATTCAGATCCATCTGAAAAGAAAACCTTCATTCTCAAGCTCCTCTCTCCCCTTCCCCTGACCATCTCTGCTCCCTCACATGTCCTAACCCAATGGCCTCAGGCTCCCACCTCATCCCTCTGCAGAAGCTGTCCTTGAAACAGCCACTCATGACCTTTTGCTGGGCAGCCACTGACTTCTTTCCTGTCCTGTTCTAACTTGACCTTTCTTTGCATCAGACACTGCTGACCTTCTCCATCCTTCGTGAAACCCCTCCCTGGAATTATACACATCCTGCCAACTCTCGTAGCCAACTATCCTCAGTTAGTTTTTTTTTTTAATTGGTTTTCTTCCCCCTTTGGGCCCTTTAAATGTTGTTTATTCCCAAATGGTAGCACTACGATAACTTTGGGATTGAGGGAAAAGAGATCAGGACTAGCTCCAGGTGAATACATCTTCTGCCTAATACATGAGGAAGCATTAAAGGAAAAAAAAAAAAAAGGCAGAGGGGGGGGTGGCAGGGAGAATCCCAGTGATGAAAAACCCAATATTATGTGGGATTTGAGGGTCTTGAGATGAGTCTACTGTGAATATTCTGTGCGGAGTAAATAGATGATTATAAATGGCCTTTTCTCGGAGGAAATCAGTTGCTTTAATTGTTTCATTCCTCCAAGGGACATTGTCAAAGTTGTCAAGCCCAAAACTGCTCAGTTTGATCATTTAGCTTACATGGAAAATTTTTTTTCCTAAAGAATGCAGAAAGGAATTTCTATAAAGCAATTAATTTATCCTCTTTTGCTAGGCTGAAAGCAGCAGCAAATGAGCCTGGCCTGTTTCCTGTCAGTTTAATAATAAACAACTCAGCCCTCTCTTGCCCTCACATCTCAAGTTCCACATGCTCCTCAAGATATGGCAAATGCTTGTCCAGGACATACGACAATTTAAAAGATCCTTAAGTGTGCAGAATCCTGTCAGGAAGTTCCGACAGTCCCAAGATGTGGCTCCTCATTATTCCCGTGATCTGAAATAAGGGAGAGGGACTTGGGCCAAGGGCAACTTCATAGAGTCTTCAGGGGGCTACTAATTGTCTTGATGCTGTAGTTAAAAGTAAAAGCATATTCTCTGAAAGGCCAGAATTAGTGTGGCAGACGTGAGACATACTCTGAGCAACCGGAAACAGAAAGGAAAGGTCTAATATTAGACATGAAACATTTTTAAGGAAAATTTATTGAGGCTGTCAGATTGGCGCTGACAGTGTATAAAACATCACTGACTTTTCTCTTTCATTTACCTTTGGAAAGAACAAGCTGTGGTCAGAGGCCGGCCAAGTGCTGGGTGGAGACCCTAGAGAGTCCACTGTCAGAGAGGAGAATTCACCAGGGCAAATTGGGGATGATGTGAACACTCTGGTGAAGGAAGTTCTGTCCCCTAAAAGTCATGCTGTTGAGGTATCCCTGGACTTGGAAGCTTGCCATCCCTTGGCATTGGCCCAAGACCCTGGGCAACTTCCCAGTGGTCCTTTGCCCATACTACCCTCACCCTATCCTGTGAGCTCTCAGGTAAAGAGAAGTGTTTACAGCAGAAACAGCAGTTACAAAGACAACCAGGCACAAAGAGAGAAGTGAGAAGATGGGGCATAGAGTTCAACCCAAGAGAGTGTAACCTCTCTGCTACGTATAATCTTTCTCCCCAGTCTGCATTTGGTGTTTCCCGCACCTAATCCTGGCACCCAGAATCAGGTAGCGATGTTAGGCCACAAATGTTCATCTGTGAAGGTTATTATATTTGTGTATTTGTGGAAAGTCCCTCTTTTCCAGCGCTAGTTCCGCTTCCTTGGAAAGCAACCCTGCATTTAGTAACATTATCTCAGTAAAAATGTGTACTGACTCTCAGTACTATGAGTACTGACACACTGAGTCCTGACCAGCCCAAACCAATTCATGTAGAAGGATGGATCTGGTACAGGTATAATCCTTGGAGACCATGTCTGGATGACAACCCCAGAACATGCTGGACATGAATAGAGCCAAGAAGGGAAGGGAATAGGAAGGTGGAAGGGGTCTAAAGGCAACATCACTTCAGTCCCAATTTTTTTCAGGCCCTGATAATTGAATCATTTAAAAGAAGAGAGAGAGAGGGCAGCCCGGGTGGCTCAGCAGTTTAGTGCCGCCTTCAGCCCAGGGCCTGATCCTGGAGACCTGGGATCGAGTCCCACATTGGGCTCCCTGCATGGAGCCTGCTTCTCCCTCTGCCTGTGTCTCTGCCTCTCTCTCTGTCTCTGTGTCTCTCATGAATAAATAAATAAAATCTTAAAAAAAAAAAAAAAAGAAGGAGGGAGAGAGAAGTCTTTATCTAGGTGAATGGTGTTTCTTTAAAAGGAAGAAATGTGACATTGACCAAATCCATCTGGTAATGAGCCAAGCCATATGATGATAGAAAGTTCAATGCTAGAGACCAAAGAACAGGGCAATGCTAATGTTTTATTTAAAAGGTGCGTACAGAAGCGCCTGAATGGCTCAGTAGGTTAAATGCCTGATTGCTGATTTTGGCTCTGGTCGTGAGACCAAGCTCTGCATTGGGCTCCGTACTCAGCATGCTTATCCCTCCTCTCTCTCTCTCTCCCTCCAACCCCCCCGCCAACAAATGAATAAAATCTTAAAATAAGATAAAAATCTTAATAAATAATAAGAAAATATGCATACCAAGGAGAGGTTGGGGAAATATAACCAAACAACTGTCCCTCTGAGGCCCCAGGGACACAAGCCCAAGTTACAGCCTGAGCACAGATGCACATAACACCTCAGTGTTGGCGTTCCACAAAACAGGCACCTCAGACGAGGTGCTTCACCCCCCCACCAGATTACCAGAATCTGCACTGTACCAAATACAAACTTCCTTTGTTGAAGACATTGAGGCTTTAACACAAAGTCTGTACAGCTTATTTACTTAACTTCACTTCCTTTTATTTTTAATTTAAAGACTAGAAAAGAACTTTTTATTACAATTTATATAGAGACAATGGAGAGGAATTAGAAATATTTGGTTTACTTATAAATGGAATTAGAAATATTTGGTTTACTTATAAATGATAATACTATCAAGAGAACTTAAACTGGAAATATGAGCCCCGTTTCAGAATACCTGCTAGGCATGGAGCCTGTTTGGGATTCTCTCTCTCTCCCTGTCCGCCTTTGCCCCTTCTCCCTCTCTAAAGAACAAGAAAGAAAGAAGAAAAAAGCAAGCAAGCAAGCCAGCCAGCCAGGCTAAATTCAACACTCAAAGAGAAAAATCTCAAAAATTTCATTTTTTTCTGTGCCACCTGCTTTTATCCAACTTCCTTGGATTTGTTGAAAGTCTTACTTTAAAACTGGTAAATAACCTGTGAATTACATGCCCTCAATCTCTGGATTCAACAGCAAGACCACTTATAAAATGGGATCATTTTATAGGTATATTCTAAAGGTTCCAAACATGGATTTGTCAATCCTTCTACCACAAAGAAATCAGCCCTATGTTGGACACCTGAAAACTATTTCTTGTGCCTCTCCCACCTCTGTCAGACAAAAAGTAGATCATTCGGGATTATTTGGGGGTTGTCCTTTTCCGCTGTTTGCCTATATTGTCTGAACAATTATCTCAAAGTCCCATATTATTTGGTCTAATGAGTTTAAAGTTTTAGCATTTACATCCTGATGTCTTGCAACTGGCCCAAAAGATCTTGGATGGCATCCCTATTCTGCCGATGACCTAGAATTGTGTGAGGATAATAGATATTTGGGGAAATACCCGATACCTCACACAGAGTAGATGCTTCCTCACATTCTTTTTTATTATTTATTATTATTTATTATTATTTATTTATTTATTTATGAGACACAGAGAGAGAGAGGCAGAGACACAGGCAGAGGAGAAGCAGGCTCTCTGTGGGAAGCCCAATGTGGGACTTGATCCTGGGACCCCAGGATCACACCCTGAGCCAAAGGCAGATGCTCAACCACTGAGCCACCCAGGTGCCCCAGATGCTTCACACTCTTAACTTCTTCCTTTATTTTCAGCCATACAGCAAAGGGAGCCAGTCTATGGCAGGGAGAAGAGTAGGAGTCAGCCTCATTGGAGTGCTCTGAGAGAACCCTTCAGTGTCTTCAGTTTTTCAAGATGCCTAATGATTTCAACAATGGAGATGTATTGTGAATTCTTTAAGAGCTGCTTATTTAAAAAAAAAAAAAAGGAAATATTCTGCAAGGCTAAATAACCCATGCTGTTAACTGAAGACAGCCTATAGCTGTCTGAGTGATGCCTGAGGGGTCAGGGACAACCAGCAAAGTAGCTGCAAGGCAGTGAGCCAGAATGATAAATTCACCCGACAAGGGCAAAACAAGTGGCCAACAAACAGAAAATCCAGGTGTCCCATGACTTCCAGAGGTCTGCCTTTTCCCGGGGAGAGTCCTTTCTTTAGCTCCCATGGAGGGAGGGACCTGCCCTCAACAACCTGGTGAGGCAGTGGCCTGCCTCCTTCAAAAGGCACTGGCTCACCTGTCATGATCAGCTGTAGGCAGCCTGGAAAGAAAACACAGTGGGGGAGTGCCTGCAACAATTCTGAGCTGCAAACTCCCACAGCTGGGTACAAATATTTGCTAGACTTCAGAATTGTGATGGAATTCTAGAAAATAACCATGCAGACCTGGGGAAGGCTGGCCACATTAGTTAGTTTAATAATTCTCTGATGAATATTTATTAAACATCTTACTACATGCTAGGTGTTGTGCTAGACTCTAAAGATTCCAAGGTGGGCAAAACCTACTCTCTTGAAGCTTCCAGTCTACTAAGGGCGGGAGGACAATAAACAATCACACAAATTTAGAGTTATAGACTATGATAAATGCTAGGAAGAAGGAGTAGAGCACTCTGTGTGTATAAAAGGCAGAGTCTGACTTAACCAAAGTTTGATCTGAGATCAAGTTACTGGGTCATGCTCAGCATTTGAAAAAAATACAACGGAACAGAAAAGAATAGAAAACGTGTAGCACAAGTTAAACATGGTTTCTTCAAGCCTGTTTGTGTGCATGTGTATCTGTGTGTGTGTGTGTGTGTGTGTGAGAGAGAGAGAGGGAGAGAGAGAGAGAAAGAGAACACTAGATTGTAATGTAAAGTTTATTTCCTTTTTTTAAGATATTATTTATTCATTCATGAGAGACACAGAGAGAGGCAGAGACACAGGCAGAGGGAGAAGCAGGCTCCCTGCAGGGAGCCTGATGTAGAACTCGATCCCAGGACCCTGGGATCACTCACTGAGCCAAAGGCAGATGCTCAATCACTGAGCCACCCAGGTGCCCCTAAAGTTTATTTCCTTTCATAGGCTGTGGTGAGAAAACTGTGAAAGCCATTATTAAAGACCAAGTTGACAAGATTTTGGAGTAGTGGATACTCCAGATTGTCGTTGAGGATGGATGATGGCATTGTGAGAAACAGGGATTGTGAGTTGAAGCGTCCCTTTCATTGACATATTCTTCCACAGGGTGGAGTGGGAAACACAGTGGGTGTCTGAGTCAGTGGATTTGGGCAATGAGATAGAGAGAGTAACTCCATCCCTGCTAACACATGCACACTCCATTTCATCTGGAGCCACCTGAGGCCTCAGGGGGAGGGCAGGGAAGAAGGAAGAACATAGCTGTTCAGTTGGAAACACAGCAGTTGTCCAAACTGGGGCTCCCTGAAAATCCTGACATTAAACAAAACATGTCAGCCAGTAGATACCAAACTGTCTGGGGGCCAGTCGGATCTTTCTTCTTTGTATCTAAAATTCAGGGATTTCCTGGGTGGCTCTGCAGTTTAGCGCCTGCCTTTGGTCCAGGGCGTGATCCTAGAGTCCCAGGATCAAGTCCCACATCAGGCTCCCGGCATGGAGCCTGCTTCTCCCTCCTCCTGTGTCTCTGCTCTCTCTCTCTCTCTCTCTCTCTCTCTCTCTCTCATCATAAATAAATAAATCTTTAAAAAATAAAATTCAAATCTCTTTGGTAGCAGAGACTAGAACCCAAGAGTGATTACAGGGCAGCACCTCTGTCTCCACACTATGATGTCTTCCCAAAGAAGGAACATAGCAGTGACCCCATGGTGGGTTTGCAGGATCAGGTCAGCAGCACTCAGGGGTGGGAGCGTGCATTGGTTTGAAGGAGCCAAATGTGAATAGAAATGCACTTGTTACACCAAACACAGAGAGGTCACCTTCCAACATCTCAAACATTCTCTCCTCTTCCTCTGACAGTCAAGTTTCATACATTATATCACTGAGTTGATTAAGTCCCTGAAGGCTAGGCTGTGTTTTTAGCAGATTGTTTCTAGTTTTGATAATGTATGTGGTGAGGGCAAAAGAAGTTAGATTTTGGAGTTTGAAAATGCATCTTTGGGGCACCTGGGTGGCTCAGTTGGTAAAGCATCTGCCTTCAGCTGAGGTCATGATCTCAGGGTGCTGGGATCAAGTCCCACGTTGGGCTCCCTGCTCATCGGGGAATCTGCTTCTCCCTCTCCCTCTGCCTGCCACTCTGCTTACTCTCTTTCTCTGTCAAAAACACATAAAATCTTTGAAGAAAAAAAAAAAAGAAAATGCATCCTTGTTCATAGCTAATTCCAGAGAAAAATCTAGTCAGTGTTGGCCCATGCTAATAGATTAAAAAAACCAACCCCATAAAAGGGTATTTGCGCTCTGATGAAGGGATACCACTACAGGATTTTCAGCTGCTGGAAGGCTACATCTAGTGTGTTTAGAGTGGAGATGGTCCATCTCTCTTAAAAGTTAATCTGCTTGCCCATCTGAGACAAAACTAAACATATTACGGCATATGGAAAAACAATCTCAACAAATTCCACAGCAAGGCCATGGTGAAAATTCATTTTGGCCAGCGAGTTGGCTGGTAATAAGCAGCAAGCGCTTCACAGCACAGCTTTGGCCTTAGCTACACCTAGGTTTCCACCACTGCTTTACCACTCACAACTGCATAACCTAACCCAGACTCAATTTCCAAATCCACACCTTGGGATAAAAAGAACACCCTTCACCTTTTACGCTATTATGAGAATCATATAATTATAACACTATAACTTAATAATATAAGATATATGTATGTGAATTATATGCATATCAACGTATAAGAATATATAATTATATGCATGTGAAGGACATAGCAGGTGTCAATAAGTGCAAGAATTAATGTTTTAAACTAATTATTAGGGTGTCTCTCTTTCCTTCTGGCAGGACAAGAAGAAACATACCACTGGTTTCCGTTTCTCCCAGTTTAAATTAGGCTTCCCCTGTCAATGAAGACAAATTATACAGTTGATCTTTCTACTCGTCAGTAAAACAGAATTTTTTTAAAAAGTCATAGTTGCGTTGCGATCATTTTTGATAGGCTTGGGACCCAAATTCTTCTCAAGGAGAGGCTGGTGACCAGCACTCATCCTTTTAAGTGGTTGGAGTAGGGGAAGAATTTATCAAAGAATAAAATGCTGTTAGCCCTGAAAGGGATTTTAGAGATCTAATGATGTGAAGGTTCACATTGCCCTTCTCTACTGAGAAGAGGCTGGAATTTGATTTTGCTCAGAAAACACCTTTTAAAAAATTTCTATCCACTCCTTCCTTAAATATGGAATAAAGTAGTTGCTAGCTTCTTTATCTCATGTGAGAATTTGGTTATTTATACCAAATCATTTTCACTTCCCCAAAAGACAGGAGAAAAAAGGAATAATATTTCTCAAACACCTATATGATAACAGCAACTTCCATATCTCATTTAATCCCCATAACAACCCTAGGAAATAGAATATTATCTTTTAATTAACAGATAAAGAAATTGAGACCCAGAGAAGCTAAGTGACTTGCTGAAAGCTGGTTAGGAAGTGGTAAAATGGATACTGGGAGCCCTGTCATAATTCAAATATTCATGTTCACTCCAAAAATGACTTGGCATCTTCATAGCCCTCACCCTGCATTATTTTCTTCACAGCACTCAATACCACTCGACATTATATACCACTCGACATTATAGTATATATTGATCTATGTTATTTGTTATCTATTTCCTAAGTTTGTCATATGAATGGATAAATTAACGAATTAGTGAGTTAATGAATTAATAAGGAGATATAATAGAGAATTAAATGTCAGATTTTTTTAAAAAGATTTTATTTATTTGAGAGTGGGAAAGAGCACAAGCAGGGGGAGGGGCAAATGGGGAGAGGGAGAAGCAGGCTCCCTGCAGGGAACCCAATATGGGGCTTGATCCCAGGACCCTGAGATCAAGACCTGAGCTGAAGGCAGATACTGCTTAACTGAACAAGCCACCCAGGCACCCCTAAATGTCAGATTTAAATGTAAATAGTATATAACTCTGGCAATAAAAAAGAAGTTGTACATAATTGTTTTTCTTAGGTGATCTCATACTTCTATATAATTTGCCTCTCTTCAAGAAAATATACATTTAACTGCCTTAAGAGGGCTAGTTTATAGATACTTGGTACAGCTGGAAGTGTTCATAATTAATATTAGGATAGCCTCAAAAAAGAGATTATCTGGAAAAGCACTTAAAACCTATGGCCATTTAGAAACGACAAATACCCACCATTTGCTTCAACGTGGATGGAACTGGAGGGTATTATGCTGAGTGAAGTAAGTCAATCGGAGAAGGACAAACAGTGTATGTTCTCATTCATTTGGGGAATATGAATAATAGTGAAAGGGAATATAAGGGAAGGGAGAAGAAATGTGTGGGAAATATCAGAAAGGGAGACAGAACATAAAGACTCCTAACTCTGGGAAAAGAACTAGGGGTGGTGGAAGGGGAGGAGGGCGGGGGGTGGGTGTGAATGGGTGACGGGCACTGAGGGGGCCACTTGATGGGATGAGCACTGGGTGTTATTCTGTATGTTGGTAAATTGAACACCAATAAAAATTAATTTATTAAATAAAAAAAATAAAACAAAGAAAATAAAATAAAAATAGAATATAAAACCTAAAAAAACAAAACAAAACCTATGGCCATAAGGAAACTTCATGAATTAATAGTATTTGTCCAAACCAAATTTATCTTTGGATTCATCAGCTCAATGACCATAATGATTTCAGTTCAATCTTTTGAGGTTGATTTTTTTCTTGAAGATATCTATAAGAGACTGACCTTATCTGTTTGTACCTATTTGAACACAAACCATCTTTTCATACTTCACCCCACCCCCCACCCCCCAAGAATTAAGGCAAAGTTCAGAGATGCCATATTTTTCAAGTATTTTAAAATTTCATTCTAGAGACAGATGTTACACAAAACCTTCCAGAAAGACAATTGGGCAGCTACAAAAATCAGTGGATAACCTTTGAGTCTGTGGTTCAATTTCCAGCATTCATCCTGAAGGATCATTCAAGATGAAAACAAAAAAATTACAATCCATCCTCACAATGAAATGTTATGCATTCATTTAGAAATGTCATGCAAGAATATTTATTGACATGAAAAGTTGTCCATGATTTATTTTTAAATTAAAAAGGTTACAAAACAGTCTATAAACCTGCTTTCAATTTTGTAGAAAACATGCATGTAGTGCATGTGTCTGAAAAATACATATATATCAACTGTTAAAAGTTATAAACTTTTGTTGGTCAAAGAAGTAGAAATTATTATTTTTATTTATTTTTATTTTTATTTTTTTGAGAGAGAGAGCAAGTGAGGAGGGGACAGAGGGAGAGGGAGAAGGAAAGAGAGAATTTTAAGCAGGTTCCACACCCAGCATGGAGCCCAACACTGGGCTCCATCTCACCACCCTGAGATCATGACCTGAGCCAAAATCAAGAGTAAGACGCTTAACCAACTGAGCCACCCAGGCTCCCCTAGAAATAATTTTTATTTTAAAAATATTTCCTTTTTTAAAGATTTTATTTATTTATTTATTCATAGAGACAGAGAGAGGCAGAGACACAGGCAGAGGGAGAAGCAGGCTCCATGCAAGGAGCCCGACGTGGGACTCGATCCCGGGCATCCAGGATCACGCTCTGGGCTGCAGATGACGCTAAACCGCTGAGCCACCGGGGCTGCCTGGAGACCCTGGATCAAGTCCCATGTCGGGCTCTCTGCATGGAGCCTGCTTCTCCCTCTGCCTGTGTCTCTGCCTCTCTCTCTCTCTCTGTCTCTATGAATAAATAAATAAAATCTTTTAAAAAATAAAAATAAAAATATTTCCTTCACATGCATGTCTGCTTTATCTATAATTTACACACATAGCTTTGCAATAAGAAGCCATTTTTCACCTAAGGAAAGTCTAGGAAACAGGTCTGTAGTCTCCAATCTACAACTATAGCTTCTAGTCTTCAGGACGAACCACTTCTGAATGGCTGAGCTTTCCCACATTTCTTCCCCATCTCTCGTATAAACATTCCTGCTGATCACATGACATGCATTACCTAAGTGGCTCTACCAAGTTCCCTTTGTAGACTTGCAGAACTGCCACGATTTTCCATAGAAGTTACTTTTTGGAAAAGGCAACAGTGTGTGTCTATCACCTCTTTCAGTATTCAGAAAATGCGAGGTCATGGGGGAAATTTAAGATCCAAATTTCCCCTTGGCCTTTTCATCTCTTTCCTTTTGGGTGAAGTGTGTACAATGTGTATGTGTCTGTGTGTCTGTGTGTCTGTGTTCTGGGGCACAGGCTTTGTAAATGGGTTGAAACCTTACTTTATTTTGCTCTTGTGGCTGTTTTTAACATATCTCTACCCCCCATGTTCAGTGTTTTATACTTTGTACTTATGTTTGGTTTTCTTTTCTGAGAACCTTCCTAGTGGGAGACTTGGTGCCAGGTGCATTACATATGACACTTTGACTAGTCACAGAAATGTGGCATTCATTCCCGTTTTACAAATGTTTCATTAATATATATGTACTTCTCTTTGATTTACGTAGCATTTTCATAGATGCTACATCATTTGATCTAGTGACATTGGTATTAAACTCTTTTACAGATGGAAAAAATTAAGACACGAGAATTAAAGAACTTGAAAAAGATGCTCCCACCGAGAGTCAGTGGAGTGGGACAGGAATCGGACTTGTTTGCCTCTCCAAAATTCTGACTATTAGGTCTATGCTCTCTTCTCCCTGCAGTGAGGGCTTTATGAGTTGTTTATTACTACAAATGATAACCCGAATGAGAAGACTGATCTCACAGATTATTAAAATGATTAAAAGGCAAATAGAACAAATGATTCCTCAGACTTAAAGTAAACCAGTCACAAAAAGCCAGGTGACTCAGTTTCTCATCAAAATTCTGTCACAGGGCAGCCCAGGTGGCTCAGCGGTTTAGCACTGCCTTCAGCCCAGGGCCTGATCCTGGAGACCTGGGATCCAGTCCCACGTTAGGTTCCCTGCATGGGGTCTGCTCCTCCCTCTGCCTCTCTCTCTCTCTCTCTCTCTCTCATGAATAAATAAAATCCTTTAAAAAAAATTCTATCACAGAGGGGAGGTGGGACCAGCACACAGTTACCCTCTCAAGTGGGAGTGAATGTTTTAGAATGCTTCTCTCTCATAGATAACCTCTTGTTTCCTGTCAAATAAGATTTTCTCATCTCATCACTCAAAAGCTGTTTAAAAATATCTTAATCTTCTGGTTTTTCCTCAAATGCTTTTTAAATGCTTTTCTTAGGGAAAAAAAAAATGGCTGAGCAACATGGCTTCTTATCCATCTGTGAGGCTTCTAGAAAACATTCACTTGCACATGGTATTTCTAGTCCTTGATTTCAATGAGATTTTAAATTGGTTTTTTTCTACTATCAGCCACCCTGCCTTAAAGGATACATACGCCTTGCATTCTTTGTATCTCCATCTAGAATCTAGAATGTGCTTCCACCATACACATTTGGATATTGCTTCCCTGGTAGTCTCCACATTCATATCTCTGTGACTTAGACCACATGGTTTTACCAACAGCAGAGCAAACAAGGCCTACCCATTTGTTCATTGACAGTTGTTTAATGGTCCCTCTGTTGTGATTGGGACCCTGTGAGGCAGATGGCTAACTGACCCCCAAAGATTCATGCTCCCCTTTCACAGGGAGGAGATGTTGCTAGAAAGTGACTGCCAGACAAGAACCAGATTCACCAGTCCTCCTTGCCTATTAGTGGACCTTGTAAATAGTTCTCACCACGTAATGTGAGCAGAAGTGATGTGTACCACTTTTGAGTTGAGGTATTTAATGACTGGTTACAATATCTTTCAGTCTCTTCTTCTTGGCCACTGGCACAATGATGCCAGAGTAGCCTAAAAGTCACAAGGTGGCAAAGCCATAGGGCTGAAGCTGCCTGGGTCCCAGAGCCAGTGCTTAGAGGACAGCCATCTGACCTGTACCAGTCTGTGGCATGAACATAAAATGGATTTCTGTTGGGTTATTCCACTGAGATTTTGGGATTATTTGTTATGACAGCTCTTTTACCCTGATTCCTATAAACCCAGATAACCCTCCACTTTAGGCCTGGATCATTAGGCCTGGACCATCCCTCCTCATTAGGATCCTGGAATTCGATAAGCCTGAATCTGATACAAGTATTAATGGGTTAGAGGTGGCAGGATGCTACAGTACAAGTTCTGTCACTAATTCATGCCCACAGCAATTTGGGGGGGGGGTTATGGCAGAGACCACTAGTTGTCCTTCAATAGCCATTAGCCCCTTCCTTCTCACTCAATCCAGGTTTTGTTGGAGGTATCAATGCACTGTGCTAGTAAAAACCATATTTACCCAATCTCCCTTGTAAGTAATCTGACCAAATATGATATATAACACATGCTCAGTTCTAGTTTCCAGGAAAGTTCCTTAAAGGGAAGCAACGTTAGCCAACATGCCTCTTTTGCCTTCCCTCTTATTTCTGTCTTTAATGTTCTTCCAGTGCATAAAGTTTCAGGAGCCATCTTCTGACCATGGAACTAAGGATGATGGAACACAAAGACCTAAGGAACCTGGGTCTCCAGTGGCATCTTGTGCTGTCCCACCACATCTGGATTGCCAACCACTGCAATTCTTGTTATGTAAGAAAAATAAATTCCTCATCTGTCTAAGCCACTATTTAGCATGGTTGTCTGTTCCCTGCAGCAGCTAAAAGCAATCCCAGCTGATAGAAGGGTGATCCTCCTGACACAGCCCATGTCACGAATTTTCCTGGCAGGCTGGTCTTCCCGCCTCCTTGCTGTATTCTCTTCTCCTACTCACTTTAATTCTTCCCAGCCCAGGATGTAACACTGGACCAAATCTCTAAGCCCATATGGGAACTCTTGAGAATAAAGAGCTTGCTGACCCTTTTTCTGGTCATTTGATTTAGCCTCAACTCCTGCTCTTTGAATGACACATAAGAATTTCCAAGCATCTTGTCTCCATGATACCCTCACACTGATGCTTCATCTCTGGACCAGAGAGCTCTGCAATCTCAGCTCCATCAATGCAATTATGTGATTTAAGAGAAACCCAAGAAGTTATTAAGTTCATTCACCTGCCTTCAGGCAGGACTGTGATTAGTTCTTCCAGACATATAAAGCTGACTTCCATGGGCCAAAAAAGCGTCTCACAAAGCATGACTCATTGGTAACTTTGAAGGAGTTGATTTAATTTGTTCTCAGTTTCCCTGCCAGTAAAATGGGTATTGTGATCTGAGCATGGAATGACCAGGACTTTTGCTTAAATCCATGAAGCTTAAAATGGAAGATGATTACTTTCTTTCTTTGGTTCTATATGAGGTTAACATGGCCACATGTTCTGCAGCTCCTCTCATCAAGAGATTGAGTCTACTTTCTTACCCATTAAAGCTCAGTTGCCTTCTGACTTGTTTTAACCAACAAATGTGGTGAGGGAATGACGTATATGTTCTAAATTAAGCCTCAAGGCGCCTTGTGGATTTTCCCTTCTTCCTCTTTGAAAGTTCCCTTGCCCACAGAAGGAATACTGAGCTAGACTCCTGTAGGATAAGGGACCATGTGAAGAGGGATGGCAGCTCCAAGGCCCTGAACTTGTGAGTGAGGCTACTGTAGACATTCTGTTTCAGTCAAGCCATCAGATGATGGCAGCCACATGAATGACCACAGCAAGACCAGAAGAGTTGCCCCACTGAGCCCAACTCGAATTGGCAACCCACAGAATCACGAGAAATAATAAACTGCTGTTGCTTTAAGTCAGTAAACTTTGGGATAGTGTATTAGTTTCCTAGGCTGCCATAAGCATCACCACAGACCCACTGATATTTATTCTCTCACTGTACTGGAAGCCAGAAGTCCAAGATCAAGGTGTCAGCAGGACCACGCTCCAGCTCAGATGACTCTAGGGAAGAACCCTTCCTTGCCTTTTTACCTTTGGTGGTTGCTGGCAGACCATGTTCCCTGGCTTGTGGTGGCATAACTCCACAATCTCTGCCTCTGTCTTCATGTGGCCTCTTCTCTGTGTGTGTCTATGGCTTCCGTGGCTCTTCTGATAAGAATGGCGCTAATTAGATTTAGGGCCCACTTTAATCCAACACGACCTCATCTTAATTTACATCTGCAAAGACCCTCTTTCCAAAATAAGATGACATCTGTAGGTACCAGGGATTAGGAATCTTTGCGGAGAGACACAATTCTACCCACAACAGAATGGTTTTTGTTGAGTAGCAAAATAGAACCGATGCTGGTTCTCCTTCCTATAATTTCTGCACTTCAAACACCTAAAGATAAACATAAAGATAATAAAATAGAAAGGATGATTGGTTCTGAAAGACTATGCACAACAGCGTCCAGAGAGTTTCAGAATCTCCCGGGAGGAAAATATACAAACAGAATATTTTATTTATTGTTAAGGGTCTCAATGCTGGCACCAAGCAAAAATTGGTTATATATCAGACAGTATCACGTCTTCTGAGCATTTTTCTCCACATGTAAGACTTATTTTATGGGAACAAAACCTATATGCCCTTTCCCTCTCAGGTGAGAGCATGCTCTGCCCGGCATTGCGTGTTGAGCCTGTGTAAAAATCAAAGCTTCGTTAGAACCTTCTGGTTACCATTGTCCCACTTTCTCTTCTGCCGCATCCAAACTTTTTAAAGGAGTGGTCTCTACCAGCTTCCTCCATTTCCTCTGCACTGACTCCCCCTCTAACCCTATGAAATCTGACTTCCTTCCCCACAGCTCTGCTAAAACTGCTGTTTCAGACGTTTACACTGACCACCAGCAAAGGAAAAAATCCAATGGCTCTTTCTTTGTCCTCTGACCTTTTTAATTGCCCGGTTAGCTCGCTTTTCTAGCACTAGCCTATCTGCCATCTCTGGGCCAAATTCTTCTTCCTCTCTTTTTGTAGCTTTTCCCTCTTCTACCAGAGGGCAAGAGGCTCATGCCCCAGTCCCATTATTTTCCTCTTCCCACCATACTTTACCACTTTCACTGATGACTTCCTAATTAATATGTTTCATCCTGACCTATCATTCAAGCTCCAAGGCCATACCTCAAGCTACCCAATAGAAATGTTGTATAGTTCATGCTTATCTGTATCAATCAGAGTAGGCTTGGTGATGCCGTGATAACAAATAATCCAAATATCTTAGTGGCTTATAAAAATAAAGACCTCCAGAGAGCAAGTTTGGCCTTGCCCTAATTGTTTCTGCTCCAGGACGCAGGAGAACAGACCAGTCTAGAACATTGCTGATTGTGCAGAATAGGGGAAAGGTGGCATGGCAAAGGCCAGGCCGGCCTTAAAGCTTCACCTCGGGGGCACCTGGGTGGTTCAGTGGTTGAGCATCTGCCTTTGGCTCGGGTCATGATCCTGGGATCGAGTCCTGCATCAGGCTCCCTGCAGGAAGCCTGCTTCTCCCTCTGCCTGTGCTCTGCCTCTCTTTCTCTCTCTCTCTGTGTGTGTGTGTCTCTCATTAATACTTTAAAGCTTCACCTCGAAGTGACCACATCACCTTCAATAAGGTAAAAAGGAAAATCCTCTCACAGGGAAGAGCTAGCTCTACATCATGGTGCAGTCTACTATGTTCTCTTAAACACTCCCCAAGAGAAGTATCAAATTGTTCTCTCAAAACTTACTCCAAGTTTTCATAATTACTCATTGGCACCATCTTTACCCAATTTCCCCAGAATATAAATCTTGGTATTATCTCTTTTATAAATCTCACCTTTTCCATTTATAAAAATTTGAAGAAAATTTGGAAAATACACATGTATACATGCACACGCTTCACATGTCAGTAAACAAAAATCATCAGGAATATAACTACCAGGTATGATGCTGATAATAGGTTGGCATAGGTCCTTCTGGTCCCCTCCTTATTATATGTATTGATCTATTATCTCAATAGGGAGATATATACATATGCATTTTTCAGTGAGAGTGATTCATACCAGACATACAGCTTTGTGGCTGTCAAAATCTAAAAAGGTAATTTTAGTATTTTCTTCCATTTTGAAAAATACCATGATAATGACTTGCAAATTTAAATAGTTCCAACTTTGACCTCTCTCCTGAGTCTCAGATTCCTAAATAAAACAACATAGTAGGAAATTCCTACTACTCAATTTCCTACTATGTAGGAATTTCTAATATGCATCTTCGACTTAATATGCCCCCAACTAAACTTGTGATTCACCCTAACAGGCTGTTCCTTGTCCACTTCCTCCCCTGTCTGGTCCCAGCCTCAGGTATTTACCCACTCAAGGATGCCTTCCTGACCATTCTTTCCAAGTATCCACACTCTCTATATGACCTTTTTACATTTTCTACATAGCACTTATTTTACCTGACATTTCCTTGTTTATTTCCTGGTTTACTCTGTTATCTTCCCACTGGAAAATAACTTTTTTTTTAAATTAAAGATTTTATTTATTTTATGTAGAGAGCACAAGCCCATGAGCGGAGGGAAAGGCAGAAGGAGAGGGAAACAGAATCTCAAGCAGACTCTGAGCTGAGCATGGAGCTGGACTCGAGGATCGATCTCATGACCCTGAGATCACAACCCAAGCCAAATTTAAGAGTCAGTCACTTAACCAACTGTACCACCCAGGCACCCCGAAAAATGACTTTTTTAAAAACAACAACTTTGTCTGTCTTGCTCACGGCTTTATCCTTGACATTTAGAACATCGCCAGGTGCACAGTAGGCTACAACCAACGTTCCTGACACAAGCAAATAAATATTTATTTATGTGCTTCTCAAGTCCTGTTGATTCTCTTTGAAGTACCTGTGGACACAGTCCTCTTTCATTCCTTCTCATGACCCCAGCCTAATCCCAGACCTTATCACTGCACAATGACGATGACTGCAGTCCCCTCCTTATCCATCTCACAGAACTCCCCCACCCCACCCATTCTCCACACTGCTAGTTATTCTTCCTATTATACCAGTTTCACCTGTCACTAACCTCCTTGTCCCTCAGGGCCTGGCTAAACCCCTCCAGGGTTTGTGGAACTCCCCCTACCCCACCCCAAGCTCTGTCAACATTCCTGCCCTAACCGTCACCCAGCCACACAAACTCCATCTCCTGTGTTCTCTTATGTCAGCCTCTCCACTCCAGTTGAATTCCGGGGGGCAAATACTGGTTGTTATTTTTTCCCCTCTCATGATGCCCACAGAAAGTTATAGGAAATTAAAAAAAAAACAAAACCTCTTGTGAGTTGAATAAAGTTATTAAATAGGGAGCAGTATACAGCAGGTAAGTTGGATACCCCTTCTAAGGGGATCTTGTGAGAACAGGCACAGATTGTTCTTTTGGAACGAAAGAGTACAATACCAGTAGGTGAAGCAAGCCAGTGAGAATGTCAACAGGGAGGTGATAACCTTGTTCCCACAGAGAACAGATGGCCACCACTGTCTTGAAACATTTATGTGAAACGGCAGAATGAGGTAGATTTTTAGTGGGCCCCCGATGCAGCTCTGGTTGGATTCCCAAATGACCTGGAATCCCCGGGGGTTATCTTCTTGGTGAGAGCTCAAGTACAGAACCAAGAACCGAATCCAGACAACTCAAACACTTCCACCACAGAAGGGGTTTGCTGTCTGCGGAGCACTGCCCTGTGTCCCAGCAAGGCAAAGCAGAGACCTGGAAGACAGCCCTGCTATCTGTGGCCATTCCTCCCACTTTTTCTCACGTGAGGTATGGTGCATCAGAGGATTACATCTCCCTGTTCAAACAGGGGATAATCCAGCCTGACCACTCAGTTACACCAATGCCAGAAGAACCACGTACTTTTTAGCAAACACTATACCCTCTTTTGTTAATCTACATACTTTCTCTAATCAAATGTCCAGGCAAAGGGACAGAATCTTTATTCTATGCTTTAAAAATCATATTATTGGGGCACCTAGGTGGCTCAGCTGATGAAGTGTCTGCCTTCAGCTCAGGTCATGATCTCGGGGTTCTGGGATGGAGCCCCACGTCAGGCTCCCTGACCAGTGGGGAGTCTCCTTCTCCCTCTGCCCTTAATCCCACCCGTGCTTGCTCTCTCTCTCCCTCAAATAAGTTTTAAAAAAAATAAAAAAATTTTTAAAAACATGTTATTTAAAAATAAACATGTTATCAACTTAACTCCTTATCTCAGGTCAAATGCAAATCATGGGTACATTCATTTGATAGAGACAAAAAAAGAATTTTTAAAAAAATTTCCTGGCTTTTCCAGGAAATGAGTAATGTGACCATAATATAAGGAATGATTGAAAAAGCATGACCAGATTGTACACATTTAAATACCTGTTGTTGTTTTTCTGTAATTTCACAAAAGAAATGCCATGCATTTAAGAGGCTTAATTAAATGCTAATGACTTTGTCTCATTCCAGAAACCATGCAATATATATGTACACAAACACATTAAAAGTACAACTTGGTGGTAGTGCTGGCCTCTGAAAGAGGAACAGAAAGAAAAGGATGGGAGAGCAGAATATGGGGACTTCAAATTTATCTGTAATTTTTTTTTTCATTTAGAAATATCTAACACAAAAGTGAGCAAATGTTGGGATGCCTGGGTGACTCAGTTGGTTAAGCATCGACTCCTGGTCTCAGCTCAGGTCATGATCTCAGCGTTGTGAGATAAAGGCCCCTGTGGAGCCTACTTTAAAAAAAAGAAAGTGACCCAATGTTCACATTTGTTCATTCTGTTTTAGGCCCTCAGGTACCTGCCACGTTACTACCTATCTGTATTTATTATATTTTTGAAACTTTCCAAGTAAGAGAAAAAGCAGATTCTCCCTCAAGGGAAAAAGATTTCATGCCACTGAGCTTATTTTTTTTAAATGTACTCAAAACTCTGAGAACAATCCTAAAAGATCTCCAAGAATGTTCTAGATACTGTTGTGATCCTTAGAATAAGGAGCACAGTGCCAAAATGACCACTTTAAAGGCACAATGCCCCAAAAGGCAGGGCTAGGAGGCAAAGGAAGGGTCCCTTCTTTCCCAGTCCATAATTTTGGGTTCATGTCCTTGCTCCTTGCAGGCAACGCCATGACTTCTTGTCTTTGTATTTTCAGGACCTGGTGCAGTGCTTAGAACAGAGTCACCCTCATTAGCTGGAGTGCATGCATGAATACACTCTCAAACCTATGAGCCTAGGATTTGCCAGCCTCCTAACTCATCCACACACCAGAAAGTTAAGAGTTGGGAGAAAGAAATTGATGACAGTACTGCATTTCCTTTTTCTTTCTTTTTTTTTTAAAGATTTTTTTTTTAAGATTTTATTTATTTATTCATAGAGATGCAGACAGAGAGAGAGAGAGAGAGGCAGAGACACCGGCAGAGAGAGAAGCAGGCTCCACGCAGAGAGCCTGACATGGGACTCGATCCAGGGTCTCCAGGATCAGGCCCCGGGCTGCAGGCGGCGCTAAACCGCTGCGCCACCGAGGCTGCCCAAACAATGTTTTTTTAAAGATTTTATTTATTTATTTCACAGAGAGAGAGAAAGCATACAAACAGGGGAAATGGCTGGCAGAGGGAGAGGGAAAAGCAAGCTCCCCATGGAGCAGGGAACCCGATGCAGACCCTGGGATCATGACCAGAGCTGAAGGCAGACATTAAACAACTGAACCACCCAGATGCATTTCTTAATCTACTTCCAAGAAATACCATCAGGTAACCTGTTTGCTATTTCTATTTTTGGCCTTTTATATAGAACAACACATTTTATCCTCTGAATGATAAGAAGAGGCACTTGTGAAGCCCTGGATGTTTCTGAGCAAAGTGACACTAACATGGTGTGTAAACATAAAGCCAATCCTAGAGCATGAGGAACCCAAAAAAGTGTGAAAGTCCAGTCTATCTACATCCGGGTCCAAGGGAAAAACGCAGGAAATTGCATCATCTGGGTCTTGTTTTGTGATAGAGAGATTCTGATTCCCTCCATGCCATTTCACTTAAAAGAGCAAGAGTTTATGCAAAGGACAGATATATTAGATTGTTAAAGAAAAAAGGGAGTGAAAGTGTGACAACTGGAGTCTAAAAGAGAATCAAGAAAGAACTCAGTTGCTAGAACAATCTACCTTTATCATTAACCCACCTATTCAATGAACAAAGGCAGAGAGCATTTGCCTAAGACAGAGTTTACCACCATCTTTAGTTAAATGTTAGGCAAAGGAAAAAAGGAGAAATGTGTGACTGTTTTAATCTCTGAAGCATGACTTCAGAGGTCATGCAGGGACCTGGCAGAGAAGCTAAACAGGAAGAGGTAAGAGACATTTAAGAGCAGGGGTCAAGCTTGCAAATAAAGATTTAAAAGAATGATAAAGCCCAGCGGGGGTGTCAATGTGAGGAAATGACCACTCTTAGGGTAGTTGGTGGAAGCATAAATAGGTGTAACTTTTCTGGGAGGCAAGTTGGCCACATATATCAAAAGCTTGAAACATGTTTCTTTCCTTTGACCAGGCAACACCACCCTAGAAAATTTTAAGGCAGCATTTGCGCTAATTAGTCAAGATGTATGTATAAGACACCCCACCAACCTCTGTACATTACTGTGAAAAACTGGACACTATCTTGAGGCACAATAATAGAAAATGGATTCAGTAAATCATTGTCTATGCAATGAGTGCAATTTTACAGTCTTATGTGAGCTATAATATAGATCTACGTTGATTGACATGGAGAGTTGTTCACGATAATTTATTTTATTTTTTTAAAGATTTTATTTATTTATTTATTCATAGAGACGGGGTGGGGGGCAGAGACACAGGCAGAGGGAGAAGCAGGCATCATACAGAGAGCCAGACGTGGGACTTGATCCAGGGTCTCCAGGATCACGCCCCAGGCTGCAGGCGGCGCTAAACCGCTGCGCCACCGGGACTGCCCTGTTCACAATATTTTAAAATGAAAACAAATCCTAGGGGTACCTGGGTGGCTCAGTGGTTGAGTGTCTGCTTTCAGCTCAAGGTGTGATCCCAGGGTCCTGACATCGAGTCCTGCATCGGGCTCCCCACAGGGAGTCTGCTTCTTCCTCAATGTCTCTGCTTCTCTCTCTCTCTGTGTCTCTCATCAATAAATAAAGAAAATCTTAAAAATAATAAATGAAATAAACAAATCCTAAAGTAGCATGCCCAACACAATCTTATTTATGTAAAAATGGAAGGATATACACACAAATGTGAACAGCTGTAATTTTTGTGTGGTCGACGTTTTTGCTTGTTTCCTACTTCTCATGTTGAACACGGATGAAAGGAAGAGAGGGCAGGGGAAACTGTTTCTGCTACCACCAATTCTGCCTTTCTAGTCCTGCATTTGATCTGAATGCAGTGGGACACAACACTCTGTGCCAACTTTACCAATTGGCTCAATCTCACCAAACCCCTGCATGCAGATGCTTCATATATACTTTCAGAGATAACAGGCTGTTTTTATTCTCTGTCCCCAAGTTGTCCATATAGCCCGTTGTCAACGGTTGTTGCACTACAGTGCGAACTCCAGAAGCAGAGGGACTACACTTACCACAACCAAATAACTTCTTGCATTTCCCTAGACCCTAGAGAACCTTTGTGGCTGCTGATCGCTAATAAATTAGACTAGACCCTTGTGGGAACCAGGATAGTACAGTTTGTTGCTTTAACTCTTTCCAATTGACCAAAACATGAATAAGCCACTGAAAAGAACTAAGTGCTCCTGTTTCTTAGTCTTCTTCAGCAAAAAGTCTGAGCATCACATCCCTGCCTCTTCAAGGTCCCTATTAAAGAGGATGGAAAGATGGGGTGCTTGAAACATCACCCCATTCCATCACTAGCTCCGTCTGGGGAGCTGAGATGGGAGACCCAGTCCCTTAAGCTCTACTTCTCTCCCCAGGTAACCACATGATGCAATTATATTTTCTTTCCACGGTAACCACATGATGCAATCACGCATCTATCTTCCATATAGAAGTGAGCATTAGGTCCACACATACCTGTGACCTATCAGAGCTCAGAGAACACCAAATGAAGAAAATTTCACCCTGGTGGAAGGTTCTTTCTTTCTTTCTTTCTTTCTTTCTTTCTTTCTTTCTTTCTTTTTCTTTTTCTTTCTTTTTGAAGATTTTATTTATTTATTCATGAGAGACACACAGAGAGAGGCAGAGACACAGGCAGAGGGAGAAGCAGGTTCCCTACGGGGAGCCCGATGTTGGACTCAATCCCAGGACCCCGGGATCACGCCCTGAGCCAAAGGCAGACACTCAACCACTGAGCCACCCAGGTGCCCCCAGAAGGTTCTTTCAATTGCACTTAATGCCCAAAGTTCAAGTGGAGCTGTCCCAAGAATTTGGAAGAAAATTATTTGGAATGTGAAAGAACAAACTCCTGAGTCTGCCTAAAGCCCCATCTATTGGCCCTTGGTCTAAAACATGTCCTACAAATGAAGCAATTCCAGAAAGCACCAACATCCCTCTCTGTCATCACCACTAAAGAACAGCACTGTTTCATGGCAGACACACATTTACACATAAATTTCTATGCCTGCATCATCTTCATAGACAAAACAGCATACACTTCTCAGGAAAATCTCTGTACCTTCATCTGGTTCTGTGCTTCTGCCCAAAATTATTGGGATTCTTGGATATAATCTGTTTTGTTAGCTCCTTGTTTTTATCTTCCATAAAATCACTCTGTAATGATGATTATTTTGCTTAACATTTTGTCCCTTTTCTGCAACAAAGCAATGTAGATATATAAAGATTATTTATGTCTTTTCTGCCTTCTGACTTTTGCTCTCTTTACCCAGACTCCTTATTTTACATTTATATGTACCAAATTCTCTATCTATTGGGCCAAATTCTCTATCTTTTCTATGTTTGAAAGAAACCAAGATTTCATTTAATGAATTTTCCAAATATTAGTAATAATTTTTATAATGTATAGAAGCACTAAATGCCAGTAAGAAAGGCAGTTGACAAGATCTGGTGCTTATACAAGGGCTGTATTATGACATGTAAAGCAGCGATGTCTGAAATCCCAAAAGCAAACATTATCATGAATTTCCTAACTCAGTCTCTTGCTTCTTTGGTGCACAGGAAGTCAGAGACAATTACACTGAAACGAAGGTATGTACGTGACACAAAATGAAATTTTACTTCTCCAGCTCAGAAAACCTCAGTGGTGGATCTTTCCCCCTGTATCTCCCTGAGAGGTAGGTTCCAGAGAAACATTTAACCCTAAATCATACGATTACATCATACAATTATACTTTGTGCTCAAAACAAAACAAACAAAAGTCCTGCAGGATGGGACTCTTCCAACATATGGATTTCCAACTTATAAGAATTTAGGTTTCATCAGAGCATGGGAGAGCCAGTGCAGTCGAGGGGGATGGGTCCTGGTGGGTATTCCCAGGTTTCTGTTCTGCTTTGGCCCTGCTCCTAAACTGAGCAATGTTGCTTGCAGGAAGCCACAGAATTTGGGAACAGTGAGGGACATTCTTTTCCCACTATGAGTTCCTCTGCTCACTCCTTCTTGAGGTTGGTGTGGGCAGAACTGACCTCTTTACAAATAAAAAATTTAATATATCAGGTTTGAACATTTCTGCTGGAAGAAGCCCATTGATTTTACCCCCACAAACATCTTCAAGGGGTATTTCGTATCATTCTGAGTAGAAAGGCAGAAGAATAAGAAGACTTAGGAACCCATGCTAAATGTCCTGATGGCCATATTTCAACAGTGGGTAGGCTGGCAAGAGAAAACATTTTCTTTTCCAACTGCCAAATTGCAAAATGTCACACTGGTGGTTTAAACACCAATCAGAACGCAGAAAAGTTTGCCAGTGCTGCTACTGAGATGACAATGTTTTTTTAAAAAGGTAATTCTCTGCTTGCTTTTAAAGAAATTTATTAAGGTTCATGCAGCAACATAGCACACACCCAATTAAGAGCAGAGTATTGGGAGTGGTTTGTAATCTCTGCTACCACTGCCTGTGGGGCCTTGAACAAATTGCACGTCTGTGTGCAAACTACATCTCTAAGCTTCATTTTCCTTCTATATGAGATTTCATGTGAGTCTTCTGGAATTTTTGTAAGGATTCAGTGGTATAATCCATTAAATGTATCACAGTGTCTGGGACACAGTAGGTTATCAATAAATGGTAAGCTTTAATATGATATTAATACTAAGTATGTCCTGGGGTGCCTGGGTGGCTCAGTCGGTTAAGCACCTGCCTTCAGCTCAGGTTATGATCCCAGATGTGAGACCCACGTCTGGCTCCCTGCTCAGTGGGGAGGCTGCTTCTCCCTCTCCCTCTGAGATCTCTCTCGCTTTCACCCTCTCTCACTCTCACTTTCTCTCAAATAAATAAATAAAATCTTAAAAAAAAATACGAGGTATATCCTTACTAATCCACTCCTTTGAACAATAATTTCTGCTAAGCTCCTTAGTATAACTCTTCCACCTAAGACACAAATGGTTCAAAGGGGAAAAGAGAACCCCCCAAATAGGAACATCCAATCCTTATTCTTGCCTGAGGATTAGGGAACCATTTATACTTAGCTTGAATGGGGCTCTTTTTGTTCAGATTGTATCACACATTCAGTTCCCCTGGGTGTGTCTGGTGATTTCAGTACAGGGATGGAAGACATAGGAGGGTGACCGTCCACCCCAAGCAGCTCCAACCTGCCACTGGCATCGTCATACCCAGCCCAAAGTGCTCTGCAACTTCCGCTTCCTCTCCTACCCTTCTGCCTTGGCCTCTGAAAAATGATAATAAAGTGATGAAGCTGATGGCAGCTAACGTTTAACATTTACTCTGAGAGCCAGGCACAACAAGTACTGTGTACACGTAATTTCACTCACTCTTCCCAAAGGTCCTAAGAAGTAGGACCTATGATTATCCCACTTGACAAGCAAAGAAACCAAAGTCTAGAAAGGTTAAATAACAGGCCCAGTGTCACACAGTTTGTAGCAGAGGTGGCCAATCTGCAAGCAGGTCTGAGTCCAGCCAGGGCCTTTATTCTTAACCACCAGGCCACACCAACCCCACCACTGCTTTCAAGAGTGCCTGTAGGATTAGCACAGGGCCTGCTGCTCCTCCCAGGTGAACTCCGCCAAACCCCACAGTCTCCAACATCTTTGTGTCCCAGCCACACTTCCTGACCTAAAATTCACAGGGACCAAGGAGCTACAGCATTGGTACGTGGTACACCCATTGCTAACGTCCGTTTGATTCCCATGTTCCCCAAATGAATTAATTGCCCCTTCTGGCTTGCACCAGAAAATTAAAAAAAAAAAAAAAAAAAGAGAGAGAAATTCCCCTAGGGAGATTCCTGACAGACTTCATACCTTTTAACTATAGTACTTCTGGTACTCCAACATTAATACACAGTACACATTAACAAATTCATTTTAAGGGTGAAGAAACAGTAAGGTAAGAGAAACAGTTTGCCCACAACTACACAGCAGGTGAACATTAGACAGCAAGAAGGCCCAGTAGGCCTTCTGGAAGTCCTTACCGCCTGATTATTCCCAGCTCCTAATGCCTTATGGCTCAGACCTCTCCACATGCTATCCGCCTGCAAAACATACCGTGCAACTACCCTTTCGCAGGCTCAGCTAAAAGAAAAATCACAAGTCCTAGAGCAGTGAGGGCAGTTAGGATACTAAGTTGATCCTTCAGGGCCAGTTTCATATTATCTTTTAACCAGTCTAGATTTCTCAGGGCAGGACAAGAATGCCCCCCCGCCCCCCCCCCCCAATACTTGTCAGCAGTTTCCAGCGGAGGAAAAACTGCAGCTAAAGCACCTCCGGTGAGAACTTTGAGCAGCAAACGCGCATACGTTTAGTGTGTGCGATTTTGATTAGGAACTGGATGGCGAAGTGGACTCTCCTGGTCCCCGGCCTGAGCGCTATAAATGTAAAAATGCCAGCCACAGGCCGTTCCTTTTTTTTTTTTTTTTTCCCTTTTTTTGTTTATTTAAACGGAGAGTCTTAAAAAAAAAAAATCACTTTTTCCACTTCACGGCTCCTTTGGACCAGGGAATAAAAATAGCGATGTCCACAGGAGCCAAACTTCTTCTGGTGGGGGGGGGGGGAGGGAGAAATAAAAATAAAACGACAGGGAGAAAAGAAAGAGCCCTGCTGGGAACAGCCAAAGTCCTGAAGCGGCTGCCTGGAAGCCCAAAGTCTCCTTTCCACCACTTCTCGACCGACCGGCCCCAGGTCCCAGCAGCCTCTCCAGGAAGGCGCAGTCTCTAAGCAAGCCCGCGGCGAGCCCCGCGCGGCCCCCGTGCGCCCTGCGCCCTGCACCTGTCAGACCCCGGGGCTTGCGCAGGGCGGGGACGCTGGTGGCCCGGGACACCGGGCGGGGCTGGGGGCTGGGGCGGGGGGGCCCCCGGGTGCGCCCCTGCAGCGCCGTCCCGGGGGGAGCCCGCTGCTGCGGCGCGGCGGGGCGCGTCCTACCTGTTGAGCTTGAGCGCGAAGGCGCGCCGCTCTGCGCCCGGGAGCGTGGCCATGGCCCGCGCGCGGCTCGGCGGCCTCCGGGGGCGCGGGGCGCGGACGGCGGGGGCGCGAGGCGCCGCGGGGCCGCTGCAGCGCTCGCCGAGCGGGACGCGAGCCTCATCTGTCAGGCGGCGCTGCAAACTTCCGCATTTCCACCTTGGGCGCCGCAGTCCCCGCGGGGGAGGGCGCAGCCCCGGAGCGGCGGCCGGCCCGGCACGCAGGCAGCGGCGGGCCCGCGAGGGTGTGGACGCGCCGCGGAACTGGCCTCCGGATGCCCCGACGGACGGCGCGCTGCGGCCCGGCCCTGACCTCCGGCGGCCCCCCGCACCCTCTCCCCCACCCCGAGCGCGGGCGGGCGGGCGGGCGGGCGGCCCCGCGACCACTGAGCCAGGCCGGAAACCCCGTCTGCGCGGAGCCCAGCGAGGCGGCCGGCGCCTGCGGGCAGGCAGGAGGGGGTCCGCGCGGTCCGCCCGGGGCGCGGGGCGCGGGGTGCGGGGTGCAGCGGGGGAGGGGGGGCGGGCACCAGCCCTGCCTTCTCCGCGCTTGGGCCTTAACGACGGTCCACACCGCGCCTGGGGGAAGGCAGATTTGAAAACCAAACAAACCAAAAAGTGGATACAGACCCACTTTTGCAAAAGCTGTGTCCCTCATCCCTCCTGGGGCACCTCAGGTAAATATCATGAACCAGCCCAGGAAAAGCATTATAAGTTATTCCCCCACCACCACCACCACCACCGACGCCCCTTCAATTTTGTTTGTTTGCAGCTAGAGGATACATGCTTTTCTCTGGGAAAACCCTGCACGCCTCTTTCCTGCCATTCAACACTCCGCAACCCTGTCCATTTCAGTTTCAGACTGAGCAGTCCGCTACGAGGCCCAGCCCCAGCTCAAGAAAAACCAGAAAAGTCCCAATGTTCACTAGAGTGGGAAAGTACGTGTTTCTTTCAAGTTACTGGTTTGCTCTAAGTTTTGCTCTCACAGAGCACTCTCTGAATACTGCCTCTGTTTGGCAACTTGCCCTTTAAAAATAGGAAAGCGAGATATTTTTGGTTCAGAGCTACACTGCTGTCTAATGTGGCTATTGACTGTTGGAAGTGATGGTTAGTCTGAACTGAGATGCAGTGAGTGTGCAAAATGCACATCGGGTGTAGACAGTGTGGAGAAAAATAATGCAAAATGCCCTGTTAGTGATTGTTATATTACATGGTAAAATGATAGTTTTGATATTAGGCAAAGAAAATATTACAATTAATTTCACCTGTTTAGTTTTCCCTCCTTACAATGTGCCTTGCATTAAAGAAAATTTAAATTATACATATGGCTCACATGTGAGGGTCACATATATTCCTATGGGGCACTGCTGGTTTGTAGTTTGCAACTTAATAGTAAAACATCTAAGGACTGAATTCAGTCTCTTCCTGATAGTT
Organism: Nyctereutes procyonoides; assembly: GCF_905146905.1. NCBI lineage: Eukaryota > Metazoa > Chordata > Mammalia > Carnivora > Canidae > Nyctereutes > Nyctereutes procyonoides. The sequence continues at coordinate 55,628,500 of NW_026575146.1, read as the reverse complement.
TTCCTTTTTCTGGTTTTGGCTGCCTCTGTTAGCTTAGTAATTTTTCAGAGCTGATTAGGTGACTTTTCCCTGAAAATATCAATGCCTTTAAGCATATAAGGTGAAGTTCTTAAGTGCGACATTATTATATAGGCTATGAAAAAAGATCCAAAGAGAAGAAAGTTTTTTGTAATATGGAGTTTTTGACTTTCAAAATTCTAAGTTTATTTACTGCACTGGGATCCGTAAGCAAACATTTAGATCAAGAAGTGCTAAGAGAACAATTCTGTGACTCCTTTCAAACTAGGAGTAAATGGGTGATTTGTAGACAATTTTTTAACACCAGAATCTTGAGTCTGCTGCGTACCAGCCTTTCATTTGGATCCTCTGAGTTCTAAATGTCTGTGACACACACTTTCCTTTAGAGCAAAAATATTCTGATTTTCACATAAACGCAAATGAAATATAATGAGAGTATATCAAATTTTCAGAATTGCAATCAAGGAAACCTTTTTGGAGGGTTAGGGGGCAATGGAATCATAAAACCTCCCACCTTACAGCAGGTCATGCTGCATTTAACTTAGTATTTGGTATCTAATTATAAAGGTTAGGCCAGCATTATGCCCCATGCCATCACATTCTCAGATGGTTAGAAATGACTCCAAATTTCCTCAACAGCCTTTTAACAATTCACCGTGAATATGTTATTCACTAATTTAGTCAGATGCCAATTTTTAAAATGTATATGCTCTGAGATGCATTCACAGATCACAGATCACTAGCTGAATGCCTGGCTTCTCGCCACTTTAATTCCGTGTAGTTGGATGTCTCTCCCCAACTCTCCCCTTCTGACTAAAATGCACTCTAGAAAGCTTCCTTCTTTCCACACCTATGACCTCTCTTGGCCTTCCTCTTTTTCTGCATCTCTTTGTCACTCAATTTTTTTTTTCACCTTCATAAAATTCCTCCATTGACTTTTTTTTTTTTTTTTTTTGGTAGAGAGTTTGGGGTGGGGGAAGTGGAGTAGTGGAGTGACGAGTGGAAGGAGAAGGAGAGAGAGAATCTTAAGCAGGCTCCCCACCCAACACAGAGACAATGTGGGGCTTGATCTCATGACCCTGAGATCATGACCTGCGCTGAAATCAGGAGTCCGATTCTTAACCGGCTGAGCCAGTGAGCCACCTAGGCATCCCACCTTGCTTGATTTCTATAACAGATGTAATATCATCATGGCAAATTCACCTCTAGCTTTCCCTGTGTCTTCTTACCTCTCCGGAAAGCCAAACTCTTTCTTTATATTGCATCGTGTGTATTTTATTTAACAAACAACGACACCTTGTACCAGGGCCTGTTCTGAGCCCTTTACAAATATTAATTAGTTAGTTACAAACGTTAAGTAACAACATTATGCCTATGTTGCGACCAGGAAAACTGAGGCTCAGAGAGGTTAACTGATTTGCCCAAGATCAGAAGCTAGTAAGGGACAGAGTCATTCCCAATCCTAAATTGATGCTTATCTCTCAAATACTTCCACTTGAACATCCTCAAACTCCACGATTATAGAACCAAAACTCTCTGTCTCCTCTACCCAACTGTAAGCCGGCTATCCCTCTACCATCCCTCATTTCTCTTGGTAGCTCTATTGGCCCATTTACCAGTTTTAGAATTTCGCAGTTATCCAGTGTGGGAAAAGCAGGAAATCTGTGTGCCGGCTCCAGATTTTCACTAACTGCATGACCCAGGGCCAGTCACTCCCCACATTTGGCTGACAGACCCCTCAGTCTCAGGATGACACCATCTGCTTGCCTCTCTCTGAACTCTGAATGTGTCAGCTCTAACTTCTTCCTCTTCTTTACCCTTTGGATCTAATTGTCCACCAAGTCCTGTTATTTATGCTTCATAAACCTCACCCCTATAAGTGTCATTGTCCTCACTGCTTCCTTTCTGGCCCAGCTCTCAGCAATTAATATCTGGATAACAACCCAGGAAAAGTTTTTAATGGCCTACCTGCCAGTAGCTTCTTTATATTCCAATTGAACCTGACTCTAACACTGTATTAATTTTACTAAGATACTTATTTCGTTGTGTTCATTCCCAGCTCAGTTAACTTTGGTGATTTCCCATATCCCTACAACCAAGTGTGACCTTTCCAGTTGGTTTATAGGCCCACTTCACATAACTAATTCTAATCCTTCCCTCTCTGTCGAACCAAGGGAGATCTTCTTGCCTGAGGCTTTCTTTGCTGATGTCATGCTTCCTCCCATCATAACCTGAAATCTAGCCAGTCTCTCCAAATTCTTCCAAGTTTAAATGGAGCTTACACCTCCCACCTCTACCTTAAGAGTACACCTTCCAGGATGACAGCACATTGAAAGAGCTGAAAGTGTAGGTCATCACCAATAAACACAACCTAGTGAAATGCAAGGTCCATAGGACCACACAGTGTAGTGGGATCCTTTGCACATTTCCTTCTTTATTCTCCATTTAAGATTTTGTTCATATGTCACCTTCTGTGAGCATCTATTTAACACTCAGATGCCCCCTTCCCTAGTCTGACACTTTGAACTCTGTCTCCAGCTTTTTCTCTATAATACTTAATCACTATCTGACATACTATGCAGTTTATTTTTGTTTGTTAACCTTCATGTTTCTAGAATATAATTCCATAAGTGCAGAGATTTTTGTTTTATCCACTGCTCTACCTCTACCTCTAAAGCCTACAACAATGGTTGGCACATAGTAAGTGTCCGACAAGTACTCCTTCAATGAATGAAAGAATAGCTGACTCAATATGGAACATGGAGCAGACACTCGATAAGTATTTCTTAAAGTGAACTCGAATGGGAGTGATCAAGTGAGTGATCAAGTTTGAAAGACACATCAAGTTTGAAAGACACATCAAGTTTCATGTGTCTTTCAAAGAAAGTAAGACTTGGGCAGCCTGGGTGGCTCAGTGGCTTAGTGCCACTTTCAGCCCAGGGCCTGATCCTGGAAACCTGGGATCGAGTCCCACATCGGGCTCCTACATGGAGCCTGCTTCTCCCTCTGCCTGTGTCTCTGCCTTTCTCTCTCCCTCTCTGTGTCTCAAATGAATAAATAAATAAATAAAAATCTTAAAAGAAAAAAAAAGAAAGTAAGACTCTTTTTTATTCTCCTGAGCATTTATTCTCTTACTTAGGCCTTTGTATGAACATCTTCTAGCTCTGTTTTACATTTGTCTCTTGGGCGTTTCGAGAAATGAAACCAGCACAAAGATTATTACTAACAAGTAGATAAATATATTTTTGTCTTATAATTAAAGACAGATACAGAAAGATTTGTGTGTGGTCCTTAAAACCAGTCATAGGGGCACCTGGGAAGCTCAGTGGTTGAGCATCTGCCTTTGCCTCTGGTTGTGATCCCCGGACCCTGGGATCAAGTCCTGCATCGGACTCCCCTGAGGGGGCCTGCTTCTCCCTCTGCTCACATCTCTGCTTCTCTCTGTGTCTCTCATGAATAAATAAATAACTAACTAACTAATAAATAAATAAATAAATAAATAAATAAATAAATAAAGCCACACTCAGACATTAGAATTGGAGTTTCTATTTTTTCTCCACTTTATTCCTTATATTATCAAAAGAAAGCTCAACATATGAAAAGAATAAAGAATAAGAAACTTTCCCTTAATAAGCACGGTGACAAAACATATATCTTACAAGCATACTGTATATATTTTTGTATGTACACTTATATGTATATCTATATATACATATATATGCATTTTAAATTTAGGATTTAGGCCATATTCCAATGTGCAATGCTATTTCATTTTCAATAGGAATATTCATACCATAGCCTTTTTATAACTAGAAGGACCTTGGATTAATTAACTAATGAATTAATTCTTTCATTATCATGTGTGTGCTTTTTATTCATTCCCCAAACATTTGCTGGGTGGTAACCATATGTCAGGCTCTGTATTAAAGTGATACTGAGGACCAAACAATGAACAATACTTACTCCTGGACTTCGGACTTCGCAGAACTCATTGTCTAGGAACGAGATGCATTCCAAGGGAAAGAAGAAGCTTGAGTTCTGGGTGAGGTGACAATGAAGGGACGTTTTGTTTCACAAAACTCAGTGAGTGAGGAAACAGAGAGAGGAAGTGATTTATTCTCTCGGAGAAGGCGTTGACAGAAAGATGGACGCTGAGGAAGAATGACTTTACTGATGCAGTGACATGGCGATTGGGTCTTAAACAACAAAGAAACATTCACCAAGCAGAGCGGTGCATTCAGGATGTCCCAGGTGCAAGGACCACTGTGTGCCAAAGCAGGGAGCCCAGGCACGCCACTGTCCATTCCAGGAATTAACAATACATGGGGGGAGGAGGGAAGAGGGTGCAGAGTGAAGTGGTGAGAAATGAAGCTTTGGAGCCGTTCAGGGCCTGAATATGACCATACTATCAACGAATTCAGACTTTATCTTACCAGACCGGTGGTTGTTGTTTCTGTAGGTCATTGTCCCTTGGAGGACACCTCTTGCTGCCTGGAGGTCCATGATGGGGACTGTCCAGTAGAGTATGGGTCCAGCGTGGTGAGGACTATGCCTCCTAGATCTGACACAGCCATCCCTGTCTTCTTCAACCTTGAGCACACACATATTTCATGAATGAAGATCTACATAGTTCTTTATGGAAGGATTTAGGCAGATTTCCCAAAGTCACTTGCATATCGAGAGGGAGGATTTATGGTGGATGGAAAGTCAGGCCTGGTCCTCTGGTCTGGTTCCTTTGGCATCTCGTGGGAGTGCCTCACATGGCTATTGTCACTGCCTCATTCCTGACCTCCGCTGTCTCACTGACTTCCCTTAGGCCACCCCCATTGACCCACTTCCCCAGAAGACTACTTTCTTCTCTCTGAAGAAAAAAATCAGTTACCCATTCCTTATTTTGTTCTTATGTCTGGACAATTCTCCAGGCAGCTGCTGAAATGTTGTGCTTTCTCCTTTCCCTGCTTTCTGCTGCCTCTGCAGAGGGTAAGCTGGACTCTGACCCATGCCTGAGTAGAGTCAGTGGCAGGCTTTTATTCCAGCTGCAGCCGGCATTCTTCAACATGTAAAGTGCGGTTAATAGTGGTACCTCTTTCTGGGATTGTTATAAAGATTAAATAATGTAAAACCCTAATAGTAAATGATAATTATTCCTGTTACTACTGTCATCTAAAATCTCTACAGCAACAAGATCCTAAAGATCCAAAGAAAAGTAGCTTAATCTCTAAATTCATTTTCCAAGGAAAGCTGAGGAAGGTAGTCTAGAACTAGGTTGGGCAACTAAACAATGCCACCAACACCTGATCACCTTATGACCTCGTGATGACAAGGTGGCTCCCATGACTTGGAGCAGCCATAGCACTTTCTCTGTGCAAGACTGATTTTTCCAGAAGTTGTCCAGGAAACCTGCCTTTAGAACTCACTGGACAGCAATGGGTCTGGTGCTTCTCCTCAGTGGCAAGGGAGGCTGAGAAAAGAATACCTGGAGGCAGGAGTGGACAATCATGGTTGGCTTAGAATCGCTCTGATTCATTCTTCTGAGCTGCCAAAACAGGAGAAGGACACAGGGGAGGGTAGTCATTCAGTAGGCTGTGAAGAGAGTCTGTCATTCTCATGTTACTGAGAAGGTTAAGTAAGATAAAGCACATAAAGGACAGAACGTACTGCTGGATAGCCAGTATCCTCTCGGAGCATGTGGGTTGTGATTTTATTATTATTCAACAGTTGTGCTGCTTGAAAGCCATATAAACTATCTTTTACATGTTTACTATTATTTTCTCCTAACAGATTCCCAGAAGTGGAACTTATTGGGTTGAAAGTTATAGATTCCTGCCCAAAAAGGCATAAATCTAATCACGAGGAGATGGTAGACAAACTTGAATTGAGGGACAGTATACTAACTAGGCTGTCTCTAAAAAATGTCAGTGTCAAGAAAGAGAAGGAGAGGCTGAGGAACCGGTTCAGATCAAAAGAAACTACAGAGGGGTACCTGGGTGACTCAGTCAGTCGTGCGTCAGACTCTCGATTTAAGCTCCGTGATCTCAGGGTCCTGAGACAAAGCCCCACATTGGGCCCTGTGCTCAGCGTGGCATCTGCCTGAGATTCTCCCTTCCTCTCCCTCTGCCCCTCCCCCTGCTCCCATGTGCTCTCTCTCAAACCAATCAACCTTTAAAAAAAGAAAGAGAGAGAGAGACTACAGAGACAGAGCAAGTAAAGGCAAAGAGGGATGCTGGAGTGGACCTCCAATCAAAAGAAAATAAATACTATAAAGAATATCACTGGGGCAATTGGCAAAATCTGCATTTTGACTATGTATTTGCTAACAGTAAAAATATATAACTTTATTTTTTTAATTTGATACTTAGGCTGTGGTTGCCTAACAGAATATCCTTATTCTCAGGGGATACACAATCAAGTTTTTTAGGGTAAAGCAACAGAATGGTATGATGTTTGCAACTTACTTTCAGATGCTCATCTGTGGTAGTGATGATAATGATGATATTAATAGCATTAAAATAAGATTATAAATAACAATAAAAATAGAACAGTTGGCTAGTCTAGATAGATTATGTAAAGTTTCCTGCTTTGTAAATGTGAAAGTTTTTCTAAAGAAAAGGTTAAAGATAAAAAAATAAAAATGGCAAGCATTATTTTGACTTATGTTAGCTCATGCCAACTTCAAGTAATGTTTAAAAGACTTTCATTTTGGGGGCACCTGGGTGGCTCAGTTGGTGAAGCAGCTAGCTTTCGCTCAAGTCATGATAGGGTCCTGAGATCAAAACCCACATTGGGCTCCCTGCTCAGTGGGGAGCCACTAACCCCCATTTGTGCTCTGTCAAATAAATAAATAAATAAATAAATAAATAAATAAATAAATAAATAAATAAAAATCTTTTTTTAAAAAAGGCTTTAATTTTACCCTCATTTACGCTAGCATTTATTCGTACTTTTGCAAGCTTACTATCATAAAAATACATTTTAAAATGTTTTAATTATGCGCTTATTAGATGAGCTGAATATTTTTCCAGGTTATTTCACTACATGGTTGTATTTTTGTGGGCTGTGTCTATTTATATCTTGTCCCATTTCTGTATTAAGATCTTAGCATTTTTCTTATTGATTATATTCACCCTTTAACTAATATGTTAACAATGTGGAGTGTTTCTCTTCAAGTAGCTATGATTTCCCTAAATATCTTTTTTTTTAAGATTTTTTATTTATTTATTCATGAGAGGCAGAGAGAGAGAGAGAGAGACGCAGAGACACAGGCTTCATGCAGGGAGACCAATGTGGGATTTGATCCCAGGTCTCCAGGATCACGCCCTGGGCTGAAGGTGGCACTAAACCACTGAGCCACCTGGGCTTCCCTGATTTCTCTAACTATCTTGAGCCATTTGGGGAAGGACGGAAACCAAACAGATTTATATAATCTTTAGAAAATTTGTGGGGCCCTGCTGAATGTCAGTATCAAGACCAAAGTTTACATGAATTTTTGAAATGCTTTTTTTCCCATTTCAGTATTCTCCAATATCCTCCCAGTTCATTTCATTCCATCCTGTGCCCCCGGCCGCCCCCGCCCCACCGTCAAACCCCATATCACCGTAGCAATTTAGGTACCACGACAAGCACTGGGACAATTTCAGAAGAGGGAAGAGAATGCTGCATGGTGGTTCTTTGGACAGACATGCCTGGCTCAGTGTCCCATGATCCCTACACTCTACTGACTGGGCCGAGCCACAGACAGGAGATTGTATCATGGCACAATATGACTGTGTGATCTTTGCGATTCTTATAACGGCATCACTACATGGTGCTAAGACATAGAATATGGATGTTAGATCCAAGGCACATGATTGCTGTGTCCCCAAATCTATGCCCCATTTAGAAGCAATCTGTGTCTTTTAAGACAGAAGTTCCCATACTTTGGGAGTGGGTAATTACTTACAGAGCTAATCATAAACAGAGTCCCAGACTCATTGAAGTAGGATGAAGCATAGACCTTTATAAGTCTGCCAAGTGCTCCAGGTAATTCTGCTACATGCCTAAGTTTAAGAACCATCATTTGAGAGCCATCAAATAAAATCAAAATCATCCTAAAAGTATAAAATGAAAAACTTTTATCCACTGGAGGTTTAGCTTAGGTTAAGAGATAAGAGGGATAGCTGGCAGCAAAGGCAGATAAAATAGATAATCTATATTGGCAGGCACACTTGAAATTTAGGATCTGGAAATGGCTCTCTTTCTAGAACTAAGTCATAGTTCAGCAATCAGCTTCTTCAAAAACTGAGTGTATTAATGTAAATTCCCATGTAAACCATACAGTAAGTGTATAACTAGTTGATGGATGGACTCAAAACACATTTTTTTAATGGTTTCCCACTGCATTCAGTGGAGATAATCCTTGACAATCCTATACAGGAATGTGGGCAGGTCCCGTGACTTTTCTTTTACTCTAAGGTACAAGTCCTTAGCTGCAAGCATAGTTTGAAGTCTGAGACCAGAAAAAACTCCACCTTATCTTTTATGACACATTTTCCCCCAGCTGGCGTTTGCGTCAGACCAGCAGCCTACAGCAGCAAAAATGGGGAAGGATGCATGGTTGGCTCTTCCCTTCACTTTAAGCCACTTCTCTCTTTTTTTTTTTTCCACTTCTTCTAGCTAGCCAGTTTCTGACCTCCTAAGGTTGAATGAATGGTAAGTTATAAGAAAGCTCCAGTAATTCCAAGGGAAATAAGTCAGACAGGGAAAGACAAATATCATGATTTCATTTTTATGTGGAATGTAAAAAAAATAAAACAAATGAATAAAGAAACAGACTGTTAAACACAGCAAACAAACTGATGGCAGCCAGAGGGAAGGTGGATAAGGGATGGCTTAAATAGATAAAGGAGATTTAGTATAAACTTCCAGTTATAAAATGACTAAGTCACAGAGATGAAAAGTGCAACATAGGGAATATCATCAATAATAGTGTCATAATTTTGTATGGTGACAAATGGTGATTACACTGATGGCAGTGAGCATTGAATAATGTATGGAATTGCCAAATCAATATGCTGTACACCTAAAACTAATACAACATTGTATGTCAACTATGCCTAAAATTTTTTGGAAAGAAAGCTCTTATAAAACTGTAGAGGGGATCCCTCGGTGACTCAGAGGCTTAGTGCCTGCCTTTGGCCCAGGGCGTGGTCCTGGAGTCCCGGGATCGAGTCCCACATCGGGCTCCTATCATGGAGCCTGCTTCTCTGTCTGCCTCTCTCTCTCTCTATCTCTCTATGTCTATGATGAATACATAAATAAAATCTTTAAAAAAAACTGTAGAACTAATACTGTAATGAGCTAGCTTTGCATTTTTCTGTGCCTGAGAGATATTCAAAGCTAATTTGAATAAGCTGAGTCTTTCCTTGAGGTTCTTAGGTCTTTTGGAAGACTGTTTTCTTGGGGATTTCTTTCCTATAGGTCATTTCACTGGCCTCATATACTTGTATTTATAGTGTTCATTTTGACTCATTTACAGCTACTTCCAGTTCCCCAAGGCTAGGGTCCTCTGCTCTCTAAGTGATCCTACTGGACAGGACCCCAGAGGCCCCTTAGCTGGATCTTTTCCCTGTGGCCCACATCTGATCCATTGAAAACACTTGTAAACAATCCTGGCTGATTCCAACACAACCTCTACCTTGGTGCCCAGGCTGCTTTAACATCGTTGGTCAGGAATATGGCTACATCTTTGCATCTCCCAGCTGCAGGAGAACTGTCATTTCAAACTCTCTAAAAGGTGTCTTACAAGCCATGGAAGGAAGCGGTAACCCTTCCTCCTTTACCCCCCAACTTCTCTACCGGAAATGGAAGCTCTCATTGGGAAAATCCTCTCCAAAAAGAAATCTCTTAAAAATTCCTGTAGGATTGAAGAGTCACAGAAATAGTTTTCAGAGTTTCCTTGGTAAATTCTGCAGATGGTGATCTAATGTTGAAATATAATATTTGTAGTACTTACGTATCCCAGTGAAACTCATATTTCAACTTTACATTGTTATAGTTTTAGATACACCTGCCATTAGGCCACATTTAGGGAGGCCACAGGTCAGGGTATTCCTTTTCCAAGGTTAGGAGCTCTTGGAGACAGGAATAGCTTATTGGAAAATGGCACAGCTGATGCTTTACTTTAGTAGATATTATTTTTCCATGTGTAATATACATGGAGATGAGTATACAATCTCATCAGATGCATGAATGTGCAGCTCAATGAACTTAACAAAGTAAACACACCCATGTAACAAGCATTCAGACCAAGACAGAGAATGTTACCAACTTCCAAAAGCGCCATCATATCCTTTCTCTGTTGAACTCTCCCAGGATAATTAATATCCTATTAGCACTATAGGTCCATTTTTTCCTGCTTTTGAAGTTTATAATAAGTAGACTCTTTTCCTTCTGGTCAATGTGATGTTTGAGAGATTTATTCATATTGTTACCCTTAGTTGGAGATCATTCATCTCATTTTTGTGTGGCCCTGGTATGACTATATCTAGACAGTTAATATTTGATCAGTAAATCTCTTCATTCAGGGGAGCTGACACTTGTCTGTGGCCTCCCGGATCTTCTCTGATTCCAGCTTGAATCCACAGAAGGACTCTCAAGTCACTCTAACGACTTGCCTTGGGTGTCAGTATAAAGCATTTAAACTCTTGCAATTTTTAAAAACTACGTACAAGGTTAGAATCTTACAGAAAAAGGTTTATTATTTCTTCCTATTCTTTATATTTTATCCCACCAATCTGCTCTTTTAATTTGGCTGATTTAGAATCATAGAACGTTTGAGCCAGAAGAAAAAACACATCTCTTGGGAAACATTTTGCATAAATTCTGATAACAGTTGTATGAGTTTCTATTTCCTCAGGAATTATGATAAGACGTTTTATCACACGGCCCCAAGAAAAACTGAAACAAGTCCATTCACAATAGCAAGTGGAAGCCAAAAATACTTCCCTGAGTATTTCTTGCGATGTACTTTATAATTATGTAGCAGAAATTTTTTCAATTAAAATGAAAGGCTTCAGAGCATGATAGATTTTTATAAAGAGTAGGGTGGGGATCCCTAGGGTGGGGATTCCTGGGTGGTGCAGCGGTTTGGCGCCTGCCTTTGGCCCAGGGCAGGATCCTGGAGACCCGGAATCGAATCCCACGTCGGCTCCCGGTGCATGGAGCCTGCTTCTCCCTCTGCCTGTGTCTCTGCCTCTCTCTCTCTCTCTCTCTCTCTCTCTCTCTCTCTCTCTCTGTGACTATCATAAATAAATAAAAAAAATTTTTTAAAAAAGAGTAGGGTGACTTTTTAGTCTATTTCAATAAAAATTTGTATTTTAAAATTTCACGGTGAAATTCAGTAAGTGTGTTGAAAACTTGTCAGAGTTAGCTTCATGGATTAATATCGACACCAGTTTAAAATGTTGAAGTTAAAATAGTGTCTGTGCTCCAAATAAAAAATGAAAAGCTCTAGAGACTTGTGCGTTTTTTTAAGATTTATTTATTTATTTGAGAGAGAGAGAGAGAGAGAGAGAGCGCACATGCATGCATGTGGGCAGAAGGAGAAGCAGAATCCTTGCTGAGAAGGGAGCCTCACATGGGGCTCAATCTCAGGACCCCGGGATTATGACCTGAGCCGAAGGCAGACACTTGACTGACTGAGCCACCTAAGCATCCCAAAAGACTTGTGTTTTAGTGAAATGCTGTTTAACAAATGTTAGAATATAAATAGAACATCATTTTAAGTTGGAAAATCTTTTCATTCAAACAGGGGTGTATATATAACTTAGTTCATTTATTCATCCATTCAACAAAATATTTAAGGAGCATCTGCTGTGCATTAGGCATTGCACTAGGCTATAGACATGTCATGTGGGTATGGTCAATATTGCCACTGTCCTCAGGAACCTATAGTTCAGTGTAGTTGAAAGATAGTTTCTAGACAGAGTAACTACTGCTTCTATATGTAGTTACAGAAGCACCCAAAAGGCACTAAATCAACTCTTGGATGGTCATGGAATCTTTCCCCAAGTAAGTGATACTTAAAGTGGGTAACCAGATACAGGGTAGACGGGAGAGTGGTGTAGACATTCACAAAGGCTGAAGCAACTGGATGCCATTAACTGACATAGGGCATATAGTACAAAAATTTGATGGGAAAAGGAAAGAGAGGGGCACCTGGGTGGCCCAGTCAGTTAAACATCTGCCTTTGGCTCAGGTCATGATCTCAGGGTCCTGGGATCCAGCCCCGCATCGGGCTCCCTGCTTAGCAGAGTCTGCTTCTTCCTCTCCTTCTGCTGCTCCCTCTATTTGTGCTCTCTCTCTCTCTCTCTCTCTCAAACAAATTAATAAAATCTGTTAAAAGGGGGGGTAGGGGAAGGGAGGAGTAACATAATTAAATGAGCTGGAAACCTGAAAATACACATTCAAAATCCCAAAGAACAATAATCTTTTAGACAGCATAGGAGACTAACATGGGTCTAGAGTCAGGCCAACTTCATATCCTAGCTTCACCACCTGACAGATGTGTGAGATTGGACAAACCCTTTAACTTTCAGAGTCTCAGCTTCCCCACTGTGTAAAATGGGGACAAAATGTAAACATTCTGGGGTGGTAGGGAGGATTCAGTGGGATGATGCATGTGAAAGTGCCTAGTCCAGGTCCTGGCACATACTGAGCTCTTAGAAATTAGAAGCTTTGTTATCTTGGAACAAAATCAGGAGCTGGGGGCAGAGTCAGTATTCAAAGACCAAAGTCAGGAAGATAAAGAGTTTCACAGGATCTCTTTGGCTAGAGTTAAAGCTACCAGCAATTAGTTTCCTTTACAATTGACAAGTGAACCATAAAAGTGAATGAACTTGTGGTTGGTCAGATAAAGGAACCCATCAGAGCTGTAATTTACTTTCCGTGGACACAGTTGTTTACCAGACACACTGAAGGTAGGGATGGCCAGCAGCAAAATTATAAAGCAGATCCGTTTTCAAACCCTCCCAAGCTAGCTTTCAGTTTCCTGGTGAAAATGGAAAATGGACTTCTGGGTCGGTGATCAGTTGGGTATTTGCATTTACCTTGGTCTTTGGAAACCTAGTACAATGACTAGAGGAACTGTTATTTTAAGGCAGAAACCCACAACACAAGTGAGATGAGGAGGAAAGATAAAACAAACTTTAGGAAATTTAGTAGGTATGAGAAAGGTGATCCCTAAATGTGCCTCAAGAAAGCTTGGGGATTGCCTGATTGCATCGCAGAAACCCCAAAAGGCGTGGGAATATCAGTACCACTGGAAATGGGGATCAAGTGGGGTTAAAAACAAGAGGAATGGTTTGTAAGTCTGTTAGATGCTCTAGCCAATGTTGGAGAGCCAGGTAACTGGCCTCTCCCAGCCTGGGAGAGGCTGGAGAAGGTGAATAGAGAGAATCATGTTCTGAGGAACACTTGGCACATTTGGGGATGATATTCAGTAAGGTGAACAGAAGGGAGGTGGTTTCTGCAAAGATTTGTGGAAACATTTGTAACTAAATAAAAGCCAGAGTCTTTTACCTCCATTCTGATTCCAGAAGGCTGGAGATTGGAATGTCTGGCGTATCCGACTAAGCAGAGAGGAAAGACCTAAAGATACTGACATCAAAGGGCCCAATTATTTCTCAGGGGAAAGGAGGGGAAAATACAGTAAGATGAAGTCAGAGCAGGAGACAAACCACAAGAAACTCTTAACCATAGGAAACACACCTAAGGGTCGCTGGAGGGGAGGCAGGTGGGGGATGCTGTGACTGGGTGATGGACTTAAAGGAGGGCACTTGGTGTAGTGAGCACTGGGTGTTGTATGCAACTGATGAATCACTGCCCTACACTTCTGAAAATAATAATTATTATATGTTAATCAATTGAATTTAAATAAAATAAAATAAATTTTTTTAAAGAATGCCCCAATTAAATGATCCAGAGTATCAGAAACTGAAGCCACCAAAGAGTCTCCCCGCCACCCCCCACCCCTCCACCATGGGACCAGAATTTCCTGGAAGCTTTTTTAGTACCTCACTCTTAAACTCAAGATAACCAAAAATTATCAGACATTAAAGGAAAACCACCAATACAAAAGTGTTGACTCAATATGAATAAGTCTTTCAGAATGTCGAAAAAGAAACAGAGTTTTATTTGAACCCAAGTTAGGACAGTTGCCCGGGAAGCACACTCTTCCCAGGGAAGAAAGTGCTCCAGAGAATGAGCAGTTTTACAGGGTTAGATAAATTTTTACATTTTGTAAACACTCAAAAGATTATAGATTAATAAATAGGCAGGAATCACAAGTTTTAATGTCAAGGAATGCAGGGAGTATTGATTGATGTCTTAGGGAATAGATGGTTTTCTTTATTTTATTTTATTTTATTTTATTTTATTTTATTTTATTTATTTGTTCATGAGAGACACAGAGACAGAGGCAGAGATACAGCCAGAAGGAGAAGCAGGCTCCCTCTGGGGAGCCTGATGCAGGACTCGATCCCAGGACCCTGGGATCACAACCTGAGCCAATGGCAGATGCTCAACCACTGAGCCACCCAGGTGCTCCAGGAAACTATTTTCAATTCACACAGAGGATAAGAGTGACGTTGCACCTGTGAAACAAGTATTATGTAATTTTAAAAGGACTATTCATGGAATTAAGGGGGGCTTTGGGAAATTAAAAAGATACATGGTAGCAGGATAAAAAATTCAGAGAAAGTGTGTATGATTAAGTTGAGCAAATCTCCAGAAAGTAGAGAAAAAGAAAGATGGAAAATAGGAGTTGAAAAAAAGAAAAGAAAATTAGAGCACCAGAATAAGAAGTTTAATAGCTACATAAGAGGAGTCCCATGAAGAGAGACAGACAAAACCAGAGGACAGAAATCATCAACAAAATGATTCCAGAAAATTCAAGGAGAGGACGTGAGTTTGCAGATTGCAAGAGCTGCGTGTTCAGATAATACATGAAGTTAGACCCATTCCAAGACCCGTTACTGTGCAATTTCCAAACACTATGCATTTGTTTGCTAGAGCTGCCATTCAAAACACCACAGAGCATGTGGTTTAAATAACAGAAACTCATCATCTCAGTTCAAGAGGCTGAAAGTTCATGATCATGGTGGTATAGACTCCAGAATATATATATTTTTAAAGAATGTGAAACTAAAGAAATACCTGATCTGAACATATGTAAAGGACAGTTGGAGAATTTATAAGAGTTTGAGATGAATTAGGGGTGCCTGGGTGGCTCGGGGGTTAAGCATCTGCCTTGGGCTCAGGTCATGATCCCAGGGTCCTGGGATTGAGTCCTGAATCAGGCTCCCTGCTCAGTGGGGAACCTGCTTCTCCCTCTCCCTCTGCTGTTCCCCCATGTGCTCTCTTGTGCTCTCTTTGTCAAATAAGTAAATAAAATTTTTTAAAAAAGAGTTTGAGATGAATTAATAATAAGTAAATGATAGTAAGCAAGCAAAATAACAAACACAAAAACAAGAAAAATATTAATTTCAGGGAATATGAAAAGTTGAGTAGGAAAAGAAAATGCAGGACACCATAAGGCTCAACTGTGAATATCATTTACACAGTCCCAATAACGTTGAAATAAATTATAATCTAACCGAGACAAAGCAAACATGTTGGAAGTTGGGGAGATTGAAATAGTGGTGCATGTTGGCTGTATGTGTAGGTGAGGTATGAGAGGTTGTTAAATTTTCCTATGTACAATCTGTGGTTATATAAAAAAAAATCATTAATCTGAACATTTAAGATTAGTAAGCTTTATCTATTGGTTATGGCTCAACTTAAAAAAACCAAAACGCCAGGGCACATGGGTGGCTCAGTCGGTTAAGCATCTGCCTTTGGGTCAGGTCATGATCCCAGGATCCTGGGTCCCTTCTCAGTAGGGAGCCTGCTTCTTCCTCTCCCTCTGCTTGTGCTCTCTTTCTTTGGGTCAAATAAATAAACAAAATCATTTAAAAAAAAACAACAACAATTGTTGCTCAGATTTCAACCTAAGATCACAAACACAAATGCCCACTGGGGTTGGACAAAGAGCTTAACTACGTGAAGTCGTCTTGGTAAGGTGGGATAGTGTATTGGTGGGGACATAGTAAACCAAAGAACACATGCTCTGTTCTTCAAGTAGGCTACGCCTACTTGGCTCCAGTTATAAAAATATATATTGCAAAATTTAAGGATTTTTGAGTTAAGCCAGATATGTAAGTTTTTACAAATGAAAATGTCCTGATTTTTAAAACACTGCTTTAGGGATCCCTGGGTGGTGCAGCGGTTTGGCGCCTGCCTTTGGCCCAGGGCGCGATCCTGGAGACCCGGGATCGAATCCCACATCGGGCTCCCGGTGCATGGAGCCTGCTTCTCCCTCTGCCTGTGTCTCTGCCTCTCTCTCTTTCTCTCTCTGTGACTATCATAAATAAATAAAAATTTTAAAAAAAACTTTAAAAAAAAATAAAACACTGCTTTATGAAAAAACATAGCTGTGGGCTATATTTGGCCTATATGCTGCCAGTTAAATGGAGGAGGGTGTGGGAGAGACCTAATATCTCTGAAATTATATTACATTGGGTTAGTCAAGTTGGCTCTGGATGAAAATAATTTTAAACAGCGAACTAAGAAACAAAGACCTATGAAACTAACAAGCCAGAGCAAAACAAAACAAAGAAACGAAAACCTCTGGACCTTAACATTTTCCCAAGGCACGTTGATGCGATAAAATCAGAATTACCTAGTGCTTATAAAATATCAAAGATTATGCCTTTGACTTCACAAGTTCAGAGAAAGAATTTAATTGGGATGACTTCTGCAAATTAACTGAAGATCTAAAACAACTGGATCCCTCAGATCCAGCTAATATGTAAAATATTTAAAGTCCATTTTTATTCTGATGTCAATGAATGTCTCATCATTTCTCTTAACTTCGAAGCTAATCAGTGTCCTGTGTCAAATACCAAACAACATGTAGATTTTAGTCTTCTCGTTCCTACAGTGTCTACGTCTGTTAGAGCGCAGATGAACAGGGGTAAAAGGTCAAGCAAATAAATGAGAAAAATTACAGTATTGTGTAAATAAAGACAGCAAATAGATCAATGGTTGCCTGGGGCCCAAGGTAGAGAGATTGTCCACAGACAATCTTGGGGGATGATGGAAGTGTTCTAAAACTAGATTGTAATGATTGTTGCTCAACTGTATAAATGAATTAAAATTCTTGAATTGTACACTTAACATGGGTGAATGTTATGCTAGGTCAATTACACCTTAACAAAGCTGTGACTTTAAAAAAGAATAATCCCTGGGTGGCGCAGCGGTTTGGCGCCTGCCTTTGGCTCAGGGCGCGATCCTGGAGACCCGGGATCGAATCCCACGTCGGGCTCCTGGTCCATGGAGCCTGCTTCTCCCTCTGCCTGTGTCTCTGCCTCTCTCTCTCTCTCTCTCTCTCTCTGTGACTATCATAAATAAATAAATTTAAAAAAAATAAAAAATAAAAAAGAATAATGGATGATAAAATTCATGGACTAAGCTATAATGAGAAATAAGATATTTACATAGTCTCAAAGTATCTCCCCACTAGATACTTATTAACTACAAAGGGGAAAATAGTAACTTTATGGCGGAGAAACTTGGCAGAGGCTGTTTTAACCAAGTGATCAAAGGTAACATCACCCCAAAGGGAGGTATGGATATCATGTATCTTCTGAAGCCA
Source organism: Nyctereutes procyonoides (assembly GCF_905146905.1). Classification (NCBI taxonomy): domain Eukaryota; kingdom Metazoa; phylum Chordata; class Mammalia; order Carnivora; family Canidae; genus Nyctereutes; species Nyctereutes procyonoides. The sequence goes on along the minus strand of NW_026575146.1, from coordinate 55,610,751 downwards.
CACATATATCACATATCAGTATCTTCTGAAGGGACAGCACGGAGGAGATAATATCAGCTTGTGATATTCCAGCCCCAAATGCATAACCTGAATTTAATCCTGAGTTAGCATAAACCAAACCTGGACTGAGGGACATTCTACAGAATAACTGACCAAGTACTATTTCAAAGTGTAGAAGCAGTGAAAGAGATTGAGCAATGCTCCAGAATAAGTAGATTAAAGAGATGTGACAACTAAGTGTATGTAACGTGAGATCCTATATTGGATCCTGGTCCAGAATGTGGATGTTAGTGGGACATCCTGAAAAATTTGCAAAACTTGTTCATGTTAATGTCCTGCTTTTGATGATTGTGCTGTGATTGTGTGAAATACTAAAATTAGGGGAAACTGAAGAGTGAGAATCTCTGTATTATTTCTGTAACTTAAAAAAATATTTTATTTATTTATTTGAGAGAAAGAGAGACAGAGACAGCGAGCAGGGAGGAGGAGAAAGGGGCAGAGGCAGAAGGAGAAGCAGACTTGTACTGAGCAGGGAGCCCAACTCGGGTCTTCATCCCAGGAGTTTGGGATCAGGACCTGAGCCAAAGGTAGATGCTTATCTGACTGAGCCACTGAGGTGCCCCTATTTTTGTAATTTGTGTAAGTTATTTAGAAATAGTTTTGTTTTGTTTTTTAAGATTCCATCTATTCATGCATGAGAGAGACGCACACAGAGAGAGGCAGAGACATAGGTAGAGGGAATAGCAGACTCCCCACTGAGCAGGGAGCCCGATGTGGGTCTCGATCCCAGGACCCTAGGATCACAACCCGCCAAAAGCAGATGCTCAACCACTGAGCCACCCAGGTGTCTCTATTTGAAAATAGTTTTAAATGAAATGTTTAAAAGTTAAAATGAAGTTTTTACCTTTCGGCTTGGAAAATGGCTGTGGATTGATAAAAATTAGTAGTGAAGTGATGACCCAAATTCTATCCATTGCTAAGAAAACAGTAAGTAAGAAAATAAGTTGATGTAGAGATGTATTTAAATGAAGTACTAAAAATAAATATTATATTAACCACTCTCTCCTTCTTGTCCCTCCTTTCCCAGTAGAATCATACTTTATGTAGTATTCTGTATTTCTTTTTCTATTTAACAACACATCCTTTTAATGACTATTATATTAGTCAAATAAAGTATTTTAAACCCAAAATTTTGATTCTGCTTTACTTAATTTAAAAGATAGGTTAGGGGATCCCTGGGTGGCTCAGCGGTTTAGCGCATGCCTTTGGCCTAGGGCATGATCCTGGAGTTCCGGATCGAGTCCCACCTCAAGCTCCTGGCATGGAGCCTGCTTCTCCCTCCTCCTGTGTCTCTGCCTCTCTCTCTCTATGTCTATCATAAATAAATAAATAAATAAATAAATAAATAAATAAATAAATAAATAAATAAATAAATAAAATAAGTCTTTAAAAAAAAAAGACAGGTTATGGGTCACAATGATATTTTATGCAAAACTTGGCAAGGCAAAATTTTATTGACTCCAGGGTTTTTAGAATTCAAAGTACTGCTCTGGTTATTGTGTTGCTCAGTAAAGATAATAGAGTGAATGTTTACATTCTGGTGACCACAGAGACACAATACACAAAGAGCCCCGGCCAGGTAGGGCAAAGTTCTGTGTGTTTTGTTGCTGTTATGATATATTTATCATATGTGTGCTCTGTTCTGTTCTATTACTTTTTCTCATCAATATTTACTGAAAAAGAGCAAGTAGCTATCCAGGTGAGTCGATTGTTAACTTCAAAGTTGCTTAATCTCCTGGAATGTAACCTTTAACTTGAACGCCTGTTGTGACCTTATCAACATGTTTATTGAAGGAAATCCTAATTGTTTCCTTAATCTCTTGGGATATACATGTTACAGGAAATGAAATGCTTTCGAATAAGCTGTATATGAATTTACCACACTTGAGACTAATAAAACATCCACTATCTTTTAGTGTAGAGTCTCTTATTAGTCAGAATGCTTCATTCGCTCTTTTTTTGTCCAAACTTCTCTTGGAGGATATTCAAAAAAAGTGCTTCTAGCAGTTTCATATGTAGATACAGTGCAAAGCTTTACCCGACTATACTATTCCAATGTATGAATGAGTCAAATTTATGTAGCTATACCCCTTATGGGTGGACAGTTAGGATGTTTCCAATGTCTTAGCTTTAGAGCAATGTGTTTTAGTAGAATCTCTAGGTCAAAAGGCATATGCAATTAATATGTGGATAGCTACTTTATAACCTGTCTTTCATAAAAAGGTTGTTGATATCTATCTTATTTATTTCAAAAAGTTTAACTTTCAGGGCTCAGGGCTCCTGGGTGGCTCAGTTAGTTAAGTGTCTGACTTTAGCTCAGGTCATGATCTTAGGGTGCTGGGATCCAGCCCTGGCATCAGGCTCCCTGCTCAGTGGGGAGTCTGCTTCTCCCTCTCCCCCTGCCACTCACCCTGCTTGTGCACACACGCAGGTTCTCTCAAATAAATAAAATCTTTAAAATAAATAAATAAATAAAATCTTTTTAAAAAAACTTAATTTTCAGATTAAAAAATTGTAGATGCCTTTTATAACCAGTAATTTGATACTAAGATGTATATTATTTTATTTTTTTAATGTTTATTTATTTATGATAGCCACACACACACAGAGAGAGAGAGAGAGAGAGAGGCAGAGACATAGGCAGAGGGAGAAGCAGGCTCCATGCACTGGGAGCCTGACGTGGGATTCGATCCCAGGTCCCCAGGATCGTGCCCTGGTCCAAAGGCAGGCGCCAAACCGCTGCGCCACCCAGGGATCCCTGATACTAAGATGTATTTTAAAAATAAAAGGTATCATTTCTCCTTTTTCTCACTGCCTTTGCCACCTATCCTACTCCCCTGAGGGGGACCATGCCATTACAATGATGTGTACCCTTCCAAACATAGAACTCCCACATAAATATGTCAGCATGCACATACATATATAACTTGGTCCTTAAACAACACGACTTTATGCTATAACTATATTTTCCCTTATGATTTTCTCAATTTTTCTTTTCTCTAGCTTACTTTATTGTAAGAATAAAGTATATAATAAAAATATGTGTTAATTGACTTTTCATGTTATTGGTAAGGCTTCTGGTCAACAGCAGTTTTTAGGGAGTTCAGTTTTTAGGGAGTCAAAATTCTTATGTAGATTTTCTTTTTTTTTTTAAGATTTTATTTATTTATTAATGAGAGACATAGAGAGAGAGAGGCAGAGACATAGGCAGAGGGAGAAGCAGGCTTCCTATGGGGAGCCCGATGTGGGACTCAATCCGGGGACTCCAGGATCACTCCTCGAGCCAAAGGCAGCCACCCAACTGCTGAGCCACCCAAGTGCCCCAGAATTCTTATGTAGATTTTCAACTGCATGAGGAGCCAGTGCCCCAAACCCCATGTTTTTCAAGGGTCCGGTGTATATCCATTTATATTCAATTGTATCTAAACAGGATTATATTACAAATACATTTTTAAGATGTTTTGTATTTTATACATGCTATTTCTAAAGGGTTGTTGTTTTTTTTTTCTTTTTTGGAACAGACGGCTTGCTTCTTCCTCTTTGCATCTGCCACCCATATCACCTTCCTTATTTCTTCTCCCTCAAAGGCAAACCCTACTAACAACTTGATTATGCTCTAATAATTATACATAGGTATATAAATATCACTTCTTTATATTTTTTTGTAGTTATCAGTGCAAAAAGAAGTGTGCCAAAGCTTAATTGTCTCTTGCCAACATCATCACTAGCTTATGTGGTAGAATATTTTATTTTTTTCTTAAAGATTTTTATTTTATTTATTCTAGAAAGAGAAAGAGAGAGAATATGGAGGAGGAGCGGAGGGAGAGGGACCAGCAGACTCTGCCCTGAGCACGGAGCCCAGTCCTGGATTCGATCTCGGAACCCTGAGATCATGACCTGAGCTGAAACCAAGAGTTGGACGCTTAAATGACTGAGTCACCCAGGTGCCTCAGAACATTTCATAAACAAAAATAGATGAAGTTAGGAATGCCTGGGTGGCTCAGTGGTTGAGCGTCTGCCTTTGGCTCAGGTAGTGATCCCGGGGTGCTGGGTCAAGTCCCACATCAGGCTCCCTATGTGGAGCCTACTTCTCCCTCTGTTTATATTTCTGTCTCTCTGTCTCTCTCTTTCTCTCTCTCTGTCTCTCATGAATAAATAAAATCTGAAAAAAGGGAATCCCTGGGTGGCTCAGCGGTTTAGCGCCTGCCTTTGGCCCAGGGTGCGATCCTGGGGTCCCAGGATCGAGTCCCGTGTCGGGCTCCCGGCATGGAGCCTGCTTCTCCCTCCTCCTGTGTCTCTGCCTCTCTCTCTCTCTTTCTCTCTCTGTCTATCATAAATAAATAAATAAATATTTTTTAAAAATCCGAAAAAAAATGGATGAAGTTAAAAGAGCCATCAAGATAGAAAATTATATAGTATAATAATCTGTCTACTAATACTTTCCAGTAGTGTTACTCTCGGCTTTGAAGAGGTAAGTTAGGGACACCTGGGTGGCTCAGTGGTTTAGTGCCTGCCTTCGGCCCAGGGTGTGATCCTGGAGTCCTGAGATGGAGTCCCACATTGGGTTCCCCTCATGGAGCCTGCTTCTCCCACTGCCCGAGTCTCTGCCTCTCTCTCTCTCTCTCTGTGTGTGTCTCTCATGAATAAATAAAATATTTTTTTAAAAAAAGAGGTAAGTTATAAATCGAGCACAAAGTAGCACAATAATCAAAACCCAACATGTAAACTCAATTTTTCTACAAACAGCAATTCAGAAATGAATTTAAGCCATGTATTTACATTGTTGCCCCAAACTCACAAACCACAATTAAATTATAGAAGTATACATGTAAAGTTACATACAGTAAACACACAATCCAAAACATGACATGTTATAAAATAAATACAGTATATGCATAGAATCACATTAATTGTAACTAACCCAGAACTATTGACAAGAAGTTATAAATTTAAACCCTTAATATTTCATAAGTGGACTGAGCTAATTTAATAAGAGAAGCTAACAACTCTCAAATACGAAACTGGAATTGAAATAAAATTTATTGTCATATAAGCTTTAGTTTACCAGAATACTTTCGCTAATCTGTTGAGTTTACTGTGGAGCATGTTCTAGAGGTGTCTAATCAATCTGCAGGACCCTTACAAAGATAGGGTGAAAGAGTTATAATCTCCTTCTCTGTCTTTTATTATAAGATGCCTCTCTTAAGAAATACCATGAGTGATTAAAAATGAATGATGTAGTTCTAACTCTAGTGAGAAGGAAAAACGATCAGCACAGATTAAAAGAGCAAGTTCCAAAACAAAGCCTATTTGTATGCTCCTAGTTATACTAAAAGCGAAAGCCCATTTGTGTACAGATGCATTGAAAAATGTCTGACTACTATGACAGTGGCAGAGACAGTATTAGACCAAAAAAAATTCCAGACCAATGTCACTAAATTGCTCACAGAGAGTGTATATCATCAGCGAGGGGAGGTGGGCGGTGAGGCTTTGGGTAGTGGCAGATTGCCACTGTTAACCTTAGATGCATCTGCACTGTTTGAATTTTTTCTAATTACAGAGCATTCGGCTGTTATTTATATTAAGAAGTGCTTTTACATAAGAAGTATTTCAGCAGGAACACCTGGGTGGCTCAGTGGTTGAGCGTCTGCCTTTGACTCAGGTCGTGATCCCAGGGTCCTGGGATTGAGTCCTGCATCGGGCTCCCCACAGGGAGCCTGCTTCTCCCTCTGCCTATGTCTCTGCCTCTGTCTCTGTGTCTCCCATGAATAAACAAATAAAATCTTAAAAAAAAAAAAAAAAGTGCTTCAGCCATCACTGTGGCACTCCAGGCAGGGAGATGAAGTAAGGAGTATAGGACACTACATCCCGGAAAACTGCCCGATGGCATTTCTGCATTCCATTAACCAAAACTCCATAACATGGCCATTCTCAGCTGCCAGGTAGCCTAGAAAGTGTAGTCTTGATCCTGGAGGCCTTGTACCTAGCTTAAAAATCAGGATTCTGCTATTATTAAACTACAGGGTAGGGAGGGTACTGAGTAATACACATGTCTAATTCAGGAATTTCATATTATTATATACCTAAGTTTGGAGGGATCACTTATTAAACATATAAGTTTGGAGGGATCACTAAAATCAAGGTAGCCTATAGCCTATAGGGTAAGTATACAGAAGGATGTTGACATGAAGAAAGTTTCCTACAGAAAGACTATGTGGTCGAGATGTAGGCATGAAAGTGGCTCAGTGGCTTGAGAAGAGGTGCTGTTGTGTAATTGGAGTAGTCCACACTGGGACTCCAGGCCAGAAGAGAAACATTAAAATAATAAGAGGAAAGTAAATCAATCTGAAAAGGATTCATGAATCTTCCTCCGTAAGTGAAATCATGGTGCTTCACTGAGAGAAGAGCTATGGGACTCAGAAGACACTGGCTTAAAGCTCGGAAGACCTGGCTTTGCTGATAGCACAATATTTCGGTTAAGTGCAACTGAATCCTCTTTGAGGGAATTTGAAGGAAAAGGAAGAAGAAGGAAGAGTGGAGGTAATTTATTTTTGTTTCTGTGTCTTTTACCTACATTGAAGAAATCATGTGTAGGTGCCCGTGAATTTTGCCACTTCTCTAAAACTATAAAAGTTAAAAAGCAAAACATTTTTTTTTTTAAGATTTTTCTTATTTATTCGTGAGAGACACAAAGAAAGGCAGAGACACAGGCAGAGAGAGAAGCAGGCTGCCTGCAGGGAGCCCGGTGTGGGACTCGATCCCGATCCCGGGGATCACGACCAAAGGCAGGCCCTCAATCACTGAGCCACCCAGGTGCCCAGAAAGCAAAACCAAAGCTACAATTGTCACTTTTAAATGTCCATTGACAAAAGAAGAGGAAATTATTTAGACAGTCTCCTAAACTGTTGCAAAAACAATCACTGTCCTTTTTTTGTTGTTTTTGTTTTTGTTTTTGTTTTTAGTTCTATTCAATGTCCATTCCTTTGCCCGATAGTGTATTTTGGAGACAACAGTGCACCACTCAACAGGCCACCTTGTAGGCTTTGAATAATGTTTCCTTTAGTCTGTGTGTCAGTGAAACTGATCTGTAAGTGACTAGGCTGTGAGTTAAGCCATATTAACATTCTGTTTTAACAGCCATGAATTAGAGTAATATTACTGAAAGTCTTTGAAATGAAAGTCACACTCTCCAAAAACACTGAAATGTACCTATTTCACCTACCAGCCTTCAGCATTCTGGGGGAAAGAATATTATTTCATGTCCTTACAATGGTTTTTGTTTTTGTTTTTGTTTTTACAATGGTTTTATATCTTAACAGAGGACTAGACAGTATTTGAATATTGATATTCTATTCTAACTGAAGTGGTTCCAATAATAAAAGCCTTTGGCTTCTGGCCTTTCAGAAATGTTCCCACTAAGTTCTCGTGCAGTAAGTGAAAAACAGCAAATAAATTGATAAATATTAAGTGTTTAAGAGATGTTTTATTTGTTGTTTGTTTACCAACCACAGCTAGGTAAGGTAAGAGGAACTGGGTTAATTCTGAAACCCTCAGTTTCCTTTCCTCTAACCCAATAGCTATTGCAGGCCACTAATGTGTTCTTTCCTTTGTAGGAAGTTGCAAATCGAGAGAAGAAAAAAACAAAACAAAACCAAGCAAAACCAAGCTGGCATTATTTTTAGCTTCCCTTTGATTTGGACAAAGCTATGGTCCTTACGTTTTCTCGTGCCAACTCTCATAACCATTCAAAGAAGCAAAAATGAGCCAAAGGGGAGAAAGAGGGAATTGTGCCAAAGGACTTAAGTCAGGGTTATTGTCACGATGCTGAGTTGCAGGAATCCAGACAGCCAGAGAGTTTATTTGCTCTAATCCGACGCAGGAGGGCTTGTCCCATCAGGCCGACACAGGTGCTGCCTATATTGGATCCCTCTGAGACCAGGTATCTCCAGTTTCCTTGGAGAAATAGTTTAAGCTTCTCAGCTTCAGACCTTCCTCTGAATATTAATATGGTGGTAACTATGGTGTCTAACCCTTGGAGAGCAAGGGGTTGTTGCAATGAAGGATTTACAAACTAAGCTTAAAAATAGCAAGGATGCTATTTACAAAAATATATCAGTAGTAAATAAATAAAATAGCAAAGATGATCTATTTTTGCAAAATTTTGTTTAATACAACGTAACAAGGCAGCACATATTAGCTTAGATATGTAGTTGGTGGACTATGGCTCATTGTCTCATTTTGTACTACCTGCAAGCTGAGAATGAATATTGTGATGTATGAAAATTATGTCAAATTAAAATTTCAAAATTTGTTCTCTCTCTCTCTTTTTAAAGTTTTATTTATTTATTAGAGACGGTGGGGAGAGAGAGAGGCAGAGACAAGGCAGAGGGAGAAGCAGGCTCCACGCAGGGAGCCTGAGGTGGGACTAGCTCCCAAGTCTCCAGGATCACGCCCTGGGCTAAAGGCAGTGCTAAACTGCTAAGCCACCAGGGCTGCCCTGTTCTCTCTTATTATGCAAGTACCTACATAATATCATTGACTTTGCCTGTTGACCTGTAAGACAAAATATTTACTACCTGGCCCTTTACAGAAAATCTTTGAAAATGAGTGAAAATATCAGTGAGGGTGACAAAACATGAGAGACACCTAACTCTGGGAAATGAACAAGGGGTAGTGGAAGGGGAGGTGGGCGGGGGATTGGGGTGACTGGGTGATGGGCACTGAGGGGAGCACTTGGCAGGATGAGCACTGGTTGTTATGCTATATGTTGGCAAATTGAACTCCAATTAAAAAAAGAAAAAAAAAGATAAAGAAAATGTTTGAAGATTCCTGGTTTAGAAGAGTATGGGATAGGGTGTCAGGTAAACCCGGTAAATCCAGGGCTGCCATTTAACTGTAGGACCTTGAGGAAGATATTTAACATTTCAAGGCTTAGTTTCTTTGTCTAGAAAATGGGCATATGAATACTATTCATCTTGCCAGGTTAAATAAGATAATGCTTTTGACATGCTTAACACAATGCGTATCAGATGATAAGGGATCCACACATTACTATTATTGCTGTCATTGTTGTTTTGCCACAAAGCTACTGAAACTAAACAAAAGGCAAAACTGAGGAAATTTTAAAGTTACCTTAGAACATGCAAGACAGTCTACAATATTATACTTAGGAATTTTTAAAAACTGATTTTAAAAGGCATTTGGGATTAAACAACAACAATGCCTCACTCAGAATGGATAAAAGGGGTAAGTCCTATATTAAAATAGAAATAAAAACAGTCACACATGTAGGGAGAGCTGAGATTGCAAGCCGTGTATCTGACTATATCAAATCCCTCACCTCTTCAGACACATACATGCTGAATTTTGAAAAGTTGATAAAGTCAGGAAAGAAAATGGCCGAACTCCACAGAATTCATAGGTGATATATTGTCGAAGAGTATTATGGAAATAGAAGAAAAAAATGTATTGAGCTGTGATCTTTATACTCATGCCCATGTATGGCTCAGTTGAGGAATCACTACAAATAGGTCCAGACTTAACTGCAGAAAGCCAGGACTTGAAATCACTGGACACAGAACTTGAAGCCACTACTTCTCAGCAAACTCACGCTGGTAACGCCATGTTTTGATGCACAGTGGAAACTTCAATATTTTTAAAAAACAGCAGCTTTATTGGAATAAAGTTCATATACCATATTATACAGCTATTTAAAGTATACGGGGGCGCCTGGGTGGCTCAGTTGGTTGAATGCCTGATTCTTAGTTTCAGCTCAGGTCACAGTCTCATGGGTCATGGGAAAGATCCCTGTGTGGAGCTCTGCACTCAGCAGGGGAGTCTGCTGGAAGATTCTCTCCCTCTGCCCCCTACCCTCATGCTCTTTTTGTCTCTCAAATAAATAAACAAATCTAAAAAAAAAATAAAGCATACTATTCAGTGTTGGGTTTTTTTTTTCAAAGATGTGTTATCACCACCACAATTAATTTTAGAACATTTTCAACACCCCCAAGATGTACATATTCACAGTTACTCCCCTCAGCCCCCAGTCCTGATTACAATGAATCTACTTTCTGTTTCCACAGATTTGCCTCCTCTGCACATTTCAGGTAAATAGAACCGTACACTATGTGACGTTTCGTGAATGCCTTTTTACTTAGCATAATGCTTTTGAGGTTCATTCATCTTATAGCAGGTACTTCATTCTTGTTTGTTGTGAGATAATTTTTCATTGTGTGGATGTATCACATTTTGTTTATTCATTCATCGGGTGATGAACACGTGGAGTGCCTTTAACTTTTGACCATTGGGCCATGTAAAACTCTTTTTGCTCAGACCAAGGCTGTATAGTGTTACTCACCTTGACTTGGCTGGGCCTTCTTGGGCACAGTTTGCTCTCAGTGAGATAAGAGATGTTGATATAACATTCTTTCAGAGCTACATAAGGGAATCGTCAAGCATGTGTCTGAGAAATGTGTAAGGGAAAGTGGTTAGGGCTGTTAACAGCTTCTGTTCAGGCAGTAATGCAGTGCAGAAAGGTCACTGAATTATTTCCAACAAAACCTGGAAATAATTGACAGGAAATGAGTGAAGAAATTGCAAAACAGAATATAATACAACAGAGAAGTTGAAAATATAGGTAAACTCAGGAGATTACATATTATATGACACTCTTTTAATGAAGTCCAAAGACAAGCAAAATTAAAAAAACATATTATTATATATGTATATAAATTTTTAATAAAACTAAAATGAAAGGAGGGAATGATCAGTCACCCCAAAACAATTCAGGATAATGGTTATTATCTTAGGGGAGAGGCAGAGAGTTGGAATAGGATACTGGCCCCCATTGGTACTTATAACTTATTGGTAATGTGGTATGTCTAGGGTGGCTCAGGTTGTGATCCTGGGGTCTGGGATCAAGTCTCACATCGGGCTCCCTGCATGGAGCCTGCTTCTCCTCTGCCTATATGTCTGCCTCTCTCTCTCTCTGTGTGTCTCTCATGAATAAATAAAATCTTAAAAAAAAAAAAAACACCTTACTGGTAATGTTCTTGGGCTAGGGATGAGGTCAAAGGAGTTCACTATAAACATATAAATATAAAAGAGGGCTACCTACAGGTTAATGATGAGAATGTCATGAACCAATGAATATGATAAATGAACACAGGTTCCCTGAGCCCAAATAAAAAAAATGAGAGAAAAATAAATAAAAGTAATACACGTACATTGTAAAAATTTGGATATCCATGTAAAATATGTAGTTATAATAAAGAAAAAAAAGTTTTGCTGCTTATTCTTTGAGGAGGTAGAAAAATTACAATTAATAGTGTTATAGTTTCCCATTCTTTTCCCTATGGATTAAAAAAAGTTTTTAATTTTATTTATTTTTTAAAATATTTTATTTATTTATTTATGAGAGACACAAAGAGACAGAGACATAGGCAGAGGGGAAGCCTGATGCGGGACTCGATCCCATGACCCCAGGACCAGGACTTGAGCCAAAAGCAGATGCTCAACCGCTGAGCCACCCGGGCGTCCCTAAAAGAAGTTTTTTAATGATACTAAAAAAAAAAAATCACATTAATAAAGCCTGTTCTCTACGGGGATTGTTTAGGTCAGGCTACCCACACCGTAGGTAGCAGCGGGACTGCACACAGCGACAGCATCAGGACTGGAGTGCTAACAGCTCCGCCCCGCTGCGCTCAGGTTCGGAGGACACGCCCAGGGGGTGTGTCCAGCGCCTCCGGGGGGCGTGGCTAAGAGGCGAGGAGGCGGGCCTCGGCGGGCCTCAGGTAATCGGGGCGGGATCGCGAGGCGCCACGCGTCGCAGCGTGGTGACGTCAAGCGCGGCCGGCGTGGCGCTTCCGGCGTGCGCAGCCGCGTTGCCGGCGTCCTGGTCGCGGAGAGGCGCGCTGTGCGCTTGGCGGGGATGTTCCCGGCTGTGGGTGCTGTGGATGAGGGAGAGGAGCCGGCGGAGGAGGACTGCCCGGAATTGGTCCCCATTGACACGAAGCTAAGAGAGGAGGAGGAAAAGTCTGGTCCCGGCGCTAAGATCCCAGTCACAATTATCACCGGGTATTTAGGTAACTAACCATCCCGGTCAGAAAATGCCGTGAACGCTGGTATCCTGGGCGTTTGGGGGCTGCCGGTGCCTCTTCACCTTAGGCATCTGGGCCTTCTGGCCCTCAGCAGATGTCTGTGAGCTAGGGGCTGGGTCGCTCGCTCCCCGGTTTGGGTGGCTTTTCATCTCGGGGCTTACGGATGCCCAAGCCCCCTTTGCGTTAGATGCCCCTTTGTCAAGGGAGATGGAAAGCCGACTTCGCATCGTGACGCTAGTTCTGGCTCCGCGCTTAGAGGCCTGGACCCGCCCCTCACCCGCGTGACCTCTCCCTGGCTATCTCAGTTACCTTCCTGAAGCTCGGGAGCCTCCTTGGAAAGTGGAAGTCATCTCCGTCACCTGTTTGAGTTGGTTTTCTCCTCTCCTAAATGAGAGAGCAGGAAACACGCCCCCCCCCCCCACAAGTCTGTTATCTTTACAGGGTGCCCTGTCTGCACAGTGCGCCACCCACCACGGGCTTCCTCTGGTAGATTCCCCTTCCCTCCCCATGGGCCAGTCTCTTCCAGCTCTTCGGGGAGAGGACTCTTTATTTTTTAAGTAAGGATTTTATTTATTTATTCATGAGAGAGAGAGAGGCAGAGCCATAGGCGGAGGGAGAAGCAGGCTCTCTGTGGGGAACCGGGTGTGGGACTCGATCCCAGGCCTGTGGGATCACGCCCTGAGCAGAAGGCAGACGCTCAACCACTGAGCCACCCAGATGCCCCCGGACTAATTTTTAAAGGAATTTGTTTTTGGTGTTTCCCCACTATTATTCAGAGGCTGCTCTGCTAAGAAGTTGAGCAAATTCCTGGTCCAAGACCGTGTGGTTCAGTTTGGCTTTTCCCATTTTTCTAATTCCTAGGTCGGTAGAGCATTGGAGGTAATGGCCTGAATGTTAGGAATGAGGGCTTTTGCCAACAACCTTGTTGCTGAATATAGGGGATATAGTTTCTCTGCTTATTCCTGATCTTTTTCTCTCTTTTGAAACATTGTTCTATCAGCTTCCATCACATTTTTCTTCTGAAATTTCCACCCACTTCTCTGGCTTTTCTTTCTTTCTTTTTTTTTTTTTAATTTATTTATGATAGTCACAGAGAGAGAAAGAGGCAGAGACAGGCAGAGGGAGAAGCAGGCTCCATTGACCGGGAGCCCGATGTGGGATTCGATCCCGGGTCTCCAGGAACGCGCCCCGGGCCAAAGACAGGCGCCAAACCACTGCGCCACCCAGGGATCCCTTCTCTGGCTTTTCTTTTAAAAAATTTCTACCACCTGTTTTTAACTTCATCCTTTTAACTTTACACACCACAGGTAGTTTCTATTCTGGTGTCCCACAGACATCTCAAACTCAGCGGGTCCAGAACTTGAAATGTTACCTAACCCTCCAGTCCTCCTGCGATTCCAACCACCTGGAATATTCTAAACAGTTTCTAATTACCCTTGTGTAATGCTTCCCTTTAATACATTCTTTGTATTTTAGCCTTAATGATCTTTATAAATGTCAGCTGATTGTGTCACACCATTCAGTGGTTTCCATTTGAGCTACAGTTCAAATTCCTAAACACGAATCAGAAGGTCCTTTATGATCTGGCTCTTGACAGCCTTTCTAGGCTTCAAAATTGTGGTCCAGCCACATTAAACAACTCTTACTCATAAAAGGTGCCAAGTATGTTAGGCCCTGGAATACTTTTCTTTTTTGTTACTCCTCTGTGTAGACCTCCCTCCTAGGTGCTCCATGACATCTTGTACATCTCCTATCCACTCTATAATTCTGTGGCATAATTGCCTCTTGATTGATCTGAATTAACTTCCATCATGCACTCAGTCTTTGTAAGCATCATGAAAGTAGAGACAGTTTGTCTCTGTGCATTTTTCACCAAAGCCTAGCATAAAATCTGGCCCAGAGTAGACTTTTGAATGCACCAACTGTGCCTTAAAGTCTTCTGCTTTAAGTCTTAGTAATTCTATTAGACAATCTCTTATCTCCACCTCTTCCTCTCCATTTTCATGGCCTCAATCATGTTCAGGGTCTCTGTCTCACGCTCCATTTGGTTTCTAAGAATTTCCTCAATGCCCTGTCTCCTCAAGCTCTGTCCCTTTCACTATATACTTCACACTTTTGAGATGTTGAGCTTTTATAAGCGCTCTAAACACAAGCCTTTCATCCCTTCAACAGCCTTTTAAAGGAATATGGCCTAAAAATGTAGAAGATATTAATACCCTAATGATCGGGCAGCCCTGGTGGCGCAGCGGTTTAGTGCTGCCTGCAGCCTGGGGTGTGATCCTGGAGACCTGGGATCGAGTCCCACGTCAGGCTCCCCGCATGGAGCCTGCTTCTCCCTCTGCCTGTGTCTCTGCCCCCCCCCTCTGTCTCTCATGAATAAGTAAATAAAATCTTAAAAAAAATACCCTAATGAACATTAAAGCCCTCCTAGTTGTATGGTAGAAATTTTGTAAATGTTCTTCAGGAGAGACCTATGAGCTTACATGGAAAAGTTCTTAGCAGTACTGTTGGGGAGAATAAAATGCTGAAGAGAACACAAATGCCCACCAGCAGAAAAGTAAATAAATGATGTATTCATACAATTGAACTACACTATGGTGCAATTTTTTTCCCCGTCTTTGAACTTTGCTGTGTATAGTTGTTTTCAAGATAAATGTTTTTCTTCTACTTGAGCTGAACATACTAGGTTTAACATGCCACCTACTGGATAAAGTTAGTGTAGCTTTATGAATTTATTTTCCTAAGTACTGAATATTCTGTACATTAACATTTTCTGCATTCATTCTCCTATTTTGCGTGTGTTTTATGGATAGGTAGACAGATACGGTTGACCCTTGAACAGTGTGGGGTTAGGAGTGCCAACATCTTGCACAGTTGAAAACCTGCATATAAACCCCAAAAAACTACCAATAACCTACTATTGATCAGAAGCTTTACTGATAATATAAAGCCAATTAACACATATTTTGTACATGTATTACATACTGTATTTGTATAATAAAGTAAGCTAGAGAAAAAATGTTAAGAAAAATCATAAGGGGGAGAAAATTAAGTACTGTACCATATTTACAGGAAAAAAAAATCCAAATGTAAGTGGACCCATGACCCACACAGTTAGTTGTTTGAGGGTCAGCTGTATATATCATATTTTCTTACAGGTTACTGTCAGCATACTGAAAGTAGCCCTGTGGTCAGTTTGAATTTGTGTCTGTTTAATGACGGATATTGAAATAAAAAATAGGGCTTTATATGTAAATGTTAGGGAAATAAACCATATATATTTAGTTAAGAAACATTGTCATCATGTAAAAGTGCCTAAATATTTTAAATAAAGTATATGAATAATTTAAATAAAGTAAATTTACAATAAATAAAGTACCTCAGTACTTTATTACCAAGAAGCCATTATTTCAATAATTCCTCACTCAATAGAAAGTTTAAATGCCTTAGTGTTAATTATATCATAAATTGTGTAGAAGGCAAATTTTTGTTATATGAGGTTGAAGAAAGCTGTGATCCAAGTTGTAGGAATATTCGTAAATATAAGATTCAATCAGTATAAAGCTTTTTTAATAGTTTGCAAAAGATACTTTAATCTTTTCCTCTGGAATCTTCTATACCATAGTTAAATATTGTAAAAATGGTACAGAAATTTTTAAAAACAACATTTTAAAAATATTAGGACTTTTTTGTGTATGTGCCTTTAAAATTAGCCTTTGAATGTTATTTAAATGTATTTTATAGGTGCTGGAAAGACAACACTTCTGAACTATATCTTGACAGAGCAGCATAGTAAGAGAGTGGCAGTTATTCTAAATGAATTTGGGGAAGGTAAGTAAAATTCAGTGAATGCCATGCTGTAAGAATTTGTAGGGTAGCTTATCCCCCTAATTGAATTGATGAAAATACAAAGTATTATAATGTGAACACATTGACGCAGATGGTTTTGGGAAAATTAGATTAGTTTCTCTCAAGCCTTATTTTGTAGAGATTGGAGGTACTGAAATCAAGTAGTTTTTTTTTTTTTTTTTAAGATTTTTTTGATTTATTCATGAGAGACACAGATAGAGAGACACAGGCAGAGGAAGAAGCAGGCTCCATGCAGGGAGCCTGACGTGGGACTCAATCCCAAGGACTCCCAAGGATCACGCCCTGGGCCAGGGGCTCACGCTAAACTGCTGAGCCACCCAGGGATCCCCCAGATAGTTTTTTATAAAATTTTATGTAACTTTGGAATTTATAGCAACAGAATAAATTAGATTTTTACATGAAAGAACTCTAGAAGTAAAAATGGAAACATGAAAGAAAGTTCTTTCAGGCACTTTCTGTGTACTTTTGTACTGATTATATATTGTTCACTTGTAACTTCTGAAAAATATTTTAAAATGCTTCAGTTTTTATAAGTTTACCTTGTTGGATGTTTATTATTTGCAAAGCATTTAAAACTGAAGTGTTTTTTTTTTTAAGATTTTATTTATTCATGAGAGACACAGAAAAAGAGGCAGAGACACAGGCAGAGGGAGAAGCAGGCCCCATGCAGGGAGCCTGACGTGGGACTTGATTCCGGGTCTCCAAGATCATGTCCTGAGCTGAAGGAGGTACTAAACCGCTGAGCCACCTGGGCTGCCCTAAAACTGAAGATTTTAAAAATAAGTTAAATATATGGTTTCCATCCTTAAGCACCTGCAGTTGTCTGTGGAAATATATGCATTTAAAATTCCATTTTTTTTGTTTTTTTTTTTTTGTTTTGTTTTTTAAAGATTTTATTCATTTATTCATGAGAGACACAGAGGCAGAGACACAGGCAGAGGGAGAAGCAGGCTCCATGCCAGGAGCCCGATGTGGGACTCGATCCCAGGACCCAGGGATCATGCCCTGAGCCGAAGGCAGATGCTCAACCACTGAGCCACCCAGACGTCCCATCATTTTTTTTGTTTTGTTTTTAATATTGAACTGTGCTTTAATATCTACACAGCAGTGTTAGACACAATTCTTAGATTACTTTTAGAAGTCTTTCTTCTTACAAGTGAACTTTAAAGCTTGCTTTTAACCAAAAAATATGTTGAACTATTTCTTATAGTATGCTATTTTCTCAGTATTAAATGAATAATGGAGCTAGGTTTTATGAAGAAGGGAGACCTGTTAAACTTGATTTCTCATTTTAATAAACTAAAGTGAAAAGCCCTGTTAAAATAAAAACGCTAAGATTTTTTTAAATCTGTCTTTTACTCTAGCTTATTAACATCTGTTGGACATTGATCACATTATTTGTTACTGTTTTCTTCATTTTTTCCTGATCATTTATATAATTTTGTCCTTTACAGCATTTGAAATACTTTTCTTTGCATTTTATTCATACTTTTATACCCTGAATTCTGTAGCAGTCCCTTTCAAAGCTCTTTATCCTTGCCTAACTGAAATATAAACAGAAACTATATAAATGAAAAATTATTCAGTTTTCTTTTTTGTCCATTTGCTTTACTGGATTTAGAATTCTTCCTTTCTTTATTGGAGGAAAAGTAAGATACTTAAAATTATTCTTGTATGATAACAAGTATCTCAGAATTTCAAGTATATATTATTTCTTAAGTAAACATTGCTGGAAAACTTCAGTTTAAAAATTTAATTTTTAAATGAGCACATTGATATCCTGGCCAGACAAACTTTCTCAAAATGAACTAGAGTTTTTACTCATACTGGGAATATTGAGTAGTCTAATACAAACAAAAACAATTTAAAGGAAGATGGAAAGTAAAAAATAAGGCAATCTTTTAAGAGCATTAAGGACATACAAAAATCAATATATTAAATGTACTAAATGTTGGCCATGGACAAAAAGGAGTGCTTTTGAAATAGCTACTTTATTAGGACATAGGAGTGAGCAAGCGAGAGGCCTGAAGAAGTAAGTTTGAGTCATTAATTTTGGATTTGCCTTTTTAGGGACTTAAAACCTCTTAAAAACGTAAAAGCTAAAGTAATCTAGAGTAGTATAGTTTAAAATATTGAGGCTGCGCAAACAGAATGTATTGTTATAAATGTATAAAATGATTTGAAATCTGTGCTGTTGATAGTCTCATCTTTGTTTTTGTTGGCTAGTGAATGTAATCTAAAGAGTTCACTAGCCAACAAAAAAATCTAAAGAGTGTTTCTTGGGATCCCTGGATGGCTCAGCGGTTTACTGCCTGCCTTCGGGCCAGGGCGTGGTCCTGGAGTCCCAGGATTGGGTCCCACGTCGGGCTCCCTGCATGGAGCCTGCTTCTCCCTCTGCCTGTGTCTCTGCCTCTCTCTCTCTGTGTGTCTCTCATGAATAAATAAATAAAATCTTAAAAAAATAAAGAGTGTTTCTTGTTAATTACAGGAAGTGCAGTGGAGAAATCCTTAGCTGTCAGCCAAGGCGGAGAGCTCTATGAAGAATGGCTGGAACTTAGAAATGGTTGCCTCTGCTGTTCAGTAAAGTGAGGAATGTGTTTACTGTGTGCTTGTTGGTTTGTTATAAGTGTTTATTGATTATATTGATTATATTTACAGCTCTTATTTTCTCTTGTAACTGAATTTCACAGTTTGCTTCTTTGTATTTTCACATAGAAAATAACATTAGGATGTATTAAAGTGTTTCTTGCTATCTTACTTATTTTCTTGTCTGCTCTAATGCTTTGGTCCTTTTATTGAGTTTCTAGTTTCTAGTCACATTTCATGTATACAAAAATTATTATTCTACATTGAATGAGTCATTGGTCTAATTTCCAAGGATTCAACTTCTAAAAATAAAAATAAATGACCATCCAAAAGGTCAAAAGGCTTATGCTGTGTTCTACCAGTGATAGTTGTTTCCAAGGACAGTGTCTGTTTTTTTCACTAACATACCATAGATCTTAGAAAAGGACTTGACATACATATTCACTCAAATATTTGTTGAGTAAATTAGGAAAATTAATACCTGTGCAGTTAATTTTGTATATTTTAGTGAATTAAATTTTTTCTATGTCGTTTACAACTTAGGTATTTGACTTTGAGTCAAATATATTAACAAAGCTAAAATCATGACAGATTTTCTTGAACAACCAAAATGAAATCCAGTAAGTATTTTCTTGCACTGTTGATATTCTAAGAAAAAAGGGAAATTAAAGTCTGGTACCCTTATTCAGAATCAAATTGAAGAGTAATGATCATGTCCCTTTAGATGTTGTATTAAACCACTGTAATTCATAAGTTTTATCATTGTTTTGGATGTTCAGTTTTTTCTTACGTAATGCTATGAAAATAGATTTTTATTTTAGTCAGGGTTATTAAAGTTTCTTCTGCTTTTTTAATAAAATTAAAGTATTAACTCCTCATGTATCTGATTTATTTTACTTGTCAGTATATATGTCTCTGTTTTTCTCCACCATTGGTAAATATTGATGGACATTGTGTTAGAAGTTTGGGAATGAGTTAAATTTTTACACGGCTAAAGATATTTTTGTCTCAGGTTGCTATATATACACTTTAAAATGTTTATAATGATCATTTAAAAATATTCAGGTAATCAGCTGTATTTTATATTTTGGTATTCTCCAGGGACAATGGCCTTAGA
This sequence comes from Nyctereutes procyonoides, assembly GCF_905146905.1. Classification (NCBI taxonomy): domain Eukaryota; kingdom Metazoa; phylum Chordata; class Mammalia; order Carnivora; family Canidae; genus Nyctereutes; species Nyctereutes procyonoides. Next base: position 55,591,020 of record NW_026575146.1, on the reverse strand, counting down.
GCTATTGAGAATTTGATGCAGAAGAAGGGGAAATTTGATTACATACTATTAGAGACCACTGGGTTAGCAGATCCTGGTAAGAAATGACATTATTAATAACCAGAATATAGTTTTAAAACATTTTTAAATGTATTAGAGAAATATGTAAATTAAACATTAAACCTGTACTCCAGACTAAACATTTTTTGTTGTTGTTTAAAACAGGGAAAATACTGGATTGTGGGTTTTTTTGTTTTTGTTTTTGTTTTGCAGGTAAATCATGATTAGAGTAGTTGGTACTTTTAACTTGATTATAGTATTGAAGTTCAATTGATTGATTTAAGATCAATGGTTAGGAACACAAATTGTTAAAAGTATGGAGATTTAGGAAAAATAAGGACATTCTTTTTTTTTTTTTTTTTTTTAAGAATTTATTTATTTATTCATGAGAGACACAGAGGCAGAGACACAGCACAGGGAAGAGAAGCAGGCTCCACGCAAGGAGCCTGATGCTGGACTCCATCTCGGAACTCCGGGATCATGCCCTGAGCCAAAGGCAGATGCTCAACCACTGAGCCACCCAGGCATCCCAAGACAGTCTACTTCTAAGTTCTGCTTCTATATTTGATTGGTTATGTACTGTACAGAGATCTTATTTCTGATTACTTTCTAATCCAGCTTTCTCAGAGGGTCATTTAAAGATATTTAAGGGCTTTTGGACTTTAATCCCAGCATTGCTTACTTTTTCAATTAATTGCTAGCATTTTGTTTTTCTGTTACTAAAGTTGAAATAATTTTATTTGTAAATACTGTCATTAGGTACACAGTTAAATTAAGCCTATTGGGCCTTTGTCCTGAGTGTGGAATTAATGATTATCCATGAGTTTTTATCTCTGAATAGAATTTCATGTAAACTTCTCTATTGAAAGCTACACAAAGTTAAACCATGTTTGTTTTTTAAAGATATTTATTTGAGGAGAGAGAGAGAGAGAAAGAGCACACAAGCAGGAGTGAGGAGTAAAGGGAGAAGCAGGCTCCCCATCAAGCAGAGTGCCTGGTTGGGACTCGATCCCAGGAATCTGGGATCATGAACCAAGTTGAATGCAGGTACTTCAAATGCCCCCAAAGCTGACTGTTTTACTGTTTTAACAATTGATTTGTTTCCTTCTTACCCAAATGTCTTTTAGTTGACAGATTATTCCTAGTTTGCTTAGTGTTCATTCATGTGTTCATTTTGTAAGTCTTAAGCGTACCTTTTTTTTTTTTTTTTTTTTTTAGTTAATGGCATTGGGCCATAAAACTATTTTAAAAGTAGTGTTTATGAATAATTTTTTAGGAGTCATAACTGCTTAAAACATACTAAAGTACCTGAAAGGTCCAAATGTAATCAGTGGTTATTGTACTTAATATAGTAACATTGTCCTTATGTTTTCTGTTTTTTTAAAAGATTTTATTTATTTATTCATGAGAGAGACAGACATAGGCAGAGGGAGAAGCAGGCTCTGCAGGGAGCATGACGCAGGACTTGATCCCAGGCTACCGGGATCATGCCCTGAACCAAAGGCAGACAGATGCCCAACTGCTGAGCCACCCAGGTGTCCCTTTTCCTGTGTTTTCAAATTAGTATTGATTTGGGCTGTTTTGGTCCTGAACTAGACCATATTACATACATTTTCATACATTTCCAATAGATCTGACTAATAATAGGACTTGAACTATTTAACATTGATGTTGAACATTAACCTGGTAAGATGGGGAAATATACTGTATGTCTCCTTTTTGAAATAGCAAATAATCAGTTTCATTCATGGTAGCCACTTTATAAAGAAAAACTCTTCTAACTTTTCTTTTGTAGGTGAGTTTGATAAAACATGGTTCAGCTCTTCAGAGAGAGAAAGAAAAGTTAAAGATCTCAGTGAAAGCTTTTATACAAATTGTAGGTATGAACAGGTTAATGTTTCTTGCTTTTAACTTTCTTTAGAGTAATGATTTTATTGTTTGGGTAAAAATGGAACATTCATTATAAAAAAGATTTACCCAATTGCAGAGATGAAAGTTAAAAATCAGTCACTCTATCTCATTATCATGAAATACAAAGTAGGTTGATTTTATTCCAGGGATTTTATTCCAGTGCTACTTGTTGAATGACAGCATCAGTCTCTGCTGGAAGTTTGGGAAAATGCAGAGTCTTGGGCTCCAATCCCAGATCTACTGAATCAGAATCTGTAAGAGTGAGGCCCAGCAATCTATTTTAATAAGCCCTTCAGGGGATTCTTATACATTCATAAATTTGGGAAGCCCTGCTCTGTGTGCTTCTGAAAGCTGTATAAACATACAGAAATAATTTTATAAAAATGTGATTGTGTTGTTTGTGCTACTCTTAATAATTATTAATTTAGTTTTACTTCAGTCTTAAAGAGCGCTTGGAGGCAGTTCAAGATGGCAGCTTAGGAACACCCTGAACTTACCTCTTTTCATAGATACACCAGATCTGCAGCTACTTAAGAAATAATTTCTATTCAGAAAGATCTGAAAACTAGCTGAACAGCTCCTTCTACAACAAGGAATGGAAGGGCCACATTGAAACGGATAGGAGAGTTGGAGATGGAGGCGTGATCTTGCCAAAAACTTCGCCCCTCATGCAGCAACTCACAGTAGGGAATGTACAAGTGTGGAGTCTTTCTTGACATGAGAAGGGACAGGTTTATACCCCACTTTGGGTATGCCAGTCCTTTTGAGTCTGCACTGGAGAGACAAGGCCCCCTAGATGGATTTGGAAACCAAAGGGGCTTGTGTACAGTAGACCTTGGGAGCTCTGGGGAATCTGAGATACTCCTTTTGAGGGGCTCACACGTAAGCACACTCACCTTGGAATCCAGTGCAAAGGCAGTGGTTTGAAAAGTGACTAGTGGGAAGTGATTTATATGTGAAGATTCATTTGCTAATTCTAAAGTGTTTGCCAGAATAGTTGGGACCAGTTGGGACAGAGGTACTTGTGAGAACCATTTTTGTGCTCTCCTTCCACTTTGCTAGTGTAGTCAGTCATGGTGGACACAGTCTCCCTAAAGCCATGAGTGTGTGCCCCATCCCCAGCCATTCCCCTGCCTCACTAAAGCTTTGAGAGTATCCTGACCATATTGTTCTCCTGCGTCCCTAAAGCCATGGATGTGCCCCACCCCCAGTACTCTTTCAGCCTTGCTAAAGCCCGCCTTTGAGTGTAGTCCACAGAGGGAATGCCCGTTAACCAACTGTCCCTGGTGGCCAGACGGGCTTGAATTTCTGGGCCCCATGGAGCTATAATAGGAAGGTAGTTTGAGGAAGGCTACCATACCCAAGGCACTACAGAGACAGCAGGCTGAAATACACCACTAGCCTACCTGTGAAAAAGGCCCATCTCCTTGTCCTGGAGCTCCAGCCTAAGGGATAGGCTTCAGAGGTGCTCTTGAAAGGTAGGCAAGGAGACAACACCATCTTTGATCTCTCCTTTGGCCTCAACACAGCTTGCTAATACCTCCAAAAAGTTTATACACTTGTCTGAAGCCCTGATTTTTGCAGCTGGAGTTCAGGAGACTCCTGAACTAGATCCTCTAGACTCCTCTAGATCTCTTGGGCTGGAGATCAGCAGGGTTTACAGTTATGGTGCCACAGGGCCATATATTTTCATACTCCAAGAGCTCCTTCCTGTGGAACTTTCAGTCAGTCTGAAACTAGGTGCTAAGATCTCCCTTTGGAACACTGGCAGGGCTTGACACACTCTCACCAAATAGGATCTATCAAGAATAATTCAGGCTAATTAGGTAATCCCAAAGTTTCAGACAACCAAGAGCTAAGGCAAGATGAATAATAATTTATTCACCTATATAAGCCTGCTTCTTTAAAAGTGGGAGAGGTAACTTTTGCTTAATACATAGAAACAGAGAATCAAGGAAAATGACACAGGAATATTTTCCAAACGAAGGAGACAAAACCTCAGAAAGAAGACCTTAATGAGGTAGATATAATTAATCTACCTGATAAAAGGTCCAAGGTAATGGTTATAAAGATGTTTACCAGAGTCAGAAGAATAGTTGAACACAGTGAGACTTCAAAAAAGGGTTAGTAAATATAAGGAAGTACCATACCAAATACAAGTCACAGAGCTGAAGAATACAGTAACTGAACTGAAAAATATACTAGAAAGGTTCAGCATCAGAATAAATGAAGCAGAAGAATAGATCAGTGACCTGGAAGACAGGGCAATGGAACTCAGCCAAATAAAACAGCAACAACACAGTATTGATGAAGACAGCTTAAGGAACCTATGGGACAATGTCAAATGGAATAACATTCACATTACAGGGATCCCAGGGGAAAAGAAGATGAGAGGCAGAAGACTTCCCTAATCCAGGGAAGAAAACTGACATCTAGGTCTTAGAAGCACAGAGTTCCAAATAAGATGAACTTAAAGACATCCGCATCAAGTGACATAATAATTACAATGTCAGAATTAAAGAGGGGATCTTAAAAGCAACAAGAGAAAAACAACTTGTCAAGTACAGGGGAATCCCCAAGTCACTATCAACTGATACTTCAGATGAAGCTTTACAGGCTGGAAGGGAGTGGCATGATAGATTTGAGGTGCTGAAAGGAAAAAAACTTCCAACTAAGAATATTCTACCTGCCAGTATTGGAGAAGAGTTTACTAGACAAGCAAAACCTAAAGGAGTTCACCACTACCCTAGCCTTAGAAGAAATGTTAAAGGGACTTGCTTAAGCTGAAAAGGAAAGATACTAATAACAAAACGTGGGAAAGTAAAAATCTCACTCGTAAGGGCAAATATATAACAAAGGTAGTGGATTAACCAGTTATAAACCTACTATAGGGGAACGTGTGGGTGGCATAGTTGGTTGAGCATCTGCCTTTGGCTCAGGTCGTGATACCAGGGTCCTGGGATTGAGTCCCACATTGGGCTCCCCGTAGGGAACCTGCTTCTCCCTCTGTGTCTCCCTTTCTCTTTGTGTCTCTCATAAATAAATAAAATCTTTAAAAAAAACAAAAAAACCCTACAATGAAGGTTAAAAGACAAGTGGCAAACTTGTCTACAACAATTTGGTATGCACAGAGTAAGATGATGTAAAATATGTCATAAAAAACAAAATGTGGGGAACAGAAATGTAGAGTTTCTATAATACATTCAGATTTAAGTTGCTATCAACTTGAAATAGGCTTGTATTTAATATGTAAGTATATATATGTAAATATAGACCTAAATATATAAGTATAAATATAAGTATGTAAATATAAATGTGTGTGGGTGAGTGTGTAAGGTTGTTAGCTGTGAACCTCATGGTAACTACAAAGCAAAAACTTAGGGTAGACGTAGAAAAGATAATGAGAAAAGATAATGAGAAAAGATTCTAAACATTAAACTTAAAGGCATCAAACCACAAGGGAAAAAAAAAGAAAAAAAGAACAGAGGAACTACAAAAACAACCAGAAAATAATGAACAAAATGGCAAGAAGTACGTACCTATCAATAAGTGCTTAAATGTAAATGGGCACAATCTCCAATCAAAAGATGTAACGATATACTATTATATGTTGGCTAATTGAATTAAAAAGACCTACAGTAATTGAATAGATTTTTTAAAAAAGGCTCATTTATATATTTGCCCATAAGAGATTCACTTCAGATCTAATGGCACACAGACTAAAATATTTATGCATAGGAATTCCTAAATAAATCAGATATTGACAGACTTAAAGGGAAAAATGGACAGCAGTACAATAATAGAAGACTTTAATACTTATATCAATGAATAGGTTATCCAGACAGAAAACCGATAAAATATCAGCCTTAAAGCAACATATGAGGCCAGATGGACTCATTAGGTATGCAGGTAACTCCTGAACGATGAGTTTGACCTGTGTGAGTGGGTCCACTTATATACAGATTTTTTACAATATAATACTGTACATGTATTTTCTGTTCCTTATGATTTTTCTTAACATTTTCTCTAGTTTTTTTATAAGAATATGATATATAGTATAACCTACAAAATATGTATTAATCAACTCTAGTATCAGTATGGCTTCTAGTCAGTGATAGGCTCTTAATAAGTTTTTAGGAACACAAAGGTGATATATGGGTTTTTGACTGCACAGGAGGTCAGTGCCCTAACTCTTGGATTATTCAGGGGTTAATTGTATACAAAGTATATTATCTAAAAGCTGCAGAATACACATTCTTCTCTGCATATGGGTAGGCCTTCAGGATAGGTCACACGTTAGATCACAAAACAAGTCTCAGTAAACTTAAGAAGATTGAAATCAGATCAGGTATCTTCTATAACGATAGTGGTATGAAACAAACCAATTACACGAAGAAAACTGGAAAAATCATAAATATGTGAAAATTAAATAACATACAATGTTATATAATCAATGGGTCAATGAAGAAATCAGACAGGAAATTAAAAATGCCTTGACATAAATGGAAATACAGCATTCCAAAATCTATAGGATGCAGCAAAAGCAGTTCTAAGAGTGAAGTGCACAAAAAGATAACTCTACCTAAAGGAATTAGAAAAACAACAGATAAATGCCACGGTTAGAAGGAAAGAAATAATAGATTCAGAGCAGAAATAAATGAGAGACTAAAAAACTATAGAAAAGATCAATGAAAGAGCTGATTATTTTCAGAAATGAAAGAAGTTAACATACCACAGAAATCAAGGATCAAATAGACTTATGCTAATGAAGTGGGTTAATTCCTAGTAATATACAGTCTCTCAAGACTTAACAATCTTCGGGCAGCCTGGGTGGCTCGGCAGTTTAGTGCCATCTTCGGCCCGGGGCGTGGTCCTGGAGTCCCAGGATTAAGTCCCGCATTGGGCTCCTTGCATGGAGCCCGCTTCTCCCTCTGCCTCTGTCTCTGCCTCTGTGTATGTGTGTGTGTGTTTGTGTGTCATAAATGGATAAAGTCTTTAAAAAAAAAAAAAAAGACTTCCAATCTTCCATGAAGAAGTAGAAAATCTGAATAGATGCATTACTAGTAAGGAGATGTAATCTCTAATCAAAAACCTCCTAGCAAACAAGTACAGGACCAGATGTCTTGATGGGGGAATTCTACCACATATATAAAAAAGGTGTAATACCTATTCTCAAACTATTCCAAAATATTGAAGAGGAGGGAAAGCTTCCAAACTCATGAGGCTAGCATTACTCTGAGAAGGACACCACACAAAAAAATTACAGGCTTGTATCCTTGATGAACATAGATGTAAAAATTCTCAACAAAATATTAGCAAACTGAATTGGACAATGCCTTAAAAGGATCACACACCATGATCAGTGGGATTTATTCCTGGAATGCAAGGATGGTTTAACATCTGCAGATCAGTGTGATACACCCTATAACAAAATGAGTAACAGTCTTGTGATCATCTCAAGTGGGGAGAAGCCTTTGATAAAATTTGGTGTCCATTTATGATAAAAACAAAGTGGGTATAGAGGGAATGTACTTCAATATAATAAGGGCTATATATAACAGACTCATACTCAATGGTGTCAAGTGGGAAGCTTTCCCTCTAAGATCATGAACAAAATAAGAATGCCCACTCTTGCCTGTTCTATTCAATATAGTGTTGGAAGTCCTACCCACAGCAATAACACAAGAAAAAGATAAAAGCATCCAAATTTGAAGAAATAAAACTATTGCTACTTGCAGATAACATAATACTGTATATGGAAGACCGGAAGACCCCAAGAAAAATAAATATAAATAAATATAAATCTCCATTCATATTGCTGTATACAAAATTGGTATACACTTATGTGTTGTGTTTCTATGCGCAAATAATGAAACTGTCAGAAATTAGGAATTCCTTGTGAAAAGCCTAACAAAGCAATGTGTATCAAATAGGATAAAATACCTAGAAATACATTTAACCAAGGAGGTTAAAGACCTGTACATTGAAAACTGTAGGATACTGATGAAAGAAGTTAAATCACAAATAAATGGGGAGTTATTCTATGCTCTTGTCTGGGAGAACTAATACTGTTAAAATGTCCATAGTACCCAATGCAATATACATGTTCAGTGTAAACTCAGAATTATATTTAACTTTTGATTTTATTTTTTTTAAGATTTTATTTATCCATGAGAGACAGAGAGAGAGGCAGAGACATACATAGAGAGAAGCAGGTTCCCTGCAAAGAGCCCGATGTGAGACTCAATCCCAGACCTCAGGTTCGTGGCCTGAGTCAAAGGCAGATGGTCAACCACTGAGCCACCCAGGTATCCCTCTATCAGAATTTTAATGCTATTTTTCACAAAACTAGAACAAATAATTTCTTTAAAGATTTTTAAAAAGTAATCTATACCCAACAGGGGACTTGAATGTACAACCCTGAGATCAAGAGTCACATTGTCTACCAACTGAGACAACCCAGGCACTCCTAGAGCAAATAATTCTAAGGTTTGTGTAGAATCAGAAGATTCTGAATAGCCCAAGCAGTCTTTAGAAAGAAGAGCAAATGGAAGTCCAGACTTCAAACTATACTGCAAAGCTGTAGTATGAAAACAGTATGGTAATGGCATAAAAACAGACACAGATCAATGAAACAGAATAGAGAACCCAGATATAAACCCACACTTTTCTGGCCAATTAATCTATGACAAAGGAGGCAAGAATATACAAGGAAGAAAAGACTGTCCCTTCAATAAATGGTAATGGGAAAACTACACCTAAATGAAAGGAATGAAACTATACTATTGTCTTACATGATATACAAAAATTAGCTCGTAATCGGTAAATATTTGAATGTAAAGCCTGAAACCATAAAATTCCTAGAAGAGAACAGGTGGTTAGCTCCTTGACATCAGTCTTGGCATTGAATTTTTGGATCTATCTCCAAAAGCAAAGGCAACAAAAGCAAAATCAGTAAGTGGGACTATATCAAACTAAAAGACATCTGCACAGCAAAGGAAACCATCAATAAAATGAAAAGGCAGTCTACTGACGGGAGAAAATATGTACAAATCCTATATCTGATAAGAGGTTAATATCCGAAATGTATAAAGAACTCAATAGCAAAAAAAAAAAAAACAAAAAAAAACAAAAAACAAAAAACAAAAAAAAAAACAAAAACAAACAGATTGAAAAGAAGGCAGAGGATCTAAACAAATATTTTTCCAAAGAATATATACAAATGGGCAACAAGCACATGAGAAGATGCTCAACTAATTTTCAGGGAAATGCAAGTCAAAACCACAATATGATACAACTGCATACCTATTAGAATCAAACCAACAAGAAATAAGTGTTGGCAAGGATGCATAGAAGAGGGAACCCTGGGCAGCCCCAGTGGCGCAGCGGTTTAGCGCCACCTGCAGCCCGGGGTGTGATCCTGGAGACCTGGGATCGAGTCCCATGTCGGGCTTCCTTCATGGAGCCTGCTTCTCCCTCTGCCTGTGTTCTCGCTCTCTCTCTCTCTCTGAATAAATAAATAAATAATTTTTTTAAAAAAAAAAGAAAAGGGAACCCTTCTACACTATTGGGAATGCAAATTGGTGCAACCGGTATAGTAAAACAGTATGGTGATTCCTCGGAACATTAAAAATAGAACTATCATGTGATCAGCTGTTTCATTTGTCGGTGTTTTTTTTTTTTTTTAAGAAAATGAAAACACTAATTTGAAAAGGTATTTGCACTCTTATGTTCATTGCAGCATTATTTACAATAGCCAAGATGTGGAAACAAATGTGTCTGTCAATGGATGAATAAAGATGATGTGATAATATATATACATATAGATAGATAGATATAGATAGATATATAGACAACGGCCTTGCCGTTTGCAACAACAGGGATGGACTTTGAGGGTATTATGCTATGGGAAATACATTTATCTGTGGAACCTAAGAAACAAACAAAACTCAGATACAGGGAACAAATTGATGGTTATCAGAGGGGAAAGGGGTTAGAGGACTGAAGGGGATGAAGGGAGTCAGTTATATGGTGTTGGATGGTAACTAGATTTACTGTGGTGATCACTTTGTAATGCATACAAATACTGAACTGCATACAAATACTGAGTCATTATGCCATCCACCTGAAACTAAATTCCTATACCATTTTACCTTAATTAAAAATGTCTTTTGTGGACAGCCCGGGTGGCTCAGCAGTTTAGCACCGCCTTCAGCCCAGGGTCTGATCCTGGAGACTCAGGATGGAATCCCATGTTGGGTTCCCTGCATGGAGCCTGCTTCTCCCTCTGCCTATGCCTGTGCCCCCCCCCCTCTCTCTATTATGATTCAATAAAATAAAATCCTTAAAAAAATGTCTTTTGTATATGTGAACCACCTAATGATAGCCAACACATATTAGGTACTTCACAAATCAACTGTTAATATCACTAGAATGAACTATCTAATAAATTGCTCAATAAAAGGTAGGCAAAAGCAAAAAAAAAAAAGTATGTAATTGAAAAAAGAGAGCTTGAGAGAAATGAAGGAACCCTGAATATCAGAAAAATGCTTTTCACCGGAAGGGATATGAGTTAAGGGGAAAAAAGGTTTATAAAGAACATAAACAAATGGGACAAGTTGTTTTTTGAATTCTATGTGTCAGTTCAGAGTATTTCTTGACTCCCTGATATAAAGGACCCTGATAAAGGAAGGATGAATACTTGTGCTTATTCCCATCTCCTGGTTTTGGTGGATTTATTCTATGCTGTGTTGTTAAGATTTTTTTTTAAAGGAATTTATTTTTTTATTTGAGAGAGAGGTAGCAAGAGATAACATGAGTGGGGAGGAGAGGGAAAAGCAGACACCCCCACTGAACGGGGTGCTGGATGTAGGGCTCAGTCCCAGGACCCCAGGATCATGACCTGAGCTGAATGCAGATGCTTAACCAACTGAGCTACCCAGGCACCCCTGTTGTCAAGATTTCTAACATCTATATTCTCTCACACTTTGTTTAGTTCTGTTTTAAACCGTTTTAGTCCTCATTACCTCAGTACTGTGGCTTCTCCATTCCTGAGTTGACAAATCTCTTGATTGAGTCTATTTCAGGGTTAGGTAATTGCTTCAAGCTATAGGTGGCATGTTCCTTGAGTTCTTTTTAATTTTTTAAAAGATTTATTCATTTGAGGGACGCCTGGGTGGTTCAGTGGTTGAGCATCTGCCTTTGGCTCAGGGTGTGATCCTGGAGTCACAGGATTGAGTCCCGCATTGGGACCCTGCTTCTCCCTCTGCCTGTGTCTCTGCCTCTCTCTCTGTGTCTCTCATAAATAAATAAAATGTTTTTAAAAAATTTATTCATTGAGAGAGAGACAGAGTCAGGAGCAGGGCCAGAGGGAGAGGGAGAGAAGATTCCAAGCAGACTCCTTGCCGAGCACAGAGCGTGACATGGGGCTCAGTGTCATGACCCTGAGATCACAACCTGAGCTGAAGCCCAGAGTTGGACAGATAAGCACCCAGGCACCAACCAGGCACCCCTGTTGCTTGTGTTCTTGCATACTTGCTTGAGAATGCTTGTCTTTTGTTTTTATACTTGAAGGATGACTAGGTATAAAATTTCCAGATCACAGGTTCCTTCTCTAAGAACATGGAAAATATTGCTCCTTGATTTTGTATTTTTTGATTGGCAGGATTTCCTTTTTTATTCATTAGGAAGGATATGTGAGTGATATATTTTTTGAGCTTTAATGCTGTTGTTTCCTCTAATGCTTTGAGTATGTCTACCTGATGTTTTCATTGTTGAAAAACAACTCGGCAGGAGGTGATATCCTTAGGGAACACTTGTATTAGAATTTTGTGGTCATTATTATATTGGGGCAAGGAATGCTACTGTAGAAAAGTCTGATTTTTTTTCTGCCTTCTTAAAAGTGACCTGCTTTGTCATCCAAAATGCCTGACAATTTTTTCCTTTATATTAGGAGGTCAGTAATATAACCAAGGTACATCTATGTGTCACTCATAATTATTTTTTTCTTTACACTGTGCTCTTTAATCTGTAGGTTTCTTCATTGAGGGACATTTTCCTTATTTATTACCATGAAGATTTTTTTGTCCAATTATTGGGTCCTATATTTTATGGTACCAGTTTTCCTATTGAATATTATCTTGTTCTCCATACCTTCTGTCTTCTACTTGTTTTGTCTTTTGCTTCTGCATTTACTTTAATCATCTCAGATTGGTCCTCTTTGTCAGAAATTTGGTTTTTACCAGTTTCTGTTCTGTTCTTGATATTTTAAAAGAATTTGTTAAGTAATGATATGTTTGTTGGCTGTATGTTTATTTCTTTAGCACAAACTACCATTTCATATTATTCTGCTTTATCTTGCCCCTTAGAGTTTGTTTTTAATTGATTGTTTTGTTTTTAAGTTCTTTATTATGAATTGGCCTTTGAGAATTTTCTTTTGCTTCCTGGGTTGTTTCCTTCCAGAATGAGTTCTTTGCCATTTATATGCCTTATTCATTTCTTCAACTTTTTCCCTTTATCTTTTTTGTTTCTTCTAAGTTGTTATATAGGTGCATTGTTTTTTCAGCATGTTGGTGCTTGATGTAGGAGGCTCAGAGAACATCGGCCTACTTATATATGGTGTTGATGAATTATTTTTAATATTGTACCCATCTTACCTAAACTTATTTTTCTCTTGGGCCTCAATTTGAATGCTGAATATTGCAGGGAGCAGGAGAAGGGACACAAAGAAGCAGGGTAACTGAGAAGCCAGATGGGCTATCTGACTTTTAGGCTCTGCTTCCTTAAAGTACCAACTGTTCCCCTTCTGATTTTCCTCTAACTACTCATGAATTCCATACCTTGTGTGGATACATCCTTGAGCTTCAAACCCTTGAGTTCATTTTGCTCTGAGCCCTAGGAAGTGACCCCTCCTCCAAAAATGTGGAAATGGTTAGAAACTTTTACCCTTGCTTGACTTTTCCCCATATTACTTATTCCTTGCTTAGTTCCTCTTCTTTTGAAAGCTGTTTCTGATAAGTATTTGGATTTTATTAACTCTCCCCACAGCCACTTCTTTGTGGAGGTAGAATTAAGAATTATCAGAAGTCACATAGGACTTTCTGTTTCTTATTGAGACTATCACTCTTCAAAATTTGTTACAAGAGGTTGTATATTTGGTTGTTGCTGATAACATTTGGCTTTTAAATTTTTATTTAAATTTTTAGTTTAATCAGTTTTGAATAGGGAGATTTTATAATCTAGCTCAAGGTTTCTTAACCTTGACACAAATGACATTTTGGGTTCGATAGTTCCTTTTCATAGGGGATTGACTTGTGGATTGTAGATGTTTTTGTTTGTTTTTGTGGTTATTGTTGTTGTTTGCATTGTGGAATGGGCAGTCCAGGTGGCTCAGCGGTTTAGCGCCTGCCTTCGGCCTGGGACATGATACTGGAGACCCAGGATCGAGTCCCACCTGCGTGGAGCCTGCTTCTCCCTCTGCCTGTGTCTCTGCCTCTCTCTCTCTCTCTCTCTCTGTCTCTCTCTGTCTTTCATGAATGGATGAATGGAATCTTTAAAAAAAAATATATATCTTCAGGCATTGCCAGATATTCCCTGGGGAGAAAAATCACCCTGGGTTTGGAACTACTGATTAACTTATTCTTTCATCTTTACTCCTCTTGCTAAACACCTGCATCTAAATTTTAAACAGTTCTTTCTTGGGTAGCTTGGTAAGTATTACCAAAGATGCACCTCAAAAGAAAAAAAAAACCCTCATACACTCTTGCAGTTCAACTTAATACTACACGAATGTTAACTGTAGGACTTACAAGCTATCTGAATAGTAATCCATGAGTTAAAAAAAAAATGTTTATGAACAATGTGGAATTTTACTGCGTGAAAAAAATTAAGACCTTTTTTTTAAATGACTTCTTGTTTGGAGTAATGATAGTGTAGATTTATGTTTTTCTCCCCCATTAATTAAAATCATGTTGTTAGCCAAGTAAGTGAAGAAAATTCTTATTGGCAATTCAGTTGTTTCCTGTTTAGGAGACTGACACTCTCCAGTTCTAAGCTAAATAATTGTCATGGTAAAGTAATTTCCTTGAAAAGAACAGGCATTGATTCGCCCCTGTTACTCACAAATCCTATTTCAGTCAAATTGGAAAACTATTAAGTTTTTGGGAAAAAATCAATAGGTATCAGGAAACCATTAGATCTTGTGGCCCTTGCTATATCTTGCATGAGTAATCACTGTAAACAGCTGACAGGTATTTCTCACTGTTGACACAGAGTGATGCTTGGGGGACCACATCTCTTCAGGGTAGGTGGACGGCTTCAGACACTGGAATGAGTTCAGTTATCCTTGTTTTTCCCTAGTCCTCATTCTTTTAGACAGCCCTGTCACTAACTGGACGTGTGATGCTTTGAAAAATCAAATACTTTCTTCACTGCCAGTTTTCTTTCTCTTGTGTAGAGCATACTGATCAGGGCTTCTGGTTTGCCACCAAACCAATTTCTGTCAAAAACAAGGTTTAACTTCTTACTTAGAAATTATTTTTCCTCAGACTCAAATTTTATATCAGTATTGAATTGTGTGAGGTTTTATTAGTAATGCTGTAGATTATATAATTTTACCTTCTCTTTCTCTTCCTTTTTTTTCTATAAAACTTAAAAGCTTTTCTCTTTTTTTGTCAAATGACTTCAGAATTATCTATGTTGTGGTTTGCTTTCCTTTAGAGAGATAATTCATTATTTGTGAGCTGTATGATTATTAAATTTGAGAGAGAAAAAATAAAAATAAGTCCTATATGCACATATAATACCCAGATTATTTGGTAATATCTGTTGGTAGATTATTATGGCACTGATAGAAGCTTGGTATTGGGTTTGTATGTGATAAGAGTTGATCTGTTTTCCTTCCTTCCTCCTTTTTTTTTTTTTTTTTTTTTTTGAGGAAAAGGGAGAAAGGAAGAAATGAGTATAAAGAGTAAAGGAATTGTCAATCATTGTAATTTCCATAAAGAAGTTTGGAAAGCCATACTTAATTCGTATATGTGTTCACCTGCTAATTCTGTAAGGACAAATTAAAACAGCATGGACAGAATTATGTTTCTCAGTTTTTTTTTCCCTCAGTTTAAAGAAATATTTTTATTTGATGAATATTATATATATTTTTCAGGTGCTGTAGCTTCTATGTTTTGGGTTGATGCTGAATTAGGGGTTGATATTTATCTTGATGGTAAGTGAAAAAGCAAATATTTTTGTTTTCAAGTACAGTGTTATAGTTAAGATTTTTTTCATTCACATTTTAATCCTCGCATTGTTACTTCTTTTAAATTTGTTTAGTTTGATAATGAAGTGAGACTTTGTTTATAACAGATTACAAAGCCTCAGACAATGGTAGAACTAGATGCTGGATCTTAATGTCACCTCCCAATTAGTGCTTTCACTAAGATTTTCCTTTTAAAATACAATGTAGGAAAAAAAATACGATGTAGGGTTTTTTGTTTTTTTTTAAGATTTATTTATTTATTCATGAGAGACACAGAGAGAAGCAGAGACATAAGCAGAGGGAGAAGGAGAAGCTGTCTCCCTGCGGGGAGCCTGATGGTGGAACTGGATCCTGGATCCCAGGATCAAGCCCTGAGCCAAAGGCAGATGCTCAGCCACTGAGCCACCCAGGTGTCCCTGATGTGGGTTTCTTTTATCCTCTGTTTAATTTATGTACTTAGTATATTAGCAGATGTACAGTATGAGGATCATATTTCTACATTTCATTTTTCCCTTGAAGATAAGAATTAAGCAAAGCCCTCACCCCTTACTTTATTTGCTGTAACACTTTTGGACAATTTTATTCATAGACTTCATTTAAGATATATTAGAAACTTTGTGAATGAAGTTAACTATGCCCCTCTCATCCTTTACCTTTCTTTAAACCAGGTCTTCCTTAGACTAAAGAGTGAAATTTAAAACTGTGCCCGGTCATTTGGTGCTAATATGTGTAGCATGTAGTTGTTTGAATTCCCTAGATATCGTCAAACTCATTCTGCTGTTACCATTTGAAAAAATTATTGAGCTTATAAATTCAGAGATTGCCAAACAAATTGACCTTTTGGAAACTTAGGTACATGTTATGGAAAATATTAGTGGGAGATTCAATGCAAAGTACTGAGAATAAGATCTCTTAAGACATCTCAGATTTGTTAAGCAATAATTTAAATGTTTAGAAAAGTCTTGATTTTGATTATGTGAATATAAACTGGGGGAAAAAGAACCTATCTTGTGTAATTTATCACATTCCACTTTATATTATGGAATTTGTCTCATCATATTTTGGAATGTGAGCTTTTTAAAGGCCAAAGAAATCTTATTTTCTTCTTTATTTAATTTAAAAAATATTATAATCTCTAAAATGCCTTAACATGGTGCTAAGCATTCAGTACACATTTGAAATGTGTTTACTACTTATTGGTGGAATTGAATTAAATTGCATCTTTGTCAAGAGAAAAACCAATACTTTATTGAGTAACATTTGGCAACTGAAATAGGTTAGTTGTGATTTTCATTCTCAAGTATAAAGGTGATTAAAAGATGTATTCCTTTGTAGGTATCATAACTGTTGTGGATTCAAAATATGGATTAAAAGTAAGTTGAAAGATTGCTGTGCATTGCTAATTATTTGTTAAAGCTAGGAATGTGGATTGATTATCTTATTTTTTTCTACATTTTTGTTTGGATATTTTAACAAAAAACTTTTTTTTAAATATCCTGAACGGTAGATGAAATTTGTGTGTCTTTTAATTATTGCATTTTAAAATTATTTTCTGTTACCCTGGTTTGATATGATAGAAATTGGAAGTGTAATATTTTATAATGACTGTATTAAAGGGTACAGTTTGGGTATGTGTAACTCCTCACTGGGATTCAACCCCAATGTTGATGGGTTTTTCTAGTTGATGGAAAAAAGTGAGCTTGATAAAACAGAACTTTTTTTTCTTGTTAAACTGCTATCAGAAATAATTGCATTTAAAAATATAATTGCTTTACCTTATTTTGAAGAAATCAAGATTTATACATAGGTGTAATGAGGAGAAACTCTCCTTTAAAAGTCATCCTCCTGTGAATGTTTTCATAACTATCAAGCTCTCAAATGCATTTAAAGAGACTTCAGTTCATAAAATGTACCTAGTAAGATTTTTATTTTATTTTTTTAAGATTTATTTATTTATTCATGAGAGACACAGAGAGAAAGAGAGGCAGTGACACAGGCAGAGGGAGAGGGAGAAGCAGGCTCCATGCAGGGAGCCTGATGTGGGACTCGATCCTGGGTCTCCAGGATCATGCCCTGGGCTGAAGGCGGCGCTAAACCACTGAGCCACCCAGGCTGCCCTAGTAAGATTTTTAAAAACATACTAGTGCATAAAATAAAACAGTAATTCTCAACTTTCCAAGTGAAATATTACTAGGGAAAAGAGAATGAAATTATCTTCCATCTCCTGGTCCCAGTCTGGAATGTGGATAGCACCCTAAGTAATCCTTTCTAGGAAATGGAGTTGTGTGACTTCAGTCCATGGAGTTGTGTGACTCTTGATCACGGGGTTGTGAGTTCAAGCCTCATGTTGGGTATAGAGATTGCCTAAAAAAATAAAATCTTAGAAAAAAAGTTTTTCTTCCAAACCTTCAATAAAATTCTCTCGGGGTTATATGACAGGCTTGTTAAATGGGTACCAGTATCCCTTCACTGGCCCTTTGGCTCCTTTAGGAATAGAGCAGGCTAATTTGAGATGTTTGGGAAATAATTTCTTTGTAGATTTTAAGTCCAAATTTATTAATCATTTTAGGAATCAAAGAAAGATTCCAAATATTACAGTTTTACTCAGAAAAATTCCGACTGTTCTAAAATCGTTTTATTTCTAACAAAATGTTTATGGGGGAAGCAAAATACATCAAATTCTTCACTCTGAATGTTTATTGTAGGCATATTTGAATGAATCTCTTATGTATATTTATTATCAAATTTGAGATGCCTACAGGAGATAAGTTTTTTGTTCTTTTGATAGACTTAAAGTATTGAGAGTTATTGAGAGTTAAACTCTTTATGTATTTATGATTACAGGAATAATTTTATATGTATATTTAGATGTGCAGAGGAGTTAAATAGAATCTATTGCCAGTGTAATTGAGGCCATATAAACAAAGCAACATTCTGAATAATGCAAACACAGTAAACGTTTAACCTTCTGCCACCTTGATAAAACCTCTTAAATTATTAAATCAATATACCTACACAAAACTGACATACTGTCAGGATAATGGAAACTTTAGATTTTCTAAGTCAGATGCCAGATAAATAACTTTTCTTTTATATAAAGAATTTGCCCACTTGTCCAATTCCTCTGGATGCAAAGCTTGACCTCAGTAGCTGCTTGTGATTCAGAGAATTCTGAGGCAGTACAAGTAATGACACTTGGATAATGGGCAGCAATTTAAGGGTGTCATGCTTCACAGAGCCAGCCCATCACAAGTAAAGCTGAGAAATGGTACCCTGTGGCCAGGCAGCCAAATTGAAACTGAAATGGTAATTGATATCATGGGCTATCACTCTAATGGGATTGTCACCCATTGATCTGAAATATTCATTTTTTAATCACGGGCAAAGAATTGGACAACTTCAAATGACAGCTCTCTATTCTCAGGACTTGACACCCAGGCTACCAACATTGTTCTTTTCAGTTCTACAAACGTGACAGCATTTAATGCAATAGAATCAATGGATGAAGTTACACAGGAAAGGTCAAGCGAGAGGTTTCTTTTTGGCTCTTCTGTTATATTGCACTAGCTGTTGAAACAATTCAGTCAGAAAACAGTTTGGCTTGGAAAAGACTAGAAAAATAAATAGACTGACATTATGCAATAATCATTTTCTAGCAGCTGAAATAGCATCAGATCTATAATCCAATCCTTTAGAAAGAGAGAGCTGCTTACTGCTGCTTTTTTAAAATGTAGTCTGACATCTTTGACACTAGATTTCTTTCCAGTTTGGTCAACAACAATGTTTCCCCCATCTTTCTCTCTTCTTTCCCATCCACCTTGTTTCTGTTCTGCAGAAAAGGACACCCAGTAGCCATTCTTGAAGTCATGTCTACCTTGGTGTTATTTCAAAGGGTTTCTTTCACAGTAAGAGAGAAAGAAATCTTACACTCTTACTGTGTGCTGACTTGGAGGGTTGAATATTGACTCTTTGGATGTGTTGGATTAATTAGTACCAAAATCTTTTTTCTCTTTCCTAATATATAAGCAAAAGCCATAGTTTCTCAGCAGAGATAAGGAATCCTTTGGGCGTGTGTGTGCGTGTGTATTCACACATATGCACTCTAAAATTTGGGGGGGGGGGGATTGCAAATATTTTCCTTCCTTGCCTGTACAAGTAGAATAGAATACCAGAATTCCCATTTTTTAACATAAATGGAAGTTATCCGACTGAATCATTGATACTGGAGAATGTCCTCTTGAGAAACAGTGGTTTTAGTCTTTTTTGCAGTTTGACTTGGGGAAGTAGGAAGTTACATAAGGGAAATAAATGTTGGTAAATATTTATATGATAAAATAAATGTTAATGTGCATTTATTATTTATGTTTCCATAATAACCATATATGCATAGAACAGGGCTTTTTATCTCTTTTTCTATAATTATGTATGATTATAACATGTCTTATCTGTAATAGATTGTACATATTGGCCTATTTTTATTTTGGGTATTTTAACTTGTTTTTATTTTTGATGCTTCTTGACTTCCTGAAGATAGTAAAATATTGGTTTTTCCAAGTTAACTTTTGAGTGTAGATTTCTAATCTTCTGGAGAAGTAAATGCATTAAAAATAAAACATGGATTACTTGTGAAACTATTAGTTCTATTTAGGTATGGAAATGAAAAACCAAAATCTCTTATTTTCTTGCCATATCTTTTTTTATAACCCACTAACTCACAGCCAGAGAGCCCCAAATTCATATGTAAATAAAGCTTCCAAAAGGTCAACAATGTAGTACTTTGAAAAATATTCCAAATTTTTGAAAGAACTAGTATATTCCAGGATCTTTCAGGAACAGATAGCTTATGAAAAATACATCTTTGTTAAATATACACCACTGAATAGAAAGGGATTTGTTGCTGCACATCAAATAGAATATTTCAAATAACATCCACTTATCTTTGTCAACAAATAGGTGTGTTAACTATAGTTCATTCAACAAATATTTTTTTAGCCTGTGCCAGTTATTATTTCCAGAATGGTGAGAGCCCTTATTCTCTATAGGACATTAATAATAGGGTTTACAGTAGCCTCAGGTCAAGAATAACTAGTAAAAATAGTAAACTTTGTCTTTTGGCAAGGAACAGTTTTTGATACAATACTCTAATAATAAAAATATAATTTGTAATTTTTAGGTAATCTCTATGAGTATACTCTTACATGATTGTTAACATTTATGTAACATCTGTATACAAGACTGATTTTATATGACATAAAAAGCTTTCATTCATAAGTTTTTAAAATAATGGTCATTTTACTTCAATTGAGCTTGTTTTCAGTTTTTGGAAAATTCCCCTATCATAGGGTATCCTGTGACAGTGACAGTATTAGATTTAGTTTCTTCTTTTGTAAAATGAGAATAGCTATTTCCTTGAATTATTATGAAGGCTAAATGAATTAATGTCTGTAAAAGGATTTAAGAATTTATGAAGTTTGATTTCAAATACAAAGAATGTTAATATAATCAAATTGTCTCTAACCTCAGTAAACAGCTTTTTATTGTGAGGGTTGAAGTAATGAAGGTGAAACATTTTGCGGAGATGAGCCTTATGGCATTGATGCCTTTAGGAATTTAAATAGGATTGTGGACAAATAATAACTGCTTCTGGAGAGATAAAAGCTTCCTTGTAGGCCCCTAAATTAGTGTCATAGTATTTTTTTGGAGCTAGTAGTATTTTTTTGACCTCTGGAGAGGGTCAGCAAAGTCAACAGTTGCCCTGAGAGGCCATGTCACTAAAGTGTGGGTTTCTCTAAGTGATAAACTGCTCTTAGGCTAGGATTGGGGCTGTGGCCTTCCCTTGTTTCGAGGGCATATGAAGGGCTCAGCACTGAATCCATATTGTATGTGATGCTAGGATGAGAAGTGGGATGTGGGACTGGAATGGACAGAAGTGTATTAGATTTTAAGGAAGTCTAATTTTAGTGGTTATCTCTTTTTTAAAAAAATAAAATAAAATAATGAATATTTAGAAGAAAAACAGTTTTGAGAAAAGAAAAAGGCCTATACTTTGACAAAAGCCTATTGCTTTTTGTTTTTATTGACATTATTTAAATCTAGAGGTTTTCCTTTTAAGAAAAAGGAGATAGCAGGGGAACAATTTCAGTCCTTCCCCCCCTCCTCTCAAAAACCCAACAGGTTCACTATAGGAAAACAATTACAAATGGGGATTAAAATGCTTTAAGTTAGAAAAATTAGTTCTGCATTTGCATGCTCAGTGATAGAACTTGTTGAAATCTATATTAGAAGCAAGAAAGGAGTCTCCAAAGTAAAATTCATTGTGTTGATATTAACATTTATGTTTTCCCACAGTAACTTTTTTCAAACTTTGTTTTTTGTTTAGCATTTAGAAGAAGAAAAACCTGATGGCCTTATCAATGAAGCTTCCAGGTATTCATATTTAAAGTACATACTGCTTACTGGGGGCACCTGTGTGGGTGGTTCAGCATACCATGATCCCTGGGTCCTGGATCAATCACCACGTTGGGCTACTTGCTTCTCCGTCTACCTCTGCCCCTGCTTGTACTCTATCTCATTCTCTCTTTGTCACATAAATAAAGTATTAAAAAAAAATAAAGTATATATTGATTACTAGCGAATTGGAAAGAAGAAATTATTATGAACACCCAAACCAAAGTGAGAAATACAAAAACATAGTAAAGGAAAATTTGTTATCTTTTTTCCCCCGGTAATTGAACTATTGCTGTTTATAATGGTCTGATGACTAAATTTTATTTAAAACTTTTACTATATAGCATAAAATGAGTGTTGGGCACAGCAGTTCTCTGAGAGGAGCTTAGGAACAGTGGAATATTTAAAACTAATTTTTTGTTCTTATGTAATTTCATTGGGATTGAAGAGGATTATAAAGAAAAGAATTGGTTCGTTTACTGCCTTCTTCAACAGTAATTCATTTGATTCACATATTCACTGTTATTTAGAACAACAGAGGGACAAATATGGAAATAGTTTTAATTTGCATTTAGAACATTTTTTTGTTTAGATACCTTTATGTTCCTAATTGGGTTGTCTTTAGGCTTAGAAATATTTAACTTAGTGTGCCTACCCTAAGCATTCTTGCTAATGGAGGAAAAAGCTTTGCCATACAGCACAGTTGCTAAGTCTGCTGCTGGGGTGAAGGGGGGAGGCTCTTTGACGTTTGCTAAGGATGATCCAAACATTAATAATAGATTGCCAGCAAGTAGTTGGCTCCCTCTCATTTTGGAGTGTGGTGCTCTGTGGTGCTGTAATCCTGCCTGAACACTGCATTGGGTATATAGGTATAATTCAGTTTAATCTGAATTAAATTATTACTTAAACATTTTTGTAAGTTTATTTATTAAAATATATTCATTATAGAAAATGTAATGTAAATAAATAAGCCAAATAGAAAATAGTGAAGTGTCATAAAAGCCACAATGAAGATGAGGCACCTGGGTGGCTCATTCAGTTTAAGTGACTTGATTTCAGCTCAGGTAAAGGTCTTAGGGTATGAGAGATCTAGCCTGTGTTGGGCTCTGTGCTCAGCAGGGAGTCTGCTTCTCTCCTTTTCCCTCTGCCCCTTCCCTCCACTTGTGCTCTCTCTTTCAACTAAATAAACCTTTTTAAAAAAGCCAAAATAAAGTAAAACATAGAAGTCCTCCGATTTAAATATAGCAACTCTTTATATTTTGAGATGTCCACATTAAATCTTTATTCATAGAACACTTAAACAAAAATGGGATTGTGATGTATATACTACAATACTTGGTATATACTTCAATACTTGGTTTTTCAATGAATTAAAGTTCATTTATTTTTGAGAATTTGGGTATGTTCTTGAAACAAATGATGATATCTTCAAGTAGCATAAAACTAGAATTAGGGATAAATAGCCTAGTGATTAAAATTTCCTGAAGAATTGAGGAAAATTTAAAGAATCTCAGTTCTCTACTTCTGTTAATAGAAAAAGAACTTCTATTTATAGTAAGCTATTTTGTTATCTAGCATTCTGTCAATGGGATTCTTTAACTTGAATGTGTATCTATTTTACAGAGAAAATACATATTTATAGTGATGAAAAAGACATTTGTCCAAGATCTTGATGTATCTTCTGAAGTGTAGTTTTAAAAAAATGGTTTGGTGTTCATGTTAATTTGTTTTATTTCCTTGAAAATTCTAGGTAATAACATGGAATATTTTAATCAGTAGACTATCCATGTTTGACCATATTGAATATCTGACTTTTTTGCATTTCTTTACAAAATTATGAGTTGAAAATAATCCTTGATTGTAAACATTTGGGAATACTTTGTAGTTTCAGAGTAACAAGTGAGAGCACTTCGGAAATATCTTTTGAATGAATACATGTGAAATCTGAATTTAATAGTGATAGATGCAATTTATTCTTACTGTTTGAAGCATAATAAATAGTAAATTCACTTACTGTATAGAGTACTATATAGTTCTTAATGCTATTTGATCTGAAGGAGGTGTTGCTATTTTTAATTTCTTAACATTTCTCTTGACATCTGTTCTTTGTTTGCTAATTTAGGCAAGTCGCTTTGGCAGATATCATCATCATTAATAAAACAGACTTGGTTTCAGAAGAGGATTTAAGCAAATTAAGAGCAGCCATTAGGTATGAAATTTTAAGTGTTAATTACCTACAGATCCAAAGTGTACTATACAAAATACTAGTATATTATCCTGTAGAAACTTAAGTTCAAGGTTGACCTGCATCAAGTATCATTTGGGAATCATTTATTGTTGATGTCTGATTGGCTATTATGTAAATGGCAATATATAGAATTATTCCCCATTTCTCACAAAATGGAGTTAGAACATAGACTAATATTCAGGATCTTCTGACTCCATCCTCCTTTTCTGGTCTTCTCTTTGACTCTCTCCCTACAGGAAGCTCTCTAACTTTACTCAGGGTGACTTACTTTCCCATGAATGTGTCTTGCCAGATCCTTTATTTACTCTTACGTGCTCTCACTCCGCCAATCCTTGAATTCCTTCGTTGTCTCTGTTTTTCTTTGCTTTCTTTTTTTGTTTATCATAAGCAATTTTATCCATTCTCTAGAGTTCTCCCAATGCCCCCTCCCTCACTCCTCTGTGAAGTCTCCCCTGACTCAGGTGGTCTCCTTTCCCTGAGCCCTCACTGATTTGTCTTCCCTGACTGTCAACTAAACATGCCTGTCTTTCAGCTTTGGTTTGATGTCTTCAGTGTCCGTGGCCAAGGTTGGTCAATGTAGGACAAGATGAATGGTACTCACTCAGATGTGCTAAATGACCCAACAGTCATTTGGACTTTTCAAATGGCATTTGAGTTCAGGGACTTTGAATTATTTTTTAAGACCTAAGTTAATAAATGTCATCTTCAAAGAGACAGTCAGTAGCCTTTATTATTATTCATTTCTAATGGGTGTAATCTGCTGACATCAGATTTTGATTCTGTTTATATAGCGTGTTATAAATTGAATCAGTAAAGATAAGGCTTATAAGAAGATTGCCTACAGTGATTAATGATTGAAGAAGGAAATTTCCTATTTTTCTGTATATTTGTTTTATCTTAATAATAATACCCTTTGAGTCTTTACTATGAAAAACTGTAATACTGTCTCCATGTGGAGGGCAGGTAGTGCTGCATAGTGGGTTTTGGTTTTTTCTTTGGAAGATTTTATTTTATTCATGAGAGACACAGGCAGAGGGAGAAGCAGGCTCCATGCAGGGAGCCCGACATGGGACTCGATCCTGGATCTCCAGGATCACGCCCTCGGCTAAAGGCGGCACTAAACCACTGAGCCACCCAGGCTGCCCACTGCATAGTATTTAAGATGATGAACTTTGGAATCTGGTTGGGTTCTACTTTTTGTCTGTTTTTTGCTGTGTTCTTTTTTTTTTTTTAATTATTTTTTTATTGGAGTTCAATTTGCCAACATACAGCATATCACCTAGTGCACATCCCATCAAGTGCCCCCTCAGTGCCTGTCACCCAGTCACCCCAACCCCCCGCCCACCTCCCTTTACGCTACCCATTGTTCGTTTCCCAGAGTTAGGTGTCTCTCATGTTCTGTCACCCTCACTGATATTTCCCACTCATTTTCTCTCCTTTCCCCTTTATTCCCTTATAACTATTTTTTATATTCCCCAAATGAATGAGACTGTATAAAGTTTGTCCTTCTCTGATTGACTTATTTCACTTATAATAATACCCCCCAGTTCCATCCACATTGAAGCAAATGGTGGATATTTGTTGTTTCTAATGGCTGAGTAATATTCCATTGTATACATAGACCACAGCTTCTTTATCCATTGATCTTTTGATGGACACTGAGGCTCCTTCTGCAGTGTGGCTATTGTGGACGTTGCTGCTATAAACATTGGGGTGCAGGTGTCCCGGCGTTTCACGGCATCTGTATTTTTGGGGTAAATCCCCAGCAGTGCAATTGCTGGGTTGTAGGGTAGTTCTATTTTTAACTCTTTGAGGAACCTTCACACAGTTTTCCAGAGTGGCTGTACCAGTTCACATTCCCACCAACAGTGCAAGAGGGTTCCCCTTTCTCCACATCCTGTCCAACATTTGTTGTTTCCTGTCTTGTTAATTTTCCCCATTCTCACTGGTGTGAGGTGGTATCTCATTGTGGTTTTGATTTGTATTTCCCTGATGGCAAGTGATGCGGAGCATTTTCTTCTGTGCTTGTTAGCCATGTCTATGTCTTCCTCTGTGAAATTTCTGTTCATGTCTTTTGCCCATTTCATGATTGGATTGTTTGTTTCTTTGCTGTTGAGTTTAATAAGTTCTTTTTAGATCTTGGAAACTAGCCCTTTATCTGATATGTCATTTGCAAATATCTTCTCCCATTCTGTAGGTTGGCTTTTAGTTTTGTTGACTGTTTCTTTTGCTGTGTAGAAAGCTTTTTATCTTGATTAAATCCCAATAATTCATTTTTGCTTTTGTTTCCCTTGCCTTCATAGATGTATCTTGCAAGAAGTTGCTGTGGCCAAGTTCAAAAAGGGTGTTGCCTGTGTTCTCCTCTAGGATTTTGATGGAATCTTGTCTCACATTTAGATCTTTCATCCATTTTGAGTTTATCTTTGTGTATGGTGTAAGAGAATGGTCTAGGTTCATTCTTTTCCACATGGCTGTCCAATTTTCCCAGCACCATTTATTGAAGTGACTGTCCTTTTTCCAGTGGATAGCCTTTCCTGCTTTGTCGAGTATTAGTTGACCATAGAGTTGAGGGTCCATTTCTGGATTCTCTGTTCTGTTCCATTGATTTATGTGTCCGTTTTTGTGCTAGTACCATACTGTCTTGATGATCACAGTTTGTTGTACAGCTTGAAATCCGGCGTTGTGATGCCCCCGACTCTCATTTTCTTTTATAATATTCCCCTGGCTATTCGGGGTCTTTTCTGATTCCACACAAATTTTTTTTAATTAATTAATTTATTTATGATAGTCACAGAGAGAGAGAGAGAGAGAGAGAGGCAGAGACACAGGCAGAGGGAGAAGCAGACTCCATGCACTGGGAGCCCGATGTGGGATTCGATCCCGGGTCTCCAGGATCGCGCCCTGGGCCAAAGGCAGGCGCTAAACTGCTGCGCCATCCAGTGATCCCTAATTCCACACAAATCTTAAGATGATTTGTTCCAACTCTCTGAAGAAAGTCCATGGTATTTTGATAGGGATTGCATTAAATGTGTAAATTGCCCTGGGTAGCATTGACACTTTCACAATATTAATTCTTCCATTCCATGAGCATGGAATATTTTTCCATCTCTTTGTGTCTTCCTCAATTTCTTTCAGAAGTGTTCTGTAGTTTTTAGGGTATAGATCCTTTACCTCTTTGGTTAGGTTTATTCCTAGGTATCTTATGCTTTTGGGTGCAATTGTAAATGGGATTGACTCCTTAATTTCTCTTTCTTCAGTCTCATTGTTAGTGTATTGAAATGCCACTGATTTCTGGGCACTGATTTTGTATCCTGCCACACTGTGGAATTGCTGTATGAGTTCCAGCAATCTTGGAGTGGAGTCTTTTGGGTTTTCTATGTACAGTATCATGTCATCTGCAAAGAGGGAGAGTTTGACTTCTTTGCCAATTTGAGTGCCTTTTTTTCCTTTTTGTTGCCTGAATGCTGAGGCTAGGATTTCTAGTACTATGTTGAATAGCAGTGGTGAAAGTGGCCGTCCCTGTTGTGGTCCTGATCTTAGGGGAAAGGCTCCCAGTGTTTCCCCATTGAGAATGATATTTGCTGTGGGCTTTTCGTAGATGGCTTTTAAGATGCTGAGGAATGTTCCCTCTATCCCTACACTCTGAAGAGTTTTGATAAGGAATGGATGCTGTATTTTGTCAAATTCTTTCTCTGTATCTATTGAGAGGATCATATGGTTCTTGTTTTTTCTCTTCTTGATATGATTTATCACATTGATGGCTTTACAAGTGTTGAACCAGCCTTGCATCCCGAGGATAAATCCCACTTGGTCATGGTGAATCTTTTTAAAGAATAAAAATTAAAAAAAAAATGCTTTTTTTTTTTAAGATTTTATTTATTTATTAATGAGAGACACAGAGAGATAGAGAGAGAGGCAGAGACACAGGCAGAGGGAGAAGCAGGCTCCATGCAGGGAGCCCGACATGGGACTCGATCCTGGGTCTCCAGGATCATGCCCTGGCCCCAAGGCAGTGCTAAACCAGTGAGCCACCTGGGCTACCCTAATCTTCTTAATGTACTGTTGGATACTATTGGCTAGTATCTTGTTGAGAATTTTTGTATCTGTGTTCATCAAGGATATTGGTCTATAATTCTCCTTTTTGGTGGCGTCTTTGTCTGGTTTTGGAATTAAGGTGATGCTGTGTTCTTTTTAATTCTCCTCTCTAAAATGGGAAATAATATGTACTTCGTTAAGTTTGGTTTAAGTGTTCATGAGACAGTGTTGACAAACTTTGCACAGTGCCTGACACATAGTAAGTGCTCTGTTAGCTACTGTTAAAATTATTAAAGTGTAGTTTTTTTTATCATGGTTTACATAGTATTTTCAAGCTGCAGTGAATAAAAACAGGAAAGAAATAGAAAAATGGTTGATATATTTGAAAAGCCTAGAAAGATGAAAGCAGTGAATGGAGATTACTTCTTTTACCCCTTTTGACACTGGTCTCCTAAATTTTGTTTCTCTTTCCCAAATCTTCTACATCATTGTGATTGCTGGAAAGGAGGACATAAATCCATGTAGCAAACATTTTTGGCATGAAAGAAAGGATTATTGCTACTGGACTTATCCATTGCCATATTGACTGTTTAAGCTGGGTCTGTAACATCAGTAGTATTGACTATTATCCACCTTGTTGCCAGGCTACTCTGTACAGCAATCCCAGGAAAGAATTTAGACAAAGCACTTTGATAAACGACAGACCCTTTGGCTTTGGGTCCTCCATTGTACATCAGACTTGTAACTGACTGGGTGTTTGATTTGAGGAATTGGAAGAAGATGAACAGATCTGAGAGAAGTGGACATCAGGCCATACAGTATATTCAGTTGAGAAGATTAAGAACCTTTGAAATGGTGGAGAGACTTGCCACAGAACCCAAGCTTCAACGAAAGGCACATATAGAAGCATGTAGCACTGAAGGCAGTAGGATTGCTGGTATAAAGATAAATAGTTGTGGTATATAGTATGTGGCAAAGAATTTAGCTAGTATTTTTGGTGCCATACAGAGGGAGTCCTGTTTCATTATCTTAGTAGTATCAGAAAGGGAAGGACTGGCAGAGACTCTCGTTAGGGAACCAAGAGCTAATTATGTGAAAGAACTTGGATGCGTGACTTAGTGTTACTGTGAATACTCAGGACCGTCTGGGGTCAAAGCCACTCACAACTAGGTTTTTACTTCTAGGCTGTGTATGGCCATTTCCACAATGTGCTTGTGGAAAATGAGTCTCAGTAAGAATCTTGATTTATCTACTCATTTTGAAAACATTAGAATTACTGGCTGTTCATGAATCATTTTTCCTAAAGTGAAGGGTCTCTTTATAATTCAGAGTAGCCCCTAGTTTGTCAGTTGTGCAGTGGATTTTTGCCTATCCTGTCTGAAGTAGAATATACATGATTTCATGATTAGAAAAAAAATAAATTATAAAAAATATAAGTTTTATTTAAAAATATGTTATAAAAAATATAAATTTGTTTTAATTTTTTATCCAGATATATTTGTATATGCTTATTTCCTGTTTTAGAATAACATGCCTTATGATTTTTAAAAAATTTAACAATTTTTATCCTTTCTTCCTCATTTTTATCTTTATTTCAGATCAATAAATGGACTGGGAAAAATTTTAGAAACACAAAGATCAAGGTACTTTTAAAAGCCGTTATGAATATTTACAAATAATTTTAGTTAATAATAATTATTAAGTAATTGATAAATATACTTGATTCTACTATAAGAAAAATACATGTGCATTCTTAAAAAATGGGGCCCCCAAAATGTTTTAAATGTTCTTTATAAATTAGTTTGGTTGGGCAGCCCAGATGGCTCAGCCGTTTAGTGCCGCCTTCAGTCTAGAGCCTGATCCTGGAGACCTGGGATTGAGTTCCACGTCAGACTCCCTGCATGGAGCCTACTTCTCCCTCTGCCTCTCTCTCTCTCTTTCTCTCTCTCTCATTAAATAAATCTTAAAAAAAAATTCCAATCTTAAATAAATAAATAAATAAATAAGTTTGGTTTATTTGGTCAATAAATAAACCAAATAAACTTTTGCTTCTTCTTGTAGCTAAGACTACAGAGCCATGGTAAGACTGGGTAACTGTGCTTTTGTTTCATTAGGAAGACAACCTAGGACTTTTCATCCACTCAAAAAAGTAACTAGTATAGAAATCTCTAAAAGTATATTATTAGGAATCTTATCTTAGCTTGAAGTACTTAAATGGCTTTCTAATATTTAAAAAAAATATTAGTTTTTTCTATAGTTGCAAAAATCTGTTATATAAAAATAGATGCAATCTTTAAGTTCCTAACACATCCTTTTTTACATTTTGATTTCCATTTCCTGTAGGTTCTTCTGTCTTTTTATTCTGTTCATACAGATGTGCATTACTTTGCAAAATAGACATATTCTTGAAACATCTGTGAAGTGTATTTCTGTGAATTCTGTTTTCCAATGAATGCTATTATGATTTCAGAAACTTTCTTAAGGGGATTTGTCGTTAAGCTCATTTTTTAATAAGAATGATTCAGCAGCTGATAGACCCAGCAACATGCAGTCGCATCTCTGAGGCTCACAGCTGGCAGTCTAGTGCCAACCCAGTCCTTAATTCAGAGATTCTTTCCTTGGAAGTGCAGCAGAGGTCTTAGCCGAGAGGCTTGTCTGCTATGGCAGAGATTAGAGGTGCTGACAGACTACCCTAAGTGTTAGGCAGTAACAGTGGCAGCTGCTTGTGTGCATGTGAACAGCTGGGGAATTAATTTGGTATGCATTCTCAGAAGCCACTCATCTGCTGGCAGAGGTAGCAGAAGAATGCCCTTAGTGTAAGTCTTCTACAAGCATACACCAAATGTGCTCCCTGCATTTCAGATTCCAATTGTAGAAAATCTCTAACTCATACCAGAGCCATTCCTCATCAGTTATTGGTCTTTTTCTATCGCATTTTACCATTTTCTTTCTCCTTAAACTTTCTCTTCATTACAAAGGGACACATAGACAACCACATAAAGCTGAAATTGCTTTTTAAAAACCATATGCCTGGGATCCCTGGGTGGCTCAGCAGTTTAGCGCCTGCCTTCGGCCCAGGGTGTGATCCTAGAGTCCGAGGGTCGAGTCCCACGTAGGGCTCACTGAATGGAGCCCGTTTCTCCCTCCTCCTGTGTCTCTGCCTCTGTGTGTGTGTGTGTGTCTTTCATGAATAAATAAATAAAAATCTTAAAAAAAAAACAACAACCAACCAAATGCCTAAATGGCTGTGGTTCTGTTGTTATAGCATTTATTTGGTTCATATTTATAGACAGATCAATTTTTATAGGTCCCTGGATTTAACTTCCTTAATTTTTCTTTCTCTTGGTTTTCATTTTAGACCTTTATATCCTGCTAAAGGTTTTATCTTGAAGAGATTGTTGTGTAACAATTTTGATGTTTATATGACATTCCTAACGTTTGCTCTATTATAGAACAGTAAACATGAAGTGATTAAATTTAGTTACTTCAAATGGATGAATGAGCACATAAATAAAATCTCCTTTTTTCTTCTGTATCTTCTTCTTTTTTTTTTTTTTTTAAAGATTGTATTTAGGGCAGCCCGGGTTTGAATTTATTTATTCATGAGAGACCCAGAGAGAGAGAGGCAGAGACACAGGCAGAGGGAGAAGCAGGCTCCATGCAGGGAGCCCGACACGGGATTCCATCCCGGGTCTCCAGGATCAGGCCCTGGACCAAAGGCAAGCGCTAAACCGCTGAGCCACCCACGGATCCTCTCTTCTTTATCTTCAGTGTCTTGTGTTTGCCATTGTATCTGAGAATCTAGGAACTTTCTGAAATAGTACTTCCTTGCTGTGAGGACTGAAGTTGAATTAAGATCTTTTTCAGTGAAGAGCAGACCTCAATGGTAGAATTCTTACCCTGGTCATGAATCTTACATTAATTATTTCCCTCAGTTCCTTGAGGCAGAGCAACTTGAGCTTCCCAGTTTAGAAACTAGAGATCTTGTTTTTAACAATAATGGTTGAGGTCAATGACGGAAGTTTTGTTTTACTGTGTTTGGTTTTTTGTTTTTAAAATTTTAATGCCTCAAGCATTTTGTGGTTGACAAACACTGATAGTGAAACTGACAATAATAAGACTGCTGTAAGCATATGTAGAAAAGGCTTGCCTTGAATATTTAAGTTGAGGAATAAGAGTCTTATTGGTAAGACTTAAGTTGACTTTGAAGCAAATGGAAGTTCTAATGGACCACATAGACTTAAGAAGGGGAAGTGGAAGATCAGAAGAAGGGGCATTCTTTTTTTTTTAACATTTATTTATTTATTCTTGAGAGACAGAGGCGGAGACTCAGGTAGAGGGAGAAGCAGGCTCCTTGCAAGGAGCCCGCCGGATGTGGGACTGGATCCCGGATCCTGGGATCATGTGCTGAGCCGAAGCCAGACACTTAACCGCTGAGCCACCCAGGGGTCCCAAGAAGGGCCATTCTTACCTCTTCCTGACTCTTTTTTAATCTTAGATATTTCAGAGGACTGAACAGAGGAAAACCAAAATCCAGTTGTTCAGTAATATTAATTCAACAAACTACTACTGGCTTTCTCTTAGTTGTTAGGTATTTCTTGGCTTGTTGAGGGTTTAAGCAATGGGTAAAGCAAAAACTGCCTTTGGAGTAGGTGATGAGTCATTTGGGGGAGACGAAGTAAACAAGCTCAATGTATTAAATATAATTAATATAACATCAGTATTAATTGTGTAGGGTCCTATAAGAACCGGGAGATAAAGCAACAACTACCCAGGTCTTCTTGAAGATTCAGGACATTTTGAGAAGGTGATTATTGACCTGAGTCTTGAAGAATGAATAGGATTTTCCCAATGAATAAGAATAGTAAAAAAAAAAAAAAAAAAAGTAGTGATGCTTTTGAGGCATAAGGAAGATTTTGTATTCCAGGGACCTGTGAGTATTTTAGAACGACTATAGCACATGGTATGTGGCAGAGAGAAAAAGACTGAAGAGATGGAGAACTTTCCACAAAAGATCTTGAACGCCATAATATATACTTTGGATTTTTTTTTTTTTTCCTGTGGGCAACAAGGAGTTTAGTGAAAGATTTTAATAGCAGAATGAGTCCTGGAGAAGGATTGAATATGATGCAATTCTCTACCTAAAGCAGGAGCAGCTTCCAGGTGAGGTAGTGATAGCAAGGATTTGGTAAAAGGTGGTTAGTTGAGTTTTGTAGATAGTGAATTTGAGGTGCCACTGGGGAAGGTCTTCAGAAATCTGGTTCTGGAGTTCAGGATTTAGCTATTGGATGGGTATGACAATTTGTAAATCTGGGATTGACTGGTGGCCCCTGTTTAGGAGACTCATTGAACTTTGGAAAACTAATCTCAGAGTAGCAGCTGACCTCCCCTCCGCACCACATAAAAACTGATGGTAATCATCTTTTCGTTTTTATTTTTTTGTATTACTGCTCTGGAAATATCTGATATTTTTATCTCTAATGAAGGAAATTAAATATATTTCATGCCATAGGAATTAGTTTTTAATTAGATGAATGAAGGAATTTACTTTTCATGGTACTAGATTTTGGGCAGGTCCATGTTAACTCTAATCTGGAACTTTAGGCTTTTCCTGTTTTCCTCTCCATTTCAATCTGGTGAGATACAGTGAGAGACTGGTATTATTTTATTCTCTGTATGTGCTTGCTTCGGCAGCACATATAGTCTCTGTAAATTTTTTTTTTTGCCCCTCCCCTCCAACGCTGCTCTAGCACTCCCCCGTGGTCCTCGCAGTGGAGAGCCCCAGTCTGGTCCAGGTGGGAGCAGAGCTCCCCCAGCCCTATTCCAGCCCTTTCCCATGTGTACAGAAAAGAGAGGCATGGACCCTGGCACCCCTAGCATCCCAGCTCTGCCACAGGAGCAAGGGCAGCGGCTACTTTGAGGCAGCTTCAGTGGAGGCTTATTCTCTAAATTTTAACAGGTACAGATCTAGTGTTGATCCTTTGTGTTTTGGAAATATCAAAAGATTCTGAGTATCAAGCAGAATTATTTCTAAACTTGAGACATAGATTCTTAAGAACACTGTCAGAGTGAAACTGTTTATTTAAGAAATGTGTGTTTCAAAACTGACTTTCAGTATTCATACAGTTGGCCTGAATTTCGATATCCAGATGATTGGCAGGTGTACATTTTAAACTAGCTATTTCCTAAGGTAAAGGTGATAAACTTGGGGGAGAAGTTCATTCATTTGCATGTATCAGTATAAACATTTACTCAACTGTCAGGGTGTAAATGGAAATATGTTTAATGTTAAGGCTTTGATCTCTTACGTAAGTTGGTATTTAAAAATGTCTTCATGGAACATTTACTTCTTTGATGATTTTCCTGATTCTTTTCATCTAGAATGTCCTGAATTTGAACTGTTGTTATAGTTTATTAACATAGAACTTTGGAATGTTACTCTTTTAGTAAGATGGGAATATGTCTGCCTCATGCCAGGATAAGTACTCCTGATCAAACAGTATTGTTGCCGCAGGCATGAATATATGGCAGACTGCTGAGAATCAGCAAAACAGGCAGAGCTGGTCACTCCTAAGTTACAGGAGGTGGTTTGGCTTACATGTTGGCATATTTTTAAAAATCTTGAATTTGATTAAGTTTTCTTTTCCTTGTGACAGAAAATGGCAAATTCTCGGAGTCTAATTGGGAGATTCATACTGCTCTCACTTTCTTGAAATATTCCATCGTTGTAAATTTTGATTATAAAGGCTAAGGATCACTGTCCTCTGCTGTTTTACAGGCTCATGTAAAAATTGGAACTTACTAGTCTTTGTACTTAAATCAAAAGTAAAGCTCTGTCTGTGATAGGATATTCTCCTCTGATTTGAATCATTCTTTCCTAATAAAGCCATAATTACCTCTAAGTAATTCCAATGGAAATAATATTTATTCAGATAGAGAACTAACTGGGATGTTGCAGTCTCTGCAACTCTGGCCTGAAGGAAATAAACCACATTCTTAGGATGTAGATTAGAGTCAGAGTGAACATTTATACATTAGTTCCCTGACTCCTCATATTCTTAAAATATTACCTGTTATATCATGGAAGGGGGAGGTGAAGTAAAAGAAATACAGACATTACCAAGGTAAGGTGGTACTGTATTGCCACACTAGTTCAATTTGCTTCACTTCCTCCATTTCATCTTTTGAGTAATAAGCTGCTGCTTTGCAAAATTCCATTTCTATAACTGATTTTTTTTTGGGGGGGCGTAAAAATGTATTTGAAATCAAGCTTATAAATTTAGAGGATTGAAAATAGAATTTAAAGTAAAAATATAAATATAAATAGCTTATTGAAGTGATGATCAAGTAATTTTCTGCCTTGACTTTATACTGTTCACTGTTTTTTTTAATTTTATGAAGAAATTCTATTACAAAGTTTGACAAAAAGCTTTTTGTTCCTTGCTTGTCATTTTTATGTGTTTCCCAATATGATATATTGATTAAACTTTAGGTCTACATTTTTGGCAAAAGTCTTAGATTTTTTTCCTTGATTAGTTGAATATTTTTCACAGAATTTCCCATTGTTAACACTGGATTTCTTCCTTTTAGAGTTGATCTCTCTAATGTATTAGATCTTCATGCCTTTGACAGCCTTTCTGGAATAAGGTATGTTTTCTGTATTTTGCTCACTTTTATTGTAATGTACTTTTTATTCCATAGTTATAGAAGTTACAAGAATGGTTTATACAGTTACACATTTTATTTAAATGTCTTATCATTCCTGTAGATCATTCCTAATGATTATGTTCTTGAAACTTTTATTAATTGGATGTTTAGAAATCATAATACTTTTTCCTATAGAAATCGTAGTGTAAATGGTAGTTAATGTTAAGGATTAATTAATATGTCTACACCAACCACTGTGTGTAATACTTTATAAGAAAATGCATGAAATACATAAAATTTTTTAGCTTGAGGTATTCCTACAGACTTCTTCTTTCTCCTAAGTGATGTATCACTTTCCTGTTTCTTTCCCTGGAGGAAATCTTTTTGATAAGGGAGAGGAATGTGTTTCTTCCCTGGACATCAGTATCTTTTTGTTGTTGTTGTTGTTGTTGTTTTTAATAATCATCTTATTTTTAAGTGTACAACTCAGTAGTGTAAAGTATATTCACATTGTTGTGCAATAGTTCTACAGAACTTCTCATCTTGCCGAAGTGAACTCTGTTGAATGACAGCTCTCCATGTTCAGCACCTGGCAACCACCAATCTATTATCTGGTTTTTTTTCTTTTTTTTTAAAGATTTTACTTATTTATTCATGAGAGACACAGAGAGAGAGAGAGAGAGAGAGGCAGAGACATAGGCAGAGGGAGAACCAGGCCCCATGCAGGGAGCCTGACGTGGAACTCAATCCCAGGCCTCCAGGATCAGGCCCTGGGCTGAAGGTGGCGCTAAACCGCTGAGCCACCCGGGCTGCCCTCTATTATCTGTTTTTAAGAATTTGACTACTTTAGGGGTGTCTGGGTGGCTCAGTCAGTTAAGCAGCTGCCTTCAACTCAGGTCATGATCTCAGGGTTCTGGGATCAAACCCTGTGTTGGGCTCCCCTTTCAGCAGGGAGTCTGCTTCTCCTTCTCCCTCTGCTCCTCCCCACCACTTGTGTTCTCTCTTGCTCTCTTTGTCAAATAAATAATTTTTTTAAAAAAAAGAATCTAGATTCCTTATACCAGTGAAAGTTATGGCATTTGTTATATTGTAACTGGCTTATTTCACTTAATCCTCAAGGTTCATGTTGGAGCATGTGACAGGATTTCTTTCCTTTAATGCTAAATAATATCCCATTGAAAAAAAATCTAAATAAATAAGAAAGAAAGAAAGAAAGAAAGAAAGAAAGAAAGAAAGAAAGAAAGAAAATCCCATTGTATGTATGTACCACATTTTCTTTATCCATCCATCCATTGGTGAACATTTGGGTTGCTTCCACCTCTTGGCTGTTGCTGTGACGTGGGTGTGCAAATGTCTCTTTGAGATTTCTGCTTTCATGTATTTTTAATATTTGAGGCATGCCATACTATTATTCACAACAGCTGCACCATTTGAACTTGCCACCAGCAGCGTACGGGGTTCCAGTTTCTCCAAGGCCTGGCCAACACTCGGTATTTCCAGTTGGTTTTGGTAGTAGCCGTCCTCCTGAGTGTGAGGTGGCAGCTCATTGTGGTTATGCTTTGCATTTTTCTAATGGTTAGAGATCAGGAGCATCTTTTCATATGCTTAGTGGCCATTTGTAGATCATCATCTTTGGAGAAATGTCTATGCAAATACTGCATCCATTTTTTAATCAGGTGGTTTGTTGTTTTGGGATGAGCTGGAGGAGTTTTATATATATATATATTCTAGGTATTACACCTTACCAGATATGTGATTTGGAAATATTTTCTCCCATTTCTTCTGAAGTAGTTGACTCACAAAAGCCTCACGTGAGAGTACCCTCCCTGTGCCCAGAGGAAAGGAACATCCTTATCTCTAAAGACTAAAGTACTCACAGAGGAATCTGAAAATACTGGTCTCTCTGAATATCCCCCAGTTTAACACTTGTTTCATATTCTGCCCCCTTGCATCTTTCCTCAGCCTTCCACTCTTCATCAAATGTAGCATAAAAACACTCAGGTTTAACCATTTATTTGGTTTTTCATTTCTTTATGAAGGCTTCTTTGTGACATAAAATTTACATTAATAGGGGTATCTGACTGCCTCAGTCGGTTAAGTGTCTGACTCTTGTTTTGGTTCAGATCATGACCTCAGGGTCCTGGGATTCAGCCCTGTGTTGGGCTCCATGCTGGGCACTCAGCCGAGAGTCCACTTGGGATTCTCTCTCCCTCTCCCTTTGCTCCTCTCCCCTGCACGTTCTCTCTTTCTCTCTCTAAAATAATATATTTTTTAAAAAACTTAATAAACTTGTACACTTTTCTCCTGTTTTATTTATTTATTTATTCATTCATTCATTTATGAATGAATGAATGATAGTCACAGAGAGAGAGAGAGAGAGAGAGGCAGAGACACAGGCAGAGGGAGAAGCAGGCTCCATGCACCGGGAGCCCAACATGGGATTCGATCCCAGGTCTCCAGGATCGCGCCCTGGGCCAAAGGCAGGTGCCAAACCGCTGCACCACCCAGGGATCCCCACTTTTCTCCTGTTAATCATTCTGATTTTCACACCCAGCCAGGCATCTAAGAGGGTTGAAGAAAACTTTCCTTCCTTGCACAAGTTGTTGGCAGTTATTTTTAACAACATTAAATATTGAACATGAGAGAGTGTGTGATTTTTCAAACATTTTCTAAGATAATCTCATCCCACACTTGCTTAAAAACAGTGATAATGCATTGGTGACACTTAAAGAAGTATCTACTTATGTGATGCCCTCTCTGGCTCAGGCCTGTGCATAACTTTTCATTGTGCTCAGTTGCTAAAATGGAGAATCCTTTCCTGAGCAACCAGCTGGGAAGGATTTAATTTGACACTTTCTCTACTAAGACCCCCTCCAGTGAGGCTCATTTCCCTCCAGCAGTTCCTACAATCCTCTTCTCTTTTCTAAACTCCCTGTTACTAATTTACCCCTCACTGTTCTGCAAAGCAAAACATCTGCAAGGTTTTAAGTCCTTTTCCTCCTCTCAGCCTTTACCACCATCAGTGTCCAAATGTGTGCTAAAGTTGTTAAGGGTATAACTTGTGCCGTATTGATCTTCTTGTTCTTTTTCATATCAAAACAGTACATTTTTAAGATTCTTTTTGTTTTCTCTCACTGGCACCTGACCCGAAACTTATATTTGTGGATACTACTTATTTCCTAATAAGTAGATATGTTTAAGGGAAAACATTGATAAAGGAAAAAATACACTCTTCTAACTTTCTTTAGGTACTAGCATTATTTTCGCATTAGGAAGCATGGGGCATGTTGAGGAAATTTGTATGTGTATTTTTCTAGACCAGTA
Organism: Nyctereutes procyonoides; assembly: GCF_905146905.1. Lineage (NCBI taxonomy): Eukaryota > Metazoa > Chordata > Mammalia > Carnivora > Canidae > Nyctereutes > Nyctereutes procyonoides. The sequence continues at coordinate 55,552,117 of NW_026575146.1, read as the reverse complement.
ATAGATCTGTTGGAATTGAAAAGAAACGTGCTGACATATTTAACCACACAAAATCATGTTGCTGAAGATTAGTTTTTTCTGTATTGTGTGTATATTATGCATGTGAACTTATGTACATTTTTATTGAAGTGTAACATACAATGTTTTATTTTCAGATGTACAACATAGTGAATTGAGAATTCTGTATCTTACTGAGTGCTCACTTCCGTAAATGTGGTCACCATACAATGTTACTACACTATTATTGACTATATTCTCTGCTTTTCATCTTTGATTTATTTATTTTGTAACTGGAAGTTTGTACATCTTAGTCCCCTTCACTTCTCCCATGCCCCATCCACCTCCCCTCTGGCAACCACCAATATTCTTGCGTGTTTGTTAAATGTGTACACATCATCAGGAAAAATCTTTAAACAATCTGCTAGTTTTTTGCTATTAGAATACGTAAACAGTATGTAAAATTGGAACTGTATAATTGAGTTGTGGAAACTCTCTTCTTTTATGTAGCTCTGTATTCTAAGTAACGTAGAAGGTTAAATCGGAAGTATATTGATCTCTGAATTTATAATCAGTTGTTTTTAGTTTGCAGAAAAAACTTCAGCATGTGCCAACAACACAGCCTCACCTTGATCAGGTAAAAAACATCTTTAAAGAATTTTAAGCATTTAAAAAAATAAATTGGTTCTTTTAGCATTGTTTTATTTGAAACTTGCTAAAAAAATATTTTTGAACTGTGTTGCAAATTTTTAGAATTTGAGTGCTTTTGAGGTAATCTCATTTAGCTTCTTAAAGTCTAACAGGAATTCATCAAACCAGAGTTTTTTAGAATCTTAAGAAATCATGCTTGCTAGCTTCTCCATTCAACAAGTCATTCAGCAGAGTTGATCAGTTCTTGTGGTGAGAAATCACCGCTTAAAAGCAGCCTGGGAGTTCTATATGCAGCCTATTTTTAACTATGTTGAACTAACAGATTAAGGGAAAGTCTGGTAAAAGCATCTACTGCTTAAATAAAAATTGACTTTGAGTTTCACCTGCAGCTAGCACTGAAAACCTGACTCCCTCAGGTGCCCTTCATTTAGGAGCTCTCAAACTGTACTCCCTGAGGTAATATTGAAGCTACTAGGAACAAACAAAAAAAAAAAACATGTTTTCACTGTACTCGTCTTTCTTTTAAGCAAGTCATAGATGGTGGAGGTTTCAGGTAACTTCTTCCATTTAAACATGGTGAGAGCAAGGAGGCCTGTGAGTGAGTGGTGTCTGGTCTTCCCTCCTCTGTAAACCATCACTCAGTCTTTGAAGGATTACTTTTTATGATGGGGCCACTTTTTTGTTTGTCTTCATTCTGGCTCGTATTTATAAGGACCTAAACTACCGTGTTTGTGCCACTCTTCCTCTCAGAAACTTAATAAAATATTCATCTTTGGAATTCTTAAAATGAGTGAATGAGAGAAATACAATTCTCTGGTGGTAGAATTTTTGGGAAAAACCAACAGTTTACTCAGCAGTAGTCCTAAAGATGAACCAGAAACGTATTCTTACTGACTTTCCAGGTGAGGGACATCACACTAGGAGTCATAGGTGTAAAAGATGAGGAATGTAGAAGTCTGTTTCAAGAATCTTTATAATTGCTAGTGTCCATACCTGTGGTATCCTGCACATACCCTGTCATGTCATTGATAATGCCTTGTAGTTTGGGTTGAATTGCTTTTTTCCTTGTAGTAATCTGTGTACTCCTTAAGTGTGGATTCCTCAGTGCTTAGCACAGGGCATGGTGTGTGGTGCTGCTCAGTGAAAATTTGTTCTAAGAATGAAAAGCTGTGATTCTCAAATGGGGAACATCAGAGTCACTTGTGGATCTTTAAAAAAAGATATATATTGGATGCTCTCAGTAGTCCCCACCTGTCATATATGCTGGAGTGGGGCCTGGGTATGTGCAAATTAAAATGTATGTACATTTTTAACATTTTATTACAGAAATTTCCAAAGATATACAAAAGTATAGAGAATAGCAAAAGGAACCTAGTTGCAGTGGCTGTCAGCTTTTTGCTGATTTTATTTCCTCTGCTCCACATTTCTTCTGGTGGAGTACTTTTTAAACAGAAAATTTCAAATATACATAAAAGTAGAATAGTATAATAAAAGTGCAAGTGCCCTTGCTCTTGCTGGAGTTTATTAAACCCCAGACAGTGTGTTATTTCACCAGTATATAGGGCATGTCTTTTTTTTTTTTTTTTTAAGACTCTGCAGGAGATTCCGATGCACTCTCCTGCTTTAGATCAATAAGAAAGGGCGGAATATAATACTGCAGACAAAGGACTGTGGGTTTCAGGGGAATGATGGTCTTCTTTGGTTTAGTGAGTCTGAGACTTTATGAAAGATAGTTGGTTTTATTTATTTATTTTTAACGTACAGTAAAGCTTACAAGTTTTTAGCATACAAGTCAGTGTGTCTTTACATATATTTGTGCCTGTGTATCAGTCCATCTGCACGCATGAACACCTATGTCTGTAATTCCCTCTTAGATGGAGATACAGATTTCCACAATTGTTAAGGGAGTTCTCTTGTGTCTCTTTCCAATTAGCAGCACTCTTTGCAAAGATGCAACTGCTATTCTGAGTAAAACATCAAAACATAGCCTTAGACCAGGAGGTTTTTGTTTGGAAGAAAGGAAAGAGAAATCCAAATTTTTGAAATTGGAAAAGTGAGAATGCTCTACAAGAGGACCCTTGTGTAGAAATCTTGGTGGATGTTTAGTATTTGAATCCTAAGCTCAGGTGTTGGTCTTTGATGTGCTGATGTGCGTGGGGCAAGCAGAATTCATGCTGTGCTGTCCCACAGTGTCAGGTAAGCCGGATTGGAGCTGACATCAGGAGACCAAGCAGGAGGATGCCCTGTGACAAGAGCCTGCACTGTGTGGGTCACAGGGGGAATAGAAATGGGATAAATCAAGGGCTGATTCACAGGTAGACTTGCCTGAATAGCCTTACTGACTGATGCTGGGGCAGAAAGATGGGAGAAGTGCTGGGAAACAAGCCTGCTTGGCTGGAGAGGCCGAGGCCTAGAGAAACCTGGAAGGCACATTGATTTGGAGAAGGATACCAGACTTTCAGCTTCATACTTGGTAGCAGAGTATCACAGTAGAAATGAACCATGTAGAGTTTCACATTTGGGGTTGAACATGTTACTTCCAGAGAAAGAAAATAGGCAGAAGTTGTTGCATGTTAGATATTGTTTGCCAAAGAGTAGGACACCAAGGGAAATATCCTGGGAGATTAGAAAAAAAAAAAAACAAGAAAACTAAAAGTTTGGAGTTATTCCTAAATTTTATTTTAGGGGTAGTACCTTATTTTATTTTCTGACTGATTGCTTTGGTATTTTGCTTCTTCCTGTGTCTGGGGAAAGGAGAGTTAATTTTAGATTCAAAACAACTGGGAAAAATTCTGATATGGGTAATACCTAAGATATAGTAGGTATGTTATTAAAGTTTTATTCCTGAATCCTCTGTAATGCAGCTCTCTAGCTTTCATGGACTCCTTGTTCCTTCCTATAAGGAGGACCCAGGGTTGGAGGGTGAGAAGGTGAAAAAACTCAAATGGCAGTCTGTGCATAGTTTATTAAATTAGGAATTATGAGTTGTGACCCTCATCCTCTGCACTGGGAGTTTGCAGATTTCATCTTTAAGGTTTGTCTACGGTGTGAAGAGTGTATTGGTGCAGAAAAACATCTAGTTCTAAAATGTGTATCTCACTCCTTGAGCCCCCTGATGCATTGTCATGATTTTTAAAACCCATTTAATCTCATACTGGAGTTAATTGTACCCCTTAGAAATATTGTCATATCTCTAACCTGCCAAAAGCAATGACATTCCCAGTAAGAATTCTTTAAGCTAGGATAAAGCAGTATTGAGTTCCATGTTGAGACCATTCCAATATTAAAACCCAAGTTATCCAACTGAATAAAATACATTTTAAGCAGTTTTTTTAAGGTTTTATTTATTTATTCATGAGAGACACAGAGAGAGAGGCACAGACACAGGCAGAGGGAGAAGCAGGCCCCATGCAGGGAGCCTGACGTGGGACTCTATCCCAGGTCCCAGGATCACCACCCAGGCCAAAGGTGTCGCTAAACCACTAAGCCACCTAGGTTGCCCATTTTAAGCAGTTTGAAAGGTTGAATTGCTATGGTCTTTTGAAAATGACAAATTATGGGTGTTTTACTATATATTTTGATATGTTATATAATTGCTATACATTTTGATATGGACTTTTAGGTATTTGTAGTGACTGCTTTAAGAGGGAAAGAAAACTATTTAAATGCATACTATTAAACTTATAAAACAAATAGTTTAAAAGCAGAGTGTGTTTATTTAGCTTTAAAAATAAGTGCTTTAAAAAAATTATGGCGGGCAGCCCCGTGGCTTAGTGGTTTAGTGCCGCCTTCAGCCCAGGGCGTGATCCTGGAGACCCGGGATTGAGTCCCACGTCGGGCTCCCTGCATGGAGCCTGCTTCTCCCTCTGCCTATGTCTCTGCCTGCCTATGTCTCTGTCTCTCTCTCTCTCTCTCTCTCTCTCTTTGTGTGTCTCTAATAAATAAATAAAATCTTTAAAAAAAAGATTATGGCAAACACATGTGACCTACCCTCTTGATAATTTTTTTTTTAAAGATTTTATTTATTCATGAGACACACACACAGCGAGAGAGAGGAGGCAGAGACACAGGCAGAGGGAGAAGCAGGCTCCATGCAGGGAGCCCAACATGGAACTCAATCCCAAGTCTCCAGGATCAGGCCCTGGGCTGAAGGCGGTGTTAAACCGCTGAGCCACCTGGGCTGCCCGGATCCCTGCTCTTGATAAATGTTTAAATACGGTATCATTAGCTGATACTCTCTGCATAGTCTTGTACAGCAGATCTCTAGGACTTTTTCATCTTGCATGACTGAAACTGTGTTCATTGGACAGCAGCTCCCCATTTCCCTCACCACCTAACCCTGGCAACCACCCTTCTACTTTTTACTTCTGTAAGTTTGACCATATAGATACCTCGCTTAAGTGGAATCATGCAGTATTTGTCCTTCTATGACTGGCTTACATCACTTAGCATGGTGTCCTCAAGGCTCATCCATGTTTGTGGCACATGGGCAGAATTTCCTTTTCTTTAAGATGAATAATGGTTCATTAATATGCCACATGTTAGTACCAAACTATTATACTACATTGTCTTTATCCGTCTGTTAGTGTTATATTGTTTCCATCTCTTGGCTATGGTGACAAAATAAGTACTTTTAAAAAGCTGACATTTTAAAGTCGATTTTAGTTGGATTTCATGTCTCACAAGAAAGTGCTTTCTGCTTTTCCTGTTGCTAGCAACAGTGGAGACTAAATGTCAGTATATTTTGTCCTTAGATTGGTCTTTAGTACTGACCTTTTCCAGTCCTATATGTTTGGATAAAAAACAACTTGGTCTTTTCCTATTTTCTGCTTTAAGCCTGTCTGCTGGGGCACCTGAGTGACTCAGTAGTTGAGGATCAGGGCACGATCCCAGGGTCCTGGGATCGAGTCCTGCATCAGGCTCCCTGCAGGGAGCCTGCTTCTCCCTCTGCCTATGTCTGCCTCTCTCTGTGTGTCTCTCATGAATAAATAAATGAAATCTTAAAAAAAAAAAAAAAAGCCTTGTGTTTTTCTGTTCGTGTTAATATATGAAGTTTTAGGAAATTATTGAAAGCCGTGCTTTACTATGTTTCTCCTTCCTGTTCTAAAGCTTGGCTTGAGCATCTTCTCCTAAAGGGGGGGGGGGTTGTGTTATCATCATTTTATGTTTAGCCCTTGTGTATTTTTATCATTAAGTTGAAATTTTGGTTACAGGAACAAATGGAGCTTTGGATTTTAGTTATGTGACCAGCTACAGGAAATTTTGAGCTTCTGGTTCCTTAGAGTGGACAGTGAGATATTTATCAGGAGCAGGAGGAAAAATAGATCTCAGCGTTAACATTCTAAATGATGTCAACCTTCTCAAACCAAAGTTGACATTCTACTCTTATTCTCATCTCCAGATACTCTTTTTCCCTTTGGCACATGCTCGGTCAGAGATAAGCTGAATTTTTCCTTTGTATTTTTTCCAGAGAACAGAATTATACTTTTGTTTTTGAGTTTTACTCCCAGCTCTAAGTAGTTTAATTTTTCTGAGCCTTATTCCCCCCCAATTTATAAAAAGAAAGTAATTCTCTTTATTCCACAGGATTGTTGTCACAGAGTAAATGAAAAGATGAAGTGACCCAGACAATAGTATCTGGCTTGGTAGATAGTCAAGTACACTGTAGATACTACCTTCCCACTTAGTGCTGAGAGTCCTGGAAGGAATGAATTAAACCATGAATATCCTTTCATAAAAGTTTCTCTGTTTAAATATGAACCCACTGATCACCTCTGCAGAATACTAAAAATGGAATTACTGCCACTAGAACTCAGCGAGATAGTGAAAAAGATAGACCCACTATAGTTGTTAGGCAGCATACATGTTCATGAATGTATTCCTTACTTTTGTCTTAAAATGTACCAACATTGCTATAAAATATATCAACATTACTATTTTAAAAAAATCATGATTGATTATCTCTTGATTTCTAGAGCATTATTACGGTGACATTTGAAGTACCAGGAAATGCAAAGGAAGAAAGTCTGAATGTATTTATTCAGGTGAATGCACTATTTAACTGATAATGATTTGCCACCTGTTGTGTTACATGGTGGTTGCTGGCAGCAATGGTTAGTCTTACTAAAATATGTCACTTGATGCAGAATCTTCTGTGGGAGAAGAATGTAAGAAACAAGGATGATGACTGCATGGAGGTCATACGGCTAAAGGTACAGTGTTCAGTCTCTACCTTTATACTTTTGGACAAAGGCCCTTTCCTTTCTTGACTGTTAAACTGTATTTAAACACAAGCACTGGTTTTAGAACAAATAACTTTTGTTTGTTTTCATTTTTTCTTCTTTCCATTGCTGAAAAGAAGCTTTGAAAATCACTGCATAAAGCGTGGTTTATTTGCATAGCTTCATTTAGTGTTGCAGCTAAAACAACCTGTGTGCTTTGAAACATCACCTCCTGTTTTCTCCTCCCAAGTGTTCTGAGCAGCTATCTGGCTGATGAGCTTGACTCGCTGGAACTCCTCTCCTTGGCATGTAGCATGGTCAGTTAGAGAAAACTGAATGAACATCTTTGTTGTTGTTGTTAGGGAACAGTGGGGAGAGAGTGGGAAGGAGACAGAATTTTAAGCAGGTTCTGTCCCCAGTGTGAGCCCCATGTGGGGCTCAGTCTCACGACCCTGAGATCATGACCTGAGCTGAAATCAAGAGTCAGACAGTTAACCAACTGAGCCACCCAGGCGCCCTTTGAATATTTTTTCATTTAATTTTCCAAGAGAGCTTCATTAACAGAGAAATAACATCAGAAATCTTGCTGCAGCTAAATCTGTGTTGCTTGGTGCATTTAGCAGACACTAAACAGTTATCATACTATAAACAGAGTTAGAAAAGACTGGAATTCTTGCTCTGTGTTTGGAAACCCATTCGTGTTACTTGGTGTTTGGGTATTTATGTCACGGAAAGTTTTTTTCAGGGGGCAATGGTTCTAGTTGTGTGCTTAACCGATCAGTAGTCATTTGTCTACTCTCGTTTCTCGAAGTATGCATGAAGTTTTTATTCTTACTATTTGTTGTTATTACTATTAGTAACGGGATTTTCCAGTTAGCAGCTAACTCACGGGGGTCATAGAATGACAAAGAGACTGTTGAGAAGCCATCCAGGTTTAGATTTCTTTACTTCCTGTGCTGGCTCTGCCTGGGATCCTGTTCAGAGCGACGTGGGTGACACTCAGTCTGTTCACAGGTCATTCCCACCCAGAGGAACTAAGTGTGATCCTGCTGCTGCTTTAATGACTGGAGCACCATCCACATCCCATGATCCTAAACTGAGAGATTGTATTTCATTCTGTAACTGCTTTTATCTCCTGCTATTGAATGGGGTACTCAGTACAAAAGCAGCCCTTTGGGCATTTATATGAATGCTACCACGAAGTCCTCCACACAGAGTTCAATGGTTCCTCCTGCACCATCCCAGCGTGACAGTTTGTCTGCAGTCGTCTGTCCTTGGTTCTTCCCTTGGCCTTCCTCTATCACAACAACACTGGGAGATCTGGGGCAACACAGCCTTCACCTTTATAGACTTCCTTCTTTTCTGGCTACAAAATGTTAGTGTGATAATGATAAACATGTTTAAAATGTTCACTCAGGTAATAGCTAACACTTCCAAGTCTTTATACAAGTAATAGAAAATTGATGTTTAGATCATTCTTTCTGAGGAGTTATTACATATTCAGATTTTAAAAGCAGAAATCAAATCATACTGTACACTCTAATACAATGCTGTATGTCAATTTTATCAGTAAAACTAGAAAAAAAAAGAAAACAGAAGTGGGCAAAGGAAAACAGGAAGAACATATACCTAAAATACATGGTTATGTGGCAGGAGTGACTATGAGTCATTTGTCTCTTACTGTTTTTGCAATGTCTATATTAATTTTATTTTATTTTATTTATTTATTTATTTATTCAGGACAGACACAGAGGGAGAGAGGCAGAGACACAGGCAGTGGAAGAAGCAGGCTCCATGCAGGGAGCCCGATGCGGGACTCAATCCCGGGACTCTAGGATCACACCCTGGGCTGAAGGCAGGCACCAAACCTCTGAGCCACCCAGGGATTCCCTCTATATTAATTTTATAACAAATATGATAAACATTATTTTAGAGAAATTTTCTCCTCTGAGGGACCAGTTTATATGAAATAATTCATTTCTCATTTTGGCACATCAATTAAAAAAATGAAACTTTATCCAGATTGTTTCCTTTCCTTTATACCGTCATTCCCTGCACTGCTCATTGCAACCCAGTCAAAATTATCACCCGAGTCCTTTAATACCTCAAATTTTCCCACTAAAACTGTGAAACAAGGATAAAATCCTTAGAAAAATCAATAAATCAATAGAATTAGATTCATATTTGGGCAGCCCTGGTGGCTTAGCAGTTTAGCGCTGCTTTCAGCCCAGGGCGTGATCCTGGAGACCTGGGATCGAGTCCCACGTGGGGCTCCCTATAAGGAGCCTGCTTCTCCCTCTGCCTGTGTCTCTGCCTCTCTCTCTCTCTTTCTCTCTCTGTATGTGTCTCTCATGAATAAATAAATAAAATCTTTTTTAAAAAAAGGAATTAAATGCATATTTTATCATTTGGTTGTTTCAGTTTTTTATTGTAATGCTGAAAGGACAGCCTAACATATTAATTTTATCATTAGAAAAAAGGATTTTTGCACTTTTTTTTTTTTTAACAATATTGGAGGTTTTAGGTGCACCTGGGTGGCTCAGTTTGTTAAGCGGCTGCCTCCAGTTCAGGTCATCATCTCAGGGTCCTGGGATGGAGCCCTGCATTGGGCTCCCTGCTTGGTGGGGAGTCTGCTTCTCCCCCTCCCTCTGCTGCTCCCCCTGCTCATGCTCTTTCTCTTGCTCTCTCTCATTGTCTCAGATAAATCAATAAAAAATAAAAGTTGGAAGCTTTAAGAAACTGTTTCTATAATGCACAAATAACTGGATTCAAGTAATTTTAACAGCATCTTCATGGGTTTGTCTTTAAAATGGAATAGGAATAATCCATAACACTGATGCTCAGTTTCTGCTTTAAATTTGAACTGAGGCTGATTGATCCCTCTCCTGTGAGCAGGGGCTGGTGTCGATCAAAGACAAAGCAAAGCAGGTGATTGTCCAGGGTGTCCACGAGCTCTATGATCTGGAGGAGACTCCACTGAGCTGGAAAGATGACACTGAGAGAACAAATCGATTGGTTCTTATTGGTAAGTGACAGTTAAATTTCTAAAGCGAAGTAAAACGTATATTTGAAAGTGATATAATATGGTACTTAACCAGTATTAACCAATCTCAACCCCTTTGTCAACCTAACTAAGCCTGTGGTGAATGTATTTGTCTTCATGATGTGATAATACTCATTAGAACTTGTTAGAGGTTTTGTTCTTCAAATTTAGGAAAGTAATTAAAATGCCAATTTGGTTCTAGGGACTTACCTAGAAGTAGGAAGTTAAGGGAAGGAATCACTAATTATTTAGCTTGTGTAAATTTCTGAAGATTATCAAGCCGTTAATGATTTGGAATTGATAGGCAAACTGTCATCTTTAATAAGCATAATATAATCACACCATGTTTATTCTGTTTGCAGGCAGGAATTTAGATAAGGAGATCCTAAGACAACTGTTTGTAGCTACTGTGACTGAAGCAGAGAAGCGGTGGACAACACATTTCAAAGAAGATCAAGTTTGCCTATAACATTAGAAGCATCACAGAAATTAGGTGATAAATCAGGAGTAAGTTTCCTACTGAGTGTATTTCAAGCATTTCTTCTATGTATTTCTTCTGCTGTGGATTCCATTGTACTTTAAAATAGTGTTTATTTTATGGAACACATAAGATGTAAGTACTTCAAACATTTGACATTCATACAATAAAATTAATGTCCTCTGAATTGCTTTTTGGTTTTTTTTTTTGTTGTTTGTTTGTTTGTTTGAGAGTATGTGGGAGGTGTGCATGTGGGGGAAGGAGAGAATCCTAAACAGGCTCCATGCTTCACACAGAGCCTGACCTAGGGCTTGATCCCACAACCCTGAGATCATGACCTGAGCCAGAATCAAGAGACAGACACTCAACCCACTGAGCCACCCCAGACACCCAGAGTTTTGTTGTTTTTGTTTTTGTTTAATAGATATTTCACAAAAATATTTGTCAGAATTACTTTGGGACTTCCATATGCTAAACTTTTCACCCATGGAAGTTATTTATAATCTTTTTTTTTTTTTAAGATTTTTATTTATTCATGGGAGACACAGAAAGAGAGAGACAGAGACATAGGCAGAGGGAGAAGCAGGCTCTATGCAGAGAGCCTGATGTGGGATTCAATCCTGGGACTCCAGGATCAGGCCCTGAGCTAAAGGCAGATGCTCAACCACTGAGCCACCCAGGCATCCCTATAATCTTGATGATAAAACTTACTTTCACACTGTAACTTTTTCCCTTAGAACAACACTTATACTGATGGTATAGGTATGATTTTTTACTGTTATTAACAAAAACTTTTTTTTTTTTTTAAGATTTTACTTATTTATTTATTAGAGACAGAGAGAGAGAGAGGCAGAAACACAGGCAGAGGGAGAAGCAGGCTCCATGCAAGGAGCCCGATGTGGGACTCGATCCCAGGTCTCCAGGATCACACCCCCGGCTAAAGGCAGGCGCTAAACCGCTGAGTCACCAGGGCTGCCCAACAAAAACTATTTAAAAACAAATACCATCACTCTTTTTGTTAAATGAATTTGAAGTCTTGTGGCTAGAGACTTAAAAGTGAAAGAAATCTGAGTTAAAAAATTAAAGCTATCTCTTATTCTTAGTCAATTCTAAGCTGGTAGATTAATGGAACTTCAGCCATTTACTTGGTAATATATTTAGATGATTCCAATTTGAGAGCTTTTAACGTTAAGTAGAATTTGCTATTGATAAAATATTCATCTTGATTTCTTTGAACTTTTAATTTTCAACATAAGCAAAAAGATGAGGTGCAAAATTTCAGACATAACTGCAAATAATTTAGGAATATTTAACCATCTTTGTATCAGTCGTGGGTGTATAAGTGTGGCTTACTTACTTCCTATTCCTGCTAAAGGCCAGGTCACTGTAACTGTATTCAGATTGTAAGAGAAAAGCATGAGATGGGATTTAAAGATGAACTTTCCCAAACTAATGATCATTAAATATCAGGCTATCGAAATGTTTTGGAATATTTTTTCCCCAGAATTTTAAGAGTTCTATCTCTGTACCTTGAATGGTTCCATTGTTTGGAGACAGGCCGACTGATTAGATTATCTGTCTTTCAGGGCACCTGGGTGGCTCAGTGGTTAAGCCTCTGCCTTTGGCTCAGGTCATGATCCCAGGGTCCTGGGATGGAGGCCCATGTTGGGCTCTATGCTCAGTGGGGAGTCTGCTTCTCTCTCCCCCTCTGCTCCTCCCACTCAGGCTCTCTCCCTCTCTCTCTCTCAATGAATAAATATAATCTTTAAAAATAAAAAGATTATCTGTCTCTTTCCCTGCACTCTGTCCCTTTTTTATAAAAGTTCTCTATATTTATCCATTTGCCTCCTGAATCCATTCTCTTAAATTCATGGTTGAGAGAATAAGCTTACTTAAGGTGGCAGCAGATTGCCCAATAGAAACTCAGCTGATTTTTTAGTTTAATTGCAGTTCTTTTGCTTCTTGGCTGAGTAATCTTGGGCAAAGTGTTTTCTTGAGATTGGTTTCTGTATTTATAAGGTGGGCGGTGATAATATCAATCATTCAAGGTTGTGAGGATTGAATAGGTTTCTGACACACCCAGCTCAGCCCCTGGCACACAGCAGAGCCTGAATAAATTTTTCCTTTTTCTAACAATTTAAATTTGATTTGTTTATAGTTAATGTTGCTACACTAATACTCCATAATGTTCTTTGGCAAATAATAAGAATCTAGATTCATCTGTTCTAGGCCATGAAAAAAGCTTACTTTAATTGTCCTGTTGTGGGAGAAATGCCTGAAGTAATATTAATCTATACCCTTAAAGTCTGTCTTTATCAAACTCACAAATACTTGTCTTTTCTTTAAAATGTATTAATCTTTAAATATTTTTTATTACGTAAGTATTGACTGAATACATTTGTGTTGTAAAAATGCAAATGTTGCAGATGAAGTCTCCCCTGACCTTTCTCCTTCTGTCACTGTCACTCCTTGGGGGTAAGCAATGTTGTCAGCTTCATGTCTGCCCTTTTACGTGTTTCTTTTCACTTACACACACATGGCTTACACTGTCATCCAAAGTGAATTATTTTCAGTGATTACAGTCATAATTTAAGCTGCTGCTTCAGGAGATTGAGGAGCTTGCCATAAATATATCCTTAAGGAAGGGTCTTATTTTTATAATGTGTGTGTTTTATTTATTTTTTATTTTTTTTAATTTTTATTTATTTATGATAGTCACACAGAGAGAGAGAGAGAAAGAGAAAGAGGCAGAGACATAGGCAGAAGGAGAAGCAGGCTCCATGCACCGGGAGCCCGACGTGGGATTCGATCCTGGTCTCCAGGATCGCGCCCTGGGCCAAAGGCAGGCGCCAAACCGCTGTGCCACCCAGGGATCCCTAATGTGTGTGTTTTAGATAAAATATCATTCTTTATATATTACAATGCAGTTTGCTTTTAAAATTTTCATTTATTTATTTTACAGAGAAAGTGAGAGTGTGAGTGCATGTGCACCTGGGAGAGAGGGGAGGAGCAGAGGGAGAGGGAGAAGCAGACTCCAAACTCAGGGCAGAGCCTTACGCAGGATTTGATCCCTGGACCATGATGTCATGACCTGAGCTGAAATCAAGAGCCAGCCACTCAACCAACTGAGCCACCAAGCACTCCGGCAGCTTGGCTTTTTTTTTTTTTTTTCTTTTTCTAAACTCAATTATTAGTGTTAGATTTTTCTGTGGCAGTGCATATAATAGGTCTTATTCTGTAATTGCTGCACAGAAATTCATTGTATAGCATAGAATACATTCATTTAAAAAATCATTTATTGAGAGCTTCCAGTCACCCACATGTGAGTGCTAGACTGATGCTGCACAGGACAGATGAGGGCCAGGTTCTTACACTGTTTACATTTTGGTGGAAGGATATAAATAAATTAGAAAATACGAGGAAAATAAGAAGGCTGATAAAAGGACTGGGCGTGGTTCAAAAGCTTCCCAGAGAAGAGATGGTTTCTGGGTTGAGAATGGAGCTGAAAGGAGATGTACATTGGAAGGGAAGAAGGTTCCACACAGGGGGAGCAAGCAGTAGAACAGCCTCTGAGGTGGGAGTCCACACAGCGCCATGCAAGACCAGGCAGGAGGCCAGGGCCACAGAGGGTGGAAAGCCAGGGTATGAGGTGCAGTTGGACTTGTGAGCTAGGGCCAGCCTCGTTGCTCCCTGTGGAGCAGCCAACATGTGCTTTATTCTGAATGCCCTGGGAAGTGGCTGAAGGGTTGAAGCTGGAGAAGTCCTGTGGTTTGTGATCTTGTGGCAGATGAACCAGTCCTTTCCTGCCTTCGAAACTGCAAACAGTGCTGCAGTGAACATCATTGTGCAGCGTGTCTCTCTGTTGTCAGGTGAGAATGTTTCTCTAGAATACAGAGATTCAGGGATCCCTGGGTGGCTCAGTGGTTTAGCGCCTGCCTTTGGCCCAGGCCGTGATCCTGGAGTCCCTCATCAGGCTCCCTGCATGGAACCTGCTTCTCCCTCTGCCTGTGTCTCTGCCTCTGTGTGACTCTCATGAATAAATAAATAAAAATCTTAAAAAAAAAAAAAAGAATAGAGAGGTTTGGGCGGATTCACTAGCTTCCGGCATGTGCACATGTGAAATGCTTAATAGAACTGATAAACTGCTCTTCCAAATGGCTGTAACTTTTTGCATTTATACAGCGGGGTATGAAAGTACCCATTTTTCCAAACCTAGTTAACACACTTCATCTTTGCTGGTCTGGGTGGAATGGCATCCCACTGTTTTAATTTATATTTTGTACTATATTTTATGTTGTTATTTTTATTTTTATTTTTTTTAGATTTTAATTATTTGAGAGAGACAGCACAAGTGAAGGGTGGGAATGGCAGAAGGAGAGGGAGAAGCTGACCCCCCTTCCCCGTGAGCAGGGAGCCCGATGCGGGGCGGCTCTATCCTTGGAGCCCCTGGGATCTGGACCTGAGCCAAAGGCAGACACCCAAGCATCCCTAAACTTAACCTTCTTAAAGTGTACAATTCATGGCTTTAGTATATCCACAGGTAGCAGCAAGTACTAGCACCACTATCTCTTTCCAGAACATCTTCCTCACTCCGCAAAGAAACTATCTGTCCATCAGATCAGCAGTTAGTCCCTGCTCCTAGCCCCCAGCAACTGCTGATCTACTTTCTGTTCCTATAACTGGCCTACTCGGACTCTTTCACCACCATGTTTTCAAGATTCATCCTTGTGGTGTAGTATGTATGTATCAACCCTTCGTATCTTTTTGTTCCTGAACAAAAATCTATATACCACATTTTGTTCATTCATCAGCCGATGGACATTTTGAGTTTCTACTTTTTGGCTGTCAGGACTTTTTTCCCATGTTTTATTTTTTAAACTAATAGAATGTAATTTTCAGAACAGTTTTATATTTACAGGAAAATTGAGCAGATCATACAAGATACAAGTACAGACGGTACAAGTTCCCATATCACCTACCCCCCCACACACACAACACACACACACTTAAGGTGTTAAATAGTATGGCACATTTGTTAAAATTAGTGAACCAATATTGATACATTATTAACCATAGTCCATAGTTTATTCAGATATCCTTAATTTTTACATAGTTTCCTTTATCTTTTCCAGAGTGCCATCCAAGATAGTTGGATAGACAAGTTAGTTGTCATGTCTTTGTAGACTCTTCTTGGCTTATGACAGTTTCTTATACTTCCCTTGTTTTGGTTACCTTGATAGTTTGAGAATGGTTTTGCTTAGGTACATAAGATGCTCCTCTATTGGAATTTGTCTTTCTCCTGATTTAGATGGGTTTTGGGGAGCAAGATCACAGGGTGCTATTTTTATCACATCTCAAGATGCTATTAACATGGTTTATGACTATTAATGTTAACAGTGGTCACCTGATGACCTGGCTGAAGTGTTTGTCCAGTTTCTCCACTTGTAAGATTATTCCCCTTCCCTCCCCTGCCCCAGACTGTACTCTTTGGAAGGAAGCCACTCAGCACTGCCCACCACAGTAAAGGAGTAAGGAAATATGCTCTTCCTCCCTGAGGAGTATCTACATTATTTGGAATTCTTCTTCATGGGCGATTTCTTCTTTTCCTCTGCTTATTTTTTTGGGGGTTTTGTTTATTTTTTGGGGGGGTTGTTTTGTTTAAATGAGCTCTATGCCCAGTGCCCAGTGTGGGTCTTGAACTCAGGACCCTGAGATCAAGAGTCACATGCTCTTCTGGCTGAGCCACCCAGGTATCCCTCTTTCCCCCATTTATTAATTTACTTGATCATTTCATTTTTATCAGTATGGACACATGAATATTTACCTTATGCTTTGAGTTATAATCTAATACTCCTTCCTCAAATTGTCCAAGCTGGGGCCACAGAGGTGGGGGGGCGGGGACGGGCTCTTTGTCTCCTGTGCCCCCTTTGACACACCTCCACCAATGGGGGTGGTTTCAGTTGTTTTGTTTTTGCCTGTCTTTCCTTTCCTCCTTTCATTTTTAAATAACGCAAATCCCCACAGAAGTTGACTCTAGGAAAACTAACAATACTCCCTTTCCAGGTCTTCAGATTCCTCTGCTGCTGGCCAAACTGTGCCTTACCTGCAGGGGGTTGACAGGGAGGCAGCTGGGAGTCTGAATTTGAATGCAACACCTGTCAGCCCTCCTGAAGCTTAGTTTAGTAGATCACACAAGTAGTAATTGGTGAATCTGGGATTCAAACACAAATCTGTTAGGCTCAGAAGCTTGGGTCATTTGTCCCATGTTAGGCTACATTTGACTGAGAAGCCTGAGGGTGAGAACCTCAGGAGTACAGGATAAGCTTTTAAAAGACACGAGAGGAAGCGGTTCTCAAAATTTTATCCTGAAAGGACTAGCTACTTCGAGATACTTTTTTTTTTTGTCATATTTTGCCCTTTTAGCTGACCTCTGATTTCTTGCTGAAAATTCATTATCATTTACAAGCACAAATGAAAGATTCACTCAGTGACAATCAGTGGCATGATACAATATTTTCACGCTGTGTTTTTATTAGATGCCTTCTCAAATTCTTTTCACTAGTGGGTGGATATTAAATTATGAATATGCGCTGTTGCTCAGCATTTCACCATAAGATCCCCTTAGATAACACATATTATATCTCACCACTCTAGTCTCTGAGCAGATTTAAATGAACCCAATTTAAAAATCCTTGACTTTCAAGGACATCAGATGAGTTAAACAGCTTTGTCAGCCCTGTCACTCCTCCAGAACCGCACCTCCCTTTGCCTTATTTAAGGTTTCAACTTTAGTATTTATTATTATAGTAAAAGTGCTTAGTGTTGGATTTTGAAAAGGGAGGGAGGAGGAGGGACAGAACACATGTGTGAGAGATTGACCCTCAGACTGGTGCATCCCTTGGTGTTGTGAGGCTATTTTTCTGAAAACAGGATTTTTCACACTGGCTCTGTACTGGTTAGGATGTGGCAACAAAGTCAGTGTAGTTGGTTGTGGATATTAAAAAAAAAAAAAGCAAAACAGTGGTCACTTGTTTTATGAAATCTATTTTAGTTACCAAAGTCTATCTAAAATAGTGATGTAAAATATACGTCCTACATTTAATGATGTTCAAAGAAGTTGGAGAATCAGTGATGCAAGGGGACTTCTCCTTAGCTCTCCTGCTTTCCTTTCACCATGAACTTCCATAACTTCAAGCCAAGGACATTTCGTCCTTTTCTGAAGAGCTGAGCAGGAGAACATTTGGGGGAGCTAAGGTAGGGAGTAGATGGGACCATGCCAGCCTCGCTCCCACCCCCCACCCCCAAGAACATTAAGAATATTTCATTCATTCCGGATGAGGATGGAATCCACCAGTGAAAAGGAGTGAATCACCGGCTATGACACCCTAAGGCATTTAAACATTCTTTCAGAGTCGAACACCGCAGATTATAGGACCCCCCTCCCCCATTTCTGTCCTCCAGGGGAGAGGCCTGGGTGTCAGGGTGGCCATAGATGGCTGGGTCCCGAATCTTCCTACCTCTTCTTCCTTCGCACGTTTTCGAAGCGCTTTACGGGCGCATCTTCCCTGGGGGCGGGTGGGCGTGGGGAGGAGGAGGAGGGGGGGGAGGCTGAAGGTTCTGGCCCTGTCGGGAACGCGCCGAGGACCCTCATCATTGGACTGCGTCGGGAGGAAGTGGGAGTCCGGAGGCAGGGGAAGAAGGGGTATAAAGGGGAGGAGGGCGCGAGGGAGCCGCGGTAACAGGCGAAGCGCATCTTCGCTGGACGCTTGGAAACGCAGACGCCGCAGGGCAGAGCAGCGGGGCCGCCCCGCGCCGGGCGTGCGCCTCGCTCCCCGGGCCTCCGCCCAGCCCGCAGCCGGGGGCCCCGCCTCCCGCCTCCCGGCGCCCGGCGACCCGCGCCCCCATGAACTCGCCCCAACCCGACGGCCGCGGGCGCGCGGGCCCCGGAGACGGCCAGGCCGACGCCCCGCGGGGGGAGGGGGGCCCGCGGCTCCCCAGGCCCGGCGCCGAGCTCAGCGCGGCGAGCGGGGCCGCGGCGGCCTCGGGGGCCCCGCCGCCCGCCAAGCCCCCCTACTCGTACATCGCGCTCATCACCATGGCCATCCTGCAGAGCCCGCACAGGCGCCTCACGCTCAGCGGCATCTGCGCCTTCATCCGCGGCCGCTTCCCCTACTACCGCCGCAGGTTCCCCGCCTGGCAGAACAGCATCCGCCACAACCTGTCGCTCAACGACTGCTTCGTCAAGATCCCCCGCGAGCCGGGCCACCCGGGCAAGGGCAGCTACTGGAGCCTGGACCCCGCCTCCCAGGACATGTTTGACGACGGCAGCTTCCTCCGGCGCAGGAAGCGCTTCAAGCGCGCCCCGCCGCCCCCGGGGGCGCCCCTGCACGCCCCGCGCCCGCCGCCCGCCGCGCCCGCCGCCCTGCACGGCGCCCTCCCCGGCCTGCTGCTCGGGCCCGCGGCCCCGCCGCAGCCCGTCCCGGGGGCGCTGCTGCACCCGCGCCCGCTGCGCTACCTGCTGCTGTCGGCCCCGGCCTCCGCCCAGGCGCCCCGGAAAGCGCCGGCCGTCCAGCTGGCCCCCGCCGGCGCCCTCGCGGCGCTGCAGCCCCCTCTGCGCGCCCGGCCTCGCCAGGAGGGCCGGGGGCCGGGAGACCCACGCAGCCCCTTCAGCATCGACAGCATCATGCGCGGCGTCCGCGGAGGGCCCCCGGGGCCGCGCAGAGCCCGCCCCCGCGCCCGCCCCCGCCCCCGCCCCCGTGGGGCTGCTGCCACCTGCTGCAGGTGTCCGCCGCCGCCGCCGCCGCTGCCCGGACGCTGTTAGAGCAGCAGCCCCCGCCGCCCCCGCCGCCCCCGCCGCCCCCGCAGCCCCCGCAGCGGCGGGACGGCACCGGCGGCTGCGCTCCCCGCCACCGCGCCGTGCTCGGCCAACACCTGCCCGGCCCCGCGGCGCTGCTGGGGTGCCAGCCCGGAGCCCCCGCCGCGGCCAGCCTTGCCGGCAGGGACCGCACCTTGCCAGCCTCATTCTGAGGAGCGCACCTGCGCCGGGCACACCTGCGGCCAAGCCGCCGCGCAGACGGGCGGGGAGTCCCGCAGGGGCCCTGCGCGGCCGCGGCGACGCGGGGGCGTCTGAACCCCGCACCCTCGGAACCGCCACTACCCCAACCGCCGTTTGGGTCGCTGCGAGATATCTACAAGGCTGCAGCTGGAGAGGGTTCGGACCGCCGGAACGTGGACCCCGGATCGCGCTGACTCTCGCCCTTTCTTCGCCAGCCTCCGGGTGTGGCTTCCAGCACCTTTCCCGGGACACGTGTCCAGAGGCTGAGGAGCGTGAGTGGGGCGTTTCGTTCTGGTCAAAAATACGTAGACAATGTCCGATGATGCACGACTTGTTTCCCCTTGTTGGCTCCCTAGCAATCGTAAATACTGGTCCCAAGCCAAGTGCAAAATACTCATGTTCCTTATGTTTTTCCTGAAATCGATGTGTAATACAGAACTCTAATTTCAAGACATTTGTTTCCGATCTGTGTGTTTGATGTGCCATCTTCCGTGGAAAGATGTCAAAATTAAAGCTAGCTGTATAGACTAAATAAAATGCTAGATCACTACGGTGACATCGTTTCATATCACTTCTGGGTTTCTCTCTAAATAGAACTTCTTTTATTTATTTTTAAAGATCGATTGATTGATTTATTCCTTCTCCTCCTTGCCGGTCCCCTCCCCACACCCCACCCTCTCCCTTCTGGTTCCCCCGGATCTGTGAACTACAACATTATGAGGACATTCTTTTGTAACTTGTTCAATTTCTAGAGTTATAAGAAAGCTTATTTATTAGTGACTATAACCTGGCTTTGCAAACAGAATGCAAAGCCTGTATTTTGGACTAAATGCTAATTGACTAGAGCGCTATAAACTTGCTGTGACATTTATGGCAATTGCAAGTTGCCCTGCTAGGTGGTCTTAATCTAGCATTAACTTATTTTCTATATCCGGCTTAATATGAATCTGGTGTCGATGCAATGCCTCAGTGATGCATTAGATCTCTCATAAAGTCTGTATATAAATGTAAAAAAGAGAGCGAGAGAGAGAGAGAGAGAGAGAGGCAGAGACCTAGGCAGAGGGAGAAGCAGGCTCCTCCAGGGAGCCCAATATTGGACTCAATACTCACACCCTTGAGCTGAAGGCAGACGCTCAACCACTGAGCCACCCAGGTGTCAAAATGGAACTTCTTTTAAAACATAGTTATTTCCTCCCAGTTAAATAATGTAGTTTTACAATTCATGTTCTTTAAAGGTATCAGAAACAGTGTTCAAAATGGCTTTCAAAACTTCCAGATAGTTGGGGGCGGGGGGGAACCCTTCCAAATAGTTGAAGTTGAAAAAGTCCTGGGTTTTAAAACATGAGATTCAGTATTTAATGAAACCTACAGAAGAAAAAGAATTGGCGGGAAACGTAAATATATTCTCCATTTGTTCTTCATTTTTTTTAAAAGCTTTTATTTATTTATTCATGATAGACATAGAAAGAGGCAGAGACACCGGCAGAGGGAGAAGCAGGCGCCCTGCAGGGAGCCCTATGCAGGACTCCATCCAGGGACTCCAGGATCGCGCCCTGGGCTGGAGGCAGGCGCTAAACTACTGAGCCACCCAGGGATCCCCTGTTCTTCATTTTTCTAAATACGCTGGTTTTTCATATGAATAAAGTGGAGCATCATTTGAGATCAATTTAGAATGTAGTGGGCAACATTTACTAGGAGAAAATAAAAGGTAATTTTTTAAAAGCATTAGAATTAGAATTTAAAAGCCAGGTTAAAAAGGAAGCATCAAATGAAGCATTTGTGTTCTGGACATTTACAATTAAATCAGTTTTATCCCCAGATGGATGCCATCTAAGGGCTTATTGTCCCTTTGTTTAGAACAGAAAGAACTTTGCTGTTGTTATTTCAAAAAGAATTTCTGAAAGAACTTTGCAATCAGAAAAGTTTCACTGTCATTGGGCTTCAGGTGACCAATGGGAAGGAAACCAGAGGAAGATGCCCAACAGGAAATACTCCCCAGAGAAAGCAAGTTTCTAGAGACTCTGCCATACTCTGGATTGTGTTTCAAAAGAATTGCATCCCTGCCACTTTAGGAAAAGTCACTTGGTAAGTGTGAGAAGGTCCTTCCCCTTCATCCACAGCTGTTCCAGCTGTGCATTTCTAGTTACAGGCGGGACAGAAGACAAACACATTTTTACAGCCGTTTACTTGGTCCACTTTTACCCCGGTGTCTCCCCTCCTCCCCATCACTTAGAGCTTCCCAAGGGCACCTGGGTGGCTCAGCGGTTGAGCGTCTGCCTTTGGCTCAGGGCATCATCCCACTGTAGGTCCTGGGATCGAGTTCCGCATTGGGCTCCCCGCAGGGAGCCTGCCTCTCCCTCTGCCTGTGTCTCTGCCTCTCTCTGTGTGTGTCTCATAAGTAAATAAAATAAAATCTTAAAAAAAAAAAAAAAAGCAACTTCTTCCCAAGTCCTGGCTGCAATCCTCACCTTCTCCAGGCTTGCAGTAGTGCAGTTCTGAGGACCTTCTGGAAAGTTTTCAAGCCCAACCCTCGACTGCCACGTAGACTGAACTTACATTCTCCCTCCTCCAGTTTCCTGCAAGGGCCCCTGTGCTTTGGCTGTGGGAGACCCAAAAGCCCCTCTACCCTCCCACCCCCCCACCCAGCCACCTTCCCTTCTCACTTTGCCAGACCCTCCGCACCCAGCTTTAAGATCCAGATCCATGTAGCATGTTCTGCAGATCTGGGGCTGCCTGTGTTTGGCAACAAGCCTTAATAAAGAGAGCTTGTTTCCTGCCAAGTACAATCCCTTTTAGGGTCCAGAGCCCCCAGCTCCCCCGTTCGGGTGTCTGAGGGGCAGAAACTGGCCCAAGGCACCGGCCCTGCTCCTACTGATGAAACCATACCCAACATGAATTTTTTCTTCTTCTTCTTAATTCATTTTTTATTTAAATTCATTTTGCCAACATATAGTATAACCTCCAGTGCTCATCCAGTCAACCTCAGTGCCCATCACCCAGTTACCCCAACCCCGACCCCCCTCCCACCTCCCCTTCCACAACCCTTGGTTTGTTTCCCAGAGTTAGGGTCTCTCATGGTTTGTCTCCCTAATTGTTTCCTCTCAGTTCCCCTCCTTTCCCTTATAGTCCCTTTCACTGTTTCTTATATTTCACGGATGAGTGAAACCATACGAACGTGAATTTTCAAGAAAGGCCTCCATTGGGTGGAAGGGTACATTAAACCTTGGGCTCCGGTCGAACTTGGCCGCAGCGGGACAGGTCTGGCCTCACATGGGGCTCGCGGGGTGCCCCTCCCGGCCGAGGACTGGCCCTGGCCAGGCCCTCCCAGCCCGCGGTGGGGCGCGCGGGGTAAGGGTGGGCGGTGGTGGTGACGGGGGCGTCAGGAGGGTCGGGGGTCCTGCGCCCCCCCCCCGGGTCCCCGCTGCCGACAGGGCCACACCGGCGCGCAGGGCACAGCGCTTGCCAGATGGGCAGAGCCACGGAGAGACGGGGTCGCCTCCACCTCCCGCTCTTCCTCTGAGGCCGGGCTCCCTGGACGCTTGCAGGGCGGCTGGGGCGACGGAAGCCGGGGAAAGCGACTCCCCGTCGGGTCCCACGGTGATAATAGCACTAATACCTCATGACAGTAACCACAGTGGCTCCCCGTCCTCCTCTGCCCCCTGTGTGCCAGCACCCTCCAGCACCCAGGGGAAGACACCCTGGAATCCCGTCGCACAGATTAGAAGTCTGCGACTTAGAGAAAGCGAGACGCTCGCCCCGAGACTCTTAGGCTGTGGCCTCGGGGCCCCATTTGGTTTCCACTAACCCTAAGGACGCCCTGCCCCCTGCCCCAGGCCGGGCGTGCGGGGAAGCGCATCTGTCCCTGCGCGGTGCGCCCCCCGCGCGTGTGCCGGGGCCGTGCGCCCCCCGCGGTGTGCCGGGCCGTGCGCCCCCCGCGTGTGTGCTGGGGCCTCACCCGGCTACGCCCGAGGGTCCGTCCTTGGGCAGCGGGGACGCAGAGCAGTCGGAGAGTGCGTTCCGCTCGGCACTGGGGTCCCCGTCCTCTCTCTCGGGTGAGCCCCGAGCACCCAGGCAGCCCGGTGCACCTGCGCGCGCCGCCCGGTGCCTGCAGCGCCCTCGGCCGCAGCCCCGGGAATCTGGACCCGCGCGGGGCTCTGGGTTCGCGGTGGGTCGGGGGAGCCGGGCGCGCCCGCGGCGGGGAGCCGGGAGGGCTGCGAGGCCGCGCTGGGACTGCGGGCGCTCAATCCGCCCTGCGGTCGGAAGGCGCGGGCCCCGGCGCGGCGGTGGGGTGGTGGGAGCCCCCGCGGGCCGGAGCGGGGCGTCGGGGGACCCCGGGCAGGTGCTGGGGGGGGTGCCGGTGCCCGCGTCCTGCTCCCGCATGCTTGGGACGCCCAAGGTCGCAGAAACGTCGGGGGGAACGGAGCTGGCGAGTCGGGAGCCTCTCGTCTCCAGTCGCCTGAACCAGACGCCCCTGCTCCGTCCCTGGGGCCGTAGAAGCCACGAGGACAGAAAATCTAGAGAAACAGCAGAAATGAGTGAGAGAGAAAGCGAATATGGGCAAAACGGGAATAAGAACTAACACGAAAAAAAAAAAAAAGAAAAGAAAAAGAACACGACTGGGAGCGAGACAACGCGAATTTCCTCCTTTGAGATTTTGCCCCGATCCTCCACATTTCACTGAAAGCCTGGGGGGGGGGGGGGGAGACACTCGGCTCTCCTTCCCCCAGCGTTTAGGAAGAAAGCAGAACGTCTTCCCCAGGAACCTCTGACTCGATCCCGAACTGTATGTAATCTTACCCAGACTACCTGTAATTCCTACAAAAATGGGTTAGGCTTGATGGCTGTTTTGTCCTGATTATCAGCACTGAAATTATTTAAGTGTATTTCATGGATCCATTGATTCCATATGCACCATTGGAAGAACTTCAATAGATGATAGCTAGTAAAGCCTAAATCTGCCACCACCACCACCCCCCACCCCCCCAAAAAAAAACCACCACGGAGAAATAGGTGTAGGAGAAGCAAAAGGGTTTGAGAATCCTGCCTGAAATTCGGTTCAACATCAGTTCCCTGTTGCTCAACTACTTTAACATAACCAAGGTTTATATGTCAAAATGGGTGCTTATAAAAGAAGTATCTGGGGATAGACCTCATTTTATTATCTGTTCTTGGGATGCAGGAGTATGTTTATTGAAACCAGTAGTCAAGAACATTTTGGGGTAGTTATAACTTATTTAGCTAGTGAAGGGGTTTCTATTCCCAAAATACAGGCAAAGAGAATAATGAGATTAAACTAAGCATAAGAGATATCCTTTTTTTTCAGATAATGTTGCTATGAATAGCTATGTCTATATTTAAAGTCAAATTTATGACCAACAGTTTTTATTTATTTTTTTAAATTTTATTTATTTACTCATGAGAGACAGAGAGAGGAAGAGAGAGGCAGAGACACAGGCAGAGGGAGAAGCAGGCTCCATGCAGGGAGCCCGACGTGGGACTCAATCCCGAGTCTCCAGGATCACGCCCTGGGCTGAAATCGGCGCTAAACCACTGAGCCACCCGGGGATCCCCTGACCAACAGTTTTTGAAATTAACATGACTAGTACTGTGTGATCTGAAACATCTTTTATAAGATATTGTGCCATATTTCAAGCACTGACTATTTTTCCCTTAAATTTCAAGTCTTTTTGAAATATATATAATGGAAACTTTCAAACATCCACAAAGTTACGGAGATTAGTATAATTAACTTCCACGCGCCCCTCCCCAAGGCCAACCAGGTTTCATCTTTACCCTCTGACAGTTCTCTGCCCCACTGGATTATTTTGAATCAAATCCCGGATATCCTGTCATTTCACCCATAAATATTTTTGAACATTTCTCAAAAAGATAAGAATTCCATATGGTGGCATGTAACCAGGATACCATTAGCACACCTGAGTAACTCACTAATGGTGTCAACTTCTCCAGGCAGTATTTACATATTCTGAATCATCTCAAAACTTTGTGTATAGGTGGTTGGTTTGCATTAGGACACACACAAGGGCTGCATATACATGGTTGATATCATCTCTTCTGTGTCGGTGAGGAGGCTTCCATCCCCTGTATTGTGCTGCATTTTTATTGTTGCAGAAACCGGACTGTTTCTCCTAAAGAATTTGACATTCTGGATCTTGTGGTTACAGGCAATGTGTTTCTGGTAAGATATTCTCAAGTACAAGGTTATTTATTTAGACTTTTGAATATTTGCAGATAATAGTACTGTTTGTAGAGGGGCAGGGAGTCGTCAAGATACCTCGTAGAGTCAGCTGTTGAGAGAATAAATTTTTTGTTAGGGGAAGCATGGGTCTGGGTCGGCTTATATTAAATTTTCCCAAATGTGTAATTTTAAAAAAGAGATTATATTCCAGGATGTCTAGCTGGCTGGGTCGATAGATCATAGGATTCTTGATCTTGGGGCTGTGAGTTCAAATCCCACATTGGATATAGAGATTACTTAAAAAATAAAATCTTAGAGCTTACTTAAAAATAAATAAAAATAAAGACTTGGAGATCACTAAAAAATAAAAATAAATAAAAAATAAAAATAAGTAAAACCCAGGGGCACCTGGGTGGCTCAGGTCATGATCTAAGTGTCCTGGGATCCAGCGTGGGTTGGGTTCCAAGCTCAATGGCTCAGTGGGGATCTACTTGCTCTTCCTCTCCTTCTGCCCCAACTCACCTGTGCACGTGTGCACACATACACATGCGTGTGTGTGTTGTCTCTTTCATAAATAAAATCTTTAAAAAATGTTAAATAAGAGAGATTATTTCCCATGTACTTACAGAAATATAAAATTACCAATCAAATATTTCTAAATCTAAAATTTTAACCTAATAAATTAGAATCAGGTCTTCTGGCATGAATGAATCTCCTTATGCCTTCAAGTCCCAAAGACACTTTGTGTCAAAACTTTGTTTTATATTGTTTTGTATTTTAGAATGAGAAGTAGTAACAATCAATGAGGCCCCAGGTAGGATACTATGGAACATAAATTTTGTGCTCATGAGAAGAAAATTCATTTTAGGATAATTCTAAATTGAAGGGACTCAGGGTGTGAAAGAAATTAGATTGGACAGGAAAAAATGAATAAAAAGTTTAATAAAAATGGAAAATCACTGGGCGCCTGAAAGGCATAGTTGGTTGAATTTCTGACTCTTGGTTTGGGCTCAGGTCATGATCTCAGGGTCCTTGGTTCGAACCCCACCCCTGCACTCAGTGGGGAGTCTGCTTGAGATTCTCTCTCCCTCTGCCCCTCCCCCCACTCTCTCTTACAAATAAGTAAATAAATCCCTAAAAAAAGGAAACTAACTAACTTTTTGGGAGTTTCTTTTACTTTCACAGGTATACACACTAAATAAAATTTCCATTTCCATTCTTCTGGAAAAGAAGAAGATATTGGGTATTGGACTTCTTTTTTTTTTTAAAGATTTTTTTTAATTTTTATTTATGATAGTCACACAGAGAGAGAGAGAGAGAGAGAGAGAGAGAGGCAGAGAGAGAAGCAGGCTCCATGCACAGGCAGCCTGACGTGGGATTCGATCCTAGGTCTCCAGGATCGCGCCCTGGGCCAAAGGCAGGCGCCAAACCGCGCTGCGCCACCCAGGGATCCCCCAGGTATTGGACTTCTATTACCATTTGTCTCATTCTGCAGTTCTTTGCAGATGTTTCTATGTTATACATTCTCTGAAATCCCTATGAGTCTTATTGATCTTTATATTTCAAACGATTCCCAGCACATTGTCAAAAACACATGTGAAATTAATCTAAATCCGTTGTATCTATAATACTGATAAGTGTTCAGAAGTATTGGGCTTTGATTTGAGCTTAGGTGGATCTAAATATTCAAATTACCGGGATCCCTGGGTGGCGCAGCAGTTTGGCGCCTGCCTTTGGTCTAGGGCGCGATCCTGGAGACTCGGGATCGAATCCCACGTCGGGCTCCCGGTGCATGGAGCCTGCTTCTCCCTCTGCCTGTGTCCCTGCCTCTCTCTCTCTCTCTCTCTCTATCATAAATAAATAAAAAAAAAATAAAAAAAATAAATAAATATTCAAATTACCAACAGTGTTTGAAAATTATTATTCATCCAGAACAGATAGGGATTTTAGATAAGGCTGGATCTGTAGAAGACCTTAATTAATAAGTCACATTTCCAGACCATTCAATATCTGTTTGGTAAGCAGTTGATGCTCTATATGATGCTGTTGGGTATTTTTTGTTTGCTTGAATTTCCTGATTCACTGCATTTGTCACTTAATATGATATGATTTAATATATGTATATTATATACGTGTAGTGTTTATTAGATGTGTATATTTGTGTATATTAGATGTGTATATTTAGTAGCTTTGGAACTTTAATCCTGGAATAGATTTCCAATGTTTACTAAAACTGTTTACATACCACTGCAAGAGAACAGTTTTTATTTCTTAAAAACAAAAACAAACCCCCCCCCCCCCCAGAACACCAGGCTCCTGTTTTCTCAGCGACTGAGGCTAGGTGGCAGCCAGGTCTGCAGTCTCTGGACGAAGCATATGTTGGTTTGCATTCCAGCTCTACCTCCTTCTAGCTCTATAATCTTGGGCAAACAACCTAACCTCTCAAAGCCTCAATGTCCCCATCTGTACAGTGGTGATAATTGTAGATTTCACTGTGAGGCTTACCTGAAATAATGCACCTGGAGCACTTAGCAGAGTGTCTGGTGCATAAAATGCTCTAGAAAAGTCAGCTGTTCTTTAGTGATGATAATACTATGATGTGTCCCAAAGTCCTGGTGGAATTTTGCCTGATGTTTTCTTTGTGTGCTGGTCACTCTTCACACGGCAGGCATCCTTTATTTGCAGCCGTACAGGGGTGGTGCACCTGTTACTTCCCTGCCAGAAGGTGCCCAGCACAGGGCTCCTGCCAGGTGAGGTCAGCCTTCCTGTGTGAGGAGCCAGCATGTGTGCCACCACTTCTCGAGGAGAGCAGAGTCCAGGACACCCCTTGGGCGGGCTCTCCCTGTTGGCCTAGGGAGTTGCTCCTGTCTACCACTCAAGCCTGGCATGGTCACGTGAAGTACACAACCTCTAGAATTAGAATTAGCACACGTGAAGTGACAGAGGCATCCTTCTCTTGAGTGAATCATCTGCCTCATTTCTGCCCAGCCTCATTCTTCCCAGCACTGCATAGGAAGATTTTTTTTCCCAATATTTTCCTGGATTTTTTTCCCCAATAATTCCTCAAATATTGATTGAGCAGTGACTGTGTGAAGTGTTTTGCTTGGAGCACGGGATACAGGCATGAGCAAGACAGATGAAGCCTCGGGCCTCCGTGTCCGGCCGAGGTCACAGACCAGGATACAGGTGACCATGCTATGCTGGGTATTGTGAGAACACGGAGACAGATTGAGGGCATGTGTGCAGCCCTCTGGCAGAGGGCGCAGGTCACTCTCCCCGCTGAGATTGGAGGTGGTGAGAGACATGGGTTCTGCTTTATCTTCATCAGGTCCAGTTGGTTCTGGTGGGTTCCATTCTGCACCCCCCCACCCCACGCTTCAGGTGCAGCTTTGCTCCCTGACTGATGGCTCCATCACCCTGCAGGAACTTCCAGCCACCACCAGACACTAAGGCATCTGCCTACTGTGGACTTCGTCACCAGCTCTCATAATTGTATAAGGCCTGGCCCCTATCATAAATCCCTTAACGGGGTTCTGCTTCTCTGAATCCAGGCGATGCACTCCCTATTAGGTTATAAATTGCTGGTGGAAATGGACCATATGGCATCATTTCTCCTCTGGAGCCTAGACCAGGGGTCAGCAAAATCCTGTCTTCAGCATCGTGGGCCATGTAATCTGCCACTTTTCCTTTTCTTCTCTTCTCTTCCTCTCCTCTCCTCTCCTCTCCTCTCCTCTCCTCTCCTCTCCTCTCCTCTCCTCTCCTCTCCTCTTTCTTCTCCACCTCTTCACAACCCTTTTAAAAGGGGAAGCCATTCTTGGCTCATAGGCCATACCAAGGCAACCCACAGCAGACCATAGAGTTTGCTGCCCCTGGTCTTTTCTAGAACAATGGTTATCAAAGAAGTGGAACCTCACTTTGGAGTGATTTTTGTTTTTTGGGCACAGTGATTGGGAGGCATTACTAAAATTTTGAGAGGTGATATTTAGGTCTTCTTTTTTTATTTTTTATTTATTTTATTTTATTTTTATTTATGATAGTCACACAGACAGAGAGAGAGAGGCAGAGACACAGGCATAGGGAGAAGCAGGTTCCATGCACCAGGAGCCTGACATGGGATTCGATCCCAGGTCTCCAGGATTGCGCCCTGGGCCAAAGGCAGGCGCTAAACCGCTGTGCCACCCAGGGATCCCTTTTTTTTTTTTTTGAGAGAGAGAGAGAGAGCGTGAGTGGGGAGGGGCAGAGAGGGAGGGAGAGAGAGAATCTCAAGCAGGCTTCACATCCAGCACCAAGCCTAATGCAGGGCTCCATCTCACAACACTGAGATCCTCACCTGAGCCAAAATCAGGAGTCAGACGCTTAAATGACTGATCCACCCAGGTCCCCCTGGGTGATATTTAGGGTTAGTGAACATCCCGAAATATACCAGACAGTCCCACCCCAGAAAAAAAAACACATATGGTATTTGAATCAAAATTCATGGTGTAACACCTCCTGCCATGGTCTGCATCTGTGGCTGTCACTTCCATGGTGGTTTACAGGTTTATTATTTTTATATTTTTTTAAGATTTTATTTATTTATTCATGAGAGGCACACAGAGAGAGGCAGAGACACAGGCAGAGGGAGAAGCAGGCTACCTGCGGGGAGCCCGATACGGGACTGGATCCCAGGACCCCGGGATCACAACCTGAGCCAAAGGCAGATGCCCAACCATGGAGCCACCCAGGCGTCCCCAGGAGCCAAGTCTTGAAGTCTGTTCACTGGATTTGGCACTAGCAGGTCACATGCAGAAGACTCAGAGCCAGAGGAAGATAAGGGTGACCTATAGGGTATCTCAGTTTCCTGGGGCTGCCACCACAAAGCACCTCAAGCCATGTGGCTTAAAACCAAAGCCATTTCCTCTCTCTGAGTCCTGGAGGCTAGAAGTCTGAAGTCAAGGTGCCCAAAGGGCCTCTTAATGCTCTAAGAAAGGTCTATTCCATGCCTTTGTTTTAGTTTCTGGTGCTGCCAGCAATCCTTGGGGTTCCTTGGCTTGTGGACACCATGCCCCAATCTATGCCTTCATCGTCATGAGACATTCTCCCTGAGTGCTGTGTGCGACTCCTGGCCTCTTCTTAGAAAGACACTGGTCTGAGTGGGGAACAATTAGAGAAGGAGACAAACCAGGAGAGACCCCTAACTCTGGGAAACAAAGGGTTGTGGAAGGGGAGGGGGGTGCGGGGATAGGGTGACTGGGTGACAGGCACTGAGGAGGGCACTTGACAGGATGAGCACTGGGTGTTATACTATATGTTGGCAAATTGAATTTAAATTTTAAAAAATGTAAAAAAAAGGAAGAAAGAAGGAAAGAAAGGAAAAAGAAGAAAGGAAGAAAGAGAAAGAAAAGAGAAAGAAAGAGAAGAGGAAAAAGAAGAAAGGAAGAAGAAAGAGAAGAAAGAAGAAAGAAAGAGAAAGAAAGAAAGAAAAGAAAGAAAGAAAGAAGAAAGAAAAGAAAGAAAGAAAGAAAGAAAGAAAGAAAGAAGGAAGAAGGAAGGAAGGAAGGAAGGAAGAAGGAAGGAAGGAAGGAAGGAAGGAGACACTGGTCTGGGATGCCTGGGTGGCTCAGTGGTGGAGCGTCTGCCTTCACCTCAGAGCATGATCCCGGGGGTCGTGGGATGGAGTCCTGCACCGGGCTTCCCACGGGGAGCCTCCTTCTCTGCCTATGTCTCTGCCTCTCTCTCTGTGTCTCTCATGAATAAATAAATCAAATCTTAAAAAAAAAAAAACACTGGTCACGTTGGACCAGTGTCTTCATTAATTTACTAACTTAACTAATTATATCTGCAAAACCCTATTTTCTTTTTTTTTCTTTTAACTTCTTTATTAAGTTTGTTGCACAAAAGATATACATTCTCATATTGACAATTCTTGTCATGAACAAAAGCAACAAAAAATAAGGCAACAGCAAGATGTGCTTCACATATAAACAATCACGTGTTAAGAACAAGAAATCTGGCCCTGTACAACAAAAAGATTAGGAAGCAAAATATGAGTAGTCCCTGTATTCAGAATATACCCCAAAGTGTGTGTAAAGACAGTGCACCCATAATATAGCTCACTTAAATTCCTGTTTATGATGCATAATTCCTTAATCATCCATTTTGTGAAATAAGAATGAACATCAAGAAACATGAAATCCAAATTCCATTTATTTTCACAATATCAGTACTACACTCAAAATAGCAACTTCATTGAATCTAAATGTTAAATGTTTCCAAAGTAAAAGGCAATCTTAATTTTTTTAACCCTATGAAAGGGTTTGCAAAAACAGGTGGCTTATTTTATTCCACTTGCAAGGAGACTAGGTCTCAGCCTGCACTTACATAGGATGAGCAACAAAGGACAACAAACAATACCACTAAGAGTAATGCCCGTACATATCAAAATATCTAGTTGAACCAAGTTCTTTCTACTTATACAGCAAGTCTGTTAAACAACCAGCATAATGGAAGCTTACACCTCATGCGACAGAATCACTATATTAACTATACATCTATTAGAAATTTCCAAACCCCGTTCCCAAAACAATTTTAGCACACCTATTAAGTACTGTAGATCACTTAGAAAAACAGAAATAAAACATACAACCAGTCTTTGCAATTAACATTTTTTCATAACATATAAACAATGTTCAGATACAAATTCTGAACTAAATATGTTTTCCTAAATATGATTTATGTAATCAAGGCTTTCTTAAACAAAGACAGGTCTTAG
The DNA here is from genome assembly GCF_905146905.1 of Nyctereutes procyonoides. Lineage (NCBI taxonomy): Eukaryota > Metazoa > Chordata > Mammalia > Carnivora > Canidae > Nyctereutes > Nyctereutes procyonoides. The sequence goes on along the minus strand of NW_026575146.1, from coordinate 55,519,722 downwards.
GTATATGATCTGTACAAACTTACAGTAGTGTATATTCCAAATAGAGATTTTCTTCCTATTATTATATGAAAATGTAACTCTTTTCTGAGTGAAGATATATGTTAAGGCTTCAGGTGTAAACACTTTGGAAGGCAAACAACTTAGTAAAGAAATAACCAGTCATTTAAAAATGTGTATCATCTCATAATAGACCCCTGAATTTTCAAATTTACATGTGAGAATACACTTACATCTTAAATTTCTAGGAAAGGCACAGGCTTTATATAAAAAAGCAGCAAAATTTTAAACCCACCAATTTATTGAAAAAGCCATTACTTTTATTAGAAACAAATAATGCTTCTCAAGATGTTGGCAACAGGTCATAGAATAGTCACATATTTCATACAGTGTATTTCTCCCTTTATAATTATATTCCAGAAGGAGGTGGAATACCTACTTGGCCGTGGGAAGCAGAAGTATTTGATGGACTGTGTAAACTGGTCTCCTTGTACACAAACCATGCATTTCCTCCCCAAAGTATCATATTCAGAAAGCCAAAGATCACAGATACATTTAGGGATCCCATACTAGTCACGGAGCCAAAATAACACATCACTCCTTGATGATTACAAGGCTGACGTTCCTTGACAATACCATGACCAGTAGCTATTTTAATATCTGTAAGAGCTTTAGCCCAGGCTGAAGTGCTCACCAACCACAGAAAAGCAGCAACAAGAGTAACAACAAAGTCAATCATGGGAAGTTTTCGACTATCCCGATACAGGCTCATATAACCAACATAGAGCAAAAGAGCAGCGATGCAGTACAGGAAGACAAAGACTGCAAAAGTGACATAGAATTGTGCGGAAGAAGAGTAATCTCCGATAAGGACACAGTTTTTCCAATTTACATCACACACGTTTACATCTGGATGTGCTAGAAATGATGCTTCATTCAGCCTGAATGGATAAGCAAAAGCAGCTGTAATTGTTTTATTTTCAGTAAGTGAAGGAGGGCAAGTCACTTGAATTTCTGTTTTGCCCTTAAAACCTCCACAGGTGGCAAAAGCAAAGATAGAAGCAATCCACTCGAGGACCTTGATGAAGCCGAGCGGCTCCTTGAGCGGGCTGACGTTGAGCTGGAAGGAGGACATCCTCTGAGGAAGGAGGGAGACAGAGTCAGGGCTGCGGGGCGGACGAGGACGGGGCCGACGACGCCGAGCAGCCGGGCCACGACCAAGCCAAAACCCTATTTTCAAATAAGGTCACACTCTGAGGTTCCCGGGAAAAACATAAATTGTGTGTTGGGGGAGTTGGAGCAGTTCCTTGATCTTCAAGTATCAAGGAAAAGTGTGGACTTTGCTTCAAGAAGTTGGAGAGAGGGCAGCCCGGGTGGCTCAGCGGTTTAGCGCCGCCTTCAGCCTAGGGCGTGATCCTGGAGACCAGGGATCGAGTCCCGCCTCGGGCTCCCTGCATGGAGCCTGCTTCTCCCTCTGCCTGTGTCTCTGCCCTCTCGTGTGTCTCTCATTAATATATAAATAAAATCTTAAAAAAAAAAAAGTTGGAGAAAGACAGGAATAAAGGGAAGATTATTCTTTTCTTTCCCCAAACAGGAGAGTCTTCAACACGCTACTACTGTGTTGAATAACCGAAGGAGCCTGGGGATGGGAGGTCAAGGATTTGCAGCTGAGAGCAAGTCATGGGTGATGCAAGGCCCTGGGGCTGGGGCTGGAGCCCAGGAGGTAAGTCCAGGGTGGGCAGGCAGGGGCAGGAGAGGGGCGAGGTGCCGCAGCCAGATGGGGACATGTTTGGGGCCGGGAGGACCCTGCGGGCCGGGTGCAGCGTGACCACGCGGCCTGTTGGGGTGGCTTCGTTCAGCAAATCAAGAGCAGGTGTTGAAGCGAGCAGCTGAAACAACAGCTTGAGAAACTGGGCCTACTCTGTGGGGAGAGGATTAGTTAAGGATTCTGGCCATGGGAACCCAGAAGAGGAGGGGAGTCTGTTCGTGCTTATTACACAGGTTTAGGGGAACAGCTTCGGCGTCAACTGGGAAAATGTGCGTGGACGCGGGAGGGGAGAGGCCCTGCCATCGAGGTGCCAGCCCGTGGCTCAGAGACAAGTCTCCGCCCCCTGCTCTTGCTGCCTTCCACGTCCTAAAGGTCCCGGGTATGGCGATCTGGAGGTGTCCTTATGGCAAAGAATGGGGGGGGGGCAGAGCCCCAGGGCTGGGATACAAGACAGCTCAGGTCGAGAGGGGCTGGAGGTGGTGGGACAGGCTGTGTGCAGCCCCCAGGACAGCCTGGCCTTCAGTTCCCGGAGAGCAGAGCCACCAGCAGCCTTGGGGGACAGTCCCCAGGACCAGCTCCGGACGTGAAATTCATGAACACCCGTCACAGGCCAGCATCCCACACCTGGGAGCCCTGCAATCTCTCTTTTGCTTCAACCCCCACCCCCCCTTGGCTCCTTCATCTCAGAGTCTGTGAGGGGAGCCAGGAGGCTTGAGGAATAATTATTCCGAAGGAAATCCCAAATGTGTTGTGTTTATCAAGTGCAGGGAAAAATTGGAAACAGGGTAAGGGTTTTCACAGAGCTTATTCCCACTGCATCAAGTTTTGGGTCCATAGGAAGGAGCCTTTTCTGGATCATGCTCTTTAATTGTTGTGGAAACTCTGGCCTTAAATCTGAGCATATGAAAACCATTTTAGGGGAGTTGAAGTCCTAATCCTTGGTGGTGTAAAGCAGCTGAGCCCTGGCCCTGTGTTTTCACACATGGATTTCAACAAGCTGCCTCTACAGCTAGAACCATGATTCCCAATCAGGGGCAAATGCTGTCCCCCCAAGGGACATTTGGCAATGTCCGGAGAATATTTCACCCCTTCTATTTTTGAAAATCGTGGCAGAAGACAGATAATATAAAATTTAGCGTTCTGACCTCATTTTGGTGGTTGGCTCTGTGGCCTAAGAGCATTCACTGTGGTGCATCCATCACCACTGTCCATCTCCAGACCCCTTTTCATCTTCAAAAAACTGAAACTCTGTACATGATCAGAGGTAACTCTCCGTTCTTTCCTCCCTCCAGCCTCTGGGAACCCGCATTCTTCTTTCTGTGCTTCTGTGAATTTGACTTCTCTAGGCCCCTCACACAAGTGAACACACTGTGTGATGACAGTCACAGCTGGGGAGGGGGTGCTGCGGGCCCCCAGGGCGTGTGGGCCAAGGGTGCCCCTCAACCTCCTGCAACGCACAGAACAACTCCCACCACACGGTGTCACCCAACCCCAGGTGTCACTCGTCCTGAGCTTGGGAAACCCTGAGACCAAAGAGGTCTAGTCTCAAGCTGTAGCATATTAGTCAGCAGATAGCAGTTGTGCCACAGTAATAAAGCATCTGGAGACCTGTGATGTCACAACAAGTTTAGTTTTTGCTCTCAACATGGGGCATAATTGGCAGCCCAGGGTGGTGAAGCATGTGTTGGCTTTGAAAGCTTCTGTTGGAAGTGGCCACATCACTCTCATCCATGGTTTATCGGTCCAATCACACGGCCATGCCTCATTTCAGAGGAAGCAAGGAAGTGCATGTTTGTTGTGTGCCTGGGAGAGAGACAACCACCACACGTAGCAGTTAAAACTAAAGTTCATGGTGTCGTCTGCTCCGCGGCAGTGCTCGGGCCGCAGTGCTCGGGCCGCGGATGCTGAGCAGCGGGGGCATCAGCTGGGCCTCCTTACTCCCCCTCTTCAGGCCTTGCTGTCAGACTGGCCTCTGCTCTACTTCCAGATTTTTCTGTCGACCTCTGTTCCAGTGAACCTCCCCTGACACATCATCATCACCCAAAGTTCATAGATTACAGGAGGGTCCACTCTTCGTGTTAGAGATTGTTTTGGCAAATATGTAAGGCTATGTATCCACCTTTATAGTATCACAGAGAATAGTTTCACTGCCCTGAAAATCCTCTGTCCTCTATTTACCTCTCCCTGCCCCAGCCCCTGGCGACCACTGGTCTTTGTATTGCTTCCATAGTTTTGCCTTTTTTAAGAATGTCATACGGTATGACATTGGAACATTGGAATCCTACAGTATATAGCCTTTTCATGTGGGCTTCTTCCACTTAGTAATATGCATCTAGAATATGTGGGGCCAAAGTGAGCACAGTAATATGCATCTAGAGTGCTTCCTTGTCTTTTCATGGCTTGGCAGCTTGTTTCTTTATAGCGCTGAATCATATTTCATTGCCTGGATGGACTGAAGTTTATCCACTCACCCAACTGAAGGACGAGTTTGTTGGTTCCAGGTTGTTGGTCACTTTTCAGAAAGTGATTTAACGGCAAATACTCTGAGACTCAGGTGATTTGGAGGAAATTTCAAATATTTAAAGGAGTAAATTTTTTTTTTTAGATTTTATTTATTTATTGGAGAGAGAGAGCATGAGCAGGAGGGAGGGGCAGAAGGAGAGGGAGAAGCAGACTCTGCAGGGAGCCTGATGTGGAACTCCATCCCAGGACACTGGGACCATGACCTGAGCCAAAGGCAGACACTTAACCAGCTGAGCCATCCAGGTGCCCCTAGAGGAGTAAATTCTTAGTTTTCATCGTAGGTCATTTTTTTTTTTTCTTAAAGATTGGTGGGGGGAATCCCTGGGTGGCTCAGTGGTTCAGCGCCTGCCTTTGGCCCAGGGAGTGATCCTGGAGTCCTGGGATCAGGTCCCACGTCAGGCTCCTGGCATGGAGCCTGCTTCTCTGCCTCCCTCTCTTTCTCTTTCTCTCTCTCTCTCTCTCTCTCTCACTCTCTCATATGAATAAATAAACAAAATCTTTAAAAGAAAATAAAAGATTGGTGGGATTCTATCCTGGCTGCACTAGAGTCACAGAAGAGCTCTTAAAAGTACTCTGATGCTGGGTTCCATTTCAAGCGATACTAAATTAATTGTTTGGATTTTCTAGGTGCAGCCAAGATTGAAAGTCATTTGCACAGAACTCATCCTGGTTGGTATCAATCTCCTTAGAAATTGGAGACTCGGAGATCCCTGGGTGGCTCAGTGGTTCAGCACCTGCCTTCGACCTAGGGCATGATCCTGGAGTCCTGGGATTGAGTCCCGCATCAGGCTCCCTGAAGGGAGCCTGCTTCTCCCTCTCTGTCTCTCATGAATAAATAAAATCTTAAAAAAAAAAAAAAGAAAGAAAGAAATCAGAGACTCTGTTTTGATAAGGCAAGTGATGACTACTCCTGATCCTTTAACTTTTTGCCTTTCTCTGTGCTACGAACTAGAACTATAGGGACCTCAGTAGAACCAAAATTCATTCAAGTGCATGACAAGATTTTAAGCTATTTTTTTGGTGAAAATCTTGACCTTGCTGGAAGTGCTCTTGAAGCTTACTTGCCAAGTGAGCATAAAAACAGTAGTGGGGTACCAGGATGGCTCAGTCGATTAAGCATCTGACTCTTAATTTTTGGCTCAGGTCATGATCTCAGGGTAGTGAGATGGGGCTCTGGGCTGGGTATGGAGCCTGATTGAGATTCTCTCTCCCTGTTCCCTAAAAACAAACAAACAAACAAAAACCATCACTGAGCAGTTACTGTGCAATGCATATTGGACTGAACACTTCTGCATATAATATTTAACATTCTTTTTTAAAACTTTATTTTTTTAAGATTTTATTTATTTATTTTTTTCGTGAGAGACACACACAGAGAGAGGCAGAGACACAGGCAGAGGGAGAAGCAGGCTCCATGCAGGGAGCCTGGTATGGGACTCAATCCCAGGACCCTAGGATCATGCCCTGGGCTGAAAGCAGGTGCTAAACCACTGAGCCACCTAGGCGTACTTAACATTCTTTTTGTTTTTTTTTCAATCCAGTCTTCATCCATTATCAGTGTGATAAATTCATTTGGAAGTTTATATAAAGTAGGAGAAAGGCTTTTTGTTTTGTTTTTTTGTTTTTGTTTTGTTTTTACCTTGCTATTAAATCTGGAAATTTATTTTCCTAAGACCCATATATATTTTCTGTTTTTAACTTATTAAAAATGTCATGTCAAGGTAATACAATAGCATTGCATTAGTTTCAGGTATACAGTGTAATGATTCAATTTGTGTATACTGTGAGATGATCACCACAATATGCCCTGTTAACATCCACCACCATACATAGTTAGCATTTTTTCTTATGATGATAACTTTTGATTCTTTTTTTATTTTATTTTTTTAAGATTTTATTCATTTATTCATGAGAGATACAGAGAGAGAGAGAGAGAGAGGCACAGACACAGGCAGAGGGAGAAGCAGGCTCCACGCAGGGAGCCCAACGTGGGACTTGATCCCGGGTCTCCAGGATCACGCCCTGGACTGAAGGCGGCACTAAACCTCTGAGCCACTGGGGCTGCCCTTGATTCTTTTTTTTAAAAGATTTTATGTATTTATTTGACACAGAGAGAGAGAGAGAGAGAGAGTGAGAGAGAGCACAAGGAGGGGGAACAGCAGAGGGAGAGGAAGAAGCAGACTCTCTGCTGAGCAAAGAGGCCGACGTGGGGCCCAATCCCAGGACTCTGGGATCATGACCTGAGCTGAAGGCAGACACTTAACTGACTGAGCCACCCAGGCACCCCATTGATTCTTTTTTAAAAAAACTTATTTAGAGAGAGAGCATGAGTGTGTATGCACTAATATTGGGAGGGGCAGAAGGAGAAGGAGTGAGAATCTCAAGCAGCCTCCCTGCTAAGCATGGAGCCCAATGTGGGGCTTGATCTAATGACCCTGAGATCATGACCTGAGCAGAAACCAAGTGTTGGCCCCCCAATTGACTGGGCCACCCAGGCGCCCCTTAACTCTTGACTCTTGGCACAAGCTTGCAAGGCTGGTACTTTTATTGCCTGTGGCTTTGCAGCCAAGGAAACTATAATCCGGGAAGGCTAAGCAAATCACACAGGTTGTAATTTGCAAACTTGGGCTTCAAAGACCTATCCAGAAATTCAAAAAAATTCTTGCTCTTTTTATCATATCATGCAGCATAAGCTCACTGCAACTTAGCACAATTTGGAGTCAAAACTTTCCCACCAAAATCTAAGTTCTGAGGTTTGCATTTCCCAGCACAATGTTCATGGCTTCCTGTTTACTCAGCAGCACTTCCGGGAGCATTTGGGGCCCTCTGACGGCAATCAAGCCCTCAGCCACCATGCTTCTGAGAGAGACAGTCTGATAGATGTATTAACCTTCTAGGCTTCCAGTTTCCCTAAGCCCCGACTAGGCTGCAACAGCCTCAGAAGGCATATCTCTGATGAAGTTACATCAGATACAACTCTAGAAAAGCCTTCCCAAGAATAAATGTTAACAATGATGCCCTCCACTTGAATCGAGAGGAGGCCTTAAATGGTATCACCAGGTACTCTTCCCATGGCAAGTACCACGAAGGGCTGAGACGGGGGCCTGAGGGATAGTTTTTAACAACGTCGAGGGGCATGATTCCTCAGAGTGGGCATGAGAATGATTTTCAAAGAAGGGAAGGATGCTCTCATTCTAACTTGAGGCAGAATAATAAGGAGTAAGAATCAGTAGCTGTGACCCCAGTGGTCACTTCAGACTTTATGCAGGAAGGAGAGGGGCTTACAGCTGTGATTTCGTGTGGAGGGCTGGAGGGTTGGGGAGTAGTCTCAGAGCTGTGTCTGTGTAGCAGGTGCACCATTTTCACCCCCGTCATGTATTTATTTGGGGTGACTTTGGGAGCAGGTCCCTGGAGGTTATGAGGGTCTAGAGTACCTCAGACATCCTGGAATACCACCACTGTGAGATACGGAATCAGAAGACGACAGTCAGATGTCTTAATGACCTCAAGACATTCGGTAGAACACAGAGAGAGAGAAAGAGAGAGAGAGACACACACGCAGGCAGAGGGAGAAGCAGGCTCCATGCAGGGAGCCCAACCTGGGACTCAATCCGGGTTCTCCAGGATCAGGACCTGGGCTGAAGGCGGCGCTAAACCGCTGAGCCACCTGGGCTGCCCAAATAAAATCTTAAAATAAAATAAAATAAAATAAAATAAAATAAAATAAAATAAAATAACAATACAAAAATCAAATCAAATCTCCCCTTCATGGTTTTGGAACAAAGTTGACACAAAGAGCTGTGTTCAATCTTCTACGGTTTTCCATAGGCCTTAGGAGTCTCTCCTGGTCCTGCTCTGACTCTAATTATTTGTGTGTTTCTCTCTCAGCAGATATGCCAGTGTCACAGGCTTGCATGGGATTGTGTTCTTGACTTCAGGAACATCTGGACCAGGCTACAGTGGCTGAAAGATGACATGTTCTGAAAGGTGAGTGGCCTGGGCACACACACACCCACCAGGCCCTGCCACTCCAAAGACCATCACAAGTGCTGTGATAGAGTACTCACGTGCAATGGGAGGGGAAAGGTTTCTAAGCACAAGCATGGCACACCTGGAGGGGACCCTAGAGAGAAATCTGGTTCATGCTCCTGGCTTTATACAGGAGGAAACTGAAGCTCAGGTTCACACAGGTAACAAATGGCCAATGTTGGGAAATCATGTGAGGGACAGATCTGAGGACCGGGCAGGCACCTGTGATAACCACTGGTGGCAGGAGCTAGGGATCTACGGATGGGGAAGGGAACTACCCTGGACACAGGCTCCAGTCTGGGGGCCAGGGAGCTCATGGGATACCCACTGGAATGAAGGAAAGAAACTGAGGCAGGAGCTGTGCTCTGCCTGGATGTGTGAAGGTGACAAAGGAAAAGGAATTAGCAGAGCAGCCAGGAAGGTGAGAAAAGAGACAGTAGAGGGTGAGAGCATCTTGTGCCAGAGAAGCCAAGGCAGGAGAGGATTTAAAGGGGGGCTCAAGAAGTTTCAGAGTTTTTTTTTTTTTTATTCATGAGAGACACAGAGAAAGAGAGAGAGGCAGAGACACGGGCAGAGGGAGAAGCAGGCTCCATCCTGGGACTCCAGAACCACGCCCTGGGCCAAAGGCAGGCACTTAACTGCTGAGCCACCCAGGGATCCCCCCAGAGTTTCAGAGTTTGAGTTGGTGATGGTCACGGTTGCAGAGCAGGGACAAGGAGGGGAGGAGACAACGTGGAGCCGGTGGGCACAGAGGAGAATTCCAGATGTTGGCCAGAGTCGGAGTCTGGGAGGAGACGGAGGCTGGACCCTGGAAGGGGAGACAAGTCAAAGAGTATGTCTTTAGGAGGGAGTCTTATTTGGTTTGGGGGAATGAGCTAATCTTGTATAATGGGATTAAAGTTTTCTTTTGCTTTCATCTCTGAAGCTTCCTTCTTATCATCTTTAAAGCAGGGATTAGAAAGAATTTGTCATAGGTTTATGAGGATTAAATGGGTAAAATGCACAAATAATGCTTAGTACGATGCCTGGAACATTATAAACATGTAACACGTGGTAGTTATTTTAAATATTTTATCGCTACAGATTTGTGAAGGACTCATTCCAGAATTTTGAGGAAAATATTGCTTACATTTTAAATCTTGGTATCTTACAGTTATTACTTTATGGGGGTAAAGTTGATAAATAACTAAATAAGATTTCACATATTTTGAAAGATTGGTCTGGAAACAGTCCCAGAGAAACATTATTTTTTTCAATCTCTCATGTACATGTGGAAATTATACATTTTAATTAAGTGCTATTATATGAGCCAAATTCCATCCTCATGGGTGTTGGTGGGAGTTTCCCTTTCGGGAGGGAGAATTTGGTTTTGGACTTATTACTTACATCTGCAAAAGGAGTAAGGAAGAACAAGAACAGGACACTCTGATAAGGAATTTGGCTGCTTGGTGGTGGTTTTTTTTTAAATATTTTATTTATTTATTCACAAGAGACAGAGACAGAGAGAGAGAGGCAGAGACACGGGCAGAGGGAGAAGCAGGCTCCATGCAGGGAGCCCAACGTGGGACTCAATCCCGGGTCTCCAGGATCACGCCCTGGGCCAAAGGCAGGTGCTAAAGTGCTGAGTCACCCAGGGATCCCCTGCTTGGTGTTTTTTTGTTTTTGTTTTTTTGTTTTTTTTTCATTTTGATCTGTAATTCAAGATTGGGGTAACTATTTTTATTTATTAAAAGAAAACTCTTTTGGTAGGCTGGAATGATGTTTAAGCAAGGGTAAATCACAGATGATAGACTTTTCTCTTGAAGTACTCCATTGCTATGCTTTTTTGAGCAAACTTCATTAAAAAAAAAAGCTAAAAAATGGAGGTGGGGGTGGGGGTATGGTCAGGAAACCAAGTGACAAAATCTTTTTCTTTTTAAAGAAGACACCTGTGACGCCAGCTAGTGAGTACGGCCACATGGGGCGGAAAGGGATTAGTTACAGCCCTAAAAGAGGGATAAATGCATCTGGTGTCAGATTAACTCTAGCAAACAGACTTGCTTCGTCCCAAATGCTCCAACTCAAAAGCACGCTGATTTCAGCGTTAGAAACGGATGTGTGAAGATGACTTCTCAATAAGCAAAGTGTGGTGGGTGCATCTTAGGTGGACATAAAGCAACATCAGTAGGTCTTAAAAACGGGATGGTGAGTGCAATGGTATTAAAAAAAAAAGACTTGATTTAATGCTATTATGTAATTTAAAGCCACATGTGCATAGACAATAGCCCTACCAACTTCTACAGAGATGCATGCCTTTAAGGACATGTATCTGACATATTGGAGAGGTTGCCTAAAAGGTAGGGGAGAGGTATGTGAGGATCAGAGTTAAGAGGGGAAGAAAAAAATAAGAGAAGGGCTTTGCACAGATTGATAATTATAAAGAGCCATGAACTAACTATGATTTTAGTTTTTTGAAGATTTTATTTGACAGAGAGCACAAGCAGGGGGAGAAGGAGAAGCAGACCCCCCACTGAGCAGAGAGCCTGACCTGGGGCTTGATGCCAGGACGCTGGGATCATCACCTGAGCCGAAAGGCAGATAGATGCTTAACCAACTGAATCCCCAGGTGCCCCTTAACTGTGATTAAAAAAAAAAAAAAAAAAAAAAAAAAAGAAATCTTGTAGCCATTGGTCTTCTCCCTCTGGCTGTATAGTCAGTCTGATGCAAAGGCAAAGAAATTTCAGGCAAACATGCTATCCTAAGGGTGACGGGGTTCAAGGGGTTCAAGGGATTCCTGAGCGTGTTGGGTTGGCTTCCAGAGGGTAAAACCAAAGAACTTCGGTTTCAGCCAAGGGTCAGAAGCAGGGCGCCACCTGCGTCTGGCCTCCAGGGGGCGCTCCTCACACGGGCGGACACGGCTGCCCCCTGCCCACCTGGGCTGCAATCCTGGGTCCTACTGCTTTTTCGGGGGCTGTCTCCCAGGATATCTTTACCACTTTCGCTTAGACCCTGCTCTGGTGGAAGAGTTATATTATAAGGATGAAAACAAGCAAGCTGGGAACTACGTCATGGCATTTTTACATTGAGAGAAATAGGAATATAGGAGAGCACAGATGGAATACCTTAAATATTTTATGACTTTTTCCCCCCCACTCTTAGTCTGCTTGCTTCAGCTTCAGCATATATATTGGCCTAGAAGAGTTCTTGGAATGAGTTTGAGCTTTGATCTTGTATGGTCCATCATGCTAGCAGGGATTCTCAATATGCAGTCCCTGGACCTCGCAGCACTAGCATGGAACTTGTTAGAAATGCAAATTCCAAGGCCCCTTGGGGATGTCTTGAACCACAAACTCTGGGGATGGGGCCAGACCACCTGTGGTTTCACTAGCCCTCCAGGTGGTTCTGAGGCAGTTAAAGCGTTAGAACCATTGATCTAGATCCCTGAGTCTTAAACTTGGCTGTATAGACTTTCCTCATAGTAACCTGCCAGCTTTTTATAAGCTTGAGGGGTTTTTAAAAACTCCCAGGCCAGGATGCCTGGGTGGCTCAGCAGCTGAGCATCTGCCTTTTCAGTGGTTCAGGGTGTGATCTCGGGATCCTGGGATCAAGTCCCGCATTGGACTACATTGGAATCTAGGAGGTAGGGCCCAGACATCAGTATTTTCTATTTCTCCAGATGGTTCTAATGTGCTGCCAAGTTAGAGAACCAATGATCTGGACCAGGCCTTCTCAAACCTTACTGTACATTTGAATCAACGGAGGTCATGTTACAAGTTGTGACTGGGTAGCCCTGGGATGGGGTCTGAGCTACTGCATTTTTTACAAGTCCCCAGGGCACACCACCACTTCTGGACTGCCAACCACATTTGGAGAAACAAGGATCTGGCGTGCAGAGGAAAGAGCATTAACTGAGGGTTAGTAGATCTGGTGTTAGGAGGTGGCTCTCCCACGAGAGGAGGGATAGTCTTCTCAATGAGAAGGCACTTTGAGACCAGAAAACAAAGCTGACGACTCCCTACAGGATATGTAGAGTAGTTTTATTCAGGATAACTTACTGATGAGGGAATCGTGTGGGCGACAACCCAGAGCTATGCAGCTATTCTCAAAAAGTCTGAACTTTAGTCCCCAGATGTTATAGAGCAATGGGACATGCAGAAGGGTGTTGTAGTGAGATCAAAGGGTTCACGTGCACCTAATTGACAGTTAATCTTTCATTGGATCTTGTGGCACAGTCTCTGTGTCAAGAAGAAGAAACACCATGTCATTTTAAACAAATTTATAGCAGGCCAAAGTGAGACTCCCCCCATCCCAGCCTTGGTGGGCATTTCTTTCTTTCTTTTCTTTCTTTTTTTTTTTTTTTAAGGTTTTGTTTATTTATTCATGAGAGACAGAGAGAGAGAGAGAGGGGCAGGCTCCATACAGGGAGCCTGATGTGGGACTCGATCCCGAGTCTCCAGGATCAGGCCCTGGGCTGAAGGCAGTGCTAAACTGCTGAGCCACCCGGGCTGCCCTTGGTGGGCATTTCTAAGATACATATATTTATCACTGAGGGGCCCAGAACGAGTAGCCCCGAGAGAGCACATAACGAAGATGGCAGGCCAAAGATGGGGTTGATACTGTCAACACTCCTATACCTGGCTTTCTGGTCATGTTTACTTTTATCTGGCTGTCATCCAGCTTGGACTGCCACTTCAGTTCTCTGGGCCAACGTTTGTCTTCCTTATCTATCTCATAGGGATGTTGAGAACACTGAATGACTAACACAGAATTGTTTCCCAAGTGTGTGCACGTACCCCATGAATTTAGAGAGTGTGTGGAGAAACATTTAATATTTTTAATAGTTGTGAGTTTATTGTTATGAGTACTTAGAGTACTAAAGTATTAGTACTTAGAATACTTATCACTTTACAAGTGATAATGGCCTTTAATATATAGTGGCCCTAAAACTACCTTTTAAAAGACATGTATCCGCCCTTAGAAAGTGTGGCCATTTAAATAAATAATAGTAGAGGTCATTGACAGAGCAAAATAAAGACAGGATGGGAATGAGTCAAGTTTGGGAAATGCTGAGAAAGCAGATATAGAAAGAACTATGAGAGCTAAAAAACAAAAAAAAACTCTTGATTTTGATTATATGTTAGATCATTTATGGAATAGGCATTCTGCAACACTCATGTTGCACTCAGGGGTGATGGACTCATTATTCAAAAAATATTTATTGAGTGCTTGCTTTGCACTGGATACTCACTCTTTTGGTCACTGGGGAGAGAGACAACAAATCATCTCTGTCTACAAGGAAATTATAGGAGGATAAGAGGTCATGAAATAAACCAATATGTTCTTTTTAATTTAATATTTCATTTGAAAAAAAAAAGTCTTGCTCACTAACAGCTAGGAAAGTTGCCCTAACATAATAATTCATTCATGTACAAATCAAAATCAGGAAAAGTCAAAAGTCTCAATTCTGACAAATTCTTTTTTTTTTTTTAAATTCTGACAAATTCTAATGGATTGGCCATGTTTACCAGATGTAGGGAAAGGAGCCAGGCTGATTTCTTGAACTAACTTAATGGTCTTTGTGTAGTTATGTTATAAGGATGCCTTGTGACAGCCCATGAGGACAGAGCTCCATGAATCTAGTCACTGGCTCTGACTCAAAATAAGAATTTCTAAGATTCCTAAATAAGGAGGCAGGAAGGAATCTAGTATGATTTGACCCATACCTGTGGTCCTCGGCCTCTGCCCCTGAGCATGTGTGGGGATTTTCCACAGGTCATTTCCTGCTTTATTTGTTTAACACTTTGGGAACAAATGACTTAACCTCCTCTGGGTTTCAATGTCCTCACCCATGAAATGACAGGATTGGACAGTCACCAGGTTCTCTTTAGACATAACATTTTGTTATCTATGATTTTAAATTTGAGGAGGGATATCTAATGGAGAATACACAGGGGAGGAGTCAAGGGCTTATGAAAGGTTTAGTTAGACGATGAATTGTAAGAATAGCATTTTCTAATAATGTCTTTGTCCAATCGAGGTTTATTTTTTTTAAAGATTTATTTATTTATTCATGATAGACATAGAGAGAGACAGAGGCAGAGACACAGGCAGAGGGAGAAGCAGGCCCCATTCAGGGAGCCCAATGCGGGACTCGATCCTGAGACTCCAGGATTGCGCCCGGGCCAAAGGCAGGCACCAAACCGCTGAGCCACCCAGGGATCCCTGGTTTCTGATCCTACCTGATTGTAATGCCTGGAGGAATGAGTGTGTTAAAAATAAAAATGAGGAGGCACCTGGGTGACTCAGGGGTTGAGTGTCTTCCTTTGGCCCAGGTTGTGATTCCAGGGCCCTAGGATAGAGCCCCACATCAGGCTCCCTGATCAGGCTCCCTCCCTCCCTGCAGGGAGCCTGCTTCTCCCTCTGCCTGTGTCTCTGCCTCTCTCTGTGTGTCTCTCATGAATAAATAAATAATATTTTTTTAAAAGCTAATCTCCTAAAACCATTGATTAAAAAAATAAATAAAAATGAGGTTTTTATTTGAACTTCTTCATAATGCTGATTTTTCTCTTTAATCTGAGGGTGTGAAAGCTTTGAAAACATGCCCTGAATTGGGTCTATCTAGGGAAAGTGAAGGTGGAGTCAATGCCTGATGAGTTGTTTTTTTTTTTTTTTTAAGATTTTATTTATTTATGAGAGACAGAGAGAGAGGGGGGCAGAGACACAGGCAGAGGGAGGAGCAAGCTCCATGCAGGGAGCCCGAGGTGGGACTTGATCCCTGGTCTCCAGGATCACACCCTGGGTTGAAGGCAGGCGGTAAACCGCTCAGCCACCCAGGGATCCCCACCTGATGAGTTTAAATAACGTAGCCAATAAAAAAGAGTGACATAAGCCCCCTCCCTTTCACCAACATATGTGTAGAAAGGGACGGAGAAAAATTCTCCATTTTTAATCGTAGGGATTGGGGAACTGAAATGCAGCCATCCTTGCTTGTGCCTCTCGATTGTGGCTTGCTCAGATCCAGAGGCAGGGAGACGACCCTGTCAGGCCAGCCTCCCTTGCCAAGCCTCCCGTGTCTCTAACCTGCCATCTGGAGACAGGGGTCTGAGATTTATCTCACTTGAACCAAGGAGGAGCCAAAGGGAGGCTGGAAGTCTGCTGGCTCTGTTGCTCCGTGTGGAGAAGAAACAGACGGGGTGAATTTGTGTCTGATCCCGAAGGAGAAAGTGTCTTTGTGCTATATTTCTTTCTGACCTGGAAACCCTGAAAGCAGTTCAGTCACAAGCTGGAAGAGGCAGTTCCTCAGGTCTGGATTTGTTTGTGTTTTGGGGAGGGCCTTGATTAGAAAAGAAGAAATGCTTTATTTATATATGCCAGATGGAATGCAGGGGTCCCTGCTCCGTCTTTCCAGGCACCAGGAACCTCTTGATGAGAATCAGTCATCTCAATTAGGAGTCTTTCCGTGTTGGGCAGAACCTGATATTACCATTTCCTCCCCAGGATTTGCTGGCATCTGTGCGTTCCCTTCAAGTGATGACAAACTAATTGCACTGGCTTCCTGTCACAGCACAGTCTTCCTGCAGAGATGGGGTGGAGGGTGACAGGGGGAAGGGAGGAGTCAGTCTTTCCAATGAGCTGGGTCCCAGCTTGCATTTCTCTGCTAATGCAGACGGGCTCCGTTGCACTTAACATCTCTCCACTGTAAGTGGAGCTGTTGGACCATCTTCCTCGTGTGCACTTGCCATCGGTACCCTCACCGCCTTCAGAGGCTGATTTGCTATCAAAAGGCCTAGTCTTCATGACTAAAAGGAACTTTCTTCCTATGATACTCTGAGCCTACGTGGAGGCAGCTCTGACTCTTCTTAGCTTGCAACCCTGTTGTGATCAAAAAAATTAAATAAAGCAGGATGGGTGATGTAGTGGTGCCTTCTGGACATGCCTGTCTAGTGGAAACTGAGAGGGTAGTGGAAGGTTTTGAGGCTTCCCCGGCAGCAGCGGCAGCCGGTGATGTAACCAGACAGTGTAGAAGTGTGGGAGGGGACCACACATGGCAAAAAGTGAATGATCATTTTTATATAAAAGAAGTAATAGGGTGACAGGCAATGAGGAGGGCACTTGATGGGATGAGCCCTGGATGTTATATGTTGGCAAATTGAATTTGAATTAAAAAAATGTTTAAAAAAAAGGAAGTAAGAAAAAGAGAGGGGATAAAGGGATGGAGCCCAGAAAAGTGCACGAAAAGGAAAAAAGAAGATTTGCTTTGATGATGAGCCAGAGAGGCCATTATGGGCTGAGTCCATGTGTCCCATTTTTAAAGCTTTTTTACTTAAAAAACATTTGTAGGTATGCATGTATTTTAGAATAGCTGCAGGTATGTGTGTATTACTTTTATAATCAGCAAATGGATTTACTTCCTTCTCTCTCAGGGGCTCCTTCCCCAAGTCACTGACCCCTGGCAGCCCTAGTTACCTTCTCCCTCTTTCCAGAATGCCAGAGGACAGCTGAGCTTCATGACCCTGGCTCGGGGAGGGTTATGCCATGTAAACATTGGATCTCTAAGTAGCTCGCCTCTTAGAGAAAGTGTGTCACGGGTTTTGTGTGTGTGTGTGTGTGTGTGTGTGTGTGTGTGTGTGTGTGTCACGTTTTTAAACTTAGTATTCTGTGGCGCTTATTTCATGAGACCATGAGACGTTAGACTTGTTATTTTATTTTTTCCGAAGAGGAGGGAGCTCAGTGGTGGATGTAACTGATAAGGTTGTTTTTCCTTTGTGCCATCAGTCGAGGTTCTGTGGACCTAGGAAGGGGGTGACCACTGGACTGGCACCTCCTGCGTAATGTATCATGGGTACCTTTTTTTTTTTAACGGAATGAAAATGCGGGAGTTTTGATCTGGGGCAGTCTGGCAGGAGAGGGCTGGTACACTTGGTTTCCTTCTGTCGCACTTTTGGTGAAATGAATTAGACTTTTAAATCAGGAACTTGAGTGAGATGAGTTAGATCTTTGCACAAAAGCAGTGGAGGATTTCCAGCTGGCTGGGGGTATGATATGGAAATGTCTTGCTAAATCGGGGGTCTGGTGGAATGTTGCTCTCCTGGCGGGCTCTGTTTCTTGCAAGGGAGCTGTGGGTTGCATGCAGAATGGAGCGAGCAGGGAGCATAAGCATTGTCTTGCTTGTGGGAAGACCTGGGGGTTCAGATGTTTTTCATTAGGAGCTGGTTGTGAGCTTTTTCAAGTTAAAGCACTTTTAGTAGGAAAAGCCTCCCTGAGCTGGGTCTTCTCTTTCTGGATATTCTCCATCAGGGAGGCAGGTTTTAGCAGAAAGGGTTGTTAATGGTGGATTTTGTGCAGTGGAAACCCTATGGGAGGATGGGAAAGATGCAGAAAGAGGTGGTTATGGACGTCACCACTTTATTAAAAGCTGTTTGTTTTATTATAACCAGCCAAGACGAAGGCACTCGCTCTGGATGAAAATGTTGCCTTCCCTTGCAATTATAGATAGCTTCGTGCTGAGTCTCACACAGCAATGCATTTCTCCCCTCCTGACTGATAACTGATTTTTCTGGTTGTCCAGGCAATATCCAAATTATCAGGCAAATATTTGTCTCTGAAACAAATATTTTATACCATATTGAGCCAACCACCAGCTCTTTCCAAAGTAAGGCCTGACCTTTCTTTTCCCTCCATTCATTTGTAATTTCTGTTTGTTGGAATCCACTTCCTGTTGGTTCTGTGGATTGGCTCTGATATAACCTGAACAAGGTTCTTCACACCCTTTTTAGACAGAAAACACCATTTGGCTCGTTGTTTCTGGGTTCACACATGGGTTTTCTTGCCTGTGGATACTGATACTGGGGACTTTCTTGGATGTTGTTGTATTAAGGGCTGGGTTATACCAAGAGCTGGAGGCATGGGGGGCAGGGCGGGACTGCCCAGGACTTGGGATACAAGCTGGCAGGTGTTAATGCGGGTTGATCCTGGGAAACTCAGAACTTTCAGGTTCCCACGTGGGAGAAAAAAACCACCCACCATCTGACTGGCAATGTGTGTCCAAAGAAGGGCTAGACGCATGTTGGATGAAGAAACCAAATCAATAGTCATCATCATATTAAAAACAGATGGGCTAAAAAAAAAAAAACAAAAAAACAGATGGGCTGATCTTTTTTTATTTTATTTTATTTATTATTAATTAATTAATTAATTAATGTTTTTTTAAATTGAAGTTCAATGGACTGGTCTTCTGATGGCCAATCAGTGGCTGAACCTAGTGGAACAAAGTTAGGGAGGTTCAAGGGAAAGGCACCAGGTAGGTTTTCTTTGTCACATCCTGTCTGGCCTTTTGGTTTCTTGTCCCCATGGTTCAAGGGTGGCCCTGCTCACTCTGACCCTTTATTTCAATGCCTTGCCTTTAGGAAGAGGGGTGGCTGGCAAGTTTCTTGGTTGTTGGCATAGGCTTAACCTTCCAGGAGTCCTGTTTTTATTTTAATTAGGGAGTTCTTCAGTAAGAGCAGACCATTCTAAGATCCTAAGTCAAAAATTTGAAACGGTGGAATTTCATATGACAGGGAGAGATAGTTTTGGGCAACTTAGCTTTCCAAGTGCACCTGACATGTGAGTGACCACTTCTTCAGTGCTTCAAATATGCTTTCAGTTTACTGGATTAATTCTTCTCCCACTTTCTCCAGTATCTGGAACAAGATATGTAGTGGTTAGAATGGAATCAGAGTTTTGCTGTTTACTAGCTGTGTGACCTTGGGCAAGTCATTTAATCTCTCCAAACCTCAATTTCATTCTGTAAAATAGAAGTAAGAATGGTATCTTTTCAAAGAGTCTTTTTTTTTTAAGATTTCGTTTTTTAGAGAGAGAGCATACACATATGTGCGAGTGGAAGGAGTGGGGCAGAAGGAAAGAGAGAGAATCCTCTAACAGACTCCCTGCTGAGCTTGGAGCCAATGGGGGACTCCATCCCAGGACCCTGAGATCATGACCTGAGCCAAAATCAGAGCTTGCTCCTAGCTGACTGAATCACCCAGGTGCCCCTTTTCAGAGTCTTTTGAAAGAGTTTTTGTGAGCTTCAAATGGGTAACACACACACACACACACACACACACACACACACAATCCCCTTGTTCTTATTACATAGGATATTCTTTAAAGATAATAAAAAAATCTGGAAACATTTGATTGTCTCCAGGGAGTTAAGCAGGCATAGGGATGGAAAACTTTTCATTGTTATTCTCTTCCCTATTTTTGGAATTTTGGACCACACAAATGTGTAAGGCACATAAAATATTAAAATTAAAACATTCCTAAATAACTTACTAGGAATTTGGTTCACATAAAGACATGTCACTTTGCTAGCGGCTCTCTTGTACTCAGTGCAGGCCACTGATGAGTGCTTTTTAGAACTTACTTCACTTGATCCTGATGAGTATTAATGTGAAGAAGATGCTCTGGAGCGATTCATAGTTGGGATATCAGACTGTGATGGTTTGGCAGCTATCTTATATATATGTAATAACTTTGTTTTTATTATTTTTTAAGATCTTATTTATTCATAAGAGACACACAGAGAGAGGCAGAGATATAGGCAGAGAGAGAAGCAGGCTCCCTGCGGGGAGTCCTTTGGGGGACTCGATCCCGGGACTCCAGAATCACACCCTGAGCCAAAGGCAGACATTCAACCACTGAGCCACCCAGGCATCCCTATGTAATAACTTTATTTTTTATTTTTTTCCTATGTAATAACTTTAAAAAGCGTTTTTGTTACACAGCATTTCAAACATATGGGAAAATAAAAGTCTTTGTCTATAATTATTTAAAATGCTCTTAGGGGTGGCTATAGAATTTATTATCCAAACTAGGATACTGGTGAGGATCACACTGGAGTAGCAAATGTAAACTCAACAGCCCCAGGTAAACTAGGTTGGAGGGTCAGTTGGAAATTAAGTGTTACCATGACTGTTGAAGTCCCCACTTGGGCCTTTCTTCCTGGTCCATGTTACCCGTGCCCCTCAAGGGAGCCACCATCTTGACGTAAATGTGCACCTGTTCATGATCTGTGCGTGGACTCCATGGGTGTATGTCATAAACTGTACAGAGTATTCTTTTATGTGTTTCTAAATGTTACATAAATGAAATCCCTAAATCAGTAAGGCATTTTTTCCCCCTCTTGTTCCTGGAAAATTGAAGGAACTCGACCAAGGAATGCTGATGTATTAGCTAAGGTTCTTTTGATGGAAAGCAACAGAAACTACTTCTAGCTGGCTTAAACCAGAGGAGGATTTAATGATGAATATTGAGGCATCTTAAGTATCTATCCATGACTGGAAAACAGGAGGTTCAGGGCAGCTCCTTGGGACATGAGCACCAGGTAGCCATGGGTTCAATCCTTCCCTCACACATTATCAACATGGCCAAGTCACAGTGACCCCCAATCTCTCTCTGTCTGGATTCCAGGAGTCAAATTCCAGAGACAGTGAGAGAATCCAGTTGGGCTAGATATCCCTCCCTGGGCCAATCCCCTATATTTGGTCAGGAATGCAGGATTATGTAGTAAGTCTATAACCACAGAGAACCCATCCCACAGTGCTGGGGCTATTCCCTGCAGAGGGGAAATTGTGAGCTGGGCACCTAGAGAGGTGATAATCATAAGTGAGCAGAGAAAATATGGAGATGAGAAGGAAAGCTCTGTGTTGATGATTTCTTCTGAAAAAGAACAAAGAAAGGGTTTCCATTTGGGAATTCCTTCCTGGAACTCCTTGGGAAATTTACATGGACTCTTGAATTCTGGATTCTGAGAAAAGTCAATTGAGAAGTCAGGAAAATTGGAAGAAGTGTTATAATTCTCCTGGGAGAATGAAAGCTTAATAGTCCATATAGAGACCTTACTGGTTTGAAGAAATCCACTGACTTCAAGTTGAAAGCAAAAGCAGAAAACATTGATGCATGGAATCAAAGGTCAAGGTTGACATTTCTGGGGCTGAGGGCAGGAGCCGTAAAAGAGAAGCATCAGTGGGACTTTCTCGTATCTGTTGCTCTAAGTGGACGTTCAGGGCTTTGCTGATAGTGAGTCAGTCTTAGAGATAAACATTAATAAGTTCATGGGCTAGTACTTTTTACATGCATGTTGTGCTAAGAAACACCAGCTTTTGGAAGCAGAATATGTCCTTAAGTCAACTATTCTGACATTTGCCTCTCTGAAGTGCTCTTAACCTTACCAGATGATCCAGAATATTAAATTATTTGAATTCTACTGGAGAGAACAGTTGCTTTGTGGTGCTAAAAATTTCATTTAAAGAAAAGGATAACATTGAACTATTTTGGTATCACTTTCCAATTTTTAAAAAAGATGTTATTTATTTATTCATGAGAGACAGAGAGAGGCAGAGACATAGGCAGAGGGAGAAGCAGGCTTCCTGCGGGGAGCCCAGTGTAGGACTTGATCCCAGGACCCTGGGATCACACCCTGAACCCAAGGCAGATGCTCAACCACTGAGCCACCCAGATATCCCTACTTTCCAATTTTTAAACAGTTTTTATTTAGCATTTATTTTGTGTGAATGTTCATTTCTTTTTAATGTTTTCTATTATCCTGCACCTGTATTAGGTAGAGACCATTTTTATATTACTGGGTTTTATAATCTTGTCATAACATATGGGTTCATAATAATAATAAGCCATATATTTGCTATTATATCTTTTTTTAAAAAGAGGACCACAGAAACTTTTCATATAATCCTACTATAGAAAAAATGGTTCTCTGCTTATTATTATTATTTTATTTTTATTTTTTAAAGATTTTATTTATTTATTCACGAGAAACACAGAGGGAGAGAGAGAGAGATGCAGAGACACAGGCAGAGGGAGAAGCAGGCTCCATGCATGGAACCTGATGTGGGACTCGATCCTGTGTCTCCAGGATCAGGCCCTGGGCTGAAGGCGGCACTAAACCACTGAGCCACTGGGGCTGCCCTATTATTTTTATTTTTAAGATTTTTTATTTGAGAGAGACTGCATACATACAAGTGGGGGCAGGGGCAGAGGGAGAGAGAGAAAGAGAATCCCAAGCAGACTCCTGGCTGAGCATGGAGCCAGATGCAGGGCTTGATCTCACGACCCTGAGATCATGACCTGAGCCAAAATCAAGAGTCAGCTCTGTAACTGACCGAGCCACTCAGGTGCTCTGTGACTACTTATTTTTCAAAAGCATCTAAATAAAGTGTTATGAAACCTATGGAATAACATGAATTCTGGAATCCCTGAGAATTCTCAGAAATTCCATTTCCTCATTCTTGAGTACTATTATTAATATCCATCAAAAGTTTGGATGCAGCGTAAGGGAGTAGCATCCTATATTGGATACCTGGCAGGGTTAATGGTGGCAGGTTATTTATCTCTTTGCTGCTTTCACTAATGATGTCCTCATTCCTTGGGGCACTAAGATACATGGAGATAACTGCTACTGGGTAAAAACCTGGTTGATTTCAGCTCCTGCTGAAACTTGGAAAAATCAATTCCATGAGAAATGAGATGACCTTTTTCTGGCTTCCAAGGAAACATTAGAAACAAAGAAGGAGAAAAATGCTAACCAATGAAGGTGCCCATAGGCTTCCTGTTGAAGTTGATGGCTATAGTTTAATTAACTGAGAAACCCTGATCATCAGCATCACTTTGGGGTTAAAACATTGTGTTCAGAAAACCCCAGGTTAGAAGGCAGTTGTGTGTATTGTTTCTCTATTTGCTTGAGTTAATTTTCAAATCAGTGTGCCCTCTGTAGGCGTGCTCCCAGGGAATAATCAAGAGGGAATCTTGGGGAGAAACTCATCTGCATGGGCAGGGCATGTAGAATTGTTGGGGACAATGGTTCCTGACACATGTACAAGTAAGAGCTGAGCTGGGCCTGGGCTGGCCTAGAGGGGCTGACAATGTCACCGGCTCCCAGACCTAGAAGGGACTGGTCCTGATGACATAGTATTTATTCTTCCTTTTTCTTTTCTTTTTTTTTTTTTTTAAAGGTTTACTCATTTATTTTGAGAGAGAGAGAAGAGAGAGAGAGAATGAGCAGGGGAAGGGACAGAGGGAGAGGGAGAATCTGCAAGCAGACTCCCTGCTGAGTGTGGAGCTGGATTCGGGCTTGATCCCAGGATCCTAAGATCTGAGCTGAAATCAAGAGTTGGCCCCTCAACTGACTGAGACACCCTGGGGCCTTAGCATTTTTTTTTAAATTTAAGTATAATTAACATAGAGTGTTATATTAGTTTCAGGTGTAGGATTTAATGTTTCAATTCTGTTCATTGCTCAGTGTACTTTTAATCCTCTTTATCTCAACCATCCCCCTTCTAGTAACCACTGGTTTGTTCCTTCTTTTTAAGAGTCTGTTTTTTGTTTGTTTGTCTCTTTTTTCTTTGTTTTATTTCTTCCACATATGGTTGAAATCATATATATTTGTCTTTCTCTGACTGACTTATTTCACTTAGCATTATACTGTTTAGATCATCCATGTTGTCACAAATGGTGAGATGTCATTTTTATGGCTGAATAATATTCTCGTGTGTGTGTATTGCAATATATAGGTGATATATATATATATATATATATATATATATATATATATATATATATGATATATCACATCTTCTTTGTCCATTCATCCAGTGATGGACATTTCATTGTTTCCATATCTTGGCTATTGTAAGACAGTATTTCACTATGAGTCATGCAAATTGACCCAGCCTTCATGGCTAAAAAAATCCACTCATAAGGCAGGAATACTTGCTAGTATGACATACTTGGTATTTAGCTCCATGATTTAGATGGATATAAATAGCTTTAAAAAATGACATTACATAGAAATGTTAAATATTTATTCAGAGATTGGCCATATATTGGGGGAAGGGGGAAGACATAAAAACCACCCAAGAAAAATTCCATGTAGGCTATGATTGCAAATGTAAGTTTAATGAAATATGGAAAATACATTTCCTTTATAATAAAGACTTAGATTGTGTTTCTTTTTGAAGCCTTGAAAACAAATTTCAACTATTAAAAAAGTGTAGAGATAGCTTTACAACCTTTTGCATTTTATGAAATAAAGTACTTTTATAAGATTGCTTATAAGCCTGTCAATATTCTGTTATTGGTGTATCATTGATGCTTCTAGATGCTGTGGGGGACTCCTGGAAAGGGAATATTCATTTTTGGCAGATCAGTGGCCTATTATTTTTACATAAAACTGAATTAAGATGAAACCTTTTGCTTTCCCAAAACCACAATTTTTACAAGTTAGTCAATTAACATTAAATGCTTCTCAGAGTTGGGGCCAGAGCACTGCAGTAGTCAGGAAACCACACCTGCAAGAGTTTTCCAGCAACTTCTCCTGCTGGCCTCAGGGGATTCCTAATAGCACTTCAGTATTCCGAAGCTTCCCGTGGCTACCACCAAAAGCAAACTCCAGGGGCACCTGAGTGGCTCAGTGGTTGAAGGCCTGCCTTTGGCTGAGGTCATGATCCGGGGTCCTGGGATCAAGTCCCATATCAGGGAGTCTGCTTTTCCCTCTGCCTATGTCTCTGCCTCTCTCTGTGTTTCTCATGAATAAATAAATAAAGTCTTTGAAAAAACAAAACAACAAACAAACTCCAGTGGAACTGGAGCTTTCATGTATTAGGCTGATGGTTCTTTTTGCACAATTGTTTACAAAGCATTTGAGAGTTACAATAAGACATAATCAGAGAGGGAGGCAAAGGATAATAGACTCTTAACTCTAGGAAATGGAGGGTTGCTGGAGAGCAGGTAGGTAGCCTATGGGGTAGATTGTGATGGACAATAAGGAGGGCACTTGATATTATGAGCACTAGGCGTTATATGCAATTGATGAATAATAACTGAACTCTTCATTGGAAACTAATGATACACTATATGTGAATTAATTGAACTTAAAATAAGATAAAAATTTAGGACAAAAAATTAATTTTTTTTCACCCTTAATACGAGTTCACTAATTTGCAAGTGATGTCATGCTGGATATTGTGCTGAAAAGGTTAATTAGACATAATTGCTGCCATCAAGGATAATACTGGCTGATGTGAAGATTCAGAATCATTATTATAGTAATAGGAATTATGTTAGTACCATTTTAATAATTAGTAATATTTAATAATAATAACTTAAAATAATTTAATAATAATTACATAATACGAAAAAATTGTCGTGCTAAGCAATTTGTACATATTTGCTCTCTGAATATGATCGTCAACTCTGGGAGGTAGGTGGTAGCATTATGCCCATATTATAGATGCAGAAACTGAGCTTTAAAGAGGGTAAGCAACTTGTCCAAGGCCACACAGGCAGTCATCCATGAAGGTAGGAAACAGTTTTGAAGCCTGAGATACAAGTACATAGAGATCTGCTGCGCACAAACATTTGCAAGACACACGTGCTACAAGTACCTTTCACCTTTCCATCACTTGAACACTCACTTAGTGGCCTTCTAGTGAAGGATGTGGAGAAGCATTAAATTCTGTTGGAATTATTCTGCGTGATTTCATTTGCTGGGGGACAGAAGGCTCAGTGGAAGGTGGTGTGTTTTAGGAGAAATATATAATTGACTTCCCCATGACCAGAAGCTTTTGCGGCAGATGAAAAAGAGTATTCGTGCTTCTGAGATGTCCACTCATGAGATTTTCCACCTGCTTTTCTGCCTCTTGTCTTGTACTTTTGGTATTTCTTATACTCTTAGCGTTAGTGAGCCAACGGCATGTTTTTAGCACTTCCTATGTGCCAGAAGTACTCTGACTGAACAGGAGTGTATAATTACCAGGGGTCAAAGATGTGTGCCAGTTTTTCCTGCCAGCAGGGGTCAGGGGCAGGGGTGGTGGTATGTGGATGTGTGTGTGTGTGGGGGGCATATGGAGGAATAGGACATATAAAATAAAATTATCTATGAGTATATTTAATTCATTTTAAGTCTCAAAATTGCTCAAGGGTATGTTTTTTTAATTGGGCAATTTTACCTGTTCCCCTTTGCATATTCTGATAAGTCCATACATAGAAGCCTGATAGAAATTAATCTTTTAATGCCTCACAAGCAAAAATGCAAATTATAGAATGATGTAGCTGGAAGGGACCCCAGAGATCTAAAGTGCTTTGTGGGCTCTTCATGTCCTTGATCTGTTCATAGATGTTTTGCAAAAGACCTTACTTTACCGTGGTCAGGCAAAATTTGGAAATTTAAAGTTAAATAGGTTTCTTTCCTGTGGAACTCTATGGTCTTTAATATGCTAACGTGCTTTGTGAATCTACAAGATAGAGTGTAAGGTGTTTCAATACTCATTTGACCCCCACCCCACCCCAAATTCCTTTTGTGGGAAATGCAGGTCTAGCTGAGGCAGCTCTTAGTGGACACCTTTTTGAGGGCAAGGAAGTCCCAAGGGAAAGGAAGGATAGATGGGGTGCTCCTGTTACAGGGCAGGAATTCTCAGTGAAAGCTGAAAGACACCCTGGCAAATGGGGCTCCCCTTCACTGTGAGCCACACCACGGAGAAGTGTGAACACAGCACCAAGGGGTGACCAGCCCCTTAAAATCAGGAGAGCGTCTTTATCTCTGACCCAGCCCACGGGGGACATATAAAGGTGGAAGGGGGCTGTCTCCAGGCTACAGTCATAAAGCTGATCTGAGTCTTTCCCTCGACAAACTGGCACCTGAGTTTAGGTTGAGAAGCACCAGTTTGAAAGCTCTCAGAGCTTTTCATACGAAAATGCGCATCATAAAGCTCCAAGAATGAGGTAGCCTGTGCAGGATTTTTAAAGTTGCTTGACCATGCAGCTCTTGCTTTGTGTGGCATGTGGGAGGCACTCATGTTCTGAGGAAAGCCCTTTGGGAAACACTGATCTAATCCAACCTTCTCATTTTACCAGTGAGCAGCTAAGGACAAGGCATTTCTTCTGTGGGGCCCTCTCGGGTTTCTTTCTCCATCACTGTAACACATTTATTGGAACTAACTTGACCAACTTTGAGGGCAGCTTTGGAGAGATTTCTTTAGTTGATAAACTTTTTTTGTTTTGTTTGTTTTTTTGTTGTTGTTCAAGGGGAAATCACTCTATATATATCTTGAATTTCCATTGTCAAAAAACGCAGATGAATTCAACCAACAACGTGTATAGAATATCACCTATGCCCAAAGACCCTTTATGCAGAGTGGTGGTCTACAAAGATATAAAATAGTTCTTGCCAAAGAGGACATCAATAATCATGATAAATACGATATTGATGGTGATACCATGAACATCTAACATTTATCGAAGGCCTTTCTGTTTGTCAGGCACTATACCAGGTATTTTAATCCTCCCAACAATTGATGAGGTGAGGATTATAATAATTCTTATTTTGCGGTGAGGATAACCAGGTGAGGAGAGGTTAAGGAATTATTCCAAGGTCATACACAGCTGGAGGAGAGAAGATGTACATAGAAAGTTGTAGCAGCACATGAAGCATTCCTTATGAGTGATGCAAAGTGCTGTATGAATTTAGTGAAAAGAAAAATAAGTTTTGAAAGACGTGATCAATTATGTGGTGGACAATTATGGTTGGGCACCCATCTCTCTTCCCTCTGGGGAACAACACCCCCCTCCTTTGGAGGAACTCTTTTGCGTTTCACTGTGGGGTCTGGCTCCGTGGGTGGGTACATTGCTTTAAGCTGGACCAGCTGGAGTCTTTGGGAATTTGGCAATTAGAAGCAAGGGAAGAGGGCCGCCGGGTGGCTCAGCAGTTTAGCGCCTGCCTTCGGCCCAGGGCCTGATCCTGGAGACCTGGGATCGAGTTCCATGTCGGGCTCCCTGCATGGAGCCTGCTTCTCCCTCTGCCCGTGTCTCTGTCTGTCTGTCTGTCTCTCTGTCTCTCATGAATAAATAGATTAAATCTTAAAAAAAAAAAAAAGAAGCAAGGGAAGAGGTTTTTCCCCTTGGCTGGTAAAGAGCTTTTCTGAGATGTTCATGCCTTTTCCCCAGCCCTGCGGAAGGAGCTAGGCTTTGGTAGGAGAGATGGAGTAGTAGATCTTCTGGTCAACTCTGATGCTTGGAGGCTGAGGCCTCCTCTTTTTTGGGGCAGAGAATTTACTACCCTCTCTTCTTCTGGGAATGACACTGTTCTTCCTTGCAAAAAAAAAAAGAAAAGTTACTAGACAGTGATTTATTATTTTTTTTCAGTTTTATATCTTTATTTGACAATCAGCGATTAGTTCTCATCCACATTAACAGTCTGTAGATTTTTGAAAGTGGTGACAGGTACGTAGGTAACCAGCATGTAGAGCTTGTTTGGTGAATCTTCATCCTCGTTATGTTTTCTGGACAACCACACACGGATACGGTATGGAACATTCCTTATTCCTTTGGCCCAGACAGCTTTGTTGAGCCTGGTGTCAATGCGCACATCTGGAGTTCCCATCTCCTTCATGGCAAATTTCCGGATCTCTTTGAGTGCCCGAGGGGCACGCTTCTTGAAACCCACTCCATGGATACATTTGTGAATGTTGATGGTGTATTCTCTGGTCACTACCTCGTTGATGGCAGAACGGCCCTTCTTCTCGCCACCCTTCTTTGCGGGAGCCATTCTGCTGGGCCCTAGTTGGAAAGGAAGCCTAGACAGTGATTTAAAAAACCTACACTATAGGGATATACACAGATCCTTAGATGTGTTGAGGTTCTGTCTATTGGGTACTACAGGGGAATGGGCTCTTGGGGGCCCAAGGAGAAACAAACACAGAAATATTTTTAAAAAGATACAACAATAACCTAACTTTGGTGTTTAAGAGAATAACTAAAATGTCCCAACAGGATTCAGTTGATGGCTTCAGTGGTTTCCCCATCACACTTCAGTGATATTAATAAAAACAGGAGGGGCCATACAAGAATTCAGACCTACTGCAAATGCCACCTTAGCCATTCTTGAATCTCACAGAAAGCTTCCCTTTCCTCATCTGTAAAATCAGAATGATATGAATGTCGTTCCTCCTTCTTTCGTTTTGAGCCTCCACAGAGAAAACAGATGCAAAGCCTTTTGTCAACTGCAGAACAGCATGTCAGTTGTGGGTCCGTTTCACAGTCCTCTTACTGGGATCAAACACTTTATAACCCCGCAGGAGGTCAAACTCAGTCCCAGCAAGTGGACAGTATTTGGGGGAGGAGAAGACGCAGGAGGAGATTTCAGGCCAGGAGCCTTAGAGGGTGTTAAAAAATGCTTGGAAGGTGAAAGGTGATGGATGGAAAAAAAAAAAAAAAAAGAAATTGTCCCTTCCCTCTTTGGGTTTTATCCTTTTGGTCCATTGTCTCTTCAGTTCTGTTTTCTATGGGGGGGTGGGTGGGGTGGATTTCTTGGTTTGGGATTTTAGATGGGCTTTATCGAGACACAGGGCAGAACGAGAAGATGCAGGGAAAGGACCCAGAACGGGTCCTGGTACCCTGTTCTTGTTTGGGTTTATTCATTCATTCCTGGTGGGATATTGGAAGGGGCTCTACCCTTCTCGTCTGAAAGCCTCTGAAAGTGATTAACCCGAGTAGGAGCTCAGCAGTGTGGACAACCGCCGGGTGGGACCAGCCCGTTTGAAGCATGAACTGGGCTAGGGGGCCTGAGAGGAGGAAGAAGGATAAAGAAACACGCGTCGTCCACGTTGCTGTTGTTGCGAGGCCAGGGGAAGGGACCTCTCCGCGGGGCGCCGGGGGCCGGGCGGGGGCCGGGCGGGGGCCGGGGGCCGGGGGCGGGGGGCGCTGCCGCGGGCGGGCCTGACAGCGCGTGATTCCCGGCAGCAAGTGGTGGCGGGTGCGGGCGCGGGCGCGGGCGCGGGCACCCACACGCAGGCGACGCTCGGCCTCGGGTTTCAGCGCTGGCGGCTGGCGGGGGAGGACGGTTCGCAGTTCGCCTTTCCAGGGTTATTTTTGGCCGGGGCTGTGCGCCGGCGGCCGAGGGCTCACCCCGTCCCACCTCCCTCCCTCCTCCTCCTCCTCCTCCTCCTTCAAAAGAGAAACTTGGGCTCGTAAAGCGCTCGCTTGCGGGGAGCAGGGAGCGGGGAGCGGGGAGCCGGGGCTGCGGCGGGAGGCCCGGGGGGCTCGGGGGTCTGAGTCGGAGCCGAGGGTGCGCTCGGGGCGCCGCGGGTGCGGGGAGGCTCGGGCCGGGCGCGCGCGGCGGGGGTCGCCGGGGTCGCCGGGGTCGGGCTCCCGGCCGCGGGAGCGGGGTTCGGGGCACACCCCGAGAGGGAGCCCAGCTGGGGCACGGGACTGCCGGCGCCTCGGGCGCTCGCGCGGCGGAGGGACTCGGGCGGAGCTAACTTTCTGGGAAGGTAGAGGCCGGACTCCGGCGGGGCGGGGAGGGCGCAGGGCGGAGGGGGCCGGGGCGCGGCGCGGGGCGGGGCGGGGCGGGGCGGGGCGGGGCCGGGCCGGCCGGGGGGCGGGGAGGGGGCCCGGCGGGCTGCGGATCCCCTCGGGCTCGCGGGAGCCGCGCAGGACCGGCCAGCAGGCGCCATGGAGGGGAGCCCCATCCCGGTGCTGACGGTGCCCACGGTGCCCTACGAGGACCAGCGGCCGGCCGGCGGCGGGGGGCTGCGGCGGCCCACCGGGCTCTTCGAGGGCCAGCGCAACTACCTGCCCAACTTCATCCAGAGCGTGCTGTCGTCCATCGACCTGCGCGACCGCCAGGGCTGCACCATGGTGGTGGGCAGCGACGGCAGGTACTTCAGCAGGACGGCCACCGAGATCGTGGTGCAGATGGCCGCGGCCAACGGGGTGAGTGCCCGCCGCCCCCCGCCCGGGCGCCTCGGGCCTGCCGCCCCCGGGGGCCGCCCCCTCCAGGGAGCCCGCCCCAGCGCCCCGAGCTCTCCCCAGCTCTCCCCAGCTCTCCCCAGCTCCCCGGCCGCACCTGCCCGCCTTCCTTCCGGGCCTTCTCTTCCCCAGCCCTCAGGACCATCTGTTCCGACGCCGTTCACTGCCCCCCACCCTTCTTTCCTAGGCTACCAACATCGTGGGTCCCCCCTTCCTTCTTTTTCCCCGTGTCCTACTTGTACTCCTCTTCTTCCCCCCTAGATTTGGGCTTGGCCAGATTCAACGGTAGTGTCGTCTCCAACACCGGCGTGCATCGCACCCTGTACACACACACACGCACACACACACACACACACACACACACAGTCTCCGGTGTTGATCCTTGGCACGTTTGGCAAAGTGGCCCCTAAAGATTTTTAATATAAGGTGATTCCTTAACCCAGTGGAGTTACTTTACTATTAATTTGATTCAGGTAGGGGTGGGGTGGAGATCAATCTGATGCCACACAGCCTGGGGTCTCCTTGTGGGGGCCCTGGAGGGGTTATCCCTCCATGATCTGGAATGAGACTTGCCATGCCTTTCCTCTTTTTTTTTTTTTAAGATTTTATTTATTCATGATAGACATAGAGAGAGGGGGGTGGGCAGAGACACAGGCAGAGGGAGAAGCAGGCTCCATGCTGGGAGCCTGATGTGGGACTCTGATCCCAGGATACCAGGATCCCAGGACCCCAGGATCGCGCCCTGGGCCAAAGGCAGGTGCTAAACCGCTGAGCCACCCAGGGATCCCCCTTGCCATGCCTTTCTTAAAGCAATTCCTAACTTCTCTGCAGGAGGCTGGTGGTTGACAGCATTTTGTGCCTCTTCTCCCTTTCACTTTTCATCCTCTTTTCCTCTCTCTTCTCCCATGACCTCGGCAGACTTTGGGTTTTTCCTCTTTATACCTCTTTTCTTTCTGTCCTACAACTAGAAACCCCTTCTGGCATCACCCTGTACCCCAGGGCCCTCCTTCCCAAATCCCCCAGCCTCTCAAGGACTTCTGCAAGCAGGACACCTCACCTCAGTGGTCTTGGTGGGAAGCGTCTAAAAGAGTCATTTCAGCCTTGTGCGGACAGTCAGATCCACACACGGAGCACATTTAAGCAAAATCTCTGCATATGTGTAAATGAGTGTGAACATTTAAAAAAAGTGAACTGAACAACTGTCTGGCATACGGATTCCCTTTCTCCTTCCCAATCCCCTCCTTTTAATTTTCTCCCTTCCTTCCTTTTTTTTTTTTTTTTTTTTTAATCTTTAGGGTTGTCCATGCTCTATGATTGTGTATTCTGATTCCCCTATCTCAGTGTTTTAGGGATGGGGAAAGTGGATTTTTTTTTTCCCCAAATAAAATAACCCAAAAGCAGTTGGGAAAAAAGAGCCGAGGGCTGACTTTGGTGGTGGTGGAGCTGTGATTTCCAACCCCTGCAGATAATGCTGCTGGAGATACAAGACTTGTGTTTCTCTCTGGCTCCTTATTTGAGATTGATAAAAAACTGGCTTGAATTGGGGAGTTGGAGAGGGGTTGACAAATGGTCTTTTACTCTTGTCTGACAAAACTGTTCCCATGGACTGATGGAGAATAATGGGCCTTGGGAGGCTATGGCAGCTCTCGTACTCCTTCCTGGGCCAGTTTTTCCAGGGAGTGAGAGAAACATCCACTTATTTTTTTGTGGGTGAGGATATTTTTGAAGCTCCAGTTGTCGATTTGCATGGTCAAGGTATTATTATGTTTTCTTATTTCTTGGCACCCGTTACCATCAACTTCTTACTTCAGTGGATCTTCTTTGATAAACACATTTTATTAACTTTAAGGGTGGACTTTATTTTGGGAAATAGCATATGTTAACAAATGGTTAAAGTAGAATCACGCTTTACCTCACAGTTGTTGCAAGAGACAGAATGACAAGTTACAATCCACAGGGAGGCACCATCTCTTAAATAATCTGAAAGTATTATTTCTAAAATGGGTGGGTATGGGTGAAGGGAATGGTCAACATCTACCAAAGTTTCAGGCAGCCAATTTTAACCAATCTTTTCCTCATTTTATTTGCCTTCTTGAGGGCTTTTGCTAAAGCACATGGATAATCAGAAGGCTGGCTTCAGGAGAGAGGTGGTTTACCATGAGCAAAATTGGTCTTGAATGATGGTAAATTGATAGGAATGCACTTTTCTTCTCACTTAACCTGTGGAGTTATACTCAGGAGTGAGAAACTGCCTTATTCCAAAAACTTTGCCTCTTTTGACTTCCCATTGGATATTCATAAACAGGCTAGAAAAATGGGAGAAAAATAGAATTATTCTCTTCAAACTGACTTGAATCTGGGTGGGCCGCGTCTCTATATCTGAAAAATCTTGGTTGTGTTGTGATAGAAAAAGTTGATTTTACTAAGCAGTTTAATATAAGAAAACTATAGCTGCTCTTTGATTATATAATTGCTGGAGGAGAACAGAAGTTTGGAATTTCCAAAACGATGAACTGCACTACTTATGTTCTAATATGTCATAGAGTTTGAAATAGATTCTCAGATATATACCTGTACAATTTGGGCAAAAAAAATTTTATTGTAAAATTATGAAAATTTCAAACTTCCAAAAAAGTGGAGAGAATAGATAAATGGCATCCATGTGCCCGTACTCTAGACTTCACATTTTTTTCTGTATTTGTTTCCTCTTTGAGTGCTAAAGTATTTTGAAGTATATTAAAAGTGACATTTTATCCCTAAATTCAGTATGGATCTCTAAAAACTAAGAACAACTTTCTTGATAGTTATATCATTATCATCTCAAACAAAATAAAAAAGGATTTCTTCATACCATCTATTACCCAGTCCACATTCAGATTTCCTCAGTTATTCTGAAATGTCTTTTATAGCTGTTTTTTCAAACCAGTTTCTTCTGATCAAGGAACACACATTGGATTTGGTTGTTTTATGTCTCCTTTAACCTAGAAAATCTCCTTTTTATTTTTATTTTTTGTTAATGAAATCGACTTGTTGAAGAGATTAGGTTGATTGGCTGTCCTATAGAATGAATGCTCCCCCTCTACTTGCCTTTCTGAAATTTTCTGATTTTCTTTTTATGGTGTCATTTAACTTTTCGCTGAATTTTCTGTGTATATATGTATGTACTAGGAATTAGTTCTAGAGGCTTAATCAGATTCAGGCTCAACTTATTTATTTTTTATTTTTGCAAGACTATTTCACAGGCGATGGTGTATATTCATGTTGTATCATGTTAGAGAACAATCTCTGGGTGACCCATTGTTCATGATGCTGAGAGGATTATAGGGCTGTTGTGGTGATTGCCTCTGTCTTCCAGTATTTTCTCCCTTGGAACTGGTCAGTAGCCTGTGGGGTGAGCTTTGTACCATGTGAATATTCAGTTCCTGTCAACCTTTCTTCAGTTGTTTTAGCATCCATTAGTGATCCTGGCTTGAACGGATTATTTCGTTAGGGGTTTCAAATGATTTTTGGATTCTTCAGTTCCATCTACATGCTTCAGCTAGCATTTTTCTAAAGACTGGGCATTTCCCTCACTATTGGGCTATCTTGGAGTATAGTTCCTTCTATATTAGCAGAATATAGAAGAAAATATGTTTATTTCTCTCTTTTTAAATTATCAATTTTCAAAGTAAGGATTCGGTGAAATAGCCACGTCCACCGTTGACACATGAGTTTTGTTTTGCTTTGCTTATGCTCTTTTGTGTATCACTGTGAACTCTTGAATTATTATATAATAAGTTTGAATGGATTCATAAATAAATGAGAAGATATTTTTACCTGTTTTTGTGATGTTTATATAGCTGTGTGAACTTATCTAAAAAGTCCCCAGAAGTATTTTAATGCTTCTTTAAAGATACAAACTGTATCATACCATAGAGAGCAAAAGAAAAATAACTACTAAGTAGGAGAGTAAATAGCATGGTTTAAATGAATCGTGAAACTTGATTTGTTACTAATTTAAACTTACTTTGTAACTAAGTGATTTTTTATCCTGTTTTTTCCACATCTGCTTCAGATCCTTTCCAGAGGTTTAGATTCTCTAGGTATCCATTTATTTTAATCTCTTAAAGATTTCAAGGTCTCAATGCAAATAATGGCTACATTATGAATAAATGCCTTTGCTTTCTTCTGGGTGGATCTATCTGTGACTAAGGGTATCTCTCTTTTACTCCTCTTTGTTCTAGTCTTTTTTATTTTTATTTTTTCCTAAAATACCTTTAATATTGGACAGATGGCAGCACTGTGCCTGCCTGAAGATGTTGACTTTTTCCAAAGTCTTTTATCTCTGGAGATGACACTATATACTATCAGTGTCCAATAGAACTTTTTGAGATGATGGAAAGGTTCTGTAATCTACCCTAGCCACTAGCCACATGTGATTATCAAACTTATGAAACGTTCTTGAAATGTACGAAATGTGACTGAAGAACTGAATCCTATATTTTATTTAATTTCAATTAATTAAAATTTACGTTTAAATAGTTACAAGTGATTAATAGCTACCATACTGGATAGCACAGTTCTATAATTTAGCATTTAAAAAGTAAAAAAAATTTTTTATGGGGCCAGACTGTTCAACCAAAAGCAATTATAAGTTAAATAAAAGTAAATCACCAAACACTACAAATGCATATTTGGCAAAGGCAAACCAGATTTCTTCATGTGATAACCACACTCTCTTTTGACTTCAGCCCAAGAGACAGTGAGGTATGGTAGAAAAAGCACTGCATCTCTCAGCAGCTGGAAGGCTTGCTTTCTTTTCCTGGCTCTGCCATACAAGCTACAGAGCAAATGCTTCGCCTCTTGAAATACCTAAAAACCACTTGTTTCCTCATCTATAAATTGGGTATGACAGCATGGCTGAATTATCCTGGCAATCAAATGAAAGCATTATGCAACATCCATACCATTAAGAAATGTAAAGGAATATTATTATGGTCAACTGACTATATATCATAAAATAATTATTTGGCTGCATGTATTGAATAAAACAACTTATAACTCTGTTGCAAGTTTTAGCCAAGAGAAAATCCATTTGCTGATTAGCCACACACTCTACTGGCCATATGATGATCAGCAGTGGTAATAATATTATTAACATACAGTTCAGCTTACAGAATCAGTTCAGCTTACAAGAACTCATCAATGCCTTATGAAATCTTCTGGAGGTAGAGGTCAAAGTGCAATGGTATGAAGAAGGCTGAGTCAGCAAGGGACTTGGGTGCGCCTTCCAGACGGATGCTTGTACCAGTTTTGTCTGATTCCAATGGGCCATGCAGAGGTGGTTGTTCCAAAGAATGGGAGTGTACTTGGCTTGACATTTACTAGAGCTATCTGGGGATCAAATTTTGATGTGATCCCAAAGAAAAGGAACAGGTTTGGAAGGGAGGCAGAGTGGGATATGGTGGGGTGTGGAACATAGTGAAGAAGAAGGAGGCAAGCCTGTGTTTGAACACATAAGGCTTCTTTTCTGGGATGGATCTGGAAGTTTGGGATTGGCTGACTTCAGGTCTCATCTCTAAAAGGGAAAAAGAGCTGGGTGGTGATTGTTCTGTATTTTCTACTGGTGTTCACTACAGAATAGGTGAATGGAATGAGTTCTATGGCCCAGACATTAGGAAGGGCAGGTTTGTAATACACAAAAAAGCCCTAGAGAGCCTGCCATAACTTTGTCTTGTTTCCCTTCACAAATCCCCATCCCTGAACTGTGGAAATGGGAAATCCATTATATGAGCAACAGCAAAGTTTAGGTTCCCCGTGGTTCTGTCTCTCTGTCCGGTCAGTTCATTCTTGAAACTTTTAGCCTCATGTTGTCATTCACTGTTTTTATGGGGAAGGAAAAGGAATGGGAGAGGTTTTAGGAACAGCTGGGCCCTCCCAGTTGCTGGGGTGGGTTATTTTAAGCTTTGTTTAATGTGTCCAGAGACCCAGATGACATTTTTAACTAAGCTGCTTTATTAAATCTTGTGATAAAGCATAACAATGTTTATGGAAAAGACAGACACACATCAGCAACGTTATATGTGAAACTTGCCATACGAATTTTCTATAAAACATCTGTTCCCTTTGAGTCCTTTGTGAACTCTGGAAGTTTGATCGTTTCTGTACAGACTTGAGGGGTAGAAGTTGGAACCTATTTTTGAGGAATCTAAGCATAGGTAATAGCTTCGCTGACCTTAACCTTCATGTTTTGGGCTCTAACCACTCTTATGTTAGACAAGAGTAATGTAAACAAATACTGTGATAGGATTTTGGATGGGACTATTTAAAAATAATAGGTGGGGTAGAGAGGAAGGTCTGAATTTCCCACGATTTTTAAATTGAAGGTAGAAAACTCAATGTCTCTTGTTAGCCTACAGCTTTGACACTTACTTGCAAACACTTGAGATTTGGCCAATATGCCCTTAATGTTTATACTGGGGGAGCCAAAAGAGAAATTTTAGGTCCTTTCATCTGACTTGACTCTCATTAGTTATGAATAAGAGGATATCTAGCATATACACAAGACTTGTTAAAATCCACATTTTCTGAATCTTTATCTTTCATCTCCTATATTTTTAGTGATGTCATATTTTGGAGGGTTGCATTGTATTTGTACGAAGAGAAAATGTTCAGGAAATTCAAAGAAATTCTTCTTGACACCAAGTCACAGAAATTTTTCTTTCCCTTTCCAAGTTGCTACTTCTAGGTGTTTTTAATGTTACATTTAACTATTGCCTTTTTTGTTGTTGTTTTCCTCTGATAAGAGTCCTCTTTTGTAGCTAGGGGTATCTAGTTTCGTATTCAGGGCTTTCTAACAGAAAGAGAAAAGAAGTTGAAACCAGAAGACCAGAGTTTATTCTATTTGACAAAAGATGCCATGGAATACAGGGAAGAGTTTTATAACGAATAGTTAATATCTGCAATATATGAAAACCTTTTCCAAATTAGTAAAAAATTCAAAAGAAATATGGTCAATTACAATAACAAACACATGAACTGGAGATCATCCTCAGTAATAACTGAAGAAATATAAACAAAATCCATCAGTTTGAAAAAACTCTAAAATACTCAGGTTGGTGTGAATGTTTGAAAATTGTCATGTTATTGGAAGTTAAATTGATATAACCTTTTGACCAGGCAGTTCGGCAGTGTGTATTGAAGTTAATGAAGTACCTGTCCAATAATCCAGGAATCCCTTAATCCAAGAATCTGTCTTGTAAATTTCCTAAGACAAATGTGGAAATGTCTGTGTACAAGAATACTTGCCACAGCATTTGCAAAAGAAAAATGTGGAAATAATGTATATGTTCAGTGGTGAATGGGTACCTAATTTATGACACAACCATACCGCCGATGCATCAAAACCCATAAACAGAGGAGGCGGATCTATATGGTACATGAAAAAGATGTGAATGATAGTTTGTTCAGTGAAACAAAGCAATTAATAGAATAAGAAGAATATGGTTCCAATTTCTATCCCTCAAGTCTGAAGAGAAACGATCAAACTTCCAGAGTTCATGAAGGGGTCAAAGGGAACAGATGTTTTATAGAAAATTCTTAGGGCAAGTTTCACACATAATGTTGCTGATATGTGTCTGTCTTTTCTGTAAACATTGTTGTGCTATATCACAAGATTTAATAAAGCAGCTTAGTTAAAAATGTCCTCTGGGCCTCTGGATACATTAAACAAATCTATAATGTAGCCATAGTGTTGGAAGAACATACTCTAGTCAACAGTGAATATGTCTGGGGTATGTGGGTATGTATGATGGGGAAGGGAAATCCTTTCCCTTTCTACTTCATATACTTCTCTTTATTAAATATTCATACACACATACACATTGCTTTGATGATTAAGCACACCAGGATCCAAGCTCTGGATATGAATCATGATTCTACCATTTGCAACATGTGTGAGCATGGAGTTGTCACCTGGCTTTCTGAGGTTTGTCTTGTCATTTCCACAGGCACACACACACGCACACACACACTCATTCATGCGCACACACCCTGCCATGGTACTTGAGGTGGCAACAGCTGTTCTGGCATAAACTTTAACTCAAAGGACTTTTCTGCACGGTCTATGCATTATTCCCTGGTACGAATGAGCTGAGTCAATGCCATGCTTTTCCACCTTAAACCTTTCTGCAGCTCCGGCTGTCTGAGCAGCTCCCCCCGCCCCCCTTCTGAAGCCAGATCTTAATCTGCTCATTTCACGAGGATTTTCAAGCCTAATGGACTGGGCCATGTGAGAGATTACTGGGAGGAACAGACCAGCAGAGGCTAAGAGACTCCACACTAATCTGCTGAGTCGTCTGAAAATGCACAGCTGCAAGCACTGGAAATGCATTAAAGTATTTTGTCAGGATGTTTGTCAGGGTGCCTGTTCCTGCAGCCTTGCTGAATGTTTGGTTCGGAGGCATAATCTTTTTTTGGACAGGATCTCCCAAATGTAAAGTGACAGATGCTAATGTGGAATATAATACAGAAGACCTAGCCTTACTGTCATAAATAATGGTAAATTGTTTAATCTTGCTGAGTTGTAAATCTATTATTGCCAGAGGTCTTTAGTTCACTGGAACACAGTCTAAGGAGTGGGGGCACTTTGCAAATGGGCAGTGATTATTTCCCCACCAGACAGGAATGGGCCTAATGGAATTTATTTAAAAAGCCACGTAAATGCATTTTAATTGACTGCGACAACTACTCAGGAAAAAACACATGGCTGTAGAGACTGAGTTTTTTGGGGGGGAATATATAGGCATACACATAAATACGTGTGTATAAGATATATATATATATATATATATATAATATATATATATATATATTAAGATTTTATTTATAAGAGAGAGAGAGACAGGCAGGCAGAGGGAGAAGCAGGCTCCATGCAGGAAGCCTGACGTGGGACTCGATCCCAGATCTCCAGGATCACGCCCTGGGCTGAAGGCAGTGCTAAACCGCTGAGCCACTGGGCCTGCCCTGTTTTTGTTTCTGTTTTTTTAAGATTTTATTCATTGACTCATGAGAGACACAGAGAGAGGCAGAGACACATGCAGAGGGAGAAGCAGGCTCCATGCAGGGAGCCTGATGCGGAACTCAATCCCAGATCTCCAGGATCAGGCCCTGGGCCGAAGGTGGCACTAAACCGCTGAGCCACCCGGGCTGCTATATATATATATATATATATATATATATATATATATATATATATATATATGATATATATATATATTTTCTATTTATAAAGATTCCAAAGATACTGAGTTTAGATATATATATAGCTTTGTTTATGTGTGTGTCTATATATATTTATATATAACTTTTTTTCTGTCTACCTATAAAGGCGCCAGATGGAAAGTGTTTTTAAGCATTTAGAGAGTTTATCAAGTAACATATTTATGCACACATATGCATAGGATACTCCCTCCCCCAAATATATATCTTCTTCCTGGACATAGTCAAAAGAAGAGTAGACCAGATGTCAGAAATGTTTGAAGGCTACGTAGAACCAAAGGAGGTGGCTAAATGTTCCCCAGTGACCTATGTTTCTATGGTAATAAATAGAATTGTGTTGGAGTTGAATGGGCTGATATTAAGAAA
The DNA here is from genome assembly GCF_905146905.1 of Nyctereutes procyonoides. Taxonomy (NCBI): domain Eukaryota; kingdom Metazoa; phylum Chordata; class Mammalia; order Carnivora; family Canidae; genus Nyctereutes; species Nyctereutes procyonoides. The sequence goes on along the minus strand of NW_026575146.1, from coordinate 55,479,002 downwards.
TGTAAGTAGAAGAAATCATACTGTTCTAGGCAGGAGTCTGTCTTGCAAGGACAGCTCTTTGCAGTGAGCTCAACAACATGGGTAAGTTAGCAGGTCGGCATAGCACATACCAAGAGATAGTACAGATCAGAGGCACGGATATGAAAATGAAATGATCCAGGTCAAGACGAGGGTACAGATGTGATCCTGTCACTCCTTACCATGGACTTCAGCGGTTCTCAGTGAGCAGGCTTGGTGGTTAAAGAAGGAAGAAGACATTGTTTTTATGTAGGCATGTTAAAACTAATTTGCTATTTCATTGCTGCCAAGCTATATTCAGTTTAATTTATTTGATAGCTTGTGTTTAGTCCTCAGTTTTTAGTTTCACATAGAAAAACTTTGAGTAAAAGGACACTTTAAAAAATTTATTTATTTTAAAGAGAGAGTGAGAGAAAGAGAGCATGAATGTTTGTATGCAAATGGGGGCAGGCAGGGAGGAGAGAGAGAGAGAGACTCGCAAGCAGATTCTGTGGTAAGCACAGAGCCAGATGCAGGCTCAATCTCATGACCCTGAGATCATGACCTGAGCCAAAATTAAGAGTCTGACACTCAATTGACTGTACCACCCAAGTTCCCCAAAAGAACTCTTTTATATTGATCAGTAAATGATGGTACATTTAAATAAGGGAAGACTATACACATACTAGAATCATGTTGTGGAAGGATATTTAGTGACATAGAAATGTAGACACCAGGGAAGGCCTGGATATATTAAGTGAAAGACATAGGTGACACAACAATCCCTTTTGTAAAAATATGGAAGTACGTAAATGAGTGACAGAGACAGAGAAACAGATACCAAGACACAAAGTTTACACACAGTAATGTGAACAGTGCTCATTTTCAGTTTTAGAGATGACTCTTATTTTCTTCTTGTTTATGTGTACTCCCTAAATATTCAAAAGAGGAACACACACACACATATATATTTGTAGATAGAAAAACCACTGTAGGTTAGCAAAAAACAAAAGATTCATTCAATTACTATGAATTATGGAACTTATATTTAAGAATTAAGAAATGACCTGGGGGAAGAGGAAGAAAGGCAAAGGAGGCTCCTTGAGTATTTATTTGGTGCCAGACATTGAACTACAGCTTGCTTACATTACCTCCTCTTACCTTCCATCTTTTAGATAACAAAACTGAGACACAGAGGGATCTTACCCGAAGTCACATAGCCAGTAGGTGGCAAAGTCAGTTTCTATATCCTTGCCCATTAGATACCAGAATCTCAGCTTTTTTTTTTTTAAATTAAGATTTTATTTATTTACTCATGAGAGACACAGAGAGAGAGGCAGAGATATAGGCAGAGGGAGAAGCAGGCTCCCTGTGGGGAGACTGATGCGGCGGGACTCAATCTCAGGACCCCAAGATCTTGACCTGAGCCAAGGGCAAACACTCAACCACTGAGCCACCCAGGCATCCCTGGAATTTCAGCTTTTATCTCAGGGCACTCAACTCTGCTTTCTTGACCCAGGTAGATCCAGTGTTTCCTATCACCGTCTTAAATTGGGTTGAGCACCTCATAAAATAGCAGCAGACAGGCCCTTTCTTGTTTCAGTGTGCCAAGTTCTGAACCTCAAAGATTTCAGGATTTTCCAAGTGCTGAATTACCTAATTACCAGGAGGGACACAGTTCTAATATCACCACTCCCATTTTGCACTCGAGGAGAGCTAGACTGCCTGATTTTCAATGAGATCTTGAGAATTGGTGAGCTGGTTGAGGAATAGAACAGGCCAAACTTCTGCATGCCTGTGACGTTTCTGCACCTGCTCAGACATCAGGGACTGAATGTGAAATCCATCCTGGTTGGATTCTAGTGCACTCCCGTCTCTCCTTCCAGCCCCGAAATGTGTGCACAGAGACTTCCAGGGGGACATGAAGCTGAGGATGGGGTCACTTGCTCCCATCTGGTCTCCACATAACAAAGCATATAACCAATTTCATCATTATCTATGTGCAAATGGAGAAGTCCCTTGATGTTTGGATAACCACAACCATGACTTGAGTTTGTGATTTCTCAAAATTCCACTTAGCCATCTCCTGCTTACTCATGTGCCGCACTGTGCAAAGCCTGGCATGTCTCCCTGACAGCAGGGGCTGAGAGATTGAGGCCCTCCCATCATGGCAGCTTGGCTTTGGGATTTCCTTGTGGGTTTGGGTTTTTGTTTAATTGAGAAGACAGGAAACAGGCATCTTTGTGTATATGGCTTTCTGTGCACTTTGGAGATGGCCATGGTGGTGGCTGTGTGGTCCTACAGAACACTTCTTTCTGGGAACGATCAAGGAAGCTTCTGTTTATTGCTCTCTTTTCTTTCTGATCCACTTTGGGAATTACAGGGATAGGACACAGTGAGTGGAGGATATTGGGGAATGCCAGGCTTACTTTTTCTAGCTCTTTGAGACTCTTTAAAAAAAAAAAAAAAAGACTTAAAGCCAAAAGGAAATCATCGGTGGGGGTGGGGGAGGGGGAGTCATATTTAAGGGAGTTCACACATGAAAACAATCCTGGTTCATTAGTGTTATGTTACTGGGAAGAACTCAGTTGGAGTAAAATATCTGCCTCTCCTCCGAGACCCTAGCCTGCGGGTTTAAACTGCATGTCACTGCTCTGTAGGGCTTTGAGCTAGTTAGAAACCGAACTCACTGCTAAATCTAATTTAGAAGAATAGTTGTTAGTGTTCTGAAGAGAGGGAGCCATGAAAAAGAAAATTATTACTTTAAAAAAAAAAGATTTTATTTATTCATGAGAGACACAGAGAGAGAGAGAGAGAGGCAGAGATACAGGCAGAGGGAGAAGCAGGCCCCATGCATGGAGCCCGACGTGGGACTCGATCCCGTAACTCCAGGACCAGGCCCTGGGCTGAAGGTGGCACTAAACCACTGAGCCACCCAAGCTGCCCAAATTATTACTTTTTAAAAAATTTATTTATTTTGAGGGGGGAGCAGAGGGAGAAAGAGAGAGAGAATCTCAAGAAGATTCTCCACTGAACACAAAGCCCAATGTGGGGCTCAATCTCAAGATCCTGAGATCATGACCTGAGCCAAAATCAAGAGTCAGATGCTTAACTGACTGAGCCACCCCGGGTGCCCTGAGAAAGAAAATTATTTTAAAAATTAGCTTTATCGGCACCCAATGTAAAGAAATGGCAGGGCTGGGAGAAAGCTTTATGAGTTAAAATGTTCTCTTCTCAGGACACTGGTGTGTGGCATGTGGAGGGGCACACTGATTCCCTCGCACCTGCTATGCCCATTTAGGGGTCAAGCAGTAATGATGCAATCCAGGTGAGGTTTAAGAGTCGATGGGAGGTAGGGATCCCTGGGTGGCTCAGCGGTTTGGCGCCTGCCTTTGGCCCAGGGCACAATCCTGGAGTCCCGGGATCGAGTCCCACGTCGGGCTCCCGGCATGGAGCCTGCTTCTCCCTCTGCCTGTGTCTCTGCCTCTCTCTCTCTCTCTCTCTCTCTCTCTCTCTCTCTCTCTCTATCATGAATAAATAAATAAAATCTTTTAAGAAAAAAAAAAGAGTCGATGGGAGGTACCAACATCAAATTAGACCAGACACAGAGGATCGATTAAGTGATGGCACCCTGCAAAATGTGCCTAATTGCACACTGGCCCCTGCTATGTCCACTCTTTCCCAAGTGTGTACAAGTGCTGACCAGGGAGGAACAAGCTCAAGCTGGGTCTGTCGGCATATCTGTGGGTCTGGGAAAGCGTCAGCCTTGCGGGTGTCTGCAGGTGCCTGTGTGATAGTGTTTATGTGGCTACCTGGGGATCTGTACTTGTGTACCACCTACTGTGTGTATAGTAACAGGGCACTAGGGGCCACATAAACCCTCTCCACGAGTGGGAACGGAATGACAATGTTCCTCAGTGGTGGTGAAGGCCACCCTGTTTCCCCTTCCAACAGCCAAAGCCGGACTGAATGGGAAAGGAATGGCAATTCCTCTGGTGGCCCCATGGGAGAGTCAGGGAGGGGGCTACAGGGTGCCTTGCCCTGGGCCCCCCTGGGTTTCAGCCTGGGGTTCACTCAGGAATGAAAGGCAGAGGCTGCCTGCTGCAATGCCCTAACCAAGACCCACACTGATTGTGCAAGTAGACCATCTTCTCCTTGCAAGGTAGCAGTCTGCTACATAGGCAAGGGGTAGTACTTCTGAGACTTTTTCGGAGAGTGAAATGGTAGTTTAAGGGATAAACTATTGTCTAAAAAGGGAATTTAGGGGCACCTGGGTGACGCAGTTAAACATTTGACTCTTGATTTTGGCTCAGGTTGTGATCTCAGGGTCATCAGATGGAGCGCCACTCCAGGATCTGCATTTAGTGGGGAGTCTGCTTGAGATTCTCTCTCCCTCTCCCCCATCCCTCCTCCTGCTCACCCCCAGATGTGTGCTGTATCTTTCTCAAAATAGAGAAATAAATCTTTTTAAAAAATGAATTTCAAATGTTTGAGGAGAGTGATGGAATTTGGGGAGCAGTAACATAACTTATGTCATGCTTAATTTAACAAAGGGTTTTTATTTATGGGATCTTGTCTTAAGATTCTTGGCTTTGCCAATGAAGACACAAAGTCTCAGAAAAGTGATTTGCCCTGTACTGAATTTGTGGAAGAGGAAATACACAGTGTAGAGGAGGCACATCTGCTTCTTACATGCAGTATTTCTGTCCGCATTCTCACGTTCATCATCTGTTGTGAAATTAGTCATGCGGCCCCACTAGATGCAAGGGTGGGCTGGGAAATGTGGCCTCTCGTTGGGGGCTAGAGGTTGCTCCTCAATGAGAAGTCTGCACTTGGAAAGGGGGGGTGGGATCAGTGCTGTTTGTGGACTACGAACCAAGTGTGCCACAGGTGCATTATTTTCTTTCTATTTTTTTTTTTTAGAGATTTTATTTATTTATTTATTCACGAGAAACACAGAGAGAGGGAGAGACACAGGCAGAGGCAGAAGCAGGCTCCATGAAGGGAGCCCGATGTGGGACTGGATCCAGGTCCCCAAATCATTTTCTTAAGTATCCTTTAAAATGACTGAGGAGGGATCCCTGGGTGGCTCAGCGGCTCAGTGCCTGCCTTCGGCCCAGGGCATGATCCTGGAAGTCCCAGGATCGAGTCCCATGTCAGGCTCCCAGCATGGAGTCTGCTTCTCCCTCTGCCTGTGTCTCTGCCTCTCTCTCTATCATGAATAAATAAATAACATTTTTTAAAAAATAAAATGGCTGAGGAGTATTCTATAAGTTGGTACATCACACTCCATGTAACAGGTCTTTCTATTATTGTTCCTTATTTATAAATATTGCTTTTGATTTTTCACTTTTAATAAATACCGCTGTAGGAATTATCTACACACACATACCTCTTCCTCCTTTATTTTTATTTTATTTTATTTTAATTTATTTTAATTTATTTATGATAGTCACACAGAGAGAGAAAGAGAGGCAGAGACACAGGCAGAGGGAGAAGCAGGCTCCATGCACCGGGAGCCCGACGTGGGATTCGATCCCGGGTCTCCAGGATCGTGCCCTGGGCCAGAGGCAGGCGCCAAACCGCTGCGCCACCCAGGGATCCCCCCCCTTTATTTTTTTTAAAGGTTTTATTTATTTATTCCAGACAGAGAGAAAGAGAGGGAAGGAGCAGAAGGAAAGGGACAAACCCGATGTGAGGTTTGATCCCAGGACACTGGGATCATGACCTGAGCCAAAACCAAGAGCTGGATGCCTAGGTGGATGAGCCACGTAGGTTCCTGTTTCTCTACAAGCAATTCTAAAAAATGGGAAATATAGAAAAATATGACTGAAAGTTACAAATATTTTTTTCAGATTCATGAACCTACAAACCTATTCTCTGAGGGCAGTGACTAAACCATCTTCATTACTATATCTGCAGGGTCTTTGACATACCTGTTTCATGGTAATACTCAATAAAATGAGTTGAATGAGTAAATAAATTTTAACAAGAGCATGTGAAACATAATTTATTATGGCTATGGAAAACAATATGAGTATAATTATTGTCCTATGCCTTTCCCATCTTGATAAATGACAACATCATCCATTAAGATATTAAAGGTGGAAATCTGGGAGTAGATTCTTTTCCTCGCTGCCCTTGTATTAGTTGTTCATTACTGTGCAGGAAATTAAGACAAAACTTATGGCCAAACAAGACAACAAATTTGTTTTACTCAAGGGGATAGGTTGTTCGGACCTGGAGACTCTCATGAGGTCACAGTCGCGTGTTGGTGGGGGCTTTGTCATATGAAGGTTTGGTGGGGGCTGGAGGATCCATCAGGAGATGGCCCACTCACACAGCTAAAAAGTTGCTGCGGGCTGTTGGAGGCCGCAGTTCCTCTCCCTTTGGGTACCTACGTAGGGCTCCTTGTGTGTTTTCCTGACAGAGTGGCTTGGTCTCCTTCAGAGTCAACCATCCAGGACAGCAAGGCAGAAGCAACAGTGTCATTTATGGCTTCACCTTGGAAGTGACACACTCTCTGTTGTACAGTGTTCTACCAATCACCTGGTCCTGCCTTGTTCAGTGTGGGTGGGAACGGCGGGAATGCACAAATGCCAGAAGGCAAGGATCATCGGGGGCCATCTTGAAGGCCGGCTACCAGAGTTTCTTTCTTCCACATTTCATTCTAACTACGTATTCTTTTCATTCTCCTTCCAAAAAAAAAAAAAAAACCAGAAACAAAAACAAAAAACAAAAACCTCAAATAGAATCCCTTCTCTTCAACAAAAACCTCAAATAGAATCCCTTCTCTTCAACAAAAACCTCAAATAGAATCCCTTCTCTTCATTTCTCTTGTCTCTAGCCTCGTCCAAGACACCATCCACTCTCAGCTCTGCTGTGATAGCCTTCCATCTGATCTTCCTCTTTTGGCTCTTGTCTCTCTAACACATTTCTCACAAACTAACCATTGATTCATTTTTCTCAATGAATCAGTTCAATGTACTTACTGTGGTCTTACTATGTACCAGGTTTGTTCTAGGTCCTTGAAATATAGTGGTTGATAAAACAAAGCCGTTAGAGCTTCTGTATAGTTGGGAAATAAACAAATATGGAAAATGTTAGATGGTAATATGTATAGTAGGGACGATTAAAACAGGAAATAGGAAACTTCCTATTCCTAGGGATGTGTGGGTGCTGTGTTATACAGGTCAGTCAATGGTGCTCTCTCTGATTAGTTGACTTTGGGACAGAAACCCAAAGGATAGGAGGAGGCAGGCATATAAATATCTGGGTAAAAGTATCTGAAGCAGAGGAAAGAGAAAATGCAAAGGTCCCTCATCATGCTTGACAGGTTTGAGGAACAGTAAACAAATCAGTGCAGCTGGAGCAGAGGAGGGAGGGATGTGGAAGATGTCAGGTAATGGGGTTAGGTCATGTTGGGGCCTTGTAGATTAGGACAATGATGACTTTGGCTTTACTTTGGCTTTGTTCTTGACATATATTTTGCTGATGTGATATGACTTGCTTTCTGAACAGATCATTTGGACTGCTCATTCTGTGATCTTTTAGAATGTAAATGCTCTCCGGTCATTTCCACTACTTCAAGCTCTTCCATGAATTCCCATTGTGTTTAGGATAAAATCCAAGCTTGCTGTGTTATTATTATTATTGTTTGTTTTTTTATTAAAATTGACACCTCATTATTCTATTTCACAGAACCCTGCTCATCTCCTTCCTAATATGTATCTAACTAGTAAATATTATTATTAGGTTTATTTGTTTATAGTCTGCCTCCTTTACTTGAAAATGTATACTCTGGGGATGTTCTGGGTCTTTCCATACTAAATCATCCCAGGACTGCTTTATTCTTGGAGCCCTTGTGTTTGCTTTTTGTACATTTTTTCCTGTATGTTCCCTCATTGTCATGTTTGGTCAGTTACCTACTTCTAGCAATGCTCTAGTTGGTGCCAGGGTAATTTTGGTTTGGGCTGGATGCTAGAGCTCGCCTTGGCTTATGGGCTACAGCAGTACTTCTCAATTTTTTTTTTTTTTTACTTCTCAAATTTTAATGGATAAATGAATTAGCTGGAAGGGGGGAAGGGGGTCTTGTTAAGGTACTTACTGATTCTTCCTCAGTGGGTCCTGAGTGGACCTTGAGGTTCTGCATTTCTGCCATGCTCTTTAGTGATGCCCATGCTGCTGCAATTCTTTGTGAAACAAGGAGATTTGATCACCAAATTTGAAATCACCCACAGGGCTTTAAAGACTACAAAGCCTTGATTCTACCCCGAGATATTCCAGTATAATTAGTCTGAATATTGGTAATTTTAAGGCTTCATTAGGATTCTGAATTGTAGTAACATTCGAGAACCACTGGACTGGATGACATTGGTCTCTATTTTAAGATAAAGCATCCTGGGTAATACTCTGCAGGGCTATGTGGCTTTCTTTTTTAAAAGTCAGTTTTGTAGCTATAGAAAGACTCTGGCCACACCCATGGATGACTTCCAGGTCTCTGCTTACCATGGCTGGATGGTTTTTCCTGTATTCCCAGCACATGTTACCAGTGGCAGAAGTAAAATTCTTGCCTTTTAAGAGTGGTCATTCCGAGTGTGGTTAAATACACCTGCTGCTGCTGAGGTTCAGTAAGCCATGTCCCTCCTGTGTGAGTCGTGCTGAGGAAGAGAGAAGAAGTGGGTGAAACAAAGAAGCCTCCATTTCTTTTTTCTTATAATTTCTAGCATGTTCGCGTGTAGAGTTTCTAAGCCAGTAACAAATTAAGAACTTCTTGTGTAGTTCAAGCTACCCCTTTGGTCATCAAACATGGATGTTTCAAATGACTAAAAATCAGTGAAGCAGATCCAATTTACAACTTGATAATTGACTGCTAGATGTGGGTGCCCCAAAGGTGTTGGAGATACTGGACAGGAGAGACAATGCCAGAGCTCTCCTTTACCCCCTAAGCCAAAGCCCACTCAGTTCCTTTTGCCAAGTGATTTACTGTGTATTAACAGAGGCTTCGATCCCATGTAACTGGATTGATTTTTTTTTTCCTTGGCCAATCTAGATTGGACGCCTGATAATTGGACAGAATGGCATCTTGTCAACACCTGCTGTTTCCTGCATTATCAGGAAGATCAAGGCAGCTGGTGGGATCATCCTAACAGCCAGCCACTGCCCTGGAGGACCAGGGGGAGAGTTTGGAGTGAAGTTCAATGTTGCCAATGGAGGTATGTAGCTTAGAATATACATTAATCATCATAATTTCTGTTCTCTTATGTTATCATAGTCTTTTTAAAAATATTTGAGAGAGAGAGAGAGAGAGAAGCAAGAACACAAGAGCAAGAGAAGGGGCAGAGGGAGGAGAGGGAGAATCTTGAACAGATTTGGGTTGAGCATGGAGCCTGATGCGGGGCTCCATCTCATGACCCTGAGATCACTATCTGAGCCAAAACCAAGAGTCTGACACTTAACGGACTGTGCCACCCATGTGGCCCTATTATTATAGTCTTACAATGATCCTCCGATATATAGACAAGCAAAGTGGAGGGGAAATGGCTCAGAAAGTTCCAGTGAGGTGCTGTATTAGACAGATTTCTTCAGAGGAACAGAGCCAGTAGGCTTACAAAGAGATTTTTTAAATAAGGAATTGGCTGGGTTCTGGTTCCAGATGGTGATGTAGGAATATCAGAACTCACCTCCTCATGGACACACCGAATCTACAGATATATGGATTAATTTCCTCTGAAAAAAACTCTAAAAACTAGCAGAGCAGCCCCTTTACACAGAGAAAGGGCACATGAGAGGAAAATGTCCAAGTGGGTAGGAGAGGCTGGGATACAACCTTACCATAAACCTCACTGCTGGTGAAACAATTCACTATTTGGAGAGAATGCAAAAACCCTGAGCTACTCTCCGAGGAAGAGAGGGTTCGTCTTCTACATTGGGTGCTCCAGCTTTTAAGACTGGCATCTGAGATGTGAGCCCCCAAAACATCTGCTTTGAAGACCAACTGGTTCATACCCTTGACCCACAGGGCTGTGGTGAACTGAGGGATGGCTTTTAAAGGGCCCACACACAGCCTCCTTGTCTGCACTGGGGCCCAGAGAGGGAGTTGGCTTGGGTGATGATGGAGGCTGAAAAGTCCTGAGACTTATAGACCCAGGAAAGTTGATGGCAGAGTTCTGTTCTGAGTCCCCTAAAAAACAGCAGAGCTGGTGGTGTAAGTTCCACTGTGAGTCCAGCTTTGAAGGCAGGAGAGGGGACCAGTGTCTTAGTTTGAAGCCATGCAGAGAGTGTGAATTCTCCTTTATTCAGCCCCTTATTCTGTCCAGGCTTTCAGTGGGTTGGATGAGGCTATCACACTGGAGAAGACACTCTCCTTCACTCAGTCTACTGATTCAAATGCTAATCTTATCCAGAAACAGCCCTACAGACACATGGGAATAAGGTTTCACCAAATGTCTGGGCACCCCATGGCCTGGTCAGGTTGACATATAAAATTAACCATCACAACCCTTGAGGTGACATGACAAAGGAGTGGCCTAATGGGATCTTGAAACCATTTGGTCTCTTGGTCCTATTCCCTCCTTAGCACAGTGAAATAGTTGAATAATTGATGCTTCTCTGACCTGGAAGGACTTTGGATTTTAAAGTTGGAACATACCCTCTAAATCATTTAGACCCTTCCTGTCATTGTATAGATGAAGAAATCAAATCCCCAAGAGGCTGTTATTTGCTCAAGTTCACATGGCTGCCCAAGGCCAGACAAATGATTTTTTAGCATAACTTGTAGACATCCCTCTTTTCCTATAGTGCTGACTTTCTCTCACTGACATGCTTAGAATTATTTCATTTTTCCTTACAGTTACAGAAATGTATAGTTTGGAGGTCTTTGTGGGGTGGGAGATGTGTATGTGGGGTGAAATGAACAAATTTTTAAACATACATAAAGTTAAGGGGGAAAATAAATGGGTAGCCTGTGTCCATCATCTTGGTTTTCCATTTTGCACTTGATTTTCCTAAAGGATTTTAAGATAAATTACAGCATGAAGACATTTTACACAAATCTTTCTGAATACATCTCTTAAAAAGGAAGACATATTCCAACATACTACATTATCACACCTGACACCTAATCCATACTCAGATTTTTCCAGTTGCCTCCAACATGTTATTTATAAATGTTTTATTTAAACCAGGATTCATCCCAGAACTATGCATTACATTTGGTTGTTAATTCTCTTAATCTTAATCTAGAACACTGAGTCTGCATTTATATGTGGGTAGGAGCAAATTTTAACCATTAACAGTTACCTTTATGAATTATTTCTGGCCTGGGCCAGAATATTCATTATTTCCCTCTCCTTGCAGCCGTTTTGGACACTATCCAAACAAATGAACTTCACTCATGTCAACTGTTTAAAAAAGAAAAACACCTTATGAAGTGTCCCGTACTTAGAGATGTTCTGCTTCATTAAAAAGCACACTTAGGACTCATGTCTAGTCTTGCTACTGAGGATTTTAGGAAAAAATTGGCAATATTCAGGTATTCTATATGCTGTTAACACAGGAAACCGAATGGGCTCAGAAAATGGGAATTTGTAGAGAAATGTGATATAAAAGTTGCCAAGTTAAACAATGGATTTCAAGTAAGCATTTGGAATTTATATTTGATTTCATATCTTATGAGAACATCTCAGTCATCTCTATGATATCCTGTGAAGCATAAGGAGAGAAGATATTATTTAAATACCCATTTTGTAGACCAAATTACAGGAGGAAATGAGACCTATTCAGCCATAGAGTGGGGCATTGAATTTATCATTTGGCCTTTAACTGTTTTGAAAGTACCTTTCTTATGCTTAATTCTTCATATTTGCATGTCTCAGCATTCTTAATGAAGCTAACATTCTTTTTTTTTTTGAAGCTAACATTCTTAATAGCATAGAAAGATTCAGTTGGTTTCTTCCTACTCAAAGTAGAATAAATCTTTATCATAATTTCTTTTCCTGAAGAGGTATTCCTCTCTTTTCATTGTGTGTCATATAGATACATTTTGTGTAATGAATTAAAAGGCTAAGTATCTTGGGGTGCCTGGGTGACTCAGTGGGTTGGGCATCCAACTCTTGATTTCGGCTCAGCTTGTGATCTTGGGGTCATGGGATTGAGCCCCATGTCAACCCCACATCAGGCTCTGCACTCAGCAGAGCGTTTTACCTCTTTCTCTCTCTCTCTTCCTCTGCCCCTCACCCCACTCATGCTTTCTCTCTCAAATAAATAAATAAATCTTTTTAAAAAAAGCAAAAGGCTAAGTGTCTACAGAATTAGTAGGCACATTCAGGGATATGGAACATATCTGGAACTATGTTGTTTTTAAAAGGGATTTAGAGGACAGGACCATTCTGAGCCTGTTTTTTTAAGTAGAGGGGAAGATGCTAGAGGGGACATGGAATTCATAATAAAAATACTGGATTTTCCAGAATCTTACAGTGTGCTTACACTATACTCAGAACTTTACATGTATTATCTCATTTAATCCTTATCCCAATCTGATGAAGTCACTGAGAAATAAAATGGTTTAGAAAATTTGACCAGTGTTGCAGAATGAGTAAGCTGTGGAGCTCAATTAGAGCCCAGATTCTGTCAAGAGGGCAGAACTTCTGAATAAGAAGGCGAAGATGGGGAAAGAAGAAACTCTAAGGGGTGTGGATTGGAAGTTTGGGGAAATAGTTGCTGTGTCTGTTCAAAAAGAAAGTAAGAAGATAGGTTGCCTGCTGAGATAATTTGACAAGGATAGAGGAGGGACTTGGGACATGTTTTGTAAGAGGTACACTGGGAAATTTGTTGAGGATTCATGCCTAACACATTGTAAAGCTAATAAGCAGCTTCATTCTTAGGGGGAGCCAATGGGTGTAATTTTGTGACTATCTCCAGCAATATGACGGAGTCTAGAAATGGCAGCAATGGGGGCTGATGATGGCAATGTCCCAGGGTGGGCATGGCACAGCCTCAAGGAGGCTTGTGCTTTTTTTGGATGTCTGGACTGACTTCAGACAGTTAGGATTCAGAATCCAGCCTCTGTCTGTCACCAGTGAGGGGACTTTGGTTAAGGATCTCCACCTCTTCAAATTTCAGTTTCCCCATTTGGAAAATGAGGATAATATTAATTCCTACTTCATCTGCTTTTTGTGAGTGTGGAATACCAAGTAAAGTGTGAAATGTGGTATATGTAAATTTCAATAATTATAGGCTCATGTGATGATGCTAACAAGGGAATGGCTCAAATGGTGGACCATAGCGTCCTGCCTGGGATAGGAGACCAGTGAAACTAGAATGGGCTGATAGCCTGGGATTAATCAAGTGATGATGAGCATCAGTCTAGGAATGAGCAGGTTCAGCAGCGGTATGAAGGAGGGTAGCTGGCAGGTAAGGAATTTGTGGGTTGAGGGCACTCAAATTTGACATTTTTGAAAGGATTGCAAGAGACAGTAATACTTAAGATATAACTCTACCAGCCCCTGACTAAAATGGAGAGGAAAGTCATGGGAGTGGAAGATGTCAAAGAACTTGGAAGTTGTCAATGGATGCAGAGGCTGTTGATGAACTGTGAGGTTAACAACATGAGTGGTTGAGTGGCATCCTAGAAAACTACCATGCGAAAGTTGTTTAACGTTTAGAAACCAGTGTGTGTGGTCATGAAGTCAGACTTTTTAAAAGTGAGGGACACAGCCAAAGAACGTAGGGTGGCCCCTAAGGGAGCAGGGGGATAGTCATGCATTCTCTAATCGGACATGAACAAGACTACTTACTGCTTTAAGTTTTGCAAAAGGTTAAAAAATGTTAAGGAGTGGAGGAGGAGGGTCATTTTTTTTTCGGTCTTTGGTTTTCCTATAGGACAAGGAAATGTGGGTAAAATCTACTAGGCTTCTTTCTTATGCACTAGAGTGGGGCTATTGCTATTCCTTTATTTTTAAAATAGGTTTCTTGAGGTTTAATTTATATACAAAAGATCTGCACATATTTAATATGTGCAGTTTAATGTGTTTGGGTGCTGTTCCATGAGCATTTATTGGGATACAGAAACCATGCTGTGCTTCAAGGCACAGGTCTAATAGAAATCTGTTATGTTTTTTTCTAGGAACTGTTCAAAATTTGATGTATATTTTGCAATTACAATACTCATCAATTTCACTAGCCAATTTCAAGTGCTCTATAGCTGCATATAGCCAATGACTACTGTACTGACTATAGGGAACTTGAAGGATTGGGATAGAAAAGAAATTATTTCTTGATTTCTTTTTAGTTGAAAGTTACAATAGAGTTGGTGAGTATAATTCATACAAAACCCACCTATTGGCTAACATTTATATTTCAGATCTTTCAGTGTATTCATTTGATTCCCAAACTTGTTGCAAAAAATCAAAAGTGACTTGCAGTAAGATATAAAAATTAAAAAGAAAGTGAAAGGAGGACAACTGTTGATTTTATGTTCATTTAAAGTCTCTCTCAGCACAGTTATCCTCTTGACCTTGTGAGGGAACACATCAAATATTTTTGGCTAAACCTCATTTTAAATTTCCAATTTAAATTGGAAGTCACTCGAGAGAGTGAGTTGGGGAAAATAGTTGACCCTGGTAAGCTCCTGCCTCCACAAGGCAGCCGATCAGGGAGTAGAAGTTGTATTTTCTTTCTCTAGGTGCACTTGGGAGGCTGCAGTTTAAATCTGGAATCCCTTACTTCTGTCAAGTGCATATCCTGTTGGTGTCTCATATCCTGAATAAAGCTGATTACATAATCGGGTCTCCCCGGCAGGTGTGAAACTATTTTTAGGGAAGATGTATCATTGCTCAAAAGTGGATTCAGACAAACAAACATGTGGGTTATTAGCCTACATAAAACAGGTGAGGCTGACCAAATTTCTTCCATACTGGACGAATACAGCACAAGGAAAATGGAAGCTAATTGAACTGTCAACTGTTGTCCATTGTTTGGAGAACGAATGAATCATTCTTTTGCTTGGTGGTGAAGGAGGTAACATTCCCTTGATTGAAGTTGCAGGCACTTTTTAAAAAACTTATTTTTGGTGGTATGCTATTTTCAAATGCAGGTCCTGCACCAGATGTGGTCTCAGACAAAATCTATCAGATCAGCAAAACAATCGAGGAATACGCCATATGCCCTGATCTTCGAATCGACCTATCTCGGCTCGGAAGACAAGAATTTGACCTGGAGAACAAATTCAAACCATTTAGAGGTAATAGATTATATTTTGAAGAAGTTGGAATAACTCCGTGGGTGGGGGTGACTGCTTTCCGCAGGGGAGAGCGCACATTAAAGTGATTGAATTATCTATTTTGGGAGTGACTTCATAAACAGATGTAGTATGACTGTAGCGCAAAGGAAGGTGAGAGAAGCCAAGAAACCCAGAACTGGCAACTTTCAAAAATGACTTCCCAAGCCCAGGATCATTTTCAACATAGGAAAAATGTCATAGCTGACTCCCTTCTGGCATTCCAAGAATAGATTGTGAATCGCCAGGATATGTCTTCACTTTTTTAATCAACTAAGGTGAAAAAGCTGGAATATCTTATACAATTAAGAAGAGAACCAACAAGATAATGGAATCATTAAAATTTCCCATGGAATGTAGGCATTTTTTTTTCTAAGCCACTAAAGCGCTGTTCAACTTGATTCAGTGTGCCAGTGATCACCTCTTCTATACCAAGCACTATGTTAGGAGATTTTCCTAGGATCCCAGTACATACCAAATGGATTTAGGCAAAGAACAGACTGAAATTGCCCCCAAGTAGCCTTTACTATAGAGTGACTGAAACTTTAAAGTACTCAGATTATAACCTTTAACTTTACAGATTAATATTGAACCATATAACATCATTAATATCATGCATGTTATTTCCCCCTCTCTTTTGTCTTCTTGCTTTTTCCAATAATGTATACAATTAGCCATAAACCAACTTTTTACTCTGTTTCCTATTAGCTTAAATACAATCGGTGTTAAGATGTTATCCTTATTTGACAATGAATTTAGCTAAAAAGATTAAGTACCAGGCTCACAGCCACATGCTATTTGAGGGACAGGGAAGAGCCTGAAATGGATTGTTGAGGGGTCACACTATGAAGCCAACACTACTACCATTTTCTTGAAGAATTTTGAGTCATTGCTTGTTTAATCAGCAGAAACTAATTGAAAGCCATGTGATACTGGAAACAATGGTGCCTCCTTTTATTAATCTAGTTGCAAGCATGTGCACACATGTACACACAGTGGTTTGACAACTATAAACAAGGGATATATTATATGAAACAAATGTATTTAAATATGCTTATTTACATATTTTGGAAAAATTGGACAATAAGATGACTGGGAAAAATTAGGCTTTACTATGAGGAAGAAGTTATGAGTGCCTTATTTACTTTTGGTCATTTTCACAATTTTTATACTTGTCTAAGAGACCCACATCTTTGGTGAGTTCAGATTTGGGCTCTTTCTGCAGGCACATTGCTAATTTGTTGAGTTTTCTAAAATGCTATGGATACCAGGAAGCGGCTAGAAGAATTCCCTGGTTCCTAAGAAGAATTTGGAAATAATCGCTGGGGATAGTTTATGTTCTATGTTCTTGCTGTTTTAAATGTTGAGCAAGGTTTGAGTTAATTGGACACACATCATTCCTTGGCATTTCACTTTACAGGGTCAAGACCATGAACAATTTGATGTGAACTTTCAATTTTCACTGAATTCTACTTGCTTCCTTGTTTTTTACATTTCTGTTTACTATGTATTATCTTCTATGAATACTAAGTACATTTAGGCAAATGGTTCAAGGGCTAAAGAACCAGAATGAAATTGCCAAAATTATCCTATATTGTAGAGTAAGTCTTCTAACATATTCAGGATATAATCTTTTATTTTATAGGTTATTTTTTACTATGGTATAATATATATAACATAAAATTGAACATTTTAACCATTTTTAGGTATACATTTCATGTAGATTAATTCCTAATTTATTGTATAAATCAATATCTCCCTCAGGCCAAAGGATTAAAAATGATTTGTGTTCATCAAAAAATAGTTACATTATATTTGAATGAGTACACATACTACACTGATTTAGGTGTAAAGAAGAATATTTTTAGATGTGTATTTGACCAGACAAAGGGATAGTTTCATATAACATATTAAAATTCCATCTGTTAACTATTATACCTGGATTTACTGAAAATTATTAAAGGTGGATTGGTAATATCTTTAGTGCAGGTTTAAGTATTTCAGAATTCCCAAGTAGTAGGTATTTGAAAAATTTGAAAAACAACATACATATGCTTCAAAACTTAACTATGAATTTAAAAGCAGGGCTTATGAACAAATTTTAGTGTCTAAAGAGTCAAATATTTACTATTCTAGGAAAATACTTTCTTAGTATTATATGCTGATGGTGAAGTTTAAAAAATGTAATGTCTTTTGGGTTTTGTGTATGTCAGATAACTGGAAAAGACTAGTTTTGGATTCCTGGTCACTGGGTGGTGCCAGACACTGAAGAACATTTGTGTTTAATGAAGATTTCTAAATATCTGGCATTCACCCTGAAATCTGTACTGGATTGGGCACACCAGAGACTTCATACAAACTCAGGATTAAATTCTTCATCACCAATTCTAACCCTAGATTTGGTGGACTCCAATGGTGTTTAGAAAATAAGGGTCACTCCTGAGGTCACTCCTTGATTTGTTTCAAGCCCACTGAGTGGTTCTTTGGCTAACCCCCATAGTGAATGAGTGTGTCAAGATGCCTCTTGACATTGAGGTGTGTGCATTTTTTGGGAGAGAGGTGGTGGAAGAAAGGTGGGATAAAAGGGTACAGTTTTAACACCTTTATTCTGTGGTTGATTCTTCATTTTCTAAGAGGAATGTATAACTTGTATTAAGTACACCTATCAATGACTGGAAAAGTCTGCGGGATCTTGATTGTGCCTTAATTTGTGACTTAGCCTACAAATGGATACTTGGCTTCCTGCATGATGTGTAGGGTTATGATGGGATTGTGAACAGAACGTCACCCTATGAGGGTGGTGATTCATTTTATACTTCCAGGTAGACTTCATGGATATGGTCAGTGATGTTTCCTTTTGCTTTCATATCCTTAGTGGAGATAGTGGACCCAGTAGATATCTATCTCAACCTTCTTCGGACCATCTTTGACTTTAATGCCATCAAGAGTTTGCTGACAGGGCCTGGCCAACTGAAGATCCGGGTTGACGCGATGCACGGAGGTAAGTTTGTGGTTTTCTCCCAGTTGGTGGACAGGAAATGTTAAGGAGGGCAGCCCGGGTGGCTCAGCGATTTAGCACTGCCTTCAGCCCAGGGCATGATCCTGGAGATCTGGGATCAAGTCCCATGTCAGACACTCTGCATGGAGCCTGCTTCTCCCTCTGCCTGTGTTTCTGCCTCTCTCTTTCTCTGGTCTCTCATGAATAAATAAATAAAATCTTAAAAAAAAAAATGTTAAGGAGAGCTCTACCCATGGTGGGTTTCTGGATTATGAAGAAGATTGGATTCATAGATATTCACACAATGTGTGGATGTTCAGATATTTGGAATGTTCTGGAAAATTTCAGAGTTCTTCTCTCTTTTTTTCTTACTTAGTTTTTTAAAAAAATGTATATCATTTTTTAATTGAAGTGTAGTTGACATGCAATGTTATAATAGTTTAAGGTGTGCAACATAGTGATTTGACAGCTCTACATGTTATGCTCTGCGCACCATGAGTCTAGTAGCTACCATCTGTCACCATACAATGCTATTATAATACTATTGACTCTATTTCCTATCCTGTATCTTTCGTCCCCATTACTTGTTCATTCTGTAACTGGAATCCTGGATCTCCCACTCTCCTTCCTCCATTTTGCCCATCCCCTTGATCCCTCTCCCTCTGGCACTTTCTCTCTTGATGCAAATGAAAATAGTGGTGAACAAATGAGTTGGAGCCTGTTTGGGAAGGATAGTTAACTGTAATCATTTAAAAAAATCTATTTTGATAAAAAAGTATATTTTGATCAATGTACATGCATATAGTTTAAACAGTCAAGTAGTTAAAAGTTCATTATAAAAAGTCTACCCCTCTGTTCCCCCAAATTTTCTACAAAGGGAACTTTTTTTTATTTTTTTTTAATTTTTAAATTTTTATTTATTTATGATAGTCACACACACACAGAGAGGCAGAGACACAGGCAGAGGGAGAAGC
This sequence comes from Nyctereutes procyonoides, assembly GCF_905146905.1. NCBI lineage: Eukaryota > Metazoa > Chordata > Mammalia > Carnivora > Canidae > Nyctereutes > Nyctereutes procyonoides. Next base: position 55,459,756 of record NW_026575146.1, on the reverse strand, counting down.
AGGCTCCGTGCACCGGGAACCCGATGTGGGATTTGATCCTGGGTCTCCAGGATCGCGCCCTGGGCCAAAGGCAGGCGCCAAACCGCTGCGCCACCCAGGGATCCCGGGAACTTTTTTTTAAATAACAGTTTTAACTTTTTTGGGGGAAGTATTTATCTCCCTATTACTAAATACTATGAATATACTGAGTTTCAGTTTGGGCCTTACTGACTTGACGATGGAAGATGAGGTCATAGCTTTTTTTCACCCTCTCCATTCACTAAATCCAAGCACACTTCTCTCAACTAATTATATTCTCATTTTGGTGAGATCAGTATACAGTGTCTATATTATCAGATCCCTGCTAAGCCATGCAAAATACTATAGTTATATTTTCTCACAGAAAATTTTAATTTTCTTCATCTTGTTTTCTCATTGCTTAGTTTTCATTAGATGGATTTACCAGTATTAGCCCCCATACTCTCTAGAGGTCTAAGTCCTCCTGCCTTATGTTCCTGGAAATCTCTGATCTGCTCTGTTCTGCTCTGCATAGGTTGTTCTCTGAGTTGCTCTTATCATCATTCTAGATATTCTCTGTACAATTTCTGGTGTTGGCTATCCTTATTTCTGGATCCTTTGTCTTCCATTTTTGTGATTTACTCCTGTGTTTTGGAGGAACCCATTCTCCAGGAGCTCTGAGAGAAAGTTGATAGGAAGTAAATGTGTTTAGTTATTGCATATCTGAAAATGCCTTTTTTTTCCTCCTTGCTCTTAACTGATATTTATCTGGATACAGAAATCTAAAATGAATATTATTTTTCTTTAGAAGTTGGAGGGGAAAAAAAAAAGAAGTTTGAGGGCATTGCCACATTGCCTTATAGCCATCATATTGAACTTGAGAAGTCTGATGCTATTCTGATTTTTAGTCCATGGTATGAAATCTTTTTTCTTCTCTGGAGACTTTAAGGGCCTTTGGCTTATTATCAGTGTTTCTTCCTTTTGCAAAGATGAGTCTTACTGTGGGGCTATTTTCCTCTATTATGCTGGGAACTTGGGGGATTCTCTTAATCTGGAAACTTGCATCCTTAAATCCTGGGACATTTTCTTGTATTACTTCTTGAGTTATTTCCTCTATTACTGTCTCTTTTTCTTTCCAGAATGGTTATTGCTTAAGTATTGAACCTACTGGATTAATTCCTTAGTTATCCCTATTTTCTCCTCTGCCCTCACTACCCATTTTCCTTTTCTTTGTTTTGTGCTGTGTTCTGAGATTTCCTCAACTTTATCTCCAGGTCCTTCCATTATGTTTTTCAGTTCCATATCATATTTCTAATTTCCTAAAACTTTTTTCTTTTCCAAATAATCTCTCTCTCTCTTTTTTAGAGGTTATACAAGCATGCATGGGAGTTGGGGAGAGGGGTGGTGGGAGAGGGAGAGAGAGAATCTTAAGCAGGCTCCATGGCCAGCTGGAGCCTGACATGGAAATCAATCACAGGATCCTGAGATCATAACCTGAGCTGAAATAAAAAGTTGGACGTTTAACTGATTGAACTACCTAGGCACCCCCAAATAATCACTTTTTAAAATATTCATGTTTCATGAATGCCATATTTTAAAAAATAAGTCAGGTTTACTGAGATATAATTTATATGCAGTAAAACTGACATCTTTTAGGCATGCATAGAGTTTAATGAGGTTTGATAAGCATATATATACATGTAATGACTATTGACAATGTAGATATAGAATATTTCCCTCATTTCAAGTTCCTTGTGGCCCTTTGTAATCATACCCCTCATCTTAACCCCTAGCTCCTGGCAATCACTCATCTGCTTTTTTTTTTTTTTTTTTTTTTATAAATTAATTTTTATTGGTGTTCAATTTACCAACATACAGAATAACACCCAGTGCTCATCCCGTCAAGTGTACCCCTCAGTGCCCGTCACTCATTCACCCCCACCCCCCACCCTCCTCCCCCTCCACCACCCCTAGTTCATTTCCCAGAGTTAGAAGTCTTTATGTTCTGTCTCCCTTTCTGATATTTCTCACACATTTCTTCTCCCTTCCCTTATATTCCCTTTCGCTATTATTCATATTCCCCAAATGAATGAGAACATACACTGTTTGTCCTTCTCCGGTTACTGTGGCCAAGTTCAAAAAGGGTGTTGCCTGAGTTCTCCTCTGGGATTTTGATGGAATCTTGTCTCACATTTAGATCTTTCATCTATTTTGAGTTTATCTTTGTGTATGGTGCAAGAGAGTGGTCCAGTTTCATTCTTCTGCATGTGGATGTCCAATTTTCCCAGCACCATTTATTGAAGAGACTGTCTTTCTTCCAGTGGATCGTCTTTCCTCCTTTATCGTATATTAGTTGACCATAAAGTTCAGGGTCCACTTCTGGGTTCTCTGTTCTGTTCCATTGATCTATATGTCTGTTTTTGTGCCAGTACCACACTGTCTTGATGAACACAGCTTTGTAGTACAACCTGAAATCTGGCATTGTGATGCCCCCAGATATGGTTTTCTTTTTTAAAATTCCCCTGGCTGTTTGGGGTCTTTTCTGATTCCACACAAATCTTAAAATAATTTGTTCTAAGTCTCTGAAGAAAGTCCATGGTATTTTGATAGGGATTGCATTATACGTGTAAGTTGCCCTGGGTAACATTGACATTTTCACAATATTAATTCTGCCAATCCATGAGCATGGAATATTTTTCCATCTCTTTGTGTCTTCCTCAATTTCTTTCAGAAGTGTTCTGTAGTTTTTAGGGTATATTTTGAGAACCATTTGAATGGTAAATGGTTCTCCAACCTTTTATTTTCAGGTTGTAGGTGTCCTTCTGTCTAAAATGAGTCTCTTGTAGACAGCAAATAGATGGGTCCTGTTTTTTTATCCAGTCTGAAACTCTGCGCCTTTTGATGGGGTCATTAAGCCCATTCACGTTCAGAGTTACTTGAACTTCTTCTTAAAGGGGAGTTTTAAGAGTCCCCCTTAAAATTTCTTGCAGAGCTGGTTTGGAGGTCACATATTCTTTCAGTTCCTGCCTGTCTTGGAAGCTCTTTATCTCTCCTTCCATTTTGAATGAGAGCCTTGCTGGATAAAGTATTCTTGGTTGCATGTTCTTCTCATTTAGGACCCTGAATATATCCTGCCAGCCCTTTCTGGCCTGCCACGTCTCTGTGGAGAGGTCTGCTGTTACCCTAATATTCCTCCCCATGAAAGTCAGGGACTTCTTGTCTCTTGCTGCTTTAAGGATCTTCTCTTTATCTTTGGAATTTGCAAGCTTCACTATTAGATGTCGAGGTGTTGAACGGTTTTTATTGATTTTAGGGGGGGATCTCTCTATTTCCTGGATCTGAATGCCTGTTTCCCTTCCCAGATTGGGAAAGTTTTCAGCTAGGATTTGTTCAAATACATATTCTGGCCCTCTGTCCCTTTCGGCGCCCTCGGGAACCCCAATTAAACGTAGGTTTTTCTTCCTTAGAGTGTCATTTATTTGCCTTAATCTGTCTTCATGGTTCTTTAATTGTTTATCTCTTTTTTCCTCAGTTTCCCTCTTTGCCATTAACTTGTCTTCTATGTCACTCACTCGTTCTTCCACCTCGTTAACCCTCGTCGTTAGGACTTCTAGTTTGGATTGCATCTCATTCAATTGATTTTTAATTTCTGCCTGATTGGATCTAAATTCTGCAGTCATGAAGTCTCGTGAGGCCTTAATGCTTTTTTCTAGAGCCACCAGTAGCTGTAGAATAGTGCTTCTGAATTGGCTTTCTGACATTGAAGTGTAATCCAGATTTTGTAACTCTGTGGGAGAGAGGGCTGTTTCTGATTCTTTCTTTTGAAGTGAGGTTTTCCTTCTAGTCATTTTGCTCAGTGCAGAGGGGCCAGAAACAAGTTGTATTGGAACACGGGGGAGTATCACTGGTCCGTCTAGCTGGTCTTCTGGGGGAGGGGCCTGCTGTGCTGATTTTCAGGTGTTAGCACTTGGGGGAGCTGCTCTGCCCCTGCCTGCTGCAGGGCTCAGCGGGGGTTGTTTACCCCAGGGAGGAACAGCAGCAGTTGCTATGGCAACTCTGGAAGTCTGGATTCAGCCTCCGAAGGAACTACGGGCCTCGGGGCTCTCGGCTCTCCGTCCGCAGGGCCTGGAGGCTCCGGGGCGGGGCCGCTGATGTGCTCAGCTCGGGGCAGGAGCGTCCTTGCTGTCCTGGGCCCTCCCGGCCTCTGCCTGTCCCGGGGGAGGCCGGATCCTGGGCTGTGTCCCGGCGCCCTGTGCTCCGGGGCCTGCGCTGTGGGATTCGCGCTCCCGCCCCGCAGCCCCCTCCCTGGAGCCGCTCCCGAGCCCCTCCGAGCTGCTCCGTGTCCCCGCCGTGCGCGCTGCAGCCCTTAGGGAGCTCGGAGCACTCTCCGCGGGCGCAGGTGTCTGTTAGTGTCCCCGGGAGCCCGAGGGCATCCCCGCCCTCCTGGGTCCTGCTCCAACTCCCTGCGGGCCCCTTTCCGCCCGCCCGGGAAGGTTGGTGCAGCTCCTGCTCCTCCGGGACGGGGCTCTCCTGTCCTGGGGACACTCGCCCCGGCCTCAGCCCGGCTCCTCGCGGGCCCCTCCCCCTCGGAGGCCTTTTGTTCCTTTATTTCTTTTTCCCCGTCTTCCTTCCTTGATAGAAGCGCGAACTTTTCTCACTGTAGCGTTCCAGCTGGTCTCTCTTTACATCTCAGGCCGAATTCGTAGATTTTCAGGATGGTTTGAAGGTTATCTAGGTAATTTGGTGGGGACAGGTGATTTGGGGACCCTGCTCTTCCGCCATCTTGCCCCTCCCCACTCATCTGCTTTTGCCTGCATAATTTTGCCATTTTCTGTAAAACTACCTAAATCAAAGCATAAATATGTAGCCCTCTTCTTCAGGCTACTTTCACTCACATAAAGTTTTAGAGATGGGTTCATGGTGTTGACCATATCAATAGTGATTTCTTGTTACCACTGAGTATTTCATGGAATGGATGTACTACAGTTTGTTTATCTATTCATCAGTTGAAATAATTATGGTTATTTCTAGGGTTTGGCTACTACAAACAAAGTTGTCATAAACATTTGTGAATAAGTTTTTATAGGTTACATGATTTTGTTTGTCTTAGATAAATACTTAGGACTGGGATTGCTGAACCATAGGTCAAGTCCACATTTCACTTTAAAAGAAACTGCCAAGCTCTTGTCCAAATTGGCTGTACCATTTGCACTGCTAATAGTGTATGAGGGCTTCAGTTTTTCCATGTCCTCACCAACACTTGGCATTGTCAGTCTTTTCAATTTTAGCCATTCTACCATATCTTGTTGGTTTCTATTAAAATATTACCGATATATATATATATATTTTTAAAGATTTTATTTATTTGAGAGAGAGAGCATGCACAAGTTGGGGAAGGGGCAGAGAGAGAGGGAGAAGCAGGCTCTCCACTGAGCAGGGAGCTCAATGAGGGACTCGATCTGGGGACCCTGGGATCCTGACCTGTGCTGAAGGAGATGATTAACTGACTGAGCCACTGAGGTGCCCCTATTAATGTATATTTTAAAAGTTTTCTTCACCCTATATGGTTTCTTTTTTTTAAAGATTTATGTATTTATTCATAAGAGACACACAGAGAGAGGCAGAGACACAGGCAGAGGGAAAAGCGGGCTCCGTATGGGGACCCTGATGTGGGATCCCAGATCCCGGGATCATGCCCTGAGCCAAAGGCAGATGCCCAACTGCTGAGCCACCCAGGTGTCCCCTCCCTGTATAGTTTCTGTTTCTTCCAGGTTGCTCTTTATTCTTTTTGTTTTGGTCTCACATTGACTGCATTTTTCAAAAGTTTGGCAATCCTTGGCTGTCTGGCATGTTTGAGAATGGGGCACTGAAAATTTTGTTAGGAAGTCTGAGCCCATGTGTAGCACTCATCCTCCATGGCTTTACTCTAAGGTCATCTGGTTGGGCTGTTTTGTTCTTTCTTATTGCCCCAATCATATTCTCCAGAAAGGATCTTTCAGGTTCTTGCCCTAGCATTATCTGGCCTAGAGGGAAGACAGCTTCTCTTTTTTAACAGTTTGAGCAATATATCTGGTTTTGAGCCTCACTGCCTTGTTTGTACTGTATATCCATCCTCCAATCAATCACTCTGGCTGAGGGATGGAAGATGTTGATTGGGCAGACTTAGGTCACCTCAGCCTTGGGGCAAGTGGGATTTAGCCATATCCACCTGATAAGAACTAAGATGGGAAAGGAATTTATTCTCTAGAGGAAACCCAAAGTATTGCTACTAGAGGAAGGGGAAATAAGTGCCGGACAGTAATGTTCTTTGTGTCTGCAATAATTTTAACTCTACCAACTATATAATTAGATGCTGTAAACCACTGAAGCATATAAAACTAAGCATATTTTACAAAATAAGTGCTAAGGAGTGGTATTTTCTGGTTCAACACACATTTATGGAGCGCCTAAATAAATTCCTGTGTTAGGAACAGAAACATCATATATTAGGAACAGAAACATCATAATCAAGGGATGCATAGCACATAGTTTCTGCATTATTGGGCTCTTAATACAATAGCAGCATGAGTCAAATCTACAGGTGAGTGAGTGAGCGAGTGAGTGAGTGATGGTAAGACTGGTGCTATGTAATGTATATTTATGAAATAATTAGGTCCAATGGCTTATAAGAAGAAACCACCACAGGTAAAGTTTCAAGAAGGAGGTAGCATTTCTGGAGGATCTGCATTTCTTAGAAAGAATATAAATTAGATAGAGATGGGGAGTAGGGATGCCACCCAAATGGAAAGGACATTATAAACAAGGGAATGGAGCCTGAGGTAGAACTTACAGCACATTTAGGGATCACTATGTAATCCTGTTGGCTGAAATATATGTAAAGCATTGCTTTCCATTTAATTTTCACTGATACAACACAACCCTCAAACAGTGAACATCTTTTGATTTTGCCTGTCAGGCATGCTAGATACTCAATGGATAGTAGTTGAAGTAAGTGTTACTCTGTGTTGTGTCTTGAAAGGGCTTGTAGAATTTTTTTTCTCTCTGCTATTAAATGGCCTTTCTTGTTCTAACCAGAACAGAACATACTTGTGGGTTTCTGCAAAGATTTCATATTGCTGCATATTTCTTTTCAGTTATGGGACCCTACGTGAGAAAAGTCTTGTGTGATGAGCTGGGAGCTCCAGCCAATTCTGCAATAAACTGTGTCCCTCTGGAAGATTTTGGAGGGCAACATCCTGACCCAAACCTGACATATGCAACAACCCTTCTGGAAGCAATGAAAGGAGGAGAATATGGATTTGGAGCTGCATTTGATGCTGATGGGGTAAGTAGGAATGTTTCCTGCCTTCTAACCCTTTTACCATATCATAAGCCAAGCATTGGAAGCCAGAGAATTCATGGGGCTGGCTGACATGTATGCAGCATTTGAACCCTAATTGACTCCGCATCTGCTCTTCTTTTTACTGGCTCTCCTGTACTGCAATTAAACAGCCTTTATGTTTCTTAGTTCCAGAGTGCATTATGTTATTAAAAGGTTATTTCTTTTAAAAAATATTCATGCAATAAATCTTTATTTATAGTTGGTTTTGTTAAAACTGCATTAAGGAGCTAGGTAGGTAGTTCAACAATAATTCTTGTTCTCTATTATATTTTGGGGAAAGTATGAGATAAATATATGGAAACTACTGAAGCCTGAGGTAGTCATCCACCTTTCAACAGGTGGGATACATTCTTAACAGTGTCAAGGTCCTGGGCCCTACAGTACTCAGGAATGAACTTATTTATTTAGTTAGTTAAAAAAAAAGATTTTGTTTATTTGATTGAGAGAAAGATAGAGCAAATACAAGTAGGTGGAGTGGCAGGCTGGGGGAGAGGGAGAAGCAGGCTCCCTACTGAGCAGAGAGCCCGATGTAGGACTCGATCCTAGGACTGGGATCATGACCTGAGCCGAAAGCAGATGCTTAACCAACTGAGCCAACAACTGCTGAGCACCACTATACTCAGGAATTTAAAATAAGGCTTCCCATGTCCTCTTTGGCTTCATTCAAGTTATTTTAGATTGTTGAAATACAGAATGGCAGTAAAGTAGCTTGTGATGATTATGGGAATGGCATTGCCAGCAGCACATGCCTCTGTCAGATCATTTTCACGCTTTCCTTCTGACAGGACCGTTATATGATCCTAGGCCGAAATGGCTTCTTTGTGAGCCCTTCCGACTCCCTGGCCATCATTGCTGCCAACCTCCCTTGCATTCCATATTTCCGTCAGATGGGGGTCCGAGGGTTTGGGAGGAGTATGCCCACCAGCATGGCCCTGGACAGGTAAGCAATGATATCACCGTGAAAAACTGTGGTAGGTTTCTGACATCAGTGTCTCCTTTGTCATTAGCTGTAGCTCATTCTCCCCTCCTCCGGTGGGAATGGTTGGAAGTATGAGAACTTAGAGGCATGTATAGTGCACTTGGTATGGAGCATGGAGAATCTGGCGGCCTGAACTCCATTCTTGGTTCTGCCTCTTAGCTGTGGGAACTCGAGAGACTTATTTGATCTCTGAGCCTCATTCTTTTTTTCCCAGTCTTTTTAATTTTAGCAATGCTTAGTGTGTGAAAAATATTATTTCCTTTTTAAAAAATGGAAGTGTCATTAACATATAGTGTTATGTTAGTGTCAGGTGTACAATGTGATTTCAACATCTGTACATTACTCAGTGCTCATCATGATGAGTATGCTTTTTGATTCCCTTCACTTTCTTTCTTTCTTTCTTTCTTTCTTTTTTCTTTTCTCTTTCTTCTTTCTTTTTTAAAGATTTTATATCACAAGCTATGCAGAGACAGAGAGAAGCAGAGACACAGGCAGAGGGAGAAGCAGACTCCATGCAGGGAGCCTGACGTGGGACTCAATCCTGTGTCTCCAGGGTCACACCCTGGGGTGAAGGTGGTGCTAAACCACTGAGCCACCTGGGCTGCCCCCTTCACCTTTTCCACCCATCACCCCACTCACCTTCCCTCTGGTAACCATCACTTTGTTCTCTGCTTTTAAGAGTTGGCTTTCGGTTTGTCTCTTGTTTTCTTTCTTTCTTTCTTTCTTTCTTTCTTTCTTTCTTTCTTTCTTTCTTTCTTTCTTTTGTTAAAAACAATCTAAAATGATTATTTAATTCAATCGAAGCATATCAGTAGTTTCTTAACATTTTTCATTAAATGGTAAAAATATATATGCATTATTAAAATTAGAAATCACAGATAAACAAAAAGTAGAAAACAAGTTATAACATGCAGTGGTAATCAATTTTGCTATATATATTTCCAATATTTCTTTTTTTTCTTACTTAGGAATTTTAATGCAAAAATCCTTAATAAAAACAAACAGAATCCAAAACATGTGCTCAAATGAGATTTACTCTAGTAATACAAAAATAATTCAATATTAAGAAACCCATTATTATAATTTATTATAGTAATATAAGTAAGGGCAAGAGTGAGGATTATCTTGTTTTATTTCTTAAATTCCACATATGAGTGAAATCATATGGCACTTGATTTTCTTTGATGGACTTACTTCACTTGGCATTATATCGTATTATATTTAATAGCTGAGTAACACTCCATTTATATGTATACCACTTCTTTATCCATTCATTTGTGGATGGACACTTGCGTTGCTTCCATATCTTGGCTATTATAAATAATGCTACAATAAATATAGAGGTGTTGGGCAGCCCTGGTGGTTCAGCGGTTTGGTGCTACCTTCAGCCTAGGGCATGATCCTGGGGACCCAGGATCAAGTCCCATGTCGGGCTCCCTGCATGGCGCCTGCTTCTCTCTCTGCCTCTCTGTGTGTGTGTGTGTCTCATGAATAAATAAAATCTTCAAAATAAATAAATAAATAAATGGGTGCATGTATCTTTTCAAATTAGTGTTTTCATTTTCTTGGAGTAAACACACAATAGTGGAATTACTGGATCATATGGCAATTGCATTTTCAGTTTTTTTGAGGAACCTCCATACTGTTTTCCACAGTGGCTGCATCGATCTCCATTCCTATCAACAGTGTGTGAGGGTTTCTTTTTCTCTCAGCTATGGCACCCCAGCTGCCCAGGTCTCCAGGTGACAGCTCCCTGGGGGAGCCTATGCTGGCCTTGCCCTCAAACCTCAAGTCCTCCCTCTTGCTTCATGTTGTCCTTGGTCCCATCTTCAGGAGCGAGGAGATGAGCCTGGACAAGGATGAGTAGAGGGGCCCACAGCACAGTCTCCGCACCAGGAAGTGGAGCCTCCGTGGGAAGAATGAGAAGGCAAGGCAAGGGATCCATTCCTCTTTTTGCCTGCCTGTGGGCTAGCGGACTGACCACTGGCCAAGCCTTCCCCTGGGGGTGGAGTGCAAATGAAGCTCCTCAGGCAGTGGAGCAGGGCATGGGCTCTAGGCCATTCTGCTCTAGGCCATTCTGCTCCAGGCCTCAGGAGAGAAGACAAAAGAGGAGCATGAGCTTGTCCAGGCAGGAGGAGCCAGAGAAGTTGGGGCAGATGCTTCAGGCAGTTGAATAAAGGGTGTGCACTTGTCTATTGCCCTCTGAGAACCTCTGCTCTCAGCCAGCACCTCAGGAGTCCTCATGAGCTCCCCAGGGCTTCCCAGGCCTGCTCCTCAACCTTTGGCTTCTGTGACTAGGGTTGTTGCTCCTCCTTGCTCCTGTGACTAGGTGTTGTGATGTACAGGTTTCTCTCGCCACCTCATATAGATTTAATCGATCTTGATTTTTTTTTTTTTTTTTTAGTGGAACTTCATCTTTCTTCTAAAGATTCTCAGGGATTAAGGCTGATTGAAGCTCCACTTCAAGCTTCTTACCCATTTTTAACAAGTAGAGCCCATCCTTTGGCATGCTTACACTCAAATTCCCTGGGTATCAATTTGACATTTACACGCTTTTGCTGGCCTGACTCTCTGTAATGCAAGTGGCATTTGGGTGTTGACACTAGCTGAGTTGAAGGGGCATTGTGGACACAGTCTAATCACTCTGTGGTTCAGGATCATCTAGAGAAACCGTCCCGTATTGCTTATATCCTGACAATCTTTGTACACTTTGACTCTGAATGCAGCCAGTGTGTTAAGACCCTGGGTGTCAGCAGCTTGTTGAGAAGGAGACCTTTCGGAAGAGGGAAATAATGCAAAATCTGATGGGGTGGGCTGGAGAGGGATCTCTTGAACCTCACTCTGAGATTCCTTGAGTCTTTGATATCTACTCTAAGCAGTGGCTGGCTGTTTGTGGTTCCATTTTGTTGAAGGTAAGGGGAAAAGCGCTTTGCACAGGCCTCAAAAGTACAAAAGATACTGTAGTCCTTAAAACAAACGCCCCAAATGCACACATATCTTGGGAGGCTCCTGCCAAGCGAAACTTGTGTTGAAACTTTCTCTTTTCTTTTGGCTGAGATTTGCATCATTGTAATAGCTAGTGATGTTGAACTCATTTTCATATGCTTATTCTCCATTTGTGTAACTTTTTTTGTTATATAGCTATTCATAATGAATTTGCTCAATTAAAAAATTAGGTTGTCTTTTGTTATTGACTTATAGAAGTTCTTTATATATTCTGGATAATGTATTTTGTCTGATATATGTATTGCAAATATTTTCTCCTGGCTTCTTACTTGCCTTTTCATATTGTTAGTGGTGCCTTTTGATGACCAGATGTTTTACATTTTGATGAAGTTTAGTTTATTAATATTTTCTTGTATAGTTAGTGTGTACTTTTTGTTCTCTGCAAGAAGTCTCTGCTTACCCAAAAGTCAGAAACATGTTTTCCCTAGAATTGTTATAATTTTAATTTTCACATTTCAGTCTATGATGATTTTGAATTAATTTTTGTGTATGGTGAAGGCAGGGAGAAAGGTTTACTTCTTCCTAAATCCAATTGTTCCAACCTTGTTCATTGAAAAGAATTTTCTTTTTTTTTTAAAGATTTTATTTATTTATTCATGAGACACACACACACACACACACACACACACACAGAGAGAGAGAGAGAGAGAGAGGCAGAGACACAGGCAGAGGGAGAAGCAGGCTCCATGCAGGGAGCCTGATGTGGGACTCGATCCTGGGTCCCCAGGATCATGCCGTGGGCTGAAGGTGGTGCTAAACTGCTGAGCCACCTGGGCTGCCCATGAGAAGACTTTTCTTTCCCCTTGGTACCTTTGTTAAAAATAAGTTGACCATATGTGTTTGGGTCTATTTCAGGATTCTCTATTTTCTTTCATTGATCTTTTTTCCTATCCTTATGCCAATATTACACTGAATTGATTATTAAACTTTTAAAGTCGTACTGATATCAGATCCCCCAAGTGTTTTTTTCTTCTTGGCCAAATTTAAAAAGATGATACATCCTTGGTCTTTTGTATTTCTATATACATTTCAAATCAGCTTGTCAATATCTACCAGTTGTTACAGTTTTGATTGGAGTTGCGTAGAATTATAGAATAATTTGGGAAAAATTGCATTTTAATAATACTGAGTTCTTCAGTTCATGAATGTGGTTTATCTCTTCATTTTAGTTTTCTTCAGTTTCCCTTACATACTTTGTAGTATAATTTCTCTTATGTATATTTTGTGGTTGGCTGTAGAGGTCTCACACATTTTTTATTGAATTTATTTCTGAGTATTTTTTATGTTTCTGATGCTATGATAAATGGAATAGTTTTGTAAGTTTAATTTCCAGTTGTGTGCTGCTAACAGTTGAAAATACAACTGGTTTCTGTAACTTGACCTTGGATTCTTTGACCAGGAAGAGTCTTTTGGATGACCCCACTTTACTTCTCTCCCTCAGGCTTATGATGATGATCCAACCTCAGTGCAGGGCAGCACCAAAGAGTAGGGTGTATTATTGCAATTAATTTTTGTGTATGGTGAGGAGGAGGGCGGGGGGTGGGGGTGAGTGGGTGACGGGCACTGAGGGGGACACTTGACGGGATGAGCACTGGGTGTTATTCCGTATGTTGGTAAATTGAACACCAATAAAAAATTAATTTATTAAAAAAAATTTTGTGTATGGTGAAAGCAGGGAGAAAGGTTTACTTCTTCCTAAATCCAATTGTTCCAACCTTGTTCATTGAAAAGAATTTTCTTTTTTTAAGATTTTATTTATTTATTCATGAGGGAGACACACACACAGAGAGAGAGAGGGGCAGAGACACAGGCAGAGGGAGAAACAGGCTCCATGCAGGGAGCCCAACATGGGACTCAATGCCACATTGAAAAAATGAAATTTTTTTCCATTTGCCTTTGCTCATAACCTTCCTTAAAAAAAAAAAAGAAAAAAAAAGGATTCAGTAAAACTGTGAACAGTGCAAAAATTGAGCCATCTTTAGACATTGAGGACTCAGGGTCATACAGAAACCTGATTACTATGTAGGTTACTTAATATGATGGGAATGTATTTAATAATACTTTTCCCTTACACAGGATATTAAAATGTAGAAAGAGTTGGGTACATCTGATTTCACTTGATCTTTGCAAGAATTTAGTGGGTAATTGGGGAGGCATTATTCTCATCATCTTTTTATTTTTTTATTTTTTATTCTCACCATCTTAAAGATGTTGAACCAAGTATCAGAGAGGCTAAGTGACTTGTACAAAGTTATACAGCTAATCAGAAAGTGACCCAGGATTTGAAACTAGGTCTTCTAGTTTACAATTGCATCTGCCCAGTAACTACCACTAGATCAAGATGATCCCTGAGAAACTAGTGGAGAATATTGCCCAACTCTCCTGGGGGATAGCCAGCAACTTTCCAAACCCTGGCCAGGAGAGGCAGGTTTCATTCTGACAACAAAAACCATTTGTCCTCCTTTCTCCCGGACATTTCCTGGTGGTTCTTGATTTCACTTTGTCCCCTCCCTCCCAATAAAACTCTGTTTCAGTCGGAAACCAGAGTCCTTGCTTAGAAATTTCACAAAGAGCTTGTTCTGATATGTAAGTGACCATTTAAAAGGATTATTCATGCTTGCTGGTTGGGATCCAGAATCCTTTGGGGCTCTGACGTGGTGATTTGTTTTGGGTATTTGATCTGTTGTGTAGTTTCCAGGTGGATTCTCATGATGGACACTTTATGAGCTTCTTTTTTCTTTGGTAAAGTAAATACAGCTTCAAACCTTTATCTTAACCATGGTTTGCCATATAAGTTTTATTTATTTTTTTATGAAAAAAATGATTGGAATGTGCCCTTTAGTGCCAGGACCCAGAAGAATGACAACTGAGTAGTTGAGATGCATTAAATGGTGCACTTGCCTAAACTCTTGGGATTCCGAATCAGAGGTGGGTGTGAGGGGCCTGCACCCTTGAAACTGATGAATTATTCAGGCAAAATTTCATTGTTTGCAGATAATCATTGCTCCCTGAGGGAAGACTTTCAGTTTCTTTAATTTCTACTCTTACAGTGTCACTGAAACAAGGATTCCATTTACTTCAGAATAATACAGTTTCAGCCTTGAAAATGGCATTCTTTTTAAGCTTTGTCACTCTGAATGTGCCTGATTTGTAGTTGCAGAGAAGTCGGTGCTGAAATCATTTTAGTTCAAATGATTTGAGAAGTAAAGCACATTCAGAGTATATTTGTGGCCCGAGGTCTGTCTCCACCCCATGCAGAAGTATTAAATAATCCTCTGTGTCATCATCCTTCAATAATATTTATGAAGAGCCCATCTGCACTTGGGAGTGTGCCGAGTGCTGTGCAAAAGAAGGCAAACACAGGCAGACTTGAGCCCTTCTCATTAGAGTTATTTACAGCCTCACACAATGCTAGCAGCATCCTTGAGTGCACTGCAAGGGATCCAGATCTGAAAAGTATGTTTTGACTACAAGGGAGGCCATGTGAGGCGCACCACCCATAAATGTGGTAGGGAAGGGAATCAATCCTTTTCTACCTTCTATGGGCTATTTGTGCCACCCCTGTTCACTATTTACTCACTCAAGAATATTTATTAAGGGCCTTTTGTGTCCTAGACAGGGTCCCTTGCCCTGAGGGAACTTCAATCTCATGGAGAAAGCAAACAACAGGAAGTAGAGGGAAAAATATAAATACAAATTGTAGCACATGCTTATGGGAAATGAACTTGGCTCAGTAATAATTGGTGGGTATGGAGCATGCTGCTTAGATGGGATAGCCAGGCAAGGACTTCCTGAGGAGGTTATGGGTAGGACCAAAGATCAGAAACATTCAGCTGGACCTGGCTATGATGCTAGGATTAGAAATGACCCATGATACATGTGAAAATGCTTATTTTTCAGAATGTAGTCCATAGCTATTTGTTGCCAATCCCCAATCTGAAATATGGACTGTAGCTTTATCTTGAACATATTCAGCTGGTTGTTGGAATCCAGACAGTGTTAATCCTATAAGTATGCAAGTATCTACTGATCTACAATGACATTGGTTTTTATCCTTTGGATCTGTGCTCTTTTATCTCTAAGATCAGTCATGATGGATCAGAGTAGTGGGAGAGATAGTGATCTGAGCTAGTGTCTAATCACTCAGTCTCCCATACATTGTTTCTGCTACAGAATAATGGGAATTATTTTGCTTCAACAGATCAATATATTCAAGTGCATCCTGTATTAAAATTAAAGGAAAAAATGGGGAGAGGGGGCAAGCTCTTTATCATAGGAGTTATTCCCTGAAACTCTCCATAGCTGATTTAGTCAGAGTTAAGGCAGAAAAGGGATGGCACCCTCAAAAGAGATTTACTAAAGAGAACTTAATAATAGTAACTTAATAACTTAATACAAAATTATGGACAAAGTTAAGGAAAGCAAAACAATGAAGAAGAGATGGAGAAGTACCCATGACTCAGAATAATAGAAAGTTGTTAGTTCCTCCAGGACTGAAGTGTCAAAGGGGGAGGGATTAAGTAACCATAAGCCTCTTATGAGGTCTGGAGTTGTGGAAGGTGGGCTGTTGGACAGGAACTGAACCTGTCAGGTAGGTATAAATACCCCAACTTCTCTCTTTTTTCTCCCTCCTATCTCCTGCTGATGATTCCTCTTGATGAAACCCAACTGGAAGCAGGAGTGCAAATCTGTGATGTTTAGCCTCCAAAGGAAGAGAGTAGGGCAAAGATTGCCATGGAATGAAATGGGTCTTCCAGTGGACAAATTTTTAAAAGATTTTTCGAGGGTGAATATGATTAATTCAACTCTATGCCTCAGTTGAGGCATAGAAAGAGGGGAGAGGATGAGACCAGTATTTAAGCAAGTAGAGATTACTAAAATGATTGGCCAGTGTACTGGTTATGCTGGTTATTTGTTGGTTTGCCCCTTCCACTGTATAGTCAAATATCCTACTGGTGTTTTAATTTTTCATATCTCATATTAGCAATGAATTTGAGCATTTCTTCATATGCTTAAGAGATTTGGGGGGTATTTTTATTAATTGCCCATTCCTGTCCTTTGCTCATCTTTATATTTTGGGTTCCTCTTTTTTTATGGATTTATAGGAGATCATTACATATTGAGATATTAGACCCTTGTCAACTTTAAACACTTCTAATTTTCACTTTTTTTCCTTCACAGAAAATTATACTACTGAGCTCTATACCCAGATTTGCTGTTAATAAACAGCTCTATGTGGACAACTCAAATTTCATATGTATCAATAGCAACTTTTCTGATTTTCCCTGAAAATTGCTCTTGTTTTTTTTTTTTTTTATGGATACTATCTGTGTGAATCATCTATCACCCAAATTATACACCTTGGAATAATCCTAGACTTCTACTTCCTCCTTATTCCCAAGGTACCATTAGTCACTGAGTTCTGTCAGAACAGAGTTCTGTCAGAAAAGGTACTTAAATGTCTCCTGAACTATTCTTTCTTCTCCATACCTGCTTTTACTTTCCTAGTTCAGGTTCCCATAATCTTTTGCTTGAACTATTGCAATAGTTCAGTAGATGAACTGGTCTCCCTGCCTCCAGACCTCTTCTTCTACATTCATATTCTAGACCACCCCATGAAGAAAGCCATGCTTCTCCCTGCCTTGCTTAAAATCTGTTGCTAGTATCAAATGCCTGCCCAATGATATCTCATTTCTGGATTCTAAAGTGTGCATAATTTCCTGATTATGAATATTTTGCTCCTGCCTCCATTTTTTACCCTGCCTCCTAGGTATGTCCTGTTACTTACAATCCCCCAAATTCAGTGGCCTCTTACACTGCTGGATCTTTGCACATGCTACTGTCTTTCCTTGAATCCATGTTTTTACATGTTCCCTTTGTTCCACCCCATCCTTCCTTATTTTTTAAGGCTTAAGTCAAGTATCACCTCCTTGATAAGTCCTCCTTTGGTCTTGTGTTCTTGCCACCCCGAAGCAGCATATGGAACTTGTTCTTCATAGATCGCTTTATCACAACTGTCACAGGCATTGAAAACATATACTTGTCTGTTTCCTAACGTCCAATGAGCCCCCTGAGGGGCAACTTTTTTATCCAGTGCCTGGCACAGAATAGTTCTTAATAAACACTTCTTAAATGAATGGAATTTTTTTTCCCTTTTTGATGCCTTTTGTTTGAAAGAAAAAAAAATAACTAGAACTCCACAGATCTAATCACAGAGTTCTCAAAGTTAAGGACTGTGAACTACCAACACATTTCTTTTGACTTTTGTACAACGTAAGCTTGTTGATGCTATCACCTGGTGGCATGAGGAAGTATATCTGAATGATAAGGAGCAAATAAATGATGTATAATTACACAGTGGTCTTTGAGTATAATAAAACTGTGCCTGATTTATGGTTTTCATTTGCATCTAGGTAAATTTGTAGTGAGTCAGATTTTTAATAATAATACAGGGGTATTGATTACAACTTCATCAAGGTGATATAAAAGGAAGCAATCACGTAGTAGTTATTTCCTACTCAATAATTAAAAACTCACTACAGCCTGAACAAAAGCTCAGTATTATTTATTTATTATTTATTTCTTGCCCTAGTGAGTAGGATGAGGAATGGATTTTTTTCCCCTAGGAATTTAGAAGATGCCTAGTATTACCCCCCTGTATGGTTTTTGTGTTCACTTACTGGAAAGGAGGCAGACAATGATTCAAGCCCATTTTTGTGTTTCTAAGTGTTGATGCCTGATAAACACACAATAACATGTACATTTAGTAAAGGGCATTTATGAATTAATTGGCTAAGGAGAAAGGAATAAATTGTTAACATTTTAAGACTAGAAGCTGCAAGAGCTTTGGAGATGTTGGATAAACTATCTTTTGTTCAGTTGTTCAGAGCCATCTTTAGTTTTTGCTGTTAGAGTTGGTCAGAAAAAAAATTTTGGATAAGCATTAAGTGACCTGAGTTCCAAAATATATAGTCATCATTACCCTCCCTTGTGAACTGGAAGACAAGCCATATTTAGAAGTCGGCTCTCTCTTGCCTGCTACATTTGCAAGGACTCTTTGCCATTCTTTGGCGTCATCTCTAGAAAGGCATGGTCATTGCCAAGGGTGTCCAGCATCTTATCCTCAGCCCTTCTACTTCTTGGCCCTCTTTGGCCTTTGGCTAGTCACTTTGACCACTGGTGGACCCATCTGGTACTGAAAGAAGCCCCTTAACACCACCCTGGGTATTTGGGGATTAAAGACCATTTTAAGCAGGGATTTCATTTCCATCTGGTCTGGAGCATGTAACTAAGTGTCATGCAGTTGCTTTGCAATGGGAACATTGACTTCATGGCCTGCCTTTATTTATAATCTCAGTTTTGGTTTTGGAGGGCTTGTGTGGTTAAATAACCTCCTTCCATTTTTCTCCTTTGTGACTTAAAATATTAATATGATTTTAAAATCAGTCCCATTCATTTCTTTTTTTAAAAAAATATTTATTTATTTATTTTGAAATAAAGCATGAGCTAGGGGAGGGGCAAAGGAAGAAGGAGAGAGAAGGCTCAAGCAGACTCCCTGCTGAGTGTGGAGTCTAACACAGAGCTCAGTCCCAGAATCCTGAGATCACGACCTGAGCCGAAATCAGGAGTCAAATGCTTAATCGACTGAGCCACCCAAGTGCCCCTTGTCCCATTCATTTCTACAGAGAGGCATGAGGTGACTCTATATCTTAATTATGGTGGTAGTTATACATACATCATTAAACACTATGTATATGTCGAGACTCTTGGATCTGTACAATTGATAAATTTTATGTAAATTACACCTGATAAAATTGATAAAAATAATCAAACCCTATTTATTTAAAAAAAACAAAACAAAGCACCTCTCTTGGGTCTTTACTTACCATTGGGGTCAGAAATCAACTCTTGTTCTCAGCATTGAGGCTGGCATTTGATAGATTGGCCAGGTTCAGGTGACTCAAGTGGCCTTTGGAATCTCTGCCCATTGCTCTTTTCTCTGGCAAGCCAGAATGTCAATATACTACCCGCAATTGTTGTCTGCTTTGGAAAAGACTCAACTTATATTTCGAGTTGGAGGTTCTTAGATTTCAAGGTCATTGATCAAATTTATTGACATAAAAGATATAAGACAGATAGGATAGCCCACAATAATTCTGAGCCATATGCTTTGCCAAGCTGTCAGAGAGGTTTGGCACTTAACAATGATTTTAAATGAAGGGGCATAATGATCAATTGTCCTAGACCTGAAGATTCTTTTGAAGGAAAAAGCTGTGTACTTTTTTATGTGCTTTATATTTTGAAATAGATTTTGAGCTCTAACCAAAAAAGCCAAAAAGTTTTAAAATGGATTTTAAACCCCAACCTCATAGGGTAGTGTTAAGCTGGCCCTGTTGGAATACTGCTTACATGGATTGTCAAATATCACCAATTTTACTTTACCCATTGAGCTAAAGGAACAATAGTATCTAAGAAAGATGCACAGGATGAATCAAGAAGCTACTCAAAAGTTTTGCCAGGTCAGCATAGAGTAAGAGGATAAATGCATTTTTATTTACAATGTAATTTACTAAAATATCTTGTTCAATTTTTGCCAAATCCTCAGAAGTATTTGTCAGGTGCTATTATTGACGTTTTATTTTTGAGGGAGGTATCACATTGAAAGGTTAAGCAATTTGCCCAAGGTCATCCATCAAGAAAGAAGCAGTGAATACTGGTACCAGATTGTCTAATTCTAAATCTAATCATTTTTTTTTTTACTAATCCTAATTGTTGAGAACAGAAAGGTGTTCTGATTGTATCTTTTTTTTTTAAAGAATTTATTTATTTATTTATGAGAGACCCACAGAGAGAGGCAGAGACATAAGCAGAGGGAGAAGCAGGCTCCCTGCAGGGAGCCCAATGCGGAACTCGATCCCAGAACCCCAGGATCACAACCTGAGCTGAAGGTAGATGCTCAACTGCTGAGTCACCCAGGTGCCCCATTCTGATTATATCTTGAGTGAAAATCATTTGTGCAGGTTGGAGTGTGTGTGAAAGAATCTTTGTTGCTCAAAAAGTGGTAGATGACATCAGATAAGCATAATTAATGTCAACCCCAAGTTGTCTCCTAATTTCAACCTTGAACATCAGTACTGTTTACGAACGCTCTGGAAGAAGCAGTCCCTGGCTTTAACTTAAGACTTCCAGGAAAATGTTGACTGGCATTCAAAGTAAGGTTTGAATTTTATAGCCTCAGGATCTGCTTGAAGTAGTAAGATCAGCAGTGGCTACATGAAAAAACATTTATCAGGTTTCAACAGCTTTCCTCTATCACATTCTCGATAAAGTGGGTTAAGCAGATACAATTCTCTAAGAGTTTTTAATCTCAGACAGAAAACACCGATGACCAGAGACATAAAATATACCAACTAGGTAAAATGGGTTCTTTTAGTAAATAATGTGTCAGGGGTTGGGTATATGATGTCAGTGCTTAGAAGAAAAAACAAGACAAGAAATCTTGTCAGCCCCTGTCTGTGTGCCCTATACAGGTGAGGGTGGAATCTAGATCTGAGTATCCGTTCATCTTGCCTCTGATCAGATTTCTGCATGAGGTTTAAAGTTGTCATTTGGAATTCTAAATTCTCTTG
Source organism: Nyctereutes procyonoides (assembly GCF_905146905.1). Lineage (NCBI taxonomy): Eukaryota > Metazoa > Chordata > Mammalia > Carnivora > Canidae > Nyctereutes > Nyctereutes procyonoides. The sequence goes on along the minus strand of NW_026575146.1, from coordinate 55,438,764 downwards.
GAGTTCTCAGTTGCATCAGTGGTTTTATATTCTAGCATGCAGGAAAACTCTTTGATGAGCTGTTGCTTGTGTTTAAGAATGCAAGATCTCTATCCAGGACTCACAGAGAGATTCTATCAGTCAGGATCTTTGTGCTGCAAATGAGAGAAAACTAGCCGAAGTAGGGCCTAAATAATAAAGGGAATGTGTTGGCCCACATAAGTAGAGGTGGCCACAGGTGAACCTCGCTCCAGCAGCTCAAATGATACCTCCACTTGACCTGGATATCGCTATTAACTGTCAGAGAGAGAAGGTATCACTCTCATCCTCAGGCTCCCTGCCTCTGGCTCTCCAGGCTTTCCCTATTGGGGAGCAAATACCTGCAGGATTCTAGACTTCTCACTCTTATACAATCTTGTCTATGAGGAGAAGGATTTTCTTCTTTCCTCTCCCCTCCTCTCTCTCCCACTCTATTTCTTTTTCTTTCTTTGTTTCTTTTCTTTCCTGTCCAGGAGACAAAGCTTTTTGAGAAAGAAACAACTAAAAACATCTCCTGGAGTCTTGACTTTGTTTGGGATTTGTACTACCTCTGACCCATTGACTCACCAGCCCATGACTGGTAGGATAGGCTGACGGTCTTAAGCCCCTTCCTCCTTATCAGGTGGAGCTGGGAGGACCGTCATTCTTTCCCAAACCAAATGACCAAGAATGGATGTAGTTGTTCTCAAAAGCAGGATGTTTCTTTTCTCCTTCCAAAAGGGGGTAGTAACTGCAGCCATTTGGGACCCATTGGATACAGAATGATGGAAGTAGGTGAGAGCATTGGGGTACAGTTCTGGAAGGAGAACTCAGGACCCAGCTAAGAACTGCCCTTCTTGTTATTCCTCATGCCCCTGCCAATCCCCTGCCAGTAACTGACAATGGTATTGGAATTAGAACGGCAGTGCTCGCCTATGATCCTTGTATAATATACTCATGGATTCATCTGCCCTTCTCTCCCATCCATCCATCCTCCCTCCCTCCCTCCCTCCCTCCCTCCTTCCTTCCTTCCTTCCTTCCTTCCTTCCTTCCTTCCTTCCTTCCTTTCTTCCTTCCGCCTTCTTTCTCCTCTTCTTCTCTCCCTCTTCCTCCTTTTTTCTCTCCATTTCTTTTGACCTCTCCCTCTTTCTTTTCTTTCTGACTTCCTCTCTTCTTCCTTATCTTTTCTTCCTCCAGCCCCTCCCTTTCTCTTCACCTGCCTTCTATTTTGCCATTTTTCAAACAACATTTTTTAGTACCGGCTGTATGCCAGGCACACTGCTGGGTTCTGGATATAACTAATGGAGTTCACCTTCTCTTCTGCCTCCATTCTTTTTCTGTCAAACTTCATTGTCAACAAAATTTATAAAAATTCTCCGTGTAAAGTATTCTGCTGGGTTTAGAGAAATTCATGACTTTAATCTGATGTTAATGGTAGATTTGGAGAGTCTTTAAATAATTGATGATGATATATCCTGCAGATTGCCTTACAATAGATTCTACTACCTATATTTTGGAGTAGGAAGGAGAGAGAGAACATAAGGAGTGCAAACATGTATGCCTGCCAGCATACTTAAATGAGCTCATGCACAAAATGGAACATGGTACTTTCTGACTTTCATTGGCCTCTATGTTCAGACTTATCCAAGTTTGAATTCTGACTCCTTTACTCTGGCTGTGACCTTGGGCTGGTTCCCTGATCAGGGTCTCATCACTAAATGAGAATATAAGAACATCTCTCTTATTAGGAATTAAATGAGATAATATATGGGTAGTGCTTAGAGCAGTGCCAGTCTACAGTAGGAGCTCAATGAATGTTAGCTATTATTAACACAATGGTGGAGTTTTATAGATAACAAACTCAAGAATGAACAGTGGATTCTAATGATCAGTCTCCAGTTCTTCTACTAAGAAGGTAGGATAGGACTTAATCAGTGGCTACACTTAGATACTATCTGACTCATCAAGTAACAGTGATTAGGTGGTGCTCCTTGCTGTGGGTACCTCACATTTCCCAGTACAACAAAGCTTTTAGAAGACTGCTCTATGAACTTCAAGTATGTGTATTTGGTGTTTTTCAGAATATTTTCCAAGTAATGGTTGTTAATTTTCTTTTTCTAAAAAAGATTTTAAGTCATCTCTGCACCCAACATGGGGCTTGAATTTATAATCCTGAAATCAACAGTCTCATGCTCCACCAACTGAGCCAGCAGGTGCCCCTAATGATTGTTAACTTTCTTTAGGTCTTTCTTATGTGTATATGGAAACTTTTAAGTAGGTATCCAGGATTAGACCCATTGCTTTTGATTTTTTGCCTTTGTATTAGCATCCTTTATTTCCTCTTTGATTTCTTCACTGACCCACTGGCTGTTTAGTAGCATGTTGTTTAGCCTCCATTTGTTTGTATTTTTTTCCAGTTTTTTCTTATGATTGATTTCTAGTTTCATATCATTGTGGTCTTATTTTTTTTAAAGATTTATTTATTTATTTATTCATGAGAGACACAGAGAGAGAGAGAGAGAGAGAGGCAGAGACACAGGCAGAGAAGCAGGCTCCACGCAGGGAGCCCGATGCGGAACTCCATCCTGGGTTTCCAGGATCAGGCCCTGGGCTGAAGGCAGGCGCTAAACTGCTGAGCCACCGGGGCTGCCCAACATTGTGGTCTTAAAAGATGAAATACCATTATGATTTCAGTTTTCTTGAACTTATTGAAATTTGTTTTGGGGCTTATCATGTGATCTATCCTGGAGAATTTTCCATGTGCACTTGAAAAAAATGTGTGTGTTCTGTTGTTTTTGGATGGAATATTCTGCATATATATATGTTAAGTCCATCTGGTCTAATGTGTTATTCAAAGATATGGTTTTGTTATTGATTTCTGCATAGATCTATCTATTGTTGTAAATAAGGTGTTAAGGTCTCCTAATATTATTGTCTTATTCTCAATTTCTCCCTCTGTGTCTGTTGATATTTGCTTTATGTATTTATTTAGGTGGCCTAATGTTGAGTGCATAGGTATTTACAATTGTTATATACTCTTGTTGGATTGACTCTTTTATCATAATGCAGTGCCCTTCTTTGTCTCTTCTGACAGTCTTTATTTTATTTTATTTTTTTAAAGATTTTATTTATTTATTAATGAGAGACACAGAGTGAAAGAGAGGCAGAGACACAGGCAGAGGGAAGCAGGCTCCATGCAGGGAGCCTGACTTGGGACTCGATCCCAGGTCGCCAGGATCATGCCCTGGGCTGAAGGCGGTGTTAAACTGCTGAGCCATCCAGGCTGCCCCAGTCTTTATTTTATTTTCTTTTTTTAATTTTTATTTTTAAAATATTTATTTATTCATAGACAGAGAGAGAGAGAGGCAGAGACACAGGCAGAGGGAGAAGCAGGCTCCACATAGGGAGCCTGATGTGGGACTCGATCCCAGGTCTCCAGGATCACACCCCAGGCTGCAGGCGGCGCCAAATCGCTGCGCCGCCGGGGCTGCCCCCCAGTCTTTATTTTAAAGTCAATATTGTCTGATGTAAATATTGCAGCTGTGGCCTTTGTCCACTTCTTTTGGCATGGAATATCCTTTTTCCATCCTTTCACTTTCAGTTTGTGTGTGTTTTCAGGTCTAAAGTGAGTCTCTTATAGGCAGCTTATTAAGATCCTTTAAAGCTGTTACAAATTGGAAGATCTTTGTTCACTCTATCAAGTGCTTCTCTAGAATACATATTGGACCCTAGAAGCCTTCTTTCTTTTTTTTTTTTAAGGTTTTATTTATTTATTCATGAGAGACAGAGAGAGAGAGAGAGAGAGAGAGAGAGAGAGAGAGAGAGGCAGAGACACAGGCAGGGAGAAGCAGGCTCCATGCAGGGAGCCCGACTCCAGGATCATGCCCTGGGCTGAAGGCAGGTGCTAAACCGCTAAGCCACCCAGGGATCCCCAGAAGCCTTATTTCTTTAGAAAAATTGTCCTTCTGGGAAAACATAGAGTTTCTTTTTCTTCTTTGAAAACACACCTGTGGCTCTCTGTATCCTGGCCCAAACCATTAAATCCCCATACACAGCTCAAGTTTTTTTCTCTGCCACTAATTCTGATGATAGGATTTTGACTTTGCATTGTATACATATCCCATTAAAGCATATGTGATTTCTGTGCATATTGTAAGTGCTTGTCCATTCCATAATCTATTCAGTTCAGCCAAAAGATAAAAAGGTAAAATAGGGATCCCTGGGTGGCGCAGCGGTTTAGCGCCTGCCTTTGGCCCAGGGCGTGATCCTGGAGACCCGGGATCGAATCCCACGTCGGGCTCCCGGTGCATGGAGCCTGCTTCTCCCTCTGCCTGTGTCTCTGCCTCTCTCTCTCTCTCTCTGTGACTATCATAAATAAATAAAAATTAATAAAAAAAATTAAAAAAAAAAAGGTAAAATAAAAAAAACCACCATTACCAAATGAATTGTCCTGTGATATACCCATGCATGGGGATGAGAGGACAGAAGAGAGATTCACAAAAAATGACTTTTTTTAAATTAATGTAACATCAGCCATTTCCTTTTTAAATAGTATTCAATCCTGATTTACTGTTGTCATGGTCTTTTGAAGCTTTTATAGTGACTTTTTAAAAAGTCTTAAGCTGTAGGACTTCTGGGTGGCTCAGTTGGTTAAGCATCTGACTTCAGCTCAGGTAATGATCCCAGGGTTGGGCTCCCTGCTCAGTGGGGAGGCTGCTTCTCCCTCTCTCTCTGCCCTCTTCTCTCCCTGGCTCATGCTCTCTCTCCAATGCATGCTTTCACTCTTTCTCTTGCAAATAAATAGATAAAATCATTTTTAAAAAATCATTAACTCCTCTGTAGTCCCTTTATCTGCAAAGCCACTAATTTCTCTGGTATCTAGGAAGAGACTTAGGAGGAGGAAGGGCAGATATTCTTCCCCAAATGAGGTTTGTTTACATGAATTTTACCAAAGTCAATAGCTGCCAGGAGAAATTTTAGAATGAGAGCTGATTTGGACAAGGTCATTGGATTTGTAGAGGAAACTTCCATCTGAGGACCACTTTCAGAGGCAGACTGGGTTGTGGCTCTGGGTCAGCTTGACATTGAGCCAGGGTGTGGCTGACTAGAGAGAGATAGCTAATGGAAGTGCAGTAGAAAAAGAACAAAAAAGGAAATGTAAATGTCTGAGGGTCTGGTACATCTGACTTTACCCATGAGTCTTGTTAACTTTTCAAAGCCTGGCTTGCCCCATATAGAAAGGAAATGGTCAGGGCTGGGATAATGGCTCATCCCCACAGAGCTTTCAGGGGCCCACATTCCTCCTAGGTCATTGTTGTGCCTTCTTTGGGGATAGCCCTTGCCTTCATTATTTTAGGATAGTAAGAGCTCCAGCCACCGTGTTTACATGTTAGGCAGCTACTGGAGCAAAGGATATAGAAGAAGGGTAAAGAGAAGAGCAAAGATAGATATACCCTCTAACTTTGAAAGAGGTTCATGAAGCAGACACTTGATACTTTCGCTTATATCCTACTGGCCAGAACTTAAATTATATGCCTAACTGCAAGACAAAACTGCAAAAAAGGGAGTCTTTTATTTATGTGCCTTTTTGAGGTAAAAAAATCTTTTCTGTGAAGCTGTCCAGTACAATACTCAAGTTCACCTTCACTGATGATGAGTAATGAAGTCATGGTTCTGTTAATGAGGAAATCAGTGTGAATGACTTCAAGTGGGCAACTGTCAGTACCTGCTAATTCATTTAAATTATTGCCCACCATTAAAGAACATACTAGAATTATGGATGTTTCCCTGAAGATGCCATTGTCTTTGACGTCAGTGAGTTTTTTCTCTTACTCGTCAACAAACATTTATGGAATACAGTTCATGCTTACCCTCAAAAAAATTTTATGGTTTAGTGAGAAAGACCAATATCCTGAGCTACACTTATGATACAGTGTGAGGAATGCAGTAATAGGGGCCATGAAGGTGCTGAGAGGGAAGCATTTACATTGATCTGGATTGGGATCAGGACTTGTGGCTTTAATAGAATTTTTATTCCTTTGGGTTATAAGTGTTGCTCATGGGAAGCCTTTGAATGAGCTCATTGAGAACAGGGGCACCTTTTATTCTTTACCTCTGTTGTTGTTATTTTTTTAAAAAAGATTTTATTTATTTATTCATGAGAGACACAGAGAGAGAGAGGCAGAGACACAGGCAGAGGGAGAAGCAGGCCCTATGCAGGGAGCCCAACGTGGGACTCTATCCCAGGTCTCCAGAATCAGGCCCTGGGCCAAAGGCGGTGCTAAACCACTGAGCCACCCAGGCTGCCCATACCTCTGTTGTTTTAAACTGAATATAATGCTTAATCACAGTGGTTCAGTGTGGTAAGGAGGATGAGTCAGGTCAGGAAAAGAGAAAACATTCTGGAACAAACTACCCATTGTGTGCAAGAAAGTGCTCCAGTGTGGTGGAAAAGACCATGAGTTTTGGATTCACAAAGACCTGAGTTCAAGTGTGAGATCTGCTGTTACGTAGCTGTGCAAATGTAGGGAAGTTATCTAACCTCTCTGTGTCTGTTTTCTCATCTGTTAAATGAAAATTAGAGTTCTTAACCTCATCAGGTTCTCATGCAACTGGTCAAGCAATCAGCACAGAATAAGCATTCAATGGATATTAGCTATTTTATAGTCTACCTAATTTTCCCCTCCCTTTTCTCAATCTTCAAATTTTAAAAAATATTTTATTTGAGAGAGAGAGAGCTGGGTGGGGTGGGGGTGGTGGGGGAGAGCAGAGGGAGAGGCACAAGCAGGCTTCCCACTGAGTATGGAGCCCAGTGCAGGGTTTGATCCCAGGACCCTGAGAGGGTGACCTAAGCCAAAACCAAGAGTTGGACACTTAACAGACGGAGCCACCCAGGCGCCCCTAAACTTCAATTTAGTTTGAAGTTGTTTGTTGAAGAAAGTGCTTTCTCTAAGTCACAGAGTCTCTGGCAACTCAAAGTGAACCTCACACAGATGATACTTCATGGTGTCTTGGTTGAGAATCTTAGAGTTAACAGACGTTTATAGTCTGATTCTGATGAATCTCACATGCTAGTATTTCCTACATTCCGTTTACTCTGTGTTCTCTACTTCCTAAAATAGGAAAGGGTGCACTGTTGAAGTGTTGCCAAATTTTCTTTACAAGTGGCTGGCTGGGTTTTTCTTAATTGATGAGTCACTCTGTGTTGATGGGACCCACATCCATGGGAACTTCTAGGTCTTCTCAGGGCTCGCATTCTGGAGTCTCCCTTCAACAAGTGATGTGAGGTATCCTGACAGTCATGGCAGCCGCATGTCAGAGGTGATATTTCCTCTAATTGGCTTCAGGGACCATTTTCTTAATAATTTCTTCCTTTTATAAAACTATATGCCATGTTCCATTTATGAGAAGAACACTATATTCCAGAGCACGTGAAGTTATTTCGGGATAACTGACCTAACAAATGGAACTGTGAGGTTAGGGAGAAATCCAGTCTCATGGAGGCCCCTGGTCTTATGTGTGGCTTGAAGAGATTGAGGATGCTGATGTGTTCTTTGGGGAGAGATTCACAGTTTGACAGGAAACATCTGCTTTAATTCGCTCCAACATCAACACGATCGATGTGGTAGGAAGCCTGTTGTTACTGTGTGGGTTCCATTTCTCCAGCCAGAGCTGTGCCTGAGATCAGGGCTGTCTGGACAGGCAACACAATATGGTCCCATTTGTCAAAATATGGACATAACGCGCAGCATTATTTGAGAGTATCCTGGGGCTATTTCTCTATATAGAGGGAATTATTTTCCTTCCAAACCTGTCTCTCTCTTCATTTCTATCTCTTTTCCTTTATGTTTTCTCTCTCTTGGCACATTTCCATTCTGTATTTCAATTATGAGTGAACACTTCTCAACCTTAACTCTATCACTGCATCCTCTCCCATGAGTGAGAATAGCTTCCTGTGGAGGATGATTCTCCCCACGGGCATCAGAATATCTGGGAAACAAGTGTGCAAACACGCAGATTCTCACACACTCACACTCACAAAACCTTAGAGATTGTCATCTAATCCTGAAGGTCTATCTTCCTCCTCTCCCTACCATCAGAGTCACTACCTAGAATTAATTAAAGATTCTGTTACATTAGCATTATAGAATTGGTTTGTAGAGAAACCTGCCTCATTTTTCTTTTCTTTCTTTCTTTTTTTTAGATTTATTTTACTTATTTGAGAGAGTGCATGCAAGTGTGGGGAGGGGCAGAGGGAGAGAGAATCTCTAGCAGACTCCCTGCTGAGCATGGAGCCTGACTCTGACTCCCGAGCTCGGGGCTCAATCCCATGACCCCAAGATCATGACCTGAGCTGAAATCAAGAGTCAGATGCTTAACTGACTGGGCCACCTAGGTGCCCCTCATTTTTCATTTTTTGAAAGAGTAAAGGTGGTACCTGACACCTAAAATTTGCCTCTGGAGAATTCAGGGAATTCAAAGTACACTTCTTGTATCAGTGCAGCTGTAATACTAATACTCAAAAAATTATTGCACTGGTAATAAAATGTGAAGTGTGGATTCATAGAGCTGAGCCCACATTTTCTCCATGATTATTTTTTAAATTCTACTGCCATAAAGTCCTAGGCATTGTGAACAACTAATAAAGGAACATTAGTGTTGATAATTTTTATAACAACAACGACAACAACAATAATAACAAAGCCTCAGTTACATTCAGATATAATCAAGGTCCTTTTATACCCATTCTGGTGTTGATCAATCAAAAGATATTGCTAGAGCCCACGTACACCACCAGTTGTATTAAATCCAGGAGCTTCCAAGTTCTTTTTTGTTGACCCTGGCAGTGGGCCCAAATGAAGGTCAATGAAAAGATCTGTGGTTGGTTACTTTCTCTTCTATCTCTCCTATTTTCTACCTGATGATCTGACGGTATATATATTCCAGATGTTGGTCCCATCCCATGTGGACAGATTCACTTCCTTTCTCTTTCCAGCATCTTATTCCCTGGCCAGGCCGGTGTCTGCACTGCTCTGTGTCAGGTACTGTGTATAGCATGGAGGGGAAGTCCCCAAGGAAATGATAAGACACATTCTCTGCCTTAAAGAATCGCAAAGCCTGAGAGGAGATACAGATGACTAAACTAATAATCATGGAAATGAGTGGTACAAGGCACACTGATGACACAAAGAAGTGATGAATCAACTTTGCTTGAGACTGGAGGATGCTGGGAAGAGGTCTTCAGAGAGGCAGAGGTGCTTGGAGAGTGTTTTAAAGGTTGAATAGAAGGTTTGGAGAACAGGAGTTTGTCTGGTGGACAGGAAGGAAGGAGAATCGGAAGGACATTCCAGACAGTGGACAGCAATCAGTAAAAGGGTGTGAGGCATAAATAATCAAGACACATGAGGAGACTGATAAGCATGATGTTTCTGGAGCATTTGTTGCGGGACTCAGGGAGGTATGCAGAAATAAACCAATGGTAAAGAATGATGCTGGAAATGTAGCCAAAGGTCTGGATAAGGAAAGGCCACTATCTTGTGTGCTGGGGCCTCATTCTGTAGTGGAGAAACAGTTCTCTGGACCTTCTTATGTTCCTTATGAAGTGTGTCTGGCTTCTTGTCCACTTATTTGCTGGTTATTCAAGACCTACCACTGTCTAGTATCCAGTTACTCCTCACATGCAAAACCTGGGGCCTGAATGGAAAACCATGGGCCAAATCAAATGTGAAGACCTAGGGACCCAGGCTGACCTCTGGGAAGTGTGGGATGTGTGACAGCCCTCAGGGAGAGCAACTGAGGTGCTTGTTCCAAGAGGTAGTGGTAAGCGAGACACTGAACCCAAAGGCTAGCAGGTAGGTATCCAACTGGGTAAAGTCCTTCAAGGGAATTCAGGTAAGAGCTTTAGGATTGGAACTAGACTCACTTGGCCAGAGTTGGGGGCATTCAGAGCACAGTCTGGAGGAATCCTCTGAGCCACATAAATGTGGACCTCTGAGGCCATGCCCTAGACCACAGGCAGAGAGGTCGTTGTTAGATGCAGGAAACAACTTGGCTTACACATGCCTCGTATTAATTTTTCCAGAACATTTCCTTCATTTCTACCCAGTTGGAATTTATTGCTTCCTCCTTGGTGGTATAGAACATTCTATTTATGCTTTTTTTTTTTTTTAAAAAAAAGACATTATTTATTTATTTGAGAGAGAGAGAGCACAAGCAGGGAGGAGGGGCAGAGGGAAAGAGAGAGAAACAGGCTTCCCACTGAGCAGGAAGCCCAATATGGGGCTCAGTCCGAGAACCCTGAGATCACGACCTAAGCTGAAGGCAGATACTTAAGTGAGTCACCCAGGTGCCCCTCTATTTATGCTTTGAAGTAATTTTGTCATGCCTTGTTTCACAGTATTTCTGTACATTTCTGAGTCAACTCTTGATTATAAATTTGTTAAGGCAGGGAATATGTTTTTTTCAACTTTCTATTATGCTTTAAATAGTATTTTGGACAGAGAATACATAAATACATAGATACACTTTTGTTGCCCCATCATCTTTCTGAATAGAAATTGTGTTTTCTGGGACCTAGAAATGATTACAGAAGAAGTCAGTATTGTTGCTAAGATCTTAAAATGACTGATTGCCTTATTCCATTCAGTCTGCTATAACAAAATATACACACTGGGTGGCTTATGAACAACAGAATTTTTTTTTAAAGATTTTATTTATTTATTTATTTGACACAGAGAGAGCACAAGCAGGGGGAGCTGCAGGCAGAGGGATAGGGAGAAGCAGACTCCTTGCTGAGCAGGGAGCCTGATGATGTGGGACTCGATACCTGGACCCCAGGATCATGACCTGAGCTGAAGGCGAACAATTAACCAACTGAGCCACCCAGGCATCCTGAGCAACAGAAATTTATTTCTCACAGTTCTGGAGGCTGGAAGTCTGAGAGCAGGGTGCCAGCGTGGTCAGGTGAGGGCCCCCTTCCAGAGTGTGGACTTCTCACTGTGTCCTCGCCTGGGGAAAGGGGCTAAGGAGCTCACTGGGGTCTCTTATAAGAGCAATAATCCTATTCGTGAAGGTTCCACCCTCATGACTGATGCACCTCTCAAAGGCCCCAATTCCTAATACCATCACTTTGGGCATTGAGATTTCACTATATAAGTTTGGAGTAGACACAAACATTCAGGTCATAGCATTGGCCGATGCAGATGTGGGCTGGTGTGCATTGAATGGTGTCCACACCCAAAGTGAGTGGAACTGCTATCAGAGCAGAAGTAAATTGTCCATGCTTATGGGGAGATGTAGGATATGGAGAATTCCTTTCACAAATGCTCTGCCTATCTGATTACTGGCTAGCCAGTGATGCCCTGCTATCACACATGCAAAAAAACCCTGAAATAATAAAAGAAAATTAAATATTAGGTGAAATGCTTTGAGTCCCAAGGAGTTATGGATAACTCTGTTGGGATTCCTACGTGAGTGCCTGAGGAGAAGTGTTGCATAAATACCCCAGCTCCCTTGCATCTCCGTAGGATCCTGAGGGCATGTGTTTTCACAGTCTCCCACTATCTGTGCAGGATTAAGTTTCAGTCACCTACAGTGGTAACTGGCTTGAGAGCTTGGCCTTCATTAGCTTTCTCCCCTACCTTGTCTTCCTTTCTTTCTCCCCTGCTTAGGCTCCTTCCTCTTCCTTCTTTTCCCCACAGACCCAACCATGTGCACTTGACTCCTTGTCAAGCAGATTCTGTCTGTTTTTAGGGAAACCAAACTAAGCCATCCAGTACATTTATTCTCTTTCTTCTCATTTGGTGTGGATATATTTTAAGACCCCAACAATTTCCCCGTAACATGCAGATCCAATTATTTGTGCCTGGCTTATGAAAAGTAGGTAATAAGAAAATTAAGGCACGCAGAGAAACTTTAAATGCGTGTCCAAAAATGTGTCCAGCTTTACGGCATTATCTTGGGCCCCTCTAAGCAGGAAATCTGAAAGTAGGTGTTTCTAGCTTTCACGATTATGTGTGATTTTGTTATTTTATGAAATCTGCAGTGCAACCCTGTTGGGGCAAGACACTTGATAAGGCTAAGTAAACATCTGCCACAAAGGGAATTTTATCTCAAAAATGCTATTTCCTCCTCAGCTCTGAATGTTGACAGATTCTTTCTGTCCTCGTGGGGTTTAGCAGATTGGCTGGAAAGCCAAGAGCAAATACCAGCAGGAAGTGTGAAGACCAGGCAAGCTCAGATCCAATGAGGACACCATTCCTTTGCTAAGTTCTTCAGCCTGATAAGGCAGCCACCCTCTTGTTGGATACGGGTCTGCTGGATATCTTTAGAGTGTCTGCAGCAAAGCTGGATGATGGAAGTTCAGCTTCATTAAATTAGGGCTAGCAGAAGGTCCCATGCAATACAGTTTTCTTGGCCAAAATAAAAAGTGAGAGATAGTGACAGGATTCTATTTGGCGGTTCCTTGATTGAAAGTGGTTTGTGCTTTCAGCTTTTAGACTAATCATGCTGAGAAGCACAAGTGGTAAGGCCCCATGAAACTCCTCTTCTCTCTCCCCTAGACCCTTACCAAACCCAAGGGACCTTCAGAGAGCAGTATTGAGAGTCAGAAAACAGGGAGCCCTGAGGACAGAGTGAAATGTTTGTGCTGTGTCTCCACTTGTGAAAACGTTGGCTCACGTGCCCTGGGTGATCCATTTCGTGGGACACTGAGAGACACGTCCTCTCAGTTCCATCATTCATGACAATATCCAAACTATACAACAGACCTCTTTGAGCACACAATTGTATGAGGAAGAGAAATTAATGCTGGAAAGAAGAACATTTTACACCTGGTCAAGCAGGAAGAGGCCAGACAGCATGTAAAGGCTGCCAGATTTTGGGCCAACACCTGCCTTCAAAACCTATTCACCTCAGCCTCTTTACCTTTCCTGGCTGTCAGGAAAGACTTTTCTACTGTGTGGCCGCCCACATCTTCCCTGGCTCAGTGGCCCACTCCAGACCTGGGAGGAAGCCAAGAAAAGCTCTGCCTCAGTTGGACCAGGTCTCTTCCCTGTTGCTGGCCTCTTGGGATACTTCAGTTTCACGTCTGTGTTTTGGAAGCCTCTGGCAGTAGCTGTCCCTGCCTGGCTCACACGTCACTTGGGACACACGGTTGCCACAGCCCCGTCTGGTACCACCAGGGAGCAGGCAACTTCATTTTCCTGCCTTCAGTCTCTCCTTTTTGCTGTTTGTATCCTGACAAGAGCCAGAGCTCTTCTAGGGGGTCACCGAGGGCCTTTCTGTCCACGTTGTCCTTTTCCCCTCATATCCTCATGTTACAGTTTTCTCACACTCTCCTGCTTGTAGGATCCTGTATTTCGTTTATTGGGTTTGACCAAAGGCGTCTGCTCAGTCCAAGTGCCCCTATTTCCCTGGGCCAAAGAATTGGAATGCTTTTGTATTTACCTCTGTGAACTGGCAGGAAGGAGTCCCCTGAGAATTTGCCCGAGGTCAGGGGGGGCTCTCTGTCGCCTCCCTCTGTGCTGGGGCTCACGCAGAGGCATCCTGCACTCTGCACCTGACTCTGCCCCAGTACACACAAGCACTGTTATTTTTAGCTTGCAGACCTTTCCTCTCACATCCTGCCGCATTGAGGGTGTGAGAGAGAAGCTCTTTGGAAATCAGACCCCGTCACTGATAGCTCATCCTAGACCAAAAGGACAAGAGGAGAAAGGATGCTTTGTATCCAGGAAAGAAGAAAACTCAGGCCCTGGGTTCTTGTGGCGGGCTTCTGTGTTCTCACCTTGCCTCCACTCTGTCCAGATGCCTCACCTAGCCCGTGAGGGCCTGCGCCTTTGCTGGCACGTCACTAACCCCTGCTGAGCCCTGGGAGTTGATATGAGCCTGGGGCTGTGGTGGAAGGTGGCAGGCCCCGCACCCTGGCACGTCCCCCGCTACTCCCCCAGCACCCTCCTGCTGGCACCCATCTGAACTCCTCCTACGGCCCCAGAGCATCTATACTTGGGTGTCAGCATGGAACGGAGGAAGGAGGTGTTGGGATAAAGTTCAGGGGGGAAATCAATACTGTGTGGGGAACCAGGCTTATGGGAGCTTTAGGGTCAATCGAAAAAAAGAGAACATGGTAAGGAACAGGTGGCCTCTTTTATATGGTTGTAACTTCTGCTTTTAATACTTTTCCAAGTTCCTCCTCCACCCCTATGTATGTGTAGGAATGACCTTGCACTTTGGAATTTTGATGGAAAAGTCAGATGAAAGAAATCTTATGAAATCAATTTGATTTAATAAAACACCATGGATCTCAATCCCATAGCTTATTATTATTATTATTATTATTATTGCATTAAGTGGGAGATACAGATGCTGGGGCATGAACATTCAGTTTTCTGAGGGAGAAGGTAAATAGAAGGTAATATGTTTTGAGTTTTGTGTTTTTTAAAGTTTTTTTTTTTAAGATTTTATTTTTATTTATTCCTGAGAGACACACAGAGAGAGGCAGAGACATAGGCAGAGGGAGAAGCAGGCTCCCTGCGGGGAGTGTGATGCAGGACTCCATCCCAGGACTCTGGGGTCATACCCTGAGCTGAAGGCAGACTCTCAACCACTGAGCCACCCAGGTGATCCTGTGAGGTTTTTTTTTTTTTTTTAAAGTTTTAAATTTATGTGGTTGCTCGTAATTTTCAGTAAATACATAGAGTGCCCATTACTGGACATTTTACAGACAAAACAGCAAATACAAATAGGCTTAATGATTAGCTCCAAGACCTGTTTGCTCCTTTTTCTCCCTTTCCCCCACCAGCCAGATGTCTAGAAAGAGAAGGAGATCCTGTTTGGGAAGAGCAGGTGGTAGGCACAGATGCTCCTGGGGAGACCTGGCCGTGGCCAGAGGGGGCTGTTGCTTCGGATGCAGCTGGGCATTTTGAAGCTGTGGTGGAAGAAAAGCTGTATGTGAGGGGATGAGGGTGGGACCAGAGACAATGTCCCTAAGCTCTTCTGCACATCCTTCTCCTGCACACTTAGCTTTCCTTAGAAGCATTTCATGGGAACTAGTCTCTATTGGTTTTCGAAATTCCCATTTAAATGTTCCCAGTCTAGAGAGGTCATCACCCATATGCATACTCTCTGAGCCAAAACAGAAACATTCTCGTGGTAGAAAGGAGAGCATTTTTAGTGTCACTCCTAGGGCAGGCTTTATGTCTCTTTGGAGATGCCTTTCCCCCCTTGTGAGAATTCTGTGAACGCCTGTCATTGTTGAGAAATCCTATTCATTCTTCTGAGCACCATCTCTGCTGGATGATGGTTGCAGTCAAATTCCAGTTAGGCCGTGATGCTCCATCCTGAAGGGCCTGGCTGCCTTTGATCTGTAGTCCCAGTTAAAGACAGTTGCCAAATGTGGGGAAAGTGCCTTGACCCCAGCGTTTGGAGCTGTCACTACTTGCAGGCCAAATCAAGTGACCATCAAGCTCTTTATGCAAAAGTACCCCTAGAGGAATCCCAGCTATTTAATAGGAATTGGCTGTTCCCTCTGTACTGGGGACAGGCATAGTTCAGAACTCTAGGAGCCCTGGAACTGTGTGATTCTCAGCAGCAAACCTCTGAAGTGTGCCATGCTCCAAAAGCAGAGTCAGAGCTACTTTGCTGTCTGTGATTTTGTGGTTGGGCAAAGAGAAATAGGTCACATCTGGAGAAGAGTCCTCCAGTTGTGATCCTGAACGCAAATGAGGGTAACAGACTCCTTTGAACTCATGCCACGGGCCTCCAGGTTCATATTATCGATGAGGAATGAAAAAGGGACCCCACTGACCTTGAGCTTAGTCACTCACAGTGCGGTTAAGTTGGATACCTGGTTGTTATTATGATGTATTTCAGGAATATAATTAGATCAAATGGGGGGAAGGGAGGCACTTTGTAAGCCATCATGCACTATACGCATTATTGCTGTGATGAATTGTTTTTTAAATGGGTAACTTGAAGCCACAAAGCTGATTGAGAGACTATTGCCCGTGATTAATTTAGTGTTGCCTCGTTTATTAGTCTATGGCCAGATGTGGCGACTTAAAGCCTCGAGGGATTAGTCTGCACAGCCGTGACCTTCAGGCATTCACCAGTAGGCAGGACAGAACAGGTCTGGTCTTGGTGCCTGAAGAGTCTTTGAAACTTTGGACCTGACTCTGTGATGCATGCATTGGGTGCCTCAATCTCTCTGAATGTCCTTATTTGTAAAACGAGGACACTCATACATGGATTCCCTGTGTGGTGGTTGTGACACTAACATAAAAATGCATGAATGGTTTTGAATGTGCTGTGAAACAGTACACTGTGATAAAAGCGTAAGGTATGATGATGACATAAACATTCTGAAAGAAGTAATATGAACTTGGGATCCATGCTTTGGTCACAGGTAGCTTCTTCTCTGGAAGACGAGGGTAAGGAAAGGTAGCTGAATGAACAATGTGCTCAGGTGGGAGCACCAGTGCCCACGTTGGGGTGCATAGTGTGACATGTGTGATGTTAGATGTGTTATGGTCATTTTCTTTTGCATTTAGATCGTCTCTGCCTTACTTTTTCCCTGCCCTTTGTCTCAGAGAGCATCACCCCCCCCCCCCCGCGTCCCTGTCTCCTGCCAGCTTTGTCACTTACCCCAGAGATGTGGAACTACTTCCCATCAGATGGTACAGGCATCTGGGCTTCTCTTGTCCCTGCAGCTCTGGAGGTTCTGACCATTTCCTGATGTTGCAAATCTCTGTGTGGTCTCACCTCTTCTGTTTGGCTGCTTACTCTTCTGTCTCCTGGAGAACTGACTCTACATTAAATTCCTTCTGTTTGAAATACCTAGAATTGATCCTGCTTTCTTCACTGGACCCGGGCTGATACAAGATGTTTACTTCATAGGTAGGTATTAGATGGAGACATGGCTACCAGCAATTTGTAGAGATAAAAGATGATAGAGAATTTTTTTAAAAAGATTTTTATTTATTCATGAGAGAGAGAGAGACGCAGAGACATAGGCAGAGGGAGAAGCAGGCTCTATTCAGGGAGCCTGACATGGGACTTGATCCCCAGTCTCCAGGATCAGGCCCTGAGCTGAAGGTGGCGCTAAACTGCTGAGCCACCTGGGCTGCCAGATGATAGAGAATTTTAAACAAATGTTGAGCAAACTTAAAGGTCTGTAAATTTGGTTACTTTATTTTAAAACAAAGCAGCTATATTTTGAGTGTACACTGAATCTACTTGAGCACTTAAAATGAGCAGTTCAAGGGTGGCTCAGTCATTTAGCATCTGACTCTTAATTTCGGCTCAGGGCATGATCTCAGATTCATGAGATTGAGTCCCATGTGAGGTTCTGGTCTCAGTAGGGAGTCTGCTTCTCTTCCTCTCTCTCTGCCCTTCCCCTCGCCCCCACCCCCTCACCCTGTTCACATATGCTTGGTCTCTCTCTCTCTCTCTCTCTCTCTCTCTCTCTCTCTCTCCCGGATAAATAAATAAATCTTTTTTTAAAATAAATAAATCTTAAAAAAAATAAGCAGTTCAGTAAAGTTTGAGATCTAATATTCTGAAGGAAATTTTTTAAAAAGTTTGTTTAACAAAAGCTTTTTCTTCCTAAAATCCTTTTTTAAATCTTAGAGTAACCAACCAGATGTTTTATAGTGTCTGAGTTTGCCAGGTCCTGGCATATAAAATGGGATAAGATCATTATCATCATGCAATAAACATGAATGAAAGAAACGCAAGCTTGCTTTTACAGAAAGCATATGGTGAGAGGCTGGAATCTAAATCTGGGTTCATTGCTATTACATTTCCATGTGATTAATTCTGAGTTCTCCTATGTGTGTTATCTTACTTGAGTCATTGTTTGTCTTGATAAAATTAAGGGTAGGATATAATTTCCTAAATTCTCAATCATGGAAGGTCAGGGGTGATTTTAAATGACTGCATTGTATTAGGTAAACAAAGGGCTTTCCAGTTCCAAAAGGCAGTTGTAATTTCATGTTAAGAATTCTTTGGATCTTAGGAAGTTAGTCAAAGGATTGGAGATGTCAAAGTTCCATTTGCCTATTTGTCCATCAGATCTTAACGTTTCTGTTATGTCTGTGGAAAGACTTAAAAACATCTATATTGAGGTTCAGAATGAGTATGAGAGTCAAGTGATGAACTTTAACTTAGTTTGCACTATCTATATTAAGGATGGAAACAAACAATAAAAGGCCGTTGATTAAGTGAGCAAAACACCAACCTTTTAAAATATTAATGTGTAAGCAAAATTATTCTTAGAGGTATATAAAACATCACACTCTGATAATTTGTTTGGAGTTCAAAGTGAGTTGTCCAATACCTGCATTTGCTAAGCACTAAACAAATGTACTGAATGAATGAACCATAAGTAGAATAAGAATTGTATGCATTTGCTCTAAGTCACCGAAGAAAATAAAAGCAATAAAACTAAGACACTATAGCAAGAGGCAGAATTAGCAAGGAAGTATAAAGTACAGGAAGTACAGAGTAAAATGACAGAAAAAAGTCCCTGATTTGTGTTCACGTATTAAAAACATAAATGAATTAAAATATTTCAGTAAAAGCAAAGGCTCTCAGAATGGAGTTTAAATGGTTAAAAGTAAAAAAAAAGAAAAAGGGGGATCCCTGGGTGGCCCAGCGGTTTAGCGTCTGCCTTTGGCCCAGGGCGTGATCCTGGAGTCCAGGGATCGAGTCCCACGTCGGACTCCTGGCATGGAGCCTGCTTCTTCCTCCTCCTGTGTCTCTGCCTCTTTCTCTCTCTATGTCTATCATAAAAAAATGAATATATAAAAAAAAATCAGGCAAGGATACAGAAAACTTACGAGCAAAAATAAAAAAGCAAAATCAAGGTGAGAAAATGTCAGATAAATCCACGAAGATAATCTTAATTAATTCTTATAACTCATGGATATTTCTGTATCAAATAACAGCATCAAAATATATAAAGAAATAATTCATTTTTTAAAAAGAAACTCTATAGTAGTGAAAGAACTTACTGCAATTCTCCTTTTGACAGAGCAAGTAAGAGGAAAAATCCCCAACAACAATAAAATAATGATTTGAGGATTTGATGAGATATTTAATAACATTAATTGGTTCCAAAGTGTTTTTGTTAGGGGGGTTTTAGGCATCATAATCTTTTTGGAGGTTGTCTAGAGGAATTGTCTTGAAACCGTGTTTGTGTAGCAGGGACTCAGTTTCTATATTTGGTTCAGTTTGTGGGGAGAGATTGAAGCAGGTGATGAGTGGGGCTACAGGCCTCCACCTCCTTCCTCTTGGTTACACCACTGATCCTCAAGGTTCTCCCCATGCTCCCTCTGTCCCATTTAGAAAAGAAGAGAAAGGCAAACATGTAGATGAGATAATGAAGGGAAATAAAATAAATTGGCACACTCACAGGAAAATAAATAGCAGGATAAAAGCATTCTGCAAAGGCAAAAATATAGAAGAGCACACAGTAATCTGAATTTAAAAGAGTAAATGTCCTAGGCTGGAGGAGCCGCTGTGAAGGGAGACAGCTGGAAGGCACAGGATCCAGGAGCTCTGCACAGTCTCTGTTTGTAGCGGGGACAGTCAGGGAAATGACAGCAGTTTCAGGCAGGCCACTTCTTTCTCTCTGCTCTTTGGAGGCTGAGGTCCTTAAAGACTCCTGAGCATTCCATGAAAACGAAGAGACAGCCTGCAATACCACCTCGCAGTCTGAGTGGGAGGAGTGCAGGTGCATATATATCACTCCTTTTTCTCCTTCTTCTCCCCGGGCATGGGAGGAACAGGGACCCAATAGGGAAACAGGATAGCCTTAGGGACCCAGAATTAGCCTCGAAGGAGAAGCCTTGGTTGAATTTCAGGAGCTGAGCTTTCCTTTCGAACCCATGCAGATGTCATGTCCCTTGACAAAATAAGAAGCAGACACAATCTGTGGCCATTTTCTTCTCACTTCATTTCAGAGCTCTTCTTCTCATGTCTGCTCTCCCAGGCTCACCCTTCAGCCACTCCTGACCTCATGATGAACAGCGAAGGGGAAGTGCCTGGAAATTTTTCCTGTGCAGAGCTGTTGACAATACCTGAGAGGTTGAGGCTAGAAAAAAATTCAGTGTTGCATTTCCCACAAAGTGTTTCTCAGAATGCCATTGCTGAGAACTGTTAATGGATGGGACACCTGGGTGGCTTAGTGGTTGAGCATCTACCTTGGACTCAGAGCATTATCCTGGGGTCCTGGGATCAAGTCCTCCCTATTGGAAGCCTGCTTCTCCCTCTGCCTGTGTCTCTGCCTCTCTCTCTGTGTCTCTCATGAATGAATGAATGAATAAATGAATGAATGAATGAATAAATAAATAAATAAAATATTTTAAGAAAGAAATGTTAATGATGTTCTAAACCAAGGCGCAGGGGTCCCATAGACAAAATACATTTGAAGAGGGATGAAATAAAGATCGTTTTCCTTTAAAACTTTTCACAATCTTGAACTGTGATTCTCCAGTTGAGGGCCATTGAATGAAGTCTTTCTCATACTTGCATGAACAAAGAACCCCAACGCAGGTGCACCTCCTAACATCTCCTAGAGCACTAGGGTTCCTTGGGAACCAAATCTTAACCTAAGCCATCAAACAGAAAAACAATGGGTTTATTTTGTATTTAATTAGAGCGTGCATGCTGGTAGAAGTTAGAGAGAGAGACAGAGAGAGAAAATTTGATTCAATATAAGAGAAACTTTAACTATTAATGCTGCTCTGCAAAGGGATTAAATGGGCATCCTTGAAAAGGAAGCTCAGAAGCCCAGAGAAGCCAGTCAGCTCCATTGTTATAGATTTTACAGAAGGGATTTTATATTAGGAAAGAGGTTGAAGTTATTTGATTTTAAAGATCCCTTCCAAATCTGATAATATTTCGAGTTACAATCCCTGCTCAGACCTGTCTTCTGATGTTCAAAATTGACTTTCTTCCCTCTTATCTGAAATTAATATAATTACGTGATTAAATACATTTCTAGCAAGGCCAATTTTATATAAGTCTCTAGCTATTCATTTGCTGTTCATTAAAAAAGTGAAGTTTCTTATTCAAAAGAAATAATTTAAGAATTATAATGGATCTTTCCTGAGAATTTTTCTTTATGTGCCTTCTAGTGTAAGTAACCTCAGCCTTGTTTTTTGTCCTTTGGCAGGCAAAACGACAGGTTTAGTAACAAGCAGGAATTATCAAAACTTCCATAGTAGTGGGAAAAAAAGAGAACAAGAAGAAGGCAAAGGAGTCACCCCCCCCCGACCCCCGCCTGCTGACACCCAAGTAGCAGAATTGTTTTCAAATAATGGTCAGCAAGGCTCATGGCCAAAGTGTCCCATCTGGTTGGTGAGAATGTAACAGTCCAATCCACTATGAAAAGGGGAGAGAGGGGTACATTTTAGAGTAATGGAGATTTCAGGGTTTTATTACTGATAAATGGAGAGTTGTGGGGGCTTTCTGTTGTTTAGCTATCTTGGAGGAAGTAACCTTGGCATTTTGCAAATATACGTTTGCTATTGTATTCCTTAATATGCATCGTGGAGAGAAAGAAAATCAAGAGAGAACTCTCAGAGAATGTTGGATCAAATACTGTCCTAAGCATGGTCCTATTTTGGAGTTATGATACCTAAATTTTAGCAGTATCTTTAATTTGGAATAGCTCAGTGCTGGACATTCTGATTAAATGCTTGTTTGCTTGGCATGTACGAGGCAAACCATCTTGAAGCAATTGTGTTCAAAGGTCAAGCAGTATGATAACACCTTTTTGATTAATAAACTAAAAGTTTTGACTTCTGTGAGTAAAATTAGTTCACAAAAAGTGACAAGGGATGTCTAATAGGCTTTCTATAGCTGAGATCAAAATGAATTTGCATTGCAAACAGACTAAGATTCACATTTTCTTGATTTTCTGTTTTAGATAAATGTACACACAAAACAAAATAACACTCGGTTCGCAGCAAAGGTTATTTTTATGTTTGCTGTGTAAACCCCTCTGTCCTACTCAAGCTATATTTTAAAAAATTGGTGAAAGCATTTTAAAATATTTAAAGAAGCGGGATCCCTGGGTGGCGCAGCGGTTTGGCGCCTGCCTTTGGCCCAGGGCGCGATCCTGGAGACCTGGGATCGAATCCCACATCGGGCTCCCGGTGCATGGAGCCTGCTTCTCCCTCTGCCTGTGTCTCTGCCTCTTTCTCTCTCTGTGTGTGTGTGATTATCATAAAAAAAAAAAAAAAACTTAAAATATTTAAAGAAGCATATTGATGTTTAAAAGCTAGGAAAAGTGGGGCACCTGGGTGGCTCAGTCGATTAAGTGTTTACCTTTGGCTCAGGTCATTATCCAGGGTTCTGGAATTGAGCCCCAAGTCGGTCTCCTTGGTTGGTGGGGAGCCTGCTTCTTCCTCTCCCTCTGCTTTCTGTTGCCCTTGCTTGTGCTCTTTCTCTCTGTCAAATAAATACATAAAATATTTTTTTAAAACTCAAAAAACAGGAAAAGCTTCATCTGCACTAGCCCAAAACTATTTTCATTCTCCAGAAGCAGAGTAGTATGATGGAAAGAAAGAATTTGAGATCAAATGTCTTTCTTGGGTTTACATTTTCTGCTCTGACCTTGAACAAGTCACTTATTCTCCTGAATCTCCATTCCTCATGTATAAAAAAAAATGTGCCTTCACTGTCATACTATCATACTTATTTCCCAGGGTGGTTATAAGTATCCAGTAAGAAAATATGTGAAAGAAACTCATAACCTTCAGATTCCTTACACATACATACAATTATTTTTAGCTCCTTTCTGATCTTTGTTCACATATATATGGTTCCAATCACAGTACCTCATTCAAATTTGTGTTCTACTTTTTCCATCTGACATTATGGCTATGCTATAATTTACCAGCCTTCCCCCTATTGATGGACATTTAAATGGTTTACAGTTGTTCCCTATTATAATAATACATTGAAAAATGTCTTTGTACATTTAGGCCTTTTTTTTTTTTTGGACCAATTTCTCTGGGACGAGTTCCAGAGGAGAGATTATGCAGTCAAAGTGAATGAACATTTTTTATCTATCCTGTTTTTTGAGCTTTCTCCCTCATCCAAAAACCCTTCCCTTTGGTAACTTTCCTAGAATGTCACAGAATGCTTAAATGCCTTCTTGAAGGCATCCAGCAAGATTCAGCATCTGCATTTGGTGGCCATATTTCCATCTTCAAGCTCTAACAAACTAGAGGCCTCCCCTTAGACTGCATGGTCCTCTGGGGCAAGACTGTACCAGTCACCTTTGCATCTTCCTGTGGTCTGGCCTGTCATAAGATCTCAATGAGTGGTTGTTCAGTGCAGATAAACTGAACAGATGGCTAGTACAGGATAGTCTCCTTAGAGTCACCTGACTCACTGAAACCTTCATTCATCAAAGAGTTATTAAACATGCTAGACCCTGGTCTTAGAAACTGGAGACAAAGAGGCAGATGGAGCATAGGTGGTCTCATTGCCCTAAGAGCTGAGTCCCCTGTAGGAGTACAAGACTTTGCTCTTCGATTTGGTCTTCAATCTGGAGTTAAAGGGTGGAGCTGGCTTGACTCATGTAACGTGATTTCAGGGAAGGCTCTCCCTTTGGTCAAATATTTTTATCATCTACCCTGGAATATCTGTCATTCTGTAACCAAGATCATGTAACAGGCTGGGATGACAGAAGGGGTCTCTGCTATGTTGTTGGATAACTATATCCCATGTCAAAAAACTCCAGACTGTGTCGTAAGAGCTAGGATGTGAAAACAGAGTTCCTTGACACAACAGGGGTAGGGAGGGTTTCCAAATCCCCTCTGGAGCAGAAAATCCCTGTTTGATCCTATTGAGCATCATGAGGCCACCTGCTGTGGGCATGGATGCTAGGGGCCACTGGCCAATTCAGGAAAGATCTGAGTTCTGAGGTTTTGACTTGCATATGAATGAATCCATGTCTAAACATCTATGTATCCTCCTTGCCTCTTGCTGCACAACTTTGATAAGGGGAACAGAAACTTAGCAAATAGTTCTGAAAAGTTTTCCTTGGCCTCAAACTCTGGGTTGTTTTGCAACTGATTCCTTGGGAGTCTATGTAATTTATTGAAGGTTGACTGAAAGCCAATCTTGGGTCTACTATGAAGCCTCTTGTAGTGTTGGCTAAGCTTGAAGTCTGAGAGAAGAGATTGTCAAATAGGGCAGCTCTGATCCAAAATTCTAATTACCGTTGTTTTCTGTAGAAACTCTCAGAGAACCCTGACAAGTTTTTCAGATCCCAGATTGTTTTATGTTGGCCATTGTGCTATTGAGCAATGACTTGGAGTTTGCTCTATGAGTTAGAACGCTGTGGCTTTCCTTTTACAATGGTTTGTTAAAGAGTTCCCCACATTTGGCTAAAAATCTACACACTTTTTGGTGTGCATTGCAGTAAAAATAAATGGACTTGAACCTATCTGCATAGTTTAGTAAAAATAAATGCACTTGAACCTACCAAGAGATGAAACTCAATTTGTTAGCATTTATTAATTGTTCTTATTTTTTAAAGATTTTATTTATGTATTCATGAGAGACACAGAGAGAGGTACAGACACAGGCAGAGGGAGAAGCAGGCTCCATGCAGGGAGCCCGATGTGGGACTCGATCCCAGGTCTCCAAGATCACAACCCCCACCCCCACTCTGGGCTGAAGGCGGCGCTAAGCCGCTGAGCCACCCGGGCTGCCCTAATTGTTCTTATTTGATCATAAAAATATTATCTGCCCACCATGGCCACTTGACCAGTGAATCATCTCGGGGACTAAGGGATTTTTCTATTTCAGACACAGTGTCAATGATCCACAAGTTTTAAATGTCAACCAGGAGATGGATCTAGCACAGTTGTGTTGCATGGGTTATTGGTCATAATTCCACATGCGCACATATAGTTAGAGTTTTGGTAAGTGTTTGATTTATTTTTGGCCACCCATAGCTGGTTTCATTATCCCAAATTTATATTGAAGACCAAATTCTTTCAAATTTTTCCATTTCAGCTCCTATTTAAAAAGTGCCTGGGTGTAATTTTTACTTTGCCTCTGTCGACTGGCTTTTAGGCAGGCACGCTTATTCCCATTTCCCCCGAGCCAAGATCATGTCTTCTGTTTCAGCTGCGAGCTAATAACCTGTCAGGAGTATGGAAATATATATCTGGAGTTTGTGATTCTGCACAGAATCAGGATTTCTAAGAGCGCCTGAGAGAGGAAACTCTGCTCCATGTTTCTCATGTTTAAATGTTGGCCGCTATGTTCTTTCAAATCAACTGCAAGAGACCCAGTTTCCTCTGGAAGTTGCTATCTCTATCTTTTCACCTTCTACAATCTCATATGCACATGCATCCATTGAAACTTATGGAATTTCTATGAGTCTTTGTGTTTTGGGGAGTGCTCCCCATAAAATCATTGCTGCATTACTGGGAAGGTGGCATCCATGGTACAGGGCTGGGTTCAGATGCCGACTCTGTTAAATACTGGTTGGGTGATCTTGGGCAAATCTAACCTTTCTGTCTTTTGCTTTCCTCATATGTAAAATGAGGATGAAAATTGTCTTGGTTTCAGTTCTTCCAGTGATCCAAGGGCATATGGATGCAATATTTCAGTGTCTGCTCCAGTAATTGTACTATTATAAGGATTATACCAGCCTTGTTATAAGTTTTTTGTGAAGTTAATACTCTAAAGCTTTTTGAACAGTTCCTTGCACATAGCAAGCTTCTAATGTGCATTATTTACCATTATTACCTTAAGGATCTCAAGAAAATATTAATTCTCTGCCTCTGATAGGAGACCGAGCTCCAATTAAGCTAAATGCATGCCCACTGTGTGAAGTTTTGTTTTGTTTTCATTTCTAGAGCAGTAAATACAATCGCATGTCAAAAACTGCCAACCAATCAAATAACCAATCAACCAACCAAAATATCAATTCAGGTTCTAAAGCAAACACAAAATTCATAAAACACAAACTTATTTCAGGGAATTGATCCAAACTTCCAGTTAATATTCTCTCTTGAAGAAGTATCTGTTGCTCTTATATCCCACGAAAGACAAAACTCAGTGCCTGACAATGGTTTTTGATAGTATTTTTAAAAGTTAAAAGAAACAAGTGTATCTTGGAATGAATAATATACAGTGTGGTGAAAAATGGTCTCCACGTACAATTTTCATTGGTTCCTATGAGTTACACTGTCTTATATTAAAGAGCACTCATTCTGGTTGTCCCTACATCTGGAGAAGAACAGGCCACAGTTTTTTTCAGGCCTCTCTCCCAGAGTTTATTTTTTTTTATTTTTTTTTCTCCCAGAGTTTAATAGCTGTCCCTGCTTAAAATCTTTCTTACAGATAATCTGTGTTGTTGCAATTTAAGACAGTTTCCTTTTATCCTATTTTCCACTCATCCTATGGATAAGAGCCCAGTATGGACGTGAACCTCATAATCCTGTCACACAAAGAATGCCAGTGATCTAGACTGCCACTCGGTATTTGTGTTGCTGGGAGGATGAACAGTATCTGGGTTGGTTATTGTTGGTTTTATTCTCCTAATACCTTTGGGCTTTACTTGAAAGACAAAACCCAACTGAAAAACTTCTGTTATTATCTCTCTCTCTCTCTCTTTTTTTTTTTTAAGATTTATTTATTTATTCATTCAGAGAGAGCGAAGAGAGAGGCAGAGACACAGGAAGAAGGAGAAGCAGGCTCCATGCAGGAAGCCCGATGTGGGACTCGATCCTGGGTCTCCAGGATCACACCCCGGGCTGCAGGCGGCGCTAAACCGCTGCGCCACCGGGGCTGCCCCTCTTTTTTTTTAATTAGGGAGAGAGAGAGAGAGAGAGAGAGAGAGAGAGAGAGAGAGAGAGAAAGGGAGGAGAAGCAGAGGGAGAGGGAGAGAGAGAGAATCCTAAACAGGCTTCATGCCCAGCGCAGAGCCTGATATGGTTCCATCTCATTATCTTGAGATCATGACCTGAGCCAAAATCAAGAGTCAGATGCTTAACCAACTGAGCCACCCAGTTTGGTGCCCCAGTTTTCTTTTTATAAAGGAAATCTCAGATTTCCTTTCCCATACCTAGAAGTGTATGTACTTGGGTTCTTCTTTATGATCAGAAGCAAAGACAGCCAGAAAGTTTGAAAACTTTTAGGCAATTTCTAATCAGAAGATTACTTTCTCACTTAATTTTTTCTTTGAATTTGTCTTTTGAACTTAAGAGTATTCAGCTCGGCACAGAGGTAGCATCATAACCAATGAGGTTTATTTTTATTTTTTAAAGAATATTTTTATTTATTTATTCATGAGAGACACACAGAGAGAAAGAGAGACAGAGACACAGGCAGAGGGAGAAGCAGGCTCCATGCAGGAAGCCTGACGTGGGACTTGATCCCAGGTCTCCAGGATTAGGCCCTGGGCTGAAGGCAGCGCTAAACCGCTGAGCCACCTGGGCTGCCCAAATGAGGTTTATTTGAGGCATGATTATTGCTAATTGAAATTAGAGTAGTCAACCTTAATTTGCATGTATGCATCAAAAATTTAAACCTCATTATATTGGTTTTTTTGCAATAAATTTTATACAGTGGCTCTTTTTTTAATCCAGTTTTATAGGGATATAATTGACATGTAATATTGTGTAAGCTTAAGATATACAGTGTGATGATTTGATATCCATATATATAGAGAAATGATGACAATAAGGTTAACACATCTATGACCTCACATACTTTCTCCACTTTTTGTGTGTGTGGTGAGAACTTTTAAGATCTGTTCACTTAGGGAACCCTGGGTGGCGCAGTGGTTTAGCGCCTGCCTTTGGCCCAGGGCACAATCCTGGAGACCCGGGATCGAGTCCCACGTCGGGCTCCCACTGCATGGAGCCTGCTTCTCCCTCTGCCTATGTCTCTGCCTCTCTCTCTCTCTCTCTCTGTGTGTGTGACTATCATAAATAAATAAAAATTAAAAAAAAAAGATCTGTTCACTTAGCAACTTTCAAATATACAACATAGTATTGGTAACCATTGTCACCATGCTGTACATTATATCCTCAGATCTTATGCATCTTATAACTGGAATGTTTGTACCCTTTGACCACCTTCACCCATCCCACCTCCTCACCCCTCCCACCCCTGGCAATTACCAATCTATCTCTGTTTCTATGAGATCAGTTTTTTTTAGATTCCACGTATAAGTCAGATCATACAATATTTATCTTTCTCTGACTTACTTCACTCAGCATAACATCCTCAAGTTTTATACATCTTACTGCAACTGGCAGGGTTTCCTACTTTTTTATGATTGAATAATATTCCATTGCATGTGTGTGTATTTTCTCGATCCATGTATCTGTCATTAGACCCTTAGATTGTTCCCATGTGTTGGCTACCATAAATTGTGCTGCCATGAACATAGGAGTGCAGATATCTCTTCAAGATAGTGATTCCATTTCCTTCCAATTAATACCCAGAAGTGGAATTGCTAGATCAGATGGTATTTCTATTTTTATTTTTTTGAGGAAACTCCATTCTGTTTTCCATAGTAGACATACCAGTTAACCTTCCCACCAGTAGAGTACAGGGGTTCCCTTTTCTCTACATTCTTCCCAGCACCTGTTATCTCTGGTCTTTTTGATATCAGCAGTTCTACCAAGTATGAGGTAATATCTCACTGTAGTTTTGATTTGCATTTTCTTGATGATTAGTGGTATCTGTCAAGCAACTTTTCATGTACCTGTTGGCATTTGTATATCTTCTTGGGAAAAATGTCTATTCAGCTCCTCTACCCAGTTTTTAATGGGGCTATTTGCTCTCTTGCTATCAAAGTTTATGAGAGCCTTACATATTTTGGATATTAACACAGTATCAGATACATAGTCTGCAAGCATTTTCTTTTATTCCATAGGTTCCCTTTCCAGTTTGTTCATGGGTTTTTTGTTTGTTTTTTGCTGTGCAGAAATGGTTTAATTTGCTGTATTCTCATTTGTTTATTTTTGCTTGTGTTGTTTATGCTCTTGGTGTCATAGTTAAAAAAACAAATCATTGCCAAGACCAATGTAAAGGAACATTTTCCTTGTGTTTTATTCTAGGAATTTTATGGTTTCATGTCTTCTTTTTTATTCTTTTTTTTTAAATAAATTTATTTTTTATTGGTGTTCAATTTGCCAACATACAGAATAACACCCAGTGCTCATCCCGTCAAGTGCCCACCTCAGTGCCCGCCACCCAGTCACCCCCAACCCTCCGCCCTCCTCCCCTTCCACCACCCCTAGTTCGTTCCCAGAGTTAGGAGTCTTCCATGTTCTGTCTCCCTTTTGGTTTCATGTCTTCTATTTCAAGTATATTTTTGTGAGTGTTTTACAATAGGTGTCCAGTTTCATTCTTTTGCATGTAAATTTCTAATTTTCCCAGTACTTTTATTGAAGGGATTGTCTTTTTCACATTGAGTATTTTTGGCTCTCTTGTCCAATATTAGTTGGCCATATATGCATGGGTTTATTTCTGGGCTTCTAGGCTCTTGCTTCTGTTCCTTTGATCTAATGTGTCTGTTTTTATGCCAGGACCATACTGTTTTGATTACTATAGCTTTGTAATATATTTGGAATCAAGAAGTGTGCTGCATCCATCTTTGTGGATTTTCCCCCCCTCAAGATTATTTGGCTCCTCAGGGTATTTTGTGTTTTTGTTTTTTTTTTAAAGAATTTTATGATTGTTTTTTCTTTTCCTTTGAAAAATTCTATTGGAATTTTTTTTAATTTTTATTTATTTATGATAGTCACACACACAGAGAGAGAGAGGCAGAGACACAGGCAGAGGGAGAAGCAGGCTCCATGCACCGGGAGCCTGATGTGGGATTCGATCCCGGGTCTCCAGGATTGCGCCCTGGGCCAAAGGCAGGCACCAAACCACTGTGCCACCCAGGGATCCCTCTATTGGAATTTTGACAGGGATTTCACTGAGTCGACAGATGGCTTTGGGTTGTATGGATATTTTAACAATATTAATTCTCCAGATCTATGATCATGGAATATCTTTCTGTTTGTATCTTCTTTAATTTTTTCATCATTGTTTAATAGTTTTCAGTGTACTCGTTTATAGTTTTACTTGCCGGGTTAAAATTTTGTTTCTAATAATTTTATTCCTTTTGATGCTATTATAAACACAATTGTTTTCTTTATTTTTCAGATAATTTGTTGTTAATATGTAGAAACACAACTGAGTTTTGCATGTTAATCTTGTATCTTGCAGTTTTACGGAACTCATTGATTAGTTCTAGTAGTTTTTTTGATTAATAGTTTTTTGACTCTTCAGAGTTTCCTAGATATATAAGATCATGTTATTTGTAGAGACAATGTTATTTCTTCCTTTTTTATTTGTATTATGTTGAACTATATTTCTTCTATACTCAACTTGTTAAGAGTTTTTTATCATGAGAGGATGTTGAATTTTGCCAAATGCTTTTTCTGTATCTATTGAGATGTTCACATTATTTTTTATCTTTCATTATTTGTGATGTATCATATTGATTGATTTGCATTTGCATCCCAGGGATGAATCCCAGTTGATCAAGTGTAGATCCTTTCAATGTGCTGTTGATTTTGGGTTGCTAACATTTTGTTGAAGATTTTTATATCTGTTTTAATTGGGGCTATTGGTCTGAGGTTTTATTTCTCGTAGTGTCCTTATCTATCTTTGGCATCAGGGCACTGCTTGCGTCATAAAATGAATTTGGAAGTATTCCCATTTTTTTAGTTTTTTGGAAGACTTTAAGAAGGATTAGTATTAATTCTTCTTTAAATGTTTGATGGAATTCACCAGTAAAATCATCTGATCCTAGGCTTTCTTTGTTGGAAGGCTTTTGATTACTGAGTCAAATCTCCTTACTTGTTGGTCTGT
This sequence comes from Nyctereutes procyonoides, assembly GCF_905146905.1. Classification (NCBI taxonomy): domain Eukaryota; kingdom Metazoa; phylum Chordata; class Mammalia; order Carnivora; family Canidae; genus Nyctereutes; species Nyctereutes procyonoides. The sequence continues at coordinate 55,407,858 of NW_026575146.1, read as the reverse complement.
TCACATTTTTTTATGACTTCATGGATCAGTCTCAGTAGGTTGTATGTTTCTAGGAGTTTCTTCTAAGTGCTCCAATTTGCTGGCATAAAATTATTCACAGTAGGGCAGCCTGGGTGGCTCAATGATTAAACACCTGCCTTCAGCCCAGGGCCTGATCCTGGAGACCCAGGATCGAGTCCCACATCAGGCTCCCTGCATGGGGCCTGCTTCTCTCTCTGCCTGTGTCTCTGCCTGTGTCTCTGCCTCTCTCTGTGTGTGTGCCTCTAATGAATAAATAAACAAAATCTTAAAAAAAATTATTCACAGTAGTCTCTTAGGATCCTTTGTATTTCTATGGTATCAAGTGTTATGTCTCTCTTTTCATTTTTTTGGTATTAAAATTTTTTTTATTGGAGTTTGATTTGCCAACATATAGTATAACACCCAGTGCTCATCCCATCAAGTGCCCCCCTCAGTGCCCGTCACCCAGTTACCGAATCCCCCCACCCACCTCCCTTTCCACTACCCCTTGTTCATTTCCCAGAGTTAGGAGTCTCTCGTGTTCTGTCACCCTCTCTGATATTTCCAACTCAATTTCCCACACTTCTTTCATTTCGAACTTTGAGTCCTCTTTCTTGTTTTCTTAGTGAGTCTAGCTAAAGGTTTGTCAATTTTGTTTATCTTTTCAAAGAAGCAACTCTTAGTTTTGTTCATCTTCTCCATTGTTTTCCTATTCTCTATTTCAGGTATTTCTGCTTTAATTTTTATTTATTTCCTTCCTTCTGCTAACTTTGGGCTTCCTTTGCTCTTCTTTTTCTAGTTGCTTGAGGCATAATGTTAAGTTTTTTATTTGAGAGCTTTCTTCTTCCTTAGTTGTGTACATTTATAACTATAAACTTACCTCTTAGAAATGCTCTTTTTGCTTCCCATAAATTTTGTTATGTGTTGTTTCTATTTTTGTTTGTCTCAAGACATTTTTAAATTTTTCTTTTGATTTATTCTTTGATCTAGTGGTTGTTCAAAAGTATGTTTAATTTCCTTGTATTTAGAGATTTTTCCAGCTTTCCTTATTTTATTCATTATAATTCCATGTGACTGTGGAAAATATACTTGATATGATTTCTATCTTCTTAAATTTATTGTGACTTGTTTTGTGGCCTAACACGATCTGTCCTAGAAAGTGTTCTGTGTGTGCTTTAAAAGACTATGTATTCTACTGCTGTTAGATCAGATGTTCTATATATATCTGTGAGGTCCATTTGGTCTACAGTTGTGTTCAAATGTGCTGTTTTCATACTGATCCTTACCTTGGCTCTTTTAAAGACAGTTTTATGAGTATCATACCTGCCTATTCTCCTAGAATGTATTAGAGCCTGAATAAATTTTGTCCTTATATGACCAAGTGTTAGGGCAGTGTGACATTCAAAGAAATAACAAAAAGCAAATGAAAAGTGGGGGTTCTAAATTTTGCTTGCAGTTCTCAGAACACATTAAAAGGGATCAGTAAACAGATTGTAGCCATCTTGCGTAAGATTCTTATTGCCCTACTACTTCCTTATTGCTGGGGCCCACCTGGAGCTTTTCTTCTCCACTTTCTCTCTTCCACTACTTCCCACTGTTCTCCATTCCTTTTTCACCTGTAGGGTTCAGTCCTTCTAGTCTTGATTCTGCATCATAGGAACCCAGCAATTAATTTGGCAAGAGAAAAAAGATCCCTTGGAGGGGGGGCAAAGAGGAGACACCAAGCAGGCAGAGCCAATATTATTTTTATTGGGGAGCAGAGACCTCAAGTGTTCAAGTGAGACTAAAAATACTCAAATAATAATAAATTTTGTAAGTATCTCAAAAGCATTTTAAAAAAGAACATAACAGTTTAATGCAGTTATTAAAGTTCTTTTTTGCTTTATTTAACTTAGTGTAAGCTTTTCAAAGGAGGCAACCTGTCCATAGTTCTCAAGCCCATGGCATTGGAATGTGAGCTTGGAGAAACCTCAGATAATACACTTAGAATATTCTTCTACAATTATAACAGATATAGGGACAAAATGCACAATGAAGAGTCTGAGTCTATTCTACTTCATGAGGAGAGTGGATTTTCCAGGATGTTGCTGTGGTTTTCCAGAATTTCCCTCTAGGAATAGCTAAAAGAGGCAGCTCGTTGGAAAGGAAGTGCTAGGGAGAATGAAAATTGGGTTTGAACAGCACTTTATGGAAGATGGAGAGAAAATCATTTTCCACATCAAAGAGTAGAGGGGTGGTGGTGGCTGCTGGAGGTCCACAGAACGCCAGAGCCTCCCCATCTAGTGCACCCCTGGGAACTCCCATTGCTCATGTATGAGCTGTTTGCAGCCCAAGAACCTTTCTTGCATGCATTGTGCCTCAGGTTATTGGCATACTGCATGGGTTATTTTATTATCCTTGAGGGAGTCTTTTTGTTGTGATGCTTTTGTTTTTAAAAATCCCTTTATCTCTATATAAGCACTATTAAGAGTGGTCTGTGGCCTTTCAAACATTACATACACAGAGGTTTAATTTGTGTTTTAAACAAACAAAAAATGAGATCATACCCACTCTTAGACTTGAAATTTTCTTTGCTTTCATTTTATAGTTGTTGTGAATATCCATGTCAGAATATTTAAGTATACTGAATTCCTTTTAACAACTGTTTATTTCATTGCATGATTGTAGAATCTTGTACTCAATAATTCCCCTATTGTTGGATATGTAGGTTACTTCCAACTTTTCATTTTACAAATAATGGTGCAGTGAATACCCTGTGAAGTGAGGAAAGTGGAACAGATGATGATTTCTGAGTTCCAATGGACCATGAATCTTACATTGACAAATTGATGTTGCCCAGTTTCAGAGATTTAGGGCTCTTCCAAACCAATATAAAAATCTGCTCTTCAAAAGATTACTAGCAACAAACTAATTTAAGTTGTCCTGATTGAGTTTGATTAATGGACGAATCCGTTGACCCATGGAAGATTCTTTTGAGACATTTAAGCTGTAATTTTTTTCTTTTTTTTAACGATTGTATTTATTTATTTGAGAGAGAGGGAGAGAGCACATGAACATTTGAGCAGGGGGAGGGGCGGGGGGAGACAGAGAGGGAGGCAGAAGCAGACTCCCCACGGAGCAGAGAGCCAGAGGTGGGGCTCAATCTCAAGACCCCAAGACCATGACCTGAGCCAAAGGCAGCCACTTAACCAATGGAGCCACCTAGACACCCCCTATAAAATTTTCTTGTAGGATTTTTTGAAAGCTGAAAGACACTACTGAACAAACTTCAATTTGACCAGATTTTGTTTATGTGTCCAGTTCACATCAATTTGATGGCTGCATGTCTACGTGTGCCCTTAAACATTCCCCAGTATTTGGATAGGGTACATTTGACCTGTTGGCCAATTAACAGATTTGGTTTAATCAGGTTCCAAGTAAGATATAGCATTCATGTGATAGTGCTCTTTCATTTAAAGTCTACGTTTTCCTTACTGAACCTTGGGAAAATCAAATACATAAATAAAATGAAGAGATTGGGAAAGAACTTGTTTTGGTTTCTTTCAGCCTCTGCATACTGAAGGCTCAGAGCCAAAAGGAGAAACATAGAGCAATAGGGATTTTACTATTTACTTGCGTAGCTGAACAGGTCTGTAGATGTCTGGAACCATTCTCTGTAAAATATAGTATTTACCAGCTCTTAAGAGTCTCTTAAGAAAACAATCTTGGTTCAATACAGTAAATATCAAAGTGCAAATCTGAAATCTATTCAAACCAATACAGGAATGGTTTAGAATATGCATTGGTAGATTACTTTTAGGTCAACTATACAAAAGGTTATATAAATAATTTGTGCTATTAGCCAAGGTACAAAACCTGGTGTTAGATTTTGATCCCTCTGTGATATCGCATGCTAATCAGGATGAGTACGCATCACAAATAAGTTATTACTACTTATGTGCCAAAGAGTGGTAGTAATTTGATTTTTATAAATGAACTTGAGGCCTAATAGATTAGCTAAAGGATGGACAACCAGTTCAATGTGGCCTATTCACAGACTAGTCATTATCCTTTGAAATAGAGCAAAAAGCTCTTCGCAAGCAGGGAATTACCAGCACTATCAGATTTTTTTTTTAATGATCTTGAGTTTCGTCATTTCAATATGTGAGAACCAGATAAGAATCTTCCTTGAGCAGGAGCAGTTTGTAGGTTCTGAGGTAGAAGGAATCTAGTGGAGTAATGATGGTCATGATTGAGTGGAAGTTGCAAGTAAGCCAGAATAATGAGAAAACAGAACCTACAAAGGTAAAGTTTAAATATGCATATAGAATAGAAGATGAGGAAGTCAGTGAGAAGGAGAGGCTGGGTTAGGGTGGTGACGGGTCATGACTAGCCGTATACCCTCCTTGGATTCTGAACAACACAAGTTCCTAAAGTCTGGGTGGTCAGTATTTCCCTAGATTTCTGTTAGGCCTTGGCCTCATGGTTGAATTTTCTGTGTTCTCATTCTCAAGTGTATTCTTACAAGCTACTTCATCCTGCAAAATCCTACCTTATTATTTGAGATAACTTGAGTCAAGACTTTGTTCCTTGCAACTGGAAAAGCTAAGTTAAAAACTTACATTATTAACTGTGAAGAAACCAAGGCTTAAGGTCATATTCTAGTTACTTAAGGGGCTGGAATTCAAGTCTGTGTTTATATGACTCAAAGGCTCAAACTTTTTAACTCTGTGGCATACATGATATATTTTCAGACACATTCAGGTGTTTAACTTTGACAGCAATACGCTCTCACCAGTTAAGTGAACTACTTTGGAACTAAGTGTAAATTAAATGATATTCCATCTGTATTAATGAATTTCTTCACTAAAATTAAATTATGGTGTTGTATATATATGCATAACTAACTTCTGATTTCTTATTGATAATAATTAAGAACTGGTTTGTATATGAAATGTTTACAGCATTCATTTCACTTCATTATCCCCATGAGGTCAGATCACTTTGAAATTAAAATCAAATGAGACATGTCACATACTCTTCAGTAACTTGCAAGTTAAAAATTCTTGGCAACAGAAATTAATCATAAATTTTGAGATTTATCTCTCTTTTGCTAATTTCCTTCTCTTGTTTCATTTACTCTGGTTCTTGTTGAAAGAAGAGGCTTTTCTACACATGAATGTGTATACTATATGTGCACAACCAAATTCTAGAAGGGCTACCAGTTTTTCTCCAGACCAAAAATAGCAAAATGGTGCCCTGCAGTTTTATTTTTGAATTATTTTTCTGACATTTAGAAATTGAGAGACTTTATATTAAAAAAGATATTGTTAATGTTTTATTGAAAAATTGCCATCTGGTGCTACTGGGCTTGTATTCTCCTACAGTTGTTTGGAGCATAGTGGAGGCTGCCTCCAACAAACATAGACTCTCTAGCTCACCACTGTCCCCATCATTCCCTGGTGTCATAGGTCCAACTGATGCTTAACATATACATTACATATGTGGCCAGTGGAGGTATTTGAGTTTGTAATCTCTGATTAAGAACCAAGACTTCTTTTTTTTCTTTTTTACATTTTTAAAATTTAAATTCAATTTGCCATCATATAGTGTAACACTCCCAGTTGCTCATCCCCTCCCTCCCCTTCAGCAACCCTCAGTTTGTTTCCCAGAGTTAAGAGTCTCTCATGGTTTGTCTTCCTCTCTAATATTTTCTAGTCAGTTCCCCCTCCTTTCCCTTATAACCCCTTTCACTATTTCTTTTATTCCATGTATGAGTGAAACTATATGATGATTGTCCTTCGATTGACTTATTTCACTCAGCATAATACCCTCCAGTTCCATCCACGTTGAAGCAAATGGTGGGTATTCATCTCTTGTGATGGTCGAATAATATTCCATAGTATCTACATACCCCATCTTCCTTATCCATTAATCTATCAAAGGACATCGTGGCTCCTTTCACAGTTTAGCTATTGTGGACATTGCTGCTACGAACATTGGGGTGCAGGTATCATGGTGTTTCACTAAATCAGTATCTTTGGGGTAAAATACCCAGTAGTGCAATTGCTAGGTTGTAGAGTAGGTCTATTTTTAACTTCCTGAGGAACCTCCACACAGTTTTCCAGAGTGGCTGCACCAATTTGCATTCCCACCAACAGTGCAAGAGGGCTCCCCTTTCTCCACATCCTCTGCAACATTTGTTGTTTCCTGTCTTGTTAATTTTCACCATTCTCACTGGGATGAGGTGTTATCTCATTGTGGTTTTGATTTATAAGAACCCAGACTTCTTCAGTGTTGGCCATTATCAGAGTCATCTAGGATAGAATCTGAGCAGCTGCAGGTAATCTTCAGCTGCTTGATTTTATTCTGAGAAATTTCTCCACCTGCAGATGTGCATCTAATATCTCCTGGGGTGCTTCCCCCAAATCTACATTTTGTCTCCTACTTCCCAGCTCCCCAACTGGGGGTAGATCCAGTAGGTCTGGTGTGGAGCCAGGGATTCTGAATGTTTAAAAAACAACCCTCTTGGTTCCCCTTGGTTTTCCCCACCTCATCCCCTCTGCTTTCTGCTAAATGCAGCTATAAAACCTGGCCAGGACACATGGAGTAGCTATTTGAGGATTTTGAGATTTTGAAGAACAAATAGTAGCAGATAGGGGAAGAAGACCAGGACTTAAAGTACCATCAAACTAGTGGTGAGTTCACCTTATATGTGTGTCTGCCATCTTCCAGCTTGACCTCAGTGTGATCTGAAACCTAAAAGTCAACACCAGCATGGATTGAACTCCAGGAGAAGTTCTGTAGTTCCTAGAGAGAATATGTCAGGAAATTTCCCATTTTTTCCCCTTTCTTTTTTCCATCTGTTGGGCCATAGATCTCAAGCAGTCCTGGGGTAGCAGTAGCAGTAGGGGTAAGATGGCTGGCAGGAGCCCCAAACTTGAAGTGGCTCTGAGACAGTTGGGAAAAACATCATTGCTTCCCCCCATCCTCCCCCGTCTTCCCACTACTTGACTCTCCATCCTTACAGAAAGGGGCAGGTATGGGAAGTGTATGACAGAATAGAGCAAATAAAGCCACAACTTTCATGTCAGAGAACCAAAAAGAACCCCAGGGAAGCTGGAAAGTATCAAAAGAGAGGGTGGAATCAGGGGAAATTATCAAAGTTATTTATGAACTACTGGGCTCATTCCTTAGCTGAGCATGCATGGATCTGACCCTAAATTGTATATATAGACTTTGAGAACTCTACTGTAAAGTCTTTGAAAACCAAAATTATATTGGGTTAATTTACTAAGAAGATCTAACATTCCTAAATGTATATGCTCCTAATAACAGAACTTCAAAGTACATGAAGCAACAATGGATAGAACAGGAGGGAGAAATAGAGAATCTAGAATTATAGTTGGAGTCATTAGTGATCTCTCAGAAACTTAAAAAACAAAGACAGATATGTTAGGTAGAAAATCAGCAAGGGTATGGAAATACTGAACAACATTATCTATCAACTGGATCTAATCGACATGTTCTATAAACACTCTAATCATCAGCAGAATATGTATTCTTTTCAAGTGCATGGAACATTTACCAAGGTAAATCATATCCCGAGTTGGTCATTAAAACAAACAAAAATAACAAAATGTAAAAGAACTGAAGTCATGCAAAATATGTTCCCATACTGTAAAGGAATTAGACTAAATACTGATGAGAAAAATAACAAAAATCTCTAAACATGTGGAAATTAAACAACATGCTTCTCAGCAATCTGTGAGTCAAAAAGAAACTTGCAAGGAAAATTAGAAAATATTTTGGACTAAATGAGAGTGAAAATACAACTCATAAAAATTTGTGGGATGCAGATATAGCAGTACTGAGGGGGGAAATTATAGCAACAAATGTTTACATTGAAAAAGAAGACAATTTTTATTTTATTTTATTTTATTTTATTTTATTTGCATTTATTTTTTATTATTATTTTTAATAATAAATTTATTTTTTATTGGTGTTCAATTTGCCAACATACAGAATAACACCCAGTGCTCATCCCTTCAAGTGCCCCCCTCAGTGCCCGTCACCCATTCACCCCCACCCCCCGCCCTCCTCCCCTTCCACCACCCCTAGTTTGTTTCCCAGAGTTAGGAGTCTTCATGTTCTGTCTCCCTTTCTGATATTTCCTACCCATTTCAAGAAGACAATTTTTAAATCGGTAATCTATACTTCCACATTTTTCCACTAGAAAAAAGACAGCAAAATAAATACAAAGGTAAGGGGAAAAAAGATCACAGCAGAAATCAATGATATTGAAAACAGTAAAACAATAAGAAAAATTAAATAACCCCAAAGTTAGTTATATGAAAAGATGAATAAAATTGATAATACAGCAAGATTGACAAAGAGAAAAAAAGAATATACAAATTATGAGTATCAGGAAGAAAAATCACTACAGAGATTTTAGATATTAAAGGATGATAAGGAACTGCTACAAATTACTCTTCATAAATAAATTCAACAACTTAGTTGAAATGACCTATTCCTCAAAAAATACACATTGTCAATATCCAAAATGAAGTAGATAATTTGGACATTTTTATGGCCACTAAAGAAATTGAATCTATAATTTAAAACCTCCCCCAAAATAAACTTGTAAGTGCAGACAGATACACTGGTGAATTTTCCAAATATTAAGATAAATTCTACACAATCTCTTCCAGAAAACAGAAAAGGGTGAAATACTCCAAACTTCTTTCATGAAGCCAGCATTATTCTGACACTAAAAGCAGACAAATATGGCATAAGAAGAGAAATATATAGATCAATATCCTTTACAAACATGTGTAAAAATCCTTAATAAAATATTAACAAATCCAGCAATATATAAAATAAAAAATCTGGGGTTTATCCTAAGAATATGAGACTGGTTTAATATTCACAAATCAACCAAGGCAATCCACTATCTTAGCAATTTAAAGAAGAAAAATATATGAATTGAGACAAAATCATTTGACAGAAGTCAACATCTATTTAAGCTAGTTCTTCAATCTACTAAAGGGCATTTACAAAAAAACCATACAGCTAAAATTATTTTTCATGGTGAAACACTCAATGCTTCCCCCTTATGATCAGGAACAAAAGAAGTTTGTCCACTCTCATCACTACTATCTAACATTATACTGGAAGTAACAGCCAATATGACAAGGCATGAAAAGGAGTTAAAAGGCATATACAGAGTGGAAAGGAAGAAATAAGGCAATTTTTAGTCACAGTTGATATGATGGTCTACATAGAAAATCCTGAGGAATCCCCCCAAAAGTCCTAAAACTAGTAAAGGAAAATCGGAAGATACAAAGTGAACACTCAAAAGCCAATTATACTTCTTTTTTTATTTTTTTAAGGATAAGGATTTTTTTGTTATTTGAGAGAGAGAACACAAATGGGGATAGGGGTTGAGGAGTGAAGATGACACCCCACTAAGCAGGGAGCCTTATGCAGGGCTTGATCCCAGGACTCAGATCATGACCTGAGCTGAAGGCAGACATATAACTAACTGAGCTACCTAGGCACCCCACCAATTGTATTTCTATATGCCATCAATATTTAGTTGAAATGAGAACTGAAATGAGAAAAAGCAATACTATTTACAATTGCTCAAAGAAAGTGAAAAGTTTGGCTATAAACCTAACTAAACATAGGATCTATATTCTGAAAACTACTAAACATTGTTAAAAAAACAAAACAAAACACCAAAATGAAGGGATATACCATGTCCATGGTTTGGAAGACTCAATGTAGCAAAAGTGTCATCTTCTGATTATGGTTGATCCACAGATGTAATGCAATTCCAATAAACATTCCCATAAGATTTTGGTAGATGTAGACAGATGAACTCTAGAATTTATATGGAAAGGCAAAGGAACTAGAGCAAGTAAAACAATTTTGAAAAAGAAGATAAAGCTGGAGGAGTCACATTTTTTGATTAGCAGAAAGCAGTAGGCATTGGCAAAGGGATAGACATACAGATGAATGAAACAGAATAGAGAGTCCAGAAATAGAACTGAATAAATATGACCAGTCGATTTTTGACCAAAGTGCTGAGTAACTCCTAGGAGAAACAATAATATTTTTTTTCAATGTATTAGAAGAGTCGGAACTGTGAATACAATTAAAAATTGGATCCAAAGAGGATATATGGATGTCAGATAAGGACATGAAATGATATTCAACATCATTAGCTTTTTGGAGCTGCCAACTGAAACCAGAATGAGCTATGACTACATAATAATTTGAATGAATGGCTAAAATAAAACATACTGCAAATACCAAGTGCTGATGAAGATGTACATCATTTGGAGCAGCATCTCATATACTGCTGGTGGGAATGCAAAAGGGGACGCACTGCCACTCTGGAAAACAGTCTGTAAGTTGCTTATTAAAGAGATTATTAGCATATGATTCTATAATCCCCCTGCTATGTATTTACCCTAGAGAATGAAACCTTAGGTTCACACAAAAACCTGGACACAGATATTTATAGCAGCTCTATTCATAATATTGACCAAACAGGAAACACCCCAAAGTCCTTCAACAGGTGAATGGATAAACAAAGTGTGATATACCTCTACAATGAAATACTACTTGACAATAAAATGGAACCCCTGCTATACACAACTTGCATGAATCTCAAGGGATTATTCTGAGTGAAAGGTGCCTGCCTCAAAATGTCATATAACTGTGTGACTCCATTTATACGGTACTCAAAAAGACCAAAGTCTAGAGATGAAACCAGAGCAGTGGCTACTCAGGGCTGGGAGTGGGGGACTACGTGGATGCCTTGGTGGCCAGGTGCTGATTTGCCCGTGTATTAAGTGTGTCTGTGTGAGTTTCTTGAGAGTGATGGAAATGTTTTTCTCCTGATTGTGAAGCTAGTTTACATGAATTTATACATAAATTAAAATTCATAGAACAGAACACACCAAAAAAGTCCCATTTTACTGTAGGTTTTTAAAACATTAAAACACATTTTAAAATTTCACCCTTACCATTAAGGTGCTGTCTGGGCTGCATACCACATCTCTGCAGCAACTATCCAATGGTAGGCCTCTAAAGGAACAGAGTTCTGGAACACCCCTCCAAAAAGAACTTATTTTGAAGAACCACAATAAGGAGTAAATAACTTGCAGCAGGAGATAGGCAATGGTTTCAAAGCAAGAGAAGTAAAGGGTCTTAAATGTTGCATGGCTGCCAAGTCAAACAGAAAACACAAATATTTGTATAGCTTTGTAACAAAAGAGCCATATGTGTTTTGGCAGAAAGACCTCTTAATGGCACTTGTGGCTTTAAAATAACTGAGCCTTGCTTCTATTATGTGGAAATTGCACACAGATGTACTGCATGTCAGGGACCACAGTGCTGCCTAGGGGAGAGGACATTAAAGATAAAACCCAGACTGACAAGGAGGCGAATCTGTCTACTTGTGCAGAGGGGGTGAGCCCAATAACTTCTTGGCACTGGATCTTGAGATTGCGTGCACTACTTAGAAGCGTCGTTTGGATTACTTTGCTGTTGTGGGTTCATGACTATTTCTGTTTTCAGCTGCACAGATAGTATCTTAAGCCTTTTAGTTTGGGAATGAGGTGTTTGGGGATCAAAAGCAAAATACTTGGCTTTTTGGAACGAGTAGAGTGGTGGGTATTGATGGAGACCGGGTTTTTGGAAACGTACCCCCACGCATCCAACTGCAAAGTCAGACAAATTCTCTGCTCCCGAAAAGGAGATACTTAACCCCAGCTTCCCTTTCTATCAAATTGAATCATATGCTTATACATGCAAGGTTTGGGGTTAAGGAAGCAGAGGTCAAGAAGGGTTCTTGGCATATAAGTAAAAAAAACAATTTTAGGTTACTGAAAAAGAATGCCCTGGTAGGATAAGGGGTAATTATCAGAATCCAAGGAAGAACTAGTCTTAAAAATAATAGGAACCTGGGTGGTGGGAATTATGTATGGGCAATCTCTTTCAGAGAATTTCTCTCTGGATTAAGGAAGAAACTCAATCCATTGTCCCCATTTTCACATTAGTCAGATTCAGCCTGTGCTCATTCTTTGTTCAGTCACGTGCTTGCTCTTTGGCCAGGGAAATGGGGATCGATCACCTTGAGTGACCATGCAGTGGAGAAGGGGGCGGTTCTGCAAAAGCAAAGTTCTGTTTCCTTGAAAAGGGGTTGGATATTGAACGGGTAGAAACAGGAGTTTCCAGATCACCCCTGGAGAATGTGTGGGTGGTATGGGTGTGATGCAGGGAGAGGTGGAGAAAGATGTTGGGTGTGACGGCAGAGCCTGGACAGGAGGTCCCCGAGGGCCCTGCCATCAACTGGTATTAAGACCCCAGGGCAAGTCAGTTACTCTTCCAGGAGCTCTGCTTGCTTTTTTTTAAAGAATGAAGTTGTACTAACTGTTGCCTAAGATCCCCTTTTGCTACAAACGTTAGGAGAAGTATACTTTGGGATTATATTTTTTACTTGGGTATAAGGTAGTGTTCAGGACATCAGGATTTTTTTTTTTTTTGAGTGTTTATAGCGGTGGTTCTCAAATGTGCATAGGAATCTTATGGGGGTTGGGTGGATGGAGAGGTCCTTGTTAAAATGCAGATTCCGTGGCATCATCCCCAGATTTGGATTTAGTTAGGCTAAAGGGAGCCCAAGAATCTGCATTTCAAACAAAATGGCCAGGTAATTCTATTGCAGGTGGTCAAGCCTACAGACTTGCTTACCTGTTTGGTTCTCAATCTCTGAAAGGGAACTTCTTCAGTGGAAGCCGCAGGTACTTAGAAATGTGTAAAGTTGGGTAATCCGCATGCTTCTAAAAGCTCCCCCTTCAGCCCCATAGGCAATGTGGAGATGCTAGGGAGACACTGGATGCTATGGTAGCCAGGTGCTTGTCTGCCCATGTATTAAGACACAACACCCCAGGACTCTTGCATTTTCTCCTCATCTCTGCTTACTCTTTCTGCCTCAAATGTGGCCATGTGACAAAGCTGTGGGGTAGAGAGACTGCCATGTGTACCTTGACAGCTTTCCTTTATTATGTGAGCTACATAAGGATCTTAAATAGAACCTTTTCAGGTGAGTACACATACTTGGTATCAGTAGGGTGTGGTTTCTAAATTTCTGGTTTCAAGAAGTTGAACCTCTGGGCTACACTTTCACATTAAATACATCTCATCTGGGGAGTTAACGTTGAAGGAAGTGTGGTCCACTGTTTTCTGGAGTGTTATTTGTACTGCACTTTCTGTCTGGGATCTCCAAGTGTTTTTCTTTTTTTTAATTTAAATTCAATTTATTAACATACAGTATATTAGTTTCAGAAGTAGAGTTCAGTGATTCATCAGTTGCATACAACACCCAGTGCTCATCACATCATGTCCCTCCTTAATGCCCATCACTCAGTTACCCCATTTCCCCACCCCTGTCCCCTCTAGCAACCCTCAGTGTTTTCTGGAGTTAAGAGTCTCCTATGGTTTGTTTCCCTTCCTGATTCATCTTACTGCTTTTTTAAAGTATTTGGTTTCACTCAGGGATCTCCATGCACATGTGCATTTTGTAAATCGTGAAGGTCTACATGCTTGCATGATGAGCCTGAATCTATCTCTACTAGCTTGTATAATGTGCCATTAAAAACCATAGTGGTGGGGATCCCTGGGTGGCTCGGCAGTTTGGCGCCTGCCTTTGGCCCAGGGTGCGATCCTGGAGTCCCGAGATCGAGTCCCACATCAGGCTCCCGACATGGAGCCTGCTTCTCCCTCCTCCTGTGTCTCCTTGCTTCTCTCTCTCTCTCTCTCTCTCTCTCTCTCTCTCTCTCTCTCTCTCTATGTCTATCATAAATAAACAAATCTTTAAAAAATAAAAAAAAAATAAAAACCATAGTGGCCACTCAAGCATTCCTTGGCATTCTGAGGCTGGATAGAGGAATTCGGTCATTTGGACCAGCATGCACTTTGGATAAATTCACAGTCCTGACCCAATGAAGTGAATTATAGTAAGGGTGAACATAGTTTAGGTAGTGATATAACTTAGCCTTGGATATATCCAAGAAACCTACCTGTGTAATAAATAAATAAATAAATAAATAAGTAAAAAAGTAACTTAAAAACAACCAGTCTAAGAGGACATTACCATAGTGTTTAACTGTAAATGTATGATTTATAATGTACAAAGCATTTTCCTGTACAATCTAATCTGATACACCCTCTTGTCCTTGCTGGTTCCAGGCTCAGGACAGAGGCCTGATGGGAAAACCTGATCTGTGGCTTCTAACAACATGGCTAAGGCCTTTTATAGATAGGAGATAGGAACTCATCATAGCTGACTGGTCCTCTGTCCTATTTCTACATTATATTTCAAACGAAATTGTCCTTTCTTCTCAGATGCTCAACTGGTTGTGTATATGCAGTATGTGTGTATGTGTATGTGTGTGTGTGTGTGTATGTACTGGGGAAACAAAGCCTAGGCCAGGAGAGAGGGCAAATGTATGAAGGATAAATTCTACATGTTTTTATTCTTGCTTTCTTTTTCTCTTTCTCCAATACTTGGAGGCGGGGGGGCGGTAGGGCTCTGCATACTCTTGGCTTCAAAACGTGTTGATATTTGAGAGAGGAACAAAAATGTTTATTCTTCAGAGTTAAAAAACAAAAAACAAAAAACCCTCAGCAAGTATGCATTCTATTCCACTTGCTCTTGTAAGTCTTTTGCCAGTGAGATGAGCTTTAGATTTTACTCCCTGCTGAAACATCCCCACATCTCCTGATCGACATTCCTCCACTCTTGTGCTTCATAAATTAGCAGGGAGGGTGCCATTGTAATACTTGACCATATAAGGGGAAGAGAGGCCCCGCCGTTATGTGGTTTTGCCCGCATATCAGAACTGTATATACACTCCAGGCCTTTTAAGGGAACATGGTGCGTGCAGTGAAAACATCCCCAGGCAGCCCATCCATTTTCTCTGCTACTGCAGACTCGGTGCCTGCAAGCTGCGTGTCACTGGGAAGCATAAATCACAGGGGGTTGCTGGCACTGAGCTTGAGGGAGGAAGCCTCAGACAACCACTTGCTGCCTAGAGCTGTTGGCATCTTTGTTTTCCCTAAAAGCCCATCTCACAGCTTGGCCTACAGACTTATAATGAGAACTTCACCACTAAAGCACCTTGGCGTTCACCTGCCTAGCCCCCCTCCTGGTTATAAATACTTACGATGGCTGCAGCGAGGTGACCACGGCCTCCTGAAGTTTTCAGATGAGTCTTATCTGGCTGTAGCATTTGGCTTGGTACTGTGGGAGGTCTCGAGTCTGGAGAGAGCTGGCTTGGAACCACAGGGCTTTCTCTTCCTAGCTCTGAGATCTTGGACAAGTGACATAGCCTCTCAGAGCCCCAATGTCTTCATCCAAAAACAGGCAACATCAGTGGGATCAAATCCACCTTAAAGTGTTTAGCACAGTACTTGGCACATAGTAAACACTTACTAAATGTTAGCTGTTGCGATCATTACTGTTACCGTCAGAAGAGCGCTATACTTTTGCTCTTTGCAGCAAGTATTTCAATGATTCCCGCTGCTCTGAATCCAGTAGGCTTTATGAACAGATTTTCTTCAATAGGCAAAACACATCCAGAAGGCCCCGAAGAATGTCTTGGCACAATTCATTGTATAGAGAATGGGTTCTGGAATCAGGCAAGTCGGGGCCTGAATCCCTGCCTGGCCACTTATCAGTTTACAGCATTTTGGATGAACTGCTTAATCTGTTGGTACCTCAGTTTTGTAGTCTGTAGTCTGGTGATAATGGCTGTTTAAAACCAGGCTTTTTGGGTGGCTCAGTTGGTTCAGCGTCTGCCTTCGGCTCAGGTCATGATCTCAGGATCCTGGGATCAAGCCCCATGTCAGGATCCCTGCTCAGTGGGGATTCTGCTTCTCCCTCTCCCTCTGTCTGCCATTCTGCCTACTTGTGCTCTCTCTCTCTCTCAAATAAATTAAATATTAACAAAATAAAGTAAAACCAGGCATTTTGGTTGCCAGGGGTGGAAATGAATCACGTTAGAGCAAAGGCAAACAAAGGGTTTATTTCAAACCTGTAGAGGGTCCATGGACATGACCTGTGGTTCTAAGGCTGCTCAGTGCCATCCATGAGTGACAATAGCAGCCCTCGTGCTCTCTCAGGTCTGGTATGGCTCAGTTTCCCTGGAGGACACCCCCATCTAGCCTTCAGATCCTTCCCTGTCGTGGGGCCTCTGGGCAGGGGTACTTCCCTGGGCTGGGCAACAGGAATAGAGCCCCAGGAGGATTATAGTAAAGCTGACCTGGGGGCCTGGCCGGGACGTGTCCATGCATGCATCAATGTGGGAACACACCCAGCCCGTGCCTGGCACTAGGTAGATGCTCACCAAACCTGAGTCATGTTCCTTCTCTTCTCCCTTCCTTGAGAGTGAATATCCCCTCCTAGAGCTATAGCACCAGAAAGAGGGAGCAGAAAGAGAGCATTGTTGTCAATTCTGGGTTAAAATCCAAAGGGAGAGGGACAGCTGAGCTGGGGAAGAGGGAAAAGGAAAGGCTTTGAAGGGTGAAGGGGCTTCTCCCTATAGGTACAGAGGTTGTCTCCTCTGGTGACTTCTTATCCTACACTCACTCCCTTCTTTGAATCCCACCTTCTTGAGCTTTATTTCCCAGTGAACAAGACAAAAGTCCTGCTCGACAGGTCAGGATGAGTCCTGTCCTTCTCTTCTGGCAGGTCCAGCAGCAGCTGTGCTGCTGAATCATCTAGGCCAAGAAGACTTGGGGGAGACCCTTAGGGAAGTTTGTATGTGACCTTCCTCCAGGTCCCCACACCTTCAGGTGGAGCCCTGGTATCACTCACGGTTTCCACCTGGCACCCAGGAGCCTCACAGTGATTTCATTAAGACACCTGTGTCGGTTGGGACTTCCCTCTTTGTCTTGGCAAGGTCATGGGTTCTCAAAGTGTTTTCCTGTTCATAGGCATAGCCCTCTCCATGAGGAACATCTGCTGCTACCTGCAGGGATTCTCAAAGCAGGTGGGGGTCTGCATATTAGAACCTCCCCACTTCGGAGTTTCCTTTTTTAAAAAAAGATTTTATTTATTTATTCATGAGAGACACACAGAGAGAGAGGCAGAGTCATAGGCAGAGGGAGAAGCAGGTTTCCTGTGGGGAGTCTGATGTGGAACTCCATCCCAGGACCCCAGGATCATGACCTGAGGCAAAGGCAGACACTCAGCCAGTGAGCCACTCAGATTCCCCTGAGTTTCTGATAATCATATGTGGTCCTATGCTAGGAGTTGAAATTCAGAGAAGGACACAGCCCTTGTCCATGGAGGAGACAGACACAGACCACTTTGTGGAGAGGGCTGTGAGGGAGGGGTTACCTGGCAGGATGGGAGAGCACAAGAGGACTTCCATGGTGGGTGCTCATGCTGCCCTTAAGGAGCCTCAGGAGGGGACTTTCTTCCTCCAGGGGCCATGCAGGTGTTTCCCAGGAGCTGAGACTTGAAGGACAATTAGGAGGCAACTGGCTGGGATCCTTGGGGTTACAGACTGTTGTAGGGGTTGAGTGGAAGACAAGATGAAGGATTGTTCTTGAAACCTTATTATGCAGGAAACTACCTATGGTTCTGATGAGTTACAGTGCCCTCCCTTACTCCTATTTTTTTATTCTTTTTTTATACATTTATTTTTTTATTGGTGTTCAATTTGCCAACATAAAAAATAACACCCAGTGCTCATCTCATCAAGTGCCCCTCTCAGTGCCCATCACCCAGTCACCCAACCCCCCGCCCACCTCCCCTCCACCACCCCTAGTTCATTTCCCAGAGTTAGGAGTCTCTCATGTTCTGTCTCCCTCTCTGATATTTCCCACTCATTTTTTCTCATTTCCCCTTTATTCTCTTTCACTACTTTTTATATTCCCCAAATGAGTGAGACCATATAATTGTAATAAGTCCGATTGACTTATTGCACTCAGCATAATACCCTCTAGTTCCATCCACGTCGAAGCAGATGGTGGGTATTTGTCGTTTCTAATGGCTGAGTAATATTCCATTGTATACATAGACCACATCTTCTTTATCCATTCAACTTTCAATGGACACCGAGGCTCCTTCCACAATTTGACTATTGTGAACATGGCTGCTATAAACATCGGGGTGCAGGTGTCCCGGCGTTTCATTGCATCTGAATCTTTGGGGTAAATCCCCAGCAGTACAATTGCTGGGTCATAGGGCAGATCTATTTTTAACTCTTTGAGGAACCTCCACACAGTTTTCCAGATCCCTTACTCCTAACACACACACATACACACACACGCATGCATACACACATACGCACATGTATGCATACACACACTCATACACACTTGCACACATACAGTATACATGCCTACACACACCTACATACACACACATGCCGACCTATACACGCTCACATACACACACATGCCCATGTACCCCAGGGTCATGTCATCCCTCTTCAGCATTCTCAGTCCCAGGCCTCAGGCCTTCAGCCTTTGTGAGCCTAAAGTTACAGACCTGAAAGCAATTATTAGCTCCAAAATCAAGAAAACTGCTTCATCAACATGATTAACTGCCTAGTGTAACGTGTAGAAAATGTGACATATTGTCACTTTGTCATCAAACTCAGTATCCAAGAAATCATCCTAATGCTTGAAGAATCACTTGTAGAGTGTATCTTCTCCTTTTGAAAGGATTCCTGAATGTGCATGATCAATGAGAAAGGATTGTCAATAGCTAATTAAATGAGTGACTTGTTGCCTCATCATTTCAAAAACAGAATTAGAAAAATCCTTTCAAGATTCTTTCGGAGCAAAAAGCAGATTTTTATATGAGATGTGGGTGTATGTTAATATGTTTGGTATTATATGGAGTGAGGCCTCATACACACATACACATTCCCAGAGTTCCTCACATCAAATGCTATTGGGCAGGCCATATGGTTGGAGACAAATAAAATGTGCCATTCAAAGCTGTGTCTTCAACTATGCCAAGACTGTGAAAGGCTTTTAGGTCTACTCCCAGTCATATGACCACTGAGGAGGGTATGATGTACTCCTCGCCCTCCTGCTACACCAGGAACGTGGTTTAAGGGACTTAATTACAGTTGCTTCTACTCTGCCTAAATTCAGATGAGGTTGATGGACAGCTGCTGCATACAGTTGCACAAGATGTGCACTGTGTAAGGACTCACAGTCTGAGGCAGCAGTGTTCATATTGAGGATACCTCCTTTTGAATATATGTTATGACAGTGTTTCAGCAGATGGCATTAAAGTGCTCTTTTCTAAGAAAAGCAGTGTACTACAACACTTTTGACAGCTGGAAATGATTGGATTTTAAAGGGGGTGTGTTTTTAGCACAAGGGCACTTCTTGGGCTATGGCTCTGGGCTGACACAGAGAGTGGTGCTCCTACTGCTCCATTCATCTTTGTCATCCCTTTGCCATAGGTTGTGGGATCCTTGACCCGAAGAGAACTGTTCCTCTCCGACAAGATTGTGCCCCTGCAGTGGTTTCAGTGCCCAGAAGCCATCCTGTCTTCTCTTGACCCTGCCCTTCCTCTGTGATGAAGTTTCAAAGCCCCCAGGTAGGCCCAGCAGGGGCCTTCATACAGAATGGATCCACACACATAAACAGTAAATATGCCTGTGACTTGAACTCAGAGAAGGGGCGGGGACAAGGCCCCCCTTCGGGACAAGTTGAGTGGCCTCCTTGTTTCCCTGGGGTAGTCTCTGCTTTTCCAATTAATTTCAGGAACTGTGTGTTCTCGCCAACCTATTTTGGTCTCTGCCCCCTAGAAACAACTCTCTGAGGGGAGAGTTAATCTCAGCTACAGCCGGCACTGCATGGGACACCCTGAATGCTAACAGCTGCTTTTCCTTCCTCCTTCCTCTTCCCCCACTGGCTCCCTGGGACTGACTGCTCAGGGGATGAGCCCAGGATTCCCTGAGATCCCCATGATCCCTGCTGTCAACCACATGCACTAGCCATGCCCCTGGGCTACCTCTCTCTCTGCCCAGCTCCAAGCTTTTTGTAATCCAAGACCTAGAGAACCAGTGACTCTGCTTCCCTGGGTGCCTCTCCAACTTCTCATCTCTCAGGCCTCTTTGGGAAAGGCATCTTGCTGTGGATCCTTGACATGACTCAAGGCCATTTGACATATTCCTTCTCCTTTGCTCTTCAAAAGTGTTCAGTGGGAGTATATGCTTTTGAAGGACAGCCCTGTGACCGTCATGTAAGGAATATATTTCTTGGTTCATCTCAACTAGTGTTTTCCAGCAGATGCTAAATGAGACATCAGCCCATGAGGTGCTCCTTGTAAACATGAGAAATGTGTATCCTACTCCCTCTTTGAAGTGTCACAGTAAAATAAGCCTTTAGTTCTGAGAAATCCCACAAAAGGAAAGACTGGCCACTTTTACTATAATCTCCTACCTGTTCACAGTACACTTAGAGCTTTGGACTTGCTAAACTAACAGATACTTGATTAGAAGTAAGATAATCAGTCTTTTCAGCCAACCCTCCATATGCAATTCCCTTTGGAAATTCATCCACTATGACTTAATCTTATCCCGAACCTTCTTAAAAATTTATTATTTATTTGACAGAGAGAGAGAGAGAGAGTAGGAGAGTGCACAAGAAGTCTGTGTGCTGGCAACGTGCCTCTTCTGAAGGTCATGGCTCCTGTCAAGCAGTTCTGTCCACCCAGCTCTGTCTCTGGGTCTGGATTCCAGGAATGGATCTGAGGGTGTGGCAATGCTGTGTTACTTGCCCTGGGGGTGCTGTACTGTTCATTATGTTCCCCCTCTCCACTTCCCACACCTGTGTAAATAATTCCTGTATGCCATGTGAGTGGGTCATCTGTTCCTGTTGGGACTCTGACTGATACAAAGAGTATCTGCACCCAAGTGAGAGATGTATGCAAGGATCCAAAGCTGCAAGGTATTTTTGGGAGGCACTAGCAGAATACTAGTTTGGTATGGCAGGAGGATGAGGGGGGAGGGAGAAGCAGCAGCTGTAGAGCTTACAAGGCTAGAAGCTGTTGCTGATGTCCATGCACTCCTTTGGATGTGTGGGGCTTCCCAAACATCACTCCATTCAGGCCTCTCTAAGTAAGGAGTTTCACTGTTACTCCATTTCACAGGTGAAAGAGCTGGGCTTGTGGAATTATGGTAAGTTGGCCATGGTCACAGGGCCAATAAGGATGGAGCTGGGTGGGGACCCAGGCAGTCACAACTCAGAGCCCACCTCTCATCCCTGGGAAAGTGTTTGGACTTGATCAACATAGGCAGCACGTGTTTGCCTACCTTTCATGTCTACTCAGTTTTACCCCATGCCATGAAACTTATTTCCCACAAAAGGAACTTTTTTAGTCATTTCTTTCCTCATGACCATTTCTCATTAAGCCAAAAACATTTTTAAGGACAAATTAGTGTTAGAGCAGAATGAACATGGCATGGACTTGCCTTATACTTATTGGCAAAATTAAACTCAGTCCTGAGGAAAGGATGGAAATGCTGGAAGGATAAGCACAGTCTCCAATACGGAGTACTCGTTAGGTGGGTGGCTGCCTATGTGTCCTTTGATGAGTGCTTATTTTCTCAGAGCCCATTTAGAGAGGGCTGTCCCATGACTTGTTCTGGCTTCCCAGGAAACTTCAACCTGGGTCATCCATTATCCACAGGTCAGAGTTCCCCATGAGCTAACACACCAGAGGAATGTCTTGTGTGGTCTATTATATTTTAAAACCAGCATGGGCAGCTGCAGCTCACATTCCCAAAGGGAAACCCACCAAATCTAAAGGTCTTTGTGTTTCAGAGCAGGCATTGCCTCTTGGAATTTTGAGTGCTGTGGTCCAGAAGGTTCTTTGTCTTCCTTCTGTCAAAGAACCAAGAACTAAGTCCCTACAGGGAGCTGAAAATGGCAATCTCTATTAAGAAACACATGCAGAACCAGTGGAATCATCTCTGTGATGTTGATGGATGGGTTTAGCAAGCAAAAAGGGAGGGGGAAATGCTTATACTACACAGAATATAAGCCCCATCTCTTAATTAAAAAGGAAGAAAAAAAAGGAGGGAGAAAGGAAGTTGGCTTGGTTCTGTGTTCTATCCACACAAGTGGAAAGCTCTGAATAAGAATCTTGGGAAATGTGCAAGCCAATTAATTATGGCAGGCTGCTGCTGGTGTATGTGGACTTGCTCTCTGCCTTCAGAGGCGTAGTTATGGGACAAGGAAGATCTTCCTAGTTATGCTGTGCTCTGGTAGCATTGACAGGTTCTGGATGATTCTCTGAACCCGATGATATAGGGGCTCTTCATTTAGTAATTCAGTTCCATTCATTCTTCAGGGTTACAAATATCTGAAACCTATTATTAGAAGTAGGAATGCTATCCCATTAGGTTTTCAATTAGAACTAGTGAGGGAGAATAGTAATTGGAATACTAGGGATCCAAGATAATATTGCAAGGCAGAAATACACATTTAATTCCTACTTTGTGATGTTTTTGCAACCTATGCATTGGGACCCTTGAATCACAGCTGTTTATTTGCTGCTGTATAAACAAGCCACAGCTTGTCAAGTCCCCTACTGATGGACCACTGAGTAGCTTCCGGTTTTGCTCTTTTTCTCTCTCACCAACAGTGCTGTGATAGACATCCTTGAACCATGTCTCCTTGTCGTACTTATACCAGTTTCTTTAAAATAGATACCAAGAGATGGGCTTGCTGGGTCTTGGAGTATGATTAACTCCCAATAGGATATCTCAATTCCCCTATAAAGTGAGTGTACTAATTTATAATTCTGCCATCAATGTTTGGGTTTCCATTTTCCTGTAACATTCCCACCAACACTTGGTATTATAAGATCTTTTTCTTTTTTTACACAATGAACATGACTTTATGTCTGGCTGTTTTAAAATTTTCATTTTCCTGCCGTATATTTTCTTTCTTTTAAAAGGTTTTATTTATTCATTCGTTAGAAACACAGAAAGAAAGAGGCAGAGACATAGGCAGAGGGAGAAGCAGGGTCCCTTGCAGGGAACCTGATGCGAGACTCAATCTTAGGACCCCGGGATCACACCCTAAGCCAACGGCAGATGCTCAACCGTGGAGCCACCCAGGCATCCCTACTGTATATTTTCATATTGGCCAATTAATCTTCCTTTTCTGTGAATGGCTTAGGTCAGTTGAGTTTTTCCTATTGGTTTACACGGCTTCTTTATTTAGGTTGGCTACTGATCTTTCAGTGTTACGTATTGTGAATATCTTATCTCAGTCTAAGGCTTGCCTCCTTTTTTTGGTGTCCTTGACTAATAGAAATTTTTATGGATTTTAATGCAATTAAGTTTATTAATCTTTTCCTTGTATTTAACCCCAACACATGGAATATTCTGCTCATTCTTATGAAGAATAGGGATATTACCTATGGTGATAGATTGCCAAAACTCTTCTGTCAAAGTTAGACTGAAAAGGTTTAAATTAACCATCTTAGGGTCAAAATAGGCTCATAGGACACTGGGGACAAGCACTGAGGTCCCAGTGGCGTTGCTGAAAGTGAATCCAGCATGAAATACCAGAGCAAGGAACAGGTTGTTTGCTTGGAGAAAACTGATAATGCCTTCCTATTTCAGTGTTTACCTGTGCTCATGGCATTATCCACAGAATGGTGATGCAGCATTGTACAAATACTAGTTTACTCTAGGTTTTGGTCTCCCTTTGGAATGACTATCCATTTACAGTCACTGTATTTATTTAATGTCCAAAATCCAGATATCTCTGCTCTCCTGTTTTATGACATAGGATCAATAAGATTTGTATAATATCCTCCAGGAAAAGATACTAGTTGAATCCAGAAGAGAAAAGAAAGAAAAGGCTTTGAGAAAGAGAACAAGTTTTGTTAACTGAGATATGTTATCTCCTGGGTTTGAGCCGTCACATCATTTCTTATTACTGTTTATCTATAGGAGTGAGTGGATTGATTCTAAATCTTCCAAGTGTATTATATAGACATTTAAAAAAGCTTCAGGAAGGTGTCTACATAACCAAAAATTCAAAGCAAAACAAAAAGATGAGATAATTCACTTTTTGGTGTTCGGGGAACAATCTCATGGGAATCTGAAGGACTGCTGACAATTGTCTCTTTATCCCTCAGCTTAGCTGGAACTCTTGGGGCTTAAAATTCACCAGCCCTCGCCTTTCAACAATTTTTCTTCTTTGAAAATAATTAGAACCAGAAGCAGTTTACATCAAAGTGCTCAAGCATCAAGATTGTAAACAGACACTTGTTAATTCCCAGACATAGGGTTCCAGATAATTTCCTAGCTTAGGAGAGTGAACCTGTGATTGTTTCAGTTTTACATATTTTTCTCTTGGATCTTTGGTCAATTTTTCAAAGCCAAAATTTTTTCTTTTAAACGATGTCAAGATCCTCAGAAATATGCCTGCCTTATGTTTCTTAACAAAATTTAAAATCTAATTAAGAGTCTATTCTTCCGCTGTAACATTTAACCTAAAATCAAAGTGCAGAAGCTTCTAGATAAAGCAGCAAAGGCCCTTGGGTTTGGGTTCTGCCTTTGTTTGTTTTATAGTTGGCCAAAATCTAGAAGTCTAAAGGGAACATGAGACATGTAGATATCTTTTGGGTTTTTTTCCCTATAAATATTCTTTAAATGAAACGTCCATTTCCCTTTGAATTAAACGAAAGATCCCATATGAAGAACAGTGATCATGTGGTAGCTCTGTAGGGCATTTTTTGGTTGTTAGAGCCCTTTCTTTTCATTATTGACCTCTTATTTGATCTTTACAACCTCCCTTATAGGATAAGCAAGAAAGGTGTTATTTAATAAGTGAGTTTTGGGGTTTAGACCAGGCTGAGAAATTGCAGGGGCTCAGGGACAAGCAGAATTTTGCTCAAGTTTATATATAGTCGGAAACCCTTTTATGGTCCTCTTACTATGACAGCCTCCCATTTAATATTTATTTTACCTGAAAGTGTGAGTTGCTGCATCCAAAAGATGAGTTTAAGAGTAGACTTTAATGCCCATGAGTTTCAGCTCTTCTCCCACAGGGGCTTTTAACCAATAGCTCTAAGTGAGAATTTGAAAGACCAGCAAACTTGTCATAGATCAGGACAACTCTGAGGCAAGGATTATAATCCAGAGTCCTAGGGAAGAGTCTGGCTGCAACTACTGTCTGCACAGTGGAGCCTGAGATCACACCATGGCTTGGCTTCCTCCCCTTCTCCATGCTACCCTCCTAGCCCTTACCCATCTCTCCTTGTTAAATCTCTAGTAGAAGAATCTGTGTCTCAGAGCCTGCCTCTAAGGAATTCCCATCTAAGACACCTAGACTGCTAGTCCTCATTCTCTAGATCTCAGGTCAAATGTCACTTCTTAGGAATTCCTAACTATGGAAAGTTCTCCTTCCACTTCACCTGGTGAGAGCCTTTCCTTCATAGAACATTCCAATAACCACTTAATATGCATTGGTTAGTCTTTGACCATAAGCCACATAAGGCAGGGGCCACGTGTGTTTGACTTATCACTCTGTCCCTAGGGCTTGGCATAGTAGCTTAAGAACAATCAATCAAGATTTACTAAACAAACAACAAAAAAAAGTGTAGACTTTAAGATGGTTATTAGAAAACCAGGCCTAGCTGAATTCTGACTAATTCGTATTTGTGAGTTGAGTAGGCTGCCTTAGAAATGCCTTGTTTTTAAAATATCTTTTTAATTGGAGTTCAATTTGCCAAAATATAGCATAACACCCATTGCTCATCCCATCAAGTGCCCCCCTGAGTGCCCATCACCCAGTCACCCCCACCCCCACCCACCTCCTTTTCTACCACCTCTTGTTCGTTTCCCAGAGTTAGGAGTCTCTCATGTTCTGTCTCCCTTTCTGATATTTCCCACTCATTTTTTTCTCCTCTCCCCTTTATTCCCTTTCACTAATTTTTATATTCCCTAAATGAATGAGACCATATAGTTTGTCCTTCTCCGATTGACTTATTTCACTCAGCATAATACCCTCCAGTTCCATCCACGTCAAAGCAAATGGTGGGTATTTGTCGTTTCTAATGGCTGAGGAATATTCCATTGTATACATAAACCACATCTTCTTTATCCATTCATCTTTCGATGGACACCGAGGCTCCTTCCACAGTTTGGCTATCGTGGACATCGCTGCTATAAACATTGGGGTGCAGGTGTCCCGGCGTTTCACTGCATCTGTATCTTTGGGGTAAATCCCCAGCAGTGCAATTGCTGGGTCGTAGGGCAGGTCTATTTTTAACTCTTTGAGGAACCTCCACACAGTTTTCCAGAGTGGCTGCACCAGTTCATATTCCCACCAACAGTGCAAGAGGGTTCCCCTTTCTCCACATCCTCTCCAGCATTTGTTGTTTCCTGCCTTGTTAATTTTCCCCATTCTCACTGGTGTGAGGTGGTATCTCATTGTGGTTTTGATGTGTATTTCCCTGATGGCAAGTGATGTGGAGCATTTTCTCATGTGCTTGTTGGCCATGTCTATGTCTTTCTCTGTGAGATTGCTCTTCATGTCTTTTGCCCATTTCATGATTGGATTGTTTGTCCAATCATGAAATAGAAATGCTTTTAAAATGCAAACTCACATAAGCTTTTTACCTCAGAGCAGCTCCAGCCAGCAGTGCCAGACATCAAAGAAGGGATCTGGGAGTGAACTCATCGATGTGAAAATACTAAAGGGCTAATTCTAGGGAAGTTTTGTTAAATGTCTGCTAGACGTTACCCAAGGTATCCAGAATGCTATTAAACTCCATCTTCAGTAGTTTATTTCTTGGGATTGTGTAAACATGGCTGACTCAAACATGTATTTAGTCATAACTACTACAGCGGGCTTTTTCTTTTAAATAAATGTTTGTTGAAGTATAAATCTATATAAAGAAAAGGACAGCTTTTAAGTCACCCAAGGACTTTTCACAAAGGGAACATTCCCACGTAACTCATATCTAGATCAGTAGCCGAGCAGCCCTCCTGAAGCCTGTTTTCTGTGTCAATTACTACTTCCTCCCTCCCTCCCTCCCCAGAGACAACTGCTATCCTGACTTCTGTCACCAATGATGATCACAAACATTACCATAGTTAATTAACTCATTCACCACAGCACATAATTGCTTTTTTTTTATGAGAATGCTACTGTCAGCAGATTTCCAGTATACCGTATGTATTCCTAACTATAATCACCGTGCTGTACCTTAGATCCTCAGAACTTACTCATCTTGACTGAAAATTTGTGCCCTTTGGCCAATGTCTTCCCATTATCCCCATCCCCTAGGCCCTGGCAACCACTAATCTATTCTCTATCAGTCTGCTTTTTTTTTAGACTCCATGTATAAGGGAGTTTTTGTTTTTTGCCTGGCTTATTTCACTTAGCAGAATGCCCTCTAGGTTCATGTATGTTGTCACAAATGGCAGGATTTCCTTTTATTTATGGCCGAATAATATTCATTGTATATATACATATTCATATATACTGCATCTTCTTTATCCGTTTATCCATTGACAGACATGTAGGTTGTTTCCATATTTTGACTGTTGTAAACAATCGTGTAATGAACATGGACGTGCAGATATCTTTTTGAGATCCTATTTTCATTGCCTTTGGGTATATACCCAGAAGTCAGATTGATAGATCATATGGTAGTTAACTATTTTTTAATTTTTTGAGGAACTTTCATACTATTTTCCATGGGGGTTGTACCAATATACATTCCCATCAACAGTGCACAAGGATTTCCTTCTCTCTACCTCCTTGCCAGCTCTTATCTATTGTCTTTTTAATAATAGCCATTCTAACAGATGTGAGGTGATATCTCATTGTGGTTTTCATTTGCATTTCCCAGATAATTAGTAATATTGAGTATCTTTCAGTATATCTGTTGGCCATTTGTATGTGTTCTTCAGAAAAATATCTATTTAGATCCTTCACATATTTTTTTTATTGGATTGTTTGTTTTCTGGTTGTTGAGTTGTAAGAGTTCCTTATGTATTTTGAATATTAACCCTTCATTGGATATAGGGTGTGTGAATATTTTCTCCTGTTCTGAGGTTGTCTTTTCATTTTGTTGGTAGTTTCCTTTGCTGTGCAGTAACTCTTTGGTTTATGTAGTCCCACTTGTTTATTTTGGGTTTTGTTGCCTGTACTTTTAGTGTTATATTAAAAAAATAATTGCCTAGACCAATGTCAATGCTTAGTTTTGTCTATTTTGAACTACCTGTAAAATTGAATCATACAGTATATATTCATCTATGCTGACTTTTTAAACTCAGTGTTATATTTATGTGATGCATTCATATTTTTCTGTGTAGTGGTAGTTTGTTCATTTTCTCTTTTCTATGCTTCTGTTTTGTGGAAATATGTCACATAAATAAATATACCATTGTCAGTACTGATTTGCATTCCTTTAGCAATACATGAATTCCCTATCTTCACCAGCACTTGGCAATACCACTCTTTTCAGCTAATCTTATGGATGTGTTGTATTATCTCATTGTGGTTTTAATTTGCAGTTAAACATCTCTACTGATCCTGAACATCCTTTCATATGCTAATTGGTCAATTGACTATCCTTTTTTATAAAGTGCTTGTTCAAAATTTTTGCTCAAGACTTTTAAAGAGGTTATCTGCCTTTTTAACTGATTTATAAGAGTTTTTTTAATAAATTTATTTTTTATTGGTGTTCAATTTGTCAACATGTAGAATAACACCCAGTGCTGATCCCATCAAGTGCCCACCTCAGTACCCGCCACCCAGTCACCCTCCTCCCCCACCCACCTCCTCTTCCACCCCTAGTTCGTTTCCCAGAGTTAGGAGTCTTTCATGTTCTGTCTCCTTTCTGATATTTCCCACTTATTTTTTTCTCCTTTCCCCTTTATTCCCTTTCACTAATTTTTATATTCCCTAAATGAATGAGACCATATAATGTTTGTCCTTCTCCGATTGACTTATTTCACTCAGCATAATACCCTCCAGTTCCATCCACGTCGAAGCAAATGGTGGGTATTTGTCGTTTCTAATGGCTAAGTAATATTCCATTGTATACATAGACCACATCTTCTTTATCCATTCAACTTTCGATGGACACCGAGGCTCCTTCCACAGTTTGGCTATTGTGGACATTGCTGCTAGAAACATCGGGGTGCAGATGTCCCGGCATTTCATTGCATCTGTATCTTTGGGGTAAATCCCCAGCAGTGCAATTGCTGGGTCGTAGGGCAGGTCTATTTTTAACTCTTTGAGGAACCTCCACACAGTTTTCCAGAGTGGCTGCACCAGTTCACATTCCCACCAACAGTGTAAGAGGGTTCCCTTTTCTCCGCATCCTCTCCAACAATTGTGGTTTCCTGCCTTGTTAATTTTCCCCATTCTCACTGGTGTGAGGTGGTATCTCATTGTGGTTTAGAGTTTTTAAATGTAAACTGCAGGGACGCCTAGGTGGCAGAGTGACTGAACATCTGCCTTTGGCTCAGGGCCTGATCCTGGAGTCAAGGGATCAAGTCCCACATCGGGCTCCTTCCTGCATGAAGCCTGCTTCTCCTCCCTCTGTCTATGTCTCTGCCTCTCTCTGTGTCTCTTGTGAATAAATAAATAAAATCTTTAAAAAATAAAAATAATAAAATAAAATAAAATGTAAACTGCATATAAGCCTTTTGTTGGATATATGGAAGGCAAATATCTTCTACTCCATGCTGTTAGGGGCTTTTAAAAAGGGAGCTGAGAATTCAGAGTGTAGAAAATAGGATCATGAGCCCTACTAGGCTCTCAAGAAAGTGAACATTTGAAGGGAAATCGAAGGAAGAGGAATCTGGATCTTGTTCTGTTTAAGTCTACTGTAGCTTTCTTGAAGTAGAATTCTAAGAGCAGCTGAATATGCTTCATATGCTTGATATAATCAATCATTGTTTATTTGGCTGTTCTCTCACGTGCTAAAAGGGAGTCATTAATCATTGATATTCCAGTAGAGTATATCACACATAATGATGTAATACTGTATAATTGAGTTAATAAATATTTGAATAACTACTCTGGCCATGCACTGTGCTGGAGACACAAAGATGGATATGTCAGCACCACTTAATTTGGTGAGCTTGTAGGGCACTGTTAGGATGCTTTTGTATCTGTTATCTTGTTTGATCATATGTGGGTAGGGTGATGACCAGATGAAATAGAAAAAGATATTCTCCTGATCCTCAAACCTTTGGTTTTCAGTCAGTCATTGCCTTAATTATATGAGATCTTTATTTCTAAGAAATGCCTTTGTCTCATCTTGATAACCCTACTAATTAATATCTTGTGAAATTCTCTTTCTTAAAATGATTAATTTAAATAAAACATGCAGTGGGGCACCTAGAGTAGCTCAGTTGGTGAGCCTCTGACTCTTGATTTTGGTTCAGGTCATGATCTCAGGGTTATGAGATTGAGCCTCACGTGGGGCTCTGCACTCAGCACAGAGTCTGCTTGGAATTCTCTCTCCCTCTCTCTCTGCCCCTTCCCCTTCTCACACTCTCTCTCTCTCTCTCTCTCTCATAAATAAATAAATAAATAAATAAATAAATAAATAAATAAATAAATAATCTTTTAAAATAAATAAAACATGCAGAAATGACATTTTTTTATATTTTTATTTTTAGGAAACTACAAGATAAAAAGACCATAAAATAGAGATATTTTACTCCCTGCTATCCAATAACAGCCATTAAATAATAGGTATTAGTCAACTGAAATCATACAGAATTTATTAAGGGCAGATCTGATAAGCTGTTATATTATTTTAAACACTGAAGAGCTATAAAAGTATATAAGATTTAATTTCTGCGTCAAAGAATGTCTAATACATTGGTAGTGATGGTAGTGTGCATCTGTGTGTAGAAGAAAAGTGTTAAGGATGTGACAACATCAATGACAACATGAACATAAAGACCTATGCTAAGTAAAAGGAAACATAATAGCAGGAAGGGTTACTTTGGTTTGATTGTAATAATGAAGAAGGGTCATATTGATTAAGAAAATAGAGCTGCTACTACAATACAATATTCTCAGTCATCAAAAGTTAAAAATAGGTGTTCCTGATTGATGGTTGATTCTGCTCCAACTGGCAATTTAGAGACCTAGATTCTTCCACATTGTGAGTCTGCTGTCTTCAGTGTATAGCTTCCAGGTTTGCTGGGCTTGTCCACTTGAAGCTGGCAGAAGAAGAAAGAACATGGGGGATGGGAAGTTTTCATAGCCAGATCTAAAAAGGGTATATGTCATTTCCACTCAAGTTCCACTGGCTGGAACTCCACCATGTGGCCATAGCTGACTGGAAGGGAGGGTGGTAAGTGTAGTCCACCGTGTGTCCAGAAGAGATGGATTTGTTGGTCATCTAGCAGCCTTTGCCACAGGCTTCATGGTGGCAGGGCATTTGAGATAGGTCTAAACAGGGCTCCTGGGCGGCTCAGTCGGTTAAGCATCTGTCTTTGGCTCAGGTCATGATCCCAGGGTCCTGGGATTGAGCCCCAAGTCAGGCTCCATGCTCCCCAGGGAGCCTGCTTCTCCCTCTTCCTCTGCCCCTCCCCGTGCTTGTGCACTCTTTCTCTCTCTCTCATACACACACACACACACACACACACACACACACAAACATACAGTCTCTCTCTCTCTCAAATAAATAAATAAAATCGAAAGAAAGAAAGAAAGAAAGAAAGAAAGAAAGAAAGAAAGAAAGAAAGAAAGAAAGAAAGAAAGAAAGGAAGGAAGGTCTTGAAACAACATGAAGTATTTTGACAGAGATTGGAAAGGATTAATCCAGGTAAAATGAAAAGCATGAAGAAGGACTCAGGAGCAGTAAACAACAGCAAAAATGAAAGAGCAAATTTGGAAAATAAGAGATGGTCCAGTTATTAGGAACTTATAGTGACTTTCATGAGAGAAACTGTTGGAAAGATAGGTTGAGGCTGTTTCCAACCTGAAGCACATTTTTAGAGGATTTAAAAATCAAACTGAGAAGCTTACATCCACCATGGGTTTTTTTTTTTTGTTTGTTGTTTCTTTTTTAAAGATTTATTTATGTGTGAGAGAGAGTGTGCATGTGCATGTGCACATAAGGAGAGGGGCCAAGGGAGAGTCTTAAGCAGACTCCATGCTGTGTGCAGACCCTGACACCTAAGCTGAAACCAAAATTTGGAGACTTAATGAGGGTACTATCCAGGCATCCCTGTTCTTTTTTTTTTTAACTCCAGATCTCAACCCCCCACTTGCTGGAAAATGGTTGTTGAGACTTTTTTTCTTTCTTTTTCTTTATACTCTAGTCTTCCCTAGAAAGTGAGTTCTTGTTTGTCTCCAGCACATGGTGGCAGTGGTTAAGAGAGATGAAGACCCTCAGCATGAGCAGCTTCATTTTAAGCTTTCAGAAACTCTCCAGGGGATCTCCTGCCAAAAACCAGTCTAGAGCATGGTATCTGCTGAGTGCTGTGTTTGGGATGGATCCCAAGTTCAGAAGAGGGAGGAGGGAGGGGAATTCCTTTCTGACTCTAGGGCACAATCGACTCATGCTCAGGATCCCAGAACTTAATTACCCACATTGTTTTCTTAGCTTGCATAGCTGCAACTGTGGCTTATAGTTATAGAAGTATCCGGTCCTTTAAAATCCAGCCTCAACCTTCAGCCCAGTGACCTCCTGACAGTGATTAATGGAGAAGGGTGGGAGCAAGGGAAATCCTTTCCCCTCCCTTCAGATCTGCCAACTTGGCTTTGAACCTACAAGAATGTTTTAGCCAGAAAATATGTGTCCCCACACTCTCTACCCTTTTTCTTACCCTTACATCTGCTCCATGTTGCACATTCTAATAATATGCATTCATATTTGCTAAATTAGTTTTGACCTAGGCTTCACTATCTGCTGACTCTGGAAGTTTCTGTGTGAATTAATCCTCTTTCCCTCAGCTTCTGACTATGAAATTGATGGCTATGAAAATGTACCTTTGATCTAAAGTTTGGGAAGGATTTCTTTCATTGTTCCTACCAGGATATAAGTATGATTGCATATATTTCTTAGACCATTAAACAACCAACAACAACAAAGCCTTTGATATAATATCCGAATATCTAAAAAGTGCTTCTTTTCAAAGCAAACTTGAAAGAGATTTAGTATATAATTTTTCAAAGTCCTGAACACATTGGCTATATTTGGATATTATGGAAAGGAAGGTGTTCACTTTCCTGTGGCAAGAGTTTCTTGGTATTTTTTTTTCTCTAGCTGGCCACAAAGCAAACCTAAAGAAATCATTATTTCATTGTGCCCTTTGTCCTCTGTATACCTTTTTTCCTCTTCTTCACCAAGATACCCTCATTGGTTCCTCTCCCTGGCCATCGTCTGCACTTACAGCCTTGGAAAAACTAAATTTTGCTGGTGGCAGGCCTTTGGTGTTTTGCGTTTTGGCTGCTTGCATGTGGAGAAGAGGAAGCTCTTTAGGTCAATGGTACAGTACTAGATTGTTTCCCAACATACTCCCTGAGATCTACGTACCTCTTACAACGTTTGGGGAGACACCATGGTATAGTGGAGTGGAACATGAGCAGCAATTAAGCAGATTTGTGTCCAAATTCTAGCTTTGCCTCTTACCTCTGTGAAACTGTAAACAGAACACTTGACCTCTCTGATCCTCTGAGCCTGAAAGGAGACAGCACTGATTAGTTTTAGCTGTTCCTGAAGTTTATCTCAGTGGCACAATGCAGTATTTATTTTCTTTAAGCTTTTATTTATTTATTTATTTGAGAGAGAGAGAGAGAGAAAGAGAAAGCATGAGTGGGGAAGAGGCAGATGGAGAGGGAGAAGCAGACTCCCCACTGAGCAGGGAGCCTGATGTGGGGCTCTGTCCCAGGACTCTGGGATCATGACCTGAGCCAAAGGCAGATGTTTAACCAGCTGAACCATCCACGTGCCCCTACAGTGTATATTTTCTTGTTCCCACTTTCTTTTACTTACTATAATGTTTGTGAGATTCATCCAAGTTGTTGCATGTAGCAATAGTTTGTTCAATGAAATTTATGAGAGTGCATTGTGTATCACAAATCATCTGTCCTTTCTACTCAGTGGATGTTTGGTTTGTTCAGTTCTTATGAATTGTGATGCTATGATCATTTTTGTAAAATCTTGTGTACATTCTCTTTTGAGTAATGTCACACACTGGGTTCCCAGGTATCAGCCCTCAGAGAGATTTTGTTTGCAAGAAATTTGTTCCTTCCTTGCCATCAAGGCTGAAGTTGTCCTCAAGATCAGCACCTATATGGAAGCAAAGGAGGAACTGGACACAGAGAGAGAAATTGAACTGCAGTACAGTCACAGCAAAGGACTCAGCCAACCTGTAGGGAGCTCTAGAGCTGAAATGGTCCCACAAAGCTGTGCCAAATAGGGGCAAGGAAGCTGGACCTTTATACATCCTTCATTTACCAGTCATTGGATGTGGATTGACCCAGGAAAGAAAGCATGATTTTGAATGTGACATCTCTCTTTGGCAGAGAGTGCAGGCCACATCTGTGAACTGTTGGCCATCAACATTTCTAGGAACTGGTAGAATGAGTATTCCAATCCTAAAAGTCCTACTGTGTGTGTGTGTGGACAGTGAGGCAGAGATGTGCACCACAGTGTCTACTACATGTTAATAGTAATTTCTAGGAGGTGAATTGCTGATTCATGAGATATGTGCATATTCATCTTTAATAGATATTGTCAAACAATATTCCAAAGTGTTTGTACCCAAACTCCCTCTTAATTTAGATTCTGAGAGGGGATCTCTGGGTGGCTCAGTGGTTTAGCACCTGCCCTCGGCCCAGGGAGTGATCCTGGAGTCCCGGGATCAAGTCCTGCGTCAGGCTCCCTGCATGGGGCCTGCTTCTCCCTCTGCCTGTGTCTCTGCCTCTCTCTCTCTCTCTCTCTCTCTCTCTCTCTGTGTGTGTGTGTGTGTGTGTGTGTCTCTCATGAATAAATAAATAAAATCTTTAAAAAAAAAGATTCTGAGATCCCCAAGTAGGATCTTACCCTGAAGATAAAGGAACATTAATAGAAGGGAAACAGATATGTGAGAATATCCTATACATTAACTTAATATTTTCTATATTATGGGGAGAGCAAAACTAAGAACCACTGGAATAGACTATATACCATTTTCTGCCTATGGCTTAACATCCTGAAAAATGTCAACACTGTCCAGCATGTTCTGAAATCTAGTTATGGAGTTATTAAGTTCTAAAGATTTCCTTCTGTGCTGATAAAAGA
Source organism: Nyctereutes procyonoides (assembly GCF_905146905.1). Classification (NCBI taxonomy): domain Eukaryota; kingdom Metazoa; phylum Chordata; class Mammalia; order Carnivora; family Canidae; genus Nyctereutes; species Nyctereutes procyonoides. Next base: position 55,372,538 of record NW_026575146.1, on the reverse strand, counting down.
AAGGAAAAGAGATACATGAGTTGACTGTTGCTTTGAATTTAATTTTTCAGAGTGGCCAAATCAATGAAGGTCCCTGTATATGAGACCCCAGCGGGATGGAGATTTTTCTCAAATCTGATGGACTCGGGACGATGCTCTCTGTGTGGAGAAGAGAGTTTTGGCACTGGTAGGTTTTGCTGGGGTGATGTCACTGGAGAGGGTGGCTGTGGCTGCAGCACTGAGTGACCCCAGTTTGGAGGCTTATGACCCCACCGTGAATCAAAGGCTACAGGAAGAGATAATTAGAGGAAAAAAATCAAAGAAACCTGGTGGGATATGTGCTATCATACATTCATGTCTTATGTCCATTTTTTTCTTTTTTTAAAAAAAACTCCAGTTTTGGATCATATGGTAATTCTATTTTGAATTTTTTGTTGAACCTCTACACTCTTTTCCACAATGACTCTACCAGTTTACATTTCCACCAGCATTGCACAAGGGTTCCCCTTTCTCCACATCTTCACCAACACCTGTTTTTTTGAATGTTGTTGATTTTAGTCATTCTGACTGGTGTGAGGTGGTATCTCATTGTGGTTTTGATTTGCATTTCCCTGATGATTGGTGATGTTGAGTATTCTTTCATGTGTCTGTTGGCCATCTGTACTTCTTTGGAAAATGTCTATTTAGGTCCTCTGCCCATTTTAAAATCAGATTGTTTGGGGGTTTTTTGGTGTTGAGTTGCATAAGTTCTTTATATATTTTGGATATTAACCCCTTATTAGACATATTATTTGCAAATATCTTCTCCCATTCAGTAGGTTGCCTTTTTCATTTTGTTCCTGGTTTCCTTTCCTGTGCAAACACTTTTTATTTTTATGTAGCGTCAATAGCTTATTTTTGTGTTTGTTTCCCTTGCATTAGGAGACATATCTAGAAAAATGTTGCTGTAGCCAATGTCACATTTTTATGGTTTCAGTTCTTTAATCCATTTGAAGTGTATTTTTGTCCATGGTGGGTATTTACCCAAAGAAGATGAAAATGCTAATTTGAAAAGATATATGCACCTCTATGTTCATTGCAGCATTATTTACAATAGCTAAGATATGGAAGCAACTAAGTGACCATTGACAGATGAATGGATAAGGAAGATGTCAGGTGTGTGTGTGTGTGTGTGTGTGTGTGTGTGTGTGTGTGTTGGAATATTACACAGCCATAAAAAGGATGAAATAATTCTATGTGCAACAACATGGACAGAATTAAAGAGCATTATGCTAAGTGAAATGTCAAACTGAGAAACATAAATAAATATGATTTCATTCATATGTAGAATCTAAAAAACAAATGAATAGACAAAAAGCAAAATCACCCAAACATCTACCCATAGATGAATGGATAAAGAAAATGTGGTATATACTGCTATTCAACATAGTACTAGAGGTCCTTAGAGTCCTAGCCTTAGCAATCAGGCAACAAAAAGAAATAAAAGGCATTCAAACTGGCGAAGAAGAAGTCAAACTCTCCCTCTTCCCAGATGACCTGATACTATACATAGAAAACCCAAAAGACTCCACCCCAAGATTGCTAGAACTCACACAGCAATTCGGCAGCATGGCAGGATACAAAATCAATGCCCAGAAATCAGTGGCATTTCTATACACTAACAATGAGACTGAAGAAAGAGAAATTAAGGAGTCAATCCCGTTTACAATTGCACCCAAAAGCATAAGATACCTAGGAATAAACCTAACCAAAGAGGTAAAGGACCTATACTCTAAAAACTACAGAACACTTCTGAAAGAAATAGAGGAAGACACAAAGAGATGGAAAAATACTCCATGCTTATGGACTGTAAGAATTAATATTGTGAAAATGTCAATGCTACCCAGGGCAATTTACACATTTAATGCAATCCCTATCAAAATACCATGGATTTTATTCAGAGAGTTGGAACAAATCATCTTAAGATTTGTGTGGAATCAGAAAAGACCCCGAATAGCAAGGGAATATTTAAAAAGAAAACCAGAGCCGGGGGCATCACAATGCCAGATTTCAGGTTGTACTACAAAGTTGTGGTCATCAAGACAGTATGGTACTGGCACAAAAACAGACACATAGATCAATGGAACAGAATAGGGAATCCAGAAGTGGACCCTCAACTTTATGGTCAACTAATATTCGACAAAGCAGGAAAGACTATCCACTGGACAAAGGACAGTCTCTTCAATAAAGGTGTGGAGAAAGGGGAACCCTCTTGCACTGTTGGTGGGAATGTGAACTGGTGCAGCCACTCTGGAAAATGGTGTAGAGGTTCCTCAAAGAGTTAAAAATAGAACTTCCCTACGACCCAACAATTGTACTGCTGGGGATTTACCCCAAAGATACAGATGCAGTGAAACGCCGGGACACCTGCACCCTGATGTTTCTAGCAGCAATGTCCACAATAGCCAAACTGTGGAAGGAGCCTCGGTGTCCATCAAAAGATGAATGGATAAAGAGGCTGTGGTCTATGTATACAATGGAATATTCCTCAGCCATTAGAAACGAGAAATACCCACCATTTGCTTCGATGTGGATGGAACTGGAGGGTATTATGCTGAGTGAAATAAGTCAATCGGAGAAGGACAAACATTATATGGTCTCATTCATTTGGGGAATATAAGAATTAGTGAAAGGGAATAAAGGGGAAATGAGAGAAAATGAGTGAAAATATCAGTGAGGGTGACTAAACACAAGAGACACCTAACTCCGGGAAACGAACAAGGGGTAGTGGAAAGGGAGGTGGGTGGGGGGTGGGGGTCACTGGGTGATGGGCACTGAGGGGAGCACTTGGCGGGATGAGCACTGGGTGTTATGCTATATGTTGGCAAATTGAACTCCAATAAAAACATTTTAAAAATTAAAAAAAAACAAAATGTGGTATATATACACAGTGGAATATTACTCAGCCACAGTAAGAATGAGATCTCGCCATTTGCAGCAATATGGATGGACCCAGAGGGTAGAGCACTAAGTCAAATAGATCAGTAGAGAAGAACAAGTAATGTATGATTTCACTCATATGTGGAATTTAAGGAACAACAACAAAAAAATGAACAAAGAAAAAAGAGACAAATAAAAATCGGCTCTTAAATACAAAGAAAAAAACTGATGGTTGCCAATGGGGGTGGGGGGAGAGATAGGCAAAATAAGTGAAGAGGAGTAGGAGATCCAGGTTTCTAGTTATGGAATGAATAAGTCATGGGAATGAAAGGCACAGCACAGGGAATATAGTCAATGGTATTGTGCTAGTGTTATATGGTGACAGATAGTAGCTACACTTGTGGTGAGCATTACATTATGTATAGAGAAGTTGAATCACTATGTTGTATACCTGCAACTAATGTGACATTGTGTGTCAACTGTACTCAAATAAAAAATATTTTAAAGTTTCCATTTCTTTACAAAATTATCTATTATGGCAATTAAAAATTTTTTTCTTCTAAGATTTTATTTATTTATTTATTTATGAGAGATACAACGAGAGAGGCAGAGGCATAGGCAGAGGGAGAAGAAGGCTCTGTGCAGGGAGCCCAATGCAGGACTTGATCCCAGGACCCCAGGATAATGCCCTGAGTTGAAGACAGACGCTCAACCACTGAACCACACAGGTGCCCCTTAAAAAAATGTTATGATAGTAGAGACTATATCATATTGAATTCCCGTGGGCCTATCACCTAGTTTCAATCTTCATCAACTCATGATCAGTCTTACTTTATCTTTATCTTCATCTGCAAGGTGAGTGCCTCTCTCTAGTGTGTGAAACAAGCCCTAGTGTGAATCATTAAGTATAAGAGCTATTGAGAAAAAAATATATAATACCACATTACCATTGTCACACCTAAGATGTTAAGAATTATTCTTTTTTCAGTATTTTAAAGATGTTATTTCATTGTCTTCTGGCTTGCATATTTTCCAAGAAGGATGCTTCAGTTTGTGTCCTTGTTCCTCTATGTTTAAACTCTTCCCAACCTCTACCTCCGGCTGCCTTCAATATATTCTTTTTATGTTTTGTTTTCAACAGTTTAATGATAATATACCTAGTTGTTTTTTTTTTTTTTTAACCTTGCTTGGGGTTTTAGGGATTCTTGGCTATATTGCTTATTGTCTTTCATTAATTTTAGAAAATTCTCAACCATTACCTTTTTAAATATTTCTCCTTCCCCATTGTCTCTCTCTTCTTCTGGGGTTTTGATTATACATGTTAGTTGATTTGTGACCATATGCTGTCTCAGAGCTCTTTACACGTTCTGTTTGTTTTGTTTTCCTTTCTCTTTTGTGTTTCAGTTTGATAGTGTCTATTGTCACTGTCTTTAAATCATTCTTTCCTTAGCTATGTTCAATCTTCTGGTGAGCCTAATGAAGGAATTCTTCATCTCTGATATTCTTTTTTATTTCTAGCATTTCTCTTTAACTCTTCCTATAATTTTTATCTTGGTGAAAAAATTCTCCATATGTTTATATATGTTGCTTATCTTTTCCATTGGATCATTTTAACATTCAAACATAGTTATTCCAAACTCCCTCCCTGTTATTTCTAAAATCTGGTTTATCTCTGATTCTGGTTCTCTTGACTGTTTTATTTCTTGATAAAACAGTGGCTTACTCTTTCTTGCTTTTTGTGCATCTCACGATTTTTCATTGAATGCTGGACAGTATGTATATAAGAATAGTAGAGACTCAGGTAAGCAATATTTATACACAGAAATGGGCACACCTCTTTTATCAGGCCACTACTGTGCAAGGTTAAATTAATGTAGTCAGGAGTTGAACCGGGCTTGGATTTTATTGTTTCTATTATAATTTTTAGTGTTGCATAGGGTTCAAATTCTTCCAGAAGTGGTATATTTTTACTGTGTGCCAAAAGCAAAGGGTGCTAGAAGAGATTTTTCAGTGTGTCTGTTTCATCTGCAGCTTTCAAAGTTACTGCATGTCTGTGATACAAGATAGACATCTATAGTCAGGTGCTTGACCCTTCTCCAGTGGCAGCAGACATCTGCTTAGTATTGGTGTTTGCTACCTATGCTATTTCCAAGGGCAGAGGGTTTTTACTTCAATCCTTATTTCATTAGCAATGGATTTTTGCATGGACTCTTAGGATGAGAAAGTTTGCAAGTCATACATCCAAAACTTTAAGCCTTTTGTTTTCTATCAAAGAAGGATTTGGGGAGCTGGAAGGGCTTCATGCTTGTCTTTCAGCAACTGATCATTGCCTGCATGCCAGCACCAGAAAGTCTCCTTCTCTGTTTCCGATCTTTTCTATAAGCACCCAGTGAAGGTTTGTGGGAAATAACTTGGAAATGTGTTCCTTATATTCAGGACTCCAAGCAATTTTAGACTGATATGATAAGCTATACTTGACCTTTAACAATTTTTGAAACTTTTAAGCAACTTATTTTTTACTTGTATGGAAGCATCCTCTTTTTCTCTGATCTACCAAAGGGGAGATGGTTTTGTGTCCTGTTTCTCCTTGAAGGGGCCTGTCACTTTTTGGAATTTACTTACTTTATTGCCTTATGACTTCATATTTCTAATGAGTTCAAGAAAAGCTATGATTTTGTAAGTTTCCTGGCCTTTGCTTATTACTGGGAAAGGAATGGTATTCTCTTATAGATTTCCATACCCTAAAGAGAAATGCAGAAATAGAATTCCAAGAGTAATTTTTAAATAATTTCTCCTATTCTCACTCCTTCCTTGATAGTTTTTTTTCCATTTGGGATCCAAAAGATTTTACTTAAAAAAAAAAAAAAAGATTTTACTTTATAACTGGTTGATGTCTCCTAAGTATCTTTTTACCTGCAAATCTCCCTTTCACATGTTCTTTGTCTAATTTATTAACTAAGGAAATTGGGTCATATGTCCTATAAATCTTTGATTTTAATGTTGATATTCCCATTTTTCTTTCTAAAATCTTTGGTGCTTACATAAGGAGAAGCTATTGATTAATATGCCTTTTCTCTTTGCAACCACCTTAGCACATTCTAGTATTAATTACAGCATTTTCTTTTCTAAAAATTATAATCTCTTGTGATTTTTAAAAGTTAAATGGTCATATGATTTGTGACTAAAAGATTTTTTATGTTTCCTTTTCTAATATTTACACCCTTTATGTCATATTCTTATTGCATTAGGTATAACACTAATTGTGATAATTCATGATTTTAATGGAAATGGACTTAATATTTTACTGTCTGTTTTGGTGATTGCTTCTCAAAAAATTTTAAAAATATTTTATTTATTTGGGAGGGAGAGGAGTAAAAGGAGAGGGAATCTCAAGCAGATTCCATGCTGAATGAGGAGCCCTATCCTGGGCTTGATCTCATGACACTGCGATCATGACTTGAGAGAAATTGAGAAAGAGTCAGACAGACACTCAACTGACTGAGCTAACCAGGCACCCGGTGATTGCTTTTTAATGTTGGTGAAATCTTTATCAGGTCTATGTATTTTTTTCCTATTTTCATTTTACTCAGAACCTCGTTAGAAACAGTTGCTGGATTTATCAGGTGTCCTTTCAGAATCTAGTGATATGGTAGTCTTTTTTTCTCTTTTATTATGAATGTAATGAAATATGATTGATTTGCTGATATCAAACCATCCTTGAATTCCTGAAAATAAGTCCTGTTTGGCTATGCTTAAACAGAATATAGTAAAACCACTTTAACTGGTTATAAGATAGCATTTCGAGATATTTTAGGATTCCTGAAGAAATTTCGTTCTGGAGAATTTTCTTCCTTACCCACTCTAGTGGGTAGATGGTGTGTATTTTTGTTTCCTTGGGAAAGGAGAGACCATATCAAGCTCTCTCAAGTGCTACTGTTTAGACTCAGAATGTATGGCTGGTAGTTGTGCTAAGGTCAGTCCAGAGTCAGTCCAGTGTGATACCTTCTTCCTGTTGAGGCCCTAACACATACAACAGGCTCTTGCCTTTTTGGTATTCTACATGTCTAAACCAGTGACTGTGACTCAAAAAATCAGGGATTATATTTATTTATAGTAATTCTTCTTCTGGTTATTAAAATAACACAGATCTCGCAAGTGGAATGGAAAGTGGTGAGCTCAGGTTATCCCTCCCTCTCTCTTTGTCTTTAGAAGCATTTTTTGAGCATTACAATATATCATATATTTATAGGCTTTAACATTGCAGGATAAAATATTACATGCATAAACCATATTATACCATTAGTAACAAATATTTGCTTACTTCAACTAATAAACACTTATTCAGTATTTACAGAGTACAGGATATTATACTGCATGATACTTAGAATACAAAATGCTATGATGTACTCTTAAGGAACTCAAGATCTCTGGATACATCATTAAAAGATGCATAGATGACTGTTTTATGACACAGAAACCTTATGTTTCTATAATAGAGGAATAGAAAAAATGCTGTGAGAGATGAGAAAAATGCTTTGGGACTGGAGGTTCAAAGCAGATTTCAGGAAAGGGATGGAAATTGGGCTGTTTCTTAGAGAATAGGAAGGATTTGTATACTTAGAGATGAAAGGACTGGACCATGCCAGATGGAGGGAACAATGCCAAGAAAGAAATAGAGGTTGGAGAGCAGGGGGCATGTGTTGCAAGTAGCCAGTTGTTCAGTTTGTCTAAAGCAGTATTTTCTAAATCAAGACTCCTCAGACTCCTCTGGGGTCATGAGATTAATTAAATGTCATGAGCAACTTTTGTAAAACAAATTGATTAGACCAGAAACCTCTTAGAATGCATTGTGTTTAGTAAAGGTAATGTTATTCTGAGAAATATGTATATATAAATGCGCACACAAGTATCTATGTGTGTACTAGGTCTCATTGTCAAGTGTGTTTATTGTGGGTAATGGCCAAAAATGTCTGAAAAAGCAGATAGAGGTGAGCAAACTTTTTCTGTAAAGGGTTGGATAATAAATACTTTGGGTTTTGCAGACCAAGAGAATACGTACTGTCTCTTTCACACTCTGCTCTGCTACTGTAGCACAAATGCAGCCATAGATAATATGTCAGTGAATGAGAATGGCAGTGTTTGAATAAAAATTTATTTTTATTTTTAAAAACATTGATTGTTTGATTGATTGATATATGAGAGACACACACAGAGAGAGGCAGAGACATGGGCATAGGGAGGAGCAGGCTCCCAGATGGGAGCGTGATGCGGGACTCAATCCCAGAACCCTGGGATTATGACCTGAGCCAAAGGCAGATGCTTAACCACGGAGCCATCCAGGAGTCCCTCAATAAAAATTTATTTACAAAAATAAACCTAAGTCCAAATTTGGTCCATGGGCCAAAGTTTACTAACATATAGGTTAGGTTAGAGGAGGGATTATCAAGAAGCAGTGCCAGAGATATAAGTGAGCAGGGGACAGTTTGTGAAGCCCTTCACCTGTCTAGCTTTGACATGGGTACATGATTCATGGGGACCTAGGGGACCATGGTCTGCACTGGAGGGAGGTCTGCTCGCAGACACCTTTCAGCAAACTTTGCTCTCTGACAGTGCTAATGGCAACTTGTAGGTTGGCCTAGGAGGGAATTTTAAGTCTCACCATTTTTACTTGTTTATCATTTTCCTTTAAAGGAGTACCAGGTAATGTCTTTCACTGTTCTTCAGGTTCAGGTAACATTTACTTTATTAGCCTGATTTGACAGATGAAGCTCCTGAGCCCAAGAAGTAGTTGAATGACTCACACAGGGCCTCAGGGCTTAGCAAAGGTCCCCACTTGAATTACCTTACCATTGAACTTAAAGACTGTCTCCTGCCTTACACTGTGTGCTGTTTTTCCACCATGCTGATCATCAGTCTTTTCCGATGAAAGAAGTGATTAACTCCATCTTTCAGACACTCAATACTAAGGGACTGTTAGAAGGCCAGCAAAGCTGGACCACTGAGTCTTCAAGGAGAAAAGTAGCTTCATTCTGCTCTTATTCTGGGCTTTAGTGCCAGTTCCTGAGTAGCGCTGAGCTGGTGTGTCAGAATCGCCTGGGAAACTTGCTAAAAATATACATGTTTTCTATCCTACCCTTACTTGGAATCTCTGGAAGGGCCCAGCCTGAAAAATCTGCATTTTATATAAGGATTGTGTGATTTTTTTAAAAAAAGATTTATTTATTTATTTATTTATTTATTTATTTATTTATTTGAGAGAGAAAGTGTGAGCAAGCACAAAAAGGGGCAGAGGGAGAGGGAGAGAGAAACTTTAGCAGACTCCTCACTGAGCTTGGAACCCCATGCAGGGCTTGATCTCATGACTCAGATCACAACCCAAGCCAAAACCAAGATTCAGACATTCAACCGACTGGCTACCCAGGGTCCCTCTGTGTGATTTTGATGTGCATTCAGAAGTAGGAAATATTGCTCTGGTGAAAACCAGGTATTTTTTTTTTTCATTGAGAGTGGTAGAGAGGGGCACCTGGGTGGCTCAGTGGTTTAGTGTCTCCCTTTGGCTCAGGATGTGATCCTGGGGTCCTGGGATCAAGTCCCACATTGGGCTCCCTGCAGGGAGCCTTCTTCTCCATCTGCCTGTGTCTCTGCCTCTCTCTGTGTGTCTCTCATGAATAAATAGATAAAATCTTTAAAAAATAAAAAAAAAGAAAGTGGTAAAGAGAGTATCCTTGAGGTGCCATGGGATATGGTATGGGAAGTCCAGAGGCCCAGAAACATGAGGCTGATGAGTACGTTCAAAATTCTTAACTGCCAGCTTCAAGGTCAAGCCTCATGACCTCTGTGACCCCCCAGTTCCAATCTGTAAAAGTCAGCTGATTATAGGAGCTCCCTATCTACCTTGAAATATTATTTTCAGAGGCAAGTGAGCTCACTAAGGGAAGAGAAAGTGGAAAGGACAGATGGAAAGGTTTTAGATCTGAGACTGGGGAAGTGCTCCTAAAATGTACCCAAGCTTTCTTGAGTGGAGGCCTTTTCCCGCGTCCCTGGGGCATGAAGCTGTGTACCAACTAGGAATGCATTGTTGAGTGCCAAGAAAGCTTGAAAATATGGATCTGACCCAGGCTTAAAAATGTCAAGCTTTTTTTCCAAGACAGGCAAGATATATCCTGAGTGGAAGTTTCCCTTGCCAGCTTCTTGAGCTCCTAGAACTTTCCAAGGTAATAAGCCAATTATAGGATCAGAGTTCAGACTTCTCTCCTAGGAAAGGTTCAGGTCCTGAACAATAGAAAACCTGTATTTATGGTCCTGTCAAAGAACCAAAATCACTTAAGAAGCCAGATCATCTTTTGTGCTAGGACCAGGTATTCACCTACTTCCTGGGTGAGGAAGAGCCTTGGAAAACTACAGAGAGAAAGAAGGTTTTATAAATTCTCAGATCTAAAAAGAAGAAAACTGGTCATCTAAATGGCATTCTGGCTACTTTTCTAAGGTTCCAAATTTGAAGGGATCTGGACTTGTTCCCATACACAAAAGAGGATATATGAAACAGCTAAACCTTAGATCTATAAACCAAAAATGTTGAAGTTCCTTTTTTTTTGGTGGTGGGGGGGGGAGGCAGTTTGACATTGGTGGATGACGCTCTTCCGGTTTCCGTCATTGACATCAGTTTTCTAAGTCATACCATTTTGGGACTGTATGAATTGTCACAGCCCAAAGAGTCTTCCTTTACAGGCAACACTGAAGAATTGGTGTGTTTGTGAAAGCCTGGATGAACTCTAAGCTTGACCATCACCTTGAGTATTACTATTACTTTTATCACGTATTCTTAAAAAGCTCATGTTAATAGCCATACAATAAATAAAATAAAATCAAGCAAGGTACAAGAAAGTACTCTCTGCTGAGTTTTTCACAATAATAATCTCTTTGAATGAGCACTTAGTATGTGCCAGGGCATTGCTAAACCTTCTGTATATGTCCATCTCTCTCTGAAGATTTGGAATTGAATCCAGGTCTCCTGGCACCAACATGACTTGTCCATCATTGTCACACCAACTTTTTCCACTGTCAACTTTGGAGCACAGCCTGGTACTCTTGAAGCTGGCTATTTTTACATCTGCCCAGTCTCTAGTACAAAAGGGAGAGACCAAGTGTATGCATGCATTCCATGTCACAAGAAATTTCAAATTTTTGAGATTGGTTAGATCCTTCTGCTTGCTGTGCAGAAATCATCAATGCCCTGAGGACAAGGGCCATGACTATTTTGTTCAGCTCTATTTCTTTGATATATGGCAGGTCTTGGGTAACTATTTGCTGGATAGATGGAAGGAGAGAGGGAGGGATGGTAGAATGGAGGTAGGTTAAGGTAGAAGAGGAAATGAAGGAAGGCTGGAAAGATGGATGGAAAGTGGATGGATAGAAGGAAAGTAATAAGGAAGAAACAAAGAATTTCTATTTTTGCTATTTCTTCTTTGCATTATTAGTAGTTATATTTTTGGCATTTTTGAGTCGATATATTTCTGGAGATCTGGACATTTCTATCCCAGGTTTTGGAAGGATTTATAAAGACAAACCCACCCACACAAATATAGACCAATTGGAAGGGAGTGAGGAGGGATGTTATGAATTATAGTAAAATCAGTTACATAAAATTTAAACTAAAGTTTTAATATTTTCAGTCATCATGCAGTTATTAGCTCAAATTAATAGCTAACAAAGTTGGGGCACCTGGGTGGCTCAGTGGTTGAGCATCTGACTTTAGCTCAGGTCACAATCCTGGGGTCCTGGGATCCAGTCCCGCATCAGGCTCCCCACCGGAGGCCTGCTTCTCCCTCTGCCTATGTCTCTGCCTCTCTCTCTGTGTATCTCTCATGAATAAATAGATAAAATCTTAAAAAAATAGCTAACAAAGTGCTTCTAGGAAGATTCCTTCCCAAAGTCTGTGTTAATGAGCAGATTTTAAATTTTAAGTACTGTTAAGGATTTGTAATTTGTTTTATTTACCTGTTCATTTCCTGTGTGTGTGGTTTCTGACAATTACCTGTAAAGAGCCACATGTTCAATAGTGGGCCAGGTTCTAGCTTTAGGGACTTTTGTGTGTACTGAATTCGTACAGCCTTCAACATAGGCATTCTCTGCTGTATAGTCTTATGTTTTATATTATTGACTTATTCTCTAGTTGCTTTATGAAAGGAATTTTATTTCCCCTACTAGTTATATAATTTATAACATTTTTCACAGCCATGCTTTTTCCTTTGTTTATATTTTACACGTGACCTATGTACCTCCTAACTCAAGATTGGGTTCATAGGACTGCTGTTGAACAAATATTAAATAGATTTAACTGTCCCTTTTTTATATAATGATTTCACTAAATATTGTATATTTTTAAAAAGATGAAATAAAGGAAAACTTTAGCCAATTCCCTATCTAGATGATCACTAACTCTACATTTGACTGTTCTCTAGGGCAGAGAAAGAGGCCCATGGACATGGAATTGCAGATTATTGAGGTTCTATCACATTTCTTTCTCCTATTCATGGCCAATTTGTGTAAATTTGTCTGGGTAGCAGATGTGATGTGAGAAGGCTGTGGTGACAGCATTATCAGTGCTGGGAGAGCAGTTTCTCTGCCCAGCTAGCTGAGACAGGCTATGTGCACATGTGCAATTCAATCTAGGCTAGGCCAGAGTGCAGAGGTGCCATGATTGGCATCCCCAAGAGCCTCCTCATAAAGTCTGAAAACTGAGACTCCCTTCTGGACCCTCCACAAACTATCTTACCCCTGTGCTGGAAAAACAGAGCTCCACCTGGAGTGGGAAGAATGTCTCCAGCACATAAAATCCTTTTCTTGGGGCCTCCTCAGTTTTAGTTGCACTGACCCTTCAATTCATCCTCCAAGCTGTTGAAAAGTGGTGAGAGAGGGTGCATGTGATGCCTGAGTGTGCAGAGTGGGCCTCGGAGGCTGTGTCCATGCTTAAACGAGGGCACTTTGAGACCGAGAATCCTGGGAAATCCTGGTACTTAGCCACAGATGAAGGATCACAGACAGACTCCAAGTTTCTTTGTCCACAAGGTCTACAAAGGACTTCTTACAAGGGGGCCCATCCATTGGCATTTAAGATGCAATTCTTAGACTTGTGTTTGGAGGCTTCCCCAACTGCTATCTCCTAGTTAATAGGTAACCCCACGGAAACAAAGTGTAATGACTCTGGAGTGACAGGTCCTCAGCCATGTGGTGCCAACCTTAAATCCACTGGAGAGATTTCTGGTTCAACTTATGACCTGTCAAGGAGCAGTTCTCAGGGAGTCGTGTTGTTTTCATCAGCGCCGGTGACAAAAAAAAAAACAGGTGGGATGTATGAGTTAGGAGGTCCCATTGTCCCTTACCTTCCAGTGCTGGTGTGCTCATGTGAGGGAGTTGTGTCAGCTGGCTGGCCACCATATTGTTTACACTTTCACCTTGTCCGGATGAATGGCTTGATTGCCCTGGGGGCACATGTTAATGAAATATTGCTGGTATGTATGATTTATTGAGCACCTCCTAAGTGATAGATACCATGCTTAGGGCCTCCTATATATTATTCCATGGAGACTTCTCAACAGTGAAGTAAGGACCATAATGGTCTTTCATTTTCCAGAAAAGCTTACTGAGGCTTAGGGAAGAAGATCAACCCAATGATCAAGGTAACAAAGTCAGGATTCAAGCCCAATCTCACTGGCTCCACAGACCCTGCTACCCGTTTGAAGACAGGCAGAGGGATCATTTACTCCCCTGAGGTTATTCTTTTAGATGGGAATGGGATGAATACCGAGGAACTTGGGAGAATGGTGTCATGTGAACAGCACAACCCTAGGACTTGACAAACCTAGCTCCAACCTTGACCCCCTCTATATGTGGTTGAGCCACCTTAGATTGCTTAACTTTTCTGGGCCTCAGTTTCCTCATTTATAACATGAGTGTTCAGTCGGATGATCTGTCACTTTTTTTCCCAATATAACCTTCCAGGTTGCTTCTAGTTAGCTAGCTACTGTTAGTGAGAAGTGAATCTGATGAATTAGATCAAGCTACATACTAGAGTTTCACTCAGTCATTGATTTGTTCATTCAGCGGATATTTATTGGATGCCTTCTATGAGCCAGGGCAAGGAGAGAATGATGAATAATTTCAGACACTTTTCCCTCATGGAGCTTATTGAGTATTGCCATGGTTAGGGTATTAGTCAAATGCCCTGCAGTATATTTGTGTCAAAGACTGTCATTGTTGTCATTACCACCACCACCACCACCATCATCATCATCCAATTTATTGCCACATAGTATTAGCCATTGGGATCTATGTTGGCCACAGCACAAGATGAGCTATACTGGTCAGTTACTGCCATCCTACATTTTTGAGCAGACAGCTGGCCTGTTACTGGATATACATATCCTGGTCTGCTTATATACAGAATTATTTTGTTCTCCACCTGGTGAAAATTTTAGAGCATTTGTTTTTTAAAAGCATTTATTTTTTAAGCATTGGAAAGTGATTTTTTTTTCCATGAGACTTGCTTTTGGGCAAGATTTAAAAAGCTGAAAGTAAGCGATTTGAGACATGAAAAAAAGCAAAGCCCCAAAACCAACCCATCACAATTCAACAGCATATTTTCAAATCTCAGATTCACCTTTAGGCAGTGTCTCCCAATTTTCCCTTATAACTCCACTATTTAAAAAAAAAAAAAAAAGACAAATCATTGTCTTGAGTGGCTGAAAAGACCATGGGAAGAATTTCATGGCAAACTAGTGCGAACTTTGTTTGTAAATGGGAAGGATGAATTGATCTGAGAAAAGAAGCAAAGGGAAATTGGCAACTTTTCCTGACTGTATGAGAAGGATGAAGTGCACATTCATGACCCACATCCTCAGGATGGTTGCCTGAGTTTGGCCACATGGGGTGTTTTCTCTGGCGTACTGCAGCCCTGAGAACCACCATCGTACCTGGGCTTGCTGATTGTAGCGAAGCCCATCAGTGTTAGAGTCAAACTGCACAGGGTTGGCCACTAGTTGCTGTGTGACCTCATACAAATGGTCTAACTACTGTCTCTTATTTGTAAAAAAGGAGCTATGCGTTGTGAAAATTGGATGATAGATGTGTGAGATACTTAGCTAGTGTCTGGTGCCTTGCTGCTATTCCATTTTGGAATTTATCGTGCTTCGTAATCCTCCTTCAAGAACAAGGGCATATACCTCCTGTCATTTATGATTCCGGGAACAGTGTGTGCTACCACATGTACTGAACCTGCACAAATCCTAAAAACCATCAGGCACCTATTTAAGTGAGTGGCCCTTCCTAGGAGATGACCACCCATCCTGGCGTGCCTGGGACTGAGAGGTTTTCTGGGGAGTGGGACATTTACTGCTATAGAAGATCTTGGGCAAACTGGGACGAGTTGGTTACCCCAAAATTGGCAAAGCCCTCACATGTTTTCCAGACAAAAAGGGCAGGGAGAAACGAAAATCCCTGACATGCTTCAGCAAGAGCCACCCACCCGAGCAAGGCCTGTGGTACCCGCCAATCTACAGACCAGTGGTCACTTTCATTTAGGACCAAATTTGAACAAATAGAGGAAGAGGCCTAATCCACTACCCCTAAGCAATCTGCCCCTAACATGGTCCTATTTTGACTATTCTTCTCCTAAAATAGTGGCTTTCAATCCCTGCCACCCATGAGAATCACTTGAGGAACTTTAAGAAAAATACTGATGCCTGGGTCCCATTGCCAAAAATTCTCATTTTAGTGGTCAGGAACGACGCCTGTGCATTGGTACTTGGTATTTTATTTTTTTTAAGTTCGTTAGGTGATTCTAATTTGCAGCCTGGATTAAGAATCATAACAGCCGTTTTAGCTTGGGGCCTGCAGCAAATTGCAAATGATATCTATTTTCCTAATTGACAAGTTCGGACGTTCCAGATCTGAGTCTCAGCTGAGATGACTTAATCTGTTAGGAACTTGTGTGATGTTTTATTGAGTTGATTTGCCTATGCTGGGATTTCCATTCAAAGACAATCCCTTTAAGACTGAGTATGCTCTTTATTTCCCCCTTATCTTTCATGAGGCCACTAGTCTTACTGGTGTCTGCCTAGCTGAAAGTAGTAGTATGGTTTTATTTATTTTTTTTAATTTTTTTATTTATTTATGATAGTCACAGAGAGAGAGAGAGAGAGAGAGAGAGAGAGAGAGGCGCAGAGACATAGGCAGAGGGAGAAGCAGGCTCCATGCACCGGGAGCCCGATGTGGGATTCGATCCTGGATCTCCAGGATCGCGCCCTGGGCCAAAGGCAGGCGCCAAACCGCTGTGCCACCCAGGGATCCCAGTAGTATGGTTTTAAAATGAGAAAATTCAAAGTTGAATTTGAGTGGAGTGGAGGAGAGGATAGGGATATTTCTGATGAGAAAAAAATAGACCTGAGGCCTCTTTCTAGTATCTGGGTGGGGATGGCAACTTCTCCGATCTTTGGGCTGGGCTGGCCTGGATGGAGGAAGGCAAGGAGAGTGGTACCTCTGGGCTTTGGGAATATGGCTAAAAGCTCCTGGCAAGGTCCTCAATCAGGTGGCCAGGTTTCCAGAGGAACAAGCTTCAAAAATTGTACTGGTATTACTCAGTGCTAAAAATAAATAAGCTATCAAGCCATGAAAATTCATGTAAGAAACTCGAATGCGTATTACTAAGTGAAAGATGCCAGACTGCAAAGGCTCCATACTGTGTGAGTCCAACTATATAATAATCTGGAAAAGGCATAACTATGAAGATGGCAAAAAGTAGAGTAGTTTGTCATGTTTGTCAAAATCATTGCATGTACACCATTGCGAACCCTAGCATAAACTATGGACTTCAGGAATTAATCATGCGTCAGGGTAGGTTCAGCAGTTATAACAAATGTCCCACTCCAGTGGGGAATGTTGATGGTGGGGAAAGTTGTATTTGTGTGACGACACGGAGTATCAGGGACTCCCCATACTTTTCATTCCATTTTGCTGTGAAGCTAAAGGTAGGCTACAAAATAAGCTTCCCCCAAGGCCAAAGTTGACAGTTCAGCTGCACATCTTCTTCCTTTTCTCACCTTTTGTTAGTTACTAAAACCTTACAGGACATTCCTGATCCTAATCGCAAGTCCTGTGAGACCCACAAGGACGGGGGTCATATTCAGTCTCTATGCTCTAAAAAGCTATTACTCAGTGGAAGAAATGGGATGATTGATAGGTTCAAAGTTCATCACCTGTTCATTAGTGGTAGCGATCCCTTTAATATTCCAACTAGCTCTTTGATAAATGGAATTGAATGGCCTCAAATGGGAACTTCTACCCACCACTGAAAACTTTTTGTCTTTTTTTAAAAGATTTTATTTATTTATTCATGAGAGACAGAGAGAGAGAGAGAGAGAGAAGAGAGAGAGAGAGAGGCAGAGACACAGGCAGAGAGAAGAAGCAGGCTCCATGTAGGGAGCCCGACGCAGGACTCAATCCCAGGTCTCCAGGATCACGCTCTGGGGCCGAAGGCAGGTACTAAACCACTGAGCCACCCAAGGATCTCCAACTTTTTGTCTTATAATGAAAAAATACATGTGTCTTCTGGAAATAGATCAGAAGAAGAAGAAAACTCCTGTGATTCTATCATTTCAGAGATAACTATTGGTAGTGGTTACGTGGTCCTCCTCTTGTTCACCTGTGCACATACAGATAGACATACCTACATATATTTTGCTACAAAAACATACTGAAAATTCCTCCTTGGAAAACTGATTTATTCCATTTGTGAAAATTGGATGAGCATCTAAACAAGATTTTGGATGGATTTTCCACAATTATCCTGATGTTTAACGATTAGCCTTTATTTTTCCAATTTTCCTCTCTTCCCTTAGCTACTTCAGTCTTTATGGCTAAAAGGTTAAAAAAAATAGAAGAGCTCGGTCCAAAGCTGAGTGGCATTTTAAAGACTATTGATTATTACTTCCAAATTATGTTATCAAATTCTACACAATTATACTAATACTTTACTGGTACTAGGTATTTCCCTTCTCCTAACTGATCTTTGCTAATTTGGCAGACTCCAAATATTACCCCATTTTATGAATTTTGACCACAGTGAGACTGAAGATTTGTTCATGTTTTTAAATATTAATATTTTTCTCTTGAAAATTATCCATTTGTGCCCTTCCATGATTTTCTATGGGGGTGTCTCTTTTTCTTATTGGCTCATAAAATATTTGTAAATATGAAATATATTAGCCTGTAATATATAATGTGAACATCTCTCCCCTCTGTTTTTACTCTGTTTATGGTGAGGTTTATTCATTTGACATCTTTGTGTTTTCTGCATTTCTTATTTAATTTACCTGTCACTGATATAGCATTATAGTTCATTTGCTTTAAAGAATTATTGAAAGGAAGGTTGTATCCTCCAAACTCTCTCTACAACATACTATGAGCATCTGATGGAAATGTATCTAAATGCTATATCCTCAGTGTCTCTATCCCTACCTCCAAGAGCTGTGAAGAGCACAATTCATTTTATTTATTTTTCTTTTCTTTTTCACAATTCATTTTATTAGACCATTGGTCCTTATGAATTTTGGCAAATGTTTAACTTGTAGGCAAGTATATCCAAGCCAACTCACAAATCTACTACGAAGTTGGCTACAAATGGTTGAGATTTTTTTAAATCCTGCTAAAAGAACTTTATGTCTCTTCTACCACTGAATTATGACATCTTATCTCACAGAGTTAATAGAACCTAATGGTTCTATCTCCAGGTAATGTAATCCAGCTGGAAATGCAAGGTATGTGAAGCCCATGTTTTGAAACAAAAGAGTATTTTTCTCTAGCCAGTAAATAAAAGTGATTTTTTAGCTATAAAAGGACAAAAGGTTTTGAAATTATCCCACTGGGCAGGGTTTCCTAGACTTGTTTTTTTGGCACTTAGCCATGGAGCCAACCTAGCATCTTCCAAACTTCTTCCATTTTTGTAGCAGTGTGAAAAGTTCGCTGGATAAGATGAGAGTCACCCCATGGTGTGATGATTAATGCCTAGGGTCCTCTCAACCTAGAGGCAGCTGCAACCAGACATCTAAAAGTGTCGTCAGCAGATCATTGATCAGCATATAGGAAGAACCAAAAACTGATCATTTTTCCTTTTAAATATCTTCACTGCCCTGTCAAGGTTGTATGTGTTTTCGTTTTCAAGGAAAAGCATTTAACATTGAATACTGTCAATGTTACAAGAGGAGTAAGTGATTCATAGCTTCACTGAGTGGTTGTCAAAAATGTTTAACTTAACGAATGTATTATTTCATCCCATTTCCAAGGTTTAAACAGCTTTGTGACATCACATCTCTCGTTTTGATTTTCTATATGTGTTTCATAGCCCTGAAGCTGAAGAGTGCTCTTGTCCATTCTCATTGCTCTATTGCAAGAAGAGATGGTCCACCCCCTGGTCCCAGTCCCCTTTCTCATGTTAATGGTCATTGCTAGTGTCACAGGATAAAATTATATGAATAACCGAGAATCTGCTTTACAGTGTGCATTAAGGAATCAGCACCATGTTGGCCTATTGTGTGAATTACCAAAGATAAGATTAACAGCAACAACAACCACTTGTGACAACCCAGTCAGTGTTCTAAATACATAATAATGTTTTATCTCTTCATCCAGACAGTAACTTTGTGGGGTAGGAGCCATCATCATCTCTGTGTTGCTGATGAGAATGGCAAAAGTCACACAAAAGTTCTAGTTGAGCTAGAACTTGAACATAAGCAAACTGACTCACGAGCCTGCCCTCTGAACTGGGTTAAATTGGTAGGATAACTCCACAAGATTGTTGATCATATCCTCATTTTACAGATGAGAAGTCGAGGCTCAGAAAGGTTAATAACTTTGCAACAACTTCTCACACAGGTGGGAAGTAGCAGAGCTTGGTTTCAAACCCTCATTCCAAAGCCTTCCCATGCTTTCCCATTGCACCATATTCCCCACACTGCTGCAAGTGCCTTGTATTCAGGGCCTTCTTCACTTCTAAGAGAGCTTAGAGTTGGCCAACAGACAGGTGCTTAAGTGGGCCTCTCATACTTTCTTCTGGTTCTTTTTGCACAGAAACCTACCTGTCCAGCTGGCACTCATCATTCGTTTGAATGTCACAATATGAACTGCCTCTCTTTCTATAGAGTAGCTGTAGGATTAAGTTTCCCAATTTTACCTGCATCAGGGACTTTGCAGTTGCTGTTCCTTAGCTTGGAATGCTTTGTCCCCACATCTCAGCATGGCTGACTCTCACTTGTCAGCTCAGATGGCATCATCACAGTGGAGCTGACCACGACTACCTGTATTCATTTCCTAAGGCTACCATAGCAAATTACCATAAACTGGGTGGCTTAAAACAACAGAAATTTATTCTCCCATAGTTTTAGAGGCTAGAAATCCAAAATTAAGGTGTTGGTGGGGTCATTCTTCCTCTAAAAACTCTAGGGGAGAAGACCTACTTGCCTCTTTCAACTTCTGGTGGCTGCATACGTTCCCTGGCTAGTGGCAGCATAATTCCAATCTTCATCTCTGTCTTTACATAAGCCAGTCCTTTGTATTTCTCTTCTCTGTGTCTTCTCTTATCCTTTGGTGAACACTTGTCATTGGATTTAAGGTCCACCTTGATAATCCAGGATGATGTCATCTCAAGATCCTTAATTATATCTACAAGACTGTTTCTTCAAATAAGGTCACATTCACAGGTTGTGGGTGAACATGTCTTTTGGGAAAGCCACCACCAGCCCTGCTGTAGATAAACTACACTACTCTAGGTAATAGTATTTGCTGCTGTCATACTCTGTGACACTATCACCTAGTTTATTTTTTTTCACAGCCTTTGTTATTATTTAATGCATCTTTTCCTCTTGTGTACTTTTCTGTTGCCTATCCCTACCTACTTGCATTCAAGCTTTACAAATAAAGAGCTGTCTTGTTCACTGCTGTATTCCTAGCACCTAGACCAACACTTGGAATATTTTAAGGATCCCCAAATACTGACTGAATGAATGATACCACTGGGCAAATGTGATGTCAGCTTGGCTCTTTGGTACTTTCAACAACCTCCAGGAATTTATTTTTTGATGTAATTTTATGTTATTTGAATTTTAGTTGGAAATTTTTAGAAATGCAAGCTTATTATGGGACATATATTTATCACAATGGATAAATATATCCAACCATTTCAACATTCAATTGCTAACTGGTCTTCACAGTTCATTTAGCTTTTACTTTTCACCCAGAAAACAGATCCTCAGAAGAATACAAGAATACTTTTTTTCTTTCTTAGGCTCTGATCACCTTCGGGAAAAAGATGGCCTCTGGGCTGTCTTGGTCTGGCTTTCCATTCTGGCTGCCCGGAAGCAGAGTGTGGAGGAAATCGTCCGAGATCACTGGGCCAAATTTGGCCGCCACTATTATTGCAGGTGAGAAGGGTGAGGACCCTGGGGAACTGCTCTTAGAGAAAACTGGCAGACTAGAACCTTCAGAAGGAGGCATCATTCAGAACGATCTGAGGAACAGAGAGGCTGGAGCCCCTGAGATTGGTTGGGGGTCCTGTGAAGGACGTCCAAACCAGAAGGCATCAATTTCCCCTCTCCTAGTGACATTCCTCTGTAATATTTTCATCAGTGACTGTAAGGTGGGCAGCCATTCCAAGAGGGAATCTGAACTGAAGAACCTTAAAAGCCCTTTGGTGCCCCTGAGAGTTGTATAGTCCAACCAGAGGCTTTGCTTATTAGTTCTGCACCCATAATTATCAAGGAAGGGAGGCAGAGACAAAGCTGTGACAGGTTGGTCTGCTTTTGTCATCCTCTCCTTACCTCTGTCTTACTTTCCCACTAATGGCCCAGCAATGTCTAAGGTGCCCTCTGACGGGGCCACATGGTTCAGGAGCCCCAGATTTTGCTAAAGATTTGTCCCTGTGAAAGGAGACTAGATAAGGAATTGTTATCCTGGGAGGGAGGAAGGGAAAAGCTTATTGGCTAAGAGCTCAATGTTGGGGGTCTATATCACTTTCCTGTTTTTGAAGTAAGGGAGAGGGGCATGGTTGCCTGCTAGAAACATATACCTAGATATGCTAGGTTTGTGTTCCTAGTACCAAGCCACGATTGTGAGGGAAGCAATAGTAGGAAAGGATGTCAACTGTAGAGAAAATAGCTATGGGACAAAGGAATTCTTGAGTATTCTCAGAGACTCTCTACATATTGAAAACAGAAATTGTGCCTCCTTTTGTTTATGAACAGCTAACTACTTTGGATGTTTGGTTATATTTCAAGAGCTTAAGACACAGAAAGAATCTTTTAGACTTCCCTTATAAGGTGATTGTTTCTTCTCTTAAAAAAACTCATTTACTTAGATAAATATCAGAGAATAAGAAAGCCTGTGATAGGGCTCAAAACAGTTTGCAGTACTCTAGGAAATGTTGACAGTGCCATCATGTTCTTTGTTCCTCATTTGTCAAGAAGACAAAGGTTGTAATAGCCTGAAAACCACCTCAACTTATTCCTTGTATCATAAAATACTCTCAAAGCAGGTGGGAATTTGTTTTACGTACTAGTATTTCTAACAAGTGCCAAAAAAAATCCTGATTCTTGTGGGCCTTTTTGGCATACCAGGGAACTAATTGGCACAACAAACCTTTCTATTGCACAAAGCAGTTCCAAAAAAGTCCAACCTGATAAAATGTTATTATGGCCAATCTCTGGCTTAGTGAGATCACTTTGAGTTAGGGATGTGTTCCTCATAATGTGTGCAATGAATATCTAGCTTTCTGCCAGTGTTTTTGAAGACATGGTGTTATGATAAGTGTATTTATAATATAGTTCATTTTTTGTGGCCAAGAGCTTACATGATAATTACTTTGTTCATAACAAATACCATATTAGAGAATATAATGCCATGGAGATTTAAATTCTTGTAGAACATTGACTAATGTTTCAGATTTCTGTCCAAAAAGATCACAGAGATAAAAAGGGAGGAGGGAATAGGTAGAATGAAAGGTAAATACTTTTTTTCAGTCTCCAGCAGATACAAGTTGAGAGATCCTTGTGAAATAAAATGCCTCCTATCCAGTTTTTTTGGGTGTGGGGAGGAAGAGATAATAAAACAGTTTTGGTTTAACTATTTCTGAGCCTAAAGTCATAGCTGGGAACCCAGATGATTTTCCTTGTATGAGTGGACCCCATAAGGAACTCTCCATTGAAAGATTTCTTGAAAGTGTATTGTGGTGGTGGGTCAGGGGATGTGGTTCGTGGTAGGAAAGGGTAGAAATGCCGAGTCTGCTCATGAAGATGAGCATTTGGGCAGGCTGGTCTGATGACCATCAGCCAGAGACCAAATGTGATCTGTCACGTTAGTGGATTTCCTCAACTTCTGATTCTCTTTCAGGGCCTCTCTGTATCCTAATAAATTCTCTTATCCTAGCCTCCTGCCCCTCTTGGCTTGGTTGGGTCTTTATCTTCCCCCAAAAGACTAGTGTTAAAGAGAATTTAGGCTCAGAACACATCCACTGCGGAGAATGTTCTGAGAGAATTCTTGGTTATTTTGTTCCTGAGGCTGAAGAGGGCACATCTGGATAGGAGGGAGAGGATAAAAGATACAGAGATACAGAGACAGGGGACCCACTGCTAGAAATGGCATCATTCCATGTTTCCCATTTTGGCTAACACCCTGATGTTTACTAAAAGTCTTAAGAGATCTTGGGTGAAGAGAAAATAGTAACAATGATGCAAGTCTTCCTTCTTCCAGTTTGCTGGGAACTCACATCCTGTCCTTGGGTTACATGGAGCCCAGTGTGAGATCCCACTGTAGCCATTTGGGCACAGATACCCCTTGAGGACTTCCTTCTCGAGGAGCACCCCACCCTGCCCAAGTGTGCTATTAGGTCTTGGTCAAGACTCTCTGACATTGGGAAAGACTCTACAATTTCTTTGTGGTTGTGACTAAGAATAAAATCAATTAATAGGTTTAACCAATGGTGTCTGGAACTGGACTGACTACTTGATATGCATTATGGTACAACAACAAATGAGATAGGTGTTATTTTTAGACTTTTTTTTTCTAATCACCTCCCAGCCCCATTGTTACATTTGATGATCTTGGCTGGAAGGACCTTTTTAAAATGGAACAATTGTGGTATTTCTTCCAAGTTTCCAAGAGAGATTTATGATACATTGAGTTCCCTTCCTCCTTCTCTCTTCACCTCCCTTGATTCCTCTCTCTCCTTCCTTCCTCCCATCTTTCATCCCTCTGCTTATAAATCACTTACTAGAAGCAGCAGAGAACAAAACAGATAAGGTCTCTTCCCTCCTGGAGCTCATGGTTCTTGTGGACAAAGGCAGATAAGAAATAAGTAAACAAATACACAAACTATTAAGAGTGGTGTGAGAGAGGGGCAGACAGAGGGAAGTATCTTGAATGGATGGTCAGAGAAGAGCACTTTCTGGAGGTGACACTAAGTTTGAAAGGTGATGGAAGAGACTGCCAGGTATTTGAGTAGTCAGAGGGAAGAATATCCCAGGTTGAGGGCAGAGACAGCAATGGCAAAGGCTCAAAGGCAGGACAGGGCAAACTGTCTTTGAGGACTGGACAGAAGGCCCATGTGGCTGGAGCATAGAGAATAAGGGTGAGAGTGGGACAAAGTTGAGGGGGTGGGTGAGGCCGGATCTCATGGTGCCTTATGACCTGGGGTCTAGAGTCTTGTTCTCAATGTGATGGGCCCTTGGGGAGGGATTTAAAAGAAAGTATATGATTTGATATGATTTTTACAAGTTCACTCTGGCTCCTGTGCAGGACCTGGCTTATATGGGCCAGGTAGGAGAGAGTAGGGACCAGTGCTTTTCTGTGCAGTTCTTCCATGAAAACCAAACTGATGATTCGATGATCTTGAGGGGGCCACCCAGTTACTGGCTCTCTGATTAGGTTTGTCTTCACCCTGTGTCTTGCCTTCCCTCCCCAGGTTTGACTACGAGGGACTAGAGCCCAAGACAACATATTACATCATGAGGGACCTGGAGGCCCTGGTTACAGACAAGTCCTTCATCGGCCAGCAGTTCGCCGTGGGAAACCATGTCTACAGTGTGGCAAAGACAGACTGCTTTGAGTATGTGGACCCTGTGGATGGCACAGTGACCAAGAAACAGGTACTTGGCAAGGAAATCACCAGAACAGGCAAAGCCAGGGGCTGAAGTATCCAGCAGTTGGAGAGGTCTTTAGGGATGATCTACTCTGAGGGCTTCATCCTACAGATGAGAGCCCAGCAGCCAGGAGAGAAGAAAGCCCTTGGTGAAGGTTGCCTACCTAGTTAACTAATGGTAGAGGATGCATTTGAACACAGGGCCCTGACTGTCCAGCATTCTTTATACTTGTAACTGACAGGCCAATACTACATATAAACCAGTATTTCCTTCTGAAATGTTTGCAACCTGCAGGCCCTCTGTATGGTGGTCATTACAGATTCAGAAAAGGTTCCAAGGGCAAAATATCCCTTTTCCTTGGCACCCCCCTCAGGTGCAGGCATGTTTCGCCTTTTCTTACCTTATGTCATTGAGAATGATAGGAGCTGGGATCCCTGGGTGGCGCAGTGGTTTGGCGCTTGCCTTTGGCCCAGGGCGCGATCCTGGAGACCCGGGATCAAATCCCACGTCGGGCTCCCGGTGCATGGAGCCTGCTTCTCCCTCTGCCTGTGTCTCTGCCTCTCTCTCTCTCTCTCTCTCTCTGTGACTGTCATAAATAAATAAAAAAAAAATTAAAAAAAAAAAGAGAATGATAGGAGCTTAACCAGATGGGTTATGGGGGAAAAAACAGTTAGAAAATTTGTCCCACAAAACCCAAAAGGAAGATTTATGGTTGAGAATTATTACAAAAGGTAAGTTACAAATTTAACAACTTCTATCACAGTCTCATCTTTGTGAATTGTGCAAGAGAGGTTGGAACCTATTACATTCATTTATATTTTTGATTTTGTATATTTATTGACTATGGCAAAAATTGACCACTCTAGGAGCACAATTCAACAGTTATAGTTCAAATAAGACACTGAGTAATATTAAGAAAAGTTCCATTCTAAAATACCCAAATTCTTATCTTCATACACATTCTTCACCAAGAACAGACAACAAAATAAATCATAAGCTATAGGGTTTGGTAGACTAGATATAGTGGTAGTTACTGATATTTTTATTTTGACTAATATTTCACACACTGTCCTTATTCTAGGGTCCCTGACTTCCAGATGTTCCAAAGCCTGAAGCCCTATTATTTTCTTAGTATTCTCCTTGTCTGTTGAGTTTCATGGTGATCTGGAATCTCTGTCAAAATGTCATTACTCTTTCATTCTAGAAGGCCTTCTATGGCTGGACAAATTGATTACTGTTTTACTTTGGGAAGATGTGGGGTACTGGAGATAAGAGTGGTTAAGAAGTTTAAAGATGCAAGGGTGTCTGGGTAGCTCAGTCAGTGAAGGGTCTGCCTTCCGCTCAGGTCATGATCTTGGGGTCCTGGGATCAAGGCCCATATTGGGCTCCCTGCTCAGCAGAGAGTCTGCTTCTCCCTCTGCCTCTCCCCCTCCCCCTGCTCATGCTTTCTCTCTCTCAAATAAATAATTTTTTTCAAAGTCAAAAAAATTTTTGAAGACCCAGAATCAAATCCTCTCCCTGTCCCACTTGCCAGTTATATGACTTCAGGAAAGTTGCCTGATTTCTTCCTTGTTTGTAAAAATCTCACAGAACTGTTTTATTTATTTTTATTTTTTATTTTTTTCACAGAACTGTTTTAGAAAGGCAATGAAATAAAAGACACAAAAGCCCAGCTATCCTTTACACAGAGAGTATACACTACGTTTTTGGTAGTTGTGTTTTGTTTCACATGAGGATTTTTTTTTTTTTTTTTTTTTTTTTTTGTAGATGAGATTGAATCCTTTCCAAAATTACACTAGTGAATCTCTGGAGATATGAAGTCGGGAGCTCAGCACATGGCATCTTAGAGCCTCAGGGCCTTAGATGAATCTTTTCCAATTGTGTCCCATATTCCTACTTCCATTTTGCAAAGGAACCGCAGAACAAACATTTTGCAAATCCAAGGCTCATAAAATATGTGCTTTCTAAATTATTCTTGGGAGGTTTTTGTTCCCTGGTGGGGAAGGCTTGAAAACCATTCCCTGAAAAGATTATCTAGTCGATGCTAGGTTCTGGACTTTATTTGCTCAAAAGAAGCTTGTCTGCTTGTCTGTTGAGCTAATTTGTTTTGCTGTTAAATCCACTAATACCTTACCTTGTTTCTTCCCCAAAGCATTCACCATTTGTGTCCCTTTTTCTTGGCTCTTTTAACAGTTCACATCAGGCTAATTCCTCAGCTAGATCTCAAGTTCAGACATCTATTTATTCCATGTCCACTCCCCTGCAACCCTGAATATTGGTTTCCATTTTTACTCTGGAACTTATTATTATTTTTTTCTTTCCATATTCTTTTGTATTAGCTCCAATGTGGCCATAAATAGTAAATGCTGCCAGAAGCTGTTCTGGGGAGCTTCTCTAGAAAGAAAGGAAGGTTGTCATTCATCTTCCCAGATTCAGGACCCAAGTGACAGTTTATTAGCTGGTGGTCCTGAGTCACCCCAGAACTTTTCCATACACTCAGTTTGGCTCACTGAGGGTTTGGGGAGACAGTTGACATTCAGTGGCATCCACATTGTCAGCGAGTCATGGATGGTTTTTGTACCACCATTGGCCCTATCAGTGCAGAGTAGGGAGTTCCTGCATCGTGGGGCTGCTGGTAAACTTCCACCACCGAGGCCCACGTCTCAGCACTCCTATGAAGTCAGTAGTCATCAGCATTCTGTTCCAGGGATGGTTGAGTCTGGGCACATTTCATGTGATACTATTGCAAAGCAAGCACCATCTACTCCTGAAAGATATATTTGAATTTAAATGAACATGTATTATTTTTAAATAGCCATAAAGTACTTTGGGACTTCATTCAATAGATATTTCTTTTTTAAAGATTTGTATTTATTTATTCATGAAAGACACAGAGAGAGGCAGAGACATAGGCAGAAGGAGAAGCGGGCTCCCTGTGAGGAGCCTGGTGCAGTACTCAATCCCAGGATCCCGGGATCACAACCTGAGCCAAAGGCAGAAGCTCAACCACTGAGCTACCCAGGTGTCCCTCAACAGATATTTCTGAAGAGCATGCCAAATGTGTAATTGGTTTTTGTCATGGAGTTTTGTTTGTTTTATTTTTTTTTTTTTTTGCTTTTTGAGAGGGAGAAAGGGGGTCAGGGGCTGAGGGAGAGAATCTTAAGCAGTCTCCATGCCCAGCATGGGCCCGACATGGGGCTTGATCTCATGACCCTGAGATCACAACCTGAGCTGAAATTAAGAGTTGGATACTTAACTGATTGAGCCACCCAGGTGCCCTGGAACAGTTTTCAAATATAAATGTATAACAGCTTTACCAAGATATCATTCACACACCATATAATTCACCATGTCAAGTGTGCAATTCAATGGTTTGTAGTATATTTATAAAGTTGTGCCATCATTGCCACAATCAATTGCAAAACATTTTTGTCACCCCCAAAAGCAACTTGTACTTGTTAGCTATAATCTCCATTTCCCAGCAATCCCTGACCTACTTTCTGTTTCTCTGGATTTCCCTATTCTGGGTATTTCACATAAATGGAACCATACACTATGTTGTCTTTTGTGACTGGCTTCTTTCACTAAGCAGAGTGTTTTTAGGGTTCATCCATGTGATACCACATATCGATATTTCTTTCTTTCTTACTGATGAATAATGTCTCATCAGTGGCTAGACCACATTTTGTTTATCCATTCTTCAGTTGGTGAACATTTGGGCTGTTTCTACTTAAAAAAAAAAAAATATATATATATATATAATATATATATATATATATATATATATCTTTAGAGAAAGAGAGTGTGCATGAGTAGGGGGAAGGGCAGAGGGAAAGGGAGAGAGAGAATCCTAAAGTAGACTCTCCACTGAGCAGGGAGCCTGATGCAGGGCTCCATCCCAGGACCCTGAGATCATGACCTGAACAGAAATCAAGAGTTGGCCAATTAACCAACTGAGCCACCCAGGAGCCCCATGCTGTTTCCAGTCTTTGATTATTATGAACAGCGCTGCTGTGCATATTCACATAAGGTTTTTTTACAGACATAGATTTCCAGTTATCTTGGGTGTGTAGCTAGGCATGGGGTTGCTAGGTCAAATGGTAACTCTAGGTTTAATCTTTAAAGAAATGGCCACATGGTCTTCAAAAGCAATTGCACTGTTTTGCATTCCCACCGGCAGTGTAGGAGGGTTCCAATTTCTGCACACTTTTGCCAACCTTTGTTATTATCTGTATTTTTGGTTAGAGAACACTGTAATTTAAAATAATCTACTAAATTATGTGTCATTTTAAAATTAAGATGGAAGAGATTTGATCTATAAGGACAAACAAAGTATACCTTGCCTAGCAAAACCCAAAGGAAACATAACAAGGCAACGTCTCTGTTTGCTGTGGGAAGCAGATTGCTATGGCCTCTTGAGTATTGTATTATGTTGGAGTCAAGCAGACATAGATTTGAAGGCTGGCTTTGTCACTGCCTAGGATTTGTGACTTTGGGCATATTACTTAACTCCTCTTTTCTCAACTTGTTGGGTCAGGCAGGTGGCATGTTGGTAATAATCATCATGTAGGGTTACAGAGGTTTGAGGAGAAAGTCCTATAAAGTGCCAGGCACAGTGGCTGGTATCCATCTGATATTCAAGAAATATCGGTTGTTTCTCCCTTACCAGAATCCTCAACCTGACTGAATATCAGTTTGAGGAAACGGTGTGAGTGGTGTTCAAGTGTATAGGCTTGAGACCAGAAAGTCTTGGGTTTGAATCAGCATTACTCTCTCATTGATGGGTGATCTTAGGAATTTACTCAACTTCCCTGTGGCTTTCCTTATCTGTGAAAATAGGAATAATCATTGTGGCAAAATCATTCTCCCAGCTATTGGGAGAATTCAATAATACATGTAAAATCCTGACATGTAATAACCACTAATAAATCGTTAGCTAAAAGAAGTTATGTTAAAAGAGCATCCTTTGGAAAGAAGGATTTTGACATTTAACGAACTCTATATGATGAGAAAAGCAAGGAACACAATGCTGAATGGCATACAACTTTGCAGGGTGTCATGTGGAGACACAGGAAGGCCTCTTCAGTTCCTGAGTTGATTCAAAGTCACATTTCTCTTCCTTCCTTAAGTCTTCTCCTCCCCCATCTCTTCCATCCCACTTTGCTTCAGAAAGGAAAAGTTTTTTTAAGGCAACTCCATCTCCTTTTTTGTCCTTGATTTGGGGTCAGAGTCAGGAAACAGACTGGAAAAAAAAAAAGCAGTTTCACATATATCTCTAGAGATAAAGAAGAAATGCTTCTCCATCCAAAATGAAATTAAAATCCTATTCTGGTGATAAACCCCACCCCCATCCCCTTCACAGCTATGGAAGTGTTCAGCAAAGTCAGTCCTGCCTGTGAGACCCTGTGGAGGTCATTTAAGGACCCTGAAGTATTCAGTCCCTGACGTGAATTCCCAAGGACCTCACTGGCCTTCCCATGCCTGTCTAGGTCTCATGGAATTTACTGTGGCTGCCTCCAAGTGGCTGATACTTTTGTGATGTCAGGTACCAAGAGAAAAGTTGATGTGTGTCTTCTATTAAACAGGACCTAAGAGAAACTCTGATTTAGAAATACCAATTTAGTGAGGCACAGTTCAACACTTGCAGTTCATCCTCTCATCCTTGTCCCATGAGGGTATGTCACTGTTATTTTCAGGTAAAAATCTAGTCACATGAATGAATGATGATGGCTTCTTCAAATATGAGTGGGAAAAATAAGCCAGTAGCTCCTCTGAGAGTAGGAAGCAGTTTGATCCAGTTGCTGACTAATTTAAGATGTTCTCACTTTATGCCTTGCAAGGATATGGGAAAGATGAGGGAAAGGTAGGCAGTTCCTTAAGGCTTCACTTGGTGGACCACTCTTTCTCAAGGATGAGTTCCTTGTACAAACATGAAGATTTTCCATGGTGCTAGGTGCTCTGTCTCTTCCTTAACCATTAGCATCCCAAGGAACATCATCAGCACCAGATTACCCCTTAGCATTATCGTCCCCATCTCCTTGTAGCCCAAATCTCCTGGAGTCAGTACACCTTGATTATGAGACTCTCCCAGCTCTGATAGAAGGAATACTCCAATCCTGGTGGTGTGAAAGAAGGATGATATGACAGATGGTACCAGCATCAAGTAATGGCGTATTGCCACTAGGATGGGCATCGATCCAGAACCATAACTTGTATTTTGAAAATTAGCTTTGAAGAGAGAAATCTTTTTTTTTCTTTTTTTTAATTTATTTTTTATTGGTGTTCAATTTGCCAACATATAGAATAACACCCAGTGCTCATCCCACCAAGTGCCCCCCTCAGTGCCCATCGCCCAGTCACCCCCACGCCCCACCCACCTCCCTTTCTACCACCGCTTGTTCGTTTCCCAGAGTTAGGAGTCTCTCACGTTCTGTCTCCCTCCCTGATATTTCCCACTCATTTTTTTCTCCTTTCCCCTTTATTCCCTTTCACTATTTTTTATATTTCTCAAATGAATGAAATCTTGACACCAGGAGCAAAATTTAAGGAACTGAGTCTCTCCTCATGATTCGTCCCATGCCTGTATTTCTATTTAACAAGATCAAAAATCATGAAATTCCACCAGTGCTGAAGTCATTTGCCAGTAACAGTTCAGCTGATATTAAAAAACCTGATGTAAATAAAAGCATACCAGTTAGCTGATGTGGAAAACCAAATCCAATTTGATTATGTCAGGCTAACTCTGAGCTTATTAATACCTCTTCAAGTTATGCAGGCTGTGTGGAAACATTTTGATGTTGTCCTCAACCTGGAAAAAAGAACCATTTGAAGTTAGTTCAGGGAAAAAGCACACTTTGAAGACTGATTGCAAAGTCAATTGGCTTTTGGAGTTGTTGTTTTAATATATAGGAAGGTGTCTGACCTTTTTAACTTCAGTATTCAGAAATAATGAAGCAAGTAAATTGGCAATCTTGAAATTAATGCTTTAATATATACTGCAGTGCTACTAACTCCTCGTCAACAGATAGAAGTATCCTTAGCCCTTGTTTCTGGAGGCATCATATGAAGGCTTTGGGACTATTTTCTAAAATGCTGGTAGTTGAATCCTGCTAAGATGTGTGATAAGAATCTAAGCATTCTGGAATGAATGACATCACAGTTACTTCCTACTGAACTACTAATGTCTGTGTGTAGTCAGGAGGGTGACCGTCACCAGGAAAAATAAATATTAAAGGAAAAAACTGTGGATTATCACAGGAACTGAGGGAGGAAGCCACCCCTGTTGTCTGGGTAAAGTGTGTCTGATTCCAAAATATCCCAGAACTGGGGCTGGTGTTGAGTGAATGGGGATCAACAGCCATTTTGGCCAAAGATGAGGGAAAAAATGGAACATGTGTGACCTAGTTCCATTGTTCCAAATTTGATAGTTGGAATCCGGATAATTTTTAAGCCTTCACTCTCTAAGCAGCGCTCTCATCACCTAATGTGGCTTTTGCTGGATATGTGTTTTAAAAGAGCACTTAGGAAGCCATTGGATCTTGATTCCCCCCAAATAATTATTTGCAATTATTGGTCTCCAAGCGAGCTGGGTTGGTTGTGAAAAAGACTAGACGAGAATTTGCTCCCCAAAGTAAGGCAGTCATGGCTGTGCAGTCAGTGCACTGCACAAAGGCACCCAGCCTAATGGGGGAGGAGAAACTCAAGTCCAGGTTAGCCAAGAGAAAAGATACTTTTCTCTAATTTGTCTTCCTGCTCGTAATCTCTATAAGGGCACAGTATGGACTAGTTAGCTGCTGCTCTGCTCAACCTCTTTTGAACTCATGCTTGCAGCTAACTCTCTGACTTAAACAAAGAAAAATGGGTAATTCTAGTTAATTTTTTTTTTATGGAGAGAGATGTCTGTCCAATCCAAATCCTCTGCTTTATAAGCTGCATGCTTTCTTCCACAAAATATGGTTCAGATGTTACACAGCAGTATTTTCACCTTGAAGCTTTCCATAAATCATTGGGATCTCCTGTGGGAGATAAGTTGTGAGTTAGGCTTTGAGTCTCTCTCTTCCGTGCCTATCTTGTCTCTAGGTTCACATACCTGGTGTGGCCAACTGACTGTATATGTGACATTGTACTAGATTTGGGGGCCACATGCCGTTTTCCACCTGGAATTCATCCTAAGTTCTTATTTGACTGGATTGGGTGCTGCCAAATAACTGTTGGTAATGTACAGTTCCTCCTTCCCCGCCTGGCTGCAACATGTCCTATAGTCTCCAAATGAACATCTGGCAGCTCTGTGTGTATTTAGCAACTTGCAGATTTCCCTGCATCAATTTACACAAGGGCTTAAAAAAATAACCCAACATGTATTTATCCAACATTTATCAAATACCTGCTATACAAAAGGCCCTCTACCCATATGGGGGACCATACAAGACATATGAGATATTGTTTAAAGAGTTCATGAGAAGCAATGTGTGACAATCAGCAGTCTCATATGGTTGAACCTAAAATTATAAACCTGGGGTCAGAAGACCTAAAGTTCTGGCTCCTCTTGTGACCAGCTATTACCTTAAGTGGTTTTTAACTCTTCCCTTTCTTTCCAGCAAAGGGAGAAAGTGGCCAGGATGACTCTGAGGTCCTTCATTCAGGACCTAATGGTCTAAATAGACCAAATTAGAAGGGACATTTCATGGTCAAAGAAGCCAGTTCAGTGGAGAAGAAAATGGTAACAGATCTGTGAGTTTAGTAGTGATTTCAGAGAACGTGGCATAGTCCTTAAAATAAAGTTAATCTTAATTCCACCTAACTTAAAAATAAATATACCATAAACCATCACCATTTAGGCTTTCTTTGGCAGTCTTCTGAAAAATCTGGAAGGCTGGATGCCTTAGAGCATAGTACCATTTTCATTAAAAGCTTAACATACGAATAGTATTTATAGACTGATTTATGATTTTTTTTTTTTTAAGATTTTATTTATTTATTCATAGAGACAGAGAGAAAGGCAGAGACACAGGCAGAGGGAGAAGCAGGCATCATACAGAGAGCCTGATGTGGGACTCGATCCAGGGTTTCCAGGATCACGCCCTGGGCTGCAGGTGGTGCTAAACCACTGTGCCACGGGGGCTGCCCTGATTTATGATTTTCAAAGCACTTTTCACATATATTCTCTGATCTGATGCTCACAACAACCCAGTAAGCCAGGCTGCATTGTTTTTCATCCCTTTTTAGGAAACAAAGACTTATAGCGCTCAAAGTGACTTGCTCAAGACCCCTCCTGATTAGTTGAGCCAGAACGCCAGCCCGGGGTTCTCCAGTTGTTATGCTTTTATCATGTCCAAAGCAAAGAGGGGCAAATGTGGGGATAAAAAGAAAAGATATAGTGATAAATGGAAGCACATTGGTGGATTTGGGGGTGGAGATACCTGCAAAAAAATGTGGCCTTTTAACAGCCCTGGGACAAGTCTAGGGTGAGCAAAACTGAGCTCTTATCTTTGAGGCATACAACAACAGGCACCCAATGGGAAGAAAATGCTAGGCTGGAACTGAAAGTGCCCCTTTGATACCCTACTCTGTGATTAACATTATCTTAGCACAGAAGAGGGCATCTCTTCGAAGCCCTTCTTTGGGTTTGTGGCTGTTGTGTCAACCTGGACATTCAGGTCACTGTTGCTGCAGTGACTACAGAGGTGCCATGGATTCCTTTACAGTTGCTTTAGGAATTCCCTAGGAGACTGTGCTAAAGGTCCTTAGTGTCAGATGGTTCAAAGAGGAGATTCTTGTAATAGTTCTGCTATTGGCAAGGTGGTAGGAGGAGGCTTTCAGGACACAGCAGCAAGATGTTTTATTGGCACCCCCTCACTGTGCTATGGCTCTCCTGAGGTTCCAGTCCGATGGGAGTATATGGGTGAAACCTTAAATCTCAAAGGGATCTTCCTTAAGACTGACATGTACTATAGTCAGTCACTTGATACATGAGGCAGATGACCCAGACAAAAGTGGCTACTACTAGGGTGTCCACATATGGCTACACAGTAGAATCACCTGGAGAGCTTTTACGATCCCAGTGCCCAAGTCATAACCTATCCAAATTAAATTACAGTGTTGGGGCTAAGAGTCAGATAGCAATATTTTTTAAAGACCCCAGCTGATTCCAGTGCATTGCACCTTTTGCAACTAATGGGCTTATGATTTGTCTGACATCACACAAGTGGGGACAGGAACCTACAATGGTTAAACTCCATTGTTTTTAGCCAAAACTAACCCTTGCCTTAAAAATGAGATGAGTAGATACAGCATTATTCATGACTACACTTCAGAGTAATATGTTTACCCCAGTTCACGGATAGAGAACATAAGTATGTTTTCATTTGGCCTGTGGGCCCTCCTTAAATGTGGAAGGAGGCATTCATTCCAGTGATGCTCACTCCAGTTGTAAACACGCAGTGACATTCACTCAAGTGTTTGCAGGGGGCCTATTGTGTGCCAGGCATTTTCCTGGGCTGTGGGGATAAATGGTGAACAAAGAACAGAAGGCTTTGCCCTACCAGAGCTTATCAGCTAATGAAGGACCCAAAGACATATTTCAGCAATTCCAGCACTTTAGGGTTAAGGCTGAGATGGGAACTTATTTTATTCATTTTTAACTGAGCCTTGTTTCTTGAGGAGGATTTGTGGCAGCAAAAACACACATAATGAAGTTGTTAGGATGTAAATAAGAAACAGAAATCAAGACTAGAGAAAATATAAATAAGAGTAGAGAGTCAAGAACAGAAGAAAAATTCATAGTTATGCAAATCATAAGGATCCGCTTGGGCTGAACCTCAAATTTGGCATTAAGTGTTCTGGCAGCCATATTGGAAAGGGAACTATGGTTAATTATTATTGTCAGAAAGACAAAAAATGCCAGCTCCTCAGGGAAGGAAAGGCTTTCCTAACACTTGGCTCTTAAGGAAATGTCTCATGTGGAATTTTATACAATCTCCAATAAT
This sequence comes from Nyctereutes procyonoides, assembly GCF_905146905.1. Classification (NCBI taxonomy): domain Eukaryota; kingdom Metazoa; phylum Chordata; class Mammalia; order Carnivora; family Canidae; genus Nyctereutes; species Nyctereutes procyonoides. The sequence continues at coordinate 55,336,474 of NW_026575146.1, read as the reverse complement.
ATTCCTACAGTGACTGCAAAAACAGGTTTTATAAGGCAGTACCTTGTAGGCCCTACAAGGAAAGGGAGGATGTGAAATGAAAATGCAATTTAATAAATCTATTTTTTGTCATGAGTGGTTGGTCAGAAGTAAGTTGAATCAGGTCACATATAGGTCCAGATGAATCTATGGCTAAAATACCCAGAGAAGTGCATGGATTGGATACTCTTCATTATTTTTCTCTAATTGGGATTTTGGTAAGTCACATAGATAAAATATTTTTCTGGGGTAGAGTTGAAGGTAAGTATTTTGTGTTGTGGATAATGTAATGGTTTATTACAGGGGTTAGCTAACATTTCCCATAAAAGATAATAAATAGTAAATATTTTAGCCCCTATGAGCCAGACTGCCTTTGTCCTAATGATTCAGCTCTTCAGTTATAACACAAAAGCAGACCTGGAGAAAATATAAGTGAACAGGGCTGGCTGGGTTCTGGTAACACCTGATTTATAAAAATAGGTGGCAGGTCAAATTTGGCTGACAAACTATATTGCCAACCCCTGGTTTAACCTGAAAACGAAAAAAAGCAAAATGGATTCTTGGGATGCTTTTGTTGGAATTACAAAACATTGAGAAACTTGGCAGGTCTTGGCCAGTGGTGACTCTGGCCTCGTAATTTAATTGAAAGTAGGTGATTATGCACACTGGCAAGAATATGGCTCACTTTCAGGGTACACATTAATTGTAGTTCATTGAAGTTCATTAAATTCATTGAAGGAACATGCAGATGCCAAAGCAATCCAATACAACTTCATACATCAGAGTGACACTCAACAGGCATGGATCTGGGGCACAGTTCTGCAGCATAGAACTGAGTCTAGAACTTTTGTCCTCTCATGTGGAGGAGACATGGGGTGGTTCTCACATGGAGGTCTCACAAAGCAACAGGATTTCTCTGGTAAGATCTTGTGGGTGGTTTCTTAAGAAGGGGAGAGGTGGAATTATCAGCAGCACCTCGCGTGTGCCTTTATCGGCTGTTCAAGCGCAAAATCTGTTCCAGGCTACTACATGTAGATTCCACCTAGTCTTCTAGAAGTACAGCCAAAGATATGGTGACCCACAAGGAAACAAAATAACATGATTTTGCTGTATAAAAAAGCTTAGTTGTGAGCTGATAATACATACTGTTTATTTATTTGAGAGAGAGAGTGCACACCAGAGGGAGAGCACAAGCAGAGGGAGTAACAGAGGAAGAGGGAAAAGTAGAACAGGGAGCCCAATGTAGGGCTCAATCCCAAGACCCTGGGATCATGACCTGAGCCAAAGGCAGACCCTTTAATGACTGAGCCACCCAGGCGTCCCTAATAATACATGTTGACAGTTTGTTATGGCCTGAATTCTGGAATACCTCCTACTGGGTGTATACAAATCTGGGATTATTAATTAATTCTTGGTTAATTACATTAATGGTGACATGGGAGCTACAGGAAAGGATTGAGTTTGAGAGGTCATCAGAAAAAGGGGGTCTCAAGTGGTTTGGAATGTACAAGAACAGGTGGCTCAGGACTTTAGCCTTCAATATTGCTTTAACCAACTTATGCATAAACCATAGTCCTGAGTGACCAATTACCTACTCATGTGTCCCATATATGGTGACAAGGTGAGTGCAAGCTTATTAAGAACACACAGCTTCGAAAGAGTTTGTAAAAACATGACTGTGGGTATAGTTGTGGAACCTTTGGGACCTCATCGTCTGAACATAATTTGGTCTAGAACCCTTCCTGAGTAGTAGGGAATTGGGGCATTTACTCCATTTGGAATGTCCTAACTGTTCACTCCTCCTGCAGCAGGAAGTGGTTAGGAAAATGGTTGCTGCTTGTAATATGTTGCAATGACTAGTCCAGGCTTATGGAGAGCAAGGACTGTGTCTTTATCTTCCTATCCCCAGGGCTTAACCGAGGACCCAATCCCCAGGGGCTGCTCTAAAATGTTAGCCCAGTGAATGAATCCTGGTCAGTTTCATCCTGTTTGCAAAGCTAGTATCCTAGAGAGAGGAGCTGCCAGGAAGGGAGCTGGCTCCTTTTTTTGTTACACAAATCGTGGCAGACATTGAATCACTCCGAAAGAGACTAAGGCTATTGTTTTGGGATTGGAACAAAATATGTCTACAAGATGTAAAAAGCAGAAAACCATTCAGATAGAATCACAGTGGCCCCCACCCCACCCCAGCAGATATGGGGGTAGGGTAAGGGACTGGCAGTCAGATTTATATGGCAGGTATATTTTTAATCATGGCTTATTCCTAACAACCAAGATTTAAGGCCAGACAAGTTTCAAGGGCAAATTTCTTAGGGAAAATGTCTGATGTCAGAGCTGCCTGAGACTTCTCCTTTTTCAGAAATAAGTGGCCAGGCTTAATTATTTTGTTTCCTCCTCTTCTTTCCTCTGGCCCCTGCCAGTATGCTTATTTATAACAAGGGCTTTATCAGTTGACTTAAGAAAACACATTTCCTTCAACAAATGTTACAATATCATCTTATGGTCGTTTTATTTTTCAAATATCCCCACCACTGATAAAAACAGATCCGTAGAGAATGGAGATACTGTGAGCCAAAAGCAAATTAATGCTGCCACAGCTCTGCCCCCATGCCACCCTGGTGGCCAGGTCTTAGAGCAAGAAGGAAGGACAGAGCCAAGGGGATGAGGTTGTACCCAGGAATCCCAGAACCCAGCTGAAGCTCCAGACCTGAGCCTTTCATTGTAGGCTTCAGTTGAATGTGGGCGTCAGGTGAATCAGAACAGATGAACTTAACTTTGCTAAGCCTAAAGTCACACGGGGGTAAGCTTATCACAGGCAATTTGCTTTACTGTAATAGAGAAATTGCCTACTCCCATTGCATCCAGTAGGCTTCTAAGGGACATTTATTAAATATCATCTCCTCCTTGTCCCTCCACCTCTTTCTGGCTCCCACATCTCCAGACCAAAGAAACTTGAGCACCTGCTCATAGTTTGGCCCCTAGGTCTCCCCCAGCATTAACCACAAGTAGGTATTCATTGTGACTTCCTATGTGTTCATTGGCTCACTGATCCATTCTGGGTATTCCAGGGCCTGAGGATCATTTTCTCGGACGCATCACGGCTCATCTTCCGGCTCAGCTCCTCCAGCGGCATGCGGGCCACCATCAGACTGTACGCGGAGAGCTATGAGAGGGACCCCAGCGGTCATGACCAGGAGCCCCAGGTATCTTCAGCCCTGTGTGTCCCATCACTTCTGGAAAATTTAGGGAGCTCTTGTGAGCTCATAGTTAAGTTCTGGAAAGTAAGTTCTGTATTGATAGATCCAGCTGAAGGACAAGCTTGCAGTAACTCCAGGCAGATTGTATTCATTCATTCATTACAGTGTTTGGAACAGAAAAGTTCGGCTCTGGATTCTATGATGAGTGTAGGCCAGCGTTTCCCAAATGACTTTCCCTTCTTGATGGTTTTGCAGTTTGTTAATCGGGGTGACATCAAGAAAAAGCACCTTGTACAGATAAAGAAATTTCTGGTGAGAGCCAAGCTGGTCCAATTCCTCTGAGCCTTGACTCTGTGCTTGTAGATAATGAATCTCCAGGTGTTTGGCAGACTCTGAGTTGGATCGTGACCTTGAGGTGTGAACGTGGATGGGCCTCCTGTCTGAGATCTCTGCAGAGCCCAGCTTCTCTTGAGGGGCGATGGCTGGTCTGTATTTAAATTTAAGGGAGGCTGAGGTAGACCAGCCAAGGCCGGGCTGCCTTGTGTTTGGCAAAACCCCTTATGTTGTCAACAATAGAGCTAATTAAGAACTCAGAAAAAAATTATAAATAGCTCAACCGTAAGCATCCCCACTCTCACATTCATTAAAGCTGCAGGCAGCGTTAATTAATAGCAGAAAGGACCCACCAAGCTACACTGCTGGCTGACCCTGGCCCCCTGGTCTCTACTTCACCCTGGGGTTTGAAGCACAGTCCTTGATGAGGATTTCTTGAGGTGAAACCAGTAGTTCTATATGCAATGCTTCTTTTGTGGAGAAGTAGAGAAGCAAAGAAAAACTCGCTGCTGCTCATTTTAGAGTTCCAATAATAATCTGCCATCCTTGTGCCCTAGAATGATATAAGTAAGGGTTTTCTTTCTTTGTCAGTGGTTTAGTGTGTTTTTCTTAAAATGGTATCTTTCCTGGGAGCATCGCAAAGAACTTGACAGATAGGGTGCCATTGATCCTTACAGCTGATGCTGTAACCAGAAGATACGTTTGAAGTCACATCATCTCAGATGCAGAAGGAGAGGCCTGGGAGGCTGAGAGCTATTGTCAGGGTCACCAAGAGCATGAAGCAGCAGAGCATGAGGCTAGTATAAAGTCCTCAGCCCTTCCCCATCAGAATCACAGGTTTTCCATGCAAGGACGGGCCATGCTCTGCCAACATAATTTGTCAGTGAGTACATTTCACCCAAGATAGTACCAAATCATGTAAGAATTGGAGGCTTACCCTCTCTTTCCATATAAAACCCTTCTACTTCTCATGTTGGGAAACCAGATTGAAGCAAGAGCCTAAAAGTCCAGAGCTACATACAGGGTGAGGAATGATATTCCTGGCCTCACCAACTCTGACTCACTCTGACTTGAGGCTATTTTTTCTCAACATTCTTTTCCCTATTTGCACAGGGTAAGTGGTTATGATTATTTGCTTATTTTTATTTACCTTCCACACTGACTGCAGGCATATGATGTCCAGGCCTTTAGACACGTATGAAAACGATCTATGTTCCACAAAAGCCAAGTGGTGCCACTTTTTTTTCCCCCAAAGCTTCCTTTGAAGCTGAAAACCTCCATAGCCCTCCTGCTAGAGCATTGTGTGTTAAGCATATACTTCAATCTGTGGGTGAAGAAAACATAAGTAATGCTTGTTTCAGCGGCCCATACTGGGTATTTTTCATCCTGTTGGCTTAAAGAATTTGCCATTTTGAATGGTTGGGGAATCCTTTCATTGATCTTGTTCTTCTGATCAGTAATTGGCCCTCCCTTTTTAATCATGAGCGAGGGTCTTCCCAAACCTGGCTGGGTGGGCCTTGCCATATTTAGCTCATGATTCAGCTCATAATGTTACATTAAAGTAGAACTCTTCATTGAAATAGCTTGTATCATTGACTCACCAACTGACAGCCTATTGCATAATACATTTAAGTCAAGGTATCATTTAGAATGAGGTTTTAAAAGACATCTATACCCCTAAGGAAGAAGAAGAAGATGCTCAGCAGGCTCACCTGTCTCAATACTGCTGAATCATTCCTAGGAACTTAAGTTTGACTGTTGGGGCCTCCTTATTGCCTTGCTTCCCAGGACCCCAGCTTCTGCCTTTGAAGAGCTCTGGAAGAAAAAGCCTTTGGCCAACTGTTAACAGAGATCAAAGATAAGGCATGCTTGCTCCTCAGGGTATTAATAATCCGGGGCCTGATGGCAAAAGACCAGCTATGTTGCTTCCTCAGCTGCAGAGACCTCTTCCTCCATTCTAGCTTGTTCCGATTTGCAGCCCAGAAAGCAGAACAAATACCCATCTCCCCCGACCCCACACACTCAGACACCTAGTCAAGTACTTCTCGAATGTCTAGAGATTCCATTGATAAATTTATCCAATTCAACAGGTATTAATGTTTTACTTGCCTTAACTTGAGACCCACTGCATTCCAGTTAATAGCAAGAGGAGTAGAGAGTTCTCTTCAACTGGCTTCTTGGCATCTGGCTATTTTACTTTGGATGGGTAGTTCCTTGTCTATATATCTTTTTAAAAGTTTTTATTTAAGTTCTAGTTAGTTAACATGGAGTGTTATATTAGTGATTCAACAAATATATAGTGATTAAGCAATATAGTGATTCAACAAATCCATACATCACCTGGGGTTCATCAAGTGCTCCCCTTAATCCCCATCACCTATTCCCCCATCCCCCACTCCCCCCTCTCTCTCTTCTGTTGATCATCAATTTGTTATTTATAGTTAAGAGCCTGTTTCTTGGTTCGCCTCTCTCTCTCTTTCTTTTATCCCTTTGCTGCTTTATTTCTTAAATTCATATGAGTGAAATCATATGGTATTTGTCTTTCCCTGACTGACTTATTTCACTTAGCATGATACTCACTAGCTCCATCCAGTCATTGCAAATGGCAAGATTTCATTATTTTTGATGGCTGAGTAGTGTTCGGTGTGTCTATATATACACCACATCTTCTTTATCCATTCATCAATTGATGGACACTTTTGTCCTGACATTTTAAAAATATTTTATTTATTTATTCATGAGATACACAGGGAGAGAGAGGCAGAGACGTAGGCAGAGGGAGAAGCAGGCTCCATGCAGGAAGCCCGATGTGGGACTTGATCCCCAGACCTGGGATCACAACCTGAGCCAAAGGCAGCCGCTCAACCGCTGAGCTACCCAGGCATCCCTTGTCCAGACATTTTAAAGACATGTGAACATATTTTAAGCATTAATACTATGGTAGCTTTGTAAAAGCATTTGTAACCATCCTAGGGATGTACCTAGGAAAACCTGTAATATAATCCATATCCATAAAAATCCCTGCTCCTGCCTGTGGATTTATTTGAGTCCATTTTTACAATATTTACTATGCTATTTGTTTTAAATGATGTAAAATAATTTCTTAATTACATCAAAAATGTTTTTTAAGAATTCTATCCATCTAGACCTAGGACTGGGTGGTGAGGGGAGGAAGAAGATGGGGGCCCTAGACAGGGGAGAAGGTACTTGCCTTGCCTTTGCTCTGGTCCTTGGTTAATCAGGAAGGAAAGCCTTCAAGGCCTGTTTCAGGAGGATCACATAGTTTTGAAAATACAAGATTACTTTAATTTTACTGGCAATCAGTAGGCCTTCCTTCAACAGCCCTCAAACCAGCTGGTAATAATTTGGAAAAAGGGATGAGCCAAAGGATTTAAGTTCACCGGTGACCAGAAATAGTCTATTTGTTTTCAACTTTCTTTCCCACCAAGCTTATTAGCAGGACTGCTCAATTAACTTTTTATTTACCTTGTCTCCTTTTCCTTTTGAACCTGAGGGTGGAGTAGCTAATGAACAATAAAAGATCCAAAAGGAAAAGGAAGGAGAAGTTTTGTTAAGGGCTGGATAATCACAGCCTGATAATCAGCTCATGGCTAATCAACAATTGGCTTTGGTACTTTAATTGCAGAATAAAGCCACACCCTATCTCACCCCAAGCTTTGGAAGGAGACCAGTTTTCCCCAACCCTCCTTACGGTTGAGGGAATTTATGTATTTCTGATAAGCTTTATATAGAATACTTTAAGAACCAATATCTCAGCACCAAGAGTCATATATGGAATTCATCTATCCAACCAAGGGCTGGTGGCCATCTTGCTCTACTTGTTCTTATTATGACTTTATAATCCAGAAATGTTAAGTACAGAGCCATTTTGTGTTACGCTGGGAGAACATAATTTCTCATCTAAACCAGGATACATCTGAGAGTGAAAGGGGGGCACCAATAATAATTATGTTGAGACTGTCCCCAGTAAACCAGAACATTGGGTTATTCTACTTACATACCTTCATGCTATGCTAGATCTTCCCATTTCTTTAGCGATGGGCTTCCGAGAGCACTAGTAGTATAAGTCTAGTAGTACAGAGGGAATGCCAGGAATGAAGAGTTGGATCTGTGGTTCTAACCCAGGCTACATACCAGGACCACTTGGGGGCTTTGGTAAAGATATCTGGGCCTGGGCCTCACTCCCAGAGTCTACCTTAATTATTCTGGGGTAGGGACTGCATTTTTGAACAGCTTCCCAGATGATTCTAATTAGGTGAGTGCTCATAAACTTTAGTGTTTATTTACTTTGCCTGGGGATCTTGCTAAAAAATGCAGATTCTGACTGGGGAAGGCCAGAGGAGTCTGCATTTCTAATGGACTCCTTGGAGCCATACTTGGAATAGCAAAGAGTTAGATGAATTGCTAACCCCTAATGACACGTCATTGGATTAATCTAAAATTGTAAAAGCAACACCTGTATTTAGAGCCCTTGCGTGCATGGGCCTCTATCCTCTGGATCTCTCTCTGGTAGCTCACCCAACTTGACTTATGTAAAAGTGATCTCCTGTCAGCCTCCCCCTGTTCCTACTCCCTCCAGAAGACCCCTGCCTCTTTCAGCATCTTCAACTCAGTAAGTGGCTGAAAACCTAAGAATCATCATTATTCTTTTTTTTTTTTCCTTATCTCACATCCCACCCCCAACCGCAAACCCTACCAACATGACCTTCAAAGCACGACCAGAGCCTGGCCCCACCTTGCCACCCCTACTGTTTTTATCCTGGGCCAAGCTAGTGTTCTGGCCTCCAGATTATTGCCTTAGTGTCCTACCTGGTTTCTCTCCTTCCACCCTTGCCCACTCCCTGCCCATACCCTAGTCTTAGCACAGCAACCAGAATGATTCTTTTTTTTTAAAAAAAAGATAGATTCCCTTCATTGCTCTGCTAAAATTCTTTAGTGGCTCCCCATCTCACTCAGAGAAGAGCCAGAACTCTTACCGTGGTATCAAGCCCCCAACTGGAAATGGTCCCCTTCTCTCTCTGACCACATCTCCTACCTCTTGTCCTATTTCTGTGCTTCAGCCATTGTTCTGTGTATGTGCCAAGAACACTCTGCCTCAGGACACTTACAATGTCTATTTCCCCTGCCCAGAATGCCTTTCCCTGCAATATCTGCATGGCTTGCCCTCCCACTTCTCAATGAGGACTCCCCTGTTCACCCTGCATAAAATAACCCTGACACTCAAGTAGCACTTATCTTTCTCACCCAGGTTTACTTTCCCCATAGTGCTTATCCCTGCCTCACACATATATTTACTTGTTTTATTGTGTCTCTCCCAGTAGAATGTAAACACCAGGAGGCTAGGAGTTTCTTAGTATTTTTCACTGTATCCCTAGTACATACAGTACTACCTGGCAGATGGTAAATGCCCAATATAATTTTGCCAAATGAGTAAAATATTCAGTGTTAATTACTTTGGAATATCTCAGACTGATTATATCACATGGGAGACTGAAATATTCTGTACTCAGTATGAACCTTGGTTACTATTGGGTTTTCTCCTATGCTTGAGAGTTTGAATAAAATCAGTTGTCATTTGTAAGGTTCTGTGCCAGGCACCATTCTAGATTCTTTTTGATGCATCATTATTGTGCTTATTATTCTAATACCACCCCCCACCCAGTAGGTTTACCATCCTGCTTTGGCAGGTGAGTAAACTGATTTGGGGAGCCATTAATACTCAGAGAGCAGGTAATTTCTAGATTGGAGAGTCAAATTAGGTCTTAATAAAACCTGCTAATCCTTGAGGTCCAAGGAGAGAGGATTTCCTCTTACCTGTGCTTGAACCCAAGGCTGTACCTGGAGCCTTAGTTCAGTGTTTACTTATTGAGATATATATTTTCTCACATCAGCCAACTCCCTCATTCTATATACCACTGGATAACAAACAGTTAAATTCGGTTCTGACACTAACTACCTGGAGTTAGCACAGGCCCCACAGATGAAGGGTTCAGTCCCACAAGACTACTCCCACCTAAGATACCAGTGGAAGATGGAGCGCCCAGGCTCCCCACATTTCTACCCATTAGAATACAAATTTAGGGGTTCCCATGATCTCCTCCTCAGGTTTGGTAATTAGCTGGAATGACTTAAAGAACCCAGGAAAGTACTTTCCTTATTATTGGTGGCTTATTATAAAAGATACTATTCAAAATGCCCAAATGGAAGAGATTCATAGCACAAAGTATAGAGGGAAGAGCGCTCAGGGCTCCCATGGCTTCTCCTGGCATGCCAGCCACCCTTCCAGCATGTTAAAGTCTTCACCAACTCAGAAGCTCTCTGAACCCCATTTAGGAGTTTTCTTTTGAGGTTTCAGTGCATAGCTATGATTGATTCAATTACTGGGCATTGGTGATTGAACCCAACCTCAAGACCTTCTCCCTTCCTGGGAAGTGGGGATTTCCAGGCCTCCAATCCCCTGATTGGTTCCTCAGGCTACAGCCCTCATTCAAGCCACTAGAGGTTCACAAGAGTCACCTCATCAGCATAAAATCAGGTGTGGTTGAAAGGGCCTTATGATGAATGAATCCACTCCTATCACTTAGGAAGTTCAAAGGATTTGGGGAGCTCTGTGCCTGGAACCAGACAGAAAGACCAAAAATATATAGGTTTTTTTAGAGCACACTTACGGATGTAGATACATGTGAGTGCTTTGAAAATAACTATTTCTCTCTCCCTTAACAGTGAATGGGTTTTAAAAGTTATTTTAAAAACAATGTTCTAAATACATACTTATTAGGATTTATACTCAACAGGGGTTCTAAAGTTAGTAGTTAAGAACTAGGAGAATAAAATTAGAAATTGAAATCGTATATGTAATGGAGAAGAGCTAGAAATAATGGAATTCAAAAATGACACATAACTGGATACTCAGGTATTCAATTTTCATGACCAGATGAAAATGTATATATGTATATACTTACATATGTACATGTGTCTATGTTTGTAAATGTCTATACATATATACACACACGATTTTGGATTCATACTAAATATATATATAAAACATTATGCTGTTATTTAAAAAGAAAATCTGCACAGAGATTTTATTAATAGCCATACACAAAGAAAAAGATGAGGAAATAGTTCATTTTTTTTCGCCTCAGAGTTTAGTCTGTATTTGCTGTAATTTTAAAACATGGCGGAGGGTGGAGTGATGTAGAGAGAATTTAGAAAAGAAACACGTGGTTAAAAGGTTGGGATGTACACTCTCTGGCCAAGTTAAAGAGCATGCTTGTAAGAGAGGCATGACATGGAGGTCTTCAGGAATTTAAAGAATAATATGATGCTGAGAAAGATGACCAGCTGTTCTCCATAACTAATGAATATGTAATTTGATGAAATAAACTCAAGCTGAACTGGAAGGGATTCAGATTGACTGTTAGGACAATTTCTCAACTGTGAGGGCGCCTGCCCAATTAAGATGGCTGGTCTGTGCTTTTCTACAAGTCTCTATGATCACATAGATTAAAATAATTTTTAAATATAGGCAGGCATGGAAAGAATGGAACAAGGTAATGTCTCAGCATTTTCTAGAACCTTAAAATTGGGTTCTGTGCTATTATTTAAAAAAAAAAAACAGGTCTGGTCAGGTGGGTTAGATTTCCCTCTAGTGGCGTAGAAAGGAATTTAGTACAGCTCTGTGTTCACAAATCAGTGTCACTTGGAGCGGGATGAAACTTGAGAAAGAAGCAAAGATGTAGGGATTTTCTTTATTTCTGCTCACCTAGGTGACTAGCCTCCTAAAAAGGGTGAGCAGAACAGTTCTTCTTTTTCTCCCTTAGCTATTGCAATCTGGACTCACGGTCTATTACTATGGATTGTTTTCCTTGGAACTGAGAACTGGGGATGATCATCTGTTGGTGTGTGAAAAAACTCCCTTGGACTGGAAGCTTGGCAGGTGTTTCGCAGGGGCTAGTGTCTGTCACGGTACAGGGATGATTAGGGTTTTGATGACAATGGGCCTTTCCCTGCCTCTGCTGGGATCAGAACTCCCTTCATGGTCCTGAGTGGGTGTTCTAGCATTTGTGGGAAAGTGTGTGCCTGATGAGATCTGACTGCTGCTATAAACCACTCATGTTGAACCCATAGAGTTTAGCTCAAATCCCTCTTTTTGGCAGTAAGCACAAAAGAGACCCTTACTCCAAATATTTTAAGGCTATCTGACATTACCAATTTATCCCAAGAACCTGGTGGCCCTAAGAAGCAGAAGAACTAAAAGTTGTGCCTTGATCCTGGCTTTGAGTGAATTTTAAATTAAGGTTTAGAGACCCCAAACTCTGAAAAAATGTATATTTCCCCTCCTTACTTCCCTATACATAATTAAAAAATATAAACAAAAACTTAAAAAAGATTTTATTTATTTATTTCACACACACAACACACACAGAGAACACAAGCTGGGGAATAGCAGAGGGAGACAGAGAAGCAGGCTCCCCACTGAGCAGGGAGCCCCATGGGACTCAATCCCAGGACCAGGGATCATGACCCCAGCTGAAGCAGACAGCTCAACCGACTGAGCCACCCAGGTGTCCCCCCAAAAAACAAAATTAACTTTGTTAATAAAGGTAAAGAAATCCAACACAATTCTTGTTTTTTTCCTTATGATGCTGTTTATTTTGGTGTCTCTGCTTTGCTGTGCCCAAAGCACATGCCTAACCAGCTACTGGTTAACCTGGCACTGTTTATGTCCACAAATCACAGAGTCTTGCTGGATCTTGTTTACTCAGCCTGAAAAGGGATCATGAATGAATTTGCCTTGGTCACACAAGTACAGAGGGTCACTGGCCATAACTCCTCTCACCAGATGAATGGGTTTGACAACTGTGGCAAGCACAGTCTGGCTTTCCCAGCATCCTCTTTGTTCCACCCCAGAAACACAGCCCAACCACGTTTCCATGCCCTTCAGCAGAAAGCTCCTCAAAGCTCATCAGCTGGCGGTGATTCAGGCTTCCTTTGAAGCAGTGCCCTTCTCTGGTGGAGAGTAAATCATTTCCTTTGCTCATAAATAAGAGTGTATCTTAGTAAATGAATACTGATGGTGAAGATGGAGACTGGCTGTGACCTTCAGGAGAAGGCTCTAGACTAGACCATGCACTCAAGCAGCATCAGAAGGAGACACTGCCTAGGCTGGTCACCATGGTTCATGCATTTTTCCTGGGGAATATACGATCTGGGTGGTTGAGGGAAGGAATGTGGCTGTTTTAGCTTTCCTGTCTGTTCTTGGATAATTTTGACATCCCTTTAAAAAAAAAGATTTTATTTTGTTCTTGAGAGACATGGAGAGAGAGGCAGAGACACAGGCAGAGGGAGAAGCAGGCTCCTCAAGGGGAGTCCCATGTGGGACTCGATCCCAGGACTCTTAGACCATGCCCTGAGCTAAAGACAGACACTCAACTGCTGAGCCACCCAGATGTCCCTAAGTTTGACTTCCTGATCCCAGGAAGAGAAACCCTGTTTCAGATGCAGGTGAAGGAGTTCCCCCTTCCTTTGTTTTTTGCCTTCCAGGAAAGCCAGGAGGTATGGCAACCTCCAGAAGGGCAGCATTTCAGTACAGAATGCTTAGATCTTAGGCAGGAGAAAAAACAGTGAAAGGTTTTATGAAATTGCTTTATGGGTTTTTGTTTGTTTGTTTTTGCCTTGGGTTTTATTTCCAAACATTTTGGTTCATATAAATCATCATATTGAGGGGCACCTGGGTGGCTAAGTTTATTAGGTGTCTGTCTGCCTTTAGCTCAGGTCATGATCCCAGGGTCCTGGGATTGAGCCACATGTCTGACTCCCGGCTCAGCAGGGAGTCTGCCTCTCCCTCTGTGTTCTCTCTTCTCCTGTTTTGTCTCTCTTTCTCTCTGTCTCAAATAAATAAAATCTTAAAATGAAAAAAGAAAGAAATCATCATGTGAGATATTTGTTGGTTGGGGCCTGTATTTCTAGACTTAATCATAGCGGTATGGGACGTAATGAGGCCATGGGAGTATTTTAATACGTAGGTTTTGTTATTATTCAGGTATGGTGAGGCCAACAGAACAGGAGACAATTGGGCTTGAAAGGATAGCTTGTTAGTCACTGTTCCCAAGAGGAGAGGCATGCCACTCTATGCAGGGCCACATGGGAAACACTGTGATTAGTTTTGAGGCCAGAAGAGTGGGGGGAAATGTGGGCAAGAGATTTTATTGTGGTTTATATAGAGAGGAACACATGAGACAGTGTAAGTAGGTTTAGGATTAATTAGTTTAAATAATTTCAGCAGGCTCTGGGGCAGAGAGGCTATCCCTGGTTATCTGATACCTGGCCCATGAGTGATTAGGGATGGTGGAGAGTGGCCTAGAATGTGAGGGCCCCATGGGGAGATGGTTGGAGATTGGACTTTGGATTGGTTGGTCTGCACATGAAAGGCATGTTCCTAGGGTACTTATTTGCTATCTCTAGAAATTAGCTAACTCTGGACAGGGCAGTTCCTTGCAGTATCAGCAAGGCCCTAAGATGTCAAAGCATCACAATAAAAGACATGCATAATATGGAGAGGAAAAAAGAAAACTGTAGTCACTTTCTCAGGTGGATAAAATTGCTCCAAGATTTTGGCACGATGTCCAATTGTTCAAAGGTTAGGCTTTGGTATCATACATCCTTGGTCTTGGGCCCTAGGTATTCTGTGATCTTGGGCAACTTAACTTCTGTAAGTTTCAGTTACTCTCCAATTATATGGAGATCAAAATACTTTTTATTTCATAGAATCGTTGTGATGATTAAATGAGATCATTCATACAAAGTGTTTTGGACAATGCCTGGCACATACAAAGTGCTCAATGTCAGTTGTTATTAAAACCATTGTTCTTGTCATTATTTTTATTACTAGCAGTGTAGACCAATTTTCTAATCACCTGAGGATCAAAAAGTCTCAGACTAATTAGTAACTTGTTTTATAATGGCATTAACCTGTCTTGTCCTATCTTTTCCCATTAAATTCTCTGAAGGCCACCTGTATTGCTGGGAGATGATGTCTTAAGAGAAATGTCAGCTTCTAAAGACTTGGTCTTATAAGAGGGTTCCCAGGCCCTTGTGACATGGTATTTTAGATATGCCATACTTTCTAGAAAGGTTAAAAAATGAAGCTGAGATTCTCTACCTGTCTTTCTATTCCTTCCTCTTACTCCTCCCATTCTTTAGAATCCCTACCGTGATGGGGCTCATGGAAAAAATTTGCTGTCCTCCTGGTTTGAAACAAGATACTGAGTTGGAGTTATTTATTAATCCTATTTTATCCAAGATGGTATACAACTGGCTGTGTTCCCAGCTCATTTTCCAGAGAGAAATGATTTAAAGACAAGAGCAAGTGTGAGACAAAGTGTAGGCTTATTGGAGAGAAGATTCTGGAATCTCTGTTGCTGGTTATGAGGTGCTTATTGGCTTCAAAGTATTAAATGAGAAACATTAGTCCTATGGAAGAGGTGTTAACAAGCTTTTTTCTATCAGAGGCTAGGTAGTAAGTACTTATAAGTTTTGCCGGTTTTATGTGTTTGCTAGGGCTGACATTACAAAGTATCAAAGACTGGGTGGCTTAATCAATAGAAAGTGACTCTCTTCCAGTTCTGGAGGCTAGAAGTCCAAGAACAAGGTGTGAGCAGAGTTGATTCCTTCTGCGAGCTGAGAGAGGAAGATCTGTGACTTTGCTTCTTGGTTTGTGGATGGCCATCTACTCTATCTCTTCACATCATCTTCCCTCCATACATGTCTGTGTCCGAACTATTCCTTCTTAGAAGGACACCAGTCATATTGGATTAGGGTGCACACCGATGACCTTATTTTAACCTGATTGCCTTTGTAAAGACCCTATCTCCAAAGAAGATCACTTACTGAGGGACTGGGGGATTCAGGACTCCAACATATGAATTTTGAGAGGGGGTCACAATTAAACTCATAACATTAGTCATATTATAGTAGTCGGTGTTGCAACTTCTCAACTGCCATTGTAGCACAAAAGCAGCCTAGACAATGTATAAATCATTTAGTAAATTTATTTATAAACTGAAATTTGAATTTCATGTAACTTTCACATGTCACAAAATATTCTGATATTTTCCAACTGTTTAAAAACACGAAAACCATTCATGTTCACAGGCTGAAAAAAACAGATCATGGGCCAGACAAGGAGGATAGTTTGCTGACCCTTGCCTTAGAGGTTTTAAAACATTACGCATGATTTCTGATTACATTCAGTGAAGCATACATCTAAATGAGTTTGGCTAAACAATACATGTTGTAAAAGGTAAAGTTACATTTATATTCCTGTGTGTGTTTGCTTATATGTGGAGATGAATTTTCAAGTTTTCAGAAAAAGTATCAAGTATCTCTGGAAATCCCCCAATTTGACGTCCTGAGATTGAACTCCCTGGCTTTTGGTTGTAGTGAAACATGAGAGGAAAATGTCTTACTTAGAATATGTTTGTGTTCATGAAATTAAATTCCTTTTTTTTTAGGATTCTGATTTTTTTGAAGGAAGTTTATTTTTCCTATTAAAAGCAGTTGTTTACAAATGATTTTCAGATGAGCAGCATTATATTTTGGAAGAAAAAGGAAAAACATAAAGGAAGAACTTGTGGAGAAATGGGATAAAAAAGAAAAGCACAAGAGAGAGCCCTGGTGAATAGCTGGAACATACGAGAAGCATTTCCACAGGTGCACAAAGCCAGGAGAGCTTGGACTTTGTATCCTGGGGCTGAACGGGCTTCCAGGAGTTGGTCAGAGGTGCTCTTGCACTTGAGGTGCTTTATCAGTGATCCTCCAATCCACTCTCCAAAGAAGTCCCACATCCCATAGGAAGCAACCAGTCTATTGTTACTTTTTATTCTTTTGTTTGCTGTTAGTTACATCTCTAGAAATTACATTTAGGATGGCAGGTGTGGGTGTTCAACAAAACTTAAGATGCTTGGATGATTTACTACGATTTTCCAGCTGTATATTTTATATTATGTTTAGCCATGTGGGCATTTTGATATTGGTGAATACAAACCCCCAGTCTCGACTTACAGTCACATGGTATGTTTCATTCTGATATTGCTCAGAATTTGCAGTCATCATCCTTTTAATGGACAAGATTTGATAAAAAGCTTAAAAGCAGCTATAATGTAGACTGTTTCTGTCAGCATTTCAAACTCTTGCTACCCAAAGGACCAGCCGCATCAGTATCACCTGGTTGCTTCTTAAAATGCAGACTCACTGCCCACCCTCTACCCTCCGCCACACCTGCTGAATCTGGTTCTGCATTTTAACAAGCTTCCCAGGTAATCCGTGTGCACAGTCAAGTTTTAGAAGTCCTGCTAGGAAGACCTTCATGATGCTTATTTCCACCTCTGCTAGAGCAGAAAGATCCCTCATGCCAAACTACTAGGAAGCAGGGTGACTCACCTCTGCTTTTCTCTCCTCCTTCTAGAAAGTTACAAAAAGTACAGAATAGAACTCAGATAAATATCCCAAGACCTTTGAAGACCTGTTTCTGCTCCTCAGATAATTAACAAAAAAGAGAATTAAGAAAATCAGTTTCGCTTTGCATCTCCATAGAAACACTGCCTCAGTATCAACTCCACAGTGTTAGACTATGTTTTCTTCACACAGTTATACCAGTGGAACTGAATGATTCAAAATAACCCAGGGCTGAACTAAAGAAAGTTCTAATTTGATTTTACCAAGATAGGGAGACTTGCTAAAAGTGTGGGTAGACAGTCTAGCACCATTTCAATTACTAGGTAAAGGTCAATAATGTACTTAAAATACTTGAGGGTTATATGGCAGCTATGTCTTGCAGGCAAAGTCCAAAAGAACATGTTCTTTTGTCAAAAGTAGAAGAAATGTTCAGTCACTGAGCTCATAAAATGTATATTAGCTGTCCATAAATTCCACTGAGAAGTCTATAACAGGAAGAAGAATCTTAAGTTAGTGGGTCGTTTTTTTTTTTAATGACTTTATTTAGTTATTTGAGAGCAAGAGAGAGAGCATGAACAGGGGAAGGGGCAGAGAGAGAAGTAGGTTCCCTGCTGAGCAGGGAGCCCGATGTGGGGCTCGATACCAGGACCTTGTGATCATGACCTGAGCTAAAGACAGACGCTTAACCCACTGAGCCACCCAGGTGTCTCTAGAGGGTCATTCCTATTTTTTTAGTGCCTGGTATTAGTTTTTCTTCTATACTGCCTCTACTATATGACTCAGGCAGCCTCATAGAAATTTTCTTTCCACTTTACTTCTGCTGTTCACGCTCAGTGTGGCAGTCCTTGCAAACTAGCTGCTTTGGAAACCAATACACCCTTGAGGAATATGTTCCAAGCACAGTGACGTCTGTTCCTTCTGCTTTCAGCATCATCTTGTCCAACTGCAGGCTGATTGCCTTCCCCCTGGCTGCATAGATGGGGCCACGGAGGACACAAACACAGGCAAGGCAAGCTTTCCTGGGGCTGGGCTTGCTCCCTAAGGCAGAGAAATATTACTTCTGACTGGAGTGACTTTGGGTGCCTTTCTTTCAAAGAGCTGAGGACACTTCTGATATTCTTAATCCTTTGTTTTTAATCTGATCTTCCATCAGGAAAGATAATATGAATTTCATTTTATGGGCAAGGAAGCAGAAGTCAGAGAGATGATTGTCTTCCTACCAAAGGTCAACCTGTTGGGGCTAGATGCTGGTCCACTCACTCACTTCCACCTTGTTCTAGCAAGCCAGGCTTCCTGCTTCAGAAATAATAAAAATAATAGCACTCATTATATGTATCCCGTGTATCACATACAAAGGTTAGGTAGAAAGGTATGTGTTTGGTGTATCTGATGTCTTATTCTCACCATAATCCAATGTGATGGGTACTCATTCATCCATGTCTTACAAATGAGAAGACTTTAGCCCTGAGAATTTGAATAACCTACTATTTCTAAGGAGTATGCCTGGTATTTGAACCTAGACTCTGTCCCCCGAGACCACAGTCTTCACTGGGGTGCTATACTATGTGCTGTCCAAAACTTTGGGGATGCACACCCATCTGTGAAAAATAGAATAACCAGGGCACCCATCCTTGGTCTGGCATACCCTCAATGTCCCTGCCCAACCCACCCCACCCCCTGGCCCAGCATGTCCTCTGAGAGTTCTCAAATGCAATCCTTGAGTCTCACAGCTCCAGAGTAGTGGGAAGTCTGGTCTCTCTTTCCGACTTTATATCCCGTATAATGTCCTCAAATCCTTCCCAAGGGGCTAGTCCTCTCTTAGAAGGCTTACCTTCTAGAAGCTAAGGAATACCTGGAACCAGTTTCATCCAGTGGGGTGTGCAGTGGCAGCTATGGAAAGTGCAGAGAGACTTTCACTTTTCCCAGGAGAAGCAGTATCATCACCTCAGGGTGGGCCTCACCATGGGCATGGGTGGGCCTGGAAGTTGGGATGGTGCTGGGCTCCACCATCTAGCTTCCTAGGCCTTGGCGGCTCCCCAGCAGGGAGAGGACAAGAACTCATCCTCTCCAGGCTCCCTCATCTGGGAGTTCTTCCTGCCCAAATGGGCCTGCGGCTCTGCTCTGTAGCTTCCTTCACACAGCTGCTTTGCCAGGCCCTGGGGTAGCCTGTGAGGACTGGCTTGAGAGGAGACAGTTCCTGGATTATAGACAGTTCCTTCATCTTAGCCCTGATCAGTACAGTCCATGCTGAGAATTTGAATAACCTAGTCTCAGGGAGTAGGGAGGAGTGGTGGTGAGGGGACCTCAGCCCCTTCACTCCCCATAAGTTTCCTGGGCTTCTCGTGCAAATCTTCCAGCCTTCCCTCACCATCTTCAAGCTCCTCACCATGAGAATCTCTGTTTCAGAAAAAGAGAAAATTTAAATTAGAATGTTCTAGATTCCTGGATATGTAACTATCCAGGTAAAACATATACTCATGAATATCAAAATAGTTTCACTGCTTCTGCTCCATTATTGCTTGTTCAGGGGTAGCAAATTCAGATGCTACCAGAATAGGCAGCAAATCTTAGTTTAGGGCTAGTTTAAGACCTCAGAGCACAGTAGGAACTTTGATGATGCTCTGCTCTCTCTGGGTATTGCCTTATTAATATATACGTCTGGGGTGGCCAGATTTTCTGGATTTTTAGAAGTCTGGGTTTTCAGATGAAATTTGACTTTTAAGTACTGGCAGGAAAATGATTACAAAACAAAAAATCCTGTGTGAAGGGCTCCTAGTACTTGTGAGCTAAGTGATTCAATCTTACCCTCCCTCTGGGGTGGAAAAAAAAGATGCTGAAAGAAATAGATAAAAGCATTTTGTGAAAAGCATCAGTGACCAATGACCTAATAAATTAGACGAATAGAGAAGAGGTTGGAGCTCTGGGAAATGAGCCAGAGCACTTTCTATGCTAAGGTAAGGTCTATCTAGGAGAAGTGCTAAGAACAGCTGCTTTTGGCAAATTATATAAGGTGTGGGTGACAGGCCTCAGGTTTGGGTGGAAAACCTGGTCTATTGCCACCTGCCTCTTCTGCACAAAGGACTTAACCAGCTAAGAGGCACACCCGTGTGGCAGATTCATGTGGCTAAAGGAAAAATGGTTAGTGTTAAAAACTCACCAACGGCAGAGATCCCGGCACACCAAGCCCTGTTTTACATTGCAAACTCAAAAGGAATCATTCCAAAACCGTACGTAGCGTGCAGACCACAGTCCAGAGGGTTATAAATTCACAACTCTGAACTACTACCTCCCTCAGAAGATGAAGGAAGCTATTCTAAGTCTCACGTTATTCCTAGAAGTAATTTTTTGAACAAAATGGCCAGACAACTAGGCACTTGAAGAGACAAAGTGATGTGTGCTAGAATCAATAGAAAATTCAGAAGAGCGGGTAAGCCACCTGAAGGATGTGGTAAGGAATCTCAAAAGGAGAGGAGAGACTGAGATGTCGGTAAAACTGGAAAAGATCATGGCTAAAGATTTCCAGAACCAGTTAAAGAAATCAACCCACTGGTTCTAGAAGCCCAAGCTGGATGAATAGATGTCAATTCACATCTAGACATGTCAGACTAAAACTGTAGAAAAATCAAAGACACAGTTGTATGACAACTAATTTTTCAACAGCAACACTGAAAATCAGAAGATAGAAAGAGCTGACAATTAGAAATGGTCTTTCTAACATGAGAACAAAATAAAGACACTTAGACAAACAAAAATTGAGAAAATGGACTGCCAGCGGACCCACACAAAAGCAAGTTCTCAAGGACACCCTTCAGTTGGAAGAGTGAAAAGCAAAGAGAGGCTGATTGTATAAACAGGGTTTATACAAAAGAAGGGTTCGCATAGGGTTGTCCAAATATTCAATCTTAAAAGATTGAATTGATTTGTATAGACAGGTTGATTTGTATAAACATTGGCTATAGAAAACATTAATAATAATGCCTTCTGGTGCTGAAAATATTTATCATGTTCTATTATAGAGAAGTAAAATATAGAACCAGAATAGCTATAAGCATCATGGAAGTAATCCTGGTTGAGGGTTTGCTTATCTGGGAAGAAGTGAAGGCACAGATGATCATTAGACTTTGAGAAGTCAAGGATTCATCTTGCAATTTCTAGGTAACCATCACATAAAATACAAAAAGAGAAGGGCTTAACTTCCAACCTAAGAGAGGAAATCACAAAAAAAATAAAAAAAAAAAATAAAAAAAATCAGTCCAAGAGAAGAAAGAAAACCAGGTGGCCCAAAAGGCATGTAAGATGGTAGATTTAAACGATTTTATATTAATTATTTCTTTAAATGTAGAGGAAATAAATGCCCAAGGGAAAAAAATGGGGTGTGGATTTTTTAAAAAGACAACTAAAAGCT
Source organism: Nyctereutes procyonoides (assembly GCF_905146905.1). Taxonomy (NCBI): domain Eukaryota; kingdom Metazoa; phylum Chordata; class Mammalia; order Carnivora; family Canidae; genus Nyctereutes; species Nyctereutes procyonoides. The sequence goes on along the minus strand of NW_026575146.1, from coordinate 55,315,042 downwards.
CATTATAAGAGATGCATCTTAAAAAAATAGAAAATTTGAAAGTTCAGAAACATGTTAAAAGATATATACAAATGGGCAGCTCTTTCTGCCCATGGGTCCTGTCCCCGTGCTTTAATATAAGGCATATACGCATGATAACCAAAAACTTAGCTTTGTTTGTTCCCGATAAAGGTCAAAAGTATTGCTAAAGATAAAGAACGTAAAAAAATAAATAAATAAAGATAAAGAAGGACTCGTTATAATGACCCAGATTTAATTCTCCCAATTAGACCTTACAATCTTAAAATCCAAAGCAAAAAATTAACAAAACCATAAGAAGAAATAGAGAAACCTACAATCACTCTGGAATATTTTTAACACTTCTCTTAGCCATTACTGAACAAGTAGGTTAAAAAAATTGGTAAAACTGGGATCCCAGGGTGGCACAACGGTTTGGCGCCTGCCTTTGGCCCAGGGCGCGATCCTGGAGACCCCGGATCGAATCCCACGTCGGGCTCCCGGTGCATGGAGCCTGCTTCTCTCTCTGCCTGTGTCTCTGCCTCTCTCTCTCTCTCTCTCTCTCTCTCTCTCTCTCTCTCTCTCTCTCTCTCTCTCTGTGTGTGTGTGTGACTATCATAAATAAATAAAATTTTTTTAAAAAAATATAACATTTTAGGGATCCCTGAGTGGCGCAGCGGTTTGGCGCCTGCCTTTGGCTCAGGGCGCGATCCTGGAGACCCGGGATCGAATCCCATATCGGGCTCCCGGTGCATGGAGCCTGCTTCTCCCTCTGCCTGTGTCTCTGCCTCTCTCTCTCTCTCTGTGTGTGACTATCATAAATAAATAAATTTTAAAAAAATATAACATTTTAAAAAAAATTGGTAAAACTATAGAATATTTGGACAGCATAGTTTACATACTTGACTTAATGGGCATATGTAGATACTACACCAAACAGCATCACCACATACATTCTTTGCATGCCACAGGACACATCTAAAAATTAGCTATATGCCAAGGAATGAAATAATACAGAGTGCTATCACAAGGGCAATTAAAATGAGAAAGCAGAAAAAAATTAAAATAGATAGCAGAAGGCATTTGGTAGTATGCACTTTTAAATCATCTATTCATGATAAAAATTTTGCAGAGAGGAATCCAGAGAGAGTCCTTTAACTAAAGAAAAATTTTGGAAGTGTGCTAAACATGGTGAATTTGATGAATTCACTTAGAGCTCAGAGAGGCTGTGGCACCAGAAATACAAGCATTAGCTTTACATATAATTTGTGTGTGTGCTTCCCTGTGACTGTTATGTTTCATTGTTCTTTAAAAAGGCCGTTTCCAGGGACACCAAGGTGGCTCAGTGGTTGAGCATCTGCCTTTGGCTTAGGTCAGGATCAGGATCGAATCCTACATCAGGCTCCCTGCCTGGAGCCTGCTTCTCCCTCTGCCTGTGTCTCTGCCTCTCTCTGTGTGTGTCTCTCATGAATAAATAAATAAAATCTTAAAAAAAAAAAAAGATTTAGAAAGGCAGTTTTCAGATAGTGTACCTGTAACAGAGAAAACTTTAAAGGCATAAAGACAAATTGTTTTGAAAATGAGAAGCTCAGTCTAGGGTAGTGAGATACAGCACACCTTTGCAGTTAAAATCAAGGCACTGACTTGGTTCAGATCTCAGCTCTGCCCCTTGTCTGCTCTGTGACTACGAGCACGTTATGTAATGCCTCTGAGCCTCTGTTTCCTCATCTGTAAAATGGGGATCATACCACCTACCTCATAGACTTTAAAGAAAATTAACTCAAAACATGAATTGGAGTCGTGGTCGGCACGTAGTGGGTACTCAGTGCCAGCTATGAAAAATCTCTTAGGGGTGCCTTGGTGGCTCAGTTGGCTAAATGTCCAACTCTTGATCTCAGCTCAGGTCATGATCTCAGGCTCCTCAGCCCCGGGGGGCTCCAGGCTGGGCATGAAGCCTACTTACAAAAAAAAAAAATTGCTGAAGAAGAATCAAAACTTTAGAACCCAAGACACAAACTGTAGATAGATGCAGGCAAAAGGAGACATTTCCTCTTCCCAAGATTTAGGCAAAGCCACTGACTCAATTCTCCCATCTGGCTGTCCAGCCAATCCTATTGCCTGTGACCTAAACCCAGCCGGGAAACATAAGATTTTCTGGCTTCCAAGACTGCTGAAGCAAGAGCAGGCATGGATATGATGTTCCCATGTACAAGCTGCATACTTTGCAGGCGAGGTCTCACGGCACCCTTGGTGACAGAGCTGTGAAGGCAGGGCTGAGGATGCTGCCGAGGGCCGTGTGGTATCCTCTTCCATGGTTACTTACAACAACCCTGTGGATCAGGAATTGGTATTAGCATCTCAATGTCCAAAAGGAGGCACAGAGAGACAAAGAACCTTGTCTAGTAAGTGCCAGAGATGGACTAAACCCAAGCCTGATATTCATGCATCCAACCCGCATGCTGTGTGGGGCCTCCTTTCACTTACACCTGAGCTTCTTTCCCCACTTAATGAATAGTCAAACAACGAATCAGCCTGAAGCACTGTTTAGGCTGTTCCCTTTTTGCTCTGGTCACCTGTTATTGCTTAACAAATGACCTCCAAACTTAGCAGCACCCTACAACACTGATTTCAGCCCATTCACAGTCCCTATAGGTCAGGAATTTGGACATGGCAGTGGGATGCTTACCCCTGCTCTGTGATGTCTGGGGTCTTCCATGGGAAGGCTAGAAGGATTGAGAGGGACACAGATATCTGGGATCTGGAATCTTTTGGAGGCCTCTTCACCTTTTGGCCACAAGAGTCAGACTTCTTGTACATAGGATTACTCCTGGCAGTACAGGAAAGCTGCAGGGCCTTCTGTGATCCACACACAGAAGTCACATACTAGCCCTTCTGCAAATTCTATTGGCTGAACAAGGCTGCCAAAATTTCAAGGGAAGAAGGACTAGACCCCCTGCCCCCACCCTGCCACCTATTAATGGAGAGAATTTCAAAGGATTTGCAGTCATAGTTTAAAACCACTACCTCATTCTTATCCTAATTGGCTTCAGAATATCAGATATAATGAAGATGCCCTCACACCTAAAAGCTAAAGATGGTTCAGCAGCATAGAGTTTCTAAGGCATATTATTTTTCTTCCTACCTTCTGACTTGGAAATTGTTTTTGAAATGCGTTCCCCACTTCGTATTAGTGACTAGTGTTTTTATCAGTCAGAATGGGCTAGATAATGTCATGATAACCAGTAACTTGAAAATCTCAGTGTCTTAAAACCCTAAGGTTCATTTCTTATTCACATTATATATGTGCCACACCTTGGTTGGGTGCTCTCCTCCATGTTGCTTGTCCTCTAGTGTCCAGGCATCTGGAACATCGCTGGTTACTCCAATCAGAAGAGCTTTGGCTGAAAGTGACCACATCTTCTCCACTTTTAACCCAATGGCTGGAAATTGTCAAAAGGCCCCACCTGCCATAGAAGGACCTGGAAGCTCAGCCTTCTGGTCAGGGAGGAGAAGAATGCTAGGAACTAGTGTGTGGCATTAATGGCTACCAAAGTCTGATTAATGCCATGAAAGAAAGAGAACTTACATTTGTTATTTTGAATAATTTTTCTGAGCCTAGACCTGTGAAGACTTTGAAACCAAATATTTGTTAACTAATCTTTTTGAAGCATATAAATGTGAGCTAGTTTGGATGAATATGAACCAGTATGTGAATGTGTTCAGATTCTATTATATAAACCAAATTTGAAAGTCCACCGAACACCACACATTTGAAGAGATGTGGGGAGGCCAGGTGGGGTTCCCAGCTGGCTGGGGTTTCGTGATCCTAAAGTGCACTTTGAGGAAAAACCCATGACTGCCTTTCCCTAGGAATCATTGGTTTTCAGGGAGACTCTCATAGTCCTGGTAGATGTTCCATATTGGGCCCTAGGTTGTGTAGCCATAAAATGCAGGGTGGAGAGAGTGTAAGATCTGGGTGGAGTGTACCTTGAAGCACAGTTGGAAGCTTTCTGCAAAAAAAGTAATTTTTTTTGCACCCATAGGTAATACACCCATAGGTCTCTTCTCCACGTAAAGACACACTCCGGAACAAAAGCCAGGCTCAGAAGCAGCCCTGTGGGTGTGCCTCCCCCTCACACCTACACACCTACCAACCACCCACCATATCACTTATAGCAGCCAGCTTCCCGTGACAAAACATAGATGACTGCAGAGCATGCACCCCATGGCAAAGAAGAACCCTAGAGTCAGAAATTCAAATGACAGGCAAATCATTCACCAAGGTGAATGGACAGCCAGTCATAAAACAGAGGGAAGTTGGGGCACCTGGATAGCTCAGTCAAAGTGTCTGCCTTCAGTTCAGGTCATGATCTCAGGGTTCTGGGATTGAACCCCACATCAGACTCCCTGCTCAGCAGGAAGTCTCCTTCTCTATCTCCCTCTGTCCCTCCCCCTGCTTGTGCTTTCTCTGTCTCTGTCTCTGTCTCTCTCAAATAAATAAAATCTTAAAAAATAAGAACAAAAACAGAAGTTGTTGATTAGAACTGATGTGCCATCTAAAGGCATTCAATTCATATTTTTTAATAAAATTATCTATTCCATCTATCTATCTATCTATCTATCTATCTATCTATCTATCTATCTATCTAAATTCTGTGCCAGTGGGCAGCCCCAGTGGCTCAGTGGTTTAGCTCCACCTTCAGCCCGGGGTGTGATCCTGGAGACCCGGGATCAAGTCCCATGTCAGGCTCCCTGCATGGAGCCTGCTTCTCCCTCTACCTGTGTCTGTGCCTCTCTCTCTGTGTCTCTCATGAATAAGTACATAAAATCCTTAAAATATATAAATAAATTCTGTGCCAGCAAAAATAGGCGATGACAGAGTAAATTGGGTGGCCGTGGATCTCCACTTTGCATACCCCAATATAGCCTTGTGAGAGGCATTGAAGGTGCTTCAGTGTTAATTCCATTCAGTTCCTGGTTTGTAGGATGACAGCTGTGCTTGCACACCCCCACCCCCACTGTGTGCCATGCATGTTGTGAATGTTTCCTGTTCGTTAGCTCATTTCATCCTTGCAGGGGCTCTATGAGGTCAGGTCCCCCTATTTTGTGTAGGGAGCATTAAGGCTTATGGAGGGTAGGTGGCTTACCCAGGCTCACACAGCTCACAAGGGACAGGGCCTGGCAGTTTAGCTTCAGAGTCCAAGCTTGTAACTACTCTTCTAGAACCACTGCTTCTAGAATAAGTAGCATGGTACTTTGCAAGTGTGATTCTCAGACCTGAACTGCATCAGAATCACTCTGGGAGCTTGTCAGGGCTATCCCCTCCCTGACTGCTCCCCCAGATTCACCGAAACAGCATCACCATGACAGGAGCCTGCAGTCACATCCTTCCGATTCTTCCCTCCACCTTAGGGTAGCAGTCTTCTGACCACCCTTTTGGAAATTTCTTTTGAAGCTTTTTTTTTTTAATAATAAATTTATTTTTTATTGGTGTTCAATTTTCCAACATACAGAATAATACCCAGTGCTCATCCCGTCAAGTGCCCCCTTCAGTGCCTGTCACCCATTCACCCCCACCCCCCGTCCTCCTCCCCTTCCACCACCCCTAGTTCGTTTCCCAGAGTTAGGAGTCTTTATGTTCTGTCTTCCTTTCTGATATTTCCCACACATTTCTTCTCCCTTCCCTTATATTCCCTTTCACTATTATTTATATTCCCCAAATGAATGAGAACATACAATGTTTGTCCTTCTCCAATTGACTTATTTTACTCAGCATAATACCCTCCAGTTCCATCCGTGTTGAAGCAAATGGTGGGTATTTGTCATTTCTAATGGCTGAGTAATATTCCGTTGTATACATAAACCACATCTTCTTTATCCATTCATCTTTCGATGGACACCAAGGCTCCTTCCACAGTTTTGGCTATCATTCTTTTGAAACTTTTAACCTGTTTCTAAGAAGCAAGGTTTCCTGGGATCCACATGCAGACAGCCAAGCTGAATCTCATTATTGTTCCAACTCTAGGAAACAGGTTTTTAAAAAGTAACTGATTCCGTAGACCATGGCTTTTGGAAGTGGTTGGAACAGAGGGAAAAAAAGAGGAGGTCAATGTTTTCAAGGAGAGTCCTTTGAGCCACACCACCTGTACAGTGGTCCTTTTTTGTAGCCTCTGCTTTCAATTGTGCAGTTGTATTTCTGCTAACAATTCTGTGAGTGGTGGTAGCGGGGTGGGTGACCATACTTTCCCTCTGAATTGGCAGATGTGTTCCACATCAAGGAAACCTCTGAAGTTTGCTGTGAATCTACCCATGAAGAGAAATGTGGAAGACACAGTAGGGACATTTGAGGAGGGTGGGTGGAAATTATGGTGATCTGAACCAGCTAGTCATTGCCCATCCTGTTACAATGTTTTTGACAACAGAAGGAAGGCCAGAAAGGGACAGGGGAGGGAAGAGGAGGAGGGAAAGAGTGACTAGGGGGCAGTTCTATGAAAGTAAGCTGTCACATCTTGCAGGTTGGTCTGTGTTTGCACCACAGGACAATGACAGGGCACTGAGACTCTGCCCAATGCCCATCAGTGGTGCCCGCAGGTGCTGGCCAGTGGAGTTGCTCTGTCCCCTTCCCCATCTCTCCAGGATATTTTTGAGTGTGGACCCAAAAGGAGCTCACATTTGAACAAATAGGAAAATTGGCTTCATGACACTTCTGTTCTATCTTGCATTTGCAATCTAGGGGCTGCCTTTCACCTCCTAAAGTCCCTGGTCAATGGCAGGAGTGGGGAGGGTGGTGGAGAACTGGGCCTGGCCTGTCTGGTCAGTGTGGTTTTTAATAGGCTTGTCACTGACATCCCAAAGTTTTTGGTGTAGTTTTTGTTTTGATTGAACTTCTTTGGAAGCGTTTCATCAGCTTATATCTTGGGATGGCTCTCCACCCCTCAGAAGAGAGCTTTTCTGGAGACCGGGCTTCTGATAGTGACAAGATGGATGGTTCCCTCAGTGCGGGCTCAAAATTCAGATTTATGTGGTCATTTTTCATAGTCTCCATTTTGTCTAATTTTAGTTATATTGTAGGTCAATATAACTATTGTAGGTCAAGGTATATGTGTCACATGAAAAGGGACTTAAAAGTCAAGGCTGTGGTTGTATGGATTGTAATAAAGAGCAGAATCCTGCAGCGTTTAGCATTTTCACTTAATTTTTATTAGCAAAAAAGTATTTGACTTTGTTTTCAGTAATAATTCCTATTCTAGATGCTTCCCAAATGCGTTTAAAATAGTCAGTCATCCTTCTTACCTAAAATCTGGCTTATGGTAACCAGGGTGGCATCTAGCCTATAGGGCACCCTTGTGAGAACTGGAAAAAGTGTCCGGGGAATGGGCAGGATGATGAGGCTGATAGACGGCATCTTTGTGGGAAGACCAGGCACCCCTTCTTCTAGGAAGATGCCACCCCTTGCCATCTTCTGAGATGAGCTTGGGATGGGTTTCCACTCCCCTCACCGCTTTGGGCAGGAGCCCTTATAAAGTTGGCTTGAGGGCGACAGGTCCTTGTCCTTGACTTGACTCTCTCTGTTCATTGTGTGCATGTTCAGGATTTGAAGGGCACTGTAATCAGATACTGTCTCCGATGCCCAGACATATTGGAAACAAAGTCAGAGGATGACTCCGAGTTTATAATCCTGACAGGTATGGGTTGCTCTATGACTCCTGGAATGCATAAGAAATGTTGCATTTCTGTATTGCATGGATCAGGCTATCTTTAAGTTGGTCATCTCAGCCTGAGTTGGCAGAAAGCTCCATAGTGCCTATTTGGAGCTCCCTACCTTTTCCTGAGCATCAAAGACCACACAGGAGGGACAGAGGCATGGAGAGGTGCATGCTATCCTGGGGGGAATGCAGATTTGTGTGGTTGGCTGTACCTCTGCTGCTCTGTGCACCACGTCTGTGTGTTGTCCCTGCCATCTATCTGGGGCACTGCTCTGGTCAGGGGCACAGGTTCTTTTCCTTGATGGTCCTTGCCACTGCCCACAGGCCTCCCTCCCTCCTCAGCATTGCTGCATCCAAGACTTAGGTTCCCACCATTTTCAGAATACAGAGGCCGTTCCCTGGATTGGACAGCTTTCCTTTCCTTTCAACTCTGGATGATGATGCCTTCACCCCAGCCCTTGCTCTACATTAGTACTTAGTGCTAATTAGAATCCCCCAAGAACCTAGTAACCCTTCCCAAATGGGGAGGGGTTCCCAGCCTAAGAAACATGAAGCCTGGACTCTTCTTTGGGTTGAGGAGGAGGCAGGTGGGGGGATAGATGGACAGTCTCATTTCTTCCTGGTGAATCTTCCTAATGAAGGGGATACAAAGCATGAGGTGGTTTCTCAGTAATCACTCACTGCATTAAACACTGGTCAACTCACCTGACTACCTAATTTCCCAAACCCGCTATTTTCTTCAGCAACTCTTATGAGCAAAATACATATTGTGGAGGAAACAGACATATGTAAGAAAAGCTTTGCCTTGTAGCTTAGAGTTTAGTGGAAGTGTGGAGAGGAAGAGAGAGGGGAAAACACAACTCTACAAATTCCTGTAAATCAAGATAAAAGGAATCATCAAAGAAGCAAGTGAGTGTCTGGAGACTGGAAAGAGCCTACCTGGGCAGGTGGGATGGTCAGAAGATCTCAGGAAGGAAGCCTCGAGAGATGGGTGAGATTGCAACATGGTTCTAAACTGATAGAACAACACATGTGCAAGTGGAGAAGAGAGGTAGGTGGGCTGCCTCAGGCCAAGGGGTCACAGTTTCAGGGGTGCAGCAGCGTGAGACAGGAGCAGAGAGCAGATTCAGGAGGGAGGGAAGGGTGTCATCATTTCCTGTGGCTTCTCTAACAGTCCCACAGACCAGGTGGCTTCCAACAGTAGCAATGGCTCTCTCTTGGTTTGGGGGGCTAGCATTCTGAAATCCCGATGCTGGCAAGCCACACTCCCTCTGAAGGCCCTAGGAGAGAACACCTTCTTGTCTCTTCCATCTTCTGGCAGCTGCTGACACTGTCTGGTTTGTGGTTGCGTTACTCCCACCTCTGGCTCCTCTTCTCTCTGATCCTCTGTGTATGGGTATGTGATCTCGCACTCTCTTAAGAGGACAGCTGTGATTGCACTTAGGGTCCGGCAGGAGAATCCAGGAAAATCTCATCTCAAGATCTTTAACTTAATCACATCTGCAAAGAACTTTTTCTTTTCCCTCAAAGGTCACATTTATAGACTCCAGGAACTAAGGCCTGACATCTTGGGGGGCTGTTATTTTGCCCACCACAGAGAGTGAGACCCAACCATCAAGAGTCTGACAGCCATGCCAAGAGGGCCTGAGAATAGCCTTGGAGGGATCTTCTGAGACTTTTTTTTTTAAGATTTTATTTATTTATTCATGAGAGACACAAAGAGGCAGAGACACAGGCAGAGGGAGAAGCAGGCTCCATGCAGGGAGCCCGATGTGGGACTCGATATCGGGACCCTAGGATCATGCGCTGAGCCAAAGGCAGACACTCAACCACCAAGCCACCCAGGCATCCAAATCTTCTGAGACTTTTACATCAGGGCACCAGATGAATGAGTCTGGTCTGAAAAGCTTAGTGTGGTGAGACTGGGAACAGGTAGGAGTCTCCTGCTAGTCAGAGATGGCAGGTGACTGTGTTAAGGAGGGAGCAACCAGAAGAGGAGCAGTGAATGGATGGGGAGCCACTGTGGAAATATGACCGATGGGTTTGGCCACTGCTTGAATATGGGGGAGAGACAGAAAGACTCACCGAAGAGCACTTCTGGCCCAGCCATTGGAGAGATTAGTGGGATGTGCTGGTGCAGCTGTGAGCTGAGTTGGTGAGGAAATTAATTTTAGTTCACAAGAAGTTTTGTTTTATAAGGAAAGAAGCTTTTTCTCACTGGTGGTAAAAGCTGAGCCATAGTCCCTCAAAATGGTCCAAGAAAATCATCATTTGGGGGAAGTTTATTGGATTAACGTAATTTTGTCTTGATTTGTTTTAAAATTTTGATTTATTTTAGAGCACAAGGAGACTGGGGTTAGCTCAAGAAATCCAAGGGAGGGTCCTGTCTTAGGGCCAGGTCCTAGAGACCAGACCCTGAGCAGAGTTATAGATTCAGGCCCCCCGGCAGGAGTGAGTGAATAGTTACTTGAGAGATTATTGGGATTCACATCATTCTTTTCTCTCTACCAACTCTTTATTATTTCCCTCTGGTCTCTTTATTTTTTATTTTTCATAGTTTCTTGTAACTTTTTATGATCTTTCTTACAACCCCTGGATTACCGTGGCCCCTTATACCCTCATGGTTAATTAATTATAACCTTGTGGTTAATTTCCCACTGCTAACTGGCTTGTTCTTTCATTACCTATCAGTTTAATCCCTGAGGGAAAGAATCTGATCAGCTGGTTCAGGTTTTGTCCCGGCTGTCTGGCAGGTTGCTGGCCAGACTTTGATGGCTGCCTGAAGGTCAGGAACCCACTTCTGGTCCAGTCAACAGGGGCAAGGGGGTGTGTGATGCAATCAAGAAAACCAAGCCTTGAGCTGGAGCAAAGGGCTTGACAGGTACAAGAATCAGCACACCTTAGAGCAGGGTTTGCGAAGTGTGTTCCCAATACCCCCAACACAGCATCACCTGCAACTTGTTAGAAATGCACATTTTGGGGCCCCGACCTCAGACCTCTTGGATCAGGAACTTGAGGAGGGGACCAGCAGTCTGGGTTTTCACAGACCCTCCTAGTGATTCTGATGCACACTCAAGTTCAAGAACCATTGCCTTAAACTAAGCAAATAGCACAGGGACTAAAACCAAATGTTGGAATGAAATCATTAGAGGAGGTCAGCCCATTCTGTGAGGGTGTTGATGCCAGCTGCCCCTAAGAATCTAAAGAAAGTGGCATTGGTTATAAATTCCTATTTTATTGATACTAGGAGATTCATGTCTTCCATTGGTGAATGATCTGCATTCTCTTGGCTTGTATTACCTGCCCCAAACAAGGAACTGGGATAAGTACTGTTATCCCCATGCCCGCCTCCCCACACCCTTACTTCCTTGATTGTCCAACTGGTCATCCTTCCTCAAGACCAGCCCAGCCCTGGGCTCCCTCCACGAATTCTGACAAATCTGGCTTAATAAGTGATTGTGTTTTGTGTTTCCAGTTAGGGTTTTGTTTTTCTCAAAAAAAAAAAAATCAGTTAACTATTGACTTTGGGTCTTGTGACATTCAGATCATTTACACCTCTCTTGTCTATTGCCCATTAGGGGAAGAAGTTCAGTAGGTTAGGAGTTTGTTTTTATGGTCCTAATTTACATGCACATGCATCAAAACCACCACCACAGCAACATAAAGTATGAGGAGATGGGAGAAAAAGTGAAAGGAAGAACTCTTTCTGTCCTTCCAGGGAGCAGGAACAGATTAAAACCTAATACAGGACAGGGCTTAGGGTGAGGTCAGCTAGGTACAAAATTTAATGAGGAACCAAAAAAAACCTCAGCAATCAAAACAAGTATTGCCATTAAAAAAATCAAAATCCAGGGATGCCTGGGTGGCTCAGCGGTTTAGTGTCACCTTCAGCCCAGGGTGTGATCCTGGAGTCCCGGGATCGAGTCCCACATCGGGCTCCCTGCATGGAGCCTGCTTCTCCCTCTGCCTGTGTCTCTGCCTCTCTCTCTCTCTCTCTCTCTCTCTCTCTCATGAATAGAATCTTTAAAAAAATAATAAAATCAAAATCAAAATCCATACAATTAAAAGCTATGATAAACAAAGTATCCAAATTTTAAACAGAGGCAGGCTCCAATTCCCTCTTCCTTCAGACTGCTAGGCTTGTTAAGTTGAAATGACAACAAATATCCACCCGACTCTCCAAGACAGAGGAAGGACATCGGAGGCACAGTGCCAGATGGATGCGTTGCCAACTCAGTTTGCCCCAAGAGGGGTGCTCACTGTTTCCTACTCTTGAGTGTAGAAAAAACTAGGTCAAGTACTTCCTAGAAAAAAGATGCTATATTCCTAATTGATTAAAGTCTCTATTAGTGTATTCTCCTAATTCGTGAAGAGTCATCTTGGGACTTCTAATACATTCACATAACCAGGAATGCGCTCCTTCCTCCCGTCCTTCTGTTCTTGATCAGTACAGACCAATCAGTCCTGTCTGACCCCTTGTCTGAGGTGGGACCTGCCTGGTGCCCCCGGTGACAATCCCACTGTTCTGTCATTTCTCCTCCTTGGCTCCTTTTATCCACTCTGTTTGTCCTGGCATTCCTCAAGTTCAGGATTGTAGGATGGAAAGAGCAGTAGAAGAGGTGATAGTGTGTTCTTAGCGCAGCTGCCAAGCAGACGTGTGGTCCTGGGCTCATCATGACTCTCGGTGCTTCGGTTTCCTCATCTGTGACAAGAAGAACTCAAAACTAGATCATCCCATGCTCCTCTCTGCTTCTCAAGCTCTGTGCTTCCGGTTCCACCTCAGAAAGCTCACCTCCACGGGTTTCTAATTTTTAGCTCCTCATCTCACTCCGGATTCTGAGGGCCTTTCCAGTTGTTTCAGGGAAATTAATCTCCTCTCACTTTTTTCCATGGTGCATAGTGAATGATAGGAAAGGAGCATCTGGGATTCACGTGTACTCAAAGCTGTGATTTCTTTTTTTAAGATTTTATTTATTTATTCATGAGAGACACAGAGAGAGAGAGGTAGAGACATAGGCAGAGGGAGAAGCAGGCTCCCTGTTGGGAGCCCAATGTGGGACTCAGTCCCAGGACCCTGGGATCATGACCTGAGCCAAAGGCAGACACTCAACCACTGAACCACCCAGGTGCCCCCAAAGCTGCGATTTCTAAAGAAAAACAGAACAGCAAAAATCCAGTGACCCTTCCACTTGCCCAGCACACCCTGCATGCATGGTCACAGAAGTCTCTGTCTGCCTCCTCAGCTTCTTTTTACCAAGCTGAAATAGCATTCATTTATTCAACCAATATCCATTGAATACCTCCTAAGTAGCAGGCACCTTTCTAAGGCCTGAATTAAACAAAATTCCTGCCCTGGTGGCATGACCACTTATTCTAGCATTTATATACATTTGCAAATATTCTAGTATTTACTTTATATACTCAGGCAAGAAAAAAAAGACATTGATTAATGATCCTTAACTTAATTCTAACCCGAAGTTTCCATTCCACAAGGCTGATGAGAATTTTAATCTTGGGCATTTTTAGGGACCTGTCCCAGAACTCCTTAGGATCAAACAAATATCTGAAGACTTTCTGGGTTGCTGAATAATGGTGAAAAGACCTCACTAGTGTTCATTCCATGGTGATCATCAATGATGTCCTTCTTCTCAATCCCTCATGGTCCCTGGAGGGCAGATGGCACCACAGCTTCTGTGCTGTGTTGGCCTGGAGCTCTGTGCTCAGAGTAGAAGTTCCATGTTCAGTCTTTCTCATATGGAGTAAGTCCCACCCAAACCTTTTTCTCTGACATAATCAGGGCAAGGGACAAGTGCTTGATTCATGAATCCAGAAAGAGTTAAAAGAGGTAACTAAGTGCCTATTTTGACCATTGTATTTTCAGCACAAAACATATATAAATATATGTATTTGTCAGTCTTTTAATATTGACATATTAAACATATTAAACATATAAACATATATAAATATATGTATTTGTCAGTCTTTTAATATTGACCCAAGACCTTTTCTTTGAATATGAGCACACTATTTGGTATTGTGATTGTCTTTCTTGAATAGATTCCCACTCATATTTCATCAGTCATGTTCACCTTTAATGTCTTTATAGTGAGTGGGAATTTAAAGACATTTGGGAAGTCATCTGAAGAAAGAATTTTCTAGACATTTTTTTATTCCTCCTCAATATTTCACTGTATCTCACTCACATTAATTTCACAGGATTAGCTAATTGCCATTATCTAGATTCTTTTCAGAACATTCGACTTAATTTCCATAGAACTCTTCCTATGTATACTCACATCTCATTGGTTTACGTATCATTTAATTACATATTCTGAATAACTAGTGTAACAGGTGTTAACATATTTAGGCACAAACTTAACTGACTCCTGGAAAGCACATAACTGCTGGAGGCAAAAGTAGGTGAGCATATTAGAAAGTGATGTACTGGTTCACAGACAGCTCCTGTGCTGTGGACATCAATCAGGATGTTTTATAGAAGAAATGAAAAGCAGAGGTTTATCTACCAAGTTCAGTGGAAATCCTTTAAGAGAACTTCTGCAGGGTTTACAACATTGTTTAAAACTGTGCTTCCAAAAAATATAAATAAATAAATAAATAAATAAATAAATAAATAAATAAATAAATAAATAAATAAATAAAAACTGTGCTTCCAGGGGGATCCCTGGGTGGCTCAGCGGTTTAGCACCTGTGTTTGGCCCAGGGCATGATTCTGAAGTCCTGGGATCGAGTCCCGCATTAGGCTCCTGGCATGGAGCCTGCTTCTCCCTCTGCCTGTGTCTCTGCCTCTCTCTTTCTCTCTCTCTCTCTATTTCTCTCTCTCTCATAAATAAATAAATAAAATCTTAAAAAAAATAAAACTGTGCTTCCTTACCCTCTTGCCAATGGATACCGCCACTTAAAGTCTTTGATCTTGAAACACAATGATGTGAAACAAATTGTGTCTTAATTTTCAGTTCTTGAAGTTTCAAATTCAATTTCATTGCATTTCCTTAAATAGATGGGATAAAGTTCATCTTTTTATTTGCCCTCCAGAACTTCAGTTAGTGATTGGTTTTTGACTTCATTCTCATTCTCCATCCTCATTTAACCTCTTTTATAGATGTTAATGAAGAGTTATATAGCTCCCCCAAAAGCTGGGGCAGGGGTGGTGAAGAGAAGAGAGGATGGGGAACGAAAGCCAATAATCTGATTTCCACACCCAATTGGTGCTTGGCTCCTAAAGAATCCAGATGCCCCTATGTAAGCATCACATGGAATATGGCCTTGCAAAATGTGTATAGGAAATTTTTCTGGGCACCAGGAGGGTTATTCAAAGAAAATAAAACTTTCTGTTTCTGTATATACTGTTCATGGATGCAGAACCAGAGGGAAATACAGTTTGCTTGTGCACTTGTAATGAAATGGCTGAAGATTCTCATCTCCCTTCTAGCTTCCAAGATTATATTCAAGTTCCTCCATCTAGTCATCTTCATAGAGTAAGATGATTTCATACATTTAGCCATTAATGTGTGAAACTACTGGGCTTGCCTCTAGAACAATCTATCCAAAGCACAGGTCTCACAGTGTCACCTTTTAACTCTGAAAATTCCAGCATCTCTCCTTGCCTAATGAGTTAAATCCTTATGCTTTGCACTGGCGTTTCTCTCTCTCCAAACAAGGCTTGCTCACTTATTATTACTCAGGACTGCCGTGTATCTACACTCCACTCCCGCCCTCCCTTCCAAAAATAACAGGCTTTCTTTTCCTCAACATGATATCTTTGTTTCTTCCCTTATGCTATATTTCCCAAACTTCTCTTCCATCAGTATCCTTGTCTTTAAATGGACTTACATTGTTTTCACTTAAATCTATTTATTTATTATAGAAAGCGTGCACGTACATGAAAAAAAAAAAACCCTGATAGCCCTTGATAAATAAAAGCTCACGACAAAAATGAATTCAATAAGATATACAATGATATTACCTTCTAGCTAGGTGATGCTTGCCTGTGGCATGCTCTATGTTGGTTCATGTGTTAAAGATTGGCCACCAACAGAGTTTCTCCTTGATGAAATTAGGAGGGTGGAAGAAGAATGGAAAATGGGGTGACTTTCTCATTCTTTTGTAGGTAATGCCAGGTCCATGAACCATCTAAAATAATCTCCTGTATCATTAATTTGTATGTGTATGTGTTCCACACTTTGAAAAACAATGCTTTACTCTCATGAAATGAGAAGCAACTGGAGGGCAAGAAATTATTCTTTCCATGTCCTTTGCCTTTTTGAGAATCTACTCCTTAGGCCTCTAAACTGCCCTCCTTCTGGGGGACACTAATGTGTCTCATGAGTCACCATGTTATTTGATGGGAAGAAATGAGTAGATATTTCTGAGCATTAGCCAATGGGTTGGTCTGTTTCCTCTGAAAGTCAAGATAGTAGGTTCTGCAGGCCTCTGGTCCTAGGCTGGAGAATGAGTGTGTTTCCTTAAGTTCTTGTGCATATACATGTGTGGGTGGGGTGTACATGCTGTGGGGATAGTAGCAGAGGAACCTGTGGGGTTCTCTGGACTTCCTTGGTTCATAAAGCTCTGTTCATGAAATGCCCCGATGCTCTGGCAGCCGGGTTGCTAGATTCCTATCTGAGATCAGTGTTTTGGGGGAGCTGGACAACCTCCGGAGACCATCTCCTCCCCTAACCACCCCCCACCCTACCCTACCCATTTCTCTCTCCTTTTATGGATGAGGAACCAGGGTCTAGGGAACAGGTGTCCCACCAGCAGTAACTCTGCCTTTCAGCTGCAAATTGGAGTTGAATCCAGATGCCTGCAACAGAAACCAATCCCAGTGGCCCTCCTGTGACTGATGTGAGTTGTTCACAGACTTTTCCCTTCCTTTTCCAGGCTGTGCTGAGTCCTCTTATTGCCATCGCGCTGAAAATATCCCAGATTCATGAGAGAACTGGCCGGAGGGGCCCAACCGTCATCACTTGAATGGAGGAAAAATCAGTCACCAGGGCCAAAAGAGAGCGCTTGGCGGGAGACACTTCACCCATGCCTTCTTGCTACCTTTTTGTGCCTTTTATGACTTTGAAACACACACACACACACACACACACACACACACACACGATAATTTGCTGGTGGTGGGTGGGGGGAGGGAAGAGAACAAAAAAATCTGTTTTCTTAGGTTTGGGTCAATTCCTCCAAATGCAACAGGGTGTTCAGTTGCCTGTTAAAGCTGCACTATCATTTGGTATCTTTATTCTATCACACAAAGGAACCTCACCTTTTGAGAAAGAGTAAGTAGGCCAGGAACATGTCCATCATGGCATCTGCGCATCGCTGGCATTAGGTGAGAAAGGTTCTGAACTCATGCACAGAGCGCAGCACCAGAATTAAGCTTACCCCAAGCCACGGGTGCTGCTGGGCAGACCAAGGAAGACTGTCCTCCTCGGCGTGGTGGAGGACCTAGCTTTTCATCCTGGGTCAGGTGTCCCGGGGGGGAAGGCTGTGCAACTCCTAAGGGCGCACCTCATGGCTGCTAGCCACCCGAGGGCCCACTCCCCCATCTTCTGACCTCTTGGGAGTCCCCGTGCCACCTTCCCTCACATCTTTGGAAGCATTCTGCAGATCACCATGGCACACTTTCAGTGAAACATATCAAAGGGTGTTTTCCTCTCTTATTTTGTAAATAATATTTTTTTAGCTCTTAAGCTGGCTGCATTCCTTCAGATTCAGCCATTCAGGGCACAGGTGGGAAGCAGTTTCTTGGCAGGACTCTGCAGATGAATGCCTCCCATTTCAGCAGCCCTCCCTTGACGACATCATGGAGGGTGATACAGGGATTTATATTAATTCCTCCCTCGAAGACAAAATACCACCATATCTGCTGTCTCTCTGACTTTCTCTCCACTCTCTTATCTCCCAGTAAGGGCCAAGTTTAAAGTAATCATTTGGACACAGTTCAGATCTTAATAGCAGTGGCTGTAGAAGGAGATGATGAAATGCTGGAAAAATAGAGTACTTGTTGGAAGAAGACCTTATTGGTGGTAGTTAAGGGCTTGATAAGAGGGAAGGGAGGGTGGGACCCCTGTGAGAAACTAGAAGGTCACAACTGGCTGTCTTTGCCCAGGAGAAGGATACTGCAGCTCTAGCAGCCTTTATCTGCACTCAGCCGGGACACTCGGTGTGGGACCTGTTTGTGTATGCTTTGCTTCCTTGGGAACGACACTCTCACTTACCCTGTTGTTAGCACAGATGACGTGGTGCTCTTTGTGAAGCAAAGTGGTATTGCTGTAGTCAGGATGAGCGCAAGCAGGGAGATGTTCCCAGGAAGGAATCTGTGTCCACTCTCTATCTCTGCTTCTGTCAGAAACTTACTAGGATATGTAATAGCCAATAAAAAAGAAATTCCTGATTTCAACCCTACGCATGGACTGTGGATTTTTGTTTGTTTTGCCATTAGTGGTCACATTTTGATAAGTCTGTCTTTCAGAACACTTGCAAGGGCTGGCTTTCGTTGTTAGGACCTGGGAATTTATTATATAAATGGAACCAGAAAAGGCAGATTACTCACAACTGCCTTTGGGAGTCAGCAGAAACTAAATTGGCAGCTGGTCTTTGATCGTAAGTATCTTTGTTTCCTAATCACAGAGGGTGGCTTTGAGCAGAGATTCTAAAGTCATGGAATTTGTCAGCAACGAATGTAATTTTCCTTAAAGCTTGGGTCTCAACACCTTTAAGTGGTGGTCTGTGACAGCCATCCCTTCACTACTCGGTTCTGTGTGGGTCCACACAGCTGGATGCGTTATCAGGCTTAGCTCTCAGTCAGAAAATATGTATTTTTTGTCTTAAATTGCTGAACTTTTAATCACCTCTAACTTCAAAGGTCAAATATAAGGTAATCCTCATTTAAAAACTCTGTTTTTTATTTCCAGCATGTGCATCCAGCAGTCCGAGTATACCTTCATTCATTCATGCATGCATGCATGCATGCATTTAACAAACACTGATTTAACAACTACTCTATGCAGAGTCCTGTTTTTGGTGTAGCGAGGAGATGTATAAAACACTATTCCTGCTCCTAGGAGTTTGTAATTTGGGAACAGGAGGCTATAACATACTCAAAGAAGCAGGAGGACATGAATGTTACCGTAGAGGCATGAACAACATGTTATGGGAACACACAGAGGTATTGACTCTGAGATGGCAGGACACTAGGCACTTGATGAGTTTCCCAACAAGTGGAGTTTCCTGGGACTTGTAATCATTTACATTATTTTACCAGGGGTCAATGTAGCCAGACCAAAGACTAGGAATTGAGAGGTAGGATGGCTGGAGAGGAGGCTTGCATTGGGTCTAGTGAGAGGGTGGCATGGATGAGAGGTTGGAGGAGCCACAGTGTTATAAATATCAAGCAGAGCACATGTTTGGGTCCAGCTATGGAAAGAAGCAGCTGCACGGCCACCTATTTTTACAGAGCTTTTTCTCAGCGAGGTTGCCAAAGGGAAAGTCCTGTTGTGGCTCTAGAATCCAGCCTTTCTCTCTGGAACCTGCTCAAATGCACATTGCCAAGGTATTACTTCTGCTTTACGTAAAATCCAAGCTTCTCTTGCTGAGCTATACATGTGTGTCCTCTGGCCTTCTCAAGAGAGTTGAAAGACAGGAAGTCACTCTTCTGCATGTAATGGTCTTTATGTCTTAAAGATGAAGCTCCAGCCACCAGAGTTTCTTAAGAGTAAATGACTGGAATGATCTGAGAGTTTTGTGGGGACCACAGGAGACAATCATAGAGGAGACCGTGAATGGATTGTGGCAATTGTCAGAGCCACTTTTGTGATCGACTAATATTGAAGGGTTCATTTGCTATACCATGTGCCCCCAGGATGGTGACAAGCAACAGTATGTATAGGCCAGTGGTTCTAACCAGCGCAGCACCTCTACCCACTCAGGGGGTGTTCAGAAATGTGTGTGTAGGGATCCCTGGGTGGCGCAGCGGTTTAGCGCCTGCCTTTGGCCCAGGGCACGATCCTGGAGATCCGGGATCGAATCCCACATCAGGCTCCCGGTGCATGGAGCCTGCTTCTCCCTCTGCCTGTATCTCTGCCTCTCTCTCTCTCACTGTGTGCCCATCATAAATAAATAAAAAAAAAAAAAGAAATGTGTGTGTATACATGCCAGAGAGGCATTTAAGGGAGGGCACCACAGATTCTAAATATCCTACCAGGGGTAGCCAGTCCCTTAGAATGAAAAATTGTTTTGCTCATTCATGATTTTTGGGTTTATTAACTGACTTGAAAATGGTAGGCAGCCATTATTAAAATGAGATCATTTATCAGGTCTTACTGATCCAAGGTGCAGCCTATATCCACAGTATTTACAGAACAAATAGTTTTTGTGTGGCATCTCAGACTGAAGGGCTTGGACATGACCCAAAGGCTTTCCACACAGGAAGCCTCAGATTGATGACCAGCCCCACAGCGGCACACTGGGCTGACAGTTGGCTGTGCTGAGCCTGTGTTTTCTCTGCAGATCATACAGTCAATGATAGGGATAGTGGTGTGGTGACTTCTGATTGGTCAGCTGTGGGTCATTGTAAGTCATGGGATTTACTTCGGCAGTAATATCCACTAGCCATGGCAGGTGTGAGGGAATTTGTAAAGCACCTACGGGAACTGATAGTGACATAACAGGTGACTCCATTTTATTGCTTGATCACGCACTGGGTACTCTTGAAACATGTGCACACTGACATCCCAGACACCTGCCTTGAGGAATGTCCTTTCTTGAGTGCAGAAGGGAAGGGCCTAAGAAATCGTGTACCTTTTGAAATGATGTAACTGCCAGTAAATCAGTGTTTGGCCTTTCAACGGTTACAAACAGCAAGAGATTATCAGAGGCAGCAGAGCTTAGCAGATGCCTGTTCCACTCCAACCAGCTGGAGTCCTTATCGGTGGAAATGGCTCATGCAGTTGACAGCCCATTTGGTATGTGAATCAGTCTGACCTGTCATGGAAAATTATAGAACCTGGTGAAGATATGCATTATAAACTCAAGTCTTTATCATCTTTTCATGTCTTTTAGCACCTAGTACGTGACCTGCAATATAGGTGAGCTGGGGAGATTCCTCATCAAAGACTGTGTGTTTAAGTAGGATCTTGAGGGATGGGTAGAGTTGCCAGAAAAAGTACTTGTGAGTTTCGGAGCAGAGAGGTAAAAAATACACATGCTACATCTTGGATATGCAAAGGATGCAGCATTATGTATTCTATAACTAACCTTGTCCTGCTCACCTTCTGGGGGTTGGAAGGAGTACTTAAAGCTGCCTGTCAGAGAGATGTTATAAGATTAAAATCCTGGAGGGCCGTCATCTCTGAGAATTTCCCTTCATCATTGACAGGTGAGCCTACCAATCCCACTTGAGAAAAGGGAATGAGCAAGGACTGTAGTGAATGTTTGCCTCTTCTCCACTCACTTGTAATTGACGTGTTCTCCTTGCCATTCAGGGAATCATGGTTCTCTGTCCCTCACCCCTAATTTTACCATAAATTTAAGGAGGAAGATGGGATACAAGGTCTACCTCCTTGAGTAAGTCCCCTAGGGCTGGCCAATGAATTAAGCACAGCAGAATGCTTTTGTTCTGACTTGCCCAGCGGGTTTTAATTGCTAGGCCTCTCAAAAGTAGGATTTGTTTGGAGTGACACTCCCGTCCTTGATGCTTGCTTCAGGGTACATCTGTTTTTTTAAAAAGAAATAGCTGTCTGGGAGCAGTACTTCTTTTCAAAAAGCACCTGGCTTATCTTCTGAATCAATAGTTGATGCTCAGTAATGTTTGGGTTTTCAAAAAGATTAACTCATCTGGATGCTGTGTTAGTTCCACATGGAGAATCAAACCTTGACTTATGTTCCCCTATTGATTTTTTTTCTGATACAAAACAGAGATGAAAGAGAAGAAAGTTTATGTACAAAATTTATTGCAGTAAAAAGATCAAAACAATTTTTGTATGTAAACCAAAATTAACATGTCTTATATGACTACCAGAAGTTGGAAAAACCACCTATTACAAATGCAAACTCTGGATGAAAGCCCAATGACAGAATTTGTTCTGGCCCGTGGATGTGCTGAGACCCCAGAGATGTCAGGATAACAGTCTTGGTTAGAGGGATAGAAAGAGAGTTCAAGAGAGAAATAATACATTGCACTGCTAATAAATGATCACCTTCCCATTGGACAACCATGAGTGGCCTTCATATCCAATTATACCTTTGATGTCAAGGATTCAAATCATGGGTGCCTAAATGTATGTTTCATATAAAGGGACCAGGACTTTCTTTTGTGTGGCTTCCTGTGTATTTGCCAGGATATGAGTAATCTGTGTGCTCAGCAAAAATGGGAAGAAGAGGCCATGGAGGTCTCATTCCATCTCGACAACCTTCTTCCTCCCTGAAAGCTCTTCATCCTTGCCATCACTGTCCAAACCCCCCCTCTGCCCCTTCCCTGAGGGCTGCCTGTTACCAATAGGAGCCACCTTTCATCTTAGATGGAATAATCAGAGAGAATGAAACCGCAGAGAGGTGAGGGCCAAGCTCCTAGGCAGAAAACATGGAGGGAGTATTTACATTTTAAAAGAGAACCCTATTCTATGTCAACTATACCTTAATGAAAAAGTTTAAAACCTTTTTTATATTAAGAAAAAATAAAAAGAGAATCCTAAAGGAAGATCTCTGGCTTCCCCAAGGACTGTAAGGTATTGCACAGTGCTGGGGCTCCTCTTCCTGTTAGGGTCCACTTTCTGAAGCTGGAGAGAAGACCAAACTGCCCCGTGGGAGAAGGGAGGGAGGACAGGGTTAATCTAGCACAAATGTTTGAAGTAAATACATCCTCTCATGCCCCTCTGTGGACGCTGCTTCACCCTACTGGCAACAACCGTATGCTATGGGCAAAGTTTCTTCTTAACACCTCAAAGTCTCAGTTTATACGTCTGTAAAAGGGGAATAACCATTGCACTTATTTCTGAAGGGTATGATGAGGGTTAAATAAAAAGCATAAAAGGTTCATGGCACAGAACCCATCATATAAGAGACATTCCATAGCTATTAAATAATAATCCCAGCACAAATTCCTCACTTGATTGAGGAAGAAACTGAGGCTCAGAGAGATGAAGATTTTTGTCCAAACTCTAATGCATCTCTTCCCACCACCTTTCCACCTGACATGTCCTCTCGTGTTAAAACATGTAATAAAGTATAACAAAGCTGAAGAGGAGTCAGTGGGTCTTAAGATAAATGTCCCAAGTCTACAAATGTGTGGGTCTGTATCTTGAGACACAAAGAATTTTCTGTTAAGGATCAAAGTACTACAATACAGTCTCCTTTCTAAAGATCTGCAGTGGGGGATTTGTTGAAATATACATTTCATATATATTTTAATGTCTTTCAAGATTTATGTCAAAATCTATATTAATGCCACCTATGACTAGTACAGTTTCCCTCCCTAAATTCTGTGTTTTTATGAATTTTTAAGTATTCTATCTGTTCAACTTGAGTCTAAGAAATCTCATCATCTCTGCTTGTACAACCATCCCGTTTTTAAGATATTCATTGAAAACTTTGTGTTCAAGCCATTTTGAAAGGAAATATTACAGTTGTTTTCCACATAGAAATAAAATACACATAACTTAAAAAGTAATACAAGTAATATTCATGGCTTCCAAGAGCACATCTCCCACAACGTGAACTACAGTGTCACTCTGGTAAATATGGAGAGAACTATGAAACCAGCCAACAAAAGCTGCAAATTAAACCACACTGATCCTTCGTTTCCAGCACTCTCTCCATTTGTGATTGTTGGGTGATGTGGTACCTGAAGGCGCACGGCTGCCCCAAGAGCAGCACCTGTTCCTCCTGCTGAGGTGCTGAGGGATAGGCTGAGGTGATGGGAGGGGATTGAGAGTCAAAGGCCTCTTGGAGCAGAGCTACAAAATTGGTCCCCGAAGCCCACCTGGGCTGGGATTAGCGCAAATCCGTTGAAATGTTGTTGGCTGCCGCCGGCTCCTTCTGGGGTCCCCGTGGGCCTAGCACATCTGTGGAACTGCATGACATCCACAGCATCTCCTCGGCAAGTGCTCCTGGGGGTCATGGAAGACACTTTCCCTCCCATAGTCTGGTGCCTGCATTTATTATTATCAAGGCTAACCCATGAGGGTGCATCACGAGCACAAGGAAGTGTCCTCTGCTTCAGCATCCTCAGCTTTGCCTCTCAGCATCCTGTAATGGTGTGGCTGCCGGCATCCCACCTGCTACAGACTCCTCATAGGAAGGGGGAGCCTCTGGGTGGGCATCAGCTGCGTCCTCCTCAAATTCCAGGCCCAGCTCTGTGTACAGTGGTGGAGGAATATCTGAGACTTCTCCCTCTGTTGTAGGACAGGGTTGCTTCTCAGCATCAAGACTCTCTTCATATGCAGGAGGGTAGAAATCTGGCCTGGAGATCAAAATGCCACAAACATACATGTGTTATTTAAGTGGTTAATGCCAAAGAGGCATATGCCTGCCTCTCTCAAATCACATTGTGTGAAGTGAAACTGTTAAGAAACATTGATTTTGAAACAGATGTACTTCTTCCCTGGCATCACCAGTTTTTTTTTTTTTTTTAAATGTGCTGCTCTTCCAGCAAAACCTTCCTTATCAGCCATTGGATATGTGCCTCTCTCGTCCTATTTTTCCCAGTGGGTTATTCCAAGCTCTTGCCTCTCTCTCCCTCATGGAAACCAGGGACTTTCAGCATGAGATCATTATCAGGGGGAGAGACATGGGGGGCGCCTAGGCTGTTCAACCTCCTTCCACCCAGTTAGTCCATTCGCATCCATGACCCCATTCACACGCACCTCATTTTCGACTCAGTTGTGCTGTCTCATATCCTCCTAGCCAATAAAATAATGAATGAAAACCAATGTATAAGCTTGTCAAAATCACTGTATACACCTGAGCCTAATGTATGTTGTGCGTCAGCTACACCGATAAAACATGTACTCAAAAATCCAGCTCTGGGCTGTCTCCTCAAATGTATCAGCTGCTCCTCTCTTTCTTCTCACTCTTTCAAGTCTCAGCAACTGGTTTCCAAAAAAAACATACTCATTTCTCAAAACATTTCTACCAACAACTTCACATAGATTTCACTTGCAGCTCTTTGCAGGCCAATAGGCCAATGACGAAAGGAGCCATTCTCGCCAAAGGTGATGTATTCACTGGTCATCTTGCCCCATGTTGCTAATTGCTAAATCCTTCTGGCCTCTCCATCATGAATGGGACAGGGGTGGTGTGAGATGAGGAAGAAAGAGGGTGAGCTTGATGGAGTTGTGTATTTATAGAGCAAATTCCTTAGTGCCCACAGGGAGTGTTTGTGGTGTGTAACCACAACAGAACAGAGCCTGCCACTTGTAGCCACAGCTCCATCCCAAATATTACCAGGCACAAAGCCAGATAGCTGAAGGAACGGTCTACTGTACGGCATAAATCTCAGCCTTCCCTCAGAATAGCTAAAGCAGTGTCATGGGACACACATGTAAAGACATTAAAGACAGAAAGGTGAGCTGTTCCCTGGAGCGACTTGAGAGGCTCCAGGGTGACTGCCACCGGCCCCTAAATCCCATCCAGCCCTCCCAGTCCCATTGGCACATGCCAGTTCATATTCTCAGTGCCCGAGTTCCACCATTGCAGACTCATGGCTCTGATACCTCAATGTGGGTTCCCATCTTGAATGCAAATGCTTCTGAGAAATGCAACTCTTCCCTAACTGACTTCCTGGTCATTCTGTGTAGGCCAGGCATCTACTAGATGCAGCAGGAAGATGTCCATATCACAGATCCCTTTGAAATAATTCAGCACGGTATGAGGCTATGCATGTGTTAGTAAATTTAATAACTTCCTCCTATAGGAGGCAATCAGCTACTCTTAGCAGGAATTTACACTCTAAAGGCAATCATCTAACATTTAAGAAAAAAAAATCACTCAAGAAGCATCATCCATAATCACCTTAGTCATCTTAATCTTTTATCAAACCCAAAGATCTTGCTAGTTAGTATAGTAAGTATTGGAAATGGGGTTTAGTTATTGTAATTAGTATCTTATTAATGAGCATAATAATGTCAAAAATCAACTGTCATGGGTAAAATTATTTACATTCAAGATACGTGGAGTAGCTAAAATATTTTAGATGAAGAGGGCAAAAGAATTTAGGAGTCCTGCAGCCTGTACCTGGAAGATGATGCCTGAAGTTTTATCCCTAAATGGTCTTGGGTCAGCCAAGAATTAGGAGGGTTTCAGTTGTCTGATACTGACCATAAGGTGAACTGAATTTTGTTTTATTGTAATGAAATATATGTGACATTAGATTTACTGCTGTAGCCATTTTAAAGGTACAGATCAGTAGCATTCAGTACATCCACACTGATAAGCAACCTTCACCATTCTCCCTCTCCAAAACTTTTCCATTACCCCAAACTGAAACTCTCTACTCAGTAAACAATAAGTTCCCATTCTCTCCTCCCCACTGCCCCCAATAACTGGTTTGCTTTCTGGCTCTGAATTTCACTACTCTAGCTATCTCATATAAGTGGAATCATGCAGTATTTGTCTTTTTGTGTCTGGCTTCTTTTGCTCAGTATAATGTTTTCAGGGGTCACCCATGCTGTAGCATGTGTCAGAATGTCCTTCCTTCTCATGGCCAAATAATATTTCATCATATGGGTAGACCACACTTTGTTTATCCATTCATCCACTGGACGACCCATGGGTTGTTTACACCTTTTGGCTATCTTGAAGAATACTGCTATGAACACTGGTGTACAAAGATCTGTGTAAGTTCCTACTTTTAATTCTTTTGTCCACTTACCCAGGAGTAGAATTGCTGGATCAAATGGCAATTCTATATTTAATCTCCATACCATTTTCCATAAAATGATTGCACTATTTTCCATTCTCACCAGCAGCGCACAAGGTTTTGAATTTTGTGTATTCTTGTAACACTTGCTGTCTCTGTGGGGTTGTTTTTTTTTTTAAGTAAGAGCCATCATAATGGGTATGAGGTGGTCAGGTTAACTGAATTACCTCTGGAATATGACTTGTCTTGCGTTAAATAAATCTCTCAGGCAAGGTGTGATGAGAACACCTAGAAAGGTGGTAAGCTGGGACCTCACTGAGTTCATGGAGAGATTGCAGGACTAATGCAATACCTGCTTGTTCATTTGTTGTGGGCCAGAACCTGGTCTGGAACTTGCTTTCCATATAACCTGGTAGCCGGGTTATGGGGAATAACTCGCCACCTCCTGCTTCTAAAGACAGCTTCCATGATACAACAAGAGAACCTGAGTTGGGCCTCTTCTATTGGCTTAGGTAGGTTTTCAATGGAGGGAGATGTTGTTTTTCAGGTAGAAATCCCCTCTCAGTTCATGGTTTTCCCCAGCACCATTCTTCCTAAGGACTAACTCCAGAGTAATTTCCTGACAGGAAAGCTTCAGTTCTAGACCTACAGCCCCCTGCAGGACATGCTCCACATATTGCTCCACATCTTGCTCCACAGTGGGGTTAGGTTCATTCTGCTTTTCCAGAATTCAGTCCCATTGCAACCCTCCTCCATCCTCTGGCCTCTCAGCACATACCTGTCGACAGTGGCCAGGGGCAGTGCCCCATGAGAAAGATGTCTTCTGAGCACATGGGTGAACACTCCTTTGCTTTTACTTGCCTGGCGGTAGGTGCTCCAGAAAATTCCACTCAGGAGGATCACAAACCCCAGTGGCAGAAGCATATAGGCCAGGATCAGGTTACCTCGACAGTTGAATATTGATCCTGAGGAAATGAAGAAGGCCCCCAGGCAGATCATCAGGAAGCCCATCAAGAGGGCAAAGGCACAGAAAACTAGACCCATTCTGTTTTGCATCCCAGCTCCTTTGGAACGCTTCCACTCCCCTGCTTCCTTGCTCAGAAACAATGCTCTCATTAGCCAGCTTGGAGCTTTATATGCTCTGGGACCAACTGGCCTTTGGACAATTAAGTGAAGCAGGCACTTAGAAGCTATTCATTAACCACTGAAAGTTACCGTAATATCCTTGGAGGATTAACCTAAAAACAGCATTGTGTAAGGCAGGGAGGAGTGGCTTCTCATTGCTGGCTTGCTCTTCTGAGCTGGGTAGGACCCTTAGCCAACCTCGGGTATTTGAGGGGAAGTCTCTTATCTTTTGATTAATCCCCATGGTGGGTAATTTCCTGCTAATGCTAGAGAAATTAACGTTTGTTTTTTGATGAACTATCTTCTTTGTGCTTTGGCAGGGGATCCTTTCTTGATTTCTTCTTTCTCTGTACTAAGAAGACATTTTTAAACTCTTAAGTTCATCTTTCCTTTCTCGATGAAACTTCCTTTATGGCCTTCACCCTATGCTACTGGAAAAATCCCAAGAGAAATGCCCATGGTGTGAACTCCCTTCTCTGTTAAGAAAATGAGCATCCACAGGAGAAGGAAAGAGAATTCTGGAGAGAAGGGTTGTAATAGCACTTTGGGAATTTGGGGGAAAAGTTTCTGGGGATGGTTGTAAAAGGCGATGATCTGGGGGTACATGGATGGCTCAGTCAGTTACGCATCTGCCTTCGGCTCAGGTCATGATCTCGGGATCTTGGGAATGAGTCCCACATTGGGCTCCCTGCTCACCGGGGAGTCTGTTTCTCTCCCTGCCCCTCCTTCCAGCCTGTGCTCTCTCTACCTCAAATAAATAGGTAAAAATCTTCTTTAAAAAAGAAGAGGTGATGATCTGATGACTTCTCTATCCTGTTTTTTTTTAAAGATTTTATTTATGTATTCATGAGAGACACAGAGGCAGAGACACAGGCAGAGGGAGAAGCAGGCTCTCTGTGGGGAGCCCAATGTGGGGCTCCATCCCAGGACCCCAGGATCACACCCTGAGCCAAAGGCAGACGCTCAACCACTGAGCCACCCAGGTGTCCCTGAACTGGTTTTACATCTTTCCCATTGTTGGGCCCAAATGTTGGGGTCCTGGGGTCATTTCTGGCTAACACATAGGTGTTTGATAAAAATTTTTGTTTGTTACTCAACTGCTGGCAAGCATTCTTGGCTTACCTTTCCTACTCTCAAGAAAAGCCACAGGTATTTAATAAAAGAGCGTTCCCTAAAATGTGTAGCATGTTTCCACCTCCAAGCAAAATAAACACATGTGCAAAGTGCTGCCTGTTCAATCCCCACCCTCCCTAATACACACAGCTTAGAGTTTCACAAGGCACACTAGTATATTAAAAACTCTGAAAAGTCCTACAGTCTTTTTCCCCTCATAAAACACATATGAAGTAAAATTTGTTTTGGTAGATGCTGCTAAAAAAAATGTTCCCTGTCCTCTCCCCTGCACCATCTGCTTCCCTGTAGCATTGCCTCAAAAAATCTTTACAGAACCAGCCTTCTGTTTCCTGTCTGGAATTTGTTTCCTCCATCTTGACTGTCTTTGGTTATAGACACCCTATTCTAGATCTGATTCATGCCCTGATTCCTTCCTTTTTTATGTGATCTTTGGGCATGTCCCTGCCAAAATTCTCCTGCCCACAGGGATTCTGGGTCACTTTTGTGCAGAGAGATTATCTCCAGTCCCTTGCCACTCCTCTACCCCACTACTCCATTACTTTTATTCCATTTACTTTCCCGATGGAAAAAGGAATTCTTTGTGTAGTGCCCCAGTGCTGCTATGTACACCCTTTAGCCTTATCCCTACCAACTCATGTTATGGGGTCGGAGTGAGACAAAGACACTGGATCAAAAATAATATAAGGTACTTCCCTATTTCACCTCCTAACCTCTACCTTTATTAGCTTCAATACTTACCCTGATCTACTTTCATCTTCTCCTCTTGATATTATCCCTGCAATCTGAAAACAACCCTTTCTCCCTTCTTTTCCAACTGGTTGTGAGGTTTTCAGATTTCTAAGATGCCCCTGATGATTTTTGCCTTCTGGTATCTGTATCCCCCAGAATGTGAGCTGGACATAGTGTAGGCTAGACACAGTGACTTGATTCGAACCAATAGAATATTGTGGGATGTCACTTCTGTGATTAGATTGCAAAAGATTGTAACTTTGTCTTGCTAGCACTCTTTCTATTGTCCTTTCTATTGATGGCTTATACCCTTTGAAGAAGGAAGCTGCCATGTTGGAGAGGCCCATATGACAAGGAACTGAGTGTGGCTTGTGCCCAACAGTCTGTGAAGAACTGAGGACCTTAGTCCATCAGCCAGTGAGAAACTACATCCTGCCAATGATCATGGGAACCTGAAATCAAATGCTCGCTCAGTTGAGCCTTGAGATGACTATACCCTAAGCAACACCTTGCTTGAGAGACCTCAAAGTCAAGGACCTACCTATATCATACCCAGATTCCTGCCCCACAAAAACTTTGAGACGGTGGGTGTGTGTTGTTCTAAGTTGCTATGTTTTGTGGCAATTTTTAGGCAGTGAGAAATAACTAAATACAGCTCCTTGGGACTTGGAATCCAAAGAGGACAATCAAGGTTAAGTGTTTGCCTAGTATCTAGCCCATAGAACTCGCCCTATGAAGGTTAGCTATAGTCATGCCCACGATTATTGTTATTGTCATTAATGCTGTAGTTCCAAAGAGCTGAGAAAGACCAGCATTTCCAACTGAAAGGTCGGAAACTCTTGGGAGTTGAGTCCCAAGAGCAGGTAAGTGGTGGAGCCCCAGAGAGACCCCAGACATAGTAGAGTAAGGAAGGTAGCACTCTTGAGGAGAACTGCCCACCCATAGGGTTGGGCTTCTTTGTTTTAAACCAAAACTGAAAGATGAACTAGACTGGGCATCATGCCAGGTCAGGTCTACTTCCTGTGATCACACAAGTGTTTGAGGAAGTAAGTATCCCTGTTCTTTCCCTCCTCCAATTCCAGTGAAGGGTAACTAGTGCCATACAGAACTCCAGGTTCTCCCCCTCCAGTACCTTTTATGGAGTCCCCTGTTGTTTCAGAGCAATGTATTTGTTATTGGCGGTGGGTTTTTGCTTATTTTGGTGAGACATTGGGTAGGAAAGAGCAAGATCCAGGAGATAACAGGAAGATAGAAGGATTTCAATACTTTATATAAAATAAAGAGCAAGATCCTGGGCTCAGAACAGTGGAGATGTTTATCTGGGGTGGGGTGTGGCATTGGGGAGAAAGTATAGGAGGATCTGTAGTTTATGAAGAAAGTGGATGAGAAAGGAAAAGAATCAGTATGGAAATATGAAATATTGCTTGGAATCACATGTCTTCTTCATGATGGTTGAGACATCCTAATGAAAAATTAATGTCGAAGTTTTTTTTCCTGTTTGTGTTTATTATTCTGAAATATTTTAATTACTAAATAATTACGTATGTTTTACTGTGACTCTGCTTCAGTCCTGAAGCACATGCATTATGCCTCCCTGAACATTATTCCCCTTTGATGCCTCAAAAATGGTGATAGTGACATAGAACGAATATGGAGAGAAAGTACCCTGGACTTCATCAGTCTGGAAGGAACAGAACCCCAAGCAGAGGGCAGTTGTAACAACAGAAGAGAAAAGCAGGCCAACTCCTCAGGGTTGGGGAAAAATGAAAAGAATCCAATAAAAAGCCAGTCCCACACCAAAACCTCACCTTAAAGAGTTAGTTTCAGGTGAGCTTTGAGCCTTTGGCTGGGCTTCCTTAAGCTCTGCCCTGCTTTCTAGGTTTGCCTTGACCCCCAGGCCAATGTTCCTATTCCTGTCAACCTTGCCACTCCCAGCACTGAGTGTGAGAATGAGGGGGGCCAAATATATCGACTTCATTTAAAGGTGGAGTAACTGCGAGAGGGATTTCTGAGTCACCTAAGTTCATACAGACATCTTAGGACTGATGGGAAAGAGTATGGACAGAGGCCCACCTTCAATAGAGAGATGTTCTGGGACCCAGTAGAAGCCAAGCCATAGTCCTTGTCCCAATTCCCCATCAAGGTATCCACCTGGGAAATGTCTTGCTTTTAAACCAGTTCATTTAGTCATTATTATAATTCTTAAAAATTCACCAATCAGCAAAAGTGCCTGACCTGGCAACAAGCAGTAGTAGCATGTTATTTGGTTGACAGCCAAACTATTTTAAAACATAATCATTCTTTCAACACTGTTCCTTTGAGCATGACTGACCCATGAGCACTTCTGAACATTGAGTGCAGCCAGTTCCAAGCACTGTTTTGGTTTCACGTCAGAGCCCCCTGACACCT
This sequence comes from Nyctereutes procyonoides, assembly GCF_905146905.1. NCBI lineage: Eukaryota > Metazoa > Chordata > Mammalia > Carnivora > Canidae > Nyctereutes > Nyctereutes procyonoides. The sequence continues at coordinate 55,283,068 of NW_026575146.1, read as the reverse complement.
CACCCTCCTTTTGGACTCTTCTGTGTAATACGCCTTGAAGCTTCTAACTGCACTCCAGCCTTTGTTTACTGGGCATATGGGCCAGTACCCTTCTCTTGAAAACAGGAACATCGTATTGCTTTGGATGAGAAGTCAATGGGGACTTTGGAAGGAAGCTAATGGTGTGTAGAAGCAGTTGCATAGGAGAGGTCAAGAGTTGAGGGAGAGCGGTCAGATTTCAGAAGGTTACTTTGGTTTAGGAAGTGAGGCCTTGTGGGAGGTGGGGAAGGTGAGCATATGCGTAGCCAGCCATGTCACCCTGGTGGTGATTACTGAGTGATTTCTGGATTAGCCTTTCACACGTGTGGGTTCACTGAGCACTGGTCACTTCCTTCTCCTTGTTTTCTTTGCTTTTGAACCTTTCCCCCCACCTCTCTTTTTCCCCTCACTCACTCAGGAAGATTTACACGAAGGCATTTTAAGGTTGGCAGAGAATACACAGCTTCTCAGGAAAGGAGTGGCATGACGTGGTGAAGTGATATTAGACCAGCACACAAGGCTCATTCTCACCTTGGAATGAACGTAGTGTGTTTCTAGGAAAGAGAAAGCCACGCAAGGCTAGGACTGTTGAGGCCTGTGAGGTACTCCGAGTATAAAACTTATGGGGTGCCAAAACACTTAGTAATCAAAATAAATCATATTTTTGAACAATATGTTTTAGAAAATCACATTGGCAAACTATGGCTCATGGGCTGGCCACCTGTTTCTATAAGTGAAGGTTTGCTGAGGAAATTGAGTCATGTCTGTGGACCAAGCAAGAAGACAAATTCTTGGAGCTCTGCTTCCAACTTAATCCACAAATAAGCCAGAAAAGATTTCATTTCTTGGCAGATCTCTGGAAAACTGAAAAGAGACCAGAGCCACTTTGGATCAGAGCAGAAGCTTAAGGCAGAGCAGAATCTGATGACCTGCTTTTACACTAGTTGGCATGGTGGTCAATGACTTGTAAATATGATATGGATTCTGTGTCCCACCTCATGAAATTCTATTTAATATTGAACTTCTTCTGAAAACGATGACAACTCAGCAGCAATGAGCATCTGTGGTGCTCAAATTATTGTCTCTATCTACCATCCCACTGAAAAACCCAAATATCTTTGTGGAAGTGGCTGATTCTAGGGCTCAAGCAGAAGACCTGAGAGATGTAATGTTGAACTGGAAAGCAAGGAAGTGAACGAACATTCCAGGAACTATGCCTAAGAGGTGGAGGAGCCACCCTGAAGGGGTCTCCAGGGTTTCTTATCCTCAGCACTATTCACATTTTGAGCCAAATAATCCTGTGCAATAGGGACTGTCTTGTGCATTGTGCAGTGTTGAGTAGCAACCCTGGCTTCCATCTACCTACTAGCTACCTAGTCATGGAAATCAATAATGTCTATTGACATTCCTAGATGTCTCCTGGAGATCAAAATTGCCCTTGGTTGAGGACCACTGCACTAGCCCAAGATGGGACAACCTAAGCACCAAAAGTTCAGATACTGAAATAAATTGAAACAAATAAAATACATAAAAATCCACAAGTCCATAATATCTCTTCATTTTTTGCATAATATCTCTTCAGCACGAAAGAATAGTCATCTCCAATTTTTAAAACGTCCTTCTATATATTCCCTTTGTTTCCTCCTTTATCAACTTTTTAGATGGAAGTGAGAGCTTCTGGAAATTTCTTTATCTCTGCATTGTGTTTTGGGAAAGTCCCTTAGCCAAATGTTCCAGCTCATTAATTTAATATTCATCTCTGCCCATTTTGTTATTCAGCTCAATTTTTAAGGAATGGTGATTATATTTTTAATGATCTAGAAGCCTGAGTGTTTCTTTCAGATGGCTGCTTTTCTGTTTTATGCCTGCAATAATCGTCCCAGCAAATGAAAGTTCTGATAATAGGAGCCAACTTTTCAGGTGTGTTGAGTAGAATCTTGCAGGTGTACAGGTAGATAATCTTGGTTTGGGAGATTTCTCTCCCCAGCATATGAGATCTGGGAAACTCATATCAGAAGCATCTCTTGGTTTCTTTTTCTTGTCACCTCTTCACACCCTGATTCCTTGAGTTATCAAGTTTTGCTCTACTTCTCTGTCCAGAGTCAGCCCTTCTGATACAACAGCCCCTTGGTTCACTCTCTAAAACAGTTATGAGGCTTTAAGATGGAAGCAAACACCACTGTCGCCAGAACTTCAGCTATGAAGGGCATGGGAAGATCATGACCAGCCCAGGAGTTCATAATGCAGTCTTTTAATTTATGGACCAGATAATGATTGACAAGGCCCCTCCCTGCAATGTACTGGTTAACCCTGAGCTTGAAGTCCCTCTAGTTAGTGTACAAATAACTCTTACTTGGCAATATCCTTTTTCTGGCTTTAAAAAAAAGAAAACTTTTATTGCTCTATCAACCCAATTCTCTTTGTTCTATTTTCCAGGAAATTTTCAAATTTTCTGATCTTTAGTTGTAAATTTTCTTGTTTGGCATTTCAGTGGAATTCAGGGAGGGAGGAAAAGTAGACTGGTGTGCTCAGTCTGCCAATCTGATCCCCAATTTTTTTCTGAGTGTTTAAGGATGTGAGTGGATATTATTTACAAAATTAGGACCAGACTATATATGTAACTGTGTATTTTACTTTTTTCACTAGAACAGCATGTGTTTTTATGTTGCATGTTTTTGTTTTGTTTTTTAAAGATTTTATTTATTTTTTTAGAGAGTGTGAGAATTCTTGAGCAGGGAAAGGAGCAGAGAAAGAATGAGAGAGAGAATCACAAGCACATTACACGCTGAGTGCAGAGCCTGACACTGGGCTAGATCCCACAACTCTGAGATCATGACCTGAACTGAAATCAAGAGTTGGATGCTTAACCAACTGAACCACCCAGGTGCCCCATCATGATTGCATGTTTTGAATGAGCCTTCACAGTTCATCAGGCTGGAGTATAATTAATTTTATTTATTTCTTCAGCACTGAATAATTAGGTCCTTGGAGACAGAGAAAAATGTTAACCTAAAGACTAACTGAAATGCCTGCCATGTAGTAGATCTATAAGTGCTCCTGACTCAATTTGATTTTTTTTTTTTTTTGTTTCATTTGAATAGGTCAGAACCAAGGCAGAGACTGGGGATAGGAGATGAAGGGAGTCACAGGAAAGAAGGTTAGTTTGGGAGCAGAGAAGACTAATACAGGCATTCCTATCTTCTGGCTTGATTTTCCCTCTCCTACTTTTTGGTGCAATCACAGAAGTCAGTCCTTAGTTGGGTTGGAAAATAAGGATGTTCAGATTTTCCTTCCTCTTATTAAAGCCCTAGAAATTGGAACCTATCTTTAGAATACAATGTTTCTTTCAGCACATATCAAATTATGTATAAAGTATTTCGGAGGAGATGTGTTTCTACTTTACAGGTGTATTAACAAGTCTAAAGATGGTGTTCATCTACCCAAGTTGCTATTTACTGCCTCAGAAGGATGAGTCATTCTCTGTTTACACTGAGGGACTGAAGTTATATCTGCTCACAGCCAGGAGTGTAATCAAGTTGTGAAAATGCCAGGACAGTAACTGTAAGCTCTCATGGGATTATGACAGGCAGTGTTAGAAGCCTTTGTTTAGGTGTATTGGGATGAAGAGTTCAGTACATTTGAGCACGTGTTGGAAATCCAGACAAAAAAGGCAAAAGGCAACACTGTATTCACAGGAAAGATTTATCATCAAACCCGGGATAATTTTTCAAATTTTATAAATATAACTGAGACTCAGAAGCAAATGATTCCCATTTTCTATCCACAAAAACTGAAAAACAAATCCAGGGTCTTATTTTTTCTCTTTTTTTTTTTTCCAATACATCTATTTATTTGAGTCACCAGTATCTAGTACAAAGGGAAAAAATGAATAATTCATTAAAAACAGCTCTATTTTTTCAATGAGAAACTGAGATTTAGTCACAAATTACTATCTCAACTCATATAGTAGCCTCCTACACTTTTCAAAAAAAAATCAATAAGGGCCCAAATTTGTTTATTTTTTGAAAGATGAGTGAAAGAAGGCTGGAAGAGACAATGTGCCACTGATCTACAGGAAGGGAATAACTTCACTTAAATTGAAATATGCTTTGTTTCTCATATCTCTCACTTTTCACATGGCTGGACATGAAAAATATATCTATATCTAAAACAATTGTCATTTTAATGTATTGAGTCCCACCATGGGCCAGGTACCATTCATTTACTCTCTTTAATTCTCACAACATTGCAAGATAAATCTAAGCTCCAACTGGGTTTGGAGGATGCCGATTCTGCAGAGGGCCAGCAACCAAGGTCATTTAGAGCCAGTCTGCAAACCAACAGCTATCTGGCTGCATATCCTACACTCTTCATCTTACCTTACGACGCCTCTCTTGACAGCTGACTTTAAGGCTGGTAATTTTACTTGTTAGGTTACAATTGATAAAATTATTAATTGCTATCTCTAATGGATTTTTTTAAAAAAATTATGGACTTGCAGTATTTATTGATCACCTACCATTTATTTTTTATTTTATTTTATTTTATTTTTTGATCACCTACCATTTATATCACTCAGGATGAGCTAGGCTTTGCTTCATAGCAAACAACCCTAGATGTCAGGGAGTTTAAATAACAAAAGTTTATTTCTTGTTCACTCAACATGTTTATCATGGGTCAGCTGGGGCTCTGCTATAAGTTGACATTATCTCAGCTGAGAGAGGAGCTACTCTCCAGAACATTTATAGTCACAGGAGCTAAGAGAAAAGACGACGCTGAAGGATCTTACGTTGCTGATTAGAATTTTGGCCCAAGGTGTCATGCACCACTTTACATACAACTGATTGATGATTATGGACCACATGTCCCTAACCAACCACAGGAGTCCAAGAAGTACAAACCTACTATGCCTAGAAGACTGTAATAGAAATATTTGGTGAGCAGCACTAACTTTATAAACACGTATCCAGCTAGGTGCTGGGAGGAATACCAAGACATGGCCTTTGTTCTTAGAAAGCTTACTGTTGAGACAGGAAAAAAAGCAACCTTGATTCAAAGAAGAATAAGTGGCAGACTAATATAAGCATCATGTGAGAGGAACACAGAGGAAAGAGTTAATTTTTAATTGATTTGATTCACTGTTAATTTTAAATGGCAAGAAGCCTTTGCAGAGAATATAGATGAGCTTTAAAAGCTCAAAGAATTTCACAGCATCGAAAAATATTTTAGGGAGAAAGCTATTCCTATTAAGGGAACTGTGTGAAAGGGGTTAACACATTCAAGCAGACATGGGTATAGTGGTGGGAAAGGAGAGGCAGGTGGGTAAGATGATCAATGAAATCAGAGACAGGAAAAGCCACTTGGAGGCAGACCGTTGAAGTGTCTGCACCACACAAGGAAATCCTGCCTTTATATTAAGGTTGCTACATATTATCAGAACTGTCTTGGAGACTCTCAGATAAATCAATATTGTCACAAATGAATCACCATCTTGACACATGTATAAAAATATGTGTATATATAAAATACATCTTTATATTTATAAAATATAAATTCATGCCACTTAGCATAAATATATATTATATATTTATTTATATTTATACATATATATAAATTCATGCCACTTAGAGTAAAATAACACTGTCAGAGCAGAGCACCTGACACAAAAAAAGGCAATCGATAAAAATGGAGGAATGAATGAGTAGAAAGAAATTTGATAAAGGTGTTATACATTAATCCTTTGACAATCAAATTTTGAGGATCCATATCAATTTTTTTTAAGTAGGCTCTACTAGGTGAGGGGCTCTGAACTCATGACCCTGAGATCAAGAGTCAGACGCTCAACCAGTTGAGCCACCCAGGCATCCTGACACCTAATTTTTTTAACCAAAGAATAAAAATTCCTGAAGAGAGCTGCTCATTTGAAACCTCGGTAAAGTGTCATTCACTTCTACGTCTTTAATGCCTTCTCTGTCTACCTTTCTCCAGCCTATGGTACATTAATTCTTCTAACATTTCCTTTTAGGTTCAGTCCTCCAGTTCTTTAACCAAATTTTTCTTTTCTCTCCATTTTTTTTCTAGGCTGTCTGTGTGTCTCGGGATCTCAGAGCCTCCAATTCTGGACAGTACTCACTAACTGAGAACGTCCCCCAGCACTTCAGATCTGCTGGGTTACACTCACTGCCTGTGTGTAGGAGTTTTCATCTCAAGCCCGCAATCCTGTAGATTTGGTAAAAGATGCTATACTAGGAAACAGACCAAATTTAAAAAGCAATAAAACCCCCAACCTGCCTAAGGCTGTAAAACAATACAGAACTCTCCAGCAGCCAAGTAACATGTCAGCCCTGGGCTAGGATTTTACACCTCATGGGAACAGAACAGGGTGACCTGAGGAGTAATGTTAATGGCTTGAGTGGGTCACAGCTGGAAGCTTTCTGTTTTTATGCTAAAATGCTGCTCTGCTTCCTTATGCAGAAAATAAAAAGAGGATCTGTTGAGTCAATGAAGCAAAACCTTGCAAAGCATATGTGGTGGTCTGGGACTCGTGACAGCAGAATGAGTGAGAGAAGGAATGGACAGAGAACGGGACAACAGCAGGCAATATGGTAGATGATGAGGGCCTACTGATGCCCCAGCTGGTGCTTCTCAAAGCCTGTCCATGCGAGTCACTTGAGAATCTCGAGAACATGCAGATTCTGGTTCATTGGGTCTGGGGTGGCGCTTGCAACTCAGTAGCTCTGCAGGCTCCCAGGTGATGCCAATGTTGCTGGTCCCTGAGCCACACTTTAAGTAGCAAGGAGTCTGGGCAACTGCTTCACCTAGCCTTCACCTTGGTAGATCCTTAAAGGTCAGGTGTTTCCCCATCTGTGTTCAGGGAGAGTAACCCCTCCCCAGCCGCATGGCAAGAACAGGAGCGTGTTAATCAGCCCTAAGCCCATGATGGTAATTGTGCTCCCTAAGCCAGTGAGTGATTGGCTTGGGGTGACTCATGTGACCCACCCTGGTCAATGAGATAAAAGAGAAGGCTGCAGGGATCCCTGGGTGGCTCAGTGGTTTGGCGCCTGCCTTTGGCCCAGGGCGCGATCCTGCAGACCTGGGATCGAATCCCACATCGGGCTCCCGGTGCATGGAGCCTGCTTCTCCCTCTGCCTGTGTCTCTGCCTCTCTCTCTCTCTCTCTCTCTCTCTCTATCATAAAAAAAATAATAAAATTAAATTAAAAAAAGAGAGAGAAGGCTGCGGGTCAGGGGAGGAAATGTTCAGATGGGGTTTTCCTGCTCTGGTAGAGCAATCCAAGGTGGAAATTTGCCCCTTCCTGGCTTTGGAGATTACCTGGTGAGGATGGGGTTCTTGGAGCTGCTGTATTCATCTTCTAAGTGTAGCAAGGGATCTCTCTGGCCCCTTCCACCTACCTCTCCATAGGATCCTATCTTTTTTGTAGGCATCACCTACTCTAGTTCAGCCTTGAACTGTTAGAATCTTAGCGGGCTCTGTTTGGGATCCTCTTTTTTTCTTGTCAGGTATTCTCTTAATTATGGTTTTCAAACTGTGGGCAGCAACGCACTGTCAGGTCATTAAATCAACACAGAAGGCTGTGAGCTGCACTGGCAACAGTGAACGTCGCGTGGCAGAAGTAAGAATTGGTCAGGGTAATTTTCATTCGTGGGGTATGTGTGCTTTAAGATGTATTTCTCATTGTAGGTCCTCACCAGCGAAGTTTGAGAGCCACAGGGTTCTGTGCTCTCATTTTTTTCTGTGATTCTCAAACTTCTCCATCTCTACCTGCATATCTTTTATCGGTTTTAAAGCTCTACCTTTCCCTGCCACTCCACATGGGCACTCCGAAAGCTCAGCAATCCACAATTAAAGCCACACTTGCCGTCGTGCTTTCTGAGCCTGCCCCATGCTCACCCACCACCCACTCCAAGCCGCCTCTTCCTCATTTCTTGCATTGGGAAAGGGCACTATCACTCCCACCCCTGCATAGGCCGACTGAACCTTGGGAACCATTCTTGGCCCTTCACACCCAACTTTGTCTTTGAACTTAGCTTATTTCACTCCTATGTCTCTTACAAACAGGCATCTTTTAAGTACCTTTTCCACTCCCCCATTAGTGCTACGGTTCTGATCCAAAGCACTGTCCTCTCCCTACCTAACCGCCTCTCCACAGCTTCTCTTAGCCCCGCCCTTTTTAAAAAATATTTATTGGGGGGGAAGGGGCAAGATGGCGGAAGAGCAGGGTCCCCAAATCACCTGTCCCCACCAAGTTACCTAGATAACCTTCAAACCATCCTGAAAATCTACGAATTCGGCCTGAGATGTAAAGAGAGACCAGCTGGAACGCTACAGTGAGAAGAGTCCGCGCTTCTATCAAGGTAGGAAGACGGGGAAAAAGAAATAAAGGAACAAAAGGCCTCCGAGGGGGAGGGGCCCCGCGAGGAGCCGGGCTGAGGCCGGGGCGAGTGTCCCCAGGACAGGAGAGCCCCGTCCCGGAGGAGCAGGAGCTGCACCAACCTTCCCGGGCGGGCGGAAAGGGGCCCGCAGGGAGTTGGAGCAGGACCCAGGAGAGCGGGGATGCCCTCGGGCTCCCGGGGACACTAACAGGCACCTGCGCCCCGGGAGAGTGCCCCGAGCTCCCTAAGGGCTGCAGCGCGCACGGCGGGGACCGACCGGAGCAGCTCGGAGGGGCTCGGGCGGCGGCTCCGCGGAGGGGGCTGCGGGGCGGGAGCGCGAATCCAACAGCGCAGGCCCCGGAGCACAGGGCGCCGGGACACAGCCCAGGATCCGGCCTCCCCCGGGACAGGCAGAGGCCGGGAGGGCCCAGGACAGCAAGGACGCTCCTGCCCCGAGCTGAGCAGATCAGCGGCCCCGCCCCCGAGCCTCCAGGCCCTGCGGACGGAGAACCGAGAGCCCCGAGCCCCGTAGTTCCTGCGGAGGCTGAATCCAGGCTTCCAGAGTTGCCATAGCAACTGCTGCTGTTCCTCCCTGGGTCCCACGGGGTAAACAACCCCCGCTGAGCCCGGCAGCAGGCAGGGGCAGAGCAGCTCCCCCAAGTGCTGACACCTGAAAATCAGCACAGCAGGCCCCTCCCCCAGAAGACCAGCTAGAGGGACCAGTGATACTCCCCCGTGTTCCAATACAACTTGTTTTTGGCCACTCTGCACTGAGCAAAATGACTAGAAGGAAAACCTCACTTCAAAAGAAAGAATCAGAAACAGCCCTCTTTCCCACAGAGTTACAAAATCTGGATTACACTTCAATGTCAGAAAGTCAATTCAGAAGCACCATTATACAGCTACTGGTGGCTCTAGAAAAAAGCATTAAGGACTCACGAGACTTCATGACTGCAGAATTTAGATCCAATCAGGCAGAAATTAAAAATCAATTGAATGAGATGCAATCCAAACTAGAAGTCCTAACGACGAGGGTTAACGAGGTGGAAGAACGAGTGAGTGACATAGAAGACAAGTTAATGGCAAAGAGGGAAACTGAGGAAAAAAGAGACAGACAATTAAGGGACCATGAAGACAGATTAAGGCAAATAAATGACAGTCTGAGGAAGAAAAACCTACATTTAATTGGGGTTCCCGAGGGCGCCGAAAGGGACAGAGGGCCAGAATATGTATTTGAACAAATCCTAGCTGAAAACTTTCCCAATCTGGGAAGGGAAACAGGCATTCAGATCCAGGAAATAGAGAGATCCCCCCCTAAAATCAATAAAAACCGTTCAACACCTCGACATCTAATAGTGAAGCTTGCAAATTCCAAAGATAAAGAGAAGATCCTTAAAGCAGCAAGAGACAAGAAGTCCCTGACTTTCATGGGGAGGAATATTAGGGTAACAGCAGACCTCTCCACAGAGACGTGGCAGGCCAGAAAGGGCTGGCAGGATATATTCAGGGTCCTAAATGAGAAGAACATGCAACCAAGAATACTTTATCCAGCAAGGCTCTCATTCAAAATGGAAGGAGAGATAAAGAGCTTCCAAGACAGGCAGGAACTGAAAGAATATGTGACCTCCAAACCAGCTCTGCAAGAAATTTTAAGGGGGACTCTTAAAACTCCCCTTTAAGAAGAAGTTCAAGTAACTCTGAACGTGAATGGGCTTAATGACCCCATCAAAAGGCGCAGAGTTTCAGACTGGATAAAAAAACAGGACACATCTATTTGCTGTCTACAAGAGACTCATTTTAGACAGAAGGACACCTACAACCTGAAAATAAAAGGTTGGAGAACCATTTACCATTCAAATGGTTCTCAAAATATACCCTAAAAACTACAGAACACTTCTGAAAGAAATTGAGGAAGACACAAAGAGATGGAAAAATATTCCATGCTCATGGATTGGCAGAATTAATATTGTGAAAATGTCAATGTTACCCAGGGCAATTTACACGTATAATGCAATCTCTATCAAAATACCATGGACTTTCTTCAGAGACTTAGAACAAATTATTTTAAGATTTGTGTGGAATCAGAAAAGACCCCAAACAGCCAGGGGAATTTTAAAAAAAGAAAACCATATCTGGGGGCATCACAATGCCAGATTTCAGGTTGTACTACAAAGCTGTGTTCATCAAGACAGTGTGGTACTGGCACAAAAACAGACACATAGATCAATGGAACAGAACAGAGAACCCAGAAGTGGACCCTGAACTTTATGCTCAACTAATATACAATAAAGGAGGAAAGACGATCCACTAGAAGAAAGACAGTCTCTTCAATAAATGGTGCTGGGAAAATTGGACATCCACATGCAGAAGAATGAAACTGGACCACTCTCATGCACCATACACAAAGATAAACTCAAAATGGATGAAAGATCTAAATGTGAGACAAGATTCCATCAAAATCCCAGAGGAGAACTCAGGCAACACCCTTTTTGAACTTGGCCACAGTAACCGGAGAAGGACAAACAGTGTATGTTCTCATTCATTTGGGGAATATGAATAATAGCGAAAGGGAATATAGGGGAAGGGAGAAGAAATGTGTGGGAGATATCAGAAAGGGAGACAGAACATAAAGACTTCTAACTCTGGGAAATGAACTAGGGGTGGTGGAGGGGGAGGAGGGTGGGGGGTGGGGGTGAATGGGTGACGGGCACTGAGGGGTACACTTGACGGGATGAGCACTGGGTGTTATTCTGTATGTTGGTAAATTGAACACCAATAAAAATTAATTTATAAAAAAAATAAAAAAAATAAAAATAAAAAATAAAAAATATTTATTCACGAGAGAGACAGAGACATAGGCAGGCTCCCTGCGGGGAGCCTGATGTGGGACTTGATCCCGGGATTATGACCTGAGCCAAAGGCAGACGCTCAACCACTAAGCCACCCAGGTGCCTCGTCTTAGCCCTTTCTAATCCATTCTCTGCAGCCTGAGGAACCTATTAACCATGTCATTTTCCTATTAAATTGAAGGTTGGAGCCAGTAATCAATAGCCTGGCTGGAAGGAACTCCAGAACTGGTCCCTAACCATCTCTCCTGCCTGGTCCTCATACTTCCCATTTGGGTCTGCCCTCAACCTTTTATACGTACAGTATTGCCTCATATTTGGGACCCTGGAGTTCCTTGTTCTTCCAGAACTCTCTTCTCCCCTCATCTCTTAATTCATCAAACCTCCCCTATTGAAGTCTCAGAAGGCTATTAACTCCTTAGCAAGGACTTCCTTGGCTTCTGGGTAAGGTTAGGTCCTACCAGCATAAAGCACGCCATAATTAGAATTATTTACTTGTTCTAAGGTCTTTTTCCCCCCTGAGGCTATAAGCTTCATTCAAGCAAGGACCGCATCTGCTTTGTCTCCTTACCCTGGAACCACAGCACCAAACCCACGGGCTGATATACAACAGTAGTTTGTTGTTCAAATAGATGAAAGAGGTGTTTAAGACACTTCTCTGATTAATCATGAGGACCACTTGTGATGTTCCATTTTTTTAAAGAACTGATTGCCTGAGAGTGGAATGTTACCAATTGAAATGCTCTGGGAGGTTTGGACCTGTTGAATGTTCCGAATAGGGGCTGTCCACCCCCACTGAAGGTCCCGTATCTCACAGAAGCATATATATTTATAGGGAGTCTTTGTTACTTATCTGACCGAAAGGTCCGGGCTAATCAAATTCCTCCAATGGTTCACTCTCAAGTTGACCTATCTTTATTAGCCTGAGCTCATTCAAAGATGGAACTTAGTGACCTCTGAAGTAGTGTGATTCTCGCTTACATGGCCATTTGTCATTTTTCCTGTCCCTTCTGCCCCCCCCCCCCCATCACCCTGCCATCAGTGCCAAGCCTGCACACAAGTCAGGCTCCTGACTTCTGATAAGCGAGGCTTCACTTACTTTGTCATGCCCTCCAACATGCAATACCTCACTGGGTCTCCAGGGGATGCCACAATGATCGCCTTGGCCTTTCTTTGAAGTTGAAAGTTAAAATGAGTTTTCTCCAGTTGCTTTTAAGTAATATAGTTAAATATTACAGTTAGGTTGACCCCTGTCCCCCCTACATCTCCCCTTTGACGTGATCTGCCTTGTGCTGACCGGCCTACTGACCCGACAAACGTGGCCTAGCTGCAGGAGGAGGTAGCAGGAAAGGGGACATGTTATACTTTAATTAAAAAAGCAGTTTGGTGTTCCCAAATGCTTGGGACAGGCGCTGGAGGTTCACGTACTACATCCTGTAGAAACTACAAAGGCCAGACCTCCTGAGGGCCCATGGTCTCTTCTGCTCCAGCCAATGCAGTAATCAGGGCTGGTATGGACTTGGTCCCATGCAGGTTCCTTCCTAACTAGGCTGTCAGGGTGTCAGGAAGGGGTGAGGTCTGGCATCTCCTCACTCCCACCCCCATGAGCTGAGACCCTGTCAGGGTATCAGGAAGGGGTGAGGTCTGGCATCCTTTCACTCCCCATTCCCACCATGAGCTGAGACTTTGTCAAGGTGTAGGAATGGGGTGAAGTCCGGCATCCCCTCACCACCCCCCACCATGAGCTGAGACTCTGTAAGCATCTCTGAACCTGAAGCCCCAGCTCAAAAAGAGGGAGCACAGGCCATTGTGCTCTTATTCCACCTCCTGCCAGAGGTAAATCCAAAATAAGGCCTCAGTCCTGCATGAGGCCATGGGGGGACCTCTTGGTAAAGCAAGTTCAAATTGTATTCCAATAAAGTGCCCAGCGGTATTGTCCTTGCTCTGTGCATGTAAGTTTTGGGGAAACAAAAGCCTGAGATGGCTGCTGGGTCATCCTTGCCCTGCTTCCCAGGGGGAAGCTCCAGGGAAATCCTCTAGCTCTTAAGGACCACTTTGCATCTGGGTGCTATTTACTTTCCTCCACTTAATATTTCACATGGTTTCCTCACTTACTCTCCCTCTCCTTTATTTGGTCCTTACTCTTTGGCTCTCCTGTCTCTCCTCCCTTGTTCCTGTATTTTTTGGTGGGATAGCATTTCTATTTCTTCACATGCTGCCTGTAGGAGCGCCGGGCTCTATATATCAAACTAGAGTGGCCTTGGCTTATTTACGTTGGGGTCCCTAGGAACAGACTCAGATGGAAAGCTGCACAGAGCAGGTCTCAGGAGTATCCTGGAGGGAAGCGCAGGTGGCAGCAGTGGCGGGGGGAGAAGCTGACCCACGAGGGGGCTGCCACCCAGAGGCCTCAGCCAAGCCTGCAGAGAGCCCTGGATCTGGACAGCCCTGCAGGCCGAGCTGGATGGTCCCCCATGAGGGACTAGTCGGGGGAGCTGGTTATCAAAACCCAGAGGCTCAAAGATGGGATCTGTGGAGCAGGAGCCCCTGAGAAGGCGGCCCTGGGAGCTGTTGGCACTTTTGCAGGGGCAGCCAGGCTGGGTCTGCAAGGGAGAGGGGAGCTGGGATTTGACATCAGCTGTTGCCGCTGGGGTGAAGGGGACTGTTGGGGTGAGGCTGGTGGTTCCAAGGAGCCAGTGGAGGCCGTGAGCCCCACCTCCTGCCACCCTGTGCCCTCTGGTGCCCCCTACAGGCAGAACCAAACAGGAAGGTGGTACAGAGGAGACCCCCCCCAACACCACCCAGCAACACCAGAAGCGGAGATAAGGTCTTAATAAGGGGCACATCTGGCAATGGCATCCACAGGTGGGAACAGTACCAACCAAGGAGATACACCTCCACCACCTTTTTAAAAAAAGGACAGGTGCCCTCTATGACCCCGATCCCCACCTGGCCAGTGTCTCCTTCATTTAGCTTCTTTTTTGAGACTGATCCTGAAATGAGCATGAGATTTAATGCTGAAAACTTTAATTGGCTCCAGTACCACCTCCTGTTGTTGGCCTGGAACGAAATTTCTCCTCTGTCTCCCCGCCCAGTCCACAGGCACCCTCACCCGGCCCCTCTTTTTTTTTTTTTTTTTTAATTAATTTATTTATGATAGTCACAGAGAGAGAGGCAGAGACACAGGCAGAGGGAGAAGCAGGCTCCATGCACCGGGAGCCCGACGTGGGATTCGATCCCGGGTCTCCAGGATCGCGCCCGGGGCCAAAGGCAGGTGCCAAACCGCTGCGCCACCCAGGGATCCCCTCACCCGGCCCCTCTTAATGAGAGACGTGTGAGGGCTTTACAGTCCTGATTTTTCTGGAATTTACGTGCACCACTCTGCCCTGGGATTCTAACCTGTCACTCATGCTCCTGTTTTGTTCCCCTCTTTCTCCTACGCGGAGGGGGCTGCGCAGGTCAGGCTGTTTTCCATCACAGGCAGCCCAGCAAGTGCTGTCTCAAGGGAATCAAGGGAATTTTGATTCCCTTGAGATAGACCAAAGCCCTAAGTGGGGCTATTTTCCCTTGATATGGATTTGGGGGGAGGTGCACATGGGGGGAGGGAGAATTGATGTAATCGGGGTTTGGCAAAACAAGTCAAATTTTTGTGGTCTTTAAGAAAGGCCACAACTGTCCTAACAAATTAGTAGATAACACTGAAGCCAATACTTATTTTGGAAATTAGATCCTGGAGCCCAGAGAAGAGAGCTAAGGGTCCTAGGTCGTCCATGCCCTGCAACCTTGAGGTCCTGGGTTGGCTGGTAGAGGAGGAGGCTGAGGGCACCGGGTGGGAAGAGCACAGTGTGGCTGCAGGGGCCTGGGTTGGGCTGCCCGTCCCTGCTTGTGGGCCATGGCCAGGGTCCTACCACCCGAGGCTCAGAGTTCTGACCTGGCACTACCAGAGGGGCAATGGATTCTATGATCTCTCTTATTTTCCTACAGTCTTCAGATATTCAAATCTGAGGTTTCCTTCTCTTCTTACCACCTACTTAGGACCCCTAATGGATGAGCAGTTTCCTCCTATCAGCCCTCCAAGTGTCTTTACCTTGTCACTGCTGCGTAGGATTTGTCACCCTACGCCCAGCCTGTCCTCGGCTGAAGCAAGAACACGGGAGAGCCTCTATGTGTGCTTTACATCAGGCACAGAACTAAGGTATGTCAAGGTGTGACTTTTTTCTGCTCCCAAGAAGTGACCATTGATCATAATGACTTGAGTACCCACTGTGCGCCAGGCTTCCTGTACATTCTATCTAAATCTTGGAGGTTGGTTCTCATTTTGAGATACAAAACCGAGCCTCACGGCCCTCGGATGACCCAGGGCAAGAAAGGGACAAAGTGGGATTTGGAATCCAAAGCACATCATAAGGGCAGCCCGGGTGGTGCAGCGGTTTAGTGCCGCCTTCAGCCCAGGGTGTGATCCTGGAGACCCGGGATCGAGTCCTACGTCGGGCTCCCTGCATGGAGCCTGCTTCTCCCTCTGCCTGTGTCTCTGCCTCTCTCTCTCTCATAAATAAATAAAATCTTTATTTTTTTAAATAAAATCTTAAAAAAAAAAAACAAAGCACATCATAAGAAAATGGCATTGAAAATCTTTTCATCAGGATTATGTTGAGAGGGATCCCTGGGTGGCACAGCGGTTTGGCGCCTGCCTTTGGCCCAGGGCGCGATCCTGGAGACCCGGGATCGAATCCCACATCAGGCTCCCGGTGCATGGAGCCTGCTTCTCCCTCTGCCTATGTCTCTGCGCCTCTCTCTCTCTCTCTCTATCATAAATAAATAAAAAATTTTTTAAAAAAAGGATTATGTTGAGGAAGTCTCACTCTGGCACTATTGCATATTTTATTTTTGTTCTTTGTTTTGTCTTTGTATGCTGGTTTTGACGTAACTTTTTAACACCTCTAGAATACCTGCTTCTCTTCCCTCCCCACTTCCTCTTCACAGAGAGAGAGCGCAAATCTTTGACTTTGGCAGGCAAGAGAATCATGCAGGAAATTAGTGACATCATTTTGCCTTTGCTGTATACGTTTCCGTAGTTACTTCCTATGTACAGATTTTCCTTATAAAATAAACTTTAAAAGCTGCATAAGGGGCCCCATTTTTAAGCGTCTGACTCTTGACCTCAGCTCTGGTCTTGATTTCAGAGTCTTGTACCCAAGCTCCACACTGGGCATGGAGCCTACTTAAAACCAAAAGCAACAATAACAAAACCCTGCATCAGGTTAAAAAAAAAAACAAAAAAAACAAAAACAAAAACAAAACTTGAGTTACCTCATCACTGAGGTGGTACTTGGTTGTAGCAAATATCCTGAGGGTATGACCTTAGATAACCTTTCTGAACATTTAGACAGCGTCTTTGTAATGCAGATGCATGACATGTAGAGCAGACTGTTATTTGCTTCCTGTGGGTCTCCTGAGGAGAGGCATGCTGGGCAAGTCATGACAACCAGGCACATCTAACTTTCAAATGCACACTTACCGGGGGAAAAAGCTGTGCCTCGTTTCCCACTGCTCTGTAAAATCGCAGAGTTTGGGGGGAAATTTTACTGTAGTTTTGCTTATTATCATGCAATTTTTCTTTAATATTCAAATTGTGTTCATTACTATAAGGAGCTTAGAGCCTTTGAAGTACTTTATTTTTAACATGCATCCCCTGCTGCCTCCTCCTCCACACACCCACAGGACATTGAGAATAGCAGTCAAATGTTGGAGCCTGCTTCAGTAATCATTTACCAAGTAGAAAGCTTATTAAGAAAAGTCCAGGGACTTGTAGGGCACGTATTTTATTCACATGGGGCATGATGATGTGTGGTAAAACTTTGGTGTCTGGGGAACCCTGGGTGGCGCAGCGGTTTAGCGCCTGCCTTTGGCCCAGGGCGCGATCCTGGAGACCCGGGATCGAATCCCACGTCGGGCTCCCGGTGCATGGAGCCTGCTTCTCCCTCTGCCTGTGTCTCTGCCTCTCTCTCTCTCTCTGTGACTATCATAAATAAATAAAAATAAAAATTAAAAAAAAAACTTTGTCTTCTAAAATACCCAAACATCTGGAAATACAAATTGGAATTTATGTGTAGGGGTGAACCTTTTAAAGACAGCTCCTGGGGGATCCCTGTGTGGCTCAGTGGTTTAGCGCCTGCCTTCAGCCCAGGGCGTGATCCTGGGGTCCCGGGATCGAGTTCTACATCGGGTTCTCTGCATGGAGCCTGCTTTTCCCTCTGTCTGTGTCTCTGCCTCTGTGTGTGTGTGTGTGTGTGTGTGTGTGTGTGTGTGTGTGTGTGTGTGTCTCATGAATAAATCTTTAAAAAAAAATAAAAAGAGCTCCTGGAACCTATTTTAGTGTTATCATGGAATTTCAGCAGAAATTTCAACAGGTGGCCTGTAATTTCAGAGGTGAAAGCCTGTGGGGTGATGGTCGCGGGAGACTGAAATGAAGCTTACCTGGGTGCTCAGGTGTGAATACTTGGTAGTCAGAGCAACAGATCCTCAGCTTAAAAAGTAAAGGAGCATACTCCATGGTACTTATGGTATCAGCTTTCCAAAAAGACCCACATACAGAGTCAGTTGGCTTGGTGTTTCTATTAGGGAATAATTGGAAACAGTAGAATTACTTAGGACAGCATGGTCTCCTGACCAGCATAGTCAGCATTCCCCAGGAAGACAGGTTGCCAGGCCCCACCCCAGAACAACTGAATCAGGACCTCAGGGGAGAGGTCCCAGCAAAGTCCCACACAAGGTCCAGCTTATGTTTTAACAAGCCTTCTAAGTGAATCTGATGCATACTCTAATGTCAATGGAACCACCAGTTCAAAGGAAAGGCAGTTTCCATTTTACACCTCACATCTGTCTGAAAATCTGCCACATGCTGACCGTAGACCTAAGTACACACAGGATGAGCAGTAGTTCCTCCTTACCTCTTCCCTTTGCATGCTGAAGAAAATAAATACAATCCTCTTCTAGACTAGAAGAGGACAACTTTGCCACCCTGACTGAATTCTCTAGGGCAACCACAGTGTTCTAGAACCCAGGGCTTGACTCACAGAAAGTAAAGAATAAGAGCATTGTGATTGTTATTTTAGCAACTTAAGATGTAGGATCTGACACAGAAGAGGATTCCCTCAGAAAATGGTGCTCCTTGATTATCTCCTAGACAGAGCTAGGCCCTGGCATGGGCAAGGGGGGACACGCTAGAAGGGAGGCAGAGAGTGTCTATGTGTTGCTGGTGGGGGTAGGGTGAAATGTGTCGCGGGGGTTGCCTTGCTTTCACAAGGGTGTTCCAAAGAGGCCAGGGCTGGGTGCCTACTCAGCTTAGCCATGGTTTTAAATCTTTATGGCTCTGCTACCCATTCATGGGATAAAATTGAGTCTGTCTCTTCTCATCTCTGGGTCTCAATCCATTAAGAGAACAGATACCATGGTGATTTTAGCTTAATCCCACAAAGGAAAGGGAGCCTGCCTTTCTTCCCCACCATGGTGTCTTCAGGCCTGGAATACTACCTACCTCACAGGTGATAAATACTTGAAAGTATCAGTGGGGCTGGTGGTAGAGTGTATTAAAAAAGTGAAAGGTAGGGCAGGATGTTTCCCCTTTAGACAATGAGGTGGGAAAGAGCCAGAGGCTGACACTCCCTGTACAGCATCTTGGTTTATCCAAGGAAATCTAGGTAAGTGTGAAAAAAAGTTTGGCAGTCAGGGGTCAGGAGTTGGGCAGAACCGAACTTACATGGATGGGATCATGTAAGAAAGGAAAGGGAAGAAAATGAGTAAGGCGAGTCCAAGAATCCATAATTTATATATAAGCAAATTAGGGTAGTTTAAAGTTATGTTAACTAATATTCAAGGGGATCCCTGGGTGGCTCGGCGGTTTGGCACCTGCCTTTGGCCCAGGGCATGATCCTGGAGTCCCGGGATCGAGTCCCACATTGGGCTCCTGGCATGGAGCCTGCTTCTATCATAAATAAATCTTAAAAAACTAATATTCAATAAGTATTAAGTTCCAATTATGTGCCAGGTACTATTTGGAGACACTTGTGATTTTGCAGTAGACAGAAATCCCTGTCCAAATGGAGCAGATAGCAACTGGCTCCAGAGGGAATAATAGTAATAGCTACTTAATGATCTAATAATATCAGTTGGGTGTATCTGGGTGGCTCAGTTGGTTGAGCGTCCAGCTCTTGATCTCTGCTCCAGTCTTGATCCTTAGGGTCATGAGTTCAAGCCCTGCATTGGGTTCCATGCTGGGCATAAAAGCTGCTAAAAAGAATGATGATAACAATACGATAAAAGAAAAAGGATATCAATTAATGATTGATTACCATCTGCCAGGCTGTGTCACCATCAGCTCACTTAGACTTCACCAAGGAAGTAGTTGGTGTGCTTCTGTTCTTAGACCAGCTCTCATTTTTCCCAGGGTCATTCTTTAGACCTTGACTTTTCAGGGTACAGGCCTTGGGAGTGAGCAAAGTCAGAACTTGTGACCTGGGATGTTGCATTTCAACATAGCTACTAATGTGTAGGCAAGTCACCTCCCCACTTAGAGTTGGCTACCTATTGTACTTAATGGAATGATAGTTTTTGGTGCTGTTTATATGAAAAATAAGTTTAAAAAATGATCTTAGAAGAAACATCAAATGTTTATTTCATGGTGTGTTGTCAGGAGAATATTAACAGTGAAGTATACTATAAATTCTCAAAAATGACTTAATAAAAAAACAAGACTACCCAATTGACATGAGTTTAGTTGAAAATTCCAGCCAGATGGCGATTACCAAAGAACACCTTACAGCTAAACATACATACATATTCTTCTGTAAAAATTTCCATAAAGAGATTAAAAATATACATATAGATAGATATTCCAGCCAACTGTGCCTGTATCACAACAGTACTCATAAATGTCAAGTTTTTGAGAAAGTTTCAGCTTTATCCAGGGGTTCTTACTGTTTCTCATACCTTCTACATCTAGAGTTTGCTATGCTAAGCTAATTTCAGTTATCCATTAATTTGGCAGATGATTATATGACATCTGTACTGTCCCGGGTGCTGGGAACACAGCAGCAAACAAGAGACAGGGCAGTTAATTGTCCAGTGGGAAGACCGATCCCAGACACGTAAATCTCAAGTATTCAGAGTTGTGACAAGAGGGAAGGAAATTCATGAGCCTATCATGGACTTTCATGGAGTCAGGGGAGTCCAGGATGGCCCTGAGAAGAAAGGGGGCTTTGAGTGAGTCCCAGATGGTGGACGTTCTGTGTCTACCAGGCAGAGAGGAAGAGCGGCTGGGAGGCAAAGAGCCCACTGAGAGATGTTTTTGAGTCCACGGGGAGTCAAAGATGTGCCCTGGGTTTCTGGCTGCGCAGGCCCTGCCTAATGGCTCTTTTGGTTGCTTCTTCGTTTCCCTTACAAGACTGAGGACATCTTGAGGGCAGGACCAAATCCCGTTTCTTTATCTCAGGCATCCACCGTAACCTCTGATGCACCTGTACTGAAGGAATAAATGCATGAAGTCAGGATGTTCTCATCACACAAGAACTTAAAGGCCCTTGGACTCCGAATTGGCCCCCCATTCTGCTTCCTAGCAGGAGATCCGGCCTCTCGCCACATTCCCCTTTCCACGTATTGCTGGGGCTGTGCCTGACAAATGCGTGTGGGTGAGAACAAAGTTCTCTAGTGGTTGGTCGTGGTTAGGGGCCCGGGCTTCATAGCCAAGCTGCTGGGGTTCAGTTTCTGGCTCTGCTGCTTCCTAGCTGTCTAGTGTTGGGCCAGTTACCTGTGCATGCCTCATTTTCCCCACCTGTAAAGGGAGGGGGGCCTAGTAACAGTGCATCAGAGGGTGGTGGGAGGTTTGAGTGTGCTAATAAAGTGCTGAGTGTGGTCTCTAATGCACAGGAGGTGCTGTGTAGGGACTAACTGTGCTCTGTCCTGCACATCAGCCCCGCTTTGCTTCCTTTGCTCCCTTTCCTCCTTTGCTCCCTCAGCAGCCTCACACTGCTCTTCTGCGCTGAGGGCCACCACCTTGTGTCCCTGAGCATCTCCCCGCCACCCCCCCTTCACCCGTAGCCCAGGAGAGCTGAGCCCTGGCATTCCACGTAGAGGCATAGACCAGGGAGAGAGCATACAGAGGGTGCCTTCCCGCTCCGACACAGGTGCATTCCGGCTTAGGGTTGGTTTCCATGTAGGCTCATGACTTGGTCCCAGCGTTTTCCATGTGACCGGAGACCCTTCAGCTATTTAGCCAGCTGTTTCTCACCAAAGCTTCCCAAACTCTTAGGTCAGTCTCACCTGGGGTCCAACAGGTCCAGGGGCTCTTCTAGGGCTCAGAATTCCCTGGTCTATCAAGGACTGTCTCAGCTGTACTACAGTTGAATTGGAGCATTCCTCTGGGAACTTTATTTATAACATTATCTCTATGGGAAAAAGTATTCCGAGTGACAATGGATTTCAAGAATATTTAGATCCCAGCCTTTCCATTGCTGGAAAACTGCTGGTAACTGTTTCTTCACATGTAGAGATTACACTGAAGTTTTTAAAAAATTGCATTTAGAATAAACAAATAGAACAAGGAAAAAGCAGATGTTGCTTTCTTGTATTTTGGGATGAGGTTTTTTTAATCAAGTGATTTTTTTTTTTGTGAAATGTTTATTTCAAAAGGTAACATTATTTACTGTTCATTGGCCACTGAATTAAATCTGTACGTGTATAATCTCAGTCTCCGCAATAACCCTCTGAGATGCATAATAAAGAATCTGAGCCCATTTATGATGCTTAGCTGCTGACAGCTTTGAAGGTCCACCCTTCTGCCTCCTATCTTGACAAGCTTATAAAAAACAAAACAAACAAAAACCTTGGGTGTTCCCTCCTTTGGCTCTGGTTGGAAGTTTAAATCATGTAAACTCCAGTTGCAAGGGGAAATCCCCCCCACCACCACCAAACTCTAAAACCACTGTCCTTTCTCTGTTCTCCTAAAATGTTCTTTTACTTGCTTGGCTACCCACCCCCCCTTACACTCTCCAGAAAGCCCCAGAAGTTCTGTGACTAACAAACCTTTTTAGAGCCTCAGGGCATCTGTGTGGCATCATCAGTCTCAATATCCAAACCGAATTTTGGGTAAGGGGTGGATATACCACTCTCTGTTTTGCAGATGAGAATGTGGAGCCTCAGAGATGAAATTGCTTGCTAGAGGTTATAGAACCAGATAACTGGGTCTTAACCAGTCTACTCTTGTCCTACTTCAGGTCAGATGAGTTTTGCCTTTTGAGAGTTAGTGTATAGGGGCACCTGGGTGGCTTAAGCATCTAACTCTTGGTTTTAGCTCAGGTCATGATCTCAGGGTCCCGGGCTCCACAATCAATGGGGGATCTGCTTGAGGATTCTCTCTCTCTCTCTCTCTCTCTCAAAATCTTTAAAAAAAAAGAAAAAATTAGTGTACAATGTTGCATCAAGGACTCATACCTCTTGCTAATATTTAACACCTACCTTGTCTCAAGCCCTTTTTATGCATTAACTCATAGCATCCTCTTACCCCCTCTGTGAGCTAAATACATTGTTATTCCCATTTTTGTAGATGAAGAAGCTGAGTAGCAGCACACTTAACTGATTCAAATTCAACCCACTAAGAAATAGTGATGCTTGAACTTGAACCCAGGCTTTGTGGCTCAGAACCTAGGCTTTGTGTACGCTTAGCCACAGGGCTACGATGCCTCTTATACGGTATACAAATAAAAGAGCTGATGATGAACCCAGTGTACAAGGGTTGTATTCTTGCCACTGCTTCAGGACATGTTTCAAGGAAACCCTATATTAATAACACATTCTCTGATTTCATTAGTGCAAGGAGAATCCATACATATTCCCTCAATACAGTAAACTTCTAGAAGGAAAAGCCAATTATTTGTTGTCACTAACATCCCTCTCCTTTGCCCCCAATAATGAAGAAATTGCTTTTTATACAATGCAGGCTCAATAAATGCCATTTAAATAGCTTAAAATCAGTGGGTGTTGCAGAGCAAGTCCTTGCAATTTCACCTCCACCCCCCATACTGTGCTACGCGTCATTACAAATTGGCCAAGACTCTTCAGCCATTGCCATGGAAACTCTCTAGAATCCTTGTTCTCTGTCTTGTGCCATCTGTGACTAAATGTATAGCAAGGAAAATAATTTGTAATTTCTCATAGGAAAGAGCCCCAAATTCACCAGGAAAGTGTATATTTTTAAACCATCTGCTGCTGCTCTAGGCTTTCCAGCAACTTCTCTGAAGCTAATAAATTGTACAAAATTTTTCATGTTGATTCACCATATATGGCTACTAGCTCTAGAAACCTAGTTATTTGGAAGGGCAGGAAAAACTATGGAAGAAAATCAGCACAAATTACAGTACTAAGAATTGGCACAGATATGCACATTATTTCAGTCTGTGTACTGGAGTCAGGGTTAGCTGCTTTTAAATCTTGGCCTTGACCTCCTCTCCCTCAAAAGCCCTGGCCTAATTGCTGTAACATTTCCCATGAACAAAGCTAGCTAATAACACAGAGCTGTCAGAAGATAAAGGAGCCTATGAAGGACTTTGAGAAATAAAACTTTATGTAACTGTCAAATATGGTCACTCCTCGGAGGAGACAGAGCAAAGCTATAGGCTGAAGTGTATGCATCTGAAGGTACTTCATTCAGGTCGATGCATTTCAATCTGTGCTCCAAGGAACCCCTGGATTCCCTCTGATTTCCCTCTGGAGCTGCCAGAAGGAAGAGGTGAGTGTAATCATCCCAAGACCCACCTACCCCACTTTCCCAGAACACCCCAATATTTATTTGGTTTTTACCTGAGAATTCTCATAAAAATTGGTTTTTTTTTTAATTTATCAGATTTCTTACTCAGTTCCAGGAAGTGAATTCTTTTTTTTTATTTTTATGATAGTCACAGAGAGAGAGAGAGAGAGAGAGGCAGAGACACAGGCAGAGGGAGAAGCAGGCTCCATGCACCGGGAGCCTGATGTGGGATTCGATCCCGGGTCTCCAGGATCGCGCCCTGGGCCAAAGGCAGGCGCCAAACCGCTGCGCCACCCAGGGATCCCTAAAAATTGGTTTTAACAAATAATCCAAGAAACTCCTGATATAGTCCAGCTACCTCATTTTAGACTTGAGGACATAGAAAGCCAGAAAGGTAAGTGATTTGCTAAGAGCTCAGGAGATACTCAGGTGTGACCAAGAGTAGAACAGTTCTCGGAATCCCCAACCTAATCCTCTCTCATTGATCTTTTAGGCTGGAAATACGTTAATGCACATCTGCCACTTAGAGTTCTGAAATATTTTCTTAATCCCCTTCCTGAAATCCATTCTTTTGTCTACTAATGTCTTCTCTGATTTTATTTTCATCTGGCCAGTGGCATTTGCTGCCTAGTAAAGATTTTTCCAACAATATCCCCATTGCTCTTCAGGCAGATAAATCGTGTTTATTTCCTGAAAATTCCCAGTGCATATGTATGCTTCTGGGAGAAATAAAGCCGCAGAAGCATACTAGCAAGGTTCTAGGTCTTGATATCTCCAAAAAATGGTACTCCATGTGACCCACTTCAAAGAAAGCACTTTTTGTTCATGGAATGAGACATAATCATATGTCAATCATAAACCCTCTCTCTGACAGACCTCCCCTAGCTCCAAAATCAAGTGGACCAAACTCCCCAACCTACCGAACCGCGAACCAAGCCCAACAACAACACGTTTGCTAAAACCGCCCTCCCCCAAAGCCCCAAACACAACATGCCACCATGAAAGCGTCTGGACCCCACAACAAACCTAACCTTCCTACATTGGAAGCACTATTAACTCGTCCTTATCCATTTTGAATGAGAGCCTTGCTGTATTAAAGAATACCCTTGTATGCATGTTCATCTTCAAATAGGACCTGAATATATCCTGCCCAGCGCTTTCCAGGCCTTCCACGGTCTCTGTGGAGAGTGTCTGTGGAGGTCTGCTGTTACCCCTAGGGATATTTATTCCTCCCCAAATGAAAGTCAGGGACTTCTTTGTCTCTTAGACTTCATTAAGGATCTTCTCATGTATCTTTGAATTTGCAATCTTCACAATAGATTTTCCGAGGTGTTGAACGGTTTTTAACATGATTTTTAGGGGGGGAATCTCGTCTATTTCCTCCAGGATCTGAATGCCTGTTTCCCTCTTCCCAGCATGTTTCCCTAAAACCTCACGGAAATTATCCCCCTACAACTACGAGTTCCCTCAGGCCATGACCTCCCTCTCTTGACCCCCAATAAAACGTATGAATATTCATCCTAGAGTGACGTACATTCCCTTAATCTGTCATACTCATTGGAATCTTTTTATAAAATGTTTAATTCACTTTATTTACCTCCCCTCAGGTAATTACTCCCCTCTTATCCCAATTACCAAGTCTTCTATGTCACACACTTCGTTCATCCCACCGCTCGAACGAATACCCCACGTCGAACTTGCCAACACGAAATGTGCAATTGTCCACACCAACAATAGATTAAAATATCTCTTGCCTGATGGATCTAAATTCTGTCAGTCATTAAGTCACGAGAGGCCTTAATGCTTTTTACTAGAGCCACCGAGTACTGTATAATGGTGCATCTGAATTGGTTTCTGACATGGAATTGTAAATCCAGATTTAGTAATAACTCTGTGTGAAAGAGGGCTGTTTCTGATTCTTTCTTATTTAAGTGAGGATGTTTCCTTTTTCCTTCTAGTCATTTTGCTCAGTCAGAAGTGCAAGCTGGATTGCCCCAACACCAATGGAATACAAGTCCCTACCTGTTTTAGCACCCTGTGACCTATCCTAGCAGGCATCTGGGGGAGGGCCAGTTGCGCTGATTTTCAGTTGTTAAGCACTTGGGGGAGCTGCTCTGCTGCTGCCCCTGCCAGCTGCAGGGCTCAGCTGGGTTGTTTAGCCCCGTCAGGCCCCATAGGAACAGTCTCAGTTGCACTATGGCAACCTGGAAGCCTGTGATTCAGCCTCCGCAGGAACTACTGGGGCTCGGGCTCTTCGGCCAACCGTCCGCAGTGCCCTGGAGGCTTCCTGGGCGGGCCGTCTGATGAGAGGTCACAGCACGGGGCAGGAGCGTCCTTGGGGCTGCAGGGCCCTCCCGGCGCCCTGCCTGACCCGGGCGAGGCCGGATCCTGGGCTGTGTCCCGGCGCCCTTTCACCGGGGCCTGCGCTGTTGGATTCGCGCTCACCAAGCCCCGCAAAGCCCCCCTCCCTGGGATCCGGCCCCTCGAGCCCCTCCCTAGCTGCTCCGTCGGTATCCCGCCCGTGCGCGCTGCAATGGCCCTTAGGGATCTCGGCGCACTCTCCTTGCGCTCGCGCAGGTGCCTTTTAGTGTCCCCGGGTAGCCCGAGGGCATCCCCGCTCACACCAGGGGTCCCGCATCCAACACCCCAGCGAGCCCTTTCCGCCCGCCCTAGAGGTTGAGTGCGCTCCTGCTTCACTTCTCCGGACGGGCTCTCCTGTCCTGTGGACACTCAGCGCCCCGTCCTCCAGCCGGCCTCCCCGGCTACCTCGCGGGGCCCCTCCCCCCTATCGGAGCCTTTGTTGTTCCTTTATTTCTTTTTTTCTCCTTCCCCCGTCTTCTACCTTGATAGAACGCGGAACATCTTCTCACTGTAGCGTTCCAGCTGGTCCACTCTTGTACATCTCAGGCTGAATCGTAAGATTTTCAGGATGGTTTTGAAGGTTATCTAGGTAACGTTGGTGGGGACTGGTTGATTTTTGGGGACCCTGCACTTTTGCCGCCCATCTTTGGCCCCTCCCTCCTAAGGTATCTAAATTCATTCAGATCTTCCAGGAGAAAAAATAATAAAGGAGAAAAGGCTATGTTGTCTTTGTTAAATGGAACAGGCTCCAGGTGATAGCATTGGTACTCGAAGAGACCGTGGAGATGATTTCTCCTTCAGGAGAATCTATGGTTTCCAATTTCAGTCATCATCATCTTATTCACCATCTTCAGTACTGCTGCCACATCTTGAGCACTTACTATGGACCCAGCAACTGGTCTAAGCTCTTTACCAGCACTGCCATTTAATCTCCATGATCCCTCTAGGTAACATTATTCCCCCATGCTTCAGGTATGTAAATTAAGATTCACAGTGGTTGAATCAGAGCCCCAGGTTTGCACAGCTGCATGGAAGGTCATTCACTCTACCTTCTGTGGTTGGTGACTCCCAGCCTCACAAAGCTGGTAGATGGCAGATTCAGGAATCACACCAGGACTGTCAGGATCCAAAGCCCATGGTCTAATCGCTTATGCAAACATCTGCTTCAGAAATTCATACATGTGTTCAGACTCTGAGTCTTGTATTGATAATTGTTGATAATTTGTTGATAATTATGAGTCAAGAAGGAAGGAAGTTGGCTATTAAGTGGTGGGTGTGACGCAAACCCGAGACAAGGAAACCCTTCCCAAGGAGACTTTATTCATTCTGGGTTGCTTGTTTTCCCCCAGATATAAAATAGTTTTAGTTTCATGGTATAATTTCATGGTATAATAGTTTAGTTTCATGGTATAGTTTCATGGTATAATAGTTTAGTTTCATGGTATAATTTTTTTTTATTCTTAGTTTGAAGTAATTTCAAACTTAGAGAAAAGTTGTGTTGAGAGTAAAGAATTCCCCATCACTCGTTATCAGATTCAACAATTATTCACACTTTGCCACATGTGCTCACACACATTCCCTGTTTTCGATATCACATATACACATATATAATTATACATGTATACATGTTAGTTGTCCTTAAAGTGTGGTTCCCGGGAACCAAAATCACCTGAGTACTAGTTAGACATGCAAATTCCTGGAATTTACCCCAGAATTGCTAAACCAGAAATCCTGGGGTGGCAACCTTAACTGCCTGCCAGGATACTTCTGGGATTCACCCAAGTTTGAGAACCACTGTCTTGTGGGAGACCACTTGATAGGGAATTGTTTTAAGTACTTGCTCTTTTTCTCATAAAAGGAGAGAACTTGGGAAAACTTGGAAGGTGGAGCTCAGGGTTTCTAGGGTTGATCATGACATAAAAAAATCATTGTTGAGTTTTTCAGCAGCCCACTGAATTGGTTCATATGAAGGGACTCTATAGGCTAACATAAGTTCTAGGACTTAGTGTTTTCATAAAGATTCAAATAGAACTTTCCAAGTTGTTGCCTGGAATGTATTCATTTCTCTGTACTTAATCCCTCTGAAGCTGTTCTAATTTTTCTGCTCATACTCATGTAAAAGAGATCTTACAGAAATACACATAAATCATTATAGAGAAGCTTAATTATTGTATAAATTATGGTCACCAAAGTGTTTTATTATAATTTTGAGAGGATGGGAGTTTGAGTTGAATCTCCCCTTTCTAGAAAGCAGTTGAATAAGACTGTTAAACTTTGAAGTGACAGATGAAAACATCAACCATGTAAAATTCACTTTTCTCCCTTTAAGTAAGTGATTCAGGGTTTACAAACTGCAAAGTGCAGTATTCCCAGCTTCAAAGCATGTGTGTGTGTGTTTGCTTGCAAGTGGAGCCTTAGTCTTGCAATAGGTTTCGTGGTTACCAACAATTATTTCTGTAGTCAGGGTCAGTGACCAGCCATCATAAAACAGGCTGCCCATGACTGTGTACATAGAGCAAGGGATAAACTTCCATAGAAGGAACCCTGGAAAACATCTCTTTGGGCTATTAAAGTCTGAGTATATCTCTGTGAAGTAGTCCTTTTAGGGAGGTTTCTTCTTAGTTAATATGACATTAAGTCATAATAAATAGCTGAAATTATAAAGCCTAGATGATCCATTTATTTCAGACAGAAGTCTGTAAAGAGGGATGCCTGGGTGGCTCAGCGGTTGAGCGTCCGCCTTCAGCCCAGGTGTGATCCCAGGATCCAGGATCGAGTCCCGCATGGAGCTCCCTGCAGGGAGCCTGCTTCTCCCTCTGCCTGTGTCTCTGCCTCTCTCTCTGTCTCTCATGAATAAATAAATAAAATATTTTTTTAAAAGTCTGTAAAAAAGAGGAGGAGGTGGTGGGGGAAGAGCTGTAAAAGGCAGAATTTGGGGCAGTTTCTCAGTGTTTTTAAACAAAATCTGACCTGTATTTAGAATTTGTGTGTAGGGAGGGAGAAGGAAGTTTAATATTCATTTCCTGGGATTTACAGGCTATGGAATTTAGGTGGTATTTATGTATGTTTATTCGTAAACATCAAAAATCTGTCTCACAACACCTCAGCAAAAAGGAGACAACAAATGAACAAAGGACACAACCTAATATATTTTGGGATTTTATTCCTCCCCTACAGGCAAGATAATCTTTTGGGAAACTGACCATTCTCAAAACTCCACTTGTAATGTTGACCCCATGTCTCCTCCTCCCAGCAATCCCAGCCATCAGTTATAGGTAAAGTTTTGCAGGCCCCCTCCTTGTACTATCCCCCCCCTGCAGCTCTCTCCCCTTAGAATTGACTTTGACATTTGGCAACTCCTTTCTCCCTAACTTTAGGTCCCAAATCCAGCATGTGAAGTCCTGTTGCACATCCTGTTTCATGATATGGAGCCCAGAAATGACACATTTCTGATAAGTGAGGCATGAGAATTTATCAATATAGCTTTTATGGCAATATAATCACAAGAGCTCTGAACTTGGGATCCAGTAAACTGAGTTTGAGTTTGGCTACTAATTAGTTTGTAACCTTGGGTTCATGCTAACGCTCATTGTCCTCATTTGTAAAATGAGGTGGTTGGAGTAGGTGGCCTAGGAAATACCCTTGAGCACCCAACTTCTATGATATTTTTTCCCCTGGTTTAACTGAGATATAACACTGCATAAGTCTAAGGAGGAAAATATAATGACTCATCTGTATTGTGAAATGGTTATTACAATAAGTTTTGTTAACATCTATTGTCCCATATAGATACAAAGAGAAAAATGTTTCTTTCTTTGTGATAAAAAATTCTTAGTATCCACTCTTTTAATCATTTTCAGGGATCCCTGGGTGGCACAGCGGTTTGGCGCCTGCCTTTGGCCCAGGGCGCGATCCTGGAGACCTGGGATCGAATCCCACATCAGGCTCCCGGTGCATGGAGCCTGCTTCTCCCTCTGCCTGTGTCTCTGCCTCTCTCTCTCTCTCTCACTATCATAAATAAATAAATTTTAAAAAAATCATTTTCAAATATACTACACAGCAATGCCAGCTCTAAGTCCTCATGTTGTTATATCCTTAGGACTTATTTATGTTATAACTGGAAGTTGGTGCCTTTTTACCATCTTCCTCCGACTCCCCTGCTCCACCCTCTGCCTCCAGGAACAAGTTTGATCTGCTTTCCTATGAATTTGATTTCTTTTTTCTTAAGATTCCACATATAAGTGTGATGAGACAATATTTGTCTTTCTCTGATTTACTTCACTTACCACAATGCCCTCAAGGTCCATTCATGTTGTCACAAGAGGCAGGAATTCTTCTTTTTGTGGCTAAATAATAATCCCTTGTATATATTTACCACAACTTCTTTATCCATTCATCGTTGATGGACACTTAGGTTGTTTCCCTGATGTGGTTTTTGTAGATCATGCTACTAAGAGCATAGAGGTGCAGAAATCTCTTTGACATAGTGTTTTCATTTCCTTTGATTATATTCCCAGAAGTGGGATTGTCAGACCATATAATAGTATTAATTATTTTGAAGAGCCTCCATACTGTTTTCCAAGTAGCTATATAAATTTACATTCCCACCAACAGTGCACAACAGTTCCCTTGTCTTCACATCCTCACCAGCAATTGTTCTCTCATCTTTTAAGGTTTTTTTTTTGTTTTGTTTTGTTTTGTTTTGTTTTGTTTTGTTTTGTTTTTGACAAAGAGAGCACAGTTGGGGAAAGGCAGAGTGAGAGGGAGAAGCAGGATCCCTGCTGAGCAGGGAGCTCAGTGAGGGGCTCGATCCCAGGACCCTGGGATCATGACCTAAGCCAAAGGCAGATGCTTAACCGACTGAGTCACTGAAGTGCCCCTATCTCTTGTCTTTTTGATGATGGTCATTCTAACAAGTGTTGAATAATACCTCATTGTGATTTTGATCTAATAATTAGTGATGTAGAGTACCTTTTCATGTATCTGTTGGCCATTCATATATCTTCTTTGGAAAAATGTCTATATTCAGGTCCTTTGCCCATTTTCTAGACTGGATTATTGGAGTTTTTCTGTTACTGGGTTCTAGGAGTTCTTTATTTTTTTTAGATTTTTTTTTTATTCATGAGAGACACACACAGAGAGAGGCAGAGACACAGGCAGAGGAAGAAGCAAGCTCCACACAGGGAGCCCAACGTGGGACCAGATCCTGGGACCCCAGGATCACACCCCAGGCTGAAGGCAGACACTCAACCACTGAGCCACCCAGATGTCCCATGTTCTTTGTATTTTTTGTATGTTAACCCCTTTTTGGATATATGGCTAGCAAATATTTTTTACCATTCCATAGGTTGCTTTCCACTTTGTTGATCACTCCTTTTGCTGTGCAGAAGCTTTTTAGTTTGATCTGGTCCTATTTGTTTATTTTTATTTTGTTGGTGTGCTTTATGTGTCCTATCCAAAAAGTCATTGCCAAGACCATATCAAAGAACTTTCTTCCTTTGTTTCCTTCTAGGAGTTTTGTGGTTTCCAGTCCTGTCTTGCATTTAAACCTTTAATCCATTTCAAGTTAATTTTTGTGAGTCTTGTGAGAGAGTGGACTAGTCCCAGTCCCAATCTTTTGCATGTGAATATCCCGTTTTTCCAGCATCGTTTGCTGAAGAGATCATCTTTTCCCTACTGAGTATCCTTGGTTCCCTTGTTAAATATTAGTTGAATGTCTATGCATGGGTTTATTTCTGGGCTCTTGATTCTGTTCTGTTGGTCTGTGTATCTATTTTTATGCCAGTGCCATATTGTTTTGATGACTATAGTTGTATAATACAGCTTGAAGTTTGTAAGTATGATACCTCCTGCTTTGTTGTTCTTTCTCAGGATTGCTTTAGCTATTTGGGGTCTTTGGTAATTCCATATAAATCTTAGGACCTTTTTTTACTTCTGTAATAAATGAAACTGGAATTTTGATAGCAATTGCGTTGAAGCTATAGATAGCTTTGGGTAATGTGGACATTTAAACTATTAATTCTTCCTATACATTAACATGGGATACCTTTCCATCTTCTTATGTCTTCTTAGATTTCTTTGATTGTTATCTTACAGTTTTCAGTGTAGATCTCTTTCACTCCCTTGGTTAAATTTATTCCTAAGTATTTTATTGTTTTTGATGCTATCATAAGTGATGTAATTTTATTTTTCAAATAATTCTTTGTTAGTGTGCAGAATTGATACTGAGTTTTGCATGTTAATTTTATATTCTGCAACTTTGCTGAATTTGATTAGGTCTAACAATTTTTTGATAGCCCTCAGGTCTATGTAGATATATAGATATGTAGATAGATGGTTGGATGGATATTCATGTCATCTGCTAATAGAGACCATTTTATTTCTTTTTTTAAGTCCTGGTGTCTTTTATTTCTTGCCTGGCTGTTCTAGCTAGAACTTTTAGTACTATGTAGCATAGGAGTGTGAAAGTAGGTGCCCTTGTCTTGTTTTGATCTTAGAGGAAAAGCTTTCAAACTTTCACCATTGAGAATGATGCTAGCTGTGGGCTTACTATATATGGCCTTTATTATATTGAGGTACATCTGTTCTGTACCTAATTTGTTAAGAGTTCTTATGAACAGAAGTGGAATTTTGTCAAACACTTTTTCTGCATCTATTGAGATGATTATATAATTATTTTCTTTTATTCTATGAATGTGATGTAGCAGATATATTTGTGTATATTGAACCATCCTTGCATCCTAGGGATAAATCCCGCTAGGTCATGGTAAATGATCTTGTATTGTGCTGCTATATTTGATTTGATAGTTTGTAGATATAAAATTTTTTTAAATTTAAATTCAATTTGACAACATAGATATAAAAATCTACATCAGCGATATTGTCCTGTGGTTGTCTTTTCTGGTAGTCACCTTACTTGGCTTTGGTATTAGGGAAGTGCTAGCATCTTAAAATGAATTTGAGAGTGTTCCCTACTCTTCTAATTTTTTGAGTAAGAATCTGGTAATTATTGACATTAATTGTTATTTAAATGTTTTGTAAAATTCAACTGTAAAACCATTTCATCCAGAGCTTTTCTTTGGTGGTAGATCATTTTTTTTTAAAGATTTTATTTATTTATTCATGAGAGACAGGGGGGGGGGGCAGATACACAGGCAGAGGGAGAAGCAGGCCCCATGCAGGGAGCCCGATGTGGACCTGATCCTGGGACTCCAAGATCATGCCCTGGGCCTAAGGCAGGCGCTAAACTGCTGAGCCACCCAGGGATCCCCTGGTGGTAAATTCTTAATGCCTGATTCAATCTCTGTATTAGTAATTGTCCTGTTCAGATTTCCTATATCTTCCTGATTCAATGTTGGTAAGTTTTATGTTTTATGATACCTTTTTCACATTATGTCCCAACAGCTACAAATATAAATTTTTAAAAAGTAATAAACAGGACTTAAAAAGAAAACCAATATTTTAAAAACTCAGTGTACCAGAAAGTATGCCAAGTGTGTTTTTATGGGTCATCTAATGTTATCTTTACAATGACTGTATAAGGTGTTTTAGTTTTCTCTCCATTTTATAGATAGAGCAATGAATTTCAGAGAAGGTAAATAATTTCTTGTTATTACATGGGCTTAAAGTGCCAAACCTGTCATTTAAACTACTTGGATATAAATAAATAAATAAATAAAATAAATAATAAATAAACAAACAAACTAACTAACTAGGATTTTAGATCAAAGAGAATTGAGTCTGTATTTATAACTTATTAATAGAATAAAGCCCCTTCCTATGTGAGTTTGATTATGTATATGTATTTTTATGTACATATATTACTTAGAGATTGTTTAGAAAGTAGAGCCAGAATCCACAATCATTTTAGAGTGAGAAACTTGGCAGGGTAGAAATATGTAACTTGCTTAAGGATAAATGTTCTGGTAATAGAATCAGAAGGTAAGGGATTTTTCATAAGGCTCTTCTGGAGTTTGAGAAGAACTCAAAGATTCCATAGTGGGAAAAGTAGAAGTTATATAGCCTAGCCATATACTATCTAGGGAGAATGAGAAAAATGTACTC
Organism: Nyctereutes procyonoides; assembly: GCF_905146905.1. NCBI lineage: Eukaryota > Metazoa > Chordata > Mammalia > Carnivora > Canidae > Nyctereutes > Nyctereutes procyonoides. Next base: position 55,248,591 of record NW_026575146.1, on the reverse strand, counting down.
TCTGTACTAAGCTTTTTAAAAATCCAAGTAGTTATTTAATGAGTTGCAAATGCTTATTTGATATCCTATGAGAGATGCCCCTCGAGGAATGTGTAGATGGTATCACCTTCCCAAGAGTCCTAACAGACATGCAGAAATACCAACCACCATGGTTCAAGATATTTACTCGCTAAGCAGCACATGACAAGGCTGACTTGTTCTGTTATGAAAATGTACCATTCACTTAAAGAAAGTGAAAATCTTGTGCAAATCTTCTCTGACAATAGAAGGCATCACCTAAAAAAGACAGTGTCAAAGTAAATGCTTCCAACTGAAAGACACTGGCCAGTAAAACCCACCTGCCTATTTCCCCAAGACCCCTGATCTTTGCCAAGAGATGAGGGTTTCCTTTTGCTTAATGAAGTAAACAACTCCATGCTGCTGAATCAACTGGTCCCTGTTCTATGTCCATAAGTGAGAAACATCCTGGGGAAAATGCCCAGATCTAATGACTCCTAGGTATTTAATGTATGATTGTTGTATTATCAATGTTTTCTAGAATTTAAAGAATAATGTCTCTTGATGCCAGCAGCTTTAGGGCTCTGCAACAAAGCAGCAGAGGAGATATTTGGGGCATTTTGCACTTTCTTTTACCACTATTCTCATTAGGGCCAAGTCTCAGTGAATTAATTCTACCTCCAACAGCCAAATGCTATCTCAAATCATTGTTAACTTTAGGTTCTTTAGGCTCTTGTTTAGAGCATAAGCAGCAAGAAGAAACTCTGGAAAACCCGTGTTTTGAAATGTTTCTTTTCTAATTGTGCTTTTATATACCCAGTTGGACAAAACATCTAGTTCCCTTAGGGAAAGAATTATCCACATAAACAAAGATAGTAAAGCTGTTTTTTTTTTTTTTTCATTTTTGCTTTTATTTCCTTCTTTCATCCATCTGTGTAATGACTCATGGACCACACCACTTACTGGATGCCAGAAAGTACAAAAATGACAGAAGCATCGAATCTGTCCTCAGGAAGTACATATTTGGCTCGGTAAGACAGATGGATAAATAATTACTAAAATATGTGGTAGAGAAACTTATTTGAGGGGGAAAAAGATGATTCTGAGAAAATGAGGGATTGACCCAACAAGAGGGGATAGAGCAGTGAGGGACTCATCAAGGCAGTGGTGTTGCTCGGATCAGCCAAGCAAAGATTGGGAATAGCAGGAAGGAGCAGAGAATATTCTCCTGGGACCGAGATCCTATCTACGGCTTCTCAATTTTCTATTTCACTTGGGCCAAAGAGAATCTACAGGAGAACAAAGGGAAAAAATCACTACAAAGCCTAAGGAACAATGTGGTGTCCAAGCTTGAGTGTGTGTGTGAGAGAGAAAGAAAGAGAGAGAGAGAGAGAGAGAAGCATTTGGTGGAGAGTTAAACCCCTAGTTGGGCAATAAACAGGTTAGGGATTGGGACTGAGTGTCCAGAAATAGGAGGAGGGAATTAAAATGCTTCTACTTTTTTATCTTGATTGTTAATGATGAGCTGGGATGAGAATGGTTTTTATCCTTTAATTACAGCAGTTGGTGGATTGAGTATTCAATTGTGGATCATTTTTGTTGTTGCTATTAAGTCAATTATACAGTTATTTGTCTACATTTAAAATTTTGGATGAGTGAAATTTGCCATTGTCTTCCAGATATTTAGTGTCCAAACTCCTCCCCCAAGAGAGTACTCTGAGCCACCCACATAGTCTAAGCAATGACAGGAATGCTCTCATGGACTCTACGTGTGCAGATATGGGGTATAGTAGAATGTATACTTCAGGTTCACCCTTTCTCATCAATGTATACCCTAGGGCAGAGATGAAAACAGGTTTCAGGTACCAACTCTGATCTGTAGACTAGCTGGCTTTCCAGAAATCTCCACCGTGCAGGATTCCATGGCTGTGTCAAGAACTGGCAAACATGAATGCCTTGATTGATAAGCTGTGCATGTTGTTTGTGGACCTTGATACCACTTCTAGCTTTGCCACGAGGTAGTTTTATGACCTTGAACAAGTCATTTCACCTTCCTAGATCCCAGTTTCTTCATATTTGAAAAACGGAAGTTGGGTTATTCTTCCTCTCAGCTTTACATTCAAATTTTAGGTGTAGGGAGTACTTTTTCTACCTAAGATGCAGAGCATTTTTTTCTATCACAGATTCATATCTGAGTTACATCTTGTACAGTCTGGTACAAAAAGGACCCTGGATATACCATTTTAAGAAGTAACTCACTTGAGGCTTAAGCTGATAGTATGTTCTATTTTGATAAAGTGGCATTAATAATTTGACAGTCATACACAGTTCATTGTGACCATGTTTGGGCATGAACATGTGGTACTTTTAAGGTCTGAGTGGGAGTTGTGGCTGGGCCAGGGCCTTAGCTGCCACTTAGCCAGGCTTCTCATCCTTCTACTCTTTCCTTATATGTCATTTCTTCTGGCTCTAATCCTTTGTTTGCTCTATTTAACCACCACATCTCCTGGAATCAGGAGGGGGCTGGAGTCCTGCCTTGCTGGAGGTCAAGGTCTAATTCTTATCATTTGGGTTTGGTGGTAGATAGAACTGTTGGAAGGTGGGTAGCTCAATGAGGCAAAAGGTTACAAAGAAATGTCTAGATGGAGTTCTCAAGGCAGTGTCTAAGATTGGCACCAGGGATCCCTGGGTGGCGCAGCGGTTTGGCGCTTGCCTTTGGCCCAGGGCGTGATCCTGGAGACCCGGGATCGAATCCCACGTCGGGCTCCCGGTGCATGGAGCCTGCTTCTCCCTCTGCCTATGTCTCTGCCTCTCTCTCTCTCACTGTGTGACTATCATAAATAAATAAAAAATTAAAAAATAAGATTGGCACCAGCCAGGTCCCAGGAAATGAGGCAGGTTTGGAGAAATCTAAAGGCCTACCAGTAACACCCATGGATGTACCTTCTCCAAATTGGGCCTCCCACAAAGCATATTTGAGGGAACTTCCTATAGGTTGTTTCTCAGGGCTGCCTCTACTTCTTTGGGTTCAGGAGAGCAGCAGTAAGCAGCCTGGTGATCTTCCACCCCACTGAACAGTAGACTCTTTAGGGAAACTGTTGAAAAATACTGATGCCCAGTCCCTAGCCCCAGAGGTTCTAGAAGAATCAGTCCATAGGGAAAATTGGGAACTCATTTATGGGTACATTTTTGAAACTCCCCAGGTGATTCAACTGTACAACTAAGATTGAGAATCACTCCGTTAGGACCTCAACAGTACATATTTACTTTAAAAGCTGTCCACAAAAAAAAAGGCTAATCTGCATCCCAGGGTGTATCCTGGTGGCCTGTGGTTAGAATTTGGACTGCAGATGTATTTTGCTTGGCTAGCACAATGTTAAAACAAAAAGCAAGCAAACAAACAAAGGCCGTAAATTTGAATGCCTTTTCAGGAGGCCTGACGGCAGGCCTTTATGATTTTTGTTGCTTGTTTGACTTGTGTAGGTATTTGGTTTGGCAGCTTCTGGTCTCCTGAGACCAGTATAGAGAAGAGCAGTGGGAATGATGGTGGGTTGGGAGAGTGAAGACGTGGGAGTAAAGGTGAGGAGGTTGAGATGGAGGATGGCAAGAGGAGGATCAGAAATGTGCAGATAATCTATTTGAAAATATGACTCCTCGTTCCTCTGCATTTCTACCTTATTGCCACATTTTTTTGACTAGAGTAGGGCTCCGGCCCCAACTCATGAAAGGCCATCCCCAAGGGGGAGGAGTTCTCATAGGATGGATCAATTTTAAAAACACTCATAGGGCCAGGGTGCTAGGTGATGATAGACAGGAGGAACTCGCCCCAAGGAAACCTGTCTTTGGACCCTGGTTGGTACGCTGAGTTGGGTCTGAGCAATGATCTAAAAAATGTTGTTGCTTCCAGCCTCCTCCAGCAGCCTTTGTTGGCAATGAGAACTATTTCCCAAGGTCAGGGGCAGGGCCTTCACTTCCTTGCAGAAAATCAGAAGGTGTGGGTGGACTCCGGTGTTTGTGGTTTTCCTACCCACTGCAGTATTTCTGAATGTGTAGATAATCTCTTTCTGGGAAACTACTAACACCTTTTATCATAAACTCCCAACACAGAGAATGGTACTAATTCATTTTTAACCCAGCGTTTCTACCACAGATCCTTGCCTTAATTCACCTGGGAGCAGAGCCCGCCACCCCTGCTCCAGCAGCGCCCTCCCAGATGCAGAGCAGGGATGCTGGGGGCGGCAAGGAGTGGTTGATGGGATGGGTCACTTTCAGTTCTGTTCTTTTTACTTACAGGTAGGGCCACAAAATCTCAAAGTTCCCTCGGCGATAGCACATCACCTCTGAATTAAAGCTGAGAAGTAAGAGTTGTGTGGATTGGCTGTCCCTTTTCAAACTGCAAAAGCCAGCTCGGGTTTGCGGTCAGCCCTTCTGTTTCTGCTTCCTTTCAAGGGTATTACAAGGGTGAGACCAGCTCTTGTCTTAATCCTGTAAATGGGTATGTACCTGTCCACATTGAAAGAGCACGTGACACAGACACCTTCAAATATGGTGGAAGGCAAATGGCCTGGGTTTCCTACTGGACCTTCAAACACTGTAGCTCCTCATGCTTCCAGAGCCACTATCTTGTACCCTCAGCTCCTGGGAACTTAGCTAGAAGCAGGATGTACTATTTTCTGTTTCCTTGTTTGTTGTAAGGCCCTAAAACACACAAGACTTGAGTAACAAGGATCTTATTTGGGGGATGAGAGCTACAGCAATTTATGCCAGTCTTCTGGACTGGACGACACAGGAGCTATATGTGCTCATCCCTCCAATTCACATATGCCTGCCACTGTGTGTGTGGGGGTGAGGTGTGGTGGGGGGTCCTTGAAAGGACATAAGAAAGAAGAGTATCTTTATTTGAACATAACCACCTCACTATAGGCAAACATAAAATTTCTACTAAATAACTTTAGACATTTCAACAAAAATAAAGATCAAGAATGTGGAATCATTCTGGCTCTTTACTCCTTCCTGTGGCATAGGAGGTAATGATGTCTCTCTCTCTCTCTCTGTTCATGAGCCGCCATCTTATTTTGGGTTTGGGGGTTTTCCTATGTCCATATGTTCTCTTCATCATCATGCAAGAGACTTATTGCCATTAAAAATGATTTCATAAAATTATTGCCATAAAGATTATTTTTATTACTGCTGCTGACGTGCCTGCTCCTCCACAGGATATTTTTATCGATCTTTCTCTCTCTCCATGCTGACCTGGTAACACCTTCTCATGCTGCCCTTTGTATGATTTCCAGCATCCCATTTTCTCTTTGGTCACCTACCTAATTAGTGACATGCCCAGGGTCATCTTAGACTCCATCCCGTCCATTTTTTTAAAGATTTTATTTATATATTCATGAGACACACACAGAGAGAGGCAGAGACACAGGTAGAGGGAGAAGCAGACCCTCCACTGGGTGCCAGATGTGGGACTCGATCCCAGGACCCTGGGATCACAACCTGAGCCGAAGGGAGATGCTCAGCCACTGAGCCACCCAGACATCCCCCATCCTATTTTTATGCTATGTTCATGACCTCATTGGTCACACCTTTTTCTCCAGTTACATTTGCCATGTGCTGGTTATTCTACTCCTTTAGAAGGGCTGACCCCGGCACGGGACTCCATCCTGCTGTCTCAGCTGTGAGGAGCTCTATTGCCCTAACCCCATTGTCCTGCATAAAGAAAAACAGCTCTCTCACTGAGCCATGTTTCTTTGCAAAATCTAATCCACAGAACACTAGGTAATTGAAATATAAATACATTTAATAAAAAAAATGATGCTCTGCATGTCTGTACAGAGGGACTTTGCGGGGGGGAAGGGGGAGCTTCACTCATTCACTGATGGATGGATTTGCCACATATTTGATGAGAACTCCAGGGGGCACCACTGATAACCTCCTGGGATCCCCACAGGCCCTGGGCTCTGTGTGCCATCCCCCAGACTGTGTGCTTCGCTGCCTGCCTGTCATTCCCAGCGTGGCTCCTTCTCTGAGCTTAGACCGTGACCGCTGACCTTACATTGCCCATCTAGAGCTTTGAAGCGCCTGGGAGCTGATGACCTACTGTCCCCTCCCTGACCTCTGCTACCCAGTGACTGACTGATGGCTGTGGGAGGGACGATTGAAAATAACAACTGCTTTCCCTCAAGAACAAACTCTGCTGAGCAGTTTATGCTCTCGTGCTCCCCCAGTGGACCCAGGGATGACTGAAACTTTCTCCAGGCATCATGGTTTCTTTGTTTTCTCCGGCCTCCCTACTTTCTGGGCAATTTCTTCCAGGAACTGATCCTTAATAAATCATGTGCATTTACATTTTTGTTTCAGGGTCTGCTTCTAAGAAAGCCCCTTGTATGACGGTTTTTTTTTTTTTTTTTTTTTTGGTGCCAGACTCTATGATTAGATTCTCATGGAAATGACCACAGTAAAGAAATTAACAAATAAGGTAAATAGGTTTTTGGATATTATTGGGCATCCTGGATCTCTACTAAAATAAATGGTGTGCCAGTCAGGGTTCTAGAAGGAAAGAGATGATATACCCAATTTGAGTCATTTAATGACAGTTGTATAAAAGGACTGTTGATAAAGCATGGACAGGGTGTAGGGATATGACAAGGAACAACACACTGTCCCAGAGCAGGTAATAGCAGCTAGCATTACTCCCTCCAGGGACAAAAGGCTGCCTGACTGGAACTGTGGCCATTGGTCAAGAGACAGAGCCAATCCCTGAGTCCAGGGAAAAAAGGCAAGTAGGGGGCCTGGTTGTAAATGAATAAGCTTTTCAGTGCTTAATGATGTGTCATTGTCAAGAATGATTTGAACATAGGAAACCATTTTTATGGATCTCCTGATGACAACTCATGCAACACTGGTGGCTTGTGGATGCTGTTGGGGAAGCACTAGATGTGAGCGCTATTTGAAAATAATCCCTTAAGAAACACAGCATCTTCTTGCCTGTGGAATTTCCCTGTTTCAAATATCCTACTTCCCACTGCCTCTGTCCAAGATATTGAAGTCATAGGGTCTATTTTCTTTGATGCAAGAAACCCTGCATCAACTAAGACTGCTATAGTAAGCATCTGCTGCCTTCATCCTGAATCACTGGTATTGAACCTATGAACACTTCTCACCCTGTTATTTGTAGTCTAGATGATAGACCCACCTTGCCTCTCCTCTCAGTGGTCTGTGCCCCCACCTTGTCTCCAGTTCCCATTCTCCTCTAGTTGTGTTGTTCTAGGTATTATCCAGTGTACTCTCCTTTTTCACTTTGGGGAGCCTTTTCCTGGGAAACCACCACCATAAGCAGGACTTTGCCCTCCCCACTGGTAGGAAGCAGTGTTTCCCACGCAGGGAGCAGAATCCAGCAACCCCACCCCCCACCCCAAGGAGGCAAGAATGAAACCAGGGCTGCTTCCAAAGCTCCAGCCTCACTTGATCAGCTGCCCACCCCAAGAAAAGTCCTTTAACACTTCCTTTCTTTTAACTCATTCCTACCCACTGGGTAGGGATTACAAGGCACCAAAAGGAATGCAAGTGTTTAGAGAGATTAGGTGTTTGGCAAAGAGGGGAATAGTTCAGGAGTTTGAATGGAATTTAATTGCTTGCATAAAGCAGAATTCTAAAAAAAAAAAAAAAAACAAAAAACACCCCCCCCCCCAGAATTCTAACAAGCTGTGTTACCTCATTTCTGATTCCACAGCAGATGAGAAAGAAGGTGGGTAGGAGCAGGGGCGGTAGGGATGGGCAGCGAAATAGTGAGCCAACAGGTGAAATAAGAATAGAAAGATCTCAGGAAGGTTGCAGGCTGCAGGCAGCTCACACATAGACCACCCACTCTGTCGTGGAGAAAAAGTAGGAGAACTGTACTCAGATCTCGGCTGCTTCCCAGCACTTGATTGCTCATATTTATGGTCACAGATCTGATTTTTTCAGGGAAAAATGGGAATCCCAGAGCAAACGGTTAATGTAAGTCATTGTACTCTAAGGCGGCAGTAAAGAGTGTAATACACCTTTTTAAAATGTTTATCCTCCTGGTTAAATAGTAACAGTGAACATTTGCTAAGTAGTGTGAGGCTGAGACTATGCTAATGTAACTTTCATATTCTCCTTTAACCATTGGGATAACTCTGCAAAGTCCAAACTATGATCATCCTCATTTTACAGAAGAGGAAAGTGAGGCTTTGAGGGGCTAAGTCCAGTGCCCATCTGCCACACTGTTGGCATGTGGCACAACCAGGCCTGGAACCAGCTCTGTCTGGTCATAGCCCATGCCTGTGATCACTGTCCTCTGCGTGCAGAGCTCCACAAACGGGTTAGTGCCTCAGGAGTTACAACATCAGCCCTCTGGAGCGGTCCCTCTAGCCACAGACCATGTCTGAAAAATGGGGCAACAGTGTTTCTTAAACCAGCTAATTTCTAGAGGATGTTCCTAACAGGATAAATAGAACAGTAATAAAAGTTACATCAAAAAGATGTAAAATTCCATCATTCCAAAAGAATGAAAAATAATTCGATTATGCACAGAAGCAATCTCTGAGGGGGATAAATCCCACAAACTCTGGTGGACGTGACTCAGTTTTTATCGCTCCTTCAGGTCACCTTTGCCTTTGTCCTTCTAGACTCTTCCCTACAGCTCAATCTCTGCTTCCTGCCCTCCACAAGAGAGCGCTGGGTTTCCCAGGACAGGTCTCAACCGGCACCCAGGGCCACACGATAAGACAGGACGTGACCACTAGAGGGAAGCAGGGAGGCCCTTATGCTTCACGTTTCTGGGGGATTCAAATTTGTGTTGGTTTTAAGGCGATCATTTTAAAGACACTTTCATCCAAGAGATACACTTGATCATGCGTGGATGGTGCCAAAGAAAACCGTGCTCTGCGAACCATCAGGACACCTCATTTCCAGCTCAACAGGCCGGGTCTGATATCAGCAGGTAACTTTGCTGGAGGCCCCAGGTACAGCTCACTTGGTAGAAAAGGCATTTTCTTCTGCTCCGTCCGTCTGGAGCATTTTGTGGGCTATATTAAATCCATTAAAGTTTGCCCCAGTTCAGGAATTCGTGTTGATCACAAACAACTGCAAAATACCTGATACTTGTCATTTCTGTTTTGAGGGAGTTGTAAGAACCCAGAATAGAGGCACCAGGAGGGGGCAGGTATGAACAGAAATTGCCCACACGCTCCCCCACGAGTCACCTATGTTCTGAAGGAAGTGTACCAACTAATAGCACCACCTAAAGACTCCTTTGGAAGATTGCAGAATGTTCCATTGGGGTGTGCATTGAAAAGGGCTCTGTGGTTATTAACATAATGACAATAATGATTACTCTGGGATTTATTTTTCAAGTGCCCTCTTTGTACATGTGGCTAAGAACACATCGCTTGAATGGATTTTATACAAATAGCAGTGGGAGATTGGAGAAGGTTCAAGACGTTCTTCAACATGAAATAATAAACAGCCATCTTAAAGGAGGCCGAGGAGTGTATTTATGGAGAGGGAAAGATGGTCACTGCTGCCGATGTAGGACAGTGGGACAAGATGGTCTGGGCACTGTCACACGCAGGGCCATGATTGAGCAGCTCCACCCTCCAGGCCCATGATGGAACACACACCTGTCCTGGCCCATGGACATGGGTCTCTGTGGGGCATTTGGAAGCCAGGTCCCTGCAGCCTCCCCAGACCAACAGACAGAAGTTCAAGTGGCCCCGGGGGACTTCCCATCCTTGTTTTCTGGCTCTATCCCACAGCCTGACCAGTAGTAATGCCACTGGCTTCGTTTTCCCAGCTCATCCCAGCCTACCTCTCTAGGGCCTCCTCTCAGTCGGGCAGTGTGTGTGGGGGGGTATCTCTAGGATGGAAGTGGTCAGTAAGAACAGTCCCCAACATTCCGGGTTGGAGGGAGGCAGCTTCTGCTCCAGCTGAGGTTAGCTGCTCACACCTCCTCCAATACTCCACCTGCTGTGCCGTCTTTCCACCAGTTTGCATGCCATGACCCCTGCCTGGAGCCCCCTACCTTAATACCATTCCAGCTCCTGTCCATCCTTCAAGGTCAGCTAAGATCTCCCTCCCCTAGGGCTCTTCTCGACCATTCCCACTGCCAGAGCATCCATGGCACAGCATTGGCTCTCACTAGGGTTCATGTTGCCTGGCACACCGTGTGTGTAAGCACCCAGGCTTGACAGCCAGGCTGCTTGGTCCTGGGGGTGGCTTGACCACCTGCAGGCTCTGTGACTCTGAGCCATGGACTTGACAGCAGCTTCCTCAGTGTCTTCATCTACAAAATGGGAACAGCCTGTCATACCTAACTCATCAGACGGTAGTAAGGATTAAATGAATTAGACCATAGTTCCTGCTTCATATTAAGAGCTTTATAAATGTTCATTTTTCTCTGGATAGCACACATTTTTCAATTTCATATATTTTAGTTTAACTTTCTACAGTCAATGTCTTCTTGTTGGCATTACTTTAGGTGCTACGGTTGAGCTACCTACCTCCTGTGCCTTTTTGTAGTCTTCATAGCACCCAGCCAGTAATGTACACACAGTCGAGGGTTATTAATTACTTACTGCTTGACATAGAATACAAATTGGCAAAAGCAGGGTCTTGTGGTCTGCCAATAGATTATACCAATCTGCGAGCTATGGGTCAGTGTGTGTCACTTTCAAAGGTATCCTGTTTCAGTTAGACTTTGCTACAAAACCCTACCCTAATACATGGTGGCCTAGAAATAATGATTCATTATTTCTCATGGTTGTGTGGTTTGACTGGGGAGTTCTGTTGGTCTACAGAATTCAGTTGGAGGGTCAGTGAGGCTTGAAGGTCCAAGATGGCCTCATTCTAGCCTATTGGTTTGTGCCGGCTGCTGGCTAAGCTTCTTGGTTCTTCTGTACATGGCTTTGCACCCCGCCCCCAACTAAGTCAGGCAGGGTATCTAAGAGAGTTAGAGTCAAAGCTATATCACCCTCAAGGTCTAGGCTTTGCAACTTCCAGTATCACTTTCGTCATATTCTATAGATCAAACGACCAGTCCAGATCCAAGGAGTGGGGAATTAGACCCCACCACTTGATAGGGGGAGTGGCACAGCCATATTGCCAAAAAGGTGTAGACACAGGGAGGCCGATCCATTGGAGGCCAGTAGGCTAACTGTTGACCTCACAGCCCTAGTAAGAGGTTTGGTGAACTTGTGAGATGACAGTCTCGATAACCTCTCTCTGTTGTGCTTTATAGTCCAACAAAAGTATTCAAGACCATTTGCTGTTTTGATGTTCACAGCAATGCAAAATTCCTCTGACGCAAGGAGGAGAAGAATTATCATCTTCATAGCATACACTAGAAAGCTGCAGTTATACAGGTTCCCCTGACTCACCAGGAACCAGTTATTAACACCAGTTATTAACAGAATTGCACTATTAGGACTGTTGCCTCTTTTTATTATGAAATATTTGTCCCACAAAAAGCATGGAGAATAATAGAAACACCAACCCATGTGACTACTACCTAGTTTGAAGACTGGAATGTCAGACATTCCTGCTAAGCCCCCTTTGCTTCACAGCCCAGCCCTGTACCCCTCATTTCTACATAACCATGGTCTGTCTGGAATAATGTTCATCTCAAATTTGGTGTTTATCATTCCTGTGCATACTTCTCCCATTTTATGAATATATATGTATATACTTAAGATTTTATATATTTATTCATGAGCGACAGAGAGAGAGGCAGAGACATAGGCAGAAGAAGAAGCAGGCTCCCTGTGGGGAGCCTGGTACAGGACTCGATCCCAGGACCCCAGGATCACGACCTGACCCAAAGGCAGATGCTCAACCACTGAGCCACTCAGGTGCCCCTATAAATATATTTTTATTCAGAAATAGTATCTACCATTTTTTATTGTTTCTAAGGCACTTTTTTTTTTCACATTTCAGTATCTCTGAAATCGGGATGCTTTTATAATTAATGAAGTCTTCTAACAGCTGTCAGCCAGGTGGCAGCTGTGTCAGAGCCATACTGCCTGCACATCCTCTAACATCAAAGGTGTCAGGAAAATGCTTGCAGAAAATTGCGGAGACAGTAGGAGGGCACTTGGTTTACCCTTAGGAACAAAATGGTTGTGAGGAGAGAGTGGGCGAAGTGGTAAATCAGAAATGTTTAGCAATATTCCAGAAGAATCTAAAAGTTAGTTATACCTAGTTGCAAAAATAGTTTAAGAACTCAGTGACAATGACTATTAGTTCTTTTATGTTTTTTTTTTTTTTTTCAGAAATATTATCACCAATCCTCTGGTTGGATGAAGGATGGGAAAACACAGGTATCAGTGACATTAAGTCAAAAGACTGAGATAAGAGTTTTTTATTTTTTTAAAGATTTTATTTAGTTATTTATTTATGACACACACACACCCACACACACACACACACACACAAGAGGCAGAGACACAGGCAGAGGGAGAAGCAGGCTCCACGCAGGGAACCCGACGTGGGACTCAGTCCCCGGTCTCCAGGATCACACCCTGGGCTGAAGGCAGCGCTAAACTGCTGAGCCACCCGGGCTGCCCAGAGAAGAGTTTAAATGTGGAAATTAAATGAGGAATTCCTTAATTGATTTATTCCACTTACATTTTCCTTTTTTATTGCATACCCAAAATAATATATGGTTAAAAAACCTCTACTCAGATATAACCTTATCAAATTATGAGACAAGAAGGCATTTTCCAGTTTAATTCTCAGCATTTTTTGTCTTAATGGTACACAAAATAATGGTATATCTTATCAACTTTAGGTACAGGGTGTCCCGTTGCACCTATATTTCTGCTAACCATGCTTGTTTGCTCAACATTATGTTTCTGAAATTTTTTAATCTGATAAATCTATCCCCCATTCATTCACCTTAACTGCTATATAAAATTCGATTGTATATATAAGGCATGTTCTATGTGTCCCTGTTACCCAATCTCCAATCGATGGGAAATTTAGATTGCGTCCAGTTTTTTTTTAATTTTTTTTTTAAATTTATGATAGTCACACAGAGAGAGAGAGCGAGAGAGAGAGAGAGGCAGAGACACAGGCAGAGGGAGAAGCAGGCTCCATGCACTGGAAGCCCGACGTGGGACTCGATCCCGGGTCTCCAGGATCGTGCCCGGGGCCAAAGGCAGGCGCCAAACCGCTGCGCCACCCAGGGATCACCCAATGTCCAGTTTTTTTTATTTCAAAAAATACAGTTATGAGCATCTTGTTCTTTCTTGTGAACAGACTTTCTGGATCCCAGAGCGTACACAACTTCCACTTTACTAGATATTCCCAAATTGGTATCCAAAGCATTTATCTGACTCACAGCCTCACTAGTAGCATGTGAGAGGTCCCAATGCAAGAAAGCCGTAACTGGGCTCCCAATCTCCTCTCTGAATCCCTCCAACTCACTCCTCTACATAGTCCAAGTGACCCCTAAAACACAGTATAGATCAAGTCACAGCTCCACTCAAAACCGTTCGGTGGATTTCAGTTGTGCTTCCTGACAAGATCACATGGCTTACCTGGCTCTTAGTTCTCTTGTTAACCCTATGTCATACCGGATCCACCACCACCACTACCATGTTACAATCCAGCAACTTCAGTGATCCTTTTATTTTATTTTAATTAATTTATTTAAATTCAAGTTAGTTAACATATAGGATATTATTGGTTTCAGGAATAGAATTTAGTGATTCATCATTTACATACAACACTCAGTGCTCATTATGTCAAGTGCCCTCCTTAATGCCCATCACCCAGTTACCCCATCCCCTTCCCCCACACCCAGCAACCCTCAGTTTGTTCTCTATAGTTTAAAGTCTCTTATGGTTTGACTCCTCTCTGTTTTTCTCTTATTTTTCCTTCCCTTCCCCTATGCCCATTTGTCTTGTTTCTTAAATTCCATATATGAGTAAAATCATATGATATTTCTCTTTTTCTGACTTATTTTGCTTAATATGATGCAGTTTATTTAGTTCCATCCACATTGTTGCAAATGGCAAGATTTTATTCCTGAATTTCTTGATTTTGATCACTGAGTAATAATATTCCATTGTATATACACATCTTCCTTTTTAAAAAAAAGATTTTATTTATTTGAGAGAGTGATGGAGAAAGCATGAGTGGGGGCAGGGGCAGAGGGAGAAGCAGACTCCCTGCTGAGCAGGGAGCCTGATGTGGGGCTTGATCCCAGGACCCTGGGATCATGACCTGAGCCAAAGGCAGATGCCCAACTGACTGAGCCACCAGGTGCCCCTGTATCACATCTTTATCCATTCATCAGTCAACAGACATTTGCGTTCTTTCCATAATTTGACTATTGTTGATAGTGCTGCTATAAGCACTGGGGTACATGTGACCCTTCAAATCAACTTTTTTATATACTTAGGATAAATACCTAGTAGTGCAATTGCTGGAGATCCTTTTCGTTCCTAGTATCATACATGCCTCTTCTCTCCCCCCAACCTCTGCCCATGCCATTTCCTTTTTGGAATGCTTTCCTCAATAAAAACACACCCACCCCACCCAACTCTCAATTTTGATAACTAATTCTACTCATTCTTCATGTCTAAATTTACCCATCTCTTTCTCCTCAGAGTTGTCATCCCCACCTCCATCTCTGCGGGAATATGTGCCTCTCCAGTATACATTGCTATTTTATAGCAACTTCCCCCATGTGACATCCTCACACAGTGCTAAAACCACCTCTTTCCTTATTTTGACCTCCCACTAGACTTTAAGCCCCCCAGAATGGGGATGGCGGGGGGGGGGGGCAGTGTCTTTCTTGTTCACTGCTGTCTCCTCACCCGATAGATAGTTTATATGGTTTTCAATGAATACTGTATTTGTTGAACGAACAAGCATGAATCAAGTCAGCACTTGAACTCAAATTATTTGACAGCTGGTTGCTTACAGGGACTACTACAGGTTCCCATTCCACCCTAGACAATTCTTCCTAAATCTACAAACTACTAGCAGAGGGTCAGGTGGGTTGTCCAAGCCACCGCGAGGGGGAAATACCAGAGAAGAAATACGGGATTGGGGTGTCAAATTACAGAAATTCCTTTAGGTTCATTGCAGCTGACAGCCTTCCAAGCAGGCTCTTGAGTTTAGGCATGCGTGTGTACAGGACAAATCTGTACTGTACCACAGGGGAAGGAAGGAAGGAAAGAGTCTGCTGGGATGGTCCTGTTTGCAGCCACCTACAAAGCCTGGGTAATGGAAGGCACATCTGGAGATGTTTGAGAAGCAATTAGACATTCTAGAAATAGAATGGAAATGAAATGGAAAAGGTTGAAGTTAACAGATATTAAAAATAGTCTGGGATTATTTTGAAAGAACATGCTCTAGTTTTTCAATATGTTTTCTAAGACAAGAAATGAATCTGGCAGATCCTGACAGCCCTCTGCTACCACTCAAGACAAAGGCAAAAAAACATTTAGTTTTTAAAACATCTATACCGACTGTGGCTTTTTGGCAGAATATCACAATCCTGAATTTAGGAACCCGACATCTTCGTTCTGGGTTAAACAGCATAGGCTGACATCTCCTAAATCAGTGGCTCTTAGACTCTGGCACGCATCCGAATAACCAGAAGGACACAAATGGCTGGACCCCACACTCAGAGTTTCTGATTCACTTGGTCCAAATGAGAAATGACATTTCTAAAAAGTTCCTAGAATAATAGGCAGGAATGAAGTCCTGATACTTGTTACAGCCTGGGTGAGCCTCAAAAACAGTATGGTATGTGAAAGGAGCCAGACACAAATGGCCACATATTGTGTGATTCTGTAGAGACAGAAGATCTGTGGTTGCCAGGGGCTGGTGGGGGTGGGGAAGTGGGGGATGAGGAGCGACTGCTCAACGGGTATGGGATTTCCTTTCGGTGACGAAAATGGTTAGCAGCCAGATAGAGGAGACAGTTGCACAACACTCAACAGTGTAACTGAGAATGAATTGTACCATTTACCACTAACATGGCCACTTGGAAGTGATGTGAATTTTAGCTCAATTTTTAAAATTTCCTAGGTGATAGTGAGACAGCTGGTCCAGGTACCACACTTTGAGAACTAATGACTCCACTTACAGGTGCAACACACACACAGAGGAGAAGAGAATGAAGGAGGCTGAACTCCAAAGTGGATAGAAGCTTCTATGCAATCCCCCATGCAGGTCTATGGCTGAAAAATCCATAAGTCTGAACCAGGTTGTTACTTTGAAATCTTTGTTCCAGACTACCTATTATGTGCTTGTGTCCTCATCTGGAAGATGGAAATAAGAGTATCCGATTTGTAGGACTTTTATGAGACCCAAACAAGGGAACTTTAAATAACTGTTATGATTTCATACAATTATGATGTTGCTGTACGTTGCCTTCACTGATCCAATCCCTTTCTCTCAAATCCTGTGAGTGATGTCTCTTCTCACCTTCCTGTGTCTACACCTGAAAGATGGCATTTATGCATACTACAACATAATGTGTATTTGTATATTAGAGAAAAATCAATCCTGTGTTAGAAGACAAAAACAAATGGGATGTATGGCTACATAAGTTGGTCACCTAGGGACACAATAGAGTATATAGAGCAGGTGAATGCTGAACATAGAGAAAAATACAAGGACCAAGAGACATCTACTAATCATGATAGAATCAGTATTCTTGAGGCCTTAAATTAACCCCAGTGATGATGGTCCTTCTGGCCCTATATGTTCTGTGCCCAAGAAATAGAGATCAGAGCTGTTCATCAGGCTAAGGGATAAACTACAGCTTTGGCCAAGTGTACTTGCTCCTGTGTTTCTTCAAGGGAGCAAATGTGTGTTTTTGACTCTAGACCCTCCATCTGCCAATCTCCCTTGCTCAAACATCTACTCTGATCCATGTATCCTAACACTATGGGGAGTGTGGGGGGGGGGAATCGGTGGTTGCCAGGAGCTAGGGGTTGCTAGAGGTGGAGTTGGGGATTGACTACAAAGGGGTGGAGCAGAAGAAAATTTGGAAGAGGGAATGGAATTATTCTGTATCATGAGTATGGTGATAGTTTCACGATTGTATTCATTGGCCCAAACCCACAAAATTGTACACAGAAAAGGATGAATTTTATTGCATGTAAATTATACCTTCCTCAAAAAATAACTTTGGTATCCAAGTCCTTCCCCAAAATATTACAGTTCATTTGTTCCATGATGGAGCACAGGGATTGTTTTATAAAAGCTCTTCACATGGGGAGTATCTGCTTCTCTCCAAGATGGAGTAACGGGGAGTGGGTTTTTCCTCCCCATCTAAGACAGCTAAAAAAAAAAAAAAAACAGACAAAATACATGATATAATAGGTTTCATGTCATTGGCCATCAGGCAACCAAGGATGGTTATCCCTGCAATTGGAGGGTGATAAAGTGTTTATTATCTTAATTTTGGTGATGGCCCCATGGATGTGTGTGTGTGTGTGTGTGTATATATATATATATATATATATATATATATATATATATATATAGTAAAACTCACCAAATTATTAATTTTTCTCAAATGCAATTTATTGTACATCAATTATACATCAGTAAAGGTTAGGTGGGGTTTTATTTAAGGTCCCTAGGTGATTCCAAGAATATGGGTAGAGGAGTTGAGAGTCGTCAGCCCAAACATATGACCTTAGTTGGCCCTGGGATCTAATATCCTTTGTTCCTAATAACTTGAGTCCAGTGTAACATAGCTAAAGAATATAAAGTATTAAAGTTCATTAGAAGATGTACTTTGCTTAAATGGAACTCATTCTGGAAAATAAATTTGCACTTGCAGGAATAATATTTTTTGCTAACGATTCTTCTGATAGCTCAACCTTCCATGAAGAATTTTTAAAGATTGGTACAAAACACATTAATAATGACTCTGGGGCAATTTACAATATGTATTAAGAACCTTAAAACTGTTGATAACACTCAACTCGGAATTTAAACTAAGGAAATAGGAAATGGGCTCAGGAGTGCCATTGCCACAGAGCTATAAATAGCAAAACACGTGAATGAACTCAGTGTCCAGAGGGAAGTAGTCACATGGGTTATGGGATGCCAGTCAGAATAGAGTAGGTCTGGTTCAAATAATGCTGTAGAAGAATACCTAATGACAAGAAAAAGTCTGTCAGATAGGATGCTTTTGGTTACAAGTAGCAGGAGATTTTGAACAGCAGGAATTGCAAAGCTTTTTATCTTACCATGTGACAAGATGCCCAGTTTAGGGATGGTTGCGAGGTTGGTGCACTCAGAAGCTTGGCAAGGAAAAACAGTGCTGGTTCTGCCAATCTTTCCTTTACTGACTGATCCTCTCAGGCTCGCTCCTTCGCCTCGCCAGCCTGCAAAATGGCTGCCTTCGTTTCCGACACCTCCTGCGTGAGAAGAAGCTTCTTTTTGCAGGTCAGGTTTTTGGTTTTTGTTTTTAAGACCACAAGAACATTTTCCAGAAGCTTCTGGCAGACTTCCCTCAGGTCTCTTTGGTCAAAATAATGTCACATGCTTATTCCCAAGCGAATCACTGACAAGACCAGGGGAATTATCTGGAATGGCTTAGACCAATTAAGTTTTATTCCCTGAGGCTGGAGAAAATCCCAGCCTTCCCTCCGGCACAAGGCTGGCCTATATCTGAATAAAAAATCAGGGTTGGCTGGCAAAGCAGAAAGGAGAGAAATGGCTATTAGCTAGGCTAACGCCAGCTAACACAAACAGTGAATGTGATATAATTCCATTTTTAGAAATAAAAGTGAATGTAGATAGGCTCCGGAAGAAACAGTGAAATGCTATACATTTTTAAATGTTATCTCCAGTTGGCAGAATTACAGAGAGTATTTGTTTTTCTTATATCTGTTTTTCCTTTTGTCCCTCAAATTTTCTGTAATGAATATGTAATGAATTTGAACAAGAACAAAAACCCTCAAGAAATGTTATCTTAAAATATTTACAGCTCTTACCAGGGCTTTTTGAAAAGTAAATACTAAGAGCAAAAATGTTTTACTCTTATGGAAGTTTAAACCAAGGGCATTCAGGTGAGGATGGAATCTGGTGCAGCCTCCAAGGCTGGGGCCTCTTGTGCCCACATGCATCAAGAGGACCCAGGGGCCCCACAGTGATGCCAGCAGGTCTACCTGAGGAGTCTACCCCTGCTGCTTAGAAGACTGTGACCAATCAGTTCTCTTCCCGAAGGGAAGAGAAAGAGGTCAGGGCAGCACAAACCAGATTCTAAGCCTGTTCACAGAGTTTGCAGACAGAGGAATTACTGTAGACCAGACTAGGAAAAGGGGTTACCCAGGGACCCCTGGCCACTCCACAAGCAAGAAGATAGGGCTGGAAGAATGGAAATGGAAGGCATGAAAAAAAGATAAAAAGCATCAAGGTCACTCTGTGCCCCCACAGCACCCTTGTAGTTACTTGGCACAGAAGCATATAACATGTCGTGTCCATGTCAGGCTGGAGTTGTATCCTGCTGTACCTCATGCATCACGTGTGGTCACTTCTCAGTCCGTACCTGGGACTCAGAGGGATGAAGGAGACCCAGAATGGCCAGAGTTGGCCAATACTGGAGAAAAGGCCTTCAACAGCCAAGATATACTATGACAGTATACATTTAGTCACCAGACCTCTGAGCTTCTCTCTCAAACCCAACCAATTCTGGCCTTCTGCATCCATCCCAACACTGGGGGAGATGAGAGAAGTGACTCCAATGGAAACCAAACCCACCAGCTCTAGAGTAACCCAGATCTCAGTATCTATTGACTCCACCAACTCCTAGCTGTGAAACTTTGGGCATGCTCTCCCACCTCCTAGTGCCTGTTTCTTCACTTGTAAAATGGGGATAAGGCTACTTAAGACATTGAATGAGCTAGCTCATGCAAGGTGGAGCAAACGTCAGCTCTGCCTGAGTGACAATACCAGAAGGGTCCCTCTTCACCTTGGGCTCTGAGCACCCAGATTAATTAAGTGCTCTGGAGCCATCAGAGTTACTTTTCTGAATCAAGGTTTTAATAGAGGCAGATTGCAGGGGCTTGCTCTTGCCAAAAAAAAAAAAAAAAGGTTCTTTGACAATTATACCCAGCTAACTTCACCTGCTCACAGCTGGACTACCTACTGCCAGGGAAGTGAGCTCTGGCTCTGGGGGAAGACAAATTGTGCCCCAGGGGATGAAGGAAGAAAGTAAGTTGAAGGCACTGCCATTCAGAAGGATTCTGTGGGCAGTGGGAGGGATAGATAGGACAAGAGAAGAAAGAGAAAGCAACCAGAGCCAGACACTGGAGGGATTCCTCTGTCCAGGAGAAGCTGCAGCTTTGGAAACATTGAATTCTTTGCTCTTCCCAGGGTGAGGGAACAGCTCATAGGAGCTTGAGGCGAGGTGGAGAATAAATTCTCTCCAATGAACATTTCTGGACTATCAAAGTGCTTCACTCAGTCTACATAAGACCACGTCAGTCCTGCAGTAGAGACAAGGGGATCTCTTCTGTGGGGAGAGTAGTCTTGGTTGCCTATTTGGACATGAATTCTGGTTCAATAGCCATTGAAATTGTCCTGAATTGGGGGGAGGGTAACATGGGACATGTGAAGATGAGAACTCTCAATGTCATGTTTATTTACCCACATTGCATGAACTGAAAGTGGGTCTCCTACAACAGAGTTCACCAGCCTGCCAAAAAACACTCCATGACAAAAAATGTCAGAGCCTGTGGACTCCCTTCCTTTTTTTCACCTAAAATGTTTTGCTGTGTTTCTGTATTTCATCTAAGAAAAAGAGTATATTTGTAAAAATAAGTAGTAATTTCCACATTTGCATTTTGATAATAGTGCATTTGAGATTTCAGAGATCCTACAGCTAGTGATTTTAAACATACCTGGGAACTGAGACTCAGAGGTGAAAGCGCTTATCCAGGGTCACAAAAGTTGCTGGTGGTTGAGCCAGGACTGGAGCCCAGGGTTATATGCAAATATTGATGGATTTATGTGTGCATTGACTAGTTTATACTAGATCATAAGAATAAAGAATTTCTTTATTAGATAGGTTATTTGCAAATATCTTCTCCTCTGCCCCCCCAATAGTAACTAATCTTTATTTCATGATAATACATGTCCATACTTTAAAGATCCCAGTAGCACTACCCAATATACAACTGGAAATAGTGGTCCCTAATCTTTGAATGCAGCTCCTCAGAAAGAGCTACCTCCTAACCTGTCAACTGCTTCCTCTGATTTGTGTCTCCATGTTTTAAAATAATCTGCTAATGTCACGTTTCTTTTTTAAAAAATATGTTATTATATAGATAGAGTGAGTGTATGAGCAGGGGGAGGGGCAGAGGGAGAGAGAGAGAATCTCAAGCAGACTCCCCGCTGAGCATGGAGCCCCAAGCAGGGCTTGATCCCATTGCCCTGAGACCATGACCTGAGCAGAAGTCAAGAGTTGGATGCTCAACTGACTGAACCACTCCATGTACCCCTAACGCCAAATTTCTTGAGTTACCAACTGAAGGCATAATTTACTGATTTCCGAATTTGCAAGATGAAGGTTTAGTACTTTTACCCCCTCATCCCATCCCACCTATATTTGGCAGTTATTTTTAAATTTCTGATTAGGGACGCCTGGGTGGCTCAGTGGTTGAGTGTCTGCCTCTGCTCAGGGTGTGATCTTGGGTTCCCGGGATTAAGTCCCACATCAGGCTCCTCACAGGGAGCCTGCTTCTCCCTCTGTCTATGTCTCTGCCTCTCTCTCTGTATCTCTCAAGAATAAATAAATAAAATCTTTTAAAAAATAAAATTTCTGATTAAACTGAGAATCAGCAAGTAAATCATTACACTCATGTGAATATTCTTTCCTGCTGAGTCAAGCAACATATTATGATTTTATTTCCTTTCTATTTCCAACTTTTCTTGTTCTTAGAGTTAATTGTCACTTTATGTATTTTTTTAAAGATTTTATTTATTTATTCATGAGAGACACACAGAGAGAGGCAGAGGGAAAAGCAGGCTGCATGCTGGGAGCCAGATACGGGACTTAATCCCAGGACCCCTGGATCATGTCTTGAGCTAAAGGCCGATGCTCAACCACTGAGCCATCCAGGCATCCCAGCACCTTATATTTTAAAATTTCCTTATTTATCCTTGTACTGTCGTGAATTCTGCACTTTCCCACCAGCCCTATTTCCCACACACATCATGTTTCCTTCCAGTTAAATCTTATTCCT
The DNA here is from genome assembly GCF_905146905.1 of Nyctereutes procyonoides. Classification (NCBI taxonomy): domain Eukaryota; kingdom Metazoa; phylum Chordata; class Mammalia; order Carnivora; family Canidae; genus Nyctereutes; species Nyctereutes procyonoides. The sequence continues at coordinate 55,226,344 of NW_026575146.1, read as the reverse complement.
GGCTGGATCTTGCCTGGAGCCCCATCTTCCTGCTCCCAGGTAGCCAGGAGCTCCTTAAGCTCTGCCCAGACATCAAGCTGGCGCTGCCCTTCACAGGAAATCCTCTGTCTTGTATTGGGGTCCCCTGTTTCCTAACCCCATGTATTTTTCCTGGATGAATAACTTAGTCATTTTGGTGGAGTACTTTCAGAGAAGCAGTGTATAAGAGGTAAAAAATTTTGTGAAAATGGCTGTATTCTACCCTCAAACTTAGTTGATAGTTTGGCTGGGTATAGGGTTTTCCTTGAGAATTGTGAAGGCACTGCTCCTTTGTCATCTGTCTTCCCAGGTTCACATTGGGGAAATCTGATGCCACCCTGGCCTTCTAATTTTTTTTATACAACCTATTTCTAGGGATGTTCTTCTTATCCCTTTGCAGGGGAAGAACATATTGAGCATCTACTAGGGATTGGACATTTTATTAGAAGCTTTACAAGCACTCACCTTATTCAGTCCTCACCAAAGATAAACAACCAAACCTGAAATAGAAATTACTTTTTCTCTTTTCAAATAAGGTAACTGAGACTCAGAGAAGGTAAGTGAATTACCCAAAACATGGAGCCTATCATAGTAACCTATGCTGTAGTGCCAACTGCAAAATCTCAAAGAAATTTCTTCTGTCTCTATCACATGTCCTACATGGTTGTCAGTGGGTTCTGCTTCTCACGGTCACTCATGGACCCCAGCTCCAGAAGCTCTAACTAAATATGTGCTTGCAGGACCAATTGCACTACAGGAAGGGAAATGACAAATCTCATAATGGTTCTCACAGTTTCTGCCTAGAAGTAACATGTTCCATTGGCCAAAGCCTGTCACATGATATACCTTACTTTCAAAGGCAGTGGAAGTATTTCCATGGGAGAATTCCTTCCTGGCATTTTTCCAGAAGTGCACTTTTTTTCCCCCCCAAATCCCAAGTCCCAGTAATAGTTAGCCAAGAAATTGGAAAAATGGGAAAAAGTTGTGATTCTTCTGCAAGATTTAAAATGGAAGAAGCAACATAGAGATGTTACTAGTTCAGAGAAATCACTTGGGTCAAGTTGAAAGCAAGACCAATAAATGCTAATGCACAGAATCAAGGTTAAAGTGACTTTTCCAGGAACCAGAACAGGGCCACCCACCCCAGAAGCCAAGAGCATGAATCCTACTAGCTGCTTTGGCTGTGTTATGTGTGTTCATGGCCCTGTCTGTTATGTGAGTCATTCTTAGAAATAAAATGAATATCAGTAAGCTATGCATAATATACTTCATGCAAGTCCTATGAGTTATGTTTGAAGAAATCAGTTTTGGAAACAAAATATACCCTTAAATTGGCAATTTCAACACATGCTTCTATTTAGTGCTGTTAACTTTGGTAGGGGATCTGAATGTTATGTTACTGGAACACAACTCACTAACATTCACTGGTGTTTCCCAGTGTTTGAATGTTCCCTCCAGGCCGCAGGTCTTTGTAAACACTTTAATGGAAGAAATGCAAAGAGCAGATGATGTGAATATTGTGGAATACTCTGACGGGAAATTAGAAACTGAACAAAAATCTAAATGAGTAAAAGCAGTATCATTTTCAACAGCAAAATCAAATCCAGGGCAAGAAGACAAGAAAAATAAATATTTTTAATATTCATAATTAAAAAAGGAAATAAGTGTATATGAAGCCATATGTACTCTAAAGCTCAACTCAAAGGTGCTTTTGGATGCACTCCTAACAGTTGACCAAATGTCAAGGCAAAAAAGGAAATTGGTCAGGCAGTTAATGCCTTGTGAGTTTTAAATTTTCATTTTAATAATAATACCTTATAGAAATATTTGTTGCACTATGTTCCATTTTTATAACAATTTTCATTTGACGTTTATCCTATGTCTCTTTTCCTTTCTTTTAATATGTTCTATTGTCAAATGTCTATCTAAGGAAAGACTGTTTTTACATGTTATTGAAATATATATAATCTTATCATTAGAAAATTATTCATAATAATAATGAATCATGCATTTATTATTATTTTTTAGTGAAAATCTCCAGCAGTTTGCTCCTATTACAGAAAAATGACCTGGTGGCCATTATAGTTGCACATTATTAATTAAATGTCATGAAAAATACAGAATAATTTATGATTTCAAAATTCCTGGGAATTCCCATTTTTTATTCCCAAATCTCAAAGACTGATGCCTCTTAGGAATCTGGAAGTACTAAGCAGTGGGAGATAGAACTACTGAGAGCCTGAAATGACCATACTCAGAAATATTTAGTAAATAGTACTAGGTACCATCCAAATGTTGGAGCTAGGATCCAAATCTTTCTTATTCCAGACTCATATTTTGTCCTCTACCTGAAACTTCCTCCATTGTTACTAGGTATTAATATTCATTCATTCATTATTCATTCATCAATAATAATTAATTGAACCCCTTGTGTGCAGGAATCATACTGGTCTAGCACAGAGATGTCCAATCAGTATTTGTTGACTGCCTAATTACCAGGCACTAAAAGGTGCTCTAGCAAGAAAACAGTGGTTCTGAAGGAATGACACATAGGATACCCACCTTTTGATGGGGAGTAGAAGGTAAAGTCAAGAGAATGACAGGGCAGTTGGAATGGAGAGTATGGAGGATGGCTGGTGGCGTCCCAGTTAGCACTAAAAGTATTCCTGAGACAAAGGGAGGAAAGGGGGAAAGTTCTGAAATAGAGCCCCTGGGCTCCTGAGAGAAAGATGAGAGGGTGCCAAGACACATAGCAGACTGAGTAGGACCGTGGATTTCAACATCTCATAGTCCTGAATTCAAATCCTAAATCTGTGGTCTTATCAAATTGCTGAAATGCTTGGAGTCTTGGCTTTCTTGTTTGAGAAATAGGAACAAATCTTAATATCAAAGTGTATAATGTAAGAAAAATATACTTACGTACTTATAATACATCGAACTCTTGGTACAGCATTTGGAATATTGTAAATGCTCAGTGAGAGCTATTTATCATATTTTATTATCATTTTTGCCTAATCCTCAAAATTCTTGAGAATTTTCAAATATTTATGAGTAATATGCCATATGAAGATTTAGAAATTTCTTCAATGAATCTAGAGTTCTTGCCTAAGGGGAGACTATTTAAAATGTTGTCTGACTTTCTGGAGGAAAAAAAAAAAAAAAAAAGACCCGAGCTTTCATATTTCCTTTTTCATTCAGTGATGGGAAAGGTTTTTCTTAGCCTGTTTGTCCTGAAACCATGGATACAGAATAAAAATAAAAGAATGTGGCTGCCCTGGGATTTGAGATGCATGTGGTAGTCAGAAAGCATAAATAAATATATCTGATGTTTCCAATATCTTCTTTCAAGGTAAACGTGGAACCCAGCTCTCCTCAAGCTTGTTGTGGGGTCATGGTGCGCCCTCTGGTGGTCCATCTTTTCAATGGTTTTCAATGGCTTCGCCGCCGAGATGAGCAAACTTGAAGGAACTACCTCCTGGTGAGTACTTTTCTCTTCAATAAAGAAGGAGTATCTATAGTTTGGGAGCTGCTTTCTATAGTCAGAGTCCTGAAAATGGCTCGGTCAAATCTGTTTCCATGATTTTCTAAGGGAAGATTGCCTTGTGGGTGCATTGATGAGTAGTAGTAGTAGCAGTAGTAGTAGTAGTAGTAGTGTTTTTCAACAACATTCATTTCAGTTTCATATATATGTCACCTTGTACCTGTCTTGATCTGTCTGGTCAGAAGTGAAGCCAGTAAGAAGTGGCACCATATGACAAATATCCCTGGCAAAGTGGGCTGAGGAGGCTTCGTATACCATGATAGGGAGTTGAGACATAACACTTTAATCAAATGATCCTTATGACAATGAGGAGATACTGAAAGGTTTAATGAATGGGAAGGAGGAAGGGGCATGATCAAATTTATACTGCAGAAAGGTCACTCTGGAGGAAGTGAGAAGAATGGATAGTAGTGCACAAAATCTTGGAGGCCAGAGGACATTTGGGAAAAAATTGCAGAAGGGCAGGTGTGAGATGATTATAGTCTGGGCCAGGTGGTGTAACAGGGCTGAAGAGGAGAGGATGAATTCCTGGAGATGTTTGGAAGGTAGCATCATGAAAGACTTGGCTGTTAATTATATGTAGAGAGTAAGAAAAAATCAGGAGTAGAGAATGCTGCCCAGATTTTTGTCTTGGGCATGTGGGTAGATGGTGGCAGTATTCAATGAAATTAGAACTCTGGGGGAGATCCAGATTTCAGGCAGGGACCACATCAGAGTTCAATTTAGGACATGTTCTTATAGAGGAACCAATAGAATCGCCAGGTGGGGAATGCCAGGTCACCTGTTCATCTGACTCTAGATCCAAGCTCTTTGTGCTGTGCTTGGCTGCCTCATCCTCCAGACAGAGATCAAACTCTGAAATGGTGGGAAGAAGGTGCTGTCAAGGATTTTTAGTCCTATTGGCCCAAATGATTTGTCCTGGGTATCCCTTTCGGTCTTAGAGAAGGAATAATGGAGAAGGAGTGCAAGGAGGAAACCTCAATATTTCAATATTCCTTTTTCCAAAAGCATCCACTGTTGTAATACTGTAATGAACTCAGGCAAGAGTCATCAATGGTTGCTAAAACCAGTTTGTAAACAAATTATCTACACAGTCTAAAAATATCTCTATATAGATTTATTATTAGAAAAGGAAATAGTTACCTTTAGAGTGAAGAAACCTGCTGACACCACCAATGTCCATCCACAGATTATTTATTAATAATAAAAAGGGAAGGATTTCTCACAAGTAAAAACATCATCTGGATACTACTTTAAGCCCATGATCAAAGTTAATGTCATCAATAGTAGGACAAACTGACAACAGGACCCTCCCAATGTGATGTGCTGAGAAGGACCTGGCAGATGCATAATTTGAACCGGTCCAAAGGAAATACCACATAAACCAAATTCAACAGACATGCTAGAAAACCACAGGTCTCTACTCTTCAAGAATATCAGTACGATGAAAAACAAAGGTTGAGAAACTTTTCTGGAATAAGAGACTAAAGAAACATGACAGCAAAGTGTAAATACGTAATTCTAGATTGGGAAAACATGTTATAAAGGAAAATATCAGACTGGTGAAATTTGAATATGGTTGTGTTTAGTAATAGTATTATATTAATGTCGAATGTCCTCACTCGGATCATTATAGTGTGCATTTGTTCTTAGGAGACGCTTGTCCACAAGTTTACGTGGAAAGGGTCAGGGTGTCTGCAATTTACCTCAAACATCTCCTGTCTCAGTCCATGCAGGCTACTGTAACAAAATACCATAGATCAGGGGTGACTTATAAACAATAGAAATTTGTTTCTCATAGTTCTAGAGGGTGGAAGTCCAGGATCATTGTGCCAACATGGTTGGGTGAGGTCCTTCTTCCAGGGAGCAGACTTCTTATATTCTTATGTGGCGGAAGGGCTGGGGAGTTCTCTGGGGGTCTCTTTCATAAAGGCACTACCCCTCATCATCATCTGTCTTCATCACCTAATACTTCACAAAGGCCTCACCTCAGAACATCCCACTAGAGGTTCAAATTTCAACATATGAATTGGGGAGTGGGGCACAAATATTCAGCCTCTGACAATATTAATATGCAGGACCCCTGGGTGGCTCAGTTGGTTAAGCTTATGCCTTCAGCTCAGGTCATAATCTCAGGGTCCCATGATTGAGCCCCATGTTGGGCTCCCTGCTCAGTGCAGAGTCTGCTTCTGCCTCCTCCTCTGCTCTTCCCTGCCTTGTGTTCTCTTGCTCTGCCTCAAATAAATACATATAATAATAATAATAATTAATAATAATAATAATAACAACAAATGTATATAGAGAGATAAACCAAGAATGGTAAAATATTAATAACTGTTGAATTAAGAATATATAATGTTCCATGTACTCTTTTTGCAATGTTTCTATGGCTTACTGTTTTTTCAAGATAAAAAGGAAATACATGTATCCAACCCATACACAAGTAGAGGGGATTCCAAACACAGAAATCTAACCAGTGTGTCTTTTTTTAAAGTCAAATACAAAATAATATTATCTTTTATAGCCACCAAATTCCATCTTGATGAAATGTCAAAATAGAAAACAGGTGAAGGAGTAATTTCCTGCACTGCCAGGCTCTTAAGAATGTACAGTATTTGCTGTCAATTTAGAACCTGCAGTGTTTAGAGAGGAATTTGTTTTCTTTTAAATCAAGGCACCTCAACTGAGAGCTCCCAAGGTCCAAAGAGCAGCTGGAGCATGTGCTGCTGCCAGCAGGCATCCGTGTCCACCCGTCACGTGGCCACGGGCGGGCTCTGGAACCAGGCAGGCTGTGCAGCACCGGCTGTTCCTGCTGGGAGCTGGTGGGGTGGTGGGGGTGGTGGGGTCTTTTCCTGGATCTTTCTCGCTGCTCAGGTGAGCTGGTGCAGGAAGTCAGGGAATCAGAGCTCTGAAATGCATCTTGGAAGGCACCCAGGCCATCTCCCTCCTGCCCATCTGTGGCTTCAATCTCCTCTACAGCATCCCAACCAAGCAGTCTACCAAGCTCAGTCATAGCCAGTGGGCTGAAATCCCCAGACAGCCCCTCCATTTTCAACAAGCTTAAGTCACTAGAACATCATTTGTCTTAAAAAGAAGCATCAGGACAAAATGTCTACTTCAATCTGTCAAGGCACCTAGTAAACAATTTTTAATGAAAAAATGTCAAAACAGGTTAACTAAAATTGACTTATAGTCAATAATTCAAGTCCTGGTGACTGTCTATTTCAGATCCTTCAGCGAGGCATCTCTGATTAACATCATTCAGAAATAAGAGAAATTTATGTATCGGTGCTTTTTCGTCACCTTCTGAGACATGTCCATTTTATGAGTGTATTTTTTAATAAAACACAGGCAAACAAAATTATATGTACACATACCATATGCATATGCATATGTATGTGTTCAGATAGCATGTTTGCACGTGCAGAGGTAAGATGTGGGAGGATAAGTAGGGCATTCCAGGGGAGTGGGCATGGGCAAAGGAGAAAGGAAAGCTTTTACTTTCCACCTTATATGTTTTGTTATTGTTTAAATATTTTTTAACAAGGAGCATGTGCTATTTTTATCATTATAACACGTTTCTCAAATTTTTAAAAGACAACACAAAAGAGAAATCGCTTACATTGAGCTAAAATCTGATTGCCTGGAGTTTGCATTTTTGTACCACACTGTGGGCAACTCAGAATAAGCCTTTTCCTTCTTGCACATGGCAGCAAGTCAGCTGCCCTTGGGGACCTCATGTTTCTCTTCTCCAAACTGTGTATTCCCATTTCCTTCCGCTGTTGTGCAGTTGACAATGTTTCAAGTCTCCCTGACATCCTGTCACCCTCCACTGAGCTAAAGCAGATCAAGTGGGCACAGAGGGAAATTCATTCATAAGTCAAATGGCAGTTGGTCATCTGTTGAAAGTTAGCAAGCCTGTGGTTCCCTTCGTTCATCCACTAACTTGGCCTAACTTTGTGGGGTCTCAGGTGCTCTATTGAGAGATGCATCAGTGATGGACAAAAGCCGGGCCCCTGTTATCAATACCACCCCAAGCTCCTACAGCACTTATAAAACCTGGCTGACTTATCAATGCAAAGCCAGGACAAGAACAACAGAGGTGTCACATGATATCCTGGTCTCGCTTATCCAGAATAAAACCTGTGTCAGAGCTTGAAGCTGCTAGCTCTGTGTTCATTTATCATTGCAGTGACCACGCCTTCTGTTGCCCAGTTGAGTCCTGGCTTAATGCCGATTCATCCTTGCATATGATTGATAATGTCCTCTTTACTCTTTTCTTTTTTTAAAGATTTTATTTATTTATTCATGAGACAGAGAGAGAGAGAGAGAGAGAGGCAGAGACACAGGCAGAGGGAGAAGAAGGCTCCCTGCAGGGAGCCCGATGTGGGACTGGATCCCAGGACCCCGGGATCATGCCCTGGGCCGAAGGCAGGCACTCAACCATTTCAGTCACCCAGGTGTCCCTGTCCTCCTTACTCTTAAAAGGCCTATGGTTTGGATGAGGAGATATATGGTCACCCCACTTACCACGTATCATAGTAATAACACCTCCTTCACATAGAGAAGTGTTCTTAACATTAAAGAAGAAATTTCTCCCTGGCTTCAGCAACACAACATCCAATGCATTTGCAAAACTTTCAGATTCATAGGTGCCAAATTACAGGAAATGAGATGGCTGCTAGCATGGCTTTTCCTCTCTGAGGTTACATAACCACCTTTGAAATGGTCCCTCTCTCCCCCCAACTTTATTCTGGGGAGCCAAGAACTAGATTCCATGAGATAACTGATTTTACCTGGTTAGCTTTCCCAGCCCACTTAGCAAGAAGTATTTGCTTGATGCTCCATACCTACCTCTCCACCCAGGAAAATGTACTCCCCCCTGGAATCAGGAGCATTAACAATGGTATAGCCAAGAGATGCACATGATGCCAGCCTACACCTAAGACAAGAGCACGTAACAAAGCGATCCAGAGCATGGACTCGGCCACTTAACTGGGGCAGGTTTCTTAACTACTCTGTGCCTTAGCTTCACCATCTGTAAAGTGAGGTTGACAGTGGCCCTACTTCATACAGCTGGCAGGAGGTTTAAATGAGGTGGGTTTTTTTTAGTCTTTCAAGTTTTTATTTAAATTCTGGCTAGTTAATATGCAGTACAATATTAGTTTCTGGTGTAGAATTTAGTGATTCATCACTTACAACACCCGGTGTTCATCACAACCAGTGCTCTCTCCTTAATCCCTATCACCTATTTCATGCATTCCTCCCCCCCCCCACCTCCCCTCTGGTAACCATCAGTTTGTTGATGGAGAGTCTTTGATGGTTTGCCTCTCTCTTCTTTCTTTCCCCCCTATGTTCATTTGTTTCTTAAAGTCTACATATGAGTGAAATCATATGGTATTTGTCTTTCTCTGACATATTTTGCTTAGGATAATACTTTTCTAGCTTTCCATCCCTATCATTGCAAACAGCATGATTTCATTCTTTTCTATGGCTGAGTAATATCCCATTGTGTATAAATACCACATCTTCTTTATCTATGCATCACTAGATGGACTTTTGGTCTCTTTCCATAATTTGGCTATCGTTAATAATGCTGCTATGAACATCAGGGGGCATGTATCACTTTGAATTAGTATTTTTGTGTCCTGTGGGTAAATAACTAGCAGTGCAGTTGCTGGATCTTAGGATAGTTCTATTTTTAACTCTTTGAGGAACCTCCCTACTGTTTTCCAGAATGGCTGCACCAGTTTGCAGTTCCACCAACAGCGTGAAGAGGGTTCCCCTTTTCCTGCATCCTCGCCAACACCTGCTGTTTCTTGTGTTGTTAATTTTAGCCATTCTGACAGGTGTGAGGTGATAGCTCATTGTAGTTTTGATTTGTTATTATGTTAAAACAGTGCCTGGTGCATAACGTGTGCTACATAAGCATTTGGCAAATGATAAATAGAATAACTTGACCTTCACTACATGATTTCAGACTAGAATGGTCAGAGAAAAGAACATAAACAAGAACTATCTGAGTGGATCTGCTTGGGAAATTTGAGAATCCAACTGGGCTCTGTTTAGGAAACATAACCAAAGAATAGAGTTTTATCAGCTGAAGCTTCCCACCCATTGCAGACATGGAGGAAATTGTCCTTTTATAGATTAGTGCTCTGGACACCTGCCTGCCTGCCATTTCCTCCGTGTCAATAGAGGCTAAAATAGGCCATCCTCATTACTGCGGGGAGGACACAAACAATTAAATGGTTGCTACACTGTATCCTATTCAAAGACACAATGTCACAGGAAGAAACACTAGCTAGGCCTAGTTGCTGACATTGCTTCATTTACATGAAGCGTCAGTAGGTTTATCTGAGACACTCAAGGGGAACACACTTCTTTGCCATTCTCTCCCGTGATGTATCATCAATGTTTGTGCATGAGGCAGATGGGATGTTTCAGAGAGCTGGAGTTCTCAATATGTTGGACCTTATCAACAATATATAAATTATTCTTGAATGGGGTCTTTTCTGAGTCTGAGTGCTCCCCCCATTCTCTTGCTGTTCCTTTCCATAGCTGGACCCCCCACCACCTGGCAGTACAAGCCAGCATGGCCCCAACCTTCCTCTTCAAGCCAGCTTTCTCAAGCCCAGTAGTTAATTTACTCCCTTTCTTATCCTACCTTCCCTTCATGCATGAGCTAATGTTGTACATTTTCCTAGTCATATGGCTGTTCTGGGAAGTTTCAAGGATATTATGAGTCAATTTCATTAATTCAACACTTAAAGAGTAGACCTTGCATCTTTTTTTAGGTACTAAGGAGACATCTCACTTGGCCTCCACGTACTACTGTCTGTGACTGATTATAGATTTTGCTTTTTTTAAATATATACATATATATATATGGTATTTTTATGAAGGAAAACAAAACAAGAAAAAAAACCACTCCTTTTGCTCTGAATTTAGAACCAGACTCTAATTCCTATTCCAGACTGTCATGACCACAAGGAAATGAGGAATATCCTTCCATAAAACGCTTCCCCTCCTGATTTCTTTCAGATGCTTCAAAAACAGTCAGAAGTTTTAGGTCATTCTTTGGCCAAAGTCTGGCTCGGGTCATATACTCTGTCTGCGCCTGAGGCTGAGACAGTGTAGAGGAACAAATGACATTAGACATCTGTACTACCTACCGTTGCCAGATTCAGCAAAGAGGGTTTGAATCTCAGGTAAAAATGAATACATTTTTAGTACCGATCTGAATGGCACAGACATATACTATCTGTAACACAGGGGACAGACCTGTGCCGACACATGACTTCTTGTTCATCTGAAACTCAGATTTAACAAAATGCTCTGGTTTTATTTCGGTTTTTTGGTTTTGGGGCTACCCTAATTCCAACCCACAAGGTCAAAGCCATGCATCAGTGGCCCCAGTAAGCATATACAGAGCACGCCAGTGCTCCCACACACTTTTCCTTGTCCCCTTTCAGCCGCCCGCCTTATTAGTGTCTAGATATTGCAGAGAGGATGAGGGGAGGTATTTCCCACAGGGATTGATTCCTGATGAGTGAGGCCTGAGTCTTGAAATTCCCCAGGGATGAAGTAGCATCTGTTAGAGCTCTATTATCTTCAGCTGACTGTCATATTTGCATCTAGTGACGGGGACCAAAGAAGGGGAAGCAGAAAAAAAAATCTTCTCTCATGTGTTTTTAGGACAAGTTTGAGGTTTTAGAGTTAAAATATAGTATACTGGGGCTCAGGAGGTTAAGCATCTGTCTTCAGCTCAGGTCATGATCCCAGGGTAAGGGGATCGAGTCCCAGGTCAGGCCCCCTGTCCTGCCGGGAGCCTGCTTCTCCTTCTCCCTCTGCTGTTTCCCCTGCTTGTGCTCCCCCCCCCTCTCTTAGATAGATAGATAGATAGATAGATAGATAGATAGATAGATAGAATCTTTAAAATAAAATACAGTATTTTAGAACAAAGAAAAAGTACCAACCAAGATATAAAACAATTTATCTGATACATTAGAATTGTGTATGTATTCATTAGTCACAAATGGAAATGATTTTGGAGGCCATCTCCTCTCCTGCCATGTTACAGATGAGAAGACAGAGACTCAAAGAACATTCCTTTCTGGAATGAGATGGAAGGGGTGTGTGTCTATGTGTGTATATGCATGTGTGTAGTGGTAGGAGTGGTAGTGGAACAAGGCAGGAGAGGAGGAGGAGGAGGAAAGAGAAGAGGAGAAGAAGGAGGAGTTGCAGAACAGGGAAGAGAAGGAGGAGGAGGGAGAGGAAGAGGAGGAGAATTGAGGCAAAACTACCTGATGTCTAAATACCTTCCCGCTGCACCTGTCCTGCTACAAGTTTGTGCATTTCTATAGCTTTTCTATAACTTTTAAACTACTATGTAACTAAAAAATGAAATCTTCCCACCTGTAACAACATGGCTACACCTTGAAGGCATTATGCTAAGTGAAACATGTTAGAGAAAGGCAAATATCATATGATATCGTTCCTATGTGGAATCTGAAAAAGCTAAATTCACAGAAGTAGAGTGGTGGTTACATGGTCTTTGGGGTACAGAAGATGAGGATATGTTCATCAAAGAGTACAAACTTCCAGTTAGAAGATAAATAAGTTCAAAAAAAATGAATAAGTTCTAGGAATCTAATGTACAATATTGTGATTATAGTTAACAATACTGTATTATACACTTGAAAGTTGCCAAGAGAGTAGATCTTCAGTGTTCTCACCACATAAAAAGAAATGGTAACTAAGTGGTTGGAGTCTGGGCAATGAACAATGGGTAGTGGAAAGGGAGCTGGGCGGGGGGTTGGAGTGACTGGATGATGGGCACTGAGGGGGGCACTTGATGGGATGAGCACTGGGTGATATGCTAGATGTTGGCAAATTGAACTCCAATAAAAAATTAATAAATGAAAAATTAAGTGGTTGGAGTGTTAGCTAATGGTGGTCATCACATCAAATAAACACATTGTGCAGCTTAAACTTAAAAAAATAAAAATTAAAAAAATTAAAATATTATGTAACTAATACATATGCCTTGGAGAAATTTCAGAAATACATGCAAACAAAAAGAAAACTCTCTTCTATAAACCCAACACACACGTATTACTATTGTTACCATTTTGGTGTATGAAGAGAACATATTGGTATGGATGGCCCAGCCTTCATTCTGCCTTCTTTAGGGAAACACACCATATTTTGCTCCGCGGATGGCCCCTCAATCAATAGAATATCATTTCTAGTGGGCTTGCCAATCTGGATGTCATGACCTCTGCTGACTAAGCAGTAGGCAGGTGGCTAGGGTGATCTTTCCATCTCCAACTAAATGAGCCTCACAGACTGAAAATACTCGCTTTCCTTCCTCCTGAAAGAACAGTGAAGAGATCACCCATTAGTTCCCATCACTCAAACATATAGTACATCCCTGGGTCCTGGGCCTTCTGAGAACTAATCTTCAGCTTTGTCCTCAATTCTTTTATGGTAAATTGATTGCATGGATGGTCCCAATTGGTGGCCTTCTTACTCATGCCCATTCCAGAGGTGGAATCCTATGAAGAGGGGGAATCTAGTTCCACACCCCTCAGATCTGGATGCCTTGTGATTTGATTTGGCTTGAATGCAGGGGAGGCGAGTGTGCCAACTCAGAACTTAGGTTTCCAGGGACCTTGTGTGCTTTCACTCTCTCTCCCAGAACCCTGACTCCCGTATAAGGACAAGAAGGGCCTATGCCGCTGGAGGATAATAAAACATTTGGAGGAGAGCCCAAGGCCTCAGTCAACTGGCTGAGTCATATGACTCATATGACCCTGAGATATATGGGGTGGAACAGCCTATACTACTGAGATAAATAAATTGATTTTTTTTAAGCCACTGCATTTGGGGTGGTTTGTTATGTAGCAATAGCTAACTGATACTTCCATGAACTTCCACATCTGTCCAATAAAGTCTTTCTCTTGTGAGCCAGAGTGAATTTCTGTGGCTATAAACAAATAACTCAAATGGACACTTTGTATTCTTTTACCGGAATATGATCATTTTCTTTTGCCTACCTATTTCCCTAAGCAACTGATTTTGAGCACCTTTCCCTAGCAATAAATTGGGCCTAGTAAACGAGGCAAACCTACTAAACGGCACTTCTGAGCCTCTGCCCAAATCCTTTTCCATAATGACATTATGCCCATTAGCCAAAATGCTGTTCTTAGATAGGCCTAGCTTTACCTATTCAGCAGGAAATGCTTTTGTTTGGTGAGATTATTGGACAGTACAATGATTTTTCACAGTTTGATGTCCAAGAGAAGGACACAGTCATGCCTCAGAGGTGCTTTGGGAACATTAACATTTCCAGCCATTGTTTACCTCTTTGGAAAAAGAAGGCAGTAATTTTATTCAAAGTGTTCTATTCTCTTCAAAAGGATAAGACAGCGATGGAGAAGACAGAAAAAGAGGTATTTCCTATAGTGACTTTATTTTCTGAAAAAGAATCTGAGTGATTAAAGTTCTCCAGTTCTTTTCTTTCTGGTCATCCTATTTCCAACATCTTTTTTTTCTTCTTCTTCTTTTTTTCCACCACCAAATCATAGCTGCAAAGTGACAGGGGGAGAATGCAAGGCTTGTCTGATAATCTGAGTCTTTACACTAATGGAACTATATTAATATTCCCCCCCCCAAAAAAAAATGAGTGTTTGTCAAATGCATCTCCTACAACTCTGCACATTCTTCTCTTGGAAGGGGTTTCCTGATTGCATTACCTGCTTAGGCCCTTCCCAACATGAGATATAACTGAAAGTGTACTCTTATCTTGAGTCCTTTTCTTTTGCATCTGATTTTTTTCTGGTAATAATAATAATAATAATAATAGCTAGTATTTATAACATTTCCCATGGGATTTTGCTCACGGAATTCTCATAGAACCTCCAGGAGGAAGTATTTCCCCAAGGCTTAGGGAAGGCAAGACTATGGTGCAAGGGCCCGCAGGCAACAAGTTTCAGAGCTGGGATTTCAACCCCAGTTTGTCAGACTTTACCACAAGTCACAATGCTTTAACTTGATGCTACACTGCCTCAGTCACTAGGGGATTTTTTTAAAAGACAAAAAAAAGAAAAAAAAAAACAACTTAAATCACCAAAGTATGGAACTTACACTTTTTTTTTTTATTTTACAGTAGAAAGCAATAAGTGGTCTTAATGAGCCTCTCTCCAACCCCACAAGGGTGTAATGTTGAAATCATACCTGATCTTCCCTGTCTTTCCACCCTAAGCAACTTCCCTAGTTTTCCACAAAACCCTGAGGGGACAGGAGAATAAAAGTCTCTCTGAATGAGACACAGGAGACCCTGGTACAGAACCTCACTCAGGAACTTGAGAAACATTTGTGATGTTGCTGCAGACAATTGTGTAGGTACCTGAGAGTGAGAAAGAATGTATGATATGCTGAGCAAGCTCTCTCACTTCTGAAGTGGATTTCTTCTTAAAGGGTGAATACTTATGGGAAACAGAAGAGCACCTACAAGAAAAGCCAAGGCTAAGAATTACAGCTCATTCTATCAGTACTACGCAAAAGAACTTTCTGTGATTATGGAAATATATTCTATCTGTGGCATCCAATACAATAGCCACTGACCTGGTATGGCTGTTGAGCCCTTGAAATGTAGCTAGTGTAGGGGAGGGGACTAAATATTTAATTTTCATGAATGTTAATCATTTAATTTTAATTAGTTAATATTTAAACATAAATAGCTACATGTGGCCAGTGACTGCCATATCAGATGCTACAGCTCCAACTGGCCATAGAAGTGTGGTGACTATCATAGTGTGGGTCATCAGGGAAGGTTTCATTAAGACATATTTTGAGCAGCTTCAAAGTAGAATAGGGAAGGAAGAAAATGCAATTGGAATGAATAAAGAAGAAAAGCAAAAGCTTCATCCTAGTCAAACACCAGAAGTTTAAGATTTAAATACCTAGTGCAAGGACCATGGAAGTCATGTAAGGAAGGGAAATAAGTTAGTGGTAAGAAACAGTACGGTGCAGTGGGGACTAGGGGAAATTAGAGACTCTACCTTATCTAAAGCATTGGTCACTGGTCCACTAGTCCGCTCCAGCCAGTTAATGCCATACAGAAATGCAGACTCAGTGATGGTGACTATCTTATTTTTTGAGACAAGTCAGAAATTCAGATTTTCATGTCGTCACCTAGTTTTGAATGTTGGCACCTGTACCAGTCAGCATGAGCTGAATGTTTTCAGCAGACCCTACTGGTGCCCTCCTCGTGTCTGCTCACTTGTCCCTGCACGCCAGGCTGCCTCCTGAACACACCTTTATCTCTCGCTGAAGACATCGTGTGCACACTTGGCGTTTGTGCAGGGCACTCCTGGAAGGTTGATGAATTCGTGCTCTGGAAAGCTGCATTCCACCAATGACAGATGCAGGGGGAGGGAGTGCATCAATACCCCAGTCCCCTCACCTCTCCGTTGAGACAGCTCCGAGGGGTCTTCAGGGTTTCCCCCCACAATTCCCCTGTGGACGGGGCACCAGCTGCCCACAGCAGAGACTGGGAGACAGGGCATCATTCACGGGTTTCCACCCCTACCCCCTCCCAATCCACAGTCCCCTTCAAATAAAGGGGGGTGTTTCCAGGCATCATCTTCAAATAAATTATTTGCACATGACATTGAATCTCAGATATTATTTCCAGGGATCGCCTTCAAATAAACGACTTGCACCTGACTCCATATCGGCACCCGATTCCGGAGGGACCTGAACAAAGACACAGCCGTAACACACAGACTCAGCATCTCGGTGGTGGACTCAGTGACGTTCTGATGTGCCCTCCTATCGTGGTGGGGACTCCGTCAGATCCTTCAGGTTCAAAGGCTCTTTTCCACACGCGGATCTCCATCTTGCACGTGAGTTTCTCCGCACGCATTCAGCTCCAGATGGAGAGGTGGCGCCTGGAATGCTGGGAGAAGGATTTTCAGTGACGACACCTAGAAGCCCGGTTCCCATTGGCAGGACTCAGTCACGTGGCCCCTGCTCCCTGCGGGGGGAGCTGGGAAAAGCACCGCAGCGCTGCGCCATTACACAGGAAGCATCTTTCCTGGCGGCTTAAGATTCAGCAAAGCACGTTCCGGGCTAAAGAAACCGTGTCTGGGGGCCACAGTCGGTTTGCTGCTCACCAGTTTGGAAGTTCTCACCCGCACATGAGTCCCAAAAATCAAAAAAAAAAAAAAAAAGTTGCTAGGAAGTCAGCCACCCAGCAAGTTCTTCACTTCTGCAGATGCAAGAGTCCTACCTTTTACCCCGTTGGGTGATAAAATGAATGTATGGGAATCAAATCGGTTCTTCAGTGACTGATTTTACAATTTCAGGGAGAAAATAATTGCATCTCTGATAGCTCTTGTGTGAGCAGAGGCTCCCAACGTGATAGCTTCCCTTCCTTCCTGCCTTCCCTGCCAAGCGTTTACCCCTCTCTAAGGAAATGGTCAGTTTATTTATTTATTTATTTTATTTATTTATTTATTTATTATCTTTTTTTTTAATTGGTGTTCAATTTGCCAACATATAGCATAACACCCAGTGCTCATCCCATCAAGTGCCCCCCTCAGTGCCCATCACCCAGTCACACCCCCCCCCCCCCCGCCCTCCTCCCCTTCCACCACCTCTAGTTCGTTTCCCAGAGTTAGGAGTCTCTCATGTTCTGGTTCTGTCTCCCTTTCTGATATTTCCCACTCATTTTTTCTCCTTTACCCTTTATTCCCTTTCACTATTTTTTTATATTCCCGAAATGAATGAGACCATATAATGTTTGTCCTTCTCTGACTGACTTAGGAAATGGTCATTCAAATGCAGCCTTTGTCTCCTGTCCTCTTTGACACCCCCCCCCCAACCGGCTCGGACACTCTGGTCATCCTGCTTGTTTCTCAGACTTGCCAAAGGAGGGGCGCTTCAGTGGCCCAGCGTCTGCCTTCAGCTCAGGTCATTATGATGGGCTCCTGGGATCGAGTCCCCATCTGCGGGGAGCCTGCTGCTCCCTCTGCCCATGTCTCTGCCTCTCTCTCTCTCTCTCTCTGTCTCTTGTGAATAAATAAAATCTTTTTTTTAATAATTTTTTAAAATGTGCCAAAGGAGGGTGCCTTAGTGCAGTCCGGGTGGGCATCTGACTCTTGGCGTCTGCCCGGCTGTGATCTCAGGGTCTTGGGATCGAGCCCTGGGGCAGATCCTTGCTCAACTCTTGGGGGAGTCTGCTTGGGATTCCCTCTCCCCCTCCCTCTGCCCCTCCCGCTCATGCTCACTCTCTTCTTCTCTAAAATAAATAAATCTTAAAAACAACAACGAAAACTTGCCAGACGTTCCCCCACCTCCCAGGCTCTGCAGACACTGCCCCGGGCATGAGCCCTCTCTCATGCCGCCCCGTTTCCCCGGGCTTTACCTAGCTGGCCCCCGTGTATCAAACGAGTCTCACCATAAATGTCCTTTCCTGGGAGGTGCTTTCCCTGACTGCCCCAAATCAAGCCCCTGTCTTCTCCCCGCTGCTACGCTCGCTCATTCCGGGTACAACCGTTGGGAACCGTATCTGTTTATCTCATATGGGTTTCCTCCAGAGCCTGCCGCCTCCCCGCCGGACACCTAGCAGGAGCGTAGTGTCTGGCGTGGTGCTCAAAATAGGTTCACACAAATAAGTGAATACCAAGAAAAAGTCCACCGCTTTGAACAATTTTGTGAGGATACCTTTTATAATTAAAACAGCATGCCCCAATCTGTTTTGAAAGTTTAGTTAAGCTTTACTGGGATTTGAGAAAGAGGAGTATTTGTACAACGAATGCTACCTGAAGCAACAGAAGAAAATAAAAATTCTTTCTTTATCCCAGAAATCCATGAGCTTACTCTTTTCTAAAACTGGCCTTGATAAACTCCCTGCGATCACTTATGTCAACAGGAGGGTAGAGTGGAAAGGTCTTTGAAAAAGCGAAGAGGCCTAGAGGCGCTTTACAATGTAGAGGGTTAGTTCCCAAAAGCGTAATCAACCTAAACGATCTGCCAGGTTTCCCTGCAGGGTGGGGGGTGGAAGGGCATTAACCTGTCTTTTTCCCCTTTTTTTTTACCCTGTGTGTTCCAGTCATCCATCATTCTCAACTATCCTCCTAAATGTAGCCCCTTCTCCCCCCAGAGGTAGTGGCCTGAATGAAAATAAAGTAAAGGGCATTACATTAAAAGACTGTAGAGGGTTTTTTTTCTAAGAACATTTTCTTCTTTAGGTCTGTGCTACATTTTGTCTTCGATTGTTCTCAAGTGGCCCTGGGGGCATTTCACAGAAATTAGAAGTCAGCTGGTCAGACCATTTGGTTCCAGATCCAGCACCTGCCCATCATGACACTGAGCAAGTCCCGTAGTCAGGTCTCAGCCCCCATCCCTCCTGTGCAAAAGAGGAATACTGGCACCTCTCTCATAAGCTGACATGGCCATGCATGAGTATTACAACATGTGAACACTTTAGAAAAGGGGGGGAGGGTAGAAAAAGGAAAGAAAACCTCACCTTGGATCCACTATGAACTATTTATCTACTTATGTACCCTGGACTCCGTGGGTCGCACCTGTTTTTTCTAAAAGCATCAAATGAAGGGGTGGTGGGCTACAGGACCTCTGTCGTGCTTTAGTGTTGACATTCTCCAGCTCATGGTAAATGACAAAAGAGCTGGAGGTTCTGCTTTTGCTCAAGATTGTGTCACTCCAAGCTGCCAAGTGCACAATGAAGCTATCTAAGAAGTACTTACTTGTTTAGTTAGAAATGTGGTTTTTTGGTTTTGGGGTTTTGTTTCGGAGGGATTTGTTGCCAACTGGTGGGATTTGAAAGTGTTTTCCCTGTGGGAGGCAGATTCGGAAGTCTGGCCTGCTGAGACACTTTTGGAAGCTGAAACTAATTAAAATATTTATTTTAGCCCCCGTAGCTAAGACGCAGCAGGGGAGAAAGTCCAACATTCATTTTTATGAAAGTGTAATTATATTCACTAACCTTTTGTGTACCCTGTTCGGCAACTGCCCCGGGGCCACCCCACCTGCTCAAACACCTGCCCAGTGTGCGAGCATTTGGTAGAACAGTACTTAATGCCTGAGCTAAGGGCATGTGGGCTTCCCCACCGCCACCAAGGACAATAGAGCCTTGTTACACATTTCATCACCTATAGACTCACCTCTGGGGGAAGTATTTTCCTAGTTTCACCTTCAAAGAGACCTATAAAGCTACGCAAAAGAGAAAAAGAGAAGGAGAGAGAAGCTAAAATAGAAAGTAATGTCCATTTCTGTAGGTGGTATCATAGAGATTGAGAAAGACAGGAGACTATGTAAGAGTCCACCACCCACCCCACTTCCTGACCGCTTATGAAACCCTAAGAGAAGTGTAAAGTCACATTATGAGACAAGCTAATGTAAACATGCATGGTTTTTGAGTGGCAAAAACTAAGGGGTAAAATTAATCATTTTACTTGCACTGAAGACCAGTGTCTCCGGGGATGACACTGGTAGAACTAGGAGTGCACACAAGGTCCACGCATCATCTAGGTGGTTCACTCGCATTCCCTGTTACTCCTTCCTACTCTTCACCATCACTGTTGCCATGAATACTTTACAAGTGAGGAAACTGAGACCCCCGGAAGATCAGTGACTTGGGAAGTAGTTCTTAGCAGTCTGCGAACGTAGACTGAGAGATCCCATGGACAACCCCTGAGGTTGGAGCTCCAGCTCCGCTAATGACCAGCAAGCGTGATTTTGGACAAAGCCCTTGTCTCGCTGAACCTCCATTTTGCCTTCTATAAAAGGGAGGTGATAATGAACTACCCTTCCTGTGAAGATTCAATGAGTTCATACCTGTAAGACACCCGGCACATCACCTGTCATAGGAAGCGTGGTGAATCACGGGGTGTCATCACCATCTGCAATGACCGTGCACAACTGGGGGGCAACAGAGCCAAGATACCTTGGGTTGTTGTATTCTCATTCTTTCGTTCCTCCAGTTTTCTAAAACTAAGTTCAGAGAAAATCAGAGGTCATAGAGGATGGACAGGGAGAACACGAGAACTGCAAAGAACTGTCCTTCTATCTCCGGAACACACCCTACATGGGGCCTTCGACACCCATCCCAGGCGCTAGAGAAAAATGTTTGATGAGCTAAGAAATACTTGTTTTTAACAAAAGAAGAGACTCTGTAAGGCTTCTAGAATTCTCAGCCTTGATGATGAAGAGGAATTACAATGTACATATTTTATTGGTACAGGCCGACTCCCCATTTCCCGCCTCCCCAAGACTTTTCTCACACACATTCACCCTTTCTCTCTCCCTTTTCTACCTTTTGACATCACCTCATTCTTTAAGAGCCAGTCCAAATTCTATCATCTCTCCACGATTTCCAGACCTCCCCTCTCTCTGGATGCCAATACGTTTATTTTTAGTTTAACACTTAATTGATTTTTCTGTTTCATATGAACTAAACTCCCTCAAATAGATTGTGTACTTCCTTTGTCTATTCCATGGGGTTTGATACTAAGTTGAAAAGCCATGAGGCTCTAAATAGAGACGTGCTTTGTATAAATTCTTGTTGAGAAGTGGACTGGTTTCCGCCGTTGTGAAACACTCACCTGGCAGTGTGGACTGAACTATGAACTTGGCACAGAATTTAAGACTTGGCCCCCATCCTCAAGGAACATTCACCTCTAAAGAGAACAAAGCTTACAGCATCTCATAACTGGAAGACACTGTGTCAAAGGGCTGAGCAGCATGAGTTCTAGTTAATTTCCCTTGCTTTTCTTAACATTCAAATGTACATAATAGTGGTAACTACTTTATAGGATCTTTGTTGGGCTTAAACAAGATAATGCAAGTCAGCCTCGGTGCAGAGCTTGGCATATACTAAGAGTTCAAAGTTGGCTATAGGTAGGTTTAGAAATGAGAAAAGTAATAGGCCAAGGTAAAACAATAAACACTCAAGAGGCTTACCTAGACATGTTCCAGGTACAGCTCATGCTGCTGTGTAATTATTTTTAAGGCATTTTGTGCTAAGTATGTACCTCGCAGTAGGAATAGACACTTCTGCCCATGCCATTTCTGTGCAGTGGAGCAGAGAGAGGGAAATAATGCTAAAGAATTGGAAGGGAGGGGATCCCTGGGTGGCTCAGCGGTTTGGCGCCTGCCTTTGGCCCAGGGCGCGATCCTGGAGTCCCGGGATCGAGTCCCATGTCGGGCTCCCGGCATGGAGCCTGCTTCTCCCTCCTCCTGTGTCTCTGCCTCTCTCTCTCTCTCTCTCTCTCTCTCTCTCTCTCCCTCCCTCCCTCCCCGTCTATCATAAATAAATAAATAAATCTTAAAAAAAAATAGATCTTTCATCCATTTTTAAAAAAAAAGAATTGGAAGGGAGCTCACTTCTGGGTCTGGGAAGATGCAGATGGGAGGTGGCTCTGTAAGTCATGGCCATTTATTGTGACACATAAAACAACAGAGTCCCAGGTCGTGAGCCTGGAAGAATTGCTTGCTGCATATTCCATTATGAGTGCAGGAGTGGTGGAGTTCACTTAGCTACAGTGGAACTGTTATTTTTTAACGGGGACTCTGTTGAAGAAAAACAAATAATAATAATAAATAAATAAATTTGTTTAGATTCAATTTCATTAATGTACCATATATTATACATTCAGGGGTGGGATTCAGTGGTTTATCAGTTGCATATTGTGACATTAGTGCTCATGACATCTGTGTTGTCCTTAATGCCCATCATCCGGGTACCCCATCTCCTACTCCCCACCCCTCTGGCAACCCTTAGTTTCTCCCTAGAGTTAAGAGTCTCTTATGATTTGCTTCCCTTTCCATTTTTCTCTTTTTTTTTCCAGAGGCCATGTTTTAACATAGATAGCATTTCCTTTTTCTAAGGACTGCTTTGAGGACAACAAGCAGGCAGATTTGATGATTTGAGCTGGAATCATCTGGTTTGGAGGCATCTTGTGGCACAGCTGCCTGGCTCTGGGAGCAGTCGTGTCCAACACTGGCACACAGGAAGGGGGAAACCAGCTCTTGGGGGGGGGAATGCCTTTGGTCTCCCCAAGGGGGGTCTGGGAGTCCTTTGAATCATAATGATTTGGTTTCTGGTGGTTGCTGGTCCTGTTGGAAGCACCTATAACAACAAAATGAAGCTCCCCAGCAACTGCACTTCCCGTGAGGGTGCCACAAATAGCTAAAAGGGGGTTCTGGTTCAGAAGCTCCTGTTCCAAATTTAACCTGTGTTTTTGGTGAACTTGGTGGGGGGGGGCGGTGGACACCTGCCTAGAGGGTCTCAGGTGGATCCTATTGATATGCATCCCCACAGCTGGGGAAGTTGCAGTGCTAAGTTGCACTTGGTTGAACTATGGTTTTGGATGTGGTCGTGCTCCTCGCCTGAATGAAGATAAAAGAGAACCGCCTACAAGGACAGATTCAGCAGAAGCGTGTTGAAATACACAGGGGAAGCTTGGCAGGCTCACGGCAGAGGGGCTGACAGCTAGGAAGGTGAGAGGGTAGACGCCCAAAGAACAAGAACGGTATAGAGAGAGCTTCCTCCCTCTGTGCCCTGCGATCAGGACCATACCTGTGTGATGGTCCTCCTCCTCCCCCTGGGACGTAGGGACTATGATCTTCCACTCATTTGCAGCTCAGTCAGACACCTGCCCAGAGAGTTACTGGGACCAGAAAGTTCAGAGGCAGGACTTGAATGCAGACCGGTCTGATTTCAGAGTCTGCTCCTTCCACCATACCAGGCTGTGAGTCCCTAACACTGGCTTCGCTGACACCAACACGTATTGCACACCTGCTGTGGGCAGCACACAGACCCCCGGGCAGGGGGCATGGTAAAATCGAACCAAGTGTGCCTGTAACGTAGCTCTGAAAGTTCTCAAAAAACAATGAGTTCTTTGCGTGGTCACTGATTGGATGAGAATAAGGGCCATCTCCCAAAGGGAACCGTAATCCTTCCTGGGGAGGATACCCTATCTGCTCCCTATCCGGAGTGCCCTGCCCAACAGCCTGTACCTAGAAGGCTCTGGAGAAACATCTCCTGATGCTGCAGGGAGGGGCTGGGTGTCCTAGAATAAAGCAGGGCTTAGGGTCCTGAGCTGGGGTCCCAGCTCCACACCACACTAGCTCAGTGCCCTGGGTAAGACAGCCCACCCTTTGGGGACCCAATTTCCTAGTTTATAGGAAAAGAATAATAAAAAAATGAAAATATAACATATGCCCTGGTCCACTTCACAAGGCTCAGTGCAGATCAAACAAAGTGATTATATAAACTCGCTGTAAAAACACTGTAAGAAATGTCTTCATTGAGCTTTATTCCTTGGAAATACTGCAGGACGCAGGAGGGGATATTACAGAGGATGGAGTGCTTGGGAATGACCCCATAGAGGAGAAGGGCAAATGAAGCCACACAGCCTTCTGGATTCTAGAAGCCTTAAACTGCTGAGTTCTCATTTCAGGGCAGATCATAATTACATGTTTGAAGGCTGGAGGGGTGAAGGATGGGATCCAAAATTCTGTCCAGCTCTGATTCAGGGGCAGTAGCCTTGTCATTGTTTCTCCCTGTAAGATCCACTGGCTTCCGCACCTCGGGAGTGACATCTCCCCAGGAGCAGGGAAGCCTAGTGGTCAGGACTCAGGGTCCCGATTGGGAGTTCTTCCTACAACAGAGTTCTTCACCAACTCTAAAACCATATCTGAGCAGAAAGAAAAGATAATAGCATCCACCTTAAAAGGTTATTGAAATTATTTATTTTAAAATATTTTATTTATTCATGAAACAGAGGGAGAGAGGCAGAGACACAGGCAAAGGGAGAAGCAGGCTCCATGCGGGGAGCCAGATGCGGGACTCGATCCCAGGACCCCAGGATCATGACCTGAGCCAAAGGCAGAAGCTCAACCACTGAGCCACCCAAGTGCCCAGTTATTGAAAATATTTAAATGAGGTAATTCCTATAAAGTGTTGAGCCGAGGAGCTGGGAAAGAATTATAGGCTATGAGGAATATTATTATTACATTTACAGTTATGGCTACTACGTATTCCTGATCTTCTTCTATCAACCTCACCCATTTCCATTAAAGTTCAATATCCTAGACAGAGATTTTAAGGCCCTTGGTAAAGATTAGTGAAATCAATGAACTGAAAGTCACTAAAAAGTTATAAGGCAAGAATCAGAAGCATCACCTTCCCTGGATCCAGCTTTTTCCCCAATAATCCAAATTAAGAACCCCAATTAAGGCAGAGATAATCTGCTTTACAAGATTATGCCTCAGTGACATTGAAGGAATATTATATTGTGTATCCCTTTGGTTGAGAGTCCCAGAAAGAGCTTTTGGAGGTGGGGTAAGGCAGTCAGTGTCATTTACTATTAATTGCCTTCAATTTCTAGGCTTTCCTAATCCCAAAGTCATGCCCCCAGCATCCCCCCTCACAAAAGGACACTGAATAGTCACAAGTCTTCCTGATTCAGCCTCCAAAAGGAACGTTAACACAAATGTCATTACCTGTCTTCAGGATTTATAGGGTTGGGGGAGGTTTTTCTTTTCAGATGGAGAGGAAGGAGGGAAGAAGAAAAGCTAAAAAGCAAGTCTCAGATTTCCAGAAGTAGTGATGGACACTCCCCACCCTCGAGGCTTCCTTTTTCTCGAGAAAAACAACAATCCTGGTGTTTCCCAGGAGAGCCTGAGGCCTAGCCCCAAGCAGACAGATGGTAGTGATCCCACCCTCCATTTTGCTGGCCAGAGTCACTGGAGGTTAAAGAAGAGGAAGTAAGTGAATTCAAGCGTACGTCCTGATAACCTGAAGCCACAGGACCAATGTCACTCAGTCTGTTAAAAATGACCAAAGACTCTTCTTTTGGTTAAAAAAAAAATTCAAAAAACCTGAGCAGCCATTTTGTGTCAAGGAGGCTGCCCAAGACCAATGCACAGAGTTCCTGATGTGTCTTGGTTGCTTGTGGCATTGCCTTGACACCAGCAGACCTCTCTGGAAGAGAGCACTGGGCAGAAGGAAGGCAAGTGCTTTGTGTGTGAAGCAGAAGGAGACATTGCCTTTCAGGCCCAGCAGATATTTGCCCTCAGGCGACTCAGCAGAAGCCTGGAAATCCCAGAGCAGCAGCTTGGCAGTCCCACGTGCTACACATTCGCCTGAGCATTTTTATGCTCGTATCAACACTTGTCCTTCTGTTTGTGTAGATTATCTTTAAATAAACTTGTTCTCTTTTTGGGTGGCATTTCTTGTTTCATTTCTCTTGATTTCTCTCCCCCTTACATTTCATAATCATTCCCATTCCCTCTGTGACACTTTGGGAGGTAAAAACCTTTCCCTAGGGGATGATGTCATGATCACCTTCTGGCCACAAAGGCAGGAGTTCATCTTAAGTGGGAGGACACCCGCCTGCCTGCTCAGACTGGCTCTGAGCTGATGTGTCAGTCAGCACCTTCTCTGGGGAGGCTTGGAGCCCAGTGTGGCAGTTAGGACCACATGGGGGGCAGGTGACACCTTGAATCCTGTCCTTACCAGCGAGCATTTCATCTCAGACCAGATGCTTAACCCCTGGAAACCTCAGCTTCCTGGTCTCTGAAGTTGGGATGATGGTAGCATCCACCTCGCAGGGATGTCCTAAGGATTACAAGATATTATAAAGTTTCAATAAACCCTAAGTCCAAGTGTGGTAGTTTATTGAGGCCTCATTTTCCTAAACACCTGACCCAGAAGATTGAAGTAGATGTGCTTAACATCGTAGGACATCTTTTTTTTTAAGAATTTTTTTATTATTTATTTATTCATGAGAGATAGAGAGAGGCAGAAGAAGAAGCAGGCTCCATGCAGGGAGCCCGATGTGGGACTCGATCCCAGGACTCCAGGATCACGCCTTGAGCCAAAGGCAGGTACTAAACTGCTGAGCCACCCGGGAATCCCCTCTTGTGACATCTTTAACGTGATCTGCACTTTTCCTAAAAATTATAATGCTTTCACAACTTCCCGTCCTGCAAGGTGATCTACCTTGAGGTGGATGAGGACAAGATGTGGTTCCATCCTGAGCTGTAGCACCCTACTTTCTGACCCAAATCCCTATCAATCTTCCACTTTTTACCACACCTTCTCTTCATCCTCATTACGATCATCACATGACCTCTGCTTTGGATCCCATACTCTCCCACCTTCCTTGGGAAGAAACCTTAGATGTATCAATGATCCCTTCTCTGCTCTCAACTAGGTCCTTCCAATCCAGTATCTGACCCCCTCTCAGTGCCTCCATGTTAGAAAGTAACCTCCCTTGGCCACGTCCCCACTCTGGTCCCTACTCCACTTCCCCCCTCCTTTCAGAATCAGCCTTTTAACAAATTATGCATTCATTGCTGCCATTTTTCAGACCCAATTCACTCCTCAGTGCATTATAATCTGATTTCCAGCCCAAACAATCTTCCAGGAGTCCTCAAACCACTCACGCTCTCCATGTTGTAAATCCAAAAGACGTTTTCAGTTTCATCTCATTGACATCTCACCAGCATTGGATGTGGCGGCCTCTCTTTTTGGACTTCCTTGGCTCTGGGATCTCGCATCTTGGTTTCCCTCTCACCTCTCTGCTCCTATTTTGTCTGTTTCCAGCTCATTCTCCTCCCCCTTTCATTAACTGTGGAATTTTCATCTGAAATTATTATCAGTTATGGTTTCAATTATCCTCTCCATGTCAGTGGAAACCCACTTATATGTCCCATAACAGACTGCTCCTCTGTCATCCAGACCTACATGCCCAACTACCTATTACATCTCCATTTGGAAGGCATTCCTCATGAAAATGTCTAAGACCAAGTTCATGATCTTTCCCAGAAATCTGCTCCTCTTCCTTTATATGCTATCTCAAGGAATGGTACCATAATCCATCCTGTGTGTATCATCCTCTATGTCTTCCTCTCCCTCATTCACCATAGCTAATTTATCACCAAGACCTACTTTCTCTTCCATTTCAGAAATATCTCTCAAAACAATCCCATTCCTATGCTGCCATCATATGTTTTCCTGGACTTCTTCCCCATTTGTTCTGCTAACCCAGCCCAATTCCTTTTGCCACTGCAGCCAATCATGTCATGTTCTTTGAGAAAATGTGTCAACGACTTCCTATTGATCCCAAGAAAGTAACCAAAATCCTGATATAGTATGGCAAAGACTACTTTTCCATACTATCCATTCCCCCCGCCCCTTTACAAAGATCTGATAATGTTGGGATGGCATTGTATCTTTCTCTCTCACACACACATAAGATACTTTTAACCTCCTATAGAAAGAGGAATATAACCTATAAGATGTAAGCAGAAGCTGTTAAATGGAGTGGCTAGGAAAGTCCTTTAAAAGGACTTGTAAATCTTCATGCCTGAAATGTGGATATGATGGCTCAAGCTCCAGCAACCATTTTGAGACCTTGAGGATAGATGCTAAAATTAGGAATGGTAACGTGAAGGAAGCTTGTGTCCCGGTGACTTTGTAGAGCTACCATACCATGTAAGACTTGATGGTCTACTTCTGGGCTTCTATGTGAGAGAACAAAATCCTCAGTGGATTAAACTCACTATTGCTGGATTTCTGGCTCTAGCAGTTGAACTCAGTCTCCTTGATAGCCACAGGCTTTACAACATCCTGTGTGGCTGGTGTTTACCTTATCAGCTTCCTTCGCCCCACTCTTACTTACCCTTATGTTCTTCAATACACACTGGTCTGAGTTCAGTTCTTCATATACATCAGGTCAGGGCTTTCCTGACCAGGGCCTTTCTATACTCTCCCCTCTGTCCATAGGACTTTCCTTCATGACCCTTTGTCCTCCCACCTAATTTATGTCTAATCATCCTTCAGGTCGCAGTTGGTGCAGAACTTTCTTAGGAGAGTCCTCCCTAAAACTCTTTTCCTCTTCACTCCCTCATTCCATCAATCTAGGATAGATTCTGTGTTAGGTGCTGTCACAGAACTATATTTTGCTTCAGAATACTATTCTTAGGTTTAGTAATTAGTCATTCACTTATGTAATTATTTGATAAATATTTCCTCTGTTAGATTTGAACTTCATGAAAGCAAGGGCTAAGTCTGTTTTTTTGTTTTTTTTTTTTTTGTTGTTTGTTGTTTTTTTTTGGCTAAGTCTGTTTTTGTCTGACATTTTATTTCCAGCTTCTGGCACAGTCCTTGGGTGTGTGTGCATGCGTGTATGTGTGTGTGTGTGTGTGTGTGTGTGCATATGTATTTGGCACCTAATAAATACTGTGAAATGAAGAAATAAATGAAGATCTCTAGTCCATTTTTCATAATCTGTATCAGGACTCCTAATTCTCTTTTGCCTTAACTAGTTTCTTGCTAAAATTTTCAATCACCTTGCACTAACACTGTCATAGTGTTTCATGGCTTCAGAATACCTTCATACAAATCATCTCATTTTCAGTCTCTCCAACAGCCCTGTAAGATACTTAGAGAGTAGCAGATCTTTTCCTATCAAGCCTTTCAATGTAAAATCAGTTATTACTGATCTGTTTAAAGGGTCACCCAAGTTTGTGACCTCATTCCCTCTCATTTAAATCTGGAACCTCAGCAATAAATTGCAATTTTGAGAATTTTTCTACTGGTCTAGGGCCATCCATGTATATACTCAAACTGAAAAAAGACGAGCTAGGCAATAAACTCTTCACAACATACCCCCTCTCTTGCCTCCCATCCAAATATGGCTTTCTTGTCCAATTCAATTCCCTTGACCTCAGATCCCAGGTGATGCTGATGCTGGTGCTTCAGGCATGCTTTGAGAACCACTGTTATAGAGGCTCCTCAAGGAAAGAGGATGCATTTCTCTAAAGGAATCTGGCAGTGGATGATTTGCTGCTCTGCATATTACAGCAGCCTGCAGAACATGTCAAGTTAGGTTCTAGCTCACCAAGAACAAAACAGTACTGTCATGACAATCCTGAGAACCACTGAGCTGTTGCATATCACCCTATGGGTAATGAGGAAGAGACACCATTAACCTGCACTGGGAAAGCCCTAGTGGGTGAGTAGCTTGCCCAGTTTCCGGAACCTACCCTTCTCCCAAGACTGTGGTCCTTAGATTACTGCAGTAATTCTACATGCTAATGGGCAGCCTGCACTTCAGCATCTATTTCAGCAACTCTGTGAGCCCAGGCCACTTAACAAGTACTGGTCCTTGAAATACAAATGGCAAGAAGCAAGCAGGATGGCATCTTAGATTGTAACTCTACTGGTGGTCATAAATTGGAACTGTTTCCTCTGCGATCCTAGCCATCTGCCATAAAACCCCTGAAAACCTTGGCAATCCTAATATCTGCACATTTTACAGTTTCTTCAATCAACATGCTCACCTTGTTTCACATTTTCATCCTCCATTTCCTTCCTAACATAGTCTGGGGAAATTGGTTTGTTCCTAAAGTATGGTTGTGTCTACTTTTATAACTGATTTTGAAAACTGATTTTGGATATAAGGTCCAGGACCAAAATGAAGTCTACTTCATTTCAACTATTTCTTTCATCCATCCAAAAAATCGTTATTAAGTTCCAGGCTATGGGATATACCAGGATAGGCAATAGACACACCAAGAAAGATAAATATCTTCAGCACCCTTAAGGAACTTCTCTAAAAGGTCCATTTCCCACCTGGAAAATGAAGGTAATAATAACCCTTATCTTATGCAGTTGTTGGTAGTTAAATTAAGTAATACATATTTTTACTAGAGTGCCAATATACCATAAACACTCGGTACAAGCTGGTTGTTACCAAACTAGGTAGGAAGATAATAATACCAATGTTTCAACTGATAGGCAAAACTATCATGGCTTTATCACAATTTGAATTTAAAAGTACTTAAAGAGGAAAGTATAAAATTTTGTTACATCTCCCATTACCAACATTATCATTCTAACATTTAGTTATGTGATTACCCCAGGCTTTGTTTAAGATGTACTGTAGATCACCCCTATAAAGCAGTATAAGTTGTGTCTTTACGACATTACTATCTGCTACATGTAGGATTATTACCACCATCAAGTAATAATAACCACTAACACTTTGAGTGCTTACCATGTACCAGGCATTATTCATAAATGCTTTGCAACTATGACCTCATTTAACCTCAAGACTACATTAGGAAATAGATACTAGTTTCATCAGATGAGGAAACAGATACCCAGAGAGTTTAAGTAGCACAGGAAACTTCACATGGTTCTTACTATAAACATGTATAGCTCTTTTCAGCCCTGTTCACACATGTGTGTCAGAAGAAAAAGATAAAGTGTGTACATGTTCCAGATCTTATAATGAAGAGGATTCTGGTTCTATCTGCTTCATTTCTTCTTTCAACCACTGAGGTAGTTCTCAACTGGCCAGGTGGTCTAATATGTTAGACTTCTGTGCTGCAAAATGGGTAAGATGGACGGAGGGAGAAAGGGGCTTGCATTAGGGTGTGAGAGTAGTCCAAGGAGCATTGAGGGAAGAGGCGTGGGTGTCGCTGCAGTATATGTCGAAAGTGGGTGCGAGATAAAAGAAGAATTTTGAGAGCTATGCATTCTAATGTGTTCTCAAAAGACAAGTAAATATCTTGAGTTATTTTTTGAATGGCTTTTTTGGATGCCAGTCTGGGCTTCCTTAATTGAGAGAATGCTTTGAAACTAGATGACATGGATGAACAACTTGTAAATAGGATGGGGGTATATTTCAAACGTGATTGTTTGCAATATCATATAATTGGTGACAACAAATTTTGAAACACTTTGTTCTGGGATACTGTTTCTTACCTTTCTTAAGGGTCAGAACACATAGAAAGAACACTGCCCTTTGCAGAATGCCATGAAATATTGATAGGTCTAATTTTCTCATAGAATAACTTTAGCAAAGTTATCAGGTGAGCTGAAAATAGATTAATGGAATTTGAGAGCTGGAAAGGGCCTTAAAGAGATGAAAACACTCAGGTTCATAGGAAAGTTTACTTCCAGCAATGAAGACTTGATTACATAAATTCTTTGCAAGTCTCTGCATCTTCATTGATAAGAGCATTTACAATATCTTTAAGAAATTAAGCTTAAGGGGTGTTCGGCTACTCTAAATCTCCTACTAATTCATCCATTTTTATTTTATTCATTGTTATTTATTTTATTTTTTAAAGATTTTATTTATTTATTCATGAGAGACACAGAGACAGAGAGAGAGGCAGAGACACAGGCAGAGGGAGAAGCAGGCTCCATGCAGGGAGCCCGACGTGGGACTCGATCCTGGGTCTCCAGGATCACACACTGGGCTGAAGGCAGGCGCTAAACTGCTGAGCCACCTGGGCTGCCCTCACCCATTTTTAAGTAATAGCCAAAAAGTAATTCTGGGTACACAAAAATTAGAAATCCACTGTGGGAATTTTTTTTTTTGATTGAGAAAATTGATCATCATTACCTAAAGAGTTTTCTGAAAATTAGAGGTCCATTATCATATATTGGTGGTAGAACATTTTGGTTCTGGCCACTTAGAACTAGTGTTCTCTGGGAATAACATATGAGAACCACTGAACTAGGAACAAAGGTGGTTACAAAGAAGTCAATTTGGGACCTGTGTCTGTTGAAGTCGGGTACTGATGTGCCATTAATCATATAAATGTTTTGAGAACCACCATTTTCATCAAGAATCCCTGTAATTATTTTCTCCAGAGGAATCATAATGTTTAATGATGTTATCAACCATCCATCAGAATATCTGATCCACATGACACACCAGTATTTTTCCAGTCAGAGGCTGAGTGTTTTGACTAGCTTGTGAATTTAGACATTTACAAGAGTAGGGATTCAGATGAGGTTACTGGAAAAAGTAGAATTGGACCGTGGATTTCTATGCCTGGCATTTTCCCAAATGATGTAGACAGAAAACTCTTTTAATACAGAACACATAGAAATTTTAGTTAAACTATAAAAACATTCTCTTGGGATCCCTGGGTGGTGCAGCGGTTTGGCGCCTGCCTTTGGCCCAGGGCGCGATCCTGGAGATCTGGGATCGAGTCCCACGTCGGGCTCCCAGTGCATGGAGCCTGCTTCTCCCTCTGCCTGTGTCTCTGCCTCTCTCTCTCTCTCTCTGTGACTACCATAAATAAATTAAAAAAAAATTCTCTTAACTGGATAGTTCTCACACACACACATAAAAAAGTAGTAAGTAAATTTTAAAAAATCAAGGAAATTATCAGTGGCCAAAAGGAAACAGGAAATTGACAACCAGAGGGATTAGGAAATTGATACTGGGAGCTTGGGGAAGAAGGG
This sequence comes from Nyctereutes procyonoides, assembly GCF_905146905.1. NCBI lineage: Eukaryota > Metazoa > Chordata > Mammalia > Carnivora > Canidae > Nyctereutes > Nyctereutes procyonoides. The sequence continues at coordinate 55,193,471 of NW_026575146.1, read as the reverse complement.
TTTCAGTTACTTAGGGTCTTGTTTTTTAATGGCTTTGTGTCCTTGCAAAATGGAGAATTGAAAATGAAATTTCTGCATAAAGCCAAGATCTCTAAAGAGCTTTAACCTTGCCTGGTAGCACAAGGCAACAATCAGGAAACTTCTTGGTTTCTGTCTAGGTCCCAGTGGGGGAGAAAAAAATCACCCCTAAGAATTTATAATCACAAGGATGTCCTCATATGGTTAGGCATGAGTTAGAATTTCAAATTCATATGACCTACATGACTTAGGAAGCCTTCAGCTGAAAAATAAAAATCAAAGTGGTTTCTGGTGAGTCATATACCTCTTTAGTGACTGGTAAATGTACATTCACGCCCTCTTTAGGGAAGCACATAGCAAGAGGAGACTCCCAGGGTTTTAGATAATGGAATTCTCTGTTAGTGCCTCTCAGTTTTTTAAAAAAATTAAAACTTGAAAGAAAAAAAATATATGAAAAGAACAACTATGAGAATGAACAAGCTGAACTGAAAAATTGACAAAAAAGAATTTCTAAAAATGTAAATGTAGTCAATAAAATTTTTTTAAAACTTAAGGGAACAATACAAGTTAAATGCAGATAAAAAGAACATGAACAAATTGGAATACAGATCAGAATAAATTATTTAGAAAGGAGCATAGAGAAAGAGATTAAAAGTATGAAACTTGGGGGTAAGAATAGCATTTAAAGAGTGAGAAAGTCTAACATATATGTCATTGGTGCTTCAGAAGGACAAAATAGGAAGGACGTATTCAAAGCAGGACCCTGGGACACACCACAGTGTAACTGTAAAATACCAAAGGCAAAAATAAAGAAACCAGAAATATATTGTTGACCAAAAGTGCCAAGAAACAATGATGAAATTCCATCAAATAAGCAACTAGCATCTTTTTGTTTTGTTTTTTTAATGCATAAATATCACTTTGCACCAAAATAAATCATGATTCTTTGTAGACTTAGCTAACTCCAGATCTCTCCAGGAAATATTCACAATAAACCTGGAATAACTTTCATAGAGACCAGAGAATATTATCATGTCTGTATGACTTCAGTGCCAACCTGAATATTTTTCCATTGTCCAAGAAAGGACAATTTGAGCAAGAATAAGGCTATTAATTAAAATTATTATAGTTAAAATAAGTCAAACTTGTTAAAATCTGTGATTTCATACTAATACTGCAAAATACCTCAGTGATCACCCTGGAGGTGCCAGGGTAAGATGATAGGCATATGTATCCACCACATTATTTTGAAAACTGGTGAACAAAAACAAAGAGCCCATCATTTATCCTAACTCTGCTACATGAACTGAAACTCAGGGTAACAAGAAGTATTTAGAGAAGAGTGTATAGAGGAGTTTAACTAATAATGAAAAAGAAGTGATAAAATTTCTTTATCATTAGTAAATTTATCAAATGATTAAAAAGTATGTTAACTGATAATAGTCACTTTAAAGATGTTAAAGAGGACATACTTTGACTATTATCAGTTAACATACTTTAAGGAAATAATGTATTTAGATAATGCTCACCCAAAACTGCTGATTTCACAAAAAGACAGACAACTAGACGTTATATACCTCCTTATGTAAACACACAACACCAAGGAGGAAGAGTCTTGCGAAACACAAAACAAAATAAAAACACAAATCTAGGCAAGCCTCTAGATTAACTACCAATATACAAGAAATATGAAGAAGGGAAATTCTTGATACCTTCACATTGTCAAAGTACATCCTTGTACAGAATAAACAAGCCAGGTTCTCCAATAAAAAAGTTACAAGGAAAAAAAAAAGTTTCGGGGCGGGGGACAAAAGAAGGAGGGATCTATAGATTAAAAGAAATTTAGAAGACCTATGAACCAATAGCTGTAAGTTATTTGATTCCTTATACAAAGTGTCAAAAAACCCCACAACAACAACAAAGATATACAGTCAGAAAAATGTGAACACAGGCTGTCTAGTGATACCAAGATCAAGGGATTATTATTAACTTTAGGTGTCTTAATTTATCTTGGTAAGTTATACACACACACACACACACACACACACACAGTACTTAAAATATTTTGTTGTCTTGTTAGTTGAAAACATCAAAGACACTTAGGAAACCCAGAAAGCAGTGGGAATGACATGTATTAATTAAGCAGAGCAACATATAATGACCAGTGAAAGTAACTATTCTCATGTTCAGGAACAGCAATGAGGAGCTACTTTCACAATCTATTTATTTATTTATTTATTTATTTATTTGTTTATTTATTTAATTTTTTATTTATTTATGACAGTCACACACACACACACAGAGAGCGAGAGAGGCAGAGGCACAGGCAGAGGGAGATGCAGGCTCCACGCACTGGGAGCCCGACGCAGGACTCGATCCCAGGTCTCCAGGATCACGCCCTGGGCCAAAGGCAGACGCCAAACCGCTGCGCCACCCAGGGATCCCGGTGTTTAAGATTTTTGATGGTGAACATTCACTCAATCAAGAAATGAGTCCCAACAATGGATTCTCAAGCTAGCCTTTCTGTAGAGGAGTAAGGAATGAGAGAAAAAGTTAGGATTATTTAGGAAAATCTAATCACATGTAAATCATAAGTATTTCCTTCTATTAAATACAAGACAGATGATCAACCAAATCAAATATTATAAGTTTAATAAAGTAGACACATTTGGGGCAAAGTTGAAAAAAATAAAAAGGATAGAGATAGAGCACAAATATATATATTAAGATGGAACAGGGAATAAAACAGGAAATATTAAATATTAAATAAAGGAAATGTGAACTTTAAACAAATTTAAAAGTTTACACAAAATGGATTTCCCATTTTAAATATTAAAATAAAGGAAATAAAGGAAATAAAGGAAAATGTGAACTTTAAACAAATTTAAAAGTTTACACAAAATGGATTTCCCAGGAAAATATAATTTTGTAGAATTGATTCAGAAAAAAATAGAAACACAAATGAACTTAGATTCATTAGAGAAATTCAATCTGTATTAAGAATCTACCCAACATCCCTCATCCCATGTCAAAAAGGAGAAGAAGGGGAAGAAGATAGAGAATGAGAAATAAAAAGCAAAGAACCATATATTGGATCCAAATAATTTTACTAGTGAGTTTTACCAATTATTGGAACTGGCAAATCCAATCTTACAAAAAATGGCTCCAGACAATTTGGACCATTTAGATTTTTCTCAAGGATGATTGATTTAAACTTCTTCTCTGAGGAAGGAAAATTCAATTTTCCTTTCACTTCTTGAATTTTCTTTAGTAACGTTTACTTTCTTTTCATAAAACATTCAGAGGGAGGGGAACAGGTTATAAAAATATTATTCCTTCATTCATAGAAAAATGGTCAATGTGAAATAGGAGAGTTTATGTATAGCTCCATAACAAGGAAATAGTCAATATTAATTTAAAGAGGGTGTGTGTGTTGGGGGAGACAACTATGCACCTGTTAGAATGGCCAGAATTCAGAACATTAACAACACCAAATTCAAAATGCTAACAACTATCAAAGAGTAGTCTCTTTAATAAACAATGTTAGGAACACAATGTAGAGTGATAGGAATCCTCGTTCATTGCTGGTGGGAATGTAAAATGGTGTGGCCACTTTGGAAGATAGTTTACTGGTTTCTTAGGAAATGAAACATACCCTTATTGAATAATAATGTACCCTGGTATTTACCCAAAGTAGTTGAAAACTTATTTTTACACAGAAAACTGCACGTGGATATCTATAGCAGCTTTATTCATAATTCCCAAAACTTTGAAGCAAGCAAGATGTCTTTTAGTAGGTAAATAGATTATAAATATACCATGGTCCATCCAGATGAAGGAGTGTTATTCAGCACTAAAAAAAAGTGAAGTATCAAGCCATGAAGACACATGAATGAAACCTAAATGCATATTCCTAAGTGAAAGAAGCCAATCTGAAAAGACTATATATATTATACAATTAACTAACATTCTGAAAAAGGCAAAATTCTGGGGATGGTAAAATCATCAGTGGTTGCCAGAGGTTCTCATGAGGGAGCATAGTAAAGTATGGGCTTTAGGTGATAATGATGTGTCACTGTAGATTCATCAACAGTAACAAATGTATCTTTGATGAAGGATATGGCAATGGGGGAGACTATGCATATATGGGGGGCATATGTGTACTTTCTGCTTGATTTTGCCATGTACCTAAAAGTGGTCTAAAAAATAATCTCTTAAATTTTTAAGAAGAAGAGACCATGTACCTATACTTAAGGTCAATTCATTTGAGAACTTATCTGAAGCAAAGTTCATGGAATAAATAGGAGGAAAAGTTGGTTGCCCTTCAACCAAGAAAAGCCAAGGAGTCCAGTTCTAAGCCAGCTACCATAATTGATCCCATTTTTTAAAGAGAAGAAGATGATCCTCTATAGATATTAGTTCTGCATTGCCAACCTGCCTGAAAATGAAAATTTTCCCTCTAATATCCAAAGCAAAGATGCCCACCCTTGGGATCCCTGGGTGGCTCAGCAGTTTAGCACCTGCTTTTGGCCCAGGGTGTGATCCTGGAGACCCAGGATTGAGTCCCGCGTTGGGTTCCCTGCATAGAGCCTGCTTCTTCCTCTGCCTGTGTCTCTGCCCTTCTCTCTCTCTCTTTCTATCATGAATAAATAAATAAAATTTAAAAAAGTGCCTCCCTCATGAACATCATTATTTAAAAAAAAAATGATGTTCACCCTGGCCACTTTTTTTCAACAGAGTACTAGAAGTTCTTGTCAGGGCAATTAGACAAGAAAAGATAAAAGGCATCTAAATCAGAAAGAAGTAAAACTATCTGTCTTTGTACATGATATGATCATATACATAGAAAAGCCTAAAAATTCAACCAAAAAATTAGAATTAATAAATATGTTCAATGAAGTTGAAGGATACAAAATCAATATTCAAATTCAGTTGCATTTCTGTATAAAAACAATGAACTATCAAAAAAAGGAAATCAAGAAATCAGTCTCATTCATAATAGAAAAAAGAATAGAATACTTAGGTGCAAACTTTACCAAAGTGGTGAAAGATTTAAACCCTGAAAATAATTAAACATTGATGAAGAAAATTAAAGACACAGATAAACAGAAAGACATTCCATGTTCATATATTGAAGAATTCATATTATTAAAATGTCCATAGTACCCAAAGTGATCTACAGATTCAAGGCAATCCCTACTAAAATCCCACAGGCATTCTTTATAGAAATAGAAAAAAATAATCTTAACATTCATATAGAATCACCAAAGATCCTGAGTTGTCAAAGCAATCTTCATCAAGAACATAGCTGGAGGCATCATACTCTGTGATTTAAATATATATTATAAAACTAAAGCAATCAAAATAATGTGGAAGTGGCATTAATACACACACACACACACACACACACACACACCAATGGAACAGAATAGAATACCCAGAAATAAATCCATATATATATATGTCAACATATATATATATATATATATCATATATATATGATCTTTGACAAAAGTACCAAGAGCACACAATAAAGAGTAGTCTCTTTGATAAACAATGTTAGGCACACTGGATATCCACGTGGAGAAGAATGAAATTGGATCCTTACCTTATACCACATATAAAAATCAATTCTAAATGGATTAAGGACTTACACATAAGACATGAAACCATAAAACTTCCAGAAGAAAAATGGAGAAAAGCTTTTGGATATAGGTCTGGGCAATGGCTTTTTGAATACAACTAAAGTACAGGCAACTTAAAAAAAATTTTAAATAAATAAATAAATAAATAAATAAATAAATAAATAAAATAAAAAAAAATAAAGTATAGGCAACTAAAACAAAAGTAGCAAATGAGGTAGCATCAAACTAAAAAGCTTCTGCACAACAAAGGAAACCATCAACAGAATCAGAAGACAGCCTGTGAAATGGGAGAAAATGCTTACAAACAATATATTTTTGGATAAGGAGTTAATATCCAAAATTTATAAGGATACAACTCAATGGCAAGGAAAAAAACCTAGTTAAAAATTGGCAAAGGACTGAGTGTACATTCCTCAAAAGAAAATCATAAAATGACCAACTGGTATGTGACGAGGTGCTGAACATCTCTAATTGTCAGGGAAATGCAGATCAAAGCCACAATAAGATATTACTGCATACTTGCCAGACTATGTCATCAAACAAACAAACAAACAAACAAACCAAAAGACAACAAGTGCTGGTAGGGATGTGGAAAAAAGGAAATTCTTGTATGCCATTGGTGGGAATGCAGATTGGCATAGTTATTATGGAAAATAATTTTGAGGGGGATCCCTGGGTAGCTCAGCGATTTGGCGCCTGCCTTTGGCCAGGGGTGCGATCCTGGAGTCCCGGGATCGAGTCCCGCATCGGGCTCCTGGCATGGAGCCTGCTTCTCCCTCTGTCTGTGTCTCTGCCTCTCTCTTTCTCTCTGTGTCTATCATAAATAAATAAATAAATAAATCTTAAAAAAAAAGAAAATAATTTTGAGGCTGCTCCAAAAATTAAAAATAGGACTATCATATGATCTGGCAACCCGACTTATGGATATTTATTTAAAGGAAATGAAAGCAATATCTTTTTTTAAATTTTTTTAAATTTTTATTTATTTTATGATAGTCACAGAGAGAGAGAGAGAGAGGCAGAGACACAGGCAGAGGGAGAAAGCAGGCTCCATGCACCAGGAGCCCGACGTGGGATTCGATCCGGGGTCTCCAGAATCACGCCCTGGGCCAAAGGCAGGCGCCAAACAGCTGCGCCACCCAGGGATCCTGAAAGCAATATCTTGAAGAGATATCTACACTTCCATGTTGATGTAAGCATTATTTACAATAGCTAAAACATGAAAACAAGCTAAGCGTCCATTGATGGATTAATGGATAAAGAAAATGTGGAGAAATATGTGTATTTCATAGAATATATATATGGAGGGAAAATGATATATGCATATATACGTTAAGTATAATTGGAATATTATTCACCCTTGAAAAAGAAGGAAATTCTGCCATTTGCAGCATGGATGAACCTGGAGGACATACACTATGTGAAATAAACCAGACACAAAAAGACAAATACTGCAGATCTTGCTTATATGCAGAACCGAAAAATGTCAGACTCAGAAACAGAGGATGGTGGTTACCAGAGGCGAAGGGAAGGAGGTTATGGGGAGATGTTGGCTCACGAGTACAAAGTTTCAGTTATGTCAGACAAATTCTGGAGATCTAATGCACAACAGTGTGGCTATATATTTAACAGTATTGCATCATATAACTGAAATTTGCTAATCTCAACTGTTCTCACCGTGCACTTAATAATTATAACCCTGTGAGGTGATACATATTTTTTAAAGATTTTATTTATTTATTCATGAGAGACAGAGAGAGAGAGAGAGAGAGATAGAAAGACACAGGCAGAAGGAAAAGCAGGCTCCATGCAGGGAGCCTGATGTGAGACTTGATCCCGGGACTCTAGGATCACGCCCTGGGCCGAAGGCAGGCACTAAACTGCTGAGTCATCAAGGGATCCCTGATACATATGTTAATTAGCTTGATTGTAATAAATATTTTACAAAGTATACATATATTAAATCATCAAGTTGTATACCTTAAATATATACAATTTTTAATTGTCAACTATATCTCAGATTGAAAAAAAAGATTCAGTTATGGTGTCAGCTATGTGGTGACACTTTTCAAAGTCAGGGAAACATCCACCAGAATGCAATATATGCTCTAAATTACCAACCAGTATATGGCAATGTTTCTCTTATAGCCAAGTCCAAGGGATAGAAATGGGAGTGGGTCCTTTCTCTTCTATTCCCTAATAATCCATTAGTAAAATGTTTGATTTTGTCACCAAAACTTTGGGATCTCTTGGTTTAGAAAAAAAAAATCCCAAGGCAATAATGTTTCCATCAGGAAACACAGCAGTGGGTTTTTAACTGGAAACTGACATGCTCTACTGATCATTTTAGGCAACTCATGCCAAAGAACAAAAAAAAAAAAAAAAAAAAAGGTCTCAGTATTTACTGGCTTGGGTGATTGATTGATCATGACCATCAAGGAGACTATCAAGGTGGGGTCAGGGAAGAGTATGTCTGAAACATAGGAGATCTTTTAGGCTACCTGTTAGCCATCCTATCTCCTATGATAAATGTTAATGGAAAACTACAAAATCCAATACAACTAGGATTGCTCATGGCCCAGACCCTTCTGGAATGAAGGCTTGATTCACTGTATCATGCAAGATTATGACTAGCTGCACTGCTTGCTGAGGGGAAGAGAAAATACAGACTATGTCATGAAAGAGAAAAGTACCAGCTATGACTATGTGACCAGTTGTAGAAAGGAGGACTGTGGGTCTTTATGACTGCTCCTTGCTTTAATATGAACATGTTCATAATAAACATTACACACTGTAATCTTTTCTAATTCTCCTACTTTTTAACATAGGATGTGTTAATAGCATTTAACTTTATATCTCAGTGTTTAAGTTAAGGGCTTAAGGCAAAGTGTAACTGAGTGAGCAGAGGTTGGACTATTATCCAAGTGATGGACACAAGTGACACATGAACTTCTGTGTAGCCTCTTTTGGGGGAAGGGTTTACATTTTCCAGTTGTATGAGGGATAGCTGCATCGGGTTATATGGAAGCATGATTGCACCATTGTCTCTACTTAAAAATTAAATGTGGTTTAAGAAGAGAGAGACAGAGACTTGTATATGCATGCCAGGGTGATGTAGAGGGAATCGTGGTGGTTTGTACTGCACCACCTTGGTTAAACTGGGAGCTGGTTCCCAGAATTACATTTTGTGTGTGGTTCCAGGTTGTAGTTGGCCAAAAAAGGATCTTGTATGAAATTTAGGAGGCAGAAGTAAGACAGTGGTCATTAGTCTGTAATTGTCATTTTGTTCTTTGTTTTCCAATATGGTGACAGATGGATGCAGAGGTGTCCAACAGTTTCCAGCTGTAACTCACTCTCTTCCATTGTATGTCCAGCTCCTCTTCTGAACTTCTGGCCCTACTGACCAACAACAGCAACTGGTTCCCCTCCAGGTGCTTAATTAGGATCCTCCAGAGGGGGTAGCAGCTTCCTACAGACGTTTACATGAACTCCTCATTCTCAGCCCCCTTCCAGTAGCTTGATATGCTTGGCTTTTCAAAATGACCAGTTGGTGACAGCTTCTCTGACCCTCCAACTCTCTACAACTCTTCCCATACAGTGTAAAGTCTATTTATCCATAATCCTTTATCCCATAACACTTGTAACAATTCATCTTTCTACCTGAACTCTGATACAGATGAAATAAGAAACATCACGTGCAACTTCTTGAAAGTATCTATAAAAGAGACTTTGCCTTCTTTATCCATTTCTTCTTCCTAGTGCCTGGAATGCAGAGGTGATAGCTGGGGCTCTAGCAGCAGTTCTTGGGCCATGAAGGAGGAGTCACATTCTATGGATAGAGGAATAGGAAGAGAAGGAGCCAGGTTGATGATGGTTGAGCCACCCTATCAAGCTGCTTACCTCTGGCTTTGTTTACATGAAAAGAAATATATTTGTTTAGACTATTCTAATTTCTGGTTTTATATCAGTCACAGCCACCTAATGTCAAATTTTCTGTTAGTCATAGCCTAAATTAGTTTTAATTGAAATATTACCTGAAGATTTTATTTTTCCCTTTTTATTTGCTGCATGATATTTCATCAGATTAATATACCGTATTATAATTAACCATTTATCTCTGTGGATGGGCACTGAGGTTTACTCCAACTTTCAGATATTATATATAAATGATGAGACACACATCTTTGGGAATACATCCTTTCCCTTTCCTTACTTACAAATCTCTCCCTCCAGCAATATGTAAAGGGAATTTTGTTGTCCCCATCTTCATATCCCTAGTGTCTAGAAAACTATAGTGTTCCAACTATGTTTGAGCAGGAATGGGTGAATGAATGAATGCTACACAACTCTAGTCATAATATTGCAATGTTCAACCTGTCAGCCCTTCCCAACTGTTGGTCCTGCTGACCAAATTCTCTCAAGCCCAGAAAATATCTAAACGGCCCCAAGATGCAAGCTAATTTTTGTCTTAATATTAAGTCTGTGCCCAGAATACAAAAAACACAAACAATAAAACAAAAAAATTATTAAGTTGGGCTTTGTAAAAAAAAAAAAATCAGTTCATCCAAAAGGCAGCATTAAGAGAATGCATGTAGACAAGCCACAGAATGGCAGAAAATATTTATATATCATATACCTGCTTTTCATTTTTTTGACTGCAGAGATTTCTGTTACTTTAAGCTTAGGAATGCATTAATTGCCATGCTTTTTGCAATTTACTCAGCATCTGAGAATTTTGTATAAAAGGTATTTCAGAACACTAATGGATCATTCTGCCAGAAGTAGAAGCCAGTTTTTTGTTTTGTTTTGTTTTTACTTTTCAGACTTTCTGTAAAATACAGTCATTTTCTGATTAGCATTAGGAAGAAATACAGTTATACCATATGACTACCTTATTTCACATTTAAGCAGAATTGTGTAGCCAATCCTATCTAGTTCCTCCTTTCAGAAGTAATAGAGCTACCCTATGAACCAGCAATTGCACTACTGAGTTATTTCCCCAAAGATACTGATGGAGTGAAAAAATGAGACACCTGCACCCCCATGTTCATAGCAGCAATGTCCACAATAGCCAAACTGTGGAAGGAGCCATGATGTCCTTCAACAGATGAATGGGTAAAAAAAAGATGTAGTATATATATACAATGGAATATTACTCAGCCATCAGAAAAGATGAGTACCTACCATTTACATTGATGTGGATGGAACTGGAGGGTATGATGCTGAGTGAAATAAGTCAATCAGAGAAAGACAATTATCATATGGTTTCACTCATATGTGGAATGTAAGAAATAGTGAAAAGGACCATGAGGTAAGAAGGAGAAAATGAGTTGGAAAAACTAGAGAGGAAGACAAACCATGAGAGACTCCTAACTCTGGGAAACAAAGGGTTGCAGAAGGGGAGGTGGATGGGGAGATATGGTAACTGGGTGATGGGCATTAAGAAGGGTGAACGATGAGATGAGCTGTGGGTATTATATGTTGACAAATTGAATTTAAATAAAATTTTAAAATGGGAAAAAATATCAAGTCCATGCCTTTCATGCCTTCATCCACCCACCCATCCATCATCCATCCATCCATCCATCCATCCATCCAGTTATCCAACAAATACTTATGGAATCTCCCTATCCAACAAATATTTATGGAATCAGGTATAGTATCTGATGCTGGGGATGCAATAATGGAAAAGACCCAGTCCTTCATCTCAAAGAGATGAACAGCCTAATTGGGAGACCACTGGGGAGGCAATTACAATGCAGAGGGACACTCTGGTGGGATAATGGGTTCATGGATGGCCCTGAAGCACAGTCAGGGCAAGGGGGAGAGAGGATGCAGAACTCTTCAAGAGGTTAGCTCCATAAAGTGGTGGAGAAAGGTAGAGGGCATTCCCAGGAAAGGAGAGCAAGACCCCCATTTGTGGATAGTGTATTCTTCTCTGACTGACAATACCTAGTCTTAACTTTCTTGAGTCTGGTCCCTGACCCCTGGTGACTCTGAGATACATGGTGTGATGGTTCAGACTCCCAACATCACTTCCTGTTGTGTTCTTTAACCATATTATGTTATCTTCTTTATTCTTCTCACGGCCCCATCTCTCTCCCCAGACTTAACCTTGAATTTTCTTATTTGAGCCTTTGTTAATTTCCTAGAGCTACTGTAGCAAAGCACCACAAACAGTGGCTTAAATAACGGAGATTTACTGTCTGACAGTCCAGAGGCAGAAGTATGGGATCAAGGTATCAACAGGGTTGCTTCTTTCCTAGGGCTGTGATGGAGAATCTGTTCTCAGGTGTTCTTTGGCTTATAGGTGACATTCTCCCTGTGTCTTTACATTGCTTTCCTTTCATGTGTTTGTCTCTAGGTCTAGATTCCTTTTCTTTATAAGGATCCCATCATATTACATTGGGGCCCACCCTAATGACCTCATTAACTTGGCTATCTGCAAAGATTATTTCCAAATAAGGTCATATTCAGGGATACTGTGATTAGGACTTCAAAATCTTTTGGAGGGATACAGTGCAACCCTCAACAGAACCTAAGATCTCAGCTCTTGTCTAAGTTTTCTGCTCTCTTCCACCTCCTACAAGGTGACAGTCCAGAAAACCACCACCAAAAAAGTCCTTATGTTCATGCCTGGGAGTTTTGTTTTTCTTTACTCGCATTTTATCTTTAAGGTCCCCATGTTATTGCTGGTCCATTCCTTAATGAAACTGACCACCTGCTTTAACTATAAGACAGAAGAAATGAATAACAGAGAATACAATCTGACGTGGCAATGAGGCCATTTCCATTTAGCTTTTTGCAGATCCCCACCATGCACATCATTCTCGTAAACTGTGGAATTAAGCAATGAACCCACTGGGTAGGTCCTTGTTGCTCACTATTGTCGAAATGGACCTAATGATAGCTGGATCCCATGGGCAGATGAGTCTGTGTTCAGCTGTGCAGGCTGGGTACAATCTCAGCATGGATGTCTATTATAGGCTGCTGGGGAGCGGGCTCACTTGAATGTCTGCTCAAAAAATTAGGCCTGAGAGTACAGGTAAGCTATCCACTGCTTGACCAGAAAAGCAGACTGTTGCAGCTGGAAGGCATATTAGTAAACCTTTTCCAAAGACTCTGAAGTAGTATGCATGGATGAGTTTTCCAGGATGTATGTCAGTGTTAATACCCCACCCACATGCCCTGGGATCTTCCAAAGGTTACCTTCAGCTTCAGTGAACAATTTCATATACCCTGAAGCCTTCTCAAACACCTGTCTCTTCTGCCTTAGGGCTTTCTGTGGCTGGAGGACCATGCTCACTCAAGGGCACAGCAGGCTGGGATAGCTGGAAGTTTAACTCCACAATTCCAAGGTATGTTTTACACATCATCTCAGAGGGTCTCCAGTAAAACTGAGCCTCTGTTAGCCACGGTGGTGCCTGCTAATTAACAAACTCATCCTTTATTGGGTTTCTTCCCTTCTCTGGTTCACTTCCTCATGTTTCCTGAAATTACCTCCCAAATAAACTACTTGTACCCAAATCCTTATCTTAGGGTCTGCTCTTGAGGGGACTAAACTTAAATCACAGCACATAGGGACAACTGGATGGCTCAGTGGTTCTGCCTTTGGCTCACGTTATGATCCCGGGGTCCTGGGATCGAGTTCCGCATCAGGCTCCCCGCAGGGAGACTGCTTCTCTCTCTGCCTGTGTCTCTGCCTCTCTCTCTCTCTGTATCTCTCATGAATAAATAAATAAAATATTTAAAAATAAATAAATCAGGGCATACAAGCCCAGGAAACTCTATGCAAAAGTATGTGTGCCTGTGTATTTTTCTGGGAAGGGTATATAGTTTTCATCAGGTTCTCAAAAGTTCTTACCCAAAACCCAAATAAGGGTAAAAAACATTGCTCATCATTTTATGGATAAAAAGAGTTATTTCCTTCAAGTTTAATCAAATCTCTTTCAGCCTGGGAAACCAAAGGGAATGGAGTCAGTATTTCAACTTGTTGACAGATCGGCATGATGGGAACCAGGATGTGTGGGAGTTCAGAACCGGAAAGATCTTACATACAGCCCTCAAGTGATGTTTCCAAGACTGGTGATTGTCTAAGGCTAATCTGGTGTGTGTATGTGGGGTGGGAATGGGGGTTATTTTATGTTAAAGGGAGAAGGGCCAGTCACAAAAAGATACAAACTGTATGATTCCATTTGTATAAAATACCTAAAGCAGTCAATTTCATGAAGACAAAATGTAGGATAGTGGTTGCTAGGGGTTGGGGGGAGTTGAGAATCGAGGGGAGTTCAATGGGTATAGAATTTTCAGTTTTGCAAGATGAAAGTTCTGAAGAATGGTTGCTCAATAATGTGAATGTTCTTACTGCTATGGAGTTATACACTTAAAAATGGTTAAAATGATCAATTTTATGTTACGTATATCTTACCACAATTGTCAAAAAAATGTCTAAATGCCCCTCATCTCCACAAACAACAACCAAAAAAAGTACTGTGATTACCTGTAACCCCCCCCCCCATTATTGGCACTAGGTCTTTTCAGAGACTGGTGCTCACCATGCTGTGTGGTAAGGACTTCAGGGACTCAGCAAAGTCTATGGGGGGGCGGATATGGAAAAGGAGGTGAGAGGGGTGGCATTGGTCCCTGGCCTAGCAGTGATTTCAAGCAAATCCCTTGATGTCTCTTTGCCAACATTTCTCATAAGTCAAGGAAATCACTCGCTGTTGTGAAGCATCTCGGGTAATTGCCAAGGGAACATCTACTCAGGAGGAAGAGGGCCAGATTAGACTGAGAGGTTCTCCACCAGGAATGATAAAAGTGAAAAAGAAGGAGAAAGGTCAGTGAGCACTGCAGAAGCAGAAAGGAAACAGAAACTGGAGATTGGAAATAGCCAAGAAGGAAGTGAAGATAAGGAAAGACCAGACAACGAAAGCTACTGGCAAAGATGCTTTGGAGCAATGGGTCTCTCAACTGTAGTCCTTGAACCCCTAGAGATGTGTGGACAGATTCTTGGTTCTCAGTGCTCAATAAGGATATTTAGATATTATTTTTTTCTTAATATGATAACCCAGTAAATGATTTAAGTACATTCTGCATAATATGGTATTTGTGGGTATGTAATTGCTAAGCGATTCCCTCGAGTTAGAGAATTTGAATTTTATTGACTTTTAGTGTCTGGCCACTGTTAGGTGGGTCAGTTATAGTCCTGTGTCTGCCACTGTCCTCATGTCAAAGTCCTGGGTGGTCATAATTTGTCATTGGAAACCTTTCTCCAGGATAAGATTTTAGTCCCTCTGTTATTTCATTAATTGAGATTTAAGTTGGCCTTCATGACAATACTGAGGATTTGCAATAATGTACTATTGTGATTGTTGCCAGTAGGTGTAAAATGTAAGTGAGGTTTTGGAGCTAAGGAATCAGCAGAGGAGGACATGTGACTCCTCTGTGCGAGTGAAGGTTACACAGGAGTTTGAACATCCTAGGTTGAAATCATAGAGGTTGTGATATAAAGAAAACTTGACTTGAGATCAAATTGTTTTTAAAACATTCTATTTCTCATATTTACCAGATTCTGTCAACACTCTGGTAGTTAACTCTTTAATAAAACCAGAAATTTGTTTTTGGCCTCTGCTGGGTAAAAATACTTGAGACATTATTTTCCTCTATTGATGCCACCAATAATTAGAGAAATGCATTTGGTCCAGATTTTGGTAATTCAGGTAGAGCTAACAAATTATAAGTGAGTATGATAACTTTTTAGAGTTTATAAAGAAATGCAATATTGCAATTGCCTTTTAATTTTGATTAAATATATCATTACCCTCAATTAATGAAACAAAACATTGTTATTAATATGATTTTATGCAAAAAAACTTTGCAAATAGGCATTATTCACATTGGTATTGCTGAAACAGAAATCAAGAGCCAGATTAATGTAGATCTGGACTTTTTTGTGTGTTTACCAGTTTATTGTAAGAACATTATAAAGGATACAGAAGAACCACCAGATAAAGGGATACTTAGGGCAAGGTTTGGAAGGGTCCCAAACCCAGGCATGTCTGTCCCCATGGAACTGGGATGCACCACCCTCCCAAAGTGTAGATGCATTCACCAACCTGGAAGCTCTTCGAACTGCATTCTCTTGGGTTTTTGAGGAGGCCTCATTACATAGGCATGCTTGATTAAATCAGGCCATTAGTAACTGATTCAACCTCTAACCCTTCTCCCCTCCCTGGGGCCTGGGGGGTAGAACTGAAAGTTGGTTGTCTTTTTGCTACTAAAGCCTACCTCAACAACTTAGTTTTAGCCAAACAGTAATTTCTATATTGTTAATTTCATATTAAAAATATAAAATTGATTGGCTTTCTTATTTTGGTTTACATTCAACTTGCACATTTTTCCACCTTTGTCTAGTGTGTAAGAGCTATGGGCACAATGAGACTATGCCTAGGTTTACTTGTACTTAATGTTACGGTGAAAGTGCTCAAGTGAACCCTGGGAAATCTATGAGACTTCGTCCTTTCAGAAGAGCTTTGCACATTACTCAGCCTAGGGAATTACCACATTAGAGCTGAAGAGGAGGGCCATACCAATGTAGACTAGGCTATCAGTGTTGAGAGACTGTTTTCCATGAGACTCATGCTTCTGCACCTCTTGTGAGAAGACACATTCACTACCTTTGTACAGGACTATCTCTTCAAGGTTATTTGTAGAGTGAGCAGCATTGGCAGAGAGACAACGTCTCTCTGAAGCAAAGTGTAGATTTGCTTACAATGTTGGAAGATAAGAAAATAAAAGGGAGGCATGTTTACTGTCCATTATAAATGATTCATGTTTCTTAACCTCTGTTCTTCTACCGTGCATGCAGGTGTCACCTGGTCCTCTTCACATTGCCCTAAGGATATTGACACTTGAGGAACTAGAACAAAAAGGTTTATATTCTAGCTGCTACTATGGTTATGAGTAAAAGAACTATCCTTTGTCTCTGACCCAAGAGTTCTATGTCTCCTGACATATCCATGAAACTGTAGCTAGCTGAATTGTTAGCTTTCAAGTAAGGCAAAAATCTCAGACCCTGCTGGGGTTCTAGACAGTTAAGCTGACCACATGCATCACGTATGATCTGAATGGTGGATACAATTTGGCTAAATGGATGTGAAGCTGACATTCCATTTGGATAATTGTCACAAATATTTGGAATGGAAATTGGTTGTGGTCTGTGGTGAGGTAGTGAATAGGATTAGCCTATAATAGAGGGTTTGGGCTAAGTACCAAAACTTAGATTGAAAATTATTTAGGGGCTAAATGATCATGTGTTTAAATGTTAGGTTAAAAGAAATCTTGGGGACACCTGGGTGGCTCAGTGGTTGAGCGTCTGCCTTTGGCTCACGTTATGATCCTGGGGTCCTGGAATCAAGTCCCGCATCAGGCTCCCTGCAGGAAGACTGCTTCTCCCTCTGCCTGTGTCTCTGCCTTTCTCTGTGTCTCTCATGAATAAATAAATAAAATATTTTTAAAAATAAAATAATAAAATAAAAAATAACCCCTATATGTAATAGAAAACTTTGAAAGGTTTCTAGCTCTCTTTCCTCCGAGTGATTGGTTTGTTTGTTCATTTATTCACTGAAGCAGGGAGATGACATAATGAATGTCAAAGTCTCATGCTGTAATAAAGAGTAAAGTATGGTGTAATAAAGCATCACTTGACTCTGCCACTTACCAAATGTGTGACCTTGTGTAAGTTACTTCTCTGAGTCTAATATTTCCATCTGTAAAAGGGGGATAATAGTCAGCTTAGAGAGGTATCATAAAGGTAATAGATGATGTCTCTAAAATGCTTAGTGCTGTGCAGTATGTACAGTCAGTAAATGGTGCAGATTCTCAGCTAGCCATGTTCAGAATATAGAAATGAGAACACAATCATCCTTTGTTTTGAAGTTATAACAGTTATATAAGGATAAGGTCATTAGGACCCAGGCTAAGATGGTGATGGTGGTAACAGAAAGGACCTTGAATAATAAAAAAAACTACCAGAACTTGAGATTGATTGGACATAGTGAGAGTTATCATTTGTTGCATGCCTCTTATGTGCCAAGTGCTATTCTAAGCACTTTAATTCAATTCACTCAATTCTCCTAAAAACACTATAAGAAGATACTATTATTGTTGCCATCTTACAGTTGAGAAAGCTAACACTCACTGAGATAAAAACAATGTGCCTAAAATCAAATAACCAAGAAAAAAGCCAAATGACTCAAATTCAGGCAGCACGGTACCAAAGCCCAGGTGCTCACCTATCATGCTACACCATCTTCTCACCATCAGAAGAAGAAGGGAAATAGTGAGGATTTGCTGGTCTGGAATTTCCAACAACCCTGCCATGTCTGATTCTGATGCTTGCTCTGTCTCTTGATATTGGGGGTGGGGGTTGTTTTTTTGTTTTGTTTTGCCTTTCAGTATGCCTTGTAATTTTTTCTTGATAGCCAGACATGATGTACCAGGTAAAAGGAACTGCTGCTGTAAATAGGTATTTCATAATGTGGTGTTGAGTGTCGGGGAGGGGAAGCATTCTACAGACCTGTGATTAGGTCTCAGTCTTTCAGTGAACCTGGGCCTCTGGACTGTGAACCTCATGAAGTTTTTTGCTCTTTTAGATGGGACAGAATGGCTAGACTGGCCTGGAGTTGGGTATTTCCCCCTTAGATGAGTTAGGCTTTGGTAATACCCTGGCAGGTCTGGCTCCTGCTCTGAGGACACACCAGAGTGCTCTGGTTTATTTCAAAATTACTCCTTTTCACTGCCTCCTGCTGGAAGCCCAGGGGGATTTTTCTCAATATTTACTGTGGGAACCTATTTGAGCTCTGGGAGGTCGATTTCACAATATTGTGGAGACCCCAAGCAGGGCCCCTCTAGAGTTTTTGAATCTCAGATTTGTCCACAGTGAACCTGCAGCAACTCCAGTGAAAGTTCAGGTTCTCCTCCCCAGCACCAGTTTCTGTGGCATTGTCCACGGGTGAGTCTCAGCTTTGGAAAACCATGACTCCCTCTACACCCTTGTGTCTCCAGCCCTGGGGGCAGCAGTTTGCCCTGTGTCTTCCAAGGATCCAAGAATAGTTGTGGATTTTTCAATCTGTTCATTGGTTTACTTGTTGGACAAAGTAACAGAGTAGTGGCTTCCAAGTTCTTGACAGGCAGAGTTGGAAAGTGGAAGTCTTCCTTGCTGGTATGGGATCTGAGGAGGGCAGGACAGGTGGAAGCTTGCTCTAAGAAAATGTGTGGGAGGGGATCCCTGGGTGGCTCAGTGGTTTAGCGCCTGCCTTTGGCCCGGGGCGTGATCCTGGAGTCCCGGGATCGAGTCCCATGTTGGGCTCCTGGCATGGAGCCTGCTTCTCCCTCTGCCTGTGTCCGCCTCTCTCTCTCTCTCTCTCTCTCTCTTTCTCTGTCTTTCATGAATAAATAAATAAATAAAATCTTAAAAAAAAAAGAAAGAAAGTGTGTGGGAGGGGGAACATCAAAGTGGAGGTGGCCTATAGCTGCCTTTGTGAGAAGCTGGCACTGAAGACAGCGATGTGAGAGTTGGCTATTACACAGGAGATGTGTTCCATCAACATCACCCTCTTTAACTATCAAAGGTGTGTGACCTTAGGCAGAGACTGCCTGGCATAGCTGATCAGGAATTGGAGAAGAGATAGGGACATCTGGCACCTCTGGGACGGGGGTTGCAGGAGTATCGTTATGGGTTCTATCTCCTGAGGAGGACACTCAGGCCCCTTCTGTCAACAGTGACCATGGGTTCCCCCCCCCCCCTTAACCTCACCATTGTCTTGACTGCCATCATCAACTCTCCTTTACTTCTTATGATGGACAACATGGTATAATGGAAAAAGTTCCAGAGTTGGAATTAGATGAATCTGGGTTGAAATCCCAATTCAGCTCAGTGATTTTGTGCAAGTTAATTATAAATCATTTAGTCTTGGAGGGGTTTTTTAACTGTCAAATGAAAATAATAATACCTTTCTCACAAGGTTGTGGTGAAATGACTGTGGAAAGCCTTTAGTAAATGTTGGTTACCTGCCCCCAGCTACTCCATCCTCTCCCCTCCCAGGCTGGTTTTAAGTCATAGCTACAAATTCTTTGACACTCTTTCCACTAAGAAGTGGGGTCTATGTCCCCTTTCCTGGAATCTGGGCAGGCTTGTGACCACTTCAACCAATAGAATAGGGTGGAAGTGTCATTATGTGACGTCTGTGGTCATAAAAGATGATGCAGCATTTTGCTTATTCACTAGAACACCTGCTCTCAGAGGCCTGAGCTACCACATAAGAAGCCTGACCACACTGAGGTTGCTGTGCTGGAAAGCCCACATGTAGATGCTCTGGTGGACAACCACAGCTGAGCCCAGCCTTATGATCACTCCCACCAAGGTACCAGGCAAGTAGTAACACTGAATTGGCCCCTTCCAACCAGCCCAACTGCCAGCCTCGTACTCAGAGTGAACTCTATTGATGCTACCTGGAACAGAAGGATCACCTAGCCAAACCCTGTCCAAATTTCCACACATAAAATTGTGAGATACAATAAAATGGTTATTTTAAGCCATTAGGTTTGGGGATAGTTTGTAACCCAGCAATAGTAACTAGAATAACCCCTTTTATCCCAGTCCCTTTATTGCCAGGTTCTTTACCTGAGATGGCCAATCCTGAGTATATTCTGATTTGAATCCCATTCTTCCTCACATCTCATTATGCAAAATGAGATTTGAGGGCAATTCACTGTAGCTCCTTTGTGCCTCCTTCCATCCTTCCTTCTGTAAGAATTTCCTGGGTGTTTCCACTGTGCTGGATGCTAGATTGGGCATGATCCCTTTCCTCTCTGTCAGGGATCAGCACACTTGTTGAAAAGACCAGAGAGTACATAATTTAGGCTTTGCAAACAACCACACAACTCTGCTTTTGAACCACAAGAGCATTCATAAATGGAAACAAGTAGGTATGGCTGTATTCCAACAAAACATGACTTACAAAAATAGGCATTAGGTTAGATTTTCTCCACCAGGTCAAAGTCTGCTGACCCCTGCTCCAGGCACTTAACGCCTAGCTAGGAACATGTTACCTCTGCAGATGTCTTGTGGGGGCAATGTGGTGGTACATGCCAGCATTTTCTAGCGGCCAAAGAAAGAATATCCACTGCACCACTCCCTTTCAACTCTAATAGGACCTGCAGTGAAGCTGAGTCTTGGCTGACAGAGGATGGATGTTCAGACACAGAGATCATGACACCAAAGCACATAGCCCCAGAGCACAAACAAGGATGTTGAACAGGCTGATTGAGCAGAAGATGAGAATGAGGCCAGAAGAAAAGTGATAGATAAGGCAGGAATGCTAGAGGACCTCATTTTCTGAAATTGAAAGAATGCTTCTTCGGCTCACTCATTTTTCTCTCCAAAGAGACAAATCAGATAAGGTAAAATGACTGTGAGCTTCATAGACGCCTGCCAGGTGTTACTGAGGCGATCATCTTTCCTTTTCAGGAAAATAGCTTCTTAAAGTAGCCATCTTTGGAACACCGTGTAAACCTCTCCCCCTCCCTCCAGCAGAGCTGATGTTCTTGAGAGGGAGCCAGAATAGCATGAAAAGTTCCATCAGCTCTTCCAGCAGTGAGACTAAATACACACAAACTATTGCAAATTTATATCTGCAGTGAACGCAAACAATGACCCAGTGTCATTCTGCTGTGGGGTTCATCTGGATAAATCACGAAGAAGGGGATGGATAAAAAAAAAAAAAAAAAAAAAGAAGGGGATGGATACTCCATCCCCTTCTTGACTTTTCCAACTTCAATATCATGTCTTGTGACCAAAAGAAAATGACTCTGGTTTTATTTTTACTCTTATTTGGTAGCTCTGTCATGAAGCTAGTGAATCCAGATTGAGATCAAAATTGAAAATCCACAGGCGATACAATGCAGGTTTTTCTGGCTATCTCAGCTTTGTACCTTTAAATCAGTTAGTTTATTTCAATTAAAGGGGCTTATTGGAAGGTTACACAGGGAGGTAAGGATGGCAAGATATCTTCTCAGAGCTGCAAAGCAGACAATCTCATGAAGAACTAGCAAAGTACGGGATACGGTAATAGTTCTGATCCTCCTTCCAAAGGTCAGGGAACCTAAGAGGGGTGGCTTTGTCTTAACATTTTCTTACTATCTTCTTTCTAAGTGTCTTTGGCTTCTACTCCCACTGAATCCTTTCTAGGTCTTTCTGTTACACTCCATATGAGAGTGTGATTAGGATAGTCAGTCCTGCTAAGAGTAAAACACATCTGTGTGAAGAACCATTGCAGGACTACCAGCAAGCCTATAAATTATGGCTTAGGATCAGTTTCTCATCTTTGGTTCTATCAGCTGAGGCTGGTGGATGGGGGCCAAGTGGTACAAAGCCTGATTGCCTAACTTTGCTCACACAGTTTCTCTCTCTGACCTCCCTAAGCCCCAGTTTCAAGCCATGGACACCAAGAGGCAATTCTCCAGGACCTCCCTAACTTGCCTCTCACTCTTATCCTGTGTTTACCAGGTTCTTGACTCTGAGTCCTCTCTTAATTGTGAGGCCATGCCTGGCCACTTGTATTTGTATTGCCTTCTGACTCTACAAGAACGCTCAAAGGCTTTGACTCAGGTTTATTGTGCCAACTCTGTTTCATATTGCCTTGGAAATGAGTCCTGACCCAGTGGGGCCTGTTGGCAGTGAAGGGGTACAGGCTAAGCTGTTGCAACAAAGAGATCTCAAAAGTTCAGAGGCTTCAATAAATATGATTTTATATCTCTTCCAAGTAACGGTCCAGAAGTAAGTGGTCTCTCCTTACCTGCTACCATTAACATGTGGCTTCCTTCTTTGGGTCCCAAGATGGCTGCTCCTCTTAATGTCTTTTTCCAGCCAGCAGAAAGAGGGGAATGACAAAAAGGAGAGTATGCATCCTTAGAAAAGGGAAAACCCAGCAGTTACTCATATTACTTCTGTTCACATCCCACTGACAAAATCCTAGTCCCATGGCCCTCTCCTGGCTTCTAACGAGGCTGGAAAATATAGTCACTAGATGGGCAGTCTAGACAACAAGTGGGCTTGGCCGCAAGAACCAACTTTTGGCCCAAGCCCAGGGGCAGATCCAGATTTCATAAGACCTAAAGCTTATACAACTCTTGGAGCCCTCTTCTAGGTACAGAATACAAACTGATAACCACAACATTATGAATACAGGACCTTGGAAGAGGTCTTTTCTAGCAAGGGGCCAGAAAGCTTAAGCTTTGTCAGCTTCGTGGTAAACCTACCTCTGTTCAGGTACATGAGTCACTGTCTCAATCAAATTCTCCCAACTTGTACAAATGGCACTTTAGACCATTTTTTGTAGGATAGATTTTATAAACATTCCAAGCCAGTGCCAAAAGTGGTGGCAGCGTTTTGCTAAATGATAAGAAAACAAAACAAAACATGCCTCAAATTTCCTCTTTCTGGTGCTTTTGCTGTAGTCTCTAACTAGGCAATGAGGTTTGCTGGTGGGCTCACCCCAGCAAGGGCTGAAAAATGATCTGCCTCTAATGGTGTAACTGGGTTATAGTCATAAAACCTGCTGCTGTGATTTCTCCTCGGGTGCAGTCTACTTCCCAGCCCCTGATTGGTGGAGAGAGCTCCTTATTTATGGGCAATTATTCTGTGCGGACAAGATACCATAAGAAGCCCGTTGGGCAGCTGTTCATGGAAACTCTTACTGTGTCTTCATTTTCATATCAGTGAGCACACTGTAGGAGACGAAGAACAGACTGAGGACTATGGCATTATCCTGCACACAGTCAATCAAGACCAAGCTAATTAGATTTTCCAGGTGCTTGGATACTGTGGGATTGCATATTACATAAATACATAGATAAACATTCCCCAGCCATGAAGACCAAAGAATAGCTGCAGAAAGCTGCAAAGTAAGTCTTTAGAAAAGGCTGAAATTCTCTTGCTTGCATATTCTCTCTCTTTTAGGAAATATAATGAAATTCCAGGACAATTGAAATGCTTGGACTTGTACCTTATTAATGAGTTTTATGGAGTATAGCAGTGTTCCCCAAAATGAGAATCTGGAAATATACATGCCAAAAGCTAGATGAAATCAAATATATAAATACTAGCACATTGAGGAAAATATTCAAAACAGTTTGATGCAAGGGATAATGATTGCTATTCATATGTGCATTCATACCATCCCTTGACTACATTTAATATCCTTGACTTTATATAGGAGATTTTTAAAAAATCATGTTATTCATTCATTAAAACCATTCACTGAGAAGCCTTGGGTCTGCTGGTGGATGTATAGCTCATACACAGCACTCCTGCTCTTTAGTGGCCTTAGCATACCCTGCCTCCCTAAAGGTTATCACCAGTACCTATGTATCTAAGAACACTGTGGCTTTGTGCCTTCTTTCCTGTGAATATGGACATCTGGGCATTTGTATGGTCACTTCACTAGCATTTCTTCTTATGTCTTGTGTGGATATGCCTTAGGGGTCTGTCCCTTAGTTCTTCCCTCCTCTTCCTTAACATTCATATGTTGCTAACTTTTCATGTTTTGTCACCAACTCAAAACTTTCCCCTTTGAACTTGGGATAGATTAAATGGAGTATCTACTCTTAGATGCAATGCTAGCACCGCAATCTCAAACATTTCCAAATGTGAACTCACTGTCCCTCCAAGCAGTTTGGTCTTCCTCTTGTACTTTGTATCTCCGTGAATGGCTCTGTCATCCCATGGAGCTGGAAGTCACTCTTTATTCCTCCCTCCTGTTTATCTCATTCTCCATGTTCAGTCACCAGGCTGTGTTGATCATACTCCCCACCCCAATGCCTGTACTTTATCACATATCTGCCTACTGCCCATTCTCTACTGTGGAACCTTCAGCCAAAATTTCATTATCTGTTGCCTAAAGTACTGAACTACTTCTTGTCTCCCCGCTTCCCACTGCCAGGTGATTTTTTTCTAAAGACACATGTCAGTTATATTATTGCTTGGTCTGAAATGTTTCACAGTTTCCCACAACTTTTAGGATAAGACCAAAGTGCCTTAGCGTGGCATGCGACACACTTTGTCTTCCATCTCTTGCTAATCTATTTGGCAAAATCAATGTACTTTGGAACTCAGAAAAGTCAGTGCTTTCTTTGTTCTCTGAAAATGTAGGTGCTCTAATCTTCTTTACTTGGAGGACTCACCACCTCTGAGAAACTTTCTTTCACTCATCACACTGGGTTTGCTGCCTCTTCTCTGTGTTCTCACCACCTGCTGTGTCTTCCTGTCCCACAGTTCCTGCCATCCTGCATAGGGACTGCCTGTTCTTACTGGATTCCCCCACACTTAGACTAAGCCCCTTGATCTTATCAGAAATAGACATTGTGCTTTGTTCTTCTTTATGTTGCTTACATCTTAGCACGGTACTGGCCCATAATAGGCATCAAGAAATGTCCACTAAATGAGTGAGTTTGGTAAAAGAGAATCAAGTAATAGATGGGTGATTGGACTTAATAGTTGGAAATGTCTAGAAATTATTAAAATAAAATTCCCTTGACAAATTCTCCTCTACTATTTGAGGATTCATTTTCCATACTCTCAGGTCCAAGTTCCTTATCCCTCAAACCATAGCTAAGTGTGTGATGAGCATCCACTATGTGTCAGAAATGTCACAGAGCATCAAGGATATCTAGGTTGTAAAGTTGCCTATGGCATTATCTCTCCTGCAAGTATTTCACAGTCCAGGTTAGAGACATGGCTAATAACAACTAATTATATTGCAATGAGATGTTTGTTATTAATACAGGTGATATAGAAAGTCAAAGAAACACCTTATTTTTTAGAGACCAAAATAAGGAAGAGGTGATATTTGAATCTTGAAGCCTGGGTTGGTATTTACTAGGATGATGAAAGTTCGGGTATGAGTAAGTTACAGGGGGAAAGATCAGTCCTAACCTTAGGTGTTTGACCAAATTCTGGGGATGAAAGGTGGAGGGCTCAGCTGGGCAAAATTGTGAAGGGAAATGTCCATTGTGCTAAGAAATTCAGACTTTGACTTCCAGGAGATTGGGAATCATTGAACAATTTTAAACAAGTTTAATCCAATTTGTATTATTGAGGGATCATATGGATAGCTCTATGGAGATTTTTAGAAGCAGAAGAAACAGCAGCAAGACTAGTTAGGACACTATTGCAGTGTTGCAGGCTAGAGATTATGGAAGCACCATATCCTAGTGGTTACACCTGAAGACCCCTGCCTTCACATCTAGGCTCTATTGGGATGTTGCTTCAAGTTACTCAACTTCTCTGTGCCTCAGTGTCTTCAATTGAAAATTGGGCTTGTAATAACACCGACGAGATACCCATCAAGATTAAACAGATATTAATACAATGTGCTTAGAACAACGCCACCCTAATTCTATGAGGGCATGAACCAAAAAGAACATAGAATGGAGTAATCAAGTCCAAAAAATACTTAGCAAGTAAAATTGAAAGCATTTGGATTATAATAGTATATAAAGGTAAAAAAATGGGTAACTCCAGGATGATTCCCAGGCTTCTGGCCTGAGCAACTGGGTGGTGGCTTTCAGAGGGGGTTTCCTGGCCTGAGTGGTGGTGCCTTTCAGAGAAGGAAAAACAGGAATTTTTTAAGAGGTTAGAGTTTGATTTTGTAAATGTTGAATCTGAGTTTCTTGCCTCACATTCAGAAGGGCTTATTTAACGGACTGTTGGGAATATGAATGTGGAGTCCTGGGGGAACACCCCTAGGCTAAAGATGAAGATTTGGACCTGTCACCATCTAGGTAGGAACTGAAGCCAGGAAATTGTGTGACCAAATGGAGACAGTACAGGTCAAGAAGGGGGTTGAAGGCAGAGCTCTAGGGTACATTGACACTGAAGCAGTAGCTAGAGGTGAAGGTCCCAGAGAAGAAGGCTGAGCAACATGAATAGAGGAGCAAGAAGAGAATCATAGCAGAATAAATTAAAGAATAGATAAAGTCACCTGTTACTTAGCAATGTCATGAACATTAGGTGCCTGATGATATACTGTACTGGAGCAATGTCTCCAAATTCCAAATCTTATGAAAATTATTTGTCAGCATTCTGTTTTGTTGAGTCCAGCTTCCAATCTTTGAAGCTTCAGATTTAAACTAATTTGCATAAATAGTTTGTATCCCAGAAGCAAAGCAAAATGATGATACTGTAGCTGCAGTACTTTAATTTACCATTTCAGGAATCAGGCCGTACATAGCTCAGTTTTCTAACAAACACTTATTATTTGTTAAATCAAGAGCTAAAACACCTACAAGGATTAAATCTTTGATAGGGCAATTATATAAGTGATGGGGAGAGAGTCATGTGATTTTTTGGTTCACATTTTTGGTAACTCAGAAATTTAGAAGAAATTCCCCAATATGGTTCATTGGTACCATTTAACCTGTCATATATTTTAAAAATTATCAGTAGGGGATACTTGCTCATGAGAAAATCAGTGAGCATGATGTCATAGAATTCTTATAATTAAAAATTATCCTACTGAATGAGGGTCTAATAGAAGGTAGGATAAAACATCCTCCACCTAGAAATTTTAAGATTTTAAGAAATTCCAATTCAATGATAGGCTACGCAATGTGAACCTGTGTAATTTTTACTCCATCATCTATGTATTGAACAACTGTCTTTGCCTGGCTCTCTGCAGAGTACAGGGCATACAGTAGCACTCAAGGCAAATACCCCCCATGCTTTCATGGAGTTCACAGTAGTGCAAGGACATTAACAAATAAACAGAAAAATAAACCAAAATTATCTTAATCTGTAATAAGTGCTGTGATGGAAAGAAAGGGCTGAGCATGGGGCTTACAGGTAAGAAGGAGATAGCCTGAAAAGAATGAGGGGAAAGCATTCTAGGAAGTGATAATAACCCACATGTAAAAGCCTGCTTAGAAATTCAAGAAAGAGTGGCTGGATGGCTCATCCAGCCGGGTGGCTCAGCAGTTTACCGTCGCCTTCAGCCCAGGGCCTGATCCTGGAGTTCCGGGATTGAGTCCCACACTGGGCTCCCTGCATGGAGCCTGCTTCTCCCTCTGCCTATGTCTCCGCCCTGCCCCTCTCTCTCATGAATAAATTTAAAAAAATCTTTTTTTTTTTTTTTTTTTTTTTTTTTAAGAAGGAATGGGGCTGATGTGTCCAGTTTAACTTCTTAATGTTAAAGAAGTTTCACCCAGGACCCGGGCAAAATGATGCAGGCTGCCATTATAGGGGACAAGATTCTTTCTTGGCATTTCCCACATTGGCACACGTAGTTATGAATCTAAATAGCAGGTAAGGGCACTAAGCACTCCTTTGGAACCATGGAACAGTTTATACCTATGTTGGGGAGATGTTTACTCCTGCTCTTGACAGGCTTGGGTCGCAGATTCCATTAGCTGTGAAGGACAGCTTACTTGATCTCACTGGTGAAGTGATGTGTAAGTCAGGAAGACTGGGCCTCTGTTAACCCACATAAGATAGATTCACATTCAAAAGGAGCATCAAAGAACTGAAGGGATACTAGCAGTCTTATAAACAAGATTTGGGGAAAGTAAATGGATTTCCAAGGAATTCAGGATTCTCTAGGGGCTCCTAGGTGGATCAGTCCGTTAAGCATCTGCCTTCTGCTCAGGTCAAGATCCCAGGGTCCTGAGATGGAGCCCTGTGTCAGGCTCCCTGCTCAGGGGGTAGGCTGCTTCTCCCTCTCTCTCTGTCCCTCACCCCACTCATGCTCTCTTTTTTTTTTTTCTCTCTCTCTCTCTCCCCTCTCTCTCAAATATAGAATCTTAAATCTTGAAAAAAAAAAAAAAGGAATGTAGGATTCTCTAGCGAGACTCATCAAGGTAAAAAGAGAAAGAACACAAAAATCAGAAATAAGAGAGAAGTAATAACTGACACCACAGAAATACAAAACATTTTAACAGAGTACAACAAAAACTTATATGCCAACAAAATGGACAACCTAGAAGAAATGGATAAATTCCTAGAAGCATACTGTCTTCCAAAAATGAGTCAGGGAGAAGTAGAAAATTTGAACAAACTGATTACTATGAATGAAACTGAATCAGTAATCAAAAAACTACTAAAAAATAGAAGTCCAGGACTGGATGGCTTCACAAGTGAATTTTACCAAACATTTAAAGAAGAGTTAATACTTATTTTCCTCAAACTATTCCAAAAATTAGAAGAGGAAGAAAAGCTTCCAAATAAATTGTATGGAAGATTTCATCCAGCCAGTATGGATGATACCAAAATCAGACAAAGACCCACAAAGAGAGAGAGAGAGAGAGAGAACTAAAGGTCAATATCCCTGATGAACATGGAGGTAAAAATCCTCAATAAAATGTTAGCAAACCACATTCTGCAAGACATTAAAAGAATCATTCACCATAATCAAGTAGGATTTATTCCAGGGATGTGAGGGTGTTTCAATATTTGCAAATCAATCAATGTGATACACCACATCAACAAAATGAAGGATAAAAATCATATAATCATCTCAGTAGATGCAGAAGAGCATTCGACAAAATTCAGCATTCATTCATGATAAAAATTCTCAACAAAATGGGTTTAGAGGGAACATATCTCACCATAATAAAGACCATATATGGAAAACGCACAGAGAACATTTTACTCAATGGAAAAACCTGAAAGCTTTTCCTCTGAGATTAAGAACAAGACAAGGAAGTCCACTCTCGCCACTTTTATTCAACATAGTACTGAAAGTACTACCCACAGTAATGAGACCAGAAAAAGAAATTAGAGGCATCCATAATAGTAAAGAAGAAATTAAACTGTCATTATTTGCAGATGACATGATATTACACATAGAAAATCTTTAAGACTCCATCACAAAACCATAAGAAGTAATAAATGAGTAAGTTTTCAGGATATAAAATTAATACCCAGACATCAATAGCATTGCTATACATTAATAACAAGGCAGCACAAAGAGAAATTTTAGAAAATGGTTCCATTTACAATTACACCAAAAAGAATAAAATACCTAGGAATAAACTTAAGCAAAAACATAAAAGCCTTATATTCTAAAACTGTAAAATATTGATGAAAGCAATTGAGGATGACACAAACAAGTGGAAAGATATATATACCATGCTCATGAATTGGAAGAATTAATGTTGTTAAAATGTCTATATTACCTAGAGCAATCTACAGATTCAATGCAATCCCTATAAAAATACCAGCAGCAATTTTCACATAACTAGAACAAATAATCCTAAAATTTGTGTGGAACCACAAAAGACCTTGAATAGCCAAAACAGTCTTCAACAACAACAACAGCAGCAGCAGCAGCAACAACAAAACACAGATGAAAGTATCACAATTCCAGATTTCAAGATACACTACAGAGATGTAGTAATAGAAACAGTATGGTATTGGCACAAAAAAATACAGATAGTTCAATGGAAGAGAATAGAGAGCTCAGAAATAAACCTATACCTATGGTCAATTAATCTATGACAAAGGAGGCAAGAATATGCAATGGGGAAAAGGTGGTTTCTCCAACAAATGGTGCTGAGAAAACTGGACCATTTTCTAACACCATACACAAAAATAAACTCAAAGTGGATTAAAGACCTAAACATGAGACTGAAACCATAAAACTCCTAGAAAAGAAAACAGGCAGTTATTTCTCTGACATCACTACGCAACATTTTTCTAGATATGTCTTCTAAGCTGAGGGAAACAAAGGTAAAATTAAATTATTGAGGCTACACCAAAATGAAAAGCTTCTGCACAATGATGGAAACCGTCAACAAAACAAAAAGGCAACCTACTGAATGGGAAAAGATATTTGCAAGTAATATATCTTTTTTAAAAAAGATTTTCTTTATTTATTCATGAGAGACAGAGAGAGGCAGAGACATAGGCAAAGGGAGAAGCAGGCTCCCTACAGGGAGCTCGATGCAGGACTTGATCCCAGGACCCTGGGATCATGCCCTGAACCAAAGGCAGATGCTCAACCACTGAGCCACCCAGGCGTCCCTGCAAATGATATATCTGATAAGGGGTTAATATCCAAAATATATAAAGAACTGACACAACTCAACACCAAAACAAAACAAGTAATCTAATATAAAAATGGGCTGAGGACATAAATGGACATTTTCCAAAGACACACAGTTAGGCGACACACACGTGAGATGCTCAACATCACTCATCATCAAGCAATTGCAAATCAAAAGCACAATGAGATATCACCTTACACCTCTCAAAATGGCTAAAATCAGGGCAAGAAAGAACAAATACTGATGAGGGTATGAAGAGAAGGGAATCCTTATATACTGTTGGTGGGAATGTAAATTGCTGCAGCCACTGTGGAAAATACTATGGAGGTTCCTCAAAAAATTAAAGATAGAATTACCACGTGATTCAATAATTCCACTGAAACGCTGGGACACCTGCACCCCGATGTTTCTAGCAGCAATGACCACAATAGCCAAACTGTGGAAGGAGCCTCGGTGTCCATCGAAAGATGAATGGATAAAGAAGATGTGGTCTATGTATACAATGGAATATTACTCAGCCATTAGAAACGACAAATATGCACCATTTGCTTCAACGTGGATGGAATTGGAGGGTATTATGCTGAGTGAAATAAGTCAATCGGAGAAGGACAAACATTATATGGTCTCATTCATTTGGGGAATATAAAGAATAGTGAAAGGGAATAGAGGTGAAGGGAGAAGAAATGTGTGGGAAACATCAGAAAGGGAGACAGAACATAAGAGACTCCTAACTCTGGGAAACGAACTAGGGGTGGTGGAAGGGGAGGAGGGCGGGGGGTGGGGGTGAATGGGTGATGGGCACTGATGGGGGCACTTGACGGGATGAGCACTGGGTGTTATTCTGTATGTTGGCAAATTGAACACCAATTAAAAAATAAATTTATTATTTAAAAAAAGAAAAAAAATTCCACTGTTTGATATCTACCCAAAGAAAATGAAAACACTAATTTCAAAGGATATATGCACCTTTACATGTATTGCAGCATTATTTACAATAACCAAAAGATGGAAGCAACCTGAGTCTATCTATAGACAAATGGACAAGGAAAATGTCACACACACACACACACACACACACACACACACACACGTGCACACAGGATTCTACACAGTCATAAAAAAAGGGTGAGATTATGCCATTTGCAACAACATGGATGGATCTAGAGGGTATCATGGTAAGTGAAATAAGTCAGACTGAAAAAGGCAAAGACCAAATGACTTCACTCATATATGGAATCTAAAACAAAACAAAAAAGCAAACAATAAGCAGAATCAGGGGCACCTGGGTGGCTCAGTGGTTGAGAATCTGCCTTCAGCTCAGGTCATGATCCTGAGATCCTGGGATTGAGTCCTGCATGAGGCTCCCTGCAGGCAGCCTGCTTCTCCCTCTGCCTATGTCTCTGCCTCTCTCTCTGTGTCTCTCATGAATAAATAAAGTCTTAAAAAAAAAAAAAAAGCAGGATCAGGCCTGTAAACACAGAGCACAAACTGATGGTTGCCAGGGGAGAGGGAGGTGGGGAGATGGAAAAAATGGGTTTAGGGAAGTGGGAAATGTAGGCTTCCAGTTATGGAGTGAATAAGTCCAGGAACAGAAGGTACAGCATAGGGAACACAGTCAAGGATATTGTAATAGCAATGCATGGAGGCAGATGGTAGCTACGCTTGTGGGGAGCATCGTGTAACATCTAAACTTGTTGAATCACTAGGCTGTACACCTGAAACTAATGTAACACTGTGTTTCAACCATACTCAAAAATTAATAACTCAAATTAATAATTTTTTAGAAGAATGCAGGGTTCTCTGACACACAGGGACAAACATTCTTGTTATTTTCAGCATCTAACTTAGCAGTTAGTTGGTACTAGTGGCCTGAATGGCTGAATGAGGGAACAGACCTGGCATGAATTGGGACACAGCTTGGTGTAATGGAAGTCAGCTTGACTCTAAAGGCAGCCAGACGTTGCCACTCTGGGTTTCTGGGACCCTCTGCTTCTGCATCTGTAGTGCGGGGATGATGATGGCTCTCTGGGAGGCTGGATGAAGATTGGAGATGATGTATTGAAGCATCTGCTATGCTAATTGCCATTGGTAATTTGGTTGCTATTTTTATTATCATCATCCCAGGCTCCTCACTTGGTGCCTTTGGCTCTCATCCATCTTCTAAATCACGCAAATGGGGTTTCACCCTGCCCCCTCTTGTTGCCAGCTGGTCATCTTCTGGCTGGGTTGTGTCCCTCATATCTTGCCAATCCCTGCTTACCCTCCACTGCAGCGCACAAACACACTCATCGTTTAGACCTTCCGGCTTCCTTGCCATTCCTCTAAATAAGCCAAATTACTTGGAAATTTTTCCCCCGTCTAGAACACTCTTTCCTTCTTCCTCCACCCTCTTATATTTCAAAACCAGGTGACATTTGTGAGGCCCAAAATGTGAGTCTTGATTGAAAACAAGGATTTTTCCATCCTATTTACCAAAGGGGCTACTGGAAGCTTCTCATTACTGAAGATACTTTCATGGTTAGTGACTCCGCATACACTCAGGTTAGCTTTTGTTATTTTTCAGCTCCTTCCTAATAAAGCTGTGTTTTAGAGCCCAGAGTTACAGTGGGAAAGAATATTCCATCTGGGAGATAGCAGATAATCCACATGATGATCCCCGCACTACACCTGCTCACAATAAGCAAATAGGTGTAAGGCTTTATGAGCCTAAGAAATGCACTTACAGTTTATAAAAACTAAAGATCTTAGTCAAATAGGAAACCTCTCCCAATGGATTACTAAGCTTATGAATGAAGTTGCAGGGAGGTGGTCCAGGAAAGGGGTCTACCAGCGAGCAGTGTAAGCGGGAAGCCCTCTCTGTTCTCTATCTCAGTACCCCTGGAGCTCTACAGAAGTGATTCTGCATGTGTTGCCTTTTTGTGGAGAAAAATTTGTAACTCATCCAGTAAATGAACTCCTTTTTTCTTTAAAATGGAAATTGGGAACCATGCCAATAACAGGGAAATTAAGTGTCAGGATGTGCAGTGAGTACATGAGACCTCAAGCCCTCTTCTCCCACTGGTCTTCCAGAACATTGTAGGCCATCTACCCTATAGATAGGAGATTTGAACCACTTCTTGAGGGGGAGTCTGGCCAGCCCAGGGGGAGTGACTCTAAAATACTAGCATCAGTCTCCCCAGAGAGCCTAGCGAGACAGCCCTGGAGGGATGCTCAGAGTTATCAAGCCCTGTACCCATGTCCTCGGAGATTCTGGTCAGCATTTTAGCTCCCCTATTCCTCATCATGAGCAAATAGTCAAGATTACCAGACAGCTTAGGAAAGCCTCCAACAATCAGATGAACAAATAAAAACGTAACAGGGAAAACACAGGCTATTCAGGGAGAAGAAAAGTTTATCTCCGTAAACTATAATAAATATCCACAGAGATAGGAGATAATGCATCCCTAATAAAGGGAAATCTAAAAAACAAAAAGAGATTTTGAAAAAAAAAAAAAAAAGCTTTTAACAGTGGAAATGAAGATAATTTGAAGGAGGGATTAGAAGATAAAGCTGAGAAAATCTTCCAGAGAGTAAAGCAAAATGACAAAGAGAGAAAGATAATAGAGGAACAGTTGAGAATATTCAATACCTATGTGATAGGGGACTTTGTGGTAGAAGATACACGGGGGTGGGGGGGATGGGTTTATTGATGAAATAATGCAGTGGCTCAGTGGTTTAAGCGCCTGCCTTCGACCCAGGGCGTGATACTGGAGTCCTGGGATCGAGTCCCACGTCGGGCTCCCTGCATGGAGCCTGCTTCTCCCTCTGCCTGTGTCTCTGTCTCTCTCTGTGTCTATCATTAATAAATAAATAAAATCTTTTAAAAATTGTAATAATTATAAAAAAAAAATTTCCAGACCCAAAAAGGATGGGTTGCCAGATCAAAGGACTCACAGCAGAACGAGTGAGAACAAACCCACACATTGCACATCATTGTCAGTTTCCAGGGACACTGGAGACAAACTTAGAACCTCAAAAGCATCCAGGGAGGAAAGATGATGGGTCAGCCACAGGGAAGCAGCAGTCAGAACAAGTTGAGACTCTCGATAACAATGCTAGAATCAAGAAGATATGCAGCCATACCTACAAAATTCTGGAAAAAATGTGCACTGAGATCACACTCTCAGCCAAAATATCTTTGTGTATGAGGGTAGACGAAAGATGCTTTCTGGGGGTGCCTGGGGGGCTCAGTCGGTTTAGTGTCTGCCTTCGGCTCAGGTCATGATCCCAGGGTCCTGGGATTGAGCCCCGAGTCAGGCTACCTGCTCAGCGAGGAGCCTGCTTCTACCCCTGCTCATGCTCTCTTGCTCTCTCTGTCAAATAAATAAATAAAATCTTTCTTTTAAAAAAATATGCTAAAAAAAAAAAAAAAAAGCTTCCTGGAATACATGATCTCAAGAAATTTGTTTTCCACGCATGTCCCCAACAAAAGAGGGAGGACACCAGAGAAGTACAGGAAAAAAAGTGAGATGCAGAAAACAGAAGGTCCAACAGAGCCAAGAAGGGAAAGTGCCCCCCCAAACATGGCAGAGGGGGAGCTTAGGGAGACAGCTCTGCAGCAGAGGCAGGGGCAGCCAGTGCAGACAGAGCATTGTGGCAGGAAGAGAACAGTGTCATTAGCATGACTCTCGCTGCCCCTGTCTGGTCCTTTACTAAAGGCGACATGTCTAGGTGAAACTGGCCTACCTTATCTGCACTTGGCCCGTCTCCCCTCCACACCCTGCTCCCTGGATCAGCAGGGACATCCATCACACACACACATACCCCACAGATGTGATGTGTGATCTGCTTTGCCCAGTTCTTTTTCTTTCAATTGTGATGAAACACCCATGAGGTTTACCTATTTAATTATTAAAAATTTAACTATCTTTAAGTGTACAGTTTAGTAGGTGTTATGTCCACTCACGTGCTGAGCAACCAATCTCAAAAGCTGTTTTCATTTTGCAAAACTGAAACTCTATGCCCATTCAACAACTTCCCATCCCTCCTCCCCAGCCCCTGGAGCCATCCTTCTACTTTCCATCTCTATGAATTTGACAACATACTTCATAAAAGTGGAATTATACAATATTTGTATTTATTCATCTATCTGAGAGAGAGAGAGAGAGCATGCATGAGCGGGGTAGCAGAGGGGAGAGGCAAAGGGAGAGAATATCCAAGCAGACTCCATTTCTCTCCCATGATAGAGTGAGATACAGTTGACACATGACATCATGTAAGTTTGAACTATAAAAGGTACTGATCTGATACATGTATATGTATCAGAATGCAGAATGATTACTACATAATGTTGGCTCACACCTGCATCACATCACATAATACCATTTCTTTTTCTTTTTCTTTTTTTTTTTTTTTGTGGTGAGAATATTGAAGATCTACTCTCCTAGCAATTTTCAAGTACAAAATACAGTATTGAGTACAATCAGCGTGCTGTATTTTAGATCCCCAGAACTTATTCATCCTGTAACTGGGCATTTGAACCCTTTGACCAACAACCCCCCCTCCGCCGTCAGCCCCTAACAACCCCTGCTCTAGTCCAGATTTCTAGGAGTTTAGCTTCTCCAGATTCACACACAAGTGACACCACTTACTTATCTTTGTCTGACTTATTTCACTTACCATAATGCCCCTGAGGCCCATCCATGTTATTGCAAAAGGCAGGATGTCTGTCTTTCTCATGGCTGACTAACATTACATTGTGTGTGTGTGTGTGTGTGTGTGTGTGTGTGTGTGTGTGTGTGTGACGTCTTCTTTATCCAGTCATCTCTTTACAGGCACTTAGGTTCCTTCCATATCTAGGCTCTTGTGATTAGTGCAATAAACATAGGAGTGGAGATATCTCTTCCAGGTCCTAATTGCATTTCCTTTGGCTAAGTAGCCAGATTGGAACAGCTGGATCATGTGATATTTCTGTTTTTAATTTTTTGACGAACCTTCATACTGTTTTCCGCAGCAGCTGCACCAATTTGCATTCCCACCAACAATGAGCAAGGGTTTCAACTTCTCCACAGCCTTGTCAATGCTTTTCATTTCCTGGCTTTCTGACAGTAGCCATCCTAATGGTTGTGAGGTGGCATCTCATCATGGTTTACCCTGTTCGTGAGAGTTAGGGGAATCCATGGTAAATTCAGAAGATATTAGAGATACCAGTCTTTGACCACATTTCAGTAGACAATTAGTGTCTGGGCCATTCTACAACACTGCCAGATACCTGTGGTGATCTGGGTTGAATTTGCACAAAATGTCCATTTGTCAAGTGGGACTGTGAGAATCCTAGATCACACTTAACACCAAGTTATAGTAATGACTCAAGGATACAAGCAAGCTATAGGCACAAACAGAATATTTTCCCCCCAGAAAGTCCTAAAACCACCAGTTGCCAAAAGGTGTCCCTTCTCCTGCATTAGAACACATTCTGATATCTGACCAACAGATGAGGTTTAAACCATGTATGGGACTGCACTCAAAGGCAGCTGCATCTGTTTGAAGCCTCTTGGTTTTATAATTTACTATATATAGATAGGGAAAGCTTACCTGACTATCCCCATTGCCCAGCCAACCATGCCCCCTCACTTTTTTTTTAAAGATTGTATTTATTTATTTGACAGAGAGAGAAAGAGTAAGAGAGCACAAGCAGAGGAGCAACAGAGGGAGAGAAAGAAGCAGACCCCCACTGAGCAGGGAGCTTGATGTGAGGCTCAATCTCAGGATCCTGGGATCATGACCTGAGGTGAAGGAAGACAGATGCTTAACCCACTGAGACACCCT
Source organism: Nyctereutes procyonoides (assembly GCF_905146905.1). Classification (NCBI taxonomy): domain Eukaryota; kingdom Metazoa; phylum Chordata; class Mammalia; order Carnivora; family Canidae; genus Nyctereutes; species Nyctereutes procyonoides. The sequence goes on along the minus strand of NW_026575146.1, from coordinate 55,155,903 downwards.
GGTGTTAGCCATGCCTCTTAATCCAAAAATTCCACATTTACTTACATCACTCAATGTAAAGTAAGCAGGTAATTCCTATTGAAAGTATTTTAAATGTAGACCTGCCCCATATCTTTCTCCCTCTAGATGTCATTGCTGGGATTATAGGGAGGTCTGGTGGAGGCACCCCCAGCAGGGAAGGAGCGAGTTACAGGCCTGTGTTAATTCTTTTTCTCCCACTTCGTCCCCATGACTCAGATATGACCTTGCACACTGCCTTCCCCTGTAGTCACTTCCATGCACGCCCAGGGAACCTGCCCATGGACTCTGTCTCTAGGACTCCAGAGCGGACCCTTTTCCAGACTTTCATCTCAGAGAGGTGAGATCGCCCTGTCCTTGACCAGCTAGACTTCCTCTTGCTACTCAGCATTTTAAAACTAAAACATATTTTGTTTAGATACATACGTAAAAGTGTGAAATCTGTAAAGAACAGCAAGGGGCTGACTAACCCAAAGTAAGGTAAATGTTTATGCCAAGGTGGGAGGGAGGGGATATGATTATGGAGGGATACACAGGAGGTTTCTAAAATTCTGCTAAAGATCTATTTCCTTTTTTTTTCTTTAAGATTTTCTTTCTTTATTCCTGACACAGAGAAAGAGGTAGAGACATAGGCAGAAGAAAAACAGGCTCCCTGCGGGGATCCCAATGCAGGACTCGATCCCAAGACCCCGGGATCACATCCTGAGCCAAAGGCAGACGCTCAACCACTGAGCCACCCAGGCGTCCCTAAAGATCTCCTTCTTATCCAGGATAATGTGAACCTGGGCTTTACTGGTTTTCAAACTGTACAATTTTTTTAAAAGATTTTATTTTTGCCCGTCACCCAGTCACCCCCACCCCCCGCCCACCTCCCTTTCCACCACCCCTTGTTCTTTTTCCCAGTTAGGAGTCTCTCATGTTCTGTCTCCCTTTCTAATATTTCCCACTCATTTTTTCTCCTTTCCCCTTTATTCCCTTTCACTATTCTTTATATTCCCCAAATGAATGAGACCATATAATGTTTGTCCTTCTCCGATTGACTTACTTCACTCAGCATAATACCCTCCAGTTCCATCCACGTCGAAGCAAATGGTGCGTATTTGTCGTTTCTAGTGGCTGAGTAATATTCCATTGTATACATAGACCACAGCTTCTTTATCCATTCATCTTTCGATGGACACCGAGGCTCCTTCCACAGTTTGGCTATTGTGGTCATTGCTGCTAGAAACATCGGGGTGCAGGTGTCCCGGCGTTTCATTGCATCTGAATCTTTGGGGTAAATCCCTAACAGTGCAATTGCTGAGTCGTAGGGCAGGTCTATTTTTAACTCGTTGAGGAACCTCCACACAGTTTTCCAGAGCAGCTGCACCAGTTCACATTCCCACCAACAGTGCAAGAGGGCTCCCCTTTCTCCACATCCTCTCCAACATTTGTTGTTTCCTGCCTTGTTAATTTTCCTCATTCTCACTGGTGTGAGGTGGTGCTGGGGGTGGGGCACTTGATGGGATGAGCACTGGGTGTTATGCTATATGTTGGCAAATTGAACTCCAATTTAAAAAATATATGTAAAAAATGAATAAATAAAATCTTTTAAAAAAAGATTTTGTTTTTGTATTTGAGAGAGAGAAATAGCACACAAGTGGAGGGGGGGCAGTTAGAGGGAGGGGGAGAAGCAGGACCATGACCTGAGCTGAAAGCAGATGCTCAACTGACTGAGCCATCCAGGTACTCCTTCAAACTATACCATTTTATACTCTTCTGGATGCATGACACATTTTACAACTTAAAAATTTGAATGCATTCTAATATTCTGGTGATATTTCAGTATTTAGAAGACATATCAGCAAGCCCACCATTTTTTTTAAAGATTTTATTTATTCATGAGAGAGAGAGAGAGAGAGAGAGAGAGGCAGAGACACAGGCGAGGGAGAAGCAGGCTCCATGCAAGGAGCCTGACGTGGGATTCAATCCCAGGTCTCCAGGATCACGACCTGGGCTGAAGGCAGGCGCTTAACCACTGAGCTCCCCAGGGATCCCCAAGCCCACCATTTTGACACCTGTGTTCTGTGACATGTTCTTCCTACAAGTCACCATGGGATGCGGGGGTGTAAAGAGAAAACCCCTAACCTAGGAAAAGGAAGAGCCCCCAGCATCCTAACATTCTGCTCTATCTACCACTATAGCTGTGCTTCAGAGGGCAGGTCACTTGCTCTCTGATCATCAGTTTGCTCATCTGTCAAATGGAATATGGATAGTGGGGAGGAGGGCTCAGCTACTGCCTTCGTGGACATTAGTGACTGGTGAGACAGAGGCAAGTAAATGTAGGCTCTATGGGAGAAAGGTGGGGAAAAGCAGCAGGTGCAACGGGGGCCATGGAGAAGGGATCTCTACAATTTGAAAATGAAGCAGTGCCATATATTTGATATATGTGATTCTTAAGGGGAATTTTAGACTTCAGGGTTTAAAGAGGAGGCTGTAGAAATTCTGTCTTTCAGACTAGAAATAAAGGATCACTCTTGCCTCTCGTGTGCTTTTCACACTGTTGTGCATTTATTCATGTGTCTGTCTCTCCCACAAGATCATGGGCTCCTGAGGGCAGGGCTTGGTCTTATTTATCTTTGTATCAGAGATGCTTAGTCCATGCTCTGCTGTTTTCCAGGGACTGAGAATCAAGTGTTGCCCCCTTTGTCATGGCCACTGCCTATCTCTGGCCCCTCTATGCCTCTCTAGGCTCTTCTCATACCACTGTCCCTTGCTCAATACACTCCAGACAACCCAGCCCCTCTCTGGTCCTTCAGTCATATGAGGCTCATTTTTGCCCAGGACCTTTGCACTTGCTGTTGACTCTTCCTGGAGGCCCCTTGCCTCAGCCTGTTCTTGTCACTCAGCTTACACACCGTCTACTGGCAGAGGTCTGCCACCACCGTATTTAAGAGCACCTTTCTCTGTCTTCCCACTGGTCCCCTCTGCCCTCTGCCCTATTATCTTGATTTACTTTCTCCAAAGCATTTTCATTACTTGTAATTATATTATGAATTTACTTTTTATTTGCTATCTCCTTCATTTGTGGAGGGACCTCTAGTTTTTGTCATTATCATTTCTTCTGTATCTCCATTAACTAAGCTATTGTGTAGCATACAGTAGGTACTCAATACATTTTTTGAATAAGTAAATTAGTGGACAGGTATTCTATAAGTGTCTCTATAACTGAGATGAATAACTGCTTCCCAAAGAATGTTGCAACGAACAAAATTGACTCAAGATTAGTATGCTAATATCATACCTGACACATAGCAGGCACTCAGTAAAAGTATTTGTCCAATGAATGAATATACAGAACATATAAATTGCTCTTGCAAATCAATTTTAAAAACCCAAAACCAATATATAAATTGGCAAAGGAAAAACTTTTAGAACCAATGGGTTTAGCAAGGTTGCAGAATTCAAGGTCAATATACAAAAATCAATTGTATTTCTATACACCAGCAATGAATAATTGGAAGGCAACTTAAAAAAAAGTACCACTTACAAACTACACCCCTCAAAAAAAGTATTTAGTTATAAATCTAAAAATATATATGCAGGATCTGTGTAATGCAAACTGGAAAATACTGACAAAAGAAATATAGAGCTAAATAGATTAAAAGACACATACCCTGTTCGTTGTTAAAATATCAGTTCTCCCTAAGTTGATCTACACATTCAACACAATTCTTAACAAAATTTCGGCAGGATGTTCTTATAGATACCAACAAACTGAATCTAAAAATGACATGAGAAGGCAAAGGAATAGAACAGTCGATTTGATTCTGAAAAGGAGGAACAAATTTGAGGAGTAGTGCCACCAGATTTAATAGAAAGAGCCAGTAATCAAGACACTGTGGTATTGGCAAAAGAATAGACATTATAGATGAGAGAAACAGAGCACAGTGCCCAGACTGACCCTACATTATTGATTAACTGATTTTTCTAAAGAATTTATTTATTTATTTATTTATTTATTTATTTATTTATTTAAGAGAGAGAGAGAGAGAGAGAGAGAGAAAGAGAGCACGAGCAGGGGGGAGAGAGAGGGGGAGAAGCAGACTCCCCCCTCAGCAGGGAGCTCCACATGGGGCTCTATTCCAGGATCCTGGGATCAGAACCTGAGCCGAAGACAGATGCTCAACTGAGCCACCCAGGTGCCTCTGATCAACTGATTTTTGACAAAGATGTTAAGGCAACAGAGGAAGATAGCCTCTTCAATAAACAGTGCTTCAACTGGATATCCATACATAAACAAGTGAACTTTAACCCATATCCTACATTATATATGAAAATTAATTAAAAATACATCATAGGCCTAACTATAAACCTAAAAAACATAAAACTTGTAGAAGATAACATATGAAAAAAAATCCTTATCACTTTGGGTTCTATGAAGATTTCTTAGCTATATCACCAGAAACATGATCCACAAAAGAACTGATGAATTTGAATATCATCAATTAAAAACTTCTGGGGGATCCCTGAGTTAGGCTCCCTGCTCAGCAGAGAGTCTACTTCTCCTTTTGCCCCCACCCCACTTGTGTTCTGGCTCTCTCTCACTCCCTCTCTCTCTCAAATAAATAAATAAAATCTTTAAAAAAAACTAAAATTTCTGCTCCACAAAAGATACTCCAGAGAATGAAAAGGCAATCTATAGACTGGGAGAAAACATTTGCAAATCATATATTCAACACAGGACTTATATCCCTGGTATGTAAAGAGCTCATAAAATTCAATAAGAAAATAAAACCCAATTTTTAAATAGCCAAATGATTTGAACAGATTACTTTATCAAAGAGTATATATGTATTGCAACAGATGGTAACCACACATACCGTGGTGAACATTTTATAATGGATATAATTGTCAAATCACTATGTGGTACACCTGAACCTAACATGACATTGTATGTCACCTAAATTTCAATTAAATATTTTTTAATTTGGAAAAAATAATTGCTTTTTTTTAAAAGATTTTATTTATTTATTCATGAGAGACACACACAGAGAGAGAGGCAGAGACATAGGCAGAGGGAGAAGCAGGTGCCCTGAGAGGAAGGAGCCTGATGCGAGACTCGATCCCAGGACCCCAGGATTACAACCTGAGCCAAAGGCAGACACTCAACCACTGAGCTACCCAGGCATCCCCAAAATAATTGCTATTTAAAAAAGAGGATACACAGATGGAGAATAGTCACATGAAAAGATACTTCTCACCATTACTTGTTACAGAAATATAAATTAAAACTACAATGAAAGACAATTTTATATTAATCAGATTGTAAATGTAAGTATGAAAACTCCAAATGGTATGGAAGACGAGGCAAATATTGGTAGGAGTATGGATTAGAACAATGTCTATAGCTTGCAATTTGGCACAATTAAGTTGAAGATTCATATACCCCAGGACTCATCACTTCTGCTCTTAGATTGAGATAAACACTTGAACTTGTATGCAAGAAAGGTGTACAAGTATGTTAGCTACAGCATTGTGTAGGAATGGGGGGAAATGTAGAGAAATATCCAACAGGAGAATATATAAATTGTGGTTTGCTTGCACAATAGCAACATCAGGGATACCTGGGTGGCTCAGTGGTTGACCATCTGCCTTCAGCTCAGGGTGTGATCCCAGGATTCCAGGATCGAGTCCCGCATCGGGCTCCCTGCGTGGAGCCTGCTTCTCCCTCTGCCTGTGTCTCTGCCTCTTTCTTTGTGTGTCTCTCATGAATAAATAAATAAATCTTTAAAAAAATTTTAAAAAGAGTGGCAACATCATATTGCAGGAATTAGCAAACTATAGCCCTTGGGTCAAATCCAGCCCAATGCCTGTGTGTGTAAATAAACCTTTATAGGAACCCAGCCACCCCCATTTCTTAATGTATTGTCTATGGCCGCTTTCATACTATGATGGCATTGTGAAGCAGTTGCAGTAAAGACTGTATGCCCCAAAGCCTAAATTATTGACTATCTGGCTTTTAAAAAAAATTTCGCTGACGCTTGTCATACAGTAATGCGAAGAGATGAATCAGAGGTAGATGTATTGTATCAGCCAGGGTTCACTTGGACAAACAGAACCAGTGGGAACCAGTGGGAGACATATAGTAAAAAGTTTATTGCAAGAAACTGGCTCACGTGACTGTGGACCTGGCTATGCAAGGCTGAAATCCATAGGGCAGGTCATCTGGAAAGGCAGACTGGAACTGCCATGCACAAATGAATTCAAGCTCCTGTCCACAGACAGAACTTCTTCCTCTTCAGAGAAGCCTCAGGGGCACCTGGGTGGCTCAGTTGGTTAAGTGTCCAACTCTTGATCTCAGCTCCGGTAGTGATCCCAGAGTGAGGAACTGATTGCATCAGGTCCATCCAAATTATCTAGGGTAATCTCCTTTACTGAAAGACAACTGATTATGGACTTTAATCACATCTATAAAATATCCATGGAGCAACACCTAGATTAGTTTTTCACTGATGAACTAGGAATTGTAGCCTAGCCAAGGTGACACATGAAAGTAACCATCACATATATCAACAAAGACAAATCTTATGAATAGAATGCTAAACAACATTAGCATGACATGACAACAAAACGTCGCAACATAATATGTGAGGTATAGGTAACCTTTACATAAAAGCTTAAAACAAGGAAACAAGTAGACAAAGTTGATGGATACATGGGTGTATAAAACCCTGTGGAGCAATGATAAACAGCAATTTTTGATTCTGATTGCCACTGGGTGGGAGAAAGGAATGGAATTGGGGACCAGGTATATTGTATCTGGGATTGTTTTTTATAAGGCAAGAGACTCCAAACCAAGTAAGGCATGTAAAAATCTTATTAAGTTTGACCCCGCTATTCCGATTGTTTATTGTATTACTGTTAATACTTGTATGTATGTTTACAATCTTTCACAACAATTTTTTTTAAATCAGAATTATTGCCCTTCTTCAGACAAGCCTAAAAAGCACAATCACACTGGGTAGTCGGGTTTGAATTAGACTCATGCTGGATAGGATCAGAGAGTTAGAAGCTTCTTTTTTCCCCCTAAATGCCAAATCTGTTTTTGGTGGCTGCTTTGGGGATTTTTTTTTTTTTTTTTTTAATGGATCAGTGTTTCAGGGAATGAGCCTTACCTCCTGGGAGCCAAGCCTGGAAAATCACAGTGTTTACCATGCTCTAGCCTATGCCCAGCAGAGAACACAGAGCAGCGTGAGTCATTCTTAAGGGAGCCCTGACCTTGGCTGACCTCCACAGTGTCAAGGTCTGTAGCCAAACAGAACTCCTGACTTAAGGAGCTAGAGATAAAGAAGCAGGTGGCTGGTCACATGGCACACAGCCACTGATGGAATGAGACTTGTCAGACCTCCCAGGGGGCTTTCACCAGGGCCTGCCTCTGTGTTCACACACTAAGGCACATGGTGCTGAGGCTTCTTCCTGACAAAAGTCAGATGACTTCTGATTTCGTAAGTGGTTTTATACACAGACCCAAAGAATGCAACCTGCCACATGCCTGCATAAATGGATTGACTGATGCTTCATATGGCACACCAACATTAAGTCTTTTTGCAAATTAACTCCTTTTTAGCGATTAAAAAGAATGCATGTCTTTGCAAAAAATTTAGAATATCTGAAAAGCAAGGGAAAAAAAAGTCTCCCAAGAATATCTTGATACTCCGTGTTATTGGTAATCTTTTCTTTCCCTTTGTCATATGTATGTATGTTTTCCTACAGTTAAGTCATCCTTTGGATGATGATTATTGAGCACCTACTGTGTGATAGGCTTTCTTCTGGGTGCTAGAGTTATATCAATGAACAAAACAATCACAGTCCCTGTTCTTAAGGAGCTGAGACTGAGGAGGGGTAGACCAACCACAGACAAGTAAATGCATTAATATAGGAGAAATTTAGATAATATGTGGTGTAAGGGGGAAAGAATCACTCCTGACAACACTGAAGATTTATAATGTGCTGTCGAAAGCCCTTTACCTCATACGTATTACTACATTGAGTAAAATTTATGTGCATGCGTGTGCATGTGTGCAGGCACTCTAGAGGGAAAGTAGTTACTGTAGATCTTTCAGTACAACGATCAGGAAAGTTCTCTTGGAGATGACAGAGGGGTCAAGGTGTCCCTGAATGCAAGTTGACAGCCTGGGGAAGATCCAGTTTAGAAGCCTTCCAGTAGAGAGAACAAGAAGTTTAAATTCCCTGAGGACAAAATAGCACGTTTGTGAACCAGAAAGCAGAACACAAGTCTGGCTAGAATTTTGGGAAGCGAGAGGCAGAGTTGTCTGCAGTGACACCACAGCTGCATATCTTGTGATCAGACCATGCAAGTTTTTGAAGTCCACAGGAAAGGGTTTCACTTTTATTCTAAGATTTCAGAAAGCCTTCAGAAGATTTTGAGTAGCAGAGTGACAAGACCTGATATTTGTGGCTTTCAGGATCACACAGCACCATGTTTGGCAAACGGATTTGAAGAAGGCAAGAGCCAAAGCAAGGAGACCAATCAAACGGTTCCTGTGGTAAGGGTGATGATGGAGCAGATGGATAGGAGTGGAGAGAGTCAGGATTTTGATAAGGTGGTAGTGTTTTGATAGTTCTCTGAATGACATTTTTGCCTAATTTTATAAAAATAAAAAGGACTGGAAATTTCTGTGAAAACAGAACTTTGAAACATAATCAGCCACAATTCAAGATGCCACACTGGTGAATGAGCAGGAAAGCCTAAGAATGATACATCCCAGGAAGATGGGGCAGGGTGACCCCAGGACTGTCTTCGTAGGGAGCTCCAAGGGACTCTTGAGAGCAGCAGAACCAGGCAAGTTTCTCTGGCTCTTCTATTCCCTCCCCATTCTACTCCCTACTTTCACGGTCTCATGTCTCTTTGAGTTAAGGCCAGCTTTTGTTAAAGCTGCTACTCAAGGAGGGATGGAGACCATTCCCTGACACATCTGTGCCTGACTCGCCAACATCCTACAGACAGTCTGAAGGTTGAGGACCCTCTTTGCTAACACTGCTTGCTCTTCAATCCATGGAAAGTTGAAGGCAGCTGCAAGTGGGGCTTTACCAGAGTCTGCAGAGCATGCATTATTGGTTGCTACATAGAAGCAGTTGGCCAGAATTTCTTCCTACCTGAGAGCCTGCCCCTTCTTGTAAATAGTCATGATGCCAGATATTTTTTTCTTTCAACCCTCCTTTGTAGCCAGATCGCCAGTCTCAGAGTCTTGTCCTGGGCCTTACATTTGCTCTCTAATGACTGTAGGATGGCTGCCTCTGTTTCCCAACTAGAGTTCGCTACAGTCTGGGTTTTGCCAATTGAATCCTCATGATGTGACTTAAAAGAGCCCTCTGTTCTCTATATTTCCTATAAAGTTGTAAACCTCAATATGTGTGATCCTTACAACAATTAAACAAGGCAGGGCTATTAATTCATGGCCCCACATTATGGAGGAATGAACTGAGGCACAGAAAGTTTCCATTCCAGAGCTCATGATGCCAGGGTTTGAATCCAAGCAGATGCTTTTTAACCTCTATCCTGCACACAGAGAAATACATCAGAAAGACAGGAATGCAACTCCCTTTGGTTGCACGTTCTCCAGGAACAGCTAACTGGCTGGCTCGTAAGCCTAGAAATCAATTAACTCAATTAGCAGCAGTTACTGAGCATCTGTAGCATGTGCTGGGCTGAACTGTGGGAAACCAAGGTGGACAAGATGATGCTGAAGATGATAAGAGCTGCCATGCTGAGATCTTACTGTGTACCAGGCCCCATGCTAGGTGTTGGGGATACAGCGATGATCATCACAGTCAAAGCGAATTTCATGATGGAGCATATATATCCTTGTGAAAGATGAGCAGTGAATTAAATTCTGTAACGGGGATTATTCAGAGCTGTGCAGTCCAATCCAGGAGTCACATGTGGCTATTTAAGTACAATTAAATAAAATTTAAAATTTACTTCCTCAGTTGCACTAGCCTCTTATAATTGTTTTAATATTTTTAAATCTGTTATTTTCCCCCTTTTGTGCTTGATTGAGATGAACTTATATACCATTCAAAGGACCCATTTAAAACGAACAATTCTTCGGTGTTCAGGATAATCATTTGACACCTGTCATTGCTATCAATTTCAGAACATTTTCATCCTCCTCCCCTAAATTCTAGCATCTATTAGCAATTCCCCATTTCCCCACCAAGTCCACTTCTCTCCAGCCCCAGGCAACCACTAACCTATTTTCTTTCCTTTTTTTTTTCTTTTTAAAATTTATTTATTCATGAGAAACAGAGAGAGAGAAAGAGAGGTAGAGACATAGGCAGAGGGAGAAGCAGGCTCCATGCAGAGAGCCCAACGTGGGACTCAATCCCGGGCCTCCAGGATCACGCCCTGGGCCAAAGTGGGTGCTAAACCGCTGAGCCACCCAGGGATCCCTATTTTCTTTCTTTATAGACTTGCCCCTTCCAAACATTTCCTATAAATGGAATCAAACAACACAGCCTTTTGTATCTGGCTTTTTTCAGTTCACATGTGTTCAAGACAAGGCTCATCATTGTCGTAGCACACATCGGTACTTCATTCCTTTTACTGCTGAATAATATTCCATTACATGAATGTATTACGTTTTGTTGATCCATCTGTCAGTTGACGGAGATTTGGAGTGTTTTCACTTTTTCACTCTTTTGAATAATGCTCCTATGAGAATTCAGGTACAAGCTTTCACGTGGATGTTCATTTCTCTTAGATAAATACCTAACAGTAAAATTGCTGGGTTCTATTGCAACTCTGTGTTTAACCTTTTGAGGAACTGTCAGACTTTTTTCCCCAAACTTTGTGACCTTTTATATTGCTACCAGCAAGGTAGATGGGTTCCAGGTCCCCCAAATCCTTCTCAACACTTGTTATTATGTTTTCTAATTCTAGCCATCCTGGTGGGTATGAAGTAGTAGCTCATTGTGGGTTTTTTTTTTTTTTGTGTGTGTGTGTGTGTGTTTGATTTACATCATCTTAATGGCGAATAATGTTGAGTATCTTTTCATGTGCTTACCAGTCACTTGTATAACTTCTTCGAAAAAAATGTCTCTGCAGATGCCTTGCCTTGTGCACATGTTATTTTAGCCTAAAAATACAGTATAAAATGTTTTAAAGCACAATGAGCAAATAGTAAATGTTGGAGAGGGTAGACTCTGGGTTTGAAACCATACATAACTTTTTGTCATTGTCAAATATTAATATTTCCCCTGTCCTTTATCTTCTTCTGATTTGAAAAAAGTAGCACTATATATATATTTTTTAAGTATACACAATATTAACCTGAAGGCAGCAACAATAGCTAACATTTTAGCAGATTTTCCTCCAGGATATTTTTCTTGACTTTCCGTACTTTTATGAAGTTGTAGCATATGTCCAAGTTCAAATCATGCCTTTTATTCTAATCATGATATAATAAATGAGCCATTGTAGATTAAGTAAACTTCTTTTTTTAAAAAAATATTTTATTTATCTATTCATGAGAGACACACAGAGAGAGAAGCAGAGACACAGGCAGAGGGAGAAGCAGGTTCCCTGCGGGGAAGCCCGATGCGGACTCAATCCTAAATCCCTGGGATCACACTGAGCTGGAGGCAGACGCTCAACCATTGAGCCCCCCAGGCATCCCTAAGTAAACTTCTTTAACCATGTCTTCTGAAAGTCTCTAGAAGAAAATGCCTCTATATTTTTTGGTGTGCAGAATGCTCATTAGAGAGGACTTCTTATACTCATTACTTTAAAGTTAAGGGAAAGGTATTAAGTCACTCAAATACACACACTATCCCCCAACCTATGGAAACTACAAACCCAGCAGAACTTGGGGAGGATGTAGCTTGGTCCTTGGCTGCAATCTGATGCTCCCTCCCTACTTCACATGAGAAGGACAGCCTGAGGAGGCTGGGCAGCTGTCCAAAATTTTCTAACTTGTATCTTCATGGCATGGCTTTGCTTTTTAATTTAAACTCCTTATAAATCCTCACAGTACTATGAACCCTCGTATTTTTCCTTAAGGGATATTTGTGCTGGAAAGAACTACATTCCTCTTGCTTGCCCCATCCTCTTTCCCCTGAAATCACCTGTGCCATCAGGACAGGCTGACTGCAGATACAGCTATGTTTCTTTTCAGTTTTTTTTTCTTCCCAAAGGCTCCAGAGTTTCCAGTTGTAGCAGCTTCAGAAGCTGATTGCAGATTCCATTTTCTCCCCTGATAATGGAATCAATAGTACTCTGCTCATGGCAAGCGCTCCAGAAGACACTTTTACACTTACTTCAAGTGTTCAATTCTCTGTAACAATGCAGGCTGTTGACTCTTTATGTTCCCATCTATATCCACAAACACTGCCAAGACAGCAATACCATCCAAAAAACGCATACAGTAGGCTGCTTCCAATCTAAACACTCAGGGAAAATACCAACATATAAGCATAGAAGAATAAATCTTACTGCTAGAGACTCTCCCTCCTAAGTTTCCAGTCATGGCTGTGTGAGAATAAGTTTAAGATGAATGATTTGTCTTTATTTCAGCACATTGGGGAGACAATGTAGTATTGTCCCCGTCTTCCCCAGCACAGCACTTAAACATATTTTTCCAGCTTCTTGCTGGTAGGTGGGACCATGGACCAGGTTCTGGCCAGTGGAATGTGGGTGGATGTGATGTGTATCACAGGCATCTTAAATCCTTTGGTCTCTCTTCTAGTACAGCAGGGATCTGGGAAGCCACTTGTTGAACATAAAGGTGCCACAAGATGGAAAGACCCAGGGGCCCTGAATGACTGACTACATAAAACCAACCCTACCACCAAACCATGTTGAACAGAGGCATGAACAAGAAATGGACCTTTATTGTACCAATCCACATTAACTGTATCTTACAGCAGTTTTCATACCCTCATTAATACATTGCCTTTTGCTATCCCTCATCCCAGCAAAATATTCCAGGTTGCTGGGACAGCTTGTGGTCAGTGTCTCTAAAGAGACATCAGAAGAAGAGTTCCATTTTGCTAGCAAAGCTTTCAGATTCAAAAATCACCAAGAGATGAGGCTAAGCCAGGAAGGTTCTGCTCAAATGGTTCCAAATCAGGGAAGCCCCTACATTTGTTTGAGAATGGGATGAGATGGCAGCCCTGGGTTTCATTCTTGGTTCCACAGCTGGATTTTGTGACTTTTGTGACATACCATTTCTCAGGATTAATTATTGCAATAGATTTTGAGAAGTTTTGAGTAACTCTGCTGGTGTATTTCAGCCTCTTTTCCCTACTTCAAGGTTTTGAACCAGCCCCTCCAACCAAAAGAAGGTTTCTTATTGTCTTAGGAAGACTTGGCTTTCAGTTTCCATAATATCTAAGCTCAGACTTGAGGTACCAAATGTGTGTACACATTTTACCTGCCTTTATGCTGCTTTCTGAAATGCAGCTTGAGTCTCTGCTGCTCTTTCATTTCTCTTTTACCTTCTTTCCCCCCCTCTCTCCTGATATCCTCAGATTTCCTGGTCATCCTTCAAATCAAACACAGTTATATTATTTTTTATAACTTCTGGACAAAGTGAAAATTCACCTAGAAAAGCTACACATGAGACTGTTTGTAATAAGAAAAAGATGGCAAAGAGAAAAGGAGTAACTGAACTCCACAGAAAAGAGATCCTATAGGCTGGTGGGAGTTCGACTGGAGGTTTAATGGCACATGCATTTTTTTAAAATGTAAAAGCAATGAAACATCAAAAAAAATTTTTTAATCTTAGGATTATCTCACCCTAGCACAAAACTTTAATTTGTAATTGGTCTCTTTTAGGAGTGATTCATGTGAATGTATTTTTTGCATGATTACAATCTCAATGCATATGATTTTATATTTTGGTATGAATTTGTTAGGGAAATATTTCTTGGCTCTTTTTCATATTTCTTAGTTGAGTGACCTGGTGTTTTTAGGGTCAGCCCTGTACACCTGCTAACACTGGGCCTCCCCTTTTCATCACGTTTCTCCGGGAAGAATGCAAACATCAGCTAGTCTTGAGGAGAGCTAGGAGGATGCCAACCTCAAGGCAAAGAATAATGAGTTAAATTGGGCTTGCAGCTGGTAGAATGGCAAAATTCTAACTAAAAAAACAGTTACAGAAAAAATATGAAGGCAATGGGAATTGCTTGAGATACATATGTACTTTCTACTCAGGGTTCTGAGTCCTGAATATTCACCCTGCTGTATGCCTTGACACTGGATGTCCTGCAATGTCACAGAGGGACATAGGTGATAATATCTGTGAAATATAAAACATGATACAAAAATAAGGAGGTGTTACATGCAGAGCCCTGAGTGGTTTTGAAAGAGGAAATGACTCCACCAAGAAAAACCACAAAACCTATCATTTACCCAGCTTCTCTACCCCAGTGCAAGTGTCTAATGATCAGAGACTGTAAGCCTTACAAGTGACCTTTTTGAGCCTCCTGTCTGACACTGCCATAATACAGACCAGGAATCTCAATCCGAGAGACGATGCAGACCTCACTGTTGTAGGGACAGGGTCACGATGAGAAAGCAGGACTTGTAGTTAATGTTCTTCTCAAGCCCAAGAGGAAGGAGGAACAGGAGATGGATGGGATTAAGGCAGCAGAGATGCAAGAGAAAAAGAGAGCAAAAGCTAGAGGAAAGGGAAGATGGTATCAGAGAAGGAAGGGAATTGGGGGTGGGGTGTTCAAGCCTTTGCTAACCTGAAGAGCAAACTCAAAATTAGAGAACAGAGTTAACCCCACGGTCAACTGGTCCTCTGAAATGAACACCTCAGGTTGTACACGGGAATCAGCTAAGCATTTGGCCTCTTTCATCTGCTTAGAAATGAAGTTTCTAGAAAGAGAAGGCATGGTGATGTAAGACGATCTTTCAGAGGTTGTGAAGAATGAAGCCTCTCTGCTTTTCTACTGTCTGTTGTCCACGGAGGCCATGCGTACCTTTCATGTGGATTCCTGAAGGATTTTTCAAGTTGAGGAATTAATGGCGGATGAGCTGCTAGACATAGCCATGGCTGACTGGTGCTTCACAGATTCCCTTTGGCAACTCCTTTCTGGATCATTTTCCCTTGAGATGTCACTAAAGAAAAAGTCAAATATACATTAGCCACCTAGAGAAACACAAACTCCTTCAATTCATGGAAAGGTCCAAAAATGATTTGCAACTAGCCCAAAGTCCCATAGCTTAGAAGAATGCATCTGATGTGGTATAACAACCACCCTAAAACTTAGCGGGCAGGAGAGCCCCTTTACTCCTGTTCATACATACTGCCCCCCAAATAAAAATGTAGAGCTTGAATCTGGTTGGTCTTGTGACTAATCAATAGAATGAAGCAGAAGTAGCATTCTAGAACTTCCAAGCTCAGTCCTAAATTTCCAGTCCCTTCCTCTTGGAAGCCAGCTGCCAGGTAAGAAGCCTGCCTGCCCCCCCCCACCTCCCTCAGTAGACTACATGCTACAGAAGCCCAGGCTAGGCACGTGGGAAGAGAGAGACCATGTGGAGGCAGATGGAAGTGCCTGATGTGTGAGTGGGGCCTTCTTGGACCTTCCAATTCAGCCCAGCTGCCAATGCAGCTAGCTGACTGCAGCCAAGGGAGTGACACCAGCCAATGCCCAGCTGACTCATAGAATCATGAGAAATAGTAAATAGTGGTTGTTTTTTGATTGTTTTTTTTTAATTTTTTTTTTTTTTTAAGTTCATGAGAGACACACACAGAGAGAGGCAGAGACACAGGCAGAGGGAGAAGCAGGCTCCATGCAGGGATCCCGATGTGGGACTTGATCCCAGGACTCCAAGATCATGCCCTGGGCTGAAGACAGGCTCTAAACCACTGAGCCACCCAGGGGGTCCCTGGTGATTGGTTTTGAGGTGCTTTGTTATACGGCAATGGAGGATGGAAGCAGTGGCTTCAAACAGCCACCCTGCATTATTTCTCACGAATGTGAGTTGGGGGTGGTTCTGCGGATTTGGACCAAGCCTGGCCAATCTCACTTGGACCTGCGTGTGCCTCTGCGGGCTCCTCAGGGCTTGCTGCTCAGGGATGGCCTCAGCTGTGATAACTCATCTCTGTGGTACAGGGTCTTTCATCTTTGTTTTTGTTTTCTTTTTTTAAGATTTAATTATTTATTTGAGAGAGAGAGAGAATGGGAGGAGGGGCAGAGGGAGAGGGAGAGAATCTCAAGCAGACTGCTTGCTGAGTGTGGAACCCAATGCGGAGCTTGATCTCAAGACCCTGAAATCACGAGTCGGGCCCTTGACCAACTGAGCCACTGAGGGTACCCTCAGGATTTTTCATCCTTTAGTGGGCTTGTCCTCCTTGGTAGAATTCTAAGAACAAAAGCAAAGTGCACAAGCTTTAAAAAAAAAATAAACTTTTTTAAGAACGGTTTTAGATTCACAAGAAGATGGAGGGGAAGATATGGAGATTTCCCTTATCCTCCCTGTCCCCCACATGCATAGCCTCCCCCACATATCAACATCCCCCACCAGAGTGGTACTCTTGCTACAATTAGTGGACCTATTTCGACACATCATTATAAGCCAAAAACCATAATTTACATTAGAAATTGGTGTTGTACATTTTATGCTTTGGGACAGATGTGTAATGACAAGTACCTACCACTGTAATAACATACAGAGTAGTTTCACTGCCCTACAAGTCCTCCATGCTCTACCAATTCAAACCTCCCCACCCCCAACCCCTGGCAACCACTGATCTTTCTACTGGTTCCATAGTTTTGCCTTTTCTAGAATGCCCGTATAATTGGAATCAATATGTAGCCTTTGCAGACTGGCATCTTTCACTCAGCCATATGCATTTAAGTTTCCTCTAGGTCTCCTCAGACCTTGAGAGCTTATTTCTTTTTCCCATTGAATAACATTCCGTCTGGACGTCCCAGTTCACCTACTAAAGAACACATTGGTTATTTCCAAATTTTGTTCAAATCATGAATAAAGCTGCTAAAAACTCTGTGTATAAGGTTTTTGTATGGAACTACGTTTCCACCTCCTTTTGGTAAATGTCAAGGAACTTCATGCTGGATCCTAAGGAGAGAGGTCATGTTTCATTTTGTAGGAAACAGTCAATTGTTATTTCAAAGTAGCTGTACTGTTTTGCTTTCCCACCAGCAATGAATGAGAGTTCCTGTTGCTTTACAACCTCACCAGTATTTGGTATTGTCAGTGTTCTGGATTTTGGAAATTCTTTTTTTTTTTTTAAGATTTTATTTATTTATTCATGAGAGAGAGAGAGAGGCAGAGACACAGGCAGAGGGAGAAGCAGGCTCCATGCAGGCAGCCGGTTGTGGGACTTGATCCTGGGACTCCAGGATCACGCCCTGGGCCAAAGGCAGACAGACGCTCAACCACTGAGCCACCCGGGCATCCCTGGATTTTGGAAATTCTAATAGGTATGTTGCACAACATTTTTTCAAGTCCTCATTTACATCAAGTCTACTGAGGGGTTCCTGGGTGGCTTAGTTGGGTGGCTGCCTTTGGTTTCGGTCATGATACCAGGGTCCTGGGATCCAGCCCCCAATCAGGCTTCCTGCTCAGCAAAGAGTTTGCTTCTCCCTCTGACCCTTCCCTGTGTTTGTGCTCAAGCAACCTCTCTCTCTCTCAAAAAAAAAAAAAAAAAAAAAGTCTACTGACATTCCACTGGTCAAAGTTAATCATATAGGTGGGAGGGGAATACAAAATTAGAGACAAAAGACCTGGATAAAGGGTGGTCATTAATCAGGGCCATTAATGCTATCAAATCTACTATAAGGAATCTACACATGTTTCTCATAGGGGAGTATAAATAGCATTATTAAGATTTTGGATTAAAATCTAGAATCAGGTACGCCTGGGTGGCTTAGTAGTTTAGCACCTGCCTTCGGCCCAGGGCGTGATCCTGGAGTCCCGGGATCGAGACCCACATCGGGGTCCCTGCCTGGAGCCTGCTTCTCCCTCTGCCTGTGTCTCTGCCTCTCTCACTCTGTGTGTGTCTCTCATAAATATATAAAATATTTAAAAATAGATAAATGAAATATAGAATCAGAGAGGTCACACTTGAAATTAAGTAAAACAATTAGATGAGCACTTCCTCTAATTCCTACTTTTTATTTTTATTGACATTTTTAGTAAACATATAGTAGGACATTTTTAGTTAACATATAGTACAACATTGATTTCAGGAGTAGAATTCAGTGATTCATCACTTACATATGAGAGCTGCACTTTCTAATTTTTAAATGTGTCCAAATTTTCTGCCAAGTGATTATCGCCGGCGATATTGATCTTCTTTTATTTCCATTAGAGGGTGACTTTCCCAAATTCCTGTTGATGTATACGTAGAGACAGAATTGGGAAGAAATAACAGGTCTCATACAGGACCAATAACTGTGTGGTCCCTTGTTCCAGGAATTAATTCACAGAAATGATCTTCTTAAGGCTCTTGGTAGAGTTCCTTAGAATCCTGTTTCATAAGAGTTAGCTAACTAGCCAGTGGGCAGTCTGCTTTGTGACTTGTCTCTGGAAACCTAAGGCTGTTGGCACCTTGTGCTTTACAGATGGGAGTCCATCGGTCTCTTTATGAGAAAGGAGGGCTGTGTGTACCCATGTATGCATGCATCTGTATGTAATGTGTGTGACACCCCCTTCACCCCATCCACTTTAAGTTTGCTTTTACTTGTTTTTGCTTCCCCTGCATTGCCAGGAAATATTGAAAATTGGCTTTGCATTTACACTTACCTCTCTGGGAAGCAGATTTGTTTTCCACTCCCTGGATTTCAGATGGACCAGAGGGGTGAGGAGCAGAGAAGGGGAGACTGGGATTAGCATTCCCAGATCTCAGCCAGACTATTTACAGTGGTGCAGTGCTGCCCCCTACAAAGCGTTGCACTGCAGGCAGATGAAGGGTTCTTGGATCTGTTCTTTCTCTGCCATCCTCTCTATCTACCCCAAACTGTACTTTGTTAGTCCCGTGTTTCTGTTATTTTATTATTCAGGAATTGGGAGTCAAGGAACCTGTGTTCTGGCTCTTGGGCCACTTAATGTCTTTGGATCTTAGTTCTCTCTTCTGTAAAGGGAAACTGGACTAGATGTGTGTTCCTGTTCTGAGCTTTGAAGAGTCCAGGATGCCAAGATAAAACCAGAACGAAGTCACATGGTTCTAAAAACACGATACCCTAAAACTCCCAGTAATGGCCAGACACATCTAGAAGAAGTAGGCTGGAAAAACAGTCCAAGAAAGAACAGATATTTGCATTACCAAGGAATGACTGTACTTGGTTCCCAGCGGTTAGTAAACCATAACAAGCTTAGCCAAGGTGGGGGGTGGGAGGTACATAAAGATCTCAAAACCAAAAAGAGGGGTTCCTTTGCTGAGAACTTAAGGGGTGTCCTTTGAATCAGAAATTCACCGTGACTCTCCAGGCCAGGGATATCTGAGGATAAGGACCATCAAGCGCTGCTCTTCCTCCAGCAGAATGTATACCACGCCTTGCATCAGGGGGTTTGCTTTTTTTTTTTTTTTTTTTAAACAAGGATAAGGAAGGAAATGAGGGTGAGAAATGCCACTTGATTCCATTCATCTGGGAGAGGAACCTTTTCGGTTCCTACTAAGTAAATTCAGCGATCGCTTGCTAGACAGCGTTTTTCCTAGGGAGCCCTTCGACCTGCCTCCTTTCTCACTCCTCTCCCCCAGCATCTAGTGAGATCGCCCCCGCGCCCACTGGGCGCCGCCGAGATTTGGCTCCCTCTCCCGTCACCCCGCATTCGCTCTGGACCCCCCGACGTCCCTCCAGCCTGCTCTGTCCCCCGCGACCCCCTCGCCAACCTACCCTACCTGTTGGGTAGGACTTACTTCCTGGGAACTCCCGCTGTCCTCACAGGGGGGCACAGCGTCGCCTGGGCAGCCTAGCTGTCCCTTCCTAGTGGCGGGGCCCCCCTGTCCTTAAATGCGGGCTTCGCGGCAAGCAGAGTCCAGCGGGCAGGCGACCAGGCGCTGCAGAGGCCGGGGGCCCGGGGGCGGGAGGATGCCCTACCCCAAGCACCGCTCTGCGCAGCGGGGCTGCAGGACTTTGGAAGCGCCGCGAGGCCCCGGCTAGCCCTGGAACCGTGGAGAACCCGCCCGGGCCCCGGCTCCCCGCGCTGGGCACCCGGCGGGGGACGGAGCGCCGCGGCCCGAGGCACCGACTGCGGCGGACCCCGCCGCCGCCGCCGCCGCTGCTGCAAACCGGTCTGGCTTCCCTGCAGGGCGTGCGGGGATGGAGCAAGGGGGTGGAGAGAAAAGGGGAAGAGCCTGGGCGGCGGGCGGGCGGGGCCTGCAGCCTCCCCGCGCCGCCGCCGCCGCCGCCGTGCAGACTGCTCTCTCCGCGCCTCGCTCCGACTCCGGCGCGCACGGCGCGGGGACCCGGACCCGGACCCGGACCCGGCCCCAGCCCCAGCCCCAGCCCGGGGGGCGCCGCCGCTCCTCCGGCCCGGGGCTCCGGCCGCCGTTCGCTGCTCGCTGCGGCCGGAGGACTGGCGGGGAGGGAAGGGGAAAGCGGGGACACGCGCGCGCACACACACACACTCGCCGCGGCGCGCGCATTGCACACTCGCAGCCGCGCGCCCCCGCCGAGGCGCGTCCCGGGCGAGTTTGGCCCCGCGGCTCCGGCCCGGCACCTGCCGGCTCCCCCGCCGCGCCCCGCCCCCGCCCGCCGCCCGCCGCCCCCCGACCCCTCCCGCCTCGCCGGCTCAGAGCTCCCGGCGCCGCGGGGAGGCAACTACATCCAGAGAACTTGCGGACTGTGGCGCAACTGGTCTCGACAGCCGAGGCGCCCGAATGCTGCCCGGGTGAGGTAAGTTTCCTGCGCGTCCCCGGCCCCTCCTCCGGGACCCTCCCCCCCACCCCGCTGGGGCTCGGGGGCCCCGCGTCCTGGGGAGCCCCGACGTCTCCCCACCCTCGCGCCCCGTCCGCGTGGGTGCTGGGGCCGGGTGGGGGGGCGCGTGTGGCCCCCGAAGTGGGACCTCCATCCCGCGGGGGCCGCGAGCACCCCCCGCCCCCGCCGCGGCCGCGGTGACCCCCGGGGACCCCTCTGGGTCACTTAGGCGGGAGCTCCCTCCCCTTTCCAGGGGAGCCAGCTGAGTTTTGCAGCTGCCGGAGGGAGAGCTCTCCCACCACCCTCCCCCGGCAATAAACTGAGGCGAACTTGCGAGGCGCCTCTGGGAGCTCGAGAGGGGCTGGCGAGTCGGCGTTCTGGTCGTTTCTGGCGCCGAAGCCGGATTGCACAGGTGCGCTATGGTTCCAGCCCAAATGCAGCAGCCGACTCCTGCGTTTCCCCTGGTTCTCTCCCCGAGCCGGGTCAGCGTGACGCTTCGGCGGCGGGGGCGAGGGCAAGGGGCAGGAGAATGCCGGGGTTCCACTCGCCAGGCCCGAGCCAGGAGTCGCCAAAACTGAAGACAACAAATGTCTGCTTATCTCTCGTCTATGCAGATGAGCCTGTTGTGTTCCTCATCCCCCAGCTCACTTGTCTCTGGTGCCCGCCCGGCGTGGCTGGGTAGAAACCTGTTCTGGAAAAGTTGTTTGGATAGGCTGATGAATTCTTTCATCTGATCTACCGAAATCTGGGCTCTTAACAAGAAAATGCTAGTTACTCGGATGCCATTTGAAAGGCAGAGTGTTGCAGACCCCAAATGCCCACCCATCCCCTCCCCAGTCTTTGCAGGACCTTTTCAGCCTCCCAGAGGCCCTGGCTTTAAGGCGAATGACCCTTGCTTGGTTGGGCCTGAGGATATGTTAGTCTCCTGCAAAGAAAAAAAAATAAGCCATCTCCCCATTTGCACTCTTGAGCGTGGCTTTGGGGGAACCTCTCTTGCCCTTCGGGTGAAAATCATCCATCCAGACTTTTCTGTTGTTCTGTGGAAAGGCTGAAGTGTTCTGCAGTTGTTGGAGAAAAGCCCGAGCATTGGTTTCATTACCCCTCTAATGTGATGAAGTAAAATAGTGCTCATGGAAGCTTTAGTCAGAGCATTTCCAGCTGAAAGGAGGCCCTGGGAAAAAAAAAAAAAAGTCTTTCTCAGCCAAGTCCATGCCAGTGGCACGTTGAGTAAGCATCATGCATGGACTCTGAGCTGCGGGGAATGATGCATTCCAGGTACAATGATGGGAGTGGAGACAGCAGCACCCAGGAGAAAGCTGTGAAATCTGAGACTCTTGAATAATAATAGCATCTCAGTTGAGAAAGAAAACTGTTAAGGACTGAATGGTAAAACCACACTATATTTTTGCCCAAATTAAGGAGACTAGAGGGATCTCATAATAATACCTTGCACTTGAATCAATGCCTTGTTATTTGTGAATGCTTTTCAACGCTCTCATTAAATTCTGACCATTTCCGAGGGAGGCAGGGCAAAGATTATTAACCACATACTCAGAGGAGGAACACGCGGCTCCCAGATTCAGGGACTTGTCAGGGTAGTAAGTGGCTGGATTTAGAGTCAGCAGGCAGCTTCTCTGAGATACCCCCACCAACCCTCCGTCACCGCCCAGTGCTGTTTTGTACTTGTGGAAGGTTTCACAATGGCCACACTGTTTCTGCATTTATTGTGGTCTGCTGTGTCTCACTGTGGATCACTGTTCTCATTTCACAGACGAGGAAACTGAGGTTTAGACAGGGATGAGAGTTTTCCTTGGTATCCTGTCTAAGCTAGTGGAGGTTACAAGACTAGAACTCAGAGCTCTTGACGTCCAGTCCATGGCTTTGCAGATTATGCTGTTGTCTTGCTTCTGATGGCAATGAGGAGATGTGCTGGGTCTTGCAACACCCTAGGGACTGTTAAGCATGCCTGCTGGTGACGGGAGTTCTAGTTCTGGCACCCTGTTTGACTGTATGACCCCCGGGCCACATCATATCAACTCTGAGCCTCAGGTGTCCCATATATAAAACAAGAGACTCATAATCAATTATCTTCCACTTTCTAGTTTCAGCATTCTGTTTAACTGATTATCTATTCCACCTGTAATTTATTCCCCCTTCCCCTAGTCAATGCCCCCCCCCCCCCATAGTGAAGGGAAAACATTTGCAGAGCACTTTAGCTTAGCATTTGTATTGTTCAGCGTTATCATTTGACTTGGAAATCTCCTGATGGGCTGATCTACTCCAAAATACATGTCAAGATTCACTTAAATATCCCAGCCAACTCATACCTTTAATTTTTTTTTTTTTTAGATTTGGAGTTTGTAAATAGTAATACTCAATAAATTGCTGTTGAAGGAAGGAGATGAATGAAGTCACTCTTAAGGAAAACACAGGCTGTAAAACAAAGCATCTCATCATGTAAATTCCCAGCACCTGCTCACCCATAAGGTGATTTACCTACAAGAGGTGCCCCTCCTGAATCTGGCAGGTACAGATGCCTGTTGTTGCACTCCTTCCTGAACGCATCATATAAAGAAGAGTTTTTCTCCATGTAGACAGTAACATTCCTAGAAATTAACTTGTGCCCTTTTAGGAAAGAGTCTTGAGATGGAGAAACCAACCGCCCCCCCCCCCCCCCTTGAATGAATTTCAAGCAACTGCTAATACTGGCTGGTGGTTTCAGAGAGGAAACCTAATTAACGAAACCGACCTAGTTTCTGTTCCCCATTAAGGGTCCTCTTTCCATCCCTCCTTCCCATAGACACAAAAGTTATGTTTTTATTTTCAGAAGAGGGATGATAAAAAATTATAATGGTTCTTAAATATTATTAACAGATCCAGACATTGGGGTCGAAGTATTTCTTTGAGATAAAGACATTAAATATGAAATAGTTCAGAGACCTGTGCCCCTTTTATGGGTCACACAGCTGAGGCATCGAGAGGTGAATTGGGTTGCTCAGGGTCACACAGAAGTTTC
Organism: Nyctereutes procyonoides; assembly: GCF_905146905.1. Taxonomy (NCBI): domain Eukaryota; kingdom Metazoa; phylum Chordata; class Mammalia; order Carnivora; family Canidae; genus Nyctereutes; species Nyctereutes procyonoides. The sequence goes on along the minus strand of NW_026575146.1, from coordinate 55,131,971 downwards.
CCAGGAAGAGCAGGGCTAATGTGGAATTCCTAAGAAGGTTGTACCCGGAGCTCATGGTGAAGGTACATTTTGACTTTTAGTAATCAGAGGTTAACGGAAAACTCCTGTTTACTGATAAGTATTAATGAAGCATCAAAATTTTAAATGAGTTAGTATTTATATTTTTGCATTTTCTTATCCAGGCAGATACCATTAAAGGGAAAATTCCTGTTTTCCTCTATCCACTTTATTTTGACTTACATGTATCACCAGACTCAGAATTAATACTTTGTTCCAACCACTGTGTGGAGAAAGGGAACCATTTGAATAGAAATACAAATGTATGGTGGTTTTCCAAGGTTCTTTTCCTGGTAAATAAAGCCAGAAGCCAAAGGTGGCATTGCCATACATCCGGTAAAGTCATAAATATGTATAAATTTCATTTGCATTTTCATTTTGCTTGTACTTTAGTTAAATGGTGAGTCAGAACATTTGGTATCCTGGAAAAAATACTTTTTTTTTTTTTTTTTTTACTATGGCTAGAACCTTCATTAGCTACACTGTAAAACATCAAGTCCTAAATGTATTTGTTGCAGGAATGTGTTCTTTGTATGGAATATATTAACTGGAGTTGGAAGGACTCTTTTCTTTAAGAAACTGCCCAGTTAGAGTTGTACATTATGTAGCTCATCTCTTCATTTGTGGACTTCTTTATGGCTATGCTAAATGCCAGGCGAGTCAGAGAGGGAGCAAACCTAGCCTTCTGTTTTAATATTTTTCTTAAAAAAAAAAAAACCCTCTAAACTAAACATGATGAAATTTTTGAAATAGTGTAAACAGTTGGCTGCCATTGATGAAGTACTTTATTCAGCCAGGTTCTGTTCCTGTATAAAAGATGAGGCCGGAGAAACCAGGCTCAATTTTGTGGTTTCCATTCTCAGTTGTATCTATTTCTCTCTAGTTTCACCAGAGGTATATCAAGGAGATGGTGATATAGGAAAACACAAGAACTCTACTCAGACTGGGTTACTCCTGGGTAATGTGGATTTCAAATATGGGTAATAATTAGGAGATGGTTCCATGTTTACTCAGTGGTGAGTGCCTGGGCATTATTTTTAAGTTAAAACCTGTCGTTGAATGGGCAACTGCCCGAAGTGTGTGTTCCTCCTATAGAAAGTCCTCTGTGTTGTTAGTGGGACTGCATAAACAGCAGACGTGCAGTATGTTTTGGGGAGTGGGTGAGTGAGTTCTTGGGTGTGTGAGTTCTTGAGACTTGTTTTCTCTAAGGGTTTTAGAAAGTCACTTGTAAAATTGTGATGAACTGTAAAGCATTGAGTGGACGTATTGCTCCACTAAAACCGGGTGTGTGTATTTTTCAAGTGGTTCTTCAGTTGGACTTGCAGGTACCGGAAGCCTGGAAAGTGTAATTACCTTGAATTGGAACTAAAGTCATGGGATGAAAGACAGAACTGTAAAAAAAAATTTTTTGTAAGAAAGAGGTGGTACTTAAGCCTTGGCATCCTGGGATGCTGAGCAAAGGGGTTTAGGAGGCGGATATAGTTAGAGCCAGAAAAATCGATTTCTTAGCTGGATAGACTGGCACAAGTGATCCAGTAGGGTCAATATATTGGGTAGTGGGTTTTCAACATCTAATACAGACCTTCTTCTTTCTTTTCCTTTTTCAACCACACCCACGAATCCTGATCTCTGGATCTTTGGTCATAACATTTGTTGATCAAGTAAGGAAACAGCAGCAAAACAAAACAAAACAAAAAACAATGCTGTGAGGGTGCCTGGGTGGCTCAGTAGGCTAAGCATTTGCCTTCAGCTCAGGTCATGATCCCAGGGTCCTGGGATCCAGTCCTGCATCCGGCCCCTGCTCAGTGGCGAGTCTGCTTCTCCCTCTGCCCCTCCTCCCTGCTGGTCCTCACTCTCTCTCTCATATAAGTAAAAGCTTTTTTAGAAAGAAAACAAAACAAAAGAACAATGCTGTGACCCACTTGAGGGAGCACCTAAACATAGGTGGTTAGCTAATATTTGCCAATGGGAAAGGTTAGGCATCCTGTTTTATTTATATTCTTGGAACTTAGCTCTATGCCTGGCACATGGTAGGGATTTAATAAATGTGTACTGAGCAATTTATGCATTCAAACAAATAGCACTCTTCAAAACTCTGGGACATTTTGTGATTATTCTAATGATTTTATTATTTTTCAGACCAGTTTAGAAACACCAGTATTTTTTGTTTTTAAAGATTTTATTTATTTATTCATGAGAGACACACAGAGAGAGGCAGAGACACAGGCAGAGGGAGAAGCAGGCTCTATATAGGGAACCCGATGCAAGACTCGATCCTGGGACCCCAGGATCATGACCTGAGCCAAAGGAAGATGCTCAACCACTGAGCCACCGAGGTGTCCCAGAAACACCAGTAGTTTTAATACTTGTTAATGGTCCTTCATCTCTCACCATAAATAGGGTTCATTCACCAGACCTCCAACCTTCTTTTAACATGCCTACGAATTATTTTTAAAATATTTCTTAACAGAAATAATAACTGAATATAAAATGTGTCATGCCTTTTATTTGTAAGTTTCAGATAAACATATTTTTAAAGCACCTGGAGTGGCTTAGTAGTGAGTTTACCTCGAGTACACAGACAAGAATGGACTTTAAGCTTCCCTAAGTTAATCAGTTTAAATGTCGCCTCCTCTGGAGACCTTGACCTTCTCTGATCATCTAACCTGAAGGGAATCTTCTTCATATGTTTTCTGTACTTATCACAGTGGATACTTATACCTGTATGTATTTCCCTTGTTTTTCTGTCACCCCTCTCCCAACTCACATTCAGCTCTAGAAATTCCTTGAGGGCAGAGGTCATGGTTCTTTCACACTGTTTTTTCAAGCATTTGGCACATAGTAGGTGCCCCATAAATGTTGGAATGAGTCCCCTCCATCCTGTCAAGACAAACTGGGCCACCGTTGTTTCACTCAAGTCAAACAGGTTCAGCTATGAAGACAGTTCTTCTGGGGGCACCTGGGTGGCTCAGTGGTTGAGCATCTGCCTTCAAGCTCAAGGCATGATCCCAGCATCCTGGGATCGAGTCCTGTATCAGGCTTCTTGTGGGGGGTTCTACTTCTCCCTCTGTCTATGTCTCTGCCTCTCTTTCTGTGTCTCTCATGAATAAATAAATAAAATATATATTTAAAAAAATAGTTCTTCTAGGCTAGCTGTGGTAGCTCTGTGAGAATGACATCCGAGTCCTGCAGGAGGAGGAAACAGTGCTTGCTTAGGTGAGTATGTGTCATGAGTATGAAGCAGAGTCTCTATTTGGAGAGCCATTCCTTTTTGTTTATTCAAAAATGAGTGGTAGCAAACTAATAAGTAGAACTTATCAAGCATGAAGCAGAACATTCCACAACTGTTAAAATGGGATCTAAAATGACCTAAGTTATAAACATTTGTAGTTCATAATTAAAGACAGGTTGTGGTGACATTATAGGATGCTTCAGGTAGAAAGTTCCTTGTCTCAGCTGACTTTTCTTTAAGTGTAGGCTACATTACTAGCCCGACCCCAGGGAGGAGGCCAGGACAGTGGTTCTCAGGTGTGGCCCCTGAACAGCATCACCTGAGAACTTGTTAAACTCTGCATCCAGTACCCTAGGCCAGCTGAATCAGATTCAGGGGAGTTCAGTAATCTGAGTGTTGGTCTCTAGATGATACTCCTGTTGCCTCAATATTGGCAGGAAGTGTTGATTCTGTTGCTCAAAGTATAAACCTCTGGAAACACTCCGCATTTCCAGATGATTCCCCGGTGTGTGGGAAGGGTGCCATCTTCCTGCTTCTCCAGAAATTCTAAGGGAGAAATAAAACCAGTCCTGGCTTCTCTCAAAGCCGTATGGATCATAAGAGAACCAACTCATTGACTGGATTGGTTATCTCGGACTTGAGGTGATCCACCAAAGCTCTTGATGGTCATGGTCCTGCTAAGCGATAGGTCCTCCCAGGACTGAGGTAGACCTGGGTGTGTAGGTGATGAAGGGTAAGACTCTTTGCATAACTTCTGTTTGGGTGTTGCTCCCACAGGATACCGAGTAAAGGGATGATTTTATGAGCTGATGGTTGTCTAGGCAGAGGAGACCGTGGTGTCCTGGCAGTTTTCAGAGTATTTCAGGTCAGTTCAACCTGCTAGATACTGATGGACCGCTTGGCTAGGACCCTACCAGGAGCTGTGGGGTATGTACAAAGGTCTAAATGTGGTCTGGCTTGACTTGGTTGAGAACTTACTGTATTCCGGGCACTTTGGAAGTGCTGTTCATTCATCTTCACCATGCTCCTGACGGTAGAGGAAATGGAAACCTGTTCAGATTCTAACATGCTCATGAACGCAGCCTATAAGAGGTGGTGCCTGAGGTTCTAGTCATGGTTTTTCCTGATTTTAAAACCCACATTCTTTTCACTGCTTCATGTCTTTGCACCATGAAATGTAGTTTGGGAAGAAGAGATTTAGAAAGGAAGATATTAGTGAATCTAAACTTTGTTTCTCTGACCTGGGCCTCTCTTTGAGCTCTAGATTGTATTATTGCCATTGTGCTTGTACTTGGGTATTCAGAGGCAACTCACAATTGACATGTCTAAGATCAGAAGATGGTTTTTTTCCTCTGCATACCCGGTCCTCTTCCAGGGTTCCTTGCTCTGTGGTGGGCACCTCTAACCACCAGGCAACATGAGACAGAAACTCAGGGATCATCCTTGAGCCCACGGCATCTCATCCATCCTGCATTTCTGTTGCTTTTTGCTTTCTGAACATCCCCCCATCTGTCTGCTTCTCATTATTTCTACTGATTGCTTCCTAATCTAGCTTCTCAATCCTCTGCTGGATTCTAGCCACAGCCTGCCCGGGATCCTGAGTCCCCTCTGGCCCTCCCCTCATCTGTCACCTGCAGCCAGGGGCAGTGGAGGTGGCCGGAGAGGACCCTAGACCCTGCTGGCCAGATCCTTCCCACCCACATGCATCCAAGCCCGCATGGAAGCAGATGTACCCTGGCCCCTGCGGCTTTCAAGGCTGGTGGCCTTGTGAACAGCATGGCCTCTGAGGACCTGCTCTTCCAAACCAGTCTTTTTGTACATGGCTTTTTCAGATACTCAGTCACATTTGAGCTGTAAGTAAAGGAGAAGTATCAGTCGGCCTTCCTTCAGCCTGCTGTAACAAAGTACCATAGACTGGATGGCTTCTAAGCAACAGCAGTATATTTCTAACCATCCTGGAGGCTGCAGTCTGGGGTCAGGGCACCAGCATCCTCGGGTTTTCATGGAGGCCCTTTGCTGGCTCCAGACTGCTGACTTCTCATGGTATCCCCACATGGTGGAAGGAGGATGAGGAGGCCCTCCGAGGTCCCTTTTTTCTAAGGGCACTAATCCTGTTCATAAGGGTCCTGCTCTCAATATCTCATCTCTTTCCAAAGGCCCCACCTCTTAATACCATCACATTGGGGGTTAGGATTTCCACTTATGAATGTTGGGGAGCTTAAGCATTCAGGGCATTGCACAGCACTTTATGGCTTTCTCAGTGCCCTCTTTAAGAACTGCATTTTGTACACAGAGAAAGCAAGTACACAGAGACCTACAAATAACAAATAGATTCAAAAGAAAAGTTGCACGAAAGAATACTTTCACTACACTACATTGAGATGCGCTTTGGTATTTTCAGATATGTTCCTTCCCAATTACAGCCTCTAGCGAACACTGGTCATGATCCACCAAATTGATTATGCTCCCCATGGGAGGGTCCGGGACCTGCACGATTTGGAAAGCACATATCTTATCTGTCCTCTGCTCCCGTGCTGCCTATGTAGGAACTCAGACCAGAGACCTGCATTTATTGGCCAGCTGACCATGACTCCTCAGCCAGGGCGTTTTCTTCTCCTCTGGGTGCAAAGAGGGCTGTGAATTGGACGATCCCTTAAAACCCTCTCCCTCTGCTGTATTTTCATTTCTGTCAAGAAATCATGGTAAAGGGACGCCTGGGTGACTCAGTGGTTGAGCATCGGCCTTCAGCTCAGGGCGTGATCCTGGAGACCCAGGATCGAGTCCCACATTGGGCTCCCTGCATGGAGCCTGCTTCTCCCTCTGCCTGTGTCTCTGCCTCTCTCTCTCTCTCTCATGAATAAATAAATAAAATATTTAAAAAAATCATGGTAAAACTTTCAGAGTAAGCATGTGATCCAGCCCAGAGTTGGGGGAATTGTAATAAGGAGGCAGCCCTGTAGGGATAAATAAGTTACAGTGGCGAAACACATCCTTTAAACTGGGGTATGTCTATGTTTTTTTTCATATGATGCTCACCCTAAAGTTCATACTCACTTATTTTAGCAAGAATCTAAATATTGTGAGAAAAAATGAACTCTACTTTAAAACTATGTTAGGGGGCACCTAGGTGGCTCCGTGGGTTGAGTGTCTGCCTTTGGCCCAGGTCATGATCCCGGGTTCCTTGGACTGAGCCCCAGCAGAAAGTCTGCTTCTCCCTCTGCCCCTCATTCCTCGCTTATGCTTGCTCACTCTCTATCTCAAATAAATAAATAAAAAAAATCTTTAATAAATAAATGTTAAGAGCAATTTGCCTTTTTTTTTTTTTTTTCCTGCCTGAAATTCACTGAGACCTGGAGGTTGCCCATTTGCATTGGCTGTTCAAGCCCGAAATGCAAAGGGCTTGCACTCAGGGACTCCTGGCTACTCAGAACTTTTGGGGCAGGCTGTTTTACTTCTGGAGTAAATTGCCTGATTGCTAAGGGTTTGCTTACTCCTTTAAGAGTCATCATTTATTAAAGCTGCTTTTGCATAGAAAAGTTCCCGAAAAGTTGTCACACCCTTCCCCACCCAATTCTTGGAAAGATTATATAGAACAGAATGTGTCTTTTATGCTCTAAGAAAGTGATAGCTTTTGGGTCTACTCAGGGATGCAAAACTCTTTACCCCTGTACCAACTGACCCCTCTTTACTGACTTTGAAAATTGCATTTGTCTTCTCTTGATTTTTTTTTTTTCTTCTGTTAGCCCTATTTCTGTGACTTTCAGCAGTGGTAGCTCCTTCATTCATTGTTTGCTATTGAGAAGCTGTTGTGATCTTGGGGACCAGATAACACCCTCGTAGCTGTCTAAGTTGTTTCCCAAATAAATTCATATTATGCGTTGAAATTGGTATTTAAAAAAAAAGTTTTTCAGGGAGGGCCTTAAGAGTTCATACAAGCTTTTGTCATTTCTCATTCACTCCGTTTATTGGCCAATAAAGAAAATATTTTTCTTATGTCATGTTTTGAGGTGGTTCAGATAAATAAATTGCTACCTTTTTAGCCTGGGATAGTCATGATTTCTTTTTTCTTTTTATAAAATATGTGTTTACTGCATTATGGCATAAAGCACACTTTCATAGACTGTTTCATTTAATTTAAATAGAATTGTAATTTATGAGTGTGTTGGTGACAGTTTGGTTTTTAATGTTTGATGCCTTTGGAGGTGGCCATAGTTCTCTTCCCATTGGAGAAATGGCATTAAAAGTTCCCCCAAGTTTCCTGATGTCCATCTTCCATTAGAAAATGCACTTTAATTCCTGCAATGAAACAAGTAAGGTGAATATGGGAAATTTAACTTTATTTTTTTTGAGAAATGTAACCTATTTTTATTTTATTTTATTTCATATTTCATATTTCATTTCATTTCATATTTCATTTCATTTCATTTCATTTCATTTTTTATTTTATTTATGATAGTCACACACAGAGAGAGAGAGGCAAAGACATAGGCAGAGGGAGAAGCAGGCTCCATGCACCGGGAGCCCAACATGGGATTTCGATCCCGGGTCTCCAGGATCGCGCCCTGGGCCAAAAAGGCAGGCGCCAAACCGCTGTGCCACCCAGGGATCCCCGGAAATGTAACCTTTTTAAGGAGTGATGTGAGCCACACTGTTCTTAGGCTTGTGAATGCATTACTTGGAAACAAAAAATCAAGCATTATTGCTTTAGTGAGCTGTTTTTAAATGATGTCCTTTTACTGTTTTTTCCAAGATACATGGTGCAGACAGAGCAGTAGCAGTTTGCAGGAAATGGAGTAAGTGGGAAGTCTCTCATACTAAGGGGTAAGAGAGAAACATGGCTTTTGTTTATGTTTGTAGAAAACAATGGAAATTCAGCTTTTAAGGTTCATGTACAGTTGGGCTCCATTATTTAGTTTTGCAATTTCTCAGAAACTCCCTCTTCAAAGTGGCAGTTTATAAACATAAACATGATGCATCATTTCATTTTGTGCAAGCTTTATATGAGAAAAAGTCACTTTCCTTGTAAAAATGAGACGACTTCTAGAAACATTTTAGAATGGAGTGTCAAGTGGCCTACAGGTACACCTCTCAGCTTCAGATATGATGATTAACAGCCTCGATGGTTACATTTTTACTGGTTTCTTCTTTGCCTGCTTCCTGAGAAAGTGGTTTCCCCAGGGGGAGGGACTGTGTTCTGGCCACCACTGTATTCCCAGCACCTACGAGGTTGTCCAGTGCAAAGAGGGTTCTCAATTAACATTGGTTGGATGGACAAATACATGATTTTCTTAAGCCAGAACAGTCTTTCCTTCAAAACTTCCCAGCTAACCTTCCTTTTTATAATGTCAGCATTCTAGCCTCTAGCCTTTCCATTGCTCCGTGTTCTTTTCCCAACCAGCAGCTTTGTTCAAGGCCAGATTTTCCTCCTTTTTTTTTTTTTTTTTCTTTTTTGCATCCCTCATTTCTTGGCCTGTAGCTTTCAGAGCATTTGAGTACCTCAAGCCTCACTTGGTCCTGGCCACTCATCTGCTCTTAAGATCCCAGCTCTTATTTCTGTGAAAAGTACATCCATGATTCTTACATTATTATAGATTGTATGAGAGACCATAGAGTATATTCTAGGTTGGCATTATAGATCATATTAAATATACTTGAGTTGGTACCTTTTAAGAAACTGAATGTCTCCCTTCCCAAATACTCAATTTGCATCAAAGGTACCCTCATTCTTTTTGCCTCCTTTCAGAATTTTAGCAGATTTTTATTATGCCCATCCTTGTTTCTGTGTAGCTTTCAAGTCCTGAGGACTTAAACATGTTCTTATCTATTCTCATTTATATTTCCTATACGAATGCCTCTTACCTGGCCTACTGTGACAGCTTCCCAAGTGGCTTCCATGCTTACCCCTGCCTTTAATCATTCACAGTGCCTGCTGTCAAAGATTATAATTTTGTCACCATCAGGCCCCCAGATGCTTAGATGCTTTACTGTGCCTGAAATCTTGATGCTTTGGTTTGGTCCACAAAACCATCCATAGCCTGACCCTCGCAGACCATTCATTGTCATTCTTGTCACAGTTGTCCTTGTAGAAGTATAACGTGACACCAGGTTCATTTCTTAAATGTGTACTCTGTACCAGGCACAGCACAGAAGAAGACATGAAGTCATGAAGGTTTGCAGTGCCTTTTGGAGCTGTGTGATTACATGATGGGTAGGGGGTAGGTGCAGGTGGAAGGAGGTGTAGGGCTCCAGGGGGTTGCTGGGGCCAGACCATGGACATCTTGTTTGACTTGCTAAGGAGCATGAGCTTTTCTTTTATAAGCAATAAGGCAACAACTACTAGATTTTCATGGACAGGTGTTGAACTCCTGTTTTATGTTATATCAGCAACATCGGGCTATAGTTTGAGAGATGAGTGTGGGGAAGGGATTGGAGATGGGGATGAGGGGGTGGGGTTGGTTAGGTACAGCAGAGATGAGGACCTGATGAAGGTAGTGAGGATGGGGCAGAGTGAAGAGATTGGACATTTAGGAGGGAGAATTTACAGGACTGGGAGACCACTTGTGTGTGAATTTTGAGGGAACAGGAGTAGTGGAGGATGGTTCTCTCTGGCTTTTGGCTTAATGACTGCAGAGATGGAGTGATGGTCAACAGAGTACTGAGAAGAGGCCGCATCTATGCGGAGGCTGTGGCAGGAGGGCTGTGATGATGAACCTGGTATTGAACATGTATTTGAGATACCTGTGGGATGTCAAGGTGGAGGGTGGCTGTCAGGAGAGAGGTCTATGATGGAAATACTGGCCGTGATGGTCCTTGGCTGTGGGCAGTGATTCAGGTGATGGGAGTGGAGGACACTGAGATTGAGTAGAACACCCAGGCAGAGGGCCTACAAGGAAGCTATACAAGTGTGGCTGTAAGGAGAGAGACCCAGTATAGAGACAGGGTTACGATGTCTCACCAGTGTCTAAAGCCATGGGATGAAATGAGACTTTACAGGAAGGGTTAATAGACAAAAGAAAATGTCTGAGAACCAGCATCATTCCCTCCTCTTCCTTTGCAATTTATTTCTATATACCTTGGCTTATTACATTTGTTCTTATTGAATCTTACATTTTCTTCTCCGTTTAAGGAAATGGCATCAGATTTTCATGACTCTACATATGTCTCACTGTTGGGGAAAGCTGCTTTGACCCCCTAATTCCCATACTCAGTTGGCCTGAAGTGGTTTCTCAGGCGCACATTCCCTCTGGCTGTCTTGCTTTTCTGAATCTTCAAGAACTTTCCCTATAGGCTGACTTCGCATTTGTTCTCAGCTTATCTTTCCAAGCAGACTTGGAGCCCTGACAGCAGGGACCATGTCTTCTCTTGCTTTGGGTTTCCCGCCCAGTCTGATGGCTCCAGTGTCTTCTACGGACTAGCCACTCCCACTGCTTGTTCTTGACCTTTATTCTCCTTTAGAAGAATGAAGTAGAAAGGCAAGTAATTCAAAGTTCTATAAGGATTTATATCAATTTGTGTACCCTGAGCTACCTTGAAAGGGGCCTACTTATAATGTGTATGTAGCTGAAATGTTCTATTTCGCCCTGAAAAAAAAAAAGAAATTTAATTTATAAAATGGTCCACAACACCAGTGCAGAACTCTTGTAATTTGTTATTCTCACTATTTGAAACTTCGAGAGGAAGGGAAGGTATCTTTTGGCCTCTCCCCTGCACCTAGTATTTCATAGTTCAAGCAGAGTTTATCTCCTGATTTCACTGGATCATGCTTCCTGTGTTTTTCGACAACATTTTGCATACATTTGCACAGGCTGAATCTGGATGCAGCAGGCTCTGGTCTGAGAAGCAAAGATTCTGGTTCATCCTGCCCTTCTCCTGACTTTTGGGTGACCTTTGGTCAAGTGGCTTGACCTCTTTTGTGGCATTCTCACCCTCCCTCCCATCTGTTGAATGAGAATCGATACACTGGCTCCTGGCTAATTCAAAGGCATGTTGTGAGGCCAAATGAAATGAAGGCCTTTGAGGTTCTTAGAACAAAAGCCTCATGCACATTATTTCGTAAGAATTACAGGTCAGGCTCCGGACAGCCTCATTTATAGCCTATGGGTAAGCAGATCTGAAGCAGAGGGTGTAGCATCTGGTGTGCTTGCGTTCCCATAAAAGAAGAATTCTCCTTCCTTATTCCCAGGGGCCAAGGGTGAGAAGTGGGACGCTTGGCTAAAGCCTGATCCAAGTTCCAGAATTGAAACACATCCTCAACGTGAGTGAGGAGAGCAACAAACCTTTATCTTTAAAAAGAGACGATGAGGCACCTGGGTGGCTCAGTGGTTGAGCATCTGCCTTCAGCTCGGGTCTGATCCCGAGTCCTGGGATGGACTTCCACATCGGGCTCCTTTCAGGAAGCCTTCTTCTCCTTCTGCCTGTGTCTCTGATGAATAAATGAATGAACAAATAAATAAATCTTTAAAAAATAAAAAGAGATGAGTGTTGGATATGGAGGTTTGTTGAAGAAAGCAAAACTCATGTTTACTTCTTAAACAGAATGCTGGTAGGCAACAGATAATTCATATGACAAACTCCAAAGAAGGATATGTGTTCAATGTATGAAGCAAGTTCCTTGCTTACTCAGTTCAGATTGTATGGTGTATGGCTGTCATTGTCATACCTTACAGAGCACCTAACACCATGCCTCACATACAAAGGTGGTCAACATTTCAGTTAATGCCTATTTAGGTGGAATAGAAGATCCTAGAAGTCCTCCAGAAGGCACTTTGAATATGTGTGGAATCTTTAAGGTTGTTTGAGGCTAATTGGACACAATTCCTTAAATGAGAAATGAAATAAAAACTTAATGATAGCAAAATTTATAGTCTAATGACCTATATCAGATAGCAGGGGGTTTGGCTAGAGTTACTGATGTGAGTGATACCAGACCAAAACTGAAGGGAACTCATGCAGTTTAATATTGTTGGAATAGGGGTTATGACTGGGGATCTCTAGTCATGACTTTGGGTCAGAGACCAAAATTTTAATTCCTTACTTAGCCTGGCAGTTGGCATAATGGCATAATCATAATCAGACAGGTGCACTTTCTTGGTTTTCTGCCCTTAGAGTCAGACTGTGGCCTAAGTAAGCCTGGTGGACTTGGTTATGTATGCAGGCTAGATGGCAAATGGTAGCAAAGTCACCAGAGTAAGAGCATGACTGACAGAAGCTGGGATGATGTCAAAGCAGAGAGAGGAGAGAGTGCATGTGGTAATGTCCTCATCTCCTAACATGGAGGAGTAAGATATGATTATGTTAAAAGTTGGTGGAGGGGCATCTGGGTGGCTCAGTCGGTTAAGCATCCAGCTCTTGGTTTCGGCACACGTTATCTCAGGGTCGTGGGATCTAGCCCCTCATTGGGCTCCATGCTCTCTCTCTCTGCCTCTCCCCACTTCAAATAAATAAGTAAATCTTTAAAAAAAAAAAAAAAGAAGTTGGTGGAATTCCAGAGTTGCACCATCTTGCCTTCCCACCTGTGGTATGGGAGCATTCCAGTTGCTTCATATCTTCATCAACACTTGGCATGCTCAGTCTTTTGCATTTTTGATACTCTAATAGGGGCAGAGTAGGAACTCAGTGTGCTTTTGAATCATATTTCCTTAATGGCTAATGATGTTGAGCATCTACTAGTGTGTTTATTTGCCATCCTTATATGTTCTTAGGTAAGGTACTGAACTCATGTATTAATTTTAGTGACTTTTTGGTGACATGCATAGATTTTTTTTTTAAATATATATAGGCAATCATGTTGTCTGTGAAGAAAGGCAGTTTGGCTTTAACCAAGAAAAAAAAGGGTAGAAACACAAATGAAGACTACTTACAATAATAAGGTAATGAACAGAAGAATTAAAATGTTAGGAGGAAAATCCCTGTGATGAGTCAAGAATAAGAAATTTAAGCATGTTATCAGGTTACAGAGATGACCACCAGGAAACCAAAACAGAAAATTTGGAGAATGGTTGTCTTGGAAGAATAGAAGCAGCAATAGGGAAATCAAGATGGGGTCATTCTCCTGAAGTTTTCTGTTATCATTTGATACATTACCTTGCACATGCTTGTCTTTGATAAATCACGGGTATATTGGTGTTGGGCTCCCTGCTCAATGGGGAATCTGCTGCTTTCACTCCCTCTGCCCCTCCCCCCTCCTCATATGCATGCAGGCTCATCTCTCTCAAATAAATAGATAAAATCTTAAAAAAAAGAATTTTAAAAAATAAACAATGATGCAGAGATTTTAAACACAGTAGTCAAATCTACACAGCCAGATTTCAGAGCCAGGTGGTCGAGCTCCAGAACCTCCTCTATTGGCCACCACACCATATTATATTTCATGGAAGACAATGGATATGATACCATATGTGCATAGAATGTGTGATCCTTGGGACACCTGGGTGGCTCAGAGGTTGAGTGTCTCCTTGGGCTTGGGGAGTGATCCTGGGGTCCTGGGATCGAGTCCTGCATCGGGCTCCCTGCAATGCATGATCCTTGATCTTAAAATGACTTATTCTCTGAGGCTGTCTTCTAAAGCAGTTTCTAAGTTTAGTTCATTCATAATTCACCAGATATGTCTGTGCCTGCTAACACAGTACTAGATATTAGGATTACTCCTTTTTAGTGAGCGAGGCCAGTGTATAATTTGTAATTTACATATGGTATATAATTTAATATACAAATTTAGGTATATTAGTGTATTTTATATACATGTAATATGAGATATTTGTATGTGTAAACTTAATACAAAGTGCTGTGGGGGAAAAAATAGAACAGGAGAAGGGGTGGAGTGATGGAAGCAGTAGTAAGGGCATGTTCTTCTCCAAGGGAGGGCAGGAAAGTTCTCTGTGAGGGAAATACATATGAGCAATGTCTTAGCTGGGGGCTTCTTTAACAAGTGGACCACTGGCTGGGTGGCCTAAACAGCAAACATTATCGCTTATAGTTGTGGAAGTCCAAGATGGGGTGCTGGCAGATGCAGTGTCTGCTGAGAAGGCCACTTTCTAGTTTGTAGATGGCCATCTTCTCATTGTATCCTCACATGTTAGAGAGAGGAAGCAGCCCTCCACCCTCTTATAAGGGCACTAATCCCATTCACCAGAGCTCCACCCTCATGACCTTATTACCTAAAGATCCTAGCCTTTTTTTTTTTTTTAAGATTTTATTTATTTATTCATGAGACACCCAGAGAGAGAGAGGCAGAGACATAGGCAGAGGGAGAAGCAGGCTTCCTGCGGGGAGCCTCACCCGATGTGGGACTTAATCTCAGGACCTCCCGGGATCATGACCTGAACCAAAGGCAGACTCTCAGCCACTGAACCACCCAGTTGCCCCAAGGTCCTACCACCTAATACCATCACATTAGTTAGAATTTCAACCTATAAATTTTGGGGGAAGGGCACAAACATTCAGTCCCTAGCAAACATCGTTCTACATGAAATGGATGGGCACACTATACAGACTTGGAGAAAAGCATTCCAGGCAGAAGGAATAGAAAATGCAAAGCCTGAGGTACTACATGGAAACCAGTATGGCCAGAGCTAAGGGACTGGAGGGGAGAATTTGGGGCCATGGCGAGTCTTATAAATCTGATAGTGACTTTGGATTTTATTTTTGGTGTCATGGGAAGCCCTTAGAGGGTTGAGAAAAGGAAGAGGATATCAGTGAGAATGTTCTGCATTGTAGCTCATGAAGAGGCAATATCTTTCCAAACTGATGGTGTTTTGCTGGACAGTGCAAGTTTGAATGAGTGAAACTGCTGGGAAGTCCGGTCCTCTGTGGACAAGGGAAAATTTTGGCCTGCACCACACTACCATGTGCCTTCCTTAAAAGTGATTTATTGGGGGGCGTCTGGGTGTCTCAGTTGGTTAAGTGTCTGACTCTTGATTTTGGCTCAGGTCATGATCTCAGAGTTGTGGGATCTAGCCCCATGTTGGGCTCCACGCTCCTCATGGAGTCCACTTGAGATTCTCTCTGCCACTATTCTTGCTTGAGTGTGTGTTTTCTCTCTCTCAAATTAATCTTTTTTAAAGAAGGTGATTTATTGGCTGGGACACTAGTTCAGTGTGGCTACATAGAGATGATAATTCATGGTACTGGTACTGATTACTTCCTATGTTGAGTAAAGTACATGTGCTTAAACACCATTAAAAAATTGTGTTTCTTGGCTGTAATTGCAAGGATATACTCAGGTGTGTGGGGTGCTTAAGGAGAAGTAAGAAATTTTGAAGGAAAGGTTTAACTTGAATTTAAAATATTTGCATAAATGGAAATACTGGATATTCAAATACATTTTTTTCAATGAAATGTGAAAAGAATTTAGCAGCCATTCTTTTTGCATCCTCACCCATACGTATTACCTCTTTTTTATTATGACCATCCCAGTGGGTGTGAGGGGTAATCTCATAGATCTGTGGTTTTAATTTGCATTTTCCTGCTTATCAGACTTCTTTATATATCTTTATAGATCTTCTTTAGTGAAGTGTCTATTCAGATCCTTTGCCTATTTTTAATTGGGTTGTCTTTTTATTATGAAGTTTTAATAGTTCTTTAGATATTCTAGATATGTCCTTTATCAGATACGTGATTTGCAAAAATATTCTTTCTTTATATTGTCTTTTTTACTTTTTCATGACGTCCTTTGAAGCCTTCAAGTTTTTAGTTGCAATTAGTCTAATTTGCTTTTTCTTTGGTTGCTTGTGTTTTTGGTGTCATACCTAAGAAATCTTTGTCAAATACAAGGTCACAAAGATTTATGTCTGTATTTTCTTCTAATTGTTCTATGGTTTTAGCTCTTAGATGTTGCTCTTTGGTCTGCTTTGAATTAATTGTTGTACACAGTATGGAGTAGGGGTCCAGCTTCATTCTTTCACATGTAGATATCCATTTGTCCCATTAATTTTCATTGAAAAGACTATTCTTTCCCCCATTGAGTTGTCTTGGCACCTTTGTCCAAAATCGATGCACCATAAATATAAGGGTTTATTTCTGGACTCTCTGTTCCATTGATCTGTATGTCACTTCTTAATGCAAGTACCAACTGTATTTACTGTAACTTTGTCATAAATTTTAAGTTGGAAAATGTGAGTCTCCCAACTATATTCTTTTCCAAGATTATTTTGGTTCTTCTGAGTCCCTTGAGTTTCCGTATGAAATTTAAAAGCATGTTGTCCATTTCTGCAAAGGGGCCACCAGGGATTTTGACGGGGACTGCAATGAACCTGTAGATCAGTTTGGGAAGCATTGCCATATTAATGATAATGAGTATTCTAACCCATAAATAGAGAATATATTTCCACTTCATTCTAATTTAATTTCCTTTAAAAACTGTTTACCTGTTAGCATTACAATACCTTCCAGATTTTATTTATTTATATGCATCTCATTTCAAAAAGAATTTGAGGGGATCCCTGGGTGGCGCAGCGGTTTGGCGCCTGCCTTTGGCCCAGGGCGCGATCCTGGAGACCCGGGATCGAATCCCACGTCGGGCTCCTGGTGCATGGAGCCTGCTTCTCCCTCTGCCTATGTCTCTGCCTCTCTTTCTCTCTCTCTGTGACTATCATAAATAAATAAAAATTAAAAAAAAATTAAAAAAAAAAGAATTTGAGGTGGCTGACCAAATTGTATATGAAAATAGAGTCAAGGGGGAGAGGAAGCTGGTACCTCAATGTACTGAATATTTGCTAGAATGGGATAATCAGTTTTGCCCCAAACTTTCCAGTAGCTCATCTTCAGAATTTAATGTGCTGAAAGTATAGAACAAAATGTAAAGAAATAAAAACCGTAGGCATCAACTCTCACCTTTCTCCAAAGCTCAGCTATTACCAACTTCTATGCAAGTAAACCTTGGCTTTTCTTTGAAATCTCCAGAAATGAGTTCCTTCCTCTCAGAAGATGATAACATGCCCATTTGTCACAGAGAAGTGCCCAAGGTGTCCCTCCTGCATCTTGCATCCAGTAAGGTCCACAGAAGAGAGAGCTTTTGTGTCCAAGCTCAAGTGCAAGTACCCTCTTGCTAAAAAGGAATTAGCCTTGGTTGAAGGAAAGACTTTAAACTTCCCTTCTCTAGTACTTCCCAGCATTTCAATGTTTCGTATTTTTGCTCCACAACAGGAAAGAGCCCACTGCACCTCTGGTCCTTATCACACACAGTTGGCACTCTCTGTGGTGATGATTTTATTCCAATTGAGATATTACCTTAGGAAATACAAATCAAAACCACAATGAGATACCACCTCACACCAGTGAGAATGGGGAAAATTAACAAGACAGGAAACCATAAATGTTGGAGAGGATGCAGAGAAAAGGGAACCCTCTTACACTGTTGGTGGGAATGTGAAATGGGGCAGCCACTCTGGAAAACTGTGTGGAGGTTCCTCAAAGAGTTAAAAATAGACCTGCACTACGACCCAGCAATTGCACTGTTGGGGATTTACCCCAAAGATTCAGATGCAATGAAACGCCGGGGCACCTGCACCCCGATGTTTCTAGCAGCAATGTCCACAATAGCCAAACTGTGGAAGGAGCCTCGGTGTCCATCGAAAGACGAATGGATAAAGAAGATGTGGTCTAAGTATACAATGGAATGTTACTCAGCCATTAGAAATGACAAATACCCACCATTTGCTTCAACGTGGATGGAACTGGAGGGTATTATGCTGAGTGAAGTAAGTCAATCGGAGAAGGACAAACAGTGTATGTTCTCATTCATTTGGGGAATATAAATAATAGTGAAAGGGAATAGAAGGGAAGGGAGAAGAAATGGGTAGGAAATATCAGAAAGGGAGACAGAACATAAAGACTCCTAACTCTGGGAAATGAACTAGGGGTGGTGGAAGGGGAGGAGGGCGGGGGGTAGGGGTGAATGGGTGACGGGCACTGAGGGGGGCACTTGACGGGATGAGCACTGGGTGTTATTCTGTATGTTGGCAAATTGAACACCAATAAAAAAAAATAAATTTATTAAAAAAAAGAGATATTACCTTAGCAACCAACTTACAGCACACTCAATTAACATACTTCCTATCTGTAATCAATATTCATTCATGCTGAATCATTTCTTTGCTTTGCCTTGCTCTATTTTTTATTTACTTATTTTTATTGAAGTATAGTTGGCATACAATATTGTATTAGTTTTAGGTGTATAACCTAGTGATTCGACATTTGGATACATTACAAAACGATCTCCATGATGAGTCTAGGTACCATCTGATACCATACGGAGTTGTGACAATATTATTGACTGTATTCCTTATGCTCTACTTTATATCCCCCTGACTTATTTGGTTTATAACTGGAAGTTTATACCTCTTGATCCCCTTCATTTACTTTGCCTATTCACACCCCCTTCCTCTCTGACAACCATCAGTTCTATGTATTTATGCGTCTATTTTGGTTTGGATTTTTTAGATTTCACATACAAATGAAATCGTATGGTGTTCGTCTTTGTCTCACTTCACTTGGCACAATGCCCTCAACGTTCACCCATGTTGTCGCACATGGCGACATTGCATTCTTTTCTGTGGCTGAATAATATTCCAGTGTCTGTGTGTATCTTGGTTTCTTTATCCATTCATTCATTCCTTCATAGATGCTGAGGTTGCTTCCATATCTCGGGTATTGTAAATAATGCTACAGTGAACGTGGAGGTGCATACACCTGTTTGAATTAGTATTTTTGTTTTCTTCAGATAAATGTTCAGAAGTGGAATTGCTGGATCATAGTTCTGTTTTTAATTTTTTGAGAAAACGCCATACCGTTTTCAGTAGTAATTGTGCCAATTTATATTCCTACCACCAGTGCTGGAGGGTTCCCTTTTCTCCACATCCTCACCAACCTTTGTTACTTCTTGCCTTTAAAAAAAAAAAATTTTACTTATTTATTCATGAGAGAGGCAGAGACATAGGCAAAGAGAAAGGCTAGCTCCCTGCAGGAAGCCCAATGCGGGACTCAGTCCCAGGACCCTAGGACCATAACCTGAACGGAGAGTAGACATTCAACCACTGAGCCACCCAGGTGCCCCTACTTCTTGCCTTTTAATACTGGCCATTCGGATGGGTGTGAGGGGATATAGCTCATGATTTGCCTTTCCATGATGAGTGATGTTGAGTGTCTTTCCATATACCTATTGGCTATGTCTGGAAAAATGTCCTTCAGATCTTCTGTCCATTTTTTAACTGGATTATTATTATTATTGCTGTTGGGTTGTGTAATTCTTCATATATTTTTATTGTTAACCCCTTATTTGATATATGATTTGCAATTACCTCTCCCATTTAATAGGCTTCCTTTTTATTTTGTTGATAGTTTCCAGTACTGTGGAGAAGCTTTTCAGCTTGAGGTGGCCCCACTTGTTTGTTTTTGCTTCTGTTGCTTTTGGTGTCAAATCAAAAAAACTATTGCCAAGGGGTACCTGGGTAGCTTAGTGCTTGAGCATCTGCTTTTGGCTCAGGGCGTGATCCTGGAGTCCTGGAATCAAGTCCCGCGCCAGGCACCCTGCAAGGAGCCTGCTTCTCCCTCTGCCTGTGTCTCTGCCTCTTTCTCTCTCTCATGAATAAATAAATAAAATCTAAAAGAAAAATCATTGCCAAGATGTGTATCAAGGAGCTTACTGCCTTTGTTTACTTCTGGGAGTTTTATGGTTTTAGGCCTTACATTCAAGTATTTAATCCATTTTGAGTTAATTTTTGTGTATAATTTAAGATAGGGCTCCAGTTTCATTCTTCTGCATATAGCGGTCCAGTTTTCCCAGGACCATTTATTGAGCATACTCTCCTTTCTTCCCTGTATATTCTTGGGTCCTTTGTTGTAAATTCATTGACCATATATGCCTGTATGCCTGGGTTTATTTCTGGGCACTCTATGCTGCTCTTCCCCTTTGTTACATTTATTCCTAGGTGGGTTTTTTTTATACAATTATAAATGGGATTGTTTTCTTAATCTGTCTCTTATAGTTCATAATAAGTATACATAAATTGCATCTTGATTTTGTGTATTGACTTTGTATTTTGCAGTTTAATCCATTTGTTAGCTCTAATGGTTTTTTGATGGAGTCTTCAGAGTTTTCTTTATATCATCCTATGTTACCTGCAAGAGCGACAGCTTTACTTCTTGATTTCCAGTTTGAATATCTTTTGTTTCTTTTTCCTTCCAACTTGCTGTGGTTAGAGCTTCCAATACTATGTAGAATAAAAGTGGTGGGAGTCTGTATCCTTGTCTTTCAGCTTTTCATTGTTGAGTATGATGTTTGTTGGTGGGCTTGTCATATATGGCCTTTATGATATGGAGGTATATTACCTCTAAACCCACTTTGAAAGTTTTTATCATAAATGGATGCTCAGTTTTGTCAAATGCTTTTTCTGATTTCTGCATCTATTAAGATGATTATATTATTATCTTTCATTTTGTTTATGTGGTATATCACAGTGACTGATTTCTGGGTGTTGAACCATCCTTGTATCCCTGGAATGAATCCCACTTGATCATGGCATATAATCTTCTTAATGTATTGTTGAAATGGGTTTGCTAATATCTTTTGAAGATTTTTGCATCTGTGTTCATCAATAATATTGGCTTGTAGTTTAATTTTTTAGGTTGTCCAGTTTGTCAGCATAAAATTGTTTTTCATAGTCTCTTTGGATCTCTTGTATTTCTGTTATCAGTAGTAGCAGCTATTTCATTTCTGATTTTTTAAATGTTTTTGAGGAGAAAGAGTAAATCCTTAATTTCTCTCAACTGGAACAAAGTATATTTTGGCTTATTTCTGGGAGATATTAAAATCTCCAGCCTAATTTATCTTCCAAAACATAAAAGGAAGATAAAATCTTAACATATTCAATTGTTTATGTTAGGGAGATCCCTGGGTGGCTCAGTGGTTTAGCGCCTGCCTTTGGCCCAGGGCGCGATCCTAGAGTCCTGGGATCAAGTCCCACGTCAGGCTCTTGGCATGGAGCCTGCTTCTCCCTCCTCCTGTGTCTCTGTCTCTCTGTCTCTGTCTCTCTCTCTGTGTCTATCATAAATAAATAAAATCTTTAAAAAAATTGTTAGAACCAATAAAATTAAGATTTTTAAGATACCCATGAAATAGGGAAAATATATCTACACACACACTCTCACACAGAGTTAGTGTCCATAATATATAAGGCACAGATAGACTTATGTTACAACTAGTCTTTATTTGGATAAATTGCTACAGGTTAAATATTATTGTTTTCACATGTGAGAGAGACCAATGTGTGCAAAAAGAACCAAACATGATAATAATGAAAGAAATACAACATGGGGTAAACTGAGATCTAAAAAAATAATTAAAATAGTGTTACAATCTTAGTGTGGCTGTGTAGAATTGGAAATAATTGCACATGATTGGTAGCATTCAGATTAGTACATATTTCCTGAAGGGGTGCCAAAATTATTTAACAAAAGCCATTAAAATGAATGTACCCTTTGATTCAGTAATTTCTTTTGGCAGGAGAAAAAAGTAGGAAAAACAAATCTTGTTAGAACAATATTACTTTTAATCATGAAACACTACAAATAACTTCGTTATCTAACATTTGGGGAAAGGATTAGATGAAATAATAGCTCATAACAAAACACTATTATTTACAGATAATATACTATGGCAAAGCCTATGGAAAATAGCTACAAAAAAGAATATAATACTGTAAAAGATGGTGTGTAATCAGGTACACTGATAAGCATGAGAAAGCATAGAACACTTTCATACAATTTGCTTTGATGATTTTGTTTACTGTTTTATTGTGTGTATTTGGTTGCATGTGAATACTATCTGAGGACTATGAGGATATAATTCATAGGGTGTCATAAGATGGAGAAAATAATATGTGGGGTCAGTAGGATTTGGAGCACCTGATACCAACAGCGAGGAACTAGAACTCCAGGGACCATCCCTTCTCTGCTTTCCATAAAGGGGAGTATAAGACAATTGATGAAATACCCTACAAGACTAGTTGGGACTAGTATCAATTCCTAAAATGTAACCCATATCAGCAGATTAAATTTATTTATGAATTTAAAAATTTAAAAGAAGGTTTCAGATCTATTATAATAAGCCATACCCAATTATATTTTAAAATTCTATACATAAACATATTTCTCAATTCTTTTTTTTTTTTTTTGAGGATTTTATTTATTTATTCATGAGAGACACAAAGAGGGGCAGAGACATAAGCAGAGGGAGAAGCAGGCTCCCTGTGTGGAGCCCAATGCGGGACTCGATCCCAGGACCCCAGGATGATGCCCTGAGCCAAAGACAGATGCTCAAGCACTGAGCCACCCAGGCACCCCCAAATTTCTCAATTTTTAACCAATATCGCACTCCTAAGTGCAGTGATACACAACTAAACTTGAGGAAAGTGGAGAATTTCAGGAAGCCCACAATGAGTCATTGGAATGGAATTTGACCTGGACTCTGTTGAGAAATAAAACTCTTGAGTCTGTCACATCAGGTGTATTGGAACTGACAATAAATTCCAAGGATTTTAGTGGGTGCTTAAAATGGGTCCTACCCATTTTATGTATACACTCAGTATAAATACAGATTGGCTAGAATGGAAACAAGAAAGGGATCATGGATTTCCTAATTATCTGGAATTTACAATGTTGCTCCAGTATATCTCCTTTGTTCATGGGAATTATTGCTAAGAGGCGTTGAAACCTGGCCACTCCCTTTACAGTCTTAGAGGCTACCCCTCCTTATTTATCCTTCAATCATTAACAGGTGATCAGATATTACCTCTATGGCCATCACTGTTAAGGAAGGTTACCTTTAGCCCAAGTCTATGGACCCTTTTAAATATGTGTGATAGTTCAGTTTCAAGGGTCATATGTTAAGTTTGAGTGCTGCTTTAGAATCTTTGAGGCTGTTCTAGACTACCTCTTGATGTCTGAAAGTTGCAGTGTTTCAGTTCAGCATCAGTTTATGAGTATCAGTTCCACCTGCAGGATTTCTGGTACTTCTCATGCCTGGATGGAATGTGTCCGTTTTGCAGGGGGAAGTGAGGAGAGGCATACCTGACATTGCATTGTGGACAATGGACAGGGATCCAAGATGAGCCAACTCCTTTGTCTTCCCAGTAAAGAACAGTCTCTAAAATGAGGCTAATGTTGATACTTCAATGGGTTATGGAGAGGATGAGCTGAAATAAGGGAAATGGGTAATAGGAACTGGGTAAATACTACTTCGTTTCACTTTTCCTGTGCTTTTAGAACAGATCCATATATATATATGGATCTCTGAAAGACAGAGAGAGGCAGAGACATAGGCAGAGGGAGAAGCAGGCTCCCCACGGGGATCCTGATGCAGGACTCGATCCTAGGACCCCAGGATCATGACCTGAGCCAAAGGCAGATGTTCAACCTCTGAGCCACCCAGGGGTCTCTCTAGCAGATCATAAGCTTTCTGTAAGGTGCTGAGGGCAAAGGGGTTAACGTTTAGAGTGGGGTGGGGAGGGAATGGTAAAAGGAATGAGTGGGCTTTGCCCTCAAGGAATTACAATAGATTAGGGGAGCCAGGCACTTAATTAGGAGAAGATAATGCAGTTGGAAGAATGGTGGCAGTAATGCTGAGCATGGTGGGGGTTAAAGCCAGCCTGAGTCGGGGCCCCAAAGTCAGCCTTGGAGGTTGCAGGACTGCTGCTGGTTCTCTCCAGATCTGAAGATGGGCTGGTGCAAAGGGCTTATACATGCTGTGAAATTGCTCCCTGAGAGAGCCATGCTTCAAAAAGTGTCAACGTGTTAGAATTATGCTCTTTGCTTTTGAAAATGGCCTCTTCGCAGTATTTCAGGAAGTATTTTGTAATAACCAGATTGCAACCCGTTTTATAACGCAGATTCAAGGAGACTAGGAAAGGAGCGAGCTGTTTTCCAGCAACTTCCAGCTCATCCTCCGCTTCCAGGGCCCTTCTGCTTCCACCACAGCTTCTGTGAACCCGCCTAAGGGAGAGTTGCTTCTAGAAGCTCTTGAAATCTTTCCCATGACACTGGAATAAATAGTGGAGGTGGAGGAGATAACTTTTTATTTATATTTCTTTTAGGACTTACCACTCCTCAGTGTGTATTTCAGTTATTTGCAGGAGTGTCTTATCTGCCCTGCTGGATTGTAAGTTCCTTGAAGGAAAGAGGGTCTCTTGTTCATTTTATAGTAAATAAAACTTTGTCCACAGCATTGCTCTTTACTCCAAAATCATGCTGATTGAATTAGGTGGATCACTTTTGTGTATGTGTTGGATAGTGTCGTTCAGGGGTGTCTGCAGCTAATCAATTGGGTTTTGTCGTATTTGGGATTCAAAGGAGACTCATTCCCTACCGTTTCTAACTTAGGCTCTACTGGCATATTCCCTTCAGTCTGCTTGGGGATCAGCATCGCTATGTCTCATTTTTCATTCATATTCCTTCAGAAACTCAAAACGATGGCCACCTCCTTAGGAGGTACTGGTCTCAAGTCTGAGAGCTAAACCAGGCAATTGGGTCTGGTAGACAGAAGAGAGTGGGGGGTCTAAAGATAAGCATCAACACATCTAACAGAGGTAGGAAGGCTCTGAGAGAGTTCAGAGTTAAGTAGCAGTTGGCATGGATAGAGACGTCAAGAACACAGCAAAGTAGAGACATTTGCCTGCCCCTTTGGCCAAGCCCTTGGTCACTCTTGGTTGTGTGGAGCAGACTTTACAAGCAATTGCTGGCACAGGGGTGCAGGTGTTCTTTACGCCCAGCTGGTGGGCGTTGATGCTGCTGGTGATGATGTTGAAGAAATTGGAGCCCTGCACCAGTTTTGATGCTTTGCACCTGCTGGGAAGGTCAGTGCCTTCTTCCTTGTAATAGAAAGGAAAGGTGTTTAATTTAGGTGTAGGCCACAAAGTGACTGTAAATACTCGTGTACTTGTGTAATTAAATTGGTGCTAGCTTATTTTTAGAAATCATCTAAGAAGCTGATCATCCAACCACAAAATTACCAGTGGGAAATGAGAAGCAGATGGCTGAAGAGAACTTTGCTACATGTTGTATGCACTTACACAGGATGGGACTGGGTGCTGGTTAGTCTTCTGGCACGATGCCTTGCCCCTGCCCACTACCCTGGCATCACAATCTTTAAACTGTACACACTTGCCTATTTTCTTTTTCCATTTGTTCTGCCTGTGTCCATCAGTCCTTCTAACTGGTCAATGTGTGAAAAATGATGGCTAACTACAGTGCTTGCTAAAGAAATTTTTATAAAATGCTGTCTTCCTTGAGTCCTGTTGTCTATGCTATATGCAAATGCAGTGTGATGTTTAGGTTTTGGGGGAAACAATTGAATAAAAACTTTCTCAGTTTGGAGGCCCATAGACCAAGTATTTTTAATTTTCCTTCTGAGATCACCACTTATTAAAATACCTAGACTCTATAAGGGATCATTTAACTGGTAAGGAGGCTGTGGGATGTGCTGTGGTGATTAAGAGTGAATTTCGGTTCATATTCTGTTTCTGTCCCTTCCACGTGACCTCGGGAGAGCCACTCAACTGCTTTATTCTTCAGTGTTCTCAGCTATAAGATGGGGGTAATTATGTGCCTACCTCATTGCGTTGTTGTAAGATGGGATGCTATGGGAAGCTTCTGTGGGAGGTACTCAAATATTTGCTGATGTTTAATGGACAGTTAGAATCATCAGTGTACAAAGGTTATATAGAACAGTAGATGAGTTCATCCCATTAGAGTGGAGTTGGGGAGATACGCTCATGAAACACAACCAGCAGGTCTAGGAATGCAAAATAAGATGGGGCTTCTGAGAGTTTGGAGGAGAGGGGAAAGATCACTCCTGTGTGGGAGGCACACAGGATTACTGCAGTTTAGAATAAACAAGAGAATGGGGAGATGTTCTAGATTGGAGGGAAGGACAACAAAAGCAAAGTCTAAGAGCGACACCCAGCATATCTTCTATGGCTTGGTTCAAATGCCCTGAGACAAAGGGATGGGAATGTCTGTGTAGTTGATGGAAGGCAAGTGAAGAAACATTGATAAACAAGGAAGAAGATACTTATCTACGAGCTGTAATCTGATGGAGAAACCATTCTACAGAGCATCTGGTGAGGTTAAAAGGGGAAGCGGGGAAGGCACATTAGTTCCATTGTTGTAGGAACCTTCTACTAACCAGACGGAGGCTAAGCCTGTACTTAGTTGACACAACCGCATACCTGGAAGAAGCAACAGGAGATGACTGTCTCAGCTTCTGGTGGGTGACTGAGTGGTCTAAAAATTAAGTCCAGGGCAGCCCGGGTGGCTCAGCGATTTAGCCCTGCCTTCAGCCCAAGGTGTGATCCTGGAGACCTAGGATCGAGTCTCATGTCGGACTCCCTGCATGGAGCCTGCTTCTCCCTCTGCCTGTGTCTCTGCCTCTCTCTCTCTCTTTCTCATGAATAAATAAATAAATAAAATCTTAAAAAAAAATTAAGTCCAATACCTTTTGGCTCTTTTGGGTCACTTCACAGAATACAACCGAGGAAGTATTGGGCTTACTGCTGACCACTCAGGAAGAATTACTGTATCATAGGGAAGTTGCTGGAACCTTTGAAGAGAGTGTTGATGATCTGTTGGAATTATTTTTAACAAACATTTTAGAACTTTCTTAGATTTAGAGAATTCTCAAGAATATAGTACAGAGTGGCAAACGCTCATTTTCCTTTATCATTATCTTTCATCCCTACTCCTGAACCAACATCTATACATTATTATTGACTGAAGTCCATACTTAATTCACATTTGCTGTTTTTCCCTACTACCCTTCTTTGTTCCAGGATCCCATCTGGGATACCACATTACATTTATTTGTCATGCCTCCCTAGCTTCCTAATAATGGTGTCAGTTTCTCAGGTTTTCTTTGTTATTGATGACCTTGACAGTTCTGAGAATTAGTGTCCGGTGTGTTATAGAGAGTCCCTCAGCTGGGGTTTGTTGGATGTTTTCTCGTGATTAGATTGGGGTAGTGTTTCAGGGAAATACTGTGCCATTCTTATCACACCGTATCAAGATTACATTGCTGTTAATATGACATCATTGCTGATGTTGATCTTGATGGGTGAAGCAATGTTTGTCGGATGTCTTCACTGTAGAGTTACCCTTTCTCTCCTCGCCCTTTCCAGACTGTACTCTTTGGAAGGAAGTCACTGTGTGCAGCCCACACTTAAAAAGTGAGGAGTTATGGTCCTCTCCCTTGAAGGAGGAGTATCTTTAAGAATTATGTGGAAGTCTGGGACACCTGGCTGGCTCAGTTGGTGGAGCATATGACTCTTGATCTCAGGGTTCAGACTTCAAGCCCCACATTAGGTGTAGAGATTACCTAAGATCTTAAAAAACCCACAGAATTATGTAGAATTCTTCTACATGGGAGATTTGTCTCTTCTTCCCCCATTTGTTTATTCAATCATTTATGTCACTGTGGACCCTTTTGTGTTATACTTGGAGTTATAATCCAATATTGCTTTGACTTTCTTGCTCAGACTCATCTAGCTTTGGCTTCTTTCATTGTTTCCTCTTTCCGTTCACTCCTGTATCCCTTCATACCCTCTGTCCCTGTAGAGTTTTGTTTGCCTGTTTTCACACCTCCTTACTTCCTGATACTACAAATGCTCCTGGCTCATCTGGTGTATTTCCTGTCTTGGATCTCTTGGAATTTATAAATAGGGGAAAAAACTCTGGTCTTGTGACATGCAACTAGAAGCTTTAGGAGGGCAGAGCTTAAAACATTCAATGGAAATACATTGGATCTCATGGCTTTTAAGGGATATGTGACCCAAAAGGCCTGAGAGTTTCTGGAAAGCGGGACTCTGATTGCACAAATAGTATGAAACTTGATGGCAGAGATGGGAGACCACATCTCAAGGAACCAGTGTGGCTTCGGAGGACATTCAGTGATTGACTTGATTTTAAAAAGGCATGCGCAGAAGACTCCTTCCTGATTGAATGGACAGTTTCCATCAAGAGCATCACCAAAAGTTAGCTGCTGGTTTGTGAAAACAGCAGAGCGGCAACACTTAATGGAACTGATACAGTTTACCTTTAAACCAGTTAAGTCTTTTGACTTCTTTGAAACCGTCTCTCATCTTATTTGATTCATTTAAGGAATATTTATGGAACATTCACTGTGTGAACTCACTTAGGCTCTGGAAATGTATCAGTAAGCCAACCTGCAATGTCTGAGTTCTTAAGGAGTTTTCATTCTAGTTTGGGGAGATGGGTGGCAACTAGGTATTTTTTAGAATGACAGATGGTAATGCATGCTATAGAGAAAAATAAAGCAGTATGAGGGGATTGGGGAGTTTGGAGGTGAGGGGCTGGAATTGTTATTTAAGATAAAGTGATCAAAGGGCACGTGGGTGGCTCAATCTGTTAAGCATCTGCCTTCTGCTCAGGATCCTGAGGTCCTGGGATGGAGTCCTACATCAGGCTCCTCACTCAGCAGGAAGCCTGCTTCTCCCTCTTCCTCTCCCCCACCCCCACTCGTGCATGCTTTCTCTTTCTCTCTTGCTTTCTCTCTCAAATAAAATCTTAAGATTTAAATTTTTTAAAAATTAAAAAAATAAAAATCAGTCAAGGAGAGCCTGGTTATAAGGTGGTGACATTTGAGCAGAGACTGGAAGCGAGGTAAAGAGGCTGCAAAATACAGATGACATCCCCCACACACTATACACTTATACACATAGACACCAGAAAGGTGTCTAAGTATGTAGCATATGTGGTATGTTATTTTTAGTAACATGCATACTCACAAAAGGTTCAACCTGGAAGTTAATACAAAACTGAAATGTCACTTTGTGACAGATGTACCTTGAAGTGATAACAGGTGAGGTTGTAGGGAAAGAGACATCCCTATGTACAGATAATGTAACTACGTATTTGGAGAGCAAATACATGTGATGACTGTGCCCTTTTTTCCAGGAGACCTACCCTGGTTATGGTACTTCAGGCAGAGGGGACATTGAGTGTAGAAAGTGTGAAGGAGGGTGCTTCCTATGTTCCAGGAATAGCAAGTTGGCCAGTGAGGCCAGAGTGGAGTCAGCAAGACAGAGCAGCAGATGGGAAGGCCAGAGAGATGGAGTGAATAGGAGCAGGCACATGCCTGGGTGAGGGGTACTGCATGCTTGTGGGGATGCCAGTCACAGTGCATGTGAGTGCCTCTCCCCGGAGCCGTGCACTGCCCTGGACCTGGGCTTTGTAAATCCTTTTTGAGACTTCAGCTTTTTCTTTTGAGATGACAGGAAAAAGGGTTTTGTAGGGTTTTGAGCAGAGGAATAAGGTAATCTGATTTTGTATTTGAAAAGAACCCCTTGGGCTGCTCTGGGTGCGAGGAGCTTGAGGTCAGAAGCAGGGGGACCAGTTACAAGGTGTTTTAATCTATTGATATATTTTCATCTGTTTCTATGCATCTTGATCTATTTATATGTATATTTTGTAGAGTAGTAATTGTTGTTCATACTATTTTTCCATCTACACATGTTTGTATTCTCCTGTTGCTCTATAGTCCTCTGTTTTTATCATCTGTAGTGGTTTCCTAGTAGTGTATCAATTCCCTATTGCTGCTCTAAACATTTACCGTAAATTTTTAGTGGCTTAAAAGGACACAAATTTATTATCTTACATTTCTGGAAGTCAGAATTCCTACAATTTAGATGTTGGCAGGGCTGTGTCCCTTCTGAAGGCTCTGGGAAAGAATGTTTGCTTATCTTTTCCAGCTTCTAGAGCTTCTATGTACTTTGACATAGGACTCGTCCCCTGTCTTTAAAGCCAGTAGCATGGCAACCTCAAATCTCATCCCACAGTCTCTAACCTCTCCTTCTGTTGTGTGTCATTTCTCCAGCTGAGTCCTTCCTGCGCTTTCTCTTACATAGACCTTGAACACATTAGGCCCACTTGGATAATCCAGGATAATCTCCCCATCTCAAAATCCTTAACCATGTCTATGAAGTTCCTTTTACCACGTAAAGCAGCATATTTGCAGGTTCTGGGTATTAGGACATGGACATCTTTGGGAGGGGGCATTATTTGGCCTACCACAGTTGGTGTTTTATGGTTCCTCTAATGATTCCCATCATCGGATATTTAAATTGTATCCAGTTTGGAGCTATTATGATATTCCCCCAAAGACATATTTATATACGTGAACCTTTTTGTATTTCAGGTTTATTTCAGAATGTGTCCCTTAAGATAAGCATTTAGCTGGAGATTTCCTGGTTTCCAAAGGGCAAAACAAATTATGTACTTGCCCGTAACACAGTTACATTATCATAAGTCCATTGGGTATGTCCATTTCCTACAGATTCACCAGCCTGCTTTTTAAAGGTATGTTTTCATGGTTTGCTTCAAGATGACATTTCATGGTTGCATTCATTTCTTTACTGGCCAGGAACCTTTTTGGTGCATGGCATGTGCATGGTTGAGTGTGTACAGTGCGTGGTATGTTCTTTGTATTTTGAAAGTAGTGTTTTAGTTTGTTTGGCTTTTCAGCTGTTTCTGGAGCCAGAAGAATGGAGACAGAGACAGACTATTGCATAAGAGCATAAGACTGACATTAATACGTGACATTTACAGAACTATTTTCCTTTCAGTTCTCCAGCAAAGAGTACAATGATCTTCAAAATGAAAAGAGATTGGGGCATCTAGGTGGCTCTGTGGTTGAGTGCCTGCCTTTGGCCCAGGTCATGAACCCGGGGTCCTGAGATCAAGTCCCACATTGGGCTCCCCACAGGGAGCCTGTTTCTTCCTCTGCCTCTGTCTCTCCATGTCTCGTGAATAAATAAATAAAATCTTTTTTAAAAAATGAAAAAGGATTAAGAGGGATGTAGAAGACAATGAAAGAACATGTATGTAACTTGAAGGAGTTCACATCTCTAGGACATTCTTGGCCCTATCTAAGGGTGTTGAAGGAATTAGCAGATACCACCTTTGAGGCACTGCCAATGACCGTTGAATAAATCTTGGAGAGGGAGAGAGGTTCCAGAAGACCAGACACATACAAATGTTGTTCTGTTCAACCTTTGAAAGAGTTGAACTTCTGCACTTCAGTATATGCAATGTTCCCTTGCAAAAATTCCAAATTCCCATCATGTAAGTGATTTAAAACCCATAGAAGAGATTGCATCAATCCCTAGAAACCAGCATAAATTTCCTAATGTCTAGTCACCCATTCATCACATCACCTTTTTAGATAAGCGTCCTAGATTGGTAGAGGAAGAGAGAGCTAGAGACCTAGAAGCATTCGACAAAGACCTCTCACATGTCTCCTTATGCACATAATAGCAGTTGGAGGATGGGAGAACAATCCAGGACATTCACAGCTGAGTCTTTTCATGTGCTATAGTGCAGTTCATGATTGAGTGACAGCTTGGAAAGAAGTTCCCAGTGGCAGGGCTTCAGATTTTAGTCTGGTCTCCATATAAGACAGTCCCATAGGATTTGGATGGAAATCTTAAAAAATCCTATATTTTATGTGGTTGATGACACCAAGTTCCATGGGCTAGCCAAACCTATAGAATAAATATTCACGCGATGAAGTAAATATTTGCCAGCTATGAAAATGAGCCCAAACCATACGTTTAACAGAAAAAATGAGAATGTTTAAAAACTAAGGTTGCTTTCCCCCAGTTAAAAATAAAAGCAATAATATTTATCTAGTGAGAATAGTTATTTCAGGTTTAATTCCTGTATGGTGGGAGAATGCCAGGTGCTACATATGGTCGACGTGAGAGCATGGAATAATGTAAAAATTGCTAAAACGAAAGGAAAAGATCTGGGTGATACCTCTGGCACTGCCATGAGCTAACTGGTTGTCATCCTAGGCAAGCAGTTGGCATCACCGTTCTGGGTGTGAGTTTTCTTATCTGAAAGTTGGGGACAGAAAGTCATGGAGTTAATCACTGCCCCATTGCCCACTCTCATGTTCTCATCAGGCACTTACAAGTTCGTCCTCCTGCTCCTCAGTTAGTTGGCCACATTTCTAGATGAAATAGAGCCTTCTAGATTTTTCTGGGTTAAACACACCATTTCAGGCCCTTGGTGAATTTCTTTTAATCTGCAGGTTCTTTCAGAACTGCTCCCTTCAGGGTCCTCTTAGACCAATTATTTTCCCTTTAACCCAAGGTTAATTAAGCCCTGCACTTGAGCCCCTTGTGATCAGCCAACCAAGACCAACATCTATTCTTGCTTAGGGTTCCAGCCCACTCCTTCGGATTTCAGAATGAGATGGAGCCTCTTTATGACCAGTCCAGAAAGTTCTCCCTGGTTTTACCCAAGGGGGCCTTGCTGTCAGCCCTTGCATCCTCCATCCTCCATTACGCTACCCTGCACCATCCTGGTCAACATTGGCTCTTGATCACTGACTCTTCCTCAGCTCTATCCCAGGCACCGCCATTTTAATCTAGTTGTATCCATAGTGAACACTTAATTTTGAACTTTAAACTTCACATTTTATTTTTCCTATTTATATCTTCATGTTATCCATTCGAAAAGGGCTGAGCATATTTCACGTGCCTTAACTTACCCTTGCCTTGTCAAATTTTTCCCTATTGTTAGTCATCAGACAGGATCTAGTATTTGTGTTTTTGCTTTTATGGAACGTAATGTACAACTTCATACAACCTAGTGTTTTGCTTCTTGGGTCTTATTTACCTTTTTTTTTTAAGATTTTATTTATTTATTTAAGAGAGAATGAGAGAGCAAGCATGAGCAGATGGGAGAGGAAGAGAGAGAGGGAGAAGCTGGTTCCCGTGCTGAGCAGGGAGCCCAAGGCAGGACTCGATCTCAGGACCCCAGGATGGTGACCTGAGCTGAAGAGAGACACTCAACCATCTGAGCCACCCAGGCGCCCCTCATCTTATTTACTTAGATTAAATTCTCAGAGTTGATGTCTGTGATGGAAGGCTGCGTGGATATGGTTCTTGTTTCATCTTGGGCAACTTTTGACTGAAAAAGCCAAGGAGAGAGGCCACTTTAGCACATTACCTTCTTCCCGAAAACCCTTAAAATATCGTGGAATTCCGCACTTACTTACGTGTAAACCTGTACTTTTCAGCCGCCTCCTACGGCTTCCCTCAATCCCAAAATCGTTTTGGTGGGAGGACTGTTGTACCATCTGAGGATCTCTCTGGTTGCTGTACTTGTCAGCCAGCTCTTGCCTAAATTTCTCCTTTGGGCTTCATCTGCCTTGAGTTCTTCCTGGGGTCAGCAGTTTTGCATTTTCGCAGCTTATCTCAGGCACTCCCAGCCCTGCCCTGCCTATGCATGCTCGGGCTTTGCAGCTAACTTCAGGTTCTAAGTCTCAGCTAATTACTGCTGAGCCCGGGTGGCAGGGCGACCGATGCATTGTCCAGGCTCCTGCTCACTCTCTGTCCACCTGCTCTAAGTATATCTTGGTTTCGTGTATTATGTTCCATGTTAGCACAGGGGCGGGAAATGAGCTCCCTGCTTGTGGCTGTGATCCAGGGGAGTCTCTGTGCTTATCTGAAAAAAAAAAAAAAAACAAAACGTCTTTAACTTGCCACCTGTGGCCAGTCCCTCCCTGCTCCTGTGTCCTTGGAGGCCGCCTCCTCACCCCTTGCCTAGAAAGCTCTTCAAGCCCAGCCAACCTGAGATAAGCAGAGTGAAACAGGAAGCCTCTCCTGTGTGGCCGAAGGCTGCTCCGTACACCTGTATGCATCAAATGTCTGAATTTCCTTCCTTAAGAAGTGAGAGATTTTGGAACTGATCCTTTAGTCAGATTGAGATGATGGCTTTTTTTCCCCCTAACAAGTTCCATGTTTACAAATAGGGGAATACTTAAAGCCTTTATGGTATTTGTGCTTCTAAGGACGGTTGGCAGTCTGTCTACTTTGTATACATGTTTTGGGGCTGGGTAAATGTTAAATAGGTCTCATCTAGCATGATGCCATGGAATGGAAGTTAAATGGCTGTTAATGTGTGGAGGAGATAGCAACAGTAGAAGACAGAATAGCCCATTTCTTCTCTTTAGCCACAGAGATGCCTAGCTTATGGATGGAGATCCCTTCTTTTTTTTTAAGATTTTATTTATTTATTCATAAGAGACACAGAGAGAAAGAGAGAGGCAGAGACACAGAGGGAGAAGCAGACTCCCTCTGGGGAGCCCGATGCGGGACTCCATCTCAGGACCCTGGGATCGCAACCCAAGCCAAAGGCAGACATTTAACCACTGAGCCACCCAGGCAAGTTTCACCCTGACAATCTCTGGAGTTGGGCTTCTGTGCAATGCAGGTGTAAAACTTTGTAACCTGGATGCAGGTTCAGTAGCTGTGACAAAGTCACTGGAGCTCCTTTAGCAACGGACTTTTTTGCATGTCATAAAACTATGATATAATGACAGGCAAATATTTATTTAGTAAGAAGTGTAGGTGTGCGCAGTAAGACTTGCTCTTTCCTTATGGAGTATTTCCTCGTGAAGTTCATTTGTCCTGACTCTAGGACACTGTGATATCACAGGAGTGGCATAGGCCATAAATGTTGCCAGGTCTGAGTTCAAGCCATGGTTTGGCTAAGTTGTCTACTAGTTGTAAGCCTTTAGGTTTGGAAGTCATCCGAGGGTCCAGAGGTGTTTTACCTACGTAATTGGGAGGAACTAGGAAAAATATGAAATTAGGCCATTTCTAAAGACAGTATCTTTACAGTATCTAATCAGTATTCCTAAATTCCATTTCACCTCTCATTATTACAATTACTTGCCCATTTCACCAGACTTACAAAGAAAAAATTATATAGCCTGTATTTCCATCACACAGACAAAATCTTTATTCATATGTTAAAGTATTTCCTTCCAGTCTTTATCCTAAACAGACATATGTAAGAGGGGCACCTGGGTGGCTCAGTCGATTGAGTGTCTGATTTTGCCTCAGGTCATGATCTCAGGGTCCTGGGATAGAGCACCATGTTGGGCTCCTTGCTCAGCAAGCAGTCTGCTTCTCCCTCTCCCTCTCTGCGCACCCTCCCCCACCATCTTGTGCTCTCTCTTTCCCTCAAATAAATAAATAAAAACTTCTTTAAAAAGCCAGATATATATATGTAAGAATGGGTAAAACATCGTGTGTCCATGCACATCACAGGGATGTGGGATCATACCATATGTACATTTGCGTAAAGTGATTTTTGTTCCTTTTACTGTCATACCACAAATATTATCTCATGTTGTCTAAGCAGTACTGTGAGCTTTTATGTACAACTAGATTGCCTGGGTCATTCTGCAGTTTCTTTTGAATTTTCCATATTGGAGACCACATTATAGGCACTCTCCAAGCTAAACACCCTTGGCTTGTGAACATCCTGTGTGAGTACAAATAGCCAGCCTTTGCCATTCCAAAGAATAAGCATTAGGAAGACCCCAGGGCACCTTGTGCCTTCTTGCTGTCCACTGCAAAGGGATGCAGGTGGACATAGCCAGGGGTCCAAGTGGTGGTGACAGTGCTCGTGATCCAGCAGTGTCTCAGATGACTTTCACAGATAATTTTGTTTGTGCACAGCCAGGTTCAGCAGGGCTGATGCTGGGCAAAGGGTTGATAGAGGGAAACTGGATAATCAAGCCTCGCCTTTTTCTGCCCTGTACCACCTGGCCTCTTGCTGCCTCTGTCCCCTCCTCCCATCCCCCATGTATCTCCCCGTCCTCCGTGGGCCTGTGGCATTTTGCTCATGCTGCAGATAAAGCTCTTATCATGTAGTAACTGGAAGTGTTTTGTGGCAGTTGCTGGGTGTGAGGAAGGGCAGGGTAGGTTATAAGAAGTCAGAAATGTATGTCTCCCCATTTCCTACATTAGTGAATTTCAAAGCTGGAAGATCATCTAGTTCAGGTTAAAAGGACTTGTGAAGATGAATGGTGACTATTTTAAAATCACTTTCTGTTTTTTTGTTTGCATGTAGCGTTTCAGCGATGTTATGGGTTATATGGTTTTGGCTGGCTTGTGTACACCAGGCAGTGTCTATAGTAGGAAATAGTCCATTGAGTGGGAACTTTCACAGATGCCCTACGAGGCTCCTTCCAGTTCTAAAATTCTGTGATTTGTAGCATTGTTTCTATGGGAAGAGGCATTCCAAGTTCCAAAGAGCTGAGCCCGTGGGTCTCCACTCCTTTTGAGTTGTTGAACCACCCGTATATGAACTCATCCTTATATATGCAGGTAGGTGTATGTCACTTGTTTTATGTGTAGACAACAGTAAGAAAAGTACTGTTGAGTGAAACTGCCACCCTTATGTGGCAGGTCCTTTGCTTAGAGCCTCCACATGTTCCTTGGTCCTCCTCACAGTGATTGTTTGAGATAGGCATCATCCCCTCCATTTTACAGATGAAGAAGCCCAGCAGAGCCAACACATGACTGCAGACCTGTCCAGCTCCAAATCTTGTGACCTCTCTTCTTTGGTGCCTGATGCCTCCCAACCCTGTGCTAGCTAACCTGCCTTCTCTCTGCTTCACCCCCAAAGGTCCTTCCACAAGAGAGGTGAAAGTTCTTTTATTTTTTTATTTTTTAAAGATTTTATTTATTCATGAGACACACACACAGAGAGAGAGAGAGAGAGAGAGAGAGAGAGAGAGGCAGAGACACAGGCAGAGGGAGAAGAAGGCTCCATGCAGGGAGCCCGATGTGGGACCTGATCCCAGGACTCAAGGATCACGCCCTGGGCTGAAGGCAGCGCTAAACCACTGAGCCTCCCGGGCTGCCCTGAAAGTTCTTTTAAACATATCTATGTTACTTGCTTTGAGAGACTTGAAACATTGATTCTTGTACGTGGAGTCACGTGGCACAATGGAGCTTTTCAATCTTTCTGACCATTGACATGGTCTCAGACTATCAAAGAATAGCCTGAGGAAAAAAACCTTTATATAAAATGACACCGAAGTATTCAGTTAGAAGATTTTAAAAAACATACTATTAATCATCTGTAGGGAATAGAATGGTGTAGTCAACAATGATGAATAGCAGGCCTCTCTTTTAAAAATAAACAATATACTACAGTATTCACATGAATCTAGCTTAAAACATGAGCCAGGATATCCATTCATTTGTTCATTTACTTACTAGCCATGGGACTTTTGAACCCTCCTATACCAGATTCCATGCCAGGCTGCAGGGAACACAGAAGTAGATGAGATAGTCCCTTGCCTTTGGGGAACTTAAAACCTTAGTAGACAGAGGCCCAGAAACATCTTTTAGAATGATCTAGGCTTTAAATGTGTGCTCATAAGAGTAAGTCTTAGATGTGAAGAAAAATCTGTTTTCTCCTGGTAGAGATGTTGGTGAGCATTATTTCCAATAATGTAAAGACTCAGCCAGTATGCGTTGATTGGCAAAAACCCACAGAAATATAACACTGCAACAGTTGTTGACTTTTGCACATTGGCTCTACCACAGTGCCAGTTGACCGAGGAGGAGTTCTGTCTTGGGTTTGACTGCTCTGCACTCTAAGATGTGCTTTTCATGATATGGCAAAGGGGGCATGAATGCAGGGACTTAGGCCTCATCTTGTGCTTGGTGTCCTGGGGTTCCCTGCTAGGTGTGAGTTGAGGGCTTCTCAGCTGGATCCCCATGGAAGGAATCCTATTAGGATGACACCTGAGGACAACACTCATGAGACTTGAAATTGGGAACTCTGTTGGGGCCTGGTTCATGAGGATCAGAGCTGAGCGTGGTGGTGGATCCTGGTGGGGATCCCTTCCCAAACCACCACGTTTGTGTTTCTAGAAGAGGAGGGAAGGGTACAGGGGATGAGAATGTCTGGTGTGGGCAGGATGTCAGTAGCCTCAGTTACTACAGATGCTGAAGGCTCTGCTTGGCTCAATGAGGGATGGAGGTGAACCTGGGAACCATGGTGGTGGTGTCAGTGTTCCAGCCCAGGCATGATGGACCTCATTTTTACAGAATGTATTTTCCATGAAATGTGCTACCATGAGGAAGTTTTATGTCATCTGCCTCAGACAAATAGACTTCCTAGGATGCTACCAGAACACAACCTGAGCTCATCACCTATTCTCCCATGAAGAGTTATTTGGCCAGAAGGCATTTTCCTTGTTTCTGGATGAAAACCTATCATGTTACTCTTCTGATTGCTCTTATATTACAAAAAGTCTCATTTTAATTTGCCAAATACTTAAAATGTCTAGTACCATGTAATATTTGAAGCTCCCAACTTCATTTACATTTATAACTGCCCCCCCCCCCCCCCCGCCAAGGCTCTTACAGGGAGGAGGGTCTGTGGCTGGATATCCTCTCTCTTGCTTGCTCAGTAGCTGTTGCTTCTGGGTTAAGGAGGGGTGGGAAGGACAGGATGGAGCCTAGGAACATTTTTATTGGCAGGCAGGATCAAAGTAGAGCTGTTTTTGTGTTGTGGGTTTTTAGAATTGGATCTTGCTCTTAGGGAGCCCTTTCATGGTTCTTCAGAGAGATCTGCTCACCCTGTCTCTGGGGCCCTCTTACCTGCAGTCACCTTGGTTTGGCTACTGTACACTCTTTCTCTAGTCTTGTTGCTACTCCTTTCTTAGTCTCTGGAAAGCCCACTGGTCCATTTGTTCTCCTTTCTGCTGGGTTCCACTGCTGTCCACTTGGCCCTTGGTTGGCAGAGCCAGATAGAGCCCCATACATATGCTCTTGGCATGATTCATGTCTGGGCCATGGCAACCTTTGTCTCCACAAACTTGGGGGAATTGCAGGTAATCCCAGTGTAGGTGTTGCATACTCGGGCTTGTCCCTCAGCATCCAGCCAGCCACCTCCAGCTTTAGATTTCTCAGGCAGACACCAGCAAGGTGGTGTCTCCCATATCATAGGAATCTCTAGCTCTCCATCGAGTTCCCCTGAAACTCCTCACTGGGCTGGAGAGGGGAAGGCAGGGACTCCCACCTCTTCCCTAATCCTCCCTTCTAGGGCCAGACTGCAGATGACTTGATTTGATCATCCCTCCTTTTAGCCACCAGGAGCCTCATATATTTGCATTCTCACTGTGGGTGAGGTCAAGATCAGTGCACTTGGTTTTGAGCTATGTTCTTTGAGGAACTGTATCTAGGCCTGGCACTTTGTCTTGGAATCAGATATCTAATCTTATCTTAGTGGCTTAGTTGACAAAGTCCATATAAACATCCTAGAATACTTTTTTGGGAAGCAGTGCTTATCCTCTGCCCTACTCTGGGAGGTTCACAAGCTACACGGCATAAAAAAGGCTTCCAGGCCTCCTGCCCGCTTTGCTCTTACCTCTTCCTCACCTGACCTTCCTGCTGCAGGGCCTGTGCTCACACTGTCTCTCCCTGCTGGAAGCTCGCTGCCAGCTCCTTGTGGCTTCTTTGCCATGTTGGCTCCCCCTGAGCCTTCGGGATTCTTAAATGTTGCTGCCCCAGAAAAGACTTTCTTACCTCTTCCCCACCGAAGTAGATTACCCCTTAAGTCTCTGCCACTGCATCCTCTCCTCTTTATTTCCTTCATAGCACATATTAAAGAATATATCTTTTCAAAATACAAATCAGACAAACTATTAAGTGTCCCATTCAGTTGTAAGCCCCATGGCGGAAAAGTCCATGTCTGCTATATTCAGCAATGCATACCTTATTGGTACCCTTCCAGTGTTTGTTGAATAAATGAATAAAGGCATGAATTAAAAAGTCAGCTTTGGGGACACCTGGGTGGCTCAGTGGTTGAGCATCTGCCTTTAGCTCAGGGCATGATCCCAGGGTCCTGGGATCAAGTCCCACATCAGGCTCCCTGGAGGGGAGTGTCTCCCTCTGTCAGTGTCTCTGCCTCTTTCTGTGTCTCTCATGAATAAATGAACCCTAAAAAAAAAATCAGCTTTGTTTAAGCTCTGATTTCCCAAACATGTCTCTTCTTTCATGTTAACTCTCAGCGTCTGGGGGCATGGTTGCATGGGATGCTCAGCACAGTTTAGGCAGTATGGATAGGAGCCTTCACTTCCACTGTATACTTTTCTGGTCATCATTACCCATCCCCTTCACTTTCATTCATCTTCACCATCTTCCAGCATGATCTTTGTTTTTGAGACCAGCACAGTGGGACCATCACCCCATTTTACAGATAAGCACGCAAGGAGAAGTAGTTAGGTGTGGGCTCCCTGAAGGAGTTAATGGCAAGCATGGCCCAGAGCTCAGTGCTGCCAGGGCAAGCTTGTCCTCTTCAGTCTCCCCTGCTGTCCCTGTTGTCACAGCTGTTCTCTGGCCTCAGAGCAGGACTCTGGCCTGATGCGCCGCTTCCAAATTGTGTAGAGGCCACAGCAGCTCCGCCTTGGTTTGTAATGAAAAGCCCAGAACCCATCTTGCATGGTGCAGAGCAAGAGCATTTTTCTTGCAGATGCAGCAGCTAAGCAAGCAGTGCATTGCAGTCCTTGGCCTACACAGCTGGAATTTCAGCCCCGATGAGAAGATCTTCCTTCCCAGTGGAGAAGTAGAGGCTGGATTTTGAAGGAAGGTGTCAGGCTTGAACTAGGCTCAGCGGTTGCCTTAGCTCTCCTTTTTGCCCCGTCCTTGACAGACCGTCCTTACCCCAGCCTCAAGTCCCAGGAACCTAACATTCTTCCTTTGACAAGTGTTACTTACTCCCTGCAAGACCCATCAGGGCAGTCCAGCCTCCCCGACATACACAGAGACTTGCTTCAGGAGGGGAGAACCTTATCTCTTGTGTGCACGTTCTTCTGGTGTGTCCTATCTAGTTATTATCAAATCGAAACTGCAGCTGTTGACAGTTGGTTATGTAATTACCATGTGTTGATTATACAGTAATAGACCACCACTCTCATTGGTTATCAATTATTGCTGTGTCTTCACAGTACAACGGAGCACTTTATGCTGGCTTCCTGATGGTTATCACTTTATATTAAGAGTGATGCCTCACATTTGAAACGTGCTCCAGAGTTAACTGAGCACTTTGGTTTTATTAGCTTATTGGGCTCTTTTATAGGAAAATGCAACTGGCTCCTTATTTTAGGGGAGCAGGAGATGAAGTTTTTTTTTTTTTAAGATTTGTTTTTATTTATTCATGAGAGACACAGAGGGAGAAGCAGACTCCGTGCAGGGAGGCCGATGTGGAACTCGATTCCAGGACAGGACTCCAGGATCAGGCCCTGGGCGGAAGGCAGGCGCTAAACTGCTGAGCCACCCAGAGATCCCTGAAATTTTCACTCAGGGTATCACTTGACTGTAAATGTTGGCCTGATGGTAACTTCTTTTTTTTTTAACAGCAAGTATTTCGTAGTTGAATAACAAAAATTATAAAGGGAATTTGGCATGCTTAGATTCCAGTTCTTGAAGCCTCCTTTGTCAAAGTCTAACAAGTAAAGGAGTAGAACCAGGGTTGAATGAAATAAATCCTAAAATGAAATAAAAAATTTTTGAAATTAAAAAATAAATAAATAAAAATAAATCCTGGTTTCTCGGCCAGGTAACTACTACTCTAGGGTGCAAACCAGAATATGATTTAATATTATTACATTGTCAAACAGTGGGTTGTCCACTCTGGAGTTTGCTTAGCATGAAGGCCTCCATTTATTTATTCTTATTTTTATTGAGGTGAAATTCACATGACTTCAGATTCACCGTTTCAAAGTGAAAAAAGAGAGGCAACCACCACCATCTAGTTCAGAAGCATTTCCATCTCCCCAAAATGAAACCACCTGTCACTAAATACTCCCTGGTACCTACTCCCCGTAGCCCTAGGCAACTAATCTGCTTTTTGTTTCTATGGATTTAACTGCTCTGGATATTTCATAGAAATGGAATCACACAATATGTGTCCTTTGGTGTCAGGCTTCTTTTGCTTAGCTTATGTTGTCAAGGCTTATCCATGTGGTAGCAAGTGTTAGTATTTCCTTTCTTTTTATGGCTGCATACTCAGTATTTTTA
Organism: Nyctereutes procyonoides; assembly: GCF_905146905.1. NCBI lineage: Eukaryota > Metazoa > Chordata > Mammalia > Carnivora > Canidae > Nyctereutes > Nyctereutes procyonoides. Next base: position 55,089,779 of record NW_026575146.1, on the reverse strand, counting down.
ATGTCAGAAATTCCTGGGGTTTTGAAAAGTCTGGCCCTGACCCCACCCATAGACCTACCATATCCTTCTCTTCCTTGGCAATACCTTCCTTTCTCAGTACACTTGGAACTTTGGTCCATAATGTACAAATCCGAAAAATTCGTGTGCAGTTAAAGCTGTAATCTGTTGCATATTACTTATATATTATGTTACATAGGCCATTTTATTCAAGGGCTATAAGTAATTCTTCAGATAATAAGATACCTCCTTGGGGACAAGAAATGTTCATGAGATTATGTCAAGAAAATAAATGGATGCAAATATTCACAAGACTCTCACAGCATGGAAATTTGTGCTTTCCAGAAACTTCTGGCAGTGCTTAAAACACATGCGGATTTTTAGTTTCCTCACATTGGTCCTGACTCAGAGGTTGGGACCTGCTGGTTTAAGACCTGTTCTTCAGCTTTTGTAGGTGACGTGATACAAAGAGAATGGGCTTCTAGGTGAACACGGCTGGGTTCAGATCCTGCCTCCACCACTTGTTAGCCATTTGTCCTTGGGCACATGACATGAAATTCCCTCTTGGGTACATGGAAGTGATGTTATCTGCTTGTGGTGAGCTGAAAAATCGCTCTCCAAAAATATCCCTGTCCTAATCCTTGGAACCTGTGTTACCTTATTTGAATAAAAGAGTCTTTGCAGAGGTGACTCATCGAAGGATTTTGAGACAAGCACATTCTCCTGGGTTATCCATATGGGCCCTACATAGCATCACAATGTTCCTAAAATGAGAGGCAGGAGAGATTACACATAGAGACACAGATAGCACAGACGGTACATAGACACAAAGAGGAAAAGGTCACGTGAAGATGGAAGTAGAGAGTGAAATGACGCGGCCACCAGCCAAGGAGTGTCAGTGCTGGAAGGAACCAGAAACTGAAAGAAGCAAGGGATGGATTCTCCTATAGAGCTCTACCCCTCGGAGGGAGTATGGCCCAGCTGACACTTTAATTTCAGCCCAGTATTACTGGTTTTGGATTCCTGGAGTCCAGAGGTATGAAGGAATACATTTGTGTAGTTTGACCCCACCAAATGTGCTGTGATGTGTTGCAGTATTCTCAGGAAACGAATGTACTTCTTGGGGATCCCTGGGTGGCTCAGCGGTTTGGTGCCTGCCTTCGCCCAGGGCTTGATCCTGGAGAGCTGGGATCGAGTCCCATGTCGGGCTCCCTGCATGGAGCCTGATTCTCCTTCTGCCTATGTCTCTGCCTGTCTCTCTCTGTCTCTCAAAAATAAATAAAATCTTTAAAAAATGTACTTCTTTTATCAGCTTACTTATAGCTATATTTAACTGGCATGTTGTACTTAGGTATCCTTCCTTCTGTCCTTGGGTCAAAGATGGTGTTTCTCAAATTTTGCATACAGCAATTAGAAGTTCTAGCTCTAGAGCTACATCTCAGCCTCATCATGGTTGACATCCTGCGCCAGATACTTCTTTGTTGTGGAGGCTGTCCTTTGTACTGTAGGATGTTTTGAAGCATGCCTGCCCAACTAGACGCCAGTAGCACCTTCCCTCCAGTTGTGATAACAAAAAATAAAAGTCTCTAGACATTGCCAGATATCACCTAGGGAACAAAATAACACTCTGCTGAGAACCACTAACCTAGGTTTGATCCCAGCAATATCACTGCAAGGCTCTGTGTTCCCAAGGACGTTGAACAACCTCTGAGCCTCAGTCTCATTATCTCTGAAATAATAATAGGCCCTACATCACAGGGTGGTTGTGAAGATATTCACACTATATAATATACACAAAGACCTCAAAATAGTGCCTCGTACCTAGGAAAGTGTTGAATACATGAAAACCATCATTAACCCATGTTCTACTGTACTAATTTATCACATCCTTTTTTGTAGTTCCATTATAGAAATAATGGGGTTTTAAAACCTTTTCCATATCCTACCTTGTATGATAAAACTCAGTATTTGAAATTAAACACCCTTCTTTTGTTACCTGCCCTTTCTGCCCCACTGCTTCCCAACACTGTGCCTAAAAATTGAGGAATCATGGCTCGGCTTGCATGCTTGGACTGCCTGTCAGCCGTGCTAACTCACTGAACTCTTCATATAATCCCCTCGATGAGCTGTAATAACAAGAAAACCCCCTTCCATCTGTCAGTGATCGTTCTATTATTCTGTAATTACAGCTTTCTCCTCGGTGACGTAGCTGCAGAATTCACTTATAGATGTGTCAATGTCTCTATTCACATGTGTGAAATATTTAGCAGCGTTTAGCAGTTTTTGGTGAAATGTTAGAAAGCGTTCTGAATAGATACCATCATCTACTTTTGTAAGGAAGAGGAATGTGCTCCAACTGTGGTTTGAGCCATTGTGTGTCTAAGCACTGCAGGCATGGCAGTGAATAAAACAAAGATTCCCTGTTCTCAATGAGCTTGCGTTCTAGCCCAGAATAATAATAATATGCATGATGAGTATGTAAATGGTATAGCGTATTGGAGAGTGGTAAGAACTTAGGCAAAGAAGTAGCCTAGGGTGGGGGGATTGGGAGCGCTGGATTGGCACTGGGGACCAGATGCAATCTTGAATAGGGTGGGAACACTTTTTAATATTTTCATAGGGATGGATGAAAATGCCTTTGTGGATTGAAACCATTGTTTGCTAATGCATCTCTGCTTATGATGTACGATTGGAATACCTGAGTCTCTCGAGAGCCCTAAACCTCTGCTCCTTCTCCACTGTATTGTCTGGAGTGTCTCTGAGGGTTAAGCCCTGTGGCTTTGGTTTATCCCAACTGCCGTGGGAATTCTTCATGGGAATGGTTCAGGGATAATTACTGTCAGTGCAGTCTTGGGGAAAGAGTGTGCCTAGCACCTCAGAGCACTGTTACTTACGTCAAATAGATTATCTTTTTAATTCTGGCTCTCCATGTATATAGTGGATGACTTCGAGCAAGTCACTTAATGTCTCCAAGCCCCACCCTCCTTATGACCTTTGTAAAGATTAAATGAAATAACGCATCAAAGCACTTAGATTTGTGTCTGCAGTATAGTAAATCCTCAGAAATACTGGTAGTTCAATTTTCCGATTGCAGTGTAGAAAATTTCTAACGTAGTATATACGTATTCATGGTAATTGTAATTGTCTGCTTTAGGTATGTGCAAACATTGCTTTAATAAATCCTGTTTGCAAAAGGTGAATCTACGTAGAGAGCCTGTGAGCTGGCCTCTTGTGAGCCTGTTGTCTGGACATACTGAATACTCTGTGCAAACTTTCATAAAGGGAGATTGAATTGAGTAGAGGCAGTATATAATTCAGGTAATAAAAGTCCAGCTATTAAAAATGTGATGAATTAGTTACCATGGATGGTTCCTTTGATTGACTTTTGTGGGTAATCGTATGGCTATTCACCTCACTGGTAGATGCTTGGAGAGACATTTATTAGATGATGGAGTAGAACTAGTTGCCCAGGGATGCTGAATGACTTCAGTGGTCCTCAGGGACTCAAAGGTTTGATTGGGAAATAATCAGGACCAGGAACAGAACATACCTCGGATGGACTGCTGCACTGCCAAAACAAACAAACAAAAACCCTAGAGGTCATGGAGGTGGTGACCACCACACTGTGAAGGTACTAAGTGCCACTGAATTATTCGCTTTAAAATGATTGGTTTTATGTTCTGTAAATTTCACCTTAATCAGTTTTTTAAAAAATGAATTTCTGAGGGACGCCTGGGTGGCTCAGTCAGTTGAGCATCTAACTCTTGATTCCACTCAGGTTGTGATCTCAACGTTATGGGATCAAGCCCTGAATGGGTCTCTGTGCTCAGTGCAGAGTCTGCTTGAGATTGCCTCTCTCTCCCTCTGCTCCCTCCCCACTCATGTGCTCTCTCTCTCTCTCTCAATAGCTAAATAAATAAAATATTTTAAAAATTAATAAAAATGCATTTCTGACAGTGCAAGAACTAAAGCCCAGATCCCCCATCTCCTTGTCTACTCTTGAAAACAGTTGCTAAAGAATAGGGCCTAGGTGGCTCAGTTAGTTAAGCATCCCATTTTTGGTTTCAGCTCCAGTCATAATCTCAGGGTTGTGGGATCAAGCCCCACGTCTGGCTCTGTGCTCAGCTGGGAGTCTGCCTGAGGATTTTCTTCCACTATCTCTCTCTTGCGCTCTCTCTCTCTCTCAAATAAAATAAAATCTTTAAATAATAAAAAAAATAGGGCAGTCCATATGGACTAACTTCTCTTTAGCTTTATAAATGTATTAAAAGTTTAATGTTTCAGATATGCAATGTGTGGTGCCTGTTTGCTTGTTTATAAAATTCAGTCCTGCTGTACTGGTTATATAGCTAGAAGCCAAAGCTGCATCCCCACAGTATCCATCATAGTATCTCACCCGTAGTAGCTGCTCAATAAATGGGGATTGAATTGAATGTATGTTTTTTTTTTTTTTTTTTTTTTTGTTGCTGCAACTTGAGAATGTAACGTGTTAGTGGAAGTGGAGTTGAGCTGTGCCATGGAAGTGGAGTTGAGTTGTGCCATCTTAGTGATCTTGAAGTTCAGCTTGCTCTAAGTTGAGTAACCTGGACCCAGGGAGGTTGGGTCACTCATATAGTTAGTGGCCAGACCAGGGTATTGTGTTTTTCTGCCCTAGTCTTATTGAGATCCAGTTGACATACAGCAGTTTGTACAAGTTTAACGTGTGCAGTGTAATTATTTAACTTATGTATATCGTGAAATGATTACAGCAATAAGTTTGGTTAATATTCATCATCTCATACAGATACAGACAAAAGAAAAAAATTGGCTTTTCCAAAAAGAAATGGTCTTTTTCTTGTAATACTTAGTAAATACTTAGTATTTACTTAGTAAATACTCTCTTAACAACTTTCAAATATACCATATGGCAGTGTTAGCTATAGTCATCACGTGTTGTGTTACTTCCCCAGTATTTATCTTGTATCAAGAAGTGTGTGTACCATTGGACCACCTGCATCCAGTTCTCCTTCCCCCACATCCCACCTCTGGTAAACACAGATCAGATCTCTTTTTCTGTGATTTTGGTTTTTCTCTTTCTAGATTCCACATATAAATGAGATCATACAGTATTTGACTTACTGCACTTAGTATAATGCCTCAAGGTCCACCTGTATTATCTTAAATGGCAGAATTTCTTCTTTTTATGGCAGAATGGAACTGTGTGTGTGTGTGTGTGTGTGTGTGTGTACTGCATCTTTGTCCACTGATTCGTTGATGGACACTTAGATTGTTTCCACACTTGGCTGTTGTAAATGTTGCTGTGAACATGGGGTGCAGATGCCTCTTGGACATACTGTTTTCATTCATATACCTTCAGGTATATTCTCAGAGGTAGAATTGCTAAATCTTACTGCAATTATTTTTAATATTTTTAAGAACTTCCATACTGTTTTCCAAAGTGGCAGCACCGATTTGCAATCCCTCTGCTCCCGGGTGTAGTGTCTTAACTTCATGTTTATGAAAACATCTGTAGGTAATTCATTCTATCATTGCCATTGAGATATGATTTGCTTTCCTTTTTTTCTCCTCTCTCTCTCTCTCTCTCTCTCTCTCTCTCTCTCTCTCTCAAGATTCTGGCAACCTGATGTTTGTAGAAAATCCTCTTTCTAGGACCATAAGACCCATGTTCCCTTCCTCTTTTTTTGCTACTGTTTCACCACCATGTGTTTCAGCTGGCTCTCGGAGTTTCTGCTAGCTCACCTATCAACTGGGAGGAGTAGTACTTTGTGTAGGGGCCAGAGATTGGACTAGGTGTCCTTCTGAGGCTCTTTTTGATTCCCCCTGCTTACTCGGTGATCAACTGGTGAGTTGGTTCTGAGCTGGTTTAAAGGTGAGGGGGTATTGCAGGTTCTGGGTATAAATCCAAACTACTCCTCTTACTGTTTTTATGACCATGGTTGAGAAAGGATACAGAAGGAATGAATATGGCCATGGGAAGAGTGGTAAAGGGTCAGATCTGGAGTTTGGACAAGGATTCTACTATCCTTTAGGTTCTCAGTATAACAAAGTATGATTGCTTGACACTAGAAGGTTTGAAAGGGGCATTGTAAGAAGCAGGATCTTGAGCAAGGGACCATAAAAATGAGGATACCAATGGTGTCCAAAGTAAACAAGGTAGGTTTTTTGGTTTTGTTTTATTTTGTTTTAGTGAAAACAACGGAAAAAAAAACAATTTTTAAAAAACAGAAACTACCCAAGGAGAGCAGGTAGTAGGAGAAAATATAGGCAGTAAAGATTCAATAAAAATAAAATCCAGCATCTGAGCATAATGGTTAATGTAATGCCATAATGAAGCTTCCAATCTGCTGGTTCCACTTATCTCTTCATTAAGTCTTCTCCCAGGAAAATCGGCCATAAATCTGCTTTGCCTAAAAACTGTAAACTTATTAGTAGAAAAGTAATACATCACTCATGTAGAAAATTTAGAAAATACATAAGAAGGTAAAAATCAGTCTCACAATTCAGAATAACTAATTTTAATAATTTTGGTATATATCCTTCAGTCTTCTCATTTGTGTTCACTTGCAAATCTTCTTAAAGAATCATAAGGAACAAACTGCTTTAGAATCTACTTCTTAAAAACAAGATGGGTGGCACCGGGCTGGCTTAGTTGATGGAGTATGGGACTTGATCTTGGGATTGTGAGTTCAATCCCCACGTTGGGTTTAGAGTTTACTTAAAAATATTTATATATATGTTACATATATAATATATGTTATATGTTATATAAATATTTAAAAATTTATAAAGATCTCTAAAATATAAATATTTATATAAATATAAAATATTTATAAATATATAAAATATAATTTAAAATATTTTTTTAAAAAAACTTGAGATGGCATGTATATACTTCTGTCACTAACTAGTTTTCTGTAACATTTTTAATAAACCTAGCATTTGTACAGATTACTAGTTTTAGAAACATATTTTATTTTTTTTTAATTTTTATTTATTATTATTTATGATAGTCACAGAGAGAGAAAGAGAGAGAGGCAGAGACACAGGCAGAGGGAGAAGCAGGCTCCATGCACCGGGAGCCCGACGTGGGATTCGATCCTGGGTCTCCAGGATCGCGCCCTGGGCCAAAGGCAGGCGCCAAACCGCTGCTCCACCCAGGGATCCCTAGAAACATATTTTAATCATTAACTGTTATAAGTACTATAAATATGCTTTAAACATCTCCGGTCATTTCTGTGGGATAAATTCCTGGAAATGCAATTACTGGATCAGCGGGGGCTCATGAAATGATAGTGTTTTTTAATCTACATGGCCAAATTTTTCTCTGGGAAACTAATATTTATCTAGATTTAGACCAGCAGTGGGATTGGCCAGTTCCCTGCTTATTTAAAAACATTTGACATTTTCACTTTATAAAATTATTGGCACATTGGTATCAGAAACAATGTATCATGTATTCATGTGCATATAGTTGATTTTAGGTATGTTTGAATATTTTTGGCCATTTGTGTGATTTTTCCCCCCAAATTGTCTTATGTCACTTGCCCGTTTTTGAAAGCAGAATTTTTAATTCTCTAGAACTCTTTATCGGTTAAGATTGTAAACTTCCTTTCTGCCATATGTTGCAAATAATTTGCCTTTTGGTTTGGTCTTTAGTAGCTTTACTTGTCTCAAAGATTTACATTTTATGCTGTCAATTTGATTAACATTTTTCTGTGGGAGTTTGGCTTCTGTCATGCTTAGACAGGTCTTTTCCACCCCATTATTATATAAATATTACTGTAATTTTCTTCTAGTACTTTGGTGGTTTTGTTTTTCGCACTTAAATTTTACTGCATCTGAAATTTATTTCTGGGTCAGGTGAGAGATGGGGACCAAACTTTATCCTTTGCAAAATGAGTAGCCAGTTGACCAACCTGATTTTAATAATTCATCTTGTTTGTGTTTGTTTGAAATGTTGTATTAATTATGTGCTGAATTCTAGACTAATCTTAAACACTTTACTGCTAAAAACAGAACAAGTTTGGGATCCCTGGGTGGCGCAGCGGTTTGGCGCCTGCCTTTGGCCCAGGGTGCGATCCTGGAGACCCGGGATCGAATCCCACGTCGGGCTCCTGGTGCATGGAGCCTGCTTCTCCCTCTGCCTATGTCTCTGCCTCTCTCTCTGTGTGTGTGTGACTATCATAAATAAATAAAAATTTAAAAATAAAAATAACAAAAAATAAAAACAGAACAAGTTTTAGTTCCTGTAGCTTTAGAACACATTCTGGCAATATATCTAGTAGTGCAATTTCTAGTTTCTCATCCTCTTTGCTCCCAATTTACTGAGTATTCTTGACAGTCTTCTAAAGGAAATTTAGAGTAATGTTACCAGAAAGAAAACTTCCAATGAAGTAGTAATTGTAACTGAATTACATTTTTAAAAAGATTTTATTTATCCTTGAGAGCCAGAGAGAGCGAGAGACACAGGCAGAGGGAGAAGCAGGCTCCCTATGGGGAGCCAGATGCAGAACTAGATCCCAGGACCCTGGGATTACGACCCAAACCGAAGGCAGATCCTCAACTACTGAGCCACCCAGGCACCTCTGGATTACATCTCTGAATTAATTTGGGGAAATTGTGATCTTCCATAATTCTTTATTTGTTTCCCACAGTAAAGTTACATGGGTTTCTTTAGCTGGTTCTCTATACTTCTTTTTAAATGTCTTCCTGTTTGTTTGGTATCTTTTTTTCCTTTATAAATGTGAATTTTGCTCCCATTATATTTCTAGCTGGTTATTTCTACCAATTAAGGAAACTATTGATTTTTTATGTTTTGGCTGTGATTTTTTTCTTGTGATACTACTGGATTTAAGTGGGTTGATTATCTTATTTCCAAATAATGTTAATTGTTTGTTCTAGTTTCCATTATTTATAATTTTGTACTACTTTGGCTGATACTTGTAGAAAAATATTTAGATAACAGAGGCGATAGGCATGCTTATCTAGTTTCTGACTTGAAAGGGAATATCACTAGTGTTTTGCCATCACACATGATTTGTGGTTTTCCTCCTACATACAGTACCTTGGCAATTCTGGACTCTTTATTCTCCAAATAAGGTACAGTTAATAAGTTATTGGTGTGTGGCCTTCTCGATGAATAACAGGTAAACTCTGGAAATGGTAACTATATTTGCCTGGAGTTCTGTGACTAAATGGTGACATATCAGTCTTATAAGTAAATACCTTTTATTTTAGATTCTAAGTGATTTGTACTTGTACTCTATGCACTTCTGAACTGTTAAAAATCTGTAAGACATAATTTGGAGTATCTTCTACTCAAATTAGAAGGGCAGGTCAAGGGCTCCTGGGTAGCTCAGTGGTTAAGCATCTGCCTTTGGCTCAGGGTGTGATCCCGGGGTCCTGGAATCGAATCCCACATCAGGCTCCCTACAGGGAGCCTGCTTCTCCCTCTGCCTGTGTCTCTGCCTCCCTGTGTGTCTTATGAATAAATAAATGAAATCTTAAAAAAAAAGGCAGGTCAAAAATTCATGTAACATAAAGCCTTCATTTTTTATGCAGGATTATTAAGACCTTATAAGCACAGTGTCATTCAACAGATGAGTTTCACTCCTACTTCAAAGAAACAAATTTAAAAAAACACAAATGTTAGTTTTATGATGTCTTTAGAGACTGCTTTCCTAAAGATACTATTTTTGGTTTTCATACAGATCTTATTTTTTGGATTTGTAGTGGGACTTTTGAAAGCACTTTCGGGAGTATACATCTGTTTAATGATGTCACCAACAGTTTGCAAAATGTACTATATGCTGATGTCAAAGGAGCATGCTTTTTCAAAATATATTCAAGTACATTAGTAATATGGACCCTTTTTATTTTTAAACACACAAAAAAAGAAAAATGGCCTGTATAAGTAATTCAAGTTTCTCCCTGAAAAATGGGAAAAATATTGAAAAGCTTAAGGAATTTAATCCTACTAAGAGAGATAAGCATTGTTGGCATTTACAATAGTTTTTCCTTTGTCTGTGTAATTGCTATCATACTGTAAATACAGGTCCTTTCATCTAGAGGTTTTTCCTTGCTTGTTTTTCCATGTAGAGCATTTAATCAAGAAAACAAGGGGCACCTGGGTGGCTCAGTGGTTGAGCAACTGCCTTCGTCTCAGGGCGTGATCCCTGGATCCTGAGTTTGAGTCCCACATCGGGCTCCCCACAGGGAGCCTGCTTCTCCCTCTGCCTCTGTCTCTGCCTTTCTCTGTGTCTCTCATGAATGAATGAATGAATTAATTAATGAATGAATAAATAAATAAAATTTTAAAATAAATGAGTAAACAAACAGGATGGTTGGGCTGTGGGAATCTGGGGTGAGTAATGATCCGTGCAGCCTTACAGATGGCCAGCGTCCTGAGGAGTCATCCCAGGGCATGACCTCTGCACAGTCCACCACCGTCCTGGGACAATGACTGAGCCAGGTGTCCTCAGAGAGCCTGAGAAGCAAAGCTGAGATTATCCTGCATGACCTCTGGGAGGCTTAGGGTCACCTGAACAAAATACTCCTTTTTTCTGAGCAACGGTGGCTTCTGAGCCACGGTGTAGATTTTGCTTGGACACCTTTGATCAGGCATCTAACACACATGGCAATATTACCAGTGTAGACTCTCCCCTGTTGTGCAGAAAGAATAGCTTGGAGACAGAGGTGTCTGACTCTTAAGGCCAGATTGCAGGGATTTTTTTTAAGGGTCTTTGGCCACGTGATATTGTACATAAATATTTTTTAAGAACCCTGTTTGACAGATCAGCATATCTCCCGCTGTGGTATAATATTAGTTCTAAAAACTTATAGCTGATCCATTACCAAAGCCAAAAAAAGGGGGGGGGGGTGGGAGAGCCTGAATTAGAAATTTAATGCGAAGAATTTGTGAATTGCTGGTATTCTCATTTTGTCAGCGTGACACATTTGTGGAAGAAATAGATTTCTAAAAATGTATAATGGCTGCTCTGCAGTCTACGTATTTGTTCTTACTTTATGGTGGTTTCACAAGGTCATCTGTAAATTAAGAGCCAACCAACAAACAAGGGAAGTTTTAAGAAGAGTAATTTTATAACATTGTTTTCTTCCAGTCATCTTGGTATTCCAGTAATTAAAAATAAAATTAGAAAAAATTTTCTTTTATCTTGGATATTTTTATAAAGTTTGGAGATTCTGATGATGTATACATAGAGACTTCTGCCACACGTTCCCTCTATAATTTTTTTATGTCAAGGGAATATATTTTTTGCCTGTGTTTCCATTTTCTAGAATTTCAGGTTAAAATACACAAGTCTCAATCTATTCCTTTAGAACAGCACTGTCTGCTAGAAATACAGCGAGAGGCACTTATGTCATCTTAAATTTTATAGTAGTCACATTTTACCTACTCTATCAAAAATATTATTTCAACAGTCCCATGAAAATTTAATGATACATTTTATATTTTTTCTTCAGGCTAAATCTTCTAAATCTAGTGTGTATTTTACACTTATTCAGACACTGGATTTTCATCAGAAATACTGGGTCTTGATTTAGATTTCATAAGCTTTCAGTTGAAAAAGTAGACTCACATTCCCAGATGTTCCAAACATATGTAGAAGTTTCCCTGTGTCAGAAACAAGCAGAGTTTTAATATCTTTTTAAGTTAAAATTAAATACAATTAAAAATTCACCTCCATTATATGTATATTTCAAGAGCCATTTTAGTTTTATGCGTAACATTTAATCCTAGTTATTAGTAGCATAGGGAATTGGAAGAGAACTGGCTTGAGAAAGAGAGGACTCCTGTTGGCTCTGTGATTAGCTGTGTGACCTGGAATATAGTACTGTTGGCCTCGAAATCTTCATTTATAAATTAGTTGTAGGGAATGGACCATATGTTCTTCACAGAGTTCCCTTTGATGCTCATTAAATATTATGAATCTTGGATGTAGAAAGCCTCAAAATGCCACACCAGTTTGAAGGTGTTTCAGACCATTTCTGTAAAATAAATAGCTGTTAAGTGTTATGTTTCATGATACATAGCTTAGGTATGAGGATAGAGAAGGGAATAGCCACATCAGATATGGTATCCACAGGAGCTCTTGGCTCTCCTTTGGGGGAATAAATGTTCACGTGCTGTAGAAATTATAGAACTAATACATCTCTTTTTCATGAAATTGCCTATATTTGTTTCCTATTGCTGCTTAACAAATTCCCACAGATTTAGTGGTTTAAAACAATACAAATTTATCTTTATAGTTCCGAGAGCCAGAAGCCTAAAATTGGGCTCAGGAGGCTAACATGGAAGTGTCAGCAGGGCTACCTTTTTTTTCTGGAGGCTCTGGGGGAGAATCTGTCATTTTGCCTTTTTGAGATTCAAGAGGCCAGCAGCATTCCTTGGCTGATGGCCTCTTTCCATCTTCAAAGCCAGCAATAGCTAGCAGAGTCTTTCTCCCATCCTGTCATTCAAACATGAGCTTTCCTGCCTCCCTTTTGCATTTGCAGGACCCCTCCGATTACATTGGGCCCACCAGATAATCCAAGATAATCCTACTTTAAGGTCAACTGATTAGCAACCTTAATTTCACCTGCATCCTTAATCCCCTCATCCTGTGACACCCATATGGTCACAACATAGTCACAGATTCTGGGGATTAGGACGTGACCATTTTGGGGGGACCATTTTTCTGCCTACCACATTGCCAATCCCTGATATTTCATAGTTTTTGCTAGTACTTTTAGAGCTAGTCATTTTTGTTTCTCTGCTCCCTTTTCCTTGTCTGAGATGGGGAGCAGTCAGATAACAGAAGGCAGGAATCAACTGGAAGAATTCAGGCTAAGCAGTGACCTCAAATGACTAAAATATTTCTCTTCAGTGAAGCCTACCTCAATCTCCACCTGTTTGTAAAAGCTAATTAGGTGTTGAAGTTTCTCTTATTTGGAACCATGTTCCCAGCCATGGAATGAGAGAGAGGCTGTGTCCTTCTCAAGAGAATAGGGATGCATTACCTAAGTTTATTTTCTCTTCTGTACCTCTCAACAGAAGAGCCATAAATGTTTGCCAGAGTTCAGCATGCAGATTTTCTCTCTGCTGAGCAGGTAGTCAAAAGTTGTGCGATGTTCTCCTGAATACAGAATCATAATGTCCCTGTGAACGTGCTCATTAAGAGAGAAAAAAATTGGACTGTATTAATTTGCATTTCAGTCCATTCTTTTGGGTAGATCTTTATATCTGCCTCTCACTATAATTATTTGCATCTCTGGTGAAAATGTTACATTCATTTCCAGATGAATTATGCCATTATCAAAGGCTCTGAAGGAAATCTTCTGAATTCACCATTAGCATTTAGAAAAAATGGATGAGAAGCTGATATAGAGAAGGTAAGGCAGAGATTGTTGAGTGTCCTAGTACTGAGTAACAAAAGTAGCACTTATCTTTAGGTCGACAGTGTTATTTAGATTTTGCCCTCTGAAATGTTGGTTTGGAGGGTAATAACCTGTTGGGAGATCTCAGTGGTTAAGCTCCATTTCATAAGTATTATAACCTCTGTCTGGGCCACTCACTCAGAAACGCTTATGAGTGCATCCTCTGTGCCTTATTTTTTGGAAGGCAGTGGAATTACTGTCCTTGGAGCTGCCATACTGTACAGTTGCAGGATTCCCCATTTGTGTCACTCTGTAGTCTCTGTGAATGGCACCCCCTGGAGTTGTGCAGTGAAAGACTTGTAGGCCTTCTGAAATGACCTTGACATTGCCCATGAAGGACATTGTCAGTGAGGGAGTCCATAGCCTAGTGAGGAACAGATTTACATTGAGACTCTCAATTTTCAACATTACATGTATGGGGGCATCTACATGGTAGTATCTGACTTTTTCTGGAAAAGTTAGGGTATTTGGAAAGGTTTTGCAGAGGAGGTCCTACCTCAACTGAGTCTTGAAGAATGACTAGGAGGTGGTCAGATAAGAAAAAGCTGGACAGTTTCTGGGCCACATCAGTGGTGTGCAGAAGCATATGGCATTTGCAAGACCTGCAAATATTTCAGTATGACTAAAGTGTGAGATTCATGTAGGAACATGATGAGGGAAAGCATTTAGCCTTTCTGTGCCTTTAGTTAGTTCCTCACTTAGTAAAACGAAGAATATAATGTTAGCCACCTTTGGGGGTTTTGTGAGTGTTAAATGAAATATACCGTAAGTGAAATGCTTATTAGGAAGGGGCTTCCATAGAAAAAAAAGCACTTAACAGATGTCAACTGTTGATGAAGGTGATGACAATCATGTCACATGAGGTTAAAAAAGTAGGCAAGGTCTGCAGGGCTAAGCAATTTCAACATCATAGTGCTGGCATGGGGAAATTATTGAAGGTTTTTTTTTTAAAAAAAAAGTAAACATGATTCACAGCTTTGTAGATTCATAAACTCAGTGTTGTCATTCTGTAAGGCTAATTAGACCCTGGTGAATTGATTCATACCACCCAAAATCATCAGATGTGATGAAAAAGGCCACCTTATCAATTTACTGGCAGAATGGAAAACACTTGGCATGCTGTGATGAGTATGTCAGCGAAGTGCTATATTTTCTTCCCATGAATTGGTAAACTTGCTTGAGCTCCTGGGTTAACATCACATGGTCTGTAAGTGAGGATGAGAGTCAGAACAAATGGAGATGAATGCTGAAAGGGCTGGTTTCAGCAGATGATGCCAATCCAGTGGATCCGTCTTGGTCACAAACTATATGTCTGTTGGACAGATAAGGATTCTCAGAGCACTTGGTTCAGGGCACCATCTTCTCTGGAGATGCTGGAGACACTTATCTTTTCTATCCTTTGGTACATATCCCCTTTTGTGGACACACTCATCCCCTTGCTTTTTTTTTTTTTCCCTTTACCTTTGCTTCAGTCTACTTGTAGAAGATGTCAGTTTTCCAGTTCTCTTGATTCTCTTTAAGGTTGGCTGCTCTTTGATGAGATTTGGGGGTGTACTTAATCTCAACAATAGACAGTCTTCATAATGGTCATTTTCTCATTTCATGCAGGAATCAGGTGGTGGGTTATTTCTGGGAATATGTATTCATTTGAGCCCATTGTCCACGGAAGCTGAATTTACAGTGCTACTAATGATATGTAGAATGGCTTTCCATTTCTTAGTGTCCTCATAGTCCCCTAATTCATTGTTCTGGTCATCTCTTCCCCTAAATTGTGAAATCCATGATGTTTGGGAACCTCTGGTATAATGAATGAATAGGTAGGATAACACTTGTGTCTTAAAGTTGTAGTATTTGTATCAGAATAAACATTCTCTTATCACAGTACTGTTGCAGGACTTTAGAAATATTTTAAGATATTTTACTGAATGCTTTAGGAATATAAAAATAGGGACACGGGTGGCTCCGCGGTTGAGTGTCTACCTTAGGCTCGGGTCGTGATCCCGGGATTCGGTATTGAGTCCCACATGGGGCTCCTGCGAGGAGCCTGCTTCTCCCTCTGCTTGTCTGTCTGTCTGTCTGTCTGTCTGTCTGTCTCTCTCTCTCTCTCTCTCTCTATATATATATATATATATATATATATATATAATGAATAAATAAATAAAATCTTTTTAAAAAAAGGAATATAAAAACATTTCTTTTACTGGATTTTCATACTGTCTTTTAAGCTATAGTGTTACTCTATACATTCCACCAGGCCTTGATTGCAAGGTCAGGCTGATTAAGTAATACTTTATCCAAACAGAAAGTAATAATGTTAAGACAGAATTATTCTAGTGACACTTGATGAAGTAAACCTTTTCTTGCCCTCGCCTCTATTATGTGATCTCTTAATCATAAATATCAGTGTATCCAAAAAAATTGATCTTATGTTTCAAACTGTAATTATGCTGGTTTCTTTAATGGCTATTAAAAACATGGAAGCATTTTACACATTTGTGTGCGTTTTTAAACAAAACCGGGTTAAAAAAAAAAGTGGAGAAAGCCCATGTAAATTCACTGCCTTATGGAATATGTATTCTGAATATCATTTTTAAACACTGAAACAAAAATGCTTTGATGGAATGCTACAGTCACTGCTCATTATCTTGAATTCACTTGCAGGTCATTTGTTCTTAACTGTTAAAAAAAAAAAAGTAAATGTTCTTGCTCCAAAGGAAATCAGTCACAATTGTTCATAATGGGTGCTTCTTTAAAACTGAAAACTCTGGAAAAAAATAAAAATGAAAACTCTGAGAAAGACTGTACTCATAATTTTTAATGTTTCAGACATTACAGATGGTGATGTTTTGATGAAACAAGAACTTGCCTCCAGTATTATTTTAGTGGCTTGTTCTGTGGAGCTGTTAGAGATAAAAATGTATTATAATGAAACGTTTATTAAAATGCTTATACTGTGCTGAAAATTTGGGTGTGGGCTTGTGCTACAATGACTTCTATGCTCTAGCAAAAATGTTCAGGTACATATTTATGTTAATACAGCATAGAGAAAATGGTGGTTCTCCCTTATTTGGAATAAACTAAAAGTAAAATTCCAGCTGTTAAAATGCAAGGCATGTTTTTCTTCTTACTGTTTTAATTCTCCACTAAAGCAGGACCTATGATTTTAAGAAATCAATATAATTTACTGTGGCTGTTTCGTTTATAGATAGATATCAGATAATATAAAGTGATTTCTTAAGTTACTGTAAAGGACCAAAGAGCACATGAAAGAAAATGTCCAATTGGTTAGTAATTTTTTTAAATGCCAAAAAAAGTGCTACATTTTGTTACCTAAGCCTGAGTTTGAGAAGAGTGATAATACCAAGGTTAGAGTGGATGGGGGGAGAATAAGCACTCAGATTCTGTTGGGAATGTCAATTGATGTACATTTTCTTTAGGGCAATGTGTTCATCAGCCTTGAAGTATATATCTTCCTATATTGCATTTCCACCTCTGGGAATTTAGCGTAAGGAAATAATTGAACAATAGTGGAAAAAAATAAAGCACTGCTATTCTTTGTAGCATTGTTTGTAAAAGCAAAAATTACAAACTTTTCCAGTTTCCATCAGTAGAAAATGAAATTATGGTTCTTTTATCCATGGGATGCCTTAGAGCTATATGGAATGATGCTGTGCAGGAAAAGATGGCATATGTAGTAAATTACAAACTAGTGGATGTAATTTGGTCTCATTTATGGTTAAAGAAAGAGCGTGTTCGTTAGACTTTGTGGATGCATCTGACAAAATAAACAGAAGCTATCGCTGGACAATGGATTGCAGGAAACCTTTATTCTTGGCTCAGTTTTGTTCTTTGCTTATTTTTTATGCAAGTAGAAACTTTTTTACAAGAAAAAATTTTTTTTTAAAACATATCTTTGACTAGCAGTTCTACATGTATAATTGGATGAGTATACAAAGATGTTAAATCAACACAGTATTGGTAACAGTTGAAAAAAAATTAACCTATCTACCTATCCCCTATTGTCAGGAATTTAAGGAAGTCAGGGTATAAGGATGCTTCATAGCCATTGGAATTGAAGATGTAAATCCATATTTATTGATATAGAAGAGATGTATACATCATATAAAAAAGAAAAAGGCTAATAAACATTGTAAGTAGGTAGGAGGAGGTAGGAATGTAGACAGATAAAAGTCTGGAGTATTTTACATGATAATTTCATTAGTAATTATTTCTGGGTGATGGGATCATCACTTTTTTCAACTTTTTCTTTCAACTTTTTCTGTGTGTCTTTATTTTTTCAATTTTGTTACAATGAACAAATACCTCTTTGATTACTAGAGAAAGTAAAAATCAACAAAATTAGAGACAAAAATTATCAAAAAATTCTGTAAGATACTATGTGAAATTCTGTGGAGATACACAAAGTATGTGGTATTTCTAGAAAAAATTATTTTATCAAAGTGGCTCCCAGCAGAGAGATCCTAAGTCAGTAACCATGTAAGAAATGAAAAAGTTATCGAAAAGTGCTCTCAGGGCACTTGGGTGGCTCAATGATTGAGCATCTGCGTTCAGCTCAGGTTGTGATCCCCAAGTCCTGGGATCAAGTACCACATTAGGCTCCCCATGGGGAGCCTGCTTCTCCCCTCTGCCAGTGTCTCTGTCTCTCATGAATAAATGAATAAAATCTTAAAAAAAAAAAGTGCTCTCAAAATTCAAAGTGTAAGCCCCAGATGGCCTGAGTAAATTCTTCTAGCATTTAAGGATATTATTAACAAGGGTGAAATTATAATTTGTTAAAATGGGGCTTTAATTGGGAAATTTGGTGTAAACCAGATTGTCCTATGTAAACCTGGATGAGTGTTCACATTATAGTTTCAACATTTTCTAAGTATACCACAAAAAGTCAAACTTCCAAGTTTAAGATGTAAAAATGATCTTTATAACCAGAACTTTGCAAAGGTGGTGTGTGTGCACATGTGCATATGTACACTCACATATACTGGAGATCAGTCTTGCTTATGAGTATTGATGTAAAACACTGCAATAAAATACCACCAAATAGAATTTAGCAGTACGTTAAATAAATACTAGAGCTAGTGGTACATAACAGGAATGTGAGCTTGGCTCCACATTATGTCAAAAAGAAAAATCCATGTGCTCATCTTAATGCCAAAAATGCTTTGCTAAAATTCAACATCTCGTGATACGTTGATTGTGGCAGTGGTTACATGACTGTACACATTTGTCAAAACTCCTTGAACTATATTCTTTAAAAGAGTGAATTTTATTTCATGTAAATTTTGCCAAACTTAACTTTTTTAAAAAATTTATTTATTTATTCATGAGAGACACAGAGAGAGAGAGGCAGAGACACAGGCAGAAGGAGAAGCAGGCTCCATGCTGGGAGCCTGACAGTGGGACTCGATCCCGGGTCTCCAGGATCGCCCTGGGCTGAAGGCAGCGCTAAACCGCTGGGCCACTGGGGCTGCCCCAAACTTAACTTTTAGAAGAATAAATCAAATCGTTTATGGTAACAACAATAACAGAAGGAATACACATTCCTGATTTAAAAGGGAAAAAAAATTAACTTGGTGCAATTAGAAGTAGTAGAATTTGTTACCTTTTTTTTTGCTTTATTTTAAATACATAGTCTTAGGCCAAACCAGCATCATATTTTGTGAAACACAAGAAGCATTCCCATTTAAATCAGATATGTGGTAAGAATGCTCACTTTTGCTGAAATTATAAAACTAGAAAGTACCAGCCAGAAGATAAGAAAAAAATATATACATATATATAAACACTGGAGTGGAAGTTGGCAAACCTCCTGTTATATGTAGGTATTTGAAGTGCACACTTGGAAAGTAGAGAATCAACTGAAAAATGATTACGAACAACAAGAGAGGTCAGTAGGCTGGGTGGCTAGTTCTAACTGGTGCTAGTGGGGAGAGCAGTGGGAAGAAAAAAGGAAAAAGTGGATGCATACATTATCCACTAGGACAGGTTTCAGGGTATCGCCCACCATCATTCATAGGCAGTGCCACATACCCGGCCCCTGCCAAGCACTGCAGGGCATTCTTCCACCTGGAAGACATGACTGTTGTCCTCTCCTAGAGAGCATGTGGCCAGAGATGGGTTGAGCATCAAAAAAATGACAAAGGATGTTATGAAAAGAGTAAGAGGAATGACATTCCTGGGTCACAAGGGCCAAGCCTAAGGTCAGCCTTTCTACCTTTTGATCAGTATTAGTGTTAGCATTTAATTTTTTTTGATAACTGTTAAAAAGCATTAACTCTTTAATCTTTAAGAAATTGAACATCTGTACAGTGGGAGAATTCACATTCTTAGAGATCTGGATTTTTCAACCTCTCTCGAGGTCCCAGCACCAAATGCCACCCTTCTCAGCAGAAACAGCATTAGCGGGAACAGAGCAGTGGCTGCCTCTCCCCTTTAGATGTGCCAGGGCTCTTCAGTCCGCTGAGGACAATGCTCTTTATCTTAGTGCTATCACTCCATCTATGTGCCTGCCCTTGGAAGCATTTCATTTGGGTCTCCTGGTGTTGGTAATACACTAAAGAGAGATACGGGACCAACTAGGTTCTTAAGTGGTAAAGCAGTGTCTCTAGGAGCTGACTTGTCACTGTGTTGGTTAGTGTGATGGAAGAAACATTTAAACAAATTACAAAATATTTATTTTATACACCCAGTAATCCCTAGGTCCCCCATCATAGTTTTAAAAATTAAAAAATTGTTTTTATTTAAAATACCAGGTGGAAGGTTCATCTTTGCGGGGAACTGGCCATCGTCCACCTCTTCCTCAACATTCTTCCTTCTGGGCTCTGCAACATGTGCAGAATTCCTTTTTGTCCAGGGTGATCTTTCTCTTCTTTGACACATCATTAGATTAATTGAGCCTTTAGATTTTACACATTCCTAAAGCAAATTAAGTGGGAAAAATGGGACAGGCTTTCACCACCACTTATGTTGTGGAGCTTTTTCCAGCGTATGTTCTGTGTCGGGATCAGTGAAGTATTCTAGAAGCAAGAGCATTAATTGCATTTTGCCTACATTTTTTTTCTGAAGAAAGGTGGAAGTTTTTATGTTGTCAGTCATGGAGCCAGTTAAATGTAAGTAGCACTCTGAAACCTTGGCTCCTCTTTTATGAAGAAGGATGTAATTTCCGCAGATCGGGGCTGATCTAAAGCTAAAGGTTATTTTTTTAGGCTTAAAAAAATATTTCTGGTGCCCTCAATTCCACCTCTTCATCCACTTTAGGGCTTTTCATCTCAAGTATCTTTTTTTGTACCATCTACATCTTTCTTGCTACTCATCTTTTTCTCAGGAGGAGAAAAAAAGAAGTTTAAGAAAGTCCCATCCTTAAGACCCTGCCCATGACCTGTCACTGGTGACATTTTGTTGCTTGCTTTCTTCATTGTCTACATGAAAGCACCGGGCACCCAGTCAGAACTTGAAAAATGTTCTCTCAGTCTGAATCAGCCAAGTTTTCCAAAGCTTACTCTATGTGACTGCCCCCATCCTGTCTGTTACTACCTCCCCTAGGCCTTGCTCCTTCCATCTGATCTTTTTTTTTTTTTTTTTTCCTGCACTCTCTCTCTCTCTGGCTCTACCTGAGTCCTCTCGCCAAGGTCACCAGGTGTCTCCCAGACACAAGAAACTCCCTCCACAATCCATATTATATTCTTGAGCATTTCTGCCACGTGTGATAGGTGTCAGATGTCCCATGTGTAACAAGTGGCATTTGTGAGAAGAACTCTTTATTTTTGCCTCTCCCTGTAAATTTATTCAATGGGGAAAGGTCTACTCTTCTGAGTGTAAAACTCAGGAAGCTTTCTGCTCACTCTTAGGCAATAAAATGTCCTCCTGTCACTTTAAGTCACTGCAGCTGGAATGTCAGATGTTGGGTGTCTTGGAGTGGGCAAAGGCTGCACCTTCGCATCAGCCACTCCCCTCGGGGGGTGGGGGTCTGCTGCTCAGCTCCTGAGGAGGGTGGGGTTCTCTCTCCTGCCTTTGACCATCTCTGGGTCAAAACAGGGAAAGGAAGGAATCCAGGGAATAGAAAAACAAAAATTCTCAAAGATCTTACTCAACTGGTACTATTGTAAGATGGCTTCTCACGCTTCCAAGTTCAGCAAGTTCAACCAGACTTTCCCCCAAGTTTCCTCATAGACTGTCTGATCTTCCTCTCTGCTAGCTGAAAGCAATCCCCTCATCTTCAAAGCTATTAGTACTTTTTTTTTTTTTAATAAAAATTAGACTACCCTGTCCCAGGCCCCATTGAATAGGATTCTCAAGACTGGGGCTCTGTTGCATTTGTTTTCAAAATTCCATGGATGATTCTGGTGCTCACTGCAGGCTAAGGACCCAAGATCTAGCCTATATTATAGTTAATAATTTGCAGCCCCCCCCCCTTCCTGGACTCTCACCTTCCCTGTGGTCTTTTTCATCTTTATAATACCCTCTATGGAACCTTGATCATAACCGGCTCAGAGGAAGTGTTTTGTGGAAAGCAATTGGCAATCTCAGGGTTCTGGCAGAGAAGCTTTGCTAGCAGTGTGTGTTCTGTCTTCAGATTGAACTGCATACAGTTCTCGTGCTCAGTAAATACTGGATGAGTTCCTGGCTAGGTGGTTGGTGCCCCAGAAAGAGAAGAGAAGAGAGACCACAATCTAGTTAAATAAGATGTACTGGTTGTGGTTCCAGGCTCTCTTTTGAGAAGTCTCGTTTGTGTGTGGCTGTATTCTAAGAGCTTCACATGTATTACCTCAATTAACGTTCACAACCATCAGTTGACAGAGTGACTCTTACTCTCATTTTTTAGGTAAGAAAACAGAGGCTCAAGGAGGGTACATAACTTAATCCCCAAGGTCATGCAGTTGTAAGGTACAGTCAAGATGTAAACCCAAGCTCTCTGACTTCAGAGGTCAGGTTCTTAAATACTATGTTACAGCAGTTCTCACTCAAAGGGAGTAAAGCTTTAGAGAAATTTGGGGAGATGCCAGGGTTAGCCCTCTCCTCCCTCTTTCCTTTGCCTTTCTCTCCACAGTTTGCCTGCCTGCCCTCCTGTCCTGCAGAAGCATTAATGAAAGAATTTGAGCAAGAGGAAGGGGCTGTATGTACTTTGATGAGATGATTTCAGAAAATTCACTCTGGCAGCGTTTATGCAAAGTAGGTAGGATTGGAGTCATTCTAACTGGTCAAGGCTCATTGGCATTAGGGCAGTTGTCAAGGAGCGGGGGACGGGGCCCAGTGCTTTAGTAACAAAGGCAGAAGGGAAGGAAACCAGATGTTAAGGACATACAATGATAAGAGGAAGGAGAGGGGTGATCTAGAATATGTTGAGTTTGGACTTGGTTGTCTGGGGAGATTGTTGTGTCGTTCGTTCTCAGGGAGAGTGGATTTGAGGGAGGGAAAAGTGAATTTGTTCATTGACAAGGTTGAAGGAACATCAGGTGGAACATCAAGTGGCAGTGCCTCATAGGTGGCTACAGATTCCAGTCTCAAGATAGGTCAGCTGTATCTAGGGATAGAAATGTGAGAGACATCAACACATGGGGCATAGTTAAAACCATGGACATGGATGTTGTTGCTTAGAGAAGGAGTTTGAAGTGAAAGCAGAACCCATGGAGCAAACATCACAGAGCAATCTGTACAAATTTAATAAAGTATCCTGCCTTTGTCCTGGATGTCCTTTTGAACTCAAAGGAATCATTGAACTCAAAGAAGTCTCTGAACCTCAGTGTACTGGCTGGTCAAATTTAGTGTGGGTCATTTCTTTTGTTTCCCACAAAGATTGATTGATTGATTTGAGAGAGAGCAAGTGTGCAGGGGGAGGGACAGAGGGAGAGAGAGAACCTCAAGCAGACTCCATGGTCCATGAAGAGCCCGACATGGGGCTTGATCTCACAACTCTGAGATCAGGACCTGAGCCAAAATCAAGAGTTGGACCCTCATTTAACTGAGCCACCCAGGCACCCCTAGTGGACGTCATTTCTAAAGCTGCCTTCTGATCAGACATTCTGCAATTCTTACTCTTTGCATTGGTTTTCTTGTCCACTTTGGGACAATGGGGCATTTGATTAATTGCCTGATTTTGTAACCTCACTGGTATCTGTAAGCCCATGCAGTTATATGGAGGCCTTTTCTGTCTTTTTTTTTTAATTTTTATTTATTTATTTATGATAGTCACAGAGAGAGAGAGAGAGAGAGAGAGAGAGAGAGAGAGGGAGGCAGAGACACAGGCAAAGGGAGAAGCAGGCTCCATGCACCGGGAGCCCGACGTGGGATTCGATCCCGGGTCTCCAGGATCGCACCCTGGGCCAAAGGCAGGCGCCAAACTGCTGCGCCACCCAGGGATCCCCTTTTCTGTCTTTCTGATGAACAGAATGATTACCCTGTATGTGATCAGCCCACTGACATTCTTGGAAGATAACCTGGAGCACCATGAATGTGGCAGCCGTGAGGAATCCAAGGGGTAGTAGGTGAGGTGATGAAGAGCTCACCTCTAGGCTCCAGTTTCTTTGTCACTTACCTGGTTATGCCACCTCAGGCAACTTAACCTCTCTAAAATGAGGACAATAATCCTAGAGTTGGTGTGGGGACTGAACAAGTTGATACACAGTACTTACAGGGGTCCTTGGCACACATGTCTTCACTCAGTATAAGCCACAATTATATGATGACAGGAGTGACGAAAGCATTGGTGGATTGGTGGAAAACGTCTTAATTGTCAAGGTTGAAGACTTTTGGTTTTCAAGAGGAGAGGGAAAAAGAAAAATCGGCATCACTTCCTAATGAGTAGGAACTTTCAGATGGCTAAACTACATGAATGGTAAAAAAATATGCTTCATATTAACAAATGGAACTATACTTATGTTCACTTTAGAAATTAGCAGGTGCAATACAGGAGGAATTAGAACACCCCCACCCTTAATATTCGCTCTTTGTGTTGCATTTACTTGTCCTATTTAGCTTAAAGGACAGTGGGTAAAAAAGAGCAGAACAAATCATGAACTGCTCTCTGTCTCAGTATTAAACCTTGCTACCTTCAAGTGTCAGAGAGGGTAAGAGACTCTTAGCTGTGCAGTGGCTACCCTCTGAACCAAAAAAATTTCCCTTAGGCATGTTCCTTACCAGTCTAAATCTGGCTTCCAATTCCTTTGGAACATTTGACCCACTCTTCAGAACATCCTGACAGGTGTCAGCTACCTGGAGGAAAAGACACATTTTGAGGGAACAGTGACTATTGAAACTTCTTGAATCTTTCTCCAGCTCCCCCCCCCCACTCTGCTTACTTTGTCTGAAAGAGGCTGTGTTCAACTTGTTTGTCAGGAATAGCCAAATATGTGTCCCTGTGCAGTTTATTATATGCCAGGAAGTACAAGCAACATGACAGCAGTAATTCAAAACAGGGTTTAAAATGAATAAATAAGAATAAGCCCCTGGGATTAGTCCCAATTGAAAGTTCAGCACCACCAGGGAGGGTAGCTGCTGTCTCTGGGGATGAACAAATGGCTTGCTGTAGGGAATAATATTCACTGATCCAGCCACATTTTTACTTACAGCCTTTCCACCCCTGTGGGGTCCATCTCTTCTCAGATTCAGTAAAATTCTTAGAAAGGAAGTTTATTATTTCTCCACGTCAGACACTGTCAGCCGCATGTGAACCTTTTCACTCATACTTTTTTAAATGACAGAACATGTATCATGTCTCTAAAAATTACTCTGGTCTTGGGGAAGAAGATGAAGAAAGAATTTTCTTCCACAGAATCAAACTAAAAGTAAGAAAACAAGGAAGCCCTCTGGTGAGAGGGGTAGAAAAGGGGGGAAGATCACTTTGTGATTGTGGCACTGAAGTTTTTAATACAGAGGGAGCTATTGGTACAGGGGCTTTTACTGTTTGTAAGGCCTTGTATGGACATCATGCCATTTGATCCTCGTAAAGAGGTTGTGTTCCCACTTCATAAAGGATATAAATGAAGCCCAGAGAGATTGACAGACTAGTCCGAGGTCGCAAAGCTAGAAGTATGATAGTCTGATTCTGGGTCTGACACCTTTATTTATTTTTTTGCTGTGATCGTGCTGTGTACTAATTTGTTGAGCCCTCATAGAGGTTTCCGAGACACCCAACTGGAAGGCCCAAATATGTAAATCCAACTAGATTTGTAGCCTTTGCATGTTTTAGAGTTAACTTTATACATTATCCATAAAACCCTGAGTTATTTTTTTCCTTCTTGCTGGATGGATCAAGATGCCAGGCAGGGAGAGAGCAGTATATAGCCATAGAAAAGGGTATCAGTGATTGCCTTGGTTTATGGCTTAGGAAAAGTTCGATGCCAAAGTGAAGGTACCAAAAAAAAGGAACACTGCCAAAAATATATAAAACCAGTGAGGAACAAATGATATCAACTCATTTTTCTCTTCTATGGAAAGATGTAAGGCAGTAGAGAGTAGCGGCTGAATGGCTCTTTTTAATATCTTCCCTGATACTCTCTCCTTTGAGTAAATTGAACAGAGTAACTACAATTCACATTTATTTGTTGACTTGTTTTGCTGAAGGCCTAGGCTGTGAGCTTCTTCTGGTGGAGCTTTGAGCCCTTTCTACCATTGGGCCGATGTCCGTATGATGAGTGTGGCTCCGAGTGAGTGGGCTGATGGCTTTCAGCGGCCATGAAAAAAAGATCAATGGAGGGTCAGAAGTCCCAGAATAAACTTCTGCTCTGATTTTCTAATCTTTGCTGTTGCTTTAAAGCTTTAAGGATTGGTCAAAAGATCCTTGAGAGCAAATACCTTAGAGAGGACCTATACTTAGTGGGCTCTCAATAATTGGAGAGCAAATGGCTGATAAGTTTCTGATATCATCTTCTGTTTTTCTTTCATTAAGATAATTAAATAACTTCATGTCTTTTTTTTTTTATATATAACTTCATGTCTTTAAGCACAGTTCTCATTCTTCCCATATGTGATAACAACCCCTGCCGAGTTCTTGGACTCAGTTTACTTTAACTGTTCCATCTCATGAATGATACTGGGAGGACATGTCGGAGCTGACTTTTAGCAGATACACAGTTGAGAAAGTCAAAGGCTCTGAAATGAGCTTCGTTTCCTCCTTTGTGTCTTCTTAGAAATAACTTGATTTTGAGGGCACTTTGGGGATAGGACTAAGGAGAGCTGGTGGTTCTGTTGGTGATCTATAAGCAGCCTAAGACAAGTATCCAGTGCTTACAGGAGGTTGCTGGAGTCTGTTGGGTGTTTACGGCCCCAGGGAAGTGTAGCTTGAGGAGTGTGTGTGTGTGTTTCTGTGTCCATTCTTTGGACTGGCAAGGCCAGCTAGCTGTTCTCCCACTGATATCGTTGTGTGTCGGAGAGATTTGGAAGCTCAGCATTCCAGTTTAGACTCATGATTAGTGTTTGAACAAAGTATCTCCCTTTCAGTTGAAGTATTCTTACTCTCTCCTGTCTTCCATTTATATTTCAAATTCCCATCGTCTCTTTCTGTATTGATAACATTTTGAAGTCTAGCTCCTTAAATAAGGTGTATAAATTTCAAATATTTAGTGAATTTTCACATGTGTGTATACCTGGGTAACTAACACCCAGATTAGGAGATATTTATTTCCTTGTGCCCACCCCCCGCCCCAGTCATTTGTCCAAAAGGTAACCAATATTTTGACTTCTACCACCACAGATTGATTGGGACTGTTGTCGAATATCATAAAAATGAAGTCACAGGGTATCTACTCTTTTGTGTTTGATTTCTTTCTTGAAGTATTATCCTGTAACTCGTTGATGTTGAATAAATAATGCCATTATATAATTTATTCACCCATTCAACTGTTTATGGATATTTGGGTTGTTCCCAATTAGGGGCTATTACAAATAATAATGCAAGGAACATTCTTGGGACATGTCTTTTAGTAGGTATAAGCATGCATTTCTCTCAGGTATATACCCAGGAGTGTGTTTGCTCAACCATAGAACATACATGTATTCTTGTAGGTACTGCGAAACACTTTCCCTAAGTGATTGAACTAGTTGATACCACTAAGTTCCTATATTATGAAAGTCCACTTTTCCTCTGCAATATTTTTATTCTAGGTTGGTGATGCTTGTTACTATGGGATGTTGAGATATTTGTCAGTCCATCTAAGGGTGTATATGTGTATACACACATTTTTATTTCACAGTCATTCAATATGGATGGATTCAGAGGTAGATGTTTGCCTTGCCATATGCTTGGGAGTTTAATAATGGAAAAACTGCCCCTAGGAATTAAAAGGAAACTATTTGTTAGCTTAAGAAAATGTAATATTAATTACAATAAAGCTTAACTATTGAGTGGGTATCTGCCTTTCTGACTCAGGAGTGAGCATGAATATCAACTGTCTAAGTGTGGTATTTAATTCATACCCAGAGTGAAACCAGAAGGATGAATTGACTCAGGGACAATCTCCTGAATCCTGCCTCTGGCATTACTCATTTGTAACAGGCTGAATTGCATTTTATGGCTGCTGTTTTCTCTCATTTATCCTTTATTCCTTTGAGAGGAAGCAGTAACTAAATATATTAAACACTGCTTAGAATCTTCAGCACTGAGCATTTTAATTCTATCAAGAGTGTATCAGCATATGGTTGAAAAGGAGTGGAAACTTAGGCCTTTGGTTTCATAGTTCACGTAACGGTTCATTCAAGCGATTGACCTGTGTGGTCGGGAGGGCACTTTAATAATAATATCGATAAGAGAAAAGGATTTGTCAAAGTACTTAGAATCAGTGGAGAAAAGCCTGTTAAGCTGGACAACAGGGTTTTCTTCCCTTCTGGACAAAGCTGTGCTAGTCCATTCAGTCATCAATCATTTATTTGCACAGTGATTCAACTACTTACTGAGTCCTATGTCCTAGGCTCTGGTTTAGGTATTAGGCATATAGCAGGAAACAAAGCAAAGCCCTTGTTCTTGTGGAGCTGACCTTCTTGACAAGGATAAGAGGCAAGAAAACTCTATATACATATGTCATTTGGTGCTCTAGAGGAAAATATAGGCAGTGTAAGGGGTATGGGAGTGAGTGTACGTTTGATGTCATGAACTGCTGTTGGTTTTTATAAGGGAAGGTTGGGGAAAGCTTCTTAGTCAATGACATTTGTATAAAGACCTGAAGGGATGGAGCATGTGGATGTCCACCGGAAGAAGAGGAAGCCAAGTGGAGGAGGGAGCATGCCTAGTGAGCTGAGGATAGTAAAAGGGCCTTTGAAGTTGGAGGGAAGGCAGTGAGGGGGACAATGTCTGGACGTGGGGTCAGAGGGACAGTAGGGACCCGGATCCCATAGGGCTCTAATGACTGCTGTAATGACACTGATTTTTTTCTCTGGGAATTCCCCTGAAAGGTTCTATTCAAGTCTTCCCTTTAGGATTACCTTCAACACTGGTTGGAGAACTGACTTACAGAGACAGGGGTAGAAACAAGGAAATGAGTAAAGATAGCTAATCGGTGTGTTCAGGAATGAACCAAAAGGCACGGATGTCTGATTTTGTAGACTTTTCGCCATCTTTGTGCTTTTAATAAAGATAATTGTTCTTTTTTTTTAAAAAAAAAGATTTATTTATTTATTCAGAGAGAGAGAGAGAGGGGCAGAGACACAGGCAGGGGGAAAAGCAGGCTCCCTGCAGGAAGCCCAATGTGGGACTCGATCCCTGGTCTCCAGGATCACGCCCCGGGCTGCAGGCAGCTGCTGTGCCACCAGGGCTGCCCCAAAGATAACTGTTCTTATCCAGACATGGATGAACAATGTTGGCACCTTTGAGCCACGAGTAATAATTTAATACAAAAATTAGCATTATGCTGTGACTATTAAAAAGTTCCATAATTCATGCTTTTTTCTATTTATCCTATATTAATTTACTTCTGAAGGCTCTTCCTCATCTCTCTCCTGTTTTTATTTAATAAGGTACCATTCTTAGCCACTCATGCTTGAATTTGTCATTTGTGACACCTCTCTCTTCATCCTCTATAAATGCAAGGAGCCGGGTGCTGTGGTTACCTTCCTGTCTCTCAAATCCATCTCCTTTTTCTGCCGCTCCCTGCCGTTCCCAATTTGAGCTTAGACCTTCCTTTTGTCTCGCAGTTTAGCCATCAGATTCTCCTTCTCTAATCTGTGGGAAAGGCAGCAAAAACAATGCAGGTTTTGAAGTAGGACCTTAATTCAGATTGGCTCAGGTCTTTGTTCTTCCGGTAGCTGTAGGGCCTTTTGCAAATTTTTTAAAAAAAGATTTATTTCAGAGAGTGAGCAAGAGTGAGCACAGGGAAAGGGGCACAGGGAGAGGGAGAGTCTTAAGTATACTCCACATTGAGTATGCAGGGCTCAGTCTCATGACCCTGAGATGACAACCTGAGCCAAAACCAAGATTCGGATGCTTAACCAACTGCATCACCCAGATGCCCTCCTTTTGCCATTTTTTAACCTCAGCTGTCCTGCTATAGAATGAGCATAACAATATCTAATTTGTAGGATTGCAATGAGGATGCAGTGGGACTGTGGAGTGTTTAAAGTGCCTGGCAAGTCGTGGGTGTTGGTTCTTCCCCCTTCCATTCTTCGACTTCACTCCATCATTGAGCTGTCTGGCAGGTCCTAAAGTATAGTTCTCATAGCGTCATTCCTCTTGTCGGAAAGTTTCCACAGTTTCCTATTGCCTCAGATGTTAAATTTGGGTCCTTTTGGCTGGCATTCAGAGCCCTGGTTCTCTCACTTCCACTTCTATTTCCAAGTTTTTCCCCATTATTGTTCTTCTCCATGTACATCACATCACGTACTAGCAAATTCAATATTTTGTCATGCTGCCGCATCTCTATGAAAAAGACCATCGCTCCATAAAAATCCTACCTATCCTTTAAATCCTGCCTCAAGTACTGTTGCCTTTGCAAAGCTAAGAATCTGGAAGTGGCTTCTCCCAATTCTAAAACATCATTGCACTTTTAGGAGGCAACATGGTGCCCAGGCTTTCTGGAGCCAGAACGCTCAGATTCTGCCCTTTACTCTCATCCTGGGGACACTGCTTAATTTCTGCATCTGTTTCCCCTGCAAAATGAGGACAATAATACCTCCTTGAAAGGGCTGTTTTGAGGAGGTAAGTAATAAGGTACTACATGTGAAGCCCTTTAAATAGTGCCTGACACCTGGCAAGCTTAAATCAGTTTGTATATAATTATAAGCATGACTAATCAACATTATTATATCATTAGGACCTGTATACTTCACAGGGAATTCAAATGAAAAGCTATTCTGAGATAACAGTGGAAAAAGAGGCATAGGCTAGGAACCTGGATCCTAGTACTGGTTCGCACTACTAAACAAGCTGTGTGATGCTGAACGTCACTTTTTTTCCTTCAGCTGCAAAAAGAGAAGAATGAACAAAAATCACTAAGCTTTCTTTCGGTTCAGACAGCCACATGGCTGTCTGATAGCCACCTGCAACTCACATCGCCGAAGAGAGAAGTCTTAATTCCCACCTGTTGAAACCCACTCCATCCCTATCTCCGTAAATGACCATGCTGTGTATCCAGGGGAAGCAGGAAACCTAGGAGTTGCCTTTGAATGGCCTGTTCATTTCATCATCTAAATCCAACCCATCTGAGGCCTGTCCTGTTGGTTCTACTTCTCCTTGTCACCGCGGCTGCAACCCTAGCCGGATCCTCTGCCTGCGCCTTGGCGGTCGGTTCCTAATCGGCCTCTCTGCTCCCACCCTTGCCAACTTTCAGCCTAATTCCCACCCAGCCCAAGCGATCTTTAAAACCTAAACCAGGTAACACCACTCTCCTGCTTTAAACTCCCCAGTGGCTTTTCATTGTACTTGGGATGAGAGATCCAGACTCTTCTGCGCCCTCACAACCACTCACCGCCCCCCCCTTGGGTTTCAGCTGCCCTTTCTTCTCTTGGCGCCAGCTCACCAAACTGACATCTGTCTAGGGCTTTATTAGCACGTGCTGTCTTCTGTGCTTAGAGTATGCATCCCCCTGATGTCAGCGTGACTTGCATCTGGAATTTAGATCTCCGTCCTAATTGCCCGCCCCCCCTTTCTATCAGTAGTGCTCTATCACATCATCCTTTCCCCCCCCTTTCCTAAGGTTTACCACGATCTGAAAACAGCTTTATTTATTCATCTCTCTCTTTCCTTGCAGCAGAAATGAAATGCCCTCCTATTAGGGCCTCCTTCCTACCAGTGCTTATTAGTGCATAGTAGGTATGCAAAAACAAAACAAACAAACAAACAAAAAACCCCAAACCGTGATTTTCATGAGATACCAAAATTTAATTACCTAAGCTGAGCGTTGTGTTTTTAGAGCGTGAAGCCCTCTTACTTTTTGCCTTCGTTTAAACCCTCGTAGGGAATGAAGATGATCTTGGAGCACACATGCTCGTGCTGGAAACGGGACTAGAGGGGATCCCTGGGTGGCGCAGCGGTTTGGCGCCTGCCTTTGGCCCAGGTCCTGATCCTGGAGACCCGGGATCGAATCCCACGTCGGGCTCCCGGTGCATGGAGCCTGCTTCTCCCTCTGCCTGTCTCTCTGCCTGTCTCTCTCTGTGACTATCATAAATAAAAAAAATAGAATAATACAGGGAAAAAAAAGAAAGAAACGGGACTAGATTAAGAGGGATCCAGGGACAGGCTGGCTTTCACTCCCGGGCCTCAACAGCACCCCCCCCCCTCACCCCCCACCCCTGCTTCCAGGACTGCCTCTCCTCCGGCCTCCCTCCTGTTGCTTCTCCTCTCCCAACGACCCCATTCTCTGCAGACAGCAGCCTGCAAGCTTCGCTGCGGGGAGAACACCCTTTCCTTGACCCCCCCTCCCCCCCCCCGCCCCCGAGCTTTCATTGTTCTTAGGATCAGGGCCAGCCTCTGGCCGCCCGGGCCACCACCTCCCCCTCCGGCAGGCCAGCCCCGCCCCCCTGCTGGCTCCCGCCGGCCACCAGGCTTCTTCCCCTTCCTGGACGCCCCGCAGCCCCGCAGCCCGCGCCCGTTCCGTGTCCTCCGAAGGTCAGGAGACGGCCCCTTCCTCAGGGAAGCCCTCCCTGCTTAGGCCAAGCTCCGCTCCCCTTCGTACGGCCCCCACATCGCCACCCGCCTCTCTTTCAGAGCTCTGCTCTGCTACACCCAGACTCCGGGGACTATGGTAACCTTCGGAAGCCGCGTCGCCGCGAGCTTGCGGCTCGGTAGTAGCAGCTAATCGCGGAAGAGAAGGGCTGAACGGCCGCCGCCGGACCACTCGGCGCCCCTCCCCCTCGGGCTATGACGCATTAAGCAGGCGCCGCGGGGAGAGAAGTCTCACGGCGCCTGCGCGGAGGGGCACGCATGCGCAAGAGGACGAGCCCGCTGACAGATTGGCGGCGGCGGCGGCGGCGGCGGCGGCGGTGGCCCTGGCCCTGGACCGCGGGGAATGGGAATCCCAGGTCTCTGAGCGCCGCCCCCGCCTCCCTGCCCCCGACATGGCTCAGGAGAAGATGGAGCTAGACCTGGAGTTGCCTCCGGGTGCTGGCGGGAGCCCGGCGGAGGGCGGCGGCAGCGGCGCGGGCGGGGGCCTCCGGAGGTCTAACAGCGCCCCCCTGATCCACGGCCTCAGTGACACTTCGCCGGTGTTCCAGGCCGAGGCGCCGAGCGCCCGGCGGAACAGCACGACGTTCCCGAACCGCCACGGCCTGCTGCTGCCGGCCTCCCCGGTCCGCATGCACAGCAGCCGCTTGCACCAGATCAAGCAGGAGGAGGGCATGGACCTCATCAACCGAGAGACCGTCCACGAGCGCGAGGTGCAGAACGCCATGCAGATAAGCCACTCCTGGGAGGAAAGTTTCAGCCTGAGTGACAACGACGCCGAGAAGTCCGCCTCCCCGAAGCGCATCGATTTCATCCCGGTGTCACCAGCGCCCTCACCCACCCGGGGGATCGGGAAGCAGTGCTTCTCACCATCCTTGCAAAGTTTTGTGAGTAGCAATGGATTGCCTCCGAGCCCTATTCCCAGCCCAACGACTCGGTTTACTACCCGGAGAAGCCAGAGTCCCATCAATTGCATTAGACCAAGTGTTCTTGGACCACTGAAAAGAAAATGTGAAATGGAAACTGAGTATCAGCCAAAGAGGTTTTTCCAGGGCATCACCAACATGCTTTCTTCTGACGTTGCACAGCTGTCAGATCCTGGCGTGTGTGTATCGTCTGATACCCTTGACGGAAACAGCAGCAGCGCCGGATCTTCTTGTAACTCACCAGCGAAAGTCAGCACTACCACCGACTCTCCTGTGTCGCCTGCCCAAGCGGCCTCTCCATTTATTCCAGTAGATGAACTTTCATCTAAGTGATTCACCCTCCCATCCCGAGACTCGTTGTTTTCTGTTTTTGTTTTTTTTTGCAATGGAGAGAAAAATCAAGTTGGAGCAAGCACTGAACTTTGTCAATTAATTTGAGGCTATTTCCTATTCGACCCTTTCCTCTTTTTTTTTTTTTTTTTTTTAATTTCCTGAGATGTTGTTACTCTAGAGAACTTATGTCAGGTTCCTGCGGGTGCCCTTGAATTCAGTGTAGTGATATTTTCAGACGTTTTCCAATAAGTGTGTTGAAGCATACGTCTTTATGCTGCTAATATGTTTAAATACATATGTTATCCCTTGATTTTTTAAAATAATCGAGAGCTCTATTTATTTATGGGATTATTAAGTTCTGATGCAAATATAAATGTTGAATTAATCAGTATAGTAAACTGATGTTTTAAAATTCCATATTTCATGCCCACACTAATTTTTAATGTTATTTTTCCAGTGGTTGCTAATTTCTATTTGATGGAGGATAACCTAGTTACTTACAGCGGTTTTTAAAAATATGTTAGTTATAACATAGTGATCCAGTGGTCATCTATTTTACCCAGGAATCCTCGGATATTTAATTTTCTGGGTACACAAGTGGCTGCAAGGGGGGAATGATAAAAACAAAATATAAAAGTTTGCAACAAGTCTTTTTAAATTAACTATATAAAAGTAAACAAACGCATTTTCTAAAGAAGTTTTAATAGTAATTCTAATAAGTCATGCCAATATAACTACAGAAAAGTTTAAAAATTTTTTCTAGACCAGAAAGTGCATTCTCTTGGGTATAATCCTGAAGGGACATGGGACAGTGCCTTGCAGTCTTAGCCCACTGTACATAGGCTGAGACCAGGTCCTTTGTACCACTGAAAACTTAAAAGTTTCTCAGATGTAGAGAATGTGGGAAGCCCTGTTGAACTTCACCAGAGCACCCAGGCAGATAAAAATCTCTCAATCATTGATATGCTTTAAAATATCCAATTGTGCCTCAGTGAAAATCCCTGCCAACAAGGAGCCAGAGCAACTTTTGGCTGCTTTTCTGCTCTGCCCATCTGTTACCTTCCTGGTTTTCCCTGGCTCAGGAAGGAAGCGGCTGTTTCCTTGCCAACAGGTCCTTCCTCTCCACCTCCCACCAAACTAGGGCATCATCGGTTAGACAGAGGTACAGTGTGACTTGGATTTCCGACAGTGAGCAACAACAGAACTGTGGAATTGTTGCAGGAACCTGTGTAGTTAAAGCCACAGCTGGATTTGACTGCCTTGGGGATGCCAGTTGATTAAGGGTCAGTGACTTGCAAGAGAAAAAAAAAAAATCAGTGGAGAGTCACATAGGTAAATCGTTATTTAACTTAGATTTTGTTAAAGGTAGAATTGTGAAATGTTCTTTTCTTTGCCTTTTACAACTAAGACAAAATATGAAAATATTTAATAACAAATGTTTTTATATTATACCTTCCTATATCTTCCTTTACTAGATAGATAGAAAGAATGGCAGACAAAAAAAGGGGAAGAAATAAAAGAGACCAAGACAAAAAGCTCCGGCTTTCTTTAAGTAACTGCCTACAGAGACTTTAACAATTATGTGGAATTTTTTTACAACTACGAGAATAAATGGAACTAGTCAACTTTTGAAAGTTGCCTTAAGAGTTCAATGAAACTATGTTGAGGGTAAGATTGTGTCCACAGGCTTAAAATTCTCTGTTCTGGGTAATAGTTCATGTGTGCCAGTCCTGACCTTGTTCCTCCAGTTCAAACCTGTATGTCCAACTTCCTGTTGGGTACCTTGATCTGCTTCCAGACGTACTGTAACCTCAGCATCTCCAAAACAAAAGTTAGTAGCTTTTCATCGAACCTGTTCTTGAGTTACCTAAATTGATGTGCTCGCTGATTTTCTAAACGAGAAACCATAGAAAGCGTTTTTGACTTTCCCTTTTTCCCTGTCACATCCAGCGTGATCACTCAGTCCCGTCTACTGAAGTGAACCTGAGACCTCTCCCCTTCACTGCTTCTGTTGCCTCTGATTCAGCTTAGGTTCCAGCCTAAGTGATTTCCCACCTCCCCTCTGGCCTGGTCTTCACCCCACCTCTAAAGTGATCTTTCTGAAATATAAACTTGATTTCCCCCCCCCCTCCCGCTTGAAAACTCGATGTGCATCCTCATTTCCCACGGTGTAGGGAATGCTTTCTGTAACCTGGCATATAATACTGTCCTTCGTGAACTGGGCATATTGTAAAACAGCTTCACAGCCCTGCTCATCCTACCCCGACACACATCCTTCCTTCTTACTCTGCAAACACTAGACTACTTGATATTCTTTAAATATGCCATGTACTTTCATGTGTTTGTGCCTTTGGATGGATTGTTCTTTTCCCCTAAAATGCCATTCCTGTCCTTTTCAGCCAGGCAAGTGCTTTGTTTCTTTTTTTATTGCATGTTAATTTAACTATGAAAGAATGTATACCTGCTGATTATAAAAGTATTTAAACAATGCAGATACCTATATAGTAAAAAATGCAAGTCTGCCTTTTACTATGTAAAATTCATCTTCCCTTCCCGTTGCTAATTTCTGTTAATTCAAGATATACTGTATAAGATGTTTTACCCCTCATTTTCATGTATATATGTATATAAATTCAGGAACCACCACACCCTTGACATCTCTCTTCCTTTTCTTTCCTCCGAATCTTCTCCAAGTCTTAGTGATTTTCTCTTCCAGAATCTATTACTTTGTTTTCATCTCTGTTGCCACCCCAACCCAGGCTACCATTCATTTCCCTCCGAGACTTCTAGCGTAATTCCCACCTCTCCCTCTCACACTGTCTCTGGTAGGCTGTCCATTCATTCTCCATACAGCAGCTAAAGTAATCCTCTTAAAATTGCATATCTGATCTTCCATCGCCCAGCTTAAGGCTTTTCATTTGCTTCCTGTTATGTTTGTGGTATACCAAAATACTAATTCTGGCCCGGGAGGCCCTGGGGGATCTGACCCTTGCCCCTCCTTCTTGTTTTCTGTACCCCACCCTCACTGGCTTGCTTCCTTCTCATTAAATACATCATCTTCTCTCCCATATTAGATCCTCTTACCAGATCATTTTCTCTGAAGGTACAGGGAAACCTTCACATCCATAAGCTTATTTTTCTATATAGGTGGTAAATTTTAAATCAGGTGAGGCTCTAAGAGTTTATGTAGACCATTTACATTGTCATATTATTGTTCATAAACTTAGTCATTACTTTGTAGACTGTAAGGGCTTAGGTCACGTGAGAACTATCCTTCAAAAAACATTTGTAAGATATGAGTATTGATAAGCTATAAACTCTGCTGAAAGTCCCAGTGCACATATCAACATTTAGTTAAAGTACAGTCTGTTCTATATAACAAAGCTCTGTGGTATATTTTCCTTTATTGTGTCTGTTATAAACACCATGAAAATGGAAAAAAATGGTCACCAAATCTGCGACTGCTGGACATCAGAACCTTTAAGTGTACTTAAAAGATTGATTGTAATCAAGAATAACCTGTATCAGGATGCCTTCCAGTAATTCAGGTTTATTAGGTTAGTTCAGCTGGTCATACACCTATAGAAGAGACCACTCTTAAATATTTGGCAGTAAGATGGGGAAAGTGACCAGGCTTATGAGGGAAACAGGACTAAGATTTTTTTTTTTCTTACGGCCACATTTATAGAGGAGTACAAAAAGTTTGAAGGTCCAAGAGAGAGGTGGAAGATGGGAATCATTGCCAGAACAACAAACCAAGGAAGGTGATGTAAACTACATTTCCAGGGTAGCATCAGCGTATAGAAGAAGGAGTCAGGGGATACCTGGGTGGCTCAGTGGTTGAGTGTCTGCCTTTGACTCAGGTCATGGCTCGGGGTCCTGGGATCAAGTTCCGCATCAGGCTCCCCAGTGGAGCCTGCTTCTCCCTCTGCCTCTCTCCACGTGTCTCTCATGAATAAATAAATCTAAAAAAAAAAAAAAAAAAAAGAAAGAAAGAAAGAAAAAGCCTGGGAAAGGAGGTCTGGAGGCATTTTTTTTTCTTTGAAAACAGAAAGAGTGAAAAGACCCAAACAAAGATATCAGTACATGTTAAATTGATTTGCTGTTGCAGGAGTTGATGGGTGTGGAGGAAGGTATATCTAAAGTAGAAAGGATTTGTTTCTGATTACTCCTATTTTTTCAATTGTTGAGTAGTCTAGGATATTTGAGTGTGGACAGGAGTAGATTTAAAAGCTTGAGCAAAAGAAAGAGTTAATGTTGCCTTATGAAAATTGTAAAGCAGTGACTCAAGGTCAAAAGGCAGGTTTACTAGGCCACATTGGATGCGAGGTTGCAGTTGGATGACAGATACAAAAGAAGTGGTTTGGATTGACCTTGGTTTAAGAATTGGTCAAGCCAGGAGCACCTGGGTGGCTCAGAGGTTGAGCGTCTGGGTTCGGCTCAGGTCGTGATCCCAGGGTCCTGGGATCGAGTTCCACATTGGGCTCCCTGTGGGGAGCCTGCTTCTCCCTCTGCCTGTGTCTCTACCTCTCTTTCTCTCTGTCTCTCATGAATAAATAAATAAAGTTTAAAAAAAAGAATTGGTTAAGCACATCTAGGTTGAGTCCAGTGTATGGAGCAATTAAAGATTCTGCTAAAAATGTGGCTGAATTACTGGCCAAGGCCTTGAGGATGGTAACAAGTTAGCAGTGAGTGATGGACGAGGCCCCCTTTCTCAAGGCCTTAAAATCAGCTGTGACAAAGTATACAGAGAATTGGATCTCATGCAGAACTCCTGCTTCAGTTTTGCCCATATTTTTCATGGCTAATTTGATTTTGTTAGAGAATCAATCCTCAATCAGCAAGCCTTGAGTTCCGCTTATATGATTAAAAAAAAAACTAGATTGCTCCCTGTAGCCAACACAGTTCTTTATGCCTGCCCTAACTTGCCATCCATGTAGAAAATTGTCTTTAAAGTTGAAATGACTTTTCTATTTTTTAAAAAAAAGTTATATATAAAATACTTGTTATGTGTCAGACACTGTTCTAGGTACTAAACAATTTCACTTACTCTTCATCACTATCATCTGAGAGAGAAATGCTATTATTCTCATTTTACAAATGAGGGAGTGGAGGCAGAGAGAGGTTAAATAACTTGCTCAAGTTTCTAAAAGTGGGTGGCAGGCAGAGTATTGTAGTAGTTAGGAGCACATGCTGTGGAGCCCAGCGGTGGAGAGGATTACATGGGTCAGTATACGTAAAGTCCAGCAGTGCCAGGCAGTTTCCATAGAAATGTCAGCTGTCATCACCCGGGAGGTTGTCATGATTGTCATTTAGCGGGGACTGGCTAAGGAAGCCTTTCTTGATCCCCCTTGGCTGGTGGAAACTCCTGTGTTGACGCTCAGTGACAGTATGCTATCTACCCTTCAGAGCAGCCTGTCCTTTTATGAGATCAGTGTTTTCCACTTCGGAGGGTCTTTCTTTCAGCTGACATGTTCATCTGTAACTTCCATTGTTAAATTCAAGGCTGTCTCTCTGGAAAATGCAGAACAAGCCTTATCTCCCTCTCTCTCTTAGGTGATAACTCTTCCTTCACAGATTGGAAACACTGATCCTCTGTAATTACCTTCTCTTTGCTGCTGGCTTTGAGAAATCTGGAGCAGTTTTTTGCTGTTTTTCCCCTGTGAAATAGGACTATCATCCTTTATAGCCAAGATTTTTAAAAGATTTGATCCCTTCAAGACTGCTTGCCTTCCCCAGTGGGAAAGCAAAAGATGGCCTGATAACATGACCCATTGCCAGTAACAATAATTAGTAATAATTAGCACTAATATTTTTTGAGCACTAAATTGAACATCTAGACACTATTTCCAGTGCTTTGTACATATGAGTTCATTTTATTCTCAGGACAGTTTTGTGGGGTAGGTGCTGTGATTATTTCCATTTAACATGAGAAAACCAAGTATACTTTCTCAAGTCTATTCTTTTTTTTTTTCCTTTTGAATTTAGGTCTTTTTGTCGTTTTCTTAGAACAGACTTTTTCCTTATTTGAAATAAAGTCTATTTTCCAGCCTGCTCTTGCTGCCACTTATATGTTGAATCAAATGATATGTTTATTTAAA
Source organism: Nyctereutes procyonoides (assembly GCF_905146905.1). Lineage (NCBI taxonomy): Eukaryota > Metazoa > Chordata > Mammalia > Carnivora > Canidae > Nyctereutes > Nyctereutes procyonoides. The sequence goes on along the minus strand of NW_026575146.1, from coordinate 55,049,886 downwards.
AGGATGATTTTAGACAATTAAAGGAAGCTCTCAGAAGAATTGTTTTCTTTAGTAGTAGGAAAAATTAAATTGGTATAGAAATAAATTGTGGTTTACATATTTTCAAACTGATTTGCTATTTGAAATAAATACCAAAATACAAATTTTAGACTATTTTCTTAAAAGTATATGTATATGATATATTCCAGTTAAACAGTATCCTTGATTGCCCTTAGATTGTCATTCCAAGGGAAACAAAAGCAAGACTATTTTGACCCCCCCCCCCCAAAAAAAAAGCCCTGTAGGTTTAAAATGTATCGTGTTTTTTCCTTTCTTTTTAATTGAAGTATAATTAATATAGAGTTAAAGTAGTTTCAGGTGTACAGTATGATTCAACAATTCTGTACATTACTCAGTGCTCATCAAGATAAGTGTACTTTTGGGGAGCCTGGGTGGTTCAGTTGGTTAAGCATCTGCCTTCAGCTCAGGTCATGATCCTAGGATCCTGCTCAGCAGGGAGCCTGCGTCTCCCTCTCCCTCTGTCTACTACTCTGCCTTCTTGTGTGCTCTCTCTCTGTCAGATAAATAAAATTTTTTTTAAAAAAAATAAGTGTACTCTTAATCCCTATCACCCAGTTCACTCATCACCCCACGCACCCCCTTCTGGCAACCACCAGTTCTCTGTATTTAAGAGCTTTTTTTTTTTTTTTTCTGTTTCTTTGTGTGTTTTGTTTCTTTCTTTTTTTTTTTTTTTTTTTATTTATGATAGTCACACAGGGAGAGAGAGAGAGAGGCAGAGACATAGGCATAGGCAGAGGGAGAAGCAGGCTCCATGCACTGAGAGCCCGACGTGGGATTCGATCCCGAGTCTCCAGGATCGCGCCCTGGGCCAAAGGCAGGCGCCAAACCGCTGCGCCACCCAGGGATCCCTGTTTTGTTTCTTAAATTCCACATATGAGTGAAATCATGTGGTATTTTTCTCTGACTTGTTTTACTTAGTATTATACCCTCATCCATGTCATTGCAGATGCAAGATCTTATTCTTTTTTGCAGCTGAGTACTATTCCATTATACATACCATGTCTTCTTTATCCATTCTTCTATTGATATTTGGGCTGTTTCCATATCTGGTTTTTGTAAACAATACTGAAATAAACAGCGGTGCATATATCCTTTCAAATTAGTGTTTTTGTTTTCTTTGGGTAAATACCCAGTGGTGGAATTACTGGGTTATAATTCTAATTGTAAATTTTTGAGGAGCCTCCATACTGCTTTCCATAGTGATCGTACCAATTTACATTCCCACCAAGATTACATGAGGGTTCCTTTTTCTCCACATCTTCGCCAACACTATTTCTTGTCTTTTTGATTCTAACCACTCTGACAGGTGTTAAGGTGATGCCTCATTGTGATTTTGGTTTCCATTATTCTGGTGATGTTGAACATCTTTTCATGTGTCTATTGTCCATTTGTATGTCTGCTTTGGGAAAATGTCTATTCAGGTCCTTGCCCATTTTAAAATCAGATTATATGTTATTTTGGTGTTGAGCTGTGTAAGTTCTTTATATATTTTGGATATTAACCCCTTCTCAGATACATCATTTGCAAACCAAAAAAGACCATAGGCAGTAATCTGTTCAACATCAGCTGTAGAAACAATTTTCTCTGTCTCCTCAGGCATGGGAAACAAAAACAAAAATTAAGCTATCAGGACTATACCAAAATAAAAAGCTTTTGCACCCAGAAGGAGACTATCAACCGACAAGGCAACCTATACTGAATGGGGAAAAATGTATCTTTTTTTTAGAGGGAAAGTAACAGCAGGATTTAGAGAAGGATCCAAACCCTTTTATTGCCTAATAACAAGCTTGTCTTCTTTTTCTACAAGAACTCTCCCCAGAGGGCAGAGATTTAAATTCAGAACAATTGAGCAATCTCTGAGAAACTTTATTATTTTTTAACTTTACCTCCTAGAAAATGACTTCACTGTTGAATGAAAGGACCAAAAGAGGAAAACTTTGCTTTGAGTACATTTTAGAATTTGTGCTTAGACTTCAAGTTTCATGGTGTCATGTTCCTACGTTAGACATTTTGAAACAAACCATCAAAAGTGCAATTTGTTCCAAAGGGTTAGTTATTTTCAAAGTTCAGCAGGTATTTAAAAATCACTTCAAAGGTGACTTTTAGTTGTGTATCTTGTGAAAATGATTTTATAACAGAGAGAGGTTAAGGAGATAACATCAAATACTCAAGTGTCATGCACATGCAATCTGAGGTACACAAACGTACACGCATTCACGTGCGCACACGCCTGACCTACTTTATGAGCCTTGATCTGTGTACTTGGGAGTCATAATTGAGCTTTCTTCCCATTTTAGATTTCCTCTCCTTTTCTCCTGATTCCAAGTGCTACCCTAAAAGAGAAATGGATATGTGTCTAGGATCTCTTTGTGCCTGAAAGCTACTTCTCTTTTTTGAACTTCTAGAATAAGTATGTAGGGAGATGTGAAAATCAGTAACAGGTTCTAAGGCAGTATGACTGCAACTGGAAAACAGAAAGCCTGTTGCTTTTATTGTCCCGTGGAAGTTCAGTTCTGTATCGATGCCAGGGGTAGTTCTGGTTTTTTTCCAATTGCCTACAGTGGTCTTCCGAGCCAAACTAACATCTAGGGCTTGGCTAGCAAGGCATGTTGTGAAAGAAGACAATTGAGAAAGATCTTTTGTCCCCTCAGAAAGTCAGGTGGTTGGTTGAAGTAACCATTCCTGTGATTCAGGCAGTCCCTCCCCCTTACTTGAAAGAGAAAGAACAATTTTACTCTTGAAATGCCAGAAGGATTACCGGAGCTCTGGAGAGACCGGTAGCTAGTAAGTGTTGGTATCTTCTGGAAGGAAAAATATGAGATGTTGAGGAGGGAATGGCAAGTGAGAAATTGGGTATTTCTTTTGGTGTGGGAGCCTTCTCTTGGACTCTTGGGAGCTCCTTGTTGACTAAACCATGACGTTGATGCTCATTTCTTCGTGGACCTTTGTGTACTCTTTCTTCCAGTTCTTTTGGGACTTGGAGTTAAATCAAGATATGTTTATGAATTTCTTTGAGCATCTTCCTTTTAATATTCTCTTCTTTTGAGTCTTCTGAAAAGATAGTAAATGATAATAATGATCCTTGTCAGGTTACTTGGGGTCAAGCATTAGAAGTCTTGGAGCTCTTTACCATACCAATTTATACTAAGTTTCTAACTCTGAATTAAAATTCTAAACCTATCTGTAGGGTCTTTGTTAGGGCTCCATTTTACCACACTACTTCCTACCAGAATTTCCCCCCTCCACATGTCCTGGGAATTCTAGGACTCTAATGAGCTACCTGAGGTTCCTCAGGGCTTCATGCTCCCATATGCTGTGTTTTGATAAGCTGTGTCCTCTACTGAGAATGGCTCTTCACCTCTCCTTTTTCTACAGTCTCTACCAGCCTTCTTTCATTAACTACTTCAAAACTTAACCCAAGAGGTACATGTTCTGGAAAGCCTTTCTTGATGGCCCCTGCCTCTCCAGCCCTAGCCAGTTAGATGACTTTCCTCTGATCCTGTTAAAACCCAGTGCTTCCTTCTATTAAGTGTTTTACCAGCTTATATTTGTACAGTTTCTTGTCTCTTTGCCATGTGCTTAAGCAAGGGCTCAGCCTTTTACTTCTGCCCCTAATATCTGTGCAGAGCACATTCTAATTGCTAGAGTTTACATGGAATAGATGAGTAATGGATGGATAAATGGGTGAAAAATTGGCACAGGCTATTTTTAAGAGAAAGGAATCTAGTCATGTGACTGAGCACTCAATAGCATGCGAAGAGACTAGAAATTCACTTTTTGAGCAATTTTGACTTGAGCATCTATTATATGCACTTCATACTGGCTTGTCTTTTAAGGCACATCAGTAGACAAAGACTCACGCCCTTGTAGAGCACACGTTGTGCTTACATTCTAACAGAATACTGGGAAGGATGACCACAAATATAATAAATAATTACATAACATGTAGAGTGAGGAGCAATGAGGAGGTCAGAGTGGCTGGAGCAGAATTACTGAAGGGTAAGGTAGTCAGAGGGGCTGAGAGAGGTGGGCAGAGGAGGGATTGTTGCAAGTGTAGATATCATAGGGTCTCGTGTACCATGGAAGGATATTGGCTTTGATTATGAGATCTGGAGAGCCATTGCAGTGCTTTGAGCCTAGAAGTGGCATGATCATTATAAGTTTAAATGCCTCAACACTCTTGAGGCACCTGAATGGTTCATTTGGTTGAGTGTCTGCCTTCAGCTCAGGTCATGATCCCAGGATCCTGAGATCAGGTCGTGTTGGGCTCCCTCCTCAGTGGGGAGCCTGCTTCTCCCTCTGTTCCTCCTTCTCTCTCTCCATCTCAAATAAATAAAGTCTTAATAAATAGATGGAGGGATGGATGGTTGGTTGGATGGTTGGACCACTTTTTCAATGATACAGTAGATTTTAAGGGGCAGGTATAGAAGCAAGGGGGCCACCACCTGCAATCCAAGTAAGAGATGGTGGTGGTTTGGGTGCAAGTGGTAGCAGTGGAGGTGGAAAGAAGTGGTTACATTCTATATTTTGAAGGTAGAGCCAACAGATTTAAGATGGCCATGAGAGAGAGAAATGGATAATTGCAAGGTCTGGGGATCTGAGCAACTGGCACAGTGGAGCCACCATCACCCGAGATGCAGAAATTTATGAGTGTGGTCAGATTTTTGTTTTTGGCTTGGGGTTGTGGAGTTAGGGGCACTAGTAGTTCAGTTTTAGATGTTTAAACGATCCTAATTAGACATTCAACTGGAGATGTCAAGTGAGCAGTTAGATATGAGTCTGGAGTTCAGGAGAGGGGCTGGACTGGAAATACATTCTTGAGAATCATCTACCAATAACTGTCAATGGTTTGTAGAATCAGGAGAACACTTGAAATCACTAAGGGTCACATGAATGAGTGTCAAGAATAGGATAAGAACTGAACCGTGGGGCAATCTGTCACAGTAAGAAGACCCCGAGAAGGGGCAGCCAACGAGGTAGGAAAATCAAGAGAATATGGTGGCCCAGAGACCGTGTGGAAGGAGACGGAGTGACCAGGTGTGTCAGTCGCACCTGATCTGACTAGTAAAATGAGGACAGATCACTGAGCGCTGACTTAGTAACACAGGTGTTACAGGCCAGCTTGGTGAGAGTCCTTGTTGTGGAGCGCTGGGCTGGAAACCCTATCAGAGTGGCACAGGCCCCAGAGTGGAGTCCACCCCCTGGCTGAAGAAAGAGAGTGAGTTATTTCAGATCATTGAGGATACAGAAGAACCCAGGTAGGGTCATCGTCCCTACTGATCAATTGTTTATAAGCATTTCCCAAGAAACATCTCTTTACATATATGTGATTATAGTCTGGGCAAGAAAAACAGGGCAAAATAAAATTTTCTTTCCTTTTTGTTTTTTTGTTTGTTTGCATTATTGTGAGGGGAAAAATCTATAAGTAAATGTTTTTGCTCCGAACGTGAGTAAACTATAAAAGCTAAAGGCTTACTGATTCACTTCTTCATGAATTCGTCTGATTCATTTTATTCCCTTGTCATCTATTTTTGATGGCTTTTTTCCACTTATAAATTGAAATTTAGTTCCACACCCGTGACACAATTACTTCTGTACGTTTGGCCCAGTTTCTTAACCCAGAGACATTTTCCTCTTCAGTGAGTGCTGTGAATTTTTTTTTTAAGTAGTTCATTGTCCTCTTAGAGTTTTATTTAGGGACCGATTATTTTTTTCATATTCCTTTTCAACATTATTGTCGAACGGTGGGAGAGGAGGACGCCAGTAATGATAAGGAAGAAAGAATGCCTTCTTTGCGCTGAATTGCTCAAATTTCATTCTAATTATAAAATATTGTCAAGCTCATTCTTGTGGGTTGGGCAGCCTGTCCCAATCCTTTCTACAAGAGGACTCGGACATCTAAGCCAGATCTGTACCCAGGAGAGAACGTTGCCTGCTCTGGGATCCGCTCTCTCCTGATACTGCATTTCTGTCTTCCAAGACTCCAATCAAGTCCTGTTCATTCCATGGAGCCTCCTCTGCTTCTCCTGGCTCTAGGTAGTGTGGGTTTCCTCTGAATCACTGTACTGCCTACTGCCTTTAGCCCTTATTTTTTTGTTGATGGTGTGTGTTTAGGGGTGGGCTGGGGAGGTAGTGTTACCATAATGGTTAAAAAGCACAGCCTCCACAGACTGGTAAAAACTGCATTTCAGACCTAGCCTTTCCACTTCCCAGTTCTGTGATCTTAGGCCAATGTCTTAATCTTTGAGTGTCTTGGTCTTTTCACCTGTTAAATGGGTATAACTCCTACCTCAAAAGTAGTAAAAATTAGAGGGGACAAGGCATGCAAAATTATTGACCAGGAAACTGGTGACCTAAATAAACGGGAATCTGAAAAATATGTGTAATATATGAATTAAGCACCTGTCTCTGGCACATTTCCTGGAAGAAGGGGATACTGACTTATGTAGCTTTCCTAATACCAATTTTTAACTACGGAAAACTCAGTGTTTATTACTGATGATAGTTGGTGTTTGGGAAATGGTGGTCGGGGTAGGGGGATGCATGCTCATGGAAATATGTTCTGCATGTCATAGTGTATTTCGTTGCTGCCCATCAGTGGGTGCGTTAGGTTTTAGGAAACCTTCTAGACTCAGACTCTTACAGTGCACAGTCTATGGAAGTGATGTTACAAATTTTATGGTATAGGAAGTCAATAAGCTTTCCTTTTAGTTTTCCTAACACTCATGAAAATTGCTGAGTTTCTTCCTCTTCTTGACATTTCACAGCCCAGAATACAGAAAGCTGCTTTGATTTTCACACAGTCTATCAAATTCTGTATAATTAGGAGAGGAGCTTAGATGACTTTTACTTTTAAGTAAACTTTCATATTTTAATAATGTGAAAAAAGATGAGAGGAAATAGCCAAATGGGCTAAAATACACAGACACACACACACACACACACACACACACACACTCTTTCTGGTGATAAAGCAGAGAAACTTTAGAAAAAAAGTACACTGAGATGCCACTGTTTATACTCCCATGTATATCATCCTGGGCTTTGTCTGTGATAGAATTTGTGTATATAACTTTCATCCCAAAATGGCATTATACTGTAGAGTCAGCTCCATAAACTACTGTTTTTCATGTAATGTACAGTGAATATTTTAAATATACTTCTGCATCATTTTACCCTCTGTGGCTGTACTGTGTTATAGTTAACCAACTATTTTTGGCTCTTTAGAACGTTTCCAGTTTCTTCTCAGTTAAGTGTTTTGATGTATATCAGAACAACTTTTGAAATTCAAAGACCCCCCCCCGCCAGAGTTTTCTTGAACATGCCAATATTAAATAGCAGATATGTTCATTTCAATTAAATTTTGTCCACTTTGAAAACATTCTTTTCCAAGTCCATTTTGAGTGATTTATTTAGTGGTAATATTTGGAGCCCCTTTGTGTGACTGGGGGAAAAAGTATAGTTCCCTGGAAATATTGTGTTTTTCAGATTTTTTTCATAAATCTGCAACAGCCTTTTCCTCATTCTATCCAAACTAGAGAGTTATGAAATGTCACCAGGAAAATGTTGCCCTGAGGTTTTTCTCCTAAACTAGAATGATCTTTAATTGAGGGTTAGTAGGGTCACCAGTAGGTAGGTTGTTACAGTTTGCTATTTCAGTGGAAGAAAGACTGAAACGTGAGGGATGGAGGGCAGGTGATGAAGGAGGAGACCAGTTAGATAGATATCTGCCCCACAGACTTAAGATCACCACTGTTTCCATCTTTCATACCTCTAGCAACTTGAGATCCCAATTTTCCAAGTTATTCGTGATAGCAAATATTACCTCCAGCTGCCCACTGAAAGTCTCAGAAATCTTGACATTAAAACTTAGCATAGTTCTGTTTCATGCACCAAGAGATGACAAAAATCCTTATTATATCATACTTGTCAGTATTAGGATTATAGAATATGGTCACCAAACTTCTAAGTCTTAGGAAAAAGAATAATAGAGATGACTTGATCGTTCATTTTGCAATAAATGTCTGACGAATACCTACGATGTAGCTAGCTGGCACTGGGCTAGGGACTGGAGTTACAAAGAGGGATGAGCAAGGCCTTAAGCTATCTAGATGGGATCCACACACATACAGATAAAAACCTAACAGTGCTTTGTAGTACTTTTTTTTGTGATATATAATAGTCATATTTCCAAAATGGTACTGGAGTTCAGAGGAAGGGAGAAACAAAGGTGTTTTTAAAAGAAGCAACTCAGGGGATCCCTGGGTGGCGCAGCGGTTTGGCGCCTGCCTTTGGCCCAGGGCGCGATCCTGGAGACCCGGGATCGAAACACACATCAGGCTCCCGGTGCATGGAGCCTGCTTCTCCCTCTGCCTATGTCTCTGCCTCTCTCTCTCTCTCTCTCTCTCTCTGTGACTATCATAAATAAATAAAAAATTTTTTAAAAAAAGTGCTTTCTTTTAAAAAAAATAAATAAATAAAAGAAGCAACTCATTAACAGATTGATAAGTGAAGAGGTATAACAAGAGACAGGGGGCCCACGAAAAGTGTCATGGATTCTGCAAAAGACAGTTTTATTCTGGGAATTTCCAGCAAACAAGAATTGTAATCCTCATGTAAAACAGTTCTTGAGTTAAGGTTTTAAATTTTCTTTACTAAAAATAATGTTTTCTCATTTTCCTGTATCTGACTTTTTAAAAACCTGATTGTTTATTCCTTTTTACAAAATTATTAAATCATTTTATCCTTAAAAAGGTAAATGAAATAGACATGGCTTAATATGTTCGTGTCACTACTTCCCATCCCAGTGACATACTTTTTTTCCTGCCTTGGATTTAATAGCTTAGAATTATGGCTGTTTGCAAAGAGAAAGATAGACTACACAAAGAATCTGTAGTTTAAATTATTGACTAAATTTTTTATGCTCTTAATAATACTTCAAAATACCATGTACATCAGTTGGTCTCAGCATTGGAAAAGCCTTGGGCTGTACATTCTGAGATTTGAAAAAAATAGATTCACAATGGAAATGAACCAGAGGTTTAGACTAAATAGATATGTTGTAAGAGAACCATAATGATCTTATTTAAATATTTTCCACATTAAAGCAGGCATGTAGTATTGTTATGTTATAGCCATAATTTTTTTAATAAATGAATTTGCATCCATCATAATTTTTTTATTTCTCTATGGAATTTCACATACTAAACAATGCGAATACTTGAAGCAAATAATCTTTGGAGTCTAGATTTGAATTAAACTTCTTCCAAGTATAATGATTCCTTTATTAATTTTGAGCTTGTTTTATAAGCAAGGATTTTTTTTTTTTTTTTTTTTTTTTAGATTCGAGAAGCCCAATTAACATAAAGTCTGGAGATTGATAAGAGTGGGGTGAATTTCTGATATGGTTGTAATGTTATTCACTGGGTAAATATTTCTTGCACACCTACTGTGGGCCTGACCTTGAGCTTTCATTAACAGTTTTATCTCTAGTTACTAATAGACATGTTAATTCCCTGGCTTCATGGAGTTTATATTATAGAGAAGGGAGGTAGACCCCAGCCCCCAGCCCGCAAGAAAGGCACATCCAGATAATGAAGTCATTGCCAATTACAATAAAGATTGGGAAGGAAATACACCAGGGGTGGAGAATTTAAATGGTAGAGAAGCACCTGCCTGGGATAGTGAAGGGAAAGGACAGCATGAGCTGAGGATGGAAAGCAAGTAGGCAGCTGCTCTTACAAGGTCTTATAGGCCAAGATGAGGAGTTTGAATTTTATTTCAAATACAGTGAGAAAGGCATTAAAGGATTTTATACAAGGGACTGATCCAAATGGATTTTCTTGTATGATCATTCTCGCCTTGCAGGGAAGGAGGGCAGGATGACCGGGAGGAGGATAATATGAGTCCGGGCCAAAGGTGCTGTTATTGGGGCTGAAGGATAGCCATGAGGATGGAGAGGAGAGGTGGTTCTCAGAAAGCAGCAGGACTTGGAGGAGGGCAGTGGGCAGGCGGGGGGTGAGAGAGAAATCCAAGATGACTACTGGTCTTCTGCCTTGAGTAAAAAGGGGCTGTTGAATGAGATGAGGAGGTCAAGAGGAGAGCATTTGGGTTCTGCTGAGGGCACGTTATGTCTAACATGCTTCTGAGAAACCCAAAGGGAGCTGCCCATTAGATGTGTATGTGCAAAGCTAAAGAAAGGTCTGGGCTCTAGCTAAAACGATACTTGAGATGACCACACTTCCCATCAATATGTTGCTTTAATAGATTTTAAAGAAGCATTTGGAGCATAATCGATAATACTGAAGCTCTCTATCTATATAGTACATATCCTGTTCTTTGATGATTCAGTTGAGGGCACGTGCCAGTTGTGAAAAAGAATGAAGTCCTCTTTGGTGACTCTTCTATTATTCCAGAGGCCTTAGCATGACACACAAGACCTTTCCTGCAGAACCTTCCAGATTCCTGCTGGTATCCCTAGATTTGCCCGATGACAAATAATTATTTCTGGAAGGCACCATGTTGTCTCACCTCCATGCCTTTGCAAATGGTGCTCCTGTGCCCTGGAACACTTCCAGCTTTTTCTCCCTTGCTGTCTGCGAGGCATCATTTACAAAACAACCCTAAGGGGTAGGTACCACCTCCTCAGAGGAGCCTTCCCAGAGTCCAGGTTCCATGCCCCTTCCGTGTGCTCCTCTGAGGAACCTGTACCCACCCTTTCCAAGTACAGATTATACTGTTTTTTGACTGCCGGTTGGACCTTGTTCTCAAGCAGTACAGCTCCAGGCAGTACTCAAGGGCAGTGCTTCCTTGGAACACCTACCAGTGGTCTTGTACTTGGAAGGGCTTCTCTCTCTGGCCTTTGTCTGGCTGTGCCTCTTCTCCACAGCAAGTCTGAGAAGCCCAGAGATGTGCCCAGCTGAAGCCCATGTGATCCTTTCTCTGCATTGCTCCAGGGAACCAGGACCCCACATTCCAGAGTTCTCTGCACTAATGATGCTGAGCCCACTCTGAGGGCCTCTTTCCCAGGTCTCCTGAGGGACAACAGCCATGCCCCAGTGACAACACTCCAGGGTCTGAAGGATGGGGAGCAGGGTTGTCTACACATGTGCACATGGGCCCTTCAAATGTGGGACAGGACCATAGTGGAGAAGAGAAGGTGGTAGCAGGGCAGGGGTCAGGGCTTAGTCCTTTCTGGTCCAAGACGCCAAGGAGCCTGAAAATTCCAAATCTAAAGCCCACCCTTTTCACATCAGAGGAATTTAAAGTGGTGATGCTGGTGAGGATGGAGGTACCTGTGTGCACCAGGTGCCCAGCTTACTGGTAAGTGAACAGAAACCTCACAGCACACCAGGTGTAGGCCCGGCCCCTGCGCATGTGGGACAGGCCTCTCCTTAGACTGCCTGTGTTGGACATTGAGCCCTGCCTCCCTTCCAGCACCTGGCCCAGGCCCTGAACAAGCACCTCTGTGTTTCTGAGGGAATAATCCAGTCCTCCCTGGCTTATCTGACTTGTGATGAATCAGGGTGACTGGACATCCTGGAGCCTGCTGAGCTCCACTGCTCCTCCTTACTGGCTACCCTAGTGTTCAAGGCCCATCCTGATCAGCTGCCTGGGGCTGCAACCTGTACTGAGAGTAGGTCTCTACACCCACTATGTGTGGTTCTACAAAGGTGCAAACTGAAGAGCAAACGAAAGTACTTTGTAGCCCACAACAGCTGCTAAGCCTGGAATGTGCTGGTGCAAAGGGTCCTTTCTCTTGGCTGAATCTGCCCAGGGGAGATGTTTTTCTCATTTTTGACAGAGGTGGGCTTCTGCTAAGTCAGAAGGGGTGCTTTGTTGTCATTCAAATGAAAATGTCCTAAGCTTTCCAGAGTCCTGGCAGGGTAGAAAATGTGGGCAGCTCAGGCCCAAGCGCTTCATTACTGTCAGGTTCATGAGATGCATAAGCTGTAAGCATTCCGAGTGCCAGAATGTTTTGAGTGATTGTCTCCATACCTGTATCTCCTTGCCCCTCCACCCATGTCCCAAACAGGAAGCTTTTGATCCAAGTCCCAAGTGTCCATGCCCATCCCCGGTGCTCACAGGCCTGTCTCGTTCAACACATGTGGCCATCACTAGATAGGTGGATCCATAGGTAGGCCCAGCCATCACTTTATCCCAGATCCTTCTGTCTGACTTCCAATAAGGTGAATTGAAATTGTGTTTGGCAAAAGGGGGGGCAGGGGGCGGGCAGGTGCTTTTCTTGAGCCAACACATAGCCCTGTGTATTTTGATGAAAATCCTCCAAGTGCAGCTCTCCAAGGGGAAACAGCCAGCCCAGGCAGGAGGGTGCCTGGAATTCCAGGGATATTTAGCCATATTCACACTAGGGAAAAGGCACATATTTTTCCTGTTGGATTGCTGATAATCACAACATTGCTCCATCCTTCCTGGATCTCTTTTAGTTGGGCTGAAATTGGGGTTTATCCTGTTCCTGGATACTGAAAAAAGAGGGTATGTTTCGTTTTGAGGCATCAGCACAGCGGTGAACCTTGAGACATCCTGCCAGGTGAGATTTGAAATATCCTAAAGCTGAAGATTTGGTATTTTGCCCCCCCCCCACTTTCAAAATGATAGGAATTGAAATAGTTTAATAATAAGATTAAGAATCACTCCCTTGAACTGAATGTACCACTTACCAAGAAGTCTTTGCCAGAGCAGACAGATAAGCAAAAATCTTGAATTATGTCTTCCCTTAAAAGTAAGGTTGTTTTTTGCAGACCGGAGTGCTGTGGGCACACCCAGCTGAGGTTTGCAGATGAAGGCACCTTACTCTAAGAGAAGCCCAATCTCAGCTCGAAGTCTCTCCTACTCAGAGTAGCTGCTGTACAGGGTCTTCATATTTTGCTTTGTGACTCATGCCATATTAAATTCTGATGGAATGAATGATGTTTGTCCCAGAGTATTAGAGCTCTTAATATGTTGTGCCATTCTAGAGGCAATGAGGAGGTAGAGAGCAGCCAGCAAGTGGGCATCACAAAAAACAGATGAGAAGAAGATGCTCCAAAAGGTGAATGGTGGGCCTCTCTGGGTGGGGAGACCGTTGGCCACTTTTACGTTCTTTGTGATTTTGTGGGTCAATCCAATATTTCTACAGTAGATGTGAGCTGTACTTAGGATCATGTTTTGAAAATTATTCCAAAGGAGAATCCACTTTAAAGAAACTAAGAGGATCTTGTGTGAAGTGGATCTAACACAAGAAGAGAAGGGCAGAAAGCAAAAAAGAGAAAAGCAAGATACCTCTTTGAAGTATGAAGTATTTGGGATGCCAAATTGATCACTATCCTTGTTTTTCATCTTATTCTATCATTCTAAAAACAACAACAACAACAACAACAACAACAACCTGAACATTGATTTATCATCCAGTGCTCAAAGGGAGAGGAAGAAAACATTTATTAAGCATTGACTTAACGTGTCAGGACCAATGATAAGACATCCTGTCTGCCCTCCAGCTGGCGGGTCTAAGAAGCGTAGTGGACAGACTCATAGACACGTTCATTCAACTTTCGAGTCTGTGTGCCATGCACTGTGCTATGTTTTGGGATTTACACGTAAATAGGGCGAGGTGATTGCCCTGAAAGCAATGGATGGTGATGGCAGTTTGGTGAGTCAGTGTCATGATAGGGGCAGGCTCAGGGCACCCCGGGAGCATGGAGGAGAAGCAGTGAACCCTGATTTGGGAGGGATGGGGTGGGCTTGTAGAAGGAGGTGGTGCTTGAGCTACATCTTGAGGATGAGGAACACCTGGCCAGGGAGAGGGCCAGTGGCGTGTCAGGCACCACAGTGAATGCAAAGGCAGGCATCTGGCCACCAGAAGTCATCCCATATGGGCCACCTGAAGTCATCCCATATGGCCACAACTGTGGGGGATGGGGGTGGCAGTGGGGAGAGAGGTATGAGAGACCCCGTCAGGAGAGGTCAATGTGCTCTGCTGAAGACTTTGAGTTCTGCCCCGAAGCAGTGGGGAAGCCACTGCAGCATTTTAAAGAAGGAGGGTGGCATAGACAGATTTGCATCATAGAAAGGGTCCCTGTAGCCATATTGTGCCTCAGCCAGGCTGACTAATGAGGCTGAGGCAGTGATTGTGCAAGGAACCCTGGGGTCTCCATTAAGATAGTAGCAGGGAAAATGCCAAGAAAGGATCAGAACCAAAGATGACCATTGAGGAGATTAGAGAACTTGATTGATGGACTAGGGTGGGGGGGGTTGTTAAGGAGGACTGGGGTGGCCCGTTGATTTGGGGCTTGGATCACCAGGTGGAAGACAGTAGCATTCTCCCAGTGAGGAGGATATGAGAAATTGCAGCTGGAGCTTATGGGATTTATGGAGCCCGTAAGATGCTGTAGGGCCCCTGCAAGCAACTGAAAATTAATGCAGATCTGGAGCTCAAGAAGGTTATCTGGGATCCAGTGTTAGTTGGGAGTCATCATAGGTTGGTTGCATTTGAAGCCGCTGGGAATGGATGAGATTATTCAGAAGGAATGAGAAGAAAAAATACAGAACACCCTGTAGATCATGAATCATTAAGAGGGAGCCTGCCAAAGAGATAGACATCCATTTGGGCAGGTAGGGGAAGCCAGGAAAAGTGGAATCCGTGCTCATGCTTGCTCTCAGGGCTGCCATCGTGGACAGAAGGGCAAAGGGCAAATGACAGGTGCCAGAAATGCCCAAGCCTACTGTGTCTGCCTCTTTAACAGATGTCCCAGGACATCACCATCCTCCGACCTCTCATTTCCAGAACATCTGGGAATACAAGTTTCTCTTGTTTCTCTAACTTGGCACATTGCCTCCCCAAACAGAATCTGGGCTATGTTAGTAAAGAATGTCGGGAAAGGGACTTAGGGTAAGTGGCTGGCAGTGTTGCCCAAGCCAAGGGAGCCAAGAGAATAGGGGCCCTCAGTGAAGGAGGTCTGGTCATCGGTCACTCCACAGACATTTCAGGGACACTGTATATAGGACACTGTCAGGTCAAGGCTTTGGAGATGTCCACGAAGATCATGAAAGATCACTTCTGCCTCTAGAAGTGAAGGCAGGCAGTGCGCACCTGTCTCTGGAGGATTCGACCCCAAGTGTAGGGGGAGTGAGACAAGGCTGTGGCCAGGGGCAGGACGTGGAGGGATTGAGAGATTGAGCATGCTCCTGCCCTCAAGGTGAAAGCCAAGGTGAACTCTGGGATGATGGAGAATGGGGGCTCCAGGCAGGGGCATGCTAGAAGAAACCTGAGACACACTGTGGCTATGCACCAGACAGAAGGCTGGGGTCACCTGTGCTCCGGAGTTCACAGGTAGGAAAGGCAGCCAGTGGAGGGACCTGTTGTCCCTCTGGAAAGCAGGAGGCAAGCTGCCAAGATGGCAGGGAGGGGGTGTAAGGAGATAAATGGAAGTGGTTAGGAGCCGGGCTTTGGAAGTGAGCAGCCTGTGTGCTTGCAATCCTGGTTCTGCTACTCACTCGCTGTGTGAGCCTGGGCATGTTATGTAACGTCTCTGTGCTTCTGCCCCCTCGGCTGGAAAAATGTGGATAATAACAGAAACCTGTTTCCAGGAAGTGTTGGGCGACTCGAATGGGTGAACTCAGGCAGCACTTAACATGTGTGCCTGGCACAAGACACGCTCCGTACAGATTAGCTTTAATAATCATCATGGATGGGACTGAGGGCAAATGCGGCCTGGGGCCCCAGAAACCCCAGAGTGTAAGTGGTTGGCGGAGGGTTAGCAGGGCCCAGCATGGGAGGCACTGTATTCTAGAAAGAAAAGAATCAGGAAGTCCTCCAAGACGGGAAGACACTTGACCGATACCTGGGTTCACAGAGAGGCCCCTTCTGGGTGAACAGAGTGTGGGCCTAGGCAGAGGTATGCTCTCTTGAGACCTGAGAGGGCCTTGTGAGGTGCAGGGAGCCGTGTGTGTGTGTGTGTGTGTGTGTGTGTGTGTGTGTGTACGTGCAGAGGCTCTCTGCCCTGAAGGAGGGAAGCAGGGAGGCCAGCAGAAGAGCGGCCTGAGCAGGAACTCAGGAGGCAGGGCAGTGACAGGATCTCACCCTGACCTGGTGAGGGTGGTTGATGGTGAGGATGATGACACTGAGTTTTTGGAGTGGGTATTCCATGCCAAGGTCACCAAAAGGGCTTTATAGATGCATCACCCCTCACACCTGCCCCGGGAGAAAGGCCCTGTGGTGCTTCCCATTGCTCAGAGGAGGGAACTAAGGCGCCCAGATTCAGTGACTCATGGGCACCATACAGCTGTCAGAGCTGGACAGGGTGACTCAGAGCCCGTTCCCGTGACCACCACGCCGTCACCATCTGTCCCAACGGTGTGTGGCTCCTCGGAGAGGGTGACAGGTGGAGGCCGGGCCCATGACCTCAGCTAAGCCTGTGGCAGCCTACGGAGAGTGCCTTGATTGTCGTCTTCAGGTTAGAACCCCTGCAGGGAGCTCAAGAGAATGGTGGACGTGGGAGGTAGATACCGGGGCCTTCCAGAACCCAGCTGCTAGCTGGGGAACACGGCAGGAATCACAGGGCTGGACAGCCGTGAGGCAGTAGTACCATCTCTGTCTGTCTCCCTAGTCTGTGTGTCTGCCTACAATCTGGTTGAATTGCCTGTACTTGGTTTTACTCTGCCATGGCTTTGGCTGGTGCAGGCCAGACCTGACCTGGCGAGGCCATGGCCAACACCGCTTGACCCACTGGGTCTCCACGTCGTAGAAAGTTCTCCATGGTGGTAATCTGTGCCTTCCCTCCCCTGTTCCCTGGGCAGCTGGGATGGGGGTGGCGAGGGTGGCACCAGGGCAGAGGGGCAGCCACTCTGAGAAGTGCCGTGATCTTCCGTAGGTAGGGAAGCTTGAAACCTTGGCCATGTTGGGCTTCCAGACCTGTTGGTGCCCAGGTTCTAGCAACGTTTTCCTTGTCATTGCCACGCAGGGCTCCTCCCACAGACTCCAGCTCCACCTTTACCTTCTAGGTTCCTGTCACTGGGATGCCCACAGCAGCTGCCAGGTGCGTGCCTTCCTTCTGGCCCTCCCTCCCCATGTCATCTCATCTGGTAATAACACTTTTGAAAATCTCTGTGGCCTCCTACTCAAAAGCCTTGAGCAGATGCTCCGTAATTTGTCATACCCATGGTCGGCTCCCAAGGCCGCACAGCCCGGGGACTGATCACCATCTCCACCTCAACTCCCCTCTGTTCAGTCAGCGTCATCTTCCTCTGTCACGAGCCGTCTCCTTCTGCACTCGTGTCCCCAACCTCTTACCTCGACCTGTGTCACCTCCCTGTCGTCTGAACGATGCCTCTTACCCTTGGTTCTACAGGTCCATCAAAAGCATCTCTCTGCTCAGTGTGTCTTAAACACAACCAGGCACATAGCAAACACTCGGGAAATTTAATAACTAGTGATTAATAGCTGATTTATGATCTCTTGGCCTTGGGGGTTTTTTTCCTCTTTTTAATTCTTTATTGCATTTTTTAGAACATTCCAGATGAGCCCTCTGACTGTGATAATTGAATACTTGTTAGAAGCAAAGCCAAGTAAAAGGAATTAACTCCTAATCCTGTTAAAGACTTTCTCATTATTCTGTGTGCCTGTGTTTTGGCTTCTCTTCTAAGTGCCTTGACAACAGAGACCATCGTATTCGTTATGTGCCCCCAAAGTGGTATATACAGGAATAATGCCGGAATAAATGTCGGAGTGGATGAGTACCCTCCTGGGTGAGGAGCATGTCAGACGTGGTCATCTCATTACTCATGTTTTCCCTGTCTCTGTGCATTTACATCTGTGCCTCGTTGGAAAATGCTCTCATGACTTCTTGATGGTCAGGTTCATTAAGCCCGGAACTATAGAATATTTTTGGATAGAATTTTTCCTCTGCTGGACGTCTTTCTGCCTTCAGCAGCATTCTTCATGCGCTCAACCACAATCCTGCTTACACCCTTCTATGTTCTTCCAGACTCCCCACAGACACACAACCTCCCCGCCCCCGCCGCCCCCAGCACCTGGTGCAGAGGAAGTTCTTTCGGGTAAGCCACCAGCTGTCCTTTGCATTTGGGGCATACAGGAGATCTGTTACTTTGGCTTTCTCAATAGAAGATGAAACAGATCCAGAAATGCTTTGCAAACTGCTCTAAGAGCAAAACCAAATAGATTTTGGTTCTTTACTTCTGAATCCAAACATTGTCTACCAGTTATAACTGGCTTTATATTTGCATAGGGTTTGCACTGTTCTTGCTATTGTAACAATTAAATAATTCCTGGCATGTAATCTTGGGGAGGAGAAAGATGGGAATAGTTCAGAAATAAAATGTGGACAGAAAGCATAATCTGGTAAATTTTTTAAAATGAGAAAATTTGCAGTATGGTAGAAATACAGTATCGCAAAGTTGGCCTCATACCAAATGTGTAGCAAAAAGTGGGGAAGCAGACATTTAAGCATTCTAATAGAGGGGCAACAAATCCAGCTGTGTGAGATCTTTAGTGATTATTCCAGATGTCTCTGGGACAAGATGATAAAGTAACAGTGTTGGCAAATCTTCACACATTCTTTTCTCACATGCCAAAGGGAAGCCCAGGTGTCATGACTCCTGACCCTCCAACACCACCACCAAATACACCTACCCACCCATTTGATGTCTTTGTGTATTTAAATTGAAAATTGGAGCAGGAGGAAAGTGTGCAGTAATGGTGTTTTCTTGAAAGGCGTTGCACCAGTCCGAGAGCCATGCATTGCACAAAGTTGTTTTCATGGGCTGCTTCCTTCTGTCTACTGTTTGCAGAGAGGACTTGGTTTGAAAAGGCTTATGAATTCTTTGAGCACCACCTTTGTTAAAAACACACATTATGAGTGTTTCATTTTATGCTGAGCCTTTTGTCATTGCCATTTATAGCTATTCTGTTTATTCCCTTTGTGAGATCCATTCTGAGAGTGAATGTGTTTCATGAGAGAATATAAGAGCCCCGCAATTTGTTTTGATTGGTCTCCATTTTGATTCCTAGGGAGCAGGTGCTGTGGTTGGGAATTGGTTTTGGCAGTGCCTTGGTTATATAAATATTAGATACATGAAATGAAGCCTCATTTAAATTATATTCATCAGAAAGGATAGGGGAACTTTATGTTGAGTCCAAGAGCCCTACGGTTCTGTTTCTATAGCATTAGAGCCTACAGATAAGCAACATACCTTGTGTCTGAACACAACGTGTGTATAGGTGACCTCCTTCCCTTCCTTGTGCATCCACTTCACATGCAGATTGACTGTATTTCTTCAACAGTTTCTGCAGATACTCTAAAGGAAATAAATCTGGCCCTATGATTTCTTAGTATAACAAGTTTCTTCTGGTCTGGAAAATACAGGCATTTCTACTCTTCAAACTCCGTCAAGGATTGTTTTCAGTTTGATGTATTTTTGTTATACTTATATTGAATATTTAATTTTATATGTGTATTAAATAACATTTAAACCTTGGAAAAATACTCCATCCCATTTTTAAGGCTTGATTTTTCCTACTTGATGGTTATTGTTGCTATTTATTGCCAAAATCACATTAAAAAAGTATCAAACCGCTTAACGCCCTGGAAGGACTGCCATATTCTCCTCCCCAACAGAGTTGTTTACAAGGCTGACATTTTCCTAAGAATGGCCTTTGAGGTTTTCGTGAATATATATAAACTTTCACAAGTGTGTTTTTATTCAGGTGAAGAATTGAACAGGGACTTATGATCATAGGTAGAATAAGCGATCTGAAAATCTGTTTGTAAACCTTTAAGTAACATTCTAACCTTTGGGCTGCTTCTGGGTAAATTCCTTTAAAAACACACACACACAAATTCAACATCTGATGCACACCCTCGAAACTATGTTAAATATGTTCCTTCATGCTGCTGGGTCTTTCTCTAAGCAAGCTGCTGTGGAGCCTGGCATCTTGCTCACTTTGTGCTTCTCAACCTTGTGTCCCATGAGTGCTGCTCTAAGTCCATTTTCGGTATTCTGCAGAAATGGAGCTTTCCAGGCTCCCTGTAGGCTGATTTGCATAGTTTCTCCTCGGAGAACCCAAAGTAGAACACATACCACGTTATACTGTAGCTGTCCCCATGTCTGTCTCTCCTGCTAATGTGACTTCTTTGAAGACTAGGATCTTTGTCTTTATGGCTTCAAGGCCGCATTCACTGCCTGACATATGTAATGTTCAATTAGTGAATCAAATAAATGAATGAATAAATGAATGAATGAGAAAGAAAGAAAGAAAGAAAAAGAAAGAAAGAAAGAAAGAAAGAAAGAAAGAAAGAAAGAAAGAAAGAAAGAAAGAAAGAAAGAAGAGAGATTGCATGAATTAATTTGCTGGCAGGTAATGAATATGAACTCAGAAGAGCATAATTTAAACACAAATGACGAACATTGACATGTAGGCATGACGAAGGCCCCAAATATTTTTTAATTGCTTTCCCTATTGGGAAATGTTCTAGATAGTGTTACCATATGTAGTCTGAATGGCAAGAAAACATTTGAATATGGCTATCTTGTGGAAGATCTATTCCCATAGGGCAGGTTGCACTCATAATGAGCAAATAATTAATGAGTCTTCTCCTCATTCCAAGGAGGATCTGAGATGAGGCTCTACCCAAGAAATGGCAGTGGCACCAAACCACTGGCACTGTCTAATGCACTCAGCAGAATTCATGGCAGAAGAGACATAAATAGGAGCCCAAGGTCCCAGAGAGTTAACAGCAGACATGGACATAAACCCTAAACCTTCAGAGGCCTATTCTCCTGTCCTGCCCATTCTTCCTTGTAGCTTAGCTTCATCAGTATTTAATGAAGTGTCTGTTTTTATGAGAAGACCAGTAAGGACTTGTGGGTAGTGCCCCTCACCTCTTGCATCTGTCTACAGGTTGGCCTATGTAGTTGGGTAATTAGATAATTAGCTGTTTTCCCCTTGCTCATTTGGCCTTGCTTATTAGAAAGCAGACACGATCTGTGACAAATTAAAAATATGGACTTCTCTGGCCCTAGCTGGAGGTTGGAAGTGTCACCACTAACTCCAATATGGCCTCCAGGTGTCACAGATCTAAAAGTTTTAGAAACTCTAGAGTTTTCAAAAACTTCCCTACCACCTTGTAAATTCAGAAATGCTAGACTCACTGATGTAGAACAAGTTTTACAGAAAAGAATTATGTAAATAAATATTGTTGGCTAACGTTTTGATTGCATTTACAAATTGAAAAATGAAGTGTGCCATTTATTAGACAGTCTTCTGATTGTTGGATAACTAGGAGAGAGAGAGTGCATTATTGTGGAGAGCACAGATTTGAAGTCAGACAACTCCGGATCAGATCTCAGCCCTGCCACCTCTTGACTTGACCCCAGGCACATTGTCCCAAGTCACTGCCTCACTCCCACACTTGATGAAGAGGCCACCCAACAGCCTGGCTACTTTGTAGCCTTCTTCTATTTAAGCTCTCTGCAGATCCGGGGAGTCATAAAAATAGAAATGTTTGTACCAGCTCCTGGCCTACCTCCCAATCCACACTTCCTTTGAGAATCATGTTATGTTCCTTATGCATTATCATTAGCTCATATCTGCTTTCCCCCTTTCATTTTATGTTTTATATGTTATTCTGTGGCCTGTCATCAGCCTGTGTGTCTTCAAAGGCATACGTCATTCTTCTTTTCAGTGTCACAAGACAGTCATCCCTTGTGGGATGCATTTCCAGGCTCCTCACATCAGATGGTTTTCAGTGGGCTGGTCCGTGGGAGCCATAGACAGGGATTGGCGGGTACAGGGGGTAAGGGGAATCCAGGATGTTTTTCCCCATCTTCTGCCTTTGGGGTAGGGGGGTGTCTCCATAAGTGACTCTGTCTTCCCCATGCCTCCCAATGTGCCTCTCCTTCTGTGGCTCTAGGGTCTACAGTCAGCCTTCACCACAGTGTTCTGGTCCCAACAGATGACCTCCAGCCTTTGAGGTTTGTTAACACCCCTTTCTGTCAGTGTGTCTCTAGCCTTTAAAGCCCTAGTGGCTTCCTGCTGATGTGAATCTCTGCATCTCATCGCCATTTTTGCCTAGCTTTTCGGCTCACCTGTCAAGTTTATAACTAATTCCATGTATTAAGTTCCCTCTCTCTCATTTTTTTTTATTTTTTTAATTTTTATTTATTTATGATAGAGAGAGAGGCAGAGACATAGGCAGAGGGAGAAGCAGGCTCCATGCACCGGGAGCCTGATGTGGGATTTGATCCCGGGTCTCCAGGATCGTGCCCTGGGCCAAAGGCAGGTGCTAAACCGCTGTGCCACCCAGGGATCCCCTCTCTCTCGTTTTTAAATTAATTTATTTACTTCAGAGAGAAAGAGAGCATGAGTGTGAGGGTCTGAGGGAGAGAGAGAATCTCAAGCAGACTCCACACTGAAGGCAGAACCCGACATAGGGCTCGGTCCCCCAACCATGAGATCACGATCTGAGCTTAAACCAAGAGTCGGATGCTTAACCGACTACACCACCCAGGCTCCCAGTTCCATATCTTAACACACCCAGAATGGTTTCCATTTTCCCTACTGGACCCTGACAGCTCTTTTGAAGTAGTAAAACATCTTTATTGCCTTTCCTAGTCAAGGTGATTAAGATGATCCTAAGCCTATGAAGCATGCTGAAAGTATTGATTCCCCAGACCCACCACACAGAGGTAGTGATTTGGTTGTTGTGGTGTGTGGACCAAGAATCTTAATTTTCAGAAGGCTACCTGGATGGTTGCAATGCCCAGCACTGGTACAGGAAACAATGGGGCCAGGCTAAAGTGGAGGTGCTTGGCGAGAGAGTCACTGTGTTCATGCAGCCACTAAGGACTTCACTTCTACATTCCAGGATCACAGCAAGAGCCTGAGTTGGCAAAATTAAAAATGAATACCTTCTATGGGTGTTATAGGACAGTCAGGTATACGTGTCAATAGCACAGGCTAAATTGGAGCATGCTAAGGGATTATTTGCAGTGTGAAATGAGATCATATATGGGGCAGCTTCTCACACAGAGTTGTTGCTCAACAAATGATAGTGTCTCTCCTTCCCTCAAATTAAGTGAAAGCACAGAAATGTAGAAAGCTATGAAATCATGTAAATTATATATTTCTGAAGCCAACAGAATCCAGATACTAAATATCAGAAAGGATAGATAAGCAATTAAATAGTCAAAAAATTTTTCATTGCTTGGTATGTATCATGGTTATCTGAGCTGGTGTCTCAACATTCTAATCATATGACACTGTGTTGGCTCTGTTTAATGTCAGAAATAATTTAAGAAAATAAGTTCTTGCTGGGAGTCTGTATCAGATTACATGTTAACACATTTCCTAAGGAGACCTGAGCCTTATGATTATGCCCTTAATTGGCCACTAGAATTTCTGCATTCCAGGTTCTTGCCAGAGACTATAACTTTGAGTGCTTCACTGTCCAATTCTTATCAAAAGGTTGGTTATGAGAAATAATTTTCATGGAGGATTGCCTGAAGGTTATGCAGTCCATTCATTCCTCATTTAGATAGCCTAAATATTATTCATGGTTTAAGTCAAGTCATTAGATCTCAATGTAATAGCTTCTTGTCAGTTTCCCTTGGCAGAATTAGTGAAAAAAGACACATCTATCCTTATGAAATTTTTGAACTCTGTGTTAAAAGAGGAAACTCTCAAATTAAGAGTACAATTCCATTTACAGTTGCATCACAAATAATAAAATACCTAGGCATTAACTTAAGCAAAAAGATGAAATACCTGTATTCTGGAAACTATAAAATATTGGTGAAAAAAATTAAAGTCAACACAAACAAATGAAAACCTATTCTGTGCTCATGGCTTGGAGAAATCAATGTTGTTAAAATGTCCAAACTACCGAAGCTATCTACAGATTTAATGCAATCCCTATCAAAGTACCAACGTTTCTCACAGAACTGCAACAAATCCTAAAATTTGTATGGAACTGCGAAAGATCTCAAATTGCTAAAGCAGCCTTCAGAAAGAAGAACATAGCTGGAGGTATCACAATCCCAGACTTTAAGATCTACAAAGCCATAGTAATCAAAACAAGATGGTACTGGTATAAAAATAGACACATAGATTAATGGAACAGAGTAGAGAGCCTAGAAATAAATCTTCATTTATTAGGTCAATTAATCTACAACAAAGGAGACAAGAATCTATAATGGGGAAAAGACAGCCCCTTCAACAAATGGCACTGGGGAAACTGGACAGCTACATACCAAAAAATGAAACTGGACCACTTCTTTATATGCAGAAAGTCAAAATGAGTTAAAGATCTAAATGTGAGACCCGAAACCATAAAAATCCTAGAAGAAAATACAAGCAGTAATTTCTTTTTTTTTTTTATTTTTATTTATTTATGATAGTCACACAGAGAGAGAGGCAGAGACACAGGCAGAGGGAGAAGCAGGCTCCATGCACTGGGAGCCCGACGTGGGATTCGATCCCGGGTCTCCAGGATCGCGCCCTGGGCCAAAGGCAGGCGCTAAACCGCTGCGCCACCCAGGGATCCCCAAGCAGTAATTTCTTAGATGCCACCCATAGAAACATTTTTCTAAACAGCAAGGAAAAAAAAAAAAAGAAAAACTGTTGGGACTGCACCAAAATAAAAACCTTTTGCAAAGCAAGGCAAACCATCAACAAAATAAAAATGTAACCTCCTGAATGGGAGAAGATATTTGCAAATGATATGTACACTAAAGGGTTAATATCCAAAATATATTAAAAAAAAAAACTTATACAACTCAACACAGAAAAACCGCAAATAATCCAATTTTAAAATGGGCAGAGCACCTGAATAGACATTTTTCCAAAAAAGACATCCAGATGGCCGACACGTGAAAAGATGTTCAACGTCACTCATCATCAAGGAAAAGCAAATCAAAACCACAATGAGGTATCACCTCACACCTGTCAGAATGGCTAAAATCCAAAATACAAGAAATAACAAGTGTTTGGTGAGGATGTGGGAAAAAAAGGAACCCTCGTACACTCTTGGTGGGAATGCAAACTGGTGTAGCCGCTGTGGAGATTCTTCAAAAAATTTAAAAAAGAATTACCATATGATTTAGTCATCCTGCTTTTGGATATTTACCCAAAGAAAACAAAAACACCAATTTGAAAAGGTATTTTTCAAATCCTTTTCAAATACCCCTATGTTTATTGCAGTGTTATTTGCAATTGTCAAGATACGGAATCAATCCAGGTATCCACTGATAGATGAGTAGATCAAAAAGATACGGTTTCTTTATACAATGGAGTATTACTCAGCCATAAAAATCAATGAGATCTTGTCATCTGTAACAACGTGGATGAACCTAGAGGATATAATACTAAGTGAAATACATCAGACAGAGAAAGACAATTGCCCTGTGATTCCATTTGTATTTGGAATTTAAGAAACAAAACAAATGAAAAAAATAAAAAGATAAAAAAATAGACCCTTAAATATAGAGAACAAACTGGTGGTTACTAGAGGGAAGGTGAAGAGGGGAGGCTATGGAGTGAAATAGATACGGGGATTAAGAGTATACTTATCTTGATGAGCATTGAGAAATACAACGAATTGTTGAATCATTATGTGAAACTAATATAACACTGCATTAATTACACTTCTGTTGAGAGAGAAACCTTGCATAGGTTTCTAGACAGAGAAAACCAATTAAGTGAGCTAGAGAGGGGCATCAGACATTACTCACCTGTGAGCCAGGAAGCAAGAACAGAGCAGTACCATATATATAGAAAGTTGAAGGAAGAGGGCTGAGCTAAGAATCCTGTAACCAGCCAAGAGATCTAGCCATATATGAGGCCAAAAGAAAGCGACATTTCTGGACATGGAGTGACTCAAAGTGGGCCATCAGTGTCCCACTGCTGAGGAAATTAAGAAGCATTCCAGCCAAATAAAGTTGAATCCGAAAAAGGTGTTACAGTAGAGGATGAAGAGCCAGAGAAACAATGATGATCAATGAACCTTGTAAAACTTTGATCAAGTCTAAGGAAATGATGAGAATGTGACTACGAGCTATAAATTTTCACTTAAGATTTCTTCAGACAGAAGAGCCATGTGGGCTAAGAGGAGATGTTTAGTGGTTCAAAGTGAAGCAGTCAGTGAGAAAGTTAAAATACTCTGAAATACCCCCTGTGGATGAGGAAGAGAGAAGAGATGTTGTAGATTGGTTTCTCTAGAAACAGGCAATGAAACAGTTTGGGGTCCAGGATACTCATTAGAAGTCCATACCTGTGTTATGAGTTGAATTGTGTCCTGCAAAAAAAGCATGTTGAAGTCCTAACCCCTGGTACCTGTGAATGTGACCTTTTTTGAAAATAGAGCCTTTGTCACCAAGTTGAGACGATGTCATGAGGGTGGTCCTCACACAATGTGACTGATGTCCTTATGAGAAGAGGAAAATGCTTTGTGAAGGCAGAGAGACACGGGGAGTACACTGTCTGAGGACAGACCCATGCAACCACAAGTCAAGGAACACTCAGGGTCAATGGCTGCCACCAGAGTCAGGCTGGGAAGGATTTTACCCAGAGCCTCTGGGGGGTATGACCCTGCTGACACCTTCACTTTGGACTTGCAGCTTCCAGAAACGTGAGAGAATAAATTTCTGCTGTCTCAAGGCACACATGTGACGATGAGTACAACCTGTGAATGGAGGAGGTAGGGAGCACAGTTGGGCAGGCAGAGGTAGAAGCCAGGCTCCCATGCAAGCAAGACCCATGAAGCCAGCCCAACTTGGGGTTGGGCTGCTCCGTCATTCAGTCATGGGATGTGGGCAGCCTCGGAGACACCATTGCCTGGGTGAGGTGGTTCTTCACAGGGGCAGCCTTAGGAACACAGATTTTCTTAATGGTTTAAAAATAGAATGATAACTAAGCAGATATACATGGAATGAAATGTTTTCATTGCTAGGAGGAAAAAAAATGGAATTATGATTTGGTTAATCCAGCACAGAAGAAATGGGTAAAACTAAATAACAATAAATTGTAGTTACAAGTAAATAAATATAATGAGAGCAAACCAGACATAATCATAACACAATAGATGTGAATTTGTTGAAATCCCCTTCCCAACGACAGACACAAATTGGCAAAAACAAAAGAAAAACCTGGTTTTAAGCTATTTGTAAGGAACACAGACAAAACAAAATGACAACCAGAAAAGTTAAAGAAATGAGCAAGGATATGCCAAGTATGTGCAAATAAAAGGAAAACAGAAGTGGTGTACATCAATCACAGTGGAACCAAACTAAAATTATTAAATAGGAGAAGAAAAGGTACTTCTAAAAAATAAAGCGTACATTTCACAGGAACACTGTACTACATGCATTATACACTGGCCAGTGTTGTTATGGAAATTTTAGGGCAAAAACCAAAAAGAAATATAGGAAAATATGATAGAACTATAATCATGGTATCATACCCCAAGCAGGAATAAACACCCTTATTCAAACACCTTTAAAGTTGTGGTACTTGTATTTCTCTGGACCAGACTTGTTAAGTGAGTTAACTATTTGAAGGACCATTACTACATTCCTTTCTATAAAAAGGTTGAAGCGTCAATCCAACAGTGCAGGAAGCCTACCTGCTTATTGACATACTTATCAGCCCTGGATGTCCACCATCTTTGAAATGTTTGCCAACCTCATGGGCAGATAATAGCTTCTCAGTCCTTTTAATTCCTGTTCCCTTACCACTAATGGGGCTTACCCTTCTCACAGGTTTATCGGTGACATATATATTTCCAGTTCATGTCCTTATTTTTAAACTGTGTGGCTTGTCTGTCTTCTTTTATGATCAGTTTGTTTCATCTCCTAGTATATTAGACACTAACCCTGTCATATGAGTTGCAAACTCTCATTCTTTTTTTGGCTTTGTTTATGGTG
Organism: Nyctereutes procyonoides; assembly: GCF_905146905.1. Lineage (NCBI taxonomy): Eukaryota > Metazoa > Chordata > Mammalia > Carnivora > Canidae > Nyctereutes > Nyctereutes procyonoides. The sequence goes on along the minus strand of NW_026575146.1, from coordinate 55,021,893 downwards.
TCTTGTGCTGTAGACATTTTTAATTTTTACAGGGTCAAATCTGTTCATTGTTCCTTTATGGATTTATGTTATGGATTTACTGTCTGACTTGGAAAGAGACAACCAACCTGAAATTATACAGGTGTTCCCCTATATTTTCTTCTAATACCTTTCTAGTTCCATTTTTAACATTAAGTCTTTATTTTGGCTTAAACTGATTGCATTGTATTATCTCTGTAGGCAGCTCTGATCTTTGTTGGAAGCTGAGGTAGAGAAGTGGATAAATAATAACCAGTCATTTCTATTTTAACAGAAACTTGGGAAGGAAAACATTTTCAACAATGAATAGGTCCCCCACCATGACCGACTGCAGATGACTTGCCATTTCATTCACAAAGGTAAGGAAATATAGTCTATGTTTTTAATTAATTCCAACAGACTCACAATAGAGTGCTTACCTCGTTTATATTTACTTACAGATATTCTAAATCATCTTCTAGTTCACAACCTTTAACTTTGTCATTATCAAATTTAAAACAAATGACAAATAGAAACAGGAAATTTTCTGAATGTCAACGTGCCTCAGGGGGCAGAATAAAACCCAGGAGATTTGGTTTCTGCTATTGATTACTGCATGCAGTTCAGTTTTTAAATAGCATTAGTGTTTTCCTTATTGTTAAATGTAGAGTGCTCTTTGCAAAATCCTTGGAGGATATAGCAAAATTTTAAAATGAAAACCCACGGCAGCCTGGGTGACTGAGTGGTTTAGTGCCGTCTGCAGCCCAAGGTGTGATGCTGGAAGCCCAGGATCGAGTCCCACGTCAGGCTCCCTGCATGGAGCCTGCTTATCCCTCTGCCTATCTCTCTCTCTCTCTCTCTGCCTCTCATGAATAAATAGATAAAATCTTAAAAAAAAAAAAAAAAACCCAAAGCATTCATAACCTCATCATCCCTAGATAATCACTAGTAGTCCTGTGAATTTCTTTCCTCCTTCCTTGCATGCACATGTAGAAATACATATAATTCTATATAATCTTCTTTAAAACTACTTATCTCAACTCCCATAGTTATAAACGATGTACCCTAACTAGTACAGGAACATAGCAAGTTTAAGAACAAATTGTAGTTACTACCACTGTGTCCATTTTCAATAGCCATTTGCAGTTTACCAAAACATTGCCCAGCATCTCATTTGCCTCCCCTGCACAGACATCCTGATGAATAAGTCCATGTGACCTTTGTGAAACATCGTCCTAAGAAATACCTTTGAATTCAGGCAACATTTCGTGGTGTCCCTTTATCATTATTGTCTGTTTTGTGCTGCTTAAAGGGAACTGTTTTTTAAAGGATAGAAGTTTACCTCTTTCTCTCCTCTTCCCTACTGTCCATTCAGGGGTACCCTACAAAGTAAACACACACACACACACAAATCTCATCGTATGTTCAGCATTTGTGCTAGTTAGCTAACCCCTTCCTAATGTGGTTTTTCCAAACACTCTTTAGAGTTGCTCTTGAAGTTGTTTGGTTTTCAAAGCTGCCAAGTCTTACAAGTAAAATGACTGACATGGCATTCTCTAGGAAAGTCTTCATTCTGCTGCTTCTAGTACACAGTTGAAGGTTAAAGAAAATCCAACTCTTACTATCACTAGCACATACTAGGTTGGAGACACGAATGTACCCTATTAGAGAAGTGGGCTAGAACTTCATACAGATAATTCACCAAAGAGATACAAAGAACCAAAGAAACATGAGAGAGATGTCTGTCCTTACCATGAATCATACAAGTGCAAAATAAAATAATATTTTTGCCCAGAATTGGCCAAGTGTTTTGATTTAAAATGAAAACACTTGCTGCTGGTAGAGTTCTAAAGTAGGTGTATTTTACCCAGTAGACATTATTCTAAGAATCTCTGGCAGCTGTTGACTTGCTGTTGGAACTATAAGAACACAGAGTACAGTTTTACTTGTAACAGAAAAATAGGAAATATCCTGAATGTCCATTAATACATATCAAACTCTGATGCATTTTTATGATAGAATTATTTAGACATTAGACATTTTCTCTAACATTTAGTGATGCAGAAAATGTTTATGAGATAAAGTGAAAAGGGCAAAGACAAATTTGTATAATGTATGATCCCAGTTTTGTTCAAAATAAAGAAAACACACATTTGAAAAAGATCAAATAGTAGAAAGCCAAATATTAATAATTATTATTTTGGGGTAGTTGGATAAAAGGTGATAATTTTTTTTAAAGATTTTATTTATTTATTTATGTATTCATTCATTCATTCATTCATTCATTCATTCATTCATGATAGACATAGAGAGGCAGAGGGAGAAACAGGCTCCATGCTGGGAGCCTGACACGGAACTCAATCCCAGGACTCCAGGATTGCGCCCTGGACCAAAGGCAGGCGCCAAACCACTGAGCCACCCAGAGATCCTCGATAATTTTTTTTTTTTTTTCAGATAAAATACCTGCTTTTACTTAGGGAAGAAAATAAACATTACTTTTTTAAATTTAAAAATTACTTTTAAATTTTCAAATGACTGAAAAGTAATGGTTTTACATTTGATTAAAAAAAAAATCAAGGAGCCTTCCTTGTGTATTTCGAAACTCACCTTAATTCTGAATTAGTTTGCACAGAGTTTTGAGAGCTGGTTATGTCAGGAAAATGAAAACGTGGCATATTTAGTAGTATTTTACATTTTATTTTTTTAAAGATTTGTATTTATTTATTCATGAGAGACACACAGAGAGAGGCAGAAAGATAGGCAGAGGAGGAGGCAGGCTCCCCACGAGAACCCAGATGCAGGACTCCACTGCTGGGGCCCTGAGATCCGGCCCTGAGCCAAAGGCAGATACTCAACCTCTGAGCCACCCAGGAGTCCCCATATTTTACATTTTAAAAGAAAGGTTTAAATCCTCCATGGAGATTATTTCTATTGAAACATGTACAGTCTAAAAGTCTTTTTCACTTGTGAAGGAAGTTATAAGGAGTTAATGACATGGCCATTTATTCCATGCCAACTATCTACAGTTGCCACGCCACTGGAACCTTCCAAAGAATCCAGCATATAATGTAATTGATGCTGTTAGTCCTTATATTGTTTTTTATCACCTTCCTTTTGGGGGTCAGCTGTCTTCCCAAGCACAAAATACCCAAGTAGATGGAATCAGATGCTGCCTGTATTGATCTAATGGGGTGTTATTTACCCATTCATTCTACATATATTTACTAAGAACTTACTATGTGCCAGATGTAGTGTAAGTGTTTGAGGTCTATCAGTGAACAAAACAAAACTAGAGTCCCTGCCTCTGTGGAGTTTAAATTCTTCAGGAGGAGACTGACTGAGGCAAACAAAAACCCACTGTGATAAATAAGGAAACTCTATAGTGTGTTGGACACTGATGAGTGCTATGGGCAAAAAAGGAAGGAAGAAAGGAAGGAAGGAAAGGAAGGGAGGGAGGGAGGAAGAAAGATAGATTAAGGAGAGTGAAGGGGAATCAGGAGTATGAGGGCAGGAAGGTGCCAAATAGGTTGTAGTTTTAAAATATGATAGTCAAGCAAAGCATCAGATAGAAGTTGACATTTGAGCAAAGGCCTGAAGGAGATAAGCAGGTGTCTGGGGAAGATTGTTCAGGCAGTGGGAATAGCTGAAGCAAAAAGCCTTAATGTAGCAGCATTCCTGTGTGTTTGAGAAACAGTGAGTGTCTGAAGCAGGGGGAAGGGGTTGGGGGAGTTTGGAGGTGCCGAGGTAGAGGAGGAATGGGAGGAAGATGGATAAATCATACAGGGGCGTATCAACTGTTATAAGGACTTTGGCTTTTACTCTGGGTGAAATGGGAAACCACTTAAGGGCAAGTGACATGATATGATTAGGTTTAAAGATGGATCACTCTGGCTGAGCATAGATTATAGGCGCACAAGGGTGGCATCAGCAAGCCCAGTTGGGAGGCCACGAAGATGTAACACATGTGCGAAAAGATAATGGCTCTGCCCAGGAACACAAAGCAGGAGTGGTGACAGGTGACTGGATTCTGGACATTTTTCAAAGGCTTTGCTGGCATGTTGACCGTGGTATAAGAGAAGGAAGACTGAAATTTAGGGCCTGGGAAGCAAGAAGTGGAAGATACCATGAACTGAGATGAGGAAGGTCCAAGTGAAGGAAATTTGGGAGGGAAAAGGGTTTTAGATTTGCAAAATTTGAGGTGTCTGTTAGGTATCCAAGTGGAAATACCAAAATGACCATTTAATATGCAAATCTGGAGCTCAGAAGAGAGATCTAGATGGTATTTGGAGATTCCAAAGCAAGTATGGATAGAGACAAGAACCAAGCAATCATTCTTGGACAGTCCAGCATTAAGAGGTCATAGAGAAAGAAAGAGGAACCATCTAAAGAGACTGAGAAGTGACCAAGGAGGTACAGGGTGGGTGGCAGTAACAAACAAAAAAGTATGGCACTCTAGAAGCCAAGTGAAGAAAATCGGTCATGGGAGAGGGAATGATCATCTAAGTCGATAATCTGATAGGCAGAATGGGGGCTTAGAATTAGCCATTGGCAACATGAAGGTCATTGGTGATCTTGAGGAGGTGGTTCTCAGGGTAGTCATGAGAGCAAATTCCCGATTTAAGTGCATTAAAGAGAATATGTGAAGAGGAATCAGGGCTTGAGAGGAGCAACATCTTTTTCAAGGAGCTTTGCCACAAGGAGGAATAAGGAAGTGAGGGGGAAGTGGAATCAAGAAAAGTCTTCTATTTGTGAAGATGGAAGAAATGGCGGAGCTCCCATGGGAATGAAATAGAGTAAACAATGAAAGCTGACGCGAGAAAGGAGAGACCTGAAGGAGCGATGTCCTTGACTCAGTGACAGGCTCCACACAGTTTAAATAAGCTTTCATGTTTCAGAGTCATTAACTTCTGTCACATTCATCGCCAGTATTTCCACCTTGTCACTTGCCTTTTAATTTGTTCATGATCTATTTTGACATTGAGACATTGAGAGCTGTGAGTAGTCAAATCAATTAAATTTTTGTATTACTTCTCTAGCTTTCATGCTTATTGAAATCTTTGCCTATTCAGGGATCCAATATCAGATAAATATCTATATATTCTTTTAAAATAAGCTTTATTATTTATTTTAGAGAGAGAGCAAGGAGAAGAACGGGGAGAGGGAGAGAGAGAATCCTCAAGCAGTCTCCATGCCTAGCACAGAGGCCAACACAGGGCTCAATCCCAGGATCCTGAGATCATGACCTGAGCCGAAATCGAGAGTCAGATACTTAACTGACTGAACCACCCAGTGCCCCAAATAACCTATATATTCTTAAAGTAATGATGAAATTTGAGCTTTTGCAGGGGCACAATCAGGGCTTTGGTTTGTTTTGTTTTTTTTTTATACTGAGCCTGTTATTATTAAACCACTCAAATTTTATAATTCCAATATATTATTCAAACCTTACCAAAATGTTAGGAAGAAACTAGAAAATCAGTTATTTTTTAAATGTATTAACTAGGTACCATGTGGGAAACTATAGTGTGTGAAACATCTATCTATATTATAGTAGAGAGATTATAGTCCAATTAGTTACTTGGACACAAATGGAAATGTAAATTTATCTAAAGGTACCATGTGGGAAACTATAGTGTGTGAAACATCTATCTATATTATAGTAGAGAGATTATAGTCCAATTAGTTACTTGGACACAAATGGAAATGTAAATTTATCTAAAGGAATTCTTTGATGGGTGGGAGTAATAGGTCTGGTAAGGTTGCCATGATCCATTCTTTAATTTTCTTCAATGGTTTTTAGTCCTGTCAAATTAAAGTCAGCCATTTAGTTCCATTGCAGAGAAATGGCTGGCAAATTCTATGGGTTTATTTCTTTTTTTTGAGAGAGAGAGAGTATAGGCACACACATGTGAACAGTGGGGGAGGGGCAGAGAGAGAGGTTGAGAGAGAATCTTAAGCAGATGCTATGCCCAGCTCAGAGCCCAACTCAGGGCTCAGCCCATCTCATGACCCTGAGATCATGACCTGAGCCAAAACCTAGAGTCAGATGCTTAACCAACTGAGGCACCCAGGCACCCCCAAATGGCTAGCAAATTCTTAGCTTTAACACACATTGTATTTATTAAAAGCCCCAAATTTAAAATGTGCTTCAACAACCTAAGTCTTCATCAATAGATGCTTGGATAAAGTAGATGTGATAGATATAATGAACTATTACTCAGCCATAAGAAAGGATGAGATCTTGCCATTTGTGACACCATGGATGGACCTAGAGGGCATTTTGCTTAGTGAAATAAGTCAGAGAAAGACAAACACCAAATGATACCACCTATATGGGGAATCTAAAAAACAGATGAATAAATAAAAGCAGAAGCCGACCCATGAATACAGAGAACAAACTGCTGGTTGCCAGAGGGGAAGGGTTGGGGAATGGGTAAAATGGATGAAGGGGAGGAGGAAGTTCTAGGCTTCCAGTGATGGAGTAAGTCATTATATAAAAGACACAGCGTAGGGAATAGAGTCATTGCTATTGTGACAGTGTTATGTGATGATAGATGGTGGTTGCACTTGTGAGCACAGCCTAATGTATAGACTTGTCAAATCACAATGTTGTACACCTGAAACTAATACATGTCATTTATACCTCAATTTAAAAAAAAAAAAAACATGTGCTTCAGAGGCTTATAAGAAGGTCAGAAATGTTACCCCTCCTTGGTATAGAATGCTCTTCATGCTACTTAAGATAAGAACCTGGGGCACTTGGATGGCTCAGTCTGTTGGGTCTCTGACTCTTGGTTTCTGCTCAGGTCATGATCTTGGGGTTGTGGGATCGAGATCTGCATGGGGCTCCACACGGAGTCTGCTTGAGATTTTCCCTCTCCCTCTGCTTATGCTATCTCTCTCTCTTTCACTCTCTCAAAAATAAATATTTTTTTTAAAGATAAAACCCTTATGTGTCATGGTTCCCTGATTATGGAGTTATCCTTGTTTACCATATAAGCCAACTGGCTTTAAAAATTCGGATGAATTAAAAGTTAAACACAAAAATCTTAGCATTAAAAAGTGAAAGGAATGTGTTTGCTCTGATACATCCTAATGATTAAAAAGTATATATATTTGCTTTAAAAACATTGGAAGAAGTCACAAAGGGAATAATGTTGAGTGCGAAAAATGTAGAACTCTATGTCATAATTATAAAATGAAAGCAGCATAGAACATGAATAATGTGCTTGCGGACAGATTAATAACCTTGATACATAAAAATCAATAAGCAAAACACTAGTAACAATAACCATAATAGGTAAAAATCAATAACTAAAACTCTAAGAGCCCCGCAGATAAATGGACACAGTAATAGAAAACTCAGAAGAAATACAGAGAGCTAAAAAAGGATATGCCAACCATGTTAACCTTCACCGATAATTTTCAGGAGTGCACATTAATATCAAGAGATGATTTCTTTCACCTAGGAAATTAACAAGGATAATTAAAATAATAGTCACTGCTAAACGTGTAACAAAATGAGCTCCCACTCATTGATAATAGCGTAAATGGGTATATTCTTAAAGAGAAATTTACTAAAATGCTTTTTAATGACCTTGTAGCTCTAGGAATCTAAGAAAGTGTTGACAATGGACAAAAATAGAAGCCCCAAGTAATTACTGTTGTATCATTTGGAGAAGCGAATCCCTTGGACCACCTCCCTATCCTGTACCATTAACATTATTAAATGATGTATTAACACACAGTTGTGTTCACACAATGGTGTCTCTGGCAACTAGACAAAAATCACTATTCTTACAACAAATGTTTATAATCAAATGGGAAAATCCATATTACATAAATGTTCATTGAAAACTGCTGGGTACAGACGGTATCCTAATATTTTTAGTACAGAAGTTCATGGAACAAAAGGTGGAAACAAATATGCCCAAATGTGAGATTAGAGTTACCCGAGGGCAGTAGAATTGAGTACTTTTTTGTTCTGATTTATATTTTTTGGTACTTTCCAGATACTTTTACAGGAAGTATCTTTAATCAGAAGAAAGTTTTTTTTAAGACTTTATAGAAAGAAACTTGTACACATGATCTGGGTTTAGACCAGGTCCACCATTTCCATACCACCATTCTGAGAGCATATGGAGCCAGTGATGTATGCTATCAAAATGAATTAGAGATCAAGATTGATTTCAGAGAGATTGGGAGACACAGATTTTTTTTTTTTTCCTTAGATTCTAAGAATTCTCTTCCTTTCTTGGAAACAACAGCAATTACAACAAAAACATCATTAACCAAACTGGATTCTCCAGTTAACGATATTATTAGCCTATAGTATTTCACAGTAGTGTTGTGAACTCAAATAGGCCCATTTTGCTCTTGTAGATGTCGTCTGCTGCTGAAAATGGAGATGCCACACCTGGAAAACAGAATGAAGAAAAAACTTATAAAAAGGTGAGTGACTGTTTCATTTTCTTTCTTTAGCCCAGAAAGAGGAACATTTTCATTGCTTGGAATGTTAATCTACCCTAGGCCTTTTCTTCCTCTAGAGCAGTTGTATGTAAGTTACTGTCTTAGCTTCTTGTTGCTCTCACAAGTGACTACACATTCAGGGGTTCAGACAACACAGATGTATGATCCTGTAGTCACAAGGCTGACACGGGTCTCCCTGGGCCAGCATCCGGATGTCTACAAGACTGCATTCCTTCCTGAAGGCTCTAGGAAAGAGTCTGTCCCCTTATCTTGTCCAAATTCTCCAGACTGCCATGATTCCCTTCCAACTTCAAAGCCAGCAAAGACCAGCTGAATCTCTCTCAGGCTGTAACTCTCTGACACTTTAAAGGACACTTGTGATGATTTTGAGCCCTCCTAGAGAATCCAGAATAATCTCTTTGTTTTAAAATCAGCTGGTTAGCAACCTTAATTTCTTTTGCATCCTTCCTCCTTGCCATATAACAGATTCATGGGTTGCAATGATTAGGACATGGACACCTTTGCAGGGATGAATGGGTGGGGGGCATTTTTCTCCCTACTATAGTTACTGTGCTTTAGAACATTGACAGAAGGGAGTTATTTGAAGACCCTTCTAATTCCTAAGAAGACCCTTCTGTGTATGCATTTGAATCTTTTTTCTTTTCAAGATTTTATTTATTTGAGAGAGAGAGCAAGAGCACCAGCAGAGGGAGAGGGGCATGGGGAGAGGGAGTAACAGGCTCCTTACTGAGCAGGGAGCCCAAGGTGGAGCTCAGTCCTAGGACCCTGGGATCATGACCTGAGCTGAAGGCAGACGCTTAATCGACTGAGCCACTCAGGCACCCCCAGTATGTTAATCTTTTAATTGACTTGCTATTTCCCACCAAAATTTTATACATTTTTTTATCTTTGTATTTTTGAAAAAAAATTATAACATGAAATTCCCATTCCATTCTAAGCCTCTCAGTTTCCATGTCTTCAGGTCATTGCAACAAAAATCCCCTTCCAGTCCTTTCAGTGTATCTTACCTTGCAACTCTTTGACTTTGATAAATTCATGGCTCCTGGCAGGGAAGCAAATGTTCAGACACATTACTGGGGGAGTATATGTTCTCAGGCACCGCTGCTCCTGCCTTTTAAATTGACTGTACATTTTCCTTCTAAAAGTCCTTGCCCTCCTTCCCTCTTGGGAGTAGGAGGTTTGTGTATTGAAGGTTTAATCTATCTTAATTTTTCCATTTGCCTTTTATTCTTTCATGGATCGCTAGCATTAAGTTTTGTCATAAAGTACATGAACCGTCTGATCCAACCACATGTTTGGGTCATGGAATTAACATGATATTTCCAATTCTGTTTTCATGTGGGCAGATATGCCTTTTTTCCTGATAGATCTTTCCTTCTGGCTTTCCTTCTCAGTTGAACATAGAACTATAACCAGGGAGCTGCTGTAGGGGGAAGATTCAAGAGCTCAAAAGTGTCTGGTTATATCATATAAAATTTGTGAATCTGGCCAAAGGCAATGGTACACTGTTACTTATTTGTAGACACAGGTAGAAAATCAAATCCCATCTCACTTACCCAAGACTCCTTGTAAATTGAGTCAAGCATGAGAACTGGCAGAGAGATGATCAAGTTGCCAGCCTATCCCTGTTTGAGATCCATTTCAGGTGGTTTTCTCAGTCACCGTCCGGATGTGCTATGGTTCTTGGCTGGCCTCTGACCCACAGGAGTTCTTCCATGATGCAGAAGTAACACGAGGAATGTGACCAGGAGATCTTAGAGTCTGCTGAGTTTGTCTTGTTCACAAATTGGTAAAGGAAGTTTTCAATAATAGGATATCTCTGATTCTCTCATTAATGCCTCTAATAGCATATTTGACTCAGCGGTGTTGGTAGGGTGATAAGAACTAAAAATCAGATATGAAGATTACAAATGATTCCAAAAAATAAGAGAAAAGATACAGGAAACTTGACAGAAAAAGGCCAACAATTTTCTTTTTTTAACGTGTAGTGGCAGTGGAATCTTTGGATGATCTCTGATTTTAAGAGGAAGATAAGCAGTGGAGGAAAGAGGTCTTTAGCTTTTCTGAGAAATGCACCAAAAAGACAATATAATGCCTGAGTCTATCACCCTCAATAAATAGGGTGTTGATACGCAGAGGAAGAAGTAGCAACTATGCAGAGAAAGTGTGGTTTTTACACAGGTAACAGCTCAGCTGAACTACTCAATTTAAGTCTTTGCCGTGAAGCAAAGAGATCTTCAAACCGGAGGTGTTAATAGTGGAGTTACCAGAGGTGATAAGAGTCTCACTAGCTGTTGGAAATGTGTCTGTCTTTAGGCCCAGATGAACCATTTCTCAAGTGAAAAAAAATTAAAGTTAGGATAGAGAAACACCGAGTATGAGCTTTGAAAAATCCGGACAGTGGAAGGCTTTAGTGAGAAGGAGGAGAGAAACAAATATCATCCCTCTTTTCAGCAATCAGGAGAAAGTACATTCTGGAAACCAGATGTGAGACTGCTCCTCCACATAATTTGAGCATGGGCTAGTCAACATACGGCTTATGTACATTTAGAGAGGAAACACACGTCTTCTACAAACCTGCAGAGGTTCATCAAGGTATAGTTGATGTCAAATTAACTACATTTTCTATTACGAGAGACTCATTAAATTACTCTCAGATAAGGAGGATTCTCAAGTTTAATGAATCTTGATTTAATGGTGCCAGGAACATTGTCATGGTATCCTTTCAGACAAGGTAGAGAAATATTGCCTGGATATTATGACTACTGGGCTTGTACCTGGTTGGACTAACATTTCCAATTAATGGTAGTTTTGCTTCCTTGTTGCCTTGTCTCAGCCAACATGGTATGTGAGTTGACCCTGTCTAGCTTAATATTTTTTACCCTTGACCTTAATGAAGACATGAAATTTGTGCTACACCAATGTGCAAATGACAAACAACTGAGAAGGTAATTAGCAGACTAGCTGAGTGTCATCAAGGCCACTGTACACTTCATTAAATATTGTCCCTTTTGGGATACCTGGGTGGCTCAGCAGTTGAGCATTTGTCTTTAGCTCAGGGCATGATCCCAGGGTCCCAAGATAGAGTCCCGCATTGGGCTCCCTGCAAGGACCCTGCTTCTCCCTCTGCCTATGTCTCTACCTCTCTCTGTGTGTCTCTCATGAATAAATAAATAAATAAAATCTTTAAAAAGAAAAAAAAGGTATTGTCCCTTTTACAAATACTTGGAAGTTACCTTTCTTTCCCCATCTTAAAGACCTGACCATGAGGAACACACCGTTTTAATATGGAGCTTTGACAGCCCATCGGGTTTTTGCCTCTGACAGAAGTCAATCCAGGTTAAGAACCCCCTGATCTAATGTGCTGGACAGGAGAAGGGTATCAAAAGAGTTTATAAGGAACTCAGGGTTGAGTGGGAGGGACAAGACCTGAAAACCACTTTAGAACCTGGTAGTTTATAATAAAGGATTCAATGGAGGAGAAATCACGATGGGTTAGAGTAAACAAGGAGGCTTGGGCTTCCTCTATCAAGCCCCAGATTTATTGGACAGCTGCCAGCACCACTCAGCATCATGAGTGCTGGGATTTCCATGTGTTTAGGGAACACTCAGTGTTCATGGAACAGTGCCGTCCTCTGAGTCTTGATTACCTGCATGATTATCGCAGCTGACTGCTCCTTGTTATTTCAGTTGCCCATTTTCCTAATTCATTATCAGTTCTTGATAAACCAAAGAATAGCTAACATCAGTGGGTGAGGCTAATAGCTGAAATAAGAATTTTGACTTGATCTGCTTAAAACAAACAGGTTGCCCATTCAGACAAGCATTAAAGGCTGCCTGGGTGTGTTTACAGAGTGTAGTATTTCCATTTCCAGTTCATTTATGGAGTGACTTCCGAAAGAGTTGTAAACACAAAAGCCTACAGCAGCCAAGCAGGTAACAGAGGAGTGAACTATTGGGGGGAGAAAGTGATAAACAGGAGAATGTGTCTTTTTTTAAAGGGGGAGGTGGCACTTGACGCCATCTAATAGAGCCCATGAATGAGTGCTTCCCCGGGGTTGCCAGACATACTGATTTTCAAGAAACTAAAATGTGCGCTCTGATGCAACACCTCCCAATTTTTAAAGGTTGGCAAACTGATGGAAAATTTTTTAGAACTCCTCCCTGGGTAAAGCAACAAACTACTGATCACATTTGACCTTTACACAATGGCCAGCCTGCAACCTTTGCCCTGTTTATGTAAAGATGTGAGGTGGGAAGAAAGGAGGATACAAAAGAAATGCATACAAGACCTGGTCCCCTGCCCTCTGTGACCTTACAGTTAATTCAAGAGGAAAAAAAAACAAAAACAAAAACAAAAACTAAAAGATCTACATGAAAAAATTAAATAATGACTCAAAATGGTATTACGTGCCAAACCAAGTGGCATTTCACATAATCCTCTAGCAAGTGCTGACGAGCCCAAAGCTTGTTCCAGTCTTCTGAGGAAAAGGCCTTTTTTTGAACTTGTTCATTAGCAAGAGCATTTTGCTGGGAAACAAATTTTATAGATGCCTCATTGCTTTCTGGCACGTTGGAAAATCCCACTCCTTCGGTGACTGCGGATTGATTTACCTACTCATTTGTGAGCACAGAGAGTCAGAGCCGAATGTGATTTGGTAGAGGGACAGGAGAGCCTGGCCTGGACAAAGTGTCAGTGTTTAGGGAAAGTACAAGCAAGTTTGGGGGGATGGCCTGGCTCTAAGTGACAGGTAGCCTCTAGAGCTAGTTTATGGAGTTTGCCTTAGAACTTTCTGAAATGTTGAAAATGTCCTGTAATCTGCGCTGAGACACTAGCAACAAGCTGCATGGGGCTGTTGAGCTTTGGGATCTGTGTCCAGTTTGTCTGAAGAATGAATTTTTAATTGTAGTTAAATTTCAATGTAGATAAGCACACGTAGCTAGTGGCTACCATGTTGGTCAGTGCGTTTCCAGGCAGTGAGGTACCATGACGTTGGTTGGGAGATGAATGACACGAAGAAATAATAGTACAAATCACAATGAAGGTTGACCTGAAAGCTTCTGGAAGAACTACTAGAAATGTGCTGATAGAAAAACAGAAATTTGAGGAAGACTTTTTTTTTTATAAGGTGAGAAACTTAGAAGGACACTGAAGGCAGGAAATCAGTTCACTTTAAGAAAGTTCTCAGCCCCGGGAAAATACTGATGTTGGAGATCTCAGTTTTCCGTGTTTTTTATGTGAAGAAATTGCCCACCCCTCCCCCACTCTTACAACACAAAGAGACGTCAGAGTGATTGACTTATCCCAGTGATTCTAGCTGTTCTCTGTCAGGGAGATGATTAAAACCTCTGGCCATACAATGTCCCAGTTTGGTGACTTGTTCATTGGAATTGATCATCGTTTCCCAGTCAGCTGGCACAGACTGCCCCAGGTACTTGTTACTGCTACCGTTGGCATTTCTTCCTCTCTCAAGACACCACCCCAGATGAGCATTCCAGGCTTCTTGCCCTCCCCACCTTCTACTTCTCCTTCCATCCTGGGGCGGCCCACAGTAGCACCCCCAACCTGCTGGGGATTCTGGTTTTGATGACTACTGTAGGCTGCCCAAGGGTGGGGAAGGATTGCCTGCTTTTGGCATCAGTGGCCCAGCCGTCACTCTCTCTACCTATTTTCCACCATGACCAGCACGCTTGATGGCAGCACTCAGAATGGCGGACTAGGACCCAGTGTCCTTGATCCGGGTTCTGTGGTTTTTTCCATTTTGTTGTGTTCTGTGTTTTAAGGCCTTAGATGTCAATGAATTTCAGTGTCCAGCCAGTTTGCCTATCAGTGATGAGGTTAAGAGGGAAGAATGCCAGCCCATCATGCAAAGAAAAGATGACTTTTATGATCTTTTAAACATAAGTAACGACTCAGAGATACTTTGATCTAAGTGGGAGCATTTATTTAAATACAAGCTCTTTTATGAAATATTTCTGGGAATATATACAGGTACTGGTAACATTGGTTGCCTCCAGGGAGAACTGGGTGGTGGAAATTTTGAGTTGGGGAAAACTTGTCTGTATATACCTGTAGATCTGCTTAATTTTGAACCACATGAATGTCTTACCTGTTCAGAAATTGAATAAATAACATTTTAAGATGGGAGTAGGGGCCGCCATGTGTCCCATGCCCTGACTGCTTGTCCTTCCCTTCACAAGCTAGAGGGCCATTATCCATAAAACCAGATACTTGCTTTGTGCCCTGGTAGAGCTCCACTCTACAGCTCAACCAGAGACATGTTTTTCTGTGCATTGGGCAGCAGTTCTCATGAACAGCAACCACTGTGGTCCCAGTGGTCCCTAGGAAGAGTGATCCTTGGGCATTCTGATTGTTATTCCTAGTGACCTTCATCCAAAACATTCTAACCCAATGGTTTTCAACCACCCACCACCCACCCCCCAGCCCCCGCGCCCTCCCAGGGAAATTTGGTGATGTCTGTCTTGAGACATTTTTGATGGTCACAGTTGCTGCGCTGGTGCTACTGGCATCTAGGAGGTAGAGCCCAGCCATACCATATCCTGTAACACATAGGACAGTGCCCACGACAGAGAATTACTGAAATGTTAGTAGCAGCAGGGCTGAAAAACCTTGCCCAAACCAAACTATCCTTTTAAGAAGAGGGTAGATGTGAGTCTCGCTCTTCTAGGTATTAGTTGTAAAATCTTAGGCACTTTTCTCTAATTGATCTGAATCTTCATTTTTCTCATTGATGAAATATCATTAATACGTATCCTGAGTGCCTCACTGTGGAGTGAGGATCAGACACATCCTGGAAAAAGTAAAATACCAGTGTGTGAAATCACTGTCTTTATTAGAAAAAGCAAGATCCCTCAGCCTCTGATTTCCAATCAGATCAGTTCTCTTAGTACCAAGCAAGGCAGCTGGTGTGATTGCCTCCCCCAGTGCTGGGCTGATGAGGAAACTGGTCAGTTAGCATCCTGGTTGCTGGGCTCATGAGGAGACTGGTCCAGTAGCATCCTGGTGCTGGTTCCACCTGGCCTGGGCAGGGAGAACAGACAGTGCATGCTGGAGCAGGACTCTGTGGCATTCCATATAGCCGTGGTTTCAGAATAAGAGAAAGATGTGCTCCTTCCTGATGGTGGACTGCCATTATGTATGTGTGTTTGTGTTTTTTAATTGAGCAGCAAGCAGATGAGCTACATCATTCTCAGGGAAGGGAAATTTTTCAATAATCCCATTAGATTTAGAAGCATGTGGAATTATATACCATTACCATCCACCCACCTGTGCAGATCTTCTCTCCAAACCCTGCAGCGTCTGTAGGGTATTACCTGTGTTGCTGTGTTCTTCCTAAGTCCTAAAGCAAGTGATTACAGTTCTGCTTTTATGACTTCCCAGCTACATTTCAGGTAATTAAGCAGAAACAGCAGGCAGCTTCAAGTAGGAGGAGAAGCCATCCTATCAAGGTGTTCCCTGGCATTGTTCATTTCTAAGTGACCTATTTTGACCTTCACATTGGAGGGAACGTCTATGTGTTAAGCCACCCGGGTTTGCCGCACTACTGCATTCTGATTAACTATGGAATTTCCATCTCTTGTGTGTGTGTGTCCCTGATCCTAATAAACATTGCATTGGTGTCCCCAGAACACCCTAAACTTGCTGCACAACTTTCTTCAGGGCAACAACCACCACGCCATTGTTGGGTTTAGTGTGCATGGCAGGTGTGGAGGCTGGTGTTTTCTGTAGCACGCTGGGCCAGCTGAGCTGGAGCTCCTGCTCTCAGCACTATGTAGCTTTTGCTTTCAAATTTAAAGGATTAATATGCCCAGATGACCTGCACACTTCTTTCCATAGTTTGGACAACAGGATTCTGATCTGGTCCTCAGGCCTCTTGACCTAAGGCCTATGGCTTGTCCTTTTTTTTTTTTTTTAGATTTTATTTGTAAATAGTCTCTCCACCCAACATGGGGCTTGAACTCACAACCCTGAGATCAAGAGTCACATGCTCCCCTGACTGAGCCAGCCAAGGACCCCAGCTTGTGCATTTTTATCACTTCTATCCCATTTCCCTTGCCTGGATACTTAACAGAGATTTTTAAAGTTGTCTCTTAGAAATTGCTTAAGAACATAGAAAAGAAAACTTTTAGAATTCTTTATTGTGGATTCCAGAAAGGAAGATCAGCAACATAAGTTAGGATCTAGTCTTCTGTCTACTGTACAAACACTAATAAAATATATGCCTTGTGCTTATTCATAATTTTTACTGTTTTATGGGGTTAGAATCATTGGTCGCTAGGAGAATCTAATTTATTGAACTCAAGCTGTTCTAGCCAGAAACCTGTTAATTCAGCAAAGAAAAGCATAGTTATTTTCAATTGGAAGCAATTTTAAAAGCTTTGTTAATAAGAGCAACATTTATTGAGTGCTTAGCATATGCCAGACATCTATCTGAGCACTTAAGAATTCTTAACTCATTTAATCTGATAACAGCCTTGTTGCTATTTTATAGATGAAAAACTGAGGTACAAAGAGGTTCAGTTAGCTGTTCCAGGGCACCCAAGTAAGTGGCAGAGTAAGGCTGAGATTTGAACCCCAACTATCTCTCCCTGGGGTGTGTCAGACCCAAACCACTGCAGTATTTTCTGAAGCCTGTGGCACCTATGACATTAAAATGAAACATTCTCAATTATCCACTAGAATGGTGGGGGCCAGTGGTATAAATGAAACTAGCCACCTTTGGAATTGGGCCAAAATAAAACTGGTTAATTTTCAAATGTGCTTTCCTCCATTCAGTGGTTCAGAAGCCACCTTGCCTTGTCCAGAGTGTGTTTCTCCACTGAATATAGAATCTGTGCTGTACCCTCAAAAGAACTGTTTCTAGAAACTACATATTAATTTTGAAATGAAAAACCTTGTGATCCTTGGGCATTGTGTGGAACTCTGGAAATAAAATGACAAAGTGATGATTTCAAAAAATCATTCTTGAGCCCAGAACTAAAAATTGACATCCACTTAGAGGGGGTGATATATTTTGAACTGTCATATTAGGAGAAGAACACGCTTCAGACCTCACTGTTCTGCAGGCTGTCACAGGAGGAGTAATAACTCACTAATAATCTGCTCAATAGCTCAAAAGATCTGATAAAGAAAGCATTGGGTTGGAGGGTGAATACTTTGAAAGTTATTTTCCTGTGTGGGAGTCAAGTTTCTCCAGATGGTACACCTGTATTTTCTGGCAAGTTCGCTGTCTGCAGATCCTGTGTCTGTGGCTTTTATTTTACCACACAAGGCAGATAAGACCAGCCCTTTGCTCAGAAGCTGTCCGTGAGACATTTCAGTGCATCATCATCAAGGAGAGAAGCAAAAGAAGATAGCTGTGGTCTCTGAGGACTATAAAATTGAGATTCTCGCTCCGCTCTTATCTTTTCTGTTTAACCCCCAATACATATGTATGTCCAGACACCCAGAGACACGAAGTGGGTTCGGTTATAAGGAAACTTTTTAACTGTTCATTAGGTCTGGCTGTGCTTGTTTTCTCAGTGAGATCATCACCCATGCTTACTTTGATGGGAGTGCTTTTTACTCATAAAGATGTGCTTCTGTATCCTGTGCATGCTGGATCAGGGAGCTTTAGGTTATCGAGCCCCTAGCTGACATAAAGGCTGTCCGGGTGACATTCTAATTCTCCCAAGCTACTTTTTCATGCTTTGACTTTGTCATTTTTTTAAGGATGTGGTTAGTATCTGGGATATAAGATGTGCATTTGATTGTATGTCCGTGCATTCATTCATTTATCCAGCTGACAAATACTTACTTAGCTTGACACCATGCTGGGCCTTGAGGGGAGAGCAGACGCCAGGACAAATGTGGTCCCTGCCCTAAGAATGCTTTCATTGTTATGGTACAAACTAGAAGAAGGAAACATAATAAAACAATTACTAACTTTTAAAGTCCTGTGAAAGAAACCCACACATATATGGTAAATCAACTTATGACAGAGGAAGCAAGAATATACAATGGGGAAAGGACAGCCTCTTCAGTCACCGGTGCTGGGAACACTGGAGAGTCACATGCCAAAAAATGAAACTGGATCACTTTCTTATACCATGTGCAAACATTAACTTAAAATGAATTGCACACTTGAATGTAAGCCGTAACTCCTTGAATAAAATAAAGACACTAAGCTCCTTGACATTGGTCTGGCCGGTGATTTTTTGAACCTGACTCCAAAGGCAAGAGCAGCATAAGCAAAAATAAACAAATAGGATTACATCAAACCAGAAAGCTTCTGCACAGTGAAGGAAACCACCATCAAAATGAAAAGGCTGCCTACTGAATGGGAGAAGATATTTACAAATGATATGGCCAATAAGGAGTTAATATCCAAAATATATAAAAACCCATGTGACTCAATGACAAAAGAAAGCAAGATGACTACAAAATAGGCAGACAATCTGAATTGCCATTTTTCCAAAGAAGGTGGGAGATAGCCAACCACGTGAAAAAATGTGTCGTGTCACTCATCATCAGGAAAATGCAAATCAAACCCACACCTGTTGGAATGATGCTTATCAAAAAGAGAAGAAATAACAAACATTAGTGAGGATGTGGAGAAAATGGAACCCTCGTGCACTGTTGGTAGAAATGTAAATTGGTGCAGCCCACTGTGGAAAACAGTTATGAAAGTTCTTTAAAAATTAAAAATAGAGCTACCATATGATCTAACTTCTGGTTTTTTACCTGAAGAAAACAAAAATACTTATTCAAAAAGATATATATACCCCCATGTTCATTGTGGCACTGCTTAAAATAGCCAAGATATGCAGACAGCCTAAATGTCCATTGGATATAAAAAAGATGTGATACACATGCACACACACACACACACACACACACACACAATGGAATACACTCATCCATAAAACAGAATGAAATCTTGCCATTTGTGACAACATGGATGATCTTAAGGGTATTATGCTAAGTGAAATAAGTCAGACAAAAACAAATAGTGTATGATTTCACTTACACATGGAATCTCAAAACAAACAAAACAGAACTCATGGATACAGAGAACAGATTGGTGGTTGCCAGAGGGGAGAGGAGAGTTGGGGTGGTCAAAATGAGTGAAGGGGATCCATAGTACAAACTTGGGAGTTAGAAGTTACAGGGATATAATGTATGGCATGGTAGTTACAACTATATTATTTTATAATATATTGTTATATAATATGTATTGCATATGCAATATATATTACTATATTGACTATAATATTGTATTGTATATTTGGAAGTTCCTAAGAGTTAATTTTGGTAGTCCTTATCATGAGAAAAAAAATTTTGTAGCTCTACATGTTGCCTGATGGCAACTAGACTTATTGTTACTTTACAGTATTTACAAATATCATTACATTGTACATCTGAAACTCACGTAAATGTTATATGTCAATAATCCTTCCATTTAAAAATTGCTGTGAAGAAAATAAGAGCAGGGGTTGCTATCTTGTAGATGAAGGATTTCGGGAAGCCTCTTTAAGAAAGTGACTTGGGGGCTGGGATTGCAAGTGCAAGAAGGAGCCAGCCAACAGAAGAGTAGAAGTAAGAATTTCTTTGGCAGAGACAACAGCATTTGCCAAGTCCTGGAAGCAGGAAGGAGCTTCATGGGTTCAGGGAATTGAGGGAGAGGCCAGCATGATGGAGGATCCTGAGCAAAGAAGCAGAAGTAGGACAGTGAGAGCAGTGGCTCTCACCTGAGCCCCACATTATGTCCCAGGGAACGCAAGGCAGTGCCGTCACAGCTTGGGGGGGATCAGGGGCAGGTGGGGCCAGCATGTAGAAGATCAGAGCCCAGGGATGCTGCTACACATTGCACAATGTGCAGGATAGGGCTCCACCACAAAGAACTATCTGGCCCCAACTATCTGGTGCTAAATTAAGAAATCCTGAGTTAGAGAAATAGGTGGTGGCCTGAGCTGAGAAATATAGTAGGCTGGACTGCTTGTGGTTGCATATGGGAGCGAGAGCATGAACCGAATGTTTGATGATCCCCGGAATCTAACCCAAGCCCCTGGGTGGATGTTGTGGCCATTGATCAAGATGGAGAGGAGTGGTATAAGGAAGGGTTTAGGAAGGAAAATCATGGCTTCCAATTTGGACATGTCAGTTCCAAGACATTTTGAGCCATCAAAGGGGAGTATCTAGTTGATAGTGAGAAAGGTGGATTTGGAACTCAAGGTTACCCTCCTACTTGTTGAGCTGTGGATTCCCGAGGAACTGGTGAGTTAGATGGAGGAGAGGCCCCAGGACTGGGAAACATTTACATTTTGATACAACCTCTTAAGACCCTCCTTCATAGAGTTATGTTCTTGAAATAAACAAAGCTGGCGGACTCATTCCCATACACGTAGTCTTCCATCAGCCTTCCATTACCCACAGAGAAAATCCATACTCTGAAGCACAGCATAGGCATCCATAAAGCGTCTGTCCTCAGTGGGCTTGTCTTCTCGCATCTTCTGCTATTCAGCACACACTTAACTCCTGCCACACTGAATACATGCATCCCTGTTCCTTTAGGTCCATGCTGATCATTCTAGAAGGTCTTCATTCCAGAAACAGCTCTGTCATCGCCCATCCACACGCTCCTAGGCACTGACTATTGGTTACATGTTCCCAGACCTCCCTCGGCACCCTGCACTTGACCTGTTATATCATGAATGACTTTGTGTTGTAATAATAGCTTGCAGTTATATCCTGCCAACTGCATCTTGAGTAGCTAGAGAGCAGGGGCCTTGCCCAATCATCTTGACATCCGTAGGGTCCCATACAGTGCCTGGCACCAAACGTTCAAGAGATGTATCACTTTTTTCTTCTTAATTCTAAAATTATCATAGACGTCCCAGAGAGATATATTCTTGAGCCTACAGTTCCAGATCTGCAATTAGAGGTGAGATATGCTGGAGGGAAGAAGGGGGGGTGGGGAGAAGGGGGTGGAATTTGCACTTTGGATATTCGGATCAGAGAAAGAACACTTTGAAAGAGCCCAGTTCAGTTCTTTTGCCTTTTTATGTGTCAGAGATGAGAGCGATTATGTCTCTTTCCAGTCACTGCATGACTCTTTAAAAGTTGGCTATTAATCTTTTGGCATCCTTAAGTCCCCTTGTCTATGGTCTGCAGATGCCTTACAATCAGCCGCTCTGATTGTGTGGAAGAGTTTCAGCAGTGAATTTTAAAAGGCCGTCTCTTCCCAACTCTATCACTTAAAGGTTCCATTCTTTCTAGATATTGCCTCAGTTAAAGGGTGCCGCTTGGTGGGTGCCAGTTACTGTCAGGGAGAATCAGGATTTAGGAGGGGTTGGCAGCCCATTTCTCGAACACAGTAGCATACCAAACATCTTTTTCTGTGTAACACGAAAGACACAGGACCAATGATTTTTCAGGTTTGCTATTTCAAAGGGAAGGAGAGGGAGTAAAAGCCTGGCAGTTTTCAGAGCAGCTACAACCTCATGAAGTAGACTTTAAAGCTGCAGTCAGGATCCAGAGGCAGGCGGTGGTGATGAGAGCCCCGGCCCTCCTGCTTTGCCTTCATCCCTCACTAGTGCAGAGCTGGGACAGGGAGCCTGGCTGGGCTGCCAGGCTGGTCTGCTGTTTATGAGCTCAGTCCCATGCAGGACAGGTAATGTCTGAGCAGAGCAATGCCACAGTATGGTTTGACTAGTGAATCTGATGATGGATGAAAAGGCACTCGGAAGACCATAGTTGGCTGTACAAATATTAAATTGGTACTGTTGTCGCTAGATCCTCATGGAATGTAAGCCCCACGAGAAGAAGTACTTGGCCAACCAGGTGGAACTCAATACTTAGTGAAGGAACAGATTTTACTTCACCTTCACATGCTGCCACATTGTTCACCTTGGAATTCTAAATGGCTTGGGACCCTGGTCTCTGTGGATGGCAGTCCTTGCTGTTGGGTATTGAGGTGATAAGTTATTTAGAAAGAGCAGTAGGACTCTGTGGCCAAAGGAAATCTAACTTTTGGTCATTAAAGATACCTCAAAAAAAAAAAAAAGCATCCTATGGAAAACAAGGAAGTTTCCTTGGAAAACAAGGAAAAATGTTTTCCTTGATTTCCATTTTATTTAAGTAAAAATTAAAAGTCTTGTAGCTTTACCATCTCTCAGTGTCTGGTTTATTTTTACGAAACTGATTTTAAGCTCTAAGAGTCCTTTCTCTTCATCTTTCTTTGCCTTTGTGTGTTGTAGCTGCTGTTCCTAGGCCAGTAGAATTCCCCAGGGGGAAATGAAATGTTCTCTCCAAGGCTGTAGAATGCAGTAAAATGGGGTGAGCTTGTGTCACTCAAGACTACAGGATGGGGAAGTTGGGGGTGGGCAGGGCATGTCCAACTTTGTGTTGCATGTGTTTTAAAGAAAATCTCAGAAAACAAAGCAGCATAAGTGGCACAGTCGTCCCCTAAGAATTTTTTTTTATTTTTAACTTAATTATGATAAACTCAGAGACAGATCTGTTCCACCATTTCATCCCCTGATGTCTGATGGAACACTTAATTTAGATATAACTGATATTGTAAATTAGGGGTGTCTTAAAGTTGTAAATACAAAAGAGCCTTTGAAGCATTGAAGTTTCATTTGTGAACAAAATCAGAAAGGATGGAGTCTTCTGAGGTTCTGCTTTGATAAGCAAAATCCTGTTTTCCAAGGGAAGTATTCCGTGTAATAAAAACAGTAAGTTTCTATTTCCTTTTGGACTTTGAGGTATGCCAAGTTGGCCTGCTTTGATGCTGACCTCCATACTTTTTGTTCATACATTTATTTTTAAGCAAGTTTTATTAGCATATTGGATACTTCCGTTGACACATATATTGCTAATTTTTAAATTTGTTTTTTTTCGGAAAATGGAAGTCCTGAATTATTTCAGATGAGTTTCCTGAAGGGTGAGAAGAAACTACCTAGCATGATATAGCTCTTGATTGACCTAGCCAAGGAAAAGGGTGTCTTGCTGGAAGCCAGATGGCTCCACAGAGCAGAAGTAGCTGTGCCTATCAGAGGGGCAGCCACGGTGCTCAGAATCTCTTGGTGCACAGGGCAGAGTCTGGCTGAATCTAGGGTACCAGGCCACAGCCCTTTATCCATAGGGTTCCATCCTTGTGAAGGAAGAATTTAAACTGGCAGCCTACTCTTGAATAGGAAACAGTTATAACCATCCACGCCCTTCCTGCTTATTGGCCCAAATTCATCCTCCCCAGTGTCACCTGGACCAGAGATCATTGGGTACCCAGTGGCCTCAAACAGCATCTTTGGCCTTAGAATATCTGTTTGCCCACCACATGTTCTCACTCGGTAGATAAACCTGAGTACCTATGCATATTAGGCAACACAGCTATAGCCTTGAATACAAGGGATTGGTCTGTGACCTCACAGAATCATGTTATACAGGGCCTGGACTTTTTAGCACTGTTACTGACTTACCTTTCAAAAAGTTTTCAATTTACACTGCCTCCAGCTGATTTAAGAAAGTGCATGTTTTCCCAGGTTCTGACACTGAGCTCTATTCATTCTAAGAATCTCTGCTAGCTAGATGAAAATGCCTCAATTTGCATTCATTTATAAGAGCTACTTACATATTAAGGGCTTGCATTTTTATTGCAAATGTTTTTTTTAAATTTTTATTTATTCATGAGAGACACAGAGAGAGAGAGAGGGGCAGAGACACAGGCAGAGGGAGAAGCAGGCTCCATGCAGGGAGCTGGATCAGGACTCGATCTCAGGACACGCCCTGGGCTGAAGGCGGCGCTAAACTGCTGAGCCACCCGGCTGCCCATTTTTTTTGTTGTTGTTTTTTAATTTTATGTTTTTCTGGTTTTAAATTAGTCTTTAATTTTGCTCTCTCTCTTTTTTTTTTTTTTTTTGATCCAGGCTTTTATGAAGTTGGATTTGTTAATATTTCCCTAAAGGCTTTTGTCTTCGCCCTCATTTTTAAATTTTATGCTGGAAATGCTTTGTTTAAATTATAATATTCATAATGTAAGACTTCCCAAAGAATTCTTAATTTTCAAAAATTTATATTTACATTAATTCCTCTAGTTAAGCTTTGGAATTATAAGATTGTTGCTTCTAAAAAGATTGCTATTGCGATCTTTGTTGAAATTGGTTTAAATTTATTAGTGATTTTAGAGAGAAGTAGCATCTTTAACTGTTAAGTCTTCCCTCCCAAGAGTTAAATGTCGGTATATTTATTGTCTTTTATGCTCCTCAGTAACTTATAGTCTTCTGAGACTTTGTACCTATTTTTTATTAAAAATTTTCCTAAGTAATTTATGTGGGATTTTCCTTTTGTTCTTATTGTTATGGGTTTTTTTTTTCCCTCTATTACAAATAAGATTTTTTTTTTTCATTACATTTCCTAGCTGGGAATGTGTGAGTTCTTGACTTATGTGAGTTTGTTTTATAAACTGCCAACTTTATTTTTAAACTATTCCCCTAGGTCCATGATTGATTATTGGGTATGATAGGTGGCAATCATATCATCTGTAAATTATTTTTCTCCTTCTAACCAATATTTTGTATTTAGTTTTCTTGTCTTATTTTACTAGTGTGATTTTCCAAAATAGTATCAAAGAATCTTAGCGATAACAGGACTGCCTTGTCCATGATTTTAAAAGACAAATGGCTATTGTACTGTCTCCAGAGTATATTTTGTGGCACACATGGGTTATTAATAGCTATTTAAGTAAAACTTTCTTGGCCATATACATTTGGGAGGTACTATTGGAAATAGTATAGTGTTGTCATTTAACTCAAGAACTGTTTTCCATATTGAGAAAGTTTCTTTCTGACTCTGGTTTTATTAAGAGTTCTTTAAAATCTTCGGATCCCTGGGTGGTTCAGCGGTTTAGTGCCTCCCTTTGGCCCAGGGCATGATCCTAGAGTTCCGGGATTGAGTCCCGTATCAGGATCCCTGCGTGGAGCCTGCTTCTGTCTCTGCCTGCCCCTCCCTCCCTCCCTCCCTCTCTCTCTCTCCCTCTCTCTCTCTCTCTCTCTCTCTCTCTCTCTCTCTCTCGTGAATGAATAAATAAAATCTTTAAAAAAGTTCTTTAGGGATCCCTGGGTGGCGCAGTGGTTTGGCGCCTGCCTTTGGCCCAGGGCGCGATCCTGGAGACCCGGGATCGAATCCCATGTCGGGCTCCCGGTGCATGGAGCCTGCTTCTCCCTCTGCCTGTGTCTCTGCCTCTCTCTCTCTGTGTGTGCCTATCATAAATAAATAAATAAATAAAAATTTAAAAAAAAAAGTTCTTTAAAATCTTAATTGAGTATTGACTTCTGTATATAATTGATTTAACAGACCATGGAAAGGCAATCAGTGGAAACAGCTTTTGAGATACTCTCAGTACTTGAAAGTAGTAAAACTGTGTTTCTCTTAAAATATTATTTAATTTGGATTTGGTATCAGTCTATGGATAGAGTATTTGTAGTTTGCTTATAATTTGGTGCAGTGTTTAGAATTTATTCCAATAGGCCTGCTGGCCTTTCCCCCATACCAGAGTAATCTGTGTGGAAATTATCCCAAGAGTTAATGCTTTTCACAAGCTGTCTGGGGGAGGTATGTGTGACCTTTGCCTTAAAAACAACAATAAGGGGCGCTTTGGTGGTTCAGTCATTAAGTATCTGCCTTCAGCTTTGGTCATGATTCCAGGGTCCTGGGATCAAGTCCTGAGTCGGGGCTCTCTGTTCAGTGGGAAGCCTGCTTCTCCCTCTCCATCTGCTGCTTCCCCTGCTTGTGCGCTCTTTCTCCCTCTCTCTCTGTCAAGTAAATAAATAAAATTTTTAACAAACAGTGACAAAACTGGTTTTGTCCAAACCACTCTGGACAGGTCCCAGTCCAGAACATCTTATTTATAAATAGCCTGCCACTCTCCCTACTTGAGTTCTCATTCTCTCTCTCTCTCTCTCTTTCTCTCAAAGTATTTAAAACAATAGCAGTAATAAAGCACAATAGTGTAGTCTGTACCACTCCTGACAAGTCCCAGTAGAACATCTTATTTATAGATAGATTCTTTCCTTTGGGATTAGTGCAGCAAAGAGTGAAAGGGTTGGGCTGCTTTGTGTAGACAGGACCTAAAAGCATTTGGGTGTTTTAAAATTTATGTGTGTATTTGTTTCCTCCTGCTGCTGTAACAAATTACCGCAATTTTCGTGGCCTAAAACAACACAATTTATTATCTTACGGTTCTGTAAGATAGACATCCAATACATGTCTCAACCAAGCTGAAATCATGATGTCAAAGGGGCTGCATTCCTTTCTGGAAGCTCTAGGGGAGGGTCTACTTCTTTGCCTTTCCCAGCTTCTGGGAGCCACTTAGATTCCTTGGCCCATAGCCCCTTTCTCAATTTCCAAGCCACCAAGGAGCAGTTGGTTATATCTTTTCACACTGTATCTCATTCACCCCCCTTTTTTACCTCTTCTTTTTTCACTTTTAAGGACTCATGTTACTATATTGGGCCCATCCAGGTAATCCAGGACAATCTCCCTGTCTCAAGCTGATTAGCAACCTTAATTGCACCTACAACCTTGTAACATTGTACCTTCTAAGGTAACGTACTCTTTTAGGCTTCACAAGTTTTAGGGGTTAGGACGTGACCATATTTGGAGTCCATCGTTCTGTGTCCTACAGTAGAATTTAACCGTGTCCTCCTCTGTGCACCTAGAGCACTTTGTCATCCCTGTAGTATGTACTGTCAATCTGAGACTCTGAACAGACACTGATTGAGCTCCTGAGGCATGGAGAGGAGAGACAGTCTCACGTCTGGACTTCCTCGACCTCCTCCTCTTCCTCCTCTCTTTCCCCTCCTGTTCTATTTAACCCCTCCTTTGAATCAATAAGTGTAATAAACACACCTCCAAGACCTAAATCTCCCTGTGATAAACTTACATAGATAAGAGATTGTTTTACAAGCTGGAAGCATGAAACAGGGCTTCGGTGCTTTCCTCATGATTGAGAAGCAAGGATGGCTCATGGTCCTACTATAACATGAACCAGTCAGTCTTTGAACACAGTTTTTAAAATCCAGTTCTGAGCTCACTGCCAGAGGTAGTCTCCTTCCTTGCCTGTATTATGCATCTCCCACAGTACCATTTGCCCTATTATTTCTTTGGTGTTTACAGAAGCAGGTCATGTTTATGAAGCATGTCCAGAAAAGGGAAATGATAGATGGAAAAATCTCTACATGGGGTATAGAGTCAAGTGATGTCTAGATTGGGATCAAAGGCTAGAAATATGCTGGTGACTTCATATGTACCATGGGACTGGTATTTTTCCAGCTTGGAGTTTGGATAAACTTGAATGGATCTTTTTAATATTTCTTTGAAAATGGAACATTAGCTATCCTCAGAGATTTAATCTTGGGCAGAAAATTGGAGTAAGATCATCACCTCCGATGACAGGATTCATCCGTTTTCTTGAAAGTCAAGTGGATATCCTCTGCAGTTTTGCAGTTACTGTTGAAATGAAAATCATCACCATCACTCAAGGTGGAAATAGCAGAAATGATTAATTTAGAAAAGAGAAGGATTGTGGGGTGGGTGGAAGTGACATTTGTCTGTATTATATTCTTAGAAACTTAGACTGTGAGAGTTGGAAATGCCTCTGAGAAAACTGTTCATTAACATATAAGGAAATAGAAGCGCAAATACTTGAGTTGTTGGCCAAGAGTGTGCTGAGTGCAAGAAGCAGAGCTGGAGCTCTGGGTGCAAGTATCTGGGTCCTCAGCCCTTCTCCATACTTTTGCACTTTTTTTGCAGTGCCTTTGACAGCTGCTTAGGGTGACCAGACCAAGCCACTCGCCCCAGAGATGCCCTTCGTATCGATTTTCACTTGGGCATTTCTCAGGCACAGATGGCTCAAACATTCCTTGTGTGGTTTGCCCTTGAGAATCAGAGTGTCATCTGCTGTGGGAACAGCAGCCCCTGGGTTTGTGAGTACGTGTGCATGCCTGTGCGGAAGGCCGAGGAGGTAGGCAGGCTTGTTTGTACACACATGATGCATGATGCCAGCTGCCTTTTTTTTTTAAGGACCAGGATCCATCATTGGATTTTTTGTTTTACATTTTTTAAATTTTATTTATTTGAGAGAGAGAGAGAGCGCGCGCGTGCGTGCACAAATAGGAGGACCAGATGGAGAGGAACAAGCAGACTCTGTGCTGAGCATGGAGCCTGACACAAGACTCAATTTCGCCACCCTGAGACCATGACCTGAGACAAAATCAAGAGTCAGATGCCTAACCGACTGAGCCACTCAGGCACCCCTTGTTTTTTTTTTTCATTTTAAATCACTTCAGTACTAGTGTTTTACATTTGGCTTGATGAAACAAAATGTGAGTTAAAACAACTGTGAAGTTTTAAGACACAGTTCTTGATAAACCTAAAATACACAGCATTCCGTGGACACAAATAGCATATACGCAGACAACATAAGCAGCAATGTATATTCACCATAAAGAAAATGCTGATTTATGTTGGCTTATATTATGATGGTTTTGTACTTCGATGAAGTTGTGGTTTTTCAACCAGGGCTAATTTTTCCTCTCCTCCATTCAGAGCATGTAGGGAGCAAGTATGCGTGGACATACTTTTGATTATGAATTTGGAGGAAGTGATGCTGCTGGCATCTAGGGATAGAGGCCAGGGATGCTGCTGGGCATCATATAGTGCACAGGACAGCCTCACACATACACAGCAAAGAATTACCCAGTCTACAATGTCAGTGGCAGGGTACCTGGGTGCTCAGTCAGTTAAGCATCTGCCTTCAGCTCAGGTCATGATCCCGGGGTCCTGGGATGGAGACCCATGTTGAGCTCCCTACTCAGTGGGGGGCCTTCTTCTCCCTCTGCCCCTCTCCCCCACCCCACCTCTCTCTCTCAAATAAAATCTTTCTAAATAAATAAAATAAAATATCAATGGTGCCAAGGTTGAGAAATTCTGGCCTAAGGGAATCTATGACTTATCTGATACTTGGGTTTAGACATCTTTGTAGGGAGTTGATTTAGAAATGGCTTTGCGGGATCCCTGAGTGGCGCAGCGGTTTGGCGCCTGCCTTTGGCCCAGGGCGCGATCCTGGAGACCCAGGATCGAATCCCACATCGGGCTCCCGGTGCATGGAGCCTGCTTCTCCCTCTGCCTATGTCTCTGCGCCTCTTTCTCTCTCTCCCTCTGTGACTATCATAAATAAATAAAAATTAAAAAAAAAAATTAAAAAAAAATTAAAAAAAAAAAAAAAGAAATGGCTTTGCTTGTGGAATAAATGTATCAGAAGAGTATGTGGCCTGGAGAAATTTCTGTAGTCTACTTGGGTAAGGGGATCATTTTGCCCAACAGTGGCAGAAGTGCCCCTTTCACTATCTCAGGCTTCTATTCTTGATGATGGGAATTTAAAAATCAGCTTCCCTCTACCTTTGACATCTATGGATTCTGTGGTCGAGGATTTAGAGGTACTGTTTTCGTTTGGGGTCACCATATAGTCTGTATAACCAAACACAGAATTACAGAAGATGGTTAAGAAAGTCAAGACTAAGGTATGCATCCATTCTTTACCAAAACAGGCCAGTCAAGGAACCCAATGGCAGGTGAGGAAGTAGACCTCAATGTGATCAGATCGTGGCAAAGACCATTATGGCAACCAATACTTGAAGAGGGGACCCTAAAAAAAAAGAAATGACTAGGGGCTGCCAGAGCCCTGCCTGTGTACTGTGTTCTACTTAGGGACTAAGTGTATTAAGGATGATTAGTATTTCCTTGTTCCTTTTTGAATCTTTGAATGAAAATTTCCATATTGTTTGGGGTTTTTCCCTATTGCCAGGTGGTTAAATTCCAAACAAATTAAATCATGGGCTAGAGACATAGGTATTTCCAATAATGCTCATGTTGTAGGGCTGATGGCAGATGGTTTCCCTCCGATGAAAATAACACCCCTTCGCCACGGAAACCTGTAAGTATGAGCAACTGTGGTGCGTGGTGCCGGGACCACCTGCGTGCCTGGCCGCCCAGCTTGGTGGAGGTCGATGGAAGAGACTGGGACTGCTTTCTCTTACTTCAATTCACAGTGAGATGTTGCCTCTTGGGACAGACTGTTCATTTACTCAGGCAGACTGAAGAGATTTTTTTCCCCCAAGCCATATACTTATTGTACCAGGTACATCTGTTTCACAAGCCAGACTGTTTCTAATCAATCCTCCAGTAGCCTAAAGCCAAGCACTGACAGATGCTAATGCTGGGAGAGAGGTGGAGTGCTGGTGCCCAGGAACAGATCCTATCAGAGTGGGCCTGAAAGAGCAAAGGGTAGAGGTGTGGGTCAGAAAACAGGTAGAGACAAGGTCGAAAATCAGCCAGGCCTTTTGTACAGAGACTCAAAGAACATGTAAGAGAACACAGTAATTTCTAGATAGAGAATTGCTTGGTTATGTGTATCCTGAAAGTTGGCTACTGTAGGGCCTAAGGCGTACCCCTTACCTCAGGGGTGATGCATCCAGAGCCTCATAGAATCTTAGTGTTGAGATGCTCTACCCATCCAATGTCATCTGCTCCATCATTCAGCCAGCACCAAGTTGAGCACTGAGCAAGGCATACAGTTAGTTGGTAGACACACTTATGTCATTGGAGAGTGTGGGGTCAGGACAACAGAACCCACCACAGTTTCCTCTAACTGTTAGGGAAGGGGGAAGGAAGCACCCCTCAATTGAGCAATAGACTGCGGGTTAGGCACTTCCACTTGTGCTATCCCGCAGGCCATTTATTTGCTAGGGCCATCATGGATCCTTTTTAGGCCAGGCCTCTGGAAGACTCATTTGTTGGAGTCAAGTCCAGAGGTTGAAAGACACTGGCTAAGAACAGTCACATCTTCTGACAGTCTAGAAAAGGGTCAGAGTCTGGTGGTGAGCTCTGGTGGGAAGAATCCTGAACTAGGTGTTTATCAGTTGATAGCTCTGCAACCAACTCTTTGGCCTTAGGCAACATCAAAATGAACTTATATAATAATGCTCTCTCAAAGTTTAAGAGAAAAGGACCAGGCAGATATAAGCAGCCCTTGGCTGCTACCCAGCTGGCACTTCTGGAAATTGCACATGGGTGAAGAAAAGATTGCTTCCTCTTGCTTCCCTTATGAGAAATGACTATGCTGTTCTCCTTTCTCAGTATCAGTCTTACTCTGAGAGTTGTAATCCATAGTAGACAAAATGCAGTTACTTCCTGGTGTGTTTTTTAATGGAACAGCTGTAACTGGAAAAAAAAAAAACGAACGGGAATATAATGTTGGAATGAAATAGGTTAAACTTTACAAAGCAAGTGACTTCTGCTTGGTGACCATGTATACGAGAAGATAAATTAGAAAGTTTGACTTTCAGAATATTATTTAATTTTGATTTTTAAATTTTATTTATTCATGAGAGACACAGAGAGGCAGAGACACAGGCAGAGGGAGAAGCAAGTGCTCTGCGGGGAGCCCGATGTGGGACTCGATGCCAGGACCACGACCTGAGCTGAAGGCAGACACTCAACCACTGAGCCACCCAGGCATCCCAGACTTTCAGAATTTTATGTGTGGAAGAAATCTTGGCAATCTTCTAGTCAAACGCCTTCATTTATAGGGGAAGGAAATGAGACCCAGCAATGTCCTGGAGCTTTCTCAAAGTAGCTTTCTCACAGCCCCCTGACAGCAGAAGGGGCCCCAAACTTAGATTTTTCTACCTCCTTCCCGATACCAAATGTCTGTCCATGTTTGCAAATTAATATGGCGGGCCTTCTGAAATGAGGGCAAGAGTCTTTGTCTATGAATGTTTTTTTTTCTTGTCCCTTTCTACCATTGGTCAAGAAGCTGGTTGGTGGCAGACACTCAACCGCTGAGCCAGGCGGTTCCTGGCGTCCCTGGTGTTGTTTTTCTATGGCTTTCCAGAAATATAGGCAGAACTACCAAGCAGGTAGTAATAAGTTAACAATTACTGTTATGATCATTTCAAATAATTAAGTTGTGAAGGGAGGGATGGCTTCACTTCCCACTCAGAGAGGACAGCTTGATCATAGGAATTTAGAGAGAGACCATTTAAAAAAAAAAAAAATCCTCTTACCATCATCCCTCATCCCTTGGGCCTTCCACCTGCTGGTTCAAGACTGTAAGAAGGGTTTAGGACCGGCATGGAAAAAAAGCAGTTAAAGATTGGCAAGCAGCACATTGATAGGAAACAATGCTTTTCATTGTCAGTCTATAAAAATCATTGTAGTTTTGATTTGTAAAAGTTGTTTTTGTTGTCTGTAGGGTTCTGTTACATGTAACAATCATATCCTTCCCTCCTTTTCTTCCTTTCAAATCTTAGATCCCTGAGCTTTGCCTGTTATATAAATCTTATTTATTCCTATACAAATATGTTTACACACGTGTCAATATTTTTTCATGATGTTATTTATTCTTATAACACATGTAGGGTATATGTTATATATAAATTATGAGATTGTCTATTATAAGATATCTATGAGATAGATATAAAATTCCCTCTGGCCCACTTACAGGGTCTATCTTGAAAATTAAACTAAGGAGAAGAAAAATTGAAGTGAGGGAAACTTGAATGGAGAAATAAAGCTAGTTTTCCTTCCTTCTGGCCTGCTTCTATGTCCTGTATTGTATTCCTCATTTTATCTATGTTTTGTTACAGATCAAGAAACTTACTTAATAAATTGAGGTGACTCATACAAATCTAAGCACAAATGGAAAAATAAATCCAGGGATCTCTGCCCCAGAAAGAAGTTTCATTTCTGTCTTTCTTCTTTTTATTTGGGTAAATGGATGGCCTCCTGTTTTATGAAGTCAAAAATATACATCCTGAATTAATTGAATGCAGAATAGTAACCAGTGGACCTGCCAACACTATCAGAGCACAAGGCACTGGGTTATTTCTCCTCCTTAGCTAAATACGTTCTTCTTTTCATAACTGAAGAGGTCAGTTGGTGGAATGAAGAGGAAAGGTTGGAGATGTCTTGGTGTAGGTAATAGAAGAACAGTAAGATCTTACTTGCTGCTGGTGTTTGCAGAAGTATAGTAAGTTGTCCTAGAAGTCTTTGCCACCTTTAAGGGGTTTTAATTATCTAATTCCTAAAACAACAGCAGCTCTGTGTGTGTGTCTGTCTGTCTGTCCGTCCATCTGTCTTCATATGCAGCAAGAGCTTTTGCGGGGCAGGAGACCTAGGGCAAGGCTAGAGGTTAGTGGCCTCTCTAATAGGTGGGACTAATATAAGGCCATCAAGGATGGTGGAGACAGTGACATTGCTGAAGGGTTTCCTTTGGTGGGAAGGACTCGGTTGTTGTCATGCACCTGTGCTGTGTAGAGCCACTAGATGAGCCTAGATTCTCATTCCTTTTGTAAAGATTTAAAATGCTAACATTGCATTGAAACCTTTCTATTTTGGCACCAACTGGATGCCTCTCAAACTCATGCCCGGTTTCCCTGCACCTGACCTGACAGAGTTCTGTGAAAATGCCTCCTGGGGACACTCTAAGGGTGAGGCTTGGCCCTGCCCCACCTCCACACCTCTGGGCAAACCATGGATTTGCTGGTCAATGGAGAATATAAATAAAAAGAATAGCAGCTTGCCTGGTTTAGGCCTGGAAATAGGCCCACACAGCCAGGTTAATTCTATGGTCGTTAGACTAGCCATAGGATTTAGCTGGGCCTGTGCTAAATCAACTGGCAAAGCTGACATCTCTGTATTTCTGTGTCCCGTCATGATGTTGAATATGATAGTTGGGAACATGGACTTGCATATAAGGGCCAGCTTTGTCACTTCCTCACTATGTAGCTTTGGGTAAGTTTCTCTATCTTTTTCTTTTTAAGATTTCTTGTATTTTAGAGAAAGACCAAGCACCCAAGTGCAAATGGGGGACGTGGGGAGGGGCAGAGGGAGAGAGAGAATCTTAAGCAGACCTGTCACTGAGGGCGGAGCCAAAACGGGGCTTGATCTCACAACCCTGAGATCATAACCTGAGCTGAAATCGAGAGTTGGCCACTTAACCAACTGAGCCACCCGGCGCCCCTTGCTTCTCTGAGCCAGTTTCATCATAGGTAAATCAGAAGTAACAGTTTTACTTCTCATATAGTGTTGTGAAGATAATGCATATCAAGGTGAAAACACCTCTCATGCACTCAGTACAACATCTAGATCACAGTAGGCACTCCAGAAATGTCAGTACCAGCAGAATAATGAAATGATCCCAGTGTGCTCCATTCATTCAGCTTTCCCCAGAAAGAAATGAAGTAGAGGTAGGGCAGGAGATTGCTACCATATGCAGTAACTCCAGCTACAGATGGCTGATCACTTCCCACTACAAAGGAGGCCACCCACAAGATCTTTTTTAACCATACAGTGTAAGGCTCTAAAGGGACAGGTAGAGAAGTGTCTTTACAACTTCTCTGTATCTCTCCCCAGGTGATACAGATTGAGAAACCTCAATCTCCCCTCATTCCCAGGCTGCTGTTACGTGTTTCCCCCAAAAGAGCCCCTAAACCCAATGAGCCAATTATGGAACACATTTCTATTTGCAAAAAAAAAAAAAATGTGAATCTGATATATCTTAGAATTCTTCTAAGGTACTATTTCAAATCTTAACAACTAGAGAAGTGCAAATGTGTATTATAGTAAAAAGAAAGAAGAACCATTTCTTAGATAAGAATAGCTACCCTTTCTACACTGTGAAAGCTTATAATTTCAAAAATTAAAAAAAAAAATCCTGAGAGCAGACATAGAATTTTACTGCTTCAGAGTTTCTAGTGGCATTATTTTGTAAATGCAGTTGAGCTTTAATTGATATAAAATAATTGAGCATGGCTACTAGTGTGTAACCATAAAGAAATGAAAATTACTTTTAAAAAATTATTAATTTAAAAGCGGATAATACAGCAAACACACAAAAGAGGTGTCCCTTATAGGTGATCAGGAAAATGGGAACCCAACCAGCAAGAGGAGCACAAAATAACAGTATTAATGGTGGCAGTGTTGGTGAGGGCTTGATGACAAGCACGTTCTTCTACTCTGTCGGTGACAGTATTGACAAAATGTCTTAGAATGCATTTTGGGAGTACCTACCAGAAGTATAAATGTACATATCTTTTCTCTCAGCATTCTAAGCATCTATGCTGCAGAAATACCCAGGGATAAATGGGCAAGAATATACAAGCAAGGGTGTTCATTGCAGCATTATTTCCTATTAAAAGAGAGAACAGGAACCCTAATGGCCATCAGTCGAAGAATAGATATAAAACAGTTGTGTTGCATACAAACTATGAAACACTCTGTAACCATGAAAAATAATGAGAATTTGTGTAGATGGACATGTTAGGATATAATGTAGGAAAAAAAAAAAGACAAACTGCAGGGGCAGCTGGGAGGCTCAGTCCATTGAGTGTCTGCCTTCAGCTCAGTTCATGATCCTGGGGTCCTGGGATCGAGTCCCACATTGGGTTCCCTGCTCAGCAGGGAGCCTGCTTCTCCCTCTGCCTCTCACCCGTTCGTGCTCACGCTCGCTCTCTTAAATAAAATCTTTTTTAAAAACTCCAGTAGAACTATTAAGTAAGAGCCATTTTTATTCTTTAATAGATATATGTGCACATGTATTTTTGATGTGTAAAGAAAAAAGTATAGAAAGACACATAAAAGAAGTGATAATAGTTAGCTCTGAAGATCATGTTCACATTTTACTTCCCCTTTTTTCTTTTCGAGAAATTCAGAAAAGACATTTACTACCAAGGTATCCATTAGAGGTGGTGGGCAGGGTGTGGTAGAAGGAGCTGAGTGGTCATGCTTTGGGCATCCATGGTCTTCTCTCTGCTCTTTCTCTCTGTTGTCCTGGGCTTGGGTTCTGAGTTCCTCCAAGGTGCTCCAAGACCACCCTTGACTGCAGGTAGGAGCTACCCATGGATTTACTATCCACCTGAGCAGGTGTTTGTAGCTCTGCAAACACCTGCCACTCACCACCTGCACACCCACACCCCAATGATTGGAGCTAGCTAGGTCTTTGGCCATGGTGGCCACTCAGTCTCAGAGTCACAGGCTCCCTGTCCTACTTTCTGTGGTTAAGTTAATGGACTTGTTCTCAATGAGCATGGGTTACATTGTGGGGTTGTTTTTTGTTTTTGTTTTTGTTTTTTGTTTTGTTTTGTTTTGTTTTGTTTTTAATTGAGCAGTGCTGTCTGTGTAGACATTCCTCTTTCAGTTTGAGACCTTTTTGGGTCTTTATCATATTTCAGGTAAAGAACGTCTGCTCCTGTGTTCACAGGTTACCAGCACTTGGAATACAGGTTCAATTATGTATAAAACTCAGAAACGGAATGCCTGTGGCTTACACGGAGTTGAAGTTTGTTTTTCTCATGCACGACAGGATGGAAGTGATTTACTTCCTCTGCAGAGTCATCAGGGGTACAGGTTTCTATCTTGTTCTGCTCCCATCATCTGTGGGCAGCTTCCAGATTGGATCAGGGAGGGCTGCTTCATCTCCAGCCATCACATCTGCAGAGGACACACTCTGTCCTGATAACAGTGTGACCTGGGAGTTGAACACATCATTTCCTCTCACAACACACTGGCCTGCAATTAGTCACCTGACAATAGTTGATGGCAAGAGAAGCAGGCAAAATACCCAATTAAAATTTCTATTACTGTCTAATAGTTTCTTAACATTGGCACTATTTGTGTCTGGGGCTTGATAATTCTTTGTTGAGGGGGCTTTGCTGTGCATTGTATGTTAGCAGCATCCCAGGGCTCTGTCCAAAAGATGTCAGTGGCACCCCCCCCCCCCATTTATGACAACCAGAATTATCTCTAGACACTGCCAGGTGTCCCATGTGGGACAAAATCAACCCTTGTTGAGAATAGCTGCTCAATAAGAAGGGCAAATAGGTACTGCAGACAACTAGCATCATCTGCCATTGGCATTGTGGTGTCCCCTCCCCAAAGCAGTGCTTAGCACTAATATATTTTACCTTTAAAATGAACAACTCCCTTACAGGAAACAATACTCTTAAGACGAGGTGAAACTTGTTTTTTGTTGATTCTAGACAGATGAAAAATTAATCCCTTTTTATTTTTACCTTTTGAATCTAAACTTGTATCAAATAAATAATATTTTAATTTATTTTAGAGAGCACACAAGCAAGGGGAGGGGCAAAGCGAGGGGGAGAAGGAATCTCAAGCAGACTCCCTGCTGAGTGCTGAGCTTGATGTAGGGCTGGATCTTACGACCCTGAGATCATGACTTGAGACGAAGAGCTAGCTGCTTAACTGACAGAGCCACCCAGGTGCCCCAATAATATTTTTGAGTGTACAAAGAAATGAAACTTTCTTTCCTAGTGTATATAGTGTTAAGGTTATTATACTGTTCCCCACTGATGATGAATATCTCGGTGTATGCTGTAATATTTTGAAAGGATAATATGGCAGCATTCATGATGCTGTTCTATCCTAAATCAAAAATTTCATCTGCACTTGATGGTATATCTCCTTTAAGGGCAATTAAGAGTGTATAAATTACCACTGCTGAATGCCTAAAGAGTATGGTGTTTTTCTGTTAATGAGAAGCATTTGCTTAATATGCTTTTCCATTCCAATGAGAGAATTCCACTGCCAATCATATAAATAAATAAGGTAGAGATCATTTAAAAGAAACCATGAAACACTTTACCTTTGTTCTACCTTTTCCATCACATTTAGAGACTCAAAGCTTCCTTCCAACAAGTGGATACACAGGGATTTTGTTAAAAGACTGCTTAGTAATAAAAGAAAATTAAACATAAAGCGAATCTGTCTTGGGCATCTTACAAGGTTGTTTAGTGCCCAGTATGTCACAATGACCTTGTTGTGAGTCAGTTTCTCCATGTGGAAGCTCTGTGCAGGCACAGGGTAGGAACATAATTATTCTTACTCATTATCTCCAGCATTCTGATTTTCAAAAATGTAGAAGGCTACAGAAATTATATAAGAAAAGTAGTTTCCAACTATGACAGTAACAGAATACCGCAAAAGTCATTTGTGAAACCACACCTACTGGGAGAAGGGAGACAAGATGTCTAGCTGCTCAGTGATCAAAGATTGCATGGAGAGAATCACAGTGGAAGTGGACCTAGGGCGTAGGTGGGAAGCCAAAAGGAGAATGGAGAAGGATGACCCTGAAGGCATGGAGACACGCCTAGGTTTTAGTTAAGGTTGTAGGACCTGTGGTGTGGCCAGGACAGCAAGCCGTCCACTGGAATCTGTGTTCCCTCTTCTAGAGGAGAGCTAGCCCTTCTAGAGGAGAGGAAGCCAGCTCTCCTCGAGTCCCGGTGAGGCAGTGTAACTGATCTTTGCTGGTGGACTGTACGTGGGTCTTTCCCTAGAGGGTCTGGACAGTGAATGGATGACACATTCAGATTGAGTGATTTGAGGAGACTTTACAGAGGACACTGTTGACAAAGGTATGGGGAGAATATAAGGAAACTACAGGGAACAGCAAGGTATCTTGAGACTAGTACATACCTCGTTGCCTCCCTTAGGCCTGAGAGGTTAAGAGAGTGGTACAGTTTCTAGAACCCAAAATAGGAGTTATCTGGAGAGGCCTATAAGAAAGGAGCTCTAACTTTCAGGATGTACCTGTCCACATCAGATTCCTCATAGGAACAAAGGAGGGAGTAAACACTGGCATCACTCTCAAACTTCCCATACATTACTGTGGAGGTGTCCCATTGGTTTTTATTGCTAGACTTCCCAAATACATTTTTAACAATCTATAACTGGAGATGAGCAGAGGACCTTTAATCTAGGAGTTACCTGAAGAATCATAGACCTGCCCTAAATTTTATGCTAGGGCAAGAGAAAGAAGATCTAACCCCAGAATAACTTTAGAAAAGCAATGGGAGACAAAGTTGATGATAATTACATTTCAGGAGGGTGTAGCTGTTACATAGATTTCTAGCAGTGGGACCTTGACCTGAAAGAAAGTGAGATTTAAAAACTGAGCAAAGGGGTACCATTTGCCTTCAGCTCAGGTCCTTATTCCGGGATCCCAGGATCCCGGGATCAAGTCCCATATCAGGCTCATCGCAGGGAGCCTGCTTCTCCCTCTGCCTGTGTCTCTGCCTCTTTCTCTGTATCTTTCAAGAATAAATAAATAAAATCTTTAAAAATTTAAAATTAAAAATGAGCAAATCCCAAACAGGTATATACATGTACATATGTGTATATTCATCCCTCAAAATGATTTGATATAGTAGCAGTACCTTGGTTGAAGGACATTTCTTTTCCTACATATAACAGAACATTTGGGAAATTCAAGAAGTATAAGGCTTGAAAGTACAGATCACCTACTGTTCCACCACCCACAAATAATCATACAGTTTGATATATTTCTTTCCTGACCTATTTTCCTCTGTGGATGTGTATAAATACGGTTGTGAAGTTTTCTTTTTCAGATTTTATTATATGTATTTTGCATCCTGCTTTTGTAAACTACCATTTTATTTTTTTTTTGAAGTTAAAAGCACATTTGAAAAATATGGTTTAAATGATGACAGGATTTGACTGGAGTTTATCGATGAATTTTGTCACGTATTCAAGATCCATACTTGGACTTACTTATGAATCA
Organism: Nyctereutes procyonoides; assembly: GCF_905146905.1. Classification (NCBI taxonomy): domain Eukaryota; kingdom Metazoa; phylum Chordata; class Mammalia; order Carnivora; family Canidae; genus Nyctereutes; species Nyctereutes procyonoides. The sequence continues at coordinate 54,981,748 of NW_026575146.1, read as the reverse complement.
ATGATACGAGAGAGAAAGAGAATTTAACCCATAGCTTTTGCTACGCCAGCAAGTTGTAACATTCATATTCCCAAATGAAACAACCGCTTGGTTAAGATTCTGGTCACTCCTTTCTTCAAGTTCTCTTTTCTTAGTTTCTATAAAGCCATGTTTTCCTGATTTTCTTCCCACTCCTGGAATCACTCCTCTGTCATTGCTAATGATTCTCCTTCTGGTCCCTCAATGTTTCATCATGTCCAGGGCCCTTCTAGAACTTTCCGCCGTCTCCTTGTGTTACTCACCCAGCTCCTTGGTTTTCAATACCCTTTATATGCCAGAAACACTCAGATTCAAATTTTCAGCCCAAACCTCTATTCAAAGCTCCAGACTTGTATCTTTATGTCTCTAACTGGATGTCTCATTGGCATCTCAAATGGAACGTTTGATCTTCCCTCCAAAACGTGTTCCTCCTCAGTCTCCTACCTTAGTCGAGGAACTTCCATCCTCTCAACTTATCCAGAAAAACACCAGGATTTGTTGGTACTTTGTTGCCCTCATTTCTAGTTCACAGCAAGCCCCAACTCCTTCCAAAATCTCTCTCACATTCATGTCTTCTGTCCATCTTCTCATCTGTGGGAACCACTACAACAGCCTGCTAACTTCCCTTCCTCCCAGCAGCCAGAATGATCCTTTTCAAATTAGGATGCTGTTTCCTTATCAAAACACAAAAACCCTTTGCATGGCCTGTAAGCCCTGGATCTGGAGCACTGTGGAGGGTAGAGCACTATGTCTTTCCGGCCTTCGGTTCTGGCACCTTCCCTGTGGCCCACTGCAGTTGACCCCCGATGATCTGTTTTTGGGTCCCTGAACTGCTGCTCGTCTCTACCTGGAAATCTGTTCCCCCGACCTCCTCATGGGACTCACAGTTCCTGGTGGGCCAGGACTCTGGCCAGGCCACTTCTGTATCGCCGTTCATAGAAGAGCCTCTGGCACATGTGGGGCCTCCAGATAGCCTGCGGACTGGCCCTTCTTACCTTCTAGGTTTCTGCCTGTGTACTGTTCCTCGGGGCCACCTCTCCTAACTCCACCTTTCCAGAATGGACCTCTATCCTTTGGGCCTCAGTCACTTCACCCTCTTGTTTATGTCCCGGACTGCTGTTGTCATTATGTCTGAGGGTCTTTGCTTGACATCTCATTCACCCACTAGACCAGAAGCTCCCACAAGAGCAAGAACCATGTCCTTCTTTCCCCGATGCCTGGCTCACAGAAAATCCGCAGATCTTTGTTAAGTGAAAGAAGGGCATCTGACCAAATGCAGTTCTGAAGGGAGCTCTTCTCTTTGCCTGAGGAAATCCCAGAGAAAATGCTAGAGTCAGTCCTGAAGTAGAGAAAAACGATCTGCAGAATTATGGGGCCCTCATGGTTGGCTCTGCCCCAATCCCTAGACTTTGTATATATGTTACCTTACATATATACAAAGCACTTCGCAGATGGGATCCAGTTAGTGATCTGTGGATGGGGAGATTCTCCTGGATGCTATTTGCTACTGCAGCAATAGAAAGTTGACATAATGAGGGGAGGGACTGGAGACATGGTTTGAACAACCTGAAGGCAAGAGGTGGTCCCACTCTCTTTCAGCAGGCCTTAGGTTGTTCACCCCCAGACTTGCCCATTTCTGTAGTCCTATGACCCATTCTATGCAATCTGTCCCTCTGTCTTTTCTCTTAATTCTATCATGGGACAAAGAAGCCTATGTCTCCATTCTTGAGTATAGGTTCAGAGATGGGGCTAGGCTGGCGGTTACCCTATACCTGAGAGTGGGCTTCTTCCTGTTAGACAAGAGCTGCCTCCTCTTGCTATGAAAAGGTATTACTGAGCAAGGTGTTTATGGCCTAGTCTAAGGCATCTTGGCAGTGAACATTTGTAATTTAGAACTAGACTTCCTAGATCTGTGTGTGGTTTTGGAAAAAACAGACATTCTGAAAAAAAGAAAGTACATCGGGCCCTCTCCTTGGGAAAAATGCACACAAGCAGGAAATGTCATAGGCAGTTGTTAGGTATTCATGGACCTATAAGGTCAGCTTGCTCAAAGGATAGTGTGGGTGTGGGTGTGTTTTTATGAGTGTGTGTGTGTGAGTATATGTGTGCATGGTGGGGGGTGTTGGAGGGGTGGGGAATCTCTTTTTAATTTGGATGCAAGAATCCATGGATGTCAGGAAGGAGTAATGCTATCAGATGGGCTTCCATGTAAAGCTAAAGGGTTTGGGCTTAATCCTGCAGTGAGGACACCAGGAACCCATTAGAGGGTTTCAAGCTAGGTGGTGACACAATGAGATCTGTACTTCTGATAAAAATCACTGCGGCATCATCTATAATGGCTGCAATCCCATAATTAGTTCATCAGAACACCTTGGAGGGAAAAATGCTGTTGACATGAAATGTTTTCATACTTCCTTTTCAGGCCAGTGATATCAGATGGCATATTAAGTGATCCAATTTCATAGACAATGTGCTGAAGAAAGCAGTTTCCTGTAACCCATGTCACTTCATTTAAATCTTACTGTTGTCAGGATCACTGCTCCCGTAATAGTAGGTTTCCACAGATGTTTAGTCGTATTGTTGCTGTCACCATGATTAACTCATGGTGCCAGTACTTTTTGGCTTCAGTCAGATCTGTCTCCAGCAGAAAAATTCAGGCCCGTACAACAATGTCGAGGGTGGAGCACTGAACCAGGGGCCTTGGTGATCACAGTTTCACCCCTGGCTCTACCATGCACTGCCAAGGGATTTAGATTCAGTTAATCTCCCAGAGCTGCAGTCCTTTATTATAAAATGAGCTTTATTTTTAAAAAATTTCTTAAAAGACTTTATTTATTCCAGAGAGAGAGAGAGAGCAAGCATTAGGGGGAGGGGCAGAGAGAGAGGGACAAGCAGATCCCCCGCTGAGCAGGGAGCCTAACATAGGACTTGATCTCAGGACCCTGAGATCATGAAATGAGCCGAAACCAAGAGTTGGATGCTTAACCGACTGAGCCTCTCAGGTGCCCCTATAAAATGGGCTTTGTAAACCCTCCCTACCTACATAGAAATTATGAGGATCAAATACGATCATTAAAAGATAGGTCTTTGAAACATAGGATCTGCTACACAAATGCAAGCTGACCTTCATCTTCCTCTTATTACCATCATCCCTGTGCAAGTTTGGGTTAGGAAAGAGGAGTTATGAAAGTAAGTGTTGGTGGTTTGCTTCTGTGATGTTCTCTGGTTCTCTCTCTGAGTATGAAATGCTGTAGAGGTTTTTCTAGTATCCAGGCAACATGTTGCTGCCACTTAGCCCATGCAAAGTACTGACCTAAAAATAGACTGTTTCACTGTGTTCTGAAATCTTGAACTATATGTTTTAAAGGAGTCAAAGGTCCCTGTTGGGAATTCGACAGGAAAATGGTCATGTCCCAGCGCTGTTAAAACATACGTAGAGTCCTGCCAGGCAAACTGGAGATGCTAAGTATGTGTGAGCCGTCCACTTGTTACTGGTTCGCTGATCTGTTGGAGGGTATCCCCAAGGAAGGAAGAAGGGCTTGTGGTTCACAGTTTGCAGGGAAAGAATTGCTGATTCTAGAAGACCAACCACTGGCACTACACACAGAAGATTCTTCATCATCATCATGGTTTACTCTTCTGCCAACCATAGACACTCCAGGTAGCATTTCAATTTTACAGGGTTTTTAAAAAGATTTTATTTATGAGAGACACAGAGAGAGAGGCAGAGACACAGGCAGAGGGAGAAGCAGGCTCCTCACAGGGAGCCCGATGTGGAACTCAATCCCAGGACTCTGGGATCATGTCCAGAACTGAAGGCAGATGCTCAACCACTGAGCCACCCTGGTGCCTTCAGTTTTACAGTTTTAAAGCACATCTTGCTCAAGAGTGGCTGTGTTAGAAAATTCGACAGCACTGCCCATCACCAGGCCCCATGGTGAGGCCTTTACTGCTGGTGACTCAAGAAACCACATGCCTCTGTGAATGCCATCAGAAATTTCCACAAAGTAGGCAAAATGCTTTTTAATTCTACACAAATGCATCAGGGCTAAAGCACTTAATTTTACAGGGAGATGGAAAGGAGGAAACCTCAAAGCGTGACCCCTCCCTCAGCAAAATACTTCCTTATGTTTATACCTCCCCACATTATTAGTAGTGATATTAACATAAACATTTAACATTAAATGACATTAACCAGTATTTATACTGGTTTACCAAGTGGTTTACAGTTTTTCCTAGGCTTACTCATGGCTGGGTAAGACTGGAAGCAAATAAAATATTTTATCCCTATTTTATCAAAAGGAATGGCTCCCACAGAGCTACTTCCTTTGCTGAGGTCAAACGGCTAGACTTTAAAGGCAACTTCTGACTTGGATTCTGGGCTCATTTTGGAAAAAAAACAAAAAAAAAACAAACGAAAAACCAGATGTGGAAGCAGCGTGGGCTTTGCAGCAAGACTCTACCACATGCTAGCAACGTGGCTGGAGCAAGTCCCTTAACCTTGTAGTGCCTTAAATTCCCACCTGTAAAATGGGTGCGATTGTTGCTACTTCTCAGGGTCCTTGAAAGGATCCTATGCATTCAGAGATTTAGATGTTATAGGCTGTGGTATATAGTGGCTTATAACTTGGACTCTGGAGCCAGACTCCCCAGGTATGAGTCCTAGTCCCACATCTTCCCTAGCTGTGTGACCTAGTGTACGTTACTAAACCTTTCTGAGTTAGTAAAATGGAAATAGTAATAATACCTACTTCATAGGGTCATTGTGAGGATCAAAGAGTTCGAATAATCAAAAGCACTTAGAGCAATGCCTGCCACGTAGCAAATGCTCTGTAAGTAGGTGCTATGATTATGCTGGATTGTGATTGTGTGATGGTTGTATATCTAGTGTCTGACACAAAGAGTTGATCCAAAAAATATTAACTTGTATTATAATTGCTACATTCTCCCATCAGAGCTCTTGAATTTTTAAGAAGCTAAAAAGAAGGTAATAGGATCACAAGTCTGCTTGGGGGTTTAACATAAACAGACGTCAGCAATCTTATTCTTTGGGGAACTCAAAATTTAATCTTCTGCCATAGGAGGAAGATTTTTCCAGTGCTTCTTACAGCAAGAGCAAATCCTTGAGCCTCCCCCTAGACCTCCAGAATCAGAAAGCCTAGAAATGCAACCCATCCATCTGTTCTTGGTTTTGGTTTTGGTTGGCAATGCCCATTGACTTTTTGTTTAAGGACATTTTTTAGAGTCGTTGTAGGGTAACAGAAATATTGAGAAGGTGCAGAGATTTTCCGTGTACTCTCTGCCCCTACACATGCAGAGCATCCTCACTGTCACCATCCCCCACTAGAACACAGTGCATTTGCTACAATTGATGAACCTGCATTGACACATCATAGTCAGCCAAAGTCCATGGTTTCCATTATGGTTCATGCTTGATGATGGGTTTCTATGGGTTTAGACAAATGTATAATGACCTGTAGCCACCAGTACAGTGTCATACAGAGTATTTTCCCTGCCCTGAACACCCTCTGTACTCCACCCTCATCTCCCAACCCCTGGCAACCACTGCTCTTTTTACTGTCTCCATGGTTTTTCCTTTGGTCTGTTTTAATAAGTATCGCAGAGATTCTCCTGCTTTCTAAAGTTTGAAAATACCAGATAGAGACTCCTACTGTTTGATCACCTCTTGTTGCTGGGGGTCAGGGAGGAGGGTAGTCAACAAAGAATTGAGTACTACATCTGTGTGACAGGTGTTCCAGCCCAAGGAGCGCTAGATGACTGAATTAAGTTAGAACTACAGATAGTTGGGATCCCTGGGTGGCGCAGCGGTTTGGCGCCTGCCTTTGGCCCAGGGCGCGATCCTGGAGACCCGGGATCGAGTCCCACATCGGGCTTCTGGTGCATGGAGCCTGCTTCTCCCTCGGCCTGTGTCTCTGCCCCTCTCTCTCTCTCTCTCTCTCTCTCTCTCTGTGACTATCATAAATAAATTTAAAAAAAAAAAAAGAACTACAGATAGTTCCAGAAAGCAGTCAGGGGTAGGGGACAGAGAGAGACAGGCACTTTGAGAGCACATTACCATGTTGATAGGTCTGGAACAGAACTCTTCGGGGTGTCGGGTCCTCTGGAAAATGCTGATGTCATACCTTGTGCCATACAGCTCTGAGTAATGGATAGGAGAAGGGATGCCTTTTGAATTTTTATGCGAGGTTAAAATGAAATCCATTTCAGCCTTCAGAAGTCAGAGCTCTGGGTACAAAAGGTCACTGATGCCAACTGGTGGCATTGCAGAGCTCAGAGTGGAGAATTAAAATAGCAACCTTTTTGTTTTCGGAGCACTAGTTGCACTGAGGGCTTTGAGTTCTAAGTCTTTTGCCATCCTGCTGCCCTGGGATCTTAAGTAAAGAGGCATGCGGGCCATTTTTCTGCCTCCTGTACAGAGGAGAGTAGGGAGTTGTCGTCAGACTAGGGATGATGTCACATTTGCAATGGGGTGAGCAAGCCACCAAATGATGACTCCACGGGGAGAAGGGTTGTTACCAGCTGTGTGGGTGGAAGTGGCTGAGCTGTTCACTGATTGATCGTGGCCTCAAATTTGATCCTTGATCCTCAGATTTCCTTAATTATGGAGCTAATCCATTCTTAAAGACTCAAAATTATCTCTGCATAAAACTCTCAGACCTCTTAAACCTGTCTGGATGCTGTTCTGTGATCACAAACAAAGGACACATAGAACAAGCTAATCTGCAGCCTTTCCACCCCACCTCCAAACAAACCATCGCTAGCATAGGACTAAGTCCCCAAAAGTTGACTTCTCCTGAAATGGCCGCACTTTTACAAACATCAAGAAGACTGTCTTCTAATTTTCCTAAATGGTGTTATTCTGCTTTTTCTCCTATTGTGTTGGTTAAAACTATGTACACACTCACACGCATGCATGTATACATATGTATACACATGTGTGTAGATGCATCATTCCCTAATATTGTGTGAATTGAATTATGGAATGATCCTGGGAAAGTAGTCAGTTGGAAGTATTGGTCCAGTTCTATGGGTTTTATCACAGATCAATGTAGGAAATTTTGCTGATGGATCCATGGCAAATGAAACCAGTAAGCAATTTCTGAATTAAACTTTATCCAGATTCAGGTTACTTTTTGTTCTCTGATTTCTTCTGAAGATAAAATACTCTTCCTCACCCCTAGGTATGTTCTAGAACTTCAGATTTTTTAAAAATGTGGCTGTAGCCTTTCTCTTTTGATAGAAATAATAATGCTACATAATGAAAGTATCCTACCAAATTTTTGAGTTCTTACTAAAAGAAAGGTGGAGATATGGGACTATAACTTGACCTTAGAAATATTTGTAGGAAATATTATCATTAAAAAATTCCATATCAGGGAGGGTCCTTAATATTCAGAATAGACTCACCATCAAAAGAAGCATCCTATCATCTCTCCAAACCCAGCTTCCTCTTTGCCTTGGAACAAGAAAAAACATCTGACCTCACTCGCTGCTTGGAACTTTGAAGGAGACCTTGACCGTGGAGGTTAACCCTGACCTTTGTTTTCTTTGCAGACTGCATCATCTGCTATCAAAGGTGCTATTCAGCTGGGAATAGGATACACAGTGGGAAATCTCACTTCCAAGCCAGATAGAGATGTCCTCATGCAAGACTTTTATGTGGTGGAAAGCGTGTTCCTGCCCAGGTAAGAACATCTCTGTTGGTGAGGATTTCTGTGCAAAAGAACCTGCCTGGTGGCATCTCCACATTGAAGACTTTCCTACCAGTGCATGCAAACGTGTTCACGCTGGACCTTTAGCAGGCCTAGAAGCAGTGCAAATGATTGTCACTTTATGTTGCCTCAGTGGCTTGCATTTTTTATATGGAGAGAGGAAGTAGGTTCTGTCCTGTGGGCTACTTGTAGTTTATGTAATGCCTAGAAGACTGTGTGAAGACAGACTTTGAAATTCAGTGGGAAAGAGTGCAGTACTCACAGAGTAATGTCTGCATGGTTTTAGCAAAAGAAGGCATTTTAGAAGCAACTGGTGCCAGGTTGTTGCTTCCTCCAATTTCAAAGATGGGCTGGAGGCTCACGACTGAGCTTCGTATCTGAACTCAGTCATGTAGGTCTTCATTCATGATGACTTTGACATAGCTTTCCTCCAGAGACCTTATGAGACTCCTGCTATCCTGACACCATATTTGCAAGCACACCCCAGTTAACCATACGTGCCACCATCAACTTTATCATATTTTTTTTATTTTGGTGGGCAGTGAGTACATTTATTTATTCAACAAATAAATCTGAGATGGATGGTGGCTTTGGTTGCACAACAGCGTCAATGGCCTCAATCGCACAGAAATGTACACTTACACATGGTTTAAATGGCAAGCCCTATGTTATATTGTCTTTACCAAAATAAAGTAAATAAATTAAAATTCTTAAAGCCTAGTGCTAGGCTGAGAAGAAGTAATCATTGTTAAATTGGAGATGTCACCACTACTGACAGGGATTTTCAAAGAAAAGGATCTAGAAAATAAAAATACAGCTACTTGATTTGGGGGCTTAGGGCAATTAATTTATCTTTGGGGCTATGAGGATTAACTTAGAAGACACATATATATTTTAAAATAAGTATTTCTCTGCCAAATAAGCCACTTTTGTTAATAGTTATTCCTGGGCTTGGGTGAGAATGACTGGGGTGACCCTTGACCCTCAGGACCTGCATGGCCTTATTATTATTTTCTTAATCTTCAGGGAAATGATAGTTACATATATCTCCATGTCCAGGTGTCAACTGTCTGGAAATCAAACCATTAGGTGATGAACCCAGACAGCCTAGTTTGGCTGAAGAATACAGTTGATCTATCAGAACTTTATTTATTTTATTTTATTTTATTTTATTTTATTTTATTTTATTTTATTTTATTTTATTTTATTTTATTTTATTTTATTTTATTATTATTTTATTTTATTTATTTATTTTATTTTTTTTTTTTATTATAGAGAGAGAGAGAGAGAGAGAGAGAGAGGGGGCAGAGACTCAGGCAGAGGGAGAAGCAGGCTCCATGCAGGGAGCCTGACATGGGATTTGATCCCCGGTCTCCAGGATCATGCCCTGGACTGAAGGTGGCACTAAACTGCTGAGCCACCCAGGGCTGCCCTATCAGAACTTTTAAAATTTGCTTCTCTAGGGTCCTCAGCAGCCCCCAGAAGAAGTTTCCATACAGGAGACAGACAGCTCAAACCTAAGATATAATCCTGTTTTCTCATGACCACTGTTCATCTTTCCATAGTTGGAAATTGTCCTGTGTTTGTTTTTTTTTTTTTTTTTAAATTTTTTTTTTTTTTTTTTTTTTATTTATGACAGTCACAGAGAGAGAGAGAGAGAGAGAGAGAGACACAGGCAGAAGGAGAAGCAGGCTCCATGCACCGGGAGCCCGACGTGGGATTCGATCCCGGGTCTCCAGGATCGCGCCCTGGGCCAAAGACCGGCGCTAAACCACTGCGCCACCCAGGGATCCCCTGTGTTTGTTTTTATTTATTTTTTTAGGTTTTATTTATTTGAGCAAGAGAGAGAGAGAGAGCAAAAGAGGTGCAATCAAGTGATCAGGGGGTGGGGGAGGGGCAGAGGGAGAAACAGATTCCCCACTGAGCAGAGAGCCTGATGTGGGGCTCAATCCCAGGACCCTAACATCATGACCTGAGCCGAAGTCAGATGCTTAACCAACCAACTGAGCCACCCAGGTGCCCCTGTGTGTTTGTTTTTGCAGTCTGTTTATCATTCCCAGAAAGTATATATTAACTACATTTTTTTCCCTAGAAAGTCAGGAAGTCACAGGTTTATCTGAATCTTTATTCTGACTTTTTAATTTGGCTACAAAGAACAAGAGAAATCGAGGTCTTCTGTGGTAGGGTGACTGGCAGGCAGTGAGTTCAGGCCACTGAGAGCAGTTACAGTGGCAGATGGGTGGATAAAGAGCATGCACCATCCCCCTGGTCTCTTCTACCTGTAGTGTCCAATCAATAGAGCCAAGTATGGATGGGCTCCTGGGAAAGCATGGCCAAGCATGCACTCCCCAGACCTGCAGCCTCAGCATCACCTGGAAGTTGTTTAAAAATGCATATTCTTGGACTTCACCCCAGATCAACTGAATCAGCAGCTCTGGAGGTGAGACGGAGCATCTGTTGAACAATCACTCCAGGTGATTCTGAGCGCATAATTGTTTGAGAACCACTGACCTGGCACATTACTTCCCATGTTACAGTGATAATCTTTCTGGTAGATAACCAAATTTCATTCTTGGAGTTGTTAGGTGCTTTGTGCAACTAATAAAACCCCAAATGACTTTATAAATTAATACCTAAAATTTTATCTAGCAACTAAATTATACATGACACTCTGTGAGATATTTTACAATATGGAGCACATAAGTAGGTCTTCATATGTACTATAGGTACTTTCATGGTGCCATCAATCCTTTTGTTCATGGATGATTTATCATGGATGATTTATCATGCTTATAATAAATCATTAATAATGATTTCATTAATAATGAAATAAATTAAGACACAATGAGGTCTTTTTTCACCTTTTTCCCCGGGAGTAGGAAAGCCAGCATTGTCCATACCCAGTATTTGTGTCTTTGACCTCTACTCTCCGTGCCAGGGTAACAACACCAGTCCCTGCACGGCAGACACAGCACTGGGTGGAGAGGAATACCTAGCTAACTGACCCTACTTAGAGGAACTCTCTGTCACATTTAAAATATATCATTTTAAAGCATATATAGCTTTTATTTATTTTTTTTAAAGATTCTGTTTAATTTTTTTATTTGAGAGAGAGAAAGCACAGTGTTGGGGGGGTGGGCAGACTAACACCAAGCAGGGAGCCCGGTGACTCAGTCCCACAACCCTAAAATCACGAGCCAAAGGCAGACACTCAACCGACTGAGCCACCCAGGTGCACCTGAAATATGTATAGCTTTTAAATGTCAATATGACATGAAGCATTTGATTCAGACAAGAATTTCTTTTAGCAAACACTGTATTGTTTGTTTAAATAACAGATGTACTCTGGGTATATTTACATAAGGACAGAAGAAACTTATATGGGCCTTGCCTCAGTTTCCTTATCTAGGCTGTTTCTTCATTCGTTTAACAAAGCAATTGGAGCCAGCATTTCTCAGTGGCTATTTTGGATAAGACAATTCTTTGTGTAAGACTGCACACTTCAGGAATTTTGTCACCCCCCAAGGCCATGCCAGTAATATCTCCTTATTACCCTCACAATCAAAATGCTCCCCCAAAGTGATGAGTAAATTCAATATCTTGATCATGGTGATGGTTTCATGGATATAGACACCTATGAAAATTGACAGACTGTACCTTATTATATGTCAGTTATACCACAATAAAGCTGCCAGATAAAATACCCTCCCCATCTGCCCGTACTTCTATACCTGCCTGGAGATGGGCGGGGGTTAGGGGGACAGCAGCAGGACTGTCCCTGGTTGTGAGCAACTAAGCATTCTGAAGTGTCTGATGGCTCTAACATGCACTGAATCTATCTGGGTCATGAAGAAAACTAATTGCTTAGGGTACCTTGAGATGTTCTAATTCACTACCATTGTGAAGCTGCAGGATCTATTTCCCTTGGCAACAAAATGCATTATTTTATTTATTTATTTATTTATTTATTTATTTATTTATTTATTTATTTATTTATGTTAAAGTAGCTCAATGTTATTTTTAGATAATACATATTTGTTCTACAGATGATTTCATTTTGTAGATGGAAAAGCCTCTGGACTTGAGATTTGAAGGATGATGTAAAATCCCTTTCAATGATCTAATTGCATGATCTTCCAAAATCAAAGTAGAGGAGTAAGAGGACTTTGCCCATATCTTAATCTTTTGACCCTAGATTCTCTGCTGTGATCGGAAACTTAGTTATAAATTTTCATGTATAAGTGAGGAAGAAAGAGGATGTTTCATAATGTTTTGCCTTGTAAACATGAACCTCAGGTGGCAAAACTTAGGAGTACCTACTATGAGCCACCCATGGTTTTATTGATATAATATTTATATAACATGATATTATTGTTTTTACCTTTCATCTTTACCAAAAAACAAAAATATCCATTTTACATAGGAAGTAGATAAGGCCCTGAGACAGTAAATGGCTTTACCCAAAGCTGTACAACCAATAAATGGTAAAGGCAGGATTTGAACTCAGGGTGGCTGTCTCCAGAGTTTTGCATTTCCTTACACTGTGGCAAGAAAGCACAGGAACAGGATTCCTACTTTTTTGAATCAGAAAAAGTATCCAGCTTTGACCTCAAAATTATCAACCTAAAGCTGTCTCTCCAGGCCCTCAATAAGCAGCTGTAATACTTTCTTCTCTGCTTTTGGAGACCCCATCACTGTCTTCCCTGTAAGGGAAAATACGGCTTGAAAGCTGGCACTAAAAATGTTTATAACTTTCCATATTCAAGAATAATCATCTACCTAAAGAATTCCTAAAAGTCTTCTGCATTTTAATCTCTTCACTTGAAAAAAAAAATCTCTTCATTTATAAAATGGAGTTCAGTTTGACATAAGGATCATTGCAGAACACAAATTGCCCGTAGGTTTGATGTCTGCACTCTTTGGGATTTATGTGAATGGCCGAGGGATACCGTCATTGAGCAGAAAATTACTCAGAACTATTGTCAGGGTGAAACATTTTTCTAAATGGCAAGCAAACATACTGGTCAATGGTTCATATGAGCGTTGTGAGATTTCAGTGCTAGATATTATGGTTCTGATAGATTAGCGAACTACCTGCATTTCAAGTAATGTTGATGTTAACTCATCTGAGAACCTATCTTTATATACCATGGGTCAGCATAGTACAGCCCCTAGGATAAATATGCCTCCCTGTCCCATTTTTTTAATAAAGTTTAATTGGAACACAGCCATATCCATTCATTTGCATGTTGTCGGGAGCTGAGTAGAGCTCTGAGTAGTTGCAACAGAGACTCTAAAAAGATTGACAACCCCAGCCAGTACAGATATTCTGTGCCAGGCCTTATATAAGTAGATGTGGACAACACACAAGACTGCTAGAATAGTCCTCCCTGCTTTAAAGAGGATTTGTGGCCAATGCTGGACAAGTCAAAGAGTATGATGTCCCTTCAAGTCAAAGCTCTCTAAATATTTGTTCAACATTTAAGTAGTGGGGATGGAGAGAAACGGATTTCCTATTAATAAAAGGTACATGCCTCTTCCTTTAGTTCAAAATAAAAGGTTTAGTGCATGTATTGAATATTACATAACATTTTAACTTATCTAAAATTGCCTTCAAAACACGACTTCCCAGGGTGGTACCAACTGCTTGGGAGGTTTGGCATTTAGATAGTCATTGATATCACGTGTTCCCAGTCAATGACAGCCCACAATACATTATTTGATTTTGAACTTTAAGCTGCTTTCATCTACTGATTTTTAAAGACTGGCTGCCAGCCAGCTGGCCTCAAAAGATGGTGCGGCCTTGCATTGCACGAGATAGCACATGTCTCTCTGTGTGCCCGAAGTGCTCGGCAGGAGGGTGACACCAGCAAGGAGTGTGTCTTTGGCTTTGTTTTGCTTTGTTTCCCCATTCAAGAGCACTAATTTGGCAAGAGAGAGGGGACCGATTGAAATTTCGCTGGTTAAATCAAGAGTTATAAGGGACTCCACTTGCCTGAAATGGCAGAGGATTAATAACACTTACATCAGCTTCTACAAACCCTGACTTACAAAGGTCCAATTTGAAGAGTAGGTGCCACCATTAATTTGTTACTGGACTATAGAGTCCCTTGTATTGCTGCTTAAAGTTTGCACCGTTGGTACATTTAGACAAAGCACCCTCCACTTACCCTGCTTCTTGTCGTCATGCTTGCTATGATGGCTAATTTTATATTTCAATATGACGGCCTAAGGGATGCCTGATAACTGATAAAACATTATTTCTGAGTGTGTCTGTGATGATTTCTCCAGAGGAAATTTGCATTCAAATCAGTACATTGACTCAAGAGTACCTCAGCGATTTGTTGTGGGCATCATTTTATCTGTTGAGGGCCTTAATGGAACCAAAAGGTAGAGGAAGAGCAAATTTGCTCCCTGCTTGAGATGGACAGGCATCTTCTCCTGCCTTCAGACACTAGCACTCCTGGCTCTTGGGCCTTCTGACTCAGACCAGAACTTAACACCATTGGTTCCCCTGCTTCTAAGACCTTTACATTTGAGCTGGAATTACACTACCAGCTTTTCTGGACCTCTAGCTTACAGATGGCAGGTCATGAGACTTCTCACCCTCACTAATCACCCAGGAGTTGCTGGCCAACTCCTTTTGCCACCAGGCTCCAAACCCACTACTGACAGATACAGTTTGAAATCAATGAATTCACCAAATATAAAGTGCTGCCTTGAAATCATCAAAGCTCTGGCTCTCGGCTCCCAAACTTAACCCCTTATGTGTCCTGGAAATGCTAAAATAGTTTCACCTTACTACTTAGCACCAAATCTCTCCTCCCAGCAGCACCCCAAATAGCGCTAGGTTATCAGGCTGTGAAACCACAAAGCTAAGGTGTTCACAGTCCATACAAATGGGAATGCTCATGTGGCTAACCAAGCTTCTGTAAGTAGAATTCTGCCCACCTGACCCTCCAGTGGGAGGTCCTCCTAGAGAAGAGCTGGTGTGTGTGGGCAGGGGGTACCCTGAAGCCTGTAACCGAATCCTGAAAAGGAAGATTAGCCTAGGAACGTCAAGTTTAAGTTAAGGCATTCCTGTCTACTTTGGACTTCCGCTGGTCTCGTGTGAATCTAATCTACCAATTTTATTTGTTCCTGACCAGCGTAGGCCTTACTTTCTCTTCTTGGATTTTGATTTTTTTATCTACTAAAATGGCAAATGCCAGGTGATGGCTAATGCTTCCTGCAAGCTTCAACAGTGTCTAATTCTAAACATCTGTTGTCATCAAGAAACACATATTTTTAAATTTAAGATGAGCCATGGCTTTGGCCATAACAGTAGAACTCTCCTCAGAAGAGGTGAATATCAGAATGCCAGAAATTGGTCCGTGATCAAACTGCTTTCTGGTGAAACAAGAGAAAAGGGGCAAAATAAACTACTGTTCTTTATCCAAAGGTTTTCCTTTCCTTTATGGAGTTAACGTACACTTTCTCTTATAATTTGATAAGTCTAGTACTTTGAATTTGCTTAATTGCTTACTTAACGAGATAAAGTTGGAAATCCCATGTTGGCCTCCAAATTTTTGTTATTGAAATTTGACCAGCTTTACAGGATCTGAACATCTGGAACCATGGCTCAGAACCTCACAGCCTAAATTTCCAAAACCTCGTTTTTATGCCAAGACAAGAGAACTTTATTTTCCCCTGAGACACTACATAAATGCATTGAAGGAGCATAATATAAAACTTGAGTTGTGGGGGATCCCTGGGTGGTGCAGCGGTTTGGCACCTGCCTTTGGCCCAGGGTGCGATCCTGGAGACCCGGGATCGAATCCCACGTCGGACTCCCGGTGCATGGAGCCTGCTACTCCCTCTGCCTGTGTCTCTGCCTCTTTCTCTCTCTCTCTGTGACTATCATAAATAAATAAAAAAATTAAAAAAAAAACATTTAAAAAAATAAAAAAAAAACTTGAGTTGTGAAGAGGTCATTTTTGCAGAGTATGTGTACATGCTGGGCACGGTCTCCTGATGGGTACCACCAGGCTCCAGTGAGGAGAGCCTGCAGGGGCTTCTGGTGGGACTCTTCCACTGGCCAGTGGACTGATGTTCATGGCAGCTGTGTTTATCTGCATTTTAGCTAAGCATGTCATACATGAGCCAAGGGGCCCCTGTGCTGCATTCTACAGGCCAGCACCTACACCCACACCCACAGCCAGCAGATTGCCAGTCCGTGACCTCTAAAAACCCTGGTTGCTATCTACTGGCTGAGCTGTTCTGCACCTGCCATTTGGTCCTGCTGTCATGCACTGTAACTCTGAGCAAACTCCGGTGCCCATTAATCCCATTTCCTTTAGTAAAACTTCATTCACGTCCAGCTGGCATTTGTTACTCACTGGAGCACCTTAACACAGAGAAGCAAACCATTCTGCTGGGGTGTATGTGTAAGGTTAAAGGTTTTAACCCAAGACCTTTAAAAAATATACTGTGAATGGTAATACATATAAAAGGGTTTATTCTTATACAGCTTTTTCAAAGAAACACTGTAAAAAGTCCCTTTCATCCTTGTGCCTTTTACCCAGTGTCCAACTCCAGTGAACACTGTTGCTAGTGGTCTGTTAATCCTTCAAAGATTTTTTAGGCATATCCATACCCCACCAAATTTATTTTCTTTTTGTATATAAGTGGTGGATGCTATACACAGTATTCGGCCTCCTGCTTCTTTCACTTAATTTATCCTAGAGACCTTCCATGTCACTGTGTAATAAACCTCCTCATTTTTTTTAGTAGCTAGATAGTATTCCAATGTGTGCCTGAACCATAAATAATCTGACCTACCTCTTCAGAGACAGAGCTAGTTTGCTTCCAACCTGTCCTTACAAATAATGCTAGAATGAATAACCCAGTACACATATGTTGCTTTGTACATAGGCTAGTTTATAAATTACAGGCATGCATTTGCTGGGTCATAGAGTTACGTACATTTGTAATTTTGACAGAAGTTGTGAAGATGTCCTCCATAAAAATATACCACCTTACTTCCCACTAATAATGCTCCAGGGCACCAAATTCCCCTGAGCTTTACCAAAATTTTGGATTTTTGCCAATCTCCTAGGTAGTATAATCTCAGTGACATTTAATTTGCATTTTTATGTTATAAACGAGCTTGAGCATCTTTTCATATGTTTCATTTATTTATACATCCATTTCTGTGAAGCGCCTGATCATATCTTTGGCTGCTGTTGTTTGTTTTTTTTAAATTAACTTTTTGGTCTTCGACTTTGCTGTATATGAGAGCTCTTTATATTAGGTGATCAGCCCTTTGTGATACAAGTTGCAAATATTTTCCCATTTTGTCATTTTCTTTTATTGCTTTTTTTTTTAAAAAAATACCACCTGGTCAACTCCCCCTCCATGTGAAGTATTCAAGTCTGGGCTGCTTGCCATCATCATACAGCCTTGATCATCCAAACATATGAGGGTTCCCCACATTCTAGGCACATGGCCACTCACATTTCTGTTCACTTTGACATTGTACCAGGGCTCAGGAAACACAGCTTGTAAATGGCAGAGGTAAAACTTGGACCCAGGCCTCTCTTGACTATAAGGAGTCAGAGCATCATCACCACCACCACCACCCTGGCTATTCAGCATAATTTAAGAGAATGCAAGCTGGTCTTCTGTTAATCAAAGGAAAGTAAAAGTCCTAAGATAAAATCTACTAGGAAAGAAACAAAGAGTGGTGATATGTTATGACTCACTACTTGGGAATGTTCCCTTCCATCCATGCAAATAGAGAGATTCAAGATTGTGTAAAGTCAGTAAATAATTATTAGTTCATGTATGTTAATGATGCCATGAAGAAATTTTTACTCTGTGTAATGCCTATGATGAGTATCATGTCTACTCCCTTTCCATTTTTTCCATTTATGAAAATGTATGTTATTAACTGTCCCATACAGGCAATTGACCCAATGTCTGTATCTCATTGTGATCCCAACCTAGCTAGATTATTTTTTCATTCTTAATGATTTGGCAGATTTTTCCACCAGCTGTCAGTGTAGATACCTACAGAAGTAAATGTGCCCTTTCTCATCCCAGATACATCCTGTGTGCGTACGTGGCTGTTTGCTCTCCAGGAGAACATCACACTATCCTTTTTGCACCATGACTGAGTGAACCAAGTAGTCAGGGGGATGTGAATCCAAGGGAAAGTGTCTTAGTTGATGGTTTCAGGGAAAGGTGAGCAGCCCAAGAAGCTCAGAGTAACCACAATGAAAATAATAATAAATACTCTATCTTTACTGATAGAGTCTTGGGCCCTCAAATGCATTAAGAATAAGCCATTAAAAAAAAAAAAACTGGGAGCACCTGAGTGACTCAGTGGTTGAGCATCTGCTTTGGCTCAGGGCATAATCCCAGGGTCTTGGGATCAAGTCCCACATGGGGCTCCCCACAGGGAGGGAGCCTGCTTCTCCCTGTACCTGTGTCTCTGTCTCTCAGGAATAAATAAATAAAATCTTTAAAAAAAAAAAAAGGCAAAAACAAAATTTCAGGGACGCCTGGGTGGCTTAGTCGGTTAAGTGTCTGACTCTTGGTTTTGACTCAGGTCATGATCTCAGGGTTGTGAGATCAAGCCCCATGCTGGGCTCCACTCTTAGCAAGGAGTCTGCTTGAGACCCTCCCTCACCTGGTCCCTCTGCCTCTCCCCCTCTTCCCATGCACTCTCTCTCTCTCTCTCTCAAATATTTTTTTAAATCTTCTTTCTTAAGAAAAACTCCAAAGATGTAGACCATTGGGTTTTATTCTTTGAACATTGAAGGTAATGTAATGTGCTGTAAGGAATTAGTTGCTTTGATCGCGGGAAGTAGAAAAAGGAGAAGAGAGTGGAAGAAATAAGAAATTGGCAACACTCTTAGCCCTTGGAAAGCAGCTCACTTCAAACCCAAGGCATTGTGCTGACTTTTACTTGGCTTGCAACAGTGAGGAAGGATGTCAGAGGCCACTTTGAGCCTTGTTGATTTTTACCCCTTATTTCTGCATAGCCCACATTTTCAATCTACTGCATATCTGATGAGCTCCAGAATTATTCCTTTTGACAATCCCGGAGGACCTATAACAGAATATATGTTCCCTTAAAGTCTCAAAATAGAGAATAAGGGAATGTTCAGATGTAATGCCTGGGCAGTGCATACATATTATGAATATTCAACTATACTTGCTTAGGGAAATGGGAACTATTCAAATAAGCAAGTGATTCAGGGCCATTCTACACATTAAGCTGACACAATAAGAGGTGACTGCTCTCATCCCTGGCAGACCCAGTTCCTGGGCCACTCCCCTAAAGGGCAAGCTTCGTCTCTAAAGATAAGATGTATTATCTGCTGCTGGTCCCTAACAGCACAAGCCAACTACTTCCTCTGGGAGTCACCAGAAGAAGCAGTCATCTGTGACCATGCAGGAGGAAGAACTGGCTACAGTAGATATATTGAATAGATAACCTTCTAAATGGTTCTCAAGAGTGATTTTTTTTATTATGGTGATTTTTTAAATTAATCAAATGATTTTTAAAATTCTGATGTAATTAACATACAGTGTTATATTGATTTCAGGTGTTCAGTGTAGCGATTCAGTAATTCTATACATTACTCAATGCTCATCATAAGTGTACCCTTAATCCCCATCACCTGTTTCACTCATTGCCCACCACCATCACCTCCTTTCTGGTCACCATCTGTTTGTTCCCTATAGTTAAGAGTCTGTTTCTTGGTTTGTCTCTCTGGGTTTTTGTTTTTGTTTTTGTTTTGTTTTTTTTGTCGTTGTTGTTAATTCCACATATAGGTGAAATCATAGGGTATTTGTCTTTCTCTGACTTATGTCACTTAGCATTATACTCTCTAGATCTATTCATGTTGTTGCAAATGGCAAGATTTCACTCTTTTTATGGCTGAGTAATATTCCATTGTGGTATAGAGAGAAATACCAGTGATTTTTTTTACCTTACTTCTTGACTTGAGCCTAAGCTTCATGTAAGAATCAACTATACTGTTGTAGCATTATCTTGAAAACCCATCCTTTCAATTAAAAAATGCTTATTGTCAATGATGTGTCAGGTAGTGATACAAAAATCCAACTGCCTTGAAAAAACTTCAACTGTAGTAGATTCCAAGTGTTTGTTGTATGCTTAAAAGCCTTTTAATTTGCACGGTGTTATTTGTATCCACAAAAGTCAGACCAAGACAAAGTTATAGAGTCTTAATGTCCCATTTAGAATGTGGCAAAAAGAGAACTTGAGCCTCTCTATAAAATTGTATGCATCTACTGCATTGTTCTTTTCACAATGAAAACTTTAAGTACAGATAAATTAGGTGGCTTGTCGGATGTCATGTGAAATGTATTACAGTTGTAGTCAGAATAAAATGAAGAATAAACATCAAAATTCAGGCTAGAGGACGCCTCTAAGGAGAAAGAGGGTTTTATGATCAATAAAAAGTAGAGAAGGCAATTCAACTAAATAGGTAATATTTTATTTCATAAGCAGCATTTTGGCTCCATGAGTAGTCACTGGTTTATTTCTTCATACTTTTCATGTGTCATCAATATTGCACAAAAATTTTTAAAGATGAACCCGGGAGAGGGAGAGAAAAAGATAATGATGTATCTGGGAATGGAAATACAATTTTAAAATCCCTAAAATATTTAAGGTCTCTTTTCCTATAAATATGGATGTAAGAAAGAGTTCAGATTCAGGACTCCTCTCTTTCTGGTTTAATGATTTTGCTAGTGACATATTTTTAAAATTATTTCACTTCCACTTTGAAATGTTTAGCCAATATTCGTGGCCAAAAAGAATATGCATTTTTCAAATTATTCCATGCACTAAGCCCTGGATCTTGTACCTAAAGTATTACAACTGTGAGTTCACTGGGAAAGATGGAAAATCACAGGCGCAGATGGATGATGAAGAGTTTTCAGGCTGGAGACCCACTGTGATTGGTAGGGAATGTGATTGGTAGGGAATGCCTGCTTGGAGTGGCCCCCTCTGAGTTAGCATCTGGTTTTACCTGATGGCTATTGCCCTTTGTGACATGAGCTCAGAGAGACCCACAATTGGGGTATGTTTTCCTAGCAGGGAAATTGGCTCAAGACCCATAGAGCTAGTATTTGAAGTCAAAATTGTCTTTGCTAATAATGTTCTCTCTCTCTCTCTCTCTCTATCTATCTCTCTCTCTCTCTTGCTGTTTTTTCTTTTTTTTTTAACTGCAGTGAAGGGAGCAATCTGACCCCAGCACATCATTACCCAGACTTCAGATTTAAGACGTATGCTCCACTAGCATTCCGATATTTCAGAGAACTTTTTGGTATCAAGCCTGATGATTACTTGGTAAGAACCTGTAAATTTTCCTTCCTTCTCCAGAAACGTGTGATATAAACATTTGTCTCATAGCAACAGTGACAAGTGGCTTGTGTCTCTTATTTTATAAAGCTCTGGAGCATAGTAAAAGGTCCAAGTTTCATAATGATGATAAATTTAGCTTCAGAAAATGTGATTGGGCTCTGCTGCATTTACTGATAGCTACAAAATCTGCTATGGTAATTGATATTTAAATAATTGTGGGATTGGTTGCTACTCTAGATCATTATTCCAACAGATATATTATAATTAGTTCTAAATACTCCTGTGAATTTTGCTGATTGGATTCTATTTGAAAGCCTTCCATTTTTAATTGCCTTATTTATACCATTTGTCTCAAACCTGCCTTGGCCTACGGCCAGTTTCACCTTGACCTACAGCTTGAATGCCTTTTCCCAGATGCTAGGGAGTTTTGTTCTCAACATCTCCTAATGCAAGCTCTCTTTAAATGTCTTTTCATTTGGAGCAAGGGCCTATTTTATCCTTGGAATTGTCTTTTCTCTCCATCTTTCTGGCACATGGCAGGACGAACACAACAGCCTTTTGTGAGGTAGTCTGATGTGACCTCAGATTGTTACCTTATTCCTGTTCAGGGAGCCAGGAACTTCCTTTTTGTTTCAAGAGGAAAATGGTTTATTTCGTAATTTGATCACTGTTAACACCCTGGGGCTCTTCAAAATTGGTTTTCAAGAAGCTGTAGGAAGGATGCCATCAAATATTTATTGTTCCCCCCATTCTGAATGATCTTAGTAAGACTCAAGCCAGATCCTGGAATAAAACTTTGCAGAGGAAATATGGCAACATTTATCACTTGGAACAGAGAGTATTTAAACTGCATTTTATAATTTAGGTTAAGATGTACATGATAAAATTCAAAGCTGATTCTATTCTGTGCTGATGAGAACCCATGTGTGACCTTCTTCTCTTTTTTTTTTTTTTAAGTTTTTTTAAAACTCCAGTTAACATACAGTGTTCTGTGAGTTTTAGGGATAAAATATAGTGAATGAGCAGTTTAATACATCACTTGATGATGCTCATCACAACAGGTATACATCTTAATCCCCATCACCTATTTTCCCCATCCCTCGCTGCCCCCCTAACTTCTTTAGTAGGGCCCTGAGAAACTCCTATGACTTCTGCCCAATGAGATGATACTGGTTCCTCAAAGCACATTAACAAGTCTGCACAGAGCAGTGGGAACTGAGTAGTAAACCCCTGGCATCCTGCTGCCCTAGGATGTGTACCTCCAGGTAGCTTTCTGCCTTATGCCCCTCTGAGATGTCGGGTGTCTCTACCCAGCACTTCCTTTTTTTTTTTTTTTTTTTAATTTTTATTTATTTATGATAGTCACACAGAGAGAGAGAGGGGCAGAGACATAGGCAGAGGGAGAAGCAGGCTCCATGCACTGGGAGCCCGATGTGGGATTTGATCCCAGGTCTCCAGGATTGCGCCCTGGGCCAAAGGCAGGCGCCAAACCGCTGCGCCACCCAGGGATCCCTCTACCCAGCACTTCCAACCTACCCTCACCTGCTTCTCCAGTACACAAAGCTGCACATCTGGGGGAGGGGACATGGGTGGGTGTGGAAATGTACTAGAGAAGATTCTTTGGTTTCTAACCATTCTGTGATCATTGAGCATCACTGTCATTTGGGAAATGTGCTTGGGGAACTCAGTGGGGTCTTGATACTTTATTGAAAACCATACTGTGCTCTGATCTCCTGCCACACATTAGAAATTAGTGGATTCTGCTACTGAATTTCCTTGAGCTGTTTTTAGCCACTAAGATGCCATATACTTGTACTTCATAGCACAGATCCAGTTGGTGTGATGACACGTCTTCCTGTCTGCCCTTCACCCTCCTGTGATCATTGAGCTGCAGGCTGAGAAGCCCACTCTTGCGCTCATTCTGTCTCACAAAATTGCTTTCTTGGGGGAAGGCCTTTTCCTGATCAACCACACACACAGCTTATACAGTCTCCTAATGAGAGTTTAAACTGGCAAGAGTTACTTCCGTCATGAGATTAGAATATTTACAAAGGAGCACAGGAGACTAAGGTGATGGCTTCCTAGAGCAAAAGTCTTCCTTCATGTAGCTGGCAAAAGGTAAATTAATTGATGAGGTACTTTGGACACTTACTGTAACAAAAATACTTGGCTACTAATCAGAGGGAGGCTCAAAAATTGTAAGTCATGACACTCAGAGAACTTAGAATGATGATTTGTTTGTGTGGGAGAATCACCAGCTCTACCAGGCAGTAAAGAGACTAGAGTACAACAGTAAATGCCCAAGGATTTTGAAGAAGGGAGGGGATCTCTCTCTGTTACACAGAGGATGAGGGGGGCTTCTTATGGATGTGAAATGGTTTCACTGTGACTGAAAAATTAGAAGCGATTTGATGAGGTAGAAAAGAAGGGAAGCATAATCAGGGGAGAAGATTGGTTTTAGGACTATGGGACCACAGATGCAAATGCATTACATGTTTAGAAGCACTTTGGATGGATGGACCAACATGGCAGGAGGGGAAGGTTTGGGTCAGGAAGTTAGAAAGACAGGGCCAGATTATACAGTGGTTTTTTTTTTTTTAATTATAGGAAATTGGTGAAATTTAAAGAGCAATTACATATTTGGTTATGTTAAGGAATTTGATTTTTGGTGGCCTGATGGTATTATGGTTCAATGGGAGTCATTGTCTTTTTGAGACACATGCCGAAGTATCTATGAGTGAAATGAGTTGATGTCTGGGATTTGCCTGGAAAGAATCTGAGGGAAGCAGGCAGAGTTGTAGCAGAAACATTGGCTGGAAGTTGATCATTGTTGAAGCTGGAAGAGAGGCATATGGATGTTAATCACACAATTCTGTTTACTTTTATGTAGTTTTGAAATTTTCCATAATAAAAACTTAGTGGGGGACATAGGGAGAAAAGGATAGGACCAGGTAGGTCAGAGTGCTCTTGTTTGATTTCATTTTGCATTTCCCTATAACTGGCCCTGTGTCTGGGATCTACAAGAAACAGAAAAAAGGCCCTGTTGCTGAACATGGCTGCCAGGTCCCCAGTGGTTACTGCCACCTCCCCACCCTGCATCTGAGACACCCACTGGGGACACCCCCAGCCCAGAAGTGGAAGTTCATCTCCAAACCACTCAATGTGAAGACCCCAGCCAGGGACGTGAAGTGTGGCAGATGAGGAAAGTGTTTTTTACCTGACATGACATGCTTCCCAGAATTAGGTAAAACCCTGACTTTCTAGCCCAACCATTCATTGTAGATGAGCAGCCTAAAGCTGGGGTCAGAGAGGTATCCAAGGTTATCCACATTGATAGGCACAGAGCCCATCACAGACCAGAACAGGGATCCCCCCCAGCTGTCCCCCTGTGTGTTATTCTGTTCACCAGCTGACTTCCTGGCCACTGTGCCTCAGACCGCTCATTAAATGTGATCTCAGCATAACACGCCCTCAGCCATCAGACTATGAGCCGTGATGATCCATTCTGAAGCATCTAAGCCCAAGGAGCCAAACACCCCTAACAAAGCATTTTTTGGGAGAGTTAAGCCCGAATAAAGCACAGGAGAATCAAGTAAGACCTCCCTTTAAAAAAAAAAAATTATAATAAAATAAACTGTGTGAAGGAAAAAAAGGACCATTCAAAGCAAAGAGTACATCCATCCTGGCATCTGTCTGAATGGGGCTCATCAAACCCAAATCTGTGAAGATCTACAGATCTAAAAGGGGGGAGAGGGTAACATTATATAGTGATTGGTGACTCCACAGAGAGGTTTAATATTGTATCCCTGTGGTATGTGTGCATTTCTACTTAGTCTTGTGCTCTTGTGTCTGGATTTTAGCCTGAATTATTCTGTTTATGTTCTCGGTACCATTAAGATTCACCACCCGCATGCCGATTGCAAATTTCATGTTGGAACATGCATAATTTGGATTGTGAGGCGCTTGTGTATGCGCAGCACAGTGGCATGACTGCACCTCCTTCCTTATTTGTTCCAAAATAAATGCCTCCCAAGGGAAGGCCAAGGGACCCAGAGCATTTTTGCCCATCTCTGCTTGGGCAGCAAGCCTTTGGTTTGACTTCCTTCTGCCCCCAGGTGCCCAAGTGTTCCAGAATCCAGGGTGATTCATAGGACATCCTTCTAGACTCAGCAGCCCCCAAGAGAGAACAGAGGTGACTATTTCACACTATCAAGGGGAAGAAATGGCAGGAAGAATGATCTCCAGGGCACCGAGAAAGTTTACGTTGTTCATTTGCCTTGGCAGGGCCCAGCTGGGTTGTACTTGGAGGCCTTTCCAGTGGGGATTGTGGGGAGGCCCTGCAGGAAATGGAAGAGAGAGAACAAACGCATTGCAGCAGCTTGTGCGGATGGCAGGGCCCCCAGGAAGGTGCACAAGATGCAAGTGTACATGGGGGGCTTTGTTGATTGAGGCTAATTCAGATGTTCCCATCTCGCCTCTTTATTTGCTCATCCACAGCAACTTCTCAGAGAAGGTTGCTTAGCACAGAGCATGGTAACAAAGGTCTAGGGTGCAAAACCACAGAATTACAGGTAATAACGGTAGTGTTCCTGGTCAGTATCGTAGCGCCAGTTGGCAGCACACTGGTGCTCTGCCGGCAGTGACCCTCCCTGCACCGAGTTATTAAGAAGTGTCAAAACAATTTTTTTCTATGCACGTTCATTTATAAATTTATATAGGACGCTTTGACAAGTAACCAATGAAATACTTCCCATATAATGTCACTGCTTATAGAAGAATTTGAGACTTTAATTGGAAGCAGATGTTCAGGTCTGAATCCAGTTTTCTCTAGACAGCTCTTCCTGAATCACCCCCTAATTTCTCTATTTGCAGCCTCTAATTTCTGCATTCTGTGTTGTTGTTGGACTTTCACAACATCGACTCCTATCCGTAAGAAGGTTCTGTGCCAGGAATTCAAAGCCCATAATAGCAAGAATCAGGATTCCACAAGAGCCTGAGCGGGGCCTGCCTTCCCTCTTCATAAGACCTTAGGGTGTCAACACCTTTATTTTCTGGTGTCTCAAATTCCTGAATATACAAAAGACGTGGCTTTTTTTCTTGACTCACTAACAACGTCCTAGTGTGTCTTTGGGGAGCCCTCCGGTCGCTGGAGTTGGGCTGAACCCCCTCAGTATGTCCCAAGGCACAGCCAGCTCTTCCTCACCTTAAAGGTGTAAAGGTGTGTACTGCATGCTGTCTGCCCCGTTCCCCTACATATGGTCACGCAGAGAGGACGAGGAACAGCAGTCGCTTAAGTGGTCACCCATTGCCAGAGGGTTTTGAAAGCATCCACTTTAGAAACTTCCAGCTGCTTTCATGGAGCTGTTATTGGCTTTGTTTTAGAGATGAGGCTCCTTGGGCTCTGGAATGCCCAGGTACTTAATCCAGGTCACTCACGTAAGTGGCCACTGGTATAGGCATGCTTTTTTTTTTTTTTTTTTTTTTTAAAAAAAAGGTGGTTCCAGAGGTGCCTAGGTAATACAGTGGGTTAGGTGTCAGACTCTTGATCTCAGCTCAGGGCATGATCTCAGGGTCCTGGGATCGAGCCCCACCTCGGGCTCTGTGCTCAGCGTGGAGTCTGCTGGATATTCTCCCTCTGCCCCCCACCCCCTATTTCTCTCTCTCTCTCTCTCTCTCTCTCTCTCTCTCTCTCTCTCAAATAAATAAATAAACCTTTTGAAAAACCACAAAAAAAGGTGATTCCAAGGCCTATGCCCATCCCACTGATGAGCTTTCCACCCAGATCCTGCACGCACAGCAGAGAAGGCACTGTCTGCTTCCACGGGCTCTCACGCATCCTGTTTGCGGCCGTGGGGCAGTGTTTGTTTTGCTTCCTAACCTCTAAGTCACCCACAACGGCTGAGGCTCTGACGCTGCTCATTGAGAGGCGAGCCAGCAGGAAAGAGAAGTGGAAGACGGAAGTTGCTGTGACTTTGAGAAAGGCGGCACACAGTTGCTTCTTTCTTTGCTCAGAGCATTTTGATTCCCTGATCCGTGTGCTGCCAAAGCAAGATAATTTAAAGTCGACATCTGGAAACTGCCTTTTTGTCGTTTCTCTCCCACTTTCTCCCTTCTCCTTCTCTTTCCCCCCACTTCCTACTCCCCTCCTTTCATATATTTCGGTGCTGGGGACTTAACTTTTCAGAACTCCAGCTAAAATGCCTTGGGGGGGATGTCTTGGATGCTTCTACCTTCGGAATATAATTCTTTACATGCCTGCTTTAGCCACTCGCCGAGGCTGATCTGATCACACACCCTGGGTCCTGACCTTTTGCTGTGTTCTCAATGTTTCTCTAGTTAGAAAAGGGAGTTGTTAGTTGATAAACACAGAGCTCCATAACCCAAAACTGACTTTGCTGCGGGTTTGGGGCATTTTCGGGGAGATTGATAGCCCATCTTCACTTGGTGGTAGCATGCAGCCACTTGTGAGACAAAACATTGTTTAAAGCCTACAGTGTACAAGGCACAGATCGTGCAGGGTATCACGGCGTAAGATACAGGTAGTCTGTGCCCTCACCGAGTTTTGCAGTCTGACAGGGACTTGGAATAAGAAGCCAGCATCGGAGGTTCCCTGATGGAACATCCATTGCCAGGAAGCAGATGATCTAGACTCACGGGACCAGTTTTCCGGAGTAAGTGCTGCCCAGCAGACACTGAAAGCCAAAGTCACAGAGCAACTTCCCCACTGTGCAACGGTGGCTACTTGGCATAGCAGACGGGAGCTATCCTCCACTCCAGATCTCCCTCCAGCTTTCAGCTCCCTTAGAGAAAAAGTCACAGCCCTGCAGTGGCCTGTGCTGCCCTATGCACCTGCTCTTTTGGCTTCATTCTCTCAGCTCTGCTGACTCACTCTGCTCCAGCCACTGGCCCCCTGGCCATGCCTTGAACTCCCCAGGTCTCAAGACCATCGCATCTGCTCTCTCCTCCCCCAGCCAGCAACAGGCCTCTGCTCAGATGCCCCCTTCCCAGTGCGGTTTCCAGTGACCAGCACTACTGAAAATTCATCACAAACCAGCCCTCAGGCACTGCTGGCACTCCAGCCCCTTTCCATGCCCCATTGTCTCCATAGCACTCATCATGGTCCGATGTACAATTTATTTCCTGCCTGTTTTCTCCTGCTAGGGTCCAAGCTTTCATGAGTACCTGGGACATTACAGATGCTCAAGAGAATTTTACTCAGTGTTAAATGC
Source organism: Nyctereutes procyonoides (assembly GCF_905146905.1). Classification (NCBI taxonomy): domain Eukaryota; kingdom Metazoa; phylum Chordata; class Mammalia; order Carnivora; family Canidae; genus Nyctereutes; species Nyctereutes procyonoides. The sequence goes on along the minus strand of NW_026575146.1, from coordinate 54,953,387 downwards.
ATACATGAATGAGGTGTAGCCAGCCTGATGAAGCCGGAAGAGAGGTGGTTTTCGGTAGAGGAAAATGTAGAATCCCAGGCACTGAGAGTCTGGCGTATTTGAGAAAAGGGGAAGTAGCTTTCTGTGAGTAGAGCTCGATATTAAGGGGGGAAGTGATGAAGGAGAAAGCTGGAGAGCAGGGCTGGGCCACTCATGACCTTGATGGCTCTGGTAGGAAATCTGGGTGTTAATCTTCTAACCAGATGGTAGAAACCACTGAAAGATGTGAAGGCATTGGAGGATATGATCAGATTGGTGTTTTAGAAAGATCTCCAGGGGCACCTGGGTGGCAATTGGTTAAGCATCTGCCTTCAGCTCAAGTCATGATCCCAGGTCATGGGATCGAGCCCCACATTGGGCTCCCTGCTTAGCGGGGAGTCTGCTTCTCTCTCTCCTTAGCTCATGTGCAGTTGTGTACACTCTCCTCTCCCTCTCTCTCTCTCTCTCCCTGTCAAATGAATAAATAAAATCTTGAAAAGAAGGAAAGAGAAAAAAGAAAGGATCGATCTTCCGTTTCCTGGTGGAAAATGCACGAGAGAAGTCAAGAGTGGATAGTTGAAGCAAGGTGGAGTTTTCCATAGTAATGAAGGCATGACATGAAATCAGTGAACTTAGCATATGAGCAAAAGAGATGGCATGAAGGGAGTAGATATAACAATAGTCTGGATGTGAAAGGTGAGAAAATGGGAGGCATCAAGGGTGATGCCCAAGTTTCTGGTTTGGGAACAAAAAAAATAATGTTTCCATTCTCTAAGATAGGGAAAAGAGGGAGAAGATAGAGACTGAGGGGAAGCAGGTGATCTAGAGTCACCACGTATGGTTGTGCAGGGTGTGCACTGCCCAAGAATACCTGGCTAAGCTGAAGTAGAGACTAGAATCCAGCCCTTAATCTCATCAGCCTTGAATCTGACCCAGAGCTACATCTGCCAGAAGAAAGAGTAACTCTTTCTAGTTACTGCAAAAGCATCATATGAGCTGACCATAGCCCTGAAATGAATTTGATTCTGAACTTGTTACACGTGAAGTGCTTGTGACGTAACCAGATAGAGATATCTATTTAAAAGTCAGGCGTACATGTCTGGAGCCTTTGAAAGTGATCTGAGCTGGAGCTACAGCTGTTAAGAGTCATCCTGATTGAAACCATGCGTGGATGACATCTTATGGGAAAGTAAATAGTGAGAAGAGAATAGGTATTGGTGTTGACATGACAAATACACAGTGTGAGTCATACCTTCAGTTGTTATGTTAGGGGCACTTGCTGGAAACAGAGCGCCATAGATCACAGCAGTGTTTGCATTATTTCATTGAACAGATGTGATGATTGGTTCTGTCATATGACACGGGAGAGAGGGTGATGGAAGGGGAAGGCATTTCTGTTTCTCATAAAAATATTAGGTTAAAAGGATCAATTAAATTCTTAGAAATCTCAAAGGGCCCTCTTAGTATATGTGAACCCTCCATTGAAAGCTCATGGCAGAGAACGTCCTGTTTCAGAATGATCAAAACATGTAATCCTGTGTTTTTCCTCCTTGGAAGCATCATGTACAGTAAATGTATTTTTTTAATCTTTAAAAAATTTTTTATTTAAAATTCAGTTTAACATATAGTGCATTAATTTCAGGGTAGAATTCAGTGATTCATCAGTCACATATCACCCAGTCACCCAATCGCCCCCACCCACCTCCCCTCCAGCAACCTTCAGTTTGTTTCTTAGAGTTCAGCGTCTCTTATGGTTTGCCTCCCTCTCCATCTTCATCTTACTTTATTTTTTCCTTCCCCTATATTCATCTGTTTTGTTTCTTAAATTCCACATATGAGTGAAATAAATCATAGGGTATTTGTCTCTCTCTGATTGACTTATTTCACTTTGCATCATACCCTCTAGTTCCATCCACATTGTTGCCGATGGCAAGATTTTATTCTTTTTGATGGCTGGGCAGTATTCCATTTTATATATAAATATACACCACATCTTCTTTATCCACTCATCTGTTGATGGACATCCAGGCTCTTTCCATAGTTTGGCTGCTGTGGACATGGCTGTCATAAACAGTGGGGTGCAGGTGCCCCTTCGAATCACTATGTTTATATCCTTTGGATAAATACCTAGTAGTGTATTTTTAATTGTTAATTTATTTACTCTTGTAGTATTCCATCTGCAGTGAACCTCTAATAGAGCTGTCTAACCCTGGAGCCAGTGGATCCTTGTTTTTTGTGACCAGTGATGATGAATTTATCATCAAAACCGTTCAGCATAAAGAAGCTGAATTCCTTCAGAAGCTACTACCAGGCTATTACATGGTAAGTAACCATCCATAATTGAAACTTCTGCTTTAGATTTAATTACTTTCTGTAAGTTACCCCCCCCCATGCTTTTTTACAGTGACCCTGCAGCATGTTTCTTTCTCTTAGGTGAGCTTTGTTTTGCATTTGGATTATACCATGACCGTTGTTGAATAGATTTTACAACATAAGGTAGAACTGTTAGTAGAGCATGTTTCACTCACACAGTTCTGGGTTCAAATCCCAGCTCAGCCATCAGCAAACTGTGTGACCATAAGTAAGCAATATAACCTCTGAGCTTTAGTCTGACCAATCTTTAAAAGCAGAGAAATACCTTTCTTAAATAGTTGTTGTAATAAAGAATATGAGGTGTAAGATAAAGGAAGCAGTGCATTACCAGGCTCTATGCACCCGGTACATAGTCATGATATGAATTCTTAGCATTCATTGAGTGCTAAGCTATATGTGAAACACAGCTGTAAAAATATTATTTAATTCCAAAATCTGCTGGAGATTAGTCACACATATAAATATAGGGATCAGGAATCTAAATAAAAATCTCAGTGGATAGCATGCACAGATTTACGAGGTTTGATCCTGAACAAAACTGGGAAATATTTTTTAGAGCATGTTGTCTACTTTATGGTTGAGAAAACAGAACACCCAGAAAATAAAGAAAAATGCAGCCAAATAAAATTCTTTGCCCAGAGATACATATTACTAATTTCAGTGTATGTCCCTTCTGATGTATTCTATTCATACACACATTTTTAAATAATGTAATATTGACATCAAACTGTCATTGCACTTTACTAACCTGCTAAATGAGTAAATCTTAAATGTGTATAGTTCTAAGCTTAGATAGATTAGTCTCTTGTTCTAGAACTGCATGGTCCAGTATGGTAGTCATTAGCTATATGCAGCTATTAATTTGAAATTAATTAAAATTAAATTAAATTTTAAAACTTAGCTGAACAAGTGGTTTATCCCAATCATGTAAGCTAGTATAACAAATATGATTTATCCAGTCAAAAAGAAAAAATATGAACATGGTAATCCAAATAAATGTTGAATAGAAACAAAGGCATTCAAAGTCAACATCTTCTCCTGCTTAAAATTCTTTCAATTGGCAGGGAAGTTTTAACATAAATAAATACATGAACACACATATATTATGCATTTATCAGTCTCCAAGAATTGCAAAATACCTCATGGAGAACAAGAGCCCTTTTGCTGGAAATAATAGAAAAAGATAAGGATGCCCCTCAATCAGTGGTCCTTTTTGATGTATTTGTAAGAATTTCTACCAATAACTTTTTGAGTACAAAAAGAAATAGCAAAGTAAAAACACTCTTCTCTTGTGAATGATACAACTAAAAATGAGCAAAACTTTAAGAAAATTAACCAACAGCTTCTAGAGGTAATGACAGTCCAGCAGATTTGCAGGATATGAGATGCATCTACATGATCCCTGGTATTCCATTATGTAGATCATCTAGAGTAAGAGGATAGAAGGGAGAAAATGAGATCCTATTTGCGATGACAATAACTTACACTGAACATTATTAAAAGAATAAAGATACAAATGAATGAAGACTTACTATCATTCTGTTAGGGAATGCAAGTTATAGGAAGTACAATAGGGCAGGCCAGGTGGCTCAGCGGTTTAGCACTGCCTTCAGTCCAGGGCGTGATCCTGGAGTCCTGGGATCGAGTCCCACATCAGGCTCCCTGCATGGAGCTTGCCTGTGTCCCTGCCTATTTCTCTCTGTGTGTCTCTCATGATTAAATAAATAAAATCTTAAAAAAAAAAAAGGAAGTACAATAATGTGTGAGCAATAACCCCAAGAGAATTTTTGTAATAGGAACTCTAAAATACTTGAGTCTATAAAAACAAATATATGAGAACAATACGAAAGAAACTACAAATTGTTGTTGAAGGACATAAAATAAGTTCTGAAATAATGAGACACACATTGTTCCTGAACTCAGTATTATAAAGATGCCAGTTCTCCCCAATCATTTCATAAATCTGATCTAACTATAATCAAAATGCTATTAGGGCTTCTTCTCCAAGAAAATACTAAATGTCAGATGACACTGGTCCTGCGAGGACAAGGAGTGGATGGATCCCCATCACCGAGCTGGGCCATCTGTTGAAGAACATGAAGATCAAGTCCTGGAGGAGATCTATTTCTTCTCCCTACCCATGAAGGAATCTGAGATCATTGGCTTTTTCCTGCGGACATTTCTGAAGGATGAGGTTTTTGTAGACTATGTTGATGCATTGGCGACTGCTCCCCCTCAGCCAGGGACCACACTGCCACCCTGGGCAGCTTTGCCAAAGCCACTTTGGACACCATTCCCAAGACCTACAGCTGTCTCCCCCTTACCTCAGGAAACAGACTGTTCACCAAATCTCCCTCTCAGGAATTCACTAACCATCTTGTCACAACCCACACCAGAGTCTGTAAAGAGGACCAGGCTGCTGTAGCCACCACATACTTTATAGGAGAAAATTAATGTGAACTAAGTCTGTGTTTAAAAAAAAAAAATAAATGCCTGGTAGGATTTTTCCCTGAATGGATTCATTTGAAAGTGAAAACAAAACAAACAAAAGAAAGTGAAAACAAGTATCGTTTTAAGAGCGTTTAAAAAAACAAACAGTTGTAGAATTAGACAAAACATTTTTGATAAAGAACTAAAATGGTGAGCCTGCTGTAACATATACCAAAAATCTATAAACATATACTAATATTTAAGATATTAATATAGAGGCCCCTGGGTGGCTCAGTGGTTGAGCATCTGCCTTCAGCTCAGGTCGTGATCCTGGGGTCCTAGGATCGAGTCCCTCATCCAGCTCCCCACATGGAGCCTGCTTCTCCCTCTGCTTGTGTCTCTGCCTCTTTCTGTGTATCTCTCATGAATAAATAAAATCATTTTAAAAAACAAAGATATTAATATATTAAAGAATTAGTACAGTGCTAGACAAATAAGTGAATTCAGACAATACCGTATTTCAGATCTTTCACACACAAAAAATAATTCCATATGGAGTGATGACCAAAACTGTTAAAAACTTTGAAGAAAAATGGAAGAAATTGATAACCTTGGGGGTATAGAAAGCTTTGCTAAACAGGAAGCAAAAAGAAAGCACAGAAAGGACATAAATGTGACTACATCAAAAGCCAAAAACATCTGTATAACAGAAAAACACACGTCACAAAATTAATGTAAGCCGATAGAATACTTCTAGAATGATAAAAAGTGGGAACAGTAGTAAAAGCCAGAAATTGGGAGGATAGTGGAGAGTAGAGAAACTTTTCATAATGTTAAAAGCTTACTTACCTCCAGCAAACTTTTTAACTTCTCTCCTGCTTTTAAAGTGCAACGAAGATAGGCATGTATTTTTTTATTTGTATATTCAAAAGGACAACATACTGAAAAAAAAAATACCCCACAGAGAATAGGAAAATGACAAATATCCAGAGGATATCGAGAATTCCAACAATAACAAAAGCCTACAGAAAAACAAGGGTTTTTCTGTAAGAGGATATTAACACAGAGGATAATAACACAGAATTGTCTCTGAAATGGCTAAAAATACATGCAAAATGTGACATTTCTCTAATTATCAGTGGTATTCCGATTTTTTAAAAAATGAGTTTCCTTTTTTTTTTTTTTTTAAACCAGTCATGCTAACAAAGATCTTAAAGCCCAATACTACACATCACGGATGAAGGGTGACAAGAAATACATAATCTTACAAAGTGTGATTGTAAATTGGTCTGCCCATTGTGGAAGACACTTTTTCAGAGGCTATTAAAATTTTAAATGCTCATCTCTTTCACCCCAGCAGTTAATTTTCTTTGTAGTCCCCTTAGATCAGAGTCTCGCATGGCACTAATCAATTCTTTGCCTGGTTAGTTGAATCTTACTTGGGACTCTCTGTTTTCAGTTCAGCAACTTTTAATGCTGTGGGTTTAGAACAATGAAAGTGCTCTTCCAATGAGCCAACTTAAGAACCAGATCCAAAAGAGTGATACTTTAGTAATGGCCATGAATAAAGATAATCACACTTCATTTTTAATTATCATATTAGATGAAAACACATATTTAACACTATTATTTTGTGAAATAGGAGAATTAACAGGTTTGTTTCCTTTTTCTCTTTTTTAGAATTTAAACCAGAATCCAAGGACCCTTTTGCCAAAATTTTACGGACTGTATTGCATGCAATCAGGGGGCATTAATATCAGGATTGTGGTAATGAACAATGTCTTACCGCGCTCCATGAGAATGCACTTCACTTATGACCTGAAAGGCTCCACTTATAAGCGAAGAGCATCCCGAAAGGAGAGAGAAAAATCCAACCCCACGTTTAAGGACTTAGATTTCCTGCAAGATATGCACGAAGGGTTATACTTTGACACAGAAACATACAACGCGCTCATGAAAACACTTCAGAGAGACTGCCGGGTAAGGAAATGGCATTACTGTCATTGCCTTTTGGAAAGGCATCTGTGATATTGTAACCTCGAGAAGGAATGTCCAGAATGGACATGTGGAATCCCATCGTTGACAGTCCCGGAACCCATCCGAGCTTCCTTAATGTTGAAGGAATTGGTGGATGATAAGGAAACTATCTGGGGTACCTGTGGATTTTACTAAAAAAACTAAGTCTGCTTTCTTTGGTCAAATGAAACAAGAATTTGGGTTTTTTTTCTTCTCATCCTCTCCTGTGGTTAAAGTGGAGGGAAAAGAAAGGTTTAGGTTTAATGCAGTGATTAGCTAGAAAAGCCATATACAAACCTTTTCACAAGTTAAGATTCCAGCCAAGGGAGGGAAGTTGAAAGAATTGATAAGAAGATCCCCAGATACTCAGTGTGGTTGCAGAAGCAAGAGGCAAGCAGTACATTTGCCTAAGCTATTTTGGGAGATCAGATCGGATCTCGACAAAGCAAAGGCCATAATATATGCAAACTTAGCCAGAGTGGCTGTCCCAAGTTAGGAGGAATTCCTAGACAGCCCCCCACCCCAGCCTGCAATTCTTAGTATTCAAATAATAAGACCCAGAACCTGGGAAAGATTTTTCCAATACAGTGAGTTTACAGAAAGTAGATAAAAGTTCCCTTGGAGAGAAAGATGAAAATGGAGCTCTATGGCTTCTGAAGAACGCTGATTATGTGATGAACAAATTCTCAGAAATAGCATTTTGTGGCGCAGGTGCACTTGGGAGAACCATCTAGATTCCCAGCTAAGTTGGACATAGTGGAGATTCACTGACGTTGAGCCCCAACCTGGTCAGGGTGGTTAGGACCTGGTTCCTGGGAAGTATGAGGCATGTGGCTTTTAGCACGTACTGTGGCTTTCTGGACCTTAGTAGGCCGGGACAGCTGACCTGCATTGGTGTAGATGAGAAGGAGGTACAAACCCTTGATGCGAAACACAGTTCTTTTTATGGGTCTTTTCTTTCTACATGTTATGGTGTGCATGAGAATGCACTAAGTGTGTCATTGGCATGGTTTGTTGCATTGATAGAGATGTTATTTCACAGCTCCTATTCCTAATATCTCACATGCCAGGCAAGCCTGATATATTTTTTTAATGTACATTTTATTTAATTTTCTCAGCACCCATCTGAAGTATGCGTTGTTCATATTCGCATTTTAAATTGGGGGATAATGAGGCTCTTAAAGAGGTGAAGGAACCTGCCCAGCATTACTTATTAGCAAGTCAGTGGCAAAGCTCACACCTGTTTGGGTCCAAAGTACGTGCTCTTAACAATTGCAATGTAAAGGTTCACTGTAAGGATTTTTTTTTTCTTTTAAAATTATCTTTTCAGAAGTCAGGGGAAGAACAGTGGGAATGAAGCAAACAAAAAAAAATGTCCAGCTGTGCTATTCAGATATCTGGGTGGATATGAATGATTCATGTTTTTCTTTAAAAAAGAAAAAACAAAACACACACGCATTTTAGTAGAAACCTTTTCCTGTGCTTTTTTCTGCCCTTACAGGATGTGGGTGAAAAGTGACTCTTGATTCCCCAGAGTTTAGTACAAGCCAGTCCAGTTTTAGATTTGGTTTCTCTTTGTGTGTGTGTGTGTGTGTGTGTGTGTGTGCGCGTGCGCTGCTTGCATCTTTAATATGGAAAGTCATTTTTTTCTGTCTTTTAAAAACACAGGCTCTGGTGCCAGAAAAAAAATGGGGGGGGGGCAGTCAAATGTAAAAGAGCTATAGCACCAGATTTGTCTGTTTATTAGTGTTTCCTGAGTCCCACATTGATGGAACAAGGTCAAACATGTACTCTTCGTCAGGAATGAGACCCTGGAGATTTTCTTTTCTTTTTTTTTCTTTTTTTTTTTTTTTTTTTTTTGGAAGACTTCTTTTAAGGAAGGTCAGTACTGAGGTCCTAAAGCTAACTCCCTCTGACTCGCTGCATTTGATCTTGACCCAAATACAGACCATGAAACTTCTTTAAATTACGCACAACATTCATCTTTAAATAGGCTTTTCTCAGGGTGGTGTGGGAGCACATAAATGCCTCATTGGGGTGGGAGGGAGCCCAAATCCCTTGACCATGACCAAGGCCTTTGTGATCTGGAGTCAGTAGCTAGTTCTCTAAGCAGAGCTGCCTTGAGGAACTCAGGCACATTTTCAGAATGGTGGTTCTTCGTGTTTCACAGTCATGGGCCTCTTTGCAAAACTGAAGAGAGCTGCAAACTGTCTCCCTGGAAAAATGCCCATCCACCCCACAATTCCTGTATCCCTTGGAACTCATTACACCCCCATCCACCTCATCTCAGGCGCGGGGTCCCCATCCTAGAGTCAGGCAGCGATCCACTTTCTCTCCCCAGAGCATCCTCTAAAGAGCCAGCACCCTGGATGCCTAGAACAGGACATGTGGTTGGCCTTACTGGAAGCATCTCTTGGCCTGATGTCTCCCTCACTTTGTAGAACCGTGCTTTAGTGCAAGCCGAGGTCAAGATGCAGGGAGGATGTGGGGTCACCCCCGGGCTGGCGCCAGTGCCGAAGCATCAGGACCCTTGTGGCTCTCAGTCCTCTGTCTCAGTGAGGTGGTACTGCTCAGACTCTAGACCTAGACTCTAGGCTGGGTCAGCAGCCCGGCCACAGAAAGGTAAACTAGGCCTGTTTTAGGATACATCCTTTCATTCACTTATCGGACACGTGCTGCGGGCCTTCTCTCTGCCAACATGGGGTGAATGACCTCCGTGTGTAATCAGTTGTCATACAGTATGTCAAGTGCCATGATAATATTCTAAGGCTGTATGCACACCAGAGTGGGTGACATCATGGCTTGGTTTTGAAGAAGAGTTCTTCAGGCAGGCAAAGCGGTAGAGGCATGTTTCTGTTCCCAGGCAGTTCTGATAAGCCTCCTGACCTCTTGCTTCCTGCCCATTCCACTTCTTTCATTTTGGGCGCTTGACTTCTCAGACTGCAGGATCCCAGTCCCCTGGCAGGAAGACAGCTGCATGGCTCATTGACCCAGTGTGGCTGGTGGACATTCCACCGAGCTTCCAACAGTCTGCTTCCCTCAGTCCCTGACAGAGCTGCTGCTTCTGGACTCTTGTGTCCAAAATGGCCTGATCTGTGAGCCATTATCTCCCAGGATCCCTGGGGCAGTCTCGCTCTGCTTTCCCCGGCTTCCCCAGCCTGAGCTTGCTTGGGCCCTGGTCTATCTAGAAGCCTGCCCCCTGGGATGGTCCATCCTGGGCCAACTCCCCCACAGAGCAGCGTAGCTGCTTGCAACTCTCCTGGAAATTGGAATGTACTTCATCTTTCAAACCTGCTGAGCCTACTTCCCATACAATTCAAACAAAGGCTCTTTCCAAAAGCAGGGACCCAGACCCTGGCCTCCTCCCGGTCTCCACGACGCTGTTCCCCGTTGGCAGTGTCTGGGAACAAGTAAATAACAGGGTCCCCTTTCTGGAAGCATTTCCGCTCCCTGGGCCTCACTCTCTGCCTGCCGTGGCAGCCTTCTAACACCCGTAAGTGACCTTGACCCAGGGTAAGAGCCGTGATCAGAGTCCTGCCAGGACTTCATCGGTTACTTGTTGCTGTCAAAAACAGGAAGGAGGATTTATTCAGACCATCCCCATGTGACAGACAAGCTGAGAGGCAATTCTTTATACTCTGGAAGCTACCATGCCCCGTCCAGTCAGCCACCTAAGTAACCCTCGGATCAGAGTTCTGCTCTGCTCCATATGCACAGCCACTGCCTTTATTAAGACCCTGATGATTCATTACTGGAGGTTCTGCAATAATCTCTTTACTCATCTTTAATATCATTGTCTTCCAAACTATGCCCAAGGCTTCCACCAAAGTGGTCCTCTGATCAGAAGACCGCCAGGTCCTTAAGATCCTCTAAGTGAGACTCCCCACTGCCTGTGAACCAAGCCCACTCTTCCTAGCTCGGGACACTAAGATCTTTCCTGCTGTGGCCCCTGCTACCTTCTCCAGATGCTCCTCCAGCTTCTTTTTCGGCCTTCTCTTGCCTCTGTCCAGAGCATCTTCTTTCTCCAGCCTTTCCAAGCTCCTGAGCCCAGCCTGTGAAGATTTTGACCTTTTTTTTTTTTTTAAGATTTTATTCATTTATTCATGAGACACACAGAGAAGAGAGGCAGAGACAGAGGCAGAGGGAGAAGCAGGCTCCCTGTGGGGACCCCAATGCAGGACTCAATCCCGGAACTCAGGGATCACGCCCTGAGCCAAAGACAGATGCTCAACTGCTGAGCCACCCAGGCACCCCGACTATGGCCTTTTCCTGCATGGCTTGCTCTGCTGGGCTGTTCTTCCCCTCTCTTCTTCACCTTGCCCTCACCTGCTCCTCTGGGAACCACCCAGCATCACATCCCTCTGGGACCACCATGCTGTGGCTCCTCACACGCCCTGGCTTTACCTCCTTTGTGGGATTTAGCACGCTCTTTTATTTATTTGCACGCAGGTCCTTGAGTTTGAGAATCCAACATTCATCTGTCACTGTATCTGCATTGCCTGGTGCTTAGTAAATGTTTATTGTAATATGTATTTGAACCAAGAAATAAGCACCATAAACCATCTGATGACAAAGAGAGACACGTTTAGATTGTACCTCCAAGAAAAAATCTATCTTGGGGACTTCTGTGTATCTAGCTGATTTCTGAGTTCTGCCCGTTTTGGAGGAAGTATCTGCTTTCACTGCCTTTGCCTGCCAGATTGGCATTGAGAACGTAATAAAGCAGATGATCTCCGTTTTGAATCACTCGGGATTATTTTGAAAAACAGTACCGATTGTCCCCATGTTAAGCCATTTGTGAAATGAAAGTATATTTATCTTTCAGTTGTTTTCCCATAGAAGCAGTACTGTAGAAGTCATTAGACTTGACTTTACTTAATATTGACCTGTGTCTCCTTTCGATGTTTGTGTCGTCTCCCTAGCTAAATCTGTAAATATCTCAAAGGCCAAAGCTCCTTCCTTATACTTCCCTGCCGAGTACAGTACCTGGCTTATTGTATATACTCAGTACATATTACAAGATTATGTAAAAAAAAAAACAAAAAACTTTTGAATTGAAATTTATGCATTAATTTTGGAAGAATGGTTAGGAGCTATTTTGATATTCATTTTTAATTTACTATAATTATTTCTTCTCTGATATAACTTATCTGTGAAAAATTTAAAAGGTCCCCAATCACTTAATTAATTTGATAAATTATTACATCTTACAATATTTATTGATAACTCTGGGGAAATGGGGGATCCCTGGGTGGCGCAGCGGTTTGGCGCCTGCCTTTGGCCCAGGGCACGATCCTGGAGACCCGGGATCGAATCCCACATCGGGCTCCCGGTGCATGGAGCCTGCTTTTCCCTCTGCCTGTGTCTCTGCCTCTCTCTCTCTCTGTGACTATCATAAAATAAATTTAAAAAAAAAAAACCTTTCAAAAAAAAAAAGATAACTCTGGGGAAATGACATCGCTGCAAAGTAGATTAGTGAGAACTTGTGTTTATAATCCAAATATTTCTTATTCCTTCAAGTGGGAGTCCTACCAGGCACAGTCCTGGTAATTAAAGACCCAAATGACTTATTTTACATTTATTATCATTTTTTTTGTTGCGCAGCAAAGTTATTAATTTTTAAATAGTGTGGAACGAATTTTCTTTTTTCCACAAATGTCTGTCACCATAAATATTAATAGGTTCTCAGAATTTAATGAAACCAGTCGTAAGAATACTGAGACTTTTTAATGTGCAGAGTGGGGTCTTTCTAACTATGTACAGCAAGCTCTAAATGTGTAGATCAGATTCTTCTCAGCTTTGGGCATGCTTGTATGGGGCATCAAGTAGATGATTTTCTGTACTGCTTAATTTAGCATTCTGGCTACTGCTTACCCCTTAGCTATAATTTTGTTCAACATTAATTTCTTGCACTTAGTTGAGACAGTTGTATTCTTTCTTTTTTATACTGGTTGCATATAAGTTATCATTCCCAGTTACCATTAAAGAGGAAACAGTGCTTTGGATCACATTTCTGTTAAGTGCAGGAATATCGACTCCACATCTCTGTATCTTTACCTTGAAAGATTATTTGCTGGGGCACCTGGGTGACACAGTCTGTTAAGCCTCCAACTCTTGGTTTCAGCTCAGGTCATAATCTCAGGGTCCTGGGATCAAGCTTCATGTAGGGCTACACAGTCAACAGGGAGTCTGCTTGGAATTCACTCTCTCCTCTCCTTCTGCCCCTCCCCTCACTTGTGTGTGTGCACTCTCTCTAAAAATACAATAAATCTTAAAAAAAAAGAGAGAGAGAGAGAGAGAAAGATTACTTACCCAAAAAAGGCATAAACTCACTGTCTTTCAAATTGTTTTACAAACACTCTAATCCCATGGTATATTTCATTTGCTCCATTGTTTCAGATTACGACTTGCACTCTGTATGCTTACTATTATTTTGATACCATGGCAATATAAACAGCAAAGTCAAAGTCGGTAAACACATAAGTAAAACCAGCTCCTAGAATCAAAGATTGTTTGAGCTGGAAAGAATCATAAAGGTTCCTGGGAAATAGTAGAATGGTGCCTTCCACACTCTAGTCTGAGAGAAATAATTTTGGACATAGATGTCTCTGCCTAACCAAATAGATTTCCTTGTTTGAATAAAGACATCACGTTCTCAAGGACTTTGAAAAAGTTGTCTACTTAGAAATCCTCTTTGACAAAAGTTCTTATTTTGAGATAATTAGACATTCACATGTAGTTGGAAAAAATAATACAGAGAGATCTTTTATCTTCAAGTTTCCACAGTGGTTACATCTTGTATGACCTCAGCATAATATCAAAATCAGGAGACTGACATTGTTACTGTCCACTGACCTTTTCCAGATTTTGCCAATTTCATACGCATTGATTCGTGTCTCTGTGTGGGCATACGTGTCTGTGGTTTTATGCAGTTCTTTACGTATAGAGATTGACTTCACCACCACCATCAAGTATGGAGCAGTTTGCTTCACAAAGATCCCTCATGCTACTCTTTTATATATAACCAGAGCCACCTGCCCCCTCCCAGCTCTTTCCCAAACCCTCGCAACCACCAATCTGCATTCTTTCTCTTTAATTTTGTCATGTCAAGAATGCCATATAGGGGCATCTGGGTGGCTCAGTGGTTGAGCTCAGGTCGTGATCGCAGGGTCCTAGGATTGAGTCCCACATCAGACTCCACAAAAGGAGCCTGCTATTCCCTCTGCCTATGTCTCTGCCTCTCTGTGTATGTCTCTCATGAATAAATAAATAAAATCTTTTTTTAAAAAAAGAATGCCATATAAATGAAGTGAGACAGGCTTTGTTCTGAGATTGGCTTTCTTCACTCTGCATGATGCACTTGCGGTCCATCCAAGTTAATGAACACATCAGTACTTGCCCCTTATTATTGCTGCATGAGATCTCGTGGATCAGATATGCCACCGTTGAACTGTTCATCTGCTGGAAAACATGTGGCTTTTCTCTAGTGTTTTTTACAAATAAGGCTATGAACATTTGCCTGCAAGTTTTTATATAAGCATAATGCATTCCTTTGGTAGAAATTCGGTCTCGTAAGGAACTGCCATACTCTTTTCCAGAGTGGCTGTACTACTTTACATTCCCACCAGCAGCAGGTTGAGTGATCTAATTTCTTTTCATCCTCACTGGCTTTTGCTGTCGTTGGTATTTTTTGTTTTAGCTCTTCTGACAGATGTGTATTTAAGTCTCTTGTTTAAAAATGACTTGAGGGGATCCCTGGGTGGCTCAGCGGTTTAGCGCCTGCCTTTGGCCCAGGGCACCATCCTGGAGTCCCGGGATCGAGTCCCACGTCGGGCTCCCGGCATGGAGCATGCTTCTCTCTCTGCCTGTGTCTCTGCGCCTCTCTCTCTCTCTCTCTCTCTCTCTCTCTCTCTCTCTCTCTCTCTCTCTGTCTATCATGAATAAATAAATAAAATCTTTAAAAAATAAAAATGACTTGAGTATATGTTCCAGTGAAGCAAAAGATACCCAATAGGGAAGGATTTGGGGGGAATATAGGATTTCGGTGACAAATGAAACAGAAAAACTTAAGAGTTAAGTCGAATGACTGATCATGTATTCATAGGACTTAATGCAATCGATAGGAGTTCTGAAGGAGAGGCCTAAGGTACAGGACTTGGCCATGTGTTTCCAGTCCTAAGCCTTTCTAGGAGACTTTGAATGCTCATAGGACTTCATCTAAGTCTACATTATAGCCATTGATATTTCTAAATTATTTTGTAATTACTCAGGTATGTGGTTAACATTTAACCTTGTGAGCCTACTAAAATCCACTCCCCAGGAGAATAGGAACTGTAGCACTTAGGTCAATGTTAGTCTTTAGGGAAGTTCTAGAAATAACAGTGTAGTGGTGCCTGGTGTCCCTATTTAAGCCTGTGACTCAGCTGTTCATCAATCCTGCAAGGGGGCTGACGTTTGTCTAGGCACTTGCTGGTGGCTGCCGTTCAGCACTGGTGATGGCAAGCAGGAAGAGAAGGGGCAATGTGTCAGGACAAGAGAGTTTCAGGGAGGCTACAGAAGTCAAAATATTTTTCTGTGTTCTTGACCTTCTACCAACTCGGGGATACTTCAAGTTGAACCAGACAAGTAACTCTCAGTACTTTGCAAAACCAGACTTTCCAGTTTCTGGTGGAGGCAGGGTTCCATCTTAGATAGAACCTGTAAATACCAAAGTAGCTTAGCATTTAGAACACATCATACATAATATATAATCACAAAATAGACATACACAGTACCATACTTATCACATGATTTCCTGGACAGTAAAGACACATTCTCAAGGCTCATTGTGTCTCTATGTTGGTTCAGTTGACATTTATTGTGGACTTGCTCTGAGCCAGAACAGTGCTTGACATTACAGGTGGGCATTCATCAATCCTCAGAATGGCCCTGTGATGTGAGTGGCATGATTTCCTTTCCAAGATAAAGAAGCAGAGACTCGGGACAGGTGACAACTCCCAGGTCCCCAGAGCTCACATGTTGGGTCAGGTGTCTCTGACTACAAACGCAGGCTCCCCTACCAGTGTGTTCTCTGTAAGGAGTCTGTAGTCTAGACAAAAAAACATCTGCTGGAATGAAAACATTAAGTACCAATACGGATTCAAACAAAATGGGCTGAAAGTGCCCAGTGACTGGTTTTCCCACTCTGACTAGGAGCTGGTGGAGAAGGTACTATAGGAGAAAGGATTCTATCAAAGTAGAGAGCTGGATTTGGATGAGGCAAGAGAGAGGAAAACAGTACCAATGACTGAGGAACACAAAATAAAATCAGTAACCCAAACAATTTTAGAAGTTTAATGAAAAGTGTAAACAAGCCCATTAACACTTCCCAACTGTTACCAACTGGTGTACATGTGAAATACTATCAACTTAAAAGCAAAACTATGTTCTGAGAAATGTGATGGTCATGGTGGAGTTGACTGTTTTTCAAAGATTGTTTTTCACATGTTGTGGGAGGGAGATGAGGCCCGAGATGTGCTCTTGGCTCCTATGTGAGCGGCTTTCAAGAATTCTCATCAACCACAGAGGTGACAGGATTATCAAACCAGCATTTGTTTTAACCCTCACTTCAAACCAAATGGAACATTGTGAAAATTTCTACAAAGAGAATGGAAGTGGGTGGCTGAAAATGTCTTCCTTGGCCCTAAGCAAACTCTTCTTCCTTTTCCTCCTAAAAGATCACCTAAAGTTAGACAACTCAAGTATTCCCTGAGGTGTGGTGGTGGTTGTTCTGTGTCTAACCAGCTTTCATTTTAAGTAGTTTGTCACACATAGAAATGTACAACAGTTGAACTTAATGGAAGCTGAAGTCCTTGAGCTTATGAAATGGAATGATGCTATGTCTGATGTATTAGGGTTTTCTGCCTAGAACCAACCTGCCTTGATTTTGTGGTTGACCAGAAATCTAGAGGTAAGATCTGTGGAGGTTCCCAAACAAGGATTCACAAAATATCTGAGGGGAGGCAGGAGAAAGAAGGAAGTACCCTAAGGGCTATCTCCTCCCCACTGGGAGTCCTGGGAAACCAGAGAAGAGAGCTGCAGCAGGAAGGGGAAGTGGCCTCAGGAGGGTATGATGGTGGCAGCTCTGCCTTTGAAGATGGCTCGGGAAAGGCTGTGAGTTTGGCCAGTGGGGATCCAGTTGTAGATGCCAGTGTGTCAGTCACATGGATGATCCTGTGAAATAGAGCAGTCTTGTCAACATCCAAACCAAAGGAGACAGGACAGCAAACCCTAGTAGCTTATGAAAGGGAGTTGAGGCTCTATAGCCTAGGAGAAACTTCTAGGGTACATGGGTGGCTCAGTGGCTGAGCGTCTGCCTTTGGCTCAGGTCATGATCCTGGGGTCCTGGGATCAAGTCCCACATCGGGCTCCCCGCAGGGAGCCTGCTTCTCCCTCTGCCTGTGTCTCTGCCTCTCTCTGTCTCTCATGAATAAATAAAATCTTTAAAAAGAGAGAAAGAAACTTCTGGAATCTGGTGACAAACTGAGTTGCAGAGTTTGAAGGAGTTTGAGAGTTTCCTGGCTCTGGGAAAATGTTACAAAGTTTAGGAAACTATTCAGAACAATCTGTGGCAGGTTTCCCAGCTTGCTGTGCACCTGTCAAACGTGATCTTGTCTTCCTCCCAGAAGCTTTCAACTCCAGCAACTGGAAACACTTTTGAAGGGGAAAACCCGTTTGATTTTAACAGGGCTTTATTTTATTCATTTGCCATCCAGTGCTGAGTCTCCATGCTGCTGCCGGAAAGGGGTCTGCGGGACCGTCCTGTGAAAGGCAAGGTACTTCCTGGGCCACGTACTAGTTCTAGTTCTTCCCGAAAAGATCAGCACACACTGGCTTCTGAGATGAGAGGCTTTGGTTCACATAAATAGCTCTTCATCCATCCTTGTATCAGTCAACACTTTTTATCGGGTTCCTGCAAGTCAATATTCCTTTGATGTCACCAGTGTTCTTCCTTCAAAGACATTTTTAAATGTAGTGCTTTGATCAGGCAAGTATAACTCTTCTCCCCTCACTTTCTCTCCCTTGAAATTTTGCCCTTCTGTATGGTGAGGTAGCAAGTTCACCCCAGGGAAATTTCAGCCTGGTAGAGTAAGATGGCCAAGAACAATCTGTTATTAATGAATTTATGTATTACATTTCAACTTTTTGTTTAAAAGGGACACATCTGTGCACTTTTCTAAACACACACATGCACACATACACACACACACACACAGAAAGCATTTTAAAAGGGGTAAGTTGTCCACTGGATGTGTCAGTTGTCCATAGCTCTTAGTGATGCAGGAAAGTGAAAACCTGATTTTTATGTAAAGTATCCTTGTCCGACCTGAATGTGAGCCTGCCTAGAGTCCATGTCTTGTTAACTTCCTCGCTTCATTTCTCCACAAGAAAACCTCATTCATAAACTGCCCCTTTGTCTACCTTCAGCCAGCTCCAGCTGTTCCAAAAACACATAGTGCTGGGTGCCAGCACCACACTGGCTGAGCTCTCAAGCACCTGCTAATCTGGCTTCAGACGATGTGCGTCCTTGGGAGGTGGAGATTAGACATCCTCAGATAGTCCTCTTTCTGAAAGAGCTACCCATCTTCTTTCTAGATTATGAGAAATTTCAGGGGGAGAAAATAGCAAGAACCTAATTTTCAAGGAACAGCAAAAGCCATGATTCCAGGTCGCAGATTTCCTTGTCTACATTCAGATGTGTGGGGAAAATAGAGTTTCTTAATTTTCTGCTAATCTTGTTCACTAGATTCCACCTCCCCAAATATTGGCTTATAAATTAAAAATATTCCCATCTTTTCAAGTTTAGTCACCTCCCAATTTAAATATTCTTATTCAAAGCTGAACTCTCTGTCATGTCTGTCTGGTGTAAACTGGCTCTCTTTTACTACTCCATGTTTTTGGGTAAACCCTATTGGAGATGCTAGAGTTTCCATCACTTGGTGACACATGGAGACAAGATACACTTGCTCCGGGCTCATTAACTTAGTTAACGCTTAACTGACTGAGCCACCCAGGCACCTGAATACATTACTTTTAAATGTGCTTACAGAATCATTTATTAAGAAATCTTTATTGGTAGAAACAAAGTTATCTATAAAGTGGGGCACCTGGGTGGCTCAATGGTTTAAGCATCTGCCTTCAGCTCAGGTCATGATCTCAGGGTCCTGGGATCGAGCCATACATCAGGTTCCCTGCTGGGCAGGGAGCCTGCTTCTCCCTCTCCCTCTGCTACTTCCCCTGCTTGTGCGCGCTCTCTCTCTCTCTCTCTCTCTCAAATAAATAAAATATTTATTTTAAAAAAAGTATAAGAAAAAATCCAAAACTCCCCCAATATAGAAGTTGATGTGTGTGTTGAAGGAGTTTGAGAGTTTCCTGGCTCTCCTGTGTGTATGGCTGTACATATATATATAATTACATATGTATAGTCACATAAAATCTGTTGAAGTAGTAGATGGCTATTTCTAATGCCTATAAGATACACTTTGATTACTGCAAACTTTTTGAGTGAGCACAAAAAGTGGTGGCACAGGTTAATCCAGCACAGTCCAGCATTCTAAATCACTGCATTAGACACAGTGAAAAACACATTATTGCCATAACCAGGCTAAGAATTGAATATTTATTTCCGTCTGCTTTACCAGCCAAAATTGTATGGCTTGTCACAGTCTATTTTTTCTTTTTATTATGTTAGCAAGGAACACTCCGAGCTTTATTGAGGAAATTAAATTAAATTTAAAAGGCAGTATTCAGCTTTAACTGACTTGTACATACAGGTAATTCAGGAGCTATATATACTCTAAGGAGCCTACTTTGGGTGGAAAGACAGACCCTTGGATTCATTTTACCCATGTGTCCAGGAATGTCTCCCTGCATAAAGGCATCAGGATTGAATTGTCTTTTATTGTTGAATTAACACAACTGTTTTTGCCTGTCATCTTATCCTTCACTCAAGGACTACACTATAGGCCAGCAGAAAAAACTCAGGGATTTTTTTTTTTTTTAAGATTTATCTATTCATGAGAGACACAGAGGCAGAGACACAGGCAGAGGGAGAAGCAGGGTCCCCGTGGGGAGCCCAATGTGGGGCTCGATCCCATGACCCTGAGATTATGACCTGAGCCAACGGCAGATGCTCAACCACTGAGCCACCCAGGCATCCTGAGTTGCATTGTCTTTGCCACCCTTAATATCTTTTGGTGCTGGGTGCCAATTTTTAAATGTGGCTGTTTTTCGGAAGGTCTTTTGGACTTATCCAGTATTATCCTTTCTCAATCTCATACCAGCTTAACTTCACATCCCTTACAGATTGGAAATGTGGAGAGACAGAGGCAGGAAAGCTAAGCAGGCCCTGAGCTATGTTTCAGAACAGAGCATCCATCTTAGAGCCAACGCCAAGTGCTCTTAGATGACTTAATAGTCCTTGAGGGTGACCTCACCTGTGACACCCTCTCTTTGCAAAGGCATCCTAAAAAAGTGATATTCTCACTAGACTCTAAGTTCAACCTAGTTTATAGCAAAATAAGCTTACCCTGTATCTACCATTTAGTTGTGTGCCTACTAATCAGTAGATAAAAAGTCTCTGTAAAGAACAGCTTGATTTTTTGCCCTTGACATGGTTTTTATAAATACCTCTGGTGTGGGTAGGCTTGAAAACACTATTATCTTTATTCTTCTGATGATACAGAGCATGTAATCACAGTAAATTCTTTGAGTGCTGAAGATTTTTCACAAGCGTTATGATCTTGAAATGCAGCATTGAGTTCTTATATTTGAGATAGAAGATGTAGCACTCTACATTCTTTGCTGCTGAATATTTTGCTTTTCATTTGCTTGCACACATGGACAGCAATATAAAAAAACGCACATTTCTGCTATGATCAGAGTGCACAGCAGGGAACACAAAGCGTAACAAGCCTTTGGTACACAGAACATTCTGGTGTGTATGATAGGAAAAATACAGACACAACTCAGTCCTACTCCATAGAGGGATGCTGATCCTGTGCCTCAATTTTCAGAGGGGAGATGTATTTTCAATGTTTTATGAAGATCATGAGTATAGTTGTCATGAAGAGTTGAGATAAGCTTTGAAAAACTAAAAAGATTTTAAAAGACAGTTACTTTTGGGACACATTTACAGGTAACTAAGGGATATACAGCCTGGAAGGTGTCTTTAGACAGATGTTAAGTAACCAGCAGATCTTGTCTGAAGCCACAGTAGCAAAGACCTTTGCTCAGTGTCACCTGAGCAGTGCTAAGAGGCTGAAGGCTTTCAGCTAGGGGCGTGATGTAACCTGGTCAAGCAAGGGGTTCCAGAATATATGGGAAGGTGGGAAAAAGAGAAGTGGAAATTAAAGCATTAGCACGAAAGAATGTTCCAATTATAGAAGCTGCAGGATTAAGCAGCTTAATGGAAGGAAAAGGAGTCAGGAAGTCTGGAATCCACATCAGACTGATTTTGCATTTTAAAAAAGGGAAAAGGGGCAGCCCGGGTGGCTCAGCGGTTTAGCGCCTGCCTTCGGCCCAGGGCGTGACCCTGGAGACCCAGGATCGAGTCCCACATCGGGCTCCCTGCATGGAGCCTGCTTCTCCCTCTCCCTGCGTCTCTGCCTCTCTCTCTCTCTGTGCCTCTCATGAATAAATAATTACAATCTTAAAAAAAAGGGAAAAGAACTGCTTTGGAGGAAAATAAATGTTTAGGGTTACAGCCTGACAGTTGCATAGAATTTAGGAATGTTCAGAAGCCCATTGGAAGTACAACGGGGCTGGAGCTGAGGAACGAGTTCAGCCTAAAGAAAAAATTTTAGGAACTGTCTGTAGAGAGAGAATAGCTGGAATCTACTCACTAAAGGATGCTCACATATTTTTTTTCCACTTCTCCCTCCCACTGCCATCCACGTACAAGTATCATCTCTTTTTTTTAATATTTTTATTTGAGTATAGTTGGCACACAATGTTAAATTAGTTTCAGGTGTACAACCTAGTGATTAGATGAGTTTAAACATCCTGTCATGTTCACCACAAGCATAGCTACCATGTGTCCCCATGCAGCACTATCACAAACCGTTGACTCTCTTCCCTATGCTGTGCCTTTTATCCCCATGACTTGGTCATTCTCTTACCTGGGAGCCTCTATCTCCCATTCCCTGTCACCCATTTTGCCCATCCCCTCACCCCTTCAGCAGCCATCATTTCTCTTTTGTTTGTTTATTCTTTTTTTTTTTTAGATCCCACATATGAATGAGACCATATGGTATCTTTCTCTGATTTAATTCATTTTAGCATAATACTTGCTAGGTCCATCTGTGTTTTTGCAAATGGCATCATCTTATCCTTTATTATGGCTGCATAATATTCTATTTGAATGTATGTGTATGCCTCTTTCTTATCCCTTCATCTCTTGATGGACACTTGAGTTGCTTCCACATCTTGGCTATTACAAATAATGCTGCAATAAACATAGGAATCCATATATCTCTTTAAATTAGTGTTTTCATTTCCTTTTGGTAAATACCCAGTAGTGGAATTATTGGATCATAAGGTATTTCTATTTTTAGTGTTTTGAGGAACTTTTGTCCTCAGTGGCTACACCAATTTACATTCCCACCAACAATGCAAGAGGGTTTGCTTTTCTCCACATCCTCCCCAAATACTTGTTATTTCTTGTCTTTTTGCTGTAGCCATTCTGACAGGTGTGAGATGATACCTCACTGTGGTTTTGATTTGCATTTCCCTGATGATGAGCATATTTTCATGTGTCTGTTGATTGTATATCTTCTTTGGAAAATGGTCTATTCAGGTTCTCTGGCCATTTTTTTAGTTAGAATTTTGTGTTTTTTTTGGTGTGGTATAAGTTCCTATATTTTGGATGTGTCACTTGTAAACATCTTCTCCCATTCAGTAGGTTGCTTTTTTGTTTTGTTGATGGTTTCCCTTGCTGTGCAAAAGTTTTTATTTTTATTTTTTAGGATCTTATTTATTTATTCATGAGAGACACAGAGAGAGAGAGGCAGAGACATAGGCAGAGGGAGAAGCAGGCTCCCTACACAGACCCCAATACATGACTGGATCCCAGGATCATGACCCAAGCTGAAAACAGAGGCTCAACCACTGAGCCACCCAGGCATCCCCAAAAGCTTTTTATTTTGATGCAGTCCCAGTAGTTGAATCTTGCTTTTGCTCCTCTTGCCTTAGGAGACATACCTAGAAAAATGATGGTGTGGAAGATGTTAGAGAGATTACTCCCTGTGCTTTCTTTAGGATTTTTATGGTTTCCAGTCTCATGTCTAGGTCTTTGATACATTTTGAGTTTATTGAAGAGACTGTCTTTTCCCCCATTGTAAATTCTTGTTTCCCTTGTCATAGATGAACTGACCACATAAGGGTGGGTTTATACTGGGCTCTGTTGTATCCATTGATCTATCTATTTTCATGCCAGTACCATCCTGTTTTGATTACTATACCTTTGTAGTATATCTTGAAATCTGGAATTATGATACTTCCAGCTTTGTTCTTCTTTTTCAAGATAGATTTTGCTATGCAGGTCACAAACTAAAATTTGTATGGAGCCTCTAAGTGCTATCTCTTATCCAGACTATAGAAATACTTCTCTGTCAAAAATAGGTACCTCTCATGTGAAGTTTCTGCACAGCACCCTGACTTTCTGCTTCTGAGCCTTATTCCAGTCTGTAGTTGAGGCTTGTATAATTTTTAGGATGATATTGCCTATTTTACTTGACCCTGAAATTCTAGCAACTTCCAAGGTGCCTGGGACAGACCAGATGCTCAGTTGTTTCCTCCCACAAAAAGAATAAAGGAATGTCATTGCTGAAAAGTAAGGAGGGGAAAATGTTGAGAGAGAGCAAAGATGTTCACCAAAGGAAAGGCAGGGAAAGACAAATAGGAAGGCAGGGAACAAGGGCTGAGGGCAGCAGGGATTCCAGGGGGTGCAGTCAGCAGGGATGAGTCTACAGGTGACGGAGTGACAGTAACAGTAGTAGCCAGCATTTATTGAATGCTAAGACTTGATGTGGATTAACACAGTCTGCATGATAACCCTGCAGGGTCAGAGTTCCCATTAGCTCTGGTTTACAGATGAGAGAACAAGGTCCAGAACAGCTCTGTACTTTACCCAGGGACGCATAGGTGTGAAACCAGACTACCTGGCCCCAGAGCGCAGAGCCTCAGCCACCGCACGGCCGCTCCTGTTCCTCGGGGCATAAAACCAGGTGCAGTGAGTACATGACACAGAGGGTGGAAGAGAAGGAAGAGGGGAGGGGGACCAGGCACTCTTGGTGACCTGTGACCATGGAGAGAGGGCAGCACTGCCTGTCATACTGAGTTAGGATATTTCCCACATTGGGTCACCAGGTGTATAGAAACCATGTGAATAAGAGCATTCCCAACATATCACCGGCTAAAAGAACCTAGCGGGAAAAACAAAACAAAACAAAAACAAGGTGCCTGGCTGGCTCAGAAGGTTAAGGGTCTGTCTTTGGCTCAGGTCATGATCCCTAGGTCCTGGAATGGAGCCCTATGTCGGGCTCCCTGCTCAGCTGGGAGTCTGCTTCTCCCTCTCCCTTGGCCCCTCCCTCCACACCACCACCCCCTCCCCTGCTTGTGCTCACTCTTGCTCGCTCTCTCAAATAAACAAACAAAAACTTAAAAAAAAAAAACTGAAGAAGATTCTTTTCTCAAGAATAGTTTTGATCATGTCCTCAGGATAACGTACCAGATGCTCCAACATTGCCTTTTTTTTCTTAAACTATCTTCCAGTATTATTACTGTCTTAAAATCATCCTTGAGAGGGAAGGGGGAAAAAGAAATCTGGCTTTGACAATAAATGCTACAAGACCATTGGGGCATGCCACCTTGCTGTCAATCTTACATGTGTCTGTGAATCATTCCTGCTTTCTTCTTTTTACAAGTGGGGAGGTAGGGGCACCTGCGTGGCTCAGTGGTTGAGCATCGACCTTTGACTCAGGTCATGATCCCCGGTTCAGGATCAAGTCCTACATCGGGCTCCCCGCACAGAGTCTGCTTCTCCTTCTGCCTTTTGTCTCTGTGTCTCTCATGAATAAATAAGTAAAATCTTAAAAAAAAAAAAAAATACTTAAAAGTGGGAAAGTAAAATGTGGCCTGAGCTAAATGGAAAAGCGCGTATTTGCGTTGTGACCTCCATTTTGCATGGCAAACACACAGCAACAGAATCCACCAGCAACAGCCAGGTCAGGCAAACATTCTGGAAGAAAATGTTTTCATGCCTAAGTGACAGACTAGATTGATGGGTGTCTGTCATGTTGCAGAATGTTGCGCACTCTCAAGCCTCACACGTGCTAAGATTTTGGCAGATATATTTGATTCCTTTAATTAAGGAACCAGGAGGATATGAATAACAACTATTTTGTTCCTAATTGATGCAGATCTACAGAGCACGTGATTAGAATCTGTTCCCAGAGTTTTTCATTACGGAAGTTTTTGAATTCGACTCAAAATGTATGCTTATATATTTATCTTTTTCTTTAACATTTTTTTTATGGATACTGACTTTACCTAACCCAAAATCTGACTGTCATGGTCAGCTTCCCACACAGTGGGAAAAGAATTTATCTTTTTAAAGCTTTTCACTCTGAAAGTAGGAGCCTGGCCTCCTAAAGACAACTCAGGATCCTTCAGGGACTCTGACAATCCAGTTGACGAGTACAGAGAAAATGATCCTCTTTTAAAAATGTATGTGTAGCTTTTTCATCATCGATTCTCTCTTGAGGCTTGCTTTTCTAAATAAGCCAGGACAAATATTTGGCCACTGAAAGTATCAGGATAGCATCGGGAGTTAAAATTGGACCAAGCCCGACTTTGTATCGCTTATAAAATACACATGTTCTCTCTGGCCTATCCTTAGGCAAGAGAAGAGACTGTAAGTACAAACCCAATGGTTCAGGTTGAATAGGGCATTGAAAATATAAGGAAAAATTTTTCATGGAGAAAGCTTTTTAACAAGCACAACTCACTTGTGGATGCTTTTTTGCAAAGGAGAAAGAAGGAAAGGTGATTTTGTCAGGAGGACCTTTCCAGTTTTTTCCCACTTCTTGCTTTAAACCACCTTGGTTGTCTGGTAGGAACATGCACAGCGTTGTCACCAGGTCTGGTTAGAATTCTCTTTTGAAGCCAATTTACTGCTTTGAGGGGACTACTGAGCTGTGCAGGGCATGAGGCTGTGGGTTTTTTGCTCATTGAACATGGGACTGTTTGCCCAGATCTTGAGGCTCTCATTTTATACCCCATCCACCAGAACTGTGATGCTGCCAGCTGACCTTTTCCTGTTGACACTCAACCCAAAACTTTTAAAGGGACCCAAAAAGGTGCTGGTAAACAGGCTGAAAATGCAGTCATATTTTTCTGGCTTTTTGTGCATTTTGTTGTCAGAAGTATGACTTCAAGGGTGTTTACTTCAAGACGGCTTCTGTAGCCTCTCTCACGCTAGTGTGAGCGATGAGTCACCATGACTTATAATTAGGATGAGGATGGTTAGCAAGGAGTTGAGCATTTTCTCGAGAATTTTTCCAGGCACTAGATCTGCATTGCCATGCTGAATTTTTATAAGCACCCTATGCGCTATATAATGTAATTGTCAGCCCTCTGCAGAGGAGGAAATGGGCACAGGGAGGTGATGAATCCTGCCTAGGTTACAGAGTCCGTGCTCTTTATCCTTTATGTCATGACCCCAGAGCGTCTTTAAGAATGGGGAACGCCTGGGTGGCTCAGTCGATTAAGTGTCTGCCTTTGGCTCAGGTCGTGATCCCAGGGTCCTGGAATCGAGTCCCCCACGGGGCTCCCTGCAGGGAGCCTGTGTCTCCCTCTGCCTGTGTCTCTACCTCTTTCTCTGTCTCTTATAGAATAAATAAAATCTTTTTTTTTAATTACAAAAAGAAGGGACGCACGAGCTCGGAAAACTGGCATCTCAGGTGATGCTCACGGTACAGGGTTCATGATGCCATCTGAGCAGCCACTGTTCCCAAGCTACCCTTGCAGGATGGATGGGAATTACAAAGGCCAAGGCCCTTCTACTCTTGTGTCTACCTGCAAAGCACGTCCAGTGTCTGTCAGTGTTTCTCCTGAAGAGGTCGGGGTCCTTGGCAACTGTGAGGCAAAACTGGCTTGTTTCCCATGGGACCTTGTGGCTTCATAGAAGGCTAAGGAACTGACAAACCTCCCTGGAGAACCAGCCAGTGGGTCTGATGCCCAAGTGTTGGGTCAGTGGTGTGGAGCTTCTCCCGCCAGACTTCCCTGTTACTTCAGTCTTGCCTCCACTTCTTCTTATCTGGGTCCACATTGCTATCGGGCCTCTTTCTGATCTCTTGGGTTAGAAAGTTCCATGGCCTAATCCTCTCAAGTAATCAGATTCTACTCTTAGCTTTTGCTTGCCTCTTTTCTCCAAGTAATTAATTTAGTAAACTGAAAGATGACCAATTGATACTCTGAGTAATTGATACTCATGGGCAGTCCCCTTCCATTTGTCCTCACTGATGGCAAAGATGCATGAGACCCAGGGATGACCATATTTCTGGAAGGCCACCTAGGCCATAGTTCACAACCCCTTCCCCCCATCAGACAGTATCCATCAAGTGGCAGTCACAGGTATGTGAACCCTCAGGCCCAATCTCTGTTTGCTATATCATAAATATGTGATCAAAAAGCAGTGAGGGACACCTGGGTATCTCAGTTGAGCATCTGCCTTCTGCTGAGGTCATGATCCCGGGTCCTGGGATTGAATCCCACATCCGGCTCCCCACAGGGAGCCTGCTTCTCCCTCTGCCTGTTTCTCTGCTTTTCTCTTTGTATCTCTCATGAATAAATAAATAAAATCTTAAAAAAAAAAAGCATTTGGACTCCCCTGAAAGTAATAATACACTACTAATTAAATTGAATTTAAATTTTAAAAATTTAAAGACAGAGACACCTGGGTGGCTCAGTGGTTGAACGTCTGCCTTTGGCTCAGGTCATGATCCAGAGTCCTGTGATCAAGTCCACATCAGGCTCTCCACAAGGAGCCTACTTCTCCCTCTGCCTATGTCTCTGCCTCTCTCTCTGTGACTCTCTCATGAATAAATAAATAAAATCTTAGAAAAATTTTAAAGACAAATAAATAAGCAAGCAAGCAGTTGGGCTCAGAGAATGAGAAGCCTAAGGAATTCTGGGTATTCAGTCCCTGGTTAAACAATTATCTATAGACTCTGCTCCTCAGAGACATTTCCTAACTAGGGTATGGTGACAGATTATCATGTTGATTCAGAGACAACTGTTCTGCCATTGCAGGCTCATCTTAATTACCGGGCTGTTTTGATTTCCCAAGCAGCTTTGTGTGAGAAATGCCAGGCATTAGAAAATCTGTTGGAGAGAACTTTTTTGTAGAGGATGATACCCATTTTCATGCACTCCTGAGTACTCCTCCTCCCCCCACACCTCGGGAAGCCTTGTTGACCGCTTCTCCCCCTTGACTTCCTCTCCTGCTGTTTTCCTGTCAGAGCATCTCTCCCTCCTTCCTCTGGCTGCAACCGGCTACTTTTAATTCCTTCTCTTCCCCACTGTTCGCTGAGTGGGTAACAAACCATTAAGTCCCGTTGTCTGTTGAGATCATAACTTCTTAGAAACACTTATACGGGGAACCGAATGGCAACTCTGAAAGACAAGCTTTCCAAAGGAGACCCCTGAACTCCAGCAAGGTTAAGACTTGGAGAACAGAATCCAGACAGAAACATTCTGGGCTGACTCCTCATGCTGAGGAGGTTACAAGTGCATAGTTGTTGCTGTCTGTGCTCTTCTATCTATGAGCCTGGCCTCTGGGGTTGACTGCCCGGGTTCACATCCCAACAATGCCACTTATAATGACATCGAGCAAAGTACTTTATCTCCCTCTGTTTCAGTTTGTTCATCTGTAAAATAGAGACAATAATAGTACCTCAGTCGAAGAGTTGTGAGGGTTGTGAATCTGAGTGACCTACTTAGAGCCTGGCATGTGGGAAGTGTTCAATAAATGTTATGAGTGAAACATTCATGGAGGGTTAAGAAAAGATGTGCTTGCTTTAGATTTGCATAAAAATATCATCCTGGAGCCTTTGTGATAATCCTTACTGAATATGACCTGATAATAACCCAAATGTTTTTATTTTGATTTCTCCTCTACCAGCCATCCCCTGGGAGAGACGCAGGAGCTGTGCGTCTGCACATCTAGAGCTTTCTGATTCTCTGCAGATGAGACATTGAGCTGCTCCAGTTGACCGACCTTCTGGTTCTTTTTCTCACTCAGGTGCTGGAAAGCTTCAAAATCATGGACTATAGCCTTTTGCTGGGAATCCATATCTTAGACCATACCCTCAAAGAGAAAGAAGAGGAGAATTCACAAAATGTGCCTGATGCTAAGCGGTCTGGGATGCAGAAAGTCCTCTATTCCACAGCAATGGAATCCATCCAGGGTCCAGGGAAATCTGGAGATGGGATCATCACAGAGAACCCGGACACGTAAGTGTGGCCACCCACATGCCCACCCTCCTCCTGGTAATGGCAGCCCACATGAGTGGGTAATGAAATGCAATCATGTTCCCTTCATGGTGGCTCTTTGAGAACAGATTCCTATCTGATGCTAAAATGGATTAAGCAGCCTTCATTTCTATTCATCTGCAGATAACTAGATGAGTGGCAGTTCTTCGAGTTACTACCATTCTTTCACCCACATGGTTTCTTTTTTCAAATGGCTCCATTTCTGAACAATGGCTGAAAATGTTTTTACCCCCCATTTACTCCATATGCAAAACGTCGACCACAACAGGAAGAATATACTTTGAATCTGAATAAACATGTATTTAAGAAAACACGTGACAGGAATTACATTCACAATTCAGAGCTTCTTATCTGCATAAGAAGATTCTGTTGTTCTAGGTCCTACACCCTGGCAGATGTGATCCCTTGCCTCAGCCAGATGTGCTCAGTAACTGTATGATTAGTTTGCATATATAAAGTGCATATTGACTAAGAGAAATAATTACAACCAAAGAAAATTATTGAAACAGTTGACTGTCACGTGCATTTACTAGCTGTACAGGAGACTGAACGAAAGGCCTCATTTTCGTTGGCCATAAGTGATTGCCTTCTAGGAGTCTCTGACAATGACTAAATCACAGGCATATTTCACTTTTATAAAGGAAATCCATACATATCAAACTTTTAAAAACTCCTTGCCAGTAAATCCATCTAAATGTCCAATAATCGATTAAATAAATTATTCTGTATCAGTATGGTGAACTATTACACAGCCATTAAAAACACATTAGCATTGAATATGAGGAAAAGTACATCATTTAGCAAATGAAAACTTCAAGTTCTAAAACATGCTAACTTAAATAATTGCTTTTATGGACGAGTAAATACATATACACATTTGCGCTGGAAAGGTGTACCAAATGCGAATAGTGGTCCTTTGCATTATAGGAATGGGTTCTTTTAAAAATACATATAACCTCACAGTAAACAGATAAAAGTGTTGCATTTTTTAAAAAGCAGTATTTCAAAATACTTGAAAAATTCTTGCTTGTGGTTTTAAAATAGGAATAATTTTTTGTTTGGATTCTTCCCATCCAGCTGTCCTGAGTTGACAGCTATGGTTTCATTCTCCTGTGTGGGAAGTATATCATTTTGGATTCCCAGGAAGACTTTACCCGAGGCAAAAAAAAAAGGGGGGGGCGGGGGGAGGGCCAGAATTCTTAAAGTTGTCCATTTTTATTTATAGTATATTTATCAGATACGACTTTTAACTTCCCATTATAATACATTGTAAAATATTTTCTCTCTTGCTCTATCAACAGAATGGGAGGCATTCCAGCTAAAAGCCATAAGGGAGAGAAATTACTTTTATTTATGGGCATTATTGACATTCTGCAGTCCTATAGGTAAGAAATTTGAGGAAGCAGCCTTTCATGATTTCAAAAATTAATCCACAAAAGATTCTGAAATTCTATCATATGGGAGTGATTTTACATTTTCATTTTTATTTTTCTATCTATTTACATTTAGGTTAATGAAGAAGCTAGAACATTCCTGGAAAGCCCTTGTCTATGATGGGGTATGTGATTCCCCTGTTCCTTGTTAAACGATCTATTTTTGTGATTTCTGAGAGTTCAGGATGTATCTAGGAAGTCATGTCAGCAGACAAAACGATGACATTATATCTGTGTGAAATCTGAAGGACCCACTTATAAGAGGAGAGGATGCTAAGAAAAAGGGGGATACTCTTTGCGTAGGTGCTGGGAGAATCAGGAGGACAGGTGAAATGAGTTTCTCGCAAGACCGAACTGTGGGGTGGTCTGAACCTGACTTGAGTGGTCCACAGCCCTGGATTTGAATTGAACCCTGCCTTCACCACTCTGCTAACCACGTGATCTAGACACATTACTTGTGATCTGGCCTCTCTTGGCCTGGTTTCCCATCTGTACCAGAGACATAGTGATAGCACCCAGGACCTGCCCCAAAGGGCTGACATAGGGATTAAATAAAAACAATGCACTTTGGTGTTCAACACAATAAAGACATCACAAGTGAAAACTTACGAGTTGTTATGGATGCATACACAACTGAGACTAGACTGCCGTGAAGATGTCTGTTGGACCCAGAATTGCATAACAAAGGAAAACAATGATCAAGCAATAGCCTCCCCCTCCCCCTCCCTACTCTCTTTCAAAACACGTACACACATGCTCGCTCCTCTCCCGATGTTAGATTTGAACTTTTTGCTGCTGACAGAACATTTACTGGCCTCGGCCTCCCTCAGTTAATAACCCGAAGTGACACTTTCAAAGAATATATCGGGCAAAGATGTGCTCACACATTTTTTAAAAGATGTTAGCAGAGGCTTTCCTCTGAAAGAAGATAAATTATAGATATCATTCTTTTTCCTTTATTGGAAAGAACACCCACTTCCTCAGTTCTGTGGAAGACTGGTAATAACCTTTGAGCACGAAAGATCTGCATTTTGTCCACAGGCTAAGGAATGGGCTTTGTCAGAATGCACTTGTAAACAACAGGTCCACAAATTTGTTTCTAAGAATTAAATGTAGGCTTATTATTCAAATCAAAGATTCCTTCTATTTCAAGGCCAAGATGGTGGGTTCATTTTTTTTTCCCCTTCCAGCTGACAAAAGTAGAGCCTGCATAATATGTTCAGCATAGAAGAGAGACAGTGAACACCCTTTCCCTTCTGTTTCCGAGACAACTCTAATTCCTTGTTACCAGGCTAAGATTTCTGATGTGAATGACCCAGTTCTTAACCGATCAGATGCTGCTCGGAGGCCCCTACCTTTGTCTAGTTAAAACACACCTTCCATTTTTGGTGGGATTTTTTTTTTAAGAGCATCTCTGTACAAACCATTTATTTGTGGGATGGTAAGCAGTAAATTCATTTTTGTTTGCTAGCATGCCTCTTATTTAAATGATGTTTCTTCATATCAAAGAGAAACACGGTCCAACTTCTCAAGGAAAGCAAGATCTGAGTCTTACTCGTCTTGCACTTTATTTCTAAACTACTATGCTTGTTGTACGTGTCCACTTCAGACAAGAGCTGCATGTCAAACCAGCAGGAGATTCCCACCATATCTACAGCATCCCTGATGGTCTAGAGGACCCTTATACCTTGGCCAAAGAGGCTTCCTCTATATAGCGTCCTTCATAACATGCTGATGATAGATTTACCTATGCCTCCTGTAACACCCTATTTCACAGATGAAAAAAAAAAAAAAAAGATGGAGACACCATGACACTGTCTTCTTCCTGGATCACACTGCTTATTAAAGTTAGAACTAACACCAGAACCAGGTCTCCAGACCTTTGGTCCAATGTGGGCTGCTTCTTCCAAACTCAGAGCAGGCGGTTTATACCATCTAAACTTAAATTTTCAGGGCCCCTGGGTGGCTCAGTCAGTTAAGTGTCTGCCTTCAGCTCAAGTTGTGATCCCAGGATCCTGGAATCGAGTCCCACATCCAGCTCAGTGGGGAGCCTGCTTCTCCCTCTGCCTGCTGCTCCCCCAGCTTATGCTCAGGCTCACTCTTGTTCTCTCCCTCCCTCCCTCTCTCTTTCTCAGTCAAATAAATACAATTTTTAAAAAATAATAAAAGTGAAATTTCAGAACTTTTTTTTATTAAAGTCCACAATCTTAACATCAAAATGGAATGTTTACTATTTCTAGAAATGTTATCTTAAACAATAAACACGTGATCACTGAATAAACATGTAGAATTAGCTTCTTCCTCCATCTCCTTTCCTGGGTTTGTAATAAAATGCCCCTTCAGTCCTGAAGACTCCTGCCAAGCACGAGAGAATTGAGTTAACAATTCAATTCAGTTCAATTCTATCTAATTAGTAGAGAATTCAGCATAACGGAGCTCATCAGTCAGCCTTGTCCCCAAGGAATCTTCTGTGTCTGTGCACCTGATTACTATGAGGCAAAACCACACTTTTTTCACTCTTACGTTAGTGTTCTTTTGCTTGTTTATGTCCCTAATTTTTGTTCCCGACTGAAAGCGTTATCCTTCATTTTAGATGACACTAGAAACACTGGTTGCCTGTATGTAAAAAGCATTTAAAAGCCCCACATGGCAGCCAGTGGAATGAGGATCAGCCGTTTTGCTTTATAAAAAGCATGGTTAGCTGTCCCATGCCACTCTTCATAGTCTCTTCTGTCATGAATATCTAGGATCTTTGCTCATATTGTCTTATGCCTGCTTCCCCAGCCTGATTCCCGGGCACCACAGGTCACAGGGTGTTGCTCTTTTCCGGCTGCCAACATTCATGCCTTCTGGTTAAGGACATTGGCTAACAGAGAACCAAATGGGTAGATCTTTCTTTTAGCTTGAAATGAAGTGAAAGGTAAACCTGTGACACTTGATTTGTATTTTCAGGACACTGTTTCAGTTCATCGACCAAGCTTTTATGCTGACAGATTTCTAAAGTTTATGAATTCCAGAGTTTTCAAGAAAATTCAAGGTAAGATTCTTAGGAACTTTTGTAACTTGTAGCACTTACTCACTGATCTTATTGTGTGTATCTTTGCAAGATATTTATTAGCAGGGTTTGGACTATTTATCTCCCCAAATCTGTGATGACTTAGTAATTAGAGTTAAGTATCCCATTGGGTATTTGAGGCCATAATCATAAGAGTCCTATTTTGTGGTGGAAAAAATTAGAAACTGGGATCTCTGGGTGGCGCAGCGGTTTGGTGCCTGCCTTTGGCCCAGAGCGCGATCCTGGAGACCCGGGATCGAATCCCACGTCGGGCTCCCAGTGCATGGAGCCTGCTTCTCCCTCTGCCTATGTCTCTGCCTCTCTCTCTCTCTCTCTCTCTGTATGACTATCATAATTTAAAAAAATAAAAAGAAAAAAAAAGAAAAAATTAGAAACTGCCTAAAAGTCCAACCCTGTATTATACTGGTTAAATATATTATGGTACAATTTAATGGAATAATATATACAATAAAAATCATATTAAAGGTCCATTTAGGAGACACCTAGGTGCCTCAGTTGGTTGAGCATCTGACTCTTGGCTTCAACTCAGGTCATGATCTCAGGATCATGAGATCTGGTCCTATAGCAGACTCCATGCTCAGCACAGAGTCTCCTTGGGATTCTCTCCCTCTCCTTTCCCTCCCTTTCTGCTCCTCCCTATTCACATGCTCAAACACACACACAAACACACACACACACTCAATAAATAAAATCTTTTATAGACATAGATTTATTCATACATATATATGGATAAAGGATAAAATTCATATGATCATCTCAATAGATGCAGAAAAAGCATTGGATAAAGTACAACATTCATTCGTAATAAAAACTTTCCGCAAAGTAGGGTTAAAGGGGACATACCTCAACACAATAAAGGTCACATTTTAAAAGCCCACAGCTAACCTTATACTCAATGGTGAAAATGAGAGCTTTTCCTCTAAGATCAGGAACAAGACAAAGATGTCCATTCTCACTATTTTTATTCAGTGTCATGCTGGAAGTCATAGCCACAGCAGTCAAACAAGAAAAAGAAATTAAAGGCATCCAAATTGGCAAGGAAGACATCAGACATTCACTACTGGCAGATGACATTATACTATTATATGTAGAAAACCCCAAAGATTACACAAAAAAGCTCCTAGAACTGATTGATGAATTCATTAAAGTCACAGGATACAAAATTAAGACACAGAAATTCACTGCATTTCTATACAATAATAACGAAGTAGCAGAAAGAGAAATTTAAAAATATTTTAAATCACCAATTACCAAGTGCCAATTACACTTATCCCAAATATAATAAAATAGCCTAGACATAAACTTAGGAGGTGAAGTACCTGTACTCTGAAAACTATAAAACATTAGTGAAAGAAATTAAAGATGACACAAATAAATAGTAAGATATTCCATGCTCATGGATCGCAAGAACCGATGTTAAAATGTTCATTCTACCCAAAACAATCTACAGCTTTAATGCCATCCCTCTCATTATACCAACAGTAATTTCACAGAACTGAAAGAGCTAATCCTAAAATTTGTATGAAACCACAAAAGATCCCAAATAGCTAAAACACTCTTGAAAAAGAAGAACAAAGCTAGAGATATCACTATCCCATATTTCAAGATATACTACAAAGCTATAGTAATCAAAACAAGATAGTACCATCACAAAAATAGACACATAGTAGATCAATAGAACAGGATTGAGACCAGAAATAAGCCCACACTTCTATGATCAATTAATCTATGACAAAGAAGGCAAGAATGTACAATGGGGGAAAGATGGTCTATTCAACAAGTAGTGTTGGGAAAACTGGACAGCTATACACAAAGGAAACTGGGTCACTTTCTTACACTATACACAAAAATAAACTCAAAATAGACTAAAAGCTCAAATGTGACACCTGAACTCATAAAACTCCTGGAAGAAAATATAGGCAGTACTATCTTGGATATCACCCTAGGTAAAATATTTATGGATGTTTCTCCTCAGGCAAGGGAAACAAAAGCAAAAATAAACTCCTGGAACTACACCAAAATAAAAAGTTTTTACACAGCAAAGGAAACTTACTAAATGGAAGAAGATGCTTGCAAATGATACATCTGATAAGGAGTTATATCCAAAATATAAAGAACTTCTATAACTCAATACACACATAAGAAAATCTGATTTAAAAATGGGCAGAGAAAAAAAATGGGCAGAGGACCTGAATGGACATTTTTCTAAAGAAGGCATGTAAATGGCCCGCAGACATATGAAAAGATGCTCAGCATTACTAATCATCAGGGAAATGCAAATCAAACTGTCATGAGATATCCCCTCATACCAGTCAGAATGGCTAGCATCAAAAAGACAAAAAATAACAAATGTTGGCAAGGATGTGGAGAAAAGGGAGCCCTCATGCATTGTTGGTGGAATCCAAACTGATGTAGCCACTGTGTAAAACAGTTCCTCAAAATATTGAAAATGGAAATACCATATGATCCAGTAGTTCCACTACTGGGTATTTACCCAAAGAAAATGAAAACACTCACTCAGAAAGATACTTGCACCTCTGTTTACTGGAGAATTGTTTACAATAGCCAAGACATACAAGCAGCCAAGTGTCCATCTATAGATGAATGCATAAAAAAGATGTGGTGTTTGTATACAGTGGAACATTATTCAGCTATAAAAAAGATGGAATCTTGCCATCTGCAATAACATGAATGGACCTAGAGGATATTATGCTAAGTGAAATAAGACAAATATCATATAATTTCACTTTATATGTAGAATCTCAAATGA
This sequence comes from Nyctereutes procyonoides, assembly GCF_905146905.1. Classification (NCBI taxonomy): domain Eukaryota; kingdom Metazoa; phylum Chordata; class Mammalia; order Carnivora; family Canidae; genus Nyctereutes; species Nyctereutes procyonoides. Next base: position 54,916,678 of record NW_026575146.1, on the reverse strand, counting down.
ACAAACAGACCCTAAAATTCAGAGAACAAACTGCTGTTTGCCAGAGGGGATAGGTGGGGGGATGAGCGAGAGATAATGGGGATTAAGAGGTACAAATTGTAACATATAAAGTAAGTCATGGAGATGAAAAGTACAGCACAGGGAATATAGTCAATAATAATATGTAGTGACAGGTGGTGATTACACTTCCTGTGGTGAGCACTGAGTAACGTATGGAATTGTCTAATATGTTATACACCTGAAACTAATGTAACATTGTATGTTATACTTCAGTAATAAATTTTTTATTCTAAAAACTGAAAAAATATATAACTTTAAGACGTTTTATCAATTGTGATTATTTTATTTTTTAATAATAAATTTATTTTTTATTGGTGTTCAATTTACCAACATACAGAATAACACCCAGTGCTCATCCCGTCAAGTGCCCCCCTCAGTGCCCGTCACCCATTCGCCCCCCACCCCCCGCCCTCCTCCCCTTCCACCACCCCTAGTTCTTTTCCCAGAGTTAGGAGTCTTTATGTTCTGTCTCCCTTTCTGATATTTCCCACACATTTCTTCTCCCTTCCCTTATATATTTTAAAGCTCTTAATGCTTAAAACCATACTTTCTTTGTAGGTAAAAACTTTTCCTCCCTGCTTCTACCCCCAAGAAAACAGTCCCAAGTCTTCAAGTTTCTTCTTTCAAATTACCTTTTTAAGTCTTACTAAATCCTTAGATTCCACCCCAGAATTGAGTCACACTGGCAATGTAATAATGTCTGCAAAATCGTATTATTTTTTCTAGAAATGTTAGTCATCATAATGTTGAAACCTCACTGAAATTCTCTACCCAGATAATGTATCTAAAGCACTGAAACTTAGCTTCCTGGGATCCCTGGGTGGCGCAGCGGTTTGGCGCCTGCCTTTGGCCCAGGGCGCGATCCTGGAGATCCGGGATCGAATCCCACGTCGGGCTCCCGGTACATGGAGCCTGCTTCTCCCTCTACCTGTGTCTCTGCCTCTCTCTCTCTCTCTCTCTCTCTCTCTCTGACTATCATAAATAAATAAAAAAAAATTTAAAAAAAAGAAACTTAGCTTCCTGAAAGGAACAGTACATTCATGTGGTAAAAATCAACTGCTGTAAGATTTTCAGAAAATAATGCATTCATTCAACCAACAGTTGAGCACCTGTAATGTACCTAGCACTATAGTAAGCATGAATAATATAGGAAGATTTTTTTTAATTAATTAGTTCCTCCCTCAGTAATTTTTGGGTCAATGATGAGAACATGTAACAGATTTATAATCTAATGAAGCAATTGTTAGTAGAGTTTTTATATACACTACTGTAAGTACACAGAGAGAAATAAGACCAATTCTTCCACAAGAGAGCTTCAGAGTGAGAATAAAGTAAGTCCTAAAAATAAAAGCTAGCATTCATTAGGAAGAGGAGCAAGAAGGACATCTGAAGTCACAAAAATAGCATGTGCAAAGGCCCAGGGGTAGGAATAGACATGGTAGGTTCTAGGAATAGCAGCTAGGTGTGCTAAAAAGCAGTAAAATTCAGAGGCAGGTAAATGGCAGAATGTAGGGCTGAAAATGGACACAGAATCCTTATTGCCAGACACTGTTTAGTCAAAAACAAATCCAGAAGTTTCTGCAGCATGAAAGAAAGTGACCAGCAACCCAAACCATTTTTTGAGGTTATCCAATCAAGAGAAGTCCCTTTGGCTTCAGTTTTTGCAAAATTGAATCCTCATCCCAGGAGTGAGTGCCAGATAATTCTTTAAGGAAGATTCACCATTGAGGTGCCATGTGGCCCTGGCAGGGGTTCGATTTTGGTCCTCCTTGCTGCTCCTCCTGTGTGAGGCGGATACCGAACAAAGAGCTATTTCTTTTAATAGCTCTTGGCCTTTCCTCTACTGTGAACCACAAGGACACCCAGTTCTCGGAGTATCTTCCCCTGGTTCACGTTTCCCTGCCGCTGCCAACATTCTTTTCATCCTAGCTGTTTCTCAATTTAGAAAATCCGCATTGACCGAAGATCTGTATGGTGCTCCAAACTTTTGGTCTCACGGCCACTTTAACTCTTTATAATGGTTGAGGACCTCAAAAGTCTTGCAGGCATGTGGGCTGTTTCTCTAGCAATATTTCCCATATTAGAATTTAACACTGAGGAAAATGTTAAATATTCATTAATTCTCACAAAGTAGTAACTTTAAAAACATATGCATGTTTAAAAAAAGCCATTTTCAACAAAAAGTTAAAAATTCACATAAAAAGTAATTGTGACAAGTAATACTTTTTTTTAAAATTTTTACTTATTTATGATAGTCACAGAGAGAGAGAGGCGCAGAGACATAGGCAGAGGGAGAAGCAGGCTCCATGCACCGGGAGCCCAATGTGGGATTCAATCCCGGGTCTCCAGGATCGCGCCCTGGGCCAAAGGCAGGCGCCAAACCACTGCGCCACCCAGGGATCCCAAGTAATACTTTTCTAAAACAAATAATTTAGTGAGAAAGTGGCATCGTTTTACATTTTTTCCAATCCCCAACGCTGGTTCATAGAAGACATCTAGATTCTCACATCTGCTCCTGAATTCAGTCTATGGCAAGAGGACATGTGGCATCTAAAAACTCTTAAGAGTGAGAAAGGCAAATTATGTCTTGATATTATGAAAATAGTTTTTTTACAGTTTTTTTAAAGTAAGCTCTATCCCCAACATGGGGCTTGAACTCACAACCCCAAGATCAAGAGCCTCACTTGCTGTACCAGTTGGATCCAGCCAGGCACCCTTGAAAATAGTTTTAACGTTGCATACCTTCTAAAGGGTCTCAGGGGCCTTTAGTAGTCCCCGAGCCATATTTGAAATCCTCTGACTTAAAAGTTTTAAAATATTATATTGGGAGACAAAGGGTGAGAATTTATAAAAGCAAATAGAGGGGCACCTGGATGACTCAATGGTTGAGCGTTGTCTTTGGCTCAGGGCGTGATCCTGGGGCCCTGGGATTGAGTCCCACATCGGGCTCCCCACAGGGAGCCTGCTTCTTCCTCTGCCTGTGTCTCTGCCTCTCTCTGTCTCATGAATAAATAAAATCTTTAAAAAAAATAAAAATAAGATAAAAGCAAACAATGTTGAAGCAGAAGCCTGGAAAGCAGGTGTCACCACTGTTTTGATAGGATTAGGAGTTAAGGAGACTATGACTTATTTAGTCCATTTACTTTCCATTAAAATCCATTTTGGGGGCAGCCCTGGTGGCTCAGCAGTTTAGCACCGCCTGCAGCCCAGGCTGTGATCCTGGAGACCCGGGATCAAGTCCCACATCAGGCTCCCTGCATGGAGCCTGCTTCTCCCTCTGTCTGTGTCTCTGCCTCTCTCTCTGTGTGTGTCTCTATGAATAAATAAATAAAATCTTTTAAAAAATCCATTTTGATAGATTTTTAAACATTCACAATGCTTTCCCGTCAAAAAACAGCTCTGATTTTATCTCTTCTCCCCCTCGCATCAGCCAGGAAGGTGGAATCCTCTAGAAGGATGGCTGGGGTTTCATGAGTTCTAGCTCTGTGATCTCAAGCAGGTCAAAACTTTCCCAGTCTCAGTTTCTAGACCTATAGAAGGGTGGCCCATATCCCCCAGATAGCCACATGGTGGTTGAATGTTGGCCTCCAAAACCTAAAGCCCTCTCCAGATGTTAGTTATGATGATGATGATATTACTATGGTAGTAAGACTGCTCACAGGACACATACACTTTCCCTTCTCTTTGAGTGGAGAGATTGCCCACTCTTCTTTCCCTGCTTGTGTGTCCCAGAGTCCTTGTCCAATTGAGCTCTTGCAAGCTACCTGCGGGGAGGCCCCAGATGAGCTTGGCAATCTAAGCTCTGAGCTTCCCAAGGCCAGACTCGATTACTCTAGTGCATCGGCTCTCAGGTGGCCCCAGTGTGCACACCTTCAAAGGCAGAGAGAGACTGCCAAAAAAAAGTTCAGGGAGAGCACAAGCCTCGACTCCCTCACTCCTTCCCCTCCAAGGAAATTCTCTGACGGTGTTAAGCCAAGAATTATTGCAGCAGGGACTGCATAGGAATAGGGACAGTCTGGCTGCTGCCAGAGCCCCTTCCACAGATGCATCATTGGTAAAGGCACAGCCTTTGGCAAGCAGGATTGACGATGAGGTCCATTTGCCATGGTCCAGGTCCCCAGCGCACTGCCGAGGTTGTAGAATGCTGTTGGGACAAAGGTCAGGCCTGAATGATACATTATACATCTGACATAGCCGTGACATAGAAAGGATCCAGAGGGCAGGAAATTTCAGTGGAAAGTCACTTTAAAAGCAAAAAGCAACCAGAAGTGACTTTGGCTAAATTGGGCTTCATGAGTATAAGATTCAGATTAAACATTGGCATGTTTAGAAATTCCCAGTCCCCAAGTTAATAAAACCAGGGTCATGAGAATTCTCCTTGCTTTACCATCTGCATTTACCAACCCACCCAACCTCCTCCCAGCCCTAGAAAAACATTGCTTGGTGGCCAAAAAAGTGTCCTTCAGCAATAGAACGTTTGAATTTCACCTCGGGTGGGTGAGACTTGACTTCAAACTCTGGATGCGTATTCCAGTTCACGCGCATTCTAGGATCTTCTCGTTGAAGTCAAAGTCATTGTGGACGACTGAAATTGCCAAAACAAACAGTTCCGTCTCCCTTTCCTCACATATATAAAACAAAGTGCCTTGCTTTCTGCTCAAATAATGACAACTATGTTAATAAGAAAAAGTCTTAATTGAATAAAAAAAATTAATGTGGTTTAACAGTAAGTGTCTTTTTCTCTCCTTTTTCCTTCCTGTCTAGCCTTGAAGGCCTCACCTTCTAAAAAGCGTTGCAACTCCATCGCTGCCCTGAAGGCAACCTCTCAAGAGATCGTGTCTTCAATTAGCCAGGAATGGAAGGATGAGAAGCGTGACTTGCTGACTGAGGGGCAGAGTTTCAGCAGCCTTGACGAAGAAGGTAAAGACATGTAACTTTTTTAAAAAGAGAAAAGAAGATAAAGTCCTTCTGATTTTGCTTCTATAGGTGATATAGACTCAGAGTAGAACAATTAGAACACACCTGCTCTAAGAAACAAGGTATACGGTGGCACCTGGCTGGTCAGTCAGTACAGCGTGCTGCTCTTGCTCTCAGAGTCGTGAGTTCAAGCCCCACTTTGGGCACAGAACTGACTTTAAAAAAAAGATAAAAGAGGGGCACCTGGGTGGTTCAGTGATTGAGCACCTGCCTTTGGCTCAGGGCATGATCCCTGGGTGCTGGGATCGAGCTCCGCATCAGGCTCCCTGTGAGGAGCCTGCTTCTCTCTCTACCTATATCTCTGACTCTCTCTCAATGTCTCTCATGAATAAATAAATAAAATCTTTTAAAAATAAAATAAAGAAATAAAATCTATTAACTTATCTTCAAAGGGATATTTACAGTATGACATAGTACAAATTTTTGAATGCATAAATAATATATGTGGCTGATAATAAAAAAAAAGCTGGAAGATGTACTAAGATATTTAGAAATAAAGAACCCTAACCACACTATCAGGAGGTAACAAATCTGCACGTTTTTGTATTTTTACTATAGACTTTGTTCTTGGTATGTGTACAGTGTGTGTGTTTATGTTTTAAATGCACATATGCATTATATATGTATATACACATACATATATACACAATGTAATGAATTATCCATCTATTTAGGTCTTTAATGAATTTAATAAAAGTTTTATAACTTTCCTTTTGCTTGTCATATACATCTCCCTTTTGTTAGATTTGTTCTCAAATGGATAGAGAGACAGAGACACAGACATGTATTTTCTATCCTTTCAATAGTGGGTTTTTTTAAAGATTTTATTTATTTATTTATTTATTCATGAGAGACACAGAGAAAGAGGCAGAGACACAGGCAGAGGGAGAAGCAGACCCCCCGCTGGGTGCCCGATATGGGACTCGATCCCAAGACCCCAGGATCACGACCTGAGCCAAAGGCAGACAGACGCTCAACCACTGAGCCACCCAGGCATCCTTCAAATAGTGTCTTTTTAAGGTCTGGGTTTTCTGGCTGTTTCTTGCTACTGTGTAGACCTCTCTTCTTTTTCCTTTCTTCCTTACCTGCCAGCTAGGACTCCTAGAACAATGATGAATGGAAGTGGTGATTGCAGGCAGTCTTGCCGTGTCCTGATTTTAAAGGGAATGCCTCTCGTGTTTCACTGTTGAGAAAGAAGTTTACTGTATTTGATCACTGTAATCAGGTCAAGGAAGTTCCTTTTTATTTCTGGTTTGCTAAAAGTTTTTTTATCAAGAGTGAGTGTTGAATTTTATCACATACTTTTCCTTGTCTGTTGAGTTGGTCATGAGGGTTTTTTTTTTTTCCTCTTCTAATCCTAGGAGAGGAAGTGACATTTTAGACCTTTTTTTTTTTTTAATCAGTATATTCTTTTGGGAATCCCAACATTTCCTGAAAATTTCTTCTACTTTGATTAGATTAGATTTCTTCTGGAGCTTTCCTTTCCCCCAGAGTCATTAGAGTCAGGTGTTCTTCGTGTTCCCTTCTGCAGAGCTTATCCACGTGTACCACATTGGGTTAGTTTCTTTCTCATCTTCCAAGAAACCAGCTCAGACCCAGATTCAGTGATTCTGACAAAGGAGTTAATGACTTGCTCCTTTCTCGGGGCTGATGGCTGCCATTTCTGCCCCTTGCCCTAAGCTGCCCTTGTACCAGCATCTCCCCTACCACACTGCCTGGTCTTCTCAGAGCACCTATAAAACTGCAAGGTGTCTGTAGTCTGGGAAATAGGATTAACTGATTGTTAAACAATATTAGTTAAACTTACAGGTCATATACACCATATAACTTCTGGAGTTAAAGCTGCAAGTCCGGTCATTCATCTGTGGGGAGGGAAAGGGTATTAATATAAACACTACATAACATCCAGAAAGTCTGCAGACATGGGAAGTAGGGCACATATTGTACTTTTTTTCACAGATGACTTATTCCACCCATTGCTTCATTTTTAAAGGTACTTCACCCAGAAAAGCATCTGAAGGTCAAAGAAAAACCTACTGAGCATATTCTTTGAAAATGTTAACATACTATTATAAAATGAGTTTATCTGGACAGCTCTCTATATGTACAAAGTTTGCTACAAGGTTCAGCCTTCTTAGAATGCTCTGTAATTGGGGGCTTCCCTTTACATAGGGCACCACATCATCACCAAATTCCCCTAATTCCCCTCTAGTTTTTAATCCTCTCTTCTGTGTCATCATCCATGTCTCTGGATTGTATCCATTTTCTGTTGTCCTGTAACAAATTACCAGAATGTCAGAAGCTTAGTAGAACTTCCATTTAGTAGTCCACCATGTGTAAGTCAGAAATCTGGCAAGGCTCACCTGAGTTCTCTGGGCATGGCTCATCAGGTCTCAGAAACTGGGGTCGAGGCGTCAGCTGGGCTGCGTTCTCATCTGAAGGTGCTGAAGAAGAAGCCTCCTCCAAGGTCATCACGTGGTTGCAGAACTCAATTCCTTGTGGTTGTAGGGTGGAGGGCCCCATGCCTTCCTGTCTGATAGCTGCGCACTATGTCCAGCCCCCTGAGACCATCCACATTCCTTACCAGGCAGCTTGCTGCATCTTCAAGACTTTCTTACCAGTCATTCCTTCTCCCACTTCAGATCTCTGACCTCCAGACACAGATTTCAAAGCCTCAGTTGACTAGGCCAGCCGCTCCCCTTGTATTCTCTTTGACCAACTCACAGTTAACTAACTAGTAATATTAATTACATCTGCAAAATTTCTTTTGCCGTGTAAGATACAGTAATCCTGTCATATTCACTGGCTCCACCCACACTCAAAGGGAGATGATCAAGTGTGCAGGTCACTGGGGATCATCCTAGAGTTCTGTCTACCATGCTAGGTTTTTTGTTTTTTGTTTTTCAAAAAAAAACGAAGGATATAGGAATTTGAGGAAACAGCTCTCTGTTTCAAAGAGCTATTCCTAAAAGATTGGGGGTCAGCTCCTCAGTGTCTGGCCCAAGTCCCTGGACAGATCATGTATCTCTGTATTGTATCACTCAGGTAGCCTCTGGTTTATGAAGTCAAGACTAGAGTCTGCATGAGCCTTTCTAATTTAGCTCCATCTGCCTTATGTTGACTAGCAATTTATTAGACTCTGATGGGAGGTTATTTTTCAGATGCACTTTTCAGTATTATTAATAACATTTCAATACTTTCCTTTGTATTTAATTAGAAGGTGGGATCAAGTATATTAAAGATCACTGGCCAGCTGTCATATTACATTGAAGCCTTTCTAATTTTTGCATGTAGAGCACTTTTGTGACTTATGTTTTTATATGATTACCATCTGTTACTCATCATGGCAATTCTTTATTTTGACCTGAATCTAAGGCAGAACTGCACCCTCTCACACTTTTTAAAGTGTATCCAGTCTCCTGGTCCAGAGTCCAGCCCTTCTGTCCTTACCCTTTCCCTCTATGCTGCGTTCCACCCCTCCATCTACACCTCTTCAAACCCCAAATCCAAAACCTCGTACTCATGCCACAGTGCCCATTAGGACCGTTTTCCATTCATACACTTCCTAAAAATACATAATTTTGAGTCTGTAAAGGAATACTAGAAGTGCCTTGAAGTTATATTGTATTTATTATCATCTGTCTTATTTTCGTTTAGGGGAATGATTAAAGAAATCCACAGTCCAGCATGGTGACTTTAACAGCAGTCTTTTTTTTTAAGATTTTATTTATTTATTCATGAGAGACCCAGAGAAAGACAGACACAGGCAGAGGGAGAAGCAGGATCCCTGCAAGGAGCCAATTGTGGGACTCCATCCCAGGACTCCAGGATCACACCCTGAGCCAAAGGCAGATGCTTAACTGCTGAGCCACCCAGGCATCCCTAGTTAACAGCAGTCTACTGTATATTTGAAAGTTGCTAAGAGAGTAGTTGCTAAAAATTCTCATTGCAAGAAAAAAAAAACATTGTAACTATGTGGTGATGGATGTTCCCTGAACTGTGATGATCATCACAATCGGTATGTGTTTGAAATTGTCATGTTGGACACCTAGAATTAATATGATGTTATATGTTAATTATATCTTCATAAAAATTTAAAAATCAAATACCTCCCTAGGTTAAGAAAAAAAAATTAGTTTGAGGCCAGCTACAGAAGTTGAAGGACAGGACTCATCCACAACTATTATGTCCACAGTGTTCTATCACTGGGGATTTGCAAGTATATTTTTTTAAGATTTATTTATTATCAGAGAGGCAGAGACATAGGCAGAGGGAGAAGCAGGCTCCCTGCAGGGAGCCCAATGCAGGATTTGATTCTAGGACCCTAGGATCATGACCTGAGCCGAAGGCAGATGCTCAACCACTGAGCCACCCAGGCGTCCCAATTTTTTCATTTTTAAAAAGGCAGCCTTGGCTCTTAAAATATGAGGCCAAGAGGAGCCGTGGATGATGCTCAAAGATGTGTATGGGCACAAAAGGGGTTAAGAGATAGCTGGCTGTTAGTCTGGGAAGCATTTGTTCCCTGGCTGTTAAAAAGTCTGAGCACTTAGATCTAAATTGAGAATGATAGATACATGCATATCCTAGGGAGGGAAAGCAGGTTCCCTGTGTGTCTCTACATTTGCCAATCATCTTGTTAATCTCTGTCGAATTATCTCCTTAAGTTCCTAAAAGCATTTTATATCATCTTTTGAAACAGTAAATCACTTTATTAGGTTTTAAAAGAACATTCATAATGTCATTTCCATAAGCCATTTTGTAAATTAATGCCATTTCCTTTCTGGTTAACCTGTTTGCAAGAAGCTATTTTACATGTCTGCGGCAGTTCGGAAGAGTGAAGTGAATTCATAATTTAATTTGCAACCTGATAATGTAAAATGAATGCTTTGGAGTCAATTTAAATTATTACACATATTAGAGCACCATTTTTTCCAGAGATTAACAAGTATGTGTTGTGCTTCTGTTACCCAGCACTGGGATCCCGACACAGGCCAGACCTGGTACCTAGCACCCCATCACTGTTTGAAGCTGCTTCCTTGGCAACCACCATTTCGTCTTCTTCCTTATATGTCGATGAACATTGTCCACATGACAGGACTGCGCTCTATTCAAACAGGTGAGACTTAGCATGATCATATTACCAATCTGGCTATTACATCAGCATCCAGCTAGACAAGTATCTCTGAATTAGAATATGCTGTCCCTGGCAACCAAGATGGGACTATCACCTGCCCTATAAGTAAGAGAAAGAGAGAACATGCTTGATTTTTACTGTGGCAAGAAGCAAGCACATCCAGGGGAAAACCCTCATTATTTTTCTCCACAGTTAATCATTATGTCCTATAGAAATTATATACTTGGTTCTAGGGAGGAAGACCTTTCATCGTATTTCTTTTAATAATTTCTTAGGAATGGATTTTTTTTAAGCAAGTACTCTTGGTTAATATTGCAGATAACTGTAAAGACCTTTGAATATTCTCTTTTTATTTGAATGACCTTAGTAACTGTGGTAGGCAGATGGTCCCTCAAAGTTGTCCCTTGTCCTAATCCCTGGAACCCATGACAGTGTCACCTCATATAGCAAGAGAGACTTTGCCAATGTGATTAAATTAAAGATCCTGAGATGGGAAAAGTGTCTTGAATTTTTTTAGGTTGTCTCAATGAAATCACAGGGTCTAAAAAAAAAAAAAAATATATATATATATATATAGTTTTTTTAATACTCAGGCAGTAGATAACTTTATCCTTATGTTCCTTCATAGATCACGGAGTCACACCAAATTCAAACCCACAGGGAAGCTAAGAAGTGTTTACATTAAATGTGTCCTTCCTAAAAATTCTTAACAGTATGCCAGTCTGTCCTCAAGCAGTAAAATCTGATTATGCACAGGGTCTTGGTCAGAGGAAGACAGAAGATTAGGGTCAGACAAAAAGAAGTGATTTCAGAAGCAGAGGGCAAAGAGATACCTTGGAAGGTGCCACATGCCTGGCATTGAAGGTGGAGGACAGGGTGGTGAGCCGAGAAGTGCAGGCAGCCTCTAGAAGCCAGAAAAGGCAAGGAAACAGATGCTCCCTTGGAGCCTTCACAGAGGAAGCCAGCTCTTCCAACACCTTGACCTTCAGGACTCTGACCACCAGAGCTGCAAGATAGTAAGTTGTGTGATTTTCAGCCAGTCAGTTCATGATCCTTTCTTACAGCAGCCATAGGCAGCTAATCCAGTGACTCTCACACATGTAATGACTTAAGATTTGAGCGTTGGATAAGGACTACTGGAATTTCTTAAATGGAGAATATATTATTAGATATGTGTGCTTTTTAAACAAAACACTGTCAACTGTTGATTTTAATAATAGAAGATGATATCTTTGCAAAAGGACCACAATGTTGTCTGTGGGCTTAGCTGTTTGACTTTTTTCTCTTTCCATATGTGCAGTTCTGTAACTAGCCCCACTTGCCAGGCAGGGTCTACTATATATGTTCTTGATAATTATCTATTAAATTATGGACTAGCTCTTGTTAAAAATCCAACTCTTGAGAATCAAGTTCACATTTGTGTAGGCAAAGTGCTTCTTACAGCATAAGTCATCTTCTACCCCTAGGGATGCAGCCTGGCTCACTTGCAGAAAGAGGACTCAAGATGGTAGACTCATTTGTAACATATATGTTTATAGATTCTAGCTTGTTCTTTTGGCAAGTTAACGTGTGGTCATTGGGGCTTCTGGAGAAGTCGTTTTCTGTTGCCATTCTCTTCCTTCTCTGCTAGAGACATAGTGGGGGGTGGGCGTAGCAGAGGAGGCAGCCAGCCTTGGCCTGGAGAAGTGAAACAGATGGCAGGGTGAGCCATGGATCTTCATGGAGCTTTGCTTAGATAGCTCTGCTGGAAGGGTCACCAGATAAGGCTCCATTATAAATTATTCCGCTCATCTGAACCGTAAGAGAAATTTGGTTAGCTTCCTTGGGTGAATCGAATTTAAAGTGACCTATCCCTGTACATTAATGTGTACCTTAAATATTCAAATTTGTTATGTAAATTAGTCAAGCAACAGCTTTCTTGTTTCTGTGGTAGAGCTAAGCACCGTTGTTTTGTTCTCCAATATAAATAGCGGCTGGAAAGTCATAGGAAGTTTCTTACAAGGTCGAAAACAATTCTTTGTGAAGCCATGGTGGTTTCCTACTGTTTGCTACTGTTCTCATTATCCAGGGCGCACAATTGGATATGCTGTTAAATTATTTACTAGAATTTTCAACACCGGAATAAAGGGATTTTTTGCTTGGTTTGGGCTTTTTGGGTCTTTTTAATGATAGTGGTTGTGGATCAATATTCAGTCTCTCAGCCAGGAGTACTCAATTTTGGGGTATTCATGAGGTCCCTCACCATCTGGAACTGCCTCCTTCCTGGCCAATGTGGGCACTGCATGCTCCCAGGCTGTGGCATAATTCTTGGTACTTTTATTCATGATGATAGTAGTTATCATATATGTTTGGATGGGAAAAACATTAGTGTTATCTGCGGTATTTTTCCCTTTCTTTTTTTGAAGTGAATCGTCTAAAGCAAATCTTCCTTGGCATTATATCTCCAAGTTGTAATTTGAATGTCACAGCTGCCAGTCGGGGATTGGTTACAAGAACAAGAAACTGCTCTGTCTTAGGAAGAAAGGGACTTAATACAGGGAATTAGATGCTTACAGAGTCCATGAAAAGACTCTGGACTGGACATCAGGAAATCACCCCTGGATGACACCACCAAACTGGCCACCAGCAGCCCTGCAGCCTTGGCCACAATCAAGCAGGTGCCCTGCCAATGAACCACAAGCCAACAAAAAGCATTTTGGTGACCCCAGAATGTTTTGTTTTGCTTTTAATATTTTATTTATTTATTCATGAGAGACACAGAGAGAATGAGAGAGGCAGAGACAGAGGCAGAAGGAAAAGCAGGCTCCCTACAGGGAGCCCGATGCAGGACTCAATCCCAGGACCGCAGGATCACGCCCTGAGCCAAGAAGGCAAGCGCTCAACCTCTGAGCCACCCAGGTGTCCCAACCCCAGAATGTTTCTTAAATAAGCTATAATTTAAAAATCAAGCAGTTTCACTAAAATACCCAGGTCCTTTTGAAAAATCACTAGTTTGGGCCCCACTTAGCTTAGCATTTACCAGCTGGAGGGGAGAAGCACAGGCCCTTTGAGTCACCACCTTCTGCTTTGTTCACCTGAGATGTTGCCTACCTGCCCCCCTGGACATTTCTGATTTTAGCCTGGAGATAGAAGAGAAGCCAAAGGCATGCCTCTGATCTTACCCAGTGACTTAGGGCAATCATAAGGAAAAGGTGCTAAAAAGGCACAGAGGTGCTCAAAAGAAATTAATAGCCTGTGAACTCCTGGGAATCAGTATCCCTACCTGCCCCACCATGCCCAACCCTAGTTGTTCGACAGGGAAGCCTTACCAGCAAACTGAAAAAAAAAATTGTCATAGTTTCCATCATTTTTTTTCCCTTTAGAGCCTTCCTAGACCTATGTGAAGTCTCTGGAGATGATAAACAAACATTATTCTAAATCTCTTCCAGCCTGCTATGTTTTAAAACCTAATCCAAATAGCCTGGAAAGAGAATGAGTTGAATATTGATGTTATAATTCACATGTTAGGTTTTTCTGTCTATGAATCTTTGGTCTGTTAAGGCAGGGTGGCCTGTTTTTTCCATTCCAACTCTAAGGTCTACATCCCTGCCCTTAAATAAGCCATAAATACTTCCACTAGCGGTCGTCATTCTGTCAGTCTTTTTAAAATCCTTCACTCTGAAAGGTGTCGGTTAGTGCTGGGATGTCTCCATACCTAAATTATATATTGCAGTGGGAAAACTGCTGTCTCTGAATTATTCCCCTTTTTGAGGGATTATTCTTTGTCACTGCAAAAACTCTGATAGCAATCTGTTCTTTTTAATTTTTTTAGTATATTCCAAAAATTGAGTAAGAAGCAAAAAATAGCATTTTTAAAGTGTATATTGGGGCGCCTGAGGGGCTCAGATGGTTGAGCGTCTGCTTTCGGCTCAGGTCATGATCTCAGGGTTCTGGGATCAAGCCCCACATCGGGCTCCCTGCTCAGCAGAGGGGTCTGCTTTTCCCTCTGCCTCTGCCTCTTCCCCTTCTCCTTCTTTCTCTCTCTCAAATAAATACATAAAATCCTTTAAAAAATAAAGTATATTTTTAACCTGATGACCAGGGGTACCTGTTTTCATGAACTTCCACTGTGCAGATCAGTGTTAGAGCACGCAGCTCATAGGAGTGGAGAAAAATGTGTTGTGGGTCTGTCCTTCCCAATCAGATGGTACAATTTAAATTCTGAGTTTTTGATCCTTGAATTCTTCTTTCCCTGTAAGAGCTCTGTTCTTTTAGAGAAGGCATACATTGAACTCTAAGAAATGCAATGGCAAGTGTGTTTTTTCTCAAAATTAAGAAGAATCTAAAGCAGAAATCCACTACACTCATGAATATTAATTTCCCTCATGATTTCCTGCACCATTGGTCACAAAGCTGGTGCTCTGATCATGCTTAAGTATCGAGAATCCTACTGCATCCCAACTTACGTAGAGCTTCCCTGTCAAACTTGCCTTTACCTTCATTGCTGCCCTGGCCAGTCTCATGTTTTACTGGTGACTGTTTCAAATAGCTGGCTCACCCTGAGGGCATTTGGAGTGTTCTAAGAAAGGCCATTGTATCAGAGGAGACACTGCTGGTCATTTGCACGTAGAGGGATAGCTGGCAAAGTCTCCCGGAGTGATGGGTCCCGCGTCATAGATCTCAGAGGCTGACCCAGGGCATCTGACTGTTGTTTTGTGTACTTTTCTTCCTGCTGTTAGAGTCTCATAAACCCAGGAGAGGGGTGGAGCTGAGGTGGAACGACCCGTTACCTTACAGACTTGTCTAAGAGACAAGGAAAGGGAAACGCAAAGACACGTGCATGCTGTGACACGCTGCCACAAGGTCACACGGTGCACCAGTAGGATTTAACTGGAACACAGCGCTCGGGGGCGCAAGCCTCACATTCTCTCCACCGTTACCATCCTTTCACTAACAGCCTCTTGTCCTTCTGTCTTGTCCTTGCTGTGTGCGCTGTGCAGGAAGATTGATGGACCCGGTTTTCCTAACATGAATTATGGCTCATAACTGAGCGAATTTTTGCTGCTTAATAACTAAAGTATTTCTGTTAGACAAAGTGGTGGGTTCATATGAATGCCTGCCCATGACGTTTGTTCTAAGTCATTGGCTAAGGTTGCTTATTCAGAACATCATGGCAGGGTGCCTTGGCGATGCATTCTGTTGAGCATCCAACTCTTGGTTTCAGCTCAGGTCATGATCTCAGGATCATGGGATCAAGCCCCACATCGGGCTCTGTGCTCTGCATGGAGTCTGCTTGAAATTCTCTCTCTCCTTCTCCTTCTGCCCCTCCCCTCCTTCTCAAATAAATAAATAATCTCTTTTTATAAAAGAACATCATGGCTATGGGAACTCTTTTATCATAGCAGTGTTTGTACTTCAAACCATCAAAATCATCTGATAATATTACTAACTATAATAATAGCTAATTCTTGGGCCTTACTAAGGTTCCATGTTAAGTTCTTTACATGCATCAAAGTGATTTCATTCTCCCAGCCACCCTGTAAGGTCGTCATCATGTTTATTATCTCCAGTTTATAGATGAGGCATGTTCACAACATCAAGTCATTTTCCCGAGGTCAAGTGGCAGCCAAGTGGAGCCATGGTTTCCATGCACAGCATGGATACTGAGCACGAGGCACCAGCCACCCTCACCCATGCTGTCCCGTTTCAGATCATGTGCCCTTGAGACGATGATGCTTTTCATGGAAATTCGGTAACACCCACATGAGGCCTACTCTCCCTCATCCATTTTGCCTTTTCTTTCTCCATGTGATTGTAAGTGAGGATTTTTGCTTCTCAAGTTGTTAGAGCCCCAGTGTTCAAACACTAAAAATATGACATACTGACTGAAATCCACAAGCGACCTGAAATAGCTCCTTCCTCAAGTTTTTATTTCCAGCCGTTCAAGTAGACACCACATCTTTACATGACTATAGAGGAGAGACTTTTGTTAAATACATTTCTGCTTGATTTAGACAATCCTATATCTTCCATGGACAAGGTAAGGTTAAGAAAGGACATTTGTTACTTACAAGATGAGGGGGAAAGGAGGTGGGTGGCCAGAACTTTCTAGTAATTCCAGATCCTTACTCATAACCTCAAGGGAGGGACAGCATCTGCCTCTGGCATCTGCTGTGCACATGGCAGCTGCCTGCTGATGCAGGATATCATTCTGAGCCCTCCTGTGGGTGCTGGATATTGAATCTGACTCCTCCAGACTCTTTGTGCTTCTATGGTCCTTAGTCTGGTTACTTCTACCTTGCAGACAGACCATTACCACCACCATTCATTACCTCCAGCCAGGCCTTTGTCTTGCATGCTCATTATAAACCACCAGTGAGGGCACCCCTTCTAGCTCTCTAATGTTGTTAGGCAAGCAGGCTCCCTGCGGGAACCCCAATGCAGGACTCCATCCCGGGACTCAGGGATCACAACCTGACCTGAAGGCAGACGCTCAACCACTGAGCCACCCAGGCGTCCCTGAAATGTGGATTGTTTTACTGCTTCTCCAAATGGTTGTTACAAAGATTAGTTGAAAAAGTAATGGGGAAGCACATATATTACCTCACTGGTACCTAGCAAGCACCATCAAAGTATTTGTTAAAATAATCCAGCGATTCCATACTCAACACCTTGCAGCTTCCCATAAGTTCCACCATAAGGGGCAGGATTTCATTGTTTTTTTCAAAACGCCATCCTGGAGTGTTTTATTAGTGAGCATCCAGTCAAGGAAACGGAAAACACACTTGGAATTTCAAACAGAATTTAGTAAAGAGAATTCGTTACCAACTGTAGCTGGACACGTAAAAAGGCGATGCTCTAGAAACCCAGGTAAATGACTGTGGGCAGCAGCTCCGGGCATTCACCCTGCCACCTTACGGAACCTAGACTCATGAAGGAGGCCCCACCTGAGGACCTGCTGGCACCTTATGAGAAGGGACATCGGAGGAGGACATCACCTAAATTGCTGGGCCAGCAGCAGAGACACAGCTGCCTTCAGAGACACTACCCTCAGGAAGAAGAAAGAAAAAAAAATGAGAGCGAGGTGGACCAAAGGCTTCTCCCCTCCTACCCCCTCCTCTCTGGCCAGAGCAGCCTGAGGGATGTAGTGTGCTGACTCGATCTCAGCATCACAAGGTAAAGTGAAACAGGTTGTAAATAACAGCCAAAGTACATAGGGCAAAAACGAGAAAGATGCAAGACCTCTTTAAAAAAAAAAAGGGATCGCTGAAATCAAAACTTGGCAAAGGTGGAGTGTGCGTGCTGGAATGGGAGTGGATGTAGACTCTACGCAGTAGAAGGAATCACAGAGCCACTTTATTACTGTGCCAAAATAATAGTAGAATGAATAGCTTGTGAATGTGAAAAAAAATAAATTTTTAAAATTATCTGTATAATTGGAGACTCTAGTATTTACCCACAAGTCTGTCTGATGGTCAGTAACATTTTCCCTGGTACTGCACTGGAGTGGATGCTGGTTACAAACATGCCTAGAAAACGTCTCCACGAATTGCAGGCACATGGGATAGATAAAAAGGTTCTTCAACTCAAGAATTCCCCAAGGAGGTTAGTAAGCCTGGGGAGTCTGGGTGAGACCCCCTCTGACAGAGCAGCAGATACATTTTGGAGGCAAAAGCCTTTTTATTTTATTGCCAACAATACCCCACCTGCCCCGTCTCATCAACTGAATATAACTCGATCCAGAGCAGACACGCATGAGGGACTGGTGGATATGGTGTCACTACCTTTTTTTAAAAAAAAAAAAACGAAGAAAAGGATTTAGGCAACCTCTCCCCAGTATCAGGAAACTAGGTCACCAAGCAAATGATGATACATGTTTGGGGAAGAAGAATACTCCTCAGGATCCTGAAGCAAAAAAATCTGCCTCATTACCCAGCCTCCCAAGAGAAGATCTCTTTTTTGGGAATTAGGACCATTTCAGGCCTGCTGGGATGACAGGTGAACCTAAGAGTGGTGTCACATCCCTTCCCAGTTGTGACTGAAGCACCTGCAGAGAAAATTGGAGCTTGATAGAAACTTCATAATATGCCTGTTGGTTTAGCTTCCCCCCTTCGCCCCAAACCCAGCAAAGAAAAAAAAAAGGATTTACATCACATAATCTGCACCTGGATTTTACTAGATGCCTTTTTTCCCCCTTTTGACAAATTGTAGAATTGCTTCTGAAGTGATTAGCTTTTCAAATGATCCTACGTAGATTTTGGCATGGGCAGGAAATTGAAGTGAATTTCTCAAATATCTGACATTATATGAGGAATAATTTAGGATTCAGCATTAATTCAGAGAACACATTTTTTCCCTCCATCTTTTATTCATTTATTCATAAATTCGACAAATACTTACTGAGCCCCAAACATGCCAGACATTGTGCTAGGGGCAGATGTGATTCCTCTCCCCCAGGAGATCACAGTCTAAAGAGGAGACGTGCTGGGTGCCTGCATAGCTCAGTCGGTTGAGTGTCTGACTCTTGGTTTCAGCTCAGGTCATGGTCTCAGGATCTTGGGATAGAGCCCCACATACTCAGTGAGAAATCTGCTGGAGATTCTCTCTCTCTACCTCTCCTTTTGCCCCTTCCCGCTGCTCATGCACACACTCTCTCTCAAATAAATAAAATCTTAAAAAAGTAAAGGGAAAGTGCTGAGTATTTAGTTTTTTGTTGTTTTTTTTTTTACTCAGGTGTAATTCACAGGTAGCATTTTTTTTATTGCAAATGTACAACCTAATGATTTGATGATTATGCATGTTGCAAAACAGTCACCACGGTAAGTTGAGGTACCATCCCTCTCCATACAAAGGTACCCCCCAATATTTTTGTGTGGTGAGGACTTTTAAGATTTACTCTGTTGGCAACTTTCATGTTTATACTGCAGTATTATTGGCATGCAGTGAACATGATGTAACATTACAATCCCCCTCGTGTGACTTACTCATTTTATAACCTCTCCACCTCAGTCACCCATTTCACCCACCCCTCAACTCCACTCCTCCCAGCAACCACCATTGTATTCTCTGCTTGAGTTTTGTGGGTTCGTTTTCTTTTGTTGTTTATTTGACACAGAGAGAGCATGAGAGAGCAGAAGCAGGTGGAGCAACAAGTAGAAGGAGAGGGAAAAGCAGGTTCCTCGCCGAGCAGGGAGCCCAATGAAGAGCTCAATCCCAGGACATCAGGATCATAACCTCATAACTCCGAGTTCATTTTGTTTCTGTTTAGATTCCACACACAAATGAGATCATCCAGTATTTGTGTTTCTGACTTTATTTCATCACTTTGACATAATACCCTCAAGGTCCATCCATGTTGGATTTCATTTTTTTTATGGCTAATACATTTTTTGATGAAGTGGTACATGGTAATATTTCTAGGTGCCTTTTGTGCATAAAGATTTTTCATGGATCCAATTTATGGACAAGTCATATTGAAAAAAAAGTGGCAGAATGTTGGCTAACCAATGGATATCCTAACTTGCCTTTTATCCATTTTCTGCCTCTTAATTCTGACACCAAAAAAACTACATCTCTGTTTCTCTTGACTTCAGCCACTCGTGCTACATCTCTGGGAGAATGATTTCCCAGTGGTAGAGGCATCTCCGTGACCTTCCCAGGCCCATGCCCTCCTGCATGAAACCTCTAGAGGGATACCTGTCCATGTGTGACCATTCTCTACATCTAGGCTTCAGCATGCTCTTCAAGAAATTCTCATGCAGGACACCTGGGTGGCTCAGTGGTTGAGCATCTGCCTTCGGGTCAGGTCGTGATCCCAGGGTCCTGGGATCAAGTCCCACATCAGGCTCCCCACAAGGTGCCTGCTTCTCCCTCTGCCTATGTCTCTGCCTCTCTCTGTGTGTCTCTCATGAATAAATAAATAAAATATTTATCTATCTATCTATTTATTTATTTATTATCGGCTTGCAACCTAGTGGTGCATTGAAGCTTTGCTTCCAAACTGAAATTCTTATGCACACTCGAATTTAAGAAAAAAAGTTCTTTGGAGATACCCCTCTGCTTCCATATTCCCCAAGGAATAAAGCAATTTCTTTGCTTTGTGGTTCATCAGAAACACAGATAGGCTTATTCAAGGAATTAAGAGAACCTAACAAATTCCTAAAATGCAAAACCATACCAATAATGGGGGGGGGGTTCCGATTACAGTGGAACAGGACCTCAGTTTCTTGCTCCCACCTCCAACCTCCCTGTACATAGCTTAAGCACAGCTCTCTTGCCTCAAAGCTATTCAGTAACACCTCTGGAGAATTCTCCAGCCTCTGCAAACCTGCTGCCTAGCTCATCCCCTCTGACCATAGACCAAACTTACTCTGCTCAGCACCTGTTCTTGACTTCCCTCAGTCTACAGTGATCTTTGACTCAGCAGCCAAGTAAAGTCATTCTCTTTAAGATCCTATGGGCTTCCTGACTCTCTCACTCTGCCTAGAGGTCATTTTGGTCCTTCTCAGCCCCTGGAAATAGCCCTCTCCAGCCATCTGATTTGTCCACATCACACTCCACTTCTGCCCTGATGAAGCCAGTCTTGTGCACATTGGTCTGTCACCCTCGATCCCTCCTGCCCAAGTGGCAGGAGCGGGTGGGTCCTTTGACCAATCCTCTGTGATCTGTGGGATTCCGCTCACAATAGCCGGCTCTGTCTCCCTGTAATTTAGATGACTTGGGTGTCTTCGAGGGAACAGTTCCACCTGGAAGTCCACAGCCCCAAACTGGCTCCTGAGCACTTGCTAATTTCAGAGAAACTGACAGGCGCTGCCCCCCACTAGTGCACTAAATGCATCTACCCAGCCAGCCCTTTGTTCTTAACTCATTGTAGTTGTGGGCATGGGAGGGGGTGGGGATTAGGTAATTGTAATAATGAGGGAATTAGGAGGCAGTGATAAAATCTCAAGTCAGAATAACATTAACCTAAAATGTAATTATTTAATAGCCTGCTTTCAAGGATAAAGTAATAAAGATGAAATCTATAATGATGTAAAGGGCCTCATTATTTTTCTGGCCAGCCGTATTAAAAATTAGCGTGTGGAGGGTCACAGAAGAACTTACTTATGGCCAGACTTGAACTTATGAAGGGCCAGACTTGTTTTCTCAACACAGGCCCTGGCTGAAATGGAAATGTCATCCTGACAGCCTCTTGGCGGTCTCAGCTAGGATTTCTCCGCCTTCTCTTCTATTGTTCCTCAGCACCATGGAAGAGTACTTCTGTGTATTGAAGCACTTCCTCTGAGAAGAGTTGTTTTATCTTTTATATATACACAAGCGCATCTGGGTCGGTGCCCTAATAACTCACACTGCCGTGACTTCATTCCTTTTGTCATCCCTGAGCTGTGACAGGAGAGAAGACAGGAGTGCCAAGGCCAAGCCAACGTGTACCTTTTCCCTGCCCACTCTCCCGGAGCTTCAACAGTTGTAGCAGCAAAACGCACCCAGAAAGAGTTTGGGGGACCTCGGGGTCCATTGGGCACCGCGTCATCCAGCCCTTTTATTTTTAATTGTTTTGTTTCAAAATTCCATGCACCAAGTTGAACAAAGAGTTGGATAAAGTTTCTTAGGAAAAAGAGGAAGTCCTAATACACCTCCCTTTACAACTTCCCATCCCTAGATGCAACCACCTTCACCTCTTTTAGCTGATTCCTTTGGCACTTAATTCCATATCTCTACATAGCACGCTAATATTTTTTCCCACCACATACACACACACTTCCCACCCCATGCCCCACTCCCATTTCCAGTATAGTTACGTCATGCTTGTGCTTTGATCTATCTTGAATGTTCTAGTAGGACTGTGTGAATACTGTTTGCTTTCCTTCTCTGTATGACTCTTTGTTTTCCTTGTAATAAACACCACCTCATTCTTCTGTTTGCTTAGCTTTCCATGTATTTGTCCTTAATGGAAGCCCAGACGCTGTACCATTTGTCTTAATTGCTTTTCCAACTATTCAGTTGCATCAGGTTCTGTTAATTTCCTTGTCTTATAGAAGTTTCCCCCAAAAGCCTTCTTAACCTTCTCCAGTCTGGACTAATTGCCCTGTAGGGCCTGAGGCACATATGTTATGTTGGAGTCTTTCATTTCCCCATTCTGGAAATCCTAACCACCTCTTGTCTATATCAGATCCCCTATTTCTCATATCCTACCTACATTTTCCTTTTTTTTTTTTTTTTTTGCTAACCACCTCATTTGGGGAGAGCACATCCTCCAGTATCTTTCTTTCTAAGGAAAGGATTTATGAGGGAGAGTATTCCAGGCCCCACATGGTTAAGCAAGTCTTTTTTGTTGTTTTTTGTTTTTTAAAGATTTATTTATTTATGATAGACACACACAGAGAGAGAGAGAGAGGGAGGCAGAGACAAGGCAGAGGGAGAAGCAGGCTCCATGCCGGGAACCCAACACGGGACTCCATCCTGGGGCTCCAGGATCGCGCCCTGGGCCAAAGGCAGGCGCCAAACCGCTGAGCCACCCAGGGATCCCCGGTTAAGCAAGTCTTTATTCTAACCCTGACACTTGATAGGTTAGCAGATCTAGAACTCTATATTGTAAATTTCTGTTTTCAAATTGTAAAGGCTTTGCTCCATTATCTTCTAGTTTCCAGTTGCTGTTGAGAAATCCAGTGCAATTCTGATTCCTGATCATCTGTATGTGGCCTATGTTTTTCCCTAGGAGCTTACAATCTCCTCAGTTCCCCCTTTTGTCTTGATATTTTATGATCATATGCCTTGGGAGAGGTCTGTTTTCAGCCATCATGTTGACTACTCAGAGAGACTTTTTTTTTTTTTTTTTTTAGTATTACTTATTTGACAGAGACAAAGAGAGAAAGCACAAGCAAGGGCAGGGGTAGAGGGAGAGGGAGGAGCTGAGGGAGAGGGAGAAGCAGACTCCCGACTGAGCAGGGAGCCCAAAGTGGGACTCAATCGCAGGAACCTGAGATCATGACCTGAGCTGAAGGCACTTAACAAATTGAGCCACCCAGATGCCCCCAGAGGGACTTTTTAATCTGCAAACTCATGCTTTTGAGTTTGGGGAAATATTCTTTTTACATTTCCTCCCTTCTATTTTCTTATTTTTGAAGCTCCTTTTATGCATATAGGATCTCCTGGATTTGTCCTCCTGTTTTCTTTCTTTTCTTTCTTCATTTCTACCTGTTTATTTTCCTGTCCTATGGTCAGAGAGAGTTCCTCCATTTTTCTCCTAATCCTCCCACTGAGATTCTCCTTTCTGCTGTCGTGTTCTCTAAGAATTCTTCTTTGTTCACTGAGGTTGCCTTTTGTAGCCATCTTTCCTTATTTCACACTTGTAATTTCTTTTCTCTGTGAGGCTCTCAGAAGTGTGGGATTTTGGGGTTTTGCTCTGATTTTTGTCTTTTCTCCCTTTTTGTTCTCAAGTTTCATATCGGGTGCCGCCTTCTGTTCTGGTCCACATCCTTCATGTCAGAGGTCTTCCTCAGATTTCCACAAATCCTTGCTTGTTGCTCAACCATGAGTTTGAATGGGAGAATGCAGAGTTGCCTGGAAGCTTAAACGTATGAACCAGGCTCATTAACCCAGCTTTATAATCTGGCTGGACTCTCCAAGAGTGGCACCGACATTAGTATTTGTAGTCTTTGCTGTGGAGCTGGTCATCTTCCCCAGTGGAAGATCTTCCAGTTTCTTGCTCAGAAGGGAAAGGCCTGGCTGTCAGCCTGCTGGGACCTAGGGCAGGGAAGAGGACTGGGTGTCTCAGCATCTAATAGGCACACATTCATTTCATTGCTCTCTTTCTCTGCCATTGGTATCCTTGGGTCTAGATAGCCTCTGTTCTATAACTTCATCAGAGGAGGGGAGTAAAAGGTCTTCTAATCTTTTGCCCCAATGGGGCATTGTATCTGCCTGGTTATGTGTCTCTTTGCTTCCTCACAGGTGGCTTCACATTCAGTCCTTTTTTTTTTTTTTTTTTAAGATTTTATATATTCATGAGAGACACAGAGAGAGAGAGATAAGGCATAGGCAGAGGGAGAAGCGGGCTCCCTGCTCAGTGGAGAGTCTGCTTCTCCCTCTGTCTCTGCAACCCCTTACCCATCCCACCCCACCCCCACTGCCCTACTTGTACATTCTCTCTCTCTCTCTCAAATGAACAAATGAAATCTTTTTTTTTTTTAAAGAAAGGTCTATGGAAAAAAATGAACTGAATCACATCTTCAATATCAGAGTATGTTTAATTAGATGTGGAAAGCAAATTCCAAGGACTCAGGTGTGATTACGAGGGTGAGAGGGAGAGAGAAATAGGGAAACAGAGAGAGAAGAGGGAGGGTGAGGGTGAGAGGGGGAAGGCAGGGGAGGGCAGGCAAGAGAAATATAAGTAAAGACCAGGTAGAGCTGTTTTACTAAAAATCTATAAAACATCGAGCCCAAGTAGTATTGCTCTGGGGCCCCTCTAACAGCAAGGCTGCAGTCCCCCATGTGCCACAGGGCTCCAGCACTTGTGGGGCTCCAGACCCAGCAGGGGGGCCTGGGGCAGATGGGGTCCCACTGAGGGAGGCTGGGCAGTGACCAATCTGGGTGGGGAAAATCTGATGATAACAACCAGGAGATGGCTCTGGGGACCTACAGCTATATCTGGGGGGTCCCTGAGAGGGGACTTGGCATCTACCTCAGCAGGCAGGGCAGACACTCATGAAATGTAGGCATTTGACTGTAATTCCATTCGTTCCCACGTGTTGGTGGCAAGGCTGAAGAGGCACACAAGTTAAAAACACAACGTAACTTAGTCCAGCCACTGCTGTCTTGCCAGCACCTTCCATCAGCCCCTCCCTGACGTGGGGCTTATGTGCGGAGCATAAAGGCGCTGGGCAGACCCCAGATGGTTCCCAGTTTCCAATCTCATGAGAACATACCAGTCAAAGGAAAAATACAAAGAACTCTTTGCAAAATAGCTTCTTTAACACATTCGCCCCCCACCAGGAATAGATTCATGATGGACTGATGGTTTTGCCTATCCTGAAAGGGGCCACCCTGCATAAGGAGCCAGACGTGTGGGTCCTACTTCCAGTCCTGCCATTTAGTTACCTCCTCTGGATCCTTACTCCACGAGTCTCGGGGCCACTCTGCCTTTGCAGACAAAGAAGCAAAGGCAGCTCAAACAAATCCCTTCTGACTGTACAGTCACCTGCAGTGCCTCTCAAACTATAACAGAGGGTGGTTAAAAGAAGACCTAACCCTTTAAAAAGGGTAGAAGATAGGGGGTTGGCTAACCTCTACATCTGCATTTTGGAGCCTGGGAAGCACATGGACAGGTAATAGGTAAAAGAGAAAAAAAAACAAAGAACTGAATCTGGGGGCACCCAGTGCTTGCTGTGATGCCCACAGCCGAGGAGGGAAGAGCTAAAGACAAAAAGCTGCACATCCCCCATAGCACTGCTCATTTCTTTGGTATAATAAACACTCAGAAAATGTATCTTCATTTCCCAAATGCACCATTTGGGGTGCTTCAGCATGGTTGAACTAAGAAGGGTGCCCAAAAAGAGAAATGCTATTTTATTAGAAAGGCTGATTCCGAGAAAGTGTGTTGATCGCATATTTCTAGCCATGTTCGTACCAGGAATGAGTACCTTGAACTTTCCAAGCGCAGGCAGGTACATTGAGCTTGTCACCTGACACTCTGTGACAGCGGAGTTTCTCAGCTGGCTCTCACTGGTCACTCCATCCTGTGTGTCACCCTGGGGTTGAGGCAGATTGAAAATTCATGTCCTTGTCTCGGTGACATAAAAACAGCTGTCAGTACACAATGGGCTCCCACGAAAGCGCTCTCAGTGTGATGTCTGGAGAGCTAGGGCACAGGAGATTTTTGTTAAAGAACACACAACTCTCAGACGCAAGCAGAGCTCAGTACCTCTTTGCCAAGACGAGAAGGTGAGTCACCTGAGCACCAGCCTCAGAGTGAAATTCTGAATTTCATTACCTGAATTCCGGGGAAGGGTGAGAGCTTTATATTTTTAGAGCACTTACTGAATAATATTTAGAAAGTCTCTTACTCTTTCATTTTAGAAGACTTTTTTGGAAAGCTGAGGAGTTACGGGTATTTATTAATTCACAATTTTTACAGCTTGTGTTAAAGATCACAATCCAGAGAGCACATTGTGAATGTCTATTCTGTGCCATGGAGTCGGCCATGCACTTAATAGATATCATTTTATTCAGTGCATCTGTCAACCATATCAGGTAGACGCCGATGGAGTTAGTGAAAGGGACTAGAAACATACATGACAGGGACATCGAAAAGTCAATTAGTAGGGCAACTGGCTGGCTCAGTCAGTAGGGCATGCGATTCTTAATCGTGGGATTGAGTTCAAGCCCCATGTTGGATGTAGAGATTGCTTAAAAATAAAATATTTAAGAAAATAGTTATTAAAAGAAGTCAATTATTGTCAAGGCCATTGTGCACTCAAATCAAAAACGTAATAACTTGGCCCCTAACATGAACTTCTAGATACTAATAAAATTATTTTCCTCTAAAAATTTTTTCTCCTAAAAATTTTCCTCTAAATTCTTCAACCATTATGAATATATTCTCAAATGCATCATTTGACAGCATTCCTATTTTGAGATCTCATGAAATGTGACCTTAGTTAATTAGGAAATGGCCCCCATATCTAACAAAAAAAAAAAAGAACACAACAGCAAATTGTCGACTCCTCGGAATCATATACAATTCAGGCTTAGATCTGTGTTTCTTGCATATTTATATGTTGCTAGAAAATGTATAATAGCTTATGACATCTCATCACTTTGCAATGAGAAGCAGAAGTGAACCTGGTATTAGAAATGCTTTCAGCCTAAGTAACAGAAAACCTGTTGGTAAGCATAGCTTAAGCTAGAACTTTCCAACATATATGGGGAAGCCCACACGTGAGCCACAAAAAGGTGTGCGGAGATATTTATCCCCTAAGTCTTCAGGATGGTGATGGTAACCTGGGGCAGCTGAAGCCCTTAGCGTTCTTCACCTCAGGTGCCAGCAATCTCCTCCAGTATTCCCAGAGGACAATGCAACAATTAGCACGTCCTCTGAGTGTCAAGACACACACACAACACAAAAAAAAAAACATTGGGTGGCACTGGTTTAAAATATAATAAAGATATTTGCTCTCCTTCTACTCTGCCATCCTCCACTTTTTGTTTTTGCTTGTCATAATTTTTTGCCGCATGGTTACAGAGTGGCTGCCACAGCTCAGACATCATGTCCTCACTCCAGCAGAAAGAGGAAAGAAAAAAAAAGTGTTTCTCCCCTTCAGATGCTCAGATCTTTTATCCAGCAAGTTGAAGGTCTGGGAAGGAGTTGCCTAGCTGGGACCCAGCAGGATCCTCTAATGCTCATGGCCAGAAGGGCACCACATGACCCCCTCTCCTGCAAAGATGCCTACCTGCCCCCAGACTACTGATCTCCACCTACTACCTAAACTCAAAATTTGGGGTTCTGTTATCAAAAATAAGGAGGTATGGCAGTTGTGCAGATAACAGTGATTCTGACAAACATGGCCTGTAAGAAAAACGCCAGGATTTTTTTTTTAATGAAACAAATATTCTGCTTCTCACTTAAACTGTTTCACTAAAATACCACCCGCAGGATCATTTACCCCCAAAACTAAAAGCCTCTGTGGAAGTGAGTTTGAAACAGAACATCCTACAGAGAAGAGAAAGGTTTGTGCAGATCTTAGTCCAAGAAATATAAGGTTTCTCAATATTTTTATTCCAAGACAGCAGAGGAGCATTTGTGATTTGGTAGCTTTGAGTTACAGAACTAGGTATGATTTTTTTAACATTTTTTTCCTGTTCAGTTGACTAATTTTTTCATTATGGATTACATTTGCATTAATATTTTTAATTATTCTTCAAATCTGATGACTCTTTGGAATGTCATGTGACATATCCCAAAAAATGGGCAACAGAACTCATTTTCTTTCAATTCTTAAATGCTGAAATGAAAGTCGTCATGAGGGATGCCTGGGTAGCTCAGTGGTTGAGCATCTGCCTTTGGCTCAGGGCGTGACCAGGGTCCTGGGATCGAGTCCCACATAAGGCTCCCATCAGGGAGCCTGCTTCTCCCTCTGCCTATGTCTCTGATTCTCTCTCTTTGTCTCTTACAAATAAATAAATAAATAAAATCTTTTTTAAAAAAAAGATAAAGTCATCATGATACCATCGTGTCACACCACAAATTTTAAAGGATTACCTTTTCTTTATTCAATACTTGGTTCAAGTATTAACTGTTGATATTTGGAGGTATTTTTTTTCTCATTCCTCAGAATTGACAAAGCAGAGTTTTGCTCCTTCTATGAGAGATTCCCGGCACTGAGGTGAGAAACAAAACTTTTGCTTACTTGATCATTTTTATATGGTTGGTTCATAATATTTGCAGTATTGACTTAGAAGAAAAAAAGTAAGAAGTCCAGTCGCCCAGCATCTCTCCTTCATAACTTGAAAAATCTTGGATTTGAAAAACAGAAAAAATTCTGAATCAATTTTTGGTCTGTGATAAGGAACTCTTTCTGATTTGTGAAATTGTTTTCTGATTATGAAAGTTATGTAAGAACTTTATAGTATAAGGGGTTCAGAAGACAAGACTTTTTTTTAAGATTTATTTAGGGAGAAGGAGGGAGAGAGCACGAGGCATGGGGAGGGGCAGAGGGAAAGAGAGAATAGAATCTCAGGCAGACTCTGGGCTGAGCTGAAACCAAGAGTCAGACACTTAACTGACTGAGCCACTCAGGCATCCCGAAGGCAGTTATTCTTAATCCCACTACCTGGTTCATGCCTCTGCCAACCCCACTCAAGCTCTTTTCAGATATGTATGGTTCATTGTATGATTGTAATCATAGTATAAATGCCACTTTCTTTTTTTTCAAAATTTTGTTTGACAGCACGTGCACAAGCAGGGGCAGAGGGAGAGGGAGAAGCAGGTTCCCTGCTGAGCTGGAAGCCCAACACGGGACTCGATCCCAGGACCCTGGATCATGACCTGAGCCCAAAGCACACGCCTAACTGACTGACCCACCCAGGCGCCCCCTGCCCCCACCAGGTTTTAATTTTATCAGAGATATACTTTAGTGTCAGATAGTTCTTCAAGAACAGTTGTGAAAACCACTAACCCATTCTCTGCCATCTTCATTTCCTCCTACCTAAGGCAATCATTTTCACTTTTTTAATTTGATTTTTTGGGGGAACTTCTCTCATCACTCTAAACAAAATGCTGCTTCACGGTTGTTTTGTTCTCACCTTGGAAGAAGATTGTTTTGTTGTTTTGTTCTCACTTTGGAAGAGGATGATACAGCTCCCTTTCATCACCTCCCACCTCCACACCATTCTTGTCCCCCTAGCCTCCTAGTAGAGATGCATCATAATTTTGATTAGACTGATACTGACCTGATTACATCATAAGCACTATTCACATCTGTGTCCTCTTTTGAAGTGTCATTACTTTCCTTAGTATTTTTCCCCCAAATGAATGATGTCCTGTTCTGCCTTGCCAACTAAGCTGTCTGTGTACTTCTCGCCAGTTGAATCTCAAACCTGTCACCATGTCTGACTAGTTCAGAGACATTAGACATTGCATCCGTGCCTACCCCTGAAGACTATCTCCCCAGAGCCTTCTGATCTGGCCCAATCTACTCGCTGGGCCTGGCACACAGCTATCCTGAGAGCTCCCTTCACCTTTGCTCTGGGAGTTCCCTTTGTTGTGGGTACTGGCTCCCCTGCTCCTAGTCCTTATGTCTTCCTCTTCTTGGTTTGTTCCCTTCCTTTTGTGGAGCACATCCTCCAGTATCTTTTTGAGAAAAGGACTCATGGGTAATGAATTTTTTGAGATCTTGCATGTCTGAAAACGTCTTCATGCTAAACTCCCTTATGACTGATAGCTTAGCAGGGTATCGAATTTTATTTTGGAAACAGTTTTCCTTTAGGTTTTTTTTTTTAAGATTTTATTTATTTATTCATGAGAGACACACAGAGAGAGGCAGAAACATAGAGGGAGAAGCAGACTCCCCACATGGAGCCTGATGTGGGACTTGATCCCAGAACCCCGGGGTCACTACCTGAGCCAAAGGCAGACGCTCAACCACTGAGCCACCCAGGCTTCCCTTTCCTTTAGGTTTTTAAAGGTATTCTTCCCTTGTCTTTAAGCTCCCTGGGTTGATGTTGAGAAGTTCAAAGCCATTCTGTTTCCTAATCCCTTGCATGTGACCTATTTGTCCTCTTTTCCTGAAAGTTTAAAAGAATCCTCTGTTTTTCCTGATAAGGTGTGTTGCAGTAGGTCTTATTTTCATCCATTGTAAGTTATACTCAATGGAACTTTTCAGTTTGCTTATATCCTTCACATTTAGGAAATACTTTTTCTTTTGTTTTTCCTTATTGTCTTTTGTTTATAGATCTAGAACATTTTCTTGATGATTTCCTTGTCTTTTTATTCCCTGTTCTCTCTCTTTCTGTGTCTCCTTGTTTGAAATTTGTAGCTGCCAGACTGGTCTTCCATGTTTCCATTGTTTTTCTCTGTTTTTAGCCCTTTGTCTCTTTGCTCTATTTTGTGTTTGTGAGATTTCCTCAAATTTTCATAGCACCCTCTTTTTTTAAAAAAAAGATTTTATTTATTTTAGAGAGAGAGTGTGTGTACATGCAAGTGGAGGGAAGGGCAGACGGAGAGGGAGGGAGTCCTTTTTTTTTAAATTATTAAATTTTTTTTAAATTTTTATTTATTTATGATAGTCACACATAGAGAGAGAGAGAGAGAGGCAGAGACATAGGCAGAGGGAGAAGCAGGCTCCATGCACTGGGAGCCCGACGTGGGATTCAATCCAGGGTCTCCAAGATCGCGCCCTGGGCCAAAGGCAGGCGCTAAACCGCTGCGCTACCCAGGGATCCCAAGGGAGGGAGTCCTAACCAGACTCCCCACTGAGAGCCTGACACTGAGCTCCATCTCATGACCCTAAGATCATGACCTGAGCTGAAACCAAGAATCATCTGGACACTTAACTGACTGATCCCCCCTGCATATCACCATTTTATTGAGTCATTTCTGCAGTTATATTTTTTACTTTCTGAGACCTCTTTCTTGTCTTTATGATTTCTTTTGTAGATAGCATATTGTATTATTTCACAGTGGTAGTAACTTCTCTGAGGATACAAATGATGATCAGGATGTGGCATTTGGCTATTTTCATCCTCCTGCATAATTTCATTTTCCTGCCAGTGAGCTGCTTTCTGTATTTTCCATCTCTTTTATGTAGTGACTTTTCTCAGATTTCTGGTAACCCCTTGTCTGCTCTACTCTGTAGAGATGGAAAATGACTTAGTGGGTACTGAGTACTGGAGGAGCTGGGGGGATGGAGGGCGCTTGCTAATGAGAAAGATTTTCTTTCGGAGGTGATGAAATCATCTAAAATTGGTCATGGGGATAGTTGCACAACTCTAAACATATTAAAACCCACAGTTTAAATGGACCAGTTGTGTGATGTGTGTATAATACCTCAGTAAAACCATTTCAGACAAAGTGGGACAGTACCAAGATGTTTTAAAAGCCCAAAATATGTGGCTGAAGCTGGTCATTTGTGGGTTCCACTGTAAGCTGATCTGGCTGAGCTATTTTTTTGGAGGAACCTCTGATATCAATATCTTTGACTTTCTTCTTGAGTTGATTAGATCCCCCAGGCAAGACTCTATCGCCTGAGGCTGGCTGGCTGGCTGCCCCATTGTGGGAGGGAGGGAAGAAGCTGCCTTTAAATCCAGCAGGCTGGGGATCCCTGGGTGGTTCAGCGGTATGGAGCCTGCTTCTCCCTCCTCCTGTGTCTCTGCCTCTCTCTCTATGTCTAAAATAAATAAATGAATGAATGAATGAATGAATGAATAAATAATAAATAGCCAGCCAGCAGCCAGCCAGCAGGCTGACGCCTACCAAATCTCTGCTTGTTTCCACTATGATTCCTTAGCACCTGGTGGTCTCCAGTTCAAAGACCGTCTGCTCTGTTCTAAACACTGTAGACAATCTCTCTCTCTCTTTTTCATTTATTTATTTTATTTTATTTTATTTACTTATTTACTTATTATTATTTATTTGTTTATTTATTTATTTATTTATAGCCAGGATTGAGAAAGTGCAGTTGCCCCACAGTAGAGAGGAGCTGATGTGCCTGCTTTTTAATCAGACTTGAAAACAAACATACTTATCCTCACTAACTTCACACATACATACACATAGATACATTTTCAGAGATACTTGGTACCTCTAATTCCTGAGATTTTTTTAAGGTTCTGTGAATGAGATTGGTTTCAAGCTTTTTCCTCAATTTTATGAGTTTTGGGGTAGGAAGCAAAGGTGAAAGCATCTGTTCACATCATCTTTACCTGAACACAAATACACATTTTGCCTTCTCCAATTATCCAGGGCTATAATGATATAGATGACTGAGATTACTTATTCATTTAAAATTCTGATTTGCAAAAATAATAATAATAAAGCATTGAATAAACATTTGCTTCTGGACAAAAATACTCCTGTTTTACGCACAGTTCAAAGATTTGCAGATGGGCAGCCCCGATGGCGCAGTGGTTTAGTGCCTCCTGCAGCCCAGGGTGTGATCCTAGAGATCGGGGATTGAGTCCCACGTCGGGTTCCCTGCATGGAGCCTGCTTCTCCCTCTGCCTGTGTCTCGTCTCTCTCTCTCTCTCTCTCTCTCTCTGTGTGTGTGTCTCAATAAATAAATAAAATCTTTAAAAAAAAAAGATTTGCAGATATTTCTCTGTGACCAAAGGATAATATATTAGTTTTCATATGCAAATAGAAAAATCAGTCGTCTCTGAATTCAGAGAGCTAGGTAAGTACATTCAGAACCATAAGGCTTATGCTGAGCTGATTTAACGGAAATAGATGAAAGTACTTTCTGCTCAAGTCATGAAGCCTTTCTTTACCTTAGCAAGTGGCTCAGGTTTTTAAATTCCTACCGCCTCATAAAGATCACATAAACTGTACTGTTCATTTTGCATAGGTGAAATTGGATGTTTAATACTTGCCTTAAATACTCACCTCATGTGGTTCTTTCATTTGAAAGGAGTCATGCAGCCTATCTAGACTAAATCTGAGTATTCAAATGATGGGGAGCACAGTGGCAAACCTTACCATCCTGTGATATTTGACCTTAAAGCTGGGAGCTGATTTAATTCCACTTTGCATTTCTAGAATTGTACCTGGCATCCAGTTATCATTTCTTACATACTCATCAAGCAAATAACTAAGAGAGGGAGAATTAATCAACAGCACAATTATGTCATATGTATTGTTACCTTCGAGAAAATTCTAAATTACCTCCACCTCCAACTATAAACATTTCAATAGAATTCAACCTTGGGCCAAATTCTGCTTGTAAATAACCATGATCCCTAAGATTACCACAGTCTCTAAAACCTTATGATTCTGTTTCTAACCTAAAATGCCACCCTTCATTTTACCCTTAAAAAGAACCCTCATTTCACTGCATTGATAAAAGAAACTTATATTTGATTTAGATTATTATGCATAATCACCTGACCTTTCCCAAATGTTACAGCCATCTGGGACTGGCTACATAATTTGCAGGATCCCATGCAAAATTAAAATGTGGGGCCCCTTGTTCAAAAATTAACAGTTTCAAGATAGCAGTAGCATTGAAGCAAGCAAAAGGCATCTACAGGTCACATGTCCGTGAAGCCAGCCCCGTGACCATTTCCAAGGCAGGCCGGGGGCGGGGGGTGGGGGGAGACCCTTTTGGTGTTTCTTCCAATAATAGTTGACTTTGGTTCAGCTATTCAGGGGCTCCACTTCCCCTGCTAAGAGCTCTTTACTGAAATAGTAGATTGAGACCTTCATTCTATCATCTTCACCTGAAATTCTGCATTCCCCATATATCCTGGAGTTAAATCATGCTGCTTTTACCCTTGAGACGGTAGTTCCTGAGACCGTGTGCATCCCACTGTGGGCATGCAGTGTTTGGTGACAGTAATTTTCACGTACTTTCTTCCTGCTGCAACAGTAGCTTTCAGGGGCTCACATTTTTCGAGCCAAATAGATTAAAACTTGAGATCAGATCCCCAAGAGAAAGAGACCTTAAATACAAATCTCTCCTCTGGTTCTCAGCTCCTGGCAGTCAGTAGAACTACTTCTTTCTCCTATACCTTGTTTTTGGACTCAGTGTGCCTGAGCACCTACTTTTCATACCAGGAAGAAATGAAATCAATAGCCGTTTTCTTCCCAGTGGCAGTCTTTAAACTTCCTTCTTTTGTGCCAATAAGTCATCATTCTTCTTGGAGACAGCCTTTAGAGTCACCCTTGTCCAAGGCTTCTTCGACTTGCTCATTTTGAACTTTGTATCTGATAGATGCTTAGAAATAAATGCATGTGATTCCACCCTCACCCATAGAGGCATTTTATATGGACACCATGGACTGAAAAGTCTCTTAAGGGCTTATGGGAGGATGGTCTGATGCCATTGAGAGAAGACCTTCAGAGAGGTAAAGAGCTAACATTTATTCATCACAATCAAGAGTCCCACCTTCACAATCTCAGAAGAGGGGTGTGTGTCCTTGTGCTGAGCTCAGAATAAATGGGCACCTCCGTGAAGGGTGCAAAGGTGCTGTGTCTGTGCTCCCCAGGATCTGCCATGGAATAAGCAGGACCTGACCCAGAGCTGACCCGCCTCCCATGCCATCCTGGAAATTGATGGATCTGGCACGAGAAGACAGGCTAAGAGCTCTTCCTCCAAGGGGGGAGTCAAAAATCCATGCCTACAAAAAAAAAAAAAAAAAAAACATACCTAGAAGTTATAAAGAGATGATTGTTCTCTAGAAGGAAGAGTTTAATGGTGAGATTAAAGAAGAAATACACTCCTTCTGAAAATGTAAGCCTCACTGGAGCTGAACAACCATCTAGGAGAAGTGCTATCAAGGGCAGAGCAGCATCACTTGGGTTTTTAGCTAAAATGCCTCTCAGCTTCCTTGTAACCCTGCCATTCTGGGTTTCTCTTAAGGTAACTCCCAAGAAAGGAGTGTTTGATGACAACAAATACAGAACCCCAGGGGAAGAGAAGGAAGCCTCTTAGACAGATATAACCCCTCTCTTCCCTTCGTTATGAACAGAGCAAAACCAACCAACAGGTGTGTAGGCCTTAAATAGATCTGAGCCTTTGCACCACTGCCCACACTTGGCACAGTGTACTTCCTCCAAGGAAACTGTAAGATTATAGAGCCATCTTTCCAGTCTGAACAGGTAAGCTGACATCAAGGCTCTTGAATTAGAAAGCTCTTCTGCCAGCTACATGACTTTACTTCCCGGGCCTCTATTGCCTCACCTGTAACAAAAGAGAAATGACATCTACCTCACAAGATTAGTTGTGAGGATAAGACAGGAAAAATGTATGTGATGCCTGTCCAGTCAGTGCCTAAAATATAGCATGTACTCACATATCCACCTTTTAATAAGATAGCCCTGCAAACATTTTTGTAGACATACCACAAAAAGTCACTGGTGCAACTAGCAGGATCAGAGGATACCTAGAACTCTCCTGCGTCCCCAAGGAGGAATAATTTTGCATTCTGCCTTCATTACCCCTGGACCTCCAGTTGGAAAGCTGGTCCCAACCAGTGACTCTGAAGCTGTGATTTCATTTGAAAATTCAAAGTGAAGTACAAGGGAGCAGAGGGTGTCCCTGGAAAAGCACCAGAGTTTACATCACCACTGCCACCTCGGATGCACAATCTAGTTTTAAAAGACGTGGCCTTTCAGCCTGAATTAATACCAATCACAGACTAGGGATGGTTTTTATTTTATTTTATTTTTTTTGGTTGGCAAGATTTAGGGAGAGATTTATTTTTTTTTAATAAATTAATTTTTATTGGTGTTCAATTTACCAACATACAGAATAACACCCAGTGCTCATCCCGTCAAGTGTCGGGATGGTTTTTAAAAACGAATCTGTTTCTGAATCCCTGGCACATAGGAAATATACAGTTTGTCCAACACATGAATGATGAAATAAATGAGATTACTCTTAAATTTTTGGATTAACTGTAAAATGATTCCAGAGTGCCATATTTACTAAAGATTGAAAGATCCAACCTAGTTCCTCAGTAGTTCTATACATAATCCATCCAAACCAAAAAAAGATAGATATCTATCCTTCTCCACTAAAAAGAAAGAGGAATTAGTGTACAAAAAGCAAAACAATGGGGATATGAGGATCCCTGGGTGGTGCAGCAGTTTAGCGCCTGCCTTTGGCCCAGGGCACGATCCTGGAGACCCGGGATCGAATCCCACGTCGGGCTCCCGGTGCATGGAGCCTGCTTCTCCCTCTGCCTGTGTCTCTGCCTCTCTCTCTCTCACCGTGTGCCTATCATAAATAAATAAAAATTAAAAAAAAAAACAATGGGGATATGTCAGAGAGCAGAGGAGCCAACTGAAAGAACTCTCAATGGCTAAAACTGGGATAGTTTGAACAATCAAATAACATAGCACTGAATTATAACCCAGTGAAGAAATATGAGTCCATGCTGATATTAATGTATGGCTGAATGAATAAATGGAGAAGAGATAAATCACAAACGCAGAAGAATTCCAAATTACTTATGTAGCTACTGTGCCCTCAAAGAGGTAAAGCATACCTCTTCCTACCTTAAGTATGGGCTGCGCTTAGTGATTTGTATCCAAAGAGTGTAGCATAGAAAGAGAGCTAGGGGTAACCTTACTGTGTAGAAACCTGATAAACACCATCTTGGCCAGGCCACCAAGGTTAATATCCTCAGTTGAAGTCACAGTAATAGTATATACTCTTACATGATGTGATGAGAATGGACTTTACCTCTGTGATCTTCTGCCCCAAAACCTATAAATCCTGTCTAACCATGAGAAACATCCACTCAGGGGCATGTGGGTGGCTCTGTCAGTTAACTATTAAGCATCTGTCTGCCTTTGGCTCGGGTCATGATCCCAGGGTCCTGAGATCAAGGCCCATGCAGGCTCCCTGCTCAGCGGAGGTCTGCTTCTCCCTCTCCCTCTGCCCCTCCCCCTGTTCATTCTCTCTCTCTCTCTCCCTCTCCCTCTCCCTCTCTCCCTCCCCCCCTCCCTCCCTCCCTTTCTCTCTCAAACAATTTTTAAAATCTTTAAATAAACCACTCAAACCCAAATCATGGGACATTCTACAATGTACCTTTGAAGTACTCCTCCAAAGTAATCAAGATCTCCAAAAACAAGAGAGGTCTAAGAAACCATCACAATCTGGAGGAACTCAAGGAGATACAACTGAATGTAATGTGATATCCTGATGGGACCCTGGAACAGAAAAAGAACATTTGGGAAAACTTACAAAATCCCAATGTAGTATGAAGTTTAGTTTAAAAAAAAAAAAAGAGTTAGTGCTTTCTCCCTCAAAGTGACATCACCAAAACTGACACCATAATCATGCATTATAGGAGCACTTAGTTCTAATGTGATTTTGAGGGATTATATTTGAAAACTACTTCTTGAGACTTTTCTTAAAATAAGGCAGACTTAACTATACCAGTTTTATCACAAAGACAATTCAGTAATCTAATAGTGTGGGCCCTTTTTTTTGCAGCTAGGCTTAACTGTGATTACTGTATTATGCAGATTATATTTTAACCCGCCACGGAATCTCAATCCATATAAGGCTAGATATGGATAACTTTGGCTCTAATAGCTCAGACTTCCAGTCTCCAGAACTTGGCGTTGGATCACAGAAGTTTTTTTTTTTTTTTTAATTTTATTTATTCATGAGAGACACACACACAGAGGCAGAGACACAGGCAGAGGGAGAAGCAGGGTCCATGCAGGGAGCCCGATGTGGGACTCGATACCAGGTCTCCAGGATCACGCCCTGGACTGAAGGCGGCACTAAACCGCTGAGCCACTCGGGCTGCCCCAAAGAAGTTTTTCATGCATACGTACCAAGGGGTAAGGAAAACTTTCCTGCTTATATTTAGCTGTCCATATTGGACATACAAACACCTATGATTTTTTTATGTCCCAAATGTAGAAAACCAGGCTCTTTGTCTTTTGAGGAAAAATACATGTCAGACCATGCCCCAGACACTGCTGGTGGACAAACCTTAACTCATAGCTCACTTGGCAACACTTATCATCATTACTGTGCTCTTTTTACATCTATGCCAGTCTTTTCCACCCTCAAGGAGATAAAAGTCAAAGCCGGAAGGCATATGGTTTCTCTGAAATTGGTTCTGTGTACAGTAATGATTTTTATATCTTAATAAACAATCACCCCATCTCTTCCTGAGGACATATGACATTTCCTGTGAACATGTAAACTGTTTGATTAGGTTTCATTTGCATGACTAGCCCTAGGTAAACATGTTGGTCCAACTTTTGGATGAATCAAGTATAGTGTAGAAATAAACCACTTCCCCACATGTTGTAGGTGGTGTAGCTTCCATTTCTTGGGGTCCTAATGCCCAGTTATCTCTCCTAAGCGATGCTATCATTCCTTGACGCTCCCTTTGAGTTTTCTGTCAACTTCCTTCTTTTAGGTGGTAATAATGGGTACATTGCATTGAGGAAGGAAAATAAGGCTGTCTCCTCGATTACTGTAGAACATGTAACATTCTGTAGAAATAATAGGTATCAGATAGGGCTTTTTGCTTGCAAGCAAGAGAAACTGGCATTGCAGGGGAGATCACTTGGAAAATACCAGTAGTTCACAAAGAAAGGGCTCAATTGCTAAGCCAAGGAAAGAATATGAAACACGGCAGCCCAGAGGTTTCATTCCTTGGGCAGAATTTCTGGAACTGCTCCTGTCACCCTAGGCCCTCATGCTGCAGTGTAGGCACTCCGCTACATCCTCACTCTCACTCAGCTTGATTCCAGAGGATCTCAGGCTCATGGACAGCTTCACATTTGGCTGCAGCTGGTGTTATTACCGAGCTCCTATACTTTTCATCCATCATTTGTCACACTCCCCACATTCCTTTCCTTGAGAGAGTCCAGTGAGCGCAGGTTGGGTGAAAAGCTCACCCTCGTAGGGTGACCTGCTGCAGGGTGCATTCCCAGCAGGATAACGTGCGACAAGCAAAGCCTAGTTCCCCAAGTGCTGAGTGGGCTGCTCTTACCAACAGAGGAAAGAAGTGCTGGGTGACCAAGAAGAAACCGTGTATAATATCACTAGTGTGGGGAAGGGAATGAGAAGACTCAGATCTGGCCTAGAATGATGGCTAAAGCCACTTATATAAAAATAAGCATTACCTTAGATGTGTTCCCATAACCTTTCCTCATCTATCAAGTGGGAATAATAATCCTGTCTCAGAGAATTGTGTTTTATTGTTGTTTTTCTCCGAAGCCCATTCAGGGCCCTTTGCAAGTCCTAACCCCTGCCTCCTTTCCGAATGTCACCACCATCCTGACGTCTAAGACTGTGTGTTAGTGTTGCCTGGTTGTGAACATTATGTAAACAGAATCGTACAGTATATACTCTCTTGTGTCTAGCTTCTCTGCTCAATATTATGTCCGTGTTTCATTGTTGGTGTGGCTGGATTTATTCTCACTGCTGAATAGGAACCATTCTGAAGTATACCAGTATTTGTTTATCCATTTTTTTGATGATGGACGTGTGAGTTGTTTCTGTTAGGGCTACTCTATAAAGCTTCTGAGGACATTCTCATATATGACCTCGATGTCATATGAATACATTTCTATGGGGTACATACCTAGAAGTGAAATTGGGTTATCAGGGGTGTGTGTGTGATCATAGAGTTTTCTGTTTACACTGCCCCCAGCTATATATGGATTCTGGTTGTATCACATCCTAGCCAGGGCTTGGCATTATCACAGAATTGTTTGATGTTTCAATCCAGATCAGTTAAATAGTAGTTGAGAGCTTGTTCTCAACTACTGCTTAATAAAAATTATTAATAACTGCTTAATAAAAATTAATTGTATTTCCAATGGTTGTGAAATAGACATGACATCTACAGCCATTTTGCATGCTTTTCCAACGAATGATATTTTAGTACATTTTGCTGTTAAAGTTTTTATCTTAGCATGGAAATTGTTACTGGGTTACTGTGTTGGACAGTCCTTACTGCACTGAATTCTTTTTTGCACGTATTTAAAGTTTTGCTTGGCGAAGTGTCACTTTGACCACTTCCTAATGGGCATCCTCTCCCAGCTTCCAGCTTGTGTCCATGAGACGTAGTAATGGTGAGAGCACCAGGCAGTGCATCTCTCCAAGCTGTCCACTGCTCTCTTCTCCATTCAAAGCTAAGACCAGCATCCGTCTTAACCTAGGTCATGCTGGGGGTTTTACTGGCAGTGGCAGGCAGTGTTATTAAGTTTTTACACTTACCAGCCTGCCAAACCTGCGTCTTTCTGCTTCTTGGGACCTCATTTGCTTCCTGCATGAAACTGTGATGGTAATACCTACCTCGATGGGTTGGTAAATCACAAATGAGATAGTATGTAGAATGCCAGGCTTGGTGCCTAAGTCGGGGCAGTTAATACTATTATTAGAAGTGGTGGTTATTATTGTTGTTTGATCTTAGGCACAGTGTGCTTAAAACTATAGAATTGTTTCATTGAACAGTGTTTAAAAAAAAAATACTTTTTTTTAAGATTTTATTTATTTATTCATGAGAGACACACAGGGAGAAGCAGAGACACAGCCAGAGGGAGAAGCAGGCTCCCTGCGAGGAGCCTGATGCAGGACTTGATCCCAGGACCCCGAGATCATGACCTGAGCCAAACGTCTGAACCACTGAGCCACCCAGGTGCCCCCAGACTCAGAATTTTAAAATAAAAGTTAGCCATTTATAAGAACTGTATTACCAGACTGTAGAAGAAGAGCACTCGCCAGCCCAGGGGCTGGGACCACCACACCCTATTTAACTAACACATCAACATTATATCTTCTATACCCGAGCACATTCTCCACCTCCCACCCTAACCCTTTCTGGGAATTGCTTTATGATCTCCCAGAAGAAAGAGCCTTAGTTCTCTCAAGTAAACAAACTGCAGTAAGGAAGGCTGATAATACACATTTGAAAGAAGGTCAGGTATACATTTGGAAACTAGAGGAATCCCAGTGTTTGTTCAAAAGAACAAAAAGAAAACCTGTAAGAAACTCTTTGCGGCTACTCAGGAGAATAATATTCAGGATATATTTGTTGAGTTTTTAATTCATTATGGGACACAGAATTCTCTTAATGATATAGCTTGATATCCTCATTTTTAAAAAATAAAAACTGTCTATTGGGGTTCCAGGGTGACTTAGTGGGTTGAGCATCCAACTCTTGTATCAGCTCAAGATCATAATCTGAGAGTCATGAGATCGAGCACAGTGTCAGGATTCCCGCTGAGTGTGAAACCTGATTGGGATTCTCTTTCTCTCTCTCTCTTTCTTTCTCTGTCTGCCCTTCCCTCCCCGCTCTCACACACACTCTATCTGTCACTCTTTTATTAATTAATTAATTAATTAATTAATTAATTAATTAAAATGGCAATTATCTAGCCCAACACCTTTACCTTACAAATTATGAAACTAAGGTGCTTAGTGGTGACCTTATTGACTCAACATTACTTAAATGTAGATGGGTAGCAGCAGAATCAAGGTCAGAATCCAAGGTCCTTCAAGTCTGGACCTGGTAACCTTTCCGTTGATCTCAGACATTGTAAGAGGTGATGTTGACTTTCTAAAATCATTGACTGGTGAAAATTTAAAACTGTTTAAAGGATCATTTGTTCTTCCTTAAATTGTTTTTTATTGAAACTCTGTGCCATCTAGAATTATAGCTAGGGTTAATTATAGGTTGTCAAGGCAGGGCACTGTGCCAAGTCTTTTAGATGCTTATTCATTATGTGCTCGTAACAGGACTGGCCTCGGCTTTACTGATTCCAGTGGGTGTTTGGTTTTCCCTGGCAATTAGTGGGAAATTGTCCTACATAAGCAATATTGCACAGAGAGGATTGTCTGAGATCATCTTTCCCACAATGCGAGGGAAAGCTTTGGTAAGACAAAGTAGGGCATTAATACCAAGACATTCATCCAAAAGTTGTGGATTTAATTTCCTTAATATATATTATCTTCCATACACAAAAGTATACACTCTTTCTTAGTTGTCACATTTTGGAGCTGAAAACAATGGGCTCTAACCCTTCAGAGCCGAAATACCCACATAGTTGTATTTTTAATGTGTGTCAATTAAGAAATTACATGTGGACATCAGAATTTGAGTGCCTCTTGCACTTACTCTGAGGTCCCACCAGGCTCTATGGTTCACTGACGAGTAACATTTTACCAGAAACAAGAGTGATCGTGATGGAAGCAGCAATTTCGTACAAATCTTTTTTTAAAGATTTATTTATTTATTTTATGATAGACATAGAGAGAGAAAGAGAGGCAGAGACACAGGAGGAGGGAGAAGCAGGCTCCATGCCGGGAGCCCAACGTGGGACTCGATCCCGGGACTCCAGGATCGTGCCCTGGGCCAAAGGCAGGCGCTAAACCGCTGAGCCACCCAGGGATCCCCTATACAAAATTTTTTATACAAAAAATTGCTCCTAATATTTTCCTTGCCTTTGTGAAATAGTGTGCTGGAGCCTGTTCCTTCTGACTCATCAAAGTCAGCTGTCAGATTTTGTGAGCCAATTGTTAAACACAGCCATTACTGGAAATTAAATGACAGAAACTTATAGTTACATGAGTTATATTTTTTAAAGGTAGTCCTCAGGGCACCTGGGTGGCTCAGTCGGTTAAGCATCTGCCTTCGGCTCAGGTCGTGATCCTGGGGTCCTGGAATCGAGTCCTGCATTGGGCTCGCTGCTTAGTGGGGAGTCTGCTCCTCCCCACTGCTTGTGCACTTGGTCATGCTCTCTCTCTCTCCCTCAAATAAATAAAATCTTTTTAAAAAAAAAATCTTAAATAAAAATAAAGGTAGTCCTCAACAGTCATCCCTTCATAGTTACTTTACTCCATATCTGTTATTTGCTCTGGAGGGTACGTGGATGTACAGTACCTGTGTAGTAGAAAGCCTATGTCTGGTGTGCTACTGTGCACTCCTTACCAGCTTCTCATTCAGGGACGTCACACTGGTAGATTGAAGTAGGAGCCCTTCTTCCACAGCAGGTGTCAAGCACTGAAGTAGGGGCTAGATGTACAGTTCTGTTGATTGTCAATTTTTTTAACTTGAAAGGGTTCAATAGCTATAGCCATCACATTGTGGATAACACAAAACATCAAGGAAATAGTCTTCCAGTATTTGAAAACTCTTTTCCCATTCAGGACAGACGTAGTTCATGTCATTGACAAATGATTGAAATTTTGACACGTGTTACACAAGGAAATGCTCTCAAGGACTCGGAGTGACACATACTTTGAGAGCATTCTTATGAATTGCCATTGAGAAGTTCCATGTAAACAGAATTTAGACATACATACGAAAGGTGGGCAATGTCCAAAGTCAGTTGAGTTGGTTTTTTTTTTTTTTTTTAAGATTTATTATTTACTCATGAGGGACACACAGAGAGAGGCAGAGACACAGGCAGAGGGAGAAGCAGGCTCCCCGTGGGGAGTCCATTGCGGGACTTGATCCTGGATCCCTGGATCACGCCCTGAGCCAAAGGCAGATGCTCAACCGCTGAGCCACCCAGGTGCCCCAAAATCAGTTGAGTTTAAATCAGACTCCAAAAATGGGTAATTTAGACTTCTTGGGTGTAGGTAGAATAAATAGGGAAGGGTATAATTTCAGCAGAAGCTTGGAAACATGAATATTAGTATTGACAGACTGCTAGCCGCATGAATGTGTAATGAAAAGGCAGGTTGTATGAACAGGGTACAATAACAGGTAGCGTATTTTGTGGTGTCTTAAAGCGCCGAATCACTTCTCAGTTGACTTGGGCGTGCATTTTCTGGAAGCTGGAATTTATCATGTGCGATGCATGGTGCATGGCTATGTGTCTGACCCCAGTATTCACGGCTCCTAGACCCCAGGCAGGGCCTGCCTACAGAGGCACACTGCCAGCCCTTCCAGGTGCTCTCCACACCAGCTGCAGAGCACAGCCCGCACTGAACCTCGAAGACACAGACAGGGCTTTTGGGGTGACCAGCATCCTCACCCAATTCATTGCTACACTATCCAAACT
Source organism: Nyctereutes procyonoides (assembly GCF_905146905.1). NCBI lineage: Eukaryota > Metazoa > Chordata > Mammalia > Carnivora > Canidae > Nyctereutes > Nyctereutes procyonoides. The sequence continues at coordinate 54,872,327 of NW_026575146.1, read as the reverse complement.
GGATTGTTCTGGTCTCCAGCCATTCACAGGAACACACCACACCACTTCTGGGCTGCACATCAACCCTTATCATCCTTCTAAGCCAATATTTCTTCTTTTCTTGTTTTTAGATTTTAGTATTTCTTTATCTCAGCCAAATACTTTAGTTTTGAATAATGCCTATGACAGATTTCTGCAAAGTACTATTTTCAAGAAAGTTACATGGGTAGCTCAGTGGTTGAGCTCAGGGCATGATCCCTGGGTCCTGGGATCGAGTCCCACATCAGGCTCCCCGCAGGGAGCCTGCCTCTCCCTCTGCCTATGTCTCTGCCTCTCTCTGTGTCTCTCATGAATAAATAAATAAAATATTTTAAGATAAATTATATGGGAAATAGTACATATGCAACTCACTGGAGTTTTATCATGCTAAATATATTTGGAACTTAATATCGTACTTCCTGTTCCTACTTTGCATGTGTGATTACAAAGTATCCTCCTATAAAACTCTTGCTTTTATAATATATATTTAATAAAAATTATATCTTTAAGATCTATAATCTGATTTGATAGACTTACATAGTAAAATGATTACTGTGATCAAGCTAGCTAAATATCCATCCTCACATGGTAATTTTATTTGTTTGAGACCAAGAGCTTGGTTCTTCTTACTACATGTTAGCTTGTATGTTTCCTTCACTAGATATGGACTCTTGAAGATAGAAACTGTGTTTTGTGTCTCTTTGTTTCCGACTGGTTGGTTTGGTTTTGGGGAGGAGGGGTTGTTATATAATGCAGTATTGTTAACTAGAGTCACCATACGTTACATCCTCAGGACTTGTTTATCTTCTAGCAGGAAAGTTGTACCACTGTGTGTGTGTGTGTGTGTGTGTGTGTGTGTGTGTGTGTGTGTGTAGTGAGCAAATGGCCAGTATATACTAGGGTAGTATCAACTGAGGTCATCATGCTATACCCTTGATCTCTAGACTTACTTATCCCACATAACTGCAACTTTGTATTCTTTGACCAACACATCCCATCCCCCTGCCCTGGTAACCACCATTCTATTTCTGTGTATCTGACCTTTTGATACTCCACATAGAAGTGAGACCATGCAGTATTTTTCTTTCAGGGTCTGTAAGCTAGTATTTCTTGAGGTATATTCTAGAACCATCTGCTTCAGAAACAAGTTGTTCAAAACGTCACTCCCAGGGCCCCTGGGTGGTTCAGTTGGTTAAGTATCTCCCTTTAACTCAGGTCGTGGTCTCAGGGTCCTGGGATCAAGCCCTGCACTGAGCTTCTTGCCAAGCAGGAGGTCTGCGCTCTCTCTCTCCCTTGCCCTGAAATAATCTTTTTTTTTATTATTATTATTTTAAGAAAGTCATTCCCTGGGTCTGTTGGGAATCCTAATGTACATTAAAGCTTGAGAATCACTGTTTAAGCAGGTGGGTAAGCTGACCTTGTTTTTAAAGCACCTAATTTGTTCTTTAAATCATAGGAAGGGTCTTGCACAAAAAGGTCACTATCTGAGATTAAAGCCAAGTCATGATTTGAAAACCAAAATAAGTCCTATTTGTTCTTCTCAGAGATGCCAGTGCTGTAAACTTCCCAGAGCGTCCCAGCCAGGCACCTCCTATTCTTTCCCCACTGGCATTCTTTTCAATTTGACTCCCCCTAAACTGCTTCTGGGTTTGTTTGTTTGTTTGTTTGTTTGTTTTCTGCTTCTGTTTTTAATGACTCAGGACAGGGTGTTGACCTGTCTGGCAGAGACTAGTAGTTTATGTGACATCTTCCAATTATTCAGATCAGAGCTTATAATTAGTTTGGCATTGGGGATCCCTGGGTGGCGCAGTGGTTTAGCGCCTGCCTTTGGCCCAGGGAACGATCCTGGAGACCCGGGATCGAATCCCACGTCGAGCTCCCGGTGCATGGAGCCTGCTTCTCCCTCAGCTTATGTCTCTGCCTCTCTCTCTCTCTCTCTCTCTCTCTCTCTCTCTCTGACTATCATAAATAAATTTTTAAAAAAAATTTTTTTAAAAATTAGTTTGGCATTGGCCTCACCACGTATAAGAAACTTCTTGTCATTCTGAACCTCCTTGAAGCCACCAGCCACACTGAAAATCAATTCTGCTTATGGGTTTCTGATCGCCCTGAACAGTTAGAATTATAATATACATCTGTGAAAGCAAAGCTGCCTTGTAATCTGTTCTCATATTATTTTTTCCAACAGTTTCCGCAGACTTGATAGTAATTTGGACATTGACTAAATGATGCCACGCTTATGCTGACGGTGGTCATTTAAGCCCTCTGCATTTTTAGCATTCTGGTGTAAGGAGGACCCAAGTCCAGCCTGAAAGATAGGGCTCAAATATTATCTAATGATTTTTGGTAAATAATAAAGCCTCAATGAATGCCTTTTGGATTTGACTGAAAAGGGGCCTTACTTTTTCAAGTTAGAAATGTAGTGTTCAGGGATGCCTAGGGGGTTCAGGGGTTGAGCATCTGCCTTGAGCTCAGGGCGTGATCCCAGGGTCTTTGGATCAAGTTCCACATCAGGCTCCCCACAGGGAGCCCGCTTCTCCCTCTATCTGTGTCTCTGCCTCTGTGTGTCTCTCATGAATAAATAAAATCTTAAAAAAATAATAAAGTTCTTTTTTTAAAAAAACGTAGTATTCAGGGGATCCCTGGGTGGGTCAGCGGTTTAGCGTTGTTTAGCGCCTGCCTTTAGCCCAGGGTGTGGTCCTGGGGTCCCCAGATCGAGTCCCGCATTGGGCTCCCTGCGTGGAGCCTGTTTCTCCCTCTGCCTGTGCCTCTCTCTCTGTTTCCCATTGATAAATAAATAAGATCTTTAAAAAATAAAAATAAATTTAACATGTAGTATTCAGCAAAGAATAGGAATGGTACTTCTTTCAGGTCCGCAGAATACTAATTTCCTGAATGCTGGGGTGAGGTGACTGGTGTTATGGGCTAAGGTGGGGGAGAGCGAGCGCGAGCGAGCCAGCCCATTGACCAAAGCAAGGTTTTCGTGGGAGCACCAATAGCTCCCCGCACAGGTTTGCTAGGATTGCTGTCCCAAAGTACCACACACTCATGTGGCCGACACAGAAGCCTCTTGTCTCCCCCGCGTCTGGAGGCCAGGAGCCCACCATGTTGCTCATGTTGCCGCCTTCCCAAGCCTGTGAGGGAGAATCTATATTGTTGCCTGGTGGTTTGCAGTCTTTGGCATTCCTCAGCTTATAGAAGCATCACCCCCATCTGTGCCTTCGCCCCCACGTGCTGTTCCCCAGGTGCACCCCGGGATCTCAGTCACACGGGATGACAGCCCACCCTGCTGTGGTGCAAAGTCATCTGAAGTGACCCTATTCCCAAGTAGGGCCCAGTTCAGAGGTACTGGGGGTCTGGAGTTCAACACAATTCAACCTCTAACACCATCCCTCTGAAAAAAGCTTTGCTTTTCTGGATTTTTTTTTCCCAATCCTTAGAGCAAGTAAGGTCACGAAGTAGCCGAGCATCCAGCCGCCGACCACTGTCTGTGGGAGGGAGGTCACTGAGGGGCAGTGTATCGTGCTGAGGTTGGAGAGGAGTTATCTCCTGGTCACTTTCTCTTAAACCCTTTTGGGTCCTGTCAGCTTACACAGCAAAAGGCATATCCAAGCTTCTGAAAGAATCCAAGCTTTTGGAAGCTGGAAAGACTTCATCAAAAGCAAAGCTCTGATGTTTACAGGGAGGAAGCTGGAGCCCAGAGAAGTGAAATGGCTCACCCAGCTCCTTAGCCCCTGTGCGTCCCAACAGTGCACCTGACTTGGTACCGGAAGTCAGCCACCCTGCCTCTTGTTCCAGCTCATTCTTCCACATACAGTATCCAAAGCACATACTGTACTGCTGCTCCCAGCTATGGAGGCCATGGGTCTACTGGGATTGACAAGACCCCAAGTTCCCATTGCCTTTGTGATGCTTTGCTGTAGCTTAAGAGTACAATCACCCTGGCTTTCAGCACATGCCGCCCAGCTGGGGCTGTTTTGTGGGGTGCTTATATTAGAATTTGTTTTATCCCCCTGAGCCTTACCTCTGGGACCTACTTAAATATATTTTCTCTCAACTCCATGGATAAGCACTCTGGGAAGAGAATTAATTCTGATACTAAGGTCTGCCGATATGGACAGAAGACATGTTTTCCAAGAGATCCTAAGTGTGATTGAGTGCTGTGTGTCTAAGAGAAATTATTTTGTCAAGGTTTTTTATTTTTTAATATTATATTGTAATGATATATATACTTATTTGCTTCTTTGTAGCATTTATATTTCTCCTACATTTTTCAAAGACTTTAAGTCAATGACCCAGCAATGCATGAACGATTTACCAACTTATGTTTTGCTTGCACCTACAAACAGTAGGTACAAGTACCTACAACAGACAAGGCACTCAGTATACATTTGGGCGAATGACATAGTTTACTGAGTATAAAAGTAGATACTATTTTTGATGCTGGTAGTTCATTATTGAAATATAATTTACAGTCACATCCACAAATCTCAAATGTGAAGTTCCATAAATTTTGACTGATGTGTACACGCAAGTAACCATCACCCAGATCACAATAAAGTAACCATCACCCAGACCCAGATAAAGATTCCCCTAACACAAGAAAGCTCCCTTCTACCCCTTGCTGGTCAGGACCCCCGAAGTCATGGACACCTTCTCCTTTCTTTTCTTCCAGAAGCTGAACAGTTTTAGCTTTCCCATGTTGTCTGTGATTCATCTCAAATTAATTTTTGTGCACAGGGTATCAGAGTTCCTCTGGCTGTTCTTCAGTTTCTATATCTGCTGCTCCACTTAAGTCAGACAATCGAGACTTACATAGAGTAATAGACTGGTCCCTGCGAGATGGACCCATAGATCTCTTTTCTTTCATAATTGAACCATTGTTGTGGAGAGGATCTTAGAAATGCAGCAAAGAGCTCATTGTCTGCAGTAGTTGGATATTTGGAGGCAATGTGTGTAGGCCATGGCTCCAGTTGTCAGCCTGGGTTAAATCCAGATGCCACCATTTACTCCCGGTGGTTCGCCGAGTTAGCCTTAGTCCCCACATTACAAACAGATAGCAAGAGACCCAACCTAACAGGGTTATCATTCCTGATTTGATGAAATCATGTGTGCAGTACAGTCATCACAGTACAAACATCACTCTCAACAACAACTGCTAGCTTTAAGCGTGTGTGTGGGAGGGTGTTGGAAAGGAAAATAAACCTCCTAGAGATGTGTGGTAGGAAAGGCCCCTGACCTTGAAGGAGGGTTCCTTTGCAGAAGAGGCTTCTCCCCAGAGCCCCCCCCAACACACACACACACACCCACACACTCATTCCCCCCATTCTTCTGTGCAGCTCCTGTTGCTGGTGCTGGGAGCTCAGCTGGCCCTGCTCTGGGAGCCATCACCTCAACTTCCTGTTCCCACCATGCCTGCCCCCAGCAGCACAGTGTTGGCTTCTGTCTTGACCTGCCGGGTCAGAGTGCTGCTCTGTGTGCTGTGTCTGCCATGGGCTTTATGTCTTGGGTGTTCACTTATGGGGGGAGAGCGTCAAGCTCCAGGCCAGCACCAGACCCCCGGGGCAGCCATCTACTGATTCCCAGGAGAGGGACTGCCACTCCACCTGCCTCCAGGAGGAACCGGCTGCCTCCTTGTGTAAAACTAGCAGAAGGTGGAAAGCGCAAGACAGCAGCAGAAACGGCCACAAGGCAGAAAGAGAGCAGCAGATCCCTCTGAAAGCCCCCACCCCGTGTGGCAGGGCAGGTTAGGAAGGTAGGTGGTGGAGCCGTCAGGCAGTGACCATGGCCCAGGGCTTCCCACTTCACTGGGGCCCCCCTGGGACATCCAGCACACTTGGCTGTGCACTCAGCCCCTGAGCTCCCCATGAAAGAGACGCCCCATCCTGGCATAAGTGTGAGCTTTGTTGCATGCAGGTGCTATCGGGGTTGCAAGTAGGAGCCCTAAACTCCAGAGTTCCACACCCTGTAGCCGCCTCAGCCCTCCCACCACTGCAGCCAGATCTGAGCCCTCCTGGGAGAGGCACATGGTGTTGACTTGACCATCACATGTGTCTGAGCCATGCTGGAATGAGCCTGCATCTCTAGGGCTCAACAAGTACTTGCAGCCTTTGAGAGAGACTAGGCTGCCCTGGTGGGTTTTGTCTACAGGGAGAGTTATCCCATCCGCTTTTCTTATCAGGTAACGTTCTGGTAGCTGAACTTAAAATAGCGGAAAAGGAATTCTTTGTGAAATGTTAGATAAACCTGTCTGTGCAAGCAGATGTGATCCAAGCCCCACCCCCACCGCAAGAGAGGCAAGAGTCCCAGAGGTAAAAGTCATGGTACAGACAAGCATGACTCTGTCGGCATTCACTGTCATGTGCGTTATCTGACTTGGGTCTCTTGATGGCCCTAGATGGGCAGGGCAGGACCTGTCATTCCTATTTCTAGAGGAGAAAGCAGGAGCTCGGGGTCAAGACTTGCCCAGACTAGTCACTAATAATCAGAGGACAGGGCTCATGTTTAGGCCTCCTCCACCCTCAGTCTACACACTCTCTGGGTTTAAACCCCATGGCAGTCCATTTCTAAAGGGCAAAAAACCCCTAACACGAAGCAGCCTAACACATGGTGAATTTAAGCAAAAAACTAAAAAAAAAAAAAAAAAAAAAGATTCCACTTGATCTCATTGGGAACATTTTTCTTTGAGTGGCCCAGCAACCATGGCTTTGAATCCAGAGAGGGAAACAGAATGCTCACTCCCTGTTGGCCAGGCATTAACAATATTTACATAGTCATAAATTCTGTGCATCAGTTTTCTAATTTTAGAATCAATCCATGGACAAGGCAGGAAAAATGTGGTTGTAGCTACAAGATAGAATATAAATATTAACAGCCATGACAAAGTAGAGATTTTAAAAAAAAGGGTAAGTGTATCTAATGCAAAGTGAGAGAGGAAAGCAGGGGGACAAAGAAAGTAATACAGGAAAATAAAGATATCTAGTAGATGAAATAAAAAAAGGTTAGGTGTACTATTCAGTTACAAACTAAACATAAATAGCAAATGCTGGGGAGAAGTGTGGTGTAGGAGAGGTTCACGCCCTCTGATGGAATCAATAAATGATGCTTTTAGGTTGAGAATACCTTTTATCCCCTGATTCATCAAAAGGTATGAAAGGAACCACCAGAAATGCTTAAAAGGAGAGAGAAAGAGAGAGAGATCTCTGAAGAAGCTGCCCCTGGAGTGGGGCTCGGGGGTCAGGAGGTTGTTGCTTTTCGTCGTAAGTCAATTGCATCATGTGATATATTTTTATTACTTTGATAAAAGAACATCCAGACAATGAGAGGATAACTTTTAAAGACAAAAACTGTGGAGCGTAACATATGTCCCCTGAGCAAATGTTCCCTTGGGAATTAGCTCTAAAACATTCATTAGGTCTGCAAACAGAAATCAGAGTGTTCCAGGCCATAAAACCATCGATGACTTTTCAACAGTCCAGCCAGGCTAATGCTCTCCAATGAAGCCAAACTAATGGTGTTACTAACGGAAAGGAACGTTTTTATAAGTGACAGAGAGGCCTCCGTGTCATCCTGGAATCATTAACGTCTGCTCCCCGGGGGGAGCACTGCCCCCTGAAATGCCCCCTCCCGAACAGCTCTTACCTAGGACAGGCTTGCCATGTGTGCAGAGCCCAGAGCAGCTGCAAAGTATTGGCAGCTCCTCTGATTGTACAAGGGAAGAACACGACTGGGTGGATTAACAGTTTCCTGAAAGCCTTGTTGCAAATTAGGCTCAATTAGCCCTCAGACAGTCTGAATTGAGGGAATCGTGGCAAAAGTTGATGGTGCAGAGCCCAGGCAGGCAGCCAGGCTCTTAAACCTAGTCACGTAACATTGCTTCTAGAAATGGATCTTCCCAAGCTGCAAGGCTAAGGAATGGCAGGCCCTCTGCCATTGTTGTTGGATTGTGAGGGCATTGCTCCCAAGAGAGATGCTCCCACTTACAGTGACCTAAAAAGCAATCTGGAAAACTATCAAATTAGAGATTGATTCCAAATAGGCGTGTGCCCAAGAAACCCACGGTACAGGAAGAAATTAGGGCTAAATAGCAAGAATATCCGCCAACGTCAGAAGGGAAGACAAACGTGAAATTGATCAGTGGCTCAGACATTTAAGTGAAATTCCTTTTTAGAACCAATCTTTACTATCTGAGGCATCTTCAAGGAAGGAGGAATTTGCTGCAGGCTATGGATGCATTTAGTTGGGTTGGATGGTTTATTCTTGCATTATCTCCCTATTCCTTTAACATTTACATTTCATTAATTTTTTTAAGTAGCAATGGACATTCACATACACAGGCTCTTAATCACAAATACTTTATGTTCTATGTGAGGCGCTTCTTGATTAGGAAAGAGACCGCTTTATCCTCCATGGCGTGTAGAACCTTTCCTCATCTCCTTGCTAAAAACATCACAGGATGTGAAAAATGAATAATTTTCATTATCAGTTTCAGCAGAAGCCCAAAACAAACCTGCAGGACTTGCAAAGCAAGTGACTAAAAAAAAAAAAAAAAAAAAAAAAAAAACAGTTGTGCAACCGGTAGCTGACCATCCATTCCAGAGGCAGTTGGCATGTGATCTTTGCAGAGAGCTGTCAGGGGGGTGGGGATGCACTGCAGTGGGACACTTCAGAGTGCCGGAGGGTGCCCCATGGAGTACAGGGGACCTACACGTGTCCCCTGGTGTCTGGCTCCTGCCTGACTCCACTGGCGGAGCAAGGAAGAGTTTGCTGTTTACAGATGATCCACACCACTCACTCACTCGTGTCTCTCCTCTGTGTTTTAAGAATTTATCCCATGGTCTGTCTGCCTTGATACTGTGTAAACTCCAGGAGGCGGAGATGCTGATTTGAACCTGCTACATCCTAGTGCCTCGACCACAAGATTCATAAATGGGTGTGTGTTTGCGTTGTACGTTCATTACCCTCATCACTCCTGCATGTTTGGTGTTTTTCTCCTTTTATATGTAGGAAACGAGAGCTCGGGAGGGTTAAGAAACTTAGCCAGTATCACACCGAGCTAAGAAGAGCCAGAATTCAAAGCTAAATCATCGAATTCCAAAGTTCATGCTCTATCCGCTCGGGTATCTGTTTTCCTAAAGTGCGTTCTCTTTTAGGGGAGGGACCTGCCAGTTCTGTACTCTGATCTCGCTGGGCACGCACTGAGTAAGGAGCACGGCAAACGTAAAGGCAGGTTCCTGGATTGGTTCTGTAGCTTTCAGTCCCCGCCAAGAGGTATTAATGTCGGGTTATCCTGAGTGCACTTACTGGGACTTCACCATATACGCGCCTGAGGATTTAGAATTCTTTCATCTGTCATTTTAGTAATTAAAATGTTGGAAGCTTAAGTATTCTTGTTAAATATTATCCTCTTTTTATTGTGGTAACACACGCATGACATAAAACTTCCCATCTTAACCACTTTTAAGCATTCAGTTCAATACTGTTACGTACACTCCCGTTATTGTGCAACCCACCCCCAGAACTCTTTTCCTCTGGCAGAATTGAAACTCTGTCCCCATGAAACGGCTCCTCATTCCCCGCGCCTCCCGCCCCCACCCACCACCATTCCCCTTTCTGCCTCTGCATTTGACTACTCTAGGTACCTCATTAAGGTGGAATTACACAGTATTTCTTTTTTTTAAATGAAGGCGAATTAAGATTTTTTTTTTATTTATTTATTCATGAGAGACACAGGCAGAGGGAGAAGCAGGCTCCATGCGGGGGGCCTGATGCGGGACTTGATCAGGGGACCCCAGGATCACTCCCTGGGCTGAAGGCAGACACCCAACCACTGAACCACCCAGGCGTCCCCATAGTATTTGTCTTTTAATAACTGCTTTATTTCACTCATGTTAATGGATGAATCTGTAGGACATTATACTGTCAGAATTTGCTTCCTTTTGAAGAGGGAATAATATTGCATTATGTGTATGTATCAATTTTGTTTGTCCATTCATTCATCAGTGGGCAATTGGGTTGCTTCCACCTGTTGGCTCCTGTGAATAATGGTGCTGTGAACATGGGTGTATTCATTTGTTAGGACTGCCATAACAAAATACCATAGACCAAGTGGCCTGAGCAAGAAAAGTTTATTTTCTCATGGTTCTGAGGCTTAGAAGTCCAAGATCAAGGTGGCAACAGGGTTGGTCTCTTAGGAGGCCTCTCTCCTTGGCTGGTCAATGGCTGTCATTTCCCCTCTGTCTTCATACACTGTGCATGCCTGTGTCCTAATCTTTTTAAGATTTTATTTATTTATAAGAGAGGGAGGAGCAGAGAGAGAGGATCAATCAGACTCCATACCAAGCACAGAGCCCAATGCAGGGATCAATCTCAGGACCCTGAGATCATGACCTGAGCTGAAACCAAGAGTCAGATACTCAACCAACTGAGCCACCCAGGTGCCCCTCCCTAATCTCCTCTTTGAAGGGCACCAGTCATACTGGATCAGAGACTAACGATCTTATTTAACCTTAATTACCTCATCTCCAAATAGACACACATTGTGAAGTACTTCAAAGTATAAATGGGGGTTTAGAGGAGACACACCGTTTAGCCCATAATACTGGGTAAACAAATATCTCAGACTCTGTTCTTAGTTCTTTGGGGGTATATACCCAGAAATGGAATTGTTGGCTCACAGGGTAATTCTATTTTTAACTTTTTAAGGAAGAAAAATTATGTTTATTTATAAAGCATATTTTGCTTACTTTTCCCCAAACCTTCCTGGACATCTTTACTCTCCTCAAAGATCTGTGGGGTCATATCCAACACCATAAATTGCCTTTGTTTTTGCTGGATCCCAGGATTATTTTCAAGCTCCTAGGCACGTCTACCTATGCTACTGCAGTTTCGACAACAAGGGCAAATTTCTAAAATTTCAGCAGAGCTAGCCCTAGAAAAAGTGTTTAATTGGAAAACAAAGTTCAGATCCTAAACTCTACTCAGTTGCAGTGTGACCCTGGCCAACTACCTGCACCTCCCTGCCTGGTCCTCAGTTCCCTCAGCTGTGAAGTTAGAGGCATTGGGGTGACAAAAACTGGAGGGATCGGTCAGAGATGATGTAAACAGAAGAGGCCAGAGAATGCTGGGTGCCCTGGATGGAGCTCCCATTACCTGGGTGCTGCACCACATCAGTTAGTCCTGAAATGTTGTAGAGGGTTCCTCAGGCTTCCACGGACCTGCACGCATGGTCTCTTCACCCCACAGCGTGAAATCTCAGAGCCCAGTTCTTTCATGTTGCCAGGTCAACTAGATTTTTTTTTTTCCCCTCTGAGGAAAAAATGTTTTTGAGTAACTGCCTTATTAATCAGGAATTTACTCAAAACAGCTCTAAAATTGATGTGACCTAAACTATTCCATCAGATTTGGTATTTCTAGTACTGTGCACTGAGCAATCAATTTTAAAATCATGACCCTTAGGTGCCTTGTGAAGCTCTTCACTTAAGACATTTCACTTACTATAAAATTTCTCCATCTAAAGGAACAGTTTTGTGCCTTTAGTATATTCACAAAGTTGTGTATTACTAGAAGAGTTTTAGAGTGTTTTCAATATCCCAAAACTCCACACCCAATAGCAGTCATTCCCCTATTCCCCACCCCCACCCCACCTTGGCGACCACTCATCTGCCTCTGTCTCTCTAGATTCACCCCTGTTGTTGCACATATCAGTTCTTCATTATTTCTTATTGCCAAGTAATATTCCATTGTGGGAATTATTTAATGTTCATCAACTGGTGGGCATTTGGGTTATTGACACTTGGGGACTATTCCAAAGAATGCGACTGGGAGCATTTGTATGCAAGTTTTGGTGTGGGCACTTGTCTTCCTTTTTCTCAAAGCTACATCCAGGGATCCCTGGGTGGCGCAGCGGTTTGGCGCCTGCCTTTGGCCCAGGGCGCGATCCTGGAGACCCGGGATCGAATCCCACGTCGGGCTCCCGGTGCGTGGAGCCTGCTTCTCCCTCTGCCTGTGTCTCTGCCTCTCTCTCTCATTCTGTGTGACTATCATAAATAAATAAATAAATTTAAAAAAATTTAAAAAAAAAAAAAAAAGCTACATCCAGTGGGATCCCTGGGTGGCGCAGCGGTTTGGCGCCTGCCTTTGGCCCAGGGCGCGATCCTGGAGACCCGGGATCGAATCCCACGTCGGGTTCCCGGTGCATGGAGCCTGCTTCTCCCTCTGCCTATGTCTCTGCCCCTCTCTCTATGTGACTATCATAAATAAAAAATTAAAAAAAGCTACATCCAGGAGAATTGCTGGGTTGTGTGGTTTCCCAAAGCTGCTGCAACTTTCTCTACAGTCTCAGCAGCAGCGTGGGATGGCTTCAGTTTCTTTGCATCCTCTCCAGCTCTTGCTGTCGCCTGTCTTTATTATAGCCAGCTCAGTGGGTGTGAAGGGGTAGTCACATAGTTTTTACTTGCGTTCTCCTCATGATTGATGTTTAGCATCTTTTCATACACTTATTGGCCATTTGTTCTTCTTTGGAGGAATGTCTGTTCAGATCCTTTACTTACTTTTTAACTGGGTGATTTGCCCTTTTATAATTATATGCAGGTTATATAAAGAACACTTATAAATAAGTCCCTATGAGCCTCATTTTCATCCCCCAACTGATGCTCAGATTATACTAATATTCTATTTAGCTAATATGCTATATATTCTAATATGTGTGAAAACAGTACAAATAAAGTTTGATTTTTATCAAATTAACTAAGACTGAGGAAATCTGGTATTTCTGGTTTTCTGTAATCATAGTATTTTTTAGCTAAAATAATAAATGTACCTGTTAAATCCCAAAGAATACCCTAAATTTTTTCTAAACCTTGCTGGTAGCTTACTCATAGTTACCAAAAGTAGAAGATTGATATTAAATTGAAAAATACTCAATGGGTTTACTTCTAGGGGAGTGACTCTGGATACAATAGGATGGCAAAAAAAAGGAAGAGGACTTTAAGCTGTATTTTGCACTATTAAAAAATAAAAATGTATTAAGAAAAATTACTTCCAGGGTGCCTGGCTGGGTCGAGCAGTACAGTATGCAACTCTTGATCTTGGGATCATGAATTCAAGCTCCACTTTGGGCAGAGAACTAACTTAAAAATCACTTCCAGAATATTCTGGGTTATATACCCTTAATCTTAAATATCACACCTGAAAACTCAAAAAGGGAGAAGCTTAGTTTTGAACTTCAAATAAATTCTATGATCGTAAAATAACCCAGAAGCCACTAGTTATTATTTAAAATTATATAAAAATAAAATAGGAACAAAAAAAAAAACCAGGAATAAAAATCAGAGTCATACCACACGTATGTATTTCTTGACCACCTTGTTTCTAGCTCTGACGTTTAAGGAGATAAGTAATTCATCTTTTGTGGGTGACATTGTAGCAGTTGAAAAAGCAAAGGCCAATTAAAGCCCATCACTACATCATTACTTTTGACCCAGAAAAGAACTTGAGCAATATCATTACCACACGGTGCTTCTCAGAGCAGCCTCCCTTGAAAGCGGATAGTTTACTAAACCAAGGAATCTGTAAAGGTTTACAGTATACAGTCAGCAGCTCGACAGAGGCCACGCTCCCCTTGCTCTTTCAAGTCCATCAGAACAGATTGTGTCCCACACTGTGTAACCCTGCTTAGGGTTTTGAAAACTAAGAGGATTTTTTTTTTCTTTTCTGTGTCTGGAATGTAAGAGAAAGCCCATTAAGGCAGAGTACAGGGGCTCTGTACTCAGTACCCCTTCATTTCCATGTTCTCCCATAGACCCAGCCAAGAGGCCCCCAGGAGACTCCTCCCACCCCTTCTTCTTACTTGCCTAGTATTTTTGTAACTTTTTCATTATCTTTTATGATCAGGAAAAATACAAATGAACGTGATTTTTTAAGATTCATTCAATTCTGGTGATACTTTTTTAATATTGAAAAGGTCAGGATTTCTATGTCACAGAGCTTCAACTAATGGGTTCATATGTACGGAAAGAGAGGTTTGTGTAGCTTAGGGAAGGGCAGCGGGTTACAGTGCCCTCACCAGTCTCCTGGGCAGCAACCAAACTCCCAACAAGCAGCTCAGAGAATGGCTTCAGACCAGACTCCTCACAAGGGATGAGCTGGGCCCTGCAGGGGTGAGAGAGGGAGCAGTCTTCTACGCTCCTGCTCCCAGCCTTACCAGCTTGGCTCCACCTGGGTGATGGCCAGGCCCCCTCTCACAGGTCTTGAGGCACCCATTCTCCCACCACTATTGGCGGATGTCACGTTCCTGCAAAACCTTCCCCTGGAAAATTTCCCAAGGTTAAAGATATAACCTTGATTCCATTGGGGGGAAACCTGTGCATCCCTGAGCCCCTAGATGGATTCCCAATCTCAGTACTATCAGAATGGACCAATTACTTCAACAGTCGACACTGGTTCTTGTATCGTGACCAGACAAGGTGGTTTCCCCTCTTAAGGACTCTCCGGCACGACTGTCTACCTGCATTCCTTTGGTGGTGCTTGTCCTGATTGTTACCAAAAGGACACCTAGGCTATCCTCACAAGCCTGTGATACGGTGCTCGGGGTCCACACAATTCCTTGTTACTCAGAGTGTAGGCCTTGGAGCTTATTAACAATGAGAACCAACAGGCTCTGTTGCAGATCAACTGCATCACATGTGGGGGGGTAGGGCCTAGGAAAGTGGGTTTTAACCAACCCTCTGAGGGATTCTGATGTGCATTTAGGTTTGAAAATCAAGGTTATAAGTGTACCTTTCATGCCAAAAAGGAAAAGAGAACAGTACAAAGAAAGAAATCAATACTGATCGGGCACAAGGTTATCTTTATAAACCAGCAGAGCCTGAGTACTCTAAGTGGAGAACCTAAGCAGCAGGAACAATCTATTTGAAGTACAAGCTGGTCGGTGGGGCCTCTAGATTACAGATGTCCACCCTCATGAGGCCGGGGACCCCACAAATCACTTCTTAGAAATACAAACAAGTGTTCCTTGCAGGGCAGTAAACGGAAAATAAACTGACCAAATTATTCAAACTCAAGGGAGCATCTCTCCAGGTAGGACCGTATTGCCTTTGAATTCTGAAAATCATTTTTTTTAAATCATTTTTTTTTTTATCCCAAAAAGCTTTCCCAGACTCCACCTCATTAGCCACAACTTTGGAGGGATCCACAGATTTTGCTCTGGAAGCCACATGCTCATTATCCTTCTTTCTTTTTCCAGTAAAGGGTTACCTTCCAGTTCAACATTTACCTTGGAAGAGGGGACCATCTACTTGACTTCTGAGCCAAACGCTCTGGAAATGCAGGATGATAATGCCTCCGTGCTTGATGTCTATTTAGTAAGTACTTTAATTTCTTCCCCTTCCCTTCTGGTTTACAGATGGATGCAGGCCACAGCTTACACAAGAACAGGTTCTGTGTAAACCCAGGCGTACTTGGGTTTTAAACAAAACAATGGCACTCCACCCCTTCTACCAACAGTGTGTCTTGTCACAAGCCATGCCTTCATGTAGTTCATATAGAACATTCCATGAGAGAATATCGAGGGTAAGAAGCTCAGTGACCCTATGTGATAAGAGACCAGGTCCCCGGATCACAAGGCAAGGTGTGGCTCCTCCATGTTAATGTCTTGACTCCACTGTATCCCCCTTGTGCCTGAATCTTCTTGAATCCTGCATTACTGCCTCGGTAAATTGGTAGCTGAGAGGTACAGAACTGGGCTGTGGTTTAGAACCTTTAGTCAGCACTAGAGAATCTTGGCCCTTCTCTGTCAGTTGTCACCAGCCAGCTGCATGACCCAGGCAAGAACCTCTCTGTGTGTCCTTATTTGCCAAAGGAGGGGAGTCATGCTTACCTCACCAGGCCACTTAGAGGATCAAGTGATCACGTCTGTGAACACCCTTTAGTGCCAACTTGTCAGCAGTGGCTTAAGTGAATTATTTGATGAGGTTTAGAAAAGTATGGTGGACTAAACTATAAAGAGAAGGGGTGTTTTCCCTACAAAACACATCCCACACACATTCTCCACATCCCTGTATACCTGCACAAAATCACATAGAAGGGACAACATGTGGATTTCAAGTCTTCCACTCTTTCAAGTTTTGCTGAGCACATGTGTGCAAGCTCCATGTTGGGAAGTGGCTCCACTCGGTATGTGCCTTGAGCCACACACACCCACTCCCTCATCTTACACTTCTCCATATGCCCTAGCCTGGCCCTATTTCCTCGAGTATACTCTGCAGGACCTCCGTCACCGAAAATGCTATTCATTATCCCAGAGCCCTCCAGTGTCTTCCCACTTCTCCCAGAGTAAGATCCAACGTCCTCAACGCCCTGCATAGTCTGATCTATTCCACCTCTTGTCCTCCTTTCTCTGCCCCTGTCTACCAGTCATACTGGCCTTGGCATTCCTCCCATAACTAAGCATGTCTCTGCCTCAGGACCTTTGCTTTTGCCATTACTATCCAAATGCACTTTCTTAGCTGTCCCAAGCTTGCTCCCTCACTTCCTTCAGTCTCAGCCCAAACATCTCAGATATGCTTTCCATGACCCCTTATATAAAACAAAAGCCCCCTCTCCACAACAACCATTGTGGAAGGACTTTTTTTTTTTTTTTTTAATGACCTCTGACTATCCTGGTTGTAGCACTAACAATTTTTTTCCACTGGGCAACACTCCTCACACTGCCCCCACTTTTTAAAACAAGTCATGGTGTATTTTAAAATCCTTACAGACAAGTGGTTTCCTCTGTATCACCAAGATGATAGGGAAATAAATAGAAAAATACAGTAATTTCCTGGTCCCAGGTGAAGTGTGAGAACCAAGTGAAATCTTATTTTCATGAGCTAAGAGTTCATGCTCCTTGTATGTATCTTTAAAAAGCCAGATTTGCACCAACCGGGGGCACGTGTTACTCCCAAGTGGAATAGGAGATCACGAGGTAGTTAAATGGCTCTGCTGAGGCCAGTCCTTTATCTGTTCCCCATATTCCTTTCCTGGAAAGCTTGTCTCATTAGTCATTTTAATTGCTCCTCCTTGATGTTTTCAATTTCATTTACAAGAAAACTGCTTATGTGCTTTTACTACCGTCTAATTTTATTGTGCTTCTGTGCCTTTCTTGGACAATGAAAAGCAAAACTTTTGAGAAAAAGGTTAATGCTTGCCTCCAGAAGCCATAGGGAAAAGCTGCAGTGTTAGCTGTTGGTGGTGGAGAGCACTTAAGCACCAGTTAGAAATGAAGGTATCTGGGAGTTTAGAACTCAAGGGAGCGGTAGTGATGGTCACCCCACTGCTGGCTCATCCCCTTGCCCTCCCAGCACAGGGCTGGTTGTGCTTCAGAAGCCTGGGAGGCCAAGCAGCAGAGAAGGTAACAAGGCAGTAGAAATTCTCACCAAGCTTGGAGAAAAGCTGATCTGGTCTAATCTTATTTTGTAGCTACTCACGATAAGCTATTTAACATTTTTCAGTGCTTCCTACAAGCCTGGAAATGTCCTAAATACTTTGTCTTAAACCATTTAATCCCCCACAACCCGCTATGAAGCAGACGGAGCTCCATTTTACAGAAAAGAAATGGAAGTACATGGAGATTATCAACTCGCCCCGAGTTATGCAACGAGTAGCTGATCAGAGCTGGGATTCAGACCAGTGGAGCCTAGCCCCAAGCCCACTCTTAATTACTGAGCTGCACTGCCCTGATGAGGAATTACACTGCCTTTGCAATACAGAAATTAGACTCCGAGAAGTCCAATGAGTGGCCCAAAAATCAGATGCAAAGAAAATACAGAGAAAAGGATACAGAGACAAATTTGGGTGAATAAACATGAGTTCTTTTCACATTTCAATATGGAATGTGAAAATTCAAGAATGCTGTATGGAGCACAGGATTTTGCACAGTAATAAACGGCCCAACTGAGCACATACCACGTGCCGCCAGCCACTGTCCTGGGGCTTTTCTGACACGAGCAGCTCCAGGAAGGTAGGTGTTCTGTTGGTCTCCATTCACACACATAAGGAAACAGAAGCTCCCTTCCAGTTCTCAGAGCTGATAAATGGCAGCTGGAAATTCAAATCCAGCTCCATTTGCTCTTCTCCCTAAACCCAACCCATGAAGGAAGCACCCATCCCCATGGATTTGGCACTGGTTATACATACAGGTCTGCCAACCACGTTGCTGGAATCCTGTTCCTTATGAAGGTGAGAGATAGACCCGACAAGAAAGAGGGAGGACAGTGTTTGTAAGGCTCTAGTTCTTGATATTCTAGTACAACAGTTCTTAAATCTTTTGATACTGGTACCTCTTCAAAAGTATTGAGGATCCCACAGAGTTTGTGTATGTAGGTTACAGTTATCAATTATTTATTTTAGAAATTAGAAATTTTAATATTTACTCAATTCAATATCATTAATTCATTCAAAATAATTAAAATAAATTTCTATCAAAGTATTTTCCTGACAAAAGGAAATTGAGAAGAGGAGCATTATTTTATATCTTTAAAGTCCCTAGTATCTGGCTTAACAGAAGGCACTTGTTTCCACGTTAGTCTGTTGTGATTTAGTCTGTTGTGATAGGGCACTCCTTGTACCAACACTGTATGCCCAAGAGAGGCCAGGGGAATGAAAAGACATCTTCATATCAATAAAGACTTGATAGATCCTCAGAAATGGTCTCCCTTCCACTCGTTCTAGTGCTTTAACTTAGCCCCCTTCTCCTGCTGCAGAACAAAATGGGACATAAGTTAATTACACAGAAATAGGCACAGGGGTTCTGTGGAGATCTCTGCCTCTCATTAACCACTGACCTTAAAATGATCACCCATTCAAGGCCTCTCTTTTCTCATCTGTAAAATAGATCATTAAATCACCTCTAAGACCCCTTCCAGTTCTGGCCTGCTGTGGCTTACTCTAAATTATAAAAACTTACAATAAGAAAGTTTTACCAGAGTAACTAGAGTTGTTTTCCCAAATTTTGCTGTGTCATCACATCCTCTGTCCTAAACCTTTACGGTATTTAAACTTAAATTTTTTGGCAATACATCTAGAAAGTTCTGCACCATGAATTTGTAATTCCAGGATGTGTTTTCACGCTGGAGATTTTTATTTTGTATGTTGCACACTCCTCCAGTTCTGAAAGGACATGGCTCATTACCCTTTCTTCACTATTTCCATTTGCCTCTACACTGTGAAAGACTGAATGGAAAAGATAAGCAGGGAAAACCTTGGCTCACCTTCCTCTGGACCTAATTAGAATCTTCTTTAGGGATGCCTGGGTGGCTCAGTTGGTTAAGCATCTGTCTTTGGCTGAGGTCATGATCTCAGGGTCCTGGGATTGAGCCCCATATCAGGCTCCTTGCTCAGTGGGGAGTCTGCTTCTCCCTCTGCCTATCACCCTTCTTGCGTGCTCTTTCTCACTCTCTCTCAAATAAATAAAATATTTAAAAACAACAACAAAATCCTCACATGAAGGGCAATCAGAGGCTTCTGTGGGAACATTATGTTCAGAGTTGTAACCAGACATAGTCTGGTTTCTCTTGTAATGTTTCTTCTCCTTTAAGATACAGTATTTCTCTATCAGTAGATATAAGTCTCATCCCCCAGTGCTGTTATTTGTATACTAACATATAATACTGCCTCTATCCCTTTAAAAATATAGAGGATTTAAACCAAATAATGTATGCACACCAGATAACATCTATTTCGTTTTCAGGATCCACCCACGTTATGTGTGTATCAATTAGGCTGGCTGTCCTGCTTTCTGCCGTGATTTGACATGAAATCGAAAGCATAGTTTACCTTAAAAGGCAGCTAACTGTTCCATCACCCTGACTAAAGAAAGCATTGGGTTTGGGTTCCGTGTTCCTAGCTATCACCCTGCACTGCTCTGAAAAGGCCATTCACCTTCACTCCAGAGCCTTTCAGGCTGATTCATTTGCCCATACTCAATTCGAGGGGCGGTGTTTCTGAAGATTATTTTTATCCAGTGACCAGACATGTGTTTTGAATTTGGAGTTGATGGCACAGATTGGGGTATTTAAAAGAATACAAGAGAGATGAGCAGGCTCTATTGAGCCTTCATGATACAGTCTGCATAATAGAGCTAGATTCCACTTTGTGAACAATCTCAGATAGTCTATGGCAGTGAAGCTGTCACTGTCACTACTATCCTACTTGCTAAGGCAGCTTCTCTGCCTGACGTAGAATGCAATTTTGTATTAAGGGCAAGAGGAGCCACCACAAAATGCAGCTGAGAAATGTTATGGGGATGACTAGTTGGGAACAGATGGGTAAGTAGGGGATAATGGGATTGCTTGTCTCATAACACAGAAGTTTGAAAGGTGGCTGCCACCAACAAGGACTTCCTTTTACTCTCAAGTTTATATACTCTCTTCTTTTTTACACTTTCCCTATTAACGCCGCTCACTAATAGGTACTTTCATCCAGATAGGTGTCTCTGCAAGACAGCTGTTGGAGTACAAAAATAGCTGTGGGCAAAGAAGAAACAGTTAAGCCACTCCTTAAGCCATGCCTGTATTGGAGATTAATGCTTTGATGTGTAGCTGGTGGACAGCTTGATTATTTAATGTGTCTTTAGGGTGGCTAATATTCTTTGATCACAGGACGAAGGGTGGCAGAGAAGTGAAAATGATTGAATTAACAGCTTATCATGGCATTATGTAGGAGAAAAGCCTGAGAAAAAAGAAGAAAAACACTTTAAATTAGGTCATGGGGGTCTTAGAAAACCCACCAGAACTTTCTGCCAGGAGAAACTGCATTTGTGGATTTGACTCTAGTGGCATAGAGCTTAAAGACTTGTATGCAGAGTATCCGGATTCTTTAATCACTCCTATTTGAGCCAGATTGGCTGCTGGTGGGGCTGCTGATTTGAAACAGGGGCAATTCTGTTGCTTCTCAGCAGAGAGCCAAAGAGGCTGCTTGGGTTGTGGTAGATTTTAGTGTGAGCGGAGGAGGAGGAGGAAAAGCAAGCCCCTGTCTTTGGCTTGTAAGACAACCAGAATGTGGTTTCCTTCTGCCACATGACCACATTGGTAAGAAATGGAGAGATTTCAGCAGAGCAAAATAGGACCCTTTGTTTATCTCCAGAAATGCTTGGCCCTTTTAAGTCACTGACCACTGTCCTAAGACATGTGGATGGGTGGGAAAAATGGATCCCAGCACCTGGACCCACGGCACCGACAAAGGATTCCCATACCACAGGCTTTCAAATTAAGAAGGCAACCCATCTGCGATAGGAGGTCACCCATAGGATTTTTTTTTTTTCCAATGGTGTTAAAGTACTGTTTAAGGATTAGCTAAGGGAATTGGAGCTAGGCCTACTGGCCTCTCCATTAAATTAGCACAGAATTAGCAATTGAGTGACGGCAGGACTAGAGTAGCAGATTTTTTTTCTGTTGGGTCCTAGCTTTATAGCAACCCTTGGCCTCACAGGCTTCAAGGTCAGCTTTGCTGGTGAGCTTGCCTGAGGCTCCTACTGCATGATGGGGGGTGGGGACGGCATCATTTCTCCACCTTTGCCCCCTGGCCCTGGCTTCCCACCACCTCCCTTCTCCCTCCAGAATCTCCCTATCTCTTCTCTCAGCTCTCAGTTTGCATATTCTTCTTTGTCACCGGGAGCCAATATTTACTAGTCTCCTGAGCCTTTACAACTCTTGGGAAAAGAGCGTCTGAGGAACTACAGTCTCTAAAGACCGTGACCTTGGAGGCCACCAGGCACTGAGCCTGCAGGAAACAGATCATAAATTCAGCAAGAGCTGCATTAAGAGCAAACGGGAAGTTTAAGGAAAGCGAGTTTAAATCCTACCCATGGACGTTGGTTAACAGGGCAGTCTTCAGCCATACTGTTGCCTCTTGTGGGATCTGAGAAGGAATAGGAAAATGTGGTAGGTTGTAAGTACTAGACACTTGATAAAAAAATAAAATAAAATAAGCCCCCCCCCCCAAGTGTGGTGGATGGTATGAGGAGGACACAGGAGTGGAGATCTCAGGGCTTGGCTTCCTTTGCTTTTTCTCTACCTGCCTTAGTGTCCTAGGGCTGCCCTAAAGCCAAGTCCCTGGATCTAGGTGGCTGAAACAGAAATGTATTGTGTCACAGTTGTGGAGGCCAGAAGTCCAGGATCCAGGCGAGGCAGGGCCATGCCCCATCTGAAGGCACTAGGAGGGAATCCTTCCTTTCTGCATCCAGCTTCTGGTGGCTGTGTGTTCCTTGGCATTCTTTGACTTGCAGCACTGATCTCTGCCTGTGTCTCCACGTGGCCCTCTCGTCTGTGCCTCTGTGTGTCCTCCCTTCTTGTGTGATGGGAAGCAGAGCTAAGGTGAACCCCAGGAGGCTCCTGCTGCAAGCACTTGCATGAACTGGGTTTTGGACGGTGTTCCTGCTTTCAGCGAACGCTACTGCCACCTACTGGCAGAAGGCACCGCTGCCGACAGGGGATAAGTCCTTGAACTGAGACCGAGTTAGGAGCGAGTGCCCTTCAGTGGACTGTTTCCACTCCATGGACTGTATCACGCTCTGAATGCTGTGCGTGCACATGCGGCAGGCCACATCCTTCAGGTGTCAAGGGCAGCTCCCTCGGCCAGGCCCGGCACCTGCCACCTTTCAAGTCGGACCGGAGGCGCTCGTTACAAGCAGGTGCAAAAATGCAGGTGCTTGTCTTTGCCAGGACTCGACCATTCCCTCCTCAACTGTCAAGGCCAATCCTACTTGAGCCTCTTTGAAAGGCCCTTGGCAGTTTGGGGATTCCACATAGAAAATGCTCTTTTTACTGTTTGAGTGACAACCTTAAAGTATCAACAACTACGAGGTGGACAAATACTTTTCTTCACTTTGAATCTTTGACAGATCATCCCTTAATGGCCTCTCAACTCCTAGGTGGCTGTACATTGGCAAGTAACCCCCAGTAAGGAATATGATTAAGTATTTTCAAAATTAAATAGAGATTTTAACTTTAAAAAAAAAACACTTTCTAAATCCCAGTAATGGGTACTATATTAGTTACCTAGGCTGTCACAACAAAGTACCACCAGCTAGGTGACTTAAACCATGGAAATGTATTGCCTCACAGTTCTGGAGGCCAGAAGTCAAAGATCAAGGTGTTGGCAGGGTGGGTTCTTTCTGAGGGCCAGGGGGAAGGAGGTGTTCCAGGCCCCTCACCTTGGCTCATAAATGGCTGTCCTCTTCCTGTGTCTTCACATGGGCTTTTCCCCATGTCTGTGTGTATGTCCAGATTGATTTTTTGGCAAAGGCATCAATAATATTGGATTAGGGCTTACTTTAACCTAATTATCTCTGTAAACACCCCACCTCCAGAAGTGTCACATTCTGGGGTCATGGGGATTAGGACTTCAACATAGCAGTTTTGGAGAGATTCAATTCAACCCATAACACCTTCACTGTCTTTTTTGTAAAGAAAAATGGTACCAAGAGAAGTGCTGAGACAGAAAGTCTCTGCGGGTATAGTTTTTATTTCCTACCCTCAGGAACAAACCAGGGGCCTCTGGCCTCTCTGCTTTCCTTCTACCTAGGTAGAAAAGCATCCAGTGGTATCATCCAAAGGCAGTGCTCTTTTTCAAATGGAGATATTATTCCCACCCCCAGCATTTTCCAACTGAGGCATAAGCAGGGGTCAGAGTCGATTTTGGGTTTACAATCAGCAGAAGTCACTCACTGACTGGAAAGTCCACTGTAGAATTGTCAGCCCGTGTACATCATGGACGCCCTCGGGCTTCTCTTGGGCTTTTGGAAAACAAATTAAGACAGCAGGGAACTGTGTTAAAACATCACTGCTGCACTAATAGTTTAAAAAAATGAGAGGCCGTAATCTTAAATTCATTCCCATGAGACACCCACAGTGCCAGCTTTGTTCATGAGTCTCTTCTCACCAGGACTGGCATATCTCTTTTCATTGTATATTTTACAAATTCAGGGTTGGTGGCAACTCTGCATTGATCTGGTCCTTTGGCACCATTTTTCCAACAGCATTTGCTCACTCCGTGTCTGTGTGTCACTTTCTGGTTAACTTTTACAACATTTCATACTTTATTTTGTTTTAGTGATCTCTGGTAGTTTGGGGAGCTACAAGCCACACACGTAAGACAGCCAACTCACCAAACCTGTGTTCTGATTGCCCCACTGTGCAGCTATTTCCCCATCTCTCTCCTCAGGCCTCCCTATTCCCTGGCACACAACACTATTGAAATTAGGCCAATCAGTAACCCTAGAGTGGCCTCTAAGTGTTCAAGAGAAAGGAAGAGTCCTGTGTCTCTCACTTTAAATCAAAAGCTAGAAAGGATTAAGCTTAATGACAAAAGTGTTTTGGAAATAGAGATGGACCAAAAGCTAGAACTCTGCACCCAACAGTTAACCAAGCTGTGAATGCAGAGGAAAAGCTCTTGAAGAAAGATGAAAGTCCTTCTCCAGTGAATACATAAATGATAAAGTGAAACAGCCTTATTGCTCCTCATAGGAAGAACATTCTAGTGGTCTGGATAGAAGACCAAGCCAGCCATAACAGTCCTTTAAGCCAAAACCTAATCCAAAGCAAGTCCCTAACTCTTCTCAAATCGGTGAAGTCTGAGAGGTAAGGAAGCTGCCAAAGAAAAGTCTGAAGCTGGGACACCTGGGTGGCTCAGCGGTTAAACACCTGCCTTCAGCCCAGGGCATGATCCTGGAGACCTGGGATCAAGGCCCGCATCAGGCTCCCTGCATGGAGCCTGCCTCTCTCTGTCTCTCATGAATAAATAAATAAAATTAAAAAAAAAAAAGTCTGAAGCTAGCAGGGGTTGGTTAGTGAGGTTTACTGTCTCCGTGACATTAAAGTGCAAGGTGAAACAGCAAGTGCTAATGGAGGAACTGCAACAAGTTATTCAGAAGATCTAGTTGAGGTTAACGAAGGCGGCTACACAAAACAACAGATTATCACTGTAGACAAAACAGTCTTATATCAGAAGAAGATACCATCTAGGACTTACCTAGCTGAAGAAGTCAGTCTTGCCTTGAAAGCTTCAAAGGACAGGCTGACCCTCTTATTAGGGGCTAATGTGACTTAAGTTGAAGCTGGTGCTCTAAAAATCGTAGAGCCCCTAAGAATTAGCCAGTCCTTCTCCTCCTGTGCTCTACAGATGGAAGAAAACCTAGATGACAGCACATCCGCTTCCAGTATGGTTTACTGAGTATGTCAAGCCCATTGTTGAGACCTACTGCTCAGAAAACAATATTCCTTTCAAAATAGTAATGCTCACTGACAATGTACCCAGTCACCCAACAGCTCTGATGGAGATATACAAGGACATTAATGTTTTCATGCCTGCTAACAAAATATCCATTCTGGATCCCATGGATCAAGGAGTCATGTTGACTTTCAAGTCTTAAGAAATACATTTCTTAAGGCTATAGCTGCCATACATAGTGATTCCTCTGATGGATCCGGGCAGAGTAAGTTGAAAATGTTCTAGAAACAATTTACTCTCCTAAATGCCATAAAGAACATTCATGATTCATGGAAAGAGGTCAAAATATCAACATGAATAGGCATTTGGAAGAAATGGATTCCAATCCTTATGGATGACTTTGAGAGATTCAAGACTTCAGTGAAGGATGTAATTGCAGATGTGGTGGGAAGAGCAAGAAATCTAGAAGTAGAACCTGAAGATGAGATCAAATTGCTGCAATCTCATAACCTGAGCAGATGAAGAGTTGTTTCTTGTAGATAAAAAAAAAAGAAAATGATTTCTTGAGATGGACTCTATTCCTGGCAAAGATGCTGTGAAGATTGTTGAGATGACAGCAAAGAATTTAAACTATTACACAAACTTAGTTGACAGAGCAGCAGCAGGGTTTGGGAGGATTGACTACAATTTTGAAAGAAGTTCTACTGTGGTTAAAATGCTCTCCAACAGCACCACATCCTACAGAGAAATGATTCGTGAAAGGAAGAGCCTATCAGTGCAACAAACTTCATTGTGGTCCTGTTTTAAGAAATTGCCACAGCCAGCCTGATCAGTCAGCAGCCATCAACATCAAGGCAAGACCCTCCACCAGCAAAGAGATTACAAATCTCTGAAAGTTAAGATGATGGATGGTTGGCACTTTCTTAGCAATCATGTATTTTTTTTAATATATTTTTAAGATGCTATTTATTTATTCATGAGAGAGACACACAGAGAGAGGCAGAGACACAGGCAGAGGGAGAAACAGGCTCCATGCAGGGAGCCCGATGTGGGACTCAATCCGGGGACTCCAGGATCATACCCTGGGCTAAAGACAGGCACTAAACCACTGAGCCACCCAGGCATCCCATCAATTGCATATTTTTTAGTTAAGGTATGTTCATTGTTCTTTAGACATAGTCCTGTTGCACACTTAACAAAGTGTAGTGTAAACATAACTTTTATAGGTATGCAAAACCAGAAGATTCATCTGACTGTTTCAATATTCACCTCATTGTGGTAATCTGGAACCAACCCACAACATCTCCAAAGTATGCCTGTCATCTATCTGCTGGTTGGTATGGAACTCTTTGATAGGGCATGTAATGGTTGGCAGGAGGCCTGGCACTCCCTGGGCTGCCAACACCTCAGATTTTCAACAGACATCCTGCCAGATTGGGCACAACATGGTAGGTCTCATCCAAACTTGATATACACTTCAAGGACATTCCAGATTTCACACACTGCCTCACAGGTTCTTGGTTAAACACCTACAGTCCTGGTTTTTCACCTCTATTTTTTTTTTCCCTAAGTGTCAAGGTAGGCAGTTTGGATCCTAGCTTCTCTAAGGTTCCTTCTATCTATGAAATGCCATAGCAGTGTGTGATTTGACCTGTTCGTGTGCTATGTCCTCATTTCTGTAGCAGTAGCCCAAACACTCATTTCACTTCCAAGAAAATGGTGAGCTTTTGTATTCCTGCAGCTACTAGTCTAAGAAAAATCCCCCCTCCAATCTATCTTCAAGTGATTGTGCCTTGTGATGTAACTCCCAGCATGAGGTAGATAGGAATACAGTAAAATGTAAATATAGAGCCTTAGCTAAAAAAAAAAAAGAAAGAAAAAAGACTCAAAGCTCCCCCAGAGTCCTACTGTGGCTGTTTTGTGTTTGAAATTCAGAGTTCTGAGAAATCAATCTGGTGAACCCAGATTGAGAGATGGAGAGAGGACTCCAGAGTCAAGGGGATGAGGTTAGGATGAGGCATTGTGAAACCTTCATGGTATGTATGTAGTGATGCTGTGTGTTTGGGCTACAATGAGTACAATGAGGCAGGACTAGTTGCCGTCCTCTCATGGCTACAGAAGGACCATCAGCCAGAAGGAGGAGAATAAATAATAAAAAGGAGGAGATCCCTGGGTGGCTCAGTGGTTTAGTGCCTGCTTTTAGCCCAGGGCATAATCCTGGAGTCCCGGGATTGAGTTCTGCATCAGGCTCCCTGCATTGAGCCTGCTTCTCCCTCTGTGTCTCTGCCTGTGTGTGTGTGTGTGTGTGTCTCATGAATGAATGAATGAATGAAATAAAAGGAAACAGAGCAGGGCTGAGGTAAACAGAATTCAGAAATTGCTGATAGAAATGGGGGCTTAGTGTAGAAAAAGGGAATAGGGAAAGATTGTTATCTATGTTAACCTGGAAAGAAAAAAAAAAATCAATGCCTTCCTCTAAGGAATAGATGAGAATTTCAATCTGAAACCAAAATGAAGATGCATTTGAATACCATGCAGGGAAAGATCCTACCTCCATGGGGCCCCTGGCCTATACCTAAGGTAGATGTAGTTAAAAAAGAATATCACCCCAAGGGCTCACAGAACTTGGGGACTTCATGGACCACTTATTGAGTAATGTTCATATTGACCAACCTGACAGTTACGAAGCTCTGCCTGGAATGGGGCCACCACATTCCAACTCTTACAAAATTTTATTGACTAAATGCGTTTTTAAAATGTAAGTTAAGGGATCCCTGGGTGGCGCAGTGGTTTGGCACCTGCCTTTGGCCCAGGGCGCGATCCTGGAGACCCGGGATCGAATCCCACATCGGGCTCCCGGTGCATGGAGCCTGCTTCTCCCTCTGCCTGTGTCTCTGCCTCTCTCTCTTTCTGTGTGACTATCATAAATAAATAAAAATTTAAAAAAAAATTTAAAATGTAAGTTAAGACACTTAAAATAACAGTAAGTACATACCTATCAATAATTACTCTGGAGCATTTAGATGATTTAATCAAAAAACATGATCTAGCAGAATGCATGAAGAATCAAGACCCATCTAGATGCTGCCCACAAAACACTCACTTCAGACCTAAAGATACATGTAGACTGAAAGCAAAGGGATTGGAAAATTATGTTCCATGCAGATGCAAGTGGGGGGTGGGGGAGAGCCAAGATAGCAATACTTAAAGAAAATAAACTTTAAGAAGAAAGACTTTAGGGACACCTGGGTGGCTCAGTCAGTTGAGCATTGGACTCTTGATTTCAGCTTAGGTCATGATCTCAGGGTAGTGAAATCGAGTCCCATATCGGGCTCTGCACTCAGTGGGGAGTCTGCTTGGATTCCTTCTCTCCTTCTGCCCCTCCCCGTGCTCACACATGCTCCCTCAAAAAAAAAAAAAATATATATATATATGTATATATATGAAGGGATTAATCTGACAAAATAATGTAACAATTATAAGTATCTATGCACCCAACATTGGAATACCTAGGTATATAAAGCAAATATTAACATATAGAAGAAATTACAGTAATACATTAATAGTAGGGGACTTTAACACCCCCCCCCTTATATCAATGGATACATTACCCAGGCAGAAAATCAGTGTGAAAACAGTGTCTTTAAGCAACACATTAGACTTTGGGGCTCCTGGATGGCTCAGTCCATTAAGTATCTGCCTTTAGCTCAGGTCATGATCTCAGGGTCCTGAGATCGAGCTGCACGTTGAGCCTGCATTAAGCTCCCTGCTCAGCGAGGAATTTGCTTTTCCCTCCCCTGGTTCATGCTTGCTCGTGCACACGCTTGCTTGCTCTCTCTCAAATAAATAAAATCTTTTTTAAAAACCACACATACTGGGATCCCTGGGTGGCGCAGTGGTTTAGCGCCGGTCTTTGGCCCAGGGCGCGATCCTGGAGACCCGGGATCGAATCCCACGTCGGGCTCCCGGTACATGGAGCCTGCTTCTCCCTCTGCCTGTGTCTCTGCCTCTCTCTCTGTGTGTGTGACTATCATAAATAAATAAAAATTAAAAAAAAAAAACACACATACTAGACCAGATGGACCTAATATATATATGGAACTTTCCACATAAAACCAACTGAATACACATTCTCTTCAAATGCACATGGAACATTCTCCAGGACATATCACATGGTAGGCCACAAAATCAGTCTCAATAAATTTAAAAAGACTGAAATCGGGCAGCCGGGGTGGCTCAGCACCACCTTCAGCCCAGGGCCTGATCCTGGAGACCTGGGATTGAGTCCCACTTCAGGCTCCCTGCATGGAGCCTACTTCTCCCTCTGCCTGTGCCTCTGCCTCTCTCAAATAAATAAGTAAAATCTTAAAAAAATAAAAATAATAAAAAGACTGAAATCATATCATGCATCTTTTCAATAAGATGAAAGTAGTTATGAATCAAAAGGGGAAGAAATGGGGAAAAAAAAACAAAAATGGAGGCTAAACACCATGCTACTAAATAACCAATGAGTCAACAAAGAAATCAGAAAAATACATGGAAACAAAAGAAACTAAACAACAGTCCAAAATCTTTGGGACACAGCTAAAGCATTTTTAAGAGGAAAATTTATACTGATACAAACCTTTCTTAAGAAAAAAATAAAAATGTTTTAAATAACTAATCTAACCTTATACTTAAAGGAACTAGAAAAAAGAACAAACCAAGCCCAGGGTTAGAAGGAAGAAAAAAAAATGAACAAAGCAGAAATAAATGAGAGACTAAAAACACAAAAGAAAAGATGAATCCAAGAGCTGGTTCTTTGAGAAGATAAAATTGATGAAAAATTATATGCCAACAAAATGGATAACCTGGAAGAAATGAACAGATTTCTAGAAACAATCTTGCAAAACTGAATCAGGAATGTAGTAGAAAATCTGAACAGATTACCAGCAATGAAACCAAATTTTAAAAAAATAAAATAAACAAAAATGCAGGATCAGATGGCTTCGTAGGCAAATTTACCAAACATTTAAAGAAAAGATAATACTTACTCTCCTCAAACTATTCAAAAAAAAAAAAAAAAAAGACAAGGAAGGAAAGCTTTTAAATACATTCTACATGGCCAGCATTACCCTGACAACAAAACGAGAAAGATACTACAAAAAAAGAAAACTATAGGCTATTATTTGTGATTAACATGCATGTAAATATCTTCAACAAAATATTAACAAACCACATCCAAGGATCATTAAAGGATCATTCACTGTGATCAGGTGGGATTTATTCCTGGAATACAAGGATGGTTTGATTTATAAAATCAACAGGATCCACCACATTAACAAAGGATAAAAATCATATCTCAGTAGATGCAGAAAAAAAGCACTTCACAAAATTCAACATTATTCTTAATTAAAAATTCATTTTAGAGGGAACATACCTCAACAGAATAAAAGCCATATAGGAGAAACCCACAGCCAGCATCCTATTCGACAGTGAAAAACCAAGAGCTTTTCCTCTAACATTAGCAAAGGACAAGGAAGTCCACTCTGGCCAGTTTTATTCAGCGTGGTACTGGAGATTGTAGCCACAGCAATCAGACAAGAAATTAAAGGCATCCAAATTGTTAAGAAATAAATAAAACTGTCACTATTTGCAGATGATACTATACACAGAAAACACTAAAGACTCCACCAAAAGTATGAGAACTAATAAGTGATGTCAGTGAAGTTGCAGGACACAAAATTAACACATAGAAATCAGTTGAGTTTCTAGACACTAATAACAAAGCACGAAGAGAAATTAAGAAAATAACTATTTATAATTGCACAATTGCATAATTAATACCTAGGAATAAATTTAAGGAGTAAAAGACCTGTACTCTGCAAACTATATAACATTGATAAGAGAAATTGAAGATGACACAAATGGAAATACAGTCCATGCTCATGGATTGGAAAAATATAGCTAGAATGTTCATACTACCCAAAGCAATCTACAAGTTCAGTGCAATCCCTATCAAAACACCAACAGCATTTTTCACAGAAGTAGGACAAATACTATTAAAATCTGTACTAAAAGTGAAACCATGATCACGAGGCTAACTGGAAGGTGGCTTCCTGCCACTGCCCAGCATCCTAAGAGGATCAGACCACATAGTGCTGACCCAAGGAAATATCAAAATTTGAAGTAGAGCTTCTATGGAATGCTTACCACTTTCACACCATCAAAGTCAAAAAATCCTAAGTGAAACTATCCTAAGTTGGGGGCTGTCTGTACCTAAATAGTCTTTTACTTTTCATACCAGCTACTATCACACCTGTACCTTCAGGTCTCAGAATTTAAAGTATCATTTATTGGGGCACCTGGGTGGCTCAACAGTTGAGCACCTGCCTTCAGCCCAGGGTGATCCCGGGGTCCTGGGATCAAGTCCTGCATTGGGCTCCCTGCGGGGGGTCTGCTTCTCCCTCTGCCTGTGTCTCTGCCCCTCTATGTGTCTCTCATGAATAAAATGTTAATAATAAAATATCGTGTATTTTCAAAGTACCACATGTCCAGGCAGACACCCTGGCATTGGTGTGACCGATGACCGTGTGCACGCCTACACAGAGCACTTCGGATGGCGGCAGCTCAAACGACCCTCCGGCATCCCTTCTCTGAGATCTGGCTGAGTTCTCTTGCCAAAGCACCAGTTCCCATTTCTGCTTCTAAAACCGCAAGGCCGGGGTGATTGAATCCCAGGTCACCTCAAAAGTTGCTACTCTTTGGGGCAGTAATACCATGAAGTCCAACTTGGTGTTGGGAGTTGGAGGGACTTGCATGCGTGCCACATTGTGAAGAATCGGTTCAAGGGCTTATCAGTTTCCTGAAGGAGAGTCGGCTGGTGCTTTGGTCTCTTGGGTGATGGGTGATATAGTACTTGAGGGTTATAATTTGAAGGAAAATTATAGCAAGCCTTCTACTAAATAAGGGGATAATAAAATTGCTTTCTGCAGACTTCTCAGTGCGGCCAGGCAGGGAGACACTGTGCTTTCAGATTCCACACAGACTTAAAGACCGGTCAGGCCACCTCATTTTATCATAGTTATAAATTAGCACAAAACAGACACTTTCATGTAACCAGTCATGTCATCCCAGTATTACATTATAACATGGATAGAGTGTTGGCAGTTCTTACCCTACTTAGACATTCCTGTACCCTGGAGGTGAGAGTGGGTGTTAATATAAGTTTATAGAAACTTCTACAACATCCTCAGTTTAAAAAAAAAAAAGTTACAAAGTGTGAATATAAAAGATTTTGTATGACCAGATATTGAAATGATTCATTATTTTTAATACTAAGGAGGGTATGTTTTATTATATAAAGCCTCCTTTGGTTTTTTTACCAAATTATAAATTTAACCAATCTTGAGAAACACCCAAATGTTACTTTTTTTGTAATAATTTATATAGAGAGTATTTACAATATTCTGAGTTATTTGGGGATATAAATTTTTCAACCGTATTTATTAAAGTCCTGTGGTTGAGGGATCCCTGGGTGGCACAGCGGTTTGGCGCCTGCCTTTGGCCCGGGGCACCATCCTGGAGACCCGGGATCGAATCCCACGTCGGGCTCCCAGTGCATGGAGCCTGCTTCTCCCTCTGCCTGTGTCTCTGCCTCTCTCTCTCTGTGTGTGTGACTATCATAAATAAATAAAAAAAATTAAAAAAAATAAAGTCCTGTGGTTGAAATGGACACCACACAGCCCACCATGACTGCCCAAGTCCCCTCAACTGGCCACCATATATGGTACATGTTCTGGATGCTGGGTCTCCTGCCTCAGCTCCATCCAGAAGCTGGTCAGCATCAGCCCTCAAGGACAGCAACCACCCCTCCTTCACTGACTACTTTCTTTACTCTGGTTGGAAAACACTTCCACGGGGTGCCTGGGTGGCTCAGGGTGTGATCCCGGGGTCCTGGGATCAAGTCCCACATCGGGCTCTCTGTGGGGAGCCTGCTTCTCCCTCTGCCTATGTCTCTGCCTCTCTGTCTCTAATAAATAAATAAATAAAATAAAATAAAGGGGGCGGGGAAAAGGAGGAAGGAGGCAAGCAAGCAAACACTTTCAGGTTGCAGATGAACGGACTTTCATGTATATGTTCCAGTTCTTGTCTTAGAGCCATTTAATGTCACCCATTGGTCTCAGCAGATAAGAAACTGGACTCGTGCCTGGGGTAGAACATGTGGCTCAAGGTGCCTGATGGAAAAAGACTAGGAGGGGTGAAGCTTTTGCTGCTCTTCTCACTTCACACATTCTGATATTCTAACCCCCACCCCCAGAATCATGGCCATCTGTGCCATAATTGTTGAGGACACGTGTCCTAGGACTAAACCCAACTCTTCCTTCCCCATAGCCAGCCTTCAGATATTGGAAGACAACTTTTATGCCCCATCTCTAGGTCTCTTCTTTTTTAGACCAAAACACCCAGGTTTCCAGCCATTTTCATGGGGTCTTGGGTTTGGAGCCCAAAGCTGGTGGGTCACCTCAGGCATGGGTCTACTTGGGTCATGGTCTTGTCCAAGTTTAGCATTCGAACCCAGACACAGACCTCCACCTGTGATCTAGACAACAGAACAGAACTATCACCTTTCAGTTTTGGTTTTTAAGAAAGCAGGATTCAGGCCGCCTGGGTGGTACAGTCAGTTGAGTATCTGACTCTTGGTTTCAGCTCAAGTTGTGATCTCAGGGTTATGAGATTGAGCCGCACATGGAGCTCTGCACTTGGCACAGCCTGCTTAAGTCTCTCTTCTCCCCCTCTCCCTCAACACTCCCACCCCATGCTCACACTTTCTCTCTAAAATATTTTTTAAATATTTATTTATTTATGAGTGACACAGAGAGGCAGAGACGCAGGCAGAGGGGAGAAGCAGGCTCCCTGCAGGGAGCCCAATGTGGGACTCAATCCCAGGACCCTGGGATCACGCCCTGAGCCCAAGGCAGATGCTCAACCACTGAGACACCCAGGTGTCCCTAAAATAAAATCTTTAAAAAACAAAAAAGCAAGCAGGATTCATAAAGCTGATCAGTAGAACCGTATCACTTTATGTGTATTTTATGTCTCTGATTGATATGCACCACACAGAGTTATCAGACTGAGCCTAAATCAAGTCCACTTTGCAGACATCTGTCCTGAGAACGTGAGTAGCTTCTGCTTTGTCCGCTGCTACAGCTCAGGACACCGAGCGCTTGAGCTATTTCTGAAAGGTGATTTGAGTGGCAGTTTGAGAAGTTGTACATTTAAGCAGGCAAAGCTTCCTGACTTAGATTAATAAGAAACAAAGTGGAAACTAATAAAAATTACAACTCTCATTAAGCTTAAATTACATGATAAAATACTCATTTTTATTTTTAAGATTTTATTTATTTATTCATGAGAGACACACAGAGAGAGAGAGGCAGAGACACAGGCAGAGGGAGAAGCAGGCTCTGCAGGGAGCCCGACGTGGGACTCGATCCCAGGTCTCCAGGATCAGGTCCTGGGCTGAAGGTGGTGCTAAACCACTGAGCCACCCGGGCTGCCCAAATACTCATGATTAAATAGAATCTTTGACATAGTCTCTTAATAATTTTCAATCATCTCAAACTTTTTAATTCACTTTTTCAGACTCCAAATGAATGTGTTGGGCCACACAATCTCTATGATTCCAACTCCAACCTTCCCAACTATTATTGTAAGGACACTTTCACCTGCCTGGCACAAAATGATACATATATAGTTTGTGTATACAGTGTATGTGTGTATACCCACACTCACATATATACACACACACTGTATTTCCCCAAAGTTTATCTCTTAAAACTGCCCTATAAAGTAGGATTCATCACTCCCATTTTACAGATAAAACAAGGTATAAAGAAAGTTAAGTAATTTGCCTAACATCCTCTAGCTGGAATAATTAGGAAATCAATATTTAGTCCATTGTGTTTCTAAAACTGAACACCGTACTGCCTTCCCCATAAGTAGTTCGGTCACAAATTGAATTTGCGGTCTCTAACCTTAAATGGTTACCATTTTAGGTTAAATATTTGCTGGACAGGGGCACCTGGCTGGCTCAGTCAGAAAAGCAGGTGACTCTTGATCTCGGGGTCATGAGTTCAAGCCCCACGTTAAGTGTAGAGATTATAAGTAAATAAACTTAAAATACATATATATATATATTTGCAGTGGCAGCCTGGGTGGCTCAGTCGATTGAGCATCCAACTCTTGGTATCAGCTTAGGTAGTCATCTCAGGGTCCGGGGATCGAGCCCCACATCTGGCTCTGAACTCAGTGTGGAGTCTAATTGGAATTCTCTCTCCTTCTCATGCTCTTGTGATCTCCCTAAAATAAATCTTTAAAAAATGTATATTGGCTGGATATATTTTTTACTCCCCTGTCACAAGGATAGTGTTTGAAAATGAACACAACATTCATAAGTTCAAGGTGATGTTCAGGTGGTTCTGATTGACTTCAGGCCTGCTACGCCACAGCACATGCCCAAAGCCCTGTGCCCTTGAGGTCAGGAGTGTGCCTCAGCCAGCACTGCTTCCTTCTGAGCCCTAGTGCAGCGCTGTGATGGAGGAGGAACTCGATACACCTTGGTGTAATTATGGGCTGTAGGTCCACTAGAGAAGCCAGTGCTATGCTAATCATGGCAGAGGAACCCCAAGCCTGATGCACCACCCACTTCTATGTGCACATTTCCCAGGTACAAGGCATCAGGAGAAGTATGTGTTCCCATTCATAAGGAGCAGTTATAAATCAATGCCAAAACTTAGTCTTACGGATGCTTTCTTTTTTCCCCTCTCTCCCCAGTGAGTGAAAATGGTGACCATGAAACATGAATACAGTTGTGGATGAGAAGTTTCTCCACTTCAGAATTACCCAGAGGAACTTGGCTGACCCCCACTGCACACAGAGTAATAATCAACTGGATTTAGGAGTTTGCAAGGTGTCAGGGGAGCCGTGGCCCATAGGCTGATCAGCAGATGTGATGGGAAAAATACCACACTATTCTATCATTTGCTGTTGCTTGCTCAACTGTGAAGAACTGCATGAGCTATATTTAAGCTGCTTTCTATACCATTGCCAATCACCATTTTGGACTTGGAAATGCTATTTTCCTATTGACATTTGCATTATTTCGTTTTGCATGCATCCAATGATTATACATAAGCAACATATGTAATCTGCTTATTTTTTAAAAATTCATCCATTAAAAATGGTAAAGTATAAATTCTGCTCTTTTTTTGCAAAATTATAATCATAGCCCATGTCTTTAAAAGTTTAAATTGGTTTCATATAAAGATCAGTGTAATAGGTCTGCATATACTTTATAGAAAACTAGCTTCTATAAAGATTTTTTCACTGTTTACTAGTGAATTGAGAAAAGCAAAGCTATTTATAAAAGGCCTTATGTCGTGTACATACATTGTCTTTGAAATATTTGTGATTTAGTTTATTGCTTGTAAAAGAGAAATTATATAATTTATTTAGTAAATACTATTGTAAACTATAGTTTTATTGAGAGAAATAAAATATTTTGTTCTCAATTGTGGTAGTACATTAATTCCACAATTAATGGTCTTTACGTTTCTTTGATTAATTAAAGAGAACCTTGATACTTCTCCATTTTTAGATATTCAGGGATCCTAAATAAACTGACTCTCATGAGAGATGGAGAGAAAATTCTCTGTACCCTAAAAAGATGCAGTAGCAGATTCTACTCAACTTGAGAGACTTTCCTAAATATCCTGGCGTATTAGTCAGCTTTCGCTATGTTATGCTGTGGTAACAAACAATCCCCAAATCTCTGCATAGGGAATCCAGAGCAGCCCTCGTCTAGGACATGCCCTGTGTATAGCAGGAAAAATAAAATGATAGTGGAAACTGGCAATGCGAACTCTTAAATCTTCTGCCTAGATGTGGCTTACAGAAGTTCTGCTCAGGTTTCACCAGCCAAAGCAAATGACATTGACAGGATAGATGTCAGAGGAGTGGGAAGTATACTTCTCACCAAGGAATTAACTCAGCAGAAAGGGGCAGTGAATATTTTAACCAGTTACTGCTTAAATCTACACAATCTCATTAGTGTCTCAAACAGCAAAGGCTTAAAAGGCTGCCTAATCATATAATGAGGAAAGAAAATCATTAGAAAGTAATATGTCCAAGACCACAGAAAGACATTCCTGATTAAGATGCTCAGTGTAAGATACTTCAAGTTCAAACAGCAGATTCTTCTAAGCAAACATGGTATTAACTTTTGTAAATGTAACCTAGAGCCAGGGTTACTCAGTGTAAGTAGTAATTTTGCCCATATAGTTGGTGCTGACAATCTGTCCTGGGTTGGAATTTCAACAGGGAATTCTTATGAAATAGCCTACTGAGGATTCTTTGCCACCCTTGCCCTAGTATTCATAGATGCTAACAAATACTCTCGCCACAGGGGTCTACCTAGCTGGAATCCCACTCTTTCTCTTTCCAATTTTAAATCTACCCCTTTATCTACCAGTAGACTTTTTTATGTACCCTAGTGGGATTGATGCCTCTCCATCAGTGCCCTACAAGTAACTTATTATGATTTCTGTCATCACGGATTAGTTTTGCCAGTTCTTGTACTTCGTATAAATGGAATCCTATAGTACATACTCTTTATCTAGCTTTTTGTTATTGTTCAACACTACATTAAGATTTATTCATTTCACTGTTTGTAATAAAAGCTCATTCTTTTTCACTGCTGAGTAGTATTCCATTGCATAAATATTCCATAGCTTTCTGCTCTACTGCTGATGAGCATTTGGATAGATTCTAATTTAAGGATATAATGAATGAGGAGACCTTCTAGACCCCTTCCTCCACACAGCTCCTACCTGCAGACAAATTTGGCTTCTAGCACCTATACCAGACATGAAAGAATTTTTCACAGGAAATATTATCAGGAAGTAGATGACCATCCTCTAATTCACCTAGGAGAGTCTTAGAGTTTATGCCTACACTCAGGCCTAACAACAGTACATTCTTTTACTCTCAAAACTGTTGCTTTTTAGAGCACTAAAATATAGTTACCTTACCAAGGGAGAAAGTTTAAAGATGAAAACATTGGAGATTCCCCAGTAATTGACTCACCCAGGGCACCCTACAATGAATTTTAGCTGTAAGCCTTCCTCTACCACCAGTGCTAGTAGCATTTAGTCCCCACTCTTCATGAGCAGCCAACCAAGGATCACAAAATTTCTCAGGAAATTCTCCGAGACAGATACACCAAGAGAAGATAGGGGACTGGGGGAAATGGGACTATAAGAAGCAAACTTAGAGGCACCTGGCTGGCCTAGTCAGTGGAGCATGAGACTCTTGGCCTCCGGGTTGTGAGTTCAGGGTCCATGTTGGGTGTAGACACTACACAACAATAAAATTTTAAAAATTCAAGACAGAAATTACCATTATAACTTTACAGGTTACAAATTATATGGCATCCATGAAATAAGATCAGTAAGCAATTACAAAAATGAACATTCAGAAAGCATAAGAGAATATGGAAAGCAAAAGCATGAGAAGTAAAAGCATGTTGGCAACAATTAGGGACTAAGTGGTTAAAAGATAAGGTTAAGGAAATATCCAAATGATTTTTAAAAGAAAAATAATTTTTAAAAAAATGAAGACCATTTCACCAGATCATATACTCAATAGGAGAGACCAGAGAGGGAAAAAAAGCTTCAAACCATGTAAGAAAATTTCCCAGAACTAAAAAACATGCATTTCTAGATTAAAAGGGACTCTGAGTTCCCAGAAAAATGGACAAAAAGGAACCTAACCATGCAATTTCAAATCACCAGGGATGATCATGAGATTCCATAGGCTTTCATAAAGTAAAATTAATTTTACATAAAGCTCAAGGGGCAGAACTGAATCAAAGTCCTCAACAGCACGATGGAAGTCAGAAACTAATAAAGCCTTCAAAATTCTGAGAGAAATCTATTTCTAATTTCTAATTCTACACCCTGTGTATTATTTAGGATCCCCCAGAGAAATAGGAGAGACATAGACGTAGCTAATAGATTTAAGAAACTGACTCATGCGACTGCGGGAGAAGGCCAATCTGAAATTCAAATGGCAAGTTAGCAGGCTGGATACTAAGGCAGAAGTCAACAGAGAGTTTTGAGGCAGAATTTCTTCTTTTCTAGAAAACATCAGTTTTTCCTCAAAGGCCATCACTTGACTGGATGAAGCACACCCATGTTATCAAGAGTAATCTTTACTTAAAGTCAACTAATTATGGACCCTTAACCACATCCACAAAATATTTCTCAGCAATACCTACATCAGTGTTTATTAAGTAACTGGGCACATTACCCTAAGCAAGTTGATGAATAAAATTAACAACCACATCTTGAAAAAATACTTATATGTAAGAGTAGAATAATCTATACAAAAATAATTTTCAGCTGCCCTTTATCCAGAAGCTCCAAAAAGGTGTGTTTTAGCCAGAATGAGAGTGGAAACCAAGAAAGAGAAAGCCACGAAAAAGACAGACATAGGAGCTAGAAAATAAGAGATCCAACCCAAGAGGAAGGTGAAAAGAATCCCCAGGATGCAGGTAAAGGGAAATCCCAAAATGACAACAATGGAGATCTAAAAACCCCTCAAGGTTAGAGACTCTCCAAGAAAGTGAAGTTACCCAAGAATTTATAAAATAAGGACATAAAATTTTAACCCTTCGTATCCTGGAACTGATCCTAGAGTTGGAGGGTAAAAAAAAGGAGGACATTTGAAAAACTGGTGAAATCTGAATAAAGTTTGGAATTTAATTAACAATGTTGTATGAAGGTTAATCTCTTAGTTTGGACAAATGAACCATAGTTACATAGGACATTAACATTCAGAGAAACTGAGTCAAGAGTATACAGAAACTATCTTTGCAAATTTTCTGTAAATCTAGCCTTATTCCCCAGAAAAGTGTATTACAACTGAAAAAAATGGTCAAAAAAAATTTTTTTTTAATTTTTATTTATTTATGATAGTCACACAGAGAGAAAGAGAGAGAGGCAGAGACACAGGCAGAGGGAGAAGCAGGCTCCATGCACCGGGAGCCCGACGTGGGATTCGATCCCGGGTCTCCAGGATCGCGCCCTGGGCCAAAGGCAGGCGCCAAACCACTGCGCCACCCAGGGATCCCAGAAATGGTCAAAAAATTTAAATAGAGATTTCAAAGCAAATATATGGATGGCAAATAAGCCCAAGATGCTCAACATCATTAGTCATTAGGGAAATGCAAATTAAAATTATAATGACACTCGAGTACACATATATTAAAATAGCTAAATTTTTCTTAATTGACATTGACAAGTACTGGTAAGAATGTAAAGTAATTCTAACTCTCATATTTTGCTGGTAGGAATGCATAATGGTACAGCCACTCTGAACAAAAAATTTCAGTTTATTTTGAAATTAAACATACCCTGGAAGCTTCTGGAAGATGATAGCAAAGTAGGACCATGGGCTCACCTTGCCCTACAAATACAGCTAGATAACTATCATTTCATCCTAAATGCCCCAGAAATCAACCTGAAGACTGACAGAACAAACTCCACAAGAGGAGGCCCCATCAAAGGAGGAAAGAAGTGCGGATATGTGGCTTGGGAGAGAAACAGCTCACGGCTGCTGTGGTGAGGAGGGAGCTGTGGCTGCAAAGAAGGATGAAAGACAGATGAGCACACAGGGAAAACAAGTGCCCATAGCAAGTGGCTTGGAAAGTGGGAGGGCCTGAATTTTACAGGAATTCTTGTAACCAAAGGAGCTTAAAGCTGGGAGTTTAAAGGTCAGTGGGCTTAGGTGGGATACAGTCCAGAGGTCACTGCACTGCTTTTGAAGAGAAGGCAAGCCAACAACCCACAGACATATAGCATGGAACAGTGACTTGAAGCACAGCAGGGGCACAGGGTGGGGAGACTGGTCACTCATCTCAGAGCATGAAATGGCCGGCAGACACCGTTTCACTCCCCTACCCCTCAGCATCAGCACCAACATGCTCTTACCTCACTTGACTATACTGAGCCCTGCCCCTGCGCTCCAGTGGAACCACCCATGCCAGTCTTAATTGCCTCAGTCCCAGCATGGAAGGGGCCCCATACTCCAGAAGATGAGCCCCCAACCTCTACTCTCCCCACATCTCCTGACCAGAGACTTTTGCAAGGCCTTGGTTCTACAGCAGTAGTGGTAGGTCTCGTTTCACAAATAGACCAGAGCACACCTAGTTAAAATGCTCCACATTCAGGCCAGGGACCAAACACTGCCCACAACAGGCAAAGAGGCCTCTGCAGATGACTGGCCTGAAGGATAAAGCAGCCAGGGCACATGAGCAGAGCTCAGGCTGCACACGTTAGAGACATTCCTCGAAGCACCATGGTAACAGGGCTCTGGGGAAGAGGCGACACTATACTGCAGGCCACTATAGGAACTCTTCTTCCTAAGTCCATCATCCTCAGGAACAGGAGATGTAGTTGACTTTCCAAACACACAAGAACAGGCACAGAGACAGACAAAATGAGAAGACAGAAGAATTTGTCTCAAATGAAAGAACAGGACAAGGCCACAGGCAGAGATCTAGGCAAAACAGATATAACTCACATGCCTGATGGAGACTTAAAGCAGTGGATCATAAGGATACTCACTAGACTTGAGAAAAAGAGTGGAAGATATCAGTGAGACCATTAACACAGAGATAAGGAATAACATAGCAGAGATAAAGTGTCAAGTAATGAAATGAGAAATACACTTGATGGAATGAACAGCAGGCTGGAAGAAGCAGAGGAACAAATATCCTAGAAGACAGAGTAACAAAGTAATCAAGCTGAACAGAAGGGGGAAAAAAGAATTAGGCAAAACAAAACCCACTTAGAGAACTCAGTGACTCCATCAAACGTGGTAATATCTGTATTATAGGAGTACCAGGAGAGAGAGAAAAAGGCAGTGGAAAATTTGAGGAGGTAATACTTGAAAACTTCTCTAATCTAGGGAAGGAAACAGATATCCAGATCCAGGGGGTACAGAGAACCCCCTCCCAACAAAATCTACCAAAGTAAATCCACGCCAAGACATATTGTAATGAAAATGGTAAATACAGTACTAAAGAAAAAAATCTTGGGACACCTGGGTGGCTCCGTGATTGAGCATCTGCTTTTGACCAGGGCATGATCTCAGGGTCCTGGGATTGAGTCCCATATAGGGCTCCCCACAGGAAGCCTGCTTCTCCCTCTGCCTGTGTCTCTGCCTCTCTCTGTGTCTCTCATGAATAAATAAAATCTTTTTAAAAAAGAAAAGAAAAAAATCTTAAAAGCAGCAAAACAGAAGATGTTACATGTAAAGGAAGCCCTCTAAAGCTATCTGGGGATTTTTCAGCAGAAACTTTCCAAGACAGAAGGGATTGGCATGATATATTCAAAGTGCTCAATGGGAAAAATTTGCAGCCAAGAATACTTTATATAGCAAGGCCATTATGCAGGAGAGATAAAGAGTTTCCCAGATAAACAGAAACTGAAGGAATTCATGACCACCAAACTAGCCCTGCAAGAAATCTTTAAGGAGACTCTGAGTGGAAAGGCCAAAATAACAGTATATAAAGATGAAACACAAAAGCAGTGAAAATAAGTACTTTTGTTTACAAAAAAAAAATCAGTCAAGGTACTCACAAAATAAAATGTAAAATATGACACCATTTACCTAAAACATCAGGAGAAGAGGAATAAAGAACTGGTTCAAACTTAAACAACCATCAACTTAATACAGGCTGCTCTATGTAGAAGATCTTATATACAAATGTAATGGTAACCACAAAGAACAAAGGGAAAGAAATCCAAATATATCACTAAAGAAAATCAGCAAACCATGAGAGGAAAACAACAAAAGATCAGAGAAAATCTTCAGTAACAACCACAAAACAAGTAATAAAATGCCAATAAGTATGTATCAGTAATTACTTTGAAAAGAAATGGACTGAATGTTCCAATCAAACAACATAGGGTGACAGGATAGAGTAAAATAAAAAGACCCAGGTGTCCCTGGAGGCTCAGTCAGTAGAGTGTACAACTCTTGATTTGGGGGTTGTGCGCTTGAGCCCCATACTGGGTTGTAGGGAGTACTTAAAATGTTTAAAAATTAAAAAAGACCCATCTATACATGCTGCCTACAAGAGACACTTTAGACCTAAAGACACCTGCAGATTGAAAGTGAGGGGAATGGAGAAATATTTATCATGCAAGTGAATGTTGAAAGAAAGCTAGAGTAGCAATACTTACATCAGACAAAATGGACTTTAAAACAAAGACTGTAAT
This sequence comes from Nyctereutes procyonoides, assembly GCF_905146905.1. Taxonomy (NCBI): domain Eukaryota; kingdom Metazoa; phylum Chordata; class Mammalia; order Carnivora; family Canidae; genus Nyctereutes; species Nyctereutes procyonoides. The sequence goes on along the minus strand of NW_026575146.1, from coordinate 54,828,780 downwards.
AAGAGACAAAGAAGGACACTATATAATCATGAAGGGGACAATCCAACAAGAAGATATAACAATTGTGAATATTTTATGCATCCAACATGGGAGCACCTAAATACATAAAACAGCTAATAACAAACATAAGAAGGGCAGCCCTGGCGGCTCAGCAGTTTAGCGCTGCCTTCGGCCCAGGACGTGATCCTGGACACCCAGGATCGAGTCCTGCATCCAGCTCCCTGCATGGAGCCTGCTTCTCCCTCTGCCTGTGTCTCTGCCCCTCTCTCTCTGTCTCTCATGAATAAATAAATAAGATCTTTAAAAAAAATAAGTAAACTATAATAATAAGTAACAGTATAGTACTTTAAAACTGCCACTTACATTAATGGGCAGATCATTTAAGCAGAAAATCAACAAGGAAAAAATGGATTTGATTGGCACACCAGACCAGAAGGATTTAGTAGAAATATTCGGAACAATCCATCCTACAACAGCAAAATACACCCACTTTTCTTTTTTTTTTTAATTTTTATTTATTTATGATAGTCACACACGAGAGAGAGAGAGAGAGAGAGAGAGAGGCAGAGACACAGGCAGAGGGAGAAGCAGGCTCCATGTACCGGGAGCCCGACGTGGGATTTGATCCCGGGTCTCCAGGATCGCGCCCGGGGCCAAAGGCAGCCGCTAAACCACTGCGCCACCCAGGGATCCCCTACACCCACTTTTCAAGGGCACCTCAAACGTTCTCCAGAATAGAGCACATATTAGGCCAACAAAACACTCCTCAACAAATTTTAAAAGATCGAGGGCAACCCAGGTGGCTCAGCGGTTTAGCGCTGCCTTCAGCCCAGGGCGTAATCCCGGGGTCCTGGGATTGAGTCCCACATCAGGCTCCCTGCATGGAGTCTGCTTCTCCCTCTACCTGTATCTCTGCCTCTGTGTGTCTCTCATGAATAAATAAATAAAATATTAAAAAAAAATCTAAGTGAGGGTGCCTTCTCAAACTATTCCAAAAAATAGAAAAGGAAGGAAAACTTCCAAATTTATTCCATAAGGTCAACATTACCTTGATCCCAAAACCAGGTAAAGACACCACACACACACACACACACACACACACACACACAGGAGAACTACAGGCCAATATCTCTGATGAATACATATGCTAAAATCCTCAATAAATACTACAAAATACTAGCAAACTGAATCCAGTAATACATTTTTAAAAATCATTCACCATAATCAAGTGGGATTTATTCCTGGGTGGTAAGAGTGGTTCAGTATTCTCAAATTAATCAATGGGATACACCACATCAGTAAGAGAAAGGATAAGAACCATATGATTCTTTCAACTGATGCAGAAAAATCATTTGACAAAGTACAACATCCATTCATGATAAAAACATTCAACAAAGTAGGTTTAGAGGGAACATACCTCAACATAATAAAAGTCATATATGAAAAACCCACGGATAACAAATGGGGCAAAACTGAGAGCCTTTCGCTTAAAGTCAGAAACAAAAGAAGGGAGTCTACTCCTGTCACTTTTATTCAACATAGTGCAGGAAGTCTTAGCCACAGCAGTCGGACAACAGAAAGAATAAAAGGCATCCAGAATGTAAGAAAGAAGTCAAACTTTCACTATTTACAGGTGACATGACACTATATATAGAAAACAAAAGCTGGGGATCCCTGGGTGGCTCAGCGGTTTAGCGCCTGCCTTTGGCTCAGGGCGTGATCCTGGAGTCCTAGGATCAAGTCCCACGTCGGGCTTCCCGCATGAGCCTGCTTCTCCCTCCTCCTGTGTCTCTGCCTCTCTATATATATCTATCATGAATAAATAAATTTTTTAAAAAAATTAAAAAAAAAGAAAACGCAGAAAGCTCCACCAAAAAACTGCTAGGACTGATAAATGAATTTAGTAAAGTCACAGGATACAATATCAATGTACAGAAATCTGTTGCATTTCTATACACCTATAATGAAGCAGCAGAAAGATAAATTAAGAAAACAATCCCATTTACAATTACACCATAAATAATAAAATACTTAGGAATAAATATAGCCAAAGAAGTAAAAGACCTGTCCTCTGAAAACTATAAAATACTGATGAAAGAAATTAAAGATGATGCAAAGAAAGAGAAAAACTGGGCAGCCCGGGTGCTCAGTGGTATAGTGCCGCCTTTAGCCCAGGGCCTGATCCTGGAGACCTGGGATCCAGTCGGGCTCTCTGCAGGGAGCCTGCTTCTCCCTCTGCCTCTGTCTCTGCCTCTCTCTGTGTCTCTCATGAATAAATCAATAAAATCTTAAAAAAGAGAGAAAAACATTCCATATTCACGAGCCAGAAAACAATATTGTTAAAATGTCTAGACTACACAAAGTAATCTATATATTTAATGCAATCCCTATCGAAATACCAACATTTCCCACAGAACTAGAACAATTTTAAAATTCTTATGGAACCAAAAAACCACGAATACCCAATTTCAAGCAATCTTGAGAAAGAAAAGCTATGCTGGAAGCATCACAATTACAGACTTCAACAAGTTATGATAAAGCCATAGTCATCAAAACAGTATGGTACTGGTATAAAAACAAATAGAACAGAAGATGCAAAAATAAACCCACAATTATATGGTCAATTGATCCTTGACAAAGTAGGAAAGAATATCCAACTAGAAAAGGGACAGTCTCTTCAACAAATGGTGTTGGGAAAACTGGATAGCAACATGCAGAGGAATGAAACTAGACCACTCTTTTAAACCATATACAAAAATAAATTCAAAATGGATAAAAGACCTAATTGTGAGACCTGAAACCATAAAAAAAAAAAAGCCCTAGAAGAGAACACTGGCAGTAATTTCTCTGACATTTGGTTATAACAACTTTTTTCTAGATTGGTTCACTGAGGTACAAAAGCAAAAATAAACTATTGGGACTATAGCAAAAAAAAAAAAAAAAAAAAAAAAAAAACAAAAAAAAACTTCTGCACAGCAAAGGAAACAATCAACAAAGCTAAAAGGCAACCTACAGAATGGGAAAAGATACTTGCAAATGATATATCTGATAAAGGGTTAGTATCTAAATTATATCACAAACTTATACAACACCCAAAACACAAATAATCCAATTAAAAAATGGGCAGAAGACATGAATAGACATTTCTCCAAAGAAGGCATACAGATGGGAACACACACATGAAAAGATGCTCATCATTACTTATTAGGGAAATGCAAATCAAAACTACAATAAGTAGGGGCACCTAGGTGGCTCAGTCAGTTAAGTGTCTGACTCTTGATTTTGCCTCATGATCTCAGGGTCATGAGATCAAGCCCCACATGGAGCCTGCTCAAGATTTTTTGTCTCTTAAAAACAAAAACAAAAAAAAAGCAAAACAACAACTATAAACCTACAATGAGATACCGCCTCACATCTGTCAGAATGACTAAAACAAAAAACAGTAGGTGTTGGCAAGGATGTGGAGAAAAAGGAACCCTCTTGCACTGTTGGTGGGAATGCAAACTGATGCAGCCACTATGGAGAATAGTATGGAAGTTCCTCAAAAAGTTAAAAATAAAACCACCCTATGATCCACCAATCACACTACTGGGTATTTACCCAAATACAAAAATACCAATTCCAAAGAATAGATGCACCCCTATGTTTATAGCAGCATTATATACAATAGCCAAGATATAGAAGCAGCCCAAATGTCCATTGATTGAGGAATAAAGATGTGGCATGTATTTATGTACATGTACAAACACACACAAATATTATTAAGCAATATAAAAAGAATGAAATCTTGCTATTCGCAATGACATGGATGGAGCTAGAGAGAGCACAGAACTGTGATAAGTCAGAGGAAAAACAAATACCATCCATATGATTTCACTCGTGTAGAATGTAAGAAACAAGCAAAGGGTGGGGAAAAAATGAGACAAACCAAGAAACAGATTCTTAACTATAGAGATAAAACTGATGGTTACTAGAGGGGAGGTGCATGGAGGGAAGGGTGAAACAAGTGATAGGGATTAAGGAGTACATTTGTTCTCAAAAGCACTAATTCTGGAGACCCGGGATCGAGTCCCACCAACAGGCTCCCAGCATGGAGCTTGCTTCTCCCTCCTCCTGTGTCTCTGCCTCTATGTCTATCATAAATAAATAAACAAACAAACAAACATTGGGGAAATAATCTCTTCAATCAGTGCTGTTGGGAAAACTGGAGAGTTCCACGTAAAACAATTAAAATGAATCACTTTCCTATACTCTACACAAAAATAAACTCAGAATCGATCAAAGATCTCAAAGTGAGACCTGAAACCATAAAACTGCTAAATGAAAACAGGCAGTAATCCTTCAGACATTTTTCTAGATGGATGTCCTAGACAAGGACAACAAAAGCAAAAATAAACCAAGGGACTACATCAAAATAAGAAGCTTCTGTATAGCAAAGGAAGACATCTATAAAACGAAAAAGCTACCTACTGGACCAGAGAAGATATTTGCAAATGATACATCTGTTAAGGAGTTAATATCCAAAATATATAAAGAACTTATGCAACTCAACACCAAAAAAAAATCTGATTTAAAAACGGGCAGATCTGAGTAGATATTTTTCCAAATAAACATTTTCCAAAGACCTACATACAGGTAGCCAATCAGCACATGAAAATATGCTCAAGGGCAGCCCCAGTGGCTCAGCTGTGTAGCGCCGCCTTCCGCCCAGGGCGTGATCCGGGGGACCCGGGATCGAGTCCCACTCGGGCTCCCTGCATGGTGCCTGCTTCTCTCTCTGCCTATGTGTGTGTGTTTCTCATGAATAAATAAGTAAAATCTTAAAAAAAAAAAAAGGAAAATATGCTCAACATCACTAATCATCATGGAAATGCAGATCAAAACCACAGTGAGCTATCACTTAACAGTTGTCAGAATGCTTAGAAGCAAAAAGACAAGAAGTAACATGCATTGGTGAGGATTTGGAGAAAAAGGAACCCCCTCCACTGTAAGAATGTAAATTGGTACATTCACTGTTGGAAATCACTACAGAAGTTTGTCAAGAAGTTAAAAAATATGAATACCAGTATGAATATGAATACCAATATGAATACCACCATTCGATATTTACCCAAAGAAATGAAAAACAATTTGAAAAGATATAAACACCACTGTTTTTTACAGCATTATTTATAATAGTCAAAATATGGAAGCAACCTAAGTATCTACTGATAAATGGATAAAGGAAAGGTAAACAAATATTATACATATAATGGAATATTGTATATTATAGAACATGGAATATTACTCAGCCATGAGAAAAAAATGAGATCTTGCCATTTGCAACAACATGGATGGACCTATAGAGTATTATGTTAAGTGAAGTAAATCAAAGACAAATGCCATATGATTTCACTTAAATGTGAAAGGTTAAAAAAAAAAAAAAACACCAGTCAACAAACAAAAAGAAGCAGACTCATAAAAACTGAGAACTGGTGGTTGCCAGAGGGAAAAGGATGGAGGGATGAGAAAAATGGGTGAAAGAGAACAAGAGGTACAAGCTTCCAGTTATGGAATGACCAAGTCACAGGATGAAAGTTACAGCAGAATATATATTCTTCTCAAATACACATGGAACAGTCGCCAGGAGAGATCATATGATAGTACACAAACAAGTTCCTGCCAGTTTAAGACCAAAATCACACCAACTATCTTTTTATGCAAACACACTTGCATAACCAATGAGTCTAAGAAGAAATTAAAAAGGAAATAAAGAAACACCTCAAAACAAATGAAAATAGTAACGCAACATATCAAAACCTATGGGATGATGCAAAAGCTATTTTAACAGAGAAGTGTACAGCCATGAATGCATATAATAAGAAAATAGAAAGATTTTGGAGAGTCGGGTCACCAAGATTAGTGAAAAGTGCATCTCTGACTCCTCTCCCCCTCACAAGAAGAACTAACAACTGCACGAGACATCACTGAGACAGCCGCAGAATATGAGAGTCAAGCTGAAGCACTCTTAGGGACCAAGACCACATTCGAAGGGTAAGAGGTTACCTACATGCTGACTGTATTGCCCCTCCCCCAGGCCAGCACAGCAGCATGCCAAGAGATGTCCCCTAAGCCTACAGTCCCTCCAGTGGGAAAAAGAAAGCTCAGGGTGGACTTACAGCTCCCCTAGAGTTATGGGTCACTTCTTGGGAGCCCCAGCTCCAGTATCACTCCACAAAAATTGCAGGGATATCTGCAGAACTTGACCACTGGCAATCTGATTGTGATGGAGAAAGAGGGAGAAGCTTGCAACAACCAGCACTTGGATCTTGGCAGATCGAGTTCCTACCTGTGGTACTCAAGTAGTCCCAACCAGGAGTTATGCTCATCTACAGAATCAAGATGGTGATGCTGTCAGTTCAAAGAACTCAGTAGGGGGCAAGTCTGCCTGATTTGGGTCCTCAAAGAGTTTTCCCAGGGCTAGAGATTGGTCTGTCTCTGACCATTCAGGGAAGCTGAGTCAAATACTTGTCCATTGCTAAGTATAGCTCCCAGGTCCGCCTGACCAAAAAGGTTGGCAAGTACACCTGGGAGCTGCAGAGCCCAGTAAGGTTGAAGCCCAGAATGTGTCAGGAAGAAATTATAGTCTGCAGAGGAAAGCCAGTAATTCTATACGGCCAGGGATCTTGGGGTCTGGATCAGCTTTAGTCAAAACCACAAACCAAGAGCCTTAGAACCTAGAAGGTATTTATCCCACTTTTCTCAGAAAGGGAAACTAATCCATAACCCTGCCCATTGCTGAATACAGCCTTCAGCTTTCCTGATCAGAGAACCTAATCAGAGCACATGGGAAGCTGTGTGGCCCATGCAGCAGACCTGCTTACAGTGACACTTAAAGAGAAAGCACAGCCCATGGCTTTCCCTGTCTGCAGAACAAAACCAGTGCCCTTGTACGGCCATGGAATTCAGTATACAGTCTTGCCTTATTTGGGTCTCCAACCAATAAGCCATGCAGACCCTGCTGACCCGCCAGGATAAGGACGTTAATTCATAGCCCCACCTGCTGTTGAATATGATAACCAGTCCTAGTAAGTATGACCAGTGAACCCAGACAACTGTAGGGCTCATCCTACAGCCTTGCTTGGGCAGGAAACAAAGCCAGCAGTCCTACCCAACAGTTCTCAGCTGGTGGCATCCCCTTAGAGCTCAGGCAGTGGCCTTGCCCAAAGACAGACCCTGATAGCAAGCCCCACCTGCCCAAAGATGTTATAGGCAGACATATCTACACTCAAACTCAGCTGAACAGTGAAGTCTTTCCAGAGTGAACATGTACAGTCTTAAAGAGACTGCTTATTCAAATGCACAAATACCAAGGTAAGGAATCAAGGAGCCCAAAACTAAATTAATTAAAAATAAATAAGTATCAAGTAAACATAAAACCACGAAAAGAAACTAATTAAGCTCTGACCCTAAAGAAATAGACAACTATGAACTACCAGAAAAAGAATTTTGAATAATTCTCCAGAACTTGGGAATCCCTGGGTGGCTCAGCGGTTTAGCGCCTGCCTTTGGCCCAGGGCACGATCCTGGAGTCCCGGGATCAAGTCCCACGTCGGGCTCCTGGCATGGAGCCTGCTACTCTGCTCCCTCTCTCTCTCTCTCTCTCTCTCTCTGCCTGTCATAAATAAATAAAAACTTAAAAAAAAAGAATAAGAACATTCTCTTTCATAAAAAAATAATCTCCAGAACTTTAGTGAACTACCAGAACTTTTAATAGGAAAACAATGCGTGAACAAAATTGGAAATTCAACAAGAGATACCATCAAACACACACACACACACACACACACACCACTAGCAAACCAGAAAATGAAAAAGACAATGAATGAATTGAAGAATTAAATCAAGCACTTCAAAAGCAGATTCCACCATTCAAAAGAAAGAAACCATCACCTAGAAGACAGGACATTTTATAGTATGTAGTCCAGGGGCACCTGTCTGGCTCAGTTGGTAGAACACGTGTTTCATGACTTCTGGGTTGTAAATTCAAGTCCCATATTGGGTGTAGAGATTACCTAAAAACAAAATCTTTTTGGCACAATCAGTTAAGTGTCTGACTATTGGTTTTGGCTCAGGTCATGATCCCAGGGTCTGAAATAGAGCCCCACATCAGGCTCCAAGCTCAGCCTGGAGTCTGCTTAAGACTCTTTCTCTTTCTCTCCCTCCCTCTGCGTCTCCTGCCTGCATGTACACGCACGTACATGTGCTCACTCTCTCTCAGATAAATAAATCTTTAAAAATAATTAAAATAAAAATCTTTTGGGGATCCCTGAGTGGCTCAGTGGTTTGGTGCCTGCCTTCGGCCCAGGGCGTGATCCTAGAGTCCCGGGGTTGAGTCCCACGTCAGGCTCCTGTGTGGAGCCTCCTTTTCCCTCTACCTGTGTCTCTGCCTCTCTATCATAAATAAATAAAATCTTTAAAAAAAATCTTTTAATAAAAAATTAAAAAGCATGTAGTCCAAAGAAAAAAAGTAAAAAAACAAAACAAAAACAGTAAAGGGTAAAGAAAAAAGCCTAGGGACTGAAGAGACAATAAAAAAAAAAATCTGTGATTTTAAGAATTTCAAAAGGAAGAAAAAAAGAGACAGAAAGTAAGCGTACTTTCTGAAAAAATTATAAATAATGACTGAAAACTTCCCAAACCTGGTGAGAGAAAGGACATCTAGATCCCTGAGATCCAAATAACCCCAAAGATGTTGAACTCAAATAGGGCTACACCAACACTTGTAATTAAATTGTCAGAAGACAAAACAAGGAAAGAATTTTGAAAGCCATCAAGAGAAAAAAAAAGAAGTTACATGCCAGGAAATACCCATAAGACCATGAATGAATTTCTAAAAACAAAACAAAACAAAAACAAAAACAAAAAAACAACCAAAAACAAAACAAACACAAAAACCTTAAGGCCAGGAGAGAATGGGATAATTAATTCAAAATATTTAAAGAAAAAAAAAAAGAATTCTATCCCCAGAAGAGCTGTCCTTCAGAAATGAAAAGATAAGGACTTTCCCAAGGCCATTATATCCACAACATACCAAAATTTAATCCAGAAGAAATAGAAAAGCTAAACAGACAAAGCATTAGTAAGGAGAGTCAATCATTAATCAAAAGTCTTCCAAAGAAGTACTAGGACCAGATGGATTCACCAGTGAACTTTACCAATCATTTCAAGAGGAATAATGCCAATACCCCAACTCTTCCATGAACCGAAAAATAAAATTTAAAAAAAGGAAAAAAAATTTTTTTTTTTTTAAGATCAGCATCACTCTGATACCAAAGTCATGAAATCACCCTACCAGAAAAGTAACTACAGGTCAATATCCCTGATGAATACAGTTATGAAAATTCTCAAGAAAATGATGGCAAACTGAATTCAGCAGTTCATTAAAAGGTTCATTCACCATGATCAAGTTGGATTTTCTCTGGAATATAAGGATGTTCAACATATATAAAAATGTTATAGATCATATTAATAGAATGAAAGGAAATCATATGATCATTTAAATAGATACTGAAAATGCATATGACAAAATTCTACATACTTTCATGCTAAAAATTTCTTAAATTAGATAACAGAAGGAAAGTACCTCAACATAATAAAGGCCATGTATGACAAGCCTACAGCTAACATCATATTCAATAATGAAAGGTTGAAAGTTATGCTTCTAAAATCAAGAACACAATAAAAGGGGGGTGCCTGGGTGGCTCACTCAGTTAAGTGTCTGCCTTTGGCTCAGATAATGATCCCAGGGTCCTAGGATCGAGCTCCCACATTGGGCTCCCTGCTCAGCGGAGAGTCGGCTTCTCTCTCCCTCTGCCTCTCCCACTGCTTGTGTGCTGTCAGTCAAATAAATAAAATCTAAACACACACACAGAAAAGGTGTCCACTCTCGCCACTCCTAATCAACCTAGTACTGGAAGTCCTAACCAGAGCAATCAGGTTAAGAAAAAGACAGACATCAGAATTGGAAAGGAAGAGGTAAAAGCATCTATTTGCAGATAACAAAATTTTATATAGAGAAAATCCTAAGGACTCTACCAAAAATTATTATATCTAACGAATGAACTTAATAAAGCTGAAGGATACAAAATAAAAACATGAAAATCAGTAGCATTTCTATGCAGTAACAACAAATTATTCTGGAGAGCCTGGGTGGCTCAGCGGTTGAGTGTCTGCCTTTGGCTCAGGGTGTGATCCTGGAGACCCAGGATCAAGTCCCATATCAGGCTCCCGACATGGAGCCTGCTTCTCCCTCTGTCTATGCCTCTGCCTCTCTCTCTCCTCTCTCTCTCTCTCCTCTCCTCAAGTTTTAAAAAATTATTCTGAAAAGAAAATGATCCTATTTACAATAGCATCAAAATATAAAATACCTAGGGATAAATTTAACCACAGAGCTAAAATATCTCTACTCTGAAAACACTGTAAGAGAGCAATAAATCAAAGAACATCGAGTGAAATGTATGTGGCAAAGTAGGAAGATCCTGAGTGCACTTTCTCCTACGGACACACCAGGGCTGCAACTACATACCAAGAAACAGTCTCTGAGATCAACCTGAAGAATAGCAGAACAGCTTTTCCACAGCTAAAAATACAAAGAAAAAGCCATACTGAGAAAGGGTAGGATGGGAAGAGACATGTTCTTATTGGGAACCAAAAGCCCACAGGGCAACCCACAAGCAGGAGGACTCTCATAGGCCTAGAGGTCCTCCCTGAGGGGTGAGGGATCCAAGCCCATACAAGGCATCACCCACTGTGAGGATCCACACTGGGCACATAAAACCCCATAACATCTAGCTTTGAAAATCAGCAGAGCCTAGCTCTGGGAGAGCTGAAAAGCTGTAGGAAACTGAGACTACACTCTTAAAGGGACAGCACACGGGCAGCTCTGGTGACTCAGCGGTTTAGCGCTGCCTTCAGCCCAGGGCATGATCCTGGAGACCTGGGATCGAGTCCCGCATCAGCCTCCCTACATGGAGCCTGCTTCTTCCTCTGCCTCTCTGTGTCTCTCATGAATAAATAAATTTTTTTAAAAAAAGGGACAGCACACTATCACTCAGTACAGACACAGCAGTTCGAAAAGCACCTGGGCCATACACGTGGGCGATGTACTGACTAATTTGGGGGCATGTGCTGGAGAGGTAGAAATCTATATGAACTTTCTCTGAAGTGGAAGTGCTGCCAGTGTCATCTTTCTTGTGCTCCGTTAGCCAAGCTGGCTTGACAGTGGTGGATGCTAGTTCTGACATTTTCCATCTACCTTTCTAGCATCTTTGCTCTGCGCTGGTGTTCCTCTGTGTATCTGCCCCACCCAACACACTTACCCTAGCAGATACCCCTCCAAAGAAGCTCACAGTCTAGCATACATGGCTAGAGGCCTCAGCTAGACTGGCGACCCTCCAATGGAACTCCTTCCCTGGGGAGGGGATGAACCAGGTTGCCACCTATATGTCTGCAATAGTGACAAGTGGGACTCCCAGACAGCCTCACCCAGTGCTAACTCCATTCCCCAGTACACTCATAGTAGGCACAGCCTAGTCACAAAAGGAGGGTGCATGTAGCACACACAGAGTGCCTGGTTCAAGTGACTGGAGGTGATTTTTAGACTCCAGAGGATGCCTTCTATATAAGGCCACTACTGTCAAGACCAGATGATATATCTACCTACATAATACCTAGCATAGAAAGTAACACATCATCATGCAAAATGAAGAGACAGTGGAATATGTTGCAAATGAAAGAAGAAGACTAAACCTTAGCAGAAGAACTACTCAAGATGGTGATAAGCAACATACCTGATAAAAATTTCAAGGTAATGATCATAAAAATACCCACCAAACTTGGGAGAAGAGTGGATGAACTGAGTTCAACAAAAAGATAGAAATTATTTTAAAAAATAAACAATAGAGGCACCTGGCTGGCTCGGTCCACAGAGCACACGACTCTGGATCTCAGAGAGTTCAAAGTTCAAGAGCAAGCTGGGTGCAGAGATTACTTAAACAACGTTTTAAAATCTTAAAAAAATGGGGATCCCTGGGTGGCGCAGTGGTTTGGCGCCTGCCTTTGGCCCGGGGCGCGATCCTGGAGACCCGGGATCGAGTCCCACATCGGGCTTCCGGTGCATGGAGCCCGCTTCTCCCTCTGCCTGTGTCTCTGCCTCTCTCTCTCTCTGTGTGACTATCATAAGTAAATAAAAATTTTAAAAAAAAATCTTAAAAAATTAATAAAACTTTAAAATTAAGCAATATAAAAATGATAAGAGCCAATCAACTATACTTATTGTGGTGAGAATTGCATAATGTAAGGAACTGTCAAATCACTAAGTTGTGCACCTAAAACTAAGTTAACACTGAATAACAATTATACTCCAAAAAAAAATTTTTTTTAAGTAGGCTTCACACCCAGTGTGGAGACCAATGTGGGGCTTGAGCCCATAATCCTGAGATCAAGACATGAGCTAAGATCTAGAGTCAGACACTCAACTGATTGAGCCACTGAGGCACCCCTTCCAAAAAAAAAAAAAAATCTTTAAACAAAAGCTGAAGAATACAGTAACTGAAATGAAAAATACAGTAAAGAATATCAACAGCATATTAGAGGATACAGAAGGACAGATCAGGGACATGGGAGATAGTAGTGGAAATCCTCTAAAATGAACACAAAGAGAAAGAAAAATTTTTTTCCTTAAGATTTTATTTATTTATTCATGAGAGACAGAGGGAGAGAGAGGCAGAGACATAGGCAGAGCGAGAAGCAGGCTCCATGCAGGGAGCCCAACATGGGACTCGATCCCAGGTCTCAAGGATTAGGCCCTGGGCCAAAGGCAGGCACTAAACCGCTGAGCCACCCGGGCTGCCCAGAAAAGAAAAATGTTTTAAGGGAAAATAGGTTAAACGACTGCTGGGGCAACATTAAACATACTAACTTCCACATTTTGGTGGTTCCAGGAGAAGAGAGAAAAAAGGGGGCAGAAAATTTATTTAAAGAAATAATGGCTGAAAATTTTTCTAAACTGGGGAAGGAAACAGACATCTAGGTACAGGAATTACACAGAGCCCTAGGATAAATCCAAAGAGGTCCACATCAATACACAAAATACTTGGAGTAGCAAAAATATAAAATAAAGAATAATAAAACCAGCAAGAAGAAAGCTACTAGCTATATACAATGGAACACCCAAAAAGTATCAGCTGATTTTTCAGCAGAAATTTTGCAGGCCAGAAGAGTAGGACATGATATAAAACTAGTGTTGAAAGAAGAAAACCTACAACCAATAATATTATACCTGGCAAGGTTATCATTCAGAATTGTTAAAGAGATAAATTTTCCTAGACAAACAAAAGTTAAAGTAGCCCATCACCTCTAAAACAGCCTTACAAAAAAATGTTAAGAAAAAAAATAGTAAAATCAAGTGTATGCACAATAAAAATATAGTGCTTTTAGGGGCGTCTGGCTGGCTCAGTCTGAAGAGCATGTGACTCTTGATCTCAGGGTCATGAGGCTCCACATTGGGTGTAGAGATTACCTAAATAAATTCAAAAATATACATACATAGTACTTTTAAAACGTGTTCAACTGTAAGAGACCATCAATGTAAAATAGACTGCCATATACCTAGTGTTTGTTTTTTACAACAATGGCAACCACAAATCAAAAAATCTATTGTTGGGTACACAAAAAATAAAGGCAAAAGAATCCAAGTGAAACACTAAAGACATCAAAGGCTGCTGGCTGGCTCAGTTGGTAGAGCATGCAACTCTCAATCTTGGGGTTGTGAGTTCAAGCCCCACACTGAACACAGAGCTTACTTCAAAGAGAAGAAGCAAGACATCAAATCCACAAGGGAAGAAAACAAGAAAGGAACAAAGAACCACAAAACTACCAGAAAACAGGGGCATGTGGGTGGTTCTGTCTGTTAAGCATCTGCCTTCAGCTCAGGTCATGATCCCAAGGTCCTGAAATGGAGTCCAGCATTGGGCCCCCTGCTCAGTAGGAAGTCTGCTTCTCCCACTCCCTCTTCCCCTCCCCCAACTCATGTTCTCATGCTCTTGCTCTCTCAAATAAAATCTTTTTTTTTTAAATATTTTTTTAATCTTTATTTATTTATTTATTTATTTATTTATGATAGTCACAGAGAGAGAGAGAGAGGCAGAGACACAGGCAGAGGGAGAAGCAGGCTCCATGCACTGGGAGCCTGACGTGGGATTCGATCCCGGGTCTCCAGGATCGCGCCCTGGGCCAAAGGCAGGCGCCAAACCGCTGCGCCACCCAGGGATCCCTCTCAAATAAAATCTTAAAAAAAAAAAAAACTACCAGAGAACAATGAACAAAATCGCAATAGGTATGTATATACCTATCAATAATTACTTTAAGTGTGAATGGACAAAATGTTCCAATCAGAGGTAATACAGTGACTAAAGGGATAAAAAACAAGACCCATCCAGATGCTGTCTACAAGATACACTCTTCAGACTTAAATACTCATATAAGCTGAAAGAGAAAGGATAGAAAAAGATAATTCCATACAAATGGAAATGAAGATATTTGGATAGCAGAACTTTTATCAGACAAAATAGACTTACAAAGGTTGTAACAAGAGACAAAGAAGGGCATTACATAGCTTATACTCGCTTCAGCTTCCACTGTTCTGCCATGGTTTTCTCTGGACAGAGAGCCCTAGGAACCCCGGCTTGCACACACTTCAGTTGCTCAGCCAAGGCATCCTCTGCATGGAGAGCCTTAGGACCATCCCAGTCAGCACCCACTTCAGCTCCACCCTCCCAGCAGGGCAGCCCAGCAGGAAGTGCCCTGTGACCCACAGCTCCAGCCAGCCAAAGTAACCAGACACAGTTCACACAGGGGTGACTAACCATACACAAGACCATTCCTTTAAGTCTAGAAGAAGTAACAGTTCCATCTAATTCACAGAAACACAGAAAGTCAAGCAAAATGGGGAGTTAGGGGAATATGCCCCAAATTAAAGAACAAGAAGAAAAAAAAAACTCAGCAAAAGAACTAAATGAAACAGAAATAAAATAAATTTTTTTTAAAAAGGAAACAAACAATATGTCTAATAAAGAGTTTAAAGTAATGATCATTTAGATATTCATCAGATTGGAGAGAAGAGTTGAAGAATTCAGGGAGAATTTCAACAAAGAGAAAATATAAGGACAGACCAATCAGAGTTGAAGAATACAATAACTGAAATGAAAAATACACCAAAGGAAATCAGTGGATTAGCAGATGCAGAATAGATCAGAAATCTGGAAAACAGGGTTATGGACAGCAAAAAGAAAAATAAGTTTTAAAAAATTAGAATAGGCTAACAAATCAGCTGGATACCAAGAAGCAAACAAATATTCAAATTATAGAAGTCCCAGAAGGACAAGAGAGAGTGAAAGGAGCAGAAAACTTATTTGAAGAAATCATTACTGAAAATTTCCCTAACCCTCGGAAAGAAATAAACATCCAATTTCAGGAAACACAAAGAATTCCAAACAATATTAATCTAAGGAGGTCCACACCACAGCATAGTAATTAAAATGTCAAAAGTTTATGTTAAGTGAAGTCAGAGAAAGATAAATACTGTAGGATTTCACTTATGTGAAATCTAAAACACAAAACAAATGAGTAAACAAACAAAAAGCAGAAGCCAACCCATAATACAGAGAACAAATTGATGATTGCTAGAGAGGAGGTGGGGGGGGGGTGAGCAAAATGGGTGAAGAAGAGTGGGAGATACAGGCTTCCCATTATGAAACGATAAAGTCAGAGGGATAAAAGGTACAGTGTAGGAAATAAAGTCAGCAGTATGGTAGTAGCATTGTATGACAGACAGTAGTTACACTTGTGTAAGCACAGATAACATATACACTATGTTGAATCACTATGCTATATGCTTGAAATTAATGTGTTATATCAACCAAACTTCCATTAAAAATGGGAATTATGGGATGCTTGGTTGGCTCAGCAGGTGAGCGTCTGCCTTCTGCCTTTGGCTCAGGGCATCCTGGAGTTCCGGGATTGAGTCCCACGTCAGGCTCCTGCAGAGAGCCTGTCTGCTTCTCCCTCTGCCTCTCTCTGTCTGTCATGAATAAATAAATAAATCTTTAAGAAAAAAAGAAGAAGAGGATCCCTGGGTGGCGCAGCGGTTTGGCGCCTGCCTTTGGCCCAGGGCGCGATCCTGGAGACCCGGGATCGAATCCCACATCGGCTTCCGGTGCGTGGAGCCTGCTTCTCCCTCTGCCTGTGTCTCTGCCTCTCTCTCTCTCTGTGTGACTATCGTAAATAAATAAAAAATTTTAAAAAAAAGTTTAAGAAAAAAAGAAGAAGAAGAAATTACAGGGTGCCGGGGTGGCTCAGCCAGTTAGGCATCTGCCTTCAGCTCAGTCATCGTCCCAAAGTCCTGAGATCGAGCTTTGGGTTGGGTTCCCTGCTCAGCAAGGAGCCTGCTTCTCCCTCTCCCCTCTGCTCATGCTCTCTCACTCCCTTTCAAATAAATAACAAATTAAAAATATTAAATTTTTTTAAAGGGGGAATTATAGGGCAGCCCGGGTGGCTCAGCGGTTTAGCGCCACCTTCAGGGCATGATCCTGGAGACCCAGGATCAAGTCCCATGTCAGGCTCCCTGCATGGAGCCTGCTTCTCCCTCTGCCTGTGTCTCTGCCTCTCTTTCTCTCTGTGTCTCTCATGAATAAATAAATAAAATCTTAAAAAAAAAAATAAAGGGGGAATTATATAATGATAAAAGGATCAATCCAACAAGAGAATATAATGATATTAAATATCTATGTACCCAACATAGGAGCACTTAAATATATAAAGCAAATATTAATAGACATAAAGGGAGAAAATGGCAGTAATGTGAGAATAGTAGGCAAATTTAACATCCCGCTTACAGGAATGGATAGATCATAGAGACAGAAAACCAATAAGGAAACAGTGGCCTTGAATAACACATAAGCCCAGATGGACTTCACAAATACACACAGAACATTTCATCTAAAAGAAGCACAATATACATTCCTTTCAAGTACACATGGAACAATGTCCAGAATAAATAACCTTAGGTCATAAAACAAGTCTCAATACATTTAAGATTGAGATCCTATCAAACATCTTCTCACAGAGTGTAAAAACTGGAAACGAGTTACAAAAGAAAACTGTAAAACACAAACACGTGGAGGTTAAATAGTGTGTCATCGAACAATATATCAGTGTTAACCTAAGAAATCAAGGAGAAAATTTAAAAAATACTTTGATATGAATGAAAATGGATACAATATTCCAAAATCTTTGGGACACAACAAAAACAGTTCCAAGATGAACACATAGAGTCCAACAGCAGGCTGCACCAAAATGTACCACTTTAGCATACTGATTATTTTAAATAAAAGCTACTTAAGAAATAACCCATAGGAAGACACTCAGAAGACACTCCTCTGTCCACCCCAAGGTAGGAAACTAATCTCCTGTGTGAAAAATACCCTTCCTACATACTAAGAAGTATAAAGACATCCTTATTACCAGAAACTGGGACTTTAAAGCTGAGAAAACTAGGGGTACCTGGCTGGCTCAAGTTGGTAGAACATGCAACTCTCAGTCTCAGTGTTGGGAGTTTGAGCCCAACATTAGGTATAGAGACTACTTAAAAAAAATAAAATCTTAAAAAAAAAAAAAAAGAAAAGTTGAGAAAAAAACTTCTTTTCAAGTACACACATTTAAATAAGTGTCCTAAGTATTTTTGCAGCATCCCACAAAGTTTGGCAGGTTACGCTTTCATTTTCTTTTTGTTCAAAATATCCTCTGAGTTCCCTTAAAATTTCTTCTTTGATCTATTTTTTTTTTTTTTAATTAATGAGGCACACACAGAGAGGGCCAGAGACACAGGCAGAGGGAGAAGCAGGCTCCATGCAGGGAGCCCGACGTGGGACTCGATCCCAGGTCTCCAGGATCACTCTCTCACACACACACACACACACACACACACACACACACACACCGGGACAGAAGGCGGCGCCAAACCGCTGAACCTCCATGGGCCATTTAAAAGTATTTTATGTAGTTTGCAAATATTTAATAACTGAGAATTTTCCTGTTCCTGGACGAAATTAGATTAGTGGCTGACAGGGACTGAAGCAAGGGGATTCACTACAAAAGGAGCACGAGGAAACTTCCTGCAGTGATACAAATGCTCTTTGTGATGTTGGTTATGCAATTGTATACAGTTTTCAGAATTCAGTAAATGGAACACTTAAAAGAAAAATAAATAGAATTTTCCTGTTCTTGAGTTCCCTTTTAATCCCATTGTGATCAGAAAATAGACTTTTTAAGACTTAAATCCTTTTAAATTCGTTGGCACCTGTTTTTATGGCCCAATATAGTCTACTTTGGTAGACATTCCATATGCTCTCAAGAAGAATGTGTATTGAGTGTTCTGTAAATGTCAACTAGCCTTGTTATTTATAGTATTGTTCAGGTCTTCTGTATTCTTAATGATTTTCTATGTGTTCTATCAATTACTAAGGAAAAAAAAAAAAAACACCCAGGAATGTATGGGAAGGCAGAGGGTGTGATTCGCTTTTCCTTACGCCCTCAGGTCACCATTGGAACAGAGACTGAACCACTTGATTCCCCACAACTAATTGTCCTGTATCACAAACACCTAGCTACAGCCATACACATTTTTCTTCCCACTTTCTCTTCATCTTGTCCTTTTAGTTTGACAGTTCTGCATACCCAAAGTTTTGTTTACTCACCATGGCTACATCACTTCTAGCTATTGCAAGGGAATACAACACCCATTCCCCCGGCCATACAGGCTGGAGACAGACAAAATGGTGAGGAATTCTTGCTCGACTCCAGGTGGGTTTCTACTATAAGCATTTTTTTTATAATTCAGCAAAAATTAACTAAGCAATTATCTACTGTGTGCCAAGCCTAATTTTGAGTTTATGGTCTCATGTTAAGTGATTAAGAGGGGTTTAGCTATATACTCAGAGAGGATCAGATTGGAGGGGAAAAAGGAAGGAGGAAAGATCTACTAAGAGATAACAAGCCCAACATTTAGAAAAGGGAAACCCATATTCCCTCAAGAAGAACACAACATGGCAAGGAGGAGGGGCAATTGTCCCTCTGTGTTTTAGCTCAAGGCACGTCCCTGAAAGATGGGAATTCTAAGGCTTCTCCATAGAATGATCTTAGATTATTTTCACTTTCATCACAGTAAACCAGAAATTTTTTTTTTAATTTTTAATTTTATCAGAGTCCAATTTGCCAACATATCGCATAACACCCAGTGCTCATCCTGCCAAGTGCCCCCCTCAGTGCCCATCACTCAGTTACCCCAAAACAAGGATGTTTCTTTTTTAAAAGATTTTTATTTATTTATTCATGAGAGACACAGAGAGAGAGGCAGAGACATAGGCAGAGGGAGAAGCAGGCTCCATGCAGGGAGCCCAATGCGGGACTTGATCCTCAGACCCAGGATCACACCCTGAGCTGAAGACAGACACTCAACCACTGAGCTATCCAGGCATCCCTAAACCAGAAATTCTACCCATTTCTGATTTAGCTCTAGATTACTCAATAGAACAGATACACAAAGAGCAATCACTGTTAAATTACCCTCAAAACCTAAGTCCCATGTAGAACAGTTCATGAGAAACAGTCATGTGTCATCCCAAGAATTCATAAGACCTTAGTCACTGCAGTTCAAGTGAAAAAAACACAGGTTCTAGACAGAGCACAGGCTGCATCCCAGAAACATCTCCAGAATAAGAGGTCAGGACATCAGTATTTAGCTGTCCCAGAACTAGTGCAGAGTAATTATACTCTACTTCTCTCTCCTTTCTGTTCTGCTTTTCTTCTTCTAGAGAAGCAGGAGAGTCCCTAGCAAGGGCATGGAGATTCCCTTTGCATCCACATAAGCCCTTTCTGCTGATTGGAAAAGATTAGAGTGGCGGGACTGGTGAGTTCACAACATCCTGCTGGGAGGTTGGCTATAGAGCACAATTAGCAGCTGAGAGCCAGCCTCTCACTTCCTGTCTGCTCATTAGAAGGCCATCAAGATAGTTCCTCCTCTCCCTGAAAATCCTCCCAGGCAGTCACACCAGCTGATTCCCCTTTTGACCAATTATATAGCTGTTTCCAAATGGCTAACAGTACAAGAAGGCTTGTATCATTCGATTCTTTGTCTCCATCTGTAAAATGTTTTATGAGAACAATGGAGATAATGTCCCCAGAATTCAAACAAGAAATGCACGTGTCTATCTCCACAGGAATTATTTATGTAATATTGCATGTTCTGGTCCAGAAAGAAATGCTTATCATAACTGGATTTTGACAAGCCAGCTTCCAGTTTATTTGCCTCCTAGGAGCAAGATAGTGTAGAACAGCTTTGAACACCAGGCTTCTATGTCAGATGTATAAGCAGCAAGAATATCTATAAAATGTTGACTTAAAAACTGGCAGGGACGCCTGGGTGGCTCAGTGGTTGAGCATCTGCCTTCAGCTCAGGGCATAATCCTGGAGACCCCGGATCGAGTCCCACATCAGGCTCCCTGCATGGAGCCTGGTTCTCCCTCTGCCTGTGTCTTTGCCTTTCTGTGTCGCTCATGAATAAAAAATAAAAATAAAAATAAAAAAAAAACCTGGCATGGCCTCTGTTATATGAAAGATGGAAAATTCTATTATGGGAGTCAGGAAGTTTAGAAGGTGGAGAAAGTTTATGGACAGTTACTTATAAAGTACTACATTTCTTGGGGCACCTGGGTGGCTCAGTCAGTTAAGCATCTGACTCTTGATTTCAGCTCAGGTCATGATCTCTGGGTTGTGAGATGGAGCCCCCAGGTGAGCTCCATGTGAAGCAGGGAATCTGCTTGGGATTGTCTCCCTCTGCCCCTCCTCCATACCCCGCCCCCCAGCTCCGACCCTCGCCCAGGCATGCACTCACTCTCTTTAAAAAAAATAATAAAGTACTACATTTCTTAAAAATCTTGGTGACCATCCATCCCTTGGTACCACTGATTTTGTTACATTTATACAAATGGGTTGACACACATGATAATCAGCATTGTAATATCAGGATACGGAAAGTAAACAGTCCTGGAGTTAGCCCCACTTGTTTACCTAAAAGCGTTCCTTCTGATAAGAAAATGTTAACAGTGCTTATCTCTAGGGAATAAAAGCACTAGAAGTGTAGGGAAATGTGGATTGGAGGGAGGGAAATTTTCACTTTTCATTTTACAAACTTCTGAACTGCTTAAATTAATGTTGGCCAGAATTACTTAACTTACTAAAATAAAAATGAGGTGCAACTATGAGTTTGAAATGGGAAAATACTAAGTTACATGAAGGCAATAAGTCATATTAATATGAAAAAGAACAGCTCTATTAATGTATATATACATATTTTACATACATATTTACATATACATCTAAAAGCAGAAAAAAGACCTATAAAAACAGACCATAAATTGGTAGAACTTACCTCTGAGGATGAGAGCAGGATGAAGAAGATGTTATTCTCTATTCTTCCTTATTTGGTTTTTTAGAAGTGCATTTACTTATGTTTAACTCGTATAACGTTTAAAACAACACAATGGGGACAATTTTTATAAAACATCCCCCTCCCCATTTTGGAAGCTCTCTGCTTTCTCCTGATCCCACCCCCTTATCTGATTTTGATGGGCTTTCCAATCACAGGCTCCATCCCCTGAGTCAAGTCAAGGGTGGGCACATGACCCAAGACAGGCCAATCAGTTTATCTCTCGCAGAAATTTGAATCGGGAGGGGCACCTGAGTGGCTCAGTAAGTTAAGGGTCTGCCTTCAGCTCAGGTCATGATCTCAGGATCTTGGGATCGAGCCCCATTTCAGAGTCCCTGCTCAGCAGGGTGACTGCTTCTTCCTCTGCCCCTCCATCATGCTCACTCTCTCTCAAGCAAAAATCAAATCCTTAAAAATAATAATAATAAAAGTGTGAATGCTATGGTGTGTGAATTATATCTTCATTAAAAAGAAAAGAAATTTGAATCTGGAGCAGAAACACATGGGGGTTGGAAGCATTTGCAAATAAGTCAGCCAAAGACAGCATCTTAAAAGGCTGTCCACATGCCTCTGGGGCTGTTAAGCAAGTTTCTTTGGCACCTGTCCTTCTTTGCACCGGTTTTTCAATTCTTCATGTGTCCTTCCAGTAAATTCCTTAAAAAAAAAAAAAAAACTCATGGAGGTCGAGAGTAACAAATTTATTGAAACATTATTGTTGGGGGATCCCTGGGTGGCTCAGCGGTTTGGCATCTGCCTTCAGCCCAGGGTGTGATCCTGGAGTACCTCAAGTCCCACATCATGTTCCCTGCACGGAGCCTGCTTCTCCCTCTGCCTCTCTCTCTCTGTGTGTCTCTCATCAATAAATAAAATCTTTAAAAAAAATCATTGTGGCAGCCCCGGTGGCGCAGTGGTTTAGCGCCGCCTGCAGCCCGGGGTGTGATCCTGAAGACCCAGGATCGAGTCCCACATCAGGCTCCTTGCATGGAACCTGCTTCTCCCTCTGCCTGTGTCTCTGTGCCTCTCTTTCTTTCTCTGTGTCTCTCATGAGTAGATAAATCTTTAAAAAAAAATAAAAATAAAAATAAAAAAATAAAAAAAATCATTGTTTCAGGATTGTTCACATTAAGTCCATATTTCCTATAGGGCATTCAGGTGGAAATATCTAATAGACTGTTGGAAAAATAAAATTGGAACGCAGCAGAGAATAGAATTGGTGGCAAAGACTCAAGAGGTATGAGTACGGCCAAAGTATGTGATCTAAGACAACAGAGTCAATGATGGGACTGCAGGAAACACCACTATTTGAGGAAGGGGGAAGGCATATCAGACGCTGCCCCTTGCCCACCATGGTTGATGAGGCTTGCCACATCCGGTCCTTCCCAGACCTTGAAGGTAATTCCTCATGTATACCTATCGACTGGGCCTTGTTTGCATAGTTGCAAAGTGACTGCATGTGCATGTGATGATCATTATGACATCCATACAGTGGAGCTAAGAGGACAAGTAAGAGACTACCCAGGACAAGATGCTAGATCAAATCGTGTGCACCATGAAAAAAGCTTTTGCAACCATTTAAGGCAAAACAAAACTTCTTCTACCATCACGGTAACAGTCAGTACATCTCATGACAAAGAGATGGGGCCCTCAAGAGAAAGAGAACAGAGGAGCACTTCATGTTTTCCTGCAGAGGTCCCATCCAGGGCACTTGATAGCTGGTGATGTAGCACACCTGCCAACTAACGCTAGAAAAGGCCCCAGGTGGTACAAAGCATTCGCCCTAGCATCTGCCATATAAATCAGGGGTCACATGTGAGAAAGCCCACAAACACATCAAACCCTGTGGTTCTCAGCCTTAACTGTACATTGGAATCACCTGGGACATTAAAAAAAAAAATGATGACTCATCCCGCCCCCCAAGATTCTGATTTAACTGGCCAGAGGTAGGGGCACCTGGGTGGCTCAGTTAAGCATCTGCCTTTTTGGCTCAGGTCATGATCCCAGGATCCTGGGATCAAGCCCCAGTGGGGCTCCCTGTTCAGTGGGTGCCTGCTTCTCCTGCTCCCTCTGTCCTTCCCCCACCCTGATGCTCTCTCATGCACGAGCTCTTTCAAATAAATAAGAATCTTAAAAAAAAAAAAGCTCCCCAGGTGATTCTAATGTGCAGCCAAGGTTAAGACCTCTGAATAAGCCCATAAATATCTTTTGTTTAATCTGTATCACCGTGGCCTGTACAGTATAGTTAAATTTAATTTTTTCTAATAATTAAAAATTAGTCAGTTACATGTACCCCAAACCATCCAGATTTCAGTCTTCTGTTGGAATATCTGTCCACAGCAGGCCTGCATTCCCACAGGATGCTATGCAACTGTAAGGAGTTGTAGCCACACCTCATTATAAGCATTTTCTCAGCACTCCTCCGTCCTCCCCACCTTCCCCATTGTCACCACAGCACAGGGCCAATGACGTTGCTGTTTATCGTCCTGCTTGTGCTGTGGGTGTTCTTGTATCAGTGTTAACAGAAGCCAAACAGTGCTTATCTCTGTGTCTCCAGCAGAAGCAGATGCGGAACAGTGCAGGAGGACCATGCATTCCAAAGGGCTACCGCCCATTCTGGAACCTTCCTGGCCCCTCCAGCATTTATGTTTCCCCAGTGGGAGCACCACCAAGACACTTCACAGCCTACAGAGCAAAGAGCTAGGTACAGATCCCACCACAAATGATCTTGGTAATTAGCTCTCTAAAACAAAAGAAAGCTACATTTAAAATAAGAAAAATAGGGACGCCTGGGTGGCTCATCAGTTGAGCGTCTGCCTTCAGCCCAGGGTGTGATCCTGGAGACCGGGGATGGAGCCCCACATTAGGCTCCCTGTATGGAGCCTGCTTCTCCCTCTGCCTGCGTCTCTGCTTCTCTCTGTGTGTCTCTCATGAATAAATAAATAAAATCCTTAAAAATGTATATTTAAAAAATAATAATAAATAAAATAAGAAAAATAGGGTTCACCATGGCTCCAGAGAAGGAAAAGGAGAAATAAGGAAGTGTAAGTAGTTTGAGGAAATTTGTATCCATTATAAGGGATACAAATTACAAGGAAGCTGGAGCCAAACCCATCCTGTAGGGTATAGAAGTGCCTACCTAACACCTGAATAGGAAAGGAAAGATTGTAACTTCAGAGGTGGATTGCAGATTTGCTCCAAAGGCAGTTGGGGTCCAATACAGCCAAGTTTTTTTTTTTTTTTTTTTTTTTTAATTTTTTTTTTTTTTAATTTCTTTATTTATTTATGACAGTCACACAGGGAGAGAGAGAGAGAGAGGCAGAGACATAGGCAGAGGGAGAAGCAGGCTCCATGCACCGGGAGCCCGACGTGGGATTCGATCCCGGGTCTCCAGGATCGCGCCCTGGGCCAAAGGCAGGCGCCAAACCGCTGCGCCACCCAGGGATCCCAAGTTTTTTTTTTTTAAAAGATATTATTTATTTATTCATGAGAGACAGAGAGAGAGAGAGAGAGAGAGGCAGAGACACAGGCAGAGGGAGAAGCAGGCAATACAGCCAAGTTTTGATTCTATTTGAGAATCCACCTCCCAAAATCTGCCCAGCATTGGTACTTTCCTCATTTGGCCTCTGGGTCTGTACATACTCTCTTCTCAGCCTGCTATACTCTGCCCTCCCCTGTCTGGCCAACTCCTCAGGAGTCAGGCCTTAAGGACTCATGCCCTCACCAACCCTGGGAGGGGGGCAGATAGGGGGACACTCCCATGTGCTCTTACAGCATCCTATAATTACCCTATTAGAGCATTATGTGGCATTTGTTGATACTTTTAAATTCTTTCTCCCTTCCCAAAAATCAACTCAAAATGGATTAAAGACTTAAACATTAAGATCTAAAACTGAAACTCCTAGGGGATCCCTGGGTGGCGCAGCGGTTTAGCGCCTGCCTTTGGCCCAGGGCGCGATCCTGGAGACCCAGGATCGAATCCCATGTCGGGCTCCCGGTGCATGGAGCCTGCTTCTCCATCTGCCTGTGTCTCTGCCTCTCTCTCTCTCTCTCTCTCTGTCTCTCTGTGACTATCGTAAATAAATTTAAAAAAATAAAATAAAAAAAATTAAAAAAATAAAACTGAAACTCCTAGAAGAAACATAGGAGAAAAACTTTATGACATTTGCCTGGATAATTCTTGCATATGACACCAAATAGCATAAGCAACAAAAGCAAAAATAAATAAATAGGACTACATCACACTAAAAAGCTTCTGCACAGCAAAGGAAACCATCAACAGAGTGAAAAGGCAACCCATAGAATGGGAGAAGATATTGCAAACCATATGTCTGCTAAGGGGTTAATACCTCAACTATTGAGAAACTCCTACAACTCAATAGCAAAAACAAAACAAAACAAAAACAAAAGCAAAGCAAACAGAGCACTTGGCTGGCTCAGTTGGAAGAGCATGCAGACTCTTGATCTCTGGGTTGTGAGTTTGAGCCTAGCATTGGATGTAGAGATTACTTAAAAATAAAATATTTAAACAAACAAACAAACAAAACCCAAGTAACTCAATTAAGAAATAGATAGAGGATGTGAATAGACATTTCTTCAAAGAAGATATACAAATGGCTAGCAGATATATGAAAAGATGCCCAACATCACTAATTGGAAAAATGCAAACCAAGACTATTAGTATATGTGCTGCCGAAGCGAGCACAAACCAAGACTATTAAATATCACCTCACACCTGTTAGGAGGGCTATTATCAAGAAACTGAAAGATAAGAGTTGGTGAAAATAAAGAGAAAAGGGAGCCTTTGTACACTGTTGGTGAGAATGTATACTGATGCAGTCTCTATGAAAAACAGTATAGAGTTTCCTCAAAAAATTAAAAGTAGAATTTCCACATGATCCAGCAATTCCCCTTCTGGATGAATATCAAAAGAAAAATTGAGGGGTGCCTGGATGGCTCTGTCGGTAGAGCATGCGACTCTTGATCTTGGGGTTGTCAGTTTGAGCCCCACATTGGGTGCAGAGATCACTTTAAAAAAATAAAATCTTTGGGCAGTCCAGTGACTTAGTGGTTTAGCACCATCTTCAGCCGGGGTGTGATCCTGGGGACTCAGGATCGAGTCCCACGTCGGGCTCCCTGCATGGAGCCTGCTTCTCCCTCTTCCTGTGTCTCTGCCTCTCTCTCCTTCTGTGTCTCTCATGAATAAATAAATAAATTTTTTAAGTTTTCTTTTGTTTTTATTTATTTATTCATGAGAAGGGGGGACAGAGACACAGGCAGAGGGAGAAGCAGGCTCCATATAGGGAGCCCAATGTGGGACTCGATCCCGGTCTCCAGGATCATGCCCTGAGCCAAAGGCAGATGCTCATCCGCTGAGCCACCCAGGCATCTCAAAATCTTTAAATAAATAAATAAATAAAATAAAATAAAATCTTTTAAAATTTTTGAAATCAGCATCTTGAAGAGATTCCTGTACTCCACAGTTGCCAAGATATGAAAACAATCTAACTATCCATCAACAAATAAGTGGACAAAGATAATGTAGTATATAGAAACAATGGGCTACTGTTCAGCCTTCACAAGGATAGAGATCCTGCCATATGTGACAACATGGATGAACCCAGATGGCATTATGCTAAGTGAAACAAATCAGTCACAGTGCAAGATACCACGTGTGTGAAGTATCTAAAATAATCAAACTCATGGAAATAGAAAATAGAACAGTGGCTGCCAGAAGCTGGGGGAGGGCTAAAATGGGAGTTGCTGTTCAATGGGGATGTGGTTTCTTTTTTTCTTTTTAAGTTTTTTTTTTAATTTATTTATCCATAGAGACACAGCTAGAGAGAGAGGCAGAGACACAGGCAGAGGGAGAAACAGGCACCATGCAGGGAGCCCGATGTGGGACTCGATTCCGGGTCTCCAGGATCACGCCCTGGGCTGCAGGCGGCGCTAAACCGCTGCGCCATCGGGGCTGCCCAAGGGATATGGTTTCAATTATGCAAGATTAATAAGTTCTAGCAACCTGCTGTACAACCTGGCACCTAGAGCTAACAGTACCGTACTACTATGCACTTAAAGCTTGTCAAGAGGGTAGATCTCATGTCAAATGTTCTCACCATGAAAAACATTATTTACTGCATGAGCTGCATGAGAAATGTGTTTGTTATCAGTCTGGGTCATCACTACATCATCAGCAACCACAGTGCAATAAATAATGACGGATGGATGGGTAGATGGATAGTTGCAGGGATGAATGAGGCAAACACGGAACTGGAAGAGAGTGCATGAGTGACATAGAAGAATTGGAGATTCTCATCAGAAAGTGAGATCTTGGAGTGCCTGGGTGGCTCAGTGAAGCTTCTGCCTTCAACTCAGGTCATGATCTCGGGGTCCTGGAATCGAGCCCCATGTCAGGCTCCCTGCCCAGCTCCCCCTTCCTCTCCCTCTGCTTGTGCTCTCTCTCTCTCTCTCTCTCTCTCTCAAATAAAATCTTTCCAAAAAATATTCTTGCACTTGACTCTCACAGGGCAGCATTTTCATCCCCCATTTTGTTTATGAGGAAACTGAAACCCAGGGAGGTTAAGGATCTTCTTGCTCAGGGTCAGCAGATGTGGCAGGTGGGGCTGGAGCGGGTTGCCCTGCCCCTGCCCTTACACCCCCACCCCCAGAGCTGCCCTGCTACACTGCACAGCGCTGAGCATTACTGGCAAGTCACAATCCTCACAGATTAGCTCACTAGTAGTTCAAGGAGCCTCACGTAAGTAACAGTTGCCATTAGTTCACAAGGCTTTCACTCAGGCAAGCAGAGCATTGCTGGAATGAATGGGGAGCTGAGGAGCCTGTGGGAAAAATGCCAGCAAAAACTCTGATGCAGGGCAGCCCCGGTGGCTCAGTGGTTTAACGCCGCCTTCAGCCCAGAGCCTGATTCTGGAGACCCGGGATTGAGTTCCACATCGGGCTCCCTGCATGGAGCCTGCTTCTCCCTCTGCCTGTGTCTCTGCCTCTCTCTCTGTGTCCCTCATGAATAAATAAATACAATCTTAAAAAAAAAAAAAACAAACAAAACTCTGATGCAACTCTTCATTATCCAGAGGCAGTCTCCTTTCGCTCTTTCTCCAGCGAGGTCCTGGCCTGAGCCAACAGACCAGGCTGTCTCTTAGTTGCATTTTACAAGCAGGGAATGGGGAGCAGTAGTCCCCACCTTAGACTGAACCAGCTCCTAGCCGCCCCCCACCCTTAAAAATAAATCACCACCAGAGCGCCTGGGTGGCTCCTTCCGTTGAGCAACCAACTCTTGGTTTTGGCTTAGGTCATGATGTCAGGGTTGTGGGATGGAGCCCAGGTCTGACCCCACAAGGAGGGTGGAGTCTGCTTAAGATATTCTCTCTCCCTCTGTCCCTCCTCCTGGCTCATGCACACCCTCTCTCTCAAATAAATAAATAAATAAACACCCACAAATTTAACAGCTGAAAAGAAAGAAAAAACCTCAGTATAACCCTTTCCAGGAGTCCCAGGGCCTAGGCAGGGGTGCCACCTGCTGGGCAGTGGTGTCCCCTGGAGGGATCTGGGCTAGTGTCCTAAGTAACTCCCCTTGTCTCCTTCAGAGAGGGGGCTGGGACCAGAAAACCGCCTTTCCCCTCAACTCCTACCTCAGCATAAAATATTTTAACAATACACATATAAATTAAATTCAGTTCATCAACAAGTTCACCTCTGAAAAACAGAAGTAGAAGGACAGCCACAAAGATGCCAGTGACTTCCATCTGGAAGTTATTTTTTTTTTTTAAATTTATTTATTTATTTATTTATTTATGCTAGTCACACAGAGAGAGAGAGAGAGAGAGAGGCAGAGACACAGGCAGAGGGAGAAGCAGGCTCCATGCACCAGGAGCCCGACGTGGGATTCGATCCTGGGTCTCCAGGATCGCGCCCTGGGCCAAAGGCAGGCGCCAAACCGCTGTGCCACCCAGGGATCCCCCCATCTGGAAGTTCTGACCCTGTACGCACACTCAGGCTCCCCTGGTTGCTTAAAGCTAAGACAGAACGCGAGGAGGGCCCTAGGTCCCTCAGAAAGCAGCGGAGTGGGGTGACAACAGCCATGGGTGGGTGGGAGCTGGCATGGCCGGATGGCCAAGAGTAAAGAAAGGGTAACCCCCTCCTTTTCCCCTAGTGATTGTCAAGGCCACCCACTCCTGTCCTGTCCAAGGGGTGACAGGGGGTGCCTAGGTCAGCAGTAGGGACCCAGCCTCTCAGTGACCCTGCAGTCCCCTCAGGCGCACACTGTGCTCTGCCAACCATGTCCCAGGGTGCTTTCTGCCCTTGGGGGCCTCAGGTGTAGGAACATGCTTCTTTTTTTTTAATATTTTATTTATTTAGGGGCACCTGGATGACTCAGTTGGTTAAGCATCATGATCCCAGGGTCCTGAGATCGATCCCCCTGTGGGGGCTCCCTGCTCAGTGGGGAGTCTACTTCTCCCTCTCCCGCTGCCTCTCCCCCCGCCCAGGTCATGCTCACTGTCTCTCTCTCAAATAAATAAATAAATAAATAAATAAATAAATAAATAAATAACTTTTTTAAAAAAAGACACACAATAGGTAGTCAACACAACAGAAATGTATCTCACTGTTCTGGAGGCTGGAAGCCCAAGATCAAGGCCTTGGCATGGGATGTCAGGTGGCTCCTGAGGCCTCTCTTCCTGGCTTGCAAATGGCCACTCTCGTACCACCTCTTCACCTGCTCTTTCCTCTGTGTTTCTGCACCCATGATAGTTCTTCCTGATCTTATAAGAACTTATGAAAAAAAAAAGAAAAACCAGTTATATTGGATTAGGACCCCACCTTTATGACCTCATTTTATCTTAATTACCTCTCAGAAAGCTCTACCTCCAAATACAGTCACATTCTGAAGTATAAGAGGTTAGGAGGGCAACATACAAATTTTGGAGGAGCACAATTTCATCTGTAACACCTCTCTAATTAATTAATCTTTGACACATGCTCAGTATATATATATATATATATATATATATATATATCTCGTATGAGAATTATGTTAATGTATTTGCTTTGCAATACATCTCAGTCCACAAAATCCACATGTTCCTACTGCATCACTCTGCTTCCTTGAGGGCTATTGGTATATTAAGGCTAATTCAACAAGAATGACACTTTTATATTTTTGTAAATTTATTTTTTATTAGTGTTCAATTTGCCAACATATAGAATAACACCCAGTGCTCATCCCATCAAGTGCCCCCCTCAGTGCCCGTCATCCAGTCGCCCCCACCCCCCACTCACCTCCCCTTCCCGCACCCTAGTTCGTTTCCCAGAGTTAGGAGTCTCTCATGTTCTGTCTCCCTCACTGATATTTCCCACTCATTTTTTATCCTTTCCCCTTTATTCCCTGTCACTATTTTTTATATTCCCCAAATGAATGAGACCATATAATGTTTGTCCTTCTCCGATTGATGTATTTCACTCAGCATAATACCCTCTAGTTCCATCCACGTTGAAGCAAATGGGGTATTTGTCGTTTCTAATGGCTGAGTAATATTCCATTGTATACATAGACCACAGCTTCTTTATCCATTCAACTTTCGATGGACACCGAGGCTCCTTCCACAGTTTGGCTATTGTGGACATTGCTGCTATAAACATCGGGGTGCAGGTGTCCGGGCGTTTCATTGCATCTGTATCTTTGGGGTAAATCCCCTCTCTGTATCTCTCTCTGTGTGTCTTTCATGAATAAAAAAATAAAATCTTAAAAAAAAAACACACAGAGAGAGAGTCAGAGACGTAGGCAGAGAGAGAAAAGCAGGCTCCCTGCGGGGAGCCCACCATGGAACTGGAACTCAGGACCCCTGGATCACACCCTGAGCCACCCAGGTGCCCCTGAACACTACATTTTCTAACCTGAAAAAGTAGGCCCTTTTTCAGTCAAATCCACCAAACATTTTTGAGGCTTTATTATTTACCAGAAATCACTAGATAATATTTGAGCCCTATCTTTCAGACTGGACTTGGGTCCTCCTTACATCAGTGTGCTAAAAATGCAGAGGGCTAAAATGACCACCCTCGGCATAAGAGTGGCAACATTAAGTCAATGTCCAAATTACTATCCCAAGAATGACCCTCTAAAGTGATACTTCAGATATGTCACATGCTTCTCTGGTCCTCTCAATCAGTCTCAATTATGAGTTTTTTGTACAGTGAGAAGGCTCTGCCAGAAGCTTTCTTCATCCGTCAGCTCAGGGATCAAACATAATCACACATGGCCCCAAGGGACCCTGCAGGAAGCCTCTCTTAGCATTATAAATCCAAACCTCCTTTTTTTCTGGCTACTGAAAGTTTCAATAATTAGCACATTCTTTAACTAATTTACAGGTTTCATATTTATTGTCAAAAATATTTTGGAATGATGGATCAATTAATTTGTTGAATATCTTATGAAGTTAATCTCTTTTAAGCTCCAAAGTCATGTATCAAATTGCATTCCAGAGCTAGGATTCTGATTCTGGTGCTATAATCAGTCTCCTGAGACATACTGCTATTTCTCATCCCTCATTAGAGAAAAATTTGCCCTTGGCAACTGTCAGAGGAACATCCTGGGCAATTTCTCTTATCAATCAATCCAAGTAAATACAAGGGACTTGCTTTTCCCCAGAGCTGAATTCAGCTCCTGGCAGTAAGTTAAATGTGAGGCTCTGAGTCAGAGTGCAGAGCCGAAGCCCAAGGCCAGTCAAGGGTGAGTGAGGGACGCCTGGGTGGCTCAGTGGTGGAGCATCTGCCTTTGGCTCAGGTCATGATCCCGGAGTCCTGGGATCCAGTCCTGCATCGGGGAACCTGCTTCTCCCTCTGCCTATGTCTCTGCCTCTCTCTGTGTGTCTCTCATGAATAAATAAAATCTTAAAAAAAATAAAATTCTGGTCCTTATGGAAAAGCAGCAGGTTGGTCTATGTAATACAAGGTGGTGAAAGTCTGTGGCCCCATGTACCAGACAAAATGAATGGATCATTCAGAACATCTGCACATTGTCCTGGTTGTTTAAAAACATGTAATCATTAAAAAGGGGTGGGGGGTGAGTGAGAAGTTGAGGACAAGTTTTTACCATCTCCTGTGGAATAAGGTACCACTCTTTTCTTGGCTCCCTGGCAAACTTTCCCACCTACTTGGTCCCCTAATAAGCCCTGGACCCCTGACCTGACCGACCAACTCATCGCATGGCTTCAGCAACAGTGATTGCTACAAGGGAGGGATCTCAGCAGAGCCAATCCTGGAAGCTCAGCAGATCCCTTCCTGGAATTGAATTCCCAAAAGCAGGGAAACTCCATTTGTTTGAGTTTGTAGAGCAAAAGCATTGAACCAGAAGGCAGGAGGCCTGGGTTCCTCTAGCAGTCCTCTAACTCTCAAATTCCTTTTTTTTTTTTTTAAGAATTTATTTATTTATTCATGAGAGACACGGAGAGAGAGAGAAAGTCAGAGAGACACAGGCAGAGAGAGAAGTAGGCTCCCTGCAGGGAGCCTGATGTGGGACTGGATCCCAGGGCTCCAGGATCACGCTCTGAGCCCAAGGCAGACGCTCACCGGCTGAGCCACCCAGGCATCCCAACTCCTCAAATTCTGACGTGCTCTCAGAGAGAAGAGCTGCAGGCACACCATCAGATGTGGTACCATATCAAGCAAACTCTCAAGAACGGTTCAAGGAAATCTGCCAAATGATTTTAGAAACCTGCTAGAACCGAGTGAAATTAAGCCGAGGACTCCCCCATCCCGTCCAAGCCCTTAGGCTAGGCCATCCTCGTTCTTCATCTGCTCAAAACTCAGCCAGATCATTCCAGCTCTTGCATGACACAGGATCTAAGAGAAAATATCTAGACCACTGGAGATCTCAGAATATAAGTTCCAGGGACGCCTGGGTGGCTCAGCTGGTTCAGCATCTGCCTTTGGCTCGGGTCATGATCCCAGGGTCCTGGGATAGAGCCCTGCATAGGGCTCCCTGCTCAGCGGGGAATCTGCTTCTTCCTCTCTCCCACCCCCATTCATGGTCTCTCTCAAATAAATAATTTTTTAAAAATATAATCCATGAAAGCAAGGAGTTTTAATAGTTCATGACTGTTTCTCCAGCATTAGAACCATGTGCATGCACTCAGTAAATATTTGACGGAGTAAACTCTGACAGCCCAGGAGGTTCAATGACTAGACCAAGGTTGCCTCCAGCAGGTCAAGAGTTGAGCCAACCTCTTCCTGCAGATTCCTTCCCAGTCAGCAATGGTGCCCTTCATGATGAAGACCCTGCACCGATCACACAGCCCAGGAGCCAGCAAGGAGTATTCTTATTCCAGGAATTGGCTCCTTATGCACACTCAACAGTACTGGTGTAGGTTTAAGTACTTTCTGAAGCTGTCTGTGCTTCCTCTGGAGGCCCATCTGCTGGAAAAAATTTTCGAACCAAGCAGAGCCCTCCTCTAGGGGTTCCAACGGGAGTTCAAGGTCCTGCTCCAGTTGAAAGAGCCCAACTCCGAGGGCAAGGTTGAAATCACAGAGAGGCGCTGGTACTGAACGTGTGCCAAAAGGCTGAGTCGCATTGGCCACAAAGCCCGGAGGGAAATGCAGTGGAGACACAATGATGCTCCGCCTGGAAACCATGAAGTCTCTCCAAAGAGAGAATGTTCATTCTGGTGATTTCCTCTCCACCGCAGTGATGAGCATGACGAAGCCATGCAGTCCCTGGCAATAGGTCACGAGACTGTCTAGGAACCTGTTACCAAAACAGCTTAATTTTTATGATTAGGACCTCAGTGCCGGGGGGTCAGTTTGGGTCAGGAGCCTTACCCTCAGAGGCCCAGTCTGAACTCTGCCTTTGTTCCTGTGGCCAAGAAGAAACAAGCATTGTCAGTGGTCTATCCACCTTTCTCCTTCATAGTTGTTTAAAGACTCTAATGTGAGTTACACCAATAAAAAATAAAGTTTAAAAAACATAGATATATACATATTGTCAAGAAAGACAATCTTGCTTTTGCATGCTCCAAGATGGGAAAAAGCTAAGAATTAATAAATGGTTGGTTCTGCTTTTTCATAGTGTTTTGTATGAGGTGGGTGTGGCTGGATCTTTAATGTTCCAGGGAGCTTTTATCCATAAGGAAGAACTCTGTACTGTTTATTCTTTCACAAATCCTAATTCTGGAAAAAAAAAATCATTGATATTAAACAAGCTTTATAAATCCCCCTCCCTCCAAAAAAAAAAAAAAAAAGGTGAGCCTAGGACTCAGTGACAAGAGAATGGGAATAGTAACTGTTGAAATCTTACAATGAGCTAAGTACCATTACCACAAGTTTGTGCACTATTTCATTTAATTCACACCACACTGTGTGGCGGGCACCCCTCCTGTCTCTGTTCTACAGGTAAAGCTTATCTAGCAGGTCACCAAGCGGGGTTATTCATCCACTCCTTCATCTGGCCAACAGTTACTGAGTACCTACTACTTACCCAGCGCTGGGGTGGTGAACAGAACAGATGTGGAGCTTATGTTCTAGTGAGGCAGACGTTTGGTTAGCAAGTAACACACACACACACACGCGCAGGAACAATGCATTCACCACTTGGGAGATGTGCTCTTGTTACAAGACTTTCCTCTGGCAGTGCTCTTGGTTCTTGGTCACGCTACTTGGAAGGATGAAGACCACAGAGTGGTGGGCAGCAAAGCAAGGCTTACTGGGCAATAGCAAAGGGACAGTACAAAGCTCCTGAGGAGGGAGGGACCCAAGAGGGTTCCCATCAGAGTTTCTAAGTCTAGGGGTTTTTATGGGCTTGTCAGTGCACTGTTTTAATTTGATCAACCCTCCCTGTGCCTGTCATCCAATCAGGTTTTTCTCACCTATCACGTGGGAAAGGGTGGAAAGCTCCTGATACGGGAGAACTTGGTTCTTTTCTCACGGAGTCAAAGAATGAGTGAATCTTGCATGGATCTTGCGGATGACGGAGTGAGCAAAGTGATAGAAATTTATTAGGCAGAAATACAGAGAAAGCTCTCAGAAGGTAGAGGGGTCCCAACAGGGTTGCTACTGAGGACTTTTATGGTCTGTCTTTTATAGGAACCTGCCCAGGGAACTTGGTAAATTTCTTGTCAATATCAGGGTGGATTCATAAGTATCGCATCTATATTTAGAACAAACATGGTGGACTTGTAACAAATAAGATGTTTCTTTGTAAATATCATGAGCACAAACAAGGTGTTCCCTTCTCTCTGGTTAATATCTCCTCAGTAACATTTCTCTACATTTGGGATTTTTTAGTAGCTATTAAGGGGGGTTACTCCCTAAATATACCTAGGGAGCCAGGTATATTTTTTCTCTTTTTACTGTCTTATCTCTATTTCTTTGGGATGGATAGGAGCCTGACTCTGGGGCCTCTCCCTTATCTTTCCCTGCCTAGCCCCATCTGCCCCTAACTCATTCTTATGTCACTTCCAGGGTGGTACAAAATCCTTTTAAAGGTGGTTTCCTCTTAGGGCAGGGGGCCCCAGGTCCCGGCCTGCCTGCCTGCCTTCCTTCCAACTACCCTTCATCACTGCTGAGAAAATCAGTGGATACAAGTGTCGGAGGGAAATGGGATGGAAGGAGAGGTCTCCTTTAGGTACAGTGGTCAGAGAAGGGCTGTTTTGGGAGGACACATGGAGATGGAAGCCTGCGGATAAGAAGCAGTCCCAGCTTTGTGATCAGCTGGAGGAAGAGTGTTTCAGGAGGAACAGCAAGAGCAAAGGCCCAGGGCACAACTGGGCAGGGCAAGGTGAAGGACTAGTCACTGTGGCAACAGGGCACATGGCAATGCTTTTCTACAGGATGAGTCTGGGGGGAAACAGAGGTCAGATCTCTTTCTCCAAGAAATACATATATAGTTATAAATAATTACAGCCTACTGATTATACATATAATTAATGCTAATTAATCATTATATTGTGGTGATTATATAGTTATATATAATGTATCTATATGTATACTATATCATGTAATATATTACATAATATAATATATGATGGGATGCCTGGGTGGCTCAGCAGTTGAGCATCTGCCTTCTGCTCAGGGTGTGATTCCGGGGTCCTGGGATCGAGTCCCATATTTCAGTCCCCGCAGGGAACCTGTGTCTCCCTCTGCCTATGTCTCTGCCTCTCTCCCTGTCTCTCATGAATAAATAAATAAAATCTTTAAAATAAGGCAGCCTGGGTAGCTCAGTGGTTTAGCCCCGCCTTCAGCCCAGGGTGTAATCCTGGAGACCCAGGATCGAGTCCCACGTCAGGCTCCTTGAGCGGAGCCTCCTTCTCCCTCTACCTGTGTCTCTGCCTCTGTGTGTGTGTGTGTGTCTCATAAATCTTTTTTTAAAAAGATTCATAATAAATAAATAAAATCTTTTACAAATTATTATAAAAATTTATAATAAATAAATAAATAAATAAATAAATAAATAAATAAATAAATAAATAAAATATGTTTACAAAGTCTTAAAAAAGGGCAGCCCAGGTGGCTCAGCGGCTTAGTGCTGCCTTCAGCCCAGGGTGTGATCCCAGAGACCTGGGATCGCGTCCCACATCAGGCTCCCTGCATGGAGCCTGCCTCTCTCTATGTCTCCCATGGATAAATAAATGAAATATTTTTAAAAAAAAAAAAGTCTTGGGGGATCCCTGGGTGGCGCAGCGGTTTGGAGCCTGCCTTTGGCCCGGGGCGCGATCCTGGAGACCCGGAATCGAATCCCACGTCGGGCTCCCGGTGCGTGGGGCCTGCTTCTCCCTCTGCCTGTGTCTCTGCCTCTCTCTCTCTCTCTGTGACTATCATAAATAAATAAAAATTTAAAAAAATATAAAAATAAAAAAATAAAATAAATAAATAAAAAGTCTTAAAAAAAAGAAAAATTAGAAGTACTATATGATCCAATAATCCCACTTCTGGGCATTTACCTGAAGAAAAGGAAAACACCCTCATGTTCATTATATTATTTCTAATAGCCAAGATATGGAAGCAACCTAAATATCCTTGGGAATATGAATGAATACGTATGTGGCACATATACAAAACAAAGTGTTACTGTCATAAAAAAAAGAAAAGGGGATCCCTGGGTGGCGCAGCGGTTTGGCGCCTGCCTTTGGCCCAGGGCGCGATCCTGGAGACCCTGGATCGAGTCCCACATCAGGCTCCCTGCATGGAGCCTGCTTCTCCCTCTGCCTCTCTCTCTCTCTCTCTCTCTCTCTCTCTCACTGTGTGCCTATCATAAAAAAGAAAAGAAAAGAAAAATCTTGCCATTTGCAACAACATGGACAGACTCAGGTGACATTATGCTAAAGTGAAATAAGTCAGACAGAAGAGGACAAATACCATATGATTTCACTTATATGTGGAATCTAAGAAACAAAACAAGTAAACAAGCAAAAAACCAGATTGATCAATACCCAGAACAAACTGGTAGTTGCCAGAGGAGGGGCGGATGGGGGATGAGCAAAATAGGTGAAGGGAATTAAGAGGTACAAACTTCCACTTATTTTCCACTTTATTGATAAAATAAAAAATAGGTACAAACTTCCACTTATTTTCCACTTTATTTATAAAATAAATAAATCATGGGGATGAAAAGTACAGCATAGGGAATATGGTCAGTAATATTGTAATAATGTATGATGACAGATAGCAACTACGCTTATCATGGTGAGGATAGTGTCATGTATAGAATTGTTGAATCACTATATTGTACACCTGAAATTAAATTAACATAATATTGTAAGTCAACTATACTTCAATTAAAAATAAATAATTTGGGGGACACCTGGGTGGCTCAGTGGTTGAAATTCTGCATTTGGCTCAGGTTGTGATCCAGGGGTCCTGGGATCAAGTGCCACATCAGGCTCCCTGCATGGAGCCTGCTTCTCCCTCTGCCTATGTCTCTGCCTCTCTCTGTGTGTCTCTCATGAATAAATAAAATCTTTCAAAATATAAAAATAAATATAAATAATTTTTTAAAATAAAATCTGCAGGGATCCCTGGGTGGCTCAGCGGTTTGGCACCTGCCTTTGGCCTAGGGCGTGATCCTGGGGTCCCGGGATCAAGTCCTGCATCAGGCTCCCGGCATGGAGCCTGCTTCTCCCTCTGCCTGTGTCTCTGCCTCTCTCTCTCTCTGTGTCTAAAATAAATAAATAAATAAATAAATAAATAAATAAATAAATAAATCTTTTAAAAAATAATAAAATAAAATAAAATCTGCTTTTCTAGAAGATATCGTCTTTAAAAAAATAAATCATTCTGGTGACTTTGGCTAAATTCACAATTTCATCGAAGACATACCCTACTATAGTGGTTCTCACACTTCTGGAAGCATCCAATTTCCCTGGAGGACTTGTTAAACCACAGACTCCTGGGCCCTGCTGCTGGAGTTTCTGATCCAGTAGGTGTGGACAGAGCCGGAGAATTTGCTTTTCTTTTTCTTTTTTAAATACAGATTTTATTTACTTATTTGACAGAGAGACAGAGCAAGAGTACAAGCATGGGAGCAGCAAGAAGGAGAGGGGGAAGCCAGCTCCCTGCTGAGCAGAGAGCCTGAGGCAGGGCTCCATCTCAGGACCCCAGGACTATGACATGGGCTGAAGGTAGATGCCCAACCAAGTCAGCCAGGTGCCCCAGAATTTGCTCTCCTAACAGGTTCCCAGGTGCTGCTAAAGCTGCTGGCCCAAACATCTTGAGAATCACTGCCCTAGAATAAGTTCCATCAAAGTCCTCTAAAAGCCGAGAATGTGAGCTCTAGGGGAATTCTCTCCCACCACCACGTACATAGGCATTGGGATTGTCTACACAACACCACCCTGCACCTGTCCTTGGGCTGAAGAAATAGAGAGGGGGGAAAGGCTCTGGGGGCCTACAGGGCCCTTCAACATCTCTGCACAAGTCACAGTGCCCAAGCTTCTATGTGTGCTTGATTCCCTTTGATCACCTCTTTAAGTCCAGAGCCTTTTTTTTTTGTTTTTTTTTTTTTAGTGTAGTTGACAATGTTACATTAATTCCAGGTGTACAACGTAGCGACTGCAAGAGTCCAAACATCATGCTGTGCTCACAAGTGTAGCTGCCACCTGTCCCCACAAATCACTACTACAGTACCACTGACTGCATTCCCCACTGTCTTTCATTCCATGACTCATTCAGCAAATAACTAGAGGCCCATCTCCCACCCCCCTTCACCCATTTGCCCATCTCTCCACCTCCATCCCCCAGCTGCCCCTCTGACAACCATCAGTTTGATCTCTGTGTTTACAGGTCTGATTCTCAGTTTTGTTTATTCATTGAATTTTGTTTCTTTGTTTAGATTCCACATATGAGGGATCCCTGGGTGGCGCAGCAGTTTAGCGCCTGCCTTTGGCCCAGGGCGCGATCCTGGAGACCCGGGATCAAATCCCACGTCAGGCTCCCGGCATGGAGCCTGCTTCTCCCTTTGCCTATGTCTCTGCTTCTCTCTCTCTCTGTATGACTATCATAAATAAATTTTAAAAAAAATTATAAGATTCCACATATGAGTGAAATCATATGATATGTCTTTCCCAGTCTGACTGAGAAGCACAGATTCTTGCGAGGCCTTCGTGTTCTCTGCTCTGCTACTCTGAGCCTGCTTCCTTGACTGAAAAGACGGGGCAGTGATATCCACTTTGCAGGGAGCAAACTTTGGGAGCAGGTGCCAGGGCCTTCCCTAAGCCAGAACATGCTAAGCATGCTGGTTAATAATAGCGCAACTCCCCAAGTATATAATAAAGTTCTGAGGCTGTGAGAAAGGCCTCAC
Organism: Nyctereutes procyonoides; assembly: GCF_905146905.1. Lineage (NCBI taxonomy): Eukaryota > Metazoa > Chordata > Mammalia > Carnivora > Canidae > Nyctereutes > Nyctereutes procyonoides. Next base: position 54,788,401 of record NW_026575146.1, on the reverse strand, counting down.
TATTAGTATGGCAGGGTCTGGAGCTGTGGCTGGCAACCAAAACACTTCCCTTTGCCTCTAGTGAGGGCTTACTGGTGAGGCCTCTGTGAGCGCTTCTCAGCCCTGGCACCATTACCATTCTGTACTGGATAATTCTGTGTTGCAGGGGACCATCCTGTCTATTGCACAGCATTTTTGGGTTCTCCCCACTAGATGCCAGTAGCACACACGTCCCCCATTCCCACTTAGTTTCAACTATCAAATGTATCTCCAGATAATTTACAGGGGGAAGTGGCTTCTACATGCTCAGCATATACATAACAGGTGCTCAATAAATGACTTAGAGTTAACTGAAGGCAAGAGAATGCCTTTCATCCAAAAGAATGCCCCGGGACTACCTCTCTGACAGCCAATTAGGTCCCACCTCCTCTACCCTATTTTTGCAAGGCCCTGTGCAAATGCCACCTCCTCTGTGAGGACTCCCTTGATTGTCCCCACCCTTAGTTGTATATACTCTCCCACTTGGTGCTGATATCTGATAATTTGTGTTCTTGACACTTGTCATTTAGTGCCCCACACATCTGTATCTGTGTCTTACCTCCACTATTCACAAAGTACCAAGTTGGCTTTAGAAAAACTTGACACATTTCCTCTGCCCATTACCTTCCCCATAAAAATTATATTCTCGGGGATCCCTGGGTGGCGCAGTGGTTTAGCGTCTGCCTTTGGCCCAGGGCGCGATCCTGGAGACCCGGGATCAAGTCCCACGTCGGGCTCCCGGTGCATGGAGCCTGCTTCTCCCTCTGCCTGTGTCTCTGCCTCTCTCTCTGTGTGACTATCATAAAAAAAAAATTATATTCTCTCATATGCACGTGGTATTTTCTCAAGCCTATATAAAATATGAAGGAATGGGGATCCCTGGATGGCTCAGCGGTTTGGTGCCTGCCTTTGGCTCAGGGCATAGTCCTGGAGACCCGGGATTGAGTCCCACATCAGGCTCCCTGCATGGAGCCTGCTTCTCCCTCTGCCTGTGTCTCTGCCTCTGTGTGTGTGTGTGTGTGTCTCCCATGAATAAATAATGTTTTTTTTTTTTTTAAATAATGTTTTTTTAAAAAAATATGAAGGAGTCCCAGGGTGGCTCAATCAGTTAAGTGTCTGCCTTCTGCTCAGGTCACAGGCCCAGGGTCCTGGGATCAAATCTCACATAGGGCTCCCTGCTCAGAGAGAGCCTGCTTCTCCCTCTCCCTCTGCCTCTTCCTGCCACTCCACCTGCTTCTCCGTGGTTTCTCTGTGTCAAATAAATAAAGGGACGCCTGGGTAGCTCAATGGTTGAGCATCTGCCTTCAGCTCAAGGTGTGGTCCAGGAATCTCAGGATTGAGCCCCACATATGGCTCCCCACTTCTCCCTCTGCCTAGGTTTCTGCCTCTCTCTCGTCTCTCATGAATAAATAAACAAATCTTTAAAAATAAATAAAAATATAAAAGAAACGTTCACAATTTGCATTCCTTTGCAATATACAACCTAAGTAAAACTGTCTTTTACTTAAAATGTATTAACAACTTAATAGCGTGCATTTAGCAGAGTCTAAAAAAAAAACCACTTTACATAGATTAACTCATTTTATCCTTAAAACAACCCTACGAAGGAGATCCCTGGGTGGCTCACAGGTTTAACACCTGCCTTTGGCCCAGGGTATGATCCTGGGGTCCCAGGATCAAGTCCGGCTTCAGGCTCCTGGCATGGAGCCTGCTTCCCCCTCTGCCTGTGTCTCTGCCTCTCTATGTCTATCATGAATAAATAAAATCTAAAAAAAAAAACAAAACCCTAAGAAGAAGAAACTTTTTATAAAACACGCTTTCCAGATGAGGCACGGAGAAGTGAATTAACCGGCCGACTGGTCACACAGCTGCCAAGTACAGAGTTCGGGCGCAAACCGGGCAATCCCTCTGCAGTCTGCAGGTCTTAAGGGCTCCAACCTCGCACAGCCAAGCGGGTTCAAGGCCTGCACGCGTCCAGGTCCCAGCAAGGCTGCAGCTCGCAAACCCTTCCTGGCTAGAACCCTGCGGCCGTGGGTCGCCAGGCCCAAGGCTCCTAGGACCGAGGTTACGCCTTCACGAGTTGCCAGGGGGGCAAGCCCTGTGCTTTGCACGCAGCGCGCTCTCCCTTTGGTCAAATACAGAGGCCGTGCAAGGCGGGGAAGTGCTCCCCGGGTCCACCCCGGGCCCCGTCCCGCAGCCCGCAGCCCGCAGCCCGCCGGAGCGCCGAGCCCCACCGCGCCGCCTGCCGCCCGTAGCCAGCAGGTGTCGCCGCGGCGTCCCCGGAGCCGGAGGGCGGAGCGGCCGCAGACCGCGAGGAGCATGTGGACGCTCGGGCGCCGCGCCGCCGCCGCCGGCCTCCTGCCCCGCTCGGCACCCCCGGGCTCAGCCGCGGCCGGCGCGGGGACCCGGAGGCCCACGAGGGCCGCCCCGCTGCACGGCGGCCGGGGGCTGCGCGTCGGGACAGGAGCGGCCCGCGGGCCCAGCCACGCCGTGAGTACCGCGCCGCGCAGCCGACCGGGCCGCAGGCCGGCGGAGGAGGCCGCGCACGCTGGGGCGCTGCGGGCACGCGCGCTCACGGGGCTCCGGCGGCGCCGCGGGCCGGGGACGCGCTCTGCGGGCGGGGGCGCGCTCTGCCGGCCGGGCATGCGCTCTGCGGCCGGGGACGCGCTCTGCCGGTCGGGCATGCGCTCTGCCCGCGGGAGACGCGCTCTGCCAGCCGGGCATGCGCTCTGCCCGCGGGAGACGCGCTCTGCGGGCGGGGACGCGCTCTGCCAGCCGGGCATGCGCTCTGCGGCCGGGGACGCGCTCTGCCGGTCGGGCATGCGCTCTGCCCGCGGGAGACGCGCTCTGCCAGCCGGGCATGCGCTCTGCGGCCGGGGACGCGCTCTGCCAGCCGGGCATGCGCTCTGCGGCCGGGGACGCGCTCTGCCGGTCGGGCATGCGCTCTGCCCGCGGGAGACGCGCTCTTCGGGCCGGGTCGCGCTCTGCGGGCGCCTGGCGGCGGTGGAGCGCGCTGCCCTCTCCGCGGGGTGCGCGGCCGCGCAGCCCGCCTCCTGGTGCCCGGGGTCACGTTTGCACCGGCCTCTGCTTTCCGGTGCTCAAGGGCAATGCACTGCAAGGGCGGGGGACACGCAGCGCGGAGGCCCGGCACCCGCCCGCCCGCCCACGGAGGGAAGGTGGCCGGGGACCCGCTCTCGGGGGTCCGTGGTGGTCGCCCAGCTCGCCGCCTCCCTCTGCCAGAACTAAGGTTTAAGTGATACTGTATACTGTACTGGGTACTGCACCACACACTGTATGGCAGATGATCCTAGTATCTGCGTAAGTATATATAAATAGGCTGAAACAGCCACATACCAACAAAGCAGTGTGTAGTAGTGTGTGTCTATAACTAGAGGAATGTGTTCAAGAATGTGCTTTTATGAACGAAAAGCTTCCTTGGAGCCAGGTGGAACTACAAGGCCCTGGAGCGCAGTAGGTAGCGCAGCAAAGCTTTTGGAATAGGACCCGGCCTGGGTTCCTCGGGCCTGGCTGGGCTCTGCAGAGCTCTGCGACCCCGGGGACCACCCCTCCCAGAGGCCTGGCTTCCTATTCTGTCTAGAGATGAAAGGATGAGGAACGCTCATCCTGCCGAGCTGGGGTGAGGATCCAGTTGGCTGAACGTGATAATAAAGTCTTCAGCTCTGGGAGTTAATTCTCTTTCCTTCCCTTGGGGATGCAGTGAAGCATCTGACCCAGGCAATCCCAAGACCTGAGAGGAGGAAGCCCAAGGAGTGGCTGTGGAGTGAGGAAGACTCACAGCGGGGTGGACGCGATGTGTAACCCGGCTTGGAGGTGGCGCTTGGAGGTGGCAAGAGAGCAGCATCCTAAAAGGGGGACCTGCCTGGGCCGGGTAGGCAGGTGGACAGCAGCTGAGTGGCTGGGTGGACCCTGCGTGGTGAGGAAGGCAGGTGAAGTCCAACCCAAATTGCCTGTGGAGCTCTGGAATTGGGACTTTAGACTTAAACTTCCCACTGCCCTGTTATTTGACCGTGTGTGAAGAAAAGTTAGAATTGGTTGCCAACACTCAAAGTTGGGACCTTTGATACTGGATCTTGCAGCTTCTCCAGAAAAATAGGCAGTCGTGACCATGCTGGTTCCACGAGGTCCCAGTGCAGAACACAGACATTTATTACCCTTCTCCTGGGCTGTTCTGTGCTGTTCCCACCTGGAGCTGCCCTGGCTTGCACTTCGACCCCTGTGGGCCATGGATTGGCAGCAGTTTTTAATTTAGGACAGTGACAAGATATGGCATGGTCTCTTGGATGGTACCTAGTGGCTGTTGAGGGCTGTTGACTCAGAAGCATGCCCAGCTTAGAGCTGCCACGCAGGGGGTGGGCACTGGACACACATTGGGATTAGGAGTCTTGGGAGGTCGGGAGGTAGTAAACAACCTGAATCACCCCACTGGGCCTCCTCTACCATGTAAATTAATTGAGTTTGTTGAGCTTGTCTGTAACACAAGTTCGCTTACACGTTCTCCAATACTTGCGGAGTTGGGTGGATGACGATGGCAACTGGGATCACCTTGTTTAATTTGTTTTAAGGCCTGAACTGTCCTCAGGCTGACTCCTAACGTCTCTGTGCGCCAGAACTCATCAGGACCTGAGTTCAGTGGGTGGGCCTCTTCCGCTTCCTTATTTTCTCTACTCCCTATCCTACTTCTACAGCACCGTCCAAAAGAAATAGAATGGGAGCTGCATGTGTAATTCTAAATTTTCTAGTAGCTACATTACATTGACAGAATATAAAAAAGCAGGTGAAATTAATTTCGATACCACAGTGGGACACCTGGCTGGCTCAGTTGATAGAGCATATGACTCTCCATCCCAGGGTCATTAGTTCAAGCCCCATGTTGGGCCTAGAGGTTAGTTTTAAAAAAAGATTCCAACACTACATTTATGTAATCTAGTTCTTCAAAATATTATCATCTCAACATTCTGGGTTCTCAGTAGAACCCAGAATCTACAGAAATGGTTTCCTTCTAAGTGTGCGACTCTGTGGCCCAGGGAGGCATCTGGTTCCATCAGGCACCGATCCTCAAACACTTTCCCTGGTGCGCTGGAGGCAGCTCCAAGGAGAGATTGCCACATGTTGCCATCTGTTACATAACTCCGTGAGCCACTGCTGCAGCCATGTCTGCACACCTCGGAATGTTTGCAGACACCTGTGAATTTTTGTAGAGGAACAAGATCATCACTATGACCCGTGGTCTTTTGGCCTCAGGCCTGGCAAGCAGGTTATGACCTAATTCACTTTAAATTCATTTTTATTGTCTTCCACAGACAATGTACATGAATTTATACATAAATATGTGTATGTAAAATATGTGTCCTGTTTAAAGATTAATAACTGCCACGTTCTCACCACTAGATTAAGAGATCGAATATTAGTTGTTCCTCGGAAGGCTCTGGGGCTCTCCTCATTATGACCAGGCCTCCCTGAGAGGAATCTGCTCTCCTGACTTGTCAGGCATTCTCCTCCTTTCCTTAGAGTTGCACCCCGATATATGTCTCCGTAAACCATGCGCTGTGATGCAAAAAAAAAAAAAAAAAAAATCCTGCATTTATTCTGCTGTGACTTTTTCCTTGTGTTCAGCATTGTTTTTGAGGTTCATTGACACTGACGCAGTGTTGTCACTTAACTCATTTTCTCTGCTGGATAGTATCCCATTGGGTGAGCACATCATACTCTATCCAGTGTCCTGGTGACATCCATGTGATTTGCCCATGGTGCTGCTGTCACGGTGGTGCTGCTGTGGGGCCTTCCTGGGCGTGGACAAAGGCCCTTTGTGGCTGAATCCTCAGAGTGGCATTGCCAGGCAAGGGACCAGGAAATACTCAACTCATTTGATGCTGAGAGTGGTTGTACTGGTTCATCCCCCCTGGAAGCGGGTAAGAACTGACTTCCAGCGTTGTGCTTTGCCGAGGCGACCCCTTTTGGGGTGAGGGGTGGCCTCCCTGTTGGCCACCCAGGCCAGGCCTCCCCAGGGTGGACCTCAGTTGAGTCATGCAGTTCCAAGGCTGGGGCAGAGAGGGTAGGCCTAGAACCATCTCATATTTCCTCAGATGCCTCCCATGAGCCAGCCCGGTGCTGAGCCCCCAGACTGGTTGAACCCTGAAGACTCAAGCTGGGCAAACCCATCACAGAGTGATCATCCAAGGGCCCCGGGTGGCTTGGAAGCAGGAGGGGTGGCTGCTGGGTGGCTTCAGGGGGAGCACTCATAATACAGCCCTCCCCACTGCGAATCCATCTGTCGCCCACTAGCAGAGTGGTGCAGCTTCTCCCGTGGGCAGGGGCTGGATTTTGCCTCTGACTTTCTACCTCTCTACACCTTTGTTGACATGCTCCAACACCGAAACTGACTGACCACCCTCCAGCCCTGTATTTAGGGTATTCGTCTCCTCCTGACTAATGCTCATCACCAGTCCATATGGCAGGTACTGTGATCCCTGACTTCAGGGGTTCTGAAAGGTTAAGCAGGTACCCAGGGAATATGAGCTTGGGAAGAACCGGTAAGAGACCAGCAAGGCGTCTTCGGCAGCAGTTCCTTTGATGATTAGAAACAGACAAATATAGGGACGCCTGGATGGCTCAGTGGTTGAGTATCTGCCGTCGGCTCAGGTCATGATCCTGGGGTCCTGGGATTGAGTCCCACATCGGGCTCCCCGCAGAATGTGCTTCTCCTTCTGCCTGTGTCTCTACCTCTCTCTCTCTCTCTGTGTTTCTTATGAATAAATAAATTAAATTAAAAAAAAAAACCAGCCAAATATAAATGTCTGTTTCTGGCTGTGAGTAACTTGCATTACAGCAAACTTTGCACCCAGAACAGCCATCCAAGATATCAAAGTCAAAACCAAAAATGAAACGGGAAAAGGCTGAAGCAAAGGTGTCAGACTGCGACAGCTAGGATTTGAGAGGCCAGGCTCCTGGAGAAAAGGGAAACTCTGAGCTCCCAGTTCTCGAACTTCCCTTACATGTCCACAATCCTGTACGATTCCCAGCTGTGTGATTCTTTCCACTGTGGCCCAGACCCTGGAGCCAGATGGTGTGGGTTCAAATCCCGGCTCCTCCACTTTGTATCTGTGTGCTGTGTGACTTTGCTCAGTTTTCTCATCCGTAAAATACAAATATGGTCTATCCTTGTGTTTCACGGATCTTGTACTTCTGAATTCACCTGCTCAGTAAAATTTATCTGTAACTCCAAAAATCAATACCTAGGGTGGATTTTGTGGTCACTCTGGGACAGGCAGAGAGCAGCAAAAACTTAGACTGGCCCCACACTTGCCTGTTCCCACAGGCAAGAGGTCAAACAAGAGGACACTCTGCCTTCTTGCCTCAGTGCCCACACTGTCATCAAGTGTCCTTTTCACCACCTATGTAGTGGCACATTGTTTGCATTTTTGTGGTTTTCGTTGGTTATTTCACTATTCATTTTTATTTTTGTTTTAAGATTTTATTTAATTTATTAAAGAGAGAGAGAGAGAACACAAGCAGAGGAGAGGGAGAAGCAGGCTCCTCACCGAGCAGGGAGCCTGACTGGGGCTGGATCCCAGGACCCTGAGACCACAAACCCAGCCAAAGGCAGACGCTTCACCAACTGAGCCAGCCAGGCACCCCTGATTTCACTATTTGAAATGGCCCCGAACATGGTGCTTGTGATTCAACAATACGTATCAAACCAGGGGTCTTTAAACAAAAACGCATGCAAACAAGGTTATGTATGGGTCAGCTGGTCACATGAGCCTGAAGCCGGCAGGAAGCTAAGCCTGTATCTGCCATAGGAGCATCTCGCTAAACTTGTGTTCATGGTGACCTTCTAGAACAAAACTATTGTGGGGCAGCCCGGGTGGCTCAGCGGTTTAGCGCCGGCTTCAGCCCAGGGTATGATCCTGGAGACCCGGGATCGGGTCCCACGTCGGGCTCCCTGCATGAAGCCTGCTTCTCTCTCTGCTTGTGTCTCTGCCTCTCTCTCTCTCTTTGTGTGTCTCTCATGAATAAATAAATAAAATTAAGAAAAAAGCACCATATTTTAAATAAATAAATAAATAATAAAATCACAGCCTCTGTGCTCTGCACCCCCCCTCCCATTTCTCCCTTTTCTGCTCATTTCTCAGCCCCTTGCCCTCTGCCTTCTCCTTCCTCAGCTTGCCAAGGGCACAGATGGCTCAAGAGTACGGCCTCTGAGCCCTGCTCCAAAGTGACCTTCAGAGAAGGTAAATCTTACCACCAACCACCTCAAGCTCTTGGATGCCTTCCCAGGTTGATGTCCAGCTGAGTGCCATCACAAGGCCCTGTGGCCATCTCTCCATCCTCTCCCCTGCCACCTCTACTCTCATGAACCACTTTACTACTCTCCTTTTACAGGCTCTGTCCTCTCCCACGCTGGGGCAGATCCCTCAGCCAGGGTCCCCTCGGTGTTTGTCACCATCCTCTGGTTATGGCATCTGTCTCACCAGCTGGTCCATAGGGCTGCTGGCCCCAGAGACGAGTGCCTGGATGCTCAGCAGTTATGTATTGGAAGAAATCAACAGGTCACATTCATTATCTCCTGCAGATCAAGTTAATGAGACCTGTCCATCTGCAGTCCGATCCTCTGTTCTGGACATCGGCAGACATGCTGATGTTGTTGCTTCTGTTAATCAGATCCCGGGAGCTTTGCTGATGCTCCCTGGCCTTGCTTGTGCTGATCACTACATAACTCGAACAGCCTGGAGAAGTGCTGCCTATGGAGCTTCCTGTGATGGTGACTGCGTCCTACATGCCACTAGCCACAGGAGGCCACAGGACACTTGAAACATGGCCTTCCAGAACATAGAAGTCCTGGAAGTGGCACTTGCCCCCTCACTCAAATTTTAGTGGGAGGTGACAGGAAAGAACTTCTTAAATTTCATGTCAATAAATTTAAACTTAAATAGTAGCCTGTGGCTCTGGGCTATTACACTGGACAGCACAGGCTTGGAGAGAGCCAGAGCAAACTCCAGGTAATCCATTACAAGGTAAAAACATTCCAGAAGTACTGGGGGGGGGGGTGTTATTTAGCCTGGTTTATTCTCAAATGCACAAGTAGTGAAATCTAAACCTTGCGTTCACAGACTGTAATACACTGAAAAATGATAATATTCTTCACAGACTGTAATACGCTGAAAAATGATAATGTTCTTCTCAACTTTGGCTTTTAGAGTTTGAGCCTCCACCACCTCAATCAGCTTGTGAATGTCAAAAAGCAGAGTGTCTGTTTGATGAATATGAGGACAGCAGGAACTGTGGGCAGCCCTGGGTAAGATAAAGCACCTTCCACATCAGAGAGCCCTTCCCCCTCCTCCCTCCTTCTCTCCCTCAATACATAACGTGTGCATAGGTGCTCATACTTCTATTATCTTTTTAATTTTTTTCCTTTTCTGGGACGCCTGAGTGGCTTAGTGGCTGAGCATCTGCCTTTAACAGTGTGATCCCGGGTTCCTAGGATTGAATCCTGCATCAGGCTCCCTGCATGGAGCCTGCTTCTCCCTCTGCCTATGTCTCTGCCTCTCTCTGTGTGTGTCTCTCATGTATAAATAAATAAAATCTTTAAGAAATAAAATTAAAAATAAAAATAAGTAATATAAAATATTTTTTTTCCTTTTCTCTTACCAGTTTTAAAAAAAAAGCCCATCGCACCCAAACCTGTTTTCTCCCTTAGCAGCAGCACTCATAAGCATCTTTTCATATCACCAATTACCTACCACATTGTTTTATTATTTTTTTTTGGGTAGCTCCACCCCCAGTGTGAAGCCCAACATGGGGTTGAAATCACAACCCTGAGATCAACACCTGAGCCGAAATCAGGAGTCAGATACTTAACCAACCAAGCCATGCGGGCGCCCTTCTACTACATTATTTTTAATGAAATATTATTAAAAGTTATGGATGCACCACAGTTCATTTAACCTATCCCCTATTGCTGGACATTTAGGTTGTTTCCAGATTTCTATTATTATTCTCTCTGGTGACTTAGCAGTTAGAGTACGCAAAGGCTCTATAATGAGGAGACCCAGAACTGTAATGGCTCAGGCTGGGAGTGGTTCGTGTCCTCATGGTCAAACAGTCCAGGGTGGGCATGCCTCTATGCAGTGAGTTAGGCAGCCGGGGTCCTTCCAACTTCCTATCACTTGTCAGTACCTTACTGTTGTCTGCACCTAGGAGCCCGGTGACCCTGCCCAGGTTCCAATCCACAGAAAGGGACTGGAGCATGGAAGTCCTGAAAGTGGCACTTGTCCCTCACTCAGATTTTAGTGGGAAGAATTTGGTCATAGGACCCCAGCTAACTGCAGGGGATGCCGGGAATCTAGCCTCTTGGGTGCCCTGGAAGGATGCGGTGGGTTTGGTGCAAAGCTCCCCAGCACTGCTACAGTCTGCTCCCCACCGCTGATGTTTGCATGGCCCCTCCTCCCACACGCAGACTCACACACACATTGGCCTCTAACCCCAAGGCTGCCACCACAGGCCCAGATGGTCCCTCATCCACCTGAAAGGCCAAGATTTCCAGGTGACATGAGGTCCTCTTTCTGGAGTAGCTTCTTTGACTTCTACACACATGCACACACACACACACACAAACACACACACCTGATGGAGAGGGGTTCTTCACTTCCTGGCCAACTCTTGATATTATCTGTCTCTTTCAGATATTGTCTGTCTCTTTTTAATCATTCTGGTGGTATCTCATTATGAATTTTTAAAATTTTTACTCATTTATTCGTGAGAGACACATAGGCAGAAGGAGAATCAGGCTCCTCACAGGGAGCCAGATATGGGACTCCATCCCAGGACCCCTGGATCACGCCCTAAGCCAAAGGTGCCCCTCATTGTGATTTTTTAATGTGTGTTATCCTGAAGATTAACAAAGTTATACCCCTTGTCATGTGTTCACTGGCCATTTAGATATCTTTTTATTTTCTTTTGTTTTTTTTTCTTTTTTGAGAGAGAGAGAGAGAGAGCACAAATTGGGGGAGGGGCAGAGGGAAAGGAGACTCCCCACTGAGCAGGGAACCTGACTTGGGGCTTGATCCCAGAATTCTGGGATCATGACCTGAGCCGACGGCAAACTCTTAACTGACTGAGCCACCCAGGTGTCCCTGGATATCTCATTTGAAATGATATCTGTTTTAGTATTTTACCCATTTTTCTATTGGGTTTTCTTTTTCCTATTGACTTGTAGTTCTTTATGTATTCTGGAAATAAGTCCCTTTTCAGATACATGTAATGCAAACATTTTCTCCCACATTGTTGTTGGCCCAACATAAATTTTAATAATAAAAACACAAGCAATGGAAATAAGCATAATGTCCAGCTGAAGAAGTCAGGTTGAATAAATCATATAAAATAAAATACCATGAAAGTCTGTATGTACTAATATGGAACAATTTCCAGGGTACATTAAATAAAAACTGTAGGGTGCTTCAATTTCTGTATTAAAAAGAATACAAAATTCCAGATGGATACAGAAGAGACTTATTTGTAGTTGACTGTGCATGCGGGCTGCTGACTTGAAAAGAAAGGTATTCTTCTGTAAAATTCTTTCATGCTGATTAAAATTTCTGTATGCATGGTAGCTATTTTCCTTGAATTTTTTTAAATTTAAGTAAAAACTGGACGTGTTGGAGTGCCTGGCTGGTTCAGTCAGTGAATCATGCGACTCTTGATCTTGGGGTCGTGAGTTCAAGCCCCACACTGGTCATAGAGCTTATTAAAAATAAATAAAGTAAATAAATAAATGTGTGGATTTTGACATTAATAAACTGGAGGAGTTTGGTAAATGTGTGTTTTGGGTGGTTTTTGTGTTTTCCCTGCAGCTCTCTGGATGAGACCACTTATGAACGACTGGCAGAGACGACACTGGACTCCTTAGCAGAGTTCTTTGAAGACCTTGCAGACAAACCTTACACATTGGAAGACTATGATGTCTCATTTGGGGTACCTCTCTGCTTATTTTCTTATGTCTGTTTCTTCCCTAAGAATTCTAGCTTATAAAACAAAGAATTCCCCTTCCAGTGGAGTTACGCATCCAGCAGCAGGCAGTTACGGATAGGACCAAGAGACTGGAATTTTATGTTCTCGCCCTGTGACCTTGGGCAAGTCACAGCCTCTATGAGCCCCTGTTTCTGCTTAAAAATACCGGTTCTCAAACTCCCTCTTGGTGCCTGTGAAGGTAAATCAGGGAGGGACCAGGCATGTGTTTGTCTAGCAAGAGGACTCTCTTGCAGGCTTGGGCAGCTCTGAACTAGGCCACTCCTTCTCCAGCCGGGTGTGCTCAGAGCACACAGACAGGGGTTCCTCTTCTGGGGGGGTTCTGATTTGGCAGGTCAGGGTATATTCTCAGGAAGCATATTTTCTAAAAGCTCACCTGGGATTTTAACATACACCCTGGGTCCCACCCCTAGATAATTTTTATTTAGTTGGTCTGAGAATATTGCCCAGGCAGGGCAGGGGAGGTTTTTTAGTTTTTATAATCACTCCTGGGATGATCCTAAACGCAGGTGGCGGCAGGCGGATCCCTGAAGCCAAGGGAGTGCTGCTCTACATCGACTGGCCACCGGGTGGCAGCCCCGAGTCGGGGTGCACCTCTGCCTTTAGCATGCTGTTCCGGCTGCAGGGAGGGCTCCTTTTCTGGCAGGAGAAAATCCCCACGGAGGTTAATCCTCTCGAGAGCAATTAATTGTCAGAAATGTTATGAAGTGGAATTATTTTGGACAACCAGCTGTCGGGCTAACGTGATAGGAACAGTGTGGGATATTATTACTGGGGAAGCCCTTGGGCAGAGAAGGGACTCCCTCCGATGGAGGAGGGAGCAGAATCTGGAGGATTTCCAGCCTAGTGGCAAGGACAGTGAGGGACTTGGAGGTCAAATTCAGGCGATGGGGCAAATAAGGACTGGCTGCCTTCCAGGTGGATTAGGTGACTGGGTGAGCATCGCCCAGGCAGGGTGCTGTAAGTGCTTACACAGACAGCCTTGGAAGGCAAGCTGCTGGGAGACCATTACTAACTGGCCTCCCCAGGTTGACTGTGGGATGAGGGAGCTGGGGGCGGTTACAGGGCTCTTCTCCCCCAGCCTCCCTACCAGGGGCTGGCTGTACTTCTAGGGAAACCCGGTCTCTGGCTAAACTCGGCCATACATGCAAACATTCATTAACATGCCACAAAAGCAGTCACACCGCCCATTCTTCTAAGATTAGTGAGAATACTTAGTGACTCAAGTATTTTGCATGAATGTTTCATTAGTAGTGAATGTGCTAGTGTTCTAACAGCTGGATTCTGTGTACCTCCCCGAATCAAGGAGCAAAGGCTCCTGCTCAGGGGCGCCTGGGTGGTTCAGTTGGTTGAGTGGCTGACTCTTGATTTCAACTCAGGTCATGAGCTCAGGGTCCTGGGAGTGAGCAGCAGTGTCAGGCTCTGTGCTCAGCGGGGAGTCTGCTTCTCCCTCTGTCTCTGCTCCCCCTCCCGCTGTTCTCTCTCTCTAACAAATAAAATCTTAAAAAAAAAAAAGACCGTACCCAGTGGTGGGTCACAGGACCCTACCTGAATCCTACCTGCAGAGTATCTCTCTGAAGAGGGACCCAGCTGCTGGGCTTTCCAGATTCTGTAACCCATTCCTGCAAAGGGAAGAGACACCTGTGTTTTTCTAGCCAGTCCATATATCTAAGTATCATTCTCCTCACCAGGGAAAAATCATTTACTAATTAGGAAATTCTCTAGTACATACATAGAAACTAAAGTATACAGTAGCTGGCTCTTTTGTTGAGACTTCTGATTGAGAACTTTGAAATGCTATCTACACTGGGGTGTGAACTCCTGATTTGAGTCTCTCAGGTATTAGCTGACATATATTTCATATATAAATCTATTGAAACTACATTATTGGCAGTAGAATACCCGTATCACTCTTATTTGAGCTCTGTTGGGGTGTAATCTTTCCCTGTCCCCAGGGTCCAGTTGGGCATTGTCTCCTCTGGGAAGTCCTCCTAGATGCTCCAGGCAGATACCACGCTTATTCCCTTGCCCTGCACCCTGAAGATGACTCTGTAGAGCACGGATCACTCTGTGTTGTCTCTACTTACATATCAGCTCCCATGGTGAGACTGAGTTCCTTGGCAGCCAAGACACTGTCTGTTCTTGGTATCCCAATGCCTGAACCATTGCCAAGTACATGATAGAGACTTAATGTTGATTCCATTCACAAATGAAATGGGCCCACGTGCTTTTCCAAAACATACTTTCCCTGATGCCACTCAGCATCATAGACATTTTAGCAACTTGCTCCTATGAAAGCAGTAATCCAGAGAGACCCGAGAGCACATTTGTTCTGTTTGCTCCCTGTGGAGTGAAAAATGTGAGCAGCTCCTTGGCTGTCCTGTTTTCTTGTCAGTGGAGTAGATCATCTGGGGTGTGGGTGTCTGGGTCCAGGCCTCACTCCCCACTGGCCCTGCCATTAGAGGGGACTGCCCACCACAGCAGAATGCACCTCCTGTCACTAGGCGTCCATAAGTCTGCTGCACTTGACCAGCAAAATCTGACCAGGGCTGTAAGAAGCACCATGCTGTCAGAAGGGTTACTTCCAAGCCACCTTCCTTCTTCCCCCTGGTGGAGCCCTGGGCTCTTTGACATTTTTTTTTTTTTTTAATTTATGATAGTCACACCGAGAGAGAGAGAGAGGGAGAGAGGCAGAGACACAGGCAGAGGGAGAAGCAGGCTCAATGCACTGGGAGCCCGACGTGGGATTCGATCCCGGGTCTCCAGGATCGCGCCCTGGGCCAAAGGCAGGCGCCAAACCGCTGCGCCACCCAGGGATCCCGCTCTTTGACATTTTAATGAGAATTTGTTTGGTAGCATGTTCTTTACTCACTAAGCTGTTGGCATATCACTGCCATACAGCAGAGGTTTCTTGACCTTTCCTGGACCTTCTCCCGAGAAAAACGTACCCATATACCTGTGAGTACAATCTCAGCTTCAGGGCAGGGCAGCTTGCAGACCCCTGGAGACCATCTCTGGGTGGGTGCCAGCTTACCGACACTTGCTCAGAGGCAGCATTTCTTCTGGGTATGGAGACAAAGCATCTAGCTCTGCATCCTGGATTTGTATTTTCTTTCCAAGAGCCCCTAAGTGAATTATCTCAACTTTTGTGAGTGGCAGGTTCTTCAGCGGGGAAGTGGGTGACATCCCTCTACTTCACGGGATTTACATTAGGATTGAACTTTAAAAGTGCCTTGCATTCATTATTCTTATTCCTTAAGAAGGGTATCTTTTTTTGAAGTGTGGGAAGCCACATATACCTGAAGTTGCCCACATCAACACTGCCATCTCCTATGTGTCTATTTCCACACAATGAGCTAGTAACAACAGAAATGCCTCCTTTTGCTCCCATGTGTGTAGGACTGATGTTGACTGGCGGGAATAAGCCTCCACCAGCTGCAGATGGGGGGCTATTGTGATTGGTTAGTGACCCCCACCAGAAGCTGCTAAGTATTTTGACTCTCCCCTACGTCCCCACCCTCCTCTGCATTCAAGTCTGCCCACAAGCCCAAAATAATCTGAGTGCCCCTTATGGAATAATACTAATGAACAAAAGGCCCTCTTCATCTGGGCCACTTACAGACAGTTCCAAAAGGATCAAGAACTTCTGGTAAACCAGTAGGCAGCTAACTTCCTTCCCCTCCTTCCTCCACTTGCTAGTTTCCTCTGGAAAGAGCCTCTGGCTCCAGGGGAAAAAATAATGACACACAATGAACAGCAGAGGAGTTGCCTGAGGATTGAGACTTTCTGCCTTGTGTAATAGCACCCTTAACTTCGCACATTTATCAGCATCCCTGGTCACTGTTCTTTCCTCCACAAATATATTTTTGCATCCATCCAGTATTCTGCACTAAGAACCAACAATGTGCTGGACACTGAAGGTGCTTGGATGATAAAGACAAATCTGCTCTCAAGGTGCCTAGTTGTGGAGGGGCGGAGGCAGGCGTCCGGCCAAGAAGCAGGCCGCTCAGATGCAGGTGCGGGGAGGAAGGCCGAGGGGCCGTGGGGGCCACGCACAGGCCCTGGTCCCAGCTGCCGGGTGTCAGGCTGACCGTGCCAGGGGTGCCTCAGCTGGGGTCATGGTCTTGGGTAGGGAGGGGTGCTGCAGAGAAGGAGCCGGGTGGAGGAGACCGCTTGAGGTCTGCATAGCTAGGAGAAACCTCACGGCTGCTTTATTAATAAGCTCTTTGTGAATGAGAGGCCAGTCCCCTGGAATCATTCCAGAAGATTTTGAGTTGGAAAGAGTTGATTTTGGCTTTCAGCAGTTGGATGTGCCATCCCTGGTTTGGTCTGTTCTAAGGGGTGACAGTGAGCAGGAGCGCACACAACCCCTGAGCGCCTGCGCCCCTCCATCCCTGCCCTGAGTCTCTGGACTCGATGTTGTCCCGAGGAAGGCCGCAGGGTTGATGAGACTCAAAGAGTGGCCCTCTGTGCTCTCCACTACGCCCTCACCTCCCCAATGTGGGGGGCAAGGCCTGGTGGAGCACCCAAGGACCACAAATAGGTCAAACTGCAAACAATTCTGTCTCGATCCCCTGAGCCTGCTGCCTCATGGAAAAATAAGCTATGAAAGTATGTATTTGGGGGAGGAAGGAATGGGGAGTGGCTGATGAAGGGTGTGGGGTTTCTCTTTGGGGCGCTGGAAATAGTTGAGAATTAGTGGTATTTGCACACTTTGTGAAAACACCTTGTGGAATACTAAAAACTGTTGAATTATGCAATTTTAAGATACTTTTTCTTTTCTTTTTGTAAGCAGGCAGAAGGGCAGAGGAAAAGGGGCAGAGAGAATTGCAAGCAGGCTCTATCCCACCACCTTGAGATCATGACTTGAGATGAATTCAAGAGTCAGACTCTTGGGACACCAGGGTGCTCAGTGATTGAGCATCTGCCTTCGGCTCAGGTCGTGATCCTGGGGTCCTGGGATCCAGTCCCACGTCAGGCTCCCTGCGGGGAGCCTGATTCTCCCTCTGGCTGTCTATGCCCCTCTCTCTGTGTCTCTCATGAATGAATGAATGAATGAATGAATGAATGAATGAATGAATAAATAAATAAATAAATAAATAAATAAATAAATCTTGAAAACAACAACAAAAAAAGTCAGACTCTTAACTGACTGAGTGCCCCAGGTGCCTCAAGACACTTTTAAGTAAATGAAAGGTGGTAGTCCTACCAAAATAGAAAAGGTGGGTTTCAAGAAAAATTTTTTCCGCAAACTTAATGGGGTGACTAGCTGGCTCAGTGAATGGAGCATGTGATTTCTGATCTCCAGGTCATGAGTTTGAGTCCCACCCTGGGTGTAGAGATTACTAAAAAAATTAAACTTTAAAAATAAAAATAAAAAGCGAACTTATGTACACTGTGATCCTAGTCCTTTTCAGAAATGCATTTAAAAACTGGAAGCTGGGGGATCCCTGGGTGGCTCGGCGGTTTAGCGCCTGCCTTTGGCCCAGGGCACGATCCTGGAGTCCCGGGATCAAATCCCGCGTTGAGCTCCTGGCGTGGAGCCTGCTTCTCCCTCTGCCTGTGCCTCTGCCTCTCTTTCTCTCTCTCTATGTCTATCATGAATAAATAAATAAAATATTAAAAAAAAAAAACTGAAAGCTGGGGCAGCCCGGGTGGCTCAGCAGTTTAGTGCCGCCTTCAGTCCAGGGCCTGATCATGGAGACCCAGGATCAAGTCCCATATTGGGCTCTCTGCATGGAGCCTGCTTCTCCCTCTGCCTGTGTCTCTGCCTCTCCCCCTCCCCACCCCGTGTCTCTAATAAATAAATAAAATTTAAATAGATAGATAAATAGAAATAAAAAACGGAAGCTGATAGCTGAGAGGGAACAGCTTGTATCGTTGGTTAATGGGATCAAGAGAGCTCTTCACATTGTGGCAACATCAGCTGCTTTTAGACCCAAACAGATCTGGATTTAAGATTAGCTCTGCTGGTTACTAAGTATTCCTTATTACTCTGTCCCTATTTCCCTCCTCTGTAAAGCTGGGATAATGATTCCCACCTCTGATAGTTATGGTCACAGGGAATACAATCTTACACAAAGTGTCAGATACAGCGCTTGGCACAAAGTAGGTACTGGACAGTATTGGTTAATATTTTTATTGATTTCATTTTATTTATACTCTTTGTATTTCTGATGTCTGTATAATTCCTCTTTGTTTCATTTTTCATCAGAAAAAAATGTTGTTAAAAGTATAACTCAAGGGATCCCTGGGTGGCGCAGCGGTTTGGCGCCTGCCTTTGGCCCAGGGCGCGATCCTGGAGGCCCGGGATCGAATCCCACGTCGGGCTTCCGGTGCATGGAGCCTGCTTCTCCCTCTGCCTGTGTCTCTGCCTCTCTCTCTCTCTGTGACTATCATAAATAAATAAAAATTAAAAAAAAAAAAAAAAGTATAACTCAAGGGCACTTGAAAGACTCAGTCGGTTGGGCATCTGCCTTCGGCTCAGGTTGTGATTCCAGGGTCCTGTGTTGGCCTTGGGGAACCTGCTTCTCCTTCTCCCTCTACTGTTTCCCTCGTGCTCTTTCTCTTTCTCTCTTATTCTTTCTCTCAAATAACATCTCTTTTTAAAAAAAGTGTAACCCAGTTGAGTCCTCCCTTGCCTGTCAGTTACATTATATATATCATATATATTATATGTTATTATTATCACACAAACCAAACACAAAGTGTTCTAAGAAATGTTCAGGGCCTCTTGATTGGAAAGGGGCTTAGAAGCCCACAGAAAAGCGGCCGTGTGTCTCCATGGGCTATGCCCGGGGTGGGGAACAGCCAGGGGCTGCCTTTTGCACACCAGCTCCAATAAAGGGACTGGGCAGTGTGGCTGCTTCTGTAATATTCTGAGCATTCTAAAGAAACCTCAGACCTTAAGAGTAAATGGCTCCTTTGTTTAAAGAGTGTTTTCAAATTTAAATGAGCATTTATTGAGCAAAGATGGACCAACTAGTCTTTTTAAAGAATTCAGGGCTCCTGAGGGAAACATAAAGCCCTTGAGAGCAGCTTGTGAGATGCGTGGGAAGGGTCTGAAAACAAAAACTGTCTGGAGTGTCGGCCTTCTGCGAGCAGAGCTGGTGCTGTGGCTCTTCTAAGACCAGCAAAGCAGGTGGTTTGACTCCTTCCCTCGACTTTGCCTGTTTTCCTTGTTTGGGTAATGAACTTGGCCTGTCCCACGTTCGGGCTGACGTGGTACCCGGGTAGAGTTGGTGTCTGCATTTTTTAGCATCCTTTTGTGTGTTCCGGATGGCCTTTGAGGGGACTAAGGCAGCAGGCAGGATGCGGAGGCTCCTCCTCAGGCAAGCCTCTGCTGCTTCCTCACCTGAGACAGGAACACTGGGAGTCCCCGGGGGACGCGGGAGAGCACAACGGCCTCCGAGTTAGCCTGGTTAATCGGAGTCTGACTGAAAGCAGTGTGCTTCTGGCATGATCTGCTCTTCCTGAACACGAAAGACGCGTCTTCACGGGTGTGTTGTGTACTTGCCTGGGTGTCGAGATATGAAGCAATTGTGACAAAGTGGTAACTTTGCTTTGTTTTATTTTCCTCATGCTTTTGCCACCTGGTCCGCCAGAGTGGTGTTTTAACAGTTAAACTGGGTGGAGATCTAGGAACCTACGTGATCAACAAGCAGACCCCAAACAAGCAAATCTGGTTATCTTCACCATCCAGGTACGTCGGGACATCGGCACCCGTTGTTGTTCAGCTCCTGTGAGGTGTGGTGTTGTGGACTCTCTAAGAGGAGAGTGGCCTCGCGGCTGGTGTCTGTGAGCGCACCTCTCCTGATGCTTCCTGCTCACCCCATCCTCGCAGGACAGTTAACTCTTCTTCTGTAACTTCGGTCAGCCAGTGATCTGGTTGCTATAAGCAGATATTGAGATATTGGCAAGATCTGAAACAAAAAGTTTATCACTTTTCAGAACCTGCCCTGGATAGTTTGTATCAAGTCATTGCCCCGCCTTTTTAAAAATCCACTTTTGGGGACACCTGGGTGGCTCAGCAGTTGAGTGTCTGCCTTTGGCTCAGGGCATGATCCCGGGGTTCTGGAATCGAGTTCCGCATTGGGCTCCCCACAGGGAGCCTGCTTCTCCCTCTGCCTATATCTCTGCCTCTCTCTCTCTCTCTCTCTCTCTCTCTCTCATGAATAAATAAATAAAATCTTTAAAAACACAAAAGCCACTTTTGATGCTGCAGCCTCAGAGTGAGCTGCACTTTGCCTTCAAAGCAGGTTAAAGTTTGACCTTTAGCTTGTTTTGAGCATCTTGCCAAAGGTTGGTTGCATTCCCTCTGTGGAGGTGGGAGGGTGTCTTAAGCTGGGACTCTAGGGCATTGAATCCCTCCTGCCTTTTCCATCAATGTGCTTTCAGTGTAGCGGAAGAAAAGACTATGTTGGAGGCCGCCTGCGCTGCATCTCAAGGCCTGAGAGTGTGCAGGGAGAGAGGGTCCCTGTCAGTCTGCATCTATCTGGGTGGTTATAAGGGCTCTCAGACCAACCTTCCTGGGTCATTAGCACCTCCATAGGCAACATACTGACTGTGCTTTGGGAAAGGTCCAAACATAACCAGCATGTAATTCTTTGACAGCCCAATGGTATTTGCATTAAAAAAAAAATTATATGGGCACCTGGGTGGGTCAGTCAGTTAAGCATCCGACTACTGATTTGGGCTCAGGTCATGATCTTGGGAGTGGAATCGAGCCCTGAGTAGGCTCCGCCCATATCAGGGAGTCGGCTAGAGATCTCTCTCTCCTCCCTCTGTTCCTCCCCTGGCTCTCTCTTTCTCTCTCAAATAAATCTTAAAAAAAAAAATTATAACTCTTCTCCTGTCCCAACATTCATATCATTTTTTAGGCAGTTAACATCATACTCTTTATCATGCCATGGTATGTAATTATTCGTTCAAAATAAATAAGGTGTTATGCCTTCTTTGCCCTAGTCTCATCTAGGAAGCATGTTATAATTCAACAAACAATTCCAGAAATCACTCATTTCTAGCAAGGCCCTTATAGATTACATTGCTTTTTATTTTTTCATTTTTTTCTTAAGACTTTATTTTTTAAAATCTTTTTTTCTTAATTTTTATTTATTTATCATAGTCACAGAGAGAGAGAGAGAGAGAGAGGCAGAGACATAGGAAGAGGAAGAAGCAGGCTCCATGCACCGGGAGCCCGATGTGGGATTCGATCCTGGGTCTCCAGTAGCGCGCCCTGGGCCAAAGGCAGGCGCCAAACCGCTGCGCCACCCAGAGATCCCCTTAAGATTTTATTTATTTATTCATAGAGACAGAGAGAGAGAGGCAGACACAGGCAGAGGGGGAAGCAGGCCCCATGTAGGGAGCCGGACATGGGACTCACATGGGACTCAATCCAGGGTCTCCAGGATCACGCCCTGGACTGAAGGTGGCACTAAACCGCCAAGCCATCCGGGCTGCCCTATTTTTTTCATTTTTCAAAATATTTTTAAAATTTATTTATTTATGAGAGACAGAGACATAGAGGGAGAAGCAGGCTCCCTACGGGGAGCCTGATGTGGGACTTGATCCCAGGACCCCGGGATCACAATCTGAGCCAAAGGTAGACGCTCAACCACTGAGCCACCCACTTCTCCCTATATTGCTTTTTAGACCCAGTTAACTTGAAATTGGGTGTTTTATCCAACGTGAGACAATTAGCCTGTTCTCTCTGGCCTCAAACAGTTGTCCCAATCCTAACCAGAACCATGCATGATGACTGTACATTCTTACCCTTCACGTCTGAAGGAACCATATGAGAAACTGAGTGGATGTGTTCAAACCCAGCTGTCACCGTTGGGATTGGTGGCTATATAAATATGGGTAGGGCACAGGAACCATCTGTATGGCTCCACAAAAGGAATTCCCTCTGTGTTGTATCTGGAGGCCAAAAAAGTCTGTACCATGTTTGGACACACCTGCCAGCAATATGATCCTACCCCAGGCTTGTTTGATCTGTAATTCAAAGTGGAAATATGGAAAGAAATTCTGTCAAGCAGCCATTTACTCTCACAGATACTGTGTTCCTTAAGAAAAAAAAAAATATTTTTCCACTTAACTTTTTATGTCCAAAATAATCTTAAATGGGAATGCATTTCTGATATTTTGGGTGGTGGTTTTGTTTTATTTTGTTTTGTTTTAAATGACAGTTTTTCAGGTCCTGTGGAAACAGTGGTCTCTCCCAGCTAGCCTGCCATCCTGAGGAGGTTGTAGGGTGGGATAAAGCAGAGGTCTGGGTGGACACCTGGTTGGGAGCAGTGGAGGGGCCTGCAGGTTTCTCACCCTCTCCCTGGCATTTCGGCAGCAAATCTGAGTCCAAGGCCCAAGGAATGTTCTCTGGATTTGGTCCGGACTATCAGTTCTTTCTCTATGGCCTGGATCATTTGTATTTGACTGGCCGTGTGTATTAAACAAAGGCCCTAGTCCTATGGGTTTGTCCCTATTATCTCCACGATTATGAACATGGTCAAACCCAAGCATTTGGTTGATAATACAGAAATCTTTGATGCTTTTTGTATAGTCCGCCAAGATGCTTCCCTTCTAAGCTTCCCTCTTCCCTGGTAAACTCCTTACAGTCTTGACTTTGGGAAATCTCTCCCTGAGAATGCAGGTGGACCAGGCGCCCCTTCTTGTGACCTCCCAGGGCTCCCTGCTCTATCTCCATCAAGGCATGCCTGTGCATCGTCACTGTCTGCTGGCATGCCTGCCCCTCCACTAGTCTGAGTAGAGGCAGAATTAACGGGCACTGTTGTGTACATCTGGAATGACCAGACATGTCAAAACCCTACTACATCCAGGTCCACACAAATAACTCTTCCCAGCATGAATGGATATACACTGTTGTTCATTGGACCAGTTTGAGGTGGAGAAACTCTCAGTTTCATGGATTTAAAATATATTTTGGGGGGACGCTTGGTGGCTCAGTGGTTTAGCATCTGCCTTTGGCCCAGGGAGTGATCCTGGAGTCCTGGGATCAAGTCCCACATCAGGCTCCTTGCATGGAGCCTACTTCTCCCTCTGCCTATGTCTCTGCCTCTCTCTCTCCGTGTCTCTCATGAATAAATAAATAAAATCTTAGAAAAAAATAAATAAGATAAAAAATATTTTTGAGAGTTGCCTGGGTGGCTCAGTCAGTTAAGTGTCTGTCTTCAGTTCAGGTCATGATCTCAGGGTCTTGGATTGAACTCCCTGCTCAACAGGGAGCCTACTTCTCCTTCTCCTTCTGCCCCTTCCCTTGCCTCACTCATGCTCTCTCTTAAAAAAAAAAAAGAACAAAAACACCATAATACCATATATATATATATATATATATATATATATATATATATATAATATATGTGTATAATATATTTTACACATATGTATATATTATATGTATATTGTGTGTGTGTGTGTGTATATATATATATATATATATATATATATATAATAGTATAGGTGATTGCCAGGAGCTGGGGAGAGGAGAGGGTGAGGTGCAGAAGTGTTTTGCTAGATAGAGGTAGTGGTTGCTCATGTTATAAATGTACTAAAATCATAATAACAATAATATAGGTAAGGGACAGTTTGTCAGTGGTACACTAATGGCTATAATTTTAAAACATTGCTCTGAGGGTACCCGGATGGCTCAGTGGTTGGGCATCTGCCTTTGGCTCAGGTCGTGACCCCAGGGTACTGGGATGGAGTCCCCCATCGGGCTCCCTGCATGGAGCCTGCTTCTCCCTCTGCCTGTGTCTCTGCCTCTCTCTCTGTGTCTCTCATGAGTAAATAAATAAATCTTAAAACAAACAAACATAAAAACCACTGCTCTGACCTAGCAGGTATCATATGTGAGTTAGGAAAAACGAAAGATCAGAATGTGATTTACAGAGACTCATCGATAGGGTTCAGATGTTTTCAGGTCTTAAGAATTGTTCTGTTGAATTGTTGCAGGGGATAAATTGTATATTTATTTTTAAATAGAAAGACCCTGAGACTAGAAGTCAAATGGATGCTTTGTGAAATGGACTTTCTGGAGCTTTCTTCCAGTCTGTGTCTGGATGGTAGCATTTCCTCCAAAGGGCTGTCCTCATGGACCTTCTATGTATTTATTGTGTCTTGCAGTGGACCCAAGCGCTATGACTGGACTGGGAAGAACTGGGTATACTCCCATGACGGTGTGTCCCTCCACGAGCTGCTGGCCACAGAGCTGACTAAAGCCTTCAAAATCAAACTGGACTTATCTTCTCTGGCCTATTCTGGAAAAGGCACTTGAGGCCCAGCTTTGTTCCAAAGACCTTAAAAGCTAAAAAGCCAAGACCCCAGCTTCATCCTGCAGCTGAGTATCTGGTTTTTTTCCATTCCTGCTTTTGAGGACAGTTGTGGCATGTGACGGCTCTGTGAAAAGAGTGTGGTGCCTCCCACTGTCCCCCAAATTCAGATTTTTAATTTCCATAGTTTCGGGGGGGAGGGGGTCTTTGTGGTTTTTTTGTTTTGTTTTTTGTTTTTGTTTTTAGGATTTGTTGTCTGGTTTCTTTCTTCCCAGGATATCTCTTCTTTTTCTCATGCCCATATATGCATACATTTATATATAACCTTACAACAAAGAAAAATAAGAAGGAAAAATGACTTGATTTCACTATTCCTACTTTAAAGGATTTAACTGCCTAAAACCATGTGAAGAGCGGCTGGCCCGACCTTCCCCTTCAGTCCCCAAAGACTCATTAAAGAGTTGCCTATAAATGTTGCCACGCCTCTTGAAAATGTCAACATTCCTAAGCCCATTAGTAGGAAAGTGTCAGTGACATTCAGGAATTCTCAAACTAAAGATCATTCTCTGTTTACACTTCGTGTCTGCTAAAGTGCAGCCTGCATGGGAGACTCGGGGACGCAATGCTGTTTCTTCCACAGAGACGTGTATAGGGCCATACATGCATGTTTCATTTCAGGGGTATGTGTGTGTTCTGTGTGTCTGTGTGTTTAAGTGAAAGGCCCACATAGAATCAGCTGCTCCAACAAAGGTCTGAGAGTGCAGAAAATCTCCCAAAGGCAAGAAGGGGGAAGGGCCATCTTCACAAGCTAGTGGATATAAGTATAATAAACTAGATGGCCGGGCTGAGGAGGTGCTTTGCAAATTGTGAAAGACCATATAGATGAAAAGATATTCGTGTTAATGAAAAGAGCCCTGGTCCTTCACTTAGCTCAGTTTAACCTTTTCTTACTGAAGAAGGATTTCTCAGTGACAAGTCTACGCAGAGATGCAGCATCTCCATTGCCTATCTCTGGGTGAGTGTCATAAGCTCCCTGGACCTGTTTCCCCCACGTGGTAAATGAGAGGTGGAACTTCATAGAATATAGTTGATAATTCCCAGTCCAGACACTCAGTGGTCTTGTCAGGCCAATTTAACAGGCTGGTCTTAATTCCTCCTGATACATGAGGGATGACAATGAATTATTTCCTTAAGCTACAGCAGAAGCGTAAGGTCATTGGTATTGTTCTACTTGAATGTCAGCTGAATTCATGTTCAAATGATACCTATCTTATGGTGTCTTTACCTTGCTGAGCTAGTGTTGTGGTCTGTTGTGTCCCTCCCAAATTCCTATGTTGAATCCTAACTGCCCCCCCCCAACCTTGGTGTGATGGAGTTAAGAGGTGGGACCTTTGGGACCCCCAAAGGGGGGTGGGATTAGGTCATGAGCACAGAGCCTCATGAAGGGAATTAGTGCCTCATAAGAGACCAGGGAGCTCCTCACCCCTCCTACCACATGAGACATGAAAGGTGATGGGGCCTTGATCTTGGGCTTCCCAGCCTGCAGAACTATGGGAAATAAATTTCTGTTGTTTCTAAGCTATCCAGTCTATGGTATTGTGTTCTAGTAGCCCAAATGGACTAAGCCTGCCACACCCTGAGACCTCATTTTAAACTCTACAGACTTGCATCTTACACAAGAAGAAACCATGGCTCAGCTAACCCCTCCAGAGTTACGTTCCTGTACCATTCTGTTGCTACTAAAGAAAGATTTATTAGTGACAAGTCTATGCAAATATGTAGCAAATGCTTTTGCAAACCCGTGAACAAAAAGCACATTGCATTATGGAAAAAAACCTCTTAACAATAGAACAATAGAAACAAACACTAAATTGGTATTTAAAATATTTCCTTTCTTAGAAAAAAAAATATTTCCTTTCTTCAAAAATAAAATTATTTTTTAGTGTGGGTGGAACTTTTTAAAGTGTGTTGAGTCAGTACCAGCGAGAAAATAAAACTACGTGTGTGTGTGTCTATCTCTTCTAATGAAAGTTTCACTATCTTGCTTCCTTGGAACTCAGCTAAGTGATGCACTCACCTTTCTGGGACACAACATAAAAAAGATTTAATCAGTCTCTGTAGGACGAGAACGTACCTTAGGGGATCTGTGCTCTTAATGCTTCCCTTATGGACCATCTTTTCAGGCCTACTTTTACTTTATATACAATGCTAACTGGTTTAATTATTTCCTTTCTAAGGCCCTGGGAGATACCCACTTAAGACAGTAGAATAACTAGGACCACAAGAACAGTCACCAAGGGAGGAATAAAAATCATTCTCTGATTAGCAAACTGGAAAAGCACAACAGTGTGGGTCCAGGAGCCTCCCACACCCCAGACCTAGGAGCATCATCACATTTATGGTATCACCCACATTAACGATGAGTTTCCAGGAAAACGTTGAAAATGTTCAGTATTAAATGTTAAAGGAGGGGAGAAAATACACAGTATAATTTCAGAAAGCTTTATACTATGTTTAGCTTCCTGAGTGGATAGATCCCTGGCCACTGGAAAATATAACTACCCAGAAGGACTAATTTACTTCACTCTGAGGATACAGAGAAGCACTGGGGTGTGTGAAAGAGAACCTGAGATTTAAAATTTTTTTTAAATCAGGATTTTTAAAATGTCTCCAAACTCTGCTACCGACTTATTTGCTGATACTAGCCTCCCTTCTCTTACCTGTAAAACGATGGTATCTAACCTATGGCTCCTGGGCCCATGTGCAAAGTACTTGTGCAAAGGTACATGACAAATATTAGCACATGCACAGCACAATTTCATATTCACATTTGGGAGTTTTCCCCAAAATATTACTTGCAACATTTTCTATTCAGCTGCAAACTTATTCCAAGTTTATTGGTTGTCTTGTGACAGATCCTGATTTCCCAGAACAATTTTTCCTGCCACCTCCAGTGTTTATATTTTATTCAGTTTTCTTCATAGTTCTTTTTTTTTAATTTTTATTTATTTATGATAGTCACACACACACAGAGAGAGAGAGGCAGAGGCACAGGCAGAGGGAGAAGCAGGCTCCACGCACCGGGAGCCCGACGTGGGGTTCGATCCCGGGTCTCCAGGATCACACCCTGGGCTGAAGGCAGCACTAAACCACTGAGCCACCCAGGCTGCCCCTGTCCCCATATTCTAATAAACCCCATTGCTACCTCTAAAGAAAGACCCATGTTCATAAATATGAAAACTTTGCCTGGATTGGCTAGGCAAGGCTGCCAAGGAAAGCTGGCTTCACACCTCCAAGGTATACTCTAAGATTAAAGTAATTTTAGGTCATGTTCAGTTGAAGTCTTAGCATATATTTATCTTCAGTCATCCAAAAGGGAAAGGAAGAAGTAAAGCTGTCACTATTTGCAAATGACATGAAAACCTTAAAGACTCCAACAAAAACCTGTTATAGCTCGTAAATAGTGTTGGTAAACCTGCAGAATACAAAATCAATGTACAAAAATCAGTTGCGCTTTCATATACCAACAATGAAGTATCAGAAAGACAAATCAAGAAAACAGTCCCATTTACAGAAGTCTCAAAAGGATTAAATACTTGGGGCGCTTGGGTGGCTCAGAGGTTGAGCATCTGCCTTTGGCTCAGGTCCTGATGCCAGGTCTTGGGATCAAGTCCCACATTGGGCTTCTAATAAGGAGCATCTTCTCCTTCTGCCTGTGTCTCTGCCCCTTTCTGTGTCTGTCATGGATAAATAAAAAAATTTTTTTTAAGATTTTATTTATCCATGACAGACACAGAGAGAGAGGCAGAGACACAGGCAGAGGGAGAAGCAGCCTCTGTGCAGGGAGCCGGACGTGGGACTTGATCCTGGGACTCCAGGATCATACCCTGGGCTGAAGGCGGTGCTAAACCACTGAGCCACCTCAGTGGCTGCCCAAATAAATAAAATCTTAAAAATAAATAAATATGGGAATCCCTGGGTGGCTCAGCGGTTTAGCGCCTGCCTTTGGCCCAGGGCGTGATCCTGGAGTCCCGGGATCAAGTCCCACATCGGGCTCCCTGCATGGAGCCTGCTTCTCCCTCTGCCTGTGTCTCTGCCTCTCTCTCTCTGTGTGTGTCTTTCATGAATAAATAAATAAAATCTTTAATATATATATATTCCTTAAATACTTAGGAATATATTTAACCAAAAATGGAAGATCTGTACACTGAAAACCAGAAGACATTGACTAAAGAAATTAAAGAAGATATAAACAGAACTATTAGAAGAATTAATATTGTTAAAATGTCCAAACTACACAAAGTGATCTACAGATTCAGTCAGATCCCTATCAAAATTTCAATGCATTTTTTCTCAGAAACAGAACAAACAATCCTAAGATTTTTAATAGAGCCACAAAAGACCCCGAATAGGCAAAGCATTCTTAAGAAAGAACAAAGCAGGGCAGCCCAGGTGGCTCAGCAGTTTAGCGCAGTCTGCAGCCCAAGGTGTGATCCTGGAGACCAGGGATCCAGTCCCACATCAGGCTCCCTGCATGGGACCTGCTTCTCCCTCTGCCTGTGTCTCTGCCTCTTTCTCTCTCTGTGTGTGTCTCTCATGAATAAATAAATAAAATCTTAGAAAAAAAGAAAGAACAAAACAGGAGGTATCACACTTGATAAGTTCAAACTATGCTGTAAAATTATAGTAATCAAACAGCATAGTACTGGTATAAAACAAACAGAATTGAGAGAGCTCAGAAATAAACTCATACATATATAGCCAATTAATTTACAGCAAAGGAGCTAAGAATATACAATAGGAAAAGGATATCTCTTAATAAATGATGGGGGAAAACTAGACAGCCACATGCAAAAGAGTGAAGTTGGACCCCTATTTACACCAAAACCAAAAATTAACCCAAAACGGATTAAAAGCTTGAACCTAAGACCTGAAATTATAAAATTGCCAGAAAAAAAACACAGAGGTTATCTCCTTGACATCAGTTTTGGCACCAAAAATAAAGGCAACAAAAGCAAAAGTAAACAAGTGGAACTACATCACAATAAAAAAAACTTTTGCACAGCAAAGGAAACCATCAACAAAATGAAATCAAATATTTCCTTCTATTGGAGAATAGAAGGAAATATTTGCAAACCACATATCTGATAAGGGGTTAATAACCAAAATACACAAGAAACTTATAAAATTCAATAGCAAAAAGTAAACAACCCAATTAAAAATGGGCAAAGGGAGGGATGCCTGGGTGGCTCAGCGGTTGAGTATCTGCCTTTGGCTCAGGTTGTGATCCTGGGGTCCTGGGATCAAGTCCCACATCAGGCCCCCTGCAGGGAACCTCTTCTCCCTCTGCCTGTGTCTCTGCCTCTCTCTCTCTCTCCCTCTCCCTCTGTGTGTGTGTGTGTTTCTTGTGAATAAATAAATAAAATCTTAAAAAAAAAAAAAAGACAAGGGATAACAAGTGTCCAGGAGGATATGGAGAGAAAGGAACCCTTGTGTACTGCCAGTGGGAATGTAAATTAGTGCCACCACTGTGGAGGCTCCTCAAGAAATGAAAAATAGAACTACCATAGTATCCATAGATCCATTTATGGGTATAGATCCAAAGGAAACAAATCAATTATCTCAAAGAAACATCTGCATCCCATGTTCATTACATCACTCCTAATGGCCAAGTTATAGAAACAACCTAAGTGTCTGCTGATAGAGGAATGGACAAAGAAAATGTGGTAGATATGGATGTGTGTGTGTATGTCTGTAAATATATACTCATCATACAGACACACATACAAAATGAAATATTATTTAGCCTTTAAAAAAACAGGAAAATTCTGTCATTTACAACAAGCATGATCCTGGAAGGCATCATGCTAAATGAAATAAACGAGACAGAGGATAACAAATACTGCATGGTACTTGCACGTGAAATCTGTAAATCAATCAAGCAATCAATCATTCAATCAACATTGTTTTCAAGTCAAAACAGTAGAAAAGTGGTTGCCAGGTTTAGGGGGAAATAAAGGGCCAGGTTGGTAAAAGGTTACAAATTTCCAAGGGACAAAAAAAAGAAATAGACTGTTTCTATTCTTATAAAGATAATAAAACAGAACTAAAGGGCTTAAGTCAATAAAACCAGGACATATTTATTGAGCTGTTTATTGAAGATTTATTAAACTGTGGAATAAAGCACCTGCACGCAGCAGGAAAATTGGCTCCCAAAGACTTTCCTCTACTCACAAGTCAGGCCTCGTGAGGTTCAGTCCAGGTATAAATAAATACTAGTGCAAGGCAGGCCCCTACTTTTCACTTTTGTTTCTGTGATTTGTGGGAGCATTGGTAGTGCCATATTTTAACTTCAAAGTTTTTAGCCTATTTCTGCCATGTTAAGTGGAAAAGGTGGCTAGATTATTTGGAAAAATAAGACAATGCCATTCCCTAGTTAATTTTACTCCCTTCAACGCTGATTAAAAAAAAAGAAAAAGAAGAAAAGAAAATGGCTTAAATAAAACCAGAAGAGAAAGTAAACTTTAAAAATCTCCAAGGCTCAAAAGTAATAGAATTACATGAATTTAAAATCAAAGTTGCCATGTGAGGCTGTCCAGGCTGTGCACTGCATAAATCTAGGCATCTCTATTCACAGAGATGACAATAATCACAATGTGATGTGAATAGTACCACCTAGAGCTGTGCAAAATGTTTAGAGCACATCCACTTGATTGTGCTGGAATTCATCTGGCCAGCCCATAAGCAAGTCTCCTCAAATGTTTCACCAAACATTCCTTAAATCTGCCCCCCTTCTACCTGATGAGGGAGCAAAAGGCAAGCTGAGAACAAAGCACTAGCAGACACCCGACCAGCTCCCCCGCCTCCTGGGTGGATTTGTGTGACCTTCCTCCAGGAAGGTCCAACTATCTTATTGCTAATGATTTGCTAGAGGGGAAAAACAACCTTAGTTTGATAATAGCAAGGCCTCCAGTACCCTGAGGGTCCTCTTTAGCATATGAAAGTCCCTTGAGACACCTCCCTAGGTCCTTCCCTCCCCCAAGCCCAGAGTATATAAGTCAGCCATTCTTCATGACCCGGGGCACAGCCCTGCTTTTTCCCCATGGGTCCTGTCTCCCTGCTTCAATAAAATCGCCTTTTTGCACCAAAGATGTCTCAAGGATTCTTTCTTGGCCCTGGACTCCGGACCTCTCCAGAACTACTCACAATCAGGTTCTCATCATTTCTCACCTGCATTATTACAGGAGATTTCTTGCTTCTACCTCCCTCCCTTTCTCTCAGCCCATCTTCCATGCCACACCCAGAGTGAGCTTTCAAAAGTGTAAGTGGGATCCCCTACCTTTGTAAGATGCATTTTCCTCCCCTCACTCAACATGTCAGCTATGACAGTTCCAAATCCCCAGCTCCCTAAAGGGGCTGATTCTCCTGACTCTGAGACTTGGCCAGCTTTGAACCCACACTGGTCTTTTATTCCCCACTTTTCTGCCCAGGGCATTTGTTGTGCCTGAAAAATGTTCTTGGCTCAGCCTTGCTGATCCCTCCTTCAATGGGGCCTCTCTCTACCTGTGATGAGGGAACAGAAGGGGGACACATCACAAGCTGACATCCCCATGAATGACCTCTCCTTCCACAGGTGGGACGCATGTGACATTCCTCAGGCACTCCTGGCTGCCCTAAAGCTAAGGGAAAGGAAAAACAAACAGTTAATTTATAGAGATTATAGTCTATAGACCTGAGTCTTACTCAGTTTACAAAATTCTTAGTGATTTACAAGATAAAAAGCATTCTTATTAATAACCTAACTTCCAAAAGTAAATTCCCAACTGTCTTAACGATAATGCTTTACTGGAGGGGAAAAACCCCTTCACTTGACAGTGAAAAGCCCTCCAGTATCTTGGAGGTCCTCTTTAGCATACAAAATTCTTTTGAAACTTTTTTTTTAACCTCCCCCAGCTCCTAAGTAGTATATAATCAACCACCTCTCATGAGCCCAGGGCAACAGCTCTTCCTGCCCACAGGTCCTGCCCCCTGTGCTTTAATAAAACCACTCCTTTGCAGCAAAGATGTCTCAAGAATTCTTTCTTGGGGACACCTGGATGGCTCAGTAGTTGAGTATCTGCCTTCACCCCAGTGTGATCCCGGGGTTTTGGGATCCAGTACCATGTTGGGCTCCCTGCAGGGAGCCTGCCTCTATCTCTGCCTAGGTCTCTGCCTCTCTAGGTGTGTGTCTCATGAATAAATAAATAAAATATTTTTAAAAAAGAATTCGTAATAAAATAAAATAAGAATTCTTTCTTCGTCATCGGCTCCAGACCTTGCTCCACCAAACCTCATCAACATTACAAAACTGCATCACCCTGGACCCCCTGATTGTCCCATGATCTCTCAGCACACGGTATTTCTTCCCAGCACTGATGGCAACAGGAATTAACTAGTCTAGAACATGCCACCTCTGCTGGATTATACCCTCCATGAGGACAGAACCGTATATCCCCAATTTACTGCTGTAGTGCCAGCACTGAACACAATTCCTTGCACACAGAAAGGTCCACATAAATATTAAATGAATATGTGATGATTATGGGTTTCCCAGGGTAGCCCAAATAAATGTAGTTCCAAAAGTGATAATAAGAAATGTAAATTTTGGGGATCCCTGGGTGGCGCAGCGGTTTGGCGCTTGCCTTTGGCCCAGGGCGCGATCCTGGAGACCCGGGATCGGATCCCACGTCGGGCTCCCGGTGCATGGAGCCTGCTTCTCCCTCTGCCTGTGTCTCTGACTCTCTCTCTTTCTCTCTCTCTCTGTGACTGTCATAAATAAATTTAAAAAAAAAAGAAAAAAGATATTTAAAAAAAAATAAATAAGAATTAAAAAAAAATTAAAAAAAAAAGAAATGTAAATTTTATAGAAAAATGGTTGGTGGGGGGATGCCTGGGTGGCTCAGCGGTTTAGCACCTGCCTTCAGCCCAGGGCGCGATCCTGGAGTCCCGGGATGGAGAACCACATCGGGCTCCTTGCATGGAGCCTGCTTCTCCCTCTGCTTCTCTCTCTCTCCCTGTGTTTCTCGTGAATAAATAAATAAAATCTTAAAAAAAAAAAAAAAAGGTTGGTGGGGGGTGGGGGTGTCAGTGAGGGGTGTAAAATCCTTTTCCTTGAGTCATCTTAGGTCGTCAAGTTGGAGCCCTGTCAATTAGACTGACAAAAGACAGGAGTACGTGGCTCTTGATCTCTGTGCTATAAGTTTGAACCCCACGGTGTAGAGATAGATTACTTGGGGATCCCTGGGTGGCTCAGCGGTTTAGCGCCTGCCTTTGGCCCAGGGCGCGGTCCTGGAGTCCCGGGATCGAGTACTGCGTCGGGCTCCTGGCGTGGAGCCTGCTTATTCCTCTGTCTGTGTGTCTCTGCCTCTCTCTCTCTCTCTCTCTCTATGTCTATCATGAATAAATAAATCTTTAAAAAAATGTTTTAAAAATAAAAAAATACAGATAGATTACTTAAAAATAAAATCTTTTAAGAGGAGGGGCGCCTGGGTGGCTCAGTGGTTGAGTATCTGCCTTTGGCTCAGGTCATTATCCCTGGGTTCTGGGATCAAGTCCTACATCCGGCTCCCTGCAGGGAGCATCCTTCTCCCTCAGCATGTGTCTCTGCCTCTCTCGGTCTCTCATGAATAAATAAAATCTTTTAAAAAAAGAGAGAGAGAGAGACTAACAAAAAAAAAAACTAACAAGAAAGACAAATAGAAGTTTATTAACATGTGCATTAACACATGAACACAAGGGAGAACCCAGGGATGAATAATCCAAAGGGGTAGTTGGAATTTGGGCTTCTGTACCATCTTGGGTTAAAAAAGGCAAAAGGTTTTTGGCCTTCTAGTCAGGATAGGCAAGTTTTAGAACGGTGACCTTGAGAAATATGGTAAACAGACTTGTTTAGTAAACTTTGTAATGCAGATTTAATCTAGGTCCTCTCCACCAGTAAGAGTCCTTAGATCTTCCGGGTAAGGGGGAGGGAGGTATTTTTACAGTTGGAAACATCCTTTAGAAATGTAAATTACCAAAAAAAAAAAGAAATGTAAATTCCCCTTTACAAAAGGAAAACAGTATCTAGTTTGTAGAGTTTTTCCTGTTTAGGGCTGATTCTCCCTGGCCTTGAGTCCTGAATAATTCATACCCCAAAAAGGCATATTTTGGAGTGGTACATTCTGGTACCCTTCACTTAAGCCAAACATAAGAGATTTACAAAACTACAAAATAATGCCATTCTTTCTTTTTATAAGATTTTATTTATTTATTCATGAGAGACAGAGACATAGGCAGAGGGAGAAGCAGTCTCCACACAAGGAGCCCAATGTAGGACTTGATCCCAGGACCCCGGATCACGACCTCAGTTGATGGCAGACGCTGAACCTCTGAGCCACCCAGGTGACCCCGCCTTTTTTTTTTTTTTTAAGATTTTATTTATTTATACATGAGAGACACACAGATTGAGAGAGGCAGTGACACAGACAGAGGGAGAAGCAGGCCCAATGCGGGGAGCCCGATGTGGGACTCGATCCCAGGACCTCAGGATCACACCCTGGGCAGAAGGCAGGTGCTCAACCACTGAGCCACCCAGGCGTCCCTAAATAAATAAAATCTTAAAAAAAAAAAAAAAAAAAAGTAATCTCCATGTCTGTGTGGAGTCCCTGTACATATCCAGTACATTTGATTGTCTCCTGTTCACCTATCTCTTGTCAGTTTGCTTTTTTTTTTCCTTAAGATTTTATCTCTTTATTTGAGATAGAGGGAGAGACTGAGAGAGAGTATGAGCAGGAAGGGGGCAGAGGGAGAGGGGAAAGCAGACTCCTCGCTGAGCAGGAAGCCCAGTGTGGGGCTCCGTCCAAGGACCCTGAGATCAGGACCTGAGCTGAAGGCAGATGCTTCCCTAAGCCACCCAGGCACCCCCAATTTGTTTCTTAGTTTAACTAGAAGGACCCTTGAAGGGGACAGGAGCTCTTGCTCTCTGATTACGCACAAACAAAAGCTCTGTGGAGTTCTCTATAGCTTTTTTTTAAAGACCATTTTTAGAGCAGTTTTAGGTTCACAGCAAAACTGAGCAGAAAGTACAGGGGTTTTCCCATATGCCCTTTGCCTCCCCTACTCCCAGCTCATGGACAGGCTCCCCCGTTATCAAATCCCCACCAGGGTGGTTCATTTATTAAGATGGATGGACCGACACTGACAGGTGGTAATCATTGACAGACGGTTTACCTTAGAGTTCAGTCTTGCTGTTATGCCTTCTATGGTTTCAGACAAATGCATAATGACACATACCCATTATTACAGCGAAGGAGGTGAGGACAATTCAAAATATGCGGCTGCAGCATACTATTTTGGTCAGAAGGCACTGGAAAAACAGAAAGCACAGGGAGAGACTTTCTCTGACCTCCCCTTATCTGCCTCCTTTCATAGGCAAAAGAAACTCCCCTTGTCATAAATCCCCTCCCTAGGAATTTCATCATCCCGGAGGTTTGACCTTTACCTTAGGAGAGGAGACTAGATGTTGATACCACACCCAGACAGACATTGTCACACACTATCCTACCTATCTCCCATTTATTCTTCTTAAGGGCCCATCTTTTTTTTTTTCTTTTTTAAGATTTTATTTATTTTTCAAAAAAAATTTTTTTTAATTTATTTTTCATGAGAGACAGAGAGAGAGGCAAAGACACAGGCAGGGGGAGAAGCAGGCTCCTTGTGGGGAGCCCAATGTGGGACTCCATCCCAGGACTCTGGAATCATGACCTGGACCCAAGGCAAATAGATGCTCAACCACAGAGCCACCCAGGCACCCCAAGAGCCCATCTATCATTTTTAATAAATATTTACTTTCTCCCAAGAGACCTACAGCCCCTGTCTTCTTCCCCAGGAGGATCTTACATAAACTCAAATCTCAATTAGTAAGTTTATATACATTTTCTCCTGTTAATCCACCTGCTGTCAGTTTATCCCATAAACCCAGCTATTACACCAGAGGGAAAGCCTTCCTCCCCTACAATATTACTGTTAAAGAGAAAACCACAGACCCAATATGGCATCACTCAGGCCAAATCACCAACCACGGTTATAACCTAATGTAATTGTAGTTTCAACTTTTTCCAGAATTGCAGTCTTAACTGGTCAGTCAAGAATCTTCTGCTCTGCATCAGTGAGGTGATCTACCACAAGGCCCTCCCCATTCCTCAGGGGAAGATGAGGTCATGTGCCTGATAAGACACTCCCTCCCAACTTCTCCTCCGGGGGAAAGTGACCTTGCCTGGAACTGTCCCTTTTTTTTTCTTGCCCTACCCTCCTTCCTATAAAAACCCTCCAACGTCTACAACTCCTGGGAGCTCCCCGCTACCAGATGGGATGCCGCCCAATGCTTAATGAAGCCAATTAGATCTTCAAATATGCTCGGTTGAGCTTTGCTTTTTAATAGCATCATACAGAGTATTTTCACTGCCCTAAAAAGCCCGGGTTCTGCCTCTAAAGGGGTCCTGAGTTTTTGTGGGGTTTTTTTTGTTGTTGTTGTTGTTTTTTGTGGAACCACTGCACCATCCTTTCCTCATAGTAATCCCACAATCCCACTTAGGTTTTCTGAATTTCTAGAATTAACGTGAGACCACCAAGAGCCTCTGACAGCATCCCCTATGCTGTCATTGCATACCTTCTTCCTATGTGGCCCATTTTTCCTTCTTTTAGGGGCCCTTTGATTCAATTTTAGGCATCACCTGCTGAGACCTGCTTCTTCCAGATCTGGTACTAGTCCCTTGAAACCTAAAGGCACAGGGGATGGAGGAGGAAACATTGGTCTGTCCTCAGGTGGAGCTATCCATAGATAATGGAAACTTTACAAGGACCTGACTCCTTTATCCTAAGCCAGGTATGTGCCCAACTCTGGGAGGCGGAAGCAGGGGGCAAGAAAATGAATCCTACCTCCTGTTCCAACTTGGCAGTGTCTGGATGGGTACCTGCTAGCTCCCCTGACATTGCTTCCAGAAGGGGCTTCCTGCCTTGGTAAGCTCACTGTCCTTAAATCCCAGCTCTAATGGGTGGGGTCTTTCAGGGGTTTTAGAAAAAAAAAAAAAAAAACTAACAAGGAGCACCTGGGCAGCTCTCTCGATTAGATTAAGCTCCCAACTCCTGGTTTTGGCTCAAGTCATGATCTCAGAGTATTGGAATCAACCTTGGAGTCTGGCTTCACATGCTCATCACACAGTCGGCTTGTGCCTTTCCCTACCCCTCTGATCCTACCCCTGCTCATGCTCAAGTGCTTTCCCTCTCTTTCTCTAAAGTATTTAAATAAAAATTTAAAAGAAAAGAAAAGAAAAAACTAACAGAAAGTTAAAAAGATTGCAAGAAGCTATGAAAACATCATGGTGAACATCCTTCCAGACACTCACTGGGATATAAGTGGGCCTCAGTTTCCTTTTCACAACCGACCTGATCATCCTGATGATAGTCTGCGGTTTGTGACCACTGTGTGATTCAGCGACAAACTGCAGCCTCTGGTCTGGCTGCTTTTCCTTTTCTTGGGATTTTTCACCAGTGTTTAAGAACATTTTGCCAGGTCCACCTCATGCCCGAGGTAAAATGCACACGTCATAGATAAAGGTAAAATCATCAGGCTCCCAAGGAGAATTCACTCACCATACAAACCACTGGACAAACTCTAGGGGCAGAGCAGAAGTCTTTGACCAACTCTCGACTCCCCAGAGGAATTCCTCTGTAGAGCAGGAGAGAAGTCAGGGGCCACAGAGATGATGAACAGGCTTGTTAGGAAAATCAGAGCCACCTTTAGTGGAGGGATGTTGGTGGGGCAGAGAAGGGAGGGAGGAAGTTGGAACTCTAGAGGCATTACTAACATCCCTGTCTCTCCCCCATCCCTTCCTCACACCCCAACCTCCCCAGGGCAGAGAAAAAGGCGTCCCTGGGGCAGCTTGAAAGGAAGGAGAGATTCCCAGGGGCTCTGGGAAGTGAGGTCACTGTTGGGAAGGCAGGACATTCCCAGTGGAAAGCATTCAGCGCTGCTTTGGGGCTGCAACCCTATAAATACATTCTTGTCTAAGATCTGATACATGGGCTTAGAAGATGGGCCATTAAAAAAAATAAACAGTATTAATAATATTAATAATGAAGAGTGTCAGCAGTGTTGAAATTTTTCTGGAACGGTTTCCTGAGTTGCCTAATGCCCAGAGAAGGAAAATAATAGTGTTCAGTCATAAATTACAGGATTAGTGCACATAGCTATCAAGATGATGAGCCAGAGCTTGTAAATTGGTTTTGTTTTGGTCTAATAGATGTTTTTCCTCTCTCTCTCTCTCTCTCTCTGTGTGTGTGTGTGTGTGTGTGGTTTCATCACTTTTTTTTGCCTCTGGCTCTTTCTGATTAAAAAAAAAACTTTAAAGAGGTAGGACGTGACACACCAGATGGATCTGTGTTTATGTTTAAAAAAAAAAAAATACTGGGGCAGCCCAGGTGGCTCAGCGGTTTAGCACCACCTTCAGCCCAGGGCGTGATCCTAGAGACCCGGGATTGAGTCCCATGTGGGGCTCCCTGCATGGAGCCTGCTTCTCCCTCTGCCTGTGTCTCTGCCTCTCTCTCTCTCTCTCTGTGTGTCTCTCATGAATAAATAAATAAAACCCTAAAAAAAAAAAACTGGCTCACTACACATGCTGAAGGGGGACGCTATTAAGAGCAGTGTTTTTGCCTTTATTCAAAGATTCATTTATTCAACTGACTTTATAGATTGCCCACTTGGTCCAAGCCAGGAGCTAGGACACCAAGGTGAACAAACACATTATCTCCCCTCAAACAGAAAAGTAAACAAATAAAACGTATTGGGAAGAGTTCTGATCAATGAAAATTGTAAATCAAGACTGCCTCATATTCATTGAGACATATGTATGATACTTTTAAAATTATAAACGGTAGTACAGTTGACCCTTGAACAACACAGTTTTGAACTGTGGGGGTTCACTTTTTTTTTTTTTAAGATTTTATTTATTTATTCATGAGAGACACACAGAGAGAGGCAGAGACACAGGCAGAGGGAGAAGCAGGCTCCATGCAGGGAGCCTGATGCAGACCCGATCCTGGGTCTCCAGGATCATGCCCTGGGTAGAAGGCAGCGCTAAACTGCTGAGCCACCCGGGCTGCCCCAGGTGGGTTTTTTACAGCACAATACTGTAAATGTACTTTCATGGATTTTCTCTTCCTAATGATTTTTTTTAATTTTATTTATTTATTTGTGAGATAAAGAGAAAAAAAACACAACAGGGAGGAGGAATAGAGGGAAAAGGGAAGCAGACCTCCCCACAGCAGGGAGCTCCATGCAGGGCTTGATCCCAGGACCCTGGGATCATGACCTGAGCAGAAGGCAGATTCTTAACCAACTGAGCCCACCCCCTCCCCGCCCCACATACCTACCCCTCCTTATGATTTTCTTACTAGGGACACCTGGGTGGCCCAGTGGTTAAGCATCTGCCTTCGGCTCAGGCCATGATCCTGGGGTCCTGGCACGGAGTCTCATATCGGGCTCCCTACATGGAGCCTGCTTCTCCCTCAGCCTATGTCTCTCTGCCTCTCTCTCTCTCTCTCTCTTTCTCTCTCTCTCTCTGTGTCTCTCATGAATAAATAAATAAAATCTTAAAAAAAATTATTTTCTTACTAACATTTTCGTCTATCTCACTCTATTGTACTAATAGAATGTATAATATATGCAACATACAAAATACATGTTAATCCACTGTTTCTGTTACTGGTAAGGCTTCCAGTCAACAGCAGACTATTAGTAGCCAA
Source organism: Nyctereutes procyonoides (assembly GCF_905146905.1). Classification (NCBI taxonomy): domain Eukaryota; kingdom Metazoa; phylum Chordata; class Mammalia; order Carnivora; family Canidae; genus Nyctereutes; species Nyctereutes procyonoides. The sequence goes on along the minus strand of NW_026575146.1, from coordinate 54,748,235 downwards.
GTTTGGAGGAATCACCGGTGGTACTCAGATTTTCAACTGCGCAAGGGTTGGCGCCCATCACCCCTGCATTGTGCAAGGGTCAATGGTACACTGTACAGACTGCTTTGCACCCTTTTTTTTTTTTTTAAGATTTTATTTATTTATTTATGAGAGACACAGAGAGGCAGAGGGAGAGCAGGCTCCCTGCGGGGAGCCCAATGCGGGACTCGATCCCAGGACCCAGGATCAAGACCTGAGCCTAAGGTGGACGCTCAGGCGCCCCTCGGATTTGGTTTTTTGTTTTGCTTCTTTACTGTACAATATGCCCTAGAGGATAGTCTACCTAGTAGTTGTGCATTTTAAATAGATGCTATGGCCGTAAGTAAGCAGTGGGCAAGAGGATTTGGGCAGCCTGTCCAGGGCTTGGTGCCTGGTTAGGAGTGGGAGGCATCTAGGCCAGTCCTCCATCTACTGGAAATTTCACTCACCCTCTTGCACTTCTCTACAGTTGCTCTAGCAGAAAAGGGAAAAACCTGGAAGCTACTTTATTTATGCTCCATCCCAAGACCCCGGGATCATGACCTGAGCTGAAGGCAGATGCTTAACTGACTGAGCCCCTCCACCCCGCTCCGGCGCCTGGGGCTTAAATTTTCTAAGCGCTCCATCACAGAAGTACAAATGCTTAACATCCCCCTTTGGATTTATACACCTGGATTTGAAACCTTACAATAAATTGCATTCGTCACAATAATGGAAAATCAGTAGTGATTTATCATACACTAGCCCAGCGCTTAGCCCACAAGATCCAAAGCATAAATAAAATAGCTTCCAGGTTTTGCCCTTTTCTGCTAGAGCAACTGTAGACAGCCCAGCAATAGTTGGAGCAATAGAAGTATATTTGTTTGGGATGGTTGTCGGGTGTCGGGTTTGGTTGGTTTTTGTTTTATTTTGCTATGATAATTCTCAAATAACTTTTAACTTTTTTTTTTAAAAAAGGTTTATTCTCTTTGTTGCTCCTTCATAATCCAGAAATCAGTCAAGTGCTGTGCATGAGATGCAGCTTGCACACTGAGGCGGGTCTCCACTTTCCATCCACCTAATCTTCCACGGGCATTAGTAGGATTCTCAATGAGACAGACGTCCGTGTGACGTGGACTGTACAGTGGGGTTTCCCATGGGTCAGCACTGATTTCTCCCTTCACAATGACACAAAGGCAAATACCAACAAAACTCTGCCTTCCTCAGTTTCAGGACTCACTTATCGAAAGCCTTCTTTTTTCTGGTGATGACACACAGTAAACATGTGCCCTGCCAACTCCCTCAGAAATTCCACTAGACCTAAGGGTTCAATTAGGTAAACAAAGACAGGGCCATCTCTTCTCTCCACTGATGGGCAGCTGCCGTGAAGTCACACTTGGCACCATTGTGTTCTAGCATGGCACAGTCACTAGCACTCACACTTAAAGCTGAGAAACAATACCTTCAATAAAGGGTCTAGATGTGGAGAGTATAATGTCCTGGAGGTACCCAGAATAAGAAGTCAGTTCTGACCAACTTGCTTTGAGCACCTATTGTATGCACTGTCACACTCTTCTCATACTCTACAGTCTGGTCCGCAAGAAAGGCAGAAGCATAATGCCTTCGATCCAGAACCCAAAATTGCATTCAAAGAGAGGCTTAATATAACATACCATATCAGTTCAAGGAAATTGGCAACTGTTTTTGATTTAGGGAAAGATTGGAGGAGAAGGCCTTGAAGGATGAACAAACTGTAGCAAGTGGAGAGGAGAGGAGGCACTCCATGCCAAGGAGTCAACTGGAAGGACAAATGGGGCCATTTCTGATAGGGGAGAGATTTGAGCAGAGGTGGGAAGAATGTGAATCCAGATAAAGTAAGCAGTCTGGAATCTGGGGAGCAATGAACAAGTGAAGAGGGGATGAACAAGGGGCTAGATTTAGGGACCACGAATCTGTAGATAAGGGTTTGGAGTATGCTCCTGCTCCTGTATTCTTGCTCCATGCAAGAATTTGGAGGAAGGGAGAGACATGGTTATAAACTATATGGCTGGGACGCCTGGGTGGCTCAGCAGTTGAGTGTCTGCCTTCGACTCAGGGTGTGATCCTGGAATCCTGGGATCGAGTCCCACGTCAGGCTCCCTGAATGGAGCCTGCCTCTCCCTCTGCCTGTGTCTCTGCCTCTCCTCTGTGTCTCTCATGAATAAATAAATTTTTAAAAAATTAAAAAAAACTGTATGGCTTTATTAGTCACTGTACTAGAACTGTTACATCAAAAACAGGAAGATGTCATGTCATCTATTAAATCTGGACCTTCTACCATGGTTAGTAAAAAGCTACAGCTAGTTCAGGGAATTTTATTATTCGTGGCAGAGTTTTGCTTATGACCTAATATCTTTATTAAGTCTTTTATGAGACTTTGGCATGCAGAGAAATTACAATGTTATTTCTCAGAATTGATCTATGTAACATTCTATAATTAGCACTTACTAGTTTTTTCTCTTCTTAAAAAATAGTGTTTGTTTTTCTTTTAAACAAGGAGAATTTGGGGGTATGGAAATGAAAAGATCAGATCTATGTTTGTTTGTTTTCCCCCATCACCTATTTTACCCATCCCCCCATCTACCTCCCCTCTGGCAACCACCACTTTCTTCTTTCTTCTCTATAGTTAAGAGTCTGTTTTTTAGTTTGTCTCTTTTTTTCTTTGTTAGTTTCTTTTGTTTCTTAAATTCCACATATGAGTGAAATCAATCATATGGTATTTTTCTGCCTCTGACTTAATCTACTTAGCATTATGCCCTCTAGACGCATCCCTATTTTTTTTTAAAGATTTTGTTTATTTATTCATGAGAGAGAAAGAGAGAGAGAGAGAGAGAGAGAGAGAGGCAGAGACACAGGCAGAGGGAGAAGCAGGCTCCACGCAGGGAGCCCGATGTGGGACTCGATCCAGGGTCTCCAGGATCACGCCCTTGGCTGAAGGCTGTGCTAAACCGGTGAGCCACCCAGGCTGCTCTAGATGCATCCCTATTGTTGCAAATAGCAAGATTTCATTCTTTCTTATGGCTGAGTAATATTCCATTATATATATATAGAGAGAGAGCTTATATACATAGACATATGTGTATATGTGCATATGTGTGTGTGTATATATATATATATATTTCCCACTATAAATAATATTAAAATAAACATAGGGGTGTATATATCTTTTCAAATTAGTATTTTCATGTCCTTTGGGTAAGTAGTCAGTGGTGGCATTACTGGATCATATGGTAATTAATTTTTTGAGGAACCTCCATACTGTTTTCCACAGTGGCTGCACTAGTTTGCATTTCCACCAACAGTGCACAAGGGTTCCTTTTTCTCCACATCCTCACCAACACTTGTTGTTTCTTATGTTTTTGACTCTAGTCATTCTGGCAGGTGTGAGGTGATATCTCCGTGTGGTTTTTATTTGCATTTTCCTGATGATGAGTGATGATAAGCATCTTTTCATGTGTCTATTGACTATCTGTATGTCTGCTTTGGAAAATGTCTGTTCATGTGTTCTGTCCATTTTTTAATTTCTTAAAAATTTATTTATTTATTTTATTATTTTATTTTTATTCATGATAGACAGAGAGAGAGAGAGAGAGAGAGAGAGGCAGAGACACAGGCAGAGAGAGAAGCAGGCTCCATGCAGGGAGCCCAACAAGGGACTGGATCCCGGGACTCCAGGATCACACTCTGGGCCAAAGGCAGGTGCCAAACCGCTGAGCCACCCAGGGATCTCCCCTTGTCCATTTTTTAAATTGGATTATTTGTTTTTTGGGTGTTGAGTTCTATCAGTTCTTTATATATTTTGGATACTCTTTATCAGACATATCATTTGCAAATATCTTTTCCCATCCCAGAGGTTGTCTTTTAGTTTCGTTGGTTGTATCCTTTGTTGTATGAAGATTTTTGTTTTGGTATAGTCCCAATAGTTCATTCTTTTATTGTTTCCCTTGCTTCAGGACACATAGCTAGAAAAATGTTGCTATAGCCCATGTCAGAGAAATTATTGCCTGTACTCTCTGCTAGGATTTTTATGGTTTCAGGTCTTACATTAGATTTTTCATCCATTTTGAGTTTATTTTTTAAACTTTTTTTTTTTCTTGAGAGAGAGAGAGAGTACAAGTGGGGGGAAGAGCTGAGGGAGAGGGAAAAGCAAATTCCCTATTGAGCAGGGAGCCTGATGTCAGACTTGATTCTGGAACTATGGGATCATGACCTGAGCCAAAGGCAGATGCTTAATCCACTGAGCCACCCAGGTACCCGTTTTGAGTTTATTTTTGTATAGTATAAGAAAGTGTTCTAGTTTCATTCTTTTTCATGTAGCTGTCCAATTTTCCCAACACCATTTGTTGAATAGACTGTCTTTTCCCCATTGCATATTCTTGTTTCCTTTGTCAAAAATTAATTGACCATATAATTGTGGGTCATTTCTGGGCTCTGAAATGGCCCAAGCCATGACATTAAATAATCTCCAGTTATACACAAAAGATGTTGGGGGAAAGGGCTGGGGAGGAGGAAGCACCAGGAAAAGCACAGTAAACAAGGGTAAGGTTATTGTGCAGATTTAAATCTTTGTCTTCAGGACACCTGGTGGCTCAGTAGTTGAGCATCTGCCTTTGGTTTAAGCCTTTGGCTTAACGTCCTGGGATCAAGTTCTGCATCAGGTTCCCCACAGGAGCCTCCTTCTCCCTCTGCCTGTGTCTTTACCTCTCTTTGTGTGTCCATCATGAATAAATAAATAAATAAATAAATAAATAAATAAATAAATAAAATATTTAAAAAAATCTTTGTCGGGCAGCCCTGGTGGCACAGCGGTTTAGCGCCGCCTGCAGCCCAGGGCGTGATCCTGGAGACCCTGGATTGAGTCCCATGTCAGGCTCCCTGCATGGAGCCTCCTTCTCCTGTGTCTCTGCCTCTCTCTCTCTCTCTGCATTTCTATGAATAGATAAATAAAATCTTTTTTATTTTTTAAATCTTTGTCTTCTTCACTGATAAGAATTTCTAGAGATTTAGAGACCTCCTTCTCTTCTTGGTGCAGAAAGGAAGACAAATGTAAATTGCTCTTAAAAAACCAAGTAACTTCTACTTGGTCAGGGCTTCTTTCCTGCCTGATGTTTTTCAAAAAAATCATCATCTTAAAATAATCCATATGCCAAAGAGATATATTCTGGGGTGGCAAATTCTGCTTCTCTTCATTCCAAATCATTTCTGACTTATCTGGATATTTGAGATTAACTCGCTATGATAATACGCGGAAGTCACAAAACAAATCCTACCCCACAGTCACACAAATTAGTGGGATACATCTTAAAAACTGAACATGGTCTCCTTTGACTTATTCTAATTTGCTTTCCCTGGAAACTTGCAGAGAAATGAGTATATTTGCTCTAGGTGGACTCTTGTTTTCTTATTGATATGAAAAGCAGTACAAGGAAATGAAGTTGTTTTTCATGTGAGGAGGGGCAATCCTTGTAAATATAGGCAGAGCCAGTGCAAATTTATAAGGTAAGGGCAGCCCAGATGGCTCCGCGGTTTATCGCCACCTTCAGCCCAGCGCGTGATCCTGGAGACCCGGGATCGAGTCCCACATCGGGCTCCCTGCATGGAGCCTGCTTCTCCCTCTGCCAGTGTCTCTGCCTCTCTCTTTCTTTGTCTCTCATCAATAAATATATAAAAATAAATAAATAAATAAATAAATAAATATAAATTTATAAAATCTCTTTTAAAAATTCATAAGGTAAGAATTTTGAGGTGTGTATGAGTTTGCAAATTTTTCCACAAGACTCAGAAAGCACACGATAGTTAGGGTTAAATAATATATGTCCAAGCCGGGAAAGCAGAGACTCTACAATTTATAAAGGTGCAATAAGTGCACCATGACCTGCTGAAAACTCATCAATAATGGCTTATCTCCTGGAGGTTTATTTTTCCTATCCATAATCCTTCATCTGAAATATTTGGGCCAAATGTTTTGGAATGCAGAGCTCTTCAGGATTATCAAGTATATACTACATAGCATTGCAAAATACATCCAGCGGTCTGGGGCAGTACTTCATAATTAAACCCATGGATATATCCACAGGGAAATGTATGATTACTTATACTAAGTAGAATAAATACGGATCATAAACAGACTTAAATCAATTCAGGTCAGATTTTGCTGCCAAATTTGCTTAGCACCAGGGGAACCTGGGTGGCTCAGTGGTTAAGCATCTGCCTTTGGCTCTGGTTGTGATCCCTGGGTCCTGGGATCGAGTTCTGCATCAGGTTCCCTGCAAGGAGGTTGCTTCTCCTCTGCCTATGTCTCTGCCTGTCTCTCTGTGTCTCCCATGAATAAATAAATAAAATCTTATAAAAATTTTGTTTAGCACCAAAATTTGGTTTCAGACACAAAACTCTAAAATTTCAGAATTGAGGCTGAGGGATTATGGATCTGCATGACCTTCCTCTGTATGATTGCAAAAAGCGAGCCATCACTTGATACAATCTCATGAGTGGCTATAATGCTATGAATCAAGAATCTGGATCTAGGTAGGAATGAATTACTCAGCATCAATTCCTTCCTCACAAAGTGGATAAGTCTGTAATAGGAGGTCCTTTGTTGGGGGGCTATTTAGCGTATATTAGCGGGATCTGAAAATAGACAAGTAAGAACTACAATGCATTTGCGGAGTGCTTTCATCTGGCTCAGCAGAAGGCAAAACCCTATGAATCATATCCATCCAGGCAGGTGCAGGCCACAGACAACCGATATCTCCCAAGTGAATTTGAAAGGATCTTATTACCCCGGATCCTAAGAGGGTTGTTGCCCGTTGTCTTGGGAACCATAGGTAAGGATAATTAACCCAGCTCCTCATTTTAGTGACTCCTCGGCTCTTGATACAATTTCTCACAGACGTGGCTGCCTAACAGTTGCCAGACCCGCATTTGGGATGTATTTCTCCTGGAGAGTTGACGTGTAATTGTGGCTGTTCCGTCCAGGACAGAGAGCATGGACCATGCTCTCCAAACAGGCCACACATTGGACTACCTCTGGTTTCTGTCTCTTGGGTTTCAAACTGGCAAGTGTGAGGCAAAGCAACCTGGATAATGTGGTTCATAGGATGGCTTGGGAGCCAGGTGAGTAGCTTTGTTTTGTCCTCAGTGTGAGTATTCAGTATAGAAGGAGCACACAGAATTTTCTGGACAGGAGCATTTAGTCATATCAAGTCATAAAATTATTATTTTACTTTTGATTTATTATTTTGTAGGGAATCATACTTTGATGAGGAGTGTGGTTCCCTATACCGAATTTAATGTTTCAGCTCAACACATATTATTGTATCTTTGTGCCAGATATAAGCCCTGTCTGCAGAGTGGAGATGCTAGGCTACAGTAAGCCTGGTAGGGTATATGTGTAATTAGGAAGCAACTTTGACTAATTTTTAAAAAATATTTTATTTATTTATTTGACAGAGAGCACAAGCAGGGGGGAGCAGCAGAGGAAGAGAGAGAAGCAGGCTCCTCACTGAGTAGGGAACCCAACATGGGGCTTATCCCAGGACCCCTGGATAATGACCTGAGTTGAAGCCAGATGCTTAACCAACTGAGCCACCCAGGCACCCAGAGCTTTGACTAACGTGAGCAGAAAAGTGTGAGCAGAAAAGCTTACAGGAAAGCTTGTTGGCAGACTCAGCTGGTATGGGCTTTTGCCTACATGATGCCCTAGATGACTGAAGGTGGAGGACTCATCTCAGACCCATGAGGATCAAAACATAGGCAAACACAGCAGGGCAGAAAGACCAGAAAATCCTTGCCCCCTGTTTCAATCTCTGAGCTGCTGTACCAAAATGAGACTGTCTGCCTTCAGATATTTATGATGTAAAAAACAGAACAACAACAATGAAACAGACCTCTATCTTGTTTGGCCACTTTGGTTGAGATTCTGTTCTCTGTAGCTGATCATAATTGTAATACACTATCTTAGAGTTTTTATCTCTGCATATATATAATTTCTAGCATTAACAACAACCTACGAGGCAAATAATATTATCCTCAGTTTTAAAAGGTGAAACGGGTACCTGGGTGGCTCAGTTGGTTAAGACTCTGATTTCTGCTCAGGTCTCGATCTCTGGGTCCTGGGATCAAGACCCATATCGACCTCTCTGCTCAGCAGGAGAGTCTACTTCTCCCTCTGCCCCTCTTCTCTCTCTCTCTCTCAAATAAATAAAATCAAGAAAGAAAGAAAGAAAGAAAGAAAGAAAGAAAGAAAGAAAGAAAGAAAGAAAGAAGAAAGAAAGAAAAGAAAAGAAAACAGGTTCAAGTAGGTCTAGGGAGCTTACCTCAGTACACAACTAGAAAGTGAGCACACATGAGGACAGATGCCCAGGTCTGGGGACTCCCAAACCCATGCTCTTTCTCCACCTGTACCAGGGGCTTCTCTCCAGAGTTCTTGGACTGGCAGAGAGGCAGGGTGTGGGATGGGGGTGGGGAGGGGGAGGAGACAACTGGTCCAAGTCTTTTATAGAAGCACACATTGTTACAAGGCCTTGAACCAACTCATTAACACGCACTTGTTAAAAAATTAAAAGAGTTAGCTCAGATCCTACAGCTTTTCATACTTTTCCTCTGGGCACAATTGTTTTCAGTTCCTGTTCATCAGAATGCAGAGCCACAGCTATTCTGTATGTCCCACTTACTATTCTGCATCTCTCAACTAATAGTATTTCTTGATGTTCTTATATATCCCACAGTATTTTATTTTTTTTTTATTATTTTTTTTTAATTTATTTATGATAGTCACAGAGAGAGAGAGGGGGGGGGGGCAGAGACACAGGCAGAGGGAGAAGCAGGCTCCATGCACCGGGAGCCTGATGTGGGATTCGATCCCGGGTCTCCAGGATCGCGCCCTGGGCCAAAGGCAGGCGCCAAACCGCTGCGCCACCCAGGGATCCCTATCCCACAGTATTTTAAATTACAAAAATGCCAAATGCAATCTGTAAAATGCTGAAATGGGGAGGGAAATTATCTGTGGTGTCACTACCCCAAATAAGACAAATACAGTTTGCATTTTGGTGTGTTTTGTTCCCGTCCTTCTGCCCCTGTGTTTCAGCTTTGCATAGTAGTAATCATGGTAGGGAATTTTGGATTCTGTAATATTCATTTACACTGAATATTACATTGTAAGTATTATCTACAAGCTCCATGAGGGCAAAACGTCCTTTTTTTGTGAGTCATTGTATGTCATTGTATCGCCTGAGCTCAGCATGATATAGTAAAGCTGGCTCAATAAGTATTTGTTGACTGAATAAATGTTGCTACATACTCTTCATAGTTAACATACATATGCCCACATAATGTACCTTTCAATGGATATGTCTTAGTTTATGTAATATGCCATAATTACTGGATATTTTCAGTTTTCCATTTTTTTGCTCTTATGAATAATGTGTTGTTGAAAAGTTCTGTGCATATAGTCTTTTCCGTATTTGTGCTATTTTTTTTTTCTGTATTTGTGCTATTGTCTGAACATAGGAGCCTAGGGTAAAATATAATTTTTATGAGTCTAGATATGCTTTTTGAAAATGCTTTCAGAAAGGGTGGGAGCAGTTTACAATGGCAATGGCAATGTAGCAGTTTCTTCATACCCTCACCTGCCCTAGTTTGTGTTGTGTTTTTATTTATTTTTTTTAAAGATTGATTTATTTATGAGAGAGAGAGAGAGAGAGAGAGAGAGAGAGGCAGAGACAGGCTCCATGCCAGGAACCTGATGTGGGACTTGATCCTGGGACTCCAGGATCGCGCCCTGGGCCAAAGGCAGGCACTAAACCGTTGAGCCACCCAGGGATTCCCATGTGTTGTGTTTTTAAATTGTTGCTATTGATTTCAGTGTAATAAGCCCTCAATCAATTAGCATGCTTACGTAACCTCACTTTAGCATCCCAGGCATAGTGTGCCAAATACGTATTCATTAAAGTGTGAGCCCATGATTTTGGCCATGTCCCTAATACTCCCACTATTTCCCAATGTATCAAAACGCATGTGCAATTCAGTTGTATCTTAACCTTTAATTTCTATGATTGGCCTACATATGTAAATAGCAGTTATAATTATATATTATAATTTTATTTACAGCTTTTTGTTGTTTAGAACATTTTGAGCATCACATAAAAAAAGATGATTTTTACATTAGACCCTAGAAGTACTCATATTCTTGTTTTCTACAAAGTTGTTCAATGAAATTTATCTCTATATCTACATATGTTTCTATCGACATCTTTCTCCCTGGAAATTCATAGGCAATCCCAGCTCCAGGAAAACTATACTTTTCATGTGTGTTTAAAACTAATATTCACCAGAGACTTCACTAAAACTATAGTAATCTTTGGACTGTTAAAAAGTGATCAACAGAAAGTATTATTTCTTTATGGGCCATTTATCAAAGTCCATCACTGAATGCCATAAAGTGGGCAGTGTGCCAATGACTTAAACTGCTGTTTTCTTAGAAAAACTTCCCAAAGTTTTGGCCACAGAACCTATCTTAGGTTTAGGAAGGACTTAAAGTATCATGCCAAAGCAGACTGGACTATAACGTGTGTTAAAGGGGCTCAAGATAACTGATGCAGGGATTTCTGAGCATGGGGAAGGGATGATCTTTGGCTACTCCTCTTGCCTTTCTTCTCAATACTCTGACAGGTAGCTACATGGGAGGTATTTATCTGCCCCATTTCTGCCTCTGCTTGGGGAGAAGGTGGAGCTGCTGTCTCCCTTGCCCCATGGAGGAGGGACCTGAGGTTTCTCTAGGGCCCAGGAGCAACCCTGTTCTTAGGCCAGACAGGTGTGACTGGGGGCAAGGCCAGGATAAGGAGTGTTGGAGGAGCACTCAGCAGCCACGTGACCTGTGCAACTGTGGCCAGCGTGTTCCTGAGAGCTGCAGCTGCCCTGTTCAATCTGCAGTTACGCACCAGGCCCCGTGACCACTACCTTTCACTAAGTTCCCATCAAAACACACATCTTCCTTCCCATTAGGATCATTACTTTATCAGCCAGAAGATACTGACACATCTTCTAGTTCATCCCATGTGTTTATTTTACTTTGCTTTTTTAAAAAGACTTAATGTTTTTTTTTTTTTTTTTTTTTTTTTTTGGTGAGAGAGAGAGTGCATGACCTGGGGTGGGAGCTGTGGTGAGGGGCAGAGGGAGAAGTAGAAGCAGACTCCCCAACCCCTACCAAGCATGAACCCCTGATGGGTGGGGGTGGGAATGGGGGTGGGTGGGTGGTGGTGCTTAATTCGAGGACCCCAGGATCATGACCTAAGCTGAAGGCAGACACTTAACTGACTGAGCCACCCCGGCACCCTTTAATTTTACTTGCTTTTTTAAGATTTCATTTTTTATTTGACAGGGAGAGAAAGCGAGAGAGCACGTGCATAAGAGCATAAGTAGGGGAAGAAGCAGGCAGAGGGAGAGGGACAAGCAGGCTCCCTACTGAGCACAGAGCCTGATGTGGGGCTCAATCTCAGGACCCCAGATCATGACCTGAGCCAAAAGCAGATGCTTCATCAACTGAGCCACCCAGGGGCCCCTTACTTTCTTTTTAATTAAATTCAAAACAGCACCCCCAAAAAGCAGAAGTGTCTTTTCTAACATTTTCCTATTCCCCTAAATCACCTTTTCAATTAGCCAGAAGATAATGAGCATCCTTCTAACCATTTTTCTATTCTTTTGAATGTATATATATGTACACACATATGTGTATTAATTGCATAAAGAGGCTCATGCCAGATGTATTGCTCTGTACCTTGCTTTCTTCCTTAGCAATGTGTCATGGACAACTTTGCATATTGAGTCATACAGACTACCTGTTTTTACCTGATAGAGAGCATTCCTCAAAATCAGTCAGTAGATATACTATAAAAATGTGACTCCCAAATCAGACAAGAAAGACATCCAGAATTCAGCTTATTCGATCATTTATCCTCCCTACATTTACACAGGAAAAATTTCAAAAATACAAAATAATGGAAAGACTAGTACAGTGAACACCCATATACTCTCCACTAGATTCAACAATTCTTACCACTCTTGTTGGCTGTTATTTCATTCCATGACAGAATTGTATGGTTGTAAAATGAAAAGCATACAAAAAGAAGCAGGATTTATCAAGGCCCAGGTCTTAAGAATTACAAAGGAAAGATGTTTAAAAATCCAAAGAGTCAAAGGAAAGTAAAAAATCCACCCAACCGATTAACCTGGAAGATGCAGATTTCTATGAATAGAAGGAAGAATTAGTAATGTAAGGATGTGGGCAAAAAGCTATCCATTCTTGAAATTAGGGAGTGATTGGTGTGAATATAGAGAAGTTTAGGGATGCCTGAGTGGCTCAGCGGTTGAGTGTCTTCCTTTGGCTCAGGGTGTGATTCCCAGCATACCGGGATCGAGTCCCACATTGGGCTCCCTGCATAGAGCCTGTTTCTCCCTCTGCCTATGTCTCTGCTTCTCTTTCTGTGTCTCTCAGGAATAAATAAATAAAATCTTAAAAAAAAAAGTTTAGTGAGCTGTACGTTGATGCATTTTTTGGTTAGTTATGCAATATCAAACATACTTTGAAGGCAAAACCCAAATGACATAGGGTGGTATATGTGTTTTCCTTGGTGGGTGAAATGAAGAACAATTCTCATCTACAAATTCTGGTCTTGCAATGATCTGACATCTTTTCTCTAAAAATCACCAAGAAAGTAATGGTCTGCCTAGAGAGTGGACATCTTTTGATTCCAAAGGAAAATTTAGAGTCAAGTATGGAAATGGAATATTATACAGTAGGAAAATTGGATGAAATACAGCTATATTCAACAACTCAAATAAATCCTAGAAATATAATTTGTAGTAAAAATTGTTAGTTGCTCGGCAGCCCCTGTGGCGCAGTGGTTTAGCGCTGCCTGCAGCCTGGGTTGTGATCCTGGAGACCCGGGATCGAGTCCCACGTCAGGCTCCCTGCATGGAGCCTGCTTCTCCCTCTGCCTGTGTCTCTGCCTCTCTCTCTCTCTCTCTGTGTGTGTCTTTATGAATAAATAAATAAAATACTAAAAAAATTGTCAGTTGCAGACCACATAAAAAGTGTGATTAGATTTTTATAAATCTCCCAAAACAAGCAAATCCAAACAACATATTACTTAGGAAGATGTACATGTTTGGGGGGAAAATTTTTCTTTAAATATTATTTATTTATTTTAGAGAGAGAAAAAGCATGTGCATGTGGTGGGGGGAGCAGAGGGGAGAGAGAGAGAGAGTCTCAAGTCGACCCCATGCTGAGATCCTAATCTGAGCCGAAACCAAGAATCGGATGCTTAACGGACTGCGCCACCCAGACACCTCTAAAAAAGTTTTTTTTCTTTTAAGATTTTATTTATTTATTCATGAGAGACAAAGAGAGAGAGAAAGAGGCAGAGACACAGGCAGAGGGAGAAGCAGGCTCCATGGAGGGAACCCAATGAGGGACTCGATCCCAGGACTCCAGGATCACATCCTGAGCCAAAGGCAGACACTCAACCGCTGAGCCACCCAAAAGTCTCTAAAAAAGTTTTCTTAATGAATTCATTATTTAGGATAGTGATTCCCTTGAAATGGATGAGGGTGGTTAGGTCTCGAAAGCACGTGGCATCATCAAAAACACTGGTAATGTTCTATTGATTAACTGTGTGTTCATGTATTCATTTTATTATATGCTTTTTCAAGGGTATATAGATGGTACACTGTTTATAGGTATCAAATATCACATAATAAAGTTGTGTAAGGGGAAATAAAGGCTAGACTTACAAAATAGAATAATAAAACATGTAGTTATGCACTATTTACACAGCCATTCTTTTAATGGCATTTATTTATTTATTTATTTATTTATTTATTTATTTAAGATTTTTATTTATTTATTCATGAGACACACACACACACACGCACACACACACAGAGGCAGAGACACAGGCAGAGGGAGAAGCAGGCTCCATGCAGGGAGCCTGATGTGGGACTCAATCCTGGGTCTCCAGGATCAGGCCCTGGGCTGAAGGCAGGGCTCAAACCACTGAGCCCCCCGGACTGCATTCTTTTAATGGCATTTAATTCTAATTTTTTTGTATTCTAGTACACAGGAATAAGCATTCTTGAGTATAATTCTTTCCTTACTTGTGAGGATGGGGTAGATACCTGGAAATGGAATTGCTGGGTCAAAGGATGAAAACCCTGTAGTTAAATGCAAGACTGGGGGGCAAGGTGCAGGAAGAGGGACTTGGAAGCAGGTGGTCAAAAGGTACAAAATTTGAGTTATAAATAAATACAAGAGATGTCATGATGACTATAGCTAACAGTGCCGTGTTATATATGAGAAAGTTAAGGGAGTAAATTTTAAGAGTTCTCCCCACAAGGAGAATACTTTTTTTTCTTTTTTCTTTTCCTCTTAAAAAATTTTTTTTTGAATTTTAAGTTAACTCTATAGCACATATAGGGCTTGAACTCATGCATCCTCCACCAACTAAGCCAGCCAGACACTTCCCTTTTCTCTTTGTATTGTATCTATATGGGGTGATGGATGTTAGTTGATCCTATTGTGGCAATCATTTCACAACAGATGTAAATTAAACAATCTTGCTGTTCACTTTAAGTCTATACAGTGATATAAGTCAATTATTTTACAATAAAACTGGACAAAAAATGTCAAACATACACAGGCAGCAGGAAACAAAGTCAAGATTAGAAACAAAGCTCTTGGGACACCTGGGTGGCTCAGCGGTTGGGCGCCTACCTTCGGCCCAGGGTGTGATCCTGGGATCCAGGACTGAGTCCCACATTTGGCTCCCTGCATGGAGCCTGCTTCTCTCTCTGCCTGTGTCTCTGCATCCCTGATGAAAAAAAAAAAAAAAAAGAAAGAAAGAAAGAAAAGAAACAAAGCTCTTTCTGGGCTCTGTGGTGCACCTGTTGCCAGTAATGAAAACACCTGTCTTATCAAAGCAAGTGCCCCACTTCAGACTGATTTGACTTCTCCCCCATCCTGTCAGTCCAGCCTGCAGGTGAAGCACAGATCAGTTTCAGAACAACAGGATGCAGAACACAAGAACTCCCTGTCCCGAGAGGCAGCAGAATAGGGCTTTGTCTCCCAGAAAGGCAAGATGGTTTCTATGGGGCTGCCGTGGGGCCAGGGCAGGGAGGGAACCTCTGCTGAGCTCCAAGTCAGAACCCAGAGTTCTTGCCCCATTTTTCATGCCACTGCCCCTGGGGCCCATGGAGGCTTCTCTTTTTATTTCTCTGAGCAGATTTTGAAATGTGTAGTCTTCAGAGTGGAAATGCTTAGCAGTTGCTGAAAATGCTCTTTTGTAGACTGTAGGAAAGCACAAAGGAATACATACAGCATGTACCCAGAATGAATAGAGTGGGTGGTAAAAACTGAGATCATGTCAGTTACCAGCTATGCCAGCCAGAGTCCCTTTCTTCCTACCTGAACACATCCAAAGAAAACCCCAAATCCAAGTCTTTGAAATATTTGTTTCAGTTCAGATACAGAAAGAAATTAAACATGTATTTTAGTGTGTGTATATATATATGCCACCCAAACACATGTAATAGCAACATCAACCCCATATACTAGATTAAATCAGTGGCATGTAATTAAAACATATTAAGACTTAGAGAATATCAAGTTTCCCTCAAATAACTTAACCTTTTTTTAGTGTCTAGCTATTCTGAACTGGGGCCCAAACAAGAAATACATGTTGTGTTTCTTCAATGTCATTTAAGCCTTTTAATTTATAGGTTTCTTCCCCTTCATCTCTAATGCCTTGCTGGCTGTTAGGAAATTGGATCATTTGACTTCTTGAGTTTCCCACATTCTGGATTTTGTTGATGTATCCTGTCAAGTGGTGTTCAACATATTCCTTACTTCTAGTTATTCTTATAAATGGGTAGTTGGATCTAGAACCTTGGTCAGACTTAGGTTTGCTCTTTCTGGCCAGAGTGTGTGATTTGTGGTGGTGTCTATTTCCAGCAGATGGCACATAACGTCTGGTGATCTTTTCTACAATGTTAGTGACCACTGATGACTGTTGCTTTGATCCACTGTTTTTATTAGGGTTTTGGAAAATGCTGATATTCAAATTTTGTCAGTCCTCAATTGTTGGCTGGAATAGTTTCTTCATCAACTATTTAGTTATCCTGAGACATGGTTTGTACTTGTCTTAGCCTGGATTTCCCAGGAAGCAGAGCCTTGAGTTATGGGGCTTTATTGGGGAAAGTGATCTTACAGAAAGAAAGTGAGGGACAGAAGGAGCAGAGAAAGCCAAAAGAAGGGAGACTCACTCAGTAGGCTGCTGCTTCAGGCACCAGATTGCTTGGTGAGGGTGACTTGATTTCTGAGAAGCAATATATACAGAGTCTCAGGATATTTCATTTTGTGGGGAAAAAGAAAGGAATATTCATATGTATTCATATGAGATCGGGCGTGTTCAGGGCGGTATGGCTGTAGACAAGAAAGGAGTATTCACATACTAGCTTTTATCCCTCATTGGTAGAAGCTTAGACAATGAAACCTTAACTTACCCAGTCTTCAGGGCAGTGTATGAATGGGCATCCCCATCATGGCACGACAGGGAAGCACTGGGGTGGGAGGAAGGAGATGAGCCCTATTTTCAGTGATTTTTCTTCTTGAGCCTTAAAATTTACCCCAGTTTGGCTGGTGGATGCTTCTAAAAGTTAGCTCCAGATTGCATTTGAGGTCAACCTTAGTTTTTGATAGCTTCCCTGTTTCCTAAATTGACAAGATATTCCAGGCATATTTTGAATATTTCTTGCCTGTGATCGAAAATCAACCACTTCTCCAAGTAGATACAGTTCTTCTTAGGGAAATATAGTATTGAGAGACCACAATCTGAAATCTCGGAATGCTTATTCCTACCAGGTTGGTCAATGTTAGGTGAGCATTTTGAATAAATAGACCTTATGATGTAGGAAAAACAGGAGCGTTTAAAGCCAATGGCCAAGAAAAAATTCTTGAGATGTCTTTGGTGCAAAAAGGTGATTTTTATTAAAGCACAGGGATAAGACACATGGGCAAAAAGACCTGTATTTCAGTCATAAGCAGTGGTCCATTATATACTTTTAAGTTGGGAAGGGGTTAGGGATAATGTAAGCCTCTTGGGTATTTCGAAAACAAGATTTCCAGGATCCTGAGGGGGCTGGCTATTATTATTTTTTAAAGATTTTATTTATTTATTCATGAGACACACACACACACACACACACACAGAGGCAGAGACACAGGCAGAAGAAGAAGCAGGCTCCTCGCAGGGAGCCAAATGTGGAACTCGATCCCGGGTCCCCAGGATCACACCCTGGGCTGAAGGCGGCGCTAAACTGCTGAGCCACCCAGGCTGCCCAGGAAAGGTAATTTATTACTGGTTAGTAAAAATACAGTCATGAGACCCTTCAGATGCATATCAGTGAGCCATATGCTTGGAGGATGATTTTTTTTTTAAGATTTTATTTATTTATTCATGAGAGACACACAGAGAGAGGCAGACACACACACAGAGAGGCAGAGAAGCAGTCTCCCTGTGAGGAGCCTGATGTGGGACTCAATCCCAGGGCCCTGGGATCACGATCTGAGCCAAAGGCAGATGCTCAGCCACTGAGCCACCCAGGCATCCTGCATGGAGGATGATTCTTAACGTGTATCTTTGGGGGAGAGGGGAAGTAGAGAAAAAGGGAGCTTCCAAAGGAATTTCTATAGGTTTAGAGTAGACTCACAGGATCCTGGAAGGTCAGGCTAAGATTGCCTTTTTTTTTTTTTTTAAGATTTATTTATTGGGCAGCCCTGGTGGCTCAGTGGTTTAGCACCGCCTTCAGCCCAGGGCATGATCCTGGAGACCCGGGATCGAGTCCCACATCAGGCTCCCTACATAGAGCCTGCTTCTCCCTCTGCCTGTGTCTCTGCCTTTCTCTCTCTCTGTGTCTATCATGAATAAATAAATAAAATCTTAAAAAAAAGATTTAATTAATTAATTATTTATTTGAGAGAGAGAGAGAGAGAGAGAGAAAGGCAGAGGCACAGGCAGAGGGAAGAGCAGGCTCCATGCAGGGAGCCTGATTTGGGACTCGAACCCTGGGTCTCCAGGATCCTGCCCTGGGCTGAAGACAGAGCTACACCACTGAGCCACCTGGGCTGCCCTAATATTGTCTTTTGGTCATAGCAAAGTGTCAACATTGAGGCAGCTGAACTCCCAGAGGAAGGTCATTCTGCCTATTTCAAGAACTTGTCAATGAGCTATAAGTAGTTAAGAAAATTTAATAATTTTTCTTCTGCCTATGATTCCCACATCACTTGGATTTTTTTTTTTTTTTAAGAGAGAGCAAGAGAGCAGGAGGGGAGAGGCAGAGGGAGAAAGAGAGACAGAACCTTAAGCAAGCTCCATGCTGAGTGTGAGGATGACCTGAGGCTGGATCTCATGACCCTGAGCTCATGACCTGAGCCTAAATCAAGAGTTGATGCTTAACCTACTGAGCCACTCATGCAACCCTGGAAATATATATATATATATATGTTTTAAGAAAAGTATGCCATGAGTTCTAAATAATAATTCCAACTCAAATTTAATATTGCTTAACTGCTTTGGTTTTATATTTATTTTTTCATACTAAAAAATCTTGATTCTAGGACGCCTGGGTGGCTCAGCGATTGAGCATCTGCCTTTGGCTCAGGGCATGATCCTGGGGTCCTGGGGCTGAGTACCGCATTGGGCTCCCTGCATGGGGCCTGCTTCTCCCTCTGCCTGTGTCTCTGCCGTTCTCTCTCTCTCTCTGTGTGTCTCATGAATAAATAAAATCTTAAAAAAAAAAATCTTGATTCTTAAGGCCATTCACATAATTACTTCTTACTAACATTATTATTATCAAAAAGCAGTTTAATTTATTTTATTTATTTATTTTTTAAGATTTTATTTATTTATTCATGACAGTGAGAGAGAGAGGCAGAGACACAGGCAGAGGGAGAAGCAGGCTCTGCACAAGGAGCCAGATGTGGAACTCGATCTGGGACTCTGGGATCATGCCCTGAGCCAAAGGCAGACGTCCAACCGCTGAGCCACCCAGGCTTCCCATTGTTTAGTTTTTTAAAAACATTTTCCAGGGCACCTGGGTGGCTCACTTGGTGAACTGCCTTCAGCTCAGGTCATGATCCCAGGGTCATGGGATGGAGTCTTGCATTGGGCTTCCTGTAAGGAGCCTGCGTCTCCCTCTGCCTGTGTCTCGTTCGCCCCTGCTCTTGCATGCTCTCTCTCTCTCTCTCTCAAATAAATAAGATAAAAAAAAAAAAAAACATGTTTTCCATCCTTAGAGTATATACCTAAGGAATGTGGAGTTAAATAATTGTTTTAAATTCACCTGACATACTTTCCCCTTCCATGGGAAATTACTGTTCTCTTTTTAAAAATTGTACTGTCTATTCGGCTCAATCTACTCACTTTTTGAAGTAAGTTGTTGATAGGTAGCCCAGAAGTCTAAACTGAATGAACTTGGGCTTTATTAGAAGCACTCATTCATTCCATTACTTCTGGCAGAGGTTTGGGTGGGAAGGAAGGCAGGAGGGTTTGCAGTCATATGCTAAGGTGTCTTCAATGAGCCTTCTTGGAGGTTTTTTTTTGCATGTGCAGTAAAATATACATAACACGAAATTAGGCATTTTAACCATAAAAGAAAGATCTTATTTATTTATTTGAGAAAGAGAGAGTAGGGGGAAGAGGAAGAAGCAGGCTGCCCGCTGAGCAGGAAGCTCGATGTGGGGGCTGGATCCCAGGACTCTGACCATGACTTGAACCGAAGGCAGACGCTTAAGCACTGAGCCACCCAGGTGCTCCCTTTTTAACCATTTGTAAGCATACAGTTCAGTGGCATCAAGTATACTCACACTATTGTGCAACCCACACCACTATCCCTCTTCAGAACTTTGTCATCATACCAAAGTGAAATTCTGCACCCATTAAACAATAACTTCCTATTCCCTTCCCAGGATTTTTAACGTGACTCCATGGAAGGCGCACCTGCTGGCCAGTTGCAGGCTTGGGCACTGGGACGCCGCTGCCTTCCCGGCCGAGCAGGGGTTCCCGCGGTGACTAAGCAGGCCCTGGGGTTAAGGCTCCCGCCCTCACCTATTGTCCCAGCGGGAGGAACCGGTATTTCCGGATTGGGGCCTCAGACCCTGTGATCCCGGCTAAGGGTGAAGTTCGTGGGGGAGGGGCGCGGAAGCGGATCATAAAAGTTAACTTGCCACCAAAATCACCAACCCGCTTCTCATCCCACCCACCCCCAAGCAAAAACAAAGATCCCAGCAGCGCCAAGCACCTGCAGCCACGGCCCACGACCGTCCCTCCGGGGTCTTGGAGGGTCTTGGAGGGTAGTGCAGCTAAGTGCTTCTTGGCGCACAGCCCCGGAGAGGATCGGGAAGCCGGGCCGAGGACGAGGAGGAAGGCAGCACGTCGAATCCCCCCTGCGCCCGCGCGGAAAGCGAGCTCCGCGGCAGGTCCCCGGAGAGGGAAGCGGCCGGGGATTGGATGCCCCGGCTGGAGGCTCCGAGGTCCCTGCGGCCACAGTCCTTGCCCCACCGCTGGGTGGCGCCTGCGAGCCCCCCCGTCGCTGCCAACACCCCAAAGTAGGGCTGCAATAAGCTGCGTGCCTTGCCCCAGACTAGAACCTGGCACCCTTGGGGTCTCGAGGGAGCAGGTGACAGCCGCCGCCCGCCCTCCTCCCCTCCGGACCGCGGCTCTCTGGCTCTCCGCCGCCCTCTCCCCCTGCCCCCACCCTGGGGTTTTTTTTTTTTTTTTTTCCTTTCTCCCAGACCTCCAAACAGGAAATAGCTTGAGTCCACAATAATACACAGGAGCAGCGAGCGAGGCCACTGGTGCCCGCCCATTCCCTGGGCAGCGTCCCGCACTCCGGCTCCGGCCAGGCGCCGCCAGCGACCAGCGCGGGCCGCGCGAGGGACACCCGCCCAGCAGCCGCGCCGCGTCCGAGCGCGCCCCCGCGCCCCCGGGAGCCGCCCTCGCCCCGCGTCCGCAGGCGAGTACCCCCCTCCCCTCCCCCCTCCCCTCCCCCGGCCCGCGGCCGCCCGGGCTCAGCCGTCGCCGGGATGCCCCCCACCGCCCCCGGTCCTGCGAGCGAGGGGTGTGCGGGGTGTGGCGGGGCGCCGGCGCCTGGATCTGCGCGCGGGCGGAGGCGGGGGGCAGCGAGAGGACGTGCGGGTGGAAGCTCCCCGGCCCCCATCTCCCTGTGCTTTCGGGGTGTACTTTGTTGGGCACTGGTGTCTTTCCTCGCTGGGGATGCTTGGCGGACTTCTCTGCCTGGCAGTCCCCCGCGGGGGACCGCAGCGCATCGCAGGGTGTCTCTTGGGGGACCGTCTGGAAGTGGGTTCGGGCACGCACCTGGGGCAGCTACAGGTGCCCTTGGGAGCCGCCGTCCTTTTCCTACCTGGCCTGGCGCCTTCTCCCCCAAGGAATAGGGGCTCTTTCACTTTCTGTTGAGCTCTTTCAAAGGGCCTCTGGTTTCTGTTGGCGCGGCCCGCGCTGGCAGCGGTGGAGAGGGCAGGAGCTGGTGCCCTGGGGCCAGGGAGGCGCTGGTGAGTTGCAGGCAGGTGGGGGTTGCGGGTCGGGTCCCCGGCGGGTCTCAGCTACGGGGCTTGCGAACCCCGCACGGCCGAGAGCCCGAAGGGGCCCGCGGGCCACCGCCACCTGCGGGGCCTCGATCTGCGCCCCCAGCGCCGAAGAGCCTTCCCTTTAGCAGGCGGGGCGTCGTCCGTATTCAAGGCTGCAGGGCCCTTCTATAGGGAACTCAGGCGAAGCCGAGCTGGAGATCTTTATGTTGGATAAAGGCCACTGGATTCCAGGCATTCTTCGAGCTTGAGAAGGGTATTCTCGGGACTGTTTTTGAAGTTTGCGGGAAGGCTTTCTGCGAAGATGCCCCTCTGTCCACCGTCCTTATCGACGGTGGCACCTTCCTAGTCCCAGAGGTGGGTGGGGACACTTGGGAAGCCCCCGGCGTCGGACATTGTGTGGAAGTTTCTCAAGGCATTTTTACAAACGGTGGTTGGTGGATAATTTCCGTCCTCAATTAATTCTCTTGAAAGGTGTGACTAACCCTCCCCATTTCCTAGTGAGGGGACTGTGGTTCTAGATGGTTAGATTGTTAGGGGGATAGTCTTTTTACTCCGAAGTGCTCTGAGGCCCAGCGGGTCCAAGTGAGATCCAGGCACTAGCTGCTTCACCCGGGGGCTTGTTTTTGTTTTTTATTAATATTTTATTTATTTATTTGAGAGAGAGAGCACAAGCAGGGGGAGCAGCAGAGGGAGAGGGAGAAGCCGACTTCCCACCGAGCAGGGAGTCCTCCCCCAGGGGCTGGATTCCAGGACCCTGGAATCTTGCACGACCTGAGCCCAAGGCAGATGCTTAATTGACTGAGGCCAGCCAGGCGCCCCTGGGGGCCTGTTAAAAGTGAGCCCAGACCTACCGATTCAAGATCCCCAGGGGATCTTTTGCACAATAACATTTGAAAAGCACCACCTAAGGTTTCTTGGGGTGAAGCATACTGTCCAGTGTGGAGAAGGGATTTATAATTCACTTCCATACATTTTCATCAACTCCTACATTTGAAGTGGAGTTGATGAAAATTTTGCCAAAGCAGGAAAAACACGCCTTTATTTTGCCAAAGCAGGAAAAACACGCCTAAGCTGCAAAGTGTCAGGCTACTCAACGAGATTTGGACATGTGGTTTGCACACTAGCCTGTGAATTTTTTGTTTCTGGATACTTTTATTCTTTAACTGTTATTATTATGATAAAATATACATAGCATGAAATTCACCATTTTAACAGTTTTACATGTAGAGTTCAGTGCCATTAAGTACACTGACAAGGCAACCATCACTACTCTCCATTTCCAGAACTTTTTCATTGTTCCAAAAACTCTACCTGTTAAACAACACCCCATTCTCCTCTCTCCCCAGCCCTGGAACTGCTGGATCCTCTAAATGGTATTTTTTTGTAGGGTCGAGAAAAGGTCGAATGGGAATGTAAAGTAAAAGTAAAATCATGTTCCCAGAATATGTATAAACATGTAGAGATTTCTGGGTCACTGTCTTTGTGGCCATGGCATGGTAGCTTCAGGTACTTAGTGTGCATATGCTTTCTTTTAATAGAAATCCACGAGGGTTTCCTTTCTGTTTTGGCAGCAAAGGAATGAAGCTACCCAAGGCTCAAACTGCACTGATTAACTAGATGCACATTAATATCTAGATGCTTGGTGACGTTTATCTATCTCTACGCTTCCTTTAACTAGCT
This sequence comes from Nyctereutes procyonoides, assembly GCF_905146905.1. Lineage (NCBI taxonomy): Eukaryota > Metazoa > Chordata > Mammalia > Carnivora > Canidae > Nyctereutes > Nyctereutes procyonoides. Next base: position 54,724,864 of record NW_026575146.1, on the reverse strand, counting down.
TTATTTTAGGTATCCTGTTTATACTGGGTTTATTATTATTTTTTTAACAGTGACTCAAGTACTTTTTTGAAAGTAGTTGGAATAAACCTTAAAGAAAAAGTTGCTGCTTGGTAAATACAGGAATACAAGGTCACAGCAAAACTTCAGAAAGTAGATTTGAAATAATTTTCCCAAATACCCCGAACTATGTATTTTGTTTCTGCCCTTTTTTTTTTTAATGGTTTTATTTATTTATTTATTTATTTGAGAGAGAGAGAGCTCTGAGGAAGGGGCAGAGGGAGATGGAGACTGCCTGACAAGCAGGAAGCCTGATGTGGGGCTCAATCCCAGGACCTGAGCTGAGGGCAGATGCTTAATTGACAGCCACCCAGGTGCCCCTTTTTTCTGCTTTTATGTTAAATGAGTCCAATGGTCCAACAACATTATTTCTAGTTGTAAAAATGTTTGTAGAATTGAGGAAAGTCTTGTAATAATGAAAGTCATTGACCTGCATCTGCTTAAAATTGTCCAGCTTGCAATTTGAAGACATACATTTAAGTGAGAACACAAATATGAATTGGCAAACTAATAAAAGTGCTTTCATTCATGAGCTAGGAAAGTCATTGTTATGGAGCAATGATGTGGTTTCAGGCTGCCTGGCTGGCTCAGTTGGTAGAGCATACTACTCTTGGGGTTATGAGTTTGAGCCCCACATGTAGACATTACTTAAAAATAAAATCTTTAAAAAAGAGAGAGAAAAGAATGTGGTTTCGAATATATACGTGATCAAGGATATTGGGAAGATTTACTAAATAGCTGAGTGGTGGGAGATCCTTCAAATTCTTCCCAGATCCTTTTTTCTTTTACTAAGATACTTTTCCTGTGTTTTGGCTTTTATTGGAACGAGGCTATCTACTTGTAGGAAGGAACTTACAGCTTCCTTTGAATGAAAAATAATTTAACTGGGCAAGATTAGATAAAAATTCTCCTTCTTGAGGAGATTGTTGTATTCGAAGAAATTCAGATTCTTGTCTCCTTGTAATTGCAGTAAGTAAAGGTTTCCCTTCTTCCACTGCGTTTTCTTCTTAAATAGTAATATAGTCCAGAGTTTTATTTGGTGAACAAATGCTATTTTGTAGTTCACGCATGAGAAAAAAAAATCCTTAGAACGTGTCCAGTGAATGGTTTTTTCAGTGATGCCAGGAGAATCATTGGGGAGTTTAGTAAAAATGGGTAATGTTGGTCAACATTCTCAAGATCTGAGGTTTAGTAGCCTGAATGTCTGGAAGAACCTACTGGTCTCCATAGGAGAGATCAAGGTATTGGACTACTCGATTTAGAGTCCATGCCTATTGCAAATCAGGTATTTTCAGATACATTCTCATTAAATCTATATAATGATCTGGGGAGAAATATTTCTTTTCCCCTCATTTTACAGATGAAAAAACTGAAGCTAGTGGTGGTCTTCCTACTCTAGACCATGGTTCTTCTCCATTGCTCTTTCATGTAGAATCGCCCCTGCCTACAAATTCCCCTTCACCTCAAAGCCGAAATACATAGCCGAAATGAAGAAGCTATGAATTCATTAATATCTTTTGGAACATCAGGTACTACATGCACTAGGTCCTTAGGCCTAAGGACCTAAAAAGATGAACCAAAACTGAAATAAATTCCCAAAGAGCAAAGATTTTTAAAAGCAAAGGGTTCTTTTCATGGGACCACAAGATCTCTGATGAGTGATGAATCAGATTATACTTGGCTTGAATGTAGCATTATTGTAGCTGGTCCAGCTTCCAGAAAAATCAAGACGTGGGCATTCTCCTTACTGAGATGAGTCAGCCTTACCGTCTCTGCAGATCGGCCGGTCAGTATCTATGTGGCACCCCTAGATGCTAAAGAGTATGGAAAAAAGGGCGCAGGATTTAGGTGCAGGAGGAACATCTGCCCTCAACAGCTACCTGGGTTTAATAAACGTCATATAGTCCGAGTGGCACATTCCGAAATATAAAATTAAGGACATGATTATCTCCCTTTGAGATAATAGTAAGAACTCTAGAGAACCATATTTGCAAAAGTGCTTGTGAATTTTATTTTATTAAAAAGTTTTTTTAAAAGATATTTATTTATTCATGAGAGACACACAGAGAGGCAGAGACACAGGCAGAGGGAGAAGCAGGCTCCTCACAGGGAGCCCGATGCGGGACTTAATCCCTGGACCCCGGGATCATGCCCTGAGCCAAAGGCAGACGCTCAACCTTTGAGACACCCAGGCATCCCAAGTGCTAGTGAATTTTAAAATGAGAGTAGAAATCTATCTCTTATTTTCATTTGGGAGAAATTTGTGATGCAAAAAAGACAGAAGCAGCTACATATTTGAGGTATCTAATACTTTTTAGATAACTGAATCTGTAATTCTTTCCTTTCTTTAGGCCATTAAAAACATAATTTTATTGGGACTCCTGGGTAGGTCAGTTGGTTAAGTGTCTGCCGCTTGATTTTGGCTTAGGTCATGATCTCAGGGTCAGCCCCAGTGTCTGGCTGTGCACTGAGGGTGGAGCCTGTTTAAGATTCTCTCTCTCCCTCTCTATCTGCCCCTCACCCCCAACTCTCTTTTTCTCAAGAAAATAAATAATAATTTTATGGAGATATAATTCACATGCCATATAATTCACCTATCTAAAGTATGCAATGCATTGGTTTTATTCCCAGAGTTGTGCAACCATTACCATAATCAATTTCAGGACATTTTTTTTTTTTAAGATTTATTTATTTATTTATAGAGACACACACACACAGAGAGGCAAAGACACAAGCAGGGGGAGAAGCAAGCTCCATGCAGGAAGCCTGACGTGGGACTCGATCCCGGGCCTCCAGGATCACGTCCCGGGCTGCAGGCGGCACTAAACCGCTGCGCCACCGGGGCTGCCCAATTTCAGGACATTTTTATTGCCAGGTATTCTAAAATGAATACCACTCCTCCATGAACCCTTTCCACCCCTTAGCTGGCATCTCCCAATCCCTTTCCTTCCCCAGGCTAAACAGCCCGGATCTACTTTCTGATACAGATTTGCCTACTTAGGACATTTCTTTTTTCTTTCTTTCTTTCTTTCTTTCTTTCTTTCTTTCTTTCTTTCTTTCTTTCTTTCTTTCTTTATTTCTTTCTTTTCTTTTCTTTTTTTCTTTTCTTTTTTCTTTCTTTCAAGATTTTATATTTATTCATGAGAGACACAGAGAGGCAGAGACACAGTCAGAGGAAGAAGCAGGCTCCCTGCTGGAAGCCCAGTGCAGGTCCCCAGATCCCCGGATCACACCCTGAGTCGAATGCAGATGCTCAACCACTGAGCCACCCAGGTATCCCTACTTTTATTCTTTTTTGAAGGGAAACTAGGGATGTCTGGGTGACTCAGCGGTTTAGTATCTGCCTTTAGCTCAGGGCCTGATCCTGGAGTCAGGGGAGGGATCGAGTCCCACATCAGGCTCCCTGCATGGAGCCTGCTTCTCCCTCTGCCTGTGTCTCTGCCTCTCTCACTCTCTCATGAATAAATAATAAAATCTTAAAAAAAAAAATAAAAGGAAACTAGACAGAGTAAGGAAAATCAGTTTTGAATAGATTCCCTAATTGCCGTGGGTTAGAACAATGAAAACGTAAATTGAGCCTTTTGCTCTTTTTGAAATTTATTTCAGTTTTGGCTCATCTTTTTATTTGCCATAGGGCTTCGTGCATGTGGTACCTGATGTTCCCAATGATTTGAGTGAAGAACTAATGAATATTATAGTTTCTTTGAAATGAAGGGGAATAAGCAGGCAGGGATCTATTATCCTACGTGCTGATTTAATGCACAGTAAGAATCATGCACCTCTCAAATGTTAGTAATACACCAAAGTGTGCACATCAAACACACACACACAAAAATGCATTGGTGCTAATGATGGACATTTTAAACACTTGAATGAAAATATTGTTTGATATTGTGTGGGTTAATATTTGTCCATTCTACTTATTAAAATATACTTTTTTAACGATTTATTTAAAAATAAATTTAAAAATTATATGCATTGGTTTTTAGTATATTCCCAGATTTAATTTCTTTTAAAGATTTTATTTATTTATTCATGAGAGACACACAGAGAGAGTCAGAGACACAGGCAGAAGGAGAAGAGGCTCTCTGCGAGGAGCCCGATGTAGGACTTGATCCCAGGACCCCTGGATCACAACCTGAGCCAAAGGTAGACGTTCAACCACTGAGCCACCCAGGTGCCCCACGGATAGACATTTTTGCATGAGTTAGTTAATTTTGTTTTTTCTTTCCCAAGCTGCAAGGCAGTGTTTTTCTCTGTAGTCATGTGGAGAATTGCCTTCATGCTCTACAGTCACAAAATAATTACGAATTTAAAAAATACCTCTTGCATTTTGGAGGCCTACCATATCGAACTTGGGTTGTGCTCTTTTGATCTTGTATTACTGGTAAATATAGGCAGCAGTAAGAGAAAGAGGGAATTCACCTGGATTTAGAAACATTTGAGAAATGTTTGAGAAAGCCACAGGGTAAGCAAGTGGAAGTGTGTAGTGCGGTGGTTCTCAAACGTCAGCTGCATCTGAATCGCCTGGAGGGCTTGTCGAAACACTGATCTGCAGCCCCAGATTTGAGTTTTTAACTTTGTATTCGGTAGGTCTGGGGTGGGGCTTGAGAATCTGCATCTCTAACAAGTCATCAGGCAATGCTGATGCTGCTGGTCTGGAGCTTTGTGTTTTGAGAACCAGTGGTCTGGAGGCATTTGGAGGCATCAGACTGGAGCAAGAGTGGGGAAGGGACAGAGCTGGAGGTCAGCTGGGTGCCCTGTGCATACAGGAGCTTGGTGGGGCCTAGATACCATACCATCTGAGGGAGGCAGACATAAGTGCTGGGAACTGAAATGTAGGGATGCGGTAGGGGCTGGATGCTGGAGGAAGAGAAGCCTCTGGGATACGGGAAGAAGGGGCAGAAGGCTATGAGGAGACCCAGGCCAGCTGGAGCCCATGAACTCTATGTAAACAGGAGAGTGAGGGCATGTGTGGGGCATTGGTTGCAGAGGTGGGAGGGACCGGGCTATAACCAGCTAGTGGGCTAGTGGGTGCTGTAGCTCTACAGTCCTACCTTTCTACGCCTTTTGGGAAGCCCAACATTACTGGGGTGTGGGATATGCTGCTTGAGGACTGCAGGGTCCAGTGTGAACTTTTCTCATAAGACCAGGGGCCCCTTTAGTCCTTCAGCCATAGCCCTGAAGTCATGACTGACCACTCGCCCTCTTCTTGCCTGTCACTACCAGTCGGACTCAGCCTAGCACCAAGGTGAGCTATGTCAACCAGAGGCAAGACTCCTTTATGCAGGCAGTGATCTTGAATTTTATTTTTCCTCCCTTCATGCATTTGGCTGCTCAGCTTAATAGCTTTAGGATCTGTGCTACCACGTGTCGAGTCTCCTTAGTGTGACTTGGTATAAGCCGATTCAGAGCGTGGGTGCTGACAGTCCATGTCATGAAGGTCAGCTTTGCTGCAGAAGAGAAACCCAAGAAGGACGTGGTGACCCAGCGCTATTTACTCTTCTCAAGCTGAGCTGTGTTCCACCTTTTCTGCTGGTTTCTTGCAGTCCAGACAAACATCCCCTTTTATTTTATATTTTATTTTAAAGGAATCTTCATTGTATCTGAGGATGCAGAGCATTTCTCTTTTGAGTTTTGGAAGAAGGCCAAATCCTGCCCAGGGGGTTCTGTGTTATCATTTGCCGGTACCTGTCATTGGCAGAGGAGAGGATGTACTGTCAGTGGCTATGAACTAGCTGGTCGGCCAGGAGCTGAGTTAGCCCCTGACTATTTGACACTCATCTATTTGTCCCAGATCCCACTCATCCAGTTGCACATCTTTATGTTCCTGCCTGGTTCCTGTGGGCTCTGGGTGTGTGAGTCCTGTCTTTCACAGGCAGGATTGGACAGGAAGCGTTTTACAACTTGGCTCCTTTGCAGAGATGGTGTCTTGGAGTCCCCAGGACCACCCCCAGTTTGAGTGATTTGTAAGAGGACTCACAAGACTTAGTACATGTACTGTGATGCATCCATTACGGTAATGGACACAGAGCAAAATTGGCAAAGGGAAAAGGCACACGGAAAAAAGTCTAGGTTTGGCTACGTCAGCATTCCCTGTAGAGCATGTACCAGAAGTTCAGGTTCCCAGATGGGAAGCTGGTATTAGGGTAAATTACATTGTTTGTGCAACAGTTTAGGGCCAGTGAGCCACTCTTATCAGCTCTAGGAGTGGTGGGAATTTTCTCCAAATCAAGTTTTCAGACTCCAGCCAAGGGCCAATCTTATAAGCATCTCTTCAAAGTGTGTTAAAACTATTTTGCATACTGATGGGGATGAGGGTGCAAGGTGAGGATGGTGCTAGGAGCACTTGAGGAAGGGGTCTGTCCATGCAGCTTGGGTCCAGTGCCACAGGAGCTTTGCTCTGTCTGACCAAATCACAGGAGGGTGGAAATGAACTTGGGGTTTGTACTCAGATCTTTATTTTATTTTTAAAAGATTTTATTCATTCATTCATGAGAGACACAGGCGAAGGGAGAAGCAGGCTCCCTGCAAGGAGCCTGATGCGGGACTCAATCCTGGATCCCAGGATCATGACCTGAGCCAAAGGCAGATGCTCAACCGCTGAGCCACCCAGGCATCCCAGATCTTGATTTTAGGATGACAGCTAGGATTCCTTCGCTGCAGGGACAAAGAAGGTGGCAGTACACATTAAAAAAGAAAGCCCTGTTCATTCATTCTTTTCATTATAACTTAAAAAAAAAATGTCCTGGGGTACCTGGGTGGCTCAGTCAGGTGAGCATCCAACTCTTGATTTTGTCTGGGATTGTGGTCTCAGGGTCATAAGAGCAAGCTCCTCACTCAGCAGGGAGTCTGCTTGAGATTCCCCCCCCCGCCCCGCCCCCAATTTTCTCTCTAAAATAAATAAATAGGGCAGCCTGGGTGGCTCAGTGCTTTAGCGCCACTTCAGCCCAGGGCCTGATCCTGGAGATGCAAGATTGAGTCCTGCATCCAGCTCCCTGCATGGAGCCTGCTTCTCCCTCTTCCTGTGTCTCTGCCTCTTTCTCTCTCTCCCTGTGTCTCTCAGGAATAAATAAATAAAATCTTAATAAGTAAATAAATAAATAAATAAAATCTTAAAAAAGAAGTAATCTCTACTCCCAATGTGGGGTTCAACTCATGACTCTGAGATCAAGAGTTGCTCTCCCATGCACTTATTTATTCTTAACACATGCTCTTTTTTTTTTTTTTTTTTTTTTGACACATGCTCTTGATCCCCGTACTCTACCAGGCAATGTGCCAGGTGCTAGGGATAGAATGGTGAGCAGAGCAGAGTCTGCTCTCGTGAGACCCACCTTCTAGAGGGAGACAAATAAGTGGCAATTACATTTCATTATGGTGGTGACATACCAAGGGCCCCAAGGCACCTACCCAGGCTTAGTGGGTGTCAGAAGACATGAATTTTATAATCAGACCAACCTGGGTAGGAATCACGCCTCCACTACTTATTACCTGCATGGCCAGGGGCAAATTGCTTAGTCACATGGTGCCTGTGTGTCATCTGAAAACAGGGAGACTTTATAACCAATTCTTAAGCTGGTGTGAAAATCGAACAAGGTAATGCATGTAGAATGCTATCTCAGTGATTGGAACGGTGGATGTGTTTGCTACATCCTGGTTTAGTGACATCTGGGCAGGGGGAGGACTCTGTTAGCCGGAGGGAAGAGTATCTGCCATATGCTTGTTGGTGTAGACTCTACTGCCTGCCTCCCTCCAGTCCTGGGCTCCAAGGTGCTCACTCTGCTGGTCTGACAATACTCTTCGCTGTTATGAGCTCCGTAGAACCTAAGTCGATAAGTATTTGCTGAGGAAAGAATGATTCTGGCTAGTACTTGGATAGCACTTCAACTGGTCCAGGTCCTAAGAGTTTTGCATATGTTTGTAAAATTTAATTCTCACCCAATCTTAACAGGTGGGTGCTATTATTATTCTCTTTTACAGATGAGGAGACTGAGGCCCAGAGAGTTTAAAAGACTTGCCAAGGCCACTCAGCTAATCAAGCGTGAAACTGTGATTCAAACACAGGCAGTCTGGTTCTAGAGTGCAGGGTCTTAATCGTTATACCTTGCTGCCCTCTTAATGAGGAAGTAAAACCTAATAGTATTGGGTATCTGTCATGTGCTGGTTCCTGAGCAAGGAGAGGTACAAGAGATACAAAGATAGAGTAGGATATCGTACCTACCTTCTGGCCCATCATAGAATGCTCAGGGAGACGGGTCTGTAAAAACATAATTTTTTGAAGCCAGTTAAAATGTATTGAGCCCTTGGGATGCCTGGGTGGCTCAGTGGTTGAGCATCCCTTTGGCTCAGAGCGTAATCCCAGGGTCCTGGGATTGAGTCCTGCATTGGGCTTCCTGCTTGGAGCCTGCTTTCTCCCTCTGCCTGTGTCTCTGCCTCTTTCTCTGTGTGTCTCTCATGAATAAACTAAAAAAAAAAAAAATTCAAAATATAGGAAAATTTTAAATGAAATGATTTTGAATTTTTAAAAAGATTTTATTTATTTTTTCATGAGAGACAGAGACAGGCACAAGGAGCCTGATGTGGGACTTGATCCCAGGTCTCCAGGACCACGCCCTAGGCCTTAGGTGGTGCTAAACCACTGAGCCACCCGGGCTGCCCATGATTTAGGAATCTTGTGGAGTTTCAGGATCCTGACTATTAGGGGGCACATGGAAGCTCAGTGAACCCAAGAGGTCTTCTGTTTTCTGGTTGAGATGTCTAGGGGAAAACCCAACTCATGAAGAAGAGGATTAGAAGGACAGTGGAGCCAGCATGGTGGTGGTGGTGATGGTGGTGGAGCTACCGGAAAAGGAGAAGGAGAAGAGGGTGTTTTCTTTCTACAAACCTCACATTGGGATCCCCTGGAAACAGCAGATTGGGAAAGAGGAAGGAGAGAGAAGAGGAAAGCCTGTAGCCAGGAGGAGGGTGTGAGGGGAGGGTGAGACCCTCCTGTCTCAGAGGAAGCAGCACCAGGGATCCAGGGACCACGGGGCAGATGCTCCATTCAGATCATTGGATGCAGGAGTATCCAGTCTAGAAGGCACTAGAACAGAGTAGGGACAAGTCAGACCTGGCCTAGAGTACTGACCCTGCGATTTGGGGGCTCTGTGATCTAGGGCAGTCTTCTCAATCCTAAGCCTTAGTTTCCTCCTTGTAAAAGGGGGACGGTAACGCTGCCTTCTCACTGTATTGGTGTGGCTGGAGTTTTGTTGCCCTTTTGGATATTCTTGGTCTCAGGTCTGCAGCTTCCCGTCCTGAATGGGTGAGTTTTTGTCCAGCCTCCCTTATTCTCAACCGAGGATCACGAGCTCTTTTCCCAAGGGACAGAATCTGGTTCTGAGAAGAAAGGGTCCCTCCAGCTTCTCAAGGTCTTTGAATCTCTTTCTGTAGAGTTCCAGCTCTTTGTATTCACTGCTCATCTTGTTATTTGCTTCAGACCTTTCCTCCTCTGGCTCTGCCTCCACGGGTAATAAGCCCATTATGCCCCATTTCTTTTTTCACAACAGTGTCCCATCATTTCATTTCCTCTCCTGGGGGATCTGGACCACACTTACAATTCAGGTTTGCTCAATCTGGCTTTGTTGGGATGACCTGTCAAGTGTGCTTTGCTGTTCTCTTCTTCCACAACGTGGGTGTAGATTGATTTTTCTCTCCATCCTGGGTGGTGAGATACATGCTTGATTTTAGAATGAGTCAGTTTCCTCCTCGATCTTCATGCCTTGTTGTGAACAAAGACTACATCCCCTGATTCCACTTACCACCCTGTTCTCTTCCTGCAAGAGAAGCTGATCTCGAATGAGTGAGTTCCACCAGACCCTTGCACTGACCCCACACATGGGCAGAGTGCTGTCTGCACATCACTGGTCTTTCTCAGTTGTACATAATACTTTTTTTTTAAAAGATTTTATTTATTTATTCATGAGAAACACACAGAGAGAGAGAGGCAGAGACACAGGCAGAGGGAGAAGCAGGCTCCATGCAGGGAACCTGATGCGGGATTTGATCCTGGGAACCCCCGGATCACGCCCTAGCTGAAGGCAGACGCTCAGCCACTGAGCCACCCAGGTGTCCCTGTACAGAATACTTTTAAGTGCAATCTTCTTGAATCCTTGTTTTAATGGATTCAGCTTCTGCTACCAGAGACCAGCTCATTCTCACAGTATCAGGCATTGGCTCATCTTGAACATGGAGGATTTTTTAACTAGTTGATTTGCTATGAAGCCTATGCTGGACCAGATCCCAGGCTGGACATGTCCAGGCCATCAGGTACTTCTAGGTTTCTGTCTTTTTCCATCACATGGCAAAACTTCATGAGAGTTTTACATTTTTGTCACTTCAGGCAGTGTTATGAGTTGAATTGTATTCCCCCAATACCCCCTAAAATTCATCTGTTGGGATGGATTTCTGTTCTGGATGAAGTACTGTTCTAGTACTTCAGAATGTGGCCTATTTGGAGATAGGGTTTTTACAGAGGTAATCAAGTTAAAATTAGATCATTAGGGTGGGCCCTAATCCAATATGACTAGTGTTCTTATAAGAAGAAGTTTGGACACAGACACATACAGAGGGAAATTGATGTTAAGACACAGGATGGAGAAGGCCATCTATAAGCCAAGGAGAGAGCCCTGCTCATGGCTCTCAGAAGGAACCAGCCCTGCCAACACCTTGTTCTTGCACTTCCAGACTTCAGAACTATGAGATAATTAAGTTGCAAGTTTTCTGTTAGTTAAGGTCCCTAGTCTGCAGTACGTTGTTAAGGCAGCCCTAGCAAACTAATTCAGACAGAATAAGAAAATCTGCCTGAAACCAGGTGAACTGTTAATACAGCAGCTGTCACGGCTCACGCCGCCTCCTCCCACTGATATCCCAGGAGAGCGAGCCTGGGGCTCACATAATCAGGTTCTTCTGATTAAACTCCACAGTCTCTTCTGGGTTCACCAGGATTATAGTTTCAGGGCTGAATGAGGCTCCTCATCTTGGGGCTCCACTCTGAGGCTCTGTGTCCAGCTCAGCCACAACACTGATCCCTGAGCAGGGCTCTGCCTGGAATCAAACCTGTTTCTGACAACCAGGAAGGCCATTACTGCAGAGGGTTGGGGTCAGGCCTGGATCCATGTGGAAGTTGACACCCTCAACTGCCAGGACTCCTTTCCTTTAATTAACTCTTTCCATGGCCCAGAGGACCCACCCTATCCTCTGGAAGTGCTTGAACACATAATTTAAACTCACTGTGTTTCCAGTTTTGATAGATTGAAGCAGAAAGTATTTGAGAGGGCAGAAGAAGGAGTAACCTAGCCAAGTCTGGGGGATGTGGGGGTGGTGGGGTTCAACCAAAGAGAGCTTTCTGGAAAAAAATGAAGCTGTAACTAGTTATCAAGGAAAAGAAAATAACATATTTACATGGTATATGCTCTATGCTGCACATGTGCTAAATACTTTCCACATAATGACTGATTTAGTATTATGAGATCAGTGCTATTATTAACCCCATTTACAGATGAAAAAAGTGAGACAAAGAGACATTAAGTGACTTGACCAGGATAAGAGCTCATTAGAGGTGGAGCTCGATTTCAGTCCTGGGCAGTGTGGTGCCCCGGTTCAGGCTAGGGAACAGAGGGGTGTGTCAGCAGGGGGACTGTGGGATTGTGTGAACTACGCTTCCCAGCTGCTGGTAGCTGACTGTTATAGCTCAACACTTCAGAGCTGGTGTCCCTAACAGGTTCTAGAGACTTTGTCCCTTTCCTGAAATTGCAGAGCAGAAGTGACTAATATCCTCCTAATCCAACTAATGGCCCAGCCCTTCTCGACTGAAGCCAGCTCCCATCAGTGTTTTAAATTCTGTGCATTGCCTCCTGGCTCTTCTGTGCCCAAGCAAGAGAAGTGCTAGAGTCCTACAGCTCTAGGTTCAGAGTACACATGTAGCACGAACACAGTTTCTTCCAAAAGCAACAGGAGCCGATTTCCCTGCACGAGGGGTGGAAAGTTTTTTATTTCTTAGGAATGAGGAATCCATGAATTATTATGTATGCACATAATTTGGGAGGAACAATTAAGTAATATTAATGTTGGCTATTAATTATTCAGTAGCAGAGGTTAAAAATCTGGGAACTATTTTAAGGGAGAACCCCTGTGGTTGGTGGATACCACCTGAGCAGGGCCTGCAAGACCCAGTGTTCTCTTTTTCAGGGTTTCTATCACTCACGCCAGCCCCTGGGTCCTTGTTCCCTTCAGCCACCCTGTTTTTTTCAGTCTCTATTTTTTCCTACAAAACTATTCAACCTTGGGCTTTTCTGCTTCTTCAACTGTGTGCTGAAGGAAGTTGTCGGTGTATGGGCAGGTCAGAAGTTTGTAAGCCTATAGAGAAGAGAGGAAATGTTTTTTTTTTTTTTTAAGATTTTATTTATTTATTCATGAGAGACACAGAGAGAGAGGGAGGCAGAGACACAGGCAGAGAGAGAGAAGCAGGCTCCATACAGGGAGACCGACGTGGGACTCGATCCTGGGTCTCCAAGATCACACCCTGGGCTGAAGGCGGTGCTAAATCGCTGAGCCACCCGGGCATCCCGAGGAAAGGTTTCGAAGAGGTCTTGGGAGTGGAAAAAAGGACAGATGGCAGAGGTGGAAGAAAGGAGGAAGGAAAGCGATGACAGGCATCGAAGGCATATACATCATCCTCATGAATTATTAAAACCACCCCTGTGTTGTGGTTTTATTCCAGTTTTACAGATGATAAAACAGGCTCAGAAGGGTCAAGTAACTTGTTGGAGATCACTTGTTGGTGTTAAACAGCAGAGGTGGGACTCAGATCCAGTCTTCCCATGTAAACACATCTCTCTCCCTGTGTCATGGGGCTGGTATGAGTGGGCACCACGGGGCCAGGTGAGGATGGCTTCCAGCTCTCATGCCAGGTGAACCAGGACAAGGATTCAAGAAACAGAAAAAGGCAAGAAGTGGTGGTGGCTGCGGGCTGGGCAGGGGGTGATTTCAGACAAGTATTGGGTTGGGAAGGATAGGATTAAAATGATGCATTTGGTGGCATCTAGTTGAAGTTTGAATGGTTTGAATAAACCCAGTAGTGAGTGTATTCTGAAGATGACTGAAGAGAGCAGATGGGTTTGGACAGAGGCGAGTGAATCTGGGAGAGCCACAGCTAACGTTCAAGAACTCTGGTGATTCTTTTACATCGTGTAGCTTGTTTTTCTTACAGTGACTCTGATCGATCACTTGAGTAGCCAATACATAAAAATATATTATACATGAAGATATTAAGTGGGTAGATAATATAACGGGATGCATAAAGTCATATGGTTTATTTGCAGTAAAGCTTAAAAAAAAATAGCGGTTTCCCGCACTCTTCTACTTTTAGTTAGGGCTTTTTCCAGCTACCTGAAAAGCAGGCCACACCCTGTAAAACAGCCGATTTGGGACATTAGTTCATTTCCATTTTTATACTTCTAAAGCACAAGAACAGTTAAAATACCCAGGAAAGAAGGATGTCCACTGTTTTCCTCTGGCAGAAATAAAGTATAAATAATCAGTTCAAAGGGAACACCAGTCTGGTCTGTGAATTTTTATGTTCAATTTTAATCATGTAGACTAAAGTATCCTTGAGTATCTTACCCTGACTCAGAAGCTTTTGTTTTTGGATCATGTAGACCTAGAGTCATTTTTTTAAACAGATAAGTGATTTTTTAAAAAATATTTTATTTATTTATTTATTCATGAGAAACACACACACAGAGAGGCAGAGACACAGGCAGAGAGAGAAGCAGAGAGAGAAGCAGGCTCCATGCAGGGAGCCCGATGTGGGACTCGATCCTGGAACTCCAGGCTCACGCCCTGGGCCAAAGGCAGATGCCAAACCGCTGAGCCACCCAGGGATCCCCCAGATAAGTGATTTTAAAAATCAGATAGTTGGGGACACCTGGGTGGCTAAGTGGTTAAGCGTCTGCCTTCCGGCTCAGGGCGTGATCCTGGAGTCCCAGGATCGAGTCCCACATCGGGCTCCCTGCTTGGAGTCTGCTTCTCCCTCTGTGTCTCTGCCTCTCCCTCTCTGTGTGTCTCTCATAATAAATAAATAAAATCTTTAAAAAAATAAAAAAATAAAATAAAATCAGACAGTTGTAGCTGTAAAGAATTTCTAGAATTCGAAGGGAATTAACTAAATAAATACATATTTCTAAAGAGTTTCTAGACTTATAAAGAAAATGTCATATAAGTACATATCTGAGTGGGGGTATTTAGGCTAGATATTTGTTTTCTATGTTATTGTCCTGCATTGTCTTATGAAGGCGATCGCACAAAGATGACAGGTGTTTAAATGGATAAATAAATTATAAAACAGAACAATCCGTTTATGGAAGAAAGCAAATTCTTCCTAATTATTTGCTAGGACAGAGTTCTTTTCCTCATCAAAGACCCCATTTTAGTTTTGTATGAGGTCATCATAGATAAGAATCACTTCATAAGTTGTATGTGTGTGTTTGTTTGTTTTTTTCAGGTTTTATTTATTCATGAGAGACACAGTGAGAGAAACACACACACAGGCCGAGGCAGAAGCAGGTTCCATGCAGGGAGCCCGATGCGGAGCCCCATGTGGAGCCCGATGCGGGACTCTGGGATCACACCCTGAGCCAAAGGCAGACACTCAACTGCTGAGCTCCCCAGGCATCCTAAGATGTGTGTTAAATGCATACGAAATTCCTACAGAAAATGAAACGTTAAAACAGGCCATTTATAAAGTATTGTGTTCACTTTCACCCAAGTAAAACAGCTGCCAGTGGATAACGAGTTTAACTTGACTTTTTTTGTTGTTGCTAGCTCAGGCTTCCTTTCTTATTTGAGAGGGCTGTATAGTAATTTTTATCACGCGTCATTAGAAATACAATTTGTTAGAACAAAGACTGTTGTGTAAGTATAATTACATCTTCCTGTATGATTAAATGAAGGCTGTATTGTAGCTTTTTTCAGCGGTGGCAGCTGTAGCAAACCAAGTTCAGCCTATAAAAGAATTCCTGTGACTAACTGGTACTAATTGTTTACGGAACAACCAGTGGGAGTAATATTCATGAATACTATGGAAATGAAATATTCTGAGACCAAGTGGTTTACCCCTTGTTTTCACCACTCTGCTGTGGTTAGATGATATTCATTGTATAATCAGGCCAAGTGAAGTGGGAGTTCTTAGTCTTTCGTTGTTGAAATATGACTGCATTCGTCTGGTCAGGCCTCTTGTCTTCTAAATGGGAAATTGAGGCTTGAAAGGATCGAAGGGTTATTTAAATCACTGACCTTCAAATTTGTTTGCTCGGACACCCCATCACATTTTTTTTTTTAATTTTTATTTATTTATGATAGTCACACACAGAGAGAGAGAGAGGCAGAGACACAGGCAGAGGGAGAAGCAGGCTCCATGCACCGGGAGCCCGACGTGGGATTCGATCCCGGGTCTCCAGGATCGCGCCCTGGGCCAAAGGCAGGCGCTAAACCGCTGCGCCACCCAGGGATCCCTGGCATATCTATTTTTTTTTTTAATTAATTTATTTATTTATGATAGTCACACACACAGAGAGAGAGAGAGAGAGAGAGAGAGAGAGAGAGAGAGAGAGACACGCAGAGACACAGGCAGGGGAGAAGCAGGCTCCATGCACCGGGAGCCCGACGTGGGACTCGATCCCGGGTCTCCAGGACCGCGCCCTGGGCCAAAGGCAGGCGCCAAACCGCTGCGCCACCCAGGGATCCCTCTATTTTTAAATCAAAAAATTTTTAGGGACGCCTGGGTGGCTCAGCGGTTGAGCGTCTGCCTTTGATTCAAGGCTTGATCCCAGAGTCCTTCCTGCGTGGAGCCTGCTTCTCCCTCTGCCTATGTCTCTGCCTTTCTCATGAATAAATAAATAAAATCTTTAAAAAATTAAAAAAATTTAAAATTATTTTTATGTTTTAGCTTTTATTTAAATTCACGTTAGTTAACATATAGTTTATTATTAGTCTCGGGGTATAAACACACTCAAGTTAAATTTTTTTTTTCAAGTTAAATTTTTAATGGGTGAGAGAAAATAGGAAATAGATGGTTTAGCATTTTCTGTCAATACTCCAAGGACTTCTGGCATGTACATCCCACTTTGGAGACCACTGATTTAGGTCATTCAGGTTAAAAAACAAAACAAAACAAGATAAAGACAAAGAAACTTGCTATTGAGAAAAGAGAGAATTAGGGTGCCTGGGTGGCTCAGCGGTTGAGCATCTGCCTTCAGCTCAGGTTGTGATCCTGGGGTCCTGGGATCGAGTCCCCCATCAGGTTCCCTGCAGGGAGCCTGCTTCTCCCTCTGCCTGTGTCTCTGCCTCTCTCTGTGTGTCTCTTGTGAATAAATAAATAAAACCTTAAAAAAAAAAAAAGAAAGAAAGAGGGCAAGAAAGGTCCTCCAAGCTGAAGGGAGATATTTACAACAACAAGGAAGTGGTAGTCTCACCATCTCCAGACGATATATTTTTGTGCTATGGGAGCTTGCCTATGTTGCATTATAGAAGTATTTTAAAAGAAATTTAAAAAAAACCCAACCTAAACAGGATTGTGTCTCAATTTTTTTTAATTGTGTCTCAATTAATTAATCTTTGCTATTGACTCAGGCAAGTTTTTTTTTTATTTTTTAACTTATTTTTTTTCAGGCAAGGAGTTTATAGCATTTAGAAATGCCTTGCTATAAAATGACAACTGGAACTCCTTATTTGTCAAAGCACAGCTTTTCAGATAGAAGTAGAAGGAGCAAATCAGTTTCTGGTTTTAGTTCATCCAGAGGCATGCAGGCTTTTTGGACCAATTATTTCCAGACCTTGAAATAAATCACCTCCTGTGCCATTAGTACTTGAAGGATTAGCAGCCTCAAAGATTTATGTGCGGATTAATTGGGGAGTGTATGTTAGATTGCTGTGTTTAGAACCACGGTTGTCCTGCAAGTCATTTTCATTAGTGCTTTATTCAAAATTCTTTAGCCTTATATAATACTGACGTTGCAGGGAAATCCGAATGAGCCTTTTCTTTTTCTTTTTTTTTTTTTTTAATTTATTTGTGGCTTGGCCTCAGCCTTGCCACCACCCTCACCCCACACTGTAGGGGTACACAGCGAGAGGTACACAGAACATCTAAAAGCACAGGGGCTTTGGGTAGCGCAAAGATGACTTCAATTGCTTCAGCTGATCAGTGCCCAAAATGTACATGACCTTTTACTGAGAGAGACAAGATGAGGTACAAGAAGTACATGGCCATCCTGGAAGCCGCAGTGGGTATCACCCCACTTAACAAAAGAGAGCTTCTTCCTGAGAGCAGAAGACATGTGAATCTCTGGCAGCACCCCGGGTAAGCAGAGGAGGGCGGAAGATGCTTTGTGTGTGTTTGGGGGGTTCTAGACAGAGGGGAAGGGTCATCCCTGTCCTAAGGGTAATAGGTGGGGGAGTTCTTCACTGAGAACTTGTTTCTTCCTAGCACATAGGGCCTCGACAGACAGAATTAAAATAGTAATACAATTCATGGTAATAATAACTCTAAGAAAAATTCTAGTCTAGCAGTCAGGAAGATGAAGTAACGGGTGTTTTTTACATTTGGGTATTTTAATTTTCTGATTTTGACTTTTTCTTTTTTACATGGTCTATACATAGAGCAGTTCTTAAAGATGAGTCAGTGTGCCTTATTTTTTCCCTACGATGCAAGTATTGTTCTGATTAAAGTGTACATATGGAATGTTTTGGATAAATACTTTTTATTTTGCTTTATGTCTCTTTCTAATGCCCCACTAATTAACCACACTGAAGAAAGGTTTAGATGTTTTCTTCTGAATGGTTAGAGTCCTGGATCCCTATTTTCTTCTCTAAAGTCCCTTTTGTGTCTTTTACACATTGAAGAGAAGTTTAATTTAAGGTGTTAAATGGCAGATAGTATTTTTAGGGACTGAACTCAATTTTTTTTAAAGATTTTATGTATTCATGAGAGACAGAGAGAGAGAGAGAGAGACAGACAGACAGGCAGAGACGCAGAGACATAGGCAGAGGGAGAAGCAGGCTCTCTGCAGGGAGCCTGATGTGGGACTCTATCCCGGGACTCCAGGATCATGCCTTGAGCCAGAGGCAGACGCTCAACTCCTGAGACACCCAGACATCTCAATTTTTAATTTTTTAAAAAGATTTATTTACTTATTTGAGAGAGAGCTCAGGAGCGTGGGGGGAATGGGGGAAGGGCAGACGGAGAGAGAATCTCAAGCAGACTCCCCACCAAGCAGGAACCCAGCATGGGGCTTCATCCCATGACCTTGAGATCACGACCTAAACCCAAACCAAGAGTTAGACGCTTGACCGACTGAGCCCCTGAACTTAATTTTTTTTAAAAAAAGACTTTATTTATTCATGAGAGACACACACAGAGAGAGAGGCAGAGACACAGGCAGAGCGAGAAGCAGGCTCCATGCAGGGAGCCCGATGTGGGACTCGATCCTGGGTCTCCAGGATCGCACCCTGGGCTGAAGGCGGTGCTAAACCGCTGAGCCACCATCAGGGCTGCTCCTGAACTGAATATTTAAATTGAATGAACCACATATTGGTTCTCACTCAAGGACCAATTAGAGGCATCTATATAGCTAATGCTCTTTCTTTTTAAAAAATAGAAAGTCACAAGTTATTTTTTTTTAAGGTTTATTTATTTAGAGAGCGAGAGTGGGAGAGAGAGAGAGCTTGAGCACGAGTGCGAGGGGCAGGGAGAGAGAGAATCCCAAGCAGCCTCCATGGCCAGCTCAGAGCCCAATGTGGGGCTCCATCCCACTACACTGAGATCATGACCCGAGCTGAAATCAACAGTGGGACACTTAGCCAATTGAATTACCCAGCTGTCCCAAGTCATTAGCTTATTTTTATCGTATAAACAATATACATTCATTAAGCAAGATTTTAAAAATACAAAAAAATAAGGGGGAAAATCATTCGTAATCGTATCTAAGAGAATTACTATAATCATTTAGGTCAGAAATTTTCAAAGGAGGGAGGGAGGGGGCAAGATTTGCCCCCTGGGGGACATTTGGCAACATCTGGGTACAATTTTGGCTATAATAACCTGGGGAGTTGCTGCTGGTATCTAGCGGGTGGAAGTCAGAGATGCTGTCCAACATCCTAAAATGGACAAAAGAATTATCCAGCCCAAAATGTCAAGAGTGCTGCTGTTGAGACATTTGATTTAAGTAGGTTTTTTCCCAATCTGCAAAAGGTAATTTTTATTAGAAATACATTAGATATCTCTTTAAGAAATTTTAGGGATGCTTTCGAATGGAATCCCGAGACCTCATCATCATCATTATTAACTGTTTTATTCTGTCTTGAGAGGGAAAGAAAGTGTATATATGTGCCAAGAGGGCAAAGGGTATATAGTGACCTTGGGAGAGTCCATGTGGGTTAATGTTTAGTGAGGACCATGGAAAACATGTCATAATGACCAAATATGGTTCTGTAAGTAGCCCCTAAAGATGGGGCATACTGTAGCTTGGACTTTTGTCCCAGAATGGTGGAAGTTAAGAGCTGGGAGGACCTTTTGTCACAGACAGCAGACAGGTTTCTTATGTCATACCAAAGCCAGTTGATGTGTGGGCTGCTGAGAGTGTCGAGTGAGGAAGAGTACCCAGGTCAAGTCTGAGCTTAGCAGAAAAGAAATATTGTGATTGATTAGGGACATACTAATGTGGAAAATTGGAGAGGTGCAACATGTGTCTATATCTTCATCACTCCCTAATTCTAATTTGGTCTTTGATTTTTACAACTGTGAAACCGAGACCCATTTGAGTCACCATGATTGAGGGCTTGGCCCTCAGACGGCAACTGGATGTTCTTGGTTTCTGGCTCAAGATCGTTCCTTAAGGGATTCTCCCTAGACAGACCCACAGGATTCAGATGTGTAAATGGATTGCCACATTATTAATTTCTTTTTGAGATACCTTTTCTAGCCATTGGAATGAGTAAGTAACCTAAGTAAAACCATCTCTGCTTCTCCTCATTTCCCCAAGTCAAGCCAAACAGAAGTCAAACTATTCATTCCAAAGTGATTTTTTTTAAAAGATTTTATTTATTTATTAACGAGAGAGAGAGAGGCCACGACACAGGCAGAGGGAGAAGCAGGCTCCATGCACCAGGAGCCCGACGTGGGATTCGATCCCGGATCTCCAGGATCGCGCCCTTGGCCAAAGGCAGGCGCCAAACCGCTGCGCCACCCAGGGATCCCCCCAAAGTGATTCTTAATAAAGAAAGTTGAATGTGCTCTCTCTCTCTTTCCTCCTCTCTCTCTCGTTCTCTCTCTTTTAAGAGACATTTCCTGAAACCTGATGAAATAGCACAATGTCACAGGACAATGAGATCTTTCTTGTATCTGTAATACTTTGAGTTCTTTAAATACACATGGACTAAACATTGTTCTGCTGGTTCTCATTCTTTTGTTTGCTGACTCCCTTTTCACCTAACAGTCTTCCTTTGGACATGGGAATATCCTTCATTAAGCTTTTAACAAACTCTCCCTTCTGTGAATTCTAGCAGGGGTTATCTCCTCCTGATTAATTTCACTAATCAGTTCTAAATCTTGCAGAGCAGTTTGGTGTCTTGTTTCTCATTCACATGTACATTTTAATAAAATCTTAAAAAAAAAAATGAATGGCTTCTCCGTGTGCACATTTACCCCAAAGCATGAGACATGATAGGTGCTCAGCAAACACTTGCCAGTGCTTAACTCAATTTCAGTATAGTCACAAATAAAAAAAAAAAATGTTTAAAGGAATTGACATTCAAACTTAAAAATACTTATCCACCTATGGATTTCCCTTTTATTCCTTTTTTTTTTAAGATTTTATTTATTTATTCATGAGAGAGAGAGGCAGAGATACAGGCAGAGGGAGAAGCAGGCTCCATGCAGGGAGCCCAACGTGGGACTCGATCCTGGGTTTTCAGGATCACACTCTGGGCCAAAGGTGGTGCTAAACTGCTGAGCCACCTGGGCAGCCCTGGATTTCCCTTTTAAAAGTTTGTCAAGTTTTTCATGTTTCTTGACATTAATTTTACGTATCTGTTAATGCTATTGAAAACTCTATATATATGAATATAGTTTAGTTCTTTCTCAAGCTATTTCTCAATTTAAAAGTAGCCCTAGGGATCCCTGGGTGGCGCAGCGGTTTAGTGCATGCCTTTGGCCCAGGGTGCGATCCTAGAGACCCGGGATCGAATCCCATATCGGGCTCCCGGTACATGGAGCCTGCTTCTCCCTCTGCCTGTGTCTCTGTCTCTCTCTCTCTCTCTGTGACTATCATAAATAAATAAATAAAAATTAAAAAAAATAAAAAATAAAATAAAATAAAATAAAAAATAAAAGTAGCCCTAGTCAATATTGGTGTATTTTAGACATGGTTGATTGTTGGTGGTTCCTATACATGTCAAAAACCTTGGGAATATTATCAAAGAAAGTTAAAACCAAGATGTTTTAGAAATGTGGAAGACTGATTTAATTAAAAAGCAACCTGTTTCAATACAAGAAACAAGCACTTTTTGGAGCTGATACCTGTAGAAAAATTTCATGGTAAGGTCAAAAGCATAAGAAAGCCCATCTTGATTTGCTGGCCATTTATTTATCTTTGGAAGTAATAATAGAAACCATGCCTGTGCTGGGCTGTAATCCTGTTGCTTGCTTTGTAGGATGTCCAGATGGCGTTGCTTTAGCCAGTGCCTACATTTCCTGCTGATGCTTGGAAGAGAAGGGAAATGTGTCCCCTGCCTGTATAAATAAAATCGACATTATCCTTTATTTCTATTTCATTGTGTAGGGAGTGTTTTGCACAGATACCACAATATCACTTTGTCTAGCAAACAGAAGAGTATGCCCAGAACTGGTGAGAAGCCACATTCTTCCTCCCACTGGACATGACTGCCCTGTGTGAAGCTCCTGGGGCCCAGGCCTCACCCAGAAGTGAGCTTAACTCCTTGTGCAGTTTATTTATTTTTTGTTTTTTTAAGATTTTATTTATTTTATTTTTAAGATTTTATTTTATTTTTTTATGAGAGAGAGAGAGAGAGGCAGAGACACAGGCAGAGGGAGAAGCAGGCTCCATGCAGGGAGCCTAACGTGGGACTCGATCCCAGGTCTCCAGGATCACTCCCTGGGCTGAAGGCAGTGCCCAACCACTGGGCCACCCGGGCTGCCCTGTTTTCTCTATTTTTTAAAAAAGATTTATCCATTTATTTGAGAGAGAGAGAGAGAGAGAGCACATGCACAAGTGGAGGAGGGGCAGAGGGAAAGGGAGACTCTCAAGCAAACTCCCTGCTGAATACTGAGCCCAAAGCAGGGCTTGATCCCAGGACCCTGAGATCATGACATGAGCTGAATCAAGAGTCAGACACTTAACTGACTGAGCCGTCCAGGTGCCCCGCTATTGTTTACTTTAAAATGGAAAATTTTACATTAAGCGTATTTAATTGTAATTTAAAAAGTTTTCTCCAGATATTTTCCCACCTGCTAAGTATTCTTGTCACCTGAAGTTTTAAATATTTATTTATTTGAGAGAGAGAAAGAAAGAGAAGTGTGCAGGGTTGGGGGAAAGAATCTCAAGCAGACTCCCACTGAGCGTGGAGCCCAATGTGGAGCACCATTCCGTGACCCTAGAGCCAAAATCAAGAGTAGGAGGCTTAGCTGATGGTACCATCCAGGTGGCCCATGGTTTCTTTCTTGAAGTAATGAGAATGCTCTAAAATGGATTTTGGTGATGGTTGCTTAACTCTGTAAATATATTAAAAGCCATGTTATAAATGGCTGAATCACACAGTATGTGAACTTCAGTGCACTTCCCAAGATCTTACTGTGCTGGAAGTATGTTGGATTTTTAACCACCCTGTCTTTTTCAGGGTGCGGAGTACCACGTTATTATCGTCTCCCTGCGAGTGGGATTGGCCCTTCGGCTGTACCTCCTGGCACGAGCATTCCACAGAGCACAGACACGTGCTGGCAGGCAGCCTGCTTTTCCAGGTACTTGCTTTTTTCTCTCATCAACCTGGTTACTGGCTTTCCTCCACCTAAAGTTTGATGTAAATGATTTCGCATCTTAGAGGTAGTCAAGGGCACCTTTTTCTATGTTGCTGATAGAGGAACTGTTCAATATCAGAAAATTTCATTGTAACATGGTATTTACCAAGGAACAGAGACATCATACATGCATTTGTGGTCTGAATTGACATGTATAACTTTGCCATGATTGGATGAGAATTAATTTGAGCTCCTTCCTGGCCAGAGCATATAAATCTAACTCCTGTGGTTCAGAATAAATGCTTGGCAAGGTATTTTAGTGCCTGGGGTTATAGGTCATTCTAGCAAGTCCTGTTTTTTCCATTATCTTTGAGGTAGCAGAATTATGTAACAGTGGTAAGCACTTTGCTGAAAATATTAAAGACATCGGTTGCACTGGCTTCCAAAGATTAATTATGTACAAGCTTTTAGTGAAAGAACTAAGAGTGAGTATTATCTATTTACTGATTCAATTTTAAGTAGGAATTAAATGAGATTTACAAGGCATTACATTTTATTTTGACAGATGCTGGGATGTATTTGCTCTTAGTTATACTTTAACCCCTGATTATAGGCCAGTACGTGGTCCACTGGAATGAGGTTGGAATTTTTTTTTTTTTTCATGTGCTTGTTTCATAATTCCTGTTTGTTTGAGCTTAAAACCCCTGCCTGGGTAGATTCTAGCTCTTTGTCAGAGCTTGAGTTTAATAGAGTGTGAATGGCACACGCCAGGGTAGCAGAGAGCAAATCCCGGTGTTCCTGCACATGCCTTAATGTTTCTGAGTTCAGATCCATCATCTGTGAAAGAGAGGGTCAATATGACGCTAAATGAGTTAAAGTATATATAGCAAGAACTAGGCACACGCCAAGGTCTCTCTCGGAGTCTAGTTGTCCAAATGGGGACACTTGTGGGGAGGCCCTTGGTTTCCACTAAGCTGACCGGGCTTGGAGTGAGTTCTGTTTGCTGAGATGTTCTCTATGGAGCTCTTAAAGTTTCCAAACATAAGAAGACAGATACTTACCAAGAGTCCAGCAGTTTTCCTGAAACTAGACTTCTGGGTAGGATCTATTGATTTTGTCAAATGAATTAGAGGAGCAGTGTGGGGTGTGGCAAAGGGGGATGGTGCTGGCATTCATTGTCTCTAGGAGGGGGGAAGGCTCTTTGTGACTCAAACAAGCCCCTTCTAATTAACACTTCTCTGGTTCTGATTCCCTGTAGTACTGACCACAGGTCCTTTGATGTCAGTTAGTTTGCCCAAGACAGAGCCTTGCTCCAAAGCTCTTAACTGTGTAAAAACTTAAGCTTGGTTTCCTGGGGTGACTTAGCCTCAGGTGAACTTGGGTGGCAAGGATTTTTTCCAGAGCATCTCACATCATCTTAGTTTCAGATCCAGCAAGCATTTATTAAGAGCTTTTTATTTGCTAGGCACCGGGCAAGGTGCTTTTACCCATATTGTTTAACCTCAAAACAACCCTGAAAGGAAAGGTGTTATTTACAAATAAAAAACTGAGATTCACAGATTTTAAGTGATTTTCCCAAGGTTGCACAGACCCTGATCCCCAACTTCAGTGAGATTCCTCTAGTAACAGCTGACTGTATATACTGAGTTATACTAACTCTACAGAGCTTGGATACTTAACTCCTAAACTCAGAATAGTAGCAGATGTTTCTCAGAGCTTGTTCTTTTTTTTTTTTTTAAGATTTTATTTATTTATTCATGAGAGACACAGAGAGAGAGAGAAAGAGGGAGAGACACAGGCAGAGGGAGAAGCAGGCTCCATGCAGGGAGCCCGATGTGGGACTCGATCCTGGGACTCCAGGATCACACCCTGGGCCAAAGGCGGCGCTAAACCGTTGAGCCACCTGGGCTGCCCCATCAAGAGCTTGTTCTTTATTTATTTATTTATTTATTTATTTATTTATTTATTTATTTATTTATGATAGTCACACAGAGAGAGAGAGAGAGAGAGAGAGAGAGAGAGAGAGAGGCAGAAGCAGGCTCCATGCACTGGGAGCCCGACGTGGGATTCAATCCTGGGTCTCCAGGATCGCGCCCTGGGCCAAAGGCAGGCGCCAAACCGCTGCGCCACCCAGGGATCCCAAGAGCTTGTTCTGATCCATTGATGGTGACTGCCTGGAGTTAGGATTCTTAGGTCCTGTCCAAGCAAGAATGTTAGGGTCCGTTAGCATCCAATGCCTAGCATGGGTGGAGGAGGGTTCCTGTATCTCCTCCTGTTCCTTGATCTGAGGTTTCTGATCATGGTCTTCTGGAAGTATGTGAGTCTGAGCAGAGCTTCACTTCTTAGACATAGCTTCTCTTTGTTAGGTGATTTAGGGATCTCAGAGTTATCATAGACTCACCACATAATACAGGCTTAGGAAAGCCAGCTGAAGGTGGAAACTTAAACACTTTTACTTCTGTGCACCTGAGAGTCTCTCTGTCGTCCTGTCTCCCCAGGGGCTCCCCAGTCTGTCGGAACACTTAGGGAGCTCATGCCAGCAGCCAGACCTCCTCACACTGAATCGCATAGGTCCACATTAGTAGTGCTCACACTTTAGGGCATCAGAAACTCCTGGAGGACTGATTCAAGCAGGTCCCTGGGTCTCACCCCTCAGTCAGTGTGGGGTAAGGCCCAGGAGTATGCATTTCTAACAAGTTCCCAGCCAGGCCATACTTAGTTTCCAGACCTTACTTTTGAGAACCGTTAAACTAGAAAGAGCTAGTTTAGAGCATGGGCTTGTTTATAGATGGTATATGTGCCACTTTCCTTACCTGTGGTGAAGGGATTGTTTCCTCAAACGTTTAATGAGCATCTCAAGCAGCACACCTAAGGGAAATTTAGAGGGATAAAAGGCTCATCCCTGGGGGGCCTGGGAGTCTAATTTGGAATCAGTAACTGCACTGCTGTGGAAGCAGTGCACTGCTGTACCTACCCCTTGTGTGGATGGGAGCAGAAGGCCTGAGGTGGTGACTATGTGAGGAGGGCCTCCTGGGGAAGGTGATATTTGAGAAGCAACCTGAGAATGAAAATTGCTGGCCACATGAGCAAAGTGGGGAAGGGAACTTGCAGAGCGGAGACTGTATAGTGTAGGCCCTGGAGGTGTTGCACCAGGCTAGAGGAAAGTTCTTGTGTGTGGTGAGAATCCCACTGTGATTCTAGTATTACAGGTGAAGCATCAAGCTATAGTGGCAACGATGAAAGCTTTTTATTTATTTGAGTTCTCACTCTAATGTAGTTGGTACAGTGATGAGTGTTTTATCTGCATTGTCCCGCCCTGCGAGGTGCAGGTCCAATTATACTCCTGATATGTGTTGGTTTCCTAGAGCCGTACAACAAAGTACCTCAAACCAGCTGGCTTCCATGATGGAAATTTCTTGTCTCAGTTCTGGAGGCTGGAAGTGTGAAGTCCAGCTGTGGGCAGACCTGTTTCCTTCTGAGGGTTGTGAGGGGAAGGTCTGTTCTGGGCATCACTCCTTGACTTGTAGATGCCTGTCTTGCCTGTGTGTGTGTCTGTATTTGTGTCCAAATTTCTCCCTTTTATAAAGACACCATTATATTGGATTAGGGCCCATGCTGAAGACTTCACTTTAACTTGACTAACTCTGTAAAGACCCTGTCTTTAAATAAGATCACATTCTGAGATAACAAGGGACAGGACTTCAACATGTGAATGTTGTGGGGAACACATACCATCACTTCATAGATGAAGAAACAGAGGCTCAGAGAGGTTAGGGAAGCTGCTCAGGTCACACTTGCCAGCTGCGTAGGTCAAGAACAGTTGGCTGGCTGGTGGTTATGGGTTAAACCTAAGAAGTAGCAGAACGGGGGCTTGTTCAAACACAGGCCTGTCTGACATCATAGCTGTGCTCTGTCAGCCAGTGCTTCACTGGCTTCTGGTGTTTGTTTCTGCCATGTTTCCTCAAGGTTCCCTGGGAACGCGGTGGCCTGGACCCAGGATGCCATGCTGCTAGCCTGTCAGTTTCTGGCTCCTGAGTTTCTGGATAAGATAGTCTTCCACTTCAGTTTTATATCTTAACCTGCTTGACTATGGGAAGTTATTAGAGCATATGAAATATTTAAAATTCATGAGGTCTTTTTAAGAAAATGTGCCATTTTTGCTGTTAAGATGTTAAATACTGGGGTGCCTGGGTGGCCCAGTCGGTTAAGTGTCTGACTTCTTCAGTTCAGGTCATGGTTTAGGGTCCTGAAATCAAGCCCTGAGTCGGGCTCCCTGCTCAGAGGGGAAGGAGCTTTCTCCTTCTCCCTCTGCCACTCCCCCTGCTTGTGGTCTCTCATTCTCTCTCAAATAAATAAATAAAATCTTTTTTTTTTTTTTTATTTATTTACTTATGATAGTCACAGAGAGAGAGAGAGAGAGGCAGAGACACAGGCAGAGGGAGAAGCAGGCTCCATGCACCGGGAGCCCGATGTGGGATTCGATCCCGGGTCTCCAGGATCGCGCCCCGGGCCAAAGGCAGGCGCCAAACCGCTGCGCCACCCAGGGATCCCTCAAATAAATAAATAAAATCTTTAAAACAAATGTTAAATACCTATAAATACAGAGTTTATCTGGTATAGTTGTTCTACTCTTAATGTCCTTCTCAAACAGCCTAAATGTAAATAATGTGTTTGTTAGCCCTTAAACTTATGCAAGTATATTTACTTGGAATTATTTTAGCATGTAGGGATTCAAGCACCTTGGCTGTCTATAAAGATTCAGACAAATAGTATTGTTGGTATCCACACAATAATTCCATATTTTCCTAAGTATTTAAAATATAAGACCATCACTCCAAATACTTATTTACAAAGACTTTGTTATTTTAGCAATTCAAGCAAGCTTTCATCATGACAAATTGGTATACCACTTAAGTGAAAGAAAAATAAAAAATAAGAAGGGTTTATTCAAACTTTTGAATGCATTAACTATAGCCTGACATGTTTTCCAAGCAAATATAGAGCATGTGGTTTACTCGTGAAATCAACAAGACAAAGTGGTGGCCATCTGGCTTATCTCTGGAAATTTGAGATGTCTGGATATTGTTAAGTAGAGCACATAGATGAGTAATCCTGAAGCTAGGTTCTAAAACAGAAATTTAATCATACTCCTGCATGTTTAAAATAATCCAGAACCTGGGAATAAGAAGATGACTAGGTGCTTTCCAAGCCAGATCCCTATCTCTTACTTTTTACAGCCAGGTTTCTTAAAAGGATTCTCTTTGCTTACCATCCCTTTTCCTCACCACCACCTGCTTATCTCTCTAACACTTCCTCCTTCACCTATTCCAGTCACTTGCGGTCCAGTAATGGTTCCAAGTACTCTACAGGCTAAGCACTGCACTGCCTGAGAAAATCTACATGGATCAGCGCTCTTCCCCAGCTAGGAGTTCGGTGTTAATTATACTCAGCAGTTATGCTGCTATGCATGCTGCCTGATTTGGGTGCCTGGTGCTGTGACTGTGTGCGGAAACCTAGAGACAGCTTATTTGATGATTCCCATTAGCCTGCTAAGATTGAGATAGAGAATTTGCAAGTAGCTTGTGCTTGGAAGGGGTGTCATCATTGGAGCTCTATTTTTTGGTCTTTTATCATTTAAAAAAAAGATTTTATCTATTCATATTCATTTATCTCACAGAGAAAGAGAGGCAGAGACATAGAGGGAGAAGCAGGCTCCCTGTGGGGAGCCTGATGCAGGACTCGATCCCAGGACTTTGGGATCATGACCTGAGCCTAAGCCAGAGGCTCAGCCCCTTAGCCACTCAGGTGCCCCCATCACGTTTTTATCAACAGAGTGGTCGGTGACAGCAGTTTCAAGTTTAGCCAAATTTTGATTTGTTTGGAAGTAATATGGTTGTATAGCAAGATTAGACAAAACATCCTGGACAGAATTTCCTTCACTTAATCATAATTATATTGATATCTTTAAAATTATTGATTTTAATAATATGCATAATTATTTGATTATAATTACTCCTGAGATCCCTGGGTGGCACAGCAGTTTGGCGCCTGCCTTTGGCCCAGGGTGCGATCCTGGAGACCCGGGATCAAATCCCATGTTGGGCTCCCGGTGCATGGAGCCTGCTTCTCCCTCTGCCTGTGTCTCTGCCTCTCTCTCTCTCTCTCTCTCTCTCTCTCTCTCTCTGTGACTATCATAAATAAATAAAAATTAAAAAAAGAAAATTAAAAAAAAGATTATAATTACTCCTAATTTTTGATATTGATATTTGAAATATAATTATTGAGATTCAAAAAAGTCAATTTCAGTGCTTAAGTCTAGTTAACTAAAATAACTGTCAACACATTTTTAAAATTTAATTTTATTTCATACATTTTTCCTTTTTCAATTTTTTAAAAGATTTTATTTATTTATTCATGAGAGACACACACAGAGAGAGGCAAAGACACAGGCAGAGGGAGAAGCAGGCTCCATGCAGGGAGCCCGACGTGGGACTCGATCCCGGGACTCCAGGATCACACCCTGGGCCAAAGGCAGGCGCTAAACTGCTGAGCCACCCAAGGATCCCCTATTTTGTTATATATTTTTTTTTATTGGAGTTCGATTTGCCAACATATAGTATAACACCCAGTGCTCATCTCGTCAAGTGTCCTGCTCAGTGCCCATCACCCAGTCATCCCATCCCCCCACCCACCTCCCCTTGTCAACACACTTTGGTAGAATCTTCGTAATATGTTAAACTTGAATTTGTGCTTCTGATGGCTTTAGCTCAGCATAACAAATTTGACAAGAAAGCAAGGTACTTTCCCAAGACTTAGAACAAGAATCAAAATATGTTAGCAACTAGATGGTAGATAGAACTAGATCAGTCAGAGAAACCAAGTATGGCCTGGCTGGAAACTTGATAGAAATGCATACTCGGGGCACCTGGGTGGCCCAGTTGGTTAAGTGTCTGGCTCTTGGTTTGGACTCAGATCATAATCTTAGGGTTATGAGATCAAACCCCATGTCCTGCTCTGCATTGGGCGTGGAGCCTGCTTAAGATTCTCTCTCTCCTTCTTGCCCAGCCCAGCCTGCCCACTCTCCCTCTCCTTCTGAAGGAAGGAAGGAAGGAAGGAAGGAAGGAAGGAAGGAAGGAAGGAAGGAAGGAAGGAAGGAAGGAAGGAAGGGAAGGAAGGAAGGAAGGAAGGAAGGAAGGAAGGAAGGAAGGAAGACAGAAAGACATAATAGGCATACTCCTGGGCCTCAACTCACACTGATTGAAGCAGAAACTCTAAGGGTGAGACCCAGAGATCTGCTTTAACCAGCCCTCCAGGAGTCTCTGATGCCCTAAAGTTTGAACACTACTACTGTAGGTCTATGAGATTCATTGTGAGGAGGTTTGGCTGCTGACGTGAGCTCTGTAAGTATTCTGACAGACTGGGGAGTCCCTGGGGAGACAGGACTGCAGAGGGGCTCCTAGATGCACAGAAGTAAAAGTTTTTAAGTTTTCACCTTCAATTGGCTTTTCTAAGCCCATATTATGGGATGAGTCCATGATAACTTGATTCGATCCCGGGTCTCCAGGATCGCGCCCTGGGCCAAAGGCAGGCGCTAAACCGCTGAGCCACCCAGGGATCCCCAAAAAAGAACTTTAAATAAAAGTATTTTTTTTCAGCAAATTATAGTATATTCACACAAATGGAATATCATGCAGTTAGAAACATGATGATATAGATCTATATTGCTATGAAAAAAGTCAAGCAATATTCTCACACAGAAATAAAGGTCGCAAAAGTGCATGGCTAGTGTGGCCCCAGGTGTGCAAAGTTGTATATGATATCTACGTGCTTACCTGCATAGAAGTACCTGGAAGGATGCTCATCTAGTTACTAATAGTAGTTTACTCTGGATGGTGACAATTTAATTGTATTTTACCAATTTATTTTTTTTGAGAGAGAGTATGTGAGTATACACATGTGTGCACAAGCCAGGAGAGGGAGAGAGAGAATCTTAAGCAGCCTCTATGCTCAGGTGGAGCTCAATCTCATGCTGAGATCATGACCTGAGCTGAAATCAGGAGCCTGACGCTTAATGCTTAATGACTGAACCACTCAGGTGCCCCGTGTTTTTTTTTTTTTTTTTAAGATTTTTATTTATTTACTCATGAGAGACAGCGAGAGAGAGAGAGAGAGAGAGAGAGAGAGAGAGAGAGAGACAGGCAGAGGGAGAAGCAGAGGGAAAAGCCGAAGGAGAAGCAGGCTCCGTGCAGGGAGCCCGATGTGGGACTCGATCTCGGGACTCCAGGATCACACCTTGGGCTGAAGGCAGGTGCTAAACCGCTGAGCCACCCAGGGATCCTCCCGTGTTTTGGTTAATTTTTTATGATCTCCTGTATGGTTTGGGTAAATAAACAACTATCATGTATATAAAAATAATTAAATACAAATGATTTGTATATGTGCAAATATTTGCAAATAAATACAAGAAAGAGAATGATGGGACCTGATCTTTTCTTTTGCAAAGCAAAGACAACATTGTGCAAATGGAGAGAATTATTTTCTGACCTTTTGAATGTTTTACCTGCCTTCAAAATGGTGATCTTTCTGTCTTGTGTCAGAGCTGAAAAAATGTCCCTAAGGGGCATCTGGGTGACTCAGTAGGCTAAGCGTCTGCCAAGCATGACCCCGCAAGGGGCTTCTTGCTCAGTGGGGAGCTTGCTTTTCCCTCTCCCTCTACGCTTCCCCTGCTTATGCTCTCTTTCTCTTTAAAAAAAAAATAAATAAAATATTTTAAAAAAGAAGAAAATAAAGAAGGAAGCATACAATTTCCCGGGCCTCCTTGGTAATGAGCCTCACTTAGGGAGGTGTGTTCTCAAGACATCCACTCCCTGACCCTTCTCAGACCCCTCCCCAACCGGCATCTCAGAGAGGGCCTCAGGTAATTCTTGTCATCAGAGAAATTTAGCAGAAGTCCCATAGGAACATAAGAGTTGCCAGCCACATCTTCAGCTTGGGTTGTGCACCTCCTCGAAGTGCCTTTCCCAGGCCCAGTGTCCTTTGTTTACAAAGCCTTCGCTAATTTATGACTGCTCTGGAAAACTATCTGCTTGCAATGTTTTTCTAAGGGCCCTTTCAGGTCTGAGGATTCTTTGAAAGTCTAGGAGCCTCTTCAACAACCTTAATCTATGCTGATCAGGGATACTGAATTCATCAGACTATAGGGTTCTGGTGATAATTTTTTAAAGCAATTCATGCAGTGCCAGAGGCCCCTCTGGTTCCCTGGAGGACCCATGTCTCCTGCCAGAGTCCCCTGGGTCTCTGTCACCTCAGGTTCCCTCCCTGGCACGTGAGATGAGAGTGTTTTTACTTAGTCCAATTTTTAACCTATTAAAGTGTTTTTTTCTTAAAGTACTGGTTTAGGGAAAGGGTGCTCCGGAGTTCAGTTAGACATCAGATCACATTTACATCAAGGATTCTCATTAGCTAGCCCACAGCTGGAGTCAGATGGCATTTGTGGCATTTCCTTTTTTTCTGGAAAGAGAACTTTTTCTGACTTTTATGTGCAGAGAATTCAACAGCATACACTCAGCCCAGTTTGGTGACTAGTTCTTTAACCTTTGCCTTTTCCAACTTGGCAATGTGAGCTGATAACTCTGGACCTGGGATGTTGTGTCCCCGGTGGATCTTACCATATCTGTCATTGTAATTGGTCCTGATGGCTTCCACCAGCTTAGCCAGAGCTCCTTTGTCTTTCCAGTTAACCTGTGTGAAGACAACAGTGGTGCAGGTCTTCCCGTGGGCC
The DNA here is from genome assembly GCF_905146905.1 of Nyctereutes procyonoides. Taxonomy (NCBI): domain Eukaryota; kingdom Metazoa; phylum Chordata; class Mammalia; order Carnivora; family Canidae; genus Nyctereutes; species Nyctereutes procyonoides. Next base: position 54,691,964 of record NW_026575146.1, on the reverse strand, counting down.
AGACGCCAGAGCCATGCAGTAGTAAGTAGGGAGCCCCCATCTTATGATGCAGGGCAGGCAGGAAGATAACCAGCTCGGTGGGATCTACATCATGTGTGATCACTACCAGCTGAGTCTTCTTGTTTTCCACTAAAGGAGTGACAGTATTAACCCCAGCTCGAAGGACAGGCGACCTCTTAGTGGGGACATCCCCTTGGCTGGCAGCTTTCTTCTCAGCCCCAGCCAACAGTCTCTGCTTCATCTCTCACCTTGTCTCTGGTCTGTATTTGTGGGCCAGCTTAGGCAGCTATGTAGCTGTTTGGAGGTCCAAGGCCTGCGTGAACTGGTTAATTGTGGGAGGCACTTTTAGGCATTTATACAGAATAGCCCTTTTCTGCTGCAGCTGGATGTAGTGGGGCCATCTGACAAAGCGTGATGTCCTTTTGGGTTGGTTGTCCTGTCTGAGGCCAAAATACTTGGACTTTTTCTCAAACAGAGGATTGACACTTTAATGGCTTCTTCAGGACAGTATAGGGTTCAGGGCCACCTTCTTCCCTTTAGCCTTCTTTTCTTTTGGCATCTTGGATGGCTGGAAGAGAGAGCTATGGCATTTACCTTTTTCATACTGCTCAGAAAGAGCTTCACTAACATGACTCCCTAACATTTGGTTCAACCAAAGCCCTCCCGAGTTCTGTTAAAAGAAGCCATAAGGAAAACAGCAGTAGAAACCAAACCCCACCTGTCTTCTGACTCCGTGCAGTTGATCCATTGCAGTAGAGGCAGTGAACACAGGGGCAGGGAAATACTGATGAGGCTGAGCTCCAATTCAACAGAGCTGTGTCTGGAATCTCCTCTGCTTTCTAGTGGATTGGGGCATCCCAAGATTTTACTTTTAAGTAAACTCTACACCCAACCTGAGGCACGAACTCAAGTCCTCGAGATCAAGAGCCACTCCCCTGCTCTGCTGACTGAGCCAGCCAAAGTGCCCCTTGTTGGTGCTGTTTTTTTTTTTTTTTAATTTTTTTTTTTTTTTAATTTATGATAGTCACAGAGAGAGAGAGAGAGGCAGAGACCCAGGCAGAGGGAGAAGCAGGCTCCATGCATTGGGAGCCCGACGTGGGATTCGATCCCGGGTCTCCAGGATCGCGCCCCGGGCCAAAGGCAGGCGCCAAACCGCTGCGCCACCCAGAGATCCCTGGTGCTGTTTTTTAATAGAGGGTTAACAAGTGGCATCTGTCCCTGAAAAGAGTGTGGATTTTGTATACTCTGCATTGTAAACAGAAGTTCAATAAACCCCACCTCTGAGGCCCTAGGGCACCCTGCCAGGAGGGGAGGATCCTTCACAGCATAGAGCACTCTCCCTGGCAGGGCCTGTCTAGACGAAACCGTGCTTCGAAAGGTCCTTCTAGGATCTCTAGGCTGGGAACTGGATTGTGCCCTGTCTCAACCCCTTGCCCATCAGGCTGAGTATGCCTTGACCTTGCCTGCCAGCCTTGATGCACTCAGACCATCCCAGTAGGCATCCTAGGAACCTGCCTGTGAGCCCGGACCACAAGGTCAGCCCATGCTGTCCCCAGCACCAGGCCGGGGCCTCCTCAGACACATAATCCATCCGGCCCACAGCTGACTCTGAGGTGCAGAGCCAATTCTTCTGTCAGTTTGTAGCCAGCTAAACCCATCGTGCCCAGAAACATTGCCAGGTTCTCACATTGGGAGGAAAGGCTGGGGTTTGGGATTTGTGCCAATGGCAGAAAGAGGAGAGGGTAAACTGAAAGCCACCATCCACTGAGAACTGAGAACTTTCTCCCCCAGTGATGTTTTTTCACTGTGGCACTCATGCCAACATCTTTTCATTGTAGTAATAACAACATCCCTGCTGCCATCTTATCAATAGTAATGATAATAATAAAGTAAAAAGAGAGAGCCGTGGATACAAGGTCCTTTTCTGTGTTGAGCTATGTTCCTTCTCTCAGCTTCCCTTAGCCCAACCACACAACCCACCACCCCTACCTTTTCATACCCCTGCACTCTGCTCTTTGAAACGTCTGCCTCATGATAAGCAAAATGCTCAGCTGGACTCCGTATCCTAGCTTTCACTTAAACTTGACTCTCTCCTGAGGCCATCACTTCCTGGTTGCCACCTCGAGGGATGCTTCCTTCTTTAGATAGAAAGAGAAAACTAAGCAGAAGCTGGCTCTGTGGTCTAGGCAAAGAAGCACAAACCAAGGCTCTAGAGCAGAAATGCGCTTGGTGGGGTCTCTCAGGAGCAACAAAGAAAGGCCAGTGTGGCTCCAGGATGTGAGCTTGGAAAGAGAGCAGGAGAAGTTGAGTTTGGAGAGGGCAGCAGGTTCAATTCATGTACGACTTGGAGGCTGTTTTTAGCCCAGCTTCTGCTCTAAGACAAAATGCCATAGGCTAGGTGGTTTGAACAACCAGACATTTGTTTCTCACAGTTCTGGAGACTACAGAGATGAAGATCAGGGTGCTGACAGACGTGGCTTTTGGTGGGGGCCCTTGTCCTGGCTTATTGGCAGCTGCCTTCTCCACGTGTCTTCACATGATCTTTCCTAGGAGCATGAGCCTGGAGAGAGATCTCGCTCTTACTCTTTTTTTTTTTCTTTTAAAGATTTATTTATTTATTTGAGAGAGAGGGAGGGGGAGGGGCAAAGGGAGAGAATCTTCATGCAGACCCCCCACTGAGTGGGGAGCTAGATGTGGGGCTTGATCCCACCACCCAGAGATCATCATGTAAACCAAAACCAAGAGTCAGATGCCCAACCAATTGAGCCACCCAATGCCCCTTTCTCTTTCTCTTTCTCGCATAAGACCACAAATCTCATCGTGAGGGTCCAACTCTCATGACCTAATCTAAATCTGACTCTCGGGCAGCCCGGGTGGCTCAGCGGTTTGGCACTGTCTTCGGCCCAGGGTGTGATCCTAGAGACCCGGGATCGAGTCCCACGTCGCGCTCCCTTCATGGAGCCTGCTTCTCCCTCTGTTTCTCCCTCTGCCTGTGTCTCTGCCTCTCTCTCTCTGTGTCTCTCATGGATAAATAAGTAAAATCTTAAAAAAAAAATAAATCTAACTCTCTCCCAGAGGCCCGTCTCCAGATACCAACACTTACCAGCAGATTAGGACTTCAACCCCTTTGTGGGGAGCGGTGGTTAGGGGAAACACAAACATTTAGCCGGTAACAGAGGCTGTGACAAGAAGTCTGGATTGGTGACATTTTTGATGGCTTAAAAGGATAGAGTTAGGAGATCTGATTTGCCTCATGAAAAGATCACTCTGGTTGTTGGGGAGGATGGATTGGGAAAGTCAAGGTTGGATAGAGGGAGATAGCAAAGAGGCAAGTCCTAGAGGAAGAGAAACTTTCTAAAATTAATACATGTAATTAAAAAAAAAGTTTGTTTATTTGAGAGAGAGAGAGAGCCTGTGGGGGAGCATATGAGTGGGGAGTGGGGGAACAGAGGGAGAGGGAGAGAATCTCAAGCAGACTCCCCACTGAGCATGGAGACCGACTCAGGGCTTGATATCTTGACCCTGAGATATAACCTGAGCCGAAATCAAGATTCGGACACTTAACTGACTGAGCCAGCCAGGTGCCCCCAAACATGTAATTTTTAATACATTAAAATACTAATCTCTTAATGTTTTATGTATTTATTCAAGATTTTATTCATTTATTCATGAGAGACAGAGAGAGAGAGAGGCAGAGGCACAGGCAGAGGGAGAAGCAGGCTTCCTATGGGGAGCTCGATGAGGGACTCGATCCCAGGACCCCGGGATCACGACCTCAACCACTGAGCCACCCAGGTGCCCTGAATCTCTTAATGTTTTAGAAATGTCTTTGGAAATTCACTACCAAAGATTCTTAGGGAGAAGTTAATCTTTACTCTTTAGATGATCTTTTGGGGATAATTATCACGTTGAAGAAATATCCTGTGTTCATGAACTTTTTTGTTCAATTTTTTTCTGTCAATATCAAACAGAATTTTATTTACTATTTTTATTTATTTATTTTAAAATATTTTATTTATTTATTCATGAGAGACACACAGAGAGAGAGGCAGAGACACAGGCAGAGGGAGAAGCATGCTCCATGCAGGAAGCCCAACACAGGATTCAATTCCAGGACTCCAGGATCATGACCTGAGCCAAAGGAAGACGCTCAACCACTGAGCCACCTAGGCATCCCTTATTTACTATTTTTAAATTAAAATAGCACTGTAATAAGATCTCACTTTTGTTTAAATTATTTCGGTCCCTGGGGTATTCTTGTAGCTAGCCTTTTATCTGTATTTGCGCATATGTCTGGAATGTTCACCTTATGTTGAAGCTGTTTATTAGGATTTTAGATGATTTTTACATTTCTTTGTGCTTTTCTGAACTGCTCCGAATGCTTTATAATGAGCATCTCTTTTCTCCCCCCAAAAAACTCACTGGAATAGAAAATGAACAAAACAGTCTTAACTATGGAACACTATAAATAGTGTTAACACCTCAGTTACCGTGTCCTGAACGGATGGCTATGTGAAAATTGGCATTGTCCTTGGAGCACTAACATGTAGATATCTGGATGTTTTGTAAAGTGGCAAACTAGAGGCAGCTTTCTGCTCTTCCTGCATAATACTGAGATATGGGAACAATCCTGAAGCCAGGGAGTCTGCAAAGTGCTTGTCGGTGAACTAGAAACACAGTGTTTCCAAAGGTAAAGCAAGAGTCTTGAGTTGCCCAGAAGGCTGAGGTGAACCTGAGAGGTTTTCTTGTGGATTATAAATGCACTCCTCTGTTCCTTTGCATAATTCTCAAGTGCTGAAGGCTAGCTTAAAAATAATTTGCTTTCTCTGCAATGTGTACAGACCTATGACTGTTACACTTCGAGTGAACTTCGCTGCATTGTATCGGATTTATAGGACCATCATAGATCTGGATGAGGAATCTCAATGAGAAGTCTGTTTTTCTGTGGGGCTTGGGGGTCACATGGGATTATATGGTACTGGGAGCTGTTCCATATACAGGTCTCAGTGCTTTAACTAGGAACTAAGGATTTGGGATACTTAGGGTAGCTAGTCACCCCCCCCCCCCAAAGAGGAGTACTTTAACACACTTTGAAAGTAAGCAGGAGGGATCCCTGGGTGGCTCAGGGGTTTGGTGCCTGCCTTTGGCCCAGGGTGTGATCCTGGAGTCCCAAGATTGAGTCCCACGTTGGGCTCCCTGCATGAAGCCCGCTTTTCTTTCTCTGCCTCTCTCTATATATCTCTCATTAATAAATAAAATCTTTAAAAAAAATGAAAGTAAGCAGGAGTAATACCAAATAAGTAAAAGTGAAGATGTGAAGGGCAGAACAGAACTTTCGATGCTTTTCTCCTGAATGTTAGTTCAGGTGGGTACTTGTGGACAGAATCTTCTAACTGTACATGCATGTCTGCTGGGATGCCTGTTTGGACTGAGAAGGGTGGGAGAGGCCAGCAGAGAAGAGGCCACCGTAGGGGAGGTGAGGGCAGCCAGGCCTGTCTCCTGAAAGGGGCCCCTCCCTCGGGCTGAGTGTTAACCGTGGTCTCCGCATGTTAATCATTCCCCACTTGGGCAAGTCTCCTGCCTTACCATCATTTGTTTACTTGGTTATGTCTTCATCACACTGTGAGCAAGCACCACCCACTCCGCCCCGCCCCAGTATATATCCTCTTTGTCGTTTTTTTGTATCTGCCCCAGGGTACATGGGGGGCGTTCAGGAAATGTTTGTGGTGGAAAAGTGTCTCTGTGATTGCAGTCAGCCATTCTATGTACAGGCCAACTACATTGCTCAGTTACCCTGTAAATTTTGCTTTTTTTTTTTTAAATTTTTTTATTTATTTATGATAGTCACAGAGAGAGAGAGAGAGAGGCAGAGACACAGGCAGAGGGAGAAGCAGGCTCCATGCACCGGGAGCCCAACGTGGGACTCGATCCCGGGTCTCCAGGATCGCGCCCTGGGCCAAAGGCAGGCGCTAAACCGCTGCGCCACCCAGGGATCCCTTTTTTTTTTTTTTAATAAAGATTTAATTTATTCATGAGAGACACACAGAGATAATCAGAGACACAAGCAGAGGGAGAAGCAGGCTCCACGCAGGGAGCCCGATGCGGGACTCGATCCCAGGACCCCGGGATCACAACCTGAGCCGAAGGCAGACACTCAACCACTGAGCCACCCGGGTTCCCCCCCACCTTTTTTTTTTTAAGACTTTACTTCTATATTTTGCGAGAGACACAGAGATAGGAACAGAGATAGTGAGAGAGAGCATGTGAGTGGGGACGAGAGGGAAAAGCAGGCTCTCTACTCGGGGCTCTCTCCCAGGACCCTGAGATCATGACCTGACCCAAAGGCAGATGCTCAACTGACTTGAGCCACCCAGGTGTCCCCCTTCTGTAAACTTTTCAATGTCAGAATCCTTTGTTCCCATTTAATGACACTTTATAACTATACTGCAAATATATATGTATATATACACATATACGTGTCTGTCTATATGTATGTGTGTGTATATGTCTATATGTGAGTATGTGTGATTTATATATATATATCTCCAAATCTTAACATTCTTGAGGAAATCTGATGAAAAGTATTTATTTGTTTATTTTTAAAGATTTTATTTATTTACTCACAGACAGAGAGAGAGAGAGAGGCAGAGACACAGGCAGAGGGAGAAGCAGGCTCCACCCAGGGAGCCCGACGCGGGACTCGATCCCGGGTCTCCAGGATCACACCCCAGGCTGCAGGCGGCACCAAACCGCTGCGCCACCGGGGCTGCCCTGAAGAGAAGTATTTAGCTTATCGCAATTAATTTGAGGTCTTCTGACCAACTTGTTATGAAGATTTTGTACATTGTAATGCATACTGAAAAATACTGAAAACCTGTCCATTACACAAACAATATGGCACAAACAATAACTACGATTTGAAAAGAGAAATACATGAAGCCCCAGCCTGTCACCAAATCATGTTCACATTTGCTTTCCAATTCATTCATGTGTTTTTTCATAATTTCTTCATTGCCATCATTGGGTAGGTAAAATTTGTGTTCTTTTTCATTGGTTATTATATTATTATTCTCATTGCTGGATAGACCTGTAATTTTAAATGACAGCTTGCTAGGCCAATTCAGTTGATCTGCTGTAATTCAGTAGCTGTCTATTTTTGGATATTGTTGGTTTCCATCCTTTGTTACTATAACCTGGTATGAAGTGCCTCACCTACCAGTCAGCCACGGAAGTCTGGCCTCTAGTCTCATCTTTCCAGGGAAACAGCTCTGGCCAAGATGAGCACTGGTCTTCTTGGTGAGCATCTCCTGTTCTTACCTTGACTGACCTCCTCACTGGTGCATGTTGTTGGCAACTCTCCCCTGCCTGAAATTCATTCTTCCTTTGACTTTGTGGACCTGCCCCAGAGAGGTTTTTCTTCCCTTTCTGACAGTTCCTCTTTGGTCTCTGTTCAGGGGATCTGAGCTTGCCCCCTACATATTGGCATTTCCAGAGATGGGTCCTATCTTTTTTTTTCTTTTTTTTTTGCCTGTCACAATAAGGGTTATTATGAAAACAGGCTGGATGGGTCCTATCTTTAATCCTCTGCTGCCTCAATCTACATGGTGTCTCTGAATAGTCTCACTTCCTCCCCTGACTTTGGCTTTCTTGATACATTGACAATTCTCAAATCTCTTCCTCCATCCCAGAGAGCTCGCTGCCCAAGTACTCATCAATGACTAGTGCCTAGTAGACAATTGAACATCTCCACCTGCATGACCCATAGCCCTTGAAATTCAGTCCTTAACTAAACTCACCATCTTTCCTCCAGCCCCTCCCAAGATCTGCTCCCACTCCTGCATTCTCTGGTAGAGATACCGTCATCTACTCTGCTAAGGCAGAAACCTGAGAGTCACCTTAGACTCACTTCCCTCTTCCTTACGTCATTTGTAATCAGGCAGTCAACCAGCCTGCTGATTACACTCCCTTGATTTCTCTAGAAATGGTTCCTTTTTGTCTAACGCTGCCTGATAGCCATGTCATTTATCACCTGCCTTCCCACAAAAAATTGCATTTTTTTTGCTGGTTTTGTCATTCTTACTGACACCCCTCCCCCCGCCCTGGCACATTCATCTTTGCCAATCTAATCCCACTTCTGCTGTGTTCACAGGAGAAGGCAGCCCCTGCCTGCCTGGGCAATCTCCCCTCCTGGCATTGAAGGGCAAGTCTGTGGTCTCTTCATTCCTTATTTCTCCACTTGTATTTATTCCCTTCACCTGGAAACATATCCGCCCTCTTTTTGTCTCACAAATTCATTCCTGTATGCAACCTCATGTTTGGAAAGCCTTCCCTAAACCCCATTCCCCTAGTCTGGGTGAAGAACCCCTCCCCCAAGGTCCCCAGAGTACCCTGAGCTTTCCAGGAATCCCAGCACTTAGTTTTTTACTGAGCATTTGCTGTAATAGACTGAGCTCCCCAATGTGAGAGCAGCCTAAGTCTTTTATCAGAGGGTCTGGCTTGATAGAAGTGGTTCAGTAATTGTTTGATAGAAGTTCTTTGGAGAGGGCACCTGGATGGATCAGTGGTTGGGAGTCTGCCTTTGGCTCAGGTCCTGATCCCTGGGTCCTGGGATAGAGTCCCATATCAGGCTCCCTGCAGGGAGCCTGCTTCCTCCTCTCCCTATGTCTCTGTGTCTCTCATGAATAAATAAATAAAAATCTTTTTTAAAAAAAGTTCTTTGGAGAAACACATTCTAGGAGTGGGGTTCAAATGTGCAACCCACATGTGAAAAGTATGTACTATTAATTGCTCTTCCAAAAAAGTTGTATTTGTTTGTAACTTCTACCAGCACTGCTAGTGTACTAATCGAGTTATCTTTTTCAACAACTATTTATTGTTAATCTGTGTCAGGCATTGTGTCAGAAGAATAGTATTTCTAGTATAAGAGTATTTCATTATTTGGAGCAGTGTAGTTCTATAGAACTTTCTGCAATGGTAGAAATATTCTTTATCTGCACTGTCTAGTATGGTAGCCATGAGCTGCATGTGGCCACTGAGCACTGGAAATGTGACTAGTATGATGAAGAAACTGATACTGTAATTTCCTCGCATTTTAGTTAATATTTTTTATTTTTTTTGCATTTTAGTTAATTTAAAATGTATCAAATACCCACCTGTGGGATGTAGTTATTGTATTGGACAGTGCATCTCTAGAGAGAGAAAAAGGAAATCCTTCATCGGATGTGAGTGCTACATTCCAGATTCCCGTCTTCTTTTTTAAATGCTAATGAAAGCTCACATCACTAAGGTGCGACCAGTTCACAAAGGCTATCATTGTTATGTTGGCACTACCTAATTTGGGAAACATTTTTTAAATGTTTCCTCACATCCGGAAAGACAACCTAAACGTCCAGGGTCTGGAGACTTGAGGCAGAGTGGGAAATGTTACTCAACTGTGCCTTTTATCCAGAGGCATGCACTTAGCTACCCCAAAGGAGGCCAGAAGCCTAACACTTTCGGAGAGGCATCTGCTGGACTTGTTTTTCCACATAAACTGCCAAACTTGTTTTGATTAGGCAGGAAGTGAAGCAACTTTTCAGAGAGAGAGAGAGAGAGAGAGAGAGAGAGAGAGAGCCCAGCATCCCAGCATCTGCATCTCATCAGCGGGTCAGGCCAGACCTTTATACCTTTACCTTCTACTTGTGAGCCTAGGCCGAGTTTTGCTTTAAGGGAAAGCAATTTTAAGGGAAGCGCAGGGTGGGGCCCGCAATTTTTTCTCTTACATGGTTGGTTCCCTTAAGGTTTCAAACCCAAAGTTGTTATTTTTAGTCCGTGTACCTGTTTTGAGTCTCGGAATCACTTCCGTGTCCCTAAAAGAGGGAAGCCTTGCCTTCTCTTGTGCAGTTCTTTGCACACACAACTCTACAAGGAGTAACTGTACTGAGCTGAATTAAATAAATCCTGCTGCCTTAGCACGTGTGACCTGCCGGTAGCCTTCTGGAGGCTGCCGATGAGAGAGGCGTTCGAATCTTTTTATTGGAGTTGCTGGAAAGGGGCCAAGGAGATAGACACCTGGAGTTTACGCTCCCCAGAAGTCATGGTTTGTTTACGGCGAACATGCAGCAGCCTCGGAGGCCGGGTGACCGGGTGACCGGCGGCTGGGCTGGGGCGCGGGGCGCGACGCCGTGCAGGCCTCTAGGCAGCGCACAAAGCTTGGGGTTTCCCCTCCTCTCCCTTTCGGAGGAGAGCCGCAGGGGCGCCGCGGACCTGCGCAGACAGCGCCGCTGCCGGATGCGCACGCGAGCTCCTCGGGGGAGCCCGCCCGCCCTCCGCGAGCGCCCTGCGCGCCCCCCGCCCCCCGCCGGCGCGCCCGGACCGGGACCTGCCGGCCAGTGCGCGCCGCGGAGCGAACCATCGCGCCGCCCGGGGGGGGGGACGGCGTGGGGGCCGCGGGGCGCTCCGACCTCGGGGCCCCGCCCCCGCCGCCGCCCCCGCCCGCCCCCGCCCGCCCCCCGCCAGGAGTCGCCGGTGCGGCGGCCGGCCGGGGGCCCCGCGGATTGGCCTGGGCGGGCCCTCGCCTCCCCCCGGCCGCGCGGGGGTGGTAGCGGCCCATTTGAGAGTTTCCCGGGTCCCGCGGCCGGCGCAGAGGCGGAGGCGGGAGGCGGGAGGCGGGAGGCGGGAGGCTGGGGGCGGGACAAAGGGGTGGGCCCCGCGGCCCGGCGGTCCCGCAGCCCGGCAGCCCCGGCGTCTGGTCCGAGGACGGAGCGGCGGCGCGGAGGGGCGGAGCGGCGGAGCGCGGGCCCGAGCGGGACGTGCGCCCGAGATGCCGGTGCGAGGAGATCGCGGGTTCCCACCCCGGCGGGAGCTGTCAGGCTGGCTCCGTGTAAGTCCCCTCTCGAGTCCGCGCGGCTGGGACGCGGGTCCCGGGCAATGAGCGTGGGAGCGCGTGGTGGGCTTCCTGTTGCTGCTGCTGCTGCCCCACCTGGACGCCGGCCGAGGGCGGGGGGGGGGGTAGACTTCACCCGACCGGGCCGTGGCTCCTGGCCTCCTGGGCCCCTGGATCCTTTTCTCTCCTCTCTGAAGTCCCTTGGGTTTCAGATGAAGTCTCCGGGACGGTGGGGGACCCTGCCCTGAACTCTGTCCTGGATCTCTGCTACCTTGAAGGCATCTCGTCCTGCCTGTTGTGCAGCCTGCTGCGTGCCTTTGTGTTTTCCTTCTCTGCTTCAAACCACGTATTCTACTTGATGCAAAGTTACAGGCGTGTGTGTATGAGACAGACTGACAGCTCTTGGGAGACCAGGAAACTCATTTCCCCTTTGAATCAGCTACTTCTGTGATACAGGTTGTTTTCAGGAGGGACTGGAGATGGGGTTTTGGAAGAAGCCGCAAAGAGGGAGTGATGAATGCTTCCTCTCTGGTATTATCTTACCTGTCACCATTCCCTTTAAGTCTTTATTTGTCAAGTTTCCACTTTTACACAGTAGTTTAAGTTATAAATAATTAGGGTTTTGACTACAGGGTTTTAAACATTCTTGAAATGTGGGTGAACTGGGGAGTGAATAAATACTCCAGGGCTTAGTAATGGAATACAGCCTCCCACCTCTATTTTAGCTTCAGTTCTTAGGCAGCGCTGCTTCCCTGGCAGCTGTCGGGGCTGAGTAATAATGGTTGTGGTTTCCCTGCAGTTCCCAGCAGAGTCTCGCCCCATCATAGAAACTGCCCTGTGATTCCACACACCCTCCCTCGCCTAGGGGAATCCTAGCAGAGGGGGAAGGAGGCCCTTTACTTGATGTTTTGGTGGTCTGTGGCCAGGTGTGCCTGCTGACAATCATTTTGGGAGAACCAGACCTGCTTTGTCAGAATCATTCCTTGGAGAGACAGTGTGTGTGGGGGGGGATGGTGGTGGTGGTGGGGGGAACATCTACACCCAACCTGGGAAGGAGATGTTTTAAGTGAGGAGTTAGTAAGAGTCATTGAATTTGTAGCAGTTAATATCCTGCCTAGGAATGAAATTTGACTATTCAATAAATTTTCATGAACAAGTTCACCTCAGTGTGGGCAATACAAGCGTTTAAGAGTGTGCCTCTGTTACAGTGTCTTGTTGCGGAAGCACGCAAATAATTGAGAATGATGCGTTCCCATGAGAAATATGGATGGGATGCTGTGGCTTCCCCTCTCCAGGGAGATGAGAGAAGGTGTGCTTCACTCCAGCAACAGTGGCTTTTGGGGTGGTGTTTCTTGAGCTTTTTCTGAGCTGCTACCAGAGATTGATGAAGGGGGGATTTCTTTCCATAAAATGGCTGCTGCAACTTTTTCATGACCACACACCTGCTGATAAGCACCTACCTATGATGGTCTCTGTGAGGAGTACAAGATGAGCAAGACCCAGTTTCTGCCATCAAGAGTCGGTTAGATCTGAACATTTGAGACTGAGACTGAGACTGCAGACTCCTGGGATACCTGTGGCCAGGGGGCAGGGGTGTGCAATACAGAGGTGTCTGCAGTACCGAAATTCAGGCAAAAATTCAGACTGCCTTACATGCGTTCCCATTAGGGGTTCTTTTTAGGGAGAAAGCCGCCGCATTTGAACAGATACCTCACAGTGCAAGCCGGTAAAGAAGATGGAGCTAATAACACACCCACCTCCTAGGGTTGAATGAAGACTGCGTGAAATGACATCAGGGTGCTGGGCATGTCGTGGGGGCTAGGTAAATGGTAGCTAGTAATAGGAACCAAGACAGCTACTGAAAGCTCCCAATGCTGGGTCCTGGGAGGTAGGACCTAGAAGTACAGGTAGGAGGTACCAGGTAGGTGTCTAGGCAGGAGCCGACGGAAAGAAAGAGTTCTTCACACTCTTGAAAGGCCTTGAATGCCAGTAAGAGAATTTGGGATGGAGGGGAAGGTCCTAAAATTCCTGATGTATTAGTGACTTGACTTTCCCTGTGAAAAAGTGAACTGGTTTCCTGTAAACATTTCACCCCACCCCCTACACAGGGAATATTACTATTTTTGAGGCACTAAAATGCCTAAAACCAGTGAATTTTAACATCGCCCCCCCCTTGGGGAATTCCATTTGCAAGGACTTCTGCCTACATTTGTTTAACTTTTGATCTAATTCTTTGTACATTGACAAAAGGTTACAGCCAGCCATTTATCTTTTGCAAAAGTGCCTGGGAACTCAAGGGAGATGTAAAAATCCCTGCAGTGACTTATGTTTAGAAAGTTTTCTCTTCTGAAGGTATTAAGAGACAGATGAGTTCTTGAAACGAGGCGGGGCCATTTTAGTTCTGTGTTCTGTAGTTGAAAAAGTCATGCAGATTGGGTCTGGGAGTGGCAGGAGGTATGGATGGCAGGGGTGAGGTTAAGAGGAAGGGTTAGTAATCACTGCTGAAACTTTCAACATACTCTTACCAAGAATATGAGCCATCAGGGAATTCCTTGCCTAATCCCTAAAGCAAATCCCATTAAGAAGCTGTGGCTACAGATTACTTTATCTAGGTTGAGAGCTGACTCTCTATAAAATGCCTCATTGATTAGATTCTGAGCAGTAATCAGGTGGCCAACAGTTGGTGGGCCAGATGGCCTTGGACTAGCCAGCCCTGGTGTTAAAAGGTGTTTACCATTGAAGGTGATTTGGGGTGTAGTAATGTAGGAGAGTGATTGATGCACATGTGTGAGGTGGAAGGGGGAGGGTTGGCGGGGTGCAGAATGATTATCTCAGGTGTTTTACTGAGTTAGTTTCTTGCTCCTAAATCCAAGGGTTGGAGTCAAAAACATAGACTCAGAGGTCAGACTTAACACGTATTTTGGGGGTTAGAAACTCTAGAGTTAAGTGAACTTTTCAAGATTTAAAAAGAAGTCTTCCCTAAAACTATTTATGGCCTACTTCACCTCCTCAGTATTTTTTTTTTTTTTAGTAATTTTTATGATGACTCTTGTTAGCAGAAGCCCATGTAGCTCCCAAATTTATGAGAGTCTAAGGTGGTATCACCATTAAAAAATTTTTTAAAGGTCATGTAACAGCAGTGGAAAAATGTTTTCAGGCATTCAGTCGTAACATTAAGTATGGGCAATAGCTAGTTCCAGGTCTGAAGGGTACCTGGGAAATACAGCTGGCTAAGCTCGTACACCACCTACATTATTGCACACGAGGCAGAGCCTGGAGTTGGAAAGTGTTATTTTTTCAGCTTGGTTAAGAAATGCACTTAACTTGGCCTTCCACTTCTAGAGCCCAGGCAGGCCTGGGGAAGCCTTCGTATGACGGTGACAGTTTCATTCTGTTTTGAAGGGGTCTAGAGCCTCTATCATCCAGCCAGCCACTCTATCCAAAGCATCATCAGCCTTGATAACCTGTGAGCTCAGAAGAGAGACTAAAGATTGTTGTATTGAAGAAATACCTAATATGTTATTAAGTTTTTTTTCTGCCACTGCCCCAAACAGTGTTTTTTGGGCGCTTTTTTTTTTTTTTTTGCTCTTCCCCAAACAGTGTTTTCTAAAGTGTGCTACACAGACAGACTCATGGGTGGGGTGGCACATTATTTTTCAGTTACTGTGCATGAATATTGTATTTCAAGGATAAAAAATATAAAGCTGGCTACCAAATTCACTTATTTCAGTTGCTTAGAGTGAAGTACAAGAACTATTAAGTAAAACAAGTCTGATGTAGGAATAATAAATTATGGGGATGAGTGGTATGAGAATAAGGCAAAAACTGTAAATGTGGCCCTTGAAATTTGAGACTTGGTAACACTGTTTAAAATATGAATGTGATGTTTTAGTTACGGAGGGCTGTGTCTGTCTTGACCACACCTTCAGGAATGGCCCTGAGAAGCCAGTAAAGTTGAATTTGACAGACTTTGTGTCTTAACATGTATACTTTGCTCTTGTCTATACAGCTGTCTTATCTTTTATTGGAGACAGTGTATTTGTGAAGCAATTTGATGCCTTGCTTAATTCTTATTCCTTTCTCTGCTTCCCACAAGCCACTCTGCAGATTTTATTTTATTTATTTTATTTTTAAAAGGTTTTATTTATTTATTCATGAGAGACACACAGAGAAAGGCAGAAACACAGCAGAGGGAGAAGCAGGCTCCCTGCAGGGAGCCCGAGGACCTGGATCTCAGGGCCCTGGGATCACGACCTGAGCCAAAGGCAGACCCTCAACCACTGAGCCACTCTGATGCCCCGACTCTGCAATTTTTTTTTAATTTTTATTTATTTATGATAGGCACACAGTGAGAGAGAGAGAGAGAGAGAGAGAGAGAGAGAGGCAGAGACACAGGCAGAGGGAGAAGCAGGCTCCATGCCCTGGGAGCCCGACGTGGGATTCGATCCCGGATCTCCAGGATCGCGCCCTGGGCCAAAGGCAGGCGCCATACCACTGCGCCACCCAGGGATCCCCCGACTCTGCAATTTTGAAGTCTGTTGGTATGACACCTGTGATAGGATGGACTGAAAATGGAGGAAATACTTGGGCTCTGCAACAGGGACATCGCTGTGCTCTGGAGCGCAGCTTGCTTTCTTGATCCAGCAATGCCAAAGGCAACAGAACCAAATAGCCTCATGTGTAAATGCATTTAATTTTTTATTATTTGTTAAAGGTTTAATTTTTTAAGTTATCTCTACAACCAACATGGGTCTTAAACTCAAAACCCCGGGCAGCCTGGGTGGCTCAGTGGTTTAGTGCCACCTTCAGCCCGGGGCGTGATCCTGGAGACCCGGGATCGAGTCCCACGTCGGGCTCCCTGCATGAAGCCTACTTCTCCTTCTGCCCGTGTCTGCCTCTCTCTCTGTGTGTCTCTCATGAATAAATAAATAAAATCTTAAAAAAAGAAAACCCTCAAAACCCCGAGATCAAGAGTTGCATACTTCAGCAACTGAGCGAGCCAGGCGCCCCAAAATGGATTTAATTTTTTAGAAACGTATCTTATGTTGGTCTGTGAAGTAGGCTCTAACAAGGATGGTAGTAGGAATTGAAAGTCTTGAGGTTAAAAAAAAAGTAACCCTAAAAAAAAAAAGTAACCCTGCCTTGACCTAGAAAAAAATGAGCAATTGAAGTTCATGGTCATGGTAGGTAAATAAAACCAGAATAGAAAACACTTTGTTTCAGTCACCAAATCCTTAATCATGTGTGTGCATGCACACCTTTTACGTGAACTACTTAGCCTTCAATTAGGAACTTGTACTTTAGTCATTTTAAATCTACGCAGATATTTGTTTAGTGCCTCTGCCAGATAGTTACAGTTAAATCAGGTCTTTAATCTTAAAAACATAATGCATTCTTTCTTAATCACTTATCCATCTTACCCTTTTTTTATTAAGCGAACTCTATCTCACAAGGTGGGGCTCGAGCTCACGACCCCAAGATCAATAGTTAGATGCCTACCCCCTGAGCCAACTGGGTGCTCCCATATCTTTTACATTTTTAGACCATAGCAATATGCATGTTTGTAATAATGTTTATTTTAACTTTCAGACTAATATTTCCTAATTATAATATTCACGACTTATAGTTTGCTTCTGTTTGTCCTTTCCCAACATTGCACACGTGTGTGTGTGTGTGTGTGTGTGTGTGTGAGAGAGAGAGAGAGAGAGAGAGAGATATTTAGGGGGTGGTAGGAATGTTAGGAGTTAGGAGTGGTGAAAGCATACACTTCAGAAATCTTTTGTGAGGGACACCTGGGTGGCTCATTGGTTGAGCTTCTGCCTTTGGCTCAAGGCATGATCTTGGGGTCCTGGGATCAAGTCCTGCATCCAGCTGCCTGCATGGAGCCTGCTTCTCTCTCTGCCTATGTCTCTGTCTCTCTCTGTGTCTCTCATGAATAAATAAAATCTTTAAAAAAAAATCTTTTGTGAATAAAATATTTGTACTTAAGAAGCTGGACTGACCAAAAAAAAAAAAAAAATTCAAATGAAACCATTAATCATGGCGGAGATCTCATGCCCTGTCCTTGAATACAAATGCATAGGTAAAACTATATGCATATATAAAGATGGACTTCAGAATTAATTAATAGGGAGATTATTATTTTCTCTTGTAGATTTTAATCAGCTACATGAATATATACATTATGTTCACAAGAAAAAAATGGCATCATCTTTTGAAACCTTAATTACAGTATGCCTCATCTGATAAACACTCTCTGTGAGACTAAATACATAGTTATATATTTATAGTTAGTGACAAGCCAGAGGCATTGGGAGGGGGATATAAATAATATATTTTGAGACAGTTATTAGGATAGTCTTCCTGGTAGGTAACAGTTATTAGACTGTAATTAGCAGATAATGATTAAAGTCCAGTTATATCTTTGCCATTGTATTAAAGAAAAGCTTTGGTAGAGATGAGAGAACACTGCAGATACTCTTGTCATTCTAGCTGAAGGTGAACAGGGGGAAATAATGCTTTCTGATCATCAGTAGGAATAAATGAACTTTTCTTTTTTTTAAGGATTTATTTTTATTTATTTATGATAGAGAAAGAGAGAGAGAGAGGCAGAGACACAGGCAGAGGGAGAAGCAGGCTCCATGCCGGGAGCCCGACACGGGACTCGATCCCTGGAATCCAGGATCGCGCCCTGGGCCAAAGGCAGGTGCTAAACCGCTGAGCCAACCAGGGATCCCCATAAATGAACTTTTCTTAGAATTGTAGCTTCTAAGATGTTTGTTCCTCTGAGGAGGATATATGGTCTGATACGGCTTTCTTGAGAACCACCTTTTTTTTAAGAGAGAGTGTGGGGGTGGGGCAGAGGCAAAGAGAGAGGGAGAAGCAGACTCCCCACTGAGCAGGGAGCCCAACGTGGGGCTTGATCCCAGGACCCTGAGATCATGACCCAAGCCCAAAGGCAGATACTTAACCTACTAAGCCACCAAGGCTCCCTGAGAACTATTTTTTGAGAGCCATTTATTGTCACAGCAATAAAGGAAATGTTCCAAGTTCTAGGTTGTGAGGTTCTTTTTTGCCTTATGCAGTCAAGGCACACCTGAGACCCTAAGTCTGTGTGGGAAGGAGGATAGTGTATGCTCTGAGAGGCAGCCAGCTCATTCTCAGTCCATGAGAAACTGCGTGCAAATATTATCTGGCAAAAGCAGAATGAAATTATTTTAGGGAATTAATTAGTAAAATTAACCATTTCTGTTTTTGAAAAAGAATGACTTGTTTAGAAGGAACGTCCCTGTGAGCTCATTTTTAGAAGCCTGGTTCCTCCCTTACCCTTCTTCACTCAGCTGAATCAGTTTCCTTCTTGCCTGTGATTGGCTGGTGGGCACATGCCAGTATTTATTAGAGCCCTTATCATGTCTGCTCCATGCCAGTCACTTCCCGTCTGCCTGAGCCCCTCCTTGGTCTGAGTCATCTGGGTAACCCCAGCAGCTTATAGGACACCAAAGATATCCACCAAATTTGCCACACTGAACTGACTGGATCTGGGGAAGGCTTTTGTTGCATAAACCAGTAAGAATTGAAGACTCAGTGGGAACTCAGAAGAGTGGATTCCTGACATTTATATAGTGAGTGGATGGATTGTCTGTGAGTAAGAAAAAATCTGTAGATGTATATACGTCTGGACCTTCTCTGTAGTGGTATATAAGCTGTATTAATGAGCTGGGTGACTGTGGCTAAGGCATGTAAATCTAAGTTTCTTTATAGGGAAATGAGTAGTTGTATTTAAAGGTCTCTGAAGTCTTCTCCAGTGCTTAAGGTTCTAAGTGGGTATAAAGCCTGGAGAACACTCTAAATAAGTTCTCTTGGTTCTTGTTATCTTAAAGTACTTTCATGCTCCTTAAAAAACTTGTGTTGTTTTCTTTTAAGAAAAGGTCCAGTGGATTTTCTCTGAAAGATATTTTTCTGAAGGACAAACTGAGAACCCAAGAATGGCAGTAGTTTAGTTCATGAAGTGCTAGAAAGATCTATTATTCAGTTGCAGCTTAAATAATGTACCACCACACCATGTGCTGTATTCTCTTCCTTGCTCTGCAGCCCAAGCCAATATCTGCAGTTATCCTGCATTGCTTCTTGAGGATCATTCTTTTTCTTTCTTCTTCCCCTCCACTCTTCCCATTAAGAGCTGCATACTGGGAGTCTCCAATTCCCCCTTCTTTTTCTGTGGGCTTCTCTTACAGGGGCTACATTGCCTCTAGCAGGAGCAAGGTAAGGCAGGCCTGGAGTTGGGAGCCTATTCTGGTTTGTTCTTCACAAATGCGCTGAAGATGAGCTACCTGGTTACTGCTGTAGGCTCTCGTTGGTCACCAACTAACACAAAACCACTCACTGTTGCTCGAGTTTAGGCATCACTTTAGGCACTTCTGAGGTTTTCAGCATAACTTGAGGCAGAACACTTTGCCTGCCCTGGGCTGGTCTGTTTAGTGTCTGCATGAGTTTTAAGAGGGGAGAGAGATTTGTGGCATCTTCAACACTCATTGAGATTTTCCAGAAAGGGAACTGGAAACATTTGTGCTTTTCCTACTGGTGTTATTATTGGAATCTAAAAACAGGCAAGCGGCAACACACTGAAGTGAAGAGGCACGGGGTTCATCTTGAATACCGGTGGCCTTCTTTCTAACAGACCTGAATTTGAATTTTAATTAAAGGTCAGTATTTCTCATACTGCTTAAGTGCACAGTTTGCAGATGTTTTTACCCAAATCAGGAAGAGGCAGGAAAGGTGGACTCAATTTACCAAAGAACTGAGGTTGAACAAATGTGCAGGAAAACAGAAAAATTTTCCCATAGAAACAGTGGTATCCAGGGTCTATCCTTGCAACCTTGTTTATTCATAATGAAGCTTTTTAAATATTGTTGTTTTTCTGGTGTTCTGTTGAAGTATAATTTACATACAGTAACATGCATAGATCTCAAGGGGACAGCTTGATAAATTTGTTTTTGTTGTGGTAAAGCACATAAGAGCCACCATTTTAACCATTTTAAAGTATACAGTTCAGTGGCATTTAGTACATCCACAGTATCGTGCAGATATCACTATCTGGTTCCAGAGCTGGATGAATGCTTACGTGAATGTATTCACCTGTGTGATTACCACCTAGATAAAAAAACAGGACTTTCCATCACTCTAGAAGCTTCTCTCGCCACTTTTTCCGACTGTTACTGCCTTACCCTAGAGGGAAACTCTCTTCTGACTTCTCTCACCATGGGATAGTTTTCTTGACTTGGAGAGAATCTATATAAATGAAGTCAACATTTTGTGTCTGGCTTCTTTTGCTCGACATAACTTCTATGAGATTCATCCATATTGTTATGTGATTCGGTAGTTCTTGTTTGTTGCCGAGTAGTATTCCATTTATACGAGCTCACCACAGTTTGTTTATCCATTCTTCTGCTGATGGATATTTACATCGTTGTCAAGGTTTGTTTGTGTTTTCTCCTATCATGATTAAAGCTGCTAGGGAAACCACCTACACTTTGCTTTGTGGACTTATGCACTCATTTCTTTTATCTCAATTCCTAGGAGTAGAAATGCTGGATCATATGCTGGGGATATGTTTAACTTTCATTCTGTAACTCTGAAGTCAGGCAGACCTGGGTGTGAATTCCTTTGTCCTGCCACTTGCTTGTTCTACCTCAGGCAGTTTACTTTTTTCATGTTCAGTTTTTCTCAGCTGTGAAATAGGCTCTGTGTACCTGACTAGTCAAGGGGCAGTGAAGAGGAGAGACAACATTTTAGTTCTTTTAAGGAGAAATGCATTTAGAGGAGAGCATTAAGTGCCTACATTAAGAGCATTAAATGCCACTGGCTTTTGTACTTGCCCCCCAGAAAGTCAGAAAGCTGCTGTGGCCCAGAGCCAGGACCTTGCAAACCCCCTTCCACCTTCTCAGCCTGTGCAGCTCAGAGGAGGCTGAAATGATAGGGAATTTAGTGACAGCTGCGGAGCTCAGGTCTGGCAAATCTACTTTTGCCCCGAGACTGCTGCTATAGGAAAAAAAGGAAACAATGGCATCTGCTTTCCTGCCTCCTTCTAGATCTTAAACAAGTGCACTGTGTTGGCCAAAGGTTGGGGGGTTTCTGGCTGCTGGGAGTTCAGGAAGATGGGTGCTGGCCAACCAGAAATGGAATAGGTGCCTCTGAGGGTTGCACTGGCAACCTAAATGGCAGTGGTTGTAACTTATTAGCGTTCTCATTATTACAGAAGAACATGATGTCCAAGGAGTCCTAAGACCGCTTTCTGTCACACACATTCAGAATCTGTCCTTTGACTTTATAGTCACCTGCTAGAGGATGGATGCTGCTCTAGACCTACCTGTCACATTAATTATTTATCTGAAGGGCCTCAGCTTTGGCAACTAATCTGTGATTCTAGGTACTTTCCTTTATGAATAAGCTTGAGAAATTATAATTTGCAAGCTTACCAATTAATGTAGAAACTGAAAGGTGACTTAATTCTAAGAACAGCTGTTTTGATGTATACTTTATGAAACTCGAGTGTTTTCTTTTTGAATTCTTTCTGACTTGTTAGTTTATATATATATATATATATATATATATATATATATATATTTTTTTTTTTTTTTTTATTTATGATAGTCACAGAGAGAGAGAGAGGCAGAGACACAGGCAGAGGGAGAAGCAGGCTCCATGCACCGGGAGCCCGATGTGGGATTCGATCCCGGGTCTCCAGGATCGTGCCCTGGGCCAAAGGCAGGAGGCAAACCGCTGCGCCACCCAGGGATCCCCAGACTTGTTAGTTTTTAATAAAGTAAAAGATGATATATAAATCTTGTTGATAGGGACACCTGGGTGGCTTAGTGGTTGAGTGTCTGCCTTTGGCTTGGGGCATTATCCTTGGGTCCAGTGATTGAGTCCCGCATCAGGCTCCCTGCCTGGAGCCTGCTTCTCCCTCTGCCTGTGTCTTTGCCTCTCTCTCTGTCTGTCATGGATAAATAAATAAAATATTAAAAAAAAAAATCCTGTTGATAGGCTAAAAAGGATATTCCCTTTTTGGGTCTTTAACTGCCTTTGTCTTTTGACAAATGAAATGGAAAGAAACTACATTTTTATCCTATTTGGTGCCTAGAATCTCATGCACACTACCAAAACACTGGACAATAGTGACTGCCCTATTTCTGGCTTCTATTATGAAATGCGGGCTACACTGTATTGCTCTTTAGACATTTAAACATCTTGAATCAATTGAATCAATTTTTTACTTCCTAGGGACCTTACTATTATTGCTTTGAGGTGAGTTGACCAAGTGATTTATTGATTAACATTTTATTTTAAGCTTCTATCTCTAGTGCTACTCCCGAAGGCTCTTTGCAGAAAAATCTGAAGCAATAGGAATGCAAATATTCTAAGTGCCAAGATAAGCGTGACCAGTGAAACTTCATTTCAGCCACTGGTGTAGTAGTTAGAGTGAGCTGGTTCTTTGCAAAGCTGCTTAAATTTTATTGTGCTAGAAATATATTGACAGAATCCCATTTTATCTCTTTTTAGCCAGACTTACCCAGTCGGCCAGGGCTAACAATGGATGTCCAAACAGTTTACAGTGGTTAATACAATGGACAAAGGGTTTCACTGTTTGGAGAGTGGAAAAGAGAGCTGATGGGGAGCTTCTTAAGGGCACTGACCTAATTCACTCCTTCAACAAAAATGATTTAAATATATATGTATTTTGATCCAGGTGTCTATAAATATTTCAGCTAGTAGTATTACAGCTTCAGGAAGGGCCGTGTGGTGCTTTGTATATTTTGTTAAGTACAGCCTTTATTTTTATTTGCCAGTGGCCTTTAGATTTTTTTTTTTTTTTAATGAGTCAAGTTCTGGAATGAGCTGATATTCCATAAAAGTTAGGGAATTAAGAAACGCAGCTGCAAATCACATGTCACCCTCGTCAATCCTGAAACCTCCTCACAGTCAGGAATTTTAGCCATGTACTTTTTAAAGATAAACTTTTCTGTGAGCCTTTTTTCCATAAAATGTGGAGAAACAGAACTGAGTTAAAAATTTAGTTCAGGCATTGCTAAATTTCTGAGTATCGTATTTATGATTTATTTTGTTCAGAAAACGTAAATTGCCAATGCTTTTACCATTTATTACCATGAAATATTTGCAGCCAGTATGTACTGCTTCAAAGAATATCTCTCACCTATTAATAGAACAGGAGCAAAGGAGAGCACACACGTCACTGTGGGGTAAAAAAGTTTATTGGGCTTACTTTTAAGTTCCAAGTAACAATTGCATTGTTGTTCTCAGTGGTCTTTGAGTATGACTGGATGATTAAATATAAATGTTGACCTGATTGGATTATATCCCAGCTGTGAACTGTCCTGAAAAAAACTGCAGTAACCTATCACTTCGGACAGTTACCAGACTTGTTCTTTTGGCTTTATATTTGGGATAATGATTTATGCAGTGAAGTACTGTAGAAACTGGGGTGGTGTCATGTCTGTCTATCCTTCATCTGTTTCACCTTGGCTAAATTGGCTCTATTTGTATAGTCTGCTACCTGGATAGTCCATGATCTTCACAGGAAGTAAGTAACAAGCTTTTTGATTGCGATGAGCTTAATCAGAATGAATGCTTGGAAACGATGAACTGCAGAAAAGTCGTCCATTAGATCTAAACTAAGGTGCATATGTTTATCTTTTCAGAAGAGCAGGGTGTTTTCATGAGGGCCTGTGTTCAGCTGAGTGTTGGGAGGGCTGTCAGTTTCAGTGTTGGGGGATGGTTATGAGTTCTTGAGAGCAGGTCTTAGATCTTTGCTTTCCTAGTCCAGACATAGCATAGTTGTTCAGGCAGTGGAGGAAGGTGAAAGGAAGACCGAGGGGCAGGTAAGTCACAAAGGACTGAAGTGGGATCTGCATGGGTGTGTGTTTTCTCCCTTTTCTTACTATATTCCCAGTCCAGCAAAAAAGTTTGGAGACTGGTGGAAATAGCAACATTCCATCATTGGAGGAACAAATCTAAAATATGCATTCGTAAAGCTTGTAGAGCAGCTCTGAGACTGTGTCCTTGATTTCTACCACTTAGGTGTGCTGGGGGCAGGCTCACCCTGCTCAGTGGCCAGCTGTGCAGCAGAACTCCCACTGTTTGTGAAAAATGCCTAGTCGTGAGGAAGCCCAGGACACCGAGGGAGATGCTGTGGGTTTTACTCTGTAATGTGGGACTTCTAACTTTCTTGTAGCGAAGTGAAAGAAGGAGGCATCTACAGATGGAGTGTTAGACCCTTCGTGCAGATCTCACTGACTAATGCCTACCACTTGGGTGTAGGTGTTAAAACTGGATTTGATAGGGTGAGGAAACTGGCTCAGAAATGTTAAGTAGGGGATCCCTGGGTGGCGCAGCGGTTTGCCTCCTGCCTTTGGCCCAGGGCGCGATCCTGGAGATCCGGGATCGAATCCCACGTCGGGCTCCCGGTGCATGGAGCCTGCTTCTCTCTCTGCCTGTGTCTCTGCCTCTCTCTCTCTGTGTGTGTGACTATCATAAATAAATAAAAATTAAAAAAAAAAAAAAAGAAATGGTAAGTAATTTGCCCCATGTCACACAGCTTGTGTGGTAGGCAGGCAGGGCTTCTGAGCCAAGGTCCACCTGACTAATTCGAAACTGGTAGGTTCTTCGAACTCCACTGGCTTTTGCTTTTCAGAATCAGATGGGCAAAGATATAATAGGAGAAGGCCCTCTGTTGATTTTTAGGAATTTAAACATTATCACTGAAAGTGTATACAAGTTTTTCTCTCCAGGAAATCATTAGTAGCAATATTATATAAATTATTATTGTTGTTATTTTTATTTTAGAGAGAGCATCTGTATGGGTGAAGGGGGGAGGCAGGCTGAGGGAGAGGATGGGAAATAATCTCAAGCCCAACACTGGGCTCAACGCAGGGCTTGATCCTTCCACCCTGAGATCATGACCTGAGCTGGAACGAAGAGTCGGGTGCTTAACCAATTGAGCCACCAAGGTGCTCCACAATAATATATTAATGTTTTTAAGAGGCATTTTCATTTTTCAGTGAGTTGTCTTTATTATTGTATAGGACCTCAAAGACTCTAAGATGAGTAAGACACAGATTTATGGGGAAGTAGATTATATAAACAACTAGCTAAATCACAATTTATTATAGAAATACTAAGAATATGTCTTGTCCATGAGAGTCTTTCTTCAGGTCCACACAGCCTCTGGTTAGAAATGACTGTTATCCCATCAACCCCTCCCCAATCATCCCCCTGCCCAAACCCCCCACAATTGTTAATGTGAAGAAAAACTTGTGGCTAAAAAGCACATGGGTTGTGGAATCAGAACATCTTAGACTTGCTGTGTTTGGGAAGTTGGCTGTTTAAAGGGTCAGAATTCCATCACAAGTTGCCTGAGGATCAAAGTACATCTTTTAAAACACCACATACCTCCCAAGAAGTTTAGGCTACCAGATACTCACACTTTTGTGTGAAATGGAAAGTAGGCCTTCTTTTAATATGTAGTCAAGACCATATGATAGATATAGTGAATATTTTGATTGAGGATCAAGATAGAGTTGGAATTTTGGAGTTAGAGCATTTTGTTGGTGGAGCAGATGTTATGGAGTGCCATGTGTTCACCCTTGGGCAGGTTGGGATAGGAGGATGTTGAAAACAGCAAACAGCCCAAGGGGTAGAAAGAGCTGGGAAAGCTCCAAATACAGACATTGTTTCTTTACAGTTTCCCCCTGGAATCCTGTTAAGGGTGCCTTTTCTCTTCCTCACTGTCTCACTACACAGCTGTCTTCCCCCAGGACCCAGAACTGATGAGTTAGATGAGCATGCGTGGACAGTCTGTTAAAGCTGACATTATTTGAAATGTTGGTTCTTAGGGATGCTTGGGTGGCTCAGTGGTTGAGCATCTAACTTTGGCTCTGGGTGTGATCCTGGGGTCCTGGGATTGAGTCCCGCATTGGATTCCCTGCGTGGAGCCTGCTTCTCCCTCTGCCTATGTCTCTGCCTCTCTCTGGCTCTTTCATGAATAAATAAAATCTTTAAAAAAAAAAAAGAAATGTTGGTTCTTGGTCCTAGGCTCAGCCACAACAAATGCTAGCTATATAGTTCTGACCAGATTGTAAGTCGAACCAAACTTCAGGGTGGACAATGGAAACTTCCAGTGTTTATACCCCTCCTTCTCTCTCTCTCTCTCTCCTCTCTCTCTCTCTCTCTTTTTTTAAAGATTTTATTTACTTATTCATGAGAGACACAGAGACACAGAGAGGCAGAGAGGCAGAGACAGGAGAAGCAGGCTCTATGCAGGGAGCCTGATGTGAGACTCCGCCTTGGGACTCCGGGATCATGCCCTGAGCCAAAGGCAGACGCTCAACTGCTGAGCCACCCAGGCATCCCTATATCTCTCTTTTTAAAACATTACTCTTAAAGCACCATTTGGTGTTGTGGGTGCCATATCCTAATCTCTCTGTGAGGGTGCACAGAGAACATTCCGGCTTGAAATCAGGAACCAAGGTTTTTATTTCTCATTGTCTGACACAGTTCTTCACAAAGTGTCTTGCCCAATGTGGATAATACTAACACATATAGTTAATGATCTACTTTGAGGATTATCTGAAGCAAGATTCTGATCTCAGGCCAGCTTCCTGTGTGGTGTGTGATTGGAAATTGTGAACAAGTTCAGAATTTAGCTTAGGTAAATTATAACCAGTAAGTTCTGTTGCTACCAAAACCAAGTGTAGTTCATTTTCAGTTGACCTAACTTTTGGGTTATGTTCGCACTCAGAACTTACTTCTTATTATTTAAAAAACAACAACAACAAAAAAGTAAAAAAGTAAACGAGCGAACAGAACAGGATTATCCCCAAACAGTGACTGGATCGGATCCTAAGAGCAGTTCTAAAGTTTATTGAGGATTATAGTGAAAACCAAAGTGAAGGAAAAGCACAAATCAAGAAGTGTGTGCACTTCCCTCGGTACTGGTGTGAGCAACTTCCAGGTAAAGACAGTGTCTTGGTCAATAGACACCTGCCACATCAGTAGGCCATTACTAAATTTTGCATGAGTTTAGACTAATCAACTGCCTGTTTGGTTGGTTGTTTTTTTGTTTTTTTATTTTTCCCTGCTTACTAGCAAATAATTGTTCTTACCTTTTTAAATGGGTACACTTTAAATTAGTTATGTAAATGTTTATGTAATATCTTCTGCCTCCAAAGCCTAAAAAATATACTATGTGGCTGTTTAAAGAGAACATTTGCTGGGCCATGGTTTAGAACTCCCAGAAGCAGGAAGCTTGGGTATCTCGCCCGACCTGACCCGTTCTACTATCTGGAAATGCGAATGTCAGGAGACTGACTTGTGGAAGAGTCTCACTTCTTGAGGACACTCTTGTCTGACGTCCTTCTTGGCTGTGGGAAAGCGAAACAGAGACGGCGCTGGGTTCGTTTGCTTTCTGGTTTCAGTCCAGGAAGGTGACAGATAACAGGGACCAGTTGAGAAGTTGAATGTAGACTCCCTCCAACTTAAGCAGTAACATAAGCACAGGAAACTGTGGAGAAAATATATTTCAAAATACATTTTGTTTACAGGGTGCAGAAAGGCCATGAAGCTGAAATGTCCCTGTAGGAGTTTGAAACACCTCTGTCTGGGTTTTCAGATTCCAGCCTCAGGACAGCACTGTTGATTGTGTTTCTACATTGTTGACTATTTCAGTTCCAAGCGGTTCATTCTTTTCTCTCAGGGAAACCTTCAACATTATAATAAAATGACGTCATGGGTTCAAAGACTTGACAAAAATGTAGTGCAGAAAAGGAGTTGATGTTCCTCCAGCTTAGGAGATCTAGAAAAGCTTTGGGGTGACATCAGTGGCTGATACTCCAGCCCTTGAGCCAATTGACTGTCATTTTCTCTTTACTATTCCAGGCCTTCTTACATCCTAAAAACAAGCATCCCTTGAGGGTGGGGAGGGACTATGTCCTGTGTTGTTAGGTCTTTGTTTTGCATTGACTTTTTTGTTTAGGGTGCCACTTACTTAACATAGGAAACACCCCTCTCACGTGGTACTTCAGAGTTTATAAAAGCTCCCACGTAAAATTCTCAGTCCATCTTGACAAAAACCCTGGAGTGATGGGTGTTATCATCCAAGATGCTCATGGAACAGCTGGTTAGTGACAAACTTACAGAGCAGAAGAGCTAGAGAGCTTCGTGTGTTGTGTTATTGTGTGTTTCCCTGACCCTGTTTATTGCCCACTCCTCAATAACAATACTGCAACTGTGTCTTTGGAACCTGGCTTGGAAATTATAGTTCACTTTATAGTTTTTCCTCACAGTAGAAGGGGGATTTTGGCTGGAGCCTTGGATGGACCCCTTGGCTTCAGCTGCCCTGAGAAGCCATTAAATGCCCATGGAATCAGTGTCAGGCCCCTCTGTCCACCTCCTCCCCACCTCTTGTGTCCAGTAACCAGCTGGGGCTGTCGACCTAGGCTTACATTTCTTTTCTGGTTCTCTGTAAAAATAAGGAATTTAGATTCAAATATATAAAAATGCAAATCTGCCTGCGACATTGACCTGCCTCAGACTTGCTCATAGATGACACCAAGATCGCTCCTGAGTCTCCGGGGGGTCCCACCAGCCGCCACCCTCTCTGTGCCTCTAGTGTGGTGGCCTTTTGGTCAGCCTTCCTCAGGGAGCTCCATACCCTACTTCCATGAGGGCCCAAAGAAGGAAAGGCTTCCTTGATCTCTGGAAGAAGCCAGTCCTTTCTGTTCTAGACCTTTGTGTGCTTTCCCCTCATAGCATTTGTCAGCTTTATTTTAGTTCTGCCATGATTTACATTGACCCTCCTGTGCCTGAGAGCTCACTGAAGGCAGGGCTGTGTTTGTTATCCTCATTGTTTAATCTCAAGTGCTCAATACAGAGCTGGAAGGAAAGAGGTGCTTGATAAAATGTGTGTAATGAACCAACAAATGGATCCCACCTGCTACACGGAAACTTTTAACTCCTGTAGGTCTGTCTTCTGGAAATTATGTTCCTCTATACTAATTAGGTCCAGTGATTAACAATTAGAAAGTGCTATCTTCTGCTTTCCAGATGGCTTAAATTCCTTTGAATATCCCCACAACAGCCAGAGCCAGGCTAGCAACTTTGTAGGGTGATGATGTATTTTAATAAGCTTTATGTTAATGAATGACAAGTAAAAGTGTTTATTTTCTACTTTTAGTCCTCCCCATTTGCAAATTTGTTTTGCCTTTTATAAAAGCTATAGTGGTAGGATTTTATTGTAATTATTAAAGTTCATTTCTAATTTCCTCTAGATGGCATTTATTTTGAAATTTTAAATTTGAAGGGAAAGAACATTCTTTTTATTTCTGCATTGTTGCGCCACCTGGTGGATTATGTTTGTTACTACCCATTGCCTGTTCTGATTTCCTGACCTGACCTTTCCACAGAAGGGAAATGTTGGGTGCCTTTTTATGTTTTAAGATTGCATATGGTTTCTTTTCTTTTCTTTCTTTTTTTTTTTTTTTGCATATGGTTTCTACCAACAATTTCTGTTACTAGGCAAAGATGGATTCTTCTGAGAGAAGATCAACATTGCTGAATTCAGAATTTTAAAAAATGTTGACCCGTATCTGAAATTTCCCATGTCACTAATAAAAGGACAGTGTACAGTAGGGGAAGGGGCATCTGCACACTATTTTATAGACTCAGATTACCTCAGTTTATAGAATAATGACATAACAAGATATTAGACCAAAGAATGAGGTCTTTTTCTAAGTTTAGAAACAAGACTGTTTCAAACATCTTAACCTTTTATTTAATAAATTTTGTCATGAGAAGAAAACATTAGATGCCTACTCTTTTTGTATAATTTGATTCAGTTACATCTATAGTGTTTTATTATTAAGTCAAAGTCATTAGTAAGGCTTGCTGGTTTGCATTTTCAGTATTTTTAATAGCTTGGCTAGGTCTCCCACTTTGCCCTGGTGTGGGAGGTGGATGCAGGAAACCTCACCTTTCCCCTTCCTGTCTTCTGGTCTTTGCCGCCCCCTCCTCTTAATGGAGTATATTCTGGTGCAACTGAAAGATCTTTGTTTTTCTCTGTTGTTTCTATCTTTTTTTTTTTTTAAAAGATTTTATTTATTTATTCATAGACACAGAGAGAGAGAGACAGAGACGCAGGCAGAGGGAGAAGCAGGCTCCATGCAGGGAACCCGACGTGGGACTCGATCCCGGGTCTCCAGGATCGCGCCCTGGGCCAAAGGCAGGCGCTAAACCGCTGAACCACCCAGGGATCCCTGAATCTTTTTTTTTTTTTCCTTAAGATTTTATTTATTTATTCAACACACACACACACACACACACACACACACACACACACACACAGAGGCAGAGACACAGGCAGAGGGAGAAGCAGGCTCCATGCAGGGAGCCTGACTTGGGACTCGATCCCAGGTGTTCAGGATCATACCCTGGACTGAAGGCAGCACTATTCACTGAGCCACCACCTGGGCTGCCCAGAAGAAAGAGAATCTTAAGCAGGCTCCATGCTCAGCACAGAGC
Organism: Nyctereutes procyonoides; assembly: GCF_905146905.1. NCBI lineage: Eukaryota > Metazoa > Chordata > Mammalia > Carnivora > Canidae > Nyctereutes > Nyctereutes procyonoides. Next base: position 54,661,510 of record NW_026575146.1, on the reverse strand, counting down.
CCAATTCAGGGCTCCATCTCACGACCCTGAGGTCATGACCTGAGCTGAAACCAAGAGTCGGAAACTTGACTGATTAAGGCACCCAGGCTTCCCTTGTAGGAAAAATTTTAAATATTACCAAAAGGATCCTTAAAGTATGAAAGCAGGTACTGTAAATAAGTAGTATTTTTTTTCTTTTTTCTCCTCAAAATGGCATTTAAAAACCATGGCATTTGACTCATCTTGATCCAGCACTGTGAATTGCTGGAATAATGGGTCCGGACATAACGAAGATGCTTGGAAATGGTGGTGGTGTTCAATTTAGAAATACAAAATATCGAGAAGGCTCCATGCACTACAATTTTGCCATAGTATTAGTTATAGTAACCAAAGAAAGATAGAAACTTTAAATGACTACTAGCGATATGGTTAACAGATTATAAACTAAATGTGGCTATTTATAAATTTAAGTTAAACATTTAGTTTCTTAATTGCAGTAGCTGCATTTTAAATGCTCAACAGCCACATGTGGTTAGTGGCTACCATACTGGGCAGTATAGCTACAGAACATTGCGGTTACAGCTCAGAGTTCTGTTGGAGATAGCACTAGACCAATGCCTCTAACTTCAGTGTGTGCCTTAATCACATGGGGGCTCTTGGTAAAATACATGTTCTTTTCAACAGGTCCAAGGTAGGGCTTTGGGATTCAGCATTTCCAAGGAACTCCTAAGTGTTGGCAATATAGTATCTATACGGCAATACAGTATCTATACATGAGGTCTTTTAAATTCTGCGTTTATTTCCCATTTCTGATAGAAAAGGCTTGTCTTTGAGGCTTCAGACTCCAGGCTTACTGGCTTTCTGGGGATTAACCAGGGATACTGATACTTGGTGGGAGCATGTGTGAGCCATCCTCTGATGATGCCTAGGGTCTAGGAGGGACAGTTTATTTTGTGCTTCATTAGGGCCAACCCTGCTAGCAGGATTTAGCTGAGCACTCTAATGACTGGTTTTCTAACCTGCCTTTTGATAAAGCAGTTTATAATTTTATTTATCTTGGTACTTGTCACGGGGTGGTAGTTTGTATGTTTTTTTTGTTGTTGTTGTTGTTTTTTTAAGTGAAGCTGTTTTTTAATGCTGTATGGGCTTAGTCAGATTCAAAATCATAGAGTAGACAGGGCTGTGTCCCTGTTGCCAAATTAGCACCTTCCTTTTTGGCTTATTGATGGTTTCTATGTAATTATAAATAAGAATGGCCTGTTTGAATTACAAATTATACTTTATAGCTCACTGTATCAGAAATGTGAACATAGAGGTCTTAAATGTAATTATCAGCTGATTTTTTTCCCCCTCCTCATATCTTATTAAAATTGGACTCATGCATATCTGGACTCAGATTGTGACCAGCCACCTATTAGTTTGGAACCATGTGCAAGTTCCTTAATATTTCAGGTTAATTTTTAGAGCGGTTTAAGATTCACAGTAAAATTGAGCAGAAGGTACAGAGATTTCCCATATAACCTCTACCCTTTACACTGGGTAAAGCCGTACATCGTAAGTATTACCCGTCAGAGTGGTATGTTTGTTATAGTTGATAAACCAACACTGACACATCATTACCACCCAGAGTACCTGTTGGTGTTGTCCCTTCTGTGGATTTGGACAAAGGTATATGATGTGTATACATCATTATGGTATAATTCAGAGTATTTTTACTGCCCTAAAAAATCCTTTGTGCTCTGCCTATTTTCTCCCCTTCCTTCTAACCCTGACAGCCACTGATCATTTTATTATTTTCATAGTTTTGCCTTTTCCAGAATGCCATATAGTTTGAATCAAATGGGATGTAGCCTTGTCAGATTGGCTTTCACTTAGGAATATGCATTAAGTTTCTTCCGTGTCTTTTCATGGCTTGAAAGCTCAGTTCTTTTTAGTGCTCAAAATATTCCATTGTTGGGCACCTGGGTGGCTCAGTTGGTTAAGCGTCTGTCTTCAGCTCTGGTCATGATCCCAGGATCCTGGGATTGAGCCCCACATCGGGCTCCCCACTCAGTAGCAAGTCTCCTGCTCCCTCTACTCTCCCTTTGTGATCTCTCTTAGTCTCTCTCAGATAAATAACTAAAATATATTTTTAAAAATTATATATATATATATTTTAAAGATTTTATTTATTCATTCATGAGACACACACAGAGAGAGAGAGAGAGAGAGAGGCAGAGACACAGGCAAGGGAGAAGCAGGCTCCACGCAGGGAGCCCAATGTGGGACTCGATCCTGGGACTCAATCCTGGGACTCCAGGATCACACCCTGGGCCGAAGGCAGGCGCTAAACCACTGAGCTACACAGGGATCCCCCCAAAATAATATTCCATTGAGATGCATCACATTTATTCATCCATTCACCTACTGAAGGACATTGTGGTTGCTTCTAAGTTTTGGCAGTTCTCAATAAAGGTGCTATAAATATCTGTTTTTGTTTGGACATAAGTTTATAACTTCTTTGGGTAAATACCAGGGAACACGATTGCTAGATTGTGTGATAGGAGTATGTTTTTGTTTGTTTTTTTCTTGTTTTGTTAAAGATTTTATTTTAAGTAATCTCTACACCCAACATGGGGCTCAAACTCAAAACCCCAATTTTTTATTTTTATTTTTTAAGATTTTATTTTTTTTGAGAGAGAGCATGAACCAGAGGGATGGGAAGAGGCAGAGGGAGAAGCAGGCTCCCCATTGAACAGGAAGCCAGGCTTGACCCCAGGACCCTGAGATCATGACCTGAGCCAAAGGCAAATGCTCAACGGACTGAGCCACCCAGGCACCCCGAGTATGTTTGGTTTTAAGGAAATCACCAAACTCTCTTCCAGAGTGGCTGTACCATTTTGCATTCTCACCAGCTCCTGCTGCTCCATATCCTCACCACATTTGGTGGTGTCTTTACTCCAGATTTTGTCCATATCCTCACCACATTTGGTGGTGTCTTTTCTCCAGATTTTGGCCCTTCTAATATGTGTAGTCCTATCTCTGTTTTAATTTGCATATCCTTGATGACATACGATGTTAAACATCTTTTCTTTTCTTCTTTTTTTTTAAATTTTTTATTCATTCATGAGACACACACACACACACACACACACACACACACAGAGAGGGGGGGGCAGGCAGAGACACAGGCTCCATGCAGGGAGCCCGACATGGGACTCGATCCGGGGTCTCCAGGATCACACCCTCAGCTGCAGGCAGCTCTAAACCACTGAGCCACCCGGGCTGCCCCTAAACAGCTTTTCATATGCTTGTCATCTGTAAATCTTTGTGGGGTGTCTATTAAGGTCTTTGGCCTGTTTTTTTAACCAAGTAGTTTTCTTATTTTGAGTTTTTGGAGTTTTTTTGTATATATTTGTCTGATAATAGTTTTTTTTTCTTTTTAATTTATTTGATGGGGGGTGGGGAGAATGAATGGCGGGGAGGAGCAGGGGTAGAGAGATCAGCGGGCTTCCCACTGAGCAGGGAGCCCAGTGCAGGACACATCTATCCCAGGACCCCAGGATCATGACCTGAGACAAAGGCAGAAGTTTAACCCACTAAGTCATGTAGGTGTCCTGATAATAGTTCTTTATTAGACATCTTTGCAAGTGTTTTCTCCTAGTTCTTATTTAGTCTTTTTATTCTCTTGACATTGTCACTCACAGAAGTTTGTAAACTTAATGAAGTCCAGCTTATCAATTCTTTGTTTCATGGCTCATCAGACCTTATATTTTCATAAATAAAAAAAGGAGGAATTGGGTTTTTGGAAGGGTTAACGGTTAATAGCCATTAAATACATAGCACAGTGTCTTGGTGCTTTGTAATGTTCAGTCAGTGATGATATGTTTTGGGTCCCCTGATTCACACATGTGTTCACAGAGGAGCAGCCCTAGGGAACTTATACTTAGCAGGCTATTGCAAGAGCCAGAAATAAAGTCTGACCTGGTTCCCTTCCTGCACCCTCTCCTTCTCAAGTCACTAGGCTGCAGTCAGTCAGAAGAGTTGCTGAGCTGGGTTGACTGAATGCAGACCAACTACTTGGGAATGACCGTCAAGCTTGTCAGAGGTGTCCAAGCACCAACAACCATGGTGGGGATTTTTTTGTGTTTTGTTTTGTTTTGTGTTTTTGTTTGTTTGTTTGTTTTTTGGTTTAAAGGCCAGGAAGTGATCACAGGTAGTTTCTGAAAGACTTTATCCAGGTACAGGGAAAGAGGCAGTGTTCTTCAGTGGAAAGGATACAGGCTTTGCAGCCGCACTGACCTGAGTTAGGATGTGTCCTCTGTCACCTTTTACTTATATGAACTTGAACAGCTTACTTTACTTCTGACTTCTGTCTTCTTTTCTGTAGGATGAGTCTAATAGTTATGATATTGGTGATAGCTAAAAATGATAGAACATTTACTACATGTCAGGCACTACCCCGAGTTCTCTACATGCATGGTCTTATTAAATTCTCCTAACAACCCTAGAGAGGTTAACAGTTGGGGAAACCAAAGCAAGGACAAATTAATGTAATTTGCCTAAGTTAAGCGGTGATACAGAGGCCAGAATCCCCACTTTCTGATTATGCAATCCATGATGTGTCCCTTAAAGAAAAAAAAGGCTTTTTTTGAGATATAGTTTACATACATTACAATGAAGGTGTACAGTTCAGTAGTTTTTCATATGTTCACAGAGTTGTGCAACCACCACCATATCAATTATAGAACATCTTTATCACCACAGAAAATAATTCACATACCCATTAGTTAAATCATCCCATTTCTCCCTAAAATGCTACTCCTAAGCAACCACTGATCTACTTTTGGCCTCTGATTTTGCCTCTTCTGGACATTTTACATAAATGGAATCATACACAGTATTTGTCTTTTTACAACTATCTGGCTTCTTCTTCTTCTTCTTCTTCTTCTTTTTGTTTTTAACTATCTGGCTTCTTAAACTGTTTATAAGATTCATCAGTGTCACAGCGTATACTAGTACTTCATTCCTTATTATGGCCGAATAATGGTCTGTTGTGTGGATGGACCACATTTTGTTTACCCATTTATTGATTGATAGTGATCCAAATTTTTTCCACTTTTCTGCTATCATAAATGATACTGCTGTGAACATTTGTGTACAAGTTTTTGTGTAGACATATACTTCCCATTCTCTTGGATTCCATGATGTGTTCTTAACTACTATACTATGCTCTTCTGGGAGACAGAAAGCAGGCAATTCTTTTTTTTTTTTTTTATGATAGTCACAGAGAGAGAGAGAGAGAGAGAGGCAGAGACATAGGCAGAGGGAGAAGCAGGCTCCATGCACCGGGGGCCCGACGTGGGATTCGATCCCGGTCTCCAGGATCTCACCCTGGGCCAAAGGCAGGCGCCAAACCGCTGCGCCACCCAGGGATCCCCGAAAGCAGGCAATTCTTATTTGGGAGTGATCTCGTTATACTATTGCTGCAGTGTTTTTGGTGGGTACCTTTATTGAGACTTGTGTGATGAGCACTCAGCAAGGCTTTTACAAATATGAAGAACTTCATTCAGTCCTTACAGCATTTATAATAGAGTAGACGTTGTGAGCCTTATTTTACAGGTGAGGCAACTGAGCCTCACCAAGTAAACTGCTCAAGGTCACAGAGCTTGTAGGATGCGTAGGGAGCTGAGCTCGGACCCAGGTGTGTGTGATGGCCTACAAAGCTCTTCAAAATCAGATGGCTGCCATTTCCAGGGATATATTAATGAAGACTCTGCCTCCCACTTGGAGGTTTGTTGGCCTGGATTTTACAGAGTGCTTTCCATAGAAGTTTGCTTCCTTTCACCCTATGGAATAGACATTGATACTCTTATTTGTATCAAGTGGCAACTGAATTGTGTGTGTGCCCAAGGTCATGATTGGGTTGGAGGGTCAGAATCTTGGCTGGAAGTGTCTTCTTGGAGTCTAGTTTCATTGCTCTTTGCATTTCAGCAGACCTGCTTTTTAAGCAATAGTAGGATTCCCAGGCACACCTTCATTGTCTCCCAATTCTGTCTTCATTGTAGTACAGACTGAAGTTTTCCCTTAGGTAAATAAAAGGTGATGGGGTTGAAGAAACCTCCGGTAACTTGGTAACTTGTACCTTTCAGCAGTGGGCCTGGAATCTAATCCTGTGAATTCTGATGACCTATCAGGAACCCCTCTTAAAATTTGTGTATGTTACTTTTTTCTTAACCGTACATATTGTAAGGCGTGGCTGTGAGCACATCTTACCTTCTGGAGCCATAAAGGGGAGGGTAAGGAGCTGGTGATCTCTTTGTTATCATCCCATCGAAAAATGAAAATACTTGTGGAATAAGCTATGGATGATTTATTGGTAAACCAAAAATCACATAAGGACTTGTTTAGTTTCCTGTGGACGAGTCTACTGCTATAAGGCAGGGTTTACTTTGAGAGACCACAGGCAAGTGGCTCAAGGCCAAGGACTTGGTTTATAATTTTAAAATTACTCATTTTGGGGGCACCTGAGTGGCACATTTGGTTAAGCATCTGCCTTCGGTTCAGGTCATGATCTCAGGGTCCTGGGATTGAGCCCCGTACTCGGCTCCATGGTCAGTGGGGAGCCTGCTTCTCCCTCTCCCTCTCCCCCTGCTTGTGCTCTCTTTATCACTCATTCTCTTTCTCAAATAAATAAAATCTTTTAAAAAAATTACTCATTTTAGGAAGAGAGACTGGACCTCCTTTTCTGCTTTTCCTGGGAAAAAGCAGTTCCTGCTTACTTCTTTGATAGATGTCTTGAAATTGTGCTCAGCGATTGGAATTTTTACTAAATCCTTCACAACCATTAAAATAAGACCAGTTTCAAGGTGTGCTTGAGCGGTATGCTCTTTGTAACTGCCATTCCCTCATCGCTCACCTTGCTCCAGCCCCACATGGTCTTTTTTCTTCCTTGAACACAATGAGATTCTCATCTCAGGGCATTTGCACTTACTGTTCTCCCACCTTGGAGAGCAGTTCTGATTTTTTTTTTTTTAGGATTGGTTCTTTCCAGTGTCACAGCCCATGGCACTTAATCCTCCTGCCATTATAATATATGTTTATTTATTACTCTTTCCCATTAAAATCCTTCTTGTGAGGGAAGGACTTGGCTTATCTCCCATCAGCGTGGACAGTGGGCCTTTATCTTCCTTTGCTATGGCCGTCAGTAGTACTGAGTTGTTACTGTGTACTCTCCTCCTTATTGGACTGTGACTGCCTTTTGCAGTGACTTCAGGTAATTTGTCTTTCAGTCCACAGGCTGCTGTTCAGGAAATGTTTCTCGAATATATGAATATGGAGTTTAGGAGTCTTTGGGGGAGGTAAATTGCTAAACGTGAGATCATCTTATTGAAGCAGCTGTTCTACCACAAAATGCCCTTTTGATGCCCCTGGTATAAAAACTGCTAGGGAGAGGCTGCAGTGGTTCCCATGGCTACTCTCTAGGTTCCCCCTTTCTTAGGGTCTTTGTGCTAGTCTTTGCATCCTGCACAACCCACCCCCACCCCTATACGATTCATTTTTCAAACTTCATCTCAGGGTCACTTGCTTAGGTGAAATCCCCCACCCTCCCGTCAGGTGCTGGCTCTTGCCAAGCTTCCTGAGGGCAGTCAGTGCAGTATCTCTAAGTGCCATGCTTTATATTTATCCATTCATTCACTTCATTCATTCATCCATTCATTCATTCATCCAATAATCTCAGTGCCTACTGTGGGGCTCGAACTCACGACCCTGAGATCAAGAGTCACATGCTCTTCCAACAAAGCCAGCCAGGTGCCCCGAGTGCTGTATGTTTTAACTGACATCTGATCCTCAGAGTCTAGCAGGCTGTACTTAGTAAACATTTGCTGAGTGAATGAGTAAAGAATTGGTGATAGTGTATGTGCAAACCCATGTTCCACAGCAGCACTGTTCACCATAGCAAAGAGGTGAGAGTAATCGAAGTGTCCATCTATGGATGACTGGATATACAGAATGTGGCATACACAGACAATGGAATATTATTCGGTCTTAAAAAGGAAGGAAATTCTGATGTATGCTACAAGAATGAACACAGAACATTACACTAAGTGAAGTACGTCCCACAGAAAAAGACAAACACTTGTAAGACTCTTACTTATGTGCAATATCTAGAACAGTCAGATTCATAGGAGCAGAAAGTATGATGGTAGTTACCACGGGTGGGAGGAGGGGGCAACAGGGAGTTGTTTATGGTGTAGAGTTTCTGGTTTGCAAGATGAGTCTTGGAGACTCGATACACAACAATGTGAAGTACTTAGTACTGAACTGTACACTTAGAAATGATTAAGATGGTAATTTTGCAATTTTTTAAAAAGATTATTTACGAGAGAGAGAGAGAGAGAGAGAGAGAGAGAAGCAGCCTCCATGCCGGGAGCCTGGCATAAGACTCGATGCCAGGTCTCCAGGATCACACCCTGGGCTGAAGGCGGTGCTAAACCGCTGAGCCACTGGGTCTGCCCAAGATGGTAATTTTGTTATGTATTTTTTTTAAAGCACAATTAAAAGAATTAGGGCAAAAACTGACTTCTGGAAATCACTGTATACGAATCTGAAATTCTTTTTTTTTTTAAGATTTTATTTATTTATTCATGAGAGAGAGAGAGAGAGAGAGAGAGACAGAGACACAGGCAGAGGGAGAAGCAGGCTCCATGCAGGGAGTCTGACGTGGGACTCAATCTCCTGTCTCCAGGATCATGCCCCGGGCTGAAGGTGGCACTAAACTGCTGAGCCACCTGGGCGGCCCTGAATCTGAAATTCTTAAGGGGTAGGATGCCTTTGACTTCTGGGCAGTATGCATAAATAAATGAGGGAAAGAAGTATTTATTTCCTCACGAGGGAAACTCAAGTATTTTCCGAAGGATTGTCAGGGTCCAAGAGGGATCTGCTTTGTGCTTTCCCTCCTTGCCTAGGTTCTTGTGCTTCTCTGCTCCTGGAGCCTAGGGAGCCCGTGAGCTCGGGGATGAGCCTGGCTGGTGTGTAGGGAGCTTGCCTCCATCTGCACAGCCCAGCTGAGTCCTGGGTGTTGTATTTCCTGCCTTTCTCTTTGTAAGATTTGAAGCAAACTTTTACTACTTTCCTACCCTATTTTGCTGTTCTAATGCTTATGAGGAACTTAATGGAAAGAGATGAACTTTTTTTTTTAATTTTTATTTTATTTTATTTTATTTTATTTATTTATGATAGGCACACAGTGAGCGAGAGAGAGAGAGAGAGAGAGAGAGAGAGAGAGAGGCGGAGACATAGGCAGAGGGAGAAGCAGGCTCTATGCACCGGGAGCCTGATGTGGGATTCGATCCCGGGTCTCCAGGATCGCGCCTTGGGCCAAAGGCAGGCGCTAAACCACTGCGCCACCCAGGGATCCCAACTTTTTTTTTTTTTTTTTAAGATTTTATTTTTTTATTTATTTGAGAGAGAGTGCAGGGAGGGAGAGGGACAAACAGATTCCCCACTGAGCAGGGAGCCCGACGCCGGGCTCAACGCAGGACTCCATCCCAAGACCCTGGGATCATGACCCAAGCTGAAGGCAGACACTTAACCAACTGAGCCACCCAGGCACCCAAGACATGAACATTTCTGAGTGCCTCTTCAGAGGTTATTTCATTTCAGACTGACAGTGGCCCTCTGAGGTGTAGGTGGTATTATCCCCATTTTATAAAGAAGGAGACACAGTATCCAAGCTAAGTGACAGAACAGACTGCACTCCAGATCTTCTGCCTTTACAGAAAAGCTTCTTGCCTCTACTTCAAGTTGCTTCCTGTATGGTCTCCATCTCATGATCCATATTTATCGAACACCTTAACAAGCTCAAACACTTTGGATGGTGCACTCGCCACATTTGCAAACGGCTTACTTTGACCCCTTGGTGTAGCATATATCATAGCAAGAATGAGGACTGGATCCTGAAGACCATGCTTCTGAAATCCCAAACCCAACTGTGAAACCCCAGGCATCCCATAAAGTCTTTTCTAGACGTTCAAAAACCTAAAATGTACTTTTCCACTCTCCCCCAACCCCCACCACTGGTAAAAACAGAAACAGATGGTACGGCTCTTTGTTATTCTTTTATCTGCTAAATTTACAGAAAGGTTAGGGAGAAGAGAAAACTTTGCTGAGTGAGCACTCTGTCCCCCAGTTGGCTTCAAGCTCCCTTTCGCCTACAGACCTCTTATCTCCAAGGATGTGAAACATCTTATCTTCAAGCCTTTAATTTCTGTGTAGCACTGGCAATTCCATTCACCTGAAACATCACCAGTTCACTTCCAACCAGCTTGTGCCTTTTGTGTGTGTATGGGAGGGTCTGTATAAACAAACACTTCTCTAAATGCTCCTTTCCAGAGTTTTGCTCCAAAATGTCCTATTTGCTTCATGATTTCTACTTCGATTCTGAGTCACTCTATATGGCTGACAAGAATTATCTGCTCTGATCCTCTCCTTCCCTTGCATGGGAGAGAGGGAGGGAAAGAAAACCGTTCAAGTGGTGTAAATCCAGACTGCTTTCTTTTTTTCCTCGCAAGTGGTGCTTTTCAAAGCGTTCCAGCGTCCCTGCTGTATGGATGTGTCACTGTGAGAGATGACAACAGGATTTGCTGGGAATGTGGGCCACTATTGTATCCGCCTTATGTAACCACGTGGAGTGATGGCAATGGGTGAGCAGCCTGGGGTGTAGGCAGTGGCCTACTGATTAATCTCCGGAGGCCATGAAGACTGCTCAGGTCCTCCAGAGGATGTGGATCCAGGCTGTTAAAAAGTTGGGGAGATTGAAAGGCCATGTGAGTCCCCCTGCAAGCTCTCCCCCTTTTCTTTCCCAGCCTTTCTTTGCGGGTAGTGGTTGGGGAGCAAAAGCTTTCTCACAGTGACTCCTTTCTCTTTGGATTTATTTGTGCTTCTGGCAGCTTTCAGTAACAAATTGTGACATGCAGCGTGTAGTCAATGGTGGGTTTTAAAAATACTTGGCTTATTTTTAGCAGATGTGTGAAACTGATAGCCTCTTATGAGGCTTATGAATCAAAGGCTGCTGTTTTCCATGTGTTGGGAGTCTGCAAGTGCTGTTTTGCTTCCTGAGAATGACTTAATATACTGCCTCGTGGAAGACATTTGTTTGTGTTTGGGAATTTCTTATTTTGTGGTAAAACTTTTTGTTCCCTTATTCTATAGCCATCTTTATTCTAATATCTGGGTTCCTAAATCACAGGAAACAGTTTTTCACATGTTCTTTTTTTCCTCTTAAAGTTTGAACGGTAAGTACTACTGTAACATGTATGAGTGTTTACTTTTTTGGGTGGGTTTTTTTATCAGGCAGCTCCATTATGGACCGAGTTTGAATAATCTTTAACTTTAGCTATGGCCTCCATCTGTGTGAACTAGCAGTCTGTGGACAAAAAGCCTGTTGGGGGAGTAGAGATAGTGCAGACTTTTGGTTATCTGCCTTCTGGTTGTTTTTTTTTTTTTAGAAGACATTTTTCTTTTTGGTTTTATTTTTTATTTTTATTTTTTGAAATATTTTATTTATTTATTCATGAGAGACATAGAGAGAGAGGGGGGCCAGAGACACAGGCAGAGGGAGAAGCAGGCTTCCTGCATGGAGCCCGATAATGGGACTCGATCTTGGATTCAATCTTGGATTCCGGGATCCTGAGCCTAGGCAGATGCTCAACCCCTGAACCACCAAGGTGTCCTTGTTAGTTTTTAACATATTTATGCAAAATGGAGGATCTTACCTGTTTGGCCAAGGTATTTCAAAGGGAAAACAACAACTAGGGGGTATTTTAAAAAGACAGGTCAAGTAACTATTTGTCCTTGCCCCTTTCCCTTCATTCTTCATGTAAATACCTTACTGTTAAACACAGTTTTTTATTTATGGTAGAAGATTAGCTCCCTTTAACTTTCTGTGTTGTCTAGGAATGACTCATTATGATATCAAAAGAGTTATAATGAAAACAATTTACATGAAAAATAAAAGTGCTGAGCGATTGGTGTGAAGTACCCTGAAGATGCTCCTTCCTGGCGCTTGGGGTGTTGACTTGGGGGGGGGGGTCCAGGGAGTTGAGTTCTTCACCCCACTGCTCCCCCACAGCTAAATGGTCTCTCCCTCACCTGCCTTCTATGCATCTCTCAAGTTATTGCCACCACCCTGTCTTTCTCTCCTCGGGTCAAGTGGTAACACATTTATTTTGCTCTTTTATTTTGCAAAGTCGGGGGTTAAAAAAATTTGATATAAGGTCCCTGTTTAGGAATCAGGTACACCTTGATGTCCACTTATATGTCCCCCGTTTTTGAACTTAATGAAATGTTTGGTGCACATAAAGGAATTATGAATCTAAATCATAAAGCCTACTTATAAAACAAATAGCATGGAGCCTCACCAGGATGGATACAAAGTCCTTTCTCTCTCTGCCTCTTGCCCAGCTCACTTCATCCTGAGGTCTGTGGTTTTCATTACCTTGCTTTTTTTTTCCTTCTAGTCTTTTTTTTTTTTAAGATTTTATTTATTTATTTATTCATGAGAGACAGAGAGAGGCAGAGACAAGGTGGAGGGAGAAGCAGGCCCCCTGTGGGGCAGCCAGACAGGGGACTCTATCCCAGGATCAAGACCTGAGCCAAAGGCATACGCTCAACCGCTGAGCCACCTAGGTGCCCCTTTCTTTCCTAGATTTACCACACACATACTCATCCTAAACAGAACATCCCTAAAGAAAAAATTACTTTTGCTGGCTCTTTCTTTATTGTAGTAAAGAACACCAGAGAACATAAAACTTAGTTTCTTTACTGCATAGTAAACATGTTCACATTGTTGTGAAACATGGTTTGCTTTCTAAACTATATAAAAATTGTATCAGGCTTTGCACATTCTTCTAGGATGTTTTTCACTCAACATTCTGTTTGAGTTGCATCTGTTGTGGTACATGTGGCTCTAATTTGTTTTTATTACATTATAATATTGCATTTGAATAATATATTATGATGTATTTGTCCATTCTGTTCTTGATAGATGTTTGGGTTGTTTCCAGGTTTTGGCTGTTGAGAATATTGCTGCTATGAATACTCTTTGTGTGTATCCTTGTCACTTACTCTTACATTCCTCTCGGGCCTCTGCCCGGAAGAGAAATCACTGCATCATGCAATATGTGTGTCTTTGGCTCTAATACATGTGAGCTCTTTCTGTGGCCCTGTATGCAAAGCTCCTCAAAGCTAAGCAACAGCCCGTTGGCATTCATGCAAAGTCTGAATACTGATAGCAATTCTAGGATCTGTGCACAGCCCTGCCAGGTTGGGTGGGGCCCAAGCCCAGTGGCCCAGTTTGAAAGGCATGAGCTGAAGCCCTCAGCTAAGCTGCTGTTTGCTGGCAGCCTGTCCCAGGGAGGTGATGTTATGAGGAATGTGTGACTGTGTGGGGAGTTCTTTGTTTCCCAAAAGGTATTTATATTGATGAGGCAGAGAAGACACTCAGTGATTTTCTTTTTGGGCACACCGTGTTTGGTAAAAAACTCCATGGGCTTTGGTGATTTTTATTTGCCAGTGTATCAAAAGGGTCATAAATCACATGCTTGGCACAGAGTGAGTACTTAGTATTTCTGAATGAATGAATAAGGGAGTGAGTGAATGAAGGGTCTGAGACCTTCATAAAAAGTCATAGTGCTGTAGGCTAAATACACAGTTATGATATATTTTAATAGCTTTCAAAAGAGCTTTTAAAATGTATTTACTTCAGTTTCCTCATCTTTAAAAAATAAGACTTAAAATTCATCACCTGGGCAGCCCCGGTGGCACAGCGGTTTAGCGTCGCCTGCAGCCTGGGGTGTGATCCTGGAGACCCAGGATCGAGTCCTGCATCGGGCTTCCTGCATGGAGCCTGCTTCTCCCTCTGCCTGTGTCTCTGCCTCTCTGCCTGCCTCTCTCTCTCTCTCCGCCTCTGAATAAAAAAAAAATAATAATAAAGTAAAATAAAATTCATCACCTACTATAACAGAAATATATTCTTTTAATATTATGTTTAAGTAGTGAATAGTTTGTGTCACAACCCACTAACCCTAGGTAAAGAAGAAGCCACTTACAATCTGATCAGTTCATACAAGTTGGGGAGATCTTTGGGCACCTGGCAAGGTTTGATTGATTAAAAATTTAATTCAATTCTATTGGGGTGGTAGTGGTAGGAATAGGGGTTTAATTCTCTTTCTGGATAAATCTGATTTAAATTACCCCTGTGCATAGCTCGGGAATACTTAGATAGTATAATCGCATTATGGAAGAATAGTGAATTTCAAAAGCCATTCTACTTGGGCAACATTTAAAAAATAAAGTTTTGTAGCAACTCACTCACAATTGGCTAAATGATAACAACTTTTATTACTATTTTTAAGATTTATTTATTTATGATAGACACAGAGAGAGAGAGGCAGAGACACAGGCAGAGGGAGAAGCAGGCTCCACGCCCGGAGCCCGAGGTGGGACTTGATCCCGGGACTCCAGGATCGCGCCCCGGGCCAAAGGCAGGCGCTAAACCGCTGAGTCACCCAGGGATCCCTAAATCCAAAACTTTAAAAAGAGAATTTGCTGTTTTAGAATACATTTTTATTTTAAAAATAAAGAGTAATGTGCTTATATAAAAATAATTCTCTGCCATATCACAGCTCCTGAGGAGATTTAACCTTTTTTTTTTGGTATTCTTCCCATCTCTTGTTTATATGCTTATATAAAGTTTATAGCCAATTTTTATTTCTACTCCTTCCACCAAGAGCAGACAGACCTTATAATATAAAACCAACTAGCTCTTTCTCTCTTTAATTAAAAACACAGTAATGATGAGAATTAAGTAATTATTTTTAGTGCCTGTACATTTCATTTTATTGATTCATTTAACCCAAATATCACACCCTTTTTGGACACTGTGCTCCCTCCCACTCCTTAGCACCCCTTAGTACCACTCCTCCCACCCCAATTCTAGGGGTGATTTTCATGGTATAGGTTAGTTCTTTCCTGATGATTTTTAGATGAATATTTTGGAGAGGGTGCTGCATGATGTTTTTTCTTAACGTGTAGGGATATTGCTATATTTAAAGAGCTGGCATCTGTATTTATTTTACACAACTTCCACATTAATTCACTTTGTTGAAATTTGCCAGCTTTAAGGTAGAGTCAAGTATTGAGAAGATGAACTTGGGGAGCATGCATGCTAGTTGGTACGTGGCTGGTTAAAGCCACATTGAAACTTGAAGGGGCCAAGGAGTTAGGAGGTATTCTGTGAAATGGAAAGAAATCATCAGTTCTGATCAACTAGGTTTCTGCCTACTGTTTCCTTTTACAAAAACTTTTTTTAAGTAGTAGTAAAATTTGGAAAATTTGTGTTATACTGGCACATGTTAGACATAGACCACAGCATTCCAGAGAGGAATGGTGATAAAGCACACCTATAGCACCAGACCCTATTATAGGCACTTGAGTTCCCAGCCTAATCACCTCAGGGGTGCTGTCAGAGAATCAGAGGGCCAGTGACTGTAGCAGATTTTAAGAAAACTTGTAAGTAGTGGAAGTCAGTGCCTTAATCGTATTAACAACTGATGAATGGACAGTGTATCCACTCCTTGGTTCACTGAAAAGAAAACCTTTTTGAGTGCCTCTTCTCTGCACCAACTACTGTTACTAGGAGATAGGGACAAAAGGGAGTGAGTGAGATAGAAAAATCTTAACCTGAAAATCCAGTTTAATTTTCTCTCAATTGAAAAACAGAGGTCTTGGTGAACAAATCTAAATGGGGAGATTTACATAATTTAATTATCTTTTTGAATATTTACCTCTTTTTTCTTTTAAGATTTTTTTTATTTATTCATGAGAGAGTGAGAGACAGACAGAGGCAGGCAGAGACACAGGCAGAGGGAGAAGCAGGCTCCCTGTGGGGAGCCCCATGCGGGACTCAGCCCAGGAGCCCCGGGATTAGGGATCACAATCTGAGCCAAAGGCAGATGATCAACCACTGAGCCACACAGGTGTCCAGAATGTTTACCTGTTTAATTGCTTTGATGTGCCTTCATTGAACCTAAACATCGCCCCTTATGGGATGCTGATCCCACCCATCCCACCCCTATCCCATAGCACCTGGTCCCAGGGGTGCTGATAGCATGGCTCCTAGTTCTTGCCTGTTCCTCAGACAATTTGTATTTTCTTTTTAACCCTCGAGGTGATTTTTTTTATTCTAGTTTTTTTTTTTAAGATTTTATTTATTTATTCATGAGAGACACAGAGGCAGAGACATAGAAGGAGAAGCAGGCTCCTCACAGGGACCCCAATATGGGACTTGGTCCTTGGACCCAGGATCACATCCTGAGCTACCCAGGCGGCCCTATTCTAGTTTTTGATCTACGAATTCTGATCTCTTGGAGCCAGATGGTATTAGCCATGGAAATGTCCTAAAAGTGAGAACACGGAGGGTGAACTAAAGGATCATGACTTCCTCACACATCGAATCATCAGTTAGTAGCTACTTAAGAGCAGGCTGGTTTACCTTCTGTATAAACAAAATTGCTTCTTCCTACCAAACCCCTTTGCCAAAGGGAACAAATGATCTGTTCCAATAGACCAGTTGATAGAATAGCCTTTTGTGTTAAGCTGTGTTTCCCCCAGTTCAGAGAGCTTGTTAAACTGGGGTGGGGGGGGGGGCACACATCATCTGAACATTTTCCGATTCTTTTCTCTCATATTAATATCAGTGCAGGAATGCCAAATTTGATTTGAAAAAATTCTAATGTAAAACAACTAGTTTTGTTTTAATTATCTTAATTTGTATATAAGTATAGTAAGGCCTTTTATTCATATAATTATATTTTTGTGTCCTTGTGTTTTAGAAACTCTCTATTAAAAAACATACCTGGGGGCACCTGGGTGGCCCAGTCCGTTAAGCATCTGACTCTTGGGATCCCTGGGTGGCGCAGCGGTTTGGCGCCTGCCTTTGGCCCAGGGCGTGATCCTGGAGACCCGGGATCGAATCCCACGTCGGGCTCCCGGTGCATGGAGCCTGCTTCTCCCTCTGCCTGTGTCTCTGCCTCTCTCTCTCTCTCTCTCTCTCTCTCTGTGACTATCATAAATAAATAAAAATTAATAATAATAAAAAAAAGCATCTGACTCTTGATTTTATTTCAGGTCATGATCTCAGGGTTATGGGATTGAGCCCCCACATTGGGCATAGATTCTATCACTGTTCCTCTGTGTCCCTCTCACTGTCTTAAAAAAACAAAACAACATAGCTGGGTTTTAAATTTATCCTGCCTATATTTGTTGTGATAACTTTTCTGTATTTTGTATTCTAGAATATGTGCTATATTTGTGCTGTTTTTTTTCTAAATTTCCCCTTTCGCCTTTTTTTGGATTGGGTTTTGGTTTTTGTTTTATTTTCCTCTCCATTGTTGGAATTATGTACCATCAGTATTCCTATAGTAGTTACCCCCAGAAAATTTAACATGTAGTTTTATCAGTGAAGTTTAAAATTAATTAGCAATTTAACTCTGCTCCTGAATACCACGTTTTTAAAAGTGTTTTCCTCCCTGTCTCTCCTCATCCCCTGTTTACCCTGCCTGTGATATGCAGGGCTTCCTGAACCTGAGAAATCTTCAATTCTGTAAGACCTGTTATCTCTTTGAGTATTGTATTTCTCTGGTACCCTCTTAGCATCTCCTTCAGGAAATCTAACTAGACACAGACACATTACATTGTAAGACTTCCTTGGTCTTATCTTTAGCATGTCCCACTTGTTAAGTGCTTTTTGCTGCATTCTGGGTCACTTCTTCACATCTGTCTTCCAATTAATTATTGTCTTCAGCTGTGTGTAGTATGTGATTCACTTCATTGCTGATCTCATTTCAGTGACATATTTTTATTTCTAAAAGCTTTGTTTGCTTTTTTTTTCTTCCAGATTTGCATGGTCATTTTTGATGTTCTTTTGTTCTTTCAGTAGTATACTTTCAGTTTCCCCTTTTAATTTCTTATGATAAACTTCATGTTGTACCTACTTCTCTGAGCCTATGACTGATATTTCCAGGATTGAGTCTTTGACTCTGTAGATTTCTGTTTCTTTGAACTCTCACTCATGGTGACTTGTTTTGTTTTGTTTTAAATAATAAATTTATTTTTTATTGGTGTTCAATTTGCCAACATACAGTGGTGACTTGTTTTGTGTGTGTGCATGCAAATTGTGAACTCCTGTTCCTCAGGTACTTACCTGGGAGAGAATCTCCATTTGCCCCTGTGTACCTGTGTGACACTACCATGCAGAACCACTTTGAGTGTGTTGTGGGGAGGTGTGCTTGATCTGTAATAAATTATAGTCCCAGGCTTGTGTGAATATGGGTCTGTTGATAGGAATTGTCCAGGGAGGTATTTTTAGTTATTTCCACTCTATTTAGAGTTGAGGATGAACAAAGCATGTGTCCCTGCCATTTCCATCTGCCTCTACTGTATCCATCCAATCTAATCTCCACCCTACGTGGATTCTTGTTTGTTTGTTTCAGTGCTGGTTTATCTCTCTGGCTTTGAGCCTTCTTGGTATTTCTAGTCTTTAAGGATTTCTCTTCAAAGACAGCCTGTATAATTATTAGTATTTTTAAATTGCTAGCTGCCAGTTTCAGGCTTTTCTGGACATCTATTTTGGTATATTGTCAGAAACTGAAGCCTCCATCAATTTATGCAGGCATTTTCATCTTTCATGCCTAGCAGTACTGATGGAGAAGAGGCTACCCAATTGGGCACTCTCTGAGAAGGCCAAGGATTCCTTTAGACATAAAAAGGCATCAAGCTTGCCTAAGAGATCACCTTTGATGGGGAAGGGGGGTGATTAAAAAAAAATGAATAAAAAATACCTCTTTGAAACTCTAGATTTCGGGGCACCTAGGTGGCATAGTGGGTTAAGCATCTAGCTCTTTGTTTTGGCTCAGGTTGTGATCTCAAAGTCATGAGACTGAGCCCCGAGTTGGGCTCCATGCTCGGCAGAGTCTGCTTGGGATTCTCTTTCCCTCTCCCCTCCTGCTCTGTATGCTGGCTCACTCTCACAAATAAATAAATAAATCTTAAAACAAACAACTTTAGATTTCTTTTTCGAGGGATTTTGTGATGATTGTTTTGGAATGGTGATAATAAAAAAAACTCAACACTTAACATTTACATATCTATTACTACATATTTCACTAATTTTCCAGTATTGTTAAGACTGCCATTTGATTGAAGGGGTGTTTAAAAATAGGTGATGTAATGTTCCTCAAAAATACCAACTCTTTTGGGTTTGTAGAATGTGTGAGCTGGACTTTCTCTTGAGACATTTTCAATTTTATAATGCTTTATTTCTAGCACTGAAATGTTTGTGGTTCTAATCCAGCTGGTTTTGTTGCTTTAAAATAGGCCCCAGGCATGGAAGAACTGATATGGGAGCAGTACACTGTGACCCTACAAAAGGTGAGTGCTATGCAGTTCATCCTTGCTGCAATCCTGTTTCTTTTTCTTTCTTTCTTTTTTTTTTTTTAGGAGTTTATTTATTCATGAGAGACACAGAGAGAGGCAGAGACATAAGGGAGAGGTGAAGCAGGATTCCTGCGAGGAGCCTGATGTGGGACTCGATCCCAGGGCCCTGGGATCATACCCTGAGCCAAAGGCAGATCCTCAACCGCTGAACTACCCAGGCATCCCCTGTCCTTGAGTTTATAGGTCATAAATCTTAGTCATTTTTGCCCAAACATGGTTTTTCCTCCCTTAAAGTGGATGATGCATTGTAGCAGGCAGTAGTTATTATATTATCAAAGATTTGCATGCTAATATATTTTTTGGTTAAGGTTTATATAATAGAAAATTATAGAGGTTATTTAATGTATTTACTTATCTCTAGATAGAATGGATTATGAAAAAAGAAAAGGAGGGGAAAATGAAATAACCTATACTATTTAAGGATGTTGAGGTAGCTACTACAACTGTTATAATTTTTTTTTTAAGATTTTTATTTATTTGATAGAACAAGCAGGAAGCAGGGGGAGCATCAGGCAGAGTTAGAGGGAGAAGGAGGGGCTCTGCTGAGTAGGGAGACTGATGCCAGGATGCGGGGCTCAATCTCAGGACACTGGGATCATGATCTGAGCTGGAGGCAGATGTTTAACCTGAGCCCCCCAACTTTTATGATAGTAACTGTAATATATTAAGTCCAAACTAAATTTTGAAATGTTGGTTTAACAATCAGGAGACATGGGTTGTATTCCTTGTCCTACTCATGATTCTATTAAGAGGTGCTGAGTTAATCAGTTTTTAAAAATCCTCCCCTTTTGCCCATGGGATTGACAGAAGCTATGAATATATTTCACTTAATATGTAGTCATTCACAGGTACTGCTCTTCTTGATTAAATGAGGTACTACAAATAGCTTCTAGTACATGGACTCCAGCACATAATGGTTGCTTAATAAATGTTAGCTCTCTTCCTTTTTATTCTTCTAACAGCAGAGTTTGAGGTAGGTGTGATAGGTGTTAGCCCCACTTGAAACAAGCACAGCCACCCAGAGTCTGTATGTGATCTTGTGGGTGGCTGGGCTGACCTTATTCCATCAGCTGCCCTGCTCAGCATCTCTGTGACTTTGTGGGCTCTGCTGGGGTCTTAGTCCTGCTCTGAGTCCCTCTGGACTGTAAAGTTCCTAGAGGGATTATAAGTTCCTTAGGAGAGTTTTCTTTTGACCTTTAGAACCGTGAACTTTTCAAACCCTGACTTTGGTAAAAGTTAGTTCCTGTATAAATGAATTAAATTAATCCTGGTAGGAAAAAAACCCAGATGCAGTGGTTAGGTGCCAAACCTTTTAGAGCAGTCACATAACATGATTTCTCCTGGTGAGTGGTTTCCCCTTAGGGTCTTTTCAACTCTAGTCCTCTTCTGACTCTTCTCTGCACCCTGCCACCAGCATTTCACATACCCCTTGAGTTGTGGCTCCCAAGTGGCAAAAGTGAGAGATGTTTTAGGTCTAGAGGATGGAGCTACCTCTGTATAAACTAGCCACCCAGGTGATGGTGCTGCCCCATCCAAAGCCACATAATTAGGGACAATTGTCTAGCCTGCATTATGTTGCTAATTGTTTGTCTCCAGTTGGTACAGTGGGTCCCATGTGGGAAATCTTCCATGGGTGGGAGGAGACTTCATTTTATTCTCTGAGTACACTTCTACATAAGCAGACCCTGATTTATAGTTATAATCACATATAGCCATATCATTTGGATGAAACCTTAGGAGCTTAGCTTTTTAAGGTTTTGTTTTTAAGTAATCCCTATACCCAACATGCGGCTCGAACTCACAACCCCCAGATCAAGAGTCACATGCCCCACCAATTGAGCTAGCCAAATGCTCTGGGAGCTTAGCTTCTATACACACTGAAATGAATTAGGGGTATGTATTTTTTCTGGGTGCACTGTTTTACATTTCTAGACCAATCATGATGTAATTAATCTGTATTTTCTGTCTTATACACATGTAGGAAGGAGTTTAATGCTTTGCTTTCTCACAAAGTCTTAAAACTAAGTTTATCTTCATATTTTAATTTTTAAAATCCATTTACTTTTTTCCCCCACCCTATATTAAAATGAAACCACCAGTTCACCTAACTTTAAAGTTAAAGGTATACTTGAAAAATAGTGTTTTATACAGATTCAGTTGTGACTGAAGCTGTTCCAGCTCAGGTGAGACTATGAGAACAGGTATGACTAGTGATTTGAATAGCACATCCCTGTTTGTACAGAAGATGTAATATCCCCTGCCAGCTTCTACTGATAACTCTGTTCTGCCAGTCTTTTACAGCTTTCACAACACTGTTTCTTTTAGATAAGGAATTTCCCTTTATAAACCTGTCAGCTAACCATGATGGTGCTTTATTTTGTTTCTCATTTGTATCTGTAAGCCCTTTGTTCCTGAGCTGTCTCTCGTTATTGGTTTGACCTTTATTTTACCGAGTGCTTGATAAATCCTGAAAGCCACTTATGGAGGGATTTCTATTTTTTTATTTTTCTCTTAACTCCAATGAACAGGATTCCAAAAGAGGATTTGGAATTGCAGTGTCCGGAGGCAGAGACAACCCCCACTTTGAAAATGGAGAAACGTCGATCGTCATTTCTGATGTGCTACCGGGTGGGCCTGCTGATGGGCTGCTTCAGTGAGTGTCTTTTGCCCTAGCCCCAGCCCCTGCCAGCCCCATTGGTTGGTTCTTGACAGGGTGCTTTGGGCGGTGGGTGTGCACTTAAAATAACTTTTATATATACTGAAGAGTTTTAAGGGGTGGGGGACTGGATAACTGGGTGACAGGCATTAAGGAGGGCACGTGATGTCATGAGCACTAGGCGTTATACAAGACCGATGAATCACTGACCTCTACTCCTGAAACTAATAATACACTATATGTTAATTAATTGAATTTAAATTTAAAAAATCATAAAAAAAGAAAAGTTTTAATGTAAGAATTGAGAATGTAACATACAATGTTTTAATAAGCTCCAAACATTTGGAAATATCCAAATTCCAAATATCCAAATATCCAATATTCTTTGGAGGGAGGAGAGCAGTCATTTCCACACAGGGAAATAGTTATAACTATCACAACTATCATTCCTAGGCTTAGGAAGCATTTCTGAGTGTGGAGTACAAAATCAGCATGCTTTCCCGTCTACCTCCAACACTTTTTATATTACCTTATATTCATTAAAATTTTATTTTATTTATTTTTTTCATTAAAAATTTAATGAGGATACTTTGGTTTAATGATCTGATTTGTAAGAGGAATGTGGAAATTGGGAAAATTTAGTACATGAAAACACAGCCAGCCTTCTGGTCTGAAGAGATGATGCCATTTTAAAAGATCCCTATCTGAGTTAGTTGCCTCAGGATCATTTCTTAGGGCAGAATCTAAAATTAATTATATGGCTGCCTTGGCCAGAGAGAGAGCTCAAAAGTTTAGGTTCTGTTGGCTTTTGAAGTCTGTATGGTCATATCTAAGTCAGCAATCTTTAATACAGAGAGCAGTGTAGAATTAAAGAATAATTTTAGGGATGAGATATTTAAGAAGGTTTTTAATGACCTCAAAATTTCTTTATTAATCTGAGGCAAACTACTAATCTCTTCCCCCTCCCCTTAAAAACACAGGTGGATCTAAACCTGCTCTGGGGGCTATTTCCTTTTTTTCTTTTCTTTTTTTTTTTTTAAGATTTTATTTATTTATTTATTTATTTATTTATTTATTTATTTATTTATTTATTTGAGAGAGAGAGAGAGAGAGAGAGAGAGAGGCAGATACCTAGGCAGAGAGAGAAGCAGACTCCATGCAGGGAGCCCGATGTGGGACCCAATCCTGGGACTCCAGGATCATGCCCTGGGCCGAAGGCAGGCGCTCAACTGCTGAGCCACCCAGGTGTCCCTGTTTGTAGACTTTCTGCAGCCCACTATGCACCTCGGGGAGGGGAGGGCTTGGTGCAGAAGTTCTTTTTGTGCCTTGACCTTGCCACTGCTGAGTCCCTCCTGGAGGCACCCTTGAGTGTGAGTCATTCCCGCTGGTTTCCAGTAGACAGAGCTGCTCGTGGGTTTCCTCCTAGTAAGGACTCACATTGAGTTGACTGATTCGGCCTCAGGAGTTGTCAGACACCAAGCCTTTTAAGCATTTGGGGTCAATTTGCTGCTTCTACGTGTTCCTAAATAAACGATTTACAGTGACTAAATGGGAGTTTTTCATGTCTTATTTTTATTTTTTGTTTGCAGAGAAAATGACAGGGTGGTCATGGTTAACGGCACCCCCATGGAGGATGTGCTCCATTCATTTGCTGTCCAGCAGCTGAGAAAAAGTGGGAAGATCGCTGCCATTGTAAGCTCTGTTTGCTTTCAGCTTGCCTCAATAGCATCTCGTTTATATGCTAAGAAGAAAATTACCACTTGCTTCTAAGCACTTGACAGAATTACATAATTTAGCGGCTGCTAAGTTTTTGTTTCCTCTACTTTGGGGTGACATTGTAAAGATGATGATGTAAAGATGTAAGTAATCTCTCCCTGCCTTTTCCTCATCCTTCTCCTAACTTTCAGTAGTTCTCTTATCTCAGGAACCAGGCTACACAATCCTAAAACAATTAACTAGACTGAAAACACTTGTAAAACGGTGTTAATATAGAAAATAAATTTCAGCTCAAAAACCCATTTGTAAAGGCCCAAACAAGATCTGCCATATCTTAATAAACTAGACTGTCTTAGGAGATATTGGCAGTCTGTAGCATTCATTCATTTATTTGCTCACTCATTCATTCAGCAAACACTGGTTGAGAATCAGCTATGAGCCAGATGCCTCCTGAGCCCGCAGCACAGAGTACCTACTCCAGCCAGGCAAATGGACACATGAAGCCAGAATTGGAGCACACTATGTTTAAGCGCAGTGCTAGGGGGATGTACTGGGTATGTGTTTTTTTTTTTTCCCCAACTTTATATTATGAAATTTTCAAACAAAAAAAAAGTTCAAAGATTTTTTTTTTAATTTTTTTTATTTATTTATGATAGTCACACACACAGAGAGAGAGAGAGAGAGGCAGAGACACAGGCAGAGGGAGAAGCAGGCTCCATGCACCAGGAGCCCGACGTGGGATTCGATCCTGGGTCTCCAGGATCGCGCCCTGGGCCAAAGGCAGGCGCCAAACCGCTGCGCCACTCAGGGATCCCAAGTTCAAAGATTTGAACTAAAAACACTTAATATAACTTGTTCAGTGTTAATATCCTACCATCTTCACTTGATTTTCCTATGTATACAAATGCATACATTTAGCGAACTATTTGAAACAAAATCGCAGATAATGACCGTGTCCATCCTACTTAGTTCAGCATGCATCTTCTCAATAAGGGCATTCTTCTACATAACTATAACACTGTCATCCTATTTAAGGAAATTAATAGTGACTTTAAAGTATCATCTAATATCCAGTCCAAATCCCAAGACATCTTGAAAGATTTTTCTTCCCCCACCCAGCATCCAATTAGAGCTCAATCACTACATTGGGTCCTTATCTCTTCAGTGCCTTTTAATCTAGAAGGGTCTTTCTTTCTCCCTGCCCACCCCCCCATGACATTGACTTTTAGATGAATCTAGGCAGTTGTATGTAGAATGTCTCAATTTTTGGATTTTTAAAACTTAGTGATTTAAAGTTCTTTGATGCTATTCACAGTCTGAGTAGAAGCAGATTTTGTAGGCACTGAGTTATACTCCTTGTCTTATACTTGATTCTATGAGTTTTTTTTTTTTTTTTTTTTTTTTTTTTTTTACCCAAGGGATTGGAGGCTTAGTGAACCGTCAGGGACAGAGTTTTACTGACAAGAGAACTGGGGCTGGGCTCTTAACCACTGCATTGTCTATATTTAATTGTCACTGCCCTGCATTCGCACTGTGTTTGTTTGGGTGACAGGTGGTCAAGAGGCCCCGGAAGGTCCAGCTGGCCCCGCCCCAGGGCAGCCTACCCGTCGATGAGGATGACCGTGCTTTTGAGGTGCTGGATGAGTTCGATGGCAGAAGTGCCCGCAGCGGGTACAGCGAGAGGAGCCGGCGCAGCAGCCACGGTGGGCGCAGCCGCAGCTGGGAGGACAGCCCGGAGAGGGGGCGTCCCCATGAGCGGGCATGGAGCCAGGAGCGCGAGCGCAGCCGGGGCCGGAGCCTGGAGCGGAGTTTGGACCATGACGATGACTACCGGCGGCCTCGAGAGCGCAGCCGGGGCCGGAGCCTGGAGCGGGGCCTGGACCATGACGATGACTACGGGCGGCCCGGAGAGCGCAGCCACGGCATGAGCACTGACAGGGGCTACGACCGTGGCTACGACCGCGGCTACGACCGCGGCTACGACCGCACCTATAGCCCAGAGGCCGAGTATGGCCGCAGGGCCCAGCCCGATGCCCGGCACGCAGGGTCCCGGAGCCGCAGCCGCGAGCACTTGCACTCCCGCAGCCCCAGCCCTGAGCTGAGGGGGCGGCCGGACCATGCAGGCCAGCCTGACTCGGACAGGCCCATCGGGGTCCTTCTGATGAAAAGCAAAGCAAATGAAGGTAGGCATGCTCCATGAAGAAAAGCACTGTTACAACAGCTAACTCCTACATGGCGCTTAATGTGTGCCAAGCACTGACTGGCTCATTGCTTCCTCCTAACCACCTCATGTGGGAGTTTCTTATATCTACATTACATACATAAGGAAAGTGAGGCACAGAAAGTTCATGAACTTGCACAAAGACATGTCATCAAGACAGAGGCAGGCTGCAAAAATGTGGCTTTAAACTCTTAGGCCTGGGTTTCTCAAAGCAGCATAAGCACCACCTTGCTGTACATGCAGATTATCAGGCCCCAGCTCAGCCCCACTGAATCAGAAACACTGGGAAGAGCCCTCGGAGTCTGTGTTTGTGTTAACAAGCTCTCCTGGTGAGGCTGGTGCAGCTTATGTGGTGAAACCATGAGAGAGGACAGGACTCCAGCTAATCTTGGGTTTTTGCTCTATGCCAGGCCTGTGCTGAATAAATACTCTCTTAATCCTCACCAGAACCCTGTGTGGTAGGTAGGAGACTTCATTCCTGTTGTACAGTTGGGGGGACCATGGTGCAGAGAGGTTTTGGCATGCCTGCAGATGAGGTGGGCCCTGGCCCAGGCTGCCCTGTCCCACACTGTATTCCTTGGAGCACTTGTATACCCTTCATTTTTTTCTAAAGACTTTATTTATTCATGAGAGATGCAGAAAGTGGCAGAGATATAGGCAGAGGGAGAACTAGGCTTCCTGTGAGGAGCCCCATGTGGGACTCAATCCCAGGAACCCAGGACCACAACCTGAGCCAAAGGAAGACGCTCAACCGCTGAGCCACCCAGGTGGCCCAGCAAACCCTTCATTTCATCCAAAATTCACTAAAGCCTCATGTGGCAGCTAGAGAAGCCAGTAGTACCTGTAATTTAGATGAGGATCTGAAACTCCAAGAAGGGAAGTGACTTGCCCACATCTTGAAGCCAGTTAAGTAAATGGTAGAACCAGAACTCAAACTCCATCTCCTAGAAGTAGATAAAAGTAGGTGAGTAAACAGGGCTTTAGAGTAGGTACGGAGATATTCCTTGCATCAGTTCTTGGTTAAGACTTTTTAAATTACTTGTAACATACCGTTTGTCTCCTTTTGTTCTCTAATTCTCCTTCCAAGAGGAAAAAGAGATGAAGAGCACCCCAAAATGCAAAGTGAACTTCTGGCCCTTTACATTGGCAATTTGCATTTCAATGGCCTGTCTGAGGAAAGGGTTTTTGTTTTTACTTCTTCTAGTAGAACACAAAGTTGTTATAGAACTAGGTGCCCATTACAATACACAGGGATATGAATAATGGGCTATGCAGAGTCCAGTTCCAGAAAACAAAGGAGAAAAAGAGATTGCACTATCTATAAGGAATGTACATTTTAGGAGGTTTAAGGATTCTATACTTTATTTATAACCACTGATAATGACATATTAATTCATCAACTCCCAAGAATTGTACACTTAAAAACAGCTCTGCTCCAAGACTGAAATGTGGACATAGAGAAATTTTGAGAATGACTCAGCATGAGACCTCCTTCAGAGAGGCCTGATGCATATTCTGTAGGGCTTGTACCCCATGTTTTTGAGTTACCAAAGCAGGGCTTTTCATACTTTTCCTCCTCCCCTTTCTCTTCCTTGCCTCCTCTCCTTTCCCCTCCTCTCTCCTTCTCCTCTCCTTCCACCACAGAAAGCCCCACATCTTACAAACAATCATGGATGCAAACCTCCATATCAAAAACTTGCATAAGTCTTTCATGGAACAGTACTTACTCTGTGTGATGCATTCTGAGACATTCCATTACATTAAATCTTAAAATGCTGTTTATAACTTACTAAATTAATTTCAGGACTCATTAATGAGTTGTAACCCACAATTTGAAAAGATCTTATCTGTCATAAAAGATTGCTCAAGTCATCCCTGGTCTTAGTAATACTATCAAGGATAAAAAGTGCTTAAGTCCCTTTGCTAAGATAGCATTTTACTCCTCCTGGGCCATTTTGTTACTTAAACTTGGAATTCATGGGGAGAAAAAACTTCCATTTTTAAAAAAGATATTTTACCACTGTTTGCTAGGATTACATAATAATTTAGTTATCACTGGTGAAAGTTGCCTAGAAATTAATCTTTAAAGAAATCTAGCAGTAGGCAAGACCAATATCTGACATAAGAAAAATATCCACTTATATGGCCTGCTATTACATTTCATGGGCACCAGATAGCTTGGCTGGTAAATGTCTTAGAAACTGGTCAACTTATTTTTTCTCCATTTAAGAGATGCCTAAATTAGGGATGCCTGGGTGGCTCAGCGGTTGAGCATGTGCCTTTGGCTCAGGGCGTGATCCCGAATTCCTAGGATTGAGTCCCACATCAGGCTCCTTGCATGGAGCCTGCGCTCCTCCCTCTGCCTGTGTCTCTGCTTCTCTTTCTGTGTCTCTCATGAATAAATAAAATCTTTTTTAAAAAAAGAGATGCCTAGAATATACCAATAACAACCTGTATGCAACTGTTCAGTAAGACTGCAGCTTTTTTTTTTTATTCATGAGAGATAGAGAGAGAGAGAGAAAGAGAGAGAAAGAGAGGCAGAGACACAGGCAGAGGGAGAAGCAGGCTCCGTGCAGGGAGCCTGATGTGGGATTCGATCCCGGGACTCCAGGATCATGCCCTGGGTCGAAGGCAGGCGCTAAACCGCTGAGCCACCCAGGGATCCCCAAGACTGTAGCCTTTAAGATGATAGAGGAATTGTTGATTTATGAGAAAGAAATCATCACTTAAGCTGTCTCATCTTCTGTTCTGGGTTGTGAGGCTGTTTAACCAGTAAGGAATTGTCATCCATGAAGGAAGATACTATCTTACCCTTCCTTATTCTTTCCTGTCAACTTCCTAAAAGGGAAGGGGTGGACCTCAACATTTTCATTTGTGGTAAGATCTGATGATAACTTATTATAAAGCACTTGAAATTTATTTTAGAGAACAAACTGGTGATTGCCAGAAGGGAGGTGACTGAGGGGATGGGTGAAATAAGTGAAGAGAATCACTTATTGTGATGAGCACTGAGTAATGTATAAAATTGTTGTATCAGGGGCACCAGGATGGCTCAGTCGGTTGAACTTCCAACTCTTGGTTTTGGCTCAGGTCATGATTTTTCATGGTTGTGAAATTGAGCTCCATGTTGGTCTCTCTGCTCAGCGCAGTCTGCTTCAGATTCTCTCTCCCTCTCCCTCCTGCTCACTCGCTCTCTCTCTCTCAAATAAATAAAGATAAAATCTTTAAATTGTTGTGTCACTGGGGCACCTGGGTGGCTCAGTCAGCTAAGTGTCTGCCTTTGGCTTAGATCATGATCCCAGGGTCCTGTGACTGAGCCCCACATCAGGCTCCCTGCTTAGTAAGGAGTCTGCATCTCCCTCTGCCTCCCCTGACTTGTGCTCATTCTCTCTCTCTTTCCCTCTCTCTCCTGCAAATAAAATCTCTTAAAAAATGCATTATATTGTATACCTTAAGCTAATATAACATTGTATATTAATTATACTTGGATAAAAATATATCTTTAATAAGTCTACTTCATAACTTTTCTAAATGGTAAAAAATTACTTTGTTTTGGAATTACAAGATTTTGAGTACAGAACAATAATAACAAAATTTGAATGTGCCTCTTTTAAAACTTTCTAGGTTGTGGTAGCTTCCTAAAATGACCAAAATTTATCCTTAAATTAGATATTTTTACAAGTTTACTAAGTAAAATCAGAGGAATCTGAATAGTATTAAAATACTTTTAAATATGCATACTTAGTAAAATACAGTGTATTTTCTTTTGAGAGCAATTCAAAGTTCATATGTTCATAAAACCAGAATATGTTGGTTTTAGTTAAATATTGCTTTGCCTGGCTTACTGACCCTGTTTCTTTGCACACTGAAACTTTTTCAATGCCAAACCCCACATGTCTGAATCATTACACATAAAGGGAATACTATTTGCAGTGCCTTCTTGTAGGAAACAGGGTGGTCAGCATAACATATTTACTGAGATGTACTGAATTGTTTGTTGTTGTTGTTCCCAATGTAAAGTGTTAGTTTTAGAGGAGATACTCATTTTAGCCTTCAACTAGTTTCTCCATTTGTTCACATTTTGAGACATTTGTTTTCTTTCTCCTTTTTACCCCTTTTTTCCTCCTCTTTTCCTTTCCCACACTTTTATTTCTTAGTGGTTTTTTGGAACCACTTGAAGGTAAGTTGCAAGGGTGGCCCTTTACCCCTAAATATTTTAGCAGGTATCTCCAGAGGATAAGCACATTCTCCTACATAACCATAATGCCATTACTGGTTCTTAAGAAAATTAACATTAATACCCCTTTCCATACAATGTAGTATGGTTCATTTTGAAGTTGCTTTGAAATAATGTAATCCACTCCCACCCCCACCTCTCATACTGGAACAAGAATTTAGTGAAGGCTCATGCATCACATTTGGTTTTTATGTCGCTTTTAACCTTGAACTGTCCTCTGTCTCTTGTTTTTTACATGTCACTTTTTCAATGAGTCCAGGCTAGTTGTCCTACAGAATGTCCCACCAAAATTGATTTTTCGTAGATTTTTAAAAAAGATTTATCCATTCATTCATTCATTCATTCATTCATGATAGAGAGAGAGAGAGAGAGAGAGGCAGAGACACAGGCAGAGGGAGAAGCAGGCTCCATGCAGGGAGCCCAATGCGAGATTCAATCCCGGGACTACAGGATCACAGCCTGGGCCAAAGGCAGGCGCCAAACCACTGAGCCACCCAGGGATCCCCATTTTTTGTAGGTTTTTAAATTGATCTAAAAAGCAGACTAAGTGTTTACTACAAGTGGATAAAATATATATGTGTGTGTGTGTGTGTGTGTGTGTGTGTGTTTGTGTGTTTGTCCCCTAGAGTACGGTCTCCGGCTTGGGAGTCAGATCTTCATAAAGGAAATGACCAGAACCGGTCTGGCAACTAAAGATGGCAACCTGCACGAAGGAGACATAATTCTCAAGGTAGGTGGACCAGGAGAGAGAATAGCTGAAGTCATGTTTGGCTTTCTAGTCCAAATTTCCCATTTGAGTGCTATATTGATACAGTGAAACTTTGTTGAGATGGGAGTCAATAGTAAGAAAAAAAAGCTGGGGGCCAGCAGGGTGAGATTTTTATCACAGAAAACAGACATGGAGATTTATAATAGTGTAGTATCAGTTAAAAGTGAATACTTTATTCTTCTCTGCTTATTTAAAGTTTAAGCTACTATTCCCTAAACTAAGAAAAGATGAGACAGAGAGTTGTTAGTTTATGAATGCTGAATGTTTAATAGTTTTTATAAGGAAACATGTTCCATTAGTAAACCAAACCAATGTCTTGAGCTTGGAAGTTAAATAAATTAGCAGAGTAACATAAGTATACCACAGCTCTCTCAAGCCTGTATTTGGGGTCCAGTCATGCAGGGTTATATTAAATTTAAAGGATAATTCATTTTTAGCAAGTCAGTCATCCTAAAGCCCATGTCTGTTTGAATAGCTGAGCAAAAGCCCTTATGCTTTTATTTTTTTTAAGCCCTTATGCTTTTAGAAGGGAAAAATACACACTTTGTTTCACTGTGAGTTACTGTATTGCATGTAACATGATCGTTACCCCGTAAACACAGATAAATGGAACTGTAACTGAGAACATGTCTTTAACTGATGCTCGAAAACTGATAGAAAAGTCAAGAGGAAAACTCCAACTAGTGGTGTTGAGAGACAGCAAGCAAACGCTCATCAACATTCCATCATTAAATGACAGCGACTCTGAAATAGAAGGTAAAGAAGGGGGAGGCTGTGAGCTCAGCTGGAAGCATGGAAGGCTGTTGGGTTTCATATTGTCAACTAATTTAGCATAGCCATCTAGTTGGAAGTTATATTTCCAACAAAAGCTTCTCTTTTAAACTTTAATTTGTGTCTGTTGAAGATAGTTTTCCAATATGAAATTCAGGTGCCCTCATGAACTCCCCAGTGAACTCTGATTAAGGCCACTGAAACCAAATTTAGTAAAAAAATACATGTATGAGTGGTTTAAAGACCTAACCGCATCCATTTGTAAATTGTTCATTCTTATACTTTAAGATGTTTTTAAAAGATAGAGATTTCTCTTTTCTTTTAAGATTTTTAAAATTCATTTATTCATGAGAGACAGAGAGAGAGAGAGACAGAGACACAGGCAGAGAGAGAAGCAGGTTCCATGCAGGGAGCCCGATGTGGGACTCGATTCACAGACTCCAGGATCACGCCCTGGGTGGAAGGCAGACAGGCGCTCAACCACTGAGCCACCCAGGCATCCGAATAGATAATATTTCTAACAAAGAGAAGATCATAGCTAAAATAGGTAGACACTATAGTAAAGAATCAGTCAGAATGGCTGAATATTGTGGTATTCCTTGATTAGCAATCTGTGTCACTCTTCTGTCTTAGGAAGCAATGTTCATTTCTTGAATATTGTGATTATACATGTATAACGTATACATTAAAAAAAAAAGTAGGCACGATACTTCCTAATTAATCATCTAATACTTCCTTCGTGCAGAAGAGTTTAGAAAAGATTAAGTTCTCAAGTTTGAAGACAGACGTATTGATTTTTTTTTAAAGAATTACTTTTTAAAATTTCAAGACTTAGTTTAGCTTCCATTATATCAAAAGTGTAATCATTTGGTTACTGCTGTGAGTGCAGTGCAGGAAAACAGAGCATAAGAAATAATCCCCACATGCTAGGTGTTTATAGGTTACTTCCTTGCTATTCCAAGTGTGGTCCAGTTGCATGAGCATCCTGGAACTTGCTAAAATCACATAATCTTAGGCTCTGTCCCAGAAGAGCTATATTCTAACAAGATCCCAGGTGATTCATATGCACATTAAAGTTTGGGAAGCACTGCTTTGTGTGGTTAAAAATGAGTGTATACATATATGATCCAGTAATTGAATTTTGATTCCTTAGTAGCAGCTTTGAAGGAAAGTATAATGTAAGAGGTATGTAAAATTCTGAATTTGGCTTCCTCTTTATTAATTAATGCCCTTCTTTTGAGAGGTTCAGATTTTCTTCAAGGGAAGACTGCTAGACTAATAGAGTTATTGCCTGTCTCTTTTCCATTTCCCATGTTGCCTTACCTCAGTATCATTTCTGGTACAGGTCTTAAATATTTTAATAAAAAGTCTTTTCTTATTTTTGAAACCAGATATCTCAGAAATAGAGTCAAACCGATCATTTTCTCCAGAGGAGAGACGGCAGCAGTATTCCGACTATGATTATCATTCCTCAAATGAAAAACTGAAGGAAAGGCCAAAG
Organism: Nyctereutes procyonoides; assembly: GCF_905146905.1. Classification (NCBI taxonomy): domain Eukaryota; kingdom Metazoa; phylum Chordata; class Mammalia; order Carnivora; family Canidae; genus Nyctereutes; species Nyctereutes procyonoides. The sequence goes on along the minus strand of NW_026575146.1, from coordinate 54,628,124 downwards.
TAAGATGATGTATCCTTCCCCTCACGCGACACTGAGCATACACACATACATATTTGTGGATCTATTACATTATGAGACATTAACGTGATGTGTGCTTAAGTTCAAGAGAGGACATGCAGAACAGATGGTCCAGGATGGGCGCCACACCCACTCCCTTTAAGTCCATGGGGGATATTGCATCTGTGGTTGGCACAGAGAACAGCAAGGAACCCAGATACCAAGAGGAACCACCAGGTGAGACTCCTTTTAAATGTGTTCAAAAGTATGTGGTTGGTAATTCCAGAGGATGGCCAGATGGAGGGAAATTTTTAAGAATCATTCTTACGTATGGAAGAGGGACTCCAGTCTCTGTCTTTTAATATTGAAAAAACAGGGGGTGCCTGGGTGGCTCAGTCTGTGAAGTAGCTGCCTTCAGTTCAGGTCATGATCCTGGGGCCCAGGGATGGAGCCCTTCATTGGGCTCCTTGCTCAGCAAGGAGTGAACTTATCCCTCTCTTTCTGCTACTCTCTCTGTTTGTGCTCTCTTTCTCAATTAAATTAAAAACAACAGAAAAACTAGTCTTTAAAAAGAAAGAAACAAACAAACATAAAGAAAAACAGCCCTTTCTATATACCAACCGATTGGTCACATTTTGTTAATATTTGATTAGTTATGGTCCTGGTGTTTCCCTTCCCTGATCCCAACCTGAGTAATTTGTTCTGCTCTTAACATTTCTTTTTTTTTTTTTTTAATTTTTATTTATTTATGATAGTCACACAGAGAGAGAGAGAGAGAGGCAGAGACACAGGCAGAGGGAGAAGCAGGCTCCATGCACCAGGAGCCCGATGTGGGATTCGATCCCGGGTCTCCAGGATCGGGCCCTGGGCCAAAGGCAGGCGCCAAACCGCTGCGCCACCCAGGGATCCCATGCTCTTAACATTTCTGATAGCGAATGTGTGGATTTCTTTTCCTACTCACCTACCAGTTCTCAGACTCTCCAGACACTAGCTGGTTGTCCCGACAATCCAGTTCTGGTGCTGACTGCCCAGGGTCAGTGCAGACCCTGCAGGTTAAGGACTCAGTCCAGCAAGGTGTATCCACTTCACACACCACTCACTAGTTCCAGGTGATACGTAACTTCTGACCAACCCCCTCCTCACTCAGGTTTGAGAATTTGCTAGATTGCCTCACAGAACTCAGGGAAGCCCTTTACTTATAAAGGATACAACCGGAGAATGGCCAAATGGAAGCAGGGTAAAGGGCAAGGGGTGCAGAGCTGTCATGTCTTCTGTAGAGGTACCACCCTTCCCAGTATCTCGATGTGTTCACCAACGCTGAAGCACGCCAAAGTCCATAGTATGTTTATGGGTTTTATGGAAGTCTGTCATGTGTGTGACCAGTTATTACCTCAGTCTTCAACCCCTGTTCTCTCCAAAATGATGGGGAGGTAGCTGAAAGTTCTAAGTTTCTAATCATGGCTTGCTCTTTCTGGTGACCAGCCCCACCCAAGGCTGTCTAGGAGTTACCTCTTTAGAACAAAAGATGCTCTGCCACCCGTGAAATTCCAAGGGATATAGGAGTTCTGTCAGGAATTGGAAGCAAAGAGCTGAAGATGCTCTTGGCATCACTGTCACTCTGGAAATTAATAGGGACTTTAGGAGCTCTGTATCAGGAACCGGGGGCAGAGACCAAATATATCTGGTTCCAGTCCTGTCGCAGTCACATTTTGTTTTATTTGATTAGCTGAAATCCTGTTGTCTCCTGCCTCTGCTCTCAACCCATCACTTAGCCCTGCCCCCACCACCCTAAAACTATCATGATTTTACATGCATAAATATTTATTGATGGAGAAGATTTATGTGGTTTTTAAGTTATAAAAATATTATCTTTTGCATATGATTGTGCACCTTGCATTTTGGAAGTTTCATTTCTTACCCCACTTATTTTGAGAAACCATTGGCATCTGCTAATGCCTCAGAATTAAACTTCACTTTAAAGACTTATTTTTGTTGTTTGATGTGATGGCTAATATGTAACATAAGGTTCAGACTTGAATTTTTGTGGATTTTGTGCTTTACTCCTGTTAGCACAGGAGTGCTTTACTGTTAGTCCAGGTTGATAATGATGGCTTTTTTTTTTTTTTTTTTAAATCCATAGCTCCTCAACCTAAAGCAGCCCCAAGAACTTTTCTTCGCCCGAGTCCTGAAGATGAAGCAATATATGGGTATGTATTTCAGTCTCTTTCTTTTCTTTTGTCCTTCCACATACCTGTTTCCTTAACTGAAATCCAGAAGAATTTTTTTTTCTTTTAACCACAGATGGTGATTTTGCAGATAATTAGCCACCTCTAACCAACCTCTGTTGCTGGTGTTTATGAGAAATAACTTGTAGGAAAGTAAAATGTGGAATTGGGTGAACTTTGTGATGTTAACTTTGAATGCTTGTATACTCATCTGGCTACTTTTCCAGAATGTGGTTCTGAGTATTTGAGTTTACCAGATCAGTAACTCCTAGAGAGGTGAAGTATTGCTTAGCCACAGGGCCTCTGTAGGGGCCACAGTATCCTGATGATCCTAGTGTGTGGAGAGAGAGGAGGAATGACACACCGCCCTGTTCTGGATAATGAGGACCACTGATTCGGTGGTGGTCAAGAGCAGCAGCTCCTGGAGTAGGACCTGGCCTTGACAAGCCCCAGGCTGTGGTGGCACCGGGCTGTCCTTTGGAAGAATCCTGAACTGGGAGTCAGATGGCCTAACCTTGCCTTTTATTTGCTTTCTAATCTTAAATGAATTTACTTAAACATCTGTATTTCTACTTAGTAACCAGTTATGTGGGCCTACTGATACTCATCTCACAGTCCCCAAAAAGATAAAATGATAAAAATGGGAGCTTTGTAACATGTAAATCTCTTTATAGATACAAGAAAATCTTTCACTGCTAATGTTGGTTCCCCTTTACAAAGAAAAATCTCCCATATTTCTTTTCTAAAACTGAACTCATTGCAGTCCCAATACCAAAATGGTGAGGTTTAAGAAGGGAGACAGCGTGGGACTCCGGTTGGCTGGTGGCAATGACGTTGGGATATTTGTGGCTGGTATTCAAGAGGGTACCTCGGCAGAACAAGAAGGCCTTCAAGAGGGGGACCAGATTCTGAAGGTAGGAAAGCCCATCCCTGTTTCTACATGTTACTAGGAAAGAGTGGGGTTTCTGGGGTCTTATGTAAGGGAAGGGGAGGTGGTTCAGCTGCAGCTTTGTTGATGCCAAGTATAAAGTCTGTTTCCCTCGAATGGGCCCTGTCTTCTCAGCTCTGAACCCAAAACATCCCTATGTCAGTGGAAGCTCATAGTGTTCAAGACCCTTGCAGGGATTTTTATTAGTTTGCTTAACAAAAAAATTAAGATTCTAACTTCAGGCCTGGGAGGAAGCTCTCTCAAGAGATCTTGCTAATGTTTGTTTTTTTGTTGATTCCCTGCCTGATTGTCACTTTTAAGACCATGTGCTACATTTGAACAAAGGAGGATACTGGCTTAGATCTTTAAATTTTATTTTATTTTATTTTATTTTATTTTATTTATTTTATTTATTTTTTAATTCATGATAGTCATAGAGAGAAGAGAGAGAGGCAGAGACACAGGCAGAGGGAGAAGCGGGCTCCATGCCAGGAGCCCGACGTGGGACTCGATCCCGGGACTCCGGGATCGTGCCCTGGGCCAAAGGCAGGCGCCAAACCGCTGAGCCACCCAGGGATCCCCGGCTTAGATCTTTAAACTTAAAATCTGTCCTAGCCTCTCATTAGTTCTGTGAGCCTCATTCAATCCTGAGACTCAGGTTTCTGTATCTCTTCAGTGGGGATGAGAATACCTGCCTTGTAGAGGCCCTGGGAAGGTAGAATGGATAACACTACAAAGATTTAGCAGAGTTCCTGGCATAAAACCGGAAGGTCAATGTCTGTTTTTCTCCCCATTGGAAAATAACAAGTTGCTGTCATTCAATATGTTGTTTATATCTAAAATTGTCCAAGAATGGTTAATCAAATGTTGATCCTTTTAAGGTTACTATATATGTTTATATAATCTGTGGGCTTTAAAAAAACAATAAACAACTCAGCTTTGACATTTCATGAGATACATATATTGTCCGCTGACTTATAAATGTTGAGAATGTCAAGTACCTTGTGACTATACAAAAATACAGAGTCCTAGGGATTGTCTTCACTAAATTTCTGCTTCTGTAAACTTGGATTTCTTATGAGTCACTAGGGGGTCTGGTAAGAAAGCATCTTGGTTCAAAGGCGAGGGGAGGAAAAAAGTGGAATTCCCAAGGAAGCAGGCAACAGAGCATAAAAATAGGTAGTCCTCTTCCTTTTTGGCTTTTGGCCTCATTGCAGTTCAGATTTCATTTATGGAGCAGATGAAGGGCAAACCTTGATCATGAGCTTTGCTAAGATTTACAGTGATATTCTAGACCCTCTTTGGCTCTGCTCAGGGTCCTAGAAGACTAAGTATACCTGAGTGAACCTCGTGGTAGCACATGATCCTAGGAAATACTACTAAGTGCTACTGATAAGAATCCCATCCGAGTGCCAGCTCATACCAATTTACTCTTGAGCTGATGCCAAAGGAAAAAAAAAACATTTCTTAACTAGAGTGGGGCCATTAGGAAGTCAGGAATTTGGAAGCCTTTGCTTATGAAGGTTCAAGGATAAAATATTTTTGTATGCTGGGGGAAGAGAGATTTTTCTGAATTTCCATGAAAAAAACAGTGAATTCACCTATGGGTTTAACACACCTCTCTGTAAGTTGTTAAAGATGGGAAGCGTCATTTCCATAGGTAAACGTCATGGTATGCAATGCTTACACGTAAGAAAGTGTCTTGTTTCCTGTTATCACCTTGGTGAAAGAAAAGGAAAAAACTGTGGGAACTGTTTTTTCTTGTTTTTGTTTTGTTTTGTTTTGTTTTCCAGTAATCTCATCTGAAAGTCAGACAATAGATAGTCCTCATTCTTGGGCGTGAATATATTTTGTTAAAGGAACCTTTAGTTCTGCAAAGGAATAAAAAAGATTGAGTTTGCCTACTGGGGCAGAGAAGCTGCCGTACAATCAAAAGTTGTAGCTGATAGCGAATCCTTCTCAGGATCACAGCAGACACGGCTAGCCCCCATAGACTACTACATAGATAATGAAAGAGGGTATTTCTTGGAGAGGACTGTAGAGCCTAACCTTCCAGTATCAAAGTGCTGTCATGGCCTCTTTAACAGTAATTTGTTCGATGTTCCTTTTCATGGCCAAATTGAATGTATGTGGTGAACTCTCTCTACATTTACTAATCATTCTTTTTCTGTTGAGGGTTAAGTGCGGCTCTTCCCTTTGTAAAGGTGGCAGCCTAACATAGAAAAAACACACTAGTGTGCTGTGGTCTTATGAATATCAGAAGTCTGTGTGTTTTCATGCTTGGCTTGACTGTCTCTTTGTTTATTATTTATCTGGTATGGTTCTTACTTCTCTTTCAGAAACTTTATGGGATGGAAAAGAGAAAGAAACGCCTAAGTTTTTAAACATAATTACCATGTGTGATTTAATTTTCACTGTTTTATTTTTGGCTTGATGCAAGATTAGCCTCACATGGCCATAGGATGGACAGAGGGACCCTCAAGGACTTCCCTAAAGCCCTATGGCCTTATCTTACTTAAATAAAAGCATATACAGTGCATATGAAAATGTGGCCATATATAGCTACAGGTGTATATATATAAATGGCACAAGAAGGATTAGATTCTAAAGTGTGATGATCCCTAATTGGGGGATAGAGAGATGAGAATGACAGATATCTTAAATGCTAAATATTGTTTCAAAGGGAAAAGTTAATGATAATTTACCTAAGTAAATGTCATACTTAACTATTCTGTTTTAAAATGGTTTTAAAGGTACTGAATAAAGATTCCAAAATGCCTTTTTCTTTGTGCCACGTTTCAGTTTTACTTGCTTTCTGACTTACCTTTCAAAAGCTATGTACTGTGTCCCCTCTTTGGTCATTGGGGGATAAGTGTTGTGGCTCCTTGCCAGAAATAAGTGTGCCAGAAGCGTAAATATATAAGCCTATGTATTAGGCTAATGGCCTGCCATTATAAGGCTAATGCTCTTCAATTTCATAAACACATATTAAAAACCTTTTAGGTGAGAGAAGCTATAGGAGAAAGGTGGAATTAGATTTTTATTCTCAGGCTTTTATTAAAATCACTTTGAAGTGTTTTTAATACCTTAAGCTGAGCCAGCATGCCTGTTTACCTTAAGAGTCCACCACTCCCTATAGCATTATAGTTAAGTTTCATAATTGTGTATTACCTCCCTGACTACCTCTATGGGAAACTCAAGAAGAAACAGACACACTAGCATAACAAGAAATTTTAATCTGTTCCAGTGACAAATCCTTGATGGAATGGCATATTTCTAAGGGACAGTTGGCAGTGTGGGGAGACAGGAATGTGTGATGCCCATACAGCCCAGGCCCATAGCAGGTACTGGGAGGGCTTTAGTTGAGACACTAAGGGCTTTTTTTTACATCCAGGCCCTGATGAAAACAAACATAAAAAACTTAGGTGGCATCTTTTTAAAAAATGACTTTTTTCTTTTTGTTGTTTTTTTTCTTTTTTTTTTTTTTTTGTCTTGTTTTTCTCCTTCCTATTAGGTGAACACACAGGATTTCAGAGGGCTGGTTCGGGAAGATGCCGTTCTCTACCTGCTAGAAATCCCTAAAGGTGAAATGGTGACCATTTTAGCTCAGAGCCGAGCTGATGGTGAGCAAGTCTGATCATTAGTTTAATGTGGGGAGTAGGGAAAGTGGGACAAGGATGAGAGAGGTATTTGGGACCAGAATAGGTAAGTCTGGGTATTAAAAAATTGAAGTGTATCTTCACTCAATTTTTGGGTCACAGGTATGTGAAGAAAATTGAGTACCATTTAATGTTCTATAGAAATATTTTCTGTGCACCAACTGAAATAATTTTACCAATTGTGTCAATTTGGAATAAAATCGCTTTTCTGAATAGTGATTTTTTTTTTTAAGATTTTATTTATTTATTCATGAAAGACAGAGAAGCAGAGACACAGGCAGAGGAAGAAGCAGGCTCCATGCAGGGAGTCCGACACGGGACTCGATCCCAGGTCTCCAGGATCAGGCCCTGGGCTGAAGGCGCGGCACTAAACCGCTGAGCCACCCGGGCTGCCCTGAATAGTGATCTGTCTTTAAGTACTGCCTGGAGTTTACTGGATTTTTCATATGAAAGATGCAAAGGGCCATGTCTCTGGGGCAGCTTCCACATTAAGGCTTACCAGTCTGACAAGTTGCTGCACCCTTCCAGACCTCATTGTTCTCATCAGTATAGGGGTTCACAGTATCTTCCCAGTTTGCTTCAGAGGTTGATTGGCAAGTGTATTAGGGTTCTATAAAGGAATGGAATCCATAGGGGTGTGCGTGTGTCTCTGTGTGTTTGTGTAGACAGAGGTATATTATAAGGAATTGGCTCACATGATTGTGGAGGCTGGCAAGTCCCAAGGACTGCAGGGTGAGTTTGGCAAGTTGGAAACCTAGGAGAGCCAATAACTTGGTTCCAGTCCAAGTCTGGAGGCCTGACAATTGAAAGAGCTAATAGTGTAGTCATAGTTTGAAGGCTGGCAAGCTCACAACCCAGGAATACCTAATGTTTCCACTTGAGTCTGAAGGCAGGAAAAAGCTGATGTCCTAGTTCTAAAGCAGGGAAGAGTTTGTTTTTTTTTCTTACTTGGAAAGGGTTCACCTTTCTGTTTTATTCAAGCCTTCAACTGACTGGATGAGGCCCACCACTCAAGGAGCACATCTGCTTTACTCAGTCTACTAATTTAAATGTGAATTTCCTTCCGTAAGAGCCTCAGTTACACACACAATAATGTTTGACCAAATGCACCCTATGGCCCAGTCAAGTTGACAATAAAATTAACCATCAGAGTGACTCATGAAGTTAGTTTTTTGTCCTTCTTCCTGTTTGAGTCCTGATTCCCATAGGGCCTGTCCACTGAGTTTACTAAATAAAAAGAAGTAAAAAGGGTGATCAGAGATAGGAGAAGCTGGTAACTCTTCAAGAAAAAAAAACCTCTAGCTAAGTAGAATGCAACATACAAGAATGCTTTTGTTTTTCAGTGTATAGAGACATCCTGGCTTGTGGCAGAGGGGACTCATTTTTTATAAGAAGCCACTTTGAATGTGAGAAGGAAACTCCACAGAGCCTGGCCTTCAGCAGGGGGAGGTCTTCCGAGTTGTAGATACACTGTATGATGGCAAGCTGGGCCACTGGCTGGCTGTGAGGATTGGAAATGAATTGGAGAAGGGCTTAATCCCCAACAAAAGCAGGTATCTGAGATCATACACTCTCCTACATCTCTCTTAAGCCTTCTCCCTACAAATCAATTACAGTCCCCTCCCTGCTCAAAGAGGAAGCCCCATATGATTTCATAATTTGTCTTTATGTCCTCTTCTATCACCTGCTTCTGGTTCATGAGGTATGGCCTGGGACTGTGAGATCACCTAATTTGCTGTATTTAGTTAGTATCATGTGATTCGTTGTTGCACCTGGCTGGTGTTTAAACAGTTTCCTCTGGAGTGTCTGCTGCCTTGCATAGCACACGAGCAGATACCAGAGTGGCTGGAGAATGTCAACACGATCCTCAGGAACAGGTTGCCCTTTTCCACTGTGTGGCCCTCATCCTTGAGAGAGGCTTATGCACCCCAGTTAACATGTTGGGTGGCTGACTGGAGAAAATAAGAAAGATAATTGTACTTTGGCAGGAATTTGGGTTATGTTTACTATACACCAGCCTACCAGGGTAGCCAAGTTCAGTGTGCTTGTTACTGAGCTATTTCTGGTAGGTTTTATGTGCACCGAGCCCTTCTCTGCTTTCACTGGGTAAAGAAAGTCCCCACATTTCCCACTCTGAAACCTCTTCACTGTCAAGCTGCATCTTCTCTAATCCAAGTTCATAAGCAACATTGATGGGTTTTGGTTCATTTTAACTTCATTTGTGTATTATCTAATAAGCTTTTACTACCCGTGGTTTCTTCTCTTAGAGCTGAACAAATGGCCAGTGTTCAGAATGCCCAGAGAGACAATGCCGGGGACAGAGCAGATTTCTGGAGAATGCGTGGCCAGAGATCTGGCATGAAGAAGAACTTAAGGAAAAGTCGGGAAGATCTAACAGCTGCTGTGTCAGTTAGCACCAAGTTCCCAGCTTACGAAAGGGTTTTGCTGCGAGAAGGTGAGGAAGCCAAGTGGGGCCAGGAAATGATCTGACTGGGCTCTGAGCCTGTTTTTCTTCATTTTCAGACTGTAACAAGCAGTTTCAAACTTACCATTTAAACCCAAGCCAGGCTATAGAGTTGCAATCATATTCAAACATGAAATAAGACTTCCAAAAAAGTGAGTTATGCAAACTCCTACATGGAAGTGTATTTCCACATTTCAGTTTTTTTTTTTTTTAAGATTTTTATTTATTTAGTCATGAGACACACACACAGAGAAGCAGAGACATAGGCAGAGGGAGAAGCAGGCTCCCCATGAGGAACCTGATGTGGGACTCGATCCAGGACACTGGAATCACAACCTGAGCCGAAGGCAGATGCTCAATCACTGAGCCACTCAGGAGTGCTTCAGTTATTTTTTTTAATACTACCATTCGCAAGTTTATATATGTTACTTCTAGCAAAGTTTATATTTGATCCTGGGGAGGGGAGTGAAGGCATATTCTTCAGAAAAGAGCACGTCTAAACTAGGGGAGAGAGAACAACATAATTTTTTTCATTTAATCATGTTATTACTAGCCTATAAAATACTTTTTTAAAAAAGATTTTATTTGACAGAGAGAGAATGAGAGCAAGCACAAGCAGGGGGAGTAGCAGGGAGAGGATGAAGCAAGGCTCCCTGTTGAGCAGGGAGCCCAATACGGGACTAGATCCCAGGACCCTGGGATCATGACCTGAGCTGAAGGCAGACACTTAACCAAATGAATCACCCAGGCGCTCCAAAATATTTTTGCTTATCTTAGTAGCTGATGAAATGTGTTTCCGTGGCCCTTCTTGTCTCATTTCAGCTGGTTTCAAGAGACCTGTGGTCTTATTTGGCCCTATAGCAGATATAGCCTTGGAAAAGTTGGCAAATGAGTTACCGGACCTGTTCCAAACTGCTAGTAAGTCTGCTGATGATTCTTTTCTCTCCCGTTATTATTTTGAAAAATATCTAATAACATACAAGAAAAATGAAAAAATAATGAATACCCACATACCTTTCATGTGTAGTTACTGTCACTGATCAAAAAGTTGGCCATATACATCCCCTGCCATAGACATAGACACACACTTGAAAAAAAAACTTCTTGTGAACCATTTGAAATTAAGTTTTTACCAATGAGAATCTCTTCACAAGGACATTCTTCTCCTATACTACATTGTCACAGCCAAGAAATTTAACACTAATAGGGTAATACTATTTAGTATATAGTCTATTTACGTCTTTCTAGATTCTCCTTTTTTCTTTTTTTTTCTTGACTTGATATCTTGCAGAGTCCAAGCCCTTTGTCTTCAGTTGTTGGACTACCTGCTCCCTCATGATTAGACTTCAGTTAAAGAGGTGTGATGGGTCCTTCTCATGGTCTCTCCTCAGGGCGGCTCCTGACATCAGATGTCTCACCGTTGCTGATGCTGGGATGAAGTCTTTGGTCCCAGTTTCTAAAAAAAATTAATAAGAAAAAATTAATTAGCCCTTTGTTTTTGCTTTTGCAGAAACGGAACCAAAAGATGCAGGATCCGAGAAATCCAGTGGGGTGGTCCGGTTAAATACTGTGAGGCAAATTATTGAACAGGTGAGGAAATTCATCCAAAGGCCATGTTGTCAGAAAGAATTGGGTCATAGTTTGCTACAATCCTTTTTGGAACAAAATCTGTATTTTAATAATCATTAAATGTTAATGATAAATAATGAATATAAATGTAAACTATTGCATTGTGTGGAAATCAGCCGATGTTCAGTCGCAGGGATGTACTGTTTTTTTCAGAGTTCTCAGCACTGTACCAAATAGCATGTTAATTCATTTTCTTAGCAGTGGGCATAATGTGGAGGAGAACATTTTCTGCTTTTTGATTTAAACTGATAAGTTTTATCCGATGCAGCCTTAAGACAAACTCTCTGTTGCTGTATGACTTTATATATACATTCATATAACTTTTGCCCATTTCTAACAGGATAAGCATGCACTATTGGATGTGACTCCTAAAGCTGTGGACCTGTTGAATTATACTCAGTGGTTCCCGATTGTGATTTTTTTCAACCCAGACTCTAGACAAGGTGTCAAAACCATGAGACAGAGGTTGAATCCAACATCCAACAAAAGTTCTCGGAAGTTGTATGATCAAGCCAACAAGCTTAAGAAAACGTGTGCACATCTTTTTACAGGTAAGTGAAATTTAAAATTGTCTTTGCTCCATAATGGGAAATAGAGAATGAAGAATGGAAGAATTAAGAAAATAATTTGAACAAAGAAGAGTGGTCTGGAATCCTATTCATGACTCCTTGAAGACAAATGAATCCTATCAGTATATTAGTTTCATGGTGTTTATATATTTAATTTTGGCCGAAAATGATCATAAAGATCCATGACATGCAAAAATTGGTCATTTTGATGGGTTCAAATTTTTGTGTGGGACTGCAAGCTAGTGATTGAGCCCAGTGCACCATCTAGCACCCACATCTCTATATAGATTGTATCATTGTGCCCTACTTACCATGCATATGTGCACCAACAGGGTGCTAGGAACTTGGTTTCATTATTTAAAAAGGTCCCCAAAATAGAAACTTGAACACTCTGTGTACTGGATGATATTAAGGATTTATTACTCCTTTTTAGGATAATAAATCATACTGTGATTATGTTTTAAAATAAAAAGTCTTTATCTTATAGGACTCTGTGCTAAATAAAATATTAATGGATAGACCTAATATACATTTATGGATGACCTAATATGCCTAGCATTTGCTTAAATAATCTTTGGTGAGGAGAGTGGGTGGAGGATATAGAGAAGACTAGCCAAGAGTTGACAGTTGTGGAAGCTGGGTAATATATGCAGACAAGGAAGTTCATGGTCTCTCTACTTTGTGTATGTTTTAAGTTTTACATAACAGTTTTAAGTTCCTGAAATGAAGACCCACATCTACTATTCCTTATAAAAGTAAAATAATGTAAGAATGTAGTGTGTTGAGTAACTGAATATATGCAGTACGTATATATGTCACTAGTTCTGTGAATGTGGTACAATTCAGGTTTAAAAGGGTTATATTAAATTTTTGGTCATGCAGTTTTGTGGGAGGGACTGTGTGGATAGAATATACTTGAGGGTAATGAGATCTCTTTCGAGTTCAGTGCTGCTCACCGTTACCTGTGTCATTTTTAGCATATCTGACCCTGGGAAAGGAGGGAGTTGATGAATATATCTATATCTCTACATCAGACTCTTGTTTTATTGTCACTGGCTTTTCTTGGTAAAGAGACACACTTTTTACCACTATGGTAAAATGCTGAAACTGACAGGTAATTTAGCCACATGTATAGGAAAGAGTGGTCTATAATAAACTGGGTTTTTATGAATGTAGAGTCTTTTTTTTAAAAAAAAATTTTTATTTATTTATGATAGTCACAGAGAGAGAGAGGGGGCAGAGACATAGGCAGAGGGAGAAGCAGGCTCCATGCACCGGGAGCCCGACGTGGGATTTGATCCTGGGTCTCCAGGATCGCGCCCTGGGCTAAAGGCAGGCACTAAACCGCTGCGCCACCCAGGGATCCCATGAATGTAGAGTCTTAAGAGCTTGTGCTTTTGATACATTCATATATATTTCCTCTGTTGTTTTTACTACTGCTACTACTTATGGTAATAATAATTCTTACTATTTTTATTATAGCAGTAGCTAATAGAGGTACAGCCTTTCATGTCTGCTTATTAGACCATAAGAAAGGTCAGCAACTTCTGCAAGGTCACACATCTAGTGTATGGCTGAGCTCAGGTGAAATGGACTATGTGTCCAGTATTCTATAGAACACAGATGTATTTTTTAATGCTGGAAAGGGTCATATAGTGTAATTCCTCCCTTTAATAGGTAAGTCAACCATTAAACCAAAACCTGCAAGATTGTGACTGATATTAAATCCCACCTCACACCCTCCCTCCACCTCTGGTTAAGTCCACTAAATGACTAGGGGCATGTCTCAGAGCTGAAGTTGGGGTTCATTTGAGGATAAGAGATACCAGGAAGGAAAATAAGTTTATGGCATTTTTTTGAATTAATAAGTAGGAATAATAGAACTTCTCTGATGAACACCGTATTTCAAAATCCAAATCCAGGGTAATGTTGTAGGTGGTCTCCCCAGGCTCAAAAATCCTTCTTTTCCCTTTATGCACAGTAAGGAGAAAGTCCTTTTTGCGGCAGATGAATATTTAATAATGACAATATTAAAATGACGCCCCTCGCAAACTCAAGGTACTCCTCAGTTAAGTGGAGATGACAAGGGAAGCTTTATTCTGAGATCTGCCCCAAAGCAAGTTAATTCTCAGTGTAAGTTAAAATGTTAAGCTACCTTTCCTTCTCAGTTTAAAAAATTTTATTATAGAATGCATTTATGTGTATTTGTCACAAAATTATTTTTCAAACAATGTTTGAATTACATTTTTTTTTTGAAATTCCTGAAGCACTCATTTCATGGTTTGAAGACCAATGAAATGGAACTGTACTGAGAGACCCAAGCAGGGCCACCATTTATAAATGTGAAATTGTGGGATTTTTAAAGTACCACAGGATATTCTAGCACTTCTATTAGCTTCTCCAGGTTTCAGTAATGTGAAATTTTTACAGTTCAGTCCTAGAATTTTCCAAGTACTCAACAAAGGCCACTGTTATTATTAGTGATATTACTTTATATCTATTTTACTATCTTTCAATATTACATGTAAAAAAAATAGTTCCATGTCATTATACAGTCTTTGAAAATGCTTGAGGGAAAAAGTGAAACTTGTACCAGCTGAAAGAACCCAAACTGTAGTAGCCAATTTTTGGTTTCCCACGGGAATGTAGAGACTGGTAACCAGCGGAATAAGATGGAGGTCTTTGGCTAGATACCTTGGTTGATGGTTGCTCATTTATAGGAGGGTCCCTGTCACATGAATAGGTTGAGATTTAATTTACATAACCTATAATTCACCCATTTAAAGTGTACAATTCAGTGAGTTTTAGTATATTCAGAACTGTACAGCCATCACCACAATCAATTTTAGGATGTTTTCATTATTCCAAAAAGAAACCCAGTATCTTTTAGCAGTCATTTCCAGTTTCTCCCCACCTGTCCAGCCTTACATGTCACCATCTGCTGTTGCAGTTGGCACTTCCCAACATCCTCCTTGGCTGGGGAGGGAGTAATGACCATACTTGTTCAACGGCTGGGAATGGATGGCCTCAAAGTTCCAGGATTTCCAGCTAAGACAGAGGTTAACTGCAGATTCTTTATATATTTCATTGTCTGGAGTTTCAGAGATGCATTAAGTCTATCTAAGGGGGATATAGGCCTAGTCCAGAGGTTGGGAGCAACAGGAATTAACTGATATATATATAGCGTATAATAATGCTCAAAGTCAAAGAATATGTAAAAACCTAATGAGCAAAACCCAGAAGTAAATCAAAGGTACCTGGTTGCAAGGGAAGGCAATATCACAGTTGTGCCACCCACTTCTTAAAAGGAGGTCAAGGGCATGAGTTGGATAGAGCAACTTAGTCTGTGTTACCTTTATAGGAAGCTTAAGAACTGAACTACTCTGATTTTTTTTTTCATATACTTGATTCAGTGTAAATTTAATCATCGGTCTTATGACTTTTTCATTTTATCAGGAGGCATGAACGAACATATTCTCTCTTTCATAAATGGCCCTTTTAACTTTAGGTCTTCCTCATGATACAAACTGTATTCATCTCAAATAACTCCAATATAAGGCTCAAAAAGCAGCTTTACAGTATACATTTTCTGCAAACCATTTATTTTTTGTTTCTAGGGTATACAATCTCATTTCCATATTTAAATACCATGGCATCATATTTTATCTAGGAGAACAATAATCTTTGCAAAGTACCATGATAAAGATACAAAAGTCCAAGGAATCAAGGTTAATTTTCCTTGAGTTGTCCAATGTATCAGTTTATTCTAATACTATAAATAATTGATAACCAAGGAAATTCTAAGCTCATTCAGGATTTTCCAAGGTCAGGGTTAGATGAAATGGAAGAATGACATAGATTACTAGGAAGAAAACTTGAAACACAGTTGCTTACAAATTGCTTAATGGTTCTTTTTTGGCCACACATACACACACACTTACATAATTACACACACTTCAGGATAGATAGACCAGGGGGCCTAACACCTCTTACCCACAAGCCCTGGTTTTCTTTTGGGTGCTACACATAATGCCATACCCTTTAATTAAAGGCTATGACATGGGGATCCCTGAGTGGCTCAGCAGTTTGGCACCTGCCTTCGGCTCAGGGTGTGATCCTAGAGTCCTGGGATCGGGTCCCACATCGGGCTCCCTGCATGGAGCCTGCTTCTCCCTCTGCCTGTGTCTCTGCCTGTGTGTGTGTGTCTCTCATGAATAAATAAAAAGTTTTTAAATAAGTAAATAAATAAAAAGCTATGACATAGTTAAAAAAAAATCCTAATTTACCTTCAGTCTGATAATTTTAAGCCCAACTGAGCAATTTGCTTGATCAGCTTTTCCCTGTTAGGTCCATAAATACATACTGTTGGAGGACAACTGCATATGTTTTATTTGGTTATTTTGTACTCATTTTTAGATGAGCTGTGTTGTACGGTGGGGGCATAGGTTCTAAAAGCAAACTGAGCTTGCATCTAGGTTTCTTCACTCTTCACTTGTTTCGTGTCAGGTCTTAGACCAGATAGTTACTCTTAACTACTGTCTCTCAATTTCTCTTCTGTAAAATGGCAATACCTACTATGAAAGGTTTGGATAAACAAGAAATGAGCTCACCTGTGTAAGGTATTCGGAAAAGTGCTTGATCGATCCATAGTACTGCTATCTAAGGTATATTGTTTGGAATAGAAAATTTATATTCCTTGAATATACATCTATAGAGATCGGTTAATCTCTATGTATATTCTAAAATACTTAAGTCCATCAAAGTTATATACAATTAAATGTTACCTTTACTATTTTTTGAGATATCCAACAGTAAATTTGTATATATTTTTATTTGTCACATACACGCCTATGTAACAATCTTTAAAATATAGTACTTTTATATTTGTTTTGGATATGTTTTCTTTGCTCCTAAACACATGGTTGTTAAAAACATATTTTTTAAAGGTGGCTTTTCTGAAAAGTAGACATTCTGAAAAGAACGTAATTCATTTTTAGCTTTATAACATTCATCGGTAATGTAAACTCCCAATAGCTAGATGGGTAAGGGTTTTAATTACATTCAACAAAAGGGATTTATTGTTCAAATATGTGCATACTTTTTCTTGCATTTGCCAAAGTATTAATTCAGATATGACAGAAATGAGGAAAATTATATGTGGAGTAGCATTTTTAATAAACATTGCTCTGGAAATTGATGCAAACCTTTTGTTTACATTTCTATAGCTACTATCAACCTAAATTCAGCCAATGATAGCTGGTTTGGCAGCTTGAAGGACACAATTCAGCATCAGCAAGGAGAAGCAGTTTGGGTCTCTGAAGGAAAGGTATGTGGCATAGATACTCTGCTATGAGGTGAGAGCCGTGTTCTGAATCTTTTCTCAGGAGGGTAGTGAATGTAGTCAAATTATGCCCATTTGAAGTGATTTCAACATATGTGCTAATCAAGTTGGAAATTTTATAAATTCTCTGAAAAATAAAATGAAGGGACTTTTCAAACAAAAGTAGAATGTGATGTATGTGATCCTACATTCACTTCCCTTTTACTTTTAACGTAGTAACTAGTGTTGTATTCCAAGCACACTAATCAGAGCTTACAAGATCTTGTGCTGAGCTCCACAGCTTACTAAGGATACAGGAAAGTCAGCATGGAGGGGAGAGGTGAGGATGAGAGTCATGGAGAATATGATTAAAAATGAATTTTTTTTTAAAAAGGAAAAGCTAGTAAGCAGAGTTGGAATCATTTGTTTAGAAGATTGGAGGAAAATGTGTCCTAGGAATTTGAATAGGTTGGTAAGAGAGTGCTTGGAAGCTTGTGTAGGCCTCTAAAATTGGCTAGCTTCTCATCCATGCAGGTAGTTTACCCACAGTTCTACTGAATGGAGGAAGCAAAGAGATCATACAAGTTCCTGTGGTTCTAAGGAGGCTTTGGTGCTAGTATTCTGTAGTCCATCTGAACTGAACTAGTTTGTGAGATGTCAGAGGATGATTTTGTTGTGAAAGTGACTCAATTACTAATTAGATTGTTGAGTCCTAGTCTTGCCCTTTGGAAACTGCATGTGTAATCAAGATGTCTAGCATCTTCTAAGTGCTTACAGCCTGCTGAGGTTCTGTAATAGCCTCTTTTGTGAGAATAGGTTGAACAGGACATTAGCTTCCTTCCTTGGGGATTTGAGAATTTTGTGGAAGAGTGGAGAGGTGTGCAGGCACCAGGCAGTGTGAATTTATTACAGGGGACAAGTATTAGCAGAAAAAGCTGAAAAGGAGCCCAAATTCTGGAAGAGAAGCACAATAATCTGAGGAAGCATGGCTCAGTAGTGGGATACAGGATGGTAGTAAGGATAGGGTGGAGGGTTCCGAATTTGAATCCCTGCACAAAAAATGAATGGTCGTCTCAAGCCAAGTGATTTCAGGAAAATAAAGATGACTTCCCTTTCTAGGGCATGTCAAAGTTTCAGTCACTTGGCTGTGCCCTTGGGAATTTTCTTGAGTCCCCACTCCCAGGAGCCAAGTCGACCCCACTGACCCTCCGAAACAAATTCCTCTAGATGGAAGGGATGGATGATGACCCTGAAGACCGCATGTCCTACTTAACTGCCATGGGCGCAGACTATCTGAGTTGCGACAGCCGCCTCATCAGTGACTTTGAAGACACCGACGGTGAAGGAGGTGCCTACACTGACAATGAGCTGGATGAGCCAGCTGAGGAGCCACTGGTGTCTTCCATCACCCGCTCCTCGGAGCCGGTGCAGCATGAGGAGGTGAGGCGAGGCAGACCACAGGCTGTGAGGCCATGAGCAGGAAAAGGACGTTCTGGTGTTTCACTTGAATTCTTCTGGACAACTGTTTATTCAGGGTGCTTTGGAAGGTATTCCTGAGTTGGAACAGATGACTTCTAGGGGGCTTATGATCCCAAGTCAATGCCTATATGATAGCATTTGTGGTCCATGGGAAAGCCAGACAGGAACTAAGTGCTGGGAGAGATTGAGTGATCAGCACTCATCACACTGATGATCTAGAGCATGATGGATACACTGAACAGCTTTATGTGCCAGCTGTCCAAATTACAAGTGGAACATTATTTTTAAATACAATTTTGTTGTATTTACTTGTAACCTTTGATTAGGTCTCTCTGTACTTTTAGGTATCCTTGCTTTTTCTTATCCTCCTCCCTTTAACCTTTCTAATCTTGCTGGAACTCCTGAGTGTTTCCCCATCAGTTTCCTTCTCTCTTGTACTTCAATTTTTTAATTGAGTTTATGATCAAATATACATCTGGTCATGTGTACTATGTATCCACTGGTGAATAACTTCTGTGATCCTAGAGATTGTGTCAACAGGCACTAAGTTAGGACCAATTATTAGTTGTACCTCAGAGAACATTGGAACAGTGTAAATGAGTTTGTCCATATATTTGAATAGTTGTTATTCTTGTGGACTTCTCTTTAGCAAGTCAGCTCATTTTGGTGAATGATTTTATTCTTTATGAAATAAAAGTACCAAAAAAAATAAATAAGGTGAAGGGAAGATAAAACCCACCAAGGCCAAAAAATTAGTATATACTAGTGGACAAGTTATAAAGAATAAATTAACTCCCTCATGTCTACAGGTGTAGATGAGCTAATGCTTAAAAATATTAATAGCTGTAAGTAACAAAAGAGATTTTAGACTTTGGGAGGATTTTGTGTGTGGGGAGGAATTATTTTAAAGGAAGAGACTATTAATTAACATGGACTGCAGCTAATTAAAAAAAGTATAAAGCATTAGCTAATGGGTATTTGCTGATACCTGCCTTTTTAGTAAAGAAGCACTGGGGTATCTCCATTTATACAAGTTATGAACCTCAACTTCTGAACTTTTTGCAACTTGGCAGAACTCCAGCAAAGCAGATGAGTGTTCTCTTCTCTTTGCTGGGATCTTCTTGTGAATGACCCTTTATGTTTTGTAGAGCATAAGGAAGCCCAGCCCAGAGCCACGAGCTCAGATGAGGAGGGCTGCTAGCAGAGATCAACTTAGGGACAGTAGTCCACCCCCCGCATTCAAGCCAGAGCCGCCCAAGGTACGTGGCTGGGAAGCCCATGATGGGGAGGAAGAGGAAGCAGACACCCAGTTTCCTGCATAGCCAGGAAGAGCACACACAATGACTGGTGTTGAATTTATGTTTTTGGCTCACTTCTTTGTTATTAAAACGCATCTTTTGGTTTGTTGGGTGAACCCTAAAATTAGGGAAGAGTGAAAAGAAGGAAAGGCAGTTTTAGGAAGAGCATATAGGTTTAGAACTGTTGGTATTTATTTATTCACTTATTCATTCATTTATTATTTTATTTTTCATTAAAATTTTTTTTGTAGCAAGAATAAAAGTTTGACAAATACTAAATGCCCAGAAACACTGATCTCAGAATCTGTTTTTCTTTTTCAGTTAGAGTTTTCTGCCCACAATCTGGTTTAGATATACCAGAAAATCCCTACTGATGATTGACTAAAGAAAACAATCACCACCACTATTTATGATCCCTCTCATTATGAGGACAGCTTAATTTATTTTTAATTTAAAAAAAAATTTTTTTTTATTTATTTATGATAGTCACAGAGAGAGAGAGGGGGGCAGAGACACAGGCAGAGGGAGAAGCAGGCTCCATGCACCGGGAGCCCGACGTGGGATTCGATCCCGGGTCTCCAGGACCGCACCCTGGGCCAAAGGCAGGCGCTAAACCGCTGCGCCACCCAGGGATCCCTTAATTTATTTTTAAATTATTACTCAGAACAGAATCAATATAAGAACACATGGTATATGTCATATGAACCAAATCTGTAAGTATAGGCTTTTCCTTATAACCTAGTAAGATTTCTCCGTTTAGCTCAATACCTTAGATAGGAAGAAAGCAATCACTGGTTGTTATGAACTGTCAGAAATAGGGACCTCATAAAATATATCACTGAAAATATACAACCAGGCCTAGGATCAAAGGATGAAGGAAAAGTGGCCATTGGCATTATATGCTGCCCTTCCTGCTCTAGTCTCATTCATGGCTGGACAGAGGCCTTCCCTCTGAGCTAGGGCATGCACCCTTGGTATGTGAACTCAGGATCCCACTCTTTGATCTTGAACACCCCCGACTTGTTCTGAGGTCTTTTTCCAAGGTATTAATCTTAATATCCTCTAGTACAAAAGTAGGTCTGAACTACCTCTAAACTTGTAGGCCCCCAACCCTTCCCCAACACCCTCTTGGTTTCATAGAGTTCTTAATACTTCTTTGTAGGAAGCAGGGTACGGCTCAGGATGCCCAACCAGTGGCTGTTTGTCCTGTAGTATTTGATTCCTTGTCAGAATGGTATTTGTTGACCACTTCTGGAAACTGATCAGGAAATGGGAGTGTATTAAATCACTAATACAGATTTGAAAATAAACTGAAAGCACAAGGTAAATATATGTTCATTGTTCTCTGCAGGCCAAAACTCAGAACAGAGAAGAATCCTTTGACATCTCCAGATCCCATGACTATAAGTCAAACCCCTCAGCAGTTGCTGGTAATGAAGTTTCTGGGGCATCTATCAGAGGCTGTCCTCCTCCTGTTGCAGCAAAACCTTCCTTTGGAAGGTCTATACTGAAGCCCTCCACTCCTGTCCCTTCCCCAGAGAGTGAGGAGGTGGGAGAGGGCAGTGAAGAGCAAGAAGGCGCTCCCAAGTCTGTCCTGGGCAAAGTTAAAATATTTGAGAAGATGGATCACAAGGCAAGATTACAGAGAATGCAGGAGCTTCAAGAAGCACAGAATGCAAGGGTAATTATTTTTAAACCACTAGATTACCCTAGCATGTCAACAGTAAAAATGTTAAGTTTCATTTAATATAATGATTTGCAGTCTTTTTTTCATACAGACCTGAAAAGGATGTTCACATGCAATGATACCACAGGCACATGCTATGTGTATGTCATTTCCAGATTATCAGCTATCACTGTGTCCCTTTTTCTTATAATCAGGAAAGCCTGACAAATATAGGTGAATAAGATTTTGCTTTTCATACTTAGAACTTTATATCAGGTTCTGGAATGGGGAAGTATGACAAGAGAATCAGTGCCTCTCAGAAGTTATTTTTCATTAAAACATCCGTTGTATTCGTTTGGTAACTGAATTTAAATTTGCTCCCAGATTTGCCATAGAAAACAAGCAAAAGAAAAAAGAAAAAAAAAAAAAGAAAACAAGCAAACCTTGTATGCTACAATGAAAGGCCCATAGATTGTAGTTTTTGATACAGTTTGAATTTTTGTGCCATATGCACATCTAACCTTTTAACAGTCAAGAATTTAAATGAAGGCTCATTGATCATATCCTGTCCAGTGAATATGGGAGTTTTCCTCATTTAAGTCTGTCACAATAGCAGCAGTGCTTCTGAGCATTTTTCTTTTTCGGTTTTGTTTGTTTTGGCAGTAAAATATACATTTACCATTTTAACAGTTTTTCCCCATTTTAACTATTTCTTAAGTGGTTAGTGGCATTAAGTACATTCACAGTGTTCTGCAGTAGTCATCACTACCATCCATCCTGAGACTTTGTCATATCTCCTCACTGAAGCTCTATCCTCCCTCCCCCAGCCCTGGTAATCACCGTACTTTCTGTCTCTGTGAACTGGATTACTTAGGAACCCCATTTAAATGGAATCATACAGTATTTGTCCTTAGTGTAGCATATGGCAGAATTTCATTGCTTTTAAACATTTTACCTATTTTGACATGAAATACTAGGTAATCATACACAACCATGAAAACTAGAGAGTTGCTTCTATTTTCCTCCTCTACTTAAAATAGTTTGGATTGGAAAATGGGACCAGCAAGAAACCAGCAAGCCACACAGCAATCATTCATTCTTTCCCTTTTGTTCCTCTTTGTTTCCCTTAATTACCACAGATTGAAATTGCTCAGAAGCATCCTGACATCTATGCAGTTCCAATCAAAACACACAAGCCAGACCCTGGCCTGTCCCAGCACACAAGGTAAGGGCTGCTCAGCAGTATTAGGTCTAAAAAGAGGGCTTGTCTAGGACTCCTAAGAAAAAAAATGTCTTCACCTACGTATCAATGTAACAAGAAGAACCCTACCCCCCCCCCCCGGCCCAGGATTTACCTTACCAAGTTAAAAAAAAAAAAAATTTTTTTTTTTTTTTTTAGTTTTTTTATTTTATTTTAGAGAGAGAACAAAAGCAGGAGGGGCAGAGAGAATCTCAGGCGGACTCCACGCTGAGTGCTGCGCCCAGCACAGGGCTCAATCCCATGACCCTAAAATCATGACCTAAGCTGAAACCAAGAGTCGGACGCTTAACCAGCTGCACCACCTAAGAACCCCCTTATTCAAATTTAATCATAAAGATTATAGAGTCAAAATTTCATGGTAATTTTGCTTGTGTGCTAAAACCAAGAGCTTAATCACTGACATTTCAAATTAGACCCCTTTAACACACTGAAGCACAGATACATTAAACTGTTTTGGGAGGGCACATGAGCAGAATTCCCAGGGCTTAGACACTAACTGTTTTGTCACTAATATATTCTAGCTCTTAGCCAAGCTCCTTAATTCCTTTGCATCACATAGCAAAGTCAGGCCACTTGTGCTGAACTGTGGTCTGAAGGGAAGGTGATGATCAATGGGCCAGTGTTGGTAAGATGCTTCATATTTAAAATGCCATATAAGCATTAGGAATTATGGCAGTGTCTTCCTGTTGAGGTTTTTATACTGGATTGTTTCCTGCTTCCGAGAACAGAAAAAGAAAGTCACAGTTTCTTTTGGCTGTACTGACTGGAAGCTAGAGTCTAGTTTTACAGCAATAGAACACGAAAGGCAAATTTCTTCTTTAACAGTTGAGCAGTGGTACAGCCAACCAGGTGGTCCCTAGTTGACTGAAATTAGAAGAGAAGTTACTCTGCTGGGTGAGCTTATAGCTAAAGACTCAGGGATGGGGAAGGCACCTTCGGTCCAGCAGGGGAATTCTTAGGTCAGGGAACACAGGGCTGACTTCCTCACTCACTGCCCACATGACAATGGCCTTAACCTGATAATCCCCACAGTGAAACTGGAGCGGGGCCCAAGGTAGCCCTGCCCTGCCAGCAGAGTGTGGCGTGTGTCTCTGAGGTCTGCGATTTGTTTGGGGCATGTGGCCGCCCTTCCGCGGGCAGTCAGAAGCCCTGGATGAGCTTTGGGAGGCATTTAACACTCTCACTTCGTTAGTTCCAGGCCACCCGAGCCCCAGAAAGGCCCTTCCAGGCTCTACCAGGATCCCAGAGGAAGTTATGGCAGTGATGCTGAAGAGGAAGAATACCGCCAGCAGCTGTCCGAACACTCGAAGCGTGGCTATTACAGCCAGCCTTCCCGGTACCGGGATACGGAATTATAGATGCCTGTGAGTCTGCGCGTCTGTCTCCCCACTGCCACCACCTCGGAGCAGCGCTCCCACTGAGCATGCAATGGTTCTTTCTAGGGAAAGTGCACTGCGGAGATGTGGGACCTGAACTCCCATTTCCTCAAGGGGAGTCCCGGGGGCAGCCAATGCAAATAAAAACTGAGGGCTCTGTTTGTGGAACTGGGTCTTGAGAGTTGATGGCTTTTTGCTCAGAATCAAGAGAAACACTACAGTCTGATACTGTTACCTGCTTCAGTGAACCAAAATTTGTATTAATTCTGTTTGCGTATTTTTAACATGTATATTAAAAAGTGATAACTATTTTCCCTCATTAATATCTGCCTTTGAGGACTGTTTCAATGAGAGATGGAATGTGAAAAAGGAATTAAAATGCTGTTGGACTACAACTAAATTCAAAGAAATATTTTATTACAACTCTAAGTGCCTTTGATGAGAAGTGTCTTAAATATTCATCCTTTGAAGCTTTATGCAAAGCCATAATGGACTAAGACTATTTTGACTAAAGTTTTATACCAGCTTAATAACTATGGTTTTCTCTGCACCGTGTCATCTTTTCAAGGCATTTGTCTTTGTAATATTTTCAATAAACTCTGTATATATAGTAGCTACATGTGGTAGTTCAGCTACCAGTGCTAAATAGCTTGACGACCAAGAAATTGGTATAGAAATTTTTGTTTAAACCATGTGTTCCAGAAAAGCAGATACTTGGAAAAACTGTATTTCCAAAAGCGTGTGTATTGACAAGTTTTATAATTTAATAAAAAGGATATTGAAATCAATAATTTGCTTACACTACACTAATTCCTATTCCTAAATGCAACTTTTATTTCAATTAGTGATCATGAAATGAGAACATACTCCTTGCTGAACATGAAAATGGAGACCCATGTGGAAAACTTACCAATCATCTCATCCTTCAGATACTTTTAGTGCATTTCCTTGGAATACATATTTGTGGATGTCTGTGTTATAATTAGGGGTGTACTGTATTTGCAGTTCTGTTTTCTATTTCTTCTTTTTTTTTTTTTTAAGGATTTTATTCATTACAGAGAGGGCAAGCATGGCTGGGAGGTGGGGAGTGGGACAAGCAGACTTCTAGCTGAGCATAGAGCCCCACGTGGGCTGATCCCACACCCTGAGATAACAACCTGAGCCAGAATCAATAGTCAGACAGGTGCTCAAACGAGTCACAAAGGTGCCCATTTTCTACTTTAAAAAAATATATATTTTTTATTTATTCATTTGAAAAAAAGAGGGAGAACAGGGGGAGGGGCAGAGGGAAAGGGAGAAGCAGACTCCCTGCTGAGCAGAGGGCATGATGTAGGGCTCAATCCCAGGACCCCGATATCATGACCTGAGCCAAAGGCAGATGCCCAACCAACCGAGGTACCCAGGTACCACTACTTTTTCTATTATGAACATTTCCCACAGGGAGTAAAACTCACGTATGCATCATTGCTAGGAACTGCAGAATAGTATATCCTATGACTTCATAATTAGACAATTCTGCTATCTCAGGTCACTTGGATTGTTTCCAGTTTTTTACCTCTTTTACAGGAAATGCACCTTCACGTATAATCCATTTCCGTACATCAAAGATCAACATTTTAATCCTTATCTACAGGTTGTTTCTCAGAAGTGGAATTACTGAGCAAAACCATAAAGGAACATAAGGCTCTTAATGTTTACTGCCAAATTGCTTCCTAGAAAAGTTGCATCAATTTATACTCCCCCATTCACTCTTTAAAGGCTGAAATATGTTTAGAAGTTAAACAAGACAGCCTAGAAATTTAGGCTTGTATGAATCAAAAATAGACTGAATTTAGGAAAGGAGAAGAGTCTTGGTTCCCGTAAGAGTCTTTTATAATCTGAATTGCCACAAAGGTGTTTAGCTTTAAGCTGGGTTAGGAATCGGCTTACTCAAAACAGAGCTGTATTAGAAATATATCTTTGATTGTGTGTCTATCACCCTGGGTGCTGGAATTCATAAGCCACTTAAAGCAGTGACATGAATTTCTGACCGTTTGTGAAGACATGGACTCAAATCTGTGTGTTTGGTAAATAAAAGTCACCTTTTGTGGATGGAGAAAGATACACTGGTTGTATATGATGATTTAGTTTGCTTGTGTCCCTTAACTATCCGAATGAGCCTTTCTGCAAAGCTAGGGAGGAGAAAGGAGGCTTTGCATCAGGATCTGGGCTGTCCTGGCGCTCTGCCCTTTTTTTGTGGTACATTAAGTGGTGCAGCCCAGCAGGACCTCTGTTCCCCTCTGTGCATTCCTCCAGTATGCCCGATGGACCACTAGTGCCTGCCCCACTCATTTTTCATTAATAGTCTTTGTTCTGGGAAGGATTTAAGGCTACCTGCAACATATGTGGGTTATAATTAAGAAAAAAAAAAGGGGGAGGGGTGCTAGGCAAATAAGGAAAGAAGGAAGAAGAATACCAGAAGAGGAAAGGCACAGCCAGGAGGGAGGGTAGTGTTCACAATACACATTGTCTGGGCTCCTCTGCTTTCCAGAGGCCAGAATAGGGCCCAAGATGACTGGTACCTGATTTGATTCAAAATGTCTGTAGGGCGTTAGGGAAATTGTTCTGGAATTCTCTACTTCCCTCTTTTTTACACTGTGTCACGCTGCCGTAGCCACTTGCCTGCAAGGGTGACTTTGAAGATCTGTTTCTTTCAGGCGACCAAGTGCGCCTGAGCAGGGAGCCCAGATGCAGAGCCCAGATGCAGGACTCTGGGATCAGGACCTGAGCGGAAAGCAGACGCTTAACCCACTGAGCCACCCAGGTGCCCCTCTTTTTTTCTTTCTTTTTTCTCTTTTTAAAGATTTTTAAGTATTCGCTATACCCACGGTGCGGCTTGAACTCACGACCCCAGATCAAGAGGCACACGCTCCGCCAACTGAGCCAGCCAGGCCCCTCCCGCCAGAGGGGCTTCTTCTCTTCTTCTTTCAAGGTGGATCCTGCAGCGCAAGGCAAACCTCAACACAAAGACGTAGCACAGGACACGGTACTTACCGAACGCGGCGCCCTCCGCACGCGCGCGGCCTCCCGCCTCCCCCACACGGTGCTGCTTCCCGGGCAGCGTGCTCAGGCTCTGCC
The DNA here is from genome assembly GCF_905146905.1 of Nyctereutes procyonoides. Classification (NCBI taxonomy): domain Eukaryota; kingdom Metazoa; phylum Chordata; class Mammalia; order Carnivora; family Canidae; genus Nyctereutes; species Nyctereutes procyonoides. Next base: position 54,601,136 of record NW_026575146.1, on the reverse strand, counting down.
AGTCACCGCAGCGCGCCCCACCGCCCCACCCTTCCCCGAGCTTCCTCCCTGGTTCTGCTTCAGGAACAGCCGGGACGGAGCGGGGAGGGGGCTTCGGGGGAAGCCTTCATTCGGGTAGCAGCGCCAGCACCAAGCGCGGAGCGAGTACAAGGTAACTCCGCACTGGTGGCCGGAGCAAGAGACGCCGTCAAATGGTGTCACACACGTGCCTCCTGGTCCTCCCGCTCAGGCGGCGGGGACGCTGGGCCACCTGCCCCGCAACGGGCCTCGGTTGTTTGAGGGCCGGCCGCTACGTGCGTGTGCGTGTGCGCGTGACGTGTGCGCGTGCGTGCGTGCGTGCTTGCGTGCGTGGCACGTCATCACCCTCGTTTCCCAAGCAGAGGCACGCGTGCAGGGAGAGGCTGGCTGCTGAAAAAAGGCCGGAGCGCCCCGCAGAGCGAGGCGCCGGGGCCCAGGAAACCCGACAGCGTGTCAGGATGATGAATGGGCTGTAAGTCTACCGAGGCCTCTGGGCCCAGAGAGGTTTTTTGTAGAGTGTTTTAGGATGGGCTGGGGGAGGGGATCCCTGGGTGGCTCAGCGGCGCCTTCAGCCCAGGGCGTGGTCCTGGCGTCGCGGGATCGAGTCCCGCCTCGGGCTCCCTGCATGAGCCTGCTTCTCCCTCTGCCTCTGCCTCTGCCTGTCTCTCATGAATAAATAAGTAAAATCTTAAAAAAAAAAAAAAAAAAAAAAAGATGGGCTCGGGGAGACATTTAGAAGGGTTCTCTTGAGAAACAGAACCAACAGGAGAGATCGATCTATTTTCGGCCCTAACTTCCCTCCCTTTTTTCGTTCTTAGAATTGGCTCATAGGATGAGTACCTCCAAAATCTGCAGAGTAGGCGCAGGTAGGTAGAGATCTGCAAAGGCAGCCCTTAGAGCTTCTATAAGCTCAGGTTCTAACCAAAGCACTTTTACATCAACCCCCAGTTTTGTCGGTTATTAGCAGGCACCTTCGGGCAGGTTACTCAGCTGTTTAGGCCTCCTTCTCAGGTACAAAATAAGGAAGGACAGGGGACACCTGTGTGGCTCAGTGGTTGAGCGTCTGCCTTTGGCTCAGGGCGTGATCCTGGGGTCTCGGGATCGAGTCCCGCATCGGCCTCCCTGCAGGGAGCCTGCTTCTCCCTCTGCCTGTGTCTCTGCCTCTCTCTGTCTCTCGTGAATAAAGAAGCAAAATCTAAAAAAAATAAGGACAGAAAACTACAGCACTGTGTCATAGTTTCTTTTTTAAATTCATATGAATCTCAGAGACACACAGAGAGAGAGGCAGAGACACAGGCAGAGGGAGAAGCAGGCTCTACGCAGGGAGCCCGACGTGGGGACTCGATCCCGGGTCGATAAGGATCACGCCCTGGGCTGAAGGCGGCGCTGAACAGGCGAGCCACTGGGGCTGCCCACTGTATCATAGTTTTAAGTGCCACTGTGTGGGACTGAAGATGGTGTACATAAAATATTTGCAGTAGTAGTTGGCACACAATAAATGCGCAATGAAAGTTAGCAAGCTAGTAGTAGTATCCCTGTCAGTGGTTTCACCGTACCAACTTAGAAATATGAGTGCTGCCTTTGAGTTTCTTATTCTTCCTCCAAAAAATGACCTACTTTATTCAACTTAAGAACTATGTTTAATTTGTCCCCCGTCGCTTTTCCCACAGCCACTACCCCAGTTCAGATGGTTGTAAACTTTCTAATCCTCCAACCTGCTAAATAGAATCATCTTTCTTTCTTTTTTTTAAAGATTTTATTTATTTATTCATGAAAAACACAGGAGAGAGAGAGAGGCAGAGACACAGGCAGAGGGAGAAGCAGGCTCCCTGCAGGGAGCCTGACGTGGGACTCGATTCTGGGTCTCCAGGATCACACCCTGGGCTGAAGGCGGCGCTAAACCACTGAGCCACCCAGGCTGCCCTAGAATCATCTTTCTAAAATAGAACTGAGAATGTCCCCTACTGCTTAAAAAAAGTGATGACTTCCCCCTTGCCTACGTTTAATTCTTATTTTTTATTGAGATATAATTGACATGTGATGTTGTGTAAGTTTAAGGTATGCAATGTGTTGATTTGTTATAATGCGTTGATTTGATACATTTATGTAGTGCATTATGATTAACTTTAAAATCATTCATTCATTCATTCATTCATTCATGAGAGACAGAGAGAGGCAGACATAGGCAGAGGGAGAAGCAGAGTTCAATGTGGGACTCAATCCTAGGACCCAGGATCACGCCCTGAGCCAAAGGCAGATGCTCAACCACTGAGTCACCTAGGCATCCCTATGATTACCGCCTTAGTATTAGCTAACACCTTTATTATGTTATATAATTACTGGGTTTTTTTCTGGGGAGAATAAGTAAGACCTAGTGTCTTAGAATAAAGTTAAATTCTTCATCATAGCATTCAAGATTTTCTATTGTCTGTTGCTGTGTAGACTGCATCATTGGTTCTAATTCTTCATGCCCTCTCTTTATATGTGTCCTTTGCCAGATGACTTTATGGTTCCCTCCACAAAAGGGTTGGAATGTAGTTCCCCACCCTTTGGCTTCGGATTGACCATGTGTTTTTCTCTCTTGCACCTCTGAGGAAACTCCTCAGACTAGCCGCTGTTTTCTGAGCAGGGTGAGAGAGAGGTGGAGCAGAAACATTCTACAGGCTATGCCCAGCCTGTATCGGCTGATGTGTAAGAAATGATAAACAAGTGTTTTTTAAAACCACCAAGTTTTGGGGTAGTTTTTGTGCAATAGTAGACTCCAAATCCTTTTTCAGGTAACTTTCTCCTGCCAAAAGCCCATGTATGTTGCAATGTCATAGGAGGACTTGTTCCCAACTGTGATTTGTAAGAAATATATAGCTGGTCATTCAGATAACCAAAATAGATTTCTCGTGTTGGTCTTTGCTCACAGCTCCCCAAACCCTTGGAGCTTCCTAAGTGCTAGGAGTGATAAAGGCTGGGGGTGCCTGGGTGGCTTGGTTGGTTGGGCATCTGCCTTTAGCTCAGGTCATGATCTAGGGTACCTGGGTTTGAGTCCTGGGTGGGGCCTCCCTGCTGAGCAGGAAACCTGCTTCTCCCTCTCTCTCTGCCTGCTGCTCTGCCTACTTGTGCGCTCTGTCTCTCAAATAAAAAAACAAAACAAACAAACAAACAAAAAATATATATATATATATTTTTAAAGAGTGGTAAAGGCGTCTTTTGTTATATTAAGGAGGGTGACTTCTGGTCTTCACTCATGGTTGGGCGCCGGTTGCCAAGAGAACCAACCATGTGATTAGAGCATTGGAATCTTTAGTGCTCACCCCCAGAAGTTGAACCAGCCAATGAACATTGACTTCGTCAATCATGGCTGTGCATTGGATCCTCCACAAAAATCCAAGAGGGCTGGGTTCAGAGAGCTTCCTGATTGGTGAAAGCGTGGAGATGCTGGGAGAGTGGCACCCAAGAGAGAGCACGAAAGCTCCACAAACTTGCCCCATACCTTCCCCTATATATCTGGCTGTTGATTTGTATCCTTTGTTGTATCCTTTAATTAACTGGTAACTTTAAGTTAAAGGTTCCCTGAGTTCTGTGAGCTATTCCAGCACATTAAAGGAACCTAAGGAGGGTATAGTTGGAACTTCCAACTGTAGATCAGAAGCACAAGTAATAGCCTGAAGCTTACGACTGGCATCTGAAGTGAGTGGAGGGCAGTCTTGCAGGGCAGAGCTCTTTTTTTTTTTTAAGATTTATTTATTTATTTATGATAGAGAGAGAGAGAGAAAGAGAGGCAGAGACACAGGAGGAGGGAGAAGCAGGCTCCATGCCGGGAGCCCAACGCGGGACTCGATCCCTGGACCCCAGGACCGCGCCCTGGGCCAAAGGCAGGCGCTAAACCGCTGAGCCACCCAGGGATCCCCAGGGCAGAGCTCTTAACCTGTAGAATCTGATGCTGTCTCTGGGTGGACAGTGTCAGAACTGAGGTGAATTCTCTGACACCCAGGTGGTAGTTGAGAATTGCTTGGTGTTGTGTGTGTGGAACATCCCCCAAACACCACCTCACACACATTGAAATTGGGTCAGAGAACCATAAAAACGTTGATGTCAGTTGACCAGTTCTCCTTCAGCTGAGAATACCTTCTCCTTTTCTTTACCATCTTTCAAAATCATCCTTCTAGGTCCAGCTAATATGTCACATTTTCTATCACTCCTTCTCTGATATCTCCAATCAAATTTAACACTAATTCCTTCAGTAATCTCCATAGCCCTTTACCCGTATTCTCTGATATTCTAGTTATGAAAGTACCCTCATTCTAAGCTTCCTCAAAGGGAGTATATGTGTGACTTACTCATCTCTTTAGTGCCCTGCATATGTTCCAGAAATGTTTGTTGGAAAAATGGAATGAATGAATGAATGAATGAGAAATAAAATGAAATGTAATGTCTGTCTTCCACAAAAACATATCAGTGGCCTAACGATTTGCTGACATTGGGCCCAGTTTAAACTTCCACTCTGATTGCACTGATATAAACTGGAGAACATTAGTAAAACAGGTCAAGAAAAACTGCTAAGAATTTACTTCGGCTAGGAAAAGACAAACTAAATTAAAGTATGATTTTCAAAAGGATGAAATTATGATTCTCATGCAAATATATAAAATGAGCACATGTCAAAGATTTTATTCAGTGCATTACTTAATGAAAGAACCAGTAAGGTGTTCATACTGGTTTAAAGAGCATCTGAGGAGCTAGATATATATAAGCAATTAATTAAGGAATATTATAATAAGAATTCTGAGTTACATACAAAACTGGTTAATATTTTATAGAATAGTAAATGATTACTTTTGTAGATATCTTCTTCACCAGACAGAAATTTTTCACACCTCTACCAGACAAAGATTTACACATTAACATGTAATTTCACCAAGTCTGGGAACTTTGATAAATGGTTTTAGCAGGAATTAGTCACTATGTGAATTATGTTCAATAGTCACACCAATTATTTTGTAGATCATTAAAAAGATTAATTCCTTAAATTTGGATTATAGCAGGAACTTTGGCAAGCTAAGTCAATTAAAAATATTTATTGAGTATGTCTGTGTGCAGATAAACAAAGACACTATGTACTGAATATGATCCATTCTCTGACTTTCAGAAATTTACACTGTAAATTATTTGTGTAGGAATTTCCTGAATGGATAGCCAGGTTTGTTCTTTGCAATAGCCCTGCATAGTGAGATTGGCAGATGTGGTTCTGACAATTTTACAAGTAATCTATAACTTAGTTATTTAACTTGATCAGAGTCCCTCAGCTATTAAATCACACATACAGTTTGGATTCAAAACAAAGTTTTCTGTTTCTCAATCCAGGCTTCCTGTTTCTCCAACTAGAGGCCCCTTTCACAGAATGCCTTGAAATAGTCTGTGTATCATGTTAATGTGATTTTCAATTTACAACTTTTAAAAAATATTTATTCATTTATTTGAGAGGGAGAGAGAGAGAGAGACAGAGAGAAAGTGAGCCGGAGGGAGAGAGAATCTGAAGCAGACTCCACGCTGAATGCAGAGCCTGATGTGGGGCTCAATCCCATGACCTCAAGATTCTGACCTGAGCCAAAACCTAGAGTCAAATGCTTAACCAACCAAGCCACCCAGGCACCCTTCAATGTACAATTAAAAAAGAAAAAAAAAAAACAAAAACAGTTTAGAGCTGGGCCTGCAAATTGCCAGATCCTCAGAATTTAGTGCACAAACTTGTTTGGCCTACACAGGGCGATGACATTTTCTTAAATTTAAACCTCAGCTGGGATGCCTGTATGGCTCATTCAGTTAGGTGTGTGCTTTGGGCTCAGGTCGTGATCCTAGGGTCCTGAAATCCAGCCCCATATTGGGCTCCTTGCTTAGTGGGGAGTCTGCTTCTCCCTCTCCCTCTGCCCCTTTCCTCCTGCTCTTATGCTCTCTCTAACACTTTCTCAAATAAATAAATAAAATCTTAAAAAAATAAATACCAGAGTTTACACACAAGTCCAGATTTGGGGCTTTTTGTAAAAATGGTAGGCTTGGCAGCTCTGGGTTCACTTTTTAAAATTTTTTTAAAGATTTATTTATTCATGGGCTCCCTGGGTGGCGCATCGGTTTAGTGCCTGCCTTTGGCCAGGAGCCTGCTTCTCCCTCTGCCTATGTCTCTGCCTCTCTCTGTGTGTCTCTCATGAATAAATAAATAAAATCTTTAAAAAAAAAAAACAAAAAAAAAATCAGCTTGAAGTTCTGCTGAATAAGGAACAAATGGGATTCCTGAGCCATGGCAACTACCTTTGTTAGCAAGGTCACTGCAGTGTTTGTATTTGTGAATGTGGCCTGGGGAAATACAGTCTGAAAATTCCACTAAAGAAATACAAGGTTGGCTAGTACATTACAGAAGATAGATAATAGTTCTAGGCCAGCTACTGGATTTATCCCTGTGCCTGTATTCTTCAGGCTTAAATTAACTAACATTTCTTTCTTCTTCTTCTTCTTTTTTTTTTTTAAGATTTATTTATTTATTTATTCATTCATTCATTTATTTATTTATTTATGATAGACCTAGAGAGAGAGAGAGAGGCAGAGACACAGGAGGAGGGAGAAGCAGGCTCCATGCCAGGAGCCCGACGCGGGACTCAATCCCAGGACTCCAGTATCATGCCCTGGGACAAAGGCAGGCACTGAACCACTGAGCCACCCAGGGATCCCCACTAACATTTCATCATTAGTCAATACTCATCCATCAGTAGATATGCATGTAACAGAGAGGAAAGGAAGCCAATTCTACAGTCTTCAGCTTTTGGACTAACTGGGCTGAATGAGGTTTCCATGGAAGGATCGTAGTGCTCATTCTGTGGGATGGGAAGGGAAGGCCATGCCTTCTCCCTCTCAATCGCTTTTTTTGTTTTTTTTGTTTTTTGTTTTTTTCAATCGCTTTTTTATTTGCTGCATAGACAATTGTGCTCAAAGAAGAGAAGGGTGCTGGGAGAAGGAGCTGGAGGGCCTGGGGTATAGCCAGTCACTCCCATCCTCAGCTGAGGGACTGGTCCTGTGACCCAGGGTGAGCGGGTAAGGCTCAGTCTCCTCATCTACAAAAATGGCATAGCAATAGTTCTGCTCACGAAGTGTGATTGTGAGAAACGGGGAATTGACATAAGTGACTGGCCCACAGTAGACAAGTATGAGCCAAACCTACCACCAGTATAGGTTGGCATTCTTTCCTCTTTGACAAAACTTAGAGGTGAACAGTTCCTCTGAGGCCAGTGAATTAACAAAGCACAGTGACTGAGAATGCTGGCCCAGGAGCAGACTACTTGTGTTAGCATGCCTCTCTGAAAACTACTGCTTAGAGAGCCTGAGCTAATTGTATAACCTCCATGTTACAGCCTCAGTTTCCTCATCTCTAAACTAAGTGTAAAAATTGCACCTATCTCAAACAGTTGGTGGTGAGGATTATATGCCACAATACAGGTGACTCCTTAACACAGGAGTTGGCACATAGTAGGTACTCAATAAATGTAAGCTTTTAAAAAAAAAAAAACCTAAAAAAATAACAAAAATTTAACACTAATTAAAAAAACTAGGACAAAAGTTCATCTTCAAAAAAAATCTCATGGACGGGGATCCCTGGGTGGCAGAGTGGTTTGGCACCTGCCTTTGGCCCGGGGAGTGGTCCTAAGGTCCCAGGATCGAGTCCCAAGTCAGGCTCCCTGCATGGGGCCTGCTTCTCCCTCTGCCTGTGTCTCTGCCTATCTGTCTTTCTCTGTGTCTCTCATAAATAAATAAATAAAATTAAAATAAATAAATTAATAAAATCACATGGAAAATTAAGGACACTTCCAATTCAAAGTTCTAAACACAAAATCCAGGTATGTCATGTCATGGACTTGCTTATATAAAGTATGTATGTATGTATTTATTCATGAGAAACACAGAGAGAGAGAGGCAGAGACATAGGCAAAGGGAGAAACAGGCTCCTGTGGGGAACCCGGTGTGGGACTTGATCCTAGGACCCCAGGATCATGACCTGAGCCAAAGGCAGATGCTCAACCACTGAGTCACCCAGGTATCCCATGGACTTGCTTCCTTAATTGAAGATGAACTTGGCAGCCAATAGAAAGGATCCACATTCTGGCTATAGAATAGCTGTCCCCATGAAGAAGTCAGTAACTTTGTCTTTGATTTTTTCCACCTTGACTCATTCCCAAGAGTTCAGGATTTGGGTTTCTAAAGTCTTCTTCAGCATGTAACTAATTCTTTGTGGGTGGAAGAGGCTGGGACTGTTTCTCCACACCTAAACTGATTTTTGTCATAAATCACTTTTACAATGACAAAGCAGCTGGTCCCATTGCTACGTCTTTCCATTCTTCAAATCTTCCTTCATAATGCAGAAGTTATCCCCACATGGGCAGGGCTAGAAATATGCCTCTGAGCCTTCATCATATTGGAAGTCCTTGATCTCCACCTCATTTTGAAACATAGCCATTATCACTGGGGCCAGCTGACACCCAGCCTGGATGCAGTCCCAGCCTGGTGCTAGCATGCACCAGTTCAGGAAATCTTATGCTTTTTTTCTTAATGTAAAATTCATATAATATGAAATTACCCATTAACCATTGTTAAAGTATACAGTTGGGATCCCTGGGTGGCGCAGTGGTTTAGCGCCTGCCTTTGGCTCAGGGCGCGATCCTGGAGACCCGGGATCGAATCTCACGTCGGGCTCCTGGTGCATGGAGCCTGCTTCTCCCTCTGCCTATGTCTCTGCCTCTCTCTCTCTCTCTGTGACTATCATAAATAAATTAAAAAAAAATGTTAAAAAGTATACAATTCAGTGACACTTGGTATATTCTGTGTTGAGCAAACATCACCTCTATCTAGTTCCATGATATTTTCATCACCTCACAAAGAAAACTTGTTTCCTTTAAGTAGTTACTCTCCATGCACCCCTCCCCTAGCTCCTGGCCTCTGCTAGTCTGTTTTCTCTATAGAGTTGCCTACTCTGGATGTTTTATAAGTGGACTCCTACATATGTGACCTTTTGTGTGTCTGGCTTCTTTCATTTAGTATAATATCCTGGAGGCTCAAAAACCATTATTTTGATTATCATTATCCTTTGAACTCCTCTAACATCCCAGAATTATTAGGATCCTAAGAGTGAAGATAAGGTATTATTTTTTATAAGATTTTATTTATTTATTCATAGAGAGAGAGAGAGGCAGAGACATAGGCAGAGGGAGAAGCAGGCTCCATGCAGGGAGCCCGATGTGGGACTTGATCCTGGGTCTCCAGGATCACACCCCGGGCTGCAGGCAGCACTAAACCGCTGCGCCACCGGGGCTGCCCGATGAGAAGGTATTAAAACCCAAAACAAATAATGGTTAAAATGCCTTCTAGCAAAAATAGAGCTTCCTTCCCTGAATGTTTGGGTGCCAGATATTTTGGGGTATGTGGGAGACAAAGCTGCAGGCCTGCATAATGCAGCCCCTTAATGACACAAGTGACTAGATATGTGTCCCTTGCTGCTGGGTCATCCGTCATCCACAGCTACTGTTGATGAGGTTGGGGGGCAAACACCCATGTTTAAGAACTAGAATGCTGAGGAGCAGCTTGAGCTGTGTCCAAACAGATCTCTCCACATACCTAGACCTCAGGCAGGTGCTGAACCTGGAGTTAATAGGGAGAGGATCAACAGGCCATATGTCAGGCCTGGAGAAGAGGGGAGAAGTTCCAAGGAGGATAGCCCAAAGCCCTCACCTACAAGGGAAGGTCTGTTTAAGACTATCATCAACAGGAATCCCTGGGTGGCTCAGCGGTTTACAGCCTGCCTTTGGCCCAGGGCGTGATCCTGGAGTCTCAGGATCGATTCCCGCATCGGGCTCCCTGCCTTGAGCCTGCTTCTCCTCCCTCTGCCTGTGTCTCTGCCTCTGTCTCTGTGTCTCTCATGAATGAATAAATAAAATCCTTAAAAAAAAAAAAAAAGAGGGATCCCTGGGTGGCGCAGCGGTTTGGCGCCTGCCTTTGGCCCAGGGCGCGATCCTGGAGACCCGGGATCGAATCCCACATCGGGCTCCCGGTGCATGGAGCCTGCTTCTCCATCTGCCTATGTCTCTGCCTCTCTCTCTTTCTCTCTCTGTGACTATCATAAATAAATAAAAATTAAAAAAAAATTAAAAAAAATAAAATTTAAAAAAAAAATAAAGACTATCATCAACAACCAGACAAACCAGTCATAGTTACTTCCTGTAACATGCACTTAATTGAGTGCCTGGTCCCTAAGGTCTCAAAAATGAACAGGGGCTCCTGGGTGGCTCAGTCGGTTCGGCTTGTGACTTTTGATCTCAGCCCAGGTCTTGGTTTCAGGATTGTGAGTTTGAACCCCACATCAGGCTCCTTGCTGGGAGTGGAGACTACTTAAAAAAAGGGGGTAGGTGCTTGGGTGGCCCAGTCGGTTGAGCTTTGGACTCTTAATTTTAGCTCAGGTCATGATCTCAGGGTCATGAGATCAAGCCCCACGTTGGGCTCATACTGAGCATGGAGCCTGCTAGAGATTTTGTCTGTCTCTCCTTCTCCCTCTGCCCCTCCCTACTCATGCTCACACTCATGCTTGCGCTCTCTCTTTCTTAAAAAAAAAAAAAAAGAAAGAAAAATAAATAAAATGAGGTAGGTTCCTAGCAATCTGTGTCATGAGAAACGAATAAATCCATATAAAGGGCTTAAACCAGTCTTTGATACATAGTACCCAATAGGAGGTAGCTCTTATTATTGTTATGATAGTGTCTTGATATTTTCTGATTATTAATCATAGTAGTAATAGTAGCTTTAGTAGTAGTAAGATGGATGGATGGATGGAGAGATAGATACAGCTATGGTCCTATGGGGGATTTTGTCAGTTATTATGTAGATTGAATCCAATTGTATGTTCTTGATATAGAGAGATAACGACAGGTGAGTTCAGGAACCCACTAGGGTTCCTCAATGAAACAGATCTGAAGCCCGTATTTATCTGACTTCAGTTAAGTCCTCTAACTGGTGGGCATGAGTGGTGTTTGGGTTGTAAGAAAGTAGGATCAATTCAAACCAGTAAATCAGTTTAAACAAATGATCAGTAATCCTCCAGAAGTCTGATTATTTCTTCTTTTTCCAATCCATAGTCATCTGATAAATGCTCTCAGGTCCTCTGGAGGAAGGCTGGGAGGTTTTTCTAGTGGTATAGTGAGTTCTTTCCTCAATGGGCCCAACGCCCCCCCCCCCCATTCAAGGGGCTTTGGTCATGTGAACTGCTCACAACGGGAAATTGACTGAGGGGCTGTACCTTTCCATTATGAAAATTCATGTCTCTTTACCAAAACTAAAGCTTTTGGCTTATGCAAATCAAATAAGATTTTTGAAGACTAGCCATCTCTATGAGTTCTGAGGATACTATTATCAACTAGCCCAAGCCAAAGACCTCTGCATGTCAGGCGTATTACTGATCCTCTCTACTGCCCATTACTGTAGCCATGCTGACCATGTCTTGAGAATTAAGTGCAGCCACTTGGCCTCTACCACCTTGGGATCCCAACATTTCCCTCTCTGAGAAGCCAACCAGTAAGGAAAGAATCAGAATGCAGCAAACTTTCTAACTTCTGTGAATGTTTGGAGGCTCAGCTCTAGATGTCTGGATATTAATATCATACAAATTGTAGGTTAATACCTTCAACCTACTCTTTAAAAAAATATTCCTTTGTATCATTAAGGAAAGCTGAAAACCCAAAAGAAAAATGGACAAAGAGGGCAGCCTGGGTGGCTCAGCAGTTTAGCGCCACCTTCAGCCCAGTGCCTGATCCGGGAGACCCGGGAAGAAGTCCCACATTGGGCTCCCTGCAAGGAGCCTGCTTCTCCCTCTACCTGTGTCTCTGCCCCTTTCTCTCTCTCTCTGTGTGTCTCTCATGAATAAATAAATAAAATCTTAAAAAAAAAGAAAGAAAGAAAAATGGACAAAGGATAGAATTTTTTTTTAGGATAGAATTTTTTTAAAAAAACAATTCACCTAACTAATGAATATGTGAAAAAATATTTAGTTCCATTAATAATGTCATGAAAATGAAACAGCAAGGAGATACTGGTTTTCCTCTGTGGGGAAGGATGTAGAACCTTAGAGATGTATGTTTCGTAGTGGAACTATAAACTGGTACAGATTGTAAGATGACATAGCAGTATACATCACAACCCTTTGGCTTGGATCCACAGTTCAGCTTCAAGAATTTATACTAAGGAAATAATAAATGTACAAAGATGTCACAGAGCCATTTTTATGTCTGAAGACTTGGAAACAACCTAAATAAATATCAAACAATAGGAACTTGGTGGACATTAATGATGGTATACACATGAAATACTTAGATATTCAGTCATTCATTCAAAGGCGCTTATCTAGCATCTACTTTGTAAGAATTCTGGGATAAAATCTAAGGATATAGATGATTTCTTTTTTTTAGGATTTTATTTATTCATGAGAGACACAGAGAGAAAGAGAGACAGAGACACAGACAAAGGGAGAAGCAGGCTCCATGCAGGGAACATGATGTGGGACTTGATCCCGGGACTCTGGGATCAGGCCCTGAGCTGAAGGCATGCTCAACCACCGAACTCAGATTATTTCGTTTTTTACGGAGCTGACATTTTAGGGGTTGGTGACATAGGATAAATAAATAAATAAATTTTTAAAGTTGGGTCGTGTAAGTGCTATGATAAAAATTAAAAAGGACTGTAGTAGTGACGGAGTGGGAGCTGCTTTAGATTAAGTAGGTTAGGAAAAGCCTGACCAAGATTACATGTAAATAGAGATATAAATGGCAAGAACATTAGACATCATTATTATGTAAGTCTGTATCTCTTGATATGGAAAGATATTACAAGCCCTGTTTTTTTCATAAAGTTTCTTAAGTGTGGGGGTGAGGTAAGGGAATGTACGCAGAAAGATGTCTGAAGGATCTGACATTGATGAGAATACTTCCCCCGCTGCTAGTAACTGCAAACTTGACTCAAAGCGGATTGAACAGTACAGCAAGTTATAGATTTCTGTAGCTGAAAAGGCACACTTTCCAGGGGCTCAGTAATGTCCCTGAAGGCCCGATTTCTTTCTGTCTCTCTCTCCTGCATTCCATGGAGTTGTTTCTTCTCTCACGATACCAAGAGAGCTGCCAACAGTTCCTGGGTTACACGCTTCCTCATTAAAGTCCAATAGGACCTGGAAAGCCTCTTTGTTTCAATGCCCTAGAAAAAGACATGAATTTCACTCCGGTTGGACTGGCTTGGGTCACATGACCAAACCTGCACCAAATTCTTTGGCCAGGGGAATGGGCAATAATTGTTGGCCAAAATCATTAAAGACCCAGTCATGGAGCTGACATTGAAGTAATCCCTAAACCACTAGGCTGAGAACTAGCAGGAGGCAATATGTTCCAAAAGAAGTTTGGGAAAAAATTTTTCTAGAAGAAAGAGGGAAAAGATCTGGGTGGCAAGTACCAGCTGTGTACTGGAAAACACCAAAAATTAACAGTGTTATTACTGAGCTTTGCATAATGGAATTACTAGTGATTTTTTTTTACTTTTTTATTTTTATTTTTTATATATTTTTTTACTTTCTTTTTTAGACTTTAGTGTACATCTGAATTTTTCACAGTGAGAATATATTAATTTTTATAACTACAAGACAACAAAAACTATCCCCCCCCTTTTAATCTGGCAAAATGAATAAAAGACAGTTAACGATGACGACTTTTTTGGGGGTGACATGTAATAGCTCTCTACTTTGAATTTGCTTCTCCTTCTCTAAAGCATATAGCAACATGTGCAACAATAGCAACACACTGGCTATTCCAACTTTTTCCCTAGGTAGAAAGGAAGGTCATGTTACAGGCAGACTCGTGGATCACCAGCATTCACAGAAATCTCCCTCCTACCCACCCTGTTCCATAATTTAGCAATGCCTGCTGGCTTGCCCACTTCCAGTGTGCTATTCTGGGCTGTAATTACTCAGCCAGTTGAGAGTTCTCTTTGGTGACAACTGAGATATTGCACACTAAGATTAGGAGCCTGACTAATGAAGGAAGGTGACAGCGATGTGGCCATGAGGAAATCTGCTCCCTGCCAGGTCTTCTGCAACAGACGTGAAACTCAGTTTTTTTCTTTGAGCCTGGGTTTGCCGCTGGCCTGTGGTTTTGCTGTCCATGCATTTCTTGAAATCTTGTCAACTGCATAATCACACAAATAATAGGGGCTGGAGAGGCTTATGAAGGGTCCCAGAGAAATGTTCCTTCTCAGCTGGCCTTCCCGGCTGGGAGCCCTGGATCTGTGTTTGCCAGACAATTCTCTATTGTATGCTTGGAGACTTTTCCTCAAAGGCTTTTGATTTGAGGCCCAAAGGATATTTTTTTGCATTTTCCAAGAGCTTCTGAGAGAAACCAATAAAACTCCCTACCTCCTTTGCACACAGTACCCGCTCTTGTAAAATGGGAAAGGATTTTACAGTTAGAAGGGCTTCACCTTTGCCCAGCTCTGTAGACTTGAGCAATTCAAGTTAAGATTATAACCAATGTTTGCAGCCTTAGCTAGAGGTCTTGAAGGCTGGGGGCTGGACTCTTCTGAGAGCTCATTCACACACATGTCTACTAGTTGGTGCTGACTGTTGTCTGGACTTGCAGCTCTCCTCTGCTTCCATTTTCCTTTTTAAAGATTATTTATTTATTTATTTATTCATTCATTCATTCATTCATGAGAGACACAGAGAGAGAGAGGCAGAGACATAGGCAGAGGGAGAAGCAGGCTCCCTGTGGGAACCATGATGCAGGACTCCATCCCGGGACCCTGGGATCACTATCTAAGCTGAAGGCAGATACTCAACCACTGAGCCACCCAGGTGCCCTCTGCTTCCATTTTCCCATGCAGTTTCTCTGAGAGTTGGTTTAGACTTCCTCACAGCATGATGGCTGTGTTCCACAGTCAAGAACTGAGATATTGCACACTAAGATTAGGAAAAATTGTGAAAAATTCAGATGTACACTCAAGTCAAGAGGGAGCCAGCCAGGAGGAAATTACATCTCCTTTGACCTAGCCTCACAAGTCAGAAATCATTATTTCTACCACATTCTATTCAATGAAACGGTCATCAGTCTTAGTAGGGCTCAAAGAGAGACCAAACAGAATCTGCCTTTGGATGAAGAGAGGCCAGGTTCTGGAAGAATGCAAGCCTGGAAATTTTGCTGTGATGGCTTTGGAAAATATGAACAGCCACATTTGAGCTAAGTCTCTAAGTGTGTATACCAAGGTGCTCCCAAGATGCTGAATAATTATACTTTTTTTGGGGGGGGGGAGGAGAGAAGCAGAAGGAGAGAGGGAGAGAGAGAGAGAGAATCTTAAGCAGACTCCATGCCCAGTACAGAGCCTAATACAGAGCTCCATCTCACAACCCTGAGATCATGACCTGAGCTGAAATCAAGAGTCAGGCACTTACCTGACTGAGCCACCCAGGCACTCCTGGGTATTTATACTTGAAAACAGAGGAAGATGGGGCAGCCCTGATGGCCCAGCAGTTTGGCACCACCTTCAGCCCAGGGTATGATCCTGGAGACTGAGGATCGAGTCCCATTTTGGAGCCTGCTTCTCCCTCTGCCTGTGTCTCTGCCTCTTTCTGGTTACCCAGTTGGTCAAAATACTATGCCCCCTTATGAAGTCCTTAAGTTTAAACAGTTGAATCTTCTGACAAACTTGAAGGACAGAGCTCTGTGAAGGCAGAGACCAGGTCTCCCCTGCTCTAATGGGTTCAAAGTGCCTCACATAGGGGACACCTGGGTGGCTTAATGGTTGAGCATCTGCCTTCAGCTCAGGTTGTGATCTCAGGGTCCTGGGATGGAGTCCCACATCGGGCTCCCTGCATGGAGCTGCTTCTCCCTCTGCCTATATCTCTGCCTCTTTCTATGTGTCTCTCATGAATAAATAAATGAAATCTTTATTTATTTATTTTTTTGGGGGGATAAATGAAATCTTTAAAACAAAGAACAAAGTGCCTCACAGATATACAGCTTCAATGATGTGTGAACAACAGGGCCACCGAGAGGGCTGGGTTATTGGCAAAGATCTGAGACTAAAGATTGGTCCCGAGCTTGCCCAGTAGGGTTACATTCTGCATACCCTAGGTGAGGGCTATGCTGTCAGAGCACTGGCATCTGAAGATAGCACAAGGTTTCAAACCTATGAGGCGCTCTGTGACATGCCTTGTGTGCGCTTTTTGGCTCACTTCTCTTTTCATGCCATTTCCAAATGAAGGGGCCTGCAAGTTGCCCATGACACCTTTAGAAATTCAGTCCTTGCTAAGAAGGAGCAGGATCAAGTGCATCAATTCACAGGCACTGAGCGAATTTATTGAGTACACCAATATTGGGGCTCTTATGTTGTGGGTAGATGTAGTTAAATGAAAGGTTTGAGACATCAGGTTTCTGGGAATAAGGGAGTGTGTCATCCTTAAATGGTAAACAGCCATTCTGAGTGTCCTTCTGTCAGGGGAATAGCCAGGTACACAGCAAGGACAGGAGCTAAAAGGACTGGTGTGATATTGTGATGTATAATAAGAAACATAGGGGCACCTGGGTAGCTCAGTTAACCATCTGCTTTCAGCCCAGGTCATGATTTCAGGGTTCTGGGATGGAGTCCCAGTAGGGCACACTGCTCAGTGGGGAGTCTGGTTCTCCTTCTCCCTTTGCCCCTCCCATTGCTGTGCAGGCGCGTGGCACGCATGCTCTCTCTCTCTCAAATACTTAAAAAAAATCTTTTAAAAAAAGAAACATATTTGGTCTTTATCCATTGTTTCTGGCACAGAGCTTCTAAAGCCCTTGGAATTTCCTAAGTAATGAGAGCAGTAGAGCCATAAAGGGCTTTTGTTTATAAATTGATCACTAATGGCCAATGATTTAATCAATCATGCCTATGTAAAGAAGCTTCCATAAAACAACGACAATAACAACAAAACCTCAAAAAAGCCAAAAGAAGAAAAAAAGATTTCAGAGAGCTACTGGGTTGGTGAACACATTGAGGTGTGCGAGAGTCATGCACTCAGAGACCTTAGATGCTCCACGCCCTTTCTCCCTACTTTGCCCAGTGCATCTCTTCCATCAGGCTATTTCTGAATTATATCCTTTTATAATAAAGAATTTGGTAAGTGAAATATTTCTCTGAGTTCTACGAGCTACTTTTAGCAGATTAATCCAATCCAATAGTGGAGGTCCATTTATAGTCGATGGGTGAGAAGCACAAGTGACAACCTGGATTTGTGATTGGCATCTGAAGTGGGCAGGGAGGAGGAAGTCTTGTAGAACCAAAACTTTAATCTGAGGATCTGATGCTGTTTCCAGGTAGACAGTATCAGAATTGAGTTGAATTGTTGGGTACCCAGTTGGTGCCTGAGAATCTCATGGTGGTATGGGAACCCCCCACGCCCATTAGAACTGGGTGTAGAATTTTAGTTGGTGGTTAGACGTGGGATCAGAGTCAGCATTTTTAATGCTTAAGTTGTGTGAGAAAAGGCTCAGATTTTCTGCCCTAGATGCTGAATGCTGAGATTCCTAGAGAAATTGTTTTGTGCTTCATTAGCTTTTTTTTTTTTTAAGGAAATGAATTTTGATTGTTATCAAAGTAACATATGCATATCATCAAGAAACCCGAATATTTTGTAAAAAACCTATAACAAAAGGAAGTAGCCCCTGCCTCACCTTCCCCATTCCCCAATTCTGCTCTCTGAAGCAATGACTTTCAAATTCATTTAGCTGTTTTTTTTTTTTTAACTCCTCTCCATTTTTAAATAGTGTGGTTATGTTGTTATTTCTTGACTTATCTATTTTTGACAGTATCTGTCTGGTGACCTGTTATTGGTATTGAGAGTGTGACTCTCTTAACCACATCCCTTAAACATTCCCTCCCACCATTGTCTCAGTAGTTATTTTATCAGTGAAGATGAGATTCAGTTGCATGTGACAGAAAATTCAAAATATCAATGACTTAAACAGAATTTTCTTCTCTCTTGAATAAAAGAAACTGGGAAATACTGCTTCTGGATATGGTATGGTGGATCCACAGGTACCTCGAAGGAGTCTTCACCAAAATTCCTAGCACTGGCTTCCACTTTCAAGGTCATTGTTGGAGATCCAGCCTTGTATGCCTGTGTTGTCCTGGGAGGAAGATGGAAGAAGGGGTTGTCTCTATGGATTTGCCAATTCTGGACATTTTAAATAAATAGATTCATACAGCATGTCTTCCTTTGTATCTGGTTTCTTTTACTCAGCATAATATTTACAAAGGTCATCCATGTTGTAGTGTGAATCAGTACTTAATTCCTCTTTCTGTTACTAAACAGCATTCCATTGTATGGATATACCAAATTTTATTCATCTCTTCATCAGTTGATTGGTATTTGGACTGTTTTCACTCTTTGGTGATTATGAATAACGCTGCTGTTAATATTTATATTTAAGTTTTTAAGTGGATATGTATTTTAACTTCTTTCTGGTATACATTTAGAAGGGAATTGCTGAGTCTTATGGTAACTCTATGTTACACATTTTGAGGAACTGTCAGACTTTTTGGCAAAGCAGCTGCACCATTTTATACTCCACTGGCAGTGTATAAGGGATCTAGTTTCTCTATATTCTTGCCAACACTTGTTATTGTCTTTTTAATTCTAGCCATCCTAGTGGATGTGATGTGGGATCTCTTTGTGGTTTTGATTTGCATTTCCCTAATGAGTAATGATATTGAGCATTTTTTAAAGTTATTAATATTTATTTTTTAATTATTATTTTAATTCCAGGGTAGTTAACATACAGCATTAGTTTCACACATACGGATGTATAATATAGCAATTCAACATTTCCATACATTCCTGTGGATGTGGAACATCTTTTTATGTGTTTATTTGGCCATTGTTACATCTTCTTTGGAGAATGTCTATTCAGATATTTTGCTCATTTTTAAATTAGGTTGGGTTATTTGTCTTTTTATTACAGAATTGTAAACATTCTTCATATGGTCTACATACAAGTCCCTTATCAAATACGAGATTTGCACATAGTTTCTCCCATTCAGAGGGTGTCTTTTCACTTTCTTAGGGGTATTTTTTGAAACACATTTTACATTTTCATAATCTCCCGTTTATTTTTTCTTTCATTGTATGTGGTTTTGGTGTCCTGTTTTGTGTGTGTGTGTGTCCTGTTTTGATCTTACGTGGTTTTTTTTTTTTTTTGAATTTTGAGATTTTGTTTTTTGTTGGTTGCTCTAGGAATTATGATATGCATCTCCAAATTTTTAGCAATCTACTTCCATTGATACTGACTTAATCCTGCTAAAATATAGCAACTGTGCTTAAATATAGCTCCATTCTCCCCTTTGTGCTATGATTGTCATATAAATTACATCTTTATATGTTATAAAGTATAACTATATTTTTGTTTGATGAAATGGCAAATTTAAATTTATGTCAATAATAACATGAAGGCGTGGGAGATGTGTAAAGAGTTACTATGTGCAAATTGTGGTGAGGTTTTTTTTTTTTAATTCTAAATTTTTTTTTAAATTTATGATAGAGAGAGAGAGAGAGAGAGACAG
This sequence comes from Nyctereutes procyonoides, assembly GCF_905146905.1. Classification (NCBI taxonomy): domain Eukaryota; kingdom Metazoa; phylum Chordata; class Mammalia; order Carnivora; family Canidae; genus Nyctereutes; species Nyctereutes procyonoides. The sequence goes on along the minus strand of NW_026575146.1, from coordinate 54,581,480 downwards.
AGACACAGGCAGAGAGAGAAGCAGGCTCCATGCACCGGGAGCCCGACGTGGGACTCGATCCCGGGTCTCCAGGATCACTGGGCCAAAGGCAGGCGCCAAACCGCTGCGCCACCCAGGGATCCCAATGGTGAGGTTTTTTTTTTTTTTTTCAAATTGTGGAGTAGTTTAGAAATACTGAGTAACTTTAAATATCTATGGAAAAAATTGGTACAGAAATGCAAATATAGTTACAAATCAGTAGAGGAAATTAGAAGGAAAAAATATAGAAAACTTTATTAATTCATCAGTCTGAAATAGAGGAAAAAATAAAAAAAGGATGCTAATAAAAAAAAAGAAAAGGATGCTAAAGGAAAATACACAATATATTGGTAGAGACAAGTAAAAATGAATCAACAAGTGCAGTAACTGTAAATGTATTTAAAAGTACCTATTTAAAACAGAGACAATGAGTTGAGTCTTCAAAGTATAACTATACTTACAACAGATACATTTAAAACACCACCACTAAATACAAATCAAAACCACAATGAGATACCACCTCACACCAGTGAGAATGGGGAAAATTAACAAGGCAGGGAACCACAAATGTTGGAGAGGATGCGGAGAAAAGAGAACCCTCTTGCACTGTTGGTGGGAATGTGAAACGGTGCAGCCACTCTGGAAAACTGTGTGGAGGTTCCTCAAAGGGTTAAAAATAGATCTGTCCTACGACCCAGCAATTGCACTGCTGGGGATTTACCCCAAAGATACAGATGCACTGAAACGCCGGGACACCTGCACCCCGATGTTTCTGGCAGCAATGTCCACAATAGCCAAACTGTGGAAGGAGCCTCGGTGTCCATCGAAAGATGAATGGATAAAGAAGATGTGGTTTATGTATACAATGGAATATTCCTCAGCCATTAGAAATGACAAATACCCACCATTTGCTTCAACGTGGATGGAACTGGAGGGTATTATGCTAAGTGAAATAAGTCAATCAGAGAAGGACAAACATTGTATGGTCTCATTCATTTGGGGAATATAAGTAATAGTGAAGGGGAATAGAGGGGAAAGGAGAAGAAATGGGTAGGAAATATCAGAAAGGGAGACAACATGAGAGACTCCTAACTTTGGGAAACGAACTAGGGGTGGTGGAAGGGGAGGAGGGTGGGGGTGACTGGGTGGCGGGCACTTAGGGAGGCACTTGATGGGATGAGCACTGGGTGTTATTCTGTATGTTGGCAAATTGGACACCAATAAAAAATAAATTTATTATTAAAAAAAATAAAACACCACCACTAGAAAAGTTGAAAATAGAAGAATGGAAAAAGAGTAAGCAAATATTAACTAAAAGGAAGTTTCTTAGGGCAGAAAAAAATTAAAAACAAAAGCATTAATGGTAATGAAGAATAATACTCAACAACTTAAGTACAAAATATGAAACTGATAGAATTATGAGAAGATGTGAACAAATCCACAGACCAGCGTTCCTTGCAACTAGGAAGGAATGGCTTCCTAGGACTGGCTGTATGACTGTGTTTTAGTTAATGAAATAGAATAAGTATTATGTGGAACTTTTGGGAAACTCTCTAGAAAGTCATCCATATCTGCCTTTTATTCCCTTTTCATTACTTCCTTCAATCAGCTAGCTGGAATATGGATGTGATGTCTGCATCTGAAGCATCTATATTATACCATGAGGCAGAAGTCATGTGCAGAAGATGGCAGAATGGCAAAATAAAACAAATCCTGAAGACTTTGTAATGCTATCTATCAATACAGTACAGTTCTTTTGTATCTTGGAGAAACCAATTCACACCTCTTGAGCCAATGGTATTTTGGATTTTCTGTCAGCTATCAGGAGCATTAAAGATGTAGCCCATTTTTTCTTTTTTTTTTAAGATTTTATTTATTAATGAGAGACACAGAAAGAGAGACAGAGACATAGGCAGAGGAAGAAGCAGACTCCCCACACAGAGCCCGATGCAGGCCTAGATTCCAGGACCCCAGGATCATGCCCTGAGCCAAAGGCATACGCTCAACCACTGAGCCACCCAAGTGCTCCAAGATGTAGCCCTTCTTAAAGGAGTGGTCAACTATTGGTTACAGGATTCATTTAGTCAAGGTTCTGATATTCCTCTAAGTATGTGATTGGCAATTGTTTTGCATGCATCTCGGTTACAAAATATAACACAGGGCAGCCCTGGTGGCTCAGTGGTTTAGCGCCGCCTGCAGCCCAGGGTGTGATCCTGGAGACCTTGGATCGAGTCCCACGTCAGGCTCTCTGCATGGAGCCTGCTTCTCCCTCTGCCTGTGTCTCTGCATCTCTCTGAGTAAATAAATAAAATCTTAAAAAATATATATATATAACACAGTGCCATCTAATTTTTCTCAGGTCCCATACAGCACAGCTCTGCAAAGAAATATCTATCAAATCAAGGTCAATTCTTCAACAATGAAAATTTGTTTCACTGATACCGATTTTTTTTATCCCAACTGATCCGTTTCAGCACTTTTTGAGATACACGATACACGATAGCTTCTCATTTTCATGCTGAATTATAATCTTCTTGAAGATCATTTAACACATGCACATAACAGTGCACCATATTCAACTGAATAGTGATGATAATTTGAATGGCCATGACTAAGATTGGTTTTGTAAAGGTGACAACAATGTCCTGACTAATGCCTGGTGAAGATTAATTAAATGATGCCATAGATTATTAGACCTATGCAGTCTAATTTCAAGGGCAATAAAATATGTCTTAGAATCAATGATATAGACTAAGTTTTGATATCTAATGAGGAAAATACTTCCATCTTGGTGGTGGTTGTTTTAAGCCATTCAATTTTGGGAGTGATTTATTACGCAACAAAAGCTCAGTGATACACTCATTTATAAAGTTAATCAGGAAATACATCTGTTTCTAAAGTTATACAAATTCCTCATTAAATATAAAGTTAGATATCTGCACTGAGTCTATTCTTGATCACGCAATTTCTGTGCTTATGATAAATGGAGAAATAACATCTTAGCTGTCACATTTATTTAAATGTCAAATTGTTCTTTCTGTAAATAACCATGTAGGTTGGGAAAGCTGAAAGTCACCTAGATTTAGACCAGGGAGGAAAGATAAGTAAGCTCAGAAAAACCACAAGTCACATTGTGGCTGAGAACTCAGACTGATATTTATGAGCAATTATAGCAAAGATTCAGTCATTTAAAAATATATGCTTTAAAAAAAAAAAAATATATATATATATATATATATATGCTTTTAGGGGTGAGTAATAAACCTTCGCAGAATTGAAAGGGTTCTTCCTGCTGTCAGCCCCTTTCTGGTCCTTGCTGTCTCCTCCAAAGGAATAAAGTGTCAGAATGTCATTTGAACAATCTAATGCCTACATTTTTAAAAGGAGTACCGTCTTGCTATTGGTAGTCATTGAAGCTGGGTGATGGGCACGTAGGGGTTCATTGTTCAATTTTCTCTGGTTTGTAGTATGTTTGAAGGTTTTTATGACAAAACATTTCTTTAAAAGCCTGCCACTTTGAACAGTTCCAAATAACAATATTCAATGTGTATTTATCCATACTGGTGTTCAGTAATTAGGCACTCACAATATATATTATTTCCTAAGAAATATCTAGATCATTTCCATTCTGAGTAGACTCTGAAACACCTGTAAATGTAATTATATTGTGTCTAGGATTTGCTTTAAAGCACTCCAGTGGTGAAGGGAGTAGACAGTATTGATGCAACAAGATTGGCCACGGGTTAGTGATGGTCGAAGCTGGATGATAGGTACTGATAGGTACATAGGGCTACTTCTCCTGTCCCCTCTACTTTTGTGCACATTAGAGATTTTCTGCAATAAAAACATCTTAAGAAAAGATGTGTCTATAGTCTAGAAATTCCACTGCTAGGTATACTCCCAAATAATTGAAAGCAGAAACTTGAACAGATATTTGTACACCCATGGTCCTAGCTGCATTATCCACCATAGTCAAAAGATGGAAGCAACCCAATCATCCACTGATAAATGAATGGATAAGCAGAATGTATCATATGTATACAAAAATATGTTTCAGACTTAAGGAAATTGTGACACGTGCTACAACACGGGTGAACCTTGAAGATGTTAAAAGTGGAATAAGCCAGTCACAAAAGGACAAATCATATGATTCTACTTATATGCGGTACCTAGAATAGTCAAATTCATAGAGATAGAAAGTAGAATTGTGGTTACCAGGGGCTGAGGGGAGGGAGAATGGGGAGTTGATGTTTAATGAGTATAGACTTTCAGCTTGGACAGATGAAAAACTCTCTGGAGATGGATGATGGTGATGGTCTCACAACAGTGTGAATGTCCTGGGTGCCACTGAACTGCACACTTACACAGGATTAAAATGAGAAATCATATATATGGATTTTACTGCAATAAAAAGATATCTTGGGATCCCTGGGTGGCTCAGTGGTTCAGTGCCTGCCTTTGGCCCAGGGCGTGATACTGGAGTCCTGGGATCGAGTCCCACGTCAGGCTCCCTGCATGGAGCCTGCTTCTCCCTCTGCCTGTGTCTCTGCCTCTCTCTCTCTCTCTCTCTCTATATATATATATATATAGATAGATATATGATATATATATATAGATAGATATATGATATATATATATATATATGTATATCATGAATAAATAAAATCTTAAAAAAAAAGATATCTTAGGGGTGCCTGGGTGGCTCAATCGGTTAGGTGCCATCTCAGGGTCCTGGGATCAAGTCCCATGTCGGGCTCCTTTGTTCAACAGGGAGTCTGCTTTTCCCTCCCACTCTGCCCCTCCCCTTGCTTGTACTCTCTCTCATAAATAAATAAATAAATAAATAAATAAATAAATAAAATCTTAAAAAAAAGATGTCTTAAAAAGATATGTCTGGGAATGCCTAGGTGGTTCAGTGTTTTAGCGTCTCCTTTTGCTCAAGTCATGATCCTGGGGTCCCAGATCGAGTCCCACATCAGGCTCCTTGTGGGGATCCTGATTCTCCCTCTGCCTGTGTCTCTGCTTCTCTCTCTGTGTCTCTCGAAGAAATAAATAAAATCTTAAAAGATATGTATGGTTTTTAAAAAAATTATACTAGGGAGAAAGAATTAGAAGGAGAAAAACATGATAAGTACGGCTTCATCTCTAAAAACTCGGATAATCCTCTGTCCTCACACTGATCCATCATTTCCTTACACAGATTCTCTGGTTCACTCTCCCACTCACCCTTCCTTCCCCAAAGCCCCGGGCTTCATAGTTAGCACTGATGTGCCTCCTAGAGGCAGTCACAGACAAAATTGGGGAGTGAAGTGCTTCTCTGCCATGCCTCTAGGCCATCCATCCCTTCATTGCCTCTCAGGGCTTCCCTGTCTCAAAGCCTGCCCTCCCAGACGGTGTTCTGTGCTCTTCCTCTCCCACTGTCCTCCTAACCAAATCTAACCACTTGGCAACTCTCCTCATTTTTCTGAGGAGAAGCCTGAGACCCAGAGGAGGAAGGTGGATCATTCACTGTGGCCCGGGCGTCAGGGGCAGTGAGAAGGATCCAGATAAGTGTGACCTGCTCCTACTTTCTGAGCTTCACATATATTACTTCAGACCTCTGGGTTCTTCCATTTGGCTGTGTTGCTTTTCACCACTGCCCATGTTTGTTGGGGCTCCCTAGAACTATCTAGAAGCCTATTTTGTCTTGGAAAACACCCCCAGGATGCTCTTGCAGAGCTCATTAGAAGCTCTTTATGGCACATCATTTGGAAGAAGTCCAAAAGTGGGAATAAATACATCAAAAGTTAAAAAAAATTGACATCCATTTAAAAACACATTCTACACTTCAATAAGGAAAATGATGGTTTGTAAACAGCCATTTAAAGACAGGCAAGATAAGATTACAAAAGAGTGGGATAAAAGTATTTTAAAACAAATGATTTCGGTCAATTACCTGTCTGATGTGTTTTCACTTTATACCTTATCTCTCTCCCACAGATTGTTTAAAGTGGCTTTCAGGGACATGTAGAATTAAACAGGATGGAAAATAATAAAAAGGTGATGCCATCAGAAAAGTCTGGTGCAGGAAAAGAAGTTAGTTTCAGGGATGACTCTGGCATAAACAACTCCTGTCATAGGATCCTGTGCTCTTTGCTGGACAGGCCGGACTCTGAGCCATTCGGTAGCTAAAACAAAGTGTGCAGTGGTGTCAATGACGAGACTCACACAATCGTTCAAACAAAAATAAACCAGCTATACAGGAGAAGCAGAGCTTTTCCTGGAACTTCCTTTATTACACAGCACTCAGGAGGCCCTGTCTGTTATAAGAGACAATAGCCTCATCATCACCCTAAAGACCCAAACTGTAGGCAGTTTCAAGGGTTTCTTTCTCAATGTGTGGTTCATGTGAGAAAGGCAGAACACAGAAGTAAGTCACTAAGGAGTCTCCCGAGGTGGCCAGGAGAGTATGTAGTCCAGGTGTGTGGCTCTCAGAGGACCAGGCAATTGTAGCTGAAAGACAATGTTTTAGACTATTAAGTGGATTACAAGTAGTGTGACACTCTGTGACTATCACTTCCCATAGCAGCCCCATTGACAAAACTTGGACAACAGAGACGCATCTGACTATCACAGGGACTTTTCTGTGAAACTGGTATCTGCTGTCTTGACCCTTCCCCTGGGTATGGAAAACCTTATAATTCAACTTTTGTGACCTGGTTCTTTTTCTTATGCGCTGGCCCCTGGGTGGGGTGAACTCTCCTGAACCCAAAGTCTTGTTCCTGTAGTGGTCCTGGGGCTGGCAGCTCATGCATTACTCTGATTTACTGTTGATTAGTATTCACATGCTGCTGAGAGACGGTTTAGGCTCTGTATCTCTTGATTTGACAGAAAGTTTTGTGCCAAGGTCAAATCAACTTCCTCTACTAGGCTTTAAATGGCTTTGTTATCTTCCTAGCAGTAGAAGTGATAAAAGGAAAGCATTCTGATTTGGGACTAGAGTAGATGTGTTTTTGTGAGTGAAAAACTGTAGCAACTTTCTCTCCTACCGTCTTCAATTTAAACAGAGGTGTTTACATGAAATGTCCAGACCAAAAACAATAGTTTGTTTTTGATTTGGCTTTAATCAGTGTTTCATAGATCAGTAGTCATTAACAACAGCTCAACATGGGGCCAGACTTGAGCATTTTGTTCTGTGCTGCACACTTGCTATTTTTGTGAGCCTGATGTTGTGCGTTCCGTGTGGACTCTGAATGGCAGAGGGAGAATTACCAGATGCCATCCATTGCCAGGAGGCTCTAGAAGCAAGACGCTCCCTGGGTGCCAGACGCCGATGTAGGTGGGACATCTTCTCAAAAGGATCCTGATACTGGATCTAAAATAAAATAGCTGGACCCAGAGAGGACTCATCAACAGGCATTAACTTGTCTTTGGGACTACCAAGAGCTGAAGGGAGGGTCTCAAAGGGGAGCTTTGCCTCCCCTCCAACAAACATGGGGTCTAATGAAAGAATATACAACTGGATACTGGCAAATGCAGTGGGCTCACAGAATCCTTCACATGGAGTATGGGACCCACTTTATTGCTCCCCTCTCAGCACCCTACTAAAGCACGTGAATCTGGGAAACTACCCTTCGTTCTTTGGGAAGGAAGGATGGGTCTGATCAGGAGGGAGTTGTGCAGACTTGAGTTTTGATATATGTATACACATGAAATAATCACCATCGAGCTAATCAATATATCCATCACCTTACATACTATTTTCTTTTTTTCTACTTCTCTTTAATCCACCCCTCCCCATCTTTCTATTTCTTTTTTTCTTTAGACAGAGAAAGAGCGTGTGTGTGTGTGTGTGCGCGCGCTGCGCGCGCGCGCAAGTGGAGGCAGGGGGAGGGGCATAGGAAGAGAGAAAAACTTAAGCAAGCTCCACACCCAGCATGGAGCCCGACATGGGGCTCAGTCTCACAACCCTGAGATCATAACCTTAGTCAAAATCAAGAGTTGGATGCTTAACCAATTGAATCACCCAGGTGCTCCCCACTCAACACTGTTTTCTTTTTGGTGGTAAGAACACTTAAGATCTATCCTCTTAGCAAATTTCAAGTACACAATATGGTATTGCTAACTATAGTCATACGGTGGTACATTAGATCTCTAGAACTTAATTATCTTGCATAACTGAAGCTTTGTACCCTTTGACCAACATTTCCCCATTTCCCCCTCCTATTAGCCCCTGGAAATCACCATGTTACTCTTTGCTTCTAGGAGTTTGACTATTTTAGATTCCACATATAAATGAGTAGTTGTCTTTTTGTATCTGGCTTATTTCACTCAGCCTCCAGATTCATTCATGGTTAATGTTTTCCAAGTTCATTCACGTTGTGGCCAATAGCGGGATTTCCTTCTAAGATTGGATAATATTGTGTTGTTTATATATATAAAATGCTCATGTTATGTAATCCTAATGCCTGTTGTATAGAAATATTGATATAATGTATATACATAATATACATAGAATGTGTGTCCGTTTATCTGTCAATGGATAATTTGGGTTGTGTCCGTATCTTGGCTATTGTGAATAATGTTGCAATGAACATGGGAGTACAGGTACCTGGTTTCATTTCCTTCAGATATATTCTCAGAGTGAGATTGCTGGATTCTTTTTTTTTTAATTTTTATTTATTTATGATAGTCACACAGAGAGAGAGAGAGAGAGAGGCAGAGACATAGGCAGAGGGAGAAGCAGGCTCCATGCACTGGGAGCCCGACGTGGGACTCGATCCCGGGTCTCTGGGATCACGCCCTGGGCCAAAGGCAGGCGCCAAACCGCTGCGCCACCCAGGGATCCCCAGATTGCTGGATTCTAAGGTAGCTCTGTTTTAATATTTTGAGGAATCTCCACACTGTTTTCCATGATGATTATATACCAGTTTGCATTCCCATCAACAGCACACAAAGGCTTTTTCTGCACATCCTCATCAACACTTGTTCTTTTTCTACTGCTGTCAATTATCCTTTCAGATCTGTCAATATTTGCTTTATATAGGTGCTCTAATGTTGGATGCATATATATTTATAATTGTTATAATTTCATGTGAAGTTGATCCTTTTAAAGTTATATAATAACCTCCTTTTTTAAAAAAATTAAAATCTATTTTGTGTAATACAAGTGTAGCCATCTCTGGTTTTTGTTGTTGTTGTTTTTGATTAACACTTGTATTTTCCATCTCTTCACTTTCAGCTTAGATGTGTCCTTTTTTTTTTTTTTAATTATTTATTTATGATAGTCATACAGAGAGAGAGAGAGGCAGAGACAAGGCAGAGACATAGGCAGAGGGAGAAGCAGGCTCCATGCACCGGGAGCCCGACGTGGGATTCGATCCCGGGTCTCCAGGATCGCGCCCTGGGCCAAAGGCAGGCGCCAAACCGCTGCGCCACCCAGGGATCCCTAGATGTGTCCTTAAATCTAAAGTGAGTGTCTTATAACATAGCATATCACTGGATATTTAAAAAATCTGCTCATCCATTCTACGCCTTTTGATTGGGGAGTATAATCCATTTACATTTAGAGAAATTATTTATAGATGAGAACTTACTATTATAATTGTGTTATTTTCTATCTGTTTACAGTTGTTTTGTCTCTTTTGCTGTCTTCCTTTGTTATTTGATATTTTATTTTGGTAGTGATTAGCTTTGATTTTTTTTCTTTATATTTTTGTGTATCTGTTACACATTTTTAAAAAGATTTATTTATTTATTCATGATAGACAGGGGGGAGAGAGAGAGAGAGAGAGAGAGAGAGAGAGAGAGAGAGGCAGGCAGAGACACAGGAGGAGGGAGGAGGGAGAAGCAGCTCCATGCCGGGAGCCGGATGCGGGACTCAATCCCGGGACTCCAGGATCGCGCCCTGGGCCAAAGACAGGCGCTAAACCACTGAGCCACCCAGGGATCCCCTGCACATTTTTTTTGAGATTTTATTTATTTATTCATGAGAGAGAGGGAGAGAGACAGAGACACAGGCAGAGGGAGAAGCAGGCTCCATGCAGGGAGCCCGATGTAGGACTCGATCCCAGGACTCTAGGATCAGGCCCTGGGCTGAAGTCAGGTGCTAAACTGCTGAGCCACCCAGGCTGCCCTGTTACACATTTCTTTGTGGCTATCCTGATGCTTGCATAAAATATTTTGTAGTTAAAACCATCTATTTAAAGCTGATAACTAACTTCAATCCCTTAAAAAAAAAAAAACACCTTGAAATAGTTGTTTTTCTTGGGGAATGGGGGCTTGGACCTCCTACTCTTCATTTTGCTAATGTCACCTTTTTGATATTTGACTTCTATTTCCCAAGATATCTTAACATTTTTTGTCTAACCCATGCATTCCCCTGCTGAAAAGCATCTTCTGGTAATTTATATCCTGGCCATTTTGTCTGTTTTTCTACCACTGCTTTCCATCGCACTCCTTGAGCCTGGCACTCCTTAAAGTTAAAAAATAGGAAGGAGCTTCTTTACCTTGGATTACATTGCTGAACCTGAATTAAATAACTGATGGAACATTCTTTGAGGTTGTATTTAAGTGTGCTTGCCTGGCTGAGAGATGGGCCACTTTTTCCTCTCTCAGATCAACAGTAGATACCTGGATTCCTCTGGGGTGGAAGATAGGGAGGTAGAGCTTGTGGATTGTCCCTCCTCCCAGTGTAAAGTGATGCTGTTTAGGTTCCCAGAACTAGAAGAGCTGAGTGAGGATTTGGAGGTTGGAAAATTTGAGTAGGTCAGAACAGAACAGAACAGAACATCTCATCCAAGGAAGGAGAGGCAGCCTCAGCCCCAGGGCTTAGTGTAAAGTGATTTATTATACCTTTAGAGTGCTTTTCTCCATTTCCTTTTCCCATAGGTAGGAAAAAAGCTACCAACTGCTAGACCCGGTCTCAGGGTAGTAATCTATAAATGATCTAGGGACACCCAGACAGGGTAACTCCCTGCTCTGTTCCATGAGGCAAAGATTATTCTGGATATTTCTTTCTATGCTATTTCCATTCTGTGAGGTTAGTTTTACCTCATAGATTCATGCCTTTGCTTTTCATTAATCCAGGTGTTTCCTTAACCCTAATCTTATGCATATCGACCATCATTAGGCTTGCCAAAGCTTCATGTTTTGAGATAATTGAGTTCATATGCAGTTACAAGAAATAATACAAAAAAAAAAAAAAAAGAAATAATACAGAGATCCCATACTCCATTTAGGTTCTCCCAATGGTGACATCTCGCAAAGCTATAGTACCAGATCATAACCAGGAAATTGAATTGATACAATGGATCCACCTTACTGAGATTTCACCAGTTTTACATGAACGTGTGTGTGTGTGTGTGTGTGTGTGTGTTTTATTCTATGTAGTTTTATCACACATGTAGATTCTGGAAGTCACCACCACAGTTTGATTTCTACAAGGATCTCTTGTTGCCCTTTTATAATCATATCATATCCCTAAACCCCAGCAACCATTAATCTTCCCTCCATTTGTATTATTGAAATGAATTTTGAAATGAATACTATATAAATAGTCATACAGTATATCTTTTTGAGATTGGCTTGTTTCACACAGCATAATTTCCAGAAAGTCATCCAAGTTATTGCGGGTATCAATAGCTCATTCTGTTCATTTCTGTGAGAGAAATGCCTAAGAGTCCAATTGCCAGGTTGCATGATAGTTGTGCGTTTAGTTTTTCTACCAACTACCAAACTCTTTTCCAGAGTGGTTGTGCCATTTTACATTCCCATCAGTAACGTATGACTGACCTAGTTAACTATGTCCTTGCTAGCATTTGGTGTTATCACTGTTTTTTTTTTTTTTTAGTCATTCTTATAGTTGTGTCATAGGTTTAATTTGCATTTCACTGATGGCTAATGATGCTGAGCTTCTTGTCATGTGTGCATTTGTCACATATAGATCTTCAGTAAACTGCCACTTTGTGTGTTTTGCTCATTCTCTAATTGGATTGACTTTTTACTGCTGGGTTCCTTATATATTCTAGATACTATCCTCTGTCAGATAAATGGTTTGCAAGTTTTTTCTGCAGCTTGTCCTCTTTTCCTCTTCACAGGTCTTTTGCAGAGTGAGTTTTTAATTTTGGTGAGGTCCAATTTTCAAATGTTCCTTTTATAGATTGTGTGATTGGTGTTAAAACCAATAATTCTTGGCCTAACCCTAGATCCTTAAGATTTTGTTTTTTTTTTTTCTAAAAGATGTATAATTTTAATACTACATTTAAGTCTGTGATCTATTTTGAATTAATTTTTGTATAAGCTGTGATGTTTAGGTCAAGGCTCTTTTTTTTTTTCTTTGCTCATGGATATCCAGAGCAACTGGATATTTGTTGAAAGTTGAAAGTTTCCTTACTTTTATGTACTTTTCATTTGCCAATGGAAGACAGACAGATTTTAATGACATAAATTGGCCTAAGCTATGGCAAGTGTAGAAATACTGGGGGAAACATGATATTAGGTAAGAGGGAAGGATTACCCAATTAGGGATTAACTGAATCATGTGTTGTTAGGAAGTAAGGAAAATATGCCAGGGTGGCTCAGTTGGTTAAACATCTGCCTTAGGCTCAGGTCATGATCCCAGGGTCATGGGATCAAGTCCTGTGTCAAGCTCCCTGCTCATAGGGAACTTTTCCCTCTGCCTCTGTCTTTCCCTACCATTTGTGCTCTCTCACTATCTCTCTCAAATAAATAAATAAAATCTTAAAAAAATAAGAAAGGAAGGAATATAATGGGTACTCTCTGGTTATAGTGAGGAGAAAGACTATAGTGGGGAAGACGGGAGGAAATGGACTCCCATCTTCACTGCTAGGTGAAGTAGCAGTGCTGGGCTGCTGTGTACTTCTTTGGAGTGGGGAGGAGGGTGAGGAGTAAAACAGATGGCATCCAGGTGGGTGTCTGAGGAGGTGGTAGGCGGCTGATTAGGACCCAGGGAAGACAGCATTTCCTTCCAGGTAGCTTCATGGACACCAATGGTGACCACACCTTTTGCTGAGCACCCTAACTTCTTGAAGCCATGACCAAACTTGGTTATCTCCCAGGAGAGGAATGCCAGGGCTGTCTCTAACACTCTTCTGGCTGCATCTGCCCCCCAGCCTCCTTGTGATGCTGGAATGTAACTACTTAACGACTCAAGAGCCTTCCACAGAAGACGGGAAGGCTTTGCATTCCAAAGCTTCATTCTCTGCCACGTGACTGTCTGTAGAAGTTTCTGTTATTCTTGGAGTGGAAAAAACAAATTTGGTATGGCTTCATTGGAAAAGCAAGGTGATTGCTTTTTGACTTGTTGTCAGAAAATAGACACTGGATGATTCTCTTCAATAGGCATTTAAAATTCACCAAGGTTCAGGCTCTAGGGAAAGAACTATTTCAACACAGTTAATTCTGTGTCTGCACTTTATTAGTGTTGTAGTGGAGTTTGGAGCAGAATAGAGTCAAACGTTTTGGCATTTATACAGAAGGAACAAACAATAGGATGAGTGATATAATACATTTTAAAGTTTTTTGTTTAAAAAAAAAAAGAAAGAGAGGATCCCTATGTGGCTCAGCAGTTTAGCACCTGCCTTCAGCCCAGGGCATGATCCTGGAGACCCTGGATTGAGTCCTTCATCAGGCTCCCTGCATGGAGCCTGCTTCTCCCTCTGCCTATGTTTCTGCCTCTCTCTCTTTGTCTCTCATGGATAAATAAATAAAATCTTAAAAAGAGAGAGACAGAGAGAGAGAGAGAGAGAGAGAGAGAGAAAATGAAGCAAGACCTCGCTAACTGATTAGCTCTGGGATTGTTCCAGGGCAAGCTATTAACATAAAAGAGAGGAGGATGGGACTATCTGGATGGCGATGGTTTATTTTCTGTCTTCTTTAAATGCCATTATCAGGTGGTTCCTGTAACACACTTTCAATGCATGCGCCCTTTCAGCTTTTCTTAGTGATCCTCACAATACCGTAGTGGATTGAATGGTGGCCCCCCCAAACACAGGTGCATTTCGAAACCCCCAGAACCTGAACATGACCTTATTCGGAAAGGAAATTTTCTGATGTAATTAGATTAAGGAGGTTGAGATGAGATCATCTTGGATTTTCTTGATGGACCATAAATCCAATGACAGGTATCCTTATAAGACAGAGAAAAGAAACACACAGAGAAGGCCACATGAAGATGGATGCTGAGGTTGGAGTGATATATCCACAGCCAAGGAGCACTTGGAGCCCCCAGGAGCTGGAAGAAGCTTCCAGATCTCTATCAACAGCTCACCAACACTTCCAAGATTACATCAGTAGTGAATGCAAGTCTAGACTTCACTTTTGTATTGAGGAGGAAAGTCTACTGCTAAGGAGAACAATCCAATATGACACTTGGGAGGTTGTTTTTTTTTTTAAGATTTTATTTTATTTTATTTTTTTAAAGATTTTATTTATTTATTCATGAGAGACATACACAGAGATAGGCAGAGACACAGAAGAAGCAGACTCCCTGCAGGGAGCCCCATGTGGAACTTGATCCCAGGGATCATGCCCTGAGCCAAAGGCAGGTGCTCAACCACTGAGCCACCCAGGTGCCCCTAAAGATTTTATTTCTTTATTTGAGAGAGGGAGAGAGCATATGAACAGGGGGAGGAGCAGAGGGAGAAGGAGAGACATACTCCCTGCTGAATGGGGATCCTGACACGGAATTCGGTCCCAGGACCTGAGATCATGATCTGAACTAAGGCAGACTGAGCCACCCAGGCATTCTGTTCTTCTTGACATATTTCTTAAGCTATTTCTCATGCATTAACTCATTCTAATTACTTCCAGGCTTTTAGAGGAAGGAACAGCATTTGTTTTCCTGAAATCTTAAAATCTCGATGTTGGACAAGATTTAATTTAGAACGTGCAATGTCTGTGGGTATTAAACATAAACTCTAAGGAGAATCTTTTAGAACAGCTTTATTAGGATATAATTTACATTCCATAAAGTTTACCTATTTAAAGCATAGAGTTCAGTGGTTTTAGTATACTCACAGTTGTACAACCATGACCAAAATATAATTTCAGAACAGTTTCAGTATTCCAAAGAGAAACTTCATACCCATTAGCCACCATACCCATTCTAACCCCTCACTACATCCCCACTCTTCCAGTGCCAAACAATCATTAATCTACTTTCTGTCTCTACAGACTTGATTATTCTGGAAATTTTGTATGAATGGAATCATACAACATGTGGTCCTTTGTGACTGGCTTCTTTCACCTCCTGTATTTTCAAGGTTCATCTGTGCTATAACATGTACTAGTACTTCACTCCTCTTTATGACTGAATAGTATTCCAGTGTATGGATATAACACATTTTTAGCTATTCATCTGCCAATGGACATTTGTGTTGATTCCCTTTTTAGGATTTTATGAATAATGTGTCTATGAGTCTTAGTATACAAACTTTTGTATGGACATAGGTTTTTATTTCTTGTATATATAATTAGAATTAAAAATAAGGATCAAGGGACACCTGGGTGGCTCAGTGGTTGAGTGCCTGCCTTCGGTTCAGGGTGTGATCCTGGAGTCCTGGGATCAGGCTGGGATCAGCCCGCATCCGGCTCCTCAAGGGAAACCTGTTTCTCCCTCTGCCTATGTCTCTGCCTCTCTCTCTATGTGTCTCTCATGAATAAATAAATACAATCTTTAAAAAAAATGAAATAATATTGAGGATCAAGTAACTGTATGTTTAACATTTTGGGAGAATATTCAAACTGTTTTCCAATGTGGCCACACTGTTTTATTTTATTTTACTTTATTTCATTTCATTTTACTTATTTTATTTTTAGTTTATTTTTTCCTAGTGTTATTGAGGTATGATTGCCAAATAAAAATCGGCTGTATTTAGGTCGTACAACATGTTTTTTTAAAGGTGTAAAACTGGGGATGCCTGGGTGGCTCAGTGGCTGAGTGTCTGCCTTTGGCTCAGGTTGTGATCCTGGAGTCCCAGGATCGAGTCCCACATCGGGCTCCCTGCATAGAGCCTGCTTCTCCCTCTGCCTGTGTTTCTGCCTCTCTCTCTCTCTCTCTCTCTCTCTCTGTCTCTCATGAATAAATAATTAAAAAAATAAAGGTGTAAAACTGGGACACCTGGCTCAGTGGTTGAGCATCTGCCTTTGGCTCAGGGTGTGATTCCAGGTTCAGGGATTGAGTCCTCCATTGGGCTCCCTGTGAGGAGCCTGCTTTTCCCTCTGCCTATGTCTCTACCTCTCTCTCTTTGTTTCTCATGAATAAATAAATAAAATCTTTAATTAGAAAACAATAAAGGTGTAAAACCTGATGACTTTTAAACCTGATATGTTCTGAAATGGTTACCACAATTAAATGAATTCACAGATCCATCACCTCACAGAGTTAACCATTTGTGTGTGTGAGAGAGAGAGGATACTTAAGATCTATTCTCTTAGCAAATTTCCAGTATACAATATATGATTATTAATTATAATCACCATGCTGTATGTTGGAACTTTAGAATTATTTATTTCCTAACTGAAAGTTTGTGGACTGTGACTGATATTTTCCCCATTTCCCCCACCTCCCACCTCTAGGCAACCAACTTCTACTCTCTGGTTCTGAGTTTGACATTTTTAGATTCCTCATATAAGTGAGATCATGAGCATTTGTCTTTCTGTATCTAGAGTATTTCAATTAGCACAATGTCCTCCACATTCATTCATGTTGTTACAAATGGCAGAATTTCTTTTTCTTTTTTTTTTTTTTTTTTAGATAGGGAGAGAGGGAGTGGGGGAAGGGCAGAGGGAGAAGGAGGGAGAGAATCCCAAGCAGGCTCCACACCCAGTGCAGAGCCCAACGTGGGGCTCAATCCCACCACCTGGAGACCATGACCGGGACTAAAATCCAGAGGCAGATGCCTAACTGACTGAGCCACTTGGGTTCCCCAGGACTTCCTTTTTATGGCCAAATAATATTCCATTATCTATATATTTATGTATCTATCAATTGTCTTTTTTTTTTTCAAGAGAGGGAGAGAGACAACAATTTCTTTATTCATCTGTCAGCAGGCAGTTGTTTCCCTATTTTGGCTATTATGAATAATATTGCAATGAACATGGGAGTGCAGATATCTCTTTGAGTTATTGACTTCATTTCCTTTGGATATATATTCCAAAGTGGGATTGCTGCATCATATATGGTAGTTCTATTTTCTGTTTTTTGAGGAACCTCCATACTGTTTCCTATAATAGTTGTACCAATTTATATTCCTACTGATAGTCTTCAAGGATTTCCTCTTCTCTACACCCTTGACCACACTTATCTTTTGTCTTTTTTTAAAAAAAGGTTTTATTTATTTATTCATAGAAACACACACAGAGAGAGAGAGCGAGAGAGAGAGAGAGAGGGGCAGAGACACAGGCAGAGGGAGAAGCAGGCTCCACGCAGGGAGCCTGACGTGGGACTTGATCCTGGGTCTTCAGGGTCAGGCCCTGGGCCAAAGGCAGCGCTAAACCACTGAGCCACCCGGGCTGCCCATCTTTTGTCTTTTGGATAACAGCCATCCTAATAGGTGGAGGGCATACCTCTAGCGATTTTCATTTGCATTTTTCTGATTATTAGTGATGACAAGCACATTTCATATGCCTTTTGGTTATTTGCATATCTTATCCTGAAAAATAGTCAAGTCCCGGGCAGCCTGGGTGGCTCAGCGGTTTAGCGCCTCCCTGTACCTGTGTCTCTGCTTCTCTCTCTCTCTCTCTCTCTCTTTCTCTGTGTTTCTCATGAATAAATAAATAAAATCTTAAAAAAAAAATAGTCAAGTCCTTTGCCTATTTTAAAATCAGGCTGTTGGGCAGCCCAGGTGGCTCAGCCGTTTAGCGCCGCCTGCAGCCCAGGGCCTGATCCTGGGAACCCGGGATCGAGTCCCACGTCAGGCTCCCTGCATGGAGCCTGCTTCTCCCTCTGCCTGCGTCTCTGCCTCTCTGTGTGTGTGTGTGTGTGTGTGTCTCATGAATAAATAAATAAAATCTTTAAAAAAATAAATAAAATCAGGCTGTTTATTTCCTATTGAGTTGTATAAGTTTTTTATATATTTTGGATAACAACTCCTTATCAGATATTTGGTTTGCAAATATTTGTTCCCATGTGGTTGGTTGCCTTTCACTCTGTTTTCCCTTGCTGTGCAGAACTTTTTAGTTAGATGTAATTCCGTTTGTCTAATTTTGCTTTTGTTGCAAGTGATTTTGGTGTCATACTTAAAAAAAGAATCATTGTCCAGACCAATGTCAAGAATTTGCCCTAGTAGTTTTATGGCTTCAGGTCTTCCATTTTGAGTCAATTTTTGTGTATGATGAAAAATAAGGGCCTCATTTCATTTTTTTGCACGTGGACATCTAGTTTTCCATTTTCGTTTGTTTCAAAATACTTTTTGATCTTCCTTTTGATTTATTCTTTCATCAGTTGTTCAGGAGTGTGCTATTTAATTTCTACATACTTGTGAATTTTCCTCTTTTATTGATTTCAACTTTCATATTGTTGTAGTTAGAAAAGATATTTGATATGATTTCAGGTTTGTTAAATTTGTTAAGATTTGTTTTGTAGTTCAACAAATGGTCTATCCTGGAGAATGTTCCATGAGTTGCACCATTTTATACTCCCACTAGCCATGAGTGAGGGTTCTAATTTCTTCACAGTCTCTCCAACACCTATTATTGTCTGTCTTTTTTATTCTAGCTAATCTGGTGGGTGTGAAGTGGTATCTCATTTTTTTCCCCTAAGGACAAATGATGTTGAGTATCTTTTCATATACTTATTGGCCATTTATATATCCTCTTGGGGAAATGTTTATTTTGATTCTTTGCCCATTTTTAAGTTCGGTTAGTTGTGCTTTTTATTACTAAGTTGTGAGAGTTCTTTAGCATATAAATTCTTTGTGAAACATTTTTTTTGCAAAAATTTTCTCATTCTGTGGATTGTCTTTTTATTTTCTTCATGGTATCCTTTGAAGCACAAAGGTTTCATATTTTGATGATGTCTAATTCATCTATATTTTTCTTTCACTGCTTTTGCTTTTGGTGTCATATCCATGCCTAACCCAAGGTCACAACGATTTATGCCTGTCTTCTAGGGATTTTATAGTTTTAGCTCTTGCATTTATGTTTATGAGCTAGTTTTTGTGCATGGTAGGCTTACTATTCCATAAATGATGAGCAGCTTAAATACAAGTTTTCTTATTGCAGAATTTCCCAAGTTTGCTTATTATTAACAACTTGGTGATATTAACTATGACACAAGTTTTCCTCTGTGAGCTGGGGTGTTCTCAATATAAAGCTCTTACCCGAATTTATCAAAGTACAGTGGTGATATGGAAATGTTGGTGTTGCCAGAAACCTGAATCAGAGTAGTCAGAAAAGGAGATTTTTTTGTTTTAAAGATATTGAGGTATCTCATATAACTGAAGAAAGAGTTGAATAGCCTGAGGGCAGGAAGTGTGAAGAGCAGGTGAGCCTGAGGAATAGCTAGAACTGAGACTTGAATGCCACCAGGACATTCTCTTTCTTTCTGGGTCTTATTTCTTTCTCTCTCTTGTCCATACTTTCATTCTCCATGCAGTCTGGGTTCCTCCACATAGCCCAAGATGTGACTTTAGGCAGCTCACAAAACCCTGGATTCCAAGCTGTCTCCATAAGAAAGACTCGTTCCAGCTCAGCTGAGAAATTCTAGGCAAGATTTCTGATTGGCCAACTATGGTCACGTGCCCCTCTGGACTGTTAATGAAGCTTTTGGTTACATTGAGAGTAGGTTTTACTTGCAGAAGAGTCTTTAGATGTTTACTTTTAGTTGAAATAAGTTGCTTTAGATTTATTACTAGTTTTTAATAGACCTTTTAATTCTATTTATAAATCTAGTCATCGTTAACAATCACTTTTTAAGGGATATTTAAATATTATATGATCTGTTTAAAAACTCAGTTAAACTGCTTTAACATTTCAAACATCATGTATCAATTTAATACATTTTATTTTCTTCTTAAGTATTTTAATTAGTCTAAACAAATCTTTCTGAAGACTTTAAATAACTCCTATAAATGGAATAAATTAACCTTGTAAATAAAGGAAATCTAAATTTATCTTAAGTGTCCTGATATTGTGCATGAACTTGGTAGGATTTCAATAGAATATCTTAAGGCTAAGTTACTCAATTGTGTATTTTATTTTATTTTTTTAATTATTATTTTTTAAAGATTTACTATTTTAGAGCGCATGCAAATGCTTGTGTGCGTGTGAGAGGAATGGCAGAGGCAGAGGGAGAGAGAATCCTAAGCAGACTCCCCACTGAGCAGGGATTCCCAACTCTGGGCTGGATCTCACAACCCTGAAATCATCACCTGAGCTGAAATCAAGAGTCAGACATTCAACAGACTGAGCCACCCAGGTGCTCCTGCCATTTATTTTATTAAGAGATTCTAAGAGTCAGAAATGGATTTTTTAAACAGTTTTATTGAGATAGTTTATATACTATACAATTCACCCATTTAATTAAAGTGTATCATTCAATGGTTTTTATTTATTTGATTTATTTTTTAAAAAGTTCATTTATTTATTTATTTATTTATTTATTTGTTTATTTACTTATTTATTTATTTATTTATTTATTTATTTATTTATTTATGAGAGACACAGAGAGAGAAAGAGAGGCAGAGACACAGGCAGAGGGAGAAGCAGGCTCCCTGGAGGGAGCCCGACGTGGGACTCGATCCCAGGTCTCCGGGATCACACCCCAGGCTGAAGGTGGTGCCAAACCGCTAAGCCACCGGGGCTGCCCGTTCAATGGTTTTTAGTATATTCACAGATATGTGCAACCATCACCATAGTCCATTTTAGGACATTTTCATCACCTTGAAAAGAAACCTCATACCCTTTAGCTATACTTCCATTCCTCTTAGCCCTAATCAATCACTAGTCTACTTTCTGGCTCTTTCAATTTGCCGTTTCTGGATATTTCATATAAATGGAGTCATATAACATGTGATTTCTTGTGACTGCTCCTTTCACTTAGAGAAATAGATGCTGAATTTTGTCAAACATCTTTTTAGGAAATATTACAAAGGATAAAAATATATTACAAAGGATATCCTACTTTTTTATCTGAACATTTCCTATGGATTTGTCTGACTTGCAGTTACAATGATGGAGTCATTCTATTGAAATGGACCGACTGATCATGGCCCAGACGGGAGGAGCCGGAAGGACCCCCTTAGGTTCAGGTACTTGCTCTAGACCCAATATCCAGGCAAATGAGGGAGTCAGGCAAGAACATGGCAGCCATGACTGGGACCTCTTGGTTGGGATAGGGCAAAGAGTTGTCCTTAGAAATGGGAATGAACAAACAGAATTGAAGATGTTGAAGGAAAAGTTCTTTCTCTACCATTTAAGTTCTTAAAGCTGGACTAAGAATTAAATTTTACATGAGACAGATTCACAGGAGAAAAGAAAAGGCTTATTGCATGTGCACAGAGGCCGAATAATGAAATTGAGACCTCAAGAAATGATCGAGGAAGGTAATTTTTATACTTTTCAGACAAAGAGCCAATAAATCTATGAAGAACTGACAGGATAAAGAAAACAACTTTGGAAGCTTCAATTGGTAGGAAATTCTAAGCAGAGTTTGGGCTGAGGTAGTAAATTAGTAACAAGGGTTTATGCAACCCTCTTAGTTCTAAATTTCCTATCTCTGGCGATAAGGATGTCTCTTTACCTCCTGGTACAGGGAAGGGACCTTTCACATGGGAAATTTCTTTTTTTGTCTTCTGGGGGACAGAGGACAGTTTGAGTGTCCTTCTTGCATGGACTACCTCTTAAATTAATATTTTTAAATTATTTATTTATTCATGAGAGACACACAGAGAGAGGCAGAGACATAGGCAGAGAGAGAAGCAGGCTTCATGCAGGGAGCCCAATGCAGGACTCAATCCCAGGACCCTGGGATCATGTCCTGAGCCAAAGGCAGATGCTCAATCACTGAGCCACCCAGGTGCCCCTAAATTAATTTTTATTTTAAATGATCAATATGCCAAAGTGGCCCATCTTTGAGCAGCCTGCCCTTGGTTCCACAATATCTTGTTTAATTCAGCCACTCGAGAGCCCTCTGCCACACTTTCCTGAATCATAAGTATTGTTGTGCACAGAATATCGCTGTGGTATGCCGGGAGGAAACAGCATTAGAGGTCAGAAGGATTGTGTTTGACTTTAAGGAAGTCACTCTTTATCTCAGAACCTCAAGTTCCTCATCTCTAAATGAGAAAGAATTAACTGCCTGCTTGGCTACTGGCATATGATAGGAGATGATGTGAGAGTAAAAGATTTGCACACATGGGAGACATCTGTCTTCTTGTTCTCTCTGATTCTTATGTCCAGCACAGTTGCTCCATAGCCCACCACTCTCTGGAGCTGTTTCAGAATCAGCTCTGGTAAAGTGTACTCAGCATTTATCAGCATCTGCCCATCCATTTCGTGTTGCCATTAGGGTCTCCGTTTATGAGGTCCATAGCTGGTGGCCTCTAGGGTCCTCAGAGGTTTTTGCCAGACTGTATCCATCCATGCTTCCAGAAAAGTGAAAACCATGCACCACTGCTCCCCACTCCCTGCCCCTGCCCCCACCCACACCTTAGGTTTCCACCCACTCACCCAAACCCAGCAAAGATGATTTGGTTGTTCAGATACGTGAGTCTCCTTAGTGTTCTATCATAGCCAAGTGCACCCTAGTCATAACCTCATCTGAAGAGGGGCACAGCTTCTGCTCTCTGGGGCTAACTTCTGAGGCTGACAGATCACATAGCCACATTGAGTGGGACACCTGATATTCAAGTGGCAGGTAGCCTGACACCAGGCTTTCAGGGCCCTGGGTTCTCTTTCAGCTTCATTTACTTACACATACACACACACATGTTTCTTTGTACTTTACCACTGAGATGATTTGTAATCAGGATATTACTATTCAAAAGAGACCAGGGCACCTTGAGATGAGAGCATTCAGAATTATATGTTAGAACTGGAAAGAACCATGTACACCATCTAGTTTAAACCCTACCCTGTCCACCCCCAGCCTACTTCTGTTCATGAATAAGACTGAAGCCCATTGAGGTGATGTGACTTGTCTAAGATCACAGAGCAAGTGAGAGAAAAAAGCAAAGATCTTTTATCCATTCATTCCATAAATGTTTATTGATTCCTATTTACCAGGCACTGTTTTCAGAGATAAGAATATAGGCTTATTCAACACAAAGTCCCTGCCTTTATGGAGCTTACATTTGTCACATGGCCATGCATACAAAAAAAAACAATGTAATGTCAGATGGTGATAAGTACCAGGAAGAAATCCAAACTATGGGGATAGGGAATGAAGGAGGATGGGGAAGTATCACATTAGATAAGGAGGTCAGGGATTGTTTCTCTAAGACGTAAATGAAGTGAGAGGGCAAGACATGTCTGAGGGAAGATCATTCCAGATAGAGGGAACAGCAGGTGCAAAGGCCCTGTTGCAGTAAGGAGGCCATTATGATCAAGATGTTTGAATTCACCATCCAGAGCTCCTTCATCATATCACACTGCCTCTAAGTCATCAGTGGTGTCTCAAGGGTCTTTATGTCAAATACAGTGCCCAGGTTCGAGGGTGACTATCAGAACCTAGAAGTCACCATGCTGCTCAGGTTGGAACAGAACTTGTACCTTCCACAGGTACAACAGGGACATAGAACCTCAATGTAGTATATAACAAAAACAGCTCTCGGGATCCCTGGGTGGCGCAGCGGTTTGGCGCTTGCCTTTGGCTCAGGGCGCGATCCTGGGGACCCGGGATCGAATCCCATATCGGGCTCCCGGTGCATGGAGCCTGCTTCTCCCTCTGCCTATGTCTCTGCCTCTCTCTCTCTCTCTGTGTGACTATCATAAATAAATAAATTAAAAAAAATTTTTTTAAAAAAAACAAAAACAGCTCTGATCTCCAGATCAGACCTGAGAGATAATCTTTGTACTACTGAATGTGCAATCATGGTCAAAACCTCTTGGAAGATCAGATCGTTGTTTTTAAAATTTTCAGTAACATTTAATTTTTAGTTTTAAAATGAGTTCCAATTTTTTCATGTATCTTGACTTTTTTGTGTTATTATAACTTAGTACAGAAATGTATACAAATCTTAAGTGCATTGCTTGATGAATTTTTGCATGTGTATACATCATCCAGATTAAGATGTAGACCATTCCAGTATCTCTGAAATTTGTTTTTATGATATGTCTCCCCCCTGGGCTAACCTACTGCCCTCACTCTCTGCCAAAGACAACCATCTGACCTCTACCAGCATATACACATCTGACCTTAAACTTCATATAGAAGGAGTCATAGAGGGTGAACTTTTTTATGCCTATCTTCTTTTACTCAGAGTTATGTTTTTGAGATTATCCACATTGTTGAGAGTAGCAAGAGTTAATTTTTTTCATTGCAGGGTAGTGTTCCATTACATGAATATAACATTTTATTTCTCCTTTCTTGTGTTGATGGCTGTTTGGATTATTTCCAGTTTGGAGCTCTTATGAACAAGCTTCTATGAACATGCTGCTATGAACATTCTTGTACATGTCTTTTGCTGGACATAGACACTCATTTTTCTTGGGTTTATACTCAGGAATTGAATTATCTGAGCTTTTTAATAGTATTTCTCTGACAATCATATGATAGACACTCTACTTCAGTATCTGTTAATTCTAGATAAAGTCTGTAAGGCTTATAATACTTCTTTATCAATTGTGAACATACCTATATGGATTTGTAAAGGTATCCATATGAGATATTATTTGTTCAGTCTTCACATAAGGCATGGTTTCCAAATGGTTCTTGACCTACAGATGGAGAATCACTGCCTTAGAGAATGACTAAAGTGTCCTTGAGATGCAATCCTCTATGATTCTGAAATGCAGTGCTCCTAAAAGCACATACTTCACTTGTTTCTTAACAGATTTTTCTCCTGTTGAGCTGTCTTTTTTCACTTAGATGATGGTGTTTATTTTTTATTTATTTATTTTAAATTTATTCAGAGGCAGAGAGAGAGAGAAAGAGGCAGGCAGAGAGGCAGAGACACAAGCAGAGGGAGCAGCAGGCTCCATGCAGGGAACCCGATGTGGGACTCGATCTGGGTCTCCAGGACCACACCCCAGGCTGCAGGCAGCGCTAAACCACTGCGCCACCGGGGCTGCCCAGATGATGGTGTTTAGATACGGAGCTCCATGCTGAAACTGTGCTGACTCCCGACATTATTCTAACATTGAGTGGTCAATGTAGGTAGTATCAAAATCTTATTTTTCTTTCATGTGGGCCCACCTTTATTCAAATTTAAGTCCACAGTGCAATGGAAAGGTCCAGTGATTACAGTATACTAGTTTATTCTTGGAAGTCAGAAGGTACGAGGGGTTCCTGTGACCAGGGTGATGACTTTCAAGGGCGTGGTATGAAGGTTTTGCTGCTGGAAGGAGTAATGGCAGACCAAAGTGACAGATGGTTGGGATGCACCCAGGTTTGGAATGGCCATGTGGAAGCTATTTGTTTTTTTGTTTGTCCAACACATTCCATCCTCCCTTCTTCATTTCCAGTGCAGACCTTCCTTCTTAAACACAGAGTAGGCATGTGGGCTATGATGGCCAATTGTAGTACTCAGTTGCCCGGACTTCAAGAATTGGTTGAAGAATGGACAAACAAGCCATGCTGCATTAATCATGATCCTTCTTTTATCTTTTAAAGATATTTATTTTATTTATTTAAGAGAGAGAGCATGCACAGCAGGGGGAGGGAGAAGGATAAGCGGACTTTGTGCTGAGTGTCTCACCACCCTGAGATCGTGACCTGAGCTGAAATCAAGAGTCAGAACCTTAACCGGCTGAGCCTCCCAAGTGACCCCTAATCATGATCCTTCTAAGGATTTTTCCCATTAGATAGACGTGAGGATTCTCTTTTTCTTGGCTGCAAGCTATAAAGATGAGATGCCAGAGTAGCCAAGTCTGCCATCAGGACAAGCCTGGCAGAATGACAGGAGTCAGAGAGAAAGTCCTGGCAGGTCACAGCACTGTTTCTTGTCTCTGGTAGGCAATATCTACTTCTTTCGATTCAAACTGGTCTATATTGGGCCGTTAAGCTTTGAGGGGAAAGAATCTGAACAAATACACAGCCTACTCTTTCATAACTAAACCTACTGCTTTGGAGATGGTCTGGGTGGACTTAGTTTTGAGAGCTGGTGAGGAGGGCACTCATGGCTGCTCTTCACTTGGTAGAACGAATTATATGTTCTCATCAGCAGTTGCTGCTAGGACTAAACAGGAATGGGAACTACCGGTGTTTAAAAAAGATTATCTTGACCATGCCACAAAAATATGAGTGTCTCCCACAAACGGAGTCTAGACAGCAATTGAGACAAGAAATCAGGCAATTGCAATATGGTGTTGCAAAAACTAGGATGGGAAGTAGAGGGTACTATGAAGCACAAAGCAGGCTCACCTCATCTGGTCTCTGGGGTGGTTCGTGGGGATATTGAGGATGACCTTTTGGAGCAAAGGAGCTCTAACCTGTAATCTAGGGATGGGTAAGGATGTCCCAGGGAAATATGTGTGCATGTAAGTTGG
Organism: Nyctereutes procyonoides; assembly: GCF_905146905.1. NCBI lineage: Eukaryota > Metazoa > Chordata > Mammalia > Carnivora > Canidae > Nyctereutes > Nyctereutes procyonoides. The sequence continues at coordinate 54,554,813 of NW_026575146.1, read as the reverse complement.
GCACCAAAGGGAAGACACGGAGCAGTGTTTTTGGTAGAGGGAACAGCACGTTTGAAAGCCCAAATGTAAAAATGGGTTTGGCACGAAGGATTGATATGTGTCAGGATGCCAGTTTGTCAAATCAGAGCAAGGTGCACTGGTAAGCATGCATGAACTTTCCAATGCACCCAACTCACATCTGCTACCAAGGGCAGCTGTTTCCTGGCTCAGAAGAGCTGGGAGAGTGATTTAATATCATAACACCTCATGGAGAGAAACTTTATTGTCTGCTATCCTTCTGGACTGTTGAAATTGCAGCAAATAGGGACTATGTCCTCTTTCCACCATGAGGAAAGTACAGCTACAGCCCTTTGGTAGAACAAAGAAGTCTGTCTTGAGGCCAGTGGAATTTGGAATCTTCACCATTATTTCAGAAAAATGGAGTGCCCAGTCTGCCCAGCTCTGCTCAGGGCTGTTTTCTTTTTTCTAGTTTCACTCTCTTAATTTAAAAAAAAAAATTCATTCTCTGGAAAGTGAACGGTTTTAATTGAAGCTGCTGCTCCATTTCCTTGACGCAATCCTCATGCCACACTGTACCTCATGAAAGATAAGAGACCATGGAATGCAAGGCTTTAACTCTTAGAATCAATCTCCAGATTTGTCCTAGGTATTTGGGGTCTGCAAGTTTAACCATTCCACACCCCAAGTCATCTGCTTTTCTTGGCTCCTGCTCTCTTGAGGGTCAGCTGAGTAATCCTGGTCATAGGAATGTTTGAACTTCAAAATTGCAGATCTCAGGGACTCCAGCTGATTGCATGGCCCAGCCTTGGACTGATGAAGCTAACGAACTTGCACTTGACAGACGAAGTAACCAAGAGCTAGAGAAGCTTGAACTGGCTCAAGATCACAGAGTGGAGGAGAGGCTAGAATCCAGGATGTCTAGTTTCTCATGTGGCGCCCTTCCCCTTAGAATGCAGTGGTCTACATCCTTCCTGTGCATATAGGTCACCTGGGCAACCGTGACTGGCTGGGGACCCACAAAGCCGCCCCCCCCCCCAGCATGTTTACATCTTGGTTTACTTTCAAGCCAAATCCTCTGCCTTCCCCTTCCAACTAATTTGCTACCCACAGTCCCCTCTCACAGAAAAATCAGGTTCCCAGGCCTGTTATCCAGAGGGTGGGATTCCGTGGGCGTTTAGGGAAGCCTGTGAGCTTGCATTTTGACGTGCTCCTCCTAATAGTCCCGGTGTCCGTGGACCATGCTTTGTGAAGCTGCCCCAGAGCCACCACAGTAAATGGAGACTTCTAGAGCCCCCTGTGCCTATTCAGAGAAGCTCTTCTCTTTGTGATATGCACAGTGAGGACCTGCAGATAAGCTGCCAGGGAATGTGCCTCAAGAGTCCTCTGCAGCAGCTCCCACTCCAACAGGGAGTAGCAACCTGGTGGGGGTTTCTGAGGAAAGGGAGGAGGAACCGGGCAGTTGGTGGAAAGGTGTCCAGTGACACCTGAGGGAGAGAGTTTTAACTTCTGAGCAGTCAAGGCTGGAGTGCAGGGAGTGGAAAATGAGATATGGGAGAAGGGAAGAGGAGGAGGGAGTTTCTCCTTGGAATTTGGCTTTGATCTTAAGGAAAGCTGGCACCTACGTTAATGAAATGTCTGGGTCAAATTTTCCACATGTTCCTCTTCACTTTGTTTATTCTCAAAAATGTTTTTCTTGGTAAGGGCTTTATTAAGATAGGATTCACATTTATCTTGATTGAGATCTTCACATTGATATTGATTCACATTTATCTTTACCCATTTAAAGCGTACAAAGCAGAGCTTTTTAGTGTCTTCACAGTGGTGTAAAATCATCACCACCACTGATTTTAGAACATTTTATCACCTCAAAAAGTAACCCCATACCCTTTACCACTCACCCTCCCCCCATTCAGGCCCATACCTCCCCATCACCAACCGCTAATTTATTTTGTCTGTATGGATCTACCTATTCTGGGGATGGTATATTCATGGAAACATATAATGTGTGGCTTTTTGTGACTTTCTTTTATTTAGCATAATGTTTTCAGAGTTCTTCATGTTGTAGCAGGTACAATACTTCAATCCTTTTTATTGCCCAAAATATTCCAATATACAGATTACCACTTTTCTTTATCCATTGTTCCACAAGTGAGTTGTTTCTACTTTTTGGCACACGTGAATCATGCTATTTGTGTAGAAGCTTTTGTTTTCATTTCTCTCGAGTGTATATGTATGAACAGAATTACTGGGTCAAGTGATAACTCTGTGTTTAACTCTTGGAGGAAATGCCATACCGTTGTGTCAAAGTCCTCACTTTTGTGTGTTTTCAGCCAACCTGAGACCAATGGCTCTGATTTCATTTATGTACAGCTCAGCTTGATCTGGTGTAACTGAGGACTAATGTAAGTGAGTTTTGGGGGATGAAGAGAATCAAGCTTGGATTACAAACTCCAGCATTCAGATACTGACGCGTATATTTGGCATAATCTTAAAGGTTGGGGCAATGTTACTTGGATTCACGTTTGTGACAAGCAGAAAAAGCAGCTCACAGCCATAAATGTGGCCAGTCCCCTCAAAAAGAAAACCTACAGTATGACAACTTGTAACCAGCAGCTTTGGAAAAGGTGTAGTGGCTTGAAACTAGGAATTTTCTTCATTACCTGCAGTATCATCTGTTTCTGTAGGGTACTCCCCTCTTATGGGTGGGTAATATGCTCCAAGCCCCCCTCATGGACACTGGAAACCACAGATAGTACCAAACCATACCTATGATAAAGTTTTATTTATAAATTAGGTACAGTAAGAGAGTAACGTTGATAACTAAAAATAAAACAGAACAATTATACCAATATACTGTAGTAAAAGTTATATGAATTGTGGTGTCTCTCTCTCTCTCAAAAGGTCTTATGTCCTGTATTCACCTTTCTTCTCGTGATGATGTGAGATGATAAAATGCTTCCACAATGAGATGAAGTGAAGGGAATGACGTAGGCATTGGGACCTAGCGTTAGGCGACTACTGACCTTCTGATGATATGTCAGGAGGATCATCTGCTTCAGGACAGCAGTTGACTTCAGGTAACTGAAACCACAGAAACTGAAACTGTGGATAAGGGAGGACTACTGGTCAGGGAAAGAGGCTTTAAAAATTTAAGGGTAAAGTACTTAGAAATACTTTCAAGTATCGGAAGTAGAAAATAAGTGGTATGCAAAGTGTAACTGTGTGAATTTTCTCAAAATGAACCTCACCCATGCAGTGAGCACCTGCAGTGAGAAACAGATGGTTATCAGCTCCCTGGAACTCTTCCCTTTTCAGTCATTAACCATCCAAGGGGACGGAGCATATCTAACTTCTAGCACCAACATTCCCAGACACAATGCATTTTGATAGTACATTTCAGGTGTCAAGGATTGACCACTGGAATAGATTCATTAAGCTGAAAGAATTTCTCAAGACTTCGACTTTTTATATTGTGTGTTAGAATCCTGAAAATTAAACACCTTTTGGTTTACATATAAAATAAAAGGTATAAACTCAACATACAAGAAGCTTTTAACATCACCTGCAACTTAAGAACATGCGTTGTACTATGTTTTTATAGTGCATGAAACAACATTCTTCAGGCATTGATTCTAAAATATAGCCCCCCTGTTTCTCTGGAGTTTGAAGTTTACTTCCAACAGGACTTTGTAAAAGAGGTCCCCGGGACTATTAATCACAGATGCTTTAATAATTCAAACACCGTATATGTAAACACACATGCCCATCGGCAATGGATCCCATTGTGGGCTGGAGTAAGTACCGACCAAAATAAACACAGCTTTTGCAAGCAAAGCATAAACCCAGATTTCCCTGGGTTTATTGTGCAGGAGGTTAGGTACCCTCTTACTGATTCAATGAACTGCCTAATATAATACCGAGACTGACTCACTGCAAAGCGACCCCTGCTCTGGTTGTGAACCTGGGGGGAAAAAAAGCCCTATTATAATGGTTTCATGTATAAGAACACTCTCAAGGGGCATCTGGGTGGCTCAGTGGTTGAGCATCTGGCTTTGCCTCTGGTTGGGGTCCTGGGATCAAGTCCCACATCGGGGGTCCCTGCAGGGAGCCTGCTTCTCCCTCTGCCTGTATCCCTGCCTCTCTCTCTCTCTCATGAATAAATAAATAAAATCATTTAAAAAAGAGAGAATACTTTCAATACATAAGAATCTTTGGAGGGAAGGGCATATACTCTTAGAGAAATCTTTTTTGCAAAGGCAAGTCTTTTTTTTTTTTAAAGCCCTAAATATGCCCTTATAAATCACCAAAAACGGATGAGGATTGATGAAGCTATTTCTTCAGAAGTTTGGGGATTCTGTGTTCCATGAGGCGAGGTGAGGCGGACCCCGTGTTACCTTGGCCTCGCGCTCCGGGCCGCCCCCCGGTTCTCCTCCTGGATGCCGGATGCGTCCCAGGTGAGCTGGAGCTCGCGCTGGCTCCTAACGTCGGTAGCGGGGAAGCGGCCCGGCTCGCCCCCCCCGCCCCGCCCCGGCCGCGGGGAAGCCGCGCAGCGTCCGCGCCCGGAAGCCCCGGCCAGCGGCGACCTCGCTCTGCGTCGTCCTTCCCCGAAGCGGAGGCTTAGACTTTTCCCACCAAGTCACGCATAGCCCCTCCTCCGGCCCGGCCATGCCTCCCTCCGGGGGGGGCGGGGGGTGCACGAAAGTTTAAAGCCGGGCTCCCCCGCGTTACCGTGGCCGCGGCTCGGGCGTCGGCTGCACTGGCCGCGGGCGGGGGTCGGCGGCGCTCCCAGCTGGGCGCGCGGGGCCCACCGCCGGCTGCCGGCCGCGGCCCCTGCTCGCTCCCGGGACCTGCTTGCTGGGTCGGAGCCGCGCACCTTCCCGGGACCCCCGGGCGCAGGCGCACGCGCGCGCGGCCGACCGCGGAGGCGGACCCCCGGTGGCAGGTGGGCGCGGCCGGCGGGACCGCGGCGGCAGCAAGTGGTTGGGCCGGGCCCGCTTCCTCCCCTCCCCCTGGGCCTCGGGGTCCGCCCGCGGTGCCCAGTGCGCGGCGCCCGCGGCCCCGCGGCGCGTCCCCTGCCGCCGCCGCCGCCGCCACCGCCACCGCCCGTCCATGTCCCTGCCCGTGGTGCTCCCGGGCTCCTGCTGCCCCGTGGCCGGCCTCTCGGGCGGGCCGCAGGCCGGGGGCCCGGGCGCCGCGGCCGCCGCCGCGCAGGAGCCGCCGCTGCCCCCGCTGCGGCCGCGCTGGCCCCGGGCCGCCCTGCAGCCCCCCGCGCGGCCCCGCTGCGCCGCCGCCGCCGCCGCCGCCGCCCCCGGGGTGCTGGCCCCGCCGCCCGCGCTCTCCTCCCGCCGGGCCGCCGCCGCCGCCGCCGCCGCCGCCGCCCCGGGCTCCGCGCTGCTGCCCGCTCGCCCGCTGCTGTCGCTCGGGCTGCTGCAGCTGATCCTGGGCTGCTGCATGGTGGCGCTGAGCTTCGGGGCGCTGTCGCTGAGCAGCTCCCCGCAGGTGAAGAACTCGTGTCCCTTCTGGGCCGGCTCGTCGGTGAGTGAGTGCGGGGAGTGCCGCGCCCGCGCGCCTGGACGGGGCCCGGGGGTGGGGGTGGGGGTGGGGGTGGGGGGAGAGCAGGGGCCTCTGGCGGGCTCCTCCGCCCCGCGGCTGGGCCCCCTTCCCCGCACCCTCCCAGCCCCCCGGTTCCCGGCCCGGGGCTGCCGTTGGGAGCGCAGCCTCTTACAGCAGCCCAAGTTTTTGGAGACGTTGAAGCCGCACCAAAAAGAAGAAGAAGGAAGAAAAAGGCCCAAAGAGAGAGTAGTTTAGGGGCGAACTGGGTCGTTCCTGGACACTGTCTGTTCCTTGCAGGCTGAAGGATTTTGTTGTTCTCTGTCGAGTTCACGGGATAAACTAGATTTCCAGCTCTGGGCGATTGGACGAATGGGGGTGGATGGATGGATGGTAGGAAAGTAGGAGAAAAAACGATTCCCCTTGGGGCCACTTAGTATTTACGTCTGCGAAAACGTCTGGGCGGGGAGGGCAGTCATTTGATCCGTTTTGTCTCAGGAGGTAGTCACAGTGCCTGGCACGTAGTAGGTGTATTTGCCCGGTGATTGAAGTGACAGCTTGACTGGGGCACGCCATTTATTTTATTCCAATTTAAGGCACACGGAAATGTGTGAAATGTACCGGGTAGGATGGCTTCACTCTGGGGACGTGTTCAGGAGATAATGGCAGGGTGTGTGCAAACACACTTGTACCTGGTCATTAAGGGAGGGCCCTAAACTCCCATTTAATTGTTGGAGCCAGGCAGGCTGCTGTGCAGATTTTAATTCTCAAGAACCCAAAGTGTCATTATGCATGAGCTCTCCAAAGCCTCAGGAGCCGGGGACAGGTAACCAGAGATGTCTACCCCCACATCAGTGATTCGGCCTTGCTGCCTCCCCTGACTGTGGACTCCAGGTGGCTACTCATCCCTGCCTCCTAAAATGTCAGAGCTTCTAAGGCACCCAACCTCTTGAGGTTTGCTGGGGGTTGAGAGACTGGGAAATTTGGTCTTTGTGGAACGATTGTGGAAGATGGGTATTTGAGAGTAACCAACCTTTTTTATGAATAAATCTGAAAGTCTGGCGGTGCCAATAGTTGAAGATCTGTAATGAATGCATGTGCCCAATAAACATAAAATTGTCCTCTTGCAGGTCCATGCATATCCAGATTCAAGACCAGATTTTTTTTAAAATTTTTATTTATTTATGATAGTCACAGAGAGAGAAAGAGAGAGAGGCAGAGACATAGGCAGAGGGAGAAGCAGGCTCCATGCACTGGGAGCCCGACGTGGGATTCGATCCCGGGTCTCCAGGATCGCGCCCTGGGCCAAAGGCAGGCGCCAAACCGCTGCGCCACCCAGGGATCCCTCAAGACCAGATTTTAAGAATATAAGGGCAACTCGGGGATCCCTGGGTGGCTCAGCAGTTTAGCCCCTGCCTTTGGCCCAGGGCGTGATCCTCGAGTCCCGGGATGGAGTCCCGTGTCGGGTTCCCAGCATGGAGCCTGCTTCTGCCTCTCTCTCTCTCTCACATGAATAAATAAATTTTAAAAAATAATTTAAAAAATAATTAAAAAAAATAAGAATATAGGGGCAACTAGTTGAACCCAAAGTAATTGTTTGAATAAGAACATCGAGAACATTAGGTGCAGTGAGCCCAGCCTGCTGTTTTATACTTAAACAGAGGCCAATTTGCTTTCCTTTTGAAATCCTCTGACCTGGATGGTCTTACTGTGGAATAGCCCATGCTGTGATAACTGGAGTCCACACTCTGTACATCATGTAAGAGGAATCCCACCCTCCTGGCCCTGGTACTGGGCTCTTCCCAGGGCCTCCTGGAGTCTTTTTTTTTAAACAGGGTAGGGTTTAGATTCATTATGCTCCCTAGTCCACTCATCAGACCAAATTCAGCCAAATGGTGGGTGCATTTCATTTCTCTAAATACCGTGGGTCGAATGTGAGTCTTGGATACATTTGTAGGGATTTCCTCTTTATAAAATCATAATCTCTCGTCCTCTCAAATATCGCTAGTTTAGGATTATTTAAAACTATTTTTTTCTCTTCTGAAATCAAAACCCCAAATCAGTGTATGACTGAATTATTTCAGAGGCAAATACACTTAGATGTCAGTCAATAAAGAGTTGGATTTGATGAAATATATATATGAAAATATATATGATGAAATATATATATATACACACACACACACTCTTACATACAGCCATCAGTCAGAAGATGAAGACTGTTCCTGGACCTGCTGGCTGGGCGTGGCCTTGTATTCTAGGATCCAGCAAAACAGAGCAGGGAAACAATCCGTGACTTGGAACTAAATTCTCTTCTGCTGGATTGTTTTCCATAGCTCACCCTTCACCTCTATATGCAAACCTGCAGTGGTTCATTATGCTTATTTTTTGTGGCTTGTTTCTAAGTTTGACCACAGAATTCACAAAGTGGCAGTAAGACCAACAGAAACTGCATGCCCAGAATGACTGGATAGTATTTGAGGATGGCGTTAGGCACTGTGGCAATTGTGTTTTGGGAAAACAGTTTCACCAGTGCCATATACCTTGCGATTTTTTTTTTTTTTAAGATTTTACTTATTTATTCATGGGGACACACAGAGAGAGGCAGAGACACAGGCAAAGAGAGTAGCAGGCTCTCTGAGGGGACCCTGATGCGGGACTGGATCCCAGGACCCCAGGATCATGCCCTTAGCAGAAGGCAGATGCTCAACTGCTGAGCCACCCAGGCACCCCTACCTTTTGAATTTATGTACCCAAGAAAGGCTTTTTATTTTTTATTTTTTTTAAACTGTGCATTATGGGGAATTTTAAATCGACTCAAACATTGTACAGTGAAGCCTCCTATACCTTTCACCCTGCTCCAACAATTGTTTCATCTGTGCCTCTTCCTGGCTTTGCTGCTGGCTCTGTGTGTTCTGATAGTATCAGGAGGATGAGTGTTTCAAGCTGGGTAGGAATGAGCTCCATCATGCTCCCTGGGCCATTTGTCAGATTAACTTCCCACATAATTTTGAAGAGAATCTCAGACATCACACCATTTCATCTGTAAATAGTTCAATGTGTATCATTTTTCAAAAGAAAATCTAAACAGGAAGAAAATATAAACAGAAGAGAGAGACAGCATAGAAATGACCAGGCAGTCTTAAGAAACTACCCCCACCTCCACTTGGAACATGTTACTATGAAAATTTTAAATCTCAGCAAATGTAGAAAGAATAGTATAGTGAACCCCTGTTTACCCATCATCCAGCTTCAGTAGTTAATCAACACACGGCCACTTCTCACCCACACCCACTCCCCCTACTGGATTATTTCAAGGCAACTCCCTTGTATCATAATTTCAGCCATTAAATATTTCAGTATGGATGTCTAAAAGAAAGGGGCTTAATAGCACATTGTAATGTACTAATATAAAGATAGCTAAATTAAGGTTTTTATGAAAAACTTAAAAATTATGACTCGAGGACAGCAGTTTTTTATAAAATAACAGCTTTATTGAGATATAATTCGTATTCCATACAATTCAACTATTTAAGGCATGCAATTCAATGATTTTTGATGAATTCAGGAAGATGTGCACCCATTGCCACAGCCAATTTTAGAAAACCGTCCTCACCCCCAAAAGAAACCCTGTACCCATTATCAGTCACCCCCCATTTCTCCCTTGACCCCATTTATCCCTAGACAACCACTGATTAATTTACTTTCTGGATCTATGGATTATATTAGACATTTCATATAGATGGAATCATACAATATGTGTCCTTTGTAACTGGCTCCTCTCACTTAGCATAATGTTTGCAGGGTTCATTCAGATTATGGCACGTGATTATGGCATACTTCATTTCTGTTCATTGCCGAATGAGATGCCACTGTATGGACCTATAATGTTTTACGTATCACTCAGAAGTTTTGTTGGCATATGAAACTATGTAGTTTGGGTGGCAGTGCCAGTTTGTCTAAGGTTACTTGGGATCCATGTAGGAACACAGTGTAAAGATACCTTCATTTCCAAGCTTTGAAATGAACATTACTTGCCTGAGTCTGCTCTAGCCATTAAATTGGCAAATCTTCTTTCAGTTTCAATACAGATTTTGCTTTTATATTTGGTACAAAATTAAATTCAAGGGACAGATATATTCATTAAAAGGACTATTTTATTAACACAATATAAGTCAAAAATATTTCTTCATATATATCTCTGTATGCATTCTTGCCTTGAGCCTGAGATTTGGAAGTTTCCTTCACTTTTCTGGATCTTGAAGATATTTTTATCTATTTTACTATATATTTAAAGAGTTAACGAGTCCTATAAAGTGTCTTTGTCCATACTTTACATTCATACTGTCAGCAGTTTGAGGGGACTGTTTTTAACATACTTGCTGTTTTTAAGCATTCTGGGATCATTTATTTTCTTCCTGGTATTGTTTAATGACTCCATCTACTGTTATTCCCAAAGGGCACGAAGCCAGGAGATTAGCCACTTTTAAAACCTTCCTGAAGTTTGACTCCAGGTGGGTAGCAGAAGGAGAATCTCCAGGACCATGTTCAGTTCATTCGGTCCTGGCTTTTGATTTGGGGCACATTTAGTTACTACCACACTGCAATGGATAAGTCAAAGAGTAGTGTCTCCTCCTTCAAAAACCAAAATTCCTTATTCTGATGACATATCTGATCCTTGGAAGATATTTCCGGCAAAAGGTAGAGAGAATTGATTATTATTATTATTTGCTCTTCTCTGGGAGTCTTAATATCCTTAATATTATCTGCATACATCTCTACTTTGAGTCACTGTCCTAAACTCAGGGTTCCCCCCTCCCTTGAGTCTGTAATTCAAGATTCCAGTTGCTTATAAAGCAACAGACACTGGTGAACCTCAAGGTAAGCATGTTTTAAAAAATTGCAGTGATGAAACCTAAGAAAGAATGAATGTTTGAAGGAGAAACTAACTCAAAAATTCTGAAGTCTCTACCAGTTAAACAGCAGTATATATATATATTTCCTATCATAATCGTCAAATACTACTTTAATATTTTTGGGCCATTTTAAATATAATTTTTGTGATAGATTTTATTGATTCTCTTGGGTCCTTTATTTTATATGGCAGCAGAGTGGAATTGATAAACTCTTGAGTAAGTCATTGAGCCTCTTAGCCTCAGTTACCAGTCTGTAAAATGGGTGTGATAATTCTTGCCTCAGAACTAATTTTGTGAGGAGTACTTAGAGAATATATAGGAGAACTTGCTGCTGGGCCCAAGTATCAGGCCTGGCACATAGTAGAACCTCTATCAGTGTTTTTAAACATCAAGGCAATATTTGATCCAAGTAAAGCGAAAAGGCCAGTTTTCTCTGGGACATTCTAGTAACCATCATGTATACATTAGAAATATCCAGGTGCCCATTTCCTCAGTATTTTTTTTTAATGTAAATCATGCTGGACAGATAGGGAAAAATGATACACACCAACACATACATACACTTACACACACACCCTTTATTTTTTTAATTGCCAATGTAAAACCTACAGGGCGAGATAGGTTGTTGAGAGGTTTGATTATTGTGTGCTTAATTCATAAGGTAAACATGGGACATTTATAGTTTGGCTCTTTTTATCTCTATGTTTAGATATAGCAACTTTTGGCAAACAATCCAGAACATTTTTGCCCTAAGGCATGTTCATGGGTAGCAAAGGAAAAATAGGGCAGTAAAATAATGAGATTTTGATCTTTATGATTTGATTTTTAAGTTGGGAAATGAAGGCACATTAACCATATATGGTGGGTAACAGTGATTCTTGCATGAAGTATCTTGGAATCCTTCTTTGCAGAATCTTTGAAAAAAGAAAAGCCTCTGCTTTTTCCTATAAGCTACAAGGAATGGGTTACAAGTGAGTGAAACCAAAATTAATAATAAATCTTATTATAATAATATAAAGGTAATTTAGTGTCAGAAAATACGTGCTTGCTTGTTCACTCATGGCAAGTTTCATCTTGCACTGGGTGGAAAGAATGCTAATGAAGCTGCTTTTTGCTGTTGGTATTCTCTTAGGAAGCACATGGGTGAAAATGCATTTAGGCTGAAATAGTCATCTTTAAGCAGGTTCATCCCCTATTTCTGATCTTCATTCATTCATTTATTCACTAGTCCATTCATTCATTTGTTGACTCTGGCCCTAACTTAGAAAAATCCTGTTGGGATTTAATGTGAGTGTGTGCTGAGTCTATAAAATAATTCAAATGGAAATTTGTTTATTATCTTTAAGTATTTTGCTTTATAATCCATGAATATGGTATATGTTGAATTGAGTCTTTATTTAATATTGCTTAATAAGGTTTATATTTAATAAGATATATATTTTAATAAGGTTAATAAGGTTTATATTTCTTCCTACTGGGTCTTAAGTATCTTTGTGGTCATAGGTATTTCGAGATTATTGATATTTATTATTTGTCAAATACATTTTGTACATATTTTTAAAATTATGTTTTAAGTTTAGTTTGTTGCTCACATATGCAAAATTCTCCCTCAAAAAATAATAAAGATAGCTTAGTTCATTTCAGAGACCCTTGATTTTAAATGACAATTGTATCTGTCACAATCTGTTAAATATATAAATACATATGTATATTTTTCCCTCTTACCTTATCAACCCTACTCCGGGGATTTTATCCAACAGAAATAAAAAGCACTTGTTTTTAGGCATTACGTGGCCTTAAATGGTTATCATAGCATTGGTTATGAGGGCAAAAAACTGGAAATAGAGTATCAATGAATATGGAAATGATTAACTGCATTAGGTAAACCATACAAAGGAATATTATATAGCCATTAGACAGAAATGAATGAGAGCTACTCCAGTGGACAGACATGAAGAGATTCCCTGGAGGCATTAATTGGGAATGAAAAATAAGAGGAGGACAAGTATCTTTTATGACCCATTTTTTATAAAAATTCACCTCTGTACATGTGTAAATATACACATATACATATTTGTCTAGTAATAAGAATTTAAAGAAAAATATGTACATGTGTAAAATATGTAAGCACACCAAATTGTTAATGTGGGTGAAGGTGGGATGATGTGGCTGGTGGGGGAGGTAGAAAGTATAGCTGAGGTTTCTTGCTATTTTTATGGGCTGGGCTGGACACTCCATTTTATTTTATTTTTATTTATTTATCTTTTAAAGATTTATTTATTTATTCATGAGAGACACCCAGAGAGAGAGGCAGAGACACAGGCAGAGGGAGAAGCAGGCTCCCTGAAGGGAGCCCGATGTGGGACTCGATCCCAGGACCCCGGAGTCACGACCTGACCCAAAGGCAGTTGCTCAACCACTGAGCCTCCCAGGCGTCCCTGGACACTTCATTTTAATGATCATATTGTTTTAATGGAAAAAACTGTGTTCCAAAAAGCTGAACTACGGGGTTTTATATTAAGGGAACAGGTGGTCTAAATACCAAACACTAACTGATAATTTACATCATATTTATATTTTAGTGAAGTGAGCTGTTTGTGTTTCCCTCAAGGGCAGTCAAATATCTCAGTATGTTTTTGCAAAAATAGTTTCATTTCCTGAGCTAAGTCCAGTGAGCAGCCGGGTGGTCAGGCAGGGAACACATACCGATGTGGACACACACATGCACGCACATGTGTGCACACAAAAATTTAACATGCACACACACATGCAAGCATCTGTGCCCACACACAGCCTGCAGGTGGAACCAGTGCTGGATTTCAGGGAATCCCGAGGAATCACTACCATCACAGCAGGGTACACTTTTGATTTGGAAGAGGCCCAGAGATCGTTTCCTTCACTTAACCACATTTCTAAGGAAATGAGAATGAGGACCAGAAAGTGATCTGACTTGGCCAAGGTCGCATAGTTATTTAGAAGCCAGGTGGGGAACGTGGACTCCAGGGTCTCATGGATTTCAAGTCCCAGTTTTTGTAAAGTAGATGCAGACACATGCAGACACATGTCCTGTGTGTCTCCAGCCAGAAATCGTTCAGAATGAAGAAAGAGCCTATTGAATGTAAGATGATTGCAAGGATATAGTGCTGGTGGGCAGGCAGCTGATAGTATGTTTAAACATAAATGGAATACAAGAATCTGTTGCCTATCTGGCCACAAGTGGTTTCGTATCCTTGATAGAAGTGGGTACATTTGTCCTCTCCTGGTTTGACATACTAAAATGATTTACCTATCAAGCCAGTAAATGGAAAACGGAGAGCATTATAGTAGGCCTGTGAACTTTGATTTGAAGTAACACTAAAATCCCTACTGATTTGTAGTTGATAAGCAATAATTGTGAGCTGGTACCTTTGAGGGATTTTGGTAAAAAGTGCACATAAAGGAAAACCCTCATGATGGCATTGAGCAGATGCATTGCATGCACACTGTTCCACAAAGGTAAACGTTCTCCAGTGACATGAGAATGTCCCTGAGCTGAATAATTACTTTGATTGTTCTTTCCTGACTGCTTAGTGAACTGTGTTATCCAGAGGGCTGACATTGATTTACAGTTTATATTTTGGCAAAATGCTGATTCTTCTTTACCAAGGATTTTGGATTGTTATTTATCGAAGTGTCACTTTGCAATATGAGACTTTTATTTTATTTTAAAGATTTTATTTATTTCTTTGAGAGAGAGACAGCACAAGGAGGAGGAGGACTAGAGGGAGAGGGAGAAGCAGCTCCCCACTCAGCAGGGAGCCCCACACAGGGTTCCATCCCAGGATCCTGAGATCATGACCTGAGCGGAAGGCAGATGCTCAACCCACTGAGCCACCCAGGCACCTCGAGACTTTTCTCACCGTAGTCCTTCCCCTCTTTGTGGAATAAATGCTCAGGAACATTTATCACTTGCCAGTCATGTGACAGGTACCAGGCTGGGAGCCAAGGATTGGGAGACAAAGTAGGAGTTCACAGTTGGTGGGCAAGGCAGAGATGCACTTCTCAAAAGTTATTATGACAGAGATCGTTTTGGGGAGAAGATTTTGTAGAGGGCATCCAGGAGTGTGGGGTGGTGGGATCAGTGAGGGCTTCTGGGAGGAGGTGACTGCTAGCCAGGATCTTGCAGGATGCATAGTAGTTCTCAGGCAGCTCTGAGGGGAGCTGGGAGGAGAAGAAACTGCAGCAAAGAGCTACACAGAGCCCTGCGGTGTCTAAAGCCTGAGCAATCTGATGGAGGACAGGTGTGCCTGGGAGGAAGGTGGGTGGTGGAGGGGCAGGGGTGCATAGAAACCAGGCTTGCGAAGTGGGCAGAGGATGGTCCTGACAGACCTTGTGTACCACTTCAGGGAGTTGACTTGTCCCACAAAGGATGGGTATCCATCTAATGAAGAGAGGGCTGCAGGTACACTGTGTCATGTGAGGCTGATAATGGCAATAGTTTAGGTGCTCTGGGGCAGAGAGCTTGGATGGCAATACTGATTCCTTCATTAACTGGAAGGACAGGCTACTCTGTGTGTGTGGTTTTTTTGTTTTGTTGTGTTTTAAGATTGTATTTATTTGAGAGAGAAAGAGCACAAGCAGGAGGAAGGGCAGAGGGACCCCCCCCACACATGGGGCTCCATCCCAGGACCGAGATCGCGACCTGAGCCAAAAGCAGATGCTCTATTGACTGAGCTACCCAGGCACCCCTCTTTGTGTGTTCTTAGTTGACCTTAAGAAAAAACATATATAGTCAATAAAAAAAGCTTTGGGGGCTTTGGGGGAAAGAGAGCCCCAAGTGGTCTACCAGGGCTCATGTAATCAGCAGGAATATTAAGTGTTTGAATTAGAAGGCTTTGAGGTTTCAGATTTTTTTGAAAAGAAAAAAAAAGCTTTAGAGACTAGGATTAGTTTATTGGAATTGGTCACATTTCTAGATTTATGATACTGTTTATCCTTGTAGGTGATACTCTCTGGAATCATAGGATTAACAACTTGGAAGCGGCCTATGATACTCCTGGTATGTACTGATCTCATAAATTGTTACTCTTTCTAAAATGTGCTATGTATGAAGTCTGTCGGATTCAACCACTGAAGAAATGCCAAAGCTTTCTTGTTCGTTAAAAAAAGAAGCTAACAATGATGACTGTTGGAAGGAGATGTTCTCATAATGGTAAAGCGAGATGATAATTTTGTCACTTTTCTGATTCATTTTTTTAAAAGATTATTTATTTGAGAGAGAGCAGATCGAGAAAGAGAGCACACCCATGAGCGGGGGTTGAGGGACAGAGGGAGAGGGAGAGGCAGATGTCCCCGCTGAGCAGGGAGTCCAACGCTGCAGGGCTCCAGGGCTCCTGGGATTATGACTGAAGGCAGATGCTCAACTGACTGAGCCACCCAGGGGGCCCTTCTGATACATTTTAAACTTCTCATGTACCTAGCCGGTTTCTAGTAACAGGGTTAGATTTATTGTAAAGATGTAATTGTAGAAAAATGGTTTGCTATGGACATTTTTAAACATATACTAAAGCAGAGAGAATAATGTAATGAACTCCCTATGCTGATCACTCAGCAACTACCAACTCAGCCAGCCTTGTTCAGCTAGACCTGCACCCATCCCTCTGCTCCCCATATTCTTTTCCCCTGTATATTCTTTTTTGTTTTATAGGTTTTTTTTGTTTTGTTTTGTTTTGTTTTGTTTTTAGATTTTATTTATTTATTCATGAGAGACAGAGAGAGGCAGAGACACAGGCAGAGGGAGAAGCAGGCTCCCTGTGGGGAGCCTGACACGGAACTTGATCCCAGGACCCTGGGATTATGATTTGAGCCCAAGGCAGATGCTCAACTGCTGAGCCACCCAGGCGACCCCCCGACCCCGTATATTCTTTTGAAGTAAATCTCAGGTATTAAATCGTGAATACATAATTTATTATTATTATTTTTTTGCTTTGGTTGGACATCTCAGTTTCATGGCTTAGACTTCTTATATTCTCTATCACATATATATTTTTATGGTAATAAAGACATACATTGGTAACTTTATCCTTTTTTTTTAGTTATTGTGGTAAAATTCACATAATAGAAAGTTAACCCATTTTAAAGTTCACGATTCAGTGGCATTTGGTACATTCCCAATGTTTGTTTTTTGTTTTTATTTGCTATGTCCTTTGGGTTCAGGGAATACTATAAAAAATAGACCAATAGAGTTGCCAACTTTTAAAGATGAAGTAGAAGTTCTGACAAATGCGATTTGAAGTACATATAATGAAAAAAAATTTTTCCATATCATGTCCCTTGATTTTTCTCCCATCCATTTTGAAATAGGGTTAAATAATCTTCTAAAATGGTTTTGTGTATATACTTAACAGTTAATCTCAAGCAGACCACTGTTTGCTGGGTGGTGGGTGATAAATACAAAACTAGCTAAATTCTTAAATGCAGGGAGAAGAAACCCACTGTAGAATACAGTCAGAGTAATGGGGCCTAGTACTGAGTTGATGGTCTTGAAAGGCTAAAGAGTTTTCAGGCCCACAAGACAATTTAGGCAACATTTTAGAAATCCACCAGTTATAACATTTAGTGAAATGCTGTTAATATTTCTGGAAGGAGTAAATTAGGTGCAGCATTTTAATCTACAAGATAGCAGAGTAGGAGAAAATGAGACTTCGGATGACTTTTATGACATATGAGTGGCTGAGGTCTGTTTTGCAACAACTCTCTAGAAAAATGTTGGTCGGTGTCCAATGTTTATACTAATATTTGGCTATAGGAGTCATTTTTTGCCCTGATTTTTCCATTGGGTCCATATTGAAATGCTCAGTAATACAAATATCAGGCATTTAATTTGAAATTAGAAAATCTCTAATGCTATTTGTACTTTTAAGATTTCAAATGGTGAGAAGAATGTGAGCGTGTGTTTTAGGTAGATATTAAGAAGGTCAACCTTTTAAGACATTTATTTCTCTAACATTGTTTTCTTTTGGAAAGATGCCTTGTAGATGTATTATGTGAGCTCAAACAACTGTAGAAGAAAATGACCTTAATAGAAATGTATTTTTATTGCATGCCTTTAGATGTATTTCTCATCTTTGTTGATAAGTATAGGTACAACTTTGTCAAAGTTATAACCAGTTGTGTTTTTTTTTTTTTTTTTTTTTTTTAGTAAAGCGATAGAGGTTTGTTAAGCAAAGATACAGGGAAAGCTCTCAGAAGTAAGAGGGATCCCGACAGGGTTGCTCTAAGTTATAAACAGTTTGTACGTATACCATGTTTTGCTCTGCTTTTTCGGTTTTATAGTACATTAATTATGTTCACATCAGTAAATGTTATGTCTCCATGTACAAGGAGTCCACATACCTGCCTGAATGGCCTTCTGTCATATTTCTGTATCGCCATCAATTATAAGCCTGTTAAATACAGGAACTTCTCTATTTTAACTTATGAATTACGTATTTAGAAGGTCAAGTAGAGATTGTTTTGAAATTTAATTAACATCAATTTATAAAGAAGATAAATCAGTTGATAGGCATTGTACAAGGACAAACTTTCTGGATATATCAAGAGATCATTTGAGCCTTGGTCAATATCATAAGTGAAAAATCCTCGGTTCACGTGAATCTCCACAGTATTCTGTTATAACCTGTGCCACATGCCTTTATTATGTTAAAAAATTTAAAAAAAAGTCATGTGATGTTATGAAAGAAACTGGATATGTCAGTGAGACACTCCTAGTCTGAGTCCCAGCTCATCCCCTAAAGAGCTGTATAATGTATAAGCCACTTAACTTTCCTGAGTCTAGTTTTCTTTGCTGAATAGAGGGGATAATCTAGTGACATCAAGGGATGGCTCTTCCACCTCCCCCACCCTGCATCCCCCATAATGGCTGCTTCACCTTCTCTTTGGCTTCCCCCAGGCCTCTTCCTGAGTTTAGGGAATGTGCTGCTGGAGACCATGTTCCATCAGAGAGCCAGTAGGGCCCTGTGCGGGGGGCAGATGGGGGCTTGGCTGGTCACTCCCAGTCTTTCTCCCTTTCATATCCTGTACTCTACCCACAGGGGCTCCTTCTGGCTGAAACACAACCAGGCTGTCTTAACCAACTTGGGACCTTCTTCCCCTAGCTGTGTGCTTAGCTGGCTCCTTTTTTTCTGGGTCTCAGCTTAGCAGTCACTTCCTGAAGGAGGCCTTCCCTAACCACCCCAACAATAGTGGCCCTGTGTCCCTACCTCTCAACATGTCCCAGCACTGACTTTTGGCTTGACAGTCCATAATTAACCTGTGTGTTGTTCGTTTACTACTTGCTGTCTGTCTCCCTACTGTAGATAGTCGTATGAAGACAGGGGTCTTGTCCAACTTCTTCACCCTGTGTCCCAGGGCCAGTGTGCTATATATATGTCTGTTGTTGACTGTGAAGTTAATTTGGCAGCCAATAAGGAATTTAGGTCCTGAGTTCCCTACGTTTCTTTTTTGCTTTTGTCTTAAATTTGTCTCTTTTGTTCTTGCCTCTGGAATGTTGTATTCTTCCCCTTTCTACTTAAGGGTGGTCAGGGGGTATATTGATGGTGGAGGTTGGAAGGGGGTGCAGGTTGGTCTTCCCAGAGCCCTTTGAGAGGCAAGCTGTCTTCATTTTGAGTTATTGGATGCACACTTATCGAGAACACTTGAATACTTCCTTTTGAAAACTGTTTATATTTGTGCTCCTTTTGTGATTGCTTCAGTGATTACATTAGGTTTTATACTGGTCAAACTCAAGTTTTCATGGAAACTCAAGAGTTGGTAGTGTTCATTTACTGGATCCTCTTCCTTATACCGATAAGATACTCATGTGTCCAAAACAAAAATAATAATCTTGGAACATGGTTTGTAAACATTTATAACTATTTTTGACTACGAGTAGGATTAAGCTGTGTGTGTGCACCCTAGATGGAGAATAGAAGTGGTAGATGAACTGGCTATTTAAAAAAAAAAGATCTATCATTTTCTCTTCTAACTTCAAGATTATGGAATTTAGGATAAGACTTCATTACCCCAAAAGAGACTGAAAATGGTTTGGTAACAGATATAGACATTCCATCCTCTCATCTAACTGTCCAAACAGGCTAGGCTGGCAAGGTGGTTCTGCTCCACAAAGCCATTTAGGGATCTGGGTTCTTTCCATTTTATTGTGTCTTGGAGGGAGAGTCATGGATCACCCAGACACTCTCAAGAGAACCAGATAGTCAGAGAAACTTGTAGGTGGGTTAGCTGCGAGGTAAATGGTGGCCCTTTCATTTCTGATGACAAGACCAGGAGGGGTCAAAATACCAGTGGGCAGTTTAGGAATCTGTACATTTATAAAATGAACTCTGAAGCTTGAACTTTGTGCATTCTGGTTCTATCAAGTGTATTTCCTGGCTGTCAAGAATTCGGAATGAGTCTTGGTTTGAGGGTTCAAGACACTTGCATTTTAATGCTGACACATCACCACTGATTATCGGTGACCTTGGGAGCATCTCTTGGTTTCTTTTTTTTTTTTTTAATATTTTATTTATTTATAGAGACACACACACACAGAGAGAGAGAGGGGGGCAGATACAAAGGCAGAGGGAGAAGCAGGCTCCATGTGGGGAGCCCTACGTGGGACTCGATCCCGGGTCTCCAGGATCACACCTTGGGTTGCAGGCGGTGCCAAACCGCTGTGCCACCGAGGCTGCCCCATCTCTTGGTTTCTGCCTCTGTAAAATGATGAACTTATATCAGAGCAATCTTTTAAGAGTCCTTTAGCTCTCATTATGTAGGTTTCCAGAAACCTTATTAGTTACCTGGAGGGTGTTTTAACTTTTAATAGACATTTTCAACAGGCCATTATAAGCTCCCTGCGTAAATACTATGATTATTTCATTCTTGGTTCTTTAAGGAATAAAAATAGATGACTATTCTCCCTCTTCAGAATAATTAATAATCCTCCATTGCATGTATATAATGCTTAAGAGTTTATATCTTTAGTTATGTGGTTTATATAGCAGGTATTTTTCCTATTTTATATATAAGGGACCAGTGGCTCAGGAATTAACTAGCTTGTTCAGTTCACAAACGCATGAACTATTATTAGAAAGAACTGGGGATGTTGACTTCTAGTCCACTGCTCCTTTCTTTATACCATTCCTCCACTAGTCCTCCATTAGCAAATTGTTCAGTACTTCTCTAGGCCCAGCAACTCTGTGTGTGTGTGTGTGTGTGTGTGTTTGTAATTTAAATTATTTTCTAAAATAAATAAATAAATAAATAAATAAATAAATTTCTTATTTGTGACTGTCCAATTCTTTTTCAAGTTCTCAAGTGACAAGAGATGGAGGAAGTTTATCCTTGATTGAAAAGAGCAAGAGGCAGAATTGAACACGGCACGAGGAGGGTCAGCTTTGAGTCTTAATCCTGCCACTTTCAATCAGTGACTGGCCAAGGAAATTATCTGATCAGTTTCCTCATCTGTACAATGGGCATGCGCCCATTTCTTAGGATTGTAGACAGGGATGCATGTTGAAACTGTAAAGTGTAAAATGGGACCTAAGATTAAGGCCAAGCACATTATAAATCATTTGCGTCATCCACTGAGAAAATCTTAAAGGGGAGATTTGGTCAATCCGTTTGGCGTGTCATCAGGTAACCCATGGCAGCAAAATATGGATTTAGGCATCATGAATGCACCCTGGGCTGGGCTCAGGCTTATCTGTGACCACAGTGGGCTTAGTCTGCTGGCAACAGAGCTTTCATTTCTCTCCTCTGATCATCTCCCCAAAACCGTGTATTGGGTAAGAACCTGGCATCCTCAGGAACTGGAAGTACTCTGGGTGGCCCATCTCTAGGCAGAATCAAGGCCTGAGCAATTTCTTGCTTTGCAAACTGGCTTCAGCCATCTGGGTGTGCTCTCATTAGCATGTTTAGTTTGTCAGCGACAGGTAATTACCAAAGCTTTGAGGTAACCTTCCTGCCAAGTCAATTATTACAATGAAAGTGAGCCTCAGGCCAAATTCTGCTACACAAGCAAGCACTTATTAGCCAACAGACAAAACAATTGTTCGTGCACTCTGTTCTGGAAGCTTAAAGGGTAAAGGGCTAAGATTTTTACTAAGCTTTCAGGACAGTGTGAACAATTTTTTACCTCTGGTTTTTGTTGCACCCATTTGTCTTGAAAACCATTGCTGGTTCCTTGAAATCCTGCTGATCACGCAAAGCTAAGTTTATGAGATCTGCTGCAGTAAGGGAGGACACCTCCTTGCCACTAGTTCTCAGAAAGGGTGAATCAAAGAGAGCCTATTTGTAGGGTTTGAGGACCCCTGCTGGGGGATTATAAGGTAGCCTTTGCAAGATAAAGAATTGGTAGGGTTTAGGCAAAGTTTATGACATAATAGTTTTGGATTAGGGGGTGAATGGAGGGGAGGTCCTGGGAGCAAGATTTAATGAGTAAGCTGTTAGTTTTGATAAACTGTTTTAGTTGGTTCACAGTCTTAACGTTTGTTAGTTGGTTCACAGTCTTACGTTTGAGGAACAAATAGTCCTTGGGGCAAGTAGCTAGATTATCTTTGCTTGTTCTCAGTATTGTTTAATACAGGGTCAGAAAAGTATGGTCAGCCCCAGAATTGATGAGCATTGGGACAGGAAATTATGTTGGTTTTAGTTAGTTCTTACCCCAAATTTCACAGAAAACCCATTTTAAAAAACCTTTATGCAATTAAACAAGCTAAGAGTTTCATCAGTTGGACAACTTATTTCCACAATCACTCTGCTAATTTAACGAAGTTGCTTGGTTGTTGTTGAGAGAGGAAGGCAAAGGAAGCTTCTTGAGTGTGGCCTTTCTCATAAATGCAAATTGACTCTCCTGGTATTTGAATCCCTGACGGTCCTTAGGTTGTTGGGTGGGCCAGCTGATAGGTACATAGTATCACACTGTCTGTGCCGAAGTATGTCAAAGTGCATTGTAGACACTGTGGTGGTAGGTGTCTGGGTTATAGAAGGGAGCCCTCCAACCAACCCTGCGTCTGGGCTGTCTGGACCCCATAGCTAGAGGGATCCACTTCTGCTATGCCTATGAGAGAGATGCAGGAGCCATGAGTGATTTGGGGCAAGAAGGGAGACCATTTTGAATTGGCGAGCATCTTAAAATAGATACCTTGTCATATGGAAAGTTATATACGGTGGGTTTTTTTCCTTTTTTTTTTTTTTAAATCTGGGAGATCTATACATATGTGTTTGTAGTCACATGGAACATTTCTGAAAAGATATACAAGGAACTGTTTACAGTAGGCACTTCTGTTGAGTGCAGTGGGAAGGGAAAGAGGGAGACTTAGATTTCCCATTTTATATCTGGAGAGGATATGCATTGTGTTGTGGGACCAAGAGGCTGTTTGGTTTCCTTGTTTTGTTTGGGTTTGGTGATCAGCCTCTGTATATCAGAACTTTGTTTTGGAGTTTTATTTGCCTTCGTGTGAATCTTGGTTGGAGGCCGGGTCCTGCCTCCTGCGCTGGAAGCTTCTGAGACCAGATACTGACACTCCTGTACACCAGCAACCAGGATGTGAGCCAGTTGACCTCCACTCATGGAAGCTCCTGCCCAGAACTCTGAAGCTGATGCAGAATAGGCCGGGCAGCTTAGACTTCCTTAAGCAAAGGAGGCAACCGGTGTCCAAGGCTGGCAACCAAGGACCTGGTTTTCCTGGGGCACGACCTTGGTAGAGGTCCCAGCTCCCAGCTTCCCTTGGCTTCTTCCCAGGTTTCTGAGCCTGGTTCCTGGGGATTCTGTGAGCTACCTGATAGCCCTGCAAGAAATTCCTTTTCTGTTTAAATAGCCTGCGTTGGTTTCCGTTATTCATAATCAAAAACTCTGCTGTAGGATCGTGATTTTTTTCTTCTGTGAATGTTACTCTTATAACAATTTAAAAAATGAATTCAAAAATTAATGAAAGGGATTCATTTTAAATATTTGGTCATTTATGGTAACTCAGATGAAAAACAAGAAGTCCAGTGGGTGCTCAAATTAGATTAATTAATAGTGAACGCTTGGTGTTGGATGTCAGGGCGGGGGTGGTGGCAGATTGGATCTTACTAGCTGTAATTTCCTAATAAGGATACGAAAGAGTGGTCCATGGAGTTCTTTAATGGAGAAAATAGAATAATTTATAAATGGACATTGTCTTTTAGCAGATATTCTGCAAGTTGATGGAGACAAAAGAGTATAGATTTGAGTCAGACCTTGATCTTTCTCATTAATGCAAACTGACTCTCCTGGACTTTGGGTCCCCTGATTGTATAATTTAGGGCATAATAAATAAATCACCTCTCTGAGACTGTCTTCTATTTATTTTGTGTTTGTATCCACAAAATATTCTTATAAATGATCTATATGCACATTGTGTGTGTCAAACATATATAGTATATATATATGCACACCATATATAAACATATATGTGGCATATAAACATGTTATATGTATTTATCAAATGTGTAGCATAAACTATGTGTATGTATATATAACACATATGACATATATAACGTGATGTATATAATATATGTGACATACACATGCACTACATTATATATATGTCAAACATACCACTGTGACATCATGACATTTGATAATTTACTATATGCCTTTTAAGATAAAGAAAATACTGGGCAGCCCCCGTGGCGCAGTGGTTTAGTGTCGTCTGCAGCCCGGGGTTTGATCCTGGGGACCCTGGATTGAGTCCCACGTTGGGCTCCCTGCATGGAGCCTGCTTCTCCCTCTGCCTGTGCCTCTTCCTCTCTCTCTCTGTGTGTCTCTATGAATAAATAAATAAAATCTTAAAAAAAATAAGATAAAGAAAATACTTATTTAAGGAGTTCATTATTAATGAACTCCTTACTTTAATTAAAAATAGTCATTAGACCTCTGTGCATTTCTCCAATCACCCAAACCTGAGCACACTCCCCATTAGCCATTTTATTTATTTATTTATTTATTTATTTATTTATTTATTTATGATTTTGTTTATTTATTTGTGAGAGACAGAGAGAGGCAGAGACGCGGGCAGAGATACAGGCAAAGGGAGAAGCAGGCTCCATGCAGGGAGCCCGATGTGGGACTCGAACCAGGGACCCCAGGACCATACCCTGGGCTGAAGTCAGGTGCTAAACTGATGAGCCATCCAGGGATCCCCCCATTAGCCATTTTAAACTTTGATTTTAGTGCCCTGGTGTTTATCTCCATCCTAAAGATGAGAGATTCATAACATTGTCTCCTATTTATCTTCCAATTTTTTTGAAATTATTTTTATTTTTCCTCTCAATGACTATAATTTTAAATAATTTCATAAACTTCTGTTTCTCAGTTCATCAACTTTGGATAGTATCTTTTTGATTCTTTTTTATAAGATGAAGAGATTAGGGCAGCCCTGGTGGTGCAGCGGTTTAGCGATGCCTGCAGCCCGGGGCGTGATCCTGGAGACCCTGGGTCGAGTCCCACGTCGGGCTCTCTGTATGGTGCCTGCTTCTCCCTCTGCCTGTGTCTCTGCCTCTCTCTCTCTGTTTCTGTCTCTATAAATAAATAAATAATAAATAAATAAATAAATAAATAAATAAATCTTTAAAAAAAATAAGATGAAGAAATTAGCCCTTAAATCTACCTTTTCCCTCCGTCTGCCTCCTGGTGATAGAACTATTCTTTTATATTCTCAGTGTTTTAACATTTACATCTTGCTCTTAAACTATATTATACCACTGAAATTTCATTCATAAATTGTTTCTAAAGTAGTGAAAGCTAACAATAGCATTTACAGTATTTTCATTATATGAATGTGATTGTAATGGGATATGAGAATTGCGTTCTTTATTTTTAAAATTTTTTTAATTTTTAAAGATTTTATTTAAAAAAACCCTTTTTGAAAGGGGGTTGGGGCAGAAGCAGAGGGATAAGCAGACTCCCTGCTGAGCAGGGAGCTGGGTTCCACTTGGGGCTGGGCTGGGCTCGATCCAGGACCCTGAGATCATGACCTGAGCCGAAGTCAGATGCTTCGCTTCACCGACTGAGCCACCCAGGCATCTTTGGATTCTTTATTTTCAGATCCACTTGGGGCTGCAGTACAGGAGAGTTAATGCCAACAGCTCCCCCCGTCCAGTGTTAGAGTATTGAAGCAGGACTTGTAAAGCTTTTGGGTGAAAACCATTTTGCAACCCTTACCCGACCTCCATCCCCTGGCCTATAAAAAGATTAGGGATTAAAGAGACAAATGTTTTGGAGAAAGTTACTGAATTGCTGTGGCATTTTGAGTCCACCTCCGCATGGGGAAAGGAGTGAGTGCTAAAAGATAAGCATTTGGAGAACCATTGGTTGACTGGGACTGGTGTCAGGCACTTGCCTGGGGAATTTTAAAGGGCTCATTGAAGTGCCTTCTGGCCTCAGAGTTAAAAACTACTGTTGGGAAAGTACTGTTGTGCTTTCCTAGTCCAAGGCCAAGTGGGGAGAGGCTGGGCCTGTTCTTCTGGATGCTTTAAGAGTAGAGGATAGTAGGCTCAGCAGTCCTGCTTCAGAACATCATTTGGGAGAAAGTTGTCTGTGAACACTGGCTGAAAGCAGACAGGAAGAGTCAAGTGAACTGTGGCTGCTCTTACCTTCTTTTTAAAAAAAAATTTGTTAATTTATTCATGAGAAACACAGAGAGAGGCAGAGACACACAGGCAGAGGGAGAAGCAGGCTCCTTCTTGAGACCCTGACGAGGGACTTGATCCCAGGACCCTGGGATCAGGCCCTGAGCCAAAGGCAGACGCTCAACCACTCAGCAACCCAGGTGTGCTCACTGCTCTTACCTTCTTTACCAACATGGCCCGGTCTCCCTGTGATTCCCTCCTCTCCAAAATGACAGAGCTGTAGCTGGCAGGCCTCAGGAGGAGAAGTGCACACGAAAAGCATGGAAGCAGAGAAGATGGCAGCCACCCCTTAC
Organism: Nyctereutes procyonoides; assembly: GCF_905146905.1. Taxonomy (NCBI): domain Eukaryota; kingdom Metazoa; phylum Chordata; class Mammalia; order Carnivora; family Canidae; genus Nyctereutes; species Nyctereutes procyonoides. Next base: position 54,528,382 of record NW_026575146.1, on the reverse strand, counting down.
CCCTTGTCTTTCCCCTGCAAGCTTGCTCCTCCCCTATAGTGATCCATCTCATAAGAGGGACATAAGCTTGAATTTAAAAATGAAGCTCCAAGTTTTGACTAGGACCCAGGTCCAGATATTCTAATTATGGAAAGGAGACTTTTTGTAACTTAAAGTGGCCGGAGGATTTTTTTGCACATGATATTGACCAGAGAGGTTGTGGGCCTGGCCCCAAATTTATCTGAGCATCAGCACAAACCAGCCATACAAAGTGGGCTTCAGCAACGTTGAGGGAGAAAGCAGAGTGGGTTTCTGTTGGCCTTCATGAGTCCTGCTTGCTCAAGGGATCGGCGACATTATTTTTGGTAGCACCAAAAATTATTTTTGGTAGCACCATGAGTGATGGAGTCTAGAGGAAAGGAGGTATAACCCCATGTCCCTCAAAAGAGGACAATCTTGAGCAGCCAAGTCACATCCGTTAGTTATTCTTTCTGATCCTGTCATTTGCTAGGTACCATACCTCATTTCAGTTCACTTCAGTTTCAGACCATGACATTGACGGATAGATTTGTTATTTCTGGAGTTTCTTTCTTTCTTTCTTTCTTTCTTTCTTTCTTTCTTTCTTTCTTTCTTTCTTTCTTTCTTTCTTTCTTTCCTTCTCTTTCTTCCTTCCTTTCCTTCCTTTCTTTCTTTCTTTCTTTCTTCTTCTTCTTCCTTCTTCTTCCTTCCTTCTTTCCTTCTTCTTCCTTCTTTCTTTTCTTTTCTTTTCTTTTCTTTTCTTTCTTTCTTCTTTCTTTCTTTTGATTATTTATTCATGAGAGGCACACACAGAGAAAGGCAGAGACACAGGCAGAGGGAGAAGCAGGCTCCCCATGCAGAGCCTGATGCGGGACTCGATCCCAGGATCCCGGGATCACGACCTGAGCCAAAGAGAGACTCTCAACCACTGAGCCACCTAGGGGCTCTTCTGGAGTTTATAAATGGCTCTTTTCTTTGTTCTTCTGACAAAGAAGGCATCTAATCTCAGAGATGATCTAGCTGCTATCCTCCTCCCCTCCTCCTCCTCCTCCTCCTTCTTCTTCTTCTTCTTCTTCTTCTTCTTCTTCTTCTTCTTCTCTTTTAATATTTTATTTATTTATTCATGAGAGAGAGAGAGAGAGAGGCAGAGACACAGGCAGAGGGAGAAACAGGCTCCATGCAGAGAGCCCTACATGGGACTCGATTCCAGGACTCCAGGATCATGCTCTGGGCCGAACCCAGGCACTAAACCACTGAGCCACCCAGGGATCCCTTCTTCTTTTTTAAAACAGTTTTATTGAACTGTATTTGATGTACTATGACATTCACCCATGTTAAGTGTACAGCTCAGTAGTTGTTACATGTTCACAGATAGGCACAGACATCTTCACCACCAATTGTAGGACATTTTCATCACCCCAAAAAGAAACTCAATACCCAGTAGAAGTCCCTTCCATTTCCAAGGTGCCTGGGTGGCTTAGTTGGTGAAGCATCTGACTCTTGATTTCAGCTCAGATCATGATCTCAGGGTCAAGAGATCAAGCCCTGCATTGGGGTTCATGCTCGGTGTGGAGTCTGCTCAAGATTCTTTCTCTCCCTCTGCCCCTCCCCACTCACCGTGTGTGTGTGTTCTCTCTCTCTCTCAAAATAAGTAAATAAATCTTTAAAAAGTCCCTCTTATTTCCTTCCAATACCCCCAACCCTGGGAAACCACTAATGAACTGTCTGCCTCCATAAATTTGCCTATTCTGGGTATTTTTTTTTAATTTTTATTTATTTATGATAGAGAGAGAGAAAGAGAGGCAGAGACACAGGTAGAGGGAGAAGCAGGCTCCATGCACCGAGAGCCTGATGTGGGACTCGATCCCGGGTCTCCAGGATCGCGCCCTGGGCCAAAGGCAGGCGCCAAACCGCTGCGCCACCCAGGGATCCCCTATTCTGGGTATTTCAAATAAAGGAAATCATATAATACGTGATCCTTTGTAACTGGCTTCTTTCACTTAGCATATTTTTTAGTATAGTATTTTTAAGGGTTATCCATGTTAGAGAATGTATTAGTACTTTTTTCCCTTTTTGAATTATTGGGTACTATTCTGATGATGGACATATTACATTTTATTTATCTATTCATCAGGTGATGATGGACATGGCCACTTTCTGGCTATCATGAATAATGCTGCTGTGAACATTAGCGTACAGAGTTTTTGTGGACTTGTTTTCATTTCTCTTGCCGATACACCTAGGATAGAATGGCTGAGTCATATGGTATCTCTGTGTTGAACATTTTGAGGAACTGTTTCCTCAAGCGGCTGTGTTACTTTCCATTTCTGTCTGCAGTGTGTCCTGGTTCCAGTTTCTCCACATCTTTGCCAACACTTACTATTGTATGCCTTTTTGATGAGAGCCAACTTTATGGGTATGATGTGGTCTCTCAATGTGTTTTTGATTTGATACTGAGAATCTTTTCATATGCTTCTTGGCCATTTGCATGTCTTTGGAGAAATGTCTATTTAGACTCCTTGCACATTTTCCCATTGGGTTGTCTTTTTACTGCAAGTCTCTTATCAGATATATGATTAGCAATTTACTTTTTTGATGGTGTCCTTTGAGGCCCAAAAGTTTTTCATTGTGATGTTGTCCAGTTTATCCATTTTTTCTTATGTTGCTAAACAGTAGTATTTAAGAAGGCTGATCTAACCCACGATTATAAAGCTTTACTTATATATTTCTTTCAAGAGTTTTCTTGTTTTAGCTTATTCTTGGGTCTGTGGTTCATTTTTTTTTTTTAATTTTTTTTTTTATTTTTTATTTTTTTTTATTCTATGATAGTCACAGACAGAGAGAGGCAGAGACACAGGCAGAGGGAGAAGCAGGCTCCATGCACCGGGAGCCCGATATGGGATTCGATCCCGGGTCTCCAGGATCGCGCCCTGGGCCAAAGGCAGGCGCCAAACCGCTGCGCCACCCAGGGATCCCTGCTGCGCCACCCAGGGATCCCCTGTGGTTCATTTTGAGTAAATTTTTGCATAAGCTGTGAGGCAGCAGTCCAAGTGCATTCTTTTGCATGTGGGTATCCAGTTGTCCCAACATCATTTATTAAAAAGACTTCCTTCCTCACTGATTGTCTCAGAATACTTGCTAAAAATCAGTTGAGTCTAAGTGTGAGGTTTCTTCATCTGGCTTCTTAAATTACACTCTCTGCTAGTTTTTCCACTTTTTCCTTTGGACATATAGAGGACTACTGACTTCCTGTTCTAGTTTGGACGTAATCATGTTCCAGGCCTGCTGCACAGATGTCATGTGAAAATTTCTTTTCTTTGTATTCTTGGATTCAGCCATTGTTTCTTAGACCTCATGCCTCATGCATTCTTTTTCCTTGAATCCCTTTTTTATTTTGCCAGAAACATGATTGAATAAAACTTTTCAGAAATGATGTGAGGGAAGCGGGGAGCTCTCTTAGGGTTTGAATATCTTGATGTGTCTTTGTTTTGCCCTCCCATTTGAAGGGTAGTTTGTCTGGATAGAGAATTCTAGGTTCAACAAGTTTTCTATCCAGAATTAGAAAGCATTCCTTGATGACTTCTGTCACTGATATGAAGCTTGATGCTGACTAATTCTTGTTCCTTAGTAAGCAGCCTCTTTTTTTTTTTTTCATATCTAGATATCTAGAAGTTTTCAAGATCTTTTCTTTACTTGGGTATTGATAAAACTTAATTTTCAAGAAGATAAAAATCATGACTCCTGGGAAAACATAAAGTGAACATGTGTCATTAATGAGGGAAAACTGCTTCAAAGAACATTTGAGAAGGCAAATATTTGTAGGTAATGTTAAGAGGGGACTGCTGTGATGGATACAAAACTGGTGGATGTCTAGCAGGCCCAGAGTGGTAACTTTAAGGGTTTCTTGTTCCATTGGACAGAATTTATTTTCATCTCTTCCAAAAAGAAAATCTACAACTGAAATGGTGCCTCTACAGAGTTGTAAAATAGCCAATTAAGTGGTACCTGGGTGGTTCAGTCTGTTAAGTGTCTGCCTTTGGCTCAAGTCATGATCCCAGGGTCCTGGGATCAAACCCCACATCAGGTTCCCTGCTGAGCAGGGATCTTGCTTCTCCTTCTCCCTCTGTTCCTCCTGCTTGTGCTCTCTGGCGCTCTCTCTCTCTCTCTGTTAAACAAATAAATAAAATCTTTAAAAAAATAGCCAATTAAAAAAATAGCCAATTAAATAAGCAGATAATTGGAATACCAATAATCTCCTTTGCTTTTTCCAAGTTTCAGATAATTTTTCTGATGGTCTTTTGAAATTACATGAGGATATGTCAAGGTGTGAGTCTTCTTTTTCTTCACCCTTTTGGAGTACTTTTACTTCTTGAGGCTTTGAGGTCTTTTTTAAAATTATTTTTTAAATAATTAGAGACACAGGAGACACACACACACACACACAGAGAGAGAGAGAGAGAGAGAGAGAGAGGCAGAGGCACAGGCAGAGGGAGAAGCAGGCTCCATGCAGGGAGCCCGATGTGGGACTCGATCCAGGGTCCCCAGGATCAAACCCCAGGCTGCAGGTGGTGCTAAACTGCTGCGCCACCGGGGCTGCCCGGCTTTGAGGTCTTTTAATTAGAAGATGTGTCTTTCTTCAACACTGAACACTTTTCTTTATTGTTTCTTTGATTATTTCCTTCCCTCCATTTGCTCCTTCTTCCTAGAACATCTAGTAGACGGATGTTGGACCTCTTGAATTTTTGCCTTCTTGTTTCTTCATTTTTTCAAAGTCTTAGGCTTCTGGTACTTCACATCTATATACTTCATGAGGCATTTCCTAAAAATAAGGCATTCTTCTACCTCAGAATAATAACATTATCACAACTAAGAAAGTTATTGTAATTTCCTTTTTTTTTTTTTAGTTATTGGTAATTTCCTAATGCCATGCAATATTCAGCCCATGTTAACATTTCCCCAGTTACTCCAAAATGTTGCATAACTTCTTAATCAAAAGCTTTTAATGAGTATGATCTGTGAATATTTCCATATGTGTAAATGCACAGTTTGATGTGTTATCAAAAAGTATGCCTGTATAGACTAGCTCTTTTTTTTTTTTTTATCCAGGACCTAATGAAGGTTCAGTCATATAATTAGATTCTTCTGTCTCTGTAGTCTTTTCTGTTCCAGAACATTCTTCCTGCCACATCCCCCCCCCCCACATTTTTTTTCCAGGGATTGATTTTGTGGAGACATGAGTCCACTTGGTTTATTTCTTCCTTTCCTCCTCCTTCTCCTTTTTCTTCTCCCCCTCCCCATTTCCTTTTGTCCACTTTCTCTTCATCTTTCTTTTGACATGGAAGATTTCAAATATGCCCCTAACTGGAGAGAAATACAACAGCTCCTCTCATACTCATGGCCCAGCTACCAAAATCCCTGACACATGTTCAGACTTGTTTTATCTAAACCCCTGACCATTCTCTTCTCTTTCTCCTGCCATCAGATTGTGTTGAAATAAATAACAGTCCTCACACATCAAATATTTTGGAATATATTTATAAATGACACAGCTAGTAGCCCAGCAAGGGCTGTTGACCAGAGCATGACTGTGTGGCCTCCCCACATAATAGCTGCCCAGCATGGTGGCTGGGTTCTGTGATGAAGAGTGTCTGAGAAGAATGTTCCAAGGGCCTGGGGGGGAAAGGGGGCATCAGGCTTCCTAAGATCCACCCTTGGATGTCCACTGCATTCTATTGATCACATGAGTTCCTAAAGCTAGCTTAGAGTGAAGGGGAGGGTGGGGCACCTGAGTAGCTCAATGGTTGAGCATCTGCTTTCAGTTTGGGGTTGGTGATCCTGGGTCCAGGGATCGAGTCCTGCATTGGGGTCCCTGTGAGGATTCTACTTCTCCCTCTATTTCTCTTCTTTTTCTCTGTGTCTCTCGTGAATAAATAAATAAAATCTTAAAAAGAAAAAGAAAGGAGGGAAATTGGGAATTGGATTTCATCTCTTTTTTTCTTTTACAGTTCTTAAAAGTTGGGGTAAAATGTACATATTTTAAAATTTACCATTTTGACTTTTTTAAAAAAGATTTTATTTATTCATGAGAGACACAGAGAGAGAGGCAGAGACGCAGGCAGAGGGAGAAGCAGGCTCCATGCAGGGAGCCCGATGTGGGACTTGATCCCGAATCTCCAGGATCACGCCCTGAGCCAAAGGCAGATGCTCAACCGCTGAGCCACCCAGGCATCCCCTATTTTGACTCTTTAAAAGTGTACAGTGTGCAGTGACATTGAGTACCTTCACAATGCTGTGCAACCATCACTACTATCCATTTCCAGAACTTGTTCATCATCTCAAATAGAAACTCTCTACTCATTCAACTGTAACTCCTCATCTCCCTAGTAATCACCATTGTACTTATGATTTTGTCTATTGTAGGTACCTCTTATAGTTGGAATCATGCAATATCTGGCTTATCTCACTTAGCATAGTGTTTCCAAGACTCATTCACTTTGTAGCATGTGCCAGTACTTCCTTCCTTTTTAAGGCTGGATAATATTCCCCAGGGTGTTTTGAACTCCACCGCTTGATGTGAGAAACAGCCTGCAGGTACAGAAGGCAAACTTAGTGTTGGCCATCTGTGGAGACTGTTGACTCTACATAGCTTCTCAAGAGCTGACATCTCCATTGCCAGGGAGTCAAGAGATCTGATTCTCCAACATGCCGATCCTTGAGAAGCTAACAGCAGTGGAGAAGCAACTAGAAGCAGGGAAAGAACCAAAACTAGAGAAGCACAGAGGAAAGGAGAAAAGAATAAAGGAGTAAGAAAAGTGGAGGCTCAAGAATCACAGATCTGCAACTTTGTTTACACCTTCCTGTGGCTGTTAGTATCTTCAAATCCACATTTACTTCTACCACCTTATTCCCAAGGGCTGCAGCAAACCTCATTTCTGCTCCTTTCTCCTTGTTTGAATAGCCAGACTCACATGCCACATCATCCTCTTGATTATTTCTCTTGAGACTCTCATTAGGGTGTTTTCCTCCTGGTCCTTACCCCATTCCTGATGAGGACACGCCCATTTAGGGTGATAGAGCTAAGTTACATCGGGGAATAACGGAGCCCGATGCTCGCTGAGGGCCCCCCTCTTCTGCTCTGCCTGATTGCTCAGGTCGTGAGAAAAGCCACTTTTCTAGCAATGAGGGGTGATGGAGACTGGGAAATCTGCCAGGGAACAGGGGAAAGGACCCCACAGTAAGGCAGGATTTCTTTTTCATGAGCAAGGAGCCCTGGAAGTACCCTTGAGATTTGTTCATTTTCAAATCATTTCAGGAATGATTTGCACATTACATTTCAGGAATTAGCAACTCTCGGTTGTAAGTGCTTTTCGATCACGTCAAGGGTGGGTCCCAAACAAACTGATGACAATTTGTCTCACTCTGGTGGGGATAGGAAGAAGCCTTTCGCACCTATTGAAAAAGGAACTGGAGATAAACGTTATTATATTTTAAACACGTTATAAAAAGAGAATCTGGGGACAGCAATAACCTGAATAGATCTGATACTTAAATATCTTTGAAAGGAAAGGGAGACGGCTGGTTTCATTCAGAGCAACGGGCCTGTGTTTGGCTTGTTGGCAAAGGGAACCAGTCTGGATGTTGGCAATATATCTGCCAAACTTCTGGAAGGAGTTTAAAGGGTGTCAAGGAAGTGAAGCCTTGGAGTAGGTTCTTTTAGGATCCAAGGATTAAAGGCACACAGACAAACCAAGCCAGTGAGTGTATGAGCTCCTGAGATAGTTTAAAGCAGCCAGAGTCTGGGCTTTGAGCTGTGATTTGTTATGTTTTGTCGGTTGCCCTGGTGCTGGGTGGTGAATCTTAAAATTCATTTTGCTAACTTAGTTCAGGGAACATTTTACTTTGGTGTCTTCATTTTTTTTTTTCCAGCATAAGTGTGTGGTGCTCAGATAGCTTTGCTCATGATTCTATATCTTTGTATTAAAATGCTTCTGCAAATTGAATTAAAATGGTAAATGTTAAGAGCTAACTAAACAGTTACATTAACTGTCAAAGGTTGTATGACATTTGTCTTATTAACCAGTGACTAATCAGTGGTTTGGAGCTTGGACTCCTTGTCTCTGAGGACATAAATGTTAAAATATTGGTTAGATTCCCAGCTTGATCACACAGTGTTCTTGTTTCAATGGGAAAACATAACATAAATTCTAAGGACTGGGTGCTTTGTTCTTCTACCCACTTACTCACCACCTACACTCGTACTTCCTTTGAAATAATGGGACAGGAATCCCAACCCTTTCCATTTTCTTTCCCTAGAAAGTGGTAGTTTCCATGAGGAACAGTGGTGGTAGCCATTTTCATGCAAGCAGTGATAGTAAAGCCAGTGTTTGCCTTTCAGAATCTATTCTGTATATGTTCTAGAATATTAGTAAGAATGCATGATACCTCCATGTAGTATTTATCATAAAGAATTGGCTTTCTTTCCTTTGCTTATAGACTGATGGATGGATTCCTCTATCCACTCATTCAGGATAATCTAAGACCATCTATGTCTTTGTGTCTTTGGTTCAGATTTTGTGCCCCACTGGAGAAAAGTGTATTTTGGCTTCATTTATCTCAAGCAGTATCAAAAGGCTGTATATGGGGAGCAGGGGCGGGGGGGGAAGACAGCATTTAAATGACCACCAGTGGTGTTTTCTTGGGAAATTAAAAGATGAATAAAAAGGGGTGCCTGGGTGGCTTAGTTGGTTAAGTGTCTGACTCTTGATTTCAGCTCAGGTCATGATCTCAGGGTCGTGAGATTGAGCCCCACATTGGGCTCCACAGTGGGCGCAGAGCCTGCCTAAGATTCTCTGTCTCTTTCCCCTGTCCCTCTGCTCCTTCCCCACTCCCTCTCACTAAAAAAAAAAAAAAAAAAGGAAAGAAAGATGAATAAAAGCGTGAAGGGAAAGAATTCTGAACTGATAATATTTTTTAAATTGGAAATTTTTGAGAAGTTTCTCTTCATGAAGAATTTGGTGAGCTTTTGATGTTTAAATGGAAATGCACACTTGCATGTGAATGCGTGGGTACACACACACAGATTCACTTATCCCATGCATGAGGCTCTACCCTCAAGACCGAATCACCCCTCTGAGGTGCCCTCTCCCAATACCAACATCTTGGAGTTAGGGTCTCAACATATGTATTTTGTGGGGGACACAGACATTCAGACCACAGCACTGAGTGTTATTCCCTTTATGAGCTTATGATTTGTTTATCCGTTCTCCTATTCTTGGGTATTTGGGTTGTTTCCAGTTTGAGGCTGTCATGAACCAGTGCTCTGACATGCCTGTACATGTCTTTCTATGGACACATGCATTAATTGTCTTGCACCTAAATTCTCCTAAAAGTGAATTGCTGAGTCATAGGGCCGTAGATGTTGAATTTTGTTAGAAATAGTAAAAACCAATACTTTTTTCATAGTGGTTGTACCGATTTCTAACTGCTTCTTAGACTCCAAGCCAGTGCAGTTTCTAGCCTCACTTTCACTGCTGCCCATTTCTGAACATTTGGAGAGTCTGAGGAGCGAATCCTGTGGTTTTGGCTTTCCTCACTGCTGTTGTAGGAATCTCTTTTCTCAGAGACCCCTGAGTTCAATTCACACTGGCCCATTAGCTTTACAGCTTTTAAAATTCTGATGGTGTTTTCCTTTTCTTTCTGTCTTATGGATTTCTGCCTTTATAACTTTTCTTTCAGGGGCACATGGGTGGCTCAGTGGTTGAGCATCTGCCTTCAGCTCAGGTCATGATCCTGGGGTCCTGGGATCAAGTCCTACATCAGGCTTCCCACAGGGAGCCTACTTCTCCCTCTGCCTGTGTCTCTGCCTCTCTGTGTCTCTCATGAATAAATATAAACAAATAAATTTTAAAAATGTTTAAGACTTTTCCTTCAGGGCCATTTTATTTATTGTGTATTTATTATTTATTTATTTATTTATTATTTATTTATTTCTTCAGGGCATTTTAATGAATTGGTAGCACTAAATGCTTGTGTTCTCTCCACCATATTAAACCTCCTCATTTTTAAACAATGCAACCTTCACACGATCTCTGGAACTATTTATTTATTTAAACATGGCTGAGTAAGTTTCAGCTGCATCTTGAATTTGGAGCAGTAGGGAAGAAGCAGCAAAATACAAGTCCTTAGACAGTAGGGAAAGGTCAACCTATTTAGGGAATTGAAATCTTGTACCAAATAAGACAGTCAACAATACCAAGCTGTGACAGGCATAATTATTTAATGATATTATGTGATGGGGATTATGAGGAATTTTTATCTTTTATTTATTTATTTTTATTTATGTATTTATTTAATAAATTAATTTTTATTGGTGTTCAATTTACCAACATACAGAATAACACCCAGTGCTCATCCCGTCAAGTGTCCCCCTCAGTGCCCGTCACCCATTCACCCCCACCCCCCGCCCTCCTCCCCCTCCACCACCCCTAGTTCATTTCCCAGAGTTAGGAGTCTTTATGTTCTGTCTCCCTTTCTGATATTTCCCACACATTTCTTCTCCCTTCCCTTATATTCCCTTTCACTATTATTCATATTCCCCAAATGAATGAGAACATACACTGTTTGTCCTTCTCCGATTGACTTACTTCACTCAGCATAATACCCTCCAGTTCCATCCACGTTGAAGCAAATGGTGGGTATTTGTCGTTTCTAATGGCTGAGGAATATTCCATTGTATACATAAACCACATCTTCTTTATCCATTCATCTTTCGATGGACACCGAGGCTCCTTCCACAGTTTGGCTATTGTGGACATGGCTGCTAGAAACATCGGGGTGCAGGTGTCCCGGCGTTTCATTGCATCTGAATCTTTGGGGTAAATCCCCAACAGTGCAATTGCTGGGTCATAGGGCAGGTCTATTTTTAACTCTTTGAGGAACCTCCACACAGTTTTCCAGAGTGGCTGCACCAGTTCACATTCCCACCAACAGTGTAAGAGGGTTCCCCTTTCTCCGCATCCTCTCCAACATTTGTGGTTTCCTGCCTTATTAATTTTCCCCATTCTCACTGGTGTGAGGTGGTATCTCATTGTGGTTTTGATTTGTATTTCCCTGATGGCAAGTGATGCAGAGCATTTTCTCATGTGCTTGTTGGCCACGTCTATGTCTTCCTCTGTGAGATTTCTCTTCATGTCCTTTGCCCATTTCATGATTGGATTGTTTGTTTCTTTGCTGTTGAGTTTAATCAGTTCTTTATAGATTTTGGAAACTAGCTCTTTATCTGATATGTTATTTGCAAATATCTTCTCCCATTCTGTAGGTTGTCTTTTAGTTCTGTTGACTGTATCCTTTGCTGTGCAAAAGCTTCTTATCTTGATGAAGTCCCAATAGTTCATTTTTGCTTTTGTTTCTTTTGCTTTCGTGGATGTATCTTGCAAGAAGTTACTGTGGCCGAGTTCAAAAAGGGTGTTGCCTGTGTTCTCCTCTAGGATTTTGATGGAATCTTGTCTCACATTTAGATCTTTCATCCATTTTGAGTTTATCTTTGTGTATGGTGTAAGAGAGTGGTCTAGTTTCATTCTTCTGCATGTGGATGTCCAATTTTCCCAGCACCATTTATTGAAGAGACTGTCTTTCTTCCAGTGGATAGTCTTTCCTCCTTTATCGAATATTAGTTGACCATAAAGTTCAGGGTCCACTTCTGGGTTCTCTATTCTGTTCCATTGATCTATGTGTCTGTTTTTGTGCCAGTACCACACTGTCTTGATGACCACAGCCTTGTAGTACAACCTGAAATCTGGCATTGTGATGCCCCCAGATATGGTTTTCTTTTTTAAAATTCCCCTGGCTATTCGGGGTCTTTTCTGATTCCACACAAATCTTAAAATAATTTGTTCTAACTCTCTGAAGAAAGTCCATGGTATTTTGATAGGGATTGCATTAAACGTGTAAATTGCCCTGGGTAACATTGACATTTTCACAATATTAATTCTGCCAATCCATGAGCACGGAATATTTTTCCATCTCTTTGTATCTTCTATGAGGAATTTTTAGCAGGCAGAAACAGGCAAATTGAAAGTGATGCTTCTTCTGGGTGACCTCACGTTCCCCAAACAGTGTTTTATTGGATCATTTAATTGAGACCTGGAATGAACTGGGGGCACAACTGCAAGAGATCAAAGTGGAGGTGAATTCCAAAGACCAAAATAAAAAATATAATACCTTTGCATCAAGCTACCTGGTATATAAGTATCATAAAGTACTCCTGGCTCAAGTTAGTAACAGTAAAACCAAAAGCATAAAAAGTGTCACTCATGTTGTCAGTTCCTGTGAGAGGACCAGCTCTTTGGATCTTGGATTTTGCATCTTACCCTTCAGAGCCACAGGGTGCCAGTCACAGAGGGCAAGCTCTCCACTTTTTGGGTCCCACTGTCTTTCATGTCTAAAATGCAAGTTCTAGAAAGACATCTCTGCCTTGACTCTGGGCATTTCTATGTCCTGATGGTAAATCCCAATGATGAGTTGGCCTCGACAGAATTTAGGAACTGGAACCCATAGCGTTCACTTTGCTGAGCAGGTGGTAATGAATTTGAGTTGAGAACAATAGGAACTAAGCTTAAAGATCAGGAAAAAATTAGGTCAAATATGTGGAAGAAATTTATAAAGGTGTTAATTCAGGTGCATTAAAAGCTTTAAGACCAGAATGCTGGTCCCAGACCTAGTGAAATTTGTTTCATGAAATTCATTTTGTAATAACAAGCTTCTCCCCCAAAGAGGAAGTGCCTATTATTATTAATAAAACCGATTGCATAGCATTTTGCAGCATGCAAAGAATTTTTATTTACATCATTTTGTGTGATTCTCTCATTATTCTTGTGAGGTAGGAATGGGGACCTGTTTAGCTGATGAGAAAAGTGAGTCTTACAGAGGTTGCTTAAAATATCACAGCGAACAAGTGGGAAAGCCTGATTTTGAACTAGGTGTCTTGATTCCAAATTCAGGTGGTTGCCACAAAGAGAAACTCAGATCACCTGCAATGACTTTTTTCTTTTTTTTTTTAAGATTTTATTTATTTATTCATGAGAGACACAGAGAGGGAGAGAGAGAGAGAGAGGCAGAGACACAGGCAGAGGAAGAAGCAGGTTCCATTCAGGGAGCCCGACATGGGAATCGATCCCGGGACTCTAGGATCATGCCCTGGGCCGAAGGCTGAGCCACCCAGGGATCCCCATGCAATGATTTTTTTTTTTTAAAGCACATAAGAACTGTAAGAAATTCTTCCCCTTCTGAGATATAGTTGAGCACTTTGCGACTATGATGTTTCTTCCTTAGTAGCTGATGTTTTACTGCCTCCTGTTGGGGGTAGGGATACCCTCTTGTGATGACTGGGATGGAAATTTGGGTCTTGGAGGTTATATGATTATAACTAGGTTAAAGCCAGAGAGGTCTATCCTGAAAGTCCCTGTAAATCCTAAGTGGGTCCCTTATAACTCCAATATTGTATACCCTTGAACCTGATCCAACCTCTGAAAGACACATGCTTGGTATCCTAATACCCCCCATGCCTGATACATGCTGCTGTGGTCTACACTAGAGTAATTCAGATGACCAAATAGCCAGTAAGCTTGGTCTGATATTTTTTTTTTTAATTTTTTTTTAAATTTTTTTTTTTTAATTTTTTTATTTATGATAGTCACAGAGAGAGAGGGAGAGAGAGGCGCAGAGACATAGGCAGAGGGAGAAGCAGGCTCCATGCACCGGGAGCCCGACGTGGGATTCGATCCCGGGTCTCCAGGATCGCGCCCTGGGCCAAAGGCAGGCGCCAAACCGCTGCGCCACCCAGGGATCCCATGATATTTAATGATAGTAATAGAAAAGCCACATGCAGGAATACATTTGGAGGACAGTGCACAGTGATTTTGTACATGGCCTATGTGCCTTGGCCCAGGTCCTCATTCTGGGTTTGGTGTGCTGGTGATCTGACTTTGATTTCTCCTTGGCAGCTCATCCAGTGCAGGAGAGAGAAGCTGAGTCTACCAGGCAGTGAATCTTTGGAGCAATCTCTCAGATTGTTTGTTATTCTGACATTTGAGAAGTAGCCTCATTCATTGTATGATCTCACACTCCCTGCTTGGCAGGTGGATTCAGAATTGTCTTTCTTGCTTTCTTTTTAATATAATAAATATAATTTATATAAATCCCTAATAATAAGTATTCAGTTAGCCAAGTTTTGAGAGTTGGATATACCCATGTAGCCACTGTCCAAAACAAGATATGGAACATTTCTGTCATTTCAGAAAATTCTCTTCTTTCTCCTCAGTCAATCCCCTCCCCCCACCAAACAGGCACCACTCTTCTGATTTCTATCACCATGATTATTTTGTCTATTCTTGAACTTCATGTAAGTGGAATCATCTAGTACTTGGCTTACTTCACTCAATGTCTTTGAACCTCTTTTTGTTGTTATCAGTAGTGTGTTCCTTTTTGTTCCTGGAAGTTATTCCACTGTTTGAAAATACCACAATATGCTTACTTATTATCCTGCTTTTGGACACTTGAGTTATTTTCACTTTTGGTCTGATAAAGCTGCTATAAACAGTCTTTTCTGTCTTTTTGTGGGCAATTGCACTTATTTCTCTGGGTCTTTTCCTAGGAGTGGAATTGCAGATTGTAAGGTAGGCATATATTCAGATTTTTTTGCAGTTTTTAAATACATTTAATTATCAGCATATTAATACAAATATATTAATATTTGTATAAATAGATTTATATATACATAATATACATAAATATATTAATAGAAAACTTTTAAATACTTTATTATAGAATAGTTTTAGACTTACGGAAGTTTTTCAAAGATAACACAGAGAGGTCCTGTATACAGCATACTCAGTTTCCCCATCTTTGACATGATACATTTGTCACAACTAATGAACCAACATTGAGACGTTATTATCAGCTAAAATACATACTCTTTGGATTTCCTTAGTTTTTTTAAAATTTTATTTATTTATTTTAAAAGTGCAAGGGAGCATAAGCAAGGCAGGCAGAGGGAGAGAGAGAAGCAGGCTCCCCACTGGCAGGGAGACTTGGGGCTCGATCCCAGGACCATGGGATCATGACCTGAGCCGAAGGCAGATGCTTCACTGACTTAGCCACCCAGGCACCTCTAGATTTCCTTAGTTTATATCTAATGTTCTTTTTCTGTCCATTATCCCAGCTTAGTATATCACATTACCACATTATTTGCTTGTCATGTCTCCTTAGGCTCCATTTGGCTGTGACAGTTTCTCAGACTTCCCTTGTTTTTGATGACCTTGACCGTTTTGAAGAGTACTTGTCAGGTATTTTGTAGCATGGACCTCAGTTGGATTGTCTGATGTTTTTCTTATGATTAGACTGAGGTTATCATCGGTTTGGCAGAGGAAGAACCGGAGGTAAAATGCCATTTTCAGCACATTGTATCAAGGGTACATGCCATCCACATGACTTACCAGCAATGTTAACTTTGGTCACCTGGTTGATGTCATATTGTCAGGTTTCTCCGCTGGAAGATTGCTCCCTTTCACCTTTCCATATTGTGTTCTTTGGAAGGAACTCACTTTGTGCAGCCCATACTTAAGGAGTAGGGAGTCGAGGTGGACTATCTTCATAAATCACAGTTGACCTTTGAACAACAGGGGTTTGAACTTCATGGCTCCACTTACATGCAGATTTTTTTCCTGATAAATATAGTACAATATTGTAAATATATCTTCTCTTCCTTTTGATTTTCTTAGTAACATGTTCTTTTCTCTAGCTTGCTTTATTGTAAGAATACAGCATATAATACATATAACATGCAAAATATGTGTTAATCGACTGTTTATATTATCAGCAAGACTCTGGTCAATAATAGGCTATGAATAGTTAAGTTTATCGGCAGTCAGAAGTCATACTCTGATTTTTCACTGTGTGCAGGGGTTGGGGGTTGGCACCCCTCAGCCCTGCATTGTACAAGGCCCAACTGTATTTGGAATTCTTTGGCATGGGAGATTTATATTTAGTTTTTAAGAAATGGCAACACCATTTTATCCTCAGATAAGCAGTGTGTTTGTCCATGTGCTCCTTATCCTTACCAACACTTGCTTTTGTCATTCTATCTAATTTTAACTCTTCTAGTTAATGTGAAGTGGTATCTTACTGTCTTTTTTTTTAAAGATTTTATTTATTTATTCATGAGAGACACACAGAGAGAGAGAAAGGGAGAGAGAGAGAGAGAGGCAGAGACACAGGCAGAGGGAGAAGCAGGCTCCATGCAGGGAGCCTGATGCGGGACTTGATCCTGGGCCTCCAGAATCACGCCCTGGGCAGAAAGACAGGCGCTAAACCACTGAGCCACCCAGGGATCCCCTTACTGTGGTTTTAACTGCATTCGTGATGACTAATGATGTTGAATGACTTTTCCTGTGCTTGGTTGACCATTCCTGTATCTTCCTGTTCAAGTCTTTTGCCCATTTTTTTGTGTTGCTGTTTTTTTATTATTGAATTAAAAAGTTATTTGTATATCCTGGATAAAGCTTCTTTGTTTAATATATACATGAAGTATTTTCTCCCAGTCTGTGGCTCGTCTGTTGGTTTTCCTAACAATGTTATTTGATGAGCTGGATTCCAGATTTTATTTTTTATTTTTATTTTTTTAAAAAATATTTTATTTATTTATTCTTGAAAGAGAGAGAGAGTCAGAGACACAGAGGGAGAAGCAGGCTCCATGCTGGGAGCCTGATGTGGGACTTGATCCCAGGTATCCAGGATCACACCCTGGGCTGAAGGCGGCGCTAAACCGCTGAGCCACCCGGGCTGCCCTGGATTCAAGATTTTAATAAAGAGATTTGGGGACCAGTGCTGGAAGTAATGAACCTTCACTCATTCTATATCTGATGCTGCTAATTTTTTAGTTATGAATATTTATTTACTTATTTTAAAAGATGTTATTTACTTATTTGAGAGAGATTGAATGAGTGGGGGAGCAGAGGGAGAATGACCAGAAGATTCTGAGCTGAGCACCAAGCCCTATGTAGGGCTCTATCTCAAGACCCTGAGATCATGACCTGAGCCAAAACCAAGAGTTGCACTCGACTGGCTGAGCCACCCAGTTACCCCATAGTTAGGAAGATTTTGATGTGCTAGTGGACATAAGGATTATAACCACACTTTTTTTTAAAGCCATCTGATAGTGCATGAAAAGATAATTTTTTAAAAAAGATTTTATTTATTTACTCACGAGACACACACACACACACACACACAGAGAGAGAGAGAGAGAGAGAGAGAGAGAGAGAGAGAGGCAGAGACACAGGCAGAGGGAGAAGCAGGCTCCCTGCAAGGAGCCCGATGTGGCACTTGATCCCGGGTCTCCAGGATCACACCCTGGACTGCAGGCTGCGCCAAACCGCTGTGCCACCGGGGCTGCCCTGAAAAGATAATTTTTGAAGGAAAGTTAGGCTTCCCCATAGTAACAATAATTGTGTTGCTGGGTGTGAAAATTCCAGATGTATTGGGTCTCTTTGAATAGCAACTGCCAGTCCAGGTGAGAAGATCATGTTTTGTCCTTGGCCAACTTTACATCCTCCTTTTCCAAAGCTTTGGCGTGATAATGACTGACATAGTACATGAGAAGGCTGTGCTCCATGCTGTTCCAGTCAAGCCCTATAGACACTGAGAAATCATGAGAAACAGTAACACAGCAGCTGATGCCAGCATTTCCTCCAACATTTGATGACAGAGTGCATGGTCCTTTTACAGATTAACAAAATAAGGAGAGAAGCAAAAGCCAGACTACTCCTGGAGAGGCAGAAAGAATTCCTTTTAGGAAAAGGGGCATCATGTGATATTAAATATTGACTCATAACATGGGTTTAGAGGAGACACTTTCAAGCTTCTTGGAATACCAGCAACAAAGAATCAGCTTTCCAAACTAGAATTCATGTGAAGTCACTTAACAGCCAACTCTGGCATTAGCTACCCTAACTGATGCTTAGTTCTAACGTTGATCGTCATTAGCTCCAATCTTTTATATTTGCAATAAGATTTGGTTTTGATAATAAATATAGTTCTCAAGTGGAAAAGCCTCAGTAGTCTCTAATTTGCAGTAAGTAATCTGCCACCCTGATTGATTTCTGTCAATTCTGAATTATCTAGCATAACGTTTGGAGCATTTAACTTTAGAGAAAGTATATTTAAGATCACTGTGGACTTATTTTTTAGCACCTACACTGTTTGGAACTGAGAAAAGACTTACTTTTGTTTTTACTTGTATATGGAGACTTCTGGCCAGTAAGGGCTCTGAGCACTTTGACTTTCCTGGGTTCCACTTACATGCTAAAATTCTCCATTTGCCTACTTACCACTGATCCTGCAAAACTCTGAATAAATAGTGATGACATAAGGAGGAATTGGCTATGGCTTAATGCAATGAACAGATCGGAGCTGAGGGAGTCAGAGCTTCTTTATATGCAAAGAGAGGAAGAACTAGGGACTTGAAATTACTGAGTATAAGACTTGAGAGGCAGTGGTATTCCTCAACAAAATTGACAAATTCTAAAACATGAACAAAAAGTTCATACATTAAAACATAGTTCCGACTTCTTTAAAAAAAGTGTGTCTGCTAGGAAGAGAATATGAATTATTTTTTAACTCAGACAAAACTATCTCTGAATTTAGCTAATGCCTTTTCTAATGGCCTCTTTTCCTGCCGCTTCAGATGAACCTCTTCGTGCTGCTCTCCGTGGTGTGTGTCCTCTTAAATCTAGCTGGATTTATCCTCGGCTGCCAGGGGGCCCAGTTTGTGTCCAGCGTGCCCAGGTGTGATCTGGTAAGTCATCCTAAAACACCACTGTGTGCTTGCACCCACCCTGGCCTGTATGGCTTTCCTGGAGGTGCCAGCGTGTGCCCAGCAACCCCCTAAAGTGAAATCTGAAGTCAGTCAGCGGAAATGAGAACACAAAACAAAGGCTTGCCTGCTAATTGTTTTACTCAGGTCATCAGTTATTTTTTCCAAACAGAGACCAGAGAGCAGAGCCCCAGAACCACAGTGAAATACCAGGTCATTAGTTAGTGAAATGGTCAGTTGTCCACAAGCAATATCTCTCTGTTCTCATCCCAAGAGGGGAAATGGAGATTGTCAGAATACAGGTCAGCAGCCCTTTATCTGAAACCTTTGGAGGTCGGCTATGTTTCAGCATTTCAGATTCTTTCGGGTTTTGAGAAGATAATCCTGATGCATCCACTCTTTACTCTGTAGCACTCCATTGGACTCCGGGACAGCAGGGTGTAATAAAAACTTGGTTTCAGGGCTTTTTGGACTTCAGAACTGTGGATAAGAGGTTGTGGGCCTGCATAACCTCCCAATTTTTTCTTTTAGTTTTTAATTGCGGTAAAATGCATGTAGCAAAAAATGTACCACCTTCACTGTTTTTAAGTTAAGTTCAGTAGCTGAAGTACATTCACATTGTTGTGCAACCAATCTCCAGAACATTTTTCTTGTTGCAAAACTGAAAGTCTGTACATATTTACTCCCCCTCCCTCCTGGCCCTTCCCCTGTCCTTCCCACTGGGCCTTGCCTCTGGCAACCACTCTTCTACTTCTCTGACTCTTGAGAATGCAACTATTCCAGGTGCCTGATATAAGTGGAATCCTACAGCATGTATTTTTTTTTTAAAGATTTTATGTATTTATTTGAGAGAGAGAGAGAGAGAGAGAGAGAGAGAGAGAGAGAGAGAGAGAACGTGCACATGCACGAGTTGGGGAGGGAGAGCCCAATGCGGGGCTCAATCCCAGGACCCTGAGATCATGACCTGAGCCAAAGTCAGATGCTTAACCGACTTAGCCACCCAGGCACCCCAGCATGTATCTTTTTGTGACTGGCTTATTTCACTTAGCCTAATGCCTTCCACATGTCCACATGCGGCAGCATGTGTCAGAATTTCTTAACCTTTTAAGGCTTGAATAATATTCCATTGCACACATATACTGTACATTTTTTTTAACCACAAATATGGTGAAGTGCCATAAAAATAGGCATGCAGATATCTCTTTAAGACCTTGCTTTCCATTCTTTTGGGCATACGCCCAACTGCTGGCCATCTTTGAACTTTCTAAAAGGACTTCTTGGGGATCCCTGGGTGGCTCGGCGGTTTGGCGCCTGCCTTTGGCCCAGGGCGCGATCCTGGAGTCCTGGAATCGAGTCCTACATCGGGCTCCTCGCATGGAGCCTGCTTCTCCCTCTGCCTCTCTCTCTGTGTTTCTATGAATGAATAAATAAAATCTTTTTTAAAAAATAAAATAAAAGGACTTCTCAGTGACAGATACCTCCCTGTGGCACAAAGCAAAAGAAATGGACTCTTGAGAAGTTGTAGTCAATCTCATCTATTTGGAACTTGGTGACAAGGCATTGTTACCCCTTGGAAAGCAGGAGGGTGCAAGTGGAGGTGGTGCTGCATTTCTTAAAATGCTTTAAGCCCTGGCCTTCCCCAGTAGGAGAATTCTTCAGGGACTCACCACAAACCTGTTGCTTTTTCTTTTCTTTTCTTTTCTTTTCTTTTCTTTTCTTTTCTTTTCTTTTCTTTTCTTTTCTTTCTTTTCTTTTCTTTTCTTTTCTTTTCTTTCTTTCTTTCTTTCTTTCTTTCTTTCTTTCTTTCTTTCTTTCTTTTTCTTAAGATTTTAAAAATTTACTTACTCATAAGAGACACAGAGAGGGAGAGGTAGAGACATAGGCAGAGGGAGAAGCAGGCTCCCTGCAGGAGCTGAGATCATGACCTGATCCAAAGGCAGATGCTCGACCACTGAGCCACCCAGGTGGCCCCTGTTGCTCTTTCTTAACACTCCTTTACAAAGTTTTCTGATTTTGTCACCCCTTTGCTTAATAACCTTACATGATGGGATCCCAGGCTCACAGCCTTTTCTGGTTTTTAAGGTTCTCTGAAATTCCCCCTTGTCTTCCCCACTCCTGGAGGCAGCTCATGCTCCCTATCATTGCTTCAAAGCCTGCCTGGCATCGCCCTACTTTTATACTTTGAACAACACCATCTCTCCCCTAAATTCCCTATCCCTCATTCCTTGTTCTTCCAAGTGATAACAGTCCTGTACAGCTGCATTCAGAGATTATCTCCTTCAGAAAAAGTCCCTGAACCCCCTGTGGAAAGATGATTTTCCACAATGTCCTCTATGTACATCTCTCAGGCATTTATCCTTTTCGTTTTTTGGGCTAGAGACCTCCATACACCTATCTTCTCTGTTCTTCTGAGCTGGTATCCCCCCAAG
Organism: Nyctereutes procyonoides; assembly: GCF_905146905.1. Classification (NCBI taxonomy): domain Eukaryota; kingdom Metazoa; phylum Chordata; class Mammalia; order Carnivora; family Canidae; genus Nyctereutes; species Nyctereutes procyonoides. The sequence continues at coordinate 54,507,088 of NW_026575146.1, read as the reverse complement.
GGCAGTGTCTGCTTCTCTGTTATTTTGAAAGTTCCTAATGGCCCCCTGCGTTGCCTCCCACCCCTTAACATACAGAGTTCCAGAAAAAGAAATGTTGAACCAAGTTTGGTTTTCCAGTTACTAATCACACAGCAAACTAGAAGGGGCAAAGAGAACAGGCACAGGCTGGAAGTGAAAAGTCACAGTATATTGGAAGATGGTTTGGCAAAATTGGAGCATCTCTATGTCCAGACTCTGATTAGAGGCTGCTGAGAGTAGAAAGGCAAAGTAAGACCTCTTTCTGGACCTGGAAGTTTATCACGTGCAAGAGGAATGGGATAAGTACAGCAAATGCTTCGGTAACTTCTGTGGATGGAATGAATACGTGCCCAACCACAAGTAGATCCACTGGGTTTGGTCGTCAGAGTAAGAGACAATGCTCGGGTCATGCACAAGAAGAAGGGCTTATATCTGGGGGAAGATAAGGAGAGGTTACCTGGAATATAGGTATTTGAATAAATACCTTGAATGATGAATAAATGAGGGGAGTAGTAGAGCCCAAGACAGGACAGGACTCAGGTCAGAGTGATGGGGAATTAGCCCTGGTGGCTTTGGAAAAAGCAGAAGCCAGATTGCAATGGATCAAGGGTATCTTTAATGGGCTTTTCTGAGAAATTCTATGGTTCTCTACCATGGGTGTCTAATAGACTCACCTGGGGAAACTTTGCCAAGAACACCCGAATTGGGGCCCCAGAGATTCCCAGAGATTCTCAAATGGCCTGGAGAGGGGGCCTAGACGTCCGTATGTTTTTATATTTTTAAGTGTATTTTTAATTAAATCTTTTTTTCCCACCACAAAACCAACTCCGTGATTGTTTCTGATTATAAAACTGTAAAAATTTGAACAAGTCATAAAAGTATAGGACAAGACAAAAAAATCATTTGAAATCCACTCTTCTGGGTAAGCATGGTTAACCATTTGACAGATTTTTGGGGTACCTCTTTATGGATAAAAACACATAATTTCCATCACTGGGACCATATCATAATTGCTATTTTTTATTAGGAAGGCTATTTGACAAGTGGAGGTTTTTGGGGAAGGGGAAACTTTCCTCATTCCCTCCCCACCATGCCAGTCACCCCAAATCTCTGCTAACAAGCTCCATGTGTTCACACTTATATTATCTTACATAAATGTGTAGGAGGTGAACCTAATCATGATTTATTTTCCAAAAGTGGAACTTTTATATCTATTGCCCTACATACTGTTTTTCCTACTTACAGGTCTAACATTCTTGTTTTGAACAGGTTAGTTCTCCATTACCTTATTGTCTGGGGTGGTTTGGGTTTGGACCGCTGAAAAACATGTAGCCACGCATACCATCCTGCATATCTCCCAGGGCGCTTTTCCCTAGGTGGAGGAAGCTCCCAGATCAGAGATCATTCCTGGTGGGAAGGTGTATTTTTTCTTCTGTCTCATTTTTTAAAAATTACACACATTCAAACCTTTGGTGTTTGAATGTGTGTTTTTTTTAAAGATGTTATTTATTTATTCATGAGAGACAGAGACATAGGCAGAGGAAAAGGCTCCCCATGGGGAGCCTGATGCAAGACTTGATCCCAGGACCCCGGGATCCAAAAACAAAAAGGATAAACGCCTGAGAAATGTACGTAGAGGACATTGTGGAAAATCATCTTTCCACAGGGGGTTCAGGGACTGTTTTCTGAAGGAGATAATCTCTGAATACAGCTGTACAGGACTGTTATCACTTGGAAGAACAAGGAATGAGGGATAGGGAATTTAGGGGAGAGATGGTGTTGTTCAAAGTATAAAAGTAGGGCGATGCCAGGCAGGCTTTGAAGCAATGATAGGGAGCATGAGCTGCCTCCAGGAGTGGGGAAGACAAGGGGGAATTTCAGAGAACCTTAAAAACCAGAAAAGGCTGTGAGCCTGGGATCCCATCATGTAAGGTTATTAAGCAAAGGGGTGACAAAATCAGAAAACTTTGTAAAGAGTGTTAAGAAAGAGCAACAGGGGCCACCTGGGTGGCTCAGTGGTTGAGCATTTTTAAAAATGGTGGTAAAATTTACGATGAAATGCACAGATCTTAAGTGTGCAGTTCACTGAGTTTTGACTAATGTATACCTTCATCCTGATAAATGTATACACTCATGTGTACACCCCAAACAAGATCTAGACCATTAGTTTTGCCCGTCCTTGGATTTCACCCAAATGGAGTCAAAGAGTATGTACCTTTTTGTCTCTGTCTTATTTTGCTCAGGATAACATTTTTGAGATTCATGTATAATTTTATGTTGTATCAGTTGCTTGCTTTTTTTTTTCACATCAGTATTTCATTGCATAAAAATATCACTGTTTAATCCACTCTCCTGTTGATGGACATTTCCATTGTTTCCAGTTCGGGGGTATTATGTACAGAACCCTTGTAAACATTTTTGTATAGTTGTGGTTTTTCTTGTGGGCCCATTATCATTTCTCTTGAGTAAATAAGTGGGTGTGGTGTTTGCTCAGTCATGTGGTAAATGTATGTCTGTCTAACTTTATAAGAAACTGCTAACCAGTTTCCCAATGTGGGTGGGGAATAAGTATTTTTAATTTAAAATATATGGCCAGTTCCCTTATTAAAGGGTTCAACTTACATTGGTACTGGTGATGCTCCTCCAGCAGCAAGCATTTCCTCCCTGACATTTGTCATTCTGATGGGGCCAGTGTAAGAGCTCATCGTTATATCGTTATAGTTCCCTTGTCGCCAGAGATGGTGTCCTGGTTTTTAAAAAGCTTCCTTTAAGTTTCTTTTTCTTTTTTAAGGATTTTACTTATTAATGAGAGGTACAGAGAGAGAGGCAGAGGGAGAAGCATACTCCCTGCGGGGAGCCTGATGTGGGACTCGATCCCAGGACCCCGGGATCACCCCCTGAAGCAAAGGCAGACTTCCACCACTGAGCCACCCAGGCGTCCCTTCCTTGAAGATTCTAATGAGCAGTCATAGTGGAGAACCACAATAGTGGTGATAAGGAGAGGGAGGGGAGGGTCTAGTGGTATCAGGAAATAGTATCAAGGTTGAAGGGTGGATGGTTTTCATGTAGAGCCTTGTACAGGGTTGTCTGTGGATAGTTAAAGAGATCGAAGAGAAGTTGGAATAGCTTTGCAGAAACATTGGGGTAGAGCCTGGATTAAGAAGGGAGGCGAAGGGTCAGGAGCAGAAAGAACAAGAAATATAAAATGCCCCATTGCCTGGCACCATTTTGTACAGAGCCTCAGGGCTGCTGTGTCAGCTGGGCTCAGCCAAATATTCATTTTTATTTGGATAATGATTAAACTTTCCAAAAGCCTTGTGTAAAGAGATTAACCTTCACCCATCTGGAAAATTGTTCCATCCGGACCAGCTCACCATGGCCTCCCCTGCCCCCCTCCCCCACCCCTTCCCCAGAAGTTCTGGAGAGCCAATATACATTGAAGTCTGGCTATGCATAAACAATGCTGCTGCTGTGTGTGCAGCCCACACAGGCCTGTTTTTTCCCTCCATGGAAGGCCTTGGACCAAGAGTGGACTCCAGTGGGATGGGGAGTACCTTGTAAGATGACACAGAGTATTACCTGGGGGGAAGCAGAATCATTAGGTAAGGTTTGGAAGCTTACCTAGGTAAAGAAATAGAAACCAGCGCTGCATGGTATTGAGAAAAGTGAGCATGGTTGGTGTTTGGGAGGGCAAGGGTCTTGTGTACATGAACCAACTGTAGCAACTCTATGGCTGCTTATCTGTAACTACTAAATAATTGTCTTACTATTACATTCTCAGCTGGACTTTAAAGGAAGAAGCCCATTGGGAGTAACACTGGCTGAATTTAGCCCGGTGTAAGGACTCTTAGTAATTAATGGAAGAGGGGCTAAGAGAAAGGCAGTGATCCCTGAGAGGAAGTAAGATCCCTCCTGCCCAGACCCTGCCTAGAGAAATCCTGCCTGAATGGCCACAGTAGTTTTTCCCTTAGAAGGTAAAAATCTAGTGTAGATATTAGCAGCAGGATGTACCTTCAAAAAAATGTGAGATGATGGAAGAAAAAATCAAACACAGATAGCCTTTTGCTTTTGCATGTGTCTGGGGGTTGGATTGTGGAACTAGGTGTGGGGACACTGTTGAGATAAGGGTCTCTGTGGGCAAACCAGGAATGGACAGAAACCAAGTGGAAATGAATGGATAGAGATGGAGTCCCTCGAGGTAACTCTGGTTGTTGTGATTCTTTGTATCAGAGGCAGAATTAATATCAAAATCTAGGCATCGGTGTTTGATATCATAATGCATCCCTTTCAGTGTGGTTTAGGGACACAGAGTACAAAATGTTATAGGATCCATGGAGTTTTGGAAGAGGCAAAACAAATCCATGTGGAAAAAAATCAAAACAGCATTTGCCTGTAAGAGGGGTAGAGGTAGGGATTGATGGGGAAGGGCAGGATGGACTTTTCTGTGGTGACACTGTGTTCTGTATGTTCATAAGGGCTTGGGGTGCACAGGGGTATGCGTTGCTTAAAATTCTGCAAATGGTGTGCTTAAGACTTGTGTATGTGATTTTTTTTGTGTGTGTGTGTATGTAAGTTTCACATCCAAAGAAAGAGAAAACCAAACCAAAAAAAAAAAAAGAAAAAATATGTCCTCTTTAGTAGAAATTTTTCTCTTTGCTTCCTAATCAACTTCTATTACAAGGAACTATGTTTTCTCCAGATTTGGAAAAATACCATAAGCTTGTTACTAGAGGGTAAGTAGAGGGTAGGTTTGGTTAGAAGGTAAAATTCTTGATTCAATAAGAAAAAAAGACTCTTTTTTGCTTAAGTAACTCAAACATTGTAGATGTTCAGTTATTCTTAAAAGATTCCTGAAGAATTTTGCAACTAGTGACGTCAAAGCTGCCTAATTAATTTAACAAGGATGAAAGAGGCATGGTATTTTTTTTCTTTAGCCAAAAGTTTGAATAGCCAACTCCAATAGCTGAAGAGGCAGAGCAAATAAAAATGAACCTCTGCTCCCACATTATGGGTCTTAATTAGCCAACACCAGGTATTGCCTATTTTCATACCTTGATTCAAGGGAAACTTTGAAAAGTGGCCAAACGTTTGCAAAAACATTTCAGTACAAATACGAGATTACTCATCACCGATGTTATCACTTCAAATCACATTGGATATGTCAGCTGAGAAATCTCTTTAAGCCTGCATGGTTTAGGGCTACTGTTTGCTAGGTACACCCTGGGGTTCTCAGAGACATATGGCAGCTTGAACTTCCTTGTCCTCTTGGAGTTAGGTAGGGCCATAAGATTAGCTTTGGCAATGAAATGTGAGCTAAAATGATGAGTGTCACTTTCAAGAGGAAGATTGATTGATTAGAATATTTTATTTATTTGAGAGAGAGAGAGAGAGAGAGAGCAGGGGGAGCTGCATAGGGAGAGGGAGAAGCAGGCACCCGCTGAGCAGGAAGCCTGATGCAGGGCTTGATCCCAGAACCCCAGGATCATGACCTGAGCCGAAAGCACACACTTAAAGATTTAAGCTAGAGTTATGAGATTTAATAAGTAAAAACACAAGGCATCCAATTAAATCTGAATTTCAAATAAACAGCTAATTGTTTTTTTGTTGTTGTTTTACTACAAAACATATCTCATGCAATAATTTAAGACACGATTATACTAAAAAATGAAATGATGTTATTTATTTGGACTCAAATTTACCAGGTGTCTTATACTTTATCTGGCAAGCCCACTTTAAGCTCCAGTGTGCATTTTATCACATGCTCTCCACCTCTCTGGCACCACGGTCTATCAATCCTGAGCCGGTAGGTGCTTCATCAACCTGGGTCCTTCATGAACTATGATGAGCAGAGCTCCTGGCTGACCTGCAGCAGGCCTTAGCAGATTCTAGAAATAACCTTGTTGTTATAACAGCACACCTGAGCCGATCCTGGCAGATACAGACACCACCCGGCATGGAACCCTGCTGTATCTCATCCTGTATGGTGGGTGCTCCAATGTGTATCCTGTGTATTTATTCTTCATAATTAAGTTCTGGTTCTGCCTTTTCCCCCTTAAGGTGGACCTGGGTGAAGGCAAGATTTGCTTCTGTTGTGAAGAATTTCAACCAGCCAAATGCACAGACAAAGAAAATGCCTTGAAACTCTTTCCCGTCCAGCCTTGTAGTGCTGTTCACCTTCTACTTAAGGTACTTCGAATGGATTCCACCCCTGTCAGTAACTACATGCTAGAGCCCTCAAAGAAGGGAAAGTTAGTGGAAATATTCCCACTTGGTTACCTCTTTCAAACAAGTGGGCTGCTGAAAGCAGATAGGAGCTAACCGTCATTGGTGACCCAGAGACAGAATGACTTCAGGAGGAAGCACAGATTACTGTGTGTCCTCCTAAATGACGAACGGATGGCTTTCTTTGTGTTAAAGAATTATAAGATAGCAAAAAATGTAAAGGAGTCTAAGTATATACATATGCATGTGTGTGTAAATATTTTTATATACATGTATATTCACACACACACACAGTGTAGCTACACATACATGATGCAGCTTTTAGCAAAACCTTCACTTTTTTTTTTTCTTCACTTTGTTTTTTAAAGTTGGCTTCATACCCACATAAGACTTGAACTCACAACCCTGAGATTAAGAGTCGCATGCTCTACTGACTAAGCCAGCCGGGCAACCTTGCTCTGAGCAAAACCTTTAAACTGCATGCCCATTTGTCCTTGTTCTGCTGCTCCTTTGTTGGCTTCAGTGATTCCCCAGGGCTGTTGGGTGCTGCCGAGCCAGGACACAGAGGCTTAGGAGAGATATCCGTTAGTAAATCCAAGGGAAATTCATGCACTTTTTTTTTTAAGATTTTATTTGTTTATTCATGAGAGACACACAGAGGCAGAAACACAGGCAGAGGGAGAAGCAGACTCCCTGCGGGAAGCCCGATGGGGTACACGATCCCAGGATCCCAGGATCATGACCTGAGCCAAAGGCAGATGCTCAACCACTGAGCCACCCAGGAGTCCTGCAATTCATGCACCTTACCTCTCATTTCATAGGCAGCACTATAACAAGCGGGGGATTAAAAATAAATACCAGTTGCAGAGAAGTACAAAATTACCCTTTATTAGGACATTGGATAAAAGTTGAGTGCTGACTTAGGGCTCCTTAGCCCAGTGAGTGACAAGATCAGTTGGTGAACCCTGAGGTATTAGCTTTTGGATAATCCCTCACTTGAAGGCTTTCTTCAGATCTTTGTTTTGGGTTTGTGTTTTGTTTGAAGGAGGAATCTCTTGGCTGCCAGCTCCCTGAATTGTGTAGAATGTAAAAGTAGCCTTCTATCTTTGGCTTCTGGATTTCTGGTAGTTGAGTCACCCCCAAACTTTCTGAGCCAAGACCCCCCTTGGGGAAAGCCTCACTAAGGAGCCAGGACTAAGGAGCAACAGAAACTGTTGGAATTGTCTTGACTGCTATTTTGAGACGTGGCTTTAGAGAAGAGACACCCTCTCTATGCCCTGGCTGGCCTGCCCCCTGCACTGTCATCGTTCGGTGCCCAGGGCAGCTCTGCCAGTCACTCCCGAAATAGAATCAGTGGCCAAAGATAGAACAGTTCGCAGTCCTGGTGGGGAGGAGGCTGCAGGAGGGGGAGGCTGGGGATCGGTGTCATTGGAGACACCAACTTCAGAAGAGACACTCCTGGAAGGAACGCTTCCAGACAATATTCTGATGCCTGAAAAAAGAAAAATTGTAATGATGGCGCTTTCTGGGACAGGAAGCTTCCAAGATAAGCTCTTAAAATGAGGAAGCATACCTTCCTGCATGAGAGTCATATTAATAACCAGCAATTATCTGGCACTTACCATGAGCCAAACATCAAAGTCCTTGGCATGCATGTCCCCATAAAAGTTGCCTTCTTGGGACATTATTATTATTATTATTATTATTATTATTATTATTTAAAAAGTTCTTCTGTTGCCTTCTGGTCATCAGCTTTGAAGTACTCAGTGGTGTTCCTGTTTCCTTGTTCTAGAAAGTCCTTTTCGCCCTGTGTGCCTTGAATGCCCTGACCACCACTGTCTGCTTGGTGGCAGCTGCCCTTCGTTACCTCCAGATATTTGCAGCCAGAAGATCCTGCATCGTAAGTCTATACGAGGTGGCGCCTTGACCGTGTTCCATTGGGCCTTTGTCTCGAAGGCTGTTGACTAACAGAGGTGCTGTTTAATTAGGATGAGTCCCAAATTTCTGCTGAGGAAGTGGAAGAACACGGACGGCTCCCTGACCCTGATGACTTTGTGCCACCGGCGCCCCCGCCTTCCTATTTCGCCACATTTTACTCCTGCACGCCCCGGATGAACCGCAGGTAGCCTTCTCAAGAGCTCCCATCCCCAAGCTGTCTGTGAGGTGCCCTTGGTTCTGAAGATGGAAAGGTTTCCAGGACTCACAGCATGAGCCCACTTCTCCCCAAAGTCTAGACAGATTGCGTCATTTTTCTGGATTTTCTTTAACTTTCTTAAAAAATAAGATTTCATTAATTTATTACTGAGAGACACAGAGAGAGAGGCAGAGACTCAGGCAGAGGGAGAACCAGGATCCCTGTGGGGAGCCTGATGTGGGACTCGATCCCAGGATCCCGGGATCACAACCTGACCAAAGTTTCAAGTGGTTGAGACAGATGCTCAACCACTGAGCCACCCAGGTGCCCTTTTCAGGGTCTCTACCCCACCTCCCTGCTCTTTTTTCTGCTAAACTGCATGAAACCAAAGAAAGTCCCACCCTGACCTGAGGATACCCTTTTTCAATTAGCTTCCCAGGAAAACTGATACCCAGTGAGACAGCCACCTGTATGGTGACTTGATTGAGAGCTGCTGTTGCCCTGGAAACGCGCTCAGGCCTAATCGATGTTCATTATAACACCCTCAGCAGGTTCCCAAATCATGACATTCTTCCCAGCCATTAAAAAAGGATTAATTATTCATGACTTCTCCCTGGTCTAGAAAAAAGTAGACATCAGACTTATTTCCTTTTTCAGATTCTAGCTCAAAATTTATCATTTGTTTCTTAAATCTCAGAAATTACTATCTGCAGAAAGAAATGCTGTGTGTGTTCATCTGATAGTTATAGACTTCTAGAATTGTACCTCTCTAAAGAAAGACTTTGTTTATTCATTCACCAAACATTTAGTCAGTCCTCTGCTGTGTACTAGTCACCGTGATGGGTTGTTGACATTCCAGGTGACTTAGACTGTCCTCCTTCCCCTCTCAGTATGCTCACAGTCTAGATTATTACAAATGAGTGTTGCAAGGATCAAAATAGTTCTCAGAAGAGAGATCTTGAGTGCACAGAGGAGGACCACCTAACCCATGATGGTGAATGGGCTGTGGAGAGCTTGAAGGAAGAGTCAGCCAGTCAGGGTTGGCTTCGTGGGGGAAGTGATCTTAAGCTGAATGTTAAGGAGAAGCAAATTATATTTCACTTTCCAAAAGAAAATCTCTGGGTTCTGTAAGAAAGGCTAGTGTCTTTAGCTTGATATTCAGAGAGCCAAGAATTTCTACTTTTAATCCCCAGGGTATACATGGAGAGTTGTCAGACACATGTGGTGCCAGGCTTGGGGTTTTTGGGAATCCACTTGCCAATGCTCAGGGTGGCCCCGTGTGACCTTGAAACAGGTCACCAGTGGGAGCTACCACCCAGACCCTGTTAGCGTTCTTTTCCATGGGTTATCTTCCTGACTTGTGGCTCAGAGTCATAGCTACACCCCACCTCCACGCTCTCTCCACCTCACCCAGGGGGACCTAGAGATGGCCAAAGAGCTGGAGGCGCTGGCTGCTGGGTGGGGGTGGCGATGGGGATGTGGAGGTAGGGGAATGGGGGGTTGGGGGGGCGGGTGGACACAATTCAGCCTCCCTATTGTTCAGGGGGCAGTGTCCTGGAATTTCCAGGCTTCGGGGACTAGGATGACTTTCCTTGTCTATTAGAAAATAAGCCAAGAATTAACAGGAGCCAGAGAGACATATTCTGCTCATACCTTAGCCTGGTCTCAGGCTGTGTGCAGAGGGACACATAGGAAGGCAGTAAAAAAAAAAAAAAAAAAAAAGCCGGTTATTTCATAGCTGGGAAGAGAAATGTCCTCTTCGAGAAGAATTAATTGGCTCTCTGAGATTGTAGGTGAGCCCTTGGTTGACCTAAGAGGAGGCAACAGACAGATTTAATTTCCAGCAGTGGCAGAAAGGGTAAGTGACTCATGGGTGTGTAGGAGTCGTGCTGTTGGGCAGCGTGTCCTGCAGGCCGCCCTGCCCCCGCCTTCCCCTCTCTCTTCCCTTTCTCTTCTCGGCTTCTCCACAGTAATGCTGATCAGTGTGGGTATTTCCACTCTTTGGCCTGTGGGTGCATCCCTGGATTCGTCCCTCTGAGTCCTGAGACTGCCCCTTGCCAAAGCCAGACAAGCTTCTTACTCACCAAGGGCTTTACCATTCAGAACTTTCCAGAAGGAACATGGGGGAGGATGTTAAAGTAATATATCCTTGTGAGAAAGAAGACACTGCTAGGTGTAAAGTATATACCTGGAGGCCTAGATCTTATCTCCAGTGGGCAAATAGCCTCATTTTCTGAAATTCTCCCAGTATCAGATGGCTGGCCACTTTCTCTGTTAAAATGGTACATTTATTTACCTTTAGATACATATTGTATCAAAGGTATTTTTACATTTGACCAACTTTGCTAGGTTCTTACCTATCCACTAGCTCTTTGTGGATATAGACACTAGCTCTTTGACCCTGATTGGTGATTCTTTCTTGTAAGCAGGCAGGCAAGAATCATAAGGAATGCTTTCTTTAATATTTCCATGACTGGTTATGTGAAGAGTTTTCCCACAATGGGAGCTCCCCACTTCCTGCAAGGTACTATGACCTCTCAGAGAGGTTTATTTATTTAACTTCTATAAATACAGCTGCTTCGTGCATTGGTACCTCCTTGAGAAAGGACTTCTCAAATTACTGTCATAAACAGAAACCTGATTGCGGTGAAGGTTTCTGTCCAAAGATGGGTTTCTGCCTCGTGACTTGATTTGTGGGGACAGCCAGGACTGTACACTCCTCCTCCATGACCCCAGGGGAGCCTTCCCCTCAACCCCCATCCTCAAAAATTGGTTGGAGCCTCTGGCCTATTCTGTGACTGTGGACCTGGTTGTACCATGGGGACATAACGTGTTACAGAAAACGAAGATTATGGAAAACCGAATTTATTTCTTGGTGGTGGACATAACAATCTCATTCCTTTTCCTAACAAAGTTCAAAACCCAAATGAGCCAAGCTATGTGGGTGGGTGACTCTGTACCCTGTGCCCCCAGAGCCCGGTAACCCCAACACCTTCCCAGGACACAAGGGAAGACCACTCTTTGTTTGTTTTAGTTGCTGTATCCACCTCATGTGAGTTTGAGAGTTTGAGTTTGTTCTGCCGAAGCTGAGTGGTCAGCTTCAGCAGAACACATTTTGTGTGTACTTGTTTGGGTTTCCTGTCCATCCTCAGTACTTATGAGCATGAACTGCTGATGGTTTCCTGGAGAGTTTGGGGTGAACTTGAAAGAGCCCAGGCTCTGGAGTCTCTTTCTGGGATGATTCTGGGTGGGAGGGCTCCTACTATTTCTGAGGCCCAGCTTCCTTCCTCATTCACCTGTGGTGTCCCATGGCCGCTTAGCTGATTTTTTAAGAGAGAAAAATCTCTTTTTATCTGCAGGGAGCAGAATTTCTAGAGGCGAGGCCTGGGTCTCCCATAGTTTGCAGACCTCCCCAGGTGATTCTGCTCCCCTAGCTAGGGTTGAGGGACTGTAAAGGATCAGGAAAAAACCTGCCAGGACATAGCACACCTGTTCCCTGCTCCCCACAGATCCCTGTGTACCCAAAAGATGTGAAATAAGAACTGCCTAATAGGGAGGGTACTTTCCTTTTCTTTTCTAGAAGCATCTTCTGTAACACGGAGGCTTTCTTGGTCATTATAGTGACCACCATAGGAAGCCATTCATTTGTGGTCCTTTTAGAGAAAATGTGCCCTCCTCTCCCCCACAGTGTTCCTTCTTAAAGGGATCCCATGGTCGTTTAAGATCTAAAGTGGAAGGTGGTTCCTCTGACCTCCTGGCCCCAAGCAAGCCTCTCTTCTCTGTGAACATACAGGTGGCCATTGAGGGGGGAATATCAGAGACCACCAGAGCTAACAAATGAACTAGCAAAGCTGGGGGTATTCACTTCCCTGGGGAGAACACAGCAGTGGAGAAACACGGGGAGTTGACTGAAGGGGAAAGCCAAGGGATTTGGGAGTGCTGGAGAGATGGCTCAGGAGGTTATGCTAATTTGGGATTGAAGACTAGCCCTCTGTAGAGGACAGAAGGAGTCCCTAGGGCTCACTGGTTTTACTTTTAGGAAAAAAAAAACATCGCATCGTTTTCAACTTTGTTTCCTCTGCCGGTTTTTGTAAAAGGGCAGAGGAATAAAATGAAACCACTGTGAATCCACAGAGCGCCTTTCTGAAAAAAGCAGCCCTTGCATGCGGCTGGCCCAGAATCCTTCACCTGGCTCCTTCAGCTTATGCCCTTTTTCATATTTCAAGAACAGACATTAAACTTTTGCTCGTATCTCTTATTTTCATTCTCTGATATTCCACGACCTGAGTACAGGTTTCCTGGTCTTCCCTGTATTTTTTTTTAAAGATTTTATTTATTTATTCATGAGAGACACACAGATAGAAACAGAGGCAGAGACACAGGCAGAGGGAGAGGCAGGCTCCATGCAGGGAGTCAGATGTGGGACTCGATTCCACGACCCTGGGATCACAACCTGAGCCAAAGGCAGACACTCAACCACTGAGCCACCCAGGTGCACTAGAAGAGTGGATTCAAAAGAAATGATGGCATTGCATTTTATACATTCTCTCTTGCCTAAGAAACTGCAGGCTTTGATTATTAATAATCCATCTGCTTGGATTATTCCTCTGCTCCTGGGTCAGGAGACTGTCAGGAGGGGTGAAGGGTCTCCCCCACTGTCAGTAGGTAACCTTGCGGAGGCAGAAGCCATCACAAGGAAGCAAGAACCATCAGACCCACAGTCTGTAGGATGTGTTTCCTCATGCCAAGATGCTTTTCTAGGATGCTCGGCAGTGATGTCATTCCACTCCCACACATCTATGGAGCACGAATCAAAGGTGTGGAAGTGTTCTGTCCCCTGGACCCCCCGCCTCCTTATGAAGCTGTGGTGAGCCACACAGACCAGGAACAGGTACGGGCCGTAGTTCTTCTTTGGCTTACTGACTGCTGTTAGAAAAAAAGCTGCACGGCCTACAGAGAGCAGTGGGAGTCTGAGTCTTGAGCATGCTTTTACGTTGAGTGGAGTCCAGGTCGGGGATGAGTTGAAGATCAAAAAATAACCCTCTTTTCTCCTGTGATGTAGGGATCTTCACTCCATATGCCAGAAGGATCAGAAGGTGCCATGAGCTCCTTGGAACCGATCTGCGTGCCAGTGATGCAAGGTAATAAATACATGATTGCTGCCCAAACTCAGGATTCACTTGAGGAAAACATCATGAAATAATGACTTATATGATATATTGTTGGAGGTCAGATAACTTGGAGCCAATGGTTCAGATTACATTCTTCTCTCCAGGTGTAAAAATACTGTCAGCCATTGGCAATTTGGAGATAATAACGTGAGCAGAAATAAAGATAGCCTCAGAATCTTTGCTGAGTAACCAGACTCTTCTCAGGGACCTGGGAAATGGATTACAGAGTTTAATTTGGCTTTCCTGTGTTTTCCCACCTGAGATCTTCTTTTTCCTGTTAAAATAAGATGGGCTATTTTAAAGGGAAAAAGGAGGGAACCCTGGGTGGCGCAGCGGTTTAGCGCCTGCCTTTGGCCCAGGGCGTGATCCTGGAGACCCGGGATCGAATCCCGTGTCGGGCTCCCGGTGCATGAAGCCTGCTTCTCCCTCTGCCTGTGTCTCTGCCTCTCTCTCTCTCTCTGTGTGTGACTATCATAAATAAATAAAAATTAAAAAAAATAAAGGGAAAAAGGAGTTTTTTTATTGTAAGGTGATTTGCTGTGAGATTGTGCCGTCATTGATAACCTTGGGTCCAGGCCATGCTGCCTTCACGGGTAGTGATTGCTGGTTTTCCGTCCTGCTTCAAAAAATGAGAGTCAGTTTACAGTTATCCCTGTCATTTAAGGGAACATTATTACAGCATTCTGTCTTTGGAGAGGTTTTAAATGGCCCGGAAAACTGTCCACCAGCACAAAATGGCAGTGGTGATAAATAATGTATCAACACTCTAGCTATTTTTGATGGTGGTGATTTTTCAGCAGCACCATTTGGAACAAGTTTCTGTTCTGTTCACTTTACATCTTAGAATAATGCAGTAGTGTTCTCTTCCCTAAGTATGTTTGTGGTTCTTCCATTTCTTAAGAAAGTTTCCCAGATCCAGTCTTACCAATGATGTGATTTGATTGTCCTGAGCAGAAGTTGTCCATTTCTTGAATGTTTTACCCATCCAGTCAGCGGCCACTGGCTCTTTCCCTTGGCCGTCAGGACTTTCACAGCCTGGCTCACACTCTGGGTCTTGACACCTCCTCTGCCTGCATTGGGTCTGCAGCCCTCAGGGAAGTCACCTGACCTGTTATCATCCACCCACTTCACCTTGCATTGTCAGAAACTGGAAAACAGACTAGGAGCTTTCCAGTGCTGCACTAGGATGCTTCCCTGGAGAAGATTCTAAGCACTTGCAGAGAAAAACCCTGACATTTTGACAAGGCTTCTTTATTTTGCTCTTGGACTTAAAATTTTTTGTTTGCTTGTTTGAGGCTCAGAGGGGTTGTTTGGAGAGGCAGCGTTTCCCATAGTGCTGGGAAATAAAAACTTAAGGGGCCAGCAGCCTGAGCAAATGTGGTTGACTGTATTCCCCTGTCCCTGCAGGTTTGGGCTCACGGGTATTTCCTACCCAACATTTTGAAGGTAGCAGCTGGTGAAATAATTTATGTTTCTTTTCTTTAAAAAAAAAAAAAAAAACAGGTGAGGACATTCCTAACACACCTGGAGAAGAAAGCACATCCATCTCAATTCCTGATGCAAACCAGCTACATCCCATGAGAAGTCGGAGAGTCTTCCCACTCCTGAGGACAAGATCGAGGAGCGACCCTGTGCTGCACCATTCCGTGGAGAGAGGTGATGTCACTTACCACGTTCTTTGCACAGCATCATGCGTGTTTGCCCAAAGGTGTCAGGTGAAAGCGGGTGGCTCTGGCTGCCCACTGCCCCGCGGTTTGAGAGAGGTCTTGAAAGAGGTTAAGAGGTCTTGGGAAAATAAAATATTCTACATGCACATTAAGAATATTCACCTGCCACAATTTTTAAGGCTGGTAGAGTTTTTTCTTTTGAAGTCATTGTCAGCAAAAGCATTTGGTTGCACATGATAGTGTTTTAGGTACACGAAAATAATGCAAACATCGTTCTGATTTCTAGGTGCTCACAGTCTTATGGAAATAAACTTTCTCAAGGAAGAAGTTAAAGGGCTATATTTTTTATTTTTTTTACCCCTTATGATCTGAGTTATCTTTTTATTTTATTTTTTACTGTGTATGGGTAGTTGAGTTATTTAAATCTGACCTGTTTTAAGAACTTTAGATAGAGTGAAACTCACACTCCAATTCTCTCCCTCTCTGTGTGGAGTTTGTTATAGACGTTATTTGAATAATTTTAAATTAAAAAACTTTTAAGAACTTAAAATAACATTGAGTCCTTTTTCTGAATACATGAATACCCAAACATCTCCAAATAGCTCTTCCTTTGGAAAATTGTAAAAAAAAAAAAAAAAAAAGTAAAGGAAACAAAGATAAAGGAAGAAAATGAAAATCTGTAACTCCACCAGCAGAGGCTCCTTTCTGTGACCTATTCTAACAAGTGCCTATGCTTTCCTCAAGCTCTGTGCAAATGACCACTTTGTAAACGCTCTCACCCAGCTCTCTCTGGGGCCCCGTGTCACCCCCTCCCAGTCTTGGCTCTGTGCTTCTGACAGCCTGTGTTGTTTGCCACAGCTCTGGACTGACCAAGTAGGAGCCAGAGAGAACAACTCCTCCTGTCTTCTGAGCAGGGAAGAGTCCCACCACCTGGGACCGACCGCGTGCCTCTGCAAACCCAAAGGCCAGCAACCTGGCCCCTCAGCTCCCTAGGCCTGATTCACTGCAGGTCTCTAACCTACCTGGCAAGTTGAGGACTCACGCTGGCCACCTGCCAGCTTCAACAGGAACTTGGCTGTCTGCACAGCTTAGTGAGATCCTTCTAGAATCCTCTCCTAATTTGTGGTCCTGCAAGGGGGAGGAGACATGTGTTTACCTGTTGGAGTCCTCCACTGTAGAACGGACCAGATTGCCTTCCAGTGACTAAATGTAGTCCCTGACTATCCTCACACATGAGTGTCTGTAGGGAGCTTTCCTGGAAAACTCTGGCTCTCTCTGACAGGCACATGGCAGCCTGGAGGATGGCCACTAACCTCGGTTTATTAGAGCCTGCCTTTCTCCTGAGGAAAAGGAGTGCCCCCTCTTACTCCACTTGTTCTCCCACCCTCTGCTTCCTTGAATACCAAATTCCTGATCGCCAGGCCTTCACAGAAATCTCCAGGCTCGTGTACACTGAAGGCTGCTGGCTGGCTTATGAACACAGAGACCAGGCCTGCATTCCCCTTCACCCACCTGATGGCGCAGCAATGTTCTGCTGGTCCTTAAACCCTTCCGATGTAGGTAGTGTGGAAATGAGAGCCTGCGGGGGATTTCCCAGGCCGCTGACTTCTGGAATGACGTGATTGATTCTTCCGCACTTCAATTTTTCTTTCTGTAGTAGCCCTAGAGCTACCTCACAGCCATGGTGTGAGCGTGGATAAGCCAGCACCAGGCCCTGAGGATGTGTAGGACAAAGGTACAGTCAAAAGGAGCAGAGCACTCCACTCATCCCACAGTCTTGTCTCTCCTCAATCTCTCTCTTTAAGTGGTTCCTTCATCCTTCCCCCTTGGAGCATTCTCTCATCCGGTCAACCATCTTTTTTTCTGCTTGCCCGTCCATCCCCACATATCAGCCATCACCCCATGGAACTCTTGCTCTGTCTCAGGCTCCACCCTGGATGCTTTTCCTTATCATCTGTCTCTCCCTTGGTGGTTGTGTTTTATGTGGCACCATAAAATGTTCTGGGGACACGTTCTATTGGAACTTCAGGGAAGAAGCTTCCCTGAAGTGTTGTGTTCTGTTTTTGTTTTCCCCCTTTCCTTCTGCAAGATGAAAAGCAAGATGTGCATGGTTGTTGGCATTTGCAACATGCTTTCCACGCCCAGTTCAGTGGCCCATTGCTGGGCTTACAGGGGCGTGGCCAACAGGCACATGTTGTTTGTTCCCACCCACAGCTGTCCCCGTGCTCAGCTGTGAAGCTGCAACGCAGACCGAGGGGAGACCAGATCTGGCCACGGTGACCCTGAGGAGGGGGTTGAGGTGCAGAGCTTCGCGATGCCGGCCACGGTCCCTGATCGATTACAAGTCCTACATGGACACAAAGCTGCTGGTGGCGAGGTTCCTGGAGCAGTCCTCCTGCAGTATGACCCCAGACATCCATGAGCTCGTGGAAAACATTAAATCTGTTCTGAAGTCTGACGAGGAGCACATGGAGGAGGCCATCACAAGTGCCAGCTTCCTAGAACAGGTAGTTTTATCACGAGTCTTGGGCACAAGTCAGATCACTTGTTTCCATAGCAGCTGAAATGGCTTCTCTGATTTCCTGTCGGAAGTCACAGTAAGTTCATGGTCATGGTGTCAAGGAAATTGGGGTGAGGAGGTCTAGGGAGGGAGAAAGAGGAAGCTGGAGCATGTTCTTTTCAGACATGATGAGTTTTCCATAAGTTTCTTGGCCCAGGGAGAGAAACTGATTTCCCCGGGATGTGGAAGCATCCTTGGGAAAGGAAAGCATGGGGTCCGGGCAGTGCGGGGCATGTTCAGTGCTCGACTTGCTGAGTTGGGTTTCCCTGGATAGGGCATGGTGTCCAGCCCTTTGGCAGTGATGGACCAACATGAATTTTAATATTGGCAGGATTCTGGGAACTCTTCGATACTCCCACAAGATGTTGACAAGATACCTAAGCTGATAGGACTTAAAGGAATAAATATCTTTTCTCTATAGATTATAGATTAAAAAAGCACAATTCCCTAATCTGAGACCACCCAGTAGAAAGATAAAATTGGGCATAATCCATTTGGGTGTCAGTCTTCTCATTTTTATTTATTTATTTTTAAAAGATTTTATTTATTTGAGACAGAGCACGCACACATGTACACAGGCAATGGAGAGGAGCAGAGGGAGAAGGAGAAGCGGCCTCTCTGATGAGCAGGGACCCCATGCAGGACTTGATCCCAGGATCCTGAGATCATGACCTGAACCAAAGGCAGATGCTTTGGTTTGCCACCCAGGTGCCCCAGTTTTCTCATTTTTATTTTTATTTATTTATCTATTTATATTTTAAAGATTTTATTATTTATTTAAGAGAGAAAGCAAGAACCAGGGGTAGGATCAGAGGGAAAGGGAGAAGCAGACTTCACCCAGTGGGGAGCCTGACATGGAGCTCAATCCCAGGACCCTGAGATTGTGACCTGAGCTGAAGGCAGATGCCCAACCAACTGAGCCACCCAGGCGCCCCAGTTTTCTCATTTTTAAAATGAAGTGTTGGACTAGGTGGTCTAAACACCTATACCTCTGAATGAATGGGATTTCTTTCTGATGAGAACGAGGGGTGGGTCACAGCTTTAATTACCCACTTCTTTTAAAAGCTGTTACCTGGAGCTCCAGGGTGGTGCAGTGGGTTAAGCATCCAACTGTTGACTTTGGCTCAGGTCATGGTCTCGCAATCCTAGGATCAAGTCCTGCGTGTGGCTCCACACTCAGCAGGGAGTCTGCTTGAGATTCTCTCTCTCCCTCTCCCTGTGCCCCTTCCCTTGAGCTCTCTATAAATAAATAAATCTTAAAAAAAAAAAAAAGCTGTTACTTTTTAGGCATTTGCTTTGTTGCCCCTTGAATGTGGGGTGGCCCAGAGCTGTAGACATCAGGGCACAGCAGCTCATGGACATTAGCTGCCTGTGCCTGTGTGCAGTAAGTGACCAACACATACATTGGGCAGTGGAGTCCTAGGTGAGTTAAGACAGATTGAATAAACCCCTTCTCACTTGCTACTGCTGGCCTCTTCTTACAGAAGCCAGAAGCCAGTTTCTCTCCCAGCCCCTCAGGGAAGCAGAAGAGCAATGTGACTACTGGCATGAGGAGCTACATGAACCGAGGACCCTCTTGTCTGCTTTCTAATAGAGTGGTCAGCTGGTGGTCTAGGGTCAGGCTGCGGGCAGTATCTGTGCAGGGGAGACATTTATCTCCTGATAACCCTGGTCTGTGCCAGAAGTCATTCCCAGCCTCCTTCCCTCTGTCCATCCCCAATAGCCCAATACACAGAGCAAGTACTTGGAGCCACTCCTGGAAGGCTGCCAAGCTCTAGTGAGGTAAGAGTCAGTATTGGCCAAACCTTTGGTCTGGATCTTCTGCACAGTCTTCCCTGGAAAATAGCTTTGGGGAAAATGAACAAGCACTTACAGCTCATCAGATGCTCTCACTACAGATGTTTGCTGGGTCTTTGTGCCAAGTCTGGATGAAAGTTCATGTGTTGGGACTATTGCAGTGGACTCTGGGCCATGTGCTGGCGCCTCCCAGGAGCTGATCCCAGTGAGGAGGCATCCTAGTACCACTTCCCCAACCCACCTCCAGACACAAGGAGGTAGGGACAAGTAAAAGGAGAGCTTTTATTTCTGACTCTACCCAGCTTTGCACATTTTCATTTTTTCTAGTATTACTTGAATAGGTTTTCAATTCGTTGAAATGTTTATTTGTTTCAAAACCACTTGCCTTAACTTATGTGTAGCAACAGTTGACATCTGTGTACGTTGGAGTTTTCTTAATGAAGAAAAAAGGACAGGGCTTTAAAGACAAATATAATAACAGTGTGATAGCAAAATCTAATGTCCCATCTTTTGGAGGGATTAAACTTCTAATGACTTTAAAATCTCCGAATGGTGCAAACTAAACCAGAAGGCATCCCAGGGACTGCTCTGTGACCTTAGGTGGAAATGAAGTGCCTGGGTTTTCTCAAGGTGATAACAGTATCGTAGGTCCTATAGTCATGACTAGGCAACTCCTGGTAATTGTACATACTGGACAGATCTCCCCTGCTCAGTCTCAGATGGATGAAGAGTTTCCCTATGTTTGCCATTTTCCAAAGTAAGTGATATTGTATACATATTTAAAGTTACGTATGTGCTACGTTGTAAAACAGATCTTACAGTGGAACCATTCTTAAGCATTTGTACAAATAAATTGGCCTAGCTTTTATTATTATTATATTATTATTATTATTATTATATTATTTAATTGAAGGGTTATCTGGTCAATCAGAAGCATCACTGGCTTTGGGGTTGACATTTTATAAACTCACTAGCAGGTCACAATGCCAGATCCGTGGGTATCAACTTTTCAAGAACTTCCATATCACCTGGGTACTCACTAGAACTAGAGATGCTGCATCCCAGTTGCTGTGGGGGAGTCGGGAATCCACACTACCCACTCCCCTCCTCTCCAGAAACCGGCGACCCTGGTGAGAACCACTGTCTCAGACCCCAGGGAAATTGGATAAAAATGATGAGAAGAATGTTAAATGTAAAGCAAGAACCTGCAACGGATGAATCAGGGATGTGAAGTGAGGCAGGTCGGCAGCTGAACATTTGGGGAATTTCGTAGGAATGTTAGGCAAGTGGGAGTCTGTTGAAAGTATCTCTGGAACTCCAAGTGCCTTCCACTTTGGGAAAACACCCTATGATCTTTTCCAAAAGCAACTAAGATAAGCAGTGCATGGCTGATCAAGGAGGCAGGTTGGAGGGCCGCATCTGGTGGAGCCTGACGTCTCTCTCCCCCACTTATTCTCCCCAAGATCATGGCCCCGTTGCAACACAGCACTTCCCGGGCCCATGTGCCACCATCGCGGAGACAACCTGGCCTCTTGCACCTGCGGAGCTGCGGAGACCTCAGCACCTTCGTCCCTGCGGGGAGGCCCCGAGCCGAGAGGAGGCCCCGGCGAGCGGCGGAGGCTGAGCGGCCCCACAGCCTCATCGGTGTCATCCGGGAGACCGTCCTGTGAACCTGGGGGGCCAGGCACCCCTTTCCCCGTCGGCCTGAGTGGGGAGCAGGAAGGAAGATGGACCCCGATGGCAGCAGGATGATTGCTCCTGACCTTGGAGCGCCCTGGCTGGGAGTGCACACGCCCTCTCAGAAGGGGGGCACTCCAGAGGACATTTGTTCCCGTGTTCTGCTGACTGAGGACATACAGGGGTGGATAAGCAGGTTCTTGCAGGCCCATCTGGCTGTTGGATGTGCTGGAAGCGGTGGAGGCAGCATCCTTCCAGCCTCGGCCAAGTGCCCAGGTCCCGTGGACAGAAACTGGGTTAAAGATTCTTTGCCTGCCTCCCTCCCCGTGGCTGTTGGGCTGACCTGAGTTCCTCCCTTAGTGAAGGACAGAACTGCTGGGCCGCTACTCAGAGCCTCCGCAGCCTTTGGTGTCTCAGCCAGGGAGCAGTGGGCACAGACGCAGGATGACTAACCCCCATGTGCTGCACTTGTCAAGCTTCGTTTTAGGGCACCCCCAAGTCACAGTCTCTTTAGGAAAAATGGGAAACTCGGTCAGTGATAAATAGTAATGAAAGATGTTGAGGGAGAGGTTCTTGTGGATTCCATTTATTCCTGCTTGCAAAACTAGAGATGGCTAAGTCCCCACCGAGAATAAAAATGTGTACTTTGGACCTCTGGGCTCGCTGTACCATATTTGTGTGTTCGCAAGTGGCCAGGCCTTTCCTTAGGAGGGTTTGAGAACTTGAGGCAGTGGGGCAGCTGCTCAGTGCCAGCAGGCCACCAGGCCAGTTTCACCTGCAAAGCACCCCTCCCGCCCCCATAACAATGCAACCTTCTCTTTGTTCAGCCAGGTCTTAGCTGAGAAGCTATGTGGGGCTGCCTTCTCCCGGGGACTACAGACTGGGGGATAGAGAAGTCTTCTTTGAGGAGATGAGGTTTGAGCTGGGCTTGCCTTTGAGGGGCAGGAAGGGTGTTCCAGGAGGATGGAAGAGCCAATGCAAGGGCCCTCGGCACCAGAGGCCAGTGGGACCAGATCGAGGGGAGTGGAGGGGAGAGCCTCAGGCGGGATTTTCTGCTAACAGTGAGATAACACGGAAGAGTTTTCAATAGGAGTCACAGATCTAATTTGCATTTCAAGAGATCATGGGCCCCTGGAGAATAGGTTGGGGTGCAGGCTGTGACATGAGGGAGTGCCGGCCTCGCTGGGCACCCCCTGTGTTCTAGGTACTGTGTTAGTGGCTTCCCACACTCTCGGGTCACCGCCCAGCAGCCTAAGAGGTGAGCGCTCTTACTGTGCCTGTTTTACAGACGAGGAAGAGGAGGCTGAGTCCCTGGCCCAAGGTGGCTCCAACGTTCAGTGCTGTAGATCCCAGGCGCACCCAAGCAGCCCATCTCCAGAAGCCACTCTGCAGGTCTCCGCCTCCCAGGTAAGCAGCACTTGGGTGTTTCCTGTTTCTCTGACGAGGTGCTGGGTAAGGCTTCTCCCATGGCTAACGGGAGCCCAGACTGCCCTGGGCGCTGCAAACCAACAGGCCAGGCCACAGTGGGAAGTGTGGAGGGGCCTGGGGACCGAGTAATCGAGGAGGGAAAGACAGTTTGGAGGCGTTGGGGGGGTGGGGGCTGGAGGTAAGACATGGCTGTGGAGGCAGAGCTGGAAGCCAGGGAGAGCTGAGGGGACTGATTGGCTTTTCGGGGGCTGTTGTCAGTAGAGGGGGTTGGTGGGGGCTTCCCCATGGCACTTGCTCTGTTCTCATCCACCCACCCGCAGACACTGACTTCTCTGTGCAATTGAGCCATCTCTTGATTGCTCCAGAAGCCCTAGCTGTGAGCATCGTAGCTGCTCCCCGGGCCTGGCCACTTCGAGGGGGCGGTGGGGGCTCCACTGTGCTACTAGCCCCTGCCTAACACAGGCTCTCAGATAGAAAATAGCGCCACCTAGGTGCCGTCCTCCTGCCCCTCCCCCCCAGCCTGTGGTCTCCAGGTGTGGCTCCTATAACCTGGGCTTTCTCAGCTCTCTAAGTTTATGATTTTTCCCATTCTGGGAGGGCAGTGGGTTAGCCGCATCCCTCCACTCCCCCTTCTGGAGCCTGGACCACTACCTCCAACCGCCACTACGAGCCTCAGTCCCAGAGATGGGCTGGGCCATTCAGAGGAAAGGGACTTTGCCAGCACCCACCAGAAGAGGAAAGGGGGACATAGACTGAGGGCATCACTTGCCACACAGCAGGAGAATGTGGGGACCTCAAAGATTCAGATGCAATGAAATGCCGGGACACCTGCACCCGGATGTTTATAGCAGCAATGTCCACAATAGCCAAACTGTGGAAGGAGCCTCGGTGTCCATTGAAAGGTGAATGGATAAAGAAGCTGTGGTCTATGTATACAATGGAATATAACTCAGCCATTAGAAACGACAAATACCCACCATTTGCTTCAACGTGGATGGAACTGGAGGGTATTATGCTGAGTGAAGTAAGTCAATCGGAGAAGGACAAACAGTGTATGTTCTCATTCATTTGGGGAATATAAATAATAGTGAAAGGGAATAGAAGGGAAGGGAGAAGAAATGGGTAGGAAATATCAGAAAGGGAGACAGAACATAAAGACTCCTAACTCTGGGAAACGAACTAGGGGTGGTGGAAGGGGAGGAGGGCAGGGGGTGGGGGTGAATGGGTGACGGGCACCGAGGGGGGCACTTGACGGGATGAGCACTGGGTGTTATTCTGTATGTTGGCAAATTGAACACCAATAAAAAATAAATTTATTATTAAAAAAAAAAAAGAATGTGGGGACCTGTCTCTGCTTTGAAGACTTGATCTTGCCACCTGGGAATGTCCCGTGTATTTCCAAGATCTGAAGGTATTGATGAAGTCAGAAAACTGACTTCCATCTTTCTTCTCAGACTATAGGAATATTAAAGTAAAAAAAAATTGCAATATAATTTTAATAGAAATTATATATACATACATTTATAATTTACATATATTATATTTATATACATTATATTTATATATATTTATAATATTTATATTATATATATATATATATATATATATATATATATATATTGTTGTTGCTGTTGTTGTTTTTGCCCTGGGAGGGAATTAGAGGTTATACAATTCATCTCCCTGTTAGTTTGGGTATACTTTGAAATACTTAAGCATTTTCATGTGGTATACATATTCATACATAACTGAATATATGCAGGGAGGGCAGCCCATTTGCATCTGGGAGTCCCTTCAGAATCCACAGTCCAGAGGTAGTGACAAAGCATCTCATTTTTAAAATTTTTATATATATTTTATATATATATAATTATATATATATATATTTTTTTTTGCCAACATATAGTATAGCACCCAGTGCTCATCCCATCAAGTGCCCGTCACCCAGTCATCCCATTGTCAAAGCATCTCAAATGTGGTTATCAAGATTACACCAGAGGGCTGATTAATTAGGGATTTTTGAAAGAAGTTTTCACTGGGGAAGTTCAAGGTCTGTGGCTGGGCAGTACCATCACCATTGCCTCTGCCTCAGTGGGGAGGAGGAAGCTGAGATTGTCAAGGGATGGATCAGGACACGGCTGCTCCTTCGTAATGGTGTCATGTCTGCCTCACCCTTTCACACGAGCTGTGTGTCCGAGTGTCTGAGGACCACGTGGGACTCTTCCAGGCTTACAGACTGTTTTGTGCAGACATGTCAGTGAGTGTTGGTGTCTGGCTGCCAGAATTTCTTCAAAGACCTGCTTTCCTTGGAACACCCTGCCCAATGGTGAGACTGGAGAGAGAGGTGTCCATAGCCCCTCGTATTCAGAAAAAGAAGCAAACGTGCTGAACAGCCACATTGGCTGGGTCCAATCACTGTACACCCTCACTTTGCAGACGATGAAGCCGGGGCCCAGAGCCAAGAGTGGAGCAGCAGCAGGAGCCCAGCACTCCGGCTCCTGGACCCGGGCTTATGGTACAGGTCAGAGCTTCCCACACTACCTGGGATGAAGGACTCTCCATCCAACCTGTCATGGACCCTCCAACCTGTCATGGACCGAAGCTTTGGTAAATTAGAATAAATTGATGGAAAATGGTGTTAGTCGGCTTAGGACAGTTATAGCATCATACCAGAGATTGGGTGGGCTCAAGCACCAGAAACTTAATTTCTCACAGTTCTGGGAGCCTGGAAAAGTCCAGGATCAAGGTGGCGGCACAGTCTGTGTCTGGTGAGAACATCCACCTTCCTGGCTTGCCCATGGTGCCTTCTTGCTGTGTTTTACTGGGGACAGAGAGAGACTCTGGTCTCGTCCCCTTCTAGGGACACTGATTCAATCATGGGGGCTCCACCCTCATGACCTCACAAAAACTCAGTTATCTGCCAAAGGCTCCACCTCCGGAGACCCTCCCCCTGGGGCTTAGGGCTGCAACAGATGGATTTTTTTTTTATTTTTATTTTTTTAAAAAATATTTTATTTATTTATTCATGAGAGACAGAGAGAAAGAGAGAGAGAGGCAGAGACACAGGCAGAGGGAGAAGCAGGCTCCCTGCGGGGACTCAATCCCAGGACCCCGGGATCATAACCTGGAGCCAAAAGCAGGTGCTCAACCACTGAGCCACCCTAGCGTCCCCTCGACATATGGATTTTTGCGGGACATAAGCATTCAGTCCATAGCACTGATTTACCAGGAAAATGAAATAATAGTAATAATAAAAAAATAAAAAAGACATACTGGGCAGCCCAGGTGGCTCAGGAGTTTAGCGCTGTCTTCAGCCCAGGGCATGATCCTGGAGATCCGGGATCCAGTCCCACATCGGGCTCCTTGCGTGAAGCCTGCTTCTCCCTCTGCCTGTGTCTCTGCCTCTCTCTCTCTCTCTCTCTCTCTGTCTCTAATAAATAAAATCTTTTTAAAAAATTTCCCTTAAAAAAAAAAGACATACAAAATGCAACCCCAACCCCTTGTATTAAAAAAGCTTTATTTTTTAGAGCAGTTTGAGGTTTACAGCAAACTTGGACAGAAAGTACAGGGGTTTCTCACAGGTCCCACCCCCACCCAGGCACAGCCTGCCCCCCCCCCCCCCAGCATCTCACACCAGCAGGCTGCATTTCCAGAGCTTGCTCTCCTCAGGGACCAGGAACAAAGGGTCCTCGGCCTCGGGTCTGTGGCCCCAACTCTGAGCAGTGTGTGTGTGGGTTCCGACTCTAGACCTGGTTTCCTGGGGTCATTTCGGGCTTGAGTCCGTTCTGGGTGCTCCGTCCTGGGGACACCAAAGAAGCCTGGGAGTTGGGAAGACAGGCAGACCCCTTCCCTCTGCACCCACGTGTCTCTGAGGGTACTTGAGAGCAGAGGCAGCCCCGGGCACAGAAGGGCTTTGGCAGGTCCCCCAGGGATTGGGAGAACTGGCAGAGAAAGGAGGTAGCTCTGGTCTCCACCCAGCAATTTCGGGGAAACAGAACAAAGGAGTGCATCTCCATCCCGCCCCACCCCCCCACCACCCAAACAGGAGGATGCAGAATAAAGCAGGGGGGGTGAGGGAGAGGCTCTGACAAGGGCATCTTTGTTTATGTGGAGCTGCTGCAAGGGAAGCCAAGTCTGGGGCCAGAGAGCACCATGTTTCCTGCATTTTTCTCTCTCCGCAGGAGCCTTCATCCCCACACTCATTCAGCAGGTGTTGACTGAGCCACAGAGTACAGGCAGCCCGCCAGGTGCTGAGGAAGGACTGCTGAGCGGGAGAGGGGGTCAGACCAGAGAAGTAGATGAATACTAAGTGCAAAGTGACATTTCTCTTGGCTGCTGCTGAACCGTTCCCCGGCCTCAAGGGGCAGGATGAGCTGGATTCTCTTTTCTGGGCAACGTGGAAGACCAAAGGTGCTGGGGCCTGATCTATCAGAATGGTTTGAAGGGATCCTTCCTTCATCCTAGATTGTGAAACAGTCCTGGCAGGGGATGCCTCAGGGTGATGCTCAGCAGCCCTGGGCTTGTGGCATCAGGTGGTCAACAGTATTTGTGACACCTGATGAGGTTGGTAGGGAAGATGTCAAGAAGAAATGCAGTAGACTGCAGGGATATGGGTCAGTGGCTGGAAGATGACAAGAGGAGACATAAGGGCAGGGGTGGGAGTTGCTTGCTAGACCAACTCAATAGGACTCTTCTGCAGGCAGGCCAGAGTGATCAGATCCCGAAGGTGGGTAGGATTTCGGCTCAACAGACCCCGCAGGATTCCTGTTAAAACCAGACCGACGGGGATCCCCGGGTGGCTCAGCAGTTTGGTGCCTGCCTTTGGCCCAGGGCATGATCCTGGGGTCCCAGCATCAAGTCTTGCGTCAGGCTCCCGGCGTGGAGCCTGCTTCTCCTTCTGCCTGTGTCTCTGCCTCTCTCTCTTTGTCTATCATGAATAAATAAATAAATAAATCTTAAAAAAAAAAAAAAAAAAAAGACCGAGCAGGCCAAGGACAGAGCTCAAGGTTGGAGCCTGGTCGGAAAGGTTGGAGCCTGAGTCCTCAGAAAGAGGACTCAGAGGAGCCAATTCAAGTTTGGCCAAGGACAGAGTCTTTGTCAGAATCTGATGGGTTCCTTTTCTGAGTGAGAGCCTCTTGCCACACTGTGTCCCTGGCCTCAGGCATGTCATTGTCTTGGTACGAATCTTCTTTTCATTCCAATAACCGGCAAGATCTTTTGTGTTTTGCCCTAACAAGAGAGCTAGGGCCAAAGTTCTGGGTGAATC
This sequence comes from Nyctereutes procyonoides, assembly GCF_905146905.1. Classification (NCBI taxonomy): domain Eukaryota; kingdom Metazoa; phylum Chordata; class Mammalia; order Carnivora; family Canidae; genus Nyctereutes; species Nyctereutes procyonoides. The sequence continues at coordinate 54,479,151 of NW_026575146.1, read as the reverse complement.
ATAGTTCTTTTCTCTCTGAAAAAGTGGCTGTAGGTCCCAGGTGTATGGAGATTTTCCAGCGTCTTTAGATACTGAACATAAATTCAGAAGGAGCTAAGGGAGCATTTTATAGTGAGAGTGGGGACACATATCTGGCAGGAAAGGATCCAAGCAAGTAGAGGTGCTGGAATTATTTTTGCTTTTGACAGGAGCTGTTTCTCCCACTGCTTGGTGGAGGCAAGTGGGTTTTCAACAATAAATCATAAACCACAATATCAGAGGTGTCAAGGACAGAGGCTTGCCTCTTTATTTTATAAATGAGGAACCCACCATCCAGAGAGGTTAGTTCATTTGCTGAATATCACAGAACCTGAAAATGCCAAAATACAAGACCTTGACCTATGTCTTCTGCCTTCTGTCATCACAGACAGCTTATTTTTCCCTGGACTGCCACAGCATGGAACTCTGAGAAGGTAAAGGAAACAAGTCGCAGGAACTCTTAAGTGACTGTAACATTAACGCCGATGTATCACTTAAAAATGGTAATAATGACCAACATTATTGGGAGCCCTTTAAGAGCTGTCAAATTAACTCAGTTCAGGTAATCTTCATAAGAAAACCTTCGCACTTCACTTGTTCTTATGGTTCAACTTGATTTCCCTTGTCTAATTGCACTGGCCTGTATCTCTAGTACAGTGTCAAAGAGTAGTGGAGATTAGTGAACATCCTTGCTTTGTTCCTGATCTTAAAGGTAATGCCTCCAATGCTTTCCTATTAAATATTAGCTTTAGGATGATTCCATCATGTTAAGAAAATACCACAAGTTCTCTAAGTTCTTGAGTGTTTTTTCTTCTTTTTCTTCTTCTGTGAAGAGGTATTGAATTATCCTCAGCATTTATGGAGATAATCATGATTTTTTTGGCCATAGGTTTATTAATGTGGACTGTGGTTTTAATGGATTTGTAAAAGTGACCCAACACTGCATTCTTGAACAAATACCACTTATTCTTGATATATTATTTTCTTAATGTGATGTTAGACTCATTGTTGCTAACATTTAGAAATTTTACAGGGATACTTATGAATGATACTGGTCTATATATTTATCTGTATTGCTTCTTGTTTAGCTATCAGTGTTATATTTGTGTCATAGAACAAGAAGCTTTCCTTCCTTTTCAATGCTGTGGAATATTTTAAGAGCATTGAATTATCTGATCTTTGAAGGTGTGGTAGATTTTGTTGTGGAAAGTCTGGTGCTTCTGTTTCCTTAATAAATTTCTCCATTTCTTAAATGGAATTGGTCCATTTCAATTTTCTAACTCTAATGGTGGTCAATTTGGGTAATTTTAATTTTCCTTGGAAATCATCCATTTGACATGTTTTTCCAGATTTATTTGCAAAGAAGTCTTGTGAAGTTGTCTCTTACAATTGTAAACTTTCCTTCTGCTGCAATAGTTATTTCCCTCTTGACATCTTTTATTTTGTGGTGTTTGTGTTCTCTCCTATTTATCTTGATCAAGTTAGCTAATGATTTGTTAAGTTTGTTAACTTTTTTAAAAAACAGAATTTTGCTTGTTAGTTACGTCTATTTCTCTATTCTCTCATTTATTTCTGCTTTTATCATTATTTTTTATGCTTTCTTTTGGCTTACTTTGTTCTTTTTAAAGTGCTTTGAGCTGGAAATTGAATTCATTTTATTATTTTTATTGATAAATGTATTTAGTACAATGATTTTTCTTTTAAAGATTTTTATTGATTTATTTGGGAGAGAGAGAGAGCACAAGCAAGGGGAGAGACAGAGGGAGAGGGAGAAGCAGACTCCCCACTGAGTGGGGATCCTGATGCGGGGCTCCATCTCAGGATCCTCAGACCATGACTGGAGCTGAAGGCAGATGCCCACCAACTGAGCCACCCAGGCACCCCTGATTTTTCTTATTTACTACTTTACTTGCATTCTATAGAGTGTGATATATTTTTATTGTGATTAGAGACCTCTCTTAAGGGAAAAGAATACAAAATTAAGAATATGAAACTAGGTACAAGGCCTTGAAAGGGGTACATGTAAGTGAGGGGCCATCACACTTGAATTTTACTACCGTCACAGTAAATCCACCTGATTAAAAATAAGGCTTGAGGGACACCAGAGTGGCTCAGTGGGTGGGCATCTTATCAACATCTGCCTTCAGCTCAGCGGTCATGATCCCAGGGTTCTGGGATCAAGTCTCACATTGGGCTCCCTGCTCCATGGGGTTTGCTTCTCCCTCTCCCTCTATTCTCTCTCTCACAAATAAGTAAATGAAATCTTATTTATTTTTATTTATTTTTTTAAATTTTTATTTATTTATGATAGTCACACAGAGAGAGAGAGGCAGAGACACAGGCAGAGGGAGAAGCAGGCTCCATGCACCGGGAGCCCGACGTGGGATTCGATCCGGGGTCTCCAGGATCGCGCCCTGGGCCAAAGGCAGGCGCCAAACCGCTGCGCCACCCAGGGATCCCGAAATCTTATTTTTTTAAAAGATTCTCTCTCTTCCTCTGCCCCTCCCCCACCTCCCTCTCTAAAAAAATAAGTAAATAATAAAAAAATAAAAATAAGGCTTGAGATTCATGAATGATTTTTGTAGTTGGAATTTTGAGATGAGTTAGTAGTCAGGGAAGACTTGCCACGTGAGTAGCAAGAAAAAAGAATGGCAAAGAGAATGAGCTGTAGAGGTATGCAGAGGTTGTGCTGAGCAGCGGGCGGAATTAATCTCTGTAATCTTTACCACATGCCTGATTGCTTTACTGTTACCATTTTATAAGTGATTAAAAGGAGTTTCTGAAATGTTAAAATACTTGCTTCGGATCACACAGTCGGTGAGATTAAATCTCGCCGAGTCCAGCCCAGAAGCCTATATCTCACTACACACACCAACCACATTGTTGGTGCCCAGAAGGGACTGGCCATGTGCTCTTCCCACCTGCTCCAACAGCAGCCAGTTTAGGAACTGGTCTCACAGCCACCAGTGATGCAGCATTACCTATGGCATGGGACTGAGCAAAGCACACTGACGGACTGTATCAGTCATCTCTTGCTGTGGAACAAATGACCCTCAAACAGTACATAGTAGGGCAGCCCCAGTGGCGCAGCAGTTTAGCGCCACCTGCAGCCCAGGGCGTGATTCTGGAGACCCAGGATCGAGTCCTGCATCGGGCTCCCTGCATGGGGCCTGCTTCTCCCTCTGCCTGTGTCTCTGCCTGCCTCTCTCTCTCTCTGAATGAATAAATAAATAAATCTTTAAAAACAAAAACAAAAAAACAATACATAGTTACTACATCATAAGCACTGAGCATCAGGAACCTGGGAGCAGCTTGGCTGGATGGTTCTGGCTTTGGGTCGGTCATGAGGTTGCTGTCAGGCAGTCAGAGCGGCAGACTCATCCGGGACCACAGGATCTGCTTCCAGGCCCACTCACGTGACTGTGGACAGGCTTCCATTCATCATTGGCTATCACCTGGAGACTTTAGTTGCTTACTGTGTAGACCCGTCCATGGGGATGCTCACGGCATGGTAGCCAGCTTCCCCCACAGAGTGTGATCTGAGAAATGGAGGAAAACTACACAGAGACCCCTCAGAGGGAAGCCACAGGCTTCTTGTATCATACCTTGGAGGTGCCATTCCACCACTTCCGTTTGTTAGAAGCCAGTAAGTCCAGCCTGCACCCTCAGGAGGGGAAGTAAGCTGCACCTATTGAAGGGAGGCGTACCCCAAAATATGTGGATGTGTTTTTAAAACCACCACAGTACTGTTGTGTGTATAGGAAGCCTTCAGACTTTAGCTCTGCCATGGGACTTCTCCCAGGATTATTTTTTCTTTAAATATTATATTTATTCATGAGAGACACACAGAGGCAGAGTCATTGGCAGAGGGAGAAGCAGGCTCCCTGTTGGGAGCCCGATCCAGGCCTCAATCCCAGGACCCTGGGATCATGACCTGAGCCATAGGCAGAAGCTCAACCACTGAGCCACCCAGGGCCCCCCTGGGGTTTTTGCTTAGACTGAGATCCTCCTCCAGAATCCACTCCTTGCTCTCCCTGGAGATCTAAGCCTCTCCTCATCCTGTGGGATAGAGAGAAAAGCTCACCTTCATTGATGCATCATTCACTCAGCAAATATTAACCAATGACAACTAGATATTGGGTGCAGCTCCGGGACCTGGGATGGAGCAGTGACCAAACACACGGCATCCTTGTGCTACTGGGGCTTATATTTGAGTGTGAGGAGCCAGATAATAAAGAAATGACTAAAATAACAGCAACAGTAATAAGAACTATAAGGAGAAATAAAGCACAATGAAAGGACAGGAGGTGACAGGTGTTGCTCCTCCAAGCAGAATGAACAGACGAGGCCATGCTGCATTGTATCAGATGTGCTCAGAGAAATCCTCTCTGCTGAGGTGACATTTCAACAGAGACCTGACTGAGAGGAGATGAGCCACGTGGCCACTAGGAGAGAACACAGCAAGGGCAAAGGCCCTGGGGCCGGAGTGGTCTTGGCATGTGTTCCTGAAATATTCTGGCTGCTGGGTGGTGGAGGAGGAAGAGAGAAGAGAGAACACAGGGCAGGAGGCTGCTGTAGTTACCCACAGAGTGGAAACGGTGGTGGCTTGTTCTAAGGAGGACGCAGGAGAAGTCCTGAGACACGGTCAGATTCAGATGCAGCTCAAGAGGCGGTGTCGCTGACTGAACACAACGGAGCCAACTGGTGACCACTCTGAGCACACTGTGTGCTGTATACCGTGTGCCAGGCCCCATGCTGGGCATGCTGGGTAGAGAAGTGAGCAAGCCGGATGCAGTGCCCGCCCACATGGCACGGCCTGCCGGGCAACATGGGTGACAAGTACTGGAGGCCTCACAGGGCAGCGAGCCAGTCATGCGGGGTAGGGCCGCGGAGGACCGTGTGGGATCTGCATGGGCAGGAATGGGGTGGCCGGCGTTACAGGCAGAGGACGAAGTCCTGCTGGGGAGTGGCAGGGAGGCTGTGTTTTGAAGGCTGTTGGTTCCAGAAGCAGGGAGGAGCTGCAGGAGATGAGGCAGGATGAGAGTTAGAAGCAGGCTTGTAGAGACCCTGCAATGCCAGGCTGGGTGGTTGGATTTGATGGAAAAAGCCCCGGAAAGAGCCCACAGGCCCCATCCAGCATGGGTTGCAGTGCAAAAGAACTGAAAATGCGGATCCCCCCCACCTCGTTGAGATGTTTTTGCTAATACTATCAGGGTAGGAGTTAAGAATAAAGATAATGGGACGCCTGGGTGGCTCAGGGTTGAGCGCCTTTGGCTCAGGTCGTGATTCCGGGTCCGGGGATCGAGTCCCACATCGGGCTCCCCATGGGGAGCCTGCTTCTCCCTCTGCCTGTGTTTCTGCCTCTCTCTCATGAATAAGTAAATAAATCTTAAAAAATAAAACAAAAATTAATGATCGCAGTACAATAGAAAAACAGCGAGGAAAAATTGAAAGAAGCCTCATGCCCAGCAAACAGAGGAGTTAAATTTTCTTATGTTAAAAAGTTTTCAGATGGTGTGTGTGATAGAACAATGTGTAGCCAGTAAAGAATGTCTTCAAAGGCATTCTGAATGACACGAGGAGGAGTTTACAATATAATGTCAAGTAAAACAGAAACAAAAAGGATCTAGGAACTATAGCACAGCACACAATGCACAATGGACGGAAATGCAGCAAAATGTTCATGATTCTCTCTAGGTACTGAGAATATCTGTGATTGCCCTTTCCCTTTTCCTACTTTTCTAAATTTTTTTGAAAAACCTCACAGGAATATGCAGCCCTTTTGTAATCAGAAAAATGGCTTAGGTATAAAGATTAAACATGGATTTTTAAAATTTATTTTTTAAAGATTTTATTTATTTATTCATGAGAGACACCAAGAGAGAGAGGCAGAGGGAGAAGCAGGCTCCCTGTGGGGAGCCTGATGTGGGACTCGATCCCAGGACCGTGGGATCACGCCCTGAGCCAAAGGCAGACACTCAACCACTGAGCCACCCTCCCTAAATATGGATTTTAAATACAGGCTCGCCTAGCATGATTGAGAAGGGCAGCCCTGAGCACCTGATCTGGAGTACTAAGTTCTTTGGAGACAGGATTGTCAGAACTCTGGGGCTACCTGGATGTGGAAGAGAGAGACAAGAGTCAAAGATGTGTATTGCTTCCTTGCTTGCTTCTCCTTGGCAGCAGCCAGAGCAATCCTATTAAAACATAATTCGGATCAGTTTCCTCCTCTGCTCAAAACCTTTCGATGGCTCCCACCTGGCTCAGAATAAAAGCCAGAATCCTTCGAGTACCTTACAGCACCCCATGTACCTACCCTAGGATTATCTCTGACTTGGTGGTCTTGCCCTCTCCCTTCCTCCCACCCTCTCCTCCGGCTGCCTCATTGTTTCTGAACATGCCCCAGGGCCTTTGCACCTGCCATCTCCTTGCTTGGAATGCTTTTTGAAATCTCTGTGTTTTGCCCACTCACGTGTTTCCTTCTCTGTGAGGCCTTTTCTGGCCATGCTCCCCAAAACTGCAATCCTCTGGCACTCCCATCCTTTCATTGCTTAATATTTATCCCTAGCACACATCCTAACTTAGTGTAACTATGTATTTTTACTTATGTAAGTTGTTTGGTTTTTGTCTCTTCCATTGGACTATAAATTGCAGGAGGGCAGAGGTTTTGTTTTGTTCACTGTGGCCTCCCCGGCCCCTGGCACAGGATTAATACTAAGTGAATGCTTGCTGACTGAATCACCGTAATCTAAATAAAGAACCCAGAAGTTCCACTTACCCTACAAAGATCATCAGATTTGCCATTGTGTAGTCAGAGGCACCGGATGGCTGGGCCTCTTACAATGGTAAATTCTCTTGGTTCATTTAACGTTAGAGTCCATTTTTAAGATCTCCATTTCCACGTGATGTATTTGTCGGTTGTTTTTTTTGTTTTTAGGAACAATGTCACTCTTCGTGGCTTGGAGATTGGGGTGGCAGTGGGTTCCAGAAGCAGGGACTCTGAGAAAGGGGAGGATGGATGGGGTCACCGGTGCTCTGTGGACCGAGGGTGTGTGGAAGTATCTCCACGGAGCGCCTGCTCCAGTGCTGTGCCCTGGCCACTCCTTCGGGTTGGGGAACTGCAGGCACTGGCCGTGGAGGTTCCCGCGTCAGGATCCAGCATCCACTGAGAAGCTGCCCTTGGGCTGATGTCACCACCTCGCTGGGGTGAGCTGCTCTTGGGGCTCCCTGGGCGTCCAGTGCTGTGGAGCAGAGCTGTGGAGTCCCCAGGAGACATACCACCTCCTGGCCAGATTGGTGGGGACCCCTGGAATCCAGGCCAGTGAGCGTTTCTACACAGGATGGAAGGTTCTGGAATTGGGGTGGCATCAGTGGAGATCCTCTTTCACCTCCAGGCCCCAACTCAATACCTTTTCTCCACCTAATCCACCTTTTTCTGAAAGTCGCTTGAGCCAAGCCTCAGAATGGGAAGGGTTTGGTCTCCCCCGACCCTCCCTCACCTACTATACGTAAGCCAAGGTAACATCAACGGGCTATTTTCTTTTTTACTAAAGAGAAATTTGGGGGGCTCCATCGATGAGGCGTCTGCCTTCGGCTCAGGTCATGATCCTGGGGTCCTGGGATCCAGTCCCGTCTCCGTGGGGAGTGTGCTTCTCCCTCTCCCTCTGCCTGCCGCTCCCCCTGCTTGTGCTCTCTTTCTCTGTGTCAAATAAATAAACAAAATCTTTAAAAAAAAAAATCTGCGTAACAGAGGCCCTGAACAATCCATGGAGAGTGACTGTACCCCCCCCGCCCCCCCCGCCCCCCCCCCCCCCCCCCCCCCCCCCCGCCAAGCGCTCAGACGCATTTCCCTGGAAGAGCAGAAACCAGTTTTAAGGCCTTTAAGGCGGAGTCGCTCGGTTCCCATCCCGCCCAGCAGGTGGCTGCACAACATCACAGATGGGCGCACCCGTCAGGCTGGGAGGCCCCGCGGAGACACCTGGTCCCCTTGAAGCAGGGCCTCAGGGTGTCACTCGGGGTCCCCTCAGTGTCCATTGCTGAGACTGTCCTGGGACAGCCGTGGCCGTCCCCCATGGAAGCTTCGGCGGCCAGGAGCTGAGCTGAGCACGTCGGCTGCTTTCTCTCCCTCTTCGGAGCATCCCCCCCCCCCCCAAGCTAGCCTCCGGGCCTCCACTTTCCAGGTGAGGACAACCAGGAGATGAAGCCGCTTCCCGAACGCCTGGGTGCGGGAGGGGAGTCCGGTGGGGAGGGAGCCAGGGCCCGCGGCAGAGGCGGCCTGGGCACCCTCGGTCTCCGCACCCCCCTCCCCCGCAGGCAGCTCAGGCGGGGGGCACTGGGGCAATCCCTAGGGTCCTTCTTCCCGGAAAAGTGAGACGCAGGACAGATGGCCCACTCCTGTGGGCCCCGCGTGCAGCTGACCTTTCCCGGCCAAGGCCAACAGCGCCCCCCGCATCCTGCTCCTGGGCCCCTGGGCCCCGACTCCCAGGTGGCTGCACCCCCCCCCCCCCCGCAGGTGACATCTTGTGACGAGCATCCTGTTTGGTTTTCCAGGTACCTGGGTGCCTGCGGCCACGCTGCTCCTCCGGGGCCGAGGGAAGTCGCTGCGAATGCGGGGCAAGCGCCAGGTGGGACCTTGGGGACATCACGCTTCTGGTACTTTGGGCAAACTGCTGACGCCTGGGGGCAGTTTGCTTCTCAGTAAAACACAGGTGACACCCGCCCTGTGATGAGCTGTCCAGCATGCCCGCAGAACGTCAGTCCCAGGGGGACAGCCAGTGGGCCTGGCTGGCGCCCCCCAGCCCTGGTGAGCGGGGAGGGCTTTGCCTCGGTAAGTCACTAGGAGATGCGGGCTGTGGGGGGCTTCCGGGGGCCACGTCGGGCAGGGCGGTGGATAGAAAGATGGGTTTGCCTTGTTGACGGTGAACTGTGTCTGTCCTGGGGTTGCAGACCTCGGGGAGCTGCGGGAGCCTGATCTGAGCCCCCAGCCCCCCAGGCCAGCGCCGGAGGGACCCTCAGCTGTTGCCCAGATGCATCCCTCCCCTCACCAGAGCCCCCTGTGCCATGACACATACCCCACAAGACTCATTGACACTTTGACCTGTCTGCTCCCAAATGGGCCACGAGAACACACTTAATTTTTTAAATAAAGATTTGCAGGCCCGCTCCCCGCAAGTGAGCCTGGGGACGCCCCAGGCCGCCTGAAGAACTGGCCCAGAGCAGTGACGCTGGGCAGGGGTCAACAACCAGCTCTGGGGGGAAGAATGAACCCCCTCCGCACCCCACAAATACAGTATAAATGAACTTGCACGAGGGATGCGTAGCCCACGATGTACAGATAATAAGTGGCTTGCTCCCACGGCCCCCCCCGCAGCTGCAGCGGGGCTCGGTTTCCTGCCAGCTCCCCCTGCCAGGGCTCCCGACTCGGCACCAAGAGCGGTCGGGCCGGGGCAGGTCCGGGCCACTGCGCAGTCAGCGAGCGGCCCTCACCTCCGGGCACCGCAGGGCAGCCCTGGCTTCGGTTCGGCCGCCGTTTTTAGGTCCAGACAAAAGCGAAATGACCAGAGTGTGTGTCACAGTGGCCTTGTTCGCGGAAGGGGAGAGTGACTTCTTGGCCAAATCGGCCGCTCGCTGCTTGGCTGTGCAGAGCCGCTTTCCTCGGTTTCCCTGCGAGTCGCTGTGCAGTGGCTGCAGTCCCGAAACGTTTCAGTTTAATTTAGAGTCACGTTTGCTCCGCCACTTGCAGATACTTGACGGAACGAGGAGTCAAGTTTGCCCTGGCCCGGGGTGTCAGTGCTCCCGCCACGGCGCGGGCAGGCCGGCAGCGCCACGTCCCGGGACCCCCGCGGGAGACGGGAGCTGCGGGTCCTGGGGGCGCGGGCGCGGGCGCGGCCGGGTGGACGGAGCGAGGTAGTGGCCGAGGCTCGGTTACCGGTCACCTTTGTATTTGAGTGAGGCCGTTCATTTTACCCATGACCCTGTGTAACGACAAAAGTCCGAAACTCGGGCTGCGGGTTCTGGAGGGTGAAGGCGAGCTGGCTGCGCAGGCCTGGCCTGGGGGGCCCCCCACCCTGCCCCCGCTGGGAGCCAGGCGCCCCGTGTCCTCTGAAGCCCTGCGGCATCGGGGGTCGGACAGAGGTTGGGGCCCCTGGAAGTCAGGAGCACCCACGGCTTCCTCGGCACCCCCGTTCCTGACAGGCGAGGAGCTCCAGCCAGTCTGGAGGCAAAGAGGGAGTTTGGGGGTCGTGGGATGGTCGCCCTGTTGGCCCACCCTGACGGGTGAGGGCACCCACGTTCCTTCTGGTTTCCTCTTGTGATGAGGCCGGGGCTGGAGGGCCCGTCCCAGGGCCGGGACACCCCCTGCTATTTCTCCGCTGTGTGTCCTGGGGCCGCGTCTCCACCTGAGCCTCTCAGCCTCACTTTCAGCAAAGTGGGGGCGACCTGGCCGATGGCTGTGAGGACCAGGTGTGTCCGGGGTGGAGGGCGGGAGGTTCACGGCCGTGCCCTCCACGGACCCGGGGCTGGAGCAGCGTGTCTGTGCCCCAGCTCTTCCCGAGAGCAAACTCGTTGTGGAGCTGGACACGGTCTCGTCTACAGACTCCAGGAGTGGGGGCGCACCAGGGGCTGGAGGGGCTGCAGGGGAACAGAGTCGAAGCTGTTTAGCAGGCCTTCCAGAATGTTCTGCGATCAGCCCCAGACGGAGCTGCTTCACTCTTATGTTTCCTTCTCTGTCTGTTTGGGTTTGGTCACCACGAGTGATGTGCCCCAGACACTGACTGTGGGGACCAGACTGCGTGCGGCTGTGGGAGCTGGGGAGGGAGCCCAGGGAGGCCTGCGCCTCTGGCCTGCTATAAAGGAGAGTGGATGTGAACGGGGGCTGGGGTGGGCAGGGGGTGGACGCAGAGTGGCACTGAATGTGTCACCTGCACTTCCCAGCTCAGTGACATGGTGACTTGTCAGAGGAGCTGCTGCACACCTACCTGGTCCAGGTCTCAGAAATGGAGGAGCTGCTGGATGGTCTGTGCCCGAGCCCGCGGTGTGCACAGCCAGCCAGGACGCCGTGCCAGCCACAGCAGCACCCAGCTGCTGACTGACCCTCAGCAGGTCTTGGCTGATGTTTCTGTCTGCCGTCCAGATGTCACTCAAACTTCCCTTGTGAACGACCCAAATTTAGAATCTTACAGGAAAGTGAAACTGGAAAACCAGGTTCCAGCTTAGCTAAGTGGACATGGTGGAGAGCCAGCACTCGATGCTTCCGGAGGACCAAGCGCTATTTGATCCTCTCGTCATATTTTTTCAGGTTCCTATTCCTCGGCCTGGAATATGCTTCCCCTGCTGTGGGACCTGGAAAACTCCTACGCTGCCTTCAAAACCCCCCAGAGACATCCCTTCCTCTGAGAAGAGTTCCCTAACACTCTAGGACTAGTTCTGGACTTTGCACATCACGACCGCCTCTGTTGTACATGTGAGATGCTTCAAGGGCACAGTCTTTCCTCTTAAGGGGGACGAGCTGTGCCTGTGTGACAGCTGGAGAAGTAGTTGCCCAGGTTGGTTAATTAACTTGCCCAGGATGGCACAGAGAGACTATAACCAATATAATACCTGGTTATACTTTGAATCCCTGTCTGTGACTTTTCTAATTATGAGCTGCCCTGACTAGAAAGCTGAGAAAAATTTGGCCCTTGCTCATCAGAGACTATGAATTGGAGGAGAAAGAGAGCTGCGATGTGGTCAGGCAGCTGGTTAAGATTACCCACAGGAGCAGATCGGGCAGTGGGCTCCGGGCGAGGAGCTCCAGGCGGCAGCAAGGCTGTGCGTCCCACCGGGCGCAGGGCTGCCCTCAGCCCTCCAGCCTAGCAGAAGGCACGGGGAGCCAGCAGCTGGCTGTGCTCTTCGGCCCTCGCCAAGACCCTGCAGGTGGCCCAAGGCCAAGGTCACAGCACTCTGCTCCCCAGTGTCTCCAGGCAATCCAGGCCTGGCCAGGGGGGGGGAGACGAGGCGCCCCGTCCCTCCCCCAGCAGCTCCCAGGGAGTGACGACTCACTGTGTGGCTTCCAGCAAGTCCCACTCCTGGTCTGGAGAAGGGCCTGGGAAGTGGCTGAGATTCCTCACTCGCTCACCCATGTGGTAGCGCAGGTGGTCGCGGGGATTAGTTCGCATGTGATGCCACCAGATGGCGCCAGATGCCAGCCCCTGCCAAGTTGGTTCCTTATTGAAAAGGGGTGGTTTCGGGAATGAGCGTGAGCTGGGCGTGTGTGTGTGTGTGTGTGTGTGTGTGTGTGTGTGTGTGTGTGTGTGTGTGTGTGTGTGTGTGTGTGTGTTTGCAGGGAGCGCCAGAGTGCTAACAACACCCTACATCTGCCGGCGTCACCCTACCTGGCGGGGTTCATCTCCAGCTCGGCGCTAGCCACACTGGCCTCCTACCCTGCCTCCAGCGCTCCCTGCAAGGTCTGGCCTCAGGGCCTTTGTGTGTGCTGTCCCTTCAGCTTGGGACGCTCACCCCTTACACATCCGCCGGGACCTCCCACATTCCCTCGCAGTGAGGCCTTTCCTAGCCATCCCATATAAAAAAACTACCTCCAAACCCATCCCATGCTTTATTTTTAATAGAAACACTGTGGTAAAATATGCATAACAAAATTTTACTGCTTTAACCACCTTTCAGTTTAAAGTCCTGTGGCATTAAGTACATTCACACTGTTGTACAACCCTGTCCACCATCCATCCCCAGGGCTTTTTCCATCTTCCCAAACTGAAATCATGGATCCACTGAATGATGGATCCCTCTTCTCCCCTCGCCCGGCCCTGGCAGCCAGCGTTCTTTTTTCTCTCTCTGTGAATCTGACTGCTCTAGCTTTCTCATTAAAGTTATGTAGTATATGTCCTTTCGGGACTGGTTTATGTCACTTAGCATAACGTCTTCAAGCTCCATCCATGTTGTAGCCTGTGACAATTTGCTTTCTTTTCAAGGCTGTATAATATTCCCCCCCTCTTTCTCTTTCTCTCTCTCTCCTATTTTGATTATTCATTCGTCTGTTGGTAGATGCTTGGGTTGCTCCCAATCCTGTGAGGAGGAAAGCTGGTATGAATGTGGGTGCTCTTTTCAAACATACTTTACTTCTCTGACAGCTCTGATCACCATCCAGCTACCCACCCTCTTGCCCCCAGCTAGACAGACAAATGGTTGCCGCTTGGTAGACAAGGTAACCCAAGGATTATGGTTGTGGTGCCTTAAAGGACACGGGCCACTTATAGTCGCTCGCCTGGCCATTTTATTCTAACATTCCTTTTTAAATGTCTGTAGACACTTGGTACCTCAAAATGCTCTTTGGAGCGGCTTTATTATTATTCTCACTTTGTCATAATGAGTTAATAAATCTTTGCTATGTGTTCATTCTGTATTTGTAGGGGAGTCGTATTTTTAACTTTTAAAAATTTATGCATTGACATTCCAGAAGGGTTTTTTTGTTGTTGTTGTTGTTTTTTACCAGGAAGTAAAATATGCATTTGTGGGATGAAATAAAATACATCAATTTATAATGCTCTGCCAGCCAAGCTGGAGCTTCAGGGGTCCTGGGGCCACCTGAACTGAGCAGAGACACTGCCAGCATCTCTGGGGAACCTCCTGAGCTGCGGCTGCTGCTCGTGCAGTCCGGGGGTGCATGCTTTTTTTTTTCCTAAAGCAAATAACTTTATTTCTATCATTCCTTTTTCAAGAACCAAGGAAATATAGAAAATATAAAACAACACAAACAGCTGCAATTTAATTTGGGGGTCGGGGGAGGCGGGTAAAGAACGAATGGCACAGCCCTTTAAAGCAACTTCCAGGACAGCCTGAGCCGCATCAGGTGTGTGTGGGGGGCCCTGAGAAGACAGGCTCCTATGTCCCAGCTTGGGCCCCAATACATCAGAATCCTCAGAGGGTGGGACCCTGGAATCTGCCTTTTTAAAACAAGTTTTCCCACTCACGTTCACTTAGCAAGGTCTCGCCCTAAAGCCCAAGGGAACTTTGGTAACATTTCCTCTCTTCCAAAATCCAGGCTGAAACCCAACGAATCCTGAACTAAAACTCAAGAACAGCACACCAGATGCCACCTGTTGTTTTTCAGGGTCTCAAACTCTGGAGGAAATACATCCCGCCTGCCACATCTTTTCCTCTCTAGGGCACCTGTCTGCATTTGGGACTGTGGCTCCACTAGTGTTTCATCAGGCCCAGCCTTATTCTCCACCTGGAGTCCTGCTTTTCTCTGTATGACAACGGGCAAGGAGTAACTCCAAGAAGGTGGCAATAGGATCCTACGCAACGATGTGTGCTGGTTCCTGGCAGGTGTCTTCTGCAGGGCCCCAGAGGGCTGGTGATGCCGTGGCAGCACCAGGACAGAGGGATGCATCAGTGGGGGCATTCAGGTGATGGCTGGCAAACAGCCCTCCACAGTGCTGCAACAGAGACAGCCAGTCCCTACACCCTTTGCTGAGCAGCTGTTGGTGCTTGGAAGTCAAACATCTGTACAAACTCAGTGCTCGCAGAAAATGATTTGTACTGGTCCAATGGCTTCACTTTTCCCGTCTGGAGTTGCCTTCTTGGGGGAAGGGGACAGGGCACACATGTGGGCAGGCTGCAGGTCAGCATCTCCAGGGCTGCCAAGTCTTAGGTTCACTTGGGGCCGAGGCATTCCACAATCCCATTCCCCTTCATGCCATCAAAAAAGAAGTTGTTGTTGTGAGGAGGGTCCCTTTGAGACAGGGCCTTAAAAGGCGACAGGGGCCAGTACTCCCGTGCCTTGCGTGAGCCATGCTCATCCCGAAAGGCTTTGGAGCCTTAGCTGACCCTCACACAGTCCCCGCGAGACGGATGGCAAGCTCGGAGGGGCTCAGTAGGCAGGAGCTCGCCGTGTAAGGGGGAGTTAGAGGACTAGAATGGAGCTGTGTGTGTGGCAGGGTGGGTGCGTGGATTTCTCTAATTCTGCAATTGCAGGGGCGCTCAAGCAGAGAGGGGATGGCCTGGGGTGCCACCTGAGGGGGCACACACCACCCACGGCACACCTCCAGGGGGTTGCTGAGAGGTGCACGCCCGCCCGCCCGCAGCTCCCACCTGGTGCTGGTGACACCAGGGGATCGCTGGGACCTTCCTCCTCGTGTGCTGCAATATCAGCGGTCACAGGGGACCCAGCCGGTGGGGGTCACGGGACGCACCCCTTCAGAAGATGCCTGGGCTCCAGGCAGCAAGCAGGCCCTAGAGAAGGGCCAGGAGGTGGCTTGCGCATGGTTGGAGGTGGGGGGGACAGGTGAGGGACACAATCTTTTCCCTACCCACGGTCCCTCCAGTCCCTTCCCTGAAACGACAGGACACCTGGCCGGGGCCAAGAGGTGATGTTTTTGTTTATTGTGCAGCAACTCTTACAGACATTAGCGTTCAATTAAAGGAAGAAAACAGACCGAATACATCACAACCCCCAAAACAGTACAGCGGGGGGAGGGGGGGACGGGCCGGGGACTCGCAGAGGAGCTACATTCAGTGGGTGTGTGGCGCCAACATTCCAGGCTCACGTGTATATATATTTTATTTATATAATTTATATTTATATAGAGAGATCATTGAGTTTTGTGTATACAAAGAACGATATTGTTACAAATACAATACTCTACTTGTCCCAAGCTTTACAATAAGCTCTATTTCACCCTCTTTACAGAACAATAGTACAAGTTCATACTCTAGGGGCTGTGCTGAATATGTACAAGAAATTTCCTTCCCACGTGGTCCTCACGCACTGCCTTGATGGAGGGGGTCGGGGGGGGGGTGCCAGGAGTCAGGTCGTGTGCTCCAGTTGGCCCGAACCAGGGAAGGAGCAAACGGACATGAAACTCAAAACCAGCAAGCGGCCTTGGACGTGGGAGAGTAAACATGTCTAAAAGGAGGTGGCCCTTGGTTGTAAACATTGGTAACAGCCACACCACTGGGCCGCGGGACCCGAGAAGGGCTCGTGGGTGGGTTTCCTCAGGGTGCGGATGGTGGGGGGTGTTGAGTGCGAACGGGGGGCGGGGGCCTTGGGGGCGGCAGGGGCGATGGGGGAGGTAGTAGGTTACTCTGGGACTCTCCGAGGCCGGTGTTGGTGGGCAATGTCCAGACGGCAGGCCTGCGCGCAGAGGCTCGGAGGCCGGGGTCCCGTGGGGGGCGGGGGGGCGGGTGCTCCAAGCCCCGTGGGGACAGCTCAGGGGAGGGAGCGGACTCCAGGTCTTGGTCTCTGGGGGGCGGGCCTCCTCCTCTCGTGAACCCAAGGCTGATGGTGGCTCCCTGAAATGCTCCCAGGTGAGAAGGCAGAGACAGGATGCGCTCTGGAGCATCCCGGCTGGACCAGGACGGGTAGGCGCACCTGAGAATCTGTCCCCAAAGCTGAGTCACCAGCATGTCCCAGCCAAGCAGCAAGAGTGGCTTTTTGCCTGGGCCCCGTTTGGGAAGGCTGCTCTGTACATGGTCTTCCCCGTTACCGGGGGTTTTCAGATATTTACATATATAACTATGTATATCGGGATGTCAGAGGGAAGGAGGCCACCACGTCCCACGGGATTTTCCAAAACAGAGTTACTGACACTTAAAATCCTGCCTCCTTGGTTCACCAAAGGGGGGGGGGTCACTCCCTCCATGGGATGGGAGCAGGGCAAGGAACAGACTCCACAGCCAGGCAAACCTGTACGGAGCTCCAGGCACACGCGCTGTCTGGGTGTGCGCAGCCGCGTTCATTCACAGAAGGTGCGCGGTGGGTAAACCACCTCGCTGTGACGCTAGAGGATGCTGGTCTTCGGGGGGGGGGGAGCTTACCACATTGGCTTTTCCAGGACTTGTCAAACGTTCCAAAGTTTTTGTGCCACCTGTGCTCTCTCTCCCGTCCTTTGGGTGAAGATACTTCATTGCAACGACGTTGGGGGGGGGGGTGGCTGCACAGGGACGTGCCAGCGGAGCTCCCGTCTGCTGGACCGTGGACAGGCCTCCGTCCAGGCGCTGGGCAGGCGGCGTGAGCGGCCCCCCGACAGCAGACAGGCCTGCGCCCCACCCCCATGATTTTCCAAGGCTCCTGATGCCGAAAATATACCAATAATGCTTTGTTCCCACTCTTTCACCTGTTCTTTTTGGCAGAGGAAGGACCGGAGCCTGACTCTTTAGTACTTTATATTGTCAGACACCCTATGGTTTGGTAAACTGACATCCAGAGGCCGTGATTCTGGCTGCTGCGGTGGGCTGGCCGTGGGGCTGAGCATCCTTGAAAAAAAAGTCCAGGGGTCCCGGACTGTCCACGCCCCCCGCCGCCCCCGAGAGGACATTCGTTCGGGGAGCAGCAACCCCCGTCCCTTAGGGCTTGTTTGGAACATGCGGCTCTCCTGACTCTCAGCGGCAAACAGGAGGCACAGGGATCCCAGGGAGGTGGCCGCACGGCGCTCTGGCGGCGGCCTCCGCTTCCCATCTTTCTACGCTCCCTTTCCTCCCTCCCCGGAGTCCCTCCATTCCACACCTACAGACACACTAGCCAACATGTGCTCGCCGAATGCCTATTTCCACAGACACACAACATAAATAATCCCCGGTGCAGAGAGCAGGGACTATATTAATATCACAAAATATATTAGTTTCTCTTGCCCCGTCTCTGCTGAGGTCATGAAACAAAACAAAACAAACCAAACCAACCCGCCCCAGCCCACACGAAAACAAAATGCTCTTTGGACCCAGGAGAAGCGAAAAGTGGCTCAGAATAATATCACGAAAACACCTGCGCTGAACCAAGACACAACCTGCGACATGAGGCACCTGATGGAAACACGTAAGGCGCCACCCAAGCCAGAGCTTGCCCAGACCCGCGAGGCAGCAAGATGACGTCTCTGGGACACACTTGGGGATTCTTAGGCATAGTGTGAGGTCATTCCTGTCTGCTTAGTTTTGTGGCTTACTCTTCTGGCCTCTCAGATGTCACATCCTGCCTCAGTGACCCTGAGCAGAGAAGAAAGCTGGGCCTGCCTGGGGCCGGGAAGCCCTGACAGCACCTGCACCCTCTTCCTCAAAGGGGACCAGTCCGGCCTTCCCAGACTCCCAGCACGTATGCGGAGTGGGGGGCACGAGGGGAGGCCCCCTGCGCTCCCTGAGCCGCGGGGCTGCAGTGGTGCCCTCGGAGCCAGGCCTCAGCCCCCGAGGGGGTGCATCTCTCTCGGGATGGGGCAGCCCCTGCAGGCCTCGCCTGCTGGGGGAGGGCCTCATGGAGAGGCCATGTGGGGTTTCCAGGGGCTCTGTGTGCCTCACCGGTGGTGGGAGGAGGCGAGGGTGAGCTACACGCACAGGAGAGACCGTGTACGTACGTGTGCGGCAGGCAGGGAGGGAGGGAGGACCTGCCCCTGTTTATCTGATGGTGGGTAACCTGGGGACGGCGGCCCGGGGAGGCCGCCCCGGGAGGCGCTGAGCTCTCTGCCGCGAGACGGTGCCCGGGCCCAGGCAGCTCCCCTTCGGCCCATGGGGGAGAAGGCTCACGTTAAAAAACACAATCGTGTCAAAACTAAAACTAGCTACAGAAGAGGCAAAAGGTTGGCTCAGAAATTCTGGGCGGAGATGTGTGGCGCCCCAAGTCGGTGGGCAGGGTAACCCTTAAAGATGCAGCGGGTGTCACCTGCGGAGACACCACCTTCCCACACGGTGACCGAAGGAGCAGCGCCAGGACCAGCGGCAGCCAGAAGGGTCGGCACCACTGAGGCAGCTCTGTCCCTGCCCCAAGGGGCGCTTCCTAAGGGCTCCCTGGGAGCAGTGACGGCCCCCCTGGGGACCCCCGAGGGCCCTTCAGGATGGTCCTGGGCTGGGCAGATACCTAGCGGGGGGCAGCTGCTGCCTATCCTCGGCACTGCGTAGGAAACTTCCCTGGCATTACAGAAAGAAAAAAAAAAAAGCAAACTGGAGAGAGAAAGAGCAAAGAGGTCTGTGGATTCTCTTTCTGTGTCGAACCGGTGCTGGGCGTGAGAGGGAAATGTCTCAGTGGGCACACAGATGCAGCACGAGAAACACACCACGAGTGAGGACAGTCCTCCATGCAAGCCGCCAGGCGGGTCGCGGCCTCAGATGTAAACGGGCTGCTCCTGGGCCGTCAGCAGTCTGTACATGGCAGCCGGCATCGTCTTCATGTGGATCTGGGGGCAGGAGGGCACGTCAGTGGGCCTGGGGCCGGGGTGGGGGGGGCGCGTGGGCGCTGAGCCCATGGCCCTGGGGGGGCACCGCTTCTAACCAACAGGGGGAGGCCCCCGGTTTGAAGACTTTCCCCACTGGCCACCACCAGGGACCTGACCCCGGTGGCCCCCAGGGACAGAGGAATCCACGGCTTCCTAAAATGTTTGGGGCGGCACAAGGTTTGCAGTGAAAACCAGAGGAGGCTGTTTTCCCAGTCGATGCAATATTCTCGCTCTCACCAGGGCGGAGTTTTTTTTATTTTATTTTATTTTTATTTATTTTTATTTTTTAGGGAGCAAACCCTTTCAAACCTAAGGAGAATGACAGCGGGTTGTGACTGCTCCTGCCTCCTCCATCCCCTCAGCTCAGCGGCCCAGGCAGCGGCCCTGGACCAGCCGTCCCGACCGCAGGAGCCCCTGCTGTCCGGGGAGCTGCCCCTGGAGGCCCCTCTGTGGATTCGATTCAATCTCAGACTTCCGCCTCCCCAGCACGTTAACTGGGAAAACGAGACGGAACTCTGGGCAGCCGCGGAGGGAAGCCGCGCAAAAGAATCCGAGTCCCAAGGAGAAGGAGAGCAAATGATGCCGGAGACACCGGCTCCTGTTCCCCGGAGCTGCCCTCGGACGCGGCTCCCACTGGGGTAAGCCTGGCGGTCGAGCAGTGTTTGGGACCAGACGGGACGCTCCCTGGAAGGCCTGTGCGGGGCTGCCCGAGCACGAGGTGGGGACCCCCCCACCCCAGCCCCGGCCCCGCTCCTACCTCCCCCACGGCATTGGAGAGGATGTGGACGATCTTCTCATGTGGGGTGGCCACCACGCTCTGCCCGTTGATTTCAATGATCCGATGTCCCACGCGGACGCCGCCTCTCTCGGCTATCCCCCCTCGCATGAGGCTGCAGATCTGTCAAAGCCAGAGGTCACGTCACCCCTCACGGCAGCAGCACATGGCGGGGAGAGGGGCGGGGACAGGGCTGTCCTTCCTGGACGCCCCCTCCCCGCCTTTTCATCTCTAAGAAGCTGCCGTGGTGACTCTGGGGACTTGAATCTCTTGGTTTCTTTTCACAACAAATGGGGCGTCGTGGGCCCACAGGGCCTCGCGCCCCGTCCTGTGCACTTTGCACGGGGTGCGGAGCTCATCCCCGGGTATCACGGCACAGAGTTCTGACAGCTGTCACCCCGGATGGGGCTTGGGAGAAAGAGCTGTTTGGGCCTGTCACCAGGCCGCCAGCGGTTTCAGACTCGCAGGATATTATTTCCCACATTCACCCGAGACTCAAACAGCCAACTGCATCGCCTTCGAAGCCTGCCTGCTTTTCCGGGTCACAGTGACACAGGCCAAAGTGGGGCCAGCTGGCCGGGACGCACTCCTTCCTACTTTCTCCACCCAGCAGCCCGTGTTCAAACTCACTCCTCACGGAAAGGACACTGTGGCTGGTGTCCGCCGTGGGACAGCCGGGCACTGTGCACGCGGAGGCTGTAGGCCGCTGGAAATGATCTCCCCAGGGGCGGAGGGCTCTGGGCTCAGCCTTGTAGGGCCTAGCCACCCCCTCCCCCCAAATATATTTTGAACTTACAAAGTTGACTTTTCCCTCCAGATCATGCACCTTTTCAGCCTGTGTTAGACAAGACCTGGGCGTCCTGTGACCATGCGCTGCCTGTTGTCAGAGTGCGTGGACTCTGTGGCCCTTTGGGTGCCCTGGGGTCACACTCCTTGGGTGCTTCCCACACTTCAGACAAAGCTGAGGGACCCGCTGCTGTTATACAACATCCCTTTGTTCACATCCGAACAACTTCTAAAATTATTTGAATATGAACAAAGTGAATAAGGAAAATCAGCAGATAAAAACAGACATGTGCCCCAAACTGTAGGGAGGAAGGCTGGCTCCCATCCTAGGAGGCGGCCGAGGCCACTGAGATACAAGGGAACAGATGAAGGGGCTGCATGTTTCCACTCCAGCTGGGAGCCTCCAGGATGCCTCTATACCTTGAAACATATGTGAGATAACATTTGAACAACCTACAACTCTTAATGGACACTGATGGGGTAAAAGAATAGGGTTCTTCAGTCCAGAAAGATGAAGGAGACAGAGGGAAGGCACATGCAAAATCAAAAAGTCAAGGTCACAGACCTGAGACCCGGACTGTCATCAAAGCCCAGACTCACTGTGGTGGGTCCAGAACAAGGCAAACCAGGACAAAGAGGGAGTGAGTGGTCCTAAATATGGAATTTCTGTTTGGGACGAAGAAAAGGTTCTGGAAAGAAGAGCTAGTGGTGATGATGGTTCGCCAGTCTGTGAAGGTACTCAATGCCACCGAACTGCATGCCTAAGAATGGTTTAGATGGTAAATTTAATGCTGTGCGTGTTTTACCACAATGAAGAAAAAGAGGAAGTATGGTTTCAAGGCAGATATCCAAGGGATGAAAATCCTCTTTATCTCTAACGTGCTATTTCAGGTTAAAAAGGCAAGGTAGAGACCCTTTGTGCATCAGAGCCCTGGGGCCGGGGCTGCCACCTGGGCCGTGCCCTGGAATCATAGGGGAGCCCCCCACCCCTGTCCTCAGAGCTGCACAGCCCAGGGGGCAGACAGGTGGAGACAGGATGGCAGTCCGCCCAGCCTGGGGCCAGAGGGGGACGAAGCCCTACCAGGGGGCACATCCCAGACTACCTCAAGTTGGCAGCTGGGAGGGCCATGTGCACTGTCACCGAGACTCCGGGCCCAGGCTGCCTGAAGCACCTTCTCCTCTGGGGGACAGGCACGGAATTCTCCGCCCGGAGGGCATGTGCCCATGGGGGAAGCAGAGCCGGCCTTCACCACTCACCCCTCCCCTCGCTGGCGTCTTTCGGGGGCCTGCCTGGCTCTAACAAAGTTTAAGAACACACACGGGACTTCTAGAAGAACGGGTGGAGCCGTACTTACGATTCCATTCTGGACGCTGAAACCCAGCTGGTAGCGAAGGTCCGGTCTCCGGATCAGCACGGTGGTCACTGGAGGACACCTCACGATGTTCAGCTTCACCCGGGGCTGGTTCTTCAGGCCCTGAAACGGGAATGGAGCACGGTAGACATGGCCAGCAGCGGGGGGGGGGGGGGGGGGGCAGCAGAGATCAAAGCACAGAGGAGGAGCCCCCAGGAGTCTGCTGTGGTTGCGGGGGCTCGCGAAGCAGCCCCTCACGCAGGCCAATGCGGCCCGAGCAGGGACGGTCCACTGCTGGACTTTACCTCCCAGGCTTTACCTGGGTAAAGGGGAGGCTTTACCACCCCTCACATCTGTGGCTGGTGTGTGCTGAGAGCGGGTCAGCACGGTCAGGTGGGGGGGACAGCCAGTGGGGAAGCTGCGGCATGATGACCAGCCGGCCACCTCCATGTCGCACCCCACCGTCACCATCCATCAGAACCCATCCCGGAGATCAAACCAGCCGAACCACCTGTCACTGAGCACCGACCCTTGCCCCCCGCAGGAGCCACCTCCCTCAAATCTCCTTGGCAAACTGCGATGGTAACTATGCCCATTTTACAAAAGGCAAAACTGAGGCTCAGAGATACTAGCAACTCACCCGTGTTCACCGGCAGTGGGGTCCAACCCCACCTCTGTTCTGTTTCCAAATCCAATTCGCCTGCACCACCATCCCCCAGACAGACGACGGGAGGGTGTGTGTCATTCTTGATGACGAGGGTTTGCTCAACCAAGAAGCCAGGGTGAGGATCAGAAGGATGAATCTGTGCCACGGAATCTGGGACTCCGGCCTGGCATGAGGGCCCTGGTTTCAGCTGACTTTCCTGCCCGCCGGGAGTCCAGGGCTCCTGCCCTCTGACGTCCCCACTGCCTTGGACGGACGCACGGCACTGTCCTCTCCATGTGCGAGCTCTGGCAGGGCCTGGTTTAATTTCCCACCTGTGGCACCTCTGCCCCTCTCCTGGGTGCTCGGAGCTGCTCTGGGTTCCGCACGACTGAGCCTCTGGGGGCCGCAGTTTGGCTTACAAGGACTTGGTACGCACCTGCTGGCAGCCTCGCCAGCCGCCCTCTCTGGTCTCTGCAACGTCTCCAGGAAACTTCTCTGGTTCACGAGTGACGATGTCACAGTGGAACAGCTCTCCCCAGGCAGAGTCCACTGTCTGCACCCACCGTGTGGCCACGGGGCTCGGTGCAGGGACCCTGCTGCTCACAGGGCCTGTGCTCAAGCTGCGTGTCTGCCTCGGCAGTAGGGGGTCCTCGATGCTCTGCCCCAGCCTCCATCCACCGCAGGCTCCTTGTGGCCCCAACAAGTGGAGGGTGACACCCTGGGGTCCCTTCCAGTTCTAGTTTCGACTTTACTACTTCCTATGCTTTTCCCGTCCTTAGCGTATTTGCCGACAATACCACCTCTTCACTTTTATGCTTAAAATTCACCCATTTCTACAATGAAAAACAGGCTTCTTTTGGGAGGTGGTGCTCAGATATTAATGCACACGTCTGACCCCTGAACAATGCAGGGGTCAGGGCGCCAACCCCCGGGTGTAGTAGAAAATTCACATATCTAGACGTATCTGGTAACAGCCCACTGCGATCGGAAGCCTCACTGATAGCATTAACGGTTAGCATAGATTTAGTGTATGGATTCTATACTGGGTTCTTACAGGAAAGTCAGCAAGAGGGAACAAAAGGTTACTAGGAAAATCACAGGGAAGAGAAGAAATGTGTAGGTTCTGTGCTTTCTTGAAAAACACCTGTGAAAGGGCCCCTGGGTGGCTCAGTGGTTGAGCATCTGCCTTGGGCTCAGGGCATGATCCCAGGGTCCTGAGATCGAGTCCCGCATGGGGCTCCCCATAGGGAGCCTGCTTTTCCCTCTGCCTGTATCTCTGCCTCTCTCTCTCTCTGTCTCTCATGAATAAATAAATAAAATCTCTTTTTTTTTTTAGGTAAGAAAACCCCGCCTGTGATAAATGAGCCCATGCGACTCATATTTCTCTCTCCCTTGAGGGGCTCCTCCTTCTCAGGCACTGGATTCATGAGTACTGGCCACTCACAATGTGCCACGGTGTGTGTCAGGCGCTGGGGAGGGGGCTGCAGGCACACTCGGGGCAACCCCAACCTCCATCCCTCCATGGTCACCCGGAGGCAAACAAAGAGGGAAGTATGCCCAAGAAACAAGCAAGCCTCAGACAGAGCCACCAGCTTTGAATGTTTACACCTATTAACCACTGGGTCAGGTAGGTACGTTTGTGAGTTATGGGGAAGCCTTCAGAGCACCCTGAAAAGCCAGAGAACAACTCTGTTTTCTCAACTACCTAAAAAAAGTTCACATGGCTCTGGCGGGTTCCTTTTTGAGTGTGTGTGTGTGTGTGTGTATTGATTTAAGAGGCCTGATTTGTCCCTCAGTGAAGGAATGTCTGGATTGGGGAAATGTGCTGCAGGATGAGGCTTAAAGACATGGCCATTTGGAACAGCCCGACCTTGCACTTGCTCTGCCCTTCCTCATCAGCGCTTCGAGCTGGGTCCCATTATGCTGGATTTCTGAGCTGCCATTTTATAGGAGATGACAATTAAGTAAGCGGTCATTCTGTCCCCAGGACAGCAGCAGAATGGTGTAGCAAATTAAGAAATACAGAGGGAGGGGAGGGGAGGGAAGCCGGGAGAAGCCAGAATGGTCTCTATAGTAACAGGGAAGCCAGACCGTGATGATCCTGTGGAAGGAAGGGGAAGCAGTGCTCTAGTTTAGAAAAGAAAAAAAAAATCAGAAGGGCAGGACCATGGAGGCAATGAGCAGGCCAACTGCTCACATGCTTTGCCTACCAGTACTTGTGCCTGAGGAATTATGACAAGAGAAATAAGCTCTAGGAAAGAAAGCAATTAAAATGATTCAGTACCTGTAAGTATTCTAGAAATGTATTCTATTTACACAGTTTACGCCCTCATTTTTCAAGGTGCATTGGAAGATTGGTGACATCATCACCTGGGAGCTTGTGGACAAAGACTCCCACAGAGGACCTGTGGCATCTGCAGGTCAATGGCCACAGGAGGTGTTTGTTTTTTCTTTTCTTCTTCTTCTTTTTTTTTTTTTTTAAAGACAGAATGTGAGCATGAGCGGGGAGGAGCAGAGGGAGACTCCCCATGAGCAGGGAGCCAGATGTGGGGCTCGATCCCAGGACCCCAGGATTATGACCTGAGCCAAAGGCAAACGCTTCACTGACTGAGCCACTCAGGCACCCAGCCCCAGGTATTTCAAATCAAAGTTTTTGAAGCAGCGATTTATCAGGATGAGAGGTATTTGCTAAATTCATTGCAAGGGGCACCGGCACAGCACTGAAATATGTGATGCTACCCAGAAGCCCCGAGGACGCCCAGCACATTCCCTGGCACTGGCCCAGAGGTGGGGCGGTGTGAGTATCTGCTGGGGGTGGGGGCGGGAGGCAAAAGAGAGGTATGTTGTTCAGGGAATTTTAAAACGATATTACAACCCACTGAGAGTCTTCACCTGGTGCTGGCACTTCTGGCTGAAATCCGTGGTCAAATTCTCCCAGCCAGGGCAGGGCGGGCCAGTCACATGGCTCCCAGGGCACCTCGGACGCTGGGCTGTGTCCTAGGTGGGGCTGCCGGCTCCGTCCTCTGCTGAGGGCGGCCACGGAGGCCGTTGTTCTTGCTCTCCATCTTCAGCAGTCATATCTCTTTCATCACCACATGGCCTTTTAATTCTCTGATTCCACACAGACTCCATTTAGAGACATCAAAGATCAGTTCCCGGCACTAACAAATTTGTTTCTCCTTAAGAAATTGCTTAGATGGTGCTCTGCTCACAGAGCAAGCTGTGTGTCCACCCTGATGCATGGCCCAACAGAGAGAAGATGAGTCCCCGAGTGGCCCTGGGCCTGGCACTGCCATGTGCTCTCAGCCTCCCACATCTGGTCCGCCTCCTTGGACCTGGATGCGCTTGTCTTCTGGAGAAACCCAAGCAGGTCATCTGCGCCCCTGGGGTCTCTGATGGCTCATCTGTAAACCAGGGGCCCATGAGGGATGGGGCTGACTGTTGTGAGAGGGGAGGGAGGTGACTGAGGTGGTCTAGAGCTGCCTAGCAGGTGCATGTTGAGCATGGGCATGAGGCCTCTGGAAGCCTTTTTGGGCTCCTCTTCTCCAAACCTTTCTGGCCCGAGATCTGCTCCCCACATGACCTCACTGACCTCCTGCTCTCGGCTCTCTGGATGGATCTCTCTCCCCCACCCCCTTCCATGCTCCCAAGGTCACCTTTCTCAGCCTCAGCACTTGGGATGGTTCTACGCTGTGGGGCTGGGCTGCTCCCTGCAGGATGTCTGGCAGCCTCCTCCCATGAGATGCTGGAGCACCCCTCCTCTCTGGCTGTCTCCACCTAAACCATCTCCAGACGTTGCCAAGCATCTCCTGGGGAAGGGGGTGCGAGATTCCTCGGCTGAGCAGCATGGCCTCAGGGGCTGACCACATACCCGAGTGACATCAGGGTGGCCGAGTGACCTGGCTCCGCTGCTGACAGCTGTGTGACCTTGAACCATCACATCACCTTTCAGTGCCTCAGTTTCATTACTTGTACAGCAGACACAACAATAGTACCTCCCCTCAGAAGGCTGTCAGGAGCAAACATGCACATTCTCAGAATGGTGCCAGGGGTACGGCACTCAGCAGCTGTGAGCTGCCCTTCTAAGCGTCCCGTCTCCCCAGAGGGATCAGGCTCCTCCTGAGTGCAGACTGTATGTAACGTGTGTCTGGTCCCCACAGCCCCTCAGGGATTCTTTGGCACACACAGCATTCCATAAGTGACCTGCTCACTAGAATGAATGGGCATCTGAGAACCCTGGCCAATGTGAGCACATGGCCAAATGAGGATGGGATGGTCCTGTGTCCCCACTCTCAGCCCCCAACCCCCAGCCTCTCAGCATTATCACCAGATCAGCCTTCCCTGGCTGGGCTCCGAGCTGTCTCTGGCACCTGCAAAGCCAGTGCACTGCCCATCAGTTCGGAAGATGAGTCCCTGTGTGGTCCTGGGCCTGGCACAGAAGGCCACCTTCCTCTGTTTTATCTGTTCACCTATGTCTTACTCCTCTTTCCAAGCCCACCTTAAAAATCAGGTAAAATTCTCCTCCATGCTTATAGCACTTCACCTCTATGTTGCCTCTTAGGGTTCACTGAACCCTTTTATCTTATTTTTAAAAAATATTTTATTTATTTGAGAGAGAGAGACTGAGTGAGTGAGCATGAGCAGGGGGAGGGGCAGAGGGAGAAGCAGACTCCCCACCGAGCAGGGAGCCCAATGCGGGGCTCGATCCCAGGACCTTGGGATCATGACCTGAGCCGATGGCAGATGCTTCACCCACTGAGCCACCCAGGCCCCAACATGGAACCCCTTTAATTATGAATCATCTTCCTGACATTCTGGCTTCACCATAGTTCAGCTCAGCCTAACAGAGGCCCAACACATGCCTGAATGAATATGAATGTTCAAAGTGGATTCTTCGATCTTTTTTTTTAAGTAACCTCTATACCTGATGTGGGGTTTGAACTCACAACCCCAAGATCAGGAGTCACAACTGACTCTCCCAACTGAGCCTCTAGGTACTTTAATCTTTAATGTCTATTAAGAAAGGGTAGAAATTATTTCAGTGTAAGATGTAACAATAAATTAAATGAAGCCAAAGAGGACTGTTTTTTCTCTGGGTAAGATAATCTTTTGAGGAATCAGAATATATCTGTTTCATTAAAAACGAAGAGGCACCCAGCCCTGCATCCTCCACACTCACTTTTACTACCCCCCACCCCTTGAACTGCTCAGCCACAGATGTCAGCTTTTGTGACTTTCCTGAGTTTGGGATAACTATTATATGAATCCATTCATTCCCTGTGCCCCCTACACACACACACACACACACACACACACACACACACACACACACACAGCTACGTTCTAGCTCACAGGCCTTCAGGAAACCCCAGGGGATGAAAGTGAGTCATGGAACCTGTTTTCCTGTGGGGTCATGGTGTGTGGCACGGAGCTGGGGTCGACAGATCCTGTGGTGAAGGAGCAATGCTTCTACTGGCCATGCAGTCAGAAAGTCCGAATGTGCTCGACAAACTACACACGGGTGCTTTGTTTCTAAGAAGAAAATCTAATTTCTTCCTCACAGATATTCACATTTTAGTCTCACGTGAGGAGCTATTCTCAGCCTTACACAAGAATGTCCGTTCAGGTGGAACGAGAATTAATTATGCTCAGGTGTGAGAGGAAGCATGCAGCCTGTACCAGAAGATTCCCCCTTTCGCACGGCACCTGGCTCGTGTGGACTGCATTACGCACGTTCTGGGGAGGACGTGCTCCCTTGGATCACAGCCTCAGATGCTGCCAAGGAAACCGTGCTCTCAGACTGGAAGCATTTCCACTATTTGTGTAACAGGAATGGCCAAGCACCTCGAGTACATCTAGCTGACTGTAGGTGACTGTCTGGATTACTGAGCAGCAGGAAATTTGATGAGGCTGAGTCTAGGCTTAGGAAAGAGTGCTGCGATTGATTAGTGATGCCTGCAAAAGGCACAGTATAGAGAGTGGTGTTATATGCGCCAAATATACTACTGTCTGTGATCTAGAGATGATACCTGGGAGGAGTCTGTCTTAGTAATTTGGGGTTCAGAGCCTGAGTGCAAGCCCATGCCTTTTGTATCCATGTCCTCCTCAGCCCGACACCTGGTGCATGTTCCTAATTTGAATGACTGAAAAGCAGTCATGTGTCATCCATCTCAGGTCAACACCATTAGTCACCTTTTCCCACTTTGCAGGTACCTTAATGATGCTCTGGCAGGTGGACAGAGGCAAGCCCACCAGGCTGGTGCCATTTATGGACATGATCTGGTCCCCGATATTCAGCTTCCCTGATTTCTCAGCAGGGCCCCCATGCATCATGTTGGCTATGATCACGGTTGGCAGGATGGAACCCCAGCCAGACTCCACGATCACCACACCTAGGATCTCTCCTTTCTGCTTCTCTATAAATACCTGAAAGGAAAAGACAAAGCCAAAAACCCGAATCAGCATCCTCCCAGAGTAGCAACACAAATCGAAGCTTTCCCCCACGTCCTGTCCCACCTAAAGAAGAAAGGCATTGCCTTGACGGCTCTGACCCAGACCAGTTGCTGTCTTCTCTCGATTCCATGGCATTTGGTAAGAAATGATGTAACAATAGGTCCATAGGGTTTCTTATAATTCTTGTTTCACATAAGCAATCAAGCCTTGGGTGTATGAACACAAAGGGTGTGGGGTGCCTTTTTGTATAGTCCCCAGGGAGCAGGGAGAGAGGCTGAGTGGGTGGGGCTTCGCGGGTGCGTTAAGGTTTCTGGAAATAGCTTTTGGATTCTATGCACAGGCTGCCCTACTGCACAGCACTTCACAAATTCTCTCCAACATTTAAGATTCTGGAGTTAAAAATAAACAAATAGATGTTACAGAAACATTTCTTTGCAGGGAGTAAGCTGAAGAAAAATGAAAAAAAAAAAAAAAAAGGATGCTAAGGTTAGTGCAACCAAAAAGGTTGGAAGTGCAAGTAGCAAGACCACGTTCTAGATGGGCTTACTTCTGTGTGGCCTTCCTCGGCAGGGCAGAGAAGACAGAAGTCAGTTTTGGATACTGGCAGCGTGGGAAGGTTTGCAGGGACACCACCAAGGGGCAGGACACCTTTTGAAAGCCTCTGACAAAGAGTGTGTATATGTATTTATTTATTCATATTCACCAATACACGTACACTCAAACACACACCGTGGTGGCGGCTGCTGGGGCCTGACACGGCCCCTCACAGGCTGGTGTCCCTTCTCTCACAGCCAGCCACTCCGCTGGGGAGCTGCCCAGTGGGAGACACTCCCCATTATGGGTGGTGGAATCATGTTCCCCTTGAAATTCATACGTTGGAGGCCAAACTCTCAGGACCTCAGGATGGGACTTTGTTTGGATACAGAGTCTTTACAGAGGCAGTCAAAGTAAAGTGAGGTCATTATGGTGGGCCACCACTCAGGTGGCCAGGTGTCCTCACAGGAAGGGGGGGTTTGGCTGCAGACACACGTGCAGAGGGAAGCCCATGAGAAGACACAGGGAGAAGGCCGTTCTCTCCCAGCCAGGGTAAGGGCCCAGAATACACCCTTCCCCCCACAGCCCTCCGAAGGAACCGACTCCCCAGTCTGCACGACTGTGCTAAGGTGGCCCGAGCACACCGCCCCTGCCCCGTGTAGGTGGTGTCCGTGACTGCCCGGCATGGGTTCGAAGGCCTACCGACTCCTCTGGCCCAAGGTGGGAACAGAGGACATTAGTGAGCCAAGAGATCACTTTCTGCTAAAGGTCCTTTTGTCTACTGGATAAAACCCAAGCCCCTGGTTCTGACCTGAGCCCTGTGTTGGCCTCTCTGCGCCCTCTCCTGCATCCCCAGTGCTCCACTGTGCACGGCTCCCCAGACAGTTCCTGAGCTTTCTGACCTTCAACGCTTCTGTTACTTTGGCCCAGCCCTCTTGAATCCTTCCTGCTTTCCGAAGACTACCTGGACCTCCAGACCACCTTAGATGGCTGCGTTCTCCTCCAAAGTTCTGTCTGAAGCCACAGGGCCACCCCTGGAGCAGCGCAGCACCTGTCACCCGAGCCCTGACACCTGCTCCACTCTGTCCTAACAGTTGTCTCTGACTAGTGCTCACGCCTGGCACTGTCACTTAACTTTTCTGTGCCCTTTCCTAGATAGTGGGCTTGGTAAGGGCGGGCTTTAGGTCCTGTTCACCTCTGGAAGCCACCCCAAACTTAGCTCACGGCTGCTGGGAGCAGAGGATGTTCCATCCTGGGGACAGCCCTCCACAGTGGTGTTTAATGACAGGCCCTTAGGAGAGGGGAGCCAGAGATGAGCCTGAAACCTCACCCAAGTCCTGCCACCTCCCCCCGTTCCCTAGCTGTTCCACCTTCCTTCCATGGTGGGGCTCCCCCGGAGCCTCTGCTGGGCTAGCTGAACTTGAGGTACATACATCTTTGCAGTTCTCCGACTTAGAGAAGTGGATCAGGTCATCGTTGTACATGTCTTGGGTGTTGAGCAGGTCACTATATTCCTTTTGGCTGAGATCTTCAGGATTGATCCCGTTGGCCCTGAGGAATTCCTGGTAGGCCACGCTGAATGCCTGCCCAATGGACTGTGCGATCAGCTGGGCCTGGACAGGAGTCGAAGAGGGAAGACAGAGGTCAACTGGGCAGCCCCGCTGGTGTGCTGCCTGGGTCTCGGCAGGACTGGGAGCCCCGGGCGTCAGCTAGGCCAGGGGGTCTAATCCCTGCCAGGGGCTGCTCTCGGAATTACTAAGGACATGTTATATTATGACAATAAGCACAAGGCAGCTACTGGCATTCAGCGGAGAGGAGTCAGAGACGCCCGTACACATGAGCACCCAGAGCAAACCATCAGAGTCCAGGACTCAACTTCAATTTATATAAAACACAAAGGCATTCATTACACGGCTCTACTTCACCTGGAACGTTTCTAGAGTATAGCTTCTGTGTCAAGTGAGAGAAGATAATGATTTGCTTTGTCCAGCACTTTACCAGAAGTAAGCTTCATGACTTTGGAAAATGATTACCATCAATGTTGTTCATGGTGTCTGGGTGGCCAGTAAATCACATCACCATCAGCCTACACATTTGCTGCACAGAGAGGCATACTGCATGAGTGTGTGGTCTACATATCTATTTTCTTTTCCTTTAAAAAAGATTTTTATTTATTCATGAAAGACACACAGAGAGAGATAGAGACACAGGCAGAGGGAGAAGCAGGCACCTTGTGGGTAGCCTGATGGGGGACTTGATCCCAGGACCCCAGAATCACGACCTGAGCCAAAGGCAGACGCTCAACCACTGAGCCACCCAGGTGTCCCTACTTATCTATTTTCTTACTGAGCCCTCAGTTCAAAATGTCAAATACAAGTGTTAATAATATTCAGCTAAATACTATGTTCTCACAACCAAACCTGTTCCTCGAGTCTGTATAAGCACCTGACAGCTCCACTATTCCTTCCAGAATGGCCGGGCCCAAGCATTTACATCCTGTAGTAAGGACAACTTTATTTTAGCTCTTTCCTTTTACTTCTCTTCTGTGTTACATTTATGGCCATATGTTAGCTTGTGAACAAATTTTGAAAAGGGGAGACTATATAATCTCCGAATTTTATTTCAGAGCAGGAACGGAGCATCATGAAACATCTGTTGTATAAAGTCGGTTTTGGGGCTTCCTTGAGAACCCTGATTGGGTCCAGCCCCACATCTTCCAGGTGAGGAGACTGAGCCCCAGAGACATAAAGGTACCTGCTTGAGGTCACACAGCTCACAGCGAGGCACACTGGTGGTTCTGTGGTTCTTTCTCCAGCACTGGGCTTTGCTAGCCTCTCCCTGCACTAACTCATCCACACTATGGGTGTGGCCAACCAGCAGCCACCTGGTACTTCTCACATGCCTGTGCTGTATTAAACACTATCCGAGGATGGTCACAGAGATCCCGACATCAAGCCTATGGCTGATGGAAGCCAGACAGTGTCACTGGCCCTCTTCCTAGGCTCCTGAGGCCATGTTTCAGAATCTAGAAATGTTTAGGATTTTAGAAAGGTAAAAGATGCATATATCATATATTGTCTAAAAAAAAAAAACCATTAGAACCTGGGGAAGTGCCCTATAGACAAACTAATATTCCTGCAAAAAAATGTGTAAGATTCATGGTAAGCTGGACAGATTCTGTAAATTGTCTCAAGGCAGTTCTGGGCAGGATTATCAGCCAACTGACCACAAAATCCCCTTTGCTTTTCAGAGTTTGTTTTTGTTTTTTTTTTTTTTTAGATTTATTTATTTGAGAGAGAGAGAGAGAGAGAGTGCGAGCATGAGCCAGGAGGGGCAGAGGGACAGGGAGAGAGAGAATCTCAGCAGCTCATGCTGAGCATAGAGCCCAGTGTGGGGTTTGATCCCACAATCTTGAGATCATGAGCTGAGCCAAAATCAAGAGTCGGCTACTTAGCCAATTGTGCCACTGGGGGCCCCTCCCAGAGCTCTTTAGACTTTGGAATTCTAGGTCTGTTTTATGGTCCCCATTGCACAGGCAGGAACAGCAGATGACAGTGAAGGTGTTCACTCCCTGGGAAGGGGGTGACTCTGGGTGCTGAAGGAGGCTAACTGATTCCAGAGCCCACCCCCGCACCATGTGGGATTGCCTCTCCGCAGGAAAACAATGAAAGCCTCCAGAGCCATGTTTTACACACACACACACACACACACACACACACACACACACACACGCACACACACAATGCTAACCTCCACGTCCCTTCCTTCCCTCGCCTTCACTGAGTTTGGCTGAAAGCAGCTAACAGACAGTGAAATCAGAACTTGCTGCATGGCTGTGCTTTACTTTTCCCACTTGGTGACTGGGGATGTCACCAGCCACCATGAAGACCCATCGCCCTGTGTCCTAAGACGCTGCAGGTGTGTGAGGGACATGGATGGAGACAGACGAGGAGCAGCGCGTATGCTGGGATCACAGAGGAGACACATGCTGGCGTCACTGATGGACACGCGTGAGCAAAATTAGCCCAGCAAGGGAGGCGCTGTCATGTCATGCAAGCTCAGTGGCCTCACAGCCTGTACATGGAAGCAGGATCCAGCTCCAGCTCCCCCGGCTCTGGAGCCAATGATCTTCTCTCGTTCTTTGCCTCAGAAGCATAGGGGTAAGAGTCCCAGGCCCACTCTCTCTTGTCCTAACTCAGGCTCCCCGTTCCTCCTTTCTGCCGGGGACTCTGAGGTTAGGCATCCCCTCCTTAAAAGCTGCAAGCCAGGTGCAGGTGGCAAAGGGTCACAGAGGTGTCTGCGTGCCCGGGGAGCGGAGCTAACTCCACCTTTTTTCATCAGCTTGCAGGACACAGGAGTCTTAAGCTTCTACATTTAATTTTCAAAGCTTCTTGAGAAACTTCTGAAACTAATTCTCTCCCCGTCTGCGAGGCTGGCCTCAAGTTTTAAAGCAAGAGCAGGGGAATGGCTGGGAGAGGCTCTCTGCCTACAAGCTCTCCACCTTCTCAGTGATCTGGTCCCCGGGGGCCTGTGTTCCAGAGAACCAGACCAGGAAAGGATGGTGCAAAAAGTGGGAGGATCTCCACATCCCTGTGGCTGCAGCTGTGACAGCTTGAATCCCTGGGGAAGAGCAGCTGGCCTCTGCCTCTTGACTTCCTGCAGGCAGGCAATTTACTGCAGCTAGGTGAACACTCCCCTGCAGAAAAACGGCCTCCTGTAAGGAGCCAAGGCACCCACGGGCAATTTCTCTTTAAGTAGCGAAGGGCTCTCTGCTCAATATGGGAAACAGAGCTCAGGGTACTGTGGCAGGATAGAAATCAGCATGATCAACAGCACAGACATGGCCCTCTTGTGAGGGAGGGCTCTGTGGCTCCAGACCTTCGTGGGGCTGTGGCCCTGGCCCTTGAGGGAGCTTCCAAGGCCTGCCCTGCTTTAGGGGAAGTTGGCCGCTGATACAGCTTGAAGCCTGGAGGCCTCTCTGGCCATTCCAGGGATGAATGGGAAAGAAGCCAAATAGAAGAACGGGCCCTGTCTCTGTTATAAATGAGTTTTCTCTGTTGACCACGTCACCTGGAAAGACGGGGTTTTGTGACAAGAGCAGCAGCTGGTCTTCATAAGGACAGGAAGTAGGCAGGTGGTGCTCCTGCCACTAGGAGGTAGGAGCAGGAATCCTAACTTTCCTGTGGTCTAGAGGGCAATCCTACATAACCAAGAATTGTCCTCCCCAAATGCCCTCATGCCCAGGTGAGATGAGCTCGGGCCCCATGGGTCTGGCCATCTGACCACATTCTGTCTACAGTTCTCTCCTTCTAAGCTATCCTCAAACTATACCAGCAGGCTCCTGCCTCAGTGCCTTTGCACTTGCTCTTTCCTCTCTCTCAGTTGATACAGGTCTCTCTTCAAGTATCATCTCCTCAGAGAAGACTGTTGATTACCCCATCTGAAATAGCTCCTATCCCAGTTTTATTTTTCCTTATAGAACTCCTCACTATCCCATTTTATATTAAGTATATTTACCTATTTTATTTTCTGTCTCCCTATAAGCTTCGTGATGAATACCTCATCTATCTATTCAGCCTTGTATCCCTAAAACAGTGCTTGACACATAGCAGGTGCTCAATAAATACTTGTTTCATGTATGACTGATGAGACTGATTCAGGTTCTGAGAAAAAGAAAGACTCTGGCCCACCCGGGGGTCAGCCAAGGCCACCCAGAGGGAGATGAGAGGAGGCACCCTTACATCCTCAGACTCAAAGACGTGGCAAATCATCTTATACTGCCTTTTTCCATCCTGGGATGGGTGGGAGGCTTCCACGTTCTCCTGGGAGTTGGAGCGGGGCATTCGCCTGCGCGCCATCAGGACGACGATGTTCCCGATGTCTGCTATATAGGAGATGGTCCTCAGAGGGTGGTCCATCATCGTCTCCTGGAGGGCACAAGGGAGAGGATGCTAAGTCCAGCACAGCAGCTAATGGCCCACAAGAGAGCCTGCCACCCTACAGCCCAGTCAAGTGCAGTCCACATGCGGGGGGCTCTGGGTTCCCCGCAAAGATTCAGGCCTGGGGGCAGCTCCCTCGACTGATGATAAATCAGAGCAGAAAGTGGTCTGTGGTACATGGGGGGAAAAATTCAGTCATTTTTACAGCGGGAGGATCTCTGGTGGAGAAGTTAAAAAAAAAAGATAAAAGGATGCCTGTGTGATGGCTGCATTTTGAGTGTGTGGATGCGTGATTTTAAACAAAATTTCTTAAAAGGCTAATCTGTTCCAGTTAATGAACCTTCTCATAAAAGCTTACAAGATTATTAGCAAACGAGATCCACGGTGTATTTGTTCTTTGATCTTTAAGGGAACAGTCCCAAGAGCAGCACCACCCCCTCTCCGGCAGCAAGTACTGCAGACATGACCTTCCAGCGTGTTCGGGAGCCAGCAGCTGAGTGAGGACAGCTGCTCTCGGGATGAGGGCACAGACGCTGAGCTGCCATGCTGGGCTGGGCACGTCACCCCCGGGGAAGGTGGCAGGCCGGCTAATACCTGTGTGTCGGCATTCAATACTTTGATTCTCTGGGTAGAAATGAAGAGATCCACCTCGGTCATTGGCTGAGATTCACCTTCAGGAGCCTGAGAAGAAAAATGCACCAAGGGAAGCTTAACACCTTGCCCCGACTCAAGTGCACGGGAGCAAGGTTAGCTCACACACAGAAGCACGGAGACACAGTCACCAGAACAGCCACGCTGACTCCAGATTTAGACTGCCAAAGCTGAGGGGACTCACGGACGAGAGTTAGCATCGCCAGGTTATAGGGAGAGGTGGAGTCCCCTCTGCTTCTCCACCTACAGAAGCAGTGGCTCATTACAGATTTGGCTCTACGAACAATGATCGTGAATGGCCCTTTCTGCAAGGCTTTCAGAGCCCAGCAGGTGGAGGAACAAGGGCAAATGATCCATACCGCAAGGCCTTGGAAAAGTTACTTAGAATCTGCTCCGGATCAAGTGACGGGGGGAGGGGCGGACATGACAATGTTTATAGCAGGTGCAAACAAAGTCATCTGGATGCAGTTCTGGTAAGAGGGTCTTCATGTTCACACACCACCACGGCAACACAGAAGCAGTCCTCACTCCTAAAGCCACCCCAAGCCGGAACCCGGAATGCCTCAATGCCCCCTGGATAGCCCATAAGCACCTAGAAGCTCCATAACCAAAAAAGCCCATCCGTCTGGTTCGTTTGGGGTTTAACTCCGCACAGGGTGGTTATTAGCGAGTTTTCTTTTTTGCATCCAGCAATCTGACAAAATCCACAAGTCAAACATGACTATAATTGAAAAGACCCAAGTCCTTGCCGCATTAATGCTCCTGAAAGGTGGGATTCTCACTACTGTGGGAATCATTTAGCATCTCCAATCTGCTCCCTGTTGTTTCTCTGATGTGAAATGACTCATGAGCAACAGAAAAACAGCCACTTTAGGCAACTCAGTTTTGAGAAACGTTGGCTAATGGGGCGGTTCAAAAAGAAATCTGAACGAAAACTTGCTGGATGCAGAAAACAAAAACACAAAATAATAAAAAGGCAAAACATAAATAAACGAAAAGAACAGGCATAACACCAAGCTGATGAAGTTGTTTGTACTGCACCTTCTTTCTGCTTTTGGCTAATTTCTGGGCCATCTGCTTAGCATGGAACAAACAGAGACAGGAGAACAGTTAGAAAAGAATTTGCAGAGACTCAAAGTCGAAAAGGGAATTGACAAACTAGTATCAATAGTGGCATAAAGCATTTCTGCGTGAGGAAGACTGGCTTTAAAAAATCCTACTCTATAGACAATTTCCTCACTCAAAATTTAGTAGGTGGCAAGGGGACGTAGGAAGAAGGAAATGTAGTGAGGTGCTTCGTATACTCAACTGCAATCGATGCTTTCAAAGAACCAACTTGGTTCTGTTGATTTTCTTTACTGTACGCCTGTTTGCTATTCCGTTGATTTCATTATACATCTTAATTTCCTTCTACTTTCTTTGGGTTGAATTTGCTGATTTTTCCCCCCTAGCTTCCGGAGATGAAAATTTAAATTGCAAATATTTAAACTTTTTAAAATAAATAAACTGATGTATTTATTTAAAGCCGTGAATCTCCCTCTAAGCACTGTGTTAGCTGTATCTGACAAATTTTGATATGTTGAGATTTAATTATCACTTCAAAACATTTTCTAATTTCCAGTGATTTCTCCTTCAAACTTTGGATTATTTAGGATTGTGCTATTAATTTCAATACATTGGGGGATTTCCTAGTAATCTTTTTTTCCTGATTTCTGAATTAATTGCACTGTGGTCAGAGAAGATACCCTGATTCCAGACCTTTGAATTGTGCTGAGCCTTAGCCCTATGGGATAGAACATGACCAACTGTGGTGAATGTCTGGTGGACTTCAAAAGATGCATTCTTCAGTTGCTGCGAATAGTATTTTATCAGCTGTTGACAAGGTCAATTAGGTTGGTTAAGGGCACTGGTCAAATCTATGTACTTACTGATTTTTTTCTTGCCTGCTTGTTCTAAAATTTACTAAGAGGGCTGTGTTAAAATCTCCAACTGTTACTGCGGATTTTAGTTCTGTCAATCTTTTATTTATTTATTTTATATCTATGTTATAAGGTACATATGTATTTAAGGTACTTATGTCTTCCTGTTGATCTTTTAATTTTTCTTCATCTTTAGTAATAATTCTTGCCTTAAATATTAATATGGCCTAGTCCTAACCTGAAATAGATGTAATATTCCTTTTGCTCATAAGTAGAAGCTAACAGTGTTGATTAAAACAAGAGAGAGAGAGACTGCAGCCAGATTGTCTAAAACTGAATCCTCACTCTGCTATCTACTAGTTGTGTGACTTGGAGCCAGCCACTTACTGTCTCTGTGCCTCAATTTCCTCATCTGTAAAATGAGGATAAACACCGTATCTACCTCATAGGGCTATTCTGAGGATAAAATAAATACATGCAAAGCTCTTAGAACAGTGCCTGGTGCATTATAAGCACTATATTTGTGTTTGTTGTTATAGGACTATAATTCACCTATGTCAGAATACAATTCTTGGCTTTTGGTAAGGCTTTCTAGGCACACACAGATCTTGAACAAATAACAGTAAATCAATGGCCAAACCATGAACCCTGTGTGTGTGGGTGGATGGAAGATCATCTGCTCTCTCACACTACTTGGTACTCACCTGTGGAAAAGCCCTTTTGCTCCCAGCAGCACACCTCTATTTCATTAATGAGTCAAATGTGTTGTCTGTCCTAACTCATTGTGGAGAAACTGGATGAGTCAGAGATCCAAACACCAAGTACCTAATCTCTGGGAAACTAGGGCAGCCTTGCTCCGCAGAGCCACCCCGCAGCTCTTCCTGGTGGTCATGAACTCATGGTGAACAGTCTGCCCTGGAAAAAGTCAGATGGCAGGAAGTGTACAGAGTGTCCTAACTGCTGCATGTGATGGTGGAAATGTGTCTGCGTCCAAAGAGTGACCTGGTGCCAATGCTATGCCACACCACATAGATTCCTGTGTGGGATTCAAGAGTCCTGCTGGGGGCTGTTCTCATCTGCACCAGCTATAATCCTCATGATGAATGACTGCTGCGAGATCCTAATGTGTGTGTGTGTGTGTGTGTGTGTGTGTGTGTTTTCTACCACTGCCCCTGAAATTATCTTCCAGGAATATAAGAATTTCTATTATTTTTGATACCAAAACCTAATAGCTATTAATCAAAATTCTTCACTCTAAGGAACAGTGATCTGAAAGGGTCCTGTCAAAGGAAAATAAGTCCACTACAATGGAATAACTAAATTTTTTTTTTCTGGAATGGGTGATGAGGAAAGAGAATCCAAAGGGCAATCTGCATTTCATAAAGTAATTTTTATGAAGTGAAAAGTATTTTACCCACTTAAAGTAATAGCATCTTTTCAACCACACAGGATATTCAGGGTGCCCTGAAATAAATTATAATTTAAAATTTACACATGACATCGGGAAATTGCAGTAGCGGAGGAGCCAAAGAGAACCATACGTCTAGCATGTGTCATAAAGCAGGGAATGACATCATCCGTTTAAGTCCTCTCGTTTCATGGGATCGATTACGGCTTGTCTCCCCAGCAGGCTGTGGTGTAAAGGACACAGACTGTGGCACTTGTCCACCCACTCACTACACAATATGTCCTGAACATTCCCTGTTAAGACTCTCTAGGT
Source organism: Nyctereutes procyonoides (assembly GCF_905146905.1). Lineage (NCBI taxonomy): Eukaryota > Metazoa > Chordata > Mammalia > Carnivora > Canidae > Nyctereutes > Nyctereutes procyonoides. The sequence goes on along the minus strand of NW_026575146.1, from coordinate 54,439,168 downwards.
TACTCATGCTGGGGAAACTCCTGATGGCTCTAGCTTTTCCTTTCCCCGGTTGACATTAGCTGAGCACTTGCTATGTGCCAGTATCCTTCCAAGCAGTTCACGTGTATAGCACTGTGAAAGCTTACAGTAACCCTGTGAGGTAGGCACTACAGTATTCTCGTTTTGCAGAAGTGGAAACTGAGGCACAGAGAGACAAATCAACTTGCTCAAGCTACTGAAGAGAAAGAATAGAGATTCAAACCCTGGATATCTCACTCCAAACCACTGGTTGCGCAATGTAGGCAAGTTTCTTATCTATAAGGTTCTCAGTTAGTCTGTAAATAGAATTAATAATACCTACCTCACAGGATTCCCCAGCCCCTCCACTCTGAGGAGTCAATGAGATCATGTATGTGCAGGACCTGCTGTAAGTGTTAATAACCTCTTTATTAATCACAGACTTCTCCGAGTCAGATGGGAAATCATGTGGCTTACACAAAGCTTCAATGACAGAGATTTTAATTCTAGAATTAAGTCCTAATTTTTTGACATTTCAAGAAAGCCTTTCCATGAAAGAAGACTCTGATTTTTTGAGACAAGCTAGTAAAGACAAATATGAGAATGTTTGATAATGGATGCTCCTTACAAAAATGCATAGACCAAAAAACATCCAACACCATTTGTGAGCTAATCACACGAGCTTCACAAATGTAGAAAGAATGGAGACACATATGCCACACTCCATGTGGACATGAAGCTGGTTCTGTGGCTCAGGTAGGGCTCAGTAGGTGAGCCCATCTTCTGGCCAAAGAGCAGAAAATGCAGTGGGCATGAGGGTGGAATGAAGCATGGAGGTGCGGTGGAGAGAAAGGAAGACAAGGGATTTAGCTGCCCTGGCTTCAGGTTTGGTACTCCAGGTAGGGTGAAGGCATAGTTCCTCTACTGTAGGAGGAGTGGGGCATCTCTACCTACAGTGTGTAGGTACTGAGACCACATAGGGCAGAAGTTCCTCCCAAAACGTGTTCCAGAGAATCTTAGCAGCAAGACTTTAACAGGCATCACACAGTGATCATGTATTCCGTGTTCAAATAATGATGGGAGTTTCTGGCCAAAGTGAATTGGATCTCTTTAGTACAGGACTCTCAAAACCTTTAATAGGAAAACCTATATGCCAAATATCCAAAAAAGAGATATATTTTGCAGTATTTCTTGAGTTAATATGCCAATACAATGTCATCAGCAGGAAGCACTAGCTTGACCAGGATGCCCCAGGGTGTGGTGGGAGAAAAGATATCATATCCCATAAGGCTTGCATGGTCTACCCTTCCCTAAATTATAATGCATACCAGAACTTCTTGGAGGGCTTATGAAAACACAGGTTCCTGGGCCCTCACCCCACCATGAGTTTCTGACTGGGGTGGGCCTGAGAATCTGCATTTCTAGCAAGTTCCCAGGTGGTGCTGATGCCACCAGTGAAGGGGTCTCATTCTGAGAACCACCTCTTTGATGCATTCTTTAGTTGAATGAGGGGCTTCCTAAAAGGACATTATTTCTTCTCAGAAATGATGGACAACAAAGGCAGAAAGGGTACATTAGGGAGGGTCCAAAAATGGAAAAAAAAAACTTAAGAAAAATGGCAGATGTTTCCTAATTCTGCTATTGCATTTAGATCCACCTTGTTATATTTTGGTAGATGGAGAAAACTTTAAATTTCTGATTCCTCAACCTGCCTTTTGCTATTGTTAAACTCTCTTCTTGGTTTCCTTTTAGACTGAATGCTTCTCAAGGTCAAGGACTGGGTCTTGGGTAGCATTTATCTCCTGAGACGCCTATCACAAGGGTCTGCAGAGGAACACTTTGCTTTCTGAGCTAAATTCTTTTATTCTCCTCTCATGTTATGTACAAAATTTCTGGTCAAACCACAACTCCAAATTCTCTCTCCATTTGCAAATAAGTCTACAAATCCTTTAAGTTAAGAAAATATGAATTCTTCAGACTCCAAGTGTAAGTCCAATAAGCACCATAACCGACCAACAGAAGAAAAATCAGATATGATTTTGAAACCCAAGCTTCAGGTCTGGTGCTTGCTGGGAGATAGAGCTGCACAAACAGCCACGGCCACGCGGGACCCCCGGCGAGAGGGGCCGCTCACCTGCATCCGTCCCCTAGGTCAACTGAACAGTGTCGGCAGAGGAGAGAACAGGGGTAAGACAGGGATCCCCATGGGGGAGAGAGGAAGCAGGAGGAATTCAAACAGGGGGAGGACACCCTTCTTTCCGTCTTTGTTCAGATGAGAGCACCAGGGCGGAAATTACTAATCAGTCTGGGCTGAGGATACTGCTAAACGGATTTCCAAGTAAATCCATAAAGCTTTTTCTGCTTTCCTTCCTTCCTGGACAGACACTGTGAAATCTGTAGCTTCCTTCCTCTCTGTGTCTTTATAGAGGTGGCCTAGAATAACTCATTCCTGAAAGGCCAGCCTCTCTTAGGAGAAAGCCTGGCATCACCTCCCTCAGAGAGAGGTTGTCTTCCAGGTAAGTGCAAGCACCACATGCTCCCAGGAGACCATCCCGGCTGATGGGGGGTGGTGGTGTGTGTAAATGCCCCAGGCCCCCTGGGGCCCTCTTCAGGAGGTGAAATGTCGGTGCACATCCCGACACGGTAACACTTTAGGGGGTGCGGAAATACACGGTGGATCTGGACACAGTCTCCACCTAGAATTTGAATATGCGCCAGGCTGGGTGTAAAGTCAAGCAAGCTGACGGGCATTTAAATGGATGTAAAAGGAACAGGAGGCAGGAAATACTTAATGACAGGCAGCAGTTCTTCAGATGCACAGAAGCACATTGCAAAATGATAGTTATAAATGAAACGCAACCGTTTAACTTTACCACTCTGTAATGAATTCCTCACACTACCATAATTTGCTGTAAAAATAAATATAAGTTTTCCAGATGCCTACTCTGCTCTAGGCAGGTCTAAAATGGATTTATAATCAGACAGCCTCATCTTGCTGGTTCTGATCAACAAAAGCATCTAATGTTTTGTTGTTGTTGTTCAGATCAACTGTGGAACTTTCAGAGACCAATCCTTTGATGCTTCAAAGTGAACCTTCTGGTTTCTTATCAGGGAAGCTGGACTTGAAGATGAGAAAACTGTGCTCTCAGACCTCACCGTGGAACTCGGAAGCTGTCATTCCCAGCATGCTTGGTCCTGGGTGCCCAGCATGCTTGACACTGGGTGCCACAGCCTACTCTGTGCTGCTTCACGTTCCGGGGATGCACCTGCTCCCTCCTTCGAGGTCACGTGGTGCCATAAACATGCCCAAAGGCAGTGGGAAGACAAACTATCTGTGTGCAAGTAAAGGGTTACCACTCAGGAGGTCCATAAACAAAGTGCCCCGAACGAAATCCAAACCTGAACGTGTTTGAAACTCTGACGAACGGAAGCAGAGAGAACTCATCTTCCAGCCATGCAGTGTTCTGTCTTGGGGATCTTCAGTGCTCCTGTGGGGGTGGACTACTGCTTTGTTCTGGGGGATTCAACTCAATGGACTCTGGCAGTGCCTCTTGACAGGGGCAGAGGGATGCTCTAGCATTCTGTGGGAGTTAAATCTGCATCCTGTGCCTCATCCTGGACATTACAGGGTGCCAAGCATCCCTGGCCCTGGTCCACTAATGCCATTAAAAATACCCCCAGATACCATGGCACCCCAAAGTGCCCCCGCTTGTTCCTAAAGCCCCTTCCTGAGGGGGTCCCTGTCTATCAGAAAACCACTGAGTGAGGCATGCCAGGTCCTTGCACTCCTGCTGACCCCAGGGGAAGTGAGCAGCACCATGAGCCTGTGTCCAGAGGTGAAGCTGCTTTGTGGTATTGCTGTCTTGGCATCCAAGTGGCCTGCAGCTGACGCTGGCCCCTCATGAGAGTACAAGCCCTGGACAACAGCCTGCAGAGTCACAGGCAAATGTAAGGTCTCGATATAAATTCCCAACAGCCCGTGCAACAAATAATCTTTGTCCAGTGCCTTCCCCTTGGGTGCCCCTCTTAGATAAGACCCCCATGAAGCTTACCAAAACTTGCTCTTTTTGGTATGAATCAGCCATTTCAAACCCAGGAACCCCAAAGTATTCCACTCACAGACCCAAATAAAGGCATCGCCCCATGTCCTGCTGCCTGCATTTGCTTGGCCTTGACCCCCACCCTATGGCCCCCGCCCCCGAGGCGTGCTGGCTCCTTCCTTGAGAACCTGTGAGTAATAAACTTCCCTCTTTCAATTTCTCTCGTGCTCTTTTGCTCAACCATCTGGCACCCCAGGGCTCTGTTGAACAAATTAACTTAACAAAATCATAACATGCTATGTTTGGTAACTGTGGGACAGAAGGAGTCAAATTTATGTCCTTAAAGATTTTGTTTTCAAAAGTTATTTGCCTGAAAAGCACCTTCTTCTCACCTACAGATCTGCGTGTTGTTTTGAATGCAGCACCTAGGGCACCCTAAATTCAGGAAGATGCTGGGGAGATCCAGAGGTTTTCATGCCACCTCTTTACAATAAGGGGAGATAGTCAGAAGGAATTAGGTCAACGTTGGATGGGCAGCTTGACGAGAACCTGATATTCCATCAGTAACCTTAGAGAGTCTGAAAGACCCAGAAGGTACTCAGGTCAGTTTGATACACTGCCATGGAATCATCCTGCTGGGTGCCACGGGTCTCTGTGGGTAGGGGTGGGACTTCCTGCGAGAGAAGTGCACCTTCCCACTGTCAATCTAATGGGCATAGGCTAATTCTGGGAGAAGACATGACCACCGCAGTAGTGGGCCTTGTGGCAGCAAGGCCTGTGAGGCACAGACGGGGTTCGTGTGACCTGAATGAAGTGGTAGAGCGGATCCTAGATACACAGAAGACACGGGCAGGCCCCTGTCAGCAATCATGCCATTGGTCTGGCCTGTCACTGTCGTGATAGTAGCCACCCTAGAGGCAGTGGTGAACTGCTCTCTGGTTTATACCTCCTAAGTCCTGATATGCCAGCAAGAGTCACCGCATCAAATATTGCAGTGTGGGCTTGCTGTGCTACGACGGCTAAGGGAAGAACAAGTTCTGAGCTCAGGAGAGAAGTGCCTCTTCCAAGCTGGGAGAGGGGGTAAGAGCAGCCAGCAACTGGTGACCCTCAAAGCCATGGATGGAAGTTTGATGCAGAAGCAATGGCCAGAGACCCGGGGACCTGCGCCAGCACTGGACAGCAGGGACTGGGTCATTACGGTTAGGCCATCTTGCTTAAATCTCCAGTGGGTGAATAACATGGGGGAGTCAGCTGGGGCAGGAGGCCAGAAACTCCACCTCTGTGCATCACTCCCTGTTCCCATCAGCCCTGGGGTGCCCCACACTACTGGGCACCTTCCACCTCACACCTGTTCTTCCTGCCCAGATGCACCCTGCACATTCACTGGCTTGATCCGTCTCTCCCTGGTGCTGTGCAGCTCGAGGGTAAGGATCTCACCTTATAACTGGCTATTTTCTCTTCATCCCAAGACCCTGAACAGCCTTGCACATGTATGTGCTCCAGAAATCCTTTTTCCCAGGTTAAGGACCCTTAGTGACCATCTTGAACTTGTGCCTCTTCCTCCTTCCACACTGCCATACAACACCAGGGAGTACCTGGGGAATAAGTGCGCGTAAGACAATATGGAAAAGGAATGGGTCCTTGAGGAGGAATGCGATTATGACCAGCTGAAGCTGGATACATCCACATCTGGTGAGTCTTGACCTGTTCCACCTGTTGCTTGAAATACCTGGTTCTGGGTTTCAGTGGTGCTGCTCTGCCTGGGGCTCGGGTGGACTGGCCTTGTGGCCCTAGTAGGGCTGCCCAGTGCTTCTGGGTGCTGGTGGCACTTGAATGGCAGGTGATGTGTCCCTGTAGCCCTGTGTCTGTCCCTGATTCCAGGTGGTACTGGCATTGTGGTGGATATTCTAGAGCTCTGCATTTCACTAGGGTCAAACCAGTTCTGGCTAGCTCAAAGTAATTGTGAATGGTTTACACCAGGCAAAAGTAGTTCTCGGATCAAACAGGCTTGCTCCTTTTAAATCTTGATAAAACAGATTCCAAACAGTTACAACCGGCTCAAACCAGTTTAAGGTGCATTAGCCTTATACTGACTCATTCTGGTTAGATTTGATCCAATAGTTCCTTGTGCCTGGAACAAACCAGTTTGATCTAGCTTGTGCAGGATCAACTAGTTCAAAAGTATGAGACTGAGATGGCATCATGCGGTACCTAGAATGTTCACGTCACTCATCACCATATCCGTGGAAATACAGGGGTAAAGCTCTCCCACTAGAGATGTGATGCTCAGAATGACATCCTTCCTCATCATATCAGCTTTCCAAAGTTTATGTTCACATGTGCTATTTCTTAAGACTGGCTATTAAGAACACCCCAAATATGCAGTTTGATACATACGGACTCTGCACACTTTTTTTCTGTTTGGAACTGTTGACAGGTGCATCATGCCAGTCCCACACTCCCCTAAACTTGGCACTAGATGCATGAGGTGTGGGGAGACCACTGTGAATGGCTCAGGCCCCGGCATCCATCCCTTGCACCCCCTCACCTTGATCCTGCTCACGGCTTCCTGGGCCTGCATCATGCGCACGTTTTTGGAGGGAGTTTTGTCTGACAGCAGCTGGGTGGAGCCAAGGTAATTGGCAGCAAAAATGATCCCATCGATCAAGTCCTCGGGGTCACAGGGTCCGGGAACTGTAACACACAGAGCCACAGCGGTGAGTGAAGCCACCCTGGGGTGTGCCTAACATGGTCCTGACGCGCTGCGCCCTCCCCGCTGTTCGGCACCAGCATAGGTGGCCCGGTGCCCAAGACCCTGCCAGGCTCAGGCTTCTCTCCTTCTGTGTCTGCCTCACTCACCCCTTGCTTTCAAAGGGAAGAAACATTTTCTTCTTAATTCACTTCACCCAGGCCACTGACTGTGAGAAATGATATGTTTATTTAAATATGAAACATAAAATGAGTGACAAAGGATGTTGTTTCTCCTGTTAGACTGTGAGCTCTTTGGGGCAAAGTCCACGTCATGTTCGTCTCGGGCGCTCGTGTCTAATCAGTGTCTGTTGCCTGGCGGGTATCAAATAAATGTGTGGCCAAATGGCTAGGTGACCAGGGAGGCTGCTTTATCAGGAATCCTCATTGTATAACATTTCTTTCACCTGCCACCATCCACATTTTATCCGTAATTCGGGAAAACAAACTATAATTCAGAAAAATGGGTATTTGCTTCAGAATGTCCAGATTCCCGTAACGACCTTTGACCCCAATTCTGTGCGGCAGATGACATTACACCAAAGCCGGAGTCTCTGGCTGCCAACCTCGCTGACTTACAGGCTCTTGTGTCCCCGGCTGGCATCCACATACAGATCAATTCCAAGGAAAGTCTGAATTTTCTGTTCTCACTGACCGGCCTTTGAAATCAAACCTTAGCTTTAAAATATTTAAGGTGGGGGCAGTGGATTCTAACCATAATCATCTGTAAACCCTACCTGAAATTAAAACATGTCTGGGATTAATATATAACTTCATAACAAAGGCACTAAGGCTTCTCATTCTGCAATGAAAACCTATGTATTTTCTTTGGCTCAAATGCCGTATTTTGGGAGATTAAAATATACGTTTTAACCTACTGTTCAAACCTCAGGCTCTTAAATTAGATAGCTGGAAATGGAAACAATTTGCTTTTTCCTTTTGGAAAGCTAATCTAGAATGATTTTTATTTTTATCTACCAACATCGGGCTCATCTTAAGCTTAACCAGCTGTTTCCCGTGATAAGCTTCTTATCAGGGTAGCATCTTAAGATAATCTGATCATTTCTCTAAAGCCACGGGGGTGGTCGAAACAAAGAAATTAACAGTGTTTTAGGAAAGTTCTTCACAAAGCATCTGTGTAGTAAATAAATAAGGAAACTTCTTATTTGCCTTATTCTAGATCTTTCTGAGAAAGGCTTCTGGACAAACAATGAGGGGTACACAGCCAATCTGCCTCCACTATGGGTCAGTAATTCACCTTCTCAACAGTCACACGCTTCCTGCCTGGAACTTTCCTAGATGTGAGAAGGATTCAGGGTATTTCCAACATACAGTTTTAGTTGTAAGGCAAGGAAGCGCTACTCCAACTAACATGGACAAGTTTGTACCCGCATTATACTTTGTAAAAAATAAAGATTATCAGTTTCCTATCATAAACGCCTGTGATGGGTTTACAGTGTTACTTAAACATAATTGCTTATGCCCAACCAGGCACTGAGAAAAAAGATCTCATCTGGGATAGTAACTTTTAAAAACCTTCCATTTATTTTGTAAAAATAATGACTATTAAAAGAAAAATAAGAATGAACTATATACTTCTCTACAGGACTTCCAATATCATATATTCATTTCTGAGCTAGCTCTATTCCTTGAAAAGGGTCTCTCTTCAACCGTAATAAGTGTGGATATGCAGATAGGTTTAAAATAAATCCAAATAATATTTAAAGGACTACATAAATGTCAACCAGTCAAGAGACAGAAATATTGGACCCAAATAAATTATACATTTGAGATGCAATCTTATGCCATTTATCCTTCAGGGAAATTGATTATCATCAAACGTCACTGCTGCTAGATCATATCTGGAGGAAAAAATCCTAAATTCATAATTTGATTTTAGTGTATTTTTAAAAAGTTCTAAGTCAAAAAACTACAGGTTTCATTTTGGCCTTTTAGAATGTGTTTCTCCTTTTAGTGAGGCCTCTGTGTTGCTCTGTGGGTGAACAAGCACACATGTGACATCGTCACACATGAATGCTGGGCCTGGTGGAAAGACTATGAAGAATGGAGTTTCCAAACTCCCGAAAACTCTGCCAGGAGTACTTGTGGAATTTTGGAACCTTGCAAAAATGGCACAAATAATTTACAGGTCACTCAAGAAAGAAATCTGAGTTAACTGAATGAAACCTATGAGCTTGGCATGAACTTCAGGACTGTGGTGTCAGGAAGGTCTATGGATCCATTCTTAGGTGGTAGGGACACACCAACTGTTCATTCACAGGATCTAAGGGCCAGACAGAGCCTCAAAGTGGTGTCTGGGTATTCTCGTGTTCCCAGAAAATCCTCTTTCAAGGGGAATGACAGTCTAACCTACCTGAAAAAGTATCTACCATCCACCCTGGTAGAGGATCACTGGCACCTCTAGCTAAAGAGTGCCTTTGTGTGGGTGAAAAATAGTCACTCCATTTGTGTGGCCTGATCTCAAGCTAGGGTGTCTCACTTGTGCCAAGTTCTGGCCCTGCTAGACCTCCTGACTGGGTACCTTTGAACAGTGAAAAACCTGCACAACTGTATGTGGCTGCCCTGCACAGAATACCATTTACCAGGAGAGCTGTGGAATCAAACTGCCAGCTCACAGTTTGGCTCTGAAACTTGCCAACTGTGTCATCTCAGGAAAGTTACTTGTCTTGCCTTGAGGAAGAATGCGTCAGTTCTCTCCTGTGTAACATGGGGGTAGTAAGCTCATTTCACAAGGCAGATGTGAGGATTCAGTTAGTTATTAAATGGAAAGTGTGTATCTGGCACAGAGTAAAAGCTTGATAAATGTTATTATGCTTAACTCATCTAAGCAAGAGATGGGAATTACTGGGAAAGTCTCTCCCTGCCCCCAAATTAAGAGGACCAAAACGTCTTCCTTAAAGTTCATTCCCACTTGAATGGTCCTTTGTGGGTGTAAGAGGTGTCATGGACTGGAGATAAGGAGTCTGGGTTCAGATATAATATGACCGTCTCTAAGCTGGGAATAGCCCTCAGCCTCCTTGCAAGCTCAGGTCCTCATGGGCAGCATCAGCAAAGGTGGCAGGAGGATCTCTGACAGGCTCACAGCTATTGCTCTTTTAGTCTAAGATTCTAAGACTGTCAAGACTGTGACTGAGTGACTATGTGGCCTTTCTTCCTCACTAGGGTCGTAGAGCCCCAGGGCTTCAAATACCCCAAATGCTAGGAGATTCATGCATGACTCAATACTCAATTACTTCCTTTTCAGCTCTTACCTTCAACGTAGGTGGGGAATGAAGCCAAGCTTTTTCTTGACTGTAATCAAGACAAAGAGGTTTCAAAAAGGGCAAAGCATGATAAAAAATGCATTAACACAAATTTATCCATGAAACACGAAAAGTAAATAGATCATCAGTAACAGATATGAACCAGGTGTCAACCATTTCTGGATACAGGAAGAAAAGTGTGAATAAACATACACATTTCTTAATAAAGGTTACCCAAAGCCCAGAACATTTATTCATATTTTAGATAATCTGAAAACCTTACATTCCACCACCAGAGAGATGTCCATCAGCTTAAAAAATATCCCACAAACAAAATCCATAATCAATACAAAACAATAATACAAAGGGTTCAATTTGTATTCTTAAGAATCTGGGTTTCTGAGTGAAACACTGCTGGATTAGTAAAAGCATCAACAATGTGATTATATGTTGAAATCAAGAATTCCCTTGGAGAATTTTATTTCCCTCGAGGTCTTTGGTCACCTCTCACTGTGCTATAAAAATGTTTGCCAGAGATTTCTTCTCCTCCGTTCACTCACCACTTACTGGTTTAAAAACTCCCTTATGTAAGTAATTGTTAATGTGGTATCCTAAAATAACAAAGAATACAATAAACAAAGGAGTGAACTGAAAACCGTGGAATTTCTTGTACTAAGTAACACCTCATGGCAAGGGTCTGTCTTCCAACAGCACTGTTGGAAGTGGGCATGATCGGCTAGAGACCTTCTAGAACATGACTGGATGGTGGTTTAAATGCTAGCTCTTAGGGGAACAATACTTACCATTTGGTTCCTTCCGTAAGTGAATGGCCTAGACATAACTCTGAGTGGTGTCAGAGTAGGGAATTCATTCCTACTTTAGCCAGTCATAGAATTTGTAGTGGGTATGTCCGGAGCAAGGTGATGTGAACACTGCAGGAGGGTGGAGAGCTAATGCCAAAGACAAGAGTCCTTCAAATGAGCAAAAAGGAAGGGTCTGCGTGGCCAAGGGTTATCCTCAGAAAGCTTACAGATTTTCATTGCTAAGAATCTAGTAGGTTATGTTGTCATTTAAGTATATATCTTTTAGGAAAAGGGTATCTAGTACAGCACAGCTGCTCAATAGGTTGACCTGGGTTGATGGCAAACTCTGGGGTGCCTGGCGGCTGGGAGAGTTAGGGCCTAAGAGAGGGTTGGAACATCACAGGAACAGTTCCATCTCACAATATTTTGTACAATGCTCTTCACTTGGAAGATGGGATAACAAAGGGAGAACCAATCACTTAATCCTTGCATAATATTCTAAAAATAGTACTGTTAACCATTATATATATATATATATATATATATATATATATATATATATATATATATAAACTGGAAGCAAAGACACCCCCATTTAAGAATCTACCTCAATTTAGGACAATGACAAGAATTCAACACTAATCACACAATATACCACGCTAGGCAACCTGTCCGTAAAGCTGCCAGAATGTGCTCGCTGGGATGCAATGGTTCCTTACACCAAGGATGGCGGGTTTCTTATTTCAGAATGGATTACCTTTAAGGAAATGAAAGACACAAGTCCACTGGGAATGAAAGGTCATTGGCTGCTAATGCGTTTATAGAAAAATGCAAAACTCAAGGCTAAGCTGCATGCCCAGGAGGAAACAGAACTCTAACTTCCATAGGTGCTTTACATTCGTTTTATTTTCCAAGACAGAAGACAGGCCCAGGTGAGTGCTGATGGCCAGGTCTGCCTAATTCTGGTTAAACACCAAACCAAACAAAATCTGTAACTTCATGGTGTGTGAATGGAAGCTAGTTTCTTCATCAAGATCGGAGGCTTTAAAATGATCATTCCTCAACCACTGATCTTCTTTATGCATCAAAGGGCCTGGGGAAGTGAGGGTTGTACTGTGTTTCATCAAGATGGGTCAGCCTCCAGGTACACCCAAGAAGCCAGTTCAGATTTTCTTGGGCTATTAGGATACTTTTCTGAATGCTGGTCTCAAAGACAGTCCCCAGATTTTAGCAGAAGCTACAAAATATTACTTTAGTCTATAGTTCTAAAAGCTGCTGTTTTTATTTAGAGCCACAACGGAGGGCATTTGGTACATTTACTTATTCTCTATTGATAAGTTCATGACTGGCTTTCTTTAGTCTCTGGGGTAGTAAGTTTTTTTAAAAAAAGAGTTTGAGGGATCCCTGGGTGGCGCAGCGGTTTGGCGCCTGCCTTTGGCCCAGGGCGCGATCCTGGAGACCCGGGATCGAATCCCATGTCGGGCTCCCGGTGCGTGGAGCCTGCTTCTCCCTCTGCCTGTGTCTCTGCCTCTCTCTCTCTCTCTCTCTGTGACTATCATGAATAAATAAATAAAAATTAAAAAAAAAAAAAAAAAGAGTTTGAGAAATGAAAGAATCTCTAATTATTGCACACAAAGAGGATTTTCATCATTATTTCTAAGGATATGCAGAAACATGTGCCAAGTCCTGTAGGAACTGAGAAACCAACAAATTTGCCTTGCTTATTATATCTGATGAATAATCAAATGCTGAATATTCAGATGTCTGATTAGCCCTTTGTTTTTTCACATGTGGACAGAGATGAACATCAGTTGATTCTCAACATTCAAGAATTAATAAAGCCACAGTCAAGAAGATGAAAGGCCAAAATCTTTGAGATTTTCTAGGAGGTCACACTAAAGCATGTGCAAGCGTGGAGGTCTGACAATTGGAATAAAGACAAGTTAGCTTGTCTATACAGGGTGTGGCCTGCAGGCACTTTATATCCCGAGGGGAACAGATCCTAGTATGAAAAGCTTGTTTCACACAGGAGCTCTGGTGTCAAGTCCTGGCCTTCCCACTTATGGGCCATGGACCTCATGTAAGTTACTGAACCTCTCTGCTTCCTCAACAAAAAAGGAACACAGTGATTCCTATCTTACAGAGAAGTATTTAAAGGATTAAATGAGATACTACCTGTGATTTGCTTGGACCACTGCCTAAACACTGTAAATGCTCAAGAAATGCTAACCCTCACTGCTGTTATTATCACTGTGGCCTTGCTTCTGCTCTTCTTGGTTTTGGTTCTCACCGATCCCTGTGCTCTGGATAAAGTATGAGGCAAAGCTGTGGGATCTGGGGTCAGCCGAGACAGCGACCTTGTTACTCCTGTTCCCATGACCTAGGGTCGGAGGACAAGACCAGAGAAGGACAAAGTATCTGTCAAATTTAAATTCCAATGTTGGTGTCACTTCAGGGAAGGACTCTGTATGTTTGTTTGGTTTAATATAAACAGATTATTAAAAAATATACTTTCCCCTGCATGAATACTCAATGGCAAATGTACGTGTATTCAATGATACTTTAAGGGTATGTTTTAATGAAGACTCCCTTCAGAAGTCATCTGCCACTCAGGGTAAAATGCAGATTGCTTTCTTCTGCTGCATTTGATGCAATACTATTACCAAAAGAAATGAGACAATTGTTGTTGTTACAAAGTTTACCTCTTTCACACACACCCTCAGCATTTATTAGGCAGCCTCTATATTTAGACTTAGCTGAACCCACATGTAGACTATGGCACATGCCACAATATGCCTGGCACTGGTTCATAAATATGTGGTGGGTGGCATTTGGCTGGGGGTAAAAGGACAGCAGTGTGGGAGAAGGCAATGGCTCCCCTGTGGGAAGAACACCTGTCCTCTTACAGCTCCAGAAACCTCAGCAGGAGCAAGCAGCATTTTCTCACTTAAATGTTCTCTGCTGGGGTTCAGTCTGGCCTCCATTAGTAGAGTGACCATATGACTTATTGTCCAAGAGGGACACTTCAGGGCTGCATTGTTTAGTAGTCCTTAGCCGTACATGACTATTTAATTAAAATGGAATAAAATGCAAAATTCAGTTCCTCAAGCCCACTAGCCACATTTCCAGATTGTGAGGCACGTGTGGCTGGTGACCACCATATAGGACAGCACAGAAGCAGAACATTTTCATCACTGCAGCTAAGTTCTCTGGGACAGCACTGCTTTAAAAGGGATGTTCTCTAAGTGTACTGTTTGCACAACAGGAGTGAACTGGAACCACCCCCAGTAAACCAGGAGAAGTGGTCGCCCTGGTGTCATGAAAGATATTTCACTTGGGCCTGAAATGAATGGATATTTAAGACACCAGCCCGTTTCCCAAAACACACGGCAACTTCATGTCAGAGGCTTGTAATGCCATGAGAAAGGATGTTGCCACACAGAGTTATTAATATTCAATTTCCAGCACTGTCCAGAATTTTCTGGAAAGACTGGAAATGCTCTTGTCATCTCCCCTGTCCAATACAACAGCCACTAGTTACATGTGGCTACTGAGCACCTGGACTGTGGCTCGTGTGCCTGAGGAGGTGAATTTCCATTATATGTATTAATCAAAGTAGACACCTGTGGCCAGTGGCTGTCAGATGGGACAGCGTGGCTTCAGTCATTGAACTCCATGCTCGAGAGGAAAAATTAGAATTTCTCTCCCCAGGTGGTGGTGGTGGTGGGGAGTATGGGGGATTTGAGTGGGAAGTGGAAGAAAGCTGCCGCCAGGAGAACAAAAAAACATAAGCAGGTGGCTTCTGAAACAAAACGGCACCCTACCTCTTTATTTGAGGAGGCCTCCGCGGGGTCGCTGGGGTGGAGGGGTGTGCTTGAAGACTCTGCACCCAGGGGGGAGGAGCTGCCAGGAGATGGAGACTGGAACACAGCAAGGGAAGGATACAGTGAGTGTCTGAGGGCTCATGAACAGGTGGCAGGGGTGGGAGCAGGAATGAGGTAGGGTGGAGGGGTAGGGGCAGGGGCAGGAGTAGGGCAGGCGCGAGAGGAGAAAGCCCAATACAACTGAACAAGACGCTTCTATGGTAAGAAAACTTCCTTGCAAGAGGAGCCACCAACAGCACAGGAAAGTCCTGGGTTTTTCAAGTTTTCTTTTAAATTCCCACCATGTTTTCAAAGGAATCCTTGGAAGCTCAGCTGTTCTTTTCCTCCTTAGGCCAAGATTTTAAATATAGCAAAAGCTGAGTATCAAACTTAAAGCCCTGAATGAATAAAGTGAAGGGGATCACACAGGTGTGTGGTTTGAAAATTTTTTCTCATTGACAAAGACTCTGGGTACTAACTGTCTTATAAAATCACCTGCCTGAGATGACCTGAATGGGAACGTAAAAATGGAAACAGGTATTTTCAGAGAGGTAGCTGGGATTGATGACCAGAAACCACACCACCTGTATTTCTCTAGTCTAGATTTCAAGTATTTTTCCTGATTTAATACACAGGCCACTGAAACTTCAGAGACATTCTAACATCCAAACAATCTGACCGTGGCTGCTCTTGAAACAGTTCAAAAGTCCCTTATTCAATGATATGTTTGAAGATAAGAGTGAGAGGAACACCCATCAGGTGTGTTCCCACCTCCGGAGGTGGCCCAGGCAGGCCTGGCTGCAAGAGAGCAGGAAGCCCCAGACCAAGCCCGACATGGCACGCGGGCCCTGTAAATACCCGCTGCTGAGTGGCCAAAGCAAGCGAGCAGGCAGAGGATGGGTGGGACTCAGCAGGACGCAGAAAACCCTACCAAGTTGCTACCCAAACATTTCTGGATGCTCCTGAAATCCTGAAGATGAAGGGCATCTTTAGGCGAGCCACAGGGATGCTTAAGCACTCTGTAGGGATGGTCCCGAGAGCAAGAGAGTGCGGTGAAGTCTGATGGAAGGCCCCAAACAACCTGCAGTAAGGATCTGTTCTCTGAGCAAGTGTGGTGATGTGAGGGGAGCTCCGTCCTGGGCAAAGGAAGAGTAACACTGGTAACTGATGAATCTGTTTTTCTTTTTTTTTTTTTAATAGAATTTATTTATTCATAAGAGACACACAGAGAGAGGCAGAGACACAGGCAGAGGGAGAAGCAGGCTCCTCGCAGGGAACCTGACAGAAGACTCAATCCTAGGACCCCCGGGATCACGACTCGAGCCGAAGGCAGATGCTCAACCGCTGAGCTACCCAGGTGCCCCCTGAATCTGTTTCTGAGGCCTTGCAGGTGGTCCTCGTGGGAAGGCTGAGGTAGAAACTTCAGCAGAGCACCTCTGCATGGAAAGGTAGGATGTTCCATGAAGTTAGTCGTGCTGAGTGGGGGTGGGGGCACATTAATATACAATGGGGCTTCAGTGAGCAGTATGTGAAATCATAAAACAATAAATCTTTTCAGAAAGTCCGAATTACACACGGGAAACAAAGTGCCAAATGGACTGAACGATGAGGTAGTGACATGCAGTTTTACTCACTTTAGATGTTGTATGGTCCCAACCTAATCCTGTTGGGCCTGGAATTGTTTTCCATGAACCCACAGATCTGATCCTGGGCAGGGAGGTGAGGACCAATGAGCTTCTTAATCATTCACATGCAGAAATTGGCCCCTCCACAGAAAAGCCAAGATGATGGGTGCAGGGGTAAGAGCAGATATAAAGGACTCCCCCCGCCCCCAAGCCCCACAGCCCCTGGATGCAACAAAACAGCCCTGCATGCCTTTATTATTTTAAAAAAGATTTTATTTTATTTAAGACCTTATTTATTCATGAGAGACACAGAGATAGGTAGACGGAGAAGCAGGCTACCTGTGGGGAACCCAATGCAAGACTCAATACCAGAACTCCAGGATCACGACCTGAGCCGAAGGCAGATGCTCAACCCTGAGCCACTCAGGTGCTCCCCAACCCCTTATGCCTTAAAAAAAAATCACACACACAATTTTTTATTTGGCACTCAACAGAGCTGGGGGATACTGGCTGAGTTAGCTTTGTTTGGACTACTCAAAATTAATTTAATGAAGTCCCATGAGATTTCAGTGCCTTTGAATTTTCCTAGTTTTTCAAATTTGAAGAGCTTCCTCAGATATTTTACATCTATCTTTCCCCAAGTAATTTTCTGTGTCAAAAAGATTTTAAGGGTCTGGTCCCAGGGAAGCTAGGACAGCTGTTTTTTTCTTTAATTGTTTGACTTGAGGGCCATGTAAAAAAAGGAAAGAAAAAAAAAAAACCTTCAAAAGTGTACCAAAGTTCCTATTTCCTTATCTGACCATTTTCTGTTGCAAATCTTCTAAAAATTGATTCTCTCCAACACTGCAAACATCAGCTCATCTCTCCAGATGATGTGAGAAGGCGGGTTATCCAGCCAGCATGGCATGATGTGGAAGAGGTAGGTCAGACCCCACAGTGAGGCTAAGTGAGCAGTGCTGGGTGCCCGCCAGGGAGCCTGGAGAAAAGAGATGCACACTGCCTTCATCCGGGGCCACGTGCCCTCAATGCTCTCTATGCTTTAGCATTCTGCATGCGCATGAAGCTCATTCATTTTTCCTTCTATTTGCATGTATAACTGATGACCAACATCTAGAGAGTTCTCCCACATTCTTTCTCACCTTCAGTGCTAACTTCGAAAACAGTGCAACTTGCTGGAGCTTTCTCAGACTCTATTCACAGTACTGTTCTACCCTGATGGCTTGTATTAGGTTTTGTAATGATCTGTTTACGTGTGTATCTCCCCTCCCCCTGGAACTCTTGGACAGGATCTCATCTTAATCAGCTTGGGATCCAAGTGCCTGGCAGTGGATCTTGCCAACAGTAGGCGCCCAGTAAATCTTTGCTGAATAAATGGTATCAGTGTCGTCTCTGGCTTTACCGTGTTTCCCAGACTGTGAAAGGCAGATCAACCACTGATCGCTTTCGTTAGTGTCTCGTGGTCAGTGGTAAGCCCTTTTCTGATCGCACACTCTATGTGTGCAATGTTCAATCTACATTTTGAATCAGAGAACAGGGTCTTTGCCTGTAAAGATCTAACCTGAGGGGATCCCTGGGTGGCGCAGCAGTTTGGCGCCTGCCTTTGGCCCAGGGCGCGATCCTGGAGACCCGGGATCGAATCCCACGTCAGGCTCCCAGTGCATGGAGCCTGCTTCTCCCTCTGCCTGTGTCTCTGCCTCTCTCTCTCTCTGTATGACTATCGTAAATAAATAAAAAAAAAATTAAAAAAAAAAAAGATCTAACCTGAGCTCCAGCAAAGCTCTTTGGAAGCTGAAAGCTGTCTCCACGTGAGAGGGGACCCTGTCTGGTGGAGGCCTACCACTCCCAACAACGTCAAGGTGGACAAACCTCTTCAGAGCAGACACCAAGCGCCTAAACAAAGTTCTTAGTATCGAATCCTCTCCAATGTCTGCTTTAATGGCCCTTTGTCCCTCTTCTCCAGCATCTGCTCTGCTATATTCTCAAAAGTGGAGAGAAAATCAGAAATTAGAGAACGCATCCTACCTTCAAAGAATGTACTGGAGGCCAAGTCTAACCAATACAATGATACAAACATTAAGTGATTACCATGTATTTCTCTGGCTGAGGTCCCATGCCTGCTGGATCACTGGCTGGATATTCAATTTTAAGCAAATGAGACTAAGGACAGGAAGCGAATGTACGCTTGGAAATTCCTCAGGTGACACACAGGGTGGCGAGAAGGAGGCATCTAAAATGTCCAAAGATGATGCAGTCATTAACCAGTCCCTGCTCTGGTTAATTACAGGAGGTCTTCTTAAGCTGCCTGTCCTCTGAAGACTGTGTTCTAGCAAATTCTCCACAACTATGGTCTATATTTTACTGCCTAAGCTCTGGGGCTCCACAGAGTAGAGTCCTGAGCTGTTAAGAAGTCAGCTCTTTAACGCCAGGACAAAAGATAGATCGTCCTGTTGTGAGGTGGGAGATAGCCTCAAGATGCCAAAGCATCCAGAGGGAAAGCCAATCACTCATTTTATTTTCAACTGAACCTCTCCTGGGGCAAATGCTGTACTGCTGGTGGTAGAGGTGAAGCAAACAGCTCAAAGGACTTTTAGGCCATACTTGCAGGGCAGAAAAGCATTCATTTATTCCTTTAACAGACATTTCAGTGACTACCTCTGCTCTTAATATTGGGCCAAGAAATAAAGAGGAAAGAGATGCTGTGGTCCTGTCCTATCTCCCCTTCCAGATGATGGGAATAGGCAGGCATGTGGACACAGGGCTATGGCAGGTGGCAGGGATATGCATCCATATGTGGGATGCAGGGGGGGAAGGAGTAGTTCTGCAGGAGGGAAGAGGTGTGTCAGTAATGCTCTGTGGGGAAGGTGATGCTTCCGCTGAACCCTGAAGACTGTAGTATTTATGGAGCAGGATGGGATGGAGAGAAGGAGGAAGGTTCTGTACACAGAGGCAGGGAGCTGGAGCAGCATAGCTCTGCCAGGAAGCAGGAGATGAGCTAGGGGGCAAGGACAAGGCACTGGAGCTGCACTTGATGACAAGCAGCCAGTGCCTAGTCTCTGCCCAGAAAGTGGGGTTTTCTTGGTGAGTCGTTGGCCTGTTGTCCCTCAGTGGAGAAGCTCTATCTGGGCACTCAGTAACAATTTCCTCAGCTGAAATGAAGATCTAAAGGATGGAGAGGATGAGTTATCACTTCCTCCTCTTCCCTTTCCTTAGTCCTTTCGCCCCTGACATCTGCATGAAGAGAAGATTCCATCCTGGAAAAGCTGACCAGAAGACAGTGAGAATACCCCAAATTAAAGCCAAATTACTGGCTCTTTCCAAATGAACAGTGTTGCTTTCAGAAAGGCCTAAGCAGTGATCTGGAGAGATGTACAGATATCTTGAAAAACTCCTGGAGAAATGCTGGCCAAAAGACATAAAAAGGGTAGTTCCACCAGGATTGTTCACTCATTTATTTACCATAGAAATTCTGACAGCATCTGAGGAGGCCCAGACTCCCTGCCTGAGCCCCAGGAGCCCCTGGCTTAGCAGGGAGGACAGACATACAAACAAACGCAGGGTGTTCTGTGAAAGTGGTGGCCACTGAGTCCTTGAGGAGAAGTCACAATGACACAAAAGCAGTCACTACTGAGCTGACCTCTCATGATGCTAGTGTCCACCTTGACAGTCCTACCATTTCAAACCCCAGCATCTCTCAGGACCACGTCTCTGTCAGCTGCTCTCTTTGACCACTGAGGACCATCTGGTGTTTCAAGGCCAGAAACGAAATGGAAAACCAGAAACCTGCAAATGCGTTGCAGAGTACAAGTGCAAATATTGCAGAAATAAAGAGAAAGCAGGATTTTAGAAAGGTGATGTAGGCCCAGTTGGGAGGACTGCTTGACGCAGCCACAGATAATTGAAGAGTTGGTGGAGTTACATCAGTTGACAGTTAACCAGACGATGCAATAGAAAGAATGATGATATTAGAGGTGCTTCGAACAAGTGTGATTAGAATATAAAATCAATGAAGAGAGGCCCTTGAGAAAATTGCATCAGCCCTCCAATGTTCTTGCTCAAACCGTCCTCCTCCTGATTGGAAGGACCCCTTCTGATCAGGCTGCAGAAGTCACAGTGTGAACTGAAGAAGGCTATTTTAGTGTATGATGTGACAGTTTTTTCTGAAAGAAGTTATGACTCCTCAAATCAATACTTCTCTGTTTTAAGAATTCACATATAGGTGAACTTATAACCTATGTTATTAGCCAAAAGGTAAAACAATTAAGCTTATGTTTATAATTTTTAATATTGTTTTTTAAGATAAGGTTCTAACCAATTCCCTACCCTCCTCTCCATACTTTGAAATTTTGATCCTCGTTTTAAGTGGATTAATTTGAGGAGGTACACTTCTGCAGGATCCCTTAGAACAGCCCTGCCCGCATGATTAAAATGAGATGTGACAGTTGCCCTAACAGGCGTGAGCGGGAGCCCACGAGCACCAGGGAGGAGAGGTGACCTGCAAGGGGTGGTCATGGAACCCTCCAGTGGAGCTAACCCAGATGCCATTCCTGTCACAGTGCTGAGGACTTGGGAGGCCCTGGGGCAAAGCCTGTTAGTGGAAATAAAAACTGAGTCAATTCCCAAGATACAGAATCTGGTCTTCACACCCAGCATGATCTGGCCTTTCCAACACTAGGGTCTATTTCCTAAAGTGCAATGTGATTCCAGGACTACAAGTTACATTGCTCCTTTGAAAAGGGCGGGGATGTTTTCATTTTATAACATTGCAGAACAAGTAAAGCTCTTAAGGTCTCAGGACAGTGAGATGCTCGAGTCTCCAGCCCCAGCATCTGGCGGGTGAGCATCTGAAATCTGCTCTTCCACTCACAGCTCTGCCTCTGGGTTGCTCATCTTCTCTGATCCTCCTGAGAATTGAGGAAAACAGTTACTACCCACCTCCTGGGGCTGACGCGAGGATTAATCAGTGACGATGCACACGGGGCGTCGGCTCAGCGCCTGTGTATGCACAAAGCATTCCACCAGCATCTGACGAGTCTCTTAAGATTCCAACAGTAACAACAATTCTTTCACCCCATGGGGGAGTGTTCACAAGGACAACACATACCCATGGGGATGCTTTCCTTATCTCATCTTCTTGCTTCCTTATTAAAAATTTTACTCAGGGATAAAATTAAACAGCACACAGAAGGCTCTCTAAAAATCATACTAGAAAGACTCTAAATTAATTTATAAGCCCCAAGACTCTTACTGGTATATTGGTAAGAACAGCTCATTCCTGGCAAGGGCTGAGGGGTGCATAAATGACCGTGTACAATTTCTGGCACACTCCCTGTCTCCCATTCAAGAGAGCATTTTGCAGTATGGGGGCTGAGAGTGATGCTCCTCTGGTGATAGTTACAAAAGAGAATCAGGTGCATATGCAAGTGTTAATTTACAACATAGCTCACATACAATCATGACACATCAAGATTCTCAACTGTGAAGACCTTGGTTAAAGACTCCGGCTGGCTCAGGCTAACCTTGACAAGTCCAGGCACATGTCAGTCCTTCCCTCCAAAGAAACTCAGTGACACAAATTTCACTGCAATGAAGGGCAGGAAAAAAATAGTCCCTTAAAAATGACATTGTTTTAGGGTCACCTGGGTGGCTCAGGTAAGCGTCCAACGCTTGATTTGGGCTTAGGTCATGATCTCAGGGTTGTGAGATCAAGCCTCGTGTTAGGCTCCGTGCCGGGTGTAGAGCCTGCCTCTTCCCCCTGCACTCTCTCACTCTATAAATAAACAAATAAATTTTAAAAATGACAGTTTTACTGAGTCTATCTGGGACTGGATAATTTAGTAATTTCACCTATGTGGAGTGACTCACAGAACCTGAGAATAAAGTTGTTTTTATTTTATTTTATTTTATTTTATTTTATTTTATTTTATTTTATTTTATTTATTTTATTTTATTTTAATAAAGTTGTTTAAAAAGCCAACATACTACATGAGACCCAAGCATGAAGTGCTCATGGACTTTCTTCACCAGTGAACTAACTGTGTCTACCTCAACTACATACATCAAAACCCTAGCCTCCAGTGGGATGGTATGAAGCCATGGGGCCTTTGGGAGTTAATGTGGTCAGGAGGGTAGAGCTCTCATGATGTGATTAGTGCCCTTATAAGAAAAGGCATAAGGGAGGCTGCTTCCTCTCTGCTCTCCACTGTGTGAGAACATGGCAAGAAGACGGCCATCTGCCCCAGGAAGGGCATCTACACCACAAGGTGGCGGTGCTGACACCCTGCTCTCAGACTTCCCAGACTCCAATGTGAGAAGTACATTTCTGTTGTGTAAACCACCCAGTCTCTGTATGGTATCTTTATTATGCAGCAGCCCAAACTGACTAAGAGAACCAGACACCTTTCCCTAAGTTCCTATTGGCTCTCATTTTATTTTTTTGGACTGAAATGACTCTCATTTGAAAATACAATTTTAACAAGCTCTGCACACGTCACTCTTTAATTCAAAAACTTTAGTGGTTCCTGCTTTGTGTTTAGAATAAATCCTAGGTGCTCCTGGGTGGCTCAGCTGACTAAATGTCTGACTCTTGATTTCAGGTCAGGTCATGATCTCAGGGTTGTGGGATCCAGCCCTGCATCAGGCTCTGTACCCAGTATGGAGTCTGCTTGAGATTCTCTCTCTCTCTCTCCTCCCCTCCTCTTGCTTATGCATGCTCTGTCTCTCTCCAGACAAACAAAATCTTAAAAAAAAAAAGACGAAGATGAAGACGAAGACGAAGAAGAAGAAGAAGAAATCCTTGGCACTCTTTCTTTACCTTGGCACTTAAGGCATTCCAAGGTTGGCCTTAATTTCTTCACTATTTCCCCCCTCCCAGTTATTCTCTACCATTAAGCCAAACTGAGGTATCTTCTGCTTTGTGTATACAACCTGAGTGTTTGGGGGCAATGCCTTTGTTTATGCTCTTGTCTGAATCACACATGTCCACGAGTCTGCAAAGGCTCATTTTCAATGTTACTTCTTTTGTGAAATCTTTCCTATTCTCTTAGATAAGCGGAAGCCCTCTCCTTTGAGAACTGCTTGTGCTTTATTGGTGCCATTCTTCTGTATGTCATTTTCTCCCTTATTTTTATTGAAATATAATACTATAGGATAGTTTCATCATAATACTTTCTTTTAAAAGATTTATTTACTTATTTGAGAGAGAGAGAGAGAGAGAGAACACAAACTAGGGGGTGAGGCAGAGGGAAAGGGAGAGAGAGAAGCAGACTCCCCACTCAGCAGGGATCCCTAGGACACAGGGCTTGATCCCAGGATCCTGAGACCTTGACCTGAGCCAAAGGCAGATGCTTCACCCACTAAGCCACCCAGGTGGCCCCTACAATACTTCAATAAGCACTATGAAGGCAGGATGTGTGATTCATTAACTTTTTCTTCTCCAAGTGCTTAATACACATTCTCCATAAAATATACAACAGAAGTTCAATAAATGTGTTGAACGTATGGAAGGACGTATGGACATCAATCTTTTTGTACCAGAGAACAAAGGAAACACAAAAATATACAACAGAAGTTCAATAAATGTGTTGAACATATGGAAGGATGTATGGACATCAATCTTTTTGTACCAGAGAACAAAGGAAACACTGTACCTTTGTACTCAGAGTCAGCCTGAACCCATGTAACATTGCCCTGATGTGCTCACATGGATATTGGTACCCATGTACAGATCACTACCTCAGGGTCATGGTCTGACTCATCCCTTGTCAGACACTGCTTGCAAATCAATGCATCCTCATGTGATTAGAACAGTAATGTGGACACAGCGAGAACAAGTGCTCTCACAGGTAGCATATCCTATAGACTATAATCAAGCCATTGGTCATTCCATTCTTTACCATCCTGAACATTCTGGTTCTATATGGAATTTCAAAGGTGTGGTTACCTGCAGCCAGGCTATGGCACACATTCTACTTCTTTTGGTAAACTGCTGTTTCAGGAACTGTGTGGGCCTTCTCTATTTCCAGCATCCCTGAATAGGTTTTTTACTATGCATCTTGGTTTTATCCAGCTTTATCCCTTTTCTCAAATAAATGTATGTTGTTTTCCTTACCGATTTAAGTTGTTTTAAATTAACCTTATTCCATGTTAGAGTTATAAAAAAGAAACAAATATATGACTAGGTTTTTCTTGCTCCAAGATATGTCTGTGCTTTTGAAAATTGAAACTGGCTAAGAAATCCATAATTATTCACTCTCAATTCAAACTATATTATCAATGCACATTTCTGTTTCCTTAATGTAGTGAAGTAGGAAAGTTAGCATAGGCATTGTAGGGGCATAATTATGTCATTAAAATGATAATAGCCTGTGCCTAATGAGATGTTTTATATACACATTTATAATGGATTCAATTAATACCAATGAAACGTTTTGAGATAACTGTCGGTTAAAATATTCTAACCATTTTCACTCTGTTTTCCCACAGGGGATGGAGGTGCTCCCAGCCCCAAGTCCCCAACTTACAGCCACAGTAATGGGAAGATCTGGACCACCGTGGACCTCAGAGAGCCCTGGACTGGAGCAGTCTCCTCAAACAGAGGTGCTTTCACTGTCCCAAATAATTTATTTTATTACTATCAAAAGAACCCTAAGCTTCTGAAGCCAGATCTCAGAGGATTAAAAAAAAGGCCAAGTTAATTATTAACCAGTCACTGCTGTAAGTTGAGATCTCTTACCAGCTGATAAAGTCGGATCTGGAAACACAGGTTATCTGTGTGTTCTCTTTGAAAGGGCCTCACTGTAAGTGTCCGGAATGCATTACACTACGTGATGGACAAATGAGGGACAAGTTTCCCCACCAGGGTCCTGCACCATCCTTCCCAGACCTCCAAACCTGAGTTCCCTAAGAGGACAAACCACAATCACTTTTAGTTGATAATAAGAGATGCAGCTAAGAACACATCATTTGCTATTAATGACACATCACTTACTAAGGACGACCCAGCAGCCGTTTATGGGAGCCTCACTATGTGCCAGGCCCCACAGAGGGTACGTGATGCCCATTACCTCATCTAGCAAAGCAGTTCCTCATGTGCAAGACTTTAAGTTCACTCATTGTCATCAGCATAGTGGAAGCAAAAGACACAGCGCAGAGGACAGGACTGGAGGCTACAGAGCCCAAAGTAACTCGTTCATTAGAACCCAGTGCTGATGGAGAGAAAGCAGAGAGCAACATCTCTCCACGTGATCAAACGGCCTTCTCTCTCTACAGCGATCTTGAACTTCCAAGCAACAGGCCAACCGGACAACATTTCCTCCCACCCTGGGCAATGCCCACTCTCCTCACCTCTCCTGCTCTGCGCCGGTATGCTTAGTAAGGGGGGTGGGTGGGAAGCGCAGAGGATTTACAGTCTGGCGGCCCTGGGAGAGGAAAACCCGAGAGCCACGAGCCAAACGTTATTCCAAAGCCCTGGGATCCACCTACCTCTTCTTCGTGACACTCAAATTGGTACATCCAAAAATTCTCCATCTTCCCAGGCGCTATCTGGGCGGCAAGGCCAGCTCGGGCACAGCCACTTGTGAGCTGAGGGCTAACTCCTGACCTGAATCCCGTCTGGTGGATTGTTTCCAGTGGTGTTAGATGCCCCAGTCAATAATGCAACTTGTAACGGGAGATGGGAGATGTGCCCACCTCCCGGGGTGTCAGCCACATCCGCATTAACCCCTTGGTGCCTGAAGGGCCCCGGCAGTCGGCAGTCATGCGTCACTGGTGGAGCAGCATCACCTGATGTTTGTGAGAAGGGGCCGGCCTACCCCTTCTGCCAGCAAGGCCTACTATTTCTGGGGAAAATAAGACTCGGTTCTGAGGTGCAACCAGAAACTTTCACACACTCCAAACTCTGCTACAGTTTATAGAACCTGTGAAAAAGCATCCAGCTCATGTGCAAGGAAAGGGTGGATGCTGGGAAGAGGAGGCTCTCTCCATGCCTGTGTCAGAACGCACCTGGGTGTGTGTGATGAGTTTAGAGGACACGGTGGCCATGTGGGTTGTGCACCTCTGGGGGCTGGGGTGCTGGAGGGCGACCCTCACCACTCTTTATGTTTGCTGCGTGCTTCCAACATCCTTGCACTGCAATCTAGTCAGGGGGGATATGGCAGGCTAGCTGCACAGATACAAAAAAGCAAGCTGGTTTTTTTGAAACCCCAGGGCCAGCATGGTTTCACCCAAACCAACAGGTACTCCCAGACCGGGCTCAAGAGCTGGATCATATCTGCTGGACCTTGGGAGAGGAAGGTCAAGACAAATGCAGGTGGAACAGAACGGGAGGAAGCTCCTATAAACAGGTGGGCAGGGTGGCTCAGAGGGCCAATGACTGGAGACAGATAGACCTCCCAGTGCCAATCTACCTCTGGACAAGCCATGGCAATGGGTATGGACATGGGTGCAAGAGAACTGAAAGGTGCAGAACACCTGAGAGGCTCACCAAAGAGATGGCTTCAGCCTTCCTTCACATCAAACCCTTCATCGCACATGCTTCCAGGTCTCTCTGAGTGCACCTGTTTAGTGAGTGAGCGGTGATGGGGTCAGAAGGTGGAAAACAGAAACAAAGGACATGAACAATTCACAGCTGAAAACTGCACCCACGCTAGTTGACAGTTTCCTATGCTGAGGACAACCCCGCAGGGCACAGTGGGAAACAAGTATCCCCCTCATTCCCTCTCGCCTGTCCTCGTATTCCTGCCCACTCTTGTGGGCAGTTGGACTGCCACCAGGGTCAGGGAGATGCACTTCCACTAGCTCTTGGTCCTCATTCGAGAAAGCCCTTTCCAAAAAAAGGGTGAGCCACTCTCATCTATAGCACTGGGTGTCTCTCAAACACTTTCTTCTTTCTGTTGACTATTAAGAAGATAGAAAACCCTTGGGTGTTGATTCTTAAGTCCAGACTGAACCTTCCCTACTTTAGGGCTCTTCCCCAACTCCTGGGAGAAGTCATTCTCTCTACTATCACTCTCAGGAATGGCTTTGATTTGGATCCGTGAATCACTGCGGGCAGGCTGGAGCCATTAGAACCTTCACCGCTGCTGTGGAAAGCTTCTATTATGTTCGGTTATTAACCAGAGGACCACCATCACACATGAGACTCCAAGCCAGACAAACCACGAAGAAATCCGCTGGGCCTTCTGGAAAGTTACAGAGTGTCTACACCTTGTGTCCTGTGGACACCGCAGAATTCAGAATTCTTTCCTTCCCTTCAAGGTTCAATCAGCACCTGAGACCTGCTTAATTATTCACCATGGCCTTCTTCATACCTCATCAATAATGGATAACATCTGCCATGGAAAACCACCCGCAGCAAGGTGGGGGTTGAGATGGGGCGCATCAGGAATCGGATCCGCACCTGACAGAGAAGTCGGGGCACCAAGGAGGAGAGCCGTACTCAAGGGCTGATCTCTCCTGTGTGGGTCTCTCAGCCCAACGAGACCTTTCAACTCTGTGCCTCTCAGCCTTTCTGCATCATGGCATACAGAGAGATGATACGTTCATACAACACACTGGCTCAACTGGAGAGGATACAGAGCCCCGATGAGGCTGCTGGGATGGAAGGCAACACACCTGATGGCACCGGTCACCCCCAACCCCAAAGTCCAGTGGGATCATCAGAACACTGGTTGAAAGCTCTGCCCTAACTTATTATATTTTTAAAAGATGTTATTGATTTACTCATGAGAGACACAGAGAAATGCAGAGACACAAGCAGAGGGAGAAGCAGACTGTGGAGAGCCCAATGCAGGACTACATTCCAGGACCCCAGGATCATGCCCTGAGACGAAGGGAGATGCTCAACCACTGAGCCACCCAGGTGCCCCCCTGCCCTAACTTATGAAGAGTCTTTATAGCAAATTCTTTGGACATTAGCAGACCCTCAAGAATAAAGTTAAAGTCCTCTCTGCTTCTGAAGAATCCATATGGGTACACTTGTTCCTTTAGGACAGTCCTTCCAGTGCCTGGTTTCCATAGCACCTCCCTCCCCCCCCCCCAGAATCCCCGCTTCCTCTGACATGGCTGCAGGCCTCGCCTGCGTGCTGGCCTGCACACCCATGCCCTTCCACACCACTTTGGCTTCACACTCTGTTGGTACTTCAGGATTGATGATAGATCTGCCTATTCTCGGCCAGACAACAAAACAGATAGAGCCGAAGAGGTGGGAATGGCTGCTCAGGTCAGTTGAGGGCAGAAAATCTGGTGGGCAGACTTCTCAGATAGACCCGTGATCCCTGTCTCCTGGTGTTCAGACCCTGTGTGATCCCCTCTCCAGGTAGGGCTGTCACTCTGTGACTGCCTTATAGAAAACTGTGATATCCATCTGCTCTGCTACCAGCCTCTATGGCCTTCTAATCTTGCTTGCTTTCTCAGGCAAGCTGCCCTGTAGGGCACTGCCAATGGGGCAAAGGATCAAGATACCTCTGGCCAGTGGTCAGCTGGGAACTGGGGCCTTCGGTCCCATAGCCCTTGAGGAGCTGAATCCTGGCAATAAGCAATGACCTTGGGAATGGTCTCTCCCCAGTAGAGCCTGGAGGTTACCACAGGCCAGTGACACTTGAGTGCATGTCTGAGAGGCCCAGCAGCAGAGGCCCAGCTAAGCCATGCCAGGTTCCTGACACAGACACTGTGAGATAATCACCATGGTTTGTTTTATGTCACTGCTTTGGGGCAATCTGTGATTTAGACATAGATCTAGCTAAGATGCTCCAGAGGTTTTCAGAGAAAAGCCTCAGGAGCTGAGGAGGCTTGGAGGTCTGGCTGAAGGCT
The DNA here is from genome assembly GCF_905146905.1 of Nyctereutes procyonoides. NCBI lineage: Eukaryota > Metazoa > Chordata > Mammalia > Carnivora > Canidae > Nyctereutes > Nyctereutes procyonoides. Next base: position 54,410,022 of record NW_026575146.1, on the reverse strand, counting down.
CATCAGAGGACAATCCCAGAGTAGATCATACACTCTACACAAGCAGGGTCTGTGTCTATTTCAGGCAGAGTCCATATTTCAGTTGCTGCTATATCCCTGGTGTCTTGCACAGTGCCTGACCCATAGGAGGAACCTGAAAATATTTACTGAATGAGCGGACGAGAAATAATGAGACAGACTTTCTGTCTGTGACCAGGGCCAGCAGTCACAGCTCATTCTGGTTCTCTAACAAAATGAGAACAGTGTAGCTTTGTGGCCAGGCCCTATTTCTTATTGACAGATGATGTCCTGCATGTAGCTGGTGCTTAATTAAACCCAAAGGGGTTAGCAGGGGAGCAACTGTAAGAGTTCAACCCAATCCTTTTACGGGACTTTGCATGGCAGATGGTTGGGAACACATTTATTCCTTTGACATCACTCACTGAGAGGAAAATTTCCTATTGGTGTCTGGGGTCTGGTTGGTGAAACCTACTGGGGCCTCGTTTTGCTCTCCTGGCAGCAGATCCTTTGTTCTAAGGTTTCTATACTGCTGTGTAAGTTTCTGGGATGCTGACCTTTGGGGTCCGCCAGCCCTTTATTGAACATATACAAGAACAAAGCTGGTTTTAACAGCCAGCACTGGGATGTATACTCTTCCACAGGTCAGGAGGACACTCTGAGACAAGGCTTCGAGTCTAGTCCTTTCCGGGCCACAAATGGGGACAGAATAGAGCTAACTATTTCAATACAGTGGTGTTCCCCCACCCCCAACCCCAATTCCTTCCCATCAACCCTCCTTTCTTCCAGTGAGGGACTGATCCACTTGGGGGGGGGGGAATCAGACCACCGAAGAACAAAAATTCATCCTAAAGTCTGTCTACTTGACTTTGGATCCCATTTCAGCTCCATCCCTTGCTATTCAGATCCTGGAAAACTATCGCTGCCCAGAACTCCCCGAGGAGGTGAGGATTGGCAAGAGGTGGAACCTCTCAGTTCAAAATACCATATGAGGAACGCTTCAAAAAACAGACTCCCTCAGTAGCCTCAGTAGCGCACCAGTCCTTCCACTTGCCCTTGTTAAGCTTGACTATACAACTGCAAGGTCAACAGGACAAGATGCTAACAAGTCTTAATGAATTAGCATGCGCGCTTGACCTTGGTCAATAGTTTCCTAGCAACAGTAAAAAAAAAAAAATCCATGAAGGCTGATACTGGTTTCAAGGCAAGGCGAGAGGGAGGGAGGGAGGACAGGGAGGAGGCAAAGGCAGGATGCCTCTCCACCCTCATTATGTGATCTTTCTCAAAATTAAATAAAGAAAAAAAAAAAGGAGCTCAAAAGTGCACATGATCAGGGGAGGTGTTAGTGTCGAGCCCTCACTTCCCAGGGTTTGGGCATTATTTCCTTCTTGGCAGGAGAGTGGCTGGTTTCTAAGAAGAGTTAGTGTTCAAATGCCTTCCTGCCTCGAAATACTCTCTAATCGGTCTCTGGAACAGAGGACGTCAAGAAGAGGCAAATGTTACTTGAAGGGGGTGGTGAACGCTGCCATCATCATCAATTAGCAGTCTAGTCTGACTTAATCGGCCAGCCCTGGAGAACAAGGCTGAGGCTACCACGACGTGGGTGGAAGCAGAGATCATGGGTCACGGGAGATGCCTGACCAGGGTGGGTGGCCAGCGAGGGCTCTTGTAGGGCTGAACACTGTGGGAAAGCACAGGGAAGACCAGCCCAGGTAAGGTGAAGAAGGGGTGCTACAGCCAACTCTCTAACTCACAGTCTGCCAATGGTCAACCCTGAATGGCTAGTGGGCAGGCTCTGACCTACTAAGGCAACAAATGCACCATACTTGTGATTCCTTTTTTTTTTTTTAAGATGTTATTTATTTATTCTTGAGAGACACAGAGAGAGACAGAGACATAGGCAGAGGCAGAAGCAGGTTCCCTGCAGGGAGCCCAACGTGGGACTCGATCCCAGGACCCCAGGATCACGACCTGAGCCAAAGGCAGACGCTCAACCACTGAGCCACCCAGGTGTTCCCACACTTGTGATTCTTATTTCCCATTTCTGTAGAGGACTCCGTGTCTGAGAAACCATGTTTTCTCAGGGGTACTCTGAGGAATAAAACTAACTCGTGCTGATGAGGAAGAAGGCAGATGGCCAACTCAAGGTAACCGTAGCAGGCCAACAGCAGGACAGAGATTTACACATAACGAACACGTACTGGGCATCCACTTTGTGTGACAGGCTGTGATACCAGACAAGGATACAACACTGGGCCTTCAGTAGGCTGACAGCGATTTAGAGAGACAACGGGCTAATTCGAACAAGACAAGGAGAAAACGAAACAGTCAAGAATTAAGTGTTGAACACCTGGGTAGCTCAGTGGTTGAGCATCTACCTTTGGCTCAGGGCATGATCCTGGGGTCCTGGGATCGAGTTCCGCATCAGGCTCCCCTTAGGGAGCCTGCTTCTCCCTCTGCCTGTATCTCTCATGAATAAATAAAATCTTAAGAAAAAAAATAGTGTTAAACTGTAGTCTGCAATTCAAGTTGGTGGTTACCAATTTTGACCGGGCCTCAGAAACACTGATCCAAGACCCAACCCCCAGAAATTCTCATGAGAAAGCATGGAATCTTGGGAATCATTTGTTTAGAGAATGGTACCTTGGTTCTACTGAATGGGACAGTGATCTGGACAGAAGTGAGAGCCTAAGTAGTAAGGTGTGTGGTGCGGGGGCAAATTTGGGTAGATCAATTTGGAATTTGTAAATATGAGGCTGAGTAAGGTAAGCCCAGGTGATGGGGGTGGGATGGGGATCTCTACATCCCAAAGAAGCCATCTGGTCTCCATTCAGTGGGGTCTGACCAGTGTGGTCATGCCTGGGATTTACACTAAGAAATTACTTCCTGGGGAGAGGGGGGACCTCTCTGTCTTTACCCAAGATAAAGGGAATCAGATGTGCAGGCTGATTTATCCCCTAACGCTCTGTGGAATGTGTCAAAGACAGTGACTGTCAGGCTGAGGCTCTTGAGTCACATAACCCAGATATATTCACGTATTCTATCTAGAAAACTGAGGCCAAAAGGTTGAGGCCAGCTCTGAATCTCCTTTGATCCACTACCAGCCTTCTTTAGTTTTTGGTGTCCTAAAGTTGTCAGCTAAGCACGCCAGGCAGGCAGCCCAAGTGGCTACTTTCCCAACATCCTCTCTATGGCAATGCTCAAGCAATTGTGTTTCAAAGAAAGTGGGTTGAGAGACTCCACTCTGTATTAAGAACATGTAGCCAGTTACCCTTGTAATGGGAGTAGGTCTCATTTTGAAGATGATCACGTCTATAGATAAATCACATTTCATAATTCCCCAGGACTACATGGGCCCAGGGTTTAATTGGGTTACAACAGAATTCAATTATCCATGATATACCTGTTTCTCTCCCTGCACCTTCCCTTCCTCCCCTATACAGCCCCAATCCGCTTATCAGAAATTATTGAGAGTGCACAGTTGGGGGAGCCGACAATTTTTCTAAAGACTCCTGGGAAGTTTCCCAAGCCCTAATTCATTAAGCCCTGGTGTCAGACACACACAAGCTGTGGCCCTGTACACTGTGTTTCTATCTGGAAAGCGATAGCCAATTTCTCTCTGGCTAAGGCATTCATTCCCTTCCCCGGTGCTCTTCCCTATTTCTCTGCACAGCTTCACCTACGCATTGACGAGTGAGACAATCCATTAAGAAGCTGAGAAAGATCCCTCCTGGGAATGGGGTCAGGTGAAGAGAAACAATTGGAGCCTGGGGGTTAAAAAAAAAATCAGTCCTGCCATTACTTAATTCCACAGGGTACAAAGTTCAGCTGGAGACCTTGCCTTCTGCTGTGGGAATCATCAGGCAAGTTTGCCCGGGTGACTCCAACACGGCAGAGGTCTGTGGTCAGCGGGGAGACACCTGCTCAGCCCTGTAAAGAGAGCCTCCCCGTAGCAGGCGAAACTCTAAAGGTGAGTTAAATAATCAGAGGTAATACTTCAAATCCAGGGGAGAGTGCTGAAGCACACTTTCTTCTACCTCCTTTTGTTTTTTCATGATTGAAAGGAATTATTTGCTCTCCAAAAGGGATTTCAGGGTCAATTCGAAGTTGTCACAAGACCATTACATTTTTCCAAATAATAATAATAATAATAATAATAGTAATAATAATAACCTTGGTCAAATCAGGTCCTCACATGCGATGCCTGGGTGGCTCAGCGGTCAGGCACCTGCCTTCGGCTCAGGTCGTGATCCTGAGATCTGGGATCGAGTCCCCCATCAGGCTCCTGTGAGGAGTCTGCTTCTCCTTCTGCCTATCTCTCTGCCTCTCTCTCTCAGTCTGTGTCTCTCATGAATAAATAAGTAAATAAATATTTTAAAAAAAAAATCAGGTCCTCACAGTTCATGGAAAAATGACTCCCTTTCTTGTTACTGACAACTAAGTACTATTACTTAGGGCAATTGCTCCCCATCGGCAGAGATAGGACAATTTGCCTTCATCCTATAATGCAGGATGGGCCATGGAATGTAGTCTGGTAAAGGAAGGCACCTTGAACACATTTCACTTTTAAGGTAAAAACCATTAACCTAGAGACTCCTGGGTGGTCCGTCGGTTAAGCGCCTGACTCTTGATTTCAGCTCAGGTCATGATCTCAGGGTCCTGAGAGCCAGCCTGGCATTGTGCTTTGTGCTCAGTGCTCACAATCGGCTTGGGATTCTCTCTCCCTCAGTTTCTGCTCCTGCCCCCAATAAATAACTAAAATCTATTAAAAAAAAAAAAAAAACAACAACACTAACCTCACTAAGAAATACAAACCTGTGGAGGAGTCAGCCCATCCACATTTGACCTCAGCAAGCAGCCTTCCCCCTGTGCCTCTGCTTCCCATATACAATCAGTGGTTTCCAGACTCCAAGCCCACTGTCAAGCCCACAGCTCATGAATTCTTCAGGTTTTTCATTGTCGAGGTGCAAATACACTTACCAATTAGGGTTCTTCAACCTTAAGTAGTACAGCCTCCGCCTTGACCTACTTTTTCCTTCTTTTACTCTTCTGTGTGTGATGTAAGCCGAATGGAAGTGTGCATGCTTAATACACACACAGACACAGCATGGAAGTAAAGTGAGAAACGTACAACATGTATCTTACCATACAACACAGTCATTTTCTGTTAATTGTGCATATAAGATGTAGAGGTGTTGGCTTTTCTTGTTTTAAGAAAACAGTAACAATGAGTGAATGATTTCTGAGTGACTCATCTTTTATCATTTTAATTGAAGGCAAAGAAATACATGAATATAGTTTGAAAAGTCAAGCTTTTAGCAAAAACTGAAGTCCATTTCTCTCTTCCTCCTCACTCCATGGTCTCATTGCCAAATCTTTTAGCATTCCTTCTGGTATTTACTTCCACATTCATAAATCATGTATTCACGCTGCCTCACCTTGACTCTTCAACTTTAGCCATTATTTCTTGGTTTCTATAGAAGACTAGGATTTAGGGGCGCCTGGCACAGTTGGTTAAGCATCCAACTCTTGGTTAGGGCTCAGGTTATGATCTCAGGGTCCTGAGATTGAGCCCCGCACTGGGCTCTGCACTGTGTGTGGAGTCTGCTTGAGATTCTCTCTTTCTCCCTCTGCTGCCCCCACCCCTGGAGCACTCTCTCTTTCAAATAAATTTTTAAAATCCTAAAAAAAGACTAGGATTTACCTCTTTTACATTATACCTTCCTTTATCCTTTCAATATTATATTTTTTGGTTAATCGATGTTCAATGTTTGTGTTCTGAAGACTATGCATATGCTCTTCCCTGCTGAGACACGTCCATTATGTGATTGCATTTCCTGCCCGTGTAACAATTGTTTCAGTGAGGCAAATAACTGCACTGTTTTTCTATTTGCTTAGTCTTCTGTGTACTGATCAATAATTTATGCCAAACTCTGCTAAAAACAATCAAAGATTGCTCTTTGTACAAATATATGAGGAGATTTCTCACTCCTACACTTTCTAGAAACCCTCCAGGCTCTGATCCACACTGGATTGACTGATGCCTTGTTCCTCCTTCCACACAGCTGTCATCAGGGATCTCCTTCCCCATCACCCTGGGAGTCCCTCTGTCTCTCTCCTGTGTGGGATTCCCCTGTTTCCTGGAGCTCTCATCTTCTTTCTTGATTTATGCTCTCATTTTGGGGAAGCAATCCTCTAGGAGCCGCCTGAGGAAAGGTGCATGGGAGGTAAGTTTTCTGGGCCACTGTGTACTGGAAACATCTTTATTCCACTGGAAGCCAGACCAGTGTAGATGTCCCAGTTTCCAGCGCTGCTTTTGAGAAGACCAACACCACTCTGATCTCTGATCATTTGTAAACTGTTTCTATCCCTGTGGGCAAGTGAGTGGGCTCCTCTCTTCCTCCCATCTGTTCTGAAATTTCTTTGGGCCTTTTTATTTCATTGTACTAGGTACCGAGGGGAATCTTTGCACCAGGTAATTCTCCTGTCTTTTGGTTCTAGGAAACCATCTTTCATCATTTCTCCATTTTATCTGGGTTCCTGTTTCCTTTTCATCCTTTTGCCTTCATTGTTCTACTTTCTTAAAGATTCCCTCAACTTGTTTTCTTCCTATGGAAAGATTTAAAACATTTAAAATTTCTGCTGTCATATTTCCTAGTTAAAAAATTGGAAGTGGAGGGGTGCCTGGGTGGCTCAGCAGTTGAGCATCTGCCTTTGGCTCAGGATGTGAATCCTGGGGTCCTGGGATCGAGTCCTGCATCAGGCTCCCTCTGCCTGTGTCTCTGCTTCTCTCTATATATCTCTCATGAATAAATAAATAAAATCTTTTTTAAAAAACAGGGGGTGGGATGTGTTCTTTCCTTTTCTTTTTTTTAAGATGGTAGCCTATTCTAATGTGATGGCTCCTTCATCTTCTTTCTGAGGATACTGTTTTATAGTTTTGTCTTGCTCTGAGCACTGCCTTTATTTCTTGAAGTTCGTTTTCCTATTTGCTTTCTTGTGTCTTTATTTTTCACGTTAAGCATGTTCTTCAGATGTCTGGTGATCCGTGGATGTCCAGTCATATTTAACAGCAGGCCCCCAAAAAGCCCATGGAAGCTTCATGAGAGGCAGTAACCTTCACTGAGATGTGATCAGGTGGGGGACCCAGATGTTGGGCTGGGACACCCCCTAACATTGAGTATGCGTGTCTACTCTTGGGCCTGTTTCCTCAGAAAAGAATCCTCCAACCTTCCGCCAGGAGCCTGGGGGCAGGTGGGTTCTAAGCCGTCAAGCTCCTCAAAGCCTCACTGCCAAGTAGACCCCGTGTTCCATAAGGCACCTCGTTCCTATTTTCAGCTGTGGCTAGGGTCCCCAGTTTCAGTCCTTCCTTGCTTTACTCCGTCTTTACAGTAAACCCACTACCTTCTGTGGGGCTAAGGGGGACTGGTAACCCGGGGCCCAGGCTAGGGAAGGAATCGAATGTCTCTGGTGTCAGACTTTCAGATAATCTTTCCCCCCACCCCTCCCAGCCATACTCCTGCCATCTGAGGTATGCAGTGTCTCAAATTCCTGTGCCTTTCTTGGGGATCCACAGCAGAAATCCTCACAGACACTTGGCAGGGTAAACAGAAACCTCATCAGTGTTATTGGTCAGCACTGAGCAGGCCAGGCTGTGGTAACAACCACTCTGAATCCCCAAGGCTGAAAACAGCAGACGTAGATTTCTCTCTCACACTACATGTCTCCAGGGTCATCAGGGAGCCCTGCTCATCATGGGCCCCTTGGGACTTGTGCTGGTAGAGGCCCTGCCGTCTTACTACAGGCTTCAGGGGAAGAAGCTGCCCCCCAACCCCCAAGCAGCATGGCCCATCACTGCTCTCCTTTCAGTGGCCATGGTGATGGGGGAGTGCGGTGTCATCCTTCCCATGCGTGAAGGAAGAGGACAAGTGGACATATGGGGAAGCACCGACCTCTACTGCAGCCAATCAGCACTTTGGTGTTCTACAATTGTGGTGTTCCCTTCTGCTGCTGTCTCCTGCTGTCTCTTGGTGCCTGTGGCTTTACACACTTTTATTATTTTATTGTTATTTTAGTGTAGCTTTAAGAGAGAGCAGAGATAAACACCACTTCAAGCTGCACAACACACTGCTCGAAAGAGCCCAAACCTTCCAAAACTGACACCGTATGCTAGCTACTACCCATCTCTCTGATTCTACCCTGCGTCTGTTCCCCACTCAGAACGATTTTTGTTGCCTACAGAGAGGCTAGTAGGCTGTGAACTTTTCAGAACTAGTTATTCCTTAACAATATTTTTTACAAAAGTGGGTAGGGAGGTTGTTTACAAATATATTCGGAATAGTGAAATCTTTAGTAGGAGCAAAGCACTTACAGGTTGTTAGAATTTTCAAAAACCAATTATTTTCAATCAGTGCTGAGCCTCTAGCGCATGTTCAAGTTCTGGCTAACGAGCAGTCCTATCTTCACACGCACCCATAAACAAATGCCAGTTTCCTCCAAGTGAAGAGCAAAACACTATAGTTCTAAGGGAATGAAAACGGGCATTAAAAGCAGATTTAACGATCAGCAGTTATCGTTGGCAAGTGGAAATGCAGGTGTTTTTTATTTCCTTCTATGTGCTCACTGTAGCTTCTGATCATGCCATTTGGTTTCGTTTTGTTTTGCTTTTCTGTTTTGTTTTTGAGACTGAGAGGAGAGAAAGCTTGCGGGGAGGGAGGAGGGGCAGAGGGAGAGGATCTTAAGCTGACTCCATGCTAAGTATGGAGTTCAATGCGGGCTCCATCTCACGACCCTGAGATCAGCACCTGAGCTGAAATCAAGAGTCAGACGCTTAACTGACGGAGCCACTCAGGCTCTCGGATTATTCCATTTGAAAATGCATTGCTACTGCACCAAGAATTCCAAGGCTGCTTCTCCGGGTCTGCTGACCACAATCATGGGAAGACAGTCCCCTTTGCTAAAACCATACCTGTGCTACTAAAAGATGTAGAGAAGCCTCAAATCCACAGATCGTAGGGCGGGGAAACTGCCCTGATGCATTTTTTTCCCCTTTGACTCAGTGGTTCTTAATCTTTTATATGCTGAGGAGTCACAGGGAGAGTTTATAAAATGAAATAAACCAAAGCAAACAAAACAAAAACAGATCGTTGGGCCCCACCTTAGGTATTCTAATTTGGAAAGGAAAGGCAGAAATTTGTATTTTTGACAAGAACCTTCCAGGCAGACCTCAGACCACACTTTAACAGTCTTTTTTCATTTTCTACAACAGCATACGCAGAAAGGGCATTCAAAAAAATATTTTCTGATGCTAAGATGGGAATCAAGAGAATGTACAGACTTCTATTTTCCCCTCATAATACCATCAAAGAGACAGGAAGCAAAGGTCTTTACTATGAACATGGCAGGACAGATGAAATACAATTCACAGATTCAAAGAGCTTCAAAACGGAATATTTTAAAGCACAGGTTTTGGGTTTTGCTTTGTATTAACTCTTCCTAACTCAGTAAACCCCACTCACTAATCTCTCAGCATCAAGCTGAAATTTCTGCCAGCATCATCCAATATCCTATTATCAATTCTGCCTTTTGAATGAAACATCGTGCAAGAACTTTAAGTTGGTCTCCTAGTTCAAATGCATCAAAGCAAGCCTGGGCCCTTATAGTGGCTGCTATACTGTGGGCTCATCGCAAGGCTTCAGGGACAACGGGGTTAAGTCGGCTACGTCAAGGAGCTGGTGCACAGAAGAAAGCTGAAGGAAGGAGCCAGCATCTGGACCTAATACTCTCACAACTTTTTCTCTGATGGCTTTCCAAGTTTCTAAAAAGGATGTAGAACACGGCCTCTTGCCAGCTCCTTACTTTTGAAAACCTGCTCCATTTCCACTGCATTTGCAAAATGCTGCAATACTTCCCTTCTTGCCAGGAGGAACCTAGAGGCAGCTGGAGGTCAGGAAGAAGTCTACATGTGAGTGCACCTGTCTTTCCCTGTTCATATGTGAAGCCTGAACAGCAGAGGAGAGACATCACTGAGCTAACTGACCCAATGCTGCCCCCTTGCTGGGGCGGACGCAGATCCTTTCCCCAAGGGTTTTCCACCTTTCCTTAGGGGAGCCAGCGATTTCATTAGCTACCACCAAATGTTGACTGTTACTTAAAGAGGAAGTGAATGATACCTCTGACCTGCGTGGCCGTTCACGGATAAGTAGGATGAACAAAGAGCTTCCAATAATGGCTTCGCACTCCAAAAGATATACTGAGAGGTAACCTGGTGCAATCACAGAATGCAGAATTAAATGAAATTGAATTGAACCTTCTAACCCTTCGTCTATTCCAAGCTCTCATTTTAAATGAAAGTGCTTAAAAATTATTCAAGAGAATGGGAAAGTGGGAGAGAGCAGAGAGAGAATCTTTAGTGCCAGGTAGTGGGGGCAAAGGTTAGTCTTCTTGATTTATTTTCAATGGACTGTGACACTCAAGCTTGCCACGTTATCAAATTTCTTAGGTATTCCAAGAATGGAAAATAAAATGTTGGCAGAGACAGCAATAGCTTTCTGTACCTCATCCCGAGGAAGCACAATGCAGCTTGACACCGCGAGCAGGTCTTTTGCAGAGAAGGGTGCCCCAGCTCCATCAGAAGTGAAAATTGAGCATTTACTAAAAGCCACAGTGAGATACAGGGTGGATGAAAAGTGCAGAAACTCCTGGCAGAAAAGAGCTCAGGAGGATTTCCTTGATGTCCTCCAAGGATGCCACGATGGTGGATCCAAATTGTTAAGGGATTACTGTAAGGCAGTGGTTCTCAAACTGTAATCCTGCGATCAGCAGCAACAGCACCACCCGGGAACCTGTGTTCACAGTGTTGAACTTCACCTGAGCCCTGGGACTCCGGAAAAACAGCGAGAGTTAAGGAAACCTCCTCCTACCCTTTTGTGCTCCGGAAATGGCTTCCTGCAAAGACCACCACCCCCTCCCCATGTGACTTACAGAAGATTCCTCCCCTTGTTCATCTATGCCAAGGTCAGACACAGACCCTCCAAATTCACGTTCTTTGCCTGACAATGATCAGCCGAACTGCCAATCGGTCAGAACAAAAGGTCTGCTAACCAGCCTTTGCCTAAGTTTTTCCCCCTTCTTTCAGGTCCCTGAACTTTTAACCCTCCTCAACAGTCCTCTGGAGAACAGGCTGACCTCAGGTTTTAAAGCATACTCTCCCGTGCCAGGCATTCAAGCCAGGCTTACGCCCCACTTCCCCACACCTCCTTCTTTCTAGGCCTGTTTACTCCTCCCTGGGAAAGAGACTCTCTTTTTTGCCCAGCCCCAGAGACCCCTGCAGATTGTACGGGCAGCGGTTCTCCCTTTGCAATAGGCAGCGACCCCTGTTACAAGAGGACCTTTCTATCCTTTGCAGGAAGCCTTCCCGATGAAGTAAGTCTCCCCTCGCTCAATCTAGACTTGGTTTTTACTTGGCACGAAAAGGACAGATTCCCAGGCCCCACCCCAGGCCTTCTCCGTGAGAAACCAGAGGGTGGCAGGGCGGGTCGTGGTGATGCGCCCGGAAACCGGTTTCTGAACAGGCGCCCTGGGGAACAGTTTGAGAACCGCTGACTCACCGGCGTCCCTCCAAGGGTGTGATGAACGCGCGCCCCACTTGAACCCCGTGTCTCACGCGGGGGCGCTGAGCGCAAGCTACCTCCGGGGCCGGCGCTGGGCATGCGCCTGGCGGCCGCGGCGAAGGCATCTCCCGGGGTCCGGCGAGGCCGCGCGTGCAGCCGGGGCCTCCCCCGCCCCCCCCGCCCCGCCCCGCCCCGCCCCGCGCGTACTTACATCTCCGTCCCCCGGCCTCTGGTCATCGCAATCCCTGGTGGGACTAATGTCCTGGCGCATGACCCAGATGGGCTCTTTGGGCTCGTCGGGGGTGTAAGGCGAACGGATGGTCCTGGTTTTCACCTCCTCGATGGCCTCTTTGATGTCCTTGATGGCCAGCGAGATGGCGTCCCTCTTCTCCTTGCTGTAGCGCTGCCCCGCCTCGCCTCCCGCGGGGCCCGCCGCGCGCTGCTGCCCGGCCGGCGGCACCTGCGGCTGCCCGGGGCTGTCGGGGCGGCCGCCGCCCGGGCCCGGGGTGGGGGCGCGCTCCAGGTCCTGCTCGGCCTCGGGCATGTCCTCGGCCGCCTTGTCGAGGCTCTGCGAGCTCATGCTCTGCTTGACTTCGGCCACGATCTGGTCGATGTCCTCCTCCTGCTCGTAGCTGTCCATGCGCGGGTAGGGCGCGAACTCGGCCTCCTTCTCGGGGCTGTCGGACTCGCCGTCCGAGCGCTCGTCGTAGTGGTGCAGCCGCGCGCCCAGGGCCTCCTGGCGGTAGGCGGCCGCCGCGGCGCGCTCCCGCTCCTGCTCCAGCAGCCGCAGCCCGTCGCGCGCCTCCAGCTCGGGCGCGTCCCCGATCTCCTCGTACACGTGCTCCTGGAGGCCCCCGTAGTCGGCGTAGGGCTCGGCGTACGGTTCGTCCTCGCCGCGGTGGAACAGCCGGTGCGTGTACACGTAGCCCGAGTAGGCCGCGTTCATGGCCTCCTCGTGCTCCAGCGAGTGGAAGTGCAGGTGGTTGGGCAGCGCGCGGCGGTGCGAGGCCTCGGCGTGCTCGGCCTCCGCCTGCTCCGTGTACTCCTCGGCCTCGGGCCGGTACTGCACGGCGTAGGCGCTCTCGTCCTCGGGGTCCTGGGCGCGCTCGGGGTCGTAGCCGTCGCGGGCCGCGGCGATCACGTCGCCCTCGGCCGTGTCCGTGTGGTTGTGGAAGCCGCTCTCCGTGCTGGCCGAGCGCGCCAGGCTCTCCCCGCGCTCCTCCTCCTCCGGCTGGCCCGGCGGGGCGCGGAGGTCCTCGGCGACAGGGCGCCCGCGCACAGGGCGGCCCGCATGGCGCAGCTGCTGCTGCTGCTGCTGCTGCTGCTCCTGCTGCTGCTGCTGCTGCTCCTCCTCCACCTCGGGGTGCTCCAGGTCAGCCTCCACCGACTCGTTCACCTCCCCGCCTGCCGCCTCGTCGGGCACCTCCACCTCCGCGGAGCCCTCCAAGTGGTTCATGGTGGGCGTCGGGCCGGCTGGGAGACAGGCTGGGCCGCCTCACTGCGCTGCTCTCATTTTGCTCCACCCGTCTGGGAAGACAAGAAGGGGAGGGGCTGTTAACGTGGTGGTTCCGAGCTGAGCACCCGGAGAAGCCATAAAAACAGCTGCTATTGATCCCTTCTGAATCCGGGTCAATTAAAAAAAAAAATGATTGCAAATTTAAACTCCATCTGACGGCACGTAGTGCATTTTCCTGCGTTGCATGTGTCGTAATTTGTAATTACATATCTGCTCGTCTAATTGCTTGCTGGCTCTTTCCTTCCCCACCCCTCAGACTGAGGGCCTCATGAGCGGGTTTTGTTTTCGCTCCCACCACGCTTACTATTCAGGTTCCATTTCTGATGCGCATGAATAAAGAGTAGTACTAAATTGAATGGGCCAATTGACACATTTTCCATCTGCTAAGGGATAAATCTCTCCAAATTAAACTAGGATCCTAGATACTTTAGAAATGGTTCTTTAAATAAATTTCAAGGGAAAAATAGTCTCGACGTGTTTTGAGCTCTTGCAGTCAATATAAACATGCGGCCTTTCCGAGGCAGGCTCTCTACCATCAGAGGGTAGAGATGGCACCTGTCATTCATTACTGGCTCTGTTGCTTTGGACAAGTGCCTTAATTTTCTGGACCTCCACTTTGATATCGAACTCATTTACTAAGGGCCGTTACACAGGGAAAAAGACTCTGTGGTCAAGTTAATTCTGGGAAATGCTTACTTAGAGTTGACTTTTCATTGTGAGTATTCAAGAGGGAAGGGACAAGAAGTGGGGTTTCCCGAACTTGCGTGGCGAGGAAACCCTTTTCTTCCTTGAGGACAGTGTTCTGACAAATATACTTAAAACACTGACTACTGTACTTCCCCATACGCCCTGAACCTAGAATTCTCTAGGTCTATGAATTATCATTATAGCTGGTACTAGATATATGGAAATCATGGCTACTTTCTTAAAAATATGGTTATGTCTCTTTACTTATTTCCAGAGAAATTGGTAGCTAGAGACACATTTGGTTTCAACCTCTGTCAATTGTTCTTATCACAAAATAGCTTTAGAGCATAATGTATCCAGTGGATGGAAATAAAAACAAAGGATGTATGGAACAACAAAAACAGGCAGGATCCCTACGACTTCAGGATACCTATGGTATATGGGTTCAACAATAAGCGTAGGTTTTTCTCATAGTGTTCTTTTGGAGAACCCCCATTACGACTGGACAAAATGGATAGGAAGTGAACTCTTTTACGTACTAGCAGAAAGCTCCAAGAGGACCAGGGACACTTGACTCTCTAATATTGCAATAGACTATATTCTACTCAGCTCCCCACAACCACAGCAATTTCCTTCAAGCACAATGACAATCCCAGTAGTAAAGGAGGGCCTTTTGGAGCTACCAAGTCCACCTTCAATCAGAAAGATTATCTTTCCCCCGTTCTTTGGTGGATCCACTCCCATCCCCCCGACTGCCGACTGACACACTGACACGATTATGGTTTACTAGAGATGGACAATCCTATTGCCTTCCTCCTTGACAAGAGTCCCACTTCATACAAATGAGACCTCGTCTCCTTTGAAAAATTGTGGCCTCCTCTCATTAACCCTTGAGAACAATGACTCTTACTATGCATAAGAAAGTTTTCCAAAAGCAAGTAATGAGGCTCCATTCAGACTTTGATGAATAGTTGATGGTTTGAACAGAAGAGGCAAGTATTGGTGCCAAGGTCCCCCTGGCTAAGTGGCCTCCAGTGGATCATGGAACAAATAATTCAATTCAATATACCACATGGATGAGAACGGTCTACCCACATTTCCTTTATGAGGCCTCTCTGGAAAAGACAACAAATTAAAAACCAATGTACACATCTCAGTCTGATGGACACAAATCAAATGTTCACAGAGAGGGATACTGAACATACCAAACACTTTTCTGGATACCATTACCCTGAGATACTTCAGCTGTGTGTGGTCAGTGCTAGCAATACAATAATAAGCATCCAAAGCATGGGAATGGCCGACAATTCATGATAAGCATGTGCAGAATTGACCAAAACACTATCTACAGTGAAGGTAGATTTTATTGATGACAATCTCCCAACACATCTAGTAAAAAGAAGTTTTCGTTTAGGGGTGCCTGTGTGGCTCAGTCAGTTAAGTATCTGATTCTTGATTTCAGTTCAGGTCATGATTTCAGGGGTATGGAGCCTGCTTAACATTCTCTCTCTGCCCCTTCCCCTCACCCCTACCCTCACTCCCTTGCACAGTGGTGCTTGCGTGCACTCTCTCTCTAAAAAAGCTTTATTTATTCTGGGTTAAAATTGCTGTTTGACCAAGAGACAGTGCCCTCTCATCGAACGCTTATTGATTCAAAGGAGATGGGATTTCCGAGCATGTACATACACTTAATCATGGTAACGGAAGTTATAAGAAGCCCATGAGGACACCTGTCTGCCTCAGTGGTTGAGCATCTGCCTTTGGCTCAGGTTGTGATCCCAGTGTCCTGGGATCAAGTCCCACATCAGGCTCCCTGCAGAGGGAGCCTGCTTCTCCCTCTACCTGTGTCGCTGCCTCTCTTTCTGTTTCTCATGAATAAATAAATAAAATCTTAAAAAAAAAATCTAAAGGGGAAAACTCAAAATACGAACAAAGACATTTCTTACGGAATTTGCTTTAAAAGCAAAGATTATGAACATGAACTATTAAGCACTGATATTTGTTAAGGACCAGATGTTAAGCGTCTTAGCATCGTATTTGGATGCAGGAGGAGGTAGGGGTTTTCTTTCAGGTGGCTCCACCTGGAGTCAGAGTTCACCCAGCACTCAAACTCAACCTGCCACAAGGGAACAAATCATGCCACCCCGCCCGCCCTCCCCACCCAGCTCCCAAACCTGGCCCCGTACTGTATTCCCTGTATGGGTCAAGGCATCCCCAGCACCCAGTTGCTTGAGCTCAGACCCAGGAATCATCACTGACTGGTCTCTTTTCCTCACCTCCTTGCCCAAACTGATGACCAAGTCCATTGTCTTAATATCTCCTACATCTCCCTCCTTGCCATTGCCTTGTCTTGGTCTGTCTTGCCTACACAATTGTTTCCTTGACTAATTTCTCAGTCCTCACAAATCCATCCTTCCCACTTCTAGCCAGATAATCTTTCCAAAATGCAAATCTGAAGCCGATAACCCTATTTCTTAAACTCTTCAATGATTCCCTTCTCGTGCATAGTATAAATGCTTAGCTAACCATACCAGACACTACTAGGCATTTTCGACACAACAATGCATTAAATCCTCATACTAGCTGATGAAGAGAGTACTCTTCTACTCTCTTCCTGGAGAGAATTATCAGCTCCTTTAAAACTGAGGAAATGGAGGCACAGTTGAGCTGGGTGATCCCGCTGGTCTCACAGGCAATGGAGTTGGTGGGACTCACATTTGACACCTGCTATCCAGCTCTATCTGGGTTCCTAAGTCCTAGTCCCTGCAAACAGAGCCCAGGAGCCACATCACTCCACCAGCCCCTCTGCCACACTTCCCCTGCACCCCATGTTCTAACACCTCCAGCGCTGACCCAAACTGCCTTCCCTATTCTCAGCATATTTTTCACCTACATTTTGGTGACTTTCTTTTCTTCCCCAGAGGAAGTTCACACTTGAGGACTGTCTTACGTGCCAGCCTCCAGGCAATGTTCTAGGCACTGCAGCAGAGCAGTGACCAAGGAAGATGGGCTTCCCTGATTCTTGAAGCCTCCATTCTGGTCCATGAGGTGGGGGGAAAGGAAGGGAGGTGAAAAGAAAGGACAGGTGAACAGACAGTGACCAGGTTAATAGACAAACAAGACAGATCCAAATAGTGAAATGTCTTATGAAGAAAATACAATGGTAAAGGCACAGCAAGTGACCAAGAAGAGGGGATTATGCAGATAGTGGCCAGAGGAGGTGATGTTTGAGCTGGGGTCTGAAGGATAAGGAATGGCCGCATAAAAATCTGAAGGCAGGCCCATAAGGCAATAAGGTACTTGCTCTGCTCAAGGGCAGAAGCCATGTTTGTTAGTGAGAAAGGGATGGTGGGGAGGGAGATGTGGATGAGGAAATGGGAAGCGCTGGCAAGGCTGGGCCTGGTACATCATGGTAGAATTTGGATTTTATCTCAAGTGCATTGGTAGGCTACTAGGTGGTTTTAATCAGGGGAATTACAAGGCTTAATTGACTTTTCACTTTGTCCCTACTTTATTATTATATATATATATATATATATATATGTATATGTATTAAATATGCATAATTTATATTATAGCACCTGTCACACAAAGCCACAGTTTTTTATAAATATGAAGTACCCAGGAAAAGAGGACCTGTCATTTATCTTTGATTCTCCAGTGCCAAAAACAGAGCATGCCCAGTTGGTAGTCAATGAATTTTTAGTTGGTAGTCAATGAATTTTTAGTAATTAAAAAGGAAAACAGTCTATTTACCCCTCAACATTTGGGGCCTCCTAGCTGTTCACATGCTCAGCCTTTGGAGAACTCATTTCTTCTTTCCATCTCAAATTTTTGCCACCCTCATCCATCCACGCACCTCCTCCACCTTCTGATGTTTCAAATGCACAAAGAATGCTAGTGATTCAATATTTTCCTATGTTTGGGTGTATCAATCCAGGTGGCATTTATTAGACATGTACCAGGTACCATGCAAAGGCAAGGGGCATTCAAGAGTGTCTGAAGCATGTTCCCAGCCTTCAAGGGCAGACAGCTCTAATGATTATAATACCTGCTGATACATTCAAAATAGAAATAGGTTCAAACTACAAAAGGAGCTTAGAGTTAAACCAGCAACCACAACTGCATCCTCTTTGTGAACTATATGAGTGCTGCTGTTCTTAGAGGGTCTAGATTTCATGAGCTCATAAGCATCCTAGGAACTAAGGCCTGGGAGAAGAGGGCCTTCATCCAATCAGCGGCCTTCATTTGGTCCTCTGTGCCTCTGGAGTCTCGGGCAAAGGGAGGAGGAGTAGCTGGTTGAAGAAGAAAATCCCTCCCCCTCTACAAAAGTGTTGTGTGAGCTGGAAGACAGGCAAGACAGCTTCCACTGCAGGAACTCCTACACGACATGAGGAGCGGGTGCTGTGGTGTCCTCGCTGCAGGAGTGAGGGAATCTGGGCTGCCAATAGTGAAGCCCAGGTACCTTTCTGGCCCCTAGTTCTAGAATGTTCTACAGCCGGCTGGAAAAGGAACTCCACTGGAATGCACCATGTATAAATAGAACATCTTACAATTCAGCGGCTGAATCCAGGGATCTCATAATGTTAGCTGAGACTCATGATGGTTTGGGATTAATGGAAGGGGAGGCTGTAAATAACTTTTTGTAAATGACAGAAGCCCCAGCTTCTGTCCTGAAGTAGTCATTGATAAGAAATTCCAATAGATTGTTCCTTTTAACATGTGCAAAAGTAGTCTTAGAAAACAGGTCTAACTGAAGACACAAGGCAATGTGAAAAAGAACAAAAGGAATCTTATCAGGTTGTTAACATGGAAGGTATGTGAGGAGTGATGCTGGTGTGGGGAAAACACATGAAGGTGGAGGGCAGAAAAGTGGCAACAAAATAAGACCGACTATGCTAGCCATCTGCTCCCCTGAAAACACTAGAAAGAACAATACAATCCCATACATATGTTTTTATATTTCTGTGTATATTTAAGAAGTACAAGTAACTCCTGTGGACTTAAGAAATGTTCATTGTCTCCTGCCAAAGTTGGAAGGAAAGTCCTATTTCTTTGGACTATAGCTTGTCCTAATTCACCTGCACACATACATTTCCAGTCAACATGATGTCTGCTGCCAAGCTACTGGAGGGGCTGCCAAAGACCCTGAGGCATTGGGGTTGCCAAACTGGATTGTGCCCTCAGTGCTGCATGCACACACATTTGTGCGTGCACATAGACATGCCATCCACACAGGCTGGGAGATTAATGGTTCTCATTTAAAAAAAAAAAGTTCGCAGAATAAGAATGCCCAGGTATTCTTATCCATCATCCTTACTCTATAAATATGTTTTTCTCCTATGAGTGAGAATCCAAAGGACATCAAGGACCCCATGCAAATCATCAGCTTTCTAAACTCAATGTGTCTATCCACAAGGGTAGCAGAAGACAGAAATTAAAAAAAAAATAGAGTCCATTTAACCTCAATTTCCTTTGATTCGCTTAGAAATTAAACATAATGATACTAGGAGCTAAGATGGATATAGAACACACATTTCTCCCTCCTAAAATCATTTCCAGTTTAAACAGGCTCAAATGGTCAGGAAAAGCCTCCTTACACAGAGTGTCTTTCTTCAGTGAAATATTTTATTTCCCTTGTTATCCTTGTGAAATTGTGAAGCTGGCCTTGACAGCACTGGTAATGATTTCAGAGTGAGTTGCGTACTTGAACCCAAGGAGTGTTGCTGAATGGCCGGATGTCAGCCAAAGTGAGGTCTCTGTGGCTGGAACTCAGGGCTGTGTCCTTGACCCTGTCCTACTTTGAGGAAGACATGTGGGCTGGACATCTTCAGTTTCCCTTGCAGGTCGCCCGACCCAAATGGCTTCCCAAGTTGGCTCCCTTCCTCTTCCCTTTATACTTATGGGTTGTAGGGGTGGCGAGGTCCCTCTATTCAACTCTGCCTCTCTGCATTTATCTAATTTGAGTGCCTATCTATTTCCTGCTGGGACTCTGATACCAAACATGTGATATCCATGTTGGTAGCCGACAAAAAAGAAATCATTTAAAGACTGATGTACAACAATACATTGTATGGTGATAGTAAACATCATGAAGGTGGTACCCTAATGGGAAATTCTATACCAGGCTCTGCTGTGTCTTCTCAGCCCCACTGCATTCCTTCTCCAAAGTCTACACGGGATCAGGGAATTGACATGGGAAATACACAGAGGAAGCAGAAAGGGCATAAAATCCTGCTTGTCTGCCTGCTTGCCCATCTGGGTCTTGGCCTCCACTCTCTCCTTTCCCAAGGACAGAGGCCACTTGACCTTCCCCTATTGCCCTAGTCTGTCAACTGGAGGCTCTGCTTGCTCCCAGTCTCTATCCAATCCTAATTTTAGATCTAGCTTTGCCCCTCACTCAAGAGTTAGGATCTGGCCTTGGATATTCCATCCAGTGATTTGATTTCTTCCCCTGTATACAGACTATCCTAATATTGGCAGTGGATACCCCATTTTCTAGGTCAAGAATGCCAATGGTGTTATTTAGATGGCCACTTGTTAATGGTTGCTGAGCCCCTTGGGGATGGAGGAATGCCTGCCAGACTAAACTTTCATCCACACATGGAGCTGAACTTGCCTTCCAGCACCTGCCCAACTTACATGGGTGGGTTCTGGTCCTTGGTAGGCTGTATACTTACATGTCTCAAGGCCACTGCCTTTCTTTGCTCAAAATACTTTAGCCAACTCCTTTGTTGGAACAGCTTTCAAAGTTAATTTCTGAGATTTGAAACTACCAGCAAATTGTTCGCAATATTCTATTCTAATATTAAGTCATATTTGATTTTTGCAATCAAAGGATTATCCCTCACCTTATTTACAAGAGTTGGCTATGAATATTCTTCAAATATCAAAGTTATCTCTAAGGGATCATTTTATCATCCATACACTTAAGGAGATATTACAGTGGTTAACGGGACAGGTGTGGGTGACAGGCTGCCTCAATGCATCATGGTTACATCATTTACTAGGGATGCATCACGACTTTTTTGGACTTTGGATGATGTACAGCAAATGCTCCAGTTTTATCATTTTTAGATTGGGGATAGTAATAGTACCTACATCACAGGGTTATTGGATGATACAAGTTAATATATATAAAACACAAAAGTGTCTGATACATTGTAAGAGCTACTTGATCTTCATCAGTGCATTTTCTGCACACACCATAATGAGTATTTAAGAGATCAATACATAGTTTTTAAAAAGAAAAGAAAAGATTAAAACAACTAATGCTGCTATAAATGCCTTGAGCACACGGTACATTTCTTATTACTCTTTCCCAAATAAGTCCACGTAGGAATGGGAAATAAGCATGTAGGCCACTTTTAATCATCTTGAAATAAGGCTGAGCATAAATAAATCCACCAAATAATCATCACAAACCCTATAGTGTGTAGGCCAATATATGTGGTGCTTTACACACTATGCTTTAATCCTCACAACAGTCCCAGTGGGAATTACTGTCTCCAATTGCTAATTTTGAAACAGAAGCACAGAGAGCTTAAGTAACTTGTCCAAGGTCACTCAGATCTGAAAGGGTTGGAGGGAGATTCATCTGGATCTCACCATTCATGTTTTCCTTATTACATTTCACAGAGCCTATAAAGTGATGTGATTGATTTTTTTAAACAAACATCTAAATTGGTGTAATCCCTTTTAGAACAGTCACCTTGGCAGACTATACTTACATGTTCCAAGGGCACTCACTGCCTTTGTTCAAAAACACTTTGGCCAGTCCTATATTGGAATTGATTTCAAAGTTAATTTAAGGGTTTTGAAGCTACCAGCAAATCATTTTCAATATTCTATAGTCATATTTAGTTATATTTGATTTCTGACCTCAAAGGGTATCATCCAGATTTATCATCCACCTTATTTACCAGATTTGGCTGTGAATGTCATTTGATGTTCTCCAGACATCAAATCTATCCCTAAAGGATGAAGATATGAAGCAGCCAAGATTATTAAAAAGACTCTGTTCAAGCTCTGAAGTCAATTCCAAAAGAGGGCTTTAAAAACCGTTTGGCCAATGGCCACACCTTTACCATAAGCTTTTAACTTTGCAGATAACCAGAGGGACAGAGGCTATTTGAATGAATGCATTCTTGTGTGATTACTGCAAAATCAGTTTCATTACTTTCATCTACCTTGAAATCTGTGTAATTGTGGCTAACACTAACTGGGCAGGAAAATTAATTCATCTACTTGGATTGATTCAGTAGTGCCACCCTCAAAGCTCTGATCACAACCCAGCCTTGGATTGAAGAGAAAATTTGGAATTTATGCAGACTTCCTATTGTCTGGCTCTTTGTCTAGCATTTTTACAATCAAATTATAAATTTATCATTCTTATTTCAATAAAAACACATGAACTAAGCTTAAGGCAATCACGGAAATTCAGAGGGGAAATCTAGCAAATTTTATAGAAAACTCAAGGAACATTCTCTGGAAATCAAAGCCAATTAAAAGTCTATCTGAATTTTCGTGAAATGTACCTGGTACAAAATCAAACATATCTGCATAATCCATATGAATTGAAGGCTTAACAGACTTAGAATTTTTTCTGTTACAATCTCCTTTTTAATGTACCAATATAACTTCCTTTCTTTACCTCCCCCCCACTCCATTTATTATCTCTGTCACAACAATACTTAGTTCAGGGGTATTAAATCACCAGTTATAACCCAATCTGGATCATTGTCCTGATACTTCTGTTATTATACAGAAAGCCATGCATACTCAGCACTATGGTTTTAAAGATAGTAAGTCTCTAAAATCAGTTCAGCTATGCTAGTTTTCAGAGGCTGATTACTTCATACTGCAAAAGGACATGGAAACAGGAATATCAGTCTAAGGATGAACTGAACAGTCATTCAGTAGAATGGAGTCTTCCCTTTGAGATCACATCACCTCAAATGTACTGCAACTTTTACAATTATTTGGCTCATTAGAAAGTCAGTTAACTTGCTTCTCTCTATTCCCTCAAGTTTTCTGTAGCTTCCTCTAGCATTTTCCTTTCCCAAATTCACAACAGAAACGTCAGCCATGACCCTAATTATGAAGCTTTGGATTAAGTTATTGCTTCCAAGCTTCTTTTTTATTTTGTTCACAGGTCACGAAAGCAGCCTAGGGTGTGCTGGCCATAGTCTTCAAATATTTTTCTTCAGCTATACCTGAAATCTGATATGCCTGGGCTACAGTAGATGATTAAAAACAGTGTATCCAGAAAGGTTTGCTCTTTGACACTCAGCTTCACAACTCCCAAAGCACAAAATCCATTAAGCAACCATTAGGTAGTAATGCTGGTAATGACTTGAATTTGGATTTGATGAGCCAGAAATTCCATATTGATTCAAAAGCCTCCCATGACAATCAACTCTCTCAATCAGTCACGTTAGCAAAAAGTTAACAGGGAAAGAAACAACGTAGGAAAAGAAGAAAGCTATTTTCTCTTCAGGATGATTCATGGATTGCCTAGAAACTCTGTGAGTTCATTGGACATGTTGACTAGAATGTGAAGAGGTAAGGTACCCATGTCCTATACTCTTTTTCTAATCAACTAATTTCATTTAGGCTCCAAATACAGACAGTGAAATTCAAACATGGTTTTCTGGTATCCAGAGCCTTCTGGTCACCTTGAGGGAAGACATGAGCTTCTCCAAAGGAAATTATTTTTAAATTTCCTATATTAGAAAATGGTGTTGGGGGGCACCTGGGTGGTTCAGTTGGTTAAGCGTCTGACTCTTGATTTTGGCTTAGGTCATGATCTCAGGATCATGTTGAGCATGGAGCCTGCTTAGGATTCTCTCTCCTTCTCTCTCTTTGCTCCTGCCTACCCTTTGTGTGCACACACTCTCTCTCGAAAATAAATAAATAAATAAATAAATAAATAAATAAATAAATAAATAAATAAAGTATTGATTTTACTGAAGATTTTATAAAGAGGATGGAGGTAAAAGATTATATCACATACTCCACTCCTCACCCTTTCCTCAGAAACTTATTGTTTAATATTCCCATATCTTCCTTTTCAGCCATCAACCTCAGGGCTTCCCTCTTTCACAAACCTTCCTCTGTAGTACTGAGTCTTTATGGTTCTTGTCCCTGGATCATCACAGTCCAGTAGAAATATAATGTGAACCACACATGTAATTTAAAAATGTCTACAGTCACATTGAAAAAGGTAAAAAGAAAGTAAAATTAACTTTAATAACATATCTTATTTTACCTAGCAAACCTGAAATATTATCATTTCAACATATGATCAATATAAACAATTACTACTGAGACATTCTACCTTCTTTTTTCCTACTAAGTCATCAAAATCCAAGGTGAATTCTACACTCACAGCACATCTCGATTAGGACTAGCCACATTTCCATAACCACATGTGGCTGGTGGCTACCATATTGGATAGTATAGTTCTACATTTAACTTCTGAGCTTCCCAAACTCACTCCTTTTCTTTTGCAGAACAATTTAGCCACATTCAAACTCTTCCAAAAGTGTAGACCATCAGTCTCCTCCATCACTCTGTTCAACAAACGAGAGACCCTCCAGTTATCAGAATTTTCCTTCCAAATAACAGGAGGTTATGAGTAACAAATAAATGAATGAGTGAAAAGGCTACTTGTTGCTGTGACCCAGAACTGTGTTCTAGAGTGCCTGGTCATCAGTGTCCCATACTCCTCTCTCCTAATCTTCACCACTGTCCTTTAATCTGAGATTTTTTTGGCTGCAGGTCCAGTGTGGCTGCACCTGCTCCTTTTGCATCTTCATCACTCCCAGCCTTGCCCTCCCTTGCCCCACTCAGGCTCATGGCCACACTAACCCACAGGCTCCTGCTTTTTAGCACGTGGGGCCCCTGCTTACAGAGAATAGCAGAAATTGCTCAAAGATTCCACAAACAGGCAATGAGGCTCCGGAAAAGCCAGGCAAGGTAAGAACAAAGAGAATCCTTTTCTCTCACCTGGCGGGGGCAGGTGAGAAGGGGAAAGAGAATCCCAGGGGCTGGGGAATTGAGTCAGAGGCAGCAGGGCATACTGGTTAAGAACATACCTTGAGTGAGACAGCCTAGGTTCAAATTCAGTTCCAGCACTCACTAGTTATGTGACCTTGAGCAAGTCACTTAACCTTACTCTGCCTCAGTTTCCTCTTCTCTAAATGGGGGGATTAGTAGCATCTACTTCATAAAGTCATTGGAGGATTAAATGAGTTAAAGTAGCATGAAGAATGGAATAAAATACATACTTGTCAATTATGGACTCGGGATGACAATGGTGTGTTGATGTAGCTTCACTGGCTGTAATAAGTGAACCAATCTGGTGTGGAGTATTGAAAGCTGGGGAGACTATGTATGTTTGAAACAGGGGCTATAGGGAAAAATCTCTGTACTTTCCACTAAATTTTGCTGGGAACCTAAAACTGCTCTAAAATATGCATGAAAAAATATATATATATTCCATTATTTATAAAAATATATATCATATAGGTAAAAGTATCACATAATAAAAAGTATAGATCTATAAATATGTAAATATAATATAAACATATATTACATAAAATATAGAAATATAATGTAAATATATATAAATAATCTATCAGATATGAATATATAAATATGTCATGACTTAAAATTATCCAGCAGGGCTGCTCCACTTTAACAACACTAACCCATCACCCCTCACTGAAGCTTAAGTGACATGTGGGTTGGCCACATCTCTGCCACTGTCCCATCACTGTCCTGATTCTAAGACCCAAAAGTCCAGGTGTGGGTGGCAGGAACCTGACTGGCACAAGGAATCACTTCCTGCCTCAAAAGCCACCCTGCGATGCGTGTGTATGGGCTGTTTTTGGAGCCTCTAACTAAGCCTGTATTGCACCCCAGGCTCCTGGCTTGCAAAGTGCCTGCTCAGATGTTGTAGCACTCAGCTCACATCTGCCGTGGTGACTTCCCAGCACCGCAACTAAGCCCCATTCTTTCGGCTTGCACTCCAGTGAGCTGTTGAGTTGTTTTGCTCGCCTACCTCACAGCAGCCTGCTTTAGCTTACAAAACGAAATCTCCCTGACCTTGTGCTACTCGCAGCCATCCAGCTCCAACTCAGGAAGAGCACACCTGTGGGCAGGCAAGCTGTTGACAGGCCTTGGTCTGTAATCATAAATTCTCACCACCCTTCCTCTTCTATACAGTGGGTCAACGAAGGGTAATTTGAAAGCATCTATCAAAATCACCCCTCTGAGAAATTTACACATTGCATTCATGCACAAGTATGTGAAATGACTTACGTACAATTCTATTTCAATTGCTAAAGCATAGTTTGTGTTCATAAAAGACTGGAAACAACTAAAATGTCCATCATTAGAAAGTTGGTAGAAGAGGGAGGGAATGTTTGGGTGGCTCAGAGGTTGAGCATCTGTCTCTGGCTTATGGTGTGATCTCAAGGTCCTGGGATCGAGTCCTGCATCGGGCTGCACGCAGGGAGCCTGCTTCTCCCTCTGCCTGCATCTCTGCCTCTCTCTCTCTGTTTCTCATGAATAAATAAACAAAATCTTAAAAAAAAAAGTTATAGAGAGAATTCTACAAAACACAAAGAGGGCGATCTTTATGCACAGATAATAGAACCCCCTGATGTTAAATTAAAGCAAGCTCAGAATGGTGTGTGATGAATATCATCATCTATGTAGAGGAGGAAGGAGAAGAATACATATAAAAAATCTCTGTAATGACAAAAAGGTAGTATCATTAGCTATTTCTTTTGGAGGGAGTAGGGGTGAGGAATGAGAACAGGGTGGATGGGGACTAGGATAGAATAGAAACTTCTCATATTTTTTGATGTTTGGACCAAGAACCTATTTTTTTTAAATTTTTATTTATTTATGATAGTCACAGAGAGAGAGAGAGAGAGGCAGAGACAGGCAGAGGGAGAAGCAGGCTCCATGCACTGGGAGCCCGATGTGGGATTCGATCCCGGGTCTCCAGGATTGCGCCCTGGGCCAAAGGCAGGCGCTAAACTGCTGCGCCACCCAGGGATCCCTCCTGAACCTGTTTTTTTTTTTTTTAATTTTTTATTTATTTATGATAGTCACACAGAGAGAAAGAGAGAGGCAGAGACACAGGCAGAGGGAGAAGCAGGCTCCATGCCCCGGGAGCCCGACATGGGATTCAATCCTGGGTCTCCAGGATCGCGCCCTGGGCCAAAGGCAGGCACTAAACCGCTGTGCCACCCAGGGATCCCCCTCCTGAACCTGTTTTAAAAAGACCTACACATGTAAAGAAAATAACCCGTTTTCCCTACCTTATGGGATGGTGACTGCTTTCTGAACTGTAAGGGCCTGGGAAAACTCATCTCCCTTCCTTGTTGGGGAGGGCTTTGAGGTAGGGCTGGTGAGCTGAGTCCCCGTAAAACCTTTCTCTTCTGTTACTGATGGAAATTTCTCACCACGTGTCAGGTTTCTTGCTGCCATGCTGGCACTCAACCTCTGTTTTTCTTTGAGCCTCACTATTGTGAGTGATGTCTTTGTGGGTAGATTGCAGGGGTGGTAGTGGTAAAGGGAACTTCCAGAGGTACTATACTTATATGAGAACTTTCAGTGCGGGTCATTGAAGCCTGCATTCCAGAAATCCCACATTATCAGCTCATGGATGAACAGAATTACAAAGTAGCAAAAATTCTGAACTGACAGAATTGGCAAAGCCCAAGCTCCTTATTTTATAGTTCGGGATACCAGGGAGTAGAGAGGTTACATGGCTCCTTCGACGTCACGCGTGTTAAGCTAGCACTGGAGAGAAGCCCCTTGCTTGGTTTCTCTTCACGTGCCATCCAGTTACAAGAGACAGATCTACTAAGTGAAAGAAAATAATTACAAAAAGATGCTTGGCTAAACAGTGTTGGAACAAGGGAAAAGGATTAAAAATATTCCAACAGCCCAAAGCAAATGTACTCAACACACCATCCTTTCTACCCTACAATACACTTGGCTTTCCAGTGTCCAGAATCCCATGTCCTTTCTGAGAGAGCAAGTGGTACCTGCCATTTATACATGGCCACTGAATACCAAGTGTGGCAGAAATGGTTTGTTGCCACCAAAAACTCAAGCTCACTCTCCATCGTGTTGAACTATCGCCAAGAGCCACATTGGTAAGCCCTCCATATAATCTAGATGGGGCCATGACTAGATATATGGAGGTTCTCTCTGAGAGAATGAAGGTGGAAGTGTGGAGGACCTTTCTGGGCCAGCTCACCAAAGACTTGAGATTGCCTTTTTCTTTTTGTTTTTGCGTTAAAGATTTTTAAAATTTATTTGACAGAGAGGGAGAGTGTGAGCACAAGCAGGGGGAAAGGCAGAGGGAGAGGAAGGAGCAGGCTCTCTGCTCAGCAGGGAGCTGAGGGACTCCATCCTAGGACCTGGGATCATGAACTGAGCCGAAGGCAGACGCTTAACCAACCGAGCCACCCGGGTGCCCTGTGAGATTGCCTTTTTCATGCACTCCTTCTTCATCAACTGGTTAAATACAGAAAAGTCTGAGACCTGTTAGGTAACAGAAACACAAGAAGGAAGTGGTCTGAATTCCTGAACTGAGTAGGAAGAGACCTGCCTACTGCCCAGAAACAACCTGCATTGGATCACCACTGTACTTCCAATGTGTTACTACAGTAAAATTTTGGAATTTGCTTATGTTATTCTAATCAACCAGTGCACAGGGCTATTTCAGTGGGGCCTCAAAACAAGTCATTAAATCTCAACTTTAAAAAAGAATTACTGAGTAATGGGAGAAAAAAATACTATTTCCGGTTTTAGTTCTGTGGGTTACCTCCAGAACTCTGCCTAATATGTCACAATTTACTGACTTAATTTAGGCGATATCTATTGACATCCTGCCATGAAAGATGATGAAAGGGTGAGAATTTAGCTTATTAATATTTTTTCCTTCTGCTTCCCAACATTTAATAATTATATTTTTCTTGATTATATTTGTAATTTTAAATATTAGCCTCTTAAAAAAAAGGCCTTTTAAGAGTAGTTTTAGGTCTACAATATAATTGAGAATGAGGTAATGAGATTCCCCCAAAACTCCCTGCCCCCACATATGACAGCCTCCCTCATTATCCACATGACTCACCAGAATATGGTAAAGTTTTTATATTTTGTATTTTGCCTTGAAGTGCTTTATTTCTGCTCTTTACACTCAACTGATCATTGGACATAGAATTCTAGGGTCCTAATAATTTTTTCCCTCATATTATGAAGTCATCACCCTTTGCATTCTAGCCTCTTCATGAGATCTTGTTAAAATGCAGATTCTGGGAGCACCTGGGTGGTGCAGTCAGGTAAGCATCTTACCCTTGGTTTCAGCTCAGGTCGTGATCTCAGGGTCATGAGATCAGGGCCTTACCTCAGGCTCCATGCTGAGGGGGAGACTGCTTGAGATTGTCTTTTCCCTTGTTCTCTCAAATAAATAAATCTTTAAAAAATGCAGATTCTGATTCATGGGTCTCACTGGGATCTGAGGTTCTGCATTTCTAATAAACCCTTGGATGATGATCCTGCTACTAGCCTGAGGACCATGCTCAGCAGTGAGTTTCCAGCATTCAGTGATGCTGATGAGCAGTCTGGTTGGCCTGATACCCTCTTGTCATTTTTTTCCCCTTGGTATCTTTCAACATATTGTTCTTATTCTTAGTGTTTGGAAATTTTTGGAGGATGAGGCTTTACATTTTTTTAAAAATCACTGTCCTTGGCTCTTAATAGGCCATTTTAATCTGAAGATCTGTGTCTTTCCGAAGCTTTGGGGGAATGCTCTATTATTTCCTTGATAATTTCTTCCCCGTTGCCCCTGCCATTTTCTCTGGTTTTACTTTCTATTGGTCAGATGTTGGTATTTTTTTTTCACTTTTCCAGCTTTATTGATATATATATCAACATATATACGATGTGTAAGCTTAAGGTACGGGATGCGTGATTTGTTACACTTCCACATTGCAAAATGATCCCAACCATGGTGTTAGTTAATACCTCCATCACATCACATAGTTACCATTTCCGTTTCGTGGTGATAAGATTTCAGATCTACTCCTTTGGTAACTTTCAAGTATATCATGTAGTGTTATGAACTATAATCACTATGCTATACATTAGATCCTCAGAACTTATTCATCTTATAACTGCAAGTTTGTTCCTTCTGAACAACACCTCTCCCCAACACCCCCCACCAGCATCTGGTAACCACTGTTCATTTCTGAGTTCAGGTTTTTGCTTTTAGATTCTACATACAAGTGATACCATACAGTATTTGTCTTTCTCTGACTTATTTTACTGAGCATAGTGTCCTCATAGTCCAGCCATGTTGTCACAAATGACTGGATTTCTTTCTTACTCATGGCTGAATAATACTCCACCGTGTGTGTGTGTGTGTGTGTGTGTGTGTGTGTGTGTGTGTGACACTTTCTTGATCCATTCATCCACTGACAGACATTAGGTTGTTTCTATGTCTTGGCTACTGTGAATAATGCTGCAATAAGCATGGCGGTGCAGATGTCTCTACAAGAGCCTGTTTTCATTTCCTTTGGAGAAATACCCAGAAGAGGAATTTTTGAACCGTATGATATTTATATTTTTGATTTTTTGAGGCACCTCCATATTATTTTTTAGAGTGGCTCTATTAGAGTTTTTGGACTGGTCCTCTACTTCTCTTTTTTTTCCTCTACTATTTCCATTTCTCCTTTTGCTCTATGTTCTATTAATCATCCTCATCAAATTTTTCCCGGGCCCTTCTACTGAAACTTTGGACAGCCTGTCGTTAATCTCTAAAAGCTTTTTCCTTTTATATTATCTGATTTTTTAATATTATCTGATTTAATATTTTAAAATGGATATAATGAGCTCTTGGATCTCTCTGAGCATACTAATGAGAGCTGTTTTGTGTTTGAAGTTTTTTGGATTATCTTTGCTTCCTCTGCAGTCAGTTTTTCTGTTTATTTTGGCCATCTTTTCTTTTATGCTGCTAGTCCCTCCCCACCCCCCCCTTCCTCAACTTTTGGTGATTTCTGTTCATATATAAGAATAAAGGATTAGGTAGATGGTGTGAGTTTTCCTTCATGTTGCTTATAATGGTTTCCCTAATTTACTCTGTTTAATAATGTCAACATATACTAATAGTTTACACAACTCACTTCTTATTGATGGCCATTAGGTTATTTCCATATTTTTTCTACACCATGTTTTAATAAATAGTCTCATAGATATATATCCATATGGCCTGATACTGTTATTTCTATGGAATAAATTCCCAAAAATAGATTGCTAGTTGAAAGAAATGCACATTATAAAACAACTTTTTACTATGGAAAATTTTGAACATATGGAAAACTAGAGAGAAGAGCATAATTATTCTCTTAATTTGACAGAGAGGGGGCAAAAACTTGCAGACATAGTAAAGGCCAGTCTTGATGCATTCATATCCCTACCCACTTGTACCTTCTTGGATTATGTTGAAGCAAATGTCAGACACCAAATCATCCAAACTAATACATGTTCAAATTTTAACAGATATTGCCAGGTATCTTCCCCCAAATCTTAGTAATTCCCTTTCAACTCCAAGGAGTTCCTATTTTTTCCACATGCAGCCATGGATTGACTTATTTCTCCTTCCCTTCCTACCTTCCTTCCTTCTTTCTTTTTTCAGAGGAAGAGAGCAGGCAGGAAACAGCAAACATTCCTCCCTTCCCTTGCAAGTTTTGAACCAACAGGGATGCATACAGAAGCCACACAAATGGAGATTTAAAAATACCATCTGAAAAGCTGGATTGGATGATCTGCCTTTATATTTTTAGCCCAATTGTCTAATGCTTTACCTCTGCATTAGATATACGGACCCCTCCTAGTCACTAGAACATTGGCAAACCACAGGTGTCCTTCACAGGTGTCAAGCCTACCCAGGAAGCCAACCATAAGACTAGGAGCACAAAGGAATGAATGCTCACTGCAGGCAGGCAGAGCTGGAAAAGAGGACCAAGAAGATGGTACCAATCCAACATCCTCAGATTCCTTTCCCAAATTCATGCAATAGTTCTTCTGGCGAGGAGAGAATGAAGGGTAAGGAGAGCTCCACAGGTGTTGCTCCAGAATGAATCATGACACAGGTGAGCTCTCCCAACAGATGTTTTATTATTTTTTTAAAAGATTTTATTTATTCATGAGAGACAGAGAGAGAGAGAGAGAGAGAGAGAGAGAGAGGCAGAGACATAGGCAGAGGGAGAAGCAGGCTCCACGCAGGGAGCCCAACACGTGACTCGATCCCGGGGCCTCCAGGATCACACCCTGGGCTGAAGGCAGCGCTAAACCGCTGAGCCACCCAGGCTGCCCCACAGATGTTTTAATAATATAATAATATATCTCATTTTTGCCAATCTCAGGTGATGCTTTGAGTTACCCTGACAACTAATGAGGTGGCCTCTTTTTCATAAGCTTATTAGCCACTACATTTTCTTTTCGGTGAACTGCCCATTTTTCTACCAAATCTTGTTCTTATTCAGAGGAGGTTTTTAAAATATTAATGTTTTGGGGATCCCTGGGTGGCTCAGCGGTTTGGCGCTTGCCTTTGGCCCAGGGCGCGATCCTGGAGACCCGGGATCGAATCCCACATCGGGCTCCCGGTGCATGGAACCTGCTTCTCCCTCTGCCTGTGTCTCTGCCTCTCTCTCTCTCACTGTGTGACTATCATAAATAAAAAAAAAATATATATATTAATGTTTTGACTGTCACACTGTTGCAAAGATTTTCTCCTAGTGTATCACTTGTCTTTTGATTGGATTTATAGTTTCTCTTTCCATAAAGAAACTTCAAAATTTTATTTAGTAATACCACCTAGCAAAGAGAAGGACTGCCTTGTCATGATGAAATACAACAGAAGAATCTTGGGCATTCTAGGTTTATTGAAAATACTGTGAAAGCCCATTGAGAAGGGATGAAGCCTATTATTATTATTATTATTATTATTGCAGTAAAAACCTATGCTATAATAGTTTTTGCCTTTTTGCCTTGGTTGACAAGGGTAATTTCATTAAAATCTACTAGTAGTTCCCCAGCTATGCATATGTCATCTGGCCACTTATATGAGCAAAAAATTGAAAAATCAATTTAAATAGTTTGGGAAGTGAATGAGGTCACTTCAAAATGATTTTAATCTACTGCACTAATTGCACCTGAAGTGCCTGCACACGTTTCTCCGAATTTAAAATTCTAATTAGGGATTGACATCTTTAAAATATCTTGGTGATACACCCTGGAGGAGGTGGGAAATCTGTGCTGACTTTGCCTTCCTCATCAGGAGGTGAAAGGATTTGCTCATATCCCAATTCCTGGAATTTAAGGATAAGAAAGGTGCTTAGAGCTTTCCTGATCCAACCTCCCCCAATTGTTGAAGAGAGCAGACAAATTGAAATAGCTCTTCCACTGCTCTCTGGAGATCACCCCTAACTTCCTGTCCCACCTGCTCGTCTGGGTCAGGGCTCTGTGTTCTTCATCTCCAGAGTCCTCACATAAAATTCAGCAGTCACTTGGTATATTTCATCAAATCCTCCTTTTTTTTTTTTTTTTTTTTTAAGATTTTATGAGGACGCCTGCGTGGCTCAGCAGTTAACTATGTGCCTTCGGCTCAGAGCATGATCCTGGAGTCCCAGGATTGAGTCCCACATTGGGTTCCCTGCAGGGAGCCTGCTTCTTCCTCTGCTTATGTCTGTGCCTCTCTCTCTCTCTCTCTCTCTCTCTCTGTATCTTTCACGAATAAATTAAAGATATTATGTATTTATTCATGAGAGAAAGGCAGAGACATAGGCAGAGGGAGAGGCAGGCTCCCTATGGGGAGCCCGATGCGGGACTCAATCCTAGGATCCCAGGATCACACCCTGAGCCAAAGGCAGACACTCAACCACTGAGCCACCCAGGCGCCCTGACACTCCACCTCTTTGACCTCTCCCCATGGATAATCTGACAGGCATCTCGAAAGTATGTCTAAAAACAGGTTTCTGATTTCTCCTTTTAGACCTGTTCCTTCCAGTCTTCCTGACTGCCTTTCTTTCATCTTCTCAGGCAAAACTTTAGTGTCATCCTTGAATACCTTCTCTCTTATCTGATATCAAACTTGTCAGCAACCTTCGTTCTCTCTACCTTCAAAACAGATCAGCAACCAACCAGTACTTCTTACTCCCGTCACTCCAACTAGCTTCTTTAACTTCGTAATATGCATTGAAATTTCCTCCATAGCTTTTCATGGCTTGATAGCTCTTAATTTCTTTTTTAGCACTCAATCATATTCTATGGTCTGGATGTACCAGTTCATTTATTTATTCACCTACTGAAGGATGTCTTGGTTGCTTCCAAGTTTTGGCAATTCTGAATAAAGCTGCTGTAAACATCCATGCTCATGTTTTTGTGTGAACCTAATCTCTTAACTCCTTTTGGTAAATACAAAAAACACCAAAATTGCTGGATCATATGTATGGGAAGAATAGGTTTAGTTTTGTCAAGAAATTGCTAAGCTGCCTTCCAAGAAAATTTACATAATTTTAATTATGCTTAGTGCTTCCTTTCATTCTCAAAAATGTCTAGGTTTGGGTGATAAACTGAACGGTCACTCTACTTATAACAGATAATCTCTCCTGAATTACAGAAAAAAAACATTTCACTCCAGCATTTCTGTAGTTGCATTTCTTTGAACCAAACCAAAAGCAATCATGGATAGCAATTAATCTTCTAAGGACTACCCGGGAGGAGAGAGAGAGGGCAAGCAGAGTGGCTCTCATTTTCCTTGCAGGGAAAATAAGCACAGCGAGGGGAAGAAGCATCTGCGGGCCCCAGGCAGAGCAGGAGTGCAACCGGAATCTCTGCAAACTCCATTAAATGCGCCACCCTCTCTACACCAAGCTCTTCTTTTATTGTCCAATTAGTTAGGGTTCCTTAGTTTCTAAGAATGGCACTTGGGGGATTTAAAATGGAAGTGTGTCAGTCCTGAGAGGGGCAGTGGCCCGTAATTGGAGGGAGGTCCCTGACAGTTTTCCCAGCCTGGTTTGGGGGTGTCACTGGGATTTCCCTCGCTGGCCTGTCCTCCACAGCTTGCACCATGCTCGGGGTTCTGATTTCTGTGTTGGCTCCCCACTCATAGGCAGAGCATATGGAGGTCTGGTAACCCTGAGAAAGCGGAGAATTATGGATCTGAGGAAGTATTTGATGTTGTACCCTGGTGCCTATCCAGGCTGCTCCACTGACTCGGCCATTGGGCTTCCAGAAGTAGCACTGTGCTAACACACACAGGCTCCCATCCAAAGTACCCAGATGGCATTTCCTATGTTCCGGGGGTTCTCCTATGCACTTCATTATTACTTAATTCTCATACTGACTCTATCAAATAGTTGTTATTCATCTTCATTTTATTATTTTTTAAAGATTTTATTTATTTACTTATGAGAGGCACAGAGAGAGAGAGAGGCAGGAACAGGCAGAGGGAGAAGCAGGCTCCCTATAGGAAGCCCAATGTGGACTCAATCCCAAGACCCTGGGGTCACAACCTGACCAAAGGCAGACACTCAACCACTGAGCCACCCAGGCATCCCTCATCTTCATTTTAATTTGCAGAGTCTGTGTTATTTCAGGATCTGGTCTTCACGAGCATTGCTTCAATGTGCCAGCAAGGTCTGACTTTCCCTTATTTA
The DNA here is from genome assembly GCF_905146905.1 of Nyctereutes procyonoides. Taxonomy (NCBI): domain Eukaryota; kingdom Metazoa; phylum Chordata; class Mammalia; order Carnivora; family Canidae; genus Nyctereutes; species Nyctereutes procyonoides. Next base: position 54,374,461 of record NW_026575146.1, on the reverse strand, counting down.
ACCTAATGGGTTAATTGAATCTCTCTGTATTATTTCTTCCATTTGAGGGAGTATTTTACAAACAGTAAAAAAAGCCCATTAGTTTGGATCCAAATAATTTGACATAAATTGCAGGCCTCTCAAACTCAATTTCCTTCTCTACAAAACAGGGGTAGATACAGTATTGGTATTTGTTGCAACAATAATACCAAAAGATGTTTACAAAGTGTAGAATCCTTGTATTTAGAAACTGCCATAGTGATACTAGCTTCTACTACTATTATTTTATTGTTACTGTTATTTTAAGGCTGAAATGGAACTTTCCCTTTGCAGTATCTATGAAAAGAATTTGTAAAATGGTACAAACAGTAGGGTTAGTATTTAAGGAACCTTTAAGGGTTCTTTTAAAACGCTGTAAAAGTATTTGCTCATTTGCTCATATGTCAACAGTCACCATGCAAATTACAAGTCATGCTTAAATATTCCTTATGGCACATTCACAAAGGATCTTTTCTTATCAACCCTTTGTTGGCCAAGTTCCTGTGACTACACAGAATGAAAAGTAATACAGAGTCAATTTAAATATTTTCTGTCCTTAGAAAAGGCTTTTTACCAGTTTATTATATTTATGTATATAACATACTTCCATGTGGTAAGGTTAAGGTAAATTTGTCTATGACAAATTTTATAAAAGAGGAGACTAATAAAATTAAATTCATGTGGAGAGTTTCCTGTTGAACATCCTGGCCAACACTCCCAGCTCCTGGCCAACCTTCCCAGCCTCCACTATAATTAGTAACCCTCAGGGCACCTTTTATAATGTACATGTGTAGGGAGTTCTCTATAATTTTGCATTTATGAAGATGATTTTTCCATGTCTCGAATCTTACCATTTTGACCCAGATGTGAAATTATTTTCAATGCTTAGAGAAAAAGAATTTGAAAACAGGATATTTAAATCAATTAATGTACCAATAAATGATCTCCACTATAGGGGCTTTTAAATGTCACAGAAGATCCAGGTCAAAGTCATCACCTCTTCAAGGAAAAGAAAGGTATTTCAAAACTACCTCTGCTCTGGCTGGTGGGAGCCTATTCTTCTTTATTCCTCTTTAGTTAATGACATTTCTCAAGTATTATGATCTTTGAAATTACACAAGAGCAGTTTACTCCTCAAAATTTACAATTTGGATCAAGAACTCTTCGGTTCTTCAGCTGGAGGAAGCGAAGGTGGCATTTGGATTTGGGGCTCTCATTTGTACTTTATGGCCTCGATTCCATTCATTATCATAAAAATCAGCATTTTTGCCTTTCAGGTTAACCCAGGAGACTTAGAAAATCCAAACTGTCTCTGACAGAGAGTTCACTACTGCAGCAGAGTGAGTTCTTACTCAGGGGTCATTCTCCTTGAGTGCTGTGGAATCACTACTAAAGACAGGTTGTGGGTTGCCTTTCCTGCCAACAATTCTGTTTCTCTAGGAATCGTTCCCACCCAGGGACTCTGGCAAAGGGATGGCCCAAGCTGCCATGGCTGAATGACAGGAGACCAGGAGAGCTGGAGTGAGTCAGAGGACCCAGAGAAGGATGCTCCCCAGTGGCTTCCAGGGTCACAGATCCATTCCCAGGGCCTGGTTGTCCTCATTCTGAGAGCTCTCTCTCTCTCTCTCTCTCTCTCTCTCTCTCTCTGAACATGACCAACTCCTCCCTAATCAGAATGAGCTTGGGTGGGTTGCTCATTCCTGGGGTTAGGAGGGGGGGTGGGTTTGAAGCCTTGTGAAGGATAATCTTATATAGTTTTTCCATGTTCAAAACACATCATAGGCAAAGAAAAAAAACATTTGTACTTTTTTTCATATTATAAATCAGTGGTTCTTTTAAAATATGACATTAAGAAATAAACTGTAAGGAGCAAGAAAGAGCAAATGGCTTCAAATCAAAAACCATAAATCAGGACTTCGGATCTGTAAGGGGCTGCAAATGAAAGCAATCCAGTGTCCACCCACCTGCTTTATAGTGTTATTCTGATAATAAAATGAGATAATGTATGTGGAAAAGCTTTTGTGATTTAAAAGTTTTGGACATACATTTATAACTACTTTTTTAAAAAACTACTTATTTTTTAATTCATTTGGTCGTTAAATTTATTATTTAAAAAAGTTATTTTTCACTGCTCATTTCCCACTGCTAGAAGACATTTTGGAATCTTGTGATAGACTTCAGGTTAAGAACCAATTATTAGAGCACAGAAACCAGTTGAGGAGCTAAATTCAGCTGCTTAGGAGCAGAGTACCCTTCTTTCTCCCCTCTCCAACTCCATCATCGGCATGTTTTTCTCTTGAATAAAAGAAATCCCCAAGTGGGCCGTCCAGGGCAAGTATAAGGATTCTATAATATCTACATTATTGGGGACTTGGCTCTTTCTACCCTCTCAAGCTGCCATCTTTATGCCTTGATTCTCATCCTCATACTTTCAAGAGGCAGTCAAGAGTACCTGCCACCATGTCTATTGTTTGGGCAGGCATATGGGGCAAGGCAAGAAGGGGTATATATCAGCCGAGTCAGCTCCTTTTAGAGAGTTTTTCTGAAATTCCTATCCAGTAATTTCCATTTATAGCTCCCTCACTTAAAATGCCTAACAATGACCACCTCTAGCTGTAAGGAAGGGTCAGAACAATAGACTTTGCTGCTATTGCTTGGTTTTTGTGGTTGTTGTTGTTTGGGTTTTTGGTTTTGTTTTTTTGCTTTTTTTTTTTTTTTGGCTGGACACCAGGTAAAACATGCATTCTCTTAGTAATTAAGAAGAGAATAATATTGAATAGGCTTCTGTTATGCCAAAAATTGAAAACTGTGAACATGAGAATGTTAATCAATTTTATTCATTTTTAATTTCTAAGATAATTTTAAGCTAGACATCTTAGCAATATCCTGAGAGAAACAAAGCTCCACAGCCTTGGTCAGGGTCATGATTGCAGGGCTGGAGTGAGATCCAAGTTTTCCTCATCCCTGGTTAAGTGATTTACTCATAGGCTGCCCCGTGGTTTGGTTTCAAATGCAACCACTATGTGAGGTTCCTACCAACCCAAGAGCTGGGATTAGTCATGTGGTTGGCAGAATAATGGCCCCCAAACGTGTCCATGCCCTAATCCCTGGAACTTGTACAGATGCTCCCTTGCATGAAGAGATGTTGCAGATGTGATCAAGGGGGTGGAACTGGAGACGGGAAGATTATCTTGGGTTATTTAGGTGGGCTCAGCCTAATCACATGAGGTCTTAAAAGCAGACCATCTTTCCTAGTTGTGTCACAGAGATGAGATTGAAGAAGGATGAGAGATTTGGAGCATGAGAAGGACTTGACTCTCCTCCCTGTTGCTGACCTAAAAGCTGGTGATGGGGGGTGGACATGAGCCAAGGAATGCAAGTGGCCTCTAAAAGCCAGAATGGCCAGCATGGAAAGTGGGACCTCAGTCCAACAACCCTGATAACTGAATTCTGCTACAACCTGAATAAGCAAAGAAATGGATCCTCCTCTAGGCTGCCAGAAGGGAGCAGAGCGCTGTAGACACCTTGGTTCCAGCTCTGTGGGACCTGCATCTGCTTCTGACTTACTGAATTGTAAGGTGATACATTCTATTGTTTTAAGTCACTAAATTTGTGATAATGTTATGGCAGCAAGAGAAAACTAACGCAAGTGGATGGATAGAGGCTGCGAACTCTTTTATACTATTTTTCATATTTTATAGTGAGCTCAAAAATGACACGTCTCCTTCCCTGCACAGGACAATGTCTGACACATGAGCAGGTGGAAACTATCACAAGGTGAGATCCCAGGCATTGGAAAAGCCATGTTTTATCAATAATATGGACATAAGATGCAATCTTTCCTTTGCATAACCTCTGAAGTTCATGGGTGGGATCAGGGCTGGGGCTTGGGGGGTTAAATTAAACAAATGCAGCTGTTGGTGTGTGACGGGGGAGGACTGTTGGTGCCGTGGCACGAACTGGACCATGCAAGTCATGTGCAGAGATCTTCAAATGCAACTGGAGTCACAACACACAGCACCAGCCCAGTGATACCTGCCTAACAGGGCCACATTCCACCCCTGTGTGACCACAAGTTTCTGCTAAGGCCACCAGAGAGAGAAGGAAGCAATGAGAACATGAGGGAAGAAAGGGGTAAAATGAGTAAGTCCATGGAAGGAGGTAAGAAACAGGGAGAAGGAAGGTATGAGGTAAGAAACGAAACCCCGAGGAGAAAGCACAAGGTCATGTGCTGTTGGAGGCCACCAAGTGCCACCAGCCTTTGGCCGTCAGTGCCTTCAGGGCCACATAGAACATCCCAGGCATTGGTGCCTCCCCTCCTCCCCTGAAAGCCATTTGGTTCTTCTCTTTGAGGCAAACAAGGTCATTTGCCTTCAGATCTCATCCAGAGTAGAAGTAGCTGACATCTCTTTTTTTACAGCAGCTGCTGAAGCAGCAAGACAGCTGAAGGCCCGGAATGCCCAGGGCGGTGGTAAGCAGACCTCTCACAAGCCGAGCACAGACGGAGACAGGGCTTGTCTTCACAGTGGGCAAGGTGAAAGAGCAGACAGGGAAATCACAGGGACAAAACTCAGATGTCTACAGAAGCCAGCCAGATGGAGGGGAAAGCAAACCCTAACAGTTCCGGGGGCACCAGGGTGGCTCAGCGGTTGAGCATCTGCCTTCAGCTCAGGTCATGACCCCGGGGTCCTGGGATGGAGTCCCACATCAGGCTCCCCACAGGGAGCCTGCTTCTCCCTCTGCCTATGTCTCTGCCTCTCATGAATAAATAAATAAAATCTTAAAAATAATAATTATATATTAAAAATAATTATTATATATTAAAATAATAATTATATATTAAAAAACCCCTAAGAGTTCTGGAGCAGAGTGAGGACCCACACCCAGGGGTGGCTTTAAACCTCATCTTTAAAGCAACACGCAGGGGCAGCCCCGGGTGGCCCAGCAGTTTAGCGCCACCTTCAGCCTGGGGTGTGGTCCTGGAGACCCGGGATCGAGTCCCACATCGGGCTCCCTGCATGGAGCCTGCTCCTCCCTCTGCCTGTGTCTCTGCCTCTGTGTGTGTGTGTGTCTGTCATGAATAAATAAATAAAATCTTTAAAAAAAAATAAAGCAACGCGCAGATAAGATTTGGGAGCAGGCTGCTGGTCACCCTGCTAGGCAGCGGGGTTCGGGGAGGCCCATGTCTTTCCTGTCATTGTCCAAACACTCAGCGCAGTGCCTGGGACACGGTAGGTGCTTACAATTGTGTTGGCTTAGTTAAGGAAACAATACTGTCAAGGGTAATTGGAACCCACAGTGGGTCTGCGCCTTTTGCCCTCCTGAATCCTGCAATTCCCTCACCCAAGGGTGTCTAAACCCCGCAACGATTTCACTTTCTGCCACCTTGGTCCAGTGAGTCATCAACCTCACACCCTGTCAGCGGTCACGACGTCGTCTACAAATCTGAATTCCTGAGTTCTTTTTACAACTTTTCATAAACCCTGTTCAGCGCTCTGGGGCCTCACTGGCCTGTAAGTGACCTCTCGTGGTAAAAGAGGGTAACTGCACAGCTAGGTCCCTTTTAAATCCAAACCAAGTCAATCAACTCAGCCCATAGTTATAATGTGAGTGGAAGGAGAGAAAATCAGGGTAGAGGACTTTTGAAATAAGGCTCTAAGTTTAAAAAAACAAAACAAAAAAGAATACTTGGAAGTAGTCCAGATGTCAACATGGAAAGGAAGCTTAGATTAGGATGTAGAGGATATAATTTTCTATAACTTTCTATATAATTTTTTAAATAACTTGATTCCCAGGATTGCTGCAAAAATTGGAACTGAGTTTTTCCATCACATATTAGGCTTTAGATTCTAAATATCTGGCATCAGATCGGGAATCTGCTATGCGTAAGATGTATGAACGTAAGGCATATCATTTATAAGTCTCTGAGACTCAGTCTCCACATCCAAAAAAATGGGAATAATAATAGTTATACCTGCTGCACTGATTTGGTTGTTATTAAGTTCCAATTAGGTGAGGCACGTACAGTGTTTTCTCTATGGACCTTGGGATCTTCGGTTTATGATATGCTCTCATCATTAATCTTCAAATGGTCTGCTTTTATTTATTTAGCCACTTACTTATTTTTAAATGTCATAAGCTGTACCTGTAACCATAAAGTGTCACACAGATATTAATTTCTCAGGGATTAAGGAATAAAAATAAACTCTGTGACCAATGATGGAGCTTTGTCCACCAGCCATCCGTCGATAATATTAAATGGTTCAGATTTCTTCTTCCTTTCCTTTTGAGCACTCTCTGAAATTCTCTTTCTTTTCATGTTTCTCAATTCAACTTGGGATATTCATTTGTTTTATCTTATTTTTATCTTTCTATAGCTGGCTTATTCCCACATTGTTTTATAAACGGCCTTCAATTAATTTATGACTGTAGGTTCTTATTGGGAATTCATGTGCATGGTGGTCAGATAACCTTTAAGTCATTTGTTGTGCAAATTATGTACTGAGGTCCTGTTATATGTGTGTCATTGTGCTAAACACTAGGAATATAAAGTGAACAAAACAGACAAGATACTTGCCCTTGTGGATCTTATATTGGGGAGTAATTAAATGTATGCTGTGAGCTCTGAGACAGTTGTAAGGGGAAAAAACAAGAGCGAAGATACAGAGAGGATGGGAGAGTGAGCATGCAGTTAGTTACCTAAAGGAAAAACATTCCAGAGTGAGTAGCATGTTCAAAGGTCCTGAGGCAGGAGCAAGGAGGTGCATTTTACTGCCCTTCACCGTGTATAAATAATTTATTGGCCATCTCACAGATCTGTAAATATACTCCATCACAATGCATACATATAAATTCAGAAATATACAATATAGATATTACATATACATGTATAAATATATATGTGAATATCTTAAAACTTTATTAAGAGTAATGTTAAATCCTTAGCTATGAGAAAAACTAGCATCAACGCATAACATGCAGATAATGTTCATTAAACGTGCTTTCGTGAAAAGAAAAATATTTGAAAAAGTAATTCAAAAGACATCTTAGGGATCTGTAACAGCTATTAGGCCTTGGTGACAGATTTCAGGAGGTGAGGTCACAGCTCCTCATAATGCAGCTACACGCTGTGGCTCTCAGCAGATTGTGGGGCTTTTAAACTTAACATTAATATTTTTTTCCCTGCAACTGTTAAACTCTTTTGCTCCATAAGGGTCTAGGTGAGCTTTTTCATCCCTGGAACAAATATCTTAATACACTGTATTATGAGGTTTTGAAGTCAGGAAGAAACCTTTTGAAAGGTTCCATGAAATCTTTATTAGCACGAAACCTATGTACCATGAAATGGAAAATCATTTTTTCCTTTTAATCTTCACTGTTCAGACAGATGCTGGCATGCTCTTTTTCTACTCTCCTTCATCCTGTAAACTTTCCATGTCTACTCTGTGTGAGGCGCAGTGTTTGTGGTTAATGCAGAGAGAGATGGACAAGCACATGGCAGGGTGGACATGACTTGTGCTGAGAAGCTGAAATGGAGTCGTTCCTGAAGTTTTTAAGAAATCACATCATTAATTGCAGGTAGGAAGCTGGGGGGTGGGGGTTCCTGTGGGAAACCAGGGAAACATGTCTAGAAAGATTAACAAAAAAAATCACAAAAGGCTTTGAATGCTATAGCAGAAAAGGGTGCTTACAATTTTTTCATCCATCATGAAGGTTTTGAAGGAAAAAAGTGAAGGAGTAAAATCAATATTTGCCTTCCAGTTGATCTTCATAAACTAGGTGTTTGTTATATTGAGGCTATGCCTACATAGGTTCACCCACTTGCTTGATTTATTGTGTTTTTCTCTTCAAGTCTTAGAAGAAAGCACACCACAGAGCAAGTGAAGAGTAATCAACTAATGGTTCATTCTTTATGCAGAAAATGAAGATGTCCTGCATGAAAATCAATTTACATTGAGTTGAAACACACACTCACATTTAACTGAGTAATTTATCCTCCTGATGCTCCCGCAGAGGAGTTTAACAAACCCAAGATGGGAGATGAATTTACAACATAACATTTATTTTTTGCTGGACTGAAATATTGATGCATCCATCTAAAGAGGCAGTTAAAATCAACGTAGTTTCTTATATTATTCTGTGTCTGAGCTGAAACTTTCCTTTAAAAAGTTGGGAGCTACTCTGACAAGTTTTATTTAGTTTAAAAATCAGAGTTCAATGGCAAATTCATTTTTATAAAAATAAAACTTATAAAAATGTAAACCTCTAGAAAAATTGATAAATCTTAAGTTAACTCTTTATGCCCTTACCTTCCTCACTTTCCCCAAACACAACAGTGCCCTATCTTGGACAGTTTTTTAAAAATGGAGGTATAACTCACCTACTATACACACACAAATCTCAAGGGTACAGCTTGTTGAATGTGTGTATGTGTGTGTATACATACCTTGTATCTACAGGATAGAAGACACTCCTATTATCCTAGAAAATTCCTTTTTGCCCCTTCCCAGTCAATATTCCCAGAGATAACTGCTATTCTGACTTCTATCATCATAGGCTAGATTTGCCTCTTCTTGAACTTCTCCAAAATGAAATTCTTATAGAATACACTCTTATGTATCTGGTTTCTTTGGCTCCACATGATGTTCTTGAAATTTAACTATGTTGTTGCATCTTTCAATAGCTCAGAAATTTTTTAATAACTCAAAAATGTTTTTTAAAAGATTTTATTTTTTCATGAGAGACATAAAGAGGCAGAGGGAGAAGCAAGCTCCCTGCAGGGAGCCCAATGTGGGACTTGATCCCAGGCCCCTGGTATCACAACCTGAGTCAAAGGCAGATGCTCAACCACTGAGCCACTCAGGTGCCCCTAATAACTCAAAATTTTTTATTGTCGAGTAGTATTCCATCATATGTCTATACTGTAGTTTATTCATCTTTTCCTCGCTGATGGAAATTTGGGTAGTTTCCAGTGTGAACACTGTTTTTTGACAGACCTTGATGGAGTTGAAGACTGGGTCAGAGAGGCACAAGAAATGAACTGAGGATTCCAAGTTATAAGTGCAGTTTTTTTTTTTTAATTGTTCTGGATACTTTACATTACAAGTTCCCGGCAGAAATAGAATCTATCTTTCTCACACCCTATAAAGTGTCTGAATCAGAATTATTAAGCATCTAGTTAAATATATTTGGTTCAGCCCGGTGCTAATGAATACATAAAGTGTGGACTGAATCTTCTATGAGCTTGCTGGTTTTTCTGGCAATAATTTCTGGCATTCCCAAGTCTCAGAAAAGTGCTTGCCGGCGGGGCATGAAGTTAGTGGAAAGAGTCTGTGTGCATCACCTGGAAAAACCTCTCATCCTGACCAGAAATGTAACCCAAAGTGTACTGTGGTCAATTTGGGTCAATCATACAGTCATTTGAAAAGCAACTTATTTAAATATCTACTTAGACAAGGTTAATAAGATGCTAAGGAAGTACTAATTAAGACATGTTGATCCTTATTTTTCTTTTAAAGATTTTATTTACTTACTTGACAGAGAGACAATGAGTGCACAAGCAGGGGGAGTTACAGAGGGAGAAAGCTCCCAGTCAGTGGGGAGCCTGATGCGGAGCTCGATCCCAGGACTCTGGGATCGTGACCTGAGCCAAAGGCAGTTGCTCAACTGACTGAGCCACCCAGGTGCCCCACATATTAATTCTTATATATTACCTATGTTATCTTCAATTTTTACAACTCTACCAAATGAGTGTCGTTATTCCTACATTCTGAGTGAAGAAACAAATTCAGAGGCATTAAGTAAATTAAGATCCTGTGGTTAGTATCCAGCAGAGCCAGAACTTGAGCCCACAGTGTCACATTTCAAAGCCCACCCATTCTCTTTACACTAAGACATTTTTATAAAATTAATGGGCACCATAAATTTCAGACTTATTGAAGTTAGATATGGATACAACTGGCTCACTGGCAATCTACCCATGGTTCTAATGAGGAGGAATTTAAGCCTCTAAAATCTTTGTGCCGAAAGAATTGGCCCCTGGGATGCCTGGCTGACTCAGTTGGTAGACCATGCAACTCTTGATCTCGGAGTTGTGAGTTTGAGCCCCATGTTAGTTGCAGATATTACTTAAAATAAATAAAATGTTAAAAAAATTGGCTCCCAAGCTTCCACCAGTACCCAGCACTTGTAAGGGGCTTAAATATTATACGTCAAAGACTTCTATCTGATGTGCTTATAAGAACAGCTATCATCACTGCTTCAGTGCCACACCAGTCAAAACATCTCATCATTTCTAATTTTCTTCTACCTTGAAAATAAAATTATTTTGATTGTGAGATTCTGCTACTGCTTCTCAAATAAGGTGCACCCTTTAAAAATAGCAAAGAATGGCAGATATTTTTAGGTTAAAAAACACACAAGGAGCTATCTCATATTCCAAAGATACGTCTTCCTGTGAGAGCTTTCTCTGTTCATTTTGATTCAGGAGTAAGGCCACCTACAGAAAGATCGACTCTCTTCACAACAGTTTCTTAAGAGTCCGCCACAGACACAAACAGAAGATAGTAAGCCGAGAGTGCTGAGAACAATGGCTGTTTTACGTGTGCCCTATGAAGACGACTTCCCCATAATGTTAAACATGCAAAACAAAGTGAGATGAGGCATGGCAGACAAGAACATTTCACCATCAGAAGTTCATTTTGCTTGGAGACAATCCAGGACTGTTCTTCCAAACAGTTGTGGATAATTTAACCACAGCAATAAGTTTTGATGTTTGCACAATCATTTTCCAATGTATGGGAGGAAAGGCGCTATACTATAGGATGTTTCATTTGGATTTTAAACACTCCTTAGGTTATATTAAGTGGGATAAAGGGAGTGGATAACCACCCCGATGACGAGCAGGTGCTGGATATCATACACCCTTCATTCTCCCTTAGACGCTGTTTGACTATGTGAAGTGTAGAGGCTGGGGCTGCCCCAAATGTCATTTGACCTTTTCATAAGTGTCTCTTCTGAGTTCTAGAAAATCTTCAAAAATATACATTTGATAATGAAAGTATTATATCATACATTAATTTGTTTATTTGGCAGCATTTTAAAAATGGATCATCTCAGGGGACGCGACAGTGCAGAGAGACAGGAATCTTTATACACTGGCCTATTTGGGAGTATAGTTAGCTCAACAATTTAGTAAACATCTTGGGCATATATATCGAAATTTATCAATTCAACACGGTAATGTTAAAGTCTTTGATGCCTTTTTTATAAGAGAAATGTTTAGAAATAGCTTAAGTAACTTACTCTAGTCGAATTTCAAAGATGAGAAATGAGGCTTCATGGTTGTTTTGACATTCCTATAATTACTAGTGAGTTGAACAGTTTTTTAAATGCCTACTGGCCATCTGGATTTTTTCTTTAGTGAATTGTTCATGTCCTCTGCTCACTTATCTATTGTGGCCTTAAGTGTGATTCATACAAATTATGTAAACTATTTAATGAGGCTACTGTCCATTTAACTATCCAATCTGATTATTCAGGTGCCTGTTTGTTTTAATCTAATCCTAAATGAAGAGCCCAAAATAAGGAAGCAGTTAAGTAGAAAAGCATAAAAAAAAACCAAAAACAAAAACAAAAAAACAAACAAAAAAACCAAAAACAAAAAACACAAAACCAAACAAAAAACAAACAAAAAAACCCCAAAAAACAAAAAACCCAAACCAAATCACTTTCATATTTGTAGCTCAACATGAATTGCTACTTGAGCCTAAATCAGAAAAGCAATTAGATAATTCTCCAAATAGAAACTCACATGCAGTGAATGAAGTCTTTCATAGGAATCTTTATTTTTTATTTTATTTTTTTTCATAGGAGTCTTTAAAGCAGTGGACACAGATATAATTTAGAGAAATCTGTCTCTGTCACATTGACATGTCCTCCCACTTTATATCGAGAGGCAAATATTGAATCAGTTTAAGTATATCTGGATCTGCACAAAACCAGGTTTTCTTTGTTCAGTAATAACAAACCAATGCATTTTACATCTTTATTGAGTCCACACACTAAAGACTGAAATCTTTGGGGTCGATACAGGAAACCAGAGACATGCTGGATGTGAACACCAAGATGGGAAGCTTGTAGGCACAACTATGCTGGACAGCCTGTCACATCTGATGCAAATGCAGCCAATGACAACTTCCACTGTGGCAAGAATTCTGATACCCAGGGTGAGCTTGTAACCAGGCACAGTTGCAGTTAATTACTCTTTGCAAAGGGACCAAGAGCTAGTACTTTCTTTCTTTTTTCCTCCCCCAATCTTTTTTTAAAAAAATATTTATTTATTTATTCAAAAGGGGCACAGAGAGAAAGGCAGAGACATAGGCAGAGGGAGAAGCAGGCTCCCTGTGGGGAGCGTGATGCAGGACTTGATCTCAGGACCCGGGGTTCATGCCCTGAGCCGAAGGCAGACACTCAATCACTGAGTCACCCAGGTGCTCCAAGAGCTAGCACTTTCAAAAAAAAAACAAAACAAAACAAAAAAAACAAATCCGAGCAATATTTATTCCTTAGAGGTAGGGAAGATGCCCATCCTCAATAACTACTTTAGTTTTTCAATTACACTGTAAAATTAACCGTAATGGGTTCTTTTATCAACCAAAACCACCCATGAGATACAGAATTGAGTGATCAATTCCTTCACTTAAAGATTTTGGGAGATAGACTGATACCCAGTGTGGGAAGGCAGAGCAGAGAAGGAAATTAGCAAACATTCAGCTACAATGTTCTCAAGAGCAGGGATTCATGGTAATAAATGGAATCATTTCAAGCTTGAAGGAGGTCTCCGGTGGGACACTGCACAGATAGTTTCAGGGATCACTGCATTTCATCAGCCTAAAAGTGGAGCTGTCTGTAGAATTTCCAGGTCAGCAAAAGATATAGGAGAGCTACTAAAATCTAACAAAATGAGAGGCTGCCTAGATCATTTATAAAGGATTAAAAATGTTATAGATTAACAAATTAGGAAGACACACACCAAATCTAGTATATTATCACCATGAAGCTGAAAAAACGTTATTTGCAAACCATGGAAACAGAAGGTGAGACAATTAGATGTCTAAGTGAAGTCCTACAGTGTGGCTGGTAAATCCTGTGTTTGCCAAATTGACGAAGAGAATCAATGTCCATGTATTCTCAGGTTCACATTGTTCTTCCCACCATGAAAATAGGTGCCTATTGAATGTGTTCAACACATAAAGCCTTAACTGTATCCAGAAAGAAGGTTATTTGATCAATTCTTCAACATCTTCAAGAGAAAGATTCCATACAACCTCTCCTAGGGATGAAATTCAGGGGACCAGAGAGTGGCAACCAATGAGTAACACCCAATTCATTACAGAATCCTTAAACCTAATTTAAGACAATGGCCCTTCCTCTCCACACCCCCGCTCCCCCCTTCTGATGTCCTGTCACCTCATATCAGAAGTGTTTATAACTCCAAAGACAACTGATGGGATTGGGGGGGAGAGGTCCTATCCACTGGCCACACCTTTCTCTTTGAATACAGCTGAGTTGTCTCAAGATCAGAGAGCAAGGAAGAAGACAGAAAGGCAGCAGCAGATGTTGGATGGGCTTAGATAAATTCACAGAAGTGCAGTCACTTAGAAATTTCAAATCGGAGGCTATCCGCTGCAGAGTATTTTTATTATTGGCTTTGCCTTTAGAAGGCACATTCTCTGCTGCTTGCTGCAAGCCTAGATGCTCCCAGTTGTCCTAGACCTTGTCTGATTTACTCTTTACGGATACTTCTTCTGTGGCTTGATGCATGTTTAACTTGGTAGACGATGTATGTTGTGCCTGGGATGTGTATTGCCAAACGGCTGCGGCAGGGGTCTTTCTATGTTCAAAGGATCAAGTTCATTAATAATGCTGTTCAACTTTTCCACATCTTTAGTCATTATTTGCCTGTTTAAGGTAAATTCTGAGGAATGTGTGTTTAAAACCCCCATTATAAGTAGGAATTTGTCTGTTTTCTCCTTGTCATTCTATCAAATTTTGCTTTATTTACTTGGAGGGTTCAGGCTCAGGATTTTTATATCTTTTGGATGAATTACTGCAAAAAAAATGTGCCTTAGAGTCTGTTTTGCATGATATTTATGTACTTAATATCAGTTCTTATTTTAAAAAATATCTTTCTGGTTTATCATTTTCTATCTCTTTGGCATTATGTCATTTGGTTTGGGAGTCAGTCATACAAATATTATGTTAGAATCTCTGTCTTCTAATATGTTAAAAGTTACATCTGTTAAGAAGTTACATTTATATTATAATTGTTAATATACTTAGACCTATTGCTTCCATTACTTGTTCTTTGCTTCTGTTTTTCTCCTTTTCCCTCTTACCATTAGAGTGAATTTTAATCCTTATTAAAGCTCTTAATTCTTATTTTACAATCAATCAATATGACAGATATTCTGTTGCTACTGTTTTTGTGACTACCTTAAATTTTAAACATTGAGTCAAAGTTCATCAACATTTCTATCCTCCTGCAGAAAGACAGAAGGATCTTAGCATACTTTCACTCCAATTACCATCTATCACATACACTGGTTGTTACCTAGTGTTTTAATTCCATCTTGGGTTTAACCCTCACATCCCAAAGACCTTATTATTGTTCTTAATCAATGTTTGTTTAAATGAAACCTCTTATTTACCACTTTCTTTTGTCACTGTTCATTATTACAACCCACTCTGATCCTCCGGGTTCTAGCTCATGCTTACAAGAAATAAATCTTTAGCAATTCTTTAGCGAGCATTTATAAAAAGCAACCTTAAAAAATATTTATTATGCCTTCTCACTTAAACAAATATGTTTCTTTTTGGAGGGGTGGAGTCAAAATACATGAAGTGAGGTACGTGATGTGCATGCATGCAAAGGGCTTAAAGGCTCAATGAATTTTTGCATCTACACTCAAGCTAACATTCCCCAGATCAAGATTTGGGATATTTTCATCATACCAGAGGCCTCTCTTGGCCCCTTCTCTGTCACTACTCACTCCTGTTATGCAGACATTTCTCTCCTGATTAAATTAGCCTATTTCTTGAATTTCATATAAATGGAATCATAGAGTAGGTACTCTTTTGTGTCTGGCTTCTTTCACTCAACATAATATTTGTGAGATTATCGTTTTTACCACTGGTTTTCCCTGTCATTATGGATTCCATGTCATTATCCCTATTAAATGATGGTTTACCGGTATAGAATTCCAGACTGGTACTTATTTTCCCAGCTTTTTGAAGATGTCAATTCACTGTCTTTAAGTCTTTAGTGTTGCTGAAAAAGAAGTTGGTGCCAGCTGAATTGTCTTTCCTTTGATGGCAGTTTGTCCTCTTTCTCAGTTACTTATTTTTTCCCCCCTTCTGGTTATGTTTAAAATGTTCCTTTCATCTTTGGTGTTCTAAAATGTCCATGTGTTATGTCAAGAGTGTTTTTGGCAATGCTGAAAGAATGAAAAGAAGTCACAGCGCTTCATCAAGGTGACAGCTTATAACTCTTCAGGTATAGGTAATCTCTCCAGACTTCTGCATTGCTGGGGTAGATCCACACCCCACACCAGGATGTGGAATGAACTTGGCAGATGGGATTTTTCAAGTCTCCCCTTGAAAAAAGGTTAACCTTTGAGGAGCTCAGCCTTGTACGGGGTTTAAGTTTTAGCTCCCTGCATGCACCGGGTCAGTCATATCTGCTGTCCTTGCATACATGGGAGTTAACACAAGGGTCTATTTCCAGACCCCGATCCCAGGACCCTAACAGCAACTTTCTCATCTGGCTCCTGGGAGCTCCTGCTTCCTTTCTTGCACCTGCTGACTCTTTTCTTTTCTTTTCTTTTTTCTTTTCTTTCTTTTCTTTTCTTTTCTCTTTTCTTTTCTTTTCTTTTATTTCTTCTGATCTCAATTGTTAGGACATGTTTAAAAAGTGTGCTTTAACCAACTTTTCTACTTATTTGTAGCTGAAGGAGATGATATGAACTCTGCCCACCATGTTGCCAGAATCAGAAACTCATTCACTCTTTTGTCAGTTATCCGGCTGGCCCTTGGGGGCTTGTGAATGGCTAAGAGCAAGGGCCCTGAGCAAAGCCGACCTACTTTTGAATCACTGCTATAACTACTGATGAGCTGTTTGGTACTAGGTAGGTTATTAATCTCAGTCTCAGTTTCCTTAACTCTAAAAAGAAGATGATAAAAATTCTTACCACGAGGGTCAGAGGGAGGACAAGATATACTAATGAATGCAAAGCACTGGGCATAACACTGTAGTAAGGATTCATCAATAACTATTAATATAAGAAACATTACAGAATGATATTATTAAATTTATTAATATGCCTAGGAATCAAGTTTATTTATTTTTAAAATATTTTATTTATTTATTCATGAGAGACACAGAGAAAGGCAGAGACATAGGCAGAGGGAGAAGGCTTCCTGTGGGGAGCTCGATGCAGGACTTGATCCCAGGACCCAGGATCATGACCTGAGCTGAAGGCAGACACTCAACCACTGAGCCACCCAGGTGCCCTAGGAAATCAAGTTTATATACAAGTTCATGCAACACAGAAACATAAAGGTATCTTTCATGAAAAAGAAGTAAACTGAATAATTGTGATACTATAAAATCTGTATATGTGGAATATATCATGTTGCTCTTTATAAATAGTGCTCTACAAAAATCCTATGTTCTCTTATTTTATGCATTCTGAGCAGAACTTTCCAAAGTGTAGAGAAAATCCGTGCAAGTCAGAAAGAGAACATTAAGACAGAGAACACTGACACTTTGCTTCCCCCAGAATATAAATCAATGCACTTGCTTTCCTCATTAAGGAAGCTGTTATGATCAACAGATGAGCTGAATTTTGTGTTTAGCGATGTGGTTGGTTTATACTGTAGTGTGAACTCCTTTAATTCACTGCAGACCGGTTATAAAGAGTTCATTGATGGGTCTAAGGATCACTCTTTGAATAGCATGGCTCTGGGGAACATCTTAGCATGACTGTAAAAGTGATGTTACTGTTATACAGGAAGGAAAGTATCCTTTCCTCAGAAAAGGATGCTTGGGACTTGGGTAAGCAGAAACCTCAGGTGGAGAACTAATTATGCTACATAATCAAGGAGAGTTCATTACTAGTTTATAATGAATGAATCTACATATGTTACAGAGTCCAGAGTCGGCTGGAGTCTTGACTAAAGCTGGTTTTGGGATCTAGTTGGATCTACCAGTCCTACAACTTATGATTTATGGGTCCAGGGGATCTTTTAAGGTGATTATGATTAGCACGATATACATTTCTATTATGTCCCCTCTAAGATTTTTTTTGGTAGGTGATAATTATCTCAATTAGTGTTTTGATTATTTCTTTTTAAAACCAGCATTTGGACTGGCTTGTACTTCCAAAGTAGATCTAATAATATTTCCATGTACCTTAAGAAGGAATTGGATTGCTACTGTAAGGTCAAATCAAACATTTAATTCAATTCAGAGGCAATTTTTATCAAGTCTTGTACTGGGAGAGCAAGAAAATTAAACTTTATAGTGTAAATATTACCGACACTTTCAAAATATCCCAGATTTTGTTGATTCTATTTTGAATTTCTGCTGTTAGTCAAAACTTTTAAAGATCGAGTTAAGGACTACAAAAACCAAACCAAGCCAACCCAAAAAACCCAAACAAAACATTGGGAGTCTTTAGTCCATTGCAAGGAGGATACACTAGATTTGTCTAAATAGAAAATTTAATTCTGGGCTTAAAACTATAATGATTTTTTAAAACGTTGAGTTAAAAATAATGAAGTTAAAAACAGTCTGATAAAACAGTATTGGTAGACTTGATCATCACACAAAACAATTACTGTAAAATTCATTATCAATGTCAATTCCCAAAGGTGTGGTTTACAAAACTTTCACGGCTATTTTGGAAATAACAGTCTTCTAAATCTTGCACAGAATTTAAAGTCACCTCATTGTCCTTAAAAGCCTCCAGTGAATCTTTGCTCTAAGCATCTGCAGGTTCTATAGTCTGAGCCAGTCTGCTTACTAACAACACTTTCCACACACACAAGTCTATCTTATTCTATACACATAAAGTCACCCGAATTTGGCAAGATAATTAAAATCTGAATTACGTTCTCTGTATTTGTGGTTACATGGCATGCTTAATAAATTTATCCAACTTGTCATTTTTCAGTTAAAAATGATTTGTTTTCCCCATCCACTCAAAATGGACTTTGAAATTAAAAAGATTTTACTATTAAATTTCTCCTCTACTATCACCAGCAAAGGAGATACTGTCAAAATGCCTCTTCTAAAATGATTACAAGTGAAAAGCTGTTTCAGCATTAACAGAATTTTCATCAAGATCCAATTTAAGGTCTATATTCTATTTTCTGAAATAAAAAACATTCCTGGGGCACCTGATGGCTCAGTGGTTGAGCATCTGCCTTTGGCTCAGGGAGTGATCCTGGGGACCTGGGATCGAGTCCTCCATAGGGCTCCCCATAGGGTGCCTGCTTCTTCCTCTGCCTATGTCTCTGCCCCTCTCTGTATGTGTATCATGAATAAATAAATAAAATCTTTTAAAAAATTCTTAAATTCAAAAGTAGAAAAGGCTATCTGAGTTATGAGTCATGTGATTACAAAATGAGGCACCCAAACAACTCACCTTATCAACTCATATCAACAGAGAATATATTGGCTCATATCATTCCAAGTTTACTGATTATTTGGTTTTGATTTAAAAAAAATATTAGACTTGTCTGTCCATACAATCCATCAAGATGCAGATCACTCTGCAGAAACCAAATCCCTCTAAATGAACCAACTGGGCTTCTGTGGTTCCTGATGCTCCTATGGACGGCTTTCTCCAAGGTGTTTTGAGAGAAAAGGAAGTCTTGAGCTTTGCCAAAGACGATTCTTTCTATAGCACCCATTGACTTTTGTTAATGTGAAAGTCACTGGGATCAAATGTCAAAAAATACAAACTACCCACTTGGAAAACAAACAGTGTAGCCTCTCCTCAATACCGATTCCCAATAAGGTGTGTATGGTAGCGTTCATGTGGCAGCAAGTTGACAGTTTTCTGGTGGTGGTGTTCTATTCTCAGTGACATTAGCCTCATAAAGTGCACAGAAAATGCACCTCCCTAAACTGAATTCCAAGCATTCGACACTCCTTCCAAGCATTCTTTCCTGACTTCTGTACTTCTAATCACTACCTCTTGGTTTCAGGAGCACAGGTCTGCAAACGAACGATAGAACTCAAACCCGAATGCAGTTAATCTGAAGAGTAGTGGAAGCACAGGGGCAATTGCATCTCTGTGGCAACACTTTGAAACCCAGTGACAGCGGTAATGGCTTTAATACCTAATGACAGTCTCCTTTCAAGAGCTTTATGAATATTAATACCCTGATCAAAGAGCAATATTTAAAAACAAGGAGTGTGTCTTCAGTTTTGACCGCAATGTCTCCAAGGTGTAAAAGGCTCATCATTTTTACAGTTTACAGGTGTGCATTTCAATGAGGTGGGCTTGACACTGCTACTGCTGCTGGGATAGGAGGTCATGAAATGTTATAATTTTTATGCTCTTTTCCAACTGACAGCGGTAAAACTCTTGATTTCAATCTGCCAGTTTTTAGATGAATACAAGCAGGTAACTACCATGTGCTCAGAACAGGGCTAGCATTTTGGTAAGTAAAGAAGTAGGCAACACCATTCCTGTCTTTAAGAAGCTTACACTCCAACTGGGAAAATATTACTAATATAATCAGCCAACTAGAAATCAATATAAAAGACTTTATTTCTACCCTGTGTCAAGGACTCTGCTAGTCCCAAGGATATAAAATAATCAAGATCCTTAACTTAGTCCCTATCTGGAAGAGGCAAAGAAACATTCAAGTACAATAAAGTAATAGTAGCAAAACAACAATAATTACAACAGTAAGATTTCATGAGGACTTAGTATAGGGTAGTGTGCCTGGCATTGCATGGACTGTCATGTGAGTCTATACAGACCTCTGCAGGATTAGGAAGGGCCAGTGAAGTCAATTCTTTTTTTTAATTTTTAAATATTTAATTAATTTATTAATTAGAGACATACACAGAGGCAGAGACATAGGCAGAGGGAGAAGCAGTGGGGATCCTGATGCAGGACTCAATCCCAGGACTCCAGGACCACAACCTGAGCCAAAGGAAGACGCTCAACCACTGAGCCACCCAAGTGCCCCTAATATTGTATGAGTTTAAGGTATACAGTGTACTGATGTAATATGTGTCTATCTTGTGAAATGATTACCACCATAAAGTTAGTTAACACATCCATCACCTCCCAAAGTTACAACTTGTGTGTATATGTGTGTGTCTGGTGGGGGGAGGATAAGCACTTTTAAGATCTACTCTCTTAACTTTCAAATATACGATATTGTTAATTATTGTCACCATGCTATACATTACATCTCTAGAACTTATCCATCTTATAACTGGAAGTTTGTACCCTTTGACCACCTTCCCCCACTCTTCTCACAGCCCTTTCCTCCTTGAAATGCTGCTAGTATAAATTAGTGGAATGGCTGTAGCTCAAGTCTGTAAGAAAAAAAAGGCACATCTTCCTTTGTTGCTCCTCATACAGCATGGGCATAAAGCCAAGAGAAGAAAACATTCTAAAATACTCCTTCTAATCCTGAAGTAAGAAACAGAAAACAAGACTATTCACCCACAGAAGTCTCCAAACAACTGAAATGTGAAGGTGACTGGAAGCACTTGTCAGGTAGAGACCTAAGCTCATTTATTATCTGGGAGGCTCCCATTATAAGGATCCCCTGTTGGCAGGGGTGCCTCACAATGCACACTGGTGCTCAGCATCTCCGGTGCCCAGGGTTGATGCTGCCCTAAGACCACGAAAGGTCTGAGGTTTAAATACACATCTGATGGGAGTCCTTAGGTGGTCTTATTTTTTTTTAGGTGGTCTTAAATATGGATGTTCCTCGGTTCTCTCTCTCTGCACACTGTCTCCCAGCAACCGATCCATTCCCATGACCTTAATTATCTGCACATTAATTCTCCCTTCTTCATGCTTCTCCATGGGGCTCTGGGCCAGAACATGCATGCCTCCTGGATATCTCCCTGCAGCTGTCTCACCTGCCCAAAGACCAACTGACCATCTCAGTACTTCCTCCCTAATTTATCAGTTAGCTCAACAGTTCAGACACCTGCCATTTCCACAGCTGTTCATCTGCTGTCCTTCCCCCCCCAACCCCCCCCAACCCTGCACCCACTGCCAGGTTCTGCTCCATCTCTTACACTGCTTAGACCCACCAGTTTGCCCCATACCCACAACACTCTTTCTCATCTAGCCTACAGCTTGGCACCTTACTGTCCTCCTCCCTCCAGAACATTCTCAATAGGCAGCCAGACTGTCTTCCTGAAATGTAACTCTAATCACGTCCCTCCTTTCTTTAACATTTTTTTTCCCACCATGGTTCTCCAGGTAATGACCCCAGTGGTGGCTTCAAGGCCTGAGCGCTCAGACCCTACTAACCCATCCGGCTTCCTCTCTCATCATGCTCCTGCCCCTATGCTGGGCATTTATCAGAACTCTACCTTGCCTCTCAGCCTGATTAGCTACTGCTCATCCTTCAGAACTCAGTCTAAAAAAATCCTTTCCACCAAGGTTCTCCCCCTTCCTCCCCAACCCTGGGGTAGGTCTTCCTGTTACATATCCCCATAGCAACACAAACTCCTGCTTTTATAGCACAGGTTAGGATGGTCATTAACCAAATTGTCATCTGCAAAATCTCCTCCCCTGCCCTCGTCCTGAGGCTCTTCGTCCTGGGTCCTTAGCCTTCCACCATCCTGACCACACTAACCCAGTGCCCTGTCATCATCCAATTGCATAGTGGTTTCCATACCACACCACATGCTTCTTAAAGTGACCAACTTTGTCTTTTACCTGCCACTCCTCAGGATCTAGGGCAGTGCTAAATGCTAGTGATGAATGCCAGATGAATGAAGGGTGAAGAAATTGCTCTGAAAGCAACTCCTCAGTACAAAAATCTGATCCTGACACTTTCCTGATCAATGGCTTCCCATTTCACTCAGAATAAAATTCAAGATCCTTTTCACCACCAGTCAAGTTTTGCATGATTTTGCCCTTGCCGACCTATCTGATCTCATGTCCTACACTGTCCTTTTAATTTCTCTCTCTCCCTCTCTCTTTTTTAAAGATTTTATTTATTTATTCATGAGAGACACAGAGAGAGGCAGAGACATAGGCAGAGGGAGAAGCAGGGTCCCTGCGGGGAGCCTGATGTGGGACTCAATCCCAGGATTCCAGGATCACACTGTGAGCTGAAGGTAGACACTGAACCACTGAGCCACCCAGGTGCCCCAAGTTTCTCGAACACACCCCACTCATTGTCACATCAGGGCCTTTGCACCTGCTGTTTCCTCTACATGGAGCATCTTCCCCGAAATCCCTGTTGCTGGCTCTCCAGCTTCTTCCAGCCCCTGCTCAGCTGTCTGCTCAAACAGTGCCAGGCTTCCCTCATCCATTAGCTTGAAACCCTACTGCCCTGCTTTATATTGCTTCTTGGTGTGTTATCATCTGATGTTAGATATTTGCTGTTCATTTACTGTCTGCCTTGCTCTATGTGACTGTCAGGTTTGAGAAGGCTGAAACTCTGTCCCTGTCATTCTACCTGTATTCCCAGCTATCAGAACAATGTCTGGTAACTCAGTAGGTATGCGAGAAATATTTGCTGAGTGAATGATGAATGAATAAATGCCCCCAAACAAATGGATTATGTACTTCAGTACTGTTTCAATTGTTTTACCATGATTATTTATAATAATAATAAAAAGCATACGTGCTAGTGTGGAATTATTCATTATTCATTCATTCACCAAATATTTACTGGATACTGCATACAGCAGGAGAGCACAGAGGGACATGAGCCATTCTACATGGAAGAAACAATACTGCAGTGAGCTCTTGGAAGATGAGCAGACACCTCCCAGATACAGAAGAGTGTTCTCCACAGAGAAAATCGCACTCACAGAGGGGAAGGCCAGGCATATGAAAGCTGCTTCCAATGCTAAGGAAATTCCCGCCAGCCCCATGGACACCCAACACGTAGTCATTCACTTAATTCAAACTGTTCATCTTTGACTTTTTCACATTCCTCATTAACTTTGAACCTTAGGTTTGGACCACATCCTCTTGTGTCTGACTAATGCAGAGATTCCTGGAAGATAGGCCAATCAAGATGAACTGTGGGGCCTTTTCAAATGACGCTAGGGTCCTGGATATCCTGTGTGTGGGATACCCCCACCGCTGACCCTCCACCTTCAGCTTCTTCATCCCACGCACCTGAGTGCTTGAGGAAGAGAGCTGTCTTCCTCAGTTAGGAGGAGGCAGGAGAATTAATGGAGACCCTGGGGCTTGTGCTGAGAATCCTGGGAAGGGCTGGCCTGCCCTGGCTGTGCCTTGCGCTCCTTTCCAGACTTCACCTTCATCAGAAAACCCATCCTCCTGCTTCCCCCAAAAAGACATATCTTTTGGCAAAAATGCTTATCCACTACACTAAGTAAGAGAACAAGATGTCCAGGCTACTCCACCCATGGGGCGGGCAACCCCGCTGTCCAGCTGGAAGATGATGGAGGAAATGTGTTTCACTAACAGGAGGCAGTGGGAGTCACTGGGATCCCCTGGGAATGTCTCACATGCCCTAAGTGGAAGTTCTCATTTCTCAAAGCTCCTGATCAGAGTCAGCTTGTGATAACACTTCCACAAAGGGAGAAAAAACAAAATGAAACTCCTAGGAGGTCCTAGGCTTTGGGAGAATCACTCATTTGAAAACTTAAATTTGGGGAGAAATAATCTAGCCACTCTGCAGTTTAGAGTTTTCATGTGTTATTTGAAATTGGAAAAAACCAATTACATCTTCCACTTAATTAATATAAAACCATAGCCGGAATGCATGCATCATATCACATGTATCCAGCAGGCAAAGGACTGGCCTTCCCCAACCATGTTTCTGATCACCTCTATGAGAATTTTAAGCCTGTTCTCCTCTCTTCTAGCCTCTCTCATTTTCAACCTGCAGTGGATGATATCCTATCAAAAATGTAGAAGTCATTCATCTAAATAGTTCATACTGTAGTCATAGGAGGTTCTTGATAAGCCAGTTCACCAATACTTTGGAAAGTAAGACAGTATAATGGTCAGGAGAGCTCTGCCACTTAACAGCTGTGTGTGTACAATGTTCTGTGTCTGCTTCCTCACAGATGCCTACATTACAGAATTATTGATAAGGACTAAAGGAAGTAACGTGGGCCTGGGGTTTCCCATAGAGTCTGTCATGCAGTAAGCAATACAAGAACTGTACCTCTATTACTTCTAGCTAAGCAAGTTAGAGGTATCTGTGAGGCAGTGGATATGGGCCAGACTTTCCAGGAAGGTCCCATCTCCAATCTGACATATCCCCAAATCTAGCTACAGAAAAGGATGCTGAATCCAAAAGATGGGAAACTGAAAAGAGCAAATATTGAACCACTGCCTCACTAAAAGTAGCACTTAGCTATGAAACAGACATTCTGTAGTATTTCCATTTCACATCCTGGGTTATCTTCCCCTGGAAAAGGAAAGTTAACTTGGTCACCTTTCCTTGGAGACTAGGTTTTTCATTCAGGTGTGGCTTTTTTTTTTTAAGATTTTATTTATTCATGAAAGAGAGGCAGAGGCAGAGATATAGGCAGAGGGAGACGTAGGCTCCCTGAAGGGAGCCTGATGTGGGACTTGATCCCAGGACTCTGGGATCATGACCTGAGCCAAAAGCCGATGTTCAACCACTGAGCCACCCAGGTGATCCAAGGTGTTGTTTAATACGCTCCTCCCCACCACACCACATAACACCTCTAAACTGAGAAATATCTCTAAAAGAAGTGATTTTCATATAAGAAATACAAGCCAAGCAGAATATGCCAAGCATCAAGGCTATATGAAAGAGATTATAATAAAGTATTACATGCATGTATTTCTATATATTAGTGTGTGTGTGTGTGTGTGTGTGTGTGTATCTGTGGCTCTCAACTAGGAATGATTTTGTCCTCCTCCCTTCCCCCATTATATCTCTTATATAAATGTCTCATCTGGAGACATTTTTGATTACAAGTGTGTGCTGGGGTGTGGCTGGCATGGAGTTCAGGGATGTTACTAAACATCGGACAATGCAGAGGACAGCCTTGCACACAGAGTTAGCTAGCCCAAAGTGTCAATAGTGCTGAGACTGAGAAACCCTAATATATATATGTATTATATATATTATATATATATTTACATATATTTCTATCATTATGAGGGTGATTGAGATGACCCTATGAATTTTCTACTAAGATGAAGAAACAGAAAGCTTTCTCTGTAAGACTTAACATATAAATAAAACCCTGCTGTAGAGGTGAATGCTAGGTTTTAACTTGAGGAAAAAAGCACAATTATTCTGTTTTCTTCTGGGATAAAACTGAGTCAAATATGCCCAAGAAACCTACTAGAGACTTTTTTCTTCCTAGGCAGATAAGAGCAGCCTGAACCAAGCTCCAGAAATACTTAAATCAACTTGCCAGGCACGCAATCCTCACCTGGGTAACATTGTGAATTCCTGTTCCCTTGCTGGGTAGGTTAGACTAGAGGGAGAGGTTTCAGTGTATTTTAAGCTGGAGAATCAGAGAGTATTAATCAGCATTTTTTGAGAAGCTTGAGAAGGCCCTTACCTCATCCCCTTTCCTTCTAGCAAGAAGGGGGCGGTGCAGGTATCGTTCAGATGAACAGGAGCCCACTCAGGCTTTGGGACTCAAGGCTCCTTTGCACTCCTTTGCACACTTTAGTAAGAGAACCTTGTGTTATGAAATGGAAGCACTTACTTTCATATAAATGTACTGAGTGTCTACTATGTGCCAGGCTTTTAAGGAAATGGTGAGACCTAGCCCCTGAGCTCCAGCGGCTCAGGAGGGGAAAATGCATGATGAATGAATGACAGGGTTGTGCCACAAGAGCAACAGTTCAATGTTCAAAACTCTCAGAGAAATGAAGAATCATTATTTAGGGCAGTCAAAGGAAGGTATCCTGGAAAGGGGGCTATCTTCTTGGGTTTTAAAGGAGGAAGAATGTTTTCCAGATGTAGTGTCAGGGCTGGAGGAAGGGTGTAGCCGTGCAAAGACCACACCCTAAGGTATCAAACAGCCTTGCGTGGTCAGGGGGCTTGGCACACTGGGTTTCTGGAGCTGAGTGCATGGCTATGAGGGGAGGAGAGAGGCTGGGGGATGTTGCTGAGACTATGGGCTGGGGCCTGGCAAATTAATACACTTTGATGGTATCAAGTAAAGTGTCCTCATTGTCATACAGGATTATTTTTAAGACAGTGTGTAATTTTATAATCTATCCTATTACAGATGCAAAGTGACTTCTGAAAGACATTTTAGTTTCCTCTAAGCATCTCTGTTTTCCTAACATCTAGAGCTTTCTTTACAAATAGATCTATGACGGAACCATTTCCTAAAAGAGAGCTAGTAAATTTGTTTGGAGTAGGAAAAAAAACTACTTTCCAATCAATTTTGGAGCTCTTTCAAGGAACTTTTGGATCTGCTTTAACAGAGCAGTGTCCCTTGACCTTTCTCCATCACCTCTCAGCCAATTAACAAATTAAATCCTTGCTGGCACAGGCTGGCTTCTGTATTTCTCTCCCTACATCATGTTGGAGGTGCCACACACAAACCTGAGCAGATTATAAATTAAATGACACTCTACTTGGGACAGTGGAGTGGCTCAGTGGTTGAGTGTCTGCCTTCAGCTCAGAGTGTGATCCTGGGGTTCTGGGATCAAATCCCACATCGGGCTCCCCACAGGGAGCCTGCTTCTCCCTCTGCCTGTATCTCTGCCTCTCTCTGTGTGTCTCTCATGAATAAATAAATAAAATCTTTTTTAAAAAAATAAATGACACTCCACTTTCTGAGGCATGAATCACCAAAGCCTCTGATTAGAATTTCAATTTTCCCTCTTGGCTTGTGACTATGATCTAAAGAAAAAAAATTAGACTTAATAAATCAACATGAAACAACATCAGCCTCATAAAACAAGTCCCTCCTGGTCTTTATTACTTTTTACATTGACAAAGCAATTCTCCAACTCTCAAGTGCGAGTGGGGTGGTGGGTGCTATGAGGCCATCTGCTGGCACCACACACTGCTGGATTTCCCTCCTTCTTGGTCACTGGGTATTTCCTCCAAACCCAGACGCAGGAGTGGATGTCAAACTGAAGCACAATTTTTATCATATTGGTAATTCTGTCAGTTGGAAAATGATAAAAAAAATTTTATTGTTGAGTGAACTTACGCCACGGGTTGAAAATTTTTTACAAAGTGACGTCATGAAAGTAACCACATTAGAGAAAAATTGCCCATGACCCTAACATTATTAATCTGTTTCTTATGCAATTTTACATAGCTATAATCAAAGTCCATTCAACTTTGTGTTCTTATCTTTTATTCATTTAGGTAATTATTTGTCTGTAAAATGGATTGTACCAGCATTAAAATGTATGTTTTCTGAGAATAGTTAATGGCATGCATGGGAAAATGCTTTTATTTATTTATTTATTTATTTATTTTTAAAAATATTTAATTAATTTATGTATTTGAGAGACAGAGAGAGCACATGAGCGGGGGGAGGGATAGAGACAGGGAGAGAAGCAGACCTCCTGCTGAGCAGGGACCCCGATGTGTGACTTGAATCTAGGACCCTGGGATCATGACCTGAGCCAAAGTCAGACACTTAACTGACTGAGCCACCCAGGAAAAATGCTTAGCATAGTGTCAATTAATAAATACAAAATACAAACTATATAATTTACAAGCTTAATTTTTGTGTGTACACACACACACACATATATACCCCCACACAGAAATAAGTACACAAAAATATTAATGGTGGTTATTTTTGGATGGTAGGATTATTTTTTAAAATTGTTTTTCTGAAATTTTCAAAGTTTCTGCAATGGACATTTAGCATTTTACATTGGAAAAAAGTTCCAAATATTACATTAAAATTTTCCCGTGCTTCTCATGTCAATAACTGTCATTTTAATGCTTTCACAAGATGCCATTGGATGGACATAACTTTTTTACTTAATTCTCTTTTGTGGGGGGTATGGGAGCTTTTTCTCATTTTAGGCTATTTTAACTCATGCTCTAAATTTCTGCCTGGTTCCACATCCAAGCTGCTTTACGTAGAAAATGAGGCATTGATGATCAATGAGTCAGGGCAGAGCTCAGAGCACAGGCACTGGCGTTGGCCATTTCTGATCAGAAGCCTGCCCTGCTGCTTCCTAGCATGGCCATGGCATGTCACAAAATGTGACAAGAGAAACAGAGATCCTGGACACTGGACACTGGCAGATATGCTCTTTGTACCATCTCTCTCACCCTCACCCCTTCTCCAGCCACCTGAATCTCCAGCTGGAATGAATCTTTATAAGCTGCCTAAATACCACCCTCAGCTTCCACTACTTTTCTGTGTATTGCTTATTCTAGAAAGCCCCTTCACTTGGTTTTCATTAGGGCCAACTCCTGCCCACTTGGTTCAACTGCCTATGCTCTTGTGATCCTTATGAACCCCCCTATCTGGGTTAGCTGCCCCTCCTTGGGAAGGAGTCCCAGCGCTCATGGTAAGTACCTCCTTCTGAGTATTTGCCGCATCATGTTTGCCTATTTACTTCTCTCTTCCACTACACTGAAAGCTCCTCAGGTCAGAGCTGTCATTTCCATCTGAAGCATTCAGCACAGGGTTTGACACACAGCAGAAACTCAAGATGGTGGTTGCCTGAATGTTTTTTTTTCCATGTCATTCATCTTCAAAAATGCGATTTTAGCAGTTACATAGTACTTTGTTACATGTTCTATGTATAATCTATTTGTTCTTGATATATAACATTTTAATGTGTACAGTGGGATTAATTGATACACGCACATAGTAGTAAACGTTTGCCACAATAAGGTTAGTTAACACGTCCGTCACCTAAGTACACATTCTTCTTGTTATGAGGACATTAGAACTCCACTCCCATAGCAACTTTCAAGTATACAACCCAGTATTGTTAACTATAGTCACCACACTGTACATTAGATCTCTGGAACTTAAAAGTTTTTACCCTTTGACCAGTATCTCACCATTTTCCCCACTCCTCAGCCTCTAGCAACCATCATTCTACTTTCTATTTATATGGGTTCAACTTTTTAAACAATCTCACATGTAAATGAGATCATACAGTATTTGTCTGACTTACTTCACTTAGCATAATGTCTTCTAGGTCCATCCATGTTGTCACAAATGGCAGGACTTCCTTCTTTTTCATGGCTGAATAATATATTCCACTATGTGTGTGCTCACTATATATATACACATTGTAAATATACATATAGTTTTTTGATCCATTCATTCATCAATGGACACTTAGATTGTTTCCACATCTTGGTTATGGTGAATAATTCCAGAATGAACACGGGGGTGCAGATATCTCTTCAAGATAACAATTTCATTTCCTTTAGATATATACCCAGAGGGGGGGTTGCTGGATAATACAGTAGTTCTGCTTTTAATTTTTTGAGGAACGTCCACACTGTTTTCTACCATGGCTTCACCAATTTACATTCACCAACAGTACACAGGGTTCCCTCTTCTCCACATCCTTGCCAGCACTTAATCTATCTTTATCTCTCTTTTAAATAATAGCCCTTCTAACAAGTGTGAGGTGAAATCTCACTGTGATTTTGAGTTGTATTTCCCTGATGACCAGTCACTCAAAATGGTATTGAGTGCCATTTCACGTACTTGCTGGCTAAACTGTATGTCTTCTTTAAAAAAATGTCTATTCCTATACAAATTTTTTAAAGTTAGTTCTTTTACAAGTGAGAAGAGTTGGGGCTGTGTGGGTGGCTCAATCAGTTAAGCATCTGACTGGCTCAGGTTATGATCTAAGGGTCCTGGGATGGAGCCCTGATTCGGGCTCCACATTCAGCGAGGAGTCTACTTTTCCCTCTCCCTCTGCCCTACCTCCTGCTCATGTATACACTCTCTCATTCAAATAAATAAATAAAATCTAACAAATAAATAAAAAAAGTCTATTCAAGTCCTTTGCCATTTTCTAAATTGGACTGTTTGCTTTCTGCTATTGAGCTGTAGAAAAGTTCTGAGCTTGCTAATGTTTGTAAACCATTACAAAAATGTAATATAGAGATTGCCTCCCCAACCTTAAATTTTTCCTTTCTTTCAATTTTGGTCAGGAAACTAGACCCAGACTAAGAAACAAAAAATTTAAAAAGCCTTAAGTATATAGATAACTTGCTGGAAAGCAAACGACTATATTGATCTCTTATTGAAACTCTGACAAAAGAGATCCTCTGAGGTCCTAGGGAATTAAAGGTTAAACAGTGTAAAAGGTCATGATTAATTCTTTGTATTTGATGTGCTGGTTTTACTCTTATTTTAGGTAACTTAAAAATATTCATAAAAATTTCACAAATAATTTTATTTGAATGAAAAATAAACCCAGTTGATCTGAAGAAAATATCAAATGATTATTAATAGATTATGGCCCACAGTCATGGCAACAGCTATGAAGGTGGCATGAGTGAAGGATGGGAAGCCCTGGGCTGGACCAACCCCCACATCAAAACACCCAAGTGGTTATCCATGATAGCACACTCCAGCACAGCCCACATACAACATGAAGAATTTCCCTTAAGATTGTCACATAATGAAAGACCAAGGGAGAAGGTTTTGGAAAGGAGATGGAGGCATTTACAATCCAGTACCATGGGGACGAGGTGGCCAAGGAGTCATATTTGGCTTGTGAGTGAAGAAATCGCATGAGAAAAATGTCAGTCAAATAAAATGAAAGAAACAATTATCATTATTATGAAAACCTAGTATCACTTCCCATAAATAGAATAGACCATGAAAATATCTGACTAGTAAATAAAGAACGCTCATCCGTTAGCCACTTAAAATTATCTAGCTAACCACAGTAGAGGAGACTTTAATTTAAGCTCTTCATATTTCAGATGAGAAAAATAAAATCCAGTGAGCTGCCCGAGGTCACACAGTTGGAACACCACATCTCTGGGCTTCTCCACCATGACACCCCCAATATGGTAGCAATCACCAGAACTGGCCCAGCATGAGAAATCCTTTTGTCCCATGTGACTCTGCAAAGTACTCTTTTCTGTACCTCTTAGCTGATCTAAAGTGCCTCAGATTTGCTGTCTGAAGGTAACTGTTAAAGGAGTCTAGAGGCAAATTAGAAAACATTGATTGCACTTTCTTCCTCCAGAGTGAGAAATTAAATCAACCAAGCAAAATTGGAGCATCCCAGCTGCAGTGTCAGGGGAGCCCCAGGCAAGGGCCAACACAGCATGAGAAGCAAGGAACCGGCCCTGTACACTGGGAACACAGAATCCAACCACTACAGCTTTTCTTAGGTCCTGAGACCCTATGGCTTCAAGCCAGAGTGCACATGGCCACACGGGGTTTTCTTTGTGAATATGTACTGGTTATGTATAGAAGCCCAGGGCATCTAAGGTCAAGATTTTTAAAATCATCTTTTGAAGCTTGAATTCACAGACCATCCCTTGTCTGAGTTCTCTGAGTCTTCTCACCTTTATTGATTTCTCCTTTCTCTAAATTTTGCCCAGGGGCAGCCCTGGTGGCGCAGCAGTTTAGTGCCGCCTGCAGCCCAGGGTGTGATCCTGGAGACCCGGGATCGAGTCCCACATAAGGCTCCCTGCATGGAGCCTGCTTCTCCTTCTGCCTGTATCTCTGCCACTCTCTCTCTCTCTGTCTCTCATGAATAAATAAATAATAAATAATAGATAAATAAATAAATAAATAAATAAATAAATAAATAAATAAATAAATTTTGCCCAGAATTTCAGGATAAAAGGGGCTGTGAGGTAATGATCTGGTTGAGAGTAAGCATATCAATTGTACTTAGTTTATATGCTTTAAATTTAAAAAAAATCACAAATGAAATCATTTTACTATTCACACTTTACAAAGATTGAGAAATCAATAATCTATAACCGGAGATATCATTAAGTGGGATGGAGGCCAAGGAAGACATGGTAGATTTATGAGAGAAGGGAGCCGTCCCCACTGGCCACCAATGGGATCTCCTCTGTTCTTTCCCTGTCCAGGCTTTAGAATCCAGCTTAGCAATGCACTCTGTCTGCTATGAGAGGATATCTGTACATCAACAAATACAATTTTATCAGAACTTCACAAGAATTATACTGCTCCATGAGAACAGAGATTCTGTCCTTGTGTATAAACATGTACTCAGCACTCAGCACCATGTTAGCACATACTAGACACTAAATGTTTGGTGACTGCATGGATGGAAGGAAGCAAGGAAAGAAAAAGGGATGGATGAATTGATGTATCAATGAATCAATGAGAAAACTGGGGGTATCAAAACTGCTCTATAGAAAGCCATTCTTTCAATGGGCAAAAGAGGATTAGGGAACAGAGTTCCAGAAATAGCCGAGTCCTAGTTCCTACAGACATTTCAATGAGATTTTTGTAGATAAAAAGGTACAGCCAGGGGAGCACCTCGGTGGCTCAGTTGGTTAAGTGTCTGATTCTTGCTTTTGGCTCAGCTCATGATCTCAGGGTCATGGGATTGAGTCCTACATCAGGCTCTGTGCTCGGCAGGGAGTCTGCTTGAGATTCTCTCCCTCCCTTTCCCGCTGCCCTTCACCGTGCTCATGTTTTCACTTTCTGTCTCTAAAATAAATAAATAAAATTTTTTAAAAGATACAGCTAAAAAAAAAAAAATCCCAAGCATCACCAAGAAAATTCAGTGTTTGTTAACATGCAGTTTGACATTGAAGGCTTCCCCTCCACCCACCACATGGGGACTAATGTCAGCAGAGCATAAGCTTACACAGGATGGTGCTAACATGCAAAGGCACCTGAAAAGCACCACTGGGCCCTTGGATCAGTGGTTTTCTTGGAGCAGTGGTTTTTCTAGTGATGGTCCTAATTTCTGAGCAAGTCTGGACCATCAATGACAGAGGACATGGGATGGACAACATGATCCCCAGATGATGGGGTCTGTATATCCAATTTGCTTTATGATAACTCTGACTGTAGGAGGCATATCCATATTTTTGTTTCATTCCTATTTTGCCAGTATAATTCTTCAAATGGAGTATAAACAAGGGCTATATTTTATACTCATCTACCTAACAGTGAAATCACTTTTTGTCCTCACAAGAAGGGGAGGCTGGTATTAGCTCCTTGTTACTGCTGCAACTGTAAGGTTCCGAGAAATCAGTTTAGCCAAGGATACACAGCCAGTAAGGGAAGTAAGGAAGGACCAGATGCATGAGTCTCACTTTTAAGCCAGTTTTCTTAAGTGTCTTATCAAACCTGCCGCAGTGCACACAGAAAAGTTGTAGATCTCAGTTAGTGCGTGTTACCGGAGTCTCGTAAATATATTATCACTGCAATAAGATGCAAAGGGAGGGGTAAATAAGTGGGTGGGGGAGGAGGAAGGAAAGGAGAGAAAAAAACAGAAAAAAGCCAATTTGGTAGTAGATCTAATTTGATTCTTCCTGGTTCCATCCCATTTCTCAAAAGCCAATTAGCCGCAGAGTGGTTTTTATAGCTGTGCAAAGCCAACTGTCTCAGCCAGCCTGTGACCCAGAGCCATGGCTCTCTGCAGCCCCAGTTTTTTCCAACTTCCTTAAAAAAACATAACCACATCTGCCTTTAGGCACCATTCTCAAAACACAAGTGCAAATTTAACAAAGGACCTTTATTGGGCAGTGAGCACAGCAAGGCATAAGTGAGGAGATGGGAAGCCTTGCTCTCTGTCTTGGAGAAAATCATTTTTAAATACCTGGATGGCCTATGCATGGGGGCCAAACCCCACTGATTGACTGTGGCTGCCAGGAGCTCTTTCCTGAGGATTTGGGCCTGAATCCAGGCTGACTGGGTGAGTGTTGTTGTCAATTAGCAATGTCTGCCACAAGCATACACTGGGGAAGTTTCTAGCACAATGCCTAGCACTGAGTGTATGCTCAACAAATATTGCTTCTTTTGCTTTGAATTAAATCCTAGAAACCTTCAGCCTGAGCAAAGCACCAGAGAACAACCTTTTCCTCACTGGGCCTGACCTCAGGACAGACAGGTTCTGAGAAAGGAAGACAGACTTTGCATGAAGGGTAAAGGAGACCCAACTCAACCCTACTGGTCTGCGTTAACAAATCCTATTGGTAGTGATTAGTATCCTATTATTCTAGCAAAGCCCTGGATTCCTTTTCACAGTGGGATGACATTATCTAATTGGATAGGACTCTTAGTGAAGTTTGACTACGGCACAGTTATTTTTTGCTCTGGGAAACTTGCTGACAGGCCTCTTTTGAAAAACCAAGAGCATGAAATGCTTTTCACTCCACTGAACGGTGTTCCACGTGACACATACCGGTGGGGACTACAGAATCCTGTGGGCTGTATAAAGTACCTTTATCTCCCCACTACATAAACTCCACCGGTCCCTCTCTGTGTCACCTTGGCAGCCTTATGGGTTCTCAAACAGTTAAATAAAATGAAGACCTATGAGGAGCTGAACAGTTGTCCCTAAATTGAAGAGCAGAATTGCTTTCCCAGATTCTGGATGGAGATTCTGACCTGGATCCATCTTTGCCATGCCTCTCTGAGCCTCTGAGAGCTTATATAATTGATAGTCACCCACTTCCTGAGCAGCAGGTGACAGAGATCAAAGATGGCCCCAATCAACAGCACCACTGAAATGCCATGCACACGGTGTCATTTCTAGGCACCTTTTTTCCTGGCATTGTAATTTCCTGGTACATCTGACCTGAATCTAATTTAGGCTCATGATAGGCCACATAAATGGTATCAGTCAAAGGAAGAGTGTCAAAATGCATTTCCCCCCTCACCCTGCCCTGCAATTTCCTCACCTCAGGATTATATGTTAGCGTGGCCAGAGTTATTCTTTCTGTTGCAAGCAAAAATAAGATCAGCCAGTCAGATTCACTGAGAAAACACCCCTGACATTTACTTTAGTGCATCCAGAAGCTTAGCTCGCCACACTTCTCCGCGGGCAGGGGGAAAAAAAAAGAGTCCAGACTCCTTCAAAAATGTGATATGATGCAAGGGGACGTGTTATTTTGCTAGGCAAATAGACTGTCTTCAGGTGGTGTGGTGGGGAGGGACCGGTCCGCATGGAACTGTGGTCCCACACTTCAAGGACTCTCTTGTTTTGCCTTTTGAAATCTGGTTTCAGGACAAAAGGTCGAACAGTTCCTGTCACACGGTAGGCACCCAATAAATATTTAATGAATGGAGGAAGGCCTCTGCAGCTACTCCTTGTTGGCTGTGCCCTAGGGAATATGCAAGGCACAGAGAGGCCCCTGGGGGCAGCAGATGTGAAGGCCAACCCCACCTCCTACCTCCCAGCTGTGTGGGCTGTGTGACCTGGTCGTACAATTAGAGGTGATCTGTGAAATGGGGGCTGTGGCTCAGTATGGACCAGGCAGTTGGTAACAGGAGTCCCAGCTTGAGGGCCAACGCAAGTGAAGTGTCTTCACGAGGATACGACAGCTTCTCACAAGCAGATAAAATGTGCTGTGGCTCTATGTGACTCTTAGAAAAGGCCTCTCTTTAGTGATGCTCAAGTATTTACACAAGAGGAAGAGGAGAAACATTTTTAGCCAACAGATACATCTATTCTAAGTGCCCACAGGCATCTGACCCCAGCACCCAGTAGATCAAGGAGAGCCACAACTTGTCTTCTGATGTAAAGGATCAGAGTAAGATGATCAGTGGAAGGCCCTTTAATAGCTAAGCTTCCCCTTTGAGATACTGCAAAGGTCCAACCAAAAAAGTCTTCTTGGTTTTTTGGTTAGCAGTGGTAAGAACATTTAACATGCCATTTATCCTCTTGATAAATGTTTAAGTGGGGGAACACAGAAGTGAAAACAATTACTTTCTAATCTGCTCTCAGGCCGCTGACACGGCAGCTCCTGTGATCTGGACCTGTTCCTTTCCATGCCTGATAATCAGGCAGTGGGACAGTGATGATGGATCAGCCCATCAAACTGAACTGCAGACGTGGAGATAAAGAACTATGTAAACTGGGTATTTCTGCAGATTTTAGGCAAGCTGCCTGTTACTCTTTCCTCTAGCTTATGTTTGCTTCCCATCCCATCTCCCCAGGCTCCTCTACTCAGTTTCTTCACTAGTAAAATGGGGGAAATGCTACTGATGCACTCTCCTCTGTCCTTTGGAACCCTCTGTCTTTCTGCTCTTCTGGCTTTTTCTTCCTATTTGGGCTATTCCCATTTGAGCCTCACTTCACCAGCCTCATCACTGGGGCTCCTTGTCCTAACTGGGGACTGAGGTGCCCGTCCCTCTAATTTCCTGCCTTTACTTGCACTCCTGGCCCCCTTAGTGACGGCAGTGAGTGAAGAGCCATGCAAGCTGGAATCTGTCACGTTCACTTAGACAAGATCCTGTGTAGGCTCACGATATCTCTATATACTGAATGAATGAATGACTGAGTGAAGCAAACGAATGAACACATACAATCAGCCCGTATACAAATCCTGGGTGTTAATGGTTTTGAGAACTGGAATTTATTTTAAATCTATTACTGTGCTACAAAATTACCCTTCATCAATCAGACACTGTTCTTAAGAATTCTATCTTAAGCTCCTATATCTCAAGTAATTATACTAAAATGGTGTTATTAGAGTTAGCTCAAAAAAATTATCCAGCAAATGAATGAGATTTAAAAGAAAAAAATCATCTTAAAAGAGATTTCTAATTACATAGTTTAAAAAAATTACCAGGGTTTCCATCCTGACTACGCCCTGCATTTCATAAAAAGCTTTAGATAGTGGCAGACCCACCTCCTCTCACCCAGTGAAGGCTGGAATGTGTGGTATTGCAGAATCATTAAAATCATGGGCTCTGTAGCAAGCACTAGCCAGCTGCGGGACCCTAGGCAAGTACTTGCCTCTCCAGGCTTCCATGGCTTCATCTTCCAAATGTGGATAATAGTACATAATTGGAAGGGATATGGGGAAGATTCGAGGGCATAATCTATTCACAGTGTCCAGCACACGGTGAACACAGTAAATGTCAGCCATTTTCTTCCTACTTGTAAAAACGCTTTTCTATCAGGTCAGTGGAAGAATGGCAAAGATTTGCAGTCTCCCCAGTCATCATACTCCCTTCCTGTCTATTTGGTAATTAAATTTCACCTAATGTCACCGGCTCTTCCCTCCCAACTTCTGTCATTGAAGGAAAATACTGGCCAACCCCAGATAAAAATGTAGATATACAGAAATCACATATATCCGTGCTCTCCATCTCCACAATATCATGAGCATCTAGATGGTGGTGGTGGATGAAAATGGCTCACATTGTGGGCACTCATCATGCGGCAGAGACTGTTTTAAGTACTTAACATGTATCAACTCATTTGATCCTCACAAGAAGCCTATGAGGCAGTCGACATGTCTTATTTACCCTCTGTTCACTCAAAAGATGAAGACTTGTGTTATGTTTACTGATGAGCCCTTCCAGGTACATTATAGACTGTACAGACAAGTGGTTAAGAACACTTCTGGTGGGGTACCTGGGTGGCTCAGTTAGCTAAGCATCTGCCTTCAGCTCAGGTCATGATCTTAGGGTCCTGGGATTGAGCCCTGGCATTGGGCTTTTTGATCAGTAGGGAGTCTGCTTCTCTCTCTCCCTCTGCCCCTCTTCCCAGCTTGTGTGTGTGCTCTCTCTCAAATTAATAAATAAAATCTTTAAAAACAAATAAACAAACAAAAAACCCCAAAAAGTAAAAACAAAAAAGCTCTGGAAAGAACACTTCTGACTCCTCTACCAATTAGCAGTGTGGCTTTAGCCTATTTACTTAACTTCTTCATACCCCAATTTCTCCATATGTAAAATGGGAGTAGTCATCATCATCATCACAATATATGTAACTATTATAAAAATGAGCTGATAAATGTAAATGGTTTAGAATAGTGCTGGGCACATAGCACATATTCAGTGAATTGTAGCAAACTTTACTATGGGTCAATTTTAAAAAGAAAATAATATCCTTTCTACAAAGTAAAATCAATTTTGTTTCTTATAGATGTATACAAGCAAAGCTCATTTTTGTGTGTGTATGTGTCTTGTAGCAAAGCAAGAAGAAAGGATCAAAGTTTCAATAGTTTGATATAAAAACTTGAATTATTCTTGGAGTAGCCAGGAAGACAAGGAATGGTCATTTATTGTCCAGGACGACTTAGTCATCATTTGCCTAGATATCCAGAGTAATCCTTTGATAACTAGTTTAAACCTGTGAATGTCTTATTTGTATATAACATGTCTATAAACAGGATTGAGCTATCCAAGCCTATTACAATGGAATGTTCTCTTCCTTATTCATTTCTTCATATTTGTTCACTTGACAAACCTGTTGAACATCTACTCTGTGACTAACGTTGATCTAGTCGCTGGGGATCAAGCAGTGAAGAAAACAAAGTCCTGGGCAGCCTGGGTGGCTCAGCAGTTTAGCACTGCCTTCAGCCCAGGGCCTGATCCTGGGGACCCAGGATTGAGTTGCATGTAGGGCTCCCTGCATGGAGCCTGCTTCTCCCTCTGCCTGTGTCTCTGCCTCTCTCTCTGTGTGTCTTTCATGACTAAATAAATAAAATCTTAAAAAAAAAAAAAAGCCCCTGTCCTTGGACACTTTTTTTATGGTGCCAGCAAATAGATAAGTACATAATAACATGCGAGCTAATAATAACACCATGCCCAACCAGTAGGTTTGCATTTGCAAAATTATCTGCTTCTTAAAATACTAAAAAAAGAAGGGAAAACTTTAAAGACTAAAATGGTTGCTGGACCATAATCATCTGTTAGGTCAGCTAAGTCAGCTACCTGACTCCAAGCCTGTCAGGATCCTCTGACTGAAAACAGAGGGGATGAAGAGAAGATCCTGGGACACAAGGGAAGGGGTGTGTACCGTTCCTCCATCCCTGCTAGGGCAAGAGGCTGCCCTAGGCTGAAGCACCCTGGAGAGAAGCGGAGCATTCAGAATAGATCCAGCCCTGGCTTTGGTTCCCAGGCTGATGCTACTTCCCTGGGCCCCAGAGATGTCATCTGACCCCAGCCGCAGGCTCAGCTCAGCCAGGTCCCCACAACTCAGTTCTGACTGGCTGGTGGTGGGATTTCTGGAGCACTGATCTGACATCCAAGACCCAAGATCCAGAACCCTTGACTGTCTGACCTTACTCAATGCTCTAAAAAGCAGGCTTCCTCCCTGCTCATGAGACTTAGTTCCCAACTAATGGCCCATTTCTGGGGACACGATTCCCAGTTTAATCTCTGTACTGAGGCCTGTTCTGGTCACCTGCTGAGCACTCCAATACCCTTTGGACTGGGGACTATGTGCCTTCATCCTGCTCATCTCATATAGTTTTATACAGCTCTGCAATCAGCCATCCTTCCTACAGGCAACCTTTTCCAGCATTTTCAAATTGGGCCTGTTTCTGGATTGTCCATCCATGTATATTCCTGTATTGTAGCTTCATGATGGAATCCTACGACAATGGCTGACTGTCTGGCCCATGAAGTTTGCTCTGTTGCCACGGGGTTCTTGAACCCTCATTGTAGCTGTTCAACAGGATTTCTGCTGGGACAAGCATTTGGAGTCATCATATAATACCCCACCCACATATAACCACTAAAAAGAGAGATGAGTATACTTCTAGAGTTTGGCCATTACCACAGTTAACATCAAGCACTGAGTAGTTATGCCCAGATAGATACCTGGAGTCTTCTTATCCCTTCCTGCACAGAATCCGCTCAGAATCAGATCTCCCTGTATTATGCTCTGAACATGTGCACATCTCTATTATCAAAGTTTCTACTTATATCATGCATCTGATTATTTAATGTCTATGTCCTCTACTCGATTGTAAACCCCATGAGGACAGGAATTGTGTCTGCTTTGCTCACATAGTATCTGCTGAACTAATGGAGGACTGGCACATCAACAGAAGGTGATCTCTGGTTGACTGACATAGGGTCTTCCTTGATTCAGCCCATACCTGAGTTCATATTATGGTAAAATGGGCAGAAGATCTTAAAGCCAACCTCTTGGCTGAACATTCTTTTCTATCTTCTTTTTCTAGCCACAACCTGATAATCTCATGAGGGCACTGCTTCCTCTGTAAGGTTCTCAAGCAGTGGCTGGCCCTCTTTACCACAGTACTTGTTTGGACCAGGAAGAGCAGCTGGTATCTTCCTTACTTGACATTGCCTCCAAATCATTCTCTCCTCATTCCGTAAAGTCCTCTCAGCTTTGAAGTTCACCTGATCACACTATAAATCACCCACTCTTATTTCAATCAATCAACAATTTCTGTGACCCTTAGCTTCATTTCTTGGGTTCTGGGTTCCTCTCTGATATCATAATCCTGGATTATTTCAATATACACCATGACATCCTAATAATAGCATGACTACAAGTTCCTCTCCTCTCATGGTATTGTTCTCACCTTATTTCAGCTACTCAGTCTTCTTTCAAACTCATCATGGATATAACTGCATTCTCTGTGAACTCAACAGAGATGGGGTGATATAAGGGGAGTCCTGGCTGCCCATTACAACTCACATCTAAAAATACTTATTTTGGAGCACCTGGGTATCTCAGTGGTTGAGCATCTGCCTTTGGCTCAGGTCATGATCCTAGGGTCCTGGGATCAAGTTCTGCATCAGGCTCTCTGCATGGAGCCTGCTTCTCCCTCTGCCCATGTCTCTGCCTCTCTCTGTGTCTCTCATGAATAAATAAACAAAATCTTTAGAAAAAAAATAAAAATACTTATTCCAAAATTGAATTGAAATTTAAAAAGAATAAAAAATAAAAATAAATGGAAAAAAATTAAGATCAATAAAAAATAAAAATACACATTTCTTAACTGGGATGAAGATATTTAGGTTTATCCTTAACCAACAAAAAGTTTAGGCTAAAGTAAGACAAATCAAATCTTGATCCACTATGGTTCAGCTGCCCCTCTCCCCAGCTCCTAAATCCTCAAATGGAGAACACAAATTTCTCTAAGGTCACATTCCCTTGGCTAAAACAATTGTTTATATGATGGGAAGGTGATCCAATGAGACTTCTGAGGCTTCCTGGAAAGACTCTCACTACTACCATAGGTGGCAAGATGTGGAGCCTCTGCATTCATCTTACTTCAGCGAAAGAGAGCCTATCTGAGCATGTAGCCAAAATGGAAGGGAATCCAGAAATGGAGATGGAAAAAAGGACTGTGGTGTCACTGAGTATTTAGATGAAACCATACATTTGGATTCTCAGTTATGTGAGCTACAGCAGTCAATGGCGTGTTTCCACATTGCTTCCTTTCCCTGGGCACACAAGAAAAGTATATTTTTCAGCCTCCTCTTGCAGGTAGGTTGGTCTATTAGACTGAAGTCTGGCTAAAGAATATGCACAGAAGTGATATAAGTCATTTTTAAGCTCTTGCCTAAAAACATCCTATGAGATACTCTGATACTTATTCCCCTTCTATAGCACCTATGAGATGTTCCAGAAGGTACAGAATAGAGTAAGGACTACGATATAAGAAACTGGGTGGGGGATGAGGCAGCAGACAATGTCAGGGAAGAATGTGGGAATGATATTTGAGCAGAGACCTGCTTTGCCCAGGCAAGCAAGCAATAAAGCTATTAAAGAGAGAAGAGGAAGAAAGAACATCCCTAATAGATGAAATAGCTAGTGCACAAGCTCTGATACAAAAAAAGGGTGTGGCACTTTGGAGGAATAGAAAGGTCATGGTAGGAGAATGAAAGGGTCCAGTAATCCAAGTGTGATAGGCAGGGGCCAGTAGTTGAGGCAAGAGATGATGGTGCCTTGGACCAGAGTGGTAGCAATAAAGATGGAAAAGAAGCAGGTAAGCTCTTTGTATTTTTTAGAAGCAGTACAGACCAAAGTTGGTAGGTGGTTGGAAATAAAGAAAAAAAGAGAGGAAATCAATGTCTCCTAAATCTTTAGTTTGAGCAACTGGTTTGATGGTGACACCATTTAATTGGATGATGAGACAAGAACCATTTGTGGACATGTCAGGTTTGCTGTTCCTGTTAAAGATCTATGCCTAGATGTTAGTGTAGACATCAGATCTTAGATATCAGAACTTAGCTTCTTGACACCACAATGATAATCATGCAGGAGGCTAATATTTACTGAGCATATAGTATATAGCATGCTTCAGGTGACATGTTTCATTATCCTGTGTAAATTCACCACATCCCTCCCTGTAAGCTAGTACCCCCAATTTACAGAGGAGGAAATGGAAAATCAGATTTGGTAAGGCAATTTGCCAGCAATAACATAACTACCAGACAAATAAGTAGCAGAGTTCTACCTTATAGGGAATGAGACCTTGTCACAACATGTTTTGTATCTCCTGAACTAAAATATAAAAATATAATATGCTTGGGAGAAGAGGTGTATCTTTCTGTTCTTACATCCTCAAAGCACTCAGCACAATGTTTTGTATCTAGAAGATGCTCAGTCAACACTTGTTGTTTGACTCCATTCCTCATGGGAAAGGATGAAATGTGTGAGGTGAGACCCAAACATAGAAGGCTTTCCACTATGCCCTCTGCTCTTCTCTTTCACCTCCATTTAACAAGGAGCTGGTAACACCCTAGCTCACCTTCCTCTTTCACAAGCATTGAGAATACTCTTCAGAGGGGTATGTACAGTACATCATGAGAAGAGTGGGAGCACAGTCACCAGAAACAAGGGGTGGGTGGTCTTAGCACACAGCTTTCCTTCAGTAGCTCATTTAGCCCATGTTTTTTGATCAGACCTTACA
This sequence comes from Nyctereutes procyonoides, assembly GCF_905146905.1. Lineage (NCBI taxonomy): Eukaryota > Metazoa > Chordata > Mammalia > Carnivora > Canidae > Nyctereutes > Nyctereutes procyonoides. Next base: position 54,331,417 of record NW_026575146.1, on the reverse strand, counting down.
GGTTATTGGGGTAGTTTTTTGTACGTTAAATTGTAAGCTCATTCTGTGGCCCATCAAAAACTCAAGTCGCTTCCAAAAAAGCTGAAATCATGAGTAGAAAGACTTGAGATCCTGACTGAATCAGATTCAAGCAGTTCAAACTGGGATTGGTTTTTCTATTTCTCTCCGGCCAAACATTTTAGGTCAACCTTTCACTTAGATGAAATAGGAAAAGAATAATTCAAAATACCTGCCACAACCTCCACCTGAATTTTAAGAGAAATGAGGTTACTAGATTCAAAGAGACCAGACTGCTTCTCAATAGAGGGTCCTGAAGAAGTGGTTTGTTAGGAAGCCCTGGGGCCGAGGCTCACGTGGCTCCCTCCTCTGGATGGGCCTCCTCCCACCTTTCTTCCTAGGACTCACCCATGCTGGCCTTTGAAGCCTCCAGTCAAATGGAACCTCCTCCAGTGCTCGTGGGATGGCCCCACGCTCTTCACTATGTTTCTATACCTGTGCTCATTCTTGCCTTACTTTATAAAAAATGATGAGATATGCTATCTCTCTCTCTCTCTCTCTCTCTCTTTCTCTTTCCCAGACTATGAGTTCCTCATGGAAAGGGACCACATCTTACCCTTCTTAGAAACCCTGGGGTTTAGCTCAGTTCAGTGAGATGCACTGAGGTTCAATAAGGAGCTGCTGAGCTGAATGGTGGACAGACTGGTGTTGTGTTGCCAGGGGAACAGGAACCTGTGACACAGGAGACTTTGGTACTAGTCCCGACTCCCTATGAGCTACAGAGTAAGCCCCTTACCCTCTCTGTGTCTGTTTGTTCATCATCCAAAATAATGGGGCTCACCAGCTCCACTCTGAAGGCCTTGCAGCTCTGGCACTGAGCAATCTAAGCTCACAGATGGGAAAGCAACTGAGGATAATGCATTCATGCAGGCTGGCTCTACAAGGCCTTCATCATTAATCACAATTCTCCAGTCTGACAAAATCCCTCCCCAAACGATCTCAAAAGGATGCTGCACACAATGAAGGAGAAATAATCACCCTCAATTTCCAGACAGAGAATCATGTTCTAATGTCTATTAATTGTGTCAGTCTTGTTCTGGCCAAGTGCATATGCTCTGCTTCTCCTGAGCTTCTTCCCACCCACCCCCTGCCTCACCTCTCCAAGGTGGGCAGGGACACACCTGGGTCCCTGATGAGAGCTAGGTCCTGCTCCCTGCCATGCACTACAGACAGCTTAAAAGTACAAAGAATATTCAGCATATTTTAGTTTCCAGATCTGACTTCAAACTCAACATTAAGACCAAAGTCTAAGGAAGCACTGGGAACTTTCAGCAGGAAGTGTTTTGCCAAGAGCAGATCTGAATGGACCCATGAAGAAAACCCTCTCTCTCCCATCATTGCCATGACTTCAGGAGGCCGAGAATGTAGGTCTCAAACTGCGAGAGGAGGTAAACAACTGATGCCGAGGCAGGGCTCCAGAGGGACAGAACACCCTGCCTATTAGGCTCCCTTCTTCTATAGGCTTTCAAAACAGCTTCTGATTTCAAGTCCTGATGTTTCCCAGTTAACTACATTTCCCCCTCCCTCTACACGCCTTTCTTCTTCCCTTCACTTCAGTTCTGTGTCTTTTGTGTATTTTGCTCCTGGGGATAAAAATCTCCCAGTGGAAAAACATTTTATGCTTTCAGAAATAGATGTCTCACCAATATTCTTAAATATCTTTATGTGTCAGATGTCCAAACTCTTCAATTATGTGCACCCCTCAAAACAGAGGACTGTGTCCACCACTTCTTTTGAATGTCCAACACATAAGCCATCACCAGATGTGCCAGGATCAACAAGCCAGATCCTCAATCCATGCTCATGTTTCCTGATTTACTTTGATAGGATCCATGTTTTAATAATAGCGACCACTCCTCACCTTACTTGATCAGTGCTGAAGTCAATTTTACAGAAGGCATTATGACAGGTATATTTTCTTGCTTGTATGAATGATCCACCTTCCTTCTTCCCTTCCTTCCTAGATATAGTCATCATTTTCAATAATTAGCAATTTACCTAAATTACCTCTATTAGAATGCTAAACAGGAAACTGAAGTCCCTCCACATCCTACTTTCACAGTGTTTGATGATATCTTTATTCTCAAGGACTCACAATGCTTACAAAGTTTGTGCCAAAGAAAAGTGGCTTCTTATATAAGCTTTTCTTCATACTCTTAAGACTAAAATGGTCAAACCTGAAAACCAAGCAGTAAATATGAGTGTACTCTATTACTGGGGCCCCCAGCCTTTTACCTACATAGGAATGGTATATCACTTTACATATTAAATGAAATAAAATAAGAAAGGCTTCTGCAACCAAGAAGTGTTAAAAAAAATGCCATATAAGAAATTTAGTCATTCAAATACTGCAGAGTACTTATCACTGTCAGAAGACCCTAACCTTTGGCATAACAGCATCCATTCCTCATGGTATCAGAGAATTTTTCAAAGGTAATGCATTTAAAATACAAAGGCAAGAGTCTGCATTTCCATTATATTTTAAAAACTTACCCACTGAAAGTCAAGTAACAGATTATATTTCTTTCTTCTTATCACAATATTTGGAGGCTGATATAAATACACTTGATCTTATCTTTGTCTAGTCATTTATAATCTCTGGGAGGCATGACATTTTTTTTCTTTTAGAACTGGTTTTTAAGTCAGCAACCACACTATCATGGATACATGATATGAGGTTGCTTTGGGAGGGAAAAAAATGCAGTATGTGATAACTCACTTGCTCAGATCCCATCCAATTATAACTGAAAAAAATATTCATGGAATTATAACCATATGAATTATCAGACAACCATCACCAAGGGGCCAAGAAGAATATGAAGGAGGCCTGGAGAGAGTGAGGAGTTGAGGTTCATGTGTAAGCAGAGAACAGATGTACTATGCAGATCAGGAAATTACAGGAGGTTAACACTGCAAGCACAGGCCTGAAGCACAAGCATTATTTTTATGCACCAGTTTAGAAAACAATGGAGCAGAAAACAAAGGTTTGACCATTTGCTGAAAGGAAATTTCAAATGAGGTCAATTCTTTCACACTCCTATTGGCTCCAATGAAAGCCACAGCAGATAAGAGGGCTACAGTTTTTAAAAAATCACAACAAAATCCAAAAACATATTAAGCAAATAAACAAAATACAGAATTACTCTCCTAAAAGGAAACCTTTTGTTTTGTCAGCTCTTTTCATCCCTGAAGGACTCATTACTTATGAAAAGAAATTTGTTCAGTGAAGCTCTCTTAAATGACTTTCGTGACCTTGATTACACAACTTTTATTTAACTCTCTATAATAATTGCCAAGTTGGACTAGATGTGTTTCTATTGGTATGTGACAGAGGTGTCAGATACCCTGGTGTCAGAGTCTGCAGATTCCAAAGGTGAGGTGATTCTTATTTCTGTGGAGGAAGCCTTGTTTTCCCCTCCTGCTGGTGTCTCACAGCCCTGAGCTAGACCTTAGGCCTTGGGTCTTCTTCCTGCTGCTTCTCCCCATCCTTTCCCCTTGCCAACAACCTCTGGAATGATGCATGCCATATCATGGCTGCAACTATGGACGACGGTATTGTTACTCAATCTTTAATGTTCCAAAAATTTCCGGGCAGGAGTTGGGGGTGGGGTGGGGGTCTTTAAAATGCTGAATCTGACCTGGTAGGTTTGCATGGAGTCCCAGAGTTTACGTTTCTACTCGGTTCCAGGTGTTGCTGCTGATCCATGAAGTGGATCACACTTGGAGTCACAAGGAACCAAGGGGTATAATCAAGTTCTTGGACCCTCATCTCCTCTGGTGAGCCAATATGTCCAACTGGCCCTTGGACAATCAGCCCTCCTTATCTATCCCAATTACTATTTCCTATGAAAGAGGAGATCAGGTGAAGGGTAAAGCAAGGACTGCAAGAGGAATCAGAGTGGGAAAAGGGAAAAGGAATGACCCATAACTATTTGGATGAGATTAGATTATAGAGAGTGGTTGTAGTGAATATAATGCAGTTATGCATAATAATATGACATGATTATGACTATATGATTGGGAACTATAATAATATATAATAATATGTCTAGGGATTCCTGGTGAGCAAAAAAACACTAACGGAAAGGCTCATCTAACTAATGGCCAAAAGAGTTCTGAAATGCTTTCTACCTACCATTTTTAGCACTTTGCTGATAACCAGGTATTGCCCCAAACAACTGCAGGGTGCTTACTTTCTAGTGGGGAGCCAGTGGTTAGAAGCACTGCATTGGAGTCTGTTGAGAGGCCAGAAGCATGCTTTGCTGTTACTAGTAAGGCATGTTACCTCTCTGGACATAAATTTCCTCACCTGTCAAAAGGGATATTAACAACTACAATTTCATTGTAAGAATTAATTGAGAAATGTGATATGAAGTACTTAATACAAAGGCTGGCATGAAGTAAACACTCAATTCATGACAACTATTATAAGTATTATTAATGGTAAAATATATGTTCTACAAGCACATACTGTTGCAGTTCACTCTTGAGGTGATCTGAATGATAAAGAGATGAAAAACTGACTCCAGTCAGCTTTGTCCAAAGCCTGCCCCTGAGTGCCTGGGTCATGTTTATAATATTGCCTTTTGGCCTGAGGTCTAACAGTACACAACAAGCAGGCAGTAAGGCAAAGCAATACTTACCTAATATTTAATATTTTTAATGCATATTTGCATATTTAAATAAATATCTTCAAGAAGTATTTAAATAATTAAATATTTACTATTTTAAGTCTCCTTTTTCTCTTCTACTTTGGTTTCCATGGGAATCTGTACTTATGGGGAACTTCAAAGCATACTAAAGAAAATAAAAATCTACCTAGTTCCCAATGTCTGCCTTCCTAATTAATGACAGTTTGTTACAGAATGGCAAAGACCTCTGAAATTGCCTAGTTCAACCTGTTTTTTGGAGCTTGCGGCTATGGATGTCACTCTTGCAAGAAGTATTTTAGTGGATCTTTAATTCATATGGCATTTCATGTCCTGGCAGTAGTCTGAGAGTCACTCTCTGTTTCCCATGGGTATGGGTGCATGGTAACTGTTTTCCTTCATATTCACAGTTATTTTTTGTTTAGTCATGGGTTCACAGATTATTTCCAAATGGTTCAAGTTGCTAAAAGTTCACCCACCTATGGCTAAATCCAGTCATGTCCACACCGGGTTGGTGGTAAATGATGATCTAAGATGCCTCAGGAGACATCCACATGAGCTCAGCAATTGGGGTGGTCTGAGTGATGGGTCTACTTGGTTCCTAGAATCTAAGCATGGGAAAAGACTTTAAGGGCATGCACACCAGTTTTCAAACTATGTTCTTTAGCAATTCATGATCAGAATTGCCTCAGAGCCCTGATAGAAAGGGAAGCCAGCCAGCTGACTCTGGATATCTCCACGCAATCAGAACCACTTCCTTTTAATCTATTTATATGTTGGAGTTCTCTTGACAAATTTTTTTTTCAGTAGGCTCCATGCCCAGCATGGAGCCCAACTCAGGGCTTGAACTCATGACCTGAGATCAAGAGCTGGACACTTAACCATCTGAGCCACCCATATGCCCCTGCTGACAATTTTTTAAAACCACTGATGTGGAACATACTTATTCTCCAGGCATCTGAATCCTTTCATCAAATTTATTAATGAGGTTTAGCTACAAGTAACTGAGGCACAAACTAGGAGTGAGTAAACAGGTATAAGTTTATTTCTCCCTCACATAAAAATCCAGATCATGGCTGGGATGATGGCACCAGTTATGTGAGACTTCACAGCTTCAAGCTTTCTGTTCCACCTACCCAGATGTGTCTGCTTTATCCTCATGGCTCAAGTTGGAGTTCCAGCTACCACATCCATGTACCAAGCATGTTAGAAGAAGAAAACACTCCATTCTCCAAGAACACCTCCCCAAAGACACATTCTGTTTGCATCTCCTTGGCTAGCACTTAGTCACGCTGGCCACGCACAGCTCAAAGGGAGGCTGGGAAACATGATTTTCCCTATCCTCATGGCCATGGGCCTAACAAAACACCTGGAATTCTAAATATCTAGAAGCAGAGAGAGATACTGAAAGGCATAAGTCTCTCTTTTGTCACAATCCTTCTTCAGCCCGGTTAGCTGGTTTTCAAAGCATGGGACATCTGATTCTCTCCTTAGATCTTCCTAGAGCTAGCAGATTAAAAGGGGAATATGAAGACACCTTGAAAGCTGAGAGCCAAAGCAGCAGAGGCTGCTGAATTACATGCTGCAGCTCAGAGCCACTTAGTGGGAGAGCAAATCAATATTTACAGTGCAACACAGACCTAAGTAATGGAGGGAGGTTAAACTATGTTTGCTACATTGTGCTTACAGCATGGAAGGATTGATACTCCATGGAAGGATTCCCAGCAACATGGTTAAAAGTTTGCAAAGGCATCTCAAGTCACCAGCTTCCTTTGTCACCTGGGAAATGGACATGACACACTGTATATCTCACTGAGTTTCCAGGCCTCCAGTGGAAGCTTCCGCATAAGAGGCAAAGGCGGAGGGAGAGCATAAGGACTCTGGCTCCCCCTTAGGTCCCTGCACCTGGAAAAAGACTTGGCACCTAGTGGGTGCTGAATGAATACTTGAGAGGATGCAGTTGGGGTCGTCAAGATGACAGAGTTCTTGAAAGACCTAGAAGCAAGATTCACCTGGCAGGAGAGGGAAAGGAGTCCATCCACATCTCCAGAACAGTGCACTAACAGATAGACTTCCAGTCACAGTGGTCAACAAAGGAGGACTCTGCAAAGCCCAAAGATCAAGCTTTTTCACATGACATTCTTTTTCAAGTTCCATTTTAATCTATATTCCATTCATTGCTAGGGGTTTATTACTGCATTTTATAACTATTTCACAATTTCTCCACAAATTACTATTTTTTTAGGATAAGATTTTATTTATTTGAGAGAGACAGAGATAGTGACAGAGATAACAAGGGAAAGCATGAGTAGGGGAGAGAGGGAGAACCAGACTCCCCGCTGAGCAGGCAGCCCAATGTGGGGCTCGATCCCAGGACCCTGAGATCATGACCTGAGCCAAAGGCAGATGCTTAACCAACTGAACCACCCAGGCGCCCTTCCACATATTACTCTAAACCATTCACAAAGGGGCAAATATTACATGATTTCACTTTCATGAGGTACCTAGAACCACCAAATTCACAAAGACAGAAAGTAGAATGGTGGTTGCCAGGGGCTGGGGACAAGGAAGGAGAATTGTTTCATGGGTATCAGAGTTTCAGTTTGGCAAGAAGAGAAAGTTCTGGACACGGAATGTGGTGGTGGTTACTCAACAATGTGAATGTACTTAACGCCACTGGACTGTACACTTAAAAATGGCTGAAATGGTAAACTTTATGCTGTGTATATTGTACAATTAAAAAGTCAGTCTAAGAAAATGAGTCTAAATATGCAGTCAGAGAACTGCATTTCCTTGCAAATGACAATATTTTTAAAAGCATTTTAGCCACAGCCTGTAACAGCTTTGCAAATACTACAAACAGTTTTTAGGAGATTCCTTACAAGTCACCCACAGAAGGCAGTGTCTCTTCTATGTCCTCCAGGAGCCGTCCCTAATTGACTCACCACACATCCTAGGTGTAGTGCCCTTGCCGCAGGTCCTCACTGACTCACCAAAGCAAATTTAGATCATTCAGGGACTTATATCCTTCACGTATTTCCTCCAATACCAAACCACTCACCAGTGCTCATGCCAGCTTGCCAGAGTTCAAGAATTCATAAACTCCCACTGGCAACTTGGTATCTACCTGAGGAGGGGGTCTAGAGCTTTCACCAAATTCCCTAAAATGATGGTTCTCAAACTGTGGGCCCTGGACCAGCAGCATGAGCATCATCTGGGGCCACAAGAGAGATGCAATCCTCAGGCCCTGCCTAAGATCTCCTGAGTCAGAGACTCCAGGGGTGAGGCCCAGATGTCTGTGTTTTCTCAAGTCCTGTGGGGGATTCTGAGGTGCATTGAATTTTGAAAAGTGCTGCCCTAACGGGCCTGTCATCACCTCTGAAATGCTAAGAACCAACGTGCTCACTAGAAGGGTGAGCATAGTCAGAACACCAATGTGCTTCTTTTCTGGGGTTTCCTGAGGGTTTTTTTTTTTTTTTGTAAGAATGACCTAAGACGGGTCAAAAGTTCACTCTGTGGCATTTCTGCAAACACGTAATCTGATTACAGCCTTCATGTCCCCCTAGGAAATGAGACCAAAGATCCCTACACTGACCTGCTGGTGCGTCTCAGGGAAGCAGCTATGTCCCCTTCTTATCTAATCTGTTGACTCTCTGGTAAGGACCAGGGAAAGGGAAAACTTCACAGCTGTGGCTTCCATAAAAATCAGGTCTCCTGTCAACCTGCCTTCTCTGCTTTCTTCATGGAAGCTCACAGAAGGGCAGAAAGGGCACGGGTTGTGATGACCTATGATTTCCACAGACTATGGTTAAGGTGATTCTGTGGAAGGAGCACCAGGTTTTGGGGTCAGAAGACTCCGGTTGGAGTCCGTTTCTGTCTCTCCTTGGCCGTGTGACTCTGAGCCTTAGTTCCTCCATCTATAAGATGGGGGCGGCAGGTGTTCTTGTGGGAGTCTGAGGACATGGGAGTGAAAGCAGCACAGGTCATGTCTGCATCCTGCTCTGCCACATGTCAGCCCTACAAGACATTAAAACTGGGATAGTAACCCAACTTCCACCTCAGAGAGTTGTTGTGTGAATTTAATGAGGCAATAGCAATAAAGGGCCCAGCACACATCCTAAACATGGTACAAAATATATATAAAAGTTTAATGCTAGTACGTAATAGTAATAGTAAAGCTTATAGCTATAGAAATATCAGGTGTCCTTACTATATCTTTAGAGCACAAAAACTAAAGTTGAGAACAATATAACACTACATAGAGCAGTCCTGTAGTTTAATAACAAAAAAGGATAGAAGCCATTGAGCTCATTAGCTTAATGTGAACAAGAAAGACTATTCACCTTTCAGAAAAAGCTTCAAACAGAAAAAGTGAATATATTCCAAACTCAAAGAGACTTAAATTCCTCTTTTGATCAGGGGGTCATTTTCTCCTTTCTCTAAACATAGTTCTTCAGAGGGAATAAAAATGTTACTACTTAACATTCGTAGAACAGTAAACACTCTTTAATTTCCTATCTGCTACCTCAGAGAAAAAAATAATACAAGAAACTGGCCTGAAGTACAGGAATGTATATATACATTTAGAATTTGATATGACTTTGGGATCCCTGGGTGGCGCAGCGGTTTGGCGCCTGCCTTTGGCCCAGGGCACGATCCTGGAGACCCGGGATTGGATCCCACGTCGGGCTCCCGGTGCATGGAGCCTGCTTCTCCCTCTGCCTGTTGTCTCTGCCTCTCTCTCTCTCTCTCTCTCTCTCTGTGTGTGTGTGTGTGTGACTATCATAAATAAATAAAAATTAAAAAAAAAAGAATTTGATATGACTTTGTACTAAAGAGGATACGGAGCCATCCCCACCTCCGTGACCTGCATATGGTGACTGGAATGACCATATAACCACCTGCTGGCAACCTGTAAGTGGCTAAATCGCATGAATTCTGATCAATCCTTCCAGATTAGTTGTCAACATACAGCCAAAAGTTTTCGGTGATGGCATTAATCTGTTTTGACAGATTTTGCTCTCTGAAGATTAACAGATTTACAGGAACTTTAAACTGACTTCACTAGAGCAGGAATAAAAGAATTGGAAAGACCTGAGCTGGAACTGCCTGTGATAGAGGTCTCTCTCCTCCAATATTAGGAAAGTATTCACAAAGCACCGCACTGCAGTCTTCTTTGGTAGTGCTGGAATCAAACAATCTCAACAGACAGGCACTTACTCTTCTGTCTGATTCACAAACAAACCTACTTTCCCAGAGATGTGACGCTACATTTCCCAAAGTGTGTGCTGATTCCCACCAATCCCAACCGGTGCTCAGGTGCATGGTAAGCCCCAAACTTCCTGAACTCAAATGTTTGCAGCCAGATAACTGCCAAGCCTTACAACTGATCACACACACACACACACACACACACACACACACACACCATGCTTGGAGAGAAATACTTAGGTTGTTTTGATAGAGAACAATCATTCATTCATCCAAAAGCTGTCTTTATCAGGTACCAATTATGACTATGTCTAAGGCACATCATTCATTCGTTCATTCATTAAAAAATTATTTTGAATTAAAAAATTGAGATATAAAGTTCCATACAATTAATCTCTCTGAAATGTACAAAACAGTGGTTTTAGGATGTTCTCAAGGTTGTACAACCATCATTACTAATTCCAGCACATTCTCATCCCCCCAGAAGAAACCAGGTATCCATTGGCAGTCACTCCTATTTCTTGTTTCCCTACCTGCTAGTATAATCTACTTTCTGTCTCTGTGACATTCACTTGTTCTTATTTTTATTTTATTTTATTTTATTTTATTTTATTTTATTTTATTTTATTTATGATAGTCAGAGGGGGGGGGCAGAGACATAGGCAGAGGGAGAAGCAGGCCCCATGCACCGGGAACCTGACGTGGGACTCGATCCTGGGTCTCCAGGATCGCGCCCTGGGCTAAAGGCAGACGCTAAACCGCTGCGCCACCCAGGGATCCCCACTTGTTCTTATTTTTGAGTACCTCCTTAGCACCAGGCACTGTGTCAAGCATAGAGAGTCAGACTGGTGAACAAAACAAGCTATGAATCTCCCCTAATGGAGCTTTTCTTCTAGTGACTACATGCATTTCACTAAATTAAAAACAATATACATTTAGTGAGAAGAAAACATATGTGAGAAAATAGGAAACACTCAAACAAAAACTATAACTCAGCCCCTCCTCCACACACAGAGGAGCCACGGAAAAAAACAAAACAGATTCTATCATCTTTTTAATCAAATTTTTTTTCTAGAAAACTGGAAAGTGGGGATTTGTCCTTCTTTCCTCTTCCTAGTCCTCTGTGAGGGCTATGAGGTTCAAACCTAGGAGTTAAAGGATAAGAGGCAGGGGGTGGGAAGCCCAACCTGGACCACGGTCAAATGGACAGTTAGCTCTAAAACGACCAGAAGGTCTTTCATCTTGTGTCCACGTGCTTTATGCCACAAACCACCATCTGAGCCCAATCACTGCCTTAAAACCTCAGCTCTAACCCCCAAATAATAAGCTTCTGACAAAGGCGAGATCATCATCCAAAATAGCAGGTTCCAATCAAAACTTCTGAGTCTTACTCAGGCAATGAGACATTTGTTTTAGGCAAGATGTAACGATGCAACTTCATGTTTAATTTTTGAAGGAGGAGAGTGTTTAGATCTTAGCAACTCACTAAAACAGAATTTGAGGGACTTGACTTTCCAGAGTGAACGAAGGCACCTCTAACAAGCTGAGACAGCAGACATATCCTGGACAGTGCCAGACAAATGGGGATAGATGCATGGTCATCCTGTGAATAGGTATCACACCAGGTCCCAATAGAGAACTGCCTCTCCAGTCCTGCCGTGCAGCCTAGAATCTGGAAGGGGGAATCACTGTCTCTAAAATACACAGCAGAAAATGGTAATTATTATAAAGAGATAATCTCCTCTGATTTCTCTTGAATGCTCTTCAGATAGGTTCAAGTTACCCTGAATACAGAGAGCTGTTTTACAATGAATCTTGCAACCCTATATGAAGAAGTTTATAAAATGAGGACAGGTCTGAAATAAATAAGTGGAAAGTTAGTCAGAAGAGGTTACAGGTCACCATGAGCTAAGTGGAGAGGTGTGGCAAGGAAGAAGGAACGTATAATTTTTTTTTAATCAATGAGAAATACTTAAAAGCATGACAACTCAGTAATAACTAACATAAAAGTAATAGCTCACAACTGCAAAACAGAACACAGAGTGATTTTGGAGTAAAAACAAGAGCTGCAATCTTTCCTCATAGTCCTTTTCTTATTTATTCTGATAAATCTGGGATAGAACTAGTTTTGCTAAACTGTTCATATTTCCAAAGTATTTTACCTGTGGAGAAGCTTTCTTTGGAACAATGTCTCTGCACTTAAGTAATGGTACTGACCTCCTTTACAAAAAAAAAAAAAAAATGATGTCAGGCCTCCCTCGGGCTAACTGAAACAAAATTATTATGAGGCTATAAATTCCTTATGTTTTCAGTTCTTACATAGCTATAAAATCAGAACAAATTTATAACTAATACTACAAACAAACCCACAAAGCCAATAAAATCCAAATGAATCGCATTAATTAATCTGACATATAATATATTGTTGAAATTAGATTTCCACACTGTGGCCTGGTTCTTTGGAGTTTGGCCTGCCTATTCTCTTGTATGCTATTTGATGACTCAATTCTCCAACCACTTTTTCCTATTCAGGCTCTCCGTGCAGTTTTCATTGTCACAGACACTGCCCCATATTGTCATTTGGACTTGCCTTGCCGGAAGGCATCATTTGTAATTATAGTCACCTCTACCCTTTGAGCTGCTATTAAGAAAAACCATCTGATGCCAGGGCACTAATAACACACATGTCATCATGGGCACTGGGCCCTCACAGCAGCATTCAGTTTCAAGGTGGTCACACAAGGAGTCTAGAAATGTGCCAACACTGAATTTAGTTTTAGGTTGTCATTTAAATTGTTCATTTAGAGAAACTAAATTTCACTGGAACTGTAAGCTCCATGAGGTCAGAGATTTGGGTCTGCTTTGTTTGACTGCTATTCATAGCACTGAACAGGGTACCTAACAGGTGGTAAGTACTCAATATCTATTTATTCCATGAATGAATGATTGAGTGGATGAATGGAAAATTCTCAAAGAGAATGCATGTAGCTATAAGAAATATATCCATGGTACCCAGTTTCATGGAACCTGAGATTCCTGCCAACAAGATCAGCAACTGCAAATACACATAAAAAGAATCCACATGTATAATCAGTAGATTTTATCTCCAACTCACACACACACAAAAATAGCATTGCTATGCAAGCATAAGGACTGGTGTTCCTCTAGAATATCAGTGTAGCCAAGGGTGGCTCCTTGCCCCTATTAGCAAAGAATTGCTTTTGATTAACAAAATCCCACACCAGTAAATGGTGGTACAAGAGAATAGGGCAGAGAAGAAAGGCAAGAGGAGGGATCTTGAATGCATTATAGTAGAACCTTCTGCAGGCCAGGAGGCACTCTGATAGGAACTTGATATCTGTAGTTTGAACTTTACAAAGACTCTGTTGGGTGGGCTTTAAAGTATCACTTATTTGTTTACAGATAAAGAAATCGATGACAGAAAAGTTAAACAAGGTTCACACAGTAAATGAGTGGAAAGTCAATTTTGGATCCCAAGTCAATCCAATGAAAATCCTTCTTTTCCTGGGCCTTGCTGCTGTTTGACCTTGGATACATTTTGCAAACTGGTTAAGCCTCAATTTCTTTATCTACAAAGTGGGGATGTTGCCAGTCGATCTCTCATCAGGGTCTTTGTGAAGTCATATACATAAGGCACATGGCCCCATGACTGTCACATCTAAGAGATACATGAATCTGTTAGTTATATTAGGTTATGCGTAGAAAATATTTGAGCTAACAAGGTAATGGAGGGTAGAAACAAGCCACACCTACTGTTTTAGATTACCCTGACCACAGTCGAGTCGAGTATCACTTAATTCGTAGTGCATGATACCTGTAAACCACCCTATAATTCACCCTTTTCATATGCACTGGTGTTCCCCCAAGAACACTTAGTACCATATTTGAAAAAGAAATCACAAAATCTTTTTAGTTACAATGGTGAGCACTGTTGGGTGCAAACTCAGCTGTAAAGAAAGAAAAGACACAAAATGTTTACTAAAGTGGAAATTGCTACAGTGATGAATTAATGCACCCACACAGGATCAGGTGCATCTTAATCCATCTGGTTTCTTTTATTTTTTAATTGAAAGGAATTTTTGAATCTATACTATCATCAAATTACTCAAAAGGGAAGGAGGGTAGGTGGATCACAGAGCAGAGCTATAACTGATATTCACAGCTAACTTCAAAGTATCAAAAGAGCTAAAAAGAAAACTTCAGAGAGAAAGAATGAGGACAGACTAGGAAGGGAAGATGAACCATTGCTTGGACAAGTCTTACTTAAGGCCCTGGCCCCCATAAAGCATCTCCAACATACACAGGGAAAAGAGGGCACCAAAGGGACATCCAAATTCCATTATCTTCAAGAGGCCTCCTTTGGGTCTTCTTCTGCAAAGCAGTGATAGAAACCCATAGGATAATTATATGCAATTACCTCAAGCAAACTGAATCAAAGAGCACCCACCCCAAGAACATAGGTTTTGGTCATATTCCCATCAAGTATGCTTTCCCAACTTTGGGACCTAATTATCCAATGTTACCATCTCCCACTGTCCTTCCTTCATAGACATAGCTCTTTTTGACCTGTGTGCCACTGGTTAACTTTAATGTTTTCTAGGCAAATTCATATAACAATCACTAATATTTAATTAGCTCTTCCTATGTGCAAGTAGGTGATACCTACTGTAGGATGGGATCTGCTTTTAAACCTAAAACATCAGGTTAACCTATAACCATGTATTGTGCGTGTGACAGACTAGGCTAGGTGCTGTAATGAACATAAAAACAAATTCAACATCAATTCTATTTCTTCATTCAACCATGTATTTTAGTGCTTATACTTATTTTTTGCTGGGCATTGTATTGGGAAGTGGGATGCAGAAATGATTTGAGTAAAATAATAATGACTCATGTCTCATAAGGCTAGTGGTTGACTTATATTCTGTCTGTAGAGAGCCTAATGCCAGTTGGAGGAGGAGGAGACCTATCATAATCAGGATGGCATAGTGTCAAAACCAACCGAGCAATTATACTTACACTGAATAATCAATATTGGAATCTAATCTGGTATGTATATATTCCACCTAGATTTGATCATTACCATCATCAACAAATACTTATTGACTATTCTCTATATATACCATCCCACTTTAAGAATCAGCAACATGGAACATGATCATGATCCATATTCGCTGTAGGACTAGGAAACTACTGAGAACACAGGAGCATAATGGAGAAGAAACTAGGATTATACTTCTACTCTCCCTAAAACTCTACCCACCCCTACTGCTTGGCCATGCAACTGTCAACACCAACTATTTGGGATTTATACCTCTTTCTTTAACTGTGATACAATATACATAACATAAAATTTACCATTTTAACCATTTGGTGGTACACAATTTAGTGGCATTAAGAACAGTCACACTATTGTGCAATTATACTTCCTTTTAAATACTGCTTTCTTGCTAATGAGAAGATTAAGGCTGGCTGTTTACTAATATACTTAAAACAGGCCATGCTGAAACTCTAGTCTCTCAATGTTTTACTATTAAGCTTATACTCTCTCTCTCTCTCTCTCTCTCTCACACACACACACACACACACACACACACACACACCCCTAAGTAGACCAACACAGGAGCAGAAAATACATTTTCTTAAATGTCAACTTTAATTGCTTGGCAATGTCTGCTAGAATGCTGTGTGGGAGAGGTAAGGGCAGCATGTACACTGCATATTTACCATCCGTGGACTAGTCACTTTAGTACCTGTTCACAGAAATGGAACAGCGCTCAGGCTCTTTGAAAAGCACACAGCCACAGACAGGAGCATCGTGCTGTATCCCTACCATCTCTCAAACTGTTTGCTGGCTGCCGATACAAGCAGCTGGGCTGGCACCAGCTACTTCTCTAGGAACCAGTCATCTCCTTGTGAATTTAATCCACTCAATATTTAGTGTCTTCTTGCTATGTGCAAGAGCACTGTTCCAGATGCTGCCATGATTAAGTAAGTAGGATAAGTTCCAACCCTCTAAAGCTTACAGGGTAGAAGGAGGGCAAGGCAGGTACTTGAATAACTATTAAGCGAGGAAGGATATGATAGCTTCATGGAAAGAGGCAAAAATGGAGGCATGAAGGAGGTTAAGATCAGTATTTAGATTTGATTTTGGCTGATCAGGGTTAAAAAAGATCAGAGGGTTTTGACAGGTAGAATCAGGCAGGGCTGGGAGGCAGGGCAGGCCTGGGTAGAAGAAGTGTAACCCCCGGCTCAGAGCAGAAAAGGACATAGGCTGGAGGGAGACATGCCAACATGAGAAGAGGTTAGGGCTCAGGATGTGTCATAAGAAATTCTTAGCAAATATTTTAAGCCTTGGTTTTTAAAAGACATATTATACAGAGGCCGAGGTACAAAAATATTGGAGCCAGGATAATCTGGTTTCAAATCCTCACCTTAGATTTATGTTAGGTAAATCTTTCAACTTCTCCAAACGTCGTATGGACAGGATAGGGATGATAAGGCCTACCTCCCTGAGCTGTGTGAAAATCAACTGAGATGCAGTTTGTAGAGCAGGTAGCACATCGCAGTATTCAGCACATGGCAGGACCTAATGTTCTGGTTCCCTTTTATCGAAGGGGGTTCTGAGTACTGCAATGGGCTACAAAACCACATCAGTCAATGTTTATTGCAACAAGCACAGTATTCCTTGCTTGGAGGCAATTCAAGAGAAATTTAAATCTTAGGTCCCACTCTCAAGGAATTCATCGAGTGGCAAAGGGAAGAAAATGTATATCTGAAAGAGCCATAGGAACATAAATTACATTCATGGAAAGGAACTCATAACATGAATATGACTTCAGAGACATACTCTCTGAGTGATTACACAATATTCGTTTGTGAAGGCTGGAAGGACCAGCAAAGAAGCAACGGGAGGGATCTCTATAAATCAAGGAGGGAAATATGAGACTTAGAAATACCACAAACAAACATATTTGCTATTTCAGTCCTGCTTATTTACTAGCTGTGTGACCTTACACAAATTGCTTAACCTCTCTGAATCTCTATTTCTTCAACCATGAAGGGCAGGTTAATCTCTCCTGTCTATCTCACAAGGGTGTTGCGGGACTCAAACAAAATAATGTACATTATTTTGTACATTATTACAGGCCCTGCCAACTGTCAAAAGCCACATAAAGGCATGGCATCATGATTATTATCATCTTAAAGAGCACAACAGAGGGACGCCTGGGTGGTTCAGTGGTTGAGCGTCTGCTTTTGGTTTAGGGCATGATCCCAGGGTCCTGGGATCAAGTCCTACATCAGGCTCCCCATAGGGAGCCTGCTTCTCCCTCTGCCTGTGTCTCTGCCTCTCTCTGTGCATCTCTCATGAGTAAATAAATAAAATCTTTAAAAAAATAAAAAGAGTACAACAGAATCTTTCAGTTAGTAAAACACAGGTCTCCTCATCTCCCCTGTGCTTAAGACAAACAAAAAAGCCACGATGACATTTTACCTGCTTACCAAAGAAATCTGCCTTATGAAAAAGTTTGAGCCTGACACACATTCATACATTAAATTTTAGGTTTTAACGGATATGTTCTGACCTAGTTATTCACATTGACAGAGGGACTTAGGCAGCCCCTACATGGGTATCATACACGTACACACACACACAAACATGCACACACATACACATTATATTCTGCTTAATGATATAAACAGCAATTTTTCCATTCCTTGTTTGCACAGCCAGTAAAACTCTGACAACTAACACTAAAAATTCTTCTTCTGGGTTTCTATATAAAAAGTTGCCTGAAATCTCTAGAATATTAGGAAAACTAAAAAGGACTCCCAACACTCAAAAAAACAAGCAATTGAATACTGAACTGAAAAAACAGTCTTCCCTTGACATGTTGGTCTCAAAGCCCTATCTGTCTTCTGGAAAAGTAGGCCCTAGTTACTAGGGTTGCTCTCTCTCCCCAAATTAGGTCTGGCAGTTAGTACTGGTGGCTTGTAGCTTCTCCTGGTGATGGTCTAGTGGGTCTTAAAGAAAATTATTCTGTAAGTCAGGGCGAAGACTGGCAGAAGTTCTAGCTCGCTTTCCCCTGCAAATTGGTATTACCAGGCCTTGGGAAGAAAAAAAAAATGAGAGGCTGTAAGGTACACGCTAAGCCAGGAGAATGGGTAACCGAGAGAATGTCCCCAGAGGCCATTTGTAAGAGAGATAATGTGCCACCTCTTCCTTCCGTGGCTGGCCTGGAGAAACCCCAAGGGCAGAAAGTGGCCACAGGATCCTGTCCTGGTCCTTTACACCCACTCCATCTGTGTGTGCAAATGCTTAGGTAGGCGGTTAGAGCCTGTAGGCGGGGGCCTGTCTAGCCACACCCAGGAGCTGCACAGATGAATACCAGGGAGGTTCCAGAAAGGGAGAGGTAGACTGAGCCAACAGCCAGGTACAAGTGGCAGATTGAAGCGGTATTGCCCGGGGATTAACGTGTGAGCCAGGATGGAATCTGGGTCCTGCTCTGACTAACTGGGAAAGGTAGGGTGGGGTTCGTCACTTCTCAGGGTCAGTTTTCTGATCTGTAAAATGGGGATGGACAGGACTATGGGCAACAATCACTGGGCCCAGAGGAAGCTTTCACCAAATAGTACCACCATCACCGGTCAGGTGAGCTTAAGTAAAGATACGAACCGGTTAAGCCCGTCATCTTGATGCAAGTGAGCTTTTCTTTAAGTATTAACTCCACAGGTATTACTTCCTGGACACCGTTTCATGCAATGTTATCCTGTCATCTGGTACTTCAGCACCTGGAGTTCCTCCCTAGAAGGTTACCAGTGAGGTCCTAATTGCCCAATTTCTAGCACCCCTCTCTCATTTCCCACTTATTTGTGTACCACTCAACACTATAGTGTTCTGTAATTTGAGAAAAATCTGTGTTCTTCCAGTTTTCTGAAACTGCAGCCTCCTGGTCCTCAAGTTACTGCTTTGACTGTTCCTTTGCCCTTGACTGGGTGCTTGTCCATCCGGACCAGAAGGGAGGCAGCCTTTATGGTCACCGGCACTCTAGATTTGGTTTTTCCGACACCCTAGATTCTGCTTCTCACTTGTGTCGTCCATATCTGTTCTGGGATTTCCCTACCCTGCTTTTCTAGCCATGTCTCCTCTTCTGAGAATGAGACCCAACTTTTCCCACTGTCCCTGATATAACTTAGGATTGGTCAAGCCCAACTTTCCTTGCCAAACTCATGGTGCTCTGCTGCCCTGTTGTAAGTAATCCCCATCACTCTTCCAGTTAACCAGCCCAGAAACAAATGCAGAGTAAAAGCAGGACAAGCCAGCGACAGGGAGACTGGATAGAATAGTGGCTCAGGGCATTGTTCTGGAGTCAGACCACCTATTAGCTGTAGGACCATAGGAAATTATCTATTCTCTCTGTAGCTCAGTTTCCACAACTGTAAAATAGGGTATAATAGTAGCCCCAAAACACAGAAGGGGTACGAGGGTGCAAATGAGTTTATATACCTCAAGAGCTTAGAAGAGTACATGGTAGACAGCACTAAATGCATATTGGCCATCACTACGACTATTCTTCATGAATGTAATAGGAAAAAGGAGTGAGTCAGGGTCAGCAGGCTTTGTAGGCAAATGTTTTATGATCTTTAATCTACTTTTTACCAGTGAATAAACCATAGTGCTTGGCAGAAACGAAGCAATTAATTGGAACCCAATGTTGGCTGTGATTAGCAACAAACTATGTTCTATTTTCCCAAGTGGCGACCTGATAAATAGGATAGCTGTTGCCTCTTAGTCCATCAGAGTCAGAGAGAGCTTAAAGATCACGTGATATGGTGGCCACTCAATCTGAGAAGCACCCAAAACACCCTGGGGAACTTTTTAAACCACGGATCCCCAAATTCAGATTCTGAGTTTGTGTCTTAGTAGGTCTGGGACAGGTCCCAGGAATCTGGGGGGATGTCATGCACATTTGGGATCCACTGATTCAATCCATTCCCTTCCTGTCAAAGATGATGAAACAAAGGCCCAGCAGAATTAGTCCACTTTCCCCAAGTCTCATAGTGAGTAAGAGGCAGAGCAAGACTCACACATCACAGATGTCTCCTCTAGCAAAACCATCTCTAGAAAGTGAAACAGAGAAATGAATCATATGCCAAAGGCTTAATCTTCAAAAGAGATTAAATATGACCATGTCTGTGTCTAGGTCATTAGAAGAAAAGGTAGGTTCTTCTAGGTTTCGTGGGTTCTTCCATTTGCAGGGATAAATGCCATTGAGAGGTGTTTCTGGCCTGGGAAGTCACTCAGTAACAATAGCATATAAGGCCAGTGCAAATGAAACTGAAGCCTGTTTTTATATCTTTTTTATACCAAGCAGCCCTTTTGAATCTTCTTGTGATGCATTCTTTTGTTATGTCCCAGAACAACTTATCCAGAGCTCAGGAACTCAACTCTTGCCAAGCAAAAGATTTCTCCATGGAAGTTTCAGTCGGGATGAGAAACATGATTTCTAAGCTGCTCACAACAAACCCCTCTGGTGTTTGGAAAGTAGCTCATGGTCAGCTGTGGTGCTGGCAATCATAGCCCATAGAAACGGCACGTGTTGTCTTTGTGATTAGCACAGGCAACCACAGAATCTGCAATGATGACCTCATGACTCAAGTGTCCACACCCTTGGCAGAGCCTGAGGTCCTCTCCAAACATTCTCCAAGGGATCCCATGAGAAAGACGAGGCCAAGCTTTGTCACTAAGGGGCCAGAGTCTGACATGATCCTTGGTTCAAGTAGAAAAGTACGTGAAAAGTCTAGAAAACAGAAAGTTCAATAGAGAGAGGCTCATTAGGCACCCCACTCAAAAACCTGTGTGATCAATCTACAGTTATTTTGGAATGTGCATCCTGTATTTGAGCACTGCACCCAGTACTGGGCAAAGACCAAGTTGGGAAAGCTGACAGGGTGGTGATTCTACTCGTTCAGAGAGGGTCCTGGTTTCCTTTATTCCCACATGCCTCCTCCACTTCCCTGCAAGATCTTTCCTTTTTCCTTCTTTTCCTCCCTCCTTCTTTTCCTTTCTTTTTCACTTAGGACTTGCTCTGTTAAAAGGTAGAAACCCTATGGAGAAGTGGTACTCTTAGTACACCCTCTTTTCAGAGGATATCTGATACAAAGAATGCAGTCAGCAAGCTTGATATCTCGAATGGAAGAACAAGATTTAGACTGGGAGATAGATGGGTCGCAGATAATCTTCCCCAACCTCACAATTTTGCCAAGGGATGATCCTGACATCTCTGCTAACAGTTCCCAATTTTACTGCATATAAAAATCAGCTGGAGGGGGGTGCTTTGAAAATGTAGATTTCTAGACTCCAAACCTAGACAGCTGATTCATGTTTGGGTGGGGCCCTGGAACCTGCATTCTCAAGGATCTCCTGCCATCTGGATGCACCTGATTGGCTTCAACACTGGGGAACAGAACCTGACCTCCTCCACAATGTGAGAAGCAAAAAACTGGTAGACAGTTTGTTGTTTGTAGCTTTGTGACCTTGAGTAAGTCACCTTAATGTCTCTAATTCTCCATGTGTTGTAATACCTCTCTCACGTGGATATCTTGAGAATTACATAAGGTGGGTGTGAATATATTTTTTAGAAAATGTAAAGCAACATAAAATGTAAAACATAAATCATCATAATCCATTTTTTTCTTTCTCACTCATTTATAACCCGTATTTAGAACATGCTGGCAAAGTGCTTCTGAGGGATTCCAGATATGAGAGGGAAAAAAAAAATGTTCCTGGAGGCCCAAATTAGGATACTGTGGAGTCCAAGCCAGTTTTCAGTGAAAATCAAATGGTCTCTAAATTTAATAAAGAGCAGCATGAATTTCCAATACACTGAATTTTAAATGAGTAGCCACACTGCATAAGATCAGCACCAGGATGGATGGGGGTATGGTTGAGATGAAAACATCCCACACACAGAGCAAATAATGTTCATTCTTACTGTACCAAACGATTTGCTCAGACTGAGCCAAGATCCTAAATGAAAAACACATTCAATTGAAACAATTTTTACAGCTCCAATAATTTCTTTAATTCTCTTCTCTTATGAATTATTAAGGAAAACATCTACAAATCACCTTTTTTTCCCCCCTGAGAGTGGGAGAGTCCTTGTTGCATACTACTGAATGCGGCTGCCCCACCCCCACCTTCAGGGCCCAGGTAAGGGGCCTGGCCTGTCAAAGGACATCATTGTACACTCTTACCTGCCCTAGACCTTCGTCCCATGAAGGCCAAATGTGTTCTGAATCCCAGAGAACAGCCCACCGAGGTCAAATTTCTAAGAAATTACATAGATCTTTGCAAAAATTGAAAATAAATAAATAAATAAATAAATAAATAAATAAATAAATGGGTGTGACCAAAACTTCCCTCCTGAGCAAGGGTTTTGAAACAAAGTATGATTTACAGTTTCAGTTTTCCTAAGTGGAGAGAAACCCAGATGTGAAGTTGTTTTTACATAGGCATCAACAGTAAATTTAAAAGTGCTTTTTTTTTTAATTGGAGTTTGATTTGCCAACATATAGCATATCACCCAGTGCTCATCCCTCCAGGTGCTCCCCTCAGTGCCCGTCACCCAGTCACCCCATCCCCCCCACCTCTCTTTCCACCACCCCTTGTTTGTTTCCCAGAGTTAGGAGTCTCTCATGTTCTGTCACCCTCACTGATATTTCCCACTCATTTTCTCTCCTTTCCCCTTTATTCCCTTTCACTATTCTTTATATTCCCCAAATGAATGAGACCATATAATGTTTGTCCTTCTCCAATTGACTTATTTCACTCAGCATAATACCCTCCAGTTCCATCCCGTGGAAGCAAATGGTGGGTATTTGTCGTTTCTAATGGCTGAGTAATATTCCATTGTATACAAAAATGCTTTGAATTCTCCTCCTCCACTGTCAACCCGGGATGTATATACCTCCAGGTTTCCCTTCCATCTTTTCAAAGGAAAAAGAGGTCATGAGCAGCCTTTGTTACAGATACGTAACTGTCAACAAGCAAACCAAGCAGGCCTCTCACCAGCATATTGCCTTCACGGAGCTTACATTCCAGGGACCTTTGGGCACTGCCTGTGCTTCATATAAATTCAAACTCCTTTCCCTGACTTCCAAAGCTCTGTACAGTCTGGGCCCAACACTCAGCCACATTTCCCTTCCCCGTGCATGGGAACCAGAGGCCCTCCGCCCATCCTGGCCTTAGGCACATCAGGCTTGCACTAGCTGTCTCTTCTGCCTGCAATGCCTTCCCAGGACTGCTTCTTTTTGACATTGGGATCTCCATTTTCGGTCTCTATTTGTCAGCGAGACCTCCCCCGACCACCCAATCTAAAGCAACTGTCTGATCACTTTTTTCACCAGGCAGCTCCTCTGTACTGACCACTGAGGTATCCCCGGCGCCTAGAACTGTACACAGTAGGCCCGCAGATACTCACTGGCTGAGTGCATGTGGCAAACAGTTACATTGTCTGATCTGAGGGCTCAAGTATTAATGGGACTTAGACAAATGTCACTCACAGATCCAGGGAGTGTACATTACCATTCTTAGCTAGAGCTAATTTAGCTAAAAAAAAAAAAAAAAAAAACAAAAACAAAAACAAAACCAACCCAACTCAAATGTTCCATTTGTGCTTTGGAAAACTGAATATTAACCATAGTATTATTATTAGAGAAATGTCCCTGAACTCTGAAACACATCCCAACAACTAACTACAAGAGGTTTTGATCCAATGCATGACCTTGAGCTTGAATACACAAGAAGACAACATATGTCACTGGGCTTGAGTTTCATCATGGCCTAAATTACTCTCTGAAAACAAATTCAGCAGATTAATTCTTAAGCACATTATTGGGGCAGTATCTCCAATGCTACCCTGATCATCTGCAAAGGTTTCCTCTGAGTTATCTGCTAAGGGGGATTAACTGGGACGCTGGGGAAGACTCCAATGTTAGCTACCATTTAAGTGTAATTCTAGGTCTAGGAAAAAGCAATCTGTTAAGTACAGGTGATTTAAAATTTTTGTTTGAGCCTTTAGGTAAGGTCACTGTTTTTCTAGGACCAACTGGTAGAGTCTAAATATAATTCATGTGCTTATAAGGTCAGTGAAGGTCAGCAAGCACACCAGTGATGTATGTGGCTATGAGGATGACAAATTGAGCTTCGGCCATCAGCATCTACCAAAAAGCGAAGAGCAGCTGTGTTGGCTCAGAGTTTGGCCACAGAGGTCTTTCCACTGCATAGGAATAAACTATCTTTTGGCAAATGTACATGAGGAGCTGTATATTTGGTATTCTTAAAGGATGCTATAAAAAGCCCATGGGGGTAATCCAATAAATAAAATTCAAATCAATATTTCTCCATTTTAATGTTATCCCTTTCCATTAAGGATGAGGAGTCACAATTTTTTTTTCTTTAAAGATTTCATTTATCCATTCATGAGAGACACACAGAGAGAGGCAGAGACAAAGGCAGAGGGAGAAGTCGACTCCCTGCGGGGAGCCCAATGTGGGACTTGATCCTAGGACCCTGGGATCATGCTAAAGGCAGATGCTCAACCACTGAGCCACCCAGGTGCTCCGAGGAGTCACAAGAGAGTGAGAAAGGGCTACAAGCTAAACTGCATAAGTAAGCACCTCCTCAAAAACAGGGGAAAGGAAAGATGAAACATGCTGCCCTCTTTATCTGTCAACTGAGTTCTGGGAAGCCCCTAGCACTGGGCCATTTAAACGAATTTACTCTTTAAGACTTGGCCAGACCTCCTTGAGAGAATGGAATGGGAACATAGCTTTCAATGCCTAGGAAAAGAAAGAAATATGATTTTCTGTTCATATCCTAAGGCATACCAATATCCATCAAAGCCAAAGGGCACCTCTTCTCATATTTATTTACCTACTAATGCCAGCCATTAAGTCCCCAAAGTTTATAATCCTGAGGCCTGTGGGAGAAAAACTGCACTTATAGAAAAGAAAAAACTTGGACAAATTCAAAATTATTTTAAATAATGCTTTTGCTTTTGCAAATTTCTACCTCAGTAATTCTGGCTGTCAGCACTTACAAGTGCCTTCCAGTCACTATTCAAAACTCTCCATACAATGCTGCACACAGCTGATCTGTTCTTTATTCAGAATAAAACTAATGCACTCTGTGGGCATTTCTTAAAGCACTTCAAAAGCCGGTCATTAGTAAGAACGTAAACAGAAATACACCACATCATAATTTCCAAAAATATGGGTACTCTAAATGTGAGAGAGAATTTTTTTAAATATCTTGAAATTACTATTCTTTTTAAACTGTGAAGGGTCCCTTTCTTTGTTGTGATCAAATAACACCGTCTTTAGGTTCATTATAGTTCAATGCAGTTAGATTGACCCTAGCGTTTTTACTTTTCCTTCTCTCTCAGTCAGATTCTGAAAAACAGTTCTGTTAACTAGCTCCCTGGGGAATATATCCTTCCTTAACTGGCCTGCATGGGAGGACAGACTTTCTAATTTTACAGCAAATGCAGAGTATTTGTGGGTGGGATATGCCTGTTGAGTTCATCTGGACCAGCTCCCGCCCTGACTATAGAATTCCTTTGACAGTACGTGTGCCATCTGGGTGTCAATCCATTGTTATAATCCAAACAACTTTCCTGGGTGACATAATGACAAACCAAGTGAAAACCGTGCTAAGGCTACATGAAACACGCATGACAGCTACCCCAAAACTTCAGAACCACATTTCCCCTTCCTCAAGAACAAATCCACTGTTTCCTTTCCATCACCCACAGAGACTCTCTGCCACCCCCAAACCAAGAGCAATCCCACCATACAGAAAGAGGCTAGAGGGAGGTACAAGATTAGTCCCACAGTTTGCAGCGGGGGGGGGGGGGAGGCCCAAATTCCTCCTTTTCATGTCAATACTCACTTTAGCAAAAGTTGTGACAAGATGGCTGTGACCAGTGAGGGAGCAAGATACCTGAGCACCTCAGACAGACCTTAGGTGGACTCTGACGAGCCTGCCTCCTCCTGTTCATGCCTCTGTGTAATCCCCCACCCCACCCCACCCCTGCTTTGAGTGTGGGCCTGATGTGTGACTTGTTCCAAACTACGAAAACATAGCAAAGTTGACAGGGTATCACTCCCAAGACTCTTAGAGTGAGAGATTCTCCTTGCTGGCTTGGTGCAGGAAGCATTCATGTTAACAAGTCCATGTGGCAAAGAGGCGTGGGTGGACTGCAGTAAGCAACTAGCAAAAATTGGTCCTTCAATCATTCAGGCCAAGGAAATACGTTCTACCAATGAGCTGAAGAAGCAGATTCTTCGGGGCAGCCCTGGTGGCTCAGCAGTTTAGCGCCGCCTTCAGCCCAGGGCGTGATCCTGGAAACCTGGGATTGAGTCCCATGTCGGGCTCCCTGCATGGAGCCTGCTTCTCCCTCTGCCTGTGTCTGCCTCTCTCTCTCAATCTGTGTCTCTCTTGAATAAATAAATAAAATCTTTAAAAAAAAATAAGCAGATTCTTCTTCCCTGGTCCAGGCTCCATATGAGAACACAGTCCAGGGAACACCTTGACTGTGGACAGAGGATGGAACAAAGCTGTGCCCAGACTCCTGACCCACAGAAACTGTGAGATGAGGAATCTGTGCTGTTTTAAGCTGCTAAATTTGTGATAATGTGATATGCAGAAATAGAAAACAAATTTGCTGGGAGAAGAAATGAGGGTCACAAGTCCTTCTCTGCCCACTGTGAAAAGGAACCAGGGTCATTCTAAGTCTGGCTACAGAGTGCTTTGCTGACCTCCCACCTCTGCAGATAAACACAGGAAGAAACATTCTTATAGTGCTGGACAGAGCCAGCTGAGCATGTGTCAACCCCTCCAAAGGATGCCTTTGTAGATGTTCTGGATCCCACGATGGAAAGCTTATTAACCAAAGGAACCTCTTAAGCTGACAATGAAAAATAATGGGCATAGTGACATGTTCTAAAATCTTATTATACTATAAAGGGGACTAAGTAGCTTTACTTAAAATTCCTGGAAATGCAGAACAATGAGACAATCAATTTGTCTTCATCTGCCTATAGCTCATGTTTTTGCAAGTAAGTTTCCATTAAATCTCTATACCTGTGAGTCCATATCATATTTCTGGCCTGCAAGTGATTAAAAAGAAAGAACTCCTGATGGGGCCTTCCACTTTGAAGGTGTTTTTACAGAGCTATAAAACTTCATGTATTAATCTCTACCTATGTTAACTCTTAATTACATTTCTTAGGCTTTCAATAATTTCTTCATAGCTCTTATAGTTTGATAGCTTCAAAAATTAACCACATATGGCTGCTTATATCAAACTATACAAAAGGTAACTTCAGAATATGTTGCCCCTATCATATATGAAGTATAAATGTAAAAACTATGGCCGAAGTCTGAATTAAAACCAATTATAAATCTTAAATGTATATTCAGGATTCCATCAAGAGTCCTCTCCTCCTATTTAATATCAGTGTCAAGTATTTGGTGAATGGCAAGGTTATTCAGCTAACATTTGGAATATTTAGTTTTTTGTTCAAATTTAACTACATATTATGATTAAATAGCTGAGCTCCTGATATTAACCCATTCCTGATATTAATCATGATACATGCTATATATCTGGATATTCTCTACATTTCCTTCTAGTACTAATCATTCATAATTTATCTTACTTTTTGAGTAATATTTATTAAGCATCTCTAAATCTGTGTTTACAGATATAATATCACCTGTAATATGATGATACCCATTGCATAACATGGGGTCAGAATCCACATTTTGTGTTATTACAGATGTTGGAGTTCCAGAAAATTCAAGAAGGACAAAGCATGGCAAAAGTCTGGAAACTGGCAGTCCAGGCTAAGGGTCTTAGATTAACTATGCTCAAGGCAAATTGAAAGTCTCAGGTCTGGGGGTTTAGTCAAGGTAGCGAATGTAATCATCAATTGTTTAACAAATACTTGTTGAGCACCTACTATGTACTGGCACAGTTCTGGTGCTGAGTTTACAGTAGTAAATAAGCCTGACAAGGTCCCTACTTGCATTCTTGGGAAACAGGGTCAGGAAAACACATAGTTAATGAGCAAGCCAACAACTGGTCATGGTAACTTCAGATAGCAGAAAATTAATTTGAGTAAACCTATTAGTGAGGTTCTACTCCTTGCCAGGCAATGCTATGGCACTAGAGATTCATCGCTAGTGAACAAAATAGAGACTCCCACCCTCATAGAGATCACATTCTAGCAGGGGAAAGACATAATAACATAAGTTATAATATGTAGGTAATCTGTATACTGTGTCATAAGGTGATAGGGGCTATGAGATATATAAAGAGCAGGATAAATGTGATTAGGAGTGCATGTGAGGGGGCAGTGGGTAACAATTCTAAATGGGGCAGTCAGGGAAGACACCAATAAGAAGGTGACTTTTGAGCAGACTTGAAGGAAAAAAATTATGCTCTAAAGGAAGCAAACAGGGTCATAGGGGAGTAACTGGGGGGAGCTGCAGGGATTCCTTCAGATGGAGTTGCTAGGAAAGTCTTTTCTGAGAAGACAGCACTTTAGCTGAGCCCTTCCATGTCAAGGAAGAGCCCAACATATGGAGACCTAGAAGCAGAGGAAACTGAAAATGCAGGATCCCTAGTGGGACTGAGTTTAGCACAGAGGAACAGAGAGACAAGAGTGACCAGGATGTGGGCAGGGACCAGATCATGCAGGATGAGGTCAGAAAGATCAACTTTCATCTTGACTTGTTCTCCATCTCTACTACATTGTCTGTAATTCTGCTAATCAGTCTCAAACATGTTCTATTGTCACCGATCTTTAAAAAGAACCACCCCATCTTCCTAGTTGCCATTCAATGTCTTTATCCCTCCCAACTAAGTTTCTCCAAGGAAGAGTCCATATGTGCTGCCTCCTACCACCTGACTCTTCTCCAAGGACGAGTCCAGATGTGCTGTCTCCTACCACCTGACTCTTCAGTTCACTATAATTGGATCCCTCCCCTAACGCTGCTGTTGCTAAAGCCACCAATGATCTCTACATGTCCAAGTCCAGAGGCCACTGGTCCTTAATTTATCTGACTTACTGCTGTCTTTGGCATAGATGACCATGCTCTCTTTCTAGAAACACTCCTCTCTCTCCATGATGCTACAGCCATCCACATTTTCTCCAGAGTCTCTGGCCTCTCCTCAGCCCCTCTTCTTGAGAATGACCCACCAATAAATGCAAGTGTTCAGGGGAAAAAAATACTTAGGGGCTTTGGTTAAATAAATGCAGATTCATCAGCCTTGACAGCCTTGGCCCAGGGCAAGTGACAGTGTCTGAGAAACACTATAATGGTAAAGATCGAACCAGAGCAAGTGAGACCTGGGCTTCCGAACTGTGTGACCTTGGGCAAGAAATTGTGTCTCCAGGACTCAGTCTTCTTTCCTATAAAATAGGGATTTTAATAGCTGCCTTGTAGGGCTGGTAATGAAGATCAAATAATTGATCCTTCTCAAATCCTCCAGCTAGTGTCCGACACTTGGTAGATGTTAGTCTGTTGTTACTATCCTTCTGAGGCTCAAAAAGAAAACCTTTTGCCTGAATAATAGAGGAAAGAAAAATACCATTTAAAGAGGAGAGAGAGGAAAACTATGAGAGAGTTCTAGGCAGAGTCACTGCTAATGACTTACAAACTAACAAACTTTACCTTAGAAGCCTGAAATCCTCAAGGGTAGGAAGAGATTTCTAACATATAAAATCTCTTTGCAATTGTCAACTGGAAGCAAGTATTTTTATTTTATTTTATTTATTTTATTTTTGGAAGCAAGTATTAATCACTATTGAACACTGCAACCTCCCTCCTCAAATGTATTTTATGTACTTGGATTTGATAGAGTCGGTGGCTATAGGGGGCACAAGTACAGCTCTAGAGCTGCAATCCTGCCTCCCTACTTCCTCATTGTGGGACCTCAGTCTCCCTGGGCTTCCTTTTCCTCAACTGTAGTATGGAACTAATTACAGTATGTATCTCGTGGGATTGTTTTGAAGACAATGTGAGTTAATATAAAGTTTTCAGAATAGTACCTGGTGCCAAGTAAGCTCCTAAGGAATATAAGGAATATTAAGATGAGAACAATAATGACTCTTTTTGGTTCAACTATATCTGGCCTGCTCCCTTCAAAACCATGAGGTGATCCGAAATCAGATATCTGAAGTACTTGTCCATACTTGTCATTTTCCTCCATAAAAACAATCCACACTTCTATGTCTTGTAGGAAATAGATGTTGTTGGGTACTTTCCATTCGCCTCTCTGGATCTACTCTCCCTCTGTTCTGTGTTCCAGAAGGTTGACCTTCTTCCTCAAAGGGCTTCCTTATCCTCTGGCTTCAGCTGGATTCAGCCCATGGGAGGCACCAGGCAGGACACAGAAGACAGGAAGCAAAGTGAGCTCTGGGTGTCAAATCCTCTAGCTCCCCCTCTGCTGGGTCACCGCAGGCGACTGCTCCCAGAGGCCACAGCTCTGGCCAGGCTGCCAGCCACCATCCCCAGGGTTTGATAATTCCCTTTCAGGCCTAGCATGGGTAAAGACTCCCCACTGTTGCAAGCTCCAGGATGTTTCACCGTCTCTGTCTTCCTTAATCCTGAACATACGGTTTTATTTATTTTTATTATTTTTAAAAGATTTTATTTATTTATTTGACACAGAGAAAGAGAGCACAAGCAGGGGTAGAGAGAGAGCACATGTGTGTGTGTGTGGGGGGGGGGTGTAGGGAGAGGCAGAGAAAGAGAGAGAAGCAGACTCTCCATTGAGCAGGGAGCCCAATGTGATGCGGGGCTTCATCCCAGGTCCCCAGGATCATGACTGAGCCAAAGGCCAAATAAGCCACCCAGGTGCCCCTGGGTACAGTTTTAAAGAGTCCCTTCATTAAACTTCCCTCAATTACCTGATTGTTTCCAGCTGGGATCTAGACTGACACATAAACCGAGTTCAGTAACATACAGCTGTGCAGAACATGCAGGAAAGGGGGTGGCACCCTGAACAGTGTATACAAGCGCAAAAAGAACAGTTGAGCCAGAAGGCTGAGATTCTCATCCAGATCAGTCCACTTCCAGCTCCTGTCACCCAAGCTGGTAACTTACACGGAAGACAAAGTGAGGGACTCCCAATCCTCTCGGCATTCACTGTCCTCTCTGACCTTCTATGCAGGTAAATGTTATTCCCTCTGAAAATGTGCAGGATAAGAGAACTTTCTGGTACTCCAGTTCTCAAATGATCAAAGTTTCCCCTCCATCCACATTCAATCCACTGAGGCATTTGCGACCATGCCCTTGAGAACAAGTTCAAATACAAGTTTCTCTAGCACTACCTCACCTTTTCCAAGCTGACCTAGTGGAATGGGAGTTAAACGATACATCCTGGAGCTCTCCCTATTAACAATCAAGCTGGCAGTCCTACGGAATGCCCCAGGGCTGCAGCTCTTAATTATAACCAGAAGCTTCATTTTAGAAGGTGACACCAACAGCAGCTTTCAGTTTCATGATATGAATTAATCATTAATTGCATCTTTAGGTCATACTCTATGTGAGAAAATTGCTCAATAAATGTTTGTGGGCTGCTCTGGTCATAAACCATTGGCCCAAGTAAATAAATGGCAAAGCATGGCACCACAGACCCAGGCTAAAGGCAGTTCTGATAAGGACAAATCCTAGTGCAGAGAAGCTGTGTTTGTCTTGTACAACACTCCCTGTCAATTTAATGAGGACCCAAAACACATACAAATGAAAATGATAAGATCTTCAAAACAGTCATAATATTTTAAAAATCATAATTCTAAACAATAGTACTGAAATTACATTTTGTTAGGAAAAATGGGTAACAGGCCTAAAAATGGAGCCAGAGATGAGGCATTTAACATAGGGAAAAGAGATCCAGGACATAGGGGACAGAGAAAGGAAGAAAATTCTGGAAACTCAGACTGACCATATTGTTCAAGGGTGGCATATGGTTCACAAATCATGACTTTAGTATGAATGGTTCCCTGCAAAATCCACAACCAAGCAGCATTAGCAACTTCTGGAAATAGTGTTTCTTCCAAAACACCATATGACTGATGAGCTGTAATTTTATTTACTCAAAGAGATATGCTGAAGAGCTGCGTACAAATCAGATTTTTTTTTGTACAGAGAATTATATTTCCAGTGCACCAGGGAATTAAGCTTTATGGACAAAATGCTCACGTGAATGAATACTCTGTAAAGTGAATAATAAAGCCCTTGCCCCTGGCCCTCTCTTCATTTCTGTGTATGAGATTAAGCAGTTGGTTTGTGTGCGTGTGCGTGCGGGCGGGTATGCATGTTATTAGATGGTTTAAAGAATCTCAGGTTTCAAGTCAGCAAAAGATTCTAAAGTGATTAAAAGTCACATCAAATGTATACTAAGAAAAGACAGTTCTGGAGTCAGACTAAGCAAAGACAAAAAAGCTTTATTCAGATGCTTCAGTGCCATTTAGAAGGTTAATGGAATAAGATGAAAAAGGTTTAACCTTTAATGAAGTCACAGGGAGTAACATAAAGATTGAGCTTGAGACAGAGCTTCTCCAACAGGTGGGTCTGTGCCCTACCTCCAGGCCCCTAGAACCGTAGGAGAATTTATAGAGGTTTTAATTTCTATGATAATCTAATCTTATGCTCCCAACACATGCACTAAATTATTAGTTTTAAATGCAAAAAAAAAAAAAAAAAAAAAAACCACCTCACTTCAAATTCCTCTACTTTGCAGGGACAATTTCCAATTAAAAGATATTTGCAAAAAGAAAAATAAATAAAAGATATTTGCATTGTATTATTTTCATCTCTCTAATCTTTTTTTAAAGATTTTATTTATTTACTTGAGAGAGAGAGAGAGCTTACCAAGGGGGAGGGGCAGAGGAAGAGGCAGAGGGAGAAGCAGACTCCCCACTGAGCAGGGAGCCTGATGTGGGGCTTGATCCCAGGACCCCAAGATCATGACCTGAACTGAAGGTAGACACCTAACCAACTGAGCCACCCAGGCGTCCCTTCATCTCTCTATTCTTAACTGAGGTCTAAAGCTCACTGCAGTTGTATGAAGTTATAACTTTTTCTTTAATGATTTTTTTAATTTAGTATCAGATTTTTCTCTTCTAAAGGTTAGTTATAATCTTATAGTACTGGACTTGAATAGGAAATACCAGCATAAAATCATGATGTATTTTTTTTCTTTTAAAAAAATAGGTATCTCCGAAAATGAGTGGGAAATATCAGAGAGGGTGACAGATCATGAGAGACTCCTAACTCTGGGAAATGAACAAGGAGTAGTGGAAAGGGAGGTGGGTGGGGGGCTGGGGTGACTGGGTGGCGGGCACTGAGGGGGGCACTGGGCGGGATAAGCACTGGGTGTTATACTGTATGTTGGCAAATCGAACTCCAATAAAAAAAAATAGGTATCTCCAATTCTGCCCATTAAATTGGCCTAAAAATAACGACCACCCTAGTAGCAGTGAGTAGCCCCAAATGGATTGCAGTCTTCACCAATTATCCCTAAATGAAACAAGATTCTTAGGAGAAATGATTGATTTCTGGTGCGGGAAATATGAAAGAGAAACCTGGAACATTGCATCGCAAAAGAAGCAAGAAAGCCATCAAGGAGTACAAGGATTTTGCCAAAAGGATTCAGGAAACAACTTTAATAGGCTCCTATTAGCCAAACTGTAACAGACTAAAACACATCAAAAGTGTTTAAATTCAGGGCATGAAAATCAATAGTCACAATAAAAACTTCTCCTCAGTGGTTACCTATGGAGAATGTGAGCAAACCAACTCCTTATTTCAAAAATTGGTTAAAAGAAAGAAAAAAAAATCAAGCAATTATCCTGCCTTGCCAGTGTGAACTGTATTAAAAGTAACCAGATAGCTGACATGGAGAATTTCTCTTTATAGAAGACATCCAACTAATAAATGAGATATAAAATTAGAAAGTTACCATTTTGTAATGTCCAATACATTAACAGATTTAGAAAAAGCATTCATGAAATAGTCTTAAAAAATAATCGAACCTAAATCTGATAAAATCTCTAGATCTAACAATTTATATAAAATGCAGAGAACAGACAGCATATTAAATTATACCACAGGGGACAGACCACAAAATATAGACTCTGGGACATCCTATAGGGAAAATTGATCTGTTTGTTTTTTCTACCAATAAATAACAAGGAGAGAAATAACAGAAAATATTAATGATACCAAGCTTTATCCAGATTTGATGCCAGTCTATTTTGCATTCTAAATATATGAACAATTTCTAAAACCCTTACACACACACACACATCCCCTATATGCACATGTAAACACAAATATTTCTTTTAAAATACTAGAAATAGTTTTCTAGTTTTAGAATACAGTATTTTTGATTGGGAAATCATAAAACAGTGTGAACCCTCACACTTGGGAAATCAAGCAAATGTGAAAAACTTGAGATAGCAATCCTTATTGGAGGTGTAAGTACCCCTTGGGGAAGTTTCGAACTATTGGATCTATATAATTTACACAAGTTTGCAAGAAGTCAACATCTGATTTCTTAGTTAGTATAAAGCTACAGTAATCGAG
Source organism: Nyctereutes procyonoides (assembly GCF_905146905.1). Classification (NCBI taxonomy): domain Eukaryota; kingdom Metazoa; phylum Chordata; class Mammalia; order Carnivora; family Canidae; genus Nyctereutes; species Nyctereutes procyonoides. The sequence continues at coordinate 54,296,812 of NW_026575146.1, read as the reverse complement.
ACAATGTGGTATTGACATAAGGATAGACTTATAGATCAATGAAACAGAGTCCAGACAGAAAGCGACCTACCATACATGGTAAGCTGATTTCGGACAAAAGTGCTAAGATAATTCAATGGGGGAAATAGTCTTTTTAAAAAATGGTACTGGAACAACTGGATATTTTTTATATAAATATGTACATAAAAGAAGCTCAATCCTTACCTCTTACTATATACAAAAATTAACTTGAAATGGTCACAGATCTAAATGTAAGAGTGAGAGTTCTAAAGCTTCTAGAAGAACACACAGGAGAAAAACCTTTGTGATTTTGGACTAGGAGAGTATTTCTTAAACAGGACATACCAAAAAACATGAAGAATAAAAGAATAATTTAATAATTTGGGCTTCATCAAAATGAAAAACTTCTATCCATTGAAATACACTGCTAAGACAATAAGAAGTCATAGAAATAGAAATAATATCTGTAAAACATATCTGTGCTAAAGGATTTATTACTGAGTTGTAAGAGTTGTTTATATATTCTAGGTATAAGACAAATAATGCACTAAGAATATAAGCAAAAGATGTGAACACTTCAGTAAAGTTGACATATGACTGGCCAATAAGCACATGAAAGGTAGTCAATCTCATTAGTCATTAAGGAAATGCAATGAATTAGCTCTATAATCAATCCCATTATGATGATTAGAATTAAAAAGACTGGAAGTTCCAAGTGTTGGCAAGGACACAGAGCAACTGGGACTCTCATACATTGCTGGTGGAAAAATCAAAATGGTACAGCCACTTCGCAAAACAGTTTGGCAGGATGATGGCTAATTATATGTGTCAAACTGGGTGGGCCATGGAATCTGGGGTAGTTGGTCAAACACTATTCTGGATGTATCTGTGAACGTGTTTTCTGAATGAGATTAACATTTAAATCAGTTGGATTTGGGGTAAAGCAGATTATCCTTCATGATGGAGGTTAACCTCATCCAACCACTGGAAGGCCTGAATGGTACAAAATCGGACCTTCCCTGAACAGGAAGGAATTCTACCAGATTTCCTTTTCAACCTGAGTTGTAACTCTTCCCTGGGTCTCCAGCCTGCTGGCCTACCTGGCAGATTTTGGACTGAACCAGGACTCCACACTCACATGAGCCAAGTCCTTAAAATAAATATGTCTCTCTCTCTCTCTCTCTCTCTCTCTCTCTCTCTCTCTATATATATATATATATATATATATATATATATATATATATATATATATATATACTATCCATTCTATTTCTATTTCTCTGGAGAACTTGAATATAGGGAGTTTCCTATCAAATTATACATATACTTACAATGATCCAGCAATTCCACTCCCAAGGATTTACTCCACTAAAAATAAAAACCAATGTCTACACAAAGATCTAATGTGAACATTCTCAGTGTTTTTATTCCTAATCATAAAAAATGGGAAAAGGTCAAAATGCACATCATGTGGTGAGAAGATAAACAAATTGTGGTATGCCTATATGATGGGATAAAAAATAAAATAGCAATAGGGCACCTGGGGGGCTTAGTTAAGTGTCCAACTCTTGATCTCAGCTAAGGTCATGATCTCAGGGTTATCAGTTCAAGCACTGTGTTGGGCTCCACACTGGGCATGGAGCCTACTTTAAAAATTTTTTTAATAAAAAATAAATAAAACAGCAATAAAAAACCCCTATTCATCCATGCAGCAATACTGATTAATCTCAAATGTGTTATGCTAAGTAAAAGAAACAAGACATAAAATGTTATATGCTGTATGTTTCCATTTGTACAACAGTCTTCAAAACAACAAAACTAGAGGGACAGAAAACAAATCCGTGGTCGTCAAGGGCTGAGGTTGACAGGAGGGGATTTACTACAAAGGGGTATAAGGGAACTTTTTTGGGGGGACGTAAATTATGTATCTTGATTTATGGTGACGTTTATAAAACTGCACGCATTTATCAAAACTCATCAAACTGCACATATTATGAAGATGAATTTTATAGTATGTATATTATAAATGGTAATTTTTAAGAAAAGGTTAATAGTTGGTTGTGAAGTAAGCATTATGAAAACTGGAATACTTCCCTAGGTGCCAAAAGCTATTGCATTTTTTGAGGCCTGTGACATCCCTTTACCTGCCCAGTCCCAACAACCTTGCCTTCCTCAAAGTCAACACAACAGCTCCTCTTCCATATCTCTCTTTAGGCATAAAACAGTGTCTGACTCAATGACCATTGGTTTGAAAGAAACAGGAGCTCACTTAAGCTGGCCTAAGTATACATGAATTTACTAAAAAATGACATGGTTATTTCACAAATTTTGAAAACAAGGAGTATAGCTGACCTCAGGAAGGTCTGAGACAAGAATTAGTATACCTCTGATCTTCCTCAAGATCCAACAGCTTCTCATATCCATTTCTTTCTTGTCATATCTGCCTCATGCTTCTTCTTTTTTTATGTTCTGCAAACAACAGCCAAATTAGCTGGCTCGGACCTGCCTGGTCTCCTATCACCATATGAAGTCTTACACTAAAATTCTCAGGAGAAAGAATTAGATTGGTTTATCTTGAAGTCTATTTGACTATGGATTCAGAGCTCATTCCCAAAGACCCAATGTCCAGTGAACAGGGTGGGGCTGGCTTATGTGACAACGCTCTGGGAGGGAGATATGGAGCAAGGTAGAAATAATCAGCCCTCTGGCCAATGCAGCCCTACCTGAGCTGATACTGAGCTCTTAGTATTAGCCCTTAGCTTCTTGTGATTCCCAAGGAATCCAACCATGCTACTGCCTAAGTGTCTTGGCATTTGCTGTTCCCTTGCCTAGAAGGCTCTTCTCATAGCCATTGATAGGGCTGACTCCTGAATTTCATCAGCCTTTGATCAAATGGTCAGGCCTTCCCTGACTGCCCTATTGAAAACCAACACCTATGTCATATTTTTTGTCATTACTCTGCTTTATTTGTCCTTGAAGTATTGTAAGAACCTGACGTGAAAAAAAAATCTGACATGATGATATATATCTACTTGTTAATCTATTTTTTTCTCCACTAGAATGTAAGCTTCACAAGAATAAGACAGTTACATCACCTCTGTATTACCAAGACTCTCAGTATCACACAGAGTAAATGTACCATAAATATTTGTTAAATAAAATGTTAATTTTCACATACGTGTTTTAATTCAGTGACCACTATCACAGTCCATTTATCCCCAATGATAATATCCCATAGTGGGTACTCTCTACCATGTCTATGGTATTTTGTAGTCTTTCAAGGTTGACACTAGTTTTTTTTTCTTCCCATTCCCCCAAATTCTGTTGTTCGTTCTCAATAAAAGATTCAACTCAGTTCCTCTTAACTATTTAATTATATTCTGATAATTTCAGTTTGGCTTTAGGGAAATCCATATGACCCAAATGCTCTTTTTAGAGAGCTCTATTTCCAGAGGCCCAGCAATGCTGTTCTTCTCTTTGCCATTTGGCCATGTCTCTTTCCAACATGGCACCTCAAGAGTTTAAGCTTCTTTAAATACACCCATAGGACTTTGCACAGGGACTTGAAAACAAAAGATGCTTAACAAGTACTTGTAGATTGAGATTTAATGATTGATCATTTGGTAGATGGGAGTGAAAAATAAACCTTTGTTCCAGACAATTTAATAATAGTGAGCACATAGCATTGTTGTATATACTGGGGGCTGGAGCCAGAAGAGATAAACAACACACAGTTCTTAGACACTGCCAAGGGACAGACTGTTCAGTTGCAGGGATTAAAACATCCATACAGTTATTTCTAATAGCCAAATTAGGGAAGCAGCCCAAATGTCCATCAATTAGATTAAGGGACAAAGAAGATGTGGGGTGTTTGAACATACATATACAATGGAACATTAGCCATAAAAAGAATGAAATCTTGCCATTTGCAACAACATGGAGCTAAAAAGTATTATGCTAAGTGAAATAAGTCAGAGAAAGATAAGTACCGTATGATTTCACTCATGTGAAATTTAAGTAACAAAACAAATGAGCAAGGGGGAAAATAAAGAGAGACAAACCAAGAAACAGATTTTTAATTATAGAGAATAATCTGATGGTTACCAGAGGGGAGTTGGGTGGGGAGATGGGGGAAATAGGTGATGGGTATTAAGAGCACATTTGTTGGGATACCTGGGTGGCTCAGTGGTTGAGCATCCGCATTCGGCTCAGAGCATGATCCTGAGGTCCTGGGATCAAGTCCCATATCAGGCTCCCCAGGGAGCCTGCCTCTCTATGTCTCTCATGAATAAATAAATATATATATATATTTTTAAAGAGGGACCCCTGGGTGACTCAGTGGTTGAGTGCCTCCCTTCAGCCTGGGGCGTGATCCTGGAGTCCTGGGATTGAGTCCCACAATGGGCTCCCTGCATGGAGCCTGCTTCTCCCTCTGCCTATGTCTCTGCCTCTTTCTCTCATGAATAAATAAATAAAATCTTTTTTTTTAAAGAATGCACTTGTGATGAGCACTGAGTGATGTATGGAATTGGTGAATAACCATATTGTACAACTAAAACTAATATAACATTGTATATTAACTATCCTGGAATTAAGATAAAAAAAATCTATACAGCTGGAAATTTTTTTTTAAAAAATATCCACGCAGATAACTAATAAGCCAAATTATGAGAGGGTAAGGAAGAAAAAACTCTCAAAGTCAAGGAAAGTAGAATGAAAGATTCTAGATGTGTGATGAAACAGCTCTTGGGAAAGAGGTAGCACATATAAAAGGCCTTGAAGAATGGAGAGAAGAAATATTTAGAACTGAAATTAGAATATGAACATTACATGTGAAAATACGTAGGTGTGGTTAAAACAGTATTTGGATGAAAATTTTGGCTTTAAATATATTTATCATATAACAATGTTTAAAAATAAATGAGCTAAGCATTCCAATTAAAGAGTTAGAAGGGGGGGGGGGAAGCAAGCCCAAATTAACCAAAAGCAGGAAATAAGGTAGAAATTAATAAATTAGAAAACTACCAAAACAAACAAACAAAAAAACCTAACAAGCCAAAAGATGATTCTTTCAAAAGGTTTCATAAGATAGACATCTGCCAAGATTGACCAAGAGAAAAAAAAAAATAAAACAGAATGGGAACGGAGAAATTACTACAGATACAACAGAGGTTTAGAATTTAAAAGAGTAGAGGACAAAGGGTGCCTGGGTGGCTCAGTTGGTTGAGCATCTACCTTCCGCTAAAGTCATGATCTCGGAGTCCTAGGATGGAGCCCCACTTTGGGTTCCCTGCTCAGCAGGGAATCTGCTTCTCCCTCTCCTTCTGCCCCTTCCCCCTCCTCCTTTTCTCTCTCTCCCTCTCTCTGTCTCTCACTCACTCACTGTCTCTCTCAAATAAATAAAAAAATATTTAAAAATAAAAAAAGTAGAGGACAATTTGACAGATGGCGATGGGGGAAGGCACCCCAGGTACAGGACACAATAAGAACAGAGCCTGGAGGTGGTCATTTGGGAAACCATACATAATCAGTCTGAGTAGAGGAAGTTGGGGGATGTCTGTTAAGAACTGTAAAATAATGTTGGATAGAGGGCCAGGGTCCTAATGGTGAAGCCTCTTAGAAGCCAACTTACTTCTGTGAGTAGTGGGGAGCCACTGATGGTTTTTGAGCTGGGGAAGTAATAAGAGCTGTGCTTTAAGAAGATATCTGGTTGCAATGACTAAAATGCCAGTGACTGTGATTGTTTGGGGTGGAAGATGACAAGGGTCTGAACAGGGCTCTGGAATTGGAGTCCCAGCAAATAACATGGCATGGGAGGGGAGGGGCAGGAATAATCTATACAAACTGGCAAGTGACCAGAAGTCCATGTGAGGATGGAACTACAGCAAGATGGGAATCCTCAAGATAACAGTTTCAGATGGAGGTTAGACTGCAAAGGAAATATAAAGAATTTGGTTGAGGGGTTGAATAGCTTCTATATTCTTCATTATTAACACAGCATTTTTCATCTTACTTGATCCTTACTGACCTGTAATATAGGTAGATAAGAAAGCCTTGATTTGTGCCAGCCACATGAGCCAACAGGATTGAAGTCAATTTTTCTACCATGATTGGGGTAGGAAGTTGGTCAGTTATCTGGAAACATCAACAATTAAAGGAACGACTCATGACAACATGGCACTTGCAAAACACTTTCCCTCCATTTGGCTCCCTGCTGCCTGAACTTTGCTCTGTGTTTGGTCAGTTCACCATTTCACAGATCAATGTTAGGCGAGGCAAGATTGCCTCCCACCATAGAGGAGAAAAATTGAGATACCTGCTTGCCCAGTTTTTCCTGTAGCTGAAGAAAAGGCATGTGACCTGGACTCCTCCAGCCAGGCAAATGTGCACAGAGGAAGACTCAGGAGCTCGCGGTGTGAAAGGAGAAGGGGAGCCCACTGTCTCCACAGTGGTGGCAGAAGAGGCGGTAGCTGCATGGCTGAGTACCTGGCACAAGGGTGGTTTCAGGGACGGTGGAGTCAGCACCTGTCAGGGTCCTGGTGCAGAAGCCCTACATCATGGAGAGCTCAGAGGAGATGGCATTTTCTCATCAGACTGGTTCTGAGGCTTGGCCTTGGGTGCTGTTCCAGGAAGCTCAGCCTTCATCCCAGCTCCCACTTCTCCCAGCAATTCTGAGAGCTATATCCAGTAACTTTTCTGCTCGGTCAGCCAGCGTCACCTTCTGTTTCTTGTGTCTAAAAATCCCGATGCAGTAACTTTGTTCTAGATTACTTTACATCCTACAGTGTATATTTGCTCACTAACCTTACAATCAGTTGAAAGCAAGTCCTGTAACAGAAGCAAGCTGAAAATAGGAAAAGTTTTGTTTTGGTAGGCTCCCAGATTTATCTGTAAAAGCATTCTAGATTTATTTATTTATTTTTAAAGATTTTATTTATTTATTCATGAGAGACAAAGGGAGAGAGGCAGAGATACAGGCAGAGGGAGAAGCAGCTCCCTATGGGGAGCCCGATGTGGGACTCTATCTGGGGACCCCCAGACTACAATCCGAGCCAAAGGTAGACGCTCAGCCACTGAGCCACCCAGCCACCCCTAAACTTTCTAGATTTATTAAAACTTATGATACTGCTGAGTGAAAAGAGGAAGGATATAAAACAGCATGTATAGTGTATTTTTTGTTACACACACAGGAAGAGATTGCACCACCATGTTAACAGTCATTATCTTGGGCTAGTAGGATAACGAGTGCCACTGATTTCCTTCATTTTGCTTATATATAGTTTATACACTTTCTACCCTCACTCTTGGGTGATAAAAAGTTATCTTAGAACATACAGAAACTTGTCTTTTTGTGCAGATGTGCCGATCATTACCTTCTGTGGCTGTGGGAATGTTTAAAGAACAGCTTCCTTTCCTTGTTCTGATATTCCCATGAGGTATTCGTGGAGAGGAATCTCCTGGCCTTTCTGTCCCCATCCCAACATTCACCCCTCCTCATAGCAAGGGGTGTGTCTCGAGTGCACAGAATGCAGGGAGGTAAGTCCAGAGCATGCCCAACTTCAATCTTTCCTCCCTCTCCCCTCGGCCTGCCCACAGGGGGCTGCACTGTAGTCTGTTCTCTACCTCACAGACGGGCTTCCCAGGCATGCACTGCCCCTGCTGAGCCAGGGCAGAGCACCTGAGTCCATCCTAGGCAGCTGCACACTCAAGGCACAGTTTCTAACTGGCTTTATCAGCAACAAGCTCCACTGGCGTCTCACTGGTTCCGGAGTTGGAAGGGGAATTGAGGGGTGTGATTTAGCAGCTCCAGACACGCCCAGGCACCCAGGGACCCATGAGTGACATTGTTCCTCCTTTTAGTGCCTTCCAAGCCTAAGTCCCTGGTGGCAGGGAAAGAAAGGCTGGTGGAGGGGCTGTCTCAATGGCATGTCACTGGGGAGAAGACATGAGGCCCCCTAATGAGCTGCCAATTGGCCCTGCAGCCTCTCACCCCATTGCTTTGTCAGGAAATGCATCAGTACTTAATATTCAGAACCCCTCAACAGGTTTTCCAGCCTTAGTAACAGCAGTATAAAACCTGTGTCATCATATAAAATATCTGAAGCTGATCCCGGAGGTTTCATTAGCAGCAAGACATTTTAATGGGATTATAGCTCTTTTTATTCAGAAAGCAGGCACTGTTCAAGCTTAGAAAGTTTATCTATTGATCTTAACCTTTTCCTTCACAAAGTAAATGAAAAGGAAGCAAATCACGGAATCTCAAATCTGCAGTTCTACTTCAGCTATTTTATTATTCCTTGCTGCCCTCAGATAAAGTATCTAAGTTTCATAAATCATTACTCTTAAAATCCAGTCATAAAAACACACCTCCCCAAGAGTTTATCAGCATTTTGCAAGGTAGCTGGATAGGGCAACAAAGCACAGCAAAACAGCCAGGCAAAATCAAAATATTACACATAATCTCTATCTGACAGGTTTCTGGGTAGAAAATAACCAAAGCCAATTACTCCTTTCTCAGGTTTCCTGACAATATTTTCCTCAAATTTATTCTTAAGTTATAATTCAAGGTCATGAAAGAGACCATTTATGCATGTCATTAAACAGAAAAGCAAACCACAATCAAACCTTAAAACTTGGCCTCCTTAATGTACCAGAACATGTGCTATGAAAATATAAAGACTTGAGCACACAAAAATATATAAAAACAGAATAACAATATTGAGCGTTGAAAAATCGTCAGATAAAAATGTTTCTGACAGCATCGTTTTCTAAGAAATCAAGCCAAAGGTGTTTAATGACCCACGTAGCTCATAGTAAGTCCTGTTCAACAGAATGGTCAGGCTGTGAGCAAGGGTTTGGTGCTGGGCTCTCTGGGAGTAGGTCCATCAGGGTAATGGAGACAGGGCTTGAAGGCCAGACCTGTAGAGCTGGCTGGTGACCTTGGGCTCCTGATGCCAGGCCGGGCCACACTGCCTGAATCTTGCAGCACCTATGTGTACTTGGTCAGAGCTGGATTCGATGTCCTTGTTTACAGTGTCTGGACAGAGGAAAGGCTAGTCACCTGCCAGGAAAGTGAAGTACATGTTTATAAGTCCTTGACACTGGTTTCTCACAGTCCAGCCAGTAGACCCTTGGCCTCACCATTTCTCACCAAGAGCAGTGCTCTTAGGGGAAATGTGAAGAGAGACGTGGATAGGAACAAAATTATATCAGAGACTGGGTCAGAATACATGAATGGATTGAACTTCACAATAAAGTTACAAAGAACACTTGAGGGGTGCCTAGAGGGCTCAGTTGGTGAAGCACCTGCCTTCAGCTCAGGTCATGATCTCAGGGTCCTGGGATCCAGCCCTGCATGGACTCCATGCTCAGCAGGGAGTCTGCTTCTCCCTCTGCCCACCACTCCCCAGCTTGTGCTTTCTTTCTCTCACTCATTCTCTCTCTTTCTGTCTCAAATAAATAAAATCGTTAAAAACAACAACAAAGAACACTTGAATAACCTGCCCTAAGACACCTAAAACTCATGACATAAAAGTAACTTCCAATTATTCACCAGTTGACATTACAGACCTTACTATTAGCCAAGTTTTTATGTCAACATGTTTATATACATTTTATACAAACTGCTCCCCTATTCTAAAGACAAAATGATCAAATACTTACAAACTGGTAAACCTACCTGCTTGGCCATTTCTCTTTCAACTTGTCTTACAGTGGCCAAAAATTATTCTTAAAGCCATAGACATGCTTTCAACTAAAGCATGGACCATTCAAGCTATCACAGAGGTCTATGGTTTTAGGACTCCAAATGTAGTTCAGAGGTCTGAAGCTTTGAGAAAGGACAATTTATCTAGTCTAACTCTTGACCCTCTGCTCTATTGTTTATCCATACTGCTTTTCTAAAGCACCTGATCTACCAAAGCTCTACCAAAGCATCCCTATAGATTCATCAATCTAATTTCTAAAGCTCTGATGCTTGATTAGCATTTGCTCCAGTCCAGACCTTTCCTTCAAGTTCTGGAGTTCTATAACCAAGCACCCACCTTACACCCCTCCTGGAAGGCTTCACAGACACCTTCTGGTCAGTGCCTACTTCACTCCCTGCCCACCCTTCCAACTGAGTCATCTTGCATCTTACAGCCCTCGTTTTGGTGCCTGAAAACCCCATCCTTTCAGCAGCACAAAACACACCCTGGGAGTCAGCCAGGATGCCTGTTATTTCCTCACCTCCCACACCCAATGTGTCCCCAGGTCCTGATGACTTTGCCTGCAAAATACCTCTCCTATCTATCCTTTTCTCCCAGCTCTTCCACCAGCGGATTCCAAATTACCACCTTCCCCTTGGAGCTCTGGAATGTGCTCTAATGGGAATCACCTTCCACTGTGCAAAATGTTTACAAAATAGGCCTTCCCTCTTGGCCTCTTTCCAATCTACTGTCAGAAAAGCACAAATCTGATCATGTCTTTTCTTTATCTGAAACATTGAAATGGCTTCTTATTGTCCTCAGCATAAAGAGCAGCCTGGAGGGATGCCTGGTTGGCTCAGTGGTTGAGCGTCTGTCTTTGGCTCAGGTTGTGATCCCGGGGTCCGGGGATCGAGTCCCACATCGGGCTCCCTGCAGGGGAGCCTGCTTCTCCCTCTGCCTATGTATCTGTCTCTCTCTCTGTGCCTTTCATGAATAAATAAATAAAATCTAAAAAAAAAAAAAAAAAAAAAAAAAGAGCAGACTGGAGCTCCTGCCTGACCTGGCCCTGGCCATGTGCCCAGCCAACTGACCCCTAATGTCTCCCCTGAGCACTCTCTCCCTTCCCAGGACCATAGTGCATCCCCTCCTCTCTACCTGGAGTTACTTCCTCTTACCCCCTCAGCTACTTCCTCACACAGAGAAGCCTTTCTTGAGTGACCCTAACAGGACTTGACTCCTTGCCACACGCAAGCATACTCATCTTTCCCTCATAGCACTTGTCAGCTTAACAACAGCAGTGACATGTGTGTGGTTTGTGTGAGGGCCCACGTCCTGTGCTTGATTCTAAAGCACCCTGAGGAAGGTGCTGCATGAGCTCTGCTTGGGTCTTGCACAGGGTTGGTGTAGCGTCCATGTACAGCAAAATGGACCAAGGGTGAACATGGAGAAAGGAGTTGGTGCTCCGATTACAATGGTGAAGGCCTCTCTTGCTCAGGATCATTCTCATGCCATACAAGGGATGGTTTTCTAGGGCCTCAGAGTATCTGTAGGAACATCCAGTCTCCCCCTACAGATCTCCCCAATATGACCTCAGGGCTTAATAAGGGGGGGGGGAGGGAGGTATTCTTTGAATGTGATTTTTTAAAAGGACTTTATTTATTTATTTAAGAGAGAGAGAGAGAAAAAAAACAAGTGAAAGGCAGAGGGAGAAGCATACTCTCCACTGAGCAGGGAGTCCAATGCAGGGCTCGATCCCAGGACCCTGATATTATGACCTGAGCGAAAGGCAGATGCTTCACTCACTGAACCAATCAGGCGCCCTTAATGCGATTTTTTAAGATAGTGACAGCAGGCTGGCATCCTTTTGCATCTGATTATGTGAATCAAAGTAATAATAGAGAGTAACTGCTATAGCTTCAGTCTAAACTGAGAAAATGTGTAGTGATTGAGAAAGCAGGAATGTTCTTTCCTACAGCTTCTAGCCCCACGAATAAACAGAAAGGTGACAGTTAAAAGGCAGTGTGGTATAGTGGCTATATTGCTTAAGCTCTAGATCCTGGCTATCTACTGGCTGTGTGATCTTAGGTAAGTCTCTTGACCTCTCTGCGCCTCAGTGGCCTTATCTGTAAAATGAGGATAATAATAGTATACCTTCTAGTGTTGATGTAAGGATTCAATTAGTTAATGAATGTTAAGTGCTTTGAACAGTGTCTGATGTTACTTACAGTGGGCAGAACATACATGTTTGCCATTTTATTATTACTAGGTGTTTTTTGAAGCTGCTTTATAGTATTTCAGCTAGAATAGATATATTTTGGTTAGAATGAGACTCAACTAATGCTTAAAACTAAGATGTTAAAAATTAAAATATGCACTGGCCTGTTTTGTTGTACATAAAACTATTTTTATTAAAAAATATTCCGAATGCATAACCTTGTTGATTCAGATAAAACAAGCAAAATGCCTGTTAGTAGATGGCTGTTGGCTTCTTAACAGAGTGTGACAAAAACATTCCTCAAATATGCATGAATAACCTGTTCAGTATCCAGTGAATTCACAAGCATATGCCTCATTTACCTTTGATATAAAAAGTAACAAAATCACATCCAGTGAACTGAGCTCAACAATAAAATTAATCCGAAAAAAAGTCAATAAAACAAATTGCTGCATTAAAACAGAGCATGTATACCCACATCCATACTTGAGAAGAGGAGCTGTTAAAACCACATCAAACAGAAAGGCACTTATTATTAAAGGTCAATTAAGATGTTTCTGACTAGACATATACCTATCCCTACGGTCATGGAATTCCACTCTTACATATACCAAAGAAATATGAATGAAGACAGAAAGACATATATAAGCCCACAGCAGCTTAGTTCATGATAGTCAAAAACTGTAAATAATCCAGATGTCTATAAACTGAATGGATAAAAAAATAAAAAATAAAAAAATAAACTGAATGGATACACAAATTGTTGTGCATTTATGCTACTGAATACTATTCAGCAACAAGAACTACCAATGTATATAATAACATGGATATATCTCACAGATATCATGCCAAATGAAAGAATCTAAATTTAAAAAGTAGGTATGTGATTTTCTTTTTGTTGTTGTTAAGATTTTATTTATTTATTTGAGAGAGAAAGAGAGAGACCATGAGTTGGGGGTGGGGCCAGGGGCAGAAGGAGATGGAGAAGCAGACTCCCCGCTGAGTAGGGAACTGGCTATGGGGCTTGATCACAGGACTCTTAGATCATGACCTGAGCCAAAGGTAGATGCTTAACTGACTGAGCCACCCAGGGGCTCTTGTGATTTTCTTTACATGAAGTTCAAGAATGATCAAACTGGATAAATGAGCATGGAAGCCGTAATAGTGGTTACTCCTGGGGAGGGAGTAACAAATAAAGCCTGTGAAGGAGTTTTCTGAAATCTAAGGGGTGCTGACAATGTTCTACAGCCTGATTTGGGTGGTCAAGCTGTGCGCTGAAAATGTATTTTATGCTCTCTATTGCATATGTTTACTTTTATTACGAAAAAAAAGTATCTTCCCAACTAATACTTTAAATCATGACTGATAATGCTTTGATTTGACAAAATTCACTGGCACTGTGGTAGTTCATGTGCTGCTGGAGGACTGGCAGGGTCCTCTCCCTACAAACACACAAACCAGGAGTAATAGACAGAACTTTAACACCCATGCTCCCCCCACCCCCAACCAATTCAAAGGTTGAAACCCTAATCCTTCTGTAACGGTATTCGGAGACAGGGTCTTTAAAGAGGGAATTAAGGTTAAATGAAGTGGGACTCTAATCCAATATGACTGATGCTCTTGTGAGGACAGGAAGAGATGTTAAAATGTGCTCTGACAAGAAAAGACCATGTGAGGACACAGCCAGAAGGTAGGCATCTGCACATCAAGGAGAGAGGTCTCAGAAGAAACCAAACCTGCTGACACCTTGCTCTTGGACCGTCCAGCCTGCAGAACTGTGAGAAAATACATTTCTATTGGTTAAGCTCCTCAGTCTGTGGTATTTAGTCATGGCAGTCCCAGCTGACTAATCCACCAAGCAAAGGCTTCAAGAGAAACTCCAGGAGCTTGGCACAGGCTCTCCAGAGTCTGTGGGAGCCAGGTGTCAGGGTCTGGCTCTTGCTGTGTGAAATCTAAAGCTAGTCAGAGCTAGCAGGGCAAAGAGAGAAGGGATTGTGTTTAGAGCAAAAGGCACTTCTACTGCAAGGGGAACGGGATGGGAGGGGTGTTTCCTGTGGTCATAATGTGGGGGCTCTGCAGAAGCAGCCTGTTTGAGTGGGAGAGGTGAGGTTTAAACCTAGACACATTGAACATCACTGCACACTTCCCAGAATGGCTAAAGCTGATCCAACGGTATGCTGCAGGTGCAGGTGAGGGTGAGGAACAACTACAACTCCCATAAACCATCACTGGGAGAAGACATTGGTACAACCACTGTGGAAAACTGTTTGATGACATCTCTAAACCTAAACACACACCTGTCCTATGATATGGCAGCTCCACACCTACAGAAACAAGTACACACGTGCAACCAAATAAATACGTAAGAATGTTCACTGCGAAACTACGCAACTGTCCTCAACAGAAGAATGGACATGTGAGCTCAGTATATTCACACGATGTATTACTCATGATCAGCAAAAAGGAACAGGATATGGACACATACAGCAATATGGATAAATCTCTACTATTGTGCAAAGCAGTCAGACAGAAGAGGTTCCACAGTGTATGATTTCATCATATGAAGTTAATAAAAGGTGAAGTTGCTTTATGGTGCTAGAGGTCAGAGTAGTGGTTACCTTGAGGTGCTGGTTAATATTGACTGGGGAGGGACATGAAGGGGTTTAGTGGTGGGGGTGGAAGGCAGGAGGGACAGGTAATGTTCTGTGTCTTGATCCAGTTTTCAGATATATGAAAATCAAACATACTACACTTGAGATTTCTGTTCTTCGCTCATGTTCAATTTATTATAGTGCAACTTTTAAAAATCAAAAGTTAGGTAGGAGTTTAGAGTTTTTATTATTACACAGGACTGTATCATGTGATTAAGGAAACTGGATTTAGCTTTTCACCACTTAAGAGTACTTGGAAAATCTAAAGGACCTAAGATTTTCCTCCAATGAGGAAGAAAAGACAAGTCTGTTCGGTGCATAGACAGGAGTCACGCAAGAAGAACTGGAGATGGCTGTTATCTGCACAGTACTGAGATGCCTGCCAATAAACCTGTTACACACAGAGGGCAGTTGCTTTAATTCAAGATTCCTTGAACAACAAGATGGTGTTTCTGGAGACTGTCGAAGTTATTACTTAGGTTTAGTGATTGCTAAGATTAACTCTGATGTGATAAGGGAAGCATGGTTCATGCTGACATCAGTTTACTGATCTGTGTTTATCCAAAAATGCTGGGGAAGACAGACATCCCCAACCTTATCCCAAAGATATCAAAATGGCCACTGGCTCACATTATTCAGCTAATGGTTAAAATTGATTATAACTACTGCTTTTAGCTAATATGGCACTTTACTAGATAATACTTAGATTGGCTAATTCCCAACAATTAGCCTATTTCCAAGAAGTTGCATGTGAGTACGCACGCGCATCTGCTTCATTCAAAGATTCTACTTTAGGGCAGCCCGGGTGGCTCAGTGGTTTAGTGCCGCCTTCAGCCCAGGACCTCATCCTGGAGACCCAGGACCGAGTCCCATGTCGGGCTCCCTGCATGGAGCCTGCTTCTCTCTCTGCCTATGTCTCTGCCTCTCTCTCTCTCTCTCGGTGTGTCTCTCATGAATAAATAAATAAAAAATCTTTAAAAAATAAAAAATGACTCTTTAGCTTTTGCTTTCAGTGGCTTCTGGTTAAAGGTGGCAGCTTGACCACATAACTTTTATCCCTTTCCTCTCAGGATCCCACTTACATGAGTACAGAGCCAGAAATAAGGTATAAATCTACAAAGAGAATGTAAGCGAGAAGATCCACAAACAAGAGAGTTCAACAGATTTCTGGAGACCAGATGATAGAATCCTAGCAAAAGATGGGGGTGGAGAAGGATCTAGAAACAGGAGATTCACTGTAACAAACACTTACATCCCAGACCTCTGTTCCATATCACACACATATTACCGGGAGCCAGGAGCTACCCCCAGGAAAAAGACTGGCATTTGGAGACTCCCTCTTCTCAGTGTCTGCTCTAGGGAGCCCAACCTAAGACCTCTACAAACCCTACCAACTAACACAGACCTCTGGCCAGCTTCAGTGTCATAGCCTGCATATGAAAGGACGATCAACGATAACCAGACATTGCTGGAGACCTCCAGTGGAGAAGGGAGCTGTCCACATAAGCCATGAGATGTAAACATGCCCACTATAATTGCTCAAGTGGAAGAAAGACAGAGGAAGGGGTGTCTCGGTGTCTAAGAAAAATTATACTCAGAAAGAAGAAAAGGTAAGATTCACTATGCAAATAATATAACAAACAACACTGCCATCCTCTGCCTTCATACACACAGTCTCTTGACTTCATCAATGAGAGCCTCATTCTCAACAAGAAACTACAGACAGATGGGTCACTACCTCTCCACCACCTCGCGGCTCTCTGCTTAAGCCACCCTGCTACCCGCTGCCACTCGCAGCCCCCTCTGCCTCCATCCACTAAGGGTCATTGGGAAAACAGTCTTTGTACTGCCAGTGAGTAGCATGTTGTGTCTCATCCGGGGCAACTCAGACATAACAGGGAACGAAATTCTGAGCCCCTCAGCCTTCACTCTTCCCCAAACAGGCGTCAAATACCTCACATGACTTAGATGTGATGTATACTTCTAACACCAGCTTAACATTCTGTATTCGAGGCTAGAAAGCATCTACCAGAGCAGGAACAGTCTATGTCAACCTAAAAGCACACTTTATGATTTATTTTACACTGGCCATGGATCTTTTACCCAGGTTACAAAAATTAATATATTTTGGCACACTAAATAAGTGCTTATGAGAAAGCTGGCCTCACAGCTCCTTTCCTTAACAAATCTCTCGAAAGAGTACATACTATTAATAATTTTGGTTCCGGGGCGGCCTGGGTGGCTCAGCAGTTTGGCGCAGCCTTTGGCCCAGGGCGTGATCCTGGAGACCCGGGATCGAGTCACACATCGGGCTGCCTGCATGGAGCCTGCTTCTCCCTCTGCCTGTGTCCCTGCCTCTCTCTCTCTCTCTGTCTCTCATGACTGAATAAAAAAAAATTAAAGTAATTTTGGTTCCAATTTTCTAAACTATTCTTTTCTTCCTACCCCTTACACACTTACACACACACACACACACATAATTTCTTCACGATAGAACACAGAGTAACATATTCATCATAGAATGCTTGGAAAAATAACACACATGCCCAGGCTGCTATAATTCCACCATCCAGTTTCTGTCCACCTCATTTTAAGAAGAAAATTTTTATTTATATATTTCCTAATTCTTCCACTCTTGGGTCTGTACTTATCAAGAAATAAAATGGGGGCCACGTTCAAGGCTTTGCTGTTCAGAGATGTGCGCCATTCCTTGGTACGCATTGGGGACATACAGATGAAAAGATAACGCACATTCTTTGTAGCTAGATGCAGAGTTCTGGCCCTCGAGTTAAATTTTTGAGAAAGCACAGCAAAAAGCAGGGCTGCTGGCAGCTGGAAGCATAGAAGCTCTTCAGCCTCCAGAGCTCCTAGAGTGATAGAAAGCCCCAGGGACTAAAGCTAAATGTTTGGCCACTCTAGTTATTCTCCAATAAGCCCTTATTATGCTGAAATGTTGATTTTGTCTTGACTGTTTCCCCCTCCTTTCTTCCATGACATTTTTTTTCCTTTTATGGTTAATAGCGGGGGGAAGAAAAACTTCAAGGCATGAAGTTTAAAGCCCCTGAAATTTAATTACAAAAGTTGACTTAGTTATTCCCAAAAGTTTATTAGAGAATAGGTGGAATTTCTCTTAAAGATAGAAAAATAAGATACATAGAAAAGCAAGGAGATTTTCTCCTTCCCATTTCTTCAACAAATATGTACTCAGCATATAGTCCGTGTGTGTGTGTGTATGTGCATACTATCTACCTGCCATTATCCTTGCCAGTGAGAAAGGAGGTGGAAAAAATATAGGTGGGTAGATACATATTTTGGAAGGGCAAGAGAGTGATGGAATAAAGTGGGCATACATTGCTGTAGTCCATAGTGAGCTGTGGTTGCTTGTTAACAAAGGGAACATGTTGTGAGCATTTATGTCAGGAGTCAGCAAACTAGGTTCTGTGGGACAAAGCCAGCCCACCACCTGTTTTTGTACTGCCTAGGAGATAGGAGTGGTTTTTTACATTATTTATTTATTTTTAAAGATTTTATTTATTTATTCATGAGCGACACACAGAGAGAGGCAGAGACACAGGCAGAGGGAGTAGCAGGCTCCTCACAGGGAGCCCAATGAGGAACTCAATCCCAGGACCCCAGGATCATGACCTGAGCCAAACGCAGATGCTCAACCACTGAGTCACCCAGGTGTCCCTGGTTTTTTACATTTTTAAATGGTCAAAGAAAAATCAAGAAAGGAATCAAAACTTTGTGACATGTGAAAGTGATATAAAATTCAAATTTTGGCAAACATGAATAAAGTTTTATTGGAATACAGCCACACTCGTTGGTTTACACATTGTCTATGGCTGCTTTTGCACTGCAACAGCTGAGCTGAGAAGCTGCAACAGAGACCTGTATGGTTCGCAGAACCTATTTACTGTCTGGCGCTATACTTAAAATGCTTGCCAGCCCCTTGTTTAGAGGAGGGAGACATTACTTCTGCTCAAGAGCACGAAGAAGGAAGTGACACATGTACCTTACTTTTCTGCAGCCCTATATAGCTCATTCGACCCTTCCAGCAGCCCTATGTAGGAAGAGATAGGAAAGGCAGGTTTCATCATTCATTCCCCCTTTTACAGCTTGGGAAACTGAGGCTCAGCCCAATCTAGAGACTTGTTCAACATTAGCAGTTAATCGTCTGAGCCTTTCCATCCCATGGTGCTGAGCCTGGAGAGACCTCATTGGAAGAGCAACACACACACACAGCAAGAGCATCATAAAGAAGGGAGACCAGTTGGATGAGGAGGGTGGGGAGGCTACCGCTGGGCCCCAGGACAAATAAGACTAAGAGCAGGAGCTATCTGGGCCCAGGAGTCAGCAAACTAAGTTTCAGGGGACAAATCCAGCCTACTACCTGGGAGATGGGAATGGTATTTTTTTATTTTTAGGTGGGAAGGAAGGAAGGAAGGAAGGAAGGAAGGAAGGAAGGAAGGAAGGAAGGAAGGAAGGAAGGAAGGAAGGAAAGAAAGAAGAAAGAAAGAAAGAAAGAAAGAAAGAAAGAAAGAAAGAAAGAAAGAAAGAAAGAAAGAAAGAAAGAAAGAAAAAAGAAAGAAAGAAAGAAAAGAAAGGAAAGAAAGGAAAGAAAGAAAGAAAGAAGAAAGAAAGAAAGAAAGAAAGAAAGAAAGAAAGATGAAAAGAAAGAAAAAAAGGAAAGGAAAGGGAAAGGGAAAGGGAGAAAGAAATCAAATTTTTGTGACATGTAAAAGAGATATGAAATTCAAATTTCAGTCTCTATAAAGAAAGTTTTATCAGAATACAGCCATGCTCATTGGTTTACACATCGCTATAGGGTAAAAGCAGCCTCAGATGGTGTGGTCCCTGGATCTGAGGCCAGTGCACCTGTCCTGCCCCGTAGTCGCTGACAGAACCTCTAGGAGCCTGAGTCCTATCTGCTGCAAAAATCCCCTCCTGATGAGGTTGTAAAGAGTAAATGAGATCATTATGAGAAGCAAATGAGTTAACTGTGTGTATTACTCAGCACAATGCTTGGCACTTTGCAGTTGTGATGTTACCTGATTGTTGTCATTCACTGGCTGGGGAAGCTGCTGAGCATTTAAAACAGCGATTGGTACGTACTCATACTAGACAGTCAGAGAGCCATATAGGATGCATTCATACCTGAGTGTAACATTAGGTTAGACTCACATACTATCTAATGCTATGGAAACATTCCATCTGTGAAACAAATTCTAGCTCCTTTAGGACAAGACTTCCCTAGGTATTAGCTCAGGGGGAAAAAAATTCTTGTACGCTCAAGTTATTTGGAAGAGAATTGGGTGTAAAAACTATTTTCACATCAGGGAAGAAAATATATTAGGTTGCAATTGAGAATGAAATCATTGAACTCCTGGGGCCTAGGGGCTGTAGCTTGGAAAAGAGGCAGGAAGGGAGAAGGGGAGGAAAGAATTGTAGGGAGAGATTAGGCAGGCTGGTGAGTAATGGGTCCAACGGTGAGGTCAGCACCCAGCAACTGGGCGTGGTCTGCACAGTCCAGGAAAGCCACTAGATTTAAGAATGGATCCATTCATCTGACTCTGCTTTCCATTTTCCACACTAATAATTTCCACTTTCAGAAATATAATATTTACTGAACAATAAAGTTTCCCTTTAGGACTATTGTGACATTATACACAAACATACCACCCAAGATCCAAATATTCTAACGACCTGAAACATATTTAAAAAACCTCAAACTTCCGACATGAAATTATTTCACCATGAGAAAATAAGCACTCTTGTTGATGGATGCGATACAACAGAACAGTGTTTTTTGAATTGTATGTCAGAGCCCATTAGTGCTGAAATCAGTTTAATGGGCTGCCAACCATATGGAATAGAATAGAACAAAACAGAAAATATCTGAGTGTATTACACATAATAAAGGACAAGTGCTGTTGAGTGTAACTTCTGTTCCAGTGATATGTTTGTGGGTGTGTGCACACACACACGTGTGTGTGTGTGTGTGTGTGTGTGTGTGTTTACATTCACTCATCTATATTGCTGAGCTATGGTGTAAACTGTATTCTCACTAGAGGTCACGTCCAAACAATTTTAAAGGCATCAAAGCAGAGTGTGATCCACTTTAGGGAAGCCAGGTATAGGGACACCTGGGTGGCTCAGTGATTGGGTGTCTGTGTTCGGCTCAGGTCATGATCCCAGGGTCCTGGGATCGATTCCTGCATCGGGCTCCCTGCAGGGAGCCTGCTTCTCCCTCTGCCTATGTTTCTGCCTCTGTGTGTCTCATGAATAAATAAATAAAATCTTAAAAAAAAAAGAGAGAGAGAAGTTCAGTATAAGAATCCTAATTCACTGGACAGCCACATGAAGGATTTAATTATTCCTGTGGAGTGGGATTTCTTTCAGTGAAAAACTCTTCCCCTGCATTTAAAACATGCTACAATTTACAGGGAAAAAATGTATGCAGAGGTTGTCAAGTACGCCTCATCTTTAAAATGAGGTGTACCTGTTAATGAACACCGAACTGATCTCAAGATACAGAATTTTTTTTTTTTTTTTTTTTTTTTTTTTTTATAAATTTTTATTTATTTATGATAGTCACACAGAGAGAGAGAGTGAGAGGCAGAGACACAGGCAGAGGGAGAAGCAGGCTCCATGCACCGGGAGCCCGACGTGGGATTCGATCCCGGGTCTCCAGGATCACGCCCTGGGCCAAAGGCAGGCGCCAAACCGCTGCGCCACCCAGGGATCCCAAGATACAGAATTTATAAGAAATCAGAAACGAAAAAAAAAAAATCAGAAACGTAAATGATTACATTGTTCAGAATGATAACGGATCAACTCCTTTATAAAATTAATAGTTACTATATTTTTCACACTAGGTAATTCATCATGAAGCAGAAGAGAAGGGGGCTAGAGAGGAAATTTAGTGGATGGGGATGGTTTTACCACCACCAAAAATTAGATTTTGGAAAAGGAAAGTCACCTTATGTTTGACTCCACAGAAAGCTCCCACCTTTTGATGCATTCTCTCAATTCCTTTCTTGTGAATGCCCCAAAGTAAAGAGCCCATTATCTCCAAGATAATAGGAGCTAAAATCAAGCAATTCATTAATACTGGATGTGATGGCAACCGATTTTAAAGGGAGAGACCATATCAAAAACATTTTATCCCATAAGCCTGACAATTCCATGAAAAGGAAGTGGAGGGTTCAGAAGTTACCTGACAGGGATCCCTGGGTGGTGCAGCGATTTGGCGCCTGCCTTTGGCCCAGGGCGCGATCCTGGAGACCCAGGATCGAATCCCACATCGGGCTCCCGGTGCATGGAGCCTGCTTCTCCCTCTGCCTATGTCTCTGCGCCTCTCTCTCTCTCTCTCTCTCTCTCTATCATAAATAAATAAAAATTAAAAAAAAAATTAAAAAAAAAGAAGTTACCTGACAACTATCTGGGGGAGATAGCCTGAAATTACTGCCATCGAAACTAGATAAGGATGCTTCTGGAGGTCATATGATTGAAAAAAGGATGGATGGATGGATGGATGCATGCATGCATCCAAAAGGAGGCCAAGATTTTAATACCAATTTAAATAAATATTACTTCACAGTTGCCTGTATTGGAAGTCCTTATACAAGTCATTCAGAGGTGCTGGGTTGTAGAGATCATGAATATAAACCTATAGGAAGAAAGGAAAAAACAACTGTTCTTATGTTATCTAAGTGGGCACACAGGGCTTCTGATAAAGCTTGTAATGGCAGCATCACTTGAGAAGTCCTATATTTCAAACCAGTTAGATAGAAATTAATATGCCAAATGTCTTATGATGAAAAAAAACTCTGAAGTCAAAGCATGTGAAACATTTGAATAAATGATTTTATACAATGTGAGAATAGAAGGATGTTGTATTTCCTAAATTATCAATTTTATTTAATGTGGTTTTAAATATATGCAAATAAATTAATAGATTGAATACAAGTAGACATTCCACTCTCTATTCATATCCCTAAAATGTGTGTTTTCAAGTTGAGATAAGGCCTTTTTTAAAACCATCTCATGGAACATTAGGGACTACCTTATAATCGAGGGTACCTAATACTTGGGCATATAGGGTAAACTGCATCCCAGATAACTGAGGCTCTTCATTGCCAGCTCAGGAATGAACTAGACTGCAGACAGGTATGCAATACATTAAAATCCCTCAATTAAACATCAATAACTGCTATCAAACCAATTTTTTAAAATTTTTTTTAAAGATTTTATTTATTTATTCATGATAGACACAGAGAGAGAGAGGCAGAGACACAGGAGGAGGGAGAAGCAGGCTCCATTCCGGGAGCCCGACATGGGACTCGATCCCGGTACTCCAGGATCGTGCTCTGGGCCAAAGGCAGGCGCTAAACCACTGAGCCACCCAGGGATCCCCTCAAACCAATTTTTATCTGTTAAAAATTATTTATGCTACTATCCTCCATGTGGAATGGAGGATGTGATGCCCTGTCTTGCATCCCCTCAGCGTACTTTGGGGTTCCTGCACAGCTCTGATGGACACTTCCCATGCACACTGACAGATTCCCGCATCCAGCCCACTCTGCCTTCTGCTTATCTACCCAAGGACTTTCTCTCATGCCTCCGGAGCTTGCCCAGGCTATTAATGGCAGCCCTGAAGTGCTGGGGATTTAGTGCCTCTGGTATTAAATGATGACTAAACATCCCAATTTCCCCACCATTTGGTAGACAATCATATAGTGCATCTGACACTGTACCAGCAGCACCAAGCCTCTACTGCCCACAATGGTAAGCTGCTCATCAGCCCACCTCGTTGTACTGGCTTGCTCTCCTTCCTGGTATCATTTTCTCTACTCTCACTTATGCTTCTTGGGATCACCTTCCCTCAAAAAACCACCTGTATCCAAATCATTGTCTCAGGCCCTGCATGCATGTACTTCAGCTCCTGGTGGTAATTTTGTGCCCTCTTTGAAAACCAGCTGTCTGCAAGAGTCAAGGTGAAAGAGCTTTACTTTCATTTTTTATACCGGGACTACTTACATCTTTGGCAATGTCTCATCCATTCCTTTCCATAGCACTTGATCCCTTACTCACGCACAAGAGTTTTTTTGTGGGCTGTAGGGTATGCCCAGGTGAACAAAACATAGTTCAAGCCTCAAGGACTATAGACTTGAGAATGGGACATGAAACATGCAGGAAGAAAAGAAACCCTAGATTCAGACTGTGGAAGGGCCACATGGCAGTTCCCAGAGAGGAACAACTTCCAGCTGACTAGAATTTTTTTTTAAAGATTTTATTTATTTATTTATGAGAGACACAGAGAGATTGGTAGAGACATAGGCAGAGAGAGAAGCGGGACTCAATCCCAGGATCCTGGGATCAGGACCTGAGCCAAAGGCATATGCTCAACCACTGAGTCACCCAGGTGCCCCTAGCTGATGAGAATTTGATCCCTACCCCGATAGAGCCTGTTCTCTCAAGTTTTCTAACATCAATGTTTGCTTGAGGACATTCATCTTTCTACAAACTCAGCATTGACTGACACACAGATCAGCCCAAACATGGAACCTGGTGACACGGCCTTATGGGTAACTGATGAAATGTTGAAAAGCAAGGCATCACATTCTCCATAAGTGTCCATGAAGGATCCCCAAGTGACTGCTCCATCTATGGGGGAACGACAGGACATGGCCTGATGAAGGAAGGAGACCCATGAGGCTTCCCTGCTGTTCCTTCATCATGCCAAGCACATTCACACCTCACACCTTTAGCTCTTGATATTCTGCCTACAGGCCCTTCCCCTAAATATCTGTGTGGGATATTCCTTCACCTCATTAAACTCTCCTTGCTCAAGGCCTTCCGTGAACACCCTTTATAAAAATAATAGCACCCTCTACTTTGTCTCACTCTATTGTCTTCCCTGCTCTATTCTTCATGGCCCTTACCACCCCCTGACATATTATATATTTATTTATTTATTAATCTCCTCCCACTAAAAGGTCAGTGACAAGTAGGAACTTGTCTCCTTTGCTGGATCCCTTGCACCTGGAATAGTGTCTGGTCTAGAGGAGGCACTTAGTGAATGTCTGCTGAAGGTTCATCATAAGAACCTCAAAATCATCACTCACCACGCTTGAAGTGCTATAAACTCGTCTGGAATCGTGACAGCCCCATAATTCAAGGGTCTAAAGGATACATGATTATTTTATTAAAAAAGAAAGTTTTATAAAAACAATTTTTTTTGTAGAACTTCAACATATTTAGCAGGTATGAGTAAATAAAATTGTTTTAATTCTATCATAAACATGTATAGGTCATGGAATGCAACTCGTTCAATGTCTATGGTGTAAATAAGAAAGAAATCCTGATATTTTAAACCTTGGAACTATAGCTAGCTTACTAAAAAATAAATTTATTCATGTATTCATGTGACAAATATTTATTGAGTGCTTATGATGAGTATGGTGTTGGATGAGGTGCTATATTTGATTTTTCTTTTGAAAAATCGACTTCACACTTCTCTGTAAAGCCATATCCTGCTGTTATAGATAGAGAAAGCTCATCTTTCTGAAAACGCTTATGTTTTTTTTCATTATTTTACTATATGCTTTATTGATTTAAGTCAGCAATCCCTCAGAGAGAATAGTCACAGAAAAATACTTTGGGTGGAGGTTTTTATTCAGCTAATTTTAAAGGTAAACATTTTTCTCTTTTCATTGAGTTTAAGGGAAAGAGGAACCACTGTATTTAACAACATTAAATGTTCACTATTAAAAAAATTATATAAGTAGTTTTCTTATTTTATTTTTTTTAATTTTTATTTATTTATGATAGTCACAGAGAGAGAGAGAGAGAGGCAGAGACACAGGCAGAGGGAGAAGCAGGCTCCATGCACCGGGAGCCTGAGGTGGGATTCGATCCCGGGTCTCCAGGATCGCGCCCTGGGCCAAAGGCAGGCGCCAAACCGCTGCGCCACCCAGGGATCCCTATAAGTAGTTTTCGAACTCTGCTTATATAGGGCTAATTGGTTCCACTATAAATTCATGCTCTCCAAATGCAGCAGGCCTTCAAGTTGAATGGTAATCTTTTATTCGTCCCTAACTGACTCAATTGTTACATTTCCACAAGGCATACCCAAGTCATTATTCTACTGGTGGTTTCAACCTACCCACTTGTCCTTTGACTTTATTTAGAAGATGATGGTCAAATTATTCTCTCTACCTCAAAATCCCCATGCTTTTGTCTCAAGAGTCCTTCCCCTGCCTTCTTGAAGATTGATTCTATCAGTTAAGATTCTTTCTTACTTTCTCAATCTCTCTTCCTTTCTATGGATTCTTCTCCTGTGATAAGTGGGCTTGAGTCTTCTTATGCTAAAAACATGACTTTATAGTATGCCATTTCTTTGATGCATCAAACTCTTTCCTCCTTTGCCACCCAATTTACTTAAAAGGAAATCTATCTTCATTGCTTTCCATGTGCAGGGATGATTCCCTGACTCTTTAACCCCTCCCTAGCAGCCTGGCCACCACTTCCACTTACCTCAAAGATAATTAAGGAAAGCCAGGAATCAAGTCCAGTGGCTTTTCCTTTGTTGTATCCTCAGCCCTATGGGATGTACTATACGAATGATGTGTTAATGGTGGTGGCTCTCCCACCTTTCCCAGCTGCCAGGACACCACACGACTTCCGCCATTTTGCTCCAGCTTCCCCTGTTTTAATTGTGTTTTTATCCTCTTCTTTCTCTTCTCCCCTCCAACATATAGACATGCCCTGAGGATCTTTACCCTTACCTTTTGCTTTGTTTCGCTCTGTTTTCTCCATTGGCCGTTTCTGAGACAACAAAATCACTCCCAAGTAGAGGAGTCACAAATCTCTTTTTGTAGCTTTAACTTCTCTCTGGAAAAGCTAGCCCCGTATTCTAGTCCCTTTTTTTGGACCAATCTGTCATGCCCAGAATGAAACCTATTTTTTTTCTCCTCTTCCTCATCCTGCTCTGAACCTCCTCTCTGACAAGGACCCAAACAGTGTCTCAGCTGAGCCCAACAGGGACTTCTTTTTTTTAAGATTTTATTTATTTATTTAAGGGGGAAGAAGGGGAGTATGAGTCTGGGGGAGGGGCAGAGGAAGAGGAGAAGCAGTCTCCTCACTGAGCAGGAAGCCTGACATGGGGCTTGATCCCAGGACCCGGGGGACCATGACCTGAGCTGAAGGCAGATGGTTAACCTACTGGGCCACCAGGGTGCCCCAGCAGGGACTTCTCTGCTCAGCATTTAAATTTTGCCTATCTCAGTCTCTGAGTCTGTCTCTTCCCCTCATTCCCACTGTCTCATTTCCTCTTACCCCTAATTTGATGACGGACTCTACCTGGTCTCCCTATAACCAGTCTTTTCTCATTGTACTATGTCCAGCAAAACGCTACAAGATTATTGCCCTAAAGCACAATTCTGATCCTGTCAATCGTCTTCCTCAGAAACCTAACATAACTCCCTGGTACTTACTGAATGAGATCTGTATACAAGGTGCTGCATAACCTTGGATAGACCTCTCTTTCTCACTTGACCCCTCATTATAGCCCTTGGCATTCCCTGTGGAATTCCAAAGCACACCATTCTTTCTGCAAGCACGCATCTTCCCATCACCAAGTCTCTGCTACTCACTCCTTTTCACAGATGCCTTTCCTTCCCTGCCAGCCCAAATGCCACCTGTATAAATCCCAGCTCAAATGCGACCTCTTCCATGTAACCTTCCCCAACTCTTTTACTGGAAGCCATTGTTTTATCTTATGAACACCTACAGGAATGAAGGAACACAGCGTTCTGGGCAATGAAGCCATTTTGCACCATTTTTATAGTCAGCTACCTGTACGCCCTGTCTTTCCTTCCGGGACATGAATTTCCTCTGGGCAGGATCTAAGTCTCCTTATTCTTCACATCTCTGGTCCTCCCAATCTCCCAAACTCTATCCAAAGGTACACAGAGACCAAGATGTCGTAGGTCAATTAAATATTTGTAAGTTAATGATTATAACCCTAAGGGTTAACTTTGGCCTCTAGTCCTTGCCATAGTCTCAGTTTTAGCAACAATTACTTTTTCCTTGTAGGATACAAGTCCTATCTCCCCATAGTACCACAGTATATTCCTTTTGGCTCCACAGGGCAATTTTCAAATGTCTTTTACTTCCAAGTTTTCTGAAAAACTAACTTCTCTAACAGACCCAATAATGGAAAAGCATTAATGGCGCTTTAACTGAAGAACATGCATCCACACAAAACAAACGGTTTGCTGTGGGCTACAGCAAAAGGTACAACTGCTTACCAGAGTGAATTATAGGAGTTAAGCTTATATTATGAAACTTACCAGTCCAATCTCTGGAAAAGCCAGGCACTGTATTTTTTAAACCATCACATTTACAATAGAAATGAAATCACTAATTCCTGAGTCATCAACTGTGTTGTTGTATAATTACTCTTCTTCTAAACAATGTATTTACCTTGTCAATTTCTAATATTCTTAAACTTTCCTGTAAGACATTTACGTCTCTGGATTTTACTTACAAATATAAAGACAACTTAAAGAAAAAAACACAGAACCTCTTTGAATGCTTTTCAAATTCCATAAGCACTTTTCTCAGAAAGACATTGGCAGAAATAATATGGAGTAAAGAACTGAGATTCAAAATTCATTTTTATAAATCTATCCTTAAATCTTGGAGGAGATCCAACAACCTCACATTAAAATTTTAGAAGGCTTGACTGAAGGACGTGGGGAAATTTAATGTTCATAGTTTCAAGAGCACCTGGTCTATATATCACCATTAATTAAGAGAAGATAAACAGGAAGAAAAAAAACATATGTGCACAGCGCATGTTTCATTATTTTCAATGTAACAACAATATCATGCAACCTTTGACAAAACAAAACAAAAATTTTTTTTAGGATAGAAAAAGAGAAAGAACCGTCTGAGGCCAACGTGTTACATATTTACTTGAATAGCCATGACTGCTTACAGGCTTTTCAAAGAGGATCGGAGCAGCCAGTTTGGATTCTGACAGCAATGCTGCAGAATTTAAGGTGTGATTTAAATATGTTCTAAGCAGGTTAATCTAGTCACACAACATGTTAATAAAGAAGTATCAGGATATTAAAGCGTAGAGGAGCATTCCTTCTTACAAATACCGCAGGAGAAATACAGTCGATGGGGAGTCAAACTGCAGTGGACACACACACACACACACACACACACACACACACACACGAATATGCTATCTCTCTATCTTTACCCGAACCCACATAAGCCTATCTTTATCACGCAGAGACAATTAAACAGCTATAGACTCTGGATGCAATTCTGTGTCCTGGCTCCCACTGGATGACTTATTGCCAGCCTGACATTTTTCAAATTCTCTATTATCAGGCTACATTGGCTAGGAAAGCAGACTTCACCAACCCAGGACCCCATCTCCGATGGGTCCTAGGAGATTTCAGTTCGTGAACGACATATGGCACCACCTAGCCATTGTGAGAACTGGAAGAGTGGATGACACCAGCAGTAGAAATAAAGTATCCCTTTTCCTTAGGAAAACGCCCTGCCTGTGCGTGACGCTGACCAAGGGGGTACGAAACATCTGCCAGAACGATCTTTCTCTTCTTCTTCAATACTCCCCCTGACCCCATCTTTCTATAGACAGTTCCGGAGTTCATTCTACAAGAAGCAACATAAGGATCAGCCATTCTTCAGCCATAAGGTTTTCAGTGTTGGAATGTGGAAGGAGAAGGTCTAGTTGACATTCAAAGTTGTGGGGACGGAGAGATGAATGTGGCCATTAAGGTCAGACAAGAGATAAACAATAGAAACTGCAGAGTCAGGGCATCTGAGACCCTCACGGGGCCGAGGAGAGAAGTGTCACAGGATAGAAGCTCCTTTCAAATCCAGGGAGGCTCGCAAGCCCAGGAGGGGGTAACCGTCGTCCTATTTCCCTGCCATGCGCCCAAAACCACATGCACACTTCCACATCCCCATGTCAAGAAGCCAGAGAAAGGGGAAGTGAGAATCCCATCCTCACACAAGGGCAGAACACAGACTGTACTCAGAGTTGCAGGGTCAGAACAACAAACACTGTCCCACAGTCAGCGGGTGGCAGCAAGTCAGGGCACCTGCACATCTCTGGGCTGGGAGCGCAGTTGCGGGGAGCGTGGAGGCAATCACACGAGTACACACACACACACACACACACACACACACACACACACACACACACTCGCACGCACGGGATTTCACAAATCGGCACCTACCCCACCGCCTGTCCGCACACACATACCAAGTGCATCCTGCCCGCCCCATCGTTGCCATCACCACACTCTTCCTCCGGGAGAGAGAGTCGGCCGAGGGATGAGAGATCCTAGCGGGGATTCCTGGAAATGTCATTCTCCAACACCTACGGTCCGCCACCGCCACCCCCACCCCCTGGGTGGGCCGTACCTTTCACACACACACACACACACACACACACACACACACACACACACACACACACACTCTCCTTCCATGACTGCCGCCAGGCACGCCCGCCGCCTCCCAAGCCCCGCATCCCCGCGCGCACCGGACACCGGCGTCCCCGCCTTCGGCGCCCCCTTCCCCCGCCCGGCTGGCTCCACGGCTCGAGGCACTGCCCCTGGACGTCGCCGGCTGTCCCCGCTCATCCGCACTATTGTTCCCGCAGCCCCTCCGCGGCCGGGGCGCCCCCCGGGCAAGGAGCATCAGCGCCCGGCGCCCCCACTCACGCACCCCTCCGCGGCGCCGCTACCTTGCCTGACAGCTGGGTCCGCGGGCCCGCGGGAGCAGGCGGCGCTAGTGACAGCGCGGGGGCCAAGCCTGGGAACGACGCTCCGCTCCAGCCGCTCCGACCTCCAGCGCCACCATCTTCCCCCGCCGCCGCCGCCGCCGCCGCCGGCCCGCAGCCGCCCTCGCCCGGCTCCGGCTACGGCTCGGCAGCCGCCGCTCGGGCCCCTCCGGTCGGCGGCCCCACCCCCTGCCGCCCGCCCGTCCGCCCGCCCCTCGTGACGCGCGCCGGGGCCGAGCCGAGCCGAGCCGAGCCGGGCCGGCCTGCGCGGGAGGGCGCCCGGGGGAGCGCGCGCGCACACGCCGGCGCTAGTAGCGCCCCGGCCTCCCACGCCCACCCGCGCGCACGCGCCGCGCGAGACCGGGGCGGCGGGCGGCGGGAGGCGGGCGGCGGCGGCCCCCGGGCGTGGGTGGGTGGCGCGGGCGGGCGGGCGTGCGCCGCGGGGGCGCCTCCCGCCGCCGGTCCAGCTCCGCCGGCGCGCGCGGGCCGGGCGCACGGGGCCTGCCGGGGACGCCCCCCCCCCCCGGCGGCAGCCTCGGGGGCCCCGCTGCGGCGGATGCTCTTTGCTGAGTTACTCCTGAGCTTTCCCGCGTCCCGGCCCGGGCCTGCCGCCTGCGCTTCTCGGGCTGCGGGGCTGCGGGGCTGCGGGGCTGCGGGGCTGCGGGGCTGCGGGGCTGCGGGGCGCGCGGCCGGCCCGCGTCTGCGCCGCTAGGGGGCGAGCCGGTCGGCTTTGCAGGAGGCAACCTGCCCGGTCCCGGGGGCCCGGCGACAAGCCCCCGCCTTACGCTGCCGGCCAGCGCCCGGCTGCGCGTCCTGCCCGCTTCTCCACCCTGGTTGGTCAGAACTTGTAGTGTTAGCGGAGGTGGCCCTAGGGCGTCGGCCCCAGAGGCGGCTGCGAGGGAGGGGACCTTTGCAGCAGGGAGGGAGCAGGTGGCAGGTGCTGCGCGTTAATGAAGAGCGGTGGGCAGGACGGGCCCCGGGAGACCCGGGAACTGGCGCCAGCCTCACCTGTAATTGGCGGAACAACACGAACCAGCCATTCCCCCCCACCCCCCGTCTTCGGGACACATTGCTCAGTAATAATGTTATATTTGCACAGTGCCTTATGATTTGCAAAGCCTTTTTCATACTCATTCTCATCTAGTAAAATGGAGATGAGCCTTGATTCTCTAGATCCCTGGGGAAATGGATCTCTTGCCACACCGTGCTTCCCTATTATTTTAAGCACAATGCCTGGAGAAAAATCGGGGACGGGGGGGGGGGGGGCATAGGCTGAAGCATTCCTGGAATTTTAGCTTTAAAATTCATGTGAATTCTGCGTTCTACTCCATGATGAATCTTTTTTTTTTTTTTTGCTTTAATAAAATAATAGCTTCTTGCTTCCCAAAAAGATCTTGTGGTGAAATTGAAATATTTACCGGGGAAAATGTATCATGCTTGTCCTTTGACATTACGTACTCTTCTTTTTCTTTTACAGTAAATATTTATTCTGCATGTATTGCAGCCTTGGGCTTTGTTCTCCCAGAGCTCACAGCACCCTGGAGGAAACAGGGGTCAAACAATCAGACTCATGATTAAATGCTACTGTGATCAGTTCTCAAATGCAAAGGTGCTAAGGGTTCACAAAGAAACCTAATCTAGACTCCGGGATTGAGTAAAGCTTCCCAAGGAAATGCCCTTTCAGTTTGGCCAGGAGAGGCAGCAGTGAGACACTTCCAGGTGGAAGAAAGTGTGCAGAAGCAGCCTCGGCAGTTGGGGTTGGAGTGGAGGGGATGTGACACGGGTTGGAGACGCAGGAAGCAGGCCAGAACTTGCAGGACCTTGTGGGCCATTTTAAATAAGGATTTTATTTTATGAGCCTTGGAAGGTCACTGAAAGGCCGTAAGGGTTGGGAGTGGGGTGGCCGTGATGTCATTTCATTTCCTGAGAGATTGGTGAGGTAACAGCATGAACAACTGACTCTTGGAGGGTCAGGGTCCAGGCCTGACCTCTTAACACATCCCTGCTTATGCTTCTTGGTGAATGTTGAGGGTTTTCAGTTTCTATACCACAGGTTGCTTTCATACATACTAGCTTTGCGGGGGGCCGGGGGGGGGGGCTTTCAGAGTGCTTGTCTGTAATAGTATTTTGTTAACTTTCAACCTTCTATGGTTTTAGGAAGGAAACTATGCATGTTAGAATTTCAGGCTAAGTCAGGGGATGTAGGTTCTGAGGGAGAAATTCTTCCTATGCATAGGCTTGTTGCCACTTGGTTTGTTGTCTCGGAGATCTTTCTGCTTATTTTCTACTTTTGTGTCGTGTTTCCAGGGAGGCAGGGTTCCTTGATGCGTGAACGAGAAATACCATCCCCTCAAATCTTGCATCACAGGATTTTTGTGCAAATTAAAGAATGTGTGTAAATTACTTTGCAAAGCCTTAAGTGCCATATGAATGAAAGTAATAATTGTTATAATGGCTGCTTAGAGACCTTCAAAACTAATTAGTTACCAAATATTAATATTTGGGAAACACTCCTTCCTCCACCTTCCCACAAAAGATACAAATATACCTATTTCTTACAGACAATGCAAATCATTGCCGTAAGTGCTCATGCTACACTTTGGGCCTTGGCTGTCATGAAGCCAAATTTGCAGGTCATTGTAGGAAATGAGGGGATCCACAGGGCGTTCATAGCCATGTCTTGCCTCTTCCTTTGCTTTTATCTTCTATTTATAGTTTTCCTGGGCCTGCTTTATTGGTATTTTCCTAATTTATTATAGGTATTCTTATAAGCCACTTCAAATATGTGTATTCACCTACTTTTAACGAGGGTTTTCAATGTTTCAGAAGGTGGTATATAAGACAATGGCAACCTGCCAGCCATTGTAGCAGGTAACTGTACTGTAGACACTGTGTCAAGTGACCTGGGTTCAAATTAAAGCCTTGATCGGCATTGCATGTGGATCAAAAGTCTCTGTGCAGGGACGCCTGGGTGGCTCAGAGGTTGAGCATCTGCCTTCGGCTTAGGGTGTGGTCCCATGGTCCCAGGATCGAGTCCCGCATTGGGCTCCCTGTGTGGAGCCTGCTTCTCCCTCTGCCTATGTCTCTGCCTGCCTCCCTCTCTGTGTCTCTTTAAAATAAAATCTTAAAAAAAAAAAAGTCTCTGTGCATACCAGTGTAGAGCCTTGTATTACAGGCAAATTCGTTTGTCCCCCGCTGGTTCATAGATAATTTTCTTTAGTGTGATTTCTGAGTTCCCAAACTCCCATAAGCCCACCCTGTACCAAGCACTGTTTGTCACTTGGTCAGAGGGCAGAGATCCATGAACTTTTATTCATTTAGGCTTCTTTTTATTGGCAAATACCTGAAGATTTCAGGATTCACTAAATCATTCAAACCTCACAAGAGTATGACCATGTCTTTCAGCCTTTGGTTTGACTCTGCACAGCCACAAACTGGATATGTCTCTTCTGGTAGCAGTAGATACTTTCCTTGATTTCAAGTTCCTTAGTGATTACCTTCTTTCTTTCTTAGTTCTTGAGTTTAAGTTTTAGGAGCTGGGGGTGTATATAGAACAAACACTCATCAACCTTCAGGTAAAAGGTTTTTTTCTTAAGGATTTTAAGAGTTTATTTATTTATTAGAGAGGGAGAGAGGGCAGGGGGAGGGGCAGAAGGAGAAGGAGAGAGAGAATCTCAAGTAGACTCCACATCCAGCATGGAGCCCAAGTCGGGGCTTGATCCCATGACCCTGAGATCATGACCTGAGCCAAAATCAAGAGTCGGACACTTAACCAACATCCCTTTCTTGAGGATTTTAGTTCTGTTGACATTTGATAATTCAGAGAACTTTCTTATCCACAGAATAGTCCTATTTTGTCACAGAATTGTAAACATATGAACACAATGAACAATTTTGAAATATACATACCCTAAACTTTAATATATTTCCTTTTATATGCTGATTCTTGTTTCACCAGCTTTTCCTCTGGACGTAAATTCTCTCTTAGCTCCAGATAAGCCCCCTTCTTTTCCTTTCTGTTCCCCAAACAGGTCAGGCTTCCTCTTTATTTTTCTTGAATCACATTCACTGTGACCTTGAATGATCTGAACTAGAACTGTGTACTATGGCTATGTTTATGTGATGCAGTGTGGTGCACCAGAAGATACTTTGGTGCCACATATAGTAATTCTAACTCTGAAAATGAAATTTCTGAATGAAGAGTGTCATGGAAATGTATTGTCTTTTTTAAGTGGTTATATGCCTAGCTCTGAACCGACCTCCACAGCCAAAGGCATGGCTCCCACTCCTGGAGCTAGATCAGTCCTCCCCAAACCACATGGCTGATGGAGGAGACAGCAGGACCTAGGGACCTCACAGAGCAGGAAATGGACAGAGGCAAAGGAAAACATCAACTAACCAGTTTATCTTAGGCTTCTAATAGTGAAAGATGAGACACCTTAACCTAAATACATAGAAATAAGGGAATTGATACATAAATTGATATATCTTTATAGTGTTCTATTATGCATCAATTAAAGATACCACATCCACAGATTTTTTAAAAAATATATTTTATTTATTCATGAGAGACACAGAGAGAGGCAGAGACACAGGCAGAGGGAGAAGCAGGCTCCCTGTAGGGAGCCCCATGCGGGACTCGATCACAGGACCCTGGGACCGCAACCTGAGCCAAAGGCAGAAGCCCAACCACTGAGCCACCCAAGTGCCCCTCCACAATTTTTTTTAATAACATGAGAAAAAGTTTAAGTTTTCATCTTAACTGAAAAACCCTGGATACAAAATGACGTAGTCAGTTGAAACTACGCAGAAAACAAGTGCATCAAAATGTTAGTCCACTCAAACAGTGGGGTTATTTTCCTCTTTCAATGCTTTAGTAGTTTAAAAAAAAATCTACAATATACAATGTCATTGACAATGTGAATAAGATTTTTTAAAATGTGGCTATAAAATTAACAACGTTACTACCAGATGCCATAAAAATAACTGTTGGGTCACTTTGCATTTCTAAAGCAATTTTCCCCCCAGATTTGATTTATTCTTTCAGGCTTATTTGAAATACCACATACTTCAAGAAAACATTTTTCTGCTATGTTGCTCTCACTGGTGTACCTTATTGTCTGAAAATTTGCTTGTAGCATTTAACAGCCTTACAGCCTCGATGCAATGTTGGGATATAAATGGACAAAAATTGATAAAATTGTTTGCTCATTCCATTTCGCATCTGCTTATACTTGGTTGTTTCCCAATTTATTTCAGTAGAAAAATATCTGACTATTATGGTCATCTTGTAGGAATGTCATAATAAATTGATATATTTAATTCATCTAACAAACTGAGAACCCTTTTACCAGGAGAAAAAATGACTGTATAAAAAATATAACATTACAACCAGAAGTATATTTCCTTAAAAATAAGAAACTCTGAAATTAAGTCCTCAGCAATTTCAGAATTTTTTTTCTCTCAATGTGTGTTTGCTACAGATTCATAGCTCTTTACCATCTTATTAATGATAGTAAATACCACTGTTTAAGGAAGATGGATAGGGTAAAAATATAAAATTGATAAAATTCTAATAACCATTTTTTTTCTTTTACCAATTCATAAACTAAGAAACAGGCTACCATTATTCATTTTTGGCAGGCGATACCTGAGTTCTGTTTCTAGAATAGCCCTGACATATTGAAGCACGATTTAAGATCACTGCTCTGTCCCTATTTTCTAATAGACATTTTGGCTAAGGTATGTTGAATTACCTCCCAAACCAGTTCATGAGCCTTTCAAGATGAGTGACCCATGTCAAGCACCTAGTGTATTGCAGAGTACCTAATCTACTTGTCGGCTGATGATGTATTTGCTGTCCTTCCAATTACTTCAGTTGGATTGTTCAAGAAGATTACCAAAGTGATTTGCCTTTAAAATAGGTTCTTTTTAATTAACAAGGCAGGAAACCACAGATGTTGGAGAGGATGCGGAGAAAAGGGAACCCTCTTGCACTGTTGGTGGGAATGTGAACTGGTGCAGCCACTCTGGAAAACTGTGTGGAGGTTCCTCAAAGAGTTAAAAATAGACCTGCCCTATGACCCAGCAATTGCACTGTTGGGGATTTACCCCAAAGATACAGATGCAATGAAACGCCGGGACACCTGCACCCCGATGTTTCTAGCAGCAATGTCCACAATAGCCAAACTGTGGAAGGAGCCTCGGTGTCCGTCGAAAGATGAATGGATAAAGAAGATGTGGTTTATGTATACAATGGAATATTCCTCAGCCATTAGAAACGACAAATACCCACCATTTGCTTCTACGGGATGGAACTGGAGGGTATTATGCTGAGTGAAATAAGTCAATCAGAGAAGGACAAACATTATATGGTCTCATTCATTGGGGAATATAAATAATAGTGAAAGGAAATAGAGGGGAAGGGAGAAGAAATGGGTAGGAAATATCAGAAAGGGAGACAGAACATAAAGACTTCTAACTCTGGGAAACGAACTAGGGGTGGTGGTGGAAGGGGAGGAGGGCGGGGGGTAGGGGTGAATGGGTGGCAGGCATTGAGGGGGGCACTTGACGGGATGAACACTGGATGTTATTCTGTATGTTGGTAAATTGAACACCAATAAAAAATAAATTTATTATTTTTAAAAAATAATAATAAAATAAAATAGGTTCTTTTGGGGGAATCCCTGGGTGGCTCAGCAGTTTGGCGCCTGCCTTTGGCCCAGGGCGCGATCCTGGAGTCCCAGGATCGAGTCCCGCATTGGGCTCCCGGCGTGGAGCCTGCTTCTCCCTCTGCCTGTGTCTCTGCCTCTCTCTCTCTATGTCTATCATGAATAAATAAATAAATCCTTAGAAAAAAATAGGTTCTTTCTCAGGGCACCTGGGTGGCTCAGTGGTTGAGCGTCTGCCTTTGGCTCAGGTCATGGTCCTGGGGTCCTGGGATCGAGTCCTGCATTGGGCTCCCTGCAGGGAGCCTGCTTCTCCCTCTGCCTGTGTCTCTGCCTCTCTCTCTGTGTCTCTCATGAATAAATAAATAAAGTCTTTAAAAAATATTTAGTTTCTTTTTTCCTTTGTTACTATTTTTGTAAACACATAGTAGCTTCTGAAAAAAGTTATAGATATTTCTATTGACTCAAAAATAAGGAGCCCAGGTAGGGCTTTAATAGGCAATAATATCAGTAGTTAGGAGTTTTATCAGACCTTCATCACCTTCGCCAGCCAAAACAGATGTTCTCTTCCTCTCCTCTCCTCTCTTTCCCATACACACACATACAAATACACACTCTTAAAAAAAAAAAAAAAAAAAAAAAAAACTCTTCAGAAGTGAGATCCTGCATTAAGCTCCTAATATATGCTAGCCACTGTTGTGGGCGTTGGAGAGACCAAGCAAATATCACAAGCTCCTTGCCCTTGAGGTCTTTTCTACTTTAAGAAAGACAGACCCATAAATAAATAATTTCAGTGAAGTGCACTGGGTGTGATGAAAGATGGATAGAGCAGAGCCTGGCCAAACCCTGTTTTCATTTTTGTCGTTGTCATTGTTTGTTTTGCTAAATACTGTGTGTTCAAAAAATAAATAAATAAATAAATAAATACTGTGTGTTCAGGGAATTAAGTTGGTTCTCTCTCTTCTGGAATTCAGGTCTATAGTTAAATGAGCAGGGTTGGGGTTTTTTTTTTTTTCTTAAAAGAATTTTTGTTTCCTTATTGGAAAAAATATTATGGCCACCTATCTTTGATGGTTTCCATTTAATCAAAATACTTTAAAGCATCTCCCAGGCAAGAAATATATGTACTTTAAAGCACTAAGGGCAGACAAATGCAATTGCTTCCAGAAAAATCATAGAGATCATCTTCCTAATGTATAAACTTCTGACAACTGAAAAGAAAGGACTTCAGTCTTTGACTTTTTCTGTCAAACAGAAAACCAACAAAAAGGGACATTTGTTAGCATAAACTTTTCAAAGACCCACTTTAATTTATACCTCAGAGATACTCATCCTTCTTCTGCCTTCTCCCTCAGACTCATATTGTTTTATTTAATCTGACTGTGGAGATGCTTCTAAGTTAGGTCAGTTTGGCTGTGGACTGAATTTTGAAAGCACATTTTAATTTCAGCGTTTATGCAGCCGAGCGCTGCTAAATTGAATAGGCTGTGGTTATGGGAACTGCAGGAACTGAAATGGAACCAAGAAATCTGTTACTGGAGAAACCTTTTGAGAACAGACAGATTTTAAGTCACTCTTAATAAGGTCTGATAGGTTATGGAATAACATGTTCTGGGATTCTGGAAAGCAGCTTTTCACCCTTCTTTGCCATTTGGGAATTATTTTCATCTTCATGATGCTGAAAACCTATCAAGAAAACGGAATTGAAACGGGTCTCCGTGAGCTGTGTAGCATAAATCCAAAACTTCTGCAACAATAAAATTCTCTTGCCAAGTGGATAGGTAGGACTGTATTGCTAGCATGCTGCTCTAAGAGCATCAAGTATCATTCTATTTGCATAGAACAAAGAATAATCCTTTAGGCTTCTGTATGATCTGCTTTGAAAAAAAAAAAGATGGTTGAGAAATTTTAGCTATGAACTCTTCTTGATCGATGTTGAATCTTAATGTAGTAGAAAGTTAATTATTTCCTGAATTCTTCCATGGATGATGAGTTCTGGGAGAAGATAGTAGTTATTATGTAGAAGAAAAAAACGCTCCAGGATCAAATAAGCCTTGAGAACCCTGCAGTAAACTAAGTTCTGTAATTGTTGTTGTTGTTGTTTTGTTTTGTTTTTATTGCAGAGCTCCTGTGAGCCTCGAGTTGTGAATTTCCAGGAAGAGAATAGAGATATAAGATCTAAAATGTTTAGTGTTCTTTCTTTGCAAGAAATCTTTTCAGGGACAGGCAAAGCTGCATTAAGACTTTTGTGGTCACCTCCTTCAAAAACAAATATTAAAGATTATAACTGGGGATCCCTGGGTGGCACAGTGGTTTGGCGCCTGCCTTTGGCTCAGGGCGCGATCCTGGAGACCCGGGATCGAATCCCACGTCGGGCTCCCGGTGCATGGAGCCTGCTTCTTCCTCTGCCTGTGGCTCTGCCTCTCTCTCTCTCTCTCTGTGTGTGTGTGTGACTATCATAAATAAATAAAAATTTAAAAAAAATAAAAATAAAAAAATAAAGATTATAACTGTGCTAGTATAAGGATGAATATATTAATATTATATAACAAAGCTGCCTAAAAGTTTTTCTGGCTTAAAAGTCAGGGGGGTTTTTTTGCTTCTGATTTTAAAAGAAATTAAAACATTTTTGCGGACCCTTAGAAGTATTGAGGACCCTAGGCTCTGTACATACTCTAATACTTGGCTCTATGTACAACTCAAGTTGGCCATAGGGCCAAGTGTTATCTAGGAGGAATGAGTTAACACACAAAACCTACACAGTGGAATCAAGAGGCATGATGTGGCATTCCTTTAGAGTTCCTGAGATAGTGAGTTACAGGACCATTCTCTTCCTTCATACTGTGGTGGCTGAAGAAACAAAATGAGAATCCACACATACTCACACTCACTCTTACATACACACATACACACACACACTATGGCAAGAAAGCTGACTGGCAAATCCCCCTGTCATTGATTCTGTGTGAATTCTATCTACTCAGAAATGTTCCCTTAAACTAAAATACTATGTTTTTATGTGTTTGGTGTGAATCTACACAGGGTTAGATACACTAGAAAAAGAGATGCATAGTTACTCAGGTCTACATATGAATCTAAAAATCTTTTCATACTCAGGGCATCTTTCAGAGGAAGAGTTCCACTGCTTAGATTGATGTCACTAACCTTTACTAGGACTTTCAATTTGTGGTTCTATTATTTTGTCACAGTGAACTCACTGGCCAGAAATATTGAGGAAGGAACATTATTAATCCCTCCTTGACAGGTAAAGTAGGGGTAAGCAACTGTGGGTAAGGCTCACAGTGACTTGGTCATGATACCAAGTTTGGCTCTTTTAGTTATGTTAACCCTATCGCCAAAGATTCATCTTGAAAGATAAATTAATAAAAAGGAATTTTCTATTTAGTCTAGGGATGTTTAACTCCACAGCTGTAGTATTTTGTTTTTCTGTTAAGAGTATATTTACTAAAAAGTAAATTGCCACATTCTGTCTCAGGAGCTAAGGTAAATAGATCCCAGAAATAGACCAACTATTTATGAGAATTTAGTACATCATAAATTAAGCATTTGAAGTTAGTACAGAAAAGATGGATTATTTGGTGAGTTGGTATCAGGCCAACTGATTAGCAATTTGTGACAAGAAGATGCTGCGTCTTCATCTTATACTTTATATCAAAATAAATTCTGGATGCTTCAAAAATAAAAATATGAAAAAAAATAAAAAATAAAAAATAAAAAATAAAAAAATAAAAATATGAAATAATGAAATCATAAAAATACTTGAAGACATAAATGAATATTATTTGTATTCTTGGAGTAGAAAAGGCATTTCTAAGCATGACACAAATACAGAATTAGAAAATATTGTAAATATAACTAGATTAAACCCAAAGATTTTCTATACCAAAAAATTGAAAATAAAAAGGGAAAACAAAGCCTTAGAAAACTATGCAGATAACATAGTAAAAGGCTACATTCCTGGATATAAAAAAAAGAGCTTGAAAGATAAGCAAATAGAAATACAGACAAAGGACAATAATGGCCAATTTCTAGAATTGACTGGAGATGATCAAGAGATCTATGAGAAGATGCTCAACCTCTGAAATTAAAGAATTGCCAAAGAAAGCAATATGATATTTTGCATCAGATTGGCTAAATGAAAGCAAAACTTGATAATGTACTACATCATTGAAGATGAAGAAAAGAGGTTTTCATTATGCATTAGTTGTGAACATGAACAACATTTGTAGAGGCCTGCTTAGCAGTAAACTTTAACCCAGAAAATCCATTTCTAGGAATTTATCACACACAGATAATCAAGAGTGATGGGTGTTTATTGTAAAATAGTCAAATATTTCAAACACTTCTGTGTTGTGCAAGTGCACAAAATACATGTATATATTCATCGTAGCATTATGGATAATAATGAGTTGGTAATCAAAAGGACTATCATAGGGCATTGGTTAAATAAATTAGAGTAAGTTAAAGAGGAATATTATAAACCATTAAAATAAACGAGGGTCTCATGTATTCTTACAAGGGATGCTGTCTGCAATATACTATTAAACTGAACATTTGGGATGCCTGAGTTGCTCAGTGGTTAAGTGTCTGCCTTCAGCTCAGGGCGTGATTCTGGAGTTGCAGGATCGAGTCCCACATCAGGCTTCTTGCATGGAGCCTGCTTCTTCCTCTGCCTATGTCTCTGCTTCTCTCTCTCTCTCTCTGTGTCTCTTATGAATAAATAAATAAAATATTTTAAAAACCTGAATATTTAAGTTATAAAACAGCATGTGTAGAATGGTCCCATTATTCTTTTTAAAATGTTAGATATTCATCTGAAAAATTGGGGGTATTGTATATCAAACTATAATAGTGATAGTCTTTCCATCATAAATACCTATAATACTTGAACCTTTTATATCAAGCATTTATTCTTGTATTCTGAAAAACTAATTTTTTAAAAAAAGCAAACAAAAATTACCATTAAAAATTTTTAGTAGAATTATCCTTTTTTCTAAAAGACTCTCTTGAAAAAGAAGAAAAAAAAACTGGAAGTTTCACAATCCCAAGTTTGAAGATACACTACAAAGCTACAGTAAGCAAAACAGTATGGTACTGACATAAAAATAGACACACAGATCAATGGAACAGAGTAGAGAGCCCAGAAATAAACCTGTGGTTATATAGACAATTAATTTTTGACAAAGGAGTCAAGAATATGTGATAGGAAAAAGACAGTCATTTTCAGCAAATGGTGTTGGGAAAACTGGACCACTTTCTTACACCATATGCAAAAGTAAATTCAAAATGGATAAGGGACCTAAATTTGAGACCTGAAACCATAAAACTGCTAGCAGAGAGCACAGGCAGTAATTTCTCTTACATTGGCCATAGCAACATTTTTCTAGATGTGTCTCCTGAGGCAAGGGGGGAAAAAAGCAAAAATAAACTGTACTAAATCAAAATGAAAAGCTTCTGCTCAGTGAAGGAAACAGTCAACAAAACCAAAAAACAACCTACTGAATGAGAGAAGATATTTACAAATGATGAATCTGATAAAAGGTTAGTATCTAAAACATATAAAGAATGCATACAACTCAACAGCCCAAAAACAATCCAGGTAAAAAATGGGCAGAAGATATGAACAGACATTTCTCCAAAGAAGACATGCAGATGGCCAACAGATACATGAAAAGATCCTCCACATCACTAATCATCAGGGAAATGTAAATCAAAACCACAATGAAATATCACCTCACATCAGTCAGTATGGCTAAAACCAGAAACACAAGAAACAGTAAGTGTTGATGAGAATGTGGAGAAAAGGAACACTCTTGCACTGTTGATGGGAATGCAAACTGGTACATCCACTCTGTAAAACAGTACAGAGATTCCTCAAAAAATTAAAAATAGAATTACCATATGACCCAGTAATTCTACTATTCCATTCTTTACAATAACTAAATTATAGAAGCAGCCCAAGTATCCATTGAGAGATGAATGGATGAAGAAGATGGCCATATACATACAAAGGACTATTACTTGGCCATAAAAGAGAATGAAATCTTGCTATTTGCAACAACATGGATGGATCTAGAGAGTATAATATTAAGTGAAATAGAGGAAGATGGATACCATGGTATC
The DNA here is from genome assembly GCF_905146905.1 of Nyctereutes procyonoides. Classification (NCBI taxonomy): domain Eukaryota; kingdom Metazoa; phylum Chordata; class Mammalia; order Carnivora; family Canidae; genus Nyctereutes; species Nyctereutes procyonoides. The sequence continues at coordinate 54,253,607 of NW_026575146.1, read as the reverse complement.
TCTCATATGTGGAATTTAAGAAACAAAACAAAGAGACAAACCAAACAACAGACTCTTAACTATAAAGAACAAGCTGATGGCTATCAGAGGGCAGGTGGGGTGGGGGATTGGTGAGATAGGTGAAGGGGATTAAGTAACTTATCATGATGAACAGTGAGTAATATATAGAGTTAATGAATCACTATATGTGCACCTAGAACTAATGTAACATTCTATATTAATTATACTGTAATTAAAAAATAAAAAAGTAAAATAAAATAAAAATAAAAATAAATAAAATATCTGACTTAAAAAATTTCTTTGCAAAGACCATTTTAATAGCTATATAATATTTCATAATTTGTCCAATAACCACCAGAATAGTTCAACATGTAAGTTGTTTCCAAATTTTCATTAATATAAATTATGAACACTATATTCAGTATGTCAAGACTCTTTATACAAACAACTAAATTGTTTATTCTTATTTACACTCCCACCGGTCATAAGAAAGAGTGCCTGCTTTATTATATCTTGCAAGAATTTGCTATTATTATGAAAGACAAAACCAAAAACATTTATTTTGACAAGTATAAATTGAAGTCTTATTTTAATTTGTGTTCCTCTGCTACTAAGACAATATTTCTGCCATGTCTGTTAACCACCTTTTTTTTACCCTTTTGTGTGTATATGTATGTTCGAGGGTGTCTACACTATGTTTATATCCTTTACCCATTTGTCTACTTGGGTCTTAGTGTTTTTCATATCACATTGCAAGAATTCTTCATATATCAAGGGTATTCATAAATATTTTTTTTATTTGAAATAATCTTAGAGGTGCCTGACTGGCTCGGTTGGTAGAACATCCAACTTTTATCTCAGGGTCATGAGTTCAAGTCCAACATTGGACTTGGAGCCTACGTAAAAAAAAAGATTAAAAAAAAGCAATGAAATAATCTTATAGGAAATTTGCAGGTATAGTGTAAAGAACTACAACATTCATTTGTTTTAGATTTGTGGCATCCCTGCAAATGTTGCATTCAGTTCATAGTTTATCTTTTTATTAGGATGTGTTTTTTAAAAATTCCAATATATTTAACATACAGTGTTCTATTAGTTTAAGATGCTATGATTTAGTTTTAATTTTAGACTTAAATTTTGAGTCTACTGGGCATTTTTATCTGAATTATTTAATCGTTTCTAAGATAGGGCACCTGGGTTGCTCAGTGGTTGAGCACCTGCCTTTGGCTAGGATATGATCCCGGGGTCCTGGGATGGAATCCCACATGGAGCTCCCCTCTGGGAGCCTACTTCTCCCTCTGCCTGTGTCTCTGACTCTCTCTCTTTCTCTCTTGAATAAATAATTAAAATCTTAAAAAAAAAAATCCTTTCTAAGATAGATAGTTTTCCCCACTTGAAAGATTCAAGGTTTATTTCTACTTTTGTCAAGATCTTTTGAAATGGTTTTACTTATTTTATTTTTATCCATTTAGCCCACGCAAAAGTATGAGGGTCTGAATAATTTTTTCCAAAATATTTAATGAATATTTCCCAAACAATGTATTGAATCATCTTTCCTGTTGTTGGTTTGCAGTGTCCCATTTAAAAAAATTTTGGGGGATCCCTGGGTGGCGCATCGGTTTGGCGCCTGCCTTTGGCCCAGGGCGCGATCCTGGAGACCCAGGATCGAATCCCACGTCGGGCTCCCGGTGCATGGAGCCTGCTTCTCCCTCTGCCTATGTCTCTGCCTCTCTCTCTCTCTCTCTCTCTCTCTCTCTCTCTCTGTGACTATCATAAATAAATAAAAATTAAAAAAAAATAAAATAAAAAAATAAAAAAAATTTTGGGGGGGGAGATCCCTGGGTGGCTCAGCGGTTTGGCGCCTGCCTTTGGCCCAAGGCGCGATCCTGGAGACCCGGAATCGAGTCCCACGTCGGGCTCCCGGTGCATGGAGCCTGCTTCTCTCTCTGCCTCTCTCTCTCTCTGACTATCATAAATAAATAAAAATTAAAAAAAAAATTTGGAGTGGGGGGACACCTGGGTGGCTCAGCGGTTGAGCATCTGCCTTCGCCTCAGGGCGTGATCTCGGAGTCCTGGGATTGAGTTCTGCATCGGGCTCTCTGCATGGAACTGCTTCTCCCTCTGCCTGTGTCTCTGCCTCTCTCTCTTTGTGTGTCTCACGAATAAACAAATAAAATCCTTAAAAAAAAAAAAATCGAGCCCTATGTGGGACTCCATCCTGGATCCCAGGATCATGCCAAAGCCAAAGGCTTAACCACTGAGCTACACAGGCATCCCTTACGGTGCCCCATTGATCACATATTAAACTCTCGTACACAGTAGAGCCGGTTTTGTACGTGTGTCTGTCTACTCTTATGCCTGTAGTATCTATGCCTTAGGTTATTACAGTTTTATATAAGTCTGTTCTCCATTAATATAGTTACTTAGTTCTTTTTCCAATCTTTGTAATCATTTTGTAAAGAAAACTGCATGCTATTGGCATCGAGTTACACATACAAAATATGATTTCACAAATTTACAAAATTCATTCTCTCCATGGAAGAACATGTCTCTCCTTTTATATCTCTGGGCAGTTTTGTAGATTTTTTTTCATATAGGTCCTCTGCATTGCTTAGGAGATTAGAATAAGTTGTGAATAGAATCTTTTTCAGCTGAATTGTTTTGTAGTTGGTTACTGCTGCTGTATTAAAAACAAGCAAAAATGCTGTTTTCTAATAACAAAGAACAAACTACATATTTATTTTGTCTAGAATCTTATTGAGCTTGAATTAATTCTAGAAATTTCATTTTATTATCATAGCTTTTCTAGTATAGAATATTGTTCATAAATAATGATAATTATGTTTCCTCTTCCAAAATGTAAATCTCATTTCTGTGCCATTTCTTTGCATTGGCCAGAGTTCTAACTCAATTTTAAGTGTTAAATAATGTGAAATAATGTAAAAATTTATACCTGATTTTGCTTCTAATCTTAATGAACATGTATCTATGAAGAGTTATATGGCTATTTTTCAGGTAGATTTTTTAATAATAAGAGACTTTTAGTCCTAGGTTATTAAGAGCTTTTTTTTTTTTAATCAGATAGTCTTTTTTTTTTGGTAATAACAAATAACCACAACCATTATTTATTTAGTTTTATATAAACCAACATGCCATAGAAGTTCACTGAAATAAAAAAAAGTTCACTGAATTAACCTATTTCTCACTAGAAGTCAAACTGTACACATTTAGATTATATCTTTGTTTTTCTTTAAAACAAATGAATTCATGGCCATTAAAATATTAATTAGGGTCAGTGGCCCAGTAATCCTCAAAAATTAAAGTAATGCCTGCATGGGAAATACAACTATAGGAGTACATAAATAGTATACAGAATCTGAGAGATTAAAAAAAAATAAAAAAATAAAAAAAAGAATCTGAGAGATTGAGGGGAAAATAGCCTATAAATTTCTCAGGTTTTAATCTGATTCAATTATTTTCTTATTTTTTTATTTAAAAAGTATTTAAAAATAGTTGACACAATGCTATATTAGTTTCAGGTGGAAAACAGTGATTTGGCAATTCTATATATTATGTAATCTTCACCTCAATTAAGTGTAGTCACCATCTGTCACCATACAATATTATTATAGTATTATTGACTATATTCTCCATGCTATATTTTTCATCTCTGTGACTTATAACTGGAAGTTTGTAATTCTTAATCCTTTTCACCTATTTGCCCATCCTCTTAATCCCTTCCTCTCCGGCAATCACTACTTTGTTCTCTGTATTTATGAGTCTGTTTGTTGTTGCATAGTGGTTTTTTTTAGAGATTTTATTTATTCATTCATTCATTCATTCATTCATAGAGACAGAGAGAGAGGCAGAGACACAGGCAGAGGGAGAAGCAGCCTCCAAGCAAGGAGCCTGAGTGGGACTCGATCCAGGGTCTCCAGCATCACGCCCTTGGCTGCAGGCGGCGCTAAACCGCTGTGCCACCGGGGCTGCCCTGTTGGATAGTCTTTATTTTATCCCTTTCCAGCATCAACTGAAATGATCTAGGTTTTTTTTTTTCTTCCTTAGTTGGGCTATTGATGTGATATGTTAATATAATTTAAAATATTAAGCCATCTAAGTCCCTAAGATACATTAGACTTCCTTTCTATATTATGTATTATCATTTATTTGTTTAGTTAACTGTAGAACTAATTTCTCCCACTTTATCTCAGTGAATTGAAGTCCGCTTATAAGGATACATAAAATATGATAGGATAGGAAAAATTCAAAATAGAAAATGATCCTTTGGGTAGGCCAGGGGGAGGTTACACTGCTAGTAAGTGGTAAAAGCAAGCTCACACTTCAGAGCATGTGCTCTTTCTCTACTCACTTGCTCTATGAATACCTGGCTTTCTGATACTCTTCTAGTTTGACCCAAGGTAGAATTTCATCTGAAACATTGCATGGATCTTTGTATATTTCGGAAACTCCTCATCCGTACCGTTTCTCTCAACCAAGATTTTATGAAAGTTGGACAACAATGGGTTTGCATTGCATAATGAATACCTAGGTTCTGATTTTTTTCTGTGATCAGAAACACATCTACCTAACCCAGTAGTTTAGCTGGGGACCGACCTATATTCTCTCATGAAAATGAAGGAGCTACAGAAGATCTGGTGCCCTAAAAAAATGCTCCCCCTAATAGAAAGGAGCAAGGGAGAGTTCATGGAGGAAGAGTCAAATTTTTCCTAACAAAGAACTTTGGGTCCCCTTTAACACAGAGATAAAAGGGTGAGCTTTAGTTCTAGGTTTTGTTGCTTATTATATCATGGCTACAATATTTTTAGTCTGAATATTTTTAAGGCAGCAAAACCAGATGCCTGCTTTAGTCATGAAAAAAACATACCAAAGAAATCATTGATCCTTTAAAAAATATGAAGAGAATCCCTAGCTTTGAGCTGTATTATTTCTGGGCGTGCTGCCATTCAAGGTAAAGTATGTGTGTAAGTTACCTCTAGGTAACTGAATAAGTTCACTTACAAGGGATCATTATTTTAAATTTGTTAAGTATTGGGAAAGACTTCCATAATTATTAATGTCATTTCAGAATAATTTATCTTTAACACTTCTGTAGTGGCAATAATTAAGGAGCAAGGTCAGTTGTTTTTATAAAGTCACTGTTTGAGATAAAATCAGTTTTAGTATCTGCACATGAAAGGATGCTTGTCTTTCTTTTATCTATTACATACAGTTCATCCCGAATTGGTATATTATTAAAAACAAATTAAAAAGCAACCCTGTTTTATCCTGTTGGAAAAATTTAACCCTCTGTGAGGGGGCCATTTTTCTGAATATGACTTTCTGGTAATTAGCATGGGGTAGATTCTTCAATGGGGCAAGGCTATGTGAGTGCAGGTAGCCTAGAACCAGTTCCCATCTGTGGAATCATAAGCCAGGGCAAGGAATAATGACTATAATAGTCTAATATTGGCCCTAGAGATTGCTCCTCAAGGTAGGAAAGCATATAACAAAGGTTTGAGGTCAAAGTTACACCTAAAAAGACATCTATTTTTAGAGGGACCATCGTACGCCACCTTTGAAAGCCGTCTTTGTAGTTTTGAAGGGTGGCCAATGGAAGAAAATATAAAATACTAGTCTCTTCAAATGTCTGCTGAAGTTAGAATCTGTGCCAAACGAAATCTGTTAAGAAGTAAGTTCACTGGAAAAAATTTAAATATCAACTTTGATGAAAGAGTTGTATTAACTTTTTGATATTGTCCTATTACCAAATGTGTTGGCAAAATGAATTTTTAGAGATGTTAAAAACATTCTAATCAAAATTTCAAATTAAAATATTCATTTTGTAAGATTTAAAGGTTTTAAAATATTTTACAAACTACTCTTTGATTTGTTTTCAGATTTTCAACATCCTACATCTGAGATCCAACACTTTCTACTATTTATACAGATTATGTGGACAAATTAGTGTGATGTAATGTTAAACTTTTTTAAAAAGTAGGATCCAACATTTTCTTCTTATTATTATATATAGAATATACATTAAAATAATTGTTAGGGGACGCCTGGGTGGCCCAGTGGTTGAGCGTGTGTGCCTTTGACTCAGGGTGTGATCCTGGGGTCCTGGGATCGAGTGCTGCATCAGGCTCCCCAAAGGGAGCCTGCTTTTCCCTCTGCCTGTGTCTCTGCCTCTCTGTGTCTCTCATGAATAAAATTTTAAAGATATTTAAAAATAACAATATTCTCATCATCTTCCAGTGTACTTATATGCTCAACATAGTTCAAATGAAGACATTATGATTGAAATAAACAGATCCAGAAGCCACATTAAAATGCTTTTGGTTTTATTAATATTGACAGTTGTAACTTCTTCCATTCAGCAAATATGACATACTCTTAATCTTGACATGATGTTTACTACATAATCATGTTTACTACATAATCATACCTATCCATGTTTGTTCAATGTTTATTAAAATAATAAGCCATGGGCAGCCCGGGTGGCTCAGAGGTTTAGAGCCGCCTTCAGCCCAGGGCCTGATCCTGGAGACCTGGGATCGAGTCCCACGTCAGGCTCCCTGCATGGAGCCTGCTTCTCCCTCTGCCTGTGTCTCTGCCTCTCTCTCTCTGTCTGTCTCTCATGAATAAATAAATAAAGTCTTAAAAAAATAATAAGCCAAATTATGTTGCCCTCTATTGTTAGCCTTTGGATGGCTTGCTTCTCAATGAAGCAACCATACTCTTGAACAGAGGTTACAAATTGGCAGCCGGAGGATGTCTATATGAGGCCAGGGGAGGCATTTCAATCTGTCCAGAATGTTTTAAAAGACAGTATCACTAAGTAAAAATGCAAGTAGCTCAGCATGTCCTTTATACCCACATTTACTCCAACTTACTGATGTTGTGGTCATTTGAGATTGTGACATTGCTCAAGGCTAAGCCAATAAACAAGCCAGAAAAGTGGTCTCAGTACTTTAGATATCTTCCCCCTCTGGTCCCTTATTTTAGTTTTGATATGTCATTATTTATATGCTTTTATCTACTCTGCTACAGACTTAAGCATCTCAATAAATACCAAAGTGTATTTATTCCTATTTAGTTATAAATCCAATTTGTAGTATGTTTCCCCTGTCTAGCCACAAAATTCATCTTTCTCTCTGCTGCCTAATTCGGATCCATGATGGCCATTTGAATATCTTCTTTGGAGAAATAACCCAATATGCTTTTTCAGGTGACATAATCAGCTTTTAATTGACTCATAGTAATAAAGTCTGCTTAATTTTGAGTCTTTCATTCTCCCTCAAAAACAGAAATATTTTAAAAATTATTTAACGACATTCATTTAAAAACATTATCGTAAGAAAGATAAAATAGAAAATGAAAGTCTCTCACAACTCCATATACTTGCTAACACGTGTTTTTGTAATATTATAGCCACCCATGTGATGTGAAATTGTATCTCAATGTGGCTCTGACATATATTTTCTGATAACTAATGATGTTGAGCATCTTTTCATGTATTTATTGGACATTTGTGTATCTTCTATTAAGAGATGTTTAAATCCTTTATCCTTTGCCTACAAGTTAATGGCTCATTTGCTTATCATTGTTGAATTGTAAGGGTTTTTAACATATTCTGGAGACTAATCTCTTATCAGATATATCAGTTTTAAATATTTTATCCCATTCTGTGGGTTTTCTTTTCACTTTCTTGATAGTGTCCTTTGAAGTACAAAAATTTTTAATTTTGAAGAAGTCCACTTTATCTGCTTTTTCTTTTGTTACTTGATGTCATAGCAACAAAAACACTGCCTAATACAAGGCTGCAGAGATTTACACCTATATTTTCTTCTGAGAGTTTTACAGTTTTAGCTGTACATTTGGTTCTTCAATTCTTTTGGGGTTAATTTTTGTATACAGCGTGAGGTAGGGATTCAAATTAATTGTTTTGGATGCATGTTGGTATTAGTTGTTTGAAAAATCTTTTTTTTTTTAAGAGTTTATTTATTTATTCATGAAACACAGAGAGACAGGGGGAGACATAGGAAGAAGAAGAAGCAGGCTCCCTACAGGGAGCCCAGTGTGGGACTCAATCCAGGGACTTCAGGGTCATGCCCTGAGCCAAAGGCAGACACTCAACCACTGAGCCATCCAGGCGTCCCTGAAAAATCTTTTGTTAAAAAGACCATTTCTCCCCATTGAGTGGTCTTGGCACCCTTGTCAAAAAACAAGCATTTGCTTTTAGTTCTTCAGGTCATAATCCTGGGGTCCTGGGATCAAGCCTTGCATCAGGCTCAGTGGGGAGCCTGCTTCTCCTTCTCCCTCTGCCCTTCCCCTGCCCCCTGACAAGTGCTCACTCTCTCTCTCTCAAATAAATAAAATCTTTAAAAATTAAAATAAAAATAAATTGGCCATACATGCATTTTTTTGTTTTTAAAAAATTTTGTCTCTCAATTCAATTCCATTGACTTATTTGACTATCCTTATACCAGTACCACTTTGTTTTGTTTACTATAGTTTTGTAATTGTTTTTGAAACTGAAACTAGTTAAGTTCTACTTTGAACTTCTTTTTAAGAATGGTATTGGCTATTCCTGGTCCCTTGCAATTCCATATAAATTTTATTTTCAGTTTGTTAATTTCTAAAGTCAGACAGGATTCTGATAGGGATTATGTTGAATCTGTAGATCAGTTTGGAGAGAATTGCCGTCTTGACAAAGTTTTTTGATCCATGAAAATAGGTTGGTTTTCCATTTATTTACATTTTCCTTAATTTCTTACAGCATTGTTTTAGTTTTCAGAGTATGTATTTTGCACTTATTTTGTTAAATTTATTCCTAAATATTTTATTCTTAGGAACATATATAGACTTTGGACTAGGTCTCCATTCTTTTTTTTTTTTTTTTTCCCCAGAGGGAGAGCATGTGAGTGGGGTAGGGCAGAAGAAGGAGAGAGAGAATCCCAAGCACACTCCACACTAAGCGTAGGCTCCATCCCATGACCTGGAGATCATTCATGACCTGAGCCAAAATCAAGGGTTAGACACTTGACCGAGCTACCCAGGTGCCCCTCTTTTTGTCTTTATAGACTTTATAGTGCGTGTAGTTTTAGAGATTCACAGCAAAACTGAGTGGAAAATACAGATTTCTCATCTACTCTCTGCCTCTACACTTGCATAGCCTTTCCCATTATCAGCATTCCCCAATGAAGTGATACATTTGTTACAACTGATGAACCTATGTTGACACATCATTATCATCCAAAATTCACTATCAACTTTGCTTAGCAATGTACACTTAAAGTTCCTTCATGCTTTTTCATGGCTTGATAGCTCATTCCTTTTTAGTGCTAACATTCCATTATCTAGACAGATCAATTTGTTTATCCATTCACCTACTGAAGGACATTTGACAGCTTCTGGATTTTGGCCCTTATGAACAGGACTGCTGTAAAAATCTAGGTGCATATTTTTGTGTGTACATAAGTTTTTTATTCCTTTGGGCAAATACCAGAAGATTAAGTATGTATGATAAGAATATGTTTACTTTTGTAAGAAACTGCCAAACTGCTGAAGTGGCTGTACCATTTTGCATTCCCATGAGCAATGAATGAGACTTCTTGGTGCTCCACATTATTGCCAGCATTTGATGTTGTCAGTGTTTTGGATTTGGACCTAATAGGTGTGTAATGGTATTTCAGTATTTTAATTTGGGTTTCCTTAATGACATATGGTGTGGAGCTTTTCATGTGCTTATTTTACATTTGAATATCTTGTTTAGTGAGGTAGTATCTACTAAGGTTTTTTGCCAAGTTTTAATCAGGTTGTGCATTTTCTTAATGTTGAGTTTTAAGAGTTCTTTGTGTATTTGGCTAACAGTTCATTAGCTATGTCTTTTATAAATATTATTTTCCAGTATATGAGTTGTCTCCTTATTCTCCTGAGACCATGTTTTTTTCTTTTTTGTTTCTTACCTGACATGGGGCTTGATCCCAGGACCCTGAGATCATGACCTGAGCCAACGGCAGACACTTAACCAATTTAGCCACCCAGGCACCTGAGACCACGTTTTAAAAATCCATTCTTCCAGTCTCTGCCTATTACTTTCAGTTTAATCCATTTACTTTCCATATAATTGCTATCACTTTGTTTTCTCCATGTCTTTTATTCTGTTCCTCAATTATCCCATAATTACCTTCTTTGTTACATATTTTCTAGTGCACTATTTCAATTCCCTTTTTTCTTTTATACTTATTTTTGACTTATTTTCTTAGTGGTTACCCCCAGCCATAGCATTAGCATCTTAATATATATCAATCTAGTTTGGACTGATACCAACTTAGTTTCAGTACTATACAGAAACTGGTACACTATAAGCTCTGTTCTCTGCCCACTATTTTGACAAGACAGAATTATACATTATGGATTCATTAATATAAATTTATAATTACTATAATATGCAGTTACCTTTCAAATTAGAGGGGAAAAGGAGTTACAAGGAATACATTATGCTATTTTCTATGGTATGTATGTAGTTACATACTATGTACATACATACTATGTAGTTACTTTTACAGGCACTTTTAATTTTTTCATGTGGAAAAGTCTAGTGTCCTTTCATTTCAGCCTAGAGGCTTCCCTTTCATATTTCTTTCTAGGACAGGTCTGCTAGTGATAAACTGTTTTTGTTTATCTGGGAATGTCTTAATTTCTGTTATTTTTGAAGGGTCATTTTAGCAGGTATAAAATTCTTGGTTAGGTTTTTCCTTTCAAGGACTTTGAAGATATCTGCCAGTACCTTCTAGAGGCTTCCATGGATTCTGAAGAGAAATCACGTTAATCTTATTGAGGACTCCCTGTACATGACAAGTCTTTTCTCTCATGCTGCTTCCAAGATTTTGTTTGTCTGTAGGCTTTTGACAGTTTGGTTATAGTGTATCTTCAATGTGGAACTTTTTTAATATGTCCTACCTACAGTCTATTAATATTTTTTGATTTGTAGATTTGTGTCTATCTAACTTGGACGTTTACATCTGTTATTTCCTCAAATATTCTTTCTTCTCCTATTTTTCTTTCTGGGACATCCATCATGCATTTATTGTGTATTTTTATTCTTTTTCTTTCTATTCCTCAGACTGAATATTGTCAGTTGTTGTCTTTATTCATCCTTTTTTTAAAAAATTTTTTTATTTATTTATTTACAACAGAGAGAGAGAGAGAGAGAGAGAGAGAGAGAGAGAGAGAGAGAGGCAGAGACACAGGGAGCCTGACATGGGACTTGATCCCCGGTCTCCAGGATCATGACCCAGGCTGAAAGTGGCGCTAAACCACTGGGCCACTGGGGCTGCCCTTTATTCATCCTTTCATCTTACTCAAATCTGCTGGTGACCCCTGTGGTTTTTAAGTAGAGAAACTATTAACTATTCAAGAGAACTTTCCAGAATTTTTCTTTCTCTATCATCTATCTCTCTATCTATCATCTATCTATCTATCTATCTATCTATCTATCTATCTATCTATCTATCTATCTATCATCTATCTTCCCTGAGGTATCTCAATCAGATTCCATTTGGCTGAGTTTGGGCTATTTCATTACTTTTTAAATGTCTGTCACTATTTGGTGAGACATGGTTCTCATTTTCCTTTAGTTCTTAAAACATGGTTAAGGTCTTTGAACACACTTAAAATAGCTTGTTTCAAGTCTTTTAATTATGTCTAATGTCTGTTCTTTCTCATAGGCAGGTTCTCGACTGCTTTTCTCCACTGGTGTGAGCCATACTGTTTCTGTGTTGCATTTTTGTTAAAAATTGGGACATTCTGAATATTAAAATGCACCCAATCTGGGACTCAGATTATTCCTCATTCCCAGGATTTATTGTCACTGCTTGTTGTTGTTTGATTTGTTCTGAACTAGTTTTGTAAAGTCCATATTCTTTATAGTGTGTAGCCATTGAAATCCCCTCTTAGGCAGACCCGGTGTCTCAGCGGTTTAGCATAGCCTTTAGCCCAGGCCATGATCCTGGAGACCCGGGATTGAGTCCCACGTCAGGCTTCCTGCATGGAGCCTGCTTCTCCCTTTGCCTGTGTCTCTGCCTCTCTCTCTGTGTGTGTCTCTCATGAATAAATAAAATCTTTAAAAAGAAAAAAGAAATCACCTCTTAGTAGTGTAGTGATCAGCTAATGACTGGATAGAAATTTCCTTGAATCAAATCTCCCCGTTATTGCTGGAGGGCTCTAAATGCATGTTGAGGTAGGTCTTCTACACTCATCCAGGCAGAACTGTCTTAGCCTTCACTTCTTACATGTGCAATAACAGGTGACAGCTGTGGCCTGCTCAGGTCTTTCCTAATCACGTGTGCATTACTAGCCATTTGCGTAGCCTTCTATATTTGAAATTTTTACTGCTCAAGTCTTCTGATTAGGACTTCTTGTGTCCCATCCAATAAAATGTTTACCTCAAGGTTGCAAAAAATGTTCTCATTCCCTACTGGTTTTTATGTGTTCTTAGTTTTATGATCCATTTTTTAAACTTTTTTGCATATTAAGAGAAGAGTTAAAGCTTATTTTTTCCACATAGCTATCTTGTTCTAGCACTATTTATTAGATTCCCCCATTGAAATGATTTTGGTGCCTTAGTCAAAAGTAAGTTGACTTTTTTGACTGTGTTGGTCTGTTTCTGGGCTCTATTTTGTTCCAAAGATTTGCCTTTTCTTATGCCAAAACCAGTCTTGATTACTATACCTTTATAGTAAACCATCTTTTCAAGATTGTTTCAGGTAATTCTGTTCATTTCCATATAAATTTTAAAGTAGTCTAATCAACTTCACTGAAAAAACTCACTGGAATCTTGATAATGTTGAATTTAAAGGTCAATTTGGTAGGGATATTTTATGTACTGCCTAGTCCATAAATACGGTGTTTTATTTATTTTTTATTTTTTCGGTGTTTTATTTAAAAATAACTTTGTACTTTAATTAAAAGATATTCTTTTGTGAATATAGCATTGAAGAAAATATATGAAATATTAACACATGTCCACATGGTGCAGTTCAGACACTGCCAGCATCTCCAAAATTCCCTATCTTGATCCCAACCTTGATCATGGTTCCATTCTTTCCCAACCGGATGCAACCATCATGACCTTTACCATAACAATTTTCTTGCATACTTTGTAGACTTACTATTTTTAAAACTTTATATGATGGGCATCCCTGGTGGCTCAGCGGTTTAACGCCACCTTCAGTCCAGGGTGTGATCCTGGAGACCCGGGATCGAGTCCTACTTTGGGCTCCCTGCATGGAGCTGCTTCTCCCTCTGCCTGTGTCTCTGGCTCCCTATGTCTCTCATGAATAAATAAAATCTTAAAAAAAACTTTATATGAATGGGAATCATATATGTATGTATGATTGTATTATATATGTACTTATTTTACCTTTGTTCCTCAAAGAACTTTCTGTATATAGAACTCTATAATGGTAGATTACATAGCTTCAGCACATTAAATTTATCATTCCCGTATCTTCTGGCTATAACAAGAAGTTGGCTATTGATCTAATGTCTTTATCTTCAGTTACTTGTAAGACACTATTGGTATGCAGTTTCAGTATATGGATTTCTCTATCCTGCTTTGAAGAAAAATTTTAGTACTTTTTCTGCCATTCTAAATTGTGTTCAGGAGGAGTATTCGTCTTGCCATTATTGGACATGGGAATTAATTTTAAATTTTTTTTTAAGATTTTATTCATTCATGAGAGACAGAGAGAGACAGAGAGAGAGAGAGGCAGAGACACAGGCAGAGAGAGAAGCAGGCTCCATGCAGGGAGCCCGAAGTGGGACTTGATCCCAGGTCTCCAGGATCACGCCCTGGGCTGAAGGTGGCGCTAAACCACTGAGCCACCTGGGCTGCCCTAATTTTAATGTTTTTTTTTTTTTTAAGATTTTATTTATCTATTCATGAGACACACACAGAGAGAGGCAGAGACACAGGCAGAGGGAGAAGCAGGCTCCATGCAGGGAGCCCGAAGTGGGACTCGATCCCGGGTCTCCAGGATCACACCCCGGCTGCAGGCGGCACCAAAACACTGTGCCACCGGGGCTGCCCCATAATTTTAATTTTTAAAATAAAATCAGTTATCTTACTTTATATACTTCTCTAACTTCCTGTTATTTCTCTATAACTTCCTTCAAAAATTAATTTGTGATGAGGTCTTTCCATGTAATTTTATATTCTATTTTTGCAAGTGGATATTAAGACCACTGTAGGAAAATACCAATTTACTCTATCTATTGTGTATTCAAGTTGTTTTTGATTTTTACTATTATGAATGCCACACAAAATGGCATAACTTAAAAATTTCTTCACATGGAATAACTAACATTTAAGACTCATCAGAATAAGGTTACAGATTAGGTATGTCCCCACTTAGTTACAGACAAGAGAGAACTGGTGATTAGTTTTGTTCCAGGAGACCTTAGATGGGAAGTCTCTATAAAAATTTCCTTGAAAAAAAGATGGGATCACTGATGCTCTACCATCCGCAATTACTCACCAACCTTCCAATATTCTCTCAACAAAATGTCTGGAAAGATCACTAGTGATTGAATAAATATGAGAATACAAAAATAATATGGTGGAGGACCATTTCAGCTCACAGTTAGCTCTCCTACACAGAAAGCAGACCTTTCATTAATCATGCTGTCATTACTATGAGAAGTATGTAAGGAATTTAACACGAGATTTGTGTATCTTTGGAGGATTCTGATACTAAAAGTATAAATTCAGATACACTAAATAATACACTAAAAGTGTATTATCTGTCTGTAGTTCATCTAATTATAAAGAGTGGTAAGGGAATTCTTCTGGCAGCCAGGATTACTCTAAGAATCTTTCTGTGAAAGAGAAGATACTACAGTAATTATTGCTTCTATTTTCAACTTCTCCTTAATAGGACACATAATGATACTGCACTTCTCATAAGTAAAGGGCATACTGGGCAGCCCTGGTAGCACAGCAGTTTAGTGCCGCCTGCAGCCCAGGCTGTGATCCTGGAGACCCGGGATCGAGTCCCACGACTCAATTGACTCCCTGCATGGAGCCTACTTCTCCCTCTGCCTGTGTCTCTGCTTCTTTCTCTGTGTATCTCTCATGAATAAATAAATAAAATCTTAAAAAAAAAAAGAAAGAAAAGGGCATACTGTAACTTGTTATTTTAAATAAAGTTGATGCTCAGTCTAGCCACTTTGGAGTAGAGTGGGAAAGACAGGAACCCTGGTACTTTTTAAAACAATAACAAAAACCAAATTGTTGCTGCTTCTCAAAAAAAAAAAAAAAAAAAAGACCACCCAAGAAACAAAACACACACACACACACACACACACACACACACACACACACAAACCCCACAAAAAAACACCAAAAGCAAAATTTGAGCTTGCAACATGAGGAAAATGTACTGCTAAATATATACAAATGATCAAAGTTTTATCGTATTTAAAATTTTTAATTAGCTAGTGTATCATCCTGCCTCTGTTATTACTGCTGATCTTTCATTTCAAGAAGCACCCTATTAAGCAAAGCAATTTCCCAGGGAAGCACTTTGGTAATATTAATTGTTGTCAGACTTCTTCTATAATCTGCTAACTCAAATCAAGGCTGTCTTTAGTCAGCTAGTTCCCTTCCCTAGCATGTCAAAGCAAGAACAATCCTGTGATTTTATTTTTTTAAAAGATTTTATTTATTTATTCATCAAAGTCACAAAGAGAGAGAGAGAGGCAGAGACACAGGCAGAGGGAGAAGCAGGCTCCATGCAGGGAGCCCAATGTGGGACTCGATCCTCGGTCTCCAGGATCATGTCCTGGGGCGAAGGCAGGTGCTAAACCACTGAGCCACCCAGGGATTCCTAATCCTGTGATTTTAAATACTGTTTGTGGTACTTTTGCATGATGCAAATAAATTCTATATCCTGTTTGCTACCAAAAATAGGCACAGATAATACTGTGTTATTTAAAGTACAATCATGAAGAGTCATGGGACAAGGTAATAAAGGCCTTTCCCACAAAATAGTCTTTTGAGTATTTGAAATCTAAGAAAGTATCCACTTCATCAAATACTTTTTAGAGTATACTTCTGTATTAAAACAATTTAAATAACTGTGAATGCTGTATCCAGCTTAAAACATCTGAAGTGAGGTGAGGCTCAAGGCTAAGAAAACATGGATATAACACTGAAATTATCAAGTAATTTCCTGCTGTATGCCTTCATTTAAAATCCAGGAGAAAAAGCAAATCTAGTTATAATGACTTTAAAAAAAAAAGATTTTATTTATTTGAGAATAGAGAGAGAGGAAAAAGGCATCTCAATGAACAGGGAGCCAGACTTTGGGGCTCAATGCAGGACCTGGGGATCACGACCCGAGCAGAAGGCAGACTGCTTTACCAACTGAGCCACCAGGTGCCCCTGTTATAATGACTTTCATTAAGTCAATTAGTCATTGTTAATAAACTCTAAAGACAAGTGTGACAATTTCTTTGTTTTTGACATTTTTTAAATGTCCTGGACACAAATGACATTTTAAATTCTTTCTACAACTGTAAGTAATCAAATCAGTTGGTTTCAGTGAGACAACAGCTCACACATCCACCCCACTACCACCATCACAGCAATTAAACAGGACCTCCTGGCCGACTGGAGCTGTGGTTCAAACACCAAAACAAACAAAAATAAAATCACATCTTACACCTGTCTTAGGAGATGAAAAGTTTACTTAGAAATTGCAAACATTTAGTAAAGATAAGACATAAACACTATTTTCCATAGTCTACAGAAATATAATAATTTATAGCTGGCTTGGTACATGATCACATGATAAAAACAATATAATGGAAAAAAAAACAATGGTTCATTCTACTTTTCTGCCACTTATAACAACTTAATAAGTGTACCAGTAAGTACTGGAAGACAGATGCACAGGAATATTAGAATCCTAGGGCTGTTTGTTAATAGACATTATAATAATAATAATATAAAAACAAAACAAGTACAGATATACAATTAACATGCAATTTAAGCTATTACTTTGAAGAAACAGGACAGAATTTAGTGAACACATTGAAAAATGTGTTAATAATGTGTTGTTATAATGAGCATATCATGGTATTTTACATGGCATGGAATTTCTTCCTCCTTAATAATGCTTGGCAAGTTGGAACAGATTGAGCTAGTTCTACAGCAAATTTAAAATGAAGACAATGTGGATAATTCTATTAGATACTTTTCTAAGCATACAAAGTAATTTTTAAAGTACCATAATTTCATGCCTACCTGACCACACCATCTCCCAATTTAAAATAAAGTCCTACTCTGTACCCTATGAACCTGCACTGTCCAATATAGCAGCCCTTAGCCACGTGGCTATTTGAGCACTTCTAGCTCACCAGAACTGACATGCACTGTGAGTGCAAAATACACAATGAATTTTAAAAACCTACCATCAGGGCAAAAAAAAAGGGGGGGGGGCAAAATATCTCCATAATTATGTATATTGATTACATACTAAAACGATATTTTTAATATATTGAGTTAATTAAAATAATGTCACTGGTTTCTTTTTTAATGTGCCTGCTAGAAAATTAAGAATTACCTATATGGCTCCCATTTGTTTCTATTGGACAGTGCTAATACAAATAATCTATAGTCATTATATTAGCCTTCAAATTTAGCATCATACTTTAAGCGCTCTGGAGAACTCACTCCCAGAACACCATAGCACCCTCTGCACAGACTTTACCGCAAAATTTATTTTTATCCCTCTCCAAGGTATACATTTTAAATGTAAAAAGAATTCATAAAATATTTAATCCTTAAAAAATGTGAATTAGTACATTGTGAGAGCTAAAAGAACTTTCAATGCAGACTGTTACATGGAAAGAAACGAGTTTAAGAAAAACAGCAGTGCAGAGGGAAGACAATTAGTATCTTCAGTAAAACAAGTTAGCCAAACTTATCTTTAATGCCCAGGATCTGACCTTGCACCACAGATCATATATGTAACTTGTCCATTTAACCACAACCTACGGGAAATCTTAAACAACTACAACTGCAACTTAAATACTCCACTTCTGAAAATCTTCAAGCAATGTAAAGTTCACACACATGGTCAATTTCAATAGCAGACTATTGATGGTATCTGAGAAACTAACCCTTAAAGTCCCACAGTGTTAAATAAAGTAAGCAACTGCTTAGTGTCCAAGGGACTTGGATCTAAAAAGATATTTTTTTAGAGGCTATAAAAAAACAAACCAAAACACTGACCTTTTATCATTTTCTTCCCTCCTCCTTTTTTTAGTTTTTGTAGTAGTGTGTATAAATATCTGGCATATTTATACCACATCATTTTTTATCCTGTCCATCTCAAATACAAGTTAATCTAGCACTCATTTCATCGTCTTCAAGGAACAACACACGTCAAACTAGAATACTGACGGTGGTCTTCACAGTCAGAAATCAGTATCACAGTCAGGGATCAAGAACCTCGCCTCTGTTCCTCACAGCTCAGGTTGGAATGTTTGTTTTTAAACTATTTAAATCTGTTCACATTGGGCAAGCCCTGTCAAAAATGATCTAAAAGCCACAAATTAACAGATTCTGAAACTACTGTTATCATTCATAAAAATTTCTCTCTCATATTAAAGATGTTCTGAGAAAACAAGTATAGGTTATTTAATATAACTTCACATTTTACCACAACTACTTTTAAGACACTGGAAAGCAATCGAGAGTTGGGGAGAACTGAACAGAACCTAAGACAGGTGATACTAGGTTTACCAACACAGAAACTGATCACAGAAGTCTACAGCAGTTCTCTCTCGAGTCCAGCAGCCTATTAAGACATTTACTTACTCACTTTATTAATGTGCCTTGCACAAAAAGATACTGCTTAAATTTTTCCCATCTCCTATCTTCAGAGAATGTTCTACACAAATAGTATTGTTACTGCATGTTACTAAACTCCAGCCTAAATGAGCCTCGTCATTCAAATGATAGAATTTTTCAGTTTCAAACATATATTACTCTAAAAATAGACTCCTCTGTGAAAAGACAACTGTTAGTTTGATGTCAGATCAATAATCAGCTAAATATTTATTGAGCACCTACTAGGACTGTACCTAGTCTACACTCATTCTTTAACTGATAAGGAAAAAACACCTGCTTCAAATGCAAGATGACACTGGTGAGGGAGGGTACTATATGAGCACTTCTAATAGAATGCTGTGTGAGTCAGTATCTGAGTGTGTGGAATTATTCATCCCTAGGACATGAAAACAACTCAGATTTATTACTAATCACTTTATAAAGATAAACATTTGAAGTATGCTGCATAGTACTTTGAGGAAAGTGATAGCCATACAGGAAATTAAGGCTGATTCCCTAAAGGTATGGAAGAAAAGTCAGAATGTCATGGTTCATAAGCATCCAAAGACAAAGTAAATAGTTTACACAAACATCTGGTTAATTTGGGCAAATGGCACTAGCATTAGGTTTCCAACTTTGCTCAAGGGGGCTGATTTAATAAAGAAAACGGTCTTGAAATAGGAGCACTTTAAGCATATACGAAAATAAAAACCCTTTAAGTAAAATTCTCTAAAATCACTATATAAATTCAAGTTCCAAATCTCATTTAGATGTATATACATATAGATATATGAATATGCACACACATGTCTTAAGAGTATCTGAATTTCACTTGAGGTGTGCAGTTGTATCTCTTGCCTGGCATATTTGAATCAAATTGTATATCTTAAGCACAATACCGTGTTTCTCCTGAAGCTAAGAATGTGGGCAATGGTGATGAGATAGTGGTAAGCTAGTTTTAACTCCCTAGCCGTGAACAATTCTGACCCGTGGGATCCCTACAAGGTACAAGGCATTATGCAGTGTGCTGAACACATACAGGGTCTCTTTCAGGGGAACTCAAGTTTTAAGAAGCGAAACAGCTGTCAGTCTGAGCACCAATAGTAATCATTTTCTGAACAGGATTTCCACAAACAAACTGATGTCAGCTAAAACGCCACCTCTGCCAAACGTGGGAAACAATATATTCCAGAAATTGTTTCCACAGAAGACCTGTTTATAAGAGAACATTCATAATAGGGCCATGGGGACTGAAGCAGCGAGATGAGCGATGAGGCAGTCACAGGGCATCTATGAGCTACTGCACTGGTAGCGGTTTATCAAAAATACTGTCTATACTAAAATTTTAAGAGCTAGTAATATATTTAGCATATTTTTGCCTTTTCTTTTTTTGCCACTGCATATAAAATTTTGTCCTAAATTCACTAAATCTTCTACACCCTGAGGAATAACAGATTAATAAAAGAAATGCCAGGGTTAGCTTTGTGGACCAGAGTATTGTCCAAAAAAGCACAACCTCTAGAGAGCTAATATTCTTGGAAGCATAAAGTTTCATCTGCAGACTAAGCTACTGCTCTTTATTTGTTTTTTAGCGAAGAGTTTGGTTTTACAGTGTTAACATGGCCTAACCAGAATATGATGTCCCAAGATGAGAGCCAGAGGCACCCCCTGCAACACACACACACACACATACATACCCCCTAGATCTACAACTGACATAATGGTTTTCTGTCTCCACTATGAACTATGACATATTGCTGCCATTTAGGAATATACTATTCAATAGTCCTCTGGAAAGCACTTTGGAATCTTTAGCTTATAGTTTTATGAAATTACAATGACAAGTTATTTGCTTTCTTGAAATAAGGACCTTAGGTCCCTCCCTTCTCCATACTCATATATATAAAATGCCACATTTTAAATTTCATCTCCGTATTTACTTCTTTTCCTTCAACATGGAATTTGGGAGGGAATTCTTTAAGTCCTTCAAGTGAGGCAAAGGATTCATTTAGAACAATCATATGGCCTTTCTTGTAGGGCACAGCGCCACTGTTTCCCTTGACTTTGGGCTGCCCAGGCTTCCCACTGATTTCTAATTATGCACATGTTCTCTTCTAAATATAATGCCTCCGACACCCAAAAAAGTTAGTTGCCACAGGGAAAGAACGAATTCTTCTTGATAGGGTGCTTAACAATGCTAATTAAGAAATACAAACCAAAGCATCCTACCTACTCATATCAGTATCTCATGAAAGCATACAAACTCCATGGGACCAGGCCTAGCAATTGTCAATACAATGAGTTACAATCAACTGTTTGATAGAACTTCCATCCTTTGTTTTCTACTTAAACATTAAATATAATCTTGCTCCCTCTAGAAGGAAGAAAGGCACTCAAATTAACACAGTATGTTTAGCTTTTTTTTTTTTTTAAAGACACTGTGTGACAAGGAGAATTTTCAGGGTTGATTTTTTTTCCTGCTCACTGCCTTCATGCCACTGAATTTGTCTATACTTTCCTGTGCCTCAATGTACATCTCTGTTAAATAGGAGCATATTAAGAATATTGTCTAGGCATGGGGAGATGGCAGCAAGTCAAGTACCAGGGTTTGCACAGTTCTATTTGAGAGTTACTCACAAGACAAAAGTTGTAAATAATGCTGTTCAGATTTTCTAGAGTATTTTAAACATTTTGAAGTTTTAAAATATAATTTTCTAGTAACAAAATAACTGTAAGCTTACAAAAACTTTCTCCAAAAAAGAAGGGAATATATATTACTTCCTTTTATAACTAAATCTTTAGTATCTTGTGTAATTAAGAGGGACTAAGATAGAGATTACACTGTTGTACAGCAAGAGGCAGTTGTACTCCTCAATTATATTTAGCCCATGGCAGATACCACCTTGTGCTACAGAAAATTATTACTGTTGATTTGTTCTCAACAATATTAAAAGTTCTCTTTATATAATAAGCATGAATTGACATGACCTGAATATATAGAAATCACACAAAGTCTACCATGTATGCTTTCCTAAAAGCTGCTACATCAAGTCCAGGAACTTTTGTTTTCAAATCTGGTGTCACATAAACCCTCATCTGAAGATTTAAATGGTTTTTAGTGAAAACCTGTATAGATTTAATCCTGTTAATAATGAAGTCTTTAATTAAAACTGTACCACAGGACTAGGGGATATGACTGAGAGCCTGGGCCCAGAGTTTCAAAGAGGTAAGAAAATGTTAAAACTAGAAAAGAAAAAAGAAAAAAAAAAAAAAAAACCTAGAAAAGAAAAAGGGGATGTTAATAAGTAACTAATCCTTAAAAAAAAAAACAAAACTCACATAGTTTTAAGAAATACCTAAAAGGTCCACAGTTCAAGCTGGGGAGGAGAAAAGGAGAAGCTTAACATGACTATCCAGTCACAAATACAGATCAACAAGTCTTTGAAATCAAAGAACTTCTTCAAATGCCCCAAAGTGTATCTGGCTCTATTGGCAAGATCTGTCCTCCAATATCATAACCGAACAGAAAGTAGTGTTCTTATGCAAATGAGCTTTGTTCTATGAATTTTTAATATATATTTAAAGTATAGTTAATTCATAATTATAGAGCTGCATTTCTTGGCTGGGACTTAAACAAGGTAGTTAAATGAAGAAAAAAAAATCTAAATTAACTTATTCTATATGTAATAGTTCACTTTACCTGAAGGATCATGAAGCTAGAATACATCATTTATTCACAATCCATTGCTCTAATCCATCAATTTCTCAATCATAACTCATTCTGTCCATTACTCATGATCAATCTTTCCCTTCTTCAGTTAATCATGTATTAATTTGATAAATATTTAATGAGTCCTCACAATGTGCAAGGCACACGGTATAATGTGGGAACACCATATTACCAAAATAGGTATACTTAAAAAAAGAGGGGGTGGGGGAGGAAGGTACTGGTGGAGGTATTTACAGATCTTATTGCTTTTGGTTTGTCAGTAGTATTCTTGATCCACAGGATGGGATGATGGCCTATTATTCTTACAATGAAAGTTTGATGAAATGTGTGTCAATCTAACGTATTTTTTCAACAATGACATATTTATAGAAAAAAAAAAAAGACTAACAAGTCCCTGAAAACAGACACATCCTTTCCACTGCATGAATTCAGTCAAAGAGATGGTATGGCGCTATAGCTAATGAACACTTGAAAAATGCAGATTTTAGAAATAAAGTAGCACACAAAAGTCACAAACAGTAAATATCCTTTAGATATTTGTATTTTTACTCCCTATTCAAAACTTTATTAGGAAGACAAGAAACCAAGATATCTTATAGGACTGATGGCTTCATAAAGGGGCGATTAACGGCCTTAAAACATATGAAGACAGATAATATCAAAGGTGGAGGCTATAAAAAAGTGTGGAGCACTATCAAATTGAGCTGATGTTTCACAGGGTATTGTCTATATTCCCGTCCTGACACTCTCACATCAAAGCATAAGCAGCCCTATTACTTGGGATACTTAGAATGGTGTGTGGAAAAAGGTAATACTGAGTGAGGTCAGGATTTGGCAACATGTATTCAGTGGAATGGGCTGATTCTCTCATGTCCTCTGTGTGTAGTCCTCCCCACCATCCCCTGCAGGTGCTGAAAATCACAAACTAATGGTTTTATCCATAGAGGTCTAGGTAGACCTTGAGGTATTTGATTCAAAATATGCTTTGTACACAAAGGGTCATGGTATTATGTTCATAATGGCAATTGTTTGCTTACCTAAATTCTAAGAAAACTAAAAAATTATAGGTTAATTCTGCCCCAAGAGAGAAGAGCAACTTCTATCTACAAGAGTGGGGCTGAACAATTTTTCTGGTGTTCTTGAGTCTCACCTGACAATTTACTACTTAAAATTATGGTGCCCAAAAGGAACTTATTCTTCCCCAAAGCTTAAGGCAGTGTGCCTAACTCAAGCTCAAGGTTTCCATAATAGAAGATAGGAGAGGTCTGCCTTTCTCTGTCTGTCTGTCCCCTCACCCTACAGGTGACCCAGCAAGTAAAAAGGAAAACAAGAAAAGTCTGGCAGTCACTTACTTTGGCCACTATTACATTCTGCACGCACATAGAACAATAGGCAGTTTCCATCATTAGGGGAACCTTTAGAGGGGCAGTTCATATTAATATTTTGTGTGTGTGTGTGTGTGTGTGTGTGTGTATGTGTGTGTGTGTGTTTAATGGGGTATGAAATTCACTGGAAAGAGGACAGATTATATCATTAATATACATCCTAAAGACAAAGAAAAACATACAAAAGTGAAAGTATCAAAAAATATGGGGTAGATGGGAAAATAAAGAAAAGGTACATGGAAAGGAAAGAACAAACACAGGCCACTTACAAAGGGGAAAATATATTAAGAAAGTAAACATTACCAGGCCCTCTTCCCACCCCGCCTCACAGACCTGAAAAACCCAGCCCTTATTATTGAAAAGATAAGATACAGCTGTGAGGTGGCTACTTTGGTACCTCATCCCTGATAAGCTTAATATCAAAGTCTTTAAGTTGTTTTATTTTTTAAAATAAAGGGTGAAGAACTAACCTTCAAAAGCTATTCTTTCCTCTGGCATTTGCCAGCAAACTTTTAATAATCACTTCATAAAAATTCTGTAGTTTAAATATATCAAGAACTTAAATTTTTAAAAAGAAAGATTTTTATGGATACATCTTCATGCATATTTTTCCCACTTTTCATGGTGAATTTAAAAGAAAAATAGTAATAACTAAAAATGGCATTCCAGGTTTAAAAACAAATGATTTTTATAGGGGCTAACTTGAGTGTTTTTGGCCTATACCAAATTTGAGGTAAAGAGAATCTATCAAAACCAGTAACAAAAATAATTTCCCAGTAATTGCATAAACCCTTAAAATTCATTTTTCTTTTAAAATAACCATTTTAAAATGGATTACACATTGGAAGAAGGTTTTTTATAAAATTCCAATACTTCTGACTTTGGTTATACTGGTCAATAACTTGAGTCAAAAAAGAGAAATGATTTATATTTTCACAAATCCATCTATCTGGCCATTTGATTCTCAATTAGATGGAGTAATTTTGAGCTCGTATTATCCTAAAGCTGAACAACAACATAAATTAAAAAATAAAAACAAAACCACTAGCATATGCAGCAATTGCATAGAGATGGGTAGACATGTTTGTGAACCAGTTAGGCGAGCCGAGTAAGAAGCTTCACGTATAGAAATATAAAGGATAAGAAAAAAAATTAAGACTTACTGTTTAGCAGGAAGAAACTACACAGTTATTTTATCCTCAAAGGAATGCCAGTTCTTAACAAAATAAATAAAATGAAAGATTTACTATGGACTTTTAACCTAAAGATGAAGACCACATAATAGCAAACAGTTCATGCAACTATCTAAGGAAGAAAGGAAAGCAATATTGCACTAAAAAGGGGAACCTCACAGGACTAATCCACCTCTTTCACTGACTCAACGTAACCAGCCACTTCCTGTATGCATTGGCAAACCTGGCCTGTTCTACATTCCGGCAGGTGGACAATACTTGATCGATGAACCTGTGTTCCATTTCCAGGCCGCGGGAGTCTGGAGCTGGGGTCCGCTTCAGGCGTTTAGTTTCCTGGGAATAGCCTTGCTTGCTACAGTCATTCAGCCCATCCACCTCCATGGCCTGAGACACGTGTGTGCCTGTTGGAGTGAGGTGTGAGTCACTCAGAGTCCCCCCAGGGCCGTCTGCAGGTGATAGCTGGGTCACGCTATGAGGAAACCTGCCACTTAAGTGGTGCTGAAGGTAGAAAACGTGCCGCCTGTGAAAGAGGAGGGAGGAGAAGAATAGAACACAGAGAAGAAAAATGGTATCAGGAAGTCAAGCTTTTCAGGGAAAGCAACAGTAAGTTGACAATTTCAAAACATAAAGTACTCAGGATGCTGCCCCTGCTTGGTGACCAGAGTTACCTGGAGTGGGGAGGAGGAACAATTATGCTGAAGTCTCTACGTATTCAGATCAGAGTCTTACGAGTTCAGGTTACTGGACTGTTTGTGAGAAAGAACACTACATATGACTCCAAAGGTTTTTTAACACCATTAACTGAGATGATGACAATCACTTAGAATTATTTTTTTGTAGCTACAATATAAAATTATAAATAGTTCTTAGCCCAATTTCTGCTATAAAAAACCAAAACAGAACCAAAATTAACTTCACTTATACCCTAAACCAGAAGTGACTCAGGAACAAAGGAATTAAACAGCTCCACGAAAGGCTTAGTCCATAGCCTCTATCGAGCATTTTCTTTAATAAGGACAGGTATTATCTGAACTTTCCCCCAAAAACCCTCACTAGAGTCTCATTAAATATCTACATGCAGTAGGGATGTGCTGGGCTCTGAGCAAAGCATTTAAAAGACATAGCTCTTATCCTTCCTCTAAGGAGAGTTTTCCTGTCCTTCGACTCATCTAGAGTTATTTGTTAAGAATGTAGATTGAGGTGCCTAATTTCCAAAAATTTTGACTCTGTGGGGTGCACATCTACTGTACACAATTGGTAAACTACATATATTTTAGGCTGTTCTTTCTCATTATTTGTATTAGCAACTCTAAGCCCCTGAAAGATAATTCTGATCATTTTCATATAATTTACTCATTTTATAGAGGATAAAACTTAAAAGACAGATAAGGTATGAAGGGCAATGACTCAATAGGAGAAAACTGGCCTGTATAATAATACATAGGTCATCCCAACTGTTGCTTTTCCCCATGCCCCAACCCAAACTTCAATTAATCTTTATACAAAGCTTCTACTCTGTTAACCTAGGTCTCTCTTAAACACAAATATAATTTTAAAAATTCCTCAGCCTTGCTACTGATGTACCTAAATACAAAATAGCAACAAAAATCAGTAACACTAAAACAACATGGAAGTTAAGATCTATCTTCTCTCTAGAAAATGTGGAATAAGAGTGTCTTATTTTTACGAGAAAGAGAAATTTTTTTATGAAGGTGCCAAAGAGGGGAGATAGTCTTCATCTTCTAAGTATATGTAGCACAGAATAGCAGCTGAACATAGCTCCTCAAATAGCCTACAAGAAAGACTAGACTGGCAAAAGGGGACAAATCTCAACAACTTTAAAAATATATAAACATTTATAATGTCTAGCTCCTGCTTGGCACAGGCAAGTCCTTTGTTTACAAACAGAATCCTAAAATCTGAAGTAGAATCCATATTTATAGAGATTGGAGGTGCCTCAAAAAAGAACCAATCAGGGGGTTCCCATACCTGGACTTAATTCCAACAGGACACTTACTTTGTTGTGAAATGTACTCAGAACTCAGGTTATGAGGTTGCTAATTTCTTTCACTCTTTCCTAATAATTCTGTCTTGCTCCCAAATGCACACTTTAAAAAAAACAAAAAGTGTCAAGAGCTTATACTTAAGGAAAGTTAATTTGCAGTCCATCAATAAGCTTAACTTTTCTCAAGGTCTAATCGATGGTCTGATCAATGGTCGACTCTGCATCAAATTTACTTGTTAAGCCTTTTCATTGTTTTATAAAGACCAGATGGCAGTGCTCCAGCCCAGATATACTATAAATATCAGAATCTCCAACAAGGAAGTCTAGAAAATTTTGTTTTCAGTTTGGAAGTAACATAGGCTATTCTGCTGGACAGTCAAATTGAATACCATCAACCAAAGTATTAGGCAAAGATCTGCGTGAGCAACCTCATATTGAAGATCATTAGGAGGAGGATACAGAAACTCCTCTGAACTCTGGCAAAGCTCCACAATCAGATTACCACATTTACCTGAGCGGGCAGTCGTTAAGATGTAAGACCTTCTACAACTCTCATAAAATCATGGAGTTCCATGCAGAAAATGGATTTTCCCTCCTCTTACCTATGACACCAAAGGGTTTCATGTCCTGGGTAGGAATCAATAAGATCAGTGCTGAATTCAACTTCTTCTTCTAGAAGATGGGGAAGATTTATCCTTGCTTCCTCTGTTGAAGCTGCTTCTTCTTCATCTTTTGGGTGAACTAGAGCTGGGTCACTTCTCAAAGGGCCTTGCTCCAATACAGAACCATCTATCACAGTTTGGCTAATCAAAGACTTTAACAAAAACTGGCGGTAGTGAAATCCGCTGTGGTCTGAAACATGCATGGATGCCCAGTGTTTAGTAGAAGACAGTTCATCAAGAAGAATCTTGTAGGAAGAAAAAAGGGTAAGTGAGAAGAGGAACTGCCAAAGAATTTCCTTCTCCATTCATTAATACCTTGGATTTCTCTTTGATTTGTTCCTTTTTTTTTTTTTTTCTCCTGGTAACACTGTTCCTACCAATATTTTGTATACAATGTCCAACACAGTGCTGTTACTTAGTGGAAGCCCGGTAAAGGCTAGTTTCCCCTTTCCCTGAAAATAATAAGAGGTTATATATATATATTTATATATACCACAGAATTTAAGGACTTATTTGTCATTCTTTCCCTGAACCTTGATCAATCACATTCTGATTAGCACACACACAGAAAACCAAATTTCAAAATAATGGTGAACATCAGGGTGTCTATTTACAAGAATGCTGATGTGGAAGAGAAAATATAAATTTAAATTCAGAGGTTACTTTAATGTAAACTTCAACATTTAAAAAACAATACCTAACTTATTATTTGTTAAACACTCAACTCAATGTAGTTATTTGTTCTTCACTATAAGTGCCATGAGGGCAGAGACCATGAGAGTTTTGTTCACTACCTAATTCTAAGGATTTAGTACAAAAAAGATGCATAAATAACAGGGATTTTCAAGAGCACATGATTTTTCACGATTCATCTCACACTCAACATCAATGATAAGGGATCCCTGGGTGGCGCAGCGGTTTGGCGCCTGCCTTTGGCCCAGGGCGTGATCCTGGAGACGCGGGATCGAATCCCACGTCAGGCTCCCGGTGCATGGAGCCTGCTTCTCCCTCTGCCTGTGTCTCTGCCTCTCTCTCTCTCTGTAGGACTATCGTAAATAAATAAAAAATAAAAATAAAAATAAAAAAACATCAATGATAAATGATTTTTAAGTAGATGAGACAAAATTCTGCAGTGAATTGTCTTTGTATTATACATATACTGTATGTATTAGCACATATATAGATTTTCAACAACCTCAATTTAATTCCTTTAAAAATTGGGGGGATCCCTGGGTGGCGCAGCGGTTTAGCGCCTGCCTTTGGCCCAGGGCGCGATCCTGGAGACCCAGGATCGAATCCCACGTCGGGCTCCTGGTGCATGGAGCCTGCTTCTCCCTCTGCCTATGTCTCTGCCTCTCTCTCTCTCTCTCTGTGACTATCATAAATAAATAAAAATTAAAAAAATAAAATAAAATAAAATAAAAATTGGGGATCCCTGGGTGGCTCAGCGGTTTAGCGCCTGCCTTTGGCCCAGGGCACGATCCTGGAGTCTCGGGATCGAGTCCCGCGTCGGGCTCCCGGCATGGAGCTTCCTTCTCCCTCCTCCTGGGTCTCTGCCTCTCTCTCTCTCTCTCTCTCTCTATCAAAAATAAATAAATAAATAAATCTTTAAAAAAAAATTCCTTTAAAAATTTTCCTCAGACGTTTTAGGAGAAAAAATTCATTGTATTCTTACCCTTTGATATATTTAAAAGGCATACTAAATGAGAAAAGAAACTTCAAGAGGAATTCAGGGCATTTTTTATTAGAATCAAAAGGTACAGAGATACAAACAATGATTTTTTTTAAAAAAAAAGACTGCAATTACTTTTAAAGTGATCTTATATAACGTACTGACAGAATCAATGACCTACATATAACTTATATACCATCATTCTTTTTTAACATTCCATGTAAAAAAATGAAATAAGTGAATAAGTACAAGAAAACTACAGAAGCAGGGCTATCCACAGAAGGATAACAGGTTAAAATTAAACACTACTGAAAATGCTCATTCCTGTCTGTACGTGTCATCCTTCCTATAAATTAAAAAAATCAGTTATTTTGATTATGAAAAGAATATAAAATGATCATTTGAGAAAATTCCCAAAATACAGAATACCGAAAAGCAAAAAGAATCACCCATTATCCAAAGGCCAGAGAGAACTACTCTTAACATTTTGGCCAATTGCCAATCTTTCAGCTTTTTTCTATGCATGCATGTGTGCAGTTTACTTGTAACACAAATTTGGGATGCTCTTTTATACTCATTTTATTCACTTAAATTATGTGCACGTACCCATATCATTAAATATTACTCTATAACTTTAAACTTTTGTATATTTCATCCCAAAGATTCTCACTCTTTAACCATTCATTCATTTGGTTTCTACTCTTGTATAAGTAACACTCATGAATGCACATATGTAAAGTCAATGTGCACAGCTTATTTATTTAGGAAAAATTTCTAAAAGTTTATTAACTGGAATGCTGAAAAATATTTTGTAAAGTTCTTGATGCATATTGTCAAAGAGCCCTTCAGAAGGGCTGTATAATTTATATTCCTACTGGAAGAACATGTTCAACATTTTCTAAATTTCTTAGTACCTTAATCTTCACTAATTTAATAAATGGAAAATCATGTCATTGTAATTTGCATTTTTTATCATTAAAGCTAAATAACTTTTCTTATTCTCTTATTTTTCCTGTTTCTTCTTATACAAATGCCTATTTTGCCTAGTGCTCTTCTTTTATAACTGCCTAATTTACTATTTGTGATAGTCATTAATTTCTCTTATGGATCTGTAAGAGATCTTTATAAAGATATTAAGCCCCTATGTTGCAAATATTTTTCTCAATATATTACTACAATTAATTTTTAAATTCCGTTTTTCTCTTCAGGTATGTTTCTATTCCATTTAGAGTTCAGTTTGATATAGAAGATTAAAACCTAACAATTATTTTCTAAAAGGTTACTCAATCTTATCAGCATCACAAATTGAACAAAGAATCCTTTCTCCAATTATGGGAAATGCCGTATTTATCATCAATGAAATCTGTACACATTATGTATTGGGGATTTGCTTCTGGGCTTCAGATTTTCCATTACTGTTTTTATTTTTGAGCCAGTACCACAGATGACTGTCTTTATAAACATTTATTTATTTTTTTTATAAACATTTAGATATATATACTGGCATATAATATTCCTCATTTTAATTTTTTTCCAACAATCTTTTAGCTACTCTTAAAATTTATTCTAATATACTTTAGAAAAAAAAATAAACTGGTGGTTTTTAGTATATTCACAGACTTATGTAGCCATCACTACTGTCTAATTTCAGATGAAACAACTCTTATTCCTATTAGGAGTCCCCTAAATCTCCATCCCTGCCAGCCTCTGGCACCCACTAATCCACTCTGCCTATTCTGAATGTCATATAAATGGAATTATAGGATATGTGGACTTCTTTCCATCAGCATGTTTTCAAGGTTCATCCTTGTATCAGGACTTCATTCCTCTTTTTTTTTTTAAAAAAAAGATTTTATTTATTTATTCATGACAGACAGAGAAAGAGACGCAGAAGGAGAAGCAGGCTCCATGATGGGAGCCCGACGTGGGACTCGATCCTTGGACCCCAGGATCACGCGTTGGGCCAAAGGCAGACGCTGAACCACTGAGCCACTCAAGGATTCCCCCGTTCATTCCTCTTTTATGGCCAAATAGTATTCCATTGTATGGATATACCACATTGTATTTATCTACTCTTGGGAAATTGGATGTTTGAGGATTTTTTTTTTTTTTGGCTATTATAAAATATATTGCTGTAAACATTGCTGTAGCCAATAACCAGGGAGGAAATTGAAGCAGTCATCAAAAACCTCCCAAGACACAAAAGTCCAGGGCCAAATGGCTTCCCAGGCGAATTCTATCAAACATTTAAAGATGAAACAATACCTACTCTACTAAAGCTGTTCGAGAAGATAGAAAGGGATGGAATACTTCCAAACTCATTCTATGAGGTCAGCATCACCTTAATTCCAAAACCAGACAAAGACCCCACCAAAAACGAGAATTATAGACCAATCTCCCTGATGAACACAGATGCAAAAATTCTCAACAAGATACTAGCCAATAGGATCCAACAGTACATTAAGATTATTCACCATGACCAAGTGGGATTTATCCCTGGGATGCAAGGCTCAGAAAGCAATCAACGTGATAGATCATATCAACAAGAGAAAAAAACAAGAACCATATGATCCTCTCAATAGATGCAGAGAAAGGATTTGACAAAATACATTCCTGATCAAAAACTCTTCAGAGTGTAGGGATAGAGGGAACATTCTCAGCATCTTAAAAGCCATCTACGAAAAGCCCACAGCAAATATCATTCTCGATGGGGAAACACTGGGAGCCTTTCCCCTAAGATCAGGAACACGACAAGGAGGTCCAGTCTCACCATCTCTCAACACTGTACTAGAAGTCCTAGGCTCAGCAATCAGGCAACAAAAAGACATTAAAGGCATTCAAATTGGCAAAGAAGAAGTCAAACTCTCCCTCTTCGCCGATGACATGATACTCTACATAGAAAACCCAAAAGCCTCCACCCCAAGATTGCTAGAACTCATACAGCAATTTGGTAGCGTGGCAGGATACAAAATCAATGCCCAGAAATCAATGGCATTTCTATACACTAACAATGAGACTGAAGAAAGAGAAATTAAGGAGTCAATCCCATTTACAATTGCACCCAAAGCATAAGATACCTAGGAATAAACCTAACCAAAGAGGTAAAGGATCTATACCCTAAAAACTATAGAACACTTCTGAAAGAAATTGAGGAAGACACAAAGAGATGGAAAAATATTCCATGCTCATGGATTGGCAGAATTAATATTGTGAAAATGTCAATGCTACCCAGGGCAATTTACACATTCAATGCAATCCCTATCAAAATACCATGGACTTTCTTCAGAGACTTAGAACAAATTATTTTAAGATTTGTGTGGAATCAGAAAAGACCCCGAATAGCCAGGGGAATTTTAAAAAAGAAAACCATATCTGGGGGCATCACAATGCCAGATTTCAGGTTGTACTACAAAGCTGTGGTCATCAAGACAGTGTGGTGGTAGTGGCACAAAAACAGACACATAGATCAATGGAACAGAATAGAGAACCCAGAAATGGGCCCTCAACTCTATGGGCAACTAATATTCAACAAAGCAGGAAAGACCATCCACTGGAAAAAGGACAGTCTCTTCAATAAATGGTGCTGGGAAAATTCTTCTGCCACATGCAAAAGAATGAAACTAGACCATTCTCTTATACCAGGCACAAAGATAAACTCAAAATGGATGAAAGATCTAAATGTGAGACAAGAATCCATCAAAATCCTAGAGGAGAACACAGGCAACACCCTTTTGAACTTGGCCACAGCAACTTCTTGCAAGTACATCTATGAAGGCAAGGGAAACAAAAGCAAAAATGAACTATTGGGACTTCATCAAGATAAAAAACAAAACTAAAAGACAAATATAGAATGGGAGAAGATATTTGCAAATGACCTATCAGATAAAGGGCTAGTATCCAAGATCTATAAATAACTTCTTAAACTCAATAGCAAAGAAACAAACAATCCAATCATGAAATGGGCAAAAGACATGAGCAGAAATTTCATGAAAGACGACATAGACATGGCCAACAAGCATATGAGAAAATGCTCTGCATCACTTGCCATCAGGGAAATACAAATCAAAACCACAATGAGATACCACCCCACACCTGTGACAATGGTGAAAGTTAACAAGACAGGAAACAACAAATGTTGGAGAGGATGTGGAGAAAGGGGTACCCTCTTGCACTGTTGGTGGGAATGTGAACTGTACAGCCACTCTGGAAAACTGTGCGGGGGCTCCTAAAAGAGTTAAAAATAGAACTGCCCTACAACCAGCAATTGCACTACTGGGAATTTACCCCAGAGATACAGATGCAGTGAAAAACCAAGACACCTGCACCCCAATGTTTACAGCAGCAATGTCCACAATAGCCAAACTATGGAAGGAGCCTCGGTGTCCATCGAAAGATGAATGGATAAAGAAGATGTGGTATATGTATAAAATGGAATATTGCTCAGCCATTAGAAACGACAAATACCCACCATTTGCTTCGACATGGATGGAACTGGAGGGTATTATGCTGCGTTCAATCAGAGAAAGACAAACATTATATGGTTTCATTCATTCGGGGAATATAAAAAATAGTGAAAGCGATTAAAGGGGAAAGGAGAGAAAATGAGTGGGAAATATCAGTGAGGGTGATGGAACATGAGAGACACCTAACTCTGGGAAAGGAACAAGGGGTGGCGGAATGGGAGGTGGGCAGGGGGTTGGGGTGACTGGGTGACGGGCACTGAGGGGGGCACTTGATGGGATGAGCCCTGAGTGTTATGCTTTATATTGGCAAATTGAACTCCAAAAAAATATATACAAAAAAAAAAAAAAAAAAACTTGCTGTAACAAGTTTTCCATTCTTTGGAAGTTTATATATGTGCTTAAGTGTGGAACTATAGGGTCACATGTGGTAATTCT
The DNA here is from genome assembly GCF_905146905.1 of Nyctereutes procyonoides. Taxonomy (NCBI): domain Eukaryota; kingdom Metazoa; phylum Chordata; class Mammalia; order Carnivora; family Canidae; genus Nyctereutes; species Nyctereutes procyonoides. The sequence continues at coordinate 54,219,158 of NW_026575146.1, read as the reverse complement.
ACGTTTAAAATTTTGAGGAAATGTCAAACTGTTTTCCACAGTGCCTGCACAATTTCACATTTCTACCAGCCACGTATAAGCGCTCCAATTTCACTACATCCTTGTCAGCACTTTTAACTTGTTTTTCATTTCAGCCATCCTACTTGGTATGAAATGCTATCTCACTGATTTGCATTTCCCTGAAGTTGAACATCTTTTCATGTCTTTATTGGCCATCTGTATGTCTTTTTTTTTTTTTTTTTTTTTTTTTTGCGAAAATGACCCTATGTGCTTTCTCAGGTGATATGCCATATCAACTTTTAATTGGCTAGTAGTAATAAACTCTGTTCAACTGTGAATCTATCCTCACCTCGACCCTCCCCAATGAGACTACTCTAAAATTTACTTAAATGTCTACTTAAAAGACACAATCATCAGAGAAAACAAAACAAAAAATGAAAATTTCATTAATTCCATCCTTTAGCACTGTTCACAGTCTTGTTTTTTTTTTTTCTGACTTGTAAACGCATACATGTTCATTATGGAAAATACTAGCCAATATATCTGTAACAGCACTGTGTGTTTATATATATGTTGAGTAGTTAAAATATGCCAAGCACTGTTCCAAAAACTTTAAAATCTCATTTAGAGCTAATAATATATTTAAAAATTATATTAGGACCATATCACAGTTAGTTTTATAGATCCTTATCCTATAGTGAACATTTTTCTTTAAATTATCTTCCAAAATATAATTTTTAGTAGCAACAAAATACTCAAATTCATGATGAACTGCAATGTAACTCATCTGTTATTATGTGGGGGGGGGGGGTTCTAGTTTTCCACTATTGTAAACAGTATTTTTACGTATCAAACTTTTATGTTTAATAGCTGTGTTTATTGAATACTTAGTATGAGCACTTGAGATAGCCACTTTATGATAGCCACTTTACGTGGATTTTCCCATTTAATTCATATCACTCACCGAGGTAAGAATTATCACCATCCCCATTTTACACATGAGGACTGAAGGTTAGTGAGACTAAGAAACTTCTCCAAGGCCACAAACCAAACTGGTAGTACAGTCAGAATTCACATTAGGTATGTCTGACCAGTGAGTGGAGCCTTCAATTACTACACCATTGTACTGTATATCCCCTGGCTTTTCTTTAGGATGAATTCCTCTAGGCAGTACAGCTAGATCACAACAAACACACCTTTTCTGGGTGAAACCTGAGAAGTGCTGCCATGTTGCCCTTCAGTAAGATTACACCAATTTCTACAATGCTGGTTTTCCTTCCCTTATCCATGCTGGATACCAGGACTTTAAAAAAATAACTTTTGGGGCACCTGGGTGGCTCAGCGAGTTGAGTGTCTGCCTTTGGCTCAGGTCATGATCTCGGGGTCCTGGGATCGAGCCCCGGGTCAGGCTCCCTGCTTAGTGGGGAGTCTGCTTGTCCCTCTCCCTCTGCTTTAGACCAGTGATACTTCTGCGATTACTTTCTCTAATAGACAAAGCGTAGTAGGGCACGATCTCCTAACTGGGCCCAGGGGCTTCTAAGAACAGAAAGGGGATTTTGCAATTTCAGTACTCTTCACTGAGAGAGCTGCAATAGCAATGGGGACAAGAAGTGCATGGCGTTCAACCAAGGGCAGAGCATAGCAGGTGAACAACATCACTATGTAAGCCTAGGAGTAGACCCAGGCAGCTGAGTCAACACACCACTAATGAATTGTCATCTTCAACATCGAATAGTCTCAAGAAACTAAGAATTTCACCATGGCCCTGTGTTCCTGATTTTATGGGAATGCCACTTTTAAAAGTCCACATCAAAGCTGCAAGTTTCTGAAGACCTCTCAGACCACCTGGACTCTGCCTTTCTCTTTGTCCTCAACGCTCCTCATGCCCCTCCCTATCCCCTACACACTATCAAGTTGTGGAGCTGAGATGACCAAACTCCACAGGGACTCCCTATCTCCCACATCCCACCAGATGACTTGTACTTGTTCTTCTGGACTCCACACAATATAACAACCTTCCTCAAAGCCTTCCATTGAGTCCAGCCTCGATGAAAAGCCATTTCTGTGTGCTTCCCTCAGCTCCTGCAAGCAACAAACTGCTTTGAAAGTGTTAGTAATCTGTTTCCTGAACTAGATTTTCAATTTGTTGAGAGCAATCTCTTTATCATTGTGCCACACCCAGAATATAGGGCAGAGTCTGGGAATCAAAGAGTTTTGGTACTTCTTCATGAATAAATTATTCTCAGTTGATCTAGCAAACTAGGAGCCAGTTTCACCTAAATCTCCTATCTAGGAGGAACAGAGAAAGGAATGAAAATTCAGTGAGCTTCTATTAGGTGCCCAGGACTTCACATACATAAGCTCAAATCATTCGCACGAGAATCCACTGCGGCAGGCAGAACTGGTAGTTCCCAGATGAAACATTTAAAACCTTTCTTTCCACATAAAGCTAGTAGGGCCAAACTCTGAAGCCAGGTCAGTAGGATTGTCTTTGCTCTTTCCAGGGGCCTCCCCTCCTGAAACATAAAGCTAATGTAAACTGGAAAGGAAGGCTACTTTTCCAGGACAATTGGCTTCAAATTCCCTAGAAATGAAAACTCCTCTTTATCCTGGAGGAATCTCTGGCTAGGACACAGAGGACGGGAGAGAGCCTAGAAAGGGGCCTGGAAGAAGGGGCTGGGGAGCAAAACTAAGAAAATGCTTCCCTACTAATTAATCTGAAAGTACCACTTGAGGTATTTTGGCCCCTTTAATTTGTCTGAAGCTGGAGTGGCTTTCAGAGGGATACCATACATTCCTACTAGCACCGAAACATAAGAGGTGAAGAAAAACACAGAGGAGCTATAGTATAAGAAGGAGCAAAAGGATACCTGGTTCTTATACTGATGCATAAGTGATGCAAACGTGGCTAAGTCTAAGCCATTAAAATTCTCTAGAAACTTCAGTCTCTATATTTCTGAACTAAAGGGACTAGGCTATAACAGCCTCCAAAATGGCTCTGAATCCAGATAACCCTCTGAGCCCCATGAGAAGTACTGATCTTGAATCCTACCCTCTCCTGGATTTAGTAGGCCTGGAGTGGGACTCAGAAATCCTAGGGTAATTTACAGATGCAGGGAGGTTTGGGAACACCAGGTGAGCTCTTCTCTTCCTTCCCCAGGAGAGGAGAGGGTGAGAAGGCAGCCAGCTGATTCAGTACATTAGGTCACATAAGAGACCACCAAGAAAGAACATCTCCAATTGTGTAAGACCTAATAATCCCTTCCTTTTCAGGGCAAAATGAATTATGCTCAGTCTTCTTACTGCTTAAACTTGCTTTTGTTCTCTACCAATGTCCTAACCTCAACAGCGCCGGAAACTGTGCTGGTGGGGAATGCACACTTTCTTTTAATTGCCAGGGTTCCCTTGAAGGTATCAGCTGCTAGACCCTCCCCAGGCTGCTAGGCCATTAATTCTTCTGCTTTCCTCCTTAAAAGCTCCTCTGAGGAAGAGCTCCTACCAGAAGACTGAAAGGGCAGACAGGGAGTTGCCTAGGGAGATGAAAAGTGGCCTTACCTTGACATCTAGCTTGGCCAGGTGCTGTAGAACCCAGATGCGATGGGACCAGGCATTATAGTTGCTTGGGTATCTCCCTGCCGCTTCACCACAGACCTCCAGCTCTTCTCGTATTAGTCTCTGTGTCCTTTCTGCAGGAATTGTCCCCAAGTTTCCTTTCATCATAAAGGAAGGCAAAGAGGTTTCCTGAATTAGCTGCTGTAGCACCCATCGCCTGTTAAGGTACCCGTGGGAATAAGAAAGAGGAAAGAACATAAAGCAGAGAGGAAAACAATTAGTTTTCTTTGGTCTTAATCTCCATTCATAAAATGCAAAATAATCCCGGTCCATGGGCCCAATTTTAGGGGGAATAGGATTATTCTGCTGTTTTGTTCTTAAAGATGTAATTAACTTCAGCACCATGGATGGGGAGGAGGGGGAAGAAAGCACAAAGAGGAGAGAGAAACTTTTCTAAAACATTAAAATGTGTCAGAAAGAGAATGCCTCAGTTCCAATATGACAACTCAAAAACTCCATTTGGTCAGAAAATACAAAGACAAGGTGTGTGTGTGTGTGTGTGTGTGTGTGTGTGTGTGTGTGTGTGTGTAGGGGAGGTTGTGGTGGTGGTAGTGGAGGGTATATTAATTAATGCCTGGTCCCAGAAGAGGAATCATGGTTCTCACATCTTCAATTACATGTGCAGGCCTCACCCTCTGTGTATTTGTTTGCAGACAAGAAGCTGCATTATGACTGTTTTCATTAAGCTGAATTTCTATGTTATAGCATAGAATCTGGAAGGACACAAATACAATATCATTAGTTAAACCATCAAGGAGGTTTTAAAATATATTTATCCACAGATTTTCCCCTTGTCTATTTAAGATTTTCATTAGCGGACATTTAAATGAAGAGCACTAAAAAAGCATCTCTAACCACTAATGTCTTTAGTCTTTACAAATATTTTCTCATAAGAAGCATTCTTTTAGACTAAAAATTTCCAACCCTAAGGTTACTAGAAATTGAGTAAGAAAATTCATTTTATCATTTTCAAATAGACGTTTTTTTCATTAACAACAAAGCTTGCTTTGTAAAATATTTGACAAGGCTATAAATTGGTGAATGCATATTCAATACTATCCCCACCACCACCACTCCTTTCCAAATCTCCACACACACATCCACAGGCCTCTCTGAAGTGCCACCCCAATTCCTACTAAGAGAAAACAACCAGTGTGGAAGGAGCTGATTTGCAATACTAGCCAAAGGCAAGATTACAGCGAAGATACCTTGAACTGTTGAAGATCCTGAAAATGCTCAGGATTTAAGAAAAGTTTTAAGTGGTTTAGTAAACTCAAACAGACTTTAGAGAATTTCCCGACCCCAAGAAACCAGTCCACACCATTTCATTTTAGTCAAAACTGAGTAGTCCCATGGAGTCCAAGAGGAAGACACCCCAGAGCACCAGGATGGTGAAGAGAACTTTCATGTGCATTTTGGGACTCAGGCCTTTAAACCTAAAAATAGTCTCTGCATTTACAGTCTTAGCAACTTCAGTGCAGCCTATACACCATTCACCTCAGCTGCCCTTATCTTCCTTATTTTGTTAATTTTAATAACCACAACCATCACCATGATCATCTGTACCAGAAACACACCCAAATGAATTATAAAAACCTGAGTTGCTCATTTATAGCTGACTATCTAAATGCCATTTCTATGACTACTCAGATAGTTCATAATAAATAATAGCTAAAATTTACTGAGTAGTATGTGCCAGGCACTGTTAGTGTTAACATACATTATTTCATGTAAAGCTGACCATTAACTCTGAAATAGGTGTATTTATTATTCCCATTTTACAAATGAAAAAACTGAGGCTTAAAGGGCTTAAATAATTTCTGAAGCTCACATAGGGAGCAAATGATGGCATCTGGAGTTAAATGTAGGTACCTTGACTTTAGAATTCATACTCTGAACCAATATGTGACCCTGTTTGTGGTTTTTCCAGCCATTCTGAATCCTGAGAATCCTATAGTGTAAATTAACCACACCTGTGAATCCACGTTTCTGGACTCTTTGGAAATTTAGTTAAGGCCAGTTTTCCCAGATATAAGTCCTTAATTGGATTTAAAGTGCCAGAGAGGATCAGCTCTTTTCTGTAAAAGAAAAATGAGAAGAACCATTACCTTTCCATCCAGACATACTGCATGGCTATTAACATAACCTCATTGGGAAGTGAATTTCCAAGAAAAAAAATAAGAAAACACGAAACTTTCATAAATATCACACATGGTAATGAAGAATATATTCTTGTAATCTCAAAACAGGATTAATAAGCAGAAACAAAAGCTCTTAAATCAACCGTGGAACTTTAGTTACCTATTTGAGAGAGGGCAAAGAGGTTTTCTGGCTTGTCTTATTTCTAAAATGTACAAGGCCTGACATCAGTATCTGTAGGGCAGATGCAGTACTAGTCAAGAATAGCTCTAGCTGGGATCCCTGGGTGGTGCAGCGGTTTAGCGCCTGCCTTTGGCCCAGGGCACGATCCTGGAGACCGGGGATCGAATCCCACGTCGGGCTCCCGGTGCATGGAGCCTGCTTCTCCCTCTGCCTGTGTCTCTGTCTCTCTCTATCTGTGTGACTATCATAAATAAATAAAAGCTTAAAAAAAAAAATTCTAAAAAAAAAAAAAAAAAAAAGAATAGATCTAGCTTCCTAAACTGGACTCGAGATGGCTCATTACCAAAAAATACAAACAGAACAACGTACATAGTATGGTTAAGATGTAAGGAAAAAATTATTTATTCAATCACTACCCTAACAAAATTACTATTTTTATTTTCTAATTTTCCCTCCAGTCTTTCTTTAAAAAAAAAAGAAAGAAAAGATTTTATTTATTCATGAAAAACAGAGAGAGAGAGAGTTAGAGACATAGGCAGAGAGAGAAGCAGGCTCTACCCAGGAAACCCAATGTGGGACTCGATCCTGGGACTCTGGGATCACGCCCTAAGCCAAAGCTGGACGCTCAACTGCTAAGCCACCCAGGAGTCCCAATCCAGTCTTTCCTTATATGCATATACATTTCAACATAATTTTATATTCTGCTTTATAGCTTAAGAATTACATGGCTCTATATCATCTTTAAAGCATCTTTAAAACATTTAAAATGGTCAAATAGTTTTCACTGAGTGTCTGTGCTAGGATTTAATGACCTTTTTCTCTTTGGTTAGACATCTAGGTTGCTTCCAAGTTTTTGCTTTTCTGAAACAGAGCCTTGTGCTTAAGACACCTTTCATTTCACTACTACTAAGGATAAGTTCCCAAAAGATGTTATTACCAGGTAAACTATCTGCATGGCCCTTGATATACTAGACCATTCCTTTTTGAAATTCATGTAGAAATTAGAGCCATGTGAGGTTTTTGGTGTTGTTTTAAAAGCGTTCAAAGCGGGGATCCCTGGGTGGCCCAGCGGTTTAGCGCCTGCCTTTGGCCTGGGGTGCGATCCTGGAGTCCCGGGATTGAGTCCCATGTCGGGCTCCTGGCATGGAGCCTGCTTCTCCCTCCTCCTGTGTCTCTGCCTCTCTCTCTCTGTCTGTCTATGATAAATAAATAAATAAATAAATCTTTAAAAAAATAAAAAATAAAATAAAAGCGTTCAAAGCTCCCATGCAATTACGAAGCATGTCATGAAAGAGCTCTCCACCTATTTCTCAAGTAAATACAATTTAGGTTTTTATTTAATTTCTCAGATATGTATTTGATAATAAACTCTGATATTACTCATATTCTCAATTTTCAATGTGTCTATTATAATAAAATTATTTACTAAAACTTATTATTCTTAAAAAGTCCTTCCTGTGGTAGGGTTTGATACTTCATTTATTATTTATTATTTAGAACCTTGTATCTAAGTTGTATGTATCTAAGAAGCTGTATGTATCTAAGAAGACCAGAGCCCGAATCATATACCTCACCTACTCAGATGAATTTAGTTCCTAATTACCACAATATATTTTCTTTCTAACAGTAAAGTGCTATTTCTAAAGTTTTATTTGATAAGAAAATAACTTCTTTTAAATGAAAATACTAAACAATGATGACAAATATTTGTATTTTACAATCATTTTTAGGTCAGGCATTTCACTCCAGGATATAATATGAAGTGATACTGAGAAGGTTTATGGATACTTTTAACAAATGGGTTTATTGAGACTATTTTTCTTTTAATGTACAGGAAGTCTTTGTGTCATTGAAAGAATATTTAATACAACAGCCAATTACTTTTGCAGTCCTGCATCCTTTTTCTTTTTCTTCTCAAATCAGAAATGTTTCTTTATACGGTAAGTCAGGATACATATACTATAAAAGGAGGCAAAATATTATTCTATGTAATTTTAATTTCTTTGTAATGAAGTGCTTCTCAAAGTAAGGTCCTTATCTACGACATCATATTCATCTGGAACTTAAAAGAAATACAGATTCTCAGGCCTCATCCCAGACCTGCTGAATCAAAAACTAGTGACAAAGCAATGTATTTGAACAAGTGCGCCAGGTGATATACACCAAAGCTTAAAAACAACTATGATACAGAATTTACTCCATTTTTCTAAAAAAGATTTTATTTATTTATTCATGAGAGACACACAGAGAGAGGCAGAGATATAGGCAGAGGGAGAAGCAGGTTCCTCGCAGGGAGCATGATGTGGGACTTGAACCCGGGATCATGCCCTGAGCCGAAGGCAGGTGCTCAACTGCTGAGCCACCCAGGTGTCCCCAGAATTTACTCTATTAAGCCTAATTTCCATTTACTAAGTTTAAAACCTCTCTTTATTTACAACTGCCTACCTGTATACACCCAGATATACCTATGAGGAAATAGTGTCAAATTTTTCTTCAGAAAAGAGGAGTCACTTTATATGTGCATCTTCAAAAAGTTTCTTAAATTAGGGTTCTTTTATTTTTAAGATTTTATTTATTTATTTGAGGGAGAGAGAGAGAGTATAAGTAATAGAGAGGGAGAAACAGGTTGTCCATTGAGCAGGGAGCCTGATGCGGGGCTCAATCTCAGAACCCTGAGATCATGACCTGAGCCAAAGGCAGACTGCTTAACCAACTGAGCCACTCAGATGCCCCTGAGCTCTTTTTTCTTTTTCTTAAAAGATTTTGTTTATTCGTTTTGAGAGAGAAAGAGAGAAAAAGAGAGATCAAGCAGAGGGGGAGGTGCAGAGGGAGAGAAAAAAATCTCAATCAGACACACACTGAGTGCAGAGACTGACACAAGGCCTTGATCTCACAATCCTGAGATCAGGACCTGAGCCGAAATCAAGAGTCAGATGCTCAACCCAGAGCCACCCAGATGCCCCTAAGGGGACCTCTCTTAATTTACTTTGCATAACATATTTGGGGAGATACCTTAGCCTGCAATAACCCCAACCAATGGTGTGTATAGATGCTTCAAAAGATCAACTGAATCATAAAAAAGGAAGAAAAACCTAAATATCAATATAGTAACTTTCCTGGGGACAGGGCTGAACACTGTAGGTGTTAAATATTATCATAAACAAAATTCTTAAAGGTCACTTGAAAAAGGAATAAGTGATTAAGTTATAGCTATTACTTAACAAAGACATATAATGAAAAAAAAAATCAACTGCTTGAATGCATTCAAGGAGGGATCCACCTTGAGAAAAATTTCAGTCACACATGGGTTCAAAAAGTGCTGTATGTATCGCAAACAAGAGAGATATATGCAAGCATGATGTGCTCTGGAAAATGGCTAAATAAGTTGAAAAAGATATCTCGTGACGACAAAGTCACTGATGTCAATAAGCCATGTGAGATATCTGAACTAAACTGATGAGAAGAAAATGATGAATTCATAAGTTCAAATACTTCACATAACATGTCATTTTAAAGGTATAGAACTAAAATGTTAAAATATCACATTAAGAAATTTGCTTATTTCATGCATATACATATACCTTTAAGTTTACATACTGATATTAGCCTAAAAAGGTTATTTTTGGACTTTTTTTTATTGAGGAAATGGAGCACTGCCCTTAAATTGGAGGTGCTGTATTTTCAGGCACATTGACTAAGCTGGGCTTTGAGATTCATCCTTACTGAAAACCTTAGATGATCCAGTGCAACAGGACAGATGAATAAAGAGGTGGTCAAATAAATGTGGGGGAAGAGTATGAAGAGCATGCAGGAAAGGAAAAGGCCCTGAGTGTTATGTTATAAAGAGCAGAGGTGTAGGGAGCAGGGCTGTGCCATTTGTGCAACTTTGTCATGAGATGATAGTACACGAGGGCTTTTCTAGTTCTACATATTTATCTTTTTTAAAAGTTTTTCTGTCTTCTATTGCAAGCTATTAATTATGGTTTCTCTCTGCTGTCACTTGATTTAAAATTTGTAGGAAACCAGGGGCTATGTGTGTCTTGTCCAAAGCTAAATCTCCACTCACTCGCTCAGCACTTGGTAGAGTATGACTAAAAAAACAAATGCCACCTTTTCCCCCCTTAATCTTTAGTTATTCTGTCCGAAGTTACAATAATAATAAGTCATCCTCATAAAAATTACCATTTACTGAATACTTCACCCATATCAGGCACTGTGTTAAGGGATTTACCTATATTATCTAATGTATCTTCAACAGTCCTGTGTTATGTTGAAATATAAGAAATTGTCGATACTCAATTGTTTTTTATTTATATTCAATTAATTAACATATAATGTATTACTGATTTCAGAGGTAGAGTTCAGTGATTCATAGTCTTATATAATACCCAGTGCTAATTACATCATGTAATTAAATATCCATTAAATAAACTTTTGGGGCACCTGGCAGACTCAGATGGCACAGCACGAGACTCTTCATCTCATGTTGTAAGTTCAAGCCCCACATTGGGTGTAGAGATTACTTACATATTAGAATTGTTTTAAATTTACAGAAAAAATTATAAGGATAATACTGAGAACTCTTGTGTATACCCTGTACCCATTTTCCCTTATTAATAATTTATTACTATGGTACATTTGTCACAACTGATGAATCATTACCAGTAAATTACTATTGGAAGTCCATACTTTATTCAGAATTCCTTAGTTTTTATCAAACATCTTTCTCTAGTCCAGCATCCTATCTAGGATATCACATTCTATTTGGCTATGTCTCTATAAACTCCTCAGATATACCGTGCCAGTTTTTATGAGTACTAATCAGGTATTTTGTATGTTTTTCTTATGGCTAGACCAGGATTTTTTTTTTTTTTTTTTTTTTTTTAATGATACTCACAGAGAGAGAGAGAGAGAGGCAGAGACACAGGCAGAGGGAGAAGCAGGCTCCATGCACTGGGAGCCTGATGTGGGATTCGATCCCGGGTCTCCAGGATCGCGCCCTGGGCCAAAGGCAGGCGCCAAACCACTGCGCCACCCAGGGATCCCTAGACCAGGGTTTTGAGGAGGAAGAGATCACAAAAGAAAAGTGCCATCTTTATCATATCCACGTCACAAAATACCAGCATGACTTGTCACTGCTGATGCAGACCTTGATTACCTGGCTAAGGTGGCCTGTGTTCAGTTTCTCCACTGTACTTTTTGGAAGAAAGTTAAACTTAAGTAAGGGAGCTGGACTCCAACTCCTTAAAGGGGGTTGCCTAGATAAATTATTTGGAATCCTTCTATGTGGGAGATTTGTCTGTTGTCTATTATTTGTTTATTCAATTCTTTACATTAGTATGAATATTCATTTTACACTTTAGTGTGTAACCCAATATTATGTTATTTTATTGCTCGAAGTGTTCCAGCTTTAGCCACTAGAAGCCCTATGTCACATTTACATTATTTTGGTTTTTGAGCACTTCTTTACTTTCTGCCTCTTTGCAATGTTCCAACTGAATCTTATAGACTTCTTGCCCTGGTCCTAGAATCAGACATTTCTTTAAAAAGCCGATTTCCTTTTATTACAGAATAGTGTTAGACACTAGGATCTGGATGCTTAGGTTGAACTATTTGTTTTATAAAAACAACAATTTCTTATGGCACAACCTAGTATTATCTCAGTTTTACTGATGAGAAAAATGAAGCTGGGGGAGAATTTGTAACTTATACTCAAGGTTCGTGAACTCAAAGTGCCAAAACCAAACGTATCTGCATAAAATAAAGTCATCAATTTTAATAGGCTATGAGTAAAGGACATGATCACTGAAGGTTGGTGCTAGCTATTTTAGTTACTCAGAGGTTTTGCTTACTCTCTATGCATAAACTGAGGTAGAAAATAGGAGACTTATGAAGTCAAGCTCTTTCATGAAATAATTCACTGAATTTCAAAGCAAAAAAAGTATCATATTTTTCCTATAACCAGGTGGATTCCACTGTAACTACAGGAAATCAGCTCAAAAACCTATTCTTGCATCCGTTTTTTTTTTCCCTAAGACTACTGCACCTATAAAATGACTAATGTACTGATGTTATCTTTTAGCAGTTTTTTTTTTCTTTTAGCAGTTTAAAAAATACAGCTAAAATCGCTCAATGCTTCCCAGTTACTACAGAAGAAATAATACCAACAATTAAACATAATGTGTTGAGTATTTGATTTGCAAGAGACAATACAAACAGACCAGTTTACTTCCAAAGCTGGTGGTTTTTTGCAGAAAATGTACTCCTGATTCTACCTCTTCATGTTTATCAGTTTTACTAATATAAATTAAAACTTACTAGAATGGATATCCAAAACGGATCTTTTTAAAAATCAAGGTTTCCATTTTATTCATTGAGCACAAAACTTTATTAATCATCTTACTAGAATAATTTTCAAAACCAACTGCTGTGAATATCACTGAAGTTAGATTTATGAAGCTATTTTTCCCTTAACACAACCAAACCCCACAAAACCAAAAAAGTTTGAAAGGAATCCTAAAAAAATTATCTAGTTCAAACCTTTTATTTCACAGATATAGAAACTAAAATTATTGTGAAGTTAAAGGTGAAGTTAATTAATGAAACAGGACTAGGACCCACATATCTTAAGACTAGGTTCTTTCTCCTACACTGAAATGCCCTATAAAATATACAATAAATTTTATACGTGTGTGTATATATGTATGTACATATGACTATGTATGTATGTGTTAGGCTACTAAGAATCTTTTCTTGAAGGATTTTCAAGTCCTCTGTAATAATGAGGAATTGGAGAACATGAATAACAATGATACTCCCACTTCTTTAGTACTTTCATTTTTTTTTCACGGAATTTAATCATTTCCAGCGCCCAGTCTGCAAACTGAATATGTGCCAGGCACTGGAGTGCTAGATGCTAGGAAAACAAAGGAAAACAAAAAGACATGGTCCCTACCCTTAAGAAAGCTCTCAGTTCTAAGTTTATAGCACCACCCTCAAAGTTTCCCTTGCCGATTCCTTCTCATGGAGCAAACTCTAGAACAATGTTGTCCAATAGAAATATAAGTCACCATTGGGGGCAGGCATGTAATTTCAAATTTTCTAACAGCTACATTGGTTCCTCAAACAATCTCATGGCCTTAAATACCACTCATTTTGTAGTGACTCTCAAATTTGTATCTGGTTTAGAACTCCTGCCTGAACTTTAGATTTTAGATATACAACTACCTGCACACAAAACTACCACGTCCCAAACTGAACTCTTGACTTCTACCTGGCTCTCCGCACCGAAATCTGCTCCTCTTCTAGACAGAGGACTTACTATATTTCTGTAAAGGGCAACTTCATCCTTTTAGTTGCTCAGGCCAAAAACCAGAGAGAACCTTCACCCTCTTCTTTATCTCCTTGCATCCAGTTCATCACCTATCTTTAGAATTGGCTTATTAAATATAGTCAAAGCTTATACAGTTCATAAACTACAGTGAGAATCTTATTACTTCTCACCTTTTCTACTGCTAAGTTCTGCCTCAAGTCACAAGCACCTCTCACCTAAATACCACAACCACTACCTAACTTTCTAACCCATCCCTGCACTCCTATGGTCGGCTTTTCACAGGAACTAGAGTTTTTAAACCTAAGAGATATTGTCCCTTCTCAGCTTTAATGGCTTTCTGTCTCACCCCAAGTCAAAGTCCAAGTTCCTACAGCAGTGTACAAATATCTACAAAGCCATCTGGCCTGTTCCTCTCCCTCATTCATGCTACTCCAGCAACACTGGTGGCCCTGCTGTCCCAGAACACAAGAAATACTTTCAGCACCATGGAGAGCCTTCCCAGCTTGGAATGCTCTTACCCCAGAACCCACAGATTGATCCCCAAATCAGGCCTGTCTTTGCTCATATGCCCCCTATTTAAAACTGTAGTACTATTCTTCCCACCCTTTTACTGGTCTTCCCTACTTTCTTGGCCCACTTTTACTCCACAGGATTTAACCACCCCTTGAGCTAATGTGTATTTTATTTAGTAATGTCTGTCTTTCTTTTCTTTCCCTATTAAAATAAAAATTCCACAAGGACAGGGTTTCGTTCATTTTGTTCATAGTTCTATCCCCAGTGCCTAGAACTCAGCATATGGCTATCAGTAATTATGTGATAACTGGAGAAATGCTATCAGGTACAGTGTGGATCAAATGAGATTGTGGATAGAGCTGTAGTATGTCCCTATAATACAGCAGCCACTCATGAACTAGTCTTGTCCTTACCTGTGGTGGTGCTTTCCGTAAAAGAAAATCAGAATTCTAAAATTATGTAAATGTTAAAGCCTTATATCTCATTCTATACTTTTCTTATTCCTTATGCTAAATATCTGATCATTAATTATTCAAAAGACAATTTAAAAAGACAAATAGAAGATACTTAATTTTTAAAAAATCAGTAGGTAGATACAAAATTCGGTAGGTATCACAGAACACTAACTCAGAAGGTAACCCTGCTTAAGATACACAGAAAATTAAATAAAGTACTGCTTAAGTCATCTCTGAAGATAAAGAGCTATAATCTGTTTCCCTCCTTTAGGAAAACTTAAAATGAATTCACAGTGTTCAACAGGACTTCACTTTTACTCATCCAGAACTTATATCCTGCTTTCCTCTAAGAGAATTTTGTGTTAGTCTAAGAAACCACCATTAAAAAAAAAAAAAAAAAATTATATATATATATATATATATATATATATAGTTTAACTGGAAAAATTTCAATGAAAACAAAATGAACCTGGTCTTTCTATAAAGTATTTTGTGTTTAAAACTAAAGCAATCAGATTAAGGAACTAAGATATTAATGAAACGAGGCCCCTTACCAAAATATTGAGTGCCAGAGACTTCAAGGGATTGGCCCACAGAGGTCACAATGTTAGTGACTAAACTGAGACTAAAAGGTCATGGCCTTGAATCCTCATCCTACATACTTTCTACTACACTCCAAAAGTATATAAACAAACACCTTACAAACCAACCAATTATGCTGGTTGCCTATACTCCCCTAAAAATGAAGGAAAATAAAAGCAAATGATGTTCTGTAATTTGCAATGATAGTTTATATTTCAGACAGGAAAGTTTATGGAGAAAGAAACATGCACAAAGGAGCAAAGTGTAACTTAGAATTCTCATTGAGATATTATAAATATTGGGTAGAAAAAAATAAACATAAAATGCCATAGGTACATGGTTTATATTTCATTTTTCAAAAGCCAACAACTCATGGGACTTACAGATCTTCAGAAATTTGGACAATTTCATTTTATCACCGATGAGAATGACGTACCTTACGTTCCATGCAGTGGTAAAGTCTGGGTTTAGAAGCAGCAAGGTGCATGTGACATCTATCAGTTCTAAAATGAAGAGAAATTACATTAAAAATAGTCCCACCCTTGAAGCTTGTCTTCTCTTTCAAGGCCCTGTAGATCTGTATCTGATGATATACTGATAAATAAACCATGTCATAGTCATTTTAATGGTAGATATCCTGTTCTAAGCTGCCAGAAATACGAAGATTATCCTCAAGACCTTTTTCTACCTTATGATAAATGTAACTCTTAAAAGATGACACTGAAACAACTTTACAATACAATGTGTGTGCAAAGAATATTCACTCATTCTTTAAATGGTCTGGGTCAAATTTAATATTGACCAAGGAAAAGAAATACAATTTCTAACCATTATTCTTTTAACTCCACAAATATTTCAACAATTGACTATGTGCAAATCTTCAAAAGGGGGAAAAAGACCCACTCATAATCATTTAACATAATTCATTCGCATTCTCCTGAAAAGATTATCCTTTCTTAACCACATTTTTACATAGCCATAGCAATGATAAATGCACCATTTTGTTCTCTTTTTTCATTCAATATTATTTGACATGCATTTTTAACAGCTGCATAACAATCCCTAGTGTAATATACCATTATTTACCTTTATCATTCTTTAGGCTGTTTCCTGTTTGTTTATAGTAATATATTTAGACATATTGTCTTCATTTTACTAAAACTGAAAAGAGAATTTCAGGATTAAGATGATCAATGTCGGAGCATGAAATTAAGGTAACCTCTACCAAGCTCATAGTAAACACTAAGTAAAATAAAATAATAAAAATAGTAATTTAGCATTGGTGTGTAACAGGAATCATTAAAAGCCCTTAATTTACTTATTTCCTTGAGTTCTCATGATTACAGTTCAAAATATTCTTGTTTTGCTTCACAGATAAGGAAACTGACATTTAGAAAGTTTAAATAATTTGCCCCTGAGCCCCCAATCAGTATGTGGCAAAGTCAGCATCTGACTGTTTTTAATAACTCAAATTACACGGCAATTAAAATATCTGTCTATAATAAATAACTGGGACATTCTCAGTGTTTAATAAACTTTTTAAAACGTAAGAATATGCATAAATATATCACTATGGTCATTTCAAAATATTCTAAGTGAACAAAAAAATCAATTATTTCATTTTCAACCATCTTAATAAAAGAAATTAGCACTTATTGTGAGCCTATGATTTCATTACTATAACATTCAATAAAGGAGAGATAGGATTAGCACAAGTTTTTTTTTTACCTCTGTCATCCTCATTACAAGTCATTGTATCCATAAACACAATATGTCTATAAAGAATAATCTAACCTCTTCGTTTTTTTACTTTTAGAAGCTTTTGGCACTAATTTAATATTTACTAAGAAAAATAACTATAATTTTCTGTACCATTATTTATTTCTACAATATCCCAAATATTGATTATGTGCAAATATTAAACTGGGCCGTTAGGACAGAATTGAGATAATGATAAATAAGACCTGATTTTGCCTTCTAGAGGGCTACCCTTTAGTTGGAGAGAACATATAAACAATTATATAAGACAAAATGAAATAATGAACTGGAAAATAGACCATATTTTGGGAATCACCAAAGCAGTCAAAATTAATTCTTACTGGAGTACCCAGGGAAGGTGATAAATGAATAAAATGGTAAAGACCACTGAAGACTGGAAAAAAAGTATGAGCAAGGATAAAAAGGCATGGAAATTCACACAGGGTGCTCTCCAAGAGATTATAGGTACTAGAGCACAGGACACTGAGGAAATGTACCAGGTTAAGTATAACCTGGTCAAAAAAGAAAAACCCACAATCTCCTTGTCAGCCTGCCCTTCTATTACCTGCCCTTGATGTGCTATACACCACCTGAATCAAACCCCACCATTCTCTAAACACAACTCCTATCTGTCTACCTTCTCTGGGTATTTCGGATTTACCCGCTTGCTCTTCTCTCTGCTAGAAATATAATATTTACTGAATATCAAAAAAAAAAAATCTTTGTTCATAAAGTCTCTCCTGACCTACCTACCTGGAAGCAATTACTATGTCCTGTACCTTATTTTGTTTCTGATAGGTGTTGACTGTTTATGTTATTGGTAAGGTTTCTGGTCAAAAGTAGGCTATAACTAGTTAAGTTTTGGGGGAATCAAAAGTATATGCAGATTTCTGAATGGACTAGGCAGGGTGCGTCCAGTGCCCCTAACCTTACATTGCTGAAGGGTCAACTGTACTTCTAATACAACTCTCCTTCCCTACTCATAACTGAAGACAAGTTCAACCCTCCACCACAGAGATAACCTCCATATAGCAGGACAAGGCAGACACCAATACGCACAGAAAATACCTAAGTTGCTAATTTTCATTTTGTGGCTGTGTGAAAAGGAAAGCTAATCAAAGTAAGACTTCCTCTACAAGAGGGGCTCACCCTACCTAGTAGGGCGATAGCAACTACTGGACTCACAGCCCAGCTCTACCACTTACCGGAAAGTTCCTGGGCAAGTTACTTAATCTCTCTGTCCTCCTTGTATGTAAAATGGAGCTAATAATAGTACTACCTCATGGAGTATTAAATGTTTCATACTCACCAAGTGTTGGGACAAAACCTGATACACAGGAAGCACTCAATGATAATTCCAGTTTCAAAGCCTATATCTCCTAGCCCAGTTCCACAAGCTATACTGGGATTGGATGCTACCAGAGGGAAGAAAACAATCTCCTAAGCTGGCTAAGCAGTGACTGCTGAGCAGGTTATTTCTCAACTTCTGAGAATCTCAGGATTTAAAACATCAAGAGCCTCAACCAAATATCAGTGGTGCCTAGTAACACATACAGCCACAGGCTCTTTCCCACTCTCTCTGACAAATTGCCAATTCCTCCTCACTCAGGACTCAAGTTCAGATAGGACCTTCTTCAGGAAGCATTGCAGTCTGATCCAAGAGGTTAGGGTGAAGTGAAATGTCAGAAACGAGAAAGGGCCAAAGAGAGAGAAGTAACCAGCTTAGAAATATTGGACATAATTAAAGAATTATGTGTATTTTTCTGTTTTTCTTCCCCAGTGGTTCTGGTTAAATCAGAGAAAGGAAACTAGTGTTTCTTGAGAGCCTACTATATGCCAGGCACTGTCCTAGGTGTTTTATACACACTAACTCATGTGATCCTCTCAACAATCCTCTGAGACCTTTTACAATTCCCTTCTTTTGGTGAAGGAATAGGAAGAGGTTAAATAGTTTGCCTAAAGTCACTGCTAAGTAACGTCAGCATGCTGATAAACTGAGTCTACATCCAGATGTTTTCCTTCAAATCAGATGTTCTTTCTACTCTGGCACACTCTACAACTACTTTGTCCTCTTCAAGTCAGGACTGAACCAAGATCTAAAGATAAACATGTATGATCAACAGTTGACAGAAACTCTTTTACTTCTACATTTTATCAACCATATGCATGTTCTTTGTTACCTAGAAGATGTGAGATACTGATATCTTTGTGGTCTCTTGGAATTAAACAGCTCTCGCTGAAAATACCAGAATATACCCAGCAAATGAATGTTCCTTTGTTAAAACACACTCAAATATATGACTAACTCATTATCACATCACAAGGAGAAAATGAATCAGGGCATATCATACACAGGAAAGTAGCAAAATTCCAACTGTGACAAAGAGAGGACAAAAGGAAGCTAGAAAAGTCAGAAAAATCAGTATTTTTTCTTTGCTGCAATGGGATTCCAGAAACGGCCCAAAGCCAGTAGTCACCTGGTAATGAGTACTGCATTTGCCAACTGTCTCTGACAGAGAGATATGTTTCATGCATCTAGAAATAAATCCAAGGTCAACTGGGATGGTATTAATCTCTTTATCCAAAATATATTCTGGTTACTACAAGAAGAGAGGCTTGGTATAAAGCTATGTGGCAAACACCAAGGCCCTTTTACTACAGAATACAGTCACTGAACCGATAGCCAGACTAAGCTAAAACCTCCTGCTTATCAAACTCTTGCTACTTATTTGACAAACTCTACTGAAAACAGAAGGAGCTGAGGACATAATGAAAGACAAGCCATGGGATCCCTGGATGGCGCAGCGGTTTAGCGCCTGCCTTTGGCCCAGGGCACGATCCTGGAGATCCAGGATTGAATCCCACGTGGGGCTCCCAGTGCATGGAGCCTGCTTCTCCATCTGCCTTTGTCTCTGCCTCTCTCTCTCTCTGTGACTATCATAAATAAATAAAAATTTAAAAAGAAAAATAAATAAATAAAATCTTTAAAAAAAAAAAAAAGAAAGACAAGCCATAATCCCTCTTTCTAACAAATCATAATCTACCAGGGGAAAATGTGTAAGTAATCAACTACAATAAAGTGTGGTAAGTGCTACTATGTAAGCAGTCTGAATAAAACACTCCTGTAGGAATGAAGAGAATTATTGCTTCCTGAAGCAGTCAAACCACCTTCATGTATTTCTGTATGTGTGTGTGCTGGTAATCACAACAATGGTGACAACGTTAAGACATGAACCTAGCTTCAGCAAAGACATAGAAATAAAGTAGTAGTTAGTACACAGCAAAGTCCAAGAATGGAACTGCATATGTTGCGGCTGGAAGGTATATCAAATGTTACAGACTCTAATGCTTCTACCGTTCAAATGAATGTCAAAAAAAGTAGCAAACCTAACCTGATGATACGGAGCAAATGACACCGTGCCTTAGTGTCTGAAGGACATAAGGAGGTTGTAGCACACTGGAACAGGCGTACCTAGTCAAGAAAAGCAGAGGCTAAGAGCCTCCACTAGCTGCTGTACAGAAATTTGTGTACCCAGCACTTCTGATTTTTCAAGTGGAGACAAATTCAGATTTCCATCCTAATTTTAAAAGTTCATCCTGATTTTAAAAATTTTTAAAAGATTTTATTTATTTATTCATGAGAGACACAGAGAAAGAGAGGCAGAGACACAGGCAGAGGGAGAAGCAGGCTCCATGCAGGGAGCCTGACGCAGGACTCCATCCCAGGACTCCAGGATCACACCCTGGGCTGAAGGTGGCACTAAACCGCTGGGCCACCGGGGCTGCCCAAGTTCATCCGAATTTTAAATGTTTATCCAACTTATGAAAAAGTTTAAGAAACATTACATAAGCCCAAACAAAACCTATCTGTGGGCCTATGTCAGCCTGGTGCTGAGAATACACAACCTTTGATGCTGAAAGCAGAAACAGAGGAAAAAGCTGGTGATGAAGGCTGGGTACGGATTGTGAAGGCCCTCAAATACCATACCAAGGTGTTTGAACTCTCCCTGGACCCAGCAGGCATCATGAAATAAGCTGCACAGATATGTATTTCAGAAAAGCATCTCTCAAACTACGTTTGCAAGAAGTGTCCCTGGAAAGTGTTGTTTGAAATGACTGGCTAGTGGCACGATGGACATGAATTATGGAAGTCTGAAAACAGGGTAGACCAGCTATGAGGTAATCACATTTGCCCAGCTGAGAAAGACGACATGAAGAGCAGAAGACGGCTGTTAAAGAGAGAGCACAGTTGGCAGAGGCTGTGAGAAGGGAGCAGTGAGGGAAAATGATGGGATGGCATACTTGGAGCCAGTCTAAGTGTGGAACAGAGCTGTACTTGGTCAGGACTTCTGCTGCTTGTTTTTCTCATGGATTCTCAAAAATCAGAATTATAGTATCATTTCTCTCCCAAACCAAGTATGGTTACTACTGTAGCAGAGTTAAAAAGTATCAGTCTCTAAGTAACTAACTGGGATGCTGTGAAGGTTAACTCTGGTGTTATGGTTATACCTGACTGACTACAGGGTGTCCAGATTAAACATTATTAAACATTACTTCTGAGTGTGTCTGTGAGGGTATCTCCAGATGAGATTAGCATTTAAGTCAGTAGACTCCATGAAGGAGACTGCCCTCCCCAATGTAAGTGGGCATCATCCAATCTGTTGAGGATCTGTATACAACGAAAGGAGGAAGCAGGTCTTTGCCTCTTTTTTGCTTCCTGTCTGTCTGCTTGACTTGGGACATCTCTTTTAATCCTTTTTGGCCTTTTGGTCTTCAGACTCAAACTAAATTTTTATCACTGGGTGTCTTGGGTCTCCAGCTTGAAGAAAGCAGACTGTGGGACTTCTCAGCCTTCATAATTATGTCAGCCAATTTGTCATAATAAATCTCTTTATACAAAAAGTTTTCTAGTGGTTTCTCTGGAGAACTCTAACCACTACAGATGGCTTCCAAACATCTAAGGAATTCAGCACATTAATGAGAGCATGAACTCAGTTGGGTTAAAAAAGAAAAAAAAAAATCCATACTAAGAATAAAAGTCACCTTCAGTTACAGAATACATTCCTAGGTGATACCTACAATTTGGGGACGATCAATCACATAGACACTGACATTTCTGAAATTCCTACACTGAGAGCTTTCTTCATTTGCTCTTCTTATATGTTTTCTACAAAAACAGCTTTAAAGGTACAGCATTTTCACGACTGCTTTTTCCTAATATATTTTTTTTTCTTAGCAATATTTACCTCTGTGTGATAACTACTTCAGTTCACAAGTTTGGTAGAATTTTCTAATGTTAGTCAGCATTTTCAGGTATCTTTTTTTTTTTTTTTTGTCATTTCCTCACGGAAGAAATTCACTTCCATATTTTTACTGTTAATACACAACCTGAGTAGTATGTGATACCACACCGAACTATGCTATAACCACCTACTGAAAAAGTGAAATAAAAAAGTGTTTGCACGAGGATATAGGTTGATCTTCTTCCTGGGTCTTCTTGGGCCTAACAAGATTAAAACTTAGTGATGAGAAGACTCAGCAAAGCCTGCAGTACAGTGTCCAGAGAAACAAGACACAGGGAAATAGAAAAAACTAGAAGGCTACAGGGAGAGGGCAGGCTGGGCTAACATGCATGAAAGTGTAAAAAATAATGATCTGAAACAGCATTAACAGTAGCCTTTGACATTTTAAAATTTGTACTGTTTCTTCTCTACTACAAGAGCATCATCATTCTGTCTCCCCACCTCCCTAAGCTTGTTATGTACTGGCTCAATTATACATTTTTGTGCACCAGAACACACACAATATATCTGTGTTTGGCAAAAAAACAAAACAAAACAAAACAAAAACATTTGATGGGATTCATATGGTGTTATTTTGTACCTTAATGTTACTGAAACTTACCATAGATTTCATAATCAAACTATCTACTTTAGGGGGTTGGGAGAATGAAAGAGGGCCTAACAACGGATAAATATTCTTACCTTTAAATTTATGGCTAAACTTATACCTTTGGGTTTATATCACAAACTTAAGCTATGCCATAAACTTAAGCATAGCTTTATAAGAAATATGTATCAGAGGACTAACTGAATGAAACACAAAGAAAACTGAAATTATTTCACACTAAATCTTCAAGTAAGAGCCCTTTTCTATTGGTCTAGACAGGGAAAAGTGCTATTATGACAGTATGTTAGGACAATGATAAGAAGAATACAAGGAAATCAGTATGTCATGGCTTTGGCAACACTCCACAAAGAGATTGTTTTTCACCCAACTGTAAGCTTCTTGAGTAAAGACAACATGTATTATTCATCTTTTTATCCCCACAGTACTTAGAACACTTCTGGTATGAGTAGGCTCATGGTAATGGCTACCAAACTGGTAATTAAAATTCTCTAGGAAACAAAGTTCTTATCCAAATTAGCCTCCAGGCATACTGAACACTTCGGAAGGTACAGGCTGTATATGGGAAGGGGCAGCTTTACAAAAACCATTAAGAACCCAGTTTTGGATGAGTACTCTACTTTTTTTTGTTGTTTTAAATCTAAAAAGTAAAGGGAATTTGTGTACATGGAGACTTAATAACACATATGGGGAAAAGCTAAGAAAAGAGACTGGGTAAGATGAACTGAGACTGCCCCATTCAGCAAAGAACTGTCTCAGAAGAGCAAAAGAAGTGAATGCTCGGATGGTTTTCTTATGTTTATATCAGCATAGGAAGAGGACCCAGAGGGTGGAAGCTCAATTGGGATTCACAGCACAACAGTACCTCCCATAAATCACTGAGCTGGTTCATAGTGTAACTTCCATCATTATGCCTCAGTTATCCCATTTGGTCTGCTACCAAAAGGAGTTTTATTGCTTACAGAATTCCTAAAGGATAAGAAACCAGAGAAATCTGAGCTTTTAGAGATTGGAGTCATCATCTGTGTATTTTTCAAACTTTCTTTTATAGCCATAGGATGGATGTCTTCTTCAAATAAAATTGTATAAATAACCCTAATATATAAGAAAGTTAAAAAAAAAAAAAAGTAAAATCAGAACTGCTCTGATTTACTGTCCCAGCTGCAGTAGGTACCCTGGAATCCTGTATCACTATGGATGCAAAATTTGAAAACTACTGACAGGTCCAAACTCATTTGACAGAGAGGTTAAGCTGCCACCCAGGCAGTGAATGAAAGAGCCTGGACTGAAATCTAGGAATACTAATACCCAGAGAAAGTTCTTCTCCGCACAGTCCATGCTGTTTCTAGAAAACAAAGGAAGAGAACAGAGTTCATACTTACCGTCTTTGTTTAGCCATTGTTTTCTCATTCTGTACAAAAGGAGCTTGTTGTGGACATATGGTAAGAGGAACTTGACACACCAGCTCTCCACACCAAGTTTGTTTTCAACCAGGACTATGGGACTCCGGTTATACCTAGCTTCAGGACATGGGATCAGGCCAATTTCATCTCTTAAATAGTAAAACAAAAGGAAGAATTAAGAATAAGACTACTAGTTTTTTCAACATTTTTCCAATACTACAGAATATTAAAAAGAAAAGTAACATATTTCCCTTTCTTTCTTTTTTGTAAAGATTTATTTATTTATTGGTGGGGGGGGGAAGGGCAGAGGTAGAGATTCCTCAAGCAGATTTCCTGCTGAGCCATGGAGCCTGATGTGGGGTTCAATCCCAGGACTCTGAGATCATGACTTGGGCCAAAAACAACAGTTGGACATTTAACCAACTGAGCCACCTAGGTGCCCCCATATTTCCCTTTCTTAAAAATATTATTTAGCTCATGTGCTGGGTTAGTAGAAATTTTTTTTTTTTAAGTTTTTCAATATACACAGGAGTACAGGAAAATTAGTATGCTGACTTCCTCTGGACTAAAATGAAAATTGGTCTAATCTTTGGATGGATTTGAAAATGTCTTTCAAATTTTTAAATTGCATATATTCAGAGCCTCAGCAGTTCTACTGTTCAGAAATTATCCCATGCCAAAATAGTCAATAGGATGTTCACTGCAACACTGCAACAAAACTGGAAACAATCTAAATATATATGGATATAAGATTGGTATAATAAATATGGCTAATCCATGTGGTAGAGGTGTACAAAAATGAGGCAGATCTGCAAATGCTGGTATGGAAAGGATGCCAAGATAAATAAAACCAGAAGAAGAGCAAAATACCAGTGTATGGCATAAAGCATATTGTATAATCTTTTTAAAAAAAGGTTTCCAAGAAATTTTAGAGGAGACAACGAATTTTTTTATACAGTTTAAATTTTCTGATCATATGTATATATTATTTCTATCTTTAAAAAATGTCAACAAATGTACTTATGCTTGCCTAGTAATGTATGTGTAACAGATAACAAAAGTTATCTGGTCAATGAGATTGTGGTCCATTTTTTCTTCTGTATAATCTTTTTTATATTTCATTGAATTAAAAAAATAAACATGCTGGTAAGTGCTGTTAAAATACAAAATATATTTCAGAATTTAGGTCATTTACCTTTAAGGTGGCATCTATGTCCTTCAATCTGCCTCAACTTAAATTGAAAATTTACATTTGAGGCAGAGATTTAACAATATGTACAGCAGCTGACTTACATAGTAAAGGAACCAACAAACATAAAAATGGTTTTGCAAAACCTGCATACACCTTTCAAATACAAAGATATTTTTTGATAACTGCCTACTTAAAAAAGAAACTAAAAAACTGGTAACTAGAGGAGTTTATGTATGACACTACCCATTACATCCCTGGGATTCCCCAACCAAGAACACAGTACTTTGGTAGATATAAGAAGGGGAAACAGGTACAATTACAGGTTATAAGAAAAGCCCTCTTTTTTTGTTAGGCCACCATTACAAATTGGTGGGAGGCTCTGAAATTAAAATAGAATCTCTCCTGGAAACTCTACACTAGACAGCTCAGAGGTAACCTACTTTCTACTGATCATTAATGACACACAGATACATCAATAAACAGGGGTACTCTAGGGGTTAGGTCACTAACCATTCTTTCAAGCTGATTTCACTTGAAGTAGATTTTGAGACCCAAGACTTTTTGTCCTGACACCTGGCTCAAATGATTCAGAGGTGTTTTGATTATACCACATCAGGACTATCTAAGCATTTTCTGAATAACACAATGTACCGGGAAATGTGTGAGGTTCTGAAAATGCAAAAATGAATAAAACAAGGTGGTGCCAAGCTTCAAAGTGCTGACAGTTTTGATGAAAATTGTATCAATATCTATAATAAAATGTTAATACTTTGCCATTCCAGTCATATAAATAAAGTTTTGTAGGAAGCATGAATCAATGCTGAGAGCCCACTTGAGCTCAACATCCAGTATTTCAAAATGTTTTTGCAATTGTATTTGGTTAATGTGAAGTCTACCTAATTCACCATCAGGACAACCGGCCACATACAGAGCTATCTCTAACACGGGTCTTGAATCTCTGGTATTTTCTGGTATTCAGGTTTTACTATATGAAATAGAACATTTAAAAGTTAAACTAGAATTACAGGAAAAACAACAACAACTCGGCAGAATTATTTTGAGAGCCTGTTGTCTGAGATCTAATAACCACTTACAACACCTCAAAGAACTGCCTAAGTCAACAGTATGAATGCTAGAGTAACAAGAATAAACAAGAATCAAAGATCCTACCTTTGGGTACAGTCCATGGGCGGGGGGTGGGGGGGTGGGAAGCAGTAACTTAAAATCATAATGTAAAAATCTGCCTTGTTCCTTATTTACGACAAAAATAAAATGTCCTGTTAATAATTCAGTACCTAAATGAAAGGACAGAGCCATCTGCACAAATAAAAAACACACTTCTTTAGTTGGGTACCATTCTTCTGAGAACTAATTTTAAAAAACAAGAATGCCTTGAAAGAGCAGATGCTCAATTAACTGCTCCTGAAAGGCTGATTATCAAGCTTTCAATGATAATATTCAAATAAATCACTTTCAAGGAGTATCACTTCTTGAATCTCTAAAGGAACATTATCTCTGACTTCCTTCTAATGCAGTGGGTCCAAGCCCTAGCTGTCATTATTTTACATATTGTATATTTACATATACATATTTTGTATATGTATATACATATGTATTTTATACATATACTTATTTTACATATTATATATTTACATATACATATTTTGTCATTTATTTTGTCATTATTATGATATATGTATTTATTTCATTTGGTGTCTACAGACCATAATTTCATCATTTGTAAAATGGTGGAATTGTATTACATTGCTAAATAAGGAAAATGGACTGCTAGGTCTCCTCCAGCTTTTTAATTCTGACTGAGAAACCTGACAGTTATTCTCATGGAGGGAGAATGACAGTGGCCATATCAGGGAATGTAAAGCACTAGGGAAAACAAAGGATGAAAAGAGAGGTAGCAGGATATAGACTAAAGCGCTCCATCTTCCAAGATCCAGGGTCCTAGCTCTAGCCTCCTAACCACTGACAAATGGGAATGTGGCAAAGTCACCTGTCATCGGTATCCTTATCTGAAATACAGGAATAATGCCTGTTAGGAAGAGCAAATAGTACAAGGTAAGAATGTGGAAAGCTATGAAGTGACAGGCAAAAGATGAAGTGTATTATTTAAAACTCAGTTAAGAGCCTGAGGCCAACCAGAAAAGTTATTTGATTAACAGATGGGAGGGTGAAGCAAAAAAGTTAAGCTTTTGTCAAGTGATTCGACCCTAAAATACAACACTTTGCTGCTTCCTAAAAAATATAGCCTATACTTTATAAAGATAGGTAGGTCAGTAAGCTTCCAAGTAACAGAGTATTTGACTTCAGATTTCTCCTAAGCTGAGTCCCTCAGGTCATAGTCCACTTTTTTTCAGACAACTTAGAATAGGATTCCAGAATTATTTTAAAATTGGAAGGAACCTCATTCCCCCAGTATCGCATTTTTATCAGACAAGGAAACTAAGGTCCACTGGGGTTATGATGATTATCCAAGGTTACATTGCTAATGTTAAGTTAAAAATCTGGATCTCTTAATAGTCAGCCCAAAACCCATGACACTAAAGATAAAAACATGAGTGAAAGCAAGCAGGATTTATTTAAATTAATTCCTTCTACATTTCTGGCTATTGAAATTCTAATTTCATAGGCAAGAAACATTAAAAGACTCAAGAGAAAAAACAGTCTTTTTTGTCCTTCTACACCACTGTTTGGATATGCATCCTTTCTTTCTAAATGTTTTACAAAAGTGGAATTATAGTAGACATACTCCCCTACAATCCTTTCCCCCTCTCATTTATTTATATTTAAATTCAAGTTAGTTTACTAGAGTATGTGGGACCCAGGAAATTTAACAAAAATCCCCTACCCCTGGACAAGCAGAGCAGGACTAACTCCATTTTGTGCTGCACCTGCCACCTCCTGTATGACCCCCACATGACCTTATTGCTTAAGGCGCTGCCCCACCCTAGTCAAGCCGCTGGGCACACCCTAATCAGAAATCGGCTCATTAACAATGTAACCCCGCCTTGTGCCCGCCAAAACTGCGCTGCGCCGATTCTGAGCAAAATAATAGGCCAGCTCAAATGGATACTATAGGGTAAAATGTAATTCAATCGGCCACCTGCCTGTGGACCAACATGACTGCAACTTTCTGCCTATGTTACAATCCCATTGGCCACTGGCCCCTATAAAGCTGCTACGCCTCTTAGTCTCGGGGTCCAAGTCCCTGCTCCGCTGTGTCGGGTATACTTGGACCCAAGCTCAAGCTTGTAAATAAAACCCTCGTGTGTTTGCATCGGTGTCGGCTCCTTGGTGGTTTCTCGGATTCGCAATCTTGGGCACAACAGAGTACAGTATTGGTTTTAAGAGTAAAATTTAGTGATTCATCATTTACATACAACACCCAGTGCTCATTACATCAGGTGCCTTCCTTAATGCCCATCATCCAGTTACCCCATCCCCCCTCCCACCACCCCTCCAGGAACCCACAGTTTGTTCTCTATATTTAAGAATCTCTTATGATTTGCCTCCCTCTGTTTTTATCTTATTTCTCCTCTCCTTCCCCTATGTTCATTTGTTTTGTTTCTTAAATTCCACATGAGTGAAATCACCGGACATTTGTCTTTCCTGACTGACTTATTTCGCTTAGCATAATACACTCTAGTTCCATATACATTGTTGCAATCTTACCACCCTTTTTAAAAACTAACAATTCACATTAAACATCTTCCTACATAATTAATTTTTATATTTTTAATGGCTGCAAGGAGTGTTCTATAAATACCAAATACATCTTCCATTTCCTTGTGAAATAATGTTACAAGAGAAATTTCTGACTCTTTTGCTAGCACCAAAACACAGTCTTTTATATTTTTAGGTTTCTGGCAATTTAGATTCCTGATATTTAACAAGGACACTCAAATAACTACCTGCAGTAACAACGTCATAGGATTTTTAAAGACATGAAGGTCTGGGATGATGAAAAAGTTCTAATATTCTCAAGGAGACACTATGAGGCTTGCTTTTTTAGGTTACTTTTGAAGGCTGCTCCAAAAACAAAGCAAAATGGAATGAACCAAAACATTAACTTAAAAAGATCATACACAGCATGGTACAGCTTTCTGAGTGCTTCACAGTGGGGATCCACTGACTTCCAAATGAAGTTCAAAGTTCATGTAACACTGATCCTGACTTTGTTCTTCATGTTTAGACAGCTTCCCTTGTCAGCACTTTTCAGAAACATCATCAATTACAGTAGGCTCACATATTATTTTCAAAAGTAATATCACCCAGTTTCCCTTTTAGGAGGAAAGAATGGCCCCCAAATACTAAACTGAACCTGTAATGTGGATGACTGCATAGAAAACACAGCCCAAGGATTCAGGTACAAATCTTCTTAATCTAATAGTTATTTTGGGAGTACCAGGGTGGCTCAGGTGATTAAGCATCCCACTCTTGATTTCAGCCCATGTCATGACTCAAGTCCGGTTCTATGCTCAGCTTGGAGTCTGCTTGAGATTCTCTCCCTCTCTCTGCCCTTCCCCACTCATGTTCTTGCTCTCTCTCAATACATAAATAAAAATCTATTAAAATAAGTTTGTTTTCCCATTAAAATGGAATTCTTTCCAGAATGACTAAAAAGAAAGTTAGCAAAATATCTAAAGGAACTGATCCTTTCATATTGATAATTAAAACTTTGATGGTGATTAAATTAAGGTATTTCAGGGATCCCTGGGTGGCGCAGCGGTTTGGCGCCTGCCTTTGGCCCAGGGCGCGATCCTGGAGACCCGGGATCGAATCCCACGTCGGGCTCCCGGTGCATGGAGCCTGCTTCTTCCTCTGCCTGTCTCTGTCTCTCTCTCTCTGTGTGTGACTATCATAAATAAATAAATAAATAAATAAATAAATAAATAAATAAATAAATAAATAAATAAATAAAAATTTAAAAAAATAAAAAATAAAAATAAATTGAGGAATTTCAGAAACCACAGGCTTTCTCAATTCTGAAGAGTACTAACGGTGTATCGCTGAAATTATATAACTGGGTTATTTTAAAAACAGCCACAAAAATTGCTACTGCCTATTGAGTGTTTTGTGCAGTGCTCTGTGTTTCATTTATTCATTTATTTCACACAATCTTACAAAGTAGGAATTTTAACCCATTTTATAGATGAAGAAATAGTCTTAACTACCAGTCCCTAACTGACAAGCCAAGATTCAAATCCAGGACTGTCAGATTCTTTTTTTTTTTTTTTTTGGACTGTCAGATTCTAAATCCAAACTTTTACAAAAATACTCTTATTTAAATAGATTAAAAAATCAAGTGTAAGGAGACAATTAAGCCTTGGGGTTTCTTATTCTTCACTCCCACTTAAAGATGTGCCTTTCCTTACTATTCCTTTACTCCAAAATTTCCAGTGGGTCCTATGCACTCCCTAGGAAGTCTATTTTCCCTGAGCCAACTCTTATCCATCCCTCACGTCCCAATTTAATTGCAATTTCCTCAAGAGACTTGTTTTGAGCTTCTCCGATATATTAGGCCCCTCTGTTATTATTCCTTCAAAGTATCCTTATTCTTTCAGGTTCTTTTTATATTCTGTGTGTAGATTTGTTCCAATGGGCCAGGGACCAGGTGTGGTATGTTTACCAATCTTTACCCCACTTCTAGCCTGCATACCCAGAGACTAGAATTCTGTCCAATACAGGTGCAAAGAAATTAAGCTACATAGTCTAGGACTTCCATAATTTGACTATCATTTCAATCACATTTTGCTACTCTGGGTTAATTTATAGTTTCATGTAGAGGTCTATGGCTCTCCCTCTGAGACTATAAATCCTACCCAGCCTTCAATGTTCAGCTAAAAACCCACCTCCCCTAAGGGCCCTGGCCTAGCCTTACAAAGCCTTCCTCCCATGCCTAACACACTCACACAGCACTTGCTCACCACGCTGCTAGTCCAGCCTTTATCACCACCTGCTTTGCAAGGTTAATTTACTGCTCAAGCAGGTGGGTCTCACTTCTCCACCTAGAGCTACTCTGTGCAATACAGTGGTTACCAGGCATATACGGCCACTATGTATAAGTCAATTCACATTAAAAATTTTTTTAATTCAGTTGTTCATTCACATTAGCCATATTTCAAGCACTTAATAGCTAAATATAGCTAGTGACTTCCATACTAGGCAGCATAGATATAGGATAATTCCACCATCACAGATATTTCTGTGCCGTGAGTATAAGAACTGTATTTCATACTTCTTCGTATCCTATACTGTGAGGGTAAGTACCTACATCATCTCATAAACAGTGAGGGTTCAATAAACATTTTAAACAGTAATAAAAAAAAAAAAACCCTTGGTGGGTAAGAGACCTTTGACATGACCCTAATAACACCATAAACATCTGTCTTCCACATTGGAAGACATGGGTCTATACATTAAGCTATTGTTGGTCCCTGGGTCAAGCCTTCAGCTGTTGTTCCAATGGTATTTTCCAAGAGTCAACCATACAAACAACATTTGTATGGTATTTTTCAATTTATAAAGTACTTCACATTCAGGTATTCAGTTGGCTGGTATGGTTTTCTGAGGAATACAGAAATTTAGGTTAAATCTAATATTTACTTAGTGGCAGCTAAGGGCCAGATATTGTGTGAGGAGATTTACCTGTGTTTTCATCAACCTCAATAGAGCAAGAGGAAAAAGAGGTCGACAGAGGGTAACCTATGCATATCTACCAGTAACAAAATCCACATCTTAACCAATGTGTGTTCGACAACTCCTGGCGAAGCATTTTTATAGAAACCAAGTCAATATGTTTAATGGAGTGAATATTGTCTAATAAAATTAGTTGTCTATCTTGTGTTTGAAGAATAAAGGAAAACAAAAAGAATGAAAAGCTTCTTTGTATAGTGCTGAAAAGTGTTATTAGGTAACTAATTTTTGAGATAATGCATTTTTTTCTTTTAATAGAAATATTGCCTATTTATTTTAGAAGAGGGTTAGATTAAGAGAAGAAGTATAGGCAATCTTAAAAATCCAAACCAGAAGACATTTTTAAAGATGCTGTGTGGTGATATTACTGAAGATATTGTTATTGTGGGACATATATACTGCAATATGGCTGAAAATTACTATTTAACAGTGAGTTAAGCTATTTAAATTCTTCAGGTCTATATTATGAATCATTTTAAATCATTTCAAATGTTCAACCTATTTCAAACTTTTATTTATTTTTTTAATGATTTTACTTATTTACTCATGAGAGACAAAGAGAGAGGCAGAGACATAGGCAGAGGGAGAGGCAGGCTCCCTGGAGGGAGCTGGACACAAGACTTGATCCCAGGACTCTGGGATCACAACCTGAGCCAAAGGCAGATGCTCAACCATTGAACCACCCCACGTGCCCCTATTTCAATCTTTTAAATCTTAAACGGCCCAAATGTTTATTAACAATCTTAAATTTTGCATCGATAGCATATTAGGGAGCTTTCACCATGAAAAATATGATTGGGGGCCATTAAAGTCCTTTATGAGTTTCAATAAATATGATCCAGAAAACGGAGATGTGTTCCAAAGTGCACTCAACCAATCAAGCTCAGTTTCTTCAAATAGAAAACACTGATTTAAAAACAAACAAAACATTTGTTTTAGACAAAGAGACAAGTGGGGGAAAAGGGGTAGAGGGTTCAAAAGTGAGGGGAGGCAGAGCGCTAAGCAGGGAGCCTGTTGCAGGGGCAGGGCTCAATCTCAGGAACTGGAGAGATGGAGAGATCATGACCTGAGCTGAAACCAAGAGTCAGAGGCTTAATGGACTGAGCCACCCAAGCACTGCTGATGGGCTTTTTCAATCTATCTCAAAGAGAAACTATGATTACTGTACTTATTAGGCTTCTTTCTAATCTCTGCTATAATTTCTTCAAGAAAAACAACATCAATGATGAGAAAAATAGGCCCTTCACTTATCCAAACTTTTTTTTTTTTTTGGAGGTTGTCTCTTATTTACACTAAAGTTTTCATTCTCAAAAAAAAAAAAAAAAAAGACTGAAAGACTGATATACAAGGCATCAAAGCATTCTTTAAAAGACCCAGTACCCACTATGGTTACTGCCAGGAAATCATTCCAAACATTCATTTTAAAAAAAGGCAGCAGTCACAAGGGGAAAGGAAGTGGACACTGTCAGAGGTGGCAGGTGTGTTTTGAGGCCAGCAGTGTTGTTTTTAATGAAGCACTATTACAGGTCTCCAATTGTGTGCCACAAGGGAGTGAGACATCTGAGGGCTTAATTTTTTAAGCAACACTTGAAGGAAAAGAACACTTCATTTAGATGTAGGTTTGGTACCTCCTTTAGGGCGAGAAGCTGAAGGGTTTAAAACGGTTTAAAATGCATAAAGAGAATAATTCATGTGTTCTGGTTTAAAAAAATATTAAAAAAAAAAAAAAACTCTTCACGAACAATTAGAAAAAGTGGAAATACGGTAATGTAAAATTGGATTCCATGTTTCTTTCTTGCAGGGAGGGAGGGGGGAGCAACAATTAAACACTGTTGCTTCTGCTTCTCCATCTTCTTTTGTATACCGTAGACAGAGCTTTTAATAGTTTTTCTTTCCACTCCTTACATTAAAGCATAAGTGTCAGAAAGAATTCGGTCTCCTCTGGTATCTTCCGGGAGTACTCCAAGGGCCGTGAAAAGGAAGGAGGGAGGGATAAGCGTGTCAGTGCTGTGGTGTCCTACTTGAGAGAGGGCAGCAGTGTCTGGATAGGACAAGAGTTAAAATGTTCCCTGTAACTATGAATCGGATAATGCTAAAATGATAAAAAGTGTCAAGGCTTCATGGGCTATACAACAGACCCATTCCATGCCTCCCAGGACCCTGGGATATATTGACCTGAGCCAAACAGACGCTTAACCCACTGAGCCACCCAGGCGCCCCCAGAAGCTACTTTCTCTCGCTTTCTTTTTCTTTTTTTTTTTTTTTTAAGATTTTTACTTATTTATTCATGAGACACACACACACAGAGAGAGGCAGAGACACAGGCAGAGGGAGAAGCAGGCTCCTCGCGGGGAGCCCGACCTGACCCCGAGGCAGATGCTCAACCGCTGAGCCACCCAGGAGCCTCCAGAAGCTACTTTCTCTCGCTTTTTTTTCTTTTTTTAAAGATTTTTACTTATTTATTCATGAGACACACACACAGAGAGAGAGGCAGAGACACAGGCAGAGGGAGAAGCAGGCTCCTCGCGGGGAGCCCGACCTGACCCCGAGGCAGATGCTCAACCGCTGAGCCACCCAGGAGCCTCCAGAAGCTACTTTCTCTCGCTTTTTTTTTCTTTTTTTTTAAAGATTTTTACTTATTTATTCATGAGACACACACACAGAGAGAGAGGCAGAGACACAGGCAGAGGGAAAAGCAGGCTCCTCGCGGGGAGCCCGACCTGACCCCGAGGCAGATGCTCAACCGCTGAGCCACCCAGGCGCCTCCAGAAGCTACTTTCTCTCGCTTTTTTTTCTTTTTTTTTAAGATTTTTACTTATTTATTCATGAGACACACACACACACACACACACAGAGGCAGAGACACAGGCAGAGGGAAAAGCAGGCTCCTCGCGGGGAGCCCGACCTGACCCCGAGGCAGATGCTCAACCGCTGGCCACCCAGGCGCCCCCAGAAGCTACACTCCTGAGAATGCTCTCTGTTCACCTTCCAAGCGGGATGTTTCACGCGAGTCCCTCCACGGTCTTGGGACAAGCGAGGCGAAAGTCCAAAAAAAAAAAAAAAAAAAAGAAAGAAAGAAAAAAGAAGCCGCCGCAAACTACCGCTGGCGAGGAAGCTGGCCCCACCGGGGCCGGACGAGCGGTGGGCGACCGCCGCCCTCCCCGCGCCGCGTGCCCATCGCCGGCCCGGGATGAACCCCAAGAGTTGCGGCCGCAAAGCCTCGGCAGACCCACACCCACCCCGCGCGCGCCCGTGCACCTTCAACGGACGGAGGCTGCGGACGGACCCACGCGTCAAGTGCTCCGAGTTGCGGGAAGTCCTAGCGGACGGGTCGGGGGCGAGCGAAAACAGTCTCCCGCCGCCGAGTTTCCGAGGTCACTTTCCGGTAGCGGAACGCGGGCCCTGCGGCGGCCGAGCGCAGCGGGGCCCGGCCGGCCCGGCCCGGCCCGGCCGGCCCCTCCGGCCCCCTCCGGCCCCTCCGGCCCCTCCGGCCCCCTCCCGCGACGTGCCCCCAGCCGGCCCACTCGAGGCCCGGCCCCGCCCCCGCCGGCCCCGCCGCCCCCGCGGGGCAGCGACTCACATGTGCGGATTCCTCCTGAAGGCGTTGGTGATGTCCTTCACCACCCGCTGCACCAGCACCGCCACCTCCTCGCTCGTCTCGGCCATGTTGGCGGCGGCCGCGGCGGCTCGGGCGCGCCTCCGGGAGAGCGCCGGGCGGCCGGCGGGACTTGCGCGGGGAGCGCGCGCGTGTGCGCCGGTTTGGCCGCGCCCCCGCCCCGGCCCCCGCCCCGGCCCCCGCCCCCGCCGCCGCCGCCGCCGCCGCCGCCGCCGCCGCCGCCGCCGCCGCCGAGCACTTCCGGGTCACGCCGCCGGCGGCCGGGGCGTGGCGCCCGCTGTCCTTGCAGGGCTGCGGCTCCCCTCCGCCGGCGGGTCCCCGGCTTTCGCTGGTAGCTGAGGTTCTGAGAAGCGTCCGGGAAGATGCGGCAGGTTCCCTGGCAAAGTTAGTTGAGGTCGCTGTGTTGCACATTTTATTATAATTCCTGGTTCACTCGGGCCCGAAGAGGGACGGGTGCTCAAGTCTGAAGCCTGCCCCTCCCCCTTCCCGGCCTCCCCGTCGCTCTCCCGTTGGGGGAACCGGCCAGTCCCGCGAGCTAACGCTGCACGGTGCAGCTGGGGGCAGGCCCTCCCGAGCGGGGAGCCCCCGGGCGCCCGCGGAGCCTCCCCGCGGTGGTGAGACCGTGCTGGGGACCTCAATGCACCCGCGCGTCAGCTCCGGCCCCTTCAAGCCATTTTCAAAAAAAAATTAAAAAAAATTTTGAAAAATTAAGTCATGCATTAAAGGAAGAAAACGGAAAATTTAAGTTACTTGCCACCTGGATACAAGGAGCAGAACGTACAGAAATATTTCTTAGATTTTTCTACTTTGAGTGGACTTCGCTTTGTCCATCATTTGGCGCGCTTTGCATGTTGCATGTCAGTTTTAGCCTATTCAAAGTGAGAAAACCAAGACCTTGAAGTTTGCTCTTTAAGTGGCCGTTAACCTTGCTACGAATAATTTTTGTGAGGAAAGCTAGCTTCGTCGTTCATTTGGGTTTTGAAATGCCATAATTTTTGTAGATTAGATCTCCCTTCTTCCCTCTTCTGTGATAGGGAAATCTAGGTGCCTATGATTCAGTTCTTTTTACTTAATCCTTGAGATCTGAATCTTTTTTATAAAAAAGACTTATTTTATATTTTTTAAAGATTTTATTTATTCATCAGAGAGGGAGAGGGAGAGGCAGAGACACAGGCAGAGGGAGAAGCGGGCTCACTTGTAGGGAGCTGGATGCAGGACTCATCGCAGGACCTCAGGATGAGGACCTGAGCCAAAGCAGATGTTCAACCGCTGACCCACCCAGGCATCTCTAGAAACTTTTTTTAGAGCAAGCTCATAGTCTTTTTAATGTGAAATAATGCAGTACATTTGAAGTAGGGATGATGATTGTGAAAGTAAAAACCATACATTGATTGCAAGATTCATAAAGCATCGAATGAGAAATAGGAATGATACTTATGGGTATATGTAGGGGACAGTACTCCCTGGGGGTATGTTTGTAAAGGTTAGACACTGCTGTATGGACACTGGCCTTTTTGTTTTAAAAGAAATGAAATAGAACTTTCATGAAATTGTATGAAAGCAAGATGGGACAAGTTTGAATTAGTAAAATCAAACAAACCTTAACCTATTGACAAGTTCTGGCATGAGGCTGAAGCGACTGAACGGGTGTTTAGATTCCCAGGCCAAGGATTAGGTCAAATATCCCAGTAACTTAAGAACGTGATACCAATTCTCAAATGGTTTGTGCTACAACTGGTAAGTCTTCTCCCTCTTCACTTCTAGGTTTACATCCTTTCCTAATAAAAGTGGAATATAAATCCTGACTTTTGGGGGCATCACACTCAAAAATATAAAATTTTTTTCAAGGACTATTTTTATCTTAGAAATTAGTGAGATTTTAAAATTTCACTCTCAAAAAAAAAATAAAATAAAATAAAGTAAAATTTCACTCTCATAGATTTTACAGTGAATTTTGAAGTCCTTTCCCCATGGTAATGTTGTTTATTTGAAGTCCTTTCTCCATGGTAATGTTACACAACATAGAGTGTAAGTAGTACTAAACATATTCTTACCATGTGCTACTATTTACAAAAACAATAAAATTCTTTCCACCACTAAGAAAAAGTAAATGTTCAATTTTAAATGCTTCATGATATTACCATTATAACTATATATTATATGCCAAATTTCAACGTTATCACTATCATAACATTTAAAATCCAAGAACTTACTAACAAATAGAAGAGAAATAATAATGCTAGTTGAAAAGTTATAATATCAGTGTCTTTTTATGAATTCTTATGAAAAGTCAACAAGAGTAGTAATCATTTTTGAAGTTTTTTTTTAAAGACCAAGAAAAGGAATAGAAATTAATAAATTTTAAATAACATGTGCATTAAACTTAGGAGGGTTTTGGTATACCCTTTGCCATGGTGTGTGGGTTTATTTTCCCCAGACAAAATTTCATAGACAATTAAATACTTTTTTTTAAGTCACAAAACCATGAATATGAATGCCATCTATTATACTTAGTTGATATTGCTATCCCTTCATTATTCTAATTGTTGAGAAAAAGATGGGAAAATGCATATATCATCTTTAAACTGTGAAGCACTTTATAAATTATTGCTTATTTCTGTGAATAAAGAAAGCCTCATTATGAGTAAATCAGTATTAAACACAATAGTAAACCAAAACAACTCTGAATACTAACTTTCTTTTTTTTTTTTTTTTTTAATTTATTTATTTATTTATTTATGATAGTCACAGAGAGAGAGAGAGAGAGGCAGAGACACAGGCAGAGAGAGAAGCAGGCTCCATGCACCGGGAGCCCGATGTGGGATTCGATCCCGGGTCTCCAGGATCGCGCCCTGGGCCAAAGGCAGGCGCCAAACCGCTGCGCCACCCAGGGATCCCATGAATACTAACTTTCAATGTGAAACTCTGTTGTTTAACATTTTCAAGGGAAATTATTATACTGCGATCGTAATTAACCTGCTAGTTAACACATGAAGTTTTTTTAACCTGACAAAGTTGGTAAATGTTATCTAGACGCTAATGATGAAAATGACCTTAAATGTCCAATTAATTAAGCTGTATCAGAATCTGTGAGGATACTAGTTGCATAATAAGGCTTTTGTTGCTGAGTAAGTGATGTTTTATTTTTCTTGACATTTGATAGTTTGAAAATGTCAACCTTTTGCTTTGCCCTCTTCTTCGTACCACAGAGGCCCAGCAGACTGATGATGTAATAATCTTCAGGAAAGAAGAGAAGAAAATGTCTGAGAGAAACAAGAAAAAGAGCCAGTCCAAGACCTGCATGTGGAAACAGCTAGGGAGATAGGTACGTTTCCATGCTACAATGAATGTTTCTTATGTATTGAAGATGTCAAATTGTGGGACTTTTCTTAGTACTATGCCTTTTATTGGATGGTGAAATGAAAGAAGTTCCCAATTATGAGTACATTCTTAGGGCTCTGTTCTGCTTTATATTTTATTTTTTAGTATAAATATTATAATAATAAAAACTACAGAGTTGGGTTAAAAAATCATAACTAAACATTTAGAAAGTTAGTAAAACTTTCATTTTGATTACAGAAATAGTTCAGTCTGAGACTTCTTCAGTAATTGCCTAAAAGTAAGGCAAAGCTGTACCTCCCCTTCTTTCATCTCACTTACGTGAATTTTTCAGCTCAGATATTTTATCACAAAAACATCTTATTTCTCCTTTTCTTCCTATTTCCATGTTTAAAGCCAGTGCTGAGACTGATCAAAATTAGCATTAGGTCAAAATCGCCCATAGGAGATACTGAACTTTGTTAAATATTGAATTATGCTCTAACTTGATGCTCTAACTTGCAGTATAGCATTTATAGAGAAGTAGAGTCCTGTAGTCCAAGTTTTAAGAAGGAATGCCAAGGAGTAACTCCCCAATTTCTTCTGACTTTAGGCATTTTAATTTCTCTGGTAGGTCTCCCAAATCCCCAGTGATGTGCAAAAAGGACCGTGCAAAAGATGGAATACTGGGTTTATAGAAGGAGAAGGCCAAATACCATTCCTGAGAGGATGAGAGTCCAAGCAGTTGTTCTTATTTATTCCACAAATTTTAGTGAGTGTTGCTTTGTATTGTGCCAACTGTTGGATATACAGTGGTGGAAAAGCAGACGTTATTCTTGCCTTCTTGTGGGAATCAGTCTGATAGAAGAGATATACAACATTCAAATAAACACACAAATATATAACAGCAAATTGTAACATGTGGCACAAAAAGGAACAGCAAAGTACCGTGATACATGTGATCGATGTAATGGTGTGGAGGTAAGTGCATAGCTTTAGACAGTGTGGCCAGGGAAGTCTGTTCTGGGTGGTGACCTTTAAGCTGAGACATGAAAGATGAGAAGGAAAAGCAGGGAAAGAGCCTCACCAGCAGCAGAAACAATGTGTGTGAAGGCTCTAAGAAGAAAAGAGCCTGCATAAGTGTCTCAGGAATTGAAAGAAGGCCAAACTAATAACTTTTACTGACCTAACAGTGTCTGTAAAGTGATTTCAGGCTCAGTCTTGCTGTCATCTGAATGTCAACTATGAGCATGATTGCCTAGCTCCAGTTTTTCTTTCTATATCTTTTGTGTTTTTTATTGTGCTACACTGAGCAGCTCACCATGGACAGCTCACATCACATGGTTATCTGGTATCCCACGGGTCAGATATTTAGTCTTGGGAGCCCAGTAACAAGCCTAGAACTATTTCTCAGAAGGATAATGTTTATCAGAACGAGAGGAATAGGCTTTTTTCCCCAAACCCTAAGGTATTGCCATGATTCTTCTCCCTACCATTGGATCTTCTGGGTCATATGGCCTGAGGTCAGCATGCCTGGAAGCTCTGGGATCCATTCAAAACTACGAGTCACTGACTAAATTACTCAAACTAGAAAATTTCAATAGAGGATATGTTGCCTCCTAAATCCAAAGTGACCCATGTGTCTCTTTCTCAGTGGTGGAGTGTACAAGATGAAGCAACTTGCCCTACTTGCCCTTCACCCTGATAGAAATATTGTGACTTGCCCCAGATGACTGAACTCTGAGCAACTTCGCTATGATGTCAGTTTTAAGGATTTATCTTCTATGCTCTGTCATCTGTTTTTATCAAGGAATGTAGAATATTTACTACTCACTAAACATGAAGTCAAATACCTCAGAGGAAAGAAGGACTCAAACTGTCATTGTATATTCATAGACTTTTATATTTTTTTCTTGTTTTATATATCAAATGTAATTAACAGTTGTCTTTTTTTTTTTAATATATTTATTTATTTATTCATAGAGACACAGAGAGAGAGAGGGGCAGAGATACAGGCAGAGGGAGAAGCAGGCTCCATGCAGGGAACCTGATGTGGGACTCGATCCCGGGTCTCCAGGATCACACCCTGGGCTGCAGGCGGCACTAAACCGCTGCGCCACCGGGGCTGCCCACAGTTGTCTTATTAGTACAATATCTTTATCCTTCTACAGAATGTCAACTTCATAAGGGCTAGAACCCTGTTCATCCTGTGTGGTGCATCAGCCCTGTACCTTGTCTTGCATATAGTGGGCTCCCTACTAGTACTTTTATTTTTTTTTCCTCCCTACTAGTACTTAAATGAACGGATAGAAGGATGGGGAAAAGTAGTAGAGGACAGAGTAGCCAATACAGAGTACAGATACAATAAAGAAACAGTGGAGGAAGTTATGTAGGAATTTAATCAGAGGCTTAATAATGAGGAAACCTGAGGCCATATTTTAGCAGTGGTAGTTTCTCCAAAAAGCCACAGGGAGCCATTGAAAGGGTTTATGCTTCTTTGTTGACATCCACTCATTCTTCACAAGTACTCTCATTACTCTATACTTGGTTTAGTTATCCATACTTATGTAAATAAGCACACATATTTGTACATGCATATTTTGAGTTTTATCTTGTGATACAATGAGAGGATCCATTTCATTTTTAATTTTGTTTTCTTAGCACTAGCATATTACATGAACATAATAAGCCCTTCGAGATTGGTTAAATGAATAAACAAAGGCCCAATTAAAATGCTGCCTCCGCTATGAAGCCTTCTTTGATCAGGCAGCTAGAAATGCTCTTCTGCCTTCTTTTTTTTTTAATTTTTTTATTTATTTATGATAGTCACACACAGAGAGAGAGAGGCAGAGACACAGGCAGAGGGAGAAGCAGGCTCCATGCACCGGGAGCCCGACGTGGGATTCGATCCCGGGTCTCCAGGATCGCGCCCTGGGCCAAAGGCAGGCGCCTAACTGCTGCGCCACCCAGGGATCCCGCTCTTCTGCCTTCTTAAACTCAACTCCATTGTACTCTGGGTAGTCTTTGCTTTTCCTATATAGTCTTGTTTTATGGGATTCTCAACTTTATTTTTGTATCCCAGCAAGAGTACAGTTTTTTATATGAGGCAGACATTAAGTATTTATTTATTGAATGGAAAAAGAAAATATGTTTACTCTTTTGTTAATGTTATGGATAGCAAAGAATTATGCAATGAAAATAATAACTTAAAATTTATAATTCAATTGTCATAATTTCCATAGATTTATTTTATTCTATAATGCTATTTTCACAAATTGAGTAGATGTGGATGGGATAGGAAAACTTGTTTTGGAAAAAGTTATAAATCATGTAAGTCTTTAAAAAAAAATTTTTTTTTTAGATTTTATTCATTTATTCATGAGAGAGACACAGAAAGAGAGACAGAGACATAGAGGGAGAAGCACGCTCCCTGCAAGAAGCCCGATGCAGGACTTGATCCCTGGATCCGAGATCACAACCTGAGCCAAAGGCAGATGCTC
This sequence comes from Nyctereutes procyonoides, assembly GCF_905146905.1. Lineage (NCBI taxonomy): Eukaryota > Metazoa > Chordata > Mammalia > Carnivora > Canidae > Nyctereutes > Nyctereutes procyonoides. Next base: position 54,176,936 of record NW_026575146.1, on the reverse strand, counting down.
AACCACTGAGCCACCCAGACATCCCTTTTAAAATCATTTTTAACAGATAATCAAATACATGAAGTTCACCCTTTTAAAGTGTAAAATGTAGTTTTTTAAAAAATATAGTTACAAGGTCATACAACCATCACCACTGTGTAATGCAGAACATCTTCATCACCCACTACTGAATCTGGTTCTGGTGTAAGATTTGTCACTTCAGATACTGGGGGATTTTTGTGTATTTGTTTTCTTTCTTTTTAGCATGCTTTGTAATTTTTTTTTTTTTTTTGAAAACTGGACATGATATATGGGATAATTGAAACAGAGGGAAATGGGCCTTAAGTAGAAGGTTTTGTGTTGATGTGATTAGGAGCTAGGCTGTCTGTCATGTTATAGCCGTAGCTACAGCTGTTAGATGCCACATAATTCAGTTTCCTCAGGTGTATTTTTTATTTACTCTCCCCTGTTTGAGATTTCCCTAAGAATTCCTTCTTAAATAGAATTGGTGTCTTTCCACTCCTTCGGTTATAATCCACTTATTATTACACTGCACCTTTGCTGATGTGGCGCTAAGGTGTTGTGGGAGAGGAATTATTCTCTAATTTTATGAATAACACCCTGTCTTTTAGTGAACCTGAGCACTTGGGCTGTGACTTTCAGAAATACTCCTTAGCTTTTTTCTTTTTTCTTCTTAGGTTCAATAGGGAGGATTTCAAGAGGGGCTGGAGTTGACTAATTGCCCTTCTCTAGGTCATAAAAGGGTCTAGAACAGCATTTTACCTGAACCATTGGCCTTCATTACAGAGAATGCTTTGGGTGTATTTCAAAATGGTTACTTAACCCCTCCCTGTGACTAAAATGGGCAGGTATTTTGGGGGATCATTACCATGAGGAACCTGGTGGAGTTCCTTGAGGTAAAATTCATAAGAGTATTTGGGTTCCCCTAAGATTGGATCCCAAAGGAGTTTCTCAGTTACATTCAGCCTTCAGCCATTTGGATCCCAAAGGAGTTTCTCAGTTACATTCAGCCTTCAGCCATTTGTCAAGTTTATCACTGAAATATTCGTAACAGTTAAAGACTCCAGCATCTGTTGCTCCAGGTAAGGTGATCTCAGCTGTGCTTCCCTGGATTTGGCTGCCTCTTAAAATTTCTAAGTGACAGTTTTTCCTGTGATCTTAATTCCCTGATGGTCTAAGAAAAGGCATGTTGTTTTCAGTTTGTTTACCTTTCATCTTGTTGTAAAGATGGGAGTGAAGACTTCCAAACTCATTATATGTTAGAGCTGAGACCAGATGTCTTCCACACTTTTTATTAAAATGCTAAGTAGAACATATTTAGACTTTGTGGGGTTGTATGGTCTCTGTTCCAGTTACTCAGCTCTACTGTTGTAGCCTGAAAATAGCCAAAGGCAATACACAAATGAATGGTAATCTATGTATTGTTTTTCTGTTATTTCACCTATTTCTGCTCTAAGCTTTTTTTTGTTGTTTTGTTTTGTTTTGCTCTAAGCTTTACTATTTACTTCTTTCTGCTTATTTTTATTTAATTTTCACCACTTTTTGGACTTTAACATGGAAGGTTAGGTTATCGGTGATACACACACACACACACACACACATATACATGGGTATTTACTGCTATACTTTTTCTTCTAAGCACTGTTTTAGCTGAATCTCATAAGTTTTCTGTATGTTGTATTTTCATTTTCATTCATCTCAAGGTATTTTCTAATTTCCCTTTTCTTTGATCTGTTGATTATTTAAGAGTGTATTGTTTAACTTCCATATATTTGTGGATTTTTCTAGTTTCTGTTACTTAGGTCTTATTACATTTTGGTCAGAGAACATACTTTGTTAATTTTCATTTTGTCAACGTTATTGAGGCTTCTTTTTATGGCTTAACATAGTGGTCTATTCCAGAGACTGTTTGTACTCTGGAGAAAAATATGTATTGTGCTGCCATTAGATAGAGTGTTCTGTAGATATCTATTGGGTCTAGATGGTTTATAGTGTTAATTCAAGTGTTCTGTTTCTTTGTTGAACTTTCTAGGTATTCTTTTTTTTTAAGATTTTATTTTTTAAGTAAAAAAAATATTTTTTACTTGTTGATGAATTTTGATGACCACAAAATTAGTCCTTCTTGAATAGAATTGGTGTCTTCCAATTCTACACCCAACCTGGGGCTGAAACTTACAACATCAAGATTATGAGTCACATGCTTCACCAACTGAGCCAGCCAGGCACCCCTTTAGTTGTTCTTTTAATTATTTAAAGTGGGATATTGGGGGCACCTGGATTAAGCATCTGTCTCTTGGCTTCAGCTTGGGTGGTGATTTCAGGGTAATGAGATTCAGCCCTGCACCAGGCTCTGTGCTCAGCCCAGAGTCTGCTTAAGATTGTCTCCCTCTCCGCCTGCTTCTCCCCAGCTCACACATGCATGTGTGTGCCCTCTCTCTCAAATAAATAAATCTTAAAAAAAAAAAAAAAGCAGGGATGTCTTTTTCAACAATATTGTCATTTTCTTTGAATTCTGTCAGTCTTTGCCTTATGTATTTTAGAGCTTTGTTGATTGGTGCATAAAAGTTTGTAATTCTTACATCTTTTTGATGGATCAATCCTTTTATCATAAAATATCCTTCTTTGTCTCTAGTAACACGTTTTGTCTTAAAGTGTATTTTTTCCTGACATTTCCCATCCTTTTCAAGTTATTTATATCTTTGATTCTAATATGTGTGTCTTGTATGTAGAGAGTATAGGATTGGATTATGCTTTTTAAAAATAAAATCCATTCTTCTAATCTCTTTGAGTTAGATACTAATTTGTTTACATTAATTATTGATAAGCAATGATTTATACCTGCCTTTTTAAATTTTTTCTGTATATCTTATGTCCTTTTGTTCCCTATTCCTCCATTATTGCCTTATTTTGTATTAAATAGATATAATTTACCATTTTAATTATCTGTTATTTTTTAAATGTATTTGTTTTTTGAGTTTTATTATTGTTGGGTTCCCTAGAGTTTATAACTAAAATTTTGCCTTAAAACCATATAGTTCAAAGTAAAAGCAACCTAATTTACAGTAGGGTATAAAAACTTTGCTCTTAAATATTTTCACTCCTCCTTCCTCCTTTGTGCCATTACTGTCATACATAATATATCTTTATATATTGTATGCCCATCAGCGTTGATTATAATCATTCCTCTATGCAGTTGTTTTTAAAGTCAGATACGAGATATTAAAAAAAAAGTTCCAGTTTAAAATACATTTATATTGATTTTACATTTACCTATACTGTTTTTACCTTTAGTTGTCTTTACCAGTGCTCTTTATTTCTTCATGTGAATTTGAGTTACTTTCTAGTGTTTTTTCATTTCAGCCTTAAGGACTCCCTTTATTATTTCTTATATGGTAGGTAATTCTGTTTTTATACTGCTTCAAATACTTCATAACAATGAATTCCCAATTGCCTCCTCTTATCCTATAACATTGCTGTTATTCATTTCACTTACCTGTGATAATCACCTAATGAATGCACTGTTGCTATTTTATTATTGAACAAACTGTTATCTGTTAGATAAAATAATAATAAGAAAGATAAAAGATTTTACTCTCCTTTATTACTTTTGTAAGGGTAATACTTTATGTAGATCTAGGTTTCTAACCTGTATCATTTTTCTTCTCTCAGGAAATTCTTTTAACTTGACAAATTACCTCAGTAGCTATTTATCTAAGAAAGTCTTTATTTCTCCTTCACTTTTGAAGGATAATTTCACTGAATACAGAATTCTAGATTGGTGGGTTTTTTTTTTCAACACTAAATATTTCATTCTATTCTCATCTTTCTTGCATTGTTTCCAAAGAGTAGTCCAATGTAATTTTTATCCTTGGTCCTCTACAGGTATGATGGGTTTTATCCTCTAGCCTCTTTCAGGACTTTGTCATTGTCTTTGATTTTCTACAGTTTGAATATGATATACCAAGATGTAGATTTTTTTTTTTTTTTGTATTTATCTTGTTTAGTGTTCTCTAAGCCTCCTGGATTTACGGTTTGGTGTCTGTCATTAATTTTGAAAAATTCTCAGCCATAATTACTTTAAACGTATCTTCTGTTGTTCCTTTCATTCTTTTTCCCCTTTCTGGTATTTCTATCATGTGAATCTTTTTTTTGTAATCGTAATCATCCCACAGATCTACTATAACATTCCAACATTTTGAAATGTCCAAAAAACACTTCTTCTCAAGGATAAAAGAAATCAGAAGCTAGGTTCAGGAACCTCAGTTCTACTTCATTTGATTATCCATTTATTCATTCATTCATTCAACATGTATTTTTATTAAATATCTACTTTGTGTCAGTTCTCTGAGTGTCTTTATTTAATAACATGGCCTTGTGTGCATTATGTTCCCTAAAGTATTTCCCAGTAGTGACAACTTCATTACTTTGGTGATGAATGAGGAATTAATAATTTGATCTTTTGTTGTTCATTTCCAGGATTTAACAGAAACCATTTGGAAGAAAAACATGTAAAAGCCTGCAATGGCATATCCAGCTTTCTTGTGGAAACAGATAAATGTAGAATTGATATTACTATTTACTATTATTGCATTTTGCTTTCGAAGGAGAAGTAACTGTGTGGTCATCAAAATTCATCAACAAGTAAAAAATAGGAAGGACTATGCATCTAGTGCAGGTTACACACACTTTTGGGTGTGATGAAGAAATCCAGAGAAGGTGAAATATATTTATATATTTGAATGATTTACCACTAAAAGGACCAGTTTAAAAGAAGAATATAAACACCACCACAGATGGCTTAATTTTACCCCTTGAACATAGTTCTTTATGCCATATGGAGAATCATGCATGAAGAACAGCTCATTCTTCAGTCTGGAATAGTTCTAGTAAAAGGGAAGTCTTAATAGGAACAATATGTATTAATAAAGAACACAAACACAGAATTGCTAAATATAAACATTCTGGCTCCAAATTGCTACATTGGGAAAGCTTTTATTATCTGTGAATATCCCTCCATTCTGAGGGGTTAAGAAATAGTATGCCTAATGATGGCTCTCCCTGTGGCTCCAGGAAAAGGTAGATTACCTTTCTAGTGTTGTATTTTGAAAAAAAAAAAAAATAGCTGTACAAATTCCAGGGTATCTTGCTTTATATAACAGACTATCTCTGAAAAGTCAGTTTGCATATAACTTAGCTTTTACATGAAAAAAAAATCTTTTTAAAAAAGATTTTATTTATTTATTCATGAAAGACAGAGAGAGACGCAGAGGGAGAAGCAGGCTTCTTGCAGGGTGCCTGATGTGGGACTTGATCCCCAGACTCCAGGATCAGCCCTGAGCCAAAGGCAGACACTCAACCACTGAGCCACCTAGAGGTCCTGATGAAAAACATCTTAAATATACTCTGGGAGAACTAAAAACAGCCTGTGATGAGTCCTTTTGTAGTCTATGGAATTACTAATAATTTCCCTGTGGGCTTTGTTTTTTTAACTTCTAGAAGAAAATATAGGGGAAAAGCTCACTGATATTTGTCTTGGCAGTGCCTTTCTAGATATGACATCCAAAGCACAAGTAAAAAAAGCAAAAATAAACTAATAGACTAAAAAGGAAATAATCAACAAAAGAAAAAGACAACAGAATAGGAGAAAATATTTGCAAACCACATATCTGATAAGGGTTTAATATCCAAAATATATAAGGAACTCATACAATTTAATAGCAAAAAAAGAAATCCATTTTTAAAATGAGCAAAGGACCTGAATAGACATTTTTCCAAAAGAAGGTATTCAAGAGGTACATGAAAAGGTACTCAGCATCACTAATTATTGGGGAAATGCAAATCAAAACCACAGTGAGATACCACCTCTCACCTATTAGAATGGCTGTTATTAAAAAGACAAGAGATAAGTAAGTATTAAGAGGATGTGGAGAAAAGGGAACTCTTGTACACTGTTGGTGGGAATGTAAATTGGTATAGCCACTATGGAAAACAGTATGAAGGTTCATCAAAAAATTTAAAATGGAACTACTATATGACCCAGAAATTCCATTTCTGGGTATATATCCAAACAAAATGAACTCACTTTCTCAGAGACATCTGCAGCCCTGTGTTTATTGCAACATTATTTACAATAGGCAAGATATGGAAACAACCTAAGTCATGTCCATTGATGGATGAATGAATAAAATATGGAGATATATATATATATCTCCTAAAAACAGAATAGACTGATGGTTGCTAGGGGTAAAGGAAATGGTTAAAGGTGGTCAAAGAGTTTCAATTCTAAGATACATAAGTTCTGGAGGGATAACATGTAGCATATATGGTGACTATAGTTAAATTTAAGAGTAGATTCTAAAAGTTGTCACTACACACATGTTGTAACTATACGGGTCATGGACATGTTAACTATATTATGGTAATCATTTTCTGATATATATAAATCATTACATTGTATATCTTAAACTTACCCAATGTTATATGTGAGTGATGTCTCAGTAAAGCCAGAAAAAAAGAAAAGTACACAAAGCAAACAAAAATAAAGACTGCTGCAGGGATCCCTGGGTGGCGCAGCGGTTTGGCGCCTGCCTTTGGCCCAGGGCGCGATCCTGGAGACCCGGGATCGAATCCCACGTCGGGCTCCCGGTGCATGGAGCCTGCTTCTCCCTCTGCCTATGTCTCTGCCTCTCTCTCTCTCTCTCTCTCTCTTTCTCTCTCTCTCTCTGTGTGTGTGTGTGACTATCATAAAAAAAAAAAAAAAGACTGCCGCATATTCCACTTCCATTGTGAAGCCAACTCCCCATATGTATCACCTGTAAACTGTGTCTGTTGGCCTCTCCCCCCATAATAATGCTTCCTCATATATATTATCTTCATCTCTGGCTCATCCTCTTCCTGATACATTACAGTGTTTTTATGTCTTTTTGTGTCAGGTTTCTCCTCTCTCTCCTTCTCCCTTTCCACACATGTAACACACAAATTAAAAGTCTAAAAAGAGACATGTACACCAAAATGTTAATAGCATTTATTTCTGGGTACTGTAGAGTAATTAATTTTTTCCTTTACCCTGTGTTCTCTAATATTTCAATAATGTTTAGGTATTATATAATTGAACATAATTAAGTTGAAATGTTAAGGATATTGATGGAAATATTTGAAAGGTTTTTAATACTTGCTTTCTGTATTAGGTGGAATTCTTAGCATATTTCCCCTTTTCTTGATGATATTGATTACACAGATCATACCTCTAGGCAAGCCTCCTGCTAACCTCTACACAGCTTCCAAAGTGATTTTTCTAGTACACAAAAATGACTGTCAATTCTATGCTTAACAGCTTTCAGTTACTCTTTTATCAACCACTAAAGAAAAATCCAGATTCTTGCTCATTACAGAGGGTTTCTATAACTTGACCCAACCTACCATTTCTAGACTTAGTTCCCAATGTTAGACTGTACCAGGATTGCAAAAGGAAATGAGAAGTGGATCTTATAATCTTGAAGAGTTAGTTCATGGATTGTGAACTGATGCTTAGCTCAGCAGCTGTTCTGGTCTGGTTAGTGCATAAAGCTAACCACCATGGCATTTCAGAATCCTACATAATTTATGTTCAGTGAACAAACATGATTTGGTCAAAATGGGGAAGCTTAGAATTGCCCTGGGAAGAGGAGTTAGGTGTCAGGAAAATGAGCCTTGAAAAATAGGAAAAGGAGGCTCTGCTGATAGTAATAACACTCCAACATCTGCAGGTGAGATGATGAATAATTATAACCCGTATTATATGGGGTTTTTGAGTCTACAAAGGCATTTTATGCAAAAATACCATCACCTTCTCATCTATTTAGCCCTCAAAACAACTTGTTAAAACCGTATTGGTATCTTCAATGCACAGGTAAGGAATGAAACTCAAAGAAATGAAATTGCTGATTCAAGATTACACAGCAGATTTGAGTCAGACCTTCTGCCTCCAAATTCTGTGATCACCATGGATAGAACCTCAGGGTTTACTCTCTGATCCAAGATCAAGGAAGTGGATAAAAGTAGGATTCCAGATTGTAGAACGAGATCTCCTATGCCACCATGAAGCAGCCTCTTGGAACTCTCTGTGCTCCTTATTATGATAAAAGCACAGCAAGGGTGTGCTTACTGTGTTTACCTTGTGCCCAGCACTATGCTAAATGCTATATATAGATATATCTATCTATCTATCTATCTATCTATCTATCTATCTATCTATCTATATATTACTATATTTAATCTTTGGCAACCCCATGAAGTGACTGCTTTATTTTTCTCCAATATCTGAATGAAATAAGTGGCCTAGCCCAAAGAGTTACTGGCAGAGCTGGGTCTTGAACCCAGGTCAGCTTCTGGACAGAGCCCATGTTCTATTGAGCTTCACAATCCACTGCATGCCTTCCTCTAAGAGAATGGTTACAAGTTTTCTTAAAATCTGGGATAGCTATTTTTAGAATGTTGAGTGTCACATATCAACTTTTTACAGGGGCCCTCCTCTTCTCTCTTTGGCTCAAAGCCATACTGATTAAGTGAAATGGAATGATGACAACTTGTTCCTTCTGTGATTCACCTCATTTCCTCAACCTTATCTTCTTCAAGCTCAAATATTAGCAATCCACTGAAATTATTTTACATCTATTACCATTTAGCTTTAATATAAAATCCCAGAAAACAAGAAGTTGATAGTAAAAGGAGCAGTAGAGAGTAGAAGCAATGCCAAAACGAAAATCTGAAAGTCTGACGTTCAGTTCTAATTCTGCCTCTTTCTAGCTGTGTGTGCTTCATCAAGCCTTTTCAACTGGTTTGAGGTATCTGTTTTCTTAACCTTCAGTAACCAGTGACCGTTTCCCCTGTGCCTTCCCTCAGAACACATGGAACATTAAACCAATCAGTTTAGTCAATAATTCAGTAAAAACAAACAAACCCCTAAACACCTGTGTCCTGAATTCTCTCACTTTTAAATTGATTTCTAAGAAAACCCTCAGAGTAATGTGTAAGAATATTTTAAGGAGTTCATTGATTTGCCTCTGGAAAATCAAGCCCATCTGATCTATTACTGATTTCCGGTTTTGATTTCGAATAGAGGATAGTTTTTCTTTAAAGGGCAGCAGTGTACCAATCTCTTTATGTAAAAAGTGGATATTTAAGACATACTCAGAGGGAAGTGATTCTTGAACACCTTTCCCTCCCTTTCAACATATGAGTTGTAATTGTGACCGGTAAGTAGGTGTAACTCTTTAGCTGTTATGAGAGCCTTGGTTTCTGATTTCCTTACCAATGCACATTTTAGAAAAAGCCATGTAAAAAAAAAAAAGCCATGTATATTTTCCTTTCTCAGTCCCCACACGGTTCTTTATGTCCAGTTCTAAATAGTATCCATGTTTTTGCCATGCCATGGCAGATTATAGCTGGAATTGCTTTGACCTTGGCCAGAGCAAATTGGAGATCAGTGAAATGGAGCTGACCCCTTGCTTCTGAATAGAGCCAGCGTAACATTCACAACATTCGCCTTTCTCCTTTAGTACTTTTGCCCCACACTTCAGTTCTTTCCTTCTGACTGATTTTCTCTTCTAATGGGCTGGGAGAATTTCTTTACATGTTGGCCTGAAATCTGGATTTGGGTGATTATGGGTGTGGATGTAGTGCCTGTGCCTGAGGATGATGTCATCCAGGGAGAGCGAATACAAATGAAAGAGAAGAATGTCATTAATAGGACAGTGTCCTGCATGAAAGACCTCATTTATCATATCAACTTTAATGCATTGCCCCAAATAATTTTCTTGTTGGCATTTGAAAGGTTTTCATTAGCTAAATATATAATTATATACATAAATAAAGTCTGACAGTTACTATGAAATCAAAAGGCATGGCTCCTTGAAAGGAATGATATACCTTACCACTGATTGAGAAGTCTTTCTAATCATATCACCCAAAGCAAAAAATATGAATAAATAAGACTGTTAGATTATAGATATAGAGATAATACATTAATCAAGTTTGAAAAATTAAAAAATTAAAAGAATTGGGAATCTATATGACGCATAATATTTTTATTTTTTTATTTTTTAAATTTTTTCACATATTTTTAATATGTAAATATCCCATATATCAATAAGGAGATGCTGAGCAATCCAGTAACTATCCAATGAATATTGTTCAAAGGGAAATACTTTTAAAAGAAGGAAAAGTATTAGTTAAAATGTAATTAGTAACTAAAATTGAAATGTTGGGGATCCCTGGGTGGTGCAGCGGTTTGGTGCCTGCCTTTGGCCTGGGGCGCTATCCTGGAGACCCGGGATCGAATCCCATGTCGGGCTTCCGATGCATGGAGCACCCTCTGCCTGTGTCTCTGCCTCTCTCTCTCTATCTCTGTGTGACTATCATAAATAAGAATTAAAAAAAAAAAACTTAAAAAAACCTTAAAATTGAAATGTTGGACGAAAATGAGTAAAGATGAGAGAGATTGCAGAGTGTTTATTGTTGGAGTTCAAGTTAATGGAGCCGATGGTCCAACTACAATAAACTGTAGAAGTTCCCCCTCAGTGGCATCAGTTATTCTTTAAGTTAATGATATAGAAAACCCATAAGAAAACAAGTCAGAGAGTAACTGGAGTTGAAACTAGGTGTGATCCAACTTGTTCCGCCTTAAAGGAAGGTCTGGGGACAAGTTTGGAGAGTTCTGGAACACAGATTATAATGCGAAATTATAAGGAAGTAGTCTTGGGTTGTAGGTAAAATTTAAGAATCTTCTTGAGACCTGCAGCCCTATTGATTCTCCTGCTTATGTTGATGTGGTTAGTGCAAATAATGAATATTTTGTGGATTAATGTGGTCTCCCCTGTTCTACTGAGTAGTCACTGTGCTTGAATAAAATTTACAGACTTGATATTATAGAGGAAATTCTCCTGAAGAAATCGGTTTTGTAGGGCAACCTGGGTGGCTCAGCGGTTTAGCGCCGCCTTCAGCCCAGGGCTTGATCCTGGAGACTGGGATTGAGTCCTATGTCAGGCTCCCTGCATAGAGCCTGCTTTTCCCTCTGCCTGTGTCTCTGCCTCTCTCTCTCTCTGAGTCTCTCATGAATAAACAAATAAAATCTTAAAAAAAAAAAAAGAAGTGGGTTTTGTAAACTAATTTGAGATTCTGGTAATGATATCAGCCAGTCAGCCTTTCCTTTCTTTTTCTTCATCATCATCATTATCATTATTATTATTACTGCTGTTATTATTATTTTTTGCTGCTACCAAAAAGGACTGAGACTTCCCACAGGAGTTAAAACAATAGAGAACAGAACATAAGAGAAAATGTTAATGCAGTTGGTAGTCAAGTAAATGCAATGTTAAATAATAGCTCTTCTTCAAACAAATTGTCAAAGTTTTTTTTAATGTTAATATTCAGTATTATCATTTACTATTGATTGCCTCCCGAGAGCCACCCCACTTCAACTTCTTCCTTACTGGCAGAACCCTCATGTTTACTCTAGCACAGAATCCAGACTGGTTTAAGACTTAGCTGTTAATATTACTCTTCCTAATAGTTCCATTCTCCTTATCAGTGACTTGTTTCAGAGAGGGCATGTCACCCATTTCCAGCCAATGAGAACTGAAGGCAGTTTACTATTGGGCTTCTGGGAAAGATTTCCTCGTTCTAGGTAGGAGACACCAGGGGATAGGACCAATTTTTACCTCTGGTTGTGGTCTTGCTGGGATGTTTAACTTAGAACTGCTTCAAATGTTTTATAATCCTGAGGGGAGTCAGCCTGAGGGCAAAGTAGAGAGAAGAATGACATTAAGACATTTAATCAAGCAATCCTGAAAACTGCTCTATCATTGGTCCTTCGTCAAATGAAATATTTTCTCATATTAACTAGTTTTCATGAGGCTTTCTGTTCCTTTTGGCTGAATGCAATTTACTATATGAACATAAGAACTTTAGTTCATTACTGAGAGAGAATCGATTGGTTTAATATTTTCAGAGGAAAATTTCATGAAACATAAAAGATTTTGATCTAGAAAAACCACTTTAGTAAGAAATTAAATAGTTGTATATTAAGGCTTGTAAGTTACATAAAGGCTTGTGATCTTATCGTAAAAGTCATAGAAAGCCATTAAATTATTTTAGTTTGGAAGATGACATGATGTGAGTATCACTCCCTGGCTGCTGTGTACAGAATGGATTGTAGGAACAGGAAAGAACAATTAAGAACCTATAGTCATATGAGAAATGGCAATACTGGCAGTAATATGGAAAAAATGGACCAAATCAAGATACATTTTGGAGGTAGGTGCACAGGTTTTTCTATAATGTAGTATATGTTGGTGGTAGTGGTTATGAGAGAAATAGAAAAACAAGTGCAAATCTTAAAATAGATTGTTAAATATGTAAGTCTGGAGTTCAGGGATAAAGTTGAGGCTGGACATTGCATCCAGAGGATGGTACAAAACACTAATTTACTCTTCTCATTTAATCACCTACCACTCTACTTAGAGTCTTTCCCAGATAAACACAAAAGGATCAATTTTCATTTTTCTCATTGTTACCCCCACCCCCAGCCCAGGCCCCAGGCTTTTTTTCTGGCTTTCTTTCTTTCTTTTTTTTTTTTTTAACTCGGCTTTTCCCCCAAGGTACCTGATCTGTCCTTGAAAGGCTGAGTCACATTCTTCAAATTCTATGTATCACGGGTCCTTGGGATGCATTGTGGTGAAATGTAAGACAATTAAACCCTTCTTTTAGCAAAACTCTGGTGCATTATTGTGTTAACAGTTGGCAAGAGGAAGAAAGTCAAAAAGGGACAAAGGGGAAAATGACCTCCTTAAGTATAGTATTCATACAGAGAGGATGTGGGAAAATGAACACATTCATGCACTGCTAGAGGGAGTATAAATTCTTACAACCTTTCTAGAGGGTTTTTTGATAGAGAGATCAAAAGTCATAAAGATGTATTTAGCTTCTTGATCCATAACTTCAATTTCTACTTTTTTTTTCATGTGGAAATCATTGTGCATGCAGGGAAAGATTTAGTTACAGGATGTTAATGGCAGCATTCCTTATAATAATGTAAGATAGGCAACAATGAGTTATTAACAGTAGGAGACATTGTATGGACTATCCAGACTTTAAAATACTCTCCTGTCATTAACTTTGACATTGTGGGGTGTTTAATGAAGTAGAAAAATGTTAACATGTTATCGAGTAAAGAAAGATATGGAATGGAATGTATGTTGTGATTACATAACAACATCAGTAAGATTGGAATTCTTTATACGGAAATACTGATAGTGGTATTGGTATTGTGACCTCCCTTCTTTCCTCCTGAAGAAACCTCCCCCCTTGTAAGTAGGGCCAGCCCTAATCCAGAGGCAGCCCATCCAGGCGCCTTCCTGAAATTTTAGCAACTAAAAGCATTCTGTTTACAATAAGAAAACCATTTCCCCCCACACCCTGATTGGAATGTCCCTGAATAGGTTCATGATGACCCTCTGTGAAATCAACCTGGATGCTATGCGACTCCCGCGGTTCTTTTGTCTTCAGGCGGTTTCTTTCCTTTTAAAAAAGACCTGTAATTGCTAATCGGGGCTCTTTTCCTCCTCGGAGGCGGAGAGCCCGTTTGCGCAAAACGTTCAATAAACCCTCTTGCTAATTGCATCTGCCTGTCTGGGGTCTGAGTCTCTGGGGCGTCCACCGGGACACGTTGGCACCCGTGAGCCAGGGTCCAACACTCCTTTCTTTCTTCCCTTCCTTCCCTCTTTTTCTCTTTCATTCTCTACAGTGCATATGGATATGAGATAGAAAAATCTTAAAGTTAAAAAAAGAATTGCTGCTACTTAAATGATGTATCACAAATTGACAGAGTGAGGGGATCCCTGGGTGGCGCAGCGGTTTGGCGGCTGCCTTTGGCCCAGGGCGCGATCCTGGAGGCCCGGGATCGAGTCCCACGTCGGGCTCCCGGTGCATGGAGCCTGCTTCTCCCTCTGCCTGTGTCTCTGCCTCTCTCTCTCTCTCACTGTGTGTGTCTATCATAAATAAATAAAAATTAAAAAAAACAACAACAAATTGACAGATTGGGAGCCCTGTTGTAGATGGTGACATAAATATTAGCAATGGTGATTAATACCAAATATGGAATTGGCAATGTAAAGAGGGAATTAGACTTTCATATTTAGCAAATGATTGCTTTACCTAATGTTCCTTCTGAATATATTTGTTGACATATTTAGGTCTCAAATGATTGAAAATGGATGCCTGGACTGTGTCGGGGTTCCACTTAGAGTCAAATGTGACTGTGGTCCTTGTGCAGTGGGAATGAAGGAGAACAGCATTCAGATGGGGAGATCTCAGGAGCTCAGAGGAGTCTGCTTAGATTTGCTTGTCACCTTAGTTCAAGAGAACTCAGAAATCAATGGTCTTAAAAGGACTTCCCTCAAGGCAAAGGTGTTTGCTTCAGTTTTTCCTTCCACTTATCCCTTTGCTTGTAGAAGCCACAACTGTGCATTTGAAGTTAGATGTAAATCATATGGGAAATTTGGGAGGCCTAAGAGATTCACAGCATTGCTATGTTCCTGTTCCTAGCCTTTCTTATGCTGCTGTCTCTGCCTGTATCCCTTTCTTCCCTACATGGTACCTGGCTTCAGGTTAAGAAATACTACCATAAGCAGTCATTTATTTATAAATGCTAGCCTGGACCAGAAAACAAAAATTTTATACTCACTTCCAAAATATGTAACTGTTACCTACCCAATCTGAGATGTAGGGGGTGCATAATTATTGTATTGACAAAGTCAGTTGTAAGCTCAGACACATGCACCTTGTGTAGATCAAGCAGGGTTTAATTATCTCAAGGAAGACAGCACACTCATGATACTATCACAGAGGTCAGCAACATCATTCAGGCCAGGTGGAGATTCCAGCTTCTGAAATCCTCACCACTAGGTACATAGTTACAAATGATAAGACCCAGGTGAGAATCATATCAGTCTTTCTGGAGAGTTAAGTCTTTCTCTTTACATCTAGAGTTAAATACATAAGACTGGATCAGTTCTCTCAGTAGAGTAGCCTGGGGATGCACTAGGGACCACTTCTTTGACAGTTTAAGCAACTCCTTAAACTCAGCTTTGTACTGGAAATAAACACAACTGAGAACAAGCAGAGGCTATTTATTCAGAGTTTCTACAGCAAGGGAGCCAGCCACTGTCACTTGCCTCTTGGCAGATACAGACAGGCAGATGAGTGGAAGAAAGATAAGGCTTCAGGTATGCCCTGATTGGAAGCTGTGGACATGAGGAAACTGTAGGCAGGCTGAGGACAAATATTAGGAAATCTGTCTGTCATTAATCAAATCCTGGTGTTTTGGGTCCAATTGTTACTGGGGTTATTGTCTGGCTTCCTAGACCATCACTGGATATAGCAGTTTGACTTCCTGCAGGTCTGACTTATAGCAGTCTGCTTTCTTGGGTTGGTTGATTTTGTGCGCAGGTTGTTGCAGTTGTAGGTCAGAGTTCTGTTTTTATATATAGTCTGATCATTGTTATTTGTATATTCAATCTCTCAGTACAACACTGAATATAATATAGGAGGCAGTACAACACAATACAGTAAACCTAAGCATGAATAGTTCTCATTCATCATTCTTGGTGCAAGCAGCCTGCTGCATCCTGATCCAAGTATATTTTTAAACTTAGTATTGCAGAGCCAAGAGAGGGTCACTTTCCCAGAAGCCTCTGGGAGCCATGCTAACAAATCCTTAGATCAGCTATAAAGATGTTATCCTGCAATTAGAAAAATAATGTGGGCAGGAAATGGAAGGCAAATCAAAATGATGACTGGCTTTTCTCACAAAATACCTTCATGGCTATCGTGTTTTACCCACACAACTTAATGCAACTGCTGTGTGAGCCTTTGAAACTATTCTCCATTACTTTTTCATGGATTTAAGTGATTTAAGACTATGCCATCCCAATAAAACTATTCATGGTGCCATAATGGTAAGTTGGGCAACTTGCTGAGGGACTTGATGATGATATATCCTGACAGTTAAATTGCCCTTGGACAGGATGCCACATGCAGGAAATCAGAGACTCTGGAAAATGTGGAAGTACTGCTACACCCCAGCATGAGAGTTTAGATAAGGAAGCAAAAGATGTTGAAAGGTAAATAAATGAAACATTCTCCCTTGGGTTTCATTTGAACAGGAATAGAGACTGATTATTAATGACTGAACTGATTTTTAGACATACATTTCAAAATATAGTGCTTCGGTGCCTCTCAACAATGAGTAGTAAATAATAATAAGGAAACTTTTGCCATGATGTGTTACCATTCATTTAGAAACATTATGCATTACCAGAGGCTGTAGTGTTTAAACTTTCCCCACCCCCAGCTGCCTGAGCTGTTGTGCCATTCTTATGTTTCAAGTAATTTCAAATGGGCTTAAAGAACAAACTAATTTCAATTCAGTCTAATTAAATAAGCACTTGTTGATGGCATACCTTGTTCTCAGCAGTGTCATCTCACATGTTAAAAGGTGACATTCCTTCCTGATCTTGAAAAACAGGGAAGTTACAAATTAAAGAATATGTTAGAAAAACTTCAACAAAACTGCTAGAAAAATTAAATATATAATGTATAATTTTGGAGCACCCAGTGGAAAAAATTGAATAAATGCTTTTGAAGTCAATAGAAATAATAGCAAATAAAGTGTTGTCCATAGAGTAGACAGAAATGAAAGGAAAACAAGGAGCCATTGAAAAGAAAGAAAAAGATAGTGTAACTAGACAGAAAAGTTATGACAACCAGAGAAAATGGCTTAAACTTCTTTTTTGAAGAACAAAGATTGGGGCACCTGGGTGATGCAGTCAGTTAAGCATCTGACTGTTGGTTTTGGCTCAGGTTGTGATCTTAGGGTCCTGGAATGGAGCCCTGCTTGAGAGTCTCTCTCCCTCTGCCCTTCCTGCTCATTTTTTTTTCCTCTCTCTCTCAAATAAATCTTTTTTTTAAAGAAGAAAAACAAAGATTAATTATATATCTCCAAATGAACAGCTTCCTAAATAATGCTAGATGGCTAAGAATAAAAACATAAGCCAAGATGCACCAGGAAAATACAAAGAACCAAAGAGTATATGTTGCAATATTAATATCAAATAAGTATGATTCAAAGTCAAAAGAAGGAAAATGAAACAAAGGACATAATTCTACATTGAAAAGAGCAATCAAAATGTTCTCTGTTAGCAAAATTGTAAGAACTAGGCTCACTGGACATTATAAACCAGCAGCCTTTTTTTCTGCTCTCCTCTTATGTCATTCATAAGTGGGGGCATCTGATACCATTCACCTCACCTTCTTCCCAACCCATTAGCTGCTCATCAGAGTTACTTTTTGTACTTCAAGATGTGGCTCATCATCTTTAGGATTTTTTTTTTTTTAGGAATTTTTTTAAATAGTACTTTTTGATAGAAGGAGAGATAAAAACTTTCACAGACAAACAAAAACTAAAGGAAGGAGTTCATGACCACTAAACCAGCCTTGCAAGAAACATTGAAGAAATATTCCTTTGCATGAAAAGAAAAGACCGGGATCCCTGGGTGGCGCAGCGGTTTGGCGCCTGCCTTTGGCCCAGGGCGCGATCCTGGAGACCCGGGATCGAATCCCACATCAGGCTCCCGGTGCATGGAGCCTGCTTCTCAATCTGCCTGTGTCTCTGCCTCTCTCTCTCTCTCTCTCTCTCTCTGTGACTATCATAAATAAATAAAAATTTAAAAAAAAAAGAAAGAAAAGACCAAAAGCGACAAAGACAAGAAAGAAAGAGAAAATCTCCAGAAACAACAGCACAAGTAATAAAATGGCACTAAATGTATATCTGTCAATAATTGCTCTGAATGTATGCACACTACACGCTCTAATCAAAAGCTGGATAAAAAACAAGACTCATCTATATGCTGGCTATACAAGACTCATTTTAGACCCAAAGCCACCTCCAAATTGAAAGAAGGTGAAGAAACATTTATCATACAAATTGATATAAAAAGAAAGCCAGAGTAGCAATACTTTCATTAGACAAACTAGATTTTAAACCAAGAGATGAAGAAGAGAGCTAAATAAAAATAAAGAGGAACTATCCAACAAGAAGATCTAGCAATTATAAGTATTTATACACCCAACATGGGAGCATGCAAATATGTAAAACAATAATAAACATAAAGGAACTCATTGATAGTAATACAATAATAGCAGGGGACTTTAACACCCCACTTACATCAATGGACAGATCATCTAAACAGAAAATCAACAAGGAAACAATGGCTTTGAATGACACACTGGACCAGATAGATTCAGAACATTCCATCCTAAAGCAGTAGAATACACATTCTTTTCAAGTCACATGGGACCTTCTCCAGAATAGACACATACTAGGTCACAAATCAGGCCTCAACAAGCACAAAAGGATTGAGATCATACCATGCATATTTTTTTTTACCACACCTCTATGAAACTTAATGTCAACCACAATAAAAAATTTGGAAAGATCACAAATACATGGAGGTTAAACAACTTTAGTGGCTACGAAACAATGAATGGGCCAACCAGGAAATCAAAGAAGAAACTTAAGAATGCATGGAAACAAATGAAAATGAAAACACAATGGTTCAAAACCTTTGGGATGCAGAAAAAACTGTCTTATAAGGAAAGGATGAAAGGATACCACAATACAGGCCTCAAGAAGCAAGAAAAGTTTCAAACAACCTAACCTCACACTTAAAGGAGCTAGAAAAAGAACAACAAGTGAAGCCTAAAGCCAACAGAAGAAGGGAAATGATAAAGATTAGAGAAGAAATAAATGATACAGAAACTAAAAACAATAGACTAGGGATGCCTGGGTGGCTCAACAGTTGAGCATCTGCCTTTGGCTCAGGATGTGATCGCAGGTTCAGGGATGAGTCCCATATTGGGCTCCCTGAGAGGAGCCTGCTTATTCTTCTAAGTCTCTGCCTCTTTCTCTGTGTCTCTCATGAATATATAAATAAATATATATAAATGACATCTTTAGTTAAAAACAAACAAAAAACACAATAGACTAGATCAATGAAACCAGGAGATGGTTCTTTGAAAAAATTAATAAAGTTGCTAAAATCCTAGCCAGACATCACAAAGAAAAGAAAAAGGACCCAAAGAGATAAAATCACAAATGAGAGAAGAGAAATCACCACCACCACCACCACTACAGAAATATAAACAATTAGAATATTATGAAAAACTATATGCCAACGAATTGGACAACCTGGAAGAAATGGATAAACTCCTAAACATATACACTACCAAAACTGAAATAGAAAACTTGAACAGACTGATAATCAGCAAAGAAATTGAATCAGTTATTGAAAATCTCCCAAAAAACAAAAGTCCAGAATCAGATGGCTTCACAGGTGAGTTCTACCATACATTTAAAAAAGAGTTAATACAAAAAAAAAAAAAAAAAGAGTTAATACCTATTCTTTTCAAACTATTCCAAAAGATAAAAGTGGAAGAAAAACTTCCAAATCCATTCTATGATTCCAGCATTACCCTGATACCGAAACTAGATAAAGACTCATTTAAAAAGAAAACTGCAGGCCAATATCACTGATGAACATGTGATATTGTTAATTGTTCTCAGTAAAATACTAGCAAACTGAATCCAACTACATTAAAAGAATCATTCACCACAATCAAGTAGGATTTATTCCTGGGCTGCAAATGTAGTTCAATATTCACCAATCAATTGACATGATACACCACATTAATAAAAGAAAGGATAAGAACCATATGATTCTTTCAATAGATACAGAAAAAGTATTTGACAAAGTACAACACCCATTCATGGTAAAAATTCTCAAAAAAGTAACCCAAAACTAATATCATCCTCAATGAGGAAAAACAGAGCTTTTCCACTATGGTCAGGAACAAGATAGGAGTGTCCATTCTCACCACTGTTATTTAACATGGTACAGGAAGTCCCAGCCACAGCAATCAGATACACAAAGAAATAAAAGGCCTTCAAATCAGTAAGGAAGAAGTCAAACTTTGACTATTTGCAGAAGACAGGATACTCTATACAGAAGACCTGAAAGACTCCACTAAAAAAAATGCTAGATCTGATACATGAATTCAGGAAAGTTGCAGGATACAAAATCTACATACAGAAATCTGTTGTATTTCTATACACTAAAAATGAAACAGCAGGGAAATCAAGGAATTAACCTCATTTACAATTGCACCCAAACCCCTAAGATACTTAGGAATAAACCTAAACAGAGACGTAAAAGATCTGTACTTTGAGGGACACTTGGGTGGCTCAGTGATTGAGCATCTGCCTTTGGCTCAGGTGTGATCCTGGGGTCCTGGGATTGATTCCTGCATCAGGCTCCCTGTGGGGAGACTGCTTCTCCCTCTGCCTATGTCTCTGCCTCTCTCTTGTGTCTCTCATGAATAAATAAATAAATCTTTAAAAAAATGTCTTTTTTTTAAGTTTCAGTTTTTTTTTTAAATTTTATTTATGATAGTCACAGAGAGAGAGAGATAGAGAGAGGCAGAGACATAGGCAGAGGGAGAAGCAGGCTCCATGCACCAGGAGCCCGACGTGGGATTCGATCCCGGGTCTCCAGGATCACGCCCTGGGCCAAAGGCAGGCGCCAAACCACTGTGCCACCCAGGGATCCCTAAAAAAATGTCTTAAAAAAATCTGTATTTTGAAAACAATAAAACACTGGTGAAAGAAATTGAAGATGACACAAAGAAACGGAAAGACATCCCATGCTCATGGATTGGGAAAAACAAATATTGCTAAAATGCCTATATTCCCAAAGCAATCTACACATTTAATGAAATCCCTATCAAAATTAGGCGGATGTGGGGATGCGTTAAATAGGTCATGGGGATTAAGGAGGGCACTTGTGATGAGCACTGGGTGTTGTATGTTGAATCACTAAATTCTACACCTGAAAAATAACACTGCACTGTATGTTAACTTACTGGAACTTAAATAAAAACTTGCAAACTTAAAAAAAAATAAAATAAAACTAATATTTTCTGAAATATCACTTATTTTAGTTTTCTGTTGCTGCATTACAAATTACCACAAATTTAATGGCTTAAAACAGCACTTATTAGCTCACAGTTCTATAGGTCAGAAATGGGGCAGGCTTCATTGGGTTCTCTAATTAGAATCTCACAAGGGTAAGATCAAGGTATCAGCTGGACTGGGCACTTATCTGAAATCTCTAGGGAAGAAATCACTTCAAAGCTCATTCTGGTTGTCGGCAGAGTTCATTTCCCTGCAATTGTAGAACTGCTAGCTATCAGCTGCATGCAACTCTTAGAGCTCCTAGAGGCCACTCTCCCTTCATGTGGCCATCCATCTTCAAAACTAGCAGCAGACCTGGTATTCTTCTGGGTTTGTTTTGTTTTGTTTTTTCACATTTTATGTTTTTGTTTTAATTCCAGTTAGTTAACATGCAGTGTTATATTAGTTTCAGGACTCCTTCTGTTTTAGATCTTTCTTTCTCTTCTGTCATCAGACAGAAAACTCTGCTTTCAGAGGAGCTCATGTGATTAGATTAGGTCCACCCAGATAGTTTCCCTTTTGATTCACTAAAAGTCAACTGACTAGTACTCCTAATTGTATCTGCAAACTCTCATTTGTCATGTAACATGATCATAGGTGTAATAGTGCATTCATCATATTCATACTCCCTCATATTATTAGGGCAGGAAATCTTGGGGGGCAAGGATTTAGGATTCTGCCTACCGCATTGCTCGTAGGCTTCTCTTCACTTACTGCCACGTGAATTCTTTTTTTTTTTTTTTCTTAAAGATTTTATTTATTTATTCATGAGAGACACAGGCAGAGGGAGAAGCAGGCTCCATGCAGAGAGCCCAACATGGGACTCGATCCCAGGTCTCCAGGATCACGCCCTGGGCTGAAGGAGGTGCTAAACCATTGAGCCACCCAGGCTGCCCCTGCCACGTGAATTCTAAAGGCTCAGCAGGCTTTACTACTATTTCTGAGTCTCTTAATTTTACCAAAATTTGAATTTTTATTTTCCACATTTTTTTGGCTCTCAGATTTCCATGGTGAGAAGAGGAAACTGCTGACTAATGTATCCATGTTCGTGTTAAAAGTTTCTCTGATTATTTTTGATGGTGATTTGTCCCTTGATCAGGTTGTTTTATGATGCCAAGATTTGTTTCTTTGGAATTTCTATTCAGATTATCTAACATGCTGCATCTAATAATTCAAGCATTTGAATTGGAGTGGGAACGATTGGTAGTGGGAGGCCTAAATCTATTCATTGTTGTTTTTGCTCAGCTTATTTCCTTCTGTGTTTACCAATAGCATCTTGTGAGCTCACATTTGTTGAATTTATCTGGGGGAATCCTGAGAGTGTAAATTGGGGATACCTGCGTTGGAGAGGATTAGTATTCTTTTTTTTTTTTTTTTTTTTTTAAGATTTCATTTATTTATTTGAGAGAGAGAGAGAACTAGTTGGGGAAGGAGCAGAGGGAGAGGGAGAAGCACCTCCCCACTCAGCAGGGAACTTAATGTGGGAGTGGACACAGAGCTCAAATCCCAGGATCCCTGGGGTTGTGACCTGAGCCAAAGGCAGATGTTCAACCAACTGAACCATCCAGACACCCCAGAGGAGTTGTATTTTCATAGGCCCCTTCAATTGTTCAAAGGCTCCAGCCTTAATGCAGGAGGCTTAATAAAGAGCTTTCCAACCTTGCCAGAGATCCAAAGCTTAGTTACTAGTTTGTAGTTATGATCCTAGTATTAGCCTCAGGGCATACATAGAAAATATATATATTTGTTTCTTTCTCCCTGATCTTGTTTAAGTTCATCTGTTTTCTTTCTTCCTCCCTTACCTCTCTTCCTTCCTGTCTCTTATACTTTCTTACTTCCTTTCTCCCATGCTTAGCTTGTGCTACTAAATGCAAAGAATCATATGTATGGGACACAGTGTCCTACTTTATTTGGCATTGGTCCGAGTAAAACATTGTACTCTTTTCTGAGAATCACTTTTTAAGGGGATCACAAAGTGAGGCATATCCAGAGGTTCAACCAAAATAATTATGAAAAATATGTAAGTTTGTTTGCTTTGTTTACCTGGGAAAAGAAAAGACCTGTTAACTCTCTTCAGATATCTGAAAGAATCTTTCACAAGAGAAAAATAAAGCTTATCTTTTATCTTCCAGAAGCAGAACCAACAAGTGCATCTAGCAAGAAGGTTCATGTTAGCTCAACATAAGATGGATCTTATGATTATACTTGTATGAAATGGAACGGGGCTGCCTTTG
The DNA here is from genome assembly GCF_905146905.1 of Nyctereutes procyonoides. Taxonomy (NCBI): domain Eukaryota; kingdom Metazoa; phylum Chordata; class Mammalia; order Carnivora; family Canidae; genus Nyctereutes; species Nyctereutes procyonoides. The sequence continues at coordinate 54,153,599 of NW_026575146.1, read as the reverse complement.
TGATTGTGTGCTCTCTCCTCTGGGTTAATGTGGTGGTAGGATAAGTCTACTTAGAGTATTTTATAGACCAGAAGTACACTTCTCCTTTGGCTAAGATGCTATACCAAATAAGCTTCACTCTCCCAGTGAGCTCAGATTCTAGGTTTGTTTATTCTGTGACTCTTAAAATTTAGATAGAAAGTAAGAAATTGGGCAGCCTGGGTGGCTCAGTGGTTTGGCACCTGCCTTTGGCCCAGGGTGCGATCCTAGAGTCCCGGGATAGAGTCCCGCATGGGGCTCCCAGCATGGAGCCTGCTTCTCCCTCTGCCTGTGTCTCTGCCTCTCTCTCTCTCTCTATGTCTATCATGAATAAATAAATAAATAAATAAATAAATAAATAAATAAATAAATAAATATTTTTTAAAAAAAGAAAGCAAGATATTATAGCCATCTGGAAAATAAAAAACACTTATGCCACATTCTGACTATAATGGAAGGAAATTTTGTGTCACAGTATTGAAGAAACTTTTCCAATTGGTAAATCAGAGTAATCATTAATATTTTTTATTTCTGAAATAGTCCTCCTTGTAATGTGCCAAGAAAAAAAGGCAATTAATTTTTACACAAAATATTCTCCTCATGTATATCCATACTGGGAGAAAATATGATGCATTTTTCAGTAATAGTAAGGTTCAGTCAGAAATAGAAATTTAGTTCCTATTAAACTAAATAGAATAGACCCTGGTAAATGAGAAGAGATGACACAGCATAAGCTATATAGTTACATTTAAAGTACATTTCAGGGTAGTTTCCTTTAATATTAAAATTGTAATTCATGATAGAAATGGATAAGGGGGACGGGGAGCCAGGGTGGCTCAGTGTATTAAGTGTCTGCCTTTGGCTCAGATCTCCTGAGATTGAGCCCCACATTGGGCTCTCTGTTCAATGGAGAGACTGCTTCTCTCTCTGCTCCCCACCGCCCACACTCATGCACTAGCTCTCTCTCAAATAAATAAATAAAATCTTAAAAACAACAACAACACACCTTTAAAAAAAATAGATGCAGGCTTTTTGAATATTTTTTGTAAAGGATGTTGAGATCTTGGTATTTTTGTTCTTAGAATTTTATATGAACATAAAATCGCAATTGTTCTGAAATCATCACTTTAGGGAAAACAACACATTTAACCTTTCACAGTGGAATAAAAGCTTATGTTGGAATGTCTTAGATATTCAGATACCCTTTTCATTCTCTGGATTCTAGAGTGATAAGAAAAACCTCATGAAGAAAGACTCGAGTCCTCTAGTCCTATTAGGGACGGTGAACACCACAGGGAGATGGGATTATTCCGAAAAAGGAAAATCAATCCATAGACAGAGAGGATGAGAGCAAAAAAAAGGCAAAATGTGAGCCAGATGTTCTTCAGGACAAAAATGAAATTTGATCCCAAGTGACAGGCAAAGGAATGAGAGACCCAAAGTATTTGACTATACTCTGTCATGGGTCTTGTGAAGTCATGCACAACATTTGGACAGTTCTCTACAGCCGGAAATTATTGTTTAGGGCTTGGTGGCTTTTTTTCTTAACAATGGCATCTTCAGTGGTGTAATCTTTCTAGACTTCTTGATGTCCTTGATATTGGAGTTCTCCTTCATAGCACTGATAGTCATTCCCATAGAGTACTATGTATACTGAGCCTTAAAGGTCCTTAGGACACCCTGATTTACGGTGATCAGAGACACTGCATTTGGGGGCAGGTAGACCACTTTGATACTATCAGTGTGGACTCATGGGAATCTGGGTGGCCGAGGCATCATCCAATACTAAAAGAATGTTATTTCCTGACTTCAGGGACAAAGTGTCACAATGAAACCAGCCCAGAAAAAAAGGGTTCATGTTGTCCAGGCCATCTTGTTGTACACCCAAAAGACCGAAAGCTGGTGTTTATCTTTTCTCTTCAAGGCTCAGGGGTTAGCAGCCTTATGGATGAGGGCAGTCCTGATCATCAACCAGACTGCATTTGCACAAAAGAGTAGAGTTAGCCTATTCTTTCTGCCTTAAATCTTGGTGTTAGCTTTTCTTCCTTACTAATACATTTTTTTTAAAAGATGTTATTTGAGAGAGAGTGAGAGAGAGAGCAGGAGCGGAGGGGAGGGTCAGAGGAAGAATCAGAAATCAACTCCCCACTGAGCAGGGACCCCCCACCCCCCGCTGCCATAGGGCTCTCTAACTCAGGACCCCAGGATCATGACCTGAGCCGAAGGCAGAAGCTTAACCAACTGAGCCACCCAGGTGCCCCACCTTACTAATACATTTTTATGGTATTTTTTCCCTCCAGAATAGGGCCCTTTCTCTTCTGCATTAAAAAATCTGTTCAGGCAGATATCCTTTCTCCTCAATGATTTTCTTAATGGCATCTGGGAATTTGCTGCCTCTTGGTTGGTAAAAGCTGCCCCTCCTGGTGTCTTGATATTTATTAATGCCAAGCCTTTTTTTTTTTTTTTAAGATTTTATTTTTTAAGTGATCTCTACACCCAGTGTGGGGCTTGAACTTACAAACTTGAAACCAAGAGTCACATGTTCCACCTACCGAGCCATCCAGGCACCCTTAAAGCCAAACCTTCTTAAAATTATCAAACCATCCTTTGCTGGCATTAAATTCTCCGGCTTTAGATCCTTCACCTTCCTTTTGCCCTAGTTGTCATATAATGACTTTGTTTTTTTCATGAATCATATTAGAGTCAGTAAGGATGACTTCTTAAAGCAATCCTGCACCCACATGAAAACTGTATTTTCAACATGATATAAAAAGGTATTTCACAGAAAGTGCAGGGTTTTCATGCCTGCTGGCAAAGCTGCTGTAACAGCTTTACAAATATCCTTCTTTTTTTTTTTTTTTAAACAATTGTTCTTATGCTGGACTCAATTATCTTGAAATGGTGGGCAATTGCAGCTGCAGACCTCAATCATGGCACATATAAAGCAAACCATCTTTCTCTTGTAACGTCATGACTTCCTGGGATTCTTGGGAGCACTTCCAGAATCACCACTGGCACTTTTTATAGGTCTCATGGTGTTATTCAAGGTTTATGATGTTGCACTAAACATGATGAAAAATGTGTGAGAACCACGAGAGATTGCTCTTTACTGTGACACGCAATTTACTGGAGAGTCAAACTGCTCAAGTGGAGATGATTAGCATCACAGGGCATTTCAAGAGGATGCTGACAACACTTGAGCTCCCTGCAGTAGCAATAGGAGGTGGCTACCAAATTGTTACCATAGTACAGTATGTACTACAGTTAATTTTCTGCAGTTATGACTTAATATAGCATCTTTACATTTGTTTACTTTCTCTTAACTGCAAATGGTGCCATATATGGTCTGTAAGTGTGTGCATAAACTTTGTAAATTTTAGCTTTTCCTAAACAGATTTATGTATGTTCCATGGTAGTAAATGATAAAAGAAACCAGTGTCTACATATATATATCTTAAGCATTCATGTTATACCTACTGTTTTCTTAATTATTTTTTTATATTTCTAGGTTACACAGTTGGTGAGTTTTTTTCAGATTGTCACAAATCTCCAAAAACTTTTCCAATATATTAATTGAAAAAATTCCTCACATAAGTGGACATGTGCAGTTCAAAGCTGAGTTGTTTAAGGGTCGACTATACTAATTGGTCATAGAATAGGTGATAAAAATGGAGAAATGATCGTTTGGTCTTGAAAATCCTTACTCTAAGTCTGATTCCTTTATTATTATTTTTTGATATTATCGTGCTTACTTTTAGTCCTGCCCTGGCCTTTTAGAAAATGATTCTTCTCCTGAAATAGACTGAAAGCCTCTGTAGTTTAAAGCAACCTAAACATGATGCTGTAGAAAGAGATTTAATTAACAGATGAAATGGCACCACAAATCTGACATATGTCAGCTAAACATAAAGAAACTCAAGATCATGCAAAATTCAGAAATCCTTCAAGGTGCAGAAAGTTCTCCAGCCTCTTCCCTGAGCTCCCAACCTCTGCCCTAGACTGGTGACATGCATTATCGGCTGTGTGTTTGGTGTACTCAACAACCAGAAACCTCCTGCACATACCTGATCCTATAGGCGAAGCCTTTCAGTGGGTTTCTTACCAGCCTGCTCACCATGCAGCTGGGGGTGAGGGACGTTAGAAAATGTGCACCACCACCAGGAGCCAAAGAAGTCTAAATCCAGTTTCTTTTCTCTGAGCTTCTTCCTGGGAGGATGTTCCTTTATGCAGATTAAAGAGCATGAGGAAGGGATCCCTGGGTGGCGCAGCGGTTTGGCGCCTGCCTTTGGCCCAGGGCGCGATCCTGGAGACCCGGGATCGAATCCCACGTCGGGCTCCCGATGCATGGAGCCTGCTTCTCCCTCTGCCTGTGTCTCTGCCTCTCACTCTCTCTCTCTGTGTGACTATCATAAATAAATAAAAATTTATAAAAAAAAAAAAAAAAGAGCATGAGGAACATAGAAAGCCACAATAATAATGAACTTAATTTCAAGTACCACTCCTTTCCTAAGAATGGTTAACTGGTAGCTACATGGTCTCATTCTTGTTGCTCATAAACAGTAAAGGCACCAAGAAACCAAAGCAGCACAGGGCGATAAAGGAAGAAACCAAGGGTTTGGATCATTTGTGAAAATGATATTCAATCTTTGAATAATTAAATATATCTAATCTGTAGAATGTTAAAGAAATCCCTAATCTACATTTATGTTAGGGCATGTCATTACTAATCCAACACATTAAAATTTCATTGTAATTGTTACAGACAATTCTGGCAAAGAATCTCACCTATAGGCTATCAAAATATGGGAAATGCTGAATTATAGACTACTATACTTTGAATATTTAATAAATTAATCTGCCATGCTGATAGTAGGAAATCTAGAAATCATGCCTGTTGCATGATAGCACTAGTTAACATACTAATTAATAATAATTGCTTGAGAGCAAGTCAATGCCTAATAGGTTTATGACCCAAATTAGAATACAGAGAAATCAAACTTGAGGTTAAATTTGTTCTAAAAAAAGACCATTGGTAGTTATGAATACTCAAAGGAAAGGAAAGAAGATTAGAGCTTTGGCCAGAGTTGACTTTTTTTGAGAGTTCCTGTGTCATTAAACAGGAGCTTACTCATAAATTTTAGCCCTGATATCTGAATCTTATTATTTTTCTTTCATATTCTTCACATAACTGAATTGTACCAGATTCTCTTGGGTGCTCAACAATGGATTCTGACTCTGAAATCCATACCACTTCTCAAAGGAGGAAGAAGACAAAGAGGAAAAAAGAGGGAGAGAGGGAAGGAGGAGAGAAAGAAAGGGAAGGAAGAAGAAGAAAAGGAGTACAGCACAAAAAAGGAAGGGATAAATGGAGGAAATGTGGGAAAAGGAAAAGAAGAAAGGAGAGGGAGGAGGAAAAGATGGAAGCAGGGGCATGGAGGGAGTAAGGAAGATCAGACATCTCATTCATCTTGACACAGGAGGTGGACTCAAACTTTTGTATAAAATATTCTCTCTGGGCAGCCCAGGTGGCTCAATGGTTTAGCACCTCCTTCAGCCCAGGGCATGATCCTGGAGACCCTGGATCAAGTCCCACATTGGGCTCCCTGCATGGAGCCTGCTTCTGCCTGTGTCTCTGCCTCTCTCTCTCTCTCTCTCTCTCTCTCTGTGTGTGTCTCATGAATAAATAAATAAAATCTTAAAAAAAAATTCTCAAGTGAACCCCTAGATGTATATATAGTGGGTGACAAGAGTTCCCTATTCCTAGAGAATTAAAAAAATACTATGCAATCAAACTTTGATCAGGACAGAAATACTTAAACTTCTGAGTATTATATAATTTAAATACAAATCTTTAATAGATTTAAATGTTTCAAAATGGAGCCTAGCACAACTTAATTTTCTTACAGAATTAAATTTTTGTTTCCTCAGATTAATTGCATGACATTTGGTAGACAAAAGTTTAATGCTGGGTGGAGAACATGCTGATAGTGACTTTGGAAGGTTCTAGGCAGGTGCTTTTCTGGAGTCGAGCAAATGACTTTTAAGACAGGAAGAGAAAGAAAGGAGATGCTGAAGAGGTTTGATTCTATGACCATCTACATTTGGCTGGTTTACATCTGTTTTAGGTTTGCTGTTCTGATCAGGTCTTCTTGGCAACTTTTTCAGTAATAAAACTGATAAATATATTAGACTCACATGACAGGGATTCCCACTTCCTGAGTTGGTCTGCCTCCACTTTCCTACAGAAAAGTCCCACTTCAACCCCTTGAACTATAATTTTCTTACCCCAAGGATATTATGGGGAAAAGAGATTAATATAAATAGAAGGCATTGCTTTAATCCCTACACTTCATTGGTTTGATGAAGTTTGAGGAAAACAGGAATAACTCAAGTGTGTTGAGGATCAGTGACTTCACATTTAAAAAGCATAAGCTTATTAATGATCTTGAAGAGAAAAGATTCCCTAGCAATACAAAACCATCATTATCACTAGTAACAGATCCAAATATCTTGCCAGTGTTTTTCTGATTCAGACTGTTAAATTTCATATTAAGATGTAATAAAAAGATATTCATCCAAAAGAATTTGTAAACCGACAAAGCTTGAAAAACAGAGGGCCGACTTAAGAAACTCTATACAAACAAGAAGCACATTTTAGGGTACTTTTCCCAAGTGATAAGGACAAAGTTAGGATGTAATGATAGCAGTAGTAGTTGAAATTTAATCGAGGGCTAAGGCATTAGGCACTGCTCCACTTGCTTTCAGTTCTCACAAAACCCTTCTATTCTCTTACTATTTCATTGATAAGGAATCAGCAATGCAAAAATTCCACAGAATGCAGTGGTGTATACAAAGAGAATGGAATGAATCTGAACTTGAGGGTATCAGAAAGTCGATCTCATATATCCCAACACAGGAGGTTGAAAATGTTTAGTAGACACAGAAAACAATGAAGCTGGTAGAGTTGGTATAAAGGGGGAAAGAGTATAACAAAAAAAAAAAAAAAAAAAACATATCCATAGACTAAACTACACTATCAGCTTGGTTTAAGGAACTCTAAAATAATATGCTTTGTTTTTATAACAAATAGCAAGTAATAATTTGCTTTGTTTTCTTAACTTACTACTACTTGGTGTGCTGAAATGCTTTTAAATCTCAGTAGTATCCATGTACCGCAGAAAGGGCTTGGCTCTGGGCAGCTTCTGTCTCTGAGTCAAATTGGATGCAGAAACCTTACATCTGAGTCACAAATATATTATGTGGCCATCACTTTAAATATAAGCAAAATAAAATAAAGTGTAAGAAAAATAAAATTAGAAATAACAGATGAGAGTAATGATGGCAATATTTTTGAAGTGACAGCAATATGCTTTGCTTTGGGCAGAATTGAGCTTAACTTGAATCTTATTTAGCCTTTTGAAATTAATTTCTATTTTTATTTTTCATTTCTTCAAGAAGAAAAAGTCTAAAATCGTACTCAGTACTGTACTAGCACTTTGCTGGGGACAGTGGACTATTTATTTTATATAACATGGCTTAACTGTGGCTGTCAGTAAAGTAGGGGCCTTAGCATACCACAGACGCCCACACTGGCTACCACAGGCCACAAAGAAGCACTTAGTAGTTGTGTGTAATCAAATTTGTGAAAACTGATCCAGAAGAGTACTTCATTATTTATAGGAGTGCTATAATAAATCTTTTGCAAACTATAGAAGCCATTTGTAACATGAAATGTTTCTTAATTTGTGTTTTTAAGTTTGAGTTTTTGCGTACCTGTGGTCTTCATGAAGTAAGACACTTCCGGAATTTACGGAAGTCCAGGTAAATGTAAAGTACTCAAATGTAATATTCATTTGTTCGTTCAGCACTTGGAAATGATGCCACGTACTAAGCCAGGTCAGAGGAATGGCTGTGATGAAGTCCACTAATGCACTCAGTTGGGAAGGAGAATTCTGATGCGTTAAAGTATTCCTCTCTTGGAAAGTCAAAGATGAAATAACCGCCTTCCTTCTACAAGGCAGCTGTCCAATCATTTCTTGAAGGCAGTGCCAGAGGTAATCTTTTTGAAATCTCCTTGTCGCATATTAAACAACAACATAATTATGTGATGAATAGGTGTTGTCATAAAATGTCAAATGTGAAAATGAGCACCCGCAGGTTGCTGAATGCCCTGGAGCCTTGAGCTGTACCTGGAGGTTGGGTCTTTCAGTGTTACAGTCTGAAGGCACCTCAGATTCTTATTATCTACCTTGCCCCCTCCTCGGTCCCATCCTCTACTTTGTTTTTTTTTTCAGGAAGAAACTCGTGTTCACAAAGGTTGAGAAAGTAGCTGAAACCAGAACCAGTAAGGGCTTCTTCATCCCCAGGTTTTTTGGCTCATTTGCTGAAAGATTCTGTTCCTCCTCATCAGAAAATCCACATTTGGGGTTGGAAGGATCTTCTCTTGCTCCCTTTTGGTTAAATGTGTATGCTTGTATGTAGGAGGTGTGGTGGCAACAGATGATGGAAGGTAAAAAGAACTTCTGCAAGGACAACGGGGGCAGACCTGCTGTGGGCTCTGGTCCCCTTAGCCCTTAACTGACCCGCCGGTCCCCCTTAATTCCGCCGGCCCCTGGGAGGATGAGGCTGGTGGGCGGGCGAAGAAGTACAGATCCCTGGAGGCCGAGCACGTCCCTCCCAACCTCTCTGTAGGCGGGTCGGTCTCCTCGTTGCATTCTGGGAAGTGTAGTTTCTAATTTGTCTTGGAAACCCGGGCAGTTAGGTTTGAGGGATCCGCCCCTCTGCTGGCCCCGCCCCCTCCATTGACCCCGCCCCAGGTTGCTCAGGAGACGAGAGACGCCGAATCCTGGTGAGTGTTGGCGTGGGGAGCCGAATAGGTTCAGAAGGAAATCCTCCGAGGTCTGAATGTGGCCGGCCTCGATGGAGGGTTTTGACAGCTCCTGCCCAGACTGGTGCAGGAGTAGGCAACACTGGTTTGAACTCGGACCCACGGACTTGCTGGAGCGCAAGGGCTCCCTCAGCCTCCGCTCCCATCACAAGAAGTACTCGAAACCCGTGTTGGTGTATTCTTGGTGAGCGAGCTCTCTGCAGTTCCCGGCTGCTGGGGGAAGGAATGGGGGAGGAGAGGAAAGGAGAGTAATAGGGAGTAAGGTGGAGAGGATGGAATAAACAGAGAAGACAGTGAAAGGAGAAGAAGAGAAGAGTGGAGAAAGGAAAAAGGAAGAGGTGAGAAAGAAAAAGATGAGACAAGTGAGAGAACTGGGAGAGGAGACAAGGGAGAAAAAAAAAAAGGGAAAGATCTTCAAAGGAGAGATAAAGAGGGTGGGAGTGAGGAAGAGCTAGGAAAGCCTCCAAGCGCAGCGCCCCAGATGCACTGCGACCTGCTACAGCCAGCTACCTGTCCACCAGGGGTCATAGAGCACCCTCATGGAGGATGGAGGTGAGAGTGTTTGCAGAGGCCTGGAAACCACATTTCTGAGATAACTCATAAAAGGAAGGGTCCATTAGGGAACAGCAGGAGGGAGATGAGTTAATTTGTCTAAATCCTCCTTGATCCCATTCATTTATGTAATATATGTGAACCCTACAGTTTCTGTCTTGCAAACTTTCTACAGCCTACCCACTTTCCTACAAGCCCTCTCCCCCTACTTTTACTTCTCATCTCTGAAACTGACTCTGTGCCTATTTTGAACTCAAAATGAGAGGCTAGATAGATTGGGAAGTAGAAAATCCTCTTTTATCCTCATACAGGGGTTACCTCATAGACCTCAAGCAAAACACTTAGCTTTTCCATGACTTTGTTACTCTATAAAGATGTAGGTCATAATATAAATTGCTATTAGAAATTACTGTTGAAGACAAAGACCTTTTTCAAGTGGGCAGTGTTTCTGCTCTCTTCTGCCCTACCATGACTTTTGGACATCGTGGACGTCAATAACAAGATCACAGAAGAACATGCATGAGAAGGAGATAAGGAATTTGGTGGGGGAGAAGTGTGGTCTAACACAGAAAGTTATTCTGGTCATTGATGAAAATGTAGAGAGTTCTTATGGTGTTGGTTTTAGAAAGAATGTTTGGGAACAGGAAGAAATAAATTCGATTCAACAAACATTCATGTGTCATGCACTTTGCTATGTGTTGGAGACACAGAGACAGATAAAGTGGACTCAATGAATTAATTTATCCAAAGCATTTAACTGCATGTCTGGACATAGTACACAGTCAATAATGTATGGTGGCTAATATTAATTTTTTAGGATAATATAATGGTTAAACATTTGGACTCTAGGATTGAATATCAGTTCTGCAGCATGTGATATGGCAAGTCACATAACTGCTCTAGGCTTCTGTTTCAGCAACTGTAAAATGGAGATGAGAGGATTATCGTAAGATTAAACATGGCATTGTATGTGAAGCCTGGCACATAGTAAGCACAATAAAGGTTGTACATGTATTAAGACATGGTAATGAACCTCAAGGAATTTCATAGATCTGTAAAGGAGAATGCCAGTAAATTCAGTGTAATTTGATCTGTGCAAAACAGAGATGAGTATAAGAAGCAAAGGTAGCATCGAGAGGAAGTTTGTGTATGTGTATGGTTTCCTGAGCAGGGTTTAGGAGGAAGAATAGGAGCTCCATAGATGAACAAAAGAGAACATTTTCCTCATAGGGAAGTGCAATGGCATAGTAAGAAGCAAACTCATAGGGAAATAGAAATAGTTCTCTAGAGTCTGTGATTATAGTTGATCCTCATTATTTGCAGATTCTGTATTTGTGAATTTGCCTGCTTGCTAACATGTATTTATAACCCCAAGTCAATACTGGTCATTTATGGATATGTGCAGAGAGGCAAAGTTTTTTAGTCACTCCTCACCCTCACACCTCCCTCAACACTCCCAGTTGAGATCAGATGAAGTGACAACTCTGCCTTCTTATTTCAGCTCTCATACTGTAACAAGTGTTTCCCCCCCATGATCTATTTAGCATTTTTATTCTTTTTGTTGGTGATTTCATTGTTAATATAGCCCTTATACTGCTGGAGTGCTATCTAGTGTTCTGCACAAGAAGGCTGTGATCTGCCTTGTGGAGAAAATATGTGTCACACAAGCTTCATTCAGTAGTTACGAGTTACAGTGCTGTTGGCTGTGACTTCAATGTGAATGAATCAGCAGAAGATATTAAATAACATATTTAAACAGAAACATACATAAAACCGGGCTATATATTGATTGGTTGATGAAAATGTGAACAGAAGCTACAGGAACCTACTCTTTTATTTCTCCTAGGAGCAATGGTTCAGTATTTGCTAGTTATTTGTGACAATTTTATAGGACGTAACAACCTAAACAATGAGAAATACTTGTATTTCTTTGAGCGGGCTGTACCGTTGGCATCCTTTCTTCCCTTCCATATCCAACCAGTCACCAAGATCTGTCTTAAAAAAAAAAAAAAACTACATAAAGTTCAATTATATACATTTCCAAATGAATAATCTGGTCAACTATTTTGTTTTTATGTATTCTGGTCATAATTGTTTGTTTTCTATTGACTTATTATATATTAAAACTCTTACTAAATTTTAATCTTTTATGAGCGATTTTTATTTAACTGATGAATACTTACTATCTATGATATACCATTCGAATGGCCTCTCAACTGAGTATTTTGATCAATTAAGTGACTGTACCTCTAGGTTTGCGAAGTAGAATATGTAACTGGGAAAAATTCTGATTTAACCTCTGCTTATAGAGTTTAAACATTTGTATGATTTCTGTGTTTCTCTTTATGTTGCAGGTAATACAAGTCTGTCTGACTTCACATAATAAAACAGTTGTATATACAAGAGACCTGATAAAGTGATATGCCCAGAATGGTTGTTAAAAGTATCTCTGGCTCATTACTAGACATTGCCTAGCCACCATATCTTCCTTGCAGCTGGAGTGATAGACACAGCCATATCACCTGCATCACACTGATGCATTTGAGTGAGAGAGGCCTTTTCTAGAAATTATTTTTCTCTGTTCCTTCCTATAGCATTTATGGAACTATGTTATTAGATGATTTCATGAGAAATTTTGAGTTTGGGGGAAATCTCTTGGGATATCTTCCCATTCATTGGAATAACGGAATACTAAGAACCAGAACAACTAGATTTGCCCTTAATAAATTTTCTGATGTGAGGCTACTTCTTATATTTTTAATGTATGTATTTTAACTCATCTCTTCATTGCCCAAATCGACATCAGGTAATAAATGATGATAATTTGAAGCCCAAAAATTCATTCAAGTCTCCATGGAGACAGTTCATGCTCTGGTCTCCATGGTGACACCTAGAGTTTTAAGAGCGCAGGTTAATTTTATGTATATTTCAATTATTTTTCTCCACTATCTAAGCCCTAATTAAAGAGCCTGGGCATTTTACTCTTCCCTTCCTCACCCCCTTCCCTTTAATAAGAAAACAGAAGGAGAAAGGAAGAAAGGAAGAAAAATAAAACGCAGTGTTAATCGTGGGGCAGGGAAGTTCAGTTTTACAGATTTCTACAGGAAAACATTTGGGTTGGAGAAAGAAATTAAAGAGCTTTCTGTGATGCTCTTCAGACTTACACTCTATTGTATTTAGACTCCACAGTCACAGGAGAACCCGCTTCCAAGGCCACAAGATAACATTAGTGTACTTACAAAGAAAATAGAGATGCGTTTTCCAATTTGCTGTATCATTCTTCCTGAATTTAATCAGAGACTTTCTCAGGGACTAACCTGGCAGTATTTGGAGTCTTTCACATGCTCCAGGCCCTGTGCTAGCGTGACACGGACCTTCTCTAGCCATCATCCTTCTCCTCATATCTCCAATACACACTCACAAAACAGGACAAAAAAGTAAACCGGAAAACCTTTAGTAACCACATAGTGCAGCCTGCCTCTTTTTTGAAATCCATAAATGCTTCCCTTCCACTAAGCCACCATCTGCCTACTTTTAACATCTCAGGCCCTCAACTGAATGCTTATTAACTCCTATTTTATGTACATTTTAAATAAGTTTGGTTATGTGGTTTCCATGCACACAACATAAACTTTGGAGAGAAGAGAGAAGAGCCCTTACTTAAAGAGGCTTTTTTTGGTTAATAATGAGAAATAAGAAGAGCAAGTCTCAGGGCAAGGGGTAAGAACACAGTGGGTACTCAATTAATGTTCATCAGAGAAATGAACAAATGAGCAGATAGAACAAACACACACAGAAACCCAAAAGGCACTGGGATGGACCCTCTGTTTAATACTTTAAAAAGGCCCAGAGTAAAAGTCTACAAGATAGCAAAAATTCGTAGTAAAACCAGAGTCGATTCTCACAGCCATGATCCTGATGTAACAGGACGACACGGAAGCATGTTTGCTCACCTCTGTATAAGTGAACTTAGAGGGGGTATAATGTACTCTTCAGATCTGAATGGTGAAGAATTTAAAATTGGGAGCTAAACTTGTCCTCTTTCTACTTGCAGTGCATAACTTACCAAGGACTGACAGATACTAAGAAGATTTTGAGTTTATATAGGGACAAATGAATTTATACTTTAAAGAGGTATTTTTATTTCTTAACTCATGCTTAAAAAAACAGTTCTAAATTATAATATCATGTGACCATTTGAGGTGATGTAATAGTAGACCAATGACATGCAAATATATTCACCATCAAGTGGTTAGCAGAATTAGAAATTTGCACACAACTCAGATGCATATATAAAATTTATTTTCTAAAATTGATCCCCATGGATTTTCAGTTGTTAGTTACCAGGAAAAAATTCAAACTTGCCAATGAAAGGGTATCTGTCTCTTCAAGTTTTAACAGCTTGTTTTAATTTAAAATAGTCTCTTTCAGAATGGCGCCCACTATTTCTGAGTCGTTTGTCCTCTATACTCTCCTTTCCCCAGCAGCATCTGTGTTGTGTGTGTGTGAGGAACTGAGATTTATGTTATTTTGGTGGTGGGGAGTGAAGCCCCCAGGTTATGTGTGGGTTCTTGTTCTTGCTCACCTCATCCTTTGTCCAATGTCTTGGACCTGCTTCTGGCGAATTCGTGACTAATCCACTTTGTTGAGGATGAACTGCTTATAGACTTAGTTCCACTTTGGCTCTTGCTAGCCCTATGGATTCCCATGTCATGCTTATCCTCCCCATGTTCCTGACTTAGGCTCATCACCCTGTAGCCACTGTGGTAGGGGCCCCTCATTCCTCAACACACCAGCCCTGTAGCTGGCACTCTCACAGGTTCCATCAAATACCCTATGCAGAGTGTGTCACACTGTGGTTTGCCCAAGAGAGTTTACTCCCATTGGCTTGGGAATTATCTAGAGCCGTTTCTTTCACTTTCTAAAGTGATTTGCTCATAAAGATAAATTGTAAGGTCACCCTATCTGAGCTATGTTTGGAAGCTTCTGGGTCTTGTGAATAGAAGTTGAAGAAATTTAGACCTTTTATTTCTCCACAATGACTTTCAAGAAAAAGATCTCACTTAGTACTTGGAAATTCCTTTTTATTAGTCAGAAGTTAATCAGCCATGCTTTATTTCCCTTCATATTCCTGTCAAAACAATCCTAAATCCTTCCAAGACAGATGTGGATGCCTCTGATTTATTAGAGCAAAGGTTATTCTACAGAGTTAAGCAAAGAAAACTGAAAAGATGAATATTTGCCAATTCAATCTCACTTTAAGTAAAAAAAAGAACCAGGATGTAATGAATTCCTTTATTAAAGGTATATATTCATATGCACTGAAAAGTGATTGAAAGGACATTCACCATATAACACAAAATACTTATTACTCCATAGGTACATTTGTGCATTATTTGTCTTTTCTTTTTTCCTCTTCACCATTTCTACATTCTCTATAATGAACATGTATTATCCTCATAATAGGAATAAAGTAAAATTACTTTTAAAAATTTGATGTCATTTGCTACAGCTCTTCCCCTGAAGCAAACATTCTCTAAATGATCAGAATGTAGACACAGTGCTTCATCTCTTTTGGAGTCTGAGTCACTCTTCATGGTTTATTATGAGTCTTTTTAAAATATCTTTTTAATTGCTAGTTTTATATTGGGTAAAAAGGATGATGTTATTCACATTCATTCGGATTAACCACCCTTTCATTCTTGTCTCTGTTCTATAATGGTAGCTTCTATGCCACAGTTATTTTTAATCTAGCCCTACATTCTTGCTCCTCAACATACGCACATACCCACAAATGATTTTGAATGTAGTAGTTTTGGGGAAAGCACCTTATTTTCTATTTTTAAGATGAAATCCAGGACACACTGCATCCTTTTGCGCTGACTGAATTTTTCTTTCAGTGCTATTCTCCTTTATGAAATTCCAATCAAATTCTCTTCCTGAAAACTAGTGGTTATAGAATTCTTGTGCCTTGACCTTTATGTGAAGTTTTGCTTAACTTAACTGATGGCCAAAATAAAACATCTTGCAAGTTTTGCTTGCAAGATGAACCCTTGTAAGGTAGAGTATTATGGGACAGATGTTTCCACATGTGCATGCACGTGGGTTAGGAAAGATCATTGCAGTATACAAGTACCTCTGCCTGAGCCTACCCTCTACTTACTCTTGGGACCATGTCCACCTGGGCCATAGAAGCCACCAAAGATCACATCATAGGTAAGGGTGTGGGGCATGGGGGAGAAGATAAGAAGATTGTGGGGCCTACTGACATTTTGATAAGATGAGGTTCAGTCTGTGGACACTGTGATACCCAGGCTCAGGGCTCAAGCTTTTGTTGTTGTTGTTGTTGTTGCTGCTGCTGTTGTTACATAAGCTCCCTGCCCAGTGTGGAGGTCAGCATGGGGCTTGAACTCACCACACTGAGATCAAGACCTGAGCTGAGATCAAGAATTGGTCACTTAGCCAGCTGGGCCATCCAGATGCCATGGGTTCAAGCTTTTTAAAGCACTACACCTAATATTATTAGATAAACTACTCTGAATTGGCCAGGGAAGCCACCTATTGGTACTATTGTCTGTGTGTACTGGTCAGACTCTTTTTTTGATTCCAAGTCACAGATACTTACCTTGCACTAGCCTGAGGAAGGAAGAGAATGAATCAGCTCGTTATATTCATAGAATGGTTGATTACGAGATGAGAAGGAAGATAAGGGTGCAGCTATACCTTAGGAATAACTGGAATAAAAAATGCTAATGCAACCAGGTCTTGTTTAATTTCTCCTCTCTCCTCCTCTTTGTGTGTTTGCTTCATCTTGTCGTGGAAAACATGGTTGCTGCAGTTCTGGTATTTGTATCATATCTTTATCCTACAAAAAAAGGAAAAAGGTTGGTTTTAAGATATTTTCAGTTCTGCATTCAAAATTTCAGGTTAGGGGATCCCTGGGTGGCGCAGCGGTTTGGCGCCTGCCTTTGGCCCAGGGCGTGATCCTGGAGACCCAGGATCAAATCCCACGTCGGGCTCCCGGTGCATGGAGCCTGCTTCTCCCTTTGCCTGTGTCTCTGCCCCTCTCTCTCTCTCTCTCTCTGTGACTATCATAAATAAATAAAAATTAATAAAAAAATTTAAAAAAACAAAAAACAAAATTTCAGGTTAGATGTGCATTCTTGGGCCAGGTATCTATTTGGGGTCATCCAAAGAGTCAAGGTTAGGTGGAAATATGTCAACTCTCCAGCAACCATGGGATAAGATAGTTATACCCAGGAGAAAGGAGTGCTGAACTCAAAATCTTATATGTATCTACTATATTCCATTCTTTCCTAAAGATATCTATCTGCTATATCCTATAGATTGCTACTTCATGGAGAATGAATTCCATGTTCCAAACACCCAATTTTATAGCAAAAGTTTAGAATATACATATTAATATATTAAGGATTTCCTGCATTGGCTGTTATTTTGACTTTAAACTTTCACCACTCCACCCAACCGGCACTTAACACAATGCACTTTAAAAAATTGATCTATGGTATAATGGACAGAAAACATAAATCTCTGTTGACATTAAATATATTTTTACAATGTTTTGAAAAAGTTCTGAGTAGATTTGAATATTGTATTACTGTTTTTGCTAGACACTGATCTTTTACTACTGTTTATCTTATTTCATTTTTAAATACAATTACATTTTAATTGTTATTAGTCACACTGTATTTTCTTTATTTTAACTTAACTAAGTTTTGATGTATTAACCATTAATTGGCAGAAGAAATATATGTTTCTTTAGTAAGATGCTAGATCCCCAATCAGATTGTTCTAGGTTCAATCAAATGGAAGAATTAACATATTATTTATTTATTGCAAAGAATTTAGCTTTCTTTTATAGAAAATGGTAGGAAGAAGGGATCTGCTTTTGGCACAAGTCATGATCCCGGAGTCCTAGAATAGAGCCCTGTATCCAGCTCCCTGCTTAGTGGGGAGCTTGCTTCTCCCTCTCCCACTGCCCCTCCCCACTGCTGGTGCTCTTTCAGTCTCTCTCTCAGCCAAATGAATAAATAAAATCTTAAAAAAAAAACACATTAAATTAAAAAAAAGAAAGTGGTAGGAAGAATATTTTGAAATTAAAATGTATGAATGACTCGTCAGATTTTTTTAAACACTTGGAAAAATACTGAGATACTCAAGCAGGAGCCAGAAGCATTAAATCAGCTTTTTAAAAAAATGACCTAAAAATATCTTTATTTCTAAATAGCTCTTTTTTTGAATAACATTTGTTTAAAAATATATATTTGTTATTAAACCACTGCTATGTTGCAGGCACTCTACTAAGTCTGGGATTTGACAGTGAGGTCAAGATTACTTATCAGATCAGAGTGGTGAAGGCTGACCAGGCAAATACCATGCACTGTGTTACATGGCAGGATTAGGGTAAACTGGATGCCCTGGGAACATCCAAGAGGAGTACTTAGGCCTACTAAAAGGGGCACATTAGTTAGTTGTCAAGTGAAAGCGTTGCTAGCCCTTCCACAGGAGTGTTTGGTAATAGGTGCGGCCATTTTTGATTGCATAATTACCAGTCCCTAGTGATGTCAAGTATGTGATTACAAGAATTGTGACTTTTAGTTCTAGGGAGGATCACATTATCTTAATAGCATTTTACCATCTGTCCAGATAATACTTAAGTTATGTATCCATAAATCTATAGCCAGATGGATGGAGACAACAGAGCTAATATATATCTAAAACCAACACATTCAGGTTGGCTAATTTACATATGGTCATTCATAGGAAGGGTATAAAAAGGAAAACTAATAGATCATCACAGAAAAGGAATTCTCTATTTATTGTTGTATAATATTTCTGAGCTTTCAGAGCTTAGTGGCACCTGTTATCATTGTAGAGGTGCATACCAACAAAGCAACCAAAATTTCATTGAAGGCAGTTTCCTATTGGTTAACATATTGTGGCCTATCTAGACCTTAAAAGAAGTATATATATATTATGTGATTTATTAGAGAAATCTAGTCTGGATAGATTGTATGTTTTTTTAATTGTTATATATGTTAAACAATTTTTTTTTTTTTTTAAAGATTTACTGATTTATATGAGAGAGAGAGCAAGGGGAGGGACAGAGGGAGAGAGAGAAAGAGAATCTCAAGCAACTCCTCACTAAGCATGGAGACTGATGTGACGCTCGATTTTGTGACCCTGAGATCATGAGCTGAAATCAAGAGTCAGTTGCTTAACTGACTAAGCCACTCAGGCTCCCCTATCTGTTAAATAACCTTATAATAAATATAAATACTTTGGAAAAGCTGCTTGTGGTTTTTTACACTTACATTGAAATGAGTGCAGTGAATGTAACGAGATTCACTCTAGATCTTATGACCCTATCCATGCCCTTCTACCTCTGACATCTGAGTAATTCAAGGCATGTCGAACATCCTGCTAGACATCAAGGTGCAAATAAGAAATCTCCTTCCACACCAAAATCATCTGGGCATGATACTGTTTGACGGATAACTCTTTTATTCTCTGACACCTTTCTCTGTTTCTTCTTTGGACATTGTTTATTTAGATTTTCTGTCTCTACCGAGGACAATTTTGGGTAAATTGCTTTTCATAGAAAGTTTTGTGTGTTACCTAGCTTTCCAAATATATTCGCATAGAGTTATGGAAAGTAGTCTTTAATGCTTTGAAAATTTTTTTTCTATTTTGGTTATTCCTGTTCTTAACCTTATTAAGATATAACTCACTCTACATATCATCATTTAAAGGTATATAATTAAATGGCTTTCGGTATATTGACCAAGTTGTATGCCTATCAACACAGTTGATTTTAGAACATTTTAATAACAGAAGAAATCCTTTTCCTTTTAGCTGTTACTCCTAAATCCCCTCAACCCTCAAGCTCTAAGAACCACTGACCCAGTTTCTGTCTCCGTGAATTTGCCTATTCTGGACATTTCATATGAATGGAATATAATAATATTATGGTCCTATGTGACTGGCTTCTTTCACTTGGCATAATGTTTTCAAGTTTCACCCATACTGTAGCAAGTATCAGTACTTTATTTCTTGTTATTGCCTAATGATATTCCACAGTGTGGATATTATATCCCTCGACTCTGTTTATATCTCTCCTGCTCCTTTTCTTGATTTTTTTAGATGTATCTATTTTGCTTTCTTATTCAGTTATTCTGTTTTCTATCTTATTTAATTCTGCATTTAGCTGCTCTTCTATCTTGAATTGCTATATTGTTCTGGATTCTTTTGGCTTGCTTGTTCTTTTAGATGTTATACTTATTTTCATTGTTTCATTTTTATTGATATAAGTACTTAAAGCTTAGAATTTTTTTCTGGGTACTACTATAGCTATATTCTATGGATTCCTGTAAGTGATATTTCAATTTATTGGTATTTTTTAGAAATTCAACAATTTAAGTTTGTATTTATTTTTGATCTTTGAAGTATTTAAGTATGTTCAGATTGAAGAAGGATATCTTTAAAAACGTGTTAATAAGTTTTCAGTTTTATTGAATTGTCATATCTTTCAAACATATTAAAAATATTTTTCTTAATTTTTATAAAAGTTCCATGTGCCCTTCAAATTGTATTTAGGCAGGTCACCAAATACTGGCTTCACACTTCATGTGCAGTATGTTCACCTATTTATCCAGGGATGATGACCAATTCTAACCACTCACTGGTCAAAATTTCAAGGTCTCCACATGTTAAGCTATTGTCTCTCTCTACTAAGTCTAGTGGTAGCTCTACTTGATTCAAAAAAACATAAAGGAAAAGAAAAAAAATTTTCTGCTCTGAATACACAATGATGGGATGGGGACAGGATAACTGTAATAAACACTCTTGCTCAAAAAAAGGAAGGATGGAAGTGGCAGGGCTGTCATTTGTCCACATTCATTCTGAAGTCCTGTCAGGTACACATTGTTAGTGAGCCCTACACTGGTGTCAGGAATGTTCTTGGTTGGACCCCAATTCTGCTTTCTGGAAGTAGCTTCCCTTTCCCATTGTTCTCTGTGGTCCTTGGCTGTGCCTTGTGTGTGATCTTTTCTATTCTTCTCCTTGGCCGCATATGCAATGGATGCTGTCGACTATGCCTTCCTATGAACTGTTTAGCTCTCTCAGTTCATTTCCTGTTTCCAAAAGTTTGGGGGCCAAAGAATATATTTATTTGGAAGATTTATTTATTTATTTTAGATGGAGAGATAGCACGAAGGGGGAGGAGCAGAAGGAGAGAGCAGAATGTCAAGCAGACCCCCACTTAGTGCAGAGCTTGACAAAGGGCTCGGTGCCACAACCCATGAGATCATGACCTAAGCCAAACCAAGAGTTGCATGCTTAACTGACAGAGCCACTGGCATTTCCCAAAGAATGTTTTAAATATTGAACATTTAAAGGATGGAATTTATTTACTTACTTATTTATTTATTTATTTATTTATTTATTCATTCATTCATTCATTCATTTAAAAGATTTTATTTATTTATTCATGAGAGAGACAGAGAGAGAGGCAGAGACACAGGCAGAGGGAGAAGCAGGTTCCTGATGTGGAATTGGTCTGCATGAGGAACATGATGCGGGACTTGATCCTAGGACCCCAGGGTCATGACCTGAGCCAAAGGCAGGTGCTCAACCACTGAGCAACTCAGGTGTCCCAGTTAAAGGATTTTAAATGCAGACTCCTGGCTTATTTGGAAGAACAGTTTTTAAGAACTTTGTAAGTTTATTTGTTTGAATCCAGTTAGTTCCAACTGATAAATAACTTCACTTTCAATTCATCGTAGACAAAATTCTGCTAGATTTCTTTATTTTTTTTCTCCTTTAATAAATACCTTGAATATCACTTTGAGACTGCTATAGTTACAGAAATCAGAAACCCTGGGAATTTCTGTTTGACTATCTCCTTAGGCAGACATTTGCTTGAATGCTACTTAATGCATTGGGAGCATCTAACAATGGGATGAACTTTGCTGCAAGGCTCAGCTTTTTTTTTTTTTTTTTTAAGATTGTATTTATTTATTTATGAGAGACACACAGAGAGGGGCAGAGACATGGGCAGAGGGGCGGGGACTCCAATGCGGGACTCGATCCTGGGATCCCAGGATCATGACCTGAGCCAAAAGCAGATGCTTAACCACTGAGCCACCCAGGTGCCCTTAGGCTCAGCTTTGATAGAACTTTGTCTGAAAAAGATTTTCTTGAGTTTTCTCTCTTACTGTTTGAGATCTAAAAGTTGCTGGCTCTTCTAACATTTCAGGCCCCAAATTTTGGGACTCTCTCATTTCCCTTGCACATGATGTGATATGGGGATTAGAACTTCTGACTTTGCCAAAAATTTAGTTTGCTTTTAATTTTTCCATTTCCTTTGTTGCATTTTGAAGGATTTCTAGGAAGGCATGGGGAAAATGCTCATTTGTATAAATATGTTCATAATGGAAGAATACTTAAACTTTAGATTCTATTTGTGAAAAAAGGCTTGTTCATTTGTTTCAAATGTGAATGAAATGAATTACTTTGAAACCAGAAAATCTTTTAATATCTAGTCAATATGCATTGCTCATGAGTTCACAGAAATGTACATTAAAATGGGCCTTTAGCTCATATAATAAAGTGTTTTGATGTTATTCTAGAATGGTTAATTGAAATTATTTAAACCAATATTTAAATATTATGACTCTAGGAAAGGAGCTCATACATGTAATCAGGTGTTTGCTTTTTGTTTTGCAGAGGGGCAAACTGGTCTTCATGCCATTCATGTGAGATATATGGTCAAGGTTTTCTTTGGACTACTGTAATTACTAATGTAGAAGACACTTAAAAAAACTCTGTCTTTCGTCTTACTCTTCCATGTCCCAGAGTGTCTTTGGCCAGTTGATATAAGTTGATTCTGAAGGGGAGGATCAAAGAAACCCTGAGAAACATTGTAAGATTTTAAGATCATAGAGGTTCAGTTGTAGAAACATGGAGTAACGGAACGTCCTGATCCTGGTTTGACCAGCACAGTCCTGGTTTTCACCACTCCCAGGGTACTTAGTACCTCATTTCCCTCTGAAAGTGTTCCAGGTAGAGTAATCAATTATAGTGTCACTCTGTCTAATACATGTTCCTTCAGCTGTTTTCAAAATCATGTGTTTGGCAGTTACTCAGACTGACAATATATATTTAACATTTAAACTGTTTAGACACAGGCTCCCACTATAATAATATTTTTTGTTTCCTCCCAATATTCTCTGTAGGGCCTCCTATTTCTGAAGATTTTCTATGATGAAAATCCATAATAATTATGGGTCTTATTTACATGCCCCTCAATATATGTCCAGTGAAGAAAATGACTTCACTTATCTTTTATCAAATGATTTTCTTTTGAGGCTTCAAATTCTGTGGTTTCAGCTTATAGATGCACAAATCATATATGGCATGAGACATTGAAAATGAAAGTCCCTCTTCATAAGTTTGAAATGTCACCATTTCTCCCAAGGACATAGGATTTTCTTTATGACTCTGCAAATATGTCTAAAAGTCTTCATTTGTCAGTTTGATGAATGTGCCACTAAATAACATTAGCTTGGCATGTAAATCATTTTCCCATGAAATCTTTAAAGAGCATTGTCAAGTGTTTCTTTGCAGTTTTTGATTCTATTCGTTTTATGCTTCTGAGGTGTCAGGAAATATAGCTGACTCTCTGGGGTAATTTTCTTTTAAAGTTCTAGATAGCAGATGTTTATAAAACCTAATAGAAAAGTTATCTTTCTCTTCTCATGAGGGTTAGATTTATATCATAAAATACAATAACTGACAGAGTAGTGAACTACTTTGATAATTCTAAAATTTAAAATTAATATATTCTTCCATCTGGAGTCTTAACTAAACATTTTCAACATCTTTGAAATCTGCAAAGAAAATGTGTCTCTTGTCAAGTAACTAGAAGCTAGAAGGGCTGGGATTTTCATTGTTCTCATGTCAGATATTGCTCTGATTCACACCCCCATTGCAATCAGTGTAATGCATATGTATGTTGAGAGCTTTCCCATTCAGCAAGTAGATTTATAATTCTTCTGGAGACACGTTTTTGTTGCAAAGGACTAGCATCTCTATACGCATAATCAATCCTTCTTCATATGTGCTTTTGCAGAGTGAGCCTAGGATGCTCTTTATTTTTATGGACACAGTTGAAAGCCTCTGCTTTCAACATTTACATTAAGGTGACAGTAACACAATGTAAGAACATTCAATCAATCAATCATTTAAGATTCAGTGAGCATTTATGTGTTAGACTAAGCTAGGCATTGAGATCACAAAGATGAATAAAGAATAATTCCTATATTTAATATACTCCTAGTGTAAGGAGAAGGCAAATTCATTAATGCATAATTATAAAGAAAAAATGTGAAAAGTGGAGCAGCAAATAGGTTTTATTGCAAACCCCTACTTCATTTCTCTCACATAGATGTGGGACCACAGAAAATGAGGGTAAACTTTAGTGTAACTTGAGTGTCACTTGGTCCACTAGAGAACACCTTGGTCCCCTTTCCTGCAAGGAGAATCCTATGGCCTATCCCACCCTGTCCTCCACTGGGAGTTGGACCACTGTGGCTTGGGGCAACCAAGGGAAGCAGGTCCTTGCCTGAGGCTGCTCTGGACTCGAGTTTGTTTAGTTCTGCAACTCACTTGAGGATTCATATGTGTTTTCTCAAGGGGGGGCTTGCAGATCCAATTTGTTGTGAAATCATCCAACTCTTATGATAGGAAACCCAAGCTCCCAAAGGACTCCAGAAACAGATTCAGAAAGTTCTTTCGACAAGGCATTACTTGGAACTACATTAGGCCTAAAAAGATAGGAAGAGCAGTATCTTGAGGGTTCAGGTGGTTGTAGAGTTGGTGGCAGGAAGTTATATACCAGCTGTATATATCAAGCATTTGTCTAGAATGGGACCTGCTCATGCTATCTTTGACCTACTAGATTCTATTGACTTCAGTCCCCTCTGAAGCAGTCTAACTGGCATTTTTGACAATAGGGTCATAATTCCTAACTCCTTTTTATACAGTTGGCAACTCTGATCCTGTCCAGTCAGTCTTTCCCCATTCCCAATTCTATTCATATTCATAGTATCTCTCCCACAACAGGGTAGAGAATGCAAGTTTCCTCTGTTGTAATTGAGGATTTCTTACATAAAGATCTCTTACATAAAGAAATAGTCATAGCACTCAGCTCTGGCCTTGATAGATGAAGATCCTAAGCAGAAGCAAGGCTGGTTGTCAAGGAAGATTCTGGTACTGATGGCAGAGAGCCCTGTGGACCCTTCTCCCAGCAAGAAGGTCAGCCAGTACCTGCATGCTTGGCATGGAAGACACAGTTCTTTGTTCAGTCAGCAGCACGGAATACCTGTATTCAAGCAGCTTTGACCTTGAACTGACTGCTGACCAGCTACTGTCAAATTTATGTCTGGACAAATTAGTATCTGCAGAAGCCAGTCAGTAGACTAGACCAGTGCTGGTCAACAATGACCATATTACTAATCCAAGGTGATAAGACTAACTGTAAAGACAGTGTAACAAGTTTTTGGTACCACTAAATTTACTTGGTTTAAAGGACTCTGAGGTTGTTTTTACTTATCTTTGGTGTTAGAGGTCTTCCTATTAAAGGCAGTAGATGATTATTTTATTTTATTTTTTATTATTTTATTTTTAGTGTTTCTGTCAAAACAAAGTTGTCGATTTTATGTTGGTTCCACAAATCTGGGGGGAATGTTTTGCTGCTTCGTTAAAGAGGTTTGAGAACCACTGATCTAAGAGTCTGGTATACACCTGCTCCCTGGAGCTTTCTTAAACTTGATGGTTTTGATATTTTGAGCCAGATCTGTCTTTGTTATTGGGGGGAGGATTATTCTGTATGTGGTGGGATGTTTAGCAGCATCACTGGCCTCTATCCACTGGATACCAGTAACAACCCACCCCACCCTGATGCAACAACTAAAAATATCTTGAGACAATGTCTCAAGATGGGTTGGGGTGGGCTGGGTTGGGGGCTGTGCTCAAAAAGTTTGAAAGTTACTGCTCCAGAGACATTGTCAATTTTATTTATTTTATTTTAATATTTTCTCATAATGGATTTCTATTACAATAAATGACAGATTATTGCCAGTTGTATGGTGACCATTAATAAATTCAGGTAGCAAGGAGAACAAGGCTATATAAAGTATATGTATATATATATGTATAAAATATAAAATATATATATTTTTTACTTTATTATATAATACCTTGATATATGTCTCATAAAGATGCTGTAGGGTTTAATTGACATTAAAAAATATTGAAGAGGGATGTCTGGGTGGCTCAGTGGTTGAGCCTCTGCCTTCAGCCCAGAGCGTGATCCTGGAGACACGGGATTGAGTCCCGCATCAGGCTCCCTGTATGGAGCCTGCTTCTCCCTCTGCCTGTGTCTCTGCCTCTTTCTCTCTCTCTGTGTCTCTTATGGATAAACAAATAAAATCTTAAAAAAATATTGAAGAACACCCAACTAAGTATACAGTAGATAGACACAATATTATTGCACTTAATATTTTGAATTTACGTCACTTTTCACTTGAGACTCTCAATCCATTGATTCATTTGTTTCTTCACTGTAGGATTCTGTTCATCTCAGGGAAACTGAGGCACAAGCCAATGTTCACCTGACAGAATCAAGGAATTAATTAAGTCTCTCATTTTCTTTATAATACCCTAATCACTTTTACTATATTTTTATACATATTAAACAGGAGTTTAGTATGTAATAAATATTTATTTTTATGTTTTACATTATATTTTATATATCTTATAATTTTTAAACATGTATACTTCTCTTTGCTAGGCTGGCAACCTCTTAGAAGTAGGGGGCAACCTCATAGATGTAGGGGCAGGTATCTCTCAGAACCTGTAGACCGTGGGCACATATGTGGGCAACTGGCAGGCATTAGGAGATGCCAGTTGTATTAGTTCAGTTCTCCCCAGAAGGTCTTTCATTATAGATTCATGTTTTCAGTGCTGGACTTTTAGTACTGATATTGCTATAAGTAAAGAAATGTATCTGCATCTTTTGTAATAATCTAGTTATAATACAACTTAAAATAGTACATTCTGACTTTCATGGACACTAATTATCTTTGCCTTCATGGGCTCCTTCCTCCATTAAAAGAAAAGTTAAAAAAAATGATAGTTTATAGTTACTTTGACATAAAGATGGATACAATCTAAGATGAATTATATTCTTTATTTGCTGATTAAAAAATACTTAAAACACTCTGTGTACCCTGGCAATGTGCCCATGGTGAATAGTAAAAAAAGTGAGCACTAAGATCACACATTGAAATGTTAACTGTGCTTTTCCTCATCATTCTTATGCTCCCAGGGAGATAGTCTGGTTTTATTGGCTCAGGAAAGAAAGACCCAGCAGTCAACAAAAACATAAAATTCTTGACTTTGAGGTTCAAAAGCTTGGGTCTTAGGATGATACCATAGATTTGGAAGAATAGATGAAGGGCAGGTTTACCTTGTCCCATGGTAGATGAAGAGTTCATGGAGGGCACCAGAGAAGTTGAGAATGTGTGGGTTTGTCTGGGACCCCAAATTGGAATGAAGGCTTTAGAAATTCTCAAGCAAATGGGACCTATCAAAAAACAACAAAAAAAAAAAAACAAAACAAAAAAACAAAAAACAAAAAACAAATGGGACCTATCACTGCCTAGCCCTCCATTCCCAGGGTAATGGTTTTGAACAGTGGGGTTTCTCTGTGTCCCCCAAGCCCAATGTGGTAGGGACATGAAACCTTCTTGATGGGCCAAACAGCTCAAGGATGACATCTGTTTTCAGGAAGCCTGAGTGGAGAGGGACAAATGAAAGTTCTTGGTGGCCTAGATAATGGCACGCTTGTGGCAGAGTGCCAGTCTAGGCAAGAGTCTGTGTGGCAGGATCAGAAGGGTGTAGCGAGATTTGCATGGATCCATAAGGAGGATGAGGAGGTTTCCATCAATGTCCACAGGGAGAGATCATGACAACAAAGATGGATTCTTGACATTGTGGCAACATACAGTCCCTTGAGAGTTGGAAGAGATCAGAACTGACCCAAGATTAAGGTTTTTCCATCTTGGCAATATGAGCACTTGGGAAAAAAATTAAGTACAGTTTGGAAAAAATAAAGTTGTAATTTTGTACACCAGAGTTTTTAAAAGCTGGATTAGTGTTCACTATACATTGTGATACTTTACAATATTTGGAAGACTTTCTGCTTTTTTTTTTTCATTTTGCAAAAATCTTATTGGTATTTTTTTTTTTTTTGTCCTCATTTTACACATGTGGAAATGGAAATGCAGAAAGGTTAAGTGACTTGCTCAAAGTTACACAGCTAGGACATGAGCAATGACTTAAACCCACAGCCTCATTTGCTCTATTTTTTTAAAATTTTTTTATTTATTTATGATAGTCACAGAGAGAGAGAGAGAGGCAGAGACACAGGCAGAGGGAGAAGCAGGCTCCATGCACCGGGAGCCCGACGTGGGACTCGATCCCGGGTCTCCAGGATCGCGCCCTGGGCCAAAGGCAGGCGCCAAACCGCTGCGCCACCCAGGGATCCCCCTCATTTGCTCTATTACTCCTGGTTCTTGATGTTGGTCAGTATTCCCCCTAAGGACTTAAGTGAGAGCTTCCTTTGAGGCTCTCAAAGAATGCTGTCATGATACCAAAATGCTTTTAGTGTTTTGCAATTTAATGCTCAGATGTGGGGAGGGTAGAGGGTTCATATGCCTGAGCTCTGCAGCTCCACCCTGGACTCCTTTGCTGCTGTGTTCTATGCAGTATTTTGCTCTCATCTCAGAGGTGGAGAGGCAAGGATGTAGCTTGAATGCAGAGCAGGAGCCCGGCCCCAGTACAGTAAGGTGAAGTGGAGGGTCAGGCCCTAAAGGGCCTCCTGACTTAGAGTAGAGTGACCCATCCAAGGTAACTGGATGCTGTTCTGCTTCCATGACCTTGTGTCCACATTGTAGAATTTTCTATTTTGTTTGTATCTCTCACCAGCGTGTGAGCTGAGGGAAGGGACTGCATCAGGCTTGGTCTCCATTGCATTCCCTGCCTGCCATGTAGTAGGTACTTGAAATATTTGCTGGATGAATGGACAGTTGGATAGGTGGCTAGATGGCTAGATGGATGGATGAATGAACTTGGGGGCACCCCAATATCCTTTACACAATCCAAGCCCTGTTTTCCTTTATAGCAAGGCCCCTTCTGAGGGATGTTTGAGTTCATCTTCCTTTATCTCGCCCAAGAAAGCTTTGTTAAAAATAGCTACTTCTGCTGCAGGTCACTCCACTTCCTTTTTCCTTCCCTCTTCCCGAATCTCTCCTTTATTATTATTTCAATACACTCTTTTAGTCAAGACATTTGGAATATTTTTCCTTCTTCTATTTACATGTTTTTCCAGCTTATGTTTAACTTTCAGCTTCCTTTAAACCTTCTTAAAAAAAAGATTTATTTATTTATTCATGAGAGACAGAGAGAGAGGCAGAGACATAGGCAGAGGGAGAAGCAGACTCCCTGTGAGGAACCCAATGCAGGACTCGATCCCAGGACCCCAGGATCATGACCTGAGCCAAAGGCATACACTCAACCACTAAGCCATCCAGGTGTCCCTAAATCTTCTTTAGAAGCAGGAAGCACATGTCATAAATCCATATGAGCAGATAGTTTGCTCTTTCTCATTTTGAAAAAAAAATTTTTAATTAAAATTCATGGTAGAAAAAATTTCTAAAGGCAAGTTGTCTTTCTAATTTATTACCATGTCTTATTTTAGAATTTACTTTTGGTAACTAATCTACATTATTGAATAAAGTTCACCTAATTGGAGTCACTGAGTAATTGCTGTGTTGGATAAGTATTGTTCTTGTGATAGTTTTATCACATGTGCTATATTGTTTTTAGGAAATAGCCTCAGTGTTACATGAAAAGAGATGAAAAATACTTTATATATCCCACATCTAGTGAATTTATAATTAAAACAATGTCACAAATATAGTAGATTTTCATTGGATAATTTAAAAAAATTTTAAAATGCAATACATGATAAATAAGCTTCATCCCTTAACAGACCCTAATTTATTTTTTAAGGCACCATAACAGAGAAGCCGATCCAAAAGATTATGATATAGAGGGTCCTGAGGAAATAAAAAAGCTGTGTAATTCAACATACTGTCGACTTGGAACTGACGAACCCTCTGTAAGTAGTTGCTACTGATTTCTTTAGATCTGGAATCTTCCTTCTGGTGAAATGTGGAAAAATAAAGGGGGGAGTGCCATTTTGGTACCAACCCTCCTATGCTGTGTTGGGTACTTAAGGCAGGTTACTTAGTCACTGCGTGCTTAAGTGACTTTACCTGTAAAATGTGCACGTCATAAGGTTATTGGAGAAATTAAATGAAATAAAGCAAATAAAATGGTTAACTCAGTGCTTGGCACATGGCAAGTGCTCAGTAAGTTATTTGTGCTGTTTTGATGGTATTGCTGCAGCCACAGCATTTTGTTCAATGTCTCCTTTAACCTTCAATAACCCTGTAAAGTAGGTGGTATTATCTCTGTTTTACAGAGGAGGCAAAACTCCTAGAGGTTACTCAAAGTCACACAGTTAGGGAGTGGAAGAGTGAGAGTTTGAGTCTAGTTCTTTGATTTGAAGACCTTTGTTTTTGTCGTAAAGTAGTAGTTGTTCGTTATTAAAGAGATTAAGAGGTATGTCCTGGAACTTAGAGGACATAGAGTCCAGTGTATGACACATGTGAAACAACAAGGCCCATCTGCTGCAGGATTCCACGCCTAAAGCAGCACCCAGCTGGGAAGGTGAGAAGCTTAAATCTAATGCAGTTAGCAGTTTTTATTATTTCACTGGACTGGAAAATTTCATAACTAAAATGAGATCCTTCTCAAGATTGAGGGGCCTAGAAAAGTTACGGGACTTGCCTAAAATTCCCATTAAGCAAAGGGAAAGAACTAGCCATCCATGTGGAATGGAAGAGGCAGCTTGATTAAAAATGAAGTTGCTTCATGATTACATCCTACTAATGTAATAGGATCAATTCAATAAGATGGTTGCATGAACACTGCCTCATTTCATCCTCTGGACAGTTCTTCAAGCTAGCACTGTAAGTGACCACACTGTATAAATGGGGAAACCCAGACCTGGTGAAGCTTGATCTCTTGTTCAAAGTCAAAAAGCAAGAAAGTGTAAGAAAAATTAAAATCTATTTTCCCCCTCTGGTTCCAGAGTCTAACATCTTAAATACTTCTCAAACTGTCTCTTGGAGTGCAAATTATTTCACTCCCAGCCCAGGGGCCTTTTTACCCCCCAGCATGCATCCTCTTTGCAGAAAATGAACCTCATTATTTTTTTTTGCTCTGGCTTGGGCATGCATATGTGTTGGGGCATTGGTATCTTTTATCTATCACCTCTGTCCTGTTTCCTGGATTATGTCAGCACACATGCTAGCTAGCTCCATTCCCATCTGTGTCCTCTCCTACATGTCTTTTGAGCATTTTTTGACATTTTGCAATATTGCTGCTGAGTGGTTGTTTTTTGTTTGTTTGTTTGTTTTTGTCCACTAGCATTTCCATTTCACTGTCTGTAGTTCTCCAGAAGCCCTTAATTGCTGCTACTGTGGCTACCGTGAGCATTGTTTATTTGTAACAGGATTTTAAACAGGCCTTTCTTTGTCTACATTCTGGCTGAGACTCCAAAAGGCCACAAACAAATCCATAGTCCCGTGTTCCAAAGTGAAATATTAGGCCACGTAGGCAAAACCCTCAAAGATGGTGTCCTTAGGCCAGTACTCACATGAAAGGATTGAAATCCAAGAAACCAAAAGAAGAGTTTGAGAGTAGAAACAGGGTTTCGAAAAGGTGTACTGTGAGTCTCACCTGCTTGATGAAGTTATAGATATAAAGCTCTGGTGATCTGTCCAAAGTAGCAGAGCAGAAAGAGGAGAACTAGCTACATTGGTGGGACAAGGATAATTGAATACTCAGGCCCAGATGTGGCTTTTGGGGATTGGATGTGGGCTATGTAGAAGAGAAAGATGACAGAGAGCCATTTTAGAACCTGCCCAAGAGCCCCTCATATAGGGATGGGAAGGACATTGATTGGATTCCCAGGGGCTGAGGTAGGACGGTTAAGTACAGACAGTGGCATCCTGTGTCATGGAACATAACCAATGAAGGTTTTCAGAAGGGATCTCAAGGTCTACAGAATACCCTAAGATAGTGAACTTTGAATATCCATCAGTTCCAGAGAGGATCAGACATCAGACATGCCCAGAGGAAACCAAAACAAGATTATACTTCCACCTTTCTTGTAGTTACCTCTCTCCTTTCTCATATCCCCACACTCACAAGTTAAACCCTCAAGAACCAGAGGGAGTTGAGGAGTTGGAAAGAAGTTTAAAGGGGACAATTGAGAAGCCAACTGTGCCTCCTGCTTCCCTACTGAGGTACGCCAGGCCAATGCTGACCCAAACTACAAGAAAGAGTCTTTCATTTCAAATACAGTTTTGACTAGTACACGGTACTGGGTATTTTACTTACTTCAATAAGACTCCTCTTGGGACAGAATTAACCAGAAAGTGTTTTATATTATCTGAGAATGGCCACAGAAATCCTGGCAGTTGTCCTAGATTTTATCAAGGAGCATAAGAAAGAATTTGCCTCTCCAAATGTCTATGGATGGGCAATGATGGCGGAAGAACAGGTTTTCTGATTGTACCTCCTTACAAGCCTCACTTGTTCAATGAGCTACTTCCATTTGTATATAAAAGAGCAGTCCATTCCCACCATCCCTACCTGTCCACTTCCCTTAATTTAGTTTTCTTCATGCTGTTTAAATCACTGGATAGATTTAAGACTTCCTAGTTGTGAATTGTCTGCATCCCTTGGCTAGAATACAAGCTCCATGAGAGGAGGGACTTTGTTTTGTTTTCTGCTGTATTTCCACTTCCTAGAATGGTGCCTGGCACAGAGCAGGTCCTCAATAAATACTTGTGGAAGGAAAGAAGAATGAAGGAAAGAAAGAAGGAAAAAGACAAGAAAAGGCAAGAAGGAAGGAAGGGAAGAAAAGATGAAAGGAGGAGGGAAGGAAGAATGACTATATTCCACAAATATATATTGAGGCCCCATTATTTTGTTAAGTGCTGGGGTAAGAAACATAATTCAGAACAAGGTCACTGTACATTAGGAACTCACAGGCTTGTGGAAAAAGTGCAAGTGTACAACCACAGTGACAAAGTGTATGATGGATGTTATGATAGAAAGAAGAAGATCAAGATGCTGAGAGGGGCACCTGAACTGGAATGGGTTGAGGGGAGGATCAGGGATGGCTTCCTAGTGGAGGTGGCCACAGCAGCCACAGCAAAGCTCTCCAGCTGAGTCTAAAGGAACCATCCTCCATGGAATCTGAAAACATACCAGTCAGGTTTCAGTAGTGGCGTAATTGAATTCCTACCCCTGTGGTCCTTAAAGCTTTAGGAGACCACATGGGGCTGTGTGCATGCAGTTTCACAAACGAGCAGTCATTCAAACCACTGACTTTCTCTGATTGTTTTACTAGTCTAAGCAATTACAGGAAATAGTATGTTAAACTATAGTATTTTGTCTTGGTATTTTGTTTAAACTTTATTCAGACACTGCTTAACTACACCAGAGTGAGTCCCATGCAAACTAAAATGTTCAGGAGCACTTCTATCATTGTTCCTTCATTTGTAAAGTCCCTCACTGAAGGGTCCTCATAACACTACCAAAGGCTCTGTCCCAATTGGCATTTAAGGCTGCTATTGAGGAAGGAAACTTCCTCAAAACTGAGAAGAAATATGTACAGGGTACATTTGATACTATGTCATAGAAGATGAGAACTTGTCAGACATAAAGCAACAAGGAAAACCATGAGTGGTTTTACCAAACAGATTTTTCTTATACAGTCAATGGATCAGTGCCAAGGCATTTTTGGAACTAACAGCAGGATGTGGAGGAGCAAATTAGGCTAAGATTAGTATTAATAGCATTACAGTCATTTTGGACTTTAAATAAATGAACAGTACAAAAGTACGCTTACATTTTTTTAATGAGTTGATAAAGAATAGCCAAGTAGGTCTCAAATATGAGCTTTGTAGTGGCTGAAAATATGACATTTAAAAATTAATGACCCTAAAAGGGATATAAAGGGATATAATTATACCAGATCTGAGAAATTCAATTATCATTTACTTAATTGGTTCAGGTTTTTTTTTCTTTGATTGACACATAGTAGAATAGTGTTTTGGCCATAAGACTGTAGTTACAGATGCTTCTTGTGTTCAGATCTAAGTACCTGAAAGAGACATATGGATCACATTTGTGTAAATGGAATAATTTTAAATGCCATTGGAGGAGAACCACTTAAACCAGAAAAAGGAAGATGTTTGGAGCTTGTGGGTAGTGGAGTCAGGGCCTCCTCTTGCTTATGGTTTCCATAATCTCTGAGCTTGGAGTTGATGCCACTGATCCCAACATCCTTTCAAGGATCTACTTTGAATCATCTTTTCCAACATCAGCACAAGTGCATCTGCCTTTCTGTTTTGGGAATTCTGTATAAATTTAGGCCAATTGAGTGTACTTTCTGTGTCTCTTGATGCAGCCATGGGCTTATTGATTCAAGCGTTTATCTGCTCTGTCATTTCTAGGGATCTGGGACAGGAATGAAAGTAGGCATCTGCCATTTTGATCCGATCACTTTCCTTCACAATTCTTTTTCTATACGAATAGTCATGCCTCATTTAACTCTTAGAGAAACTAGATTTTAATTTTTCAGTATATCAGTTTGCTGAAGCATGTTCACTGTTATGTTGAACAAATGGCACTCAAAAGACGGAATCACACAGACGCACACACACCTGTATTCTTTGTCTCCACTATCTATTCACCCTACTTTGTAGAGTGAGTTCTTTTTTGTACCTCTGGATAAACTGTTGTGCAGATTTTATAATTTTTTTTTTATTTATGATAGTCACACACACAGAGAGAGAGAGGCAGAGACACAGGCAGAGCGAGAAGCAGGCTCCATGCACCGGGAGCCCGATGTGGGACTCCATCCCGGGTCTCCAGGATCGCGTCCTGGGCCAAAGGCAGGTGCTAAACCGCTGCACCACCCAGGGATCCCAGATTTTATAATTTTTATGGTCACTCTCTGATCATAACAAGTTTATTGGTCCCATTTCAATAATTAAAGTATCTCATCAAAATGATGAATTTCACTTAAGGTGAAAGATTTTCTCTTTCTCAGCTAGTCTGCTCCAGGCTAGGGAAGTCTGTAGAGGGAAGTGTGTCTGTGTGGGGAGGGTTGGCTGGTTTTCTAGTTCTTCACTTGCTCTGTTCTTTCCTTCCTTCAGATAATAAGACAACTAAAAGGCCATCTTGTGATTATTCTACTAGTATTCATTAGTTAACTGAGACTGTTTTGGTTAAAAGAGAGTTTTGATATCTGAGATGATTATAAGAAAAGATAAAAAAACAGAATGAAATCATTTTTCTGATCATACCCTATGAGTTCCATTTGTTCAAAATAATGATAGAGAGGGAACCGAATTGATTCTCTGAGGTCCTTTAAATAATCTCTATATGGAACTACTACTGAGTTCTCCTAGACATGAAAACAGAACCAGAATTTCCAAGAGCAAAACTGCTGCTGAGAAATAACAATCATCCTTTTTTAAAGATAGACTTTCTATAAGTCTGTATATTACTTGTTGATGATTATGACCTTTTGGCAAGGGCACAAAAAAGCTACAGTTGGTAGAGGAAGTGCTATTTAACACAGTAAAATAAAATTCTTCAGTTGTGACTGAAGATCTAATAAAATAGATGCCAACTTCTTTATTCCAAAGTGAGATGCTAAATCTGTCACATAGAACAGGCAAAGCATTTGGGCAGTAACTGATTCCAAGCCTCTTGGTCTGTCATCCACCTTGAAGATTAATAAAAGAAAGAAAAGGTTGAAATTGAAGAGACCTGGCTGAGAGTATTTGGAATTTGGAGGAGTTATTTGGAGAGAATTTCCATGCTGAGCTCCACTCCCTTTCCCCAGGGGATAAGCTATTTCCTGCTGTAGTTGGGGCCTTGAGGATATTGGGCAGGGAGTTTGAGTATTACCCTGAAGTTGGGGAACATGGTTGACTGAGGTCTGATTACTCCTGAAGCAGCCCTGTGGCATCACAGAGGGAACTTGACCCAGAACATATCTGTACTTCCTTCAGTATGCAACAGAGGAGTCTGCTTTCTAGGGGTCCTATAAGCAACACCAGAAAGAAATGTTAATTAGTGGGACACCTGGGTGACTCAGTGATTGAGTGCCTGCCTTTGGCCTAAGGCATGATCCTGGAGTCTTGGGATTGAGTCCCACATTGGGCTCCCTGCACGAAGCCTGCTTCTCCCATTGCCTATGTCTCTGCCTCTCTCTCTGTGTGTCTCTCACGAATAAATAAATAAAACCTTTTTTAAAAAAAGAAATATTAATTAGTGATCAATTAAAATGAATCTTTTAGAGGTAAGTTATCCTCAGCAGAGTCTGGTTACCCTCAAATGTGGAACTTGAGGGGGAATTACAAATTTCTCTTTTCCTGCACCAGTCACTATTCCACTACTGGGATTTCTCAAATACCACACAGAGAGGAAGAGTTCATATTGAAAGATCAGAAGTTGGAACTTTAAGAAAAATTGGTACTTAGGAAAATGGGGAATAAGAATGATGTTATGAGGTGAACTTCCTAAACACACATTAGACTTTTTTTATATTACCATTTGAGTCAAGCTAGATCTTATTATGCAAATTTAATGGAAGTTTTAGTGGTTATCCGGGGAGTTTGTGCTATGTTAATTTAGCTATCTCACAAACCAAATTGCCAATCTCCAGTTTGTGATAAAAATACACACATATATGTATATATATGTACACACACGTATATATATAAAGCCCCAAAGACTTTTAAACATATGGCAGTGCTTTTATAAATTATCCACCCTTATGTCAGGTTATGAACATTTCTAGACCAAAGTGATTTTTCACATTAAAATGGTGTAGGATTAGGTTTGCCCACATGCAACAGGAACCACAAATCAACAGTGGTTCTTTACATAAGGTTTTATTCTTTCATGTAAAAAGTCTGGATGATAGTAGGTCAGGACTAGTATGAAAGTTTGTCAGAAACCTGCTCCTTCCAGCTCTCTATCCTGCCATCCCTGTGCAGAGCCCAAGATGGCTGCCAGATACTTGTCTATGTCCACATTTCATGCAGCAGGAAAAAGAAAAACAGAAGCAGGACCTTTCCTGGAGGTTGTATAAATTACTTCTATTTATGCTCATTGTTCAGAATCAGTCACTGGTCATATTTAAGTATAAAGGAGACTAGACGTGCACTTGCTGTGATAAGCACCAGGTGTCATGTGCAAGTGTTGAGTCACTATATTGTACACCTCAAGCTAATAGTACGCTGTATGTTAACTAACCGGAATTTTTTTTTAAAGATTTTATTCATTTATTCATCACACACGGAGAGAGAAAGAGAGAGAGAGAAAGAGAGAGAGAGAGAGGCAGAGACACAGGCAGAGGGAGAAGAGGCTCCACACAAGGAGCCTGACTCGGGACTTGATCCCAGGTCTCCAGGATCAGGCCCTCGGCTGAAGGTGGTGCTAAACTGCCGAGCCACCAGGGCTGCCCAACTAATTGGAATTTAAATAAAAACTTAAATTGTTTTTTTAAGTAAAAGAGACTAGAAAATGTAGTCTGAAACACCAAGTGCCCAGCTAAAATTTTGGGGTTCTATTACTGATGAAGATGGGAGATCCAATATTGAGGGACAGCATTTGCCCCTGGCACAGGAAACAGGTTAAGAGTGGGTCCTGGAGACAGATTCTTGGCTCTACCACTCACCAGGTTGCAATTTTGATCAAGAGTCTGAAACTTTCCATGTCTTTATTTCCTCAGGTGTGAAGTGGGAATAATAGAATTTTCATGAACATTTGGTATGAAGACATTTGGAATAGTGTCTAGCCGTGTGCTGTTGTTATGACCATTATCCCATGAGTTACAGCAACTCACTGAGCTATGGTCAGTCAAGCCTCTGGAGTTTGTTTACAACATTAGCCTGACACTTCACAGATACGGGTCGATGAATGAAGGAGTCAGACTTGCATGTTTTGAATTGTGGAACATCTCCTTTCTCACTGGTCTAGCTGGGTCTAGCTTATTTTGTTTCAGCCTCAGTTTTTCCTTCCTTAAAATGAAGATGAACTATTCCAAGTGTTTTTTTTTTTTTTCTTTCTCCCTTCAGATCTACTTTCCCCCCTTCTCAACTCTGCTCTGTACCATGGAGGCTGACCTTTATGGACAGCTTCAGTGAGTTTCCTTACCTTCTGCCTTTTGGTTGGGATTAGTCTGTAGAAGGTACTGCCAGGTGAACAGAGGTGGTAGGACTGTTAGTTTGGACATTTATTCCTGTGGTTTTCTCCCTGCAGGGCCATAGTTTGGCACTGGTTATATGCTATAGACTGAATGTTTGTAACCCCCCACCCCCAAATTCAAATGTTGAAATCCTAACCCTCAGGATGATGAAATTAGGAAGTAGGCATTTGGGGGATGATTAGGTCATGAGGGTGGAGTCCTCAGAAATGGGATTAGTGCCCTTATCGAAGAGACCCCAGAGAGTTTCCTCTGACCTGCCATGTGAGGGCAGATGATGGCTGTCCCTCAACCAGGAAACAGGCTCTCACCAGGCACTGCTGAGGCCTTGATCTTGGACCTCCCAGCCTCCAGAACTGTGAGAAATACATTTTTGTTGTTTATAAGTCACTCAGTCTATGGCATTTTTGTAAGGGCAATCCAAATGGACTAAGATACTATGTATCTGTTCTGAAACTCCAAGTGACCTTCTTGTTACAGTTATAGGCCTTTCTAGGTTCTAGTAACTACTCTACCCTATGGCTCTCCACAATTGCTACCCTTGAGGTGTTTCAACGTTGTTGAGTTTCTGAATGCTGAGAACACTTTATAAATAGATCCTTCATTAAACCCTACTCGGTTCCTCATTTGATTGTTCTTTTCTTTCTGTAACCGTAATTGATATACACAACACTCATAGGGTTGCTTTAAGTATTTAATGAAATAATGCATATAAAGTGCTCAATACAGTGTCTGATAAATTTAAATCCATTAATGCTATTATCTGTTTTTCTAACTCCTCATTATATCATTTGAAAATATCTTTGATTCATATAATTTTCAAAGATGTTAATTGATTATTAAAATATTTTACTGCTGAAATGATTGGAACATTATCTCAGGTTAATTTTTCAGTCAGTCTTACACATTAAAACAAAATGGTGCCTAGTAATTTGTTCCCAAAAGAAATGTCTTATTTTTTATTAAAGTATATAATATGAATCTTAATACAGTGTCCCTCACCATTGACTTGTGAACCTGGGAATCTATGAGAAAGAGTAGTTGAGCAGAGGGTATAGGAGTCAAAGCTGGGGAATTGGGTTGGGTGGCTGATGATTCAGGAGGTTGAGGTCTTAGGAGTTGTTAGAGAAGCCAAGGATCTATAGAGCCATGGAGTAGACCAGGGAACCAGGGCCAGAGACTATAGTTAAAATTGCTTTGAATAGGGTAGTTTCCTAGTTGTAGCAGAACTTTATTATACCAACCCAAAGTGGACCAAAGGTGTTTGACTACAGCTATGATACTCTTACAGCTGAAGTTTTCAAATATCTAAACAGAGATTTCTCTCTCTTTTTAAACAAAATCTGATGGGATTAATATGATCTAGGGCTTCATTGGATGTCTTAGGGAAGTTAGTCTTCAGGTTTTGGGAAGAAATGGGTTGTCTTGGTGGTGGTGAGTTCTGCTTCTCTGCTGTGAACCTCCACACTTATGATCTTCTAGAGTTTAGAATGGGAAAAATATTGAATCCACAGCATCCATTTTTGTTCATAAGATTTCCAAGATAGTACTCATGAGGCTTCTTCAATTGGTTTGAGTATATCTTAAAATTTGTAGGTCTTTCTCATAGTAATAATCACTTGATAATTTATTGAGTAATTCTCTGATAGAGATTGGATGATGTAGGTAGTGGTGGTGCTGGTATCTGAGTCCGATGTGATTTACAAAGTGATTGCTACAAAGATTTCTTACTTAGGGAAGTTAAAATATACTAACCTTGAGAAAAAAGTAAAAAGCACAGAGAGTTAGTATTTAGTTGAATGCATTTCATAGAAACAACCAATTTGATTTTTTTATTTTCCAATAACGCATAGTAATGAATGGCCATTTTCACATATTTATGATGGAATAGTTGAACTGCTATGAGAGAGTACTTTTTTTTTTTTAATGTCAACAGCATCAATAATTACAATCAGAATGTACTTCAACAAAAATATTTCAGTAACTGACCATTTTTTGGGCAATATATTTGTTTTTCTCATAATGTCATTTCTATTTTTCCAGGTTTGGATATCAGAAACACATGAACAAATGGCACAAGTTTATTTAAACAGAGAATTGGCTAACATAAAGAGAAAGGCTTTATTGAATGATGAAACAATGAGCTCTGGGATTATTGAAAGGTATCCTTGATACTTTCCTTTGCTTACAGAACATATACACGCAGGAAAGGATTTGTATGAGTGAGTAATGAGGATGCATAGTGGCCCCAGATACACATGGGAGGAACACATTGATCAAAATGAATATATCTCAAGCTTCCATGCTTTCTGTTCATGCCATTTCTTCTGTCTGGAATTCCCTTTCCCTCAATTATTTGCCAATCAGCATTACCCATTCTGGATCCAGCTAAAATGTTACTTCCTCTTTATGCATTTTTTTCTGGTCAGTGTTCTATTTAGGTTTGAACACCAACTCCACAATTTTCTTGTGAAATAGTGTCTACAGTATTCAGTTTGTCAGCTTATAGAATGGGAATTATAAAAGTATCTGCTTCATAGGTTGTTCTGAAGTTTAGGTGAAAAGAAGTATGAAATGCACATAGAAATATTACTTAATAAGCAGTAAGAATTAGGTAAGCTGTCATTGGTCAAGAGAAATTGCTCTTATATTCTTGCCCTCTGAGCATTTTGTTTATGTTCTACATAACAGTTGGATTACCTTCTAATTATTTATATGTATGTGTGTTTCCTCCAAAATAG
The DNA here is from genome assembly GCF_905146905.1 of Nyctereutes procyonoides. Classification (NCBI taxonomy): domain Eukaryota; kingdom Metazoa; phylum Chordata; class Mammalia; order Carnivora; family Canidae; genus Nyctereutes; species Nyctereutes procyonoides. The sequence continues at coordinate 54,112,888 of NW_026575146.1, read as the reverse complement.
TTCTGTGAGAGTAGGAACTGTTTCTTACTCCTATCTGTAGTCCTGCAGCATGGCGCCTTGCAATTCCATGGAAAAGTCTTACCATAAATTTTTGTCTTATGTTGTAATTGTTGGAAAATGCAGTCAAAACAATGAAAAAATGCTGATATTTTCATTTACTATTGGGACATTTTATTTTGCAAAGTGCATGAAAGTTGCAAACATGAATGTCCTTTAAAAATTATCATAAAAATTCAGCCCCAGCTGTAATCACCCATGCATTTGTAATAATTTTCTTCATGGTTATACAAGTTACAATTGGAGGGAGGATTCAGAAACTGACCAATCCCATTAATAACTGTTGCTCCTGATAGCATCTTCTCAAGTAAATAAGTTTCTGACTACTCCCACCTTCATGGTTATTCTTACTCACATAATCAACAGTTGAAGCAAGTACTTGACTTGTTACTGCTGGAGCAATTTGAATTGTACCCACCTCCAGCCAGTAATCTAGTTCATGCAGGAGCTCTGTTGACCTATTTTTTCCCCTACATTTAGCAGATATATCCTCAATTATAGGTAATATCAATTTTATTACTACAATTATTAATATAAAACCACAAGCTATTTCCCAATACCAAGTGCCATCATTTGTTTGATCAGTCCAACCTAAAGCTATATATGTACTACTGTCACTCCCTGTCTTAGCAGCCTGAACAAGATTATGAGCCAACTACAATCTAAATAGTACTTTCTTTGTACAGAACTATTGAATCACTATATTGTGTATCTGAAACTAATATGACGCTGTATGTTAACTACACTGGAATTAAAATAAAAAATAAAAAAAATTTAAAAAGGATGAAGAATTTCAAGCCCAAATTAGTTTTACATGGCTTTGAAAGTTTATAATGTCACCTGACATATTTTTTTAAAAATTTCTGTCTTGTTTCCAGGGACACTGGATTGCCTGCTACAGGCTTTGGAGCTCTCTTTACTAGACATCCACCGGATCAGTACAAAATGTTAGTAGATCCTAAACTACTGCAGACTGCACAAAACGTTTCTTTTTATTTTTTCCTTTATCCTGAGAAAATAATTTTTTGTACCTTTTTTTATTAGAGTTCGATTCGCCAACATATACTATAACACCCAGTGCTCATCCCGTCAAGTGCCCCCTCAGTGCCTGTCACCAAATGACCCCCCGCCCACCTCCCTTTCCACCACCCCTTGTTCGTTTCCCAGAGTTAGGAGACTCTCATGTTCTGTCACCCTCTCTGATATTTCCCACTTATTTTCTCTCCTTTACCCTTTATTCCCTTTCAATATTTTTTATATTCCCCGAATGAATGAAACCATATAGTGTTTGTTCTCCAATTGACTTACTTCACTCAGCATAATACTCTCCAGTTCCATCCACATTGAAGCAAATGGTGGGTATTTGTCGTTTCTAATGGCTGAGCAATATTCCGTCGTATACATAGACCACAGCTTCTTTAGCCATTCATCTTTCAATGGACACCGAGGCTCCTTCCACAGTTTGGCTATTGTGGACATTGCTGCTATAAACATTGGGGTGCAGGTGTCCCGGCATTTAACTGCATCTGAATCTTCGGGGTAAATTCCCAGTAGTGCAATTACTGGGTCATAGGGTAACTCTATTTTTAACTCTTTGAGGAACCTCCACACAGTTTTCCAGAGTGGCTGTACCATTCACATTCCCACCAATGTGCAAGAGGGTTTCCCTTTCCCTTTCTCCACATCCTCTCCAACATTTGTTGTTTCCTGTCTTGTTAATTTTCACCATTCTCACTAGTGTGAGGTGGTATCTCATTGTGGTTTTGATTTGTATTTCCCTGATGACAAAGAATGCAGAGCATTTTCTCATGTGCTTGTTGGCCATGTCTAGGTTTTCTTTGGTGAAATTTCTGTTTATGTTTTATGCCCATTTCACGATTGGTTTGTTTGTTTCTTTGCTGTTGAGTTTAAGAAGTTCTTTATAGATCTTGGATGCTAGCCCTTCATACCAATGTCATTTGCAAATATCTTCTCCCATTTTGTAGGTTGTCTTTTAGTTTTCTTGACGGTTTCTTTTGCTGTGCAGAAGCTTTTTATCTTGATGAAGTCCCAATAGTTCATTTTTGCTTTTGTTTCCCTTGCCTTCATAGAGGTACTTGCAAGAAGTTGCTGTGGCCAAGTTCAAAAAGGATATTGCCTGTGTTCTCCTCTAGGATTTTGATGGATTCTTATCTCACATTTAGATCTTTCATCCATTTTGAATTTAGGAGAATGGTCTAGTTTCCTTCTTCTGCATGTGGCAGAAGAATTTTTCCAGCACCATATATTGAAGAAACTATCCTTTTTCCAGTGGATAGTCTTTCCTGCTTTGTCAAATGTTAGTTGCCCATAGAGTTGAGGGCCCATTTCTGGGTTCTCTATTCTGTTCCATTGATCTATGTGTCTGTTTTTGTGCCACTACCACCACACTGTCTTGATGATCACAGCTTTGTAGTACAACCTGAAATCTGGCATTGTGATGCGCCTGGCTCTGGTTTTCTTTTATAATATTCCCCGGGCCAATCAGGGTCTTTTCTGATTCCACACAAATCTTTTTTTTTTAAGATTTTATTTTATTTATTCATAAGAGACACACACACACAGAGAGAGGCAGAGGCAGAGGGAGAAGCAGGCTCCATGCAGGGAGCCCAGTGTCCACACAAATCTTAAGATGATTTGTTCCAACTCTCTGAAGAAAGTCCATGGTATTTGATAGGGATTGCACTGAATGTGTAAATTGCCCTGGGTAGCATTGACATTTTCACAATATTAATTCTTCCAATTCATGAGCATGGAATCTTTTTCCATCTCTTTGTGTCTTCCTCAATTTCTTTCAGAAGTGTTCTGTAGTTTTTAGGGTATAGATCGTTTACCTCTTTGGTTAGGTTTATTTCTTGATATCTTATGCTTTTGGATGCAATTGTAAATGGAATTGACTCCTTAATTTCTTTTTTTCCAGTCTCATTGTTAGTGTATGGAAATGCCACTGACTTCTGGGCATTGATTTTGTATCCTGCCACACTGCCGAATTGCTGTATGAGTTCTAGTAATCTTGGGGTGGAGTCTTTTGGGTTTTCTATGTACAGTATCATGTCAACTGGAAAGAGGGAGAGTTTGACTTCTTCTTTGCCAATTTGAATGCCTTTTGTTTCTTTTTGCTGCCTGATTGCTGAGCCTAGGACTTCTAGTACAATGTTCTAGGACTTCTAGCAGTGGTGAGACTGGACCTCCTTGTTGTGTTCCTGATCGTAGGGGAAAGGCTCCCAGTGTTTCCCCATTGAGAATGATATTTGCTGTGGGCTTTTTGTAGATGGCTTTTAAGATGCTGAGGAATGTTCCCTCTACCCCTACACTCTGAAGAGTTTTGATCAGGAATGGATGCTGCATTTTGTCAAATCCTTTCTCTGCATCTATTGAGAGGATCATATGGTTCTTGTTTTTTTCTCTTGTTGATATGATCTATCACGTTGATTGCTTCACGAGTGTTGAACCAGCCTTGGATCCCAGGGATAAATCCCACTTGGTCATGGTGAATAACCTTCTTAATGTATTGTTGGATCCTATTGGCTAGTATCTTGTTGAGAATTTTTGCATCTGTGTTCATCAGGGAGATTGGTCTATAATTCTCCTTTTTGGTGGGGTCTTTGTCTGGTTTTGGAATTAAGGTGATGCTGGCCTCATAGAATGAGTTTGGAAGCATTCCATCCCTTTCTATCTTTTCGAACAGCTTTAGTAGAGTAGGTATTGTTTCATCTTTAAATGTTTGATAGAATTTGTCTGGGAAGCTATCTGGCCCTGGACTTTTGTGTCTTGGGAGGTTTTTGATGACTGTTTCAATTTCCTCCCTGGGTATCGGCCTGTTCAGGTTTTCTATTTCTTCCTGTTCCAAATTTGGTAGTTTGTGGTTTTCCAGAAATGCGTCCATTTCTTCTAGATTGCCTAATTTCTAACTTATTGGCGTATAGTTGCTCATAATATGTTTTTTAAATTGTTTGTATTTCCTTGGTATTGGTTGTTTGCTCTCCTTTTTCATTCATGATTTTGTTAATTAGAGTCTTTTCTCTTTTGTTTTTAATAAGGCTGGCTAATGGTTTATCTATCTTATTAATTCTTTCAAAGAACAAATTCCTGGTTTTGTTAATCTGTTCTACAGTTCTTCTGGTCTCTATTTTATTGAGTTCTGCTCAGATCATTATTAACTCTCTTCTGCTGGATGTAGGTTTCACTTGCTGTTCTTTCTCCAGTTCCTTTAGATGTGAGGTTAGCTTGTGTATTTAAGTTTTTTTCAATTTTTTGAGGGATGCTTGTATTGCGATGTATTTCCCCCCAGGACTGCTTTGCTGTATCCCAAAGATTTTGAACAGTTGTATCTTCATTTGTATCTCATTTTTATTAGTTTACATGAATCTTTTAATTCTTCTCCAATTTCCTGGTTGGCCCATTCATCTTTTAGCAGGATGGTCTTCAACCTCCACGTGTTTGAATTTCTTCCAAATTTCTTCTTGTGATTGAGTTCCAGTTTCAAAGCGTATGGTCTGAAAATATGCAGGGGACAATCCCAATCTTTTGGTATCAGTTAAGACCTGATTTGTGACCCAGTATGTGGTCTATTCTGGAGAAAGTTCCATGTGCACTTGAGTATAATGTGCATTCGGTTGTGTTCGGATGTAAAGTTCTGTAAATATCTTGAAATTCATCTGGTCCAGTGTATCTTTTAAAACTCTTGTTTCTTTGGGGATGTTGTGCTTAGAATATCTGTCATTTGCAGAAAGCACCATGTTCACCAGTATAAGTGTATTATTATCTAAGTATGTTTTAACTTTGGTTATTAATTGATTGATATACTTGGCAGCTCCCACATTCGGGGCATAAATATTCATGATTATTAGGTCTTGTTGTTGGATAGACCCTTTAAGTATGATATAGTGTCCCTCTTCATCTCTTACTATAGTTTTTGGGATACTTTAATTTATCTGATATGAGCATTGCTACCCCAACTTTCTTTTGAGGACCATTTGAATGGTAAATGGTTCTCCAACCTTTTATGGCTGTAGGCATCCTTAGGTCTAAAATGAGTCTCTTGTAGACAGCAAATAGGTGGCTCTTTCTTTTTTATTAGGGCTGAAACCTTGTGTCTTTTGATGGGATCATTAAGCCCATTCACGTTCAGAGTTACTATTGAATGATATGAATTTAGCGTCATTGTAATACCTATTCCGTCCCTGTTTTTGTGGATTATTTCTTTGGGCTTCCTCTTTCTTTTACAGAATCTTCCTTAATATTTCTTGCAGAGCTGGTTTGGTGGGCACATATTCTTTCAGTTTCTGCCTGTCTTGGAAGCTCTTTATCTCTCCTCTATTTGAATGAGAGCCTTGCTGGATAAAGTATTCTTGGCTGCATGCTTTTCTCATTTAGTACCCTGAATATATCCTGGCAGCTCTTTCTGGCCTGCCAGGTCTCTGTCGAGAGGTCTGCTGTTAATCTAATATTTCTCCCCATATAAGTTAGGGATCTCATGTCTCTCACTGCTTTAAGGATTTTCTCTTTATCTTTGGAATTTTCAAGTTTCACTATTAAATGTTGAGATGTTGAATGGTTTTTATTGATTTTTGGGGGGAGAACCTCTCTATCTCCTGGATCTGAATGCCTCTTTCCCTCTCCAAATTAGGGAAGTTCTCAGCTATGATTTATTCAAATATGCTTTCTGGCCCTCTCTCCCTCTCGGTATTCTCTGGAACCCCAATTATATGTAGATTTTTCCTTTTGAGGCTGTCATTTATTTCCCTTAACCTTTCCTCATGGCCTTTAATTGTTTTTCTCTTTTTTCCTCAGCTTCCTTCCTTTCTATCAACTTGTCTTCTATGTCACTCACTCTTTCTTTTACCTCATTAACTGTCGTTGTTAGGACCTCCAGTTTGGATTGCATCTCATTTAATTGTTTTTTAATTTAGGCCTGATTAGATCTAAATTGTGCAGTCATGAAGTCTTTTGATTCCTTTATACTTTTTTCCAGAGCCACCAGTAGCTTTATAATTGTACTTCTGAATTGGCTTTCTGACATCAAATTGTAATCCAAATTCTGTAACTCTGTGGCAGAGAGTATTGTTTCTGAATCTTTCTTTTGTGGTGAGTTCTTCTTTCTAGTCATTTTGCTCAGGCTGTATGAGGGGGCTGAGTCAAGAATATCAACCACGACCTAAGAAAATTTCACCCTAGATGATTCTGCTGAGGTCAGAGACCAGAAATTGAAAACAAAGATCAAAACGATATACAAAAAAGGACCACTAGAGTGAAAAACAAATTTTATTTTTTATTTTTTTTAATTTTTTAAAATTTATTTACGATAGTCATACAGCGAGAGAGAGAGGCAGAGACACAGGCGGAGGGAGAAGCAGGCTCCATGCACCGGGAGCCTGATGTGGGATTCGATCCTGGGTCTCTGGCAGGAGGACCAAACCGCTGCGCCACCCAGGGATCCCAAAAAACAAATTTTAAAACAAAGTAATAAAAAATAAAGGGCCAAAATCCCAGAGGAGAAGAGAGAAAAAAAAAAAAGAAAACAAAGGAGAAGAAAATAAAAGGGGGCGTCTGGGAGATGGTGGTGGTGATGAAGTTATAGTGGAGGGAGAATATACTCTACCTGAGGGGCTCTAGAGGGTGATCCTCTTGTTTCTGAGTATATTAAGTTCTGTATGTTAAAAGATGCTCAGTCCCAAATTATATAAACCAGAAATACTTGTAGAAGACCCCAACATTGACCACCAAAACATAAATGAGGTAAAAGAGGGGGACAGAATGGGAATAAGGAATCTCAGAGAATGAACCAGCACAGTATACCACTTGGTTCTGGGTGCATGCTGGTCATGTTTTAGAAGGTATTAACTTCTGCCATTGTAGAACAAAATGAGACAGAGAAAACAAAAACAGAAAACAAACAAACCAAAAAAAAAAAAAAAAACATATCTTGATATCTCCCAAAATTAAGTTGAGTATGTTGAAGGGAATCTAGAAGTGGAAAATATATCTAGGACCTGTAATTGTAGAAATATGAAAGTCAAAAAGGAAGAATCTTAAAAATGAAGAGATGGTAAAATATTGTAGTTAAGGTGGGAAAGGAGAAAAAAAATTGGAAATTTACAGTCTGATAGAAAAACGAGTTGTACTGGAAAAAGGAAGAGGAAAAAAAATAGGAGGGGTATCCTCTCGTTCTATATACTGTAAATCCCTCGACTTCCCCTGGAGCTTTCCAGCGCTGCTTGGTCAAGAACTTGCTCTTTCCCTGTCCTTCCAGCTGGCCTTCTGGGAGAGGGGCCTGCTGTGCTGATTCTCAGGTGTGTGCACCTGGGGGCGCTGCCCCGCCCCCTGCCAGGTGCACGACTCAGTGGGAGCTGTTTGTCCTGTGAGGTCTCTGTTCCCTGGCGGCCCCACCCCTCCCAGGCACAAGGTGACACAAGGAAGAATAACAACACTGGTGGCGGCCAGCTCTCCAGCTCTGGAGTCAGCTCACCCAGTAACTACCGTAGTCTCCCAGCCGCACTGGCCTGGATGCTCTGGGGGCGGGGCGCTGACCTGCACAGCAGGAGAGTCCTGGCTGTCCTGTGCCCTCCCTGCCTCTGCCTGTCCCCGGGGGGAGTGCATAATCCTGGGCCGTGTCCCCCAGCACCCTGGGATCCGGGGCCTGTGCTGCTGGAAACGTGCTCCCGGGCTGCGGCTCCCAAAGGCAGCAGGGTGCAGTGCCCTCCCCCTGGAGCCTCTGCCTGACCACCACCGGCTTCTCCGAGGCACCGCCGGGGGTGCACTCCAGCCCTTTACGGAGCTCGGCCCACAGTCTGTGGCATGCTCTCTCCCCCGGGCGCACTTCCTCTATTAGTGACCCCGGGAGACTGGAGGCTTCACTGCCCTCCTGTGATTCTGTCCAGTTTCCCTGCTGAGCGCCTTTCCATCCAGGAAGAATCCAGTGCAGATTTTTAAAGTTCCTGCTTCTCCGGGGCTGGGCTTTACTGTAACCAAGACTTTCTCTGCCTAGCCTTAGCACGACTCCTCTTCGTGGGGCCCCTCCCCCACTCGATTCTTTTTTATCCACCCCCCCCCACCCCCCACCCCCGCTTTCCTACCTTGAAGGGGAAGCAAAAACCCTTCTCTCTGTAGTGTTCTAGCTGTTCTCTCTTTAAATCTCAGGTCGAATTTGTAGGTTTTCAGGATGATTTGAAAGTTATCTAGGTAAGTTGGTGGGGCAGGTGAGTTGAGGACCCCTGCTCCTCTGCCATGGTCTCCCTCACAAAATGTCTCTTAATTAATCAAGAGATTTGTCTGTGGAGGTGGAGAGGATGAGGGGTATACCAGGGTCAACAAAATACCCTGTAACATGGCATTTTACAAACTCCTTTAATAACTAGAGTTTTTCCCCATCAGAGTGCAAGCACTAACAATATCATCAATCCTCATTACTCAATGAATTCCATATTTGCAAGTTCTCCTACTTGCTAAAATTTAGTTGTAACCCCCCAAATCAGTACTCACAGTGTCATTCACGGATACACACTGAGTGGTGAAAAATGTGAGCCACCTCATGTGCACATTTCCAGCCATGATGTAGTAAAGCACAACTCTGCCTTCTTGGTTCAGCTCTCATACTATACACATGTGTCCTTTTCACAGTCTATTTAGTACCATGATTTTTGCATTTTTGTTGGCCATGTTCATTGTTAATGAATAACAGTATATATTAAATAAAATGTCTTTAATCAGAAACACACTTAAAACCAAATATTGTGACCAGAGGCTCTCAGGAACCTTAACCCCATGTTTTCCCTAAGAACAATGGTTCAGTATTTGCTAATTCAGTGTTTGCGGCAACTTTATAGAACATTACTATGACTAATGAGAATTGACTATATAGCAATAGACTGCTATTTTTTTTACTGGTAAAATATATATTTATTTTGGGGCAGCATGACTTGTTACTATAGAAAAATTTGTCTTCCAATCATTTTCCTAAAGCAGACAAACTTTCGTAATTTCTGTAATGATGTTGTAGATAGATACGTGACACAGAAATATAGGTACTTACAAGCATGATGAAATTCTAAGTATTGAGTTGTGCATTATATAGATATGAGTACATGTCATCATTACCAGAAATTTGAATGTCTTTGCTTCCTTTGAAAAATGTCTAGCATTAGAATGAAGCTACTTTGCAGTCGGCCTGGGGTTAGGGTGGGAGGTGTCCTAAATGATAATGCCCCACCCCATTTCACTCATCACTTGTAATTCTGGCCTGGTGTTTTAACAGTGCAGGTCCTAACCTTGACTCCTCTGTGAGGCTGGACTGGCCTATGTCTTCCACAACCTGCTGTAGCATACTTAAATGGACTGGAAGGTCCATACTGAGTATCCCCAGGATGATCTCTAAGGATGGTGGACTTCTGGCTTTCATGAAGGTGTAAACATTCTGCTGATTCCCTTCCCTGCACTGAAATCTGGAAATTCCAGCAAAGACATGGAAAGGCAGAATGAATCCGGAGGCAGACTTGAAAACTGAGTCAATACTTTGAGAAACTCTAAAGAAAATGATAGGCTTGGAGGAGAAGAGGGCTGGGAGATGGGAAGGGAGAAGAGAGAAGGCAAAAATTGGCCTCTGGATGGAGCCTTGGGCTAGTCCAGAGTGGGAACTGTGATCTCAGTCGACCAGGCTTACACAGGAGCTGAATAAGACTTGTCTATTGTGTTTGCAAACTTGGAGTATATGCTCCGGTTGGATATTTCTGAATTGACTTTGCCTGTTGGTTTCAGTCCAGGACAGAAAATAAGACACTAGGGTTTTGCCTAGTAGATGATTTGATGCTAGTAGTCTACCTCCCTGAAACTGATCTCAGCACTGAAATATGTAATGCCAGCCACAGATGGCCAACGAGGCCCTGAGTTGTCTCTCCCAACTCCAATTTGAGAAAGCAGCCTTGGATATGGAGGAACTAGGCAGTGCATTAACAGAAAAAGAAATGCCAGGGAAAACAAGTGCAGTTAAGTCCCGAGACCTGCAGTAGAGGAGCTTAACTCCCCTCTCCCTCCCTCACAGTGAAGATACCAGCTGAGCCTCTCTTATTAATGGGCCACCTTTGTAGTCATCAAAGTAGAGGCAGCCGATGGTCTTAATACAGATGAAGTCCCAGTTAAAAAATATCATGACACACCTAAAGAATAAAAGTATCATGAAGAACAACAAGCCATAGGCACCCTATCCCAGAGGAAGCAGACCTGATGCAACAAATGGAACAGGAATTTAAAGCTGTATTATTTGGGGGAAATAAAGGAAAAGGTTGGCAAAAGTAAGGAAAATAATAAAAATCAAGTTGATGTTCATTTTCCAGCATCAACACTGGATGCAAGAGCCTAACATTGAAGTGTTGAAGGAAAAGAATTTTGAATCTAGAACTATTTAAATGGGAGGGTCAAATAAAGGTATCTTCAGGCACACAAGGACTGGTTTCAGACTTACTATCCTGCCATGCATAACTATAGAACCCATAAAAAGTAGTAGGCAATAGTTGTCATGTGTTGGGTAGCAACTGTGTGGCTCTGTGCTCCTTGAGAGAGAGAGGAGCCTCTCATTCTCCACTGACTTACTCTCCAAGGACACATCTTTCAACTTCAGTGCAGGGAGGTGACCTCAACTATAAAGCGGTATTCTTGTGGATCTGGGAAGGAGGAATAGGAATTTAGAGCTTCTGATGTGACTCAAATTCAGAGGCCAGGGTATTGGAAGGAAGAAAGTTGTGTATGGAGGTGGGAACAGGAGTCTACATGGGGTCTCCCCTCAGGTTTCTTGGTCAAGGATGAGGCTCTGTATGCACTATGGAAATAATAGCTAACTCTGGTTTTAAAAAATCATATAGAACTGTCTGCAGTGTATTCTGAAATTTTCCAGTGGTGCTGCCTCCTGCATGGGAGTATTGTGTAGTGGATTCCAGGGCTGTGTTACTTGCCTTCAAATCTTGGCGCTGCCACTTACCAGCTGTGTGATCTTGGGCAAGTTTCCTAGCCATTTTGTACCTCAGTTTATTCATTTGTAAAATGAAAATTATAAAGGTGTCCATGTTCTGGGGTTGCCGTGATGACTAAGTAAGTTAATATGCATAAGATAATTAAAACAGTAATTGATGTATACATGTTATATACATGTTAAGTGCTGTGCAAATTGGCCAGGCTGGACACTTAGCAAACTCTTTCAGTCTAGAAACCCCTATCAATTCAACAAAGTCTTCTTAATTTATTTCATTGATAATTTATACCTTCTATTTTTGCTATTCTTTGTTTTTGGAAATCCTTTGTTTGGATGTTGAATTGCTTGGCCTGGTCTTCTAATTTTCTTGTCTGTCTTATTTTTGGCTTCTACTATCTACTCTCTGTTTCTTCAACCCTACTGTTGAGTATTTTTGGTTTTGTTTTTATAGAATCATTTTTTAAATTTTATGGCTGTAATATCATCTATCTAGGAATGTTAATGATAGCTTGTTTTTCTTAAATTTTTTCTCCATGTATAGTCTTTATTTCCTCTAAAATGATTTGTTGTTTCTGTTTTTGTTTTTTTTTTTTGTTTTTTTTTATTGTATGGTATCTATCTTCCATGCTATAGGCTTTCTTGAGATGTCTGATAATTTTTGCCTTTCTGCTCATGATTAAGAGCCTGAGAGTGAAGCTTACTGACTTGGAGCTTTACTGGAGTGATCTAGATGAGTCTTTTTTTTTTTTTTTTTTTCCCACCAGAACCCCTGATGTCAGTAGGGGCTGATCAGATTCCCCAGAGGAAGCACCGTTACTTGACCATCTGACAGGTAAAAGTCTTGGAGCGAGCAAGATATTTTGCTGGAACATCGCTATTCATCTTTCATTATGTATGGGCACTGAACCATGTTGTTGATCAATGACTTTCTCTTTTACCCTTTCTAGTGAATAAATTTCCAGCTTTTTGCTGGAAGAGAGGAGGGTCAGTTACCCAGCAGTGGGGAATGGCAGAGGGGCCTGGAGCTCTAACTGCTTCTCAAGTAGTGCTAACCCAATCCTTCCTTCCTGGTTTAGGATTTATTTAGGTTTCTGCTAAGTCATAGACTACTTGTTCATTTTCTCTTAAGCTTCTAAAATGTGGTTCTCTTTTCCCTTTTCCTGTTTTCCTTATTCTTATAGGTTTATTTTTTAAAGCCTCTTTGATACGGTTTTAGTGGAGCTTTTTGAAGAAGCAAAATGCAATGTGTACATTTAATCTTAACTCTGAAGTTGTCAAGTCTCATCTGAAATGTCATCTCCTCCAGAGGACCTTCCCTTCCTACTGCCACTTCCAGCCCCCACGATTTGGTAGGTCCCTTGTGGGTGTCCATAACACTCTGTGCTCCTTTCATCCTAACACTGTTCATCTTGATTGCAATTACTTGCATTCCTGTTTACCTTTCTTGCTAAACTCAATGCTCTAAAGGGCAAGGCTGTCACAGCTCTATCCTCAGTGCCTCACAGAGAACTTGACCTATAGCCACTGCACAGTAATCATTTCTTGAATGAATAAATTATTTCTGATGTTGAACAGAAAATTCTAATGAAGAGAGGTATTGCTGTTTCTTATCTTATTTGATTTAGGGCTTCGAGGCCTGTAGAACCAAAAGTTGTTCCAGTTCTATTTCTGATAAATGCATTAGAAGACATAATCTTTTAGAAAATCAGTCCTTATTAGTTGAATTGCTAAATTACCTGTTTGCCTTATTTGATTATTATCAAGGAAATAAATACATGAGCACCTTCAACTGTCCTTCACTAATTCCATATGTAATTTCTCCTTTAAGTTAACATACACTAATTGCAGGGTGTTCCATACCATAGAATGCTGTTATGTTTTAGAATCTTCTCTCTTTAATATTAAATATTCCTTTGCTTCTTGCCAACTGTACAGCTGTGGAAGTTAAATGTCAACTTTAAAAGGCAATGAATAAGAATGAGTTTGCTTAATGGACCAAAGTAATGTGCTTCAACTTATAAAAGAAAGGCTGTAATCATAATGTAAATTTAAACTTCTAGTTACCTCTTAACAAAAAAATCAGAATATAGGAATAGCTTTGTTAAGGAGACATTAGTCAGATGCATTTACCTTAGGTTTTAGATAACATCTATTATATTGTGATGGCATATGACAGTCTGTTTCTTTTCTCGTAACTCAACTGATAGCCAGCCCACTTTATTTTGGACCAGTGTGAAGAAGACACACATCTTTCCTCCTTAAATTGCCAGCAAACATCTCTGGAACATACTGAAAATCAGAAGAACTAGAATGTTTGGACACCACTCCTGACTCTGTGGATATATCCTTCTATGTCACAGACTGAGATAATTTTTTTTTTCTTTTAGAGAGACAAAGAGAAAGAGTGCAAATTGTGAGGGAAGGGGGACCTCGGAGGGTCAGGGAGAGAGGAAGAGAGAGATTCCAACAGGCTCCATGCCTAGCACATGGAGTGTGACACGGGGCCCAATTCCACAACTCTGAGACAATGACCTGATCCAAAATCAAGAGTCAGACACTTAAACATACTGAGCTACCCAGGCACCCCAAATGAGAAATTTTTAAAAATTATAGTATAGAGAGCAATAAGGTCGAGACTAAAAGTGGTATCAATGATATAACTTTAAAAATGAGATGTATATACATTGAGGGTAGATTGAACTTGTCTAGAACTAGAGTTGTTGTTACTCTTGAGAGTTGGTTACATTTCTCTCAGTAAGTTTCCAAGGAATTTACACCGACCAGGGACGGAAGGGGTGAGAGTCAGGAAGGTTTGAAGACCTCAGCCATCAACAGTGTTCTTCTGGTCTCAGATGGGGACAGTTGTATGTGTAGAGTGTCTCTGACATACACTTCTTTTATTACATGGGCGGAGATATTAAAAGCACAGAAACGTAACGAGAGACACATTTCCTTTAAGGCACATAGAAAATATGGATAAGAGCATGAATATAATAGTTAAGAGGCCTTTTTTGTGCTCCTATTTTGTTCTCAAGAATTCTGAAGCAACTCATTTAATTTGAAAGCTCTCTACAGCAGGCTAGTTCACTGATTATCTTATACAAAATCATCTTATGGTTGCCCATAGGAACCGACAGTTGTAGCTGCATCATTCTAAGGAGCAAAGTTTTCCATATATAATGTTTGGACTGCATCTGTGACCATTAAACAACCAACCAACCAGAAACCAAAACAACAAAACAGACAAACGAAACAACGACAAAAGCTGTATCAAGCAGATCCAATATTGCAAATGAGATTTAGTATAAATATAATTTTAAGACCTTATTCCTCAGAAGCCCTTATTTAAATATGCATATGTAACCATGCATGGTCCTGGAATAATGGTTCATAGGAAAAGCTAGTTTTTTTTTTTTTTTGACAGGGAAAGGCCAACTCTGGCATAGAATACATGCTGCGTGAGAAGCATGCCCATAGGAGCCTGTGTCAGTTTGAGGGCAGCCAAGAAGTACTGACTACCTACTGGAGGATGGAGAAGTATGAAAAGTAGACCTCTTACAAAGACAGCTGCAACTACTGTGTCTTATCATTTTTACCAAATTTCATTGTCTCCCGGTGGTAGTGATTAGTGTATACTGTCAAAATTTTATAATAAATGTGTCTTGTTTCCAGAAATTATCCAAATGTTTATGTGATTCACATGACTGGAGAAGAAAGAAATTAATAGTGTTTTGGACCACTGGGTAGCTATTGGATTTAGCGTGGTTTTTCAGAAAAGGCCTGGTATGGGAAAATAGGAGATGTGTTCTACTTCTAGACCTGCACTAAACCTGCTATGTGACCTTGTGCTGGCTAATAAACCTCTCTGAGTTCCAGTTGTTTCCATCTGTAAAATGAGGGGATTGAACCAAATGATCTGTAAAGTCCTTTCCTGCTCTAAAATGTTATGGTTCCAAGGAGAAAAGCATCTGTAGTCACATAAATGGACAAGTTAAATGAGGCCAAAAAGTAGTTCAGGCAGTTAAGTTTTCATTGTTGGCATAGAGCACTTATCCATATGTGTGTGGAGTGAATACTTCACAGTAGCCATAGTGAGCTCAGGCCGCAGCTTAAACTCTTTCAATTTATTTCTCTCACTGGGGCATTTAGCATCTGTAAAACCTTTGGCATTCTTCAGAAGAAAGGAACTTAATATGAATAGTAAGAGGTGTTTTTTTTCTTTTCTTTTTTTCTCTTAAAGTACAGTTCAAGGCATTTGCTTTCTTTTCTAGTCAGGCACTTATGTGGTGGGGCCTGTCTCTTGGTAGATATCATCAAGATGTTGAACATTTTTCTAGAAGGAAAAAAGTTTTTTTAAAAATGCCCTATGATGATGGTGATGAAGATAACAACAAAGAAAATGTGAAGTGGAGAGTGATAGGGTGAAAATACCAGGAGTGAGACAGACCAGAATCCCATGCTTGATTCCCCATCTTACTCATTGTAGGACCTTTTGTTTCCCATTCAGTGTAGTTTTGCTAGGCTGTACGCTAATGGGCTAATTCTCCTTACTCTCACCTCCCACAAGCCCACATGTGAGCCATAGGTCCCAGGCCAAGCCACTCAGAAACCATTCTAGAATAGTAATTGAAGTTTGGGGCAAAATGCCCTAACATTTTCCAGGTGGCAAGTTACAGAGGGCATCTTTCTGCTGGGGGATCATCTATCTATAAATGAAGCTAAGCAGAGGTATGGAAAAAGCTCTGATGGTATTTTTATTATATGTGCTGTTAATTTCCCTCTTTTTTTTTTCTTGAGTTTGGGTTCTGTAACTTATAACTTTAATATTAATAATAGAAAATACTTCTATGGTACGTATCATATGCCAGGCACCATTCTAAGGGTGCTAACTCATTTATTTCCTACAAAACTCTGTGACTTTGTTCCATCTTCATTATCTACATTCTATGGTGGGAAAAACAAAAGCATAGAGTAGTCAAGTAACATGCTCGAACTCAGAGCAGGTAATGGAGGAGCCAGGTTTTGGACTGAGATTGTCTAAAGACAAGGCTCATGGTTTTACCCACTCTTCTATGCTGCATGTCTGAGTGATAGGCTAACTAAGAGAACTCTGAACATGGAGATGTTAATTGCTGCATTTAGGCAGGCCAGGCCTTGAGCACCAAGCCATTAAAGGAAATACTGGTTCTTCTCTTGGAATATTTGAATTAAAAATTTCCATTTTTCAAATAATGTGGCTGCTGGTTCCTAAGACATGCCTTGGTCTTGGCTTGGTACTTTTCCCCTGTGAGGCAGGAATCCTGTCTGAGTGCATGTCACCTTGCCTGGACTCCCTAGACTGGGTGGCTTGGTTGGTGCTGAGTGATGCTGGCTTTTCTAGTTGGCCATATTTGCTGAAATGATTTCAAAGTCAACCTAAATGCTATTACTTTTTGCAGAATTCCTGCATTTAAGGTTTCTTCCTTTAGCTGATGTACATTGAAACCAAATGGTGAAATAGGTAGGATGCTTTCCATTTGTTAATATTTGGGGGTATGGCTCAGATCCTACTTGGCTTGTGTGCCTTGGCACAGGAGTGTTTTAATGGTGGATAACAATAACCTTTTCTATTGCTATCCTTGCAAAGTAACTCAAGTAATTTGATACAAAAATTTATGTGAGGGATCCCTGGGTGGCGCAGCGGTTTGGTGCCTGCCTTTGGCCCAGGGCGCGATCCTGGAGACCCGAGATCGAATCCCACGTCGGGCTCCCATGCATGGAGCCTGCTTCTCCCTCTGCCTGTGTCTCTGCCTCTCTCTCTCTCTCTGTATGACTATCGTAAATTTAAAAAAAAATTTTTTTATGTGAAAGTACTTGGTATAGTATTTACTAGAGTTTTGGTATCATGGCAGATTAATGGCTGACTTTAGATCATCCCTATAAGTTATTATAGACTCTAATTTCATTAGAATAGTCCTTTTTTTTATTGGAGTTTAATTTGCCAACATACAGCATAACATCCAGTGCTCATCCCATCAAGTGACCCCCTCAGTGCCCATCACCCAGTCACCCCAACCCCCTGTCCACCTCCCATTCCACCACCCCTTCTTCCTTTCCCAGAGTTAGGTGTCTCTCATGTTCTGTCACCTTCACTGATATTTCCCACTCATTTTCTCTCCTTTCCCCTTTATTCCCTTTCACTATTTTTTTATATTACCCAAATGAATGAGACCATATAATGTTTGTCCTTCTCCAACTGACGAATTTCACTCAGCATAATACCCTCCAGTTCCATCCATGTTGAAGCAAAAGGTGGGTATTTGTCATTTCTAATGGCTGAGTAATATTCCATTGTATACATAGACCACAGCCTCTTTATCCATTCATCTTTCGATGGACACCAAGGCTCCTTCCACAGTTTGGCTATTGTGGACATTAGTGCTATAAACATTGGGGTGCAGGTGTCCCAGCGTTTAACTGCATCTGAATCTTCGGGGTAATTCTCCAGCAGTGCAACTGCTGGGTCGTAAGGCAGTTCTATTTTTAACTCTTTGAGGAACCTCCACACAGTTTTCCAGAGTGGCCGTATCAGTTCACATTCCCACCAACAGTGCAAGAGGGTTCCCCTTTCTCCACATCCTCTCCAACATTTGTTGTTTCCTGTCTTGTTACTTTTCACCATTCTCACTGGTGTGAGGTGGTATCTCACTGTGGTTTTGATTTGTATTTCCCTGATGACAAGTGATGCAGAACATTTTCTCATGTGCTTGTTGGCCATGTCTAGGTTTTCTTTGGTGAAATTTCTGTTCATGTTTTATGCCCATTTCATGATTGGATTGTTTGTTTCTTTGCTGTTGAGTTTAAGAAGTTCTTTATAGATCTTGGATATTAGCCCTTTATGTGATATGCCATTTGCAAATATCTTCTCCCATTTTGTAGGTTGTCTTTTAGTTTTTTTGATGGTTTCTTTTGCTGTGCAGAAGCTTTTTATCTTGATGAAGTCCCAATAGTTCATTTTTGCTTTTGTTTCCCTTGCCTTCATGGATGTATCTTGCCAGAAGTCGCTGTGGCCAAGTTTAAAAAGGATGTTGCCTGTGTTCTCCTCTAGGATTTTGATGGATTCTTGTCTCACATTTAGATCTTTCATCCATTTTGAGTTAATCTTTGTGTCTGGTGTAAGAGAATGATACAGTTTCATTCTTCTGCATGTGGCTGTCCAATTTTCCCAGCACCGTTTATTGAAGAGACTGCCCTTTTTCCAGTGGATGGTCTTTCCTGCTTTGTCAAATATTAGTTGCCCATAGAGTTGAGGGCCCATTTCTGGGTTCTCTATTCTGTTCCATTGATCTATGTGTCTGTTTTTTTTTTTCTGTGTCTGTTTTTGTACCACTACCACCACCCTGTCCTGATGATCACAACTTTATAGTACAACCTGAAATCTGGCATTGTGATGCCCCCGGCTCTGGTTTTCTTCTTTAATATTCCCCTGGCTATTCAGGGTCTTTTCTGATTCCACACAAATCTTAAGATGATTTGTTCCAACTCTCTGAAGAAAGTCCATGGTATTTGATAGGGATTGCACTGAATGTGTAAATTGCCCTGGGTAGCATTGACATTTTCACAATATTAATTCTTCCAATCCATGAGCACGGAATCTTTGTCCATCTCTTTGTGTCTTCCTCAATTTCTTTCAGAAGTGTTCTATAGTGTTTAGGGTATAGGTCCTTTACCTCTTTGGTTAGGTTTATTCCTCGATATCTTATGCTTTTGGGTGCAATTGTAAATGGAATTGACTCCTTAATTTCTTTTTCTCCAGTCTCATTGTTAGTGTACAGAAATTCCACTGACTTCTGGGCATTAATTTTGTATCCTGCCACACTGCCGAATTGCTGTATGAGTTCTAGCAATCTTGGAGTGGAGTCTTTTGGGTTTTCTATGTACAGTATCATGTCAACTGCAAAGAGGGAGAATTTGACTTCTTCTTTGCCAATTTGAATGCCTTTTATTTCTTTTTGCTGCCTGATTGCTGAGCCTAGGACTTCTAGTACAATGTTCTAGGACTTCTAGCAGTGGTGAGACTGGACCTCCTTGTTGTGTTCCTGATCGTAGGGGAAAGGCTCCCAGTGTTTCCCCATTGAGAATGATATTTGCTGTGGGCTTTTTGTAGATGGCTTTTAAGATGCTGAGGAATGTTCCCTCTACCCCTACACTCTGAAGAGTTTTGATCAGGAATGGATGCTGTATTTTGTCAAATCCTTTCTCTGCATCTATTGAGAGGATCATATGGCTCTTGTTTTTTCTCTTGTTGATATGATCTATCACGTTGATTGCTTCATGAGTGTTGAACCAGCCTTGGATCCCAGGGATAAATCCCACTTGGTCATGATGAATAACCTTTTTAATGTACTGTTGGATCCTATTGGCTAGTATCTTGTTGAGAATTTTTGCATCTGTGTTCATCAGGGAGATTGGTCTATAATTCTCCTTTTTGGTGGGGTCTTTGTCTGGTTTTGGAATTAAGGTGATGCTGGCCTCATAGAATGAGTTTGGCAGTATTCCATCCCTTTCTATCTTTTCGAACAGCTTTAGTAGAGTAGGTATTGTTTCATCTTTAAATGTTTGATAGAATTTGTCTGGGAAGCTATCTGGCCCTGGACTTTTGTGTCTTGGGAGGTTTTTGATGACTGTTTCAATTTCCTCCCTGGGTATCGGCCTGTTCAGGTTTTCTATTTCTTCCTGTTCCAAATTTGGTAGTTTGTGGTTTTCCAGAAATGCGTCCATTTCTTCTAGATTGCCTAATTTCTAACTTATTGGCGTATAGTTGCTCATAATATGTTTTTTAAATTGTTTGTATTTCCTTGGTATTGGTTGTTTGCTCTCCTTTTTCATTCATGATTTTGTTAATTAGAGTCTTTTCTCTTTTGTTTTTAATAAGGCTGGCAAATGGTTTATCTATCTTATTAATTTTTTCAAAGAACCAACTCCTGGTTTTGTTAATCTGTTCTACAGTTCTTCTGGTCTCTATTTCATTGAGTTCTGCTCGGATCTTTATTACCTCTCTTCTTTTGCTGGATGTAGGTTTCACTTGCTGTTCTTTCTCCAGTTCCTTTATGTGCAAGGTTAGCTTGTGTATTTGATTTTTTTCCAGTTTTTTGAGAGATGCTTGTATTGCGATGTATTTCCCTTTCAGGACTGCTTTTGCCATATCCCAAAGATTTTGGGATCTTCATTCTCATTAGTTTCCATGAATCTTTTTAATTCTTCTCCAATTTCCTGGTTGACTCATTCATCTTTTAGCAGCATAGTCTTCAACCTCCACGTGTTTGAATTTCTTCCAAATTTCTTCTTGTGATTGAGTTCCAGTTTCAAAGCGTATGGTCTGAAAATATGCAGGGGACAATCCCAATCTTTTGGTATCAGTTAAGACCTGATTTGTAACCCAGTATGTGGTCTATTCTGGAGAAAGTTCCATGTGCACTTGAGCATAATGTGTATTCGGTTGCGTTCGGATGTAAAGTTCTGTAAATGTCTGTGAAACCCATCTGGTCCAGTGTATCTTTTAAAGCTCTTATTTCTTTGGAGATGTTGTGCTTAGAGATTCTGTCATTTGCAGAAAGCGCCGTGTTCAAGTCTCCCAGTATAAGTGTATTATTATCTAAGTATGTCTTAACTTTGGTTATTAATTGATTGATATACTTGGCAGCTCCCACATTCGGGGCATAAATATTCATGATTATTAGTTCTTCTTGTTGGATAGATCCTTTAAGTATGATATAGTGTCCCTCTTCATCTCTTACTACGGTCTTTGGGATAAACTTTAATTTATCTGATATGAGGATTGCTACCCCAGCTTACTTTTGAGGACCATTTGGTTCTCCAACCTTTTATTTTCAGTCTGTAGGCATCCTTAGGTCTAAAATGAGTCTCTTGTAGACAGCAAATAGATGGGTCTTATTTTTTTTTTTTATCCAGTCTGAAACCCTGTATCTTTTGATGGGATCATTAAGGCCATTCACGTTCAGAGTTACTAATGAATTTAGTGTCATCATAATACCTATTTAGAATAGCCTTTCAAGTTACATCCACAAAACTGAAGTTCAGATATATTTGCATATTCAGGTGTACTCAGTGCTCAAGTTAAAATTATGAAGATAGCTTTATTCAACTTACTTATTTGGTTTCTAGTCTCCAGAAGTAGCCATCAACTATCTTTTCTTTCTCTGTACATGCATTCCACAGCTCCCATGAAGAGGCAGAGGTTATCTGTCTGTCTTATAAATCTGGGCTGGCCATGTGACTCATTGTGATCAATAGAATAGCAGAAGTGATGCTCTGGGACATATGAGTACAGACCTTATGAGACTAGTAGTTCCTATTTTCTGAATCTTGGAATCTAGCCAACATGCTATGAGAAGCCCAAGATACATGGAGGAGAACCAAGGCATTGTGTTTGACAGCTCCAACTGAGCTCCCACACTACAGACAAAACCGACTGCCTGCCATGAAAATGAATAATCTTGGATATTCTAGACTAGTCAAGCACCTGGATGACTGTAGCTCTAATTGACATCACATGGAGCAAAAAACCCTACCCAGCTGAGACCAGTCATCCCACAGAATAACCAGAGATAATAAAATGGTGGTTATTTTAAGCAAGTAAGTTTTACACAACAGCAATAGATAATTGAAGCAACCTTCATGACTCTAACAACAGAGATTCTATGACTACTTCTACCATTATTTGGCCTATGGGTGAATTTTTGTCATTGCTACTCCACTGGGGATATAAGCAGTTCAAACTTTTGGGACTGATGAGAGCTAATATAACAAGTGAGTGGCAAAGATTTTCAAAATGTCAATATCATGGAATTTCTATTTGATCCTGACACTTCCTTTTATTCCATGTATATTAATGATGAGCCTGTGTTACTAATATTACTCTTTATGATGTTGGAAGATTATGTGATTGTCATAATGTTATAATTACTAAAATCTTCAGCAGGTCTCAATGGATAGTGCTATATTATGCATCGTTGAGCTATAGAAATGGTTTCACAGTAACAGGAACTTTCTAGCATTACAAAATCTTTGCTGCTATCTGTATTTAATTTGATTCTGTATTTGGCACTTATATAGTTAAATTATTACCTTAATGTATAAACCTTATATTGTTCATCCAAATGGCTTGCAATAGTTATTAGGCCTGAGAAAATTATGTTTGTCCCCTATATCTGAATGTATTCTTTCAACATAATGAGTGCCTCCTGTGAATTAGGAACAGTTAGGTATTCGGAACATAGAGATAAGACACCTCATTCCTGAAGTAGCTCATTGTCCAATACATGAGCAGAAAAATAACTAGGCAATACATATCAGTAAGAAATACACTTGGCTAAAAGTAACAGGAAACCTACCTAATAGCAACTTGAATAATTAAGAAATTTGTTCAGCTGGCATGAAATGTAAGGGAGTCATGATTGGTGTGGCACCTACTGATGTCATCAAAAATGCAGTATCTTCTTGTCTCTTTTCCCTGCAAATTTTACTAGTAACTTTAATTCTCATAATGTCAAGAGGGTTGCTATGCATCCTAACATCAGTCTGTTCTATGAGGGAAGAAGTGAGATAGTGAAGACGTAGAGAAAGGTGAGGGAGAAGGAAGATTGGAACAGATGTTGAATGAGCCAGCCTACACCCTGCATGCTATGATGAACAGAGGATACAAGAAAAGCACATAACTCAGATTTGGAAGGTTGGGAATGAATTCCAAATAGATGTGAAACCTTAGTTGAGTGATGAAGTTGGAGTGGGAGTTAACCAAATCAGCAGGAGAGAAGGACACCCAAGACAGGATTAATATTGGACATATGAAGGCAGGGGAAGGTGGCACCCATGTTGGGCATTCCTGGTTCACAGAGTACAAGTGTTCAGTGATAGCAGCTAAAGTTGGAGGGAGATGTTTAGGACAAAGCAGGCAGGGCCTAAAAGCTATATTAAGGAGTTTGGACTTTATCATGAAGGCAAGAGTGAATGTTTTGAATGTTTTTCAAGTATGGGATAGAACAATCAGATTGTGTTTAGAAAGTAGAAGGCAGGGACACCTGGGTGGCTCAGTGGTTGAGCGTCTGTCTTTGGCTCAGGGTGTGATCCCAGGGTCCTGGGATTGAGTCCCACATCAGGCTCCCAGCATGGAGCCTGCTTCTCTCTCTGCCTAGGTCTCTGCCTCTCTCGCTCTGTGTGTCTCTCATGAATAAATAAAATCTTAAAAAAAAAAAGCAGAAGGCAGATTGGTAGGTGACTGGAATTGCAGTCAGAAGGCTGTTGAACTAATCAAGACATCTTTAGTGATGGCGATGTAGAGGAAAAGGTTTCATATTTTAGATATTTTAAGAGAGAAGAATAGACATTTACTTGATAACTGATTCATCTTAAGGATAGAGAAGGTTTAACATTGATTCCAAGGCTTCTGGTTTAGGCACCTGAGGGTTAATGGGGCCATTCATTGAGGCAATGAAGGTAAGAGGAGGAGCAAATGCCAGATAACAGGTGGATAGTTGAGACTTGAGCATGAGCAGGGTCACTGACCCAGATCCAATTGCTAATATATGTCCTAACTAGTTCCTCTGCCTCCAGGCTTGTCCCTTTCAATCCATTCACCACACTGCCCCTTGAATATTTTAATTAAAATGCAAAGACAATGAAGTTCTTCCACTGTTTAATTAGTTTCATTGCAATATTATTATTATTATTATTATTATTATTATTTTAAGATTTTATTTATTTATTCATGAGAACACACAGAGAGGATTGAGAGAGAGAGGCAGAGACACAGGCAGAGGGAGAAGCAGGCTCCATGCAGGGAGCCCGACGTTGGACTTGATCCCTGGTCTCCAGGATCACGACCTGGGCTGAAGGCGGCGCTAAACTGCTGAGCCACCCGGGCTGCCCGCAATATTATTTTTTCTTCATGTGTTAATGAGCACATATTATGTGTCTGGTACTGAGCCAGGGGCTTTACGTGATGTATTTCATTTAATTCTCTTTCTTTGAGATAGACACTACAGCTATCTCCATTAAAAAGGGACTCGGAGAGGTAAAGTAACTTCCCAAAAGTTCCTTACCTTTAAGCACCAGAGCTGGGTTTTAAACTCATGTCTGGTTTGACTGCAGAGCTTGTGTTGTTAATCACTATAATACATTTTCTTTCATGCTTAAATGTGTGGAGTGCTCCATCCCTTCAAAGTACTCTTACAATGCATGATCTACTATCTATTTCCTCCTAACATTTATACAAGGTCATATGAATAGGTATCTTTGTAATTGTATAGGTAAGGAAATCAAAACACAGAGATAATCAAAGATTCCAATTTCTCATTAATTAATCTACCCATCTAGTCTGTAAGTATTTATGGTAGAGATACTGATGAGGGTAATTAAAGTGTAAAGGGTTTAAATGACTTACTCAAGGCTCCCTGACCACTTAACCATAACAGCAGAGACTAGACCAGAACCTCTGGGTTTCCAGGTCTGTGTTCTTGAGGGAAGGGGAGAATTACTTTCAAACTTCTGGAGAACTTAGCAAGAGCTTGGCTTGGATCAGGACTAAAAACAGACTCAAATTGTACACCTCTTGCCCCCTAGCCTCCTTAAGGTTGATTTTTAGGATGGACGTCAAGGACCTAATGCTAAGTAAAATATCAGTCAGAGAAGGACAAATATGGTATGATTTCATTCATATGCAGAATTTCAGAAACAAAACAAATGAACAAAGAAAACAAGAGACAAGTAAAAAGCCAGACTCTTAAACACAGAGAACAAGTTAGTGGTTGCCATAGCAGAGAGGTAGGTGGGAGGATGAGTGAAATAGATAAAGGGGATGAAGAGTACACTTGATGAGCACTGAACCATTACAGAGTTGTATCATTGTATTGTACACTTTAAACTAATCTAACACACACACACACACAAAAAAGAAACTAATCTAACACGTATGTTAATTTTTTTTTAAAAAATGAAGGAGTAAACAAAGATAAAGATAAGAGACCCTCCCCCAGAATAGAAAATCCATCTTAGGAGAGCAGGGGAAGTTATCCCCAGGACTAAGGCTTCCCAATGTGCCCGTTGTGCAGCAGGTTGGGAGAGCAATCTCTTGAGACCAGAGCAGAAGTCTCCAAGAGAAATTTTCTAAGAAGTAAAATTAACTGAATATATTGAGATGAGAATTACACAGCTAGGGAAG
Source organism: Nyctereutes procyonoides (assembly GCF_905146905.1). NCBI lineage: Eukaryota > Metazoa > Chordata > Mammalia > Carnivora > Canidae > Nyctereutes > Nyctereutes procyonoides. The sequence goes on along the minus strand of NW_026575146.1, from coordinate 54,087,635 downwards.
TTTGAGGGTAGATTAGTGGTACATTAAAAACAGTTCTGCATTCAGAAGATGTTCAACTATCAGATTTGCTCTGTGTGGCTTCATTCTGTAGGTAGAAGGAAGAGGAATCTCTGCTCAATATGAGATTTAAAAAGAATGATGATTTCTGTTAAGAATGAGACAGAATTTCCCAGAGAGGTTGTAAGCTCCTCTTTCCCCTTACCATACAGTCAAATAGGATCCATAGCCATAGGGGCTATGCCCATCCTAAATAATGGGTGCTGCCTCCCCTGCTGCCAGCAATGGAATGAATTAACTCTTTGCTTTTTTGAGTCTTTGCATCACTTACTCAGATTCAGACTCTTAAGAGGGCCATCTGATTTGCTGAGTATATGTCACATGCCCTTGTTCTTGTTGCTGGGAAGCTGGGTAAGAAAATAGCTGCACCTCCTTCAGACAACACAGAAAAGAAGCAGTTGACCTTTAAAGTTTTTCCAAGTCTAAGAAACTATGATTCCATGGGTTTTGGTGTATCATTTTGTCACGGATCCACACATTACCACAGGGGTTAGTGCAGTTGTAAACATTTTAACTAATACCATGGCTTTAATAATAACTTCAAATTCAGACTTCTTTTCCTTTTTCATCTTGCAGAACACCATTAGTTATTTTCTAACTTACAACCATTAAAGGTGGAAGAGGGCATATGTGGCAAACTGTGACTGGTGCTGGGCAAAAGCCAACTGTCCACCTTCCAAGCTTTCTTACAGCATAGCATTATACTGGTAAATTTACCAGCATCTGGTCTTCAGTTTTACATTTCCGGAAAGACCATTTTATCTGTGCTACAGAATTAATCTGAGTCATGGAGATTGACTTTCACTCATTAAACTCACAAGAAAAGCCAATATTCTAATTAGTTAATATATAATGAGAAATAAAATGTTCAAGCACACCAGTCGTATCAGCCTAACAGAAGCATTCTTGCTTGGTAAAAAGAAGGCAAATTATAATCAGAATGTTGTTCAGAGTGTTTGGAATCAGAACAAGGTGAGTTAGTTATAAGATTACAATGATCGATGGACTTAGACTCTGATTACCTGATAATAGGACTCTTTCAGTTAAGTAAAAAATGTACAATTAAAATTTTGAGCCAAAAGGAGGTTTTATTAAAAGAGTTTTTTTTTAATATTTTATTTATTCATGAGAGACACAGAGGGAGAGGCAGAGACACAGGCAGAGGGAGAAGAAGCAGGTTCTACATAGGGAGCCTGACATGGGACTCGATCCCAGGTCTCCAGGATTAGGCCCTGGGCTGAAGCAGCACTAAACCGCTGAGTCACCAGGACTACCCAAGTTAAAAGAGTTTGAATTACCACATGGAACTCTGGAAAAGTCCCTGGAAGAACTGAACTTTGGAAACTACTGGAATTGGGACCAGGATCCTCTTTCCTTTGGCTTTCTTTTCTCCCTTTGAGGAGAGGGACTTTACATCCCAGGGTTCTTAACACAAGACAATGACTGACCCTTTCTCATTCAACTGTAGTAAGAAATTCCATGGTAGAACCCTGATGGAATCTGAGCTGGACCTATCAGCTGTGGGTAGTGATGGAGTGGTACAGCAGGGTACGGACATTTGGCACAGGCTTGTTTAAGATGATTTCAGACAGGGAAGCCCTGGTGGCTCAGTGGTTTAGTGGTGCCTTCAGCCCGGGGTGTGATCCTGGAGACCCAGGATCGAATCCCATGTCGGGCTCCCTTCATGGGGCCTGCTTCTCCCTCTGCCTGTGTCTCTGCCTCTATCTCTCTCTCTGTGTCTCTCGTGAATAAATAAATAAAATCTTTAAAAAAAAAAAGATTTCAGACAATGAGCTAACGTAATAGTTGGCTCTGGTAAATCCGATTGGAACACTGACTTTGGTATATTGCCGCTCTGCTCCCAGAATCTCCCAGAGGGGTCTGTTTATGAGCCAGAGCACTTCTTCCTCATGCCTAGAACCCATATCATACCTTCCTTAATTTTCTCATCTCTGGCTTTCATGAGTTTCTCTGAAGGCCATTTCTCTTCTAATGAATTTATTCTTTCATTATATAGCCTTCAGCTGATATCTAAAAGGAAGATACCTATGTTGATTTTCCATAGCTTTATTTTCAAAAGACCATCTTGTTTCAAATTGGATGAAATATATCACTTGAAGATTTTTGCCCTGGGGTGCCTGGGTGGTTCAATTGGGTAACCATCTACCTTTGGCTCGGGTCCTGATCCCAGGTCCCTGGGATCAAGCCCTGCTTTGAGTAGGGGGCTCCCTGCTCACCAGGGGAGTCTGCTTCTCCCTCTCTTGTTGCCCTTCCTTCTGCTTGTGCACTCTCTCTCTCTCTCAAATAAGTAAAATCTTAAAAAAAAAAAAAAAAGATTTTTGCCATCTGAATTTAATCTTATTTAGATTTAATCTGAATTATTATTCAGATTAAAAAGTGGAAGTGGGAGGGGTGATTACAAATGGTTTATAACTGACTGTCATTCAGTATTGTAAAAGTTTCCATTTTGTTGAACCACATTGCATTTTCAGAAAGATCACTGAATATTTTAACCTTCCACCTTTATTTACTTTGAGTTCTTGTAGTAAATCTATATATTTTTATATTCTGATTTTATTTTTATTGCTTTATGCATTTGATTAATTTCTCAGGGCCTTCCTTGTATCAGACTCTGTGCTGGGAGATGATAATAAAGAGAGGGAGAATGGCTTGAGCTTGGGTAGAATGGGTTTCTGCCTGCTTTAAGTGCATTGAGAGACGCCCAATGCCACCTTGCAAATTTGTCTGCCGAGAGCAACACTCTATTTGACGGGTATAATGATAATTATACCATTTGAGTCATAACTTTGGAGGAGAATAGGGTAGGGAAACAAGTTCACTGTCACCTATTAACACAAACATTTTAAGATTATGGGATATTTCCATATAAAATACTCTTCAGACATCCATCTACTTATTACCCAGTTATAATGTAAGTTAATATTTTTGCCATATTAGCTTATTTTTTTAGAAAGACAATTTATAAAAAAAAAAAAAAGAAAGACAATTTATGATGACTTACAGAGTCATCCAATATATCCACCATCTTGATGGACATTAACTCCCAATTTTTCACTGTTACCAATAAAGCTACATTGAATATCTTTATATATGTCTCCTTAAGTATATATACAAGGATTTCTTAATACACAGAAATATAATTGCTGGTTATTAAGATATATGCACCTTCAATTTTGTAAGATATTGCCATGAGTGGTGTATGAATATGCTTATGCTTTCGTACCCTTATAAACATTGTAGAAATTTTTAATTTTCACCAAATGGATATAAAATGGTACCTTGTTTAACTTTGCATTTTCTACTGAATTTAAGACAATTTTCAGACTGAATTTGCTTTCAAGTATTTGATGGCCATTTCAATTTCTTCTACTGTGAACTGACTATAGCCTTAGGCCATTGTCCCATAGGCTTTTATTGATTTCTAAGAATTTTTTGTTTATTCTGGATACTAATATTATTTCACTTAATTTTATAATAAATATCTTCTTTTTGTCTATGACTTCTCTTGTAACACTGTTTATGGTGTCTTTTGATCAATAGAAATTTTAAATTGTAATTTAATCAACAGTCATACATAAAATTCAGATTGTAAACCTTTTAGAAACTATACATATACACACATGTATGTATATGTAGCATATATTGAGTTGTCATCCATAAATAAAAGGCTATTTTATATCCTTCAGCAAATATTGTAATTTTTGTCATAAATATCTTTTAAATCTTCTGTTAGACGTATTCCTACAGGAACATTAGAGATTTTATTGCAGTTATAAATGGGACATTTCACTTTAATTATACTTTCTAATTTCTTGTTGCTGGTATTTGGTTATGCTATTTTTGTATATTGATCTTGTATCCAACAACCTTCATGAAACTTGCCTGTTGCTATGATTTGTAGAGTCTCTTGGATTATTTTTAATATAGACAATCTTATCATCTGTGGAAGATGAAAATTTTGTTTCTTCCATTCCAGTTATTACACTTATGCGTCTCCTTGTTTTACTACATTTTCTCAAATCTCCAGTATATAGAATAGAATCCAGTTCATTGAATAGAAACACTGGTGAAGGATTTCTGTGATTATTTAGGAATGTTTCTGGAGATGGTTTTCATCAGCTTAGTTTTGATTCTCATTTACTGTTTTCTTCTTATAGTAATGTTGCACTTCTCTGTTCATTTTAAGTATGTTGAATTTTCCTGGACTAGCAGCAATCAGGTAATTCTGAGGAGGGGCAATGAGATGTTTAAGCAGTTTTCTCAAACTCTTAGTTCAAGAGTGCCCTCTACTGTTGGAACAGTGAAGTGAACTTTATTTCATTAACGGTTTCTTTTTTGAAAGTGTGATGCTTCTAGGACCCTTAATTTTGGAACTTGAGTTTTTATTTTTCTTTACCTTGCTAGTTGCCTCCCAATTTCCAAGGGACAGCACCTTCCAAGACTGCCACTGTGATCTTGAATACTATCCAGGCCTCTTTCTTGAAAAGCCAACCTTCAGATCCTCTAGTCTCAAACTTCTCTCAGTATTGTCTCATCAGGGAAGGATGCCTTGCTTTCTGGGGGTGATGCACCTCTGTGTTCCATCCCCATTATGAACTTGCCACCTTCCCTCTCGTGTAATCCCCACCTGATTTTGCTCCAGAATGGGCTCTGGATCAGGTGTTACTGATTCTGAATTGTTCTCTCACCTACATATAAACTGAAATTTGTAGTGTTCTCTAGCCTCTGTTATACTCCGGGCATGGGCATTATATGATTTTTATTTGCTTTTGCTGTTGATCTATATGGTTTGGAAGGATATATGTAGGTATGGGTTAAAGGAACCAAAGGACCTAGGAATGTATAGCATCTTGTCCTGACTATGGATTTATCATTTTATCTTTGTGATTCTGACATTTTTTAACATATATTCTACATGTTGTTAGGTTTATTGACTGATACTTGTTCCTTTAATCAGTAGGTAATCTTATAACTAATAACTTTTGACTCAAAGTCAATTACATTTTAATATAAGAACACTAACTTAATTTGGGTTAATATTTTCTGGATATGTCTTTTTATATGCTTCTACTTTCAAACTTCCTTTGAAAATAATTTTATTCTAGTTATAGAAGCATAGAGTTGTACTATATAATACATATTGACATTCAGTTTAAGTCTGAGAAATACTTTCACTGGTGAGTTTAACCCCTTTACTTTCATTGTGATTGCAAATTTTTATTTTATGATTGTCTTATGAGCAGAAATTATTTTTCTTTCTTCCCTTTATTCTCCTTTCCTTTTTTTTATTAGATTGATCCTTCAAAAAAATATTTGCTAGTTTGAAAATTACACTTCTAACTTTTGTTCTCCTAGTACGCAGTGCTTATTTTTTTTAAAAAAGACCTTCTTCATTCATGAGAGACAGAAGCAGGCTCCATGCAGGGAGCCTGATGTAAGACTCAATCCCAGGACTCCAGGATCACACCCCCAGCCAAAGACAGACGCTAAACCACCGAGCTACCCAGGGATCTCTGAGTAGCTGGTGCTTAAACTTGAGTCTACTTCAGCATCACCTAGTGGTCTTGTTAAAACACAGACTCCTGGGCCCTACCCCCAGTTTTCTAATTCAGCAGATTGGGGATAGGTCCCAGTTGTTTGTATTACTAACAAGTTTCCAGGTAATGCTAATACTATTACTCTGGAAACCACACTTCAAAAGCTTAACAGGAACGGTGGTTACCACTAGGTAAAATATTAGCACCTGTACCCAATGAATTTGACTTCCTTGTTATTTTGGAATTCTTTTACTTGCTGAATTCTCTTTCCCAGTAGCATAGCCATGAATTAAAATGTTTAAATTTCCTTGTGCCCAATATTTTTAGGTGTGCAGTTCTCAGACAAATTTCTTTGATTGTCCCATAATATTGCCAGAAACAGAGCTGTATTTATTTTGTTTAATTATTTCTCATAGAAAACAATTTCTCTCCCACCCTGAGTTCCAAACAGAGAAGCTTTCTTGCAAGTTTCTCTGGATTGGTAGCTGGAGTTTCTTTGGTTTCTTCTGTTTGAGAGTACAGACTTTATAGGCTTCTGGCTGTAAGTAGTAGTTCTTTGTCTTCTGTGAAACTAAGGCTATGTCTCTAGCCCTTCATATGCAGTTCAAACTCTAGCTTCTCACTGTGGCACATCATCTATGGCTTCCCATTCTACTGTGTATTCTCTTCATTTCTAGCACGATAGGGTTTCCCTTTGGAGCTTAGCTGTGCTTGTAGACTTGGGTGAGGGAGGATTTATTTATTCAGTACTGCTATGTGTTTAATGGGGTGGAAGTTGGGAAAGATATATAATCTCAGTCTACCTGGTTATCTTCTGTTATCTTTTTCATATGTCATCTAGCAGAGAACATGGAGCATAGAGTCAAAAAGATTTGAAGGACAGAAAGTAGATGGTAAAGAGAATCCCAAAAGTCTGGAATGCACTTACTCTCAGGGACTTGGCATCGGTAGCATATCATTAGTAAGAAGAGTAGTGAGTGGTACTGAATTGGAAGTAATTGAAGGATGGGCATCCTGTGGTGGTAGGTAATGCTATGAACAAGGTCTGGGACATTGCAGGTTTTAAGAATTTTATTAGGGCCAATTGTCCTTTAATTTTTTTAATTTCATGTAAAGTATATAAGACTAAACATTTTAAGTGTCATTCTTCTCTCAAATACTGACTTATCCTTCATAGGTATGCATTGACAACATATGCTGAAGAATATGCTCCACCATATGCCTATCAGCCACTTGTGAGTATAAAATGGCTGAAAAGCCTTATTCTAATACTTACTTATGTACTTAAAATGATTCTTTACATCTAGTGTAAAGACTGGTACAATAGTCGAGCTTGGGAAGAAAGGACAAATTGCTGAGATTTATGATATTTTATATTTATTTAGAGATATTAGCTATTTGTGGGAGTCAATGGAATGTTTTATGGTTATGATTTATTTTTGGAAGTTTATAGATTTCAGAAAGGAAATATTGCAGTGTCCAGAATATGTTATTTTCTTCTTCGTCTTGTTTTATTCTCTCTTTCCTTGAATTCGATTTATGTGGAATAAAACCCTACCTTTCTAGTCGTTTGTATTGCACTGACACATAAAAGTAAGTGGTTTAATTTAGCTCTGGGAGATGCATGTGTTGATAAAATATGTCCAGTTTATATCTTCATTTCACTTGTACTTAAAAAAATTATACAACAGAAACAAAATAAGGCTGCTTCCTCTTAATCTCGACTGGTACAATGGGTAAGAGATTTAACTATTGAAAAAGAGGAGGAAATAGTCATCTTTATTTCAAGAGCATATGATTATCTTCCTAGGAGAACTAAGATATTAAACTGAGAAGTAGCCCGGCTAGCTCAGTCAGTAGAGCATGAGACTCTTAAACTTGGAAGTAATTAGAAGAAATAAGACCATTTAGTTAGGCAATTGAATACAAAATAAGTATATCAAAAACAATCTTTGCTTCCTATCAGCACTAACTGTTTAGTAAACTATAAAAGAAAAAACACGAATTACTATAGCAACAGAAATTTCAAATACTTTTGTGAAGAAAATTCTAAACCAAATAAAGATCAATGAAGAAGATGTGGTAGTTTGTCTCCAAAGATGATGGCCTTTCCACAAGCCCCTTCCCCGGGACAAGGCGACTGAAGCTCCACCTTTTGAATCTGAGCTGTCAGGTAACTGTTTTGATCAATAGAACATGACAATAGTGACACTATGGCAGGTCTAGGCTAGATTGAAAAAGACTGCTTCCAAGTCTTGGAGCCCTGAGCTACCATGTAAGAAATCCAGGCTACTCTACTGGGAGGAGAGGCCATGAGGAGGAACACTGATGAGCCTGGTTCATGAATGAGGAAGCCTTGAGCATCCAGCCTCGATGAGCCTGAACTATAGCTCCAGCTGCTATCTGACCACAACCCATGAGAGATTCCAAGAAGATAACAATAAATTCTTGTTTGAAGCCATTAAGTTTATTTTTAAAAATGTACTCTTAAAGATAACTGAGACAGAAATCTTGACTGCAAGGAAATAACCATTTTAGAAGACTGGAAAAGTAAATTAATTATGAATTAAATTCATAAATGTAATTATATTAAAAATCCCAATGGATTTTGTTTTCTATTAGAACTCTAATTATAAGAGTTACTTGAAAGAATAAACTGTTGAGAGTAATCAAAAGTTTTTGAAATCATCATAAAACCAACTTAGTGAAGTATAAGATTCATGACACTATACTAAATTTTGTGTTCTTATTTATTTTTTCTCATTAAGAAGAACATTTAAATCATAAAGAAAGCAACTATGATAAATTATGGATTAATGCCTTATAGGTAAAGAATTTATACATATTGGCAGGAAAATTGTTAAGACACTAGAGAAAGAGCAAAGGACAATATATAGATAATTTACAAAATAAGAAATGTAACTAGCTAATAAATATAGGGAAAACCCCAACTGACAAATTAATAAAAAATGTGAATTAAAACAATAAAAAATGTTCTGCTAATAAAATTGGCAATATTTTTAAAAATAATATTATTTAAAGAGTAAAGATGGGATGAAATGAGTACTTTTATTTGTTGCCAGGAAGACTGTAAATTGCTTTAATCCTTCTGGAAAGGAATCTGGCAATACGTATCAAGATACTATTTGATATAATTTTCCTTCTAAGAGACTTCCTCAGAGAAAAATAACTACGAATAAAATTTATATCCAAGGATACTCATCACTGAATTATTTGTAATGGCAAAACTTGGAAAGTATCTAATGTTTTAGCATTAGCAGTAGTACTATTAAATATGTTATAATTGCATGATGAGATATTTTGTAGCCTTTATAATGTTCATTGATGTGTTCTGATAAATCCTGATTTAAGGTTAAGAAAAACATTAGGATACAAAATTGTATACATATAAAATGTATTGTATTAGTATAATATATAAATATCATATATGTATAAACTAGGTAAAAATATAGAAGAAAAAAACCTGAAGAAACTGTCAAATGCTAGTAAGGTTGGCCAATGGAACACATTTTAGAATTTTCCACATACAACAAGCATGATTGCTTATATTCTGAAAAACCACAAGGAAACAAATATTTTTTTAAAAAATGCAATTCAGGCCCATTTCCTTACATACATGGGATCTGGCTGCATCCCTAAGCAAAAGGTAGTTGCAAGACACGTAATTAAAAACCCACAATATGTCAAAGGACTAATTTCTCCACAGACGTAAAGGCAAAGAATGTGAGATATATTCTCAAGCTTTGGCCATTGTGTTGTATATTCATGCTTTTATTTTTTTTTAGCAATACTTGTAACGTTTCTCATGTTGCTTGTTTCCACATTAATAGCACAACACACCATGGCAGTTATTTGGCTTTATTTAGAGTTTTGTTCATTCACCTTCAAGTTCTTTGCCAAAGTAATTGATATTGAGGCATGTTTTTAGCACTACTCCTAGGGCCCCCATTCAATGAATGCTTATGCTGTTACATTGTTATAGGATACCAAAAAAATTAAATCATAATAGCAGCAAATGGTTAAATAATAGTAGAATAGTGACTGAACTCTAACATAAAAGTTACTGTGCACATAAATAAGTGTATGATTCATAAAATACTGACAAAAGAAAGAGAATACTTTTTTCTTGCTAGAGACTTCACCATGTGGACTTAGCATAAATACAGTACACCATTTTCAGGCTATCATGTTTGCAATTATGCAGTTCCTGAAGAAATCTCAAAATATTTGGGCTCATATTTCAAATATTTTGCATGAATTGAAACTATTATTTTTTATATTATCATTTTTAATATTTTTAAATTAATATTTGCACGAAGTGGGATAGCGTTATAGGAATTCTAAAGTGAATGCAAGTTATCATCCCATAGCTCTAGACATGAGTAAATAAATGGAGTATTAGAAAGCTATGGTATCATTTTTAAGGAGAGAAATGAATTATAAGCTATTTCCTTGAAACTCCACCTCTTAAGTTGGATATTTATTATGGCTCACCTCAATTTCAGCAAGATACCTTCTCTTTTTTTTTAATAAATTTATTTTTTATTGGTGTTCAATTTACCAACATACAGAATAACACTCAGTGCTCATCCTGTCATGTGCCCTCCCCAGTGCCCATCACCCATTCACCCCCAACCCCCGCCCTCCTCCCCTTCCACCACCCCTAGTTCGTTTCCCAGAGTTAGGAGTCTTTATGTTCTGTCTCCCTTTCTGATATTTCCCACACATTTCTTCTCCCTTCCCTTATATTCCCTTTCACTATTATTTATATTCCCCAAATGAATGAGAACATACACTGTTTGTCCTTCTCCGATTGAATTGCTTCACTCAGCATAATACCCTCCAGTTCCATACAGGTCGAAGCAAATGGTGGGTATTTGTCATTTCTAATGGCTGAGGAATATTCCATTGTATACATAGACCACATCTTCTTTATCCATTCATCTTTCGATGGACACCGAGGCTCCTTCCACAGTTTGGCTATGGTGGACATTGCTGCTATAAACATTGGGGTGCAGGTGTCCCGGCGTTTCATTGCATCTGTATCTTTGGGGTAAATCCCCAACAGTGCAAGTGCTGGGTCGTAGGGCAGTTTTCCAGAGTGGCTGCACCAGTTCACATTCCCACCAACAGTGTAAGAGCATTCCCTTTTCTCTGCATCCTCTCCAACATTTATTGTTTCCTGCCTTGTTAATTTTCCCCATTCTCACTGGTGTGAGGTGGTATCTCATTGTGGTTTTGATTTGTATTTCCCTGATGGCAAGTGATGCGGAGCATTTTCTCATGTGCATGTTGCCCATGTCTATGTCTTCCTCTGTGAGATTTCTCTTCATGTCTTTTGTTCATTTCATGATTGGATTGTTTGTTTCTTTGGTGTTGAGTTTAATAAGTTCTTTATAGATCTTGGAAACTAGCCCTTTATCTGATATGTCATTTGCAAATATCTTCTCCCATTCTGTATGTTGTCTTTAACCTTTCCTGTGCAAAAGCTTCTTATCTTGATGAAGTCCCAATAGTTCATTTTTGCTTTTGTTTCTTTTGCCTTCATGGATGTATCTTGCAAGAAGTTACTGTGGCTGAGTTCAAAAAGGGTGTTGCCTGTGTTCTCCTCTAGGATTTTGATGGAATCTTTTTTTTTTTTTTAATTTTTTTTAGTTTATTTATGATAGTCACAGAGAGAGAGAGAGAGAGAGGCAGAGACACAGGCAGAGGGAGAAGCAGGCTCCATGTACCAGGAGCCTGATGTGGGATTCGATCCTGGGTCTCCAGGATCGCGCCCTGGGCCAAAGGCAGGCGCTAAACCACTGCGCCACCCAGGGATCCCTTTTTTTTTTTTTTAATTTTTTTTAGTTTATGGATTTTGATGGAATCTTGTCTCACATTTAAATCTTTCATCCATTTTGAGTTTATCTTTGTGTATGGTGTATGGTGAAAGAGAGTGGTCTAGTTTCATTCTGCTGCATGTGGATGTCTAATTTTCCCAGCACCATTTATTGAAGAGACTGTCTTTCTTCCAGTGGATAGTCTTTCCTCCTTTATCGAATATTAGTTGACCATAAAGTTAAGGGTCAACTTCTGGGTTCTCTATTCTGTTCCATTGATCTATGTGTCTGTTTTTGTGCCAGTATCATACTGTCTTGATGACCACAGCTTTGTAGTACAACCTGAAATCTGCATGTGGTTTTCTTTTTTAAAATTGCCCTGGCTATTCGGGGTCTTTTCTGATTCCACACAAATCTTAAAATAATTTGTTCTAACTCTCTGAAGAAAGTCCATGGTATTTTGATAGGGATTGCATTAAATGTGTAAATTGCCCTGGGTAACATTGACATTTTCACAATATTAATTCTGCCAATCCATGAGCATGGAATATTTTTCCATCTCTTTGTGTCTTCCTCAATTTCTTTCAGAAGTGTTCTATAGTTTTTAGGGTATAGATCCTTTACCTCTTTGGTTAGGTTTATTCCTAGGTATCTTATGCTTTTGGGTGCAATTGTAAATGGGATTGACTCCTTAATTTCTCTTTCTTCAGTCTCATTGTTAGTGTATAGAAATGCCACTGACTTCTGGGCATTGATTTTGTATCCTGCCACACTGCCAAATTGCTGTATGAGTTCTAGCAATCTTGGGGTGGAGGCTTTTGGGTTTTCTATGTAGAGTATCATGTCATCGGCGAAGAGGGAGAGTTTGACTTCTTCTTCGCCAATTTGAATGCCTTTAATGTCTTTTTGTTGTCTGATTGCTGAGGCTAGGACTTCCAGTACCATGTTGAATAGCAGTGGTGAGACTGGACCTCCTTGTTGTGTTCCTGATCTTAGGGGAAAGGCTCCCAGTGCTTCCCCATTGAGAATGATATTTGCTGTGGGCTTTTCGTAGATAGCTTTTAAGATGTTGTGGAATTTTCCCTCTATCCCTACACTCTGAAGAGTTTTGATCAGGAATGGATGCTGTATTTTGTCAAATGCTTTCTCTGCATCTAATGAGAGGATCATATGGTTCTCGGTTTTTCTCTTGCTGATATGATGAATCACATTGATTGTTTTACCAGTGTTGAGCCAGCCTTGTGTACTGGGGATAAATCCTACTTGGTCATGGTGAATAATTTTCTTAATGTACTGTTGATCCTATTGGCTACTATCTTGTTGAGAATTTTTGCATCCATGTTCATCAGGGATATTGGTCTGTAATTCTCCTTTTTGGTGGGGTCTTTGTCTGGCTTTGGAATTAAGGTGATGCTGGCCTCATAGAATGAATTTGGAAGTACTCCATCTCTTTCTATCTTTCCAAACAGCTTTAGTAGAATAGGTATGGTTTCTTCTTTAAACGTTTGATAGAATTCCCCTGGGAAGCCATCTGGCCCTGGACTTTTGTGTCTTGGGAGGTTTTTGATGACTGCTTCAATTTCCTCCCTGGTTATTGGCCTGTTGAGGTTTTCTATTTCTTCCTGTTCCAGTTTTGGTAGTTTGTGGCTTTCCAGGAATGCGTCCACTTCTTCTAGATTGCCTAATTTATTGGTGTAGAGCTGTTCATAATATGTTTTTAAAATCGTTTGTATTTCCTTGGTGTTGGTAATGATCTCTCCTTTCTCATTCATGATTTTCTTAATTTGAGTCTTCTCTCTCCTCTTATTAATAACGCTGGCTAATGGTTTATCTATCTTATTAATTCTTTCAAAGAACCAACTCCTGGTTCTGTTGATCTGTTCCACAGTTCTTCTGGTCTCGATTTCGTTGAGTTCTGCTCGAATCTTTATTAACTCTCTTCTTCTGCTGGGTGTAGGATCTATTTGCTGTTTTTTCTCTAGCTCCTTTATGTGTAAGGTTAGCTTTTGTATTTGAGTTCTTTCCAGTTTTTGAATGGATGCTTGTATTGCGATGTATTTCCCCCTTAGGACTGCTTTTGCTGCATCCCAAAGATTTTGAACGGTTGTATCTTCATTCTCATTAGTTTCCATGAATCTTTTTAATTCTTCCGTAATTTCCTGGTTGACCCTTTCATCTTTTAGCAGGATGGTCCTTAACCACGTGTTTGAGGTCCTTCCAAACTTCTTATTGTGATTTAGTTCTAATTTCAAGGCATTATGGTCTGAGAATATGCAGGGGACGATCCCAATCTTTTGCTATTGGTTCAGACCCGATTTGTGACCCAGTATGTGGTCTATTCTAGAGAAAGTTCCATGTGCACTTAAGAAGAATGTGTATTCAGTTGAGTTTGGATGTAAAGTTCTGTAGATATCTCTGAAATCCATCTGGTCCAGTGTATCATTTAAAGCTCTCGTTTCTTTGAAGATGTTGTGCTTAGAAGACCTATCGAGGGTAGAAAGATCTAGATTGAAGTCACCAAGTATAAGTATATTATTATCTAAGTATTTCTTCACTTTGGTTATTAATTGATTGATATATTTGGCAGCTCCCACATTTGGGGCATATATATTGAGGATTTAAGTCCTCTTGTTGGATAGATCCTTTAAGTATGATATAGTGTCCCTCTTCATCTCTCACTACAGTCTTCGGGGTAAATTTTAGTTTATCTGATATAGGGATGGCTACCCCTGCTTTCTTTTGAGGACCATTTGAATGGTAAATGGTTCTCCAACCTTTTATTTTCAGGCTGTAGGTGTCCTTCTGTCTAAAATGAGTTTCTTGTAGACAGCAAATAGATGGGTCCTGCTTTTTATCCAGTCTGAAACCCTGCGCCTTTTGATGGGGTCATTAAGCCCGTTCACGTTCAGAGTTACTATTGAGAGATATAAGTTTAGTGTCACCATGATATCTATTCAGTCCTTGTTTTTGTGGATTGTTCGACTGAACTTCTTCTTAAAGGGGAATTTTAAGAGTCCCCCTTAAAATTTCTTGCAGAGCTGGTTTGGAGGTCACATATTCTTTCAGTTCCTGCCTGTCTTGGAAGCTCTTTATCTCTCCTTCCATTTTGAATGAGATCCTTGCTGGATAAAGTATTCTTGGTTGCATGTTCTTCTCATTTAGGACCCTGAATGTATCCTGCCAGCACTTTATGGCCTGCCAGGTCTCTGTGGAGAGGTCTGCTGTTACTCTAATACTCCTCCCCATAAAAGTCAGGGATTTCTTGTGTCTTGCTGCTTTAAGGATCTTCTCTTTATCTTTGGAATTTGCAAGCTTCACTATTAAATATCGAGGTGTTGAATGGTTTTTATTGATTTTAGGGGGGATCTCTCTACTTCCTGGATCTGAATGCCTGTTTCCCTTCCCAGATTAGGAAAGTTTTCAGCTGGGATTTGTTCAAATACATATTCTGGCCCTTTGTCCCTTTCGGCGCCCTCGGGAACCCCAATTAAACGTAGGTTTTTCTTCCTCAGGCTGTTGTTTATTTCCCTTAATCTGTCTTCATGGTCTTTTAATTGTTTGTCTCTTTTTTCCTCAGTTTCCCTGTTGGCCATCAACTTGTCTTCTATGTCACTCACTCGTTCTTCCACCTCGTTAACCCTCGTTGTTAGGACTTCTAGTTTGGATTGCATCTCATTCAACTGATTTTTAATTTCTTCCTGATTAGCTCTAAATTCTGCAGTCAAGCAGTCTCTTGAGTCCTTTATGCTTTTTTCTAGAGCCACCAGTAGCTGTATAATAGTGCTTCTGAATTGGCTTTCTGACATTGAATTGTAATCCAGATTTTGTAAGTCTGTGGGAGAGAGGACTGTTTCTGATTCTTTCTTTTGAGGTGAGGTTTTCCTTCTAGTCATTTTGCTCAGTGCAGAGTGGCCAAAAGCAAGTTGTATTGGGAAAAGGAGAAAAAGAGAGGAGAGAAAGAAGGAAAGAAAAGAGAAAAAAAAAAGAAAAAAAGGAAGAAAAAAAGAAAAGAAAGAGAAGAAAAAGAAAGAAAGGGAAAAAAAGGGTGTGGGAAGGAAACAAATCAAAAAGCAAAAAAACAAAACAACAACAACAACAACAAAAAAAAAAAAAAAAAAAAACACGGGCGAGTATCTTCTGATTCTGTATACTTTAAGTCCCTTGACTTCCCCTGGAACTTGCCCGTCTAGTTGGTCTTCTGGGGGAGGGGCCTGTTGTGCTGATTTTCAGGTGTTAGCACTTGGGGGAGCTGCTCTACCCCCTGCCTGGCGTGAGGCCCCACGAGGAACAACCCCAGTGGCGGGGCCAGCTCTGGAAGCCTGGAGTCAGCCCCCGCAGTAACTACGGGGCTGTCCATCTGCAGGGCCTGGAGGCTCCGGGGCGGGGCCGCTGATGTGCTCAGCTCGGGGCAGGTGCGTCCTTGCTGTCCTGGGCCCTCCCGGCCTCTGCCTGTCCCGGGGGAGGCCGGATCCTGGGCTGTGTCCCGGCGCCCTGTGCTCCGGGGCCTGCGCTGTGGGATTCGCGCTCCCGCCCCGCAGCCCCCTCCCTGGAGCCGCTCCCGAGCCCCTCCGAGCTGCTCCGGCCCCGCCGTGCGCGCTGCAGCCCTTAGGGAGCTCGGCGCACTCTCCTGCGCACGCAGGTGTTTGTTAGTGTCCCAGGGAGCCCGAGGGCATCCCCCGCTCTCCTGGGTCCTGCTCTAACTCCCTGTGAGCCCCTTTCCGCCCGGGAAGGTTGGTGCAGCTCCTGCTCCTCCGGGACGGGGCTCTCCTGTCCTGGGGACACTCGCCCCGGCCTCAGCCCGGCTCCTCGCGGGGCCCCTCCCCCTCGGAGGCCTTTTGTGTCTTTATTTCTTTTTCCCCGTCTTCCTACCTTGATAGAAGCGCGGACTCTTCTCACTGTAGCATTCCAGCTGGTCTCTCTTTACATCTCAGGCCGAATTCGTAGATTTTCAGGATGATTTGAAGGTTATCTAGGTAATTTGGTGGGGACAGGTGATTTGGAGACCCTACTCTTCCGCCATCTTGCCCCTCCTCAAGATACCTTCTCTTAAAAGCTTCCCCATCCTTATCTCAAATAACCAAAATGAGGAAAAGTTAGAGAGAGGGTACATTAGACAATTGGTCCAAGGCTGCCTGTTTAAAGGATACATAAACTTTTGGGAGAAGGGACAAGTGAGCTGAGTTTAATGATGGAGACTTGAATGACACACTCAGGATGAGTAAGGAAAAGAATTAATTCAGGCAGAAAGCAAACTCAGGAAGTTGAAGAGTCAAAGGTATGAGAATGTTGAGAAAAAAAAAAAAAAACCCAAGCATGGCAATAGTAAAGAGGTGTGAGAGCTGGAAGAATTAGATGTAATGAGCAAAGGAGATATATGGGAATTTATTGGAATTTCAGATGTAGAACAATTCTGGGGAATGATAGAACCCAGGATGTGGACATGGGACTGAATTTCTATAATGGAATCAAAGCCATTGACTTGAGAGGATGAAAAAAAATGGTAAGCCAGAGTGTTGGCTGGATTGTAAATAAGGCTGTTGGAAATCAACCTACAGGACAGCAGGAAAGAAAGGTAATGCCAAGGACTGAATCAATCAAATGACCAAGCTCTCAGTGGGAGCATTTTGGAGTTAACCAGCTCTTCCCAGTCATGCAGCTGCCATTTGGGTACATCTGATGGGTCATTATCAAGAGTGAGGTACCATTGTATTTTCCTAAGTAGAGCAGCCTGTTGAATTATCTTTCCAGACATAGGGGTAGCTTGAACCCCAAAATGTTCTATATCTTAGTTCACTCAGAGACAGAAAGCTGAGGAAGTTTTTAATAGAGAATTATGTTTTAAAGTTGGCATGCATTCCAAACTAACTTTGAGGAATCCCTGCCATGTTGCACAGTAGGTATGATGAGGGGCTGTATGTATTTAACATTATTCTCTGCAAAAGCAGGATTGACCTGTCCTAGCACTGGGGCTCAAGGCACTGGTACAGTTATAGTATTTTTAAAATACTATATTTCTGTGCTGATGGGAAATTTTCTCTCACTTTGAGTTCCCCAGAATCCTGCTTCCTGAGTGGCCCTGGCCCCTTGCCTGGTCTCCTAGGACCCAGGACTGCATTGTGACTTCCTGGCCCCTGGGATTTTTGCCATCATGGGCTCCTTCTTCCATTAAAACAAAACAATATAGGTTGTACAACTGCATTGGTCAAAAGACCAATATAATCCAAGTTGGATCATATTTACTTTTGGTGGCAGGGAGTGGACTTAAAAGCGTATTAAAGAAATATATTTCTTAGGCCATTTGTTTTCTTGCCTATTTATTACTGTATTATTGTATTTTATGGCCGTGTTCTATGACCATGTTATTATTAACCCTTTTGAAATTATTATCAATGTACGAATGGGTGTTTTTAAAAATTTTATTTAAATTCAATTAGCCAACATAGAGTATATCATTCGTTTCAGATGTAGTATTCAACAATGGGTGTTATTACACAAAATTAAAGCATACAATACTCATTTTTTTTTCCTGGGAAGTACTTTTGGAGTTTTGTATGTACCTTATTTTAAGCAAAACTTTCTGTATAATAGCTACCATCAGTTCCTGCCCTAAGATGTCTATAAATATTAAATGGCTCACAACATTTCCTGGCTTAGCTATGAGTTGCTACCATTTAATAGAGTTAGTTTTTCAAAACGGCATCTGCATTTTTTATTATGGTTAAATATACATAATATAAATTTACAATTCAGCCCTTGTTTAGTGTAGAATTTAGTGGCACTAAGTACTTTCACACTAGATGCATCCTGAAAATTCTGATTTTAAAAGCAATGAAAGCATTTTTGTGAGTCCCCAAAAGTACTGTGGGCTCTATGCCCTAGGCTTCCTGTGCTTCATGGTTGAGTGGGCCCAATCTGGACCTTCTGGAAGTTTAATACTTGCCTGATAAGTTGCCTCTAGGACTTGCTCAGTCTGAGTGACTGTACTGATTGGTAAATACTTTGAATATCATTCAAGACCAGAATGCACCTTGGCTAGGAGTCAGAGGTGGACAGCATCTTTAAGAGCTTTTTATTGTTTAGTTAGGCTCATTCACATGCAGGAATACCCCAAAGGCTGGAATTGCCTTTAGTTTTTTGCTTCCTGGGAAGGGATGTCGACCAGGGCCCTTAAAAAGAAGAGGAGGGAAAGAAGGACTTGCAGAAAACATCCCAAAACTGAGACAGAAAGTGAATCTAAAACAGGTTGGGAACTAGGGATGGTGGAAGGGGAGGAGAGTGGGGGTGACTGGGTGGCAGGCACTGAGGGGGGCACTTGACAGGATGAGCACTGGGTGTTATTCTGTATGTTGGCAAATTGAACACCAATAAAAAATACATTTATTATTACAAAAAATAAAATAAAAAAATAAAAATAAAACAGGTTGGGGGTTCTGTAGGAAGTATCATTTCTCTGAACTGAATTAGCTTTGGTTCCCTCTTCAAAATCTTCTCTTTGTATCTTTGCTCCATTCTGTACCCCCATGACCTTCCATAATTTCACTCCGTATACAGTCCTTTTCTTTTTCAGGTTCTCTTTTAAAAACATAACAACAACAACAACAACAACAACCACAACAACAAAATAATAACATGCAAAGCTGTACCATCTAAATTGGCCACATGGAATAATCTCATAGAAGCGTTTAGTCCAGAACAAGAGTGTAGCGTTTTAACTAGATAATGTCCCAGGTTCAATGATGTGTTTTTTATGACTTTTATTTTAGAATTTGCCTTGAATCTTAACATATCTATTGTTTAATTTTCTCTTTTTTGTCCTATTAATGTTCTAATTCAGTATCTACTGAACAAAGAATAATGGCCGTTTGCTGAATATCCTTGTTTATCTTATTATATTGACTGTTGACCAAAATAAGAAAGAGTTTTAGATTATTCTGCAAATGAAGTAGGGGTGGGAGGTGAATTTAGAGAAGAGAGAAGGGCTCATGGGGCTCTCCCTAATATTTTTTTGGTTTATGTCAGGGTGTTCTAATATATAGCTGTTAGCCAACCACAGGAAAAGCCCTCTATTACTTGGGCTCAGAAAGAAATGGTGGCTTTCTTCAATCTAAAACAAGGCCTGAAAGATTGCATTTTGTGTTATATGTGTGTGCTGACTTTATACATATACACATAGAATGATTTTGTACCTTATGGGCAAAACAGTTCAGGTTCTGAGTCTTATGGTGTTCTGCCAGCATTAAGGGACTACATTTCCTAGGCCCCAATGGCAATTTTAGGACATGCTGGCATTTGCTTATATAGCTCCACACGGCTTCACAGCTTTTCACATCCCACAGGTTGGGATACAAGAGCATTTGCTTATTGAGGGGAATATATAGTTGCTAGTAGGTAAGAGAAAGGAAGGAAGGAAGGAAGGAAGGAAGGAAGGAAGGAAGGAAGGAAGGATCTCTTTCTCTCTGTCAACACACACACACACACACACACACACACACACATATACTCATATATACAGAGTTCATCCTTGAATAATGTGGGAATTAGGGGCACTGACCCCCGCCCCACGCAGTCAAAAATCCACATACAATTTTTGACTCACCTAAAATTTAACTACTACTGTTGAACAGAAGCCTCAATGATAACATAAACAGTTGTTTGACACACATTTTGTTATGTGTATTATATACTGTATTATTATAATAAAGTAAGCTAGAAAAAAGAGAATGTAATTAAGAAAATCATAAGGAAGAGAAAATATATTTACAGTACTGTACTATATTTATTTTTTAAAAATCTGTCTATAAATAGACCTGCACAGTTCAGACCCATATTGTTCAAGGGTCAACTCTTGTCCCAAACATATAGAAAATAGAATAGGAGATAGATATGATAGATAGATAAGTAGATATTCTTTGTATGTATGTATCTATCTATCTCTCTATGTTTTTTTTAAAATTTTATTTATTTATTTCTGAGAGAGGCAGAGACACAGGCAGAGGGAGAAGCAGGCTCCCAGTGGGAAGCCTGATGTAGGACTCAATCCCAGGACCCTGGGATCACGCCCTGAGCCGAAGACAGACACTCAACCACTGAGCCACTCAAGTGTCTCTATCTATCTATCTGTCTATCTATCTATCTATCTATCTATCTATCTATCTATCATCTATCCATGTATCCATGTATCCCATGTATCCATTTGTCTATCTATCTCCTGTTGGTTCTGTCTCTCTGGAGAACTCTCAACAATATAGAAATATTCATCTTTATGAGCATTCTGGCTCTCAGATTTTACTATTAAGTATTTGAGGTGATTTGATTCTTTCTCATTGATCCTGTCCCATCCTACTAGTATTTATTTATGATTGCATAATGTTTTTGATGAAGGACTTTAGCAAACATTTAATTTGAGTCTACTTAAAAATTAGGGAATGTATTTTAACTCCTGATAACCTCATATATCACCAACAGTTGAGAAATTGTGATCTTAATTCTTAGGAAACTCAGATTTTCAAGTATTGTTCTGTGTTGTGTCCTTTTAGTAGAAAGCACTCTGTTTTCTCTAAAACTATGCTTTCATTTTATATTGCCTTCTGAAGCTAAGTAACTATGATATTCTTTTGTTTGTGGGTCAAGCCATAAAAGCTTAGTTCTAATTTCTTTCTTTTAATTAGGTTTAACTTCTACAGCGAACATATAAGACTTCTGTAGAGAATAAAAAAATGTAAAAATTGAGAACCTTGGGCCTCAAATTTATAACTAACAATGCCATTATAAGTATGAAATAGTGGCAATTGCCCTTGCATAATGTAGACTAAGGAATAAGAAAAATGATATTTATTTTTTCTATGATTAAAGTGATAGGACCAATCAAAATTCATGTATAAAAAAGAAAAATGTGTCAGTAGCTAAAGTTTAATACTGTATTGTGTAGTTTGTCTGATATTGTTTAAATTCAGCTTGGTTTGTGATATGGTTATTCATATACATCTCCATATTTTTCTTTATGATGACCAAACATATTAATGATATATATTTATATTTATACCCACAGCCTAACCTTCCTTGTTACTTCCTATGACTATGTTTCTTTAGTTGAATACCTCTACTGGTTACAAATACTTTTCCTTTGTAAAATTTTATCAAATAAAAAGGGAGTGTAAATGTTTTGTAGATACCTAACAAAAATATATCCCACTAGTAATATGTTTGTTATAGCTACATTTGCCAGTTACTCTTAAGTCTGTAATGCAATCACTGAGAGAAGAAAATATCTAATAGAAATGAAATCATTTTTAAAGTAGGGAGGAAGTGAATGTCTGAGATGCCTATCCTCCATGATCCCTAGGGTTGGTAAAGTAGATTTGGCTGTATAGAAATTGTTCTTTTCCTCCCACATCATTCTGCATATGTGTATGAGAGGCAGCCTTATTAGGAGATGACAGGTCTTCAGTCAAGTGCATGTAACAGCTAAAGATTTTTATACATTATGTATACTGAAAATAATGAAATATCACAGTAATCTGCCTCTATATTTATTTACTTCTACTCCATCCAATGTGACATTCACATAAATAAGCTTTGCTGCCTCATATACCTTTTTAAGACTATATGGAGTATCCCAAATGAGCTACTTACAGCCATGCTAGGGAAGAATGGTCTTTGCTGTATAAATGCCAGGTGGCTAATAGTTATCTATAATAATGGACACAAGGTTAGTTCACAGTGACTGATCTGGCCAGGAAACCTAACACATTATGCATTTTTATGGATGATCTGGATGAAGAAATTGAGATGATGTTTTCAAATTATTATATGATATTAAATTAGGCAGAGTTACTGATGTTCCAGAAAGCAGGCTGAAAGCTGAAAATGACCTTGAAAAATAAAACTATAAAGAACAAAAGATCCCAAAGAAATTAGATGAAATCAAATAAGACTAAGTATAACCAAAACTGGGTGAGGACTGAGTATCCAGTTGACTAAGAAACAGTAATGCTATTTTATTCCAAAGAAACTTCTGGAGATAAGAGTGCTCAGAGTAAGAATATAGTACTCAGGGGGTGAGGGGGGTGGGGAGGGGATTGGGGTCTAGGAATAAGATATCTGCTTCTTAAAGATATGCTGATAGATTTTATTGATCTAGGTGGCAAAACCACATGCAGTTTGTCCTTCCATAATGAGAGAAGGTCAAGTGGGAGGGGGGCCCCAGTCACCAAGAGGACCTTTCTGTAACATCCTGAACATGTCTTTCCATGATTTGTTTTAAAAGAAGAAAGAAAAAGAAGAAAAGAAAGAAAGCTTTCTTCATCTTAAGGCAGATTTTTCCCATGGTGATTCTCTTGCTGCATCTTCAGTGCTTCATATTTCTACAGGGCCTGTTTTCCCTCAGCGTATCTTTCTCTGACACTCTTTTTCTATCTTTAGCAGGATGTTTCATTCGACTTCCTCTATGTTTCTCTGAAACAGCATTATTGTTTGTGTTTTATGAGTTCTTGCCCTCTATGATGTTTCTCTGGAAGTGGACACTTGTTGGCTACCTCTGCATTCCTCCTTGTCCCTCTACCTTCAGAATCTATGACATTGCCCACTTCATATCTCTCCTTCTCTGTCCTCCATGACTTCTTTATGGACCCAACTATGAGTGTCCACAAGACTTAGGATCTAGAACTCTGTGCACTTCTTATTTTATGCAATCTCTGAGAATTCATCCACTCCCATGGCTCCTCAACCATCACCTTTTGAGGGTAACTTATTTCATGTAATTTCAAACTTACAAGAAAGTTGCAAGAATGGCACAAGGAGCTCCCATATAATCTTTACCCAGATTCACAAATTGTTTACCATTTGAGAGTAGGCTAGAGACATTGAGCCCCTTTGCCTATAAACAATTCAGTATGTATTTCCTAAGAACAAGGATACATAGCTATGGTAATGTTTTCAACCTTAGGTATAATTGAGGCAGTATAATTTTATAATTCACAGTTTGTATTCAAATATCATCCATGATGCCAATACTGTTCTTTTTTTTTAACATTTTTTTTTAATTGGAGCTCAATTTGCCAACATATAGCATAACACCCAGTGCTCATCCCATCAAGTGCCCCACTCAGTGCCCGTCACCCAGTCACCCCCCCCACCTCCCTTTCCACCACCCCTTGTTCGTTTCCCAGAGTTAGGAGTCTCTCATATTCTGTCTCCCTTTCTGATATTTCCCACTTATTTTTTCTCCTTTCCCCTTTATTCCCTTTCACTATTTTTTATATTCCCCAAATGAATGAGACCATATAATGTTTGTTCTTCTCTGATTGACTTATTTCACTCAGCATGGTGCCCTCCAGTTCCATCCACGTCGAAGCAAATGGTGGGTATTTGTCGTTTCTAATGGCTGAGTAATATTCCATTGTATACATAGACCACATCTTCTTTATCCATTCATCTTTTTTTTTTTTTTTTATCCATTCATCTTTTAATGGACACCGAAGCTCTTTCCACAGTTTGGCTATTGTGGACATTGCTGCTATAAACATCGGGGTGCAGGCATGGCCAACAAGCACATGAGAAAATGCTCCGCATCACTGGCCATCAGGGAAATACAAATCAAAACCACAATGAGACACCACCTCATACCAGTGAGAATGGTGAAAATTAACAAGACAGGAAACAACAAATGTTGGAGAGGATGTGGAGAAAGGGGAACCCTCTTGCACTGTTGGTGGGAATGTGAACTGGTGTAGTTACTCTGGAAAACTTTGTGAAGGTTCCTCAAAGAGCTAAAAATAGATCTGCCCTATGACCCAGCAATTGCACTGCTGGGGATTTACCCCAAAGATACATATGCAGTGAAACGCCAATACTGTTCTTTATAGATATTTTTCCCCTGTTAATGACTACCATTGTGCAAAGGGCACTGACCTCTCTCTAGATCATCTATACCACAGTACCACCTTACAAATAATAATTTTGTACTGATGTCATCTCACATTAAAAATGTCTAAAATGTGACTCATCATTTCTCTCCTAAAACAAATCCTCTCCCATCTCCATGTCTTATTCCTTTTTGTGGTTTTAGAACTCTCCCAGCCATCCAGATTTGAATCTGTGGATCATCTTTGCTTCTTTATCCCCAGTTGGCCTGCTCAGTACTCAAAGTTCTTTCTGTGAAATGTCTCTTTCAGTCTGGCTCTACGTAAGCCATTGTATACTGATACCCAACCATTCCACACCTCAGACAATTTTTTTCCTGTGATCCTCATCTACCTGAATGGCTCAGAGAAAGCTCATAGTGATTATTCTATCTTAAATAAAGGTTGTCAGCACTCAGGGTCTGTGTAGTACCAGAACAGTAAGCTAGCCAACAACATGTGGTGATTTACATATCTGTTTCTATAGACAATTTCCAAACATTTCTTCCCACTCCCACTAAATAAATATTGAACAGACATGTAAATATTATGTTAGGGTATGGGAATACAACAACTGTCTGCAACTCATGTATGCAGAGGAAAATTGTCCGATAACCGGCCTTCTTCCTGAGCCTATCAGCAGTAGAAAAACACTAACCTCTCCATCCATTTACAGCTTAGTCTGATTCCATAATTTAAATAGTTCCTATAGGAGGTATTCAATCTCCCTTTAAAAACACTTTCTCAGAGATCTTCCATTCTTTGAAGAAAAGAACTAACATAGTAGAACTGAAACTGTTACCTGTTAAAAAGCCTGCTAGCAAAGTTGGCCCTTGGCTGGCATCTAGAAACTTGACTTTTGGGGAATTAGAGGAATGAGACTTTTAGTTTTAGGGAGTCACTCTCATTAGGGAGAGTGGCTCACTGTACCTAAACCATTTGTGCAAACAATATGGTTCATTTAAACTTCTGGGAGTCTGGATATTGCAAGGCAAAGAGTGCCTCTGAGACCAGCCCCCAAGATAAACCTTGGCCGCTGAGGTTCTAATGAGGTTCCCCAGTAAACAGCATTTCACAGTTCTTTGCTGGAGAATTTTAGTGCATTCTGTGTGACTCACTGGGAGAGGACTCTTGGAAGTTTGCATCTGGTTTCCTCTGGACTTTAGCCCATGTGCCTTTTCTCTTTGCTGATTTTGCTTAGTATTCATTTGCTGTAGTAAATCAGAGCCACAAATACAACTATATGTTGAATTCTGTGAGTCCACCCAGCAAATCACTGAATCTAGTGGTAGTCTTAAGAACCCCAACACAGCCTGCCTTCATGTGGCAGATTGTTGTTTTCCCCAAATGGGTACAGCATGTGTGATCATCCCACATGCTCTTGCAATGTTATTTTGAAACTCTTCTCATTGAGAGGCAGAGTCCTTATCATCTCCATTAGAGCTGGGTGAACTGGGACTGTAGTAGAAGTATGCTATGTGACTTCAGAGGCCAGGTGATAAAAAGCAGTGTAGCTTCCTCCTGGTTCTCTCTGTGCCATCGTTATTCTCAGAACCCAGTCACCATGATGTGAGAAAGCCCAAGCAGGCCCACGGAGGGGACCTATATAGTTGTTCCAGTCAACAGCCCCACTGAGGTCTCAGCAGACAGCTGATATTAACCACCAACTGGAGTGAGGGATGTTTTTAACCCCAACCCTCAAGTCACTAACAGCTTTCAAGTCTTCTCCACTGAAGCCTCAATGTTCAGCAGAGGGATGCTGTCTTTGTTATACCATTCCAAATTCCTGACCCAAAATCTAATATGGGTATTGTTTTATACTGCTCTCCATAAGTTGACCTGTTACACAGTAATAATAACTATGACTCTCTCTAAGATGACGTCCAGGTATATGGAAAGGGGGATGTGACGTAGCATTCTGATGCCAAAGGGCAAGGTTAGGATTTTTGAGTGTGCTGTTGTCTGCTTCTTCTGGTCTCTAGAATGATGTCCCTAGTTTACCTGACTGCCCTGTTCCTTGTTAGTATTGGTGGCTATAGTCTGTTGACATTGAACTGTAGGTCTTTTTCTATTTTCTTCTTTTTCTCTGGGTTAGATTGAAGCCTAGATGGCTTGCTTGGGATAACAGCCTTGTTTCTACTCCTATAGATATTGTAGACCCCACAGAAGATTTCTGTGGCTCCCATCCAGTCCCAGTTCCAGTGTTCGGCTTTGAAGCTCCTGTTAGTAACCCCCTTGCAAACTTGCCACAGGATGCCAGAAGTGACCCAGGGTCTCCCTCTGCCTGAGGATGCTGCCCCACCAGCCTGGGTATGATTGTACTCCAGGCAAATGAAAGGGCAGCTTGAGATGCTTAATTTCGAGTTCTCATGAGGGATGGGGACTTCTTATGCCTTTCCACTATTACTCTCATTTATCTCATGCACTTCTCTCTGGCCAGGTCAGAGGGACTCCGAAAGATTAAAGTCTTAAAAAGGGAAAATTGGGAAATATGTTGGCTCTTTTTGCTGTTCTGCTTTTCCCTTTTCCCTTATTTTCTCATTCCTCTAATTCCCCTAAAAGGCTCCTCTTTGTATTATTACTATCCATTCCAACTTTTGGCTAAGCCTTAATACAGAGGATATTTTTCCTCCATATTGGAAGAACTCTATGATCTGAGGTCTTCCAGTTGGACATTGATTTTCTAAAGTTCTCAAGATTGTGAGTTGGATTGCAAGGTATTATTTTGCTGAAAAATCCTATTTTGCATGTTAGAAGCTAATATTACGATGCTTTCTTGTTGCCATTTTTTTTTTTGAAAGAAACTGTGATCTCACTTTGGGCAAATGAATGGTTACACACAGAAAGGGCAAAACTACTTATCATTTTGAAATGATTACCCCCTGTATACTTGGTTTGAGTGGCACACCAAATTACTTAGCTTTTCAAGACTCCCACCATCTCAATTTGGCCTTGGGTCTGAGCTGCAGTCAATATTAAGGTCCTTGAAGGCGAATCATGGAGTAACTGTTTTATTCTATTTTGTGCCATTTGTATTAAACTTTGAAAAACATACTTGCTCTGCTTCTTATAATAATTATGCCTTTCAGGTTCCTATTAGTTAGATATTGTCCTGTTTTGTTTGTTCATCTATCTCATATTTGTGTCCTCCTAATTCCTGATTATATGATTAGTCACAAATATATTGTTTTCCCTTTATTCCTACTATATATATATTTGTCCTGCTTCCTAGTTTTGACCCATTTTTTTTCTCTGATTCTTAGTGCCTCAGTGTTCCAACATTGCAGATTATTAAAATATGCATTAGTTGGGATACTTTTAGTAGGTTGTACAAAACCCAACTCAAGTCAGGCTGGACAATAAAAGCAATTTATTGGTTCATGTTTTTTGAAAAGTCAGGTTTCAGGAAAGGATTGATACAGCAAATGTCATCATGCTTCTTACCAACTCTCAAATTTGCTTTTTATGGTGTTGGTTTCATGCTAAACTGGTTGTAAGAGGGTCGCCAATAACAATCTGGGCTACATACTTCCTCATTTGTGTCCAATAATGGAAAAAGAGTTTCTTTCCTCCAAATCACTGAACAAGTCTTGAGCTTTACTTTGTTTGGACAAACTCAAAACACATGCCCAACACTGTGTCAATCACTGTCACTGACGAAGGAGTGGGATTATTGTGATTGTCATAGGTCAATTAGATTCTGTCCCTACAGTTTGGAATGAGTTCAGTCTACCCAAATTACATGGCTGTCACACAATGAGAAAAGGGAGAATTAAATTTAGGGTGGTTTGGAGTCATGTCTTAAAGTTTGCATGTGTTGATTATGTTCATGTCTTCCCAACTCTGTTCACTGACCTCACTTTGGTAGCTTGAAGTCAACCATATTTCCACCACAGAAATTGGCAAATATTGCAAATAAATTGTATGGGATATTTTGACAGGGAGCTGGTTTACCAATGCACCTCTGATAATGGGACAGTTTCAATTTTCTGTGTATTAATAGGAAACAGTCTCTTAACTAGTTTTCAGGATTGTTCACCTCTGCTATCTACTTTTTAAAAGTAACAACTTTACTGAGATAATTCACATGCCATAAAATTCATCATTTTAAAGTGTACAATTCAGTGATATTTGTATATCCATAGTCACAATCATCAGCACAATCAATTTCACATTTTCATCACCCCTACAAAGAAACCCCGTATGTATTAATAAAGTTTCTCTACAGAAAGAAATATCTGGATCTTGTCTGAATTTGTCTGGATCTTGAAGGGTGGTGGTAGGGGGTGTGGAGGGAAAGAAAAAGAACGTTCCAAGTGAAGGCAACAATGTGAGCAATAATGCAAAGTGAAAAGTGTGAGGGCACTTTTAAAAAACAGTATATATTTCCATTTGGCTAGAATAAAACATTTTGATAGAGTAGATAGGATGAAGTCTGAAAAGAAAAGTAGAAGAGAATTTTGGAGCACTTTGAATGTCAGACTAAAATTTGGGACATCAACCTAGAATTTGATATCCTGTAAAGTTATCCTTCAGAAGTAAAGGAGAAAGACTTTCTCAGATAAACAAAAAATGAAGGAATTTGTCACCAGTACACCTATCTTGCGGGAAATGTTAAAAGAAGTTCTTCAGAGAGAAGGCAAATCACACAGGTCAGAAATTCAGATCAAATTAATTGATACAGTAAACCAGAAAGTAAACACAGACACCATCCTCTCAGAAACTGTACTTAGGACAAGGTAGCACATACTTCTGCCTTTCATACTTTCTTTGTCTTTATTTATTTTAATTCAGTAAAACAAGCCAAACCTGCCTCTCTTTTTTTTTTTCCAGAATGATCTAAGAATGATGTCAGTAAGTGATAAAGGTTAAGAAAACTAGTTTACTTTTCCCAATTCATGAAAAACCTGTAGAAACAGGCAGTTGTTTTTCATCAAAGTATCTGTAAAATGTCTGAATATTGTATAAGATTTCATACAAAGTTAATTAGAAATAAATTATTTCCTTTAAGAATTATAAAAGAAATATATTTTTGTATATATATGTATAGAGAGATATATATTTATATATTATAAATTATATACATATTATTAAATTATAAAATTTATAAATTTTATAATAAATTTTATAATTTTATAATATTATAAATATATAATACAATATATATTATATTAACATATAATATATAATATAAATTTTATAATAATTTTATAAGATTATAAAAAATATATATTTTATATATATATATATATATATATATATATATAGAGAGAGAGAGAGAGAGAGAGAGAGAGAGAGAGAGATTTCTTATAAGGAATTGGCTAATGCAATATGGAGGCTGAGAAGTTCCACAATCTGCTGTCTATAAGCTGGAAACCCAGGAAAGCTGGTGGTGGAATTCAGTCCCTGTCTGAAGGCCTGAGAAACATGAGAATAGGATAAGATTAATGTTGGAGCTCAAGCAATCAGGCAGGAAGGGACTGAGTTCTTATTTCCTCTGCCTTTTTCTTCCATTCAGGCCCTCAATGGATTGGAAGGTACCCACCTACCTACATTGGGGAGAGCAAACTGCTTTACTGAGTCCACGGACTCAAATGCTAATTTCATCTGGACACACTAGACATAACTCAGAAATAATGTTTAGTCAAATGGTTGATGATTTAGCCGTGATCTAGTCAACTTGACACATAAAATTGGCCACTGTACCCATTAACAGGCTCTCCTTGTTTTCCTCCTCCCCCTAGTCTCCTGCAAAGTTACTTTCTGTGTCTGTGGATGCACCTATTTTGGACATTCTATAGAAGGAATAGCACAATGTGTGTCTCTGTTTAGTTTCTTTCACTTAGCACATTTTCGTGGTTCACCTATGCTACAGCATCTGTCAGTATTTTATTCCTTGTGTTGCCGAATAATATTTCACTGTGAGGACAGACCACATTTTGTTTATCCACATTAGTTGATGACATGTGAGTTCTTATTCTAATTCTAATCAGAGTTAGGAATCCAATCCTTTCCACCTCTGTCTTCAGTACCTTCTTTCTGCCAGAATCCTTTTCTTAAAAAACATCACATTTAATCTTGTCACTCACCTGATCAAAAAATAAATCATCCTGTCTGCCTAGGAGATGCTAGAGGAACACACCAAACCTGCATTTGAAGCTCCCTTCATTTTGACGGAAGCTGGTTTAGGAATGGGCAGATCCTGCCTCCCTGTGAGCAGGTGGGTTTGGCCAGTAACGCTCAAATCTCATTGAAAGAGCCTCTACTGGACCAAAACTCAACAGATGAGCCCTAAAGAAATGAGACCCTGACTATGAAAAATAAAAGCCCAAACTATAGAAAGTTACATGGATATAACATATTTGTAGGATTTTGTCATTTCTATGTCTTTTCATCTCTTAATTATTGAAAATTTGATGAGGGTCCTGGAGGGATAATGGATCTTACAAGTAGTTAGTTGGAAGTCCTGGCTGAGTTGCTTAATATTGACATTCTTTAAATCCTCTTTTTCTGAGATTTTAAGCAAATTGTCTTTTCTTATATTCAAAGTGGGAGTAATAATTCCTATGGTGGAGTTCTGCTATGGATTAACAAATATAAACACTCAACTACTGTGCCCAACCCATAATAGACACTCAGTAAATCCATTGCCTCTATAATTATTGTTGTGGTTGAATATATGGTTAAAAATTTCAATTATTTTCAATAAGGCCAATCTAAGATTAGAACTGTTTTGGTGTTCTTTCATTGTTTTATAGCTCTGGTGATTTAATTTCAATATTGTGTTAGTACTTTAAAATTAGTACCAATCTGAAGCAGAAATTAAATAATCAGCTCAAGGGCTTTAATGTTCCTTGTCTACCATTACTCTTGATGTAATCTGAGAGAATCAATATTTTCTTTGGGAAATGGTCAATGAGAATATCTTGCTTTATCAACAGAAGCTTCTGTGAAGTGCTTTAAAGGATAAATACCTTAAACATTATTCTGGGTTATCCTGGGGTAAATTTCTCAGAAGAATGAATCTTTGAGTTCGGCATTTATGACTTGATAGCAACTATTGATTGCAACTAATGATACAGCCCAACATATTATTCTTTGGAATGATTATAATTTGTATTAACTTTTAAAAGGTGTTGAGTGACTATTAAATTATAAGTGTTTTGGTCTTAATGTAGGTGATCATAACATTAAAATTGTTCTTTGTGTCATGTATTTATGGTTTACAAAAATTTAAAATGTGAAACAATTTATCTTTTTAGTTTTATAAAAAAACAACTATGAACTAGTGTTTTCTTTTAGAATTAAAGTATTTATAAATGCAATAGCCATTTCTTCATTGAGGCATTTGTAATTTGATATATTAAATTAATTGTGTGAAAATTAAACTTGGATCAAATAAGATTAATATATTGAAGATCATCTTTTAAAAAAATCTCTTGTTTTTATATATTTTGGTCACTCAATATTATTTCTTTTTCTCCCCTCCCCAATAGGATTATCCTTGTCAAGATGATTATTCAATAGTCCACAGAAAATGCCGTTCTCAGTTCACTGATCTAGATGGTTCCAAAAGATTTGGCATCAACACTTGGCATGACGAGAGTGGGATTTATGCTAATTTATATGTAAAACAAAAACTCTACCCGTTAACTGGTGGTCCTATGGTCCCCTTTTAAAAATAATCTACAGAATCAGATTCTCTAGCTAATGAAAGAAAAATGGATATAACATTTGATTTTCTATGCTAATAAATGCAATGGGAATGTTACTATCATAGGTTCCTTTAGAAACAAAATCTTACATATTCTAGGCCAGCATATATATGTCCTTCTTTTCATAGGCTGCTCTGGTATTTTCCAAAGTTTACTATGTATACTACCTAGGGTGTACAACAGAATTTGAGGTGGAACTTGGTGGAATTTTCTTCTATTTATAGAATATGTATTTATTTCAAGTTTTATTAGAAATATGCATAAAGCTAGAACAATCAAGCTTATGATTGCTTAGTATATGGCTAATTTTTTAAAACATAAGCTAACTTAAATTCAATTTTTAAATGAATAAAAATATAGGTGGTGCTCAGATTTGACATGAAACTCAAATGACTGAAGTTTGGGCAACACTGGTCCTATGGTCATGTTGGGAAGGAGAGAGAGGTAGGTGGGGGAGGGGTAGATGTAATAGAGTGAGGAATGTTCCTATTTACAGACTTTGATTTATCTGTAGTAGTGAAATGCAGCATAATACCCACTAGGTCCATCCATATTGTTACAAGTGGCAAGATTTCATTCTCTTTTATGGCTGAGTGTGTGTATGTGTGTGTGTGTGTGTGCGTGTGCCACATCTTCTTTATCCATTCATCTATCAGTGGACACTTAGGTTGCTTCCATGTCTTGGCTATTATCAATAATATTGCAATAAACGGAGGGGTGCATATATCTTTTTGAATTGGTGTTTTCATTTTCTTTAGGCAAATACCCAGAAGTAGGATTACTGGATTATATAGTAATTCTAATATTTTTATTTTAATTTTTTGAGGATCCTTGACGCTCTTTTCCATAGTAGCTGTACCAATTTCCATTCCCACTAACAGTACACAAGGGTTCCCTTTCTCCACATCCCCATCAACACTTATTATTTCTTATTTTTTTGATGCCATTCTGACCAGTGTGAGGTAATAAATACCTGTGGATTTGCTTTGCATTTCCTTGATGATTAGTGATGTTGAGCATCTTTCCATGTTTCTGTTGGCCATCTGTTTATCTTCCTTTGGAAAAATGTGTATTCAGCTTCTCTGCCCATTTTGCAATCAGATTGTTTGTTTTTTATAGGAGTTGTATAAGATCTTTATATATTTTTGATGTTAATCCCTTATTGGATATATCATTTGCAAGTATCTTCTCTGATTTACTAGACTGCCTTTTTGTTTTGTTGATGGTTTCATTGTACAAAAGCTTTTTTTAGTCTGATATAGTCTCAAATGTTTATTTATTTATTTTGTTTCCCTGATCTGAGAAGACAGAATCAGAAAAATATTACTAGGGTTGTTGTCTAGCAGTTTATATATACCTATGTTTTCTTTTAGCAGTATTATGGTTTCAGGTCTTACATGTAAATCCTTAATCCATTTTGAGTTTATTTTTGTGTATGGTGTACTAAAGTGGTCCAATTTCACTCTTTGGTATTATAATGTTAAATCTTTATATAATATTGCCTATTCTTGTGGATACCTACCTAGGATTACCTTTCCTTCTACAAACTGTAAATTCAAGTTTAATCATCCCTAACACTCAGTAACATAACTAGAGTATACAGCTGTTTGAAGTATGCAAACCTTAATGGCAAGTTACTCATCATAATGACTAACATTACATTTTGCATAATTGACCTGGGTGTGCCATGAGGAATCAATTTAGAAATCCACTTTGGTTTGGTTTAGAAGGAGAGTGAAATAAGAGATTGTATTTGAACTAGTCAAGTAAAATGGTGCATTGAAATAAAGATTACAGCAGAGATTTAGCCCATTCCAAGTATTCAGTTGCCATTTATTAGTGAATGGGTGAATGTTGGATTGAATGAACTCTACAATATTACTCTGAAACCTAGACCTTTTAGCTGTAAGTATTTTGTATTGCTTTGGATTTATTTAGATAACTGTTTCAGTGGTTCATCTTATCAGTGTCAAAGACCATCTCAAATAAAAATTGTAACTTTGATTTCATCATTCATCATTTTATCATTCACTTCCTAAAGAAGAGAATGACTTCTTTAGGAAGTGACCTTGCACCCTTCTTATGGGGTCCACATATATACTTTATAGGATTTCACCTGAGACACCAAAATAACACTATCTCTTGTATGTTATAAAATTAGCATTCTATATATTTATATCTATACAAATTTGTTCCATGTATTTCTTTTGGCCTTTGTGAACCATTTTGTCAAAACTGTTGGTGTAAGCCCACTGTGGCAGAATGCAGACTGCTATTGGGAAAATGGGACGTTGGTTAGAAAGATCCTAAGTAGATCTATCACAATGGTGGTTCTTGCATTAAATTTGGCCTACAGATACATTGTATGTGGTCTTCACAGTGTTTTTTTCATTAATTAACTATAGAAAACAAACTGTTGCTGGAGAGGTGGTGGGGGAGATGGGATAAATAGGTAATGGGCATTAGGGAGAGCACTTGTTGGGATGAGCATAATACCCACTAGGTCCATCCATATTGTTATAAGTGGCAAGATCTCATTCTCTTTTATGGCTGAATAATATTTCAATGTGTAAGTATTGTATGTAAATGATAAATCACTAGATTCTACTCCTGAAACCAACACTACACTATATGTTAACTAACTTTAATTTAAATATAAATAAATAAATAAATAAATAAATAATGAAATTCAGCCACGTTTTATAAATTAGAACATTTTACTTAAATATCTGGATTTCTGTATCCTTGACAAACTAGCAGATCTGGCAAAAATAGGCCTCCTTTTGATACAGTAGCAATCAACAGGGGTAAAGCTCTCTTCAAGTGGCAGCTGAGATTATCATTTTGCTGCATTCTTACCTGGTATACTTCACTCATTTTTGGAGGCCTTGTGACCTTTTACCTAAGGAGAGGGGGGACAAACATGAAATAATAAATTGTGTGGTGGAGGAGAATGGGTGGTAGAAAAGTGGCAAAATGAGCAGCTTCTTGGTGACTTAAGATTAGAACAGTAAAGGTGGAGACTGAATCCCAGTAGCAAGGACATAGCAAATCTGGTTGAGTTCAGTAGAAGCCAAGAAGTAGAAGTCAAGAGCCCAGGGTATGTGACAAAGAAAATAGAGAGGAAGAATGGGCCAGGGGCTTCACTTTTGAAGTACAGAAAAATCAGGCCCATTGGATTATATGGGAAATCCATTTGGTGATGAGGGAGGAAGTAAGCATACTTGACCCAAACCCCAGGATATGAAGCTGGCAGATGAAGATAAGCAAGGCCTAGCCAGCTTACTGGTTTGTTTACAAAGGAAAGCACTGGATACCAGTGTTCCAGAAGAATATGGAAACTCCAGATTCACTAAGACCCTAGGTAGGAATGGTAAAATCCTTCTTGTGGGATCTAGCATAGGTGGTGGGCTGGGAGAGGCCACAGAAGCGCCTAGCATTGCCACCATCAAGAATAGAGCAGTAGAATAATTCTTTCTTAAAGCTATGCTGATCAGCAGTTAACTTTATTTCAATGATAAATGGCAGGACAATGATAAGTGGCAGGACAATTTGCCAATAGCTGGAAGCCCACTCCCAAATAGTTGAGGCAGGGCAAACATGAAGCAACCATTGTATATGGAAAACTCAAAAAGTGGAAACTCAAAATCTCACCTAATTAATTAGTGTTCCTAATTAAGATCATAAACTTAATAAAATTTTTAACAGCTTTATTGAGATATGATTGCCACTATTAACCTCACCCTTTTAAATTGTATGATTCAGTGCTTTTTAGTATTTTCAAAGAGTTGTGCTACCATCACCACAATCAATTTTAGACATGTTCATCACACCTAGAAGAAATTTCATATCTATTAGCTGTCATTCCCCACTCCTTCCCAATTTCTCAGTCCTAAGTAACTAATCTACTTTCTTTTCTAGTACAATCTATCCAGATTTGGCCATTCTGGGTATTTTATATAAGTGGAGTTGTATTCTCTGTGGTCTTTTGTGACTGATTTCTTTCACTTAACATGATGTTTTCAAGCTTCATCCACGTTGAATTAAGTGACAGTACTTCATTTTTTTTTTTGGCTGAATAATCCCAGTATAGTATAGATATACTACAATTTATCCATTCATGAGTTGATAGACATTGGGTTATTTCTATGTTATGAATAATGTTGCTATGAATATTCATGTATGAGTTTTTGGGTGAGTGTATGTTTTCATTTCTCATGGGTAAATATACCTTGGAGAGGAACTGCTGGATCATATGGTAACTCTGTGTTTAACCTTTTGAGGAACTGCCAAATTATTTTCTAGAGTAGCTTCACCATTTTACATTTTCATTAGCAATGCATGAGGGTTCTAATTTCTCATATCCTTGCCAACATCTATTATTTTCCACTGTTTTTATTATAGCCATCCTAGTGGGTGTGAGTGGTGTCTCATTGTGGTTTTCATTTGTATTTCCCTAATGGTTAAAGCTGTTGAATATCTTTCCATGTGCTTATTGGCGATTGTATATCTTCTTTGGAGAAATCTTTATTCAGATCCATTTTCCATTTTCAATTGGGTTATTTATATTTCAAGATCATAACCTTTTGGAACATAATTTTTTAAAACATTGGGACACATAACCTAAAAAGAAAAAAGATTTTTGTTCTGGACTTGAGAAGCAGCCTGGAAGATCTCATTTAGAATCAAATATTGGAATTTCTGTTACAAAGCAACAGTATTAGAAAATGAAGAAAATCCTGGAAAATTTTGGAGGCAGCCACTGTCATGTGAAAATTCAGAATGCACACATGTGTCTTTCATCAATTTTTTTATAAGCTTGATATAGTAAGTCAAAGTAATAATGAGATTATTCATGAAATGCCGGGGAAATGTAGTCTTTAATTTTCCCCACATAGTTCCACTTTTCATCCATCAGGATAGTAACTTAGGCATGTCCTCTAGAAGTCAAACTCATCTCATTTTTCAAAATTCTTCCATCATACTAAAATCTAGCCTTTAAGCAATAGATCTTAACCTGTTGTGTTCATGAGCACTTTTGGCAGTCTAATGAAATCTAGACCTTTTACCCTGGAAAAGTTACAAATATTTCTGTGAAGAGAAGAACATTGGGAAACACTCTGACATCACCGAGTAATAAAGTTTTCCTTCCCTTGGAAGATGATGAAATAAACTGTGAATATTTATCCAGTTAATATTAAGGTCTATGTGCTCATTTCTGGAAGACAAAGTATATACATGGACACACACACACACACAATGTATTTATATTAGGGAAACAAAAAAATAATATGTAATTTTATCAGTTAGCTTTTGCTAACTACCTGAAAACATACTGACTTAAAACAACAAGTGTTATTTCTATTGTTCTATGGTCTACTGGGTGGTTTCTCTTGTCTGGGTTGCTTCTACTGCGGCTGGTGGTTTGGGTTGGTCTCACCTGGTTGGCACTTGGCTCAAAGTCAGCTGGAGGATGCCCTGCAAATTGTTCATTATGTGTAGCAGAATTGTTCTGGGTTTGTTCACATGGTTGTGGCAAGGTTCCTAAGAGCAGCAAGTGTGGAGGAGCCTCTGTGCACAAGGGCTTGGCAAACATCTGCCTGTGTCACATTTACTAAAGCCCAGCTGGAGCAAGTATTGGGCCAACCGAATTGCAGGTTGGTTCTACCAAAGAATATGAATAGGAGGGGATGGTTTGTGTTCATTTTTATAGTCTACCATAGCACTGTTGTACACTTATGAGAAGCCCCGTTTTTGTACAGAAATTATGCCTCTTCTTGTGTAGTATTTCTGTTAGAGAATACAAAGAGACCTTTTCCATTTGTTTTTTTTTTTTAAGATTTTATTTATTCATGAGAGACACAGAGAGAGGCAGAGACACAGGCAGAGGGAGAAGCAGGCTCCATGCAGGGAGCCCGATGTGGGACTTGATCCAGGGACTCCAGGATCACGCCCTGAGTCAAAGGCAGATGCTCAACCGCTGAGCCACCCAGGCATCCCTCCATTTGTCTTATATTGGTAACATTGATAACATAATTCGGTCCTTTTTTTTTTTTTCTTGTCACTTCAGGCCCTTGCTCCTGTCATTGACCATCCTCATGGAGTGTAGTTATGGATTGGGATAGTTCCTCTGGGACTCCTCCACACAGGGAACCTGGATAGCTGAGAATTTTGAAATCCTTTCTTTCATAGAAAGCTGGAAATAGTACAAACAGAGAATAAAGTATCAAGAAAAAATACCTGTTGACTTCTATCACTGGCTGTCCTAGAACTATCTCGTTGCAGTTGAAGGATCAATGCAGTCGGTACATTGTAGGATAGTACCATCCACTCAAAATGCAGCATACCTTTTGAGTTTTAGAGACACTCTGAAGCCAAGTCATTCAGGGTTGGAAGTTGGAGAAGGCAACATTACATGGGTGAGGAGCCTGACCTGAGTTTTCTAGAGATTAAGGTCAGGGGCCAGAGTATAAAGTTTCCAGGTCTAGAGTCAGCTAACAGAGCAGAGGACTAGCATGTGCCAGTGCTTTTAGTTTATTACAAATGTTCTATCATCACAACAACCTAATGGATGTTGTAAACATGTTTGTTCTGGTGCATACATTTGTGTGTGTGTGTGTGTGTGTGTGTGTGCGATTATTATTACCTCTCTTTGGCATTTAAGCCTCCAATTAGTGAAGTGACTGTTGGAATTAGAACCAAGAGCCCTGAAAATAAGCCCAGAACTTTATCTCCTCATTGTTTTGTTGTTGTTGTTGTTATTGTTTTTTTTTTTTTTTAAGATTTTATTTATTTGAGAGAGAGAAAGAGAGAGAGCATCAGGGAGAAGCAGAAGGAGAGGGAGAAGCAAGTTCCTCCACTGAGCAGGGAGCCTGACATGGGACTCATTCCCAGGACCCTGGGACCACAACCTGAGCCATAGGCAGATGCTTGACCAACTGAGTCACCCAGGTGCCCCTATATATCCTCACTGTTAAGTATGATTCAACTCTTAGTGATGAAGGAGATACTGTCTGTCTAGCCCATGGCTTTTCAGTGCTCCACATTGTGGGCATTTTGCGAGGTGGTCACACAATCTGTGTCCCACTGGTTCTCCCAATAGAATGTCAGCTCTGTACTTCTCCCATATCCCACTTTCTGTTTGATGTTATTTGTATGTGGAAGCCCTGTTTTCCCATGTTATTTATTGGCTATTGTTTTTATGACCCAGAGTTAAAGTCTGAAAGATGTAAGCATCTTATGGATTCAAAAACTCTCAAAACATAAAATGTGACCATTTTTTACTGTTTTGAGAAATATTCTCCATCCTCAGTAAAATAGTCACTAATTCTCTGAAGTCTGGAATTAATTGCTTCCAGTATGTATCTTTTATGACACTCACCTATTTGTCTCATAGGCATTTCACAGGAGTTCTTGGAGAGCAAGGATTATTTTAGGGGCCACCTAAAACACAGTGGATACTCAAGAAATGCTGAAGGAATTAGCATAAAGACCTCTGTTTGTGACCATCTGCTGTTATGAATGAGTGCATAGGTAATTGATCATTGTAATCCATAGAATCAGAATGGCTTTGGTTAAAAATATGCAGATAATTAGCATGTTTGTATTACCAAGAGCTTCAGTGATAGTCTTGGGAAATGGAAGAGCTGGCAAAATTGACCTATGAACATTTTATGTACTATATGGCAGGATGGTTTACTAGAGCTTCCATCCATCTGACTGAAATCATCCTTACAGTAAAATAATGTTTGCTAGCAAGCCAGAGCACCAATCAGAACAAATGCGGCTCCTGCCCTAGGTCAGAGTTGAATGCTACAGCATAACAGGTGTGATCTATCTAGGCCGCTGGTGAGCCTGATGACTGAAAAGATGGCATGGATAAAGGGCTGAGAGGAAAATTCTTTTGAGGAAATGCTGCATCAAAGATAAAGCAGTGCACACTGCCTTTTTCAGGTCCACAGCCATTGTACATATTTGGCTTACCTAAAGCCGAACTGCCCATGGAAGCTATAAACTTGGAGAAAAATGGTGCTGAATTGGATGTTTGAGGCTAAATGTTTAAAGTGGTATTAATTGCCTCTTTGTGTTTGTCTCAAGCCCTCCTCACTTAAATTTCTTATTATGGAAAATGAATTTGTTCTATAAGTTCTCTGAAGGTCACTGGTGATAACTCATTATACCCCTGCTCATGGTGCCTTCTTTTTATTTTATGGACTTGAAAAATATTTATCAATAAATGACAGAATTTTGTCATTTTTGTAGTCCTCTGAATACAAACTCCACATGATTCTTTTTTTAAAAGATTTTATTTATTTATTCATGGGAGACACAGAGAGAGAGAGAGAGAGAGAGACAGAGGCAGAGGGAGAAGCAGGCTCGACGTGGGACTTGATCCCCGGTCTCCAGGATCAGGCCCTGGGCTGAAGGTGGCGCTAAACCGCTGAACCACCCGGGCTACCCAAACTCCACATGATTCTTACAAGTCACTTTTATATCACAGACTGGGAATGGACAGCAGCTGTCTCAGTGAAGTAAAACAAGCTCTCTCTTGCCAAAAAGCTGCAATAAATAATGAAAATGGGGTGCAGGAATGACATTCACATTTGGCTTCATGGCGTACCTACTTACAGCACATGGATAACCAAGAATTAACCATGGAAGTAGGTACTCTACAGAGCTGCAAGTAATGATAGGTACCAATTCCCATCCTCCAGGCAAAATGGTTATATTAAAATTCATATTCTCTTTATGAAAGCTTCATTTATGTTAATAATACCAGGATCTTAGAAAATACAGAAGCTGGCCAAATAGTGAAATTTTAACAGAAAAGGTATGCAGTCTGCAGTCTCAGTGTATAGCAATGCCAGGAAGAGGTGTATTTATAGAAAAAAATGATAATTCAACTCTGAAGATTCTAGAGAGAAGGTGGGTCATTCTGGTCTCCTGAGTTCATTAATACTAATGAGCAATCTGGTTAAAACTTACATATGAAATCTCAAAAGTATTGCCTGTCTACAAATTTCATTTCCTAGATCTTTATCCCTCTTGAGTGCTTTCTAGAGAACATCCAGGGTGCTGTCTAGAGAAAAATAGATTACTTATATTGGAAGGGAAGCATTAAAGCAACCCACAATTTGGGAGGAAGAGGGTCTGGTCTCTCTAAACGTGCTCTTGAGTAATCCCGTCTGGATTTAGCCATGTCAGTGATTCACCTCACCCCTTAATCCCACTATTCTTTCAAACCCCTGTTGCCTTCTAAAACAGTGGACTATGCTTATTTGCACTTTCTGCCCATCCACTCCTTCCTGTCTGGCTTCTGCATTCATCTGTATGACATAATGCCTTGAATATGCCCAGAGTGTGATGAAGTCCCAAGAAACTGGTTAGGAACTAAAATGATAGTTGTGATATTGAATTTTATTTGTCAACTCAGCTGGGCTGTGGTCCCCTATTATTTTGTCAAACATTATTCTGCATGTGTTCTGTGGGGATGTTTTTAAATGAGATTTACATTTAAATCAGCGGACTTTGAGTAAACAAATTGCCCTACATCATAACGTGAGTGAACCTCATCCAGTCAGTTGAAGGCCTGGATGGAACAAAAATGCTGACCTCCCCCAAGCAAGAAGGAATATTTCAGTAGGCTTCCTTCAGACTTCAACTGTAACATCAGCTCTCCCCTAGATCTTTACTCTGCATTTTGGACTTGCCAACCTCCATAATCACATGAGATAATTCCTTAAAATAAATCTATCATTCTTCTATGTATCTACACATGCACACACATACTATTGGTTCTGTTTTTCTGAAGAACATTGAGTGATACAACAGTGCATAGAATGCTTTCGGAGGGGGACAGAGGGTGGGCATAGCAGTTACAAAAGCATTTTTAAAAAGTGTATGACATAGATTAGATGGCTGCAGATTATGAACTATTTAGGTCGGACTGGGTTTAATTGCACTGCTTTCTCTCCTACTTGGGAAAGCTTTTTCAGACTGAAATTAGACTGATGTTATTATAAGCATATATTAGTTCACATAAGTTTTGCCTGCCAGAAACAAAATTCTTAAACTGCTTTAAATAATAAGCACATTTATGATATCACATGACAGCAGGAGTAGGGCAGGCCCTTAGTCTACCAATGCCCAGGCTCTGCAGATACCTTGCCTCTGCCTTCCTCAGACTGGCTGCATTATGGTTGAAGTTGTTATAGCTGTCATGTCCAGATATGGAAGTGTCCAGGAGAAAAAGAATGATTCTCTCTTCTTGAGTGCATTTCTCAGGAGTTGGGAAAACTTCCCCAAAAGTCTCCATCACGCAGTCTCAGTGGCCAGAATTGGATCACATGTACATTCCTAAAACCTGGCAAGGGGAATGCCATGACTGGATTAGACAAACCAGAACCTCCTCCTGGGCTGCATGCAAATGGGGTTAGCTTCTTCTGGAGCCTGTTGTTTGGTTACATGAGGCAAAGCAGGGTCCTGTCAGGCAGCCAGAAGGAGGGAAACAGATGTTGGGCAGGTAGCCAACAAAGTCCACCAATGGAGTCACCTGGACCTTGACTGGCCCTTTTCTTTTCATACAAATAGATGTTGTCTTGGTACTCTGCCAAAGAAAAATTTGTTTCTTAAAAAAAAATCAAACTACATTAAGCAAATTATTTTTAACTTATTTCAGTTACTGGGGCATGAGGATGAATTATATTATACAGCATGTGACACTATACTTGAAAATCTTCAGTGTCCCTGCTCTCACATCTCTTCCTCTTCCCCCGTTTCTGTGTCCTTCCTTTTACCCAGACCTCATGAGGTTTCTCTCCCCTTTTATATTTGAAGAATTAAACTCACACTCACATGTGAGGAAAGGTCTGCCTACTACTGTTGATTTGAGGACTGGATGCCCAGTCTCCACCATCAGATTTATCAGAATATTCACTTACTCACCCAATTGCTGAGAAAATAAATTGTCTTTACGTTATTACATACAGAAAAGTCTTTAACACTCTTCATTTTCTTTGAAAGCGTAAATCTTTTGTAGAGTTGGTGTTTTAACTAACATTAGTAAAAGGCTACTTTGATCTCACGAGTGATTGGAATGGATCAGAGTGCTAAGACTGTGTAGTGGAGGAATTTTAATTGATAATAATCCATAACCACAGCCCTGACTTTTCTCCTGAGCTTGACTCTCATATATACTGCTAGTCTCTGCCAGACAGTGAAGGAACCTCACTCTGTTCAGAATGAATCTTCCATTGCACACTTGTCTCTCCTGTTTCCTAGTGCTATTAACAGCACCATCATCCTGCCAAACACTCGTTTTAAATTTCTTTCTCCCCTGCTCTTCAGATTAATGTAGCATTTCCCGAAACTGGTCTGGGAGTATTGGATCCCTTGAAGAAAGTGGTACAAACAACAACATTAAAACATTGAGAAACAGACTCATAAATACAGAGAACAAACTGGTGATTGCCAGAAGGGAGGAGGGTAGAGGGATGGGCAAAGTGGAGGAAGAGGACTAAGAGGTACAAAATCCCGTTATAAAATAAGTCACGAGGGGTGTGTGGGTGGTACAGTCAGTTAAGCATGTGACTCTTGATTTCAGCTCAGGTCATGATGTCAGGGTCATGACTTTGAGCCCCACTTGGGGCTCTGTGCACAGAGCAGAATCTGCTTGAGATCCTCCCTCTCCCTCTGCCCCTTCCCCCTTCGTGTTCACACACATTCTCTCTAAATAAATGAGTAAATAAATAAAATCTTTAATAAGTAAATAAGTCACAAAGATGAAAAGTACAGCATAGAGTATGTAGTCAATAACATAGTAATACCATATGGTGACACATGGTGACTACACTTACCCTGGTGAATGAACATTGAGTAATGTATAGAATTGTCAAACCAATATGTTGTGCACCTGGAACTAATATAATATTGTAGGTCAGTTATACTTCAATAATAATAAGATAAGGAAAATAAGTTAAGCAAGAAAGTGTTCTGTAGTCAAATGTCTTTGGGGAATGTGGTATATACCATATCCTTACTTTAGTGCATTATGATGCACATTCAAATATTAAAGACCCTGCCAATCTAGAAGAAATGGACGCATTCCTGGAAAGCCACAAACTACCAAAACTGGAGCAGGAAGAAATAGAAAACCTGAACAGGCCAATAACCAGGGAGGAAATTGAAGCAGTCATCAAAAACCTCCCAAGACACAAGAGTCCAGGGCCAGATGGCTTCCCAGGGGAATTCTATCAAACGTTTAAAGAAGAAATCATACCTATTCTACTAAAGCTGTTTGGAAAGATAGAAAGAGATGG
Source organism: Nyctereutes procyonoides (assembly GCF_905146905.1). Classification (NCBI taxonomy): domain Eukaryota; kingdom Metazoa; phylum Chordata; class Mammalia; order Carnivora; family Canidae; genus Nyctereutes; species Nyctereutes procyonoides. Next base: position 54,043,246 of record NW_026575146.1, on the reverse strand, counting down.
AGTACCTCCAAACTCATTCTATGAGGCCAGCATCACCTTAATTCCAAAACCAGACAAAGACCCCACCAAAAAGGAGAATTACAGACCAATATCCCTGATGAACATGGATGCAAAAATTCTCAACAAGATACTAGCCAATAGGATCCAACAACACATTAAGAAAATTATTCACCATGACCAAGTAGGATTTATCCCCGGGATGCAAGGCTGGTTCAACACTCGTAAAACAATCAATGTGATTCATCATATCAGCAAGAGAAAAACCAAGAACCATATGATCCTCTCATTAGATGCAGAGAAAGCATTTGACAAAATACAGCATCCATTCCTGATCAAAACTCTTCAGAGTGTAGGGATAGAGGGAACTTTCCTCGATATCTTAAAAGCCATCTACGAAAAGCCCACAGCAAATATCATTCTCAATGGGGAAGCACTGGGAGCCTTTCCCCTAAGATCAGGAACCAGACAGGGATGTCCACTCTCACCACTGCTATTCAACATAGTATTGGAAGTCCTAACCTCAGCAATCAGACAACAAAAAGACATTAAAGGCATTCAAATTGGCAAAGAAGAAGTCAAACTCTCCCTCTTCGCCGATGACATGATACTCTACATAGAAAACCCAAAAGCCTCCACCCCAAGATTGCTAGAACTCATACAGCAATTTGGTAGCGTGGCAGGATACAAAATCAATGCCCAGAAATCAATGGCATTCCTATACACTAACAATGAGACTGAAGAAAGAGAAATTAAGGAGTCAATCCCATTTACAATTGCACCCAAAAGCATAAGATACCTAGGAATAAACCTAACCAAAGAGGTAAAGGATCTATACCCTAAAAACTATAGAACACTTCTGAAAGAAATTGAGGAAGACACAAAGAGATGGAAAAATATTCCATGCTCATGGATTGGCAGAATTAATATTGTGAAAATGTCAATGCTACCCAGGGCAATTTACACGTTCAATGCAATCCCTATCAAAATACCATGGACTTTTTTCAGAGACTTAAAGACCCTGCCAAATTCTGTAGAACAGAAGAAAGTTAAGCCCTGTTTAATCTGGCATTTCCCAGACTTATTTCATCACAGAATCATTTTTGCAGGGAGTATCTCTTCATATATTGCGGGATATTACTATTTTACGGAAAAAAAGGAAAACATTGATCTAAGTAATTTTTAAATAAAAATGAGGGACAAAGTTAATATTTATTTAGTACTTAGTAAGTACCATATACTTCATGTAGGTGAAGCAGATTTTTTATTATATCCCAATGCTAATAATAAGAAAAAAAATTCCTAAAAATAAGGAAAAAAATATGGTACTTAGTAGTACCATATACTTCATGTAGGTGAAGCAGATTTTTTATTATATCCCAATGCTAATAATAAGAAAAAAAGCCCAATGCTAATAATAAGGAAAAAAATAATAAGGAAAAAAAAAGTTCACTACTTCTTTTAGTGAACAAACTTAGCCAGAAATCCAACTTCATGATGAACTAAAGTATAGATGTACCTTAAATGTTAATGGTAACTTGTATGTACATGTGTTACATTTTTCCCCTCATTTTAAAAAATATACTGATTTATTTGAGAGAGAGAGCATGAGAAGGGGGAGGGATAGAGGGAGAAGCAGAGCAGGGAGCCTTACCTGGGGCTTCATCCGAGGACCCTGGGGACCTGAGCTGAAGGCAGCTGCTTAACCAACTGAGCCACCCAGGTGCCCCTCCCTCATTTTTCTTAACAAAGGGTGATGGCTAATTCCTTTGTTGGTTCATAATCCTCCCGGGAGCTTCCCTGGTGTAATCTGAAACTGGCCTGGAAAAAAGCAGAGGGCAGAGAGGGCAGGGTGAGACCAAAGAGGCAGGCCACTCCAGTTTGGTAGATGACAGTTTTATTAACAGCAAATGGAACTTGAATACAAGCTTGTCTTGGATGGTAGCAATGGATCTCCACACCCACCCTCCAAATCTTAAACATTTATAAAGAGACCCTATCTGGGCTCAGTTACATATACCATGCAGGTATTCTCAATACCATATCACCATCTCAAGGCGATGGAGCAGCCTCTGGGAGTGGGAAAGGCAAGCAGAACCCACATTCCAAGGGCAGGAGAGGGATTGAGAAGCCTCTGAGTGCCTGAGTCCAGTTTATGGGTCAATCAGCAGCCATCTTTTTGATACATTCCCCAAAGTCCAGCTTTATAGTCTAAAAACTATTTATGCCACATTTCACTCATTTTCACTAAATACCAATAGAACGTGTGGTCTGTGGCTTCAATAATCACCTTAATAAAGGTGGAATTGAGGTTATAATTCTTTTATTCTATATTATACCACTAGACTAAGGACTTAATGTGTCTTTTTACCTTAATGCACTGAATTCATATAGGTGCCTAATAAGTGTTCATTTATGAGAATGTAAGATTCTATAGATTCTTAGCCTACCCTCAAGAACTATCAGAAAAGAATTTGCATTTTAATTAATAAACTTAAGTTTGTATAAATGAGTAGAATCCCCAAGTAGGAAAATAGATTGAAAGTGATAATCTCAAGCAAATTTGGCAATATTTGGGAGAGGAGAAATTCGAGTTGTAAATGGGGAGAGATAAAGAATGAATTAAAGGTAGAGTATTTTTCAATATTGTATGTTTTACTGCTGTTTAACTCACATTTTTATTAAAAATTTATACAAACTCCCAGTAGATTGAATTCAGGTATTATACTGATAAGATAGATATAATACTGGCAAAGTTGTTGGGCTTTGTTGTTGTTGTTGTTGTTGTTAATGAGACCCAAGAGTTGTCCAGAGAAAAGCCCTGAGTTATGATTTAAAAAAAAACAAACTGTACAGTGTACTTAGTGGCTTTTTAAAAGTTGAGGTACATCAAGCAAAGAAATATTTTGAAAATACTCAGGCAAATACAGGAATCAGAAAATGCTTTTCTTCTGTTCAAGCTAGCTGAAGAAAAGAACATAGGAAAATCATAAAATGAAGAGCATTTCTTTTCAGGATGCCTTTTTCTCATAAGCAGTTTAAAGTCCAGTGGAGTGTGCTAAAAGCTCTTTCATAATAGGGGAAAATAGAAAAAGAAGCTCTTGGCATTTCTGATGTTATTGAATAACTGCAAAACAGTGGCTTTGAAAGAGAAGAAAAAGCTCAAGGAAATGGGTAGTTGAGTGTCATGATAAGACGATAAAAAAAAACAGATGAAACGGGTATGGAGGCAAATGTAATGCCTCTCACTTCAGAGAAATCAGGCAGAGAAAATTATCTCAAGAGATTGCCAAACAGATGGCATGTTAAAGAATCTTGGATCTCTCTGAAGATAGGTTTGCCTCAATTGAAGTCCTGGAGTAATGGAATGAGGTTTTTTGAGGAGAGGATAAGTGGATTGTCTTAGCTTTCAAATGCAGCTAGTGCAAGGAACAAGTGATGATTATTCATGGAAAAATATTATCAATGATGAAAATCTTAAGCATTTCTAAACTTTTAGGACTAAATAGTAGAAAATGTACATTTGCAAAAAAATAGAAAATGTACATTTGCTACTTAGCTTGAGGTGACATTTGTGTGGCACTAGGACTCCTTGATTGATACAAGAGAAGTCTGGAGCATTTTGAAGTTCCAGAAAGTAAGAAAGTATTAAACACACACACACACACACACACACACACACACACACACACACATGCAATGATAAAGATATGTCAAAAGGAGATAGGAATCAACTGAAAGAACTCCAAATGATCATAACTGGAACATAATTTAAAAGCAACACAAGAAATAGAATTATATTGGATTATAAACCAAAGTATTAAATAAATAAATAAGAATAGAGAAATCTGGGGCAGCCCGAGTGGCTCAGTGGTTTAGCGCCGCCTTCAGCTCAGGGCCTGGCCTGATCCTGGAGTCCCAGGATCGAGTCCCACGTCAGGCTCTCTCCATGGAGCCTGCTTCTCTGCCTCTCTCTCTCTCTCTCTCTCATGAATAAATGAATAAAATCTTAAAAAAAAAAAAAAAATAGAGAAATCTCCCTCACAGGAGAATACCAAACAATTTATGTAGATGTTCTACCCTTTGAGGTCATGAGCATAACTTCCAATTTGTTAAGTGTGGGCTTTGCAGTGACTTTCTTCCAAATTATATCATACGGAAATGGGGAAATAGGAATAATTGTAGTGGAGAATCATGATAAACATTACCTCAGCCAGACCAGTGTTACCATCAGCAGTGATAAGTGATGTTGATAGTACATATGCTCAATTGATGTGATGAAAATGGTACTTGATCTTTGTGGTCTTCCTCTAAAACCCCATAACTCCAGTCTAACTATGAGAAAAGCATCAGATAAATCCCCAATGAAGGACATTCTACAAAATATCTGACCAGTATTCATCAAAACTTTCAAGGTCATCACAAATAAGGAAAGCCTGGGAAACGGAGAACTAAGGACAAATGATTACTAAATGTGTAACATCCTGCATGGGATCATGGAACAGGAAAAAAAAAAGGACATTAGGTTAAACTCCAAAGAGATTTGAATAAAGTATGGACTTTAGTTAACAAGAATGTATCCACATTGTTTAATTGTGGCAAATGTACTGTACTAATGCTAATAATAGGGGAAACTGAGTGAATTGTATATGAAAACTCTTTGTACTATGCTCACAATTTTTCTGTAAATCTAAAACTATTCTAAAATGAAATTTTTATTTCAACATTTAGAAAAGTATTTTTGATGAATACTGGCACCTGAATATATGTTGGCTAAGAAATTGTTAATGGGATGTGATATTTGATATTTGATAGCCAAGCCTTGTGATGTTAAATTTGTTTTTTCCCTAAGTTCATTTGCTTGGATTAAATACCTTATTTTTAAATGGTCAAAATATTTCTATACCAACTCAACAAAACTAGTTCCAAGGATGCCTGAGAGGTTCAGTTGGTTGAGTGTCCAACTTTTGATTTCACCTCAGTTTCTGATCTCATGGTTGTGGGATTGAGCCCTGAGGTGAGCTCCATTCTTTTGACAGGGTATCTGCTTGAGATTTTCCCTCTCCCCCTGCCCCTCCCCCACCATTGCTCTCTCACCCTCTCTCTCTCTAAAATAAATAAATAAAACTTTAAAAACTAGTTCCAAAAAGGTCTGGTAGGCAAAAGAAAGAAAGAAAAAGAAAAAGATTAACTTAATCTTGAGAAGTTTGCCAACTTGTTTTTGACATCTATTTAAATAGAACTGTAAATAGTTTCTATTCAGAAACTCTCCTTTCAAAGTGGAAGACCTAATAGTGCTGCTGTTGTTAGAAATTTATATTGTCCACTTACTTATTCACTCATTCTACATATATTTCTTAAACACCTAGGACCACCTTGTCTCTAAAACCATAGATTATATGGGAAGTAGACCTATAAACAGACAGTAATATGATAATTGCAATAATGCATATGTGTACAAATGTAATGGGATTCTAGAGATGTTCTTTTGTGTATCAGAGGAAGTCAGAGGTGGCTTGGCAATATGGAGGGACATGTGAATTGGTACATGATGAAAGAGTACACATTTGCCTAAAAGGAAGTAGGTGTCATTTCATGAAACAAAATGAGATAAGGAGAGAATTTTAAGTGGACATAACGCTGGGGAAAGGTCACGGAGGCAAGATGAAGTTTGGAAAATTTCTATAGTTTGGGAGAATGGCAGGAAGTGGCAGCAACTGAGTGTTAATGATTGAATGTTTGTATCCTCCTAAAATTCTTAAGTTGAAGTCCTCACCCCCAAGTGGTAGTGATACTAGGAGGTGTGGCCTTTGGGAGGTGATTAGATTTAAATGAGGGAATGACAATGGGGTCCTTCTGATGCAATTAGGACCCCATGAAGAAGAGACCAAAGAGCTGGCTTTCTCTCTCCACTCTGTGAAGATCATAATAAAATGGCTGCTTGTAAGCCAGGAACAGTGCTCTCACCAGACACTGAATCTTGATTCTGGATTTCCAGTTTCCAGAACTGTGAGAAATAAATGTTTATTGTTTAAGCCACCCAGTCTGTGATATTTTGTTATAGTAGCCAGAACTAAGACACTGAAGCAATAGAAGAAAACAGGAGTCAAATCATAAAAGGCCATGTATGTCATGCAGAAGAAAATATTTTATCCAGGAGGTGATGAACTTTAAATGGTGAGTAATATGGTAAGAAATAAAATTAGAAGGATAACTCAAAGGCAGTGTTAAGGAATACTTGGAGGGCAATAGCTAGAAGCAGAAGGACCAGTAAAGATGTTACCACAAGAGAGATGATGTCTGTGTGGAGAGCTGCGGACAGAAAAGTTGAAAATTTAGAGTTGGCAGGTCTTAGTGATTAATTAGATGGGGAGGAGGACATGTAGGAGTCCAAGGTGACATCAGTGGTGCCATTAATGAAGATAGAGAACATTAAAGGGAAAGTGAGAATGTGGAGAAAAATGACTTCTGTCTGGGATATGTTGAACTTGGGACACCCAGGTACAGACATTTAGCAGGTGGTTGGATATAATGGGAATGGGGCCCAGAAGAATAGTTTGGAGTTAAGAGGATTTTCTACGGTGAATATATAATTAGTAATTGAAACTAGGGGAAGTCCAAGTTCACTTACAAAGATTAAGTAAATCATCCCAGATAATAGTGTGTAGCTAGGAATTGGGCTGTTAGAGAGTCTCTGAAGTGCTCCACCTGGCATGGGTCTGAACTCAAGAAGGAAAGTGTGGTCAGGTGTAGGTGTGTGGAGTGGCTAGGAGACTGGAGGTCTTATGAAGTGAAATTGTGAGATTTGGAGTAGTGACGGAATGAGAATATGGGAAGGATACGAGCTTGTGGTAAGAGAGCACAGCACTGGAGTTAAAACTTTTCAGGCTGAGATAGTTCTAAGGTATGAATAGAATATAAGTTCCATGAGGGCAGGAGTATTTCACCTCTGTATCCCCAGTAGTCAGGGAAGAATATGGGTTGTGATGGGTGCTCCGTAAATGTTTGTTGAACAGATGAGGGGGGGTTACTGAAGTAGAATTGGATGAGATCAAGGAAGTCTGTTGAAATTCTTAGAAAAGTTGAATAGATGTCTGATTTGTGTTTAAGAGTTCATGTCTCATACATTCCTTTGTAGCAAGCAAATTAATAGTTATAGTTGGGAGGTTTCTATTTCCTGGGATATGATCATAATCAGAAAAGATCTTTATTGTTTTCTGCTTTAGAGAAAATGAATTTCTATAATGTATAAGTATCTATATTATATTCAAGTCAACACATTCTATTTTGAAGATTTCATCAGACCACCAGTTAGAAATGTTTGATACTGAATAGGTAATACCACCTATGTAGTCTAATTAAATGTTTAGCTTTGAATACATTAAGCTATTAATTCTCTTATTTTATAGGAAGTACAAAGACTAGAAGAGCAAGCTAAATGTCATAATGAGGAAATAACCAGACTAATCTAGAAGATAGGACACTGTAGGACTATTGGCCCAATTTATTCAACATGTCAGGAAGATTTAAAATAAATGAAAAAAAAAGAGGAGACTGTCAGATTGATTTGAGTCATAATGTCAGGGTTGTCAGACTGAGCCCTGTATTGGGCTCCATGCTCAGCACGGAATCTACTTGGGATTCTCTCTTCCTCGCCCTCTGTGCCTCCCCCCAGCACTGACGTGCTCTCTTTCTCAAATAAATAAATCCTTTTTTTTTAAAGGCAAGAAATAACAAGTGTTGATAAAGATGTGGAGAAGAGAACCCTTCTGTACCATAGGTAGGGATGTAAAATTGTGCAGCCACTATGGAAAACAGCATGGAGGTTCCAAAAAAAAAAAAAAAAAGCTACCATATTTTCCAGCATCCCACTTCTGGATATATATATATATATATATATATATATATATAAATGAAATCACTATCTCAGAGATATCTGCACCCCCATGTTAATTCCAAAAATATTTATAATAGCCAAGATGTGGAAACAACCTAAGTGCCTGTCAATGGATGAATGCATCCAGAGAATATAGTATGTATATATGCAATAGAATATTATTCAGCCATAAAAAGGAAATCCTACCATTTGTGATAACATGAATAGACCTTGAGGACATTATGTTAAGTGAAATAAGCCCTCACATTTATATGTGAGATCATTTTTAAAAAGATGAAATCATAGAAACAGTAGAATGATGGTTGCCAGGAGCTGAGGGGTGTGGGATATAGGGAGGTGTTGTTAAAGGATACAAATTTCTAGTTATGAGTAATTTCAAGGGAGCTAGTATACAGCATGGTGACTATAGTTAACAGTACTATTGTATATTTGAAAGTTGTGAAAAATGTAAATCTTAAAACTTGTCATCACAAGAAAAAAAATGTAACTGTCAGATGATGGATGTTAACTAAATTAATGAGGTAACCATTTTTGCAGTATGTGTCCTTATGTTGTATATTAAAATTAATAGTGTTATATGTCAATTATATCTTGATAAAAAAGAAAACGACTTTTCCCTTTACCTATAAACAAGTCTCCACTTAAAGGAAATGACCAAGCTGTAGTGACTCCTTTGTAGATCTATAAATTTTATTTGAATTTCAGATATCCACAGGCTCAGTAAATGTTTGTAAAAATCCTACCACTTCTGATAAAACTAATAGATAATTTGTTGGTTTTTTTTTTAAAGAAGAAGAAACGTTTATTACTAGGAAAAATCTTGTCTTTTGGAAAATTAGTGTTGGTCTCTGTGATACAGTTTTTAATGTTGTATGTGAGGCCCAGAAAGGAGGATTTCGAATCAAAATACTTCTCTCTTTCTAGATCAGGTAAATAGTGCCATGGAATTAATTGAGGTCTGGTTAACGCTTAAAATCTGGCTCCCTCTACTGGAAGACATGATACCTCCTCTCCTTTTAATCTGCATCTAAGCTTGTACAGGATGGAGTTCTCAGCTCAGGGTTTTCTGATCTTCATGCATATATGACAATTGTCTCATTGACCAACTTGTAGTTTATAATGGAGAAAAACTTGTAAATTTCACTGTTTATGAATCAGCCACCAACTATCCCCCACTCTCCATTTCAGACAGAACTAATGTTTAATTTAGGGCCTAAAGAAAATGAGAAGATGCCCCTGACACTTAATCTTCCCTTCTTGGGTCATACGCTGTTGGTCCACATTTAGGTTTTCAGAGCTTGGAAGGAGCCCAATTCTACTATTCATTTTCCTGATAGGAAAGTATAGATGCAGAGAGATGAGGTGATTTCCCAAAGTCATACACCTAGGGCAACCGCAATGTGCATATATGACAGTTTACATATGACGCACTTCTCTAACTTTTTATAATTACTAGTGCATCAAATCAAATTAATATATATTTCTTGATTGCCTTCTGTATGTCAGACACCAAAAGATATGTGCAAAGATGTAAGAGACATGATTTTTGCTCCTAAAAGAATTTATAGTTAAATTTTATCAGTGATGATTCCAGATTAGACACAGTTGTCAGGTTTGCAAATCCAAATGGCCAATTAAATAAACTTTTTAGTTTAAAAAGCACCAATTCCTACAGATGATTGATAGTTTTTTTTTTTGCATAGCCAGTTAATTCCCTGATTAGGTGTTGATTCCTATACAACTAGCTTTGGGGTTTGACTGGCTTTCTGAACTGGAAATTAGTAACTTTAATGGAGGAGGGATATATTTGTGTTGAAGAGAAATTAAAAATTTTTGGTTTTGTTGTTAACATAAAAAATGACATTGGATTATCCTAGTGAATTATCTAAAGTTGCTTTTGCATGGAAATGTCAGAATTTCCATAAGTTTATTGATTCCTGGGAAAGCACATTTGCATATCTGGTTCTATTTGGCTGTGTCACATTGGAAAAACTATTTAACCTCTTTGTGCCTTACATGCTTCATGAGGTTGTTGTGATGATTAATGAGTTAATATACATGATGCCATTAGAGCAGATCCTGGTACATAGTGAGCACGTATATGTGTTTGTTTACATTATTATTACTTGAGTTATGTGCATAGAAAGCTAACATGGTGTTTATAAATTCTAAGAAAGGATTCAGAAGATGATTTACAAAATAAGACCCAACTAAATAAATACCATTTATGATGGCTCTGGATACACAGATGTACAAGAAGTTATTCTCTGGGAGAGTGAATCTCTTCAGTAACCATAGGCACCGGGATGAGAAATCTCAGTTCCAACCTAATGAACTAAATGTCAATCCCCTGCTGTTCCCATATTTTATGTTTAGACGATATAAAAGCATTGTGAAAATTATTTTTTAAGTCCATAGACAGAGGGAAAAACCCCTTAGAGGCAAAAGTCAAACAGAGTGTATTTGAGCATACCATCTCTCTTTTCCTGATGAAACATCTTTAGAAAACATGGGTTCTTGTATTTCAACCTCATTGGTAGTTCTTGGGTACTAGGTGTTAGCATCAAAGAAAAGGCAACAGAAGGACTCTGTGTTCTTAATAGTCACAATGTAACAGCAGGTGCTTCTTGCTCAGCACCTCTCTGAAGACTTGAGACAATATGAAATACTTTCCAGAGCTGAGAATCATTCTGAGGCTTAGCAGCACCTCATTTTCATCAAGGTTGATGTAAATGTGATTATTGCAAATGACTAGAGCTTTTCACAGCATTCAGCCTTTAAAACTCAGATAAGACTTAATCAATTGTTTCCTGTTTTATGTCACTGACATCTTTTATTCTCCATAGCCCAGAAATCAAGCTGAGCTTGAATTAAGATCCTGTTTTCCAGGCTGTTCCTGAAAGATAAAAAGACTAATTGGTTTGTAGCCTCTTCAAAGCCCATCCAACAGGTTGAGCTTTAGATGTTTAATCATTCGTGTTACTGTATAGCATTTATCCAATCACTGACAAACCCGCATCTTCCATGAGCTGCTCTTAGTGCCTGTGATCTCACCAGAGCAAAGCATGGTTCCCCATAAACACCTTGTCACTATTCATTAGGGATCTCAAACCATGTCACTAGTTGCTGCAAATGTAATAATAAGTGGACAGCATATATTCCACAGCCATTCTGCTGTAAGTTAGCAATGAATGACTGCATTAAAATGAATGGTTGCTGCACTTCCTGTGTTAGTGTAAGGAGTTTTGCTGACTCAATTCACAGAGAAACTGGTGAAAGTAGTTTTCAAAAATGTAAAGCTCCTTGGAATGGTTCTAAGGGCAAACAAAATGAAAAACCATCTATTCCAGAAAATTCACAAAAATTTGGAAAGAAATATGAGAGTCTGTAGTATCTGAACAAAGACTACTCTCTCCTTCTCCTCTTCCAGCTCCCAGTGGAAGAGCTTTCTTGCCAGGAGGTGCAGGACTTCAGTGTTTCTCATTCCATCCCCAGCTATATGTTGCTGAGGCTAAGTTCTGAGTGAATGCAATCAATAAATAAGTGTGTCCCTTCCCTCAGCCTCACTCATGAAATGGAGAGTCTACCTTGGGCATGACATGCTGAGTGTCCTGGAGTACCCCACCTCATGAAGTTATGGCTCCATGCCAGGGGAGGCAAGCTCAGGCTTCTGCCTCCCCCATCTACCCAAGTCCTCAACTCCTAGAGCACAGGTGTCATTCTGAGAGAAATTTACCTTTGTCCGCATCTCCAGCTCCAAAACCCTGGTTCAGAAACTGCCTGAGGGAGAAGCAGCCATAAACCGATAGTTCTCAATCTCTTCCCAAGAGTACTGACTTCATTTGCAACAGACCTTGGAGAAGTACACAAGCCAAAGGACACTCTTGAGATTAGTGGGGCTAGGGTTAAAATGAAATTTGGAGGCAAATAGGTGGATTTAATGAAGATAGAGCCTACATTGTAGGTAGACTACTTTGCAGGAGAGAACCAGAATAATGCCGTTGGGAGGAGCCCTCCTGGGGGTGAGAACAAATATCTAACATGACATCAGAAATCACTCTCAAAGGAACCACAGTCTGATTGGAGTAATTTGTAGAGCTATTTATGACCCAGGAATTGTTAAAAACAACAACAACAACAACAAAACAAAACAGTCATCAGCTGACAGTTAATAGAGCTTAACAGCTGAGTTGTAGTTGGGGGAAAGAAAGGAGAGCCCTACCAATAGAACCACCATCTCTGGGTTACTGAGAGCATACTCAAAGGCGTGCTTTGCTAAGGAGTAACATTCAAGGTTTAACACTATGGAAGGAGAAAGAAATAGATTTCAATAAAATAATCCAGCAAGGTAATAAAGAAAAAAATAACCAATAACAGTAGCCTCAAAGAGGGGTATCTAGTGCCCAGAACTGCTACAATAGACCATCTAAAATATCCATTTCCAACAAATTTATGAGGCATGCAAAGAAACAGGAAAGTATGACCTCTGCATGGGGGAAAAAAAGGAGACATCGCATACTGCCTATGAAAGCGACCAGATGTGAAGTTTCACAGAAAAATGCTTTAAAACAGCCATTAGAAATATGTTCACAGAGCTACACAAAAGCATGATAAAAGAAGTAAAGGAAGCTATGACAATGTTGAATCAGATAGAGAGTATCAATAAAAAGATAGTAACTATTATATGAAAGAACAAAATGGAAATTCTGAAGTTGAGAAGTTCTATAATTGAAATTAAAAACCTCACTAGAGGTGCTCAACAATAGATTTCAACTGGTAGAAGAAAGAATTAGCAAACTTGACAACATAAATAGAGATTAGGCAAGCCAAAGAACAGAGAGAACTAATTCATTTTATGAGACCACTATTACCCTGATATCAAAACCAGGCAAAGACATCACCAGAAAACCACAGATCAATTTTTTATAACTATAGATGCAAAAAATTCTCAATATTACAATCCCAGTGATGTAAGATTGGATCAGCACCTGAAAATCAATGTAATGTATTAACAGAATTTCAAAAAACGGAAATCACACAACCATCCCAATTGATACAGAAAAACAATTGACCCTTTCATGATAAAAACATTCAACAAATAAGATAAAGAAGGACAATTCCTCAACCTGAAATAGGGCATCTACAAAAACCTCACAGCTAGCATCATACTTATGGTGAAAGAGTGGATATTTTCTACTTAAGACTACTTAAGACTACTTAAGATCAGGAACAAGACAAGGATGTCTGTTTTCACCACTTCTGTTCAACTTGTAATGGAGATTCCAGCCAGGGCAATTAGACAAATAATTAATAATAATAATAATAATAATAATAATACAAAAGGCATTCATATAGGAAAGGAAGAAGTAAAACTATCTCTATTTGCAGATAACATAATCTTGTATACAAAAAACCCAAAAGAATCCACTAAAAACTATTAGAGCTCCTAAACAAGTTTGCAGAATACAAATCAGTTGTATATTTATACATTTTACAATAAATAATCCAAAAACAAAACTAATGAAACAATCATTTTCACAGTAGCATCAAAAATAATAAAATCTTAGGAACAAATTTAATGAAAGAAGGGCAGGACTATACTCTGAAAACTATAAAACATTGTTCAAAGAAATTAAAGGAGATATAAATAAATGGAAAACCATCCCATGTTTATAGATTGGAAAAATTAAGATGGCAGTACTTGCCAGATTGATTTACAGATTCAACACAATTCCTGTCAGAATCTGAGCTGATTTCTTTGTAGAAATTGGCAAGCTGATCCTAACATTCATATGGAACTGAAGGGACCAAAAATAGCCAAAACAATCCTGAAAATGAAGAGCAGACTAAAAGGACACACACTTGCTGACTTCAGAAGTTTCAACTAAATAGTATTCCAACCAGTGTTCTAGGTACAGTTTTTCTCAGGGAACAAACACAAAATTCATGTCCTTGTAGAATTTATATTGTTAGAACAGGACAGACAATAATCAATAACCTTAACAAATAAGTAAAGCATAGGGTGTATTTGAAGGTGGCCAGTCCTGTGGAGAAAATGGACCATTAGAACAATGGTTTAATGTGTTTTCACATGAAAATCCCAGTGCCCAGAACACCTGACTCAGGGAGACACAAAGAATATTGAATAAAATGAATAAGATAGATGCAGTTCAACTTGTATGTTTGACTTCTCAAGGTTTGCAGTTTGCACTTTTGCACTGTTTGGACTCTGTTCTTTTCTCTTCTCTTCCCTTCTCTTCTCTTCCCTTCCCTTCCCTTCCCTTCCCTTCCCTTCCCTTCCCTTCCCTTCCTTCTCTTCTCTTCTCTTCTCTTCTCTTCTCTTCTCTTCTTTTCTTTTTCTTTTTTTACTTTGTGTCAGTTGTTTGCCAGAAACTGTTCTGAATTCTAAGGGAATTATCTAACAATGTGCCCATTGTAGGTGGATGTTAATGATCCTTTTCTAATATTTATTTTTTTTTAAATTTTTATTTATTTATGATAGGCACACAGTGAGAGAGAGAAAGAGAGGCAGAGACACAGGCAGAGGGAGAAGCAGGCTCCATGCACTGGGAGCCTGACGTGGGATTCGATCCCGGGTCTCCAGGATCGCGCCCTGGGCCAAAGGCAGGCGCTAAACTGCTGCGCCACCCAGGGATCCCCTTTTCTAATATTTAAAGGACATATGATATATCTTGATTCATACTAGATGTGAACTTCTGGATAGCTGGGACTCTCTCATTCACATCTAACATCCTCAGAACTTTACACAGTGACTGGCACATTTAGATATGCAGCAAACGTTTGATGAATGAATAAAAAGTTACTATCTATAACAACAGTGATATATGCAAAAGGCGCACATTTGCCACTCGTTGAGCATTCTGTTTTGAACATCTTTAGGCTTTTTGAGAGTGGTCTGCGTAGGTCTGGACTCCCTTTCAAATGACAGGGTTTGCATGGATGGAGGACCAGGTGACCTGTGGCTTGGCAGAAGCCCAGAAAAATGCTTTTCTACCTTGGACATTGGCTAGGAGCCAAGTTTAGAGAGGAACTCCTTCCCTCCTTGGATGTGCTTCACAACTCTCCTTTGTAAGCTGATTTTTCATTCCTGAATTTGGGTAGCATGTTCTTATTTCTTCTTTTTTTGGGGGGTAGGGGAATGTTTCTGTTTCAAAAGTATAACAGCAGTAGGGTTTGTTAAGATGTCTCAGTCAAATAATAACTTATTAGCTATGATATAGTGATATCAGGAAATGGCAAGCTCTTTGGCTGTTTATTTCCCCCATTATGGATGGAAAGAGTAAGTATAGAGATGTCTCAGTTGCTATGGATACCAAGTCTTTGAGGTAATAGAATTCTTTTTAACATAATCCATTTCAGTTAGATTAGCTTTTCTCTTGAATACTATGTCTACCAAACACAGTCTTTTTTTTTCAATACAAAAAATTATATTCCTTTCTCCTAACATCAGGAAGTATGATATTTAAAATTTTTTCCCCAATTGTGCCTTGAAGTTTTTCTTTTTTTCTATATCTCTTTTTTTCCTATACTAGAAAAGATGATATGGAAAGATAAATTCTATCTCTGGCTTTCCTCCTGTCTAAGCAAGAAAACTGATCTATGTGGTTCCACATAATCAAACTCAAACATCACAACATGATTGACGCAGGTGTGATGTTTATATTTTTTTAACTTAATGTTCAGAAACCAGCTTGATTATAAAAATATATATAGTGATCTCCTCAAAATACCATTAGTTCATGGAGTCAGAATTCTTTATAATAGAATGTCTTTAGGATAGACAGTTGAACACAGTTCAGTTACTTTATTGTCACAGAGGGAAAAAAAATCACCAAGTCTTCAAAATAAATTTGAAAAGTGGCAACTCATAGTTTCAGAGTGTGAGAAAAGTCTATTCCCATGTGCAAAAGTAGTCAGACCCCTTGCTAACAGCATACATTTATGAAAGTTTAAAATGCCAGTTAAATTATTCATCTGTTTTTCAGAAGGAATTGTTTCTGTGGATTTATATATTAAAAAAAAAACACAACTGGTAATGGTTTGAACTCCTACTTTGGTCCCTCATTCCTCATTTCAACTTGTATTTTCTTTTAGAGCAGCGTTGTGTTCATTATATAAATTTAAAACTCCATGCAATAAACATTTTTCCGGACTGTTTTGCTAGAGGCTGCCATGTTGGAGATGAAAAGGCCAGCATCTGAGTCATGAGGATTGGATTCTAGCCCCAACTATGCCTGTAGTTGTGTGGCCTGAGATGAGTCATTTACCCTCTCAGGTCTTCATTTCCTCATCCGAAAATTAGAGGTCAGACAATATAATTTCCCAAAGCCCTCTTTACATCCTAAAATATCTACATTGCTTTGAAATGTAGCCACATCTCCAACTGATATCCAGCATCAAGATTAAAAACTGTTTTAAATGAGCTTACTGAGGTTTTTTTTTTTTTTTTGAGGTTTTATTTATTTATTTGACAGAGAGAGAGCACAAGCAGGGGGAGCAGCAGAGAGAGGGAGAGAGAGAAGCAGGCTCCCCACTGAATGCAGGGAGCCTGATGTGGGGCTTGATCCCAGGACCCTGAGATCATGACCTAAGCTGAAAGCAGATGCTTAAGACTCAGCCACCCACTCACCCCCAAGTTCAAAACCAAATAGAAAAGAGAAAGCTTTAGAAGTATGAGTCTGCTAGCAACTTTATTTCCATCCTGCACTGCATTTAAAATAGTTTTAAATTTACAGTGGAAAATAGGACTGAGACCACGTTCAGGTGGATCATTTCAAGACCTTTGCTGTTGGTGATACTTTCTCCAGATGGAAAGTAAGTATGTAAGAGTAATACTGGCTAATACTGGCATTTATTACTCTCTTAGTAAATGTCAAACACTTTGCTAAGTGCTTTCTATGGCTCATCTCATTAATCCTCACTGCAACGCTATAAGACAGGTTTTGTGATGTCCATTTTATGACTAATAAGGAAGAAAAAGGTGAAATCTTTTGTCCTAGGTAACTTAACTAGTAAGTAGCAGAGCCAGGATTTGAATCTATGCTGACTTTATATGTCATATAAACTCAATAATGCACAGACATTCAGGATTCGTGTGTGTGTGTGTGTGTGTGTGGCTCATACATTCATTATATGTCTCAAGACATATTATCTTCTTTGCAGTGATTCTTCTATGCATGCCTGATCTCAGTGAAGGGTACCACACCCATCAATTACACCAGACAGAAAATTGGGAATTACATTTGACCCTTTGCCTCATCTCCACTCCCCACCCATTGCCAAGCCCTGTACAGTTTATTTATTAAATAGGTCTCAAAAATGGATGTATGAGTCAGGGTCCCAGAGCAACCCTAGCACACTTAAAGGGTTTAACCTAAGAGAATTTCATGAAGAGACCATTTATATACGTGTGAGAAAGCTCAGGATAACTTACAGGTGGCTAAGGTGGTGGAGCACCAGAAGACTAGCAGCAGTGTAACGCTATTGGCATGTTATGGGTTGAGTTGTGTCAACTCCAGAAAGATGCTGGAGTCCTAATCCCCAGCGCCTCAACCTCACAGTTAAGATTCTAACTGGCTCCTCATTGTTCTTAAAGTAAAACACAAAAGTTAAAACTGGGCTCTATAAGGACATGTGGTATCTGACCTCCTGCCTGGGACTCCTCTCTCTCTCTTGTTATTGTGTATTGTGTGTGTGTGTGTGTGTGTGTGTGTGTGTGTGTGTGTATCTAACCTTACTGGCTCTCTTTCTTTTACTTCTAATGCATAGTCTTCCCTCCCACCAGGGAACCTTATGTGTAGATGCTTTTCCTTCTGTCTGGTATATGTCCCCCATCTTTCTTCCTCCTGTGTTAGCCTGTTTTTTCCCAACAGATGGAGCAGTCCAGTCAGCAGCTCTAATTTTCAAGTCATCTCAGGCTCCCAAGTGTGAGTGGATGAACCTTCAGATGGTTTCAATCTCCAATATCAAGTCAGAGGGTCTTCCTGATTAAGTAGCTGAGCCCAAGATATCATGAAGGTGAACAAGTGCCCTCATTATGCCCTAGAAGCGTAGAGTCCTGACCTATAGGATCTCTGAATATAAATATATGCCACAAAGTTTGGAGATACTTTTATATTACTAACTGATGCCTATATTCACAGAAAATATTTTGAATATATATATCCCAAAATCTTAAGGATGAGTTTAGTTGGGGATGTGATTGGGAAGGAAGATGTATATGGGCATATATTCTTTTCCAATAACATAAAGTAATAGAAGCTTTGCACACCTGAATGAACCAGGCGCCCTTTAGAGAAACTGACTTGGCAAAGGGAATAGTGTTGGAGTTGGAGGTGGGAGGGGCCCCTGCAGCCTAAGGCAAACCTTCCAGCAGAAATTTCACCCCCCCCTTCCCTTCCCACTGCCACCTTTGAAATTCTGGTTTCTGTCAACCAGATATTACCCTAGAGAGACAAAGAGGAGGAAATGAGCCAGGAGAGTCTTCCATTTAGGGGCTCTCCACAAGATGACCCTGTTTATTACAGTGTCTATTGTAACTGCTGCAACCACAAACCAAAAATCTTTACATGTGGCCATTGAAAAGTTATGTATAGATTTAATGAGCAAGATATCATCCCTGCCTGGGAAAAATTCAAGGTGAGAGAATGAGGCCTCTCCGCTATTCCAACTAGCCTTTGTTTTCAGAGTTATACTACTGGTACTGAGAAACTAAAAGGGGCCTGAGGTGAGAAGGAGCCTTGTGAGCACAGGCGACAAGGAAGGCTAACATGTCATGAATAAGAGGAGGAGAAAGATTAAATCTGAGGGTTAAGCAGAGGACAGAATAGGTAGGACATTTTAGGCTAAGATAAAAAGTTAAAATTTTATTCTAAACGCATCAATGACCACTGGAGGGTTGTCAACAGCAGAGTGATCCTGTCTGATTTATACTCGGAGCAAATCTCTCTGGGCACCATTTGCAGAATGTGAACAGAGGGACATCATTCAGGATGTTGCAGTTGTCCAGGTGAAGTTCATGGTGCCCTAGACTCAGATTTTGGCAGGGAACATGGAGAGGAGTGGTTGGATAAGAGAAGTTCTTTGGGGGTAGTGCTGTGAAGACTTCCTGATGGAGAGAAATTCAAATGTGACTTCCAGTTTCTGACTGGAGGAATTGGTGGTTGGTGGTACCATTTATTCGGATGGAGAAGATTAAGGGGGAGGTATAGTCAGTGGGAAACACTAATGAGTTCTGTCTTGGTGATCCTAGGTTTAAGAGAGCTGGGACCATCCAAAGAGAAATGTTGTTACGGCTTTAAGAGGACCCCTTGAATCCAGTCCTGCCTCCTATGCCCTCCTCTCTCCTAATTCTCTTCTCTTCTACAGCCACTGCTCTATTAATCTTTCTGAAGCCTGGCTAGAATCATGCAAGGTCCCTACTTTAAAATCCTCAGCATCCCCTCATTGCCCTCAGAATCAGATATCTCAGTCTGATTTTCAACTCTTGAATTATCCTCTGAAAATCTCCTTCTAGCCCTATCTCTTATTGCAACTTCCCCATATCTCCTGTAAGCTCCAGCTAAACTGGACAGCTTTCTATTCTGAGTTATTGCTTTAGTAATTCCTCTTAAGTGTGTCTATCATCTTTCTGGCATTTAAAATGCAATGATATAAAGTAGTAGTTTCAAATGCTTGCTAAACAGTGATGCCTTGTGCTCTGAGCAAAATACTAAAAGCCAAAATACTTATAAAAGAAAGGGTCCTATGGCTCCAAATAAATAGAATGAGTGGGACACCTCTCTGAAATTTCATTAATTTCTACTCCTTCTACCAAGGAGCCTGAAGACAGAACTCACCACTCCTGTGTTCAGGAAACTTCTTGAAAGGCTTAAAGCCTAGGGGATGATTTATGGAAAAATCCAGTGGAAACCTCTTTTCACCAAGTAAAAGAAAGGGCATTAATATGATTAAAGGAAAGCAGAGTGAGAGTAGGATTTTAATAATAATAATAATCTCCTTGAACAGCAACTTAAATGCCAGCATCAACATTCTCACTGTTGTCAGTTTGTTATTGCTCCTCCTGCAGTGAGAGGCCCTGTGTGGCCTTTCAAAAAAGTTTGCAGAGCCTTGGCACCTCTAACAGTGCTAGTTTTGTGCTTTGTGGGTTCATGTCATTATATCCATCAGAAAAAAACATCTGATAATGAGCAAGAAGAAGAATTAGCACTTGGACATTTTGTAGTGGATGTGATGGTTAGGCGCTTACCCAGAATATAGAAAAAGCCACTTCATGCTCACCAGAATTTGTGTATTTATATTCTGTTGCAGAAAAAAAAAAACATGTCATAAGTATAATAACTCCAGGTTATAGTTAGTAAATTTTGCCGTCAATTATAAAATACCTTCTTTTTTAAAAAAGATTTTGTTTATTTATTCAAGAGAGACACAGAGAGGCAGAGACATAGGCAGAGGAAGAAGCAGGCTCCCTGTGGGGAGCCTGATGTGGGACTCGATCCCAGAACCCGGTATCATGACTTGAGCCGAAGGCAGATGCTCAACCATTGAGCCAGCCAGGTGCCCCTGTAACATATCTTCAAATCCAGTGTTATGGACAGCACTTACCTAGAGTCAAAATCAGTATGTAGACCCTAGATGGAGCCACTCTTTCAGAGCATGTCATGTCAGCAAACCCAAATTTGGGTAATTTTCATGTCCCTATATTCAGTAACCCAATCCCAAAGCACCAAACCAATTTTGGGCCTTCTCCCCCACAAATAAGGTTGACCATGTGGCTGTAGCCAATCAGATGTTTTCTAATTCTCTCTTCCTTGTTCTTTATTCTTTATCCTATAGAATCTTGTTGTCTTTGCCCCATTTTGCAGTTCTTTGAAAGGACTGTCCATTTCATAAAGTGTTAAATGAAGTTTGTTTGTATGACCTAAGTTGTCTTCTTTAGTTATTTTTTTAACATTAGGCTCTACAAGAACATCTTTAAGTGAAGTGCTTTTTTATCAGTTGCATCATATATGACTAAAATAATGATTATTTTTGAGTGTGGCTAACGTGACATATAAAATAACTTGTAGCTATTGATCATCAAATTGAATTCCATTAAGATTCATTGCTCACCACAGACAGAGATGTGTAGTAAGCCCTGGATCCTCTTTTAGCCCACAGTTTAGAATTCCAACCCCAGGCATTTAAAAATTCCCCTTTGAATAGCTCTCTCATCCACTGGTGCTATTTTTGAGGCCTTAAAATTTCATTCCCCCACTGAACATGTTACTTTAGTTCAGAACAGATGTGTGTGGCATCTGTGCACATATGTTCCCTGCAGAATTCTTGAGAGAGGAGGATCAGCGCTCCAACTTTGGAAGAGATTCCTTATGATGAACATACTTGAAAACACTATTTCTAGATCTGAGAAACTATGCTTCCTCCTTATCTCTAAAGCTATCTGTGTTTTCAGTGGCAGGCAATTTAATGAGTTGCCTTTTTCTTCCTCCTAGATTTTTCCTGTAGCACATTCTACTTTTCCAGCTGGGGTCAGGCATGGGATTCACTTTTGAGCCTGGAAGTCAGCCTGACAGGCTCAATCCCAGAGCTATGGCCTTCTTACAAAGACAGCTTTGTAAGGGGGTTTCTTGACCATGAAGAAACCCACCAGAGCATGAAGTTTCTTTCATCAGCTCTGGGCGCTCTGACAAATGTCCCGACCATTTTCACCAGGTGCCCTGACTTCCTAATGAGGTTTCTATGGCTCCACAGTCAACATTTTCCAATACTGACTTTGGAGCAGTTAGGAGAGAGCTTAGAGAAATAATGTCTGTTTTTTCATGAAAAACAAACAAAAAACCCAACTTATTATTTCAGAAATGATTAGGAACATCAGTTGTATTTAGGAATGGCACAGAGATGTCTCCTGATACTGGCAACTTCTAGAGTGCAACCCCCCTCCCTCCCTCCACCCCCAATAAGAGGTTCATACTTACTAATGGAGATGGTCCCGGGGAGGGGGCGGGGGGGGGGTGGTGGTGGTGGAGGGGCGGAGGGCAGAATGATACTCACCACACCAGAGTCCGATCAAAGTGATCATGTAGTCTGTCAGATGATCTTGGAAAATTAGGTTTAGGAGACCAGAATTTGCCACATTAAACGCACCTCTTTGGCTTAAGGATTGCAGACAGTGGAGATGCTCTGAAAACAGAGTAAGGATATTTACATTTATAAAGGAAATCACCACTTGTAAAGGTGTCTCATTCTCTGTACTAGGAGGAGGAAGATGACTCTAAATCCTAAGAGACTCTTATTAATGTAGAAGGCACTTAAATCTGCATAACCTTACTTACCCTTGTTTATTGTACTTTTCCTGGTCATTTGCCCATAACTGGCCTCCTGTACATCCTTCTTCCTTTGTTTTAGCTGAAGATGATATTTAAGTTCACGTTTTAGCCAATTCTTTGAGTTTACTCATCCCTGAGTTTCTAATACATTTCATTGTGTTAATCTGTCTTTCATAACATGGGCCCTAGTTAGAAACTGGAACACTGGAAGGAGGAGAAAAGGAGATTTTTCTCCTCCCTAATATGGGGATGTAACAAGCCTGAGACCATTGTCACTTGCACACTGGCTGTGTGTGTGTGTGCGCACGCGCACATGCGCAGATTTCACAACAATGGATTTTTCTACAGCTCCCATCTAGGGAATCAATCAAGTTTAAAAAAAAATGTCCCAAAGTGATTCTGTCAAAATCCCAGTCCATAATCATCTGGATCTCACCTAAACCTCTTCTACTTTGTCTACCACAGCCCTTGTGATTTATTGCAGAGCCAGGGAACCTTGAAACCAAGTATAAATCATCGGGTTACTGTTCAACAGCTATTTTTTTTCTAACAGTAGTTCAGTGTGGGGCAGTTGGGTGGCTCAGTCAGTTAAGCATCTGACTCTTGATTTCATCTTGGGATCTTGGGTTGTGATCTCAGGGTCATGAAATCCAGCTGTTGGGCTCTGCACTGAGCGTGGAGCCTGCTTGGGATTCTCTCTACCCTTCTCCCGCTGCCCCTCCCCCTGGCTCATGCCACATGCATGTGAGCACTCCCTCTCATTTAATTAATTAACTAGTTAATTAAAAGTTCAGTGCTCATTTAAATGTAATTTGGATTATTATAATAACATTTACAAGTTATTACAAATAGCTAAGATTACACAATAGGAATAGTTAAGAATGAGTGAGTTCACCCATAGGGAAGGCATGGACTAAGTGCTCTAATTAAATTATCTTACCCTCATGAGATCTCTCTATGGTAGGTGCTCTTTATGCTATTTTTACAGGTGAAAGCAGAGATTCAGAGAACGTAACTTGCCTACCTAGTAAGCGATAAAACTAGATCTTGAACCTAAGGGTATGTTAATTTAACAACCGTGCTAGTGTTTTCCCTCGCTATTACCAGGTTTGTTTTTACTTTCCAGTCAAAGTCTGAGCTAATTGTTCCCATTTTCCCTGGCCTTTGAGAAGGCATTTGAACCCCCAAGTTCTCCTTGTTCTCTGGGTTTCAAGCAACTGTTGGGAAACTATAATTAGAAGTAAAATCTCCCAACCCAGAAAACCTCTCCACAAAGGTTTTTATATCAATGCTTTTAATATCAAGCATTATATTACATTACATATGTATACATATTACATACAATTACATTATATTATGTATAAAAGCATATACAAATGCTTTTAATATCAAGCATTAAACCAAAATGTGATGTGTGTCACTGGCAACCCACTGAAGGGATTACAAAGACAAGGAAATCTCGTTCTTTAATATATTATGTAATGAATCTATATTCATTTTTTTTGCAATTTGCAGTTAGGTGACAAGTTACATACATCTGCTTCCAGGTCTCATGGTATTTTCTAATTTCCTTTGAAATGGGGTATGGGCCTTCTTTTTTCTTAATGATTACATTCCGGAGAGATGGCTGCTGAGTCCCTCAGGAAATTTTCCTGAGTTGGGAGACTGGCAAGAGACTTATTTAACCATTAAAAAAATTTACATGCATTTGAAAGGATAGAGAAAGAAAATCGAAAGAAAACAGAGGGGAGGAGGGAAAAATCTCTTCCCTGATTTTCAGCAGGAAAAATTAAGCCTCTTATTTTTTATTTTTATTTGCCTCTTACACTGTCTAAAAACTGACCTTTCGGGATTACACTGAGCTTGGCCTACTCTTCTCTATACACCCAGCTTGTGGGCTCAGCACCTCCTGACCGCCCCAGGGCCACCAATTTCCTAAAAAGTTCTTGCTGTATCACTCCCCCTAGGATTTCACTTCTCTCATCTCTCTGCTCTCCCCAAAGAGGCTACTGCTCTGAGACACAAGTCTCTGAGTCTACTTCCTTTTCTTAGGAACAACACTAGGAGAATCATTAGCTTCTCTTGGACTGGATTTACATTTCATTTACTCTGGAGGCTATACTGGGTTACCTCCCAAATGAACATCTTTCAGAGGGCCCTGCCTCCACTTAGATTATACTTTCTGGAAGAGCTTGGGCTCCAGGAAGAATCAGGAGAAAGATAAAAGCAGCTTGTCAGACTTAAATCTATCTTCCAGTTTTAAATAACCAGAGAAAACACTTAATTGATTGCCTGTGCTTGACATAGATCATGTCTCACTAGACTCCCAGGCTTATGTAGGGGAGGAAAAAGTTTCCCTCAATGCTCTTAAGGTCCCTGGCTGCGTCTGAAAATTCAACTGACAAAGACATGTGAACAAGAGAAAAGCATACAGATGTATTTATTATAAGTTTTACATGACACAGGAGGGTTGATAGGAGATGAAGACCCAAAGAAACTGTTACACCTGAGTATTTTTATGATAGGTTTGAAGGCCAATGCACAGTTGTGGAGAGATGTGATAGGTTAGGAAGTATGGGGTAGCTCTGGTCAACTAGGGGGAGTTTAGCTAGACTTGTTCATTCAGATTCCTCTCTGGGCCCCTCTCTTGGAGATAAGGGTAGTCCTTTTCTCTGGGTGTAGGGAGGGCACTTCTCATGCAGTATTTTATGACCTGCTTCAGGGAGAATGGAGGGGGAAGGTCAGAGAGACCTTCCTGTTCCTGCTGTTTTCTCAGACTCCTTCAGCTTTCAACGTTCAAGATGTCAAGGTGCCATGTTTCCGGGTAGCATGTTTTGAACCCCGTCACTTACCATGAACTGCATTTTCTGACATTAGAATGCATCTCCTGAAAATGCCTCTCATCCAGTTCTCCTTTAGACAATTCTTGTCCTCTGAATGTCCCTTTTACATACAGAGTTGCTTTTTAAAAGAGCTGATTTCATCTACGGTTGGATGATATGATGGGGATCAAATATGCCATCTCAATATGGCACTTTGGCCTAAGAATTATTTTCAGTTGAAGGCATCTGAGTTCCTGAAATCTGGGAGTTCCTGAAATCTGCCTAAAAGCAATGCCTCCCAAAAGAACTCAACTGCATAGATCCCCTCCTTGGGAGCAACTCTAACCTTCTCTTCTGGGAGAGGAGAAATTGACTCCACACCCAGATGGACATTAACACAAACTATCTCCCATCTATTCCTCAAAGACCCATTTATCTTTCCAAAAAATCATCATGTTTCCATAAATGCCCCCCCCTCACAATTTCTAAGGACTCACTTGTTCTCCCAGAAGTATCCCTCTGTTTCCCTTCTCCATTCCCCCACTATTAAGATGGTATATTAACTCCAAATTTCACAACTCCTTTGGGTATTCACCTCCTGTGTTGTCTCTGTGCACATAAAATTAAAATAAATGTATATGCCTTCTCTCCTGCCAAGCTGTCTTTTGTCAACTTAATTCACAAGTCCCCTGGCCACTCTAACTGAGAGGGTGAAGAAAAATTTTCCTCCTCTTGTAATTTTAATCCAGGATTTTCTTCAAAATAATGTGATAGAGGAGAGTGGGTAGGAAAGAATTAGTCATGGGCTGCTGTTTGTTGGGATTAATGATGTCTACTTTGGTATATTGCTAACATTCTCCACTAAAAAGTTTTTTAAGAAAATAGTTGATTCTTTGGATGGTAAGAATTTGCTGATTTGGTTTTCTATCCTTGGGTATGATTTTGATTATTAGTATAACAACAAGGAAGAATTCATAGCCAAAAATTTGCCCACCAGATTTTTTTTTTAATTTTTTTTATTTAGTTATGATAGTCACAGAGAGAGAGAGAGGCAGAGACACAGGCAGAGGGAGAAGCAGGCTCCATGCACCGGGAGCCCGACGTGGGATTCGATCCCGGGTCTCCAGGATCGCGCCCTGGGCCAAAGGCAGGCGCCAAACCGCTGCGCCACCCAGGGATCCCTGCCCACCAGATTTTTGCAGGAGATACGTGATTTCTATATGGGTAGAGAAGTGATCACCCACATTTAAAGCAATAACTGTTGCATACTGAAGGCCTATCATATGCTAGATACCCTGTGTGGTACTTCATAAACACTATTTTGAATCTTCACAAAAACCCTACCAGGGTATGTGTCACTCTTTCCATCTCAAAAGTGTAGAAACCGAGATTCTGATAATTAAGTTGGCCAAGGTCACCCAGCTGATAAATGATGGAGCTGGGATTCAAACCCCCCTTAACTCTGTGTTCCTTTATTCATATATTCCACAAGTAGTCATTGAATGCCTGTCATGTCCATGCATTGTTCAGAGCTATGAATTTGGAAAATGTCATCTCTGCCCAAATCAGTAGAACCTACAATATCCTTCTTCTAGCCTGAACCACTTCCAAAGAAAGCAGGACCTGAACTAATCTTCTGCCAACTGCATGGAAAGCCAAGGCACAGCAAAGTTACTTACTGTCAGGGAAAATTGTCCAAGTCTTGGACATATGCAAGAGAGATTACTGAATGTCCTTTCAGTGGAGTGCTGGGCACTGTCTAGTGGACACTTTGGGGATTATCTGATTACATAGAGTGACATGTTTGGTAGTCTTTATATTGATGGATATTGTATCCCTTTGTAGGGATAGAAATTATGTTGTGGAAAACAGATAGCAATGCAAATGATTCTGGCCCATAGCAAGAAAATAGAAACAACTGATTTCTGCCCTGCAGAGAAAAATCATCCCAAACATTATACTTTATTACTTGATATATTAACCAGATTTACTCCTACTAGCAAATTTATGTCAGCATTCCTGATTGCCAACACCGAGCTGTTTTGGAGAAGTTGGGGGCCAGATCTGGACTTTACTGAAAGTGTAATGTGAAACCATTGGAAAGTCTTTAGCAGAGGAGTGGCATAATGTGAATTATTCTCTGTAAGGACTATTCAGGCTACAAGGTGTTCTGAAGTCAGAACTTGGGGCCTTGGGAAAACTATTCCATCTTGCTTTGTGACAGGTCCTTTATCTGTAAAGTGAGTGAAATTTTAACTTCTGTGAAAGATCTTTATGAAGATTACATAAGGCTGGAGACACGCACACCTCCTCCCTCCTGACGTAAATCATTGGTCACCTAGATGAATGTGTCTACACAAAGCCAGGCTGGGCTGGCTTAGCCTCTGGAAGGATCCACATGGCATGTTCCGAATGATCATCATGAGGGGTGGGGGTTCACAGAGATAGAGTTAGGCTAGGTGAAGGACAGAAGTGGAGGTGAGAATAAGAATTTAAACACAGGTTTTGTGAGCCCTGCAAGTCTGCAAATCTAGACTGAATAAGGAACAGCTGAACAGGGTTTTTGTTTTGTCTTGGGAGACAAATGTGAAATATTCCTTATTCTTATTTTTGTGAATGCCAGGAAAGAGAAAGAGAGAAAATGTTCTACATTGTAGATAAGTTTGGGTTGAAGAAATTATCTTGTGCATAGATTTCTTTATCTTCCCTTTTGTAGATCCCTGAGTAATGACTTTCTATTCCTCTTGGCTTGGGGTAGTTCTTTAGGCTTAATTATAGAAAAGAGAACCTAGAAAACCTCTGAGAAGAGAGAAGAAAAGAAGGACCCTTCGGTTCCTAGAATGCCTGAACCTTCTTGTTACCCTTTACTGGGACTGGCAGTTGTGTCTTACACCTGCTGGAGCACCTGCTAGAGCATCTGCTTGCAGCAACCCAGTAAGGTTGATATTCTCTCCCCCACTGTACACATGTTGAAACTGGAACCCACAGAGCTTAAGAAATTGTGCACAGCTGGTAAGTAGGGCAGCTTGTGTGGGAAGTGAATACCACCTGATTCCAAATTCCATACTTGTAAGCCTCATGGAAGGAATGTATAGGCATTTTCATATGGCTTGACCTATACCATTTCAATTTTGAATATTTTTGCATAAATGTCAAATCTGTGGTTATGTTCCCTTTACTCATAAATCTTTTCCTGTTTGTGTAGTAAAGAGCACATAATTTTAGATTTGGGATCTATAATCTTCGGTTTCTCTACAGAGTAAATATTCCTAACATGTTTTTCTAAAATTATATTCATTTAATTTTTTTATTAAAAATACAGCATGTTATTGAAATTGTGCAGGGGAATAGGGAGGATGATTAAAGTAAATATTTAGGATTCAGTTTTGTGGCTTAAGAGAGCTGGCCAAAGTTAGACAGTAGAGATGCTGCACATGCCCAGGGAGGGTTTTCTACCTGGGACAGTGCCAAAAGCCAGCAGTTAATAAGGCATGCCAGGGCTTTACGCCCGTATTAGCTCAGGTCAGATCTGGTATTATATTGGGTCTGACAGCCACATGATCTCAGGAGAGTCTGTCTTCCACCCCTGAATTGACAGAGTGGGACATAAGACATTAAGAGTGAACGAGGAGTGTGTGTGTGACATGGAGAGACAGAGAGACAGATTCTGTGTGTTTGGTGGAGCAGGGAGAACATGCACATTTTAATTTTCAAAGACACAATGCACTACTTCATTGTCATATGGATTCTGGTCTGTGGCAGCCCTTTCTGTCATTGAGCCCACTAGTAAGAGTTTCTGCTTTCACCTACTCTGATTGTAGCCATTTTTGTAAGTGTCTCCTTGGTTTATTCCTTCTCCTGAGATGCATGTGGGAGAAAGTAGAATGAAATAGAGGGCTATTTTTGAGACTAGCAAAGGGATCTCTGACTCTCCTCTGTACCTTTTAAAAGAGGTATTGAAAAACAGGCTTATTTTCTGGTTAGTTCTTGCATATTTGCTGACAGAAATGAGGCACTAACAGTGGTGGGTAAGACAGTACGCTGTCAAGGCCATGTCCCCCTAAAAGCCATCTTGTCACATCACATACTCTCTCCACAGCCCTGGGTCTTATTTATCATGATTCACTGGTTGTATGTGAATGAAACCCACTCAGACCAGCTTAAGCAAAAAAAAAAGAAATTTATTAAAACGGCAGAAAGGTAGTTTAGAGTGCTCCAGGTCAGGGATTCAGCTAAGCCAAGAGCAGAATGGGAACCAGGATCAGAAACAGTTAAGAGTGTCATCTGATGGGAAAAAGTTTTCCAACAGCTTTTGAGTGTAATTGTTATAATTGTGACTCTCCAGAAACATTTTTCTCTCTATTGTCCTTTGCCGCTCTTTCCTCCTTTTGCTCTTTCTCCAGTTCTAAAATTCTTAGACAAGTGGGGCACCTGGGTGGCTTAGTTGGTTAAGTATCTGACTGTCAGTCTCAGCTCAGGTCTTGACCTCAGGGTTGTGAGTTCAAGTGTTGCCTCAGGCTCCATGTTGGGTGTGGAGCCTACTTAAATAAATAAATAAAATTCTTAGAGAAGAGACTCTGACTTACCAATCCGGGGGAACTATCCACTCTCAGACCAACCAACTGTTGCCATGGTATAGGGAGGCTGCGTAGAGCTCCAGGGCTTTGGCTGTGTGGGAGGATATCCACCCTACATGCATTGGCTTGGGAAAGTATATTCCACTGTGAAAGACTCCTTGGGATTTTTCAGGAAATATACAAGCAATTGGTTGTACAACAGTTGGTCTAATCAGACAGGCTGAGCCTGTAACTGGGGTCACACCTCTCACAAGGTGATGTATTGTGTTTGTTTCCTATAACCTTCCATGTCGTCTCATGAGAAAAATTTTATCTTTTGATGCAGAACTTAAGAAAGAAAAACAGAAAAAGAAAATTAAAAAAAAAAAAGAAAAACAGTTGTGGGAAAAGAATTATGCGCTTTTCCAAAGCCCAATTCAAAGCCCCCAAAGCCTTCAGTGTTAAGGTACAAATATTGTTCCAATATTAAAGAGGACTCAGATGTGCTCCATGGCTGACTTGAAGGACAGCGATTCTTCTCCCAAGACCAAGGTCTGGCCCAAACTCTTGTCTCTATTATGATCTTTTCTTTGAGAATCCCCTGTCCTTTTCCACTGTTACCATTATTCTGTCTAAGGTGCATGTGACCTGCTTGATTTTTAGTATTTCTTCTCAAATGTAAGCTACAGACTTGCCCTGACACTCCAAAGTTCAATAGTGACAAGAGTGGCATAGTCAAGCAAGACTTTACTAAATGTCAAGAGAAATGAGATAATATAACTTACAAAATACAGCCACCCCTTATGACACTTGGATGAGCGTGCTCTCCATTTATTTCTATTTTGTATCTCTGTCTTTGCTTTTCAAAGTACTGAGGAGGGTGCGGAGCATATGCAAAAGAGCACTGTGAGTTCCCTCCACTCACAAGTGTTACGAGCCCATGGGGGAAAAAACTTGCCACCAGAGAAGCCAGAAAATAGCAGGGTAAAGTACCCCTGCCTCACCCACATGGTTTCTGTCATCATGTGGTCTTTTAAATCTGCTCTGCAAAACTCTGCAAATTCACTTTTGTGTCACTTTAGTCTATTGCTGCTGGAACATACTGCCACCAAACTTAGTGGCTTAAAAGCACCAATTTATTATCTTACAGTCCTGGAGGTCAGAAGTCCGACACAGGTCCCACTGGGCTAAAATCAAGGGGTTAACAGGGCTGTGTTCCTCTCTGGAGGCTCCAGGGGGAAAATATGTGTTTTTGTTTTATTTTGTTTTTTTACCTTTACTACCTTCTAGAGGCCACCTTCTTGCTTGTGACTCTTCCTTCAATCTTCAAAGCCAGCAATGGATTCCGCTTTTCTGACCCTTGTGTGGTCATGTTTCCCTCTGACCACAGCTGGGAAAGGTTCTCCTCGATAATGCAGAATGAATGTCTAATCTGAAGAGCCTCAATGTAATCCCATCTGCACAATCCCTCTTGGCATGTAAAATAACATTTCCTAGCTTCTGGGGATTAGGACATAGACATCTTTGGAGTGGTGGTGCAAGCTATTTTTTTTTTAAAGATTTTATTTATTCATGAGAAACAGAGGAGCAGAGACACATGCAGAGGGAGAGGCAGGCTCCCTGCAGGAAGTCCGATACAGGACTCGATCCCAGGATCCCAGGATCACAAACTGAGCCAAAGGTAGACGCTCCACCACGGATCCACCTAGGTACTCAAGCTATTGTGCAAGCTATTTTTGATGAGAAGTACAAAATTCTGGGCGCCTGTGTAGCACAGTCAGGTAAACATTCAACTCTTGATTTCAGCTCAGGTCATGATCACCAGGAAGTCTGCCTGAGATTTTTCTCTCCTTCTCCCTCTGCTCCTCCCCACCCCCACCCCCCGGCTCCTGTAGGTGCTTTCTCTCTTTCTCTCTCTCTGTCTCCCTCTCAAATGAATAAATAACATCTTTAAAAAATTACTGAAACTTCTTCTGCTTTCCAAGGAGGTATGATTCTGCTCCATAGTAGATTTAGAAAAATAGTAGTTTTTTCATGTAGTAAGGAAACACTAGGGTGGTCATAATAGGCCTTTTTGGCTATGATAAGCAAGGCTTTTCCAGGCTTGGATAGGATAGGATGGGAAAAGTTCAGAAGAAGAAGAAAAGTGCTCCAAATAATAAAGTAACAGGGACTTTGGGAAACTGCACATATGCACAAACACCTAATAATTAGCATGGACACTTGCAACCCATTTACACACCCAAACTAATGAATCTCTAATTTAGACTCTACAATGTGACTGAAATTTCACAATTTCCTCCTTTTTGTGATTTTTCAGGAATGAGGACATGGATTTCGACCTTCTTGTGTTAGGCTGCACATGGAATCTATGTTGAAGAGGACCTGGAGAGCTTCCTTTGCCTTAGGGAGTACATAGGGATTCCTCCTTACTTCCTGTTCTGGAGCCCAGGGGGCCCCCTACCCCCACCCATGTGGCCTTGACAGTTTCAGCGTGGCAACATACCAAACACAAGTACATATGATAATGGGGGTGCCAGTAAGGGGGAGATTTCAATGTACCAGCTCCTCCTTTGTAGCTCATTTTCCTTGTTTTGTAAAATGGAAAGTATTTTTCTCCACTTTGTTCATGGGCTGTTTTTATTCATGCAGCTGCCCCTGCCTGGAATATCCTCGATTCTTCTCACCATCTACCAGAATCATTCATGCTTACAGGGCCCAACCCAGACCTGGGCTCCTCCCCATACAGCCTTCTGTGATTACCCAAGAACAAATGAAACACTCCCTTTGAGCCACAATTCCTTTTAAAGATACCACTTCTCAGGCAGCCCTGGTGGCACAGTGGTTTAGCACCTACTTTCAGCCCAGGGCGTGATCCTGGAGTCCTGGGATCCAGTCCCATGTCGGGCTCCCTGCATGGAGCCTACTTCTCCCTCTGTCTCTCTCTCTGTGTCTATGAATAAATAAATAAAATCTTTAAAAATAAATAATAATACCATTTTTCATTTAGTCATTAAATATTTTCATGATTTCTCCCTTTCTTCCTTTCTATGAGACATGTTTAGGATGTCTCTGAGTGCCTGCGCCATGTCTTACACATCTAAGTTTTCATAGTGCCTTTTGTGGTATGTGGTAGGTACACAATAAATGTTGGATGTAGTAGACAACTCTTTTTTTTCTTCCCAGAATCTTTCCCTTTGTCTGCCAGTATTACTTGCCTTTCATTTGGTAACCAGCCCATCTGCCCATCCACCCATCCACTCATCTATTCATCCATCCATCCATCCATCCATCCATCCATCCATCCATCCAACTATGCATTTAATTTATTGGGTGCCTAGAACCAAGCACAGCTCTAGGTGTCTGTAAATCCACCAAAGAACAAGCAGGCAGAAACTCCTCTCCCTATTGGGAGCCAATAAGCATAAGTAAATTAGATTTTCGAAAATTACGTGTGCATTGCAGAAGGAAGACTATAAAGCAGGATAAAGACTATGAGTGTCAGGGGAGGGAAACAGATTTTGAATTTAAACAGGTGATCAGGGTGGCCCTTGCTGAGAAAGTGATATTCGAACAAAGATTTGAATGAGGTAAGGAAGTGAAGTTCTACAAATATCTCAGGGGAGGATGTTCTAGGCAGAGAGAACAACTTGTACAAAGGCTGGGGTGAGAATGGGCTTGGCGTATTTAAGGCAGAGCAGGGTGAGCAGGTGGGAGAGGAATAGGAGATGAGGTCAGTGAGTAAATAGGGGCCTGAGCACGTGGGGTTTTGAAGGCCATCATAAGGACTTCCACTAACTCCCATCCAATCGCATGGTTTTGGAGGAGTCTCTCAGTTCCAAAGTGTTTCTTTCTCACTCCTATCCAATTGTGTGGCTCCCCACTAGCCACCATTTGTTAGAGATAGATGTAGGACCAAATCTAGTTCAAATGGAGTTCTTCCATTGAGTTTTAAAATTGAAACAATGGGGGTAGGTGGAATGCGGGGGGAGTCAGGATCTCTTCCAGTTATAGTTCTACTCTCTTGCTCTATTCCAATATCCTTGTAGTCATTATACAGACTTTTTTTTGTGTAGTAAAAAACATATACAACTTACCTCTGCACTCAGCGACACCAGGTTCGATCCACCACCATGAGATCATGACCCCAAATGAAAATCAAGAGTGAGACGCTCAACTGACAGCCACCCAGGCACCCCATAAAAGTTACTTTCTTAACCACTTCTTTTAGTGTTAACTAACTATATGCACATTGTTCTGCAACAGATCTCTGGAACTTTCTCAACTTGCGAGACTAAAACTATACTCATTAAAAAACAAGTCCCCATTTTTTCTTCTCCCTAGTCCCTAACACCATGCTACTTTCTGTCTCTCTGATTTTGGCTATTCTGAGTACTCCTATAAGTGGAATCATGCAGTATTTGTCTTTTTGTGACTGGCCTACTTCACTCAGCATAATGTCCACAAGGTTTATGCATGTTGTAGCATATGACAGGATTTACTTCTTTTAAAAACTAATATTCCACTCTGTCTACACTATACTTCTTTTTTTATCCATTCACCCATCAGTGGACATTTAGGTTGCTTCCACCTTTTGGCTGCTGTGATTAATGATGCAATGAACCTGGGTGTGCAAGAATCTCTTTGAGATCCTATTTGCAGTTCTTTTGGATAAATGCCCAGAAGTGGGAATACTGGATCATATGGTAGTTTTATTTTTAATTTTTGGAGGAACCTCCATATTTTTCATAGTGGCTGCACCATTTTACACTCTCCCCAACAGGACACAAGGGTTCCAATTTCTCCATGTTCTTACTCAGACTCTTTCATAGCTGGGTTTTTCATATGACCTAAGGAACACCAAGCAGATGCCCCTGAGAGATGTGCTTTAACTTGCAGGAGGGATTTCTGTCATCTTCAACTGGACCCTGACCAGTACAGATGCTGCCTAGTAGGACCTGCAGCATGGAATAGGGGAGATTTCAATGGCTATGTTTCCTGCTATGAAGGAATGCTCCTTTGCTGTGAGACAGAATGAAGCCAACACAGACTGAAGCACAGAGACAGAGACAGAGGGTTTAACACCGGATTTAGGTTCCCACTCTCCACGAAGGCCTCCACATATTATCCATTCATAACTTGGTTATCCAACCTGCCTTTGATTACATGATGTACCCCCAGAATCATTATTATGAATTCCCACTCTTGCTTAAACTCATTTAAGATGGATTTATGTCACCAGCAAATGAAAAGTTGACTGGAATTGGGGTATAGGATACCTTGGAGGTGTTTTTACTGGGTTATAACTTTTAAATGATTAGTCCGTCAAGTCTGTTTCCTCCTCTCTCCTCTCAGATTAATGGTTCCTTGTTTTGATTGTTTAGAGTTTAGAGTAAAGAGGTCAAATGTAAGACTAAGGGGTTGTGTCTGCTCTGATTCACAGCTGCAGCTATAATCCTAACAGACCTCTCACTGCTGGAAAATCACCCCAAATTAAGGGGCCTACTGTTGGCAGACTGGAAATCCATAAAAAGTAGAAATGGCATATAACTGGAGCACAAGTGGGTCACCAAGCAACTGCTCTACCCAAGACAGTGATGCCTTCCTACTGGAATGTAGCGCCCTGCTTTATGGAAGCCGCACTCGGGGGTTGGCAGTTTCAGATATGGGAAGACCAGCCTGCCTTTCACTCCAACTCACTTAAGCAGCAAACAACTCCAAAGCCAAACCCATCTATCCCAAAGAGTGGCCTAATTTCAGGCAAAATGTTCGTGTAGCAACTTAACTAGTAATTGTAAACTAGTACCCCCAAGCCTTGCCCAATTCCATCACTGGGTGGCAGTCAGCTGCCAGATGGTAGATCAGCTACAGTTTTCTTAGGGTGTGACCTTTTTTCCTTTGGACCCCCCTTTACCCTACCATTGCCGAAAGCATACACCTGGTGGTCATATTCCTCCATGTGATTCCTGTTCCCTCCATTACTCCTGTTCCTCAAATCTTTTCATGTGCCGTTGGAGGAGCCAATCATTGACTAGCAGGCAATCATCAGATTTGTTCTCTAGAAAGTGAAGTAAGGGGGATGTCTGGGTGGCTCAGTGGTTGAGCATCTGCCTTCGCCTCAGGGCGTGATTCTGGGTCCAGGAATTGAGTGGGCTCCCCGCAGGGAGTCTACTTCTCCCTCTGCCTATGTCTCTGCCTCTCTCTCTGTGTCTCTCATGAATAAATAAATAAAATCATTTTTTTAAAAAAGTAAGTAAAGCAAGGAAAACAATACCTAGTGAGTAGTGAGGGCTGGTGTTTAAAGATATAATGGACTAAAAGCACAAGCAGTGAAAGAAAATAATAATAATAATAATAAATTGGACTTCCTCAAATTTAAAAAAGTTTTGTATATCAAAGGACATAATTTTTCTGGACACCAATTTCCCAGGTTTCAAAATGGAGGGAGGTAGATTCAATGATCTCTATGGCTGCTTAAGGTTTCTACAAGTTGTTTTTCCTATCATAGTGGAAAATGGAAGTGCTTTAGAAAAGGAGAAAAGTCTTGGGAAGAGAACTATAAAGCTTATTAGCAAAACTGAATCCTTCTGATTCAGGGCCACTACTGGCATCTGAAAGGAGATGTTTGCAGGTTTATTCTTCTGCTGTTTGTAAAATTGGGGGGTGTTTATATATGCGGCTCTAGGGTTGGGGAAGGAGGAGTAGAATTTCACATGTATCATCAGTACTGACTAAGTGATCTAGCTGCTGCCACCACTGCCCACATATGACAGGTTGGTGCTTAAGACAGAAACTGAGACCACAGAAACTGAGACCACAGAAACAAAAGGCGTAAAACAGCATTCTGTGAGAACAATTCTTATATTTCCTGTAGCATGAGGGAAGGCAGAGAAGACAATTATGCCCTTACATGGATAGAACTCAGAGCTGACTCACTGACCACATGCTGTCCCCTCCAACTGGCTACTCCTTCATTCCTGCCGACTCACCTTCTCTTTCCACATCACCTCACACACCTCAGTCTTTGTTCTTTTAGTCCTTCAATCCTCTTTTGACTCCACGTGTGCCCTATAAACTCTGAACTCCTAGTCAGTTGTCACTCCACCCCCAAAAATCCTCAGATTAGTTGCCCCTTGGATGTACTACCCTATCCTCTACACCAGTGAGAGATCTTTCAATCTCCCTGACTCTCGGGACTTGTCCCCTGGGAACTCATCTATATCTTCTTTTTTAAAAAAATATATTTGAAGAGATATGTTTATTTATTTGAGAGAGAGAGAGAGAGAGAGAGGGAATGGGGAAAAGGGGTAGAGGGAGAGAATGTCTTAAGCAGACTCTCCACTGAGTGTGGAGCCTAACACGGGGTTTGATCTCACAACCTTGAGATCACAACCCGAGTGAAAATCAAAAGTTGGACACTTAACTAACTATGCCACCCAGGTGCCCCACCACCTGTATTTCTTTTAAGACCTCTTAAAAAACAAAATTTCATCTCAGCCAAAATTCTACCATGCCCCCTAGCAAGACAAATTCCTGACACCTGTCCCTTTCATAATTCTGGATATCTGTATATTTTGTCCCTTCTCACTGACACTTTCCAATTTACAAAAAAACCATTTCTTTGTGTCCAGATTTAATACACAGAAATGCTGGTAATTAATAAAAGTAAGCAAAATAAACTTAATATTTTAACCCAGTCTCCTGGTTATTGGTGAAATTTGGTGGAATAGAACTTTAGGTTAGGAATAGAAGGATACATTTTGAATAGAAATCCAACTCATATGGGCTTGACATTGAAAGGAACTGAAAATACCAAGGAGGGGAAGGCTTGGTTTTATGGCTCAGTGGTGTCATTGAGTAACTGATTTCTTTCATTTTGTTAGTTTCCTCTTCTATGGTGTCAACCTTGTTTAAAATTAGCTCTTCTTGTAGTCCCAAGATGGCTACAAGCAGCTCCATGACCTGCCTGTGCTCACCTCTAATCACTGTGGTTACAGAGTGACATGTAATGATTGCCATAGCCTCAGTCACCTGCTCTACTCCTGTAGCTGGAGTGGAGATTTTTTTTTTTTCCTGAAGCCAATGACTCCCTTCAACTAAACCAGCATGTTTGTCCTTTACTCATTTACTTGTAGGACATGCAGATTGGTTTGGACTTCACTTACCACCCTAAACTTATGTCTAGTTGGTATCTATCCTTTCTCAGACCCAGTCCTCCCACTCAAGTCAGAGCACTGAATGTTAACAAGTTACCATGTGGAAGATTCCAGAACCATGGTTGGAAGCCTGCAGGCAGAGGTGAAAGATGCAGAGAAGGGGTGAGGGATAAGGACCACTCAGCCCTGTAATAGTAATGTAGTGACATCATGACTTGAACTCCCTGAACATCTGCGGGGAGGCGCCTATTGCTAAAAGTGGAACAGCTGATTAGTGGAGAGAATGACTAGCACTTCCACTGAATTCTGACCAGAAAGGAAAAGCCATTTGGTAAAAAAAGAAGGTACGAGAAACAGGAGAGGAAGTGACTGAGTCACCCTGGAAATCATAATGGCAGAAAAAGGGAACAAATGGGCATGTTCAGACACATCCATTGGATTTTTTTTTCTTTTTTAATCAGAGAAAGGTAAAATGAGTCCACAGTCAGTTTCTACAAGAGACTATTGCTTAAGAAGAATAAGTAGCTTTAAAAAAAGAAATGCTTACTCTGTAATCTTGGGTTATCCTAATGAGAAGGATGCTGAGGAGACATTAAAGAAATAGAACATGATCAAGGAACAATCCATGCCTAGATTTAGAAAGAACAAAACCAGAATCTCAAAGGCAAGGTACACGATCAAGGATTCATATGAAACCATGGACGTGGCACAAATCTGTGCAAATGAAAAATCCTGAAGGCTCACTATGAATATGTTGAGATGAGAAAACGTTAAAAACCAAAAAGTTTGGGGGGGTTTAATTTATTTTTATTTTTTAAAAATTTATTTATTCATTTGAGAGAGAGAGAGCACATAAGTGGGGGCAGAAGAAGAGAATTGCAAGCAGACTCCCCATTGAGCACAGAGCCTAATGTGGGGCTCAATCCCACGACCCTGAGATCATGACCTGCATTGGAACCAAGAGTCAGATCTCAACTGACTGAGCCACCCACGTGCCCCTCAACTTATTTTTTTTTTTTAAGGAAAGAAGGGAGAGATCATTGATAATTGTTTGAGGAAGATGATGTCAAGTTAAATGACAGGAAAAGCAGAACCTCTCCACTGCTGTCTTTGCGGGCCTATCCCCTCTTATGGGAAGATTATTTTTCTTTTTTTAAAAAAAATTATTTATTTGACAGAGAGAGAGAGCCAGAGAGCATAAGCAAGGGAAATGGCAGAGGGAGAGGAAGAAGCAGGCTCTCTGCTGAGCAGGGAGCCAGATATGGAACTTGATCCCAGGACTCTGGGATCATGACCTAAGCCAAAGACAGGTGCTTAACCAACTGAACCAATGACTCCTGGAAAGGTTTTCTTAACATAGAAAGTCACAGAGAACTACTGTTCAAGAGAATTAAGATGATAGCAAGAATATTAGTCTATTAAAATGCATTTCAGTAACCAAGCCAAATGAATTATATCTGAAGATATTAAAGCAACTTGCTTAGGTGATGATCTTGGGATTTGTAGCAGGCAGAATGATGGCTTCCAAAGATGCCCACATCCAATCCCTAAAGCCTGTGAATATGCTACCTTACAAGGCAAAGAAGAATTTTGCTGATGTGATTAAAGATCTTGAGATAGGAAAATTATCTGGTTATCTGGGTGGGCCAAATGTAATCACAAGGATCCTTATGAGGGATGCAGGAAAGCCAGAGAAGGAACTGATGATGTGGCCATGGAAACAAAGGTCAGTGATGTGATTGCTGGCTCCTGGCCATGAGCCATAGAATGTGGGTGGCCTCTGAAAGCTGGAAAGTGTAGGGAATGGCTTCTGCCTCATATACTCCAGAAGGAATGCAGCCCTCTCAATACCTTGATTTTAGGCTAGTGACACTGCTTTCAGACTTCTGAACTCCAGACTATAACACATCTGTGTTGTTTTAAGCCAATAAGTCTATGGTAATTTGTTACACTCTCTCTGTGTGTCTCATGAGTAAAAAAATAAAATCTTAAAAAAAAGAGGAGAATGGTCTAACTACAATTTAATCTTGGGTGCATTTTTGGAAGTTAGGCTTTCAGATCTGCCTTGGTGTGACTGGTGCTAGAGTAGGTACCGGGTTAGTTCACCACTCCACCAAGGTGTAACATGAAGGGCTCTGGAAGCCATTTCTATAATCGTAAGTCCTGAAGATCTAAATTTGCAATGTGTCTCTGGGGGCCAATGAGTGGGCCAGCTTGGTTAAAGTGGAGGGTTCTTGTGACAGATGGTATGAGAAAAATCACATTGGCAGGACAGGGTAAGCAATTGTAGAGACTGAACTCTTGAATTTGCAGCTTAATAATGCTGAGCCTTCTCTTTTAGGCAATAAGGATGTTCTAAATATTTTCTTAAGTGGGAGAGGGCAGGTGAAAGTTGTGTTTTCCAGGTTATATCTGATATATTTTTTTAAAGATTTGTTTATTGGGGCAACTGGGTGGCTCAGTTGGTTAAGTATTCAACTCTTGGTCTCAGCCCTGCTCTCCCTGAGCAGCATGGAGCCTACTTGAGCTCTCTCCCTCTCCCTCTACCTCTACCTCTCCCTTTGCTCATGTGCTCTATCTCTCTCAAAAATAAATTTTCTGAATTTATTTTAGAGAGAGAAAGAGAGTGGGGGGAAGGACAGAGGGAGAGAACCCCTAGGAGACCACTTATCGAGCAGGGAGTCTGAGGTGGGGCCCAAACCCACCCCCCTGAGATCATGACCTGAGCTGAAACCAGAGGCTTAACCGACTGAGCCACCCAGGTGCCCCCTAGGTCTGGTATTTTAAATGACACAGAGGCAATGTGATGGCAAAGTAGGACTGGCATGGAATTCTGGACTTCAGTTTACTGGACATTTAACTTTAGGTAAGATTCTTTACCTCTCTGTTCCTGTTTCCTCATTTGTAGAGCATGGATAAAAATAGTATTTACTTTATAAAGTTGACTATTAAATAATTAAAATGTATGAAGTACAAGAACAGTCCTTCGCATACAGTGACTCTCAACAAGTCCTAACAAGTAACTACTGGTATAGTCCAAACCTGGAATATGGGGACAGTATAAACTCTTGAAAGGAAACATGAAGCTGGGAGTTTGAAGGCAAAATCCAGAGACTTTGCTGCTTACCTGAACTCAAACTGGTTCTTACCTCTCCTCTCTTGTGAGTTCCACCCTTGGCTTCCATCGTGGTTGTGGGCCTGCGTCTGCTCACCTAGGATGCTTTGCTGCCTGAGGTCTTTCTTCACCCATGCCCAGAGTGATTTCCATAACTATTTTGCTCTTACATTGTATTTCCTTAATTTACCTTTTCATTTGTACACATATCTCACTGAACTCACTTTCAGCTTGTTGAGGTCAGGGGCTGTTTTCCATATTTCTTTTTTATCCAACATCTGGTATATCTCTTGCATGTACACATTCTCCAAAACTGCATACTGTTGATAAAGGAGTAGATTAAGTTAATGATAATTCCAAGTTTCCAAGCATTTGTTATGAGGGAAATGGTAGCACCCATGATATGGGAGCAAAACACAGTGGGAAAGTCAATTAGCCTCAGAAGACAATGCATTCGGTGTTGAGGTATAGTGAAGTTGCATGTTACTTGGGATGAGGTTCCAAAGGCGCTAGGGCAGAAATCTAGTGTAGCAAATTATCATTTAGATCCCTTAAATCTCAATGTCTCTCTGTAGGTGATTTCAATTGCATTAGAATTCATCAGTCTCCCTTAAGCTGAACACAGATAAAGATGTTGGCCTCTGAAGGACATGCTGCACCAAAAATGATGCTTTTTTGGGTAGTGGTAAGGGTGCTGTTTTCATTTCTCCAAAGTGGATAGTGTGGATATGGGTATTCACAGCATATATGATTGGATTCCATTGTAATTATGTGGCATCCAGGTAGAGGTATCTAATGAATTTAACTGAGTGCTTTAATGCTTCATAGCCTCCTGGATGATAACCTTTTAACGCAACTTTTGGGAGAAATTGTCTATCATTTGGCAAATCTAAAGAAACAAATGGCATTGAAAATACCTTTCAGTAAGTCAGGCTTTGAAGTCAGTGCAGAGGTGGAGGGGAAAGGTTTTTCCCTCCCTTCTTGCAGAGTGAGGCCTCCACTTTCTATATTACCCCAAATACCCACACAGGGGAGAAAGCAAAGAATATTATGGAACTGCTCTTTACTCCTTCAGCAGATGTGAGCTATTGCATCAACCAGCAGATTAGTAGACTGGGATCAGAAGAATACTATCAGCCTAACACTGTATTTAACTATTCATGGTTATAACCCAGAGGGGACATTTTAAAAACATTAATTAGCTTTGGAGAGAAAAGTGCAAACCCAAGGAGAATGCTTCATTTTGCTAGACTCAAGAAATAATTTTAACAACCTTGTTGAATGTGGAAGCCAGTATTTGAATAAAACAATCCATTAAGCAGAAAACGTGTCTCATGATATAAACAATCTAGCCATGCGGCAATGGTCAATAAATAGTACTTGACTGATAGAAATTAGCCATGCGCTAAGCCTAAATATGAACGCCATGAGTTCATCACCTCAAATGCCCGAAAAGGGTTGCCTTGTTTTGTTGCTATTGCTGTTAAGGAAAAAGAAAATCATGAATCTGGACATCCTTCCCCTAATATTAACCATCTGCCCAAATGTAACCTACTTATTTCCTGGCTGACATTCGACTTTTGTGGTTCTTTCTTTTCATAGTGATTATGAAAAATCCCTAATGGTGACTGGGACTCACTAACATAATATGGAACAGTCATTTGGAGGCTGGCTTCCAAGTGATTTTCCTATTTATAAGCCCCTTCCTCCAAAATTCCTAAAATTCAAATATTAGAACTCCAAGAGGGTGGCAAGGCAAACCCATGTTCCTTGTGAACATCTCCCTAAGGAAATCTGTTTTGAAAATTCTTTTAGAAGGTTAGAAAGAAGAGTAGAGCAGAAGGGTACAAGGCCAAGGTCAACTAATTCTGATTGAAGGGAAGCAGGGATGTGAGTCTGTTTTGCAGAATCCCCTCAGGTGCAGAAAGAAATAGTTCCTCTGCTAATGGTGAGCAGCTGTTCAAACAGAGGTGCTAACCTCAATTGTTTTAACCAAAAGTGGTTGAAAAATTATGTTTGCAACAAGTGACAAGATGCTGTTTCTAAATTTGAAGGAATATGCAGAAAAGTTTGCATCAGAAGAATGGGAGACTCTCAAAGATACTTTTAAAACTTTAGTTATTTTGCTCAAACTTTGACTTTTGTTTGGTTATTGCCTAATGAGAGAGAAGTCCCATCCTCCACAAACTCAAGCACGTATTGCATAGGGGAGCCTTCAAAAAATTTGGAGTGATACTGTAACTAGTCACACCCTTGGAAGTTTTCTCATCAACCTCAAGTCTGACCGGGCCTTACAAATCATTAAACAGAAGAATTCATTTTTATTGAGCCTTGTATTCATATGTAAGAAAATTATAAATAACAGTGATGAGGCACCTGGTGAGGGTCCTTACACAGTCTTGTGGACAGGGGTACATTCTATTTACCCCTGTTTATCAATTCAGTATTTTCTACTTCCCTGTAACTCTTCTAATGAACTAATTCAAGGTGCTATATTGGAGGCTTCCAGGGGCACAGGCTACATTGTACCTGCCTTTGCATTTTTTCCACCACCGCTACCTTGTCTGCGGTAGGCTTGATTCACATTGACCCAGGAAGATCTCATGAACATTTAAAGCCTCATTAAGTGGAGAACAAATGTAAGCAGAGGAAGTGGAGAGGCTGGCTTCGTTTTCCACTTGGTGGAATTCCACTCTTTCTCTGCAACTGATAGGTAATGTAATGTATGGGTTTGCTCTTGAATGCGGAAATCTGTTCTATTCCAAGTTCTCTGGCTTTTATCTCTAAATGTTGGCCATAATTTCAAGACAGTTGAGATGAATACCATGTGAGTAGAATTTACATTGCATCACTTAAGTGCTTCCCTTTCCCTTGGCCCTGCGTGATGTGTTTTTCCTTTTTACTTCCTCCTGCAGAGGCAAAGTGTCCTGCAAGGAGTTAATATTTTTATGGCCATGTAGTTGGCAGCAGTAGATCACAGAGCTCAGTGCAGAAATCCAATTATTTCCTTTGCCTGAGATGAAAACCAATACTTAGGTGGTGGGGGAAGGGCTTCTCTTGCAGGGTTGCTTGATTTCAGATTTTGTTCTGTGAAGGACAGGTTCTGTGTTGCAGCTTGGCTCCTGGTCACAGAAACTCGGCTTTTTCTCCTGCTTGATGCTGGTCACCTGAATACCCTTGGCATCCAGGAAACAGGACAAAAGAACCCCCTAGTCTAAGTTTCTGGCTACTGTAAGGGCTTAGGATAAGTGATTAAACCAGCATTAAGTACCCTAGGCTAATCATGATGGTGAATCCAGCAACTTACTCTCAATCTAGGAGATATTTAGGGAACACAGGCATACCATGTTTTATTGTGCTTCACAGATATGGTGTTTTGTTTTGCCTTTTTTTTTTTTTAACAGATTGACAATTGTGGCAACCATGCTTCAAGCAATTTTATTGGCTCTATTTCTCCAACAGTGAATTCTCACATTGTGTCTCTGTGTTAATAGAATATTTTTAAATTAACATATGTACTTTTTAAAAATATTTTATTTATTTATTCATGAGAGACACAGAGAGAGAGAGAGGCAGAGACACAGGCAGAGGGAGAAGCAGGCTCCATGCTGGGAGCCTGATGTGGGACTTGATCCCAGGACTCCAGGATCACGCCCTGGGCCAAAGGCAGGCGCCATACCGCTGAGCCACCCAGGGATCCCCAACATATGTACATTTTTAAAGACATACTGCACACTTAACAGACCAGAGTAAATTGTAAACATAACTTTTGTAGACA
The DNA here is from genome assembly GCF_905146905.1 of Nyctereutes procyonoides. Taxonomy (NCBI): domain Eukaryota; kingdom Metazoa; phylum Chordata; class Mammalia; order Carnivora; family Canidae; genus Nyctereutes; species Nyctereutes procyonoides. The sequence continues at coordinate 53,998,580 of NW_026575146.1, read as the reverse complement.
CTGGGAAATCAAAAAATTCATTCAACACTTTTCTGTGGTGGTCTGGAGCCAAACCTTCAATAACTCTGAGCTCTGCCTGTAATTTGAAAATAGAAGACCTTCTAACAAGCCTTGGGGAGCAAATGTACAAAGAAATACATAAATTCCTACTGAGAGAAGATGGCTAGATATGGCTCCAGCTGGGGATTTTCATTGGCTTAGAGTGGTTAGGGGAATTTCCAGTTCCAAACCAAAGATAGAATATTTGTCTTTTTTTTTTTTTTAAGTAGCCATTACAAGATGCAACAAGAATAGAAGCATACATAGTTGAAGCCCTCAGAAACCACTCTCTCACCTAACCTAATATGCTCATCTATTTGCTATCCATTTTGCCGAGCAGTCTTGTGGAAAGATATGATTATATGCTTACCCACAAGGGAGCGGAAGAAAAGTGAGTGACTTATCCAAGAACACAGTATAATTAGAATCAGAATTGGAATCAGAAACTGAGCAGGATGAGATGGGTGGGAGTATGGACACTGAAGTCAAAGAGGCTTGGGTTTGAATTCCTGTGCTGCAGAAAGCCCTGATCTCTTATATGAGTATTCATTCCTTCATCTGTAAAATGGCAAAATAATATTACCTTGGTGATATGTTAAGAGGATTAGTGATAATGTACATAAATGTGTTTTCTCCATAGTAATCCTATTGAGTAGTGAAAGAGAATAGTAGGTAATAAGACAGAAAGGAAATCAGACTGAGATGATGGAGGAACTAGAATTCATGAGCTGTGCCTACCAACATGTTTGGTCACAAGGAAGAGAGGTGGGTTTTGACCAGCAGTGATGTGGCATGACAGACGCTCAATGAAAGCCTGTAGGAATTATAGCACTATGGAGAAACAAAGTATTTATTTATTTGTTTGTTTGTTTATTTATTTATTTATTTATTTTATATGGCCCTAGTTAGACTCTTGAATGAAGAGCTGGTCCTTATTCCTATCTAAAAGTATAAAAGATAGGATTCTTACTTCACGTGGGATGCTCTATCCTCTGAACCTCAGCCACGCCTTTTGTGAAGAACTAGAACCCACTCACTCAACTGTATACTTTCCTGGCATATACCATTTGCACTGCTTAATGGCTGGTTTGGGGGTAAACAGAAGTGAAAGCATGATAAAATCTCCTCTAAGTCATCATTCTTGTTAGTCCTGAAACTTGGACGATTCTTATGTGGTCCAGCCTAGCTAACTAAAACCAAAGAGTAATTAATTAAAAAGATACAGGGTAGTTTAGGAGATGAATGGAGATGCTGAACAAGCAGACCTCAATATATGGGAATCTGGACTTTTTTGGAGATCTGTAGGGGCAGGAATAAATGAGCTGTTTTTTGGAGTGCCACCAATGGGATTGATTAGTTTCAATATTTTTTCCAAACTTGGGTCACTCTCCTGAAACTTCACATTCTAGAAAGAATCTGGTCCAGTTCAGGTCACACGTTCACAGTCCCTCCCAGACCCCATCCAATAAAGGAAGGGCATTTTCTCCAAGGAGAAGGAAGAGGGGAAACTGAGTAGGCCAAAACATGGGCTGTCTCTCTTCTGGTTAGGACTCTTCAGTAGAAAAGTTACTATCTCCTGATATTATAGTCCAGTGCTCTTTCTCTGGGGAAGGCTGCTTTTGAGGAGTACAGTGAGAAAATGATTAATCAAATCCTGTCCACATTTTGCATGTCACTCTTGCACTAAGTACCGCTATGCCTATTAGTAGAGTGAATGAGCTTTGATGTAATTTAACACGACAACTCCTACTGCGTACCACACAGTCCAAACATTGCCAGGCTGCATTTTGGACGGGAAGTCTGTATTTTGGCATCTACATACACATCAGGAAATATACCTCCTGATACTTGCATATGAAACTAAGTCAAGACTAGATCTTGTTGCTTAGAAAGATATCTCCTAAGCAGCCAGAGGACTAGAACTGCTTGGGCTGCAGCGTGAAGAGCCACAGAAGTGCTTGGTATCCTGGCACTCTAGGGAGTAGCCGTCTCAGATACTCTGTCCTTGCAGCAAAATATACCAGTTCATCCTGAGTCAAAGCACTCAGAAACAGCTCTCCAAGCCCCAGCCCACCTCCCTAAGCACAGTGGCTTCATTCTGAGGCCAGAATCCCTGTCCACATGTCCTCTCACCACTCTCTCAGGGACTATGGACTCATTGCCTATAAACCCTATCAATTCTTTTTTTAGCAATGGATGTGAGGTATTTATTCACAAAAAAGTAAATAATAGCTAATAAAACATATTATTAGCATTATTATGCTATATTATAACATATATAAATGTTATATATAAATAACATATATAATTATAAATAATAATATATAAATATATAATTTATAATATATAATTTATAATACATATAAATATATGAATTATATATATATATATATATATATATATATATATATATATATATATAATAGAGTATAACATTATTAGCTAATGACCCAAGATGCTCATTTGCCTTCCTTATCTTCTCTCCACTGTTCTCATTCCTTCTTTCTGCGGGAGGGTAAGCTGGCTCCCTCCCTGCTGGCCTTCCCTTGGAAAGCCTCAGCTCCTGCTGTGTAGACCTTTCCTACAGCTATAGCTACACCAGCTACAGCTAAGCTCTCCTTTTTGTGGTAACTGCCCTCTCTCAGATTTTGGAGTGACAAAGGGTTCCCTGCTTTAACCCTTCTCAGAGTGCTTCCACATGCCTTGCTGGCTTCTTTGAACTCCGAGCTTATCTTTGTAAATCATCCTCATTCAACCCTCCTTCATTACCCCATTTGAGTCTATTACCTATTTGCTACTGGTACCCTCCCTGTTACCACAGAGTATTATTGTCTTTATCTTATAGATGAGAAAACAGTGGCCCAAAAGAGAACATGTGGAACCCAGGTTATCCATCTATAAAGCTCAGGCTCTCTATCGTGTAGTCCACCCAGCCATGTCCATATTTAAGACAGCTCATTGACTTCTGCTAAAGTATCACACTCTGGCCTTTCAGGTATTAAATCTTATTTGAGGATGTGGCTTTGGAAGAGTGACCCTTTAATTTTCATATCTTCCTATGCGTCCATTCTGTTCCACCTGCCAAAGGGGATCTGGGACCTCATTTTCAATTTTTGAAGAATATTTCCTTCTTTGGTTTAGAAAGAATTGCTCTGAATCCCCTCTTTTCACTCAAGAATACCTCCTGAGATTTTGATATTTGCAATCCTATTAAGTTGAACTCTTAAACTTAATTATTTGAAAACAACCTTAATAAAATCTGACTCAAGGCAAGTCCTGATATACCAGATAAGAGAGGAACCTAATTAGCTATTTTTTTCTTACTCTAGATGCTAAAAAACACACTAGAGCTGGAAATGGCTTTAGAGATAATTCAGGTTCTTAATCTCAATTTGAGTAACAGAGACCTTAAATTTTGAAAATGTTATAAGCTCTTTTTGAAGAAAAATATGAATTTTCTGTCTCCCTCATACACACACACATACATGCACACAAAATGTTACCTATAATTTGGGGGGTTCATTGTCATCTTGAAGCTCATTTATAGCTCCCAGAGTAAATCTTTCTGCTCTAGGCTAATCCTTTAGGTTTAGATACAGATAGGTTTAGTTATAGATAAGGAAGCTGATACCCAGGCAGGTAAAAGGACTGACCCAAGGTTGGTATCAGCGTATTAGTTGGTATCTCAATCAGATTGGGCTAAGTTATACCACAGTAACAAACAGCAACATTTCATGGCTTGAGACAACATGTTTATTTCTCATTCATGCTGTGTTTCCACTATGGGTTAGCTAGGTATTCTATTCCATGTCATTTTTACTTAGGGATGCAGGACGATAGAAAATGCCTTCTAGAATATCATCTGTCATCATGACATAAGAAGAGAGGGCATTACAAACCTTGCATGATTCTAATGCTTTTGTCTGAAAAGATTTAATTTACCATTAAATTAAATTTAGTTTCCCATTAAGATTTAATTTGCCATCAGTGCTGGTCACATTTCATTGGCGAAAGCAAGTCCTATAATATGCCTAACCTCAAAGGTGACAGAGAAGCATTTGGTGGGCAGCAAAAGTGACCAAGAAAGCTGAAAAAGCCACAAGCAGAACAAGGCATTTTTATTTTTGTCTAGTGCTCTCTAACCCTTCTGAGGCTCCAATATCATAATCTAATTCATCTGGATAGATCCAATAGATTTGTCATTAGTTTAGGAGGGCCGTATTTTTTATTGAAAATTGAAACTAGGGGATCCCTGGGTGGCTCAGCAGTTGAGCGCCTGCCTTTGGCCCAGGGCATGACCCTGGAGTCCCGGGATCGAGTCCCATGTCAGGATCCCTGCATGGAGTCTGCTTCTCCCTCTGCCTGTGTCTCTGCCTCTCTCTCTCTCTCTCTCTCTCTCTCTCTCTATCATGAATAAATAAATAAAATCTTTAAAATAAAATAAAATAAAATAAAATTGAAACTAAGTCAGAGGCTTCTGTTTGTCTTATTGTAAATGCTGATTTTTCTGGCACAGTTCATTTAAGATGCTATCACAACAAAGGAGGCCCTTTTATACCGGATTTTTTACAACACTCATTTTTACCCATAAATCTTTCTTTCTACTGTCTAAATTGCTCTTATATTTCTAATACTCCCTCATTTTTGCTGGCCTTCCATAGTTTGGGACCTCTGGTGTTGCCCATGGAAACACAGAGGAGTTTCTAGATTTGTCTTCCATTAGCAATTGGCAATAGTTGTAGCTCTGTTTTTTTACCTTTGTTCACTCATTCCACAATATAATTAATACTTGCTTTGCCCTGTGAGTTGTAATGAGGATTAAATTAGAAAATGCGCAGTGCCTGGTCCAGAGTTGCTCAAAACATGTTGAACTAGTTATGTATATGTGTGTTTATTTTTATATTTTGAAATCGATATAGAATAATGGTAATAATGATACTTACCATAAGTATAAGATATAGGCAATTTTATTAACCTCTCTGTGTCTCAGTTTTCTTATCTATTAAATAGGAAAATAATAATTCCAAACTCTCAGGCTATAACAATGATTAATTATAATGATACATATAAAGCATCTAACCAAGACCTGGCTCTGAGAAAGTTCTTGATGAAAGTAGCTATTAGTGTTACCATCATGATTATTGAGTTGTATAATTGCTACTTGCCAAGAGGGCATTGTGGCAAGAAGGGAAGAGCATAGGCTATGGAATTAGGTGGATGTGGGTTCCAATCTCAGCTCTGTGGTGATGTGAGTTTAAGCAAGGTCCTACTCAAATCTTCATTCTCTTCTTTGGTGATACATACTGGCAGGGTGTTTTGGAGCACCCTCTAGGATACAACGTGACAAAAGGGTGCCACACCTAGGAGGCAGTGAATAAATATCAGTTCTTCTGAACATTGTGTGGCATCCAAAGATGAACAAAGGAAACAAGTCCTCTCTTGCCTTCCAGGGGTTTATAATCTCCTTGCAGAGATAAGATGTACCCACGAGTAACTCCAGATACTCTAAAATGATGAGTGCCCTGAAAGAGCTATAGCTAATGGCCTGTGGAAGTTTGCATTAGGTGAATTACTGCAAGAGGATATTTGAACTGGATTGTTGGCTTTGGCAGAGAAAATGTGCTTCTTACTCAAGAGAGATTTTAATTTATAAACACCACTTGTTTTCCTTCCTCTGCCTCTCCTCACCCACATCTCAGACTACCCTATTCCCCACCACTGATAATTTTGTATGGAGAGGAGGAATTCATTATCCTCACTGCCAGCATGGTGTGCTGATGTGCTGTTTTCTGGCTGTGATATTTACAGCGGCTCAGTTAAGATCTAATTTTCCATTATTCCCTGAACTTTGCAGCCCTCATTTTTCAACTCCTGTCTGAGATGCATTGCTCCAGCATCCTGGAACCACTGCTGGAAAGACTAATTTAACATTCAGAATCAATGAACAAGCAGGAGAAACATTTTACCAGAAATAGGCCACAAGTGATGTGGGGTTTAACTTTGATTCTTAGCAATAGTTTTATACTCTTCCTTTCACCCCCTGTGGCCAGCTGCATTTCTCCGCCTAATTATCAAATAAGATGCCTTGGAGGTACCTGAACTTCAGCATTCTCTCCTGGAAATGTTACGGTCCAGGATCTCTCTGGGTGTTATTATTTCCTTTTAATAATAAAAGGCCTCTGGACTCACTTGATGTTGTAGAAACCCTATTTTTCTCTTTGTTCTCACTAGTCCCTTGCTGGAATTGCCCTATGACACAAAAACTCGTCTAAAGAGATCTCAAGGATAGTAGACTCTTACCCTGCCTCATTATCCGTGGATTCATTTGGTTGATGAGACAGGCTTTTGATTAACGTGTGTTTCCACTCCTGAGCTCCCTGCTCTCTGCACAGTCTCTTTCCCTTGAGCCCAAGAGAGCATTCATCAAGGATGAGAGTGGTTGAACATTCCCTCAGCCTACTGCCTTTTGCTCTGCAGCCCATCTGCTAAGGTGTTAGCAGGTTTTTGGCCATTCTGGACCTATGACATTTTGGCAGCTGTCTATCCTTCAACACATATATTCACATCATTACACTGGGAGCAGCCATTTTATACAATCTGACTATGCCTTCCCAGCCTTTCTTCATCAGTGAGATGGGAACTTAACAAAAACACTCTTCCCTGGCATTTTGGATTTGAGACTAAAAGCTAGTTAGACTAGTCTCTTTATAGGGGCTGGAACCACAGATGTAAAAGTGAGGGGAACTGGGTATCATTTTTCTAGCAGGTGGAGTCAGTGAGAAAAAAAATGGAGCATGCAGACTGGCAAGAGTTGGTTTCTGTCACAGGTTATCAGGGACTCTTAATTGGCACAACATTTTTTTTTTTAGCATATTGCTGATTTTATGTTTCTTGTGATAGCTACCAAGAGAAAGTTTAGATTATTACTTAGTATCTTTCTGATCATAAAGGAGAATGTTAAAATTTTGGTGTGCTCAAAATAGAATCATCAAATACACCCAAATGAGTTAAAAGCAAGGTCTTAAAAAGATAGTTGTGCACTCATGTTCATAGCCACATTATTCACAGCAGCCAACAAGATGGAAGCAACTCAAGTGTCCATTGACAAATGAATAGATACACAGAATGTGGTGTGTGTGTATATGTGTGTGTGTGCGCACACACACACAGTGGAATATTATTCAGCCTTAAAAAGGAAAGAAATTCCATCACATGCTACAATATGGGTGAAACTTGAAGACCGTATACTAACCAAAATAAGCCAATGACAAAAAGATAAACACTGTATAATTCCATTTATGCAAGGTACCTAGAGTAGTCAAATTCAGAGACAGAAAGTAGAATGGTGGTTGCCAGTGGCTGAGGGGAAGAAGGAATGAGCAGTTATTGTTTAATGGGTATACAGTTTGTTAAAGTTTGTGAAAGATGAAAGAATGTTCAAGATTGGTTGCCCAGTACTGTGAAATGGACTTAACACTACTGAACTATACATTTAAAAATAGTTGAGAAGCTAAATTTTATTCTGTGTGTATCTTATTATGAGATGTGGGTTTCTGGAGAAGCTTGTCCATAGGAAGTTTTCTCTGGGTGTGTCTGGAAAAATCAATCAAGAGGAATCGTCCAAGAGAAAAAGTAAGAGCTAGCACTGTAGGTAGAGAAGCAGCCTGCGCAAAGGCCCAGAGGCATGAATAGGCCTGATGTGTTTGGGAAACTCTGAGGAATGCTTTTGTGTTGACACCTGGCAGCAGTTGGGGGCAGATGACAACAGAAAAGCATAGTAGGAGATGGGGCTAAATAAGGAGGCCAAGAATGGACTGTGGCTGCCAGTGGGTTGTTTGGGAGGTAGTGTTTCTATGAGCTATGTGGATTGCTTGCCTGTCAAGAGTCTGATGTACAAATAATCTGGGAGATGTTACACACTGTATCCCCTTGGATGTTGTCTTTAAATTTTGTCTGAAGAAATGTTCATTGTGCTCCTGTCTCGTGGCTACTGAATAAAAGATTAGATGGGCCGCTTTGGACTCTGTCCCTAAATCTTTCCTTCCATTGTCCTCTCAGCCCCCAGACCCAGCCACTCGGACATTCCCAATCTCAGGATTTAGCTTTTCATCATTAACCAAATAATTCTTCACTTTTATGCATGTTTAATTTATTCATCCAACAAGAATTCACTGAGCATCTAACATGTTCATGAGGCACCACTGCAAGTGATCTGGAAATAGGAGGTGAGAGGTGAGAATGCAGGGAGGGCGGAGACTCCAGGGAAAAGATCCTGGAATCAGATGGGCATGAGTGAAAGCCTCATTTCAGCCTTGAGCTAGTCACCTTGCCTTTCTGAGACTCAGATAACTCATCTGTAAAATGAGAATAATCATAATACGTTTGTTATGGGCAGAATTATAGTCCCCCCAAATTCATATGTTGAAGTCCTACCCCCCAGTACCTCATATTTGTAGATCTTTAAAAAGTATTAAGTAATTAAGTTAAAATTAGGCCATTGGAATGGGGTCTTAATCCTATATGACTGGTGTCATAGAGACAGCAGGGGTATGTGTGCACAGAGAAACAACAATGTGAAGAAGTAGGAAAAGGGCAAGCCAAGGAGAATGGCCCCAGAGCCATTTCATCATGGCAGCCCTACCAAACTAATACACCTACTTTATGAGGTTGATAAGAATGTTAATTCATGTGATGTACACATGAGTTAATATTTACTATAGTCCCTGATGCACATAAAATGATTAATACAAGAGAATTTTGCTATTTTTGCTACAAAGGTAAACTAAACATAAATGCCATCCTAAAAAGCTGCACTACGTTGAGAGGTAGAAACATGGCACTTTTATCATGCATGGTTTCTATGAGATATTGAAATATCTATAAAACAAGATGGAAAATGCTAAGTACCAAAAGAGGTAAAGAATATTCTGTGGTAGTCAGAGGAGGAAGAACTGGGAGGAGAGGGAGGCTGAGGAGGTTTGATAGAGGGGTAGCATTTGATCTGGGGTGGATAGGGCTAGGACATACAGATGGCATGCAGGATGTTAATTGTATATGTTAATTATATATATATTACATATTAATATGCTGCATGAATAAGTATCTATACTTGATTGACTTGAATGCTATTCACTCACTAATCAGTCAATAGATATTTATTGAATGCCTACCTGAAGGTACTGTTCTAGATGCTAAGGAAACAGTAGTAAACAGGCAAAGTTTCCAGCCTCATGGAGTTTATATATACCAGGGGTGATGTTCATAATAATTAAGAATAAAAAAGATTCTGAAATAGTATATACAGTATGTCTGTTTTTAATATACATGTAAATATATAAATCTATATGTTATAAAAAGGACATTATGTGTGTATAGTTACATATAAAGAGAAAGTGAGCAAGCTAGAGCAACAGACATCTGGAAACACAGATAACCAAGTTTTTAAGTGATTGTATTTTCGGCCCTGAAATCCCTTTACCCGTTTTTTATTTGTATTTTCCATATTTGGAAGGAATAAACTTTATACATCATGTTTAAAAAGTTGTACATTATGTTTGCAATTAAACAACCAAGTGCTAAAGTTAGAAATTAACAGGAATTGGAAAGAGTCTGTTTTCCTTACGCCCATCTCCTAGACAGCTGTCACATTTCTAACTATGAAGGCCCCTTTCTATGGTGGCTGTTATTTTTCACAATTCCACCTGAAGGTCTCTTGATTTTGAACTTTTTCCCTTCTATCTGCTACCATCCCCCTGGTTTGTGGCCCGTAAATCCCTTTGTCTGGTAAAACACAGTCTTCTGCTTTAGGGAAGTGCTTTTCTCAAAGAACATTGTGTTCAGAAGCTTTGGGCATTTAGAAGGAAAGGTATTCTGTAAATGCAAATAATTGCTGTCTCTACTTGCTTTGTAGTTCTTAAGTGCATAGAAGATGTTTGTATAAAGCTGGCTTGAAAGTAGCTCATGGATTTTATAAGGGAAACAAAACCCTCAGAATTTAGGGTCCCCTTGACAGCAAGAGTGTCCCAATTTATAAGAGCGTTTCTCTATAAAAGCATGGTGCCCTTTCTGGCTCCCAAAGGAGTACAGGAGATGGGTTTTGTCTCACCAGCCCTGAGCCCAGAACCTCAGCCATTGGGTGCATTGGCAGAGCCAAATTCTAGGCTGAGATTCAGGAAAAGTTTCTTGGTCATGGCCCTGCTTCTAGCAGACACAGTATATCTGTTTTCCACTGAGGCCCCAGTTTGCTTGTCATGACCTGGATTGTCTGGCAAAGCTAGTTCATGGTGCTCCAGTTTTCCAGAGCTGCCTGCATCTAGCAACTAGGCTGGGTGTGGTGATGTTAATAGGCTCACAGTTGAAAGTATAACGTTTTCACATTTCCTTTCATTTATTTACTCTGGTTTCTTACTCTAGTTGTTCCTGTCGTCTCTCCTAAATTCAAATGCTGGAAATTTTAAGTACAATTTTGCTATGCGTGTTTTTATTCCATGAATATTTTTTCATCCTAATTGGTTACTTGTGATTGTGGATCCTGCTATCATTTGAGTAAAATTAATCAATTTGCCTGAGTAATTTTTTTTCAGAGAGGAGGGTCTAATGGGGGTGGTTAGAATTTAAATGATGGTATATATGGATTAATGGGCAAAAAGAATGTTATGGAAATGGAAATAAACATACCTAGATATATTTATGCTGCTGAAAAAAATCTCAATGTTAAAAAAAATGTTATTTCCTCATCAACAGAGCCATTTATGTGGTTGTTATTCTTTGTTGATTGAATGTTCTCTATAGTTCTTAGGATAAGTACATGAGACTAGTCTGTTCATCCAGCCCATCAGGCCCCTGATTCTTCTGAGGCCACAAGCCTTTCACTCTAACCAGAGCAGAATCTGTTTCTTCCAATTCCTCTTGAGCACCCAACTCTCTACATCTTCACAGTGTGTTTTTCCTTCCTGGAACACTCCTCTCTGTCTGGGCAACTCCTACTTATCTGCCAGGTCTCAGCTCACAAGTTGCTTCCCCTGGAGGGGTTTCTTGAATCTCCTTGGCCTACCTTAAGGTCCCTTCCTCTGCACTGTGTCATCAGGGAGGGCCATTGCCTGTCTACTTTCTGCTTCCTCCATTGGTCTGTAAAAAACTGCTGGGAGTAGATACCATGTCTTTATGTTACCATTTCATGCCTTGTACCTAGCACAACATTTGGCTGGCACATAGTAGGTGCTCAGTAAATAATTGCCTGACTGAATGGGTACATTGGAATAATTTGTCCAAACAAAGAATCAGGTTTAGAATGATTTTATGAGTTCAATGCTGCCATATACATGGGTGCCTGAATTATCCAATCAATTCAGATTGGACAATTATTATTGAATACCATTACATGTCTGTCAGCTGCTTCTACCTACACTGATCCATTAATCTTCCCCTTACTTTTCTACTTTTCAGCTCCGTGAGGCTGAAGTACTTGATAATGGTGACAGATGAACAGAAAGAATCCTGAACGTCAAAGATTTAACTCATCACACTTGGCCTTATTTCAGGGTGTTGCCCCTTTAAACTCTTAAACTTTACTCTGCTCTGTTGCTGTATGAGAATACAAGAAGCCTTAAATTGACTACATATAAAGTATCACTGAGACAAAATAGAATCCTGGAGAGGAATTAGGGGAGGAAGCACTGGTCCAGAAATCTGGACACCTGGGTTCTCTTCTCACCTTTGTTTCTATCTGTGTGACACTGGGCATGCCATTTAGTCTCTCTGGTCCTTAGCTTTCTCATCTATGCAATGAGCACGAGTGATTGGATCATTTCTTAGGGGCTCCCAGCCCTGTAGTCAGTCTGTGCTCCTAAGTTTGAAAGCTGGTACAAGGCGTCAGAACTGCACACTGATTACTGCTCAGCGCATCATCAAGTCTACCAGAAAGAGCTCACCTCCAGGGGCTATTCTGAAATTGCATTCTCATGGTAAGAAGTGAAGAGAATAAATACAATTTTTCATATGACCCTCTTATTTAGTTTTTATACATATACTGGTAACAAAATAATAACTATGAGTCACTGGTGGAATTGAATGAAAAGAATGAATCATGGCAATAAGCCACCCATTCATCAGCCATCACTAGTGGCCTTTAAATCAGCCACAGCCAGCACTGGCCCACTCTGTACACCTTCTTATATTCACAGAACAGGTTCCTTCTGATCCATGCTTGTTCTAGGCAAGTCGTCTTTAGCTCTGTGCCTCTTCAAACTACCTTATGTGTTTAAGCAATTAGCAATCAGACTTCACATCTTATTGCTGCAGAAGCCAATCTGAAATATAAAAATGCAAATTGTAGGGAACAAAAATAGATTTTAAGTTGTTTGCCTATAAATTGATTTCCATGAACAATTAAAACTTAGCATTTTTGTAATGATTTTTAGAGGTGCTAAACTAGATAGGATAATTATATTACCCATGTGTGAACTTAGTAAAAGAATAAGCAAATTGTCGTTCTAAATTTAAAAAGAGAGACGATGTTGGCTTTAATGTAATTGAAAACAGCAGAGCAAATTAAAAATAGATGTAACTTTACAACCTTGAAGCTATCAAAGAATGTATATCAGTGAGTCCCTTAAAACTTCCTTTAAAAATTGAAATTGAGAAAAGGGAAACAGAAAAGTAACTAACAGGAGATTTGAACTTGCAGATTAGTTTTGGCTAAAATGGTAGCCATGACCAAAATGACAGAAAGTAAACAGAAAATGAGAACGTGTGTTTTTCCTGTTTTGTCTGTATGATTTTAAAGCCATATCAAAAAATCAGATGGTCTATCTTTCCGGTCATCAGCTCACTGCGTCCATTTAGGCAAATCACTCAAGCTCTCTGAAATTTCCTGGGCATGGAATTAATATTTTATAAAAATTAAGTCTTAGTAACTTTAAGAAAATACCAAAAGTCCTACTAGGAATGACACTACAGATTCCAGCCTAGTGAATTCTGGAAGTAGATGTTTACTCTTTTGGGGGAAAATGATGCATTTTGTTTCTATATTGAATCAGCTTCCTGTCTTAAGGTGAGATTTCTTTTTTTTTTTTTTAAGATTTAATTTATTTATTCATGAGAGACCCAGACACAGAGAGAGAGGCAGAGACACAGGCAGAGGGAGAAGCAGGCTCCCTGCAGGGAGCCCAATGTGGGATTCAATCCCAGGACCACGGGATCACAACCTGAGCCAAAGGCAGATGCTCAACCACTGAGCCACACAGGTGTCCCTTAAGGTGGAATTTCTGTCAGGAAAATGGCCTGATCATTGATTGACAGTTTGATGTAGGCATGTAGAGCTCAAACCCCACAGATCATAGATGTGAAAATTCTTGAGGTTCATAATGCATATGACAAAATGCAGAATATACTTCATTAAAAGATTTAGGATCAAGAGCTATATTTCAAGCAGAGTTTTTGAACTATTAAGACATCTTGGGATCCCTGGGTGGCGCAGCGGTTTGGCGCCTGCCTTTGGCCCAGGGCGGATCCTGGAGACCCGGGATCGAATCCCACATCGGGCTCCCGGTGCATGGAGCCTGCTCCTCCGTCTGCCTGTGTCTCTGCCTCTCTCTCTCTGTGACTATCATAAATAAAAAAAATTAAAAAAAAATATTAAAAAAAAGACATCTTATGGAAAACGAATCTCTTTTCTTTTTTAGTAATGCTGCACATTTTTTGAGAAGTTTATTAACAGCAGCATTGCTTCCCTTTTCACCACCAAATTGACAATAACATCCTATGGGTTTATAGCACCTCTCTATAGGAAAAAATGACTATATTCAAATAGGAAAAACCTGTTATTTTGTTCAAAAAAACAAATCCTAATTTGATTTGTCTCAAGTGATCATGTAAAAATATGTGTAACCTACTGACCATGGAGTTGATTTCACTCATTGAAGCTTAGGGAGAAGCAGGGAGTGGGTTGAGCTTCAGTGGTAAATTGTGAAAGGAAACCCCACTTGAGTTTCAAAACAACCACCACCACAGTAGTGCAGATGTAAGGAGGAAGGCCTGTTTTGATATTGAGCTTGAACCAGGTATTTGAGAGCTACACCAGGATTAGTGTGACAAGGGCCAACTGACACAGGAGAAGCAGAAGAAAACAATGAGGGGTGAGAAGAGGATTCAGTCAGTGTGAGAAAGCAGGGTGCTGAGCTGTGCCACACAGAAGGCCTGAGGGGAGAGGGCAGAAGGAATTATGGGCATGAAAGATATGGCAAGAGAGTGCTAGGCCATAAACATGGGGTCAGAGGGGAAGAGACACAGATAATTGAAGGTGGTGATTAGTAAGGAATACTCTGACTTTTCCATCAGACACCCATTCCTGGAAAGTTGTGTGCAAACCTCATTGTCATGCAGTAAAAAACACGTTCAATAGGTAGCTACTTAAAGGAAATTCATGGAGGCATCAGGGTGGCTTGGCTCAGTTGGTTTTGGCCCAGGGACAAAACTTTCTGGGCTCTCAGTTTTGGCCCTGGTCGTGATCTCACAGTTGTGGAGTCAAGCCCTGCATGGGCTCTGTGCTCAGCATGAGTTTGCTTGAGATTCTCTCTCCTTTTCTGTCTGCCCCTCATCCTGCTTGCATGCTTGCTCTCTCTCTCTCTCAAAACAAAGAGATAAAATCTTAAAAAAATAAAGGAAGTTTATGTCTGTAAAGGAAAGGGTACTTTTGTAATACAAATACCAACCCCCTAACTTACCTCCTTGAAAGTTAAGGTTTGGTGCCTGCCTTTGGTCCAGGGAGTGATCCTGGAGTCCTGGGATCGAGTCCCGCATCAGGCTCCTTGGATGGAGCCTGCTTCTCCCTCTGCCTGTGTCTCTGTCTCTGTCTCTCTCTCTCTCTCTCTGTCTTTCATGAATAAATAAATAAAATCTTTTAAAAAAAAGAAAATTAAGGTTTTATGTATATTGAGTTTTCTCAGAGCAATGGGCAACTGAATCCAGCAGCTGTCAGAGAATTATACATTCTTTTAGCTGTGGATATGGCATCCAGAAAGAATGTTCCCAGCTGAAGGAGGCTCTGGTAATTCTTAAATTCAGCTCCCTTCTCCAGATGAGAAGACTGAAGATAAAATGCTTCCCCCAAGGCTAACCAAACGTTCAAGTGATTCATTTATGGTCCTTAGCTGGCTGGCTGAGAAATGAGAACTAGAACCCAGTACTCCTGCTTCCCACTCAATCTCACTCTCTGCTTCTCCCTTGAACTGATGGCTTGCTGCCTACATAAAGCCACCACGCAACTACATACTTTTGTCCAGCTCCAAAATTCTGTGATTCTATATCATCCCTACATCTCTTATTTTTTAAGACTGTTACCTCAAAGGTTCGTTGTAAGATCAGGAGGCAGCCAAAAAAAAAAAAAAAGAAAAGAAATAACTGTTATTGGCTCCCAAATGGCCAGGGAGTATAGTAATATATCTTATAGAAGGAGATGGATAATGTTAAAAGAAGAAATTCATCTTCCAGAAAGCAATAAAGCTTTAAAAAGCACCAATCCAGTTTCCCTTCACTTCTGCCAGAATATATCAAATATGGCACTTTAAATTGGTCCAAGTTTCACAGATACCAGGAAACCACAAGTGTGATGTTTTCAAAGATGCCATACATCTCCAAAAACACGTCATTTTGTTCCAGCTTACTCTTCTGTGCATGCCACTTAACTTCACTTCTTGTCATTTCTTTTCAGAGATTCCACACATATCTCTAGTTCCCCAGAAACGAGCCCTTTATTTGTAACTGCAGAAAGTGCATTAGGTGAGAATTCAGAGAGAGAGAGAGAGAATGTGATTAATGCCATTTTCAAGCACCACTTTTATAGTCTCTGCAAAGAACTGTGGAGATGATCCACAGAGGGTCATAAGGGCTCCCATTTTAATCTTAGGTTTTAAAATTATCTTATTCCTAAGTAGCAGCCTTCCATCACCTCTTCGCATTTTAATCTCTTTCCTCCTTATCTAGCACACACATTTCTTGCTAAAAATGCTTTAGATCATTACGCATTCATATGAAGTTTTTCATGTAGCAACATGTTGAGTTGGGTTGCACACACACAAAAAGATGAAAAAGAGAAATCTTAAATCAAACTGGCCTTTAAATAGAAATCATGTTCTATGATAGCACCATTGTCTAAATTTTACCTTGTATGTGAAATATCAAATAAAACATAAATACCCATCCTGTGCTTTGACACAGACAGAACCATAGGATTAAAGAATGCTAAAGCTCTAAGAGATGTTAGGATTTCTGGAGAACTTTCCTCATTTTATGGACAAGGAAACTGAAGCACAACACAGCCTAGTTAGGAGGAGGGCTGGCAAGGTGTTGCCTCAGCTGCCAGAGTATAAACAGCACTAACACATCACTAGGATAAATGAGAAATCAGAGCTAGACAATCCAGGTTTCATACAGCTCCTTATTTGTGCACAGACAACTGAAAGTTGACAGTCCACATAAAATACCTGAAAATAAAGAATGCATGGCACAGCATGTTAGCCAAGAATAAGCAATTTATTGGATTCTCCAAATTTTAATTTCTTCAAAATGCCCCCAAGCACACTAAGTTTTAAATTCACAGAGAAATTAAGAAGAGAGGATGAAAAATACAGATGGAGGGATGACGTCTTCTTAGAGTTTTTAGAGACAATTACTCACTTTCTTTAGAGTTAGAGTTTTTAGAGGTTGTGTTTCAGCCACTAGAAAATCTATCTGTAGTTAAATTTGTTTTTGAAAGCAAACACTTCAAAATTCCAATTCTCTCTATTCCTACAAAATAACAAAAGTGAAAAAAATAATAGTTGACAGAGTGCTAAATCATTAGTTCATCTCAGATGCCCAGAACTCTTAGGAGAGGCAGATTTTACCAAGATCATGGACCCATTGCCACTGGATCAAATTATATCAATGGATATAATTTGGCACATATCGATGCGATGCCAGTGCCAGAATGCTGGCAGTTACACAAATAACATTGACCCAGTCCCCTCCTACAGGATCTCACATTGTAATCGTGAGTCAGACATGAACAATACCACGGACCAGCTCTTTGCTGAGATAGCTGGAGGTCCCTGAGAACACAGAAGATGGAAAGCCTGAAAGCCTTCACAGAGGAGTCCTCATTCCTATTCAGAGCTTCCTGTGGGACTGGCAAGTCCAGCTGCATCACAGCCCAGCTTTCCTGTCTGCCCTGTCCTGCTTCCATCTCTTCTCTCTGTGACTGTTGATCCCAAGAGTACTCTAATAAAATTTCCTACCTGCTAATCTCCATCTCAGTATCTGCTGCTAGGGACAGCGGGATAACTAAATATTACCTGATCTGTAAAGACAGAAAAATCACATTCCAACCAGCAAGAGCCCACCAATCTTATACTCGCCCAAGAGTGAAAGGATGATGTGTGAAGCCTGAATTGGTCACTAGCTTCGGGTAATCACGTCTGAACCTTTCCTCCTAGAGCTTTTAGTCTTCTTTCTGATAAACCTTCAAACCCTTTTCCCCTCTCCTACCTTCAGGGACTACCAGGAGTTTCTTGGGCTCCTGCTTCCAAATGACTTTTCTATGAGCCTTTATCCCAATTCTGTCCTGATGGTCTTATACATATTTCCTCTACTCCACATAGAATGTTCTGACCAGTGTTTCTCAAAATTTGGTCCTCAGCCTGCCTGAACCCAGTGCTTGTTTAAAATACAGATAACAGGGGCACCTGGGTGGCTCAGTGGTTGAGTATCTGCTTTTGGCTCAGGTTATGATCCGGGAGTCCTGGGATCGAGTTCTGCGTCAAGCTTCCCGCAGGGAGCCTGCCTCTCCCTCTGCCTATGTCTCTGCCTCTCTCTATGTCTATCATGAATAAATAAATAAAATCTTTCAAAAAATAAAATAACATACAGATAACAGGTTCTACTCCAGCTCTACTCTACAGGTAGAGGAGAGGAGGGAGCTGCTCCAGAGAGTCTTATGGCCACTCAAGCCTGAGAATGTCTTCCTCAGAATCTGGGGAATGTGTTAAAGAGAAAAAATGATAAGTGTTTCTGAATTGGCTCTTGAACCAATTGCTATATGTAATTGAGGCAACTTTATTATTTGTGATGAAGATAGTGTAGACACTGCATTTATTCTTGTTGTGAATCATGTTAGGACTTCAGCTTGTTGTCGGTGGGATGGAGGCTGTTGAAATCCAACTTGACTTTTGAAAGCAGACAACTCTGACCTCATCTTGGATGGTTCTAGATATTGTTTTGGATCTAGGGTGGAGTGTTGAAGGGCCATTTATCAGAGAACATAGCAGCTTATTGGTAGACAAGTGGATGACTGCCATGCAGCTTTCAAAGATGAAGCTCCAGATCATTCACAAGTTTTTATTCAGCTGCTGGACTTACGGACGAGTTTTAATCAGGGTGGAACAACCAAGGATTTGCCAAGGAATCTTGAAATTCAGATAGCACTGCAGTTATTAAAAATAATTTCTTGGGATCCCTGGGTGGCGCAGCAGTTTGGCGCCTGCCTTTGGCATGATCCTGGAGACCCAGGATCGAATCCCACGTTGGGCTCCTGGTGCATGGAGCCTGCTTCTCCCTCTGCCTATGTCTCTGCCTCTCTCTCTCTCTCTCTCTGTGTGACTATCATAAATTAAAAAAAATAATTTCTTTTAAAAAGTCAACTTAATTGAGGTACAAATTAAGTTTAATTAAATATATCTTTTTAGTGTATAGTTCAGTAGTTTTTTTGACAGATATACAGTTGTGCAACCATTATCATGATCAAGATAACATTTCCATCATCTCCGAATTCCTTCATGCATGTCATAGTCAGTTTCCACCAACCATTCCTCATATGAGGCAGCCACTGAACTACTTTCTGTCACAATAGATTAGTATGTCCTTTTCTAGAATTTTATATAGATGGAAATATACAGAACATTAAAGGATATCTCCTCTAGATATAAAATTCTAGGTTATAGGGTTTTTTGTTGTTGCCCAACACTTTAAAGATGGTCTTCCATTATTCCACTTGTGTAATTTCTGGAATAATTCTTATCTTTGTTTCTCTCTATGAACTTTGTTTTTCTTCTCTAGTTGCTTAAAAGATTTTCTCACATTGATTTGAGCAATTTGACTGACATGCTTTGGTGGTGGGGGGTGTGTATGTATTGATACTACTTGGGATTCACTGAGCTTCTTGGATCTGTGGGCTTATGAGGTTTATGGTTTTCATCAAATTTAAACATTTTTTTGGCTGTCATATCTTCAATATTTTTTAGTGCCTCAGTTTCTCACCCATGAGATAGGAATAATGATCGTATCTATTTTATAAGCTTACTATGGAAGATAATGCACTGAGTTGTCTTAGCAGAGTGTTTGATACCTAAGATATGCTCCCCAAGAATGTCTGCTTCAAATAGGGTGGCTTATAATGAATAGTACCAAAATGATCAAGCTTGAGATTGAAAGAAGGCAGTATCAATAGTTATGCTGGCCACAAATATAAGCCACACTCATTCATTCCAGGCAAAATGGCTGTATGGTCACCCTAGTTGTGAAAGTAAAGTTGCTTTGTATAGCCTCCATTTGTAACTTGGGAGACAGCCCTGATATAGAGGAAGATTCTTCCCCCATCCCCCCTCTATTTGTCCCCTCCTCCCAGAAATGAGTGGATTTGGCCTGAAATTGGAGTCAAGACATCAGAATTGTACCTTAGACCATGACACCAACCAACTATGCAGCACTAGACAACTCTTACTGAGGTTGATGGTTTTTAAAATTTTTAATTAGTAGACTTTTTTAAGGAACAGTTTTATGTTTACAGAAAACTGGCCAGATAATACAGAGAGTTCTCATATACCCCCTCCCTTAACTCAGTTTTCCATTATTAACAGTTTGCATTACTGTAGTGCATTTATTATAATTGATTATCAATATTGACATATTACAATTAATTAAAGTCCATAATATAACTTATGATTCATCCTGAGTTGTACAACACTATGGTTTTGACAAATATATAATGTCCTGTATCTTCCATTATGGTATCATGCAGAGTAATTTCACTCTCATAAAAAATCCCCTATGCTCCACCTATTTACCCATCCTCCCCTTCACCCCCAAGCCCCAGCAACTACTGATCTCTTTACTTTCACTATAGTTTTGCTACTCCCAGAATGTCATATACTTGGAATTATACATGATATGGCCTGACTTCCTTTATAGTGCAATATGTATTTAAGGTACCTCCATATCTTTTAGTAGCTTGGTAGCTCATTTTTTATTGCTGAAATTGTTCAGTTTGATTGTATAGATATACCACAGTTCATTTGTCCATTTGCCTTTTGAAGAACATTGTGGTTTCTTCCAGTTATTGGAAATTATGACTAAAGCTGCTATAAACATCTAGGTAGGTTTTTGCTTGGACATAAGTTTTCACATCATTTGAGTAAATCCCTAGGAGCATGATTGCTGAATTATATGGAAAGACTGATTAGTTTTGTAAGAAACTGCCTGTCTTCCAAAGTGGTAGTCCTATTCTTCATTGCCACCAGTAATGAATGAAAGTTCCTATTGCTTCACATCCTCACTAGCATTTGATATTGTCATTTTTTCTGGATTTTAGTCACTGTAATAGGTGTGTAGTAGTATCACAGTATTGTTTTAATTTACAGTTTCTTATATGTCATTAGGAATGTAATGTAAATGTAAAGCATCTTTTCCTATACTTATTTGCCACCTGTATATCTTTTTTGGTAAGATATCTGTTAAAGTTGCTGCACAGTGGAAGAAACAATCAACAAACTAAAAGACAACCTCCTGAATAGGAGAAGATATGTGCCAATGACATATCTGATAAGGGGTTAGTATCTAAAATTTTTAAAAATTCCAGTATAATTATCGTACAGTGTATATTAGTTATATTAGATGCAGAATATAGTGATTCAACGATTCTGTACACTACTCAGTACTCATTATGATAAGTGTACTCTTAATCCCCTTCACCTATTTCATCCATCCCCCTCCACTTGCCTCCTCTCTGGTAACCATCAGTTTGTTCTCAATATTTAAGTGTCTGTTTTTCAGTTTGTCTTTTTTTTCTTTGCTCATTTGTTTTGTTTCTTAAATTCCACAAGTGAGTGAAGTCATATGGTTCTTTTCTTTCTCTGATTTATTTCACTTAGCATTATACTCTCTACGTCCATCTGTATTGTTGCAAATGATAATATTTCACTATTTTTATGGCTGAGTAATATTCCAGTGTGTGTGTGTGTGTGTGTGTGTGTGTGTTATACACTATATCTTTATCCATTCATCTGTTGATGGACACTTGGTCTCTTTCCATAATTTGGCTGTTGTAAATAACGCTGCAATAAACATGGGAGTGCATTTATCTTTTCAAATTAGTGTCTTTGTATTCTTTGGGTAAATATCCAGTAGTGGAATTACTGGATCATATGGTAGTCCTATTTTTAATTTTTTGAGCAACATCCGTACTGTTTTCCACAGTGGCTGTGCCAGTTTGCATTCCCACCAACAATGCACAAGGGTTCCTTTTACTCTACAACCTCGCTAATGCTTAGTGTCTATTTTAGCCATTCTGACATGTGTGAGGTGACATCTCGTGATTTTGATTTGCATGTCCCTGATGATTAATGATATTGAACATCTTTCCATGTGTCTGTTGGCCATCTGTATGTCTTCTTTGGAGAAATGACTGTTCATGTCTTCTGCTCATTTTTAATCGAGTTATTTGTTTTTTGGGTGTTGAGTTGCATGTATAAGTTCTTTAGATACTAACCCCTTATCAGATATGTCATTGGCACATATCTTCTCCTATTCAGGAGGTTGTCTTTTAGTTTGTTGATTGTTTCTTCCACTGTGCAGAAGCTTTATATTTTGAAGTAGTCCCAATAGTTTACTTGCTTTTGTTTCCCTTGCATCAGGTGATATATCTAGAAAAATATTGTTATGGTTAATGTCAGAGAAATTACTACCTATGCTGTCTTTTAGGATTTCTATTGTTTTGGGTCTCACATTTAGATGATTAACCCATTTTGAGTTTATTCTTGTGTATGGTGTGAGAAAGTGGTTCAGTTTCATTCTTTTGCATGTGGCTGTCCAGTTTTCCCAAAATCATTTGTTGAAAAGACTCTTTTCCCCATGGCATGTTCTTGCCTCTTTTGCTGAAGATTATTTGGCCATAAATCATGGGTTTATTTCTGGACTTTCGATTCCATTGATCTATGTGTCTGTTTTTGTGCCAATATCATACTGTTTTGATTACTACAGGTTTGTAATAGATCTTTAAATCTGGGATTGTGGTACTTCTAGTTTTGTTTTTCTTTTTCGAAATTACTTTGGCTTTTTGGGGTCTTTTGTGGGTCTGTACAAACTTTAGGATTATTTGTTCTAGTACTGTAAAAAATGCTGTTGATATTTTGATTGGGATTGCATTAAATCTGTAGATTGCTTTGAGTAGTATAGACATTTTAACAATATTTGTTCTCTCAATCCACAAGCATGTAATATCTTTCCAATTTTTTGTGTTGTTTTCAATTTCTTTCATTAATAGTTTATAGTTTTTAGAGTATAGGTCTTTCATCTCCTTGGTTAAGCTTATTCCCAGGTATTTTATCATTTTTTGATACATTGTACATACATAGTATCCTGTGACTTTACTGAATTCACTTGTCAGTTTTAGTAGTTTTTTGGTGGAGTTCTTAGGGTTATATACATGTATATATATAGTATCATGTCATCTGCAAATAGTGGAAGTTTTACTTTTCCTTTTCCAATTTGGATGTCTTTTATTTCTTTTTCTTTTCTGATTGCTGTATGTAGGACTTCCAGTACTGTTTTGAGTAAGAGGTGAGAGTAAACATCCTCATCTTGTTCCTGATTTCAGGGGAAAAGCTTTTAGTTTTTCACCATTGAAAGTGTTGTTCTCTGTGGGCTTTTCATACATGGGCCTTTATTATGTTGAGGTACATTCCCTCTAAACCTAATGTGTTAAGAGGTTTTTTTTATATCATAAGTAGATGTTGTGCTTTGTCAAATGCTTTTTATGCATCTTTTGAAATGATCATATGGATTTTTATCCTTGTTCTTGCTGATATGATGTATCATGTTGATTGATATGTGAAACTAAACCATACTTGCATCCAGGAATAAATCCCACTTAATTGTGGTTAATGATTTTTTTAAATACATCATTGGATTCAGTTTGCTAGCATCTTTTTTTTTTTTAATTTTTATTTATTTATGATAGTCACAGAGAGAGAGAGAGAGAGAGAGGCAGAGACACAGGCAGAGGGAGAAGCAGGCTCCATGCACCGGGAGCCTGACGTGGGATTCGATCCCGGGTCTCCAGGATCGCGCCCTGGGCCAAAGGCAGGCGCTAAACCGCTGCGCCACCCAGGGATCCCAGTTTGCTAGCATCTTGGTGACGAGTTTTGCATCTGTGTTCATCAGGGACATTGGCCTGTTCTCTTTTTGCAGGGTGTTTATCTGGTTTGGGTATCAGGGTGATGCTATCTTTGGCCCACTTTTTAATCAGGTTGTTTGTGTTATTGTTGAGTTTTAAGAGCTCTTCATATATTTTGGATAACAATGCTTTATCAAGTGTATTTTTTGCACATATTTTCTCCCAGTCCGTGGCTTGTGTTTTCATTCTCTTAGTCTTCAAATATTTTCATATCTCTCTATTATTCTGGCAATGCAATTACATGCCTATTAGAGTACTTGATTGTTTCCACAAATTACAGAATGTATGTTCATTGTTTCCATCCTTTTTGTTTTTAGATTTCTGTTTAAATAGTCTCAGTTGCTTTATCTTCAAGTTCACTGATCTTTTCTTAAGCAGTATTGTAGTATTCACTGTGCTATAATAGCATAGCATCCCATCTAGTTTTTTTGCCCCATACATTGAATACTTCCACCTAAAGATTTCCTGTTGACTTTTCTTTGTGTTTTCAATTTCTCTTCTCATTATGTTTCCCTTAATATACTTGAACATATTTACAATAGCTATTTTAATATGCTTTTCTAGTAATTCCATTATTTCTGTCATTTTGGGGTCCATTTCTATTGACTGACTGATTTCCCCATAAGTTATGGGTTGCATCTTGCTGCTGCTTTTCATGCTTAGCAATTTTTTACTAAGTGGTGAGTATTGTGAATACTGGATTATGTTTTTTTTTTCTTTTTTTCTTCTCTAAGGGGTGTTAGACTTTGTTTTGGTAGGTAGTAATACTTGCTTATCAACTTTATTTTTTGAAGGCTGTTTTAAAAGTTCTGATAGGGTAGGTTTGGAATAACTTTTTTTAAAAAGATATTTTATTTATTTATCTATTCATGATAGACAGAGAGAGAGAGTTGGGCAGAGACACAAGCAGAGGGAGAAGCAGGCCCCATGCCGGGAGCCCAACGTGGGACTGGATCCCGGATCTCCAGGATCGCGCCCTGGGCCAAAGGCAGGCGCCAAATCGCTGAGCCACCCAGGGATCCCCAGGTTTGGAATAACTTTAATCTCAGCCTCGTTTATCTTATTGTCAAGGTGTGACCCTCCTGGAGTTTCTACTGAGTTCCCTGAGTATTCTCCACTTCGACTGATCAGAACTTCAACAACCCCCAGTCCCATTTGAGCTCTGAGAATTGTTTACAGTTCCCAATGATTCTTTGGTTCTCTTAGAGAAATTTTGCTCTGTGCACTCATAACTTAATGTTAGCGATAGACTCAAGAGGAACGCTGTGCAATTTCTGGAGCTTTTTCTCTACCACATAGATTCCAAAGGCTTTTGCTTTCCTGAACTTCAATCTCTGTGTCTTCAGCTCAATGATCCTATTATAGTCGCTTAGGATCCACCTCCCTGCACTGCTTTCCTGATAGTGACTCTAGATAGAAAGCCAGGGCAATCATAAGACTCACCTCCTTTGTTTCCTTTTCCTCAAAAATCACAGTCCTGTGCCGCCTGTTGTCCAATATCTAAAAACAAAACAAAACAAAAAGCCCCACACAGTTATTTGGCTTATTTTGCTAGGTTTACAAATTATAGTAGGAATATAAATCTAGTTCCAATTACTTCATCATTGTTGGAAGCAGAATTTCCAATATCAAATATTTTGAAATTATGTAATCCCTCCAGCTGTGGTTGAAGCTTATTCTCTAGCTCAACCCCTTTGGTAATTGGTAAGACACTAGGCCAGGGAGGTCTCTGTCCTGAACCGCACACTTGAAAGGAACACACACATACAAACACACAAATAAATGTCTTCAGGAGCACATGGGCAACGGTGCCTCTGTCAGTTGAGACCTGAAGTTCAGCACTGATACGAAGGATCTATAACCAAAACATACTCCCTGACTTGTGCTATGTTCTTGGATCAAAATGTTACAAAATGCTACTACAGTTGAGTGCCATGAAGATTTGTAGCATGTGCCACTGAGGATTTCAGAGGCAGACACTGCTTTATTTAGTGTTTTGAGAGAATTTGAATGGCAGAGCACTTAGTGAAAGAAAAGAAAAATTAACTTGTCAGATGCTTCCTCTCAGACAGCCTGAATACAATAAATTCTTATTTATCATTTGCCAGTAGTGCCAAATGTTCGTTTTCTTGCTTTTCTTTGTGTTGTGCCAGAGATAGTCACAAATTACTATAGTATTTGCAACAGTTGCACATGGCAGTTGAATGATTGGAAATAGTAAAAAAAATTACTATATCTGTTAAATTTATATGTGTGTAAGTAGAAGCATCACATGTGTGAAGTATGGTACTGATTCTTTACCTCACCAACTAGATTGATATTGATATTGAATCCTAGAATATTGAATATGTGGGCTTTTTAAATTTTGTTAAAATATTTATTAAGATTTAGAGAAGGATTCAAAAGAGCAAATTTTGTAATTTCAGCATTATTTAATGTCTCATTTTGCCATTCATTAGTTATAATTTTTATTTTACCTTATAATCTTAACAGAACTTTTTGAACATGTGAGAAGAAATAAACTTTCAAAAGCATGAACAAATTTATTTTTTTAATGTAACTTAAATTTTTGATAAAAATATATCCAAGATTTGTGTACTTGGCATAAATTATTTTAATATTTTATGCCATTGAGAATGAGTCCAGGTTGAAATCATGATAAAGGTAGAAAAATGCTACAAATGGAGTTCAGTTAAATAGCTGAAGAGGAAAGAATAAACATTTCAGTATGAAAGTATGTATTTGTCAAGTCAAGAGGATAGAATGTATTCTATTTAACAGTTAGTACATCATGATTGGTAACTTTTAAATAGTTGCACTTTCAGTGTGAGAGGTATCAGTTGTATTGCTGCTTTGGACCACATGAACATTAGGGGTGAGTCTCCATGAGAGGGATGGAGACAAAATCTCTTCCCCAGTTGCAGGAGGATCTCTTTGTATGAGTTTGGTCCCGAGTGGGTGGTTGGGGTAGGGGGAGTATAGGAAGACTGATTAAGAACCTTTGTCCCCAAATTGCTAATTTGGGCTCCAATCTGGGGTTTGCTTTCACTAGCCAGTGGTCCTAGGGTAGAGGCTGAGGGCAAGCAGGTGGGGCTTAGGGTGGGATTCTAACCAGCAGAGAACTTAAATGCAAACAAGGCCACTGAGGCAGCCATCGGTTCACGTAGACAAAGTCGGAGGCCGTAATGAAGGTGGTTGGGACAGAGGGGGAAATAGACAGGAAATGCCCACCCTATCTGCCCTCTGGGCATCCCAAAGGCGCACCAGCACCCCTTGGATATAGGCTCCCTCTGGCCAGTTGTGCCAACACACCTGGGATGTTTCCTACACTGGTCATGACTAGCCAGACTCTGAGCTGGTGGAAAATATCACTGACTCCTGCTCAGAGAAAGGTGTAAGGAGCAAAAGCATAATAGGGGATATTTTTAATCTCTCCCATGTGATTAAGAATAGTATTTGAAGTAATGTTTTATAAACAGCACCTCACTAGGCATGTCTCCTGTGACAAAATTTATGTTCTGTTTGTGATCGGTTCTGCTGGGTTACTTGGGCTGAGTCAAGATTGATGGTGTGTGTCTTCGTGTCAGTTGCTAGCACTAGCTCTAAGCACCGGGAGAGCTTTGGTTAGGAGGGAACAGCCACCAGCGTCTCCTGCACCACCTCTGTTGTGAGAGGAAACTGTAAGAAACACTCAGTGAAACAAATCTGAGAAATTCTAAAATAACCACGCGGGGCCATTTATTTGGCTAGCGGAGAGTACATACTTCTCACCAGAATGATTTCTGTCCTGTACAAACAGTGTCGACAAAGCCCAAGCTGGTGATTGCTTTACCCAAGGTGGAATGTTAGTGCCAGTTACAAATAAGCCAAAGATGCACGCTCTATTAGAGGGAAGAGACCGTGCCACGTTCATTTCTGGATTTCCAATACCTAGCTCAGGGGTGTCTCAGCCCTGGTTGCACATTGCAAACACCAGGAGAGCCCTTAACAATACTGCTGCCGGAGTCCCACTCCAGACCAATTAAGTCAGAATCTCTCAGAGACTGGATGCTGGCATGTTCTCTTTTTTTGTAAAGCTTCCCAGGTGGTTGTAATGTGCAGTTAGGGCTGGCAGGTGGCTAAGCTATCAAGCTAGACACATAGTAATTGTTCAATGAGCAGGCAATAACTCTGAACTTGGCACAAGGAGCTGGTGTAGGTACCAGTATAGCTGAGAACTGCAAGGATGGGGAAAGGGCTGTATCCTTCCAGGTAGCAAGCTGCAGAATTAGAATGGCTTATCTAGAGGTGCCCCATCTTTAACAGTGTGTATGGTGATTTTAGGTTCTTTGCCAAAGCAGGGAGGCAACAGCATTTCTAAGACTGCCTCTTCCGGCCAGAAGTCCAGGGCTGTGGCAAAATCATTACAATTATAAAGTTGTATCACATCTGCTGCTCCTTATGGAACAAATAACCTCTGTGTGGATTTTCCCTTTTGCTCATCTGTCTGAGATAGATGCAGTACCTGGGGGAAAAGTTGGACCATTGACCCTGGCAAGGGGACAAGGTTGGCCATTCTCTGTGCATATGAAATGCACAACCCCTGGCCACTCAGTTCTTTAAGCTTTACATCTGTGCCAAAATGGGAATCTGGGCCTAAGGGGTTTTCTAGCCCATATATTTTTTAATTTCTCAAATCCACAGAATGATGTATCAGTTTGTACATAAGACAAATAGTAAACATTGAACTAGCATTTCTGATGAGAGACTTAAGGAATATACTAGGAGGATACTTAATGGCTCTTTCTGTTTTTTTTTTTTTCTCTCTCTCTCTCTCTCTCTAGAAAGGGGAATCAGTATCTATCCATGCACACATGACTACTTTCATCAGTATTTTTCCTTGTAACTGGTTCTTTATGGACATTTCCCTCATCTTGATTTTGACTATGTGTGGCTGGCGTTCCAAATGCGGACTAATGTGGGACTGTCCAAAAAGAAAGAATATCACGTCTGGTGTTGCAATGTTTTTCACTGCTACTTGTATCCCTTAGTAACCTGCCTTAATAGCAGAGACATGTTTGAACATTTTGGGAGCTTGCTTTATAACTTAGATAAGCTACTTTAGGTTGTCAAGGAAAGAAGAAAATGAATAGAAAGATGAATAGATAGAAAAATGGGTGAAGGGTCAAAATAGCAACCTCTGATATCCATGGCTGGCCCATGGTTTGTTCTGTGTTGCAAAACTGGCCCATCCTGGTTTTGGTTCCATTCCAGTTTTGTCAATGTAGAAGCAGCTACATGTGCTGATTGCTGGTGAACCCGGCATTGATTTCCTCCCTCTGTGGCCGATTTTGTTCTTTTCTGGTTATCGACCAGGACTTCCGATGTTTCCCGTGTCCTCGCATCTGTAATTGATAGTGAGGGCAGAATAAAGTGAAATGTTTAGGATATATTGCAAGAACAGAATTAACATTTTAAAAGCATGTAACTTTACCTTTCATTTTGTTTACTGTCTTGTATATACAGCTAATAAACAGTGACAAGTGTCTTTGGAAGCTTGTGGCTGCTCGTAAGATCAAAAAAATGTGCCTACATCCTGGAAATTTTGTAGTTAGGGATCTGGAGGTAGCTAATCCATTTTGTAGATGAGGAACCTGAGCACCCCCTGCTCCCAAGATTGATTTGTCTCAGAACATGCAACAGCACAATGAGAGCTAGGACCCAGATGGGACATAACTGGTCAAACTGGGTCAGGTAGCAAAATCTGATGTGGACCTCTTGTCATATGATAGAGTCCTCCTTTGTTTCTACTACAAATAGGGACAATCTATTCGTCAGGGCAGAGAGATTTGGGAGGTGGGGATGGGCAGCAATAAGAAGGTAGGGAGAAAGGGAGGGTGAGTATTTGTCTATGTAGAATTGAATTTCCTCATAGCCGTAGCTAATGTCATTCTAGCAGCTTGGACTGTTGGGATTTCCATCAACTGGGACCCAGGGACACTTAGGAATTGATTGAGACCTAAACTAGTAGCTGATGTGAAAATGTTGGGGTTTGGGAGTTAAGTCAAGAAAGAATTCTTGAGGTGTCTTTGGTGCAAAAAAAAAAGAGTAGTTTTACTAAAGCACGGGGACAGAACCCATGGGCAGAAAGAGCTGCTCTGGGGTCATGAGGGGTGGCTGATTATATACTTTCAAATTGGAAAGGGATGAGGGAATAGCATAAGTGCCTAAGGAATTCAGAAGCAAGATTTCCAGGACCTTGACGAGGCTGGTATTGTTGGGAAAATATCATTTACTACTGTCTAATAAAACTTTAGTCATGAGACCCTTCAGATGTCTGTCAGTGGCCATGTGCTTAGAGAGTGATTGCTAACATATATCTTGGTGGGTAGAGATAAAGGAAGTTTCCAAGAGAGTTTTTATATGTTAAAGGAGACTTACAGGATCCTGGAGGTTGGGCTAATATGTTAAGCTAAAATACTAATATTGAGGCAGTGAGATCCTAGAGGATAGTCTCAAGGACTTTTCTTTTTTATTTATTTTATTTTATTTCAAGGACTTTTCAATGGGCTGTAAATTGTAAGGAAATTTAATTTTTTGCCTTTGCCTTTGCTCTCCACATCAGTGGCACATCTTATTGGTCTCAGAATCAGGTTAGGGATGCCTCAGTTCTGTCCTCTCAACCAGTTGACCCCTGGCCATGACAAAAGTACCCTTCCTGCCCTGGTAGTAACTTCTGCAATCCCTAGTAACTAGTGTTTAAGGAACCTAATTATTCCTTTCACTCTCTTTCCTCCATACATGGGCCGCTGATGGCAGTGTGTGGAGAGGTAGTAGACAATGAGCCGGCCAACACCTGGGGGTTAAACATTGGTCCCTTTACAACCAGTTCACCAGCTGTGGTATCCTGTACTGTTGTTTCACCAGTTGGGACATGTCACCTGTAAACTTCACTGAGCATGCTTATCATTCTTATTTCCCTGGAAACAGCCACTCACTTAAAGAAACTTCCAAGTCTCTCTCCCTAGCCATAGCCTTGCCAACCCTCTGGCAAGGCATAGAGTGGTACACTGATTCCTCCTTTCCATGCTCAGCACCCGAGACTGAAGCTCTGTCCTAAGCCACAAAAAGGGAATAGTCCTCTTGGAGAGCTGCTATTGCAGCCTAATAAAGCAAGCCATATTTTTATTTGGCAATCCTGAGATCTGAAACATAAAGGATAACTTTTAAAATACTTCTGAACTTTAGTTTCACTTTTGGTTCCAAAAAACATCAACCACCTATAAATCTTTACCTATAGAAGTGTCCTATGTATCATCCACTATAGCTTTTCGTTGATATTTACTCTTCTATAATTCCCTTCTTTGTCACAGGAATTAATGCATGGACGTTCTTTGGTTCTAAAGGAAGCATTTTACCCAGGAAATGAAAGTCTGCTGCTTTCTCTGACAACCTTTATTTTGTGTTTCTTTGAGATGGCTTCCTGACTCATGTAACCAGTTAACTTTGCCAAATTCCTTTATTAAAATCTCACTGAAGTCTGTAAGATCAGGGAAGAATCAAAGCATTTGAACAGTATTTGACCAAAAAGAGACTTTAAAAATTATCAAATCCAATCCTCTCTTTTTATAGGTAAGGAAACAGGCTCAGAGAGGTGAAATAACTTGTCTGAGGTAACAGCTTATAAGTAACACAGAGGGAGAGCTAGAATCTAGGTCTCCTAATTTATAGCCTATGTATTTTAGCAGGGATCAAAGATGGGACAAATGGACCAAACATAGCTACCTTTTTGTTAACTCTCTGTTCTAAGGAAGCCCATTTCCCAATTTTGCATTTTCAAGTTTTGTCACTAAATTTGCTATCTTAACAAACATTTTCAATATTATAAAATAATATTGGTACTGATATGTATTATAAGATTATAAGACTATCTTCCTAGAACAGGTTAGTAAACTCCAGGTCCTCTGGGGACAGGCAGGTAATGGGGGATAAAACCAGTGGGAATGGAGAGGCTTCTGACAAACTGGAGGTAGAAGCTTTGCCTTATTGGCCTTGGAATCCTCTTTCTCTTCCTCCTTCTCCTCCTCCCTGTCTCCTTCCTTCTTTTCCTCTGACACTTCCAGAGCTGCACCCCATCCCCTTCCTTCTTTTCCTCTGACATTTCCAGAGCTGCAGACCAAGTGCAGCCCAGGTAAGGAGTTTATGCCCCTAGTGGAAGCTGTAGATTCTTTTGCTGTCCTATGAGCATGGATTCCTTCTCACTCACCAGTTAATCCCCAGCACAGCATCTGTCATATTGTGGATAGTCAAATATTTTTTCAGTGGGTCGGTGATTAAATATGTATTGAGGTTGGGATTTTGAAATCAATGTCATGATTCACTCTTGCAAAGATAAACTGGTTCAGAGCTGATGAAAACTTTTCTGCAATTTACCACGTGCAGTGTTAACAGTTCATCAGCTGTGAGTACCTTAGGAAGGCCGTCCCTTACTAACAACTGAGTGTGAACAAATCCCACTCAGTTTGCTTTCCTCCTGGCCCTGAGTTGCAAGCAGTTACATTAGGATGGAGAATAAGGCATAGGAAAAGAGGATCCTGTCCCAGAGGTAGGCTGGGAGGCTGGCCCCACTGTGTAAGTGAGGACAGGGAAAGGGGCTTTAGAGGGCAGAACAAGAGTGCAAAGGTTGATATAAGTAGCAAACGGTGCCTATTTCGCAATTTTGTTTAAGGCTGGTGCCACGGGATTCCATCATGAAGGAAATGTGCTCATTTTCAGATGCAGATGACTCATAAACCGGCTCATTATAAATTCTTTGGAAGAAATTGGGCCTTGCGTTCTGTTTCTTTATCTGAGAGTTGTTTCCTTCCCACAACCTCTCCCTCCCCCAAAACATTACGCTGGATAGAAATGTATCCCCCATATATCTTTGGGGCTGGGATCATCAGTTAAATCCTCATCATCTGAACCACAACATAGCCTATAGTTCAATAGACACCATTGGGCCCTCGGGCAACATGCCAAACACATGTCTCTGTTTAGGGAAATCAGCAGCAGAAGTGCTCTGAATTGCAGTTTTCCAAACCTGTTGTACAGTCATGCCAACAGAACAGGGAAAATTTCCTTTCAAAGCTGCCATGAAGGGCATCCAGATGTCTTTACTGAGCTAAAGTGCACCTGCACCAGAGTTGCTTGTTACAGCAGCTGCCAGGATCCCCTGGGAAAGCAAGCCACACTGCCATGAAGTGGTGTCATAAACAACATGGGGCCAAGAAGCTTCAGGGGAAAGGATGCTGGACTTCGCACCACATGATGTGGGTTTAGCTCCCTATTCTGCCCTTGCCCGACAGGGGGTCTTCTTAAGTGAGCCCCTTCACCTCCCTGAGCTTCCCTCTGCTTACCTGTAACTTGGCATGGAAGTCCCTGCTCTGCCCATCAACAGAGTGGGCATTTCCATAGCTTCCACTCTAGGCTGGGCACAGCTGTACATCCCTTGGTGCATCCGTTCCTCACAACGGCCCTGTGGGTGGTTGGACGCCATCATTATCCTCCCTTTCCAGATGGTAAAAGCTTAGAGTGTTTAAGAGAACTAAGGTAGCACAGCTAGGCAGGAGCTAAGCTGAGGCTGGAAATCAGGCCTGCTTCCAGAGCTGTTGAAAAGACCAAATATGATACTGTATGTGAAAGGGCTTTGATATCACAATCTAGAGATCATGAACACAGTGATTTAAGAGTAGGGGATTTTTTTCTTAATACATTTTAATTCCAGTATACTTAATATATAGTGTCAGGTGTACATTATAGTGATTCAACACTTCATACAACATCCAGTACTCATCACAGAAAGTGCCCCCCTTCATCCCCATCACCCATTTCACCCATTTGCCCACCTACTCCCCTTTGGTAACCACCATTTTGTTCTCTCTAGTTAAGAATCTGATTCTTGGTTTGCCCCTTTCTCTCCCTTTCACTCTCTTCCCCTTTGCTTATTTGTTTTGTTTCTTAAATTCCACCTATGAATGAAATCACATGGTATTTGTCTTTCTCTGATTGACATTTCAATTAGCATGATATTCTCTAGCTCTATCTGTGTTGTTGCAAATGACAAAATTTCATTCTTTTATGGCTGAGTACTATTCCATTGTGTGTATACACACACACACACACACACATATATATATATATATACATGCCACATCTTTATCCATTCATTTATCAATGGACATTTGGGCTGCTTCCATAATTTGGCTGTTGTAAATAATGCTGGTATAAACATAGGGGTACATGTATGTCTTTGAATTAGTGTTTCTGTATTTTTGGGGTAAATACCCAGCAGTGGGATTACTGAATCATATGGTAGTTCTATATTTAACTTTATAAGGAACCTCCATGCTGTTCTCCACAGTGGCTACACCAGCTCACATTCCTACCAATAGTGCAAAAGGTTCCTTTTTCTTCACATCCTCATCAGCATTTGTTGTTTCTTGTGTTTTTGATTTAGCTGTTCTGACAGGTGTGAGGTGATGACCTCATTGTGGTTTTGATTTGCATGTCCCTGATGATGAGTGATGTTGAGCATCTTTCCATGTGTCTGTCAACCATCTGGATGTCTTCTTTGGAGATGTGTCTCTTTATGTCTTCTGCTCATTTTTTATTTGGATTACTTGGTTTTGGGGTGTTGAGTTGTATAAGTTCTTTATATACTTTGAATACTAACCCTTTATGTCATTTGCAAGTATCTTCTCCCATTTAGTAGGTTGCCTTTTAGTTTTATTGATTGTTTCCTTCACTGTGAAGAAGCTTTTTATTTTGATATAGTCCCAGGCATTTATTTTTTATTTGTTTCCTTTGCCTCAGGAGACATATCTAGAAAATGGTTGCTGTGCCCAGTGTCAGAGACACTACTGCCGAAGAGTGCAGAATTCTCTTTTTCAGAAAGGGCCCTGGCTGTGGGTGGTGGGCAAGCTATTCAACCTCTCCTAGTCTCAGTTTCTTCATCTGTGAAATGGGGATGATAACATCTACCTCTTGGGGTTATTGCAAGAATGGAATTAAGTCGTCCATATAATGCCTGACACGTTCCCATAAATGTTAGCTGCTGTTACTGTTGTTGATCTTATTAATTATAAATGAGAGAAAATCCTGTTTGCAGCCCTTTGTTCATGTTATATGGACCATATTTGGTTCATTCCCTGTTCCCACTGAAAAGCAAAAGCTGGGATCCCTGGGTGGCGCAGCGGTTTGGCGCCTGCCTTTGGCCCAGGGCGCGATCCTGGAGACCCGGGATCGAGTCCCGCGTCGGGCTCCCGGTGCATGGAGCCTGCCTCTCCCTCTGCCTGTGTCTCTGCCTCTCTCTCTCTCTCTCTGTGACTATCATAAATGAATAAAAATAAAAAAAAATAAAAAAAAGCAAAAGCCAGAAGGAAAGCTGATTACTGATATCACTTTTTAGCAAGAACACTTTATAGTATGAGTAACATATGTGCTTAAACCTCTTTGCCCCTCAACCTGAATGAATGAAATTCACCATGCAGCACCTCACTAAGTCACAGACAGTGCCTTCTCCAGCCATGTCCAGCCAGAGCAGGCCTTCAGAGAGAGTTCTCAGGATCCAGCCCTCCCACCTTACATTCCAGCCTGCTTTTGCTTCTTATCTGTTTCTTGGCTCTGAATTCTGCACTCTCCTCCCACATCTGCTCCTTTGGGATAGCATTCATCTCTTCCTCTCTGATCATCTCATTTAGTGGCACCTCTGGCTTCCACCATCCCTTTGGTCTCAGCCCCAAACTGTGGGTCCCAGCTGAAGCCCACAGAGCTCCACCCCTGTTGTAACTGATGGTGGAAAGACTTTGGCTTTCCTCAGGCTTGTGTTGCTTTGTCTTCTATTGCTCCCTGTTTTTAGCTCTGGTATGATTCATGCAGGGGCATGTACCAAGCAAAATAGCAAGTGTGGCTGAGGCTGTGTCTGTCAATATCAGACATCCAGATGTTTCCAAAACTCAGAAGTTTTGATCACAAAGCTAAATTCCTGTTCCTGAGTGAATGTTAGCTTTTCGTCCTGATGTGGTATCCTGCAGGTGTGGTCTGTAACTCGTGCAAGTCAAGAATAGGACCCCTCAGTGCACAGGCATTAAAATTGTCTCTGTTGAAACCTGCCATTTTCTAAGTAAGCAGACAAAGACATCTTTCCAGGCTAGCATCCGACCTAGATCATGTGACGTCTTCATCAAGGCTACAAGTAGTTTTAGTAATAGGGGAAGATGGTGTAGGATTGATCTCTTTTGTGCCAGCAAAGCATGCTTTCCCAAATATATTTTTCCTCGTTTCCCAGGTCTTCCTTCTACCTACTTGCTCCCTGACTCATATAGCTGCATAGACATTGCATAATCTACAAAGGAGTTACCCAGAGCTGGGATGGAAGCCCAGCTACCATTGACACTTGTGTATACTGAGTAAGTTAGTTAGCTTCTTTAGCTCCTGACAGCAGAAGTGAAAAAACCTAGAACCTGTTTCTTAGGAGGGCCAAAGGAGTTAATATACGAAGCATACTAGCAAAAATACAGCTACGTGCATGGGATGTGTGTGACAGGAGCTATAGAAGTGTATGTAATCTGGTATAGATCTACATAAATCTCTCTCCCCTCATGGCCTCCTCATTTTGGTGAGTCATGATATAAATAACTTTCCCTGATCACAGGAATCAACTAGAATTTCATGTTTATCCCAGTAGTAATTCTGGATAAACTGTCCATTTAAAAAATATTCATGAAGCACCTGGGTGGCTCAGTCAGTGAAGCACCCAACTCTTGATTTCGACTCAGGTCATGATCTCAGGGTCATGAGATTCATCCCCAGGTCCAGCTCCATGCTGAGGGTGGAGCCTACAAGAGATTCTTTCTCTCCCACTACCCCTCCCCACTGCTCTCTCTCTTTCTCTCTCTCTCTAAAAAATGAAAAACACTCCTAAAAGTAGCCTTCTTGTGCAAACACTGTGGGGTTATTGGTTTGTGTTGAGTGTGTGCACGTGCACACATGCACATGTGCATGTACATCTCTCCTAATTCGCCAGTTCTTTCCACTGTCACAGTTTGTCTTCTGTGAGCCTCTGTTAGAAGTGGTCCTGGTGGCTGTCCAGTTGGACCGGCTGGTGGAGCTGCTCCAGCTCACTGATTTCAGAATTTCCGTTGGCCTCTAACAGCCACCATCCTTCAAATATGTCCTTAGCTAGTTTAGCACTAGATGGGCAGTTTGCTCTAGAAAATACATCTGAATGCTCTTTCTTTCTTTCAAGAGAAAGTTTTACTAAGGTGCTCTTTTTTTTCCCCCTGCAGAAACATATCCTTCTGGTTTTTGACAGTTGGGAACTTCATGCTTCATCTGCCAATGAGTAATCTATCTGGGAGTAAACAAAGCCCTTTGGAAGGGGGTTAACTCTTTGAGGGTACCACTCTATTACTTAGGCATAATTTGAGCATTCTAAAAATATATTCTTTTCCTTTTAATCCAGAGAGGATCTGAACTTGCTTCAAAAGTGCATGCCATCTAAATTAAATAAATCACAAAGATGTCAGATACAGTTAAAAATTTGAAACATGAGAAAAGAGTAGCACATGGCTCTATATGGTTACTATTGTCGGTCAGTTTGTCTCCCGGCTTCCCAGTAACCAAAGCAAAGAGGGAAACTCTCTCAGTTTTTAGAGATGCACTTTGGTAATATTATACCCATGCTAACATTTTCTCAAGCCAAAAGGGAATTCTCTGTGACCCTTCCCCAAGGAAAGCCATGACAGCTCTCAAAGTGCTAATCTGATGTGAATTGATCGACAACTCAAAACCTTTGGGACAGTTTGTCAGCTGACCTGGGCTGAGAAAAACAATGTGAAAAAAAAAAACAAACCAAAAACAATGTGGCATTTGTCACATACACGTAGACAGAATAAAGCTATAATATTTAATCTCCTATGCCTACACATGAGCAGGACAGCACTAGAGGGGGTAAGGTGAGCATGCCCCAGCTCTTCTGTGTAGCAGAATTATGCTATGTAGTGTCACTGATAACAATACTAAATTACTGGATGTGTGTGATGTTAGAACATTCAACTGAAGGGGAAGTTTCATGTATCTTTCGAGAGCCTGCCAGAGTTCTCGCTATCCTGTGAAGTTCTGGGGCATTTCAGGACTCCCAGCAGAACACACAGCAAATTAGACAGGGCCTTCTATGTGCTTTACATTTGTAGGTCTCAGTCAGAGCGTTGTAGTGAGTTACTCTCATGTCTGCTCCTCAGCTGGACTGTGAGATCCCCAGGGAGGGTGTCACATCCATCCCTGGATACCGGTGCCCAGCACGCCACCTCTATGGCTGATGTTGGCCACGAGGGAAGCAAATGTTGTGTGCCAGCCAGAGTTCTAAGTGGTTTATGTGGCTTTCCTTTAACAGCTCTGAGAGGCAGTTGCCATTATTCTCCCATTTCACAGATGAAGAAATGATGGCCTAAAGAATGACTGGCTGTTTCCTGGAAATAAGCAGTGGAAGAGAGAACTGAAGCCCATGCTCTCAACCAGGACACTAGAATGAAGACCAAGTCTCAGTGTTCCGATGAGGTGAGCCAGCCAGCCAGTCTTGGGCATGGGAGATGCTGAACTTGTTAGTGGATTATGTCACAGGAAAAGAGGGTTTAGTGGGTAGGGGTAGTGTCACAGGAAAAGAGGGTTTAGTCACAGGATAAACAGAAGATGTAGTGTTTATCAGAACCCTCATCTGAATTCCCTCTCATGATCACAGTCCCAGGAAACAGCCTCTGAGCATTACCTCCAGAAGTCCTGGGATATCCCTAGGGGCAAGTACTTTATAAATCCTCATTTCTTAAGTCAAAATTCGGTAATACAGCTAAACAGTTTTGTGGATGGTAACTGTATTAACTAATTGAAAGCTACCGATTAGAAAAGGAGAGACGATAATCTTTGTTTCTCATTTTCCCTGTATTTTATTCTCTCACAACACAAAGCACAATTTACAAGTTTGTGTTATTTCACTCTGAACTCAGCAGATTCTTAAATGACCTGACATCTCTGTGGTTTTCGGTGGGGTGGCGGGGTGGGGGATGAGGTGGGGTGGGGAGTGGTGGTGGAAAATGAAGCAGTTACAGTAATCTAGTGTTGGTACTTACTCCAGTATTTTGATAAATAAAGCCCTGTTCTGAAAGAGAATTATGTCCTTTTGATATGCTTGGTGCATTTCTCTTCCAAGGGCATCCCAAATAGGTTGACTGCAAATATTTTCACTAATGAGATGGCCTTGAAATACCACTGCTGTGATTACAGGCATAAATAGTGGATTTCATTAGGTTGCTTGAGTCCCACTTTTGATAGCGTAGTAAATCTCAAAACAACCGTGGGCAGTAGATAGATGAAGAGCTTTTTTCGGTATAATTAACTTATTTGAATGCACTTACTAGCTACCTTAGCATAGTAATTCTAACTCAGTCTCTGGCTACTTAACTACAT
The DNA here is from genome assembly GCF_905146905.1 of Nyctereutes procyonoides. NCBI lineage: Eukaryota > Metazoa > Chordata > Mammalia > Carnivora > Canidae > Nyctereutes > Nyctereutes procyonoides. The sequence goes on along the minus strand of NW_026575146.1, from coordinate 53,959,579 downwards.
CGAACAGTTCAACACTATTACAGGGATGCTTAATGAGCCCAAAGGATTTATAGCTTAGAACAAAACACTTTAACTTAGTAAACTTCTTAATAAGTGATCCTTTTTGATTTTTTATAGTTTCTTTAGACTTCCTTCTTACACTCCACTTTTACGGTCTCCTCTCTTACCTCCTCAGATGATATTTTATTTTATGGATACACAGTATACATGGCAGTTCACTCATGGTGACATGTGCAGTAAGTAACAGAGAATTATGACAAAATAATGTAAGCAAGAAAGAGGACAAACTGGTGTGTTTGAGAAGGTGTAAGCATTGGAGCCAGAAAACTTGCCATTTACTCACCTAGCCTGGGGCTGTTTGGTCAACTTTTAAAAGAACCGGTTTCCTCAGCAGAAAATGAAGATAATACTTAACTTACAAAACAAAACTAGCTTGTTGTGAAGATAAAGAGAGAGAATGCTTTCAACTAACATTTGTGGAGCACCTGTGATGTCCTGGTGCCTTCATATACTTGATGTCATTAGTCCTCAGATGGGTGCACTAACTCTCCAACTTCCTGACTATATTGGTCTGCTGTAATAAATTCCTATAAAAGGATGAGTTAAAACAACAGGAATTTATTCTTGCACTCTTGATGGAGACCAGAAGTCCAAAATCAAGGCTAATAGAGTTGATTCATTCTTGAGGCTCTGAAAGAAAACCCATTCCGTGTTCATGCCTGTCTCCTAGTGCCTGGTGGCCGGTCACATTTCTTGGCACTCCTGGTCTTGTAGACACATCACTCCAATCTCTGCCTCCATCTTCCTACGGGCTTCCCCTCTGGGTGTGTCTGTCTTCTCCTTTTCTTTCATAAGGATACTCATCATTGAATTTAGGGCCTACCATTACCTATACGATGATCTCAATCTCAAGAGCCTTAATTTAATTACATCTGCAAAGACCTTATTTCCAAATAAGCTCACATCCATGAGTACTGAGGCTTAAAAATTAGGCATTTGTTTGGGGGGGGGGCAGCATGCAACCCACCACAGTGACCAAGAAAGGAACCAAATCCATGTACTTTCTGATTCGAGGACTGATGCACTATGGACCCTCCCATGTTCTCTCCCTCTGTGAAACTTCTTAGCCAGGGCTAAGGATCATATCATGGTTTCTTCTCCTTCTTCTTTTGGAATTTTGGGGTTCCCTGTGATTCTAATTTATATAAGAAAGTCACCTGGGCACCTAGAAGAAATCCTTAAATTCTACTAAATTTTTCATTTGCTTATAAATAAGGGCATCCCTCTGCCTAAATAATCTTTAAATAATGAGTTGAGTTACACACTTAATGTTGCTAAACCATCCAAGGTTGTAGCAAAAATCAGAAGATAGTTAAAATTCATTGAATACTTATTATGTGTTAGGACTGCTCTGTATGCTTCAGATGCATCATCTTGTTTCATCCTAGGAGACAGTAACTGTTACTTTCCCTCATTTACAGAAGAAATTGAGGTTCAGAGACATTAAGGAACTTGTCTACAGAGCTGCTGGGTGGCAGAGCTAATATTTGAACCCAGGCCGTCAGACACCGAACCCCATGCTCTTGACACTGTAGTAGAGGAGTTTTACCACTGCAGCTCCTGGAACAGAATTCACACCTCGACCATCAGGCAGGGCCAGAAGCACTTGGGCTTAATGAACAAGGACTTGTTAATCACACAAATTACCCATGCATTTCTAATGGAGTCAGACTGGGCATTCAGATGTCTCTTTGTTTTCCCTCATTTCATTTTTGGAGTGACATTGTTGAAAGGTATTTGGAACTGTTGAATGAAAACTACTTGGAACTTTAGCTGAGTTTTTAGGAAAAAGAGATCAGAGTATTTCCTTTATGTCATTACTGTTCCAAATCCTTTGGTCTGGAGTCTCCTTATGCATTCACTACTCAGAATAGTTGTTTTTAATTTGTCAGCACATTATAATATAATTTTGCTCAAGAAAAATAGCATTCCCTGCCACCCCCCACCACCACAAAGGCTGAGTTTGTTTTGGTTTGTCATCAACATAAACAGGGTAATATAATAAAAAGCCACCTAACTACTAGAGAGAGGGGATGTAGTAAGTTAGATGTAGTCAGCACTATAATTCTTTCTCTCTGACAAATATTTTCAAATTATCTTTAGCTGCCATAGGCAAGATAAATCTGTAATATGACCCCAAAGTCTAAGTGAAAGCTTATTGCTTTAGAGCATAATCATTTATTTTTAATGTTCATGTTTGTTTTTAAAGAATGTCTTTGTAAAAATATTTTAACTACTTAAAACATGAACTACACCGTCTCCCATTCCATGATCTTAAGTGAAATGCTGGCCTTAACTAGAACTGCTCACTGTCTTTTCTTGCCTACAACACAATCATTAATTACACAATCATTAATGATGGTGTATTTTTAGCTTACATGGAAAAGGTCATCTTCTTTTGTATATTGTCCTCTTAATTAGCTTTGGATCCTTGAAAAAGTATTTAAACCTAAAAGTCCTTCTGATAAATTTATTATTTTCCTTTTATTGTAAGGTATCTAAAGAGTCAAGATAGCTTGCTTCAACTCCAGAGCAGTCTTTATAAATCATGCACATGAGAGGTTCTCAGGAGGTTCTCAAGGAGCATATATTTGGATTCAGCATTGCAACTTAATTGCACAAGGATGAGCAAGATCAGGAAACAAAACAAGAGCTCTAGCAAGACAGGAAAAGACTGGCCTTCTTGCCCCTTTGCTCAACTACTTCCTCTCCTCAGCATTTGATACAGCAAGTCACCAGGACAACAAGAGGCAAGGGACAATGTGAAATTGGATTGCAACTGGCAACCAATGTTTTGACTTCTTAAAGCCATAACAAAGAAAACTCCAGTTATATATAAAGTTTCTATTTTATTTGGAGCACTTTATGTTTCCCAAACGAACACTTTATGATTCTTGCTCAATATACTGTTTTATAGAATTTCTATAAATTTGAAAGGAACAAAATGGCTTCCCTGGGTATCTGCATGCCATGGATTTACTTGACAACAGTGAATTCAGAGAATTTCCCAACCCCTCTGTGGAGAAGCTCTGATTATCCTCCCAGAGTCAGGGAAGCTGAAGAGTAGAGAGCTTAAGTGATTTGCTCAAGGCCAATCGGAGATCAGGGAATATTTGGCTCCAGCTTCCTGGGCTAATTATTATTTGGTTGCTCTCTCCTTGATTTATGCAGTTGTTTTTTTTAAATATTTTTATTTATTCATTCATTCAAAGAGAGAGAGAGAGGCAGAGACACAGGGAGAGGGAGAAGCAGGTTCCATGCAGGGAGCCCGACGTGGGACTCGATCCTGAGTCTTCAGGATCATAACCCCAGGCTGCAGGCAGCACCAAACCGCTGCGCCACCTGGGCTGCCCTATGCATTTGTTAATAATTGGTTTTTCTTTAAAGCTTGAGAAAATAAGTCGGCAAACCATTTGCAAAAGAAAACTAGCTTTTGTTATTTTTGCAGTTAATACATGCACATTCTGCTATTCTTGATTTTAAATCTTTTTTCTCATTGCTCAAGGACTTTTAGAGTTGCAGACTTCCATCCAAACAGGGACACTTTAATAGAGATGAGGGTTAAGTGGACCAGTTTTTCAATATATATGCTGCATTGACCACTGACTGCAAGAGTATCATTGTATTACCTTGCTTCTTAGGCAATGAAGTCTGAACACTCAGTTCTCACACATAATATTGGTACAGCCTACCTGTTGCTTTGGTCTCACACCAAAGACACAAGAGAAGTCATTCTTTATTTCCATGGTACCATGTACCAGAATTTCATTTCTTTTTGAAGCTAGTTTATTCTATAGAATATTCTATTTTGTATAGAATAAAATAAATATTCTATAAAATATTCCATTTTGTGTACATAACACATTTTATTTCTTCATTTATCTATTGGTGGACATTTGGGCTGTTTCTACTTTTTGGCTTTGGTGAATAATGTTTCTGGGAACACTGATGTGCAAGTATCTCCTTGAGTCCCTCCTTTCAACTCTTCTGCATGTATAGTTTGAAGTAGAGTTGCTGAAACATATGGTAATTCTGTTTCCATTTAGAAGAACTGCCATACTGTTTCTCATAGTGGCTATACTTTTTTTTATTCCCACCAACAATGCACAAGTGTTACCGTTTTTCCACATCTTTGCCAACACTTTAAAAAAAATTTTTTTAAGATTTTTTATTTATTTATTCATGAGAGACACACACAGAGAGAGAGAGAGAGGCAGAGACAAAGGCAGAGGGAGAAGCAGGCTCCATGCACCGGGAGCCCAACATGGGACTCGATCCCGGGTCTCCAGGATGGTGCCCTGGGCCAAAGGCAAGCGCTAAACCGCTGCGCCACCCAGGGATCCCTTTGCCAACACTTTAAAAAAAAATTTTTATAATAGCCATTCTAATAGGTGTGAGTGGTTAATCAATTATATTTTAAACAGTATTAGCTATGGTGGACATGTGTTACATTTGCAGTGACTTCTATTCTGAAAAGCTTTTCTGAATATAGAGAATTTCCATGTTATATGTTCTTCCTCTCCATTACAGAACTCAGAACTCAAATCCCCACCTTCTTTTCACCAAGAATAAAATCATGTGACCCAGACTCAACTAATCAGATGCATCTATGCAAGATTTAAATTCCTGCAAGACCAACAACAGTGATAAGCTCTCTTCAGTGCTTTGGTTCTATTGGCTTGGGTGTTGGCAGTGGAATCTGGCTTTGGGGAGGCATTAACAATTGCAATAGGTCTAATGCAGTCAAGTTCCCAATGTGTAGGCCGATGGTGGCATTTCCTCAGCAAGTCGTTTCTGTGGTATGATTGTGGGTGTTGTTCCTGGAAGCCCATCCCCAAGCCTATTTCTACAACCAAAAAGTCCCATCCAATTCAATTGCATATCCAGTTGAATTCTTGTGTTCATGCCCCATGCCACCAGTGAAGCTTCTGCCTGGGGGTTTTGGAGTGGGGAAAGGGCATAGTCTACACATTCACTCTTTCTTCTCTCTTTTTCCTCTAGTTTTAGTTCTTACAGAGCAGGGGCAGGGAAGATGGATGAAGAAAAGAAAGAATATTCACCTAACTGGTACCACTGCAGTCTCCTCTCAGATAGCATTCCCCTTTCTGTGGCACATGTCTAAATACTAGCTGTCTGGTGGTGTACTTTTCTACATGTGCAAGTGGCCAGAATAGAATCTACACAAGATGTCACTAAAGAACAGCCAAGGGAGGTTCATAAAAGAATGGTTGAAGGCAGCAAGTGGACAAACATTGAACACATTCACATTCATATCTCTCTGAACTGAGGTTGTCTACCATGCTGGTTACTAAAGGTATAGCTGTTCAAGGGCCCTGTTTTTATATGGGAGTCTAGACCCATCTCCTGACCTGGGATATCCATTAAGACTTGGCCTTTACATCTGCCCCCTGCTTTGGTCCACAGTGAAACACCCCAAAGCCTCCTGTTGCTACAGTCCTTGCTTGATTGGTTACCCTCTTGGGTGGGGTATTAGCAAGTCAGCTCAAGCCTGGCTACATGTGGACTCATAGGCAACTTACACAGCTTTGCCCCACCAAGTAGCGAGAGTACAGATCTGCATTCTCTCTGCCCTGTCATCTCTTTCCATTTATTTTTCCCCTGCACATATAGGAACAGGGCACAGATCAGCAAGCCCACTGTATAAACAAAAGCAAACTAAGGAATAAACTGTTGATAAGATGCTCTGAATCTTTGAGAATAATGTTTGGGTCCCATTTCACATTAGTGAGATTTGGAAAAACAGCCACATCCCTTTTCTCTCCCAAGGAAAGAAGAGGGAAAAGTCACAATACTCATCCTTCCCCAGCAACACCCAAATTATAGGATTGTTCTTTCTCTCCCTAACCTGGAGACTGGACATGGAAGGGAGTATGGGGCAGAGGTTGAAGTGATAATAGGGGTTACAGAGTTCATTCAGCTGCTTCTTAATAATTCCTGGAAGAATTCCCTGGGCCCAACTGGTTTTATTTTTCTGTAAAATCTAGGGCATATTTATTTCATCTTTTATCTCCGGGCAATAGCTCATGTTCTACTCAGCAATCATTCTCTAGATATTTTTCCTGGGCAAAACCCATAGTCTCCTTTCAGAAAGTTACATATTTGCATTTCAGCCAAAGACTCTTCTATGTCTCCAGCGGTTTATCTTTATGGATATAATTTTTGTGTTCAGGGATATTAACTAGCCCCACAGACAATCATAGCACTGTACATTGATTCCTAAAGGATCCCAGAAGAACCCATCAAATCTTCACTGGGATTGTTAGAAATCCCAGAGACACTACAGGACACCAAAGACAAGGAGTAAAACCTAAAAGTAGCCAGAGAATAGAGATGACCTATGAAGGAGCAACTATAGTGTCAGTAAAATTCCCAACATCAATAGAGGCCAGAGGATAATGAAATAATTCCTTCCACACTGGAAGATAGGAATTGTTTTTCTTTTCCACCATATACTTGTTTATTTCCCAGATACTCATCCCTTTGATACAGTAATAGTATATTTTTGTTTAGATCAATCATCAGTGTTTGCATTATTATGGGTTTTGAATGTATGTGACTTGAAACACTCTGAAAGTGTTTAATGAGTTTCTGTTCTCTCCATAGTTTTGATAGTTCAGTGATACACCTTGGTGTGCATCCATTTTTATGTGCATTTAATGAGCCTTTCAAGCTAGAAACTCATGTATTTGAGTCTAGGAAATTTCCATTAATTATTTCTTTGATTTTTTTTCTCATTCATTTTCTCTATTCTTTTAAAACTCCCATTATTCATGTTTTCGTATTTTCCTCTTCTTTTCTTTTAAGTAATCTCTATGCCCAATGTGGGGCTCAAACTCACAATGCCAAGATCAAGAGACACATGTTCTACCAACCGAGCCAGCCAGGTCCCCTGAAACTCCCATTATTCAGATGTTGGCCTTCCTAGACTATTTGGTACGATGTTTTATGATAAAATTTAAGCTTTTATGTTTTCCATTCAAAATATTTATATATAAATATAAATTTAGGGCACTCCTGGGTGGCTCAGTTGGTTATGTGTCGAACTCTTGATTTCAGCTCAGGTCATGATCTTAGGATTGTGAGATCAAGTCCCCCATCAGGCTCCATGCTGAGCATAAAGCCTGCTTAAAAATTTCTCTCTCTCCTCTCTCTGCCTCTCACTTCTTGCAATCTCTCTCTCTCTCTCTTAAAAAAAAAGTAGTATAAATTTATATGATATTTTGTGATATTTTATATGTTTTACTCCTATTTTCTTTGCTTTATGCTCTACTTTTTGGGAGATCGCTTCACTTGAACCTGCAACATTTCCTATTGAGTGTTTCAGTTTTGCTCTCATGTTTTTAATTTGTAAGGGATCTTTTATGTTGTCTGAATGTATTCTTAACTTGTTTCTGGGATTCAGAACCATGGCTTATCTCCTTGAGGATTTTAAAAATTGTTTTATTTTGAAGCTTTCTTTTCTTTTTTGTAGTTTATTTTTCCTCCAAGTTGTTTTCTTTGTTAGTGCCTTATTTGTTTGATCTTTATCTTGTATATTAAAGACATTCTTCAGTCCTCTGCTGATTTTTAGGTGTCTGCTCATGTTTAACTGAGCAGACACATCAGTAAGAGGCCAATTGGAAGACCTGAATGAGTTTCATTGGAGGGTGATGTGGCTGGCCTGTCACTTGGGGGAAACCTTAATATCACTATGTTTACATTTTTCCTCTATATCTGGTCAGATTCCTTGGAGATGACCCTTCCATTATCATTCTACCTAGAGAGAAAAAGTTTGGTCACAACCATTCTGCAAGCCAAGTTGGTAAACAGAGCTTAAAAGTAGGGTCTCCGTGTTCAGTATTTACACATTCATTTATTTACTCTGGTTTCAGTGTGGTACATTCACTCTTAACCCAGTCTATGCTCTTTGAGTCCAGCCTACCTCCTTTCTGTCCTTTCTAGAGAATAAACATCCATCTTTTGCTAGGGTGGTATGATGGTTGGTTTAATGTGTCAATTTGATTGTGCTAAGAGATGCTCACATAGCATGTTCAACTTACTCAGAACTGTAATCCAGAAGCCTACATCCAACTTAACTAATTTTTTGATCGATGCTTTCAAAAACTGGGAGAATTGACCTCTTCTAGATCTTGGCTGACAAAAAGATATATTTCAAAAGGAAGGAAATTGAACGTTGAAGGACAAAAGTGGAATGCAAGAATTAATAGGACACAGGAACCTGCTGGGTACCCAGTCAGATGCCACCAGCAGGGATGCTATTCTCTTCTGGAGGGATGTGGCGATGTCTTTGACCCAGTATAGAAACCTAGCAGAGACACAGAAGGCAGCCCCCACCGTAAGACATTTCCACACCTAGAGTGGAAGAAGTCATTTCATTCCTATTGCCTGATTTTGGAAAGAAGCCTAGAAGTAAGAGATCCAGTTTCTCATGGAACATCCCCATCCCACCAAATAAGAGAAAATTTCTAAGTCCAATGAGTTGAATATTCAGAAGTCTAATTTGAGCCTGCTTCCCCATATGAGTGAATAAACAAAGCTTCCCTATAACAAAATAAATATAGAATAAATGTGTATATGAAATTGTAAAATGTGTAATGAGAAAAGCAACCTTTTCAGTTTGGGAGGGGTTTTGGGGCTTCCAGCAGTTTGGAAACAAGATGTCTCATTTAAAAGTTTCTCTCTGGGTTTTGGTGGTGTTTTTTTTCCAGAAGACATTTTTATTGGACACAGACAAATCTGCCCTTCCGGCTATAACCAGGGACCAAGATAATTTCCTTTAGCCTTTAAAGACATAATCCTGTAAGAAGTCTCTTCATATCTTCTACTCCATCTTGTTTGCTCCACCTCAAGTATCCTCAAATGAAGGTTCTATTTTAATCCTGAGACTATTTTCTACATTACTATTTTTAATGTCTTTGTTGTTGGTACTTACAATGGCATCCACTCAATAGTTTAGATTTTTCTTCTACTCTGATAAGATATTAAAGCTACAATTTACTGATTGTCCAATTAACATTTCTAGTTTCTGCCTCCCACCCTGCAAAGGCAGGACAGCGTATGAAAGGCTATTTTGATGCATAGACTCCATAATCAGTCTCAACTACAAGCCTGACCTGAGAAAAACCTGAGTTGATAGAAAATGAATTTTAAAGAAGAATGTAAGGTGCAGAGATACTGAACAATGCACACAGGTAGTGAGTGGCAGAGCTCCAGGTTAAACTCCAGCAGAACGATCTGACTCCAGGGTCCATGGTCTCAATGACAAAATTACACTCCCTGGGGGTGGCTGGGTGGCTCAGTGGTTGAGCATCTGCCTTCGGCTCAGGGCATGATCCTGAGGTCCTGGGATTGAGTCCCGCATCGGGCTCCCCTTGGGGAGCCTACTTCTCCCTCTGCCTGTGTCTCTGCCTATCTCTCTGTCTCTCATAAATAAATAAATAAATAAATAAATAAATAAATAAATAAATAAATAAATAAAATCTTTTTAAAAATTACAGTCCCTGTTCTGATATAACATTTTCTTATTCCTTTCAAACAGCTTAAAAAATTAACAGTAATAGTACTTACTTTTTTTGATGATGAAAATATTAAGCCAGAGCATTCTTTTTTTTTTTTTAAGATTTTATTTATTTATTCATGAGAGACAAGAGAGAGGCAGAGACACAGGCAGAGGGAGAAGCAGGCACCATGCAGGAGCCTGATGTGGGACTAGATCCCAGGACCCCAGGATCACGCTCTGGGCTGAAGGCAAATGCTAAACTGCTGAGCCACCCAGGGATCCCCAAGCCAGAACATTCTTAACCATGGCTTAGTAGAATCACCTTGGAGAGCTTTAAGGAAGTACCAGTGATTTGGTCCTATCCCAGAAATGATGATTTGATCGGTCTGCTGGGATCCAACCTTTGTATTAAAAAGAGCAAACTCCCCAGGTATTGGTAATGTACAGCAGGAATCATGTTGGCTGGATTGGTTCATGGAGGCATCTTGCAATGCCTCAGGGTAGAGTTTCTTCATTATCACCAGTCACCCAGGCCTCGGGCACTTTGAAAATCTGAAGGAATTGGTGTCATTTACCATCTTTAAATAGCCAGAATTTCAGGCTTTCAGATTAGTGGTGATGGTGTAGCTTGATGTCTCATCAGTAATGGCTCTTTGCACACCACATACATGTACAAGCATGCACACCCGCCCACACACACACATCTCATTCGCCTGTTCAGAGCTGATATTTGTCATCTGTCCCCCTCCCAGACGGTGTCCATTCTGCCTCTGAGTAGTTGTATCACTGTCTCTGTTCCATTTAGATCAAATCACTGAGTGTAGATCCTCAATCTAACACATTAATAAGGTCAGAGACTGTAAATCAGAAGCTAAGCCGGGGTTTCATGGCTCTTTTTGGGGAATGTTTTAGTCTGCAAAATTCTTTATTCTTCTTTTTTTCCAGGCCTTGCTAAGGAAACAGAACTTGAAGAGGGGGAAGCATACTATTTGGGTTTAGCCTAGGTTGTACAAACGGCTTCCTGGCCCTGCTCTGTGCTCCCTACCCCTGGAGCCGCCATTAACTGGAATTATGTTGAATTCCAATGTCCCTTCAGCTCACTCTTAGCCCCAGCAGGTGACACAGAGCCTTAACTCCCAGGATTGGAGGGGATGTCCTGGGAAGAACATGCGTGTGCACAAGCCAGCCTACACACCCACCCACCCTGCCGCACAGCCACATGCTGTCAATTCTCCCTGCAGTTAACTTTGAAATGCCCGCAAAGTCTGCAGCAAGGTAAGACAAGATACTGCTCACCTACTCTTCTTAATACTGCCCCAGGGGTCATGGAGATGTTTGCAGCCCCATGTGAGATTTATGGGAATAGAGTTTTCTGGGTTCCCGGAAGCCCAGCCTTTCTCCTGGACCCAGGCAGGAATCCACAGGGCTGGGCTGAGACAGGCTCAGATGGCAGAATGTGGGTGGTTTCATGATCTCTGTCTTCCTCCAACCCCCAAGACCTGGTGCCTTCATCCAGTGGCAGAGTCCTCTCCCTGCGGCCCCCTTGCCTTTCTTGCAGTGGGTCCTGAGAGCCTCCCTCACCTTCCCTCTCCTCGCAGAGTGTATTGGGTATGCTGCTCTGTCCAGAAAGCCCACACTTCTGCTCAGGCTACTGCTCCTCTTCGCATTGCCTCTGGGCTCTCCAAGCACATCTGTGCAGTTCATTTGTTTCCATAAATACCCTCCTGGGTGACCTAGAGCTTAGATTCAGTTATTTCCCTTCTAATGGTAGGGTTGCAGCTGAGGCAGGCCTCTGGACAGTGTATACCAGTGAGGATGTGCCATCCCGTAGCCTGTCCTTCAGAACATGTATTGAGTGCCTACAATTAGCCAGGCACACAGATGACAGGGGAGCAGAAATGAGAGTGAAGCAGACTGCTCAGCCCTTGAAGTATCAGCTTCCCTTGCAGATAACAGAGACATAAACAAAGGTATCATAATACGGCCTTGTAATGTATGCTGTACTTTAGGAGGACAGGTAACCCTGAGAGGAAGAGAGGACCCTTGACTGAGTCTTTAGAAATGAATGAGATGGGTAGTGTAAACGGGCTGTTTCTTTCCTTGTGTAGCAAGTGCCCGACCTAGGCTTTGATGGCTGAGGGCATCCATTTCAAAGGCTGGAATCACTATCTTGAATAGCTCTCTTGAACAAACACTTTGCCAGCCACATCATCTCGATTAAAGAGCCAGGCCACCTTTCCTCACTGAGTCCCCTTTGTCTTAAAGATCTCGGTTGATTTCAATGAGTGGCCACTTGGGCCATCTGTCTTTTCTCCTCCCTTGCTTTAAATTCCTGCTCTTATGTTTTGAATTCATCAATAGTGAGCCCACAAAACCCTAGGTCCTCACCTCAACCTTGATAGCAGCAGAACCCAGGCCCAAGGGCACTGTGTCTCTCTACCTACAAACCTTGCAGGGGCCCCAAGTGTGCTGTGTAGTTTCCAGGTCTTGTAAGTAATAAACCTTTATTTTTCCCCCTAAAGTTTGCTGATCATTCTTGTTGAAAGGCCTTCTGCGGTCATCATAAGAACTATGAGGGTCAGTCCAGTTGTAACGACGATTTGGAAAGAAGAGAGGTCTGTGGGATATTCACTGGAGCCGTGGTAGGTGTGTCCGGGCATTTCTAGCTGGTAGTGTCATTCTCCTAGGTTCGACCCATACAAAACAGAGCACATTTGCTTCCTAGGCCTGCATGCAAAGTATAATATACTGGGTCACTTAAACAATAGACATTTTAGTGCTGGAGGCCAGAAATCTGAAAATCAGTGGTGGAGGCGGGGGGTTCCCTTTGAAAGCTGGGAGGGAGAACCAGTTCCCCAGCCTCTCCAGCTTCTGCTGGTTTCCAGGTGATCTTGCACAGCCCTGGGCTTGTAGGACCATTGCCGTGACCTCCACCTGGTCTTCAAGGGTGCTCTCCTTGTGAGCATTTATGTCTAAATTTCACCCTTTTATAAGGACACCAGTCATATTGGGCTAGGGGCCCACATTGCTCCAGAGTGACCCCAGTTTAACTAATTGTAATGGCAATGACCTTATTTACAAATAAAGTCACTTTCTGGGGTGCTAGTGGATAAGACTTCAATATGTGACTTTTGGAGGGTTAAGGGAGCAGAATTCAATCTATTACAAGGAACTGACCCATCAGAATGCCTTCCTCCCCTTACCAATGGGAGAAGGGGAAGAAAGCATTCTGAGTCTGAACAAAAAGAAGGGGGCATGTAAGAACACATGAGGAGTGGCCCAGAGGACACAGTCAGGAACCTGCATGTGGCTGGTGGGGAATAGGTGGTAGGGGTGTGATGAGCTTGGGAAAGAAAGGTAGGCTCCACTATGATCACAAAGGGCTTTTTCTGCAGAACTCTGGTTATAGGTACTTCACTGAGACAGAGAGAAATTCACCCTCTTGGCCTTGGGCCAGCCTAGGGGTATGGGAAAGAGGTGTGGGGTCTGAGAACAGGACATGGCACAGTGGTTGCCCAAACCTTGACAAGTCAAGAGAGCTTTGGTGGTAGCTAGAGCAGGGTTCACAGCCCTGCCCCGTAGGTCACTTAAACTCTTTAGGTCTAGTTTCTTCCCCTAAATTGACCATGAAACCACCTGGCATATCACAAACACTAAATAAAAAGTGGTAGTGTTTTCACTGTGATGACTCAGCCCTGCAAACATTGACTTAAAAAAATTCAAAAGATTGCCATCAAACCATAGTGAAGGATATCTGACTCCAAGCTATGGTTCAGAGTAAACTGATGGAACAAAGATTAATGTTCCCTATGATCTATTCCCTTTTAAATGCCCACTGTAAAGGAAATATCTACTTTACCAGTTCATTTGAGTGTGGCAATTTGAATAGCAGGGTATAGATTTTGTAACAGCAGGAGATCTGTTAAGAACTGGTTAACCTTGGGCTTTGGTCCCTCACGGTGGATGAGTCAGACTTGCAGCAGGCACGTGACTGTCCCCAAGGGGTAAGAGGCAGCTGGTGCTGGTCAGGAACCAAGGGACACTGCCAGCCAGCCTTGGGGCAGAGCCCCCAGACACCTCCTACAGGAATGCAATGAAGGTCACTGACAGGATAAGCCATAGAGCCTGGAATTGTTTTACCAGCTCATTTTCAACCTGATAGCAAGCAATAAGTGGGGGCATATTGGAGTCTATGTGTGGAGAGACAAAGAGAGCATGAAAGCAAGAGAGAAAATGCTGAGTAAGAGGCAGAGGGGAGCCCCAGAGGGCATTACAGAGATCCAGAGAGAGACACACAGACAGACAGACAGACAGGGACAAAGAAAGATGGAAATAAGCAGAAAGAGACAAAACTCCAGAGCAGAGACAATGTCTTGGTGTAGATCAGAGGGGACCCAGGAAGCAAGAAAGGGAGAAAGAAAAAAAATATATATATACATACATATATATTTATATATATAATTTTAAAACATATAGTATATAATAGAAAGCAAAGTATAATTACTATGAAGGATATTATGAATAGCCTTATTATTTGCACAAGACCTAAAGCATACAAAGTCCTGTCTGTGGACCCAAATCCTGGCCAGTGAGGAAGTGAGCTTATGACTTCCCATCTTGTCCCTACCACTTAGAGACATGTGACCTTGGAGAAAGGTCAGTTAGACTCTGTTTTTTGGGATCCCTGGGTGGCGCAGTGGTGTGGCGCCTGCCTTTGGCCCAGGGCGCGATCTTGGAGACCCGGGATCGAATCCCACGTTGGGTTCCCGGTGCATGGAGCCTGCTTCTCCCTCTGCCTGTGTCTCTGCCTCTCTCTCTCTCTCACTGTGTGCCTATCATAAATAAATAAAAATAAAAAAAAAATAGATTCTTTTTTTCTCTATTTTCTCTAGACTGGGACTGGTTACCTGTGTCTGGCCACCCCTTCTGGAAGGGTGGTGGTGAGCATCCCATTCTCTGTCTCCGTGGTTCTATCTTGGTGCTATAAATGGCAGTTCAAGAATTGAATATAGGTTTTAGTCTACGCCCCTCAGGTTTTAGTCTACACCCACAGAGATTTAAATATGTTCTGTTTTAATTCATTGCCAGTATTTGAAAATACAGGCTATTACATCTGTATCTGGACATTGGGCTTCTTTTGAAAAACCTGGGCAAAATAGGCAGGGCTAGAGCCCTGTGCCACCATCAGTGATGCCTTGTGGTTGGGCATGCTCACACCACAATCCCTCCGTAAGTCCCCCTACTTCCGGCTCAGTTCATTCATGTCTGTTACTTCTCTAGCCCCTGGAATTTCTGTTTGCTGTCTTTGCTCTACTTCACCAGCATATTTTATTGAAATGGTCTTTTTGTGGGTCAGTCCACTGTCTGTGAAGTCAAGATTGTGTCTTGTTCAGCCCTGGGTCTCCAGTCCTGAGCACTGTGCCTGGCACATAGTAGGTGCTCAGGAGGTGTTTGTGGAAGTGACCATTACATGGCACCACATGTGAACTCCAAAAAGGGAGAGAGGCAAAGGGAAGGGAAGGTGCGTGGCGAAGAGCCTCCCCATCTGGCTCTGCAACAGTGGTGCTCACAGGGGTGCATCATAAGCACTCATTTCTTTCTTTCCTCCCGCAGATGAGCCTCTTCCCTCCTGGTGCCTCAGTGGCTGGGCAGAGGGTGACACCGTCTTCTGTTGTGCCCAGAAAACTGGCCACAAGACCAAGCTAGGTCTTCAGCCCAAGAGTGACATAGCAAAAAGCCAATCCCTGGTTGTGGGCCCCCTGGGGGGAGCAGGGAGCAAAGCAGCCAAGGGCACAAGCATATGCCAGCTTCTGTGAGAGGGCTCATGTGTGCTCCAGAGATAGCAGGCCCCTTTCCCTGCATGTGGTGTCGGCATGTCAGCAACCCTTGTCTGGGGAGACAGGCCTCTGTAAAGAGGAAATTTCTTAGGGGTGGTGTAGCTTGACCTGTGACACAGAACAAGTTACTTGACCCTTCTGGGCCTGTTTTCCCGACTGTGAGATGGAGATAACAAGTCTCCATCTCACAGGGATGCAGCAGGATTGAAGGAGATGACGCATGGAAAGTGCCTGGCCCATGTTTGCTGTATGCTTAACACTTCTGTGTTAGTGTCCTGCAGCTGCCAGGACAAACCAGGGGACTTAAAACAATGGAAAGTTCTTCTCCCATCAATTTGGAGGCCAGAAGTCTGAAATCAAGGAGTCTGAGGGGCCAGGGCCACGCTCCTCTGGGGGCTGTGGGACAGGACCTGCTCATCTGGTCTTCTAGGGGCTCCAGGCATCTCTTCCTCCCTACCTGTGTCTGTTACTGGCCTCTGTCTCATGGAAGGGCACTTGGCCTTGATGTGGGGTCCATTTCAATCCCTGATTTAACTACATCTGCATGGCGCCTTTTCTAAACAAGGTCATATTCATAGCCTATCTTTTTTGGGGGGCTACCATTCAACCCACCACAATACCTCATGTCTATTAGGGGCTTTCTCTAAATCAGAACTTTACTTGTGTTATTTAATAATTCCATTACACTAAATCTTAGAGGAGAGAGTCCTGGGTAGTCCTCCCCTGGGGAGGTGCTTTTCCAGGGGTTGAGGCAGTGCATGGCCACAGGGCTCCAAAGTCAGTGACTGGAGGAAGTGGGTTGATGTGCATAAATTCTAGATGTTCTGGATTTCCTCCTTGGCTCTCTCCATGTGCAATATTCCTTCCCTTCTTTGCAAAATGTCTGTGGTGGACACCAGTGTGCTGCCCAGATCCTCCTTCTGGGAAGGACTCTGTCATCTCAGCTGGTGGGATTGTTGTCACCAGACAGCCTTCAGCCATCAGCCCCCTTGGGTCTGCCTCTTGTTGGGGATCACCCATCCTTGTGTGGACCACACCCGCTGTGGCATGGAAGGAGCAATACAAGGAACCTGGCCATATCTGCCTCATATGGGATAAACTGCGTGGGCCATTTTAACTCCAGAGTAGCCAGTGGGGTCAGGAGATGCTTTGCAGGGCTTGCATTGCAATGTCACCTCTCCCTCAGCCCGGGTCTGTCTCCTTCTCCTCCCTTCCACACGTGCAGAGCCCAAGCACCTCACCTCCAAATCAGAGTCTGCTTCCCAGAGATGCCACCCTACACCAGTGTCCAAGGATCATCTGTTCTTCAGATCATGCTATTATATGTGAAATCGAAATTTTACTCCCACTAACTCTGTGCTTATGTGTAAGGATTCAGTTGCCCATAGGTGGCAATAAATGATGTTGCCTGAAAGTTTTAACTCATCTTTAAAATTTTTTGAATATCTCTTTATGGCTCAGAAGTTTTTCATTTTCTTAAGACTTGGAACATGCAAATGAATCTAAGGCAATCCTGAAACTGAAATATTCTGCAGGTACCTGGAGAAGGAAGCCCCAGTTTGAGAGTTGCTGGAAGCTTGCTTGGCTGGAAATAGTGATTTGAAGTTTCAAGTGGATTCAGATCTGTCTTTGAATTTTTAATTGAGTAATTGGATGAAATTCATCAGATATTTAGTTCCATCTATAAACAAGAAATAAAAAAAGAATATAAAACAAAGGAGACAGATTACCAGTTGAGAGAATAGGCTTTTAGAAGAAAGCAGATGTAGTTTTAAGTCTTCTCTCTGACTTGCTATTCACTGGACTCTGCACCTCAGTCTCCCCATATATTAAGTGGGAACAATTATGATATTGACCTCATAGAGTCCTTGCGAAAATTGAATAAGATTTTTGATATAAAATATTTATGATATTAAGCATGATAAATGTTCTCATTATCAGATACCACCTGAGGCAAAGCATATAAACACACACATGACTAAACAAATTTTAGGTCCTTTGGGTTATTGCTTACAGAAAACTCATGAGAATTTGTCCAAGCTTATTTTAAAAGGATCCGGGGGCTTTTTTCTTATTAGAAAGAAGGCTAGTGGATTTCTAATACTGAAGGTGACAAGGGAATAATGACATGAAGGTAGTATGGGTGGGAGGGTGGGTGGGAGTCATGTGGATCTCCAAGGAAGAGGATTTCAAGCTGAGGGAATGGCCAGTGAAAAGTTCTGGAAAGACAGGTACCTTGTCATCTGAGGACCAGCCAAGAGGTCGATGTGGCTGGAGAGGTGTAAGCAGGGCAAATGAGGTCAGAGATGTAAGGGGGGTGGGGCAGGTCTTGTAGGATCTTGTTGGTCTTTGTGAAGACTGTTTTTTTGTTTCTTTGTTTCTTTGTTTTAGAGAGAGAGTGTGTGTGCATGCACATGAGCAGGGGGTAGGGGCAGAGGGAGAGAGAGAATCTTAAGCAGGTTCCATGCTCATCGTGGAGCTTAGCACAGGGCTCCATCTCATGACCATGAGATCAGGACCTGAGCCAAAATCAAGAGTCAGATGCTTAACCCACTGAGCCACCCAGGTGCCCCCAAAGACTGGGTTTTGATTTGCTGGTTTGAGAGTCTGTTGCAAATCTGAAGCTAAGCAATGACCTGCCACATGGCCTGACTTCTGTCCTAAACGGATGCCCTGATGGCGTTAGGAATGGAGTGGAGGTGGGCAAAGCAGGAGAGGCAGGGTCACTGCCCTTCGGAGGTCCTGTAGTCTCCTCCTGCCAACAATGGCGATTTAGATCAGGGCAGCCCCTGGGGGCACAGAGCATGCTCAGCATCTGCTGTGTTTTGACTGGAACGGACAGAATTGGGTACTGTCTTGAGAGAAAGAGAAGAGTCAGGGATACCTCGATGTGATGTGTTTTTTCCTGAGCAAGTGGGGGAGAAAGGTTCCTTTAACTGAGATAAAAATGCAAGAGGAGGCAGGCTTGGGAGGAGGGACTCCCAGGTTCATGTTGCGACCTGTGAAATGTGAGGTGGCAGTGAGGGAGAAGAGCCTGGAGTCAGTAAGCAGTCTGGGCTAGAAATGTAAATTTGGGAGTCATCAGGCTATATAGTTGGTAGGTAGTTCCAAACTAGGAAGCTGGATGAAATTACTGAGGGAGGGAAGAGATAAAAGGCCAGAGCTTGGAAGCACTCCAGTGTTTAGGGGGTAGACAAAAAGAGACAGCAGAGGATATGGAGAAGGAGCTGCCAGTGAAGGGCCAGGAAAGCCAGGAGAGGCCAGAAACCAGGTGAAGGTACATGAACAGGGCTTTGATGGTTGAACAGGAGTTTGTTAGTCCAGGGCTCCTCCAAGTGTGGTCCCAGACTAGCAGCATCAGCAACAGCATCCAGAAACCTGATAAGAATGTGCATAATCTTTGGGCCCCAACCCAGATCTACCAGAGCAGAAACTCTGATGGCAGGTCTCTCCAGGGGGTTCAGAAGCATCCTCAAGTTCCAGAACCACTGCCCTAGGCACAAAACTGCCTGCACAAAATTATAAAGACCGTGAAGAAGAAGAAAGAAGAAGAAGAAAAAGAAAAAGAAAAAGAAGAAGAAAAGAAAAAGAAAAGAAGAAGAAGATCATCCCCACCACATTCTTTCTCAGAAGAGAATATTTTTAAAGACCCACTTAATGCTCAAAGCACTCACACCCTTCCTGACATCAGCACCCCCACCCCTCACATGCCAATTTAGAAAACTACTAATTTATCATGGCTCTTTGGAGAGGAGGAATGCCCCCATTTTACCGGACAGAGGGAATGCTGAGCACCAGGCATGCCAGACATTCCACTGCTAAAAAAAGGGGTGGGGGGTGGTATTCTAGGCTCAGCGTTACTGGGCCCCGAACACACAGCTCCTGAGACACAAAGCTTATGTCACCAAGCAGTTTCCAAGTTCTCCTCTAGGTTTTCCACGGAGAATTCCACCCTTTTCCATTCTGGGGAGAAGAAGTTAAAATTAGGGCCAGCCCTGCAGTACTGGTGTGCCAGATGCGGGGAAGCTGTCCCCAGAAATAAGCTGGTTCCCACCGCGGATGGGCGGGGCGGCGCGCCTCCAGTCCCGGCCCAGCGGAGGGGCTGCTGGAAGGCCGGCCCCCTCCGGGTGTCCGCGAGGGGTCCGCTCCCAAGCTTTAAAGCCGTGAGCCGAGGCGCTGCATCCCGCCCTCTCCCCTGCCGGCCGGTCCTCGCCGGCCTTGCAAAAGTGTGCAGTGTCTCCTTCCCGCCCAGCGCAGTCCTCCCCGGGACCGCTGCGCGCCGGGCCGGCTTCCCTGGGGACGCGGTCCGCCCCGCGGCTGCAGCCGGGCGAGCGGCGCTCAGCACCGCAGCACCCCAGCACCCCAGCACGCCAGCAGCCCAGCACCCTCAGCTTTCCGCCCAGCTCCCCGAGCCGCTCCGCAAAGTTGGGCAGCCCCAAGCGCACGCTCAGCCGCTCGGCTTCTCCCTCCCCGGGTCCCCGGCGGCCCCCAGCGGGCCGGCCCCGGGCACCCCTTTCCGGTCGGCCTCCCTCCCCGAAGCGCGACCATGCTGCTAAGGGGCGTCCTCCTGGCCGTGCTGGGTAAGTGCAGGGCCCCGGGGGACCCCCGGGGGGCGCCCTCGGGACCCGCTCCCGCAGCCCCCGCCCGTCCCCGCCGCGGAGCTGGCTGTCCCCAGCCGGGCCATCCGCGGGGGCCTCCGGGTCCTCTTCCACGGCCATTCCCGCCTCCCCAGCCTGGGGCGCGATGCGGGAGGGCGCAGGGCTGTGCCTGGGAAGCGCTGGGGGCGGGGGAGGGTGTCCTAGAGCATCCCGCTTGCATTCCCGTCGTTTCCCCCTAGCTCCCCGCCCCCACCCCGGGGCGCCCCAAGTTGGTGCAGACGCTCCCAGCCCTCGCCCGAACCGAAATTCGTTTTGTGCCCGCAGCCCCGCAGCTCGGGGTGCTCGCGGGTGCCCTGGACCTGCCCGCCGGCTCCTGCGCCTTTGAGGAAAACACCTGTGGCTTTGACTCGGTGTTCACGTACCTGCCCTGGATTTTAAACGAGGAAGGTAAGGGGGCTCCAGAGCTGGGGGGGGGGGGAGGCTGCGAAGTGAACTCCCCTCCTTGCTGGTTGGCCTTTTCTCAAGGGCAATGTTATCTTGGAGTTAAATCCCCTCGGGAGGAAAAGTGTGAGTCATGGATCACCCTCCGCTCCGCTGCACGCTGAGCCCCGGGAAGACATGGGCGGGGGGGGGGGGGGGGGGCGTCCTTTGTTTACCTGGCCTGCCTCTCCCCAGGCTTGCAAGGTCATGACGGTCGCCCACCGGCTGCGTGCCCTCTGCAGGTCTTCAGCCCCTCTGGGCCTCAGTAGACACCTTTATGAGCTGGGAAAGTCGCATGGGGGCTAGTTCTCTTCCCACACTGCAGAAGGGGTTCCCTGATTCCGTGGAGCCGCCGCCTGAGCGCTAAGCCCTCGTGTTTATGTTGTGCCTAAGTGTGCTGTTGTATGACTTTATCCTCCTACTTCCCTCCTATCTGTAATATCCAGCACTTGGCAGAAAGGACACCAAGTCCATGACTGTGTGCCTGAGGTCACCGGGCTGGCGGGCGTTGGTCGCTGTCTCACCACTACATACTGTTTGGGTTCTGGTGACAGTTTAAATGTGGATCTTCAGATGTTTCTTCTTACCTTTCATTATATGGTCAAAAAACAAGTAGTTCTCAGCGCCCAGCAGCAGGCCCTGGGTGACCCTTCTCTTTTCCTTTCCCCTACTCTGTAAGCCTGCTTTTTTTTTTTTCTTTTTTTCTTTTTTTTCTTTTAGAAGCTTGGTGCCCCAGGTCATTTGGACAGGGGCATAGCCTCCTTTTAAAAACACTGCAGTGTAAAGGAGCTCAGTTAACTTCCTTCCCCTCTAAGCTGCCCTCAGGGCATCCCAGCTGGCTCCCTGGAGGAGGGTGGAGCCCAGAACCCAGGCTCTGCCCCCACGCTTCTGCTGGGCTGCATATGCATTAAGTTTCTCAGACCTTCACAGGGGGGTGATGGGAGCCCCTTTACAAAGGAGGGCATCACAGTCTCAGGAGGTTCAATTGGCTGACTCCTGACACAAAGCATCACTCAGCAGCTGGCCCTGAGCTGCGGGATTAAGGGGAAGAAACAACCGGACTAGCTCAGTAGCAATCTTTATTTATTGCCAACAGTTGCCAGGTCTTGTCTACTACAGTTTACTTGGGGATAGCTGGGGGAAAAGCAGTTCCTGATTCATTATCGGAGGGATCCTCCCCTGCCAATGGCCTTGGGAAGGTCTCTGTCCTCTCATCACCCCACCTTTTCTCTGCTCCTGCTGTGGCTGAAGCATTTTGAGAAACCACCTGCCATGGACCATATAACAGGCTTTGGAGAGCATTATCCTCTGGCACTGTGCTTCTCAGACTTGAGCTGCTCGGGAGTTATCTGATGTGTGCAATAAGACACAAATTGCTGGGTCCCACCATCTGAGTTTCCCAAGTTCCCGTCTGTGGTGGGGCCTGAGAGTTCACATTTCAGACAAGTTCCCAGGTGTTGCTGCTGGTCTGGAGACCATGCTTTGAGAGCCGCTGACCAAAGTGAGTTTACACACACATATGCACACACACAGTCACACACATCCCCCAGTGCTAGCGGCCCTGCATAGGGCAGGGATTGGGAAGAAAGGGCCACTTGCATGATCCTGAGAGTAAAAACCTCCTTACATCTTGTGCCCTAACCATCTCTCCTGTCTCACCCCAGTCTTGGACTCAGGGAAAGGAAATCAGCCTCACCCCTTAATCGAGGAGCCTCAGAGTCTGAGCTCCCACTCCCAGCATGGGGGCCTCTCTCAGCTGCTCTCGGGTCAGTGAACATGCCACAGCTTGCTGAGTTCCTCCACCTTCCAGACCCACAGGAAGCGCTGGGCTGGCACCTCTGCACCAAAGTGGCCGTTAAACAGTGCCCCTTCTGGGAAAACAGGAAGATGATTATAGGAAAAGGTGATTATGGTTTAATAGTATAATGGAAGCCCTGTTGCTTTCTTTTTTGCTACTTTTGAGCTTCTAACGGCCACTGCTTTCTGGCTCAGGATCAGGACTACTGGCTTGGCTGGGGAAAGTTCATTCATTCTCTTCAGGCAGAAGAGGCAGGGTAGGCCTCCATCCTTCTAGGGCAATGTTTTTCAAAGGCCAGAACTTGGACATAACCAAGTGCACTCCAGAGGGGCAGTGATGTGTGTGCCAGCTCCGATAGCTGCTTACTGAGAGGGCAACACTAAGAAGTTCTGTGATAACCCCTTTTTAGGTCGGTAAATTAAGGATGATAAAATCTTCGCAGGTGGCATTTTGGCAAGCTGTTCCCAAGCCTCCCTACAAATGTACTCCATCTTGCGGCAGAAACCTTTGGAAACTGGTTTCCATCAACCTCTGTGCGTCTGAGCCACCCTAGATAGAAAGTTATAGGTTTCAGAGACTTTTGCCCGCAGGTATTTGGAATACAGATGGT
Organism: Nyctereutes procyonoides; assembly: GCF_905146905.1. Classification (NCBI taxonomy): domain Eukaryota; kingdom Metazoa; phylum Chordata; class Mammalia; order Carnivora; family Canidae; genus Nyctereutes; species Nyctereutes procyonoides. The sequence continues at coordinate 53,936,676 of NW_026575146.1, read as the reverse complement.
GGTTTCTATATGTCCTTGGTCAGTAGGTTAACACACTGTGGAGAGAACTACGCTAAGGCCCAGTGCAGGGAATTATGTAGGGAAACAAATCTGCAAATTAGAATTTCATCACAGGAAAATCAGATCTGGGGTAATTGCATAAGTCCTCTTCTTGAAATGTCTCCTCAGCTGCCCCAAATTGTATTTGAGGTCCACCCTTTTGATTTCTTTAGAGTATTAGGTCTTTAAGAGTCTCTGATTGCAATTCCACTGTCTCTAGTTTGTAGCCATCTTGAAATATGCTTGATCTCCGCTGGGCACGCTGAGTTTCACCTAGTGGTGTCTGCTTGGGTTGTGTACCACAGTGGAAGGTGCCCCCAGAAACAGGGGGTGGCACCTGTGCAGGTGACTGGGTGCAGCAGCCCAGCCTCTTCTACTTTCTAGATTTGCCAACAGTGGCTTGATTGAATATTTTTATTTCCTCCAATTTTTCAAGGGGAGTGAGATTATGTTAGACTTGAATTTGAATTTGCTTCTCAATTTTAGGTTTGAATTAAATCCAGGAAACAAGAGATCTGTTGAATCCTATAAAAATCTCCCTTAGTCCTTCATTCATCCTCAAAAAAAAAAAAAAACAAAAAAAAAACCAAACAAACCACACAACACATTTATTCATTTGCAGTTCAGAGACTATTGGAAGCTCTTAGGACGGTGGTCCTCGGGTAAAATTGAGACAGTTGATTCTATTTCCCTAATGCCAGCTGTGGGGGCAGAAGCCCTTCGGCTGAGGATTCTTGGAGCCCATTAAGTTGGCCTCACATTGGAAGAGTCACAATCAAATGAGTCATCGGGTGAATTTTGGCTCCACTCTGGACACCTTGGCTTAGCACCTTTAACCTAGCTCAGTAAGGAAGCCATTGGAGGAACTGAGGAAGAGAGAGAGGTAAAAACCTGACCCAGGTACTGCTCCTTAATTGGAATCTTGGCACACTAAGCCACCTGAAAGAGGAAGGTAAATACAGAAATGTGTCAGGTGAATGGGCGGTCAACGAGGCATTTCAAAGCTCTTGTTGTAGGGAATGGTTTTTGTACCACAGTGGGGGCTGGGGTTTGAGATATTGCCTAATACCGAAGAGTTCAGATGGTATTTGTACCTTGGAGCAAGTGATGCTATCTGAGGCAGGAAGGCTGGCTACGAGGTTTGGCACAACCAAGAGGTGACATGGGGGACATGGTAGATAGAGTGCACTGAAATCACATGTGTGTGTCTTTCTGACACCCGCTTTCTTTATCCATACCCGTCCCTTCTCTCTTGAAGACCCTTTCAGTTACTGGGCCACCTGAGTTTTGATTCTATGCTCTGTCATGAAACTGATATTTCAGCTAGAGCCAAAAGTCTGGCTAGGATCCCAAGTGGCCTTCCTGGAAGAGGGGGAACAGCCCTCCCTTGTGAATTACAGCTCTGTTCCTGACTCTAGAAGATCGACACAGCACCCCACCCTGACATCACAAGTTCATAAGGCGGTTCCCACCCCCACGGGCCTGCTTAGACTACATTGCCTCTGTGTATTGGTCTCCTGGTGCTCTGTAAGGAGAAACATACCTCCATGTTGTGTAGAGACTGGAGAGCAGACAAGTCTGGGGTGTTCCTTTGATGTCTCTTGAAGAGACTCTCAACCCCAGCAAATGGCTCAGGATACTCCTGCAGCATCCCATGCCACTCCTGGGGGCTGCCCTGGCTGCTGCTGTCAGGTTAATCATGGCTCTCATGTGTTGTGCCCGAGCCCAGTTTGGCTTGGCCCTGGCCCTGCCTGGGATCCTAGATCCTAAAACTGGGCTTTAGAAGTCATCTAGTGCAACCTCCTCATTTTCCAGAGCAGCACACTGGGGTGCAGACAGGCTAGCAGTCATGGTCATGAACCAGGGAAGTGCAACCTGGGGGCAGGGCCTTGTTTCTTGGCTCTCCACTTACTCTTGCTGCCCCTCTCCTAACAGCCCTGTCTCCAGGAGTCCTGGACCTTGAAGCTTTGGTGTATTGATGATAGAATGTTGGAAAGTCTTCATCAAATAATTAATTATATTTCATACATATGGAAGAATATGAGTTCCAAAGGTACAGTGCTTCGGGCCCACCATACCCATAAACCACTATGTTTTATGCCATACTGCACAATGATTCACTCTTTTAGATGGGTAGATCTCCCACCTGCCTGCAATCTTCAGCTTATAGGAAAGGGCCTTGCACATAGTAGATACTCAATAAATATTTGTTGAATGGATGAATTTGCTGCATGAATAAACCCAGTATTGGATAATTAAAAAGTCCTTAGGCATTTTCATGTGTGTTCCTGTTTCATTATGCCCCTTCAAAGGTAATTATCTGTCTGATTGATGGCATAAAATCTTAATGAGAGCCCTAGCCAAACTAATCTCTCTTACCCTAAGCTCTTGGGCAGAGCCCTATCCCTTGGCCTCCCTGCCAATCAGTCTGGGTTCTTGTGTTCTCTTAACTGGCCCCGCCACTTGGGATTTAACCTGCCTGGACTGGTTATATCCAACTGCTCCTCCCTCCCTTGATTGACTTCTTTGGACATAGGCTGTCTGCCCAGCCCCCTTCTTTTCAAGGCCAACAACCCATCTGGGTTTTTCTCTTCTCAAATTAGAGTTACCCGATGGGAAGTAGCTACCCAGCTCCCACAAGGCACCTAAGGAGTTTTAGGATGCTTCCCTTCTTATAATTGTACAAGTCAGCTGTGGTCACCATATGTTGGCAGAAAAAAATAATTCCTTGTCTTAGGACTTTCTGCTTTCATTGCCACCTTCAAATCCCCTGGCATACGGTTAGCATGTTTTGTGACTTGCATCTTGCTATTATAATATTTATAAAATACTCTTGTTCTTAAAGTAGCAGAAACTCCTTGCTAGGTCACCCCAGCAGTAGACCTACTTCTATCTCTTATTAAATAATATTTTTTTATTTTTATGAATTTAAGTGAAACTCCATTATGTTGATATAAGTGATACCTTGATAAATAAGGCCAGTAGGGAGTTATATATGTCTTGGCATCTTGGTTGGTCAACCCTGATTTTCACATCTGCCAATTTTATATATATGTATACATATCAAATGTCAAATATATATATCATATCTGTATATATATCTTTTTTCAGATAGATCTGTATATATTATATATATGAACATATCAATAATTACCAATGATATATATATGAAATACCTATAGGAAGAAGATAGTGCTTTTTTTTTTTTTTAGAAGATAGTTTTCTTTTTTTTTTTTTTTTTAATTTTTATTTATGATAGTCACAGAGAAAGAGAGAGAGGCAGAGACACAGGCAGAGGGAGAAGCAGGCTCCATGCACCGGGAGCCCGATGTGGGATTCGATCCCGGGTCTCCAGGATCGCGCCCTGGGCCAAAGGCAGGTGCCAAACCGCTGTGCCACCCAGGGATCCCGAAGATAGTGCTTAACACAGATGAACATATTGCTAGTGATAAATGAAGAAGTTATTTAAAAGCAAGGAACTTGGGATCCCTGGGTGGCGCAGCGGTTTGGCGCCTGCCTTTGGCCCAGGGCGCGATCCTGGAGACCCGGGATCGAATCCCACATCGGGCTCCCGGTGCATGGAGCCTGCTTCTCCCTCTGCCTGTGTCTCTGCCTCTCTCTCTTTCTCTGTGACTATCATAAATAAAATAAAAATTAAAAGCAAGGAACTTTGCATAATATATCAGAAATTTCTGGTGTACCCATCGGGCTGTACCTAGTTAAACATAATGCCTTACCTATGTGGGCAAAGCATTCCCAACACAAACTAAGAATTTATAGAGAAATTCTCATACCTATGTATTAGGTTAGTGGTTCTCAACCCTGGCTGGATGTTAAAATCACCTAAAAACTCTGAACCTAGGGAGATGTTCATGTCAAAGTCTACCCCAAGAGATTCTGATTCATTTGGCCAAAAATAGGGCCAGAGTTGGCATTGTTAATAAATGCTAGCAAATGAACAAACTCCCTAGGTGAATGTCATATGTGGCCAGGGTTGAGGACAGTGTATTGGAATTACTGCCAACTGCTCACCCCTTCCAGATGTAAGAAAGAAGAAAGACCCTCTTGTTAAGAATCCTTTGATTATGAGTTGCCCAGGAGAAAGTACAGACTGCCCAGCGTGGCACTCAAAGCCCCTCATGATTTGCTCCAAATTATAAATCTGCTCTAACCCTCCTGTCACTCCCCAGTGTGCTGTTCCTCAACGTGCCTTTTACTTTCTTGCCTTTTGCTCTATTTGCACTGTTCTGCACATCTGTATTCTGCTTTTTATTCCTTTGCTCCATTCTGGCCTATTGAAATCCTACCCCTACCCATGCCACCCCTACCCACGCCAGGGATTCCAGCTCTTTCTTGAAGCATTCCCTGAGTTTCCTTGGTAGATGAACATCTCCTTCCCCTCGCTTCCCCTGGCCCTCTTCACTTTCCACCAGGTGTCTGGATCCCCACCCCTTCACCGGCCCAGAGGCCCAGAGTGTTACATCTTTGAGAAAAGGGATCACATCCTCCCCCCCCCCCCAACACCCAACAAACAGCATGTGGTATCAGCAAACGCTTTGAAATTAATCAGTCTGTAAAGCCCTTATTGAGATTGATAGGAAAAAAAAAGGGGGGGGGAGTCCTTGACATCTCCCCTTATAGTAAGAGAGGTTGTGTTAAATAATCCTTCCTACTATAGGACTTCAAGGACTTATGGAAGCTAGTGTTGTAATTTCCAAGTATAATAGGGAAGTAGTGTCTCAGCTTGTCTGACCCACAGGTGGTCTATTCCATCTAGGACATACCAAGGGACTGATAGCCCTTGGTTTATTGACTCATCAAGGCTACCTGAGTCCCTTGATCCTCTGCCATCACAAACAATCACAATGCAACATTGAGAGTGACACTGCTTGGTCTATAAAGTATTTTTAGCCAAAGATTATCAGACATTGAGCTAGCTTTTGAGAGCTGTTTTTTTCTAAGGGCAAGCGTTAAGACAGCATCAGTAGCCACTCTGATGGATTAAAGCAGTTGGATATTTGTCTGCTCTTGGAAGAAGCCCTTGCATATGGGTATGGCTATTGAGAAAACCTAAGGATTGGGTTCGTGATTCAGTGACATGTGTCAGAATATTTGCCTTCTCTACTTTGTGAGAAAGTCATTTGTGTTTTGGAGGATTCTGAGGCTAAGAATAAGATAATAAAACCAAACAAATGTACCATAACTTCATAGTATCATGAATGAATCATACATTTCACAGAAAAAGCATCTAAGAATATTCATTCTACCAATGTGCATTTGAGTGCCTACTCTCCATCAGACATTATATTCATAGTTGGAGTACATAGAGGACAAGGAGTATATACATGGTCATGGTCCCTGCCCTTGGCAGCCATAGACCAATAGGAGACACAAATCTAGAAATTATGGTACAGAAGCAAATGGAATTGTACACTGGTCAAGGATCTTCATTGTAAACAGCATAAGTTGGCTATTTAAGCAGGAAAAGGAGTTTATTAGAAAGGCATGAGCTTTTAGAATCAACAAAAAGTCTAGAGAGCTATGTTTGGGCAAGAATAAAGAGATACAAAGTGTAGGTGAGACTCTTTTGGAGGAACCATTTGTGTGACTTTGTTACTGTCCTGCTGGACATGTAATTTTCCTTGAGACTGTGAGTATTGATGTGGCCTGCTATCCAGTCTAGTAGCTGTGAGGAGGGTCGATTTGAGGGAGATAAGCCTGGCAATGGGGAAGCTAGTTAGGGAGCAATCCATTGGTCCAGCTGAGAGATGATGAGAGCTTGAAGTGGGACAGGGGTAATAGGAGTGAAAGGAAGTAAATAAAACACCAAAAAGGAGACGAAATTGGCAAGGCTTGATGATTGATGGGGTGGGAATGATGAGTCAGAGGGAGAATGACTCCCTGGTTTCTAGTTGGACAGCTGTTTGGCAGTGCCTACAGTTGAGGGATTTCAAGAGCAGCCTCCTGGTAAGGGTGGAAGAGGTGTTCCATTCTGAGTTGCGTGGGAAACAAACAGGTGGAGGCCTTTGATGCAAGAATTGGAAGGTCAGGTACAGTCTGGGCAGGACTATGGCCATGGGAATCCTCAGTGTGAAGACAGTGGTTGAAATCTTGAGCAGGGATAAGATTCCCCGGGGAGAAAATACAAAGTGGTTAAGAGCAGGAGGCTGAGGGCAGAGCCTAGAGTCACTGTGCAGACTAGACATGGTAAGGGGGTGGTGGAGTGAGAGGCCCAGGAGGAACCAGGCACATTTGAAGAGAATTAGGGAAGTTCAGGTCACAAAGGCCAAAGCAGTTCGGAGTTTCAGAAAGGGCATGTGACCAACAGGGCCCAGGGCAGGGCAGCCTCTGCAACAGCCTTGTCTGTTGATTGACAATTGGTGCAGTTTCCATGGAATGAGGAGGACAGACCAGAACCTCCGGGGAACAATGAAGGGAAAATGCAGAGAGCAGAGAAATCTCAGCAAGAAATTTGGGTGTTCTTCCTTTCTTACAGGGAGGTTCAGCCAGATTTACCAAGAAACATGATTTGAAAGGTTTTTGTTTTTATTTTGTCTCACTTTGTATTTTAAGCGAGATCTTGAGTTTGTTTATGTAGTGAGGGGAAAGGACCAGTAAGAAAAGAGTTTCTGGAGAGAGGGGGAGCAGCCTCACAAGTTACGAATTAGACCCAGTTCCAACTTCGACAATTCAGAAATGTCAAGAACGTCCAGGTCTCAGACCCATGCAGCTCAAGAGCCCTCCACCCAATGGATCAGTAACACTTGAGTGTCAACTTCAAAATATGTGAAATTAAATGCAGAGGATGTAGGAGATTGGGCTGAATCTGTGGGGCTTATGAGGCATCCTGGAATCTACTTCTTAAAAAACAAAAGCAAACCTTTTAAAAGCGATAGGGGAATCTTTGGGTATCAGGGGATTTTAATGGCATCACGTATTCAACTTCTGTTGTAAGAGTGGTTCCCAATGAGTAGTGTGGAGTGAAACCTAATGGGATAATTACACAGTGGCTTCCCACTGTGGCTCTGTGATCTGCAGGTAGCATTTCACGACACCTGCCAAGTACATTTGTTGGCCTTATCTCTAACCTCCACAATAATCCTGGGGTAGTTATGATCCATTATTACCACATTTTGCAGATGAGAAAGAGGGAGGAACAGAAAAAGGAAGGTAACAGGCCCAGGGCAACATAGTTAGAGAGTTAGGATATTGACCCCAGCCCTCCTGGCTCCAAAGAGTTGAGCTTCACTTGGCCCTAGACTCCCTCCTAATGGTGTTGATGCCTTTGTACTTGCAGAGGTCAATGCCAAGGAGGACAGACCTTCAAGATGTATACTTTTCTAGAGATAGTAGAAAACCTCTGCAAAATATTGACAATGTCCCAACATTCCACCCCTGGGGGCGCAGGCCCCAGCTATATCTTGTGCACCTGCCATGCAGTGGTGAGCCTTTAGAATCAAGGAGGCATCAGGCAAAGATAGGAAAATGTGATTTTACTTCTTTTTTCCATAACAGATGAAAGTTTACTTTGGGAACCATTTTAAGGATTCTCTACTTAGTCCTCAGCATAATCTTGGCAGAGAACTTCAGGAAAAATTTATAGCTTGACCTAAAATACTTTGGCCATCATAAGGAGTACTCCTAAACTTTGGATTCATCCATTCCTAGAGTGAGAATCAAAAGAGTACACAGATAAATGTGTTTTTGTAAGCCAGTTGCCCTGCTGGACAAGCAGTTTGGTACGTATTTGCTCTGTTACTCTTAACAGAATCGCAGTGTTGCTATATAGCAGTGCAACAGAGAACTTAGCTCTATGCTTCGAAAAATTTCCATTCCTTATTTGAAAAACTTTTGCTTCACTGCCAAGCAGAAGTAAAGTGTTATTTGGGGCCATGCTTATAATGAAGATGACTTTAATATGCTTTAACTTCACCGAGAAGGTACCTTCTTTGCTTACTAATATTTTATGACTAAGATCCTCTTGTCTGAAACTATAACTTAAGCAGATTTCTTTTTTAAGGTTCTACAGGTTTCCCCTATATTTGTGGCTTTATTAAAAATGGATAATAGACCAGAGAATTTTCTTTCAAAGGGTGTTATGACCATGCATTAGTCCATTTTAAAATATAAGCTTCACAGAAACCCTTTGTTTTTCCATTACAAATCCTGAATTTGAAATCACACTGTTGTCCCTGAAGACGGTTTCTCTTTTCCACAAATTCTGATGAGGACAATCTGAATTAAACATTATTGTCTTTTATCTTAATAAATATATTTTAAAGATTTTATTTATTTATTCATGAGAGACCCAAAGAGACAGAGACATAGACAGAAGGAGAAGCAGGCTCCTTGCAGGGAGCCCAATGCAGGACTCGATCCCAGGACCCTGGGATCATGACCTAAGCTGAAGGCAGATGCTCAACCACTAAGCCACCCAGGAGCCCCAAGTGTGTGTGTGGTTGTGTGTGTGTGTGTGTGTGTGTGTGTGTTTAAAGAATCAACACTGGGGGATCCCTGGGTGGCTCAGCGGTTTAGCGCCTGCCTCTGGCCCAGGGCGCGATCCTGGAGTCCCGGGATCGAGTCCCATGTCGGGCTCCTGGCATGGAGCGTGCTTCTCCCTCTGCCTGTGTCTCTGCCTCTCTCTCTCTCTCTCCCTATGTCTATCATAAATAAATAAATAAATATTCAAAAAAGAAATAATATAAAGAATCAACACTGAAGAGCAGACCCTTTTGAGTTCATATTTGATATTTAGGAATAACTGGGGGGGGGTCCCAATATATCCTAGGTTATATATTAGCTCTGCAGATTTTCATCTCTGTTGTCAACATAAGAAGTCAACAAACTGCTTAGACATCGTTCTCTACTGAATGCTATATAATAAAAGAGAAATGATGGGGATCCCTGGGTGGCTCAGCGGTTCGGCGCCTGCCTTTGGCCCAGGGCGTGATCCTGGAGACCCGGGATCGAGTCCCGCATCAGGCTCCGGGCATGGAGCCTGCTTCTCCCTCTGCTTGTGTCTCTGCCTCTCTCTCTCTATCTGTGTCTATCATAAATAAATAAATCTTTTAAAAAAAAAGAGAGAAATGATGTTGGAGATAACCTGTTTAAAGATGTATAGTATTGATGTGAAGTATGATTCGGTTTTAGTCTTGCGCTTGTGGACTAGGACTTCTTTTCTTTCTATAAAGGTGGTAAATTTAAAGGAAACTCTGGCAGTTGTAGAGCATAAACCCCAGGCTTTTAGAGCACCACCCCCATTTAAAGAGAATATCAATAATTACCAACAACGTCATCTTCAGCTTTGAGCCAAGTGGCCCTCTTGTCTGTCAAGTACACAGTTAAGCATCTTTTGAGACAGGATGAAGGTGACCTCTTTGTGTAACAGCTAAGAGTAGACAGCGCAGTTGCTAAGAAAGTTTCTCTGTCCCTTTGAATATCCATCAAGCCTCTGCCTTTCCTGAATCTCAGCTACTTACAATAAAAATTGCTGGAAGATGGAACAGGGTGTAAAATGGTTTATATTTTTAATTGACTCCATTCATTTGTTGTTTTGGTTATCAGGAAGTCATTCATAATTCTGTGACTATGTCCCTGTCATAAAATTTAAGTTTGGACACATTTATGAGAGATCTCTTGCTGAGCATAATATGAGCCTAGGAGTCTAAGAATTCTTGGAAAATTAATGGGTCTTGGAAAAATAGACAATACCCACTGTCATTCTGTTGAAATGTTCAGTGAATCATAGTCATGCAAAAAAGACACTGCATTTGAGCTTCAAATGATTTAGGAACTTTTTCTTGGAGACATTTGACAAAGGAAAAGGCTGAAGAGTGAACTGCAAGGATTCAGAGTTCCAATCTCCTTTGAGTCTCTCCATCATCAGCTCCTAGGTGCATTCCAGAATGACTTGCCATCAAGGTACTACCCTTAGCTGGGAGCCTGCCACATTTTATTTAAATATTTGGAGAATGGACACCTCAGTGATCATATTTTAGGATTATCCTTAGATCTCATTTCAGAATTGTTAAAAAAAAAAAAACCTGAAAGACCAAAGTGGTATTTGCAAGCATTTACTGAGCACTGAGTGATTATGTTGGTCAAAAATTCTAGTAGAAAAATGAATACTAACAATTATTTTCATGTAACATTTATTGAGCTATCACTATATGCCAAGCATTGTGCTGGATGCCTTGCATGTATAATCTCACTGAATTTTTACAATGACCCAATGAGGAAGACAAGTCATTACAGATGAAGAAAGTGGGATTTGTAGGTTTGTTTGTTGTTTTTTTTTAACATTCTCAAAGTCATGGAACAAGTAATTGGTGGAATCTGGATGTTAACCTCCATTTGTCTCCAAAGACTAAGAAAATAACCACTCAGCTATTTTACTTTTCTTTTCCCATTCTCCCTTAGCATGATGTCTTAAAGGATCTTTGAGATAAAAATAATAGTAGTTATAGTAATAACTAATGCTTATGGAATAATCTCTCTCATTTATTTACTGTTCTGTATGTTTGATGTTATTCACTGATTTAATTCTCTCAACACCTGTGAGTTGAGCCTTATCTTCATCCTCATTTTAGGGTTGAGGAGAGCTACGCACACGGAAGTAACCTAACTTGCAAGTTGCAGAGTTCCTGGGTGGCAGGGCTGTTTTTTTTAAACAGGTTTTCTGGTTCCTATCTATGTTTTGTGAAAAAGCAGTTATAATATTGTTTGTTTTCTCTACACTTTGAGGCAAGAAACTTTTCCACTTGAGTTCTGATATAAATGATGAAGAGAACCAAGTAAGAGCATTATTTCTTCTAGATTCTTCCATACACCAGGGCCCTACCACCAAATAAATTCTAATTTGAGGAAATACAAAATTAATCTTTTCCTTTAGCACAGGGAAAAGATTTAGCACTTTCCCTTGGCACAGGACCCTGGTACAACAGAATTCCTGCCTGGTTCCAAGTTCTAAATGAGAATACTTTGGGAACTCCTATGAGAGTCTCACATTTGCAGCAACCCCACGACTGCCCTGCATTCTCTGGACAGATTCCAGCAGAACTTGTGTTTCTTGATAACCTTATTGGTCTTGTTTTGAAAACGAGTCAAATATCTCATGCAAAAAGGAAAAAAAAAGAGAGAAGAAAAGAAAAACGTAGTATTTGCTTGCTTGGGATATGGAAAAAGACCTTAGAGAGCCATACTGGTAGAGATATAAGCAGGAGATACCATATAAGCTGAAGGACAATGAAACCCATGGGATAAAGGCAGATGGTGAACTCATCTCTCTCTGTCTTTTCCTTCCATAATGGGTGATGTCTGCTGACCCAAGGGATGTGAACATGCCTCATTTATTTCCAACCATGACCCAATGGTGAAGGTACTCTTAGCAGGTGAAGACACTGTGGGTCAGAGAGTTTGTTTTAACCTTTCAAAAGTCTATTCTGTGGGATGTGAACATGTGTTTTAAGGCACAATGGGATAATGAGAGTCTGTGGCTTATTATTCAGAGTGAATACTTTAGCTTAATTTTATTCATTTGACATGTGCCTGCCTGTGCTAGCCAAGGACTAATAAAGATGCTGGCCCTCAGGGTACTTGCCGATCTATTAGAAGAAATAAGATATATGAACACTAACTATCTCATCTTTCACTGAGACTAGAGCATGGCAAGGAATAGGTAAATGATTCTAGGAATTCGGAGATTAGTGAGAACTAGCAAGGATGGCACTGTGTAGGTAAGAGGAGGTTATAAATGGTTTCCTGTAGGCTGAAAAGAGCACTGATCAGTCACCATCACAACTTTCTGGACTCTGCAACCTGGCACTGGGCAATAACTGAACCCTTGATAAAACTTTTTAGCCTAGCTAAAGAAAGGCATGCTTTCTGGTCTTGAGTTTTGACTAAATAAAAATAGGTCCGTGAGTAGCCAGCAGTAAAAGCATAGCCCTTGGCCAGTGATTCTGTATCTGTCTACTAAAATGCAGGGACCCAAGAGACACTATGCTGAGGGGGTCAGTATTCATCTCTTAAATGATCACTTACTACTGCAGAGCCATAATAAGTATGTTTTGAAAATTATCAGTCAGAACCTTGGTCATTTTATAGGAATAATGACTATTAGTTACTATGTCACAGACACCACCTGCATATCATCTCTAAAACCTCATTATAATTTTGTATGTCGTTTCTGAGGCTAACTCCATTGCTTGTTTTTTTTTTTTTTTAAGATTTTATTTATTCATAAGAGAGTCACACAAGGACAGAGAGAGAGAGAGAGGCAGAGACATAGGCAGAGGGAGAAGCAGACTCCTCGAGGGGAGCCTGATGTGGAACTCAGTCCTGGAACTCCAGGACCATGCCCTGAGCCAAAGGCAGATGCTCAACCACTGAGCCACCCAGGTGTCCCGGGCTAACTCCATTGTAAAGAGGCAGCACTTGATAACCAGCGAGGTTATTCAGCTTACCCCAGGGTACACAGCCAGAGCAAGGATTGGTTGGATCCAGGTCTGTGTATTTCAAAGCCCATGCCTCCCTGTCCCACTGGGTGCCCTCCAGAAGTGGATAGAATTCCAACCTCTCATGTGTTGACTATTTTGACAAATATTTTTCCCAAACCAGCCTCTTCACCTCTTTGTCTTTGCCAGAGGCTGCTCACCTTTGCCATCATCCATGTGAGACATCTCTCCCAAACTCCCTTGAGGCTGGGGATTGCCTGGTGTCCCCAGTACCTGGCCTCATCATGATAGGCATTTAGTAAAGGCTTATTGAACTCTACTCCTCTCATCATCTCCCCTCTCTTCCTGTTTAGCTCATCCTACATGCCATCCCCTTCTTTCCTTTTCATGCAGGTTCTCAGTCCTCCACGACTTGCTTTTCCAAGTCTGTTCCTCATTCATTCAGGGAACTGAGTGCCATTATCACAAAACTGATGCTGTGTCTCACTTCCCAAGCCAGCTTCCATAAAGTAGAAATGAAGAGAGAGCTTATATTCAGTTCCTTAGGTCCTCGAAACTTAAAGGATAGATTTCTTCATTCCAGGAACCATGTGATGGTTCACAGCTCCATTATCTAGAAGACATGATAATGAGGCTAAGATCAAGGCCATGTCCCCATGAAGCCTGCACCGCCCCACCCGGTACCCAGCTCTCAAGATGCATATACTGGAGCTCAGTACATGCTTGATTCACTGGTAAATGAAGTAGGTGAGGATGTGTGGTAGCGTCGTGTCCTGTGTCTGGGGCCCTCTCCCCTAGACCTTCATGTAGCTCTCTTTCTTGTCCTCTCAGCCTCAGCGGGAATGTTGCTCCTTCCCTGAGCACCCTATCTCAAGTGTGACCTCCTCACAGTCACTACCACATCGCCCTATTTTAATGAGCATTAGAGCACAGTAGCTCTCTGATATTTTTCATGTTGATTTTGTTGCATATATATTGCCTGCCAACTCTGCTGAACTGCCCACTTGGTGGAGAGGGAGGAACCTGTCTCATATGTGTCCCTCTGGGTTCTCCCATGCTCAGCACAGTGTCTGCCACCTGAAAGACACTCGATAAATATTTGACGAGTGGATGAACAAATCCTAGTCACTGTGAAGATGCTGCCTTAGAAATGTATGAAGGCCGAATGTATGAAGAATTGGTAAGTGGAAAGAAATACCAGATGAGGCCAAGCATCACAGAGACGTTCTCCATAAGTGATGTGTTTTCCTCAAGGATGTGTTTAGGCAGGCACATCAGACAGAAAAGGTGAATTTTTCAGTTACGCTTTGGTTCTGCTGTGATGGTGCCACTGGCTCTCCCTTTGTCTGCTGCTTTGAGTGAGTGTCTACTGGGAGAACAGAGATGTATTACCAGACACAGGATAGTATTTTCTTCTTTGGACAAATGTAGAAAGCAGTTCCTGCAACAAAGAAAAGATAGAGAACATTTAGAAACGAAATTCTAAGATGCTGCCCAAACATGAGTAAGAAGGTGTGAGTGTGTGTGTGTGAAGCATAAATCATTCATTAGTCTGTGATCCGAGAGCGATTTTTCTGAAAACTGACTAGTTCCTCTCACTATTGGTTTTGTGTGGATTATTCAAACACTTGTCTCAATCTTCTTCTCTTTCCCTAAGATAAGCCAAGCTGATACCTGAAATCCATCATGGTGCTCATACTCCAGATCACATGGAAAATATTCTCCCTTCTCACAGATTTTTCTTTTATGATGCCAATGACACAGAACCCAGCGTGGAGCTCTTGAAGCAGTTTGAAAAGCAGTAGCCAAGGGGGTTGCCTGGGTGGCTCAGCGGTTGGGCGCCTGCCTTCAGCCCAGGGCATGGTCCTGGGGTCCCTGGATCGAGTCCCGCATCGGACTCCCTGCGTGGAGCCTGCTTCTCCCTCTGCCTGTGTCTCTGCCTCTCTTTCTCTCTCTCTGTGTCTCTCATGAATAAACAAATAACATCTTAAAAAAAAAAAAAAAAGAAATGGCCAAATAGTGGATGGGGATGTCTGGCTATAGTCCTCATGCATTCTTGGGAAAATGTGCATAACTTGTTGCATTTCTGTTGCCTTCTCCCTAGGGAGCTATGTGATGGCCAGTGTCATGACTGAGACTTTAAATCTGTGTTCCCCAGGCCTGCTTAGGCCTCACCGCTGTCATTTATTTTGAGTCCACCTGTGTTACACACATTACTTTGTCTTACCACACAATCACCTTCTGAGGTGGGGACATTCTCTCCAGGTCATGGATGAGGAGATGGTAGTCTCTCATGGTCAAGTGGTCTGCCTGGTGTCACCCAGCTGGAAGCGGCAAAGCGAGGGCAAGAGGCTTAGCGTGGTGTCTGTCCTGCCTCACTACTCTTGAAGTGCTGTCATTATTTTGGAACTTCTCTTAAAACATTTATTGCTCTTTTGCTTTATTGGCCTTATTCTAGAACATGTTTTCCCTCCTATTATGCTATGATTCTAGATGTTAGCATCCACCTTTCTTCCTTCTCTGAATCCACACTATGCCTTTGCACAATGCTCTGCACATAATCAACGAGGGCCTGGGACCAGGCTGAGGCACGCAAGGCCTTCATCTTGTGTGCTCAAGTAAAGAAGACACCGTAAAAAGACACTCATCAAGATACATAATATTTGTTGTGTATTTATTATTTTATTTAAAAAAATTTTTTTTAACTTTTTGACCCCCTCCCTCACAACCTCTGCTCCTTACTCCCTGCCTCTGGCAACCATAAATCTTGTTCTCTGTATCTGTGGTCTTGTTTTTTGCTTCTTTTTTAAAAGTGAAATCACATGGTATTTGTCTTTCTCTGTCTGACCTGTTTCACTTAACATGCTCGAATTCCATCCATGTTGTTGCAAATGACAAGATTTCATTCTCTTTTATGGCTGAATAATATTTCATTGTATGTGTATATACATACTGTACATATATATTCACACGTATGTACATATATATTTCATTATATATATGCATACACCATAATTTCTTTATTTATTCATCAATTGTTGGATAGTTTTTTCTGTATCTTGGCTATTGTAAATAATGCTGCAATAAACATAGGGGTGCAGATATCATTTTGAGTTAGTATTTTTGGTGTCTTTGGATAAATACCAAGAAGTAGAAATACTGGATCATATGGCATTTCTATTTTTAATTTTTTGAGGAACTCCATACTGTTTTCCACAGTGGCTGTGCCAGTATAGATTCCCACCAACAATGCACAAGGCTTCCCTTTGCTCCACGTCCTTGCCAACACATGCTATTTCTTGTCTCCATAAGAGTAGCTGTTCTGACAGGTGTGAGGTGATACCTCATTGTGGTTTTGATTTGTATTTCCCTGATGATTAATGACATTGAGGAGCTTTTCTATACCTGTTGGCTGTCTGTACATCTTCTTTAGGAAATTGCCTATTTAACAAAAATGTAAAAGTAATGCAAAAATTCCACTATGGATAAAATACTAAAATTTTAAATAAAGATGGTCTTCACCCTGCACTTGGCCTTTCTTGCCTGGTCCCCAGCCCTATAGGAACACTTAAAACATGCTGAACAAATGAATTGTAGACTTGGTGTCTGGCTCATGTGAGCTAAATCTGCTATTAACAATCCAGTGAAACATTACCATTCAAAGCTCATTGATGGGGCAGCCCCGGTGGTGCAGCGGTTTAGCGCCTCCTGCAGCCCAGGGCGTGATCCTGGAGACCAGGGATCGAGTCCCACGTCAGGCTCTCTGTGTGGTGCCTGCTTCTCCCTCTGCCTGTGTTTCTGCCTCTCTCTCTCTCTCTCTCTCTCTCTCTGTCTCTATGAATAAATAAAATAAAAATATTTAAAAAAAAAACAAACAAAGCTCATTGATGAATCAGATGGACTAAAGTTCTTGTCCTTTCTTGCTGTCAGTCTGTCCATGAAGATGTTGGTTCAGCTGTGCTGGTCACTCCCACCCAAGCCTGGAAAGGCCACCAGAGTCCAGCTTCCCTTCTAGCCTTAGCAGCGGTCGACCCACCAGGGAGAGTTTTCTTAGAAGCTCAGCTCTAAGTTAAAAACTGCCTTTGGTTGTCTAAGAGTCTGAAGTTCCTGGAATTGCTCTTTCATTTTGTTATTTTCTCTTCCTCCCTTAGTCTTGTTATTTCCAGAAATCAGAATAGTTGTTTTAAAAGGACAGACTATGAGATATATAAATACTTGCATTTGTGTATAGATAGATAGGTAGATATCTCTTGGCTGTTCCCACCCCTCCACCAGGGTGAGGTAGATAACAAGAAGCAGAGTAAATATTTGTGAATCTATTATTTGGATCCTAGGAGATGGACCGTAGGAGAAAGAAGGGTTTGATTTTGAGCATACTATGTTTATATCTGAAGTCACTGTTATGTGTCACAGCCAGCAAAAAGCTTTATACCCAACAGAAAGATCAGCAGGTCAGATTTACTTTCATTTCATTTCAGCCTATTTCTCCATGCTGTTTTCACTGTCTGTTTGGGACATTGAAGACTTAGCCAAATGAGGAATCTGCAGTCATACTGTTGTCCATACTAACAATGAGATGGGAGTTCAGGGTCTAAGTGCATACTGAGCAGCTCCTTCTCTCAGCTGACAGGCTCAATTAAGTGACCACTTCCATGGGAACTTTCATCTCTCCTCAAAGACATGTCTCCCCAAAGTCAACAGAATCAAAATGTTGAAAACGAGTTTTAGGTCCACAAATGGTCAGACTAGAAACTGAACCTTCAGAGGACAGGAATGCCCTTAGGTGCCATGCCAGTGAGGGATTGGGGAGAAGAGTCCCTCTTCTTTCCTACCAGCATGGCTGCCTTCTTCTTCCTCTTCCTCCTCCTCCTCTTTATCTTCTCCTCCTCCTCCTTCTTCTTCTTCTTCAAGATTTTATTTATCTATTTATTTTTAGGGAGAGAGAGAGTGAGAGAGAGAGATAGGGCGTGCGCAGGGGAAGGAGTAGACGGGGAGGGAGAAGGAGGAGGAAAAATCCGAAGTTGACTCCATGCTGAGCAGGGCTCATGACCCTGAGATCATGACCAGAGCCAAAACCAAGAGTCAACCCAATGAGCCACTCAGGGGCCCAAGGTGTGACCTTTTTAACTAGAGCACAGAAATTGCTGCTCTGGACCTGTACTTTCGAAAAGAAGGAACAATTTCCATCAGAACAAACCTTCCCACTGCTTGCATATAATCAACACAGACAGGCATGACTTAGAAAGACTTAAGGAGTTTTCAGCAAGATTGGAGTTTTCATTAATTCGACAAGAATCTACTGAGGACCTATATCCACCAGGTCCTGGAGATTCAGCAGTGAGCAGAAGCATTGTCTATCTCACCTGGAACCTGTAATCTGGTAGGGGGAGCTGGAGATAAATGGCATATCAAACAATAGTATAATATGGCAGATGGTCTAAGTTTTATGGTGAGAAATGGACAGAGTAAGGGCAGCTCTCTTGGCTCAGGTGGGCAGGAGGGGCATTTCTGGAAAGGAGATGTTTGACCCAAGGCTGGAATGAGAGGGAGTGAATGCAGCACATGGTGTGTTTGGGGCCAGCTGGGAGGTCCGTGTGGCTGCAGCCAGGTGAGGGAGAGGGAGTGAGGTCTCCCAGGAACCCTGGGGGCCAGACCACATCAGTCTAGTGCAGGCCATGGCCAGGACTTCGGACTTTACTCTGAGAGAGATGGGAAGCCTCTGGAGGCTTTGAGCAAGTAATGAGCTTATACGAGTTTTGTTTTGTAAAGGTTACTCTGACTTCTGCATGGAAAAGGGCTAGAGCTTTGATTTTGGGAATCTAGAAACCAGGCATAACCCTGCTTTTGTAGAGCTTGTAATTTGGTGGGGGGATTTTTGTGATGGGCACATAAACAAAGAAATAAAGTCAATTCAGGTATATTATGAATAAAATGAAAGAGGATGATGGGAAAGCAGGAGGAATTGGACTGTGTGCTGCAGTGAATGGTTGGAAGAGGTTCTCTGGAGAGGTGGCATTGGACTGAGACTAGAGTGAGGAAGAAGAGCAGCCATGCACAGTGAGGGTGGGCAGGCAGTATACAAGGTAGATGGTCATCATTGCAAAGGCCCTGTGGTAGGGGTGAGCTACATGAGGTAGAAGAACCCCAAGAAGGCCAGTGTGGCCAGAGCACAGAGAGGTAAGGAGAGAGGTTGAGAGGTTGCAGGGCCAGACCTTAGAGACACATTCAGGCCATGATGAAGAATCTGGATTTTAATCTAGTTGAAGTGGGCAGCCATTGAGGGGATTTGAGTATGAATTCTATTTCAAAAGAATCACTCTGCTGCTTTGTGAGGAATAAATGTGTAGTAAGAATGAATGCTAGGAGCCCAGCCTTTGTAGTAATGTAGGTGAGAGAAAACTGTGGTTTTGATTCTGGTAGAGGTTGTGGAGAGAATGGATTTGAGATATATTTTGGAGGTAAGCCAATAGGATTCATTAACACAATGGATGTGGGAAGAAAAGGGAATCAAGAATGGTTTCTAGGTAATTGGCTCAAGCAAGAGGATGGATGGCATGCCATTTATAGAGATGAAGAAGAGTGGGAGAGAAACAGATGAGGGAAGGTCATAATGGTGGTAGGGGAATCAAGAGTTCTTATGTGGATGTGTTACATTTGAGGTGTTTTATGAAGTTTTTATTTTGTTATTTATTTATGAGAGAGAGGCAGGGACATAGGCAGAAGAAGAAACAGGCTCCCTACTGGGAAGCCTGATGTGGCACCTGATCCCAGGACCTTGGAATCACAACCTGAGCCAAAGACAGATGCTCAACTACTGAGCCACTCAGGTGCGCCCTTTTATGAAGTTTTAAATGCAAATGTCCAGTAGACAAATTTGACATGGGTATCTATAGAGTTCAGAGTAGAGATCTGGGGGTGAGCCATGAATTTGGAATTATCAGCATGCAACTAGTATTTAATGCACAGGATTGGCTGATCAGCTAGGGAGAGAATATTAAAAAATAAGAGAAGGAGGATAGAGGACCAAGCCCTAGGGATATCCTGGGATTTAGGGTGGAGACATAGAGAAGATGCCAACCAGGAGGACTGAGAAGAGGTGGCCAGGCATAGAAGGTAAGTCAAGATGAAGGAATGCCTTAGAAGCCAAAGGAAGAGAGTGTTTTCAGGCAGGAGTGTCCAACTGTATTGAATGCAGCTGAGAAGATGAAGACAAAAAGAAACCATTGGGTTTGCCAACTTGAAGGTTTTTGATGACTTTGGCAAGGGCAGATCAAGTAGAATAGAGAATAGCACTTTTGAACAGTTCCCCTTTGGCCAAGAAAGTGAAGTTCCCCAACCTTTTTGTGAAGTCATTTGTAAATGTTTATCTCTTGAAGCACAGAGAAATGTACCGATCTCCCTCCACTGCTGAGCAGAGTGAAAATGGCTACATTCTCTGACATAGAATTAACCAAAGTTTTTGGTATCCTCTGTTTCATTGAAGAAGAAACCAGAGTCCATTTCTTCACTTGTGTCTATTGCCTCTTTTATTTATTTATTTATTTTTGGCCTGTTGTTTTGGAAATATTTGGAAATACAGAATAGCCCAGATAGAGGACCTTGGTCATCTCTTTATTTTATGAATGAAGAAACAGAAGCCTGGAAAAGTAAAATAACAGAGGCAGACTAGAACCCAGAAATCTTTTAACTATGTCACATTTAGGCTTTCTGATGCATATAATTCATCCTATTTTCCCCAGATGCTCCCAACTGAAGAAGATTAGGAGTATGATCCCAAACAGCTAGAAATAAAGGAATTCTACTTCCTAGACTGCTTCTAATCTGGGTCTATACTTGTAATATAGAATCAGCTTCATCTGTTAGGTCATTTTTTAGGATACTACAGAAGACACTATTGATGAAAGTCTGAAAAACACTCCATGCCCTGCGTCTATGGCATAAGCACCACTGTGGCTTCCAGGCAGCTGCCAACACTCACTGCCATGGCTGTGCAATGAAACCTATTTGCTTTATGTACTTGAGGACGAAGTTGTCCATGCCCCTAGCCTGAGCAAGCTTAGAGGGCACAAGAGCAAAAACTGTACATAAAGCAAAAGACTAGTAGATTCAGAGGTGTTTTGATCTGACAAGGTGCTCAGGTGGCCCTAAGGGCCAGTCATTGACTGGTATGGTCTTTATATGAGTTTATTATCTAATAATAGGATCCTTTGCATCAGTAGATGAATGAGTAAGGAAAATGTGATACACACACACACACACACACACACACACAATGGAATATTACACAGCCATAACAAGGAGGAGATTGTGCCCTTTGAGACAACGCGGATGGACCTAGAGGGTGTTATGTTAAATGAAATAAGTCAGACTGAGAAAGACAAATGCCATATAACTCCACTCATAAATGGAATCTTTAAAAATGAATAAAATAAAGGAAGAATAAAGACAGAGAACAAACTGATGGTTGCCAGAGGGGAGCAGAATGGAGAGATGGGCAAAATGGGTAAAGGGAAGTAGGAGATACAGGCCTCCAGTAAACAAGTCACGGGAATAAAAAGCAGAGCAAAAGGAACACAGTCAATGATACCATAATAGTGATGTAATGGGACAGATGGTAGCTATACTTGTGAGCATAGCATTATGTATGAGCTTGTCAAATCACTAAGTTGTACACCTGAAAAAAAAAAACCCACTTACAAAAAAAAAGTAGATAGGATCTTTCAGTTTGGTGACAAAAGAAAGTGGGAAAGTCAAATGGGAGAT
Organism: Nyctereutes procyonoides; assembly: GCF_905146905.1. Classification (NCBI taxonomy): domain Eukaryota; kingdom Metazoa; phylum Chordata; class Mammalia; order Carnivora; family Canidae; genus Nyctereutes; species Nyctereutes procyonoides. The sequence continues at coordinate 53,915,419 of NW_026575146.1, read as the reverse complement.
GCAGCTGTTTCAGATAGCTTAAGAAAATCACTTTGCTCACAGTGGCTGTAATAGGCCTGCATGGCCATATGGCTCACTGGTGTGGTGTCACCGTAGCCACAGCTCCTTGCCAAGGAGCTGGATCAGAGAACCAGATCTCAACTTATCACACACCCAGACTCTGCATGTGCTGAGCAGACACTAGTGGTCTTATACAAGACATTGTTCCTAAATCTTATTTTAAACTTCTTCAAAATGAGGAAAAATCCTGTAAAGAACACTGTGAAGTTCACATGAGCTGGTTGGGTGTGCATTATAAACTGTAAAGCACTATACGATTGTGCTATTAGAACACTTACAAAGAGAATCAAGAGCCAAGTTGAGCCTGACAGCTTGCAATCTTAAAAATACGAGAGACTTACAGGGACACCTGGACAGCTCAGTTGGTTGAGCCAACTTGATTTTGGCTCTGGTCATGATCTTAGAGTGGTGAGATTTCGCTCTGAGTTGGGCTCTGTGCTCAGTAGGGAGTCTCCTTGAGATTTTCTCTCTCACTCTGCCTCTCCCTCTGTGTGCACACATTCTCTCTCTCTCTCTTTCTCTCTCTCTTAAATAAATAAATAAAATTTAGTTTCATTTTATTATTTTTAAAACCGGCTTTTATTTTTTTATTTTTTTAAAGATTTTATTTACTTACTCATGAGAGACACACAGAGAGAGAGAGAGAGAGAGAGAGAGAGAGAGAGAGAAAGGCAGAGACACAGGCAGAGGGAGAAGCAGGCTCCATGCAGGTGAGCCTGACATGGGACTCGATCCTGGGTCTCCAGGATCACACCCTGGACTGAAGGCAGCGCCAAACCACTGAGCCACCCAGGCTGCCCAAATAAATAAATCTTTAAAAAATTATGAGAGACTATAAATGTAAGGAAAATATTTATTTTAGTTAACTTGTGAATTAGGCAAAGGACTGTTTTATGAATAGTCAAGGCACACATCCTACTTCCAAAAAGGCACTAGTCTGAGTCTAGAGAACTGTGTATGCCAAGGCCTTGTGGTGGTGGTGGTGGGGATCAAAAAAACAGGATTTATTGTGGATCTCTGCTATGAGAGTGCAGGAGATGGGCCAGATAGAGTTCAGCCATGATGAAGACAAGATCCTATCTCTCAAAAGATTACAAACCAAGGGTGGTGCAGCGGTTTGGCGCCTGCCTTTGGCCCAGGGCGCGATCTGGAGACTCCGGATCGAATCCCACGTCGGGCTCCCGGTGCATGGAGCCTGCTTCTCCCTCTGCCTGTGTCTCTGCCTCTCTCTCTCTCTCTGTGTGACTATCATAAATAAATAAAAAATTAAAAAAAAAAAACAAACCAATAGGAAGCAGGAGGCAAACATCCAAATCCCAGGACAGAATGTTTGTAATAGGAGAGATGCAGAGATCTTGTAAAGTCCAAAGAATAGGGGAGTTTTGTTTGGGAAGGGGAGGTAATAGAAAAGGTTTCTTTCTTTCTTTTTTTTTTTTTTAAGATATTATTTTTTTGAGAGAGCACACGAGCAGGGGGAGGGGCAGAGGGAGAAGCAGACTCCTCCCTGAACAGAGAGCCTGATGTGGGGCCTGATCAGAGACCTGAGCCAAAGTCAGATGCTTAACCAACTGAGCCTACCCAGGCACCCCAAGAGGTTTCTTAAAGAAGCAGAATTTACAATTTGCTGCAGTCGATAGGTAGGAATCTGAAAGTGGGGTAAGATAAGCCCCAGGTGCAAGGCGAAGGTGCAAAGGTAGGTTAGGTCTAGTTTGTTCCTGTAAGAGTGGTCCTGTGTTATTGGAGCAAAGGTCAACTTGGAAGAATGATCATAACCAACACTTACTGAGTGCTTACTGCATATCAAGCACTGTCCTAAATACATTAAGGGTATTTCCTCGGGTAATTATAATGATTGTTATAATAACTATCATCAAATATTTATCATCATGATATCATAAAATTATCATCATAATGAGAGAGATGTTATTGATGTAATCTTATGGATGACAAAGCAGGGCACAGACAGATTGAGTCAATTGTCCAAAATCACCTAGTTAGTAAGTGGCTGAGGCAGGAAGTTGAACTCAAACCCTGTCATTCAAGAGTCTGAAATATATAGATATTTCAGATAATCCACTGATCACCAATTTTTTAAGTTATGTATTTGATTTAATATGTATTGGAAAAAATCTATATTTAGCATATCAAAACTTTGATCATGGACATTTTTACTTACGCCCACTGTATTTTTACAAGTGTGCCAAATTAAAGACAAATTTTAAACTGTGTCAAGTTAAGTAAATTTTTTCTTAAGATTTTATTTATTCATGAGAGACACACACAGAGAGAGAGGCAGAAGCACAGGCAGAGGGAGAAGCAGGATCCCCACAGGGAGCCCGATGTGAGACTCAATCTCAGGACCCCGAGATCATGCCATGAGCCAAAGGCAGATGCTCAACCACTGAGCCACCCAGGTGCCCTAAGTTAAGTAAATTTATTAAAGAAAAATAACCCAGTACAGTTGTTATAAAGATTTGTCAAAATCTGTGAAGGTAGCCCTTGAATGCCTAATGTTGGAGGCAGCTCTGGATGGGCAATGGAAAACAATGAAGATTGCTGAAAAGAGGAGGCATGTTCAGATCTACTCTTTAGGAAAATTAATTCTTTCTCAACATTTAGGATGGATTAGAGGGGCCAGCAGTGAGATATGTGGAGTCTTGTTTTAGTGGGCTGTATCTGTCAATATTCAACCAAGGAATATTGGTTGAATTGGTTCAATCTTTACAGGAGGGGGATTTGGTGAACAAAATAAAATGTATAGGTTACATAGATGATAGAAGAACTGAGGAGCTAGAACGGGTATATCGAGGCAGCCCAGGAATCCGCTTCTCCTTCTGGCTGGAGAGACAAAGGGAAGAGGTCTTGTTGGAGCCCAGTTGTTAAGGTCACTGGCAAAAGCTGGAACTGCCCTGGAGCCAGGGAGCCATGCTGGAGCTATACAGGTGACTTCAGGGAAGGTAGTGGAGGACCCAGCTCCGGGCTCCTCCCTCCAGCACCTCCCTTTGGTTCAGCCCCACTTAGGAAATGCACCCCCCTGCAATACAGCACAGAGGAAGGAAGAGTAGGGCAGTTTCAGATCTGAGCCAAAGATACCCAGGACCAGTGCTGGGGCTCTCGCCCAGATCTGCTGGGGAAATAATTTTGGAGGAGCCCGTGGAACCAGGATGTAGAGGGGGCCTTCTAGAGACATCTACAGACAGAATGGGTAGGACAACTGTTTGGAAGGGACAAGGCACATGATAGAAAGATTGTGTGTGAGAAAGAGAGACAAGCTGAAGTAAATCTTAGGTCTAGCCTTTGGTTTTTGTCTCCTGGATATGGCTTTCTCTTTTTTCACAGATGTTCCATCTCCTGCCTGGCATTTCATTTCCACACTGAAGAACCTTTATTCTTGTTGTTCCTCTGTGCATGTGTGTGTTTTTCTTCCCTCTGTTACTGCCATTGTTATTTTATTGGTCAAGTTAAAGACCCATATAATTACTGGAAGTAATTATATTTATTATGCCCACAGGCATTTTCAATGTTTTTCCAATCACAGCACAACTTTCTTGTGCAGCTCTTACCCTGGCCTGTTTTCTTGGCTCATGTAGGCTAAGATCCTTCGCCTAGGATCCTTAATACTCTTGTGGATCAAATAGCCAGGGCTTGTCCTTGTAAACATTTCATAGATGACGAGGTCAGAAGCAAATTTTGAATTTACACAGCCTTCTGATAATTTGTTTAGAATAGGACACCTGACAAGTTTTAAAATTGAAAGCTGCTTTGCTCCTTGGTGGCTAACAGAGGCTAAAAATACATCCAAAGCTGTGTTTCAAGGGAGAAAATTGTGATGGTTTCCAACTCCCAGAGATGAAGAGTTTTTTTTAAAGATGATCGCGAGTATTTAGCATTAACCCTGCTTCACACTGTGGCACCTGGAAGGGAGCTAAATGCTTTGCTTTCTGGAACTTCTTGTTCCTGAACGATTACAGGAAAAGTTGGAGGGGAATTTCAGCCAGAAACATTTGTTCTTTTGGTTGCTCTCCCCTTCTTTCCTAGGTCACCGTTTTCATGTCAGCATGATCTTGGCTGAAGGAAATTTATCCCTCTTCACATTTTCCTCAACTAAGAACTTTAAAAAATATATTTTATTTATTTATTTGAGAGAGACAGAGAATGAGCAGTGGGGAAGAGCAGAAGGAGGGAGAGAGAGAAGCAGACTCCCTGCTAAGAGGGAGCCCAATGTAGTACTTGATCCCAGGACCCTGGAATCAAGACCTGAGCCAAAGATGCTTAACTAACTGAACCACCCAGGTGCCCCTAAGAACGACATTCTTCATGTGTGCCTTTTGGAAGCCTTGTCCAACTGCTCTGGTACCCCTCCCTGGGAGAGGTGGATTTCAAAAGATTTGGAAAGAGTTGTAGGGTGTGTGAGGGCTGCTGGCAGCTTGTATTTTCATTATGCATCGCTAGAGAAAGGGATTCTATTTAGGAGATCCACCAACACCCAAATCCTTTCCTGACGGGTGAGCCCTCAGTTTCTTGAGGTTCCTGAGAAGTGTACATGCCCAAAGTGGGCACGGGGAGGGCTGCTTCTGGGGATGAGAGAAACCAACATCTAGTCTCATCCTATGGAAGAGGGGGCCTGGACCTTTACCACTACAGGCACATCAAGAAAGGGAAGAAAGACTAACCCCATGTGGGCTTATGGACTGTGAAAAATAAAAGGTGTGGCCCAGTCATTATTATCCATTTGAGGAGTTGCCTACTTTTTTTTTTAAGAGTAGAGTTTTTCTCTCTTAATTTTAACTCACTCTTTTTAATAAGTAAGGTAAGAGTAGGGAGGTTGAGCCTTCAGCTCTAAAAAAAAAAACCAAAAAAACAAAAAAAACCTCACACAGCTAGTGTTGTATGAATAGCTCTACATGTTGAGCAATATCCAGGACTTGAGTCACGGGAAGTACAGGGCTGATCTTGTCATAGATGCTCAGCAACTTCCTAGTGACTGAACGTCTGGCTGATTTGAGAAACAAGGTCTTATAACAACATATTTCACATACGATGTGGTCTTCTGGCCCCGAACTTGAGTAGTAAATTATATTCAAACTCTGGACTAGTGCTTGACACTCTATTGTCCCCTCCCTACTTTTCATGGTAAATATTCTGTGATTTAATGTATCAGGTCGATGAAAAAATATTTCAATAAACAGAGTTGCTATTTGCAAGGCATTCAAAAAATCATGACGAATTACATATGTGAATATCAATGGTCATTCCTATTAGCCTTTTAACATCAAATATCCCGAATCCAGAACTCTGTAAACTGCAGGAAATAAAAAGAACCTAGTGAAATTCTTCAATAAACAGTACTTCTCAGAGGATGAGAAGGAGATCACCAGGGGGTGGGGGATGGGGTAACTGGGGGATGGGCATGAAGGAGAGCACTTGATGGAATGAGCACTGGGTGTTGTATGTAAGTGATGAATCACTAAACTCTACCTCTGAAACTAATAATACACAATATGTTAATTAAACTGATTTTAAATATTAATAAATAAATAGATGTCTAAATAGTAGAAGGAGATCACTGGTCTACCAGAGTGGGAGGCCCTTATTGGCACTAGTTTTGAGAGAATTAATTTGGGTTATGTAGGGTTAATAGCATGTGTTTTACCGAACACTTTGACCCATTTTTCCTTGCAAAGGAGACCAACTGTGAGACAAAAGAAAACTTGAAAGCAGTGCTTGATTTACCTCAGATGTCATCGTTTATCTTCATGAACCAGAAAATTCCTTGATGGGGCTGTGCCACATCCCAGGGGTTCCAGAATTAAGAGACTACTCTAATTTTCTTTCCATCCAAGTAGAAATAATTAACTGAGGAACCTAACATGAGTCCATAGGTCTAGAGGTTTTGGTGAAAGTGTTCTTTCTTTCATGCGATCAAAATATCTGCTTATTTAATTTCTCTGAGCTGAATTGTCATCTACCCTTCCTATCTTCCAGGATTATTGTGAGGTCAATGGAGACGGTGGAAATATAAAACGTTTTATAAACCTTAATATTCGGGTTCCCTGGGTGGCGCAGTGGTTTGGCGCCTGCCTTTGGCCCAGGGCGTGATCCTGGAGACCCAGGACCGAGTCCCACGTCGGGCTCCCGGTGCATGGAGCCTGCTTCTCCCTCTGCCTGTGTCTCTGCCTCTCTCTCTCTCTCACTGTGTGCCTATCATAAATAAATAAAAAAAAAATTTAAACCTTAATATTCTACGCACACTTAAGGTATTGTTATTTTTAATCTTACTGAATAAGATGAAGCCAAAGATAGAATAGGCAACATGCAGTTGTTGGGTAATCTTTTGCTTCAGGGCTGGTTGAAAGCATTTCCATTTGGGGAGGTGCTGCAGATGCGGGGAGAGAATCAAGAGTCAGGAGGAGCAGGGGGGAGCACCTGGGCTTGCAGAAGATTGGTTCTAAGCTGATGAAGAAAGAGAATGAAGGAGGAGTGCCTGGATGGCTCAGTTGGTTAAGCATCTGACTCTTGATTTCAGCTCAGGTCATGTTCTCAGGGTCCTGGGATAGAGCCCCTGTCAGGTTCCACGTTCAGCAGAAAATCTTGGCTTGAGATTCTCTTCTCCTCCTGACTGTGCAAGCACACTCTCAAATAAATAAACCTTAAAGAGAGAGAGAGAGAGAGAGAGAGAGAGAGAGAGAGACTGAACTGAGATCTCTTTCTTTAATTTACCAAAAAGTTCCCGGGAACACATTCCAAAGTTGAGCTTATGCAACTGAAAGAGGTAGGTACACTGGGTGGCTGAATAGAACAAAATTAATGTGGAATATTTAAAAGAGCCCTTGTTTTGACTATTTTAGGAACTGTTCAGGATTAAAACCTCCTGGTGTTTATTAAAGGTTGGCTGCCCGTTAGCTAGGTGCCACCAGTATTATGACTGATAATAATAATTTAACAATCATTTATTTTTAGGAAGTGTTTAGTATTATAGCAAGTTGGGGAGAGCAGAAAATGCTGACCTCATCTAGTTGATTTTATTTCATTTTAATTCTTTTGAAAAGAACAAGGTATCCACTTTTTCTGCCCAGCAGCAACATCCCCATATAAAACCAGTCTCCAGGAAATTTGATTCACAGTTACACTGGCCCCATCACTGTGTGACTAGCCTGCTGGAACCCTAGTTCCCAGGGGGTAAATGTCTGGGTTTAACTGAAGCCCTCCTTTTCCTTGGGACCAGTACTCAATACATGACCTTGAATTCTAGTTCCTTCCAGAGTAGACTATAAATTTTCTCGATTTTAGAAATATGATGCTGTGTATGCAAGAATAATAGAGGCAGCCTCATACTTCTCAAATATTTTCTACCTAGCAGCCATAGTCATTTAATCTTCACAAAAAAATCTGTGAGCTGGATGCTGGTGCTACTATTATCCCCACGTTATAGGTGAGGAAATTCAGTGAAGAAGTTAAGTAACTTGGCCAGATGATCCTGAATTGGATTTGAATCTAGGCAATCTGGGTTCTTATATTGTCTCTCTAAATACTTGCATTCCCAAACTTCTGAAATATTGGAAGATCAATAGCTATTTGTCACTATCTCTGCCATATTAAAAAAAGAAAAGTCTGAGATAAAAGAGTCCACAAAAAATTAAAGGTGAGAGAGGTACATTTGAAGAGGAAAGATGTAAACGTGTTTTTTTACTACTTCTATTTAAGATGCCACAGAGATTTCTGTAAGGAAATGAACAAATTGTCTGCAGAAGAAAGCTTTCAGAGCACCTCGGTGGCTCCATTGCTTAAGCGTCTGACTCTTGGTTTCAGTTCACGTCGTGATCTCGAGGTCCTAGGATACAGCCCCTGAATGGGGCTCTGTGCTCAGTCAGTATGGAGTCAGCTTGAGATTCTCTCTCTCTCCCTCTCTGCCCCCTACCTCCACTCTCACACACACATATACTCTCTCTAATAAACAAATCTTAAAAAAAGAAAGAAAAAGAAAGAAAGAGTAAACCTCTCATTTCCAAGCTTAAGTAACTGCAAAAATATGGTCGCTTCTGACAAGCCAAGTTTATTTCAATTTGTAGTACTTGTACATCTTGTACCTGAAGAGTGCTGCTCAAAGTGTTTTGTAACAAAGTGTTCTAGTTGGTTTAGACCCAAAATAAAACCAAGAGAGGTGTAAGAGGGCTGATTCCTCTCAAAGGGAAGAGTTCCATCCAGGCAACAGAAAGTTCTTGCGGGGCTTGGATGACTGAGTTGGTCTTGTCCAGATGCTTGCTGGCAACTCCAAGGTCAGTGTGCAGATCCTTCTTAAAGGTACTATCCTTCGGCCAAGGATACTGAGAAGACTAGTTGGAAAGAACCACTACTTTATAGTGATTTATAGACGTTATGCAGCAGCTTTCAAATAGTGAATTATAGACAGAGCCCTAGCAGCTCTCAAATCATGACCAAGTGTAAGTCCTTTCTATTTCTGGTATAAAACATGAATCTCATCTCATGAGACAGTGCTGAAAGTGAGGGGGTTAAAAATCTCTTTCCTGGCCAGGCCACCATCCCTGCGATTAATGGCTCTAGTTCTGTCGGTGTCTTACCCGTGTGGCACACACTTCTATATCTTCTATTGCTCCGGTTATGCCTATGATTACATGTAAACAACAAAAGAGAATATCTGCAGTTGCTCAAAGCTTGGTCCTTAAACTATTAGGGCGGTGGGCCCTTTAAAAATCCACACTGAAAGCGTGGATGCTCTCCTAGCGAAATATTCAGACATATATTGGTTTGTCTACAGTCATGAACTTTTGAAGCCATCTCCCCCAAGGTAAGAACCCTGGTCCCAACAGCTTTACATCAAAGGCTGTTGTTTGGGATCTAGTGTCTTTCTGGTTCACTTTGCCATCCCATGTGTGGCCCTCATGGTCTCAGACAGTGGCTCATGTTCCACCCATTTTATATGCATTTCAAGCAGGACAGTGTGATGAAAAGATCATTTTTTAAGGGTGTCTCCCAAAAGTTGCATGAAAAACTTACACTTAAGTGCAGGATTGGTCACACAGGCTTGAGACCAATATGGATACACAGGACCTTTTGCTTTGGGTTTATTGCTCTGTAGTCACCATCTTAAAATTCTTAACAAATTCCTGTTGGTAAGTGAAGTTTAATGGAACAGTGGAGAATGTGCTGGGGGCTTGAAGCCTCAGCTCCTGTGGGATCCCACCCTACCTCCTGTTACTTTCCCAGGACTAGGTGTCCACTGCTGGCTCCTCTCCTTGGGAAGAGCTGGTGTCGGGGCATGACAACAGTGGTCCGCACCCTGAGCTGCCAATGTCACAATACACAAAGCAGGCAACACAGTCGGAGCAAGCAACTCACCTTCAATATAGACACCTAGACTGTCCTAGCATGTGGATGTGGCCGTACCCCTGGGGTTTGCCCATCTGCAGTGGATTGAGGCAGTGGGACTGGGGAAAGAGGAGCTGCCTGGCTTGACTCCCAGCCCCCAGAGGGGCACTGCACACAGATCTGATATTTGGCAGAAGGGGATGCTCAGTAGCCCCACTGGCTGGCCTCCTGGTGCTTGTGTCCCCACTCGCTCTCGAGTATCTGTGTCCCCAAGGGAGTACCTGCAAACAGCAAATAAACATCATCGTGACAGGTCAAGAGAGAAATCCTGGACGAAATGAAAAAGCTTTATATTTAATACCTCTAATAGCACCTTTTCCCTGCTTTTTCAATAAGAGGCTCTGCATTCTCATTTTGTGCCAAACCCTACAAATTATGTACTTGGTCCTTTTGTGTCTCCCTGGCCAGCCACAAACAGCTGCAAAAGAGACTTTTTTTTCCCTGGGTGACTATGCCCAGCCAGCCCCATGTTGGGATTTCTCTTACCATGGAAGATGGGGGCAATGGAAATCAGGATAGATAACTAGCAGGGCCTAGCATATATGATGACAATTTAAAAATAATTTGCTCAAAGACTAAACGTTATTGAAAGTGTTCACAGCTTTTAGCTCATTTAGTCCTAAAAACAGTAGTACTGTTCGCCCCAGCTTACAGAAAAACAGCAGCACACATGTGAAATCACCTGGCCCCGAACACATCTGTCAAGGGAGGAAGCCAGGACTCTAACCTGGGCAGTCTGGATTTTAAGTGCAAGGTCATCCCTGCCTGGGGCTCAGCTCCTTTGCAGCTCAACCTGCATAAACCTGCATCTGTGCCTCAGCAGAGATGTGCTGGTTCTCTAAGGCAGCGAAAAGTTAGGTCACAGGTTTACCTGTTTGGGAATTGCTACAGGATTTGTTTGAAAGGTAACTTCCAAAGCTCCAAGCCAGCCCACTGAATCAGAATATCCGAGAGTGGATCACAAGAATCTTTGTCTTACACAAATTGCTTCAGGTGATTCTTAGGAACTTTAAGAAATGTTGCTCAGAAGTTTTGGAGTACCATTAACTCCCTGAGATGAGTGTTTTGTGACAAGTTGCAAGGAAGGAGATACTCATAATATGATGCCTTGGTTGCGGGAAGGCACCAGGTTACAGCCCAGTGAAGGGGAATTTGACAGTATCTATCAGGATTATAGATGCATTGGCCCTGTGATGCAGAGATCCCAGAAATTTATCCTACAGATAGACCTGCACATGGGTGAAATGGTACACATACCAGATCATTCACAGCGGCATTGTTGATACTAGCAAAATGTTGAAAGTGACCCAGGCATCCAGCTGTGGGGAATGGCACACTATGCTGTGTGTCCAGAAGAACAAAGCAGATCACTAATGTAGAGAAATCTCCAGGACATGTTGGGACGTGAAGAAAGCACAGCGCTAACCATGTGCATAGTAGAGGCAGGCATGAGAAGGACCTCTCACTAGGAATAGCGTGTTCCCCTGAACTTGTACTCTCAGGGCTGGCCTGGTGGGAGGGAGCAGCAGAGTCAGCTCTGGCTCTTTGCCATGCACCCTAGGTTGTTGCAGACTCCAAGACAGCTGTCTTCAGAATTAATGGAGGTACTTAGCACCCCTGCACCTCGGCTTTGGGTCCTGTTCACCAATTCTATGGCAAAAGAAAACATCCTTATAACATCTGGAAAAACAGCAGCAGCACACTGCTTGGAAACGGTAAACCTGGCTCTCAAATGTAGGATCATGGTGAGATGCATTCATTTTCTCAGCATTTCCAGGTGAAAGGCCCGCTGCCTCAGTCCTGGGCTAGATTTGGGGGGCGAATTTTATGTATTTATATTTTAAGTGCATTTGGATAATTGCTGCCCAGCTTCCAGCTCCATATGATACCTCTCTCCTCTTGAATTTGGATGGCCTACTCCTGGTAGGATGCTTTCTTTCATACCTAAGGGAATGCTTATACTCTTGAGTGGAAACATGAGGGAATTTCAGAAACAGATTGTTCTCTAAAAATAGTCCCTTCAGCCTTTTGCATTAAACTAGGTGTCAAGGCTCAGAGTTAGCAGGGCAGTTTGTTAGAGCAAAAGCAGCACAGACTGTTCCCTTGGAGATTGTCTTATATGGCTGTGAAATCCCAGGAAGGCAGACTTCTTCATGAGTTGGAGGAGAGAAACCCAAATGCCAGGTCAATTTGTTTTGCTTTAGTGAAAAAATAAGGATTAAAAAAATACAGTATCAGGAAGTAGATTAAATAATAGATGATCCATTAGCACAGTCCCGTCAAAATTCCATCATTTCCTGTGATCTGGGCCTCGATTAATTTATTCTGGGTTCTGTCTTGGTCAATGGTGGTTCCAGAATGTGGGGTGGGAGGGCTTGAAGCTGCATCTCCATGACCTTTTGTGTAAGATTGAAGAGGTATAAATGGATTGTGTCAAAGAATAAAGGGATAGTTGACAGACAGTAGAGCTTCTCCACCCCCTCGGGCCTCATCTTGGTGCTTTAATTGCTCTCTCTTCGTAGATGACTCTTGTCACAAAGGCCCAAGGCTGTATCCAAGGTTAATCTGGACCAGTGATGTCCAACAGAACTCTCTGTAATGATGGAAATGATGTGTGCCTGTACTTAACAGCCACTGGCCAGATATGGCTGTTAAGCAGTTGAAATATAGCTAGTGATTGAGGAGCTACATTTTTAATGTATTTCAAGTGGTTTAATTTTAAGTAGTCACATTTAAATGGCTGTCAGCTGCCATTTGGACAGCACAGCTCCACACTTGAATGGAAGTCAAGATTATAATTCCTGAACTCTGTCTTTATGTCAAATGAAGATTATGGTAATGTCATGTTAGTGCTGTTTGCATTAAAGGTCCATCTTCTACAACAGATAGAATGGACCCAGGCCTCCCCTTTGGGTATTCTGAGAGGTATGGGCCATCCAGACTTCCTTACTAGATTCCATCAGCCAGAGATGTCAATGCCAAGCTATTCTTTGACTCTATTGGTCCATTTACAAGATCCAAACCAGGGATTCAGTCCTGAATAGAATAGAGGCAGAATAACATGGAGTCTGCTCAGATAGCAAAAGTTGTGAATTCACAACACTGTTCCTGATAGTCACAACTGAGGAAACTTTATTTGTGTCTATTTCTTTACTCACAGACAACCCAACTCCACAATTCTTGATTTTATATATATATATATATATATTTTTTTTTAAACCGGAAAATAGAAAAGAACTAGTTGCTGTACTTTGTGGGTTTGTGACAACCAGGGGATAATTAATGTTAAGAAACAGCCTCATGTACAGTATAAATATCCAAGATGGCTTTGTAGGAGCAAACAGTGTTTGACCTGTGTATCTTGCTAACCTCAAATCAGTCTGATAACCCTCCCCTACGTCTTGTTTCTGTCTCCAGAGTGTTTATGTTTTAAGTTAGTCCTTTCGGTGGTATTTTTCAAATCACCCCCTACCTAATAATTTTCATGCTGTTGATTAAGAAACAATGTATAGTTGAGTTTCCCATCATACAACCCACCAGGTCCCACTAAATCCTCATCTCCAACCCCCACACACTCCTATCTCTAGGCCTAAGATATCTCCAGAATTTCTAAGAGATGGGTCTTGTCCTCCTTTCCTTAGGAATTCTGGGTTCTTAGAAAGTGGGAGGTTGGGATGGCCCAGAGTAAACCCAGCCAGGGTCAAGTCTTCAGCTCCAGCTGATCTTTTCCTCTAAGACTGTCCTTCTGGGAATCTCAAGACCTCTAAGGTAACACAGAGGGAGCCACCTTACAGAACTAGTCTTCACTCCAGCCTCCACTTAGCTAGTGTGCTTTGTAGTCAAGGCCAAGATCTGGGTCACCGTCTCTTGGCTTCTGATGCATGCCCATTGGTAATAAACCATGCTTTCCTTTTCCTGTATAGAGAAGCTCTGAAATGCTGTTAACTGGTGATTATTAGCCCTCTTGCCCTCCATTGTTAGCAGAACTCCTGAGAGTGACTCCCCTTGGCATAGACTGCTATGTACAACTTATGTATCTAAGAGAAGTTTGTGACATTGGGACACAGAAGCTCTCCAAAGGGCTTATTCAAGAACAAATTTATAATGTATTACAAGCTGCTGTGAGAATGGCATGAACTACTTCCTCTCTTACCAAACAAGCCACCCAGCCAAGTGCCATGAATATAAACAGCCCTAGAATTTTAGATCTTATTGTTTTGTTGATGCGCACACGTGACCCTGGAGCATGCAGTGTGGGTGGTCTGCTGGGAGGTGATGAATCAAAGCCAAGGGGTTTTGTTCTCTGGTCAGCCTCTGCGTGTTATTTGTGAGCACTTGAGTAATTGCTCCTACACTGCACATTTAATGGCCACTTTTTGGGTTTTTGACAGAAAAATGGCTACTTGTTTATTCTCAGATGCCATAGTACATCTGCCCTTTCTCACTCAGGACCCCAGCATGGTCATGTGAATTGCTTGTGGGGGGGATTCAGAGGCCCTCCTCCTATTCCGCAGCCCACTGCAGGACCTCAAGGAAGTCTTGGACAGGTGTGCTTTTGGCCTCCCCCTAACACAAATAAAACACACCTTCCCTTTATCTGGCTGAGTGGGAACATATACAGCTGCAGAAGATTAAACCCATGAACGTTTGTCTGCAAAAAGACCTTCTTGGTTGTCAGATGTTATGCAATTACAAGTGTTATTGCTAAATATTCTTACTTTGTATGTTGAAACATTTAAAATTTATCATGCATTTGGTAGGACACAGAATATTTTCCTAGTCTCCTGTTTTTGCTTTAATACGCTATGGATTATGCTAAATGATCAAAACATTCATGCTGTTGTGATACTTCACGTCATATAGAAATATACAAATTACTAATCAAGTCTTCCTCATTTTCTTATCCCATCTCCTTGAGGGAACCAATGTTATTGATGTAATGCACTGCATGAATTTTTTTCCACAATTCCTCTATGCATCTAGAAACATAAATTCTTATTTTTGTAATTTATGAAAGCACAGATATGCCTTCCGTATGCATATATGTACACACTCATACATATGATGTATTTCCAAGTCAATATAGAGATATATCATTCTTTTCAATAGTTGCCTAACAGTCCATAATGTGGACTAGAATCTATTTAATCATTTCCCCATTGCTGGCCACTGCTGTTTTTCCTCTGTTCTTAACGGATAAAAACAACAACAAAGGTTGTTGCTTTGGCTTTATTTTTTTTTTCTCATATGCTTAATGTTAACCTTCACTGTATTTTAAGTTACCTCTCGTTAGGTATTTTGTCCTTCACATAACATGACTTTTTAAAAAAAGATTTTATTTATTTATTTATTTATTTATTTATTTATTTATTTATAAAAGATTTTATTTATTTATTCATGAGAGACACACAGAGAGAGAGGCAGAGACACACAGGCAGAGGGAGAAGCAGGATCCCTGCAAGGAGCCTGATGCAGAACTCGATTCCAGGACTCCAGGATCCTGCCCTGAGCCAAATGCTCAACCACTGAGCCACCCAGGTGCCCCCACATAACATGACTTTTTAAAAAGTGTATGCATTTTAAAGGTCCGTTATTTTGAAAAAGGGAAGAGAAAAATGCCTTGCTCTACAATGGTGGGGCTGCCGGGGTAGTTGGTCTGGTTGCATGAGTATTTGGGAATATTTTGTTTGTTTGCACGGCCAGTTTCCTAGGTTTCCATGTGTCGTTGCCAATCTGTGTGACTCGCCAGCCAAACAGCTCTTCCTACACTGTGTCTTGTGGCCAAACACCAATGAACGTCGAGGAATGGAAAATCTTGCGAAGTTTCTAAATGGTCGGAAGGTTTTAATTCCAAGACAGGTCTAGTTTCTGTTTTGTGATAAAGAGTGTGGAAACACCTAATTTTAAAGACTTCTTTTGAGTGTTTACTTGAGTGCACACAAGAAATGAGAGTATGTTTTACTTGGTGTTGAATGTAGAGAGTTTTGTGGTCACTGGTTTGATAGGTACCCCGATGTTCAGGCCTTCCTTTGCCTGAGTACTTTAGCACGAGACTGTTAGCTCCCCGAGGGAGGCCTCTTTATGTACTTTGTACGATGCCTGGCAGAAAGTATGTGCTCAGTAAATGTTGAGCATGCCCACGAGTTTATATAGGGCCAAAAAGTAGCATTGTTTATAAGAGTTTTACTGAAGAAGGACTCTCACATTTGTTTGCTCAAAGAGGTGACACAGAGTAGGGGAAGTTCTGGCAGGCATATCAGTTCAGGAGTAGGAGGGGACCAGGAAAATGAGGTAATGCGGTTTGCTCTAGTGATAGATGCTAAATCAGATCTTGAGGGTGTTTATCTTGGGCTTGAGAGCAAAGGAAAACCACAAGATCCTTTCTGATCCTTGTAAGGGAATGGCCAAATTGGTGAATGGAGAAGCTGACTTTGGCTTTTTATGTGTCATTGTGATTGATGACCAGGGAGGGACTGTCCTTTCCTGCCCTTTGCATGGGTTGAGGTTGTTATACCTTATTTTTTGTAGTCATTCTGCCAGGTTTCTATGCACTGAAGAATATTCAAAACAATAAAAATAAGACTCCAATTCTTCATATTGTCTGTTGTCTGTAGTATGATTCTTTTTCAAGTTGTTTTTAAATTCCTTTTAACATACAGTGTAATAATAGTTTCAGGCACAGAATTTAGTGATTCATCATTTCCATGCATCACCAAGTGCTCATCACCAGCGCCCCTCTTAATCCCCATCACCTATTTAACCCATCCTCCTGCCCACTTCCCCTCCAGTAACCCTTAGTTTGTGTTCTATAGTTAAGAGTCTGTTTCCTGGTTTGCCTATCTTCCCTAACCCCCCTCTCCACCCAGCATTCACCTGTTTTGTTTCTCAAATTCCACATATGAGTGAAACTACAGAAAGCTCTATAAATTAGAATTGTTACTTGGGGCCGCCAGGGTGACTCAGTGGAGTTGAACAGCTGCCTCTTGATTTTGGATTAGGTCATGATTTCCTTGGTCATAGGATTGGGCTCTGCACTTAGCGAGAGCCTGCTTGAGATTCTCTCCCTCCCCTACTGCCCCTTCCCCTGCTCATGCATGCACGTGCTATCTCTCTCTTTCTCAAATAAATAAATACATCTTTAAAACAAAACAAAACAAAACAAAAAAGAATTATTACTTGTTTGGAATGCAAACATTAGGCAAAAAAACCTAGGAGAATAGCTTTCTTCCAAAGCCTAGCTTTAGTCTTCTGCAGTTTTCTCATGGAAGTTAAGTCTGTAATTCATATAAGAGAAAAGTTGGGGGAAGTTTGTTATCTCATCTCATGTCACTGTTTTTTTTTTTTTTTTTTTAATGCTTTTGCCTTAGTAGTTTCTGATTAAGAGCATTGTTATCTTTTTATCTCAAAAAGTATTGAGGCTTTTTTTTTTTTTTTAAGCATATATGTTCTGTCCTTTAATCCAAGAGTTTAGATTGATGGCTGACTGGGCTGTTCCTTATCTGAAAGGCAAGTCAAGAACTCTTGCAGTCTTGCAGTCTTATATCTAAAGAGCCTGCTTGGCGGGCTGGCTGGAGAACAGTGCCAATCACAGAAGTTATTTTTCATTGAAGAGAGACAATTCCCTTTCAGACCTGCAAGCTTAAAAAGCAATTTCCTCTACCTGGTTCACTCTTGGCACTTCATACAGTGCCACCAGCAAATTGGAACTTTTTAATAAATGCCAACCTCCCTTCACCAGAGGAATGTTGAAAATGGCAAAATATATATATATATATATAGTTTAAAAAGCTATAATAGGGATATTCCAGGAGCCACTAATTATTACCACTAAAATTTTGAAGCATATTCATCTTAACTCTTAGCATCTCCCACCAAGGAGTAAGTGCAGAAAACAGGAAATAGGGCATTTTATTTTATTAGTAAAGTCAGAATCTAGAATAGCCAATGTGAGCACGTTTTGAAAACCATGGAAGTGAGCAGTGGCTGCAATTGTCTTTCTCCAAGAATGAGAACAATTTTCAGATATGAATGGGTGGTTTGTCCATTATTGCCCTCCTCTCTATATATATTCATTTTGTACCATTGATGCTTTACCAGTAAAGAATATAATTCAATATTTTCATTTTAAAATGTGTATCTAAGGCATTCTATAATTCTAGTTTCACAAAATTATACTTGTTTTGTGCCTAATTTTTGGAAAACAGTGTACATTTCAGGGCTTTTACAAAATTTTGTGTGTTTTATAATCAAAGCAACAAAGGGCTCCATCATTCAGTAAAAATGTTCCTGCAATGGCTGTAATGTCTTCTGAACCCAAGCTAGTCCTGACTGATTGATTACTTAGGACAGTCTGTTGTATTGAAGAGCAATAAAAATCAGCAGGCCAGAAGGGAGTTGTAACTGAAGAGGAGGGTGGTATTTCTCAATGAAAGGGGCCAGCAAGCTCCCGGTCAAGTCTTGCATTCCATTTCCTTGGCTTTGTTCCTCTTTCCTCCTTACTCACGATTTCCTCTGTCTTCTACCCCTCATCACAAGCCAACACCCAGCCTTTCAGGGACTTAAGGAAACCACTGGGATGACTGCCTTGTAGTCCCTCCAATTTATATTTATTGATGTGAAATCAGTTATCTGTTGTTATTAGAGAGATTCTTTAGCCAGACAAATTTGAATGTGGAAGTCACACAGAGAAACATCTTGCTTCCATTTCAGGACAGCTGAGCATGTTCTGGCCTTCCTGCTAGTCAGCTAAGAGGCTTAGGAAAAGTGGAGAGAAGAGGTTGTACTCAGACTTCTCAGGTCTTTTCTAATGTTAATATTTTGTGATATCAAAAAAATAAAGGAACCAGCTCTCCTCTAATATATCAAGTTCTCCTTGGCTTCAAAAATACTGACTAGAACCTTCTTCTCTTCTCCTAGCATACTCTTAACTTACATAATGTGAGGTTAGTTTTGCGAGGTGGGAGACTTACAACCCCTAATCCTCTTACCCAGGTCTGTCATGCTCCCCACACTGCTAGGTGTGGCCTCCCCACCTCCTATTTGGCCACCTTCTTGTATTGTATCTTGGTCATAGTCTTTGAAGAGTTCATGCTGACAGGTCTCAGTCATGGTGGACCTGACTTAAGATCACCAAAAAGGAGTAAATAATGCCATGAACATCTTTTTTGTTTCTAGCTCTACCTCCAAGGTATTGGAGAACTGCCTGGTATGGAGTAGATGCTCAGTAAATATTGTGGATCTCAGGGCTGGCACCACATCATCATGTCTTGGTCTCCCCATAGTCACAATCACATGTTGGATAGGTGGCAATAGTTATTCTGTTACCACTTCTTTCCATCCCCAACCATTACTCACTTAAAGCTTTGTTTGTATTTTTTTCTTCTACCTGATTTTTTTTTGCTAATCTATAAAAATTTCCTATTCACTAGATTAATAATCTTTTTAAAAAGATTTTATTTATTTGAGAGTGAGAGAAAGAGTGGGGGGTTTGGGGGAAGGAAGAGGGAAGCTCAAGCAGACTCGCATGTTGAGCTTGGAGCAGATGCAGAGCTCAGTCTCATGACCCCGAGATCATGACCTGAACTAAAATTAAGAGTCAGATACTTAACTGACTGAGCCACCCAGAAGCCCCTAGATTTTTTTTTTTTAAAAAGGTTTTTTTTTTTTTTTTTTTTTTTTTAATTTATGATAGTCACAGAGAGAGAGGGAGAGGCAGAGACACAGGCAGAGGGAGAAGCAGGCTCCATGCACTGGGAGCCCGACGTGGGATTCGATCCCGGGTCTCCAGGATCGCGCCCTGGGCCAAAGGCAGGCGCCAAACCGCTGCGCCACCCAGGGATCACCAAGCCCCTAGATTAATAATATTAATGTCATGTTTCATTTAGTGAATAATCCATTTGAAATTAGTTTGGTTTTACAATTATTGTTATGATCTACTAATACCATAAGATAAAAACAGCCAAAGAACTATGAGATAAATGATAATGCTTGTCTTTGAATCTAAGATACTTTGGTTTCTACTAATGAGGAGTCAACTAAGCAAACTTTCTTCCACTATTAATAGTACTGGGTCAGAGGGGAATAAAGTCTGGCAGTAGATGCCTGCATGAAAGTCATACCCAGGGATTTTTATTACCATGAACTCTATTTGAAGTGGTAGTAATAGGAAAATTAAAATTGCTTTACTATAGGACTTTATTACATCTAATAAATATATAACTCACTATATCCCACTTTCTCTAATCTACAATATAGGTACTCTAAAGGGACAATATGAAATCAGAGGTAAACATTAACGCATGAAAACTGCACTACCAGAGCTCCTTATTGTTCACAGCAGTGTTGGTCCTGGGATGAACTTTTGTTCCCAAATTAAATGGGATAGGCTTTTGGAAAGCAAATTATCTGAAGTTTAGGAGGACAATACTTTTTGTACTCCCCACCCCATCATCAAGGAGTCTGTTACAGCGAGGCATAGACATCATCCCTAGGGGTTTAAGTCAAACCTTCCAGTGGAATATTGCAGCTGGTTGCCCCAGGCTCCAGGGACCAAGTTCATTCCATCAGAGTGGTACCGACTGGGAATTCTAGGGTATAGAAGATAAGATCCTTCATTTGTTAGGGTCCTGGCTTTGTCAGAGCACCTCTTGCTGGGGGAGCTATCCAAGGTGCTGTCTGAAACTCCCTGTCCATTTTGTCCCAAGCATTGACATATATTTCTGCCTGTCTTGAGCCTCACCCTTTTGCATTTGTCTAATCCCAAAACCATTTGTCTTTCCCAATTTTAATTTTTCCCAACCGCTACTTGCTTCCAAATCCTGAGATGTGTTGTGAGGCATTCATAGCTTGCCCTCATCTGACCCTTTGCCTGCATCTTGTCTTGACTCTGCTTAGTCTGACTTAATTCTTATCTTCTCTCACCCCATCCCCACCTGGGTTTTGTGTATCTCTAGCATATGTGATAGAAATCAGGAGTTAATCAACGAGAAAAATTAAACCTCAAAATATATATGATTTTATTTTTTGTATTAATATAAATTGCCTGAGTCATATCCTATCAAAAAACAAGTTTTCTAATGAGAAATCCATTAGTTATACAGAGACTAGAAAGACAAATAGAAAAATAATTTTCATTTATTATCTTTCAGCGTGTTTGTTAAAGTAAATTAAATATTCATATAGTGTTGGCAAGATCAATATTATTTTTGGAATGTATATTTGTTATACAAATTTTAGTCATATTTGCAATTTTTACCTGAAATAAAGCAAAGAAAATTGTTTTGACTGTGGTAGTGGATGACCCATTCTGGAAATTGATGTTAAAATGTACTTTTTAAGATACATTTTTTAAAGATTTGGAGCACTCCAAATTTGCATACAGTGTCAAAACTTGCCTGCAAGTTAATATATCTTAAATAATCATAGTAATTGATGTTCCCACAGAATGCTTTTATACGCTTTCATAGAAATTTTTGTTTCATCTTCCACTCCAATATGTATGTTGTCTATAAGAAAAAGCAAATCCACATGAATTTAGAGCACTGTGGATACCCATCAGATATTGTGCAATTGATTGTGTAACAGCAAGTGCTCTCTGTTATTTCAGCTTCTTCTACTATGATCCCACTGTCTTAAAAAAGAAAAAAAACAAACAAACTTCCAAGCATACCACCCTCTGTTCTCTAGCTATGAAGAGATTGCCTGCCTTGAGTGTTACCAGTGGTGTTTACACTGGCATTTAGGGCAGAGCTATGACTGTATGGACCCATCCCTGTTCCTTTTCCCAGTCCTTTGTAGGACCACTGACCCACATCTCTAAGACCATTCTCGAGATTAGGGATGAAGATCATTGCCATTAACAATTCTTTTCTTTTTTTTTAAATGTCTGTGTTAAGCTAACAAACCCTCCAGAGATTGAGCTCTTGACCTTGGCTTCTGACCAACTCTTCGCATAGAGCCACCATGTTTTTACTGGCCCCAGATGAGTCTTGACTCAATTTAGACTTAAGCATCAACAGAACTAGAACAGCTGATGAATATATTTTAGCAGTAGAACCCACCTTCCAACAAAACCTTATAAGAGAGCCTGACAAATAATATAGATAAGAAGGAAGTAAGTTGCAAGATGGAAGTCTGGGAACCTGATCTCCATAACCCTTCCGTTGCCTGAGGGGCTTTGAGGCTCCACAGATGTCTGTTTGAGAATTACTGACTGTCCAATTCCTTTACTGAGGCTTGGAGAGGTTAACTCACTGTTTGGGACCACACAATGGGGCATGGGTAACGTTAAGACAAGAGACTGGTCTCTGGCTGCCTTCTGCTGTCAGAAAACACCCTTGGAGTTCACAACCCCTGCCTCCTCTCCCCTCCCCATTTCCTCATGGTTGAAAGGCACTTACAGTGCACTCACTCTGACTTCTGTACCGACAGGGCTCCCTTGCCACCAACTAAAACATACTCTAATTCAGACTGCCTTAAACTAAAGGACTTCGTCACCTAATGTAAATGAAAAATTCAGGGATATCTGGCTTCAGGTGCAACACATGGCTTTTAAAAATGCTATCCTGTTCAGTCTCTTTCTTTTCATTTCTCTTGGTCCTGGCTTCTGCTCTGCTGGCTGCATTTTCAGGGGGCCTTCCTCATGGACTCTGACAGGTGGAGGCATCCCACATTCTTTTTTTTTTTTTTTTTAAGATTTTATTTACTGTTTATGAATGAGACACACACAGACACACACACACACAGAGGCAGAGACACAGGCAGAGGGAGAAGCAGACCCCATGCAGGGAGCCTGACATGGGACTCCATCCCGGGACTCCAGGATCACGTCCTGGGCTGAAGGTAGTGCTAAACCGCTGAGCCACCCGGGCTGCCCATCATCCCACATTCTTACAGTTAATGGTACCTAAGGAAAGAAGGCTTCTCCTAACAAAATTCTCATGATTGAGGATCATTTACCTGAGTAGGTCCATGTGCTCACTGCTGAAGCAACCTCGTGGCCAGAGGGCTTGAATGACCTGATTGGTCAGACCTGAGTCATGTGACCACTCCTGGAAGGGGGGAGTTGGGGTCAGTGCCACACAAACCATTTGGGCTGAAACTAAGGAAAGGTAGATGCTGCAAGGAAAAAACAACCTACTGTTAGCCAGAACTGTGAGGGAATGAATGCCTGAAGGTAAAAATTATACACATCTCATGCAACAGCCTCTATTCTTTTTGGCCTTTGAGACTCTTCCTTGGAAACTGAGGTAAGAAGCCTCACCACAGAGTTGCCTGCTTTGTTGCTGCTTCTGTAGGAAGACCTCAGACTCCTCTCTATCACAGACCCTTTCCTGGTATTATTGCTCAATTTGGGAATGTATAGGGATTTTAAAATTCTTAACAAGCACAGAATTTAAACATGCCCTATATTTTTGGAGGCAATTGGTAGAAGTGTTCCATTAGAGGATTTGACACAACTTGATACATTTGAGAGCGTGTAATTGGGAGTGGATGAAACAAGGTCAGAAAACTTCCAGAAAAGTCTCTAAACAGCACACAGTTTTGACACCCCCAGATTACTCTGCTGTCTTGCGTTTCATTTCCCCCGGGGCAGTGTGTTTGTACATGCCAAGCAAGGATATGAAGTGAGCAAGGCGCATGGCTGGGCCAGCTCAGTTGTGTGCTGTCAGGCATGTTCTGGGAGGGCAAGGCTGCCTTTAGGTTTCCTAGGTGAAGAAATAATATAGACAGTGGTGAAAGAGTGAGATTGGTTTAAGGTATCACAGTGTTCATCCTATGATTTTGCAGCAGGATTTAACTTAGGCTTCAACTAGAGGTATTTTAGGAGACTGGCTAATGAAAATGTGGACCTGGAAATCCAGAAACTTGTGTTCTTATTTCAGTTCTGCAATAGATTGTCTGATTGACTTTGGTCTAATTTCTCACCCCTTATAGGCCTTAGTTTCTAAGTCTTGAAAACTAAAGTTTGACATTATAACTGACTTTTACATAAATCATTGTTCCCCAAAGTGTACTATGCACACCATGGTGGCTCATAGGACTATTTTAGGTGGAGCATGCCATATTTGTAAAAATAATTATGTATATTTTCCCAGTTTTTTTGAGATATAATAATATATAACATGTTTTATGTATTTTTTAATGTACTAGACTAATCAGCACAGCAACTCCCAAATTTCATGGATAGCATTGCTAAGGAACCAGGTAAAATAAATATTATATTTTTAAAGATGAATATGGTTAAAGAAAAACATTAAATAATTGCTACATAGATAAAGCAAAACCCCAAGGGTGGTACATAAATTATAGAATTTGAGAAAACTCTGATATATATGACCTCAATATAAAAACATTTTTTGATAGAGTAGTATAATAATGATTTGACAGTTAGGGAATCTGAGACCATGCTTTACTGAGAACCTATACTACACCAATTGCTGTACCGGGGACTTCCCATGAGGGAGATTACTAAATTTTTAAAGTAAGAACTACCTGGTTTTAAAACTATGTTCTTTCCACCAGCTGCACTATCCCTCCAGGGCTCATGGCTAACAGAGAGGCAAAAATATAATCGTTCAATATTTGTGTATACTGTGGAATGATCACCAGAGTAAGTCTAGTTAACATGTGTTACCATATATAGTTAATACAATGTTTTTCCTATGATGAGAACTTTTAAGATCTACTCTCTTAGCAACTTTCAAATTTGCAACACAGTATTATTAACTATAGTTATCATTCTGTACATTACATTCCCATGACTTATTCATTTTGTAACTGGAAGTTTGTACCTTTTGACCTCCTTCACCCATTTCGCACCACCCCCCACTGCCCTGGCCCCTGCCACCTCTGTCAGCCACCAATCTGTTCTCTGTTGCTATAAGCTTGGGGTTATTTTTTAGATTCCACATATAAATGAGATCATATGGTTTTTGTCTTTCTCTGCCTTATTTCGCTTGGCGTAATGCCCCATTTCTCCATAGTGGGTGCACTAATTTACATTCCCACCAGCAGTGCACAAGGGCTCCCTTTTCTCCACATCCTTGCCAACACTTGTTATTTCTTGTCTTTGAGACTAGCCATTCTAACAGGTGTGAGGTGATACCTCATTGTGGTTTTGTTTTGCATATCCCTGATGATGAGTGATATTGAGCATTTTTTCATGTATCTGTTGGCCATCTGCATGGCTGCTTGGGAAAATGGCTATTCAGATCCTGTGCCCATTTTTTAATCAGATTATTTATTTGCTATTGAGTTGTGTGAGTTCCTATATGACTTAGATATTAATCTCTTATCTAATATATGATTTGCAAATATCTTCTCCCACTTGATAGTTTGCCTTTTCATTGTGTTGACACTTTCCTTTGCTGTGCAGAACCTTCACTTTGTTATTTTCAATTATTTAATATTCTGTATTCAAAACTAATAATAACACATTTTTAAAAAGTCGAGTCGACATGGAGAGGGTGGTCCTGGAGCCCTGAGAGATATCACTCGTGTCTCCTTTCACCACCCCTCTCCTGACTCAGTTTGAACCACTGCTGTGCCAGAGAAAGGTGCACATCCACAGGCTAGCATGTGCAGAACCTTCTGAATGGCCTCATCACAGAGGTTAGAAAGGAGAAGGGACCATCTTTCAGCCCTTTATCTTGGATGGTCCACAGTGATCCTTAAATCAGATCATCTCTTTTCACAGAAGAAGAACTGGCCTGGAGCCTAGGGTTGCCAGGTAAAATAGAGGAAGCCGCATTCCATTTGAATTTCAGATAAATGACAATTTTTTTTTTTTTAGTATAAGTATGTCCCATGCAGTCTTGGGGGCATACTTAAGTACTTTGGATTGCTGAATCTGGCTATCCAAGTGGGATCCAGAACCCAGCTGCTCCTCAGGCAGCATGTCTTCTCTGAGCTTGGCTTTCCTAATCTGTGAGATAAAGGGTAACAAGTCTCCAGCTATATCATGAGGTTACTGTGAGTCCGAAAAAGACCCCTGTGCTTTGGGAATAGTTAGGTGCTCTAAAATTATAAGGAATAAACACAGTTGCTCTCAGTATTCTTGTCCCAAAAAACCTTAGTCTCCAAAGCAAAGAACTCATTGAAACCCACTGCCTTGTTTTTCTGCCAGCTTTGCTGTGATTTTTTATATGCCTTGTGCACATAGTCATACATTTATTTTCATATTTAAGGAGGGTTTCTGAAGTATATTTACAAGATCTTCATTCCCAGTGTTTATTGTTATTGGCTTTAAAGGTGTTGCCTTTATTTTAAACCATCTTTACTGTAGGTGAATGAATGGCAGGATGTCCTACTTAACTCATTTAGACTGTATTTATTAAACATGTAGTACACGCCAGGCACTGGGATTAAAGGGTTGAGTAAAATAGACACAGACCCTGCCATCATTGTGTACATGGTGAGACTGAGATTCAACAGAGATAGAACCAAAGGAAAAGAAAAAAACGGATGAGAATAGTGCTTCTCAAGCCTTGTTTGACTTTAGAGCCACCTGCGAGGATTCTACGAATTGTTTCTAGGAGGCTAACTAACCATCCCCATCTGCCCAGATGTGGACTGATACCTAGACCTCCCTTGGTGATTCCAAGGTGCATCCAACATTGAGAACTGCTGCATTAGAAGGAATGTACAGCATGTTGGCGCCTGACCTCAGTGAGTAAAGACTATTTGGCAGATGAGGATTTCTCAGCCCGTGTGAATGTGGTTACCGCCCCAGACAGGGAGAGAGTGCGTTCATGTATCAGGGCCGGCACCCAGCTCAGCCAGTGAAACAGACTTGGAGGGAGCAGGAGTCCGGCCCAGAGTGGACAGGGGAGGTGGTGGCTCTGGTTGGTATGTTGGAGAGACTTAGGGCTGCCCAAGTCAGGAGTCTCCAAGTCCCACAGAACAAGCCACAGGGCCCCTGGAAAAGAAATTAATTGGGAGGGAACAGACCTCAGAGGCAAAATTACCCCAGACGACAAAGGAGAGTCTAAAACTTTTTAGCCTGCCTGGCGACCCTAGACACTCTTCTTTTCTCTGTTAGTAGATGCAATTCTGTGTTAAATTATGTTTGAAAAATAACAAGGTTTAAGGCCATGGATCTAAATCAGATCACTCATTTAAAAAAATATTCTGGAGGGGCAGCCCAGGTGGCTCAGTGGTTTAGCACTGCCTTCAGTCCAGGGTATGATCCTGGAGACCCCGGATCGAGTCCTGCGTCAGGCTCCCTGCATGGAGCCTGCTTCTCCCTCTGCCTGGGTCTCTGCCCCTCTCTCTGTGTGTCTCTCATGAATAAATAAATAAAATCTTTTAAAATATATATATGTGTGTGTGTTAGCTATCTTTATCTTATAAAAACAATATTCTGGGATTTACTTTCATTTAAACCCTTCTTTCTATCATTATGTTCCACCATCCCAAGTTGTGTCTTCTCTGTAATGCAACAGAAATAAATGTGTTCACCTTTATAGCTATATTTTCCTTTTATGTTGAATATTTTTGTTCCTACTTGCTTTTATACTTTATAATAGGCATAAAATGCTGAATACGAAATGAGAAAGTGCGAATAAAAGTAAATGTGTATATATATATCTATCTTTTATGTAAAAATGTATATTTAAAATATATTTAAATTCAGATTTATTTATTTACCTGTACTGTGGTGAAATTTTCATAGGCACTCCTATCTTATTGTGGTTCCGATGAAGCTGAAATGCATATAACTCCTTTTGTTTGACAAAATTGCCTTGCATAATTCATGAGCAAAAACAACCACCTTGGCTCTCAGCAGTGTTATTGGAAAAACTGTTAAGATAGGGGGTTAGAGTCTTTTATAAGTTAAAATAAGAAAAGTTCCTTGTAAATGAACACATATTCCTTGGAAGGAGAATCCTTTTCGTCTTTTAGGTGCACTGGAGTGCAATTGGTTACCTGTGATCTCCTGAGGTCATTACCCTCTGCATTTCCTTTATCTTAAATAAAAGGACCTTTCTAATTTTCCAATGAATATCTTCCCCACCTGGCAAGTCATGTAGTGGAAAATGTGTTCTGAGAACTGATTTTTTTTGGTAGGAAAAAAAACACTATCCGATAATGCAGCCTTTTCTTACATTTTCATATTTATCTGTTAAACATCGTATCAAGCGAAGCTCCCTTTCCAAATATCCCATGACCTTTCACTGTGGGTTCATCATTTGGTTTTCTGTTGATGGTTGCTAAGGTAAACTTCTCTTCTTAAACTGCCACTGGGGCCAGCAGGGTTTAAATCTGCACCCTTCCCAGACCCTACAAAGGAGGGTGGAACCAACATCTGTGGTAGTGGTTTCAAATGTTGGTAGATTGTTTACACTGGAGATTGTCTGCTGGTATTTGTTTTTACTTTTGCCAGGCTTAACGCTTTGTAATCTTTTAAGACTACTTTTGCAGTGTTAGCCAGGATATAAGAATAATTTCCCCGTTGTCAGGGGGAACGAAAATGGCATTCAAAAAGTCTAAGCAATGCTGACCTCATCAGTTCCCGACGTATCGCTGATCTCTGCACTTTGGAACTCCTCAAAATTTGAAGCTGATAAAACTATAGCTCTCTTTAATCTAGAAATGTCACACACTGAAACATTTTCTGAATGCCTCCCATAAATTCTGCATTCCAGAAAGGCAAAGAATTGTGTATTTTAACAATCCTTTGTGTATCTTGACATAATGAGAATTTGAGTTTCGGGAAGTTAACAGTGGGAGCATACATGAAAATATTAAGTGTAGTGTGGGTTGCCATTGAAATTACAGCTCACATTAAATGCCACATTTCCTAGAGTAAATTGAATTGAAACTCAAACCTAATGAGAAATCTCCATGACAAAAATAACTTTTAATGTATCCTTTATATGTAAACATAACAAAAGAAATCTATCATCAGGAAGGAGTTTACTCATTTATTTAAAAACATAGAGAACACCTACCAGGAGGCAGGTAGATATGCCCTGATATGTTTAAAACCTAGTGAGGAATACAGACGAGTATATTGTCCAGAAAAAGCAGTATCTAAACAGGATCACCACATATAGTTGACCAGGTTGTGCACTGCACATCACAAGGTACATAGTGGTTCTCTTGAGTTAAGACCTGAGTGAAGTGTAGGAGTAAGCTAGGAAAGGAGGCAAGAGGTAGTAGAGTAGAATGTATGAAGGATGGGAGGTGAAAAAGTATCCTAGGTAAAGGAAATACCATGTGAGCAGGCCTGGAAGCAAGAGAGAATGTGCCACCTTAGCTTAGGGAACTAAAAGAAATTCTGTGCTGCTGTATAGACTGTGACAAGGATGTGGTGGTCAACTATGACAGCCAGAACATCAGGGCCGTGTAAATCAAGGGCAGTGGCGATTCTTTCAAGTATTTTTAGGCCAGAAAGTGATACAAACGTCATAGCTACCATATGGAGATCAGATTCGAATGAAGCAAGTCTCCATGCAGAAGCAGGGAGTCTACTGCAACACTTCTTCCAGGCAGAAGATGGTGTTCTAAACTGGAGCAGGACAGGGGACCAGGTGGAATGGATGGCTTAGAGTAGATTTTAGGAAATTAAGTCATCAAGACTGATAGAATTTTGGAGAAAGAGGGAGATGGAGGAACCAGTGAAGATGCTAAGATTTCTTGATTGCTCACTGGGTAGT
This sequence comes from Nyctereutes procyonoides, assembly GCF_905146905.1. Taxonomy (NCBI): domain Eukaryota; kingdom Metazoa; phylum Chordata; class Mammalia; order Carnivora; family Canidae; genus Nyctereutes; species Nyctereutes procyonoides. Next base: position 53,886,311 of record NW_026575146.1, on the reverse strand, counting down.
CAAGGCCTCCAGTCACTCAGATTTTCGTACCTAGAGGAAGAGCAGGATGTGGGGGAAAGAGAATGGGTTTGTGTCCAAGAGGAGATGCCCACCAGGAAGTTGGACACATGGGTCTAGAAGGTAATGAGGCATCAGGCTGATGATACAGATTCAGAAGTTGAAAGTCAGGGAGTGTGAATCAGGCAGGTGTTTGAAAAGCCTGTAGCAGAAACCACTGAATAACTGGTTTAAATTTGCATTTGCTTTTCTCCATCGTAATGAAATGTGCAGAGGCAAGAAGTCCAAACTGGTTGGAAGACTCCACGTCATGGGCAGGAACCCAGGCCCAGCACTGACCCCCATCCTCAGGTCAACTACTAGAGTGGTCAACTGTGTCCATATGCCTGGGACCCAGGGGGTTCCCAGGAGAGGGGCCTTTTTGTTCTCAGGCAGGAAAGTCCCAGACTAGCTGGGATGAGTTGGTCACCACAATGACCTCCCAGCTTTAACGTGGCTGCTGCAACTCCAGCCCCCTGCATCCACGGCTCAGACGGGAAGGCAAGCCAAATGCATCAGGCCCATCTTTAAAGGAACTTCCCTGGAAACCCCATCCAGCATCCCTGCCTGGAACTGTGGCCACCCACCTCTACATGCAGGGGTGGCAGTGGCCATCGCCTGGCTCCGTATAGTCCCTGCCCTGATCAAGCTCGGCTGCTTCAGAGGCAGCAGAGGAGGATGGATGTTGGGGAGCCAGTTAACAGTCCCTGCTACAGGGATAAAGACTCATCGGAGTACAGAAACCAGACCCACATCCGCTTAATACCAACAACTTAAGAGACAAGCGAGGATGAGAAGATCCCAAGGAGAAGTCTGAAAAGAACAGGTGGAAGGCAGGAGCAAAACGGGAGAGAGGGTATCAAGGAACCCAGAGGAAAGAAGCATTTGGCGAGTGAGGGAGGCAGAGAGGTTAATGCGGCTCCCCCATGATTTCGGGAGCCAAGCCACCTACAAGGTGAAAAGCGTGACAGCACTTCCTGCAGAAATTCCCCTCCCTCCCCAAAGGCCAAACACCCCGACATGGGAGAGGTTGCTGAACTGCTGAGACGAAGCAGCGAGACCCCAGCTGCCCCCGTGGCCTCCTCCCAGGACCAAGGCCCATGCTGGCAACTGATGGTCACACTCTGGACCGCGAGTCTGCCCTGGGCCTCCCTGTTGTCTTCCAGGTTCATGCGAAGTGGCGGCCGAGGGGCTCAGCTTCCTCAGCACCCTCCAGCACCCCCACATCATCCAGGTTTCTGAGGCTGTGCGGTCCGGGCCGTGGCTCTGGCTCCCCTGATGAGAATCAGAAATTCTTCCTTGGAAATGGATACTGGGAAGGCTGAACAGTCCATTTCCAGAGCAGGAAAAGTGTTCCCCCCGCCCACGGCCCTGTGTGCAGGGTTGGTCCTGAGCCCACGTGGCATTTGAAGCCACTGTTTAAATGCAAGGTTTCCCTCCTCCTCAAGCAAGGCGGTCTCTGCAACCTTCCCCAACATTCTGCTGTACCAGAGGTTTCTCTCTGGGAGGGGTTTCTTACTCTTTGGGGACCCAAATAGGACTGCACATGCCAGTCCCTTCTTCTCAATTATAGATCATTTCAGCCATTACATTTCAGAAGGGGGTCCCACCGGCATAGTCACACGACAAATCAGCCCTCCTCAGTGCATTGGCTCGTGGTGGGATTTAAATTTAAGTGCATACCTTTCAGAGCTCATTTGTCTCTTTGTGCATGAAGCTAACTAAAAGTCAGGGGTTTGGAGCAGTTCTCTTGACTGGGAGTGAAAAGTCTCTTGGAATTCCGTCGTCATTGGGGACCTCGTATGGCAAGGAGAGGGTAGAAGAGAAGCCATTCCCATCAAAAATGTTTACTGAGAAGAGATGTGCCTTGTGAAATTCTGTAGAGGGACCCGGGGAGATCAGAAGTCTGGCAGACTTGCTTATGTTGGGTAGCACAGAGACCCTCCTGTCTGACTCCGAGGCGTCCAATCCAGCAGAAGTCAATTACCCATAAGATGCACACACAGTGCCTCCTGCTCAATACGAATGAGTAAATACTCATTAGGTATTTAGGACACTAGTAGGACACTAAGCTGAAACTCCGGGCCGTGCCTTGTGCTTATGAATCCCTGCCAGTGTTGCCGTCATCCTGAGCGGTTCCTTCCCGCCCCAGCCAACCGCCTGCCCCCCAGCAGTATCTACAGGGGATTATGGCTGGGGTCCTCCGAGCCCAACATTGTGGAGTCTCTGTCCACTGTCACTAATCCAAGTGCAGGTACAAATGTCTTATTCTGCACGCGTTGATTCTTACCTTTGGTTGGTTAACATCCTTTGTGGATGGTGGGAAGGTGTACTACCCTAGATCACTTATAAGGCATAGCCTAATTTTATAAAGCTCTACGTGTTTAACAACCTTTTACATTCGAGGCAATATGATAGGAAAAATTAATCTGGTTATTGTGTTATCAATATGAAGAATATGTGTAGAAAAGCCTCTGTGGGCTTCCACGTAGAAACATCAGCAGTCCCTCCAGGATTCCACAGTAAGGGAAAGGAAGAAAACGCTGCTCTCGTGCTCTAAGAAGATGAATACAATTATGAAAAGATAAATTAATGAAGAGACAGACAAGGATATATTCAGAGGCAGCATGGAGCAGGCGGGAAAGCATAGACTTGGAGTCCAACCTTGGTTGACTAACTGGGACCACAGGCAGCTGCTGCATTAACCTTCGTGAATTTGCTTCCTCCCTTGTTGTGTAGAAATTCTGCCTGATAGGACCATGCATCAGGATTAAGAGGGAAGAGCACACGTCAAGAATCTCGTGCCTGCAACACAACAAATGTCAATTCCTTTTGAATCCTTGTCTCTTATCCATATATATTCATAAATTGATTTAGTAAACCACAGAGGATACTGCTAAATATGGAAATAGAAGGTGAGAACACTTAATGCAAACCATAGAAATTTGTGATTTTTTTCTTAGCTACTTTCAGAACAGAACATTCTCCTATCAGAGGTAATCCATAGATTTATTAATAATTGTGAGTCTGGCTGAGGAAAAAGCAGATATTCACAATCCTGAATATTTAATACAGATTTTTTTACATTTGAGAAACGCTAAACTCTTTCTTTTCCAGCAACATAGTCAATAGTTTTTGAGAACCCCTATGCCCATTGCGTTTTGTATACATTTGACTTTGTAATTTTTAAAAATCTTTGATGTGCAAAGAAAGCAAGACCCCTCCAAATGTAAGCTGATGGCTTATACATAATTGAAGATGCAGTTCGTGGAGGCATCCTCTCTCCACAATAGGCAAAAAAAACCTCATGAATGTCTGCTCGGTGCTTCGCATGCGTCATTGTCCGGGCTGCTCTGATCAGCTGCTAGATCCCAGAGATGATTGTTATAGCAGGGAACACAGCTGGGTGGTGGGATGGGACAGCCTGGGGGGTGCTGAGGTGTGCCCACAGGCTCGAGGGAGAGTAGATACATCTGCACATGGATCTCCCATGCAGTGGACAGAAGTTGATGTCGGAAGCGCAGGAGTAACAGGGAGAACAGGTGGCAGTTGGCATCGTTGAGGTCCACCAGGAGATGGTGAAATGGGTTAACCATTAGGGAAAGCATGCTGATCAGATATCAGGGGAAAATAAGAACTAATGTTTATCAAGAGTTGACCACAACCCTTGGCACAGTGCTTAGAGCTTTACTTACATTACCTTATTTAATCTTCTTTAAAACTCTGCAAAGTTGGTATTTGCAGAGTGACCAATGAAGGAAGTGAGTGTCAGATAACGTGAATAACTGCCTCAAAATGACATGATTTGTAAGTGCTGTGATTGGGATTTGAATCAATGTCAGACAGGAACAGGAACTGCTTGGCAACTCTGCCATGCCCTTCTACAGGCAGGCACGACCCCATTCAGGGAGGCAGCAGCATGGCATTCAGGAAATATGGTGAGAAGGCCATCACCTGAGTTCAAGGGCTGGACTTCAGCCCCAGGAAGGAAGCTGCCAAAAAGAAGGCCGTGTCCTTGCATCAGACGTGTATGGTGCTAAGAGCTAGCAGAATAAAGACATAGGCGTCATTATCAGACCTGGGTCATGAGGTTTCATCCAGGATCCTACTGGAGTAAATGTGCTGAACTCCACTGTGGATGGTAAGGAATCCTGGGTGAGAGCCCAGGGGGCTTAGCTGTGAGGACAGGCAGCCACGGCGGGCAGCCAGGAGAGGCCCAGCACTAAAGAGCACAGAGGCATACATGTCAACGTGGAAGGGTCAACTGAGGTGAACTGAGCGAAGACTGTTGTCATACCAGCATTGAAAAGGTCTGCTACCTAAACAGATATTGGCTCTGCACCGTACTGGACAAAAAGGAGGCAATATAAGTTTCTCCCTGTCTCTGAAACAGGTAAAGGACCCCTCCTCCTGATGATAAGAGAAATAACTAACAACATTACAGTGTACGAAGCATTTTTATACACATCATTTTCATCAGGTTCTTAAAATGAGTCTGTAGATGGGAAGTCATATCACACTGGAGCTTGAATTTATGTTCTAAAGCCAACACAGAAGGTGAAAATCCGTTACTGTCACAATTGCCCTTGAACCTTGCTTAAATTACAGAGTACAGTGTACGTGGCTTTCCATGTATTATACTATCTCTATGTACAACACAGCCAGTTTTTTTAAAAAAAGATTTTATTTATTTATTCATGAGAAACACAGAGGGAGAGGCAGAGACATAGGCAGAGGGAGAAGCAGGCTCCCTGCGGGGAGCCTGATGAAGGATTCCATCCCAGGACCCCAGGATCATGCCCTGAGCCGAAGGCAGACGCTCAACTACTGAGCCACCCAGTTGCCCCCAACATGCCCAGTTTTCCTTTTAGTGTTGAAATATATAAATAGATTATATTTCGTGGCGATTTGTATAAAATCATTTCATGTGTGTATGTATATATTACAGTGGCTGGGTCATTTTCAGTTGGTGTTTTTTTTTCTTCTGAGTACATTGAGTGCTTTCCCAAATATTGAATGTATATGTAATAGGACTCCACTGTTTTGTTATTCCCATTTTGCAGATAAAGAAACTGATGACACAGTAAGCCTTTGCATGATAAAACTTTAAACAAATTTTAGCTTTACAAATCCTAGGTGGGGTCCACTGCACCACAAGGTCACCTCAGCATGACCACCACACTTGAAGGACAGACATTCATCAGCAAACAGAATTTCAGGGATACCAAGAAGCCCCCCATGATTCATGCTCTGCCATAATGCCGTAATGATGGCCTGGGACTTAAATCCCAGAAACACTGTGCCTCGGCTATTGGAAGTCATTAATACATTGAGCTCTAACTATGCAGATGTGTTTAGCAATTGAATGTGACATCAGAACTCCATTCTATTTGCCTTCACTGAAACAGAATGGATTTTTCTGTTGTTTTCTGAAGTGTGCTTGAGACTAGAAGATATTCAGACTCTGAGGTTCATGCAACCTGACTTTTTTGGCAGGATAGTTTAATTTTTGGTTTTGATTACTAACTTAACTTTAAAAAAATATCCATTTGGAATTTGATGGCCCTTTTCTGCCCCATCATAAAGATTTGATTATTTCTAATAAACAACTTATAAATTAGTTCAATTGCCTAAGCAGCAGTATTGGAAGAGTATCCTTCACTTCCCTCCTGTCATCATATCTCCAACCCTGTGGCCAATAAATCCCTCCCCAGCCCCTTGGCCTGATGCATCAGTCAGCATCCCAGTCTGTATGTGATCTCTGCCATTCTTTGCCTTTCTCTTGTTTGTGTCTGCTTTAATATCTTCAGAACATTGTTTTCTTTTATTAATGGTTTAAAAAGATGAAGAAAGGGAATGATGTTAGCAAGAACGGTAGAATAAGGACTTCAGACAATCCTGTCACTGTAAAAGCCATGGAAACAGTCAACAGTTGTGAAAATCAACTTTTTAAGAACTGGAAATCACTCAAAGACTTGCAACATTGGGAGTTTATTTATTACATAGATCAATGGAATAGAATTGAAAGTTGAGAAATAAATCCTGTGTCTATGCTCTATTGATTTTCAACAAAGATGCCAAGACAAGTTAATGGGCAAACATGAACTCAAAATAGATCAAAGACCTAAATGTAATAGCTAAAACTATAAAACTCTTACAAGAAAACATAGCTATAAACCTTTATGACCTTAAATTAGACAAGAGTTTCTTAGCTATGACATCAAAAGCACATACAACCAAAGCAAAAATAGGAAATTGGACTTTATCAAAATTAAAGACTTGTTTTTCAAAAGATACCATCAAGAAAGTGAAAAGACAGCCAGCCCATGGAATGGGGAAAAATATTTGCAAATCATGTATCTGATAAGATCTAGGATATACAATCTCTTATATTTTAACAATAGAAAGAGAAATAACCTAATTTTTTTAAATGAGCAAAGGACTTGAACAGACGTTTCTTCAAAGATGATGTGCTGGGGTACCTGGGTGGCTCAGTCGGTTAAGCATCCAGCTCTTGATTTCAGCTCAGGTCATGATCTCAGGGTTGTAAGATCGAGCCCCATACCCAGCTCTGTACTGGGCGTGCAGTCTGCTGAGAGAGAGAGAGATTCTGTCTCCCCTCTCCCCCTGAACCACTCTTAAAAAAAAAAAAAAGATAATGTATAAATGGCCAATAAGCACATGAAAGGATGCTCTGCATCATTCATCATTAGAGCAAGGCAAATCAAAAGCACAATTAGATACTACCTCACATCTACTAAGATGGCTGTAATAACAAAAGATGGACAGTGACAGATGGTGAACATGTGGAGAAATTTCATTCTTCCCTAGTGGACGTGTAAATGTTTTTAGAAAACAGCTTGGCAGTTCCTCACAAAGATAACCTAGAATTATTATGTGACCTAGTAGTTCCCCTCCTATATACCTAGAAGAATTGAAACTTACATTACATAAAAAGTTGTACAATACTGTTCATAGTAGCATTATTCAAAATAGCCAACAAGTAGAAAAAACTCACATGTCCATCAAGTGATGAGTGGATAAATTGTGGTATATCCATAAAATAATATTCCATAAAATGGAATATTATTCAGTCTCAAAAAAGAATGAAATTTTAATAAATGCTACAATGTGGTGAACTTCAACAACATCATGCTAAGTGAAAGAAGTGTCACAAAAGGCCACATGTTATATGATTCCGTTTGTCTGAAATTTCCAGAAAAGGGGAGTAGACAGAAAGTGGATCTGTGGTTCCCAGAGGCTAGCAGAAGGGAAAAAATGGAGATGGGATTTCTCTTTCAAGTGATGAAAAGATTCTGGAGATAGTGGTGATGGTTGCAGAATTTTGTGAGTACACTAAAAACTACTGAATTGTATTAAAAAGGTGAATTTTATTGTTTATAAATTATGTTCCAGATGCCAATGTCTTTCAGATAGATTAAATGAAATATATTCTCAGCCCTTTGGCTACGATAAAGTGTAGAATAAATGAAATATTTCCCATACAAAGAAGACCTCGTTAACTCAGTAGTAAAATGATTCTTTTTATTATTTTTTTATTTTTTATTTTTATTTTTTAAAGATTTTATTTACTCATAGAGACAGAGAGAGAGGCAGAGACACAGGCAGAGAGAGAAGCAGGCATCATACAGAGATGACGTGGGACTCGATCCAGGGTCTCCAGGATCACGCTGCAGGCTGCAGGCTGCGCCACCGGGGCTGCCCTGATTCTTTTTTTAATAAACTAAGAAGAAACAAAAACATTATCAATTTGTTCTAGAATAGCAATTTTATTAGTGATAGTTCAGGGAGGTACACCATCCCTGATAATTAATATCTACCTCATTCTTTCTTCATTTTCTAAAACTTATTCAAAACTTACCATGCTCCTTCTAGTCCAGTTTAGCTCTAACATGACTGCGGAATATACTCTGATACTGAAGCCACAAGCAAGGCTAAAACAAATAGTTTCAACTCAAGTTCTAACTCAAATTGATTGGTAGTGGCTACATGGAACACTGTTTAGAAGGATTCTGAGGCTATATTCAGACAAGGCAGGAAAAAAAGTAGTAATTAATTAAGAAAATCTGCCTTGAGCTTGACAGTGGAGGTGGGCAGCGCTTGGGCTAGTTCTTTGATCTGGGAAAATGTATTATTCTGCAAAATCAGTTAGGGAGCTAAATCTGGATGGATTATAATGCAGCTAATAGGCACACTCACACAGCATGACCTGAAAATAAATTTGAAGTCTTCAGTTTACGTGAAAAATCCCAATATTTTGAAATAGCCAACACTTATGGCTGAGGTATCAAGATCTCTCAATAAATAGCACCAACTTTCATACCGTATGCTATTGAGATATTTTAAGCAAGACATTTTTATAGTATGGGCTCTCCAAGGTCCTTTTTTTTTTTTAAAAAAGATTTATTTATTCATGATAGACAGAGAGAGAGAGAGAGGCAGAGACACAGGCAGAGGGAGAAGCAGGCTCCATGCCGGGAGCCCGAAATGGGACTCAATCCCGGGACTCCAGGATCAGGCCCTGGGCCAAAGGCAGGCGCTAAACCGCTGAGCCACCCAGGGATCCCCGCTCTCCAAGGTTCTTATTAATATGACAGTATTAGCATATGCTTATAATCGAATCTGATATAGTGAGAGATTATGTCAAGAGAGATTTTTTTAAAGTTTTTATTTAAATTTCAGTTAGTTGACCTACAGTGCAATGTTAGTGTCGTGTGTACAACAGAGTGATTCAACACTTCCATACATCAGCCAGTGCTCATCACAGCAAGTGCCCTCCTTCATCCCCTTCACCTATTTCCTCCATTCTCCCCAGGCACCTCCTCTCTGGTAACCCTCAGTGTGTTCTCTGTAGTTGAATCCTTTTTTTTTTTTTGCCTCTTTTTTCCCCTTTGCTCATTTGTTTGGTTTCTTAAATTCTGCATTGAGCGCAATCATGTGTTTGTCTTTCTCTGATTTATTTCATTTAGCATGATACTCTCTAGCTCCAAGGGAGATTTTTCGATGGCATTCACAGAAAAATCAAGATAATCACCAGTAGATGGACTCTCTGAGCCTGCTGCAGCACACATTTTACTTAATTTTGAGTTCTACCAGGGGATTCCTGGGTGGCGCAGTGGTTTAGCGCCTGCCTTTGGCCCAGGGTGCGATCCTGGAGACCCGGGATCAAATCCCACGTCGGGCTCCCGGTGCATGGAGCCTGCTTCTCCCTCTGCCTATGTCTCTGCTTCTCTCTCTCTCCCTCTGTGTGACTATAATAAATAAATAAATAATTTAAAAAAAATTTTTGAGTTTTACCTCCAAGTGGAACTGACTCCTTCCTCCTTTAAATGCTACAGTAGCCAGCCCTTCCTTTGATAGATAGGTATCTAAGGGGGCATCTGGGTGGCTCAGTCAGTTAAACATCCAAATCTTGATTTTGGCTCAGGTCATGATCTCTGTGTCATGGGATCGAGCCTCACATCAGGCTTGGGGCTCAGCAGGAGTCTGCTTGAGATTCTCTCCCTCTCTTCTTCAGTCCCTCCCCCCCTCTCTAAAATAAGTAAATAAGTCTTTTAAAAAATAGGTATCTAAATAATGAGTCCTATTTCTCTGGCAGATATTGTAAATCTTTGCTTCTCAAATATAGTCCCCAGACCAGCAGCATCAGCATCACCCAAAACTTCTGAGAATTGCAGTCTGTTAAGAATGCAGCATCACCCCAGACCTACATGATGGCAGCTCAAGGGTGGCCCCAGCAATCTGTTTGAACAGGCCCTCCAGGTCCCTATGGGCTCAAAGTGAGAGCCCTTCTGTTTCCTTCTAGAACTCGGAAAAGAAGTGGAGAGTGGGAGAATTGAGGCTGTAGGGTAGCAGGTTGGCATGGGATGTGAAACTCCACCAGACACAGTGAGGGGTTTGTTTCTTTCCTTTGGTTACCCCATGTGCCAACTCTACTTCCTCAGAAAGGGTTTGAAGTGGTCTCAGGAGCTCCCTTAGTCGCCATGCCCAACCCACTACCAGCCTGCTTAGAGTCACTTCTTTGGGGACAGTAGTGGAGAACGGGAAATGAAGATGGCACTTACACATTCCCTCGTGTCACAGAGAAGCTGCCATTTCTGTTTAAAAAAGAGTTGGCCTCAAGAGCCAATTTCTTGTGCTTCAAAATCCAGCTAGTAAATCCATGTGAAGTGCTTAGAACAGCACCTGGTTCACAATGGGAGTTCACTCTGTGCAGGGAGTAATGGTGTTGGTGGCCATGACAGCAAGGGCCAGATTCCCCCCAGGGGTGCCTGGGTTGTCATCTAGAAGCCTGGATGGGTGGTCACTATATTGAAAGCCTGCCCGCTCGAGACAGATGTCAATCTCAAAACCCCTCCTGGGCCAGTGAGGCTCCCTGAAGACAGCGCCCTAACTGTGAAGCTGGTTTTCAGCTGAGCCTCCATTGGCCCATCCATACTCACTGCAAAGCCCAGGGTCCTGACTGGGGTTGATATTTAGGGCAATGAACATGGAAGGAGGGACTGAGGAAGATAAAGCAAAGCAAAGAGGAATTTCAGAGCCCTTCTAGTAGAAGTTTGGTGTTGAGGAGCCTAAAATGCAAGGGGTGGGGAGGTGGTCCTAGGATGGAAGGCAGCAGGTGAGATGGCAGCCACAAATGTGGGAACCTCTGAGCATTGTGTGAGAATGCAGGTCCCAGGCAGATCAGGTCACTGCCATAGGAAGCCACTGACCAGAGTCAGATTTGGAAGGCTCAGGTTACAGTTCTTGTTTGTAATCCATTTTTTCCGGTTTTTCATAGCCATTTTTTTTTTTTACATCCTGGTGCAGCCAGCAGAGCACCACGTATCAGTGTCAGGAAAAACTAGGGGGGGGGGGTGTTGTCAGGAGGAGGAAAGACGAGCAAAGAGAGCAAGGAAAGGAGGAGGAGGGGGTGGGGGAGATTGGGGGAGAAGGAAGGAGAGGGAAACAGAGGAAGGAGGGGGTGTAGAGCAGAGGGAAGTGATGAGCGGCCTGTCCTCCATGTGTTGCATGTACTTTTTCCATTTAGTTATCAGGACTATGGAATTTCCTTGTGGAAGAGTCTAGGGAAGGAGAGTCTTACTCCTAATTTTAAAAATCAGCTGACAGTGAACTTTGCATAGGCCCCAAGATCCGAGGCAACCAAATAAATTCAATCTACTATAATGATGCAAATTAGATGCAGATCAAATCATTGGGCATGAGGGGAGCTGTGGAAGAAGATTGAGTCCACCAAGGTATTCTAATTGCAGCAGAGGCATGCTGCTCCTCTGGGTTCCGAAGTTCTCAAGCTCTCACACCTGTGGGGACCGGGAAGATAAATGCAGCAAGCTAAATGGGCCTGGCATGAGATGATAATAGGCAACAGACACTTGGCTTCAGTGTCAGGGGGTAATAGGGAGTAGTGGGGATGATGGCAAAATGGAGCCCCATGCCACCCTCTGAAGAGGCAGCACTCCTTAGCTGCAGCCTATTATTGTCCTGTATTGTGCGACCATGGTCTCAGTGTGGTGGGACCTTCTAATTTTTTGCAAGAGGGCAGAGATCCCGTGTTCAGGCAACATTCAGTAGGCCATTGAAATGCATCTGCAGGCTGAATCTGCCCTTTGCTTCACTGGACCACTGTTATGTATTTCCCTGAGTTTCAAACAGCCCATCAATCTTTTCCCGGTGCTCCTTTCTCTTTCCAGGCCACTACATTTATGTGGACACTTCCTTTGCCAAGCAGGGGGAAAAAGCCGTGCTGCTAAGCTCTGATCTACAGGCTGAGGAATGGAGCTGCCTCCGGCTGGTCTACCAGATAACTTCATCTTCAAGGTCTCCATCAGACACCAGCCGGCTGAACCTCTATGTGAGATTTGAAGATGAAAGCTTTGATCGCTTGCTTTGGTCAGCGAAGGAACCTTCAGACAGCTGGCTCATAGCCAGCTTGGATTTACAAAACAGTTCCAAGAAGTTCAAGGTAGGTGGAATTTAGGTGCCCAGCTTATCACGTAGCTTTATGCTACTCGGAGGTTGGATGAAAATTTCTGCCACTGAAGGTAGTTAGTTATCTTCTATGTTAGGAGGTGCTGCTTTACAAGAGATGTGTCCCAGAAGAATATTAGTAATTAATGATTAGTAAGTTAATATTTTGTTTATTCTTTAGAAAGGCTTCTTCCCAGATTCTGTTCTTGTCTGTTTAAGTGGGACTTCTGTGAGAATCTAAACCAACCTCCTCGATGGAAATTTAGTTTCTAATGGGCTTTAGGGAGCATTTTCATTTCTAGTCATTTTGTTTCATCTTTCTCATATGTGTGTGGTATCTTCCTAATGTTTTGTTTGCTACAAATTTTGAACAAATCATTTAGTATGGTTAAAGGAAAAATGAAGATACTTTGAAGAGGGAAAGATATGTGAAGGATATGTTCTGATTCCTTTTCAAAGGTGAAGGTTGTTCCATCTGAAGTGTTGGAAAAGGAAGATAGACAATGTGACATAAAGCTGAGTGTTGTTTGGAGCAGGCAAGGAGGATGGGATCCCGACTCACTTGGCCAGACATGAAGTGTGATATTCAGTGAGACTGTGTTGTAGAGGACACGATAGGGCCTTCATGAAAACTTTCTCCATTCCTAATTCCCTTTTCAACTCCCTATCCCATCTCTCTCCCTCAGAAAGTGTTGAAATGCTGTCTTCTCCTCTCCCCCTGCCACTTGCAGCCCCTCACATCAGGCAGGACGGATGACTGAGGGAAGGAGCAGTGAGGTCTGAGCTCTCTAGTTTACTCAGACTGCCCAGCCGTAGGCCACATCCTAAGTCTACCAGTGTCGTTGGCAAAGATTGAGCTGAAGTCACAGAAAGAAAAGCAAATACTTTCAGAAATGGGACCCAGAGTGAACCACAACAGTGCCTGAACTCCATCTCACAAATTGTCATGCTCCTCTCTTTTCCTTATGCAAAATTTTCATGTTTTTTTTTTTTAAACAATGCAGATACTACAAATTAATTTATGAGCCTCTTCCATCTCATGGGGAACTTCCCACTGCTGGTCATATTATGCTCCCTGCCTCTTCCCTTCCTCCAACAGCTTTCCCTGCTGAAGACTCTGCCCAGAGTCCCTCACCGTTCTCAGAATGGATTTCCCCAAGGGCACTGGCTGTCCTCTCCATCCACAGCCACATGGTGCTACCAACAAGCACTAGAGAAGGGGATGGTTGGGATAATAGTAGAAGACAGTTGACTCTAAGCTTTTACTGGACACCTCACTCACCTTGTACACACACACACACACACACACACACACACACACACACACATATTCTTTTAATAAAACCCGCTGTGAGATTGGTACCCAGTAGCAATTAGCTGAGACAAGCAATCTCGCTCTGCCTTGAATTGCTGAACAGCTCCTGACCAGTCTCTGAAATACTGAGCCAAGGAACAACAGTGCTGGAAGCCTAACTCCCTTCTTCCTCATGTGTCGTGCAGATTTTAATAGAAGGTGTGCTAGGACAGGGAAGCACGGCCAGCATCGCGCTCTTTGAAATCAAGATGACAACCGGCTACTGTATTGGTAAGTGGGTTTCATTTTCATTGTACCAGAAGGTGAATTGTGAATCTTCTTCTAAAATCTGTTGCCAGAGGGAATCAAATCAATCCTAAAGGGCAAGCTGTTTTATAGCAGTCAGTGCATAATGCAGAGTAGCTTAGATGCTGCTTCACTTGAATGGTGTCCTGTCAGTCCTGTGGGCGGTGGAGGAAGGCTCGCTGGGGTCTGCCTGGACTGGCTGCATTAACGAAGGGAAAGTAGATGCAGCAACTGTAACCTGACTTGCTGCCTGAACCTCAACACATTCTGATAAAAATAATTTCCAGCTTTCTGTGAGCTCAGCTTCTGCCAGAAAAGCAAGCATCATATCGCCTTTCTTCCTCATTGCACTCCATTTCTCTCCTACATACCTTTACCCCGTCTTTGTGTCCCCAGCATTGCTTGGATGCCCCTGGAGCAGGGCTGCCTGGATGCCTCTTCCATGCCGGCCGCTCACCTTCTATTTGTCTGCCATTGGCACTATTTCCTTAGAAAACGAAGACGGGCCCCCATGGAGGAGGCCAGGCCAGGCAGTGGGTGTGCAGGGGGAGGAAGACAGGAGATCAGACAGGCCTGAACATCAGAGATGCGTTTGAGCTGGGGTTTCAGGAAGGAATGGGATTCAGTGAAGTGCAGGTGCAGGGGAAGAGGGGAGGTGCTCTCTGTGGGATGTCCCCAGTGTGGAGGAGGCCCAGAGCTTGCTCACCCACAGGCCAGAAGCCAGGAGGGTGTTTGAAGTGCGAATCAGGACCGCCAAGGGAGTCCTAGGGAAGTCCCTGGATCCCAGCTGGGCTGTGGAGTGTGGATGGTTCTGTGGTCAGCAAGTGCTCCAGGTCAGCAGAGGATGGGCCCCCCTGCCTGCATCCTTACATGGTGACTCTGGGGGCCCCGTGGCAAATGACTTAGAAACAAGAAAATACACAGGAGAGGAAATCCCCCAGGAAGTGGTTGTAACCTTACAAACAGGGCCTGAATGGGGAAAGGTGGGAGATTTGAGAGATTTTTCAACAGTGACAGCCCTTGGAGTTTGACCAGCTGTGGAGAGGAAGAGGGAGAGTCAGAGAATTCTGAATAAAAAAGAGCCTTTGCTGATCCCCTCTCAACTCTGTGTTTTGGCCTTCCAAGGATAATACTAAGGCAAGTGGAAGAAAACATGGGAATGTGACCATGTTCTGAAGGTACAGTGGGGTTAGACCGCTGCACCCGCTGGTAGTGCCCTCGCTCACCTCCTGGGGGCTGGTGTGGATCCCAGAGTACACTCACCAGATGGACACCCCTGGTGCAGCAGCACCTGCTGGCCCTCAGCTCCCTGCGCCCTAAAGCCTCTCTTTCTCCATTTGCAAAATAGATATAAAATGCTTCCCTTATAGGAATAACATGGAAGCTGATGGGATCCTAAGTATGAAGGTGACTGGCACAGTGCCGGGCACTTTAAAAATGTAAATTTCCTCTCTTTAAATCACTCAATGGCTTCTGTTAGTTTTTTTTTTTTTTAAAGGAAAAAAAAATAAAGATAAAAAGCAAAAGGAGTGCCAATACTTTCATCTTATTGAGTAGCCTGATCCCATAATCCCTTCCCTTTCTTTCTGTGCACTCTCTGCTTGTTTGCTCATCTGTAAAATGAGGTTAATAATAGTACCTACCTCATGGGACTGTTTTGAGGATTAAATAAGTTAATTCAGTTAAAGTGCTTAGAATAGAACCTGGCATATTAAGGACTGTTTTGCTTTCTATTTTATTCTTCAGCAGCCCTGGGCACGGAATGTTGGGTATTGCTTGGCAGACGCTGCAGTGAAAAAGTTGCAGATAAAAATCTTAACATTTTTCAGTGATTGCTAACGTAAAAACCCATGGATAGCTATATCAATCAGGGTCCTGGCAGGAAAGAGGAAACAGGGTGCATCCCACCTAATTTGAAGAAGACGCGTTAGGGGCTACAGAGGTGAGGGTAGGTAAAGGAAAACAGCAAAAGCTTATGTGGCAATTCAGAACTGGTAAGAGTGGTGATTCGTCAGACTTTAGGGCAAGGCGGGGGCGGGGGGGTGCTACCGGAGCCTGGAGCCAGTGGCTGTGTGGTGAGGGCTACTTGATAGGACCTGTGTCCTTGGAAGAGGGACACAGCCAACCCATGGCAGCCTGACAGGGAGGGAACTAGAGAAATGAACACCACCAGCCTCATTCTTCTCTTACTTTCCATTGGTCAAATCCAACAGGAAGGCAAAAGGCAGGGGAGACCATTGGTACAGTCCATATAAGTCTACCTCTGGAGGGCAGAGCAGGGTGAGAAAAGGTGGAGGTGGGGTTTGAAGGGGGTAATGGGAGATGACGAGGGCAATCATACTTCATATTTTTAGTTGATGGGTATGGGGGTCCTCATGGTTTGTGAGCTTCTTATTCCCACTAAACAAGCCTGAGAAAAATTTATCTGTGCAAACATGTCAGTGCAACTAAAAGTGTGTGTATGGGCGGGGGAGGTAGGTGAAGTGTCTCTATTTTTTCTTCTCCACTCAGTCACTGCAGAAGAACCCAGAGCCTAGGATATGCCTGCCCTGCCTTTCTGACTGTTTGTTGTTAATAAGAAAAGCAGGGGCTTTTAACACCTAAGAAACATGTCCCTTTGCCCTGGGTATCTTGTCTACCATCAGGAGAGAAGGGGATGGGGAAGTATGCTACCAGAAGGGTGGCAGATACAATTTCTGGAGCTAAGCGGATAGTCCCAAATAGGGCTTTAAAGCAGAGGGGGCTGATACACCAAGCACTAACCACATGCCCAGCACTGTGTTGGGAGTGGCCACACTTACAACCATCCTTTCACAAATGAAGGAACAGAAGCTGAGAGAGGTCATGCTACAAGCCACGTGGCTGGTAAGTGGAAGGGCCATAATACAAAGAAGCAACAATGACTTAAAATTTCCATTATTGTCCAGGGATCCTGGTACGAAGCTTCCAGTGATCAAAGGGAATGAGAAACATATCTGAATTTGGAAGAGCAAACTCTGTAGTGGGTCAGGGTATACCGAGGGGTGACCAAGTCTCCACAAAATGTGTTTCTTTTTCTCTTCTGCCAGAATGCGACTTTGAAGAAAATCATCTCTGTGGCTTTGTGAACCGCTGGAACCCCAATGTGAACTGGTTTGTTGGAGGAGGAAACATTCGGAACTCCCCTTCTATTCTCCCGCAGGATCACACTTTCAAGAGTGAACTGGGTGAGCTGGCGACAGATGGTGTCCTTTTCCCAGGAGAAGTGTTTTCGTCCCTACATTGACCTAACTGTGGCCCTGTCCACAGAAAAAGGAGAAGGGAGGAGGGGCCAGGAGTCCTGGTGGAAGAGCAGGAAAAGTGGGCTGTGAGATTGAGACAACCTGTGGAAGGGAGCTCTGTAACTAAGGGGAAGGCCTCCCGGTTAAAGGCTTTTCTTCACCTGTGACCTGGCCTTGCTCTTTACACATTTCCCTATTATAGTTTACTTTCTTATCTACTTGTTGTTCTATGTTTCTTATCCCTAAAGGCAAGTCTGGAATAATCCTAGATTGTTTTTCACTAAAAATAGATTGAGTGATGGGAACAAGTCCTTATGAACTTCCCAAGTGGCCCTGAGGTGAGTCTCAATTCCCAGTGATGAATCCTGAAAGCAACAGGGCCACCTAGTGGCCAAGTGGGCTGGACTGTGCAGGAAAATGGAGAGGAGAGGTTCTTGGGGATAAGTTGTCTTTGAGGAGACCATCTCCACAGATGGGAGACGTGGGCAAGGGCTTACCTCCTAAGGATTGTGACAGCCCTCACCTGGACTCTGGGAGGCTTCATGAAAGTCAGGGTATCCCCACAATTACAAGACCTTACAGTCCTCAATCCTAAAGGCTTGTTGACTAGAGACAAGATTCTCATGACCGACTTTTCATCAAGATCAAGAATAGGAATTTTGGTTCTGCCGGAAACAGTCCTTTTTTTTTCTAGTTTGATCTGCTGCGGTGTAGATACTGAGGTCACCTGCTCAGTCTTAATAAATTGCTGATAATGACAGTGTGTCCCCATGCCTGAAGACATGACAAATTTTTATGGTTCTTTACATTGATTCTCATTCATGGTAGTTTCTTTTCATGTGAATACTTGTAACCTGGTCTCTAACTTTTTTTTAAGCACCCATCCTGTAGCTTATCTTGGCTCTGGACAGTCTCCATTCTGAGACTGCTCCTACCTCTTCTGTCTCCTTTATAGCCAGACTCTTACACTTAGTTTCCTAAAGGAGCCAGGCAGATGTTATAAAGTGAGTGACATGTAGGCTGGGTGAGGATTGTGGCAAATTAGGAAGCACAGGTCCTGTACAAAGGGTACTCAGCTCTAATTAGTTGCTGCCATGTGAGAATGCAGGTCCAAAGGGCAGATCTTTTTATTTCATAAGACCATCAGGAAGGCAAGTATTTTATGTGAAATTTCCCCAATTTTTTGAAATTGGTAAATATTTTCTTTTTTAAAAAAGATGTCATTTATTTATTTGAGAGAGAAAGCATGAGCAGGGGGAGGGACAAAGGAAGAGGAAGAAGTAGGCTCCCCACTGAGCAGAGAGCCTGACCTGGGGCTCGATCCCAGAACCCTAAGATCATGACCTGAGCCAAAGGCAGACGCTTAATCGACTGAACCACCCAGGTGCCCTGGTAAATATTTTCTTTAAAAACACAGCATGGGCCAAAAAAACACACCTTCAGGTCAGGCCCAGTTAGTCAACTTCTATTTAGCAGACTTTATTTTATCTGTTCCTTTTCTCTTTTCAACATGCCCAGGCTTCTTAAGTAATCATATATTAAAAGGTTGGGGATCCCTGGGTGGCGCAGTGGTTTGGCGCCTGCCTTTGGCCCAGGGCGCGATCCTGGAGACCAGGGATCGAATCCCACGTCGGGCTCCCGGTGCATGGAGCCTGCTTCTCCCTCTGCCTGTGTCTCTGCCTCTCTCTCTGTGACTATCATAAATAAACTAAAAAAAAAAAAAAAATAAAAGGTTGGAATCTCCTAGGATCACTTGCTTAAGACAAATTCAACATTGGATCTAGCATTTTCATTCATTTGACTCTGTATTGGGTCTGATTGGAAAAACGACAATAAAATGGCACATTCCCTATGGTCCTTGCCCAGTTTCAAAGAATATATGTTCAAGAAAGGGAAAAAGAGGGATGCCTGGGTGGCTCAGTGGTTGAGCATCTCTCTTTAGCTCAGGGCATAATCCGGGAGTCCTGGGATCGAGTCCCACGTCGGGTTCCCCGCATGGAGCCTGCTTCTCCCTCTGCCTTTGTCTCTGCCTCTGTCTCTCTCTCTGTGTGTGTGTGTGTGTGTGTGTGTCTTATATAAATGAAATCTTTAAAAAAAAAAAAAGGAAAAAGATTTCTATCATACATGGATGTAAGACAAGGTAGCATGTGTCAAGTGTTCTAAGAGTGGTCCCCCCACTTCCCTCATAAAAGGAAAGTGCGGGGTATTCAGAGACAAGAGAGATCACTTACTGCTTGGACATTCCAGAAGACATGATGAAAGAAGTCAACTGCGTTTGAGGAATGGATAGGACCTTGACAGGCTGAGACAAGAGAGGGAGAGTGATGCATGGTAGCAATCACAGGGGTATCGGAGGAGAGATATGATTGGGAGAGTGGTGTAGGGCAAATTCGCAAAGGCCTCAAATGCCAGGAAAGAGAACTTAACTTTATAATGTCGACAGTGGGAGACCATTGGAGGTCTTTGAGCAAGGAGAGATGCAGTCACAGCAATGTAGTTTAGTTAACCAGACAGTGTTTATCTCAGTAAAGAGAGGACCAAACAGTAGAACAAGAGAACAAAAAACACTCTAGAAATGATCTCTTTAGATACATCTTAGGTCACTTACATAAATAATTGTGATTAGAAAACAAAACAAAACAAAACAAAACAAAAAACAAAAAAAAACCAAAACGTTTTCACTTACTTCTTCTAAAAGAAAGGGCTAGTACTTTTGGAAATGACAAATGACTGGAATATATATATATATATATATATATCCATCCATCCATCCATCCATCCATATTTTAGCCCTACGCACGCAGAGCCCAACTCCATTTGTGGCCATTGTAGGAGCCACACTGTAAGTGTCATGTGGTGAGTGGGTGATAACCTAGCATGACAGATTAGTCCACCAATC
The DNA here is from genome assembly GCF_905146905.1 of Nyctereutes procyonoides. Lineage (NCBI taxonomy): Eukaryota > Metazoa > Chordata > Mammalia > Carnivora > Canidae > Nyctereutes > Nyctereutes procyonoides. The sequence continues at coordinate 53,866,528 of NW_026575146.1, read as the reverse complement.
TGGTTCATTCAAAACAACAAAATGTTGCCAACTCTTAAAAGCTTTGTTTCAAGGAATATGACAACTTACATAACTTTCTGTCATATCTTAAGAATTTAGTAAAGGAAATAGAATCTTGAAAGAGTAATACATTAAAATGTTATAACTCTTGATGTCATTAACATAGATGTCTGAACTTAAATATGGGGAAGTGTCAGAAAACTTCTCCCAAATCACTTAGTTCGAGTCAGATGCACTGATATGATGACTTAATGACCACTTGTTCTATGCATCATTTTTCCTTTTTTTTTTTTAAAGATTTTATTTATTTATTCATGAGAGACACACAGAGAGAAGCAGAGACATAAAGGAAAGGGAGAAGCAGACTCCCTGCGGGGAGCCCAACATGGGAACTCGATCCCAGGACCGTGGGATCACGCCCTGAGCCAAAGGCAGATGCTCAACCACTGAGCCACCCAGGCGTCCCTTCTTTTTCCTTTTTTTTAAAGGTGTTCTTTCTTAAATAATCTCTACACTCAACGTGGGGCTTGAACTCACAACCCTAAAATCAAGAGTTGCACGCTCCACCAACTGAGCCAGCCAGGCGCCCCATATCATTTTGCATCCTCAATGATGATGAGGACCAGTTGGTTAGGGAGAACACATATTTCTTGGGAGAGGCAATGGATCTGTATCCTACTATCAGGTCATCCATTTGACTTTGTCACTTGAGTGTCATCCATCCTCTGAGGAGTGCATCATCCCTAGACTTTCCTCACTCTCATTTGTGTCCATGGAACATTCCAACCTCAGCAGTGTCAATAAGGAACAGAGAAAGAGGACCAGGCTAGGAGTTCAACACTTGTGCTCCAGACCCAGTTCTCCGAGTGCTGGATTGCTTTAAGCAGTCCTTCATCTTCTCAGGGTCTCTACTGACCTATTTTCAAATGAAGAATTTGAATTCCATAATCTCTAAGATGGCTTTGAGTTCTAGTATTTTAGTCCTAATGCTGTACATCCAAATCTCCAAATTCACCACTCATCGTAACCAGGGGGAAAAATAAACTAGGGAAACCCTGAGCTGAAGAAAGCTACACAGACTTCTTTGTTTCAGGACTTCTTGGTGCCTTTAATACAGTTCTGTGTTAATGGGTATTATGGCATTTCTCAAATTATTCAAATACCAAAATACTCTGTAAGCATGCACAATGATGCATGACTAACAGAGCTGTGAAATAAATGATATGGGACCACAGAAAAGTGAAAGATCGCCTTGGTTTTGGGGGTTCAGGGAAAGCTTTCTAGAAGAAGTCATCTCAGAACTGGAATTTGGCTAGATGGATAAGAAGTACAGCATATGCAGAGGCGTACAGGCATGAGAGTGGATACTTTATTCAGTGATTGGAGAGCATTTGAAAGTTCTGGGATATGAGGTGATGGCAGAGTAACACCCAGACCTCAGTTATGCTCCTGCTCATGACAAGTCCGCAGCCTGGGTGCCTACGTTCTACTCATTTTCCCCTGACTCTCTGCTGTTTCTCTTGAACTTCTACACTGATGATCAGTTGTGGCCAGACAGCTGTCTCCTCACCTAAAACACACACACACACACACACACACACACACACACACACACACACACTCAGACCCCTCACACATGGGCTCCCATATAAGACTTCTTCCTATATACAGTGAGGCTAAAACAGATGAGTTCTAAAGATTCTCTGATATTTTCCTTGAAAAGCTCTCTGCCCATAGGACTCAGAGTTTTGGCCAGAATCACTATGGGGAGAACAAAAAATAATAATAATAATAACCTTCCAGTGCTCTAAATTAAGAGAGGGGGTTGCCTTTCTAAGTACATTTGCCATCTACTGGGTGTATTGATTTTTCCTGAGCTCTATCAATTTGGGTGGCAAAGTAAAGATTAAATGGTTCAGATATCTGCCCACAGCAGCAGATTTTGCTCAAAAAAACTCATCTCATGTTCATTCATTTACTGGAAGCAGCTTAGGCTTTCAGAGAAAAACCAGCAAAGTGAACAATGGGGGCAAGCGAAGCTGTGTGTCCGCTTAGACACTTCCAGGGGTTGAGGGACACCTTCAGGAGGGCTCTGGCCTTTGTGTTGTAGAAGAAAGAAGAGTGAATGTGGTATCTGAAAAATGTGACACATATACGAGTTTTCCTCATTTGACCATGCATTTTTAACAGCCCCAAACCATGAGTCTGATCTTTCAAATGGGCACTTGGTCTCCGAATGTCTGTCTCAGGGTGGAAATGGCTAAAATAATGCAGTCAGAACTCTCGTGAGACATCTTGGGAATGTTGGAGGGGATGGGATATTATCCTGCTTTTTTGTCATTCAATTCCGATTCATCATGAATGGATTTTTTTTCTTTGTTAATATTTTATGAAGTGAAACAAAATCTTTCAGGAGGTAGCCTATTGGTAGCTCAGATCATTACTGTTTCCTACCTGCCTTGGCAAAAAAAGAAGGTAATTACTGGGCAAATAATGAGGGAAATCTGTTTCTTTGCTGAGATTTTAAAAATCATATGCACGTAGGGTGCCACTCTGAGAGCTGAGCAAGGTTTCAAAACCTAAATTAAGGTCAGAGTGATTTTATTCCCTCCAAGATCCTGAGAGGGATGGAGCATCTTTCTATAATTCATGGCCACCTTTTCTCCTTTCAGTTCAGACAGAGCTCAGGCATCCTCTTAACAGTGCTATGCATTTGCTCTCTGCATTGATCCACTTGGTTCCTTGCATACACTCTCAGTGGGGAAGCAGTTTTATTAATTTTCTCACCGTTACCTTTACACAGGCTCTGCTCGTTTACCTTTCCCTGTCCTTGGATGACTTACCTTATCTTTCTGGACACTTTGAAGTATGAACTAACAGCCTCCTTCTCAAGGGTTTGGTTCAGCCCTGTCAAAACTCCAACATCTCATCCGATTCAAATGTCCCCCCAGACTAAAATACGGTAGAGCCATAGAGAGAAAGCCATTGGCCTTTTTTCTTCATACTTCTTTTGCTTTTCCCTTCATGTTCTCCTACTTACTCTGCTGCTTCTGGCTCCTCCAGGGTAGGAGGAGGTGTGACAGTGGAACAGAAAAGGAAGGGATGGGAACAACAGATTTTATGTGACCAGTCCTATGGAAGCTGGAGTTCATGGCCTTTATACTGCATGTGGTCCTTTTGAGAAAAGTCCTTTCAAGACATTCTAGCCTACCTACCTTCTGAGCTGGCCACTTAGGCTAAGGAAAATCTCAAATCTTTGCCCGTGCCAAACTGGGAGGTACAGCTCACTGGCAACGGAATCCTTTCTCTCCATTCTACCCCCAGGGTCCCTATGGACGTCTTTTCTCTAGATGTATATGGTCAAGAGTCAGAAACTGCCTTCTGTGCCCCCACAAACCCCAGTTATCACTGATCAAGTTCTCCCGAGAACTCTGAGCACCCTCCTCTTGAGGCCCAGGGCAATTGAAGAACTCAGGGATTTCTGCAAGCATGGGTCAGGGGGAGGTTGGATGGTGATTCCCTCTCATGGAGGTTCCACTCTCTCTATGAGTGGTTCCATTAAGCCTCTTCTCTTGGATCAAGATAAGAAAGGGGAAGCAATCCCTTTCCTTTTCCTTGGGAGGTCAAAAGAAAACACATTGCAGGTTAGCTCCGGAACACCAGTCTTCAAAGAGACTGTCTACAATGTCTCTGATCCTTCTCATATCCTCAGGCTGGAAGGGAGAGATGGAATACATCTGGTGGTGCCAGCTTAGATGCCAAGGCAGCCACAATGTAGCATATCCTACAGGGATAGTCTGGTACCAGACCACAGAATGGAGGTACTTGTCACCCATCATTCTTGGCACTGAGGACTTAGCAGAGACTAGGAGACATCCCAGTTCATGTTCATTTATTACATTTATGTCATCTCTGAAAGCTGTCTAAAAAGACTGGAGCCTGACTCTACTATACTAAACTTACCCAAACTCTTAGAACTAAAGATCCATGAAGATCAGTGTTGGATTTGTAGACAGGAAGAACAGGCATGGTGAACTCCCATATTTAGGTGCTGTCTCCTCACAGTGGTAGCAGACCAGTGGGTTTTCCCAGCTGGCGTATGCTTCCTCAGACCATGCTTTCCCCCTTCCCCAGGAGACAGCTTGTCCAGACAACATGACACGGATATAGACGTCGCAACTGGAGCACAAATGTGGCCAACAAGGCCAAATCACAGCTGAGTCAGAGGATGCCTTGGCATTGGAGCCAAGCCGAGGGCAATTTTTGTGGAATGCTGGTTAGCCAGACTGTTTGAAAATAAAATTTCAGGAACTGCCCTCAAAGTTTTTTTTTCCTTAATTCAAGGGGAAAATGGCTACCTAAAAGGGGCCGCTGGTTGCACATGAACCATTGAGCTAACATGGTGACATGTTACTGCATACAGGGAAGCAAGTGTACATGCGCAGAAGGGGCCTTTGGCTGACATCGCCAAGATTTTGATATTTTGATACAATTGGAAATTGTTTTTTGTTGTTTTTTTCCCCCTAGGAGCTGTAGTCTCTCTGTGTATAATCTAGAATTAGGGAAGGATAGACTAGCTCTAAGTCTGAGTATGGCAAAGCAGCAATGGCTTTGGGTGGGTGGGTGGGGTGACACTGCACTTCCCAATTTTTAGTTGTATGGAGAACTCATGGCCCCGTCATAGACTCTTTCATTTCCAGTTGAAGTTTGATTACTTAGACATCTTTGTGGCCAGGATCCCTTAATATTTGTTTCCTTATAGGATGTGTACATCTAAGGTCCATTTAGACCTAGTTTCGTCCTACTCAAACTTAAAGGGTCAGACAAATTGCCTCTCCCAGGTATTCTAAAGGCCCTAGCACCCTGCACCAGTTAGAAGGATTGGCCTCACTGAACTGGGCAGGAAAATTCTCATAATACCAAACACTAGAGATGTAATTCCCCAAGAATTCCAAGCTACCTTCTTCATTCCCCTTGGAAAGGTGCACAGAATGGTGCCTGCATTCCTCTAAACATTTGCTCTTCTTCCTCGGGGTAGGTTGTACCCGATGACACACACAGAGCCTGGGCTGGTAGTCAGCCCTCCAGCCTGGCCTCCTGTGGCAGACACCTGGTGATTTGTGAATCATCTGCCCCGCTTCAACTGAGATGAGCCAGCTACCTTTTGTTTCCCAGTGAGAAACACTCTTACTCAGATTTTCAGTAAATAGTACCCAACTTTGGCAACAATTGAATGATGGGGAGGCGGGGCAGGGAGGGCAACAGAATGCGGTCTAGTCTAGTGGCTCCATGGGAGACTTGGTGTCAGCAGTCCTGGTCTCAGCACCAGCAGCCTGTCTGACTCACTGTGGGCACATCACATTGTGTTTGCTGGATGGTTTTTGGATCAGAAATGACTGTGGCTCACTTGGCTGAGTGTCTTGTACATGAGTTGTTAATGAAGCACTTTAACGGCAGATTCATGGATTAATATGTTGTCCCCACAGCAGGTGACTAACTAGCCTTTAGAGAAGACTGTCAGATATCTGTCAATGGTGAGGAAGATGGATTCATAATGGGATGGGGTGTGAGACATTTCTGTGCACCCTACAAGTAGAATGAATACCTCCTAGTGGATTGTGAGGTCTCCTGGGATCACCAAGTCTCCCAGAGGCCTTGGAGGTACTCCTCACCCTCTGGGGAATGATTTCCCTTGTCATGGCTGTGTCAGTTTGGGTCCTCCAAGAGGAAGACCCTAAGCTTGGATTAGGTGGGAAAGAGATTTATTGGCTGTGAAGGGTAAGGAGAGAGCTGGAGTGACTGGGGCCCAGGTCAACAGGTCTGTTAGGCATAGTAGCTCCCATGCCTAGGAGCCATGACATTTTTAGGGGTCCATGAGAATGTTTTCATTTTATTTATTCTAAAATCAGTAGAAAATGAGGTGCCTGGGTCAGTGTCCAACTCTTAGGTTCAACTCAGGTCCTGATCTCAGAGTCATGAGATCGAGCCCTGCATCAGGCTGTGTACTCAGCGTGGAGTCTGCTTGAGATTCTCTCTCCCTCTCCCTCTGCTCCTCCTACTCATTCTCTCTCTTTCTTTCTTTCTCTCCTAAAATAAATAAATAAATCTTTAAAACAAAATCAGAAGAAAATAATGAATGTGATAATAATGAATAAAATCATCAGCTAAATTGTATTCATCTTTATACTAAAATAGAATCTTTAATATGTTCTAAGGAGGAGCAGACCCACTCCGGCCAAAGTGCCCAGGGCTCTCGAAAGTCAGAACGTGGCCCCAGCTGGGGAGGGCCTGTGGGACAGCAGAGAAGGCTGATACCCGGGAGGGGAAAGCCAGGCCAGTGGGGAGTTACTGAGGAGCCCAGGTCAGGCGGAAATGGCCCCTCCCCAGCATCCTGCTACCCTTAGGCACCAGCTGAGACCAGCCCGGTGTACGTGGCCTTGGCACAGGCGCCCGAGGGACCCAGAGGTGAGGCAGCTGGAGGCTGTCAGTGAGATATGGTCCCTGCAGCAAGTTCACCCAAAGGCGGCATGAGCAGCCCACCTCCACAGCCCCCGCCAGGAAGTACCAAGGAAACAAAATAGGGGCTCTCCACCCAGTCCCCTCCCATTGCTCCCCCTCCCCGCATATCTTGGCAAGGGACTCTGTTTCATTACAAAGAGCAGTCAATACTTCCTCCCTGCCTTTGTTTTTTTTTTTTAATTTTTATTTATTTATGATAGGGGGGGTGGGGGGCAGAGACATAGGCAGAGGGAGAAGCAGGCTCCATGCACTGGGAGCCCGACGTGGGATTTGATCCCGGGTCTCCAGGATCGCGCCCTGGGCCAAAGGAAGGCGCTAAACCGCTGCGCCACCCAGGGATCCCTCCTCCCTGCCTTTGACACAGGAGCGCCCAGTGAGCAAAGGTGTGTTACCGAGGCTCGCTGGGTACATGTGTTCTCTATTAGCAAAGTATTCTTGGGGAGGCTGGGCCCCCACAGCCTGGGCGTGGGGAGCTTAGTGGGGAGGCCTGCCCTTCCTTCCAGTTCAGAGGTCCTCTGATTTGATTCAGTCTGACATTCTGATTCCTTTTTTTTTTTTTTTTAAGATTTTATTTATTTATTCATGAGAAGAGGCAGAGACACAGGGAGAGGGAGAAGCAGGCTCCTTTTGGGGAGCCCGATGTGGGACTCGATCCCAGGACCCCGAGATCACACCCTGAGCTGAAGGCAGATGCTCAACCACTGAACCACCCAGGTGCCCCCTGACATTCTGTGTCTTTGTTTAACATCCCTTCCCAGAGTCAGCAAAGTGGGAGTCCGTCAGCTGTTTCCAGCCTGCAGATATGCTTATTTGGCATATACAGAATTTTTATAAAGTTGCGGTGGTGGGTGTTACCGGTTGAATTGTATTTCCTCAAAACCATATGCCCAAGTCCTCACCACTACAACCACCACCACCTCCCCCAGTACTTCAGAATGTGACCTTATTTGGTGGTAGGGTTGTTGCAGATGTAATTAGTTAACATGAGGTCATACTGAAGTAGGTCCCTAATCCAGCATGACTGGTGTCTTTGTAAAAGTCGTTGGGAGGGTGGGGGTGGATTTAGACACAGAGAGACACGTGCAGAGAGAGAATACCACGTGAACATGAAGGTGAAGATCTCTTAGCCAAGAAAGGCCAAAGTTGCCAGCCAGCCACCAGATTCCAGGAGAGACCCTTCGAAACCAATTTACCTTGACCACCCTCAGAAGAAACCAATCCTGCTGACACTTTGATCTGGAACTTCCAGCCTCCTGCGCTGGGAAAAAAAATCCATTTCTGTTGTTTGTGATACTTCATTATGGCAACGCTAGCAGACTCAGACAGGGGGTATCTTTTTTAAATGGATAGATGTGCTATGAAAATTTATATTTTGGGCTTCAGTGGAAAAAGCCTACGGCACCGGGCTGGATGTCGGGGCACCAGCTGGGAGCAGAGGGATGGATGCATTCAGTGTTGGGCCAGAGAACCTAACCCATGCAGGGGCTGCCACTCTTGCCCAGCCGCGTGAGAATATGGGCTGAGTGCCATCTGATTCTCTGAGTTTCACAGAGAAGCTTGTTTTCTATTTCTCATTGCTGATGAAATATGATTTCAGATGTTGGCAATGAATCGATCACTCGATTTTTCCCCTGGACCCACTCCACTTCAGTGGTATACTTGATCCGGCTGGCCCTCTGGTCATCTGAGCCTGTGATCTTTATTTACTCACAGTTGCATGTCTTGGCAAGATGCTAAGAGAAATTATAGTTAAACAAGGGAGATGGTTCAGGGGGTTGAACAATTTGCCGCCAGGAGAAAGCAAGCCTTGATTTATTCACCTCTCTCCTCTGCCATGTTGAGGTGAGGACCTTTCTGAGACTGTATCTGTGCTTTGAATAACCATTTGTCAAGGGCCTATTGCACACCAGGTGGTGTGTTAGAAGCAAAGCAAGTGTCCGGTGCAGGAAGGCATATCTCCTTCCTAATACCCTTGTTGCTATTGTGCTGAGTATAAAAGGGATTGTTGTTAATCAGACACCGCATAATAAAACAAAATATTAAGCTGTAATTGTTCTGAACTTATAAATAGAAAGGTCATTGTCGAGAAGCTACAATGCATCGTGTTCCTCCATTGCCGCAGCTTACGTTGCTAATGATGACAACCAGCCTTTGCACAAAACAGACAATGGGGAAGGCATGGTACCAGAATCATTAATGACATTCCTTTATTTCATTGTAATTGTATTAGCCAGTCACAATGTGCCAGGCCCACGGTGAGCACTCCACATGCGTAATCTCATGTAATGCTTGGACCAGCCCTGCGAGGGAAGCCTTTGGTTCTCCCTCTAGAGATCAGGACATTGAAGCCCGGAGATGTCCAGTAACTTGCCTGAGGTCCTAGCAGGGCTTGACCTCAGGTCACCTCAATGCCCAATCCAGGCTCTCCTCCCCCTTCCTGCTTCCTGGTTACTCTCTTGCACCAAAATGCCTCTAACAGAGGTCGGTGGTCAACCTGTGGGCCCAGAGCCCACGAAGGCCTTGCCAAGGGTGATGTCCCAAGTCCAACCTCCCGAATCCCAAACCTGTCAGCATATTCTGTTAAAGAGGCAAAACTTGTAACCTAGTTTGAAGTCAACATGTTAGTTTCACTCAAAAAAAAAAAAAAAAAAAAAAAAAAAGACTTGGGCAGCCCCGGGTGGCTCAGCGGTTTAGCGCCACCTTCGGTCCAGGGCCTGATCCTGGAGACCTGGGATCGAGTCCCGAGTCGGGCTCCCTGCATGGAGCCTGCTTCTCCCTCTGCCTGTGTCTCTGCCTTTCTCTCTCTCTCTCTCTCTCTGTCTCTCATGAATAAATAAATAAAATCTTAAAAAAAAAAAAAGACTTGCCCACATTTTGTGTGTATTGTAAAGATGAGCAGGAGGGTCCCTCTGTGACCTTTTAGGAACAGATGGTATGCTGATCTTAGAAGTAACTCACAGAAGCCTTGGGAGAAGCAGGGCCCTCCTGGGGTCAGGTTCGGTTTCTTTCCACAGCTGCGTTCAGCTTGTGAAAATTCCAGTGCTCTGCAGCTGATGCATCTACCTCTGTAGCTGTGTATTTTGCTTCTACCCAAAGTCGGGCAATGAGAGAGAGTGGACGGTTCTGGTCTTGTCTTAGCAGAGCACATGGAGCTCCGTGCATTCCCCTCCCAGCCAGCACCCCCATCGGCCCATGGCCAGACTTCGTGCGCCCCTAACTCATCCACTTCTTTGCCACACACACCCCCCCAATTGCCTTGGAGCAAATCCTAGCATCGCACTGTCCCCTGAACCACCACCACCAGCCCCCCCCAACCCCCACCCCCCCAATTCCCACCAGCCTGCCTTACACTATGTGTCACCCTGTGATTTTCAGGCCACTACATGTATGTGGACTCGGTTTACGTCAAGCACTTCCAGGAGGTAGCGCAGCTCATCTCCCCGATGACCACAGCCCCCATGTCCGGCTGCCTGTCATTTTACTACCAGCTCCAGCAGGGGAATGACAATATCTTCTCCCTCTATACTCGGGATGGGGCTGGCCTCTACGAGGAAATCTGGAAGTTGGGCCAGCCAGGGAATGCTGCCTGGAATCTGGCTGAGGTGGAGTTCAGCGCGCCCTACCCCATGGAGGTAGGTGTGCCCTGGCCGGACCCCTCTGCGGGGGTGCAGCTCAGGCCCGGGAGTTTTTATCTTCCTTCCTCTCCACCCCCTGAGACCCCCTCTGCTTCTCCCTCTTCTTCTCTTGTCCCTCTGTCTTCCTGCTGCTTACTATATTTCATGGGCACACGTCCCCTCTGAACCTCACACTGTGGTCGCGAGGCAAAAGAGATGAACACCCTCTAGGTGAAACCCACTCATGAACTTCCATTCCTGAGAGCTAGGATGAAGCATTCCCTTGCTGGAGGGAAGAGTCTTTCCAGAGAAAGAGAGAAGGAAAAAAGAAAAAAAAAAACCAACTTATTTTCTTCTCTCCACCTTTACAATATAAAGAATGTCATAAAAATGAGAGATTTATGATTGTGGCCCCACTTTGAATCAAGGCTGGGTGCTTTTGTTTTAAAACTTTTTATGGTTATGTGAGTGATAAATATCCAGTGCAGAAGAATGAGAAGATTTAGGAAAGCAAAACATGCTAAAACGGCCCACGCTGACCCTGCAAGGATGAGAACACTAACATTGTGGTGTTTGTTATTATGCGCCTTCTTTCTAAGCACATATATTAATACACACCTGTATCTATGTTATATTCCAGCACTTATGACAATCCAGAGTAGATAAAATTATCCCCACATTACAGATAAGAAAGGAGGAAAAAAAAAAAAGAGAGAGAGAGCCCCAGCACTTGATCTTTTTTATCTAGGTCATATAGCTGGTGAGTGCCAGGCACTTAGGAAAATTCTGGACTAAATTCTGACCTAGAGCTGAAGGCAGATGCCTAGATCTGTCTGAGGACTCCAGAGAGCTACTAGAATCAATGGGTGCAACATTGTACTTGCAGATTTGGGGCTGTATGTAGTCTCAGTTACCACAGATTTATACATATTCCTTCCTTTTCACTTTGTGCTTTTTGTAAGGTCTCCTCTAGTTCCCTTTAAAGTGCAAAAGAAGGCAAAAGAAGTGGATTCTTCTTTGCATGCTTTTTGGTGATGCCATCTGCTCACCTGATGTGGGGCGCTTCAGAGAGCATTGGGATTGGATGGGTTTGTGACATGTTCTGTCCACTGAAGACAGGCCTGCCACTCCCTTTGCCCCCTTCAGCTCCCGTCCTACACCCCCATACAGTTCCAGAGATAGCACACTGGATGTGTGCTCTTTCCTCTCCCAAAGTCTGACGAGGCCTTGATTTCCCCTCCAGGCCAGTGGAAAATTTTTAAAGTTTGAGTTATAGGGAGAAAAAGAAATGCACATACTGTTTCAGAAAGTTTTCCTTCTATTAAAGTCAAATGAGTCACACACACAGTGACGACAGTTTCTTTTGCAAACTCCTTCCATCCGACCATAAACTCCTTGGGCAACATTTGTGTGAGTGCGGCTCTGCCGAATTTTCTTTTACATCCGTGCTTGAAAAGTCACAATCCTGGACACTACTACACTTCAGTATGTATCCCTCGGGTTCCCATGTGCGTTTGCTCCAGCAATCTGACTCATGATGCTGCTACTGTTTGCTAGTGGAAATTGCCAGCAAGAGAAACTCGCTCCGCAGAAATCAGTGAATTGAATGTCACCATATTCTCAAATGAATTTTAAAAAGGAAAACAAACATCTAAGAACCTCTCCCACCCTTTCCGAATAAGAGGGAACACGCTGGCACATGGGCTGTGATTTGCAAATTTGGATCAGAAGCATTCTCACCCCACCTGCTCAGTAAGACCAAGCTCCATCATTCACTTTATCAGCGGGCACCCTGAAAATGAAATGTCACGGACCTGAGCTATGTTTGTGGAGTCCATGGCCCCTTCTCACTGGTCCATGTCTGTCCCCTGTGCTCTCAGCCTCCCCCCACCTTTGCCAGCAGCAAACATCCAGGGCCCCTCTTAGATTTTGCAGAATCCAAGGGTCTGTAGGACCACCGTTTTTTAGCTAAACAGGACCATCTTGTCCACACTCTTTCTTTCAAAACTAGGGAAACGAAGACTTAGGGAAAGGAAGGAACCTGCTGGGGCTCATTGGTGCTAAGTAGGCTCAAACCTGAATAGGAGTTCCAGAGAAGTCAACCTGGAGAAATCCGCATGCATTTAGTACAGAGCTCAGTACGCACCTGACTCTGTGCTGGGGGCTTTATATACCTTATCTCATTTAATCTCCTTGATTGTCCCACAAAGTAGGGGGTATGCCTATTTTATAAATAACAAAGGCAAAGCCTTAAGAGGGCTCGCAATGTATTCAAGGTCACCTAGTTAGTACCAGAAATGGGATTTGAACTGTGGTCCGTCTGCTTCCAAGACACCCTTCTCTTTAGAAGAGGTTTGAAAACTAGAAGCCTAGGGGTCAGGTCCAGCCTACAACTATTTGCCTGGCTGCTCTCTAGAGTGGTGGGTTGGGTTTTTTCCCCTGTTTTTTTCCATGTTTGTTATAGTGTTTAAGTAAATGGCCAACACTGAAATAGCCAAAGATTTCCCAGGAGAAATCTAGAGATCCAGGTCCTCTTGACAATTTGGTAGGTCCTGACACTTCAGGCCCAAACTCCCACACATTAGCAACTGAGGAAGCTGAGAAGCAGGCGCCCCTATAGACTGAGGTTGGGTTCCCCATTTCAGGGCATTCTGCACCCAATTCTGCTGTATCACACCAAGCTCATGTCATGTGTTTATGTCACCTGCCTGGCCTGAGTTTCAGACCCTGCCAACGTTGCATCCTCTCGTGTTAATTCACCAGAGTAGGCTGCACACTTGGGTGGTTTCCCCACTGCATCCCCCACTGTGCAGCGCTGTGTGCACTGCTCCCCATCCCCAGGGGCACCAGCAGAAGGTAGCAGATGGACCTCAGAGTAGAAGCCGGTGGCAGAGAAGGGAGAAAAATGAGAGTTGAACTCATGAACCTCATGTTCCCTCTAACTATCTGGATGTGCCTGAACATTGCTGAAATGCTGACATCCATACATAGCATTTGGGGCCTGATTTTGCCTTTGCAGACAAGTAATAGTCTTCGATCTTGCATCCTTGTCCAGAGCCGTCACAGAGGATTTCATGTGTAAGAAAAGGGAAAGAATCCCACAGTGCCTTACTTCTCTGTGAAGGGCAGTTGGAAAGCCGGGCCTGCTTTCCCCAAGTAGTTCGTTGTTTCTGTAATGACGTAGGTCATTAGCAAATTGTCGATTCTGTGGTTCTGTCGGAGAGGGATACACACTCAAGGGGGAAAAATCCACCAATAAAATACAACACAGGGCTCAGTACTCCCTCCCCTAAAAAAAATGGTGGCTCAAGTCGGGAGCTACTTGAGATTTAGGAACATGATTCCTAACATTTGCCTATAACCTGTCACCACCTGATTTGACTGGCACATCATAATTTTTTAAGATTTTATTTATTTATTTATTCATGAGAGACACAGAGAGAGGCAGAGACATAGGAAGCAGGCTTCCTGCAGGGAGCCCAATGCGGGGCTCGATCCCAGGACCCGGGGATCATGCCCTGAGCCAAAGGCAGACACTCAACCACTGAGCCACCCGGGTGTCCCTGCCACATTATTTTAAATCATAGTTAAGAGGGGCCCCTGAATGACTCCATCCATTGAGGGTCTGGCTCTTGATTTCGGCTCAGGTCATGGTTTCAGGGTCATGAGATCAAGCCCCATGTTGGGCTCCATGGAATCTGCTTAGGGTTTGCACTCTCCCTCTGCCTCTCTCTCTCTTTCGAATAAATAAATAAATCTTTTAAAAAATCTGTAAATCATGGTTGAGAGCTCTGAAGCCTAACAAAATCTGTAAACCTGTAGCAATACATCATCTTCCTCTGCAGGTTATTTTTGAAGTTGCTTTCAATGGTCCTAAAGGAGGATATGTGGCTCTCGATGACATTTCTTTCTCTCCCGTTCACTGCCAGAATCAGACAGGTAAGCATTCTCTTTTTCTTCTGGCTCACACAGGGAGTTTTCTTGGTAGATGCCTGTGGTTGGGCTTGATTTAATTCTTTCTAATTTTCTTGCCTCTCCTGTTATCTCCTCCTTTAAAAAATTATTTAATCAAATAGTCATTTTTCTGCTACATTACTCTTTTTTTTTCCCCTGACAGAGTGAATTTAATTTTTTTGACACCACAGGCCAGTTGTCATGTGTTAAGGAGCTTTCACCGTCCCTATCTACTAGGTAATGAAAATTAAATACAAACACATTCCCTCCTCATCTTTCTCTTTTTAAAAAAAAGAAGATTTATTTATTCATGAGAGACACAGATTGAGAGAGAGGCAGAGACCTAGGCAGAGGAAGAAACAGGCTCCATGCAGGGAGCCCGATGTGGGACTGGATCCCAGATCCTGGGATCACGCCCTGAGCCGAAGGCACTCAACTGAGCCACCCAGGTGTCCCTCGTCTTTCTCTTTAAAGGATATCTTAGATCATGTACAGGTGGCTGAGTGGGTGGGAAAAAATTCTCAAACTCTCAAGTCGGATTATAAAAACTCTAATTTTATGTACTCAAGACCTATAAATGTCTCCATGTTTAAAGATGTTAATATTTGGTGTACATTATCTCTATGACAGTTTGTGATATTTATAGTATGTACTTAATTTAATTTCTCTTTCTAAGTAAATCCTCAAATTCTTTTATCGCGGCCAATTTTGTAATTTCCATAAACTTAGTGTTTGGAAAAGAGAGGAAATTTTTACTTTCTGGAAAAAAGGGAAGCAAATTGATTCAAAATAAATTAGGAAACAAATGTTCTAGGGGTGCCTGAGTGGCTCAGTCAGTTAAGCATCTGCCTTCAGCTCAGGTCACGATCCTGGGGTCCTGGGTCCGAGCCCTGTGTCAGGCTCCCTGTCAGCAGAGAGCCTACTTCTCCCTCTCCCCACCCCCCACTTATTCTCTCTCTAATTATCCTCTCTCTCTCAAATAAAGAGATAAAATCTTAAAAATAAAGAAAAGAAATGTTCCAGAATGTGAAGGATGACACTATATTCATGATAACCCAGATTAATGCAACTGACCTTAGCTGTTAGTGTTTTTTTTTTTTTTTTTGAGAGGCCCCAGGGAGGCAGTGATTGTCCCATCTTATTAATGAGCCCTCATTCTGAGTTTTAGAGCATGAAGTAAAGTTTTGAACCTGGCCTTTGTAGTATGACTTTCACTTAAGATAGAGCTGGTGTCTAATTTCATAAGGCTCACATTTCACAAGCAAGGGGACTGAGAAAGATAATGTTTTCTACTTGAGCTAAAGTGTTACCTCCAAATTAGAGAGAAACACTCTAATGTGTTAAAACCAAATATTTTTTTACTAATTCTAATTTTAAAAATGATCTAGCGAAATGGAACCAGACTAGATATGCATATTTACATATTTTCATTAAAATGATTTAATCCAAACTATAACCCCAAGATTAAAGGGGTCTCGAAGTTGGACAGTTCCCTAATCTCATGAGCTAGTATTTCAGTGGTGGTATCGTAGTTGCATAACCCCTTTATCATTATTTTTGGAAAGTTTCTCCTGTTTGTCACCAGACATTTACATTGAACTTTTCTTTATTTTTATTTTTATTTTATTTTATTTTATTTACATTGAACTTTTCTATTTCCAAGTTATTCATATGGGAAAAGGGGTGTTTATTCAGTATCTGCACAGGATTGATGGTGGGGTGAAGATGCAGGTGAGAGGTTAACAGTATCTACTGAACCACCTTACAAGTAATGTTTGAAAACACTCTCCCTTTTAAAAAGATACAGAATCTATGTGAGGGCTTTCCCACCGACTGGTGAAAAGAAAAGAAAGATTCCAGCAAAATAAGGACTATTTGTTAAAAGGTCCAATAGCCCCTCAGTCTGTAAAATTCAGCCCGCATACAGGTCCTTCCTCTGCGGGGACCACCAGCGATTCACAATTTCATGTAATTAGGTTAGCCAAGGTTCCATACTGGTCTTCAGAACTTCCCAACCTGGCAACTTTGCTTTAAACTGGTTTAATTGCATGATCAAGGTGTTCTGCTCCAAAGTCGGGACTTTGGATTCACATCACTGCTCTGCCACTTGCAAACTGTGTGACCTTGGGTATGTTAATTAACCTCTCTGAGCTTCTGTTTCCACATTTGTGGGACAAGGTTAGAAGGATCTGTCCTGCACAGTTGGGAAGATGATGAGTTAATTTCTGTGAAGGCCTTAGCAGAATATGGCACACAGAAAATGCTTGGCCATGAGGCTTCGTGTGATTTACTTAACTTTCAAAATATGCCCATCCTTTCCCTGGGGACCAGGGAGTCAGATTGAAACTGAGGAGAACCAGCAAAGGGCATCGCTTTGGTGAATGGCGAGCTGGAGCCTCCTTTGTGCCGTTCCTTCAGCAGCTGTGGGCCAGATTCTGAGTCTGAGAAGCTGAGCCCTCCGTTTTTCATACTTCATCTTACATTTCACAAATAGTTTATGCCCTTCTGTTTCATAACAGGTGCCAACATTTTTTTCCTTATCTTGGTTAGCTCCAGACTTGTTGTCTCTGCTTTTCCCAGCTGGATCTAGCATTTTCTTCCCTCATCCCCTTTAGTAGGCCGAGACAGGAATTATTTCAACATATGAAGCGTCTCGTTCCCACCATCTGGTTGGGCTTAGTGTTAATCCAATCTCCCAGACCTGGGACCCATCACAGAGTCACAGGTGTTAAACACCAGTGTCATGTCGCTCCCCAAGTATTCCCCCAAGATGCTGCCAGAGAACAGTGAGACCTCCCCATGCCCCCTCCTTGAGTTAGGGCAGTTCCCTTTCCAAGCCTCTCCCACCCACAACCTCCCTGTCCTCCACCACATTTGGCTTAGCGCCTGGACCATGGGAATAAGCTCTCATTTTAAACTGTAAAGCCTTGAATGGCTGACAGGTGATTCCACTTATAGGGATCCTGTCTTAATGCTCAGCCCCAAACTGAGAACTCCCACTGCTCTGCCATATATAGGCCCAATCTCCTCTCGGGGCTTGGGTCCACCCTAGCCCCAGGCCAGGGACTGGAAGGGTCTTGACACTCGTGGATATAACCCTCAAAGATGTCTTCCTGGGCCTAAATGCCATTTATGTCCATTTGCCAACAACACACTGCCCTTTTGATATCTGATTAGAAACCTGGCTCTGGTCGTTGCCTTGGTTACAGCCGTAGCGACCTTAGCTCAGACCTCAAGCATCTCCACAGCCTGGTCAGTGGCCCAGCCCCAGCCCCTGCTCCATCAAGATTCCTCAGTCTGGTGCCAGGTCCTACTCACACTGTCTCCCAGCCAACTTCAAGCTGTCTCAGCCTGCTTTCGGGCTGGCTTGGGCTAAAATAAAACTCCTGTGGCAGGTTAGCAGCCTACAGAGCATGCTGTACCCAGATCTCCAGAGCGCTGCAGGGGCTGAGGATCCCAAAGCCTGCTGATGAGCGTTTACAGTTCTCAGGCTGGTACGGAGTCCATCTCCATGAACCTCAGGGTGGGAAATGCTGCCAAAGATTCTTCTCCAACAGCAGCACCCTTCACCTGATTAGAGGATCTTCAGAACCTCTCATTTCCAAAAAGCTCAAGTGTCAGAGAGCAAGTAATTAACTACATCTTACATTGTGATGCTTTTTGGTACCTTGCTCAAAGGGCCTTCTTCCTTTTTTTTTTTTTTCCTTTTCTGATCGACTGATGTTCAAGGGCTGCCAACTGCCTCTGGTTCCTCCGTATGCTTCAAAGGGGTCATTATCGCTCAACTGTCATGGCCACTTGGCCCATATGCTCTGAAACCAGCCTTAAGCAAAAGCTTTCCACCCACCCCAGATCTCTGGCGTGCTCATTTTAGGTCACAAATAGGCCCTCTGGCCCCCTCTTCAGGAATTAGATGCGGTCTCATAGCAGAAGCGGCGTTCAGGGTGGAAGAGATTTAGGCTTTCAGTTATGCTTTGGAGATTTTCTTTTTATCAGGCCTCCTCAGGACCCCAGACAAATCCATTTCTAGGGCTAGGTATTTAGCAAAGGAATAAAATCATGTTCTCAGAAACATCTTTCCTGAGTGGCTCAGTTTGTCACCATGGAGAGAACTGATCTGTGCTTACTTTCAAGTTTTAATACCACCTCTCACCTCTCCTGCACACATAGTAAATGAGTTATGGTTCTCTTGTGGCTGCCCGGGGGAATATTTCTGGGGATGTATTCCCAATGAGTGATTATACTGACCTGCCGCTCTCTGTGTGCCTGGCTTTCGGGAGTGCCATACCATTTTCTGGGCCAGACGGCTATCGATGGTGCATTTTCAACTACTTTTTCATTACCAGGTAGCAGAGGGGTGACTAAGACTGGAGACCAATATAGGGTTTTCCTTGGTTGTAGATCTGCATAGGGAGGCTTGTGTCAAAGGAGACTCATGTGAATGACATCATCCTCATTTTTCAAAGACTTTATCTTCGTGGCTTAAAGATACTCCCTGATGCTCACAGAGCCAGGCCCAGCAATGCGTGGGCCAACCCACCAGTCTTAAAGCATTGAGAATGCTCTACGTTTCCTTTTCTCCTCTCTGGTTCCTCAGGGTGCTCACTTTGCACACTTGCTAGGGCATGTCACCAAACATACAATCGGAATCCAATTATGTAGGAACATTTTGTTCCTATTCTTTTTTTCTAATGTGGTGGTGATCACTTTTTTCGTGCTCTTAAAACTTTATTTGTATGTCATTTTAAACTCAGCCAAAATTTGCAAGAATACTATAAAGAACTCTCATAAGCTTTACCCAGGTCTAAGTTGTTACCATTTTACCAGATTTACCTTATTGACCATTTAAGAGTAAGTTGCAGACATTATGCCCCTTTGCCCCTAAATACTTCAGTGTGTATTTTCTAAAACCCAGTGCATTTTCCACAGTTAACTGCCATCAGATAACTATAAAGTTCAGGAAATTTAGCTACTGATACAGTATTATCAACTAACTCATGGTCCACATGCTAATTTGTCCCAATCCTGTCTTTTTTTTTTTAAGATTTTATTTTTTTATTCATGAGAGACAGAAAGAGAGAGAGAGAGAGAGAGGCAGAGTCACAGGCAGAGGGAGAAACAGGCTCCATGCTGGGAGCCCAATGCGGGACTTGATCCCAGGACTCCAGGATCATGCCATGGGCCGAAGGCAGACGCTAAACCACTGAGCCACCCAGGGATCCCCTCAATCCTGTCTTTTATAACTCTTTGCTTTCTGGGACCAAGATTGAATGTTGGGTTCCTTATAGCATTTGGTTGTCATGCCTCTTCCATCCCCTTTAATCTGGGCCAGCTCCTCAGCCCACTTGATGGTTTTCTTGCTTTGGAAATTGAAGCATTGAGAGTATAGTGAGGTTCTGTCCATAAACGGCTTCCTGTTTCATCATGTCACTGCTCCCATAACTCAAATGTTTCTCTAGAACATTTCTCTTTCTCTGGCCCTAAAAACTTAGGCCAGCGTATGTCAGCATGCAGAACGGATCACAGTTGGCTACATTAAATGTGTCCCAAACTGTAGCAGTCACATCCCCTCTGGACTCAGACAATCTGAACAGTGAGATTTACAATCACTTGTTGCAGTACCAAGTTATTCTCAAAACAGCAGAAATCTTTTATGTTCCATTCACTCCAGGCAATCTGGAATGAGGTGGTATTTATAGACCAGGGTAAATGATACCAGAACTCAGCAAAAGCCAAAATAATAGCAGTATGGGTGATGAAATTGGTGTGACTTTTTGGAACAGCGAGGTTTATACTAAGCAATGATTTTCTTCAAGCAGATCAGCTCCTACTACTAATGTCAATTATAAATAGCGGCTGAGCTGGTGACACCGCGATTGATCAACAAATGAGAATTATTTCTGGAAAATATTATTTCTAAAATACCTGTCTTAAGAGAAAAATTAAGAATTCCTTAAAATCTTTACCTTTTTCTTTCTCTTTAATTTTCTGTGAATGAATTTGAATCGTGAAGAAATATGTGAATAATTGCTCCCAGTCTTTACATTATGAAAGGAAATTTCTTTTGAGGTCTGATATACTTTTTTATTTTTTATAGAGAGTATGAACAGAGTTCCTTCCCTCTCTCCCCTTAAGGAGGAAAAGAACAATTTTCCTGTCATGCTGAGATGTTAGTTTGATGCTAACCTGTCAGCATGCCATTAGGGTGAAAATATTTTGTTGTGTTTTCTTTATTTGGTCTCCCTGGCTCAAATGTGTACATATTTGTCAACCAGTTGATGTAGTCCTTTGAGATCGTTGGGTCTGGCATTTTCACTTTGGTTCTCCTTTGTCCAGAGCTTCCTTTCAGTGCCATGGAAGCCAGCTGCAATTTTGAGGAAGATCTCTGCAACTTTTATCAAGATAAAGAAGGTCCAGGCTGGACTCGGGTGAAAGTAAAACCAAACATGTATCGGGCTGGAGACCACACATCAGGCATCGGTAAATCAGGAGTCTGTGCTTGTGGGGATGCTGGGGGTTGGGATGGTGTTCATGCTCCATCTGCCATTCTTACTGCACACCAATCAAGACAGTGACTTACAAAAAAAAAAAAAAAGCAAGCAAGCAAGAAAAGGCAGCTATAAAGAAGCAAAAATGATTGGTAATCGTATGTTTGGCCATTTTTTTTTAAATTGGCATTTAGGTTGCTATGCTAGCACAACAGTCTGCCAGTTCTTTAAACAGCCAAACCTTTAGAAATTATCTTGCTCTTCCCTTTAGATAGATAAGTACCTTTAAAAAGCTATTAGATTCCAATTACATAAAACATCCAGAAAATGCAAATCGTTAGAAACAGAAAGCCAATTCTTGGTGGCCAAGGGGCTGGGGAGTTACTGTTTAATGGGTAAAGAGCTTCCTTTGGGGGTGATGAAAATATTTTGGAGCTGGAGAGTGGCACTCGTTGCCCAACATTGTGAATGTACTAAATGCCACTGAATTGTAGACTTTAAAATGGTTACAATGGTAAATTGTATGTTATGTGTATTTTACTCAATGAAAAATAATTTTGTACGGCACTAAAGGCTATAAAAACTATTGGAAAAGGCTGGGGGTAGGGGCACTTGATGGTTATGTCTACAAAGAACTGTAAGAAAACCAGTTTGAGCTCCCCTGTGTAAGGATTAGCTACCTAATTACTTTGACAGCATCCCCTGTGAAGCCCACTTCTGTAGAGACTGGTGCAAAGAGCTTGTTTCAAGGGTTAGTGTCTAGTTCATTTATTCAATGGCTATTTATACACTGGGCACTGGGTGTGCTCACCACACTCTGATGACACTTCAATTTCAGAGTAGTGTACTCACACAGGCCCTAGGAAGGGCCTTAAAAGGGGCCCTCACAATTTTATACTTGTAATCATGACTTCTTTTCTTACAGGTTGCTTAACTTATAGAAATACAGGCACTACAAAGACCTATTGTCACCTTGGCCAGACTCACTCCTGGAGGATACACTAGTGAACAGATCAGGTCCTGTTCTCACTGGCTAGCAATCATCTCAATGAGCAAGAGAAGTGTTAGACAATTATATACACAAATAAACTTATAATTTACACATTGCGGTATGGGCTATGGAAGAAATGAAGAGTGGGCTCTGAGAGAGAATAGGAGAGAGATCCTGAGAGGAGAGAGTATTAGCTGGGAGAGTGGGAGGAATCCAGGCAGAGGGAACAGCATCTGTGAAGTCCTTGAATATGGAAAGACCTGGACAGCCCCAGCAGTGAGAGGGTTACAGCGGCTGCAGTGGGCAGGAGAGTGGAGGAACATGATGTTAGGACATACACCATGGGTGTGGCAGGCCAGAGGGAGCATTTGGGATTTTTTTATAAAGGAAATGAGAAACCATTTAAAGGTTTTAAGTAAAAGAAGAGTAGAATTCAATTCGGGTTTCAAAAACATTGTTCTGGCTGTGCATGGCCATCTGTATTAGTCCACTCAGGCAGCCATAACAAAGTACCACAGCCTGGGTGACCTGAACAGCAGAAGCGTATTTTTTCACGGTTCTGGAGGCTAGAGGCACAAGACTGAGATGCCATCAGGGTTAGTCTCTAATAAGATCTCCCTTTCTGCCTTATAGATAAATGGCACCTTCTCATTGTGACCTCACATGGCCTTCACTCTATGTATACCAGTAAAGACAGAGAGAAGTCTCTGGTGTCTCTTCCTCTTCTTGTGAAGACATCAGTTCTGTAGGATTAAGGCCTCACCCTTATAACCCCATTTAATTATCTCCTTAAAGGCCCAATTTCCAAATAAAGTTGCATTGGGAATTAGGATCTCAACTAATGGATTTGTAGGGGGGACATCACTCAGTCCATATCACTACTTATGTAAGATAACCCAAGAACCTTTTGTCAGATGAATTAAATCACCGGATAAAACCAAACTAAATACAAAGACTAAGGGAATAGAAGGAAAATTGATGAGGGGAGGAGCAGAAAAAGGAAAGAATGAAAAATAGATATTATTTTTTTCTTTTCTACCCAGGCTTTCTAGAATACGTGGATCTGTTTTAAGTTTACTGTAGGGGTGATGGAGCAGGTGGGAGGGGAGGTTCTTGACCTTATGTTTCTTTTTTTTATTATTTAAAGGAAATAATTGTTCTTCCTTGGACCCTTTTCTTGCACAGAGAAGGTACTTGAAGATCTTTTCTGGTTGAATGGCAGGCTGAAACAAAATCGATTTTGGGGATGACACAGATCAGTCCGTAAGAATACTCATGTAAAATAATCAAAATTCAAAGGATTATCAGACCAGTCTGTGATCTGTTTCCACTAATCACTGCAGGAATAAGAAGGAAAAATCTACTCTGGACCTTACAGTCACTAGGACCCAGTATTAGGTACTCAGTCTGTGTCACTTGATTGACCCAGACTGCTGGAGCTCCAAGATGATTTCATCCCTTTTGTTTCATGAGAAGCACAAATCCTAACTGATGACTAGCATCTGAGCATATTGCAGATGGAAATCTATACTAGTTTATGAAGTTTACTGAAATTGAAGTTTTTTTGATAATAGAGTCACAGGATATATCCTGTCACTTAAGCCACAGATATTACAAAATGCATCCTATCATTTAAGACCCATGGAAATAGTCTCTGTTGGCAAATTCTACTGCTTTTAACCAAATTTTGCCACTTGACACTTTGGCCTAGATTATTTAAATTTTTCATCACTGATAGCCTAAATGTTTTGTCCTGTTTGCAGGGTACTACTTGCTGGCCAACACAAAGTTTACATCTCAGCCTGGCTACATTGGAAGGCTCTACGGTCCCTCCCTGCCAGGAAACTTGCAGTATTGTCTACGTTTTTATTATGCCATCTATGGGTTTTTAAAAATGAGTGACACCCTGGCAGTTTATATCTTTGAAGAGAACCACGTAGTTCAAGAGAAAATTTGGTCTGTGCTGGAGTCTCCAAGGGGTGTTTGGATGCAAGCTGAAATCACCTTCAAGAAGCCCATGCCTACCAAGGTATAGTAGAGCCAGTGCAATGCTTTGCCCCTTTGTTCATCTTTGGTTTCTGGGCTGGGTTAGTGAATTTCTGTTTAATTATTTTCAAATGGTGATGTTTTATTTTTCTTCTGACAGCCCCACCGCTACACTCTATCTGAGCCATGCACAAGTTATATTACCTATAAATTCTTTTCAGTTTTCTGTCTCAGAATCATGGCCACCGAGAGTGTTTGCTTGTTTATTTCTCAGATTCCCTGAGAATAGACCAAAGATGGTGAATGCATGGATAGTCCAAGTTCAACAGCTAAACTTTAATTTGAAGCCCCAATATCACACACACATGCACACATGTATGACACACATAGGAATACTAATCACTGTATTCTAATTTATAATACTAAATTACTTTAAAGGGTGAAATCAGTGAGCCTGATTTTATTGAGGCTTTAAGCTCAAAAGCTTAGAGCCCTACCTTAATACAAGGTAGAGAAGCTCAGTAGAAAATGAGAGCGAGCCCAGATGGAGAGAATTTATGTAAGGGTACCATCAGCCGCTGATTCTGATAGCAATGAGAATACAAAGAAGTATTTACTGCAAGGGGGATATAAAAGAAAACTATAATCTCCCAAGTTTAACAACTCCTAAACTTAAGAAAGTTTTACAGAAGTAATAAATTCTGTCGACTACAACCCAGATATGAAACCAGTATGGGAAAATTCATTTTGTCTCAGCCCATCATTCAACCAGAAAATGTCTTTCAAGTACTTGCTCTGAGCAAGAATGCACTCAAAAAAAGATATGAGAGATCTCCTTCATCAAATCCCCACAATGGGAACTCAAAATATATTGTTAAATGAATGAATCCAATCAATTGATCACGTTTATTAACCAGGAATTACCCAGGCTCCCTAGGGAAAGATACAAACCTAGAAGATTAGTAGAACCTTCTTCACAAACTTTAATGGCTTAGACTTGCTTGCTGGTTATAACCATCCAGACAGAACATAACTTCATCCATCTGCTAATGAAATTTGGGACACCATTCCTATCATACTGATGCTTGCTTATTTTTAGTGCATTGGAGTACCCACAAGGGCATGATTAAATTCTCACAGTGATTAATCAAAGATCTTTGAAAATCTTTACGAAGTTCTTTTCCATGGCTAGGCAAGAAGAAATTGTGATTATCATGACATGGCAGTCTCAGTAATTGGCTTCTTTTTTTTTTTTAATATTTATTTATTTATTTAAGAAAGAGTACATGAGTGGGGGAGAAGGAGATGGAGAGACTCTCCAGTAGATTCCCTGCTGGGCTGCTGAGCATGGAGCCCAACGCAGGGCTTGATCCCACGATGCTGAGATCATGACCTGAGCTGAAATCAAGAGTCAGATGCTCAATCGACTGAGCCACCCAGGTGCCCTGTGACTTATTGACTTCTAAAAAGGGTTGAGCTAATTTACCATACCTCTAGCAGAACATAAGCACACAAGTTTTATCACAGTCTCACAGGCACAACTTGTCTTATTTTTATGCTAATTAAACAGGTAATGTTATTTCAGGCCTCCCCTTCTTAACTCTGTTGTATATTGATCATGTGGCTAGAGGGAGATATTTGGTTTGCCCCCTGGATGATAGGGGAAGCTAGGTGATGTTTCTGGTGTGAGGTTCCCATTTCTTCTTAGTCTAGACTCATGCTCTTTAATCTTATTGCCTAGCCAATTCCAAACATTTCCTGGGTGAGTCTATCTTTCCATAAATGTCATCTGACCTTTGCAATGTTATTGAATTTCCTCTTTGATATGTTAGTCCTGGAGGTATCCAAGCCTCTCTGCACCTCTTAGGGATCCCAAAGGCTTAAATTGTTTCCCATTACCAGTTATTTTCTCTAGCAAGTAGTATGGTAATACACACACACACACACACACACACACAGACACACACACACAGGAACAGACATGCACCAGATTCACATAATCAGGGACACACCAGGAACTAAGGAAATGTTCATTATACTCCATACCCTGTTATGCTAATGTTTTTTTAATTTTTTAATTTTTTTAAAAAAGATTTTATTTATTTATTCATGATAGACATAGAGAGAGAGAGAAAGAGAGAGAGAGAGAGACAGACAGAGACACAGGCAGAGGGAGAAGCAGGCTCCACACCGGGAGCCTGACACGGAACTCGATCCCAGGGCTCCCAGATGACGCCCTGGGCCAAAGGCAGGCGCTGAACCACTGAGCCACCCAGGGATCCCCTAATGTTTTTTTTTTTTTTTAAAGTTTGGTGATATAATAAGGATTTTACTCATTCATTTGACTTTCATTTGTTTATTCATTCATCCATTCATTTATCCCTTTATTCAACCAGAATTTATTAGATACATGCTCAGGGCAGGAGTTATAAAGATGAGTGAGGCTCAGACCATGCCCTTGAGGAGGAGATCACAGACAACAGAAGACTAAAATACAGATATGTAAGCAACTAACAACAGTCCAATCTCACTGTCTCATGGAAGGGTCTCATTGAGAAAAATAGAATAGTTCAATTCAACTAATTGGACATTTAAAAAATAATAACAAGTAGAGACCCAGCCTGATGAGTGGATGGTTAGGTTCAGGCTGTCTAGATTCTAATTCTTGCTCATGCCCCCACCCACACTACTTCATCCTGTCCCCCCATAACCTCTAGAAACCTGCCCGCTCCTTTAGAGTGTGTCCCTGCTCTTACCTGATGCCATGGAATGGGAGCAACCCCCTCAGCCAGTGAGGACTCCCTGCACAACTTGCTGTTTGTCTCTTGGGCTGCCTTCCAGACCCTCCCAGCAGCTGCTTTGTTCCCTTTCGACCACATGAGGAAAAAGGGATCTGGACCCAGTGGGGGCAGGGAAGTTCTTTCAGCCTTGGAAGGAACTAGTCATACATCTGGCCCCAACACCCAAGAGGAGAAACTACAGTTCACCACCAGAAAACTCGACATACGTCTGAAGGTGGCCTGTAGTTCTTGGCAGGTCCCTGCTGAACAGAACCAGCTCTTCAGAGAGGGAGAGAGCCATCTGACAGCCACCATGGGGGCCCTTACTTATGTTACATATACAGGTGGAAGTAAGATGCAAATGATGTTTCAGGGAAGGGATAAAATGAAAAGTCAGTGTTGCCCTTACTACTCCGTCCTCCTGAATTCAAACTCCAATTGCACCTCTTTTTCTGGTGGTTTTCTTCCTGATTTGGGAATATTTTCTTCTTTAATTTTAAATATTGTATTTCCACCTCCATTTCTTGATTCATTAACTTGAATAGTGTTCCCTGCGAGGAAAGATAAGGACTTTAGCTTACTTATACTATTCCTTCTCCTTTTTTCTCTCTTCGCAATTTTTGGTTATATTGTATTTTTCACTTTTGGTGCTCTTGACAACTTTAATACATGTAACCATCTATATTTGGACCTGTAAACTCTAGATAGTGTCTCTTAACATCCTCCTGTGTAAGATGAATGAATCTTCACATCTACATCACCCTTTACCTGTCTTGTCCCTTCTCTTGTCACCGTCTCTCAGCCATACAATAGCTTTTACATTGTCATGGCTTAGAATATTTATGTTCCTACAGTGAAGCCTTCTGGTGTTGCCAATGGCTGGATATCCAGTGTGGGCTGCCTTGGCATTTGGAAGACGACAGTTCTGCCTTTGGGTAGGGGTGTCCCTCACAATATTCACATCTGCAATTAATGCAACCCCAGATTATTTCCACACATTTCCAAATGGCCCCAGAAGTGCCAAACCATCCTTGCATGAGAACCATTGGTCTATAAGTTGATGCTGAAAATTGAAATTATATTCTCACCTTACCTGCAGGCCACTCTTGTCCTGCTCCCATCTGTGCTCTGCCTGGCAGTAGAGTTTTTATGAGCAAAACGCCCTCCAAACCTCCCTACCCCAGAGTAACCTTTTGGCTTCCTGTTGCTTTGAGGGAAGAGACTCTGTGTGCTCTGACACCAACCCCATCCCCAGCTTCACCTCCTGCTCTCTCTATTCTAACCACACTGCCATTTCAGTTCCTGGAACTCACGCCTCTCTCCTACCTTGGATAGTTGTACACCCTGTGTCCTCTGCCTAGGCTCTTCTTAAATCAATCATGGCTTAAACCCCACTTCCACAGAGAGTGCTTTTCTGGCCCTGCTCCCCAGAATAGTTAGGGCTCCCTGGGCATCCTAAGCCTCTTGTTCATCATCTTGGAGACAGTATAACACACTGATTAGGAGCAAAGACACTGGAGTCTCTCTGGTTTCAAATCCTAATTCCACCCTTTATGGGTTTTGCAATCTTAGGACTTTTTAAAATTGAGGTGCAGTTGATATATAGCATCATATTAGTTTCAGGCATATAACAATGAGTCAATATTTGTTTATATTGTGAAATGATCACCACAGTACACATAACATGTGTCACCACACAGTTACAGATTTTTTCCTTGTGATGAAAACTTTTAAGGTCTCTTCTCTTAGCAACTTTTAAATATGCAGGGCAGCCCGGTGGCTCAGAGGTTTAGCGCCACCTTCAGCCCAGGGCCTGATCCTGGAGACTCGGGATTGAGTCCCATGTCAGGCTCCCTGCATGGAGCCTGCTTCTCCTTCTGCCTGTGTCTCTGCCTCTCCCTCCCTCTCTCTGTCTGTGTCTCTCATGAATAAATAAATAAAATCTTTTAAAAAAATAAATGAATAAATATGCAATACAGTATTGTTAATTACAGTCACCATGCTGTATGTTACATTCCCAGGACTTATTAATTTTATAACTGGAAATTTGTACTTTTTGATCTCCTTCCATTCATTTCACCTACTCTCTACCCCTCACCTCTGGCAAACACTGATTTGTTCTCTGTGTCTATGCTCTTGGGTCTCTTTTCTTTTCTTTTTTTAGATTCCACATATAAGTGAGATCACATGACATTTGCCTTTCTCTTATTTCTCTTAGCATTAGTGCTCTCAAGGTCTGTGTCGTTATAAATGGCAAGAGTTTGTTCTTTTTCATGGCTGAATGATATTCTCATATTCTTATAAACCTGTTTCTTCCTTACTTTTCTCATCTGGAACCCCAAACCTAACAGCTACTTAGATCACAACTGTTCACTAATTGTGGGATGACTCTCAGATCCTGACTTTTGAGCAGTGTTTGTTGACCCTTGGCACAATCACCTGGGAAACTTTAAATGTTCATTGTCCATCTCTCTTCTTATAAAAATATAATCTTCATGAGGACAAGGGCCTTGTCAGTCTTGTCCATTTCTGTATCTACAGCATCTAACACTGTGCCAGGTACAAAGTAGATCATCAGAAACATTTTGTTCAATAAATTTAGTTTGATATCTATGTGGACAATGAATAAGTAGATGAATAATGAACAGTGAAAAATGACTTAAGAAAAGGAACAAATGGACTTTCTAAGGCTGGTAAGTGGCAGAGCAGGATTTTACCCATGTTTATCCAGCTCTGAAGGATGCCCTTTGGCATGGGTTTTTATTAGTTTTTAAGATTATTTTTAGATTTATTTATTTGAGGGGAGCTTGGGGGGATAGGGAGAGAGAGAATACCAAGCAGACTCTGCACCAAGTGCAGAACCCAAAGCAGGGCTCAATCCCATGACTCCAGGATCAGGGGACTGAACTGAAACCAGGAGTCAGATGCTTAACCAACTGGGCCACCCAAGCACCCCTGGCACAGGTGTCTTTAGATGCTCAAGGTTTCTACCCAGTCTCAGAGAAGGCTTATTCTTGAGCAGCTGCAGAAAGTGAGACTCCCTAGTGTGTCTTGGGGCATAGGCACCTCCTGCTATTTTATTTAATTCTTACCACATTCCTGCAAGGGAAGTGAGACATTTCCTTTTAGTGTCCTGGCCACCCTAGATGCAGAACCAAATGGATCCAACGTCCTGTTCTGCAGAAGTGAATGCCTAAGCTCAGAGCTTACTGCACTGTTGTAGGAAGGAGCCTCTGCTTCATGCCCTCGCCACTCTAAAGCTGGTCAAGTGTGAGTAGTCAGGGCCTAACTCACAGAGTGAACAGCTATGTTTTCATACCTGTGTCCTGGCTTAAAAGCCTTTTTAAAATTTTGACTACACCTGGCTTAATCCTGGTCCTAATTCTCACTGGTGAAAATGTTGGGTAGAGGGACGCCTGGGTGGCTCAGTGGTTCAGCGTCTGCCTTTCACTCAGGTCATGATCCCGGGGTCCTGGGATTGAGTCCCACATAGGGCTCCCTGCAGGGAGCCTGCTTCTCCCTCTGCCTATGTCTGCCTCTCTCTCTCTCTGTCTGGGTCTCTCCTGAATAAATAAATAAAATCATAAAAAAAGAAAACATTGAGTAGATATTTTTGAGTATCTATGCTGCATATTCAAAATAATGACAATGAGCCCTTATATTTGCTTTGCTAGTTAGTATAACCTGCTTTCTTGAATGAGTCATGTGAGCCCAGAGCTAAGCTGAGTGAGAGGCAGCACAGGCCTCAAAGAAGACAAAACCATTGGCCTTTCCCCTACATGCTTCTCTTCCATCACTCCTAATATATACACACTGCCTCATCTGTGCTTTCCCAGATGCCTTCTATTCTGGATGCTTCCATTCCTTTCTTTCCCCTAGTAGTACTTATCCAGCCTGTTTTAAAGACAATGGGCTGGTTCAATTAATAACTACCTGCTATTTCCATGGACGGTCTAATGTTTGATGGAAACTCTAATATATAGCTCTTTAAAGAAATGGTAGCAATGGCAACAATTTCCCTGAGGCCATTCTAGCAAAGTAGCCATATGGACAGATTCTGTGTACTGTTGGCACAGCTGCCCACAACAATGGGAACCTTCATAAAATGCTCCCTGGGTGCCGGGGACCATACTGAGCACTTGATGTATGTTGCTTCATTTGATGCTGTGACACCTGAGGAAGGAAGCAGTATAGCTCCACTTAACAGATGAGGAAAGCTGAGGCAGAGTATTAAGGACATTGTTCAGTAGCACACAGAGCTGGCTGAGATGAGAAGTAAATCCAGGTCTTTTGAATTCAGAATCCATGTTGTTTTATACCAGGACTTTATGCCCCTCAGCCCTCTCCTGGTTGAAGGCATAGGATCGGCAAGAAAGAGAGCCCAGCCCTACCTAACTCAAGATTTGTAAAAATTTTGAGAGCTTTGGGCAGCCTGGATGGCTCAGCGATTTAGCGCCACCTTCAGCCCAGAGCATGATCCTGGAGACCCAGAATTGAGTCCCATGTCGGGCTCCCTGCATGGAGCCTGCTTCTCCCTCTGCCTGTGTCTCTGCCTCTCTCTCTCTCTCTCTCTCTCTCTTTCTCTCTAGCTCATGAATAAATAAAATCTTTAAAAAAAATTTTGAGAGCTTTATCATTAATGCACAGTAGTTCTATTTTAGAAATAGCTTTAGCTTCTACAAGGGATCGGAATCTATGGTGGGCCACCACAGACAAAGGAGGGCTGTGGGGTAGAGGGAAATACAGAGTAATGCTTAAGAGTTCTCGTGAGTGGGTTCTCTGCCACTTACACCTTCATAATTTGGGCTAGTCATGTGATTTGCTGAGCCTCACTTTTCTTCATATGTAAAATGGGTATACGAGTAGTACTTACCTCAAAGGATTATGGTGGAGAACAAATGAAATGTGTCAAGTAAAGCCCTTAGCACAGCATGTATTAAATTAACTGAACAGAGACAGAAGGAGAGAGCGAGAATGCCTGAGACTAAAGAATATTTTTTCTATGTCCTGATCCTCATCAGATTTCATAGGCAGCATCTCTACAGTATGTGGACAATTCTGCCTAATTCTTGATTTTTGCTGTTCAGTATTCTTTAAGCTAAAAATAAAGTCAGGATTAAGTCTTTATTTTAATAGTACTAAGCTTTCTTAATGACACGGCTGTGTTTACAGTCATGAACAGCTTACAATAAATTTTTTAATGTCTTTGAAACATTTTGAAAGGCGTGAGTCATGAAATGGTTTTCTTGATCTGTTTTTCCCCAGCACATTACTAAATGGAGGGCAGGTTATCAAAAGTCCCCTTGAGACTTTTATACACTAGGGACATTAGTAAGGAGAGAGAACAATTCACTCCAAAATGCTTTCACTAAAAACCAAATGTCAGGATAAACTGGAGTCATTGTCAGAAATTCCACAAAGAGAGAGCACAGACATTAGCCTTTGTGTGTTCAAATCCTTAGTTTAAAATTATTCTTGGTCATTGTAGCATATATATTAGGTCCTGCAATATCTCCTGGCCTGAAGCTAGTTTTCTCTTTAACAAAGATCTTCAAATGGTCTGTTAATTAGAAGCACTGGGAGCAACTCAAGATTGTGTTGGTTAAATATTTCTTTTGGAAAAAAAAAAATTGTTAACTGGTCCATTAATGAGAGAATGACCAGCCATTCTGTTTCATCTGAGTTCAGCTTAATGATCTTTGGGTTAATGGTCAAACCTTCTGAGTCTACTCTGCTATAAAATTAAAAAACAAATAAACTTTAAAAGTCACTTAAGGATTTGGAGAGAACCCCTATCTGGCCAGTCTGAGAAAATATAAATACATTTAATTTTTTACTCCACAAGAAACTTATGTCAGCACTTCTCAGGATACCCCTAGAGTACAAATCATTTGAGTAGTTCATTGAAAAAATGTTCTGTGGTCAAATGAGCTGGGTGGAAATTTTGCACACTAGCTCTCTTCCTTGTACACATGTGAAGATTCACAATGAGCAGTAACGTATTAGAAACTCTGGTAAATCCTACGCTAAAGAACCCTGCTGAACTTCATATAAGGAACTTCATATAACATTCCTTTAGGGTGTTTAACGTAGAATTCTTGTCTTCTGTTGCCCCTCTTAGCATCATTATACTACTACTATCATAGCATTTACTGTGTTACATTGAAATTATCTACTTACCTGCCTGTCTACATTAATCAGACCGTAAGTTTCTAGAGAACAGAGAGCCTTGTCTCATTTGTTTCTAAATTTCTAATGTGAACATAATTCTGTAACAGGGTGGGTACTCAACAAATAGTTGGAAAGT
Organism: Nyctereutes procyonoides; assembly: GCF_905146905.1. NCBI lineage: Eukaryota > Metazoa > Chordata > Mammalia > Carnivora > Canidae > Nyctereutes > Nyctereutes procyonoides. Next base: position 53,833,889 of record NW_026575146.1, on the reverse strand, counting down.
GGAACTGAACTGTCAATGAATAGGGTTGATGGCAAGGAAGAGCACAGAGGTCCAAGGAAGAAGCAAGATGTTTCTGCCTTTGGATCATACAAACCATGATCACTTCTAGCCCAGCACCTGAGCCATCTGTCCTGCAAGGAATAGGAGTGACCACTTACAGGCAGGAGTTGCTTGCTTGAGTGGATGTAAGGACACACAAAGACATGTAGATATGGAGTCTGATTTGGGGCTTTTTATGATGATATTTATTAAAACCAAAAGCTGTGACTCTTCTCTTCGCACCAACTTCCCGTCCTTAACCTGGAATCATTTTGCTATTCCCAATGACTGATGGGAGGTTTTACAGGGCTTCTTGATTTTCTGGATGCCTTCCATGGGCCCCAACACAGCTTCTCTAGCCTCCATTCTGCAGGTGTTTGGTCAATGATGCTCTCACTTTTGCTCCAGTGCTTCAGGCTTCTCCCACCTTGGTCCCCTCAGTTTCTGGGAGTGCTCAGCAGTTACTTTCCTCTCCTTTCCCTCTCTGGGGTTCTCAGCACAGCTAGAGAAAATACCACTGGATCTCCAATGTCCCCTCCATGCTTATAGGAGAGCCTTCCTTTTATTCCTCTCTCCTCTCAGTGACTTCCTTCCTCACCCTCTGCCCTCAGACATTCAGATTCATCTTCACTTGCAACTTTCCAACTTGATTCTCCCTGCCTCAGTCTCAGGATGTGACCTCACAGATGCATGTCCCAAAAGGTTGAAGGCTTTCAACACAAACTCCTTTGATTCTATTTCTCCCCAAATCCTCCTTTGCCTCTATGGGTCGCCTGGCACATGTGACAGGAAGTATTACCCTTGTTCTTAGTCAAAACCAACCAGTCTATCCATATGTGTGATTTCACCATCCTGTCACCTGTGGGACCTTATTTCCTAAATTATTTCTTTCTCATAAACCTTCAGTATCCACAGTCCTTTATACACTGCCAAACTATGTTGGCCACATGAACAAACAACCAACCTTCCTTTTACTTTTTTACCCATTTAAATTAGCACACAATCCCATGTTTTGTCTTCAAACTTCTTGGAAAACACATCTTCAATTAGTGTCTATACTCCTGTGCAGGTTCTTATTTCTGAAATCCTCACCTTCTGACCGGTGCCTTCCTCCTACAAAGTATTTATCAACAACAACTATTTCCCACTGATGGTGCTACAGGAATCATCATGCCTGAGAAGATCCTACCCTACCTTTCTCTCAAAGTCCCATCTCAAGTGCCTCTTCCTCTTTGAGTATTTAATAAATCATAACTCATGTCTTACTTATTAGCATGAGATTTGTAGAATAGGAAGACTTGGCTTCGAGTCTTGACTCAGGCATTAACGATGTAATTCAGAATGTCATATCACCTCTCTGGGTAATAAGGACATGTTTTTGGGTGACCCACCACATCTCTTCTACCACATATTACATTTTTAGGCATCTTAATGTCAGCAACTGTCTTTTCATACTGTGTAGTGCAGCCCTTGTGGAGAGCTCTCTATAGCTCCTTATTTCCTCTTGGGATAATCTTCTCCTTTTAGCAAAAAACTCAATGAAATTTAAGTCTGTGGTTTGGATTTGTGCTTTTAAAATCTTCCTTTTAACTTTGCCCTTTAATGATGAAAATGCAACTAGATGTAAAATATGTTGGCTTCTGAAAGTCTTAAAGGCAATACTTAGAAGTTCATTCAAATAGAAGAGCAAGTCTAGTAAGTTTCTGAAGAGACTTATAAATAGGTGGCCATTGGATAACAAGACATCCTGCTCTAAAGGGATTAAGGAACCAGAAAACCAATGTGTAGACAAGATATATGAAAGGAGATAGATTTCCTATCACATTTCTTGATGTCTGGGTACATGGAGAAATGGCTGCCCTAGGATATTAATGTCCTGGTATAATTAAAGTAGGGCCACTGAGTGCAAAGTAGAAGTAGCAAGATCATTAACTACTGACAAGATAATCAACACATTATAGAACAGATTAGAGTAGTTCCATATACATAGCAAGGAAAATTATACTCTCAAGTGGAATAAGTTTTAATGTGGAACTGAATAAATAAATAGACGAAATATGGAAAAGGAGACTCCTCTTGAGTTTTTCAAGCTAGACTTGGTGTCAGTTGTCAATCCAGGAATTCTCAATTACTTTAAATATGAGCAACACAGGGTCGAGATACTCAAGCTTTCCTTTTCTCTCCTTTTAGGTATTAGTTGAAGGCTTCTGTATCTCATGTCAACTTATGGGGGAATTACTGGGAAGACTGGTTTGCACAACTGCTGGTTGCCAACACAGCTTGCATGAGTGTAGCATTTGTGTCAGTGCATTCTTCTAGAACTTTCCCAAGGAATTAATCTCCTGGGGTATTGCTAGATTACCACATTTGTCTTCCCAGCACAGTGGAGAAATCTGAAAAGGCATCACAGGCATTCTTTCCCCATGGTTTTATTAACAAACTTAATGAAGCAATCATTTATTCCAAGGATTGCTTATGAACCTGAAAGCACTACCTCCTCTATACTTTCAAATTCCTAATCCTGTGAATATTTCCAAATCTTGAAAAGGCTACATTTTTAGGGAGACTTTTCCCAAGTTCTTATGAGGCAACATTATTTTTTGATGTTCACATTGAGATTCTCTAGGGATCCTCTGGTTTTCTGAGCTCTTAAATCAGGTAAAGTATTTGCTGGCTTCCGGAGCTGTGAGCTCCATTCACTTGCTTGGAAATTGACAATTCATATGTTAATAAAACTTTTACCCAGAGAAAAACACCATCTTTTCTTTTGCATAGAAAAGATACCTCCAGCTTTTTCTCCCTCTCTTGTGTGACTTTCTCTGGCAATTTTCTGCTCTATCTTTTCAGTACCCACCTCTAGGAGAAGTCACTCCAGATAGTCCCCAAGCTACTTCCCCATGGCATCCCCTGCCGCACTGCTATTGAGCGGTGACTCTGATTTTCTGTCTAACGTCAGGTTACATGTGTACCCATGAATACTCAAGGACACACACGATTGTGGCCCACCCTTTTCATCTTAGTCTTTAAACCAAGATATTTAATTCTCTCTTAGTTTCATTCCTCAGATAAGGATGGCCTAATGAATGTCTGTGAAAGGCAAATGTCAGGCCAGGAAAAAAAGTTTGCAACATATATGGCAAACTCTTAGGATATTTGATATATGTATTTGTCCTAATAAATCAATAAGCAGAAGGTAATAAGGAAGTGGGCAATGGATATGTACAGGCAAATCAGAAAAAAAGAAATACTATGGGGAGCATCTGGCTGGCTCAGTTGGTGGAACATACAACTCTTGATCTCAGGGTTGTGAATTTGAGCCCTGTATTGGGTGTAGAGATTACTTAAAAATAAAATCTTAAAAAAAGAAAAAAGAAAAAGAAAAATACTACTGGAAAATAAATGCACAAATCTATCCAACTTCATTTGTACTCTGAGAAATTTTAAGAATTATAAAATAGCACATTTGTCTATCAAATAGATTTAAATATTTTAAAACTATAATACTCTGGAGTATGCTGTTCCTAATAATAGTTATATCCATACTGTATACTGTTTGTATTGTTCAGCTTGTCAATTAAAAAGTAAATCTTTTGGGGTCACTGGATGACTCAATCAGTTAAGCATCCGCCTTTGGCTCAGGTCATGATCCCAGGTTCCTGGGTTGTAGCCCCATGTCTGGCTCCCTGCTTCTCCCTCTTTCTCTGCCAGTCCCCCTGCTTGTGTTCTCTCTTTTTCAAATAAATAAATAAATAAATAAATAAATAAATAAATAAATAAATAAATAAAATCTTTTAAAAATTAAAATAAAAAATAAATCAGTTTGGACCAAAAATATATGTATATATGCATATATGAGTCATATCTATGAATACTTAAAATATATATAATATATAAATAAAACACATTACCCCAGAAAGGTAAGTATGCAAGGGAATAAGGATTTTCATAAACTTTTGTATGAAGATACATTGATAATAATATTTCTAGATGACAATTAAATTACATGTCTCAAAAAGAAAGCCCCCAAACATGAATACAGTTTTGTTTTTGTTTTTAGAAAGGGAAGGGGGATGGTAGGAGAGGGATAGAAAGGAGAAGAGAGAGAATCTTAAGCAGACTCCATGCCTAGTACAACCCTGAGATCATGACTTGAGCTGAAATCAAGAGACACTTAACCGACCACGCCACCCAGGTGCCCCACATGAATACCTTTTGATGCAACATTTCTACTTCTTGGAATTTACCCTAAGGAATGAATCACGGTTATGCACAAAGATTTAGATACCAATATTCCTCACAGCAGTATGTATAATACTAAGAAATTAGAAACTGCCCAATTCTCCATCAGTAGGAGTTGGTCACATAGGTTGGGGCAGGCTACAAAGGGCTTAGTGTTATGCAAGCTTTAAACCACAGCCCTTCATCCAGTCATGGATCTACACTTTGCCTTGGGAATCAGTGAAAATCAGGCCAAAAAACTGTCTCCCTATCTCAGACATGAGTAGAGCAAAGTCAATATTACTGCTTGGGTATTACGGTACCAGCTGTCCTCTCCTGACCCCAGGAGAAGTTCCAGAGCAGGGTTGAAGGTCAGGATAAAGACCTAGATTCTTCCTTGTTTGCTGTTTCTTGACTGCACTCTGTGCGTCTTCTGGTAGAACTGGCATTTTTACATCTCCATCCAAGTAAGCTACAACAATAGCTCCATAGTGTGATGTCCATTAAATTGGCCATTACCTTAAATTGCGTGGGTTAGGGAAGGGTTCAACCAAGGGTCCTTCCTGAGGGAAGGGGCCAGAGATCAACCAGCATTTTTTTGTTCAGCCTGCCTGCCTGCTGACGAGAGTATATAAAAAGCAGGAAGGCATTCACACCTTATTTCCCTTCAGTGATAATGAGTGACTGATGGGATAAATATATAGAACAGTGTCCTCTTTATGAGGGTGTGAGTCAGACCCTAAAACACTGACAATCACTTTTATTTTTAAAATTTTTTTAAAGATGTTATTTATTCATTGATGAGAGACACAGAGAAGCAGAGAAATAGAGGGAGAAGCAGGCTCTCTGCAGTGAGCCTGATGGGGGACTCGATCCAATGACCCTGGGATCACCACCTGAGCTGAAAGCAATGCTCAGCGGCTGAGCCACCCAAGTGTCCCAACAATCATTTTTAGTATCAACCATCTACCTTGAATACCTAAAGCAAAAGGGAGAAAAGAGACTGGTGGGTATAATGAAACGTGCCCTATCGGATCTTTGATCTTTGGAGCGTGATGGTTTGCATCTGGCTCTGCAGCTGGACTTGTGTGATCTGGAGTTGGTATCACAGGATTTCTGGGCCTTCCCAGATTCTAAAAAGTGACTGATTTTAATGTGCCTCCTGGAGTCTCTCTTCTCTTCCCAGTGACCAAAAGATCCAAAAATAGTGCAGATTTCTGAAATCAGTGAGCTGAGAGATCTTAATATTTACCACGAAAATAGCAATGAAGAAGTTCAGCAGTTTATCTGCAGGTTTGCCACACCACGCCCTTTACCCCAGAACGGAAGGCTCCTATGAGCAGAAGGGCTCACGGAGGGAGAGACTGGAAGCTGCCCAATCTTTGTTGCTTGTCAAAGCCAAAAATTGAATTAAATCAGATGGGTCTTTTGAAAAAGAAAAAACAAAACAGATGAGTCTTTTAAGAAAAAAAAAAAGTGTTGGTCAGCTAAAGACTTACTTAAAAACACATGGTCATCCTGCCATTTGTGGGATCTAAAGACCAAATATAGTATCTGCAGGAGGCATGCTGTTACAATTTAGCAACTATTTCCCAAAACATGGCTGGGATTCTAAAAATGCTAGTCCTATACTCGTGTCTCTAGATGAAGCTCCACTCGGCCTGTCTTTAGGGATTTGAGAAAATTCCACCCCTTTAGCCAAGTGTCTTAATATTGGAGTCTTTGTTTAGTTTTGCTTTACAGTTCTCTTATTTTTAGAATTCTATTACAGCTTATTGTCAAACAGTTAAATGAATACAACTGTATTATATAGGATACCCTGCAGTTGTGTCCACAGCATCTTAATGAAAGACTGCAACTTCACAGACTGGATTATAGTAATTTTATGAATAATTATTCCACCAACTCTGAAGTCACCATACCCAAATTTATGTGTCCAAATGATTTCAAAGGAGTTTAACCTCATCAGAAGAAAAGTTAAATTTAACTCAGAATCAGGCCCTCTGCTAAATTGTCAAGGTCCACTGCTTTTAACAGGAGCCTAGCTAGGTTCATTTTGTGAACCTGGATAATTTATGATATTGTTGGCATACAACTGAAATGTTTCTATATGAGGATAGAAGGCCATTTCTGGAAACTATCATTCACATACTTATTATAGGCCCAATTGGAGCTATTCAATGAGTAAAGTAGGTGGTGGGGTAAGCCAACAATCTGGCCAACTATGTCTAGTGAGCAGGCCATGGAGCCTACTTTAAAAGACAGTTTTAAAACAAGTTAATTCAGCCAGTGTTTAGCTGTTTAATACAAACAATCCTTTTTAGCTTCACAACAAAGGTTTGTGGTTATATATTCCACAGCTCTCGGGAGAGCTTTATTACCTCCCTCCCTCAGCGAAGTTGGTTGGGTAGCCCTTAAATTATGACATTTCATAAAGTTAGAATCAGTAACCCTAACTCCTTTAAAAGTTTAACCTGGTTTAGTTTGAGAACATAAGTTCCCAATATATCTGTTTATCTACTTTTTCTTTGCTGGGTGCTTTAAACAGGAACTTTCACAGACTTCTACAGGCTTAGGGATAGTCTAGCTCCTCTGATTAACACAGCCTTGTGACTAGATTCCCATACAGACCCTCTATCCACCCCACTGTCCCTCTTCCCCCCTAAAATAACTTTAGAAGACAATTGAAATTGTAGGCTATGAAGAAAGTTTGCTCAGTTACTTTTTATGATCTGCTGCCCATATTTATGTTGTTTTGAGGGAGTAGATGATCCTTTTTGGAAAGGGAGAAAAATGTAAACAAAGAAAAGATTCTATGGCCCTTTGACAAATTTGCAGTTTTCTGAAGCAGGAAATTGGAACAGTAGAGCCTTGAAAATCTCGGGGATGATTATGTAGCTTGAGTTTTCGTCCATCTCTCTTGGTTTTTTGGCTCCTCTGCCTTTTGTTTCCAGAGCTTGAGGATATTTCATTGCTTGTTAGAACCATCTCCCAGTGACAAAGAGAGGAAGAGAAAACTAACTCCATCTAGTCTGCTTATGAAACATCAACAACTGTCCTGTGCTGATTGGGAAGAATAAAGAGAGGTTTTATCATCCACCCAGCAGTGTTTTACCACCCCCCACCCACCATAGGTAGAGGTACCTCTGGCTGAGAGGTAACTTTGCCCCTCAAGGGACATTTGGCAATGTCTCCATCTATTTTTGATTGTCTCAACTTGGGGTGATACTGTTATCTATTGGGTAGAGACCAGCATTGCTGCTTAACATCCTGCAATGCATCAGAGAGTGTATATTAGTGTATTTGAGAAGGAGATGACGAGGAACAAAGTGAAATAATATATTCCTTAGACAGGTGCTCCTGATTTTATGCAAATCTCCTAAAACTTAAGGGCAAATGAGATCTGCATAGATCACGTTGTTTCAGTGTATTTAAAGGTCCCAGTCCTTAGGTGCTTGTGATACTTTGCAATTTTTGTTTTGATAGAGAATATTCGTTGCAGAGGAGCCCTACCTAGACTAATTTTGGCAACACTAATAGGCAGTAACTGGAGAGCTACATAAACGTATTTGCAAACAAATAATTTTAAATACAGTCAAGTAAGGATCGACAATATTACTTAACATTTTATCATACTTAAAAGAGGCATTGCACGTGCTCATTTATCTACAGCACAGTGTTCCAATCTCAGCACTACTGATATTTTGGTGTTTATAATTGTTAGTGATAATCGTTTGTTGTGGAGGACATTCTGATGCATTGCAGGATGTGAAATATATATTCAGGTTGCCTAGGAATTTTTTTTCCAGTCTATGGAGGTATTCCACTAGCTTTGAAATACCACCTAAAATGAAATAAACACTCTTTTTAAAAAGATCTACAAATAAGCAAGAAGTTAATCCCTCAAGAATTTAGCCTATGACCAGTTCCCTTCTTGTCACATTCTTAACTGGACCTAGGGACAGGGTTCTGAAGAACAGACCAGGATGTTTGGCTTTCCCTTTTTCCTGTCTCAACCCGGCCTGGTCATTAGCTGGCCCAGGCACAACTACCCTAAAGTAACCTTTCCACTTCAAGTACTCCTCAAAATGTAAGATGGTGGCCCAAGAATAGGAGCTGACATTATCAGCATTATTAATAGCACAGTGGAAAATCTTGTGTGTTCCACCAAACAAACTGATCTTGTCATGTTTCTTTTGTGTGTTGGAATGCTGATAGGCAAGTGCCAAACAGATTTGAGGTTTGAGGCCGTAGTTTGAATCTTAGTTCATAGCTAACTGACTGCGGATCTTTTATAAGACAGAACAACATGTGGTCTGGCTAGTATTCTCAGTGCAGAAAGAGTTCTAAGATAGGAACAACCTAGTGGCCTAGTCTTGTCCAGAACAGCTTTAGCATTTCACCTAACCCACTGTGGCCGTTCACAAATCGTTTGGAATTCTCAAAAGAAGCCAGGAAGTTCTATGCATTGGAATTTCTGCAATGAGGAAATGCTGTATATCTGCTGTGTCCAATTCACTTGACCACTAACTATATGTAACTATTGGGCACTTGAAATGTGGCCTGTGTGCCTGAAGAAATGAATTTTTTATTTTTACTTCTTAAATAGCCACATGTCCTCGTGGCTACTATAATAAACAATGCCAATCTAGGAAACACTAGCTCATTCCACATCTTAATTATAGATGTCCTGATTCTTTTTTCATTTTTTTTCTCTGTTGTAAATATAACAAAATTAAAAAGAATAGTTGGAAAATAGGAGGAAATTCTGTTTAACCCTCATATAATTTCATGGGCCTGACATAATTGTCCCAAATTTGATAAATTTTCAAGGCTTTTTTTCTATGTACTTTTAGATGAGTTCAGTATAATTTATCTTATTTTGTTTAACTTTAACTTTATCTTTTATAACCAGCTTTTTTTTTCACTTAACATTATGAGAGAAATAGACTTTCATACTACTGAATAATATTCACAAGCAATCAGAGTTAATGTTTTCCTATTTCTTAACTTGTGGTACTGTAGTTTATTCACTTCCTGTATTTTTGTGAAATTTTGGATTGTTTCATTTGTTGGCTTGCTGGCTTATTTTATTGCTTGTGTTTGGTTTTATGGTCATCATAAAATAATGCTATAGTAAACACATGAGAGCACATTACTATTTCCCCTTCTTAGAATCCATTTACATGCCAAATGATTGAGTCCTATTTAGGTAATGGTTTACATGGTGAATCCACCCCAGATTCATTTTGGAAAAAGTACATTTTCACTATTTAGGTGAAAAATAGACTTGAAAATTACCAAAAGGAAGGAAAGCCAGGACTTTTTCTCTCTGCAGCACGATTTATTCAATAAATTAGGAGACAGATTTACAATCCTTCCCCCATAACAATAAACATTGCTGATAAAATACAACTGCATTCAATGCTGATGACATAGAGCTTTGGTTTGCAAATGGGGAATAAGTTCCTAGGCAAAAATCCTGCAAGTAGAACACCCTGCTGATAGGGACTCCTGGGTGGCTCAGTCTGTTGAGCAACTGCCTTTGGCTCAGGTCATGATCCCAGGAGGGCTGGTGGGATCCAGCCCAGCCTTGGGCTTCCTGCTCAGTGAGGAGTCTGCTTCTCTCTCTCCCTCTGCCCCACCCCCGTGCTCATGCTTGCTCTCAAATAAATAAATAAAACTTTTTTTTTTTTTTAAGATTTCATTTATTTATTCATGAGAGACATACACACAGAGAGAGAGGCACAGACACAGGCAGAAGCAGGCTCCATGCAGGGAGCCCAACGCAGGACCCGATCCCAGGTCTCCAGGATCACACCCTGGGCTGAAGGCGGTGCTAAACCACTGAGCCACCGGGGCTGCCCTAAATAAATAAAACCTTAAAAAAAAAAAAAAAAAAAACCTGTTGATAATCTCTATAATCTCTAAAAATTAGAAAATTAAGAGATAAAACAAAAATACCCCCTTTATCTTGTCCCTTGTAAATATATATGTGTAGTTATATATTGTTACATCTCTAAACTATTCTAATTTAAAGCAGCCTAATATGGTCCAAGTAAACTTTTACACATCTTATAATTAGTAATTATTCTGAAGATGTTTGTTTAAGACATTTTATACTTTAAAAAAAAAAGACATTTTATACTTTGCATAGTGGTAAACTGTCACATCATTTTTAAATTTCTTTTGAAACAAATTTTGTATGCTAGTGGTTCCCATCCTCAAAGAGCAAAGAGATCCTGCTGGTAACACAGATAAGTTGAAGACAAAACATAATATTAGAATCTAAAAAAAAAAAATCAAATATTCTCATTATTCCTAATTTGAGATTTAGTTTCTGTTATATCTCTTTGTCTTTGTTTGAATTAATATTTGTGTTTGGGGGATTGCACATGAACTGAATGACTTCGTGCTCATTATACCTTAGGTTACACATGCGAAGCAGCTTTATAAACCACAAAGTACAGTGAAAATCTAATATAAATGTTTTGAAAAGTACTCTTTGCTCATCTTGTATATGAACAGGAGACATTAAAATCAGTCTAATAGGGGGATCCCGGGGTGGCTCAGTGGTTTAGCGCCTGCCTTTGGCCCAGGGCGTGATTCTAGAGTCCTGGGATCAAGTTCTGTATCTGGCTCCCTGCATGGAGCCTGCTTCTCCTTCTGCCTATGTCTCTGTGTCTCTCATGAATAAATAAATAAAATCTTAAAAAAATAAAATAAAATTAGTCTACTGGAAAGATATGCAAAACTTCTCTTCCTCCCCACCCCCCTTTCTGTGGCACAATGAATTTAATAATTTATAGTATGGATCTGTTTTTCTTTCACATAGAAGAATAAAAATGTTTGACCTGATAAAATAACTGCATTTAGGGCTTTTATTAGTGATATTATCAAGGGACATATATCTTTTCTTCGGAAATGGAACATGAATCTCCAGATGGCAAATCACTGGGACTTTGTTCACAATATGAATGAAGCACATTGCCAGAAATTCATTTCCAAAAAATCAATGCTGTTTGTACTGGAAATGTTTTGTAAAAATGCTTGGCATTCCATCAACCCGTATGCACTTTGTGGATTATCTGGGGGAAAATATTTAAAACCTGACAGGTTTTCCCCTGCCAGGTGGTTAACCTCTTGCCTTCCTCCTTCAATTCTCTGAAGAATGTGAACTAATTCCAGCATTAATATACACAGCGTATCATTATGAGCTTAACTGTGCTTAAAAAAAAAAATAGAAGTAGTTTCAGGGTCACGTATAAATGACTTGCTGTAACTCATGCCGCTAGGACATGTTCATGTGGACAAGGAAGAGGGCTCCGTGGTTTGCTTATGCATGCTTTGGACTAATTAAATCCCAAGTTGTAAGAATTTCTAATTTGCAGCTAACGGAATTCATAGTTTTATTTCTCGGAATTGTAGGTGGTTTTCATGAGTCTATGCAAAAGTTTTTGGGACTGTGGACTGGTAGCCCTGGACGACATTACAATAGAATTGGGAAGCTGCTCATCTCCAGGTAAGACAGCCAAGGTTTCAAGCGCCCTTTGTCTCCCAGGCCTGTGCCAGCACATCCTGTTTCTCTAAGAATACACCAAATACATTTAATCTGGGGCTAGCTTTTGCGGGTTTTTTTTGTTGCTGTTGTTTTCTTGCCAGAAGTGCCTCTGTCCAGATCTGTGTGGTAAGTTTTAGAATTTAGAAATGATGATTTGTATACAATGTATGACTTTGTACATGTGACTTGACTTCTATATCCTCATCTATAAGAGAAGTAGTAATAGTGATACCTACCTGAACAGTGGGAATAATACCTATACATGCCCTCGCATGCAGGACCTGGCATTTTTAATGTTGTCTTACGTGAATGTAGATTTTCAAGTGATATTGATGAAATCATTATTATACAGATACTATACTAAACATGTAATTTTTCTTTATTTTTCTTTTTCCTTTTTTTTTTAGAGAGGTAGTGCAGGGCAGAGGGAGAGAGAGAATCTTAGGCAGGCACCATACCCAGTGTGGAGCCTGTAAGCATGTAATTTTTAAATGATAATGAAATGAAATATTTTCTAAGTGAATTAAATGACTGTGGAACAGTGGACCAAGCATGGATGGCAGGGACAAAATAAAGATGGTGGCCATGGGATCCCTGGGTGGCGCAGCGGTTTGGCACCTGCCTTTGGCCCAGGGCGCGATCCTGGAGACCTGGGATCGAATCCCACATCGGGCTCCCGGTGCATGGAGCCTGCTTCTCCCTCTGCCTATGTCTCTGCCTCTCTCTCTTTCTCTCTTTGTGACTATCATAAATAAATAAAAATTTTTAAAAAAATTAAAAAAAAAAGATGGTGACCATGTGTTGGACACTTTGTCTAATGAGATAATGGTGCATACCTCAGCCTGTATCTACTGATTACCACTGCATCCTAAACCATAGGTGTATCTATTTCTCTAACAAACAGGCAGATTGTGGTATCAGTGTGGCACTGCAGGATCATCTCCTTGTTTATCTAATTAAAAGATAATTTCTTTTTAGCCTCTTGATTTGTGAGGCACTGCAAGGATAACGCAAAGAAAAGAAAGATAAAAAAAAATCTCTACACTCGAGGCATAGCTTGTACCGTATATAAAATAAAATGGAGTAAAATAATTATTATGCAAGAGATATAATAAAAACAGGTGGTAGATTAGAGAAATTTGCTAAGAATCTCAATGCAGAAAGGTACAACCATGTTCAGGCAAAGAAGTTTCCAGTAAGTGGGAGGTGGCACCATTCTAATTTTAAGAATCATCATCCAAAGACATAAATACTTGTTTTTGGAAATGGAAAATAAGGCTCCAGGTGACACAACACCAAGCCCTAATATTTATTTAGCTACTATTTATTGAGAACTTCATGTTCTAAATACTTTATGTGCATCATCTCACTGAACACAGTCCCGTGAGGTAGGTGAGAATACTGAAGCTCAGAGAAAGTCACTCACTTGCTCCACGCATGTTAAACTGTGTCTCCAGAAGTACAGTGAGCCTTTGCATGTTCTCTGCTTCCCTCCAGGCAATTATAGAGTTGTTCTAAGGATTTCCTTCACTTATCCTGGATTTCTGAAGAAACCTATTCTAGGCAATTTTATTATTTTCCATATTTCCATAAAGGCAATTTCCCTCCAATTTTCAGAGCTTTGTAAGCTCCTTCAGGCAAATAAACTCACCAATCAGAGGAGGTTTCTTTCTCGAAGTTATCCCGACACCTTGGAATCTAGATTTCTGATTTTTCTCCACTGCTATGGCAAAACCCACAGTAGAATCCAGGCTCTAGCTGGGGGCAAGAGGTTGGCATAGGTGGGTGGCCAGTTGGGGGGTAGGGAGGCTGCCTCTGCTCAAGCTCAGGCGTATGACCAGGTGACATCCATACATGCAGGGTGGGCATCTTCTAAGCCACGGGATGCATTTTCTTTGAAAAGGCCTCAACAATTACAACACCTGCTGTTTCCTTACAGAGAGGCTTCCACCTCCACCTGGAGAGTGTACTTTTGAACAAGATGAATGTGCATTTACTCAGGAGAGAAGAAACCGGAGCAGCTGGCATAGGAGGAGAGGAGAAACTCCCACCTCCTACACGGGACCAAAGGGAGATCACACTACTGGGGTAGGTGAGTTATGCCACATGGTACTGTTTGCTAAGGAAACCTGACCGAGCTTTCTAGGGGTTCATTTACTGCATTTTGGAAGGCGCAAATTTATGTCCTGGGTCTAGAATGAGCTACACATGCGATTTGACAACCCTGGGATAGATCATCAAATTTGTGCATTCAAGATTGTTCTTTCTGTTTATACATTGTTTATGTATCTTGCGCAAAGGGGATTTAAATGGGCTTACAAAGATATGCACACAAAAATAATTTAATTAGAAGTGGGTTTAAAAATAAAAGAGAGAGGGACAGCATGAAGGAAAAAAAAAAAGTAGTGATCTAAGCTGGAGCCAGCACTGAGGCCTCGAATGGAAAATGTGCTGGCAGACAAGGGAGGGAACATTAGCGTGTGAGCTTGACTCTACATTTTCTAGCAGCTGAAACAAAGATGAAAAACATGATTTACTGTGTCCTTAGGCTAAAGAAGTGAAGAAGCACCCCACCAAGGGGTGTAGAAAATAAGGGGGTGCATTTTCTGCAGAAAATATATGAAGGACAATGAAATGCACTAAATGTTGATTTATTATCACCATGTGCAGCAGTTGTAAACAATGTCAGTGGTAATATACTCCATACAGAATAGAGCTTTCTCACAGACACTCTTAATTTCGCTTAGTGTATCCATTGGGTGCACACTGTTCAGTCCAGAGAAGCAGGACAATGCCTGATCATAAGCTTGCAGAGATATTTTCTCAAGGGTCCTAGCAAAGAAGCCATTATAATAGGAAATACAAAGGGAGGGGCGCTTGGGAGACTTAGTCAGTTGGGCTTTGGATGTTGATTTCAGCTCAGGTCGTGATGTCGGGTCCTGGGATCGAGCCCCAGATTGGGCTCCACACTCAGCAAGGAGTCTGCTTTTCTCTCTCTCTCTCTCTATCTCCCTCCCTCCCTCCCTCCTTCTCTCTCTCTCTCTATCCCTCTCCCTCTAGCCCTCCCCCTGCTCACACACTGTCTTTCTCAAATAAATGCATAAATCTTTCTAGATAAATAAATAATGCAAAGGTGAGTTAGCTACTGCTATTTCTTATGGCCTACCTCAAGATAAGCCTATGGAATAACACCAGAGAGCACCCTGCAGTGTAACCTGTTTGTGACTTGGCTAAACTTGATGGGGTGCCATCAGGAACAGCTTTATTCTTTCTTTGGACACTCTCTTGAAACGTACCCTAAAATATTCTCCTTTCTCCATCCCCCGATCCCTTAGTTTCCCAGTCCTGTTGAGGTATTAGAACAGTTACCTACTTCTTTGTGTTACACAATCCAGTCCAAATCAAATCTTCAGTTTCTCGTTCAATTGAGTCACCTCTTTTTCCCTTGACTGAGGTCTAACTCGTAGTTTGGGAATTATAAAAGGGAAGAAAGTTCCTTTGTTTTCTTTGTTGGACTTCCTCTTCCACCCCTCATTTCATGATCTTTATTCAGGATAAGTGGAAGAGAGATGGAAAGAAAAGAACTTTTAAAATAGTGGGTGCTAGGGACACCTTTGGCTCAGGGCGTGATCCTGGGATGGAGTCCCACATCAGGCTCCCCTCCAGGAACCTGCTTCTCTCTCTGCCTATGTCTCTACCTCTCTCTCTGTGTGTGTGTGTCTCTCATGAATAAATAAACAAAATCTTTTTTTTTAAAGTAAAATAATAAAATAAA
The DNA here is from genome assembly GCF_905146905.1 of Nyctereutes procyonoides. NCBI lineage: Eukaryota > Metazoa > Chordata > Mammalia > Carnivora > Canidae > Nyctereutes > Nyctereutes procyonoides. Next base: position 53,818,296 of record NW_026575146.1, on the reverse strand, counting down.
ATAGTGGGTGCTATTTCAGATTCTCTCTTGACTGTTGAATATCCTCTGTTATAGCAGATACCTAAATATTGGCTCTTTGGGGCACTGCATCTTACAATATCTGGCAGTGTACTTTCTGGCTAATGTCCCGTGACCACCTTCTCTTCCCTTAGTGCTTGCTCTGCAAGCTACAACTCACACAGACTTTCTCCTTGGGTTCTACCTGGCAGTTTTGGATTGGGGTCCCTTCAAGAGCTCTTGATTCCATCCACCTTCCATGAGTGTCCATTTGACCTCAGGCACTAATGCACTCTCGCCTGATTAAGGAGATGTGCAGGTTGGTCCTACCACTGACCTTTCTTTCTTTCCTTCTGCGTTCGGGAGCTTATTCTGGAACACTGTTGCTTCAATAGACATGATGTTAAAGACATTCAGCATTGGTCCAGTAGAATAGATACCCACTTCCAGCACTGAGTAGAAGATTCTAAGGGGTCTCTAAGAGTATGTGAGGCTGTATCTGGAAGACCAGGGGGTTAAAAAGATAATTGAAAGACTTGTATGTTAATACTGTTTTGGTTGGGAATAGTTTGTTGCCCTTTGTAACAGACAAAATCCAATAGGGCTAGCTTTAGGAACAATTTGATGCAGAGGATAAAACTGTGTGATCAGGAGCCAGTTTCCCTCCTGTCTGCCTCTCTGCTCTGGTTTTTTGGGGTTGACTCTAATCTTAGATAGGCTCTCATCTCATGATAGCAAGACGGCTGTAGCAACTATAGGTCTTTCAATATTAAATCGAGTGGAAAGGGCGGCCTTGGTGGCTCAGCAGTTTAGTGCCGCCTTCAGCCCAGGGTGTGATCCTGGAGACCTGGGATCAAGTTCCACATCAGGTTCCATGCTTGGAGCCTGCTTCTCCCTCTGCCTGTGTCTCTGCCCTTCTCTCTCTCTCTCTCTCTCTCTCTCTCTCTCTCTGTCTCTCATGAATAAATAAATAAAATATTAAAAATAAATAAATCGAGGGGATCCCTGGGTGGTGCAGCGGTTTAGCGCCTGCCTTTGGCCCAGGGCGCGATCCTGGAGACCCGGGATCGAATCCCACGTCGGGCTCCCGGTGCATGGAGCCTGCTTCTCCCTCTGCCTGTGTCTCTGCCTCTCTCTCTCTCTCTCTCTGTGACTATCATAAATAAATAAAAATTAAAAATAAATAAATAAATAAATAAATAAATAAAATAAATAAATAAATCGAGTGGAAAGAGGTAACTCAAACAAAAATTTTAAAAAGTGAGTTTCATTGGCTCTGATTGATAATGTCTTCAGGGCACGGTACTGCCAACCTTGGTTTTGAATCCCCATAGGGCTTAATCTTGTACCTTGTATACTACAGATGCTCAGAAATGTCTTTGGAATGAATAAATGAAGCTATATGCCCTCCTTGACACATATAAATAACTAGCCATTTCTTTAGCAAAACCCTCAGAAGTAGGGAGGTATCTTTTTATTATAAGAGGAGTAGAGAAAGGTCAGGAACAAATCACTTTGAGTTAGAGTCCATTGTAATCACGATGTTGTATTTATGTGCATTTTTCTTGGATGGAGGAGAGTTGATAGTTTTTCTTCCATTTCTCAAAGACACCAAGAAGGCTAGTTGTAGCAGATCTGAGAAGATATACTCTCAAAGAGAGCTAAGCTGTGGTAGATTGCCACAGGGGAATTTTCAGGGTAACATGCTGTGGAATGTCTTGGACATAGAAGAGAGCACAAAGCAAAAATAATAAGCAGTGGAGGAAAGGGGTCTTTGAAAAGGGCAAGGAGGGTCACCAGACTTCCACGAGGTACAGACCAATGAACTTTGGAATTATACCCCACTCACTATGTATGAAGCCATGAGATAGTTACATAAAATCTCATTTCATTTGTGTCATCTCAAAGATTATATAAGAATAATTATAACCCCTTGCCTATCTACCTCTTTATAGGCTGGTTAAGTTTAAAAATTGAGAGATTTGGGACTCAACTGCTGCTACGGTCCAAATCTCACTTCCACCTTGAACATCTCTAAATGTCATTTCCTTATCTGTATGTGGCATAATTAGTACCTACATCATAGATTGTGGTGACATGTATGTTTGTATCATTTATATGTGAGACAATATCTAAAAAATAAGGGGCAGCCTGGGTGGCTCAGTGGTTTAGCGCCACCTTCGGCCCAGAGCCTGATTCTGGAGGCCCCGGGGTTGAGTCCCCCGTCTGGCTCCCTGCATAGAGCCTGCTCCTCCCTCTGCCTGTGTCTCTGCCTCTCTCCCTCCCTCCCTCCCTCCCTCCCTCCCTCCCTCTCTCTCTCTCTCTCATGAATAAATAAATAAAATCTTTTTTAAAAAAATCTAAAACATAGTTAGGATATGACCTGGTATATAATAAATGCTCTAATGCTCTATTATTCATTTGTTCTTTCACTCAACAAATATTCATTGAGCATCTACTATGTGCCAAGTCCGGTTTAGATACTTAGGAAACACAGATGAACAAAACAAAACAATCATTTGCCCTCTTGGGCCTTCTAATCTAGCAGGTGGAGAACAGACAATGAAGACTACACTGAAGTATAAATTATATAGGTTAGAAGGTAATAAATTGCTACAGAAAAAAATAGAGTAGGGCAGGGGAGCTTGGAAATTGGGAGGAGGATGTGAATGGAGTTGGCTTATCTAAATAGTAGAGGCACAACAGAGCTCATTGAGAAGGTCACCTGGAAAGAGTTGGGGTAGCTGTCCTAGTGTGCATCTGGGAAGAAGTGTCCCAAGCAGAGGGAGCAGCCAGTGGGAAGCCCCTAAAGTGAAAGCATGCTCACTGTGTCCCACAGACAACAAGGATGGTTTTGCTAAACAGAGTGAGTTGAGGAGGGAGTACTAAGAAGTGAGATCAGAGAAATAATCATGGGCCAGGTCCTGGCCTTTTCATTTGTTAAAAAGACTTTGGGGGATCCCTGGGTGGCGCAGCAGTTTGGCGCCTGCCTTTGGCCCAGGGCGCGATCCTGGAGACCCGGGATCGAATCCCACGTCGGGCTCCTAGTGCATGGAGCCTGCTTCTCTCTCTGCCTGTGTCTCTGCCTCTCTGTCTCTCTCTCGGTGACTATCATAATTAAAAAAAAAAATTAAAATAAAACAACAACAACAACAAAAGACTTTGGATTTTAATTTACCTGAAATGGGAGGACACTGGAAAATATTGAGTTTAGTGAAGAAGTGGCCTGGCCCCATTTTGAGAGAATCACTGTGGCTGCTCTGTTGAGAAAAGACTAAAAAATGGAAATGGGACAAGAGTGAAATCAGAGAGCCCAGTTGGGATAAGGCAAGGCATCCAGGTAACTGATGATGATGGTGAATTTGCAGTGAGGGTGGATTTACCAATGACAGTCCAGGTGGTAAGAAGGAGTGAAATTCTGGATATATTTTGAAAGCAGAGGCAACAGAATCTCTTGATAGATTAAATATGAGTATAAGAGAAAGAGAGGAATCAAAAATGATTTCAACAATTTTGACCTGATTTCAACTAGAATATGAGTTGTGGACAACTAAATAGAAAAGATTGAGTGGAGCAGTTTATTGGGAAGATCAGAGGCTCAGTTTTAAATATGTCAGGTTTGAGATTATTAATAGATATTCAAGGGGGGAGGGGTGTCGAGTGGACAGGTGGGGGGGGGGGTTCAGGAGAATGGCCAAGCTGGAAGTTGTTGGCATATGAATGATATTTAAAACCATATAACTAGGTGAGATCTCCAAGGGAGGTCTTGTAGACCCAAAAGTGGACCAAGGGATAAGCCTTGGAGCACTCCAAAGTTCAGAGGTCAGAAAAGGAAGAACCAGCAAAGGAGACGGAGAAGAGTGGCCAGTATCACTGATGACATTGTATGGGAGCCGCTCCTGCAGTGCCTGTGGGAAGTAGAGACTCAACAAAGGTGTCCCCACCCCTCCCTTCCTCATCTCCATGACCTCTCCTTCCTTGGCTCTCTTTTCACTGGTGGCCATGGCTGTTGCTGCCACCTCAGTCACCCTCATGCCAGTCTAGTGGTATTTACCTAATCCTTCTATGCATATATCACTTTTATTTTCCCAAGTGGATCATAAATAACTTCAGGAGTGGGTATTTGGACTCAGTATGAGCTTGCCAGTGCTGCCTTAATAAAATACCTCAAATACTGATGGGCAGCTTAAACGACAGAAATTTATTTTCTCATGATCCAGGAGGCTAGAAGTCCAATCCAAGCTCAAGGTGTTGAGAGGATTGGTTTGTTTCTGAGGCTTCTCTTCTCAGCTTGCAGATGTCCTTCTTCCGGTGGTGGCCTCACATGGTTGGCCCTCGGGCTTTGTGGTCTGTGTCCTGAGCTTTAGTCATTGGATTAGGACCCACCCTAACATTTATTCATGAGAGACACACAGAGAGAGACAGAGACACAGGCAGAAGGAGAAGCAGGTTCCCTGTGGGGAGCCCAATGCGGGACTCAATCCCAGGACCCGAGCATCACACCCTGGGCCAAAGGCAGACGCTCAACCACTGAGCCACCCAGGTGCCCCCTAACTACCTTTTTAAAAGTGCTATCTGCAAATACAGTCACATTCTGAAGTATCAGAGTGAGGGCTTTAGTGTGTGAATTTTAGAAGGGTGCAGTACAACACATAACAGAATTCCCTGGAGTTAGTGCACGGTGTGCTGAATCCTGAGTGAGCAAGGTAAGCTCTTCTTCCAGAAAATGGTCCCTGTCCTGCCCCTCCCAACTTTCTAATAAGATAATTCAAAGTTGTTTAATTTGCATACCACATTCTACCCCGTTCCCTCCACACACAAAATCCGTGATAACTTAGCAAAAGCACATCCAGTAGATCTTCAATTACTCATAATTTTCCTCCTTTATTTACCTGTTTTGCTGATTTATGGGGGAATGCATTGGTTAACTGGGTGTGGCTTTGTGTTAAGAAATAGGATATGATAGTGTTTGCTTTGTCTCTGAAAACTTTGAAGGATGTTTCAGCTGGCTGGACGTTTCTGCAAAGATGATAATGCAAAAACATCTTTGTGTGCCCACTATTCACTCCCAGTAAATGCTTTATTCATTAAATGAAATCCTCTGATGTACAATCAAGAGAATTTTGATTTTTTTTTTTTCAGCACACTGCTTCCAGGGTCTGCCTTCTTCTTCATTCTTTATCTTACCTGTTTCAATGCAAATTTTTAGAAAGTTCTCAAGGCACCTTTCAATTTTCTAACTAAAGAAAATCTTTTACAGGTTATATCTTTTTTATTCCTATCTACAGTAATGCCGGCGAGGCAGCAAATTTTGCCATGGGTACCTACATATATGGAATTGGATTAAAGATGATTTGGTTTTGTTCTTAGAATTACTTTAGCAATTGCTTTACTAGGGAAATAATGTTAGCTAGTGATCACTTATGGAACATTTACCATGTGCAGGCACTATGCTGGGGACTTTATATCTTGTCTTAGTCAATTTGAGCTGCTATAATGAAAGTACCACAGACTGGATGGTGTAAACAACAAACATTTTTTTCTCTCAGTTCTGGAGGTTGGGAAGTCCAAGATCAAGGCACCCACAGATTGGGTGTCTTGTGAGAGCCTGCTTCCTTGTTCATAGACAGCCACCTTGTCACTGTGTCTCCTCATGGCTGAAGGGGCAAAGGAGCTCTCTGGGTTCTCTTTTAAAAGGGTACTAATCCAGGACACCTGGGTGGCTCAGTGGTTGAGTGTCTGCCTTATGGCAGACATCTTATGGGATGCAGTTGAACACCTGCTTTCAGCTCAGGGTATGATCCCAGCATCCTGGGATCGAGTCTCACATCAGGCTCTCCACAGGGAACGTGCTTCTCTCTCTGCCTATGTCTCTGCCTCTCTCTGTGTCTCTCATGAATGAATGAATGAATGAATGAATGAATGAATGAATTTTTTAAAAGGTACTAATCCCATTGAAGAGAGTTCACCTCTATGACCCAATCAGCTACCAAGGCCTCCTCTCCTAATATCATCATGTTGGGGGACAGGATTTCAACATATAAATTTGGGAGGGGGAGGCATGGGTATTCAGTTTGTAAACACATCCTTACCACAATCTGTAAAGTAAGTGGAAGTGCCTGTTTTTCACATGAGAAAACCAAAATTGGGAGAATTTAAGTGTTTTTCATGGCCACGGAGTAGTAACAGGTAGAGTAAGGACAGAATCTCAGGAATGTCAGGCTCTACTGGCCATATTCTGGCCACACTGTCTCACCAGAGTTTCCCTGCCTTCGTGATACTAGGACACTGCAAACGACCTGGAACAGCTGTGACAGCTTCTATGTGAAAGGCCCATTCTTCACATAGCAGCATGATCTCACCCCAACACCTTTCAGCCAAAGAAGGGTATCTTCTCTTGGAAAGGATATATTCAAACTGATGGTATTTTTAGACATCTATAGAAATGCATCTAGCAGAAAGTAAATTCTTTTCTGAGCTATTTATGATGGCAGCAAACCAGTGTTGTAAATTTAACTCCAGGGCTGCAGCCTGAACATCTAGTGTGTGTCCTAAGGCCTGAAAGGGTGGCTTCTTCTTTCTCTGGAGTCCAGTGGCTTGAGACATAAGTAGGTGGATATATTGGCTCTCAGATTACAATATGACAGGCACCACCTGTTCAAAAATTAAAGTAGTAGCAAATAAAGGCCCCTTTAAAACATTTGTTTATTTGTTCAAGCCACCAGTGTCACACTCTACATGTATATAAGATGAAACATCTTATGGGATGCAGTTGAACACCTGCTTTCAGCTTAGGGTGTGATCCCAGGGTCCTGGGATCGAGTCCCACATCAGGCTCCCCGGAGGGAGCCTGCTTCTTCCTCTGCATGTGTCTCTGCCTCTGTCTCTCTGTTTCTCTCATGAATAAGTAAGTAAAATCTTTAAAAAAGAAAAAGAGGGGATCCCTGGGTGGCGCAGCGGTTTGGCGCCTGCTTTTGGCCCAGGGCCCGATCCTGGAGACCCGGGATCGAATCCCACATCAGGCTCCTGGTGCGTGGAGCCTGCTTCTCCCTCTGCCTGTGTCTCTGCCTCTCTCTCTCTCTCTGTGTGACTATCATAAATAAATAAAAATTAAAAAAAATTTAAAAAAAAAAAAAAAAAAAAAGAAAAAGAAACATCTTAGAACTGGGAGCAGTCACAAATCCAGATAACCTTGATTTATTCCCCATTTTCTGAGCATCTACTATGCCTTATGCACCAAATAATTGCCCCCAAATTATAATAAGTATAGTATTAAGGGTTAAGTTCTAGAGAAGTTGGAACCGCACAGAGAGAAGCAGCTAGCTCTCCTTGGGAGCATCTTGAAGGATGAGTGAGAGTTCACCAGGAAGAATGGCAAGATGAGGTAGCATTTCAGAACCAGGGAATGGCACGTGCAAAGTATGGAACCACTTAGTTAAGGTGGCAGCTTCAGGGAACTATAAATGATTCTGCTTGGTGGGTGTATAGGAAACTGCCAGGCAGGATTCCCAAGAAAGTGACGTCCAAGATACAAGTTTGTATACAGGTAGTATTTTTGGAGGTGTGGTGCCAAGGAGCAGAAATGTGGATTGAAGGTAGCCAAAGCAAGGAAGGGGGCAGAACAGATACAAGGATGCATCATTTAACTTGGCCACTGTTGTGTCCAACTGGTTGCTGGATCCTATGGAACCTCTCAGAAGCCATGAAGATTGCCAAGAGTATTAGAGTATTTTGAGGCTTTGCAAAGCCCCGCCCCAACCTCACCCATGCACATCCCATGACCTATTTTTTTTTTCTTTAGAAATTTTTGGTCAGTCTTTTGTTAGCTTCAATTGTTAATTTCACCTCAGGCAGTTGCAATGTTAAACAATTATTTACCTGATTGCTTTTGACAAATGCCCTGGAGATAAGGCTGTTCATACAAAGTAAGGTCTACCTCAGTCAAATTAAATAAAGAGAAGCCTTAAGAACGGAAGTTGCCCATGCTTTGTCAAATAGGTCAAATAATGACAATTTTCTGGGGACAGGATTTGGGGTAGCCCCAAACCAGTTCAGCCCCTTGCATAATTGCTGTAGGCTACTGCTTTTTACAGATACTTGAGTTGTAAAGATCCTGGTTTTCAAGTTTGTCTTGGAGTAGGAGAATGAAGATGGGATTAGAGCAGGCTAAAAATGTACCTTTCTTAGCAAGATTATCATTTTTCTTGAATTAAAACTCTTAGATTGTTGTATACCTTTAGTTAATTTCCAGAGTTCTGAATAAGTTGATTTGATAGTTTTTTTTTAATGTTCCCCTTGCTTTGATAGAGAAACACTTTCAGAGGAACTTACTCTGGTATTCCCAAAGCTCCACATTCGTCCCCAACTTCTTTCTCTTTAAGAGATTCAAATTCTTTTATGAAATTTATCTTATCTTCTAGTTCTTGGCCATAATACTAAATGGTCGTATTATTAAATTATTAAGCATATTATTTTACACTCCTTAAAAGTGTGATAGCTCCATAGCTGGGTCACCTGCGCTTCTGTTCCTGTAGTCTGTTTTTCCCCCCGCTTTGGCCCAGTTTCTTGAAATATCTGGTGTTTTAATTGATTACTGAACATTGAGAATGAAACATTATAGAATCCTTGGTGATGATGTGTTTTTCCCCAGAGAGGATTTAATCTCTTCTCAAATAGCCAGCTTGAGTAGAACAGGTCGCCTCAGCCCAATCAGAACTAGGCCAACTTGAGCAAGTGTTGCTTTGCTGGATCAACATCTTGTTCTCTCCTACACCTAGGGGATATTCTCTGAGAGCAAACCCTGGCGTTTAATGAGGGCCCTCCTCTTTAGTATCTCCTAGACTAATTTTTATCTCTTCAGCTGGTGAGATTGCTAAAAACTCTGTTTTGCATTTGACTTCTTGGCTCTTGCCCTCCACAGCTTAAGCATTTGGCACATGACTCAAGGGAAGATTGCCAAGTGATGCGCTCACTTTTCTGTGCCTCTCTTTTCTCACAAAACTTGACTCTGAAGCCCTGGCTGCCTTGGCAATCCAGAACTCCAGTTACTATCTTCCCAACCCACTGAATTCTGTTGGCTTCTTAGCCTCTTGCTAGCTGCTTTCTCTGTTTAACTTCTAAACTGACGAGGCAAATGCCCCGTGGGGAAAAACAGCTTGAAGAATGTTGAATTCACCTTCCTGACCTCCTTTTCCTGGCAAATCGGCCCCCTCGAATCCTTCCTGCTTCCTCTCTGCTAGCACCAAGACAGGTGTTTTCTAAAATAGATATTATCCATTGTTTTTCCAACTCTTCTCAGCAGGAGTATAGGTCTGCTACAAATTACTCAACATAGCCAGAAGGGGATGTCTCTGGTATTTCATTTTTTCGGCATCATTTATCTAAGAACATAATTATTATACTCAAAATCTGAAGGCATTTGCTTTTCTCCTCTGTACCCACCAATCATAGAGTTTTGACCGAGATCTTTGTGTCTCTGTTCTCCTTAAACTGTATTCTTTAATTGATATTTCTACTATTCTACTCAGGATCTTGCTATATTTGAGATTATGTTATCATATGGTGTTCTGTTCTTTGAGAAGGGGTAATAGGAGGAAAATATTAAAATTTACATTTATACTGCCTTTGGCTATAAACTGCCTGAGAGACTATGATTTTCTACTTCTTTCCCTTTATAACTCTCAGTCTTGAGTAGTAAATATTGGAGACAATTGACATAGTAATAAAGTACTCCAGATGCCTTTTATTTAATTATCATAAAAACCACTTGACGATCACCTCATATTTTTATAGTAATGTAATTTTATAGTAAATGTAATGTTGCTTAGATGAATGTCACCAGGATTTCTCTCCAGCAGGGGATAGAGTCTGAAAGAATAAGAAAATTTTAGTTGACTCAACAAATTAATAATAATTCATAGATTTATAGGATGCTACAGGTAGAGAAGATTTTACAGATCAGCTAAAGCAATCTGGTCATTTTAAATATTAAAACACTGAAACTGCTCCGGGAGCCACGGGCTTTGGTGCAGACATGGCCAAGTCCAAGAACCACACCACGCACAACCAGTCACAAAAATGGCATCAAGAAACCCCGGTCACAAAGATACGAATCTCTTAAGGGGGTAGACCCCAAGTTCCTGAGGAACATGCACTTTGCCAAGAAGCACAACAAGAAGGGCCTGAAGAAGATGCAGGTCAACAATGCCAAGGCCATGACTGCGCATGCCGAGGCTATCAAGGCCCTTGTCAAGCCCAAGGAGGTTAAGCCCAAGATCCCAAAGGGCGGCAGCCGCAAGCTCAATCGACTTGCCTACATCGCTCACCCCAAGCTCGGGAAACGTGCTCATGCCTACATTGCCAAAGGTCTCAGGCTCTGCCGGCCAAAGGCCAAGGCCAAGGCTCAAACCAAGGCCCAGGCTGAAGCTGCAACCCCAGCTCCGGCTCCGGCTCCTGCTTCTACTCCTGTTTCTACTCCTGCAGCGCAGGCTCCCAAAGGTGCCCAGGCCCCCACAAAGGCTCCAGTGTAGAGGCTTCTGACTGCCAGTGTGAGGACGGAAGGACTGGTATGACCCCTGGGCTTCTGTCTGCATGGGCCTGGTGTCCTCCTGTGCTATTTGTACAAATAAACCTGCGGCAGGAAAACAAAACAAAACAAATACAAACAAACAAAAAAAACACTGAAACTCACCCAAGGGAGTTTTAATTATTATCTCCTTGGATCCTAGGACAACAATAGCAAATGTGTCTGTGATTTAGATGTATGGCTTAATCAATAATGGAATTACATCCAAAAAAATCTCCTACTGCCTGCTTTGTTGACTTATTGCTATCTTTCCATTTAGTCCTAACAATATTTTCTGTGTGTCTTTTTACATTATAGGCAGTAAAATAATGGCAGTATGCAAATTTGGCAGAACTTACTAACTGATACATTAGTAAAATAATAGATTCAAACTCTGGAGCAGCAACACAATATCTTTCTCCCTAATGACTTGAGGGTGTTAGTTTGATGTTGGTGATAACAGGATCCTTTTTTCTTTTTTTTAACGTTTTCTTTTTTTTTCCCAAGATTTTATTTATTTATTCATGAGAGACAGAGAGAGAGAGACAGAGAGAGGCAGAGGAAGAAAGAGGCTCCATGCAGGGAGCCTGACATGGGACTCGATCCCGGATCTTCAGGATCAGGCCCTGGGCCGAAGGCAGCGCTAAACTGCTGAGCCACCCGGGCTGTCCCCAGAATCCTGTTTGAACGCAGTGTATTCTGGGAACTTCAGAGGCTATACCTATATTTGGAGACTTCATTCTACCTTTTTGCTTCCGTTCCTAAAAACCTATCAATTTACTCTTGAAAGAACACACACAAGAGGCACCTGGGTGGCTCAGTGGTTGAGCATCTGCCTTTGGCTCAGGTCGTGATCCTGGGGTCCTAGGATGAGTCTTACATCCGGCTTCCTGCAGGGAGCCTGCTTCTCTCCCTCTGTCTATGTCTCTGCCTCTTTCCCCATGTCTCTCATGAATAAAATTAAAAAAAAAAAAAAGAACAAAAGAACGCAAGAAAATAGAAAGAGGAAAGGCATACAAAGCTGTTTACAGACAACTGCATTAGACGGGCAGTAAATATAGGCCCATTAAATAAAAAGAAAGCTCACAGAAGCCACATGTCCATATGGACATGCCAGTTTATTGTGTGTTTATTAGACTCAACACATCATCATACATAGCAATTTCAATGGAGCTTTAGTTTTTGACTCATTATCTGGCGAGGCAATAAATCTTCCCAAAATCTAATGGAAAGACCAATGGTTATCTGGCGAGGCAATAAATCTTCCCAAAATCTAATGGAAAGACCAATGGATGAGCAGTGAACTGACTCTGCCACTTGCTGCATACAACCTGAGGCATGGTCACATAAGTTCTCTGAGCCTCAGTTTCTCCAAATGTAAAATAAAGTTAACAACAGCTGTCCTGTTAATCTCTTAGGGTTGCTGTGATGATCATAACTAAGATCAGATATTTGTGAAAAGCCTTAATACTGTATCAGCTCCAGTCAAAAGAATTGTATTGTTATTTTTTTAATTTTTTAAAAAGATTTCATTTATTTGTTAGAGCATGCGCACACGAGTGGCAGGGAGGGGCAGAGTGTGAGGGAGAGGGACAAGCAGTCGCCCCCTAAGCAGGGAACTTGACACAGGACTAGATCTCAGGACCCTGAGATCATGAGCTGAACCAAAATCACTTAAGCAACTGAGTCACCCAGGTGCCCCTGTTATTTTTATGATAACAAAAGTGAAACTTTTATAAAAACTTTTATAAAACTTTTATAAAATATAACTTTTATAAAATATAAACTTTTATAAAAAAAGTTCTATAAAGTTATATTTTATAAACTTTTATAAAACTTTTATAAACTTTTACAAAGAGATGTGATGTTCATCTCTAGGATATTTTCTTGGATTTATTGTTCTGTATCACCATCTGTGCTTTTATAAGTAGAAAATCATGGCCTATGACTACAGGTAAAATGACTTAGTAGTAACAAGAATGGTTGGTAGACCTTAAACCAATGTTCTCCAAACAACAACTGAAGTGGCATGTGGATGAATATTTTTTAATTTTATACTAATATCCATGTATAAGAAAAATACATAACCAGTCCGTCAAAAGTGTTATGTCACAGATTTATAGCTTTTTTCTATTTTCATGTTAATGTGAAGTTTCCTATTTGAATAAATAGATTTATGTAATAAAAACGGAATCTGGGGCACCTGGGTGGCTCCGTAGTTGAGCATCTGCCTTCAGCTCAGGTCGTGATCTGCTCCTGGGATCGAGTCCCGCATCGGGCTCCCCACAGGGAGTCTGCTTCTCTCTCTGCCTATGTCTCTGCCTCTCTCTCTTTGTTTCTCATGAATAAATAAATAAAAATAAGTAAATAAACAGAATCTAGTTGAAGAAGAATATTAAGTGACTAATACTGCAGGTATGTGAACAGACAAAATAAAATCCTGAAGTTGGTATTTGTATGACTAAAGCTTGGGAAATATTTCCAAGGATTAAGGCAGTCATGTAGTAGGACAAGTCATATTAGTGGAACAACAACAAAGACCAAAAAACCCCCAAACTCTTGCACTACAATTTGGCTCCTTAATTAATGAAATAATACAGGCATTTGTGACAGATGAATTTGGACTTGCATGGAGAAGGGTTGGACTCTGCAGGATTTGTCTTTCCTGACACAGATGCTACTTATTTACAAGACAGTAAAGACAAGTTTTAAAGTTCACAGGGTTTTAATGTTTTTTTAATTTATTTGAGAGAGAGAGAGCATGTGGGAGCAGGGGAAGGGACAGAGGAAGAGGGAGAATCTCAAGCAGACTTTTCTGTGCTGAATGCAGAGCCTGACGTGGGGCTTGATGTCACTACCCTGAGATCATGACCTGAGCCAAAATCAAGAGTTGCATGTTCAACCCACTGAGCCACCCAGGCTCCCCAAGTTCACAGAATTTTACTGGTTATTGGAACTTTATTAACATTTATATGCTGCCATGCTGTCAGAATTCCTCCATACATTTGTTTTAGTTGCCCTGGAGTTCACAGGGATTTTGTGGACAAAAGATATTGGGATAAATAAATCAGTGCATAACTATCCAGTTTAGCTAGAAAACGCCTCTAGTTGTAACGTTTCCTAGCTCACTGAGTCTACAAGCCAAGAGATTAAAAGTCCTCCAGGCTCTCCTCTCCACAACTACATTCTAGAAAAGCAGCTACTCATCATTTTCTTAATGATTTCAAAGGGAGAGACACCATCCGTTTGTGATATTATTTAATGTTTCAATAAGTCTTCCATAGTTCTGATAATTAAGGGGTAAGTCTTCATTTCTAAGAATACTCCCTCTTGATAGAATATCAAGGATGCATTGAAATACCAACTAATGATATGTATTTATGAAATTTCACTGTCAGACAAAAGAAAATTGCAACTATGCTTAATGTATTTATTATATAACTGAAATTTATTAGCAGTCAAATTTTAGTCCTTGTCTTTTAAGAATTGTGGTAGTTGATACGCAGACAAGTAAGGATGCTACCCAGCTAGTCTGTAGCCATCTGAGAAATTTGCTCTAGATGATCAAAATCTCCAATGTCCTTCAACCCTTGTATGATTTCTCTTCTCACACTAGTTTCTGATATTGTCAGATCCTGCTAACACAGAGAAGGCTTCTGCGGCAAGCTTCTGTTAAAAATTGCTATATCACACAACATTTACCACCTTAATAACTTGTAAGCATGCAGTTCTGTGGCAGTAAGTCCATTCACACTGTTGTGCGACCATCACCACTGTCCCATCTCCAGAACTCTTTTCATTTCCCCAAACTGAAACTCCATGCTCATGAAACAATAACTTACTTGGGACAAGCTTTAAAAATCATTTAGAAGGCATGGTAAAAAGCAATTGTAGAGAGATACATTTAGCTGTTGTTCTGCCCAAAGTACTGATGCCTTTTTTTTCCCTGTTAAAAATCCTCTTAGGCTTAATGAATGCAGCTTAGTTGTTCGGTTCACGTGGCTCTTACAGGCCACTCGAGCTCCTTCCTAGCCCTGGTGAAAGGGGGCAGGCATCAGACTGAAGGAACAGCTGTTTCACTGTTCCAAATTATGAATATGGTGTGTGTCTCAACACATCACGGTTGCTGCACAAAGAACAGATGGGACCCCGATCTCCCACTAGACCTAGTGGAATCCCATCTTGAATGTTAAACAATGACCCACAGAGAGAAAGTGATTTCAGTTAATAATCCCTTCCACAGATTGGAATCCTTCATGTGCAAGAACACGTGAGCTGGTCTGAGGTTTCAATGCTGGGGCTTCCTGGCTCCCATCCAGAGCTTTTGTTTGCTGAGACAGACAGCATTTGGAGTTAGAATGTGGCAAAGCTTGTCAACACATGGGGCTTTTCTCTGCTTTCCAAACACATGTGAGACAGACTGGCTCTCTATGAAGCTCTGATCTTTACTGGGGAAAGGAAATGTCACATGCAAGTCAAAAAGAGAAACATTTGGAATCAAGAGGAATAATTGGTTTGAGCATCAGAGAGACAAATTCTGATCAGTTGACAAATGTGTTAAAATTGTTTGTATGTATAGATGTTGATCTAGATTGGTTTCAGTTGGTATTGCCTAGTGGAATATACATATATGCTTAAAATAGAAATGGTATCAAGCATTTTTGGAGAGAACGTTACTCAAGAAAAATAGACTAGTATCTATCTGCCTAATATTATGATATTCATATATGCATATGTATATTAAATTTAAATATATGAAATTTTTTTAAAAAGTAGACTGGTGTCAGTGTCCCAGAAAAGCACAACAAGTTGTACTTACATCCCCCTAGATGTTTTGTTTGTCTTCCCAAAGTGGTATAATTACACAGCTCAAAAGCCTGGGAGATTTCTTTTCATCCTTTATCTTCTGAAACACAAAGATCTCTGGAACCAGAGACCTGAGGTAATGGTTTCAGCCTAATACTTGAGACCCAGAGGTGCAGGAGCTAAAGGTGTTTCCAGAAAAATGCTTCACCCATTGGAGGCTAAATAGTTAGTGCATTGTACTCAAAAAAGAAAGAATTTAATTTAATCCTGAGGGTGATAAGGGGTTTTCTTCTTTTGCAGGATCTCAGACTAATTCTGTCTGGGACTTAACACTGTTACCAATAGGATGCATGCTGTCATCACTAGAAGCACTTCACTTAGCATCTTACTCATGATGGATCCCCATTGCTTCCTTTCCATTCTGCAAAGATGTCACATCTCAGAGTCCTAATGGTCTCTACTTTCCATTTTTCCAGTGACAGCATCTTTTGGAGGAGCCTGCTTTTCCTCCCTAACTGAGTGGTTCATTTTTAGCCAAGGCCCTTTATTTAGGATCAAGTGGACCTTCTGAGAACCCCAATGCCAGATACAAAAGTTATTTTCTGATTTTCTCCTTATTTGGGGGGGGTGAATTTTTTTAGGTTTAACATGCAATAAGGTAGGGTTTCAGGGCACTATGCTACTAATTTATGTATAGGATGGCATGGGATACCTTTGTGCATAGTTAGGTGATAAACCATGGTAATTTTCATGTTTTGACCTTATTCCCCATAGAATTAAATTGAATACACCCTTCTGGGGCACCTGAGTGGCACACATCGACTCTTGGTTTTGGCTCAGATCATGATCTCAGGATCCTGAGATCAAGTCCTGCATTGGGTTCTGTGCTCAGCATGGAGTCTGCTTAGAGTTTCTCTCTCCTTCTTCCTCCACCCCTTCCCACCTCCCACCTCTGGCTATCTCTTCAATCAATCATATATATATATATATATATATATATATATATATATATATATACATACACCCTTCTGTTAGGATGATGTATGGCTGAATTTTTTATATCCAGCCTAGCTTAAGTTAGAAAATGTTAAAGAAAAGAATAATAAAAGTTCCTTTCATTGCTGAAAATACAAAAACACCAGTGTTCCTTGTATAGTAATTTTCTTGCCAGTGGAAGAGTGAAGGTAACGTTAAAAAATAATCTTTTTGTGTGTTTGGTTAAAAAACAATGCATCAGATAGCATGGTACTGGTTTAAGAACATTTAATTTGATATGACTTTAATTTTTTCAAAACTTGGATTCGTCTTAGTTTTTCCTTGGAGCATCCCAGTCAAGTGCATATCTCATTGCCAAAACCCTCACACAACTGGAGTGACCTTGGTCAAACTGGTTTGTGGCTTAGAGATGCTGAAGAAAATACATTCATTTGTTCATTCAACAAGTGTTTATTGAGTATTTATTATGTTCCAGGCACTGTTCTAGGACCTGGAGGCATAACAGTGAAGTAAATAAGAAAATATCTCTGCCATTGTGTGCCCTAGAGAAGGGAGACAGACAAACCTAAAAAAAATTATATAGTATGTTATGAAGCAGTTAAATGCTATGGAAATAATAGTATAGGGAATGAGGAGTGCCAGAGGGGGATTATAATTCAAAATACGGTGGTCAGAATTGATCTAATGAAAAAGGAAATAAGTGAGCAAAGACTTAGAAATGAGAGGGTGAGGCTTGAGATGATATGGAGGGAAAGCCATTCCAGGCAGAGGGAATAGTATGTGCAATGGCTCTGAGATGATAGCGTACCTACTCCATTCCAGGAACAGCACAGGGACCAATATGGCCACCCAACGCAGAGTGAGTAAGAAGAAAGGCAGTAGGAGAGGAAGGGGATAGAAATCAGAAGTAGGAAAACTGTTGGGAGATACAGGGCTGTGAAAGCCATTCTCAGACCTTCAGCTCTTACTCTGAGGGAAATGCTGAACCAATGGAAGGTTTTGAGCAGAGGAGTGGTGGTGAGATTTAGCTTTTGTTCACTATGGGTACTATGTTGAGATTAGATGGGAGGAAACAAGGGCAGAGAGAGGCAGACTAGCTAGTAAGTGTTGCATGAATCCAAGTGAGAAGTAATAGTGGCTCAGACCAAAAGGTAGCAGGGTTGGTGGTGAGAAGAGAAATGACTGGCTTCTGGACATGTTTTGAAGGTAGAACCAACCTGTCAGGAATTCCTAGAAGTGAGAGTGAGGAGAAGGGGTGGCACAGGACTTCCAGGTTTGGGGCCTGGCCAACCAGAAAGGGTACGGTAGGTTTTACGGTAAGGCTGTTGGAATTTAGTTTTGGACATGTTCAGTTGGAGGTGTCCATTTGACAATAAAGGGAGATGTCTATTAGGCTGTTTGAACAAATATATCTGGGTTTCAGCAAAAGGGTTGGAAATTTAAATTCATGCTACAAGAACACAGGTAGAATTAAAAGCCATGAAATAAGATGAGATTACTCTTGGAGTCAGTAAGAATAAAGCAGTTTAAGACCTGGGCCTTGGAGCACTCCAAAAGCTCAAGGTCAGAGAAGAAAGGGTAAGCTAGCAAAGGAGTGACCAGTGAAGTAGAGAAAAACCAGGTGAGTATAGCGTCCTGCAAACCAAGTTAAGAAAGCACTTGTAGGAGGCAGAAGTGATGTATTATCTTCAATGCCACAGATGAGGCAAGAATGACAAAGGCTAAATACTGACACTGGTTTAATGGTGAGCATGTCATTGGTGAACACTCCAGAAATACTGGCAGTATTATTTGTAATATTTTAAGGAGATCGTGGAGAAGGCTGGTTGATGAACGCCACATCCCATGACTCTGTTGGCCCAGTTTCCATTGAGTGGAACACGGCGGGGTGGTCGGGGGGTGGGGGTGGGGAGTGGGGAGGGTGACACAGTGCATACAATTTGATAAGACCCACCTAAGCAGGACTCTCTCCCACCTGTGGAATAGCCCGTGGGACTTCTCAGGTCTGTGTTTATGGAAGTGAGAGAAAGGACAAATGTCCTCTAGAAGCACAGATGGAGTTTCTGATCAATTCTGGTTTGGATACTTCAAGCCCTGCATTTGGGGAAATGACTAGAGCTAATTGATTAAAAGTCCAACTGTAAAGAAAGATGCCTTAGAGACCATTTCATCTGCATGCAGCATGTGGGCTCTCTTTCTTTTTACCCTCAATTTGGCCATTAATTTCTGCATGAAATAATAATAATAGGAATAACACTATGGATTATGTTTTACATCATACACATAAAAAAAATCAATATTGGCCAAGAAGACAATAAAAATGCATGGAAACACTTGTGCATAGTTTTTCAGGTAGAAGAGACATAAACTTTTATCAAATGGTCCGGGGTTAAGAATGATGTGGAATCCAGAGCCTTTTTGAAAATGACCCTCAAGTTTACAGAATTACATCACTGGTGTGTTGATCTAGAAGTTAGTATTCATATTATTCATATGTTGCCTTATTTCAGTGGCTGGATGGTAATTGTTTAACACTAGCCAGCTCTATCAGGGTTGGGGGGGGGGCCGAGGCTGATTTGTAGCCATGTCTAGTTTCTATGGGGTAAATACATCCATCATTTGGACCTACCAACAGAAGTCACACGATTGACTCTCAAGAGCCAGTAGAAGCTGGTTCCAGCAAACCACTGTTTTATTTATGTGCAGACAAATCTTGCTTCTGCCTGAAACCAGCAAATTAAAACAAATTGAAATTAATAAAGGAAATGGAAATGTTATATAGCATATGGATAGATAGATAGTATTAATCCTTATTCAAAATGATGAATGTAGTTTGAGAGAGGATAATTCCTTAGACCAAAATCAGATATTAGAGTCAAGACTTGAACCCAGACATATCTGACTACAAAATCCATGCTGGCTCTCCCAAACCAATGTCTGGAAGCTCCAGAACATTGTCCATGAGTTAGTAGGATAAATTCTGATGCACTGATCATCACATTGGTGGCCCAATACTAGTGTTATAATAATAACGTCAATTACATCCTATATATATTAAACTGAATTTTAAATTCGTAAGTGAAAAAAATTATTTTGATTATCTAAATTTTGTAGCATGTCTATCTATTCCTCTTGGATGATATTCTCCAAAATGATAAAAATCCTTCATCAGCATGGTGGTCAAGTCACCCACTTACTCTAATTTATTTCCAGGAGCACTACTCAAAAGAGATAGAAGAGAATATTCTGTGTATGTGTGTGCGCGCGCACATGCTTTTAATAATACCTGATTTTGCGTTGCTCTCCAGGCTACTATATGTACATCGAAGCCTCCCACATGGTGTATGGACAAAAAGCACAGCTCTTGTCCTGGCCTCTGAGAGGAGTCACTGGAAAACACTGCTTGACCTTCTTCTACCACATGTATGGAGCAGGGACTGGCCTGCTGAGTGTTTATTTAAAGAGGGAAGGTGAGAGTGAAGAGTCCCTCTTATGGAGAAGAAGAGGTGAACAGAGCATTTCCTGGCTACGAGCGCTGATTGAATACAGTTGTGAGAGGCAACACCAGGTAGGCCAGAGGAGACAAGAACCGAGTGATAGAAAGTGGTGCTATAAGTTCCTGATGTTGTTTCTTTCTCTTGTGACCCAAGAGAACATTTTGTTCTTTTTCAGGATCATAGAGAAAGGCAGTACTTGTTTCAGAGTAAACATAATTGGTCTATATTGATGAAATCTCAGCAGTGAATGGGAGAGTAGGCGGGGAGAGAAAGCTTTGGGTATTTATGTGTAAAGTGCTTTTTGCAACTCAGTGATGAAAGGGTAGCTATTTTTGTCTTGGCACATTCTGAGTGTCAGGTGCATCCTCTGTGCCCTGCAATGTCTCTAAAGCAGTCCCCTTCTCTTCCAAACCTGGTATTACCCAATTAGTTGTTCAGGCTACATCTTCCCCTCATCATTACCCACACACAAGGGCTTTGGTTGCAGGCCTCTATTTAACAGAGTGCGTGGTCCAGGGGAAAGTTAAAGCCTCTGTCTTCATTGACATGGAAGAAACAGAGAGTCCTGATCCTAAGTCCTGAGTCTCGTGTGCAGTAGGAGACCTCTGTCCCACAGCATCCTGGCTATGAGTGAATCTGGGCAGCAACAGGAAGGAGCCTTTCACATTCCAGTCGGTGAAGCCGAGCAGCCAGTCTAGTCTAGAGGTGAGCCAGGGCCTCTGGACAGCCACTGACTTCACCTGCCTCTGAGCCAGAGCTCCAGAAAGCTCTGGGGAGACATCCCTTGGATACTGACTGTTCCTGAAATTGCTCTGTAGAATTCTCAGCTGTGACCTTCCGCTGAAAACCCTGCTTCCTTCTCACCCTTGCTTCTGACCGATGAACAGTCTTGAGTCAGCACCCCTCAGCTTTAACCACTGGCCACTCTGCTAAGCCTAATTCTTCCGGGGCCAAGATACTTAAAATAAGGGCTTCCTTTTATACCATCATACAGCCATGTAGAATTTTCTTACAGATCCCAATGGGAAGGAATTGCAGAAGCTCGGGTGGGCCAGGTGGCGGGGCCAGCTAGGGTGCTGCATTCCTAAAGAACAAATAACAGAGGGAACATGAGCCATTATCCAGGGATGGCCCATTATCTTGGCATGATAGAACTATTGAGAGATTTAGTCAAGACAACAGCCTCAGGAATGATTTAAGTGGTGCTTTAATGTCTGGTATAGAAGGAACGTAGATCATTCAGGAACTTACTAAGATAATTGATCATCATTCTGCGATGGTAGATTAATTTCGTTAGGCTATTTAGGACACTCATACTGGTACCTTATTCAGATGTTCATAAAGTGTGGTCCTGAGGCCAGCAGCAATGCTTGAAAT
Organism: Nyctereutes procyonoides; assembly: GCF_905146905.1. Lineage (NCBI taxonomy): Eukaryota > Metazoa > Chordata > Mammalia > Carnivora > Canidae > Nyctereutes > Nyctereutes procyonoides. The sequence goes on along the minus strand of NW_026575146.1, from coordinate 53,797,059 downwards.
GCAAGTTCACCTAAAATGACATGTACCTAAAATGCACATTCTCAGGCCCCACCTCGGAACTACTGACCAGCCAGTCTGGGAAAGGGGACCAGAAATCTGTGTCTTAACAAGCCCTCTTGGTGATTCAGATGCCCACTAAAGCTGGAGAGTCTGTCCTCAAGGAAGTGAATCTGAGTCTCTCAGGTGGAGACTGAGCGCTGATGTTTTTTACATTTCCCAAATGTTGCTGATGCAATCTGGGATTTAAGTTGAAGAGAATAGGTGGCTTCTCAGCATCTAAAGATTTTATTTTTATTTATTTCAGGGAGACCAAGAGAGAGAGACCACGAACAGTGGGGAAAGGGAGAAGCAGGCTCCCCGCTGAGCCAGGAGCCTGGCATGGGGCTTGATCCCAGGACCCCGGGAGCCAAAGACAGAGGCTTAACTGATTGAACCACCCAGGCTTCCCAGCTTCTTAGCATCTAAACCCAGGGAGTTGGGGCACCTAGGTGGCTCAGTGGTTGAGCATCTGCCTTTGACTTAGGTCATGATCCCGGGGTCCCAGGATCAAGTTCCACATCAGGCTCCCACAGGGAGCCTGCTTCTCCCTCTGCCTACGTCTCTGCCTCTCTCTGTGTGTCTCTCATGAATAAATAAATAAAATCTTAAACAAATAAACAAACCCAGGGAGTTGAGTACATGCCTTGCATATGCTAGACTTGCTGAGTAGCTGGTTGTTTGAAATGTTTTTTTGATCCCAAAGTAATTAGGCATCTAGGGTAGCATCTTGAGGTGTCAAGTTCAAAGGGTACAGAATAGCCAGAGAGATTTTTTAGCTCACAACCTGGAAAGAAGACTCCAGACCATTCCCTTTGTCTTACAATGAAACAGATATGAATCTGCCATGAGGAATTTCCTTCTGGATTTAGTGATTCCCTCAGGAATCCCAAATGACTATCTGGAGACCAGGCTGAGCTTGTTTCTCCAAAACATTTTAGCGTCTGATAAAACACAGACACACCCATTTGAATAAATCAGCCATTTTCTCCGTGCCAGGCACTTACAGCCCTAGGATCAGAATATAAGTCCCTCCAGTTGATCTTTTAGCTCCTCATTACAGATGTAGAAACGGTGTCCAGCTGGTAAGTGGCTGAGTGAGAGAATTCAATCCCAGATCTAACTGGTCCCAAAGTTTGTATCCCTAAATCATTATTCTACACTCCCTCCTATCATGGAAGTTCCAAACTAAACTCATTCCCCTGGGTGTCATAAGCACTGGGTGATCTTGGGGAAATCTCATCCTCTCTCAGAGTGTTTATATATTTTCAAAATGGAGTAGTAATTTCTGACGTGCTGACATCACCAGAGTTAGATGGTCAAATGAGATGATGTATGTGAAAGGGTTTAATATACTTTATTTAAAGTCACAAAGTATAAAAAGATGTTATTGTTTCTAAAAATATATTCCCTCCCAAATATCTCTGGTCTCAAATTCATGTCACCATGGCAACCCTGGTATTCTCAATAGTTACATTGGCAACCAGACTGAGTTCCTAAAGTATGAGGCCAAAATACCTTATTTTAATAATTACTTATTGACCACTTGCTGTTCTAAGTGCTGGGGTACAGCAATGAACATAACATGTAAAGCTCCTCATCTTTTAGAGTAGACATTCTCGTGGGGAAGAGGTAGAAAATGTAAACCAAAATATATAATGTACCATCAGGTGATAATAAGTGCTGAGAAAAAGAATAGGTCAAGCTGATTAGGTAATGAGATCAAAGAAGTACCAGGGCATAATCATGGAAGGTCTTGGCCATCATCATGGTAGAGGTTGAAATTTATTCCAGAAGCAACAAGGAACCATCAGATGGATTTAAGGTAATGCGATCTGATTTATATTTTTAAATGATCAGCTATTATGTGGGGTGTAGACTGTAGGGAGTGAAGGAGACTTTGGGGCTACTGCAGCAGTCCTGGCAGAAGGAGTGGTAGCTAGGGCTGTGTAGCAGAGGTGAAACGCATCAGAAGCCCACAGGACTTCTTATATGTGGCATGTGGGGCTCAAGAGAAAGAGTCATCAAGATGACTCCACAGGTTTTGGCCTGAGCAACCACTAGAATGGAGTTACCATTTATTGAGCTGGGGAAGGCTTTGGGTGGAGCATATCTGGAGGTGTAAGGGCAGTGTGCACAGGAGGGAGATTTAACAGGTGGGGTTTTGCAGACATGCTAAGTTTTCCACATCTGGTAGATATCCACAGGGGGATGTCAGGTAAGCGGTAGGATATGAGACTGGAGTCTGGGGAGAACAAAGCAGGAGAAATCAGCGTGTGAATCATCAGAGGGGGCAGGCAAGTGTGGATCACTTTCAGAGTGCTGTAGTACTGCTGACATTTGAGACCCATCGTAGAGGGGAGATAAGTGGGTGGCCTCCAGATGACATTCCAATCATCCGATCTTCCTTGTAGAAGAAATGCATCAAGTAGCAAAATTTTAATCATTCTCTTTCCTTGGGGTTTAATAAGGTGCTGAGCCACACTTGACTTGCTATTGATCAAAAACACAAAATGATTTTATTTCCTTTGAATGCCTTGCTTAACCTTTCCTCCTCCACTCTCTCGGGTTCTTTTATTTTGATGCTATTGAAAGAAAACGTTAGACAAATTCTTAGCTCATTGAAACATTTATGTCATTCATATTGTTCATTATACTGCCTAACATTTAGTAGGAATTATTACGTTCTGGGTACTCATCTAACACCATGTTTCCAAATGTACTTGTTCACAGTGTGCTTAGTCTCATTCATCTTTTCCTGGTGCCACTAGAGCAAAAGTAATACCTAACAGTTTCATTTATAAAATAGTTGGGCCCAAACAACTTAGCATTTGTGTCCTAATGACTTTGTAGCCATTTGAAAAAAATAATACAGTTAAATTGAAAGAAAAAATAAAGTTTTATCTTATTCTTAAATAACTACAATTATTTAATAATAGAATGTGTGTCTGTAATACAAGGGGGAAACCATAATGGTATAAAATGGTTACCACTCAAGTATTAAGGAAATTGAAATGAGAAGGTTGTATGAAATCAAATGTTTGGCTCAACTGCAGACTATTCCGAATTTAATTCCATCAGGTAATTTGTTTTTTGTATTTCCATTGTTAGAGTTGGAGGTGAAAAACCAGATTTTATTGATGTCCAGAGAACCAGAATGCTTATTAACTGCACTCATATATCCTCCTATCTAGATGTGTTAGAATATTTTTTCCCTCTTTTAACCACTTACTTGGATTCTTGTTTGGGATCGTGTCCTTAGAAGTTTTAATAACGTTATTTTGCCCATTTCTGTCATTACAGCTTCTTTGAGTCATTAATTTCAAGATAGTTTCATATGCTTATTAATTATCCACTTTATATTCTTTGATTTAATTTAAATCATAAACTAGTCCAATGGGGAGTCATTTGCTCATAAAGTGAGTAGAGCAAATGTATCTTCTGGATAATTTTCATTACCCACGAGCCTCCCTGGAGTATTCAGTGGTTGATTAACCATTGTTGGAGCAGCTTTAGGACTGGTAATGTAACCTGTTTTCCCTAGAACCTGAATATTTGATCAGTTATTTTCTTCTCAGTATCTAGAGTTATGGAGCTGGTTCTCTCCTCCTGGGCTGTTCTTGGATGTTATGGTATTTAACATGATAAGTGAACCATTGTCCTTTTGGTAAACTTCATGATTATTCTTTGCTGCTCATACATAGTCTCATCAGCCATGTTAAATTCTTCCACCTAGTACTAGTATCACTGTAGATTTATGGAAAGCCTAAGAAAGCTTAAACTTCTGGCCCGTGACTTTCATAGGCCTTGTGAATACTGGGACTAGACTATTCTAGGGAGGAAGGGGAAACCAGGTCACTACCAGGAAGCCTTTCTAAGTGAGCATTTCTGGGAAATTGTCTAAAGAAATCTCAGAAGAAAGGGACCTAAATCTCCAAGGCTCTTATAACTTGTGAATTTCTTTAAAATACCCAATAAGTACTCTCTTTTGTACCTACGTCTGAATTTGTGACTTTGCAATTCTTTTCCTTAAAGGAGCTCGAAAAACAGTCTAAGCTTCCAGACCGACCCACATAGCCTGGATCTGTCCCTGACAAGTATTGTTTTGTTTTTGTTAAATTCAATTTAGTTAAAATATACTGTTTTATTAGTTTCAGAGGTAGAATTTAGTGATTTATCAGTTGCATACAATACCCACTATTGTGGTGTATACAACACCCAGTGTTCATTACATCAAGTGCCCTCCTTAATGCCCATCACCCAGTTACCCCATCCTTCTAGCCACCTCCCTTCCAGGAAGGTGTTGTTTCCTATGATTTGTTTCCTATGATTAAGAGTCTCTTATGGTTTGTCTCTCTCTCGTTTTCATCTTATTTTATTTTTCCTTCCCTTTCCCTATGTTCATCTGTTTTGTTTCTTAAACTCCATATATGAAGGGCACCTGAGTGGCTCAGTCTACCTTTGGCTCAGGTCATGATCCCAGGGATTTGGGACTAAGCCCTGGGTTAGGCACCATGCTCAGCAGCGAGCCTGCTGCTTCTCCCTCTCCCCACCCCTTGTTCATGCTCTCTCTTGCTCTCAAATAAATAAATAAAATCTTTTTTAAAATTCCAAGTATGAGTGAAATCATATGGTAATTGTCTTTCTCTGACTGACTTATTTCGCTTAGCATAATACCCCCTAGTTCCATCCACTTTGTTACAAATGGCCAGATTTCATTCCTTTTGATGGCTGAGTAATATTCCGTTGCGAATGGCAAGATTTCATTCTTTTTGATGACAGTAATATTACATCTGTACCTATATACACACAATATAGATCTATCTATCTATCTATCTATCTATCTATATACCACTTCTTTATCCATTCATCTGTCAATGGACATCTGGGCTCTTTCCATTGTTTGGCTATTGTGGACATTACTGCTATAAGCATTGGGGTACATGTGCCCCTTTGAATCACTATATTTGTATCCTTTGGATAAATACCTACTAGTGCAATTGCTGGATTGTAGGATAACTCTATTTTTAACTTTTTGTGGAATGACAGTTTTCTAAGAGTGGCTGCACCAGCCTGCATTCCCACTGACAGTGTATGGGGATTCCCCTTTCTCCAAATCTCTTGCCAACATTTGTTGTTTCGTGAATTGTTAATTTTAGCCATTCTGACTGATGTGAGGTGGTATCTCATTGTGGTTTTTATGAGTATTGTTTTATCAGGATGACTCTGTCTAAATTCAAACTCCATTACTTTTCAGGTAATTTTTGAAGCCATTCGGGGAGTGTCAATAAGAAGTGATATTGCCATTGATGATGTTAAATTTCAAGCAGGACCCTGTGCAGGTAGCAGTCTTTTTCCCAATTATATCAGCATGCTTGAAAAGGGGTTTTGCAATAGTCTCAAATCATAAGAAGGCAAATTAAGTGTTTTTCCACAATAAAAATAGGGAAAATTACTATTGTCTATTTTCGATTTGTCTTTCCTGACAGAAATGGAAGATTTAACTCAACAATCATCAGGATATTCTGAGGATTTAAATGAAATTGAGTTTTAAGAAATGATCTGAATTGGATAAACTCAACAGGAGCCATACCTCTCTTCAATCAAAATGAAAACAAAACAAATGAATACTGGACAGTCTTAACCATTTCATAAGTTATCAATGACTCCACAGCACAGTACTCTTTTTTCATTTCTTTTGCAAAAAAATACTGACTCAGGGCTTTTTGTTTTGTTTTGTTTTATTCCTTTTTGCATATGACAACTGTTACAAAAGTACAGGCTGTTGATTTTGCATAGATCACTCATCTTAATTTTGGTTCCAGTTAAAAATACAAATGTACTATATATTTCAATCATCTTAAAGTATGCAAATGAAGGGCACAAGCTAAATGAGATGTGCTCATTTAAATCTGCATTCAGTGAATGTATTGGGAGGAGAATAAGTCTTATGGGTTTCTTTTTGAATTTCAAGAATCATAACTATTTTTAAAGTAATGTGAGGTGTCAGTAATATCTGCAGAATGAATGCAGTTTTTCATGGTTAACAAGCTAGTCTAAGAAAATAAAATCTTATTTCCTATGTTTTATTCATAGAAATGGAGTATTAATTTTTTGGAGCATTAATTTTTAAATATTTTTACCATATGTGGTAACAAAGGATCTTTTCATGAATGTTCCAGGGTAAGTCAGTATTAATTAATGGTGTTTTACAAGGCAGTGCTACTTTATTTTCTCCCCCTCTGAACTATTTTTGAAAGTCACTATGAACACATGGATTAGAAATTGCACTCTTTTTTTGTAAAGCAAGCTTGAAAATGTTTATGTACACACACCCAAAAATGTTTGAGATATGTCAGGCAATTTTACTGTTTTTTATAATAAATGTTTTGGTAAGGTTTTGAGTTGATATGAATTCAAGTAGGTATACTAAACTACTGCTTTTTATTTACATGTTTAGAAAATTGTATATACATATTTGTATATCCAAACAGCTGTTATAAGATTACCTAATAAAAGGTAATTTGAAAATCGTTTCACTAGCAATTAACTCATTTCTACATTATTTTTCTTGTTCAGAATATCTCCAGTACACAATGGCACATTCTAATTTGAATTTCTACTCTGCCACAATTAAATTCTTTTTAAGCCTTCCATTAGTGATACAAGCACTGAATACATTGATACAATAATAAATTTCTAAAGTGTTCCATTTTACATAAGCTAACTTAATTTTTCACTAAATTTTGTGTTGTTAGAATATAAACACTATGAGGATAGGAATTCTTGCATGTTTTGCTTACTTTTGTAGCCTCAGAAGAATGTCTGGTATTTAGTAGGTGTTCAACATATAAATGCTTGTTTGATGGATGAATTTAACTCTCCCAACATCCTCCAAAATGGAGATATTATTATCCCTTTTTACACAGAAAGAAATCAAGACTCTGAAGACTGAACAAATTATTTAAGATTCCATAGCTGTTAAGTGGAGGAATTTGGAGTCAGGTCTCTCTGACCCCAAAATCTATACTTCTTCCTGTTTTGTATGGCCAAAAAACCATAGTTTTCACAGAGTTTGGTGGTATTCCCATTCAAGAATGTCAAAATTCCTTGGGTGCCTGGCTGGCTCAGTCAATAGAACATCTGACTCTTGATCTTGGGGTTGTGAGTTTGGCCCCATGTGGGTGTAGAGATTACTCAAAAAAAAAAAAAGTCAAAATTCTTAAATTAATCTGTAAATAGTAGTATATCCTCCTGAAGACCACATTAGTTGGAAAACAAAAAGTGAGACTTTTTGTCTCACCCTACAAAATAAACATCCTGAGGTAAACTTCTATAGTAAAGCAAATCAAAAATTTTGCAAATCCCCTAGAGTTGAAACATTGAAAACAGAAGATTTTAAGATGTGAACCAACTCAATAGTATACTAGACATTATTTCCTCACTCTGTTATTCCTGTCCAGAGCTTAGTTGTATTTGCTGAATAAAGAAATGAAAATTGTGCCTCTAGGACCTAACACCGTACCTTGCAAGGAGTTTATGAATAGTGACTGAATGAAGTCATTCACCAGCCTCCTTGCTTATGAATTACATAAATCCACCATAATAATCAGAGCTAACATTTATTGAATACTTAACTATCTTCAGACATTATTCAAAGAGCTTTGCATGAATTCACTCATTTAATCCTGATAACAACCTGTGAAGTAGATCTAGTGATATTTCCATTTTATAAGTTAAAAAACTGAATTTGTCCAAGTTCAGCAGCTGATATAGTGCTTAGGTTTGAACCTGGGTATGTTTCACTGCCAAGCCTGTGTGCTGATCCTAGCAGGACTGCCTCCTGAACCAGCCAGCTCTCCTGCCCACTCCATCCCTAATACTAATTTAAACTGTAAGGAAAAGTTCCAAGTTTCTCTCCCTCCAGAGGATTTATTGGCTAAAAAAAAAAATTGTCCCAAAGGTTGCCAAACCAGAAATAGTACTGGTGCAGCCACTTTGGAAAACAGTATGGAGGTTCCTCAAATAAAATAAATAAATAAATAGAGCTACCCTATGACTCAGAAATTGTACTACTAGGGATTTACCCAAAGGATACATAGTAATTGGAAGGGACACATGCACCCAACATTTACAGCAGCATTATCAACAATAGCCAAACTATGGAGAGAGCCCCAATATCCATCAGTTGATGAATGGATGGAGATAGATAGATAGATAGATAGATAGATAGATAGATAGATATGATATGATATATGTATATCTCCACCACATACTACTCAGCCATCATAGAGAATGAAATCTTGCCATTTGCAACAACATGGTTTGAGTTAGAGTATACCATGCTAGGCAAAATAAGTCAGAGAAAGACAAATATCACAGGATTTCACTTGTATGTGGAATTGAAAAAACAATAGATGAACATAGGGGAGGAGGGGAAAAAAATAGAGGAAAGTAAACCATAAGAGACTCAACAATAGAGAACAAACTGAGGGCTGGTGGAGGGGAGGTGGTTGGGAGGTGGGGTAACTGGGTGACGGGCATTAAGGAGTGCACTTGTGATAAGCACTGGATATGGTGTATAAGTGAGGAGTCACTAAATTCTACTCCTGAAGCCAATTTTACTGTATGTGTTAGCTAATTTAAACAAAAACTTGAAATAAAAAAAGAAAAAGAAATACTGCTTGGGATCCCTGCTTTGGGAATTGCAGGGGGTGGAGGGAAGTTAGGGTTAGTAACTAGTCATTAAGTTAAGGCAGAAGGGAAAGAGGTAATTGTTACCAGTTGTTATTAAGAAACAACGTGTAGTTTATAAAGGAGAACAGAGGAAGGTAAAAGGTAAGTGGATTAATTTACCCTTCCTCACTTTCGTTCCTTCTGCAGAATTCACTCTTTGGATGCTTCTCTTTCTTTCCAGGTTGCTCAGGTTTAGAAATGCCCTAGCGGAGGACGTGCTAGCTGTTGGGTACTGCTTGATAATTTAAGTAAGCACAGTATTTGCATTTACTTAACTCTTATTTAAACACACAAATGCTCCAAAGACAAACTACTTTTTCCACACAGATCGTCTTCTCTTCTACAATTTGCTCTCTCGGTTGGAGATTATTTATGTGTAGAAGGAAGTGAAGGAGAAGATAGGGCCTCCGATGCAATATCTGGTTTAATGTGGAAAAAGAAAAGCTTCAGCGAAGATCTGGTGACAGGGTTGCCTGGGCAGCTCAGTCGGTTAAGTCTCTGACTCTTGGTTTCAGCTCAGGTTGTGGTCTCAGCTCAGGGTCCTGAGGTCGAGCCCCACCGGGTAAGGCTCCTGCTCAGCAGGGAGTCTGAGATTTTCTCTCTCCCTCCCTCTCCATCCCTCCCCCCTGACTCACATGCTTTCCTCTCAAAAAAAAAAAAAAATTTTTTTTTTTAGTGAGAAATCTGTGCTCAAGGCATTATACCAAGCATGGAGGGTATGAAGATGCTCACAAGTGGGGAAGACGGATCCAAACGGATCAGCACAACTTGGAGCACTTAGTACAGCGAAAGTCATCTGCTCAGGTGCGAGGGGAAGCCAGGGCCGGCCTCATGCTGCAGTGGGGGCAGAGCAATGAGAACAGAGACATACTAAATGCAGCTTTCTAGGTGCCTGGATGTCTTCTGTGACTTCTAGGGCTGAGACTCGGGTTCTCTGACTGCTTATTCCCCTGTGGTGGACACGTTTCTCAGGGCGATTTAACCAGAACTTGGGGCCTGCAGTGGGGGGCAGTTTTGATAAGTGATCATTCTCCTGTTGCATCCTCAACATCTGGATTCCTTTAATGACAGATAGAGCATAGTGATTAAGTACACGGTTTCCAGATTCAGGGTGTCCCGGTTAAAATCCTGGCTTTGCCACTTAGTGGCTTCATGACTAGGGGCAAGTCACTTACACCCTCTCTGATCTCTATCATTAGTCTGCAAAACGGGGTGACTACTCCTTGTCTCTATGTCTTCAGGTGGCTTTAAAGATGAAATAAAAGTGATAGCTACAAGCACTTAGTGTCTGACACACAAAAGACATCCCAGTTTATATTAGTTTATATTAGAAGGTCTGAGAGAATTCTTTTACTAGATCGCAGTTTTTAATGTAATCTTTCTCTACAAAGGAATTGTGAGTTTATAGTGCCATCTTAAGGATAAAGCAACCATATAATCTTGTCATTGTATCATGTGTTCCTTTTGTACTAACAATGCTAGGCTCATTTTAAGCAGCAGCTGAGCAGTGCCTTCCTCTTGCTCTTCCTACTCCAGCTGCAATTAGTGGTTCTTCTGGGCTGTATATACACTCTGGCAAAAGTTATCATGCTGAACCTAAATTCTTGTTTTCATGTCCATTTCCTCAAGAATGGTCACACTTCCAATTCTGTTCCCCAACTGCCTACCATACTCAACACATATTTCTGGATTAAATAAACAAATACTCAATAAAAACTTTCAGTTTCATACAAACATGTATGTGGATTCCAAGAATCACAAGGGCTATAAAGATTCTCTTTCATCCATCAACATTTCATGGTCTGGAAATCCACACTAAAAATTTAACATGAAAAATGTGTCCTTGCCCGGTGAGGACACTTGGGGCAACTGGTAAGAACAACTTTAAACCTTCTTTAGAGGGCCATGACTCCCAACCCAGGCTGCACACAATTCCCGTATGTAAAACTGGAAGAAGGACTCACAATCCAAAATTACAACACATTTGGTCAGCTGTCAACAGCAGAATTAGATACCCAAGACTTCACAGGATGAAATTTTTTAAAATTGTATTTATTTATTCATGAGAGACACAGAGAGAGATAGAGCCAGAGACATAGGCAGAGGGAGAAGCAGGCTCCATACAGGGAGCCGGACCCGGGACTCAATCCCAGGACCCCAGGACCCTGGGGTCACACCCTGAGCTAAAGGCAGATGCTCAACCACGAGGAGTCACCCAGGTGCCCTGACAGGCTGAAATTTTTTGATAGACATTTTAAAATAACGATTTTATTTTTTAAAAAATTTTTTATTTATTTATGATAGTCACACAGAGAGAGAGAGAGAGAGAGAGGCAGAGACATAGGCAGAGGGAAAAGCAGGCTCCATGCACCGGGAGCCCGACGTGGGATTCGATCCCGGGTCTCCAGGATCGCGCCCTGGGCCAAAGGCAGGCGCTAAACCGCTGCGCCACCCAGGGGTCCCTAAAATAACGATTTTAAAATTAGAGACCAAAAAAAAAAAAAAAAAAAAGCATTGAACACATAAAAGGCAATACACTGTGAAAAAATGAGGAGGCAGATTGATTTTTTATTTATTTATTTATGTATTCAGATAGAGAGAGAGGCAGAGACACAGGCAGAGGGAGAAGCAGGCTCCATGCAGGGAGCCCGACGTGGGACTCGATCCTGGGTCTGCAGGATCACACCCTGGGCTGCAGGCTGCGCCACCCGGGCTGCCCAGACAGATTGGTTTTAAAGGGAACCAATTAGAACATCTGCACATGAAAAATACAGTCGTTAAAATTAAAAATGTAGTGGAAGAGGCAAATATCTAATTAGACATATCTAACAAAAGAGAACTGGTGAACTAGAATATAAGATAAATGTGAATACAATACAGAGAGATAAAGAAATGAAAAATATGAAGGAGACAGAGAATAAGAGCATCCGGGCTGTTACAGTAAGAGAGGGGTTGGGGGGCGGGATTCAAAGGGAGAACATTTGAGACCATTTCAGAATGGATTATGGATAAAAATGTTTAAAATCAGGAAGTCTAACAAATTCTGAGCAATGTAAGTGAAAATAAATCCACACCTAGATCGATCATTGTGAAATACCAAAGGCTAAGAGATTTCAAATGCAACCAGAAGGAGAAGACTTACAAGGAGAAAAGACAAGGGAAAAAAAATGAAACAAAATCAAACTTCTCAATAATGAGGAAGGTGTTTAGACAGTGTGATAAAACCTTTAACAATGTTGAGAGAAAACCACATCACCTGCGAATAGTATCATTCAGAAGAACAAAATCATGACATTTTCAGACAAACAAGGAAGAAATCATATATTTGTCATACATATGTGTGTATAGATATGCATGAATATACTTATACAAAGATATTCCTCAACGTTCGATGGGGTTATGTAGCAACAAACCCATTGTTAAGTTGAGAATATCATAACTTGAAAATGCATTTAATGCACCTAACCTACTGATCATCATAGCTTAGTCTAGCCTGCCTTAAACATGCTCAGACCTCTCACATTAGCCTACAGTTGGACAAAATCATCTAACACAAAACCTATTTTATAATAAAGTGTTGAATATCACATCCAATTCCTTGATACTCTACTAAATGTGAAAAACAGAATGGTTGCCTGGGTCAGACTATCATAGGTCGGAGACTGTATATTTAGATCAATGATAGTTAAAAGCACCACATATCAACATTCATGGAATGTAGCTACATTAACACATGAAAAGAATCTTGTCACCTTAAATAATTAATTTAAAAACTGAAAAAAGAGAAATTCTTGAGCCAAGCAGCAAACTCAAGAAGTTAGAAAAAGAACAGAAAATCTAAAGAAAGTAGGAAGGAAAACAGAAAGAGCATACATTAATAAAATAAAAACAAACATCTAATAGGGAAAGAATTAATAATATATGCAAGCATCTTGAGAATTAGATCAAATTAAGCCTAAAAGACAAACCCAAAAGACCCTAGACCCAGGCCAAGGGGGCCCCCACCTCGAGAGCTTATTGTGGAGGCTCTAAACATTCCATGAATGTTCTCAGATTGGGCCGTAGGTTGAGATACCAGGCCATCAGTATGTCTCATTCTTTATTTACATTTTATTTATTTTAATTAATTAACTAATTAATTAATTTCACATGGCAGATGGAAGCAGCCAGCAGGTAGGCCTGCAGGACCAAAGGAGCTATTACCAAGGCCAGGAAGAGCTGTGGTCTTGGGGAAAAGTTGTATAAGAGAGACTGTGGCCAGAGGTAGAATAACACAGCCACCTCTAAAACGCAGCTATGCTCCAATTCCCTGGTGAACCCAATCAAAAGTCAGAGGGCAAGTGAGCCTAGAGGACGCAGGTTATCGAAATCAATCTCCCAGGCCACAGAGCAAGGGATATAGTGGGGCAAATAGAAAAGACACAGCACAAAATCTTTAAATCTCTTAATGAATTTCATCTTAAAGCACTATCTAGAATCTTTAATAGTGAGGATTGTGGCCTCATTCTTCACGAGAGAGAGAGAGAGAACTGGCAGCAGGGGGGTAGGGAGAGAGAGAGAGAAAGAAAGAGAAAGAGAGAGAGAGAGAGAGAAAGAGAAAGAAAGAAAGAGAAAGAGAGAGAAGCAGACTCCCAGATAAACAAGGAGCCCAACACAGGGCTCAATCCCAGGACCCTGAGATCATGACCTGACCTGAAGGCAGATGCTTAACCAACTGAGCCACCTAGGCATCCTGGCATCTTTCTTTCTATTTTTTTTTTTAAGATTTTGTTTATTTATTTGAGAGACTGAGAGAGAGCACAAGCAGAGGGGGAGAGCAGAGGAAGAAGGACAAGCAGACTCCCTGCTGAGCAGGGACCCCCCAACCTGGAGCTCGATCCCAGGACTCTGAGATCAAGACCCCAGTGGAAGGCAGACGCTTACCTGACTGAGCCACCCAGGCACCCTACTGCCCCGCTCCCCGCATCTTTCTTTGGATCTTAATGAGAAGGAATAGGAAGCTTCTCCATTAATTATCCTGTATAGTCCAGGTTTTTGATAAGTAGCATTTAGCAAGTTCAGGAACTTCAGTACCATTCATAGTTTTCTAAGATCTTATTACAAATAGACATTGAACTTTATCAGATGCTTCTTTGAATATGTTGAGACAATATGATTTTTTCCCTTTAATCATTTAACATGGTGAATTACATGGATACATTGTAGGTACTATTTTTTCTCCTTTAGAAATGCCTAACTTTTTATGTAAAGCATAATCTAACTGTAAAAGAGTATACAACCTGGGGCACCTGGATGGCTCAGTAGTTGAGTGTCTGCCTTTGGCTAAGGTCATGATCCTGGGGTCCTGGGATTGAGCCCAGGGGGCTCCCCCTGCCTGTGTCTCTGCTTCTCTCTCTATCTCTCATGAATAAATAAGTAAATAATCTTTAATTTAAAAACGGTTTGTAAAAAAAAAAAAGAGTATACAGCATGTATGTCAATGTTTAAGAATAATAATAAGCACCCATGTACCATTGATACAGCATGAGAAATAGAACATTATCGATAATTTAGAAGCACTCCGTGGACTACAGCCCAGTCACATGTCCATTCCTTGTCCAGAGAGGTAACCATTATCCTAAAACTCACGTTAAGCATTCCTTTGTTTTGTTTTTTAATAGTCCTAAAGCCTATGTATGCATCCTAACAATATATTACTTAGCTTTGCTGGTTTTCAAAATTAAATGAGGTGGGGCGCCTGGGTGGCTCGGTCACTTAAGCATTTGACTCTTGATTTTGGAGAGGTCATGATCTCAGTTGTGAGATCCAGCCCCACATCAGGCTCTGCACTGAGGGTAGAGTCTGCTTGATACTCTCTTCTCTCCCTGTCTCTCTGCCCCTCCCTGCCACTCACACACATGTGGGCACACACTCACTCTCTCTCTCTTTCTCTCTAAAAAAAAATTATACAGAAGAAATCATTGTATATATATACCCATTGTAACTTGTCTTTTTTTCCTCAAAATTATGTTTTTGAGATTCAGCAATGTTGAGTTTCTAGCTGTAGTTAATTCATTTTCACGGTGATATGATATTCCATTAAATGATTAGGCTGCAATTTATTGATTCATTCTCCTATTGATGAATATTTGAGTTGGTTCTAGTTTTTTGCTATTGTGGCAATGCTGCTAAAATACTTCTTGTGCAAGTGCCCAGGTACCCATGTGAAAGAATATCTTTAGGTTGCACATCTAACATGTTGAATTGCTGGTTTGGACCTCATAGGTACACTATACTACTGAGTGAGGAAAACTGCTTCCCAACTGGCTGCACTAATCTACACAACATTTACCAGTGTAGATGAGTGCCCAAAAGATGCTAATGTCAGATTTTAATTTTTGCCAATCTGATATTTATGAAATTGCATTTCGTTGAGGTTTTATTTTTTATTTTTATTTTTCGTTGAGGTTTTAATTTGCATTTCCCTACTAATGAATTAAATTGAGCATCTTATCATATGTTCTATGACCACTCATGCACCTTGGGCCAAATGCCTGCTGGTTTTGCCCATTTTTCCAGAGCTGTGTATCTTTTTCTTACAGAATCATAGGAATGTCTTAATACCCAGATACTAAGCTTCTGTTTATTTTAAATGTTGCAAATATCTTTATTTTATCATGTGGCTTCTTCTGCTCCCCACTCATATTGTGAATTTGATTCATGAAAGGCTTAGTTTTTAATATGTATGAATTCATAATTTTTTTCTTTATGATTTATATGTTTTTTTTTTTTTTTTGTCTTAAGAAACTCTTCCCTACCCTGTGTTTTTAAAGATATTCCCATATGGTTTCTTCTAAAAAAGTAAACTTTTGTCTATTCTGTTTGTTTGATTTCTCTGGAATTCTATCCAGCCAACTTGCTAAGCTCTCTTTCTCAGAACAGACTCTGTATTTACATTCATTTCCTACTGCTGCTGCAACAAATTACCATGGTCTTTGTGGCACAAAACAACACATTCATTATCTCATAGTTCTGGAAGTCAGAGTCCTAAAAATGAACCTCATGGAGCTAAAATTAAGGTTTCAGCAGGGCTGTGTTCCTTCTGGAGGCTCTAACAGAAAACCCATTTCTTGTCTTTTCTGGGTTTTAGAGGCTTCCCACATTCCTTGGCTCATGGCCCGCTTCCAGCTGTGTTCTCTCTCTAATATCAGCTTTCATTGTCATGTCTCCTCTGACCCTGACCATCCTGCCCTGCTCTTTTAAGGACCCTTCTGATTATATAGGTCCACCCAGATGATCTAGGATAATCACCCCATCTCAAGATTCTTACCTTAATCACACCTACAAATTCCCTCCTGCCATGTATTATAACCTATTCACAAGTCTCAGGGATTATGATGTGAACATCTTTGGGTTAGCCATTATGCTGCCTACAGCAGTTTTCTTTTGCTATTAGGTCAGAATTCTTAATAAGGCCAGTTTTGGTTTTCCTCTTACAACTCCTCTATGTGCCCTATTTTCCTAACTGCTTTAGCAGGTTAAGATCGAACATGAGTTTGCTAAAGGGTTCTGGAGTCACCTTTTCCTGGTTAAGGGGAGGTTTTGGGTTTTTTTTTCTATTCATATCTTCCTAGAAATTTCAACCATGAATGTGTGTTGAAAACAATTTGAATGCTTTTCTTTTTCTGCTTTGATCTTCCTCCTATATTTTAATATGAAAAATCATAGTAATTTATTTGATTTGCTAGTATTTAGTCGATCTTGTATTCCTATAACAAACCCAGTTGGGTCATGATGTATTTATTTTTGTGAACATTGCTACATATTCGTGCATATGTCCACGAGTAAGGAAATTTTCATTGTCATCAATTTTCCAAGAAGCTAGCAGATTTACATGATTAGACTCATGTATTCTCACAAAGTATGGATAGGATTAGAGCAGAGCTTCTTAATCTGGGGATGGCAGAGGAGGGGGGGCAATTTTACCCTTTAGGGGATATTTTCCAATGTCTGGAGACATTTTTTGCTGTCAAATCTGAGGAGGCACTACTGTCTTCTAGTGGGTAGTGACCAGGGATGCTGTTGGCTATCCTACAATGCACAAGACAACTGCCTCCTCTTCCTCCAAAAGAATTTTATCCTACCCAAAATGTCAATAATACTGAGATTGGGGTTTCTTCTCATTCTGACATAAATAATCACTATCCTAATTTGTAATTTTGTGTTTTTTCCAAGGGCTTCAACATTTAGGTAAGTTTCAGGGCCCCCACAGAACCTGGATTCTATGGGGAAAAGAGAGTATTGTGTGGAGGACAGAGATGTATGTGTAAGAGAGAGAGATACAGACAGGGAACAACTACTGAGCCAAAGTCAACACTAGAGAGAGATGGAAAAAAAGAGAGAAATTTTGTTTTGACATAATTTTCAAACAATCACAGTTACTAAGAAATTGGCCACATGCAACAATGTCAAGAAACTGAAGGGAAGTAATTAGTGTAGTATATAGTCTAGCAATTTTAATTCTTGGTATCGATCCTAGAGAAATGCTAGCACATGTACATAAAGACATGCTTGAGGGTATTCTCTGAAACAATGTTTGTAAAAATAAAAAATTGGAAGCCATCTATATGTCAAATCAGTAGAGTAATGGATAAAGAGAATATCATCATACAAAAACCTTACAGCAGTTAAAAAGGAAACAGTTTATGTGTGTCAACATGGATATTTCTCAAAAATACATTTTTGCATGAAAAACAAAAATTGTATAACCTTACCATATTTTTTAAAGTTAATATATTTATATGTATGCATGTAATATATTATATTTTATGTAATACATTTATGTAATGCATTCACACTCAAAATATTACTACGTATTTTCTGTAGATAAAATGCATGTGAACATAAAAATGGGGGGGGCTTGGGTGGCTCAGTCAGTTAAGCCCCCAACTCTTTTTTTTTTTTTTTTTGGCCCCTAACTCTTGATTTCAGCTCAGGTCTTGATCTCAGGGTCATGAGTTCAAACCCTGAGTTGGGCACCATGCTGGGTATGGAGACTATTTTTTTTAATTTTTTTTAAATTTTTATTTATTTATGATAGTCACAGAGAGAGAAAGAGAGAGAGGCAGAGACATAGGCAGAGGGAGAAGCAGGCTCCATGCACCGGGAGCCCGACGTGGGATTCGATCCCGGGTCTCCAGGATCGCGCCCTGGGCCAAAGGCAGGCGCCAAACCGCTGCGCCACCCAGGGATCCCGAGACTATTTTTTTAAAATGGTCTTAAGAGACATTACATACTGAACAAGTGGATAGGTGAGGATAAGGTTTACAGCAACAAGATTGAGGGGAAAAATATCAAATGCACACTAATTTGATCTGTACTGTTCTAGTTTTTTAAAAATTTTATGTATTTTAGAGAGACAGAGAGAGCACTAGTAAGAGGCAGGGTAGAGGGAGAGTAAGAAGGACAAGCAGACTTGCCACTGGGCAGGGCTCCAACCCAGGACCCTGAGATCATGACCTGAGCCAAAGTCAAACACTTAACCAACTGAACTATGCAGGCACCCTTGTATTGTTCTAATTTTTAAGAGAATGTATGCATGTGTTTCATGTGTAATTGTTTAAAAAGCAGATAATGGAAAGAAGGACAATAAGATCATGCCAAATTGTTAACAGTGTTAATTCTTTTTTAAAACGTTTTTTTAGAAGATTTTATTTATTTATTCATGAGAGATACAGAGAGAGGCAGAGACACAGGCAGAGGGAGAAGCAGGCTCCATGCAGGGAGCCCGATGTGGGACTCGATCCCAGGACCCCAGGATTGCGCCCTGAGGCAAAGGCAGATGTTCAACCACTGAACCACCTAGGTGCCCCTCTTTTAATGTTTTGAAAATACTTTTAATCAATCTCTTTTGGATATTTAATTCTAGTATTTGTTAAAATCAAACATGCACTGGTGAACATTTTCATCTTCACATCTCTGTATATTTACTTAGGGTAAATTTATTAAAGGAAACTACTGACTCAAGAGGCATGAATAATTTGGGTGCTCTGATCTATACTGCCACGTGATACCAAAGATCTTGCTGAACTGATTTCCTTACCAAATTTTCCCTTTGGTGCCAGAATGACACTTTCATTGATCTTTCACCAACATTGGATGAAAGATTATCATTTTCAATTTGTGACTAACGTGGAAGGCTAACTTCATATTTGCTTTGTAATAATTTGCACTTTTTAATCCTTTGTATGAACATTTTTTCAAATATCTGTGGCCATTTTAGTTCTTGTTTTATGATTTTTGCTTTTTTTCCTTTTCAAATTTTTATTTAAATTCTGGTTAGTTCACATACTGTACTCAATATTGGTTTCAGAAGAAGAATTCAATGATTCATCACTTATATACAATACCCAGTGGGCACCATAACAAGTACATTCCTTAATGCCCATCACCCATTTAGCCCATCCCTCTACTCATTTGCCTCCACAAATCCTCATTTGATCCCTATCTTTAAAGAGTCTCTTATGGTTTGTTTGCCTCTGTCTTTCATCTTTTCTTCCCCTCCCATATGTTCATCTGTTTTATTTCCTAAATTCCATATACAAGTCAAATCATATGGTACTTGACTGTCTCTGTCTTATTTCACTAAGCATAATACTCTCTAGCTCTATCCATGGCATTGCAAATGGCAAGAGTTCATTCTTTTTGAAGGCTAATATTGCATTGTGTGTGTGTGTGTGTGTGTGTGTGTGTGTGTGTGTGTACCACATCTTCTTTATCTATTCATTCCATTCTTCAGTCAATGGATATTTGGGCTCTTTCCATAGTTTGGCTATTATTGATAATGTTGCTATAAACATCAGAGTGCATTTACCCCAGCGAATAAGTATTTTTGTATCCTTTGGGTAAATACTTAGTAGTGCCATTGCTGGATCATAGGGTAATTCTATTTTTAAGTTTTGAGGACCCTCCATAACAGTGTTAGTTGTTTTTTTAAAGATTTATTCATTTATTTTAGAGAGAAAGAGAACAAGCGTGAATGGGGATGGGACAGAGGGAGACAATCTCAAGCAGACTCCCCACCAAGCACAGAGCCTGACACAGCATTCAATTCCATGACTACGAGATCATGACCTGAGCCAAAATCACAAGTCGGAAGCTTAACCAACTGAGCCACCCAGATGCTCCTGTTAATTCTTAATTGTAGGAATATGCATGCATGGTTGTTGGTTTCTGTTTTGTGTTTTTTGGGGGGTTTTCAAAATTCCAAAATAATACCAAAAACACAAGTACAATTTCAGTTATAAAAAGAATGTTATGGCTACCAATCAAAATTGTGGAAGTAAAAACTTAAACCCAAGGAGTTCATGGGAGAGTTTACTTTATAATTTATGTAGCTGATTTCAACAGATTTAGCATGGTTTTGACTATTACCAGCTTTATTTCTTTTGGGTAGTAACACAGTGTGAAGGGAAACACTCACTCTCCCCCTATATACCTCTGACCTAGCCTGGGTGAAGAGGACTGTTCATTTTGCAAGGATTGGCAGAGATGATTGTTCATAAGTGCTTTAGCAACTTGTTCCTCATCTTTCTGAAATTGACAGTAAATTCCTTCTGGAGCAATTTAATAACTGTTTTCCCATTTCATATCCTCAAAAGAAATGAAGGCACATTTAGCTATAGATTTTCTATCATGACACATTGCAAAGAACATTTGAAACCCAGTATTAATTCCTAATGATTTTTTCAATCTTTCAGTTGGTTTTCATATCCAACAGATGGAAATTTGAGAAAGATGCAAATCTGTTGAGATATTGATCTCAAATGAACTATGAAAAAGTACTTAGAACAGCAGCTGGTATATGGTACATGCTGTTAGTATCAGCTACTTCTACTAATACCATCGCTATTACTCTAACCAGTTCCAAGACTACTGCCACCATGGTAAGGAGAAGGAGATATTTTGATTGTTTAAAGCTTTTCTGTTTTTTTAATATTTTATTTATTTATTCATGAGAAGCACACAGAGAGGTAGAGACATAGGCAGAGGGAGAAGCAGCCAATGCTACATTTGATCCCAGGACCCTGGGATCATGCCCTGAGTTGGAGGCAGACGTTCAACCACTGAGACATCCAGGCATCCCTGTTTAAAGCTTTTCTATGATGTTAGAAACAAATTTTTTTAAAGTAAAAGCGTTAGAGATAAGGTATCCTTATTCCTAGCAGAAGCTTGCTGTATGGCGTGTTACTTCCTCTGTAGAAAGGGTGCTTATTCTCCTCAGAACAGCTCATCCCTCCCTACATCTTCCCCAACTGTTCTTTTTTTTTTTTAAGATTTTATTTATTTATTTATTTCAGAGAGAGAGTGTGTGCACAAGTGGGGAGAGGCGCAGAGGGAAGGGAGAGGAAGAGAATTTCAAGCAGACTCCTGGTGAGTGTGGAGCCAGAATCCGGGCTTGATCTCAGGACCTGAGCTGAAACCAAGAGTCGAATGCTTAACCAACTGAGCCCCCAGATGCCGCCTCCCCAACTGTTCTTTAACAACATTAATTAGAAAGAGTGGGTGAGGAGGCACCAGGAAAGAAGGGTTGTTTATGGGTGCTAAGGACTTCAGTTTCAACAACTGACTTTTCCCCTTCTTTACAAGCCACCAGGGCTCACTTTTCCACTTTATGAATTTGCCAAAAGCAAAAAGCTGTATTTACGCCAGAGGACATCATCCCTGTTATCCTGTGAGGGTCTTATCAGAACTAGACGAGTAAACCATCTTAGTCCACGGTGGCCTCCGCAGAGTCCCAGTCCATGTATCTTGCCCCACCTTCTTGCTATTCTAGCACCATTATCAAGGGTTTGGAGTAAAGCCAAGAAAGACAACACACAAGATGGTATTCCCAGGGTAAGGTGAAATGTACTTACAACCCTTAACCCTGCCCCCTTTCTGCCAGTTTTTTGTTGGTAGCAGTTTTAAAGTTTCTGGAGCACTGTAAGGCCATCACTCACAATCGCCGCTGGTGACTTACTCCTCGGTGAGTAGAAGGTTAAATACAATTGCTCGGCCACCGTAGCTAGCAAAAATGGCCCGATGAACTCAGCTGATGAGTGGACTTCGGATCCCGGAAATGTAGAATTAGCTGTTGTGGCTCATTCACTTATTCATTAGCATCAGTTTCCAATTAATTGATATTCTATTTCCAGAGACCATCTCCCTCTGCCTCTCTACCACCACCTCTTCCGAAACAGTTTTCACCAGTGGAATTAAAGAAACCAGGTGTGGCAAGATACTTTTATGGGTGCATGGAATTATTAGAGAATGTTAGGAAGCACTGAGCTAGTATAGTCAGCCAGAGCACCCCTGGTTCCTGCTAACTGCCAGTTACACAGAGTCCAACAAAAAAGAAATGTTTAAATCAATTATAGTTTATGTTTGATGGAATACTATATGGCTACTTAAAACTATGTCACAGAAAAATATTTTTGTGGCATGGAAATACATTCATATTACATGAGAAAAGGGGTATTAAATGCTGTAATTTGGGATGCCTGGGTGGCTCAGTGGTTGGGTGTCTGCCTTCAGCCCAGGGTGTGGTCCCGGAGTCCCGGGATCAAGTCCCACATCGGGCTCCCTGCGTGGAGTCCGCTTCTCCCTCTGCCTGTGTCTCTGCCTCTCTCTCTCTCTGTGTCTCTCATGGATAAATAAATAGATAAAATCTTTAAAAAAAAATAAATGCTGTAATTCATGTGGCATCATCCTGTTTTGTTTGTTTGTTTTTTGGAGGGCGGCAACAACAGTTGCATATCATACATATAAAAGGAAGGAAGATATACACCTAAACCTTAACAGTGATTAGCCTGGGTAGAGGAATTAAGAGTAATTTCTCACTTTGTACAGTATTTCTGTGAGTACCCAAGGTTTATACACCTAACATGTATTGGTTTTGTAACTCAAAGCAAAGCAATAATATTTTCCTTTTTTAAAAAAGACTTTATTTATTCATGAGGATAGATTTCCCCCAAATGTAATCATTTCTTTACAGACTTTGACGCTTCTAAGGTTCTTGAAATGAGGTAACAAATTACTTTTCAAAAAAAAAAAACAGTGTCCTAAAAAAAAAACCAAAAACAACAAAAAAAGTGTCCTAGCCTTGTGGGGGAATGACAGGATAGAGCCCCCCCTAAGACCTAAAAGTTCTAAAGTTATTCTTCTGTATTGTAAGTTGCAATTTATCATTATTTCTAGTAACCACGACGAGTTCATATGCTTTTCTTCTCATTCTATTTTCTCTGATAATAACTTTTAGAGAGCACTGATGCCACTTGTGTGAGAGGAAGCGCCAGGCACCTGGGGAAGGAGCACTGGCCCTCGAGTCAGGAATGAGGGTTCTACTGCACCAGTTTTTCAAATGGCTTCCCCGGTTCCAGGCTTGACCCTCTCCGAACAGTAACGAGGGATTCTTTAAAAACTTGAATCAGATCACGTCTCTCTCTTGCTTAAAACCATCCAATGGGCTTCCCAAAGCCTTAAAAATAAAAATCAGCTCTGCTATGGTGGGCAAGGCTCTGCTGTGCAATGGTCAAGGTGATCACTCCACCGCAGCCACACAGGCCTTCCTTTTGTTCCTCAGAAGTCCCCCTGTTCCCACTCCAGAGCTTTTGTCCTTGCCTGGAATGCTTTTTTTTTCTTCTTTTTTTTTTTAGCATTTAGGGTTCCACTCAAACATCACCTCTTCTGACAACCTTCTGTGCCTCCCCCCATCACCTGAGTTCTGTTTCACAGCACCTAGCACAGCCTGGAATGATCCTGAACCTGCTCCACTGGTTCTTTTTCTGTCTCCCACACCAGAGAGCAGGGGCTCAGGCACGCATCCTTCGCTGGGGTCCCTCGGAGCCGCAGCTCCAGCCTCTGGCGGGTTAGACAGTACCGAGACGCTGAGTGATGGAGGCGCTGCGGGAGCTTCGGTGCGCCTCCTGCTCAACCAGGTTAACCAGCGGCAGGTGCGCAGGTTTAAGTGGAAGCACGCACCCACCGAAGCCGCTGCGCTCGAGCTCCTGGGTTTCTAGAGACCTCGGGGCAGGAAGCCTTAAAAGGGAAGGAGGGAGCGAGGGGCGGAGCGTCTGCTTGCAGGGAGGCTGTTTGCAAGTTGGAGCGCCCCGGGTACCTGGCACCACGCGGCTCAGGGGAGACGCGGGCGCAGGGCCACCGCTAGAGTTTTCTTTTCCGGACACGGGGACCTGCACGAGGCCCAGCGGGGAGCAAAGTGAGACGCGGAGGAGCCCAAAGCAGGCGAGTCCGGGTGCGCTCGGGCAGGGTCCGCCCGCGGCCCCCGAACGTCTCCCTCCGTCCTCTTCGCGGGTCGGCTTCCTCCGAGCGCTCAGAGGGCTTTCCGAGTACTAAATGCAACTGACATCTTTTTCTGAGCCAAAAAGCCCGAACCGTGAAAAATGCACGAACGCTTCGGGGGGACGGCCCGGTAGCCGCGCGCTGGGGGGGCCGCCGCCGCGGCCCGCGTCCTCGCTGCCGCCCGCCCCCGAGGCCCGGCGCCGAGGGGCGGGGCCGCCCGCTGACGCCGCCGGGCCGGACTGCGCAGGCGCGGGGCGGGCTCGCGGGCCCGGCACTTCGCGCGGGAGCCGGGCGCCGGGGCGCTGGGGCTGCAGGTCGCTGGGAACGGAAGCGCCCGCGGGGCGGCGGGGACGCCGGGATGGCGACTCCGAGTAGGAAGTCGTCGACCCCAAGCACCGTGGCCTCCAAGAGAGCTCTCCCGAGGGATCCCCCGTCGGAGGTCCCGAGCAAGAGAAGGAGCTCGGCCCCGTCGGCGCCGCCGCCGCCGCCGCCATCGTCCAGGCCTTTCGTGGAGGGCTCTATCGTCCGCATCGTGATGGAGAACTTCTTGTGAGTGTCCCGGGGCCGCGGCGCGGCGGGGAGGCGAGCGGGCCCGCGGGCTCGAGCCCGGGTTGCCGTGCGGGTTGACGCGTGTGTCGGGGCGGTCGGCGTGCGTCTGCTGGGATGCGGGGTGGGGTTTTTTTATTTTTTATTTTATTTTTTTTTATTCATTCAGCCTGCGTTTTCTGAAGGCGTCACAGGGCGGGCAGCGGACGGGGTAGGGCCCGGATTTCTGTCGGCCGGAGTCACGGCCTACGGAGGGGGGACGTGATGTGCGAATCCCTGGAGTAGGGGCGCTGGCAACTCCGAGGAAGCCACGGTGAAATCGGAGCAGCGGTGATGCTGTGGCCGACTCGTGAGGAGTCAGCGGTCGCCAGGTGGACAAGATGGTGAAGGTGGTTCCGCCTGGAGGTGGAAACGTACAAGAAAACTAATAAGCCTCGCTCTGGATTGTTGGGCCTCCTCGCAGACCCTGGAGCCCTCAGCATCCAGCTCCCCCCTCCCCCCCCCCGTTCCTTTTCTTTCTCTCCAGGCAACTAATAATCGTAATAATCGTTTGAGAATTTAGTGAATATCTTTTAACACAGATACTGTGTATCTCTCTAGCACCTTACAGTTTTGTGGGTCAAGGTCTTCCCACCCCTCCCACTCCCCCCCCCACTCCCCACTATTTTTTTTTTAATTTTTATTTATTTATGATAGTCACAGAGAGAGAGAGAGAGAGAGAGAGGCAGGCTCCATGCACCGGGAGCCCGACGTGGGACTCGATCCCGGGTCTCCAGGATCGTGCCCTGGGCCAAAGGCAGGCGCCAAATCGCTGCGCCACCCAGGGATCCCCCCCACTATTTTTTTTAAAGCTTGCACATGGGGGCTTAGGATAACAGAATTGTAACTAGCAACGTTGTCGTTCCCGCGCCCCCGTATCTGTCATGTGCCAGGTATAGAAGTAGATGCTTTATTTACATAATACTCTGATTCTCCCCTAACAACTCTTCATCTTCACTGAGGAGATAATGTCAGGTTAATTTACCATGTTATACTGCCAATAAGTAGCTGAATTGCTATATGAATCTAGATCAGGAAAGATCATCAAATGAGTTACCCACCATGATAATGCGTGTATGTATTTGTATATATGTATGTATCAGGGTGCCGTGTGGGCACAGAGGCTGAAGTAGTTAATTTTATTCATAACTGTGAGAAAGGGCTTTGTACAGGAGGTTATGAAAGTTTTAAGGGAAGAGCACTGTTTCAGAAGAAACCGCCTGAAACAGCTGTATTTAGGAAGTTCTAGTATTTCAGTATGGTTAGCACGTAGGGTGAGAGTGAGAGTGGCCATGTGGACAAAGATGATAACTAACGAGGTAGGAAGCTCTTGAGGATCTTTGTTCTCTATGCTGAGGAATTCCAATAATCCTGTTGGCAACCTGGGAATGGCATGTGATTTATATTACTCTGGAAGCAGTGTGAAAGATGATTTAGAAAGGGTCCAAGATTGGAAGCAAAGAAGACTTTTACAACCGTAAGACATGATTGGTTTTCGAACCTAGGAGTAACAGTGGGAAGTAGTGGAAAAGAGATTTGGCAGGATCTGGCTACAGATTGGGAGGCCTGAGGGTAAGAGAGTAAGACAGTATTTTTCTCAAGTCTCTGTCTTGGCTCTTGGTCAGATGTGGCCCTTTTCAGAAGATGGAGCAATTTGGGGAGAATAATAATTACTTTCTGGATCCTGTGATTTGAAGTTTTCCATCGGGGTGTCTAAAAAAGGTCTTCCATGAGCAGTATTTTTAGGTCAGGAAAATGCAAACAGGTGAGAGATTTGGAAATCATGCATAGAGGTGATTCTTGAAGTTGCAGAAACAGTTGAGGTTGCCCAAAAGGAAATATAAATTGGAATAGAAGGCCAACTGTGGTGTCCTGGAGGAATGCCAACACGTAAGGGTGAGCAGAGGAGTTGTTTGGATGGAGAAGGAATTGTTCAGGGAGGTAAGAGGAGAATCGTGGGAGAGTATTCTCTCAGGAGCCTAGGGGGAAAAGTGTTTCAAAAATATCATCTGCTACTTTGGCATCTGATACAGGATAGTGGAACTGAAAAGAGCTCACTGCATTCAGCAATTAGGAATTCTCTTACCCTTTGAAGCCAGGTAAGCGCAACATTTTGCAAGTCCTAGAAGAATGAATGAATGTGAGGAAATAAAGCTTGGATATGAAGAGGAGAAGGAAGAGGTGGCTGCAAAGTGCAGAGCTAGCCTGTTGATTCTCACAATGAGAGGATGCTGAGTTTTAAGAATGAGGGAGGTAGGGTGGGCCTGGAGAACCAAAGTGGCCCAAAAGAGTACTTCCTTGAAGAATTCCTAGGAGCAAACCCAAGTCCAGTGGGCTTGGGAACGGAGGGAGATATTTCTGCTGATGGAAAATAGCATGTGCGAAGGCTTGGGAGAATAAATAAGTATAAGATAGTCAGGAAGAAGTTCATGGTAGGTAGAATTTAGAGGTCAGATTAGAAAACAAGGAAGGAGATAGAAAGGAAAAGATGATGCAAGAGTCCTATTTTTTCTTTTTCTTTCTTTTTTCTTAATGAGTGATCTCAGAATTGCTTGTCTACCAGCATGACTTGGTGACTGGATGATGGGGGGCAGAGGTGAAGAAGATGGTAGAATCAAAGATGATGAAAACCTTAACGTCTAGGTTTCTGATTTGGGCAGTGGGATGAATGATGGTACCATTCACTAAGAGACCACAAGAGTGGTTTTGGATTGGAAAGCTAGTGGGTTTTAGTTTTGAATGTGGGATGTTTGAGGTGACTGTTGTGCAACATCCAAAGACAGTTCTGGAAGTGGTAATTGCATCTGTAGGTTACATGGGTGGACTTTGAGCATGTAGATCCTACCAGAAGTCATGAAGAGTATGTGAGATACCTGGCAAAATACATAGATGGAGAAGAGCATGGGACAGCTCTTTTCTGAAGGCGCTCAGAAGAAAAAACTCACCAAAAGGGAATTCCCGATAGATATATTACAGAGTCAGACCAACTAATTTTTTTTTTAAGTGTGAAGACGTTTGTGTGTTTTTTTTTTTTTCTTTAGCAACTTTGTTGATAATATATGTTATAGGCCAGGAATTTTCCTTTTTCCTCTTGTTTTTATTGTTATCTTAAACATCATTTACATCATTTGTTTTAGTAAGACAGTGGCACAGATTTTACAGCAGGAAATTGGGGCTTAGTGTTTTTCTGTGATGAAGTTCCAAGGCTGGTCATTTTCCAGATGCCTGAAGTACCCAAGTTAGTTTCATTTTAACCATGACACTAAGGGTTTCTTATGATCCTGCTGGGAACAGAACAGAGTATTTGAAATGATAAAGTAGGTAGATGCTGTGTTGAGACGTACAGTTGGAAACCTGTCAGAAAATACTTGTTTACTCCCTGTATTTACATTTATTACTATGTGGCATTTCAGATTATTTGATTACTAAAGTGGAAGTGTACTTTGTTAAATTACTTATATACCTAGCAGGTTAGTAGTAGGGTAAGTTTTTATTCTTGGGGAAGTAGTTGTCAGCTAACTCAAACCATTTGGGAGGAGGATATTATTTGTAGGTTCTAATTTAGGATATTCAGAGACAAAGTAGATTATCGGAGTGCATTTGTTTCACATTTTGCTGTAGTTGTCCTTGGTGGCTAATACAGATTAGGTGCTTCTGTTGGAGATAGAAGATTAAAACTGCTGGACAGCAGGCAGCTTTCTGGTTTGAGGGAGTTTACAAAAGTGCTTGGTGATGATGCATTCTTGTTTCTTCCCATAGGAATAACATTTATTTGAATATGGACTAACAGTGGATCTTTTGGTGAACCTCTGGCAAGATATTAAAAGAAATGGATTTTTAAAAATTTGTAATAAAATGAAACCATTGAGTTTATATCTCCAGTTTGTAATTAGAATAGAAATTTGGATTGTTTCAAGTAGTAAAATGTGAGAAGTTGCTATTAAGCATTTTAATTCGAGAAGTAGAAGTGAAAAATGCACAGATTTAAGATGAGCTGTGGCTTCTCTTCACATAATTTTTTTTTTGAGATTTTATTTGAGAGAGCATGAGCAATGGAAGGGAGCAGAGGAAGAATCAGACTCCCTTTTTCTTTTCTTTTCTTTTTTTTTTTTTTAAAGTTTTATTTATTCCTGAGAGAGAGAAAGACTGGGGAGAGAGAGAGAGAGAGAGAGAGAGAGAGAGGCAGGCAGACCCCATGCAGGGAGGCTGATGTGGGACTCGATCCTGGGACTCCAGGATCACATCCTGGGCTGAAGGCAGGTGCCAAACTGCTGAGCCACCCAGGGATCCTGAAGCAGATTCCCTTCTGAATGAAGAGCCCGATGTGGGGCTTGATTCCCAGGACCACGACCTGAGCCAAAGGCAGACACTTAACCGACTGAGCCCCCCAGGTGCCCCTCTTACATAAAATTTAAAAAAATTATTTGTATCCTAGCTCTGATAAATTTTCTCATGTATTCTGATTATTAGAGGAATAAATAATATCAAACTTTGCTTTATTCAACAGACATATGTTTGAAAAGGACCTATGAAATCTTATTTTCTCACTGATAATCTTATTTCAGATTTGCATTATCACTTTCTCATTTCTTCCATTGATTTTCTTTTTTTCTCTAGTTTATTAACAATGTATAAATACATTAAAATGTAAGGTCAGCTGGCTTCTAAAGGAACTCCAGGAAGCCCTTAGATAATATAAACAAGAATAAATGTTTTTGTAAAGAAAATATTCTTCACTTGTTATGTCTTAGTAATTTAACCTCTTTATAATTCAGAACGTATGATATCTGTGAAGTGTCTCCTGGACCCCACCTGAATATGATTATTGGAGCTAATGGAACAGGGAAGTCTAGCATCGTGTGTGCCATTTGTCTTGGATTAGCAGGCAAACCTGCTTTCATGGGACGAGCAGATAAGGTGAGTTAATATAAGTACTTAAAAAAAAAATCAGAGTTGACTTGCTTTTAGTAACAAATCACTTTCTATATCTCAGTTTCTTGGGTATCACAAAGATGTAGAGTTTGAATATAAAGAATGAAGTTTGCAGGTAGACTGCTGGGAGGAGATTGCCATGTCTAGAAGTATTTTGGACTTTATACATAGAGAATTCTCCCAAGTATGTAACACTATAATTTTTCAGACTAGTGTAAGATGTCGTTTTAAGTGTATTGCTGGAGGAAAGATCACTGTCACTTTGAACATTAACATCCTGCCAACATTTCGTGGGGAGGAGGAGCCCTACCAAGGGCAGAAGGTTAAAAGAACAGCCTGAATTGATAGTCAGCCCTCACTTCTGTGGTTGAAGTTAGAAAGACCGGTGGCAAGAAAGCCACCAGTGCTGGACTGTCCCTGTCCAGAAGATGAGGCTGAGCAAGAAGAAGAGGTCGAGAGGGACCTTTTTCTCTATGATGGAAGTGAGCTTTCAGCCTATTGTTGAGTCTGAGTGAAAGGATGTGAATTACACACTCAACACTGATCCCCTGGGCTGGGCCTTATGTGAGCACGTGATGGATTTCCTGGCAGACGGATGGGCGAATGACACTTTTGCAGATGCGTTGGTAGAGCTCAGCACAGCCCTGGAGCTTGAGGAACACATCATTTTCCATGAAGATCATGAAGGTTTTGTCAGGGTCTGGTAGAGCTGGCAAGACCTTGAATACCTTCTATTTTATGGCCGGCTTTGGCCAGGGAACAATCTACCCTGAAACTAGGTACATACATATTGTGAAAGGGTTTTCATCCTAATATGGAAAATAATTCAAATTTAAATTCTTTCCATTTCTCTCGTTTACTATCATTTACTACTTCTCTACAAATCTCTTCCTAGATTTTTGTGTGACATAATGATGGATAATAAAATTGGTTTATCTCCTCCCAAAACAAAAAATACTATGAACAACATGAAGAATTCAAGCTTTATTAGCATAAAGTTGAGTGTATAGGTTTTTACAACTATGTAAATGATCAAAATCAGTAGAAAAAAGGTCAGCCATTCATTTTTTTTCCTTAGAACACCAGAGACAATTATCCATTATATGCTGCTCTAAAAGCAATCACTTCCTATTTTACACAAAGAATATGACTGTACCAGAATAACAGTACCAGCATCTGTTGAGGACGGAATGAGAAAATTAAAAGATAGTCCTACTCATGAACATGGGACTTAAACTTTAGTCTGTTGAATGTAATACATAAAAAGCATAATACATCATGACCAAAATGTAAGGAATGAGAGATTGAACATTAGCAGGAAATTAATATATCATGTTTATCTTTTTTGCATATCACTTTTTTTTTTTTTAAGGATTTTATTTATTTGAGAGACAGAGTGCTCACAGAGGGAGAGGGAGACCCAGACTCCTACTGCGCAAAGAGCCGGACACGGGGCTCAATCCCAGGACTCTGGGATCATGACCTGAGCCAAAGGCAGATGCTTAACCAAATGTGCCACTCAGGCACCCTACATAACATTTTAAAGGAGAACTGGATGATCATCTCAGTGGAGGAAAAGCATTAAATTCACAGTAATTTATGATAAAGTCTTAGCAAATTAGGATTGGAAGATACCTACCTTTTTTAATTACATAAAAGCTAAAACATACAAGTTCAAGAACAAGTCAGGGTTAACTACTAGCGCTGCTATTCAATGTTGTACTGGAAGTTTTAGCTAGAATAGTAAGGTAAGACAAAAGATACAAGTTAGAAAGAAAACTGTCATTTACAGGTTTATAAAAAGTCTGCAGTGAAAAAGAGACTACAGATAAGCCTTCTGATGAATTAATTTGGAAATTTATCAGGATTGCTAGATGTAAGATTATATAACAAAAATATTTCCATACATTAACAATGGACAGAAAAATGCAATTAAAAATAGATAACTTGCACTTTTGGTGCTACTGTAAATAGTTAATAGCAATAAACTAATAAGACATGTAAGAGCTATATTTAGAAGCTACAAAATTTTATTTGAAAATACTGGCGTTTGATGAGATGGACAGTTGTACAGTATTAATGGACAGGAAGACCTTGTATAAAAATGTCGTTCTTCATGTTGATTTACTTATTGAGCATCATTCCAGTCAAAATCCTAATGCTGTCTGTAGCAAATTACAAGCTGTTTCTAAAATTTAGGTGAAAGAATAAAGGGCCAAGTATAGCTAAAATACTCCTAAAGAAATTCAACAAAATGGGAAAACTTGCCTTATTAGATGTCAAGACTTAACATGAAGTAATAGTAAATTAAAACATCATATGGAATATTATTCAGACATAAAGAATGAAATTGATGTTTGCAACAACATGAATGGGCCTAGAGGGTGTTAGACTAAGTGAAATAAATCTGATAAAGACACAAATACCATATGATTTTAGTTGTATGAGAATTTAATAAACCCAGAAATGGACTCAAATACAGAACACACAGTGGTTGCCAGAGGGGAAGAAGAGGTGGGTTTGGGTGAACATTGAAGGAAATTGAGAAACAGACTTCCAGCTCTAAAAGTCAAAGGGATAAAACACAGTATAGGGAATATAGTGAATAGTATTATAATAACTTTGCATGGTTACAGATGATGACTACACTGACTGTTGAGCATGTGTAATGTATAGAATTCTTAAATCATTGTGTTGTATATCTGAAACTAATAACATTGTTAATTGTACTTAAAAAAAAAAAACAAACCCACCTATGGTATATTGGTGGAATATACATCAGACCAGTGTAATGTGATAGAATAAAGAGCCTAGATACAAAGCCATGGTGAGTAGACTCTTGATTTATGATGACTGACATTGTAGCTGAACGGGGAAAGATGGATAAATAGCATAGGAATTGCATAGGAAAAAAGAAATTGTATTCTCACACTTGAACACAGATCTGAATGTCGATTGAAGATCGACAAGTCGATTGAAGATCTAAATGTGACAAAGTTTTTAGAAGATACTGGTATAGAGGAGAATAGCTTTGTGAATATCTTTTGTGAATATCTTTTGGGTTAAATAAAAATTTATCAAGTAAAAGTATAGATTGAAAAGGAAAATACTGATAAAGTTATCAAAAAACACTATAAAGAAAAAGACCAGCCACAAATTGGGGGAAGGTATATATAACCCATATAACAAAAGATTGGTATTTAAACTTTTCAGTAACAAAACAATAACAATTAAAAATGGACAAAAGCTGTACTGAGACACTGCACAGAAGAGGCAGCTCAAATAGCCAATAAATGTTGATCTTTGAACAACATAGGTTTGAACTGTGCAAGTTTACCTATATGAAGGTTTTTTTTTTTCCAGTAAATACAGTATGGTAGTATATATGTACATTTTCCATATGATTTTCTTAGTAACTTGTTTTTCGTAGTTGTAAGAAATATATTGTACATGTAATATATAAAATATGTATTAACTGTTGACAATATTGGTAAGGATTCTGGTCAATAGTAGGCAATTAATAGTTACGTTTTGGGGAAGTCAGAAGTTAATGCAAAGTTTTATGCAGGGAGTTGGCACTCCTTTGTGTTGTTCAGGGCCCAACTATATATGAAAAGATACTCAACTTCAATAATGGTCAGAGAAATGTACATTAATCCTGGCAAGGTATATTCCTCAGTGTCAAAAATTCTGGCAGTGCCATGTGCTTACAAGGATATGGAATAATGGGAACTTTGATGCACTCTTGGTGGGAATATAAATTTGTAAAGTCTTGGAAAAGGGCATTACCTAGTGAATCTGCATGTGCATATACCAAATCTCTCAAATTCTTCTAGACAGCTCTTGTACATTAATACTAGGCAAAAATTATTAAAATATTTACAGCAGTATTTTAAAATAGATCCTCGTATAGTGAAGTAAAATTGAATATTACAAATTAGTGAAAATAAACCATAGCTCATTGGTTAAATCTCAAAAATAATTTTAAGGAAAAGTGCTATTCTGGAAGAATACATGAGATGAATTTATAGAATGGTCAAAACAAAACATTTAATATTTAAAGAGACAGCAAAACTAAAAAGCAAAAGGATGATCAAGTCAGCTTAGAGATTATATTTGCTAAGCGAGGATACAATAGTAGTGAGTTATATACGCAGAATGTCAGATACATGGTTAATGTTCAATTCCTTAAATTTGTGATAGATGCTTGATTGTTGTATTGTTCTTTCAAACAGTATATGAAGTTTATAATGTTTGGTGTATATTTCACATAAGATTATGTTTTAAAAAGAAAGTTTGAGGGTTGGGTTAATCCAACTGGAAAATAGTTGTAAAAGTTTAAATGATTCTTTGTGTTTTAATAAAACTACTGGGAAATACTGCAGTATTACTAAAATGAGGCTATAGGTTTCTTAGCCAGGCTTATATTTAATGTGGGATTATAAGGTTAAAGCATATACCCTTAAGATTATAAATAAGCCTATTCAAAATATGTGTTTTTAATGCTATATGGGAGGCATTTATGAGGTATAATATTCCTAGATACTGCTCTATTAATAATTAGCCTTGTGACCATAGTCATTTGTCTGGACTTCAGTTTATTATAAAGATAGGGAGGTTGGAGTAGATAACTTCCAAGGACCAGTTTTTGTAAATATTGATGTATAGTTTTTTAATTGTCAAAAATCATTTATTAAATCCTTATCTCTCTGTAATCATCTGCTGAATTGTACTCCAGACACTGTACAGTCAGAATGGTTTGGTGTGTAACAATTTCCACCAACCTTCCCATTAATTTTTGGCGATCAAAGATGCCAGCTCTTACCCTTCAGTGGTAGGGAGGTGTTTTTTTTTTTTTTTTTTTTAAGATTTTATTTATTCATGAGAGACAGAGAAAGAGAGGGAGAGACATAAGCAGAGAGGGAGCCCAGTGTGGGACTCAATCCCAGGACCCCAGGATCACAACCTGAGCCAAAGGCAGATACTCAACCCACTGAGCCACCCAGGTGCCTTGAGTGGTAGGTTTTTTTTTTTTTTTTTTTTTTTTTTTTTTAAATGATAGTCACAGAGAGAGAGAGGCAGAGACATAGGCAGAGGGAGAAGCAGGCTCCATGCACTGGAAGCCCGATGTGGGATTCAATCCCGGGTCTCCAGAATCGCGCCCTGGTCCAAAGGCAGGCGCCAAACCGCTGCGCCACCCAGGGATCCCCTGAGTGGTGGGTTTTTAAAGGCTGTGGAATGCAGGGTTTCTTAGGTGACAGATGGCAGACCTTTGGGCATCCCCAGATGGATTTAGGGGCTACATAACTCCTTAGCAAAAATATTTTTAATGTATTTACGGTTAAATCCTAAAAGAATTTACCAAATTCTCTACCATCCATATGTATACCTCATAATAAGAGCTGCCTTGTGATTTTTTTTCTTGACACAAAGTATTTTAATTGATGCAAGCTAATGAGCAAATAGCACTCGTACAAAAATGCCATTGTTTTTCCTGTTTATGAAGAAATTATAAAACAGTGGTAACAAGTAACTTACACATTAATGGCAAGGTTGAGATTGGAACCTGGATGGTGTGTGTTAAAGCATGTACTCTTAATCATTAAGCTATACTTTCTAATTATGAGGACAGACCTCCTTTGTCATCTTTCTGGGCCTCAGTTCATCATCTGTAAAATGGGTATAATACCTCCGAAAGTTGCTCATGAGTATTAAAAAAAATTTGTAAATTGCTTAGCACAGTAGCATATGGTAATGCTTAATAAATGTTCCCTTTTGTGGTTCTAATTGTTGTCATCACTGGTGTTACCACCATTAAAAAAATTATTATTTACGAGATATATTTTCTGCTTTTTTTTTTTTTTTTTTTTTTTTTTTTTTTAGAATTATTTAGCCAGGGGATCCCTGGGTGGCGCAGCGGTTTGGCGCCTGCCTTTGGCCCAGGGCGCGATCCTGGAGACCCGGGATCGAATCCCACATCCGGCTCCCGGTGCATGGAGCCTGCTTCTCCCTCTGCCTGTGTCTCTGCCTCTCTCTCTCTCTGTGACTATCATAAATAAATAAAAATTAAAAAAAAAAAAAAAAGAATTATTTAGCCAGATTGAAGATCCAATCTGTTGTTTTGTTTTTTTTTTTGTTTTAGGTCCACAGTCTCTCTTCAAGATTATGCTTATGTCTATATTCAAACTAGATTAAATATGTCTACTTATCATGTAAACTGTACTTAAATTGTATTTGCTATGTGTATTCCTCTTTTTAAGAAAATGGCAATTATGTCCTCATTACAGGATGGGTAGTATTTATTAGA
Organism: Nyctereutes procyonoides; assembly: GCF_905146905.1. NCBI lineage: Eukaryota > Metazoa > Chordata > Mammalia > Carnivora > Canidae > Nyctereutes > Nyctereutes procyonoides. The sequence continues at coordinate 53,761,145 of NW_026575146.1, read as the reverse complement.
CTGGTTAATATTTAATCTGTGCTACTCCAAAGAAGTCTCCAGTGGTAATAAGGAGATTTGGTAAAGCTTTGATTAATCCATAGAACCTATTTTCCTCCTGGCTTTTTTGCCTCTACTGAGGGTATTTAGTATAGAGGCTAAGTATGCAGACTCTGGAGTCGTATTATGTGAGTTCATTACTTACTCTGTCATTCCTTGCTCTGTATCACTTATCAGCTTTGTCACAAGCTTTATGAGAGGCTATCTGGCACAGAGAATGTTCATTAAATGGTAACTAATAGTATTGTTACTTGTAGGAGGAAACAGTGGAAACAATTTCCCAAATCTGGGTAAGGGATGGGAGTAGACAGAAAAAAATAGTTATTGAAAAAATTTTAACTTGGCAAATAATAATGACTTTGCTAAATCTGTGATAACCTGGGAATGTCATCACTCATGCACTTTGTCTTTTTTGTTCTAGGTTGGCTTTTTTGTGAAGAGAGGATGTTCCAAGGGAATGGTTGAAATTGAATTGTAAGTGTTAAAAGTGCTGAAACCACTTTTTCCTGTATGACTTATGTTCATGCTTTCATGATAACTTTAGAAAAGAGTAATATTGTGGCATTATGGCATGAATATTTAGAATTAGAATATTATAAATAATATTTATAGAATGTTTTATCCAGACAAGTAATTTTATTATGTTTCTATTAAAACCTAAGTTGTAAGACTTTTCTTTCAGTAGAATTCTTAAAGAAGTTACCTCTCGGCAGCTATTTCTGATGGGTAAGAGTATTCAAGATGAAACCAGTTAACTATCCTTGGTATATATACTGTTAGTCTTTTAAACACAGATATGCTCATTGGTTAGTTGGTTTTTAGTGAGCATTGTGTTTTGGAGTGTTTATAGAAAGTCATGGAATTTTTGAGCTTACGTAGCTTTTAAAGATCATCTGATAGCTTCCTCGTTTTATAGGATACGGGAAAAGGATCTTTCTACTCAAAAACTGTGGAAGAATGTTTTATTTATGTAGTGATGAGAAATAGGCACACATAGAGGTAAAAGAGAACAAGATTATACTCAATTTATTAAAAAAAAATATGGTACTATTTTACTGAAAGATGTAAAACCGAGACCTGAATAACAGGGAAAGCATACTTTGTTCCTGGAAACATAAAGCTAATGTCATTATGAACATGCCAATCCTTTCTTATTAATGTATAAATTTGATAGAGTTCCAACTAGAGTATCAACAGGTAAGTTTGCAAGTTGATTCTAAAGTTCATCTGGGAGAATAAATGTGCTGGAGAACCCAAGAAGATTTTGAAAAAGCAGAATCATGAATAAGTCGTTTGTGTACCAGATGTTAAAGTGTACTTACTATAAAGCTGTTGATAATGGTATTAGTACAGAAAATTAGAGGAGCAGAATGGAAAATGTAGGGAGATCTAAACGTGTAAGAGAATTTATTGTAAAGATGGCAGTTTAAGCATAGGCTATGAATTACTCAAATTGAGATAAATGAATTGGCTATTAATTTTTCAAAGAACATTTAGAGCTTTATCAAACATCCTACTTATAAATCTAAACGTGTTAATGACTGAGTGAAAAAATATGTAACTTTGAAAATAATAAAGTATATTATTTTTTGAATCTTAGGAAAAGGAAAGGCTATTCCAAGAAGAATAGGATACCAAATAAACATAAAAAGGAAGATAGGAAATTTAGATTACTTACAAATCCAGCTGAAAATAATGGTACCATAGTTAAAAATGAGTGAGTGACAGATGGGAGAAAACATTCTCAGCACAAATAACATGTACATGTCTTAAAATTACCAAAATACCAGTGTATGCAAGTCGGCAAAAATTACAAACAACTCTTAGAAAATAAGCAGAGAATTTTAATGCCAAGTAAAATAAATTGCCAATATGTATAAAAAGGATACAACTCATTAGTTGTAATTCGTCAATTTTGAAGGAAATCAAAATGAGGATTTTTTTTTCCTTTTAGTTTAGAAATAAAATTTTTTAAAAAAATTATTTATTTATTTATTCATGACAGGGCTGGGGAGAGAGAGAGAGAGAGAGAGAGAGAGAGAGAGGAGGGAGGGAGGGAGGGAGGGAGGGAGGGGCGGGCTCCGTGCAGGGAGCCTGACGTGGGACTCGATCCTTGGGTCTCCAGGATCCGGCCCTGGGGTGAAGGTGGCACTAAATCGCTGAGCTACTGGGGCTGCCCAGTTTAGAAAAAAATTTAAATAAAATTTAGTGATGTGATGGTATAAAGAAGGGAATCCTGTCATGTGCTGTATGAATGTTAGCAGTACGTCTTATTTGGCAGTATATATCAGATTTTAAATAAAATAATCTTTGATTCAGTTACTATTTTAGAAAATGTTTATTCATTTGCACATAATTAACTTTTTCCTAATTTTAATAGCGAGAAATTATAAACACTCCAGATGTCTATCATCTGATAAAAGGCTAAAGAAAATGTATGTTCATAGTGACATCGGATTCAGCTATAGAAAGGAAGATCGATCCTCCAACAAGGGTGAACTGGGAAAACATGCTTTGTGAAAGAAGCCAGACACAAATACTGCATACTGTGTGATTCCACTTCTGTGGAATGTCCAGAATAGGCAAATCCGTAGAGACTGAAAATAGATTACTGGTTGCTTTGGAATGAGGGGAAGAGAGAGTGGCGAGTGACTACTTAACAGATATGGGCTCTTTTTTGGGGTGCTGAAAATAATTTGGAATTAGCTGGTGGTGATGGTTGCAGAACCTTGTCAATATGCTAAAAACTATTAATTCACATATTCCTTCACCTGTATACCTAAAAATGGTTAAAATGGTAAATTTTATGTCATGTACATTTTACCATAATAAAATGCATTAATTGGTATATATAAAATGATGGGGTTTGTATGATATATGAATTACATCTCATTTTTTAAAAATTGCCAAGGATACTCCTGTGTTAGCCTTGTTACCGTTGATGGATCAGAGTGGTTTCTTATCTTTTACAACTGAAACAAATATACTAAGCCAGGAATATTTACAAAACACAGAGGGAGTATTAATATTTAAGTTTCAAAGTCTTGTATGGGTGGCTGCAGGTGTTAGCTAGCACTCCTGATTTTTCTGCTTGGAATCACCAAGTCCCAGTTGTTTTCTTAGTTATCTAAAGAGGTACACTTTTTGGTGTGTAATAGCTCCTAGCTGTTATAATCTAACCAGTGACCATGAACCAGAGTTCTGTTACCAGGTCTGCCACAGGGGAAGTTTCCCTAGTTTTATTGTGGTCATTTGTTTGGGAATATGAAACACAGAACGACTCATCATTAGTTGAAATTGTTATTGATGTTGAATAAATCTGTTAACTGGTCACATATTTGTTGAATGGAATAATGGATAACATAATTCTGGCATAAATTTATGCCATCATTTTCAGATATTTCTTGAGTACGAATTCTTTGAGGGAGAGGAGAGACAGAACATCTTTCTAATTTATGGTTAGGGGCATGAGGGGAGGGACAGATAAATACATAGGTAAAATACATATTAGATTAGATGGTGATTAGTGAAGTAGAAAATTGAGTAGGAAAGGAGGATGGGGAGGGCGTGCCAGAGTGGAGTTAACAGTATTAACTAGGGTGATCAGGAAAGCTCTCACTCAGAGGTCAATACTTGAATAAAGACTGGAAGGATGGGAACCCTGGGTGGTGCAGCGGTTTAGCGCCTGCCTTTGGCCCAGGGCGCGATCCTGGAGACCCGGGATCGAATCCCACGTCGGGCTCCCGGTGCATGGGGCCTGCTTCTCCCTCTGCCTGTGTCTCTGCCTCTCTTTCTCTCTGTGTGACTATCATAAATAAATAAAAATTTAAAAAAAATTAAAAAAAAAAAGACTTGAAGGAGATAAGGTGCTGAACTTGGAGGTATTTGGGGAAACAGCATTTCAGCATCTACAGATGCTAAGATGGAAGTGCTACCTAGTTGACTCCATTGCACTGAACAAGAGAATAATAAGAGATGAGGTCTGAAAATACCAAGGATCTGGTTGATAGGGGCTTGTAGGCCAGTGTAAGAACTTTAAATTTTTTTTTTTTTTTTTTTAGAACTTTAAATTTTTGAGTAAGCTGTGAACCCACCAGGATTTGAGCAGAGGAGTGGTAGAAGCTGTCTTGTGTAGTAGTGTTGTTAGCCTCCTTGGTTGTTTTCCCCTTGATGTGAAAAAAATTGGTTTATCACTTTTATTAGTCTTTTTCAGTGAATTGACTTCTGCTTTGTTTCTGTGCTATATCATGGTTTTCTGTTTCATTATTTTCTATACTTACCTTTACTAATTCTTCTTGAAACTTTTTTTTTTGTGGTCTTTAATTTCTTAAAATGGATTTCTTAGTGCAAATTTTTAGTCTTTTGTTTTTCCTAATATAAACAGTTAAGGTTAAAATTTCTCTCTCAATATTGCTTTAGGTCTGTCTCCCAAATTTTGGTATATAGCATTTTCCTATTTTTCAATTCTATTTTCTTCATTTTCTTTGAGTTCAAAATCAGAAGTTGTTTCAAGATTTGTAGTGATTTTCTTGTTATATTTTAATATTGATTTCCACTTTGCTAGTAGTACTGTGGCAAAAAATACGTATATTATGAATATATAAAATTGCACGTTAGTATGTTTACTACTATATGTTATGTATATTATATATAGAACCATGTGTAATATTACTATATATTGTATATATTGTACATTTTATTGTGTATATATATATGACCTTAGTGATAAGTAGTATAATATATAGCAGTGTACATTACTGTATTGTATATGTTTTACTATATTTGACCTTATAGTGATATATAGTGTAATACATAGTATTATATACAGCATAATACATACTTATATACATAGTAGATATATATAGAGAGAGTCATGTTACCAAACCTTTGAAATTTATCAAGGCATCCTCTTTGTAGTGAGCTTTCATAATTGTTACCTATTGAGTTGAGAGAATGAATATTCTGCTCTTACATGTTCAGTGTTTTCTATTCAGTTCAAGCTGATTAATCCTATTAAAGCTGATTATTTTGCTGATTTCAATCATTTGATTGATTCTTTAATTACTGCGAAAGGTGTATTACATGTCCCTCTCTGTAGATTTGTCAGTGACCCTTGTCCTATCAGTTTTTGCTTTATGTATTCTCAGGACGTTATTAGTTGCAGCTAAGATTCAAATTGTTCTATCTAGTGAGTTGAACTTTCTGTTGTTAGGTATTGACTTCTTTATCTTTTGATGCATTTCCCTTAGAATGTATTTTATTTTATTTTATTTTATTTTTTTAATATTTTTTTTAACTTTTATTTATGATAGAGAGAGAGAGGCAGAGACACAGGCAGAGGGAGAAGCAGGCAGGCTCCATGCACCGGGAGCCCGATGTGGGATTTGATCCCGGGTCTCCGGGATCGTGCCCTGGGCCAAAGGCAGGCGCCAAACCGCTGCGCCACCCAGGGATCCCTAGAATGTATTTTAATTTGCTATTACTGTAGTTGGTAGCTTTCTTTTAAAAGTATTTTCCAGGTTATCTTTTTTTATTCATTTATTCCCAATTTTTTATACCTTTTTGTATCTCATTGGAAAATTATAGCTGGGTCTTTTTTATGTCACCTTTTAAAAATAGTGCGTATGATCCATTATGTTTATTGAATGACTTACATGTTGAGGCTTATTTTACTGTCTTACTCCGTGCTTTTTATTTGTTCACCTGGATTTCTTTTCAGTATTTCTTCTCTCTTGCCATTGTCTAGATTTTTGTTTTAATTTTTCTCTACTGTTTTGGAAATTATTCTTGTTTTAGTGGTTGTTGGAATTTATGTAAATACTTGAATTTGAGTCTAGACTGAAGTGTCTGTATCTTTCTGTTGAATAAAGACCTTAGAGTACTTTTATTTGAATAACTTTTTTTTTTTTAAAGATTTTATTTATTCATGAGAGACAGAGAGAAAGAGAGAGGCAAAGACACAGGCAGAGGGAGAAGCAGGCTCCATGCAGGGAGCCTGATGTGGAACTCAATCCCGGGATTCCAAGATCACGCCCTGGCCAGAAGGCAGGTGCTAAACCACTGAACCACCCAGGGATCCCCTTGAATAATTTTTTGAACTATTTTAATTTTACCTTGTCTTTTAAACTCTTTAAGATACAGTAACTATTATTAATTTATACTGTTAGTGTTTGTTTAGAATTACCCCCCCCTTTTTTTTTTTTTGGTTTGCCTTTTTATTCTTTGCTGCATTTTTATTTCCTCTAGGATCGCTTTCTGCCAGAAGATATTTTTTAAAGTTTTCTTTAATGAGAATCTTCTAGTAGCATACTCAGTTTTTGTCTGAAAATGATGTTCTTATACTCTAAATCTAGAAAGATGTATTGGCTGGATATAAAAGTCTATATTGATAGGTCTTTTCTCAACAGATGCAAAGTATAATTCCATAATCTTCAAATGTAAATTTAATCTTAGTTTCTTTGATATTCTTTTTTTTCTTATAAGACTTTTTTTCCCATTAGTTTCATGTAGTTCCACTGGCTTTTGAAATCCTATCTCAGTTTTTGGTGTTTTATAGTTTCATATATATTTAGATGTTGATTTATTTTTTATTTATTTTGCTTGACATTTAATGAGCTTCTTAAATTTATGGTTTGGAAAATTATCTATTACCTCTTCCTGTATTGTTTACCGACCCATCTGTCTCCCTCCCTTCTAAAAGTCTTGTTAGACAGATGTTAGGATCTTTTAGTCATCCATGTCTTTTTTTTTTTTTTAAGATTTTTATTTATTTATTCATGAGAGACTCAGACACAGGCAGAGGGAGATGCAGGCTCCATGCAGGGAGCCCAATGTAGGACTCGGTCCTGGGACTCCAGGATCACACCCTGGGCTAAAGGCAGGTGCAAAACCACTGAGCCACCCAGGGATTCCCATTCATTCATGTCTGTTAACATCCTTCATATTTTTCATCTTTTTATGTCTTTGTGCTGCATTCAAGATCCATTTCTCTTTGGTTCATTTTCAGATCAGAATAAGTAAATATTTTGAATCTGCTATTTCTTGAAATATAGTGAATATACTTATTCTGTACTTGCCCATTAATTTGAGTGATTCTTTTTTGTTATTTCTGTTCTTGATCTTTTTTTTTTTAAAGATTTTTTTTTAAACTTTTTTTTTTTTTTATTCTTTAAAGATTTACTTATTTATTCATTCAGAGAGAGTGAAGAGAGAGGCAGACACAAGCAGAGGGAGAAGCAGGCTCCATGCAGGAAGCCCGATGTGGGACTCGATCCTGGGTCTCCAGGATCACACCCCAGGCTGCAGGCGGCGCTAAACCGCTGTGCCACCGGGGCTGCCTCTGTTCTTGATCTTGATGGTTTGTTTTCATATGTGTATTTCTAGTGAGCTGCCCCTTTCTCTTTGAACTTTGTGTTAATTCTTTGAGGGTAAAGGTAGATTTCTGCTGAGGAAATTTTTATTGACTTCTGCAACCGACCATTGGATACTTTGAATCCTGGTTTGAAATATACACAGTTCTCAGTTTGTGCATTTTTGAACCTTAGGTATGTCATGTAACTAACTTCAAGATACTAATGTGTTTGAAACTGGCTTGTGGTTAATAACTGTCTTTAGGAGAAATTGTTTTGCATTGCAAGCCGCAGTTTGAGACATGTCTGAGACATGTCGGTGCTGGTGGTGGTAGTGGTGGTGGTGATGGTGATGATGGAGTAGTTCTAGTTTACCCTTATATTGAGGGTACGGTCTTTTGGGGATGGTTTTTATTAGACTCTCTACCATAGGTAGCTTTGGGCCCTGTCTGCAACCCCTCTCCCAGGAGATTCTGAAAATGGATGTGTCAGGTTATTTGGTGGAACAGATGCTTCCAGGGCAAAAGCCGGTTTTGTTTTTCAACTTCTGGATCTGCACCTGCCCTAGGATCTAGGCCAGATTTACTTACTTTCATGTTAACTCATAAATGTATTTATGAACATATTTCAGTATTTCATTATTTGTAGTTTACAGCAAGAAGATCAAAAAGGGTAGTTCATTAGTCATTCTGCTGGAAATGAAAAATACTTTAAGTTCTAAAATCTTAATGTTTGGAGTGTTCTGATTACGTTATAGTCTATATACACACAACATTTATAGATTATCATTGTCATTAGCCATTGAATACCAATAATTTATCTTTCTACCACATGCTGCTGATTCCCAGTGAAGAAGATGGATGGGAGGTGTGGAGCAGTAGTACTTCTAAAAGCAAGAAATAAGTAAATACCCTTCTTTCGGATTCTGTATTGCTTAATGTTCCCTTAAGGCTGTATGTTTTAGTCCTCTCTGAGTTCAGAGTGGAGTACAAGACAAGGCATGGGCCACCTGTATGACCAAGCTAGTTATGATGTCTAGAACTGCTTATGCAAGAATTGGTTTCCATTCATGTATTTTCCAAGTAGAGGAAGTTTCAGCATTTAATTTTATATGCTTTAATATACCAACCCATTTTGAATTGCAGTCAAGGCATGTGATTGGAGAATAATAATTAAAGGATAAATAACTCCAGATATGTAAATCCTCTGTCAGTGTTTGGAAATTAGTATTGGTTTTGTTTTATTTTAACAGTTTAAATAATTGTGATGTTAAATAAGTGGTAACTTCCATGTGGTCAGTTATGTATCATTACCAATGAAATATCAAGGTTTCCTTCTTTGGAGGGGCCAAAATATCAAAAAGAATAAAAATTATAATAATACTGTCTGGCAAACTTTGTTGTAAGAGAATTTTGGAAATTGTATTTCTAAAATATGTGTACTTTGAACATAAAGATTTTTAAAAATTATTTTTTAACCAGATTTAGAACTTCTGGAAACCTTATAATCACCCGTGAGATTGATGTGGCAAAAAATCAGTCATCTTGGTTCATCAACAAAAAATCTACAACCCAGAAAGTAGTAGAAGAGCAAGTTGCAGCCTTAAACATTCAAGTGGGCAATCTTTGCCAATTTCTACCTCAGGTATGCGAGAATGAAATGTACAGATGGGAAAATTCCTCTTCATGCTGTAGGACAATGTAAATACTTTTCAAGGGGTATTGTAAAGGAAGCTATTTAAAGTAAGCCTTATAATGTTAGTACTTTCTAACAGTTCTTTGTAAATAGAGCATCTCACCTCATATTATAATCTTATAGTAATTTGGAAGATTTCAATTAATAAAAAGTCTACAGAATATTGTAAAGGAAATAAAGTTGTATTGTTTTTGAGTAGAGTAGAATAGCTTGGATAGCCATGGTCTACAATTTGTACGCCCTTAAAATTTTGTTAATAAACAACTTCTTAATCGTGTTTTTTGTAATAAAATGCTTAATATACTGAAACTCCTAAATCTATAGGTGTGTCTTCTAAAACTTTGTTATATTTTAAGTTTGTTTAGTAAAAATATCCTGAAAATGCACTTTAAATGTTACATTTGTTTTTGAGTGCTGTCTAGTGACTGCAGTATAGTTCATTTTTTTCAATTCAGAAACAATGACTTGATTATGTCCAAATTAAATAAAAATTTTAAATTTGGAAGCATTGTTAGCTGATGTCTGATAGCTTCAGAAGTAGATGTTTAAAAATGTGCTTTCTCTTAACTTCTAACATTTTAGCTGATGTGTGGTAGATAATGATCATTCAATCCAGTGAACTGATTTTATTCACAAGCTATCTGTTATATGTATGTAAACACTTCACCCTAGAAATGTTGACGTAGAAATTTTTTAAAAGTTCTCAGAAAGATGACAGTTCATACCCTAAGTTTATCTTTACCATTTTAAAGAGTAAAATATGAAGGACAGAGTTTCTATTAGCACATCTTACAGGAGTTTTTTTCTTTTAAATGAGTTTCATCTTAACAAGTGTGATCACTGAGTGAAAATAGGTTTTGAAGATATTTATAAGTGATAATAGTTGTGGGGCACCTGCGAGGCTCAGTCAATTAAGTGTCCGACTCTTGGTTTTGGTTCAGGTCATGATCCTCAGGATTGTGAAGTTGAGCTCTGTGTCGGTCTCTTTGCTGAGCACTTAGCTAAGACTTAAGTTTCTCTCCTCCCTCTCTCTGTCTCTGTCTAAACAAATTTTTAAGAAGAATGATAATAGTTGCTGATATTTAAGTTTTATGCTCTAGGATAAAGTTGGAGAATTTGCTAAACTGAGTAAAATTGAACTCCTTGAAGCTACTGAGAAGTCTATTGGTCCTCCAGAAATGCACAGATACCATTGTGAACTCAAAAACTTCAGGGAGAAAGAAAAACAACTAGAGGTATTTATAAAGAGACAACTCATTTTTATTGTCCCTCACTGATACCTTTCTTTTACAATGTGGTAGTGTAAGAGTAGCTTTGATTCATCGGGTGACTTCATATATTTGTGATTTTTTTTTTTTCCCACCTAGGGTTGTATTGCTGACATTAATTAAACTAGGTAACAAAGTGAGAAATTGATTTGAAAAATTTGACTACCATTTCATCAAGTAACATGTCATTGATTGAATTTCTAAGGAATCAATAATATTTTAAAGTATTTATTTTTCGCAGGAAGTTTCAGTATTATTCCTTTATTCAGTGTTTCTTAAACACCTGCCATGTGCCAGGATGGTACAAGGCTTTGTAGTAGTATAGCAGTTACCTTGTAGCTTTTGATGTAGTGTCTCTTGAACCAGTTCTCATATTTTCAGTTGCAGGAGGGTAGACTTCGTAAGAGAGCTTTGTGTTTAGTTGCAGTGTTTTTTGTTTTTGTTTGTTTGTTTGTTTGTTTTTATGATAGTCACAGAGAGAGAGAGAGAGAGAGAGAGAGGCAGAGACATAGGCAGAGGGAGAAGCAGGCTCCATGCACCGGGAGCCCGACGTGGGATTCGATCCCGGGTCTCCAGGATCGCGCCCTGGGCCAAAGGCAGGCGCCAAACCGCTGCACCACCCAGGGATCCCTAGTTGCAGTGTTTTTATTTTCACCTTTAATAAACATTAAAATGTCCATTTATGGCCTATCACTTAAAAGGGTGTTTTGTTTAATGAAGCATTTTCCATGTGTCAGCCACTAAAATAAATTCAGTAAATTTTCGTAATAAGATCTGTTATAAACAAATGGTTTCTCTTAAATTATAACTGTTCATACTTAATAATATGCATATTACTATAATTTAATATTTATTATACTTTTTCAGAGTCTGTGACCAAAGGAGTAGTTATTTTATCATGCTTTAGATACTCTGGCAGGTGTTTTACCTTTGCCCCCATGGAACAGTCAGATACAGTAGTCCTCCCCCTTATTCACATTTTCATTTACCTGCCATTTCAATTGCCCGTGGTCATCCACCGTCCAGAAGCAGATAATCTTCCTGACGTATCGTCACCAGGTCAACAGTAGTCTGATGTTATATCACGGTGCCTCACTTCATCTTATCACGTGGCATTCTTCCCTTTCACATCACCACAAGAAGAAGGGTGACAACAGTAGGATGATGTATTTTGAGAACGATTGCATTTGCATAACAGTTATGACAGTTTATTATAATTGTTTTTTTGCTAGTCTCATTGTGTCTGATTTATAAATTAAGCTTTATCATAGAGAAAAGCAATATATAGAGAGTTTGGTACTATCTGTGGTTTCAGGCATTACATCTGTGTAATGGCATTATATCTGTGGTTTTGGATTACTTTCCCCACAAATAAGGTGACGGGACCACTGTACTCTGTCTGCAATACTCTGAAATTATTACCATCCTCTGAAGGAACACAAACACATTATCCTACTAGGTTCTGAGTACATCTTTGCAATTGGTACCTCGTGGTCTAAGGGCTAAATTTTAGCTGCCTTCTCCTTTTTAAGTCCCTAAGTCATGAACATTCATAACATATGAATCATAATAAAACTATTCATTTGTATGTCACATTATGGCTTTGAACTTGCACTTAGAATAGGTACATTGCTTCTACCCTCCAGGTGAGTAGGGCAGATACATGTCTTCTCTTGAGGCAGGAAGAGGCTGGGCTCAGAGGTATGGGGGGGGTCTTCCTCACAGTCACACAATGAATAAATTGCAGAGCCTAGATCAGAGCTCAGATATGCATGTTAGTTTTATGCAGTCCTTAAGAACTCCTGTGACGTTCTTTATGGTGAAATTTTGCTAGCATTGTACATTTTTTAATCATTAAAGGGTTTGACTTCTTGTCTTCAGTTAAACTGATTGTTATTTTTTTTTTTTTTTTTTTTTTTTTTTTTTAAACTGATTGTTAAATATTTGTTTTAGACCTCGTGCAAAGAGAAAACTGAATATCTAGAGAAAATGATTCAGAGAAATGAAAGATACAAACAAGATGTGGAGAGGTTCTATGAACGTAAGCGACATTTAGATTTGATTGAGATGCTTGAAGCTAAAAGGCCATGGGTGGTAAGTCTTAATTATTAGAGGCAAGAATAGTGATGCTTTAACTAGCAGACAAGCCATAAAGAAGGCAATAATTGCTCTGTATTCAAATTAGGTATTTTTGCCTTATATACTATAATAAAATTTGTGTTATGATAGAGCTGTGTACTGTTACTATTGTGTAACAGATAAGTTGATTGTGCTCCTAATTCTCCCAGATTTGAGTCCTCAACAGATTATGTAAGACATTAGCGACCTAAATATGTTCACACATAAAAATGAAATCTTTGAGTGCCCTCAAGTCACAGAGAATTTTGTTGGCATGTGCCACCAATAACTTTAGGTACAGATGGAGCGGAAGGCTGAGGACTACTTCTCTACTCATGCTTCATAAGTTTATTGAGGCTAATGTTGTCTTTTAATCACTGTGCTGTACAGTTATTATGTATGACCACAGTTTGGGCTAAAGAGTGTGTTCCCTCAGTGCATTTCTTTATGACAGGTGGAATAAAATAGGGAAGTTTTAAGATGTTTGTTCCAGGGTTAGGATGGAGGTAATTGTTAATTGATTCGAAAAATATGTAGCTGTATTTTTCCTCACCCCTTCACCCTATCCTGTCCCATAATTCCAATATTAAACTTTTTGCTTTCTTCAGCTTGTTTTGACTATATTTGCCCATTATTACTTTTAAACCTACTTTATGTTTTTCCTTTAAAAGTCTTTTTGTTTATCCTTTTCTTTCTGAGATTGATTTCAATCTTTTTTTTTCTTCCATTTTTTTAAAATTTACTCTGTAATCTTTCTTTTCTTCAGCCCATACGTTCTTTTTTTTTTTTTTTTTTTTTAATTTATTTATGATACTCACACAGAGAGAAAGAGAGAGGCAGAGACACAGGCAGAGGGAGAAGCAGGCTCCATGCACCGGGAGCCCGACGTGGGATTCGATCCCAGGTCTCCAGGATCGCGCCCTGGGCCGCCAAACCGCTGCGCCACCCAGGGATCCCCCCATACATTCTTAACTATATGCTCTCTGGGCACTCCACTTACTTTTCTTTTTTAGCAAATATTTACTAATTCCTGTAACATGACAGACATTTTTACTCGCATTTTTGTTCTCCTTTGATCTGTTTTTCCTTTGTTCATTTTTACTTTTTCATAACTGAGTTTAGTTTTTATTATTTTTTATTTTTTTTTATAACTGAGTTTGTTTATACCTTCTGCTATCCCTTCTTCATTGAGAGACTAGAGAGACTAGTAGCAATTCGTATACAAGCTTCAGAACCAGGAAGGGATGGAAGTTTGAGGGTTCAGCCCAATAATAGAGGTAAATACTCAGGGAGTGTTGAGCTTCTTAGTAAATCAGTGTTGGTATTCACTGCTACTGAAGTTATTTCAGGCGGCAGATTTCACATGGGTAGACTTGCCAAAAGGATACCCAGTCTTTTCATAGATTTGGTTTCTGTTTGCACCTTGATTTTAGCGTATGGGTTATTAGTTCCACCTACTAGTGCATTAACTTTTATTTCTTGAATTAATTGCAAGGAATATGAAAACGTTCGTCAGGAGTATGAAGAAGTAAAACTAGCTCGTGACCGAGTGAAGGAAGAGGTGAGAAAACTGAAGGAAGGGCAGATCCCCATGACACGTCGAATTGAAGAAATTGAGAGGCAGCGGCACACTTTGGAGGCTCGAATCAAAGAGAAGGTACTTTCCCAGCTCGGTTTTGGATCTTCTGTATTTGAGCAAGTACAATGACTATTTTGTAGATCTACTGTTATTTTGTGGATTTACTTGAAGCTTTTGTTCGTTTTTAAGCTTGATTCTACCACTGCAGGGCTTTTCAGGGTACTAACTGTCACTGCTGGTGGGTTGCTCCTTTGTGGAAACTTCAGCCTACAAAAGAGAAAATGGAAATGTGATTGTTTTAATGACAAGAAGACTCAGAGTAGTATTCGTAGGAACATTGAACATCTTTTGTGAATTTATCATAGAAAACTTGGTGTTTCTTAGAATAAATGGTATAATGGCATATGGAAAATTCCATTTATTAAAAAATATATTTAAACATTTTAAACTCAGGGACTCCTGAGTTGGTGGCTCAGTGGTTGAGCATCTGCCTTCAGCTCAGGTCGTGATCCCGGGGTACTGGGATCGAGTCCCATATCAAGTTCCCTGTAGGGAGCCTGCTTCTCTCTCTCTGTCTTTGCCTCTCTCTTGTGTCTCTCATGAAAAAAATAAATATTTTGGAAAAAAAATTTTAACTCAAAAATTTTTTTGGTCGTGGCTTTTAACTTTAGGGGAGATTTTGGAGTCCCAAGATTTTTGAGGACAGTTTAAACTATGGACCCCACTATCCTGGTAGGATTGCTTTTAGGATCAGATGAAAATCATGAGTTAATAAATGCAGAGATAAACGTGTGCGTATTGCTATGGCTATTTTTATTTATTTTTTTTAAAAAAAAGTAAGTAAAAAATAAAGATTTTATTTATTTATTGATGAAAGACACACACAGAGAGAGGCAGAGAGACAGGCAGAGGGAGAAGCAGACTCCATGCAGGGAGGAGCCCAACATGGGACTTGATCCCGGGTCTCCAGGATCACACCTTGGGCTGAAAGCGGCGCTAACCCGCTGAGCCACGGGGGCTGCCCTATGGCTATTTTTAAATATCATTGAATAACCTTTTATAGATTTGCAAGTAAGTTATTTTTGGTGTTAACATGAATTTGGTTTGAAAGAAACGAAAAAGCATTGTGAATTAAATTAATTTGGATGGGTGGGGCCACATAATTGGCTTGCTTGAGATTTTAGCTAAATTCCCCTCCTTGTGGTTCGATCTTACAGGCAACAGATATTAAGGAGACCTCTCAAAAATGTAAACAAAAGCAAGATATTATAGAAAGGAAAGATAAACAGGTAAGATTTTTGTATTGAAATTTTTATTGTGCTTTGTGTGAAATTTTTATTGTGTTTTTATTACTTTTGTGTTCAGGCCTGAATTATGGGACAACCTTTTGTTTGGAAAGTGTCTAAGGTCCTCCTCATTCCCTCCTTGGTCTGTGAGGTCTACTAAGATTCAGAAGTAGAGCAGTTGCACAGACGATAATGAGGAAGAATTCTCACAACTCCTAGATAGGCACTGTGATCTTTGTAACTGAGTGGCTGTAGGTTTTTAATGGACTCATGGTAAAATTGGATTTAGTTATCTCAGAAATTAAATTTTAAGAGATCTATTCTGTTGATGTTAGGAGTTGGGCGTTAAAAAGCTGGTAACAAATTCTTTGTGCAGGTTGGGGCTTGATGGCAGAATCGTCTTAAGATGGCTATGCAGGAAAGTGGGCTTAGCCAAGAGATCCTCAACCATGTGTTGAGTTTTGTTCTTCAGAACCGTTCAGATACCTGAGTTTGAATTACCTGTCTTTGGGATAGACGCATAACTTGAAACATTCCCAGTGGTTGAAGCATTATGTTCATCTTCTGGTTTTTCAGCCCCACCCATTTTTCTGTAGCTTTATCTTCAGATTCCAGGCACCTCTGACTTAATTTCTCCAGGATAAACTTCAGATTCTCATGGCAGAGGCTCAGCCATCAGTGTGAAGTGCTTAGGGCATCTGTGTGGAGGGGTGCGGGGCACTGGGCGGGAGGCGGGGAGGGGGCAGTCCTGTTGTGTATGAGGTCTTTTCTCCTTGATATCTCCTGGTTGTTGAGAGGCTCCGGAATTGTTCTTTTGTTTTGAAAAGAGTCCTCCTTTCTTTCCTTTTTCTCCTCATCACCTTTCACACTGTGGCTCCTCCAATAGGGTGCTAAATCAGTGGTCCTTCTTCTGTCTTTCCTCTTTTGAATGCTCTTGCTGTCTCCTCCCTTGTTCCCTCTGTCCCTGTGGGAGTGAAGGTTTGTCCTCCATTTCTAATACTTTGTTGGAGTTTAGGAGGGAAAAGACATAAAGATTTCATCTTTAAAACCCTAAACAGGGATGAATACAGATTGCTAAATTGTGTAAATTTGAATCATCTTTGTTTCTGTCGCAAATCGTACCTGATATTTTAATACATTGCTGGATTCAGCTGGAAGATCTTGTATTTACAGTTTTTTGCACCATATGAGATTGGCCTAAAAATTTATTTTTATTTCATCCTTAACTGGTTTTTCAGTATGTAATGCTGACTTTTTAAGTACTTTAATACTCCTTGGACCAGTATTTTCTATTTTGCTCTTAGTGTATTTACCAGGACTTGTCACTTTATAAGTTATTTCACTTTTAACTTTTATTAAAAAAATATATATTTATTTATGAGCAGTGGCAGAGACACAGGCAGAGGGAGAAGCAGGCTTCTCAAGGGGAGCCTGACGCCAGACTTAATCCCGGGATTAAGTTAGGTTCACGCCCTGAGCCGGAGGCAGACACTAAACCACTGAGTCACCTACATATCCCTAACTTTTAATAAATACATTTTAGGGCATAAATAATTTTTTGGTTATCATTTGGCTACATCTCATATATGTGGTTAAGTGCTTTTATTGCTTTTCTACTTCAGATTTCATATTTTCAATTTAATGTTTTCATTCATTTAAGCTTATATAGAAGTTCTTACTATTTTAATTTCTATGGATATGGAATTTCAAAACCTTAATGTAGAGTTCTAATTCTGTTCCTATATGGTTAATAAACATGGGCTTTATGACTTTTAGATATTTTGAGATCTTTTTGGACTTTTATTTTTGGTTTTGTACATGTTCTGTATATATTCAAAAAGAATGTATTCAGTCTATATATATAAATATATATGTGTTACAACAGGTTTACTATACTTATGTCAATGCCCTATGTACATTTTTATCCATTTTTAAAGTGAAATACCCTCTTCTATGAATATAGAATTGTCTATTTTTCCTAATGATTATATTAGGTTTCGTTTTCTAGGTTTTAAAGCTATATTGTTTTATTATTTCTGCATCACGTTTTGATTAATTTTTTCTGCTGTGAGTAGTATGTACTGGGTTTTGTTCTGCAATTTTCCTCATTGTGGTGTTATGACACTTTGTCATCCAGGGAGTTTCACCAGTCCATTTATGGTTGGTTTCTACTCACTATGCTTTTTGTTGGATTTCTCCTGCCTGCTCCACTTTCTCCTTTCTGTTGGTATTGGTAGATTTTTTTTTTTATTCCATTTTTCTCCCATGGAGTTATATATTCTAAACCTATTCTACTGACTACTTTTAAAGTTTTAAATAACATATTTTTTAAAAGTTAGCATTTTGGGATGGCTGGGTGGCTCAGTGGTTGAGTGTCTGCCTTTAGCTCAGGGTGTGACACCAGGATCCTGGGATCGAGTCCCACATTGGATTCCCTGTGGAGAGCCTACTTCTCCCTCTGCCTGTGTCTCTGCCTCTCTTTGTGTGTCTCATGAATAAGTAAAAATCTTTAAAAAATTAAAAAGCATTTTTATTCTTTTTAGTTAAGATACTTTCTCTTCTATTCCATGTCTGTACCCTCACGAATGATACTTACCAGTTATTTAAAATGTTATTTTTTACAGTCTGTGCTTATTTAGACTTAATTTGTTTTATTTTTTTTTGTAAAGATTTTATTTATTCATGACAGACACAGAAAGAGAGGCAGAGACACAGGCAGAGAGAGAAGCAGGCTCCATGCAGGTAACCCGACATGGGACTCGATCCCTGGTCTCCATGATCACACCCGGGGCCGAAGGCGGCGCTAAACCGCTGAGTCACCGGGGCTGCCCTATTGTTTTTTTGTTTTTTTTTTAATCATATTACTTGTTTTATCTTATTTCTGCCTTTAGGAGGTAGACTTTTTTTTTCTTGCTGGATATTTTGCAAGGATGTTTCAGAGACACTCTTTGGGTGATGAACTATCTGAGTTCTTGTATGTTGGAAAATAAGTTTTTTGCATTAATTGTGGAATGTTAATATGGCTGAATCTTAAATTATAAACTCTAAATTGTTTTTTTCCAACACTTTGACTATCTTTCCTCTGTGTCCCATGAGGTCTTATATTCCTAAAAAGTAGCAGATATGAGAGCTGGCACAGACCATATTAGACCCTTAAAGAAAAAAGAAAGGAAATTGAATTTGATTCTAAATGCAATGACAGAGAAAGCTTTTGAAGTTTTTAAGCTGGAGAAATAGTACTTCATATGTTTTAAAAGCACTCAGGATTGCCTTATGGAGAGTGAATTGTATGGGACAAAAAAGTAGAGAGTTCCATTATAAGGCCGCTAAAGTAGGCAAGGCAAGTGAGAAGGCTTGCTTCTCCTCATATGATAGTCGTGGACAGGCAAGTTTAGAAAACTGAACCACAAAATTTGCTTGGGGAGTAGATAGACTGAATTGTGGAAGAATTGAGGATCCCATCTAATCTTTTTGACTTCACAGTTGGATGGATTAGTGGTACCTTTTACTGAAATGAGGATTCTTAGGAGAGTGGAAACGAGTTCTGTTTGACTCTATAAAGTTCCATTCTTTTACTTTAAACCTATTTGTGTCTTTGAATCTATGTTTCTTGTGGGTCATGGGCTTTCTTTTTTTATTGAAGTAAATATTAACATACGACATTGTTAGTTTCAGGTATATGACATTGCCTCAATTCTGTGCATTACTCATTGCTTACTATGATAAGTATAGTCACCATGTATTACACACTGTTATTCCAGTATTATTGACTGTTTTCCTTATGTTGTACTTTTCATTTCTGTGGTTTATTTTATAACTGGAAGTTTTTGATCTCATAATCCCCTTTATTTAACCCATCCCCCATCCACCTTCCCTCTAGCAAACACACACCACTTTGTTTTTTTACTTAAGAGTCCATGTATATATGTATTTATGTAGGTATGTGTATATACATGGGGGCAGAGGGAGAGAATCTCCAGCAGATGTGGTGCTGAGCATGGAGCCTGATGCGGGCCTTGATCTCATGACTCTGAGATCATGACCTGAGCAGAAATCAAGGGTTGGACAGTTAACCAACTGAGCCACCCTGGCACCCTGAGCATCTTTTTATGTCTGTTGACTGTCTGTATGTCTGCTTTGGGAAAATGTCTATTTAGATTTTCTGCCTGTGTTTTAATGATGTTGGGTTTTTTGTTTGCTTTTGTTTGGTGTTGAGTTGCATAAGATCTTTATATATTTTGGGTATTAACCTCTTATCTATCACTTGCAAATATCTTCTTTTATTTACCAGGTTGCTGTTTTGTTTGTTGACAGCTTCCTTCACTGTGCAAAAACTTGGTGTTGGTGTACCAGTAGTTGTATTTGGTACACCAGTTGGCCCAATAGTTTTTTTTCCTTTTGTCTCTTGGCTGAAGAGACAGCCATAAATATGTTGATAAGGGCAATGTCAAAGACATAACTGTTGTCTATGTTACCTTGTAGGAGTTATATGATAATATGTCTCACATTTAGGTCTTTAATCCATTTTTAGTTTATCTTTGTGCATTTTAAGCTGGAGAAATAGAAACTGGTCCAGTTTCATTCTTTAGCATGTAGCTATTGAGTTTTTTCAACATTTATTGAAAAGATTCTTTTTCTTTTTGTATATTCTTGCTTTCTTTGTTGTAGATTGACTATATAGGTGTGGGTTTAATTTCCAGGCTCTCTGTACTGTTCCAATGATCTATGTACCTGTTTTTTGACTGGTACTATACTGATTTGATTACTATCACTTTGGAGTATATCCTGAAATCTGGGATTGATATACCTCCACCATTTTTCTTTCTCAAAATTTCTTTGATGAGTCATTAACTTGTGTGTTTCTGTACACATTTTGGGATTATTCTAGTTTTGTGAAAAATGCTCTTGGTATTTTGATAAGGATTGCATTGAATCTTAGACTGGGATAGTATAAACATTTTAATGATATTAATTCTTCCATGAGGATGGTATATCTTCCCATTTGTTTATATCACTTTTGGTTTCTTCCATTGATGGCTTGTAGTTTTCAGAGTATAAGGCTTTTACCTCCTTGGTTAAATTTATTCCTAGGTATTTTATATTTTAGGGTGCAGTTATAGATGGCATTGCTTTCTTAATTCCTCTTTTTGCTACTTTATTATTAGTGTGTAGAAATGCAACAGATTTGTTTAGATCCATTTTGTATTCTGCAACTTTACTGAATTAACTTATTCTAACAGTTTTTTTGGTGGAGACTTTAGGGCTTTTCATATATTGCATACCATCTGCAAATAGTGACAATTTTACTACTTTTACCAGTTTGGCTGTCTTTTATTTATTTTTCATGTCTGATTGCTGCAGTGAGGATTTTCAGTATTATGTTGAATAAAAGTGTGATAGTGAATGTCTTTCTTGATCTTAGAGGAAAAGCTTTCAGTTCATTGAGTAGATGTTAGATGTGAGATTTTCATATATAGCCTTTATTATGTTGAGATGTGTTTCTCTCTAAACCTGAATGGTTGTTGTCACATGGTTTTTCTGTCACATGGTTTTCTGCACAATGGTTGTTGTCACATGGTTTTTCTGCATGTATTGAGATGGTGATAGGATTTTTATCCTTCTTGTTAATATGATGTATCCTGTTGATTGTGAGTATTGAACCATTCTTGCATCCCTGGAATAACTTGCACTTGGTCATGGTGAATGATCCTGTTAATGTACTGTTGAATTTGGATTAATACTTTGTTGAGGATTTTACATCTATATTCCTCAGATACTTACCTGTAGTTTGTTTTTTTGGTAGTCTTTTTGTCTGGTTTTGGTATTAGTGTAATTGCTGGTCTTGTAGAATTTGGAAGTTTTCTGTTTCAATTTTTGGAATAGTTTGAGAAGAATAGACATTACCTTTTCTTTAAATGTCTAGTACAATTAGTGTGAAGCCATCTGGCCCTGGACTTGTTTGCTGGGAGTTTTTTTTTACTTTTTTTTTGTCAAATCCATAAACTATTTGCTGGTATTTTTATTGAATTGAATTAAAATTATAATTTAGGGAATACTGAAAACTTAATGATGGTGCATCATCTTACCAAGAACAGGGAATATTTTTTTCTTTTGCCCAAGTCTACCTCTGTGTCTTTCAAGAGAAATTCACTCATACATACAAAACCATGTAAGCATATATTCATTTAGCAAGTCAAAGACAGCAATCTGTCCAATCCAGATTCCTATTGTTTATATTCTGAGACCCAAGGCCCAATAAAAAATCATGCATGGGCCTCAAGATGATAATGAATCCCTTAAAATTACATATAAAACTCGTGTGTGTGAGTGCTTTATTATTTTTTTTTTTAAGATTTTGTTCATGAGAGACAGAGGCAGAGACAGACATAGGCAAGGGGATAAGCAGGCTCCCTGTGGGGAGCCCAATGTAGGAGTCAGTCCCAGGAACCCAGAATCACGATCTGAGCTGAAGGCAGATGCTCAACCACTGAACCACCCAGAAGCCCTGTGTGTGTGGTTTAAATGAAATTTTTATTATATGTTGTTTTCTCTGAGAGATCATCATGATTTTCCTCTGCATTCTCATTCAAGTATAAACTTTCTAGTCTGTAATTTCCCCAACAGTAGCAATCTCATGTTTACAAAGAAACAAATACCCATGACTTTTTTGTTGTTGTTAGTGCTTCTAAGTACAATGACCCAAGCAACAAATAGTTTCTCTCTACCCAAAATTGAGCCAAGCAATATGATAGAAAAGGATATTAGAATGATCCTTATACTCAAAAAAAAAAAAAAAAAAAAAACAAGGCAGACTTATTTGGGACAAAGCACTAAAATCAAGTAGAGAACCATAATAGTCACTTGCAACCTAATTCAATAAAAAAATACAACAAAGAAGAGATCATAGAAGCATACTGTCAGTGTTGTGCCCGAGATTGCGAATCCGAGAAACCACCAAGGAGCCGACACCAATGCTCGAGCTTGGGTCCAAGTATACCCGACACAGGGGAGCAGGGACTTGGACCTATTGGGAGATTTTTGAGTAGTGATTCAATTTTATCACTAGTATTTGGTCTGTTTATGTTTTTTGTTTCTTCCTAATTCAGTTTTGGGAGGTGCTATTTTCTAGGAATTTATCCATTTTTTCCTAGGTTGTCCAATTTGTTTGATGATAATTTTTCATAGTATTTTCTCTTGTATTTCTATAATAGCAGTTACTTCTTTTCCTTCATTTTGGATTGTATTTATTTGAGTCCTCTCCCTTTTTTTTCTTTGATGAGTTTGGCTAAAGGTTTATCAATTTTGTTTATCTTTTCAAAGAAACAGCTCTTGGTTTCTTTTATCTTTTTCTTTCAGTCTGTATTTCATTTATTTATGTTTTAATCTTTATTATTTCCTTCCTTTAGCAAGTTTTGGGCTTGCTTTGCTCCTTTTCCAGCTCCTATGAGTGTAAGGTTAGGTTTGAGATTTTCATTTGTGGGGATAGACCAGTATTTCTATAAAATTCCCTCTTAGAACTGCTTTTACTGTGTTTCAAAGATTTTGGGCCATTGTGTTTTCATTTTCATTTATCTCCATGAATTTTTTAATTTCCTCTTTAATTTCTTGGTTTTTCCCATTCATTGTTAAAAACCATTATGTTTAGCCTGTGTGTTCTTTTCAGATTTCTCTTGTAATTGATTTCTAGTTTTATATCATTGTGGTCAGAGAAGGTGCTTGATATGATTTCAGTCTTCGTAAACTTGTTGAGACCTCTTTTGTGGCCTGATGTGATCTATTCTGGAGGATGTTCCATGTGCACTTGAGAAGAATGTGTCTTCTGTTTTTGGGATGTAATTTTTTTTTTTAAGATTCTATGTATTTATTTGTGAGAGGCACAGGGAGAGTGGCAGAGACATAGGCAGAGGGAGAAGCATGCTCCCTGCCGGGGAGCCTGATGTGGGACTTGATCCCCAGACCCTGGGACCATGCCCTGAGCTGAAGGCAGACGCTCAACCACTGAGCTACCCAGGCGTCCCAGGGGATGTAATATTTTGTGTATGTTTGTTAGATCCATTTGTAAATGATCCAGACCACTGTTTTTTGAATTCTTTTTTTCTTTTGGTCTGAATGATCTATCCATTGATGTAAGTGAGGTGTTAAAGTCTTCTATTATTCTATTGTCAAGTTCTCATTTTGTCTGTTAATATTTACTTTATGAATTTAGGTGCTCCTTTGTCGGGCACCTCCATATTTACAATTGATATATCTTGTTGGACTGATCTCTTTATCATCATGTAGTGCTCTTCTTTGTCTCTAGCTTCAGTCTATTGTGTTGTTTATTTTGTCTTGTATATCTATTGCTATTCTTTTTTTTTTTTTTTCCCCTGCTTCATTGCATGGAATATCCTTTTGGATTCCTTCACTTCAGTCTGTGTGTCTTGAGGTCTGAGGTGAGTCTCTTGAAGTCATCATATATATGGGTCTTGGTTTGTTTTTGGTTTTTAATCCATTTAATCATTCTAAGTCTTTTGATTAGAACGTTTAATCCATTTACATTTGAAGTAATTATTGATGTGTACTTATTGCCATTTTGTTTTCTGGTTCTTTTTTGTAGTTCTGTTCATTTTTTCTTGCTCTGTTACCCAGCGGTTGAAGGCTTTCTTCAGTGTTATGCCTGTATTCCTTTCTGCATTATTTTGTATCTATTTTAGGTTTTTGATTTGTGGTTGCCACTGGGCTCATATATAACGTCTTATGTGTGGAGCAAATCTCTATTAAGTTGCTTAAGTTTGAACACATCCTAAAATAACTACTACATTTATACTTCCCCCTCTACATTTTATGTATGTGATGTCGTACTTTATATCTTTTTGTGTATCCCTTGACTAAATTTTGTAGGTATAATTTATTTTACTACTTTTGTGTTTTAAAAACTGGCTTTTATAAGTGACTGATCTACCTTTAATACCTGGTTACTTTTACCTTTGAGCTTTTTTTTCCTTTCATAATTTCCTTCTAGTTATGGCTTCGTCTTTGCACTTAAAGAGCCTCCTTTAAATTTAGTGATGAACTCATTTAACTTGTTTGCCTGGGAAACACTTTATCTTGTATTCTAAATGATTTACCTTGTTGGCTAGAGTATTCTTGGTTGTGGGTCTTGTCTTTTCAGTACTTTGAATCTATCAGTGACACTCCCTTTAGGCCTGCAAAGTTTTTGCTGAAAAATCAGCTGATAGCCTTATGGAGTTTCTTTTAATGTATAACTGTTGTCTTTTGCTCCTTTAAAAATTCTCCTCATAAAAATAAATTATGTATCTTGGTGTGGTCCTTGGGTTCATCTTGTTAGAGGCTCTCTCTGTGCCTTATAGACTTGGATGTCTGTTTCCTTCCCCAGATTAGGACATTTTTCAGCTAGTTTTTTTTTTTTTTTTAATAAGTTTTCTGCCTCTTCTCTCTCTTCCCTTTCTGGAATCCCCATAATGTGAATGTTATGCTTAATGATGTCGCAGAGTTCCCTTAACCTGTTCTTATTTTTTATATTTTTTTCTTTTTGATATTCTGCTTGATTGCTCTCCACTACCATATCTTCCAGATCATCTGTATCCTCTAATCTCCTGTTGATTCCCTTAGTATATTTATTTCTGTTATTAAATTCTTCTGCTCTGATTCTTATATTTTCTATCTCTGCTGAAGTTTTCATTGAGATCATCTATGCTTTTATGAAGTCCCAATTTCTCTATTTGAATCTTTATTAGGTATATTGCTTACTTCCATTTCATTTAGCTCTTTTCTGTGATTTTTGTCTTGTTCTTTCATTTGGGACATACTACCCTCTCATTTTGTCTGACTCTCTGTTTCTGCGTCGATCAGCTACATCTCCTAGTTATGAAAGTCGTGGTCTTGTGTGGAAGAGATTCTGTGGTATCCTGTAGTGCTTTCCGTTTCTCGTCTCCAGAGGTGTCCTCTGTGTGGGCTGCATATGTCCTGCTCTTGTGGCTGAGCTAAGCTGTCCTTCAGCTTAGCTGACTGCAATGACTAAAATAGGTGCTGTGGGTGCACTAGGCAGGGTGTGGTCTCTGCTGTTGAGAGGCCTGTTTGAGGTTGCTTCAGGCTTGCTAGTGGGCAGGGCTGGCCATCTGTCTAGGAGTCTGCAGTTATCCTCTCAAAGGGCATAGCTTGCTCCCTGCACAGCCGCCAAGAGTCTGGGCTGCTGAACTATAGGTGTGCCAGTGTGTGAGGTTATCTTCCCCCCTGCCAGGGCAGGAGTCATTTTGAAGTGGTACTGGTTCCTTCTGGGGCTTCCTACAGGGTGTGGTGTGCCAGGAGCAGTGGTTTGGATGAGTAGGTCCTCAGGGGAATGCTTGGGTGGAGCACCTAATGCTAGCAGGATATACATGGGGTGGGGGGTGGGGGCATTAGCTCCGGCTTCTGCAAGTGTCTGGCTAAGCTGGTGGAGTAGAAGAGAAGTGGCATCTGCCAGCACCTTGGTTCCTGGAGAAGTCTCCTGAAGATCCCTGCCCATTCACACATTCTAAGATTAGTCAATAAATCCCTTCCCTTGTACCCCAGCTGCTTTTCAGACTGCTGCTTCTATGCTATGTCTTGTGCAGTTAATTTTTGTTCTTTAAGGGCAGCTACGGAGTTTCTTATTGCCATCTGGCTCTTGCAGATTTAAGTCTTAATGATTTGTCAAGGGCCATGTTACCAGGATTCATCTTCCTAGTGCAGGCCCTCACTGCCGGGATTGCCTGGTGTGGGATCTGATCCTCTCACTTCTGCATGCTTGGCTACAAATTCAGGGGTTCCCATAGCCCCTCTTCAGGTTTGATATTTGCTACAATGATTCGCAGAACTCAGGAAAATATCATACTTGAGAATTGCCAGTTTATTATAAAGGATGCTACTCAGTACACCCAAATGGAAGAGATGCATAAGATGAGGTAAGGGGGTAGTGTTCAGAGCTTTCATTCCCTTTTCTAGGTGCATCACCCTTCCAGGATATTGACCTCTTCATCAAGCCAGAAGCTCCAGGACTTTATCATTTAGAATTTTTTTTATTGAAGATTCATTATGTAGGCATGGCTGATTAAATTATTGGCCGTTGGTAAATGAACTCAGTCTCCAGTTCTTTTCCCTTCCTTGAGGTCAGGGAGTGGTGCTGAAAGCTCTAGCCCTCTAATCATGTGTTGATTCTTCTGGCAACCAGACTCCATTCATTCTGAAGCTATCTAGGGGCCCTTCCAAGAGTCATCTTACTAGCACAAAATCAGGCATGGTCAAAAGTGGTCCGTGCTTGGGTATGAATTTCAAAAGATGCTCCTGTCACTCAGGAAATCCCAAGGGTTTTAAGAACTCGAAGCCAAGAACTAGGGACTAAGAAAATACATGTTTTTTTTTTTTTTTAAATAACATAACAGTTGTCTTTTAAATCTGATAAAAGAAAAAAGATATAAAGAGATTTTTACTAATTTTTTTATTAACTCTGTAGCTACCTTTACTGATGCTCGCTCTTTATATAGATTTCAAGTTATTGCCTAGCATCCTTTCATTTTGGCATGAAAGAAGACTTTAGGATTTCTTGTAGGGTAGGTCTGCTAATGATGAATTTTCTAGTTCTTGTTTCTCTGGCAATGTCTTTATCAAAGGACAGTTTTACTTGATAGGGAATTTTTTTCTTTTCTTCCCAGCATTTTGAATATGACATTCCACTGCCTTCTAACCTCCTTGGTTTCTTTCTTTCTTTTTTTTTTTTTTTTAAGATTTTATTTATTCATAAGAGAGAGGGAGAGAGAGGCAGAGGGAGAAGCAGAAGCAGGCTCCATGCAGGGAGCCTGATGTGGTACTTGATCCCAGGGCTCCAGGATCATGCCCTGGGCCGAAGGCAGGTGCTAAACCACTGAGCCACCTGGGAATCCTGCCTCCTTGGTTTCTGATGAGGAGTCAGCTTTTATCTTGTTGGGGATCCTTTGTATGTGTAAGTTTTTTTTCTTGCTTTCAACAGTTAACTATGATGTTTTTCAACATGACTCTCCTTAAATTTGTCCTACTGGAAAGTTATTTAGCTTCTGGGATGTGCAGATTAATATTTTAGATCAAAGTTGGGAAGTTTGGGGTTATTAATTTTCTCATATGTTGATTCTGCCTCTTTCTCATCTCTTCCCCTGAGACTCCTATTCTGTACAGTTTTATATACAGTGATATATTTGGATACACATTTTGTTCATTTTTTTCCCCTTTCATTAGACTGGATAATCTCAAGTAACCAATATTCAAGTTTCCTTTGTTCTGCGTTCAAATCTGTTTAGCCTCACTAGTGAATCTTTTATTTTGGTTATTGTATGTTTCAACTCCATATTTCTAGTTGACTCTTTTTTATAATTTCTTCCTCTGTTGATATTCTCTATTCAATGAGACATTGTTCTCTCTTCCTTTCTTTTAGTTCTTTAGACATGGTTTTCTTTAGTTGAACATTTTTAAAATAGCTATTTTAAAGTCTCTACTTTGTAAGTCTATTTCTGAGCTTCCTCAGGGATATTTTTTATTGGCTTTTTTTCCCCCAGTGTATGACCCATACTTTGTTTTTGTTGAATGTGTCATAATTTTTGTTGAAAGTGGCCATGTAAGTAGCATGATGTGGCAATTTTGAAATTGGTTGTCCTTCCCTCCCCAGGCTTTTTGTGTAGTTACTTTCCTAACCAATTGTTTGAAATTTGTATTTTTTTTTTTTTTTTTTTTTGTATGTGACTACTGAAGTCTCTGCTTAGTTAGCATACTGGTCAGATAGTTCTTTAAATGACTACAATGAGGACATCTCCCGTCTTTGTTGAGGATCTCTTTATGCATGTTGGGTCACACCTTCACACAGCAGGGTAGTGTTTTTACTGTGTACCAAGGTTCAGTAAGTGGTCTCTGAATTGTTACAAACTTTGGTTAATAATCAGTGCTAGTTTACAGCTGTCTTTTGGGTTTCATTTCCTATTTGCACAAGGTGAAACATTCTTTGTGTGCACAGAGCCTCTGTGATTGCTTCGGGCTCCTTCCAGTCTTGAGCATGTGTACAGTCCTAGGCAGGTACATTGTCTACTCATACATGTAGGCTTCTAGATTCCCAGGAGCTTCCCAGGTCTCCTACAGGTATCTCATTCTCCAGCTTTAAAAATTTTTTTGGTTATCTTGTTGTTCTCCACAACTGTTATTCTCATGAAACAGCTGTGGTTTTAAATACTTGCCACTGATTGTTTTTGACAAATGCCTTCAGGGAAAAGGCTGCAAGCTGTAGAGTCTTAACAAATAAAGATAAGCCTTGTAAGTATTTTCAGCAAGCAGATCACAGAATAGCAGTTTTCTTACAATGAGAACTAGAAACCTTTCTAACGTTGTTCTGACTTCTCCATTGGTCAGTAGGTTGCTGATTTCAGTGTGATTGTGGGCTGTTGATTTTCAGGGCTGCCCTGGAAATGGGGAAGGAAATAGGGTATGTTCAAAATCCCACAAAGCTTGCTGTTTTTACCTAGATTGACATTTTTCTTGAATAGTCTCCAGATTATTAGAAGCCATTGATTAAATTCCAGAGTTCCCAAAAGGTTTTGATAATTTGTGTTTTCATTGCTTTTATGGAAGAGAGGATTTTCAGAGTTTGATCTTGCCCTTCTTGATGACATCAAATATTTTCTATATCTATAGAAAAATGTTTCTGATATTTTAATAGGAATTGCATTAAATGTGTATTTGGGGAGAATTGAAATCTTTACTGCATTGAGTCTTCCAATCTTTGAACATGGTATGTCTCCATATATTTACATCTTATTTCTTCGGTGAGCATTTGGTAGTTTCCAGCACACATGTCCTCTGTGTTTTTGTGAGATTACACCTAAGTATTCCTGCTTTCCCCCCTCTCTCTAAGAAGCAGAGACCTTGGGATTTTCTGCATAGGCAAGCATGTCATCTACAAATGAGGACAGCTTTATTTTTTCTTTTCTGATTTGAATGCCTTTTATTTCCTTTCTCGCCTTGCTGTACTGGCTATCATTTCCAGCACCATGTTGGATAAGAATGGCAACAGTGGACATTCTTATCTTGTTCCTGGTCTTAGGAGGAAAGCAGTTGAGTATGTTGTTAGCTGTAGGTTTTGTATATTTTTTTTAAAATCAAGTTTGGGAGGTTTCACTCTATTCCTGTGTTTCTGAGAGTATCATTGATTGTTGGATTTTGTTAAGTGCTTTTTTTTCTTTTTGCATCTATAGATATGATAGTGTCTGTGTTCAGCATATTAATATGTTGCATTACCTTGACTGATTTTTTTTATATCATTGGATTCTGTTAATGGTCAAAAGAATTTTTCATGTCTATATATATTTGTGAGGGGTATTGTTCTGTAGTTTTGTTTTTGTACTATCTGTTTCTGGTTTCAGAATACCAACTAGCTTTATAAAAAGAATTGGTAAGTATTCCCTCTTCAAAATTTTTTTGTTTTGGAAGAGATAGTGTAGAATTGATTTTAATTTTTCTTGAAGTATTCCAAACAATTCTCAAATGACACTGGGTATTTGAGATTTCTTCTTTGAGCAGTTTAAAAAAATTTTTTGAGCAGTTTTAAAATTATGAATTTTATAGAGAGCTATTCAGATAATCTGTATCATATTTAATGATTTGGGGTAATGTTTTTTGAGGAATTGGTCCTTTGAGTCTAAGTTGTCAAATTGTATGCATAAAGTTTCTTACTATCCTTTTGTTGTCTGTAGTGATATAATGATATCCCTTTTGATTCCTGATATTGGTACTTTGTGTCTTTTATTTTTTGGGTTGGGGGACAACTCTTTCTAGAGGCTTAATTTTTTTTTTTTTTTTTTTTTTGCTTTTTTCAAAGAACCAGCTCTTTGTTTCATAGATTTTCTGTTTTTCCCTTTTTAGCTTTATTAATGTCTGCTCATATCTTTATTTCCTTTTTTCTGCTTGATGTGGGTTTATTTTGCTCTTTTTCTGGGTTCTTGTGGTAGAATCTGATTATTGATTGGAGCCATTTTCTCCTTGTGTATGTATTTAATGCTGTAAAGTACATCTTTTCATCACTGCTTTAGCCATGTCCATGAAGTTTGATATGTTGTATTTTTATTTAATGTATTTTTTTCCTTAGAGACCACACTTTTTCTGCTTACCTATTGATGGACATTAAGGTTATTTCTGGTTTGGGGCTATTCCCAGTAAAGCTGCTACGAGTGTTCTTGTATAAGTTTTTGTATATATATGTGCTTTCATTTTTCTTTGATAATTTCCTAGGAGTAGAATATCATAGGTGTACATTTTACTTCTGAAGGATTGACAAGCTGTTTTCCAAAATGGTTGTTAGTAATTTATTGTGATTGATAAAAGTTGACTTTTGAGTGGCTCAGAATTTTTAAAAAATGGCCCTCACTGTTAGTGTTTAGAGAAACACTGCTTGGAGTAGCCTTGGTTAGATTTAGGTCACTAAAAGGACTCTCCTTACGTTATACAAGATAAAATGGAGTGAGTACAGATGGAGACAGGGTGATGGGTTTTAAAGCAGGAATAGTAAGTCCTTTGATCATAGTACTGATTTTATGCTATTAATGAAGTGTGAGGCAAAGTGATTAGCTGAGTAGAGGGCCTGTAGTAATAAAGGATTGAGGAAAGGAGGAGGCCAAGATGTGAACTCATTTTAGAATGAGCACACATTTGGTAGAGAATATAAGAGGTTTGTCTGGTAGTTTTTGAGTTCCTATATAAGTTTTTGTGGCCATAAATTCAAAGTTAAGAAGTGTTTTTGTAGAGTTTCTTAAATTAGTTAAGCTGCTTGGATACAGATACATAGGAGGTATATAGTTAGATTTAATAAAGACTGCTTTCTTTCCTGGCTGATGTGACATAGGAATGGAGGAGGGTCCAGAGTCTTGTGCTGGGGTATAGAATTTCAGCAGGTTAAAAAGAAAAAAAAGAAATGAAGAGGGATGATGGATTGTGAAAAGATAGTGGAATCACTGGATTGCAGGACCCTCTGGAGTCCAAGAATAATTTGAATACCATAGTAAGTAAGATGGAAGTAAAGGAGACTGAAAGAATAGGATTATAGAAATGGTTTTCAGGTATGATTTTTGGTGTTTTATGTGATCTGAAGTATAACAGTAGGAGAAGGTAGCTGAGGAGGGGTTTAGGAAAAGATGGTTGAAGTAGTCCAGGAGCTCAGAGGCCAAAGAGTTATTAGATTGATTTTTCTTGACATATGTTGAAGCCCCAGAATGATGGGCATCATGATGGAGAGTAAAACAATGAGTGGCAGGCTAAAATCATCAATGAATAGAGTGAGGAAGGATTTTGAGGGACGTAGTTAGCACAGCAACAGAGGTAAAGCCTTATACCATGGTCTTCAAGGAAAATTAAGTGGGGGCTCAGTTAATAGAGGAAATAGTAAAGTAGGGATTAATGAGTTTAACTTCCTCCCCACCTCTTGGTTCTGAAGCTATTTGAAGGATTGTGGCAGGAAGTCACCGTGAGAGGACTTTAGGGAGAAGTGTCGTTCAGTAACAGCTAAGTGTCAGAACGAGAGAGAACACTCATGGAAATTGAAGATGATGGGTTATCTA
Source organism: Nyctereutes procyonoides (assembly GCF_905146905.1). Classification (NCBI taxonomy): domain Eukaryota; kingdom Metazoa; phylum Chordata; class Mammalia; order Carnivora; family Canidae; genus Nyctereutes; species Nyctereutes procyonoides. The sequence goes on along the minus strand of NW_026575146.1, from coordinate 53,729,231 downwards.
GGAGTTTGGACCTACAGTGTTTGAGCTAAAACCTGAGTAAAATGGGATTAGTCATGGAAGTTTCTTGGATGAGAGCTGCACATGAATTAGAATTCAGAAAAACTTAACCTATAAGGACAGGGACCATTGGGCTGCTTCCCAGTTGTCAGTAGCCCAGTGAGATTTGGTAGCTTGGTGGGTCTCTGTTTTGCTGGGAGTGCACAGGTTTTGTTTCCTGAATTTCTTGTCCTTTTTTCATGGAGCTAGACTTCCTCATGTGTTTGGTGATTCTTAATTCTACACCTTTTTATTCTCATTGCCTTGGACTTCAGGGTTTCCTGGTTGGATGCTGTGGCATCTTATCTCCTTCCTTCTTTTAGGTCCATTGAACATTGTTAATTTTCAGCCACAGATACATACCTTAATTTTAAAAATATTTCTGTCATTTGTATGTTTGGTATAGGAGAGGGGATTTCAGTTCATTTTCTTGACACAGTCAAAGTTAAATTTTTAGAAAGGAAGAATTGATACCAACCCAAATGTCCAACAGTAAGGAATGGGACAAAGTGTGTTATGTCTACTTGACATTACATAGATAACAAAATTTTGTTTTGCCTGCAACATGGGAGAAATGAGAAACTGCTCTTAATACATATTTAGTGATGCCATTTAGTAAAACATGTACGTTCTATATGGAAAGATATAAGTAGGTATGAAAATATAAATGTTTAAGGGCAGTATAGATTTTTATTAAAAGTTTGTGTTTTTCATTTTTTCTGTGATGAATTTGTTCCTACTTTTATAATGGGGAGGGAGAAAGGGAGTAGATAGGACCATTACAGAATTCTATTTTTGTAAAAAATAGGGTTGTATACATGTCTATTTTTGCATGTGTATGCATGTGTGTCTTTAAGTCTTAATTCTTAGGTAGACCTTGTATGATCTTGATAAAAATCCACTGACCTCTATAATCTTGGTTTTTTTTTTTTTTTTAAGATTTTATTTATTTATTAGAGACACAGAGAGAAAGAGACAGAGAGGCAGAGGCACAGGCAGAGGGAGAAACAGGCTCCATGCAGGGAGCCCGACGTGGGACTTGATCCTGGATCTCCAGGATCAGGCCCTGGGCTGAAGGCGGCCCTAAACCGCTAAGCCACCGGGGCTGCCCTATAATCTTGGTTTTTTAAAAATAATTTACTTTGAAAATGTCAACATATCTAAACATACAAATAGAGGATTAAAATCTTAAAATATTAATTTCAAGTATTAGTGAATAATTTTGTTAAAATAGTTTTTTTTTTAATTTTTTTTATTTTTTTATTTATTTATGATAGTCACAGAGAGAGAGAGAGAGAGAGAGAGAGGCAGAGACATAGGCAGAGGGAGAAGCAGGCTCCATGCACTGGGAGCCCGACGTGGGATTCGATCCCGGGTCTCCAGGATCGCGCCCTGGGCCAAAGGCAGGCGCCAAATCGCTGCGCCACCCAGGGATCCCTGTTAAAATAGTTTTGATGGGCGCCTGGATGTCTCAATCAGTTAAGTGTGTGCCTTCAGCTCAGCTCATGGTTTCAGGGTTCTGGGATTGAGCCCCATATCAGGCTTTCTGCTCAGTGGGGAACCTGCTTCTCTCTATCTTCCCCCTGCTCGTGTTCTTTCGCTTTCTCACTCTTTCTCTCAGGAGTGATGTATGTAATCTTTGTCATCTCTACCATGTAAATGCTATTTTAATTGTGGTCTTCTGGTGTATAGTATGAATTTACTTACTGTCAGTATTTAGAAATCTGCGAATTGGATTTATACACATTTTGTCGAGCAAATATTTTATAAGTGCTAAATATATACTAAGCACTGTGTTCGGTACTTAGGATATATTATGAACAAATAAAACAAAGGTAACAAGTGTTCTGATAGGAGTAACACTATAATCACAGCAGAATACCTTTTAGTGAGGGGAAACACCCATGTTCTTAGGTTGTTTGTATTTTAGATACTGTACTAACTATAAAAGCTTTACAAAGCAAGAGAAAAAACAATCTCCCATATCATTCTATCTTTGTTTTATCAGATTGAGGAACTTCAGCAGGCATTAACGGTAAAACAGAATGAAGAACACGACCGGCAAAGGAGGATAAGTAACACTCGGAAGATGATAGAAGATTTGCAGAATGAACTGAAGACTGCAGAAAACTGTGAGAATCTTCAGCCCCAGATCGATGCCATTACAAATGATTTGAGACGAGTTCAAGATGAAAAGGCATCATGTGAAGGCGAGGTGATTGATAAGCGAGGAGAGAAGGAAAGCCTAGAGAAGGAGAGAAAGAGTAAGTTTATGAAACTTAGAGTGAAGAGGTGTTTATAAAATGGAGATCTGTTTCTGTTGATGGGCTTTCTTCTTCCCGTGGTACCATGTCTTTAGCAGCTCAAATCCCTTTGTTGAGGAAGCTCAGTTTGGTTTTTCCAAGTTAACACCTTTAATCACCTATAGGTAGCATATACCATGCTTTGGCACTGGCTAACCATTGCTGTGACAGATTATGATAGTTGATTTAATTCTCTAAAAATGCTTTCCTTTATTTTCTTCACAAAGTCACTCACTGTTATTTATCAGATCAGATTTAAGCTCTTCATTTGTCTTCAGAATCTTCTATCATGGGACGCCTGGGTGGTTCAGCAGTTGAGCACCTGCCTTTAGCCCAGGGCATGGTCCTGGAGTCTTAGGATTGAGTCCAACATTGGGCTCCTTGCGCGGAGCTTACTTCTCTATGTCTCTACCCAGCCCCCTCCCCCTGCCCCCATCTCTCCTGAATAAACAAGTAAAATCTTTAAAAACAAAAAAACCCTTCCATTAGCTTTTGCCTCTTGAAACCTGTCCAATTTCATCTTTGCTTTTCTTTCCTATGGACCATCAAAACAGTTGTCGGTATTGCTAGAATGCACACTTTGTAAGCTAAAAATACTTCAGACGTTCTGAGACCTCTAATTTGTACTCATTTTTATATTTTCAAGGCTGAAAACATTTTTTTGAGAACCATTTCAAATTTTATATGATCTGTTTATGGGTTAATTCTAAAAGCTAGAAATATTAAGTATTATTACAGCAGTGTATGTAACTTGTTCACAGCAGAGCCAGGTAGTGCATTATGATCTGATTTCCTTTCATTGATAGCTTTCTTCAAATGTTTTTAATTTACTTAAAAAAATTTTTTTTAAAGATTTTATTTATGTATTCATGAGAGACACAGAGAAAGAGAGAGGCAGAGACACAAGTAGAGGGAGAAGCAGACTTCACGAAGGGAGCCTGACATGGGACTCGATTCTGGGTCTCCAGGATCACACCCTGGGCTGAAGGCGGCGCTAAACCGCTGAGCCACCGAGGCTGCCCTAATTTACCTTTTTTTAAAAACAAAACAAAACAACAAAAAAAACATTTGCTTTAGCATTTCCTTAAAAAGAAAAAAATGATTAGGCATTCTCTTGAGTTTTAGAGCCTTGCCTCTCCCCCTCCTTCCATTTAAATGTATTGTTTCAGAGCCACTTATGTGGCTGTCATCTGGGATTTGTCGAGATCCTTTTCTGCATTGGATAAAATATTCCTGAATTCCATGGGGTTTGTTATATTAATGTTTTCATACATAATTTGTTTTTCTTACATTACTCCCTTATACATCTTTGGGTAACCTCCTAAGGAGAGCTGTTTGGGGATTAATTTCAGAGTCTGCATCCCTCAAAATACCTTGTTTCATAGTTTTGTTGTATATATGACTCTAGGTTGAAAATAATTTTTCGCTCAGAATTTTGACGGCCTATTGCAGTTGTCTCATGTTAGGAAATGTAGTGTTTTCTTACTGGCTTTTACGTGACCTGCTTGCTTACTTTTGTAACTTAAAGATCATATTTTCTCTCAAATGTTTGGAAATTTGGTAACCATTTTTTTGTTCAGAGTGTTGCTTTCTCACTGGGGGGGGGTAGTTGCTGAGGGTGTTGCTAACTTTCAGATCTAAGACACCCTTTTATATTACCAGTGAACTATTTAACTGATTAAAATTTTCAGAGAACTAATACTTTTGTCTTCCTTTTTTAGGTGTAGGTGATAATATTGTACGGTTTGACAATCTTATGAATCAGAAGGAAGATAAGCTGAGACAAAGATACCGTGATACATATGATGCTGTTTTGTGGCTGAGAAATAACCGGGACAAATTTAAGCAAAGAGTATGTGAGCCTATAATGCTCACGGTAAGAAATTTTGTTCATCTTGGTAGCATCTGTTAGTTTTAATATTGTAGTCGTCATGGTTTTTTGTTGTTTTAAGAATTCTTAGTGTTATCAAAACCCTGGTTTTCCATTATCAAACTTGTGGCTCTTGGTATGCTGCTGAATCCATACCTGATTTTTGACCAATAAATCTTTGAGCTTTGTCTAGAAAGATTATGAAACTGTTAGCTTATCGACCAAGAATCATGTATAAAATGAGTTCGCTTAGCTAGTTCCTTCTGGCAATTGTTATTCTTAGGTTATAGCAGGCAAGAGATTAAATGCTGCCCACAAACTAAGAACTGCTATAAATAACTGTGTTGATTGGAGGAATTGACAGAAGATAGAGGAGAAAATCACCTACAAATAATAGAGCATTCCAAGGATTCTGAGAATGCAACCAGCAGTCTCTTGACCTTATAAACCTTTGATAGATGGCTCTTTTTGATGATATGAGTCATTAAGAATAGCTGTATTTAATAAATCAGCTGTATTTAATAAATAATCTGTATTTAATCATTTAATGAAATGTGGCCATGGAATGGCTAGGGTGATTTCCATCTAAAATATTTTAAATAGGGGATCCCTGGGTGGCGCAGTGGTTTGGCGCCTGCCTTTGGCCCAGGGCGCGATCCTGGAGACCCGGGATCGAATCCCACGTCGGGCTCCCGGTGCATGGAGCCTGCTTCTCCCTCTGCCTGTGTCTCTGCCTCTCTCTCTGTGTGTGTGTGACTATCATAAATAAAAAAAAAAATTATAAAAAAAAATAAAATAAAATATTTTAAATAATAACTTTGGCCATGGAAAGACAAAATAAAAACCACATTCCTTGGAAATGATATATTTCGGTATAATATAAACCTAAAACTTACCCAGAAATGACTTAAGGGTTGTTCTTGGTGGTTTTTTTTTTTTTTTTCTTTTAGAAAAGAATATACTATAGAGCCTTGCAGGATTCGTGAAAACTTCTATTTTCTGTAATTCATGTTTGTATTATTCTTTATTTAAGATCATTTCATGTAGTTGTCTTTTTTATATCTTAGATAATATTAGCAAAATTAATATGCATAATACTGTATTCTCTTCTTGCTCAGGTATGTATTAGTAGAGTATTTTTGCCAGATCAAGAAGGGAATATCTATTTTGGATGCAGACATTATTGTTTTGATTAATCTGGTAAGGACTGAAAGAAAATATAAGAAAATATTTTGATCCTTAACATAATAAATTATAATGCAAGTAATTGTCAACAGATTTTAATTAAAATGTCAACCTCAAAATTTTAATTCACAACTTAAGTGAATTTGCCATCTTTTTTTCATTTGATCTCCTAATAGTAGCATGTCACCGAGAGGGATTACTAACTGGTGTATATTTACATTCAAATTGCATTTGAATCTTTGAGATAAAAAGATACATACTCTTGCTTTTTTATCCTTTCTGAGGTAACCCTTTACCTTTCCTACCTTCTTCCCACTATGTTTCCTCATCCCCCACCCCCTTCCCTACCCTGATGCACACATACTTAACTAACCTTTCAATAGCTAGTTGAAATGTCACCCATGTAGGCAAGTTAGCAATCTATAAACTTAAAATTTTAGCCATATGACTTGGCAACTAGCAATCCATTTCCATGAGTTATGTCTAACCATTCCAATATACAATGAGAGAAGTGTACAGAGATGTGTTTATGGTTCTGCTTCTCACAGCAGTGTTCATAACAGCACAATGATAGTGGGGTGCAAAGAACAGAATTTTCAAATATATTGATTGGTTATATGAAATATTCTACATTCATTGGATGGAATACTATGCAGCCATTAAAAATGTCACTCTAGGTCTTAGTTAATATAAGAGGATATTTATGACCTATTAATGAATTATACAATAGGTTATAGGATAGGGTGTATAGAAAGATTTGTGTTAAAAAACTGAACCATGCATGCCATCAACTGCCTGATCACCTTGGAGTGCTACGTCTCCTCTGTCCGCCTCTCTCTGTCTTTGCTGTGTTGTGAAGAAGTGACCTTAAACTTTGCCAAATATTTTCTTTACCAGTCTCACAAGGAAGAGCATGCTAAGTAGCCGATGAAGCTGCAGAACCAGCAAAGTGGTGAAATCTTCCTTCCTTCAGGATGTCAGGAAGCCAGACTGAGTGCAGTGCAGTTTGCATATTACGGGGGGTGGGGTGGGGAATAACTCAGTTACTACTGGAAGTGCACAAAGTGGGAAGGGACAGGAATGACCCCCTACTCTTGAGGCTTTTTTCAGATTCATTATCTAAATGAGCAGGTGAAATTCTTCGAAGAGTTGAATGACCATGTAACCGACTTACACGAGATTGAGACCCCAGAAAAGAGTCTTTTTGAAAAAGGAGAGTGATAATGAGAGCTCAGTCTTGGCTGCCTTATCCACAACTGTTTTAAAAAGGTGACTTCCTACAGTCACGTTGGGGTTACTTTACTCTTTGTATAAGTTGTAGCTAACACTCACTTAACATTTTCTTTAATTTGTACCGCTGCTTCTAATGAAAGTACCAAATTTGGTACCAAAATGAAATTGTGAAATGAGAGAAGCTAAATTTCTATAGTGTTTAATGTCCAGGTATTTTATGTTTTGTTTGCTTGTGTATCTGTTCCCATTTTTTGTGCTGAGGTTTTGTGGTGGTTGTTTTTTTTTTTTAATAGAGAGTAGTAGTTGCTGATGTTTATGTGATAAGCATTGTACTAATTTTTTTTTTTTAAAGATCTTATTTATTCATGAGAGACAACAGACAGAGAGGCAGAGACACAGAGGGAGAGGCAGAGACACAGGCAGAGGGAGAAGCAGGTTCCCCGTGGAGAGCCTGATGTGGGACTGGATCCCAGGACTCTGGGATCATGCCTTGAGCCAAAGGCAGATGCTCAACCGCTGAGCCACCCAGGCGTCCCTGTACTAAATTTCTTTGTGCTCTCTCTTAATCCACATTTATTCCTGAGATACTATTTTACTGTACCCATTTTGGAAAAGAATTAAAACTGAGTTAAGTGGTACGTGATTTGAAGCAATATCTGTCCAACCCCAGAGTTTTAGCTCTAAACTAATATGTTGTATTTTATATATATGGTACATAAATACCTTCCTTCTCTTTCATAAATCTTTTTTTCAAGAAAGCTGATTTCCATGTGCTGAAGGTAAATCCATCTCCCCCCCCCCGCCAAAATTCCATAAGACAGTACTTTATAGACACCTCTGTTATAGAACTCTATTGTGCTCTACTTTTCAGCATACTTATTATCTGCAAAGAGTCTTAAAACAACCTGTCTTCACTTATCTTAGTGTTTTTCCATAGCATTGAGCCTCACATGCAGAAGTGCCTGGTTTGTTAATACTTAAAAGGTAAATCCTAAAGCTTATGCTTTAGTGGTACAAGCCTAGGATTTCTCTTGAAAGCACTGTTAAAATTAATTCATACCAACTGTCTTTTCATTAGTTTCATAAAGTTTTGTTTGTGTTTTTGTACTGATTGTTATTGCCAGGTATAGTATGACCTTCTCTTGAAGATTAATAAACATTTCTCATCTATCCCCAAACTTTTAATATTTTTGTCCTTAGATTACAGTCTAAGCCTATTTCAGATATTTTCAGTGAGTTGACTAGAAAGGACTATAGTTATTTTTTTAGCTAGAATCAAAATTAATATGCATTAGGTACTTATTCAAGTCTTGGCTTTTGTTTTACTGTGTATTATTAGATGTTTCTGGGTGCTAAATTTAGTAGAGGTTTTAAAGTGTTGAGTCTTCATACCAAAATCTTTTTCCCCCCTCAAGTATTTTTTCTCCCCCTCAAGTATTAAATTTAATTTGACTAAACAAATCAAAGTAAAATTATGTCCTAGTAATCAGTTTGAATTTCATGAGAATTAACTTATATTTTCTTTTTTTAGATCAATATGAAGGATAATAAAAATGCCAAGTATATTGAAAATCATATTTCATCAAATGACTTGAGAGCTTTTGTATTTGAGAGTCAAGAAGATATGGAGATTTTCCTCAGAGAGGCAAGTAATCAACATACTTTGACTCACCTAGTGCTTATTTTCTGGTCCGTAAGTTTTTAAGTTCAAACTAAAGCAAAAAATAGCAACTAATTATACCAGCAGTAACTCTTGTGTACAATCATTCAATTTTGCAAATTTCTTTTTTATATATGTCATTATTGGAGAATGAATTTGTTTTGCAAGAAAAGAAACAGCTCATAATTACATCTGTAACATGTTTTGAAGTTATTTGGAGTTAGTAAGAATAATTCATACTGTTTTAAGAGGAAAAAAACCATAATGATGGGCCTTTGGTCTTAAAGAAAATCCAAGTTCATTCCAATACATTTCCTGATAGGAAGCATGGGAATCAATGTGTTGTTGCTTTTATATAAAACCTCTTCAGAAAGAATGAGAATTCTATATCTGGCTACAAAACACCACAGAGAATCTAAGCCACTAAAAGGCAATGTGGCTTAGTAGTTTGGAGCACAGACTCTATAGATAGGCTGCCAAGATTTGAATTCTGGCTTTGCTACTAAATTGGGCAAGTTTCCTAAATGTTTTGTGCCATAATTTCTTTATCTGTAAAATGTAGATATATTATCTACTTCAAAAGGTGGTTGTAAGGATTAAATCTGTTAATAAATAAAAAAGTATACAGAACAGTGCTTGTTTGCAATTATTTTTATTGTATGTGATTATCTATAAAATATATATTGTTAGCTGTTGTTACTCTCAGTAAGATTTCTTTCCTTTTGCATATGCCACCTTCTTTTAAAAGCCCTAAAGATTAGGTTTAGATTTTAATTTAAATCTTTGCTAACAAGTGTAAATGAGGACAGGTCCCTGAATCACCTCAAGTGGGGTCCTCTGTTTCTGTGGTACACTAGTGATTGGAAAGAATCCCTACTTTTTTTGGCTTTTACCATATTGCCCTCCTTCTGGTTTGGGAGTTGGCAGGAAATGTTGAATATATGGTAATTGCATAAAGTTGCATGTATAAAATTACAGAATGGACTCCAGAAAGTTAGACATTTGTGTAGTTTAGGATTATTTAAGCTTAGCCAATGAGTTTTTGGTCTGAAGAAGTAGGTTACTTGCATTACAAGTCTGATAAATGGCATGTTGCGAAGGGCATTCAGTCAGGTGCAGTTAGATGCTTTCTGTTGGAAATGGTCTGCTTAGCCTACACTGGGTACCTTTTTTTTTTTTTTTTTTTAAAATGAGTATTGACAAACATTGGACTTAGTTTTAATGTTTTTTTTTAATTTTTATTTATTTATGATAGTCACACAGGGAGAGAGAGAGAGAGGCAGAGACACAGGCAGAGGGAGAAGCAGGCTCCATGCACTGGGAGCCTGACGTGGGATTCGATCCCGGGTCTCCAGGATCACGCCCTGGGCCAAAGGCAGGCGCCAAACCGCTGCGCCACCCAGGGATCCCTTTTTTTTTTTTTTAAGTAAAAAACTCATGCTGCTTCTGTGCTAGATTTGAATCCTATATGGATAATGTGACAGGAGATCCTGAAATTTTGACCTTTGTTTTTGTGTGTGTGCTGTGATAAGTAACTTTCCATAGCTTCAGGACCAAAACTACTTCCCACATGTCTGACTGTTCATTTTACATTGTGAAATTTATTGTATATAACTGCCTCCTGTAATATCTACTATAGAATACCATTAGCATCTTATCGGGTAAGAAGTATTGTGTCTGCTATACAGTTACCATAGATGAAGTTGCCTTCTGTTCCTAGTTTGCTGAGAAATTAGATTTTTTTAAAGATTATTTGTTTATTCATGAGAGAGAGAGAAGGAGAGAGAGAGAGGCAGGCTCCCTGTTGGGGAGGGGACTTAATTGCAGGACCCTGGAATCACGACTTAAGCCAAAGGCAGATGCTCAACCACTGAACCACCCCGGTGCCCTAGATTGGTTTCTGAAATATATCAATCTCGCATTTCTCTGAGAAACTCTACTTGGTTATGTGTGCTGTTTACATATTGCTGTATTCTGTGTACTAATATTTTGTAAAGGACTTCTGCATATGTATTAATGAGGGATAGTGTTTTTTGTCAGGTTTTGGTATCAAGATTATGCTGGAATCATAAAATGTGGGAAATGTTTTGCATTTCCTCTGGTTTTTTGGAAGAGCTTCCTTAACTCTTAAATGTGCTCTATTCTCACTGAAATTCTTTCTGAACAAACATGTAATTATAATGTCCTTATCACACTAAAACATTTTCTTGAAAGTACCATTAAATACACAGTTTTGATCATCTTACACAGTAGGAATGTAACTTTAAAAATCATTTTGAGGGATCCCTGGGTGGCACAGCAGTTTGGCGCCTGCCTTTGGCCCAGGGCGCGATCCTGGAGACCCGGGATCGAATCCCACGTCGGGCTCCCGGTGCATGGAGCCTGCTTCTCCCTCTGCCTGTGTCTCTGCCTCTCTCTCTCTCTCTGTATGACCATCGTAAATAAATAAAAAAAAATTAAAAAAAAAATCATTTTGATGGTGTATGCTAAGTAAAATGTTTTTTCCCTTATATTCAGATTCGTGACAATAAAAAATTGAGAGTAAATGCTGTCATTGCTCCCAAGAGTTCATACGCAGACAAAGCACCTTCAAGATCTCTGAATGAACTAAAGTAAGTCTCAAAAATATTTTTAGAATTAACCTGTTACTTTGAATATTGAATAACCATTTAGCTTTTAAATATCTTTCTTACATAAGTATCTTATAGGCTGTATCATTCCCTTTTAGGATCTCTGCTTAAGTTTAAAAGAAGGAAACTAGGAACAGACAAACCATGGAATATTTACTGGTGATGTTTCAGATCAGTGGAATAAAAGATACTAAGATAGTTGGTTAGGTATTGGGGAAGTCAAACCGGTCATCACTTCATAATGCAGAAGTAATCTCCAGAAGGACTAAATGGAAAATTTGCAATTATAAAACAGTTAATAAATAAATATCTTAATTCTGGGTGTAAGTAAACATTCTAAATATAAAAGCAATGGAAGAAACAAAAAAGATTAATAGTTTTAATCATAAATATATTAAACTTTTCTGACAAGGGAAAAAGTCTCAACATTAATCACTTAATATTTTAAAATATAAATTTTTGCCATACCATCATTAATTTATATTTTGTTTATTTGCCACGTGTCAACTATCAGATTTCTGTAAATGATTTTCTTTTAAGAAGAAAAATCTAGTTAAGTGCTTTCTGTTTCAGACCATATGGATTTTTCTCTTATTTGCGAGAATTATTTGATGCACCTGATCCTGTCATGAGCTTCCTTTGCTGCTATTATCATATTCATGAAGTTCCTGTAGGAACTGAAAGGACCAGAGAAAGAATTGAACGGGTAAGAAATACTGAAATCATTACCAGAATCTCATTTTGTTAAAACTTCTTAGCATAAAAATAAAAAATTATGAGAAATTTAAAGAAGTAGGTCACTGTTGTTTTTAACCACACAGATATTCTTTGTATTTTACATTTTTAATATAACACAAAATAGTGACTGTTGACTATTATGTTATGACACATATGATATCGAGTTATCTAGAGTAAATGCTTTTATATCTGTATTTATTGAATAAAATGTTGAAGCCTGAAAAGAGGCACCTGGCACTCTTACCTCATTCTATTTTGCTTGACAAACCTCTATGTTCAGACATTATATTAATTACTTTTTTTGGCTTTTATCATATTGCCCTCCTTCTGGTTTGGGAGCTGGCAGGGACTGTTGAATATATGGTAATTGCATAAAAAGTTGCATGCATAAAATTATAGAATGGATTCCAGAAAGTGTGATCATTTAAATTCTTCTAGATTATTTTTCAGATAAATTATACATTAGGGTGGTAGGCTGGTGTACAGAACTGTTTCGGTAAGCCCTTCCTTTCTTAAAGCTGCCATTTAAGATTATCTGATATATGAATGACCTTCCTTCATAGGATCTCCCTTCTTGGCTAGCATAGCACACGTACTTGTAGTTCTTATATTTTGCTAATTCTGCTTGGAGTTCTCACCTTCTCATATAAATCTCCAAGACTCCAGATTACATTTGTTGCTTCTATCACAGGCAGAAGCAGGAAAGAAATCTCTTCATCCAAAACAAGTATTTCCATAACACCAGGTTGTGTTTTTTGCTTGTAAGCATCTAAGGACCCAGTTAGAGACCCAACTACTATTGATTATATTAATTTCATTAGAAAATGTGTTTTAAAATTTTACACCTAGTGTACTAGTATCCCTGGGACAATTCATTTGTAACTTAGGGACTCTTTATTAAACTTTATGGACAGAAGATAGAAATGAGGGCTTATTACCAACCCATTTTGCAAACAACAACAACAAAAACAATAAACCACCAAGTTAGTAAGTTGCGTGTGTCTTTGAATAAAAATTACATTATGGAGAACATTTGAGGAAATGAATATTAGAGCTCTCCATGTGGGTATACCACTCTTCTATCCTTTAGAAAAGAGGACAAAACCATCTATATATATAGGAACATTTATGGAATTGTTCTCATTAATTTCTAGGACTCTCCTCTTTGGTTGTTCTGCCACCTTAGGCCATGATGACCTTTTTGCTGCGAGTGCCCTGCCCTTGCCATCTCTGTTAAATTTATTAGAACTTGAGTAGCCTTTTAGCTTTCTCTTTATTTCAAATTATTCAGCAATTTGTGGATACCAGGTTATACCCTGTTAAACTTGTGTGCTTAAATGTGTCTTATCTCTTCACTTAGACTATAAACTTCCAGATAGAAACAAGCCACAAGAGTATTGATAGTGAAGCTTCAGAGATTGGAAAAAAAACTGTATCATGATAGCCTGTTATTCATGAATATGCAGCAATACATAGAGTAATGTTACTGTGTTTAGGATGTACTTTAGTTTATTAAGCTCTTGAGAGACAAGCTTTCCAAAAAATGTAAAAAAAAAAATTTTTTTTGAAAATTTTCAAGTGTGTCCATTAGGTATTCTTCCAAATATACAGGAATTATAACTGAGGGAAGGTGAGAATAAATGACTTAGTTGAGCTACCACAGTTCTGTGTTCTGGGCAGCTGGTTCCTGGCATCTCTACTGTAAACTCACCAAAACTCCAAAAGTACACTTACTTGAGAGAGATTATATAGTCAAGTAGAAGTATTGCCACCTTTGCTGTAGCTGTTTGGGTTTTATTCCTTCTCTCTTCCTTAGTATTTTCCAAAATAGTACCCTAAGATGTATCTATCACCCACCTTTTTAGAGATGTTACTGGTGAAGTTTAAAAAAAAAAAAAGGTATATCTGTTTTGATCTTTTAAAATTCACTTGATCTGCATTTTCCAGTGTTTTAATCCTTTTAAAAATGTTTTAATGACTATTAGATGTACCCTAACAGTTTGACCTTGTTTGGCTTATATGACAGGTAATACAAGAAACCCAGTTAAAACAAATGTATACAGCAGAAGAAAAGTATGTGGTGAAAACTTCCTTCTATTCGAACAAAGTTATTTCTAGTAACACATCGCTAAAAGTAGCCCAGTTTCTCACAGTCACTGTGGATCTAGAGCAAAGACGACACTTGGAAGAACAGCTGAGGGTCAGTTACTTTGAGTATTAAAAAAAAAAAAAAATTAACTGGATTTATAATACTTTAGAACTATTTTTAAAATAACAATCTTTAACATTTCATAGGAAATTAATAGAAAATTGCAAGCAGTGGAAGCAGGGTTGATTGCCCTATGTGAGCGAAACAAACATCTAGAACACAAAGACAATGAACTTAGACAAAAGAAGAAGGAGCTTCTCGAAAGGAAAACCAAGAAGAGACAACTGGAACAAAAAATTAGTTCCAAACTAGGAAGGTATCATTCAGCCTATTTGGGCAAGGGTGTGTGGGGAGGTACAGAGCACTACGAGGATGTTATTAGTGACAAAGATGTTTTTTATTTTAGACAGATTAACGGTTTGTGCAGCCTTCTGTCAAGTCTGTTGGCACCATTTTTCGAATAGCATTTGCTCACTTTGCCTCTGTGTCACATTTTAGTGATTCTCACGATGTGTGTGTGGTGATCTGTGATTAGGACTCTGAAAGCTCAGATAATGGTTAGCATTTTTTAACAGTAAAGTATTTTTCAGACATAATGCTGTGGCATACTTAATGGGCTACGGTATGGTGTCAACACGACTTTTAGACACCCTGGGAAACCACAAAATTCTTTGGACTCACTTAATTGCAGTGGTCTGGAACCAAATCTGCAGTATCTCTTAGGTGTGCCTGGACCCTGCCATGACAATGCAGTTCCCACAAACATGTTTTTGTGATAATTTCCCTCAAATTGTAGTCCTGGTATTCAAAACAAAATTGTAGGGTAAAGGTTGGGGAATCTTAAGTTGTTGTGAGTTTTCCTGTCCCCTGATTAGCTGCAACAGTGTAGAAAAGTGCTTAGACCGTATGTGGAGGAGATTCTCTTGCTAATCCTAAAGCATCTGCCCAAGGGCCAGGAGCCTAATGGGAATCCCTCTTGGGACAGGGGCCATTGGTGGGACCACTTTTGTACACTCACTCTGACCTGCCAGCACTAGTGGGTATATGGCACCCCCAAATCCTCGACAGAACTAAGTACCTAAGGGTCTGAAACCCTCTGAGAAACAGAGTTCTTAGCAGACTGCTCTCCCCAGGATACTGCATAGACAGCAGTCTCAAACATTTTCCTGTGAAAAAGATCTATTTACTGGTCCAAAACTTCATCCTCAGAGGCTTCAGGATCACCACATATCTAGAGGCTATGCAATTGTTCTCAGGGAACGTGGTCCAGGAGTTGCCATCTTTGTACTCTGTTGTCCTTGCTAAAGCTCACACACTCGTCTAGAGCCCTGATTTTTCCAACCTAGGTGTCCTAAATCTCTAGATTGCCTGGTCTGTAGATCGGTGAGCTTTATGGGAGTCCTGTAGGACTGTTTATATATTTGCATACGTTAAAAGCTGCTGCCTGAGGGTCCTAGCTTATATTCTAGTTTCTGCCTGAAACTAGGGATAGACTGAGATCCTTCCCTCTGGAATACTCACAGGACTTGGCACTCCCTCAACAACTGGGACTTATCAAGAATATAAATCAGGCTTCTTAGATTACAAAGAGTTAGAAGAGGCTTAAACAGCAGGGCTCATCTCTGTGAGGCCACTTCATGACTTGCTGAAGGTTGTTTCATCTGCTGCTTAGAAATCAATACAGTCAAGCAAAATGAACAAGAATGTGTTCCAAATGAAAGAACAAGATAAAAATCAGAAAAGAGCTGTTAATGAAATGGTGATAATTTACTTAAGAAATCAGAGTTGAGGGATCCCTGGGTGGCGCAGCGGTTTAGCGCCTGCCTTTGGCCCAGGGCGCGATCCTGGAGACCCGGGATCGAATCCCACGTCGGGCTCCCGGTGCATGGAGCCTGCTTCTCCCTCTGCCTGTGTCTCTGCCTCTCTCTCTCTCTCTCTCTCTCTCTGTGACTATCATAAATAAATAAAAATTAAAAAAAAATCTTTAAAAAAAAATAAAGAAATCAGAGTTGATGGTCATAAAAATGCTAATTGAACTTGGAAGAGGAATGAACCTAGTAAGAACTTCAATAAAGAAAAGTGTAAGAAAGTACCACAAAGATTTCACAGAGCTGAAGAATACAGTAAGTGAATTGAAAAATACTCTGGAGGGGTTCTAACAACAGGCTAATGAGGCACAAGAAATACCAGTAATGTGGAAGACAATAGAGAAAAAAAAAAACTTCTAAGAACGCATGTGTGCGAGCAGGGGTGAGGGACAGAGGGAGAGAGAGAATCTTAAGTTGGCTTCACGATCAGTGCAGAGCCCAATGTGGGGCTCAGTCTCACAACCCTGAGATCATGACCTGAGCCAAAAATCAAGAGTTTGACACCTAACTAAATGAGCCGCCGATGCACCCCTCAAACAGAATTTTAAGAAGTAAAAATAGCGTAAGGGCAAATGTTCTATCATAGTTAGGACAATATCAAGCAAAATAACTTTCACATTATATGAACCACAGAAAGAGAAAGCAGAAAACATACTTGAAAAATAACACAACTTCCCTAATCTCAGGAAGGAAAAGACATCCAGATCCAGGAAGCCCAGAGAGTTCCATGTAAGAGGAAATCTGTTCTGTAGAAGAGCACTGATTTTTTTTTTTTTTTTTTACTGAAAACAAATCAGTCATATGACAATGACATTTGACAGGACTGGAAACCCTACATTCCTCAATAATGAAGAATTTACACAATGTTCAAGGCTTTTGTTTTTTGTTTTTAAGCCATCATGACTGATGGAAGCATATTATTTGTATCTGAGAGAATATAACTTCATCACCTTAATGTTTACCATTTAATCTCGTGGATCAAAGTATTTTATCCCAGAGAAGGAACATTCACTAGTTTTTAAAAATACTCTCTATCCATCTGCTGAAAAATGATTCATTAACACTTGAGTATTTAAAATCAGAATCCTGTTGTCATATGCTTTGAAGAACAGTAGACCCATAGGAGTCACATATCTATGAATACGTGTAATTTATAGGAAATTTCAAATCATTAGAGAATGGTTTAGAAGGAACTATAAAAGGCACATAGAGGCCTTAAGATGATCGAAATTGTATTGTAGCTATTGTCAGATAAGCTAAACTTTAGTTCATCAAGGATGTGTACTGTTGAAGACCTTAATGAGCTCTAGATATCTGGACATCATTCACAATTTTATTGCTAGGTCACAAGGAACTACCTATGATAGAACATTTGCCTTTGAAGTTCTGTGAACATCAGGGTGTGAATGTCATGTGCATGGTCTAGAATATTTGGCAAAAATGTCATGAGCTCTTAATGCAGTATGGGAAAGGCAGATCACGGTATTATAGGTTTCTAATTAAAGGACCACAGTGGATTTGGCTTCAAACTCATTGTATCATTTATCTTTAGTGGAATTCCAAGCCAGAGTTTATTGTTTGTACTCCTACCATGCTAAATTGTGCATCAGTTAGGGCTGAAATATGAAGAGTACTTGGCGTTGAAGAGTCTCTGAGACAACTGCTAACAAAAGCCAAGATTCTCCATCTGATAATTGTATAGATAACAGGCCTCAAGGAAGCATTGGAAGGGTTTGATCACAGCCCACCTCCTCCTGCTTCCTTCCAGAGTTCAAGAAAATCATTTCACCTGGCAGTCTCAGACCGTTCTCTCTCTCAACATCAGCAGAGACTTGCACTCCTCCCAGATAGCAGCATATACCATCTTAATGAAAAGATGATGGCAAAGAGGGTCATTGTTGAGTCAGTCCATAAGTTCCCAGTCTGTTCAGTCATTGATATGGCCAGTGATGTCTCAAGTTGCAAATATGCAAGTTCCTTAAGGCATGTCTCAGTTTCAATTTTTAGCTCAATTATGAGCCATGCAGCAACTGAAAGACCAGTTGGAGCAACAGACATGGAAGACAGAGGCAAATATTCATCAGCCACAAGAAGAACTAAGAAAAATTCAAGAACAACTTTGGTCCATGGTTGAGGGCTGTAGATGTTTTTACAACAGTCCACCCCTGGGTTGAATTTAGATTCTGTTCAAATTTCTTCTGGAAATTCATCAAACATCCTATAAATATTAAGGACCAAGTTGTTCAAGCTAACCAAAATCAAAGTGAAATGGTACTGGACACATTGGCACACTCAGCATATGATACTACAGCATACCCAACGAAGTCCATCAAATCAGAGTCAGCAGAACGTACTGAGCTGGTAGAGTCAATAAACACCTCTTTCCAGTTGGACACAGAGCACTCTTACAGCCCCACTGTATGACACTAGGATGATTTCATGGCAGAAAACGTGGTCCAGATTCCACCCACAAAACAGTGCCACAAAACCGTACCCAGAGGGCTGCAGTCACCCCACTGGTTTGGGACAGCGAAGAATCTTTTCAAAGTCAGTGGCATGTGCTGTGTGATTAAGTTAGTAACTGCTCTTGTAGCTTGGGGGTGGTCATGTTATTTAACACTATGCTTATGGGTTAGGTGGTGGCTGCCTGCCCTACTTTTGCTACACAACAACAGCAATCACAGACCTTGTCCATCATGCAGCAGCAGCAGCGTTCCAAGGAAGGGCAGCTTAGTTTAATTCAGCAACCCTCTTAGACTCTGCTGACCCAACTACTGCAGCAGTTTTTACAGACTTGAAGGATTTCCATGGAGCAGCCTTGAAACCAGCTTACCCCTGCTGCATTTCCACTACAACAGGGCACATCCTTCAGTCCCATCACCACCAACACCCACCTCAGCAACAGCAGCATCTGAGTCAGCACAGGACAAATTGATCTGTTCTTCTAAGGTTCAACCATGGTAGCACATATGCCTCCTCTGGCCTAAGGGAGGGAGGAAGGGGTTGGCCATAAAGAGTTGCTCAGATGATCTGAAGCTAGGAGAAGGCCTAGCGGTTTCACAAGAAGCAGTACTGAATGTTCTAGTTTGTGGAATTAGGGGAAATGCTGCCTAGTACTACAGAAATACATTAAACACCAGTCAGTGGGAGATGATCATGGGTCCATACCCAACTTTTGACAGTGTTGAATGTGGCCAAATATTTTTTGACAGGAAAAAGTGTATTGCCAGATAGTAAGCTTATCTATGGTCACTAATCAGAAAGGCACTAACAGTATTAGTAACTTAGTGGTTCTGTACTTTTTTTTATAGGTATTACAGGACATGTCACTGTCCTGTCAGGGCTTTGCAGTGATGCTATGGGGGTAGTCTAGTAGACTCAGACCCCTTCCCGAGCCCCTTTCCTTTTCAGAGGATGATGGAATAGTAATTAATGTCAGAATGTTGTGTGGGTACAAATTTTCTATGTACGCATACTGTAAATACTATGTATATGTCTGGATAAAAGAGAAAGCCAAAAAATAAAAGTCCTACTGCATCTCAGTAAATGCAGAAAAAGCATTTGACAAAATACAACATCCATTTTTTTTTTTTTAAGATTTTATTTATTTATTCATGAGAGACCCACAGACACAGGCAGAGGAAGAAGCAGACTCCACGCAGGGAGCCTGACGTGGGACTCAATCCCAGGTCTCCAGGATCACACCCTGGGCTTGAAGGTAGCGCTAAACCGCTGAGCCACCCAGGCTGCCCACAACATCCATTTTTTGTAAAAACTCTAAACAAAGTGGGCATAGAGGCAGCATACCTCAATATAATAAAGACCATTTATGATAAATCCACAACATACTCAACAGTAAAAAGCTGTGAAATCCTTTCTTTTAACATCAGGATCAAGACCCAGATGCCCATTCTCCCCACTTTCATTCAGCACAGTATTAGAAAATAGAATTTTTTTTTTAATTTTTTTATTTATTTATGATAGTCATACAGAGAGAGAGAGAGGCAAAGACACAGGCAGAGGGAGAAGCAGGCTCCATGCACCGGGAGCCCAACGTGGGACTCGATCCCGGGTCTCCAGGATCACGCCCTGGGCCAAAGGCAGGCGCCAAACTGCTGCGCCACCCAGGGATCCCCAGAAAATAGAATTTCTGACCAGAACAATTAGGCAAGAAAGAAAAGGCATCTAAATCGAAAAAAAGTAAAACCAGCACTATTTGTGGATGACCTGATTTTACATAGAATACTGTGAATACTCCACCAGAAGAAACTTGCAGGGTACAAAATCACACAAAAATATGTTGCATTTTCAAGATGAATTCAAGAGAACAGTCCCATTTACAATCACACCAAAAAGAAAAGGCTTAGGAAGAAATTTAACCAAGGAAGTGAAAGACCTGTATACCAAAAACTAACACATTGAGAAGGAAATGGAATATGACCCAAATGAAAGATTTTCTGTGCTTATGGATTGGAAGAACCAATATCTTTAAAGTGTGTTACCCATGGCAGTCTATAGATTCAGTGGAATTCCTATCCATTTCCAAATTCTGATGTCATTTTTTAGTATTAGAAGAATCCTAAAAATTTGGGGACCATTAAAGATATCAAATAGCCAAAGCAGTCTTGAGAAAGGACAATAAAGCTGAAGGCATCATGCTCCCTGATTTCAAACTATGTCACAAAACTGTATTCATTAAAACAGTATTGACCTAAAAACAGACGTGTACATCAATGGAACAGAATAGAAAGCCCCGAAATAAACCCCTGTATTCGTCTCTGGTCAATTACTTTGTGACAAAAGAGGGAAGAATAAACAATGAGGAAAGGATAGTCTCTTCAATAAATGGTGCTGGGAAAACTGGATCACTAGCTTACACCACAAGAAAAATCAACTCAAAATGGATTAAAGACGAATGTAAGACCAGAAATTAATAAATTCCTGGAAGAAAATAGGCAGTAAGTTCCTTAACATGGGTATTGGCAGTAATTTCTTTGAAACTGGCTTCAAAGACCTTGGCGATATAAACAAATGGGACTACATCAAACTAAAAGGCTTTCACACAGTAAAGGGAACCACCACACCAAAAAGGCAACCTATGGATTGGGAGAAGATATTTGCAAATCACATATTTGTTAAGGGTTTAGTATCCAAAATGTAAAAAACTACAGCTCAGTAGCCAAAAAAAAAGCAAACTCCAAAACAAAGACCATTTGATTAACAAATGGGCAGAGGATCTGAAAGACATTTTTTTCAAAGAAGACCTACAGATGGTCAGTAGGCACCTGAGAGTGTGCTCAATATCATTAATTATCAAGGAAATTTAAATAAAAACATTGAGACTACCACCTCACACCTGTCAGAATGGCTGTTATCACAGGACAGGACAAGAGATACCACATGTTGGCGAGGTCGCAGAGACAAGGGAATCCTTTCTACTCTTAGTGGGAACGTAAATTGGTGTAGCCACTATAGAACACAGTATGGAGGTTCCTCAAAAAAAAAAAAAAAATAGAACTACCACAAGATCCAGTAATTCCACTTCTGGATATTGATTCAAAGAAAATGAAAGCTCAGATTTGAAAAGATATCTGCACTCTCATGTTCATTGCAGGATTATTTACAAGAGCCAAGTCATGGAAGCATCCTAGGTTGTCCATGGAGGATGAATGGGGAAAGAAGTGAGATACACATGGAAACATGACGCATGTATGTGCACACACTGCACTATTTAGCCATTAAAAAGGATGAAATCTTTTGTGACAACATGAATGGAACTTGAGGGTATTACGCTAAGTGAAATAAGTCAGATGTCGTATGATTTCACTTTTAGTGCAATCTGAAAAACAAAGGAACAGAAATGCATAGATACAGAGAACAGATTGGTGGTTGCTGGGGGTAGGGAGGAGTGTTGGGGGTTTGGTAAAATAGGTGAAGGTGATTGAGAAGTACAAACTTCCAATATAAAATAAAAGCTCATGGGAATGTAATGTATGGCATATGACTATAGTTAATAACACTGTAATGCATTATTTGCAAGTTGCTGAGAGTAGATCTTAAAAGTTTTCTTTACCAGAAAAATCTTTTATAATTGTATAGTGACAGATGTTAACTAGATTTTTTGTGGTGATCATTTCAGGATCGATACAACCACCAAATCATTATGTTGTGCCCCTGAAACTAATATAATATGTCAATTATACTTTAGGTAAAAGATGGAAAAAAAAAGATGAAATAAGATTAATGATTTAATACAGTTAATTTTTCTGTCATCAAAAATATTATTTGAATTTGGTATGTTTGAAATTTTTTTAAAAAAATTTTTTTTTATTTTTTATTTATTTATGATAGTCAGAGAGAGAGAGAAAGAGAGAGAGAGAGAGAGAGAGGCAGAGACACAGGCAGAGGGAGAAGCAGGCTCCATGCACCGGGAGCCCGATGTGGGATTTGATCCCGGGTCTCCAGGATCGCGCCCTGGGCCAAAGGCAGGCGCCAAACCGCTGCGCCACCCAGGGATCCCGGTATGTTTGAAATTTTTAAGTACACGGCAGTGAAGAATCTCATGACTCTGAGTCCCCTTTGGTGCCATTACCTAGATTCATTCCAGAGCACTAGCGTTTTTATTCACCATTGCTTTTGTCCATTAGTGCAAAACATCACTTTAGTGAATGGGGTAGTTGAGGTCTTCTTCCAACAGTGAAAATGGTTCATGATTCCCCTGAAATGGTTTCAGGGATCCCCACAGGATTCTGCAACACCCCTTGAGAGCCACTGACCCAGACATATATCCAGAATAATACATCCACAGAATTTGGATTGCTGGGAGAGGAGAGAAGAGGGTACAGGCAGTGAGATGAACAGTCCAGACCATTAGCCATTAATCTGTGCATTCTCTTCTCGACTTTAAAGAGAGTAATGGAGAGGAGGAGAACATGCTGATTTTCACAGAAGAGAATGGGCACCTGGGGATTTAACTCACTCCTTCAATTGTAATCTCCCTTGTTAAATAGGAATTATGTCTGCTTAGCCTTCATGCTCACACATTCCACAGAATTCTGTACAAGGACATGAATAGCCTTAAGTCTTTTCCTAAAGGAAAACTGGTAGGCAACCATTCTTAGAACTGATATGTTTTATTGCGTTTGGATATTTTGTAGAAATGAGGATACATAAGTGGAGATAAAATTTATGTTTATTCTAGGGGCAGGGAACGTGACTTCCGGTTCAAAGGTTTTTCTCATGGTCTCAGACCTTTTTGTTGTGATTTTTTTCTTTTATGTTGTTTTCTATAAAGATTTAAATATTAATAGCATTGTCAACCTTTGGTAGTAAATGACCACTCATGGCCTTAAGGTTATCTGTTTACCTTGCCCTAATGTAGTATGTTTTTAAACACATTGGTAAATTGAATTGTATTGAAATATGTTAAGAGAATTGGTGCCGTTTTGGTTTTGTTTGTTGGTTTGGGGCTTTGGGGGTTTTGTTTTTAAGCAAACAGTTGTCCGTTAACTCAGTGAAAAAGTAATAGTGTACCTTGATTACTTAAAGCAAGATAGTATTTAGTCTGGCTGCCTAGGAGGTTTTTCATCTCTTAAGCTCTTTTCAACTTTCACCTCTGGCCTCATTCCTCTCTCTCATAATCTACAAGTCACTTAACTTTTCATGTTCAACTGTTCTGCTGGACCCACTGTCTTAAAAACTTTTCATAGGTAGTGTGGATTTTTGTAGTGAGATGGCCTTTCATACCCATCACCAGCCTGCTGTCTCATACCTATAATTAATTGCCTCTAGTTACAACACTGCATTCCTTGAGATTGACTTTTAATTTATACAGTCTCCTTTCACTCGACCCATTTCGCCTTACCTCCCTGGCATCCCCCTACTCTCTTCCATGTACTGGTCAGGCCTCTCTCTACAACATCTGCTGAACTTATTTATTATTGTTTCCAGTGGAAAAGAGGTAACATGGTGCAGTGGAAAGAACTTGGATGTCAAACATGTCTTAACCACATGCTATACATGATCTTAGAGTAACATCTGATTCTTAGTTTCTTCACCTTGACTAGCAGAGTGTCAGTTTTTAGGGTTTATTGTCTTTTCAGTATGTATTTTAAGTCTTAATCAGATCTCCTCAGTTAAACTACTTTAAGTAAAAGACTGTATGTAAACAACATTAACAACAATGGTAGTAATTAATATTCATCAACTGGTTAAGGGCCAGGCACTGTACCAAGTGTGTTACATGTTTTGCCTTTTTAAAATTTTCATCATAGCCCTGTAGGGGAAGTAGCATTGCTAGAAAGCCCATGAAATAGCAGGAGACCTAAGGATTTTTGCTCAGTCCCTGTGTTAATTCTGATTTCTGCATCATTGTTTTATGCAGTTTAAAGTTGATGGAACAGGATACTTGCAACCTTGAAGAGGAAGAGCGAAAAGCAAGTACCAAAATCAAAGAATTAAATGTTCAAAAAGCAAAACTTGTTACTGAATTAACAAACTTTGTAAAGGTAAGGCATTTTCTTAAAAACTCTTCTAAGGGGATCCCTGGGTGGCGCAGCGGTTTGGCGCCTGCCTTTGGCCCAGGGCACGATCCTGGAGACCCAGCATCAAATCCCACGTCGGGCTCCCAGTGCATGGAGCCTGCTTCTCCCTCTGCCTGTGTCTCTGCCTCTCTCTCTCTCTGTGTGACTATCATAAATAAATAAAAATAAAAATAAAAAAACTCTTCTAAGATTTTTACTATCAATTTTAACTTGCTTTGTTTGACATTTCTCCTTATAGGTTAATAAATTAGTTAAAAGCCATCATTAAGCTAAATTATTTTATTCCAGATGATGCAATTAAGCACAGAAAAACATTTAAAAATTCTCTTGTAAGAAGTAGTTGTAAAAAGAATTGAGGTATCAGTCACATTAAAAAAAATGTTCCTTTTTCTCATGGTTTATACTTTTTTAAAAAACTTTTTCTTAGTTGTAAAACAAATTAAAATTTTAGGACTTTTTTGTTCCTAGATTTGTACTTCTTTGCATATACAAAAAGTTGATTTAATTCTTCAAAATACTACAGTGATCTCTGAGAAGAACAAATTAGAATCAGATTACATGGCTGCTTCATCACAACTTCGTATAACAGAGGTACGGTTTTTGCTTTTATTTTTTATGATAGGGTGGTTCTAGCTTAGACCTGGTTTGAAAACTGTATCTAGCACTTAGAATATGCATTTTGTTATGTGCTCTTTAGTTTATGAATTAATGCATTTTGCTGATGAGGAAGCATCTTTTGAAACAGTGTACTATGTATTTTATGTTACTTGATAGGGGGAGGTATGGTAATTAGAGTCTTATGTAGTCACTCGACAAAGTCTCCTCTGTGTTCCCTTAGCCCATCTAAATTACAGTCACACTATTAACAGGTAGCATCTAGTAGCTTTTATTGCAGCTTGTACATCTCATAAAATAAACCGCAGATGAGTTATAATCAACACTAATTCTGGCCTAGGTGTACAGTTTTGGTGGTTTAAACTTCCGTTAATATCGATCTGTGAAATAATATTAAAATAGTGTGCAGGGGGTGAAACGGGATGCTCTAAAGCTAACGAAAATCGCAAGGGCGAACTGGCAAAAGAAGTGGTGACCGTGGCATAGTTTTTGAGTCTTCCAAATCCTTTCTTAAAAATAGAAGAGCGACTAGGATAATGACCACAAACTCATGGATAACATATACAACAAAACTAAGTTTCAGAGCTCCCCTGTTGTTGTACTGCAGTATACTCTCCCACTGACCACCCAGAGTTAGCATCAGACTGTTCAGGTTAAGGGCACAGACTCAACAAGCCTGCCCTTCAGGCTCTCCCCCTCTCCCCTGAAGTCTCAAGAGTAAGTCACGATAATCATAGGGCTCAATGCCCCGACACTCTGATCACATAATTTGCCTTTTGGCATTGTCTCTTGAGTCCCCTCAAGCTCTTAGGTCCTCTCCTAAGCTTGAACGTAGGTATGATCCAAGGGGGCAGGCTCATGAATAATAGACATTCCTATCACTCAGAAAATTCCTAGGGTTTAGAGTCTCCTTCCCAAAAACCAGGGACAAAAGCCCAATTCTTTATTACACGACACATATGAACCTCCAGCATATCAGTGGGTAAGATTAAGTCAGCGGCAGCGGCGGTACAACTAGTGTGTTATCGGTAAGTATGTGGTAAACAGAGGGAGAACTCAGAGAACCCAAAAATGGAGGTCACCAACAGGTTCTTCTCTCTAGAGGGAGGCCCCACTAACTGTGGAAAGCTCAGATCAGTTTGAGAACAGCTGAAAGTGGGAGGTGACTGCAGGTCCTAGAAAGGCGGATGGTGCTGTGGTTGTCCAGGTCCTGTGAACCAGACTAAACTACTTTGCAGAAGAATGCTGCTTACTGAAACTAGAACCGTGTGGTACACTAAGGAGACAGTAAACTTGGTAGTACATGGTTAGAAGGCTGACCCTGTAGCTAACACGCAGCACTAAAAATGGGAGAAGAGAGACAACAGAAGTAAAATAGAATATACTTCCTGACTGTCCGATAGGTATTATCAGGAAATAAAAGGATAATACTTCAGAGTGGGTGCTTTGGGAGACAGAAATAAGGGAGAATTTCAATATTTATAGTGGGAACCAAAAGACACTATTCCAAATAAAATAGGACATTATATAGGACATTATATAAAGTATTTGTGTAAACTTTCCTAAATATCAAAAGATACACAAAAGGGGAGGGAGATAAAACAGATCATTAAAGATTGAGTATTTTACTTATATGTGTATTTGCCACAAAAATAAATATGACATAAAATGGCAGAACTGGGGCACCTGGGTGGCTCAGTGGTTGAGCATCTGCCTTTGGCTCAAGTTGTGTTCCCAGGGTCCTGAGATCGAGTCCCACATTGGGCTCCCCACAGGGAGCCTGCTTCTCCCTCTGTCTCTGTGTGTCTGTCTGTGTCTCTCTGCCTCTCGTGAATGAATAAAATGTTAAAAAAACAAACAAACAAGAAAAACAGAAGGCCAAACATCAATCTTGTCACTAAGTATAAAAGGATGTGTAACTCATCTTTTAAAAAAAGGATTATTTCCAAGTTCCAATATGGTGCAGAATGTGAGGGGTACATCTAAGAGAAGAGATCGAGAAAGGTTTAAATAAGAGGATGATAAGCCCAAGGGATTTTTTTTTAAGTCAAAAAGATCCAAAATACCTATCAAAAGTCTCTATATTTATGGAATTATAAATATACTTAAAAATAGTAATATTGGTCACCTTTGGAGGATATTGGAGAACGAGCTCATTATTTTGAAAAATGGCAAAGAATTCTCCAATCCAGAATTTCCTATGTGAACTATTACTTAGGATAAGCAAGTATAAGAGAAGTTCCTCTTTACAGGAGCATTTCAGGTTATAAATGCAGAGGGAATTTTAGTATTAGAATATCACCACTTTGCAGCTGCTAATGAATCAGTGGATCACATTAGCTGCTAACATCACCAAAAAATAACCAGATATTTATATGTATTCCCACAGACATAACATGAAATTATTTTGTGAAAAAATTTCAGTCTGATTAAGCCTCTGGAACAAGGGTGTGTCGACATCAGCACTGTCAACATTTTACACTGGAGAATTCTTGTGGGGGCTGTGCATTGTAGAATGCAGTATTTCTGGCCTTTACTTGCTAGATACCAGCAGTATACCCCTCCCCACTGCAGTTGTGACAATGTTGCCAGATGTACCCTGGGGAACAAGACTGCTCCCATTTCAGAACCGCTGTTCTAAAACTACGATTTTCAAGTCTTCAGAGTACTCTATTTTATAATTAGATCTCAATTTAGATGATAAATTGTCATCAGAAATATTTAATTATATTTTGATTTTGGTGAAACCTACAGTTGAAAAAGTAAATTCATACACACAGGTTATGTAACTAAACATTTTCTAATAGCTGTAGTATGGGTTTTTAAATTTTTTTAAAGATTTTATTTATTCATGAGGATCTAGAATTGTAGATGATAGGTACATGAAGGTTTATTATATTCTACTTTTGTGTATGTTTGAAGTTTTCCATAATAAAAAATAAAAAGCTTCCATTCTTGACCATCATGAAATAATAGGGGTCATAAGTATTATCTCCCTTTAAGCCACTAAAAGATGGAACAAAATATATGAAGTAGTGATTTTCAGACACTGGATAACAGGCAGCACAGGATGGTGATTTTTGAGAGAAGGGAAAACAGTGCAAGGTAATCCCTGTGATTGCCTTAGCTTACTGCCAGGAGAGTTTTTAGGCCACACTGTAGGGAAGAGGAACCCAGTAGGAAATAGAGCATAGCACTGCAGGTCTTACACATGGTAAAAGAGTATTAGGAGAATATGGTCAATAACTTTCTGGCAGTAAATCTGACAATTTAGAAGAAATGGGCACACTCTTGAAAAGCCACAACATATCAAAAGTCCCTGAAGGAAGACCTAATTAGATTAGCCCCATATTTACTAAAGAAATTAAATTTGTACTAAAAAACCTTCCCACAAGGAAAACTCCAGATCCAGAGGCTTCACTGGTGAATTTCACCAAGCCTGAAAAGGAAGAATTAATAGAGGTTCTACCTAGAGTCTTCAAAAGGTGTCGGGGGTGGGGTGAGGGTTACTTCTTGACACATTGTATGAGGCTAGTATTCCTAATATCCAAACCAGGCAACTCTACAGACCAGTATGTCTCAATTCTTTTTTTTTTCATAATTCTTTTAAAAAGTTAGTAAGTGAAGTCCAGTGCTATATAAAAGAGTAAAACATCCTAACCAAGTGAGTTTATTATCCCATTGTGTATCCCAAAGGTTGATCTAATGTTTGAAAATTCATCAGTGTAATGTGAATGACTACAGAAAAACCAGATGATCAGATGATCATCTTAAGTATACACAGAGAAAAAACATTTGCTGAAGTCTAGCACCCCTTTAATGATAAAAACTTCGTATATCTAGGAATACAGGGAAATTTTATGCATCTGATAAAAGGCATTTACCCAAAACCATTAGCTCATATACTCATTGATGAAGGAATGAAAGCTTTCCCCTACTGATTGGAAACAAGGAAAATGCTTACTCATCAGTTGTGTTCCACATTGTACAAGAGTATCTAGCCAGTGCAGTGAAGAAAAAACAAAAACTTGTCTACTTCAGACCAACAGATTTCTGTGGAAAATCTTAAAGAATCAGTGCATTCAGCAAGGTTTCATGATCAGATGTGTCTCCGTCTACTAGCAGTGAACAATTGGCATTTGAAAGTTTAAAAATACTCTGTGGGGTGCCTTACTAAGCATCTGACTCTTAATCTCATCTCAGGCGTTAGCTTGGGTTCTTGAGTGCAAACCCTGAGTTGGCTCCACACCCAATTTAAAAAAATGCCATGTACAATAGCTTCAAAAATAGGAAGTGCTTAAGGATATATTTATAAGAAACTACAAAGTTTTACTGAAATTAAAATAAGACTTACATAAATGGAGAGAATGATTATGTTCATGGATCAGAGGTTCAGGATTTGTTGTCAGTTCTCTCCCAAATATATATATATATATTCAATAAAATTCCCAGCAAGGGTTTTAGAAATAGACAAACTTATTCGAAAATGCAGTAGACTTAGAAGAACTTTGAAAAAGAACAAGTTCGATGACTCACCCTTCCTAATTTTAAGACTTATAAAGCTGCAGTAATGAAGACATTATTGTATTGGTGTAAAAATAGACCTATATGGCTCTGTGGAACAGAATAGGGAACCCAGATATAGATTCACACATACATAGTCAATTGTTTTGGCATAGATAACTGAGGCAATTCAATGGAGAAAGAATAACAAATAGTGCTAGAACAATTGAAGAGTGGTGTACAAAAAATGAGCCACAACCCTTACCTCATACCATATATAAATGGATCGTAGACTTAAATGTAAGAACTACAGCTCAAAGCTTTTTGCAGGAAAGATAAATTCTTAGTGATCTTGGTTTTGGGGAAATTGAAACACAAAAAGCATGAACTATAAGGCAAAAGGAATCAGAAGTTTTACTTCAACAAAATTAACTTTTCAATAGATGCTGTTAAGAAAAAGCAGGCTGGAGACTGGCGGGGAGAATATATTTGCAGCACCTAACACCTGACGAAGGACTTGTATCAAGAGGAAGGGCTCTTTCTGGGGGCCTTATCGAGCCTAACGTCTGCTTCTATAAAGTCTCTGCAGGCTAATGCTTTTTCCATTTTCAAAGGATTAAAAAAGAAATACAGGATAGTTTGCGGCCCTCCACACCTAAAATACTTACCTGCTGGCCTTATATAGAAAAAGTTTGCTGACCCTACAGATACCACAGAAAGAACTCTTAAACAACTATTGACACAAAGAAGACAACCCAGTCAGAAGATGGGCAAAAGATTTTAACGTGATCTTCACTAAAGAAAATACAATAGACAGCAAATAAGCATATGAAAAGATGCTGAACTTTATTGTAGGGAGGTGTGAATTAAAGTTATATTGAGCTACTATCAGAGACCCACTAGCATGACAAACTTTGTACCAAAGTGATGGTGAGGATGTAGAGCAGCTGGAGCTCACATATATACTGGTACTAGAGACTTCAAGTGTGCAACCACTTTGGAAAACCATTGGAGAGATTCTTAAATGCTAAAAAATCTGCCTGCCGTATATTTTGATCCAGCCATTCCTTTCCTGGTATTTACCCAAATGAAAGGAAAGCATATGTCCATGAAAGACCGGCACAGAACGTGTGGCAATTTTGTAATAGGTAAAGACTGGAAACAAATGTCCAGCCGTGGTTAAGTCACAAATTATGGTATATCCACACAACAGGATATTACTCAGCCATTAAAAGGAATGAATTACTGAGACACACAACATGATGGATCTCAGCTATGCTGGTGATAGAAGACAGACCAAAAAACCCCCCTCTGATTCCTTTTATATGAAATTCTACGGAATGCCTAGTGACATTCTAGAATTCTAGTAGAATGTCTAGTGACAGACATAAATCAGCAGTTGCCTGGGGGAGGATACAGTAGGGTATGTCAAGGAGGAGTATGTAGAGTTGAAAGTGATACGTTTGTTACACTGGGGATGATAGTTTCACTGTTGTATAAGATCATCAGAACTTACCAAGTTGTATACTTTACGCGCAGCTTATTCACCAGTTACACTGCAAAGCTGAAAAAACTTTAAAAACTTAGTTTTTTTTTTTTTTCTAAGATTTTATTTATTCATGAGAGACAGAGAGGGAGAAAGGGAGAAGCAGGCTCCATGCAGGCCTGGGACTCGATCCCGGGTCTCCACGATCACGCCCTGAGCTGAAGGTGGCACTAAACCCGCTGAGCCACCAGGGCTGCCCAAAACTTAGGAGTTTATCATTTGTTTTACTAAAGTTTTTTTGCAGTATTTTCAAGTATGAAATTTTAAAGGTACATTCGAGTAGGAGGAGTAATGTAGCTTCCACATGTCCTTACCCCTAACAAATGTAACATGTGGCCATAATTGTAGATTTTTAAAGCTTGTCCTGTATTTGAAGTCCCTTTGTCATCCATTCTTCTCTGAGTCTGCTGTACTCTGGCAGGGTCTATACACAAGTCACATTGTACCTGACTTTTCAGAAACTTTCCTGTTGTGTAATAGTAAACTATAGTAGTATCTTTTAGTGGAAACAGCCCTGATAGGAAGAGCTGTGGGGGCTGGGTACAGAGCTAGCTCCCCAGAGGGCCTCATCTGGGTTTATTTCACAGGGTGTGAGTGAAGCCCTTTGCCCTTGTGTGTTTTGTTGGTGAATAATTATAGAGCCCATGCTACAGTTGTGTCACTGAGTGAGCCTGTGAACCTGGTTATGGAGTGTAGGAAGTGCTATTACAGAAAAGAGTTCATGGAGAAATTGACCCATCATGCCTGTACTATATGGAGTAAGTCCAGTCACATGATACAGTACTGGATCTCTGTGCCTGAACTTGTATTTTTGAATTAAGCATTAATAAGCTTAAGACTATAGGTTTGTGCATGTTGACAGAAGTATCATGAAATCATGATGACTTTGGGGTAAATATTCTCCCAAACTTCAGCCCACTCTTGACGTAGAGCTGCTCTTCCAGCAGCTTTTGTTCACATAGGCATACTAAGATTTGGTGTAAACTGACAGCTATTGCCCTGTGATCTATTTTGTTAGTAGCAGCAGGAATATTAGAGCAGAGTGAAGGGAGAAAGGTTTGTTTTCAGTTTTTGAATCACTAATTTTTTATAAAGACGGCCACCTTACACTGTCCAAAGAAATAATCTGTAGTTAGCTGCTTGTCCCTTTAGATTTTGTTACCTGTAAATAGCCACTCACTTCTCAGCCTCTTAACCACTAGCAAAGATCTGTGTGCGTACAGCCCTTGAAAGGTTTTCCCATAACGATCTTACCTGATACTCCCTGACTATATTTTGCATTTCCTCAGCAGTGTTTGGTACCATCCATTCTGTTTCTTTTTTTCACTAGTTGATCTGAAAATTGTTTTATGCATCCCTTTTGGAAAGTTCTTTTATTTCCTGCACAGTGTACTCAATAAGTGTTTGTTGCTGACTGACCATAGTCCCTAACTACACTTTTGAAATAATCAAGGACGAATGAAATTATATTGAATACACCTGTCATCGTTCACTTTCTTTTGTTCTTTTTTCTTCTGGTTGCTGTCCTTTACCCACAGATGCTCTTACTATTCTTTCTTGCTCTCTTACTTCATTTGAAACAAGGAAAAAATAATGTTTTTCTCCCTACTTGTCCCTTTGAACACATGGCAGGTTGCACTAAGGAACCATTACTGTCACTTCCCCATTTTGTCCTTGACGCTGATCATGGAAACAAGTTAACTAGAGAGGACTGACTTGTGTCAGTGGGGGTTGTATCCATGAGGGAACTTAAGGATGATTAACTACCATGGATTCTGATGTGTCCTCAGACTGGAAGGCAAAGAGGGCAAGAGGATTCCAGGCCCCTAACATATCCTCAGAGAAAGGCAGATGGTTGTAAGTGTTGGTTTGTTAACTGTGCCTGGAGTATTTTTAGGACAAGTTAATAAACATGTAAACCTGAATATAAAGGTGGATACAGATGAATATACCTGTTACTTGGTTGAGGTTTTTAAGTCGTGTGCTGCTTTCCTGATCCCACTTAGTGTCTCTTGTCTATCTCTGGTCATAGGTATTAAAACATCTATCTGCCTGACAAAGGGTATTGTGATGTGATAATTCTATTTAATATATATCAGAATGCTTAGTGCACTGCCTAGCATGAAACCAGGGTTTCCTTCAGAAGTATAGGTTTACATCAGAATTAACATTAGTTACAAGAATTAGAAGTTGTTTGTGTTTATCCTCACACTAAATTTAGAAATTCTGTGCTTCCATCTAATGTTCTCTAGCTGCCTGCTTCCCTCTGTCCCGCAAAACAATTTCAGGAACCTTTTGTTTATTTAAGGGAAATAGATTTGGGGAGAAGGAGGGTCATTTAACAAGTAAACAGTATTATTGCCATTTGTTAATGGCTCACTATTACAATTTGTTATTTTGAATAGTAAAAAGTCAAGACCACTATCTTTAAATTTCAAGTTTGATGTTAAAATTTCAAGTTGATATTAAAAGATTACTTTTCATATTTCTAAAATATGTGTATATACTAAAATAAAGTTAACATGTGAACTTGAAATCTATTGGTATGAAATTTGAGGCTTGTTTTAAAGGAAAATTGAAGTAATGCTTTTATTTACAACTACTGTTTTAGTAAAAGCTCACATTCCTTTCATACAGAAAATCATTGTCATTTGACTAATTGTTAAATATTTACTGTGTTAATTTTACATAAAACATGCAATTAAATTCTGTGAGCAGTTCTGCTTTCTATCACTAGAGGGCCCTCTTAGAGAAGCTTTTCCATGTTCAATGTCACTATACACCTTTCAGGACCATTGAACGTGCTCAGAATTTCAGAAAAAAGGATACTTATTCTTTCAGAATATATACCCATAGAATAGTCCTTTCTGAGATGTCGGTGGGGCACAGTTTGTCAGTTTGCCTTTTCCTCCCTTGGTCTCCCACAGATGAAGAGTTTCTGTTGTCTGTTAACTGTTAAAGGCTAGACTCTAAGCAGAATTGTTAACAAAGCCTTTTTCATTAGCGTGACTATAGAACATTATCTTAGATAATGGTAGGCTCTCTTTCTTTCCTATCGTTACCCACTGCTCCCCTACCCTGGGCCAAAAAGACTCAATAATACGAATTATGGTTTAGAGTAGGGAGAAAACCACCGTTTAAAGAAGTGTGTCACAAACACATACATACAGAAAGAACAGTTTTCTCTGATAAAGATTTAATTAGATCGATGCCATTCATTGGAAGGCACCTGTTCAGTGAGGTCCTCCCAAGCCCAGAGGCCCACACGTATTTCTTTGCCGTAACATTCTGGTGCTTTGTTTGGCAAGGCCCAAAGGAGTATGAAGCAGAAATGGAAGAGTCTAGAAGTGTGTGGTCTCTTTCTGGCACTTACTGACAGTTGCCTCTGTGTGATTGGCCCTGAGAGCGAAGCGAGATGATGGGGAATCTTTAACATTTTCCTCTATTTGTCTCAGGCTTAGAGAACCATAATAGCAAGTGATGAGTATTGGGCTGGCTTTGCATTTTCAGTTCAGTCCAGGAATTCCTTTACTTTTTTTAGTTTAGCGCATTTGCTATCAAACTTGTATGCATAAAAATCACCTGAGGATCTTGTTAATACACATGTGCAGGCCTCTGCCCTAGGAGATCTTCATGAGTAAATACATCTGCCATGTGGCTGGGCATCAATACTGTTTTAATCATCTTCACCATCTCCTCCCGCACCCCTCTGGTGCAGACTGAAGTTTGAGGTTTAGTGGAAAGAGTAAGCTGGACCTGTTTTCTCTGGAACCTGTTCACTTGGTATTTTTATAACCTTGAGGAAGTTTCTTAATACCTCTAAGCCATGTATGAAGAAGATAATACATTTCTCTAAGATCACAATGAGGATTAGAGGACTTAACATATAACAAGCTTGGCCCACAGAAGGCATTCCATGATGCCCTCCTCATTACAAATGAAACTTGTCGTCTGGCTCTTGCCTACCTTATCACTCTGATTTTGTACAATCTTACCTCTCCTCCAACTATGGTAGATTACTTGTTCCCTAAATAAGCCTCCAGGGAGGCTTCCCTGCCCTTACATTTGTAATTAGGATGCTAATGCTGGAAATCTGTTCTGCTACTTGTAGCCTCCCTAGTAATTTCTTTCTTACTTGTTCTTGAAGACCATTCACCTGTCATAGCTTCTGTGACCCCTCTGGCCTTCCTGTACCCTCCCCCGCCAGGCGTTGCTTTCATCTGTCCAGCCCTGTCCAAGGGCCGTCCATGGTGCTTAAGAAGAGCATGAGTTCTAGAAGCAGGCATGGTTGTGAATCCTGACAGCCTGCAACTAAGTTTGTGAGGTTGGACAAGATGCTTTATTTTTTTAATGTGCAAAATGGGGAATAATAGCATTGTACAGTATTGTGAGAAATAAGGGCATCCTGTGTGAAGCATACAGCACATAAGCTTTCAATAAATAGAGCTGTTTCTTTAATGATAATTTGTCTTTTCTCCTTTTTCAACTTTGTCAAGTGCCTAATAAAATCCTGACATTCCATGGATTCTCAGTAATTATCTGGTGAAGGAATGAGTGGGTCCATGAATAAATGATAACTATATGAAAGGCAGTGGGACAGCTACCAAACACTATTTACAGGTTCTCTTTACATTCAGATGCTGAGTGTTCAGACAGGAAGCCTACGGACTGTGTATTTCAAATTGTATTAGAGTATAATCATATATAGCTAAGTTAAACTGTTGAAGAAAAAAGCAAATTTAAATTTCAGAGCTCTTAAGAGAACTATAGCGCAGAACATAGCCATAGGATGTGCTGGTATATTTTAAAATTTAAGTTCAAATTTAATCTTCCTAATAATAGCTGTCATGAGTTTTGAGGTAAGGTTTTTTAGATGCTTTTGCTTCCCTGTATTCAGTCATTGATCTACAGGCCTACCTCGTTCTGTATTCTTCACTTCACTACACTTCAGATGTTGTATATTATATCATTATTGTATCAGTTACAGTGACCTGTGATCAATGAGTCGCTTTGCTGAAAGCTCACATAGTGGTCAGCATTTTTTAGCAATAAAGTATATTTTAAGTAATGTATGTACTTTTTTTTAAAGATATAATGCCCTTGCACAATTAGATCACATTTTGGTAAATGTAACTTTTACATGTGCTAGGAAACTAAAACATTCATTTGACTTGCTTTCGTGTGATGGCCACTTCATTGAGGTACTCTGGGACTGAATCCAGTGTCCCCAAAGCATGCCTGTGAATTGCTCATTTGATCAAGTAGCTCGCTGATCTAATGATAACATAAAAATGGTCAATTCTTTTTCTTGCAATAGCAACATTTCATTGAACTGGATGAAAGTCGACAGAGATTATTGCAGAAATGCAAGGAGCTGATGAAGAGAGCTAGGCAAGTATGTAACCTGGGTGCAGAGCAGACAGTTCCTCAAGAATACCAAACAGTAAGTATAACAAGTGTATAAGGCTGCAAGGTCACATGCTGCGCACCTTCTTTATCTGCTTCAAGTGTGTTAGGCATTGTAATGGGCCCTGAGAAACACAACGTGCCATAAGGAATGTGGGATCCCCCCCCCCATTTTTAAACTGAATATGTATGTAAAGTCATTGTGCATAGTGGATTTTCTTTCCTGTATTCAAACCTGGGCATCCTTCCATCTTCGCTTAGTCCTAAAGTTATTAAAGCACGGCTATCCCCTTGCATAGTTCTCAGTTCCGTAACATTCATTCTTCCAATAAGAGGCTTTTTTTCTTCAAACTCCCTTTAAGAGGTAGGGTCAGGGGATGGGGTGTAGTTCTTTATGGAAACGTAGCATTGGTAATTGGCATATAAGAAATAGTAAATAGAAGGGATGTTTATAAAAAGGCAAACTGAAAAGGTTTTTCTGGAAGTTAGCATGTTTATTTAGGTTTAAGCGGGACCTGAATCTTTAGGGCTAACATCTGGTGAGAAAAGGAGAAAAGAGCCTTTCCTCCTTCCCTTTGTTTTCTGTGCTGACATATTGTTCAGTTAGTACAAGGAGCTGTTGCCCTCTAGTCCACGTTCCACCACTAATTATGCAGCCCCGTGGCTCTGTTATCTGACGAGTGGGGATCATACCAACTCTCAGAACAATGTCAAATTAAAAGTAGAAAATGAATTTTTAGATAAGGTATTTTATCTTAATTTGAATAGATAATGAATGTGTATTTCCCTATTTCAGTAGTTCATGTCCCATCTCTTTCAATACCTAATGAAATGGTGGGTGGGGGGAACCATTTGGATAATTTTCAAATCCTCAAAGATCTTACTCTGTTATATCAACTACACCATAGAAAATGGTTCTATTTAGGCACATAATAGGGATGTAGTAGGTACATAGAAAAGATGAACTGAGTGGTGGCTGTTTCTAAAAATATATTAGAACTTCTCTAGAGTACATGGAATTATCGTAAAATAAATATTAGCACAAGATCTGTACCAATTTTTTTTTCAGAGCGTAGGATTAGTCTACTCTTGATAAGTTGTATTGTTTTTGAAAGAAAATTAGAAGATAATTCACATATTAAAAACATTACTGATGTATCAGGCATTGAACAAGACATACTTCTCTACTGAAATTTATATTCTAGTCTGGAGGGTGGAGCAGATAAATGAATTAAAAAGCAGATAATGTTGGCTATCAAGAGGTGCTAAGAAGAAACAAGGTAAGAGGATAGTGTCAGGAAACCTCCTTTGGGAAGATACTATTATAGAGGATTCCTGAATGCAGAAAAGAAATTAGTCAAGTAAGAGTTGGAGGGTAAAGTTTTCCAGGCAGAGAAAACAGCTCCATACAAAGCCCCTGAGGTAGAAGTACACAGGGCAGGTTTCACATGAAGGAAGCAATCTCAGTCTGGCTAAGACATTATGATCCAGGCCCAAAGGCAGGCAGGAGTCAGATCATGCAGCCCCTTAAGCCCATGGAAGGAGTTTGGATTATACGTGGAGACGGAACCCACCAGAAGATCAGAGAGGAGTGATGGGACTGGTGTGGGCATGTAGGAGCCCCCTTTGCCTGCCAGGCGGAGACTCGAGGAGGGACCCAAGAATGAAAGCAAGGAGGCCATTTAGGAGAGGATTGCTTCGGGCCAGGCCAGAGGGAAAAGTGGCATGGAGCAGGGTAGGAGCACTGGAAAGGGAAGTTTGCCAACCTGAGGATCTTTTCGTGACAGTCAGCAGGACTGGCTAATGGATTTCAGGAGAAGGGCAAGAGGGAGAACTACCCCCTATGTTCTGCCATTGACTGAAGGAGAACTAGGTTTGCCCCCATTGGTGGGGAGGGTGGGTGACAGGAGTCTTTCTGTTGGACCATGCCTGTTAGGGAGCCTGTGAAGACCCATGCACGTGCACAGCACAGGCTGAAAGCTCAGCAGTCACGTCAGAGCAGCAGCAGATGCGGACTAGAGAGAGCAGTTCAACTTCTCCAGGCTTTCAGAAACAGTTAAAAGACCTTAAGATTGAAGTATTAGATTAATGTAATACTTCAGGACCTTTTTCAGAGCGTCAAGATGCATTCTGTACCTCTTTTGTCTGAGCGTTGCAGGTTCCCCCTCAGACAGGAAAGCGCCTGTGCCGACTTCTCTGTCAGGGCTCAGAAGGTAGTACAGTTGACCCTCGAACAACATGGGCTGAACTGCACGGGGCCACTTCTAGAAATTGCCCCAGACCACAGGGCAATTTCTTTCAATAAATACAGCACTAAATGTATTTTCTCTTGTGTTTTTCTTAATAACATTTCCTTTTGTCAAGTTCACCGTAAGAGTACAGTATATAAAACCCGTAACCTACAAAGTACGTGTTATCTGACTGTTGATATTATCACTGAGGCCTGCAGGCAGCAGTGGACTACTGGGAGTTAGACGTGTATTTCTGACTACACGGCGGGTGGGGGCGAGGGGGCAGTCCCCTAACCCTGCATTGTTCGAGGGTCAGCCGTGCTATGGTGAAATTCTGCCGTTGAAGTAATTAGATTCTTAAGATGCTTTTGTCGTTCTTCATAAGTACAGTATAAAGTTCTAACTTCTTGCTCTCTTTCAATGCCCCACATATTCTGGACCCATTCTACCAATTCAGCAAGTACCCACCATTCCAAATGGACACAACTCCTCACCCCCCATGGTATGCAGCGCTCTTTCTGTTCTTCACACTCCTCTCCCTCTGCCTCACTTTTCCCCAGCTACTTGCTTGCAGGCCCCAAGATGAAATTGAGGCCTCTTCTTTCCCTTAACTCTCTGTAGTTTCTCCAGCATGAACTGGTATCCCTTCCTTCCCCGTAACTCCCTGTAGCTGTAGGATAGAACTTTAATACTCAGCACCAACACTCGGCCTTAAGGTGTTACCAGTGTTACTAAGTGTATAAAGTGGAAGCTTTTAGAAGACAAAAACCCCTGTTGAATTCCTCTGATTCCTTGTATGCTAGCATGCTGTTGAACACATAGTAGATACTTACTCAGCAGAACACTTAACTGTTCAAACAGAACTGCTTCTGCTGGACTGCTTGTAATAACAGACCTTTGTTTTTTTTCCCTCTTTAGGCTTTCCAGGATCTCCCAAACACATTGGATGAAATTGATGCTTTATTAACTGAAGAAAGATCAAGAGCTTCTTGCTTCACGGGACTGAATCCTACAGTATGCTACTTGCCCTGTTGCCTCCCGCAAGCACCACTGCCCCCCTCCTCACACCCACCACGCACGCGCACGCACACCTCCTTCCAGCACTCGCCTCCCACTCTGTACTAGAGCTCTTGGTAATAATAAGCCAGACAGCAGGAACAATGTGCTTTAAATGCCAGATTCTGAATCTATTAGAATTTTAAATAGACTCTTCCTAAGGAACACACTGTTCTGTGCCTTTCCTTTATAAAAAGAATCATTGGGCTAACCTGAAATACTGCAGTGTCTATTTTTTCAAGGATAAAAAAACACGTTTAGTAGAAGAACATAAATTGCGTACAAACAATGCAACAATTGGCATATTTTCAGTTAGTATTTCAATTGATGCAGAATTTCCTGTAATGTTATCCTTTGGTAGATTGTCTTAAATAATTTTTTCTCTGCCAGGTTGTTGAAGAATACACAAAAAGAGAAGAAGAAATAGAGCAATTAACTGAGGAACTAAAGATAAAGAAGGTTGAACTGGATAAATACAGGGAAAACATTTCACAGGTCATTAACCTTTAACTTTTCTTTCTGTCACGTGCTTATCATATATGGGAATGTAGAATAATGCAAACTGAAATGACATGTTTCTAAGAACAACTGCCATGTATGGTCTCATGACTAAATTGATCTTTGTTTTATGGACAATTTTCTGTCAGAACGTAGTAATACTTCTTTTAAATTGCCCTTTTATGTTGAATTAATTTGCAGGTAAAAGAAAGGTGGCTTAATCCTTTAAAAGAACTCGTAGAAAAAATTAATGAAAAATTCAGCAATTTTTTCAGTTCCATGCAATGTGCTGGTGAAGTTGATCTACATACAGAAAATGAGGTAATATTGCATTTGAAATGTTTCTTGGCAAGTAATTATATGCTAAAAGTCTGTGTAAATTTTTGTTTATTCTAGAGTTATACCTGTGAAAATTTTGCTAACTACAAAATCGTGCCACCTAGGCACCCTGAATAAACCAGTTAAGCATCTGCCTTTGGCTCAGGTCATGATCCCAGGGTTCTGGGATCGAGCCCCGTGTTGGGTTCCCTACTCAGTAGGGAGTCTGCTTCTCTCTCTCCAATCTTTGAGAAGGAAAACACCACCTATGGGAGTCCATCAGGGTTTTTTTTTTTTTTTTTTTTTTTTTTTTTTTTTTTTTTTTTTTTTTTGCGACAAGTCACTATAACCTTACTAAAATTCTTTTTTATATCCAGATAGGTGATGGTTATTCAGCTGTGAATGAATTGCTTTATAAATTTACCATTCTCCACGTTAGAAGAGTCCTTTAGAGATTGGCAAATGTAACTGAAATACAGTATAATATCAGTGGTTTCCTCTTTTATTCAAGATTTTAAGAGTACACAGGAATGAAAATATTTGGAAACTTGTTACTAATTCTTTAAACTATAACTTAATGCACTACAAAATGGTAGGTGTAAGAATTTTGATTCAGAAATGTGTAAAGTGAATGTGGAATTTGCTTTAAGATCATTGGAAAAGAGGAAAGGGTAGAGTTAGAGATGAAACAGGGTTGGTCATTATGTTGATAATAGTGAGGCTAGTTGGTAATTTTACTGAGCTTATTTTAGTGTCTAGTTTTGTGTATGTTGAAAATTTTCCCTAATAAGTTTTTTTCCCTAGGATAGAAATGAAGACCATAAAAGATCATTTTCTTTCAAGCATGTGTGCAATCTTGCATGTACGTTCTGTACATAGATACAAAGCAAGGTAGTGCTTTAGGAACTTTGCCCCATGACTCCTTCACCTGCTTGAAGTGAGACATAAGGATAGTCAACATTATTTCACTTTTCAGTTCTATTAAGATAGTAGATTTTGCCATAGTGAGGCCATCCACAGACTTTTTAGGCTTGTTACACAATTAAGAGACAGTGTAGTAACAAATGTAATTCATAATATACTGTGCACGTGCCAGGCTCTGTGCCGAAGCACTTAGAAGTCCGTTATCTCGTTTCATCCTCCCAGTTACTCTGTAAAGCAGTATTCTGATCATCCCTTTTTTACAAATAAAGTATCAAAGAAGTAGTTGCTGTCTATAAAGCTGTTAGAGATCTTTAAGGAACTCTTCTAATGGATTTATTCAGTCTATCATCAAATACTATAAAATTGCTGGAGAAAACTAACCTTTCAACAATTTTTTACTGTTCTACAGGAAGACTATGATAAATACGGAATTCGAATTCGAGTCAAATTTCGCAGCAGTACGCAGCTGCACGAATTAACCCCACACCATCAGAGTGGAGGTGAAAGAAGTGTTTCCACCATGTTGTACTTGATGGCGCTCCAGGAGCTTAATCGATGTCCATTTAGAGTAGTTGATGAAATCAATCAGGTGTGGTCCTTATTCTTTTACTTGGGCTTTAGTGTAGCTTATAATAGATTGAAATGTAATCATTATTGTTGTCATTGTTTAGGGAATGGACCCGATCAATGAACGGAGAGTGTTTGAAATGGTTGTAAATACTGCTTGTAAAGAAAATACATCTCAGTACTTCTTTATTACACCAAAGGTGGGTAATAAGACATCTGCACGTGCTCTGTACTCAGAAGTCCCCTGTGGTCCAGTCATGGAGCAGATTATGGCCCGATCCATAAATGAGCAGAGACACTCCCCCAAAACAGAACTAAAAAGATTTCAGTAATATTTATATAAAGGGGACAAGTTCCAGTGACATACTTAATTAGAAACCTTATTATTGGAAAAAGAAACGTAGGAGGCATAGAATTATGTTCTAGAACCAAAATTTCCTCCCTGCTTTTGGCACTTTTTATCTAGAGAGGCTCTTCTTTTAGTACTTTAAAAAAGGGGCGGTGGGCGGGGGCAGGAGAATATAACCCTAGAAGTCTGGCACTCCTCATTTCCTCAAAGACCCAAGGATGCCCTGCCCTTCTGTATTTGCCCAACAGCAGTCCCCTGGCGCAGGGCAGATCTTAATTATCCTTACAGAGAATTTTCCATAAGCTAGAACCATTATAGCAGGAAATTTTCTTTTGTTACATCTTGTGCAAGAGCTAATTTGTAAGACCAATATACTCAAAGGTGTGTTTATCATCAGATTTCCCTTTTAAATTAAGTAGTCATGAAAAATTTCATTGGAGAGCCCACCTTAAATGCACATTTTCATAGAATAGAATAATCTGTTTTTTTCCTGTTACTCTCTGGAATAGCCAGAATGTTTACCACGCTATTGTTTACCAAACACCCTGGTGTATGAACCCACCCCTCTGTCACACACTTCTCAGGCTACCAATCTTTCATGGGCCATACAAGTTGCTTGTGAAGTATATGTGGATAAATGAGTTAAAGTATGGATCCTAGGAAAATTCTGAAGGACATACTTCCAGGGTCAGCCTAGAAGTTGTAGAAGCGTACTTGGCCTGGGAATGCTGACAAGGCATTTGTTGATGATTTTTTAGGCCAGGTGCTAGCTCAAGTAAGGATCGTAGTCTGGCCAGGTATCTTATCGAATTGAGAACTTCACACTAGAAATAACATTTGACTTGACACATGTAAGGTTGGCAAACTGTGCCTCTTAACGTATGGCATTATGGGACCATCTGTTCTAACACTTACAGCTCCTGCAGAATCTTCCTTATTCTGAGAAGATGACCGTATTGTTTGTCTACAATGGTCCTCATATGTTGGAACCTAACAGATGGAATTTAAAGGCTTTCCAAAGGCGGCGGCGCCGTATCACATTCACTCAACCTTCTCAATAAAAGTAAAGAGCAGAAACGGAGCATTTTTGGTTAAATCCTGTTTATGAGTATGGCTCACCTGAATAAAAGATTCGTTAAGACTAAGAGATGGGTCATTTTTGGAAACCTGCTGTTAAATACAAATGGGTTGATGGATGGAGACCATAGTCACTTTCTATGGGGGCCTCATCTGACAGTAGAAATTAAG
The DNA here is from genome assembly GCF_905146905.1 of Nyctereutes procyonoides. Taxonomy (NCBI): domain Eukaryota; kingdom Metazoa; phylum Chordata; class Mammalia; order Carnivora; family Canidae; genus Nyctereutes; species Nyctereutes procyonoides. The sequence goes on along the minus strand of NW_026575146.1, from coordinate 53,685,755 downwards.
ACTTCAGTTTCTGTTGAGCTCAAGTCCTTGGCTCTCTGCCTATGAGTCATTGGGTTCCCATGGTAAAAGGTATTCACTGTTTCACATCACAGGTACAGGGGAAGGGGTGACCCGGTGATCCCGAGCTTTAATTCCAGAGTCACTTTAATTACTTTCAGAGTCTAAAGAGGACTCTACAGCTAAAGTCCTCCCAGTATAATATTTAATTTAAAAAAAAAAATCAATATGGAAATGTCTAGACTAATGTATAATAATAATTTATGACAAATCTATTTCTTCCTATTAAGGATTACCTTATCTCACCAGGAAATGGAATTTTATGGGCCTTTAAAAAAATTTTTTACAAAACGACATTATAATTGTATCAGTATCTCAAGGGAAATATGTACTGGGCTTTAGAAATGGTAGGGGAAAGTCTCTGAAATGCCACAAGGTGGCCACTAGATGATGCAATGTGCAACCAAAAGATTGACAGGAAAAAATCAAGTGATAAGGGTTTTTAAAGAATAACCTGGAAAAGTGTGTGTGGGTTTGGTGTTTTGTTCTGTTTAGTTTTTTTAATTTAAAGTCAATTGTATTTTACATCTTCAATTTCTAAAAGCATTTTTATAATTATTTTTAGTAGGATTTTTTCTTAAGATTTCATATACTGGTTTCTACAATTTATATTTGAAATTTTTCAGTGTTATTTCAAGAGTGAGGGAAATATTGATTTGTTTTAAAACACAATACTTCTAGAACCTGAACTTTTAGATCCTTCCTTACAGTGTTGACCCTACCCAATTGTCTTAAAAAGTCTAGTTTAAACTGTTTTTTTGGAGCAAGAAAGAATTAGATGAGAGAATCATTTGTTCCTCTGAGTTACACTAATAGTGCCAAAACTATTAAAAAAAAAATAAATCCATTGGACTAATCCAAGAACATGTCTCTGAACAGTTGAATTGGATCTGTGCCAGTAATGACAAAATTATTTTTTAGTTGGTAGCTTGAATAAATTGAAGAATTGCATTCAGTTTAAGTTTCGTATATTCATCACTAGCCATGGAAATTTGTATTATTAGGTTAAAAAAAATAATGAACCCTAGTCTATATCCTCTCACCTGGACATTTTCTCTTTAAAAAGGTATTTTTTTCTTGAGAAAATTTTAAGAGAGCCTTCTACTCTTAGCCTAATGCATGTATTATGAAAATATTTTAAAACAACATTTTTTACTAGTGTAACAACTCACGTAAAAGTTGAAAAACTTGATAACCTACTAGTAGGTGGATCTTGTTACCAAATATTTGTTGTTTAATACTTTGTTTTCCACCAAAATATCTTTACTAATATGTGCTTACTGTCATTTGTTTTTTGTCTGAGTTAGTGCCAGTCATCTTACTTCTGCAAAATGATTATCAGTGTGAAAAAGGAGCTTGAAGACGAGTGTGTTGGGGGGGGGGGGATGATCAAGTACATTTCCGTTTTCATATGGCAGTAATTATTTCCATAACTTGTGAGCATTTTATATTTCTCTACTGGACAAAGTTAATACTTGGTTTTACATTGGATTTTGAGCTGTAAAGGAAAAATTATGTATCATTTTAACATAAGAGAATAAGAAGTGTAGCACATTATATATACTTAGCCACTTAAAACTTCATATATTTTCTGCAAAAGTTGATTTCTAATTACACACAAAATGTAAAAACACCAAGTCTGATTTGATGAATAAAATATTTAAAACCTGAAGGTGACAGGTATCTTTAATGCGAAAAATCCTCATCATTTGCCTAAGGAGAGTGTCTCTATTCACAGATTTGTAGTGTTCGAAGATTTTTTTTTTTTTTTCTTTCTGATTGTCTCTTGGACATTTGCTTACTTTCTTTGGAGTACGGATCTTTAGTATGTGAAAAATGTAATTTTGTCCTGCTATATATAGTGTGTGTCTGTGTGTGTATAACTGGGGGAAAAAATCTGTGGGAAATGCTACTTTGTTGGTAATAAATGCATATTTTCATATTCTTTTGGTGTATGTTATCTTAATGGTTTTTACACTTTCAACATTAAGAGTCATTCTGGTTTTCACACTTACTGAAGAACAACTCTCTTAAGTCTTCAGTGTGCCTTGCCAGCCTGCCCGTGGTCAAAAGCATAGAAAATTTTGTTTCACATTTGCCTGCAAGGGAACTACAGTCTAACAGCACTGAACACAGTGAAAAAGTTTGAAGCCATCTGAGGAAGCCAAGTTACAACATGAATATAGACATTTTTTGCTAAAAACATTCACAGTATTCTTTTTGTCTTCATACAGTAAGTTCTTCTCTTGCCTCAGTTTCCTCATTGTGAAATGAGGGTAATACTTCATTTACAGAGTTGTGGAAGGGAGCAGAGGAGGTCAGGGGCCTCTTACTAGGGCACCTGGCATCCTAGTGGATGCTTTATTAATGTGCCCTTATTTTTTTTTCCAGCTTTATTGCAGCTTTGTATTTTAAATTTCTTACATTTGAGAAAGAGCGAGCACAAGTGGAAGGGGTGGAGGGAGAAGGAGAGAATCCCAAGATGACTTTGTGCTCGGGGGGTTCCGTTTTATAACCATGAGCTCATGACCTGAGCTAAAACCAAGAGTCGGACCATAACCAACTGTGCCATCCAGGCACTCGTTGCATTTTAAATATTTAAAAAATGTAATATACTATATTTTATACATCAAGGTATGAGAATTCCCTTTTAAATGAAGTTAGAGTTTTTTCATTTGTGTCCATTGTTCCAAGGACAGACACCTGTAGGTTTTGAGTGAGCCTCTCAACATACAGATAAAATGGTCGTACACCTTCATGAAATTTGACTTCGTTAATTAGATGAATCGGTATAAGTACCTTTAGAGTAGCTCATCTCTTTATAGTCACACCATACGTTTTGGAAAACTTGTAATCAATACAGTTTGCAAATTTGGGAGATTTGACTCTACTGATAATTCAGGCTTATTTTTTATTCCCAGTGGAAATTTATATTTCTGACTTTTTGTTGAGCTATTCACTCACTGCTCCAAAGTAAGTTATTGATGATTGGAGTTTAAAAAAAAGCTGCCCCCCCCCCCAAAAAAAAAAAGCCCCACTCTTCCAAAGACAATGAGCTGGGCTACTATAAGAGGATTTGGTGAGGCAGGGCTCTGGTTCTATGGGCTCTGGCTTCATCTGAGACCCCCGGACAGGATGTGGGGTGGCGGTTTTGGGGCAGATCAGAAACATGAAGGGTGTTCTGCTGCAAATCCTGCCTTACCTTTCTGATCATCCATTAGTAAATGTCATTTTCTTTTGCCTCTCAAGAGCATGCTTACACATTTGGTGTCCAGGCCCAAGGGTTCAAGACCCCTCGGCACCCTACCCTGTCCCTCAACCTCTGCTCTTATCATGCCCAATACTCCTTAAGGAGTGGGTTGAAACAGGATAATTTTAACTATGTTGTTTAAAACCTTAATTTAGTCCTAGTGATCTCTGTGACATGTTCCTTTCTTCATTTGCAAATATTAGCTGTTCAATTTGGAAACAATCTTCCAAGTGGCTTAAATCAGCCTCCTCTTTCCACTGTCTTAATTCATGAATCATTTGAGTGATGAGGCCAGCACCTATTTTGTAAATTAGGTGGAGTAAGAATTTGTTTACAGCTGTACTATACTTTCAAAGTGTTTCCACCCAGCAACCCCTGTACTATCGATTAATAGAAACTTAGTAAAAACTTGAAGGTCTTAACAGTGCTATCAGTAAACAGCAGAGGTGGGAATAAAGAAACATTTTTTTCTGGGATACCGTACTGCTATTTTAATCAGGATACCTTGCCTTTTAGATTGGTGGAAGCTATACCATCAACAGTCCTGGTTATGTAATCTACTTCGTTATGGCTAAGACTTGCTGTTCTGATATGCCCCTGGATTAGGGTACAGGTTCTGCAGTCACAAAAAACCCAGATACAGCTTATGTAAGATAGAAATGTATTCCTTTCTTAAAAGAGCATTAAACAGTCTGGGATTCTTCACCCAGTTCATATTTTGCTGCTCTGCCGTTCTCAAACTGGGTTCTCTCATGGGCCAGGATGGCTGCTTCAGCTCTTGCCAACATTTGTATCCAAATGATGAAGAGGGGAGAAAGGGACAAGAGGAGGACATGGCTACCACCGCCGTAAGAGGCCCAAGTTACTTTAACTCTTGTCCTGAACTGAGTGCCACAGCCTGCATGAGACTTGACTATGTCATCCTGAGTTACCTAGTTAGACTCCAGCCACTCTGTTAAACAAAAGGGAGAGTGACTACCGGGAGACCAGCAGGAGTCTGCCACAGACCCCAGGAAGATAACCCTATGGCCTATTGACAGCGTTTTCAGAGAAAAGATCTGTCAAGTTCCCCATCGCACCTAAAGATCCGGTTACCACAGCCTTGAAGATTGCTACACACCACTCCCTCTAAACAGCAGCCCCAAGCCACTGCTATTCTCTTGCTCTCTCCTTCATAGCATTTCTCACCACTTGTGTATTGTGTGTTTCTTTTCTCTACTAGAACCTGAGTTCTCTGAAGGCAGAAGCTTCATTGTGTTGAGTGCTATCACCCCAGAGCCTAGAAGAGTGCTTATTAGTACATACAGTGTAATGGTATCATGAACGAATGCTCTTTCTCCCAACACTGATGGATTAGAGCATATTCCATTACCTGTATATTCAATTCTTACTTACATGTATTACAAGCAAAGCACTATCTTATGTAGTTTGAGGAATAAAAATACGCCCCACGTATGATTCCACTCTGAAGGAATTTAGGGTAGGGATTTATTCAAGAAGATGGAGGACGATCTTGAACTCCCCTCTACCCACAGACATACGGTGGCTACAGCTACATATGGAACAGTGTCGTCAGAATAACCTGAGCCTGGCTGAGAGATACCTACCTACCCAACAAACGAGAAGAAAACCACATCAATGCAGGTAGTACAGGTTGGGACACAAGCTTGTCAACCCCTCCCCCCCAGGCACAGTGACCCACAATCAGGAGGAGACGCCACTCCAAATCCAGAGCCCCCCCCCCACCGCCCACCACTAGTGATAAGAGCTCAAACTCATCAGGTGCCCCAAATTTTCAAATGTGCACCTGAAAAGACCAGTCCCCATCTAGTTTTACAAACTAATGGGGCTCATAATCCCCAAATCCACCAGACTATCAGTCTGAGAAATAGCTCTGAAAGGGTGTGTGTGTTGAACTCACCTGCCCCAGATCCCAGCTCAGACACCACTGACTATGCCTAGACTTTAAAGGGAGGAAACTCATTTCTTTAGATTCAACCATCAGCTTGAGGACCAGGCATCAAATTTAACCCACATATCTAGAAGCCTGCTGGAACACTCCTAGGACAAGAGTGTCATCACACTCTTCACTCTGATCCAAACCAGTTATCTCCCGGAAGGGAGCTTTTACATGTGCCTGGGGCCCGGTGTTTATAGCTGCCACCGAGGGACACTTCTTGATCACCTGAGGAGGGCAGGGAGTTACATTCCTGGTCCCATGGAACTATAACAATAGGTGTTACCCAGAAAGGAAATTTTACCCTTGTCAGGCACCCTGGTTTTTGTGACTGCTGCTGGGAGACACTCCACATCACCTGGATCTGGTGGCCAGTAAGGAATGGAGAAACACTTCTTAAATAGCCTCCATGCCCAAGGGCTCAGCAAGAGGCAACAGATCTAGGATATCAGTTTTTACGTGAAGGGGGCCTATTAGCTAATCATGGCTGTAGCCTAAGGGACAGGCTTCTTTTTTTTTTTTTAATAATAAATTTATTTTTTATTGGTGTTCAATTTGCCAACATACAGAACAACGCCCAGTGCTCATCCCGTCAAGTGCCCCCCTCAGTGCCTGTCACCCATTCACCCCCACCCCCCGCCCTCCTCCCCTTCCACCACCCCTAGTTCGTTTTCCAGAGTTAGGAGTCTTTATGTTCTGTCTCCCTTTCTGATATTTCCTACCCATTTCTTCTCCCTTCCCTTCTATTCCCTTTCACTATTATTTATATTCCCCAAATGAATGAGACCATATAATGTTTGTCCTTCTCCGATTGACTTATTTTGCTCCGCATAATACCCTCCAGTTCCATCCACGTTGAAGCAAATGGTGGGTATTTGTCATTTCTAATGGCTGAGTAATATTCCATTGTATACATAAACCACATCTTCTTTATCCATTCATCTTTCGATGGACACTGAGGCTCCTTCCACAGTTTGGCTATTGTGGACATTGCTGCTAGAAACATCGGGGTGCAGGGAGGGACAGGCTTCTAATAAAACATGCATCTAGAGGCTGTAATCCTTTCCAAAGACCTGCAAAAGTGGGCACTTTCTTTGCACTCTCCCTCTGCCGCATTCTAGAGCACTGTGTCTCCCAGAATGGAGCTTTACATGTGTCTGGTACCCTGGTTTTCATAGCCAGGGAAGTTTGTATTTTTGGGTACTGTAAGACTAACAATCAGTTTTTGGCAGGCTACTACCCCCCAGGATACTGCAAAGACAGTAGACTGAGGCACACTTCCAGTCTCTGTGAAGACCTCTTTGCTTGTCCTGGAGCTTTGGGCCTAAGGAGGAGGTTTCAGGTTTGACACACATCTAGTGGCCTATGGAGCTGCTCTCAAGGAACATATGCTGTTAGATGCCATGTTGGTGCTCTCCTTCTGCCTTACTTCAGCTTGGCAGGATCTCCCAGAAAAGAGCTTGTACACATTTCTGGAGTCCCCATTTTTGCAAATACCTCCCAATTGCCTGGCTTTGGTGGCCAATGGGTCTTATGTGTGTGGTCTTGAGCACTATATATTTGCACACTTTTGAAAGCTGCTGCCTGAGGGTCTGGCTTCCAATCGGCCTGAATCCAGGTGCTGAGAGAGCCTCTTCTCTGGGATACTCACAAGTCTTGGCACATCCTCAGCTACTGGGAGCTACTAAAAATATAATAGGCTGCTTGGACAAGCACAAATATTTGAAAGACAAGAGCTAGGGCAGGATTGAACAACAGGGTTTATCTCCTACATGAATTCACTTCTTCAAGACTAGGAGAGGTGGCTGCTTCATCTAATGCATAGAAGCCAACAGAGAGCCAAGCAAAATGAAGCAGCAAAAAAGTATATTGCACATTAAAGAACAAGATAAAAACTCAGCAGAAAAAAAACAACAATGAAATGACAGTAAGTAATTTACCTGTTAAAGAGGTCAAAGTAATGATTGTAAAATGCCCAAACTGGGAAGAATGGATAAACACAGAACTTTAACAAAGAATGGACAACATGAGAAAGCACCAAACAGAAGTCGCAGAGTTGAAGAATACAATAACTGAACAAAAATACACTAGAGGCATTTAATAGATTACATGAAGCAAAAGAAGGGATCCACGAATTCAAAAACAAAGCAGAACTCACCCAACCAGAGCAGCACAAAGAAGAATGAATGAAAAGAGGAAAGATAGCATAAGGGACTTAAAGGGCAACATCAAATGGATTAATGTTCCTATTATAGGAATCCCAGAAAGAAGAGAGAGAGGGGCTGAAGTCTTATATGAAAAGACAATGGCTGGAAATTTCCCTAACCTGGGGAAGGAAACAAACATCCAGATCCAGGAAACTCAGAGTTCCAAATAAGGTGAACTCGAAGAGACCCACACTAAGACACATAATTAAGATGCTGAAAGTTAAAGATGAGAGAATCTTAAAAACCAGAAGAAAAAATAAGTTGTTATTGTACAAGGAAAACCCTCATAAGACCATCAGCAGATTTTTTTCAGCAGAAATTTTGTAGGCCAGAATAGAGTGGCATGATATATTTAAAACTGAAAGGAAAAAAAAATCCCAAAATACACTACTCAGCGAAGTTATCATTCAGAATTGAAAGAGAGAGAAGGAATTTTCCAGACAAGGAGAATTTTCCAGACAAGTAAAGCTAAAGGCTTTCATCACCATTAAATCAGCCTTACAAAAAATGTTAAGGGACTTCTTTAAAAGCTAAAAGAAAGGGTGCTAATTAATAACAATATATAAAAGAATAAATTTCACTGGAAAAGTACATATAGAGTAAAAGTTTAATTAATCACTTAAAACTAGTATGAAGGTTAAGAGAAAAGCAGTAAAAATAACTGCTTACCATAATTAGTTAAGGGATATGCAAGATAAAAAGATATAAAATGTGATGTTAAAAAACAAAATGTGGGGGACACCTGGGTGGCTCAGCAGTTGAGTGTCTGCCTTGGACTCAGGATGTGATCCAGAGTTCTGAGGTCAAGTCCCACATTGGGCTCCCCAAAGGGAGCCTGCTTCTCCCTCTGCCTGTGTCTCTGCCTCTTTCTGTCTCTCATGAATAAATAAATAAAATCTTAAAAAAAAATTGGGAGAGAGAGCTCATCGAATGTATGCCAAGTTAAGCATTAGCAACTTAAAATAGACTGATAGAGATTTAGGTTGTTATACGTAAGCCATAGGTAACCACAAAGCAAAAATCTACAATATATACATAAAAGATAGAAAAGAATCTAAACATACCACTACAGAAAATTAACACCACAAGAGAAGAAAGGGACAGAGGAACTACAAAAGAGCCAGAAAACAAAACAAAATGGAAATAAGTACATACCTATCACTAATTACTTTAAATATAAGTGGACTAAATTCTACACTTAGTAGACAGAGTGACCAAATGGATTAAAGAACAACAACAGGACCCATCTCTATGCTGCCTGCAAACTATGCACTTTAGATGTAAAGATACACACAGACTGGAAGTTAAGAAATGGAAAAATATATTTCATGCAAATGGAAACAAAAAAGACCTGGGGTAGCTGTATTTGCATTAGAAAAAAAACAGACTTTGAAGCAAAAAAAGATTGTACTAAGAAGAAAAAGAAGGGCATTGCGTAACGATAAAGCAATCAGTTCAACAAGAGAATATAACATCTGTAAATATTTGTGTACCCAACATAGGAGCAGATAGATAGATGGAGAAATAGACAGTAATACAATACCTGGGACTTTAGTACTGACTTACATCAATGTAAAGATCATCCAGATAGGAAACCAATAAGGAAATATTGACTTTCAACAACACATTAGATCAAATAGATTTAATAAATATATACAGAACATTTCATCCAAAAGCAAGAGAATATACAATCTTCTCAAGTACACATGGACCATCCCCCAAGGATACATTATGTGTTAGACCACAAAAACAGAACAATAAGGTTTAGAGGACTGAAATATCAAGCATCATTTCTTGCCACAATGGTATGAAACTAGCAATCAACTGCATGAAGAAAACCAGAAAAATCCACAAACATGCAGAGATTAAACAATATGATAATGAACAAATGAGATAAAGAAAAAATAGGAAGAGAAATTTAAAAAATACCTTTAGACAAATGAAAACAGGAAGCAAAAACAGTTCTAATAGGGAAGTTCACAGCAATAAAGGCCTACCTAAGAAATAGGGAGACCCAATGAACAACTTTTATACCTCAAGGAACTCAAAGAAAAAATGAAGCTTCAAGTTAGAAAAAAAGAGGATATACAAAGATTACAGCAGAAATAAATGAAATAACAAAATGGAAATAAGTACATGCCTATCAATTGCCTTAAATGTAAATGGACTAAATGCTCCAATCAAAAGATAAAGGATGGCAGAATGGATTTTTATAAAATGCTGTTTATAAGAGATTCACCTCAGACCTATTCAGACTGAAAGTAAAGGGAGGAAAAACATTTAATGCAAACCTAAGTGAGGGGGAAAACAAAAGCCAGAATAGCAATACTTTTATCAGACAAAATTGACTTTAAAACAAAGAGCAAAGAAAAAGAAAAGAAGGATATTACATAATTATGAATCAACCCAAGAGGATATAAGAATCATAAATATCTATACACTCAACATTGCAGCACCTAAATACATAAGGCAAATATTAAATGGACATAAAGAGAAACTTAATTGTAATATAATAATAATAGGTGACTTTAACACCCCATTTACATCAATGGATAGATCATCCAGGTAGAAAAAATATCTGTAAAAAAAAAAAAAAAAAAAGAGTATCTTTGAATGACACATTGGACCACATGGATGTAGCAGACATATACAGAATATTCCATCCCCAAACAACAGAATATATATTCTTTTCAAGTGCACACTAAATATTCTCCAGACAGATAACATGTTAGGCCACTAAACAAACCTCAATCAACTTAAGAAGAATGGAATTATACCATGCATCTTTTCTGAGCACAACTGCATGATACTAGAAACCAATGTCTGTCTCTGTCTGTCCGTCTCTCCCCTCCCCCTTCTCTCTCTCTCTCTCTCTCTCTCTCTCTCTCTCACACACACACACACACACACACACACACACACACACCTAAAAAAAGTCAAATATGTGGAAGCTCAACAAGGTGATACTAAGAAATCAATGGTAAATGAGTCAAAGAAGAAATTAAAAAATACACGGAGACAAATGAAAACAGAAGGGTCTCAAAGATTTGAAAAAGTGATTCTAAGAGGGAAATATATAGCAATATAGGCCTACATCAAGAAACAAGAAAAAGGGGATCCCTGGGTGGCACAGCGGTTTAGCGCCTGCCTTTGGCCCAGGGCGCGATCCTGGAGACCCAGGATCGAATCCCACGTCGGGCTCCCGGTGCATGGAGCCTGCTTCTCCCTCTGCCTGTGTCTCTGCCTCTCTCTCTCTCTGTCTCTCTGTGACTGTCGTAAATAAATTTAAAAAAAAAAATTAAAAAAAAAAAAAAAGAAACAAGAAAAAGCTCAAATAGGGGTTCCTGCTGCTCCACCATGCGCCGCGCAGCCCGTGCGACCCTCCGGAGCGCCCGGGCGTCCCCGCACGGACCGCGCGGCCGGTCCTAGCGGCGGTCGCCCCCCTCCCCGGGTGCCCTGCGGGCCGCTGCGCCCCCGCCGCCCAGGAGCCGCGCTCACCGCAGGGGCGGGCCCCCGCCTGCGTCCGCGGCGCGGGCAGAAGACTGATCTTTGAAAATATGTATTTGGGAGACAGTCACGTTCTATTGAATACCTTGTGCTGGTGCTGCCATCGAAAAATCTGGTTACACTCTGGGGAGGCCTGCTGCTTCTGCAGGACTGCACCGCCTCGGCCCCGAGATGAGTGTCCAGCCTGAGCGGGCACACCATGAATAGATACACAACAATCAAGCAACTTGGGGATGGAACCTATGGTTCCGTCCTACTGGGACGAAGCATCGAGTCTGGGGAACTGATTGCCATTAAAAAAATGAAAAGAAAGTTTTATTCCTGGGAGGAATGCATGAACCTTCGGGAGGTTAAGTCTTTAAAGAAGCTCAACCATGCCAATGTAGTAAAATTAAAAGAAGTTATCAGGGAAAATGATCATCTTTATTTTATCTTCGAGTACATGAAGGAAAATCTTAATCTTTACCAGCTCATTAAAGAAAGAAATAAGTTGTTCCCTGAATCTGCTATAAGGAATATCATGTATCAGATATTACAAGGACTTGCATTTATTCACAAACACGGCTTCTTCCATCGGGACTTAAAGCCTGAGAACCTCCTCTGCGTGGGCCCAGAACTTGTGAAAATTGCAGACTTTGGGTTGGCCCGAGAAATCCGATCGAGACCCCCATACACAGACTATGTATCTACCAGATGGTACAGGGCCCCAGAAGTGCTCCTGAGATCTACCAACTACAGCTCCCCCATTGACATCTGGGCGGTGGGCTGCATCATGGCAGAAGTGTACACCCTCAAGCCACTCTTTCCGGGGGCCAGTGAAATTGACACCATCTTCAAAATTTGCCAGCTGTTGGGGACACCCAAAAAGGTGATGATACGGAACAAAAGCCTATGGGCTAAAACCAGCAGCTTACCCCACTACCTTTCCTGTACCCTGTGCCCCCCTGGCCCTGGGCATCACCAGCTCATCCTGCAGTCTTTCTCTTCACCTTGGTGATCCCTCCCTGCCCTTTTTGCAGAGGTAGCGGCCTCATCCCTCCTGCTCTTAAGTACATGCATTACGGCTTCCTGCTTTTCTCTCAGCCACCTCACCTCCCTCGCCAGGCTTCTCCATCCTCATGGCTACGACTCCTGCATCCATTCGGAAGTCCTCCTACGTGAAATCCTTCCTTGTAACTGCATTCACATGCTTACACTACCTGTGAGATTTTCTCCCAACACCCTCACCGTCCCTGTGGCCTCAACATCTGACACAGATGGTATTTTGCTTACCCCCAGCTAGCCCCCTTCCCCCATTACCCTGTTTCTGCCTGCGCTCCTACCAGAATCCCAGTGCCCTGGCGTTGAGGCTAAATTTAAATTTCAGTGCCACCTTTTCTCTCTCCCATCCCCTCTTTCCCCTCATCCAAGCAGCCGGCCACAAATCGTGTTGAACTTCGCTACCGGGATCTGGCTTGGGAGCCCTGCTGCAGCCAGCACAGGCCAGCCTTGACCATCCCACCTGTGTCTGGGGCATCTTCTCAGCCCACCTGCCCTCAAGCCCTGCCTGCAGCTTATCTTTCACTCTGCAGCCATGTTCCTCCAGCTAAACATTAGCCCTGGTACAGTCCTCCCTGCTAAAAATACTTGTTGAGTCCCCATACCCGAGCTTTCTTCACTTATCGCCCATGTGCTACCTGCTGCCTAGAGTTTAAAACCATCATTATTTTAAGATAAAAGAAAATGAAATTGGATCCAGCCTGGGAACTAAACTTAAAAAAATACTACTAATAGAATACCCAATAAAGTTTTTTAATGTCAAAAAAAAAAAAAAGAAAGAAAGAAAAACCTCAAATAAACCATCTAACTCTACACCTAAAGGAACTAGAAAAAGAATAAGCAATCCCAAGGTTTGTAGAAGAAAGAAAATAACAAATATCAGAGCATATGACATAAATGACATAGAGACAAAATTTTTTTAAAAAAATTAAACCAAGAGCTGGTTCTTTGAAAAGATAAATAAAATTGATAAGCCCTTAGCCTGACTCACCAAAAAAAAAACCCAAATAAATAAAATCCAAAACAAATGACATCACAAATACATAGGATTATAAAAGAATGCATTAAAGATTATATGCCAACAAACTGGACAACCTAGACTAAATGGATAAAGTCCTAGCAACATAATTTTCCAAAACTGAATCAGGAAGAAATAGAAAATCCAAAACAACCGATTACTAGTAATGGAATTGAATCAATAATGAAAAAGTCTCAGATGGAATCACAGACGAATTCAATCAAATATGCTATAAAACTGTAGTCATCAAAACAGTATGGTCCTGGCACAAAAAACAGACACATTTATCAATGGACTAGAATAGAGAACCCAGAAGTAAACCCACAATTATATGGTCAATTAATCTACAAAAAAAGGAGGAAAGAATATGCAATGAGGAAAAGACAGTCTCTTCAATAAATAGTGCTGGGAAAACTGGACAGCTGCATGTGGAAGAAAGGAAAGAAAGAAAAAAGAAAAGAATAGAAAGAAACCCGACCACTTTCTGACACCCTACAATAAAATATTCTAAAAATGGATTGAAGACCTAAATGCAAGACCTGAGACTATAAAACTGCTACAAGGTAACACAGGCAGTAATTTTTCTGACATTGGCTATAGCAACATTTTTCTAGATATATCTCTTAAGGCAAGGGAAACCAAAGTAAAAATAAACCATTTGGACTATATCAAAATAAAAGGCTTTTGCACAGTGAAGCAAACAATTAACAAAACAAAAAGGCAACCTACTGAATGGGAAAAAAATATTTGCAAGTGCTATATCCAATAAAAGATTAACATCTAAAATATATAAAGATCTTCTACAACACCAAAACATCAAACAATACAATTTAAAAATGGGCAGAGCACCTGAGCAGACATTCCTCCAAAGAAGACATCCAGAGGCCAACCAACACATGAAAAGATATTCAATATCACTCATCATCGGGGAGATGCAAATCAAAACCACAAGGAGGTATCGCCTTCTATCTGTCAGAAAGGTTAAAATAAAACACAAGCAGTAACAAGTGCTGACGAGGGGAGAAAAAGGAATCTTTATATACTGTTGATGGGAAGCTAAATTGGTTAGAGCCACTGTGGAAAACACTATAAAAGTTTCTCGACAAATTAAAAATAGATATGATCCAAATTAAAAATACCATATGATCCAAAAAATTCTAGCATTGGATATTTACCCAAAGGGGAAAAAAAAACACTATTTCAAAGCCATACATACCCTATATTTATTGCAGCATTATTTACAAGAGCTAACATATGGAAGCAACCTACATGTCCAGTGATAAATGGATAAAAAATTTATTTTATATATATATTTATATGCAAGCAAATGCACATACAATGGAATATTGCGCAGCTGCAGAAAAGGATGAGATCATGCTATTTGCGACAACATGGATCTAACAGAGAAATAAATAAGACAGAGAAACACAGATACTATATGACTTCATTCATATATATGGAATCTAAAAAACAAACCAAATGAACAAACAAAAAAGCAGAATCAGATCTATAAATACAAAGAACAAATGTTTCCCAGAGGAAAGGGGGTGGAAGAAATGAGCAAAATGGGTGTAAGGGAGTGGGAGATACAGGCTTCCGGTTATGGGGGAATAAGTCATGGGGTGATAGGGATAAAAGGCACAGCACAGGAACAGAGTCAGATACTGTGATAGCATTCTATGGTGACAGATGGTGGCTATGCTCCTGGTGACCATGGCATAACGTATAAACTTGCCAAATCACTATGTTGTACACCTAAAACTAATGTTATATTGCAGGTCAACTATACGTAATTTAAAAAAATAAAATCAGAAATGAAAGCAATGTTACAACTGGTACCACAGAAGCGCAAAGGACCATGAGGAACATTTATGTGCAAATGTTTGTAAAAACATTAGACAACATAGGACAAATGTCTAAGTTCCTAAAAACATATAATCTGAGAATGAATTCTGAACAAATAGAAAATCTGAACAGACCAATTACTAGTAAGGAAGCTGAATCAGGAATCAAAAACCTAACGCACAAAAGTGCAGAATGAAATAATTTCCCAGTGAATTCTATCAAACATTCAAAGAATTCATACCAATCCTTTAAAAACTCTCCCCCAAAAATAGCAGAGAGACTGCTTCCAAACTCATTTTAGGAGGCTAGCATTACACAGATCCCAATACCAGACCAGGATACCACAAGAAAGGAAAATTATAGGCCAATATCCCTGTGAACACAGATGCAAAAACCCTCAACAAAATATGAACACATCGGGGTATTTGAGTGGCTCAGCTGCTTAAGCATCTTCCTTCAGCTCAGGTCATGATCCCAGGAGCCCCACATTGGGCTCCCTGCTCAGCAGGGAGTCTGCTTCTCCCTCTCCCTCTGCCCTTCACCCCCACTCATGCTCTCTCTCTCTCTCTCCAATAAGTAAATTCTTTAAAAAAATATTAATACATCAAATTCAACAATACATTAAAAGGATCATTCACCATGATCAAGGGGGTTTATTCTGGAGGTGAAAGGTTGGCAAACCTTTGCATCTGCAAATCACTTGATGTCATATACTACATTAACAAAACGAAAGATAAAACTCATATGATCATCCGAAGAGATGCATAGAACGTATTTAACAAAATTCAACATCCATTTATGATAAAAACTCTCAAGCATGTATAGAGGGAACGCACCTCAATGTAACACAGGCCTAGAACTAACATCATGCTCAATGGTGAAAATCTGACTTTTCTCTGTAAAAATCAGGAAGATTGGGATGCCTGCTCTAACCACTTTTATTCACTTTTATTTTATTATGGTGCTAGAAGTCCCTACTAGAGTAATTAAGCAAGAAAAATGAATAGAGGCATATAAATTGGAAAGGAAGAAGCTAACCATTTGCATATGACATTATATATATAGAAAACCCTAAAAACTGCAAATTCAGTAAAGTTGCAGGATATAAAGTCAATACACAAAAATCTGTTGTATTTTATACATTACTAATGAACTATCAGAAAGAGAAAGTAAGACAATAATCCCATTCGTAATTGTTCCAAAAAGAATAAAATATCTAGGAATAAATTTAACCCAGGAGGTAAGAGACTGAAAACCATGATGAAACATTAATGAAAGAAATTGAAGATGACACACATACAAAAATGGAAAATATTCCATGTTCATGTGTTAGAAGAATTAGCATTGTTAATTGTAAAAGAATTAGCATTGCAAAATGACCCTATTACCCCTAACATTCCTTTTTTTTTTTTTTAAAGATTTTATTTATTTATTCATGAGACACACACACACACACACACACACACACACACACAGAGGCGGAGACACAGGCAGAGGGAGAAGCAGGCTCCATGCAGGGAACCTGATGTGGGACTGGATCCCAGGTCTCCAGTCTCCAGGATCACACTCTGGGCTGAAGGCAGCGCTAAACCGCTGAGCCACTGGGGCTGCCCAAACATTCTTTATTCAATGCAATCCCTCAATTCGACGGCATATTCTACAAAATTAGAACAATCCTAAAAAACTTTATGGAACCACAAAAGATGCTCAGTAGCCAAAGCAATCTTAAACACAAAGTTGAAGACATCATGCTTCCTGATTTCAAACTATATCACAAAGCTATAGTAATCAAAAACAGTAGGACATTGACCAAAAACAAACAAAAAACCCCAAAACAAACAAAAACCCCAAAAACCCCACATAAATCAATGGAACAGAATGGAGACCTCAGAAATAAGCCCACTCATCTACTGTCAATTTATGACAGAGGCAAGAATATATGATGGAGAAAGGACAGTCTCTTCAACAAATGGTGCTGGGAACTGGACTTTCTTACACCATACACAAAAATTAACTCACAATAAAGACTTGAATGAAAAAACCTGAAACCATAAAACTCTCCCCATGCCTCGAAAAACATAAGCATAAGGGTTGGTGGTGATATTTTGAATTTGACACCAAAAGCAAAAACAAGAAATAAGCAAATATAACTACCTCAAACTAAAAGTCCTCTAGGTAGCAAACCATAAGTAAAATGAAAAGGCAGCATACTGAATGGGAAAAGGTATTTACAAAGCATTTATCTGATTAGGGGTTAGTATCCAAAAGATATATAGAACTCATACAACGCAACACCAAAATAATAGGATTAAAAAATGGGTTGAAGTTGTAAATAGATATGAAAATACGCTGAACATCATTCATCATCAGGGAAATGCAAACCAAAACCCCAATGAGAAATCACCTCACACCTATTAAATAGCTATTATCAAAAAGACAAGAAATACTAAAGTGTTGACAAGAATATGGAAGACAGAACCCTTGTGCACGGTTGATGGGAATGTAGAATTGTTTCTCAAAAAAAATAAAAATAGAACTACCATATTATCCAACAATTCCACTTTTGGGTATTTATCCAGAGAAAATGAAAACACTCAAAAAGATGTCTCTACCCCTATATTCATGGTAGCATTGTTTACAATAGCCAAGGTATTAAAACAACCTCAGTGTCCATCAATAGATGAATGGATAAAGAAATTGTATATATACACAATGGAATTTTTTTAAAAAGATTTATTTACTCATGAGAGACACACAGAGCGAGGCAGAGACACAGGCAGAGGGAGAAGCAGGCTCCCTGCAGGGTGCCCAATCCCAGGACCCTGGGATCACGCCCTGAGCCAAAGGCAGATGCTCAACCGCTGAGCCACCCAGGCATCCCTACACAATGGAATATTTAGCCTTTAAAAAGAATGAAATCTTGCCATTTACAACAACATGAATGGAACTTGAGGGCATTATGCTAAGTGAAATAAGACCAAGAAAGACAAATACCATGTGATTTCTCTTACACGCGGAATCTAAACAAACAAAAAGCAGCCTCATGGATATAGAGAATGGACAGGTGGTAGCTAGAGGTGGGGGGGGGTAGGAGATGGGAGGAATGGTTGAAGGAGATCAAAAGGTAAAAAAATAAAAGCTAAAAATAAATATAAATAAGAAATAATTGTAAAAGAAACTTGGTCTATGAAGATGCTTTAAATTGTGCCACAAAGTGGGACGCCTGAGTGGCTCAACATTTGAGCGTCTGCCTTGGGCTCAGGGCATGATCCCGGGGTCCTGGGATCGAGTCCCACATCGGGCTCCCTGCAGGGAGCCTGCTTCTCCCTCTGCCTGTGTCTCTGCCCCGCTCTCTCTTAAAAAAAAAAATCTTTTAAAAAAAAAATTGTACCACAAGGACGCCCAGGTGGCTCAGTCTGTTAAGCATCTGACCCTGAATTTCAGCTAGGGTCATGGTGTCAGGGTCCTGAGATCAAGCCCTGCATCTGACTCTGCTTCCTGGGGCATCTGCTTCTCTTCCTCTGCTCCTTCCCCCCCACCCACACCCTCATTCTTGCTCTCTGTCACATAAATGGATAAATGTTTAAAAAATTAAAAAAACTGTACCACAAAGACACTTTGCAGTGCAGTAAATGGCACGTAGATTGAACACTATTGGAACTGAGAGGGCATGGGATCTGAGAAACAGGAAGGCTTCATGAAAACACAGAATTTGGATGTTGACAGTGGGCCTTCCCGAGGGGCAAGCAGAACATGCAGGCGAGATATCACAGGCAGTTTATGGAAGTGGAGAGACATTCATGTCATTAAAAAATATATACGTCCAGTTATTTCCAGCTGATCCAAGACAATTTGATTACATATCACTCTTACAAATTTTGTTTGGGAAAAAAAAAACTGAATTTAACATAGATGAAGGGACCCCAGGGTGGCTCAGCAGTTGAGCGTCTGCCTTTGGCTCAGGTCGTGATCCCGGGGTCCTGGGATTGAGTCCCATGTCGGGCTCCCCGCATGGAGTCTGCCCCCTGCCTCTTTCTCTTTTTCTCTGTCTTTCATGAATAAATAAATAAATTTTTTTTTGAAAAAGGGCAATCCTGTCGGGACCCTTCTCACTTCTGAAAGCTTTCACTATATCTTTGCTTAATAAACTTCTATCAGGGATCCCTGGGTGGCGCAGTGGTTTGGCACCTGCCTTTGGCCCAGGGCGTGATCCTGGAGACCCGGGATTGGATCCCACGTCGGGCTCCCGGTGCATGGAGCCTGCTTCTCCCTCTGCCTGTGTCTCTGCCTCTCTCTCTCTCTCTCTCTGTGACTATCATAAATAAATAAATTAATTAAAAAAAATAAACTTCTATCAGTTTACTCACAAAAAACCAAAACAAACAAAAAACCACGGATGAAAGTTAGCTACTCCCCCCCCACAACCTTGTTTACAGGGTACGATGCAAATAAGTCTTAGATAATTCTGTCAATCATAGATATTTGAAAGTATTTTATTATTTGGTTATTCCATAGACATTTGTTAAGCATTTGGTACAAGTAAGCACAAAACTATTCTTGTATTGTGTTTTCTAAGTATAGTGAAGTTATATCTAGCTGTTTACCACTTTGGGTGATTTGATCATGTTTTGCATGAAAGGTTCACTTGTATCAGATGTGGTAATAATTCCTTTAAATGGACAAACAACAAGAAATCCTTAGACCGATTGCCAGTCATAAAAGTCTGGCAGGAGGAGGAGGGGTGAATTCAAGCTTTGGGAATCACCTCTAGAGGAAAACATCTAGAATTTGCTGGATCCTTATACTCAGGTTCTTGAAATAATTGGGAGTATCTGAGCATTTTAGCTAAGCTATTAATACATATCTTGAATACCTTCCTCAGTGAGGGCCCATTGGTAACATTCATCATGTTAATTACAAGCTATCAATGTAATAAAAACCCAATTTTGACACTGTGCTAATTAACGAAGCATCTGTCTGGTTTTAATCAATATACTGATAGTAGATGAACTTTTGATAGCTGCCTCTCTGGGGTGGGCTTTCTGTTCAGAATGCTGAAGTACACACTGATTAGGCCAATTGGCTGTGCCAATATAACCTCCCACATGATAGATATATCGCTGTGTGCAGGCAGGAACATTTGAAAGAAAGGAATTTTACATATAACAGCAACAGCGGGCAAAGGCAGCGGTGGAAAATGGCTTAGCAAGGTATAGAGTGGGGCTAAATAACAGAATAAGGCACAGAATTTTCTTAATTACATGGTCTTTTTTTTTTTTTTTTTTTGGTTATTGCAGGAGAGTAACACAATGAGAACTTAAATCCTGGGTGACTCATTTGACCGTCGAATTTGGGGGAAGGAAACAAGGGCATGTGAGAAAGATACACAGAAAGCAGGTAGATGCATAATAAAGCCTGAACAGTTGCTGTGCTAAAAATAGTAGCAGAGAAGTGACAGTAAAGCACAAGAGCTATTTATACACAGAATATATAAAAATACTGATTCTGCTTCCCATTCGTGTAATGCGTGGTCTTTCACGGATCTCCTTTAATTTTGATAGAGCCTACAGAAAATGAATAGGAGCTCCACCGGAGAAGAGGATTCGGAGAGATTAGAGTGACTTGTCCACACTTGCGAGCCCAGTACAATGTCAGTACTGGGGACCAGGGCGGGGAGGGGGGCGCAGCAGTGTGGCCACCGCAGAGCAAAGGGAAGGGCCAAGCTCCAGAAGCAGGCAAGCCTGCGGGGAAAGAGGCACATGCTCGGCCGTGACCCTGCCAACCTGGTGTCGCCTCCGTGGTGAGCGGTGTAGAGATCTGTTCCGAGGAAGGTCCCTTCTGACCTAGCAGGTGCACCCGCAGGAACGAATCCTGCCCTATTCTCCACTTGTAGGTCCAAGCCTGTTCGAGAGCATGAAGCTCAGTACTGCTTGATATAGCCATTGATTAAGAACAGGTTAATAAATTAGGATGCAACCAACCACTTAAAAGTGGTGGGACGCTTGGATGGCTCAGTAGTTGAACATCTGCCTTCAGCTCAGGTCCGGATCCCGGGGTCCTGAGATCGAGTCCCCCCATTGGTCTCCTCACAGAGAGCCTGGTTCTCACTTTGCCTGTGTCTCTCATGGAATAAATAAAAATCTTTAAAATAAAAGAATATTGTACAGTTGTTAAAAAGAAAGAGGCTGCTTTTTATGTACTGATATGATCAGAGCCCCAGGCTGCATTAAGGAAAACAGCAAAATCCTGGGGAGAGGGAGAGGGAGGGAATTTACCATGAGCACTTACAAAGAAACAAATACACAGACACACATTATATTTTCCATCTCTTTAAGGATAGAAACAAATGGTGGTTACTTCTTCGGAAAGCAACAGGGTTGGAAAGAAGATTTATTTTTCACCATATGTCTGTAGCTTTTGAATCATATAACTTACACTGCTTATTTTTTAAAGCTTTTATCGGAGAGGAGAGGAGAGGAGAGGAAAGAGAAAAGAAAAAAAGAAAAGAAAAGAAAAAGAAAAGAAAAAGAAAAAAGAAAAGTTTGGGCTTTGGACTCAGAGAATTTGTTTCCACTACTTAACTAGCTATGTGAACATGGCCAAGTTTTTTTTTTTTCCCCAACTTAATGTGACATAATAGAACATATGACAAAGTCTCTTATGAAGCCAACACTTAGACACAATTATTGTCAAACTTTGATGTAATTCCTCATAATCTCTAAAAATAAAAAAAAAAAGGTGGGGGCACCTGAGTGGCTCAGTGGTTGAGTATCTGCCTTTGGCTCAGGGCATGAACCTGGTCCTGGGATTGAGTCTCGCATCAGGCTTCCTGCAGGGAGCCTGCTTCTTGGTCTGCCTGTGTCTCTGCCTCTCTCTCAGTGTTGCTCATGAATAAATACTCTTTAAAAATATTTTTTAAAAGCACTTTACTTCTTTCTGATACATGTAGCAGTTAAATTTTAAAATGTATATTACAAAATTCATCAACCCATGTAAGGTATAGTGACTTGTGCTGAAAATTTAGAACATTGGGAAATATTTAAAGGTTTACTGGTCAATAAGTGTGTCATGTTTTCCTGTTGAAGTCCTAAAATTATCTTTATTGTCAAATGCACCCTTCCTGGCTAATAGCATATCCCACCTGGAAAAAGAAGTAGTGACAGAGTTACTTCTTTAAATCCCACAGCTCTTGGGAATTTGTATGGAAACAATACAGGTTATTTTGTCTATGCAGTCCTCTAGTACCACCACGGATTTTAATGCTGGCACATTATTACTCCTGGGAGTGCATCATTCAGTGACTTCCAGGAACTTTAACACTGTTACTATGCTTTATGGATGATGAGGACAAATGCGAGTCTTAGCCAGAGTTTGCAGGAAAATATGAACCACAATTCATTTTCCGGGCGGGTTAAATTTGCCATTCAGAATTTTATGGTGTAAATATAGAACATGTTTTCCAGCAGGGCCTTTGCTTGAGCTCTTTAGGCCATCGTCACAGCAAGTGCAGACCACGCTCTCTTTTTCTGCAGGGCGCCCTGCCTTCCACCACCGCCCAGAGAGAGAAGCATAAGCAAGGGGCCCAGATGCCAAGTGAGAGAAGCAGCCCCATCTGCACAGGGAATGTCTGTCCCAGTTAGGTAGGACCCAAGTAAGACTCAGCCCATGAAGGAGGCTGAGTCCTGGGGCCCAGGGCAAGGTTCCCACTTGCAAAGCCGTCCACGTTGATCTGGACCATTCACAGAGGGAGCATTAAATAGAACAGAAATGAGCATCTGTCTTAAGCCATGTTACTAATGTTTGATCTCTGGTACAGCAGTGTAGCCTTATCATAATTAATATACTCCTATATATCAGATACTGCAAATCTGTCATTTCCATAAATCCGATAAAGTGAAAATAAAATACCTTCTTTTTCTTGCCTAATTTGAACTTGTTAGTGAGGTTGAGCCTTTCTGCTCTGCAGTCATTTGTATTTTTTCTTTGAATCGTCTCCTTTCCTTCTAGGCCCATTACTTTCTCTTATCGACTTTTTCATACCTGTTTTTATAAATATATTTCATAAAACAAAAAAAATAGATTGGGGGAAAATATTTGCAACTAGTGGACAAATAGTTTAATTTTTTTTTTTTTTACTGTTTATAGTGTATTTTTGGTTTTGTTGAAGTAAGATTTGTTCCTGTTTAGGTTTTGCTTTAGTCAGATTTTTCATTCTATGCTTTATGTCGTTTGCAGAAAGGCTTTTCCCACTTTTACTCATGTTTTCTTCAGTCTTTTTATAGTTTTTTTTACATTTAAATCTTTGTAATTGATTTTGACAGATGAATGAGGCAAGAATAAAGTTCCCACATGTAACAAGTCTATTGCCACATTGTCTTAATTACTCTTGATTTATAGTATATTCTTACCTTGTGGAAGTAGGTAGTCTACTTTTCTTATTGCTCAGAATCACTCTGTTTCCCTATGTTTTATATTTCCAGGTGGACTTTAGAATCATTTTGGCATTCTAAAAAACAAGCCTATTATGATTTCGTTTGATATTGTATTAGTTTACCAATTAAAAAACTGATATTTATATAATACCAGATCTTCTCATCCAAGAGTAAGATAGGTCTCTATTTAATCACACTTCCTATATTCCAGGGAGATATATGGTTTTCTTCACAAAAGTACTGCATAGGTCTTATCAAGTGTATTTCTAGGCATCAATTTTGGTGTTATTGCTATCATAAAACAGAAAATATAATGATGTTGATATTTTGCAACTATTAAAAAAAATCAATAAGAAAATTTTTGTTCCCCACCCCACATTACCAGTTGCACATGGACTTATTTTATGAAACTGATATTGTACACTGGAGCATACAATTTAAAAAAAAAACCTAGCTCATATGAGCTAGTCTATTCATAAAATTTGTTATGAAAAAAATTGTTATGAAGCCATATATCCTAGATTAACATTATTCAAAGCTTTTAGGATATAAAAATATGCATGAGCCAAAAATGTTAAGTAACATATAAAGCAGTATCTGAATTGCTGATATATTTTCAGGTTATTGATACTTATTACCATAAAATAAGTAATTCTATTTCATGGATGAGCATGGAAATATTTTTTACAATTAAACATTTGTTACTATTTCAAAACTAAGGATTTCCTCATTTTGTAAAGAGTATATATTAAACCCACAGGACCAAGAAGTCTAAAGAAACCCAAACACAAGAAATGTGACAAAAACTGTACCAAAGTACATAATGAAATTGCTAAAAAACAAAAACAAAACAAAAAAAAAAAAAAAAACAGGAGAAAAACTTAAAAGTATCCACAGGAAAAGATATATAAAACAAGAACAAAGATAAGATTAATAGCAGATTCCTCAATGGATATAACACAACTGAGAAGTCAGTGGAGCAGCACATTTACAGAAAGAAAAAACCCAGCCTAGAAATCTATACACACAAAAAAAATCTCTTTCTAAAACAAAGGCAAAATAAAGACAGCCTTATTTTTTAAAATAAAGTTATTTATTTTAGCAAGCTCTATACTCAGTGTAGAGCTCGAACTCACAACCCCCAAGATCAAGAGTCCCATGCCCTTCTGACTGAGCCAGCCAGAGTAAAGACGTGTTTAGACACACAAAAGCTCACTAATACTATAATAAATGTTAACAGAAGTCCTTCTAGCAGAAGAAAACAAACAAAACCCAGAAATCCAGATCTATAAAAGGAATAAAAAAGACGAACAGGGGGCATCCCGGTGGCTCAGTGGTTTAGCACCAGCTTCGGCCCACGGCCTGATCCTGGAGACCCGGAATCGAGTCCCATGTCGGGCTCCCTGCATGGAGCCTGCTTCTCCCTCTGCCTGTGTCTCTCTACCTCTCCTTCTCTCTGTGTCTCTCATAAATAAATAAATAAAATCTTTAAAAAAATGAACAAAAAAAAAAAGAAGTAGTAACTACCTGGGAAAATGTATAATATTTAATGTATAAAATATATAAATTTTAGTATTATTTAAATCTCTTTAAAAGATAATTGACCATTTAAATAATAGTAATAATGTGGTGTTGGGTTTATATCATATGTAAAAAAGGAAAATGTAGGACAACACCATAAAGATCAGAAAGTGGGAAATGGAAGCATATTATTTTAAGGTTCTAATAATATTACGTATACAGAAGTAGTATAATATTACTTGAAGATAAGATACAACAATACCTCATCACAGTCTAAAAGCCCTAAGGCAATTACTAAAATAACATTAATTACAGCTAATAAGCAGAGGCTGGGGTGTGGACAAAATGGGTGAAGGTGACCAAAGGTACAAACTTCCAGTTTGCATGGAGCCTGCTTCTCCCTCTGCCTGTGTCTCTACCTCTCTCTCTCTCTCTCTCTCTCTGTCTCTCATGAATAAATAAAAATCTTAAAAAAAAAACACAAAAAGATCTATGCACCCCAACATTTACAGAATTATTTATAATAGCCAGGATATGGAAGCAACCTAAGTGTCCATCAATAAATGAATGCATAAAGAAGATGTGGCATTTATATATAATGAAACATTACCCAGTCATGAAAAAGAATGAGATCATGCCATTTACACAACTTAACATTTTCCACTTAAGGATGGACCTTAAGTCAGACGGAAGAAGATAAACACCATGTTATCTCCGAGACTCCGAGAGAGAGGCAGAGACACAGGCAGAGGAAGAAACAAGCTCCATGGCGGGAGCCCGACTCAGGACTCGATTCCGGGACCCCAGGATCACACTCTGGACTGAAGGCAGCGCTGAACCGCTGAGCCACCCGGGCTGCCCTCTAACTTTTATTCTTGGTAAAAAAAAAACAAACAAACAAAAAAACAAACAAACAAAAAACCTCTCTGATAATGAAGAATAGAAGGAAATATTCTTCACCCTGATAGAGGGCATTTACTTAAAATCCCCTAACTAGCATCAAACTTAATGATGTTAAACTAAATCATTTTCCCCTAAAATCAGGAACAAGGCAAGGATGCCTACTCTCAATATTAAAGATTCTAGTCATTGTGAGAAAGCAAAAGAGAATAAATAAAAAGCATCCATATTGGAAAAAGTAAGACTTTTTTCACAATGACATGATCCCTTCTGTAGAAAATCTGATGAGATCTGTAAAAACCCTGAGAGCCGATAAATGAGCTCAGTGAGTTTTCAGGATACAGGATCTACATACAAGCACTGTTTCTATATACTAGCAATGAAGATTCGAAAATTAAAAATACCACACAGTATTGTTTATAATGGTACCAAAACCATGAAAAGTCAGGGAATTAAGTCTAACAAAAGATATGAAAGGCTTACACACAAAACTATGAACAATGCTGAGAAAAATTAAAGAAGACTTAAATAAATGGAGATACACTTTATTCCTTAGTCAGAAACTCAGTATTGTTTTTGGTTCTGCCGAATTCATTCTGGCTTCAACACAAGCTCTACCAAAATCCTAGCAGGTGTTTTTGTAGAGATTTTGACAAGCTGATTCTAAAATTCACATGAAAATTCAAAAGATCGAGGATAATCAGAACAACTTTGAAAATGACGACAAGATTTAAGGTCTGACACTAACATTTCAAGAATTATTATAAGGCAAAAGCAATCAAGTCAGTATGCTATTAGCATACATAAATAGACTAATGGAATAGATTAATGGAATTAAAGGGTCCAGAGACAGACATTTTTTTCAGCAACTAATTTTTGACAAAATTGCCGATATGATTTAGTGGAGAAATGACAGCCTTCTCATCTAGAACAACTAAAGATCCTCGTGTTAAAAAACAAAATAAACAAAACCTTGATCCATATTTTGCAACATAAAAAAATTTAACTTAAAATGAATCATAGGCCTAAATGTAAAACCTGAAATGGTAAAACTTCCATAAGGAAACGGGGGGAAAACTTTTGTGACCTCAGGTTAGGCGAAGATTTCTTAGCTAGGACACTGAAAGCACAATTCATAAAATAACAAATTGTTCAAATTTCTGCACATTGGAAGACACAGGTAAAGGATAAACAAAAAAAGAAATTCCAAGCCACAGACTGGTTGAAAATAATTTCAGAGCATTTATCTGATCAATTACTTATTTTCGGAATATATGAAGTACTCTCAAAACTCAGTCATTAGAAAAGAAACCAATTTTTTAAACTGCCAAAAGTTTCAGGGGTAAATTCACCAAAGAAGATATGACCAGCACATTAGGAAGTACTCAAGATCACTGATCACAGGAAAACACAAATTAAAACTATAATGGCATAGCACTACACACTCGGTAAAACACCTAAAATTAAAAAGATATTTAATGACGGGTGTTGACAACCATATGGAGAAGCTAAAATGCTCCTACAAGGCCCATGGGAATGCGAATGGAACCACTTGGAAAACCAGTTGGACGGTGTCTTGAAAACAAATACATTAAAGCATATGATAAAGCTCTTCTACACCTGAGTATTTACTCAAGGATTGTAAGCATGCGTCCCTGCAAAGATTCTTCAGTGCAGGTTGGTAAAAGCTCTCTTTGTCATAGCCTCAAACGAGCAAAAACCCAAATGTCCATCAACAGAGAAACAGGTAAGGGAGCTATAGTTTATTCATGTAGGGGAATTCCACATGGATCTACCTCCAAATAATTATACTGGGCAAGAGAAGCCAGACACTCCTCCCCTCAAAATAGAACAGGCTGTATTATTCCACTCATAAAATTATAGGAAATGCAACTTACCTTATAGGGACAAAATACATCAGTGGTTACCTGGGTGTGGTAGAAGAGGATGGAAAGGAACATGAGAGGTGGCTGGTGGCTGAGCCTGGTGGCTCAGTGGTTTAGCACCGCCTTCAGCCCAGGGTGTGGTCCTGGAGACCCGGATCGAGTCCCCAGGTCAGGCTCCCTGCATGGAGCCTGCTTCTCCCTCTGCCTGTGTCTCTGCCTCTGTGTCTCTCATGGATAAATAAATAAAATCTTAAAAAAAAAAAAAAAAAGGAAAGGAATGGGTAGAGTTGCATGGGCAACTTTTGGGTCTGATGGATATATTATCTTGATTATAATGGTTTCATAAGGTGTACATATGTTAAAATGTACATCGTGCAGTTTCTCGTATGTCAATTATAACTCACCAAAGCTGTTAAAGTTATTAATTTCATAAGATAATGAGAACCTAGCTTAATCTGATCATCCCTATGAAGAGATGGGGGAAAAAAGGAAGACTTTCATAATAAAGGAACTCCCATTCCGGAACAAATCCAAGCTTGAAGACTGTTTCTTACAAAGGTTTGCTTCTTTGTTTTATTGTTGGTTGTTTGTCTTACCTTTCATTGATGCTAGTTCCCGAGAGTCCCCATAAGACGGTTTTGATATAGAGTGAGCAAAAATCCCACACCCCAAAACCCTCTAGAAAATATCCTGCTCCTTTAAAATTCAAAATGACCCATTTGTCATCATTAGAGGGAAAACAGTTTCTCTGCTGATTATAATCCAAACTTGTTATGAAGTTACAGCCAATGTTCAGTCTTACAAATCATGATTACTCCGAGTCTATAAACCAGGGAAATAGGAATGCCCAGCTTAATGAATTGATCACCATTGTGTGCTTGAGGCCTCTTTCTTCTCATCCTTTTTATTCTAATGTGCAGATATAAATTCATTCTGTATAAGCTTGGATTCAGTTTATAAAATTTAGCAGAAAGTCTTCAGAACCCACAGAGCCCAGGTGGAGAGATTCTGTTCTTTATCTGGCCTCCTGCCTCTGCTATAGCTTCTGAATGGATGGAAAGAGTTTAGAGCGAGGCTGTGCCCCCACCCTCCACCCCCAGCTCAACACCTGTCAGATCTTGGGAGAAGGCAAACACAGCAGTGGAGCAGAGAGGGGACGAGTTATGTTTCAGTGAGCATCACAAAAGGCAGATGAAACCGAGGCCAGGACCCCAAAGCCCCGTGCTCTTGGACTGTGCTATCCGAGGCTTCTTTACATTAATTCAAAATTATAATAAGCAACTGTTTTCATTTTGAGAGATTCCCTTCACGTTTTCTTTCTGCTCCTCGGTTCCAAACTTCATGGCTCTTCAGAAACTCAATGTGGAGAAATTTCAAGTGGGAAAACTCTAGCCACCTGTGAAAGGCACAGAATATCATCAACTGCTGAAAAAAAAAATGGCATTGGGATTGGTTTCTCCACCTGGCTTTGTGTGCGGTATCCAGAGAACAATGCCTTCCTTGGAGACTGTCTCGGGACAGTCACTTGAAGTGACTGTGAAGATGAACAAGGAATCAACAAAAGCAGAAAGTGGCAATAAAGTGACTTTATGAGGAATTTTGGGGCTTATGTTCATTTTCCCCATTCATTGGTACACCTCCCCCCTCAAACAGTTGAAAGATTTTGGCCATAAAAATTGCCTTGATTAGAGAATTATCACAACTCATTTCAAGAATACCCCATTTCTATACTATCTTATTGGTGAAGTGCTTTTTATTTTGCCCAAGTTCCTATCTCCTGCTCACAGGTTTTAATTATAACAGTTATCTTAACCATTTACACATTTACATACAATTCTTCCCTACCACTTAGCCAAGAAATTTCCCACAAACACTGCCTATTTTTTTTTCAACACAACATACATATGGCCATTACTTTTCCTTTTGTTTTTTTCCCCCTCTTTTATCCTCAAATGTATTTTCCCATTCTGCTTCCATTCTTCTGATGCCTACACATTTTGCAGACTTCTACATTTCTATTCTTTCCAGACCCATTGTTTTTCCTCTCTTCTCCCACTCAAAAGGTACCTGTGAATGAGCAGAAAAAAAAAAAAATCACCTTGGTACAGAACCATCCGGAGGCTTTGGAGACGTGCAGACCTGGACTTGGACCAGGGACCTAACACCTCCATCTTTCTGCTTCAGCATCTTTAAAGGGCCTCGTAGTGTTGTTGTGGGGATTGAATGCGATGATGTAAGCTCCAAAATACAGCTGCCCCCACTCTTCACTTTTTCCTCCCTCCCCCCGTTTTTTTTGGCCAAGTGGACTCCAAATCTTTTTGTATTAATACATAAACAACATCAGTTGAACTTCCAGCCCTGTGTTCAGTATATTATATGTGCTGTCTATACTATCTCAATCATTATGATCACAGTGTCATTCCTGGTGCTACCCCAGCTTGCAGAGAAGGGGACTTAGGCTTACAGAGGTAAAGTCACTTAGTTCCCCAAAGTTACACACAAAATAAGCTGCAGGACTAAGCTTTGAGCCTCTGCTACCTGGTTTCAGAGCCTGAGCCCTTGCATACTGAGCCCCTTCTTGTTCTAGGACCTCCATGCCTTTCTTTTGGAGACACCCTATTTTTCCTTCTTGTTCTTTTCTAGATGTATCTTCTAGCTTTGATTTTATATTAGTCCTATCACCTGAAATATTTTGCCAAGCAAAATAGATAAGAAAAAATTTAATGCTGATATTTTTAACACTGATATATATGTACATATATGTATATGTGTTATATATACACACACACGATATATAGATTTTTTGGTCTTTTTTGTGAAAAGACTCCCATGAGTTCCTGTCTTCGTCTTCAACTTCAAATTCTGTAGTTGCTTTCCGATGCCTAGCAACCCTGCCTGCACGTCCAGGGACTCTTTGGTCTCCCCTTGAAGGTAGCCTGGCATTTGCAATTCCCTCCTCCTCTTTCTCATGCTTGGTTCACCCTTCACTTCGTCTGCTGTGTAGCTTTTTCTCTCCGGAGCTGGGCTTCCCCCTCCCCAGTCTTCAAACCTCAGGCAGTGGGTTTCAGAATTCTCTCTCAAATCCTGTCTTCTTCATATGGAAATGCAAGAACGGAAAAGGACCCTGCCTCCATCAGGCCTCTTGTAATAGTCTGACTCCCGTGTTTATGCTCACCTTCTGAGGCTTGTAAGCCTCCCTTCTCTGCGCTCCACTGGTGGGCAAGCTGACAGAGGCCAAGGACCCCTCCTTTGAGGGGGTTCAAGCCTCACAAGGCACTGCCCTCACCCTGGCCTGATCCCCTGTCCACCTCACTCTGCTCTCCCTGTCTTCTTCCCAAGCCATTCTGGGTACACCTGGGAGGCCTGCTCTGATCATCCCCAAAAGACTTGTTATGGGAGTAATAAGCCTCTTCATACCTCTTGGTATATGTGTGTGGGATCATTAGTTTGGGTGTCTGCACCACATTTGGGGTTGAGAGTCCATCCTGCTCCTGCAGAGTTCCCGCACTTGCCACTGAAGGAAGCCTTGTCCTCTTTCCGCTCTCGAGGGCCCTTCTGAGTCGGCTGCCTTGGTACAGAAGGTGCCCAGACATTCCTTGACTTGCCTCACTGCTGGTCTAGCCTGGACTGCTAACTTTCCTGACCTTAGTACCTATCCTAATTGACTGTTTTCTTTCTTTCTTTCTTTTCTTCATATAAACCAAAAATTCTCACCAGCCTGCCCATTATTTGTGTTTATTTAATATTATTATAGTGTTTTGTTTCTCTTATGTTTATCCTTTTCCATTTGGGGTTGCATTTTGCTTCTACTTCTATAGTATATTCTTTATTCAATTTAATAAGCGTTACTGATCAGTCGTGTGTCATACAAGAGATGGATTTGTTGGACAAGGAGTATTTCCAGTCATGGTTTTGCAACTTTTCAGTCAGCAAGGGCTCCTTTACCTTAAACCACGCTTATATATTTACAGTGGATATAATAAATACTGCCTCTAATTATTGGAATGTTCATTTTATTTTTTAAGATTTTATTTATTCATGAGAGACAGAAACAGAGAGAGAGGCAGAGACACAGGTGGAGGGAGAAGCAGGCTCCCTGAGGGGAGCCTAATGCAGGACTTGATCCCAGGATTATGCTCTGAGCCAAAGGCAGACACTCAACCACTGAACCACTCAGGTGCTCCTGGAATGTTCATTTTAAAGGTAATGTATTTTCCAATTGAAAAGATAATATATGTGTGTGGATATATAAAAGATAGACAAAGACGTCTCCCTCTTACCTCAGACCTTCCCACCCCCTTCCCAGAGGCAATCACTTTAACATTTTATTAGGTATTAGGTATATACCAGGTATATAACACACACACGTATATCCCTATATACACACAAAATTTTTAAAATTATACCTTTATAAATATATGTAGATACACATGTAAATACTTATTTAAAAATCCTTACAATGGGGCACCTGCATAGCTCAGTCGATTAAGTGTCTGCCTTTGGCTTAGGTCATGATCCCAGGGCCCTGGAATCAAGACCCATGCAAGGAGCGCACTTCCTCCCTCTGCCCACTTATGCTCTGTGGCTACCTCTGTCTTTCACAAATAAAATCTTAAACAAAAACACAACCCTCACAAATGGGGTGCATGATTGGCTCTGTCAGAAGAGTGAGTGACTCTTGATCTCAGGGTTACAAGTTTGAACCCCATGTTGGATGTAAAGATAGATTCATTCATTCGATAAACAACCAAAGGCCTCACAAATGAAAATACGCTATATGAAAGTAGGCCTTGTCTGCCTTAAGTGCTGCGTCTCTAGGGCTCAGATAATACCTGGCCTATATTTATTTTTAAATTAATGTTTTTACATTTTTTAATTTAAATTCAATTTGCCAACATATAGTATAACACTCAGTGCTCAATAACTGGCCTTTAGAAGGCACTCACTCAGGGATGCCTGGGTGGCTCAGGGGCTGAGTGTCTGCCTTCGGCTCAGGGCATGACCCCAAGGTCCGGGGATCAAGTCCCACATTGGGCTCCCTGCAGGGGAGCCTGCTTCTCCCCTTGCCTATGTCTCTGCCTCTCTGTGTCTCTCATGAATAAATAAAATTTTTTTAAAGCACTCATTCAATAGTTGTTGAATGAGCGAATGCTGTTCACAGAATTTATCTTGAGAAGTGTCCCTTGTCACACAGGGGTCCTACCTCATTCTTTGTAAAGCAAAAGTGAGTCCATGTTCTAGGTTTGTTATGAATTTATTTAACTGAGAGACTACGATGGACATCGAGTTTGTTTTTGACCTTTTTTTGCCTCCAAGATTAATAAGAAGTAATGTTGCTGACGTCTCTCACGTCCTGCTTTCCCACTCTGCTGTTTACAAAAAGTTCTTTGCTCTTTTCAGGAATAGGTCATAAAAATGCATCATCCCTTTAGAGGTTTCTGGCTTTTCTTTCTGGAAAATAAAACTGAAAAAACCCAAACTGTGAAAGCTGCCTTCCTTGGAGACTGTCTCGGGACAGTCACTTGAAGTGACTATGAAGTTGAACAAGGAATCAACAAAAGCAGAAAGTGGCAATAAAGTGACTTTATGAGGAGTTTTGGAGCTTATGTTCATTTTCCCCATTCATTGTGCACCTCCCCCTCAAACAGTTGAAAGATTTTGGCCATAAAAATTGCCAAAATTTTTCCGTTTCAAGAATACCCCATTTCTATACTATATAATGGGTGAAGAGCTTTTTATTTTGCCCGATTTCCTATCTCCTGCTCACAGGTTTTAATTATAACAGCTATCTTAACCATTTACACGTTTACATACAATTTTTCCCCATCACTTAGCCAAGAAATTTCCCACAAACACTGCTTTTTTTTTCAACACAATATACATATGACCATTACTCCATGCATCTAAATGTAAGAGAAATATTCAGTTGAAAATGTAGAAAGTGTTGACAAGCAGGCAAGGAGAGTCTCTGACTGGAAAAAGGATTTTAAGTAACTTAGAAAAAAGTGACTGCTTAAAAAAATAATTAAAAAATTAAAAGATACATTTAGAAAATTTGTAAATGTCCCCTGGGGTACACAGATGTTATCTATCTTCAAACTGATTGTAGCCAACATTGTTTTTACTAGTTTGCTCTTGGGCAATTTACTAGGAATTGGAGATTAAAATTTTAAACAATGGAAGTATTGCTTAAGTAGAAGAGTGTAAACAGCTTAAGACAACTCAAATATTTCAGATTGAGAGGGACGAGAAAGTCTAGGTTGGAGGGAATCCCTGGTTCATTAGAAGTACCACCTAAATTCTCTACCCCTTGTCATTCTGGAAAAATAGGCCCAAAAGGATAATTGGCCAATGAAAGATTTCAATGCTATTTGACTTGTAACAGATCAATTAAATATAGGCACAGCTCATTTTATTGCATGTTGCTTTATTATACTTGGCAGATATCGTGGTTTTTTGTTTTTTGTTTTAAACAAACAGGGTTTGTGACAAGCAAGTCTATTGGCACCATTTTTCCAATAGCGTTTGCTCATTTTGTGTCTCTGTATCATTTTGGTATAATTCTTGGAATCTTTCAAACTTTTTCATTATTATCATATTTGTTATGGTGATTGGCGACATTTGATGTTACTATTGTAATTGTTTTGGGGTGCCATGAATCATGTCCATTGGAGATGGAGAACTTAATTGATAATTATGCATATTTTGACTGCTCTACAGCTAGCCATTCCCCCATCTCTCCCTCTCCTCTAGCATCTCTATTCCCTGAGAGGCAACAATATTGAAATTAGGCCAATTAATAACCCTTTAATGTTCTCTAAGTGTTCCAGTTAAAGGAAAAGACCTACATCTCTCACTTTGAATCACAAGCTAGAAATGATTAAGCTCATGGAGGGAGGCTTGTCGAACCTGAGACTGGTCCAAGAGGCCAAGCTTTTGGTTTAAGAGCCAAGTTGTGAATGTGAAGGAAGAGCTCTTCAAGGAAATTAAAAGCGCTACTCCAGTAAACATACGAATGATAAGAAAGTCAAACAGCCTTATTGCTGATATGAAGAAACTTCTAGAGGTCTGGATAGAAGACCAAACCAGCACAACATTCCTTTCCACACAAGCCTAATCCAGAGCAAGGCCCTAAGGCTTTTTAACTCTATGAAGGCTGAGAGAGGGGAGGAAGCTGCAGAAGAAAAACTTGAAGCTAGCAGGGATTGGTTCATGAGGATTAAGAAGCCATCTCCATGCAGTGCCTGGGTGGCTCAGGTTAAGCATCTTGCTTGGTTTGGGATCAGGTCATAATCTCAAGGTCATGAGATCAAGCCTTGCATCAGGCTCTATGCTGAGCATGAAGTCTGCTTGTGATTTTCCCCCCTCCCTCTCTTACCCCTTCTGCTCGCATTCTCTCTAAAAATAAATCCTTTAAAAAACAAAAACAAAGAAGCCATCTCTATAACATAAAAGTGTGAAGTGAAGCAGCAAGTGATGATGTAGAAGCTGTAGCAAGTGATCTAGAAAATCTAGCTAAGACAGTGCAGGAAGCCACACTAAACAAATTTTGATTAAAAATGAAACAGCCTTCTATTGAAGGAAGAAAATGCTGTCTTGGACTTTCAGAGCTAGAGAAGTCAATGCCTGGCTTCGAGCTTTCAAGGACACGCAGAATCTCTTGTTAGAGGCTAATGGACGGGTGACTTTAAGTTGAAGCCAATGCTCATTTACCATTCAAAAAATGGCCTTAGGAATGATGCTAATTCTTCTCCACCTGTGCTCTTTATATAAATGGAACAACAAAGCCTAGGTGACTGTATATCCACTAATAACATGGTTTACTGAATATTTTAAGCCCACTAGTAAGACCTACTGCTCAGATTTTTAAAAATATTACTGCTCATTGACAATGTACCTGGTCATCTGAGTTATCTGATGGAGATGTGCGGAGATTAATGCTGCTTTCATGCCTGCTAACCCAACTTCCTTTCTGTAGCCCTTGGAACAAGGAGTCTTTTTCACTTTCAAGTCTTATGATTTAAGCAATACATTTCATAAGGCTGTAGCTGTCATATATATAGTGGTCTCTCTGATGGATCAGGGCAAAGTAAACTGAAACTTCTGGAAAGGATGTACCATTTTAGGTGTCATTAAGAACATCCATGATTCATTGGAAGAAGTCAAAATATCAATGTGAACAAGAGTTGGGAAGAAGTTAATTCCAAACTTCAGGGAGGACTTCAGTATTGAGGAGCTCAAGACTTCAGGGAAGGAAGTAACTGCGGATGTGGTAGAAACACCAAGAGAACTAGACCTAGAAGCGGAGCCTGAAGATGGGAATGAATGGCTATAATTGCATTATAAAGTGTTAATGGACAAGGAGTTGCTTCTTATGGATGAGCAAAGAAAATGGTTTCCTGAGATGGAAACTACTCCAGGTGAAGTTGCTATGAAGACTGTTGACCTGATAACAAAGAATTTAGCATATTACATAAACTTAGTTGATAGGAAAAGTCCTATCAGGCATGCAGGGAAAGCATGTGAAAGGATTGACTCCAATTTTGAAAGAAGTTCTCTAGTGGGTAAAATGCCAACAAACACCATCACATGAGAAATCTTTTATGAAAAAAAAAAAAAAGAAAAGAAAAAGAAAGAAAAAAGAAGAATCCAGTG
Organism: Nyctereutes procyonoides; assembly: GCF_905146905.1. Lineage (NCBI taxonomy): Eukaryota > Metazoa > Chordata > Mammalia > Carnivora > Canidae > Nyctereutes > Nyctereutes procyonoides. Next base: position 53,649,482 of record NW_026575146.1, on the reverse strand, counting down.
ATTGGCAAACTTCATTGTTGTCTTATTTCAAGGAATTGCCACAGCCACCCCAGCCTTCAGCCACCAGCACCCTGATTAGTTAGCAACCATCAAAAAAGAAATTAAGACTCACAAAAGTTCAGATGATGGTGAGCATTTTTTAAGCAAAGTATCTTAAAATTAAGGTATATACGTCTTTGTTTTTTAGACATAATGTTATCACATATGTAATAGGCTACAGTATAGTGTAAACATAACTTTTATATGTATTAGGAAACCAGAGTCATTTTCCTTCCTATGTTATAATAGTCACTGTATTGTGGTGGTCTGGAACTGAACCTATAGTATCTCTGAGGTATGCCGGTTTCATTGGCTTTTAAAAAAATGTGAGATTAGAGATTTGAAAAAAAATCTAATGTTTTGTTGGTTTACAAATATTTTTTCACAACCTTGTGATAGAAAGTTTGACCAGCTTCATGGAAGACTTCTTGGTTGAAAGTCATGAAAGGATCTCAATTTTAAAAATGGAACTGGTGAATACGAAATGGAAAATCTCACACACGCCCTGTCAGTAGAAGGGAAGTTAAGAACCGAGAGACTATTTCCTGTAAATGCTTCATTTACTGAAAACCATGATTTCTCTCTTGACTAATGAACATCCACCAAGAATCTCTTCTCATCCTCAAGCCAATGACTTCCTACTTGGACACTGCCTGGACTTCCCCTTTGCACTCCTTGTCCATAAATACAGCCTGCTCCAAACACATGCTACCGCATGCATTTCCCAAATTGTAATTCTTCTGTTATTCCCAAATCCTCCTTCAATAAAGTGGTAGATATTCCCTCAGTATTTAGTAATTCAAATTCCCCTCAGTTTATTTGAGTTGACATTCACAGGTGTCAGAAGAGGAATCTGAAGGAGACAACTCCCGGAAGAACAGTGACTGAGAATTAGGGTGCACTCAGTTTGGATTGAAACCTATAGACGTTCCTCAGAACAAAACTAAAACTAAGACTGATAGGCAGAAGTTGAGCACCCAAATACTGCTAGAACATTTGCCACTTTCACCTGAAAGACAACAGTCTCTAAAGCACAAGAATCCCATATAAGGATAATATGGACATATGGACATGGACAAGTGTCATGATTGCTTGCCACCCACAAGAAAATTCAGTGCAATGAGGGATATTTGGTCAAGAATCAGACAAATTGGGCAGAGACTGTCAGCCAAGAAACACAAGTATCTCTCAAAAGGCACACTGTTAAACAAAACCCAAGTCCCAGCCTTCAGGCTATCGAGGATTTTCCTCTCCTCTTGAGAAAAATCCAGATGTGGGATCCCAGTCATTAAAATGCTCTAAGGGTGGCTCCCTCTTTGGGAAACCCAGTTGGTTTTATGTTAGACATTATGGTCTCTCCTCACATTCATTTTTACTAAATGGACGAATCTTACTAAGACAATCTAGAATTACAATGGCCATTATGAGGAACATCCCAATTAGACAAGATCCCTCCTTTATAAAGTGCACTTGAAAGGGTTCCCCTCAAAAACAGAATGGGATACATACTTTAATTGGCATGCAGAAGCTTCTAGAAACCTTCAAGATTTCATAATAGCTTCATTGGAAGATTCATTGCAAAACGCTAATGAAAAATTATGAAGTAACTAAAACAAAGACTGTAAGACTTAAGTGACTCCCACTGCTTTCTCCTATTCTCCCTTAATTGGGTACTCAGGCTACTAATCCTCTAACTCATCTTTCCACTCTGAAGAGTCTATAGGATCACAAATAAGTCTGCCAAGTTAGTGGCCATAAGGACATCCCCATATCCACCCTCAAGGGTTGATAGGACTCTGAAGTGTTCTCCTGTAACTGTTACCAGTCATTTCTTAAATAGCCAAGGGAAAAAATTAATATAAAACTGCCAAATTCTGGTAGATACTAGAGCTACATGCTGTACTTTGAACTCCACTCACTCCAGAGCCTGTAGATGGGATCCTGAGAAAACCAGAGATGTTGGTGAAAAGTGAGGATTCCTAGCAGATTCAACTTTCCTGAATCTGTCTATAGCACCCAACTGAAAGAAAATTAATTTTCATGTTGTCCCTTTCTAAATCTGGACCCACTTTTTTAATCCTTTATCTCCCAGAGACAGTTATTGCCTTCTTGTTTGCCCCCTTCTGTGTCCTGAGAACTCAGCTTGGCAACCATTAGATTGGGGGTGCCAAAATATTGCTAGACAGAAATGTGGATCCAACTCCATGTTTAGGTAGGGTCAAACTGCCTACTGCCAGCCCTCAAGAGAATTGTCCAAGTCTTTTTTCCTCTGGCTATCTTTCGAAATTTCTCTGGATCTTGGGAGTGTAGTATCCTTTGCATCATCCTCGGGGAGGCTTGTGTCCAAGAGAGTTGTTCAATATTGCCAGGAATATTTACTCTTCGTCCTGGCTGAACCCTGATGAGATATTTGAAAGGATTTTTCTGAAGTAGCCCTATGGTCAGAAGTTGAAAGTGAAAAGAGATATTGAAAGCAAAATCAAAAGCAGATATTCAGGGCCTCATAGAAACTTTTTTTTTTTAAGTCTTCTTCTCTAACCTAAAATGAAACTGTGTACTGAGAGGGAAAGTAAAAAACAAAACAAAACAAAAACATTCCAAAGACAAACAGCTCTAAATCTAGAATGCAGGAATTTTTCCGTTTCCATCTTAGTTGAAGATCTTCCCCCTGGTCTAAGGAAACAAAGTGAAGATAATGTAGTAGGATGGATGGGTCAGCCTATGATGTCATTCAAGTTCCAACCCAATTCCTTGAGGAATTTAAAACCATGTTCCTTGTCTTATGGAATTCAATCTTTGTAAGAACAAGAATGCAGCTCTAGAAGCAATTTAAATCCCATTTTTTTTAACCATCAACCCCCCAAACACTCCCCTATTCATCTCAAAAGGCCTGCATATTATTATAAAATATGTGGTGTTAAGAAACCAATGTTCCTCTTGGAATAGCCTCCATCCTCTCCATGTGCCTCTGAGATGTCAGTGTTCTCCCTGGTTGCCCCTATGAACTCTGCAGAAGGCTCATCTCTTTGAAGTGCAAACTTCAGGGGGTTTATTCTTTTCAAAAGAAAAACTGGAGGGTAGAGGAAAGACCATTTGGAAGACTTAGGTGAATTTTCTCAAGTGTCTTGTCCACAAATATTAGTCAAAAAGCTTTAACCTTCTGAGCAGTTAATTTTAATTTATTCAACTTCCAGAAACAATTTGGATTCAACCATTCTTTCATAAACTAGTGAGTTGCATTCATGGCTAAAATCTTACAACAAAAGCTGTAAGATCTCTATTGTGTCTGCCTGTATTTTTATGTACATCTATGTATATGTGTATGTATGAGATAAGTGTGTGGAATTTTTCTACCTCTGGATGGTATTGCTAAAGTTAATTTGGCTTTAATTGGCTAAAAGAAAAAGTAGGACTTACCAAATTAAATATTCCTAAAACTCTCAAAAGTATAAAAATGAACCCAAATGTTTTTCACGTTTACATGATCTAAGGTAAGTCTTTAGTGCATAAAAGCTAATTGGTTAGTCTAATTAAAACAAATGTGTCTTTAGAGCTGTCAGCACTAAATATTAAACTTTTGTTCTGCCTAAGTTTACTGAAGGTCAAATAAACCTGTGTAATCCGGTTGTAGAATTTCTCAGCAAGAGAGAACTTCAGATGATGGTTAGGCTGTTTAAGGTCTCAGGAAATTTTCTTGAGTAATCTAAGCCTAATTACTAAAAACCAAGTAAATAAAATAGACGTAAGTAAATTTATGAATGAACTTTCCATCAGTAATTGTGCATTTTAAAATAGTTTCTGAAAACTTTTTGGTTACTTGAAACCGTAAAATTATACTGACAGAAATTAAAGGATGTTGAATGTTTACTGGAATGTTTACTGGAAACAATTATTATTATTATTATTATTATTATTATTTTATGATAGGCACACAGTGAGAGAGAGAGAGGCAGAGACATAGGCAGAGGGAGAAGCAGGCTCCATGCACCGGGAGCCCAATGTGGGATTCGATTCCGGGTCTCCAGGATTGCGCCCTGGGCCAAAGGCAGGCGTTAAACCGCTGCACCACCCAGGGATCCCCTGGAAACAATTATTGAACATAGATTGGTCTACTTTGCACTTCCAATTTACAGAGGAACTAAAGATACTTGTATCCATGTTGGTAAACATGCCACACATTTCTAGAAGTGTATATACTTCTAGGAACTCGGAAAGTTTTTTTTTTTAATGTATAGAAATTTGCCAGTAGCACAGAGTTCACAATTGTTTACCCAATTTTCATTAGAAATTAAAGTTAAGAGTTACAAATTCAAAAATATGTAATTAAAACTCATAGAAATAATAAGGAAACATCTCTGTATGCCAGGAAAGGAGAGTGTCAATTTTAAGCAGAAAAAGGTATGAGCCTGGACTACTTGCATGTATATTAGAAAGAAAGAAATGCCCAGCTGTTTAAAGCTATAATCATTTGGAGTTTCTCTGTTTTAAAAGACAAACCACATGCATTTTCTCCCACAAAGTTCCAGTTAGGTAGGCAGGAAAAAATGCCCATCATTTTATTTCAAAGAAGAGAAGACTAGACATAGAAAAATAAGTGGAAGCACTGAGGTTAAGATCTGGGACTCCTGGGCATCAGTCTAGGACTCTTTCCTTACAAAGCTCTGCAATTAATTTGTTCCATGGCCTCAACTTTATTCTTTTTTTTTTTTTTAATATTTTTTTTTTATTTATTTATGATAGTCACAGAGAGAGAGAGAGAGAGAGGCAGAGACACAGGCAGAGGGAGAAGCAGGCTCCATGTACCGGGAGCCTGACGTGGGATTCGATCCCAGGTCTCCAGGATCGCGCCCTGGGCCAAAGGCAGGCGCCAAACCGCTGCGCCACCCAGGGATCCCAACTTTATTCTTTTTTAAAGATTTTATTTATTTATTCATAAGAGACACAGAGAGAGAGGCAGAGACAAGGGCAGAGGGAGAAGCAGGCTCCCTGAGGGAGGCCCGATGCACAACTTGATCCCAGGACCCCGGGATCATGACCTGAGGGGAGGGCAGACACTCAACCACTGAGCCACCCAGGCTCCCCGCCATTGTCTCAACTTTAGACAATGATTTTGTATTCAGTCTCAGACATGGTATGGAATTGCGACTTTCCCACTATAGAAATAAAAATTCATAAGCCTCGGTTAAAAAAAAAAAAAGAAAAGAAAAAGGTGTGAGGAATGGAGGTGTATTTCTATTCAAGGAAAAGAAAGTAATTGTGTCCCAAAGTAATTTTGGTTATTTCAGAATGGGAAAAAGGCAAATAAAGGGCAAAATGAATGGATTTAGAAGGATGGAAAGAAAGAGGGGAATGGGTGGGGTGAGGAGAATCATAACTTGTGTGGTCAAGTTGGCTAAAATAGAATCAGTTTATTACAAGTTTTTTCTTTTTAAGAAAGTTTTACTATGAATAGTTACTTATATAAGACTCAACCTTAATTTTCTTTCATCTACTGAAAAGAAAACTTTTCTTGGGCTATTGGTCTGCTCCTGGGGTAAGAGATTGTGAAGGGTTTTATTTTTATTTTTTAACATCTTTCAGGTTAACTGCCTGAACAGCAAAGATTTTGTGTCTTAACAATATAAGTGTTGTTGTAGAAGTTTATGTTGTCCTTACCAGGTCTTTACTTCAGAAAACCCATTCTTCTCAATATTAAGAGAGCTAAGCTTTGTTCACAACTAGGTAAGTTTCCATGTTTACCTTTAAGATACTCTATTTTACTTTGGTTAAAGATTTCACAATGGTCTGAGATCCTATTCAGATGCTCAAACCCTTTGACATTTTGACAACTTCCCCAAATCAAATTCTAAATCTTATTATTTTTAAACCTTCAAAGTAACTTTGAGATTTCCCACAGGGTAACAAAAAAAAAAAATCTCAAAGGACTTGTCTCTCATTTGGTAGAATGTTAAACTAATTAGGTTTATTTGACTTGTTAAGTTACACGGGAAGTGTTCTCAAAATTCAGAACTGAGGCTATATCTTCTCAGCTTATATTTGTATAGATGCATGTTCTTAATTCAAGTCTTCTAGAAACTTATGGAATTCCTGGAAATCTGGTATGTTCTGGTATGATTTTATCAGTCATAATTCCAGTTATCTTAAAATGTTGGAAGCGGAACAGAAAGTCTTTGGCAAAATATTATCTTAGGCTAATTATGTTTAAGAAATAACAGACCTAGAAAAATCTCTGAAAATTGAGTAGAAATTACCCATTTCTAAGAAACATTTACATTTATAAGGAAGATCTCCATTTGTAAGGGGGTCTCCCTCTTTGTACCAGAAGAGGAGGTCTCTAAATCTCTAGAAACTCTTGTCAATGGAGAAGCCAAAAAACTTAAAACTGCATAACAATCTATCCTTGTTTCCCATGATTTCCGTGGGAACCTCCCATAACTGGCTCTCCCCAACATTTTATTTTGTGTTGAGCTGGAGATGCTATTTAAGGTGGTGGCTTAGACCACTCAGTTTTCCTGAGTGTCTCCAACTTATACAGGTGGTATACAAGTTGTTATTAAACTCCTGTTTTTCTTCTGCCAATCTGTCTCTTAACCTACAGTAGTCTCAGACAAAAACCTAGAAGGTAGAAGGAAAATTATTTTTCCTCTCACTCAGTGATGGGTCACAGAAATAACCAAATTTCCTGGTCAATTCAATTATAACAAACTCACCAGATTTGGAACCATGGGCATTTTTAAGTCTTTTTTTTTTTTTGTCATTTAAAGATACTCTTATGATTTTACAAAAGTGTAATTTGTGGAAAAAACCTTAACCAAGCACTCTTGACCACTGACCCTACTGGCAAATCACAAGGTGTCAAATGTTGGGTGCATACTTCACAAATGAAGACTCTCCACCTGATATCAAGTCCTGTGCAAAAGCTTGAGACCTCAAAGTCACATTGACTAGTAAAAGAGGAGTAGCCACTATCCAAGTAGACTACTTCCATTCAACTCATTGGATCAAGGACATTTCTTCCCATTCTTTCTTCCTTCCTTGACAGCCTTTTTCTTAATTTTTATACCATGAAGATCTTTAGGATTCTTCTGTTTATCTTAAATTTTGCTTTGGACTGGAAAGAAAATGCCATCGTTGACTAATCTCAGACTGTTGCAAATGGAGGTAAATCCAACCTCCAAATGACTGTGGGATCTGCCATGATGCTGGTGATCCTGTAGCTCTGTCAGAAACTTCTCCCTGATTTCCAATGCCTCAGTTCCTCTGGAACAAATTCAGCCTCCTCTGGATCGTGTCAGACTCCCTAATGCTAGGGATCCATTTCCCAGTCTCTAGGAAACAATCTTACATCTGAAGAAACTTGCTTCTAGGTTCTGTACAAAGAAAGGGACACAAGGCAGGGGTAACAGAAAGAAAGCCATCTGTGTGGCCTACAGACCTTTACATTTTTTGGCCTCCATAGCTGTCACATTTCCAGTCCTGAGCCACAGACTCGAATTACCAGGAGGCATTCACAGTTCAAAGTTCACCTCATTTGGCAGATCCTCCCTACTCCTCTGGCTAGGAATACATACAAATCATGCTATCATTAGGAACCTATCCTTAACTCTTGAAGATATTGCAGAATCTGTTTCTCAAAAAATAGCAGCCCAACAAAAATTCCTAGACTCTGGCCCAAGGTGTTCTTGATAATAGGGCAGTTTTGATTATCTTTAGCAGAGCCAGGGGGTGTTTGTGCTATGGCCAACACCACTTGATCCACTTAGATGGACTCTTCTGGCAAAGCTGATTTACACAAGATCACAGAACAAGCCAGTTGTCTTAAAGGGACTCTTTCAATGAAGGTTTTTCTTTCACTTATTTGATTCTGATTGGTTTGGGTCTTGGAGACCAGGGTCCCAAAATATACTCCAGATTGTGAGGATTACTCTCCTATAATCTTATAATAATCACATTAGTCTCTCTAGTGAGCTGGATTAAGAAGATTGTTTTTTATGCTTATCAATTGACCATGGACATGGAGCTAACCAGACTAGAAGAGCATGACTAAAATTCATTTCTTATTCCTTTTGTTGCTCAAGTAAGACCAACAAAATCCACTTGCCATTTCCCTCCTACATGGGATAAAACACCTGAGGATGGTTGTCCTCAGCTCCAAGGAATCTGCACCCCATCTAACAATGTTTTTGAGAAAAAAAAAAAAAGGATCTAAGGGAAATAATTTTTAAATGACATGGTTGATGTGCAATGCTTTCTGTGGAAGATCCTAATGAAAGGAGTAAATGTGAAAGAATTTCAATCTAAAACAGAACCAAATGTAGGAGATGAACAATCTCACATCTGTACCCTCAGAAGTAGGAAACTGAAAATCCCTGATTTACAGAAGACCAAGACTTATCTTTTAAGTAATGAATATCCACCAAGAATCTCTCCCCATCCTCAAGCCAATGAGCCTATTGTTTAGACTCTAGCTGGACTTCCTCTTTGTACTCCTTGCCCATAGTTCTAGCCCACCCCAAACCCCCAGTGGACTCGCCAGTAACTTGCTACAGCATGCATTTCCAAATTCCAGTTCCTTTGCTATTCCTGAAAAAACTCAATTTCTGGCAATTTGAGCTTGCCTCAGTATTTGCCACCTCTTTATTTAGGGTGACAAAGACCTGGAAATTGAATTCGAACTAGCTTGAACAAAATAGAAAATTCACTTATACGTACAACTGGGAAGTACAGGGCTAGAACTAGGATTCAAGTACAGCTGACTGGTTTGAAAATCAGCCTTTTGTAGTTCCAGACTCATTAGGCCAACTTAGCCAATGTAGCAGAAAAAGCTCTTCTCTTCCCAACATTGGTTTGGCCAATCTGAATATCTGAGAGAGACAGGGTATAGGAGTTGCTAACGGATGCTATGCCAAGATAAGTAACACAGTCAAAAAAAAAAAATAACTAAGCCTATTGGAAAAGTGAAGAGTAAATACATTGCTGTATTACACAATGTTGTGTGCTATGGAAGTCTAGAATGACCAAATCTTTGTTTTAAAAACAGAATCAGCCTTCCATGATTAATATCAGTGTTACACGATCTGAGTAAATGCACAAAATTCTTTGACATTTATACCACATTTCTCTTAAACACAGCAATTTGCCTCATAAAAACACTATAGTTTGTTTAGCCTCCTACTCCCACTTTCGCTCCCAATAACCACTCCATCTTGAGAAGACTTATTCCAACGTTTAAATGAGCAACATTTTCTAGTCAGAAAGAATACTTGCCCAGAAGAAATTGAGCTTATTCTTCAGTTGTGTTCCTGTATGCATTATCATCATTAATATTTCAAATGGGGAGGTGGTGGGACAGGTGAGAAGAACCAGGAAAATTAAATGCCGATTTCAAAAGCAAACTTCAGGCATTCTCATTCTGAAATGCCTTTTTTTTTCTTTTTTTTTTTTCCTTTTAAGTATATATAAAATTTCAGATATTTAAATTGAAGGACCCTTAAAAATATTTAAACGTTGAGACATTCCTTGATAGAATCCTGAAGAAAAAAATACCAGTGATAAGCCCTGATATTAAAAATAAACATTAACTGAAACATGCACAAAGGTTGACTCACTCAGGTAAATTCCTCAGAGGCCAATTGGCATTTCCATTGGTGGGGACAAGAGAAAAAACTATTTCTGAGGATGCCCAAAGCTGCTCACCTAGGATCAGCACAGAAGCATAGAAAGTGAACATAGGCTTTTAAAAAGGGACTTGGATTTTCAAAGGAAACCTTTACCATCATCAGAAGTATTTGGGAACAATAGATTGCATGTCACTGCTGATCAACTTAGAGAAACAATTTTTAAAAAATTTATTTGCTAGAGAGAGAAAAGAGAAGAGGGGGCACTAAGGAAAGGGAGAAGTAGGCCTCCACTGAGCAGAAAGCCCGATTTAGGGTTCCATCCCAGGACTCCGGGATCATGACCTACGCCAAAAGCAGATGATTAACCGACTGAGTTGTCCAGCTGCCCCAAAACAAATCATTTAAAATGCACTTATTCATGGCTCCCTTAAAAACGGGGGAAGGGACTGAGGAGGGAGGGTTTCAAGCCCCACATGGGGGCACCCACTGTCCTGGAGACCCATCAGGAGATGAGCTCTCATCATGTCTGGCTTTGGAAATCATCAGGACTTAACCCAGAAGACTATGGGAAACAGACTCTGCTCATATAGGGCCTGCACACAATCTCCCTTGCTCTGAGACTCGGCATAGAGGCAGCAGTTTGAAAAGTGCATGTGCCATATGTGAAAGAGATTTGTTGAGTCTCTTTAGGGCATGTGCTAGGAGGGATACAGGAACGTATAGAAACTTATACCAGGAATGGAAGCACAGGCAGGAGCCATTTTTTTTTGTCCTCCTTCAGTCCAGCCAGCCTCATGCTGGCAGCTACCAGTTTTGAAATTCTCCATCTACGTTGCTAGCACTGCTCACCCAGCTCCAGTGTTCCCCGATCAACTTGCCACACCCAACCCATCTGCCCCAGTAAGGGCCCCTCTGAAACAGCTCCCACCACATCACGCCTAGCCAACAGCCTCAGCTGGGACCAGTGTCCTTCCAGATTGTCTCCCGCCCCAGGGAGGAAGAGGCCAGCTCTACCAACAGCATGCCCACAACAGCTGCAGCCAGCCACACCAGTGGCTAACCCCACCCACTAGCCTGCCTCTGGCAGCTGCAGTTAAGCTGCCCAGCCACCTGTGCTGGGGGTCACCCACCCACCAGTGCACCCACAGTAGTCATGGCCCAGTCACGACAAGAGAGCACACGCGGCCTCTACAGTGGATACCCCTGGAGAACTCGGTTCCGGGGGCTGGGGGATTATATTTTTGGGACCCACAGGATGCCTTCTGCCTAAGTCCACTGCCTTCAAGACCAGGAGAGGTAGTTGCTTTACTTAAGATAGCAAGAAACACAGAGAGTCAGACAAAATGAGGAGACAGGAATATGCTCTAAATGAAAGAACAAGACAAAACCTCAGAAAACAAAACAAAAAATGAACAACTACTAAATGAAGTGGTGCTAAGCAGTAAAGAGTTAAAAATAATGGTGATTATGGATGCCTGGGTGGCTTAGTGGTTGAGCATCCACCTTCAGCTCAGGGCATGATCCTGGAGCCCTGGGATTGAGTCCTGCACCAGGCTCCCCACAGGCAGCCTGCTTCTCCTTCTGCCTGTGTCTCTGCCTCTGTGTCTATTATGAATAAATAAATAAATAAAATAAATAAAAATAATGGTCATTAAAGATGCTCATTCATCTTGAGATAAGAGTGGATGAACTTAGAACTTTGAGAGTGATATTAAGAAGAATCAATCAGAACTAAAGAATAACGGCAATGAAGAATAAGCTAGAGAGACCCAAGGCAAATATTTGCCTTTCTGCATTCAAATAATGGAAGGGAATTTAAGGCAATTCCATTTATAATTCCATCAAAGAGAATAAAATAGCTAGGAATAGATTTAACCATGGAGGTGAAAGACTTGTACTCTGAAAACTCTAGGTCAATGATGAAAGAAATTAAAGATGCCATGAACAGAAAGATAGCCTATGCTTATGGATTAGAAGAATTAATATTATTAAAATATCCATCTTGCCCAAGGTAATCTACAGATTCAACGCAATCCCTATTGAAACACCAATAGCATTTTTCACAGAACCAGAACAAATAATCCTAAAATTTGTCTGGAATTACATAAAACCCCAAATAGTGAAAGCAATCCTGAGAAGAACAAAGATTTCATACTATACTACAAACCTATAGTAATTGAAACAGTATGGTACAGGCACAAAAATAGGCAACACAGATCAATGAAATAATTGTAAGCCCAGAAATAAACCCATGCTTATATGGCTAATTAACTTAGGACTGAAGCAGGCAAAAATATACAATGGGGAAAAGACCATCTTTTCAATAAACATTACTGAGATAACTAGACACCTGCATGCCAAGTAAAAAATCTGGACTTTCTCACACCATACACAAAAATAAGTTCAAAATGAATTAAAGACTTGAGCCTAAGACCTGAAACCATAAAACTCCTAAGACAACGGTCTTAGCAATTTTATATATTTTATATATATACTTATTATATAAATTTATATATATATAATTTTTTTTATCTGTCTCCACAGGCAAGGGTATCAAAGGCAAAAACAAAGGACTACACCAAACTAAAAAGCTTTGCACAGTGAAGGAAACTATCAACAAAAGGATAGCCTCTGAAGGGGAGAAAGTATTTGCAAATGATATACCTGATAAGGGTTAATATCCAAAATATATGAAGAACTCCTATAACTTGAATCACAACAATTTGATTAAAAATGGGTAGCAGACCTGAATAGAAAATATTTTCTCAAATACAGAGATGGCCAAGAGACACATGAAAAGATGCTCAACATCACTGATAATCAGGGAAATGCAAGTCAAAACCATAGTGAGAGATTACCTCCCACCTCTCAGAATGGCTGAAGTCAAAAAGAGAAGGCGGAATGAGTTCTTGCAAGGAAGGACCTTGGAGAAAAAGGAACCCCCATGCACTGTTAGTGGGAATGCAAACTGGTGTAGCCAGTATGGAAAACAGCATGAAGTTTTCTCCAAAAATTAAAAATAGAAATACCATATGATCCAGAAATTCCAATTTTGGTTACTCAGAGGAAATGAAAACAGACTATTTTGAAAAGATATGTGCACCCTTGTGTTCATGGCAGCGTTATTTACAATAGGCAAGGTATGAAAACAACTTAAGTGTCCACTGACTGATGGATAAAAAAGATGGGTGTATATACACAATGGAATACTACTCAGCAAGAATGAAACCTTGCCAATTGTGACCACATAGGTGGATGGACCAGAAGGATATTATGCTAAGTGAAATATATAAGAGAAATACAAAGACCACGTGATTTCACTTATATGTGGAATCTAAGAAACAAAATAAATGAACAAACACAACAAAAAAATAAAGACTCAAATACAGAGAACATACTGTTGGTTGCCAGAGGGCATGGTGGAGGGAGAATGGGCAAAATAGATGAAAGGGATTTAGAGGTACAAACTTCCAGGTATAAAATAAGTCATGGGGATGAAAAGCATAGCATAGGGAATATGGTCAAACAATATTGTAGTACTGGGTATGGTGGTTGATGGTAACTACACATCGTGGTGAGCATTTCCTAATGTACAGAGATGTCCAGTCTATCTGTACACCTCAACAGCATGACATTATGTCTTTTCCTAAAATAATTCATTTAATTAAAAAAATGGGGGAAGTTAGCTGGAATCCTGGCTAGCATGAACACAATATGATGAAATTACATAATGAACACATCCTAGAACATAATCAAAGCTTAGAAACGCTATAAACAGCTTAGCACTTCCTCTTTGGGAGACCCCCCCCCCCCCGGCTTGAGTTGTCTTGGTTTGTCAAATGTGTATGTAATTATTGTGTATTTAAATGTGCAGAAGAGTAGAGAGGCTCACCGAGGCAGGGATCTAAAATCTGCCAGAAGAGCTAGTGAAAAACCCCTAATAGAGACAAGGCATTGGAAACCTTTGAAGAGACTGAACGGGAGGTAGTACATGGGGCTGGTATCCTGCTGCTTTAGGAAAATGGAGAAATCTGCAAACATTTGATGGTTCACAGCTTAAAAATGCAAAGATGGTATAAAACCCTAAGGTTTTTCCTGGGATTAAGAGAGAACAAGGATATTTCCTTGGGTAAATATGGTTGTTTTGTGCTACCATTGGAAGAAAACCTGCATGCTATGAGTCTCCAGGGGGTGTGGTGTTTTGGCCTGAGAACAACATAAAGGTCCTTTAGAATAAGCAAAACTGAGTTGAGTTTTGTTGTTTATCATCATCCTAAGGGCTGTGGCCTTTTAAATCCTGCCCTTGCGTGTACTGCCTTTTTTAGTGTTAGTTTCATTTAATAAAGATTTTTACTTTTACAGAAGAACTGTAACAGAATGGATGATGCGCTAGATTCACCCTGCAATTGTTTGTGCCCCATGTAGCCAAATTTAACCCTGCCGGTTCCGGTTGCATCCTGATCATCTCCACCAAAATACAACTTATATGAGAGGAAAGGAGAATAAAAAAGGTCTTTCTGCAGAGGCTCCATCCAAGACACTCTACTGTCCCTGTTCAGGGGACTGCCTTTTGCAGGATAAAATAGAGTATTCACCATTAGTATCTGAACATCTCACCTACACAGAAATTAGAAAGTCAAAGTGGTCACACTGCATTGAAATCCTCCATTATAAAGGGATTACAGGGCCCCTTTAAAGTAGCATCTTCTCAGAAGCTTGTTTATAAATTAAATAACAAAGGAAGCCAGTAACTAAGGCATTGGTGATCAAACATCATTTTGAATGTATGGCAAAAACAAATCAAAAATAATATTTAAAAATAGATTTAGAACCTAAAAGCTTACCCATAAATCTTGTCAAGACCACTAACCTGATAGCTCCTAAACAGGCTGAACATCTAAAAACATCTTAGCTGTGTCAGGCCTGCAAACCCAAATCTATCACATTCATTGGGATTTAAGGGAATGTCATTTTAAAAATTAAGCCTTCAGGGGGATCCCTGGGTGGCGCAGCGGTTTGGCGCCTGCCTTTGGTCCAGGGTGCGATCCTGGAGACCCAGGATCGAATCCCACATCGGGCTCCCGGTGAATGGAGCCTGCTTCTCCCTCTGCCTATGTCTCTGCCTCTCTCTCTCTCTCTCTGTATCATAAATAAATAAAAATTAAAAAAATAAAAATAAAATTTAAGCCTTCAAAATTCATTTATTTTGATGATTTTTTAAAAAAAATGCAATCCAATGAGCAACACCTTTCCTATTTAAAGCTTGCCTCCAAGAAATACTTAGGAAAAAGCCCAGAGCAGAGGTCAGCAAACACTTTACATAGAGGGCCAGGTTGCAAATGTTTTAGGCTTTGCAGGCTGTACAGTCTCTGCCACAAATACTTTGTGTGTGACATTATGTGACAGCAGTCATAGACCACATGTAAACAAATGAATGGTTGTGTCCCAATAAAACTTTATTAACACTGAAATGTGAATTTCATGTAAGTTTCACGTGTCTGGTATAACATCTTTCTGATTTGTGCAACTATTTAAAACCGTGGAAACCATTCTTAGCTTGCTGGGTTCATAAAAAAAAAAAGTGGGCTGTGGGTCAGGTTTGAAGAGGGGCCATAGTTTGCCAACACCAACACCAACGTCCCAACCCCCAACAGACACAGACACACACACACTTCAAACTCTGCTCTTTCTGAATAACAGCAAAGGCTGTTCATAAACAAAGGCTGACATAGGGAAACTGTACCCACTCACGAGAGAGAAATGGGGCTGTAACTCCTTTTATTAATTGGAGGCTATATTAACTCTAGGGGTGGGGGATGGAAAGAACAAGTATTTGTTGAAAACAGCACTGTGACAGGTAGAATATTTAAGCCTTATTGATTTGAACAAGAGATGTTACATACACGAGATGTTACATATACACTTTTCCTGGAGGAAAGAGACTCCGAGAAATGAACTGCTTGGCCTAGATCTGGTTCCCAGTGAGGACGTGAACATGGCTCAGTCTGTAATGTGGTACCTCGACCAGAGAGGAGCCGAGCTGATGGTGAAGATAGGAGGAGCGAGAGCTGCATAGCAAAGAGGAATGGAGCTGGCCTGGTCTGGAGCGTGGATCAGAGAGTGAGAATTCACTGTCCTTCTACACAGCAGCCCCAGAGGCGACCGCACAACAATCCAAACCGACTGGATGGTGTGACCCTAGATTGGCCTGTTGTGGTGAGACAAGCAGTCCAGAAGTGGACCATTAAAAATCTAATGAAGGCCAGGCCATAGAGCAAGTCAACCCCATGCGAGAGCTAGGGGTTTACCTGCTGTTCTAAGAGATTTTTTTTTAAAGACTTTATTTATTTATTCATGAGAGACAGAGAGAGAGAGAGAGAGGCAGAAACACAGGCAGAGGAAAAAGCAGGCTCCATGCAGGGAGCCTGACATGGGACTCGATCCTGGGTCTCCAGGATCACGCCCTGGACTGAAGGCAGCGCCCAAACCACTGAGCCACCCGGGCTGCCCAAGAGATGGTATTGAGATGGATTTTGCCATTTGTTTTTCCCCTTTTAACAAATCTAATACATCATCACATTGTAGAGACTTGAGAAAAATATAGATAAGAACTGTGAGGGATCCCTGGGTGGCGCAGCGGTTTGGCGCCTGCCTTTGGCCCAGGGCGCGATCCTGGAGACCCGGGATCGAATCCCACGTCGGGCTCCCGGGCCTGGAGCCTGCTTCTCCCTCTGCCTATGTCTCTGCGCCTCTCTCTCTCTCTCTCTCTGTGACTATCATAAATAAATAAAAAAAAATTTAAAAAAAGAACTATGAATTAAAAATTGTCCATCAAAATAATCACAGTTCGCATTTTTGGGTAATATCCTTCACATTTTTCTGGCCTTTTATCTACATGTATTAATGTGGGGACTATGCTATTCATACCGCTTTTTTGCACCAAACATATCACAGATGTGTTTCTGTCTCATTTCTCAGATTTACAAAATGCCCCCCCCCCAGACAGAGCAAAACAACCATAATCAAAAAGGCTTGTGCCATTCTACTGCGTGGGTGCCTCAGGTGTTAATAATACCTATCAGAGAAGAGTGAGGTTCTCAAAGAGTTCCAGTGGAGAAACCTGTTCACTCTGCCAGGGTATCTGCAATTTATGTAATCATGGGATCCTTCTGGAACATAACATTTGGAAAACTGACATTCTACAGAAGATTCTTGGTCAAAAGCTATTCTACATAATTCATAATGGTGCATAATATTCTACTGTTATTTAAACGATCCATTATGAATTGTTATAAACAATACCGTGTTCATTTTTGCAACTAAATCTTTGCAAACATTCATGGTAATTCCTCAAACATGCAATTGCTTTGTCAAGGATGTGGACATTCCATTTGTTGTTTTTTTCCAGAAATGGCATTATAATGAAAATTTTGTTTTACATGAGAACTTGAATGCTAAATTTTCCCTTTTAATTTTATTTCATTAATAATTAATACTTAGACATTTAATCAGGCAATCTCTACTAGATGCTTAATATTCTGTGTCTACACTAAGACCAGCATGAAAAAGCAATTGAAACTCTCACACACTCCTGGTGAAAATTTAAATTGGTACTTTGAAAAACAGTTGGCAGCATCTACCAAAACGAATACATGCACACGCTACATGTTAGTTTTTTATTGCTGTATAACAAATTATCACACATTTAGTGGCTTAAAACCATTGTTAACTCACAGTTCTGTAGATCAGTCTGACACAAGGTGGCTGGGTTTCTGCTCCCGCACAAGGCTGAAATCAAGGTGTTAGGAGGACTGAGTCTTATGTGGAGCCCTTGGGGAGAAATCCACATGCTAGTTCACTCAGGTTGTTGGCATAAATGCAGGTCCTTGAGGTCCGGCTTCCGTGCTGGTTGCCAGCTGAGAGCCACTCTCAGCTCCCAGAGGTTACCCTACAAGACCCATGGATCAAGCCAGCAACAATGCAGCAAGAATCCCTCTGACTTTCTCTTCCGCTCCTAGCTGCAGGGAGACTCTCTGCATTTAAAGTGGCTGGTGTGATCCGGCCCACCTGGCTATCTCTCTGTCATAAAGCCCACCTGGATAATATCCCTGTCATTAGCCCATGGAATCTGGGGATGGGGGCATGCTTCATATTCCCCGTGCCTCCTATGAGTTCCAGCCCTAGATATACACCCGATAGAAATGCACACATAATGTTCTCCAAAATGCATGCACAGGATGCTAATAGAAACACAACTCATAGTAGCTAAAATCTGGAGAAATTATTTAACAACAGTCATGGTATATTTTTATAACAATACAGAAATGAGAATGAACAAACCGCCACTACATACGACAACACAAATGAACCTCACAAACACAATGCAAAGTAACCAGGTCAGTGTTTTATGGGACCAAGTGGAAGGGAACCTAGCCCAGCCCAGAAAGTCACAGAAAGCTTCCTGGGGAAGGTACAGCTTTCACTGTGAAGATTTAGAGTGAGTGATGGGGTAAGGGAGGGCAGGACTGGCTTTCCATGTGAAAGAATAATATGAACAGAAGTAACCTATCTGTAAAAATTATGGCAGATGGGTATTATGAATGGATAGCAAAATGGGGCTGGTTAGGAAATGATGTGTCTAGAGAAGGTAGATGCAGATAAGGACATGGAGAACCTTGCAGGCCATATTAAGAAGACTGATCTCGGGGCATGCTGGTGGCTCAATTGGGGGAGCATCTGACTCTTGGTTTTAGCTCAGGTCATGATCTCAGGGTCTTGGGATCAAGCCCCGTGTTGGCTCCACGCTGAGTATGGAGCTTGCTTAAGATTCCTTCTCCCTCTGCCCCTCCCCGCCCCCTTTCCTGTTGCTCACTCTCCCTAAAAAAAACAAAACAAAAAACAAAGAAGAGATGGACCTTAATCCTCTGATGATGGCGCCATAGGAGGTACTTGCGAAAGGAAGGATATGGACATATTTACAGTTGGGATCAGCTAAGGATACTGCAAAGTGGAAGGTGAAATTTCAAGAGGGAAACGAGGAGACTAGGTTGAGTGAGGAGGCTTTGCAAGTAGTACGGGTTACGTACAAGATGGGAACCTGAGTTAGCTGGAGTGAAGAGGGCCAGGGACAATATTAGAAGCATGGATGCCTTGTATCCACCTCCCTTCCCAAGATCTCTTAAAGTCATCTGAATGTTTTTGTAGTTTTGAATCCTATTAGCTCTCAGAAGACACTTGCCAATCTGAATTCCCACTAACAATATGCCCATCTCTCTCAATACTTGACAGAATGGGGGCTTTCAAAAAAATTTCACCAATTGCATAGGCAAATAACTATTTTATTTTATATTGTATTTTTGATTGAAAGCATTAACATTTTTTAAATGTTCATTGACTATCATTTTATAAAGCATCAATTCACGTCACTTGCTAGATTTTTCGAAATGTGTTCATTTCTTCATATGGACTTGTAAGAAGTTATTTATTAAAGATGCTAACCCTTTTGAAGTCCATTTTTCTATATCCACACCTTTTGATTTTGTTTAGGCTAATTTTTCATTTATAATAGTTCCACATTATTAAATCGTTAAATCTATTCATGTTTCTACTATTGGCTTCTACCTTTCGATTTACGCATTTGAGTTCCTCACCAGTCATGATTTGTGAATCTTTACCTATATTTTCTTTAGGTGCTTTAATCATTTTATTTAAATCTTTAATTGATATAGGATTTATTTTGATATATGGCATATTCTGTATCTTAATTTTTTCCCAGATAATCAGTTGGCTAAATGAAATGGATAATTCATCTTTCCCTATTGATTTGAAATGCCACTCTTATAAAATAAATTAAGTCTTCAAAACAGGCTGTATTTCATGGTAGGCCAAATTCCCCTACATTACCTTTCTTTTACAAAATATTCTCAACTATTCTTGTAAGTAAGGATTAAATTAGCATCGTATAGGAAACTGAGGTGTTTCTTATCATTTTCTATGCTCTATGTTCTAACAGTTTAAAGGTCTTAAAAATTTTATTTTTTGAAAGAGAGCATGACCAGGGAGAGAGGCAGAGGGAGAGGGAGAGGGAGAAGCAGAGCTCTCCACTGAGCAGGGAGCCTGCAGGGCTTGATTCCCGGGATCATGACCTGAGCTGAAGGCAGACACTTTACTGACTAGAGCCACCCAGGCACCCCTGTTTTAACAGTTTAAAATCTAAAGGAGATAGCTCAAAGGTTTTCAAACCTCCTCAAAGGTTTGAAAGATTTTACTTATAAAATTTTCCAGATGCTGGAATTCTCTGACATTTGTCAACTTCTTTTATAGTTTTTGGTTTGTATAATTATATCATCCACTAAGATGCTTCTTTGGGGCGCCTGCCTGGCTCTGTCGGTAGAGTATGTGACTCTTGATCTTGGGGTTGTAAGTTTGAGTCCCACATTGGGTGTAGAGATTACTTAAAAATAAAATCTTTAAAAAAGCAAACCGTCTTTTACTAAAAAGAGCCACTTAAGATGTCCAAAAATATTAACATACTACACATCTATAGCTAATTTCCCTTTCAACTCATAATATGCATTCAGATTTTTTTTCTGTTTGTCTTTGCCAAAAATGTCCATTTTTCAGGTATTTTCAAAGATCCACTGCTTGGGTTAAATATCAATACTGCTTAAATTTTATTCTTTCCTTATGCTTTTCCTGGATTTTTTTTTTCACTTTTGGCTTCTTGAATAGATTGCTTGGTTATTTTGTTCATGGATATAAGCATATAAATGGCTCTAAGTTTTACTTGAGGTAGAGCTTTGGGGTTTATTTTGGATATATAATTTTCCCTATTTTTATTGTCCTAAACTCTGATTATAGTTTGTATTTTTTCTTCAGCCTATGAATTATTTGACAGTATTTTAATTTCTAGTAATTAAAAAAATATCTTTGTTATGAATTGCTCACTTCATTGCCTGGTGGTCAGAAAGTGTAGTCTATAACGTGTTACTTATAGTCTTATCATGTTCTATATTTTTGTTCAGGTTCCATGGATATTTGAAAAGAATATACATATTATAAAAATACTTTTTCTCATTTTTGGATAAGGCTGGTTTTCATAATATCCTCCTGCTGTTTTCTTGCATTTTTGCTTTGCATATTTTGATGGACTGTTACTAGGCACTGTTACATCTTCAATAGAGAATGCTCCTATACAAAGTAATTTTTCTTCCTTAAATTCTCTTTTCTTAAAATCTCATTATGAGTACTCTTCAGTTGTTTTGTGAACCTTTTGCCTTGTCTATACCAATCACTCTGTTTAATCAGTGTCGTTTCATCTTAGGTGAGTCTCTATTAAATGTGTTGCGCGCACACACACGCACAAACACACTTGCACTGGTACACACATACACGGGACTTCATTTTTTGACCCAAATTGAAAGTCTAGGGGTGCCTGAGTGGTGCAGGTCATGACCCCAAGGGTTCTGGGATCAAGTCCCCTGCATCGGGCTGTTCAACGGGGAACCTGCTTCTCCCTCTCCTCCCCCTGTGCTCTCACTATTTCTCTATCTCTGTCTCTCTCTCAAATAAAATCTTCAAAAAAAATTGAAAATCTAACTTTAAGTAGGGACATTTAGGTGACATGTGGATTCTATTATCCTTCTTAGTTTGTCTGTTTCTTGAGTCTCCTTTCCTTCGCTGTGCATTGATCAAGGCTCCTTTGTTTTCACTTTCTACAGAATGTGCAAGAATTGACTCTACTTCCCCTTTATGTCTTTCACTTCCTGATTATTCCTCCCCCTACCCAACCAGATGTCTATTTTCACTGTTCTAATGTAACGGCTCTAATAAGCCACCAATAACTTCTGATTCCTAAATACAGTGAACACTTCCCTTTTCACTGAGCCCTAGTCTACTACACCCTCCTTGTGACATTCAACACATCGACTGCCCACTGCCCCTTGTTCTAGGACCCTGTGCTTTTCTAGATTTTGCCTGTCTTGATATTTCTGTCCTCTTCGTCTTCCCTCTTCCCTCCCATTCCTCCTCCAGCCGCTCCTCTCCAGGTGCTAACCCCCTACCCCTCCCATCTGTATTCTATCTCTGGTGATTTCATCCACTTGTGGCTTTAGTTTCTATAAAATACGACTGACTTCCAGATCTCCAGTCCAGATCACTTTTCTGAGCCCTAAACTAACATATACCATCATTCTCTTGACATTTCTGTGTGATGTCTGACTGACACATCAACCCTGACATGTCCGAACATGAGTCCGTGACTTTTCCCTCATGCTGACCCTCTCTCCTTTCCTCCATCTGATCAAACTGCATTAACAGTGACCTGCTTGTTGCTCAGACCATAACCTGCGAGTCATTACTGGACCTTTCTATCCTTTACCTTTGACCTCTAACATCACTAAGTCCAAATGATTCTGCCTCCTACGAGTGGTCAGGGGATGGTCTGAATGACCGCCCCCTCCTGCAAGGTATCTGACTCTCAATTTCTTCATCAACATATGTGGATAACCAAAGTATCTACCATAAGGGGCTGTACAGAGCTGCTGTATGGATTAAATGAGAAGAAAGTCCTAAATACTCAGCACCATGACTAACATATAGTAGGTGCTTAATAAATTGTAGCTAGCTAGTATGTAACTAAATAAATTACTTTCTTTCTCTCTCTCTCTCACTCACACACACACACACACACACATTTTGGTGTTCACCTTCATTTGGTTTTAATGTTCTACTGTCCTACCTTTGAGACCTTGACTTGCGTGTTCTTATCAGTATCCTATCTCAAGAGCAGAATCTGAGTCCCTAACATCCTCTGCCCAGTTCCTAGCACACCCCAGCATGGTTATGAACTTTTACAAACCTCTTCAAATGATTTACCTGCAAATACAAATATTCCCCTCCAGTATCATACAGTGGTTTCAAGCAGCCTCTAATCCAACCTCTTCCTCCGAGGTCCATGAACAAGTAAACACACGTAGGCCTATACAAATATCACACGTGTTGAAAGTTGCAGAGTAAAATCATCTTGGGACTTGCCATAAAGGTCCTGTGAGCCCTGGTTAAGGAAGCAACCACCATCACAGCAAGACATGCCCCTTTTACAACATATAATGGCAGGGACAATTCACTCTTTGTCATTTATTACTTTTATTTGGACAACATATATACATATGTACAAAATACCTACGGTCAGAATCCTCTTTTATAATTTCATTTGATTTACAAAAACGGGACAGCAAAATAACTTAGGTCACTAATACTGTACAAAAATAAAACTGATTAAACAGTTGTAAAGATCAGTATCTTACAGTGTTACAGATCATTCATCTGTTGTGAAAGAACATCTCAATCTATCCAGAGTGATGAGCGCTGTGCTAAATCTACCTGCAAACTGACAACTAATCAATTCCTGTAATATGGCTACCAAATATAATTCTCAAAAGAAGCATGATGTAGAGCTAGACCTTAAAGCCAGGGCATCATTCCACAGTGGTGAAGGGCTTTCTTCTTCCCTAACCAAGGAGAGGAGTTATCTTAACTCTAAAACTATTAAATTTTCCAGAATATAACAACTACTTACAGTATTAGATAAAACGACTTTTCTTTCTTTTTAAACACCTGCAATAGTCTTTCAAAAAATTCAGTTTGGTTAAAAAAGTAAACAAAAATTACTATCCTGCATTTGGATTTTTATAAGTTAAATCCATGGTCTTTTTAATATAAAAAGTAATTGCTTCATAGTTTTAGTGTTCAATGAACTCTAGTAGTCCTATTTGAACCATATCTCGATATAGTAAATCTAATTAGAATGCTGGTTCCTGTTTCGTGACATTTTAAAACAGGATTTATCACGAAGAATAAAAAGCCTTGAGTTTATACGTTACGTTACTATAACATATAAGAGAATATCAAATGTGTGTTCTTCAACAACTTGAAAAGGCAAGTAACAACTTTTTTTGGGAAGTAAATTGTGCATTTTTTTTAAAACAAGTTGCTGCATTTATATCCATCTAAGTAAGTGCTGGACAAAAGCCACATATAGATTTACTCCTGAAACTACAAAGATTGTCTTTCACTGACTTTGCTTGGTTTTCCTTCATTTCTTTCTGTGAGGGGAAGATGAGTTTGTCCAAGTTGGTGGGTTGCTAGGCAACCCCAAACTCCTCACTCACTAAAAGGCGGCGTGCAGAGGATCACAAGCAGGACCGTTCCATGAGCTCAGTAAG
The DNA here is from genome assembly GCF_905146905.1 of Nyctereutes procyonoides. Taxonomy (NCBI): domain Eukaryota; kingdom Metazoa; phylum Chordata; class Mammalia; order Carnivora; family Canidae; genus Nyctereutes; species Nyctereutes procyonoides. The sequence goes on along the minus strand of NW_026575146.1, from coordinate 53,625,598 downwards.
AAATAGACAGCCTAACCTATTTCGTATGGAAGAACAGATGTCCTTGAAACTTATTTTGGACACAGAAATTAAAATTTGGTTTAAAATAAGCGTTTCAAAAATCTGAAACAGAGGTAGAAAGTGTTCTTTATTTTTCCTGACATGTTTTCCCGTGAGAAAACACTTTCCTTTTTATCTCAATGGACTGTTCCCAGTCCCTAATGTTAAAAGCAGTTCTCTTTATAGAACTACTAATACAACTACGTTGGTTAAACAAACAAAAAAAAAAATAACACCGTGCTAGTGATGGCTATTGTATTGGAAGTCAGAGTCAGCCAGGACCCACGCCTGCCGTAGGAGCCCACACTGCTTCTGGACTGGAAACGCGCCTGTGTCGGGTGAAGTCACGAGTTCACCTTCAGGGAGGCCCCCTACGTTTGCACGACACAGCTTACAGCACGTGTATAAATGAGAGTGCACCATAGCTCCCTGGTTTATATACTGGATAAAATTGTCAGGAAGCATGATTTCTGACAAAAGAAAATGTAAACATTTCTCCCATGGTCACTGCTGACTCTCTTACTTGAGGTTTCTTCTTCGCTATGAAAACAGTTCATTGTTCTGACCACGTGAAGGCCAAACTTAAGTTTTCAGGTAAATGGCATATTATGGATGTAGTGGTTTAGGCCATTGTAGACACCTGGATATAAGATATCTAGTGGTGAGGCTTCTGATGTCAAAGGTACAGTGATGTGTTCTCATTCACACGCGTTCCGTGTACCCTCGTTTTCCAAAAGGGACCGTGCTGAAGTCACCTTGGAAATCATCATGGTATATTCCCTTGGGGCTCCCCACTTACAGAGGGATATGTTTCTCTTTTCACATGTCAGCTCCTTTTTCCTTTTACATAACTCTTGCACCTGTTTGTGGGAGTTTGTAGGAACACGGGCAGGAGACCAACACACCTTTTTCTCCACCAAATCGGTGTTTCCCGAGCAAGTTACTGTTTTGCACCCATTCAGATAAAACCCAACAGAGTCAAAACCCTCTCGCTTCGTGGCATTAAAACAGTAAGGTGATGTTAACTAAAAGGATCGGAAAATTTGGAAAAGTTAATAGAGTTAAAATTCTGTTTGTTCTTTTTGATTTTTTTTTTTAAATACTACCCTCCTCCTCCTTCAGCATCTGTCGGATGTATTTTGCCCTCCCATCTCTGCCATGATTTCATAGGGAAATGTGTATACTATATAAAAAAAAAAAGCAGATTATAACGTGGTTCCAAACAGAATGTCTGCTTCTACCCTTAAAGCACGTATTTAACTTATTCATCCTCTGCATTAGAAAATAAAAGTGCAGCTTATGTTCAAATAGTACAATTCATACAAAGCAAGGTTTAAAAGTTCTGTACTTAGTGTAACCTTTCAGAGGTTTGTCTTGATTAGTATAAATTCAGACTGCTTACCCATTGACTATAAGTAACTTTTTTTTTTTTGTGGTTTTTGTTTTTGTTTTCAAGTCTTTAGAGGACAGATCATGCTGGAGTAGATGTGCTCTTGCTTGCATAAAGACAGCTGTGCTATGGCGTGTTTTTTGTTTTGTTTTTTTTTTTTGTTTTTGCTTTTTGTTTTTGTTTTTGTTTTTTTGTATCTCAAAGGTTAACGTGATTCAAGAGAGTGGTTTTTGCTAAAGAAACCGAAGCACACTCGTCATTACATCGAAAAAGGTAAGAAAACAATTCTGGAGAGAGACAGCAAGCAGAAAGGGGCCCAGCGTCACCCCGTGACGCCGCAGGTCCGCTCACCGGGTCGGACGTATGTACACCAGTGTTGAATCTTTAAAATTCTGCCCCCCCAAGTCTGGGCTTTGCCCCCCTCCCCCCCGGCCCCCCTTAACCCCCCCCCCGAAAAAATAAAGGAGAGAGAGAGAGAGAGAGAGAAGGAAAAAACAGAAAAGCATTTGCCTTCCCTCCAACAGTCAGAGACGCTGGGAGCTGCCCCGCGGGCCCAGGTGCGGACCTTGACGCCAGGCTACGCTGTGCTTTTTTAGAAAACGCTGCGGGGAGGGGGCGTCCTGCGTCCTGCGGGCGGCCGAGCCCGGGCCGGGGGCGCGGGGCGCGGGGCGCGGGGCGCAGTCCGGCCGGCGGGCGGGCGCGGCCCCTCACAAGGGGTGGGCCAGCGCCTTTTTGGAGCGCTTGATCATACTGGGGTGGAACTCGGTGTGGCGCCGCGCGTGCTTGGTGAGGTGGTCGCTCCTCATGAAGCGCTTCTCGCACAGCGGGCAGCGGAACTGCTTCTCGCCCGTGTGCGTCCGGTAGTGGCGCGTCAGCTCGTCCGAGCGCGAGAACTTTTTAAGGCAGTCTGGCCACGTGCAGGGGAAGGGCCGCTCACCTGCGGGGGGGGCGGGGGAGACAGGACGCAGGTGAGACAGCAGCGTCGCGCACGCGGCAACCATCCCCGGCCCGGCCCGGGGGCACACGGCCCTCTCACCTGGGGGCCGATTGGTCCCCCGCAGCCACACCCCCGCACCTGCCACCATCACCCCCCGCCGCCACACCCCCGCACCTGCCACCATCACCCCCGCCGCCGCACCTGCCACCATCACCCCCCACCGCCGCACCTGCCACCATCACCCCCCACCCCCGCACCTGCCACCATCACCCCCCCACCCCGCACCTGCCACCATCACCCCCCGCCGCCCGCACCTGCCACCATCACCCCCGGCCGCCCGCACCTGCCACCATCACCCCCCCACCGCCGCACCTGCCACCATCACCCCCCCACCCCCGCACCTGCCACCATCACCCCCCGCCCCCGCACCTGCCACCATCACCCCCGCCGCCCGCACCTGCCACCATAACCCCCCACCCCCGCACCTGCCACCATCACCCCCCCCCCGCCCGCACCCGCCACCATCACCCCCCCACCCGACCCGGAGCCCGCATCCCCGGTGCTGGCATCCTGCCCACCGCCCCCCTGGGGACCTCAGAAAGGGGCTGCATTTGGGGACAGAGAGCGACCCCAGAAGGAACCAGCGCTGCTGACTCCCTCACCTTGGGGCTGGAGCCTCCCACACCGAGCAATCCGTTTCTGTTCTGTAAGCCACCCACTCGGGGACACCTGGCCGGCCAGTGAATACGTGAGGACGGTTCGGAGAATCATGTTCTCCGGGCACATGAACCTGATATGTGATCCCACTGGATCCCTGGCAGCCTTGGAAAGTACTGTTATTTGGGGGGACGGGGTGGTGGTGGTGGTTATTCTACGGGGTTGCTGGTTCCATCCGTTCCGTGGGAAAGCCGGAGAGTGGGAAGCCCTAGCCCTTTGCTGGATTCGCCGGCACCGCAGGACTGAGGCGGCTAGTCCAGCCAGGCTGTCACCTGGAGCAGGTGTTTCCCCCTGAGCTCCTGAGTGCTGTGGCCACCGAGCCTCTGGCTGACCCAGTCTGGTGACAGGGAAGCCAGCAGCCACAGGAAAGAAAGCCTGCTTGTTCCTGAGCATCTCAGTAACAAACACTTTTGGAGACACACAGAGTGCCTCCTGTGTAGGCCATATTTTAGGTCATATTGTATTATTATTATTATTATTATTATTATTATTATTATTATTATTTTAGTAATCTCTATGCCCAAAGTGGGTCTCAAACTCAAGACCCCAAGATCAAGAGTCACATACTCTTCTGATGTAGCCAGCCAGGCACCCCAAGTCATACTGTCTTATACAAAAAACAAGTTTGTTTCCTCTGCCACATAATAATCCTTCAAATATCTGAAGACAGCTATCATGTCTCTCTCTCTCTAACCTCTGTTCAGACTAAGCAGTCTCGGTTTCTTTCATATTTCTCATACAAAGAAATTAACATTATTCTAAAATAGTAAGAGCTAAGGCATCCTGTCACTGAATTCTCACAGGACACCCTGTGGAGGTGGCCCATTTCACAGATGAGGAAACAGGTTTAGCACTTGCTGGTGTTTCCAGCACCCCCTCCTTTGCGGCTCCTCTCCTCAGAGTCAGTATAGTGTCTTCATGTCTCACTTTATTAAAATGCGACTGAGCCTCACCCTCCAGACATGATCGAGTTAGCACTGAGGGCCTCTGCCATGGCAGGAGAGGGCCTATGGACATGTTTGCTGAGGACACACACAAGCAGAAAGGCAGAAGGAGCTGTTGATGATAAGAGAGTCTTGTGTGCCCTTCTTGTGAGCACCTAACTGCTTTCTTCTCACCTTGTTCAAGCACAGCCCAAAGCTGCTGCCTTACAGACCCAGGGCACACAGGCTCCTGCCTTCCACAGAACTCTCCAGACACTCCTTTGGAAGGTGTGAGGAGTGCATGTTTTCTCACTCCAGTTCCCACCTTCCTGGAACCCAGAGACTCAAAAGGCTGAGAGCTGTCCACTGCAGTGCATCTGAGTCATCCACATATTATTCATCCTTTCCTTCCAGTGTCTCCTACCTCGTGCCAGAGATGTAGAAATACTGATCATAAGAACAAAACCAAAGCTCGGTCATTTCTGTGACAGTCCACACATGGCTAAGGTCTTATTTGCTATTCTCTCAGCACAGCCATGGTTATCATGCCCTGTACAATCTCTTTATTCTTATGGGAAACCTGATATGGGGAATACAAATCTCTATTAGTAGATTCGTTATACGTGGGTCTAGGTACGAACCCTCACTGAGCCAGGGGGCTGAAGAGCCATACCAGCAAAGGCAACAGCAAACCCGTGAATGCCAAGCCCTACCCAAGGTGGATGGGTATTGGGGTTAATGAGGCAAGAGGATGCTCAAAGACTCAGAGAGGGCCAAAAAAAACCCAAAACTAAAGAAGAAACCACACTTCAAACTGAACACTTTTGAAAAAACTCAATGACACGGAATTTAGAGACCACACTTCAACTTCTGCTGGATCAAACAGTTTTCTACATGGTTCAGAACTTGGAACAAATGTGGAATGCAGGTTGTCACAACACAATAAGGTTGAGCCTCTTGGGATGAAGACAGCATCATGAATGATTTTTGTACTACTTATACCACCAAGCATTTAGTAAATGCCTAAATTGTGTGTGTGTGTGTGTGTGTGTGTGTGTGTACGTGTACACATACAGCTGAGGTTGCTCACATGACGAAAGCCTGCTCAGAAGTTTCCTAGATCGCTGGGGGAAGACAACTCCTGTCTCTTCCAGAATTACACTGCAACCAAGTCCTCTTAACTCCAGTGAAAGGTCTATGGGAGAAATATTCTCTTAAATATGTTATGTTAAAAAATATAACGAAGGGTTAGAACTCACACAGCGATGAATTATAAAACCAAACCAAAGCAAGCCAAACGGAACAACCCTCACTGCTCTCTCCATACTGGATGAAGCCTTCTCTCCCCTGCTTTGTGATTTGGTGGTGAGAAAAGCGATGAAAAGGAAAGGCTCAGTGTTTTCTCAGTGCTTGTTAGGACAAAAACTCATCAGAGCGATTTTTCATGGAGGACTGGTAATGTGGTTTAGCTTACTCACTGGCACATGTTTCTTTCAAGTGAGTCACGAGAGGAGGTTAATTTACTGGAGTGGATCTGTGTCCACTGCGGGAAAGATGGATCAGAAGACCACTCGGCTATGCTCCAGGTTGGGAATGAAAGAAGACACGCCCTCTGTTCTAGGAAGATGGCTTTATAGAAGAGATAGTGGATGGAAAATTACCATGCAGCCTGAATCAGCTGTATGTACAGAACCATTAAGTATTTATGATGATTTATGTAGGTTTCAAGTGTAATCAGGGTCCCTTCCCACTGAATTCACCTTCAGTCTAGCTTCTGGCTCTACTGTCTTCACTGCTCCTCATGGTTGTCACCATGTGACTGTTCTCTTGCTTCTAACCCAGATGCTACCATTGACGTAGCATCTCTATCCCTGTTTCAGAGAAGAGAGGGCCACCTACTGAGCCCAGAGCAAATCAGAGCCACCAGCAGCCTTTGTTAGACTCATATAACTTGTGTAATTCCACCTTACAGTTTCTGAGCATTTAAAAAAAGATCTACCTGGAAGTGAAATGCTAGTGTAAAAGCTCCAGGATCATTTTGATTCTTCTTGGATCCTTTGGAAAAACATTAGTGATCTAAATCAGGGGTTTAGCAAACTACAGCCCGCAGGCCCAATCTGACCCGCCATCTATTTTTGTAAAGTCCAGGAGCTAAAAATGGTATAAATACCATTCTTATTTTGGCTTTCACCAAATCGTTGGGGAGAAAAAAATCAAAATAATAATAATATTCTGGGATAGGAGAAAGTTTGATGAAATTCAAATTTTCACATCCATATACAAAGTTTACTGGACCAGGGGATCCCTGGGTGGCGCAGCGGTTTGGCGCCTGCCTTTGGCCCAGGGCACGATCCTGGAGACCCGGGATCGAATCCCACGTCGGGCTCCCGGTGCATGGAGCCTGCTTCTCCCTCTGCCTATGTCTCTGCCTTGTCTCTGCCTCTCTCTCTCTCTGTATGACTATCATAAATAAATAATTTAAAAAAAAAGTTTACTGGACCATAGTCATGCTCATTTGTTTATATATTATTATTACCTATGGCTGCTTTTTACTATAACAGCAGTGTCAAGCAGTTGCAACAGAGAATGGATGGCCCACAGAGTCTAAAAGATTTGCTACCTGGTCCTGCATAGAAAGTTGGCTGACCCATGATCTCAGCCTGAGGATTTGAACTTTTACCTGGTGTATACAAGAGTTTGCAAATCCAAATGTCTTCAGGAGCCAGACACATAATGAAAAATGGGTGAAATGCCAGCTGTATTAGATCATGGGTTGTAGTGGAATCCATGGCCAACCGGACAGTGCTTTGTCCCCTCAAAGGCATTCAAATTCAACACTTTATAAAGCATTGTGCCAGCCAAACAATGTGTGTGTTTACAGGAAGGCTGGATTCTTCTTGTGGACTGAAAATTTGTAGGCCTTTGAAACCACTCACTTCTTTAACCCAGTGAAGAGTCTGCATACCACCTACTTTGGTATGTTAGTTAATAATAGACATACAATAAGGTAGCATGTAAAAAATGATACATGTTTTGTACCTAAGAAAGTATGGATTGGCTAAATATGTAGAGAAGGAAGAATTTAAGGCTGAATGGGATGAGAGATTGTGGGCAGAGGAGGAAAAGAGAGGTCTTGGAGAAGCTGTGGCTGGCTTTTCATCCTGTACCCAAGAGAAAATCGAGTCAGGCCTTTCAGCTCAGTGCCAAGGCCCACAGAAGAACAGTTAACCTTCTTCACGCCAAACAAATCATATGGCAAAGCAACTACCAATTAAAGAATCTTTAAACTTGTCTTCAGCATTAATGAGAGAGTTACCATCCTCCAAGGGAGAGGGGCGGGGGAAGAACAGGAATGTACTAGTGTTTTATTTCTGGCCTTTACAGGAAAACATACCCAGAGGCAGTGACACAATAAACTCTTGCTTTACTGGAGCAGAGCTGTTAACAGCACAAGTTCCTCTGCGTTCTCATTATTTATATACCGCTCCCCTCCCCTTTCAGCAACCAGCTAAGCACCTCTCGCTGACAGACTCGGCTCAGAGTGTAAAATAAACTTGATCAAAACGGCTACTGAAGACCGCACCTGGTGTGTAAAAGACTTTCTTTGCAGAGACAGGTCAGGCCTCCAGAAGTCTCTGGGCCTCCAAAGGGTTCAAGAGAAGTGGAGTAAAGCCTGCTGGCTAGGCGCTTGCCTACTCAGCACAAAGGATGGCTCGTTGCTTTTAAGAAAGAACCTCCACTCTACCTGGTGATTGGTGGACAATACCAAGTAGTGAGTTCTCCATATGGAAGGAGAAAGACGACAGTGTGGGTATTGCTGCCTGGATATACTGAACCTCCTCCAGGCTGCCCTGAGTTCAGACAGGCTGAGAACACAGATCTCCCATACCCACTTCCCTACCTGGTTCTCTTTCCCATCCTATCCCAACCCACAGTTCCACGGAAGAGTCTAAAACGGGCTAACCTTAACCAAATACAAACTCTGAGCCTCCCATTGCTTCTAGCAAAAGTAACTCCATCTTGTAAAACAAATCTAAGGGCTTGAGGCCTCCTTTTCAGAACAGAATTCAAAAATGCCAATTAAGAATCACAGCTTCTTGGGATCCCTGGGTGGCGCAGCGGTTTGGCGCCTGCCTTTGGCCCAGGGCGCGATCCTGGAGACCCGGGATCGAATCCCACGTCAGGCTCCCGGTGCATGGAGCCTGCTTCTCCCTCTGCCTGTGTGTCTGCCTCTCTCTCTCTCTCTCTCTCTCTCTCTCTCTGTATGACTATCGTAAAAAAAAAAAAAAAAAAAAGAATCACAGCTTCTTGCCAGTATACAAAATCAGGGCTGCTTCTTGAGGAAAAAAAAAATAGTGGGTTTTGTTTATTGAAAAAAAGGAAGTAGGATTCCAGAGATAAAAGGAAAATCTGATATTAGAAAATCATATTGATATGATTCTCTATTTTTAACAGGCAAATATACCTATCCTCACCCCCCCACACACACATCTTCCCTTGAAAAATTCAACATCCATCCCTAATAAAAGGTTTTAGGAAAACAGAAGAATAATTCCTTAATAAGACAGAAAAATACAGATTGGACACTTTTCCTCAGCAAGGTCCATAGTAAAATAAAGGTAGCATCCTATTAAAGTCAAGCTCAAGGCATGAATGGACACTGTCTCCATCACTACAGCTACTTAAAATTATTCAGGAAATGCTAGCGAGGACAATTAGATAATAAAATAAGAAGTAAATCATTGGAAGGGGACGTTAATATAAGAATTATCTGCAGTTGATACAGACTTGTTTGGAAAGTCTTAGAGAAATGCCTAAAAAAAAAAAAAGCTAATATAAATTAAAGAATGCATTCTTAGTTGTAAATATACAAAAGAGTAATGGGTTTCTTATATGCTAACCATAGCCAGTCAGGATGAGCCTAACAATAAAAGTTCAAGACCTGCATGAGGAAAATCTTTAGACCTTGATATAAAAGAAATTGAATAAATGGAATATTTCCCATGTTCTCGGATGGTAAGTCTCAATGGTGTGAATGTGGCAATGCTGTACAAATTCATCTATGAAATTAACACATACCATAGAAATTCTTTTTTCTTGAACTTGACAAAATTATTCCAAAGTGAATTTGGAAGAATAAATATACTCGACTTGCCAAGAAAATTTTGCAATAGAACAACAATAAGTGAACACTTGCAATACCAGTTATTACAATGTATGATTAAAGCTGCAATAATTAAGATAGTGTGAGACCAGTATAAGAAAAGACAACTCAGTGGAACAGTCAAGTCTGAAAATAAACCCAAGACTCGGTAGGGATGGGGTGTTTCAAATTAATGAAGAAATGAATGTTAAATTCAGTAAACAGCAGAGACATCTGGTTAAAAAGAAAAAAAAATTAAATCTGGATCCCTACCTTATACCATTCCCTTCAATAAATTCCAAATGAGCTATACACATAAATGTAAAAAATAAAACCACAGAGGTGAGAGAAAATATAGGTGACTATTTTTAGAATTCTGGAATGGGGAGAGACTGTCTCAACATGAAACCAAAGGCAAAATCCTATTTGAAGAGTAGTTTTGAAATACATAAAAAATTTTAAACTTCTATATAGTAAAAATATACCTAAGTGAAAGGACTTGAGTCAGAACAGTGAACCTAATAAAGGAAATTATATAGCACAAGACAAAAGGTTAAAATCTGTAATATGAAAAGGACACTTACAAATCAAAATTAATAACCCAATTTAATAAAATTGGACAAGGATGCAAATAAGTAATTTATAAAATAAGAAATACTACTGGCATGGGGCACCTGAGTGGCTTGGTGGTTGAGCGCCTGCCTTTGGCTCAGGTTGTGGTCCCAAGGTCCTGCAATGGAGTTGTACACTGGGCTCCCCACAGGGAGCCTGCTTTTCCCTCTGCCTATGTCTCTGCCTGTCTCTCATGAATAAATAAAATCTTAAAAAAAAAAAGAAATACTAATGGCCAATAAATAAATATATGAATATATATTCAATCTCACAAGTAATCAAAACAAGCCAAGTAAGACACCAATGAAGTATCTATCAAGCTGGTGAAAATGTTAAAAAGTAAGTGCACATGGGGTGCCTGGGTGGCTTAATTGGTTATGCATCTGATTCTTGAACTCAGCTCAGGCCTTGATCTCAAGGGGTTGTGAGTTCAAGCCCCATGTTGGGCTCCACGCTGGTCACGGAGCCTACTTAAAAAAAAAAAAGTTTATCCATTATTGGTGGAGCCATGAGGAAACAGACCTCTGTTGTGCTGGTCACGGAGCCTACTTAAAAAAAAAAAAGTTTATCCATTATTGGTGGAGCCATGAGGAAACAGACCTCTGTTGTGTTGGTGGAACTTGAAATTGATGTAGGGATTTCTGGCAATATATTTCTGTAGGAATTATTTTTTGATAATTAGATAGGAACAAAGAAGTATATAGGGGTACCAGCTTTGTTCATAAAAGCTAAAACTTGGTAACAACTTAATTGTCTAACAGTAGAGAACTGGTTTGATACATTGTAATGTATCCAAACAGTGGAATAGTGTGTACTTGTTACAAAGGTGCTAAGATTGTTACAGAATGAAATGGAAAAACCATAGCAATACCCAGAGATGTGAAAAGAGCAGTGTATAATCCACTGTATATTTATGTACGTGCAACATCTACAGAGAGAAAAAATCCTAGAGGAATATATATAAAATATGAACAGCAGCTATCTATAGGTGTGTGTTTTTTTTGGGGGGGATAAAGAGTAACACTTTCTATAATTTTCCTATATTTTCTAATTTTTTAAAAACAGTCATGTACAAATTTCTTTTGTGAGACAGTCAGAAAAAAGTCTTATACAAAACAAAGGAAACTGATGCACTCAAGTTTAAAATTTTCCATGAATGGGTTGATCATTCTTGATCAAGAATATATTCACAGAGGATGGGGGGCCAGGTATTTCCTTTCTATTGAGAAATAACACTCCGGATATCTAAGACCAAAGAAAAGAGTATCACTCTGTTTCCTTCTCAAACAAATTGTTAGAGAAGCTTTCAGAACATACCTCATCTGTTTTCTCACTTCTCCATCTCCCCACCGACGCCTACTTTTTCTGTATGGAAAGGGAGAATGGCCCCTAGGAGGACAGACAGGAATCTGTCCAGAGTGATGGCAATGCTACCCAACCAGGGGGTGAGTTCACTGGGAAGCAGGGGGGCAAGCATGTGCAGAGGTGCAAAGCCCAGCATCCACACAGACTCACACAGACCTGCCCTGACCCCAGACCTTCGGCACCCCTATCCCATTGTTCATTATCATGTATTGCAAGGCTGACATGCAGGTCCAAAATGTGAGCCTTTGCTCTATTTTTCATGCCCATGATCCTCAAGTACAGAAGCACAGTGCACTTGACAGAGGAGGTACATGGGCCATCTCTGGGAGTAAACAATTCGACAGTTCCCTGCATAAATTGTTCCAGTGAACCATGAGCTCAAAAATCAAGAAGTCAAAAGGCAAAAGAAAAATCAAAAGTCTCCTGTTTGCCAGAAATATTTCTACCTACACATGCAGATGCTCTGAAAAAATAAAAGCACTTCATAGGCTTTAAAAGAATAATCCTGCCTGAATGCCATCCCATTATATTGCCATTTGCTCTTGGCCCCTCTCAGAATCCCTCTTGCGGTTGGGTTTCTTTTTATATTTGATTTGTTGATATAACAGAGTCATTTTAGAGTTTGAATGTGAGATTTTACTTCCTGGCTCCCGTGTTTATCTGTGGAAAGCAGCCTGTCCCATTCCTTAGGTTCTGAACTGGGAAGTGGGTGTGTGTCAGTAACATCTGCCACATAGCACTTGTTCTGCAGCACACTGGTGTCTAGGGAGCAAGCCTGTCTGAATATTGTTTGTGTGTCCCCAGCCTCAACTGATTAGTGAGACAGCTCATGTGCTGGGACCTCAGAAGGAGAGACGGTGGACAACAGATTCTTGGCTCTGGGTTCTCAACCTAGCGAGAGAAATGTCCTGAAGTCTCAGGGATATGGACCCATCACAGCAACTCTAAAACTGGCAGAGGTCGAGAGCCCCTCCCCACAACCACACAGCCAGGTCCAGGCCTAGATTAGCTGGTTCTCACGTTCTTCCTGCCACCTCAGATTATGCTGCTTCTGCTCAGCTATTTGTGGGAAAGAGAAATAATAAGTGGACCCACTAAGAATTGAACAGGATATAAATGTTGAGTGGCAAAACTATCCTAAGAACATAGATTCTTTGCATTTTGGGTGACTTTTATAACCATCAAATTCAAACCTGTCAAACCTGTCAGATAAAGCCAACTTAGATGGCCGATGACTTGTCCAAGGACACGCATAGATGAGAACCGGTTTTCAAACTCTTCCTTGGCTTGGAGCACAAGACAAGACTGGATGTGAAAGAAGAGCAAAGGCCCTAACTCAATGGAGAGAGAGAGCCTTCTACCACACGTTTCTCTCATTTTCTTACTCCCAGGCCCTTCTTTCCTGATGGATTGGCTCAGGGAGGGCATTTACAGTTTAAAACAAATAGGTGCTGCTGAGCATTAAGTTCCAAAATAGGGTCTTAAAAATGGAAAGCAGACCCTGAAGTCCTTGAAATCTCTTGATTGGCCAGCGCTGCTGAGACCTGAGCCATAGAGAGAGGCAGGAGGGGTGGGGTTTATGAACAGACACAGAGGTCCCTAACAAGTGCCCTGTGTTCTGTACTGTGCTGTTAGTAACACGTGGGGGCAGTCCTGGGGGTGGCCACTGTGGCCTGGCCTGGGCTGGAGCCTGCACCGGCCCCTCCGGGGAAGTCCCCACACAAACCAGGGCACCTGAAGAGTCAGGCAGCCACACTGAGGAGGGGCTGTGTGCATGCCTCCCAGCCTTACCCTTCCAAATGTCGGGTGTGGAAAGGGACTGTGTGCTCCTGAGCCCATAAGCACACAGTTGGGAGAATGCCACAGGGGTCCCGAGTCACAGACTGCAAGGACCTACCACCTGGAGCCATGGTCCAGAGGTCCTCTTGAGCAGAGGATGCCAGAACATGAGGACCAAGACCTAAGCTAGTGCATGACACCCCAGGGGACACTATCAAGGTCAAAGGATGGTGTGTAACATCAACAGCCCTCCCATGATGCCAAAAAAAAGTGCATTTCTTGCCTACCAAACACCAGATCACTCCCAGAGAAAGGCAAAGGAAGAAGGAAAGAGAACCCTGATTTTGCAAATATTTACCTAAAGAAGACAACAATTCAATAGATAAGTGACAGAGAGACCCTGAATAGGACTCAAGATAAAAGTTTTTCCACCAATAGTACAAATGAGAGTGGGGGGGGGGGGCGATGAGGGGCAGCACTTGAGAACTCAGTTCTGGTTATTGACAGTTACATCTTTGCACACCCCAGGGTTGCGACTGGAAAATCCGTGTCCAATGCACACGGGTTACTTTGCAAGGGCTACTGAGACTTTTAGCATCCTTAGCAAACAGAAGGATAACCTTTCCATTTGTGCACTGAGGTACAATTATATGTGGCGTCCACAGCTTCCTGTCAGGAGCAACCACCATCCGGAGAGCTGGCGCCTTTGGCACAGATCAAGCAATGGGCAAAAGACAAAAATACAGATGAGACTGCTGTCTGGTTAGAAAAATGCCTACTCTACCTGCCAGCCAGGCTGCGGCACTCGCAGTGACTCTGAGTGACTAGTGATGCTTCTCCAGCACGCGATGCCAGCCTTTCCCTTCTGGGCTCAACCTCTGTACACTGCTCACACCACGGTAAAGTTGTGATGACCACATGCCATGTGGGCCACCGTCAGACAGTTTTTCAAGCTTTCATGGAAGGAGCCACTGAGTCCTATTGCCTGGGGTTTGTTACCAAAGACCACAACGTTTGACAGTGCTGAAGTGTCCAACCTTCACCATGCAGTCCCCCACCTGGCTCCCCCAGCCCCCCTGGACGGGGATTCCTGGGCAGTGCTTCACATGTGGAAGCAAGCGGGACATGGAGAAGAAATAAATTAGGTGACAGGGGCAGAGCCCATGTCTCTTTATGCTGGGGACCCCCACCTCAGAGGGATAATGCTCACTATACAAGCATTTTCTGGCTGGCCACGGGTATGATTTGTAACTCAAGAGATGAAGAGCCAGCTGTTTGGCTGTCATTCTGCTTATTTTCATTAAAATGGCACTGATACAAAGCTACTGTAGAATTATGGCAGCACAGGAATTAAAGTCATTTTAATGTGTTCTTTATAAGTTATTTTTAAGAGCTAATTTTTGCCTCTGATAATTTATTAGGGTGTTTGTGTTGGGCATTACACACACCAAATAGACTCCAGAATCCCTACGGGAACTGTCATATAAACAGCCCATCTTTGTAAAGATGAGCTCTTTATCTACTAACATCCAGGGTAACAAACATTCATGTAAACACAATTCATTTTTCTGGGCATTAAAATGGACAGACAACTGGAATCAAGACCAAGTGAATGGTGCTGGTTATCACACCGTTGCTGTTAACTTCATTCCATGAGAGGCTTTGGGTACTGGCTTCCAGGATGTCCACTGAAGAGGTATGAGGCATGAGCCTGAACACAAGAACTTCATGTTGAAATAATCTATCTTTTGCAAAGGTCATTTAGTACATGCATTAGTGGCCTGTCTTTTAGGGTAAACTCCAGGGATAGCTCCGAGCCTTTTCTCTTCAAAGGGGAGAAAAAAGAAAAGCTACCATATAATCTGTCTCTCATTTTGTCAAACCTCTGTTTTTTGGAACAACCTGTCTATAGTTCTATGTGGCAGATAGAGGGGGTATCTGTTGGTTTTGCCTGTCTGGCATCCATTGCTTCTTTTGGGTAATAAATAGCACGCCTTGCGTTTCCCCATGGAAAACACCCCTTTCCCACTCTGGCGGGGAGAGTGACCCCCAAACCCCAAGCCCAGAGGTTCAATATGACCTAGCCATGCCTCAGTGATTGAGTTCAGGGACAGCCACAAAATTCTAACTCAGTTAATGAAGATGGAAGCCTGCGACTTTTGCTGGAATCATTAGGAAATAAGAACTTTCTTTCCTTGCTGAAACGGCAGGCTGGGAGTCTGGTATGTGGTGGCCACCTCACCACCATCCAAAGACAGCCTGTCCATGAATGAAGCCAAAGCAAAGGACGGCAGAGCTGAGCCAGAGAGAGAGCCCGACACTGAGTATCTGAATCCAGAGACACCAGAAACTAGAACCACCTCAGATATGTTGGTAATTTGAACCAATCACTTTTTTTTTTTTTTTTTTTTACTGAGTTGGTCCAAGTTTGGATTCGGTTGCTTGCAACCAAGAGTCCTAACTCATATAGCTGTGCACTCAGAACTGGTATCTTTTCCAATTGGAAGGAAGTAGCTTCTGAATAGCTCTTAGAAAATATTGGAGAGGTTTGGTCAGAGTTCAAAAATTCTGTAGACATTCCTAACCAAGGTTCATAAAAACCAGCCACAAGCCAGAGTTAAAACACAAGAACAGAGAGCTAAGGTTTGATGGTTTGGGGGCCAAGTCCAGGAGAGGCATGCAAGACAATGGGGTCTCTTTTCCCACTGGTGGAGATCCCAGGGGTTCAGACCAATAACAATTCATGCAGAACTACAGGCAGCTAGAAAGATACTAGGAAATTCCAAAGTAAACTTGGATTAAGATAACTGACTCCAAGTCTAATTCCTCCTATAAAATAAGAGTGCTTTCCTACCTCAATGGACTTCTGTGAGCTTACATGTGACAATGCATATAAACCATTTAGGTTAGAAGTTGGCATGTAATAAATGCTGGATGTTATTGCTATTTCTATTATTATTACTGCTAATATTAATAATTTTCCATTAAACTATTATTCACAATGTTCACAGTGCCTGCTTTCAACATCTTGCACAGCTCTATGCATGTAACAGTCACTCAATATTCTTTCAATGAATGAGCTGCTGCTGGATTGCTCTGGAATTGCACACAAAAATTCTAGGAACCTCAAAAGCTTCTGGGCAACACCTTTAAATTATTTTTAATTATAATTCTTGGTCAATGAGGATACTGTCTGAAATGCCTTAAATGCATTATCTGAATTAAGTCTCAGAACAACTTCAGTTGAATCACTGAACTCCATTTTACAGATGAGAAAACTGAGGCTCAGAGAGTTTTCAACATACAAGAGTGCCAGGGTGGGACACAAGCTCAGGTCTGAGGGCCCCGAAGCCCATGCTTGGATTGCTCTCCGTACTGAAGCAAAGACCTTTCCTGGGGATGCCGTGCATTCAGGCTTCTTAGAGTAGGCTGGTCTCCCCATTACACTCTCTTCCTACTGCCTCTTCCTCATCAAAGCCGGCCCCCTGGAAGGGAGAGATGGGGAAACCTTCTTTTCCTTCTCTTTGAACCAAGATGATCTATAAAATGCTTTCCAGTTCTGAAATGTCTGCAAAGCTTTTTGTCCACTGCCTACCCTACTGGTTCCCACTTTGGGTCCAGTCAACTCTGGGAGGCACTCACTTCTAAAATGACAGAGGCTTGCCTTGGAAAAATGTTCACACTTTGTTCGATACAAAATACTGCTGCCTGCATTTCAAATCCTTGTCATTAATTTTGCATGGCTTAAGCTCCCCTCTCTTTATTTTCATCTATGTAAATAATGTCCTTGCTTTTTAAAAAGGCTCAATCAGGGATGAATTCCATTCTCCTATTCAAATTTGTGATCATTCTCAATTTTATTAAAAAAAAAAAAGAAATTCGAAAATTCGAACATCCAGAGGACCCAGGCTTGGACAGTGAGCTAGCTGGTTCTTGCAGCTCTAGAACCCTTGGATTTCAGATCCAGATGTCCATTCACATCTCAGAATTCCAGAGGCTAACATACCTCACGATGAACCCAGATTCAAAGGGAAGCCTGTCAGTGTACCTTGGTAAACACTGGCTTGGAGCACAAATGGAAACGAATGCCTTGGAAGATCCCACGCATAAAAAATGGATGCACCTCACTCCCTTAGAGGGGAAGGCATTCTCTATGAATAATAATGTGAGTCCTATTATTTGCTGAGGGGACTGCTTGAGGCCAGGATAAGACAAATGTTTACTCTTGGCCTTAATGCACCAAAAAGGTATTAAAGTTTCAGGAGGGCTCCAGGAAGGGCGGAGTAGGAAATCTCACTGGCACTTGGCCTTGGGCTGGTTCACAGTGTGCTGCTCCCATAATAAAAGGGCAGAGGTTCCCTCTGACTCCACCTCTGCCCTTTCGCTTGGTTAATTTGGTTAATGTGAAGCAAGCAGCTCTTTAAACCAGGATTTTAAAAATGTTAACCACAGATTGGTGGAGGCGGTGGGGGAAAAGAATTCAAATCAAAGAATTGCAAAGAATTCACTGTGAGGGAAGGTCTCTACGTGGGCCAACCTCGGTTGGGCCTTTAGCGTCTTCAACAGCCCTATAGAGTCCGGGGCGCCCTCTTGTGTTGCTGAAGAAACCCAGGCCCCAGGAGATCGGGCTCTGGGCCGAAAGTCACATGGCTGTCAGGGCAGCCGGCCAGCCTCCCCAACCCCGGTGCTGCTGCTTCCAAACCCTCCAAGGAAACATGCTTCAATCGAACAATACCCGATACTTGGGACGGTGGCCAGACCCTCTTCTACAGGCAAAATGATGGATGTGATGACCCCTCAAGGTCACTTCCAATCTCCAAATTCTACTCTTTTGATGCTAACAACTGCTGCCACCAAGTGCTCTGATCATGGCCTAGGCCTGGGACTAGCTTCCTAACAAAAAGTGGGGTGGAGTGAGAGACAGGCTTGCTCAGAGACCACTGCAGAGGATCCCATTTCTTTCCCTTTAACCATCTGTGGGTTTTTTTTTTTCCCTTCCTATTGCCCCTCCTTTTTGCGAGTGTTGCATAGAAACAGAAAGTGCCTTTGTACCAATTACTAGGCACTAATTTACGTTCTTCAGTGGGCGCTGGGCTTGCTGGAGAAACATTAGGATCAGGTGGGAGGGTCGGATGTGGGGGAGGCCTGGAAGGCTGCAAGCTTTTTCTCCAAGCCTGAGAACAGCCAAGAGGAGAAGAAAAAAAAACAACCCGAAAAATTTGGAAGTCAAGACTAACGAAAATGACAAAGCTGGTTTTATCTTCTTTGTTTGTTTGTTTGTTTGTGTGTTTGTTTGAAAGTCAAGAATGCTGGTAATCATCAGGCATTCAGAAATCAAACCAATGGCCTGGAAAGTCGTCTCTAACCAGGGCCCGCCACGTTGTTTCAGAGGCTCCTAGAAGAATGAACACTGGAACCCTTCCACCCACTTTTCTTCCCAATGAACTTAAGGAAGACCACTGTCAGCTACTTTCCCAATATGTCATATGATAGTTCTCCCTGGGAAGTTCAGGCTGGGAATTTCCCACAGACGTTGCAGAATGATTTGCTCTTGGAATAAGCATCAACAATTGAGACAAGAATGTAAATCTGACCTTTACATTCAGAATCCAAGCATTCACTTGGAGGTTTGAAGGTAATGGGGTGTTGCCATCAAAACAGCCCTATATTTGCTCTGCTACCTCCTCCCGACGCCGGGCCCCACTCGTCCCCTCCCCTTTCCTCACCACTCATCCAAGATCTGAGGAGGAAATTAGGGGAATGACGTTTTCACCCTGTAATTCCACTCTGTGTGTATCTTCTGTTGTGAAATAATAACCCTGCCAGCAGCAGCAGCTTTTCTAAGGCAACCCCACTTTGTTTTTTGCTAGGACAGCTGGATGGAGGGTGTCCGAGGACAGGGAAGTGAGGAAGAGGAGCAGTGGGTCCTTCCTACATTGAGGACTGGCAATGAAGAGCTGTTGGGTTCCCCCTGCCCCACCACGACCACCAAAGACCCCAATCCCCAGGGTGAGATCCTAGCAGTGGGCTGGGGCTGGGGCAGCCAGCCATCTGGGCCATCTTCCCTTGGAACAGAGAGGGTGTTAGCCTCTTGCCTGAAACCCAGAAGCAATCCTTTCAGTAGTCCATCCTTGCGATCCTTAGAAACCTCTTATCCTCTACAGCTAGAAGACATCTGTAGCTCTTTGCTTTCTTCTTGAATGTAGACTGTCATTTTTTCCCTGACAGGATACATGAGATTGTGTCTAGACAGTCTCACTGGGGACTGGGGTGTATACTGCCTCAAGGGGGCAAAAATTGGATCTTTGGCAGGCGAAAAAAGTCTTAGCTATTACAGTGGTTTGTGGCCTTCTCAAGGGGAGCAATACGTAAACCACTCTACAGTATATCAGTGGCACTAAGATGTCATGTGAGGGGCGGGGGATTATGGGGAAAAAAATGACTAGGGTTTCCTTACAGGAGAGAAAACCGGGCGGCGCGGGGGAGTAGAAAAACAGTTACCCGTGCAAACCCCACTCAGGCTAAGCTGTAAATCTATTTTGGATGAAGCGTGTCAGGTGATGAAATACAATAATCCACATCACTTGGGGAGTCCTAGGGAAAGAACAGGGCAGAGAGAATGTCTCCTCAAAGGCCTCCCTTCTACTTACGAAGAGAAGAGAAAGTCGCAGAAACTGGGCATGGGCTAATGAACAGCCTGCCCGGAGGCCACTTGTGAGCTAAGGCCTCCAGCCTGGGGCCTGCGGCCAAAGTGAGACCTTGCCCTGTCCCTGAACCCCTGCCTCCCGGGTAATGGAAGTGGATCCTTTCTCACACCTCTGATGGCACGATCTCCTGAACCAAACAGTTGACTCTAAAGCTTTTTGCAGTAATTAAGGGAGATGAGTACAAGAGGCTCAGGGCAGGCCTGGGACCTGCATAAGCAAAATCTTTCAAACTCTGGTCTCAGGGAAGGAATGTCCTGGCTGAAGGGACATTCTTGAAGAGTCCAGAAAACTTGTTTCCAGGGTTGGAGGAGACCTTCCACGGTGAGGGGCCCTCCAGATCCCTTCTGCCAGATATTCTCAAGTATCCCAGGGAAATGTTCAAGCTGGATGAGGAAAAACAGAAGCAACTGCTCTTGGGGGTTTTGCAACTCTTGTGTCTCCTTATTTTACACGGATGTCTTTATGCTCTATTAAAAAAAGTGTCATTTTTAAAACCCTTTCTGTAGAACTCGAGTGATATAACCATGATCCTCAAGCTCAACCCACTGTCACTACTTGGGGAGAGCTGACTTGAGTCCTAAAAAGAAAGAAAAATGGCACTTGGCATGGAAGTGAAGCCTAAGGTCTCTACCATTAAGATGTCAACCTTGCATGAGTCTACACCAGCTGGTTCTGAAGACCTGGATCTGGAATTTGGATGTTGTTGTTTCCTTCCCCAAAGATTACCCTCCTCAATATACATAGCCATTCAAGGTGACCACAAAATCAGGAAACTTAGGATAAACTCTTTTAGTGCTCATGGCGAGACGTGGGTGTGGCAGGGGGTCTGCACAGTGAGTGGGTATTTGTGGAGTTAGTTTGGGGTATGTGCTGAGATGGGTGTGTGTGTGTGTGTAGGTGTGGATGTGGGGGCTGTGAGAGGACTTGTGTGCACACGGGCACACAGGTGAGGGCAGTGATATGGCTGTGGCTCTGTGGGGCAGGTGTGACAGGATAATCTTAAAACTGCTTGCCTTTAAAAATATATATATGCCCCACATGGTTTCAGGCCAAGTACTCTTAATGGGTCCCATTATTAAACCGAAACATTACCACGAATGCCCTCTAATGTGTCCCCAAAGTCTGGAAACGAAAACAAATGTGTTTATGGCATTTTTCAGATTAACCGTGCATCTGCTTCTTAAACTTTAGAGGCACATTACTTGAGAGGAACATCTGACCCAGAGGCTAATGAAAAGCAAATTGAGCTTAGTATTATAAAACGTAAACTGACGTACTACTTAAAAATAAGTTTATCCTGGTTCCTGATTTTGAGGATACCCTATCACACACAAGCTACAAGATGCAGAATTTCTTGAGGGCTTTCTGTACGTGGAATCCTATTAGGTGCTTTGCCTATATTATTTAATCTTTGTACAAGAACCTATGAGGAGTTGGAGTGATAATAGCCTATCCAGTGGATTAAGAAACGGAGGGTCAAACAAAGAAGGACAGTAAAATTACATGCCAAAAGAGATGATGTAAATGATTAAAATAAAGGGCACTGTCTAGTAAAGAATGATCAGTTCAAGCCAATTGTTGCTGGGTAGGACTTCAGGCCCAGTACTGCCAGATGGATCGATTTTTCCAGAGAAGCCAGAACTCTGGATTTGTGACGAATCATCTGATTTCTAGATGTTAGTAACTAAACCACATTTTTATTAACTCTGTGTTGGCCAAGCCAAACAAATTTGCGAAGCAAATCCAGCGGCAGGCCTGTCTAGTTTGCAAACTTGGAATTCCAAATTGCTGAAGTTTCTCCCACCTGGGAAACAATAGGACAAACGAGAACCCAACTCAAAAGTGTGTTTTCTCTTAGGATACTGTGGAAGTAGCTGCACTGGATGAAATGCAATTTTGTTTAAATGACTCAACTTCTAAAGCCACTGGTTTTGTGGAAGTGGCAGCTGGAAGAGGCTCCAGGAGCTGGGTGAGCAGCAGGAAGGACTCTCATAGGGCCACACAGAGCAGGGGGGTGTGGCTGGAATTTTAGCTGTTAAAAGCTTCATAGAATGCAGACATTCCAAGGGCTAGCTGGGATCCACCTTCTGGAAAAAACCAGGAAGCTCCTTACCTCACTCCCCCCGCCCCCCAGCTTTACCTCCCAAGACAATCCAACTTGAAGCTGCTGCAACTTCCAAATGCACAAGACCTAGAAATCTCTTCTTTGGAGTATCCTTCACACATCCCTAGTTCAGTAGGAGTATGCTTCCCACAATGTTTACAGAGGACGAGGTTTTTGTGCAACCACGTCCTGGTGTCACAGAGCCCCCCAAACGTAAAGAAGACACCTGCTATCACCATATCCCTAGTTTCAGAAGACCGACTGTAGCATTTAAAATGGGATTAACATTTCACTCGGTTTTCCACTCCTGACTGTGTAAAAGGTTCTCCTGGAACAGCTGGGCCGGCTTGCCTTATGGAGAATTAAAGAGCACCACGCATGCACGCACACATAAGCAGCCATTTCTATAAATGCCCGAGAAAAAAAAAATCACTCGGCTGAATGGGTCACGTCTCCAGGAATCCTTTTTTCTAAGACAGGAAGACTCAGGTAGCGCCCACGCCCACAGAAACCCTGCAGGCCTCCCCGGCCACCGGAGCAGGCAGCTCCCTGAAGGAGAAAGTGCCTTTGCTCAAGGTGGCAGTGGGTGTCGGGGTGAAGTGAACCCCCGGGAACATGGCTGACAAGGCCAGGCCCGCCCAACAGCTGCTGGTGAGTAACACCCTGGGGCTAATATACCCCTACCTCACCCTGGGGGGAGTGACGCTGAAGGTCACATCCCCCAGTTCAGGCACACATCCGCCTGCCCCCAGCCTTGCAGACACAAACTTTGTCAACTGTGCTAGTTTGATGGCAACTTAAGAGGACAACCCCAAACAGAACCTGATTTTGCAGGAACCACGCAGGAAAGTCAGTTTTGCTCCTGTGCCAGCAGCCACCTCCACAAGGAGCACTGTCCAAAGGAAATAAAACCCGACATGCAGTTACGTGGCCTTCCTCTGAAAGAGCAAAACCAACCCAACCCAACCAATTATCATTCTCAAACCACAGGCCCAGGGCCTCATCTTGAGTGTACGGACAATTACACCAAAGAATGACAGTACTTCGCTAAGTAACTCCAACAGCCTCTTAAATATCGCGTGGGATCGAGGGAAAAGAAGTTCTACGAAAAGATCAAGTCCTGTGCTTCCTTATCAGAACAGCAGCTGTAACAGAACCTTTTACTAAAGATGTGGAGATAGCATGGCCCAACCCTTTCCAACTTTTTCTGAGTGTGTTACCCA
This sequence comes from Nyctereutes procyonoides, assembly GCF_905146905.1. NCBI lineage: Eukaryota > Metazoa > Chordata > Mammalia > Carnivora > Canidae > Nyctereutes > Nyctereutes procyonoides. Next base: position 53,602,659 of record NW_026575146.1, on the reverse strand, counting down.
GAACCAGCACAAGGCTGACCAAGAATCTCCAGAAGCCTCCAAAGCCCATGTTAACCTGCTTATGTCTTTTCTGGCCACATCCCCTGGGGCAGCCCTTGCCTTTTGGTGTCCCTGGGAGAGACCCTGCTTGCAGGAGGGAGCCTGGATGTCAGGCAAGGACCACACCTCCTCGCTGACTGTTCAGGGTGCAGGGTGCCACCAATCATGGTGGTGGTGGGGAATCAGCTATGGAACCTCATTAAAAAAAGGCTAACTAGTCATGAAGTTAACCCCCTCCACCATCACTTGATCAAACTCCTCTGCTGCCCGAAGCAGTGTTATTTTAAACCTCCCTGGGGACTCTGGGCCAAATTTAAAACCACCCTGGCAAGCCCTGAAGAAGTAGCAAGCACGGGGCTAAATGAGTCCTTCGTCATCCCTAAAAGGCTCCCCGTAAACTGCTTCTCCCCAGGTTTGGGGCGCGTCTCGCTGCAATCCCACAAGAGAATCAAATAAAAGCTACGCCATTTGACCTCCCCGATGCCGGCGTGTGCCCAGGTGGGGTGGCCCCACGGCCGTGGGGTGCGGGAGCCCTGCGAGGGGGGGCGGGGCGGGGCGGGGAGCGGAGGGGAGGGGCGGCACCGCTCCCCGGCCTGCCGGGTTAGGGCTCTCGGCGGCTCCCGGAGACGGGAGACCCGGCGAGAGGCGGGAGCTCTCCGTCTCTCCGCGGCTCAGTCATTTAAAGAGTCGAACGGCAGCACCTGATCCAAAATACTGGCACCCTTGAGGCCGAGTGTGGTGTCCTCAGCGCCCAGAAAGGCTGCCCAGCCGATGGTTAACTAACCCCAGAGCTGGGCTGGGGTGCTGGGGTGGGGTGGGGGGTGGGGGGTGGGGGTGGGGTGGGGGGAGGGAGCCGCCGCTAACCTGTATGCACTCTGTAATGGGCTTTGAGATGGGAGGATTTTCCATAGACTTTCCCACAGCCACTGTAGGGGCACTTGTGCCTCTTTTCGGAGGCGTGTTTCCCCTTCGCAGCCACTCCGGGGTGGAGGAGGGAGAGCGGGCTGGGCGCGCCGCCAGGATCCTGTCTCTCCTCGGGGCTGTGAGAAGGACTCGACCCAGATTCGGTGGTCACGTCGCTGTCGGATCCCATATCCTCATCCGGACTCTCCAGACTGTCGCTGCACACCGAGGGGGTCTGGATGGGTCGGTACTTGTTCAGGTCCAACAAGCTCTTGGCGATGGTGACCAGCGTGCAGTAATCCTTCCAGGTGTCCCCCGGGTCGCCGTGCTCCTTGGCCACCTCGCGCTCAGGGAGTCGCAGTCGCTCGGCGTCCGGGGCGCCCCCGTGCTCCGGCACCGCAGCGCGGTTCGAGATAGACACCAGACACTGGGCGGCCACGAAGTCCATGTAGGCGGCCGCGGACATGGTGCGGGCGGCGGCGGCAGCCCCGGCGGCGCGGCCGAACTCGGCGGTGGCTGCGGAGGTTCGGCGCGGCCGGCCCTGGCCTCGGACGACGAGCGCGGCGCGGCGCGGCGCGGCGCGGCGGCCAAGGGGGCGGGGGCGCGGGGCGCTTCCGACTCGCAGGAGCGCGAGGCGACCTCAGCCCCTCATCTTTACGTAACCGGCAGCGCCTCCGCACGCAGCATCCACGGCCTCGGGCTCCGCCGCTCCGCCGCTCCGCCGCGCCGCGCCGCCGCCGCCGCCGCCGCCCGCGCCCCGCGCCCCGGCGCGAGTCCCCCCGACGGGCGCGCCGGCCGCTCCGAGCCGGCTCCCTTGGAAAGATGCCACACGTGGCGGCCGCAAGTTTATTCGCTCGAAAACGCCCCCGAGGCGCCGGGAGAGGAAACTGCAGCGGAGGTACACGCCCTCGGCCGCCGGCCTCTCCCCGTCCCGTTCACCCGAGCACCCGCACGCGGGGGGCTCGGGCCGCAGCGAGCGCCGGGCCTAGGACGCACTTCTCGGCCCGTCCGCGGGCGCCCTCCGAGCCCCTGCTCCGGCCGGCCCGCGCCGTTCCGGCATTCTCTCGCTCAGTAACAGTTTCGCAGAATCCCATCACGTCACACCCCGAACCCCCTGCAATTGGCCGGCGGGGAGGGTGAGTCAACTCTGTTTACTTTCTCCCCCTGCCAGTCAGCGCGGCCTCGCGGCGGAGAGGTGCGTCTAGGACTGAGGCGCGCGGCCAATCCGGCCGTTCCGTGCCGCCGCCTCGTGCTCCCCCGGCAGCCGCGGTCGCGGACACTTAAAAGGGTAACAGCCGGGGAGGCTGGCGGGGCGCGCCGGCTCCTCCTCGGGAGCGCCTGGCGGTCCGGGGGCCGCCCCGGGCTCCCCCCGCTCGCGCGCTCCAGGCCGCGGGGCCGGGGGACGCGCCTCCCGCACCCGCACCCGCACCCGCACCCGCACCCCCACCCGCACCCCGCCGCCCCGAACCACTGGCGCTCGTTCTCGTGACGACAGAAAACTTCGCGCCCGGTTCTCCAGCTTGCAAACGGTTAAGTGACTTCCTGCAAACGCTGGAGTCCCAGCAACCAGCCTCCCAATCGAAAGTAAGTCGGTTGATGTCACTGACATTGGCCCGGCCAATCAGAAGCGGCGTCCGAAAGCGAGCGCTCCGCGCCTGTAAACCCCGGGAGCCGTAGTGAAACTGGACGCAGCCTTGTGTTTCGTGTTGCTGGTAGTAAAAGCGAGATGTGCATGGGAGGGCAGGGGTGATGAGTACATGCAATGTGAGTCAATACTTAACAACAACAACAACCAAATGTCAGGCCAAGTTGTCCAAGAATAAGCACAAATGAGAAAGCATCCTTTCTTTCTTTCTTTCTTTCTTTCTTTCTTTCTTTCTTTCTTTCTTTCAGTTTGGGGATGCAGCATACTTTTGGGTAGATTTTTAATATACATGCAATGTGAGTCAGTACTTTAAAAGAAACGAAGTATGTCAGGCGAAGTTGCACAAGAATGAACACAAATGAGAAAGCATCATTTCATTTTTTCCACCCTCCAGTTTGAGGCTGCAGCATGCTTTTGGGCAGATTTTTAATAATTCTTCAATCCAGGGACCCCTGGGTGGCTCAGTAGTTGAGCGCCTCCTTCAGCTCACGGTGTGATCCAGGGATCCTGGGGTCAAATCCCACATCAGGCTCCCTGTGGGGAGCCTGCTTCTCCCTCTGCCTGTGTCTCTGCCTCTCTCTGTGTGTGTCTCTCATGAATAAATAAATAAAATCTTAAAAAAAATACCTATTAATGATCCTTCAAGCCAATGCATTGACTATGACCAATTCATCTGAAAAATGTAGGGCTGACAAAAGTTCTGTTTAAACCAAACTCTTGGGATGCCTGGGTGGCTCAGTGGATGAGCCTCTGTCTCTGCCTCAGGGTGTGATCCTGCAGACCCCGGATCAAGTCCCAGGTCAGGCTCCCTGCATGGAGCCTGTTTCTGCCTCTCTGTCTCTCTCATAAATGAATAAATAAAATCTAAAAAAAAAAAGCCTTTTTTACTGTCTCACTATTCAAAAATTTGTATGACTCTTTTTAAAAACACCATTTTCTTTCCATAGACCCTTAGATGTGATTTCAGGGTTTGTTCCTCTTCCCTCACTTTACAAACACCAAGACTGAGATGTACAGAAGTGACTTGTCTATCTTATCAGGTAGATAGTGACAGAGCTCAATTGAAACCATAAATCTAATGATTCCGAGCCCTTTGGGCTTTAAAACAGCTGGGCTCTTCGATTTTGTGAAATATTAACTGTGCTAGACAGATTCTTAAGAACTGGAAGGAGCCAGAGATCCTCAGGTATTGAATATTGTGGCATTACCCGATCAATGATTAGCATGGGTCTTGGAGTCTGATTAACTCAGTTTGCCCCTCCCTCTGAATGAATGATGGGTTGTTTTCCATCTTGAGAGCTGAGAAAAGAATCCAGGGCTAATGCCTCTTGCAGGGGGCAAACCATCAGCACAACTGGTTAAAAATACATTGATTTTCCTAACTGGGTATGAGAGGTACCTGCCTCTTAGTGATACAGATCCACTGAGGTCCAACCATGGCCCTCACTGGCTGTTAGCCCTGGTCAAGGGTTGGGAACATTACTCACACCAGTTTCCTGGTCTCTAAAGGTCCAAATCAACACTCCCAGTTTGAAGGCCAGTATGGTTTATTTTGACTTTGCTTTTGAAGTGATACAGGAAGATACAGCAGTAGGTTGACTATATGGAAAAGTGAAGTTTGGAAAAGGGGTGGCAGTCAACCACGAATGTTATCATCACCATCACTGTCACCATCACCAGCATGGAAAAGTAGGTACATCATGGCATGTGAAAGTGATGCCGTCTTAGAATTCTTGCATTCTAATCCCCTTAATTTTAGAAAAGAATTCACTGAAGCACAGGGGAGTTTGCCTACTTCATAATTTTTCTGGGACAAACTCTGTCCCCAAGGATAGATGATCATTTAGAAATTGCCTTTGCTTGCTTCCAAAACCAATGGTATCTCTCCAGGGTCTCTAGATCACCGCCTATATAGTCTCTTGAACTTGCATTGCAAATGGGCATTGCACTGGGTGCCTCCAGACAGCCCTAGAGTTAATTAACATTGGGATTGTTGTAGAAGAGAACCAAAGTCTGATCTTTCCTTGGACATTGAAATCCAGGGACTTGAATGAATCAATCATCATAAGTTTTTTAAAAATACAAACTTTCGCCTCCCTTACATCTTGCCCTCTTCTCTTTTATTAATTATCTTTAATTTAACTTGGTTTGGACTGGGCATAGACCATGAATTTTTCCAACTCACTCATTTCACAGGTATAAAGTAATAAAAGAAAAACCTAGATTTCATGCACATGAGTTTCTCTCACATATTTATAAATGTATCTGCTGCTTGACTTGATTTAGAATAGCTTTTTAGAACCCAGAAATCCTAGAATTATAGAATGCTTTCCCCTTTATCTCTTTTTCCACTCATTCCTTCTTCAGATACTTATGTTTCAATCAGGGAGCTAGGCATGGGGGAATACAGAAATGACAGTCTATCCTCAATGACACTTAATATGTTAAAAACGAATTATATATTATATATTATTTTATATATATTACAAGTAATTCCTATATAACATATAATATATAATACATACGTATGCATATATACATACATTATTTATATGATATCACAAAATAGCATCAATCACAAGTAATTCCTACATCAGTATTTTTTTCTGTGTGTAATTTAACAACAAGCTCACTTTGCTCTATTGGGATGTGCGTTATAATAGTTTTATGATTAAAATCAGCTTACACTGTTTTGCCAGCATGTAGTTGTCCCAATTAAATTCTGGCAAAGTAAATTATCCCAAATTAATATGAATCATTTCTAATTACAATGAATAATTTACCAGTAAAGTATATATTATGCCACATAAATATGAGAGGTCTGTTTCTCCCCAATTTAGTCTTTGTAAATACACATTTCAAATCCACACAAACCAACTGGGAGGAGCACAGGAATTCAAAGACTATGACTGTGCTTCTAGTTTATAAGTATGTGTTTTCCTCTCTAAATTCTGTCTGAGGCTTGGCTTTATTATTCAAGTTCTCAAGAACAATCATTTGTGGACTTGTAGCTAGAAGTCTTATTTTCTGTGCATCCTAAAATTATTATCATTATCACCTCCAGAAGAGGTGGTGCCTACAGTGAGCTGATTTTTTTGAGCAGTGTTTAGGCCAGCCTGGGGCAGAGAAGGGGCCTCCTGGGCCTGAGATGAGCAGTAGGACCTAGGCAACCTCTTAGAGGGATTCCCTTATCTGTGAATGAACAGGATTAGATGAATATATCTCCATAGTACCTTACAAACTCCAAATACTCTAGCCATCTCCCCTCTCCCAAAAAATCATAGGGGAAAAAACGGAACAAGACTTGGGTTCTTTGAACACCATCTCCTCTGCTGTACATCTACAAACAAGTCTTTATTTTATGGTCTTTTTTAAAAATTTAAATTCAATTAATTAACATATAATGTATTATTAGTTTTAGAGGTAGACTTTAGTGATTCATCGGCCTTATATAATACCCAGTGCTCTTTACATCGTGTACCCTCCTTAAGGTGCATCACCAGTTACCCCATTCCCTCCACACCCCCAGTGAAGGTCAGAATATCCGAAATCAGTACTTAATGGGCCAGCAGGCACAATATAAAAATATAAACTTGCCCGGAATCCCTTAAATCCTTTTTTCCCCTTAATTTCATGGTCTCACTTTTTTTTCCCCCTTCAAGCTAGCTTGTGCAAATTTTCCACCCTAGCCCCAGCCGAGGAATTTCCAGGCGATTGCAACCCATTCCCAGTACCCTTCCCTGGAGATTTTAATCCAAACTGAGCCCGGGGGCAGAGTCCCCCCCCCCGCCCCCCGCCGCCCCTCCACGCTCTGGGTGGAGCTAATCACCTGGGGCTTAATCTAAAATACATATTGCCCAGTGTCATCTTTGCCCAAGGCCCAGGGAGGTTTAGGTTAGAACAGTACTCCGTACGTAGTGGGTTCCGCCAACCCTGGCGTTTCTCACTCTTTCCTACTGGGAGGCGTGGACGGTGCTGGGCAGAGCTGCCAGCTTCCAGGCGGGAAGGAAGGAGGAGAACAGATGGCCCGCTGGGGGGAGGGGATCACGTGTCGGACCTCACTCGGGGCTGGATCCAGACTTGTTTCAGGACCCAGGCCCTTTGGCTTCAGCGACTCCACCTAGGCACAGAGCATGTATCTGGGCGAAGCAGTGTTCATTATAGTGAAAGCTGGGGAGTTAGGGGAAGATGGTGAATTTGGGGAGGGGGAGGCGGGGCTGAAGGGATCGGGGCTGACAGCAAAGGCAGTGTTCTGGATTTGAAATACAATCCGGTACAGCCCGATCTGCCCAAACCCCCGTGGCCGTAACGTCAGTGAACGCGCAGCGGCTGGAGAGGGAGGGGGGCTCGGCCCGCGCGGAAACTTGCACAACGCCCTACTTTGCTCTCGCTCCACTTAGCAGCCTTCCGCAAAACTCCAGGCCTCTCCTTCGCCGAGCAGAAAGGCCACACGTTCATGCATATGCAGGAGGATAAGTTTAGCTAGCAGCCCCCGGCGCGCGGAGAGGCCCTGCGCGGCGCACCGTGCCTCACCCGCGCTCGGGGGCGGGCGCTCGGCGAGGGCAGCAGACAGGCGGGCGGCGCAGCCACTTGCGGGCTGCGCGCTCGGCCTGGCATCGCCCTTTTAAAAAGTCTTCCGCAGGCGGCCGCCGCAGCAGCAGCCGGAGGAGCCGAGTTCATCTGAGGACAGCCCCAGTTCTCAGAAATCCCTTCCCTGCTGGAACATCTAGCTCCCTTTACTGCAGTTGAACAAACTGCCCTAGATTGGGGGATGAGGAACCCGCCCCAAACTCGTGCAAGGAGCTCCGGGCGCCCGCGCCCACGTGAGCTAACCTTGAAATTAGCCCCCGCACCCTGGCGGGAGGTGGGGAAGGCCGGCGGGGGTGAAAGTGGGCGGGGGCCAGCTGTGCGCCCCGTGAGGCCCCAGCCCTTGGGTTTGCGCCCTCCGCTGGCGCGTACCGCCCCCACCACCCTGTTTCATAACTCTATCGGGTTGCATTTTTTTTTTTCTTTTTTAACTCTTCGGGGTAAGATAGGTGTGTGTGTGTGTGTGTGTGTGTGTTGGCGGAGGTTGCGGGGCGGGTGGAGCCACCTTGCCCATCCCCCCAGCCCGCGAGGAAGAGGAAAACCTGCCCTGCGGTCTCCCCTGGGAACACTGCGGAGTAGGGTGTCGGGATGACATCAGCCTCTAAACATAGCCCGCACCGCACCCCAACTCCGAGCGCCGCTCGCAGGGCTGGGGCGGGAGCGCGGGGAGCGCAGGGAGGCGGGGGCTGCTGTCCGCGGGCGGGGCGGGGCGGGGCGGGCCGGCCGGCCGGGCTGTGCGGGAGGAGATGACTTTGCAGGAATCCTGCTCGCGGAGTTTGCAGGCGGTCTCTCCCGCGCTGCTGGGGCCGCGGGCTTAGGAAACATTCCTGCCGTTCCGCGCTCCCCGCTGCCCCACAAAAAGCCACATGCACACGTGCGCACGCACGCAACCCTGGGAGCTAAGGTGTCTTTCTTTATATAAATCAACCCCGCCCTGAGCCGTAGCGCCCCGGTGGGGGCCGCCCGGGGGCACCCGCGCCCTCCAGCCTCGCGCCTGCCTCGGGGCTCAGCCCGTGAGGGGGTCGGCGCGGCCCTCCCGGTGAGTCAGAAGGGCTGTGTTTCCTGTGGTTGTTGTGGAACAGTTTGTCCTTTTTACCACCGCCCCCCCCCGCCCGGTCTCCACCCCCTTGGTAAATATAGCGCTCACGTTTCATCATCTCTTTGTCCAACGAGCGCCAGACACCCCGGCCCGCGGCCCCCGCCGCCTCCCCCCTCCTCCCCGCTCGCGGTTACCTCGCATAACCCCGCGCGGGCAGGCGGCGGGCAGCAGCCTGCCCCGCGGGCCCCGCCAGCCCTGCGCCCCAGCGCCTCCCGGAGCGGCGCGCCCCCACCCACCCACCCCCTCCCGTCCCCTCCCCTCCCCTGCTGCCAAGTCCCGCTCAAGTTGTGCCCCCAAGCCACCGCCCCGCCCCTTCGGCCCGGCGTCCCGGGGACCCAGTCTGGATCTGTGTAGGTGCTGGGCGTGGACACCCCTCTTCGCGGCTCCGGGCGTCACCCCGCCCTCGGGCCGGCACTGGGCCTTCCGCTTACCCACCCCCCCTCCACCCCCCGGTCCCCCTCCCGAGCGCAGGTGACGAGCTGCTGAGACAGTGTCTGATTCACAGCTAAAGCTGCGACGCGTACTTGTAGGGGTGGGGGTGGGGGGCGCTTAGGGAACGTCTCCTTCCCGCCCGCTCACCCCGGAGGGGAGTGGGCTGCAGGGGCGGGAAGAGCTAGGTGGGTGGCTAGCAGCCGAGGAGCGCGTGCCTACCCTTCCCTCTCTCCCTCTTCCCCTCCCGGTTTCATTTCCACACATACAGCCACCCACCGGGGACCGGAGGCGGCTGGTGTTCTCTGAACGCAGGGAACTGGCTCTCTCTGTGGTCTCCTGTTTACTTCCCTCCTCCTCTTCCCCCTCCCTCCTCCTCGCCCCCACCGCCCCACGCCGCCTCCCGCCCCCAAGCAGCTGGGAAAGCTGCAGCAAAACACCGCAGTCATGAGATTTCCCTGGACCCGAGCTGTGGCCTGGGTTTGCCCTGCCCTGCCCTGCCCTGCCCTGCCTTGCCCTGCGTCCACTTGGGGCACTTGGTCCTGGAAAGAAAGGCTCTTGGGGCTCCCCATCCAGGAATGTGGAAGAGGTGACAGCCTCCCCCCACCTCCCTCCCTCTTCCTCTCCCCCCTTGGCACCAGATACCATCCTGTGGGGGCTCCGCCTGGCTGCCTTTTTTGGCCAGGGCTCTGGGCCACCCCCGTGAGTGGCCACCTGTCCAGGGAGGGGCAGTGAGAGAACTGCCCGGGTGTGAGAACTCCGTATCCAGGATGCTGCAGGGCTGCCTGATTTGCCATCGCAGGCTGCCCTGTGCCTGCTGGGGTGCCCAGAGTCCCCTGCTGACCCAGGCTTTCAGGCAGAGCCCCCAAAACCTGCTCCGGGGGACCCACCCTCTCCTTAGGGAGTCTGGCAAAACCTTCCCTTTCTAAGCTTGCTTCCCAGCTGGGAAGAATTCAGCCTCTCTTCCTAAGTAAGCTGAATGAACAAAGAGCTCCGGGGAGGCCTTGAGGGTGAGCTCTGGGTGCCCACTGCCTGGAGTTCACCCCTATTTCAAAACCACCCCTTCACCATCGCTCTCTGCTCCACTGCCATGGTTACCAGCTCCCTGTCCTTCGGCAGCACAAGCGTTGAGCAGAGGCAGAAACAAACAAGGGCATTTTAAATGTTCTTTTAAATATTCCCAAACAACAGCCTTGGTATTTGGGTAGCGGAGAAGAGGGAATAGAAGTCCTGACAGTTCCTTGGTTTCCTTCTGACCCTGTGACCCTGAATCAATCCCTCACCCTAATTGGCCTCTCAGCTGCCAGAGGGAGGGAAAGAAGCTTATTGAGATACTAGAGCGTGGAACTGAGAACAGAACAGGTCCACCCACGCTGGTGAATCTTACTAGTTCTCCCCTCCCCGGCAGACTTATCCACACCCCACCCCGCCCCCCGCAACCCAGCTGCTGGGGCTGTACCACCATCAGACCAGCCACCCCTGCTTGCCGCTGTCTTTTGCAGCATGTCTTGCGTATTCCCTCTCATTCCCAGAGATTCTGGCGTGGGAATCACGGTCCTCCACCTCCACCCCACCCCACCCCATCCTTGTTGACGTTTTCTGGGGAATTTAGCAGCCTTGCAGAATAAGGACCTATCTGGAACCCCAGACCTTACACTGCAACCATTTCTCCCTCCACCCTGCCTTGGAGTTTTGTCATGTGGGTACACCCCCCCCTTTTTTTTTTTACCTCTAAACAGCACCACCTCTGCTCTTTATATCTCAAGCGTTCTGTTCCCTGCCCAACTCGTCTTTCCCTTTCCTAATTACCCCATTTGAACCATTCTTTGACCTTATTGTGACCTCCAACCTACTTTTGCACTGTTCCTGTCGCCCTTATAGCCTCACTACCCTCCTGTCCAGCTTAGATTTCATGCTCTCTATCTGTCCCTATGGCATCCATCTTCTTCCTGGGACCACCCCCCCCCCCCACGCAAAACCCTGATTCTGTCCAACGTAACACACTGGGCACAAACAACAGTGCTGTCGTCACTAACTTTACGATCATAAATCTCAAGTGGGCTCTCAGTGCTGCCCTTCTGCATTTCCCTAGTCGGTTAGCTCTCTCACACTCTGAAACGACACTGTACTTCATAGCCTCAGATACCGCGTAGCTCTCCCCTTCCTCACCCCGAGCTGAGAACCCTGCTTCTTAATCACCGACCAAATAAAAGCAATTTCACAGGCACCGCCTCCTCTTCCCCAGCGCAGGGCTTCCGGCTTCCATCTGGCCTGCCTCTCTGCCTGCCTCTGCCTCCCCTCCTGCCACACGGAGGTGGTATCCCTGACCCTATCTACAGCAGACCCCCCCACTTGGCACCAAGGTCCCTCCCTCTCTTGACCATTTAGTGGCTGCTCCTGGAGTTCTCTCTCCTGCTCATCAGTTTTCTTCTTCTTCTTCTTCTTCTTCTTCTTCTTCTTCTTCTTCTTCTTCTTCGTCTTCTTCGTTTTCTTCTTCTTCTTCTTCTTCTTCTTCTTCTTCTTCTTCTTCTTCTTCTTCTGATTTTATTTATTTGAGAGAGAGAGTGAGAGAGAGAGAGAGCATGAGCTGGGGGGCAGAGGGAAAAGGAGAAACAGACTCCCTGCTGAGCAGGAAGTCTGATGTGGGGCTTGATCCCAGGACCCTGAGATCATGACCTGAGCTGAAGACAGATGTTTAACCCACTGAGCCACCCAGGCACCCTAGTTGTCCCCCTCTTCTAAATAATTCATGTTGACAGAAAAACATGGTGTACTACATTTTTTTTAAAGAGAGAGAGAGCACACATGCTTGTGTGAGCAACAGGGGTGGGGCAGAGGGAGAGGGAGAGAATCTTAAGCAAACTCCGTGCTCAGCACAGAGCCCAATGAGGATCTTAATCTTAGGACCCGGAGATCATGTCCTAGCTGGAATCAAGAGTCCAACACTTACGCAACTGAACCACCCACACCACCCCTTCCTCTATCTATCTATCTATCTATCTATCTATCTATCTATCTATCTATCTATCTATCTATCTACCGCGTTAGCTCCAAATTCCCCTCCATTATTAGTCCTTTTGCCACTTTTTCTTGGCTGCAAACATCTCAAAGTTGCCTGTGGGTCTACACCTCCTATTCTCTCTTGGTCTTGTGCCAATCTGACTTTCACTGTCCTTGTGCCACCAAAACTGCTCTTGTCAGCGTCACAAATGAGCTCCATCCTACGGAATCTGTTGGCCAGGTATTTCACTTCATGTAACTGGAAGCAAAGAAAACCAAGGAGTGGACAGTGAAGTAAGAGAAAAATAGAAAAATAGGCCATCTCAGAAGCAAAGGGAAGAAATTGTTTCAGGGCAAAGAGTTGAATTCTTTTTTTTTTTTTAAGCTTTTTGTTTATTTCTTTATGAGAGACACAGAGACATAGGCAGAGGGAGAGGCAGGTTTCCTGAAGGGGCTCCACGCAGGACTCCATCCCAGGACCCCGGGATCACTACCTGAGCCAAAGGCAGATGCTCAACCACTGAGCCACCCAAGTGCCCCAAAGAATTGGGAACTTACCGCTTTATTTGCAATAGCTCTTTCTTCTACCTGGAACCTCTTCTCTGAGAGGGTTCTGCATAGAGCACCTGGGTGGCTCAGGTGGTTAAGCATCTGCCTTCTCAGGTCATGATCCTGGGGTCCTGGGATCGCGCCCCACATTGGACTCCCTGCTCAGAGGGGAGCCTGCTTCTCCTTCTCCCTCTGCCCTCACCCCCTGCTCATTCTCTTTCTCTCTAGTGAATAAATAAAATCTTTAAAAAAAAAGAAAGAAGAAAGAAAGAAAAGAAAAGAAAAGAAAAGAAAAGAAAAGAAAAGAAAAGAAAAGAAAGAAAAGAAAAGAGGGATCTGCCTGGCTCACTCCCTTACTTTTTTCAAGTCTTTGCTCCCCTGTCCCCTTCTAAAAGTGGTCTCCCCTGGCAGTTCTATTTATAGAGCTCCTGCCATTGCAGGAGTTTCTATAAATTTCTTTCTACATTTACTGCTATATTCTCTTTTTTCCTGTGGCACTTAGCATATTCTGACATGCTCCACAGTTTGCTTATTTATTACTTTTGTCGTTTATTGTCTGTCTCCTGCATTCTATTTTACTTTCTTCCCTTTCTTCTTCTTCTTTTTCTTCTTCTTCTTCTTCTTCGTCTTCGTCTTCTTACTAATTTTTCAGCCAGTGTATTCTTGGTGCCTAGAACAGTGCCTGGCAGATAATAAGCTTTGAGTAAAATGTGCTGAGTGTTGAGTACACAACAGTTATAATGTTTTTGTTTTGTTTTGTTTTTTGTTTTTTTAGAACCCTGGCAATGTGCCAGGCACTCCAAAATGCACTGTATGGTCTTGGCACTCGTAGATGACAGATAAAGAAATTAAGGTTCAGGGAGGGCAAATGACAAAGCCAAGCTCCCACGGTAGCAAAGCTAGGATTTGAGCTCAGGACTCATGTTCCTAAACTCTCCATTTTTGTGCCCCTGCAAATAAGGAAGCTGTAAGGCCAAGAGTAAGTTCTTTTTGTTGTGGCTGCAGAGAAGTGCATTGGCTTGTGACATCTCCGCATGTCACCTGAGGATGTGTGCAGAAGCAAGATGGATCCCCCTGGTTCCTTTCCCTACTCCTAGTCTAGTGCTGAAGGAAGGGTCAAGGTGATAGGCAAGGACATGGTCATCTGTTTTGCTTACCCTAGAGTATTTTGGCCACTTTGAAAGATGTTAGGCATATTTGTATAAAAGAGATAGCATGGGGCAATAGATTTGTTTCTTGCTCACGATACATTTTAAACAAGGAAAAAAAAATAAACAAGGATTGGCTGGGGTCTCTATTAATTTAAGACTCAGGTTGATGGAACAGCCACCATTTGGAACATCAGAGTCATTATTCCTCCTTACATTTTGTTTGTCACCATCATAGCCATAAAGAGAACAGGAACCATGATCTTTCCAGGTGCCCAGAAGGTCAAGAGCTAGAAATATTTCTTAGGTCCATGTCCAGTATGACTCAGTAGGCTTTTGTTGGACTAATCCTCTTACAGATGACAGTGATAAACTCTGGATGATATGTAAAAAACAATGACCTGAGGTCTCTGGAGAGTGAACAAAAGCAGGTAGGTAGTGGAAAAGAGTTGGCTTATGGAAGATGGGAAAGACATGAAGATGGCTTTTGACTTGAGGGTAGGTCCTAATTCATACCATTTAAAATGGTTAAAATAGGGGCACCTGAATGGCTCAGGTTGTGATCCCGGGGTCCTGGGATTGAGTCCTGCATCGGGCTCCCCACAGAGAGCCTGCTTCTCCCTCTGCCTATGTCTCTGCCTCTCTCTGTGTGTCTCTCATGAATAAATGAATAAAGTCTTTTAAAAAATAAAATAAAATAAAATATCATCTTCAGCTAACAATTTTCTGTGGATGTTTTCTGTATTCCATGTTACATTCTTCCACCTTATTATTTAAAGAGATGATTTATTTTTTGAATAAGTAAACATTCACATGTTTCAGTTAAAAAAGTATAAAAAGCTATATAATGAAGAATCTCTTTCCCAACCCTTCCCTTTTCTTGTTATCTTTTTCAGAAACAAATAAATATTACTCTTCCCTCTACCATTTTTTTAGGGTAAATCCTTCCTGAGATATTTTATGTATATCTAAGCAAATACATGTATCCTACACAAATGGTTAATATCATCACAGTGCTCTGTGGCTTACTTTATTTTTTTTTTTAAGATTTATCTACTTATTTTAGAGAGAGAGAAAGAGAGCATGAACAGAAGGGACAGAAGGAAAGAGAGAGAAAGAGAATCTCAAAGCAGACCCTGCGCTGAGTGCAGAGCCCAGGGTGGGGCTCGATCTCACGACATCATGACCTGAGCAGAAACCAAGTGTCTGATGCTCAACCAACTGCCCCACCCAGGCGCCCCTATACCTTACTTTATTAACATAATGGTATATCTTGAGGATCACTTCAGATCAATATACATGGTTTCCTCATGTTTAAGGACTGCCATAGAATTCTGATATAAATGTACTTTAAGTTTTTTTTTTTTTTAAACAAGTCCTCTGCTGCTCAGCATTTAGGTTACTTTGAGTCTCTTGCAATTTCAAAAATTATTACCACAAATAACCTTCCTTCACCCTGGGGCAATGCAGCTGTAGGATAAAATTCTCGAAATGAAATGCCGGATTAAAAGATACCTGCGTTTGTAATTCTGAGAGATGTCAAATTGCTTTCCCCAGACTTTGTACCAGTTTATGCATGCCTACCAGTGAGTGTACAGATGTGCCTGTTTCTCCACATCCTCATCAATGAGATGGTTGAAAATGTGTTCGATCTTTGCCAATGTGATTGATAAAAATGACATGTCAGGGTGATTTATTTTCCAACCTCTCATTCATTATAGGTGAGGTTGAGTATCTTTTCATAGGATTGAGAGTTTTTGACATTTCTTTTTCCTTTTTTAGTCCATAGCTATTACCGCTTTTCTTCCAGACCATAGGCTTTTTCCCTACAGAGTCTTTCTATATTAGGACATTAGCCTTCTATCTGTGAGAATGGATCACGGTTATTTTCCCCAACCTGTCACTTGCTTTTTAATTTTACTTACTGTGTTGGTGCCATGCAGGAGTTTTTATGTTATTATTATTATTGTATTTTTCAGTTTTCCATACTTCTAGATGTTATTTCATAACTAGAAAGGCCTTCCATATTCTTACTATGAAACAATTGTCTCATGGCTTCTTCTTGTGCCTTTATGATTTTATTGATCTAGTAAAAAATTTTTTTCTGGTGTAATGTGTGAAGTGTGTGCCTGTTTAATATTTTCCAAGGGATATTCTGTTGTTCCAGTCCCACATGTTGATTTTTTTATGTGTATAGTCTTATCATCTCAAAATATAGTTTTTCTTCTTCTTTCCTGAGCTTTCTGCCTTTTCTTTTTCTTACCTCATTGTACTTACTGAAACCTCTAGCAAAATGTTGGCTAAAGTAAGGGAATGGCATCTTTGCCTTGTTCTTGATCCTACACATGAGCAAATAGGTAAATGATGGGCTGGCTATGCATTGCCAAATTATTCCCCACAAAGTTGATGCCAATTTGAACTGCTCTGCAGTGCTTGGGGTTGCCTAGGAAACCATAACCATTAAGTATGATGTTAGCTGTAGGTTGTAGATGCCCTTTATTACATTTAGAAAGTATCCTTCTATTCCTAGTTCGGTGAGAGTTTTTATCATAAATTCTGACAAGTGCTTTTTCTCTATCTATGGGGATGATCATATGCCTCCCCCTCCCCAGCCTTTATTCTGTTAATGTAGTGAATTATATCATTTTTGAACCTGAAATCAGCCTTGCATTTTTGGAATAAACCCCACTTGGTCATGATTTGTTGTCCTTTTTATGTATTGCTTGATTCTATTTGCTGATATTTGGTTAAGGAATTTTATGTTATGTTCATGAGGGATATTGGTCTGTAACTGTCTTTCTGCAGTGTCCCTGCTATATATTGATTTGAGATACCACTTTAGCCATATACTAAATTTATGTTTATATTTGAGTCCATTTCTAGATTTTATATTATATTCTGTTCCATTAATATTTGCCTTTCTTATCTCATTATTGTTAATGGGTGCATTGTTGGATATTAGGAATTAGGTTACTTCCAGTGTCCTGCTAATACAGACAACACTGTAATGAATTGTAGTTTGGCTAGATCTTTTCTGACTCCTTGATTATATCCTCAGTATAAACCCTTAGACATTGAATAACTAAGTCAATGGGTAGACATAGTTTCAAGAATTTAGATATTTTGTCAACCAGTGTCCCATTGGGAAAAACAGAAACCATGCTAATTGTTTGAATCAGGGGATCTAACTTAGGGAATGATTATTATTGTTGGAAAGGCTGAAGGAGAAAAAAGGGGGAATGTGTGGTAACCCCTAGATTAGTAACTGGAAAAGTAGTTTGCAGGATCCAGCTCCAACTGAGAGCAGCAGGGTCAGTATCATGGACATTGGATCTGCACAGTTGCACAGAGACTTGTCTTTAGAAAAGCCCCGTGCTGCCATGGTCTTGAAATTCTTAATACTTTCTGAGCAGGGGGTCTTGCATTTTTATTTTGCGCTGGCCCTGCAAATTATGTGGTCAGTCCTGCCGAGCAGGGCATGGAAGGACAAGAAGGGAGCTAGCTGGGAGCAAAGAGGATAGTGCCAGGGCTGCTACATTGCCAAATTGCTCTTTACAAAGTTTATGCCAGTTTGAATTACTTGCCAATGTAGGGAGTTGCCTGGGAAACCACAAATTAGTTATGGTGCTCATAGAGAAGTTCTTAAGAGTTCCCCTAAACAGTCTCTAGCAGTAGCACAAGCAAGAGGAGAGAAGTCAACAAATTGGTTCTCTGTTCTTCTAGCTCAGGGAGTCTGATCAGAAATCCTCCCTGTGTGGGCACCTGGGTGACTCAGTAGTTGAGCATCTGCCTTTGGCTCAGGTTGTGATCTTGGGGGTGTTCTGGGATCGAGAGCCATATCAGGCTCTCTGCAGGGAGCCTGCTTCTCCCTCTGCCTGTGTCTCTGCCTCTCTCTTTGTGTCTCTCATGAATAAATAAATAGAATCTTGAAAGAAAGAAAGAAAGAAAGAAAGAAAGAAAGAAAGAAAGAAACCCTCCCTGTGCTCCAGTGTGTGATTCTCCTCCCTTTCCCCTAAAGGAGTCAGATCTGATTGGTGACTATACTGGTTGTCCCAAAAGTCATACATCATTGCTTTGTTTTTGTATTTCCAGTCTATCATCACATTTATCTTATATTTTTTTTTCTATAACTAACTGGTGCAGAGGAAATGATGGGACACTCAGCAGCACCTGGGGTCAAGCTTCTAGACCTATTCCTGGATGGGGACATCAATCCTCACATTGGCTCTAAAGAACCCAGCAAGATGAAGGGAATGGGGAAGATGTTCGGAGAAGGGTCTTGAGATTTGGGGAGGGTAGTTATGTTACAGCAAGGATCAGAGTGTGGCCCCATCACTGAAGGAGGTGGGGAGGTGGCCCAGAGAGGAAGCAGAGGCACTGGTTAGGAGCCTAGACCTGTGTTCTAGCCCTTTAGAGACCTTGGGATAGGGCACTTTCAGATATGCCTCCCTATGCCTACCGCCATTGTCAAAAATGTCTTACTTAATATCTGTTTCCTGAGTTAAATCCCATAGGCTACTTTCTGCAGTTACTCATAAAGGGAACCATTCATTCATTCATTCATTCATTCATTCTTCAATAGGTTGGGCCTCCACTATGTGCTAGTATGAGACTTGGCAGTAGGGATATAATGGTAACTAGTACCCCCATGACTCTGCCTTCTCTGTCCTACAGGCTAAAAGGGGAGGAAACTGATCAGTTGCAATCGAGTGTGATTAAGCCCTGTGACAAGGGAATTAAAAGGTGCTGCACAAGAAAACATAACCGGGGTCACTTGCCTTGTCAGAGTGTGGGAGAGTTGCTGAGAACAAAGCTGAGGGGGAGTTAGGTAAGAAAGGAGTGAGAATGGCTGGAGGGATGTTCTAGGAAGGGGAATAGCAGTACAAAGTCCAGAGGTGAGAGATTAGGCTCCTATAAGGAACTGAGAGTATGGCCACCTGGGTGGCTCAGTGGTTGAGCATATGCCTTTGGCTCAGGTCATGATCCCTGAATCCTGGGATCAAGTGCCTAATTGGGTTCCCCGCAGGGAGTCTGCTTCTCCCTCTGCCTATGTCTCTGACTTTCTCTCTGTGTCTCTCCTGAATAAATAAATAAATAAAATCTTAAAGAGAAAGAAACTGAAAGGAGTGCAGCGTGGGGAGGTCCCAGGGAGGGGAGCTGAGGCCAGGGAAAGTAGATGCAAGTCACACCTTCAAGGGCTTTGAATATCCATAGGGCCTTGATCCTCATGCCAATGGCAAGCCCTTCAGGTCTTTAGCCTGGAAAGAGGCATAGACTAGTACTTTAAGAATAGCAGTCTGTCTACATTCTGAAGAATGAATAGAAGGGGGCCAAGTTTAGAGGAAGGGAGATAAGAGCCTGGGGAAGAAAGGAAGTGGCTTGGAATATGAGGGGGTTAAGGGATGGAGAGAAGTAGGCAAATTCTGAACCCTTTAGGATGAAACATTGACAGGGTTTGGGAATCAGGTCAGGTGGAGGAAGGCGGGGGCGGGGGGGTGATGCCAAGCATGTCTTGGGTTTTAGGGGTTTCTGGGTCACACAACTGTGGAACACATACTTTTGGCGAGGACAAGGAATTGGCCTTTGGGTGAGTTGAGTTTGAGGTGTCCATGGAGCTGCCCGGCAGTCAGGTGGAGAACCCCTCACTTTGAAGCACTTCATTACAGATAAACCACCGAACATGCCAATTACTAAGAGGAGAAGACGCAAGTACCTTTGCTTTGCTCAAGGAGGGAGGATGAAACAAAAGCCCTGAACGGTCGGTCTTCCCCCTTGAAATCAGGAGGCCGTGGAGAGATCCCCCACTCCTGCTTGCACTCAGCTCCCTGCGCCTTCAGGAGAACACCCATCCTACTGCTATGTTGCCCATTTACCCATCAGGGTTTCTTATTAGACCATGAGCTGGAAGCAGGATCTGGGTTCAATCCATCTTTAGCCTTTCAGTGCCTCCGAGGGTGTCCTGAACATAGTACACTCATCTCCCACTAAGTGACTTTAAAATAGACTAAAAATTCTGCTACTAAGTGAAAAGCTGTTATGTGGGGAAAACCCGAACAAACCTCTATTTATTTTAGTGGGAAAAATAGTGTTGTATCCCATTGCAAGATACCAAACAATTTTCACAGGTAGAACAATATATCCATTGAACAATGACACCAAATTAAGTTTAAGGAATAAGCACAACTTGGGGCACTTGGCTGGCTCAGTTGGCAGAGCATGTGACTCTTGATCTTGAGTTTGAGCTCCGCATTGGTTGTAGAGATTACTTAATTAAAAAAAAAAGAATAAGCACAATTTGAAAGTTCAATCAATATAGCTTCTACAGAAAAGGTAATGTATTAAAACTTTATTGTACTTTTTTTTTCTTTTTAACCTTTGGGTGACTTCTGCATTCACACTGGGTTAAAAATAAAATTATAGCCTGGAAAAATATTTCTAGGGTAAAATAAAAGTTAAACATGCACGTGCTTGGAAATATATGGAAATAGTGCGGGCATATAGCAGGTCATGGAGTCATAGATGCTGTCATTCCTCAGTTCTCTCCTGGGGCATATGTACACACAACAAAATATTTTGGGTTCATACAAACATGGCTTACAATTTAAATTTGTTCCAAGTAATATTCCCTACAATAAACTATTGTGTCACACAGGCAACCAGTGAGCTGTCTTTGTTTGAAACCCTGATGAAGAAATAGTACTTCTTTTTCATTATTTATTTAGTGAGGTTTTGAGTATAAGAGTTACTATAGGGATCCCTGGGTGGCTCAGCGGTTTGGCGTCTGCCTTTGGCCCAGGGCGCGATCCTGGAGGCCCGGGATCGAGTCCCACGTCGGGCTCCTGGTGCATGGAGCCTGCTTCTCCCTCTGCCTGTGTCTCTGCCTCTCTCTGTCTCTCACTGTGTGCCTATCATAAGTAAATAAAAATTTTAAAAAAAGAGTTACTATACATATAGAGAGAAGAAAGAAATCACAAGTGGTAGGTCTTTCAAGAGGTGTTATGATGAGAAGCTGTTGATGCATGAAAGAAAGATGAATGAAGGATGAATGAATGGATGGACACCTGGTAAGGCCTTTGGTAAGGTCAGAAGGAACCCTTGTTGTCTGAGAGAAGCCTGAGAACATTGGGAAGCACACAATGATGGAGGAGGTGATGAGAAACCCAAGCAGGAGCCAGTGCAGAAAACAGAATATTCTGGAAGAACTCTAGCTACCCTTTATTGATCATACAGTATATGCTATGCATACTGACAAAATTACCTCTCCTGGGGACTTCAGCTCTGCAGAGAGTCCAAGCATATGGTCTAATTTTCTTACCCTCAGGATTCTGGTCTGCACACCAGCCCAAAAGGCCTTCATTTGGTCTGGGTTGCAAACTTGAGCATGGAGTCCCTTCAAGTTTCCAGTTTACTTGGTGGAAAGATCTTCATTTGTTCTGACCACTGGGAATTTTCTTTTCTCCTGCAAGGTTATACCACCACCCATACACTCCGTGGACATGGAAATCAGATGCCTCACATGCAGCCATGCCACCATGTTGATTCTAGTCTGTCAGGTTGGCCTAGACAGCCACAGCTTCCTTGGTCCAGGGCTGTGTTGGGCAGTTAGCACATGGCATGCATGACTTTCCTCTTCCTCACCCCCAGCAAAACCATCACCCCTCACCTCTACTCTTAAAACAATCTGGAATGGAGAACTGTTTCTTGCATTTACCATTTACCTGGCATATGCATTCCTTGAAATGTAGGTATTTTCTTCTTCCCTGTATTCCCCTTCCTCATCTCTGTTTTTGCATTTGCTTCTTTGGTTTTCATATGTGGCTTTCTTGTTCTACTGAGTGTCCATTTTGCTCTCTCTGCTCTGTCCCAGTGCTCCATTTTTTCTGATCTCTCTTTCCCCCTGTATTTCTGCATACTTGTTCCCTCTGTGGCTTCCCACTAATGTATGTGAAGATCAGTGAGGGCTTTTTATCCCACAGACCAATGGAAAAACCATAGGGAGCTCTGAGCGTGAGCATTACGTGGATGGCAGTGGAAGAACATAATAAATTGCAAAAACAATTCCAGCATTATCAGATCTTAAATCTCAGGAGATGGTAGTCATTGAAATCTCATACATCCAAGTTAAATTTTATTCAGGGCTTTCTTAAGCTCTCAGTTCTAAGGCCTTCTACTGAATAAGTCTATTTCCAGCAGCTCATAGATTAGCAGGAGTTGGGGCAAAGATGGTATAGAAAGCAAACATAACTGTTCTCCAAGGGGTCTGCAATGATTATAGGACCTTTCTTTGGATCACTGAGTAATTATCTTCAGCCAACTCTTAGTTTCCAGCTTCTTGAGTCTGGTGTTCATAGTTGCAAAGGTTTGTGACTTCTTGCAAGGTCTGTAATGGTTTTTTTGGGGCTTTGACTGGAGACTAAGAGAAATCAACTGACCTGAAAAAGTTGTATCTTGGCGTTAGACTGATGTTGATAAATTATAAATTGAAGTAGCCACACTGAGTGAGGCCACCAATTCAGCCCAAGTTATATGAACAGGGGTTTAAGATGTCAGTACTCTCATAGTTCGTATTACCATGTGGATCTCGATGGAAATTTTACTCAACACAACCGTTTAAGGAGGATATCATGTCTGAGTTATTTTGAAAAGGCAGTCTGTCTTAACACTTTTACACTTTCGGTGTCTTCTAAGCATCTCTGTCATCTGAAATGGAGGCAAGCATTATCACTCTCCTGTCATGGGTGAAGAGCTGGTGCACAGGCATTAATCGACTTTCACCTTGCAGGGCAATGGCTGAGTCATTCAGGGTTACAGGTCTCCGTTCTGCTGCTTATTCTATAGGACAGCATCACCTCGTGGTCAGCGACTTAAAAGTCCTGGGCTCCCTACTGACAGAGGCAGTCTGGTGGTGACCTTGAGGGACTTTCACATTCTCTCTGGATGCCTGTTTTCTTGCTGGGAGTCTAGATAACACGCCAGTACTTCTGATTGTATCTTTTTTTTTTTTTAAATTAGGAATGATAGATTGCCAGTGAATCAGAGGTGAGGGATTTTATATTATACATAAGCACAGAATCTCCAGGTTAGAAAGGACCTCGGAAGGGCAGCTGGCTCAATGGTCCTGAAATTTGGCCTTATGGGAGAGCTAGTAAAGGAATTAAAAACTAAAGGTTCTTGAGGCCCACTGTACTAAAATAGAAGACACCAGTATGAGGACCAGGATTCTGTATTAAAAAAAAAAAATCACTCCAGGTAGTCTGGTGCAGGTTTAGAAACCATGGCTTATGTGACACCACTCCAAGTGAATGGGGCAGGACACATATGCTCTGCAGCTGCTGAGGGTCCGACGTGCACTTTAAATAAATAGGCCACGAGATGACGAAAGTCACCCCCTTAAAAGCACTTGAGCTGGGAGGAGGTGTTGGGAAACCCTGGACTCTGTTTTTGCCAGTAAGTCCTTGAGCTTAAGTATGGAAGCTGGAAAAAGCCCCAGAGCCTGGAGCAGGCTCAGCGTTAGCCAGCTACGTGACCTTGGGAAAGCCACCCCCATCTCCTGGCCTCAGTTTCCTGTCTGTAAAATGGGAGTGTGGGCTCTAAGTGTTGATCTCTAAGGGACTTCCATGACACTTTGGCACTTACCTACTGTCCTTTTGGATGTGACCATGCTAGAATTCTAAATGTTCTCCATTATCTTAATTTTTTAATATAATGCTCTATGGACCCAGTGCCTGTCCCATTGAACCTGTTTTGAGTCACAGGCCTCCCCAACCCAAGCAGTGCAAGTGCAGTGTCCGGCCACTGAGATGGGCGATGGCCTATGGAACCCAAAGCGTTCTAAGATGCTTCTTGGCCCTCTCAGGGAAAAGAAGGTAAAAAAAGGTGAGATCTGGGGAAGAGAGACTGAAGTCTAGATTGCAACCTCCAAGGAGGTGAGATCTGGGGAAGAGGGACAGAAGTCTAGATTGCAAAGGCACAGGGAAGAAAAAGGGTTTGGTCTGGAGGGAGGGGTGTATCCTACCAGACACCTTTGTTCCAGGTGAAGGTAACTCTACCCGCTGCCTGCTGCCTCTGAAGGTGACCAGAGAAGGCCCCAACAACTGGCAAAGACTGAATGTTTTCCAGTGACCACACTCACCTTGCCCTGGGTCGTGGCCCACGTTGGCAGGACAGGTACGTTCGGTTAGAGTAGCTGGCACCAGCGTGGGCTGCTCAGGCTCCAGCCTGGCCCATGACAGGAGGCTCAGCAAAGGCGAGGCTGTAGGAACAGCAGCATCTCGTAGGCCAGAGACGATCAAGTGTTCACCACGCTTGGAAAGGAACCAAGAGAGAACAGTTTTGGCGAGGGAGCCAAAGCCGAGGAGCCAAGTAATAGGTTTTATTGGGCTTTTGTGAGGGTCAATTAAATTCAGTGGAGGGACATTTATTGGGTAACTCCTTTGGGTCAGATGCTGAGCAAGGCTTTCGGAATTCAAAGATAAACAGGGCATAGTCCCTTTCTTTAGGTGTTTATAATCCAGTAAAGCAGTTTTCTGGAAGAAGGGATATCATGTGTCATTCTAGTGGTGACAGCACAGCAGGGGAGGAGCTTACAGGGTCATGGGCAGCAGGAGAGGAAGGCAGATGAGGTGACATCTGAGCAGGACTTAGCGAGGAGAAGAAGGGAGTAGACAGGCCTTCTAGGCAGAGGAGACAAAATTGGCAAAGGCAAGAAGGTGTGTAAGAGCATGATACCTTTGGGAATGGAGAGGTTGGAGGTGTGACAGGCAGTAGCTACACACAGGGGAGTTTGTGTGTCTGTGTGTGTGTGTGTGTGTGTGTGTGTGTAAGGGATTTAGCAAAGGGAGTCTCTTGTTAGATATTCACATTTGTGTTTAAGAAATATTGTCCTGGGAAAAACATGGAGGACGAGTGGGTAGAGGGTAAGAATGGGGCCAGGGGACATAGTAGGAAGTTAGGGGGCAGAGAGGCAGTGGTAGAGAGGCCAAGGTCCTATTGTGTCTGGATGTGGCCAGTATGTGAAAGGGAAGTGTGAAGAATCAGTCTTGGTCTTCTGGCTTGGTCTAGGGGCTCCAGAGATGCTGCTCCCGCCCCTACCCCCCCCCCCGCCCTGGACCCTCCTGCAAGTCTGTATATGTTAGGCTGGTGGCATCCTGCCCTCTGCTTCTCTAACAATCCTTCCAGATAACTGGGAAGCAGGTGGTTGAGTGACACACTTTAAGGAACAGAGAGTTCTCAGAGGCGCCCCCAGGAGGAAAGCACTTAAAAATAAACTTTTGCAAAATTCTTTTAAGAATTGCATATTATTTCGGACGATTAATCTTCTGGAAAAAAATACATATATATATATATATATATATATATATATATATATATATATGGTGAAACATTACCCACATACCTGAAATATACGACAAAAATAGAAATGTATGACTCCGTGATGGATCACAAAGCAAACCTCAGTGTGACCATCACGCTGGGCTGGAAATGTGGGCAACGCTGCCAGTGCCCCTGAAGGAAGCCCTTTTCACCTTCCCTATCAGCCGAGGCTCCCTTGTCCTCCCCCTCCACCCCCAGGAGAACCACATCCTCAGGAAAGCACTTGAAACCACAAATTTGCAAATTAATTAAATAAATAAAACAAACTATAAAAGCCAATCTTCCTTATTTTCCTTTTTCCAATTTAGCTTAATTTCTCCTCAACTGAGTCTGATTGACTTTGGAGGGGAGCCCTTAAAATGGTCATTTGGTTCAATACCCACAGTGGTAACAGAATTGTGATCTGGGCTGTCCCTTTGTCTGCGTCTACAGAAGCTAAGCTGCCATCTTTGGCGATTCATCATCACTGTAACTTTTTGTAGCTTATACAGCTGTGAGTTTACAGAAAGTCCATTTATCTTGACAGAGGCATTTGCTCTTGTGTAAACAGTGGTGAGTACACCCCGAACGGTTTAAAGGGAGGGAGGAGGAGAAGAAAGGATGAATTGTTGTGCCTGGAATCTTTGTTGAACTTAGTTTAGGGTCTCGGTGTTCCTTATAGGCTCTGTATCCATCCCCCTTTTTAGAGCTGCTGTTTCTCCAACTGGCCCTCAGGCTTGTGGGCTTCAGCAGCCTCTGGTAGATGGGCTTCCGTTCCTCACAGGAGGGAATTTTGTGTAGAAAGGGGGTCTCCCTGGGGGAAAAAGTGGATGGCCCCATGTTTGGTCCACTAGGGTGAGCCACCTCAGGAGAGGCGCTTGGGCAGTGGAGCAAGGTATTGGGGGTTGGGGAAAGACTTCGGAGTTGGCAGCAGCCTCCTTCCTCCCCCTTTGCCATCCTGAAGGCGAGGTGGGCCAACCCCTCCCAAGTTCACCTCAAGGTTTACGAGGGTCAGTGTGTTTATGCTGGCCTTGACGTTTTCACAAATTGCTCTGTAGTTGTTTTTATTAGTTTTATTCCAGCTGTTGCTCCAGGGCCCTTCTGGCAGCCAGGCCTTCCAGGCCGGCTTGGACTCCCTCCTTAAATTGCCTCAAGTCATGAAGAGGCGCCATCTGCTCTGAACTGTTGCCTGTTGCAATGGCCGACAAATCCCAGGCACGCATCATAGGAAAAGCAGTAATGAGGCTCACACCTCCAAGCTCACAGCGCCCAGCTCTGTCTGGTCAGGTGTTAAGTGCAGAGGTGAAGTGCAAGCCACCCCATCTCCTGCCCTGCCTGGGGTGGGGTAGGGGGACAGGGGGGCCGGGAAGGGTTTGAAGAGTAAACAGGGCCTGAGAACGTGCTTCCTCCTGGGGTCCTAAGTGATGCCAGCCTTGGGAGGAGATTTCACAGCAATCTTGTCAAAACCTCGCGGTTAATAGCATCACGATGACCTAAATAAAATTCACATATATCAGTTACTGCCTGTGTTTTCAATTCACACCGACCCTCCACGGAGATGCCTCAGCTTGGGAAGTACTTGGGGAAAGGCCTCAGGGAGAATTTTCCTGTGAAGCTATTAATTTTATCCCACTTCCTAGACAGAGAATATGGGAGAAAAAAATGAAGGAGGTTTAGGAAGAAGGGCCACCATCACCATGATGGAGCTGATGGGTACTGCTGTTGAAATACTTTCTTGTCTCGTATTTATTGTTTAAAAGAGATACCAAGGGCAGTGGCAAGGGAGCAAAATATTTATTGACTTTCGGGGACTGTCCCCCCAATAGTGACTTTTTAAAAAAGTTCTATCAACTGTAGTGTGAAATCGACTCCTGTCTCCTCTGGTATAGTGCATAATCAGAGTGTCTTTCTTTTTTTTTTTTTAATTTTTATTTTTATTTTTATTTTTTTTTTCAGAGTGTCTTTCTTTGATAGATTGTGAGACATTAAAATGGGCCCAAGTTCAAGCACCCCTCGAAATGGTCTGTCTTAAAGAGGGGCTCCAGTAGGCTGCCATTTGTCTATCGGGAGAGATGAGTCACTACTGGAAACCAGAGAACTGCATGTTGACTAGACCTTGGAAAGATGGTCTCAGAATGTACCAACTAGTTCAGGGTGTGGCAGGTGGGACTTAGTGGCAGCGGGAGGGAGAAGCCATACATTAAAATAGATTTAAGAACCGAATCAACCAAAAACAATGCATAGACCTTGTTTGGATCCTGACTTGGACAAACCAACTAACTATAAAACAAACAAGACCCGAGACAATTGGGGGAAGACACTGGATATTGGATGACATTAAGACTTTTTTTTTAATATTTATTTTTAAAGATTTTATTCATTTATCCATGACACAAAGAGAGAGAGACACACAGACAGAGACACAGGCAGAGGCAGAAGCAGGCTCCGTGCAGGGATCCCGACGCGAGACTCGACCCCGGGTCCCTCGGATCACGCCCCAGGCTGAAGGCGGTGCTAAACCTCTGAGCCACCAGGGCTGCCCAAGACATTTTTTTTAAATGGCATTGCAGGGATCCCTGGGTGGTGCAGCGGTTTAGCGCCTGCCTTTGGCCCAGGGCGCGATCCTGGAGACCCGGGATTGAGTCCCACGTCGGGCTCCTGGTGCATGGAGCCTGCTTCTCCCTCTGCCTGTGTCTCTGCCTCTCTCTCTCTCTGTGTGTGTGACTATCATGAATAAATAAAAATTAAAAAAAATAAATGGCATTGCAATTATGTTTTCTTTTTTTAAAAAAAAAGTTCACTTCTTATCTTTTAGAGATTTGTATTGAAGTATTCACAGATGGAATGATATAATGTCTGAAATTTGTTTCAAAATAACCGAAGGGTCAGGGTGGGGATTGAGTGTACGGCAAGGGAGGGGAGGCAAGAGATGAGATAAAACTGGCCTTGAACTGATAATTGAAGATAAGAGATGCTGACAGGAGTTATGGGTTTATTGTATTCTTTTCTCTACTTCTCTATGATGAACATTTCCATGACAGAAAGTTACAAATGAAAGACCTCAGTGACTCTGTCTCTGTTAGCTTTTCTTTTATAGGAGAAGGAAAAGGTATTAAGGATCCCCTCTTCAATTGGGTGTACAATTTTTACCTTTTTAAAATTTATAATCAAAGAAATCTCAATGTGTTCTTTCTAATCTTTTTTAAAAAATATTTTATTTATTTATTTATTTATTTATTTATTTATTTATTTATTTATTTAATTTATTCATGAGAGACACACACAGAGAGAGGCAGAGACATAGGCAGAAAGAGAGAAGCAGGCTCCATGCAGGGAACCTGATGTGGGACTTGATCCTGGGACTCCAGGGTCACGCCCTGGGCTGAAGGCAGATGATCAACCGCTGAGCCACCCAGGTGTCCTGGCTCTTTCTAATCTTATGAATTTTTGACTATATGATTCTGTAAATTATTATGACTTGACATACTAGTCATAGTAATTGCCAGTGCTCCCCCCCCCCCGCCCACTGGGGATGGGGAGAGGCAGAAAGGCAAGGAACTACTTCCCACTGGAAAGTGGTTGGTTTGTTACTTACACAAAGTTATGGACCTAGTCTGAATGGTCATAACAGGGTGGGGTGATGTGAGACAAGACAATGTATGCTTTTAGGCATAACAGATAGGGATAATAGTAATGGTTTGTGTGATAAAGCTCATTTAAAAAAAAAAGATTTTAGGGGATCCCTGGGTGGCGCAGCGGTTTAGCGCCTGCCTTTGGCCTAGGGCGTGATCCCAGAGATCCGGGATTGAGTCCCACGTCGGGCTCCCGGTGCATGGAGCCTGCTTCTCCCTCTGCCTGTGTCTCTGCCTCTCTCCCTCACTGTGTGCCTATCATAAATAAATAAAAATTAAAAAAAAAGATTTTATCTATTTATTTGAGAAAGAGTGAAAGAAAGAACATGAGTAGGGGGAGGGGCAGAGGGAGAAGGAGAAACAGACTCCTGCTAAGCATGGAGCCTCACTCGGGGCTCAATCCCAGAACCCCAGAGATCATGACCTGAGCTGAAGTCAGATGCTTAACCAACTGGGCCACCCAGGAGTGTTGTCACTCCCTCTCCACCCTTTTTTAAAAAAAAAGATTTGATAAAGCTCATTTTAAAGAAACTGTATCCTAGACTTACAAATAACTTATACCTTAGAGTGGATTTCCAATGCTATCACAACTGTATTTGTTATCTGTGCTGTGTAACAAATTCCCCAATGTTCAGTGGCTGAAAACCACTAACATTTATTATCTAACGGTTTCTCTGTAATGTGGTTCTGGCTCTGAGTCTCTCTCCAGGCTGCAGTCAGGCATTGTTTGGGGCTGTGGTCATCTGAGGGCCTAAGGGAGGATCTGCCTCTGCTCTCGTTCACATGGCTGTTTGCAGGCCTCAAATGTTTCCAAATTCACACCTGTGGATCTCTCCACAAGGCTGCCTCCCGACGTGGCAGCCAACTTCTCCTAGAGCAAGTGAACCAAGAGAGCATGAGTGAGAGCATCACAGGGAAGCCACAGCCTCTTTATAATATAATCTTAGAAGTGATAACTCATTGCTTCTGCTGTATTTCATTCCTTATAAGTGAGTCACTAAATCCGGCTAGGGTGATCAATTCATCCTCATTTGCCCTGGGGCTTTCCTATGTTAACATGGAAAGTTCCACATCTTGGGAAACCCCTCAGTGCTGGGCAAACCAGAATGGCTAGTTACCCCGAATCCTGCACTCAATGGGAAGGAATTCCACAAGTGTATGAAGACCAAGAGGTGGGGATCACCGAGGGTCATCTTGGAGGCTGGCTACCATGGCAACCTTTTTTTTTTTAAGATTTATTTATTTATTCATGAGAGACAGAGAAAGAGAGAGAGAGAGGAGAGAGAGGAGAGAGAGAGAGAGAAGAGAGAGAGAGAGGCAGAAACACAGGCAGAGGGAGAAGCAGGCTCCTTGTAGGGAGCTCGATGTGGGAATTGATCCAGGATCCCAGAATCAGGTCCTGAGCTGAAGGCAGATACTCAACCAATGAGGCACCCAGGCATCCCTATGGCAACCTTTCTAAGATTCGCTTCTCTTCATTACTGAACAGTCAGGCCTATGAGCCACTTTGTGATTTATAAAATGTATGTCTCAGTTTTTAAATGATAATAATGAATCATGTTGAACTGAACTGAATAAATATATAAACCAACTTTAGAGATAGAACTTCATTTGAGGTAGGTTAATGAGATTTATTATAACTCTATTTTTTTCCCTATCTTGTCATTACTTCAAAGCAAATACTGAAGTTAGTATACCAGTTGCATCTTTTGCTTTGATTTCTAGAATTTCTGGCTAGATTTATGACTGAATCTTTAAAGAAAAGTTCACTTTTGAACCATACAAGTATCCTGTTTATCCTAGACAATTTGGAATCTATCGAAGAATGATATGAAGCAAAAAGCAAAACATCTGAGGACTTTTGCTTGTTTCTGTATATTGGCGCTTTGCGTTTAATCTTTTAGTACATTTTCCTTCTTTTCACAAATTCATCATTTGTGTGCTTTTTAGGGCTACATAGTTTTTCCAATTGAGGGGATTACCATGATTTTATATTTTCCCTATGGCTGGATATTTTAATTATTTTGAATTTCAGAGCATTTTCTAACAATTATAACCTACATTTGACCATTTGACTCTGACTCAGAAGAAAAGTCAAATAATTCATTCATTCACTCATTCATTCATTCATTCATTCAAGGGATCATTTTTTATGAAGCACCTACTGTGCTTCACGGAGAGGACTGGCGGCATAATAGGATGAGGAGTCTGAGAGAGGGGACTGATTTGTGCTCAGGTTGTCCCCCTTTCAGGACTGACCTGCCCATAGAGAGCCCACATTCCACTCTGCTAAGGCATCCTCTGTATGGGGCAGCCTTTGCCTTTGTTGAGGGCCTTGTGATCATTCAGTGCTGCTCTATTTCTGAAATTCAGTATTGAAGCCCATTATTCCTGCACCCCTACGCCACATCTTCCCACCCAGTCTTTATGAGCAACATCTTAGTCAGTTCAGGCAGCTATAACAAAAATATCATCAACTGAGTGGCTTCAACAACAAACATTTACTCCGTACAGGTCTGGAGGCAGGGAATCCCAAGAGCAGAGTCCAGCACGGTTGGGTTCTGCTGAGGGGCCCCTCCTGGTTTGCAGATGGCGGTCTTCTCCCTGTGTTCTCACGCGGCAGAGAACTGAGAGCACTCCCCTGTCTCTTCTTATTAAAGCACCAATCCGTCATGAGAGCTCCACCCTCATGACCTAATCACATCCCAAAGGCCTCATCTCCAAATACCATCACACAGGATTAGGGTTTCAACATGTGAATTTGGAGGATACACATTCAGTCCACGGAAGTAATGAAAACTTTCGTCTCCTTCTGCCCGACTCCTGTGACTTTCTCTCAATTGGTTCCAAACTCGGGTGAGGAAGGGACTTCCTCAAGTATGGACAGCTAAGGTCTAGTGTGTGGGCATGGGGGTGGGGCTGATCCAGCTGAGAGGCCCAGGGACAAGCAGATGGCTTCTTTGGTTCAGCTCTTAACCAGTTTTCACAGAACAATCATTTTCTTCCTTTGGGCCCCTGCACCCAAGCCTGCCCTGGCCCTCTCCTGGGGGTGACTTGCTGCTCCCTTCTCTGCACATGGTGTAACCCTCTGCTGTCTTGGAGCTGCTTGCAGACCCTTTTTTGGCAGCATCCTCCATCTGATAACTTGGGAGGGAGGGGAACTTTAGGAATGGCAGGCAAGAAGAGAGGACAAAAGTACTCCAAAAGTAGCCCTCTAGGCTCCTCTTTCTCAAATGCAAACTGATCCTTCTTCAACCAAGTGGACGCATGGAGATGCAAGTTTCATCAGGATGAACTCTTTCTCAAGAGGCACCTTGGTTGCTCGTGCAAATGAAACTCTTCACGAGCCAAGTCCAGCAGCTGACCAGGCCATGTCTGAATACACAGGTACAAATGTATAAAATACACACATGTTAAATAAATGCAACAAAGCCAAATGTATAATATATATGCTAATATCCAATAATGGGATACAGACACATAACTTAGGATTTAATGCTACAGACAGATACACATACACTCAAAGAAGCAAGTGTATACCCACACTTTTGCTACACATAATAGAACAACTATTCCCCCAAGCTTTTACACTGCAAGTCAATGAACACAAGGAACTTCCCATATTTCCTCTGTCCTCAAGGTTAGCTCTTTGAGTCATGCTTCTCTTTCAACTGGGGATTTAAATTCTTTAGAAGGACAGTATATGGGGCACAAGCAGTTAAGGACCTGGTCCTTCTTCTGACCCTATCACTGGCTCTGTGATGTGGAGAAGTGCCCTCCTGCTTGGCTGCCTGAGTTTCACTGCAGTTAATAGGTGAAGGCTGTGCTGTAGTGGCTCTCTCGCTCCTTCGGTAGGTGTATGCTCTGAACAGACAGCCAGTGATTTGTCAGTGGTGGGGGGAAGCTGTGATGGGAGAGAGAAGGTGGTGAGGTTTGAAGAGACAGGATACTGGGTAGCCATCATCCTCTGGAGAGTAGTATATTCTGCAATTGGGAAAGGACAGGGTACAGACATGTCAGCTGAATGCACTGCGTTATCTCTTCAGTTGTTGCAAGAATGAGATGGAGGACTATAGTCCATTTATGCACCCTGTAAAAAAGAAGGTGGGTAGCCCGGGTGGCTCAGCGGTTTAGCGCTGCCTTTAGCTCCAGGCGTGATCCTGGAGACCCCGGATCGAGTCCCACGTCGGGCTCCCTGCATGGAGCCAGCTTCTCCCTTGCCTGTGTCTGCCTCTCTCTCTCTCTGTGTGTCTCTCATAAATAAATAAATTTTTTTTTAAAGGAGGTATTTATAGGTGTCACGGTACTTGTCCCTTTAATGGGTGATGCAAGGAACACAGTGGTGGGCCAGCCGTGGACCCTTCCCGATGGCTTGCCAACAGCTTCGCCGAGAGAGCTCACTTGCAGGCCCTGGAGAAACTGCTCCCCGAGAATGGGATGGGTCAGATGCTATGGAACTTGATAAACTGGAAAATGATATCCAAACCTTTCTATTTAAGTCGTCAAGTATTTACCAAATTCCTTCAAGAGATCCCCCCTATGATTCGTGTTTTGTTCTCTCACCTGGCCTCTCCCACAGAAAGTATGGTAAATATTTATTGAATGAATTGGCACATGTTATTTATAAAACCCTCTGTTTGGATTGCGGTTCGGTTGGGACATATTTAGAGAAGCTTTCGTGCTGCCTACAACTCCGTGCTCCAAAGGTATGACTTGAGATGCTTAATCTGGGTTTCTTAAGCATTTACCTTAGTCCCCTGTGTACCCTGTTTTCTGGTTCCTACTCACTCAAGCCTTTTCCCCCTCTCCTTCCTTTACCCCCTGCCTGCAGGCTGTCACCTGCTTTGGAAGCCAGTTCTTGCAGAGAGTTCCAAAAGTCTTGGGTTTTCCAGACTAGTCAGTCCTCTGCCTCTCGGAGAACAGCTCATGAGAGTTTGTCCTGAAACACACAATGATTTCTGTGCTAGATACTGATTTTTTGGTATTTCCTGCTGGAGCTCTGTGTGGGTGGAGTTCCCTCTGGAAGTGCCAGAGTTTTCCTGTTTGAGCAGTTGATTTTTAAAACCTTAAATAAACTCTGTTGTGATGTGTTCAGAATCATAACAACTCACCAACTCTTTCTGAAGCACCTGCTATGAGCCTGGCACTGTTCAAGGGACGGGGTAGCCAGTGGTGACCTCAGTAGACACCACTTTCAGAGGGCTCCCAGGTCTAGGACACTGATTAGCAAACAGGCATCTGCTTGCCACGTGGTGAGCGCCGTGAAGGGTAAAGTCCAGGGGGCCGAGATGAGAGGTGGGGTGCCCATAGCAGGGGTAGCGGACCCAGGCTCAGGCCTGGCAGGGCTTTGGGGCGTAGGTGTGTCAGAAGAGGCTGCCAGCTTACAGCCAAATCCAGCTAAACTGAGCCCAGAATCTGAGAAACTAAATGTGATAGAATCTGTTCTCATTTATCTGTAAGTAGATGACTCCCTTTAATTTGCAAGAAAACTTTTTCAAGCCTTTTTTTTTTTCCCCAATAGCTTGAGTATCTCAACTCCCCGTTTCTGCTGTATGTTAACACAGACGCACCAAGTCAGAGGGGCCAACCAAGACAGGATGCTTGCTGGAGGGAAGGTCTGGGCCCTGGGGAAACGTTGCATTTCCTGCATGGAAGGAGAAAGGAGAGGTGGCCTCCAGAAGGGGAGAGTGAAGTGCTCCCAAGCTTCCACCAATTCAGGTCTCTATAGGGAACTTCGTTATTTCATTTGAAGTGAATTTCAGGGATGTCAAGCAGGCACATCCAGCTCCAGATCGGCCTCAGAGCTCTATTTCAGAGCCACTGATGTAAATGGCTTGTGATTTCCTCTTTTTAGAGTGTCCAGGTCATTGTTTCCCTCCATTCGTGCAAATCATAAAGACCAACTCCTTGCCAAAAGAAAAAAAAATAGGGTGTGGGATGGGAAACAATATTCTGTGTGTCTGGCCAGACAGAGTTCCCTGTGATTAGTCTTGGATTTACTTTCAATCTCTTGGTCAGGCAATAAAATGCCTATTTGTTAAAATAACTTTGTAAAGGTATGATTTACATCAATAAAACACACCCGTTTTAAGTAGTATACTGTTCTGTGAATTCTGACAAATGTTTACATGGGTGCCACTCTCCACAACCAAAACTTGGACCATATGCAATCCCCAAAGTTCCCTTAGGGCTTTCTGCAGTCACTCCAGCTCCAGCCCTAGGCAACCACCAACCCACTTTCTGTCACCAGAGATTAATTTGGGCTGTTCCAGAATTTCCAATAAATGGAATCACACCATATATTCTTTTGGCTCTGGCTATTGCACCCAGGATAATGTTTTCTGAGATTCATTCTTATTGTTCGTATATCCTCATTCCTTTTTTAAATTTAAGATGCTGATTTTTGAAGTGGCAAACAAATGTTCAATGTACCACTCAGTAAGACGAGCAGATCGAGGAAGTCCCTCCGGTCTAAAAATTCAATCAACTTGCCCAGGAAGCTCAGGTCTGAGCATTGCATCAGGTTAGTCCAGATCATATTTAAGAATCAGCCAGGCCCGGGAATTTCTGAGCTGCAGGAGCCCAGGAGGCCGGGGAGTGATGAAGCCTCAGTGAATGACAGGACGTATTACAGAGGATGACAGGGCTATTTGTTCGGTTCCGTTATGAGCTCAGCAAAATGTGACAATCCTGGAAAATATAAATATATATTGCTGTATTTTTATGTGTGTTTGCCTCAGGAGACCCGGCAGGGAGTGGCGGGTGGGAGAGTGGGTTCTTGCAGGACTGGTGTGGGCAGAGATTACTGGGTAAAGTGTAGGCCATGTCAGTGGCATAGCCAATAAATAAAAATTACAAAAATCTCTAATATTTATTGAGCACTCACTATGCACCTGGCACTGTGCTCCCTCCTTATACTCGCTGTATCCTATGAAGCCAAAGCCTTTAGTCTCCGCCCGCATCCATCACGTCCCTTACCATATTCCTGCACACGTATCACTGCCAGCTCTGTGCCCCCAGAGCCAGCGTGGTGGGGCTCTGTGGTGGGGGATGATCCTCCAGTTGTTGGAACCACTTTGCATTCCAGTCTGGAGAGCAGAAGTATCTGGGACTTATGGGTAACCAAATAGGGCAGGCGACAAGCACCCCAGATCCCCATGTCACTCACCCTATCCCCAGTTCTCTGGTCCATGGCATTTTGCTTGACTCAGCATTATTTGATCTCCTGCCCTTCCTTGTCCCATATTCCTCAACTTCTTTATTTTTAAGAGAGGGAGAGAGGGTTGCAGGGGGAGAGGGAGAGAGAGAGAGAATTCAGGCAGGTTCCATACCCAGCGAGGAGGAGCCAGTCGTGGGAGCCTCGTGATCCTGAGATCATGACCTGAGCTGAAAGAGCAAAGGTCTATGCTTAAGTGACTGAGCCACCCAGGCGCCTCTGTTCCTCAACTTCTGAAGCAGTGTTTCCTGGAGCTGCTTCCTAACAAATCATGTTTACATGAGTCTTCCTCTCAGGGTCTGCTTCTGGGGACTCCAGACGTAGACACAGCACTATCATAGTCATTTTACAAATAAGGAAACTAAGACTCTCTGTCTCTTTGTCTCTGTCTCTGTCTCTTTCTCACACACACATCCCTAGCTAGATCCTGCTCATCCTTCAGATAAAAACCTGAACTTCACTTTCTTAGGCAGCTTTCCCTGACGCCCCATCCACAAGAAGTTCTCAGAATCATCCTTTGTAGCACTTACCTCCAGTTCTCAGTTTGCAATGATCTGATTATTTCACCAATGACCATCTTCCCTGCTTGACTGCTGGCTCCAGGAGGTCAGGGGCCCTGTCCCTTGTGCTCTCACCTGTACCCTCAGCACCCAAGCACCCCCAGCAGAATTTCTAGAACACAGTCATTGCTCAATAAATTTTTGCTGAATGTATGGTTTGAAATTCCTTTTGTTTTCTCACAGGTGCTCACTGGCCTTCCAGATACCTCAGCCTCTGCATGGGTCAGAAACACATAATGTATAACCCCCAGGAGTGACACAAAGCCTCCCACCCACTTCTCTTCTTCTGGGTATTTAGGGAAGCACAATTTCCAGGGCAAGGTGACATTACTTTGCTCCGGGGGAATGAAATTTAGCATTCAACTGTGGAGTGAATTCAGAGCTGAACCTGGAAGGCTGGGTAAAATTTGAATGGATTATTAGGAGGAAATTTGAATACTATTTTAATGAAATATGATGCCATTTAAGTACATACACATTGTGAATTAAATACACGTTCTTGGATGCCTATAACTTCTTATCAAAAGCACACTTAATCCCAAGTTCTCATTAGGAAGCTGATAAGCATCCTATTTCCTTC
Organism: Nyctereutes procyonoides; assembly: GCF_905146905.1. Lineage (NCBI taxonomy): Eukaryota > Metazoa > Chordata > Mammalia > Carnivora > Canidae > Nyctereutes > Nyctereutes procyonoides. Next base: position 53,565,920 of record NW_026575146.1, on the reverse strand, counting down.
TATTCCAGCAATGATGATTCCCCAGCTAGACAAAATTTACAAACTGCTTTGGAAGCATCTGTGGAGAAAGGTGCCATATGAATGTATGAGATTATTGAAATAAATGCTGATTTAGAGATTTCCCAGGTGGATAGTTAAAATATACCGGGGCACACACATATCCTCATACCCCACATTCAGGGTACTTTCTGCTCTGATCAGCGGGGATAAACTTCCCTACTTGACAGTTGACTGTAAATCAAGAAGTGTGTTTTAATAGTCACTGGCTTTGTGCTGCTGTCTCAGGCAATCCTTCACCTCCTGGGACACAGGACCTGAAGGATCTTGGCACTTTCTCTCCACTGCACATGGAGAGGCGGTGCTTACCGGCAAGGTAAATACTGGCATGCTGTCCGTGAGTGGCGAATACAAATAAGTCAGGATATCCTATTTAAGTTTTAAATATATTTGCATTCTATTTAAGTTCTCCTCTGGATCTACCATTTTTCCTATCAACAGGTAATAGAAGAAGAAATCATGAGTTTCCCAGGTTTTTACCAACCCAAAACAAAAGATTTTTGTGTGACAATATAAAGGCCAGAAGGTATTTGACAGTCAATAAATGCTGGGTGAATCATTTTGAAGGTAAACACATGCCCCTATTTCCACAAACCCTGATTATTGGACTAGATTACTGAACTTGCTCCTTTTGACTTTATCCCTTATAATCCTGCCCATCAGTGTTTGTTCCGGAGGAGCTCAAATAAACCAGGCTGTTCCATACCCTAGTACCATTGTGCATACTACCTTTGGTGCCTAGACTGGAATGCTTCCCAATAACCCAGGTGGGTTGGGGACACTTTCTCATGTTTCAATACCCAGTAACAGGATGACCTTTAAATTCCTTTATGAAGCTTTTCTTGAGAGATTCTCCCACTCCTAGAATTGCCACTTTATCCCGTACAAACGCACATATCTATTTAACACAAATATGACGGGGCTCTCTTGGGAAGTCCCAGCTTGCACCCTGTACACTTTGACACTGTAATCAATACTTCATTGCTACCCACTTGCCTCCTTGTAACCTCTGAAGCCTCTCTCCAAAGCATTTTGAGTAATATATATTTTACTGAAATGTTCTCAAGCGAGAAAAGCTGAGGGCTTTCATTGAACACCATATGGCCCAACTTCATAAAATTGCCGCCATTCCAAAAGCCTTTTCTCTCATTGCCAGCAGGCTTCTCTCCTCTGTCTCCTTCATTCTCCACTCTCTCCTGACCTCCTCCCACCTGGATGCCTCATTGTCACCCTGATTGCATTTAGCAATTCAGCCTTTCAACCCTTTCTCTTTCACAAAGGAGACATCCTCAAAATCCTTCACATCCTTGAAATTGTAGGGCCTTTTATCAAAAAAACTCTCTCTTTGAGATTCCTCTTAAAAAGCAAGGGTAACAAAACCAAATACATTTCGTCTCTTTCTGCTAAAGACTGGAGCAATTTGAGGACAGGAATCAAGCCTGATACGTGTATCTCCCGTGCAAAATATTTATTTTTATTTTTTTTTAAATTTTTTTTTAAATTTATTTATGATAGTCAGAGAGAGAGAGAGAGAGAGAGGCAGAGACACAGGCAGAGGGAGAAGCAGGCTCCATGCACCGGGAGCCCGACGTGGGATTCGATCCCGGGTCTCCAGGACCACGCCCTGGGCCAAAGGCAGGCGCCAAACCGCTGCGCCACCCAGGGATCCCTGTGCAAAATATTTAAAGTATTTGTGAAATGAAAGAATGCAACACTATAGCCACAGATTAAAATCCCTAAAGTTCTACTTTGGCCATGGCTTTCTTCTGCTCACCTTGCATATCTTCTCAACTCCTGCTCTGGCCATCTGCCATTTCTTCCTGACTCTAGCACACTGCTCAGCTATGATGGGTCCTCTCTCCTCAAGGCCATGGCAATAACCTTGCCTTTCAGTGTTCGTTTGGGTTGTCTCTCCAGGCCTAGAATATGCCGAGTGGTTGGTGGTGGGGTACCATCACCCTCTTGAAGGTCAAGGTGGACTCTACTGGTCTGGTCTTGCAGGTCCATTCAAGTCCTTCTTATTCTTCAAGGCTCAATGCTCAACCTACCTCAAGACATGCCACTGAGGTCTCCAGTCCAGACATAACTCACTCTCTTGAGTCCTCATGATATAAGCCTTGAATACATCCACTCTGATGGCCCTTATTATCCAGACTTCCATTATTGTGGAATTGGGGGTATGAGGTTTTGAGGTCATTCCTTTTCCCAGAATGTGGTCATGATTAGACCTATTCAACTAAAAATTTTAGAGTTTTTGCCCATCTCCAGACTTGGGGTAGGTTTGTGCTTATCAAACCCCTTGAAGTTATGTGGTTATGTGCGCCTATTTAATTTGCTTTGCCCGGTGAAATGTAAGCAGAACAGATATGATCCCCTTTGAGGAAGAAGCTTTCAGAGGGAGAAGCATTAAGAGCTGGTGAGTGATGGATCATGTTGTCTTTCCTCCCTGACATAGTGACTGGCAGTGTCAGAGGTATCTGGTGGATTGTTCACCAGTCTGGGTTCTTGAGTAAGGGCCCAGCTGATTCTCTGTGGGCATGTGGTATGAGCAAGCAGTCAACCTTTGTTGTGTTATATTCAGATATTGTTTGAATAATTAATAACATAAATAAAGTGTTGTGATGGCACAGCCTAGCCCATGTAGGCAGACTGTAAGTTCCATGAAGGCAGCACCCATGCATAACTGACCTTTCCATTCCCCCAGAGAACATAGCACACTGCCCCCTGGACATCTAATGATAACTTTTGCTGATTGAGTATATACACTGATAAAGTAAATATAGGAGACTGGGGAGTAGGACTTGGTGTCGGGACTTCAACTTGAGACTTTGGCCTCTGAAAATTCTAAATAAATGTGGGAGATGATTCCAACAGCATTCTTATAAGATCCTCACATGCAAGGAGGCAGAACAGCATGATGATAGGAACCCGGGCCCTCATGCTGGATCGGGTTTAAGTGCAAGCTCTGCTGGGTGCTTGGCTACATGACTGTGGGTCCATTATTTCAGCTCTTTGAGTCTGGAATAACATCACTACCTACTATATAGGATTATTGCAGGGATTAAATGAGGGAATGTATGTAAAGTGCCTGGCACATAATGAATGGGCAACCAACGTCATTCTCTTAGGCTCTCCTCCCATCCAATGTGTGTGGGTTGTCTGAAATCTTGCTTAACTCTCTGGGAACTACTTCCCTTCATTTATTCCCTCTGAGATCTTGGTCACTTGCCTAGTCCTTGAATTTATTTAGCTTGGTCTACCTCAGATCCCCGGGGTTTTTGCTTTTAATGCCCCAGGCACACTCTGGTATTCTGAGAAATTCCATCTGCAACTGGCTGGAGTTGGCAATAGCCCCTGGCAAAGGACTCCAATGGGGCAGGGGAGGGAGCATTTTCACCACCTGCTGTCTGCTGCCAAAACTTTAAACATGGATGTGGTGGGTATAGTCAGGGAAGTGATCTTCGTGGGGCAGAGAGACTTTAGGATATCATGGTGACCAGTTCCAAGGAAGCCCTAACTTGGCCTGGGCCCTGGCTCTCATAGCACATGATTTGTCTATTGAACCCTGGGATCTTATCACTGATGGCAGCAGGGATGTCTGTGAATTTATCAATGACTGACTCTTTCCATGGGTTGGGGCTTGGTGTGGTGCCTGAGGGTTTGTGTTTTCTTGATCTCCTGGCCCAGTGAGCCTTGTGTTTTCATTTATGTATTGTCCCTGACTGAGTCCTTGAGGCTACTTCTGTCCACCTCCCCTACCCTGCCCCCTCTTGTGGCAGCAGCCACTCCAAAGGTGCTTGTGTAACTTGTTTTTCAAAGTCTTGGCAGGAGCTCCAGTCCTGAAGTGAGAAAGGCTGTTTACATTCTAGAAGAGCAGTCTCCAGAAATGTCTTGCATCAGGGCTGTCCCCAACCAATCCCTGCTCCCCTAGCAGCTTCTCTCTCTCTTTCTGGGATGGCTTGTGAGGGTCAGAGAGGTGGCACGGGACCTAGGAGGAAGGAGCCTGAGCAAGGACAAAGGTGGGCTATGAGGAAGGCTTCATCAAGCCCTGGGGCTCCGCCACTGCCCTAAGTCAACAGCCCTCCCTTGAAAGGCGAGGGAGCATCTTGAGAACAAGACTCTTGTTGCCCTAGTGTTTGGCGCAGTGCTGGATGCTGGTGCTCAACATTCACTAAAGTCAATAATTGCGCAGATGTGTGGGCAAGAAAACATTTGAGAGGATGCCCTGGTGGAACTGTTTAACTGACCCCCCAGTTAACAGCTTTCTCTGAACGGTCCTTATGTTAATGATAACAATCAGTACTATTTATTACGTAGCCTAGGCCAGGCAAGGGCATATAATATTTCCTTAAATTCTACAATGGTCAAGAGTTCTACAAAATAGGTAGTCTTTGCTCCCATTCATAGCTGAGGAGGGCACGGAGACTCATGGGCACAAAGTCTGGGGGTCTTGCCTGAGGCTTACTGTCAACCAGGATTCGGAGTCTCTAGCCAGCACCCAAGCCCCTATTTTTCCACTTTCCATTTTTTCCCACGCTGCCCCTCCCCCCCTGCAGCCTCTGCATCCTTCAAGAGCTCCTAGAGACCTCCCAGGGGCAGAGGCAGCACTCCCCTGGTGCGGGCAGCTATGCATTCTTGTTGTCATTCCTTCCTCCTGCAAAGGGGCTTGAATTCAGCATGCAAAGAACCTTGGGGAAGCAGCCCCACTCCCCCACTCCAGACAGTCTGCACCTAATACTTAAGAGCACGCACCCATTTTCAGGGCCTTCTGGTACCTCCACCTCCCCCCAAATATCCCTCCCCTCCCTTGCCACCTTCCCAGCATGGACACACACAGCTCTCCTCTTTCCTTCCTCTTCTGATTGGCTTCCAGGCTAGGTTTTCCCCTTTTCTAGAAAAAAAAAAATCCTGCTGCCCGGATAGGATTCTCTGGACAGTCCCAGGCAGCATCTAGGCAACTAATTATTTAGTGAATTGCTTGCTAACTTCCAGCCAAAGAAGAAGATGAAGGAAAAAAAAAAAAATCGGAGATGTAGAAGAAAATGGAAAAGCTTCGAGGGTGGGGGAGGGGGTGCACCAGCCAGCTGCCCCCCCCCCCCCCAGATGCAGCGGGCGGGCGGATTTGGAGTTAATGCCGTCTTTGAATTACAGTAACATCCAAAGAGGCAGAAAAGCTCCAACGGAAGCCAGAGCAGAAGCGAACGCGCAGGGGCTTGCTTCCTTGGAAGGGTTTCAGCTGTGATGACTCTCCCCAAAGAAACAGCCCAACGGGCTCCCGGACCCGCTGCGCAGAAGGAACAGGGGGCGCTCGGCTGCGCTCGGGCGGGCGGGGGCGCGGGCGGCCGCGGTGCGCATGTGCGGGGCCCTCCGGGCGGGGCCGGGTCGGGCCGCGGGGCGCCTTGACAGCCTCTATTCAAACGCCGGCCCGGGGTTGGCGGCGCGGTGCCTGCCGCCGCCGCGGCTGAGATCATGCTGTTGATTTTGTTTTACAGAGAGCAGCCCGGCCTGTTGTGCAGAGTACAGAATGTTCTCTTCTGTGAACTGAGCTTGAACTTCTCCAACCCACTTTGTCGGAAGAATCACACAGACACAGAGGGGAGCAGGCAGGGAAGATAACCCCCAAATTGTTGAAATCGTTGTGTTCTCTCCCGGGTTTGGCCCAGATCGTTTGCTTTTCACTGCGCAGAATGAAAAAATCCCAAGCATTACAGTTCTTGGGAGAACAAAACGCCTGGGATGTCCTTTGTCTAAGTCAGGACCCTGGCGTCAACTTTGGAAATGAACAAGTCTGTCTCTACCTCTCTACCTCTCCTTGATTTTTTTTTCTTTCCTTTTTTCTGATTTTCTTCCTTCTTCCTTCCTCCTCTCTCTTCCCATCCTTCCCACTACCCCGCCTCCCTCCCTCCCTCCCCCTCTCTCTTTCCTCCCTTTAAGGCATTAAAGGGACATTAGAAGGACAAGGACAACAAAAGCCATTTTCCTGCAAGAGAAAGAAAGGATCCCAGGCCCTGTGTCTTCTCTTCCAGTTGTTCAGGCTATTATGGTACTACAAATAGTGTTCCCCAATTTGTTGTATGGCCGGAGAGAATCCACAGTGAGGGCTTTGGGTTGATGGCCTTCGTTAAATCACCCAACTTGAGAAGCTGCCAATGCCTGGTAAGGTGGTTTGAAATTTCTCTTTGGAAACAATCTTTGTCCAGTCTTAGGGCTGAGTCTCCAGTTTGGGAGCACTCTGATAAATGGTTAGGGGGTCTGCTTGGAGGATCTGAGTGTGAGACCTCTGTAGGACAGGCAATAGTAGTTTTCCAACTTATTATTATTTTTTAATGGCAGTGAATTCCTTTCTTTGTACTCATATTTACCCTAAACTCACTGATGAGGCAGAAGAGGACAACTTTGTGTGAGTCATGGATTTGAAGTGTGAGCTGTGGGCTGAGTCTCCTACTCATGAGTGTACTTCTAATATTGGGCAAGTCATGTCTTCTAAAACTCAACTGGTCGAAGGGGCACAAAGCTTGTCTTCTATACCTGTATAGTCATTTGCAAGTGTGGAGTGCCATATTGTGACACCACAGGAGATTGTTCTCTTGAATTTGTAGCTCTACTACCTACCTCATAGCTGGGGGTGGAGGGGTGGGAGCTGCTGTCTTATGGATCTTCTTGCTCATTGCTAAAAACTGGGAGATTCCTACAAGAGGGGTTCTGAGATGATTCCAGTTCTCTGGATATTCCATGTGATTTTTTACTTTTTCTTTAGTTAACACACTATCAGAATATTGATTAGTTCATTCATTCATTCCATAAAATGTTATTGAATATTTGCCATGTTTAAGTTACTGGACGGGACCTAGGGATTGGGAGATAAGGAAGGTATGTTCATTGCCTTCAATGAGATTATTGTCCAGTTGCAAAGGCAGAAATACACACATACATACACACATTTACATGTAATACTTATGTATTACTTATAATACAAATGAGGTTGATACGAGTTCAATGGAGGGACAAGTTATAAAATGTGAAGGTGGAGTATTACAAGAACAAGATGAAGATTCTAATAAGTGGAAGTTGAGCCAAGTGCAGTCTAGACAGCAGAAGATAAAAATCGTGAAAATAGATGGTCTTTGTGGTTAATAAGATTGTGTAGTATATTTGGATATCAGTGTGTATATCTTTTGGCTGAGCAGTTGAGGCTAGAAGATATAGGAAGAAGCAAAAAAAAAAAAAAAAAACACACACATTGAGCCTAGAGTAGGGATGTCTACTTCCCCCTCTTAAGCCTGTCACTAACCGTTCTTCTGGAGTTTGTATGAAGCCTTGGAATCAAACTCAACACTGTTCTCTAAGAAGCCACCCCTAATCAGTTGGTGTTGGCACTTGGAATAAAACCACTTATTGGAGTCAGGGAAGATGGCGGAGTAGGAGGATCCCAAGCTTACACCCTCCCATAGATACACCAAGGCAACAACTGCACATACTGCAAGTGACTCTAAAAATCACCTGAAGACTGGAAGAAGATATCTTCCACAGCTGGAGTCATAAAGAGAGGGGCACATCGAAAAGATCCGGAGAGAAAGAGATGCAGTCAGGAACCAAATACCCAGTGTGAATTCCTGCAAGTGGGAGGGAGATCACAATTGTGGAGGAGTGAGAACTTCAGGCCCCACACTGGGCACTCTCAGCTCTTGGGTCCTGTACTAGGAAGAATACCCATAACATCTAGCTTTGAAAATCAGTAGAGCTTAACTCTGGGGAGACAGAAGGTTCTAGGAAACTGAGTTCCCACCCTTAAAGAGCCAGAAAGCTTTTCACTCAGTTTGAGACCTAGCACAAAAGCAGCAGTTTGAACAGTGGCTGGGTTATACACGAAGGAGACTTGTTGATTAATTTTAGGTTGTGTGCCAGAGGGACAGGGATCTGTTGGAGCTTTCTATTGGAACAAGTGTTGGTAAGTGCTATTTTCTTGACCTCCTTTAGCACAGGTAGCTGAAAATGTGCATGAGCCAGCTCTGACACTCTCCATCTACCTTGCTAGCACTGCTTGCCCCACCCTGCTGTTCCCCTGTAGATCCACCCTGGCAGGCCCCCTCCAAAGCAGTGCCCACCCTGCTACCTCTGGTGGGCAACCTCAGTTCGGATGCCCCTCCAAAGCAGAATACACACTCCTTCCAAGTGCATGTGGAATTTGCTCCAGTGTAGATCACATGGTAGACCACAAAACAAGTTCCAGTGCGTTTAAGAAGACCAAAAGCACATCAAGCATCTTTTCTGACTGCAACAGAATCAATTACAAGAAAAAAACCAGGAAAAACACAAACACATGGAGGCTAAACAACATGTTACTAAACAACCCATGGGTCAACAGAGAAATCAAAGAGGAAACAAATAATATCAGCAAACAAAAGAAAATGCAAATACTAGAGTTCAAAATCTTTGGGACACAGCAAACTACCCCTCTCTAAGAGGGAAATTTGTAGTGATAGAGGCCTACCTCAAGAAACAAAAATCTTGAATAAATAATCTAATTTTGTACCTAAAGAACAACAAAAGAAGAATAAACAAAGCACAGAGTTAGTAGGAGGAAGAAAAAATAGAACTCAAAAGGGGAAAGGAATGAAATAGGGAGTTAAAAAAAAAGAAAAAAATAAATGGAATTAAGAGATGGTTCTTTGAAAAGATAAGCAAAATTCACAAACCTTTAGCCACATTCAAAAGAAAAAAGAGGAGGACTTGAATAAAGAAATCAAGATTGAAAGAGAAATTACTGACACCAAAGAAACACAAAAGAGTATAACAGACTACTACAGAAAATTATATGCCAATAAATTGGACAACTAGAAGACAAATCCCTAGAAGCATACACTCTTTAAGAAATAGAAAATCTGAACAGACAAAATTGAATCAGTAATCAAAAAGCTCCCAACACACAGAAGTCTAGGACTAAATGGCTTCACAGGTGAATCTTAGCAAACTTTTATTTTATTTATTTATTTATTAATTTATTTATTTATTATTTATTTATTATTTTCCTAGCAAACTTTTAAAGAAGAGTTAATATCTATCCTTCTCAAATTATTCCAAAAATCAGAAGAGGAGAGAATGCCTTTGAATTCATCCTACAAGGCCAGCATTACCCTGATCCTGATCCCAAAGGCACTATGAAAAAAGAAAATTACAGACCAACATCCTGGATGAATATAGATACAAAAATCTTCAACAAAATATTAACAAACCAAATTAGAAAGTACCTTAAAAGGATTATTCCCCATGATCAAAAGGGATTATCTCAAGAATACAATGATGGTTTGTATCCACAAACCAATCAATGTGATCCGCCACATTAACAAAATGAAGGATAAAAATCATATGATCATCTCAATAGGTGTAGAAAAAGCATTTGACAAAATGTAACATCCATTCAAGATAAAAATTCCCAACAAAGTGGTATTAAAAACACAACCCTCAACATAATAAAGGCCATATTGTTAAACCCACAGCTAACAAGGTATGGAAGTCCTAACCACAGCAATCAAATAAAAAAAGAAATAAAAGACATAAAATTGGTATGGAAGAAGTAAAACTGACACTGTTTGCAGGTGATACGGTGTTCTACAGAAAAAACCTTAAAGATTCCAGCAAAAACTATGAGAATAAATGAATTCAGTAGAGTTGCAATATACCAAATTAATACACAGAAATCTGTTGTGCTTCTATACACCAATAATGAAGTAGCAGAAAAGGAAATAAGAAAATGATCCCATTTACAATTGCACCAAAAAAAGTAAAATACTTAGAAATAAATTTAACCAAGGAAATGAAAGATCTGTACTCTGAAAACTCTAAGACATTGATGAAAGAATTAGATATGAAACAAATAAATGGAAAGGTAGACCATGCTTGTGTATTGGACGAATTAATATTGGTAAAATGTCCATACTGCCCAAAGTAATCTGTGAGTCAGTGCAATCCATATCAAAATACCAATAGTATTTTTCACAGAACTAGAACAACAACAATAACAAAAAAGTCCTAAAATGTATATGGACCACAAAGACCCTGGATAGCCAAAAGCAATCTTGAGAAAGAAGAACAAAGTTGGAGGCATCACACTTCCAGATTTCAAGCTATATTACACAGCTTTAGTCATCAAAACAGTATGGTACTTACTGGCACAAAAACAGACACATAGATCAATGGAAATAGAATTGAGAGCTGAGAAACCCACGCTTACATGGTCAATTAACATATGAGAAATGAGGCAACAATATACGATGGGGGGACACCTGGGTGGCTCAGTGGTTTAGAGCCTGCCTTCGGCCCAGGGCGTGATCCTGGAGTTCTGGGATCAAGTCCCACATGGGGCTCCCTGCAGGGAGCCTGCTTCTCCCTCTGCCTGTGTTTCTGCCTCTCGGTGTGTGTGTCTCTCATGAATAAATAAATAAATAAATCTTAAAAAAAATACACGATGGGGAAAAGACAGTCTCTTCAATAAATGCTGTTGGGAAAACCAGACAGCTATATGCAAAAGCATGAAACTGGACTTTCTTATGCCACACACAGAAATAAACTTAAAATGGATCAAAGACCTAAATCTAAGACTTGAAACTGTAAAACTTTTAATAATTTTTTTAAATTTTTATTTATTTATGATAGTTACAAAGAGAGAGAGAGAGGCAGAGACACAGGCAGAGGGAGAAGCAGGCTCCATGCACCGGAAGCCCGATGTGGGATTCGATCCCGGGTCTCCAGGATCGCGCCCTGGGCCAAAGGCAGGCGCCAAACCGCTGTGCCACCCAGGGATCCCCGAAACTGTAAAACTTTTAAAAGAAAGCATAGGTAGTAAACTCATGGACATTGGTCTTAGCAATACTTTTCTGAATATGTCTCCCCAGGAAGGGAAACAAAAGGATAAATAAATCATTGGGACTACATCAAAATAAAAAACTTTTGAACAGTGAAGGAAATCATCATAAAATGAAAAGAAAACCTACTGAATGGGAAAAGATATTTGCAAATGACAAATCCAGTAAGGGGTTAATATCCAAAGTACATAAAGAACTCCTACAACTCAACACCAAAATAACTCCCAAATAAGCTGATGTAAAAATAAGGAGAGGACCTGAATAGGCATTTGTCCAAACAAGACATACAGATGGCCAAGAGATACATAGATGCTCAGCATCACTATTCATGTGGGAAATGTATATCAAAATCACAATGAGGTATCACCTTACACCAAGAGAATGGCTAGAAACAAAAAAACAAAATAACAAATGTTGGTAAGGGTGTGGAGAAAAAAGAATCCTCTTGCACTGTTGGTTGGAATGTAAATTGGTACAGTGACTGTGGAAAAAAGTATGGAGTTTCCAAAAAAAACCCAAAAAATAGAATTACTATATGATCCAGTAATTCCACTTCTTGGTATTTACCCAAAGAAAATGAAAATACTAGTTCAAAAAGATATCTGCACCCCAAGTTCATGGCAGCATTATTTATAATAGCCAAGAAAAGGAAGCAACCTATGTGTCCATCTGCAGATGAATGGATAAAGAAGATGTGATATGTAAGCGTGTGTGTGTGTATAATGAAATGTTACTCAGCCATAAAAGAGAATGTGTTTTTGCTATTTACTACAACATGGATGGACCTAGAGGGTATTATGCTAAGTGAAATAAGTCAGATAGAGAAAGGCAAATACTGTATAATTTCACTTATATGTGGAATCTAAAAAGACAAAACAAACCAATGGTAACAAAACTAGAAACACACTAAAAACTATAGAGAACAAACTGGTGGTTGCCAGAGGGAAGGTGGGCAGAGGAACAGGCAAAATAGATAAGGCAGATTAGGAGGTACAGATTTCCACTTATTAAAAAAAATAAGTCACAGGGATGAAAAGTATAGCATAGGGAAGACAGTCAATAATATTGCAATAACTTTGTATGGTAACAGGTGGGAGTGACACTGGTGTATAGAACTGTTGAATCACTATGGGGTACACCTGGCATTAATATAATATTACGTGTCAACTATATTCAACTAAAAATTTAAAAAAGATTAAATTTTTTTTTTTTTGAAAAAGCCACTTGTTATTCTGTGCTTGGGCTTTGAATCTCATGCCTACAAATTTGTACATTGATTGTTCTTGGGGAGTTATTGCATGTTTTAAGATTCAGAATAATGTGAGTGAATGCCATGATTCAATTTACGCTTTTGTAAGGTAGCTGCTGGCCACGGGAAGGGTCCCTGGGAAAGGTGGGAGACTGGGCACAGACAGACCAGTAAGAAGACTACACAAATCATTGTGAGCAGTGTGAGTGGGAAGCACAAATGTTTTGGACAGATGGGGCTTTGGGGAGGTAGGATTGGTGATAGTAGAGAAAGGGAAAGGAAACTTCACAGTAACTGAATTTTTTTCATTTGGGTTACTGAGAGGCAATAGGGTCGCTATGGTTTGAATGTGTCCCCCCTCCTCCCCAAATTCATATGTTGAGAAATCCTAACCCTCAAAAATGATGGCATTAGGGGGTAGGGCCTTAGGGAGGTATTAATTTGAGAGAGTGGAGCCCTCATGGTTTCATGATGGGATTATTTCCTTATAAGAGAGATCCCACAGAGCACCCCAGCTCCTTCCACCTGTGAGGACACAGCAAGAAGTCTCAGACCAGGAAGACGGCCCTCATCTAACCATATCAGACCCACGATCTTGGATTTTCAGCTTCCAGAGCTCTGGGAAATATGTTTCTGTGGTTTATTAGCTCTCCAGCCTTATTTACCACCATTATTTTTTTTAAGATCCACTTATTTATTTTAGAGAGAGGGGGCCAGGGGAGGGACAGAGGGAGAGGGAGAGAGATTCTCAGGCAGACTCCATGCTGAGTGCAGAACCCAACATGGGGCTCAATCTCACAATCCTGAGATCATGACCTGAGCTAAAACTAAGAGTTAGACACCCAACTGACTGAGCCACCCAGGTGCCCCTGGTCTGTGATATTTTACTAAAGTAGCCTGCACAGATGAAGACAGGCCAAGAGAAGGAACACAGAAAGAGCTTTTTACCTTTCTTTTTGTATGGGGCAGATGATAACACTGAGTTTCAGATAGGCTTGAATTTGAAGGGAGAGAACAAAGAAAATTCTGGCCATCATTTGGAAATACAGACCTGGAGTCAAGAGCTAAAAAAGTAATTCAGAATTCAGCCACACAGAGGAACCAATGGAAGTCCGGAGAGTAGATGTTACCGCCCAGAAAGAGAGCTATGCAGGTCATTTACAGGCCTGTGGGGAAAAGGGCCAGGTTAGACCTTGAGAAGTGCTTATATTAATGAACACCAGAGGAAGAGCATTCTAGAAATGATTCAAATTCCTAACAATGTAGGGGACCATCTAGTCCTCCACTCCTGTATCTGATTTTTCTTTAATACAGAGCAATGGCTGGGGGCGCCTGGCTAGCTCAGTTGGGGGAGTGCACAACTCTTGATCTTGTGGCCATGAGTTTGAGCCTCACATTAGGGATAGAGTTTACTTAGGAAAAAAATTGGGGTGCCTGGGTGGCTCAGTTGGTTGGTCCAATGCTTGATTTCAGCTCAGGTCATGATCTCAGGGTCGTGGGATTGAGCTCTGAGTTAGGCTCCACGTTCAGTAGGCGATCTGTTTGGGACTCTGTTTCTCTCTCTCCATCTACTCCTCTTCCCTTCCCTCTACCACTGGAGCTTTCTCTCTAAATAAATATAATCTTTAAAAAAAAAAGAATGACTACTCATCTTCTTTAATACAGAATCTATTTAATGCCTGTCTGAGAATTAAATAAAATGGGTAGTTTTCTTCAGCATAACCTTCAAGGCAGTACTTTAACTCTTGATGGTTGACCATGACCCGTAGTGAGAAATACAAGTTAGATATGCACACATAATTATGGAACTAAGACAAAGGGCTTTATGAAACAATATCTATCTACATCTTCTATAAGTGACGTTATTTTCTATTTTATTCTATTCCAGTAAGGAAAAGAAAAAATGCTAGCTGGGTCCCAGTGAGTTCCTATCACAAGAGACATTGGGATTAGGGGCCATGGTTTCTGGAAGTCCACTCTCCCTCTAGTGGTTGGCATCTTTCAGGAGAGATCAGAGTTTGTTAATCTTAGCCGAGCCTGGAGACCCATGGAGCAGAGCTTAACTCCATCTCCAAAGGTCCCCCTTTCCTGGAGGAATTTTTAGCTTTAGGAGGAAGTCCAGGTGTGTTCTGCCGGCAGGGCTGCTTGTTTTGTTCCTAGAAGCAGATAATAATAATAATGACAGGCATTGAATCAAGCACTCTACTCATCATTAACAATACTCATAATAAGCCTCTGAGGGAAACATAATTATTACCACCTCCATTTTACAGATGAAAAATATCAAAGCTAAGAGACGATTTGCCCCCGATCATACTGCCAATGAGCAGTGAACTGAGATTCAAACTTGGTTGGCTGGCAGGATAGTGACCATAAGTGGTATCTTCTTTGGTTCACTCTATGTCATCTCCATGAGGCCCTCAGCAAGTGGTTCTCAGCAAGACTTGGTTTGTTCTCACAGTACTCTTCATTGCTTCTCTCAGTGGGGTCTCCCTGTATTTAAAGGTTTCCTGAATATAATCAAGTATCTGGAATGCATTGGAAAAGTGGAGGCAGGAAAGGAAGTGAGCCAGGGAGAAAGGCTAGGGGGGCTGTGGGGTAGAGCTGAAAAAGGCTGTCTGAAGGGGTAGAGGAGGGCCCTCAACACCTTGACCTTCCTGCCTCTATCTTTGCCCTGACACTCATCCAGCCCCACATCTCCATCAGGCTTATCTCTCCAAAACAGCTCCGTCATCATCCCTCTCCTATCTCATGCTTCCTGCTGACACGGCCCACCCACCCTGTCTGGTACTGAAACCCTTCATCTCTCCCTTCAATGCCAACTCAGTGTCTCCTCCTCACTTGCAATGGGCCCTGCCCTACTGTCGCCACTCCTGGCCCCTGACTGCCCCACGTGCAGCTCAGCAGGTTTTCTCTCTGTCCCTGGGGACGTGGGGCTTGTCCAATCTCAGCACCTGTGCTCCCTGAAGGGAGTGCACTTCTTCATTCTCCCTCTATATCTATCCATCCTTAGGCTCTGTTCAGATCTGGCCTCTTTCCTGATGGCTTCTCCTGATCTCTTCTATCTTTGCATCTTTGCTTTGGTATCATCCATTGAGGAATATCACCAAACACTAGAATATTTAAATGGTCCATGTTCGTACTCTCAATCAGATTCATTCACTCATTCACTTTCTTTCTTTCTTTCTTTCTTTCTTTCTTTCTTTCTTTCTTCTTTCTTTCTCTTCTTTCTTTCTTTCTTTCTTTCTATTTATTTATTTTAGAGAGAGCAAGAGCAAACGAATTTGTAAGTGGCAGGAGGGGCAGAGGGAGGGGGGAGAGAGAAGCTCAAGCAAATTCTCCACTGAGCACAGAGCCTGAGGTGGGACTCGATCTCACAATCCCGATCATGACCTGGGCCTAAACCAAGAGTTGGACATTCAACCAACTGAGCCACGCAGGTACCCATTCACTCACTCATTTTAAATTTATTGATTGAATTGCCTATTAAGTTTCAGACACAGGAAAATCTCTGACAGTGAAGGTAAGAGGAGGTATCATGACTCCAGGATTCATAGAGCTGTTGCCTTTGACATTGAACTTCCATTCCCCTTCTTGGAAAATACCCCAATTTTCTTTGGGCAGCCCCTGAAGTATAAACCTGTGTTGTAGGAGCAGGGCTGGACTCCCCACCTTCGAAGAGGAGGGAGTCTGTGACAGAGGGCTGGCCAGTGAGAGAACTGCACTCCCCTGGTCACAGGTTCAGAGATAGTGTGCACCTGGTGAGGCCAGTGACAAATCAGTCCTGGGTTCTTGCTAGAACTATCTGGGGAGGCTAAGCTGGTGGAACATGAGCCAGGAGCCTCTGGCTATTATTATTGCCACCACTTTGTAGGGGGTCCATCTGAAGGTGAAGCCAACACAGAGGACATCGGAGGTGAGGGATTCTGGATAACACTTTTTAAGCACTTGGATCCAACCACTACTAAACCAGAAAACTTAAATTCTTGCCCACTTAGTTTCTGTTGAGATTTTGTAACGTGCCACTTAAAAGCGCGTTAACTTTTGCGGTGCATCCTCTGTGATCCGTGCTCCATGGTTATCTGTAAGCTGAGAACAGCTCAAGGCACAGGCCCCTGGCATCTGGCCTGGAACTGCTCACCGGCCCTAACTAGCCTAACTTCATTCCCATTCCAGCTGGGGTTGGGCTGAGGATCAGATTCAAGTGAGCCCATCGACTTCACCGGGCTCTGGTCATGGAGGAGCACTGCCTCTGCCCCTGCATCAAGTCCTTCCCATGGCACCTGGCCCGGTGCTGATGACCTTCAAGTGCTCAGTGTATCCCTGGGGCCTCTGTGCTGCCTCGTGTCGGCCCATTGGTGCAAACAGCTGGTTTTATATCTCTGCACATGGGAGAGATGATCCTCTCTCATGTACTATGATAGGCAGATCTCGAGTTGAGATGGGATCCTGTTGAGCAAGACTTAAAGTGAGGAGCCTGCAAGCCTACAGGGGGCTTGTAAACTATAAGTGGTGGTGATACAGTGAGAACAGGGCAAGAAAGAGAGTAGTCTTCATTTTAGTAATGCCTGTGGGCGGGTGCTGGCTACTGAGGGTGTGCTTTATCTGTTCTCTAAGAAGTTCTTGTCAATCGATCAGCATGTATTTAAAAAGCACCGACTAGAAATTAGAGCCAAAACTTGCCAGTCATCTTTCCCAGCCCTAAGTCAATACTTGCCTAATAATACATACCCTTGGTGATTAATAAATGCTTTACAGCCTCACCTTGCCGTTATTTAGACACAAAGATCAAACACAAGGAGAACCAACTCTTGGCTCCCAATACAGTGCTCATCTCCGCCCCAGGGTCTAGGGACGACCAAATATTCCCGAGCTCTTTATTGGGAGTAATTACCTTTCCTCCAACATGTAGCTTCTGATTCTTGGAATACTGTCAGTCCCCAAAGTCAGAGGCTGTGGAACATTCCAAAGTGCTCTCAACAGAACAGGTTAGGCCTTGCACTAAATTGCTGCCTTACCTTCCATGTCCTGAGGCCGAGAGGGCTTCCCGCGCCTGCGTCTAATCTCCGGCCAAGGCCACCCGTGGACACGCCCTTGGCTCAGGCCCCAGTTGGAGCTCCTCCAGCTGAAGGTGTCCTTCTCGCTTAAGTGCTTCTGCCTGGTGAATATTTGGAACATTTCGGGTGCCCTCTCTGGCCCCTTTTAGTTAAATCCTTTTGTAGTTCAGTCATAATAAAATAATGATAATGGTCTTCTGCAAAGGAGCCCAATACAGAGCTCCTGTCAGAGGCGCGTTCAGAAGTAAGGCTCGCCCCTGGTCTGCATGTCAGGTGCTGGGTAGCGGGCGATCCGACCACAGAGTATGGTTTAATTAGACCCTGTTGGGAGGGCCACCTGGGTGGCTCAGCGGCTGAGCATCTGCCTTCAGCTCAGGTCGTGATCCTGGGATCCTGGGGTCCTGGGTCCTGAGCCTGCCTGCATTGGGTTCCCTGTGAGGAGCTTGCTTCTCCCTCTGCCTTTGTCTCTGCCTCTTTCCGTGTGTCTCTCATGAATAAATAAATAAAACCTTAAAAAAAAAAAAGAATCTGTTAGGATTTAGCTAGTTCCTATTAAGAAAGCTCAGAGTCCCTTCTGAGACAGAACACCACTTCCCTTCCCCCAAGTATCCCAGGTATCACTAGACTTTAAAGACCTGGTAACAGTTTTATTTTTCCTATAGCCAAGAGTTGGGAAGTATTTAAGTCACCTGTTTTTCTACCTAAGTGAAGTGGGGTAGCCATTGGTTTTAGAGTAGATGCTAAAGTAGTGGCCATCCTGAGCAGTGGGTCTCAGCCTGGAGGTCACAGTAGAAAATGGGATTTTAGGGGTGCATGGCTGGCTCAGTCAGGAGAGCATAACTCTTGATCTTGGGGTTCTGAGTTTGAGCCCCACATTCATTGTGGAAACTACTTAAAAATAAAATCTTAAAAAAAAGGAACCTGGGAATTGAAAAAACTATGCATGTATGCCCTCCCTCCAATCACCCCCCGACCCAGAGGCTGAGTTATGTGGTCTGGGGTGTGTCTGGCATCAGGATTGAAAAATCTTGCTAGCTATTTACAACATGCTGTAGTTGTATGATCTGACCAGGCCCAGAAGAAAAAAAGAAAAGGCCAAATCCAGCCTTTGTTTATAAAGGTTATCATTGCTTAGAATTTACTTTTTACATGCCACAGAATATGACTTTGTAATAGATTCAGAAAAAAAATTTTTTTTTTACTGTAATTGGGGGGAGTAAAAGTCTCCATCTTGCAAATTCCACAGTATTGTGGTGAAGCCTACATGAGCTTCTGTAGTAGCCGTGTGTGTGTGTGTGGGGGGGGGCAGTACTTTGTAAACCAGGATTTGCAGCCTTGCATACTAGCCCAGGGTGGGGCCAGGGTCCGACAGCTAAATGCTGGAAGTGATGAGCAGGATACAAGACAAGGGATTATAGGCCTGGAGTAAGGCAGGAGTCCCAGCTTACGGTGTGACATTGACTCAGCTGTGGCTGATTGGTGCCACTATTTTTTTCCTTTTTGAGAAGACGTGTAAGTATTTATTTACCAAATCTCTCACTTTTAAGAACACTGGGTTGGCACCTGGGTGGCTCAGTCGGTTAAGGGTCTGACTCTTTTTTTTTTTAAGATTTTATTTATTTATTTATTCAAGAGAGAGAGAGAGAGAAAGAGAGAGGCAGAGGGAGAAGCAGGCTCCCTGCAGGGAGCCTGATGTAGGACTCAATCCCGGGCTGCGAGATCACACCCTGGGCCAAAGGCAGACGCTAAACTGCTGGGCTACCCAGGGATCCCCAAGGGTCTGACTCTTGATTTTCGCTCAGGTCATGATCTCAGGGTCATGAGATGGAGCCCCACATAGGGTTGTCCTGGAGATTATCTCTCCCCACCCCCTGTTCCTCCTTGTGCACATGCACTCTCTCAAAATTAATAAATAAATCTCAAAAAAAAAAAAAAAACCAAAACACTGAGTGCCAAAAAGCATATTTGGGGAGTAGACACATGGATCCCATACTTTCTTTGAGAGTCATCTTAGGGCCTTCTCATACTCTTTTACAAGACAGCTTGTAACCCTCTCTCAAGTGTGGAGACACACTGGAATTCTTCAAAACATTCCAAAAGAGTGGGGTGCCTGGGTGGCTCAGTCAGTTAGGCGCCTGCCTTCAGCTCAGATTATGATCCTGGGGTCCTGGGATCCAGCTCCCGCTGAGCAGGAGCCTGCTTCTCCCTCTCCCTCTGCTGCTCCCCCTGCTTCTACTCTTTCTCTCTCTCTCAAATAAATAAAAAGTCTCTCACACACAAAAGATTCCCAGAGTAATCAGTGTCCTTGATTCTATCCTCTTTAGTTTGCACAAGCACACTGAGGCCCAAAGAGTCAGAGGGACATGCTCAGGGTCACATGGTCAGGTAGTGGCTATAAGGACATTCTTGATCTAATTCAAACATCTAGTCCCTACTTCTTTCTTTTCAATGGAATTCCGGTTTGGGGATCTGTCCCTCCCAATGTGACTTAGGGATGCCCAGTGTGACACCATTTCCAGCTCCAGGGTAGATCCTGGTTAGCCCTAGGCCAATCAGAGCATGGCATCCTCTTGCCAACTGCTAATGATCCGGTGGTGAGTATGTGACCTCTGGTGGCCCAGGCAGATTGAAGTGGAGGATGTAGGTCCCACGACTGGGGAAGAAGACTCTTTTCTGCATGTCGCCTCCATCACCAATGGGAGCCATCAGGGCCCATCTGATGTGGGTGTCCATGCACAATCAGAGCACAGCCGAACCTCTGCTGAGTGAGGTGTTGTCCTCGTTATACCACACAATTGCCTCACTGTTCCCAGCAGGCCAGGCTACTCCACTGGGCAAAGGGGACATTTCCAACTTTTCTGGGCTGCTGCGTAGAGCTGGTCAATAGTCACAGAACGGCACTGAGGGAATTTCTGTGACTCAGTCTTTAGCAGGTGACCCTTGTGCTGGTCCCCAGTGCTGTGAAAGGCAGCACCTGCCTCTGTATCCGGCTAATGAGACAGAAGAGGAAGACAGTCCTTGAACTAGCCAAGGTGTTTTAGTTGTAGGAAAGAGATGATGCAATTCGAGCTGCCTAAATAATAAAATATACTGGCTCAAGCCAATAAAAAGTACTTGGGTGCGTGGCTTAATCTATAGGCTCAAATGATGTCACTGGGACCCTGTCTCTCGTCACTCCTTGGCTGTCCTATCATCCACATTGGCTTTACTTATTCTCACATTCCACACGGGGTTGGTTGACAGCCAACAACTCTAGACCCACTCCCTCTGCCCTGCTCAAGACTTGGGTGGGCCCTCTTCCTGCCTCATTGCTCTGGTGGGTCCCATGGCCCTACCAATCACTGCCGCAGTGTTC
This sequence comes from Nyctereutes procyonoides, assembly GCF_905146905.1. Taxonomy (NCBI): domain Eukaryota; kingdom Metazoa; phylum Chordata; class Mammalia; order Carnivora; family Canidae; genus Nyctereutes; species Nyctereutes procyonoides. The sequence goes on along the minus strand of NW_026575146.1, from coordinate 53,545,340 downwards.
TCAATGGCCAGGCCTGAGCTGCGTGTCTCTCTCCCCCCGGAAAAAATGTCTACTGAAAATGGCAGCAGATCTCCAGAGAAAAATTACTGTTCTGTCACCCGGGAGACAGGCAAATTGGTGCTGGCTGCCCAACTCAGTAACTGGAAGCTTTTCCAAACGTGTAGGTTTTGTTGGGTTTATATTGTGCAAAGAGCAGAGAATTTGAAATCAGAGGAGATCTCAGCCCACAGAAGTTCCCTGGTGAAGGATACCTTTATGCAGCTTGCCCCCCGGGTCGTTCTCAGAATTGCATGAGATCCTGTACAGCAGAGTACTTTTTAAAAATGTTAAAGGCTAAACCCAAATGGGGGATTGTTGTTGTTGTCATTACTGTTATCGTCTTTTCTGAGTTTCTCCTGCTCATGCTCTGATTATGATGTAATGCGACTACGAGTAAATGCATCCAGGTAGCAGCTAGGATGAATTTGGCCAAGGATACACGGCATCTTTATGAGAATCAGAATCCTCCCACCTCTGGGTGGTGCAGTTCCCAGGGAACATGGCATGACAAGCGGATAAAATCTTTGTGCAAAGAAAAAGTCCGCCCTTCCCCTAGGTAGACACACCTGTGTGTTAGCTGGCATAGATTTGGTGAGTGGAAAGCATACTGGATTTCGGCTGTTGCTGCCCCCTTGGAAGGAAGGTGACCAGGCAGGGGTGGGGAGTACACTGTGCAGTGCACAACCTACACAACCGTACTTTGTGGCCCTGCCTTTGGAGCAGGTTAAACTCTGGAAGCCTAACTCATTTTCCTGGCAGAGTTCATCCAAGCCTCGAAGACCATTTATCATCTTCCTCTCTTCCGAGCATTTTCACTTCATGCTGAATGCAGCAGTCTGTGCTGTCTCTTTTAGGTAACTACCCACTGGTGATTCAGATTCGACCAGCCTTTTCAGATGCTCACCACACACCAGCCTGACTTCAGGGAAGGGAGTCCTTCCTCTCTGACCACGCTGATGAGTGATGCTGCAGAGGGTGGCTCACCCTTTAAAACGAGCACAGGGCCACTGGTGAACAGTGGTTGGCTGTTGCTGGAAAGTCAGACACTGATTTCTCCAAAATGGCCAGGAGGGAGGGATGAGGAGCCCAGGCCACTTCACTTAGACTCATCACCCCTGTCTGCCCTTCCAAATCCTCCTGGCAACAGCGGCTCCGGAAAGAAATGATTTGAACTAGATCCAGCCCGCCTCCAGGGAGTCAGGGATGCAATACAGGCGCCTTTGTGTTCCTGGGAGTGAAGGTCTTCCTCCTCTTAAAAGATTATCCTTCTCTTGTGTGACAGGCGGGTAGCTGGCGCCAACAGGAACTGGCAATGTTGTCGAGTTGTCAACGTCTTGCCCCTTTCGCTTCATCCTTGGTCATCCTCTGGGGCACCTGAAAGGGTAGAGGCTTTTCAACCTGACATGGGCTACGACTGCCTCCTCGCCGTGACGCCAGTGGTGTGGCCTAGGTGAACCGAGTCTCGGTGCCAAGCGTCCCTGGGTCTCTATTGTCGGGCAAGCAGCCACCTTCACTTGACACCGCTTTTCTTCCTTCATCCCTCTTCGGGGACTCAGAAAGCCATCTGCTACCTTAGCTGCAATTTCCTGTCTCCCTGCTTTGACTTCCTTCTTCTTTCAAGTTGGTGGTTTTTCTCTCTGGCCTCCTGTCCCCGTAGATCCATTCTCTGTGCTCCCCCCCTTTTTTGCCCTTGCTGGGGCTCTTTGGCTCCTCAGATTTCTAGTTGGGAGGCACAGCAGACGACCAGAAGGTGTGAGGGCTGTGCCACAAAGTGTTAGCTGCCTCCTGACCCCCCCCCTGCCCCCGGTGCAGCCTCAGCCTCACAAAGGCTCTGGCTCCTGGGGGGCAGGGGTTGCTCCCCGACTCCCTGACCCCACTCCCTCTCTTGTCCCTTCAGACACAGGGATGTGAACAGCTTCCCGCAATCATGAGTCTCCAGGTGACCTCTGATCTCCATGTGTTTCTGGCTCCCTTAGCACCTCCTGCACCTTGTAGAGTCTCTTCATTAAAGTCTTTACAGTTCAACTCTTTGGAACATCCATCTGTTTCCCAGCCCGTCTCTTTAGCCACCGGTACCCAGGTTAATTCTTCTTCTTGATCCTCTTTCACCTTTAGCCTCCTGGAATCGATTCCATCCTCCTTTTCTGCCTTTCTGCCCACTTGTCTGACGAGACCCAACATAGTTGTTTCTTAAGTGGTCTTCTAACCTCCACTCCATCCTGCCCCATCTGGAACATCGGTGATAAAAAATAATCTCCCTAAGATACAGGCCTCTGGTTACGAAGTGAATAAATCACGGGGATGAAAGGCACAGCACCGGAAACACAGCCAGCGGAATTGTGATAGCCTGGTACGGTGACAGGTGGCAGCTACACTTGCAGTGAGCACGACCTAAATAAAAATGTTGTTATCAGTGTTATATGCCTGAAACTAATGTAATGATGTGTTATATTAGCCATATATATACAACTATATATTTAAAGATTTTACTTATTCGACAGAGAGAGAGAGAGAGAGAGAGAGAGGAATAAAGAGAGCACTTCTGCATGCGGGCATTGGGGAGGACCAGAGTGAGAGGGAAAGAGTCTCAAGCAGACTCTGTGCTGAGTGTGGGGCCTGTTGAGGGGCTCAATTCCAGGACCCTGAGCTCACGACCTGAGTTGGAACCAAGAGTTGGCTGCTTCACTGACTGCACAACCAGGCGTCCCCTACAACTATATTTTAAAGAAATCTCCCTGGGGTACGCTCAGGGCGTGATCCCAGGGTCCTGGGATTGAGTCCCGCATTGGGCTCCCCTCGGGGAGCCTGCTTCTCCTTCTGCCTGTGTCTCTGCCTCTCTCTGTGTCTCTCATGAATAAATAAATAAAATCTTAAAAAAAAAATCTCCCCCAAACACCTAGAACCAACTTCTGGAGCAGTCACACTCAGGAGAGGGAGGACAGAGAGTTTCACTCACACAGGGAGGTTGCGGACCGCCTCCACTCGCCCCTTCTGATGAGTCCTCCACCCTCCTCCACCTTGCTCTGAGCCCTGGCAGGTGGACGGTCACAGAGGTATTAAAGGGCTCCATGGACCACTAGATTCCCGTTGGGTCCAGCCAGTTGGGAAGCCCTGGCAGGAAACGAGAGGACAGGAGGAAGATGAAGTTGGGGGCATTTGCCTCCTGGGCCGCCTCCTGGGTGGGCAGGGGGTTGGCAGTGGCTGTGCCTCGCCGCCGTGGCCCACAGTTCCCTGCAGCCGCTGCTTCCCGCCTTGGGGCCTGGGCCTGGATCACAGCTCCCCCCTGCTCCGGCCTTCCCCTGCGGGTGAGCTTCCCTACGTGACCTTTAGGAGGGGCCCAATTCCGTAGGTTCTTCCTTCTTGTCCTGCAGGGAGCTGGCATGCCTGCTGCTCACCCCAAGCTATTAGAGCGCAGCCCGGTCCTGGGAGAAATCTAATCTGCTCTGTAAATGAATTCTCCTCGCTCCTCCTCCCCCAAGGATAGGGATGTGAGGAGGAAGGCAGGAGAGAGAGCCCTTCGGGTCTTTGGCGCCTGGTGCGTGTTGGGGGAGGGAGCAGCGAGGCAGGACGAACCCCTCTGCCCACCCAGCTGCCCAGGCAGTCGGTCTTTCTCACCCCCGGGGCTCTGGCTGACCCGAGGCCCAGGACGCTGTCCGAGGGGCAGGAGGCCGAAGGCTGATCCTTCCGGGGTGGCACGGTCAGGCCGTGCAGACAAGCCACCCCCGGTCTGAGCAACTCGGGTGGGCAGAGCCTGACTTCTCTTTACGCCACGTGTCCCCGAGGCGGACGGAAGCTCTGCTCACTGGATCACCCGATCCCTCGGGGCTCAAGCGGACCGACAGTCCGGGCCTCGGCCTCTGGCTGGGCTCCCCAGGAGCAGGCTCACCTGCTCACCCTACATCTTGCCTCGGGCTCAAATGAGCCAGGAGGGGCTTACACGTGCACGCGCCTCATTGGCCAGAACCAGTCACGTGGGTCCACTCAACTGGAAAGGGGCTGGGGGGGGGGGAATACACTCTTTCCAGGTGCCCAGAGGGGGTGGTCTGAGGTATTCTGGAACAGCGCTGATGCCCACTGCAGGGCAGGTGCCTGATGTCTTCAGAAGATTCTGGGCAGCCCGGGGGTCAGCGGTTCAGCGCCGCCTGCAGCCCAGGGCCTGATCCTGGAGACCCGGGGTCGAGTCCCGCGTGGGGCTCCCTGCATGGAGCCTGCTTCTCCCTCTGCCTGTGTCTCTGCCTCTTGCTCCTCTCTGTGTCTCTCATGAATAAATAAATAAATAAAATCTTAAAAAAAAAAGATTCTACATGGCTTGTTCCCTCTCTGCCGGGGAGATGAGGCTCCAGCCTGAATGTGGCTGACCCCTGTCCCACGTCGCTGAGAGCGCGCTCCCCTGCTCCTTGCGTCCAGGTCTCTGCTCCTCACCGGCAGCCCCGGGGTGGGGTGGGTAGGGTAACAAGTTGTCTGAAGCTTCGGCTGCTATTCTATCTTTAGTAAAAGAAAAGTATTGTGGTCAAATATACATAACATAAAGTTGACCAATTTCATCATTCTTAAAAAAGATTTTATGTATTCATTCATGAGAGACACAGAGTTGAGAGAATCAGAGACACAGGCAGAGGGAGAGGCAGGCTCCAGGCAGGGAGCCCGATGTGGGACTCGATCCCAGAACCCCGGGATCACCACCTGAGCCGAAGGCAGATGCTCAACCACTGAGCAACCACTGAGCCACCCAGGGGCCCCCCAATTTCATCATTTTAAAGCATACAATTTAATGCTATTTATTACATTCATGGGGTTGTACGACCATCACTACTAGCTAGTTCCAGAACATTTCCATCAGCCCAAAAGGAAACTCCATACCCAGGGCACTGGGATGGCTCAGTGGTTGAGCATCTGCCTTCCACACAGGTGGTGATCCCGGGCTCCTGGGATCAAGTCCCACATGGGGTTCCCGGTAGGGAGCCTGCTTCTCCCTCTGCTTCTCTGTTTCTCATGAATAAATAAAATCTAAAAAAAAAAAAAAAAAAGGAGTCCCATACCCATTTAGCAGTCACACCCATTCCTACCCTCCCTCGAGGCCTGACAATCCCTAATCTGCTTTTGGTCTAGGAGGTCACCTATTCTGGATATTACATATAAATGGAACCACGTCTTGGAGCGCAGCTACTTTCAGAGGTGTCCTTGTGACCTGTGGGAAGCTCACCCGCCGCGGTCGTACCCAACGTTGGCCTAGCAGGTGCTCCACAGATGCATCCTCTCTCCACCTGCTGTCATTCCGTTTTCCTCCTTCCTGGCTCGGAGGGCAAACAGCACCTTGCTGTCCAAGCAGGGAATGGACTGCTTGCCTTTTCTCAGCCCCTATGGGTGCATCTCTGCGGGAATCCCTCCCCTACACAAGTAGGGGGTGGGATGGAGAAGAAGGCATGTCCCCAATGCACAGAGAAAAAGCCATTGTATTCACTGGCCAGTCTCTCCAGATTCCCACTGCCTCGCCTCCCCCGCAGAAGTGCTTACCTGGCCTGACGTGGGCTAATTATAGCGGAAGCCCAGTTAATAAGCCCTGGGGGAGTGTGGCATCTGTCCCCATTTCTCCCCTCTATCCTTTACCATATGTGTTATTTAGCTGCTGTTGTTTCCAGCTGCAGGCTCCAGGACCAACCTGCCGCAGGAAGGTCCTATCTGATGTCGACTCACACATCATTTTGATAATGTTCCTCCCCCACTCAGCGACTTTCCATGGCTCTCTTTTAGGAATGGGTAAATCCCAAACTCCTGACTTTGCATTCAAGGCCCTCGACCTTGCAATTTCGCTTTCCTTCTCACTATGCCCCACACAGACTCTGCTCCTTTCAAGCTGGCCTGCTCCACTCACTGACCCCAGAATGGCCTCGCTCCATTTGGGCTGGGGTCCTTCCCTCTCTCAGCCCCAACTGGAATGTGCTCCCCTCTTCCTGGATGCAAGGCTCTTGGCCAATGAAGCTTGACCCACCTGTCCCCTCATCCGCCGTCGTGTCCTTGATGAGGGAAACCAGCAGAGCCAGATAGAAAGGGGACTAGCCAAGGCCACAGAACCCAAGCCTTTTTCCTGGCTGGTGAGAGTGTCGTGAGGAATGAGTAGGGAAGGGGACTCTGGGTGGCTCCACCGTCTTCCAGGGACACCTGCCTGGAGCCTGCTGGGACTGGGGATGGAGAAAGGATGGATGGTCATGCACGTTCTGTTTGGGGTTCCTTCAGGTTGAGCCAGAGGTGCATTCTGGGGTGGCAGGTTTAGGTGAGAGAGCCAGAGAGTTGAAAGGGTAGGGAAGGGAAGGCAGACACAGAGGAAGGGCCAAGTCAATGTGGGGCGAGGCGGGAGGGGAATAGATTTAGGAATCCCAGACTCTGGGGAGAAGTGGGGTCTTTCTCATCTTGCCAGAGGGAGGAGACCCTGCTCATTGGCTCCTGCTGATTCTGTGCTCCCCCCTGCTCTCCCTCCTCCCCTCACCCATCATCCCCTTATCCTTGAGTCACCTGCCTTAACCGGGGAGAGCGCCCCGGCCCAGGGTGTGCTCCTCCCCGGCACCCTCCTCTCTGAGCTGTGCCCAGCTCGGTTTTTGTGCTTCTGCTTTGGTTTATTTCAGCGGGAGGAGCTGACCTGGGCCGCGGAGGGACAGTCCCTGCTCTGGTCACTTCCCCTGTCCCTGCAGCCTGACCTTTCTCAGGACGCTTAGAGCCACCGTGATGCCAGAAGCGTGCCTTGGCCAAGCTGGCACCTGCAAGGGCGCGTGCCCAGAGCCCGCGGGTCGTCTTCCTTTCCGGGGCCCTCGGCTAGGCCCTGCCTCGCTCAGGCCAGCCGGGAGCGTTCTGCGGCGAGGTGGCGAGGTCCGCAGACTCCCGCACATCCTGGCTCCCTTACACGTGAGGGCACGGGGAGGTCTCAGGAAAGCTCAGGATTCTCGGGCTTCTCCAGGGCCTGAGATGTGGTGCGCCCTCAGCTGAGAGGGCCCGCTGCCCTCTTCTGGGGTGTCAGTATTATCCCCGCAGGCATTCTCGGCCTGGATCCTTGGCACCCGGACTACTGTGTCTGCAAAGACGCCTGGCCCCCAAACGCTCCCTTCCATTGGGTCAGTGGCTGTTGGATTCACTTTGTGAAAAGCCATCTCTTATCTTGTCACTCTTCCCCTCAATAACCGTCAGTGGCTCCCGCTGCCCATGGAATAAATAACCGATTTGTGCCGTCAGACTTTTTGTGCTTACTCGAGTCCACACCGTAAGCTCTGCCGCTCGTCCCCGAGGGCAGGCTGGGGGCTGGGGAGCAGTGTGCAGGACCGTAACCTGCCCATCTCCTCTTCCCAGTCCCAGGGGATGCCACTCGGAATGTTGGTCCTGGGATGACCCTGCCTCTTGGCCTCCTTAACACTTGGGGTTCCTTCTTACCCTAGGCTCACCATCAGGTCTTCTAATAATATTTGCTAATAGGATCTGGAAAAGGAAGGTTCTAGATGAATCTCCAGGTTTGCAGATAACAAGGAGCTGGTGATGGCTAGTTCTTGGCAAGCATGCTCTCACAATTTTCCTTCTTCACCCATGGCAGAGGTGACTAATCCACTTTTGCCCATTGAGCCCAGCTGAGGCCTCAAATCACCTCTGAACGCTGCTTGGGCAGCCACTATCAATTGATTGAATTTGGCAAATGAGATGGAAATCTATTTGTTATCCCTACACACAGTTCTTCCAGTGAATGGAACTTTGAACCTCATCAAGATTGAATATGAGAAGACACGAACAGGCCACGAAAGCGGACCCACAAGTGGCAAGGGGGGCTCACTATTGTGTGATGATTATATTTTGAGATTTAACCAGTTTTTTCCCTTCATCCCTTTGTCCCCCTAGCCCGTCCCTGAATTCAGGCTAAAGACATTCTGCTTTTATTCTCTTAGTGAGTGAATGACTCAGCAAAAATGCAGAGAGTTAAGAGTCTAAACAGACTTTCAAAACTCCTGGCAGAGATGGTAATTTGAGGGGAAAAAAAAAAAAAGAAGAAAAGCATTTGACGTTCAAAAGCCTAGGTTTTGGAGTTTCAAAAGGATGGCTCCAAAGGGGAACTCAGGGCACTGGGAACATAGGAGGAGTAGAAAAAGGAAAGAAAGCAGGCAAACAGGGAAAAACAGTCTGAGAGTGCAGGTTGGAGGCTGGGGAGCAGGGAGTCTCTGACAAGGGCTTCTGGGCCTTGCAGATCCCTGGGTCACATCTGGAGGAGGAACGATGTCTCCCCAGCTAGGTTTGGGAAACTGAGGCCAAAGGGGATCTGTACCTCTCTTCCCTGGGGCAAGCCCAAGGAAGCACCCAGTGTGGTGTGGCAGGTGGAGATCTTCAGACAAATCCTCTGGGTTTTTTGAAGCCCCAGGGTGGGGGGGGGGGGAGTAAGAAGCACAGGCAGGATCCCAAGCTTCTGAGAGTCACCAAGAGGCAGGGGACATGAAGAGGAACCCAAACAACAGGGCAGGAGACAGTGAGGGTGGAGACCCCTCTGTGATACCAGCGTGGTAGATGACGATGACGATGCTGAGGGCCCAGAGACCCCTTCCCCTGGCATCTGTACATAGAAAGGCATTTTCCCAGGGGTGCTTGGGTGTCTCAGTTGGTTAAGGGGCTGCCTTCAGCTCAGGTCGTGCTCTCAGGGTCCTGGGATGAACCTCTGGTGGGGTCAGGCTCCCTGTTCAGCAGGGAGTCTGCTTTTCCCTCTCCTCTGCCCCTCCTCCCTGCTCATGCTCTCTTGTACCTTCTCTCTCAAATAAGTTAAAAATAAACAAATAAAATAAAAATAAATAAATAAAAAGAAAGGCACTTCACAGACTGCAGTTAGGAGGTGATATTTTCTGGCTCTTGATTGTGGCCTGGGAAGTGTATTGGTCATCTCTTTTTGGAAACATCCAGTTCCCTGCCAGGCTCCTCAGTCTCTGGAGTAGGGAATGGGGATTGGGACAGTGCACGCCAAGAAGGACCTACTGTCTGGAAGAAGATTCAGGATGGGTGATTCTGAGAGAAGGGGGAAGTTGGGGAGGGGGGTGGCTCTGACATGCATCAAGGCTGCGTGATTGTTACTGCAGCCTAGAAGGCACATGCTAACCAGAGGTTTCATCAGAATCGTCAAGGGCAAGGGCCAGGCCTCCTGGGTTGTGTGGGAAGTTCTGGAACACCACAGATCATAAGCTAGACAACCACACAGGATTGGAGGGAAGATAGGTGGAATCACAGAAGACAATGTATCTCTGGGCCTATTAGACCTGTAAGAATACAACTAATAAATAAAAATAGAAATAACTTCAAAGAAGAGGTTTGTTTAGGGTTTAGAGTTTCTTAGCCTTGGCATTATTGGCATTTTGAATCAGGTAGTCTTTTGTTGTCCTGTGTATTGTAAGATGTCTAGCAGCATCCCTGGCCTCTATCCACTAGATGACAGGAGCATCTGGGCCCCTGCCCCGGCCCCACGTGTGATAATCAATAATATGTTCAGATGTTGCCATAGGTCTCTTGCAGGGCGGAAAGGGACAGAATCGCTCCCCAGTCAAGAACACTGGGTGAGTTTAAAATTCCCAAAGGATGGCATCATGGAATGAGGTCACGCAAAAGGGAAGTGGAGACTTAGTCGAGTAAGCCTGGAAACGCTGCGTGAAAATGAGCATTTTGTTTGTAGGGCTTCCCAGGGCTGCAATATGCCATGGACATGTTGAATCTCCAAGGGGGAGCCCTTCAGATTAGCATGCGTGCAGTACGCTTGGGCATTGCTACGTTAGACACGTCCACGGCCTGTGATGCACGAGGGTTAGTAAACACATCATTAACGCTTTACAGATGAAGGATCCGCCCAACAGATTTTGTTTTTTCCTCTTCACAATTGTCCGAGGTCAGTTGAGGAGGAGAACCAGGACTCAGCATCGAAGTATCTGCCCATGGCCACACAACCAACACAGGGGGAGACTGGGAATCAAATGGGTTTTAGATTCTCAGTTCTGTGTTCTTAATAGGGTTCCCTGCTGCCTCACAGGCACTGCCCTTTGCTTTGGGAATTCATGTCCTGCCACAAAATTTATCCTCACTCTCGGTGACACTGATAATTTTCCATTTAGGGTTCTCTCGAGAGACATTGTTCACCGGGTCCGCATTTGCATAGACAAATGAGGGCCTCAATGGGAAAACACTGGCAGTCTCGGCATGAGGCAGTTTGTCTTCATTACGATTCTTAGATAAAACTTTTTTCTTCTTTCTGAAAATAAAAATTCCATCATTGCATTGTTTGAGGTTTCCCTTGGTTGCCAGGAAGTTCAGATCCAAAATTTCTATCATGTCTGACACTGTTCTTTCCTCTTGGTTCTATTATTATTTATTGCGTATATTTTTATATCGTTTGTATGCAACCTCAAATACTTGCTGGATAAGAGGGACTATGGAAACATATGTAACTAATAAATGGAAACTTTGCAAAAATAGTCACCCCTTAAAAAAAAACCTTAATGCTTAAAAATGGTTCCACCTGATTTTATTTCATAATCGTGGTGAAATGCCTATGTGTGGATCGCAGCCAGGAGTAGTTACATTTGAAAAGTGAAAGATAAGTAGCCATCGCTTTGGGTTTCATCTAAGTGATGTACCATCTGATAGGAGAGTTTGGTATTGAACAAAGCCTTTGCAGGATCAGTGACTTATCTGAGCTCGTCAATTGGCTTGAGAGCTGGAGCAAGTATCACTAATTGCTGTTCTCATTTGGCTACTGATGAGTAAACCCAGGCTCAAATATTTTTAGAGGACTCATTTTTTTTTCTAATATTTCTGGCCCAGACTAGAGAGTGCAGGAATTTCCAGGTAGTGCTGGGTCTTTGGCCTCCACATGGGAGGTTGGACACGAGCAGAGGCGGCCAATCTGTGGCACCTATACTTATAATTGACACATACATATTCCCTACCCCCCTACCTCACACACAAGCTCCAGGGCTCAAGAGGTAGCAGTACGGCCCGGAGTGATCTAAGCTCTCTTCCCCAGGAGCTCAACCATTGCCAGAATCCTCTCCGCAGTACCCCAACACACGCAACGCAAGATACCCCAGGGTGGCTAGTTCTTAGAATTCTGTTACACTCCAAGATCCTCCAACTGTATGAGTGTATGCAAGATTAGAAACCTGAGATTACAGGGGTGCTGGGTGGCTCAGTAGGTTAAGCATCCAACTCGGTTTCGGCTCAGGTTGTTGTGGGATGGAGGCCTGGGGCAAGACCCACGCTCAGTGGGGAGTCTGCCAGAGACTCTTTCCCCCTGCCCCTCCTCCACCACCAGTGCAAGTGCATTCTAAAATGAATAAATAAATCTTAAAAAATAAAGACACCTGAGATTATAAAACATGATGGATTTTGTCTGTAGCATCTGCATGGCAATTTTATTTTATTTGAGGGAGCAAGCACAAGCAGAGGGGAGGGTAGAAGGAGAAGCAGACTCCCCAGGGACCAGGGAGGCCGCCGTGGGGCTCGATCCCAAGACCCTGGGATCATGACTTGAGCCGAAGGCAGATGCTTAGCTGCCTGAGCCACCCAGGCCCCCATGCGTGACGATTTTAAATGTAGCAAGCAGTACATGAATCCACTCTAGCTGCTGAAATCAAATACCACAGACTGGGTGGTTTGAACAACAGAAATGTAATTCTCACAGTTCTGGAGGCTGGAAGTCTGAGTTCAAGGGGTTGACTACCGTGGTTCTGGTGAGGACCTATCTTCCTGGCTTGCAAAATGGGCCACCCTTCTCACTGTGCGCTCGCGCGGCCTGTCCTTGGTGTGTGCCCAGAGACTGTGAGAGAGGGACAGGAGAACGAAAAAGCCAGAGGCCTCTCTTCCTCTTTTATAGCGCCACAGCCTTACTGACTTAGGGCCCCACCTTTGCAGGCTAATTTAGCCTTAATGGCCTCTTCAAGGCTGTCTCTCTCCAAATAGGGTCACACTAGGGCTGAGGGCATCAGCAGATGAACTTTGTCAGGGGCACAATTCAGTCCACAGCAAGCAGGTGTGTTGTTGGGGAGTCAGCTTTATTCCAGTGTGGAGGGTATTTTTTTTTTAAAGATTTTATTTATTTATTCATGAGAGACACACAGAGAGAGGCAGAGACACAGGCAGAGGGAGAAGCAGGCTCCCTGCAGGGAGCCCGATGATGCAGGACTCCAACCCAGGACCCCGGGGTCACGACCTGAGCTGAAGAGAGAAGCTCAACCACTGAGCCACCCAGGTGCTCCTGGAGGGTGCTAACTTTTAAATCAGTTGTTACCAATGGGCTGAAAATAGCATACATAAACCACCTGGAGCAAATACTACACCTTGTAAAAAATTTAGTTGCTTCAGCTTTAACTGCACTGAATTCCCTTCTCAGCTGATGTTTGGGATCCTGCACTTCTGGTCACTTCAAATCTCACTCTAGGTCCCAAATATGCATGTGGACCAGCACCTCAGGGCAGTAGGTCCAGATCGCTGTTCTGAGGAAGAGGGGAAAATGCCTTCTTGTGGTTTTAGAGAGCAATTCAAACAGAACCCACTTCTCTGTCTTCACGGACACCATGACCTCAGGGCTTTTGGTTTAAAAAAAAAAAAAAACAAAACATTACTCTCTCTGAAGTGTTGCCTTTTATCTGACTTGCAGTATAAATTAAGGGCAATTAAAACCAACACCCTGCTCTTTGCATGGGGTTGTTTATCAGTATATTTGTTTCCTTTGCCATCTGGTCACAGATGATGTAAGATCTCTGTCATCCTGAGTGAATAAGATGGTGACATCCCTGCTTAGTGTTCTTCATCTCAGAGTTCTGTGTTATTTAAGGCCATGCTCCTATTCTTTTTGACTCCATTTCCTTAATTTCATATGACTGTGCTAGAAAGATGGCCCAACCACAAAGGAATCTTTGGACCATTGACTGACAATCATGGATCATCCTGTTTCCAATCTCTCTCTCTCTCTCAGGGATAAGGGATCCTGAGCCTTGCCTGATAAAGCCACAAAAGGAACCAAATTATGTTGAGCAAAAATAAATTCTTTTTCTGAGAATTTCCCAGGAGTTGGGGTATTTTTGACTCTTGCTCACTAAATATGGAAAGATTGAGACACCACAAGAAGCAGGGGAGCTGTTCTGCCTTTTTTAGTCCTGTTAAGAAATCATTTCATGTCTTTGATGCTATGTTTACAATATATCAGAAGGCCCCTCCCTGGAGAAAAGTCAGAGCCCTCTGCTTGGTAACAGTTTCTGGAGATATTCTCTGGCTTTTCTTTTTGTATAAAGACTAAAGCTCTGTGAATGATAATTTCTATTTCCTGCTGGGCTGATTGCTGCCCAACCTAGGGAAAAGAAGCCAACGGCATCTTTAATCTTGCAGGAGTCTTCTCTTTGTCTCCCATTCAGCACTGGCTCCCTGCATGCTCCAGATTCAGTGGGTGTACCAGTGGAACTGCGGAGGGAAGTACTTGGGTACCAGTACTGGGGAGGGAACTGTGTACTGCTGTCCCAATGCGTAGGATGCCTTTTTATGAAGGAACAGATAGGATCAGGAACTTTAGTTAATGGGGTTTATTTTAAGGATATGATTGTGGAAGTCAAGAGGAGGTGGAGCAATCTGAGCAGTTGGATGGCTCTGCTTCAGTGGAAATAAATGCATTGTCCAAGGAACAGTAAGACTCATTAAGAGTGATGGGACTTGGGTAGTAATGGTCCAAGAACAACCTGGTAACTTGCGATGCCACTGCCTCTGTGTCACGTCTTCCCCTGGGGTCATTTTACATGTTTCTCTATTTTTTTGTGGTACATGCAGATTGGTTTTGAGAACTAGGGGTTTGGTCATTCTCCTTGTTCTTGTTTTGCTAAGAGTTCAGAATTGGCATTGTATTTTCTGTCTGGTTATATCCCTCTTAGGGTTGTGAGTGACCACCGATGTTCATCGGCTGGATATATTAATTCATGACTGTTGAAAAATGGCAGTATTCTGCTTTTATCATTCTTTATTGGCTGGAATATATCTATGAAGAGAAACTTTCCATGTCAACTATTTGATTGCCTTGACGTACAGTTCCTTGGGAAAGCAGAGTCAATGCTTGATTCTTTCCTTCTATTTATTAGTTGTCAAGATAATGAGTTGGTTCTTGAAGTAGCATATGGAGATGCTCTGCATTCCTATAAAGTCATATTTTTAACTGTGTTCATGGACTATCCAGACCTTTTAACAGTGTTCAGGACTGCACAGGGGAAAACAAGACCCTTTCAGAAGAACTTCTCATGCACTGTTAGTGGAAATGTCAAGTGTTGGAACCACTTTGAAAGGCCATTTGGCAAAATATAGAAAAGAGAAGAGTATGTTTGCTCCAACCTAGCCATTCTTTTTCTAGAGAAACTCTTAATGTTGAAGGCATACCACATTATTTATAATGGTAGGAATAAAAAAAAAACCCACCTAAATGTCTATCACAAGGAAAATGGCTAAATAAGGTATTATATATTCAAGTGATAGAATAAACCAATATATAATAACATAGATTTCAAAAACATCATATTGAGCAAAAAGCAGACTATAGAATGAATATAGTAATGTAGCACTGGTGTAAAATTAAAATCTTTGAAATAGTACTGTTTATGGCTACATAAATAGATAGTAACAGTGTTAAAACATGAACATAAGGGATCCCTGGGTGGCGCAGTGGTTTAGCGCCTGCCTTTGGCCCAGGGTGCGATCCTGGAGACCCAGGATCGAATCCCACGTCGGGCTCCCTGTGCATGGAGCCTGTTTCTCCCTCTGCCTGTGTCTCTGCCTCTCTCTCTCATTCTGTGTGACTATCGTAAATAAATAAAAAAAAAATTAAAAAAAAATTTAAAAAAAAAAAAAACATGAACATAACCCTTCCTTCAATGAGCTCCCCGGGAAGAGAGACTTTGTAAATGGAATTGTTTTTGTATTATTTTCTTCAGTTTCTCTGCCCATCACCCTGCCTTGCCCTCCGGTTTCCCCCTAGGATTTAGGTTTGATTGACTAGTCTGATTGATATTTCCACTTACACTCATCCTTGCCAAGGCATACCAGAGAAAGGCAATGACTGCAATGCACCTCGGAGGACCAGGGTGGAGGGACCAACAGTAGTGAAGTAAGAGAGAACCCTGCTTGACCCTACTTAACTTGGTGGTCTCTGCAACCTTCCAGAAGGAAGACTCTTTTTGTGTAAACACATCAGATCTGTAAAAAGTACAGGAAACCAACTCCTGAAATTGTGAAATGTCAGTTGCAGGACTACGTGTTCTGTGACAGTATAAAGTGCAAATTTTCATCATCAGAGGAGATGAAAACAAAGGAAAACAGAGCCCCGGGGCGATAGAAGGCAGGGAACCACAGTGTTTGGGGTTGGGAGAAACAGTCTTGCGCTACAAGAAATGAGACTGTGGGTTACCGGACGCAAACTGGCAGCCCACAGACATTTTTTGTTAAAGTTGTTTTGGAAAAAAAATTTTTGGTTGAACTTTTATTGGGCAAAAACGCGTTATTTAGAAATGTGTAAACATTTAAGTATTGGGAGATTTCCCATTAAAAAAATACAACAACAACAAAACCAGATTCCGATTCTCTTGAAAAATCAGGAGGTTTGGGTACCTCTGGCTCACTGTGTAGTGACGTAGGTGGCACTCACCTAGAGGTGCCGTCCCCTGGGGGTGGAGCGTGTGCTCTCTGGCTAACTGCAGTCCCCTCCGGACAGCGCCACTTATGTGTCACCTGCTTGCTCCATTATCAGATGGGTAATGGCTGCTTTAGGGCAGCAGATAATGCTATTTGCATTCCTCCCCTTACCACATTTTTTCTGTCTTCAAACATTTTGGTCACGTGTTTCCAACTATAATCAGATGGAAACCAAGAGCCCTTGCAAGTTGGGGCTGCTAGGGCCCCACTACCTTCCTCAGGCCTTGGTTTTATTTGGGGTTTGGGGAATGGGATTCGATGAAGATGCATGTAGAAAGGTCCTCGAAACCTTGGTTCCTCATTGGCAGGGCTGTGGCCTTAATGCTTGTTCTTGGTCCTACAAGGCCGTGAAAGATGGCAGAGTGCACCAGGCAGCCAAAAATAAGTTTTACGATTCAGAATGCAGTGCACACTCTATTATTTATAACATCCACAGCAACGATTCCCAAAGAACTAAGTCTCATTAAGAATTCCTGCTCATTATCTAGTGAGGAAATAGATTGGGGTGAGTCCCAGACTCTATCCATGCCCATGGCATGGAGTGGGGGTGGGAGTGCGAGGGCTTCCCAGATGGGGAGAAAGAGAGGCCCAACGGCTGGTACAAATAAGTCATTCAATCAAAAGGATTCATTTCCACAGGGTAACCTCTCAGAAGACTTCGTGCTCAGTGCCACGGGCAGAGGTGGGTTTAGATGAGTCAGTGTGGATTCAGACTCAAATATAATAGATAACTGCTGGCCTCAACAGAACACATGCAAACCAGGGCTGGACTGTTTCCATCAGGAGGGCGGGTGCACGATGGGAACCAGGGGATGTCGGGAAGGGGTGACCCGAGGGATACCCACCACGACCACCAGTTTGCAAAATTCACTTTCTGTCTCTGCTTCCTTACCTGCCTGATATCCCATCGTTAGAGAGCTGTGTCTGGGCATTCAGACACCATCCCTAGGCACGGTCTCTTTTTATATAAATATCTTTGGGAGAAGCTTTTTAAAAAGTTTTTTTTAAAATACTACTATCTGTGCCAGGCTCTTTCTTACGCGTGAATTCATGCCCAAGGTGACATAGCTCGTCAGTGGTCACCAGCAGTGGGGCTTCTCTAACTCCAGACCTATGGCTCTAAGTAGTGGTTTTCAGTGTATGTTCCTGGACACCTGCGGGTCCTGAGGTGGGTCTGTGGAGTCAGGATTATTTTTGTAGTAATACAAAGACTATATTTGCCTTTTTAACTCTCATTCCCTCCTGGACATAGGTAGAGTTTTCCAGAGGCTACATCCATGTGGTATTACAACAGATAGAACCAGAAGCAGATGGTAGGAGAACCCAGCTGTCATGCAATAAGTCAGGCACTGAAGAGGTTTGCAAACATACAAAACAATGCTGTTCTGGCTAATTGTTTTGTCCATTGATTTTTGGAGCTCTTTGGAATTGTCAATAATTCTGAGGAGGTCAAAGCATCCTGAGGTCAAAATATTTGGGAGCCACTGTTCTGTGGCACAGTGAGCATGGTGCCTAGCTATCTTCATCTGAATGTGAGCTGAGTTGTTTTCTTCTCTGAGATAGCTGGCTGAGAAAGGCACTGAGAGTGGGAGAAGGGAAAGTTCTACCCATAGAGGACAGACTTAGAACCAGGAAGGTAGCAGGAGGGTCTCTGGAAAGAGGACATGGTGTGTGGGGGGGAGTCGGGAAGCACTAGGAACAGAAGTTTCTCCATGCTCAGGACTGGTAGTCTGATATTATGGTGCAGAGGTGGGAACCAAGATGTGCCTCAGAAGACTTGTTTTAGTGAAACCACTTAGGAATGGTGTATCTGGGCAGATCACTTATCTATGGGGTTTTACTCTTTCCTGGCTCTTAGTTGGACTAAATCAAGATTTTTCAACCAAGGATTGTGATAAAATAATAGATGATCATACAGCAGTAATTCAAGAAAAAACAGCAGACAAAAATAGCAAAGTTTATAAATGCTGATTTAATAAAAAATTAAGGCGTATTTAACATTGTCTCCAATCATAATGCTGCTCTACTTATTTGAGTTCTGATGTGGTTTCTCAAATGGGACCCCAACTAGCACCAAATGGCTTCGCCTGGGAAGTGTAAGTCGCCACAGCAGAGGAAAGAGGCAAACAGTCATTAAAAATAGATGATTTAGTACAGTTCTCTTTTGGCTCAAAGCCTCTAGAGGTCTAAAACAGCGTTTGGTGCCTCTCCTGGAGACATGTGTCCTCAGAGAACAGAGGAGAGACCACTTGGAAGGAGGGTCGAGAGTTACCAGACTTTCTGGCCGCAGAGACCTGGTCTTTCTCAACCCTGTCACCTGATATTTGTGTATTTTTGAGCAAGAGATACAATCTCTTTGTAAAAATGGGATAATAATGCTCACCTTCTAGGGCTGTTGTAGCTGCTCAATGAGAAAACATAGGTCAAACTGGCTGACTCACAGCCAGCAGTTGATAAAACATTGGCCTCCTTCTCTTGTCTCAAAGTGCATAAACAGAGAACTGAAAGACATAACATGAGAAGTTGGTCTTTTCTGGGTGTCTCTCGATGACAGGGGGGGCTGCCTCAGAGGAGTCGGTTTCAAGCACTTAGATGTTGATTAAGAGGAGAAGCAATTTGGTAACTGTACACGAAGCTGAGAAGATGCTATCTCAGTGGCCTGTTCCTTCCTGGCGGCCCCACGGAATGTCTCCTGATTCAGAGCTGCTCTCCTGGGCCCTACTTCCTGGGAGGCATGATCGACGAACCACGGCCAGCAAAGACTTTGCTCCCCGTTTATCTTCTGGCTTGCTATTGGAGCCGTTTGTTTTCCAAAAGGTGAGCCGGAGGAGATGGATTACAGGGTGTCAGGATAGTAAGTAATGGGATGTTGCTGTCATTTTCTCTGGGACATACAAGTGGGAAATATTTAAGCACTTCGACTTAGCCTAACAACAAGCTCAGGAAATAGAAATTTACAATTCCCAATCTTCCCTCCCTGGTTTTACTTAATGATTTTAAAATTCCCACAAAAAGTGCCTTATTCAGGTTTTTAAATTTTTTTTTTAGATTTTTAAAATTTATTTATTCATGAGAGACACACACACACATAGAGAGAGAGAGGCAGAGACACAGGCAGAGGGAGAAGCAGGCTTCACGCAGGGAGCCTGACGTGGGACTCGATTCCGGGTCTCCAGGGTCACACCCTGGGCTGAAGGTGGCGCTAAACCGCTGAGCCACTTTGGGCTGCCCCTTATTCAGTTTTTTGGTGTTTTTTTTTAAAAAAACTCTTCTCTTGGCACAAATGTATTTGCAAATAAACACTGGCTTGAATTATGTTTAATGTTATTTGACAGTACTTTGTATGAATAAATATGATAGGCAGAGATCGGAGGAAATGTTGTCAGGACTCCTTGGTTTGTGCCATCAAATGAGCTCCAACTGAGGAACCTCTCTTAGCATCCCAGAACACTGAGTTCTAGAACTCCCAGCACATGGTTTGCACACAATGTGAGGAGCAGGGGAATGGAAAAAGCATAGGCGTTGGAGTTGGAGTTGGAGATGTCTACGTTTGAACTGAGGCCCCAGTATTTGCTAGGTGTCTGACTTTGGAAATATCTTTTAATCACACTGAACCTCAACTTTTTTATCCCTAAGTTGGAGGTAATAAAATCTACCTTGTAGAACTGCTTTGAGGATTACATATAATGAATGCAAAGTGTCTTATAATAACAGGTGCATAACAAATGGTAGCTCTGATGATAATGTTGTCTGTAGTCTGTGCTGATAAATTTAGGACATCTACTTTAACCAAAATGATTTGCCCTACACAGTTACCTCAAAGCACCCCTTTATATACCACGTGCTTTCCAGCTCTGTTCTCTAGGCTGGCTGAAAATGACTGGGTTTTGAGAGAGGTTAACTCATCAGTGGGCTGGCTTAACATGTATAGTCACAAGCTGCATAAGTCACCTTATGAAGGAAGCACATTAGCTGCTATAAAAGCCCAAGAATATATGTCCATTGTGTAAGTGGAAGAGCAATTGTGAGTACTTGTGGGTAGAGAGTAGATAGGACACATCAGCAGATCCACCTTTTAGAGTTATACTGGAAGAATCACTTGCTCCCTAATGGGAGTCTTTGGGAGAGGAATGGAGCTAGTTCCATCACTGAGACAGAGAGGTGGGATGCGGTAGAATCATTTGCGAATCAGCAGTCCTGGGGTAGGCTGGTGTGCTCAGAGGAGACTTTACGTGAACCAGAGAACTGAACTGGGCACTTAGCACTGAACCTTCACTTAGCACTGATGGATGGAGATGGGCCTCCTTGGCAGAGGCAGCAGCCTGTTCTGGGGTCCAGACCCAAGAGGTATGATCTCAGGGTGGGCCAGAGCTGTTGGGACCGTCAGCACAGACTTCAACAGTGACATGATGTGACCATAAGAAGCAATGGTGGTGGCAGATTGCTCAGACTTAATCTCACCTCATTTGACGGGAAAGTAGGACAGATTCTTTGGATTGAGTAATTCTAGAAGAGAGGGGAGAGCATTTGCAATTCAGTCAGGGACTGTATCAGTGGATCCTAAAACCACTGGGTGGAAGGTTATGGAGGAACAACATAATTTTGTGTTATCTAAATATCACCCCATAGGTTGTTCACCAATCGTAAAGGTGAAATATATCTTTACATCAGAGAGATCAAGTGGTCAGACCTGGCACCCTATTCCTAGTGGAAGTACGTGGTATGATGTGCCCCAGGTGCTGAGCAAAAGTATATAGGATACTTGTGATGTATTCTTGCCAGATATGCTTAAGCTGAATCTGATAAAGCTGTTGGACCAAACTTGCGGTTTGTAGAAAATACAGGGGAGAGAGTAGCATGCAGAAATAATCACAAATTCAGAATGTGGGGTGTTCTGCAGGATAATTAGCCTGTTTTTTTTTTAAATCAATGTCATGAAATATAAGCATGTGCTGGGGGATTGTTCTAGGCTAAAAGGCTAAAGAGATATGTCAACTGAATGCAGTGGTTTGGAAAATAAAAATTAGCCACAGAAGTAAATTTGGAAACAATCGGGGAAATTTGAATACAAACTGGATATTACGGTACAGTAAAGATTATTGCTAATTTTCTTAGGCATGATAATGGTATTGCGATTATGGAGGGCAATATCATTTTTCTTAGGAGATAAATTTGAAGTAGGCAGAACCAAAGTGCACCTTACTTTCATCTAGCTTTGGGAAAAGTATATACAGAGATAAAGCAAATAGAGGAAACTGTCAAGAATCATTGAACAGAGGCAGAGAGTACAAAAGTGTTCATCATCCTATTCTTTCAATGGCTCAGTATGTTTGAAAATTTTCATAATGAAGGGGGAATAAAAGAAGCGGGGGACCCAGGAGTTGGTACTAGACTTCCTGCTAACACTAAGAGGTGTGGCAGTCGTTGTACTACCTGTCTGTGGACCACCAGCCCATACTGGTCAAAAAAACGAAAACAAAAACAGAGATGAAGCCTGTTCACTTAGACGTTTCAGCATGACATGTCAGTCCCCTAAAGTCACGATGAGAAATCCCAGTGCTGAGATGGGGGTGACGTTCTCAGCAACACAGTCCTTGGTGAGGTGAAGGTGGGGAGCTGGATCTCAAGACAAATTGAAGTAATTGACAAGACTATTAGCTAATCTTCATTTGTAGGCAGAGCTTACGGCGGGAGGATTTCTGGTTTGCGGGAGACTGGGAGGTGTGCAGGCTGTTCACATGGCCTTCGTCGGAAATAGATGGACTCTTTTAATTCAGGTTCTTACCGTCTCGACTTGAGTGAATTTGCTCAGCAGCTGAGGAGGATGACAGGTGAGAGCCTGCTGCTTGCATCCTGGCTCATCCAGCTGTCAGCCTGATTTCTTCGGCAGACGGATGTTTCAGAACGACTGTGTACGCTTTTTGTTTTGCCAGCCTGCGTGGTGTCTCAGGGCTGTTGACCTGGAGAGACGTTTGCTTCTTAACCTGGGGTTCGTAGATTCTTCTGTTGGGGACTGTGGATGGGCTTGGGGGATTCAATGAACCCCTTTAAACAGTCTCCTGGATCTAAGCTATCTTTCAACAGTTTCCAATAAGTGGTTATAACTCGAGAAATTTAAGAGCCACTGATCTGGTTCAACCTCTAAACCCCACATAGCAGACATAAAAAAAAATAAATAAATAAAATAAACCCAAGAGAACAAATTAGGATAAAAAACCACTTATTGAAATTTTTGGAATGTCTGTATACTTTAAAGAACTGACCTGGTTTCCTGCCACTCCAGACTGAGCTAATGGGCCAGGAAAATCGGTTGAATGAAATAGAGACCCTGGGGAGCTTTTGCTGTCAGCTTAGAAGCCCCAAATAGCAGCGACAAGTCTGGTTGAAGTCCCCAAGAAGGCAACATAACTTGGTAGCAGGTTCTGCAGTCCCTAGAAGTCAGGGACATGAGGGAGACCAGTTGGATTCTTTTGCGTGGATTACATTTGAGCTCTGGGAAGGAGAATATTTTTGAGAAATATTAATGTCGACAAATTTTATCGCCCTACTCACTTTCCCCTAGACCCGGCCCTTCCAACCAATTTAAAAAAATGGGGGTCCCTTGGTAGAATGGAGTTCTGATAGAACTGAGAACCAAGAACGCTCAGTTTTCTTTCTGAAACACAGAAAGCACTCTTTTCGATGAAGCATTGGTGTGCTTACCCAATAAGCAAGATAAAGGCAGAAAAGATTCTTTAAATTATAAACATTGAGAGGGATAGGGGTTGGCAACTAGTTATAAACAAGCCATTTAGGTATTTTTATCCTATTTTTTTTTAATTTTTAGATTCAAGTAGAATTAACATAGAGTTTTAAATTAGTTTTGGGTGTACAATGTAATGATTCAGCAATTCTCTACAGTACTCAGTGCTCATCGTGATTAGTGATCCCCTTCATCTGTTTCTCCCATCTCCCCACTCACCTCCCCCCTCTGGCAACTCCCAATTTGTTCTCTATACCAATGAAGTAATGTTTGAAAGGCTCCTTGCGTCTGGGTGCCAGATGGAGGGTCTGGTGCGTCCTGAAACTGCCTCTGCCCTTCGTGAGCAGCTCCTGGTCATGCAGGAATCTTCCCTCCGCCTCCATCTCCTTTGTGCCATCTTCTCTTGCTGTCAGCTCCTCCTGAGCATCCCATGACTCAGTGGACCTCCCTGTTAGCAGCGTCTTCCCATGACTGCATTGACTTTCATGCCAAGTTCAAATTTTCCCTTACGGGACATCTGTTGGATTTTATGTACCTTTCTGCTAGATTGGGAGGTCACTGAGGGCATAGTCGGGCATACCCCCATGGGAAAACAAGCTTGGTGGGCAAAGGTGTCTATGACCATGGTCTCCAAAATACCTTTCAGCCCAGATCCAGTATGCTGTCAAACGTCCCAACTGTCTTCTACCTCAGCCTTACTCCCACTTGCCACTGCTTGGCCAAAGAACTGTCAATTCATTTGTTCAGCCGTTCAGCTCATCACTTGTTTGTTCTGTAACCCATTGATGTGTTCACTCATGTATTGGAGTATATAATTGCCCACCTCTCCATCCCCAGTAGAATATCTCTAGGAACCACATTTGAGAAACAAAATCTGAGTCATCTTCCATGTTCCCCTTTCCATTGGGTTGTTTCCATCCTCACCTTATTGTGTATGCCCTACTTGATTCCTCCTGCTGCATTTAACCCCATCCAGGGTCCTTTTACCCCATCGGCAAGTCCTGCCTTTCTTGCACTTTGGCTTCTACCATTTCCCCTGTCCAATCATCTTCACCTCTCACCTAGATCAAATTTTCTGTCCTTTTATGACATGTTGGCATGTGCTATAGCCATAATGAATTACTTGCCTGTTTTCTGGTGCTTTCTTTTCTCTTCATTCCATTGTGACTTTTTTGATCATGCTATGCTTTTTGCCTGTAATCCTTCCCCTACTCCACCTTTTCTGCCTTTCAAAATCCCACTCATCCTTTAAGGCTGAGATATTTGAACTCAAATGTCTGTCACCTCTCCTGAGAAGCCCTCTCAAACTTACCTTCTACCCTGCTCTCTAGTTACTGCAAATTTGATTGCATATTTAAAAAGCACACTCTGTGTTCCAGGATGCTTTGTTTATGTAATTTATTCATGGTGCTTTGAAAACTCTGATTTGTATAGTGACATATCTGTTTCTTTTGGCCTTGGAGCTCACTGAGGTCAGACAGTATCTATTCATTTATTTCCTGATACATTCCACGTGGCATTAAACTAGGCGCCAGAGACTATGCCAAGATGCTTGGGGTTTACCTGGAGAGACAAACAAATAAACCTACCACTATCAAGTAGGGTGACAATTGACAGAGGATACGTGGAAGGCTTGACCCATGGTCAAGAAAGGAGAGTTCATGATGGTAAATTAGAGAAGGCTTCATAGACATAGAGCTGGTTGAATTCTGACATGAAGGATATATTGCTTTATTTCATTAATTCCGAGTACACATTTTCCCCCCACATTTTGAAACCAGAATGTCTTTTGATCAATATGTATATGTATACGTATAATGTGGCAGTGTTTCTTTTCCACCCCCAAACTGATGCTAATTTGGCAGTGTGTCTTACGGTCTGCGGCATCTTAATATTAATATACGGTACTTAGATTCTTGTGGTTGCACATAAAAGATACCAACTTGATTTTAAATAAAAGTGTGTGTGTAGGGGAGGTGTATTAGTTTCCTATTGCTGCTGCCATAATTCACCACAAAGGCAGTGGCTTTCAACAACACAGATTTATTCTCCTACGGTTCTGGATGTCAGAAGTAAAAATGAGTCTCGAGAGGCTGAAATTAAGATGTCGGTAGGTCTGGTTCCTTCTGGAGACTAGGGGAGAAATCTATTCCTTGTATTCCTTAGCTTTTAGAGGTTGCCTGCATTCATTCCTTGGCTCATGGCCCCTTTCATCATCTTCAGCATGAATCACTTCAGTCTTTGCTTCCCTGGTCACATCACCTGCTCTCTGACTTTGACATTCCTCCTCCTCTTATAAAGACCTTTGTAATTACATCGGGCCTACCTAGATAATCCAAGATTATCTGCCTATCTCAACATTCTTAATTTATCACATCTGCAAAGTTTGTTTGCCATATAAAGCAATATTCATAGGTCCTGGGGATTAGGATGTGGGCATCTTTGGGAGGTCATTACTTAGCTTACCACCTGGGGAATTTATTTTAAGGATACTGATTTGCTTTTAGAGCCCCATAATAGCACTATAGTTATGTCCTAGAAGGAGGCTAGAATTTCTGTTTCCTGTATCTGCTCCTGTGTCTATGTCTATATTCCTTCCTTCTCACGAAGACTGACTTTCTCTGCAACTCAGCCATATGAACATGATTGTCAAGAATTCCTGAGCCTGTAAGTTATGGTTTCACTCCCCAGAGATTGCCACCCCCATTTTTACTCCAAATTCCCAAGGAAAAAGCTCTGACTGGCATGCTTAGGTCAATGCCATCCTTTGCCAAAGAGCTAGCCTAAACCATAGCCGTAGGCAAAGGATACAGCTCTTCCACAATGTGCAAAATGGCTGCCACCAAGGAAGCATCTCAAGGGATGCTCAGCTGGGCATACACTAAAACATAGTTGTCTGTAAATGATGACTAGTTGTTCACTAGGGAATTAAGTCAGAGGGTGACATTTCAAATAGAATGTGCTGGCACTTGGTCAAGTGTTTTTCCACAAGTGAGTCTTCATGAAATATTTGTTGAATTAGGTTGAGTTGTAAAACTTCTTCAGTGTCTTCATCTGGGTTTTATTACCTCTTGCCTAGAATCCCGTCATCAGCCCCATGGCACCTCTCCCTCCCTTGCCATGTCACATTTTTGCCTAGAATTCTTCATTCACTTTCAGAATAAAGTCCAGACTCTAATCTGGATTCATGAACAAAATGATGAGCAGTCCCCCCACCCCTTCCCCGAATCTGGGACAGGAGAATGACAATGCTGATTTCATAGATGTGCTGAGAAGATGAGAAGATTAAATGAATATAAGGGATTGTGATACTTTCCCACGAATCTCCAGTGTGAGTCCTCTGACATGATCAGGTTGGTTTCTGTTTTCCAAGCAGGCCTTAATTATTCTCATGGCTACAGCCTCCTTTTCCAACAGCCTTGGAAACAAATGCCTGGTTCTCACCTCCTGTCTTCCCCAGCCCTGTCTATTCTGTTAGGCCCTGGTAGGCTACAGATGTTCACTCTTCCCTCTTAACCAAAAAGCATCTCCAAGGTTGTTTTATGCTGTCTCAGAGGAGATGAGGTAGTCTAGTTTCCTACCTAAATGTGGGAAGTCGTCCACACACCGTCTTCCTGGTGGCCATTTTGCTTCTATGTGAACACTTTCAGTGTTGATGAGCTAAATTTGGGCCACTCATCCCGTTTTCTTCAACAGCTCTAATTAAATAACTACACCATGTAATTATCTTTTTAGTCATGACAGCCTTGCCTTTTTAATAAAATTTTCAGTTCTTCCAGAGGAACAAAGTAGCTGCTCGAAAGACATTGGTTGTATTTATGCCTAAAATGACAATTTCATGACACTAGTAGTTAAACCATTGCTACCACTTTTCTTTTCTTTCAGATTTACTGTTCTTTGGAGGAGACATGTTGCCATTCCAGGGCTTGTGATCATTGTGATGATGTCTAGGACAGATGTCTGGAGAGAAAGAAGGCAAAGGTGTCTTTTGATCCTTGAACCAATTTTTCTTGGACCACTTTAGATTACTCTTCAATAGTATTTGAATTTTGGGAAAGAAAAAAAAAACACTTCTGCAACAGAACTTTTACTCCTTCCTCTCCTTTCTTGGTGTATTCTCTCAATCTTTACTATTCACATGTAAATATATCCACATCTCTCTACCTGGTTTAATTTTTACAAAAATTGGGATTAGATCCTATATGCTGCTCTGCATTTCCTTTTGAAAAGACTTGACCATATACCACTGGCATCTTTTCATGTCAGTATACAAAGATTTAGTTATTGTTAATGGCTCCATGGTATGGCATGATTGATCTATTTTTTCTCCTATTGATCAGTACATGTATTGTTTCCAACTGATTCCTGAATTCTGATTTCTCTACTTTAAAAAACATTAAACAGATAAATGGCCACCATACTCTTACTCATAAATTCACTTAGTATTAAGGTTTGAATTTTATTTCTCCTTTCTATATTGAAATCCTTGTTGCCTCAGAATGTGGACTTTTTGGTGAATAGGGTCATTCCAGATATAACTAGCTCAGATAAGGTTGTAGTGGAGTAGATTGGGTGCCATACTAGTGTGATTATAAAAAGAGTAAATTTGGGTACAGATAGCACACAAGGAGAGCGTCATGCGAAGATGGCAGAGATTGGAGTGATGTTTCCATAAGCCAAGGAATGCCAAAGATTGCCAGAAAATCACCAGCAGCTAGGAGAGAGGCATTGAATAGATTCTCACAGCCCTCAGAAAGAACCAATCCTGCCGGTGCTTTGATCTTGGACTTTTGGCTTCCAGAACTATAAGATAATAAATTTCTGCTATGTAAGCCACCTAACAGAACCTTTGTGGTATTTTGTTAAGGCAGCCCTAAAAAACTAACACATATAGTCTTAAATAAAATGTGTACTTAATGCCCAAGAAGAAGAATGTTGAGGCAACAGTTCATGATTTTGAGTAAAGACCTTTCTAGTGTGACTGTGTTGTATCAAGATAATGACCGTGATTTAGCACAAGGATTCTGAGAAATGGTTAAGGCTATGAAAGTAGTGTGCTGAATGTTCAGCAGAGGCCAAGTTAACAACCAGGAGAGGTAAAAAAGAAGGAATGCTGAGAACTTCCCCCTGATAAAGATGTGGTAATCTAGTCTTTTAAACAAGCCATATTCTGGCTTTTAATCAAATGGGGTAATGTCAACAAGTAAGTAATGGCAAATTACTTTTAAAACTAAATTAAAATTAAATTTAGCCCTAGAGAATTAATCTTCTTCTTCACCGATATTTCTTTCAAGGAAGCTCTGTGCTGCTCTAAATCTGAGATTGTGGTAACAAATGACAGTTGACCTGATTTTCCAGGAAATCTGAGGGCACACGGTTGAATATTGCGTGTGTTATATATGTGCATATTTATAAACATAGACAAATTTCTATGCCAGCTATCCCATTTTCAAAATATTGACCAGACAGCCAGTGGGAAAGGTACAGATGAAGACACCGGCTGGAGCAAAGCCTCATTCACAAAACTGGGATCGATGCTGGAGATACCGTGAAGCTGCCTGGAAGTTCTAAACAGGATGAAGCACCGTAACATTCGAAGGCTTATCAAATGAGTGTTCTTACCTGGAGTGTCCTCCTTGTGTCTTGTCAAACCCTCCTTGTTCTTCAGGGCACATTCCAGGGTATCCTCTTCTATGGAGACTTCCTTGCCCTGAGTCACAGAGCACTGTCACTTTTCTGAACCTCTACAGTCTTATTTTTCACACTTGATTCCGTAAGCAACTAAATAGTAGTTATACGACTGTATGGTTACATTCATTACAGCTAGATTCAAAACTCTACAGGAGGAGGGAATTCCTCCACTTTATTCACCTGGGCATGCCAACTGGGGACATAGTAGGCACTCAATGAATATTTTTTGAATAAAGGACTGCATGTATGCATGTATGTTCAGCAATTTCTCTTCCCACTGCTATTTGAAATGAAAATATTTGTAAGGTCAAGGAGCACTGTTTATTCTTTTAGGCAGAAATTACTTAATGGGGGTGGGATTGATCCCCTTTCACCCATCCATCAGCATTCTCAAAGCTAATCCAATTATAGATCATAAAATTCTTTAAAATGGATCATGAAAGCATGCCTGCCACACCTTTAATGTGAAGACAAGTCCCACATGTGTCTCTCATGTGGCCAACTTGCTATCCTTAAGCCTTTCCTCAGAAATTCTAAAGCTGCCACTGCTTTTTTTACATCCTTTACCCCAGAATAGGGGTCCAATATCCCAGTGCATGTAGGAGCCTTCCATGTGATGTTAATGAGGGAAGGGACCATACGTGAGATACAAAAGGGGGTGCTGGAGACTGTGGCCTATTGAAGAGCTTGTGCTCCTTTCAAAGGGGCAGCCAAGATGCTGTGAGTCAGGTGACTACTGTCATGTGAGAATCCAGGTCTCATTTCACTGGATCTTCAGATTTTTCAAGAGAAGTCAGAAGTATAAAATTAGATGTGAAATCAATCAATTTAAAAATGTTTCACATTTTTAAAAAAACAGCCCTTCTCTGCCAGCTAGAGACGACCCACAGGCTAGTTTGCAACTTCTGCTGTACAAGTAACTTACGGGGCCCTACGCAATTATCTCTGTGTACCCCTCCTGGCATGGAGATGGTGGAGACCAACTGATGGCAAATAAATGCACAAGGAAGCCCAAGTCATGTTTTAAACTACCGAGTTTTTTTTTTTATTGCAAAACATTTGTTACAGAAATTTCAGAAAGATTTTCCCATGGTATCTGCCAACTTCTGCTTCGAATTATGTATCTAAACAAACAAGCTCAAAGTGCATTGTGAATCCAATAATAGACCTTTAAAAAAGAACAATTCCTCTAAGGATTTATATATATTTATAATGTTGATAGATATGCCAACCGCGGTCTATCCATACACAAAGAAGGAAAAGATGTATATATCTTTAACAAACCCAATTTCAAAATTGTCATATTTATAGGAATTCATTTAAAAATGATATTTGAATAATTTCCCCCATTATAAACTATGGTTAGAAGCTTTACAAATGAGAGTCTAAGTTCTAGATTAGGAAATGACTATGAGTACAGAATACCGTGTGTACTGTTTTCCACAGCAGGAACAGCAATATAAACTCAAGTTAGACGCTGTAGTGACAAGAAGCAGATAAGCCTTGATTCAAAGCTACGGTACTCTTCTGAATCTCCCTCACAAAGATCCTGCATTTGGGTCCAGAAAGATGCAGCTAGTAATGCATCCATCATGCTGGAGAACAGGAATAACCCTAAATAGGGTGAGTTTCTCTCTGCCCCCGCCTCAGTTCTCGGTGTATTTCTTGTATACACTAAATCAGGATCAAGAACATGATCCTGGTTGGCCCTAAAGCAGAGGTCCCAAACTATTGCCATTGGGACTGAATGCTGTTGGCAGACACATTTGTTTGGCTAGCAGAGTGTTTATAAATCGGAATGTGAATGTTTTTGTAGTAGGACACATGTTCTTTCATGCCCTACAAACCCTACTTCTTCCTGTTGTTTTTTCCCATCCCAACGGGCACATTTGGGTCCTGGCTTCAGCCTCTGCAAGTATTTGGGTTTGCAGCCCCATGATCTAGATGCGGATGGCTGGTTCTGATGATACGTGGGGGAGCCGAAGACATGAGGGACTCTTTTGTGGCTCAGACAGGCAAAAAAATTGGATGGGGCTGCCACAAACACCAGTTGAGTTAGGGGTATGGGGTGGAGGGTGGGGAGGAGCCTAGTTTAGTGGGAAGACTAGGGGTGGGCAAAGTCTGATAGCTGGACTGGTTCCACATAGCCACTGTTTCAGGCTACTGTGCCAGGCTCCATGGGGTACTGGGGGTATTAGGAGTAAGGGTCTGTTGTTCTGGCAAAAAGCATGTTGTGCTGGGCTAAGAGAAAGGAAGAAAGTTAAGGGGTTGAAGAAGGCTGTGCATTCCAGGCGTGAAGCTCAACCTTCCTCCATGACCCAGTGCTCTCAGCAGCCTGCCTGTTCCTGGGGAAGGCCTAGGTCAAGGTTGGTACTGATGCTCTGCAGATGGCACATGGACTTGTGGCCATACGTGCCCTTTCAATTTCTAGCACATAAACATTATGCTGACAGGTGAGGGCCTAGAGGCTTAAGGGGATCTACAGACGAGAGTAGTTAGGGAGGGGAAATTCACCTCACTCTTACTGCTATGTGGACCACATGGCCACCGAAATCCTTTCTTAGATGGACATATTGACATTGTCATGTCTTGATTTCATTAGCAGTGATCAGGGCAAGGAACTCATCAGAGAAAAGGTAACACAGTGACCTTCTCAAATGAATGAAAAAAGAAAAGAAAAAAAAATCTTGTTTTCCTTAAATCAGAACAAACCTCTTTTTGATTGACTCCATTCTGGGAAAGAGAATGTTTGACATGTAAAGGGAAGAGAAAGCTTAGGCCAGCACAGGTGGAGGGAAAAGTTTTCTCTCCCCTTTTAAAGAGCAGTCATTTATAAGACTGTGCAAACTAGCTCTTCTCTTTTCCAGATGTTGAATGGCTTCTGATAATGACATGGTGATTTCTTTAAGGTACAAGCTCTTTAGAGTCACCCAGTTCTTGACTGGACACCCAGTCACCCACCCCTCTCTCTCTCCCAGGTGAGGCTCACACATAAGGTAGAAAGCTACCAGGTAGGAGGGGGGGCCACATGCACCATGGAGCCACTCATTCTAATGATCTGTGGATTTCTGCACTGTCCGAATGGACTTCTCACTCTCATGTCTGGTATTTGTACCCAGTGGCCCTAAAGAAACAGAACTGTGTCTTTCCTATATCACAGATGTACCAACACCTACATTGGTGTTGGCCAGCCATCTCTGGGTCCCCTCGCTATACACCCTGCAGTTAATACTTTATGTCATATGATTTGTTCAGAGCTTTAAAAAAAGATTAAAAAAAAACCTTGGTTACTTTCTTGTTTTTAATTTTTAAAAATCGAACATAATTCCCAAACAGTGTAAGAAGCCCAACAAAGTGAGCAAGTTCCTAGCTGGGTTACGTGTTACAGCAGGCAATAGTAAAATGTTAAGTGCCTTTTAAAAAGTCAAAAGAAACGCATAAAGCAGTGCATGCATTTTGTTGCCACAAAATTAAGACTGGATTTGGAGAAGGATTACTTCATTTAAGTTACATTGCTATTGTTAAAGAATAGTGAGTAATAATGCAATATCGAGAATGTATATAACCACCTACACACTAGCATCACTTTATCTAGAAACAAACATATCAGTGTTACTAAATGAACATATTTATAAAATACTGTACACTGTTTCCGCATGGGGTTAGCAGATGTAAACAAACAGCTAATTCAACTGGAGTTTAAAATATTATTTTTAGTTCATTTGTCATACAGTTTGTCGCATAACATGCCAGTTCGTCTTTCACAAAACACAACTTGCCTACCACGGCTCATGGGGCTGGTCAGAGGATGTACATAGGCTTGTACAAATATTTCCTAGTGGTCTATAGGATTGTGGAAACCATAAAGTAGATCAAGGACAGGAGTGCTCATTTTGCGAGAATGCTGAATAACATGGAATTGGGAACATACTTACTCCTTGCAACATGTGCTTCTTTATTGAATGTTACAGATTTGTCAATGATTATAAAGCTATCCTGTAACGTTCATTAATACAACCACATGCTACAATTCTGCTGGGTTACACAGGGGTTACAGATATGTGTACATGTGTTTTATAATACAGCATGGCTCGACACATCGAACGGTACAGCCTGTAGATACAGCATGATGGATGACTGGATGATACAGATTACCATGTCAGAAGTTAAACAGCCCAAACATTTGGGAAAATTAGCCTGTACAGCCTCAGAAGGTCGAATTAACAATGTACTATCCAGTTATCTATCATAATATCATCTATAGAAACCATCTTTTACAATACATTCGAAACATTCAGAAGAAACACACTTTGTGTTTTTACAAGTACATTTTTCCCATTCGATTATTCTTTTATATATATATATATATATTTTTTTTTTTTTTAAGGGGAACTTTCAAAGTGCTAAATATATATCCAAGACCTGGAAGCTTAGACTCAAAAGGAAAGCCAGTTCTGGTAAAGTGCTGTATATGGCCTGCTCATACGCCTTCTGGCTTGGAGAAATACACGAACTAGCCATGATGACCGTGCCCACGTTTGCCAGCTCCTCGTTCAAATCCATCAAGGAGGAATTTTCTAACTGTAAGTGTGTGGGTCAATCAGGGAATTGCCATGGCCATTTTCATAAAACACCCTTAATATTTTTTTCAGAAGGAACATGCCACGTAGAACCAATCATTACATATAGTAGTATGTAAAAACTGGCACCTCAGGAGCAGATGATGAAACCAAAGCTATTACTTCTATGAGCTCTCTATGACTTTATTTATGTTCGTCAGTAATGTGCTGCTCAGTAGCTGCTTAATTCACACAGACAGGTAATTAACGTCCCCTTGATCAGGGACAGGATGGAATAAATGAGCTGAACATAAGCTGACTCTACAAGGCCACAGAATCAATGCCATATCGGGGTGCAGAGAACCCAGAAACAGGAAGAAATGGGCTGAAACAGGACACACATGTATGTGCACAGGAAAGAAATGGCTCAGGAGAACTGCACAGTTTACGTTTAAAGTCACTTAAATTTGGCTTATATATTTTGCACACTTCACAGAAGATGTAAGAGCTTCATTTTCCTGTACGACAAAAGAACCAGGCAGTCACAAGGTCAGGACTGGTAAGTACTGTGTTTCCCAGGTCCTGTTCTGTTCTCTCCAGAAATCATGATGAATGGAAACACTTGTGCACATAATTTCTTTCCCTCACTTTCTGTCTGGTCCACATGGGGCCCTAGAGGTGCCGTGATGTCCTGCTCTGTGGTCAAAGAATAATGGTTTCATCTCCTTCTTGGATCCCTCTATGGACTCACTCAGAGAGCCTTCTGACTTTTTAAGTGTGCACTCCACACTTAAAATCATCAAACATTAGGATACAAGTACATCAAACTAGCAAAATATAATCTAAGGGACAAAAAGAAAAAAACCTTGGTTCCACCTCTGGTGCTGAGACTTGGCCTTCCTGAGAATCACAGAGAAATGGTCTCAAATGTAAAGTGCCTGTTACAACTGTATTGATTATGAACAAACATGGTTCCTCTTCCTCATTATCAAGCAACACGGAACCAGGGGTACAGGGACCCTTTCAAGTTATATTGCAACTCTGTATGTTTATGTACATTTTTTTCTGGGGAGAGGCCCTGGAGCTTTCATCAGATTCTCACTGAGGTTCATGTTTCAAGAAGTTTAATGGCAACTGATTTATTCTCAGACCAAATGCATGTTTGCTGAAAGGGAAACAGCTAATCAGGGGCTCAATAAAAATGTGAGCATTTCTAGAGCAATTACACATGAGGGAGTCTGGTTGCCTGTGTCTGATTCACCCAAATACCAAAGAATGACAAGGAATTCTTTAATTCTTTATATGTGGCCTCATAACTATTTCTATACCCAAAAGTCTTGTTGAGAGGGGTTAAAAAAATAAACTTAAAGGCTAGAGCTTTTGTCCATGTATTTGCTGCTGCTGATTTCACATCATGAGAAAATTCGAAGCTCACAATAACAACTAAACAGGAGAACCACATAGTATATTGGGGGCCAAGAACATGAGGTCATTTTTCTTAAAGACTTTATTCTTTTGAAAATCCGTGACACAAGTAGGAATCTGAAGATTTGAGGGTCAATATTTCTTTATCCCCCTTCAAATCTAGATTCTGACCTAGTAGTATACGTCTGTATTAAAGAGTCCGTAATACTATCTGGTTTTGAATTGCGTGTCTAATTCAGATTGTACTTGGCGTCATCACTTTGTGCAGAAGAAACCAGACTAAATAAGATGTCATCACAGCAAGTGTTTCTGGACAGAAAAGAAGCAGAGGGCAGGTAGCCAGTCATTTTGAAAACTCTAGTTTGGTGCAAGGAAGAGTTAAGGTCATAGGGCTTTAAAAAAATCATAATTTCAATATCTGTCAAAATCCAACATAATATAATGAACTCTTTCAATGGAACACCTTGGATATTAAAAATTCCTGGTTACACCTCAAGGTGATAGAAAAGTCCAAGCCTCTTAAGAAAGCTCTATATGCCTGTTTATATACTATATATAAACATCTCTGTGTGAATGCATATATATGTATATAAGCAGCATATACAAAAGAAGTCTTTATGTGGTTTATTTGCTTTCTACTTGAGTCTACTGTATCATTTTTTATAGCTCTGTATATAAGAAAAATATTCATGGTATGCCTGCAACTGATGGCTTTGGGTTGATACCAAATTCCCAGTCAATTCTAAGGTTATTTATGATTTGAAACTTCCTTAAAAAGTACTTTGGAACATTTCCATAAAAAAGATACCAGCCCTTGAAAAACTCCAATTAAATTTATACTGAGCTCAGATTAAATGGCAAAACTCTAGGTATGAAAATATCCACATGTGATCAGATCTTCATATACAAAATGGTCATGTGATGGGTGGTGTGAAGAATTTCCAGGTACATCTCGGAGATGTTTAGAAGACATGGCAGAGTCATACAAATGATGACAATCACACAGCAGCATGACACATGACACGGATGGTGAGACTATAATAGTGTATCACATGGCAATTTTAGGTGAGTTCTGCCCACTATTTTTTTTCCTTTTAGTTCACTATTACATATTCAGTGAGTGACTTCATTGATGACAGGTGAAATACAAAATAAATTAAAAAATATAAAATTATTTAATTACATTCATCCTGAGCTTGCTCGACTATGCTTGAATGCCCACTGTATATAATAAACCACTTGACATTTGTTTTTAGCCTCAATTCTTCTTTCAGTTTGATTGCAATACAAAAAGGCATTTCTTTTCCCTTTATTTTCTTCAAAAAAGATAAACAGTTGTGGCACCAGAAGTGAATATATAAGAGACAGGTGAACTGTGACTGTTACCTTGTTCTTTCTTTATAATGATCAATTACAGAAGTGTTGGCATGAGAAGGATGTGGGACGTTAGGTAGAACTGCTTGCTGCCGGCTTATACTGAATAAAAAGGATGCTCTTCATCAGTCACCAGTGATGGAGCCAATGTGAAAAGAAAACAGAATTGAAGTTTAGAATATCTCATTTGTACGCTGGCTACTTTATTTCATCTTATTTTGCAATTTAGCCCTGTATCCTAAAACTCTTGACAATGGGCAGAAATGGAAAGACGCCTCCTGGCATGGAGAGTGCTTGAAGCCCCTTCATTCCCAGAGCTCATGGCTTTCTGAAGTCACTAGAGATACACATTCACCTCAACCCTTCTTCTCCCTCTTTTCCCTCCCTGCCCAACAAGTGTGAACATGACTTAAAACCCCTGTGTTTGGCACTGGGCCAGACCAAGCGCTTTCTCAATCTGTGGCCCGAAGTCACCTTTGAGTTAACACCTCCCAAGGCTTTGCTTGTTTTGCTCAGCTAAGAAAAAAGCAAGGAATGTTTCAAGGAAGGGGAACAGGTAGTGTGCAGGGAGGATTCTAGGGCTGGATTCTTGGGCCTCCTACAATGCTTATGAAGAAGGTTTAGTTGTGCTTGCTTTCAAAGCTGTGGAAGGCAGATGTTCTGGACAGTCTCCTCATGGATAGGCTGTCCCCTCGTCCCTCCGGCTTGGAGGACTTACTCCTCTGGAAGGGGTTTCGCAGGCTTGCTGTGTTCCGCTGTCTGTCGAGTTTGTCACTGATGGAGAAGCTCTTCCTGGTGTGCGCATAGGGTGCACTTGGCTCCTCTGCTGAGTAGCTGTTGGCGCGCTCTATCTTGGGAACCGTGATGTTGTTGGACAGGGTTCTGTCTGAGTTATCACCCTCTTGGGAGGGTATTGTGATAGTGGCTCTCCGGCCTTTGGCCTCGTTCTCTTCACTGTCGGAGCTGGGGTGACTCAGTTCTGCCTCTCGCTCGGGATGGCAGCAAGACGAATCCTCTACTTTGCCTCCAAGACCTCCAGGGAAGGTGGCCCTGTCAGCAATCACTTGAGGAGCATTGACACACCTTGTGTCAATACAGTCTGTAATACTTGTATATTCTGCTGTTTTCATGGGCACCCCAAAGTTGGCATAATAGCTCCTTGAGGGAGAAAACATAAAGCTATGAGATTTCACGATGGGGGCCTCTTCTAGAAGAAAGGGTGTGGTGGCTAGGTAGCGGCTACTTTTGGAACGCTCGATGCTCTGGTACATTGGAGGGTCAGTGTCCCAGGGGTTTTGGCATTCTGGGAGGTGGGTATAGTCTGAAGAAAAAGATCTAGTGTCCATGGAGGTGAGGTCCTCGAAATCAATGCTCCGGCTTGGAGGTCTGTCTGTGGGTGCAAGAGTTGCATAGGCACTACTTGAAGGAGCTGTGGAAGGTGCTGGAGCTGAAAAGCTTGGTTCCCCCAGCCCAAGGATGTTCATGGAATTGTCCAGAGGGTCTATATCACAGTGGAGTTCATCCATGGCAGAGACATAGATATCAATACACGAAGACGGTCTTCTGGAGTCAGGAACAATGGCCAAGGTGTTTGCAGGGGCTGCAGGAGCTTTGGATTCTTTTGCTACTGAGTGGGAGCTAGTAGCCCGGTGTAGGCTCAGGGACCTTTCTTTAAAAAGACTTTCCAACTTTTCTATACCACCTTTGTCTTTCATATTGACTGAATAGAAAGAATGGCTTCTCATACGGGGCATTAGGGTTGGAGAAGTTGGGGACATGGTCTCCTCACCTGCAGGGTCTATACTCTCTTGGAGTTTGAAGGTGTTCCCCTCCTGGCTGTTGAAGCTGCTCTGGCGCACGATGTAGGCTGCGTCTGTGCAGTCTGAGGAGGTCCGGGAGCGGATTTTGTTGGACTCGGCCCGTTCCAGACCTGTTAGGCGCTCTAGGGCTGTGGCCATGCGCCCAATGAGGTCCTCAAGTTGTGCCAGCCTGATGTCCACGGTCTGGAGTGAGGCCTTCATGCAGTGCTCTCTTTCGTTGACTTCCTCCAGCCGCATGGACATGTTCTCCACCCTGGGTGAGAAACAAAATGAGGGTCACTCAAGGCCAGGTTCCTCTCTGGAGAATCTAAATCTTTTTGAGCTGGAATAGGCCTTAGAGATGATCTAATCCAGTGGTATTTATTTACCAAACCCCTTTCTACTCAGTAAATTTAATGCACGATCCCAATAAACACCAAAGTTGAGTAGTTCTTACTGAACTGGAGTGGGGCCAAAGGACCTCATGACTTAGCTGTGACGTGGGGCAAGGTTTAATGACCTAACTAAATATTAGGGCGTTGGCTTAATCAGTCACCATCAAATTGAGCATTGTTGCATGTTGAGGACTTTACTCAGAACCATACAACAGAATTTTAGAAGGCAGCTTTTCTCATTGCAGTGTACATTTTAAAGCTTGGAGTATGGATTGGGATTGTTTTTATTTTGTGCATTTGTAAAATCTTTTGTTGTCATTGCTATTCACAATAATCTTAAAATTTAGCTCCTCCAAAGGAATTAATAGGGTCCTGTCACTGAGGAACCTGGACTTGATCTAATCTAACCCAAGGCTTTCATTCATAAAGGCAAAGCAAACATCAAGAAATTTAACCAAGATTACAATAAAGTAACTTGTGGTAAACTCTGGAGTGTCTATCAATAAGTAAATTCTCCTACTCCTCTCTCTTTCTCTCTGTGTCTCTCTGGACAGCTGATCACAGATGCCTTATATTACAGTTATTTCTAGATGTCTTGACCCTCTCCACTGGAAATTCTCAAGGGCGCGATCTGTCTCATATTCCTTTTTCCATTTCCATGCTGCCAGGTGCCACTAACCGTTCACTGAGATAATCATGGTGGTGAACTTGATTTCAATTGTCTAATAGGCTGCCTGCACATTTATTTACAAAGACAGAGGCCACACACTTAAAATTGTGCCATAGTTTTCACTTGACTGGGAAAGGACAGACCAGAGCCAAGCTTTGGTTTGACCTCCAACTAACTTACTTTCTTTTTTTTTTTTCTTTTAAGATTTTTATTTATTTATTTGACAGAGAGAGAGGGAGAGAGCACGAGCAGGGGAAGCAGCAGAGGGAGAAGGAGAAGCAGATTCCCCACTGAACAGGGAACCTGATGCAGGACTCAATCCCAGGACCCCAGGATCATGACCTGAGCTGAAGGCAGACACTTACCTGACTGAGCCACGCAGGTGCCTCTGACCTCCAGCTTTCACTTTGAAATGCCCAAAGGCAAATCTTTTGAAGACTCTAAATAAGACCTATTCACAACTTTCCTGGAGAGGACCAAGATAAAGATACTTTTCCAAAACTCCCAATGTGTACAGTTAAGTCCCATGTCTGCTGACCCTTCAAAGAAACCTGCTGGCAGGTACAGAATGTATCTTACCACAATGGTGGGAATTGGAGCTGGGTCCCCCCAGCTGTTGTGATGGGGGCAGTGGGGGTGGGGGTGGTGGTGGTATGTTTAATAATAGCAACACCTCAAATTAAATTTAAATTTAAAAAATGTAAAAAAAAAATAACAGCAACACTTCCATCAGAGAAGAATATACATTTCAGTGTCAGAAGGAGATATAAGAGGCATGTGGTTTTCCTCTCTGAGGACCTGTAGGCTTTAAAAAACAAAACCAAAAAACGCTCTTCTGGCCAGTGTGTGTGTGTGTACATGTGTGTGTGTGTGTGTGTGTGTGTGTGTGTGATTCTCTGGCCTCAGGCCACATTTCTGCCATTTTCAGTAACAGCTCCCCTGCACCCCCAATTCACTCCATCCACTCTGCTTTTTTATCTATCAGGTTCCCTTCACCCAGCCCAAGGTTCTGGACTGCCCTCAGGAGCCCTGCCTTGGAGACATACTCCCCATGCTGCAGAACCAATGTGGCCCTTCCTAGGGTCCAGGAACATTCCACCACTGTGCCCAGGAGTATTCCTAAAAGACTTGTAAATTGAGCAGTTTCTGTATCTGGCAAACCCAATGCTATTCACTCAGCTAACACAGCTGATTCAGAAGGAAAATACAACCTTCCCCTGTTTCAGTTCATTTTGCGCTATAAACACAGCTTGAGAAACAAACTACAAACTACTTACAATAATAAGTTTGTGTGTCTTAGAGACTCACGATTCACTTTGTCACCATCTAGCCTGTGCAGTGTGGTCTTGCAAGTACTGCAGTTTTGTTTTTTGCAACGCAATAAGCTTTGGGTAAGTGGATTAAACATGTCCTCATTACAGTCAGGAGCAGGAGAGACACATTTCTGTAGAATGAGACTTTCCATTTTGGATACACTAGGTACTGGGTCCTCCTAGTTTTTTAGTGTTGGCAGAGTTAAAAAAAGGCAGGATGGTTTTCTGCCTCCCTCTCCTTCCTTTCCTGGAGCCTGGTATATACAAGGTTGGTGTGCAAAGAGATAAAGATGCTCTTTTAGCATAACTGCATGTGATTACCGGTCTGCACACTGTGAGGCAGCTCTGCCTACACTGTGGGGTGCTCCCTCCCCGCACCCCACCTGCCTTCAGCCCAAGGATCCAACACTGCAGAGAAAAGCAGCAGATGAGAGGCAGAGCTAGGGCACCATGAGGAAGAGTCAGGAGCTGGCTGTGGACAGCAAATAGGACACGGAAGCTAAGGAGCCCAGTGGGATGGGAAGAACAGAGAGGTGGTACAAGAAGGAAAAGGGTTTTTCAAGGAAAGCAAAGAGGCACCAGGGGAAACCTCAAGAACAAAGACAAAGAAGCATGGCCCCAGGGAATAGAATAGCTGGAGGTGGTGGGGAAGATAGCTAGAGCAGGACCCGGGAGCTTTTTTTCACCAAATCTCTCCTCAGTGGGCTCTCCTGTGGGCTCTGAAGTGTTTTGAAGCCTAAGACTGGAGGGGTGGTGGGGACAGACTATTTCATCAATCTTCTCCCAGACTTCTGGATGTGTTTAACCACCTGAGTGTTTGATTATTCAGGTCATGGATCTAACTGCAGGGTTTAATATAGGAGTTATAAAAGAACAAAAGAGCCTGGAATAAAATTTATGTATGCTTATTCCATAAACAGAGTGCCTCTCTTAATCTTAAACAATTTTTTTGAAAAGCGATCATAAATGGGTGTTGCATCACACATATAAAGAGGCCTGAGGAACAAGCCAAGAGCGATGGGTCGCGATTGCAGTCACCAGTTGCTGACTCTGGTCAAAGCACTCAGGAGATAAAGGAGGTGAGAATGATAAGAATTAATGAACCAATAAGAAGCCTCAAGGAGAGAGAGACAGGAAGTTACTAAGTAAGAAAAAAAAAAAGAGAGACCATTGAAAGGAAGATACATTGTGGGAAAAACACCTCAGTTTTCTTTCCCTTTTTCACATCTGCAGGCTTTGCAGGGCTTATTCACTCGGGAGGCAAGCACAATAAGGATATAATAGGGTCCTGAAGGATGTGAGATGTCTCCTGACCCCAGACGCCCAAGAAAGTGACAGCCAGGATCCCACCAGAGAGCACTCAAAGGGTTGGTGAAAAGCTCAGCTAAGAAGACAACTAGCCTCTAATGGCCAAACGGATGGAGAAAAGGGCTTTCATGAGAAGATTCTAATGACACAGAAAATTTCAGCTTCCCTATGCAATTTCTTAAGAACTGTTATTTTCTACAAATTCATTTTCCTGTCTTTTCTGATAACCTCACAATGTGGTCAAAGGAAAGGCAGAAAAAGAAAAAAGGGTTGGCAGGCCATGCCTGTTTTCAATCTCCAATAAAATAAGACAAAAACAGAGAGGGAGGCAAATGATAAGAGATTCTTAACTATAGAGAACAAACCAAGGGCTGCTGAGGGGAGCAGTGTTGGGAGATGGAGTAACTAAGGGATGGTCATTAAGGAGGGCACTTGATGGAATGAACACTGGGTGTTATATGCAACTGATGAGTCACTAAATTCTACCTCTGAAAATAATAATACAGTATATGTAAGTGAAATTGAATTTAAATAAAGAAATTTTAAAAAAAGACTCCCTGAAGTGCTAGCAGTAGGATGGCTAGAGGATGAAGGGCAAAAACAACCACGTATTACATGAACCAATCACAGGGCCTCTTGTGGGGGGGCGGGGAAGGGTATGCTCACACAGGTTTTCAAATGAAAGCCAATGATGCAGAACAAATAAAGCAAACTCTTGTTTATCCACAGACTGACACCTAATTTGTGAATTCTTTAAGTCCCTTAGGGTCACCTACCCTTCCCTTTGGGCCAGTTATCCTTCTCATCATCCTGGGAAGGAAACGGGAGAGCTATTTAAATTCAACTCAATCAGTGGAGAGACCAAAGATCAGCACTGGAGAAAAGATATGGTTGGGAGGTGGGTGAAACTCATCTTTTTTGGCTTATGCTGGTTTTTGATTACTTATGAGTCTCATATATCCTAAGTTATTCTTGTCTTCCTTTGTTATGAAAATTAGAGGTTGAATACACTATTAATAATCACATGACTATTCCTTTTTTTGGATCTAGGTGAAGAGCAAAAAGGGCACAAGCTCTTTGGCTCAGGAAAGATAATATTAGATAAATGACTCTAGAAATGATGTGTATCCTACTTTGATTAAATCATTACAGGAGAGAAGAAGATCCAAACTGCAACTTCTTCTGACAAGTGGAACTTGACAGGTGGGATGATGGGGAGGATGATCTAGAAGCTGTAAGCCAGGGGTCGGAGAGCTCAATGCCTACAGGCAGGGTAGATGAAGAAAGTAGATGAAGCAGGCGACGTGTATGAGGTCAGAAGCAAGGATTCTGTGGCACGCCCAGGCCAGAGGCATTCAGAATGGATGCAAGCCTAAGCCTCTGTGGGCAGCTGTTGCCCATGAGCCACCAGTTTGCAAACCTTGCTTTAAATGGGTTAGAGAAACCAGAAAAGAACTTCCAGCTGTGATTGCCAGAAAATGTAGGTGACCCTTAACGAACCAAGGGGAAATAAAAAAGAAATGCCAGGAGACTGGAGATAGGAAAATGTCTTCCTGATACGAGAAGTCCTGAATTCTAGGAATTAAGTGAGGTGGACATAAATTCTAGACAGCATTATAGAATAGCTCAGTCGTATGTAGTTAAGCAGATGGTACCTTTTGAGTACTTTAAAAAGATAAGTTTCATTAACAGGAGACTTTGTGGGCACAATATTCATCTTGTCTTGACAATCTCGACCAATACAGTAATGCAGATGCATAACGTTTGTGATGGAGCACTCTGTGATTTTAGCAGGGAGGTTGACACACTGGGCTGAGTGGCAAAATGGGGATACCTGGTTGGTTATCAATCAAGGGGCCAGTGTTGTCATGGGAGGTATTGTTGGAGCCAATGTCTTGGTTGACCTGATCTGTGCTGGTGGGCATCTGGTGAATTACGTTGAAGGCATAGCAGGTATGCTCATCAAGTCAACAATGAGATAAAATGAATAGGATAAAAAAAACACACTTGAAAATGCCAAACAAACCAGTATCACCACCACCACCAACAAAAATCAAACTCCAAACAAACACAGACAGAAGCAACAGAAGCAGGATGAGGTCTGGGTTTAGATTTACTTTTTTGGCACCTGGGCTTGGTCATGAGG
This sequence comes from Nyctereutes procyonoides, assembly GCF_905146905.1. Taxonomy (NCBI): domain Eukaryota; kingdom Metazoa; phylum Chordata; class Mammalia; order Carnivora; family Canidae; genus Nyctereutes; species Nyctereutes procyonoides. Next base: position 53,502,162 of record NW_026575146.1, on the reverse strand, counting down.
TTGTCCTGGTCCTCCCAGCCTCTGTTACTCCAGAAAACCAGCTAATGCCTAAGATACAGGAAGGGGGGTGTCTATGATCTGTCCTGGATTTCTGGGAACTGCTCACCTCAGTCATGGTCCTTGAGGGTGGGGCTCTGTAACTACCCCAAGAGGAAGAGGGTCTTGGGGAAGGAGTCTCCTGGAAGTGTTTGCAGGTGTGGGGTCAGAGGCTCAGGTGAAGGTGCTGTTTCCATTCAGTTCCAAGGAATTGGTGACATGGTCACAACAGGTTCACATGTGCTGGTGTCTATACCTCTCATTTTAGTTCCCCAGAGAAGCCAAGGCTTCCGTGAATCTCCATACTCCTTCCCCCTACCTTTGCTCCTAGGTGTAGCTTTTTGAGTTTGAAAAGCATTTCAAAGTCTCCTGTACATATGCTTTGGAAATATATTTGAGCAATAGGCAATGTGTCCACATGGCACAATTTTCTGGAAACCACATGGTTATATGTCCATTAATAAATAGCTTTTTCAAGGCCACAGAATGAGAGAGATTTTTAGATTTGCAGCTCCCTCCTCTGCCAGAAAATTGCTCACATCATATCATCATAGAATGCTCTATTGTGCAATGACAGATGTGCATAAAATTTGTGCATGGTTTTAAACTTTGTTAATATTGGCTGCGTACCAATGGATACAATCACTCAATGGCATGTGTGTATATACCTACTTATCTAGACTGCGTTCTTTACAGAAATGGAGAGCCAGGGACAGAAAAATGCCACTTGTATAATTTCTACAGAACCACTAGAGAGTGTACAGAGTGGGTAGGCAGACAAAATGTCATTTCTTGAAAACTCGAGGTCATTGACTCATATCTTACAAGTCTGAATCATAACAACTGAAGCCATCAATAAATGCCTTTCCCCACTATTTATAATAGTGCTATCTTCATATCTCAAATGCTTACAATTTAGAGTTATACCAATGCTTTGTAATAGTCTGCATGTTCATTATCACAGTGTTTCCCAAATGCTGGGTTTTGAATGTGCCAGCCCGGAATGAAGTTTTTATTAGTCTACAGGAAAATGAGAGAAATAAGAAAAATGTAAATTCAATTGCATTAGGCTAGATTTATTAAATTTCAAGGATTCTCTTCTTTGTATTTTGGGATTTCTTTTTTCTTATAGTCTTACTGGTCCACAAAACTGCTTGGCCAGTGAGATCTAAAAATATATCACTGCTGGGTAAAAGGATCTGCTTCTATTCTTTGCTTTTACCTTGTTCTACAAAAAGAATAAAACAAAAATAATTCTGATAAAAAACCCTCATTTATTATTGTAACAAATTCATAAGTCTCACTGCTGTTGATTCAGAAGGCACAAAACACCCATATAAGCCAAATACCAGAACTGTTCTACTCCTCCCAAAAAGATTCCCAGTGATCTACATGAAATGTCAACCTGCTGGAGACCCTTGCATTGGGTTGGAGCTCTCTTGCTTGGTGTCTGGGCCAGAATATTCCAATTTTTTAAATTTTTTAAATTTATTTACGATAGTCACAGAGAGAGAGAGAGAGAGAGAGGCAGAGACACAGGCAGAGGGAGAAGGAGGCTCCATGCACCGGGATCCCGACATGGGATTCGATCCCGGGTCTCCAGGATCGCGCCCTGGGCCAAAGGCAGGCGCTAAACCGCTGCGCCACCCAGGGATCCCAATATTCCAATTTTTGGTCTGAGTCAACAAGCCCTGCCCTGTCCTAGACTCAACAATCTAGTGTCCAGGAGATAGGTGTTACTGCCTTCTGGAGAAGTTCAGGATCTGTAAGTATGTAGTACTAAGTAGGCACTTCAGACAATGTTCTGTTCTCTCATAAACTTGAACAATAAAAATAAACACAAGGGGATCTCTGTTTTGGGGGGCTGTACATATGAAAACAATTTTTAAGTCATGTCACAATGCAAAAAATCCCTGTGAGAGGCATGTGCCCATGGAACATACCTTTCTGAGGTCACCCGTATCCTCTCATCATTGGACGAGTTGAATCGATCATCCTTTTCTCTGAAATATTCCTCTATGCACTGCTCTTCGAAATCATGTACTTTCTTGAGCTCATCATCAGTTATGAACAGTTCTGTGGAAAAAAGTGAGAGAATGAAAACAGGAAGCATAAGCAATGGCATCTGATCTGTGGGCCTAATGAAATTTGTCATTTATCAAGGTTAGGAAAAGGGGCTGAGGTGCTTTACTAAGTCTCAGGCTAAATCCAAACCCAATCAGGCAACTTATGTCATTGTCCTTCTGTGCATTAGACTCACTATGGAGTCCTGAAATTCACCTGAGTGTATCTGGTTTACTGCAGGGACTGGTTGGAGTTAAGCCCACTGTAAGGCTGAGAAAGGAGCCAAATCAAAGAAAAAAGAAGGCTATTCAAAAGCTCAATTTCTGGTATATGGAGTGTGGCAGACATGTACTATTCTCTGGCCTTCCTAAAACCCACTGCAACCCCATTCTCTCCTTCCGTCTTCCCACAACTGAGGCTGGAAAGCCACATCCACACATCTCCAGCCTCCTCTGAAGTTGGTAGCAACCACAAGACCCAGGCTGGCTCAAAAGAAAAAAATTGGCTACAGGAAGGGGTGGTGTAATGGGAAGAGGTTCTGCTTGCCTGACAAACTATTCAGATGTAGCCATTTTTCTCTACATTTTCTCACCTCCCCTCCTCTTCCTGCCTTGAGCATGGATGTGACGACTGGGAGGATGGCAGCTATTTTGCTACCACGAGATAAAACAGTGCAAAACGGAATAGCGGAGCCTAAAAACAGGACTTGGGGTCTCTGACTTCAGAGAGCCATTGCTGAGCTCTGGGCTCTTATCTCTTCACTTTTTGGGATGTGAGAAAAATAAAACTTTATTGATTTGTGTTATTATTAGTCTGGCTTTCTGTTAATATCAGGTAGAGTAATTCATAACTGAAACAGCTACGAAGAGCCCAGTAGAAATTTGAACCTTTTTCCCCTCTAAGCTTTCTATTTGCCTAGATTTTTGTTTCCAGTGGAAATGGTGAATTCTGGGATTCCCAGCCCTCTTCAACTCTGATTTTAATGTCTGGAAAGAAGTCGGGCATCGCTTTGTCAGAGAAGTTGTTGAAAGTCTCAGATTTAGAGAAGCAGATGAGGAAATGGCTTTGGTTTAAACCTTAGAGCACCAGTGATCAACAAGAGACACTTCCTGGGTCACAACCCTAGAGGCTCTGGTCCAGTAGATTTAGTATGCGTGGTCTATTTGACACGGTTTGAGAAACCACAGTAGCTTGCTGTACAGGGCTAGCTTCCCAGTGGTTCTTAACTGTGGGTGGGGTACTAAGGGACATTTAGGGACATTCAGGAGCTACTGGTATTCAATGCCTGGAGGCCGGATGTGCTAAATCTTCTGCAATGTGTGGGACAATCCCACACATTGAGGAATCATTCCACCTCAATGCCAGTGGAACCTCCTTTTAGAAACACTGGGTAGAAGGTGGATGGTAGAGTGTTTTCTGCTTTTCCTTTGACTAATAGAGAGCAGGGATGGTTTCCTCATGAAGTCATACAGGCATAACCCATAAGATTGGAGAATGTTTAAGACCTTAAAAAATGATGGTTCAAGAAATGACCATGGAAAATCAATCTTAAGTCACCTGCAGCCCAACTCAATGCAGGTAATGATGGTTACATTATAGATAATGGAGCGTTGGGAGCACATTAATATGTGTCTATTTTGCAGTGGGACTTCTGGACAGTAGGAAGTTTAGAACCTGTAAAGGTGCCAAAGCAGCTCTGCTGGAAGATTGGTTTTATTCAGTAAGAAAGATATGAGGCTAAAAATGCTCCATTTCAGCCTCTTGTGTCTTTTCAGCACTGTTTCCCAAATAAGCATGCCCTCCCATGTCCTCCCGAGTGTTCAGAGCTGTCAGCCATTTGCAGGAATCTAGAAAAGCCAGGTGGGCACATGGTCCTACATGACTGTCTGCAGGATGTAGTAGGAATTTCTGCTTTGTGGCTGCCCAGGGCTGTCACCCAAAGCTTACTCAGGCCGTAGTCCCGCTCATCTGGGTCACTCTCATGTTTTCTCCATCGGCAACATAGGTGCTGGAATATCATGGTCATATGGCTAAAGATGATCAGAGGCGGGGGCAGAACCGGCCTTTCATGGAAAGTCATGATAAGCTGATACCTCTGAAACTTCCACACTTGGTTGGATATTGATTTTACCTCAAAAAATGTATTGCTGAAATAGAGATGAGAGAGAATCAAGCGAGAAACTCCTCTCCTTTCGGAAGCACCAGAGCCTGCCCTCCCCCGGCCTCCCACTCCACCCCAAGTCCTCTGGAGGAAGGACCCACTCACTTAAAGACAGCGATGAGCAGGTTGACCAGCAGGATGTTCGCCACTAAAAGGTAGCAAGCCATGATGGCCGGTACAATCCAGGCTCCCGTCTTGCAGGGAGGTAACTGGATTATTTTGCCGTCCTCTCGGGTCTCATTCTGTCCACAGGGAGCTGAAGAAAGCAACACAGGCAAGAAGTGAGAAACTATGGTTATGTGATTAAAAAAAACAAAAAACAAAAAACAAAACCCAACTGATATGAATGAGAGAGGGTTTTTTTTTTCTTTTTTAGATGGAGGAAGAATACAGTCATCTCCAAACAAACAGAAAACAAAACAAAACTCTAAAAAAGCCAAAATAGAACAAAGAAAGCTTTGTGAATATCCCAAGGGATATCAGAGGGGAGCTGGTGTTGCATGTCTCCCAAGTTGTCACTGGACATAAGAGAGATGTAGGACCCCTGCCTCCTCACCCTGTCCCTTGCCCCCTCCCACCCACTGAAGGGCACCTGCTATCCTCAGGGAGCCTGGGGAGGGCTTTCCTGCGGAGTGGAGGGGGTGCAGAGTCTCACCACCCCAGCAAGTTACTTCCAAAATGTGCTGTGGAGGCTGCCGCCTATAGCCGTAAGAGCAGTGGCAGAGGGGCTATTGATTGGAATTAGCACCAGGGCAGCAGTTAATTGCTGCGGGAAACAACCCAGGGGCTCTGAGCTAACGATCTGCTGTCTCAGTGAGGAAGGAATAAAGCAGGGCAGCGCTTTGGGAAACATTGGGAGGGCTTGTCGCTCAGTGCTCCTGATGGATGGCATTTCGCTGGGAGGCCAATGAGAGGTGATGAGCCGGGACCCTGGGGCCCTTAGTTACCTGCTTTCTTCCAGTAGCATTTCCATTCCAAAAATGTGCTTTTTGGGGCACAGGGCACGAAACCCAACTGCACTGAATAAATGGGCAAATGGAAAAAAAATGTTCTGGAGGTGGGGGTGAGAAGGAGGAAGGCGATGTGTGGGACTCGGTGAGCGTGAGTAATGTGCTAATGAGGCCTGCTTGGAGTTTCCAGGTAAATTCAGGGGAAAAGCAAATCCTTGACAAAGCTCCTCAGGACTTCACAGACAACATGGCCCTGGAGTGAGATCATGCCCTCCTGGTGCCCAGAGAGAGGTGAGGTTCCTCTCCCTCTCCAGCTGCCTTATGTTGGCATTAGGGAGAGGCCTGTCTTTACAAAGGGGGTGGGCATGCAGTGGTCTCAGCAGTTGCCACAGGTAGCTTTTGGAGATCTGCCGGGAAAGTTTGCAAAGTTGGCCCAGAATCTTGGCTGGAGTATCTGACAAGGGAAGTCCCTTCTCAAGAGCTAACATTGCTACACTGGGCACTCCATAGTAGTCCTCAGCCTTGGCTGCACAGGGAGCTTCCCCCATTCCACCCCCCCCCCCCACAACTGAATCTGAATCTCTGAGGGTGACCTAGGCAAGGACATTTCTTTTAAAACTTTCCAGGTAATTCTCAGGTGCCATTCAAGAGAGTCCACTGAGCTAGAAATCAGCTGGCAAGATTATGTGATTTTTGACATGTCCGCAAGTCCAAAATGCATGTTCTTAGCCTAAGAGGGTTTTAATAATGTCAGAACATCAAGATCCTGTTTTTATGATCAGAAAAGATGCTTCCTTTGGATCTGCCTCCGAGGCCCTAGTGTGTTGGGGTCAGGTGTGTTCAAACAGCTGGCATTGTTTTCACTAGCAGTTGTGGCACTAAGCTACCCAACAGAGTCCTCTGGAAGGTCCTGATCATATACTCCCCTGGAAGGAAAACCCAGTGATGGAGGCCCCTACTTGCTTCAGGATGAAGTCTAAACTCTGAGGGTGGCTGGCCGAGTGCCATCCCCTGCCACTTCCTACCCCTCTTTCAGAGCACAGATTGGAACGAGTCTCCTGCAGTTCCTAGAAATGCCATGCTCTCTCTTACTTCCTGATTTTCAGCCATGCTACTTTTGCTTCCAGAAGGGCCCTCTGAAACCTTGCTCCCACTCCCATGCTCCACCTGGATGAATCCTGTTTAGTTTTCAATGTTCACTTAGATTTCTAGAGCTTTCTGGAATCCACCCCAGCTCACTTTCTGGCCTGTTCCAGCCAGGACTGGGGTAGGTATTGACTGAGACTCTGCCTGGCTAAACTCTATTCAGCTCTTCTGGGATCTTTTTTAGCTAGGCCTCGACTTTTGTGCTTCCATGTTTGTCTCTTCATTGTCAGTTTCAGCAAGAATCCTGCTAAGCCAGTTTAGCCAGAATTCTCACCCTTAATAACTTCATCACCATTGATATCTCATCTGTTTTCTCATCCTCCACCTTCCTCCAGCTGGTGTCTTGATCACCTTGGCCAGCCCTTGCCAAGAAGCCTGTTTAGCCAAGATGGCCAGACTCCCCTTACCCTGGTGTTTCCTCTTCGTGATCTGACCCATACCCTGCTCCTGGCCATAAATTTCCAGTTTCCCTTGCTGCATTCAGAGTTGGGTCTGATCTCTGTCTTCTATCACAAAGCTCATTGTAGTAGCCCCCCACTCCCACCCCCTTGAATAAAGTCTCCCTTGCCATCTTCCCTTGCCATCTCCCAGGAAACAGGAAATACTGATCCCAGTTCTTTATTTGGGATCCTCAAAAGCGAAGGATAGTAGAGACTGGGAGTATACATGTGGGGAAAACATAGCATGTGCCAGCCTCCGCTCTGGGCACTTCACATTGGCCAACACACTGAAGCTTCCCAGAAGCTCCATAAGAAATGTATTCCCTCTGCATCTCGGTTGGGAGAACACATGCCAAGGGGTGTAATGCCTTACCCAAGATCACACAGCTAATAAGGGATAATGCCAGAACCATTCAAACATTCATCTAAAAAATGCTGAGTTCTAGCTATGTGATAGTAGAACTGGCATTGGAGATGCAGTGATGAATGAAGAATTGAATCCTGTCTTCTCTGTGACCCCAGAGCCTGCACATCCTCTGATTTATCTCATGTGGTCTTTCCAGTGTAGAATACACAGTAATAGTAGTGACCACCTATCGCATGCTTAAAAGTAAGGCCGTGTGCTACGACCTTTACTTATATTGCCTTATTTTAATCATGACAATATTTTGATGAACAGATATTCTTATCCTCATTTTACAGATGAAGAACTGAAGCTCAGAAACCTTTAGGATTCCCTATCAGGATCTCAGAAACAGAAAGAACAGATTCAAGAGGTCCATGCAAGCCTTCCTGGCTACGAAGTTTCCAGTGTGCCTCTAAAGAGAAGGCCAAGAAAGCGTTGAGGGGAGTCTGTAATATGAACAAATGCAGACACAAGCCGATAGACATCTGAATTTTTTTGTTTCCACCAACATGAATAATGGCCTGAGTTGTTCAGATGAGGTGACAAATGTACTGAACACTAAAATTTGGAGTGTGAAGAAAGAAATTTGATTCACATTATAGGTATCAGGTGTAGGCACCCATGTTGCAAAGATTAAGATGCATGCCCTTTTGACTTCATCCTATAGTATATGGGGAAAAGAAACATTTTTTTTAAATGTACACACTACCTTTTCCCCAAAGAGTAATGGAAATTTAAAATGAAACACTAAGGAGTGTTTGATATAATCAGCATCATCCTTAAAAATATGATGAAGGAGGATATTTCCCCAAGATTGTCTCTTCCCCTTCTGTCTGAAGAAATGTCTCAGAAGCTTATTCCAGATCACAGGCAATGGAATAAAGAGCTTAGTTGAGTGTATGACTACATTTATCCTATTTTTTTTTAAAGAAAGGATTTTCAACTAAAAATCCATCTTGAGAAGATAACAGGACAAAGAGGATTTCTCCACCTCCTTTTGAAAATCCATACAGTTTGCCAGAGGATTTAAAATTCCATTAGCGCAGCTCCCATGGCTTACTCCAAAGGTGAATTAGATTTAGATGGCTCTGCTCTTTTCTCACACAATGCTTTTTTTTTTTTTTGACAAGACAACTGGAGATGCCTCCCTTTGTATGGCTACATCCTTCTAGAAGGTTCCTGATCTACAAATGTCTTCAATGGTGGTGGAGCCAGACAGAAGTTCTCTTTATGGAAGTGTGGGGCACTTTCTAATTCTCTCAACAGGGCTACCATCTATATCTTATAGTAATGGAGGACAGGAAGAGGAAGCATAATCGAACACCAGGGAAGGTCTAACTTTGTAAAGTCAAAAGCACCACCTGCCAGCACTGCCTTCTACTTCTTTTGTGGCTTATTTCTTTTTCCTTCCCCTAACCAAACTGCTAGGTTGGAGGCCAAGCAGTAATGATGTGGCACAAAGGTAACCATCAGGAAGGAGTGAGAAGAGGCTTCAGTTTCTCCATCCATGAATGGAGGGACCAGGACCATTGCTATTCCCTACAGCACGGTGCATACACGACAACTCAGGAAGTCCAAGATGATTTTAGAATACAGAAACAGGGCACTAAATAACAGTGAGAAACTGATGACCTTTTCAAATCCCTTTTGATCTCTCTGGCTCCATCAGAGAGAATACATCAGTTTGAGGATAATATTTCTTTAACACTTCCTTCATATTTGCTAAATTCCCTTGTTAGTGAAAATTGGGCAGGCTGAAGGCTCAAACAACTGGACAGAATTTCATAATAATGCGATTGTCATTCTGTTTATTTTTTTATCTTCTATTTATATCAAATCATACTGATTTTTCAACTTGTGGCTGTGATAATACATTTTTAAAAATAACGTAGATTTTAAAAAGAAGCCAATCTCTCTAAAACCATTAAAGAGTAGAACCCATTTTTACAAAACAATGAATGGTTTATGTGACTAACCACTGAAAAATGCTGGACTAGATGATTTCCAAGCCCATCTAGCCCTGTTATTTTATTACTGTGATGAGGAGCAAAAGACCAGAATAACTCTCAGACTGGATCATCTATCCCTGGAGCTAACTGTAGGTCACTTGTAGAGGCCTTATTATTTCCATTCCTGGCACAAAAGCAATCAAATAATTAGCTCCCATTGCATGACATGGAGCCCAGCCACCATGGGGGGAATGGGGGGCACCAGTGAAAAAAGCATGTAACTCTTCAGGGCTTCTGGTCTACTTGCTATTTGCACACATGTTCAACTTTGAGCTAGTTAAAAAGCACTACTGAACTGAAAATGCCTCATTTTTTCACCCAGTGAATTAGAAAGCAGGATATCACAAGTCTAGGTATATAGTATGTGAGTTGTGGGTATGGGTGGGACATGCATTATGGGGGAAAGTTCAATTCCCTCTGTTATCTTGGTTCTGTGGTCTTGCTATTCTATATGTGTAGTTTACCTAGAGACAAAATTGTCTTTTTTTGCTGTTATTTGAAAGGTTTCAAAATTCCAACCTTGGTAATTCATTATTTGGAACCGGGAATTAGTATTAGAAAGATTCTGTGCAAGTCTTGCTGGGAGAGGATGTAGCCTGTTGCACATGTCCTTGAGTTCGTTGCCATGACACACTGGGTTGACTGCATTAATAGTTTCAATTTCTCTCCTCCCCCACCCTCCATCTCCAAGCTCCTTTGCTATATGATTTGACAGTTTCTCTCACTAAACAGGTAGAAACTATCTCTTTGCTCCTTGATTCTGAGTTTGGCCACTTGAGTGTCTTTGGTCAATGAGATGTTAGCAAATGTGGTCCATATAGAACCCAGAATAAACCCTTGAGTGTTTCTGTTTCCACTTTTCCACCCCAGTCATAACCATAAGGAATACATCAGAGCTAGTCTGCTGGAGGATGAAACACATTGGCCTCTGATTCTACTCACTTCTTTTGTTGCAGCTCAGGCTGCTCTGGATCAGCTGACAGCCAGCTGAGTCCCTTGGCATGTGACCGAACCCGGCCAAAACCAGAGAACCATCCAGCCAACCCACATCCTCCTGAGCTCAATACGTGCTTGCAGCTTTAAGCCACTGCCTTCTGGGATGATTTGTCCTATAGAATTATCAATAGGCAATGTCAATATCCATGGTCAACAGGTAATGTCGATACACACCTGATACACACACTCAACTTCCTTTGCACTGCTCACAGGCAGGAGAGGCACCCTGCCTTTCAGGTGGATAAAGCCCTAAGTTCTTCACCACCACCTCCCCCTGTAACCCCAGTTTAGGACCATTCCCATCATCGCTAAAGGAGGAGCAAATTCATCAAATGACCAATGACTAATCAGACTCTGTCTTTAGAACTTAAATTGAGGTGCTGGAACCTTAGGGAGGTGATGCCAGGAACTTCACTAAAAGATCACGTGGAGTCAGACCACGTTAGATTGTGTAAAAGTAAAGCGAGCCATCTGTGAGAAGGAGGGGAGAGTGAGGGGAGGAAGGAGAGAGGCAGAGAGATGACTGATTGATCGAGGCCGAGGGAAGTGGCGAGAAAAGCAGATGAGAGCGGTCATGTCTACAGATTCTGGCTTCTCCAAACCACTTCCAGTTTCATTTCCAGTCAGCTCACATCATGCTTAGTTTCCTGTCTTTGAATGTCTCCGAGGTTTCCTCTTACACACTTGTAGCCAGTATTTCTCTATTAAAGCTAGTTTGAGTGGGTTTTGTTTCTCTTGCAATTACCATTTTTCTCTAGTTGAGGACAGTCATTAACACCTTAGAGAGAATCAATGTCTCAGGCTAGTAGTTTCATCAGAGGGGGCAATGATGCAGAGCATTGGGAATTCATGGCAGTTAGGGACGGGGCTCAGGGAAAGGTTAGAAGGACAGAAATAAAAAGCATTTAACTTACAATTTGACTAAGGCCTCACCTCATTCTTTTTACATTTGCCTAAACAAACTAGGATCAGATGAGCTTTTTTTCTTCCTCAAACCACAAACAACAAAAGAAGTCTAAGAAAAAGTCAAAGAAATGATTCACGCTCCCAGATCTTTGTGCCCCTGTCCAGCTCCACTATAATTCTTGACTGTGAGGTTCTTGTCACAGCTCCTCTTGTGGCAAAAATACCCCATCCCAGAAGCAGGGGGGCAGGAACAGGTGGCCCTTGTATCACAGGGCTGGGGAGCTTGGATCCATTCTCACTGCCTTAACCATGGAAAGATCCCTTAACTGTGGGTCCACACCACCCTGGCTGTCATGCCACATGTTAGGGAATATGTTTCTTGCTTTTGTTTAAAAAGGGGTTGGGGGATTTTTCAGACATCTATCCTGTACACCATACATCTATCCTGTAAGGTGTCTGAAGGGGGATGAGCCAGGCTCTTCTTCAAGAGGGAGTGTCTTGTCACAAGAACCAGCAGCCTCCCATCAGGGCTTTCTGTGCTGAGAAGGATCAGTCCAGAGAGCCAGACTGTGCATCTCTCTGCGTGAATGTATATCATGGACACTAAGCTGTACTGGCTCTGCAAAATGATCCATGGCTCCTGCCGTTGCCCATCGGATTGTGCCCTGGAGTTATATGACATCAAGGGAAACAATCAATGTGGCCCCTAATATGCAGCAATGCCCTTTTATAAGCAAACACAAGTTCCCACTGACATTATTTACAAATCCCCTGGTAAGTGTCAATGCAAGACATCCATTCAGACTCACAGCTCAAGCTCCTGGCTCTGCCTGACGGCACACTCCCTCCCGGTGGCCCTGGGTCCCTAACTGCCAGGCTCTGTTTGCCCCACCCCCTCTCTTGTTATTTTAGGGCCATGTACTGCTGAAATGTGAGCTTTTCACACTTCGAGTGATGCTCCTCAAACAGTAAAGAATCCAGATCATAGTGGGCCACGTTCTGCTTAGACCTAAGCTCCCGTGAGCGGGCTCACCAGTTCCCATCACTTGCTACTACGCCATGAGTCCGAGTCCAACTGTACACTGAATATAAGCATCATGACGATTCTAACACCTGGCTGGGTGGCAGTACACCTGCATATGGTGGATTAACAACTTTTTTCTCTCTTCCCGGGGCAACACTACACATACCAGGTAAGATAAACACCTTCACCTTATAAGAATTAACCTGTTAAAAATAAGAAACTCAGATGGAGAGGCAAGGTGGGCAGCGCAGGGAGGGCCAGGATGGGAGAATCATTTTGCTGTTTTTCTTGGTCTGGATGTTTTAAATAATCACATTACTGTCCATTTCCTATTCAGGGATCTACCTATAATGGATCCATCTTATTAAGTCATTTTTAGAAACGACTGTACACAAGGCACTAAACATGGGCGGGTTCAGTTTGAGTTCTAGAGCCGATATTTTGCCATCTGTGTACTACTGAGTAGATCAATTGCTGTATCTAAGCCTCAACATCCTCACATCTGACATCATAATCATAGAGATAATATTACCACTGTTGAGGATACGTGTCTAGCATCCCTCATTCAAGCGGTTATCGAGTCCCTTCCCTGTTCTAAGTGCTTGGGATATGTCAGTGCCAGCACACCAGACACACCTGCCCTTGCACAGGGCTTTCTAATACCGGGAAAGGGAGGAGAGGTGGTGGTGGGTGGGCAGAAAATAAACAGTAGCATAAGAAATGAGTCAACTGGCAGCTCGGGTGGCTCAGCAGTTTAGTGTCACCTTCAGCCCAGGGCCTGATCCTGGGGACCCAGCATCGAGTCTCGCGTCGAGCTCCCTGCATGGAACCTGCTTCTCCCTCTGCCTGTGTCTCTGTCTCTCTGTCTCTCACTGTCTCTCTCTCAGTGTGTGTCTCTCATGAATAAATAAATAAAATCTTAAAAAAAGAAAAGAAAAGAAATGAGTCAACTAAATGGTGTGCTCGTAAGTAATAAGGAGTGTGGAAGAAAAAAGTAAGGGAGGGCAAGAAGGAGCAGGAGGGCACGTGGGTGGTGGGGAGCCACACTGAGGAGGTGAGGTGGGAGCAGACGAGGGTGTTGGCCAAGAGCCTCTCTGGCGACAGGGTGCTCGAGGCAGCCGGCACTGCCAGGGCAAAGGCCCTGGGGTAGTGGCGTGCCTGCTGCATTCTGTGAGCCAAGGGCAAGCTCTCGTGTGCGAAGTAGTGCAGAGGACAGCAGCTGAAGAGGAGGAAGGAGCACTGGGGGTGGAGGGAGAACGTTAGGTGGGGTGCGGGGCAGGACCTCCTGGGACCCAGTCAGACAGTGATAAGGTGCTACGACTTACTGTGATCCTTCCTGGCTCTATTAAAGAGACAGTAATTCCCCTTCACCCAATTTAGCTCCTGCCTGACGGTTTCTTGTTCTACTAAGTAAGTCCTCTCTCCGTGGCTTCTGTTTTTTCTCAGCAGCTCCCTCATGCCCTTAAATGAAATAGGGACCAAACCCCTGCCCCCAGGCGGGGGGGCTGAAGCCGCCTGAATTTTGGTCCTGTGCCTTCTGCAGCGGGGACTCTCAGACTCCCCTTCGCTCCCCCCCCCACCTGCCAAGGAGGACCGATCACCAAAACAGGCGCCCGGGCTCATGTGAGCGATCTCGTGATCCCACCGGCCTGACAGCTAGCTGTCCTGCCTGCACTGGCCACACAGCAGGCCCGCTCGGGGACAGCTCACCTCCAATCTGACTTGAGCAGAATCACCTTTTATAGACACAAGAAAGGCTCACAGTGTGTGTGTGGGGGTACGGGATGGGGGGTTCTCAGTGACGGCATCAGAACACAAACCCACCTCTTCTGGTGGCAGCGAAACTCCCTAGGGGTTTCTGCTTGGTGCCAACCACTGTACCGGCTGCGTCAAGGGACGATAAACGCAGGCCCAGGCAACCCCCCTCGGTTCCTTACGTGTCCTAACCTTTCCTGGCGCAGGACTCCCACCCCAGAGCTGTAGCCAGCGGGGAGTCTGAGAACGTGCGCCGACGGCTTTACAAGCTGTGTGCATACTTTCACAGAGTTTATAAAGAGAAAGGATGGATCTGAGTTCACATTTCCCGAACACGGGAAGGTGGTCACTGCTTTTTTAGGTGAAAATAGATGGTTTATACAGCAACTGCATTTTCTCCCCAGACCCGGTACTCAGAACCCCCCGCCCCCCCAGCTCCCCAGCTGCCCAGAGAGGCTGCTGTTTTCACACGCGAACAACTGAGTGGGCCACCCTGATCAGAGTGCTGGAAGATACTCTGTCACTGCACACACTACAAACTACTGACGTGACAGCTGACCTATATTTGCTGTGTGTGTGTGTTTTTAAACCACAGCCATCCCATTTCTTTAACAAGTTTACGCTTCATGCAGTTCTACTCTAAATAACGCCCGGTGGTGGCATTTCCTGTGGCCAAGTTGGTCTGAATAGACGTTCGGGAAAATCTGAACATTACGTTACAAGCAGTATAAAATTGGCTAGTTTCTGAGTCCTGCATAGGAAAGGAGCCGGTTGGGCTCTCCCCACTCTATCCCTTGCCTAATTGTGAAGCAAAGGCTGTTTTCTGGGCTCTCTGGTGGACCAGCTCGTGGGCTGCAAACTTGAAGAGTTTATAACTGAATGTTCTTTCCCTCTCTCTCCGTATATCGTACCACCAGTTAATCAAAGGAGAATGATCAATGTGCAGGCTCTGTGCCGCATGCTCAGCGATGAACCATACACATGTGCGTGAGCCAGTGAAGGGTCCTGGGCCACCCCCACGAAGAGAGGAGAGAGAGAGAGGAGTAAAAGAGAGTTGTGGGGTCAAGTCCAACTTGATTGCTAAGTTAGCTAACAAGATACAGAGGAGTAGCTTCCTGTGTGCATTTAACGTCTGACCCAGCTACAGTCAAACCCCAGCGCAAGATGCAATTCTACTTAAGGCGACATAAAACCAACGTCTGGTGGAATGAGAGCAATCATCGGTCCTTGGGGGCCACAAGAGGACAGGCCAACGTGGACAGGCATAAGGCAGATGTTCATCTATGGCCGGCCTTTCAAAGAATAGGGTTGATATGGGTCTAAATGAAACAAGTTTCAAACTCAGGTACAGCAAGGACTTACAATTATATAGCAAATGAACTGTAGTTACAACCATCTTGGAGATTCTATGTCAGATTCCATGCCAGATGCTCCCAAATATACTAGCTCATTTGATTACCATAATAACAAATACGTTTTTAAAAAGGTATTAAGGTTACGGAGGCTGAACATTAAGACAACAGGGTGAAAATCCTGCAAGAAACACTGTATGATTTCTCAGGTGTTTATTTACTTTTAAAAATTCCATTCGACAATTAATAAAACACTTGCTATATCCCAGAAATTATTCTGCATGCTTTAGAAATTTCAGCTCATAAAACATAGGAGAAAAAAAAATAAGGGAGTGTCTTACAGTGAGCTCAAACTGTCCTAACAAAATGCCATAGATTCGGTGGCTTAAACAGCAGACATTAACTTCTCCCAATTCTAGAGGCTGCAAAGTCTAAGACTTAGGTGCCAGAAGAATCGATTCTCCAGCGAGAGCCCTCTCTCTGGCTTACAGACAGCCATCTTCTCTCTGTATCTTCACATGGCAGAGAGGAAGCAAGCCTTCCACTGTAGCTTATTAAATGGGCACTAATCTTATCATGAGAGTCCCTCTCACCCCCTCTAAATCTGAATTACCTTTCAAAGACCCCATCATAGTCACACTGGGGGTTAGGGATTCAACACATGGATCTGGGGGAAAATAATTTGGTTCATAACAGGTAGGTACTATTATGTCCATTTTACAGATAAGTAAACTGAGGCACAAATAGGAAGTAACTTGTTCAATGGCACGCAGCTAGTAAGAGGCCTCAGAGCGTGGATTCAAACCTACGATGGTCCATTATTTTTGTTACCACATTGTTCCATTTCTCGTGATGAGGGAGTTGACAGCCATGTTAAAGCAGAATGTCTAGACATCTGCATGGAGACTTTCCTTGTGTTTCATTCTTTTGGCTGGGTCAGTGGCTCCCAAATGGTGATGTCCACAGAGAATATTCTGTATAAAGACTTTTGAGAGCAGGGCACCTGGGTAGCTCAGTTGGTTGAGTGTTTGACTCTTGGGTTCGGCTCAGGTCACGATCTTGAGGTTGTGGGATCGAGCCCTGCAAGGGTTTTACGCTTGGTACATTTTGCTTCAGACACTCCCTCACCCTCCCACTCCTTCCCGGTCTCTCAAATAAATAAAATCTTAAAAAAAATTTTTAAAGACTTTTGAGAGTAAGTTTGAGCATGTTTTTGGCCAACACGCTTACTTTAGAACATCTATGTGGATAATACATTCAATGTGAATGGAAAATATAGGTTTATCACCACAAATATAGTGAAAGATATTACAAAGCCCACTTTTCATTTTATTGAATATCCAGTGTTGCTTTTGGAAACAAGTAAACTGATATTCTTTGGAAGAGGCACAAACAATTGATTCCAGGAAGTGCCAATTATTGGGCATTGGATGAGCTGCTTCATCTCATAGGCTTGAAGACTTAATTTCAGTCTTCTTCAGGTCTCTCTTATCCTAGTTAACTGTGTAAACAGGCTGTTTTTAACCCATGAAAACAGAGATCTCCCCACTTCACTGGAATATGTTGATGGGCCCAAGCATAAGCAGTTAGTTGGCTTAGACACAACTGTTTGTACCCACCGTGACTAATGGCTTCATTTAGCATCACAGTGTTCGGTTTTCAGTAGGATCTCTGTTGAGAAGAGGCTGAGGAGTGGCCTGAGATAATGTATAATCAATGAACAAAGCCAAATCTTGTTTTGCTGTCACATGAACAATTAGCCGATTGCTTCACGTTACTAGGTGAGTGAAGGAACTGGTTATATCAACGGTTGCCATGGATATGCACTGCTCCAACTGGTCTCAGATTACAGCATGATGTTGATTTGAGGAATATCAAGCAAAGGGATCTGGCTTTACCAACCAGTGGAAGTGTGAGGCATCTGAGCCCAGTTGAGATGTTCATGGTCACATTTATGCACTTCAAAATCGAGAGAATTGCCATTGTCATGACAGGTATAGAGGGCCAAGTGGGCAGAGTGGTGCCAATAATATATATTCATTGCAGTGCTCTTTTCATTAATTAATTAAATTTTTATACGAATGACTGAATTTTTTCTGGCACCTTTGCCTTATTCAGGTCTGTTTCTAGTCTAAGCTGTATTTTCATGCCACTGACCCAGAATATTGCTCCATGAACAATGGTACCTAATTTGTTCTATTTTGAGATTTGAAGAGATAAAGCTAAGGAGCTTTCCATTTTTGTGTAAATTTGGTGGTCTGAATTACTTAGTGGTCAAGACTGGAGTTACTTTAGATTCTGGGGCACTTTCTTTGCATAGAATCTTCTTGCTAGGCAATCCATAGTTAGCTTAATTTAACATATGGTATATGTGTGAAAATAATGGAACTGCATTTCTTAAAATTAAGTAGTACAGATTTTGTTGTTGTTGTTGATGCTGTTAATTTGGAATAAGTTGGCAGTTAACATTAGTAAAGGTTTAGGTCATATTATGAAATGACATTGTAAAAACCTAATTTGCCAGACGTCTAAGCCACATTTGGACATTTTTTTTTCCTTCTCCGCCTAAGAGAACCCTGGTGTAAATTAAGTCAATTAAGTACTGGGTCATTCTGACATGACCACATCATTGTTGGACAGAGCAGATCAAAGCGCCAAATGTCCATGGGATGTCCGGCCGGTCATTTAAGAGTAGAGAAAAGGCAGCCAATTGCAAATAAAGTACTGGATTCCCAATGGCTCCAGCACAGGAATGCTTCTCCCTGCCTCTCAACATTCTCTTCTTTTGCTCCATTGTCTTTTATTCTCTTTTGTTTCCATGCTTATTTTTTTAAGAGATTCTGAGGTCAATTTTCTGTTCCCCAGAAGAACAATGGATTCATTCTGAGTTGGCCCAGAGATATAATGTCCCCCTCCTGCATGTCCTACTAAGGGCTTTGCATCTGGTAGGACATGAGGTTTGACAGGGAAAGCCTTTTCTCTCCAGATTTGCTAACTGATGTGAAAGCTCGTCTCTCTCCATTCTGCCATACTGAATCTAGAAACACACGAGAGGCAGAGAGCACTGGACCCATGCTCTGGAGCCAGCAACCTGGGTTCAAATCCCAGCTCTGTCATTTGTTAGCTGTGCCACCTTTGGCAGGTCACTGAAGCTCTCTGGGCCTCAGTTTCCTCCACTAAATTGGGTGATAATCATACCTATCTCTAGAGTGTTGCTGCAAAGGGAAATAAGTTGTTGATTCATGTAAAGCTTTAGATAGTGCCCAAGACATAGTGAGTGCTCAGTAAATGCCAGCCATTTCTGTAAGAGGCCCTCTAGCTGAGAGGCCTCCAGCCCAGGCTCCTGAGCCAGCTGCCAGGTTTCAAAGTCCAGTTCCACCTCTCCAATACCTGTGCACCTGAGGCAAGTTACTTACTAGGTCAAGCCATATGACCTTTCTACAGAAATGGCAACGTCATAGGCTTCAATCTAACGTATGCATAATAGTCTCTGTGCCTCAGTTTACTTGTCCATTAAAACCAGGGTCCATAATCCTACTCATAGTATTATTGTGGGGATTAACTGAGGGCACATTCACAAGCATGTCGACAGTGCTTGATATACAATGTCTCCTTAAATATTTGCGATTATTATTTGTGTTACCCTCACATCCCATTACTACTTGACACAAACTGTCTCCAAGAATAGCCTGCTTAGTAACCTTTCTTTTTGCTTCTGTGAATCAGCCTTTCTGTTTTGCCTGCAATGCCCCTCTTGTCCTTCAAAGTTTGGATTTCCATTCCTCTGACTGTCCTGCTCCCTCCATTCCCTCCATTTCTATGTCTCCTGGCATTTGTATTTAACCAAGGTCATGATGTTTTACATTAGCTGCCAGGGGTTCCCATGGCATCTTTGTCTTCTTCATATATTGGCCCTGGGGTGTGAGGGTCCACAGAGGATATGACATGTCTTCTGCTTTATGTCTTTTCATGTGATGGTTATTTTATATCTTTACAAAAATTCCTTAAGTTATATATCTACGTGTGGGACCCCTTAATGCCTTCCTATGTTTATTTTTTAAAAAAGACTTAAGAAAAACTAAGTAATTTTAGACTCATAGAAAAGCTGCAAAGCTAGTACAGAAAATGCCCAGATGCCCTTTACTCAGTGTCCTCTAATGTTAACATCATACACAACCATTTTACATTTGCCAAAACAAAGAAATCTGCATGGGTCCATTTCTATGAACTAAACTTCAGACTCGATCCAACATTTTAACCATTTTCCCCTGATGACCTTTCTGTCTTGTAGGATCCCATCCAGGATACTACATTGCAGTTGGTTATTATGCCCCTTTAGTCTCCTCTGGTTTGTGACAGTTCTTAACCTTCTTTGCTCTTCATGACCTTGACAGTTTTGAGGAGTCTTGGGCATTTTGTAGAATGTTTGGGCATTTTGTAGAATGTCACTTGATTTGAGTTTACCTGATTTTTTTCCCCCTAATGATCAGACTGGGGTTATGGACTTTGGGGAGGAACACCAGAAAGGTCAAATGTCCTCATCATATTACCTTGGGGGTATATGGTACCAAGATGACTTCTCATTGGTGATGTCAACCTTGATACCTCTGTGGGTCTACAATTTTTACAGAGTATTCTTTGCATGTTAAAGTTACTGAGAGACCATCCAGACATTAATAGTAGGTAGCTACATTGCAAAAATCATAGCATTTTGAAGCATTTGACAGGCTTACTCAGTTGTTCTCAACCTTATCAGACCCAACACCTTCTTAAATCATAAATATTTTCAAATGCCTTGTTTACCATCCTGAGAAAAAAATTTATAGATAGTATAATGTATCTGTACTCATGATCCCAGAGAAATCAATAAAAGGTCCTTAATTTTAATATAAGGGCGCAATGCAAGGAAAATAACATGTAATAAAATAATAAACATTTCCATATATAAATGTCCCGGTCTGAGTATCCTACATGCCATAGTGACGTGGTCAGATGCTTATACCTATATGAAGACCCTTCACAAATGAGACAGATGCAAACATACAGATGGACTGAGGGCTCAAGGACAATGAGTGGCACTGTCGTTGGTGAGCTGATTTTCTCAAGGGGTGAACAATCTTTGGGAAAGTTCTAAAGCAAACCAAATAACCATCGCCTTCAATTTTCATGGTGTTTCATTCCTGGAAAAATTCACTGCTTACTAAAAACATGCAAAAATATTGTGCCTTTAAGCATAAAATGGAGTTAGGCTCTGATAAATCATAACCAGGTTTTGCACTTACATGGGTGTGTGCTGGAAACACAGCAAAGCTGTATGGGGCAGAGAACGATGCTTGATGGTGGAAATGTCCTACACATTGAAGGACATGGGCCCTCCTTGGACTCCAGCTACCAAATGCCAGTGGCACACCCCAATCAGAGAGGGCAGAGAGAAACACGCCTCGAATTTCAAGATAAAATTTCCATACTCTGGGGGCCATGCTGCCCAAGTCAAGACCACCAGGTGTAGTCTATATTCAATCACTTCTCTTCACACCTCGGAGCTGGCTCGGGTCTGTGTGGCTAGCACAGGAGGGAAAAACTTAGCCTGGAAGTCAGTCTGCCAGCTCCTAATCTGCATAATCTGGAGCTTGTTGAACCCTCAGTGGGACCCACTGCTAACCCTTGGATTGATGCTGATTGATCAAATCGTGCAACTCACATCACCTACACACACACACACCTATGCACACACCTACACACATGCCTACATATACCTCACCATCATCACCACAACTCAGTGCCTGCACCTAATCCTTCATAGATTTTTCCATTAAATGTAAGAAAATGTTCATTTCTTTACATTGGCCTAAAAGTCCCTTCTCAACTTGACCCTCATTTATCCCTTCAGTTTTATTTCATAGAATGTTTTGCTCCTTGCACGTTATGCATCTACCATGCTGGTCTTCTCAGTTACTGGCAAGAGTTACCTCTTTCATGCTATAGGGCCTTGGCACATATTATCCTCCACTCCCTGGCTCTTTTCCTACTTATTGCCTGGCAAACTCTTACTTACTCTGCATAGCATAGCTTAAAAGTCACTTATTCAGAAAACCCTTCCCTGAGTCTCCATGTTTAGATGTTCTAATTTCTTCTATTTCTTGAACATACACTTATCAGAGCTTACGATGAAGTATTTGTGTGATTCTGTATTTGGTATCTGATGCCTCTACTAGGCTCCCCAGGAGGGAGGAGCTTCACTGGCTTTGCTCATTATTGTACTCCCAGCACATAGCCTAGTGCCTGGAACAGAGTACGTTCTAATCTTTACAGAACTTACGAAGGGAACACACTTAATTGAGTTAGGTGTCTAGAACGACTCCTGGGCTGGCTAGAAGGCAGACCCAATTGAACAAACGAAATTACGGCTCTTCATGATGGGCAGTGGCAAAAGAATCTTGGTTCTACTTTGCGGGGAAGACAGAGAGGCATGCTATTTGAGACAGTTCATTTTGGCTTGTTTCAATGGGCTTGGTTTCAAAAGGACATAAGAGAAGAGAGGGGGCTGGAAGGTACCACTGTTTAGACAACTCAAAGCTCCTGCATCTGTCTGGAGCTAGCTTCCCTGCTGGAAGGAATGGGAAGCTCTACTAATCGCTTTGCAAGCTTTGGCTTCATAAGACTCAACCCTACAAGTACCCTTAGTACGCTTCATCCTTCCCCTGGTATTACCAATATCAGCTTCTCTCTCAAGAGCCCTTGATATTGTGCCTTTTAAAGTGCAAATTTTGCTTCATTATTCCCCAAACTTCAGTCCTTTGGGTATTACTTTCATTAATTTGGCACATCTGCACATCACCAGTGCTCTATTACTTATTAATGTTTTTCTTTGAACACACTGCACCCTGACATTGATGCAGATTTTAGCTTCAAAACACACACTAATATGCATGAACCCCTGTATTTCTGGGGCTTGTTATATTCATTTGGGAAGGACTGCTCTTTTTCTTAACAGCATTCCTGTGGAGGAGGCACACCAAAGCAGACCTCCTTTGTGTCCTTAATTTGTCAAGAATGCTGTTGAACAGAGAGGTTCCCTTGCTTGTGCAAGGTCACAGAGTTATCAGCAGTGACAGAAAAGGGATTCAGAGTGTCTGGCTCATGGTTTTCTGTCTTGGGCTGTCCCTGTCACAGTAACTCAAACCATTCTTACCTGAGTTCTCCACCCACACCAGGCACTCCATAAATGTGCATTGCTATGGGACTAATGATCACTCCTGAAAGCAGACTTTTCTGTAAGGTTTTCCCCCCTAGGAATGTCATATCCAGTACATGCTGCGGGTACCTGTGGAGCTAACGCTTTTCAGCTGGCTCTTCCCAATTTGTAACATTCCGAGCCATCTGTGAGCTACGTCTCGTTTACAAATGCTTCACCCATCTTGTTTACATTACTAAGATGTTCGGTTTTGATGATGAATGCCATTCTGACATCTTCATAGCAGTCAGGTAAATCTCCTTTTGGGAGGGATGACGCATTTTTCATGTGAGTGTCTAATTCATGTGGGATGGTACTTCTGAGAGTAGCCAAGGCATCACCACTTCAGTGCCATAGGAAACCTTCAGTGAGGCCAAAGGATGACTCCAACACCGGAGGGAGCTCCCTTCCTGGCCCTGGAAGCTACTGACTTCTGGAAGATTCCCTGACCTACTGTCAGCATATGGTGGTGTGCTGTTTCCTGAACTACCGCAGAGCTGCTGATCCTGTTTTTAAATTCAATCTCTAATTTAGAATTAAGTCACACACTGGATCCCAGGAATTCCACCATGACATGGTATACCAACTTGAGCTACTTTAGACCTTATACTCCAACCACACTGGTATTTCTTCTGATCCTAGCTGCACACGTCTAGATCATTCCAACCACATGGCATTTGTCCTTGCTGTTCCCTCTGACTGGAACATTCTTTCCCCAGTACTTGCCACACCTGTTTTCATCATTCACATTTCAATTCAGTCTTCTCTCTTCAAGGCCTTTCCCTGACCATGCGGCATAAAACTGCACCCCCAACTCCTCACGCCAATGACTCCTTTGCCTGTTACCTGAACTTACTTTCTTGATGAGATTTATTATGACCCCCAAATAGCTTGTTTACTAATGGCCTATCTCCCTCTTGCTCCAAGATGCAACTCCCACAAAAGAAGTGACCTCTTGTTTACTACTTTCTCTCCAGTGCCAACTAGGGCACCTGATAAATAGTTGCTAAGTAAATAAATGCATGACTGGGGTCTAGTCCCCACAGTGAGGTGCAGGGGGAAAAAAGGAGGACTATGGGGTCAGATGGATGTAGCCTTCTGTTAGAATGGAGAAATAAGAACATGGGCTTAGGATTCCGATAGGGCTGGGCTCCAATTCCTCTTCTGCTGCCCTAGCTGTGGGCCATAAGTAAGTTGTTTCATCTCTGCTCTTTGTGCGCATCCACAGTAACTTAACACACTGCTCTGGTATAACATGTGCCTGGTCCCATGCCAACCACTGTACCAGGATCTCAATAAATGTTAATTGACTTCCCTTCTCTTACAAATGCCAGAAGAAACCCATGAAACTCACGACAGCCTTTGTAACACGCTTGACAGCTAATAAAGATCTCGGGCGTCCTTATATTTGGTACAATCTATGTAAGCTGCCATACATTTTTCAAAAGGCTAGTGACATTTTCGATACTTGGTTATCTTATGTAGACTCCTGAGAGGGTGTATAGTCTTAAATTCACTGAAAAGAATCTAGTCTTTTAGTGCATGACCTATTAGACAGAGGTGTCCCTCCCCTGTATATTCAATTACTTGCTGTATAATAGAACCGTCTGCGCCACATAGAGTTTGGTAGTTGAACACTATGTTCCTCAGGTGGCAGGAGTGACTTTGAAGTACTTGTCAGCAACTGGCTTTCCTGGAACCGTGCGGTAGCTACTCAGTTCACAGTGGCATTTTACTTCTGAAGCCGTTGTTCAGAATATTAAAAAGGGCATGCAGCAGACTTCATTCCTTTGCTCCAAGGACTGTGATTTTGCAAAGACAGACCCCGTGGTCTACTCAGGAGAGTGTCACTGGCTCCAGCAAATGTTTAAAAATGGTTTTGAATTTGGTTCAGTGGTGTTAAGTTGGTCAGTAAGCATCACTACAGAGTCTGATCATGGGGAGTATGGGTCTCCTTCCTGCTTCATCCCAGATGATGCGCTGGGCTGATTGAACTGGGCAATGTTACAGGATATCTGAGGTCACTCAAACCACTCTTTCTGTTAGTGCAGAATGGTGTTTCCCTGTTGAAAAAAAAAATCACTGGCCTTTCTCAGACCTATTGGGAAGGGAAGCGTTGAAGTTTGCTAGACCTCACCTAGATCAGCAACATTTCTGGTGAATTCTGAGATTGGTCAGCCCTCTGGGTTCTTCTCATTCTTCACTGCAATGGTTGTTGGCTTTATTCTATCCAACAGTGGTGCCCAAGAGCAGGAGACACGACCTGTTGGTGTTTGCCAAAAGTGGTTTGTCACGTTGGCCACTGTCACACCATAATTGTGCCATATCCAACTTGGTCTTTGGTCTGAAGAGCATGAGCGGAGCAGAGGGAGATGTGAAACTCTGTAAGGGATGGCAGGGTGCGGGGGTGGCACACTTTATTCCTGGCTTCGGGTTGTGAGGGTTTGGGATCTTTTTGGATCTGTTTCTGAGGACTTTGCAGATGTTGAGAGCAATTGCCTTATGCTATTTTCCTTCAAGAAGCAACAGGAAGTTAAATTTTGGATTCAATTGTGAAGTTCAATTTTGGATAGGCAAGGTTTTCTTGACCTCAACACTATCGACATTTTGGGTTGGCTAATTCTCTATCTGGGGGGCTCTCCTGTGGATCCTAAGATGGGCAGTAGCACCCCTGGCCTCTGTTATCAGCTGCCAGGAGCACCCTCCAAGTTGTGACAACCAAACATACTTGTAGGCAGCGCCAAACATCCCCTGGGGGTCGGGGTGGGGCCAAATTGTCCCTGTGAGAACCAGTGGGGTAGACTTTTACTGTGGGGGATTGCATGGTCACGGGAGAACTTGGGAGTATTCCAGCTTCTCTTGGCTGTCCCGAGGCTTTTAGACCTTTGAGTTTTCTGGGAAGTAGATTTTTGATGGACCTGCAGACAGGCAAAGGAAGAACTGAAGAAACAGGTTTGAGAGGGTGGTACCCAAATGAACTTGATTCCTCTTTGCTGTCTTCCTCCCCCTCCTCTGCACTTGTTAGTCTTCCAGCAGTGAAGATGGACAAGTTGGAGTTGGGGAGCCCAGTAACTGCAGACTAGACTGGGAGGGCCTGAGGATTTTAGAACTTCCAGCAATCCCGACATTTAAATTCAGGTGTCAGCAATTTTCTGCAGACAGCATGGAAGAGGTTTGGGGAGGCAGCGGGCATTGGCTGGGGCCCTTGGCAAAACTGCAATGTAGGCAAAACTGTTTTTGCCACCACTTCTCTCTGTGACCCTCCCCCACACCCTGTCTCACTTTCCCTGCCCTCCAGGCACACAGTCCTCTGGCTGATCCAAGCCTGCCTCGCCCAGCCTGAGCCATCTGCTTCATTGCCTGCCCGGGTTTTAACTCTCCTTACCCAAACGCTGATTTCAGCTATTTTGGGGGTTAAGATGAAAGGTCCAAATACCTCACACTAAGGGGAGGAGAGTCCATGGGTTTAACCTATTCAGGGGATGTTTTGATTCTCTGAAGCTTGCTACTGCTCTTAGAAGACATTTGGGAACAAAGGGCTTTTCCAAGGCTTATCTGTTTTCCCTGAAATGAGCATCCAGATTGTATATTTTCCCAGTAACAGTCTCCCCATCCGGCAATCACAATCCGTGAAATCCATGAACTAGAGACCTCACTGAGAAAGAGGCCCCACACAAGATGAGATGCAAATTTCCCATAAAAAAAGATCCAAATTCCTTAGCTTGGTCTGCAAAGCCCTTTATAATCCACCTTTCTAACCTCATCTCCACTCATTCACTCCAACTGGGTGAAAAAGATGGACATAGACCCCGGCACCTGCTCTCCAAAAATGCATATTGTCCACAGGGGTGGGGGGATATACAAAACAAACCAGACAAAAACAATACAATGGCACGTGTTGGTCCAGGGTAAGTCGAGGAGGCTGGGGAGCACCTCACAGAGGTACTAAACCCAGGGGCTGGTCCAGGAAGGGAGTCTCTCTGCTATCTCCATATGCCTATATTTGACCCACCCTGTCACCTCTGTGTACCTGACAGTCCCTCTGTCTAAATGCCCTCCCATCATCTATCTGGAAAACTCTTAATACCTTTCATGATCCAGCTTACCTGTAATCCCTAGGGGATTTTTCTCTGACTGTACTTTGTTCTCTCTTGCTCTTTGCTTTGCCATGGTTCCCCTTGCTCACCCCCAAACAAGTGTGTTCTTTTCTTTAAGCTTATATATCCATTTTATGGAAAAATATAGCATGGTGATTTGCAATGATTTATTGACTCATCAGTCTCCCCCATTAAAGTTTTTTCAAAGCCGAGGCAATGAAGTGTATCCCTGTTTAAAGCCCAGTTCCTAGCACAGTGCCGGGCACACAGGAGGGCTCAGTAAAAGTCCCTGTTTGAATGAACTCATTCAAACTAGAATCTGGAAAACATGATAGAAGGTTGTCTGCTTTATTCTCTTTTATATTGCACTGTGAGATTGATATACAGAAAAGTCCATAAAACATATATGTCCAGTATCAAATGAAAACCCACGTAACCACAACCCAGGTCAAGAAATCGTTCCCTCTATTCTTAACTCATCAGTGGGTGTCATCTACTTGAATTGAGTGTGTCACAGAGACAAGGACTCAAAATTCTGTATCTGACCTGAAGTTATTGGGGTCTCCTGCGAAGCATGTCCTCAGCTTGAACCTCAGGCCTGATATTCCAGAGACCACAAACCTGGCTAAAAGCCAAGCAATTCGGTCAAACATCACTTGGCAGACGTGGCCTGAAATCTAGCTACAGGAAGCTATTCGCTCCACTGGACAATATCTTGTACAAGATCTTGAGCACCTTATTCTCCCCCTCCATATTGAGGCTGCAGGATTATTTGGACTCTGTCACATTTGAAAACAGAACAAAACAAAACAAAACACCACCACAATTAACATGTGAGCCTTTCTGCTAATAGCCTGTGTGGAGCTCAGTCTATTTTTTGGTTGCTGTTGATATGGATCAGCTAAAATCTTGCCATGCTCTCGGAAGGGGTGTGCTCTGCTCTGCTTTGAGTGGAAATCGGCCATCTGCCTCACTGCACTTGGTCAGAACACTGTGCCTTTGGAAAGGCCTGCAGTTACAGGATGCGCGGCCACCACCTCCGGTGCAGCACAGCTCGGAGCTGGCAGGGCTGTCTGTGTGGGGCTCCTCCAGGGCCACTGCCGGGCCCCCCAGCTCTCTCTCCCTGCCCTGGCTGCCCTCAACAAGCAAGGGCCTGCCTGCCTGCCTCTTTGCCTCTAACCCTCTCTCTCTCCTTCCTTTCCCTTTCTTCCTTCTCTTCCTTCTAGCTGTCCAGCAATCATTTCTACACACAGACTAGCATAAGGGCTTGTTCAATAAACATTTCTTGAGCCTGGCTGCAATTCTTTTCTTTCACATAAATTCAGCTAACTTTCAGCAAGTTAACAATTCCAGGGTCCTTTCATTTTACTTTTCTTTCTCTGTGTGTGTGTGTGAAGCATGAATCCATGATGAGCACACTTAGCTTAAGTTAAAACCATTTTTGTGGGTGTGTAAACCCATGACAACCTTATTCTCTTTCAAGTTCTTGCTTCACGGGGTTTAATTTATGCACTATTTTCTGAGCATCTACTCTGTGACAAACAATTTGAGATGCCAAGGCTACAACAGGGAGCAAGGCAGAGGTGGTCCCTTTGCTCACAGGAGTAGTAGCATTTCATTTTATTTTTAAAGACTTTATTTATTTCTTCATGAGAGAGAGCGAAAGAGGCAGAGGGAGAAGCAGGCTCCCTGCAGGGAGCCTGATGCGGGACTTGATCCCAGGACCCTGGGATCATGCCCTGAGCCAAAGGCAGATACTCAACTGCTAAGCCACCTAGGCATCCCATGGGGGTCACATTTTATTTTATTATTTTATTTTATTTTATTTTATATTTTATTTTATTTTATTTTATTAATTTTATTTTTTTAAAGATTTCATTTATTTATCCACGAGAGACACACACAGAGAGAGAGAGAGAGAGAGAGAGAGAGAGAGAGAGGCAGAGACACAGGCAGAGGGAGAAGCAAGCTCCATTCAGGGAGCCGGACATGGGACTCTATCCCAGGTCTCCAGGATCATGCCGCAGGCTGAAGGCAGCACTAAACCGCTGAGCCACTCGGGCTGCCTGGGGGTCGCATTTTAAAGAGTTTTTATATTCTAGAACTGAGCTATCCAGTATGGTAACCACTAGCAACATGCAGCTATTTAAATTAATTACAATTAAATAAAATTTAAAATTCACTCTCCTTCCTGCTGGCCACATTTCAAGGGCTCGCTGACCACATGTCACTAGCAGCTAGGTATTAGCACAGATCTAGACCAGTCTCACCATCACAGAAGATTCTACTGAACAAGGCTATTCTGGAAGAATTTGCCAGACCTACTACCATCCTGAGGCTTTCAGAAATCCCCAAAGCAATACTGTGAGATGATTTGTTATGACACCAGATCACGATTCCTCTACTTACACTCCACCCTTTGAAACATGGAGCTTATATCAAGCATGCCAGGAGCCAGTGAGTTTATTTTTATTTTGAGCATCCTGTTTTACTTACAAGACAGCTAAATCAGTGTGGTGGAATAGCATTTTGAAATACTCATTTTTCCCTCTTGTCTTGCAAGCAGGTATTGGCTCCGTGTCAGGGAAGGGAGAGATGGAGTCCAGAATCCAAAAATAGCCTTTGAGTCTCTGGCTGCTTTTGCGGTCCAAATGGACAAGCTCACGGCCCTTTGAGCATCTGTAGAAGGGGCAACAGAAAGGAGGTTTGGGGGAATAGATAAAAATGTCTTGGTAGAAGCAGGACTGGAGGACAGAGAGAGAAATGTTTGTGCACATGTGTGAGGGGTTTTGAGAGACAATGCCAATGTGTGTTGCTTTGTGGGCTCAGGCTGCATGGTTTTCCTGGTGGTTCTGTGGGGGGTAGCAGGATCCCAGAGGGATAAAGTGTCTAGGATTTGGGACAGTGGGGAGACATCACAAATCCACCAGATCTAAAGGGCCAAACTGACTGGAACGATGGACATTTTAGCAGCTAACTGTGATAATTCTACTACATCCTGCCCCTTAACCCACATCAGGGAAGGTAAAAAGGGGTGAGCACTGGGTGTGATTTTCCTCCAGCAAATAGGGATGCACGTTCAAAATAGAAATCAGTGGAATTATAATAAAAAAAATAAAAAAGCTGATTTTCTGGCATTTGTGGTCTGGGAGCCATACCTGCTCCTCAAGCAGTGTGGTTTCCTTGCATACTAACTTAACAACCACAGACCTCATCCCCTCTGGTCTATGGTACTTGATTTGGTAGAGTAACATTTCTCCTGGAAGAAATAAATGCGCAAAGCAGTGTCATCTTCTGTATTTGCATAAAATGTCAAATAGGAAATTGATTCCATCCTGGAGCTCTGGTTTCACACATTCATCAACCGAAATAAGGGGGGAGGAAGGAAGCCAATGTAATCGCATGACCGGATGGTTTAGATGAAGAGTTAGCAAACTGTTGCCCCCAGGCCAAATCTGGCTTGCCTCCTGTTTTAGTAAATAAAGTTTTATTGGCACGCAGCCACCACCATTAGTTTATTTATTGTTGTGTTGCGGAGTCACAATGTAGACTGTGCGGCTCTCAATGCCGCCTGACCTTTTATAGAAAAGGTTTGCTGACCCCTTGGCTCAGATTACAAACTCCTGAAAGACTAGGACAGTGTCTATACATCTCCTGTTTCCTTGCAGGACCTGCCTGCAGGTGCAGAGGAAGGATTTGAGAAATTGGGTGTAATAAAATAGTCTAAGGCTGAAATAAACTTTCCTGCTTCAAGAATGACCTCCTCCATGGGCTCCTGGGAACATAATACCTTGAGTTGCAGCACTGACTTCAAGTGTTAAAGAAGGATAAGGTGCAAATCAGTCTCTAACAAGAAAGAGAATCTTGTTGTCTTGTTACTGTAGATGACCAGATGAACTGCCTGTTTTATTTTGTTTTTTAAAATATTTTATTTATTTATTCATGAGAGACACAGAGAGAGGGAGAGAGAGAGAGAGAAAGAGAGAGAGAGAGAGAGAGAGAGAGAGAGAGAGGCAGAGACACAGGCAGAGGGAGAAGCAGACTCCATGCAGGGAACCTGACAAGGGACTCGATCCCAGGTCTCTAGGATCATGCCCTGGGCTGAAGGCAGCACTAAACCGCTGAGCCACCTGGGCTGCCCAACTGCCTGCTTTATATATAATCTGGGAGCCCCTGGACTCCTACTCTGCACTGCACGGAAGGGTCCCAAAGCCTCCAATACACATGGCCTGTGTGCCTTTCTTAGGTGAGCGTTCTTCCAGGAGTGACTCTATGCAAAGGATTCACGTGAAAGTGATTTGTTAAGGCCTGCTCTGAAGAGGAACTGGGCAGAAGAAAGTGGAAGAAGCAGAGTAAGCAATGGGAGAAAAAAACAAGGTGCAATTTCAGATGAAGTCCAAGCCTTAGCCTGATCCTATGGGGATCTTTGGAGCATGAATTGCACATCACATGCAAGAAGCGACTATGCAGTCCTGAAGGCAGAGTTTTCCCACTGAAGCCAACAGTCAAGGGAACTGGGCTTTTACACCCTGTCATCCTCCCCTACTCGGCAGGCAGCAGCAGAGTACAGAGGACCTGGAGGTACAAACACTCTCAGGCACATTAGGGTCTCTGGGTGGTGAAGAGGCATCTGCTGCTCAATGGTGAAGTTCTCAGCTAAGAGCCCTTAGCACACAGAAACTGGACAGTACGGAAAAAACTTTGGTAAAGGGGAAGTGGGGGATCTGGGTAGGGGACTAACAGTATTTGCTACGTGCCAGGCTGCGTGTCTTCTCCACCAACGCTTACAGCTGATTTGGGATTATAGGCCATTTTGAATAATCCATGTCATTTCCATGATATGGGCCCTCCAGCATATAGCAGAATCTTTCTCCTCCCTTCTCTCATCCTTTTCTTTTCTTCAAAAGAAAATTATTTTAAGGGGGAAACCAAAAAAAAAAAAAAGGATCATCTTTCGTTCAGCATCTCCCTTGTTATGATTAAAAAGATAAAATGTTCAAAATTCGCTTTGAGACTGTATTACTTCTCCTATAACATCTCCAAGGGGAAATAAATCCCTGAAGTTCTCTACCCACTTGTAGAGTGGCATTTCTTTCATTTGACCCAAGTCTACAACTTTCACACTTCAATGGATCCTTAGCTCGAGTACACTGGGATTTGGGGACCCATGTTATACTTTATCCGCAGAAAGATTCATTTGGGGAGTTCACAGCCTCCAGACGTGGCTGCTTTCACCTTTTGAAGCAAAGAGCCCTCATCTTCCAGATCGGTCCTCAAATTACAGCTTTTCATCCACTCCCTTGGTAAGTCTGGCTGCCTTCTCTGGCTCAATGCACTTATGTCTTTCTTGAGAGACAGTGACCAATATCATCCTCAGTAACTCAGGCACAGATATACCACAGCTCCAGATTGGGTAAACATAGCCCTTTTGTTTTGCTTTTAATACAATTCTGGATGCTATTCAACAACACTTTGGGTTGAGTGATACACCACAGAGGTGTTTCTAGTATTCCGTTTAGAATAGTTACCTTTCTCTACCTTATGGTCAATTGCACTTGTTATTGTATTTTGGTTCACTTTTATTATCTTAATTTTTAAAATTTTTTAAAAGATTTTATTTTTAAGTGATCTCTATACCCAACATGGGGCTTAAACTCACAACCCCAGTATCAAGAGTCATATGCTCTTCTAATTTAGCCAGCCAGGCACCCAGATAATTGTTTTTTTTAAATTTTTTTAAATTTATTATTTATGATAGGCACACAGGGAGAGAGAGAGGCAGAGACACAGGCAGAGGGAGAAGCAGGCTCCATGCACCGGGAGCCCGATGTGGGATTCGATCCCGGGTCTCCAGGATCGCGCCCTGGGCCAAAGGCAGGCGCTAAACCGCTGCGCCGCCCAGGGATCCCTAATTATTGGTTTTTAATTACTACTGTCCTCTTAGACATGCTCTTAGTAAACCTTTCTGCTACTTATCTGCTGTCACACACATGAACTCTTTCTGAAGTCCTTCACTGTTGACTTAGTATTTGGCATTGCCAGAGACTTCAGTTTTTTCTCTAAATTTTACAGAATCCCATTTTATTTTTGCATGTGCTAAAGAGGATAAATTCAACCAGAGTTTTAAAGAAAACTCTACTGATTTGCTTCTCTGTGGAGGGGCACATACTTTTTTTATACCTTTTGACCCCAGTGATAAGTTAGCTCCTCATAGGTGACAAAATAGTTGTAACAGGTAGATGGGAAGCTAACTCTTCTCTCCCAAGTAAGATTTTTGGGAAATGGTTTAGAGCTTTTTTGAGAAAGTTTCCAAAATTTAAAACATATCCCATCTGCTGATGCTTTATTTTCCACGGGGTTATGTAGGACTTGCTTGGAGTATTTGTGGTAGAGTAGAAAAAACATAGGCTTTGGAGTCATGCAAACCTACAATGTACCAAAAGCACTCTGTTAAAGGCAGAGTTAAAACGGAGGCTGAAAATGGCCAGGATGGGCCAAATACTAAATTTAATTATAGGCAAGGTATCAGCCAGTCTATGGTTAAAGAAAAATGGAATACTCCAAGGTGATAATAAGAACTCATTCTTTTTTTTTTTTTTTTTTTTTAGAACTCATTCTTGTAAAAGGTAACGAATGATGATGCTTCTCTGATGCTTCTCTAGAGCCTCCTCCAAGACAGGAGAGTTCTCCAAACTATCTGGAGTGGTTCTTCTTTAGAACCTGGTTATTCTGCATCACCACACAAAGTCTCCACTTCCATCCACTGAGGGCATCAAAACAATTTACCTTCAACACAATCTTGGAAACCCGAGCAAAGGTAGCTCTAGACTGCTTATGAGACTGAGCTGTCATTAGCCCAATTTGTCCCCTTACGCTACCTGCACTCCAGTCTTTAGCTGCTTCAAAACCCAAGAATAGTTATTCCCACTTCTCTTACCTATCATCTCTATTCCTACAGTGCACGTTCCTCTGGTGAACTATCCTCCCCTGTGCTTCTGTCTTCATGTGATGTTGGGCTCTCTGCCCACTGAATTTTCCCATCATTTCTCCCTTTCCTCTCTTTCCCCAAAGACTTCTGGAATACCTTTATCATTGAACGCAAATCCTCTGCTTTCTCATACTTCTATAAGCCCAGTCTGCATTTTCTTGTCTTAACTAAATCCCATTTTGCAGAAAGACACCACTTCCCTGTAACCTTCCCAAATGAAAATTGCACATTCTTGTACCTCCACCATTGTGGTACCCATAAGTAATGTCTGTATTGTCACTGATACTTTGCCTCTTCTAACCAGTTGCTTTTCATTCTTGTACAAAAAGCCCTTTCTCCTTTGAGTGTCAGGTAATTCTGATCAAAGTCCTCCTGACCACTCCCTCTTCTGTCATTATGGACACTTTGACATCTGCAGTGACAGACACAGAAGAACCTAGCTCCAAGATGGTTGACCTCAATTCCAGCAAATCCTAGAATCCATTCTGGACCTTATCATTTCCCTAAATTGTTCTACCTCAACTCTGAATATCAATTTCCCATTCTCTGACCACAACATCTTATCATCACACCTCTCAGGATCCTTAGTTCTCAAAGTACTTGGTGCTCAGGCCAGAACTCTGGTCCTTTGATCTTTCTTCCTCCTATGTACTGACCAACATAATGCTTTTATTTTCTTCTCCTTCCATCTTAGACCTTACAATGCATAACTTTAAACCCTTGTAAGCATCTTCAAAGAACTTAGTCTCCTTTATATCTGCCATGCTGGCACAGCAACAATTCAATCTTGGATTAATCCAACAATTTGTTTTTCTTGATCTGGACTGCTGAGTCTAAACTGAGAAAACAGACAACCTAACTATGCAAGTGGGTGGCCCTAAGCCATCCTTTGATGTGTACTTAGTGACTTTCCTGAGTGGTGATTATAAAACATTACTCTTTCTCTCAAAGCCCCACTTCGTTGATCTTCTTCCCTCCCTTGCCACCTCTACACATATGCAACATTTCTCTCTCTCTCTTCCCTAGTAAATGTTTTGCCTTACTGCTCATTTACTCTTAAATCATTGTAATTTGTTTTTGCATCACTCCTGAAATGAAAATTCTCTGGCCAAAATTACCAGTGACTTCCTAAAGGTCTAGCTGAATGAAATTTTTCTAAATATTCAGCTAATTGTTGTCTTCTCTTGCTTTTGATACTGTTGATTTCTTCATTGTACTGTTCCTCTCTGGCCTTCTCTACTTGTGCTCCCTGGCAAGCTCACCCACTTGCATGGCTTTAACTGGAATTATACTCTTGATTTTCAGATCTGTATCTTCAGGCTAGCTCTTTCTACTTAGCTCCAGAAATCCACATATAAAACAGCCTTCTTTGTGGTTTTCCTGGAATTCCCATGGGAACTTAAATCTATCCAACCCCAAATGAACAAATCCACCTCTCCCCATAGTTCTTCCTTCTAGGTTCTCTATCTTGCTAAATGACATCATTCTTTGGACTGAGCCAGAAACCTTAGAGTGGCCTTCAACTTCTCCATCTTAAATCCTTATCCAACTTCCCCAGTACCATCTCCAAACAAGGTCCTTCTGTTTTGACCTTCTTAAAGTCTCATGCTGCTTATCTTCTTCATCCCAACTGCTACTGCCTTAGCTAGTGTGCTCTCACCTCTCACTTTTATATTTTTGCTAGAGGGCTCTAAATCATGTCAGGTCATGGTACTACCCAGAACATGAACTATAAGTCTTTCAAGATCTATATTCCTGTCTCTCTTCAGACCCATCTGTCCTGCTTCTGGCCTCCTGCCTCTCACCCTATAGTCAGCCATATTAAACTACCTGCTGTGCTTGGAACTGTCCATGCTGAGTCTCAGTTTGGAATGCCATTCTTCTCCTTCACACCCACTTGCTCCCATCTGCCCAGCAAATATCTGTTCATATTTCAGGTCTCAGCTTAATCTTCCCATTCTTTGCAAGGTCTCATCTGTTGTACCCTCAACTCTCACCCTAGGAAGAACCAACTACTTTTCTTTTGGGGCTCCATCTCCACATATATATTGTCAATGTCAGTTTGCCTCTCTTGGACTGTAAACTTCCTTAATGACATGATCTCTGTCATGTGCATGTCTTTACCTCAGTGTCCAGCTTATAGTAGGATCAAAATAGATATCTGCACAGAATGAAGAATGAATGGATTAAAAATGGAGCCCAACCTGTGAGCAAAGACTAAATGAATATTGTAAGAGTGGAACAAATGTTGATCACTTTAGCATACTGAATCATCACAAAGGCTTGTCTGCAGATAGCTCTGCTGTTTGTAAACTCACTAAGTCTCAGTTTGCATTAGCAAACGAGTTGGGTGGGTATTCTCTAGAATGTAAGCTGACTTTCAGGGACAGAAAAAGGGGGGTGGTGCCTTCTACTGGCTTGCTTCCTTAGCAATCTGTGAAAACAAAACCCAGCAAAACAATTCCCCCTTTTCCCAAAAGTTGGCACTGGCTCAAGTTTTTCTTTTCCAAAATACTTTCTTTGGTCAGGCAACACTCCCTACACTATAGCTGTTAGGCATTAGTGTGCTCTGAATCCATTAGAGAAGGTCAGTCCTGAATACCAAACAGATGCAGAGCTCCAAGTTTCCAGAACTGGAGTCCAAGAATCGAAATGCATAACAATAGCCATCTTCTCTGTTCATGTTGTTCTCAGCTTTGCCATAGCAGGCATATTTTAGAGACCAGACTTGAGCTGTCCTAACTTCCACACATGAAGGGGGAACAAATAATTTGAGACAGAAGAGTAATACAAGGGAACGTTTTAGCTTTACACGTACATACATGCTCCTTGTTTCCTGATGAAAACACTTTGAATCCAGTCAATATCACGGAGACACCAACGGTACACAAGAGTAAGGTTTTTTTGTTTTTTGTTTTAATAGCAAAACTTGTACTAAATAAATAGATAGATAAAAAGTAAATCAAGTAAACCAAACCACAACAAAAATAAACCCTCTTACTCCAGATTACCTATTAATTTCAGATGGAAAGCCCTAGGCAGTAAGAGAAAAAAGAATGACCCATGCATTAAGTAGACTTGGATAGTTAATTTGGGCCAAGGGAAAAAGCCAAATAATATTAAATTGTTATGGTAGAAAGTAAGTTTTGGACGTTCTGCTTTCACATTAGTACCCAAACTTGTAAAAATACTCAGAGCAGCAGAAAGGAGAAC
The DNA here is from genome assembly GCF_905146905.1 of Nyctereutes procyonoides. NCBI lineage: Eukaryota > Metazoa > Chordata > Mammalia > Carnivora > Canidae > Nyctereutes > Nyctereutes procyonoides. The sequence continues at coordinate 53,465,385 of NW_026575146.1, read as the reverse complement.
TAAATTTAGACCTTGATTTAATACATTCAAGAGCATGATTCATTTTCCCCCTGCCCTGGTATAGCCTGGGTAATCTGCATGGATGGCAGGCAACACAAGGATGCCCTGTGCATAAAGGGGAGTCTCATTCATTCAGAGGCTCAAGGAAGCTAGAGACACCCCATCTTCTCTGCCAACAAAGGAGCATTTCTAGGTACCTCACACACCCTGGAACCAGATATCTTTTTTTTAAATTTTTATTTATTTATGATAGGCACACAGTGAGAGAGAGAGAGGCAGAGACACAGGCAGAGGGAGAAGCAGGCTCCATGCACCGGGAGCCTGACGTGGGATTCGATCCCGGGTCTCCAGGATCACGCCCTGGGCCAAAGGCAGGCGCCAAACCGCTGCGCCACCCAGGGATCCCTGGAACCAGATTTCTTAACTGGCAAGAGTCCCTCTAATTTTAGCTTTGCCCTGGCCTTGGCATGAATGTGCTGGAAATTTATTCTGTTGCTCGTTTTCTATAAGTGGTTTTTTCCCCCCCTCAAGCTCCAGTGGGATCCTGACCAGCTCTCAGATGCCATGCAACAGGGGTCACCTTAATGAGACACTTAAAAAGGATGTCATCGTTTGGTAGCAATGCATTTAGCAAGCTGGGGCCCAAGTCACCAAACGGTAGCCCATATATTGGGTTTTAGAGAGCTGCTGTTATATATAAGTTAAACATCAACCCAACGATGACGGCAAGGTCATTTCTTATTAGTTCATCAAAGGGCTAGGCAAAACATCCAGGCAGAGCAGACCATCATCCTCCCCAGTTTCATTATCCACTGCTGCCAATCACCATCTCGCATTCACGTCTGCTCCGGACACAAAGCAAATATTTTAGCCACTACAAATAATTGAGATTAATGCCAGACTATCATTTGTGTTAATCTAACCTAGTTTAGAAATGAAAACCACCTAAATTATTTTGTGATTTTACAGTCACTCCATTCTTTATTTCTTTAGCTTTCAGTCTTTAAGCACATTTGGAAAGTAACCTCAGAAGTCTCATTCCAGCTTTTTTGGCCTTACTGAAAGTCGCTGGGCTTAGGACAAGCTACAAGAAAAAAATGGAACGTATATTAAAAAAAAAATCTGTAGTTCAGGAACATGGTCTCCTGGAAGCGAGGGCATTAAAGCTGTCCTCCCTTCTGAGGTATTAGACTGATGTAAATAACCCACCCATTGGGCCCCATTATACATCCACGTACATTCATCCCAAGAAAGATTATTTCCCCAACCATGAAATGGGTTCAGCAATTTTGCAGTTCAACACACAAAGAGTTCAATACAGAGCACGTGCATCACATTAGAAATGAGTTGCTCTGAGAAGGTGTGTGAGAATGAGCAGCATTGGAGAGGCCCGCATTGGGACACATCCACAGGATGGGCCTGGTGGACCCTGGGGAGGGCTGTGGGTCCAGGTGGATATGAGATCCGTTCAGCCTGAACACATGCTTCACAAACCAGCCTGGACATGGCACAGAAAAGAGGCAAGACACCGTAGGGCAGCATCAATGATTTGTACCTTTCTCAAATAGCTTGGTTCTTGGGTCTCCTGGGCAGTTCTGAATGGCAAGATGGGGCAGTCACTCTGCCCCTTGGGCTTGTCCAGTGCCACAACATGAAAATCAAATTATGTTGAAGATAGGGATGTTTGATGACTTTGACCAAATGCAACGGCAGGTTTGGGGGCAGCCTCATAAGAGGCTTTTCCATTTGAGAAAGGACAAATGCTCTTTAGCACTCTAAACAGCAAACTGGCTGATTTAGCTTAGAACAGTGGCTACCATCGCAGCCAATTTCAGAATGTCAAGAAGGAAGGTAAGAGCAGGGGAAGGGTGTCATGAAGGTTGCATCCATCCGAGGCTGGGTCAGTTATATATTGAGATTTGGGGAAGAAATTTATTCTCACACACGTAGAGCACCACGGGTCTAATGAACAAGAAGGGACATCTATTTTCATACTTCACTCACACAAAACACCTCTCTCCCATCTCTGGGGGTAGGGGTGGGGTTCCAGTTCTAAACTACAATCAGCCCTTCTTTTGAAATAACAATAATAAATCTTCTTTGTTCAGCCAGATGGTGGTGTCTGTTGCACTAGGTTGGGCTCATAGTACAACATCAATAAATGGCCACTAGTAGAGGGACAGACAATGCCGTTTGTAAAACATGCCTACACGTCCTGCCTTCTCCCCTCCCAAAAAGTCGTACTGTCAAAACGCCCATGGGGGCTTGATCTCATTTTGGGAAAGAAAGGAAAACTTAAACAAGGCAAAATAATGTAATGTGGAAAGTAATTTCTGTGGGGGCCGGGGAGTATACATTTAATCTTTGAGAAGAATGATGGTAGATGGGCTTTTAGTTGTTTTGCTTTAGGGACCATTTGAAAGGAGGATTCCCCACAGGGTTTTCCCCAGGCTCTGGAAAGCTGTCTTGATGAAGGCGGCACATTGCCAACCAAAGTTATCATGACTAGGAGATGGAGTCAGAATGCCTCCTCAGTGAGCATGGCCAAGTCTCCTGAAATGAATATTGTTCCAATTAGGTGTCCATAAAGCCTTCTTGCCTCAGATAACTCCTTTTAAGAAGGTATTTGCTCAAAATCCATCACAGGAGGGAAAATGACATATTACTGTGTCCTGCTGCCTGTGTACACATGTTCCTCACAGGCCCAGAGGGCTCATACTCTTTGATGCTTGCTCCTTATTTACTTGGTGTCCGTTCTACCTGAGATTGGCGGAGGGGTAGGGGTGGGGGTTTGCTGACTGGTGTCTGCTCCTGCTCTTAACAAACTATATTACCTGGTTATGTAACCCCGATCCATGTCCACAGTCCAGAGCTCAGATGGCTGGCGTGTCAGCAGAAAATGTTTCAAAAATGTTAATTCGACAATGTTGGAGGGATGTTATTTCTAGAGCTAAACTCCTTAGGGAAAATGAGAAATCCTTGCTTCAGGGATTTAGCTCTTCCATACTGGAAGATACTTCTTTCCTGATGCTTTCTTCCCAAATAATTTCTCAATGTCTGCTATGCCCTGACATTTGGTCTAAATAAAATGCTGGAACAGACTCCTAGGATACAACTACCTCCAAACTCTGTATAAGAGGGTCTTTATTATAGAGAATCAGCATCTATTAGGGCATGAAACACTGGGGGCCTGCTGGCGCTTGCTCTTCACACTGAATCATTTCATGATATAGATACTTTTTTTTTCTGGCATTTACAGCAAGCAACTCAGTTTATAACCTAAGGCATTTTCCATACTTCCAGACAGTGAATACTAGGTCCTTTTGAGTCTCAATAGCACATAATTTAAGACAGTGGGAAAAGGAGTTGGAGAATAGTTTCCACTGCAAGGAAAACACCATGCAGATGTTTGCCCTCTTGAATTCTGATGGCAAAATAGAGAATTGTTTACTTGTTCTGAAGTCAAACCCAAGGAATTTAGTTTTTACTGGCTGGGGGTTGGGGGCTGGGGTAGGGGTGGGGAGTCATGACATAATATATTAATGATATTGAAATATTCAACACATGGATTTTGAATCCCCAAATAATTTAGATCTTTTTATATGGTTCTTGATCAGATTTGGTATATCAAATGTCGATTTGTGTCACAGAAAGGACATACCTGGAGAAAGACTACTTCGTGAAAATTGTATATTCACCTTCTGTAATTGTTTTTTTTTCCCTCCAAGATACCAAGCTAGGAATCGGTCCTCTATCTTGAGCCATTTATTGAGAACAAACAAATGAACTCAGAAAAGACATGACCCAATTGAAGTTCAATACCTGACTTTGGTGTATGAGAATCATAAACTTGCTTACGGTCAATCTGGTCTGCAAACACTTCCCCATAAATCATCCAATAGGGCATGTAGAAGATGTTCTTGGCCAATTTCCATGATGGCTCTTCATTGGGAAAGAGAATGGCTTGCCTGGCGACCCCAAAACTCATCAGTACCACCAGCATGATGATGACAAAGTACATCATGTCTATCATCTGGAAGGTTGGGGAAACAGAGGGAGAAACAAAAGAAAATCCATATGACTGAATGTTCCTATGACAGCAACATTGATGGAAACCTTTGTAGGAGGTTCACTTTTAATACTGCTGTTAAGGGATATATACATAGATAGCTGTGTAAGAAAGTAAGAAAGAGAAACACTTGGTCTATTGCAGCAATGTCCACAGATGCTTATCAGTAACTCAAAAATCATTTTTACAAAAGCACACAGAGAATAGAACCTCCTCATTTTTTTTCACTGTTGTCTGTGTCACGTAGTCAAGACTAGGCATGGGAGTCACATGAAGCTTGGGTCTCTGTAAGTTCAGTACTAGCTTTGTCTCTCTTCCTGGGAAGGGCAAATGTCCTCCTTGGGTCTCTTTCTTCTTAGCAAAATTGAAATTGGGATAATCAGACCATCTTAAGAACTACTGCAATGCTGTAAATTCCCTAAGTTTGAAAGGCTAATGAAGCAGTGGAACACTCAAGGAAATAATCATTTGCAAACAAAGCTAGGACAACCCAAATATCCATCATATACCTTCTTACTCTTGTGCCCCTACCTCATTGTCTGGTATTCTATCACAAACCAGTCCCTCAGAAGACCATTCTTTCTGTATTTAATTCTCTCACAGTATATCCTATCAGTTATGAAGGGTGTTTTTTAGGCAATAGAATCAGGTTGCCTAATGGCCCATTTCTGTGTCTGCTGTTGAAAAGTTGGATTTTCATCTTGACATGTTTATAAAATTCTCTTGACTGCATTTGAGCACAATGTTATCTCTTGTTCCTCTTGATTCCTTTCTTTTTTGCTTGTTTTCATGATACATATTATCTGTGATCTGTTTCTCATATGCCAAATTACTTTCCTTTTATCACCAAAAATAGATGGGGAAGTAATAACTATTATTTTGCCTGGCCAGAACCCATTGCCTCCTTCTTTTAGAAGCAGTTCCCACCCATTCTGGCCACAAAGATAGGTGTCTTTTCCAGGCTAGGTTAATCATGCTACCTCACTCTCTGGCAACAGTGATAGGAGGTAGGCATGTGACACAAGATGGGCCAACCAGAGTCCTTTCTTTGGAGTTTTTTCAACTGAAGCTGGGAGAGAGAAGCTCCCTTTCTTTCTCCATAATGATATGAATTCAGAGTGTCTGAGGCCGAGTCTCTCACTAGTGAAACTGATCAGGAGTGAATGAAGCAGATATTCCAGACACAGAGAGAGTATGTCCTGACAATGGTTGAAGGCCTGATTGCCATAGCCGTTAAGGGCAGTTTCAACATGCCCTGCTTTAAGTCAATATATCCCTCCCAGGCTTACGCTAGTTGGGAGACTGGTTTCTATCCCTCACATCAAATCATCTAATACAAAAGACGACCTTCTCTTGCGTATCAAACTTCCTGAAGGGATACCCATCCACAAACAAACACTAATGATAATTTTATCAATGATAATAAAGGCTTTAAATCTGCTTTAAAATTTTATTTTAAAAGAATATATTCCATGGTGTCTGTTATTAGAATTTAAACACTATAACTTTCCTGTTTGCCTTAGGACACTGGGGGCTCAATATATTTTAGGTCAGTTAGTCAATCAACCATCAAGGCAACTTCCAAATCCATCTGTCAAGTATCATTTGACTTTAAGACTAAATAAGAATCTCTCAAAACTTGATGTTCATTCATATTTATTTAGTGTTTTAAAAAAACATATGCTACTGAATTGGTTATTCTTTTTATAGCTGAGTGGCCTCAGAACTCTCTTAAAAGTGAACAAGCCAACTGTGTTGAAACAGTTTTATAGGAACATAGGCCTGTTGCTCATCCTCTATTTTGTAAAATTCTTTCATCTTTTATTTACAAGAAGTTCTATCAATGAAAAAACACTAATGGGTCCTTCATGTGTATTCAGATTGATTAAAAGGTGGGTGGGGAGAAGAAGGTGTGTACCCTGATTTAAGAGCCAGTCTGACCCAAGAAAACTCAGCCAGTACACATGACAACTGTTCTAATCTAATTTCTCAGGACTATTTTCATTCAGATTAAGTCTGCTCTCTACCTGAAGACTCAAAACCACCAAAGACAAAAGACATTCTTCTCACTCAACTATGTAGATTTCAAAACAGTCTTCCATATAAATACTGAAATCTGGTAGAGTGCAGAAACAGAGCATTAGTAAAAACTAAGGCTGGGGACCTCTGTTTTTATAGCTAAATTGTTCAGTTGGTTCAATATGAAGAGAGTGGATTTTGTCTCACTCTTCTAAATATGCGTTGGTTGCATCCTGTATGGGTGTTAGACTACCAGACTACCTGAGTTTTCATCTTGGCTCTGCTAGTAAAAATAGCCTAAGGGGTCACATGCAAGTTGCTTAATCTTGTTTTTCTTCTCATTTTCAAAATGGGGATAATAAAGATAAAAATGATACATACTAATTTTGTAAGGACTAAGTGTGATAACACGTGAAGCAATGTGGGTAGTTCTCTGTAGTATTAATGTATTGTTATTATTAGCATTGGATGATCAAGCTGTGAAGTCAGAGCTGGAATCCTGCCTCTGTTCTTTGCCCAGTTTGTTTATTCAATTGACAAATGAATGAAGATACTAAAAGCCATTTTGTGGGGTTGTAGTGATGATGACATGTTTGACATAGTATTTGGCACAGAGTAAATTATAGCTATTATTATTGTTGTTTTTATTTTGCATTATATAAGTGAGCTTAGTACTAAGCTTGGAGAATTGCATTGAGAAGTGGAATATGAGGGAAAGGGTTCAGGATTCCACAGTGATCCCAGATTGTAAGTTCAGTTGGGATCATACTTGATCAGTATTGCATCCAGTTATCTTAGCAGATGTCTATCCCTAGACCACAGGGCACAGTGAGTTACTTGGCTGTTTAATACTGAATAGGGGCTAATGTTGAGGGGCTTTCAGAATATTTTGCTAAGCTTCCTGCTTGGCAGTCCATTTGGCTCACTGATAAATTCAATAGGCATATTTTACCTACCTTCTGGATCAGTGACTCAATTATCAAACTAAGTATCTTAAAAGCTCCATGAAAGAGAATAAAGCCACCAAATACACTCATTTTCTTATTCTTGACTGATCAGTGAAGTCATTCATAAGTTAGAAGGTAGAGAAAATGTAGTACATCTCTCTTGCTCACTCCAAAGTAAGGTTTCATTCAAATAAAATCTGGGGATAATTATGCCATTATTAAAATGATAGACATGGATTTTACAATAAGCTTGCCGTTTTAGTGTGACTTCAGATATTTCAAGTATTTCAATGCCACCTAACCTTTTTAAAGTAATATATTTGGCTGGTTTGAGACTTCAGATCTTATTTATTGAAACAGAACAAGGTAACCAATCAATTAGAAAAAAACAAGCCATCAGATTATGTAATTGTCTACTGTGGCAGTTTTCAACAGAGGGCAATTGTGTCCACAGGGGACATATGGCAATGTCTGGAGATGTTTTTGTTGTCATAAGAGTGTGTGTGTACTTGTGTGTGAGCACCTACTCTACTGGCATTAGTGGATAGAAGCCAGGGATGCTGCTAAACATCCTATGATGGACAAAATGGTCCTCCCAACAAAGAATTATCTAATCTGAAAATCAACAGGGTCCAGGTCGAGAAAACTTGGTTAATTTTGCAGCTGCTATAATTCTTCACTTTCATTTGGTTCATTTGAGAATACATTTGGAAATCTTGTGAAAGCTTGTCCTCTCTGTCCAGGAAATTCATACGTCCACGTATTTTTTATACATAAATTGGGTGGAGGGTCCACCAATTCTTTCTCCTAAATCTCTCCCAAAGACTCTAAGTTGAGAGTCTCTGCTTCTAGACATACGAATCTTTACCACAATCTCAAATTCATTACTAAAATACAAAGAAGATTATATAACAGGCTGTGCAACAGAGTCAGATACACATTTTATATCTAGTCAAAAACCCCAATTGAACTGGGATTCAGTTTTGGGTAAATAAATCAAGCTTGTTGAATTCAAGTTTCCCTCTCTAGACTGGGTTTGCTGGTATTTCCCCTAAATAATGTCGGTGTTATAAATCTCAAGCTTTTGTACAAAAGATTTAAGAATAGAGCTGACCAACCGTGCTCACCAATTCTTCCGCTCTCCTTTTCTTTGTACTTTAACAAACATAAATATAACAGACACAATTTATCAACTACTTACTAGGATCCAGATACTATTAGTTATTTAGAAACTGTTATTTCTAATCATCCCAACAACCTTGCAAGATATAACCTTGCATTTATTATAATTACTTTAAATGAGTAAACTGAGTCTTAAAGATGGTTAAATAAATTACTTAAAGCCTCACAACCCTTCCCTTTTTGATTCAAATTCTCCTCTTTGCATGTGTTTGTCAGTGTTTTTGTAGGAACAGTCTTGGTTATTTAAGATTCATTTCAATAGAGTTACATATGTGCATATATAATAATAATAATAATAATAATAATAATAATAATAATAATAATAATAAAATACTGATTGGCTGACCAAAAGTTCAGCAGCAATAATGTATATAGTAAAACTTGAGTGAGAATGATAAAGGACATCTATTGACTAATTGCTGGGTTTTCAGCAGCTCACAAGTGGGAGTGGAGGTTATTAGCATAGAGGTTTCTCAGTAACAGGTGTTTACCATGGTAGGATGAACATATTTGGCTTTTCCACATATGTCCTGTAAAGGTGAAGTAAGGGACACTTAGAAAACTGGAGTAACTGATAAAAAGCACCCAGGTTCTGGGCTTCTGGTTCTAATTCCTCTAGTGAGTCTGGAGCAGAGGCTGATTTGCTCCTGCATACCTCAGTTCACACCAGGGCTGTCCCTCTAGGGCTGGATCTTTAATGGAGAGAGTCTGGAAACTAGTGTGGCCAAGGAGTGCCTGAGCAAGTCTACAGCTACTTGTGGGAACGCATATTGGTTTGCCACTTGAGATTCTTTTTTAAAGAATGCGATAAGTAAGTGTATCATTCTGGAATCCAGTTTTTAACTCATCATTTCCCAGTAGTGTAACAAAATACATGGATATATGGATAGAACTTATGGGCCGACTCAAATTCAACCTAACAACTCAGCTAAAATAGATTATATTTTCTTCCTTTTGTGTAGGGAAAGGCATTTTTCAAGCACTTTATTAAAAAAAAAAAAGAAGAAGAAGAAATGTTAAAAATCGAAAAAAAATCTGTTAAAAACTTGGAGTGGATACCACACGTCCTCCAAGATCCAGCTAAAATGTAATCGCCACATGAAGCCTTCCCTGACCTACATTGTCTTTTCTATTCTCCTTTATATTTTATTTGCATCTCTACCACAGCATTCTCATACTGTATGGCAATTACTTCTCTTCCTCTCATCTCTGATCTCACAGAATGAGTTCCTTTATATACACAACTCCTACTCCAGTGCTTAACACAAAATAGATGATCTGTGTATGTTTTTCAGTAAGTAAATGGGTGAGTGATGGTTAATTTTCCCGTGATGTATATGGATGTAGTCAAACTCCCAAACACTCAAAAGGAATGAAAAAATAAAACATCCCCAGGGCCATCTCGGACCATCACAGCGGGCCCAAATGAATTATTTTCCTCTTCCTAGAATTGCTACTCCTCCTCTGCAAATTTATAACATGGAATCAGAGGACCCTGCTTACCATTTTTCCAATCATCATTACATATGGGCCCAAATACTTGTTCACGCCGAAGATGTCTAGTAGACGGATGTACCAATAAATGATGTTCACACAATAGATGACCCTCCCATCGCTCCTGAAGGGCTGGTCTTGAAGACGAAGGATCATTCCAACAGAGAACAAAAGGATGGCTATTAGGTCTGTGACATTCCAGTATTCCTGCAGCCACACCTTCACTTTCTGTAGCAACTTCCCTGGTTCTGACATCAGAATCTAAAAGGCAGGAAAGAGAGTGGGGTTAGGTCTGATTTCAGTCTATGTTTTTGGTCTAGTTGGAAAATGCTTCGGCCTGTTAGTTGACATGAGTAGCTTGTTTTGTTTACTTGTGTCCACTTGAATACTTGCATGCTGTGAATATACAACTGAGCTAAATTTAGGCCAGGCAGATACAAACATTCCAGAAGCAAATGTAAGCAATAAGTTTGATCCTTTGGGTTGCTTTACAATCCTAAGACATGCATTTGGGCTTTGCTATAAAATTACTGATTCCTAATGCACTGTAAATCTCTGAAGTTCTGCTCCATTTCAATGCCACCATATTGAGTTACTCAGATCCACAGGGAGGACAACTTCAGTCTTCTCTTCACATCCACATAATTGCATCAATATCACCTCTATTTCTAAATACAATGTGATCCAACCACTTCTCACCACTACCCACTGCTGCCACTCTATTCTAAGTCCTATCACATCAACCAGATGATTGCAACATCCTTCTAACTGGTATCCCTGCCATCACCGCTGCCCACCCTTCCTCAATCCATTCTCTGAGTAGCACACAGAATGATCTTTAAAAACTTAAGCCATGATCTGGGTGGTGACTACACAGTTATATGGGTTGACAGAAACTCATCAAGCTGGACCCTTATGAGTTGTTCATTTTCTTACCGGTAAATTATACCACAATCTAAAAAAGCGAGAGACTTGAGAGATGCGTGAACAACAATAATGACAACAAAAACGAAAGTAAATTGTGATGAGTGAATATTTAAATCTCTTGACAGCTTCCAAAACAAATAGAGAAAAATCCAAACTCCTTCCGGTGGCCTCATTTCCCATCCCACCATATTCTTGCCATTCCACACCTCCAGACACAGTCATGTTGTCTGCAGCATAACAAGTCCATTCTAAGCTCAGGATATTTGCACCTGTTCCTTCTGTTGGGCATTTTCTTCTCCCAGATTTTTACACGTTTGGCTCCTCCTCATCCTCAAGGTCTCTGCTCTAATTTCTCCTCCTTAGGAAGACCTTCTTTAACCATCCTACCTGCAGGGGGGCCTCCATACCCGCAAGTCAGTCACTAATATATTACCCTCTCTTATGCTTTAAAGAGTTTATCACAACATGAAATTAGTAAATATGTTGTATGTGTCTGTTTACCTGTCATCTCCCCTAGACTGTAAACTCTGAGGGCAGACCCTTTGTTCCCTAGGGCCTGTTTACATAATAGATTCTCAATAAATGTTTGTTGACTTATTGCTACATAGACACCTACCTCACAGCAATCCTCCCCTCCCTCCTATATGTTAGCGACTGGGTGGGGCTCTGACTGACCTTAAATCCAGAAGGACTTTTCTGCTGCCACACATGGGCTCTATGAAATGCACAGTCGGATAGTGGGAGTTGCCACCCATCCCACACCACAGCTTGCACTGGATGTGAGGAGCCAGGGAGGCAGGCCTAGTGAGGCTGTATAGCAAGGCTACCTTCATGCATCCCCTGTGTTTATTCAGAGACTTCCTTCTTTTTGAGACATCACCAGCCCTGCTTTCCGGACTCAGGATCTCCTCTCAAAGAGGAGGAAAGCAAAGACGGGGACAGGTCTGATCTGCAGCTATTTATTCGAATCCTCATGTCCCCTGTCATGGCTTACCTTGGCCTCAAACGTTAAGGAAGGGAGGTCTTGGTAAGTCAGGACGAGGACTTGGGAGCGGTGCGCCAGATACCAGAGCCAGCTGGTAGTCCTTTCTCCTCTGCAGTGCTACATCCCTAAACCCTAGGCCAGGGCTTCTTAAACTCAAGCACGCCTCAGAATCACCTGGAGGGCTGGCGCCAGCACAGATGGCTACTGCGTCCTACGCCTGGAGTTTCTGCTCCCTCCCGTGTGCCTGGTATGGGGCTCGGGGGTTTGCATTTCTCACACGTTCCGCAGGGCAAGCTGGTGACAGCAGGTGGAGAACCACTGTCCTACCCATCCGGGGTTCCTGCACTGCCGTCGTCCTGGTGGCTTCTCACGGGGCTCCCTGGTAACTAGGAAAACTTCCTAGTGTGTGGGCTGAGGGGGGTGGGGGTGGGAAGGGAAATGCCTTGGAGGTTTCCTAACCCTGTGTCCACATTTTCCTGCAACCGGTCAACACAGAGGTTGACAGCATCATTTTTTAGACAGTGGAAACAGTTTTGGGAAGGCTCAACATAAAAATAAAAAAAAGAGAGATCAAGGCTTGAGCGGCGGCGGGGAAGGAGCGCAGAGACCCAGGCGCTGAAAGTTCTCCAACAGGCCCTGAGGGGGCGTGGCCGCGAGGGGGCGTGGCCGCGAGGGGGCGTGGCCGCGAGGGGGCGTGGCCGCAGGCTGCGGGCCGGGGCCTCGCGGGGCTGCGGGGGGAGGGGAGGGGAGGGCAGGGGAGGGGCGGGAGGACGCCCGCCCACGCGCGCCGTAAACAGTCCCGGGCCCCGGAGGGATCCCCGCGCCTTGTTTTGGTGACTGCGCGCGGAAGTATGTGGTGCCGGGAATGGGAGGGCCGCCTGTGAAACCACAAAGCCCTGCTTGTGCGTCGCAAGGCCGGGGAGCCTGCAGACTTTTCCGTGTTTCCGGGATGTTGCGAGCCCGCGCGCTGCGGGAGACGCGGAGGCGGGACCCGTGGGGTCCTCCCTCGGGCCCTGGGCGGGCGGCGGAGCATCTCTGACGGGTCCAGGGACCCGGGGCCAGGGTTGCGGTGAAGTGGGGTGGGGTGGAGGCGGGGGAGGCTGCAGCGCCAGGCCCGGGAGGGCGAGGTCGGATAGGAAGGTGGTCGGCGCCTCCCTGCGCCCGGGGGGGGGGGGGGGGGCTCCTCCTCCTCCGCCGGACTCCGGGATGACCCCCTGCTGACCCAACCCTGCAGGGCCCTGCCCGGTCCACGGTTACATGCCGCCTCAGGAGAAATGGATATCCAGGCCGGGAGGTTCCTGGCTGCCCGCCTGCTTGGCAGCCTCTTCCAGAACAGTCCGTGGAGTACAGACTGCTCCCTGTCTTCTTCCAGTCTGGTCCCTGGAGGGATTCCAGCCTCCCTGCCCAAGTCTTTCCCTTTTCTGCTTATCATGGGGAAGGATTATGCATCAGGGCGTTAAATCGCGGGAGAGGAGCTGGCGCTTAGCAGCAGCAGAGGAGCCCTAGCAGTAGCGGGCCTCCGTTCTCAGGGCGCTACACAAAAGACCACAGCAAATCTATTACAGAGTTTTCACTTCGCAGATGGGAAATGCACAGCCCTGGTCAGCGAGGAGAAGGCATTGTGGATAGGAAGACCTGAGAGTAGACCACTAGTTAGAACAAGGCCGGGCAACGCATCCATTAAAAAAAAAAAAATCCAGACTCATAAAATGGGACTAAGTGTACACACCTCCAAACTCTCAGGATGACGGCATCCCAATTAGAATTTCAGTATCCCCAGAGCAGTTTAAAAACCCTAAACGGCTCTAAACATATTTAAGAGATTTTTTAAAAGGATCCCAATATAATGGCATCTAATAGATACTGCGTCCTTTTGTCTGGAAGAGAACATTGTAGAGCTAAAACCTAAGATACTCTAAGGGTCTTTTAACCTGTCTGCCTTGGTAATGAAGACAAGGGTGAATTTGTGTATTTGTAGGAATCCTTTTTCCTGTGGAGCCTAATATATTTTCCCACTCACTGACTGTTCCGGAATTCCTGAGGGTGCAGTGGACTTGACAGAGAGTGATTCTTCCAGAAAAGACCTTGCCTGCTGACTGGAGTTCCAGGGGGAAATGCAGAAGAATCATCATCACACGGCACGAGCCAGCCTGCCCTCCAGCCTAGGGAATGGGAGTTTGCGGAGCGTGTTGAGCAGGGCTGCAGAGCCCTCTGGTGGACTCTTGCTTGACCACATGCATTTCAGCAGCTCACGTTCTGATGGCCCCTGACACTGGCTCTGACTTCAAGCAAGTCCTCCTATGCGGGTGGGGTTATGATGGCTCCTTTTACAAGCAGGGGGTAGGGGTAGAAGAAGGGGGCCCACACCCTCAATCTGAAGGATAAAAAATATCTTCATTTCACCTCAGTGATGCGTAGGGCTGGTGGAAAGGCTGGTGCCAAGCAGATGCATAATAAACGTTGAGAAGGAATAAACCAGAGGATAAATTAATGAATGAAAGTATAGTTCTTACCCCCAGAGCTGCTGAAACGCATTTGAGGAATCATAGGTGTTGGATGACAGTGTGCAAAGAGTCCCAGAGTAAATAAAGCCTTGCCATGGGAGTTAAAAGTAGAAAAATGGAGCAATTTGAGAAGTCCTGTTTCTAGGGTCCATGGAAGATAGGCGTAAACAGTGTCGAAGACTACTGTTGGGTTTCTTGGGGCAAGAGCTCTGTGGGCAAAAGCTAAAGCAAATCCTAAGCATGTGTGGAGTGACTTCCTTATAAACACACACTGTGATGTCTCCCCAGATTTGTCAGCGGCCCCCAAGGCCAAGTCCATTATTTCTATGGCAGCATTAGAGAAAACAGTTTCTGGCTTAATATGGATCCCTAGCAGCCACCCTCTCCCTTCCATCCACAAACCTAACTAACCACGGTCTTTCTCCTACATTCTCTTTTGTGAAAGCAGTTACCTCTCTCATCTTCTCTATTCCCAGGGTGAATATATAGGAAATAACGATCCATTCCTGCGTGGAAGGCCAGCGCTCCATCTTCACTAACACAATATAGTTGAAGAGCATCAAGTATCCGATGTACGCCAGCTGTAAGGAAACACAACAGAGTGCTCTGGCTACGAGGACCCGGGAGCCCTGCCCTTGGGTAAAGCCACCGCACGGCAGGACGGAACGAGGTCAGCAGGCAGGACTAAGAATTCCCAACAAAATGAACCTCTGAGCTATTCAAAGACTTTTTTTTTTGGTAAAAAGACTGTAATATTGGAAATAACGTGATATGCTATCTTCCTTTTGACCCTTATGTGTATCTGTGGGTCCCAGTATTTTGTTTATACCTCTATGTCATGATGCATCATTTTGTTTTGCAGTTACCCAGTTTCTCGTGTCCCTCTGGCTAAAAAGGGAACCTCTTCTCTCAGGGTTCCTCTTGCTCATGCCTGAGCCTCAGGTTCTTGAACTAGGGCACACAGTGGATTTGTGCCTAATGAATGCCAGGTAGATTAAATGTCTGTAGGAAGGAAAGGAAGACACATACTGTACTTGTAAACTGGCCAAACCCACATGAAAATAGACTGGACTTTATCTCAAAGTTCCACTTGAATTCTTCCCCGAGTTAATGTCGTTGTCGTCATCATCATCATCATCATCTTCTTTTTTTTTTTCCCCTCCTATCTAATGTGCTTTGCGTGGCAGGACCCTGGGAGGGTTTTATCTGTTTTCTGTTGCACACCCCCCCTTCCCTGCCCAAGCTGGGATATTCCTTCCCAGTTTCTGCTGCTTTGAAAGAAAACAAGAGAAGATAAAGCAATTTATAGGAAGGAATGGGTCTGTGTGGCCAACTGTGGCTTGGAGTGGGGTGTGATCCTCATGAGGCTTGAGAGCCTGAGGTCGAATCTCAGCGGAACTGGCTGAAGTGCTGGGTGTCTGACGAAAACCTCAGGGCTTAGGTTTGGTGACTGTCACTGGATGATTCAGTTATGTCTAGGTGAGTGAGTGCAGGTGTAGGAGGACTGGTGAGGGTCTAGCAATGGGGGGCCTTGGAGCAAAAGTCCCCCTGGGGGAAATGGCAGAGAAGCTCAACCTAGAATAGGCAGTGCTTTAAGTTGACTAAAGCATTCCTGGCTTTGGGGGTGCCTGGGACTGTGAGTAGGGAATGAGAGTGAATTTACTCTGATCTGCACTCTTCGGAGCCCACATAGCAAAAAATAGGACACAGGGTGGGCCAAATGGTTGAGGCCTTGGAGGTACAGTGTGACTCTGGAGCCTGGAGGCAGCATAGCAGGTGGGCAGCTTAGCAGGTGGAGAACAGCTCAGCCTGGCTGGGAGACAGGGAGGGGAACTAGCAGCCCCTACAGAGCCAAAGAAATGTTGCATTCTCTGCTAATGGGGCCTCTCTAGCTCTCTCTTCTTTCCTTTCTTTCCTTTTTTAATCAAATGAATACATTAATTCTTAATAGGAGCCAAAGGTATTTTTAAAGACCCTATGACCTCAGTGCATTTAAAGACACAACCATATAATTTCTCATCTCTTGCAAGGTGAACATATGTCGGCATTCAGCAGAAGCATGGGGGCAGCTACAGAGAGGCTGAGGGGCCAGCGGGGCCCATTCTCCACCTGAGGGATGTGCTCTTGCACACCTACCTCTTCAGGGACTGTCATTTTTGTCCACACCTCAGGTCCCACTGCTCCCCTTTGGGATCATTAGCACACTGTGAAAACCTCACTTGGGAAGTCTGCTCTACCTGAAATCACATAGGATGCTGTTAAAATGTAACTTGGGGAATGCCTGGGTGGCTCAGTGTTTGAACATCTGCCTTTGGCTCAGGTTGTGATTCCGGGGTCCTGGGATAGAGTCCTGCATTGGGCTCCCTGCGGGGAGCCTGCTTCTCCCTCTGCTATGTCTCTCTCTCTCTCTCTCATGAATAAATAGATAAAATTAAAAAAAATAAAATGTAATTTGATTCCTGTGGTTCCTGTTCACCATTACACACTGGCATCTACTCTCTGCTCCCTGTGAGTATTTCTCAGGACACAGTGGACTTTAATGGCTAAACTCTAAAATATTTTCTCAGCCTCCTTGTGTCCTGAAATCCTTCTTTATGCTTGCTCTTTTTTGTTTATTGGATCATATTCCATTACTTCTAGAAGAAATGAATCTCCTTAACTGCCCTGGTTTTTTAATCATGTTACCCAAATCACTGCAAAACATTTCAAAGCATTATCTTCTCTTGTCACACGCAGGCCCGGTAACGCCCACACAATTCTTCCAGAACCTCGGCATTTTAGCATTTACCTCCTCCAACCTGCCCCTGTCCTCCGAATTCAGGTCTAGTGTATTTGTTTGATGCAAGGAACGCAGACACCTGGATCAGTGAAACTTGGATTTAAATCCTAGCTCAAGTACTTCCAAGCTGTATCATTTTGTAGAAATCACTTCACCTGCCTGGGCCTCCATCCTGTGACTTGGAGATGATGGCTACTGACCTTACAGAGGTTTGGGAAGGATTAGGGAACATGGGGGCAGAATATGTATCTATTTCCTGACAGAAGAGGCCCAATGAATGGTGGCTAAGATTACTATTTGCCTGTTTTCTCAAGAAATTTCCATTCCTCTTGTCTCCTCCTACCTCACTCTTTGCTTCCTTTTGATGCCATGAACAAGTCATACCTCTCCTTTTTACAATTGCCTCCTTATTGTTTATGCTTCTTCTCCATGATCAGCCTGTTCTTTAAATCCCAGTTATTCTATACTGCTTTTCTTTCCAGAATCAAGCTACAATATAACATTTTGGGACAACTCTCAAAATATGGACTTCCAAAAATACGGCTTTAAACATGTTTAAATGGCACATCAGAGGACTGGCTGCTGTCTGGGAGGCAACCTATCTTAGAACTCACCAACATCCGTGGGGTCTTGCTGCAGGTTACCTTAACATGACGTGCTTTAAGTTGTGTGTGCATGTAGACACAAACACATGTATTCTGTAGGCTTTAACAAGCTGTGTAGAATGTCAAAGCTCTGAGCAGAAACATAACCTTATGATTCTTACTTAAGTCACTGTAAATCCTATAAGGATTTGTATTTTATTGCTTAAATATTCTTCTTATACATTTTCTATTAAGCAGGATGCACTACTCCTAAACTATGCAATGTGAGCACCAAAGATTGCTGCAGGTTGTATGGATCCCTGGTGGGCCTTTCCTACTACTGCTGGAGAGTGGAGGGCACATGGCGTTTAAACAGTGGAAGGAGTCTGTCACTGCTGGAGAAGCCCAGAGCACATCCCTTGACCTCTGACCTGGTTCTTCTTTTATACCTTGAATTGGCCTCCTCTCCAGCTGGGCACTTGAAATGGCTTTCATCGCAAACCAGATCTGGGAGCCAGTTGGATCCCTGCCTCCTTTCTTCTTGGAACAGAAGAGGACCCAACCTGCTCTTCTGGAAACTTGCTAAGATACAGAAGTGAGGTTTTGTGAAAATGAGGTGTGTCCCATCTTTCAGAAACTTGGGAGCATCGAAGGGGATATTTTTTGAAATCAGAGTAGGAAATACTCTTAAAGAAAAGAACACAACCAAAGGCAAGTAGGACCTTTGATCTAAAGCTGAATTTTACTATTAAGCATCTCTGGAGATTTAAAAATTAAAAATCTCTCCTCATCTCCATGTACTTCCTCGAGGCCTGGGCTTTGTCAATACATAAATATGGATTTCTGAAAGTCCTTATGTGAACACAACCAAACACGACTGGGGCATCCAGTCTACAGTCAGCTGTGCACAAAGGAGCCAGACATACAGGCTCCCCTTCCCAGAGGCCACTTCACAGCCTGCCGGGTATGATACAAGGAAAGTGTGTGTGTCCCAAGCTTCCTGGACCACCAGACTCACTTGGGAAGCTTGTTGAACATAGAGCCTCTTCATCTCCTCCTTGGAGATTTGATTTAACGGGTCTGTGATGGGGACAGGATTTGCATTTCTAACAAAATTCTTTATCATCACAGAAACTTTGGAAAATATTGGGTTGACAACTCAGCCCTCTATCTGATGCAGTGGTTCTCAACCCTGGCTACTCATTACACAACTACCTGGGAGCTTTGAAATATCCTGATGCTTGGGCTGTGCCCCAGACCAATGATGTCAGAATCTCTGAGAATAGCACCCAGGTACCTTTAAAAAAAGAGATAAAGATATAGGTTAAATTGAACCCAGGTATTTTATTTTTATTTTTTTAAGTACTCCAATTGGTTTCAATGTGTAGCCAAAGCTGCAAACCACCGTTCAGGTCATTTGTGACTTAAAAGACTCCTTGGCTAACAAATTGCTGCAGCTGAATAAATGGGGACAAAGGGAATCAAGGAAGTAAAGTTAATACTGAACAAAGATCAAGGATAAAAAGGGATACTCTGGAAGGATATGAGAAATAAATCCTGTCCTTGTAAAGGTGATTGATAATTCTTGATACTATTGCTTCTACTGATTCCTTTATGCTCTAGATCAGGAATTAGCAATCTTCTTCTGTAAAGGACCAGAAAGTTAATTTTTAAGGCTTTACAGGCTGGACAGCCTTTATGGCAAGTTATTGACTCAGCAGTTGTAGCACAAAAGCAGCCAGATTATATGTAAACAAATGAAATTGGTTGTGTCCCAATAAAACTTTATTTATGGACACTGAAGCATGAATTGCATTTAATTTTCATGTGTTATAAAGTATTCTTCCTTTGATTTTATTTCAATTCTTTAAAAATGTAAAAACCACTCTTAGCTCACAGTCCGCAATAATAGGCCTTGTTTTGGGACTGGATTTGGCATATGGGGATGTAGTTTGCTAAGCCCCCTTTTAGGCTGGGAATATTGAGGTAGCTTGGTATAAGAGGAAAGACAGAAATATGTGTAAAATGCAGTAAAATTATTATCTTGATAAAACTTATTATTATTATTATTATTGAGTGGATGGATGAATAAAAAACACTATTGCTGTGCAATGTGACTAGGCTTGGAATAAAAACAGTTACATTTATATTATGCTTACACGTTCCAAGCACTGTTCTAAGTGTTTTACATATTTTAACACATTTAATCTTTACTAAATCCTACAAAGTAGGTGCTATTAATATCCCCATCTTAAGGAATCTGGGCACAGAGCACTGAAGTAACTCATTGGAGGTCACACAATAAAACTAAGACACATAGACAGGATTTCTGCTCAGCGCTCAGCCTGTCTTACCCCAAAGTGCATGCTTGTCACCACTAAGTTGTTTTCTGCAAGGTAAAAATAATATATATATATATATATCTGCATCAAATATATAAATCAAAATTATTTTTGTATGTCTTTTTTTCAGAGGAGTATTTTTCTTTTTTTAATATTCATAAATTTGAATTTTTACTTTGCTAAAAATAATCTAATATTTATATTTTGATTATGTCCTCTGCCGAGACCATAGTTTAAAGCAGTAGTTTTCAACTGGGGGCAACCTAAGCCCATAAAGGGATGCTTGGTGATGCCCGGAGACATTATGGTTGTCACACTTGAGGGCTGGAGAATGCTACTGGCATCTAGTGGACAGAGGCCAGGGCTGCTGCTAAACATGCTACAATGCACAGGACAGTCCTCTACGAAAAATTATTCGCTCAACATATGTCAATAGTGCTAAGGTTCAGAAAGCCTGATTGGAAGCCAGTGTTAATTGTTAGCATACGGGACCACACACACACACACACACACACACACACACACACACACACCTCATCTGGTCATCTGAGTCATCTTGGCCTCAGACTCAGATTTTCCTTTGCTGACTCAGGTGACTGGTGTGTAGCTGGTTGTGAGAAAGGCCAAAAATACAGACGCCTGTCCTTTGTCTGGCACAGTGCCACCATGGCTGGAGAGAACCAAGCTGACCTGAGCCCAAGCTCACTTTCAGCTTAAAATATCATGAAAAGTAGAAAACCAACAGTCAAGCCATTTCTATCATATCCAGAGGATATTTTGGGGACAATCTTTCATCTCGTGGGCAGAAAATACTTGCATGGTGTGCACTGAACCATCTCTGCTGTGATTGTAGGTTACTTTGAGCAGTTCTTGCTGCTTTGGTTGGCATGTTGTTTAATTGTGTCTGAGCAAGAAAGGTTGTTTGATGACACTACCAGGTTGGCAGTGGTTGCACACTTATGCTACCCACCTTTCCTGGTGTTGCTTTTAACACTCTGTTCAGCCCTTAGCCTTCACATGTCCCCCCAAACCCAGGATTGGCACCTAAAATGGGCAATTTGGATCCAGTGCTCATCTATCCAGAACACAGAAGTGTTTTATAAAATGACATCTATTTTCCTGCTAGACTAGACTCATACTCATCTCACCTCTATTTCTGTTAGTTCTCACTTTTACCATTTCCTTTATTTTCTGCAAGGAGGAGAAATGCAGAAACTGTGGAAGCTGCCTTGCAAACTTGACACATCTTACAAAACCACTGGGAAAAGCTTTCATTCCTGGCTGTTGGATCCTTATATTGTGACTCACAGAGGAAACCACATAGGTGCACGTGGACCTGGTATTGGCCCTCCGCAGTCCCCCATTAGGAAGAAGAAAAAGGAAGATGCTTACGGTATAGAACCAGAACTTCACAATGGGTGCATTGTAGAATTCATAGATTTTTCTGCCCAGGGGGATTAACCGGTGTCTGCTCTGAACTTCCTCTTCATCCTTCTTTCTGGAAGACTCCCCATTGTTTCGCCCCAACATTGCCTACAGTGGAAGAGAACCAGTACCATCACGGCAGAGCTCTGGAGACCAGGTAGTTCACTGGGCCCATTTCACAGATCAGGAGTGCATACTCATAGAACCTAAGAGTTTTGTCCAGGGTCCCCAGAGATTCAGAGGTTTTGCCTTCCCTAAGTGTGCATTTACATTATATATAGAATCAAAGGTTTTTGCCTGGGATGGAAGGCCTTTAGGGATAGCTCTTGACCATTCTCTTTTCTTCTACCCTGGGAGCTCTGGAAGCTATTGATGATGGAAGATACCCAGAGTTCTGGGAGGAAGAAAGAGCAGAGTCTTTGGAAGGCCAGGGATCTGTCTTTTCTTTCCACCCCTTTTTACCATATATGTAGTAAGCCAGGCAGATCTGGATTTGAATTCTCCCTCCACCCATGCTAAAAGGGCTCTTAACTATAAAATACATTGAACCAGTAATAACAAACTTAACCAAGGTTATGAGTATTCCAGAAAGCTAAGTTATCTGAAGTGCCTGGAACTTAGTTGAGTTAGAAACATCTCCTCAACCCTTAGGCATAAACTTTGGTTCCCTGATTTCAAACACCATGAAACCTGAACTACTGCTGGTATTAGTTTCATGGCAATTCCTAGACACAGTGCCTTCTGTGTGGGACAGTTCACTAGGTGGAACTAGGAGAAGTAGGACCTGACCTGGAGAGGCCTCATCTCCAAGCCATTGGAAGTTTCTTTATAAATAGAATTATTTCCTTCTCACTCATGGCAACAGCAGCTGCAAAAACAGTAATTTAACATCACAAAAAGGACAGAATTTGAGAAAAGGCAGATGCAAGCCGGTCTGGGCAGCAAGTGACAGGATGAATGTCCCAATGATGGCCGAAGATCTTGATGGTGAAGAGTTCCAGACTTGAGGTCACTCAGAAAGAGGACTGAGTCCTCTGTTGGATACTCAGAATTCATGGCACCTGGGGCAAATCTTTTAACCACTCTGAATCTTAGTTTCTTTATCTTTCAGTTGGAAGTAGTAATAGCACCCGTTACAAGATTGGTCTACAAATCAATAAGCATCTGCACTTAATAAGGACTCAATATATTCTAGCTAGTGTTTACAAAGAACTGAGACTTTCTTGGATACTCTTGACTGAAATGATCTAGTTGGGAATCTCTCACCAGAAAAAAGAAAAGTGTTATCAGAGGTTTATTACAGCATAATTTATTGGCTTTAGTTCTTTCTTTTTCTTTCCTTCTCTTCTCTCTTTTCTTTTCTTTTTTTTTTCCTTTTCTTTCATTTATTTGACAGAGAGAGAGGACAAGCAGGGGGAGCAGCAGGCAGAGGGGGAGGGAGAATCAGAGTCCCTGCTGAACAGGGAGTCTGACTTGACTCAGGGGCTTGATCCTAGGGCTCTATCCCAGGACCCTGAAATCATGACCTGAGACACAGGCAGATGTTTAACTGAGCCACCCAGGTGCCCCTCTTTATTTTTTAAAGTGGGTTCCATGCCCAGCATGGAGCCCCACATGGGGCCCAAATTCACAACTCTGAGAGCAAGACCTGAGCTGAGATCAAGACTTGGATGCTTAGGGGATCCCTGGGTGGCTCAGCGGTTTAGCGCCTGCTTTCAGCCCAGGGCGTGATCCTGGAGACTCAGGATTGAGTCCCACATTGGCCTCCCTGCATGGAGCCTGCTTCTCCCTCTGCCTGTGTCTCTGCCTCTCTCTCTCTCTCTCTGTCTCTCATGAATGAATAAATAAAATCTAAAAAAGAAAAAAAAAAGAGTTGGATGCTTAACTGACTGAGCCACCCAAAGGCACTAGTTTTAATTCTTTCAATATTATTCTAAGATAAGGTTAGTTCTACAATGTTTGGGAAATGAGATTTTTATTTTATTTTTATTTATTTATTTTTAAAGATTTTATTTATTTATTCACGACAGACACAGAGAGAAAGAGAGAGGCAGAGACACAGGCAGAGGGAGAAGCTGGCTCCATGCAGGGAGCCTGACGTGGGACTCGATCCTGGGTCTCCAGGGTCATACCCCGGGCTGAAGGTGGCACTAAACCACTGGGCCACCGGGGCTGCCCTATTTTTATTTTTTAAAATTTTATTTAAATTCAATTAAGTAATATATAGTATATTATTAGTTTCAGAGGTAGAGTTCAGTGCATCAGTTGCATATAACACCCACTGCTCATTACATCAAATGCCCTCCTTAATGCCTGTCATCCAGTTATCCCATCCCCCACCTACCTCCCCTCCAGCAACCAAGTTTGTTTCCTATACCAAGGAGTCTCTGACAGTTTGCCTCCTTCTCTGTTTTCACCTTATTTTTCCTTCCCTTTCCCTATAATCCTCTGTTTTTTTTTCTTAAATTTCACATGAGTGAAATCATATGATAATTGTCTTTCTCTGATTGATTTATTTCGCTTAGCATAATACCTTCTAGTTCCATCCATGTTGTTGCAAATGGTAAGGCTATTGATTTATTTATTTATGAGAAATGAGATTTTTATTAAATGTGAGAACAGGGCAAATATTTCTAACTGCTCTGAGACTAGGATTTGGGATAAGAAAAAGGACTGAGAGACGAGTTTAGAATTGAGAGCTCTAACTACAGAAATAATTTGTTTATCTTGAATTTGAGACTAGATAATTCTGGTTTCAAACTACCTTACTCAAGACATACATATATAAGTTTTAACTACTTTTGTGATAGCCTCAATTACCCACTTACTCAAATATATAACAATCACAAATGATGAACCTATAATTCATAAGATTTCTGGAGAAGGTAACAAGTAACTTCCGTTCCTTTAAGGACCGCCTGGCTAGAAAGTTAGCTTGACCTAATGAATAGGTAGGATCTCTTTTGATGGTTTATCCAAACCTTTATTTTGATCAGTGAGCTGGGTCAGTCTTCATGATGTATATAGCACATTAGACTTCTATAAATATTGACCACTGACCTCAAGAAACTCCAAAGTTCCATGATATTTATCCTGCTATAATTTATAATTTATGTAACATAATTATCCTGCTTCTGTTCTACTTTTTTATTTGCTCAATAATACAGTACCATTTGGAGCCATAATAGGATGTTAGTAAAGGCAGCTTGGGGAGTTTCAGGCATGTTGGAGAGTGACATCTTGGGGTAAACTCTAGGAACAGTGGCTTCCCCAAGAGTTGAAACAATGCCCTGGGTCTGTGGACAAGCTGGGACTTTAGTAAACACATCTGGCAGTGCAGGTAAAACAACAACAAAACCCCACAGCCTGTGTGGCCTTTATTATTCAGATACATTCCCAAATGATGCATTTTAAAAAAGCATTTTTTCATGGGTTTAAGTGAAGCATTTTTGAAATTTCATTATTTCCAGCCTAAACAGCTTCACTCATTGATTTTCTTGATTTCTCTTCCCAGAAGTCAGACACTTCCTTTGACTACATTCCTTTAGCGGAATGTAATAGGGTCAAACAGGCACAACTGTACAATATGGATTGGAGAATTTTTGCTGGCTGGATTACCGATGTCAAGTCTGGGAAAGATCTACTAACGGCTACCGAGATGAAACTGAGACTCATGTTTGTGTGTAATTTTGGAAAGGCCAAAGGAAAATGTCCCAGTGCAAGAAAGGATATCCTGGTTCCAATATCTTTCCTGTGAAAGGAGTGGAGGTGTCAACAGGTTGGCTTCTCCAGTCTTCTCCACGGTGAGTGAAGACCAGTGATCCAGCAGTGACAGCACTGTCATTAGGGTCAAGGAAGCTCCACCTTACAGATATTTGCTGCCCAGCCCTGACTCTACCAGCCTACAAGTCTCTTCTTCCCTTCCTAGCTGTTTCTGCCCATGAGGAAGAAGCCCAGGCAGTATTGCTAAGTGTGCTTTTACTTGGGTTCTCAGGAAACAGCAGCAGGGCCGATTCTCTGGGAAGCAGACTTTGCCCTCAGCTGAGAGATGCATCCTTTATTGTGGATTCTTGAAGGATCAGGTCCTCAAAGCTCTACATGGAACAGGATAAAGGAGCTGCTTCCTTTGTTGCTTGAGACCTAACCAGAAAGAATGCTGACTCGGCTTCTAGCTGCCTTCATAGGATCCTTCCCTGAGCCTTGAAGGCCATGTCATACTTGACTTAGGAGGCCCATGCATTATTTTTGGATTCTTTCTGCTATGTCATAGACCAAACCAACTGAATACCTACATTTGAGACCAAGAAGAAATTCTACACATCCCTGAGCCTATCAGCCTATAAGCATGGCCAATGGGATCTCAATGCCTGGGTTCTTATCCTGGCTTGCAACTAGTTAGCTGGGTAACCTTGGGCAATTTAACTTCTCTGAGTCTCAGCTTCCTCATCTATAAAATGGGATAATAATAGTACCTGCCACATGGGATTGTTGTGAGGATTCCAAGAGTTAAGTGCACATAAAACAGTTAGTACAGTTACCATAACATTTGCAAACATTTATCAAGGCTTACTGTATACCAGCCCTGGCCTAGAGAATTTACAGGTACACTTCTTAAACTGCAAAACTACTAGTGAGTTAGATAATGTTCTTATTCCCATGTTAGAGGTTAAGCAATGGTGCCCAAGGTCCCACAGGGAGTAGGTGTTGGGGCAGGATTCTGGCTCCAGAATGTAGCCTCTTTACCCTTCTACTAAGGTATTTGATAATGCTCACATTCAATAAATACTATAAGTACTACTACTATTAATATCTCTGTTAATGATTAAAATATCATTCCCTATCCTTGAAGGATTTAGAGGCCAAGATTATGGTCGGATCCTTAAGGAAGATAGTCAACTTATTCTATCCCAGAGGCAAGCACTCTGGGACTCATCCACTGGTTTTTATAACAATCCTGAAATGGAAAACAAACATTGGCTTTTATCTCTAGGAGTCAAAAACTGTGAGTGATTAATCAATCCAAAGAGCTGTCAGCTGCATACGCCCTGCTGTACTTGGGGTTGGGATTGTTTCCTTAGGAAGGAAATATTGTTGATCTGGAGGAAAAACAATTCACAGCGTGGTCCCACTAGGATAATAAGGCAAAGGGCCTTTTGTCACCCAAGCAAAACCTGTTTTTGTTTTCTCTCCTTACAGGTTTTTTTTTTTTTTTGGGTGGGGGGGGGGTCATCACAGTCTTTGTTCAGGGTGGTGGGGAGGCTGGGCATATTAAGGAAGTCCTACAGAGTTGTTACTTGATGTCTCCAAAACTCTGAAGCCCTGTTTGTGCCTTTAACAGCATGTGATATTTTTAGACTTTGGATACAATCCAGTGGCAGTCACGCTGTCCAGGCGGGGGTTGTGGGAAGCTGTCCCATGCCCAGCTGCCCCCTTCCCCCTACAGAACAAAGCATCCACATTCTATAATTACACCAGGAAGAGCTAATAAAAGCCTTCCATACAAACCTCAAAATTCAATTAGTCCTGCATTTGTGAGCCTGACCCTGAAGACAGACAAAGGCGCAGCATCTGATCACCAGCACAGTTCCAGCCCGGGAAGCTGGCTGTATCCACCCTGTAGATTGCTTTGCCTTCCTCATGTGCTCAGGCGGCCACATCACCTGCTTGTTTATAAAGCGTTGCCTGCTTGGAAGATGGAGGGTGTCTTGCTTTTGAATTTCACCAGGTTGTCCTGTGTCACTGACTCTGGCTGAAGGGTTTTGCACAGAAAC
Source organism: Nyctereutes procyonoides (assembly GCF_905146905.1). NCBI lineage: Eukaryota > Metazoa > Chordata > Mammalia > Carnivora > Canidae > Nyctereutes > Nyctereutes procyonoides. The sequence continues at coordinate 53,438,357 of NW_026575146.1, read as the reverse complement.
AGTCCCTGGAGTTATGTCATGTGTGCCTAGAGAAGGCTCTTTTAGAATACCTGGGTCTCAATATTTACACTACAGCATCTGGTGGTGGGCAGTGACCTCAAGCATGACCAAGGCTTAATACATATCAATAGGACAAGTGGATTAGGTCAGCGTCCCCTGACCCTGACCGTGTAGCTTTCCTTACTGTCAATTCCATGTCCTCTTCATCTTTTTCCTTCGTGGGCTTCTCTGGCTCTTCTGGCTCCTTCTCTTGAAGGTGGATTTCCTGGGCCTGAGACATATAGGGCATGTCGTCTTTGTTCTTGAACTCCAAGCTGAGAATTGAAGGAGGAAGTAGAATTCCCAGAATTACCTAAAGTAATAATAATGATAATAATAATAATCACATTTAAAGGATTAAGATCAGGGCAGTTTTGTTTTTTTTTTTTTTTTAAGAATCAGAGGGCCTAGGGTGGTGTGCAATGTATGTGTCCTAACTGAGGACCTGCATATGCTAATGCTCAGAGTGTCACTCTTGCCTATCTGAGAACCTTCACGCACAGCAGTAGTTCCCCCTGAACTTGGAGAAACAGAGCATTTCTTGCCCAAATTCATCTTACCCAGTTAACACCCATTTTGCATGGGGGAAACTGAAGAAAATGATAGACCCTGCCCTAGGCAAAAGCGGGAAAGGATTCAGATTCTCCTTTAGCCATCAGCACTTGGCTTTGTGAAATCGATTCATATGTATGTCCACTGGCATTTATTTGCTAACATGTCAAGTGGAGTTGGTTATGTATCATCTGGTTATCTCTGTAAAGAATGCTGTCCTCAGTTGACCTTGACGAAGTCCATGTGGGAAAGCGTGTTTTCGCTTCAGAGTACTCCCCTGGCATTTGCTACTATACCACAGATACACCCCCCCCCAGTGGGCGCTGTATTCACCATGAGAAGCCCCCTACACAAACACTCTGGGACGTTCAGCACTGTGTTCTTCTCATGTATAAACGACATGCTTCTGCCTCCATGTGATGATAATAAAGACAAGGACCCTTCTCATGAGAGGACGATCTCAGCTGCACTTGAATGATAATCTGGGCATGCGACTCGTGCCCCCCAGATCCTCTCCTGCCTCTTTCCCCAATCCTTCAATTGGTTCTGCTGTTCAAGGCCTCTGAATGTGAGCCTCCTTGAAGAAACCACACCGAGGTGAGGGGCCCAGAGAGATCCTGAACAGCAAGTGAAAAGGGTCCTGAAGTAATGAGGCGGGGACAGTCTGGGCCTGAACACCCACAGGATCTCTGGAGCAGCCGAGGAAGAAGGGAGGGTGGTGACCCTGAAGTCAGGGTGCCTGGCAGGCCCGGGAAGGCTCAGATGGCCTGTTGGCAGCCTTCAGGGAACGTGACACCGTGTCCTCTGAGCCGACAGCTGGGTTTGGCGGGCACTAGCCGTGTGGCTTGAGAGTCCCCAAGCGCCGCTTCACGGAGCCCTCCTATGACTTTGGGCCAAGAGCGGCCAAGAGCCCATGGGAAGGGTGGCGTGGGGGAGGGCTGTGGTGCCAGCAGGGTGGCCTCAGCACATTGCTCTGGTCTGGTGGCCCTTCTGCTTTGGGCTGGCCACAGAGTTACCTAGGCCAGGTAGTTCCAGGGAAACATGAGCCCGGCTTCAGATGTAGCAGCTGCAAACTCTAGCCAGAGAAACCATCTAAAAACGCTCCCTCAATCTTTCCCTCCCATTTTTTTTCTTTCTTTTGACTTCTTTCAGTTTAATGTCTTCCTTGTAAAATACTCCAGAAAACATAAGGAAGCAAAGCCACATGTCATCCTGTGTCCTGGACTTTTTTTTAACCCGGGTAAGAGGTAACCGAGGTAACTGCTACACACAATTTACTGTGTATCCTTCCTGGTTACTTAAAAAAATTGTATACAGATATAACTATGCATGGGCATGCTTTAAACAAAAACCCTCACAAATGGACTCAGGCTCTACAGAACTGGACTGCAGCTTGTTTTCCTTCACTTGGGAATAGAACAGGATGATCTAGAAACATCTTCACAAGCAAATCTGTCTCCTTTTAATGTCAGTTTAAAACATTTCTCAAGCATAGCTGGTGAGAGCCAATGTCTCAATGACAAGGTTCAAGGAGGGCCAAGCCATTCAGGTTTGCATGGCAGTGACAGGTTGTCTGGTGCGGGGAGGAGTTCCTGACACAGTCTGGCTTGTGCTAGAGTAAATTGTACCTCCTCATAGTATCTCTGTGTGACCATCACCTTTGGATCTTCTGCAAAATACTAATGTCCAGGCATGCTATCTCTAGAGGTTCTGACTTAGCAGATTTTAGAGACTAGTAGACTCTAGTCTCTATATGAAAAAAAAAAAACCACACACCCCACTATATAGAAGATTCTCCACCCTCTAGAGACAAGAGAATGCCCAGTCCCACTGCAGACTTGATTTGGAAAGCTCCAAACCGACCCTCTGGTCCTCAGAGCCAACAGGGCCTTCTGAGGGCGCTGACCTTGAGGCCTGAGTTCTTGCGCATCCGGAGCCGACCCATCCACATATCCGTGAGCAACATCTGGCTACATGTGTGTGCGATGAAGTCGCGGTGCTTGGCAGCCACAGCAAGCTGCAGACATGTAGCGTTGCTCCAGTTCTTCAGTTCATATGTCAGCAGTTTCATGGCCAGTTGCTCATCCTGCTTGTAGGACTGGTCAAGGAGCTCCACAGCCAGCTGGCCAAAGTCCCTGGAAGACAGAAAGCAAGGAGTTGTCTTTTGGCCATCTTGGAGACTTAGATGATGAAAGTGGGGCCCATTGGCCAAGCCACAAGAGGTGGTTACAGTGTGGTCTTGTTTCTTACACGGTCTAGTCTGTCCATTCCTTCAGTTAGCCAACATCTACTGAGCATCTACTGTGTGTTTGGTACTGTGTTTGGAACTGGGGGTGTAAATTAAATAGGACATGGTCCTGGAACTCAAGGACTCCAGTTTAAGGCTATGGATGGGCGAGGCAGACCAAAACATCAATGATTAGAATGCTGCAGGTCTTCTGTGACAGACCTCCTTTCAGATCTGAGCCTTTTCAACCACAAATATGTGATCTTGGACAAGTTAATTAAACTCTCCCAATCTCATTTTCTTCAGCTTTAAAATATGCATAATAAGATGACCTACCTCTTAAGGCATCAAGAGGATGAAATAAACTCTATGTAGCTTTGTGTACCTCTGTATCTAGCACTGTATGCCACAAATGTTAATTATTCATGTCCACCTTTTGTGTGTACCATTGAGGTGACACTGTCAAGGCTTAAAGGTGTAGGTAGCTTGGACCTTCTAGTATTTGGGGCCCGCCTTCTCTTCTCTTCCCCTGACCACCCCATTTGCTGGGCTGGCCAACCTGGAATTGTGGTTCAGCTCCTGGGAGATGTCATCGACCATGTCATTCTCAGAAGCCTCGTGAGCCATGGCTTTGCAGAGCTTACAGGCCACCAGGGCCTTGGCCATGGCCTCCTCGCCATGCTGCCAGAAGAACAGGGCCATCTTCTGTCTCTTCATCAGGACGGCCCACACCATCAGCTCATGGAAAGGGAAAGGGAAGTGGTTGATCTCAGGGTCATCCAAGTCAATGTCCACCTCTTCTTCTCGCTTCTTGGTGGTCTTTCTTCCTCGCCTCAAGGGGACATCATCCTGTAATTTTAGGGAAAAAACATAGAGGTGGAGTTAGAAGCAAATCAAATAAATGTATTAAATAGTTATTTGTTGTATGTCTACTATAGATCCTGGTCTGGGATTGGCACAGAAATGAACTAGCCTATTCCAGCTCTGATTCCAAAAGCACTCACGCCTAACTTTAAAACAAGTTATAATAAGTGCATAAGCACAGCCCTATGGGAACATGCCAGTGCTATATACTTAAATTTTTAAACAGTATTTTTTAATGGACGATTCGCTTTTGTTCCTCCCTCCTTCCCTCCTTCCCACTCTTTCTTTCTTCTTTTTTTTCTTTCTTTCTTTCTTTCTTTCTTTCTTTCTTTCTTTCTTTCACTTTGGTCCTTTTTTTTTTTCTATAGGTAAGGCTATTTGTGCCCCATGATGGACAGCACTACCCTTTTCTCTGAAAAGGACAATGATATCCTATATTTGCATAAACAACAATACCCACAAGAACAAAAGATGTGAAAGAGACAATCTATCTCCAGTTTCTACATACTTCTTAGGTGCATTTGTGAAGTATTTCTGGCCTTTGGATCTGTTGTCAGTTGTAAACACCCTGAGTAGCTTTCACTTACTGGAATTTGTATGCTTCCTTGGTTTTCAAGTTAATATTTCAAGTAGGATTTATTTTCTTGCTTGTAATGCTAATGTAACCTTATGGTGGAATTTTCAAAGCTACTGTGACTTGACCCCCAACACTGGAAAAAATTTTACTTCCTTATTTTAGAATCATGTACTAAACCTTACCAATTAAAAGGATATATATATATTTAAAATGTGTAATAAAGAGAACAAATAATTGACATCAATAATTTAGGCAAATACTTACCTCCATTCCCAGTAGTTTCAAGGCTTTGGGCTGTTTAAAAAAAATGTTATACATGAAGTTAGATCTTTCTTTATAGAGGTAAGAAAATAATCCTATTATATCTTAACCAGATACTGGAAGAACTATTGTACCGTATAGCATGTATTCATTTCACTAAATAAAACATCACAAGAGGAACCCATTTATAGGAATTCCAGGAGAGTTAGAGATTTCATGATTTGGTGAATCACAGAAAATTAGAAATCTGGTGAGGCATAATGAGATTGTCTAAGGGTAGAGCCCGTAGGTTTATAATCTCTTTTAATGGACTAAAATTTCTTCCATCTTCCCAGAACCGTGCTGCTTGGCTGACATCTCCATGACTTCAAACACTTGGGTGAGCCATGAAATGTTCCGTTAAACCATGAGATGTTTCTCAAACCTCTGAAAGACCTCTATTACCTAGAAACTTGGAATATTATTCAGACTATGTGTTCAGACGCTTCATGTCAGCTATCTCTCTATGTGGCTGTCCAGTAGAGCAAGGGTGAGTAAGGCCACAGGGTTGTGTGCTGACTGTGGCAAAAGGTGCTCAGTGACATGGAAAATGTCAGCACATACAGTAGCATCATTGGTCATGCTGGGAATGTGCAAAATAGCCACAGGCGAAGACTGAGAGAGAAGGCAACTCAGCAAATTACAGAACTTGATTTATATCTAACAAGTGGAGATACAAAATTACATCTCAGGGATCAGGAATCCCAATTCTGTGTCTAGTGTCAGAATGGTTGAGTGCTATCTTGGAAGCTGTTTGGGTAAAAAATAAGGTTACAGCACTTACCATTCTTTCAAATTTTATTTGACCGTTCAGGTAGAAATAGCCTGAATCTTGCCTCTTTCCCTTTCTTTCCCTTCTAGCTTCTAAAGCAACCACCAGTTTGAAATTTGTGTGATTTTTATTTCTTATTTATCCATTTTTGGTGTTTTTAGAGTGGTCTTCCAGCACTACCAAATACTTTCATAATCAGAAGATAAGCTTTGTTAAAAGTAAAAATCGTGCCCACCACCAGCGAGACTAACAGTTCTCAATATGTGGTCCAGGAATCACGTGACCCTTTCCGGAGCTCTGTGAAGTCAAAGGTGTTTCCCTAATAGTACTAAGATGTTACTTGGTTTTGACACCGTGCTAACATTGGCAATTATGGTGCAAAAGCAGTGGTGAGTAAAACTGCTGGGGGCCTTAGCAGGAATGAAGGCAGTGGCACCAAATTTCACTAGCTGTCTTTAGATTCCACTGTTATGCACTTGAAGTTTAAAGACAAACAAACAAAAGACCAGTTGTATTCCAGAAGTCCTTGATGAGGCCTAAAAAAATATTTATTAAATCTCTACCCTTGATACTAAAAAAAATGTCTTCTTACTATTTTGAGGGATGAAATGGGAAGTATGCATAAAACACTTCTGCTACATACTGAACTATGATGGGTCATCCTGAGGACAAACATGCAGTTATTTGGATTATGGCCACATTGTTTCATGGGTGATCTACTTGAAGGAATACTGGCAGACATACTATGGTTTATTTAGACTTGGACATTTGGCAGACATTTTTGGAAATGGCCAAAGTGGGGATGTCATTTCAAGGAAAATAATTGATGGCATTTGTTGCCAATGACAACATTTTTCCAAGCAGAAATTAGAAAAAATTAGATTTTTTGAAAACTTGTATATCCTTCCCCCCATGATCTTGACAGTGTTTCAGACTTTTCCAATGAGATTGGAGATGACATTAATGAAGGTGAGTTTTTGAAATTGTTTAATGAAATTGTCAACCGTCAGAAGATCTGCATAACTCAACAAACCAGGATCGTACAATGACCAATCTACGATGTTACAATATCCATACAAAGTGTAAGATCAATTAATGCATTTTAAAGTAGCAGAGTATGAAAAGTTCATTGAAATTATTTCAGATTTTGTGTTGCAACTAATCTTTAAGAAATTGCCAATTAAGTTTTGATGTATGTAGTATCAAAAAAGAATATAATTATTTGTAAAAAGTATTAAAATACTCTTTCCTTTATATATATGTATTTACCATATTTGTCACATATTTGTCACATATTTGTATGAAGTCAGATTTTCTTTGTATACTTCAACCAAAACATCTGGCGACACACTAAGTGCAGAAGTAGATATGAGAATCTAGCTGTCTTCCATTAAGCCAGATATTACAGAAATATGCAAAAAATGTAAAACAGTTCTACTCTTATTGCCAATTTTTGTTTTTGAAAATATAGTTATTTCTCATAAACATGTCTTTTACGTTAACATGTAATGGGCTTCTTACAGTTAAAATAAATTGATATTAATCATTTATTAATAAATACTGTTAAGTCTTTAATTTCTAACATAATATCGATAGCTATTATCCCTAGACCAAAAACCTTGAAAGCTACTGAGGTAGGTAAGATTAATTTGAATTTCATTATTATTCCCTGATTAAGGCTCACTCCCAGTGCCGGTTTCTGATTATTTATTAATTTATAGCTTCTGATTTCAATTGGAGCTAGTGAGGAAAAGAAAGGTGTGTATCACCCAATAAATTGCTTTCTTTCTTTTCTTTTCTTTTCTTTTCTTTTCTTTTCTTTTCTTTTCTTTTCTTTTCTTTTTTTCTTCTTCTTTCTTTTTTTTTTTTTTTAACAGATTTGATGGTGGAGGGAAGAGGTGAGTGGCCCAACTGCCTTCTTCTCTGATCTCCCCCTTGGAGATAACGAAGCCACATCCCAAATGGGTCATGCCCTAGTCCCCCCCCCCCCCCCAGGAGTCCAGAAAGGAGAATTTGCTGCAAAACTCACCCTCTTAGGGCCAAAGAGATTGTGGTAGAGCGTCCGGAAGCGCTTGCGTGTGTAGTTGCAGCGGTAAGCCCCGCCCATCAGGTACTCGATCACTAGGCCGATGTCAATCAGGCTGATTCTGTAGTCTGGGGGCAGGTTCCCCTATGACGGATGGAACGAAACACACATACACACACACACACACAAACAAATCCAAAAGACAGAGTGATTTACTAGGGATTCTATGCCATGTGTTCTGTAACTATTTTAGAGTAAAAAAAAAATAATTGAGAAACATATGAATGTATTATTATGCTGGTTAATTAATTCACCTTAAAATAGATCCAACCGAAACCTGGATATTCTCGCTTGGAAAGAAGACATAAGTTAAATAAGAAGATGCAGTAATCGTCGGCAATAACAGAAAATCAAAATATTTATTCAAGTCTTCAGCTGGGGAGAAAAAAACACCAGTGTAGCAGAAAGACAAGGCTTGACATGGCAAATGCTATGAGTCTGAGCCACTAGCAACTGGGTTCCTCAGATGTCCCAAGGGGCCACCCCGCTGCTCTGCCTCTGACCCAGGCTTGTTACTACTCTCTTGTTGATCATTTACTTCCTCACACTCCCTAAATGAAGACTCCTTCCAGAAGATGATTGTTATTACCAGGGCCTGCAGCAGGTGGGTTATACTTAGAGTTCCTGGATAAAACCTCTATTAACAATGAAAAAAAGGTAGCACCTTTTTCATAAAAGGAGAGTGGATGGATGCCAGCATGAGGTCATTTATGAACACCCTTGTGGTTAAAGAGAAAGAGGGTGATATAAGAAGAGATTTTATCAAGGGAATATTAAGGAGGTTTAGGTCTTTAACTTAAAGACTGAGAGTTACAGGCTTTTAGCTGCTTGCATAGATAGATGCGAAAACATCAAAAGGGCTCTCTATAGGGTCTGCTGGCCAAGGAGAAGTTAGTTCTATTTGTGGGAAGCTCTGAGCGGGCAGTGAATTCCAAAGGGTGCGAATAATTAACTCACTGTCTGGTTTAGTTCCTTGATGCAGGAGCCCGCTCTAGGTGATGAAATGGCAAGGGTACCGCACACTGTATCCTTGGATATATTTTGGAGAGGCGTGAGGGCTTTGTCTACTTTTGTCTTTAATGAAGAACCCACCCCGGATGCTGTGTGAGCTTTCTGACCCTTCATAGAAGTGGCTCATAACCGTGGTGCTGGCTCTCCAACTTTGGTGGCATCAGAATCACCTGGGGAATTTGGTGACGGTGCAAAGGACTGGCCCTTGTCCTGCCTCAATGTTTGGACTTTTATGCTTTATTAGCTCTCCAGGTGATTTTGATACATACCAAAGTTTGTGCTAAATAAGATTGTTCAGGTGGGCTCACACGGTGGAATCGGAAAATTCACAGTATATATAATCACTGCCATTGGGAAGTCACCTTAAACTGTGTTGCAAAACTGAGGGTGGGTTTTCCATTATTCTTACTCATCTTTGCTATGGCCAACAGCATCTCTTTGAAGCGGATTCCGGGTTAGAGGTGGTCTACTGTATCCTTCCATCAAACCTGTATCTTTGTTTTATTGATCTTTGAATCCCCTTTATTGCCTTTTATAGTGACTGGTGTGAGGCAGGCATTCAGGATGTTTCCGTGAATGACTGCAGACATTTAGGGAAATTAATTTCACAATTTTTACTAGGGAATGAGTAAAACAGTGAAATTAATTGCTGTGGCTAGGATCCAGTCTCAGTTTCAGGGTTTTCAGTATCGGGTTGTTTGTTAGTAACACAACTAACCAGCCACAGGCAGTGAGTCATCCTATTTGGGATAGCCCCACGTCACTGTGGGAATTGGACTTGGAATACACTGATCGCTCTATTGGAATTTACAGGAACAAAGGGCGGGCAGCTGAGACACCAGCCATAGCCTAGGAGAGCCTTGTGCTACTCTTTAGACTTGCTGGTTGCCCCCGACAGTTCCTAGCCCTGCCCGTCGGGTTCGACCTCTCTTTCGGCTCAGTTGAGCCAGCTGAGCACAACAGGACAGTCACACTTGCAATGTGAAGAAGTTTGAGGCACAGATCCTTCCCATCCTTGACCTTGGCTCATCAGAATCCCAACTGAAGCGTCCCTTCATAAAAATGGTCTTAATCTCCTCCCCACCATGTGCAGAATTTCACCATCTCCTCGGAGGACTAGCTCATCGATCTAACTGAATAGGCAAGTGAAGCTACCCTCGAGTTGTCAGAAAAGGCCAACTGACTTCTTTAGGCAAAGCAGGGCAAAAACATAGGAAAGGGAATCTGGAGAGTAACTTTTCACGTATTGCCCTTTCCATAAACATTAAACCAAGTTTAGAAATATTATTCATGCAACCGCTTTTTTTTCCCCACTGTTGTGGGGCAGGTTAACAAGGCTGCGAGTTGCTATGTCAACGGGCTGTACCTGACAGTTAGGCAGGCCTCTTATTTTGAGAGTTGACGAGGCTGAGAGCCTGGACAAGCCTGGGTCGGCCTGTCTGCCTCCTCACATCTGCATTTGGCTCCTACAAGGATGACCTGCAGAGGATGCCCCACATCTATTTTATTTTCCTGGGCGTTGTGAAGCAGCCAGGGTAAAGAACACTGGCTGTGAATTACCTGCCCTGAGTTTCTTTCTGTCCATCCATCATAATCAACCAGTTTTCCTAAAGGCCTCAGTTTTCTTCCCTGTAAAAGAGGTAGAACTTGAAGGCCTCTATGGTCTCTAATGCTCAAGTACCAGGATTCAGAAAAATCCCTACTGAGATTTAGCGTGATGCTATTGAAAAGGAGTCATCGCAAGTCTATGAATTGGTGCCTATTTTTAATCCTGTAAGAATTTTCTAAATTTTAAAAGTGAGTAACAGTGAACCTAACACATCTATATTTTCTTTTAGGACACCTATGTGTGAACATCAGTTTGAACTCTAAGAATAAGACAGCAGTATTGCTTGAAGGCCAGTAGTGAGTGGCAATAGTTATGCTTTCAGATTGTCTATAAGACTGGAGGTTATTAGGAAAGTGATAATGGTAAAGTTCAAAATACTAAAAATTTGAGAGGGGCAAAGAACACATTTTTTGTGTGATTTTATTCATTAAGAGTCTTTAGGCTTACATACTACCAAAGAAGGTGCTGGAATCTTTTTTTTTTGTCGGAACTTCTGTAAAGTTTTATTATTTTGAAGTGATTTGTATGTGATCTGGTGTCAAGTCAGAGAAGGGATTCCGTGAACATTCTGGGTTCTGTCCAGCTTTGAGCAGAGGCCTTGGACGAACTGGCCTGCCTTCTGTTTGACCACAAGGGGGCGATGTTCACCTGACTGACGCCTATGACAGCATTTACCTGCCTGGACTGTTTTCTATGTGTAATAAGGGGATGTAAATGAGTATAGCAGATTGAAGGATTTGAAAATCAGGAGAGAGTCAAATGCTCTTGTTAAAGTGATATCTGGAGGAGGGAGAGCTTACTTTACCACGTAATGTGTTTGAAGGAGTGATTGCATGTTTTTTTTTTTTTTTCCTCCCCCAGAGGCTTTGAAAGCAGAGACATTAAGGGAAATTAGTTTCACAATTTTTACTAGGAAGAATGGAACCCTTTTGGGGAAGAAGAAAGAAATTTCATAAAATTAATAAAATCGGATACAATTTCAGCCTCTTGTGATACATGCATCCTGGATGAACTCTGAAGGGGATGGCAACACTGGGGCATGTCTGATGCGCTAGGCTGACAGCCTCGACCACCTGTGACCTTAGATGTCACAGGTGCAGAGAACAGCCCACAGTACGACCCCACAGTGGAAACAGCACTGGGCTGGACTGTGGTCCTCGCTCTGCCTCTCTGTGACCCTGGGCAGATCACTACCTTTCTCTTTACCTCAATTCACACTCAAGACAGGCACTTTGGACAGTTACTTCGAAATTCATGCCTTTTTCTAGAGGGCCAGTTGTCTGGCTACTACCTGGCAGGCGGCTCTCATTTCTATGCTGTCTGGTCCCTGGGCAAAGATTGTTGTCCAGAGCTCTCAGGGTTGGAGTAGTTTCCTCTCATCACCTCTGAAATATGGTTAGGGGAGCCGAGGGCTCAGAGACAGGGATGGTAAAGGGCTAGACAGGGATGGTGTGGTGCTCATCACATCCACCTCCTTTGGAAAAAAGCAGAGAAAGTGAACAGCACCTCGCATACCACAGGTAATATCCAGAAATCTTCTGGAGGAGTCTTCCTTTGCTTGGGTGCTTTTCAAATAGGAAGCCAAAAATAACACTGGAGTAATGCTCCTCCTGTCATTTCTGTTATTCTTTCCTCCGTCTTTCGGCCATTGCTTTGGTAATCGGTAATGCCTGAACACTTATGTCCCATTTCATGCCTCAACAACATATGGCAAGCCATGTGACTCAAACAGTTCAATCCACAGGGTAAAACAGAGAAGCATGGCACTCTTGGTAGGTACAGTCTGACAATGTGAAAACGTTGTCTCCTTTCCTCGTGCCATGAGCCAGTACTCTGAAGCCGAGTTTTAATCCATGCCATCCTAAAGATGACTTTTAATTAAAAGCGTAGTTTAAATGTATGTATTAGATCTGCTCTTCTAAATATATTCCTTTTCAGGAGTCAGCTCATGATATCATTATCAGATCTCAGCTGTGTAGGGAAACACATTTCATGGAAACTTACAACAAGCCTTCCAGACAAGATTGTTTCCTTCTGATGTATGTAAGGTGTAAAATGACTGCTGGTTGTTAGGTTTACCATGGAAGGGTGGGGAAAAGACTATTCTGGTGGAAATTCCTGGAAAAGAGGACATTTCCTCAATGTCTGGCATGGTTATAGACAAGGCAATCTTTTAAGAAATAAAAATTCTTTTGCAAATCTGCATGAATTTGGCAGATGGGATTATGAAAATGTCCTTTCTTTATCTAAAGAGTGTCTGAAATGCTTCCCTCTCCACCCTTCATTCTACAAAGCTCTGGGTCTTACTTCCCATATGAATGAATTTTAAACTATCATAATTTGACAACTATTTCTCTACAGTACTCAAATATCACCCTTCCTTAGTGGGGAATGATAGTACAGGTAATCTGAAGTATTAGCACATTTAAGTTAAGAAAGAAAAACTAGTACTTTAAAACATATAGAGAGGCACAAATCGAGCAGACAGTTAGCTTCTAAAAATGGCAAGTTAGATTTCACGGAAAAGCAGACAGACTGGGGCCACTCTAGATTAATGTAGCATTGGTGCATCCAATGGATTTATGCAAGAAAGCAGTTCAGGGAATTGGGTTGGCCTATATCATTTAAAATTTCTGATTAATGCTGTATAACCAACTTTTTACCTCACTGCTCCTCAATAATTTGAGATTCATTTCTCCAAATTCAGCTCTGTTTGATTTCAAAGGAGAGTTGGACTTGGAAATACCATGCTGTTAATGTGGGACTATCTAGTGATTCCTAAATGCATTCCCTGGGTTCCTAAGAGTTACTTGTATTCAATTTTACAGACATATCATCAAACACTATGTTTAAGATTGAGAACTATGTTCTTAATGTAGGAGTAGCATTTCATACCAGGGCTTATCACTACTGGTTAATATTTTTTTTTTGTCACAGATCACATCAATCAATATGTAACGTAAAGTCCTATAATCATAGAGCACAAAGCACATGCTAATTATCAAGTCGCTTAATTTTGAAAATTGCTTAAACTGTCCAAGATTTTTCTTAGCATTTTAAACCTAGCTTTTGTAGACTTTTGTATATCGCATTGCTCTCAATTGCTAGAAGTCATCTGGAACCATCTGAGGAAGATGTAACCAATATTAAGTTCTCTTAAGAAAACACAGAGACCTCTCATCTTTAGCTTCCTTCTTCCATATAACATGTGGCTCCAGTGGTTATACCTTCTTGCTGTCCAAGTCAGGGGCTTATCTTTATTAAAGAAGTAACTGGAAGTCTGCTTTTCCTATTCCTCTTTCTTCCCAAGGGAAGAAACTAAACACAGGCTGGCTGTTTCTCCTCACCTTATTGGGAGTCTCTTTTCCCAGGTAGAAGGACAAATGGTTCCTAAGCCAGTTCAGAAACTATCCTGGATCATTTGTGATCACTGTCTCCAGTCACTAAATCAGTACGTAAATGAATCCTTACATGTTTTTGCTCTAATATTTGGATCACACTTGAAAGAAAAATAAGCCAACTCCTAATACTCCTTCCTCCCACATCCTTACCATGCCATTCTTTCTTGTTAGTGTATATTACTTTTGAAGTACATCTTTAGTCAAGAAGTTTTAAAAAAAAAACCCTATCTTAAAAATACATGCCTTCTAATGCAAGTGATACAAGCAAATATAAGAGGCAGTGAACAGGATTTCAGAAGGGAGATGTTGCAAAGCAGAGCCCTACAAGGAAAATAACCTTGTAGGAGGGATTTTGATCATTTACACTCAATGAAATCTAACTGCAAAAAATCCCTTTGAAAATCAGGCAAGATATTGAGAAACTAGGGGGTGGAGGTGAATCAGTGATTCTATTTGAAGGCTCAAATTAGCCAATGGCTGAGATTGAAGGATGTAGCTGTCTCTTCAGAAAGTCTCATAATTCCTGCAGTTACATAGTGTAGCTCAAGGTGATGGGGGAGATAATATCTTATTTATTATTTAAAAACTCTGTTGTACACAAGCAACAAATACCTTGGCAAAAAATATGTTAGATGAGTATGCTTACTCTTTCTAGATATTTCCCCCTCTTTAATTTCCAGGCAATTGTAAGCCATGATAAATTGCCCAAAGTTAGAAGACTTGAGGGTAAGAAGAGTGGCTCTGGTGAGTGCAGGTGTGCTTATGGCTCGAAAGGGGGCAAATCGGGAAAAGGTGTGATCTTGGTAAAATGGTGGTTGGGTTGGAAGTACAGATGGCACAGCATCTGAGGCTTCATCCACTCACCCAGATGAAAAAAAACCCTTCAGTAAGATGTAGAGATGAGAGGAAGGTTCCTAAGAGCCAACAGAAGGCTTTTTTGTATGTTTTTCAGAACTTTTATCCATTACTAGCAAAGGTCTAGCTGGTTAATAGAACATTCTAAGCAGCCCCAGGACCTTTACTTGGTCTTTCAAGGGAAAAATTAAAAAGTGGCTACAGAACACCTGGGGGAAGTTCTAGACAATGACTCCATATGAGATGAAGGAATCGTACTCTATTTTGACCTTACTTTGTAGCTATCTCTGAGTATGTGCTACGGGCTTTGGTGAAGAATTGCTACTGTCTGGTGGGTGGGTGTGCCTACATGTGTTGTAGGGGTGGGAAAAGTGCCCCCATCTATTTCCTCATTTGGAGCTAAAACAACAGTCTCTGGGAATGCTGTCAAAGGTTCAGAATGAAGTTACCTCTGAGAGAGACTGGGGCAAAAGAACCAACAGTTGCCTAGGATTAAACATACTTCCCTGCACCTCACTCTTCTCATCTATAAGTGGGAATCACACTGTATAATAATAATTTTAAAAATACTAATTCTACCTCGTAGAATTATCATGAAGATGAAATGAACTGAGATGTACAGAAAGCTTAGGTTAGTGCCATGCACCTGGTCATCACTAAAGGTTTGGTACTATTTTGTTGCTGTTAACAAAGGATCTGAGTTTGAATTCCACCTCTTCCCTAAGCATTAATACAGTTCTCAACTCC
The DNA here is from genome assembly GCF_905146905.1 of Nyctereutes procyonoides. Taxonomy (NCBI): domain Eukaryota; kingdom Metazoa; phylum Chordata; class Mammalia; order Carnivora; family Canidae; genus Nyctereutes; species Nyctereutes procyonoides. Next base: position 53,423,317 of record NW_026575146.1, on the reverse strand, counting down.
TTACATTTCAGCCTCGGGATCTGTAACATAGGAATAATTCTCCTTGATCCAAACCTCCTGGCTTTTAATTTTTATTTATTTATTACCCCATTGGGTTAGATGATAAACGTGAAAAAATATACTGGAAAAAATAAAGTGTTAGAAGAATAGAAGGCACATGTGTGTTTTAGTCTCTGATTCTCCAAGACGTTTTGAGCTATATTTCCTTCGCTCCGTGTAATGTTAGAAGCGACAGTGACGCGTGGCATCAGGAGCTGGTGCATGAAAATACCTCCTCTGGTTAGTCAGACAACATGGAAAACCAACTCCCCAAACAGTGAGGGGCATATGGAAGAAAACAGGCAATGGCATAAATCCACACAGCATGGGGCAAAGCTATCCAAAAACATTAGGAATTGTGCTCTCCAAAAACATTGTGTCCAATGAAAGCATCTAAAACCACAGCTGCATTGTAAGCAGAGATGTCATCGTTAAAAGGCAACACACACACGCTGCGTCCTGAAATGAGGGGTCTCGCGGGGACAGGAACTCGCTGGCAGCTCATGCAAAACAGAGGCGCTTTCTAATTACAGGAAGCAGTCAAGACAGGGCCTCCGACCTGCAGTCGAGAGGGTTCTTACCTTTTTGACATCCCTGACCAAGTGGTACAATGTATTTGAGGGCCCATGTCTCTGAAAACAATAAAGAAGAATCAAATGGTTTTGCTGGTCAGGGGCTCTCATTGGTAAGGCAGGAAGGATCTGGAAGGAAGGGTTCTGGCCAGTGGAGGGGGTGCAGTTCTTTAAGATGAACCTTGTTCTAGTTGCTCAGTTGTACCTGTCTTTTCTAAACAAACACGCTGGCAGATTTTTGGATTGTGGTTCCTCAAGAAAAAGTGTTTGAGGTTCTAGGTTCAGACTTTATAAAGGAGCTTGTCAACTCTGTTGACAACTGGGCCAAAAGATCATTTAAGGGGTTAGTTTTGAGGCAGGGGAGAGACAAAAAGGCCAATTTACAGCACTGGAAATACACTTTGGCACACTGCTGATCACAACTTGCTTATTACCCAGAATGACTGAGAAATTGTCCAAAATGGGTTGGCAAATTTTTCTATAAATGGCCAAAGAGTCAATCTTTTAGACTTTTGGGTCATACAGTTTTCATTACAACTGCTCGACTCTGCCATTATGCAAAAGCAGGCGGAGGCAATATGTAAACAAATGAACCTGCCTGTGTTTCAATAAAACTTTACTTATAAACACCAAAAGAGAATCAAATTTCATATAATTTTAATATGTCACAAAATATTCTTCTAGTGATTCCTTCGATCATTAAAAAATGTTTTACAAACACTTTTAGCTTGCAGGCCATTAAAAAACAGGCAGTGGGCTGGATTTGACTCTTGGGTAGCAGTTTGCTCAAATTTAGTCAAAAGAAAAAGCCACAGGATCTTTGTGGGAAATGAGAGGCTAACGTGAAGTGACGTACCATCCTGTTGTTTTTCAGGAATAGGAATGCTAGATAAAATACAGGATGCCCAGTGCAATTTGACCTTCAGATACATAAGAAATAATTTTTAGTATAAATATATCCTAAATGTTTCATGGGACATGCTCATTTTAGAAATTACTCACTGGCTACTTGGAATTCACGTTTAACTATGCATCTTGTATTTTTATTTGCAAAATCTGGTGCCCCTACTGGAGAATCTCAATCTCACTGAATCTCTCAGTGATGGCAAATCCTTCAGCGCTGTGGGAACATATTCAGGTATGGAGAGAATTCCTGTGTATTTCCTCAGCTATCTGCCCATTCTTGCAACATACTTCTCAGAATTCTTTTTCCTCTGAGAAATGCAGTCTGATATAGGGGTTAAACACACAGACTACAGGATCAGAACGCCTGGCTCCCCACCTGGCTCTGTTGCCTACCGGCTTTGACCACGTGCAATCTCCTTATTATTACTGAGGCCATTCAAAGTCCCATAATTCTTCTTGACAGAGTACTCCAGTTGATTTAGGTGATGAAATCTATTGGCCTTTCTTATAGAATTTTCCTACTGACTTCTTTCCAATCATTGGAATAAATATATTACCTTGATTCTCTGATATGCAAGGAATTAAACTCTGTTTTTTATTTCATTTATTTTCCTGAAAACCCCATTATTCTTTTTTTCTCTAGTTTTGTTAATAAATAATTGAATAAGACATTGTGTAAGTTGAGGTGTAAAATGAGACTTTTTTATCACAATAACGTTAGTTAACACATCCTTCACTTAACATAATTACAATTTTGTTGTTGTTATGGTGAGGACATTAAAGCTCTAATCTAATGGCAACTTTCAATTATATATTATAGTGTTGTTAACTATAGTCTTCATGCTGTAGGTTAGATCCCTGGAATTTATTCATCCTGTAACTGAAAGTTTATACTTTTTGACTAGAATCTCCCATTTTTCCCGCCCCTCAGCCCCAAATATTTCTAGGATCCTCCACATTGTATTTTTATATCTGGCTCCCTTTTCAAATATTAGTTGACCTTATACATATGTGTTTATTGCTGGGCTTTCGATTCTGTTCTGTTGGTGTTTGTGTCTATTTTTATGCCAGTACCATACTGTCTTGATTACCATAGCTTTGTGAAATAGTTTGAAATCAGGAAAGGTGATGCCTCTACCTTTGTTGTTTCTTAAGATTGCTTTGGATATTCAGGGTCCTTTTTGACTCCATGTGAATTTTAGGATAGCTTTTTCTATTTCCATGAAAAAGTGACATTGGCATTTTAAAAGGGATTGCATTGAATCTATAAAAGGCTTTGGGTGATATGGTCATCTTAACAATATCAATACTTCTAATCCATGAATGTGGGCTATCTGTCCACTTATTTATATCTATATAATTTCTTTAATCAATGTCTTATAATTTTTGCTTAATAAATCTTGTACTTCTTGGTAAAATTTATCCCTAAGTGTTTTATAATTTTTGATGCTATTCTAAATGGGATTGTTTTATTCAGATAGTCCACTGTTAGTGTATGGACATGCAACTGCCTTTTATATGTTGATTTCATATCATGAAACTCTACTGGCTTCATTTATTAGTTCTAACAGGTTTTTTGTTCGTTTGTTTGTTTGTTTTTGTGTGTGTGTGTGTAAAGTCTTAGGGATTTTCTATATACCAGAGGAGGTTGTCAGCAAAGACCAGCTTACTTCTTCCTTTCCAAATTGGATGCTTGTTTTTCCCTGTCTCCCTCCCTATTGAGAGGATATGAGTTTGTCTCTCATTCTACTAATGTTATGTTCATTTGTTGATTTGCATAGATTGAACCATCCTTGCATTTAGGGGTGGAATCCCATTTGGTCATGGTGTATGATCTTTTTAATGGGTTGTTGAGATTATCAAGATATCAAGATTGAGAAATCTTGTACCTATAGTAATCAGGGAGATTGGCTTATAGTTTTATTTTCTTGTAGTGTGTTTATCTGGCTTTAGTATGAGTACAACGTTGGCCACTTAAAATAGGTTTGGGAGTATTGCCCCTCTTCAAACTTTTTGAAAAGTTGGACAAGAATTGAGGATAACTACTTAAATATTTGGTAGAATTCATCTGTGAATTCTATTCACCTACTCCTGGACTTTTCTTTGTTGGGAGGTTTTTGATTACTAATTCAATCTCCTTACTTGTTATTGGTCTGTTCAAATTTTTCTATTTCTTCATGATTCACATTTGGTTAGTTGCATGTTTCTAAAAATTTATCCATTTCTCCTATAGCTAATTATTGATCTTTTGGTGAGGATAGAAACTGGGGCCTCCTACTCTATTATTTCAGTCTATTATTCTTCCTGAAAGTGTCACTGTGAAAAACCAAGAAAATGTGCAGAGAAAACAGAAATCTGGAGCTACTCTGCTAACCTATATTCTAGTTCCAGCAGCAAGAACAAGATAGAGCCAGTGTGGTATCACCTAACACCCACTAAGGCTGGGGAGAGGTTAATAAACTCCATCTCATTAGAGCTGTGGGTGGTGGGACAGAGAAGCATTGTGACAAATGAGAGGAAGAATAACCTCTAAGACAGCAGTGTTGGTTCAGTACTGGCTTTCTTCTTTACTTAGGAGTTTTGTGACCTTGAACGAACCAATTCACTTCTTGGCCTTAGTTTTCTTATCTGTAAAATGGAGGAAAACAATACCTACTCTTTCTTTCAATATTCCAAGTAAAAATTTATTGATCTTGTATGTGAATTATATAAAAATATGTATATACAGAATACTTGACATATTTAATACTGCTTCTAATGTATCATAGGCATTACTTCCCCAAAATGTTAATCACGGCTGGATTGAAAGAATATTTGGGAAATGTGGAAAAGTTGTTTATGTAAGTATACCACATTATAAGTCTACTGGAGATCCAAGGGGATTTGCCTTTGTGGGATTTGAAAAAATAAGCAGCAAAAGCTATTGAGGTAGGTGCAGAACCTTTGGGAAACAAGGTTTTTTTTTTTTAACCTTCCTGAATTGTACTCTCCAAGCATCCTGTTCCCTCTTGAGGTTTCCATATCTACTCTTTAAACTTCACTGGATATTAGCATCAGCTTGACCAATGTACTTAACTCACCAAATACTATAAGCAACTTCATAAATAGTGGTTTTTCTTTACGCTTACACTTTGGTATCCCTAATAAATGAATTAGCAAATTGTTACAAAACAACACAAGAAATATTTTTGGGTAACTCCAAACAAGGGGTATTTTATATTTTATTCCATTAGAGAGGAAAAGGAATGAATGTCATAGCTCTGGGGGTAACAAGATGGTGCAGGATAGTTAATCGGTTTCCTTTGAATTAAATCAATTCTCCTCTGCTGATTGCTTCAAATACCCTCTGGGCTTAGAGCATAAACTGACTTCTAATTTTCAGAACTGTGTGGTTTTGTGTAAGAATCTCAGAATGTTAGCTTTTGGTGTGATCATATATAACTTTCTGCCTTAGATGCTGACAACTGAGCAGTTAAAACAAGTGGAATCTTGGTGACTTGACATTGTTGTCTACAGGTCTAAGGGAGCATTTGTGAAAAATGATCCATGCATTTGGAGAGGAGGGAAGAGACTCACAGGCATGTTGGGGGCAGGAGAAGGTAAAACAAAAAAACACAGAGAAAATAAAAAGTGCCTTAGCTTGGTCCTACCGTATTGTACAATTCCTCTAGTCTGGAGATGGTGAGAAAACGGTGCATGCTTACTCCATTCTCTATGAGTAATTTCACAAAATCCACTCTGTCCAGAACTAGGGCATCCAACATGGCTTGCTCCAAAGACCCCACCTGCAAATCAAGTCACTGAGTTAGTCTGCCCCAGATTCTAGGGATGCAGTTCCTTGGTGTTCACCTCAACAGTTTAGAAATGGATGCCTTTGCCATTTGATAAACCTTCAGCATTTCAAGAACATGCTAACAACTCCACTTTTAGGACAGCCACAATCTTTCTTGTGTTTTTGGGCCTGTCTTTGAAAATAGAATTCAAAGGTTTCTAGTTCTAAAAGCTACTTCCTCCTTGACTCTTTTGAGAAGTCAAAATAAGAGTCTGAGAAGATGCTGGATATACAAGGATTATCCTTGTGTTCTCTGACCAAACTTCTGCAATAGTAGTGAAGTGCCAAAGTGGATGCTTTGCTGTCCTCCCTTTCATCTTCTCAAGGCTCTGAATTAGACCCCTGGCTACCTTGAAAATAGAGACCCTAATGAACAGATCAGAAAGTAGGCCCTTCTTTATTTTAATTAAGTGTTAGATTACCTTGCCTCTGTCTCACCCATTTCTATGCAGAGACCCAGCAACTATTTAGATCCTTTGGTCTGTTTACCAGGATTTTATTTAATTCATTTCACAAATATTTCCCAGTGTCCAGACTCCTTGACAAATCTTTCCACACTAGCAATCCACTCGCAGCACTAAATAAAGACAGGGGCTTAACCATAGGTAGAAGCTGTCTGGGGGGAAAGAAAGAAAGGATTAAATGAGATCTTTCCATGAGGGTATTGCCCTCCAGTTATTCCAGCACAGAAATCAGATTTCAGACTGCTGGCTGCCTCCTAGGGACACACACATAAACCACCCAAGAGTCAATTTTCCAAGTTTTTATTTTTGGTAGTGTCAATTGAGGGAAACAAACCAAGAACAGTTATATAAAGCTTTGGTTCCCTCTGTGTTGTTCTTGGGAATAGGGAGGACCTGTGCTCAGCCACCAGGACCAGATGGTACCTGCATGTGGAAGCCTGCTAATTCTGCGTCCTGAGGTATGACCAAGCCATACGCTAGCGCGGGGCACTGCCACTCAGAGCAACAACCTCAAAGACAAACAGAAACAAACTGCCAGTTCCATTCCTTCCTTCACTTGAATTAATACAGTCTTGTCTTATATATATATATTTTCAGATGTGTGAAAGAAACAGCATCATGTGCAGCTGAAAATTGCCATCAAAGGCCACTCAGAGGTGGGAAGTGTCTGGAATGTTTGCAGTTGTGCTTTGTCGCGTCTTCAACCAGGTGGCAGTGTTTTCCTAAATATGAGAAGGGCTGAACAAGGAGATGGCTATGAGGGAACATTTCCATCCTGGAAAAGAGGCAGCAGTTTCCTGAGCTGCTTTCAGAGACTTCTTAGGCAAATACCCTTGCCCAGGCAAGTGGGCTTTTCCCAGGGTGGTGACATATACTCTACCGGCCACTGCTGCCCATAAATAAAGATCTGGCTGCGAGCGATGTCCACTCTGTTCCAGGCTAGAGCTAAGCTCAGCTGGTCTGGTGCCGAGGCATTTGCTCCTGTGTATGGACAAGTAGGAGAAAAAAGTGGGAGACAGAAAGCAACGATCAGTTATTATACCAAGAAGACCTACTCCCCTACTCTCCCATCAACCCCCTTCTTCCTGAAGAGTGGACACAGCTGGACAGCTGGGTTTCTCAGACGTGGCACTATTGGCATTTTGGGGCAGGATAATTCTTTACTCTTGGGGGTCGTTCTGTACATTGTAGACTATTTAGCAGCATCCCTGAATTCAACCCAGTAGGTGCCAATGACAGACCCCACTCAGGTCATGACCGTCCAGAATGTCTCCAGATATTACCAAATGGTTCCAGGCGGAAGGGAAGAGATAAAACCAGCTCAATGAAGACCCACTGCTCAACAGCATTGCTAGTCTGAAGCAGCAGCAGCAGCTGGGCACTTGTTAGGATTGCAGACCCATAGGCCCCACTCTAGAGCTACTAAATCAGAATCTATATTTTAACAAGATCTCAGATGATTCATGCACACATTCAAGTTTGAGAAGCAGTGCTCTGTTACATGTTTTGTTTCTGCTGGTCAATCACTGGTGCAAAGCATCCTTCAAATTGTATATTACATGGTGCTCTGCCCTCATCACCTCATGGGGCTGACTCTGCCGCTCTACTGACAAAGAGTTAAGATCTTTTTTTTTTTTTAAGATTTTATTTATTTATTCATGAGAGACAGAGATTGAGAGAGAGGCAGAGACACAGGCAGAGGGAGAAGCAGGCTCCATGCAGGAAGCCCGAAGTGGGACTCAATCCTGGGTCTACAGGATCAGGCCCTGGGCTGAAGGTGGCGCTAAACCGCTGAGCCACCCGGGCTGCCCAGAGTTAAGATCTTTTAAGAGAAAGGCAAACAAGTGGCTTAGGTTTTCTTTGGTTTGTGGGCAGAAGCCACTGGAATACATTTTCAGTTTCCCCTTCTTCTCCAGACTCTGTGGCTAGATCTGTGCTGTCCACCTGTGGTTATTTAAATCTAAATTAAATAAAATTAAATAAAACAAAAACTTTATTTATTATTAAAAAAAAACTTTAATTCCTCAGGCACTCTGCCACATTTCAAATGCTCAGTAGCCATATTTGGCTGGCAGCCTTTGAGTTGGGGAGTATAGATTCAGAACGGTTCCATCATCACAGAAAGTTCTATTGGAACAGTGCTGGTCTAGTAGCAATGCATGTGCTGGTCAATGATCAATGCATCCTGTCAATAAATGCAACCCACCAAGCAGCTGGGTGTGAGGCTGAGAATGACAGGTGGAGAGAACACTGGGCCCTGAGTCTGCCATTTTGCAGCTGCGTGACTTTGGACCTCTCTCTATTACTGCTCTATCATCTTTTGAAATGGGGACAGTAAGAATTGTCCTGTTTACTGGCTGGGATATGAGACTAGAATGAGATCATATAAATGAATTCACATGTGAACAGGGTTTTGCAGTTAACACCCTTGTTACCCTGACCAGGAGCCATCCCTAAATATTTGCCTGTCTTCATGCTGCTAGATGTCCTACCAGCAGGGGTGCGCGGTACAGAGACAGCATTCTTACCTGCCTCAGATTTTTTGGACATCTAATATGTGCTAGGCAAAATATTAGGCATTTGCACATATTATATGTAATGTCCCAAATAATCCTGGGGAATGGATATTATTGTGTCCGTTTGACAGATGACCATACTGAGGTCCAGAGAGATTAAAAACCAAATCGCTATAACAGAAGACAGAAGGTAAACAGGAGAAGCATTTATCATGACAGAGGTGAGATTCAGCCCCAGTGAGTTTTCCCTTCATTCTATCTCTGCTAATTCTGATGTTTGTCAGGGAAGGAGGGATAGTAAATGCTAGGACTGCCCATTTTTCTGGATTTTTTGGCTGGAGGCTCGGAACCACGAGCTGCAGATAGTGTTGCTGGTGATGAAGCTGTACCAATGATTCGCAAAGTCTGTTGCCCTTGAGAATCACCTGAGAAGCTTCTAAAACATCCATAGACCCAGATTGCACCCCAAAACAACTACATCCCTATGCTTGGTGTGGGAGCCAGGCTCTGATAGTTTTTAAGATCTTCAGGTGTTTTCAATGTGCCCAGAGCATGATTCTGTCTTCTGCCTCCCCTTGCCTCTTCCCTTTCCACTCTGAGATATTAAAGTTAAGAATGAGGTGAGCAAAATGCTCTCTAGACAGTACCTCTCCAATTTGGGCATGCATAAGAATAACCTGGAGAGGTTTTATGTTTTTATTTAAAAAATTTTATCTGTTTGAGAGAGAGAAAGAGCATGCACAAACAGGTTAGAAAGAGAAGCAGACTCCCCACTGAGCAGGGAGCCCAACTCGGGACTCAATCCCAGTACTTCAAGGTTATGACCTGAGCCGAAGGCAGACACTTAACCAACTGAGCCACGCAGTGCCCCTGGAGAGCTTTTAAAAACACATTCTTGAGCCCCAACTCCAGAGAATCAGATTTATTAAGTCTGGTATGGGACTTGAGTTTCTGCATCTCTAATAGGCTCTCAGGTGGTGCTGATGCTAATAATCTGAGACCTTCATTTGAATAACAAAGGGCCTAGAGAGCTTTGTGCCACTTTCTCCTTACAGGTCAAAGGGTGATTTTTGATTCTGGTGTCTACACATTGATGGGTTCCATATAAATCACATACTAGTAGTGAATTAATTAGTGTTTGGGATGATGAATATTAATTCAGTTTACACAGGGAGTTTTCTATTAAGCTATTTATCACCTCAAGTGATATCAGAAACTGTAAATTAATACCAGGGTAATGGATGTAAACAAATGATAAATAGGAACATGTCAAAAGGTACAGTCATCATTCTGAAGGAAAGAAAGTGAAGGCTCATTGGGAATGCATTTGAAAAGGTAGAACCTTATACTTTCCTTTGGTTCCCTAGAGGCTCTGTTGGTCATTGCTAACCTGCTGTAATAGTTTAATCATTCCCTTTGCCATTTGAATGACACAAATTTGTATGTCACCCAGTCAATAGTAGCAGCACAAATCTGAACAAGAGGACATAGGAGGAAGCAGCTATTGGGGTCAATGTGAGTTACCTGAACGTAATTACATAAGTGTCAAGTGAAAGCACAAAGCAATGAGTCTTGACTTTTCAAAAATTGAAAATACATCACTCAAAAATGATCCTGGGTGACAGTTTGGATCAGAGGTTTTCAAGTAGGCTGTCCAACCATCCCAGCTGCCCAGGATAGTTACTCTGTTAGCACTGAAATGTCCACATCCTGGGGCACCTGGCAGTCCTGCACAAACCTGGATGGCTGTGCTACATGCTCAGTTTGCATGCTGGAATTGCCTGAAGGGCTTGAAATATACTTGTGCTTGGGAGCCATCTCAGAGGTTCTGGTTTCATTGGTCCTGGGCATTGCAGTTTTTAAAAGCTCCCTGAGAGCTTCTAAGAACAAGACATCCTTAACCTCATTTTCACATTAGAATCATAAAGACAAGGTGAAGAGTCTTGAGTCCAGGTAATATATATGCATTCACTTATCCACTGGTTTATTCATTTATTTACACATTTAAAAAATCCAGATTTATGCCTTCTCTTATGGCAGGCACTGTCAGTATGAGGGCCAACATGAGTAAGGCAGTCCTTTGTCCCAAGATTCTTACATTCTAGAGGAAGAGCCAGGTCTGTAATTAAATACACCATTTCATGCAGTCATTCATTTATCTGCTCAACAGATACTGAATACCTTCTATGCCAGGAACTATTTTCAACACTGAACATCCAATGGTGAGTGAGATAGCTAAGGTCACCCTGTGCACAGAGCTTACTACTTTCTTCTAAGCACTCAAAGTGAAGGAATTATGAAACTAAGAAATTGTGTACTTTCTGATTGTGTAAGTGCTATGAAGGAGTAGGGTCATTCCCAATAAACATGGGACCTATGTCTATAGGAACAATTTGAGTCACTCCAGCTCAATGTGGCAGCACCATTCTGGTTACCCAGTCTCACTTGACCTAGTCAGCTGGCGTGATCTGCCTGCCACGTTGCCCTCCTGAGACCAGGGCTGGATATGAAGCCATTGGATAACCTCTAGGTACAAGTCTGGGTGTCCTTTAGGGCATCTAGTTGGCCCTGTGAGGGAAATAGAGGGTTGGAACATACCCTGAAGAATTGACATGGGTCTGGGGTCCATGAAGTTCCTGGTTTGGGCTAACGGTACACTACCCACATGCCACTGTGGCCCTGGATGATGCCAGATGCCAAGTGGGCATGGAGAAGGCCTTTTAAAGCACTGGTATATTGGGGGTACTAATAATAAGCTAGGTGATGATGGAGCTGCTGTTAGGATGAATGAACAGGAGACCTCTCTGAGAGTAGCACTTGAATGGGTGTGGGGGGACCTAAATGATTAGAAAAAGACATCATGTGAAGAACTGGGCAGGGGGTGGGGGTTTGGGGGGAATTCTAGGAAGAGGGAGCATCAAATATTAAGGCCCTGATGTGGAAATGAATACAAGTAAGTATAAGATATAAAACATATGGTTTTAAGATTTCCTCTTTCTGCAGGAGGTCAGGGAAGATTTAAGTGCATATATAATAGTTTTAAGGGAGAGATTAGTTCACTAGAGAAATGAGATGAAGAAAGGCATTGTGGCAAAAGGAACAGCCTATGCAAAGATTGGGAGGGTTGAATAGCCCTGTGAATTTGGGAAATTCATGGGAAGACACTGAGGGAAATTCAGTACTTGAGGTATATGTGAGTTGGAAGCAGAGAGAGATGAAGCCAGAATGGGAGGACTTGTGCATGATGTTGGAGGAGCTTGCCTTTATTCTGAAGACAGAAGGAAACCATTGGAAAACCTTATTTCAGAAATAATTCAGTCAGATCCATGTCTTAGAAAAATTCCTTGGGCAGCAGTGTGAAGGATAGATTGGAAGGGACATTGGACTGAGGGAGAAAGAGCAATAAGGAAAGTTTTGCAATATTCTAGGAAAGGGATAATGATCTAAAGAAGTTGCTTGGACAAGGGATGTTTAGAAAGCACGATTGGTAGCTTTGGGTAAGATATTTGAAGTGGGGAGCAAGAGAAGTTAAAAGTAGTCCTCTAATCTCTAACTTGGGAGCCCAGATATAGAATGACCAACTGAGATTTGCAAGTGCAAGATAAAAAAAAGGGGGGGGATGACAAAATTGCATTCTTGGATAAGGGTTAGGTCTGTAAACAGATGTGGAAAATATTAGCATTAAGGTGATAAGAAGAGAGGAGAGGATGGATCATTGAATAGCACCAATATTTAAAGTCTATTAAAGTAAGGCAAATCTTTAGAAAGAAATCACACACACACACACACACACACACACAAAACAGAGAGAACCTGGAGATCATGATGCCCTAAACTATGGGAAGGGAGAATTCAAAGAGTAAGGGGGTGATCAGTAGGATTAAAGCTGCAAAGAGGGCAAGTAAAAAAGCTAGACTTTTAAAAAATATTTATCTATTTATTTTAGAGAGCATGGAGGCAGGGGAGGGGCAGAGGCAAGAGCGAGAGAGAGACTCTCAAGCTCCCACTGAATGTGGAGCCCAACACAGAACTTGATCTCAAGACCCTGAGATCATGACCTGAACCAAAATCAAGAGTTGGATACTTAACTGACTCAGCTATCCTGGTGCTCCATTGGCCTTCCTTCTTCACAACTCTTTTTACTACAAGGCACTACTCATGTGTCTATTGGTTTATTATTTATTTCCTTCTCCAGAAGGTAAACCTTGAGAGGCCAGGGGGTTAGTCTACTTTATTCACTATTGTATTCTTAGACTCTAGAACAGTGCTTGATACATAATAGGTACTTAGTAACCATTCGTTGAATGAATGACTGAACTTCAAAATGTGCATTGGATTTGGCAATTAAGAAGTCTTTGATGATGTTAGCATGTGCAACTTTAGTAGAACATGGAGATAGAAGCATATCTGCAATCTCTTCCCTCAAGGAAAATGCAATCTAATAAGAATGGATGTGGGATGAGATAAAGGGAGAGCTGTGACAAGTATACAAATGACTATATCAAAGAGCAAGTGGTAAGAGGCTGTATGCATAAGCTCAGAGCACTCCCTTGTCAGTTAAGTCACTTTGAGGAGGAAGTCGAATTTGATTATAGAAGAGAAGGATGGTGGAGATTTGAACAAATGGAGTGTGCGGTAGGCTGGATAATGCCCCCAACTTTCAAAAAGATGTGCATGTCCTGGATCCTGGGAACCAGTGAAGATGTTACTTAATATGGCAAAGGGATGTCAAAGACACAATTAAAGTGAAGAATTTTGAGATGAGGTTATACTGGCTTATCTGGTGGGCTCAATGCAATATAATCACAAGGGTCCTTAGAAGGGGGAGGCAAGGGACTCCAAGTAGTGGTAGGACATGTGAAGATGAAAGCATCAGTTGGACCAAAGCAAGAAAGGAGCCCAAGTCAAGGAATGCAGGCAACCTCCAGAAGCTGAAAAAGGCAAGGAAGTGATTTTCCCCTGAAACTCTCAGAAGGAACATAACCCAGCTGATCCCTTAATTTTAGGCTTCCAGCCTCCAAAATGATAAGAGAATGAATTTTTGTTCTTTTAAACCACGAAGTGTGTGGTAATTTATTATGATAGTAAAATACAACTAACACTACTAGCCAATAGTAAAAATACTATTGTAGGTAAACCATCAAGATAAGAAGGTAAAATGGAGTTAATGGACCAAGAATACTTCATACGTTGGCTGTAGTGCAGAGCAGGATTCTCAAACTTCAATGTATGTGTGATTCATCTGGGAATCTTGCTTCAACAGTCACTCTGATTCAGCTGGTCTGGAGTGGGACTCCTAATTCTATTTCTTTAGACAGCACTCATTACCACTGTGAGCAATGATGAATGTTGTTTGCATACTTTCTCTTCCTCTTCTCTCCTCCACCATTGAACTTTAGAATATACCATTACATGTTTAGTGTTTTATTTGGTTCCTTCCATTAAATATTCTTACATTTCTACTACTACTACTGTTTGAATTGTCAGTCTTACATTCCTTATTTTAGGAGGTGAAAGGTACAGATATTATAATGAGTCAAAAAGCCTACTACCTCTCCCTCCATCCTTCTCTTAGCTTCTTTTCATTGCTATATTATTTCTACCTTGGAAGGCAGGTAATGCTTACATTCATTTCTGTTATTCCATGTCTCATTTTTGTTTTTTGTTTTTTTTTTTGTTTTTATTATTATTATTATTACTTATTTTTTATTTTTTTATTGGAGTTCAACTTGCCAACATATAGCATAACACCCAGTGCTCATCCCATTAAGTGCCCCCCTCAGTACCATTTTGTTTGTATCTTAGTTCTGTTAGCTTCTAGTATCAGTGCTTACACTTAGTGATTTTGCCAGAATGTTACCCAAGCATCTCCTGGTAAGTCAAGTTGTATCTTCTCTAGTAGCTTTTCCAAGAGGAACTCATGAGAACAATATTACCAGAATTCTAGAATGTTCTAAGCTGCTTTTTTTAGTAGTCTTTATAGTTGAATGACATGGGCTCAATATAAAAATCTGTTGCTCTATTATCTCCTGGCATTGAATGTTACTGTAAGAAAGTTTGTAGCCAACTTGATTTTTAATCTCATGAAAGACTTGATCATTTTGCCTGGTGGCCCAAAGTAGTCTTTATTTTTCATTGATTTTCAGTAACTTTATTAGGATGTGTCTAGGTGTTGAGGATCCCAAATCAGTTTAACCTGGCACAAGGTGGGCCTTTCAATATCTAGCTCAAAGTTTCAAAATTTGTTTAACAAAAAAAATTCTTTTTTTATAAATTTATTTTTTATTGGTCTTCAATTTGCCAACATATAGAATAACACCCAGTGCTCATCCCATCAAGTGCCCCCCTCAGTGCCCGTCACCTAGTTACCCCCACTCCCTGCCCCTTCCACCACTCCTAGTTCGTTTCCCAGAGTTAGGAGTCTCTCATGTTCTGTCTCCCTTTCTGATATTTCCCACTCATTTTTTCTCCTTTCCGCTTTAATTGCTTTCACTATTTTTTATGACAAAAAAAATTCTTAAATTATATTTTAAAGTATGTGTTCTGATCCATTATTTTGGTTTACTTCTTTGGAGATACCAGTTATGCTTATGTTGGATCCCCATTTTCTGTCTTCTATAAATATAATTTCTCATTAATTCTAATGATCTATTTCCATTTCATTTATTTCTGTTCTCATTCCTCATTTCTATCTTTTGTG
Organism: Nyctereutes procyonoides; assembly: GCF_905146905.1. Taxonomy (NCBI): domain Eukaryota; kingdom Metazoa; phylum Chordata; class Mammalia; order Carnivora; family Canidae; genus Nyctereutes; species Nyctereutes procyonoides. The sequence continues at coordinate 53,408,288 of NW_026575146.1, read as the reverse complement.
TCCTGCTCTGTTTTTCATGATGCATATTTGATCTTGCACCCTTTCTCAAGTCTGCAGTTCTGTGCTGATTTCATATTCTCGACTTTATTCCCAAGTGCTATGCACATTATATCTCCTCTTGCTGCCTCACCTACTCTTACCTGAATTTTGGTATTCCAACTTGGAAGTATTTCTTCATAAATAGAGTACTTCACTGAGATTTAATTTTTTTTAAAGTTCATGGTAAAATATTTATTCATAACATTCATCTGTTCTCTGGAATACTTTTACAGATAGTCTTCTGTGCATACGTTTTGCCCTTTTTTCTTTTCTTTTTCTTTTTTTTTAGAATGTAACTATATGCTAATTGCTTTTTTATTATTTATCATCTAGTGAGTTGGGTTATAATGGGCCCAGAGTAGCATTCCAGGCTACTTATTATTCACAACTGGAAGGTTTTCTTCTCAGCTACCACAAAGATAAGCTCCCTGATGCAAACATGACTTATCTGCATAATTCTAGAGCCCACCACCTCTATATCTATGTACTAAGTCAGAATTGGGGTCACCATCGAACTCACTCTCGTTCTTGCACATGCTGTTCCAGGTAAAGGAGAGAACTTTGCACCTTTGGGCATTCCTTGCATCTAGGAATTACATTTTGGTACTTTCTGAGAATTGCCACTGCCAGTTTTTCCTCTCCTCAGCTTTTACTCTTTCTTCCCACAGATCTCTTGCATTTACACATATTTTGGAATATTTCCCAGTTTTGTCAAAAATAAAGTTTCCTTGTTTTTTGCCTTCCCCTTTCATTATTGATTTTTTGACGCTTTCTAGAAGAAGAGACTAATGAATTTGTGTTGCCATGTTTGCACTGGATGCCCCAAAGGATTCTGTAGGTAGAAGAGTGTTTTTGATCAGATCTTTTCATTACTAATCAAAGTATTAAGGATGGATAGGGATATATGCTCAATAAGAATCAGGAAGATCTCATAAGAAACCATTGCAATTAATCAGGTCCAAAGTCCTGATTGGTGCTGAATGAGGAGAGAAAAGAAGGAATAGGCATATGAGATATTACGGTGGCAAAAATGGCCAGAATTAGTAAGAATTTGCTTGAAAAAAAGGAGGAAAAAATGTGGTGGAGTTTTGGAGCCTGGAGAACTCCATGGATAGGGTCTGTATGGACATAACTGGGAAAATTGGGTAGAAATCAGCTCTTTTTGGGAAAAAATGACTTTTTAAAAATATATGTATATTTAAAGACAATTAATTTGATTGAACTTGGGGTGCAAAGTGACACCCAAGGGAGCTGTCCAGTAGGCAGTTTGAAAAGGGGGCAGGGAGGGAGGCTGGAGGTCATTCATGGAGACATGATATTAAACCTATGGAGTTTTATAATCATAATCTTGACAGAAGGCAGAATGGAGAAGTAAGAGGGTCTGGTGGAGACAAAGGAGTGGCCAGAAGTGTAGAACACTCCATATCTCTGACACCGAGGAAAGGTAAAAATAAATACAATTACCATCATTTATTGAAAGCCAATCATATACTAGGCATTTTACATTTATTATCTCATTTAATACTCACAAAGCCCCTGTACAGTGAATATCTTTATCCCCACTTTGAAGATCAGAAAATAGAGGGTCAGTGAGATGGAGTAATTTGTAGAACCAGGTTTTAAGCTGAGGTCTTCCCTCAGGGTAAAAAAGAACCATGGTAAGAAGTAAAGTTAACACTGTCAGAAGTTATTGAATGTTCATGAATAATAATAATCATTGGGGTGAGAAGAGTATTTGGGGTTTTCAGGAATACTGATTCCTGTGTGAGGAAACTGGATGGGGTAGAATGGGGAATGTGAAAATTTGCAGTGTGGACCAGTGAGCCCAGAATTCAGAGCAGGTGGAGGGAAAGGACAGTTGGTGGAAAGGCAGGTCAGCTTTCAGAGCTGGATCATCAAGAGAAGAAAAGTTAGACACTTCCTTGAGGGTCCTGGGGGGTGGGGGCCAAGGTCTCTGCAGGTGACAAAGAACCTGGATGCATTGAGGGCAGAAGCAACAGAGTCCTAGAGGAGGGAGGCAAGAGCAAGTACATGGTAGATGGGATCCTGCAGCATGGAGGCCAGAGAGCAGCCCGTCAGCAAAGAAGAGATGACATTGGGGTGAGGAGGAAAAGCAATGAGGTTGAGTGGAGAAACTAATATTCATGAGTAGGGAAAAAGGGAGCTTGGATGAAGCTAAATATTGACAGTGAAATAAGAGGGGATACCGCTTGCTGAGAGTGAGAGGCAGTGAGGAGTTGAAGAGAAAGGAGGAATGTGGAGAATGTGCCACAGGCTGAGACTTTGAGAAGGAGGGGGTTTGGGTGCAGAGTTAAGGCCCACTTGCTTGTAGTAAGACATCCCAGATATGTCATGGCACCAATGGCACGTATTGCAGGGAATGTTTGCTTATTTAGGGACCTGTGATTCCGTGTTTGAAGAAATATTTTTGTTTGTTTTTATTTTTTAATACCCTGAAGGTCACTAAATACTTCAGTGGCTTGTAAATGGAGTTGTGGGCTCCCTTTGGGAGAGTTGCTAAATAAAAATGTCAGGGGTCTCATCCTATCTTGATGGTTCAAGTATGGTCCTGCTTGATGGACTGGGGCGGTGGAGGGGGCAGGATTTGCAGACCCTGCAATGTCTTTAGTGGTGCCATCATGTGTGATGCACAGGATGATACCACCCATCTCTATCTTAGTTGAAAAACATTTCTTCTTGTTGAGGTCTTTGGACCTTTCCATATTTTATCTGAGGAATCTTGTCTGGATTAAACATGCGGGATTCTCTTCATTTCCATCAATTTATTTGTAGATGTTGTGCCGAAATGTGATAGGATCTCAGTCAATGAAAATTGAACGATCCATTCATTTAAAGCTATCATTCTTTACCTATATGAAAACTACAAAAGTGTTAGGAAACTAGCGGAGAGACCCTGTCATGTGACTGGGTTGCTAGGCTACACCTGCAGTAGTCTCCCAGAGCAGAGTCACCCACCTACCCTGGTGAGGCTTTCTCAGGAAGGCAGCTGCTACATCGAGAAAAACCAAATTAAAGACTTGAAACGTGCACATAAAAAAGTAGATGAGGTCTGTGTATAATTTATTCTTTGCTCTATTTTCTTGCCCTGAATGATAACTATCTTCTTTTGGTAAAAATAACTCTAGGTAGATTCCCAGGGGGAAGTTAAAAGGAATCAGGAAAAATTGGATTAACTTTAGTTAGAAGAAATTCACATTTGGTTTGTAAGAGACAAAACAGGCAGCTGAGTGAAAGAGCCCTTTGCAGGAATATAAGGTTTTCTTTCTCGGTTTATCTTTATTGAATAAGATAATAAAACTAATTTCCGTCATGTTTAGCTGTGGCAGGCACTGCTTCTAAGTGTTCACGTATCACATTTTCACAACAAACTATGAGGTGCCATTATCCCCATTTTACAGACAAGGAAACTGAGGCATGAAAATTTGTCCAAGTCCAAGGTAAAGTAGCCAGGAAGTGCCAGAGGCAAGCTTCAAATGCAGGCAGGCTGATTTATTTTTTTATTATTTTTTTAAATTTATAGGAACTTAGAAAACTTTATTGAACTCATGATACAAAGGGAATTAAGCAGACAGGCTTTTGTGTTCTCGATCATAAAACAACCCACATTGCATGAGCGAAGGAAGCCACAATACTGTCTAAGGCTCTATCATTAGGGCCAGAATTGCTAAAATGGTATCTAAAATTCACTCATCAGCTTCTTTAATTTTTTAAATTTATTTTTGTAGAGATTTTATTTATTTATTCAGGAGAGACACAGAGAGAGGCAGAGACGTAGGCAGAGGGAGAAGCAGGCTCCCTGAGGGATTATGCCCTGAGCTGAAGGCAGAGGCTCAATCACGGAGCCACCCAGGTGCCCCTAATTTTATTTTTATTTTTATTTTTATTTTATATTTTTTTGTCAGTCAATCCATTTAGGCTTGGAGATTTATTTATCTGGTTTTATTATTTAAAAAATTTTTTTATAAGTGCATCTAAAATAGGATGCAATTCAAAAGGTACAGTTTGTGACTACACTTTAAGAAGTTATTGATTGGATACAATGATGCACATCTGTATAGACAAAATGAGCCCTGCCTGGATATTCTTATATTTTGTTTATTTGAAGGCTCAGATTTTCAGGATTAGTAAGATTTTTATTACATTTTTAAACTTGAAGAAGTTTAAAGTGGGAATGCAAAGTGGTGCAGCCACTGTGGAAAACTGTATGGAGGTTCCTCAAAAAATTAAAAATAGAACTAGCCTATGATCCAGTAATCATACTATTGGGTATTTACCCAAATAATACAAAAACACTAATTGAAAGGACACTTGCTCCCCTATATTTATTGCAGCTTATGTGCAGTAGCCAAATTATGGAAGGAGCTCAAGTGTCCATTGATAGATGAATGGATAAAGAAAGGTGGTGTGTATATAATGGAATATTACTCAGCCATAAAAAAGAATAAAATCTTGCCATTTGCAATGACAAGGACAGATCTAGAGGGTATAACACTAAGTGAAATAAGCCAGTCAGGGAAAGACAAATACCATATGGTTTCACTCATATGTGGAATTTAAGGATTAATAAGATTTTTTTTGAAGTATCTATTTTATTTTATGTTTTGGTATCTTCTTAATTTTAAATTCCTCCAGGAAAGTAATTGGCATACTATTTATTTGTTTTTCTTTAGGCTGTTTATTTGACATCACAGGTTGGCACTCCAAACTGTAGAGGGGCATTTGAAATGTTGCCTTTATAATAAAATTTCCCCTGCAACAGGGAGTCCCCTTGGTTTGCACCTTTTTAGCCTTTTCTTTAGTTTTCATTATGATGTGTACTTCTGCCATATTTTAAGACTTTGAAGATGTGTACAACTTAAGTGAATGCCTTGTGCATTAGCAGGTGTACTGGCGATTAGGGCATTTACTTCTCATGTTAAGACTGACACACAGTGGCCTCTAGGAGATTTGAATCAGTTAGTAGCCTGGTGGCAGGCCTTTCCTGGTTCAATTCTGACCTGTGTCAGGTTACCTACCCTTTGTAGGGGAGGGGTGGGGTAAATGTTAATAAAGTAGGAGCCATAAGGACTTTTTGGGTGGAAGAGAAAGGGCGCTGAGCTTGTTTATTCCCTGTCGGGGTTTAGGAACATTACTTATCCTCTCTAAGATTTAGCTGCTTCTTATTAAAAAATGAGGTCAATAATATCTACATCAGGGGATTGCTTGGAAGGTGAAATAGAAAAGTAGATGGAAAAACTGCTTTGTTAAATTAAAGCACTCTACAAATATTTTTAGTATCTTACATATTCCTAACAATAAATTGGCCAGGTTAATGATAATTTAATAAATTGATCCAGTTGTAATGCCATCGCAGACAGGCAGCTGCTCCAGACTGCAGTTTCTGCTGTGGCCGATGCGACTGATTAGGTGTCATTGAATTTTCATAAAAGGGATATTTCCTGTGTAGTAAAACAGTCACTCTCAGAATTAAGTACTGACACTCCCTAAATTACCCAGGGCTGAGGCGCAGGTCGGAATTGCTTGGGCTTGGGGAGCGGTCCTCTGGTAGAGCTTGGGGAATCAATCAAAGGCTACCTGCCCCTGAGGTTTTCTTTTTTGACACTCCCTGAAGTGAGCTGAAGCTCTAGGTGCCGAATTTAAACAAGAAGAGGTAGCTCTGTTACAGCTCAGCAGGAGGCGGAGTTTAGAGAGGAATGATCTCTTTGAATTGTAAGAATGTGATTGTTTTGCAGGGATGTAAATTAAGGAGACTGGTATGTAGGCCTCTGTGCCTGGGCAGCCCAAGCCCTGGATGCTAGGTGTTTTCCATATAATCTATAACCACATTCAATTAGGAAAGTGCCTCTGCTCCACCAACCCCACTGGGCTGCCTGGTGTAACCATGGTGAGGCACTTGCTGCAGGCTTCTGAGGAGTTCCTGCACCTTCTCTGGCCCCTCAGAGGTGAGCTAAGGCTCTGTGAGGGTCTGCAGTCCCTCCTCTCACCCTTGCTCCCTGCCTGGAATAAGAGCTGAACTCTTTTTCCCCTGGGTCCCTCCATTTCCTAGACACTGGATCTAGCGGTGAGCGGAGGTGGTGGTGATTGAACTTTGTTTTGTTTGTCTCTAATTTTTGGGTCTGGGTTTTCTGTATCAGGTCTCACTCACTTGGAAAAACTGTTCGTTTCATTTCAGACTTTTATGGACCAACACTGCATAAAAACCTTACAAAGTCAGGTTGTCTATGTGATGACATTTGCCAAGAGTTTCTGCAGGAAATATCGCTACTGTTTCTTTGTATCCTAATAACATATGCAAGCAAAAAGGACAAATGAAATTATATGGCTTATGATTAATAACATGGTGGAGCACCGCGCTATTTCCTTCTTTTTTGCCAACCTAGCTAAATGGATGAGTCCTCTTTACTGTGCCCTTTCTGCAATAAAAGAAGCCAGTACTTCACAAAGTCTCCCATTAACATGTTTAAAAAAACAACTTTATAAAAGTGTCCCTGTATTATGTGCAATATGCAAAACCGGGAAACATTATCAACTTAAGACAGAGGCAATACAAGAAAAAAAAAAACCTCTACTGGGTGATCCTGCTTGCTTGTGATATGACAAAAATGAATTCATTTACATGGCTGAGTAAGTAAAATATTTGCATCTTCCATATTGTGATTTTTAGCAGGATTATATAGAAATGTATCCCCTGGAGTTCTGGCACATTTTCTGGAATTATTGCATTGATGATGTCCTATCTTCTGTTGTCTCTTCCATTGTCCTTTACTCATTCTGTCCCTTTCGTTGAGAACCAGGTAATCCATTGTGCACCTCATTTTTACTGAGATTATACATGCACAGATTTTAGAGTCATCTATTCCTACAAGATTTATTATAAAATCACAAATCTCATCATCCAATGTCTCTTTACCCAGAGGCAACCACTTCACTTCTTATAGCTGATTATTTTGGTCCTCCATGGTGGCTAGTCTTTGAAGGTAGCTTCTAAGGGACTATCTCCCAGCGTTCAGACTTTATCTGGCCTGGTCTTGTGACTTGCGTTAGCACATGGAATGCAGCAGAAGCCACACTATGCTGATTCCAGGCTTGAGTCTTAGGAAAAAGGTCTGATAGCTCCTGCTTTGGCCTCCTATGCCTGGTGCAGAACTGTCTCCCTGTGTCATCATCCAGGGATAGCCAACACTTCTCTCTGTGATAGAGCTCCCACTTTCCGTGTTCCGTGTTTTCTGTTTCTGTTGTTGTTTGTTTTGGGGGGTGCTTATCTTTCAATAATTTCCAAAGAAATAGTTCATGGGTAGTAAATGTTTGGATAACTCATGTCTGACAATGTTCTAGCCTACACTTGCAAGTGGCTGGTAGATTAGGCATAGAATTCTAGGTTGCAAATAAATGTTCTTCAGAATTTTTAAGGCATTGCACTACAGCTTTCTAAATTGTTGTTTAGAAATCTAAAGCATTTTGGCTACTTTGCATGAGAACTGTTTTTCTCTTTGGAAGCTCATAGGAGTATTTTATGTATATAATATTTATGATACCATATAATATTTTGCAATATAATTTATAAACTATGTAAATATTATCATATTAAAATATATTAAATATAATTTATACACATATTTATAATATATATCATATAAAACATATGGCTTAATATATAATATATAGCTTAACATATATTAATACATAACATAATATATTCAATATTTTAATTATTATATATAATATAATACACAAGTATAATGTATATATTTGGTTTCCCATGTTCTATAATATTATGATACAACTTGACAGGGGTTTATTTTCACCCACTGTGTCGGGCACTCAGTGGGAGCTTGTAATCTAGAAGTGTGTGTTTTAGAGTTCTGGGACATTTTCTGGAATTATTGCATTGATGATTATATATCCATATACATTTTCATATAGATATTCATGTATATCCATAGATATTCATATATATCCATATATATTCACATAAATTCATATATTCAGATATATTCACATGTATTCATATATATTCACAAATATTCATACATATTCACATATATTCATATATGTGTATATATATATATATACACACACATATATACAATGTCTACCATATGTCAAGCATTTTTTTGGGTGTTAGGATGCAAAGGCAAAGAAGACATTTTCTTCCAGAAACTTCTTATGGAAGATGAGTTTGTAATCGAGAATGATCATACTTCCCAGTTTACCTGGACATTCTAATAAAGCAGTTTACCTGGTTTATTCTAGTTTTTCTGGATAATTGTCAATACTTCTTACTTTCATCACTAAGAAAGTCTCAGTTTAGGGATAAATTATCTAGTAACCATTTTACAGAGTTGTTGCAAAGATTAGATGATGAAATTTATGTGAAAATGCTTTGTGAATTGTAAAACATACACATAACAGGATGAAAAAATTAACATTCTTTTATCACATTCTCCGACTGAGACAAACAAAAATGTCTAAAGTTGCTACCTACCTTGCTGTCTGCTATTGCTCTAAGATCTACTTGGATTTGTAAGAAAATAAACTCGCCAGAAAATTAATTTCATTTTAAGGCAGCTTAGCATGTTCTCAACCATTTTCAAGAGGAAACTAATTTTTGTGGATCTATTTTGGATCTTTACATGTATGCTTGAGGTTTATATATTGGTTGCTTGTTGTTTTCAGGTGATTCAAATTTAACATTTTTTATGCTCTGTTGGGTTTTGGACATGGGGGCGTTCCAGTTCCCTAGCAATTTTTAGGGTCTATGTGAGAAGGGAAAAGGTATAAAAATACTAGTTGTTAAATGTTTACCATAAAGAAGGCAGAGTGCCTGTCCTCAAGGAGCTTCCAATGTCACCGTCTCAAGTGTCCCTTGTATCCTCCCACACGACAGAGCTCTGGTTTTCTTTCACGCAGGGAAAGGAACTGAGGCACATATATAGAGGTTAAGTAACCTCCTTAATGAATACCACAGCCAAGAAAGAAGTAGAATCTAAATATATACTTAATCTGATTTTAAAGCCAGTTGATCATTTCTTCATGACTTTAACAATAGTTTTTGAGGGGCAACTAGATGGCTCAGTGGTCGAGCATCTGCTCAGGTCAAATATCTTCTCCCTCTGCCTATGTCTCTGCCTCTCTCTATTATCTCTCATGAATAAATGAATAAAATCTTAAAAAATGATGATTGTTTTTGAATACCGATGACGTGGTAGGCACTGTGTTTGTGTGCAGATGGCAGTGAGTAAAACAGAAGTGGTCTTTGTCCTCATTTCTAGCTTAGCATCATCATCATCAGTCAGTCCATCATTTATTAAATAGATTTTTTTTCCAGATACTGGGTTAAATGCTTTACTTGGATTATTGGCTACAATGGTTATAAAGGCTATGAGAGAGATATTAAAATCGTCTGGGTTTTACAGGTTATGAAACTGAGCCTCAATGAGAGGAAGCTGTTTGATCAACAAGGAGTAGTGATGCTTTGCATATGGGTGTTGCTGTCACTATTATTGGGACCTTTGCTGGGTAGTCCCACTGTGGCAAGTAGCACTCTGAGGGGCTGGCATGGCAGGGAGGATGGCGTGGAAAGTGCCCAATGGGGAATGCCTGGGGCGACTTGGCCTTTATGGAATCATTTTTTTCTAAGGAATAGACAGACTTTGGTCTTGGGAAAAAAGTGCTAAAAATGTCATTTCCCTTAACATTTTTTTTTTGCAGAAATACTCCAGCACAGACCATTAAAATTGAAAAAGTGAATGGTGATTATAACAATACATCATTGTATAGTAAAAATATTAATAAGTTACATATTTAGGTCTACCTAAAGTGAACTTTATTGAGTATGACTTGGATGAATGGCTGGACTCTAATTAGTATTCATTTGACCTAGTTTCTATTTTTGGTCTATGGGATGAAGAATTTATTCCTGGTATATAGATTTTGAGGCATTTGCATTTGAGGCAAATCTGACACTCTTTGGGTCTCAACTTCAGAGAAGTATATATATATTTTTAGTTGCTATTGGTCTTACCTGCACTCTTTTCTACTTCCAGGCTACATAATCTTTTTTTGGGGGGGGGTAGGGGGGACCCCATAACTCTGTAACCTGGGTGGAAACTGGAAAGGTAAGACCATTTCCCATTTCATGGTCAGAGGGATTGTCCCACTCCCATGGCCACAATGATGAATTCAGGGGCAGGCACTGATCTAAGGGAAGCACATGCAAGTCCTCCCTGGCTTCCTTTTGCTGTAAGTCCCAGGAATTTCATGGAGATTCACTCAGTTGGTTGGTATGAGCCTAGCACTGCGGATGGCCATGCTGTGTGACAGGTATACAGACTAATATCTGAGAGATGGAGGACAGACTCTAATGACATCATCTGAGCCCCAGATCCTACTTTGCCTGAACTCAGTTTACTCTTCACTTTCTTCATCATGTAAACCCACACGTCCATCTTATTTATTTTTGCTTGAGCTAATTTGAATTGTGTTTCTTTTACTTGTAACCAGAAAATTTCCTGGTTGACACTCTCTTCCACTGGTGATCTAATCTTTAAAAATGAAACAAGTGTCGGATCACACTGATTTTAGCCAGAGAAACTGTGGGCATGTGTGCAGCTAAGGTCATCTGACAGCTAAGTGCCCTAATAAGAGCCCTGAAAGTTTAAAGGAAGCAGATGTCCTGATTTACCGAAACAACAAAAAAAATGGGAGGAACTAGGTAATTTTTTTCTGAAATGATTGTGTAAGTCCACAGGGAAATTGGATTTTGTACAAATTGTTTCCTATGAGTCCTGCATTCAAATATTGCTACTTAGGTTTTGGGGAGCCCCTGACAGGAATCTAACTGTTCCTGGTCAATCTGCTCTGTGACAAAAGGGGTAAAATGAGCCATCAGGAAACAGGTGCACATGGGGAAGCCTGATTTACAAATCAAAGGACAGAAGGAAGACCAAAAGTGGCCTCACGCAGAGAAGGATTTAACACTTGTGTAAAGAATCTTCATTGTAAAAATTACCTAGTGAGTTTTGTCTCTGATTTATTTTTCACTATTCTCCCAGTTTACCCCCAATGCCCTTATAAGCTTAAAATAAAGTGACCATGCCACACATTTTGACACTGTCAATCTTATTTTTAGATGAAATTTCATCTACTTTCATTTGTATAATTAATAACTGATAACTTTGCATCTCATATAAATGATAGAAGTGTCAACATGAATGTCTTTTTTTTCTTGGCTGTATTAAGGCTATTCAAACAATTCCAGGTTAAAAAAATTATTAAAAGGAAAGCAATCATGCATGTGTTTTGTTAAGCTGCCTACACATGGGAAAGAGGGATGGGAAAGATTGAACATATAATCAGAAATAATTTTTTATCTTTAAAGCAAGGCCATAATTAATTCTCATTAAATCTATTCATGAATCATCTGAGATCAAGCAAGGTAGCTTCTCAGTAAACACTCCCGGATGCTAGTTGCTTTTGAGGTCTACCTGGTGCATAGAATTGTCGGACATACACTACTTCAGAATAATGCCAAAAAATAACAATTTTTTGTTTTACTTTTGTTTTACTAGGGATTAATTAAGTCACTTAAAAACTAAGATGAGTTATTTAGCAAGACTAATTGCCTATTGATGTCGGTCCTAGTTTGTGATAATAATAGCATTTTCTAGTTAATATGTCTAAGGATCATACATTCAGAAGTAGTTTCAAAACATTCAGATATACTGAGTTTTCCTCTTTAAAATTTTATCCACTTTTATTTCAAGTTTAGTTGCTGGGAAAGATATAATTTTAAAGGAAAAAGGTTCAGAACACAGTGATTTTCATTGTGTTGTATGATCTAATCAACAGCATTCTTGAAAATGTTCTAAAGTTAGAACATACTGGCTCTTCTTTTGGCATTTGAATTTTTATTTCAAACTCCTTGCCTCATAGTTTCAGGAAAATTACAAATGTCTCTTTTAAAAAGAAGTTGTTGTCCTCCACTTATAAGTATCTGTAATTAATTAATTAATTATAGATAGCATTAATTTTGTCTGAAGAACCGAAACATAACAAAAAAAATGGGAGGAACTAGGTAATTTTTTTCTGAAATGATTGTGTAAGTCCACAGGGAAATTGGATTTCATACAAATTGTTTCCTATGAGTCCTGCATTCAAATATTGCTACTTAGATTCCCCAGTGATATTTCTAATCATTTCTTATAGTGATCAGCTATTGTCCACACCTATCTGATTTATATAGACCCTTTATATTAAATATTGCCTACACATAGTACAGTATTTTGATTACATAGGTACATGACTTTTACAGCTAATTCTATAAGATGCTTCTCTTTTTTTGTCATTTTGACATGACATGAAAGTTTTTCTTGGCAACAGTACGTCTCCTCCTCAGATTCACAACATATGATAGCTCAGTTCTCCTTTCCCTTAAAATATTTTAAAAAAAATCCATGAAAATCCTAGTTTATTCAGATTTTCTCAGTTTTAAACACAATATTCTTTCTTTTATTCTGACTGAGGATTCCATCCAGGATGCCCCTTACATGTAGTCATTATGCTTCCTTAGTCTCCTCCAGGTTGTGACAATTTCTCAACCTACTCTTGGTTTTGATGACCTTTGCAGTTTTGAAGAGGAGCATAGAGTTTTGAGATATCTTTGAGATTTTAAAAAATGCTTTTCAGAAGAAAGGAATAAGCAATAAAGGTCTTTCCCATGCCACAGAACTTCTTTACCAGTGAAGAATGAACCCAAAGGAAAAGAATTTCCTTGTACTCCAATGTTCATAGCAGCAATGTCCACAATAGCCAAACTGTGGAAGGATCCACAATGTCCTTTGACAGATGAATGGATACTGAAGATGTAGTCTATATATACCATGGAATATTAGCCATTAGAAAGGACAAATACCCACCGTTTGCTTTGATGTGGATGGAACTGGAGGGTATTATGCTAAGGGAAATAAGTCAATCATACATAGAAGGACAAACATTATATGGTTTCATATATGAATGGAATGAATGTGGAATATAAGAAATAGTAAAAGCATTATAAGGGAAAGGAGGGGAACTGAATAGGAAAAATTAGAGAGGGAGACAAACCGTGAGAGACTCCTAACTCTGGGAAATAAACAAAGAGTTGTGGAAGGGGAGGTGGGCGGGGGTTTGGGGTAACTGGATAACGGGCACTGAAGAGGGCACTTGATGGGATGAGCACTGGGTGTTATACTATATGTTGGCAAATCAAACTTAAATAAAAACAAATTTTAAAAAAGGAAAAGAATTTCTTGATCGCCCATATTATACTTTAGTGCATGCACAGAACTGAAAGGGTACATCCACATGATTTGACTTCTGAGGTGTACAAGAAAAGATTTTTTAAAATTGAAAGTAATTATATCCACAGAGAGGGTCAAGGGACCCTGCTATGAGCAGATGTTTTCTGGTTTTATGGAGCCCAGAGCAAGAGGGGCCAGAGCAAGAGGCATGACCAAATTGGCCATGAGAGCAGGCTGGTAAACACTGAATAGTTTATGAAGGTGAGTTTGGGGTTGTTTCCAGGGAAGCCTCTGGCTGCTATGATTTAGGCAGGGCTAGGCTGAGCAGGAGGCAGACAGGGGCCAGACCAGGCAACTCTCCTAGATTTTTGAGTACTTTCCCCATAGAATCACTCAAGGTGTCTGAAGTCCAGACGTATTTATGGCATCAGGCCTCCTCTGAGTAGGGATGCCTAATTTAGAAAACAAAAATACAAGACTCCCAGTTAAGGTTGAATTTCAGATAAATAACAAACAGCTTTTTTAGTATGAGTATATCCCAGGCAATATTCGGGACATGCTTATTCTAAAAATTTCTTTGTTGTTTTCTGAATAGTCAACATCCTGCATGTTCCTTGGCTTCCTCTGACTATGCGTGGCAGCAGGAGAGGAGAGCTGAAAAGCAGAAGGGTGTAGGGTATACAGTTTGTAGCCTCAGACCACCACTCTTGGAGAGCAGTTACCTTAATGTGAAAGACACATGTGATATCACTTATTCTCAAAAGCTACCCCAGGTCAGCATTCAAAGAAAGCGTGAACCTCTAAGACCTCTGGAATAACATCCTTTTTGTCTCCTCCTTTCTTCATTTTTGAACAGATACCCCCCAAATCTGTATCTTATAAAGAGTATCCTTTATATATACAGATACTGAAATATATATATATATATATATATATATATATATATATACAGATACTGAAGAAACTCAAACCCAGTGGGATGGGAAACAAGTTGTCAGCAAAGTTAGACTTTCCTCATGGTCACCTGTTTCCTGACAGTCCCTCCCCCTTTTTTTCTTCTGGATTTATGGACCAGTGTTTAGTTCCCTGGCATTCTCCCCCACCTCCTTTCTAATTTCTAGTTTTCTCAGATGATGGAGGGAATAAAAACTTGACAATAAAAAAATTCCTCATGCATAGCATAATTGAAAACTAAGTATAATTGTAAAAATTAAGTGTTAAACCATGTTACATGCCCAGGCATAATTTAAAAAGTACATACGAATAATTTAACAAACTAAAGAATTTGAAACTGATGTAAGTATGCTCTTGGCCTCCAAGAAAGTTGGCAAAAGGATTATGCTTGACATCCTTCACAAATCAACTGGGTCAAAATCAGAGAGCATTTAAAAGCCTTTGCAAAATAGAGTTGACACATCATAATCTTTTAACGGCATAAATTCCCATTAGCATCAACTGTTGCATAAATAATATTCATTATAGTGATTAGAAATGTTAATTTCTTAGAGCAATCATAATTTCCTTTAATCTATTACGGCAGTGTTTTTTAAACTGCAGGTTATGACCCATTAGTGGGTCATGAAATCAATTTAGTGGGATATAATCAGCATTAAAGAGAATAGAATAGAATAGGAAATATCCAATTTCATTGCATACAGCCAATGTAAATATTACTTCATGTACTTTAACTTCAGCTTTCTAAAAACATATGTATAACTACTTGGTTACAATATAAAAGGTATTTCATATGGTCTGTCATGCACAATCAGGAAACAACTATCCTATATTATAACAAATAAATTCTAAGACTGATCTAAAGGCGAAACACAAATTAAAGCACAAATTGGTGAAAGCAGAAAAAAATATTTTCAGTAGAAGATATTTTGTGATGGCTTGTGTGTTTTTAACTAGTAATGGGGCCGCTTCTCTGTTTGCTGAGTTCTGGTTAAGACAAGAAAAGTGGCATTCTACTTCTTATCATCAACGCAATAGGGATGCCTTGGTGGTTTACAAAAGTGAGGGCTATGGGGCTAGCCTGTCTCTACTGCTTACTGGCCAGCTTATCTTGGGCATGTAATTAATTGTTCTGTGTCTTGATTTCCTTATGTATAAGACATAATTAACTGGTTATCGAACTTGTAAAGATTAAACAAATTTATACACAGAATGTATCTAACACAGTGTCTGGCACTTAGCAAGTCTTCAATAAATGTTAGTGGCTTTATTACTTTTTCTTATTTTTGTGAAGGAAGAGCAAATACCAGAGAATTTCCTGCCTCAATCTTTTTATTTGATCTCTGACAAATGGAGAATGGTGGCCAGAGTATGCTTTGTGGTTCAGCCCATGCATGGTTCCATGCATGAATTCTTCTACATGTCTTTGTCAGTTCATTGGAATGAAATGCTTTGGAGCAAAGGTTCTCAACCTGGGACACATGATACACTTCACAGGATTGTGAATTTCTGAAATGTGATTGGGATTTTGAACTGAATGTGCAAATATACTTTTGGGGAATACATGGAGGGGATCAATGACTTCTAGTGCCAAGGGGGCCACATGTGGTGTGGTGAAGAGTTAGGCCTAGATCTAAGTTCAGGTTGATTAATTAGCATGGTAACTATGAGCAAGTTACTTAAATCTTGTAGCTCCACTTACCTGTCTGTAGAATGGGGATTAAAGATAGCTGCTGCACAACACAGTCGTTATAATAATTAATGTTTATAGTATTTGTAAAAAACTTAGCACTAGGCATAATGGCTGCCACTTGATGGGTATTTAAGAAAGTATTAATAGTGGAAAAAAGGTAGGTAGACTGGAAATTAGAACACAATGGTTGCTATTCTGAATTTCAATTTTGGAATGCTAAGTCTATCACTGAATCATTAATAATCATCCATTCAGTAATCCATTCCTTCACGTATTCAACACTGACTGAATGCTGCCCTATTGTGAGGAATTAGGTGAGATGCTGATCCATTGGTGGATAAGACACATTCTCTATCCTTACAGAGATTATAATCCATGAAGTCTTCCTAACAGGTAGTCACCAACCTTGTGATAAATGGGGCAGGAGGCAAAGTATGGTGCTTGGGGAGAATGAGGGTAATACCTTGAACTCAGAGCCACATTCAACAGAATTGGTGGTTTTGTTTCATCTTATGGTTCTGGTTTTCAGTTCAGGCCTGAATAGAGATAACTTCCTTTTGTTTATTTTACTGCTGAATGTTATTGGTCAAATGTATAGACCTACTAAGGGACATAAGGGCAGAATTTGATCTGTGGAGGCTGGAGGAAACTGCTCTTCTCTTGATATGGCTCCAAGGATGAGAACATGTAGTGAGACATGTATGTATCCTCTTGATAGAAAGGAGACTAAAGAATAGGACAAACATCCATCTGCTAAAGGAAAATCATAAAATCCAGGGCATTTCTATTTTTCACTGGACTTCAAGGAAACTTAGAGCTAAAGTTAATGTTCCATTACAACAAGTATAGTAGCCTATTTTATTTTTTGTTAATTCTTTCTTCTTTCCTTTCAATGGTTTTGATTTTCCATTTTAATTAATCAACACATTTTTAATGTGTTATGATATCTTTATATCTATCATCTATGCCATATTAAATGGTTTTTTAAAGTAGACAGGATAATAATTATTAAGTAACTTCAGTAACTTAGTATTTTACATATGATATTAACCTTTTCCTTTGTATATTTTTATGACTCAGTAGACATGATTGAATTGTAATATATTTAAACTTTAAGAAATCTAGTCACACTTTGACAGCTCGATCATAGAAGAATTTCATAGCAGGAACAATGTCATCCAGAAGTCCTTATGTTATCAATAATTGGATATCATGGTATCCTTTAGGATTATACCCACCAATTAAGAGATAAAGTTGCTAAATTATTTAAATTATTTTTGCACTCTCTGGACACACAAACTCTTTTACCTTTGAGCAAAGCCGTCAGGATAGCTAAATCAATGTCCTGGTGTCCTTCTGATCCCATCCGAAATACCGTAATCTGTAATTTGAGACAAGGTGACCATTAGCAATGCATGTTTTTCCCCCAAGAGAAACTCAATCAATGAGACCATATCTGTACACAGACTATCTTAATATCTACAAGGTAGATTCTTGACCACAGGGTAAGCAGACAGCAGGAATTCAACTCGAGTTTTCTGCAATTCATTTGGAGGAAGCTGACTCTGTAGCCTCCCAACAGAGATCACCTCACATAATTACATTGATTATTCTTACAATGGAGAGAAACCAGAGACCAAGGAAACATCCTCTTCTATCATTTCAGTTTTAGAATTCAAACTTGCTGGATTTACAAAAATGTGTTAGCTGTGATGTAAACTGTGAATTGGGAAATTGTCTAAAAGCAGCTAGTTTAGTATGCCCTTCAGAAAATGGTCTTACTACATGTGTATGTACGTGTGTGCGCATATGCGTGTGTACAACATAGCCATCACCACGCTTACTCCTCAGCAATAGTTATGAAGGGTTTCAGCATTGCAATGGCTCTAGATCCTTCCATCCTGTCAATAACCTTGAACCCCCTTTAGAATAACTTAGCAATTATTTCCAGATTGTAAGAAGGGGAAAGCAGAAATACAACATCTTTCCTTTTGGTAATCCGGGGGAGAAGAGTATTCTCCAGGGATAAATAAGGAAGGAGAATAAAAATGGAGCAATGAAGGATTAATACATGTTGAATTAATACATATCCCAAAATAATGCTGAACCATGACCGAGGGTTTCTCCAAAGTCAGAAGGAAGCTACTTAAGGAAGCCAAAAGTTTCTTTGAATATCTACACCAAATTGCTATTTTATTCAGCTACTTTAGACTTTAGATTTCTCTATCTGTATAATGGAAAAATAATACTGCTTGCCTGTTTCCAGCTACATAGGAAGTAAACTTTATAGCATTTGCTAATATATAATTCTAAGTTTTGCCACAATGAGGGAGAGAATAGACATGGAGATTAACACCTGAGCTGAGATCAAGAGTCAGATGCCTAACCAACTGAGCCACTCAGGTCCCCTTGCAAATTTCTAATTTCTTTTTCTTTTCTTTTCTTTTCTTTTCTTTTCTTTCTTTTCTTTTCTTTTCTTTCTTTTCTTTTCTTTTCTTTTTTTTCTTTCTTTTTCTTTTCTTCCTTCCTTCCTTCCTTCCTTCCTTCCTTCCTTCCTTCCTTCCTTCTTTCCTTCCTTCTTTCCTTCCTTCCTTCCTTCCTTCCTTCCTTCCTTCCTTCCTTCCTTCCTTTCTTTCTTTCTTTCTTTCTTTTTTCAACTCTAATTTCTATACCTGCTTTTAATATTCCAGAAATTACTCAAAATTTCTTGTCTCCTAGCATGGTATCCTTTTTTATCTTCTTTCCTGCTAAGCACTGATAGGGGTTTGTTTCAAAGAAATATATATTTTTTGTTATTTTTGCCTTTTTTTTGTCATTTGAGGTGCAAGAAGAGATATAGGCACATACACTCATTCTATCAAATCTTATCAATGTAACTTTAATAGACAAAAATTTTAATTACACAGAAGGAGAAGTTATGTAGTTATTTTATTGGTGATTTAGTAATTAAAGCCTGATTTTCCTTTATGATAGAATTGGTATTTTCAACATATACCCAAAAAGTGACTCTTGGATATTTTGACATGGTTGGTTATTTTGTCAAAGCGCTATGAAATATAGGGAGATTAAAGTGTTCTTCAAGATTTGAAAGAACAAACATCAAACATTTTGTTAAAAAACTCACAACTTTTCCCCAAATTCAGTTTGACATTTTCTATCTTCTGCTCACTTGCAGACAAATTGCCTTAGCACAGATGCAATTCTGATTCTCAGATTGAAGAGGAGTTAAGTCTTTCCAAATGACAAGTATTCTCCGCCCCTTGAACTTGTCCACTAACCAGCACCTCTGCTTATGTTCTCTCTCTCATTTTGCACCCCATTAAAAGTATAGAGTCAAAAAAAAAAGTATAGAGTCAGGGCATCCTATCTGTTGCCTACACTGCGACAAAAAAAGGGGGTTGTGGAACACAGATTCACTGAGTATCTCTGTGCCAGGCACCAGAGAGGTGCTGGGGATGGAGCAGTAAACAAAGTGGACAGACAATTCCTGCCTTTATGGAGGCCGCCTACTTCTAGTGCATTCTACACAAGGAGAGACAGAGGGAAGTGCCTAAATATATGGTATGTCCAGGTGCATCTCTGGGCACCTCTTCCTTCTTGGTTCTCACTGTCACAGCCATTGTTCAGCCTGCAGACTCAGAGCTATTTAGGAGTTTCTTTACTGATCTTCCCCATTCTAGTCTTTCTATTCTATTCCCCATGCTGCTATCCAGGCAATCTTCTTGATTATACCACCCTCCTTACTAAAATTTTTTAGTGGCTTTCATTGCTAAGTTTTTTTTTTAAGAAAAGTTTTTAAAAATTTATTTATTTATTTGAGAGAGGGAGAGAACAAGCACGAGTTGGGGGAGGGCCAGAGGGAGAAAGGAGAGGGAGAAGCAGACTCCCCAATGAGCAGGGAGCCCCATGCAGGGCTCAATCCCAGGACCCTGAGATTATGACCTGAGTCAAAGGCAGATGCTTAACTGACTGAGGCACTCAGGTGCCCCCATTGCTAAAAATTCTTAGCAGGGTATTCAAGGAATGCCAGTATCACACTCTCATCTATTTCTTTAGTTTTATCTCTTTCTGATACATGGTCACTGCTATACCCTTGCTGCTCTTCCCACTACGTCAGCCACAAACCCACACTCCTGATACCCAGTCGTGCTGAGAAACTTGCTCGTGCCCCTGAAATTGTTTCCATCCTCTTAGCCTTTGTTTATTCGGTTCCTTTTTTTTTTTTTTTTTTTTTTTGCAGTGCCCTTTTCTCTGCTTGCAGAACAAACCACAAGCCTTTCATTTGACATGTGCCATTGAGGAAGCCCTCTCGTTCATCTCGTGTGCTCTGTGAGGCTATCCAGCATTCTGCTTTAAGCCTCACTTCTTTTTTTTTTTTTTGTACATGTCTCTGTATAAAAGCGAGGTCCATTGCAGGCAGGATCACGAGCTAGTCCTTGCTTAGTATTATTTGCTGAGTGGCTGAATCATTACCAAATCGCTGTGTTAAGGAAACTGGTTTGGAGAAACCAAAAATGCAAAAGTAGTACATTTCACCTGGGATGGTAACATAGCTAAAGCGAATGGTCATATTAGGCGATACGCCAAGAACGTATTTCACGTGTCAACCATCAGTTTTAATTAAGAGTCTTCTGGGCACTGTATTACTTGCTAAGCACTTAGTCAAATATTATGAGATCAAAACTGGGCTGCCTGAGTTTTAGAAATTATTTGAGGCTTAGTATAAGTGCGATGTTTTTGAGGTACAGTAGCATCGATTAGCCCAGAAATATGTTTCACCAGAGTGTCTGAAACTTTGGTGCCATGTAGATTAAACCAGATTATAGAAAAGGACTCAAGGCAGGAATAATATTATAGAAAAATGACAAAATCCCAGAGGTATAAGAAATGATTTGGGAGCAGTAATTTTGTATTTGAAGATGGTTTGATTCATCTTCTGGGCAACCAACCAGTATATTCACCACTTAAATAATAAAATAGAGTATATGTGGCTGAATTTATCATGAGACTTTCCACTTCTAAAACCCAGCAGGTCCTGTTGTTGAACAAGATGAAGGTACAGAAAAACATATTGGAAAAATTAAACTGACTCCTTTTCAAGGTGTCTATTAATTAGCTTAACTTGTGATTTATATTTCTGTCCCAGCGAGCAATGAATCTGTGAAAATCGACATGGAGATTGAGGCAGGCTTTTGAAAATGAAAATAACCATGGTATTAAGCTGATATAACATATCTGTAAGTTGCAAGGACACTTTGGCTCTATCTATCAAAAACAGAAAAGAACATTCCACAATCATTTCATGCTGTGTTAGCTATGCAAGAGATGATACCTGGGTTTGACAAGTGGTTTGGAACATGTCAGAGAATTTTAGAGAAACCCCACAGCTACAAATAGATCACCAGTAAAATTCTTGTGATTTTGTAGGAATTTAGAAAAAGCCCATCTATAAGAGTGTTGACCAATAGCTTTGAGGACATTAACATGCTACATCTGAAACATCTTTAAAATGTTTCCTATTTACTCATTCAATTTCTTAATAAAATCTGGAGATGTGTTTCGTGGGGACAGGAGCAGGGAGAGAGGGAGAGGATTAGATCCAGATTCAGTCACCACAATGCAGTGACTTTTAAAAATCATCAGCGAAGGGGCGCCTCGATGACTCAGTCGGTTGAGCACTTGATTTCTGGCTCTTGATTTTGGTTCAGGTCATGATCTCAGGCCTGTGAGATGGAGCCCTGGGTGGGGCTTCACACTCAGTGGGGAGGCTGCTTGAGATTCTCTCCTCTGCCCCTCCCCCTGCTCATGTGCACTCTCTCTCAAATAAATAAATAAATCTTTTTAAAAAATCACCAGTTAGGTGGAATATTTCCCTGATGAAATATTAATATTCTAAATAATTTGAAACAATTGTGTGATTAATAGGAAATGCAAAAAATCCACGTTCATCAAGATGCAGAATGATATAGGACCCATAACAAGGATCTAAGCAGGAATTGTGGTGGGTAATAAAAGGCCTTTGAGCTGATACTGGCTTCAGTTTTCACTCTGGTACAATTAAATGTCACTTGGCGTGGGGAAGAGAATATGCAACCTGATGAATAGAATCCTATGCACCTAATACATATTCTTACTTTATTTTCAGCATCTGCAAAAATGCACTCCCTTTGGTTAACAAAATTCTTTTTTTTTCTTTTTTGTTAAGATTTATTTATTTGAGAGAGAGAGCAGGGGGAGGGGCAGAGGGAGAGAATCTTCAAGCAGACTCCCTGCTGATCACAGAGCCAGACTCCATCTCACTCCATTTCTTCCCCCCCCCCCCGAGACCATGACCTGAGCCAAAATTAAGAATTGGACACTTAACCAACTGAGCCACTCAGACCCCCCTGGTTGACAAAATTCTTAAAGGTAACATTGTGCCAAAGGTACTGGCTTGGAAATGGACATGCTGATTTGTATGGAAGGAGGAGGAAATTCAAACATCTGGAAATGAGCAAACCAAAGATCAGCAGAAAATGATATTCAAAATTTTTGTGAGAAAATTAATACCAAATAAGTGCAATTATTTGTTATGAAGTTCCATGTAGAGTATATATTGACTCTCCACATAATAATTGTGAATAAGATTCACAGTCTCTTATTGAAGGGGCTAAATGGTGATATTATGGAGATAGAAACTGGATGAAATTACTATAAGTCTAGTAGTATGCCTTACTTTAAAAAGACTCAGATGTATGAATTTACACATCAGATAAAATATGTGATTATTTGACTATTGAAAGATATTTTATTATATATTGGCTTTGCCAGTGTATCAATTGACTGCTTCGATATGCCAGTTTATTTAAAGGTGTATTCTCTCCACTTTTGGGACACAATTCAGCTTAGGTTGCTTTTAGCAGATTAAAGCACACCCACATTATCATAACGTCATGTTCTCTTAAGGGACCTTCATGCATGCACGATTGAGCAATTACCCGAGTGCTAGAGAATGGAGGAGGTTTTGCTATTGTGACTCTAATCCTTGACTTCTCTTTCTTTTTGCCCACTGTAATTAAGAACACTAGTGGGTTTTTTCTTCCTTTAAGAAATTCAATTCAGAGGTCAGAAGCCCAATGGTTCCAATATGAGAAATAATTTTTTTCTTATTATAAAAGCAATGCATGACTGTCATGGAAAATTGTAGAAAGTTTAGAAAAAGTCAAATAAGAAATAATTTCCCAAATCCCAAGTCCTATCAAAAGATAACTACTAATGATATCTTGGTATATTTCCTTCAAGTCTCTTTCCTTTCCTTTCCTTTCCTTTCCTTTCCTTTCCTTTCCTTCCTTTCCTTTCCTTTCCTTTCCTTTCCTTTCCTTAAATTTTTTTTTTCCATAGGCACAGTATATATATGTGTGTGTAGGGGGTTGGGCATATTTGTGAAGTACTATTTTGTATTCTTATTTTCTTTTCCATTAGTACTATAACTAAGCACTTTCTTGTATTATTGGGAACTCTTCTAAAAGCATAATATTTGGGGCACCTGGGTGGTTCACTGGTTGAGCATCTGCCTTTGGCTCAGGTCATGATCCCGGGATCCTGGGATCGAGTCTCACATCAGGCTCCCCACACTCCCTCTGCCTATGTCTCTGCCTCTCTCTCTGTGTGTCTCTCATGAATAAACAAATAAAATCTTAAAAAAAAAAATAAAAGCATAATGTTCATTATCTATAGAGATTCTGTCCAAGATATATGAATAGCTCACTTAATTAATACCTCCTTTGCTGGACACTTATATTGTGTCTAAATGGCTGATACAAATAATGATGGGATGAATATCATTTACAACTTGCTCTGCATGTGACGTTCTGTCCTTAGGATAGATTCCCCAAAGCTTGGACCTCTTGTCACAAATTGCCTTTACAGTTAGAAATGAGTCTTTTAGTACATGATAAACAATAACTAGTTGAAGTAAACAAAACAAAAACAAGAAACCCCAAACCCAAAATAAAACAAAACAAAAAAAACTTGTGTTGTTTTTGAATCAGATTTGCTGTAATGGCTTCCAATCTAGTTAGTGAAGGTGCTGGAGAGAGGGAGGCAAGTCTCCTAAAACTGGTTGCACCAAAATGGCAGCAGGAAAGAGGCACTGTCAAGAGTCAGAGAGTGCAGCCTTCCTCTCTGGAGATGTGGGAGCTTTGAACAGGATCAGCTCTTATCTGTTGTACTATTTGCACAACTCCTAACATCCTGGAGGTGTTAGGCTCTTATTTTTGGGAAAAAGACAGGTCTTGCAAAACAGACTGACCTCATCACTTTCCTGATGTTTCCTTTAGCCCTCTTAGCATGCTGCCTTGGTTCTAGGGCAGTGCTGGCTTAATAACTGGAAAGTGCAAATTAAATCGTTTGGTGAACATGAGCTTTGGAGACTTCTTTTTCTTCTTCTTTTTTTCTTGTATTTTGCTTTTTAGCATGTTCAGGCATGTCACAGGAAGGAAATTATTAAATATGGGTCAGGAACTCAACCCAGGCTCCCTGGATCATGACTGACTATCCTTCATAATCTGAAGAACACTTTGTGATCCTAAGGTGACACATGGGGAGGACAGAACAAGCAGTCTAGCTGGTTTTGTGATGAGGGCAAAAAATGGGAACAGGCTAAATTCCTCTTCTATTAATTCTCTGGAGAAATTTTAGCAGGGCTTTTTTAGGGGGTTGGAACTATATGACAACCTGTCATCTACTGCCTCCTGCTTTCAGTTCTTTTCCTGATGATTGACATTATCTCTTTCATTTGTTATATAACCATGTGATGTATCTCACTGGATGCCAACATGACAGATCCTTCAGGTCCAGCAATAATATTTCTAGAAGCTTCTTTATATATCTCATAGCCTTGGCTAGCAGAATCAAGAATATTTGTCATCTACCATCTTGTCAGCCAGACAGATGGGTGAAAATTCAGTTTGACCTTTAGTATTATTTTCTAACTCAGGAGGGACATTATTGGATTCATGTGTGTTTTCTTATATATTTAAAAAATAATTAGAAATCTCTGAGGAAAATAATATAGGACAGATGGTTCTCATAGGCCAATACCATATGGGCTTCTTACTGGGGCTGTAAGGACTTTTAGGGGTAATTTTGGTGGCTTTATTATTTTTTTTTCATCATAACAAGATAGAATGATATCTTTTTCTGACTTTCCTACTGTATTTATCAAGATACCATATAATTCTGTTATCTCTTCAATGGTGAGATTACCAAGAAAGCAACATAAAGTGCTGCAGAGGGTGGGGTTCTCTTGCTTCTCTTCTTTAGCTAGTCTAGTTGCCCCACCAATGATCTTGTTGTCAGGTTCTAAGGTTGGTAGACAGATGCCTTTGGTGCAGCCCTCTGGGAACCTGCCTGTGTGGATGCTTTCAGATTCCTGCAATTTCTTTGTATTACTGACAGGATGAGGTTAGCTTCATATGGCAGATGTCACATGTCTAAAGGATTGTGGCCTAATCACCTCACTTCTCTGAATCTTGGTTTTATCATTTACAAAAAAAAAAAAAAAAGAAAAAGAAAAAGAAAAAAAAAAGAAAAAAAAAACTTTGACTAGGTGATCATTGGGGCTCTTTTTAGCCTTAGAGATCACAGAATTTCTTTCTTTGTGCTCGAAATGGCAGAAAATCTGCTCTGGGGGCATCTAATAGGTTTGGCTTCCTACATGATATATTAATTCCCTCAAGAACATCCCTAAGAAGGGATTTGGTTTCTGTGCATGGTACCATATGAAAACCTCATTTCCATTTGTCTCACTCTCATCTGTTCATTAGCTTAGGGCAAATCGCCATTTTTTAAAATTGAGATGTCATTGACACATAATGGTTTATACATTTAAGGCCCATAGTGTGTTAATTTGATACATTTATATAATGCAGTATGATTATCACTGTAGCATTAGCTAATGATATGATCCAGCAATCTCACTTCTGGGTATATATCCAAATGAAATGAAAACAGAATGTCAAAAAGTTTTCTGTACTCCTGTGTTCCCTGCAGCATTATTCACAATAGCCAAGATATGGAAACAACCTAAGTGTCTGTCAACATATGAATGGATGATAACACACACAATGGAATATTATTCAGCCTTGAGAAGGAAGGAAATCCTGCTATTTGGGACAATATGGAAGGGACCTGAGGGAATCAGGCTAAGAGACAAAAGTCAGAAAAAGAAATGCTGTATTGATGTCACTTACATTTGGAGCCTAAAAAAGTCAAACTCATAGGAACAAATTACTGTTTTAAAAACATTCCCCTTTTATGTCATTGAGCCATAGCACCATAATCTCTGTTCCATGCCATGAGTACCATGTTGGTAATACCAACAACACCCCCAGTTCTTATGCCTCTGGAATTAGTAATAACCCTTCCTATGTTCAGAAAAAGTTGTTATTCCCAGGGTAACACTTAAACCCCTTACTGTGAACACTGGGACTTTCCTAGTCTAGCCATGAGTATCCTCCACAGCCCTCCTGACACTGACACAGCTTGTGCTCTGACTCAGAGAGGACAGACTATGTACAGAACCCAAGCTTTAGAGTCCTTCGGTTTCAGAAGTGAATCACACCAGCTAATAGATGTGCAACCTTAGGTTACTGCTTAGGGCTCTTGTAAGTCTCTGAGCTTCAGTTTCTTTCTGTGCGAAAGACAGGGATAGCTCCTTGTCTCCGGATTACTGCAAAGCTTTCTGTGGGATCATCTTCTAAAATCATATAGCACAGTATCTAGGATCTTGTATGGGCTTAAGAATTGTTAATTCCCTTCCCATTTGCTAAGCTGGGCACGTTCCTTCGGTCTGTTCCCTCTCCCACTGCAGTGGCTTTGTCCTGTCTCTTCCCTCTGAGGATGTGTCTGTTCCCTCAAGCTTTGCCTGACTATCTGGCCCCCTGGTCCTCTCAGGCACAATTCAAGAATCATCTTTTGTGAGTCCATCTGGAATCAGAGTAGCTTTCACTGGGGTTGGAGTCTGCCCTCTGTACTTCTACCTGTGTCACAGCGCTGACGTTTTGCTATGCACCCTGCCACCATCTGTGACAGTAAGATTACTAAGATTGTTTGCTATGCCAAACACTGCACTCAGTTCACACACAGACTTTGGCTGGCCCCACAAACCTCTATCATCTTGTTTCTGCAATTATTCCCATTTCCCAGCTGATGAGCTGGAGGCCAGGGAGGTTAGATTCTAGAAAGGCAGGGCTGGGATCTTAGATGCTCAGTGTCTGGGTTTAGGTGTCCAGGTATCTCTGCATTGTCTGTCATTCAGAGACCCATCAGGTTTCCACCTAATATTCATCCCCAGCCTCACCAGTAAAGACAAGACAAGCTCAGTGCTATATTCCAAGGGTACTCAGATCCTTGAGGATTAGGATTCATTTCACATGCACCCTTGCAGGCTAATCAGCAAGTAAAACTGATCCTGCTATTTGGTCAAGGATATCCCCATGTGGTCATAAGAACCAATATTAAAATAAATTCCTAGCCTAAGTGAGATACTCAAGAAAGAAAGCCTTCCGGGCTGCACTGTGGTTGAGTACACAAACCCACATCAGAAGGGCATGTTGGGCCAATGCTGGGATGTCCTGGAGAATGTATCTGATGCAAGACAATCCTGAATTTTATGTGTTTGACTGCATGTATTTGAAAGCATTTGCAAGTGGGGATACAGGAAGATTTTTAGATATTTTAGAATGATGATTAATGTCTTAAACAGTGGTAATTAAGAGAAAAAAGCACAAAGATCATTTGCTGAGAGTCAGATGTTCCCCAGACCCTCCTCTGCTTTTCAGTTTGCTTGCCTGCCTGGGGCTACTTTCCTCTTCTTTTTCTTGTGTGCCCGGTGGACAATCCATGGGGCAGAGAAAATCCCTTGTTTATGTACACAATGCCTGGCCTGGAGACACTGCCTTTTTTTCACTTCATTTTTTGCAGTTCTTGATTTCAATTTGTGCTTTCTCTACAGCTTTTATCCTAGGGCCACTGGAGAAGAATAAGAAGCAAGAGCTTCCTTTGTCATTGGACGAGAATGAAAACACAAAAGGAAACATAAGGCAGCCCCAGAAGTTTTTCCCCTTAAACCAGCTTGACAAATTCATAATAAAGCTGGTGGGAGAATGGAAGTGCTTCCCTGAAACTGCATTTTCTGGCCTGACAATGGCAGGACATGACATTGGTCCAATGGTAAAAGGGAGTGTTAGTCCAGGGCCCATCTACTGTCATATTATATACTACCCTGCAGTGAATCCAGTTTGGAAGAGTTTTTTCTTCTTTCAAACTCTGATGGGATTGATTCGAGGAACACAATGCAGTGTATCAGCTCCATTGTTTCCTCTAAACTGAAGTAATCCCCCTTTCTCCTCCTGGGGCCAATATGAACACACACAGCCCTGTATTCTTTCATTGAATGGTTGTTTATTCTCCTTGATGCTCATTGCACAAGCCCTAGCTGCTAACCATCCCAGGGTCAAAACTCTTAGCATAAAAAATTGCAGGCCAGGATGTCAGGACTATTGACTTACTGGAGCATGTCTGTTGGGGAGAGATGGCTTTCATCCCACATGCAGCAATTCTTTCTCCCCTCTCCCTTAGAGTTGTTTTTCTGCCTCAGGTCATGTGCTCCAGGTCATAGGCATATATGTCAGATGTGAAAACATTCGGGGGAGAAATAGAGATGCAAATGTGATCAAAATCAGGAAGTTGTGATGGAGGCCATGAGAAAGTTCTAACGAGGCTAATAAGGACTAAAGAGACAAAGGTCATTTCTGACTGGTGTGACCCAAGAAAACTTTAAGGATGAGACCAGGATTTGGTCTGAATATTGTGGGGTAGTTCGCATTTCAATAGAGCAGTGGGGTGGTGGGAGGGGCACGAAGCAGAGCATGGTAAAAGACAAGAAGAAAAAAGTAAGCATGGAAACCATCACGTACAAATATTCAGTTTTGCCAGAGCACTGGGTGAAGGGAAGGTGACTCATGAAGCAGCCTAGGAAGGAAGGTTGAGGCCAAGCTGTGAACGATCTTTGGGTTTAAGGGATCTGGACAGAATTCAGTATACCTAGGCCTGGTGCCAAGCACTTTATACATGTTACGTTGTTAATCCTCAAGTCAACCCTACGAGGCTCAGAGATTAAATTAATCACCCAAGAGCGCTTAGGGGAACATGACAATCAAGATGAGATCTCAGGTCTATGCGCCTCTAAAGGCTGTGCCCCAGCCGCTCTAGGCTGTCTTGCTGAAATCAAATGCTATCAGATGCAAATTAATCTCAGGCTGGGGATTAGAGTTGGGGTCCAACATCAGAGCCTTTGCAGCAGACTTGAGATGGATAACCAGGGGTGGCTGTGTGATGGGGATGAGGGGGCTGCTGGAATCCCAAAGTGGGTTGACATTCAGGGGTCAAGAATCAGGGAGGAAGCAAAGATGAGTCTTCGTTTTTCAGTCTCGGCGCTGACAGCATGGGGCTGCTCTTAACAGGAACAGAAACCAGGATGAAATATTTGGGGGAAGATGGCGAGTTTATCCATAACTTCTATCCTTTCTGACTCCCAAGCTGAGTGGAGGAGAAGGACATCCCCTGCCAGGCACGGGCGGCTGGGGACAGTGCTCTGCCCTCCAGTGAAACCAAAACCCTTAGAGTCTCTGCTGCCCACAGGCACTGCAAACCTTTGCACTGGCGACCAGAAAGAATGACGTGCTTGTCCAGGCCTCTCGCTGGAGCTCTCCCACAGCCCTGTGGAGGTTCTGAAGAGTGGGGACAGGGAAGAATTTGGCAAACCCGAGAGGCTGTCAAGAGCGTTTAAGGGTAGAGTTGCTGCGGGGGCAAAGTGTGTGTATGTGGAAAACCCCAAGGAAACAGAATCTCTCATCAAATGACTCTCTTTTGCTCTGCAAAACTGTAGGGAGGTTTTGCGCACATCCGCTTGCCTATCGTGGCAAAAGGAAGCTAGGTGTGCACATGCACGTGCACACACACACACACACACACAGTGGTTTTATGAGTCATGTGACTAGGCAATGTTAAATATGCCAACCGTCGTCCCAGAAGGCAACTCTATACCAATCGGAGTGTGATTCTCTTGGGTGACAGAATGGACTTTTTAACTGGCATTGCCTTTTCCACAAAGAAAAATGTTCGACTTTGTATTTACCTCATCAATCAACTGCCAGCATTTTTTCACCCACCCCCTGCTACATTGATCGTCCACTGAGACAATGGTGTCTATCCTGTTTAGAGATATAAAGAATGGAGTGTTCACCGAAGCAAATTTTCTAGTTAAGTACGGATTATCCCTTAAAGCCAAGTAAGAACACGTTAATTCTCTTGGGTGGAAACTTGTCTAAAATGGAATGGACACATTTGTCTTCTTAGACTACATTAAGTAAAATGAAAATTCATTTTTTTTTCGTCTGACATGATTTAGCGATGTTCTCATTGACAGGGAAGGTAGGCCTATTTGGCCCTATCTAAATGGCTCAGCCTTCTCATGTTTAGAGATCCTGTATCTGCTATTTATAGATTCTGGACACTCCGTCCAACTCTTCTGACAATGCTCATTCATTATGCCTTCCTGCTTTCTGGCTGCAAAGGGCAGGAAAACCAGGCTACGCTGGAGCAGAAGAGTGCGGCTTTCGGTGGCATTTAGTGCCCATGACCATGTGGGATTTAGTGCACAGATCGTTTGATACCAATGCTGACATTCAGATAAGTCTTTTTTTGTTTGTTTCCATTTCTTATTTCGCAGTTCAGAGCAGTTGAAATTTCTGTATAAGAGATCTTTAGATAAATTAGGTATTGTCATGGGTTTTTTTTGGCAGGCACACTTTCTAATTAATTTTATTTCAGCTCCTCCTGTTCCTCCCTGCTTAGGGAATAAGGAATTTAACATTTCTAGACTCTTAAGGAGAGCAGCTGCTAAGTGAAATCAGCACATCTGCCTAAAGTGGGAATAGAAGTGAGCCCTTCATAATAACGGCAGCTGTGGGGTGCAGGCGTGCCTCTAAACACGATATACATATGACTCTCATGGAATCTTCCCAATGACCCTTAGTGTTCTCATTCCTGTTTCCCAGTAGAGATACCTGAGGCTTGAGAAAGTCAAGTAACTCAACTCAAAGTCACAGAGCTGGCATTCCCATGCCGTGCTCTCAGACACAACCCAGCCTAAAGGCGTCCCCACTCATTCTGCCAGATGGCTCATTAGAATGGCCTGGATTCTAGGGGGGGGGGCAGAAGAACTACTGGCAGCCACACTGAGGTCGAGGTAGTGTTCCACAGTTGATGCCCATGGCCACACAGATCTGCTGGAAGAAGGGCTGGTGCTGCAGAGCCCTACAGTCCGATGGCTCCCAGGCCCCCTGACCAGCTACTCTATCACGGGAGCCTCATCTCCCCTTGTTGGGGGGCAGTTGCCTACTCAGTGAGCTGGAAGGAAAAGAAAAGCTTGGCAGGAGGAAAGAATCATGGTGGCTGGCCCATCTCCCTAGGGTTCTCTAAAGGTCGCAATTCATCTCTTATTCCCTGGAAAACCACCAACTCAGAGGAGAGGGGAAGAAGTACCCGATTCCACAGAAAGACACGGTTTCCACTCAGCCTTGAACTTCCTCTCTATGGTTTTGGCAAGAGCACCCACTGGTTGGCCAGATCATCCCAGACAGGTGCTATCTATCACTGATCAGCAGCTCTTTTGGACTTCGCTTTTTGAACAGAGAATTCCCTTCGGTGCCCAACAGAAGAATGGGCATGGAATAAAGCAAGCTGCTAAAGAAAGTCAAATTCCCAAAAATAGGCATGGGAGCATGGCATGCAGAGGTGTGTATTTTTAGCTAGCAATTATAAAGCTACTGCATTTAATTGAGGCGACAGTGGTGCAAAGTAGAATGTCACTATTTCCTGTCCAGCACCTGTCTTGGAGTTGGCTGCTCTGCCGTTCACTTCTGGACATTAGTGAAAGACGCTTCTCTGCCTTTTAACCTCTTCCTTATCAGCCCATTGCCGTGAAACACCACATAGCTTAAATGATGTACTTGTAGATGCATGGAAACATTCAAGGAACATTGTAATGCTGAGTCCCTTTCTCGTACAAACCCTGAATTTCTTTCAGTTATATTTTTCTCCTTTATTCCTTCCTCCTGGAAATATTAAGGCATCCTGCAAGGACTTAGAAATATATATACACACACACACACACACACACACACACACACACACATATGTATATATGTGTGTATATATATCTGTGTAGATATACACATATATATGTGTACATACACTGTGTATATGTGTATATATATATTTAAAAACTCCTAGTTAACATGTGCATGCGCACATACTACCAAATTTGATGATATTTAATAGTCTATATAAATATATAATAGTATAATAACTGATCATCAATAATTAATATGTGCATATATATACACACATATTTACTAGGAGTCTTTAGGTAAAATATTAACTAGGGATCTTTAAAGTGTCACTGCACAGTTGCTTGCACCATGACCCACTTAAAGGCTACTAGTCAATACGTAGCAGATATACACACACAGGTATTGTATATAATATACTCATGCATACCTACACATGCCTAGGAATATATCTATATTATCTACATCTGTATACGTTCATGTACTGTGCCTGCCTTTAGGATCACTTTCTCTTTATCTCCTGTTTTGGATAACTAAGAACATACAATTTAATTCACACTTTAGACTAAAGTTTAGTGACACTGTGGTTCTATATAGATATTTGTTTCTATGGAATTGGAACTATAGCTTAGGGTAAAGCTCAGTTTAAAGATTAAAAACTACCATTTTAGGGGCACCTGCATGGCTCAGTGGTTGAGCATCTGCCTTTGGCTCAGGTCATGATCCCCGGGCCCTGGGATAGAGTGCCTCATGGGACTCCCGGCCTGCTTCTCCCTCTGCCTATGTCTCTGCCTTGCTCTATGGGTCTCTTGTAAACAAACAACAAACAAACAAACAAATAAATAAATAAATCTATCTTTAAAAAATAAAAACTTTCATTTTACTAGTTAAAAGAATAAATACAGTTTCACAAGATAAGAAGAATGTGCCTGAGATATATTCTTTTTTCTGGCCACAGTGGTCCATAGCAATAAACAAAAGAATATTTTGGCAGCTAAGTGAAGCTTAATTTAGCCATGGGGAAAAAATTTAAAATTAGTGGGTCCCTGAAATTTTGGACAAAATGAAAATTAGTGGGTTTATATTAGGTACAATGGGCAATTCTAATTCCTTGAAAGGGAACCGGGTTTTATTTTTATTTACCACTTAGAAAAGAAAAACCTAGGTTTTATTAGGTAGTAGAGCCTATTTCAGAGCATGACACCATTAGTGTCTCTTCCTAATTATACCGTTAATCTGAAACAGTAGGTAACGCCAAGTTCATGGACACTATAACTCCATGAGCCTAAGACCTGATAGAAGTGAGGCAGTCCCTAGAATAAGTCAGGCAATGGGAAGAATTTTTTTTTTCCAAAAGAAGAAATATCATGTGAGTGACAAATCCTTTACTTACTCAAGATACTGTCTTATCAAGTGTTACTCATCAACTTTTAAAAAAGGCCACTAAGGTTCAGTTGGTTAAGCATCCAACTCTTGATCTCAGCTCAGGTCTTGATATCAGGGTCATGAGTTCAGGCCCTGTGTGGGGCTCCACCTAGGGTGTGGAGCCTACAAAAAATAAATAAGTAAGTAAGACAACTAAAGCATGACAATCATGTCTCTAAGAATGAACGAGGAAGACAGCCCACAGCCACTAGCATCCCTGATACTGCGAAAAAAAGAGGAGGCTCGTGAATATTTTCCCGGTTGTTTGGTTTTTTTGAGTCCTTCTGTCAGGCTAGTTCAATTTCTCTAAGAATTTCCAGATGTGACAGGCAGTCAACAGCTTTGCTCGGTATGACAGGTTTCATTTCAAGGAGTCCAGCTTGTAATTTCAAGTAGACTGGCTACTGGTAGAGGTCTAATCAACTCAAGTTTTTGATTGCTTTCAAGCCCTGCTTCATTGAACACACTAAGCAGTGACAGAACCACCCAGGCCAATGTGGCAAAGGCTGGGAAAGAACTTGAAAGTCCCTTAAAGCAGAAGGATATTTTTGCCACTTTCTGAAACAAGCATTCTAAATGTACCTTTTCAAAGTGATCGATCCCATACTTTCTGATATGCAAGAGGAAAGGAGGTATTTCTGGAACTGGGATAGAATCCAGGGGGAAGACTTCATCTTTATCACTAGTAACTTACTTATGCTGACTTGTGAAAGAATTTTGGATGCTCCTGCTTTCACTCCAACTCAGTTTTTTGTTGGGTTTACCTACAGCTTTTTAAATGGTCAGGTTTTTAACTTTTAGAAATATTTGACTAGATGTCAATCCAAAGAAGTTAAAAATAGCATTCCACATTTTACACTGACACACATCTAATACACACATTATATATATACACATTAAGCAATATGCTAACTACACACATCGAATTTTCCAGAATCGTTCCTATTTCAAATATTCCATCCAGTTGGTAGTTCACATCCAAAGCCATTTAGTCTAGATCTTAGTGTTGAAACTGTGATTTCTGGACCCATATGATCCACTGTGTTGATTCTAAGAGTAAAATTCAGATTTTGATTTAGTAGATATTTTCTGAACACCTTCTCCAGATGCAAGGTTGATGCTTCAATTCATTTATTTCTTATTTACTGAAATAAGAGGACTTTTATTATGTGGGATATGGCATATTATTTTTTCCTGACTGGCCTCAGCAATGCATGCTGGATGGATTGCAACACTCTTGAATAAAATATTTGATGCATAGAACCTTCTAGAGAAATAAATTTTTATAAGTTTCAACATAGAATACTATTATATAACATAAATTTGTTATAACATTGTATTTTATCATGAAATAACGTGTTACAGATAATATAATAATAGGTGACCATACAATATTTTGCGCCACTTAATGGGCTCTGTGGCCTTGAGCATGTCATCTGTTTTACAGATGATGACACTGACAAGATTATGAATCACTAAATTTTACCTCTGAAGCTAATAATACATTATATGTTAATTAAATTGGATTTAAATTTTTTTTAAAAAAGATTGCTTTCATAGGTTGTTGTGAGAAAAGTGAAATAATATGCATAGCACAGTCAGAAAGATCATGACAAAATCTTGGAGAAACTGAACTAGCTTGATAATGGGCTCCAAAAACCCAGCCACCTAGAAAAGTGTTGGGTAAATGCTGTTGCTATTATTGTTTTTATTTAAAGCCCTGATTTCCCCTGTAGTACACTGAATGGGTTGATTTAATCTCAATGATCCCTACAGTTTCTTTTTCTTGCTGTGGTGTCCTTTAACTCCCTATGGAGTAACTCATAATCCTAGATAAGTGGGCCACGGTAGCTAGGAATAACTGTCCTGTATCTGTGCTTGTTTTTTGTTTTGTGTTTGTTTTTTTAATAATTTCAGAATGATGAGATGATCAGATAATTTCCCCTGGGGGCTTAAATACTTGGTCTAACTTTGAATGCTTTGGGATCCAGAAGGAGAGAGACCCCCGCTCCGCCTTAACAGGCAGCAGAACAGCTTGTCAGTTGGTTGTTTTAGCTCCCTGGAGGCTCATTCTGACACGGCAATTTTATGTTATAAATTCTGGAGAATGTTTGGCCAGGCTGAGGGCCAGTTGTTCCAACAACTGCTACTGTAAATCCTTCATTCCCCAAGTAGTTACTCTTTCTCAAGTCAGAATAAATGATAGTCATGGGGGCTGTAAACTACTTAAAATTAGGCTTTGAGCTAGTGAGTATGTCCTCTCCTGAAAAATAATTTTTTTCCCACATTTTCCAGTATTTTGGCTCCTCCAAACTTTAAGGGTTCTATTTCTTCCTCCCAAATGCATAGGAAAAGTAATTTAGAAAAATACTGGTGAGAGACAAAGCTGTTAAGAAGATATGGATGTTTTTTGTTTTCTTATTTGCTTTAGAGAATTGTCCAGAAAAGAAAAAAAAATACTGTTCATCAATAGTTTGATTTCAGTGATGTTTTACCAAATGAACCACTTCTGATCAGACATAGATTTATTGGTAACACCACTTGCAAAACCATTCAAAAGGAAAATAAAGACAAAAAGAGAACTAGAGCATATGTGAGAGGAGGAGTAAAGGGGGATTCTCTGGTGATTCTAGTTGGTTTCTACCTCTGTTCCTGACATAGTCTTAATTGCATGTTAAGAATAAAGACGAACTATCCAATAACTATTGACTTTTCAGTAATAGGTCATATTTTGTTGGTCAACAGCTGGTATGGAGATAACCTTGCTGGTTGAATTATACTCAGCAAACAGGAGACTTATAATGGGACTTTCTCCAGGGTGAGTGTCAGAGCCACGTTCATGGAGAATGCAAATTCAATCAAGCTAAGACTGGCAGGAATACATCAGTGATAGGCTGCATTCATCACCAATGTCAAGTGTTGGCTGGGTCTTCATATTTCTTTTTGTTCATGATTTCTTCTTATCCTATGGCTCCTTCACATGGACTGCATATGCAGGGGATAAAGGTTCTCTAGTAGGTTTTGACTAAGATCAAATCCCACCATGTCTAACATGACAATGCCCAACTCGGCAAGTTGACCAACAAAATGTTTTGACATTACATGAATTAAAATTAATTATATAAACCTCATGACTGAAAAGGTCCAATAATAAGGCCATTTCTGCATTATCATATTTAACAATCATCCTTTGTTCAAATGCTAGAATATTGGGCAATTTTCAGTAGGTGCTCATAAACCGTATTCACGTGCAATTTTAATGGTGAGGAAGGCTTTGTTAAGGTAGACGTGGTGTTGGCATGCTACTAAATCCAAAGGTTTTTCAAGTATTTCAATAGGGTCATAACATTGATAATTTGTAACATTGATAATAGGATGACCACAAAGTGAATTCTTGCCCAGACAGATATCTTACAGAAAATGAGTTTGAGAGTCATGGTGGAAAGGAAAGAAGCTACTGGTAGCACTGTCTCTGTTATCCTTATAACCAGACATCTACTCTCTTCTAAAAAGTATGGGTAGGAGGGCTTAGGTGCACGCTTTATGTTTTTTCCTGACTTTAAAATTTAACCTAATGTTTTTGGTAGGGGAATCCCACTGTGAAATAATGAATGATTTTAACCTTAAAAACTGTATGTTTATGAATTATATAAAACAAGGCAAGTGTTTTAATGCTAAACAAAAAACCTCATTGTCCATATATATATATATATATATATATATATATATATAAATATAATTACTATGGTGTTTCAAACAAATCTGGAAACTTACATATAGGGAAAAAAGTACCTTAGAAGGAAATTTAACAAAAGTCTTTGGTGGGTTGTGGGGCTGTGGGTAATATTGTCCCTCCTTTTATTTTGTGGTAGTCTCTAAATCAATAATAAACTTACTTTTAATCACCATGTATTGCTTTTACAATGGGAAAAATGAACTGGGTCAAAGCTATGTTCATACTCAAGTTCAAGAAGGTTATTCACCGAGAGATGTGAAAGTAATTCAAATAGGGAAGAAGACTCTGACCCTGTAAATGAATCATGGAACCCAAGAAAAGCAGTGCTGGCTGAGACCCAGAGGTCATTTAGACCCAGAGGTCATTTAGATTGTGTATTCCATGTGATCAAGTCATTGGGAGGTGAGATTTTTAGGCTGGAGAGTTAAAAGCCAGTCCATACATCAGTAGAGAGAAGTGGAAAGTACTCAGAACGTTTACTCAATCAAGTCTGGATTCAAATCTTGAGGCTGCTACTTAACCTTCCCTGTTCTCTTGGGCAAATCACTTACCCTCTCTCAGCTTTAAAGAGGAGAGAGGACAATAATACCTAGTTGTTAAGGTGGTTTTTAGATTTAAATGAAAGAGAGGGAATATTTATAATTTACTGGTATCTCATAAGCACCCAGTAAATGCCCTCTTTTAAATATTATTATTTCAATCTCTTTGATTTCTCAGTGGCCTCTAGGCCAAAAGTATTTCAATGTCATTTCTCTCCGGTTTAAAAGAGAATGAAGATAATTACTAAAATCTCCGCCCTGCCTCTTCCAATACTGAAGAGGGTAAACATTTAAGGTCACAGAATTTTTTTATGGACAAGAGTTATTGTGATACCATCCCTTGATCTTGGTTCTCCAGCCTCCCCAGTTTTTTTTTTTAAGTTGTAAAATTCCTCCAAAGCATTTTTTAGTCTCACATGTTTCTACTCCTTGCAAGTCTCATTCTCTCTTGGATGTGCTGCATTCAGGATTTTCTTCTATACCACCACTGAAACTGTACTTCTCAAGGTCACCAACAAAATCCATCCTGCTAAATCTGGTGGCAAATCTTTAATCCCGGTGGTACTTGATATATTAGCACAAGATCATTGCCTCTTCCATTCCGTATATTTTTTATTTCTTTACTACCCCTTCCCCACTGGCATGCACGCTGTATGAGGATTGGTACTGCTGTAATCTGGGCCCTTTGAATACTGCGGGCTATGTGGCAGGCACTCAAGAAATGAATGAAAAACTGCAAAAATAGTTTGTCGAACAGAAGAGTATTGCAGGTAACAGACTTAACTTGCTCTGTGTGATTTAGAACGTTCCAACCTGCCCACCCCATGGATGCCACTAGCATTTCCCGCATACCTTCTGGACTTCTGTTCAATGCTCAAAATTCACTGGCATGTGTGATGATTTGGCTTTAAAAAAAGATGCATTTCCTGCTTGGATTTTCCCGCAGTGAGCTTTCTGCATATGCCCATGTTTATTTGTGTACAATGTGTGCTGTGCTTGGCATCTGCTCTGCTTCCCGCCCCTTTGTGTGCCCATGCCCACAGGGCATCTGGGAGTTTGCCGGCATATTATAAGAAGGTTTGGAAAATTCTGCACTCTGAGCCCTCTGGCTTACCCTTTTGGGGCTGAGAATGCTACCAAGCACCACTAAGCTGGCAGAGTGACAAAATCAACCCACACAAGGAGATAAAACAGCTGCAGTGGGGACGGAGATCTTCTGAGGACCAATGAAAGAGGAAGACAGGGATTACGGCTCCTGGATGGCAGATGGTTGAGGTCTGGTTGGAAATCGGGTTGTCGAGAAACATTTTGTCTTAGGCAGAGCTGGAACAGTGGCATTTAAAGCCACACAAAGGCCAGTGACGGGTCCTGGCAACCTCAGGCTCTGCTGGAGTCAGGGTGGGGTCCTCTCCTTCAACATCATGCCTCCATTTTTGTGCACAATGGAACTTGCAGTCCGCCCCTGTGAGTCCTGAGTTTGGGATGCCGGTGGGTGCGTTATCCGGGCACAGTGGCCCTTTCCAGAGCATTCCGCCACTGTAGGGGCAGCTTCTCTGCAGGTGCAGGTGCTGAGGATGGTGTATGGAGGGACTGGAAATATAGAGATTTCCAGAAAGCCCTGGAAAAGGAGCTTGCTGTTCAAAGTGACTTCCTGACTTCAAGGCTTCCAGAAAGCACTATCTCTGACAGGGATCATTTCTGTGTTTCCTGCCAGTGAATGTGCATGTTTTTGGCAATGTGAGATGGTGGCGTGGGGAGAAGGGATGAACAACTACAAGGGGAGGAAGAAAGATAAATGAGACGCATTGTTGTTCCAGTCTTTGGAAAGGTTACTCATCCTCCCTGATACTATGTCTTTTTTTTTGCTGCCTGCCCCAACCCCACCCCATAGAGACAGTGCCAGAGGGTGAGAAAAGCAAAAGCTTTGGAATTAGACACATCTGTGCTTGAAGGCTGGCTGTTTCAATTACGATGCTGGCTTAGGCAAGAAACCTAATGTCTTAAGCCTTAGTTTCTTAATCTGTGAAATTGGAGAAATAACACCTATCACATAGTGTTATTTTGAGTTTCAAATGAAATATATGTGCAACGTGCCTAGCAGAGGGTCTGAAATAGAGTCCTCCCTAAATAGTAGTTGGAAAAAAAATAAAAGGGCAGGGGGAGAAAAAATACAGTATCAAATATGGCAGACCTGGGCTTTGTGTATTAATTTATTCAGCAGGCATTTAAATCAGGCATCTACTTTCTATCTAGCGATGTGTGACATGCTGGACGAGACATGTCTTCAAGGAGTCTAAAAGTGCAGACACAAACACATGCGAACACAAATAAATGGGAGAAGTGCACAGGGTGGCAAGCGCCATCACAAAACAAACAACAGAGGGAAAGGGTGAAGAGCTTTACATAGGGTGGTCAGGGAAGGCTTCCTGGAGGAGGGGGTGTTCAAGCTGAGTATGAAAAATGACAAGAGCCAGCCACGCAAAGGCTAGAGGGAAAGAGTTTCAGGCAGAAGGAAGGGTACAAGCAAATGCCAGAAACCAAAGAAACCCAGAGTGGCTGAGATGAGAGACCAGTGCCACAGCAAGGAAACACACGGGTGTAAGTCCTGGCAGTCATTCTCAGGGAAAACCTCTTGAGAGTCTATCATTTCCCCCCTGCACCCTGCACCCCGTGCCCCTGGAAGCGCCACTTTGTAATGAGATCTCTCCCTTTGTTACCAGCCTGTCCTCTACAGATTTGGAAAAAAAATGGTGCTACTTCGTTAAGGTGAGGTAGCCTGCCCCTGTTCAAATCCCCGGCATTTGATGGTTTGTTAGTGTTGTTAGCTGACAGGATGCTGTGGTTCTGGAACGTTCTGTGGTTCTCCACTGGCTCCATGGGTGGGGGAACCTGATGAAAGGACTCACACTCTGCTCTTGGCATTCGTGCAGCCCCTACTGGAATCGACTGGTGGAATTTGTGTTTCTCCCCCCGAGCCAGGGCCCTGTGGAGGTTAACATGCTGCCAGGAAAAATCCAACCTTATTTCCCGGGCCCCAAGTCAGCCTACCTCGAGGTAAGGCTGAGAGCTGCAAGCTCCCTATCTTCTGGGTAGAAACCACCCTGGCTCCTACCTGGAATGAGGTTGGTGGGCAGTGGCGCGGGAACTTTATTTCACCCGTGTCAGAAGTAGGGTAGTTGTTTTTGCTTTTTTGTGGGTTTTTTGTTTGTTTGTTTGCTTTCATTTTTGTTGTTATTGTTGTTTTTTGTAACTGGTTTTGATTTACTTTCTTTTTCTTGTATAAAGTATGTGGTGGCCACAGCTGGAGCCTGGGTCAGTGAATGTCAGTGAATTCCTGAGAGGGAGACTTGGTGAATACAGTCTGTTTCCTGAGGTCAGGGTGAGACAGCTGTAGGTGTTGGGAATGGCATCAAAAGTGTCCTTTGCAAAGTTGCCCAGGGTGGCAGCGTGGCCCCTGGCTGAGTTTTAGCAGTCATCTATACCAGCCATCATCAGCTTCTTGGGCATAGGAGCTGAGGCACAGTGCCAGTGCCCCTGTGGTCAGAGGTGAGGTGCACAAGCACAGCCACAGCAGCTGGTCATCATGCATGGGACAATGTGGGCCTTATTGATCTTGTTTTCCAAGTAGCCTCGCCCCATAGGTGGGTGGAAAGCTTGACCGAGACCATGGCCCCACGGATGGCAGTGGCCATCTCCCTGGAGCACTTAACACCCAGACCGACATGTCCGTAGTCCTCTCTGATGGCAACAAATGCCTTGAACCTGGTCCACTGGCCAGCACAGGGCTGCTTTTGCACCAGCATAGTCTTCAAAACCTCATCCTTCAGAGATACCCCAGGAAAAAATCAGTGATCTCAGATTCCTTAATGGGCAGGAAGAAGAAATATATCTCCTCCAGGACTTGATCTTCATGTCCTTCACCAGGCGGCCCAGCTTGGTGACAGGATCCACTCCTTGCCTTTGGCCCACTCAGAAGCCACTGTGGTCTCCCATTCCAAGGTCCCGGGGTCCCTAGACCCTCCCACCACATCAATGTCATCTGACACTTGGTGTTTTCTCAGAGAAGAAGCAGGGAAATGGTCTTTGAATGATGGCAATGGGTGGGAGGGCAGGAGGAGCCCCGACCATGTCACTTATCAGCTGACTGATCTCAAGTCAGTAAAAATAGGGAGGACATTCTGTCTCTTAGTGTTGTGGGGAAGACAAAATTACAAAGCAACTGGCAGGCTAGGGATTAATATACTCCTCGTCCTCCACTTCCTTTCCTTCTCTGCTCTCCAGGAGGCGGCGACACCTTTTTCTTCCTGTCTGTTCTTGATCACTGAAGGGGTCATCGCGAGCATGTACAGAGCACTTGGGGTGGTAGTGAAGTCCCCGAACTTCTGAACACTTGTTAGAAGTCATGGCCAAGCACTTGGAGAATGGGATCCCAGTATAGACAGTTCCCAGCTTTAATTTACGATTTTTCGGCTTTATTCTGGTGTGGAAGTGATTTGCATTCAGTGGAAACTGGATTTTGAATTTCAAATATGGATCATTCCGGGCTGGTGATATATGTTAGGACAATTTCTTGTGATGCAGCCCCAGCTCCTGATCAGCCCTGCAGTTACGAGGTCAACAACCAGTATGCTGACAACCATTCTGAATCCATACATTCTGTTTTTCACATTCGGTACACTATTCCAGAAATTACATGAGATATTCAACTTTACTATGAAGTAGGCTTTGTGTTTGATGACTTTGTCCAACTGTAGGCTATTGTGTCCTGAGCACGCACATGATAGGCTCTGCTAAGCTGTGATGTTCAGCAGGTTAGCTGAATTAAATGCATTTTTGGCTTAATAATATTTTCATTTCATTTTATGATGGGTTTATCAGGGTGTAACCCTGCTGCAAGCTGAGGAAGATACGTATTTAAAATCAAGTTGATTGTGGCCAATTTCACTTAATTATGCTTTTTCTCTGTTCCAGCCTCCCACCAGGCCTATTCTTAATATATCATGAAACTTCACTTGATGGCATCTTTGGAAAATGAGGAGTTTCATATAGGTGAAATTTTGTTTTCCAAAAAAATTAAGCCCATCTCCTTGTGACAAATTATACCAGAATTATCTAGGCTCAAAGGCATAGAAAGACATAGAACTGTAAGTAGTAATGGTGCAGAAGCAAGCATTCTATTCTGTGAGAAAGCTTTTACCATCTTTCAGACTCAGGCCACATCCCAGGCCAATGACATGAGAGCCGCGAGGGGTGGGATCCAGGCTTGTTGTTTTTAAAGCTCCCCAAGTGATTCCAACATGTGGCCAATGTTGGAGCCTCTGTCTGCCCTGTGTTTTCCCAACACCTTGAACCTCTATGTTTCTGTGGGTTATGTGCCTATGTTTCTATAAATTAAAAAAAAGGAAGGAGGAGGAGTACAAGAGGGAGGAAACTACAGTTGTGTGGCCACCAGAGGCCGGTGCTGTGGTCCACAAGGATGGGGATCAGGGATATGTTAGCCATGTCATTAGGGAAATAAAGAAGGCAGATCAGCTCCAGAGTGAGCCTGAGCCCTGGCTGCAGTTGATCATAAGCCGTGGAACTGGGCGGGAGCATAAAGAAAACACAAGAG
This sequence comes from Nyctereutes procyonoides, assembly GCF_905146905.1. Lineage (NCBI taxonomy): Eukaryota > Metazoa > Chordata > Mammalia > Carnivora > Canidae > Nyctereutes > Nyctereutes procyonoides. The sequence goes on along the minus strand of NW_026575146.1, from coordinate 53,364,815 downwards.
AGAAAAAGACCAGATGAGAAGGAGAAAAAACAACGCAAATCAGTTCTGAAATAAAGGAGGAGATTGGCAGGCACGACATTTAGATTGTCTTTGAAGGAGAAAATAGCCACGTAGAGCAGATAAAAATCAAAGATAAATGATAGAGATGATGGCAGCAGTGATCATCTTTATGCGGTGTATGTTTGTCCTCCTCGATCAGGATAATTTTATCTGGTCAAGGCTGGGGTTTGGTGAAGGCAGATAATAAATTGGGAGAGTGGTCTATTGGGTGACACGTGATCTGCCTCAGGCTAATGGCCCCAGGCCGAAACCTTGGGATTTGATGAATGTATTCATTTACTGGGCATCACACCTAATAAGAAGAAGCATAAATACTAATATAGATGGAAATGTGGGTGAATGAGTTCACATGACAGGAGGCACTGTATACACACTGATTAGCAAGGAAGGGAGAACAGAAAGCATCCTGCTTTTCGACACCCGGTTTACAAATAACCTGCGTTCTCCAGCCTCTCTTGCTCCTTCCCATTTAATTTCTCCTCCACCCTTCTGCAAATACTATGGTTTCCAACCACACCAAGGCATACAGGTTCGAGGGCATTCCATGGGATCGAAGCGGTGGGAAGAAATAAATACTTTGGGAACCACCTGTGCCCCTTGGAGCTGTAATTTTCAAACTTGAGTTCTACAGCCTTTGGTCAAAGGAAGTGTCACTGGGAAGGGTTAGAAAACTCAAGATAAATTAAAAAGAGAGAAAGGTTAAACCAGCGTCTGTTAACGCTTTTTCTCCTTGCATTTAGCTATGAAGGAGATGCTGGAGGAAGCAGAGTCTGGAAATGATGTGAATCCGAGGCTTCTGGGGTGCGGTGGAAGAGGGAGGAAGAGGGAACAGGTTCTAAAATGCGAATACATGAACAATTTTGTGACTAGGGTCATCCTGTCCCAGAGAAGGGGATGACAATCTTTTTCTTCTTTGGAAGTACACTTCTTGGTTTCCTGTTCTTAGTCTCTTTATTGCAAACCAGAATTTTGCTCTATTATTTACACTGCTTTATGAGACAGTGGGTTCTGAGCTGTAAATAGATCTTTGGATCATAGCCCAATTACAAGCTGTGGGCTTCCTGAAATGCATGATTGACTGTTTAGCATGGAAGAGCTTACATGTACAGGAACTGTTAATGAGAGACGTGGAGGTGCACCCAGTTAGAAATTCCTTGGAGGTTAAATGTTCATTCAGATGGGGTATCTCTGAGGGACTAGAAGGAACGAAAGGCAGTGTTTATGGGTCCTGTGGTCCAAATGTAGTTATTGCTATGGGAGGGCATCTACTACAGTGGTTCTTTTTTTTTTTTTTTTTTTTAAATATTTTATTTATTCATGAGATACACAGAGAGAGGGAGAGAGAGGCAGAGACACAGGCAGAGGGAGAAGCAGGCTCCATGCACCGGGAGCCCGACGTGGGATTCGATCCCGGGTCTCCAGGATCGCGCCCTGGGCCAAAGGCAGGCGCCAAACCGCTGCGCCACCCAGGGATCCCTACTACAGTGGTTCTTAACTCTTTGGAGTGATTCATCCCGGGGGAATCTGAGAATTGAATGTATTCTTCCCATAATATGCATATGCTTACAAAAATTTGCATATATTTTCAGGGGACTCACCGAACTTACTGAAGACTTATGGCTGTTCTTAGACACAAGGCTAAGAATTCTTACTCTATTGAATTCAGAAAAAACACTGGTTCCTGTATTCCTTTTTGGATAGTAATGTTCCTAGCTGGGAATCTGCTGTAGGGTAGGGGTAGAGAATCCATTTCAGTACTTCTAGAAACTACTACATTTAACATTTGAAGAGAGGATTCAAGAGCTTTCACAAAATACGGAAAGATGTATAAGGCATGGTCTTTTACCTCAAGGAAAATTGGACTTGGCTAGACTAAAGTATAAGGGATAAAATTAGTAGTATTAGTAGTTGTGGCTGGAAAGGTAGACCAGATCCAGACCAGAAAAGGCCTTAAATACTACATTAAGGAACTGAAACTTAATTCCAAGCTAACAGTCTAGCTTGTACAGTCTTCATTGTTTCGCCATATCTATATACCAACACTATAATCAGATCTTTGAATTGATTCCCCTTTAAACTTTGTGTTTATTTAGGCTTACTAGTCATGGTTTTGTGTTTTGTTGTCATTATTTGTAATATAATGCAAATTAAAACATGCCTCTTAAAATAAAAATATTGATTTGTCTTCCTCCTGAAACAATCTCTTATGCAAACAGCATTCCTCACTTTGGCAAACACTGCTAAGGGCAATGGGGGTTTCTGATTGGGTGGGAGGTTATAGTTAGGAGAGCTGTTCTTTAAGAGGTGTTCCGCAGCTGAGTGTCAGTTGGAACGGAGGGACTGGCCAAGCAGGAACCATTGGTCAAGGCAAACATGGTGAGACCCTGGCTTTGAAGGCAGAGTGGAATGCAGAGTAGAGGTGAGATGTGGAGTCTCTGAAACCCAGTCTCTAGAAAGTCTGTCTTAGATCTGAAACTCAAAACAATTGTTAGGTATAATATTTAATAAGTCAGCTCTTAAAGTAGGAATGCAATAATATGTTTGTTTCTTGTGTATTTATATTTCATTTATCATAATATTTTATTTTTCTCAGTAAAAGAGAGCATTTTCTGTGTTTTCCTATTGCCTCTAATCCACTGATAATTTTTGCTGACTATGGCTAGGAAAGGTCAGGGGTGTTTCTGTTGGTTCTGAGAGAGTCTGAGACCTTGAGAGTGAGGATGGAAATCAAATGGGATTTTTCTGTACTTCTATGGACTCCTCCAATTTGTTTCATTTTTCTGGTTAGCTTAAAAATAGACAGAATTCTCTGGAAGAAAAAAACAAAGGTATCTAGAGATTAAATAGTTTGCTGAGTGTCATGCATTAAATGCAAATCTGGGATTTGAAGCCAAGCAAATGGAGTCTAAAACCTGCATCATCCTTATTCCTAGAAAATGATATTCTAATCTAAGAGTTTCAGAACCTTCAAAAATCAACCTGCAATCACCCACTGTGTGTTGAGAATGTAATATGGAGAACATTTTTAAGGGAGCAATACTTCTTTGCATTCTTTTCCCACTATCTCATTTAAAATATTGAGATTTAAATTATGTGATGACGACATTTAAATGAACTTAAAAGAAGTAAGGTACAATTCAGCATCTATCTCAAAGAGCATTTCTATTTCTCTCCAAACCCTGTGTTGGAAAAGACTGTTTTTTTTTAACTTGATACATGACTCTATGACTCTCAGCCATTTGGCTTAAAAAGCTCCTTCCTTTCCAGCTTTGTTTTCTCCCCTCATGATCATAGGAGTCTACTGTGCTTGTTTGGCTGTTGGTGTTAAACAGGGTAGACAGTGGCAGGTTACGTATATGTTTCCTTTTGTCTGTACTTTCTATCCATTGAGATGAGCAAAGAGGGAAGCTGGAATGTGAAGGTGGGATGATAGATCTCCGAGGTCAAATTGTGCCTAACTGACAATTTTAGCTAGGACTACGGAAACACAAGGGCAAGTGTAGACATCTGTGCTTACACTCGAATTAGTATCTATAGTTACTCATAGAATAAATGTAATTATAGTGAAAGTCATCCAGGGCTTCCTCAGAGCCTCATACTGTGCCAACGTTCTTTACACGTGCTAAAATGCTGCATTCTTAGTAACTCAGGGTAACCTGGGTCTTCAGGAGCATCTCCTACACGATGCTGAGACCCTAACTTGCCAAGTAACACTCACCCAGCTGCCTGCCCATGGTATCAAGAGTCTGATTTTCTAAGCAAGGAACATCTCAGACTTTGTGGTCCTTTCCTGGATAGAAGGGGCTTGTTGACAAAAAGAGAAGAAACCTCTTTGTTTAGAAGTCATGTTTGCTTAGTTTTTATGAATCTATGAAGATAGGTAGAGAGAATTCCCTCTCATTTTTCCAAATGCGGCCGAAGTTGTGATGTGATATCAGCATACACTTTAATTACATCCTCGTAAAGAAACAGATCTCCCTGAATTGGAAGGTAGAGGACATTGGCCTCCAGGGACTCATCGGAAAGACACGGACCACACTTCTCTGTGGCCTTCCCTACTGTCTAGGGGAGATTCGCCAGCTCTATAGCCTGTCAAGCAAGAACAGGAAGCCGTGTGAGTGACATCTGGGGACTGCCTGGCCTTGTACTTGGCAGGGCATGGATATAGGGCATGGGAAACCCTTGGGCCAGTCTTGATCTTTTGGTCTATGATGATTTTTGTCTCACTGTGTCTTTTTTTTTTTTTTTTAAATCTAAGTATAATCTTACCAGTAGGAGGAAGTGTGGTGGATCTAAAACACATGAGTATTATTAAAGTGGTCAATCCTGGGGCTTCATGGAGTTAAGTCACCTGAATGATAAAGCCAGAACTGGAATCCAGGTTTGTCTGCTCCTAGAACTTGTTCTTCATAACCACCACATTAGAATACCTCCCACAACTTAAGCAGATGGCCCTGAATCAAACCTAAGTCCATAAACCAAATCTATGACTCCCTAAGGAGATGTAACACTGCGTTAGTGGAGATTTTAAGGCAATTTATGGATATTAAATACGTATCTGTCCCCACTAATGTATATTCATCTGAATTCGTTCATTTATTCACCCATTAAATAAAGATTTATTGAGTGTCTGCTATGTATATGCTCTGCTGCTAAGGGATAAGTGAGTGAAGGGAAAACAGAATAATGAATTAGACACAGATTCTGCTCTTAACAGCTTACATGAGAAGTCAAAGATATATAAATGACTTAAGGTATAAATGATAAGTACCACAAGAGAGCTGCAAATAAAGGAGTGCAGTGTATTCTAGGTGTGTGTGTGTGCATGCATGTGTGTGAATGTGGCATGCGCACTCGTGCATTCATAGGCATATGTGTGTTTGGCAATTGGTTATGGCTAATTGAGAGAGCCCTAAGTTTGAAAAAATGCAGGGAAGCAGGCAATAATAAAAAAAAATAACTGCAAGAAGATTGGTTTCCTTAGCATGAAAGGTCCATAAAAAAGCGATGGAATTTAAGACTGGAAATATAAGTGAAACATTTACATTCAAATGAGTGATGTCATTGATTCTGTGCTTCAGTTGGAAGCAACTGGCATTACTGTGTAGAGGGGCCAGCAGACCACAGCTTGTGTGTTAGATTTGACCCATGGCCTGATTTTCGATGGCCAGTCAGTGGAGAATGGCTGTTAGATTTGAGAGTAGCCTTGGCTATTCCTTGCCTGAAGGTGTCCCCCCCACCTCCTCTGGTGAGAATGTGATGACATTGAGATGCCACAGCTTTGGCTGCTAGGAAGGAACAGTTTCACCTTGCAGGCTGTATGTCCATCATCTTCCAAATACATCTCGATCCCAGGTCCCCTCTGATTGCACCCAAGCTACCTCTCCACTGTGTTTCTGTGGCATCCCCAGAAGCTTCTTGACTGGAGAGGTTTAAGGACAAATCAATTTATTTTTCCTCATGTACATCCTGAATTGATGGACTGGATAAGCATACTTATTAGTCTAGTTGCAAAGATCACTTCTGGGCTTTAGAATCACTACAGCACAGGAGAACTCACTGTAGGGAAGGAAGAAAGAGGCTGGTGTCCCCATACCATAAAGGCAGTGATAGGTATTGCAAAGGTCCTCAAGTGGCAGTCAGACTATCAAGGTTTCCACAATTGTAGGGAGCAGGAGAGGCGAGGCCTCACTAGAGGCCCAAGTAAGAACCAAACGACCCTGCTTTGGGAGTGGTACCGAGAAGCAGCAGGCCCAGGGGCAGAAGGGTGGGTAAGTGAAAGGACCCAGGCCAGCGAAGAGTGGAAACAGTCTGCGCTCTCTGCGAGGCACAGGGCAGAGACCACTGCACTCAATTCCACTCTGCTTCTGTGAAAATCATCTCAGAAGTTTGAGCTCTGACTAGCGAGCCACAGAGAAGCTTGGTGTTCAAGTTTGAGATGAATGAGTGATGGTGGCAAGTGGAGGAGGGAGGGCAGTTGTGCTTGGAGCTGGGAGTGGATTTTAAAGTCCTGGTTTTGGGAGCAGAGTCCGCACTGAGTGTGGACCTGACTCCCTGGTGTGATTGACAGGTGGTGGCAAGGTGGCCCGTGTGAGGTCCAGCAGCTGAGAAAGGACAGCAGGTGGGAGGAACCATCAGTGTGGACACAAAGGTGGTGAACTAGTCTCTGGACTAGTGGCCTCCTCCACTGGGACGCGGTCTGGGCCCCACATACCATGGGGGGCTTACATGGCTGAGCGAGGTCCTCCTTCACTACAGAGTGGAAGGGAAATGTGCTAAAGCAGTGGGGCTGGAGGGTCAGAAGGGGCGCACAGGATGTCGAGGAGGCAGAGCAGGGGTGAGGAGCTGGCCCTGCACTTTGGAACTAGAAGACTTTTGTTTCTACACATACAATCAGCCTCACACTGTGCTTTGCCACTTGGGGTCCTCTTCCTGGTCCCGAGCTCTTCCTGACTAGACTCCTCTTGATGAGGAAGGGGGTGACAGGACACTAGGTGCCTCCAAGTTGATATGCTGCTGAGAACAGATTTAATCTCTTTCTCTTTTGGTAACTCTGATGGAACGTAGCTCAGAGGCTGCTTTCTAGGGGGATGTATCTTCTCAAAAGGTGACAGATTCTGAGATGTTGTTTGGACCCAAGAGGAGAAGTAAGTTGCTCCAAGGACAATATGGAATGAATAGAAAGTACCACCAAAAGGCCCATCGAGGGGTATTTTCCATGAGGCCACGTGGCCCAGGCACCTGAATTTCACAAGCTAATTACACATCCCTGGTGAAATTCTTTCTTACAGAAGTTACAAGGATGCAGGGGTGAGAAAGACATCAGCCCGGCTCTGGCACCAGATCCCTTCACTGAACTTAGCAAGAGTTAGACTGACCTCAGAATGGTCTATCCCACTTCATCTGTGAAGGGAATAAATGCAACTGGGAGGCTACAGAAGTGAGGAAGAGCTCCATGTGAACTTCTGAGAAGTGGAAACTTTCACCCCAAACCTGGGAGGTGCTGAAGGTTCTCACCAAGGTCATGTGGCTATTTCCTGGCCATGAGATATGCTAAGGTAGGCAGCCTGGGGAGTAGAAGCCACCTGGGCTCTGTGGCAGGACACCCCCTCCCTGCGGGCTCCTCCTGGCGGTGTGCACATCTCCACTCTCCCTCCATCTCACTTTCCTCCTCGACTAAGGGGAGAAACAATGTCCACATCATTTATAAAGCATCTGGTGCTTTCTGTGCACATGAACAGTCCCTTCAAAATGAAAATTCTTGTGATTTAAAAAAAAATCTTAATTTCTGCCCAGTTCTGAGAAGAGGATAACTTATTTCCTGTTAAGATTGCATTGCCTTAGCCCACAGCTAGGGATATCTCACGTATCTTGCAGTAAATTTCTGTCACTAAGATACAGTTGACCTGGGATCCCTGGGTGGCGCAGCGGTTTAGCGCCTGCCTTTGGCCCAGGGCACGATCCTGGAGACCCGGGATCGAATCCCACATCGGGCTCCCGGTGTATGGAGCCTGCTTCTCCCTCTGCCTATGTCTCTGCCTCTCTCTCTCTCTCACTGTGTGCCTATCATAAATAAATAAAAAAACAAAACAAAAAAATTAAAAAAAAAAAAAGATACAGTTGACCTTTACAGCAGGGGCTATGAAGAAGCAACATAATGATTATTAGGTAGAGTCCCAGGGAATAGTCCTACGGAATACTTCACTTGGGGAGGCCACTCACCTTCATTTGGTTCTATGACTTCTAAGTGGTTCCTTGAATTTTAATCCTAACTGCCTTTCTAGGAAATTTACAGGACCCCTGAAATGGATAGTTCTGGTAAGTTTTCACAGTTGGCATAGGGAAACTGACTGTTAGCACAAAGTCAGTAGGAAATCCATTCTATGTGTGGCATGCTGAGGGGTTCATGCCCCCCTCTGGGGCTGGAGGGAGTGTTGAACTGAGTCTCCTTGTGGGCACCAGGAGTCGTGGCTGTGAACCTCATCAGTGTGCTGGCTTCTCTATACAAAGTGGACAGACTACCTGGGTCTATGGACACTCAAGGATTAGAGGTGTAAAACCCAGAAGGGGCTGAAGGTTCTCACAAAGTTCATGGAGGATGCTTGCTGGACGTAGGTCTTGCTTACTTGAGTCAAGTCCTGTTTTCCTAAATGTTTGGCTTCTCAAACTCAGAAGTTGCCTCCTTTCCTTGCTCTCCTCCCTCCTGGCAGTCACAGTGAACCCCTGTGGGTGTCAGCAGCTGTCCTGGGCATCAGGACACCATCCTGAGCAAGACCGCTCTAGGCCATGCCTAGTGGGGGAACTGGCTGAAAGCGGCTCACTCCAGCCCCTCCTAACCCTATCTGCCTCCCTGTGGTTGAACCTTTCAGGGTCTGGCCCTGGTGTCCCTCTGGAGGAGAAGTGCCCCCCTTACATCCCAAAAGATAGTCATTCCATAATGCCCACGCAGACTTAGGGTGATTCAAAACCTGAGGGAGGCTTCTGTTCAGGTTTAAGCTGCTCTTTTAACTTCCCCTGTCAGCAGGCTGGCTCCAATGACCTCTGAGGATAGTCTTTGCTTGCTGAGGCCTGCAGGGAATCTGCTCAGAGTGGGCGATGTACCACATTTGATTCAATGAGACAATTTCTGATAAAAGCATTTCCCGCAGAGATTAAATGCCATGGTGTTGAGTCCTGCTCCCTCATTTACTAATCAAGTCTGTTTGCATCTCCTCATCTGTAAGGTGAGGATAATAATGGTACCTCTCTCATTGGGACAGTTGTAAAGATCACAGAAGTTAATGCATGTAAAGATTTCTCATGCTGCCTGGCACATAGCAAGTACTCGTTAAATGTTAGCTCGTGTTATTTCTGTTCACTCTAACAGAAGGTCTCTGGGATGATACCACATTTGCAAGACACTTGCACCAGATGTAAGGAGTGTTTCAGCAGTTATTGGAGGACACTTTGGAAGCTACAGAAGTTTCCAGCATTCCGTGGGCATGTCACTCCCTTTTCTACCTGCATGGATTAGCACATTAGCCCAGCCCCTGTGTCACTAAGATATTTGACAATAAGCCCATCAGTGATTCCCTACTCCCAAGCAAAGGGAAGCACCAAGGGAAGCATTTTCCAGGAGGAAACCTATTTTCTCTCCTCCACTCCTTTGTGGAGGCAATCGGAAGCATTCGGGGTGAGCTTCACTAGGATGCTGAAACCCAGCTACACACACTTCATTAAATCTGGGCAGAAAAAGTAGTGTCTTTGCTACTGAGGGGAGGAGGCTACAGGAGCCAATAGAGCCTGGGGAACGTTGTGAGCTTGGCTGGAAATAAAGAACAGTTGGTGTGTGATTCAAGAAAATGTTTCGACGGACTAAAGGAATATGGAGAGGCCTCTGCCACTCGTGGGGAATGCTGTTTACATACCAATTCCTTCTTCTTCATGCACTCCATGAGGATGATGAACAGATGCTGGGCTTGGGTCCGAGTGTACGTGAAAGTCTTCTGGATGGTCACCAGCAGCTGGTCCCTCAGGGATTCGTTGATAAGTCTGCAATTAGGAACAATGTCAACAATGGGTCAACCCAGTTCTTCTTCAGTACAGGTTTCTGAGAAATATTCTAGAACTCAAGAAAGCATTGTGAGGATCGACTTTGGACAGGAGTTATTTCTTCCTGTATGTTTCTCACTACAGTTATTTTGACTGTGGTAATCTAAAAAAACAACAGCGCACTTCAAAATAAATCCATTTTAATGTCTCATAACCTGAAAGAGTAAAGTCAGAAGATTAATTTGTTTTTTTTTGGTCTCTCTTTTTTTCTTTTATAATGACAGTGTCTAATACCCTCTTCCTCAAGTGCTGCTTTAAAAAGCCTTGCTTATTAGCATCTTAGTAAAAATTTACTGTATTACTTATATGAAGCTTTAAATTTCAACTTCAGCTCTAATTGTATGGAAAAAGCCTCCATCTCAGTAATTTGAGCATGAATGAGGAGCGATAGGACTTATGTTTCTTTTAATACCATTTCCTTTTCAAAAAAACAAAAACAAAAACAAACAAACAAAAAAAAAACAAAAAAAACCATTTCCTGTAGGTGGAGCTTCTCTGACCTATGTTTCAGGTTATCATGTCAAGCATTTGCTGTGTTACAGCCAACAAGAGTATGACCCACAGACTCTTAATAATGGACTGCTTCATTAAAAGACAGTTTTCATGCTATAGAAGAACAAGGAAAAGCAAGGGAGGTACGTTATACCCAATCACTGCCCTGATGCCTCTCAAAGATGAACCAGCTGTAACTGCTAACTCTGCCCTCCCTAACTAGCCTGGTGTGAACAGGGCTATCTTTACCAGCCCTGTTCAGATGGCAGGGAATGAAAAATCACTTTACTGTTATAGATTCTGTCCAAAATCAGGAAGATGAAACTGCTTCCAAGGACCAGTGACAAAATTATCATACTTTGCCTAGCATTTTACAGTTTTATAATTTTTTTTCTGTAATTGAAGAACTAGAAACTCCTATATACAATAGTAAAATATAATTATCTCATTTGGTGCTCATGGGAACCCTGAAGGCCAAAGGTCCATAGAATTTAAAAGGGAAGGGTATTTTAGCTGAGAAGAGATGGATGCTTAAGGTCCTCAGCAAATAAGTGGCAGAGCCAGAACCAGAATCTATGTCTTCTGATTCCTTGTCCAATACTCCTTCCACTACACAACTGCCTCTTATTACACCAAGAACCCTATAGCATGGCCTCTCTTCATCATTGTGGCTACTTGAGAAGCAAATTATAATGTTTGCTTCAGGGGCAACTTGGATGGCTTAGTGGTTGAGTTTCTACCTTCATCTCAGGTCGTGATCCTGGGATCCTAGGATTGAGTCCCACATCGGGCTCCCTGCATGGAGCCTGCTTCTCCCTCTGCATATGTCTCTGCCTCTCTCTGTGTCCCTCATGAATGAGTAAATAAGTAAAATCTTAAAAAAATAACATTTGCTTTAATGTGAAAGTAGACTAATTTTTGTTGCTTAAAAAAAAAAAAAAAGCCAGATGGAAGGCTTGAGGATATCTTCTTATCAGTGGCCTTCTTTTCCCCAAGATTGTGTGAGGATCATCTGAGCCCACTAGGCTGAACATTATGGTGCCTTAAGCTTTGAGGAGGGTGCATTCCTCATGACAGAATTATACCAAGGATCCTGGCATGTCACTCAGCTCTATGGAGGATTGACTTACACTTTCTCCACCCCACCCCCTACCCCAGAACCTTTATATCATGAACATTTAGAAAAAGAGAATGGTCTAGATGAAGCTGAAAAATACTATCAGATCTTCTCAAGATTACTAAATTATTCTGGAGGACTCTGTTGCCTTAGGTGTAGACCAATCTGAAACCACTCATGTATTCATTCATTCAACAATTGCCTAGTGATGTCTATTTAGTACCAGACTCTGTTGTACATGCCAGAGCTAGAGGGATAGATGAGAGACATACACTCCCAACCTTCAGTGAGCTTACACACTGGAGTAGAAAGACAGGAACCAGCAATTCAACTGTGATTGACAGTAGTAAAGAAATAGAGAATTTGTGACAGTTGAATATAATCTAATTTGGGGGTACAGGGAAGACTCCTTTGAGGACGTGCTGTTTAATCTGAGACTTGAAGAATAAATGAGCATTAGCATGATCAGGGAGATGGTGGGGCTAACTAAGAGCCTTCTTGGCAGGTGAAACAGCATGAATAAGCCTAGTTTTGAGAAAATAAAAGAAGGTCAGTATGGCTAGAACACGAAGAGCAAAAGAAATATTGGAACAAGATGGTGTGGCAAAAGGGATGAGGATAAGACCATGGCGGGGGTGGGGGGTACTTTTAAGATAGTGTTAGAGATTCTGGATTTTATCCCACAGGTAATGAAGCCACTGGAGAGTGACATGATCATGTCTGCGTTGCCAAATTTCTTAAAGGATTAATACATGAGCACTCATACCTGGGCATGTATCTATTTGACAGGCAACCCATGTGGATGGATCTAGAGAGTTCTGCAATATTGAGTATACATAAATGTATATTCAATACATAAATGTTGTACATGATTAACAACACAAGAAGAGATTCTCCTGATTAGCCACTTGGTTGATCCAATCACTCATCTGCAGGTGTTTAATTTTGATAACAACTCAAAATTTGTTTTCCATTGCTAACCATCTGCAGTGAAATCCCAGTTCCCTGAGGTCATTAACTGAGGGATTTGTTATTTGTATGTAGTCTATCACTTTGTAAAAATTGAGAAATCATGCACAACTTAGTTGATTGTGAGCTTTGTTGGTGAGGAGCACTGAAAGACACTAAAGATCTTATATTTTTAGCTCAATTTTGCAACTGAATGAAGTTGCGCCTTTGGTTAAGTCATTTAGCAGAAAGAACCTGGAATTCTATGTCTAGAAGTACAAGGATTCTCTAGACTGGTGTTTTGCAAAGTGTGAGGTGCCCATCACTGATGGAGCAAAATGGTTTTACGTGGCACAAAGATGATTTGGTCTTTCCAAAGCATTAAGTTATACTCATTAAACATTAAATAACTGTTATTCTGCATTTAGTTCTTTTTCCATCTTGACTGCATCAAGAGGAAAGTCACATTTTTTATGCTTCTTTGGCTTTAAAGGGCTCACAAGCACTTGCAAATCTCCCCCTTTTGGCAAAGAAATAACAGTTATTAGGTCCCATGCTTTTTGCAGAAAGTTCAATAACTTTTAACAGAAGATCCTGTATAACATTTGATGTGTTCAGAGCATGTCATGGTTTAGGACACACAATGGGTTACAGAGACCATATAAATTGGTTTTCATAACTATCTGAGAGGGAAGCAGGTATTAGTTCCATTTTGCAGAGGAGGAGACTGTAGCCCAATAAGACCAAGTGATTTGTACAAAGTCACATAGGTTGATGATCTTAGGCTTGAGCTGAGTCTGCTGAATTCAGCCTTCCATCTGTAGGGCTATTTTTCCTGTTTGAAACCTATAAATATGTTTTTTTAGTTTCCTAATCATCTACATTGGAAGTAGAAATTTAAGTATATTTGTTTTGGGAAATTGCTTTTCCTTTTTTGATAGACCATCTGAAGGAAATCAGACGAGTTTGGAGAAGATAGGGGGGAAAATGAGGACAATGGCAAAGTGCACTTAGTGTGTTGAAGATTTTATCTGCATCTGATTTCTCACAAGTGCTTGCTATGCTGAATGAGATGTTTTCTATTTGGCACAAAGACTTCCTCTGTCTTCTCTAAAGACCTTTTCTTTGTGGCCATATTCTGTAGGATATCGGGAAGCCTGCTCTCTTGATATTATGGCTTCCCTAGCTCTTCCCACTTTTTTTTTTCCTGCACAACACTGGAATGACCGTGATATTTAATCATCAGCAAAAAATAGAATCAGCCCATTTTAGATTTCTTTTTATGGCACTAGAACAGTGATTGAAAATTTCTTGACATCAAAACATGGTCATAGTATTATATAAAATTTTAGTCTTAGAATTGGGTCTTTGACAAAGTGATGCCTATTTATAGTAATTGTTAATTTTGAGACTCCATATGTACCAGTGCTATTTTTGGTATGCCTCAAATTAGAATGTTTCTTGATTTAGGAAGGGTAGTCATTGAAGTGAGGAAAATCTCCATACTATGGCATTTGTGTTTCCATTTAAATGCTGAACTTGTGATCTGGAGCTTTTTGGATGAGTCACAGAAGTATCTGAAATAGGTCAATGTTCATCCAGTGATTGGAGTAACCAACGGAACTTCCCATACTTGGCTATTCACATTCTGTTCAAAGGCTGGCAATACAATACATGCGTGCACACTTTTCTCAGAATGACTTTAATTAGCTGCAATAGCAGAGTTTTGTTCCTAGATTTAAAAATTAGAAAATGTATTTAGAATTCAATGGGACGCAAAGAGCTAGACTTAGGTTAATGGCTTTCATCAAGGAGTGAAGCCCTTTTCCTGCCCTCCACAGACGCTCTCAGTTAATTTATTCAGATACAGTATGAGAGAATTTTACTTATATAAAGATCATTAATAATACTGCAATTTGGTACTTAAAAGACATCATTTCCCAGAGAACCTCTAATGCTCTAAAGAAAAATGAAATTTTGTCATTTGCTTCATGCCAAAGCAAATTACTACATGTAACCTTAGGACACAGAAAGATTAAATATCTTGCCTATTGTCACAAACAACGGGATTTTTCTTTTCTTCACCTCCTCCTCTCCTTTCTCCGCCTTCCCCTCCCCACCTCCTCCGTTTCCTTCCTCTCCTCCTTCTCTTCCTCCTTATTTTTGGTTAGTAAAAGTTACCCCTTCCTCCCAAATGCCATGACTCTGGAGTCACAATTCTTCCCGGAGAGGTAGGACAATACAGTGAATAAATAAGCATCACAGTCACCAGGTTAGGCTGTCTAGAGTGAAGCTATCACTTGTTAGCTATATGATCTTGTGCAAGTTGTTTAGTTTTTCCATGTCATGTTTTTCATATATGTAAAATGAGAATTATAGGAGTGCCTATCTCATAGACTTTTGAATATTTAATGAGTTAATCTTTGTATAGGGCTCAATACCTATGCAAGTATTTGCATTATTAAAACATAGTCCCACACTGTTCTTTGCTCACTGATATTTCTTCTTGTTAAGTAGCACGTCCAATGGCTGGGGCCTTTGTGTGCAATACAGAGCTCTCTTCTGAGACCAACAGTGCTCTGCATCCTTGGTGAGCCCAACGGTATAAGGCCACTCCCAATCCAAGCTGGAGAAAGAACTCTGTCTCTTCAGAGAGATCAGAGATCACCAGTTCTTTCTTACATTTGGGAAGTAGAGAACATAGCAAATTTAGGAGGCTTAATTATTGCTGGAGCTTTGCAAACATCTGCACACCTATTTATTTACTTATTCAACAAACAATACTAGTTGCACAGTGGATGGACTTCTTACATGGCAGCTGGCTTCTCTCAAATTGAAGACTCGAAGAGAGAGTTTGAAGAGGCCCAGGCAAAAACTTCAAGATTTCTGATTTAACCTCAGAAGTCCCAGAATGTCATTTCCTTACATTCAATGAACCCAACAAGTCACTAAGAGCAGCCCAGATTCAAAAGGAGGGAGGGAACAGACTCCAGCTCTTGGTGGAAGGAAAGTAGGAAATTGCAGAGAGGGAATATATTGATGGTGGTCATCTTGGAGACCAGCAAATTCATCACGTGATTCTGTTCAGATGAGATGTGATAAAGCACCGATCTTTTCCACAGTTTAAACTGCCTCCGCTGTCTCAGCATTTTTTCTTTTAATAGCTGATGATGAGAATCACCATTTTCTTTAAAAGTGATTGTCTAAGCACTCAGAAGTATTTTCAAAATGTTATCGCTGATCTGAAGTGTTGTACCTGTAAATATTTTCTGATTCAAATATTCTTGAATCAGCAGCCTGTCTACATTTATTTAGTGTGTACTATGTACCAGATATTTCTTTTTGGCCTTGGGCACCTGGCCGAAGCCTTTTTTCCATGGATGCCATCATCGTACTTTTCCCTGTTAAATGCAGTATGGAAAGGACATCTTCATTAAAATGTGTGCATGCTTGGGCCAACCTTAATGCCCACTTTGAGTCACCACCAAGAGCAATGGGGCATTTTCTTGATGCCCTCACCACACTTTGAAGTCTGTTTGAAGAAGAAAAGCCACAAAGCAAATGCCAAAAACCAGAGAGAAATTTTGACTTACTAAAGTATTGTTCCAGTTTATGTTATTCTTTTTTTTTTCTTTTTGAGAGAGAGAGAGAGAGAGAGAGAGAGAGAGAGAGAGAGAAAGGGGGGAGGAGCAGAGGGAGAAGGATAGAGAGAATCTTAAGCAGGCTCCAAGTCCAGCAATGAGCTTGATGAGGGGCTTGATCTCATGACCCCGAGATCATAACCTGAGCCAGAATCAAGAGTTGGATGCTTAACAGATGGAGCCACCCAGATGCCCCCAGTTTATATCATTCTTGATCTACCTTTGTTTGGGCCCTTTTCGTATCTTACTCAGATGCTACCAACAGACTACTAATTGGGTTTGTCTCTATCCCCCCTCTAATCCATTCCACACAGTTGATTGAATGGTCTTTCTACAAAGTAAATAGGATTCTATTACCTCTTAAAACCCTGCAACAGCTTCTCCTCACCAGTAAGATGACAACTCAACTTTTGATATTTCTGGAGTCTGTACACTGCTAATCTGAAAATTCAGTTGAGGGATTTGAGCTTTGGGAATAACATAATGACACAGTTTAGGAGCAACCGTTTTGCAGATGAAGAGTCTGGAGCCTGCAGAGGGAAACTAACTTGCTAACGATTATATACCTGAAAGCACCAGAGCCAAACTTACAGGACAAGACAATCAGGAAGGAAGAATCTTTGATAATGAAGTATACTAACCTCAACTTACTGTGGTTATGTGAAGTTAGTGATTTGTTGTTTAGTGACTGGATACAAGTGGAGACTTCTCTGTCATATCCTGGAGACAGGATGTTCTGTATCTTATGTGTGAGAAGCCCGAGACTAATGTAATTTCAAGGATCCACTATTTCCCCAGAGTGACTCCCCAGATTCTCAGATGACCAATGTTCCTTTTAATTAATTAAAAGGCAAACAAATATTTCGTTTGACAATTAGAAGCCCTTAGAACAACTCTTAGGTTGAGTGATGTTTCATTTTAAACTCACATGTAATGAACTGACTGATGCTGATGGTTTGTAGAAAGCACTAGTTGGATAGAAAGTTGGAGAAGGGGGCACTGGGGTGGCTCAGTTGGCTAAGTATCTGCTTTCAGCTTGGGTCATGATCCCAGGGTCCTGGGATTGAGCTCCACGTCAGGCTCCCTGCTCAGTGGGGAGTCTGCTTCTCCCTCTCCCTGTCACTTCCCATGCTTGTTTTTTCTATCTCTGTCAAAAAATAAATGAAATCTTTTAAAAAAATGGGGCACCTGGGTGGCTCAGTTGGTTAAGCATCTGCCTTCAGCTGGGATCCAGCCCTATGTTGGGCTCCTGGCTCAGAGAGGAGTCTACTTCTTCCTCTCCCTCCGCGTCTTCCCCTCACTCATGCTCTCTGTCTTTGTCTCAAATGAATAAATAAAATCTTAAAAAAAAAAGAAAAGAAAATTGGGGAAGATGTGAATGAGACACAGGAAAGTGACCAACAGAAGGCA
Organism: Nyctereutes procyonoides; assembly: GCF_905146905.1. Taxonomy (NCBI): domain Eukaryota; kingdom Metazoa; phylum Chordata; class Mammalia; order Carnivora; family Canidae; genus Nyctereutes; species Nyctereutes procyonoides. The sequence continues at coordinate 53,347,556 of NW_026575146.1, read as the reverse complement.
TGCAATGGATAGGGACTTACTTTGCATGACTTTTTACTGAGGATAAACTCCAGATACAAATGGCTTCTGTCAGCTAAGAGCTGTGAAAATAATAACTCTCATCTCATCCGAATATGTAGCCTAGAAAAGTGGTTCACCTGGACTTTTCCTGAGGGTTCTATCTAGTAATTGGAGGTAATGAAAATGATCTTGGAGAAGCTGCCTGTAACTGGGAAGGATGCATCCTCATGGGGAGCATTTATCATATTGGTTCACTTTCTCTTTATTTTATTTTACTTTTTCAATTTTTAAAATCCACTCTAGAATCTTGAGCTAGATATGGTAAAACAGAAGATCCCAATACACATACAAAAGGAATCAGGAGGAGGGTGGTGCAGTGAGATTGAGAGTTGTAAGAGAGGCACTTAGTATCATAAGACAGGATTTGTGCGAGGCATTTTATGTGTGACATTTCATAAAGACAGATTAACCTAAGAAAATCCTAACTAGACTAACTCCTCGGATGCATGGACAACACAGTTTACTTAAGTATTCTCTTTTCTCAGTCTTCATCAAGGTGCTGAAGACAGAAGCTTTTCCACTACACCCTTACCTTGATTCCCCTTACCCTTCTTTTTCCCATAGCATATCACTTTCTAAAGCATTATACAAGGTGTTTATTATGTTAAATTACTATTTACTCTCTAACCCTGCTAAAATAATGTAAGTTCTGTAACCATAAACATTTTTGTCTATTTTGTTGACAGGTGTGTTTTTGTCAGTACCTAGAACAGTGCCTAGAACATAGTAGGTTTCTAAAAAATATTTGTTGAGGGGCACCTAGGTGGGTCAGTCAGTTAAGCATTTGACTCTCGATTTTGACTCAGTTCATGAACTTAGGGTTGTGAGATTGAGCCCCATATCGGGCTCCATGCTTAGTGCGGAGTCTGCTTGAGACTCTCCCCCTCTGTCCCTCCCCCACCTCATGAGCTCTCTCTCCAAACTAAATAAATAAATAAATCTTTAAAAAAAGACTTGTTGAATGGCTGAACAGGTAATGTTAGTTGGATGAAAGAATGTAATTAAAAAACGCAGAGAACAATGTCAAATAACATTGAAAATCTGTCAGACTCTCAAGGGGTCCCCCCATTTGGTGGAGCTCAGTTACAGAAATACTACAGCTATGTTATCCAATATGGTAGCTGTTAGCCACATGTGGCAATTTGAATTTAAATTAATTACAGCTAAGTACATTTAAAATTCAAATCCTCAGTCATACTAGCCATAGTTCAAGTGCTCAGTGGCTATCTGGACAGATAGAGAACATTTCCATCATCATGGAAAGTTCTACTGGATAGCAATGATCTTGAGGTAAACAGGGTTGCCAAGCTCTTTACTTTGGGCAGAAACTAGCAGGACATTTAGGTGAAAAATCCTCAGCAGTGTTGGCTGTGTCTCTAATTTCTCTCCCTTCCTTGTCTTGATTATGAATATGCCCAAGAGTAAAAATTGTTATGTGCTGCCAATGAATACAGGGACTACCACATGGTTAGGTAGCTTCTCTGCTGCCAAAATTAAAGGGAAAAACACATCTGTGCTCATTCCAAGTGAAATCCCATCAACGAGTATTGCATGTACACAGGCAAGAGAAATAGTTGGATTTTTATTGTTTTGGGCCCTCTATTAAAGAGAAAATCAGAGCTGGACTTAGATGTATGAGTTTCTTGGGCAGGTAAAAACACAGGCACCTCTTTAACTTAAAGGTTAAAGGTTTGTCTTAAAGGTTGGTCCAACATTTATTCAGAGAAGTTAACCAGCATGTGAGAGAAGGGAGAAAGCTGAAAGCTGTTGTTAAGAGTAACTCAGCCCCGGGGCAAGCAAATCTCCTGCAGTTATCGAGTCTCAAGTCCCTAGAGGCATTGCAGTAGTCCCTAGTAGTGAGATGTTGAGTAAACTTCCTAATATCTCTGTCCTCAATTTCCTTATCTATTAGATGTGGCCAATTATCACAGCTACCGCATAGAGCTTATGACATATAGTGTTTAGGTCAGGTTCTTGCATGCAGAAGCTTTAAAAAATATTAATTTCAATTTTTCAGGTATGCTTTTGGGAAGAGGGTCAGAGGTGCAGGGTAGAGGGTGGAGTGAGGGAGAGGGTGGGGTAAATCTCAATTCTCTGCCAAAGTAATTTGTCAAAGATTCCTTCTAAGTCCATATCCTACTCTATGAGATGTTGGAACAAGTATAATTTTATTTTATTTTTAGATGGATTACTGATGGATTAATTCCTTGCTGTTTTAAAATTATTCTTTCTTATAAATTATCCATAGACAACTGCTCAGTTAATCTGTCCCACAGTCCAGCCTCAAACAGTATCCCCCAAAAAGACCCTCTTGTTTTTGATATACTATATATTATGCCTGTAGGGAGACTCATATTTGTCAGACAGTTTAGACCGATGTACTTCACAGTGTTGATGAAATATTATTTACCAGACATCTTTTAGGCAGATAAATTTCTTATTTTTCCTTTGGCTTCATAATTCAATGTGTTATTTGATGATTGCCGGATAGTGATATATGGGGTTATCTATAACATTTTGTCTTCCATCGAGAATAAAAGTAGACATACATGGCATGTTGACTGTACATTTCCTTCTTTGCATCATTGTTAATCCATCACAGCAATCTTGCCCCTGAGACCAAATGTGCCCTCAGACTCATTCTCAACACAATATTCTAGGATGCCAGGACTAGTTGATTGTTGTTGACACTCAAGATGAAATCTATTTGTCATCCTTGTGCTAGAGATAATGAGATCTCAAACATACTATTAAATGGTGAATACCAAGGATATCATAGGGCTAAAGAACTCCAAATTCTAGGTTTGTCTCCAAGACACTGAACTATGACTTCCATGAATTTTAAGGAATCGATCTTTTACTACTTACTTTAGGGGTCACTGCTTATGTATGGATATTTAATTTGCGTTGAATATACCCCGAAAATGCAACAAATAGGTGGATCAACTCTAGGACAGTTGTCCAGCAATTAGGACAATTAAAGAAGAAGCCTTATTGAAGTTGAGGGAGACTTTTCGTGACAACAGTAATAAAGACGTGAGTTAACCTTGAAATGCTACTTTAATGCATCTTTAGTGTGTCTCTGGTGGAAGAAGCTTTTATAGCAGGTGGCCACTGTTGTATTTAGTTTTTATGAATCCTGTGGTCCGTAATCAACAGTGAGAATTGCATGGGGACTCTAATGGAAATCCATTAAGAACATTGCAAACATTATCTATTATTAATGATACTCCTGGGTGAGATGTTAATCCACTCTATTTCTAGAAGCTGCAGGTTCTCATGTCAGCCAGGATGATTCAAAATTCATCTCCTCTAAGGTAGAGGGATTAAATACTAGGGCATTTTATTATCTGTGGCTCCCTCAGATACATTTTAAATGTATTTGTGAAAAAAAAATGTATTTGTGGATTTTAAAGCCCTCACTACTTCTTTTCATGAAAGAAAGCTACCTTGTAGAAGCAGTGAAGGAAATGTACATGTACATTTCATGCTAAGGTAGAGAGGCATATGGCAGCAGTGGGGAGGACAATTTAGCTTGGTTGTCTGGTGAATGGAAGGTTCATTGAGATGGTCTTAGAGAGAGGCTGGGGCCAGAATGGAAAAGGTCTTGAGTCTAACCAAGCAAAGGAATATGGACTTGACCTGTGGATTAATGGTCTTCAACTGGGTTCCACAAGGAAGCCCCTAGAATTTGAAGAGGTGCTCCAAAGCTGCTCAGAGCTGCCTTAGTGGGTGAGAGCCAGGCAGAGAGAGGAGGGCTCTAGACCAGTGGTTCTCAAGTTATGGTCCCTGGATCAACAGCATCAGCATCTTCTGGGAACTCCTTGGAAATGCAAATCACCTGGCCAATCAGACTGAATTAGAAAAACTGATATGAAGCCCAGCTCTTTGATTTTTAATAAGCCCTCCAGGTGATTTTGATTCAAGACAAATACTTAAGAACCACTGGTCTAGGCCTTCCACCCTGGCTTCACCAGAGCAAACATGTATTTTGTCTATTTTATATATTGTACTTCTGAGGTTTCATATGGGAAGGGACCCAAGAGCTCTAAGAAAGTGAAATTAATGCTACCAGGTAAGTGGGACATTAGGAATCTTAAATGGTTGTCCCCTGGAATTATGAAATCAAAGGAAAATGAGCCAAAAATTTCTAATGGGGAAGTTAGTGGCCTTGATGATTGTCAGTGGTGTCTCCGACAACAGAGAGAGCCATCATTCACAACTAGCACCATTTTGGTTTTAAACACTTTTACATTTCTCATTCTCTTTTTCTTTTCTCTTTTGAAATTGGGCATACATTTTGAACTAGTCAGAAAATCATTTTCAAAAGAAATAAGGAAGTGAACTGAATGCCCTTAAGAAATCCATGTAAATAAAAATATGAACAGAGAAATGTACCAGTCCTTTCAAAATGAGTATTTTTGTGGTGTGGCTTTCCTTCCCTTCAAGGGAGGGATTTTCAAGTCTAACAGATGTTTGGAACCAAGAACAGCTGTGATCAAGAAATAAATGAGATGATTCGTGCTAAATAAACTTTTCAAGTCAACTGGGTTCCAGAGACAAAACTTGGCAGAAGGTACAAAGTGCTTGTGGTAACAATGCAAGGGCTGGTGTGCTGAGCATATACATGAGGCACAGAAAGTGAGGAAGCTCTTTCTGAAAACATCAGAGAAGTGTGAAGACAGTTCATTCATATACATTTAGAAAGAGTTTCTGAAGGCATGGACCATGGACTACTCTGGTTGGAATCACCGGGACCCCTTTTCAAAGATTTATTACCTTTTTAGAGAGAAAGCGAGAGAGCCAGCAAGCAGGTGGAGGGGCAGAGAAAGAGGGAGAGAGAATCTCAAGCAACTCCCTGCTGAGTATGGAGCCTTATGCAGGGCTTGACCTCAAAATCCTGAGGTCACGACAGAGCCCAAATCGAGTCTGATGCTTAATTGACTGAGCCCCCAGAGACCCCAGAATCCCTATGGTTTTGGTTTCAAACAGTTTCTGCACCCTATCCCAGGTACACTGAATAAGAATATTCAGGGGGAGGCTGTCTCCTAACATTCTCAGGCATGCTGCAGTGTGATAACCACATGCCTATTTTGAATGTTTTCTGTGTAACAAGTGGCCAGGAAGTTAGCTAAGCAAATCTCAGAGAACATAGTTAATCCATCCTTTGAAATCTTCACTTGGCATTGATGGGCTGTCTAAAAGTCGTGGGCAGTGGTTCTCCGAAAAACGATTTCTTTGTCATAATGGATTATGCGGCTCTGTGTATTTTTCTGATGTTTGCTGTTTATATTCAAGGCCACACTTTCCCAACTTGGAGCTGAGCAATTCTAAAGCAAATTTAATCAATGTGGAGAACTGACTAACCAATTGAGATCAATAAAACTTTTCCTCTCATTCATATTTTCTTCCATGAATGCTAGGTAATTGTTTTAAAATCAGTGCTGCATTCTCTCCATGCTGACACAACATGGAGGGATCAAGTAGCAAACTGGAAGACATCAGTATATTATTATGAAGTTTCCTAAATAAATGAAGCTACTCTAGCCTTGTGAGACTTGGGAGACAACGACACAGGTATCTACATAGCAATATGTTTAATATATTCTACAACGGGAAAAATTGCAATATAAAAATTGCGATTTAGTAATTATAGGCATTAGTATATATATATAATCATATATAATTTCATTAATTTGCCATTTAAATTGATTTTATTAAACTGAAATATTTAAATTCAATATATAAATATATAATATAAAAATATATTAGTGTATAATATATAATTGATATAATATTAATACATAAAATATATACTAACTTATCTATAATGCATTCATATTATATTGATATATTAATTATAATTTTATATATTATTATATTAAAATATACATAAATTTGACTATATATAAATTCAACGTAATAATATGTATACACACATACACACTATCTGATAAAATTATCTCTTTTACTAACTTTCTTCAATATTCTGCAGACTGATTCTTTTTTTTCTGTGTTGAGTTACATAAAAGGGCCAAATACTAGCTTTTTCTTGGTCATTCAGGCTGACCCTCAGTTTGAATCCAGTTTTTGATGGAAAAGGAAAAAAGGAGCAACAGAGTCACTATATTGCCATTTTGTGGGTAATTAACATAGTTGTTCCATTGAATAGATTCTTAGGAATACCACACTCAGATACTTTGTTCTCTGGGCTCTTGAAACACTTATCACAGCACACCTGACCTTCTAGTTATCTGTATTCATGCCTATGTTTTAATTTCCTCATAGAATCTCTGCTAGGGGCAAGTCTTGCTCATTCTCTAAAAGTTCCATGCAGAGCATAGGCACTCAATAAATGTTAACTTAGAAAACAGTTGACAAAAACAACACTTTTTGTAAATAAAGCCCCCAGTATCCTTTGTCTGTACAAGGTGTTTCCAACTGTCTTTCCTTCCCTTCTGAGGAAGTTACAAAACAGAAGCAAGTTTTGACATGCCCTCTTATAGAAAATTCTGGAAAAGAGACAAGACAAGGTAAGATAAAATTAATGAAAACTGAAATGGACACTTGGAGTCAGCATGCTTGATATTTGTTTCCTTCTTTCTCTCTTGACATTCCAATTATGCCTAAATCATACTGGGATACAAACCACTGAGATCAATTACTTTCTTTCAGCAGATCTCATAGAGACAAATGATAGGGCTGTGACATCCTTCAGCCTTAAACGGAAATCTTAAGCAGCAGAAGAAAGCATTAGTAACCATGGCACAGAGTGATAGGCCCTACGGAAAAGAGACTACGCCTGGATTTCTAAAATGGCTAGTTTTCTGGTGACTCTCTCCTGATTTTGGTCATTTTGAGGTGTACTTGGAGAGAATCAAACTTTTGTTACATCTGTGATATAGTGATATAATTTGAAGCCCCGCAACATATTTTTCCTTGTTCATCTCTATTTTGTCTTCCATTTATGCCTTTGCCTCAGCTAATCGAAAATGTAGGGACCTTTATTAAGCTTCCTTTAAACAAGGATGATAATCAGATTAAAAAATATTTTATTTATTCATGAGAGACACACACAGAGAGAGGCAGAGACATAGGCAGAGGGAGAAGCAGGCTCCCCGCAGGGAGCCTGATACGGGACTTGATCCTGGGACTCTGGGATCACAAGATCACAACCTGAGCCAAAGGCAGATAGATGCTCAACCACCGAGCCACCCAGGCGCCCTGATAATCAGATTTTTTTATTTGAAATATATTATCTATTCCTGTCCTCAAGAGCAGGCCATTCCTCAGTGTTTCTCCACAAATCTGACACATAAGAATGTGAAAGTCGGGGCACATAGGACTCCCTGCAGGGAGCCTGCTTCTCCCTCTACCAATGTCTCTGCCTCTCTCTGTGTGCGTCTTTCATGAATAAATAAAATCTTAAAAAAATGTGAAAATCTATTGATGTCTGCTCCATGGATAATTTCCCAAAAGTTATCAATAGACTACCTTAAGATCTTTAAGGCTTTCCGCTACTACAGGTTCTGCTTCTTATCCTAGGCTCTCTAAAAAGGGTAAATCCAGATAATTATTTTCGGGGAAAAAGACACTAAAATAAATGTAAGGATCAGCAGTAAAATCCAGATAAACAAGGAGCATCATTTCAGAATGAACATTCATTCAGATGCCTTTTCCACGCTGACATTTTTCATCTGTGCAGCACTTTCTCACTGATAAATGAGGAGCAAGTAAACGTTTCTCTGCAATTTGAGACTTAGTTTATTAATTTTCAAGCCATCTCTGACTTTGCAGGTACCTATAGCCTGAAAGGTGTTCCTGACTATGGGTGATGTTGGTCAGCTTGGTCAACAGCAAAAAGTGGAATCTTTGTACCTGAAAACTTAAGTAATCAAATCTAATACCCCTTTGGTAGTATTAATCTGTTTCTGTTTTCAGTGTTTTGTCATTCATGGCTTAGAAAAAAATTTTGATAATATTTTTAAGGAATGAAATGAGTTAGGGAAAGTGACTTGTGACTCATTCTAAACTATGACAGATGAGAAATAGAAAATCAAGTACAACAATAAGGGAATAAGAAAGTTTGGCCATTTCTTTTGGGTAGCATGTACCATGGAGCAGAGACAGAGAAGGCAAGAGTAAGAATTTAATTGCAAATGCCTCCTAGTTTATCCAAACCCATTTGTGTTGGGATAGATATGGCCTGTCTTCCTCTACCTCAAATAATCTCATCTACAAAAGTTAATTAGTTTTGCCAATTATAATTTGCTTCCATAGTGATGCCCTTTCAAATTTATATTCTTGGAAGATGGTTAATAACAGGGAGTTTAAAGGCAAAATTATCAAGTTCACAAAAGTTAAAATGCAAGGTGTAAAAATTTCATTCACTCCTTTAAGATTATAAAATGAAAAACTTTATAGCTGAATACACACATTTACAGTTCTTGGACCTGTATTATTTATTTAACAATCTGTAAATGAGTTTAAAACATTTTAAAACATATTTAAATTAGTAAAATAACTGAAAAGTAAAAATCAATGATTACAAACTCTGATTCAGGTTTTGTAAAAAAGGTGTATGTGTTTTCTATCATCGATTTTATATGTACAACTACACTCATTTATTTATATAGATTTGTTTATGTGAACATATAGTTATAATTGATATTTATTTTTAGTGAAACATATCCCAACTTTGTTGGATTTTTTAGAACTTGAAGAAGAAAATCTTGGTGAAGAAAGTCTAAAATAGGCTCATTTTTGTTTGTTTTTGTTTTTTTCAGCATAGAGAAAACACACTCCTGCAAAATAATATCCTTTGGAAATGCTTTTTTAAATTGGCTGCACATGTGTGGCCAAATTCTTACTCAAGCTAAATAAACATGATTAATTCTGGCAGTTATTCAGATGATCCAGAGAAACGCCATGGATTCATTTGATCATGATAAATTTATAATTCCTCTCATGGAGCAAGAGCATAGTTTTATTATAATACCATATAAAATAAATAAATATAGATTTATATATTTGGATTGACAAATACAAAGCTTCTCAATACAAAGCTTCTCTTGGAGTTTCAATTTTCCTGTTTCTAAACATTTCTTAAAATTTTTAAAGTTTTAATTTTAATAATTCCCAACATAAGAAATTATAACTCAATTCTTTATCATCATGCTAGTTATCTGCATGCCTTTGGGTTCTTTGAAAATCAACTATTGCTTGTGTGTTTGCAAAGATCCTATGTAGATTATGCTTTTGCAGGGCACCTGGGTGACTCAGTGATCGAGTGGCTGCCTTTAGCTCAGGGCGTGATCCAGGGAGCCTGCTTCTCCTTCTGCCTTTGTCTCTGCCTCTCTCCTGACTAAATAAATAAAATCTTAAAAAAAAAAAAAAGAGAGAGAGATTTTGTGTATTTTAGTCATAAAATAACCATAACTAAAACTAAACTTTCATTTTAAAAGTAAAATCGCTGATTAAAGTTAAAAGGGCATATTTCTGACTCTTAATTTGTATCTGTGTCAGGGGAAGAAAAAGAATCCACATGATGCCTGAAACTAATATTACACTATGTGTTAACTAACTGGAATTTAAATAAGAACTTTTAAAAAAATCTTAAAAAAAAAGGGTTGGGGAAAGGAACCTACTTTGGTCAGCTTGGACATTGGTTTACCACCAGGAATGCATTGATTTTATCTTTTGAGAATACATGGAATAATACAAAAAATTTAGAAATTATAGTGCAAAGGGGAAGCTGAAGGAAACTTAAGTGCACTTGTATTAAAAGACAGTATCATTGAAGTACTACATAAGAAACACGAAGGCACATACCACAAAATCCATTTCAGTGAATTTTTATAATAGACCAGAAAGAATCCTGGCACAAGATCCTGGGCCATGTGGCCTTGGGGAAGCACATAACTGCCCTGTGTATCTGTCCCCTAGCTTAAATAATACAGACACACCCTCCCACCCCACCCAAGCTCTAAAACGTGTAACATTTCCCCTGTATAAAAAACAGAAGCAGGAAGAATTGGAAAATTGTAACATTTTCAAAGTATACAACCCCCAATAAGGACAAAAAGTAGGCCCTGGGTTCAGACCTTCATTGTGTACAGACCTAGGAAACCTGAAATACTGTGATGAGCAGCTCACTTTTCATGAATTTTCTGAAAAGGAAATGTGCATTCTGAATGCAACCTTGTCTCTACTTTTCGGAAATACAATAAAATAATTACAAGCACTGGAAGGCAAAAAAAGTAAGCCAAAGCTAAAAACTGTATAAGTACTTTAGTTATTTTTGAAAAAGGAACACATTGCTATATTTGAATCGATGAGAACTATGGCTAAATTTTTAATAAAAGCAAAGAACAGCTGAAGATCCTGAACTCTGGTTGGTAAAAGACATGAAGGCTTTGGGCAAATGTTCTTTTCAGTTTTCTAGCTATAGAACAAACCAATATTTACAATGAAAGGAAAAGATAAAAGTAATTTATATTTGCCAGGAAGCAAACTCCAATTTCATGCTTAGCAATATTGGTTTTTTAAAAAAATTATTTATTTTTTGTTTTGTTTTGTTTTTTTTTTTTTTTTTTGTTTTCATATCAATAGCTTTCACAGGCCTGAAATCACTTTAACTGTTTGCAATGTTACCTGGAGGGCTGGTGACTTTCCTACGCCCCCTTTGCCACTTTAGGTTCACACACTTACCAGATGTTAATGGCTCACCTGGAGCGCTGCTGGGCTGCCTGGCAGACAGGTGGAGGAGGGCATGTCCTGCAGTCGGCGGGGCTCACTGATCACTCTCTATTACCATTACATACTGGCCTACTTACAGACTTTCTATGAGCTCTTTGAGGGTAGGAATAGTTGTTATGCTTTTTCCCATCTCAGTGCATGGCACCCAGGAGCCACTTTGTGTATGTTTGTAAAAGGGATGAATAAAAGGTCCCATTTCCTTTGGGGCTCCTTTCTCCCACCAGTTTCATGTGTTAGGAGAATTGATTAGGTCAGGAAGTTCCTTATTTAAAAATTCAATGACTTGGGATGCCTGCCTGGCTTAGTCAGAAGAGCATGTGACTCTTAATCTCAGGGTTGTGAGTTCGAGCCCCACGTTGGGTATAGAGATAAAAAACTTTCTTAAACATTTTTTTTTAAATAAAACTTTTTACAACATTTAAAAAAAATTCAATGATTCCTCCTGAGTTTTTCTCCTCACACACATTCATGTCTTGGGATGACTTACTTTGATCTAATAATATGCAAGAGTGCTTGGATTTTACTATTCATCAGGAGAGAACTCAGACTGGCAGGGAAGTATGGGAAGGGAAGTCCTCCTTGGGGCTGGGACTTTGGATTGTTGAAAGTAGCAATGGGGAATATATAGACTAAGGAAAGTGCATGGGAAGGGCGAGGAGTCCAGGAAGGGTGTACAGAGGACCAGAGTGGTTAGTGGCTCTGCTTTCTAAGCGAATCTAGGGGGATTTGGCAACACGGGCCACCAAAAGGTCTTGTAAATGTTTGGCCTTTGTAAACCTGCAGCAGTTCAGTGAAGCTATATATCCCAGCCTCTCCCAAGGTACTAACCTGAACTATATGATCCAGGTTAGCTTTGCTTTATGTGTTAAAACCCAGTCCCTGCTTCTCCTTAGTGGGAGGATCAAAAAAGAGAAGAAATGAAGAGAAAGGATACCAAGTCCTACAACCTCCTCCTTTCCTTTTGTCTTTATAAGACTGGTCTAGTGGAGCTTTCATGGAATTTCTCATTTAGGACATTTAGACATTTATAATATGTTCCCCTGCTCTTCCCCAGCACCTTCCCATACCAAACATCTCAATCAACTGATATCATCTTCCCAAGCTTGGCACACAGGCTTTGTACTCAAAGGTCTCTTACAGGGCCTGACAAATTACCTACCCGCCTTCTTCTGAATATTTATGCCCAAAAGCCAGGATGTCCGATGCCCGTCCACTCCCATCACAGACAACAACTGGCACGGGAGGGGTGTCTCGAAGGTACTCCAAGACAATTGAGATCACATTGGGTCCTCCTTCCACAATGAGCGCCACCACCGGAACGCCTTGACCGATTCCTGCATGAAAAAAGGAAAAGAAAAGGAAAAAAAAGAGAAAAGAACACAAAGCCAGCAAACCAAAGAAACAAAAAGGGGAACAAAAAGCACAAACTAAAATTACTGAGCAAGGGGGAAATAACAACATATGAAGGGATAAAATATGGAGCAAAAATTTTATACAACATCCTCCAGCAGAATCTTCCCACCAGAGTCTATGTGATTTTGCCCTCTCCCCAGAGCTCCCGCAGTGCTGGGGCCAGGGATGGCACCCACTGCCATAGTTTACAGGGATAGGGGGTGCATAGGGTGAGGAGGGAGAGAAAGGAATTGGTTAGTAGATGAAGCCCTGAGCCAGCAGCCAAAAGACTTTAACCAAGTCTCACATGAACCCAGTGGTTCAGTTTCTTATACAAAAAATGGGAATTTAAAATGGGCTGGATCCTTGACATCATCACAGTGCTGAGAAAACACCTGAATGGTTCTCTTTATCAAAGACTATTCGAGACAACTGGGGGCAGGTTTGCACTTGTCAAGTCAACTATTGGCTGCATTAGGGTCTATCTATAAGTGACCATAAATGATCAGCTTGATTATTGGTTCTTAACAGCTTAACAATCATGATAAAGAACACAGTAGATGTGGCACCTGCCATCTGCCACCTGCTACTTGCCATTACTGTGTCATTTACCACTGAGCAAGGTGCCACCAAGCACATAAGGGGTGGTCCAGAAACAGTTGTTGAATTCAGGGGGTGTCACAGACCTTTTCTAAAGAATTTAAGCTATTAATGGTGAGCTAGAAGATGTAAAAATTCCCCTAACGCCAGCACTCACACATGGTTTGACCTAACATATTAAAGAGGAATATTAATGTCTCTCGCCCCCGAGAGATATGATGAAAAAGAAATGAAGCGCATTTTCGAGCAACCTCTCAAGTGTCATCATAGTTCATTGAGTCACTTTTCTTGCTATTTTGGTATCACACTGCATTTTCTCACTCTTCATCTTCCCAGAACAATTAAGGAATTGACCAGTACCATAAAAATGAGATGGCTTTTTACTGAGCAGTTAACTTAAAAAACAAATAATCAAGATTCTGTACCACTTCTGTAAATATGAACTAAAAAAATAAAAAAAGCCCTTTAGCCATCCCAGTTTTTCCCCTTTCCCTTCCTGCTGCGTTTTTTTTTTTCTTTCATCCGGAAACTGCTGTCCTGTGAGAAATAATAGTTGGAGGTTTGCTTTCTTGTTCCATTAATAAGAGATTGTATTTGACTTGGGTGACCTGTTACACTTCTACAGTGTATTGGTATTCTGGGGCCTTTTATTTCCTAAGTCAACGTTTTTCATGGTTTCATTTTCATCTTAAAGGAATGATCCAAAATGTCAGTTACACAAAAATCAATGTTTTAAAAATGTAAGAAAATGACGATTGGGGGTCCCAAGATTTCTTTTTTGTGCTGCAGAAGGAATCAGAGGAGAGGGATGACCTGTGATGCCATCCAATGTTTCTGTGGATGGAGAAGTTTTGAGAATTACCCCTTCAAATCCAAGGAGAGGGAAGTGAAAGGTCAAAGCAGCTCCTCTTTGGCCCCAAAACCCTTAATGATTCAGGCAAAATGTCACTTTAAAATTCTACGTGTCTATGAAGGAAATATTTTCCCCACTGCTGATTATGAGGATTAAAGAAATTCCTGTTGAAAGGCTCTTTGAAAACTAAGGGCTAACTTGAAATGTTAATACAACACACTTCTTTTGGAAGACAACTTGCTGACATATGACATACCCACCCCTGTGTGGATCACTATTTTAATATGCCTTGAAAAAGAGTCTCTACTCCAATGTTTCAAATTCTTTTATGAGGTATTCCCCAAAGAACTATGCCATCTAATTTTCCCCTTTTCCTTGCTTGAGTGCATGCTATCGTATTGTTGCATATCAAGGAACAATGCACTGTACTTGCTGTTTTATACCAAATGGTATGTTGAGACTTATTTCTAGGTTCTTCCAAGAGAGCCCTTTGCCAAATTCTGGTCTTGAGCACTGATTCTGTCAGTGGGATCTTTACTCCGACTCACAGACCAACTGTGATCCACTCAATGTTCTCATGGAGAAGTCCTAGAATGGGCCTTCCTGAATTTCCAGTGATCTACAATCTATCAGACAATAGGCAAGATGGCTGGAAGCCTCTCTTCCCTTTGAAAGGATACAGAGGTGCAAAGGATCAAGTTTCATAGGATGACTTGAGAGCAATAAACTGTCTAATGATTTCATATCAATGTATTTATTAATGTACCAAATTGTTGTAACCCCTAGAAACACAGAGACATTTTAGATGATCAAATTTCCTATATTTGGAATGAAGCCACTATCACTTAAAGGATGAAAACAACTACATTAATTTATATTATTATTAAGATCTAGTGGTAAAAATTGGGGATCCCTGGGTGGCGCAGTGGTTTGGCGCCTGCCTTTGGCCCAGGGCGCGATCCTGGAGACCCGGGATCGAATCCTACATCGGGCTCCCGGTGCATGGAGCCTGCTTCTCCCTCTGCCTCTCTCTCTCTCTCTCTCTCCCTGTGACTATCATAAATAAATAAAAAAAAATTAAAAAAAAAAGAGGTAAAAAAGATCTAGTGGTAAAAATTGAAAGAACTATCAAGATATCACCTCCCTTTTCAAAAATACTGAATATATCTGGCTTCCAAATTCTCTCCCATTTCCTACAGTGATAATACATGGAAATTTGTTCCATAGATAATAAAAGCCCTTATAGTCTAAAATAAAAAGTACTTTTGAATTTCTTAGTTATGGGAGGTAGAGCATGAGGCTATATCTAAAAATATCATGCTCTATGTAAACTAAACCTGCCACAATATGGTAATATTAAGTCTTTCTGTCAGGAGACACACACACACACACACACACACACACACACACACAGCCTTTGTTTCTGAGCAAAGAAATGATATCAAATAGTAATGAATGAAAGCAGTGGTTCATGGCCTAGTTTTTGGAGACAAGGATCTCTGAATATATTTGTAAATCTGATGAAAGCTAGTGACCCTTTCTCCAGAAAAATAAACACATATGTGGATAGTCACAAAAATGTTTGTATGCCATTTCAAGAGTTTATGGATCTTTGAAAGTGATTCATGTAAAACCTGCAAATGGACCCTTTACAAAATTTTACCCTAAATTAAGCATATTGTTATAGCTGCATAGATTTTCAGTTTGTGCTGTTTTATGAAGCTCACTGAGGCCTGTGAAAGAAGTTCTAGAATGGGTTTTCAAAAGAAATTCTATGCCCAAGGGAACTATATCATACTATTGCTGTCCACTGACTGGCTAAACTTCCAGAATAAATACTATCTGTAGGATATCACTCTTCCCTTCGGTTTCTCTCTTTATTATTATTTTTCTTTATTTTTCTTTATTTCTTCTGTTCACACTTTAGTTTCCAAGTTATGTTTTGGACACAGGATATCAAAGATGCCCTAGAGAAAGTCACGAATATAAAAATAGAATCTGTGGCCTAGGATCCCTGGGTGGCGCAGCGGTTTGGCGCCTGCCTTTGGCCCAGGGCACGATCCTGGAGACCCGGGATCGAATCCCACGTCAGGCTCCCAGTGCATGGAGCCTGCTTCTCCCTCTGCCTGTGTCTCTGCCTCTCTCTCTCTCTCTCTCTGTGACTATCATAAATAAATAAATAAATAAATAAATAAATAAAAAAAAAAATTAAAAAAAAAAAAGAATCTGTGGCCTATGACTTCGTTAGTAAAGAAAAAGCTTTTTAAAATATCAAGAACAGTATATTTTCTATTAATGACATAAAACATTTTTCTTTCTGGACTCTACTACATATTAGCTTGATTCACACGGCCCACTACTATTTTCTTCATGCCCCAAACAAAATAAATGTAAATCCTTTTGAAGATAATTGCAAATTTATACCATGTTCAGCTAAACCTACTAGCCATTCACAACAAAAAAAATAGTTGTTCATATTTACGGTCTTAAAAAAATATCTCTATTATTCAGGAAACTTTTCACTTTAGTGGCCTCAGGGATTTTGTGGTGTGTGTGAATATATTTCTTGTGCTTTTGGGGAAAAATAGGTTAATTCCTTAGTTATAATTTTTCGTTTTCTACCATAACCAATGGCTTTCAGTAGTTCTGAGATTTCCATTAGAATTTAATTTTACAGTAATGTAGAGTTGCTTAAGCAGGAAGAGGCAAGATGTTTGCCATACTCTTGAGCTTTTGCAGTGTTGGAACTGGAAGCATAGCCTTCAAAACTGTGGGCTGGGATAATGGATTTAACAGCAACATTCTACAAGATTCCAGGTTGACATAGGGCTTTCAAATTGCAAGCCGAACCCCAATTAATTGTTCTTTGCAGAAGATAACCTCTTAGACTCTTGTCACATTTTTGTTCTGACTGCTATGTACTTTAACCTGGGCTCTCAAAAGGCAGAAAGTGTCAAAATTGGCTTAAGCAAAAACTGAGTTGGGTGTTGTGGGGAAGGGAGGTGGCAGGAATAGAAGAATGTCTTAAAATTCCAAAAGGCTTCTCCTCTTTCTTTCTCTCTTTATTTCTGCTGACATAAGATCATAATCTATGATCAGTTCAGGCACTTGTAAAAATATTCGGTCTATTGTAGTAAAATGCCTGGATAACATGAGAATTTTGATCCAAGTAAATTAATACTTTAGTTTTATGTCAACATCACTATATATGATCTAAAATGCCTATGGGCCTAAGGAGTAATATATTTGCTGTTGGGAAATGGTTCACATTTACATGAAGATGGAGCATAGAGGGTTGATTATATAGGTAGGTCATAATGACCTAGGCCTCAGATCATGTGATTATTACAGTAGAGGCCATTTAGAAAGGAAATTCAAACTTTCCGTGAGAGATGATTTCCTAAAGAATGCATTCAAGACTGAGACTGTCAATGGTGGGTGGGCATTTCTGTCAAACCCCCAAAGTTGTGTGACAACAACATGAACACAGTTAATACACTGGCCTTGCAGCACTGGGATTATGTGATTCTTGATGATTTGCTAGTTTGTGCGGAGAATTCATATGCTTTGAAATTATGGATATGGTAAGACTTTACCAGTATATGTTTCATGACTTTAAAGTTGCATAATTAAAATTTGCATAAAGTTATAAAGCATTGAACATGTTCCCTTCATCCAGCTTCTCACTTGAATAGCCCAGTCTTTGGTTCAATGGTCGACTCTACCAAGGGAATACTGGTCACTATTTCCTGCATTTGGACTACATAACAAGGCCATAAAAACTCAACAACTACCCAAGATTTTGCATTTTTCAAACAGAACCTTGCACGGATATGGGGAGGCATTAGCAATTACTATAGTGATGGGAAGAGAAGCAGTAAGTTGTTTGCCTCATTTTAATGGACACCAGTTTGCTACCCACTTGAGAAGTAATGGCTGAAGTTTGCATAATACACAACTTTCAATAGATAGTTTCAGAATGACATTCTTACCTATTTTTTAAAAAAGATTTTATTTATTTATTCATGAGAGAGAGAGAGAGAGACAGAAATGCAGAGACACAAGCAGAGGGAGAAGCAGGCTCCATGCAGGAAGCCCGATGGGGAATCAATCCTGGGACTCAAGGATCATGCCCTGGATGGAAGGCAGGCGCTCAACCATTGAGCCATCCAGGGATTCCCCCTCTTATCTATTTAGTACGTCTCTTCTATGATCAGAGAAATTGTGGATAAATTAATGGAAAGTACATAAATCTGGTAATCACGGTGTGCAACTGATGACACTCAAAACTATTCTTGTTTATTAAGTTCAAGGGGCTTCTTATAATTAGAAAGATTCATAGCACATGAATATGCAGATACAACTATAGAATATTATTGTCCAGAGACAGAATACTTTAATATGCTGTACTTTGCAAAAGGAAACTCAATTGGAAATCTTCGAGCTATCAAAGAATAGAGCGAGCCTAAGAAAATATCTAGGGAACAACATAAGAAAAAAATATCTAAGGTATGACATAAGAAAACATTTTTTCTTCTTCTGAAAAGATGATCTTTCAGTTTCCTGTGGAAGCAGATGTTTTAGATATGACCTTCATGTTTTAGAGGTAGAATATACTATCTATTCAAGACAATAGAATGGCCTTACTTGGAAATGGGTAATAAACCCAATTATCTTTTAGTGAATCCGAGTGATATAACCAATTGGTGAATGCCAAACCCACTGCAGACCACTCCTTTGTGTCATTATAAATTACTATAATGTCTGTCACTATAATTCTGTACCTAAATTGCTGCTTAGGGAAGCATTTGGAGTATAAAGTACCAGACAAACTATTAAGCAGTGAAAATAAAGCCGTATGCAACAAGATGCTTCGCTTCTGGATACTTATGGTTCTCAAGTGGGAAGGAAGTTCTTGGAAAGATGGTTGGGGTCTTTCCCTATGGTTGGGACTTCCCAAAGTATAAATTTCCAATTCCCTTTAGGACTTTCCCCTTGCTTTAGGTGAAAATAATGTGAATTTCTTAAATGTCTTTTCCTGTCATCACCAATTCCTATGGCAACTCCTTTACTGATATTTAACTTAATGGGTCCCCTCCATATACAGTCCTTCCCATTTATAGCTAATGCCAGTATGCCAGAATCAACACACATGTGTATTTTATCTTGCTATTTAAAATCTCAGCAAATTTGGCTAGAGATAGATGGTTGTAAGACATTAAAGATACAGAGTTTGAAATAATATGAATGCCTCTCTTAGTGATAAGTGATTTAAAGTTGATGATATAGCATTTCCTTTCCTGGGGACAGGGAATGTAAAATCTATCAAACTAATATGGAAAATATCTTTTTGTCCAGCTTGTTTTCAATACTGTTGAGCTAATCTATTTTGTGCATTATCAATGCTACCAGTATTTTCATAGGAACGCTGTACTAGCTCCCACCGACTGGCTTTCAATTTGGAGATTGTCTTGTTTTGATTTTCTATCTGGCAATCAGAGGGCAAAGGATAGACTGGGAGGGTGGATGAGTGGATTAAATGAGGTACCTGTAGGCCATCCAAAGAGGTGACTGTAGTATGTGTCCTGGAAACACCTGTCATGTCCTCCATGTTACGCTTCCCTATTGGAGAATTGACCTGTCCACAGAAGGTTGGCCTTACTTGGCTTCTTTCAAAGCTTACTGGACTAGAGGTGGATTCCAGACTTGCAGTGGGCCACATCGGGCTTCCTGGAATTGGAGTGGAAACCCTCAGGCCTGAAGTGAGTAACTGGAGAGTGGATTGGTGGGGAGTGAAGCCTCTATGAGCTGTGGCTCTGGTGGGATCATGAAGGGTGATTAAAAAAGTAAAGAAGACTGGATGCAGGAAGAAAGGAAGGGGCAGAGGGTACCACAGAGAAGAGATCATGTGGCCTGAGAGGGAGGGAGAGGCCTGTGTATGTGTGTGTGTGTGTGTGTGTGTGTGTGTGTGTGCAGGAGAGAGAGACAGAGATTGAGAGAGAGAGAGAGAGAGAGAGAGAGACAGAGAGAGAGAGAGTGAGATTATTTACAATTAGTCATTATTTTTAAAACACTTAGAAAAGAGGAGTCTGGCACTTAAGAACCATATGGTTAAACAAAAAGAAATATAAAGATGCTTATTTATGTTTATTAAGCCTATAAAAGATTTCTACTTTAAATACACATAAATATTCATGAGGATGAAAGAAAAATAAATGCATTTCATATGTTTAAACCAAAAGAGGCTCTGACAAATAATTTGAAACATATTTTTCCAAAGTTTGAATGTTCTCTCATACAGCCCAATAATATGCTTAGGAAGACAATTTTTTTTCCTTGTATCCAAAAGGCTAAAACTTTCTTTTTTGGGGTAGGTGAAGGGAAGGGAAGTTACTAGGTGACTTTTTCTATCACTCCCCAAATGCCTTCTACCATGAGCCTCTCCTTAGTACTTCAACCAGCTTGGAAGGGCTTTTTGAGTTCTGTGGGTTGGACAAAGATGCAAATGCCAAATAACAAAACCCATAAACTGACTCCAAGTATATTATATGCTAATAAAGTAACTTGGCTTTTGACTTGGTCAATGAGAAACAGTTATTCCCTTATGGCCAGCCAGTTCTGATTGAAATATCCTGCTATTAGTGTTTGCCTATTACCAAGACATTCAAGGAACATTCTGTGTGAATCATTTCAATAGAAAGGGAATAGCCAATCCCATGGGCTGTGGTGCAAGTATTACTTTCATAAAAGGAAAGAGCCAGCATTTTCTTTGAGGGGCATTGTTTGCCGGCTGAATGTTTTAATGTAATTGATCTAAGTCTACAAGAAAACTCGCCCAAACAAAGCTACAGGCTTCTTGGTTTCTCGTCTGTTCAAAAACCACATCAAAAAGTACCCCTTGCCTTCTCAAATAGAAGGTAATCAGAGTGGTCCTAACTCATTTTACTTTATAATACTTTATCCTCTCCTATAAATGTGCCAGGATCTAGGTCCACAGCCCAAACAAGTTCCTTTGGCTTCTTGATGGAATTAGCAGGCAGCAGAGCAGCCCAGGGAATTGTGGATTGAACAAAACATGGAAAGATCTAGCCCACAGTGGAGGGAGGCTAGAGGGGGGAGAGGTAGATGGTAGGAAAGAGAAAGGTTGCAGGTAATGGCAAAATGGCAGCATGTGTGTTAATTTGCCCTTCCTCCAAAAACCTCTTTGTACTAGTTGAGCCAGGCTGCAATTACTTCTTCCTGCCCCAAATGTGAAAATGTGAAAAGGTCTTTCTCTCTTTAAGGAATGGTCTTTCTGACTCTGTGTGAGGAACTCACACTCATCTCCAATTCCCAGGCTCAATGACAAATCTTCCTGAGCCCCTTCCCCCCTTACCCCACCAGGCAGAAGTAACCATCCTCACTTGTGATTCCTCATAGCATTTGCTTTTTCTAAAAGCCCAAGTCAATGAATATGTCTTTATAAATGTGTCCATCAATTACTTTGTTATAAATAAAACCATTCTCATAGTACCTTTCCTCTCTCTTGAAGTTTTGTCTCATTGATTACATGTTTGAACACCTCTTTTCTCTATTTAGGTAGGTTTGTCTTCGTATTCCCTGCATGCCATACAGTGCTGTACATGTAGTAGTTGCTCACTAAAACTTGAGGCATGGAAGGCAGGCAGGAAAGGGAGGACACTGAATTACCATCAGGTTATCTCCTTATTTCTTTTTTTTTTTCCTAATTTCTTATAGGTTAAATGATAATGTAATTAATTTCCCCAGAAAGTTTTAGATGTTTTGTGACACAAGCAATTTCCCTCAATCAACTGGCCTGAGCTCCAGGGCACTGAGATCTGATTTAAATCCTCATTAAGTTATTCTAAATGCCCAGTTTCTATGCTCATTGGTATGCTCATTCCTGTGGACTACTAGAAGTACTTCCTGACTAATTTCCCAGCCTCCACAATAGTCATCACCAGCTAGTTATCATCATAAATACAGTCTTTTCTGTAGCCTTCTTTAGTGGGTTCCCGTTGCTTAGAGACAAAAGCCCACACCTTTCATGTGACAGGCAGGGTTCCTCATGTTCTGGCCCCAGCCTTCATCTGCAGCTTTGTCTCCCACAAGAACCCTCTGTTCACCCTAACTCTGGTCTCATCAGACTATTGTGATCCACCATCTAGGATTCTTAGCCATCCTAATTTTCAGAAGGGAGTATCTCTCCCCACTCCCGGTTTCATGAGGAAGAATGAGGTCTCCCAGCTTCTCCAGGGGCCCTGAGCCTAAAGCCATGTGTGGTGGGGTGGGGGTGGGGTGAAGGCTCCTTGTGGAATGTTGCCTGCTTTGGGGGAGCCATCAAGCCCATTTGACCAAGAGACTTAAAGCCATACCTGCTAACTTGCCCAACAAAAAAGTGATATTTTCAGTCCCAATGAGTACTTTTTTTTTTTTAATTTCTCAAATTGTTCAGAGTTTGGATGAGGAAGACAGATGCTAATATTGTGGCCCCTCAGAGACCCCAACTCAATCTCCAAATTCCAGTTCAAACATTACTACTTCCTGAGGCACTTCCTAGCTCCCTTGGGTAGTATTAATCATTTATTCCTTTGCAGTCCATTGTGGATTTGTTTTTCTTTTACATAATTTTTGGCAGGTATTTTATTCTGTCTTGCTTTCATGAAAGTTTCATCCACTAAATTTTAAAATTCTTGGAATAGAACCCCTCTTCCTCCCTTAGGCAACATCCTGGTTTCCAAAGTGCCTCAAACATAGAAGGTAGTTTAAATACTTGTGAAGTAAAACAAAATTAAAATGTATAGAGTCTGGGGTCTAGACCTTGGGCAGGGATGGGAATAAATTGGTGGTCATTAAGGGACTGAGTGCCATCTCTCAATATTAGTGATGTGTCCTGCTGACAGTAGAGATGATAGCCATAAATGGCTTAAAAGTGGCTCCATGCTGGCCTTTCATAGGCCCTCACCAATGGGTCTCAGCAGTAGTCAGAGACCTAGAGAAGAAGATGCTGAGTCACCCAGGTTGGTGCTCATATTTCACTTGTCCATTTGGATTAGGTCTGGATGAGTCCAGATTCTTAGTGACTCAAAGAGCCAATTTCGGTTCAGCTGTCTTGTACTTTTAAATTGAGGCCTCATTGTTTCTCAGAATTGGACCCAGCTGGAGTGCCAACGTGTCCTGGCCATCGACGGGCAAAGATGTAAACAAAGGTTTACATTCTTCCCTTTGCTGGAACAATAGCCATGAAAGCTATTACTTCCTCCAGATGAAATGGGTAGAGAACTGCGTGACTGAAATGGAAACCTAATTCCCTCCGACATATTTGATATGATTCAGCAGCTAAGGTGCTATGGGCTAGGAGTGACCTTTATTCACCACCAGGGTTTTTAAAATAACTGACTGCCCTATCATATATGAGACAAATGTTCTGACTATTTGGGATCTAGTAATGGTATTTAGTCCAATTTCTGAGCAGCAATTGGGAGAAACGATACATTTTTACTTGATTATCTGGCATCTTTTCTAAAAGACAGTGTGTCAAGTCTAATCAAATCTTTACTGTGACTAAAGGCTCAGTGAGAAATGAATGACAACATCACAAGGAGCCTTCTTTCCTGTTTCAAGTTTCTGTGTGGATGGAGGTCTGTTAGTAGAGCACATCTAGCTTCTTGCCCTTCCCTTACTCTTCGCCACATATAAAACTGAGCAATGTGATCAGTGATCGCTAATGTCTGTCCATATTTGTTGGTTAGATAGAGTAAATCTACTCAAAGTCTTCCACTGAAGAGAATTTAGCTTCTTTCTTCCTGTGGATCAGTGCCAGTCAGTGGTTGTTAGTAAAGGTGTCTTTTGTAGATACAAATTTCTTCTCTGGTTGGCTGTCTGGAGGCTGGAGTGAGTAGGCCAACCCATTTGGCCCTCACACTAAGTCTTTATTTTCAACAACTTCACTATTAATAAAAATGATATTTTGATCTCCATCTGCCTGACTCTGGGGCCCAACAATCTCTGTCACTTCCAGTCTCATCCCATCAAGGGTGAAGTATAATTTAT
The DNA here is from genome assembly GCF_905146905.1 of Nyctereutes procyonoides. Lineage (NCBI taxonomy): Eukaryota > Metazoa > Chordata > Mammalia > Carnivora > Canidae > Nyctereutes > Nyctereutes procyonoides. The sequence goes on along the minus strand of NW_026575146.1, from coordinate 53,323,840 downwards.
TGGGCTTTCTTGAGCTCCAAAACATGAATTATAATACTCATATTTCTCTTTCTGGCATTCACTTTGCAGCAGAGCATCTAACAAACTCAAGCCTCTGGTTCAAACTTGTGAATGTGAAATTATTTCCCAAGCACAAATATGGCCTTCTCTGAAAGACAGTTTTGTATTTATGTTTTTTACAGCTCCTCAAAAGGAAACAACAGTGACAATCTGTTAAAAACCCTAGTGACAAATGGAGCCCAAACAAGGTCACTTATGAATTTCTGGGTTGCTCCAAGTGATCTCATGTAGTGAAGCCTGCTCAGCCAACTGGCTGAAGGCAGTTTCTTTTTCTCTTACGGGAAACAGCAGTTGTTGAGCACCTACGAGGTACTGGGCAGCAGTCAGGCGGATCGTACTTGTTTACTCAGTCTGTTCAACAACTCTATGATAGAGATATCATTATCCCCATTTTATGGTTAAGTAAACTGAGGCATAGAGAGTTAATTGCATATCTGAATTGGGTTTAAAACAGGGGCCTGCCAGGAAAAGCAGAGTCTGCACACTGTACTCTACTGGACTCCACTGGGTTGTCTCTCACTTGGAGTGACCATGCTATTTATCATACAAATACTAGGACGCTTTTCCAAGTGAAGGGGTCATCAATCATTAGTAGTTTTTCAGGGTTGACAGGTATAAGCCAGAACTATCTGGTCTTGGACAAACCAGTACATATGATCACTCTACCTTTCTCATGTCTTAGCGTCTCAAGCTTATTTCTGGAAGATTTTAAACATGGACACCAGCCTCAATATTTAGAAAGGGGCCTGAGTTTGCTTGCTGTTCCTTTACTGCATCTCCTCCTTGCTTAATAAGGCCAAGACCCACTGTTGCCCCTCTCTGATTCTCTGTGATCAGGTTTCCAGCTCCATCTAAACCATAGCTATTCATTATTAGAGATATTCCTTCCTGTTAGGTTCTCAGAGGGATGAAACTCCAGGGAAGGATTAGATCATTAAGCAAAAGAAAATAGCATCTACAATCCAGCAGCACCTGTATAAATCCCGTAGGGGGAAAATATCGATTTAAAGTTTTTCTCACTCTAGCATATCCTTGATGGTGCCGAAAATAAATCCCGTCTACTTTTCTCTCTTATAAATAAATGCCTCATTACATTCTATCACTTAAACACATTGGGATGCCATGATGAAGAATCAGCAGACAGTCATGGCCCAGGGACATCCAATGGTCTTTGGGTCCTTAATCACTCAGTCATTATCCTACTCTGTCATGTTTGTGTGAAAGATCCACTTGGCTTATTCCTACTCTGCCACCAAGAGTCGTCTGCAGTAATAAGTGTTAATACCATCATTCTAGAAAGGGCACTACCCTAATGTTATATACAAGAAAATGGCACTCTAAGGACTAATTCTAATGTACAAAGAACTAGTTTGTGCCTTGAAAATTATCACCAGGAGGAGGTGTGTAGAAATGCCCATTTCAAGTTCTTAGCTCTCCTTGATCCGTTTCTGCTCTAGCGCCTGGCTTTTTAGCATAGCATGCATCAGAATCACCTAGGGAGCAGTTAAAGCACACCCTCAGCTCCCGTCCCCCCACCCTGAGCTTTTTAATAAGTAGATCTAAAATGAGACTTGAGAATGTGCGTTTCTAACAGGTTCCCAAGTAGTGCTATTTGCTGCTGGTCCACAGACTACACTATGAGAACCATTGCCCCAACATTAAGCTATAAGTAAAGGGGACTTCCAACTATGAAAAGAAGTGAAATCTAAGGTGTGTCCCTTGTAGTAACTTAAGATAAGAGCCCATGGAGTAGGACTGAGACACTCATGTTAGATTTTCAGTAGTCTATTCTAAAGTCTAAACCAGGAGTCAGCAAACTTTTTCTGCAAAAGGCCAGATAGTAAGTATTTTCCACTCTACAGGCCAGACAGCCTCTGTTGTAAGTCCTCCCCTGTGCCCCCATGGCATGAAGGCAGCCATAGACAGTGCACCAAAGAATGAGCATGGACATAGCCATGTTCCAATAAAGCTTTATTTACAAAGACAGATGGCATGCTGGATTTGACCCATGGCCTGTAGTTTGCCAACCTTTGGGTCTAACCAATGTGATAAAAATGATTCCCATGAGGCAACATCTGCTAGTTTGCCAAGCCTGAGTATGTCTCAGATCAATGAGAAACTAACCAAGCTGGAAAGCTGAATGTGTAAGCCAAGCAGTGACATCAGTTTAGTTGTACATGGTTGATAAAACATTGTCGGGCAGCCCCGGTGGCACAGCAGTTTAGTGCCGCCTGCAGCCCAGGGTGTGATCCTGGAGGCCCAGGATCGAGTCCCAGGTCAGGCTCCCCACATAGAGCCTGCTTCTCCCTCTGCCAGTGTCTCTGCCTCTCTCTCTCTCTGTGTCTCTCATGAATAAAGAAATACAATCTTAAGAAAAAAAAACAAACAAACATTGTCCTTACTGGAAGATACATGCTTTTCTTGCAATTCAGCCCCAAGAACCAACTATTTCAAAATGCATGGCTTCCCACTTCATCCTATTTCAGCAGGGTTTCACTGTACCACTGAATATTATTTACCTATATTTAATGTATTCTCTACTCGGTACTTTGCCTAGAAGTAAGTAATATCTTTTCTGTGCAGCAGGATCATTTTTGAGTTACTAATTAATTCATATTTGTTTTCCATTTGTTTTTTTTTTTTCTCCAAAAAGGCCCACTGAGCTGTCGTTTCTCTGGAAAAATTTGTGTTGCTGGCCTGAGGATGAACTCACTGAACAGCTTTTGTTAAAAACCTAAGCTCACTAGTGTCTTGAAGAGAAGGTGGTGAAGGCAAGTGTCTCTGATGGGGAGGAGTAGGAGCAGATGACACAGGGAGAAGGGACCCACAATATCCCTGTTGGTCAGTTCCTAGGTTTCTTCTTCTTCTTCTTCTCTTCTTCTTTCTTCTTCTTCTTCTTCTTCTTCTTCTTCTTCTTCTTCTTCTTCTTCTTCTTTCTTCTCCTTTTTTTTAAACATTTTATTTATTTATTCATGAGAAACACAGAGAGAGAGAAAGGCAGAGAGAGAAGCAGGCTCCATGCAGAAAGCCCAATGTGGGACTCGATCCTGGGACTCCAGGATCATGCCCTGGGCCAAGGGAGTCACTCAACTGCTGAGCCACCAAGGCATCCCCCTAGGTTTCTTCTTACTGGACCTGCCAACAGCATTTGATGCAGTTGGCCATTCCTTCCTCTTGGAAAATATGTTCTTCATTTGGCTTCCAGATAGCTCTCTCTCCTTAGCTCGCTAGCTGTTCCTTCTTCGTGTTTGCCGGTCCTTTCTCATCTCCCTGACCTCTGGTAGAAGGACTGTCTTAAGAATCATTCTTGGTCCTCTGCTGTCCCCTTTTCTCCTCTCTTCACACACTCCCTCAATGACCTCCCCCACTCCCATGGTTTCATACACTGGGTACCCACAGACAATTTCCATAGTTACATCTCCAGACTGAATATCTCCACTGAACTTTAGTCTGGCACAATTGTACTCCTCTTGACATTGCTACATGCACTTTGAGATACCTCGGATTGGCCATGCCTAGAGTAAGCTCCTGATATTGTCTCCTATCTGCCACTCCCATCCCAAGGTTCTTCCTCATCCAAATAAATGGCAACACAGTTTTCTAGCTGGGCAGCACCTCCAAAATTGGAGTCATCCTGGCCTCACCTTTTCCCTTTCACAACTTGTGTCCAATTTAAAGGTAAATCTTGCCTGCTCTGCCTTCAAATTATAGCCTATATGATAGACTTCTCACCTCCTCAACTGCTACCACCCCTCGTCAAAGCACCACCAGGTTTTGCCTGGATTATTGCCATGGTCTCTTGACTGGTATTTCTGCTTTCACACCTGCTCCCTGTGTGGGCAACTCGACGCAGCAGGTAAGGTGATTCTGTTGAAACATACAAGAAACACTCCTTTGCTCAAAACTGCAAGCTACTATTTCATCCAGGGTGAATGCAGAAGTCGAAGTTCTTACCCTCCTCACTGGATCTGGCCCTTGATCCTTCCCTGGACTCCTTTCTTGCTCCTCTCCTCCCTGTTCCTTCCACATGGGCACACAGGCCTCCTGATGTTCTCCAGTCATGTCACCCACATTCCTGCCTCAGCCACTTTTCACAGCTGTGCCAGAAAGTCTTCCCCAAGGTGTTCCCTAACTTGTTTCATCACTCAAATGCTTCCTTTCAATGAGGCCTTCTCCACCACTCTGTTTAAAATTATAGCCCCTTCCTTGCACTGCACACCGCCCCCCTCCCTGCCTTTTTGGCTTCTCTGCCTTACTTCTCTCCCTAACATTTATCACTATGCAGTACACTACATATTTTACTTATTTTTTTCCTGTTTCCTTCCACCCAAATGAAAGCTCCAGGAGAGTGGGATGAGCATGGACATCTGGCCTGAGAGGGACCGCCCTGAAGTGCACCCTGGGGCTCTGCTCAGCACTGGAGTTCCAGAGCCTTCTGCCTGGCCTGGGAGGGAATGTGCAGGCTTGGGCAGTTATGGCAGCAATGGCAACCTTGGCTGAGGGGAAGTAAGAGGCCCCTTCCTAATTTCCCAGGGATGCTACAAGGTTGAGAGAGAGCGAGAACAGGCAGGAAGGGAGAGAAGGAGAAGACAGGAATGGAGCAGGGAGAAGGGGAGGGATGAGAAGGGGGACAGAGGGAGGGAAGAGAGAACTAATAAAGACTGAGACTGAATTTCCCAAAACTAGATGGAATGGGGGCTTGGAATTGGGTCTATTTGTTTTATTTTTAAAGATTTTATTTATTTATTCACGAGAGACAGAGAGAGAGAGAGAGGCAGAGACACAGGCAGAGGGAGAAGCAGGCTCCATGCAGGGAGCCCGATGTGGGACTCGCTCCCAGGACTCCTGGATCATGACCAGAGCCAAAGGCAGATGCTCAACCACTGAGCCACCCAGGCGCCCCAAGGAAATTTTTTTATTATGTAACATTTCTTACATACTTAAGTTTATGAGCCATAATTCATATCCACTACGACAGTCCTTATTACTTGAATAATGGAAACAAGTCCACAGAACAAAATAAATCCTGTTCCATGCATGCCATGCAAACCAAATCTAGGAACAGAAAGGGTGAGAAATTTCTACCTCTCCCCAAACTCCCGATGTGGGCACACTATGCTTAATTGTCTCTTTCAGAATCTCCCCCATGATTTCCTAATAAATTCTGATGTGCACCCGTGTCGGTTCTCACTTCCTGTGTTCTCCCTCTGGGTGGAAGCAATGCTGCTAATGAGGAAAGGTTCAGCTCAGATTTGTTTGATGACCAGAAAAGCTGACTCTCCAGTCTTCATTCCCCTGTTTTAGCAAAGGCGCACCTGTTGTTTTTTCTTTTTTCCTCCTCCTTCGCTCCAGCAGGAATTGCCCACAGAACCCTATGTGGACGCCAAGACGCCAAGGCTCATTAGCCAACAAGAACTGTTGATTCCTCCTCTTCCTGAGATTTAAGACTTCAGTGTTTGCCTATGGGGCTGTGGCCTGTGGAACTCCATGCAGCTTTTAGAATCTGGCCTCCTCATGGAACAGGGACAGCCTGTTCAGTGAGGGGAAGAGCTGCTTGTTTGTTTCAGCTCCAGATGCCCAAAAAAGAAAAAAAAAAATCAACCGTTTGTCTATTTGGCTGTTATCAGGGCATAACATCTCTATTTCCCTCTTTTTTCTTTTCTTTTCTTTTTTTCTGCCTAGGGGTTAGTATCTTTAGCTGAAGGTTCAAGGTTAAAAGATTTGTATTCTGTTAAAATCTATGACAATTTTATTACTGACGCCTTGGGGGCACTATTTCTGGTCACTTTTCAAGCCTATATGAAATACACTTCACTCTCATAGCGATCAGTTTCAAATAGTATTTGAAAGGATCCAAATAGTATTTGAAGGGATAGGCATATTATTTTAAATTCTAGGAGGGGGTGCAAAGGGTCCTATGACAAATTCCCTGGTCTAACAGGCAAATTAAAATCTCAGCCCACTTTTCTTTTAGACCCCTAGAGAATGAGATACCTTATCCTCTTTAAATATATCCCACCGTAAAATTGTTGATTATAGCAGAAAATATGCAGAAAGCACACGTCCTGCCATTTATTTTATGTTTGCCTAACTTTCTAAAGTTAGCTATGCACTTCTACTGAATGGTTGATCCTAATCTAGACTGAAAAACAGCCATGGGCAATTATCACTTTAAATAATTGGGGGAAAATCAATACTTATTTCTTTTTCTGTGTAAATGGAAATACCGAAGCCACGATGACATTGACTGCTGCAAAAAAATACACATCCCTAGACCCTCTAAGTTCATAAGGTGGAAATGATTTAACGAGAATCACGATGCCACAGGAGCACAGTCAAATTTCCAGAATAAATGTTTTCACGCCCATGACAGTCGGAAGTATTCGTGATGGTCTTTGCCTGTACTCTTTCCTATTCATTTATCTTCCCTAAGTCTATGTGTTATTGCTTTATTATGTGTCCTTCCTTTGTAGCTTTTAACATCTAAGCTCCTCTATTAAATTTTTATATCAGACTGGATACCAGAGTTAAAAATAAGGACAGAAAAACATGTATCGATGTTTACAATTAATATTTATTGAGCACCTACCTGCATGTACCAGGCACTGTGCTATGTTTGCCAGATGACAAAAATAAGTAAAACTCAGGCTCTGCTCACAAGGAGCTCACAATCTACAGGTGACGGGGGGGCAGGCAGGTGGACAGATAACCAGTCTGCCCAAAGAGGCAGCGCTGCGACAGAGGCTTACACAGGGCACAGTGGCAATACAAGTTACGTGGTGAATAATTGAGCCTACAAGAATCACTGTGAGTGTGTGTGTGTGTGTGTTTGTGTGTGTGTGTGTATCATGATAAGATTTCACAGGAGAGAAGATTTTCAAGCTGAGGCTCAGAATGTAGGTTTCTGTCAATAAATAGAGTTGAAAGAGGTTGGAATTTCAGCAAATGTCAAAACAGGGGGAAAACACATCTGACAAAGTATGTCATTATATCATTGATGGGAAATTGCAAGTAGCTTGGAATGGGAGGAACATAAGGTCCGCATGCATTATGGAAGAAGGAGAAAATAGAAAAACAACAGATGAAAAGATATGGAAAGACTTTGCTTTTAGCAGTGAAAGTAGGAAGAGGTTGGGTTGCATTAAGAAGGTCTATGTTATCATGAGAGTAATCTATCAGATCTGACCAAAACTAGCAGATTTTGCTGACATTGAGACCAAAAGGCCAAATGTTTGGAACCTCAGTCTTTCTAATCTGAAAAGAGATTTTAGCATTCTTCCTTGAATGTAAGAGAACCTAAGAGATCTTATCAGAACGGTGGACAGCTCCCCAGGTTAACCCATTTGTTTACAAGTACTGCCCCTGTCCCCAAATAAGTCATTCTAATACATAATGCATTTCTAAGGCATTTCTCTTTTAGGAAAGCACTCCTAACTTGAAAAGGAAAATGAGTCAGATAGACAAGATAGGAAGATACCCAGAAACAGGTTTCACTAACATTAGTTCTACTCCCCCAACATTATTCTTTTGTCTCCATTATTGTCTTGCTTGACAAAGTGACTTTTTAGTGCCAAGCATGACAAACATTTTGGTAACAGCCAACTTGCATCAGACCATTTCAAAAGATGAAGAGAGGGCAGATGTTTACACTGCATTGTCTTCTTCACACAACCTATTCTTTCAGGGGGAAAATTCTTTAAAAGGCAGAGAAAACTTCAAATAACATGTTCCACTGAGAGCATCTAAAAAATGGCAGGGCATCAGAGTCCCAAAGTTAACTGATCATGTATTTGTATTTGTATTTTTTTTTTAAATTTTTTTAATTTTTTTTTTTTATTTAGGATAGTCACAGAGAGAGAGAGAGAGAGAGAGAGAGAGAGAGAGAGGCAGAGACACAGGCAGAGGGAGAAGCAGGCTCCATGCACCGGGAGCCCGACGTGGGATTCGATCCCGGGTCTCCAGGATCGCGCCCTGGGCCAAAGGCAGGCGCCAAACCGCTGCACCACCCAGGGATCCCTGTATTTGTATTTTGGATGGTCTTTTACTTGATTGGTTCAGTCTACAGGCAGTAAAAAGTCCGAATGATTGGGAGGAACAGGTGAGAGCATCCACCAAAAGCAATGAAATGTCCCTGATACACATACAACCTGCCCAGAGGAAGTTAAACATCCTTTTCAAGTCATGTGGTTTGAACCTAGGGCTGTCAGTCTGTGGGAGTATAAATTCATACTTCCAGGTCTCCCTGGATGAAGTTCTGCTATGATCCTTAACTCGGCACTGCTATTGATCTCATGGAACAGTTATGGGCTCAATGATGAAATTTTCATGTCATGGTTACCCCAATGCATTTGAAGATGATTCAATGATCAAAAAAGATGCCAGTGATGACAATTGAACGTCCCTTTGCCTTCCCAGCCTCCTTCATATATTCTCAGGCATAGGATGACAAAGGGAAGTCCACAAGTCACATGAAGAAAGACTGTAGCCATGGGTACATGATCAGGAGCTTCTCTGTTTATCTTCACCCACCACACCCTGGACCATCACTCTGCCCTATTTCTTCCTCATGGTTGCTCCTGTGAATTCCTCCACCATCTTGCCACTAACCACTGTCTTCTGCCCAAAGTTCTGCAGCTGGTGAGTTCCAATTGAACCAATGTTCAACCCATGTGTGACATGGAATTTGTGTTCAAATAGTTGTTGAATAAAGTAATGATGCCCAAACTCTCCAATTTGGGTTTAACAAGATTTTAGGGGAGTGCCTTTTTGAATGAAATAATGCTTCCTTATGCGGGATGAAAAGAGCAAGCGTTTTGGAATCACGTCAGCCTGGTTTCAGCCATGCTATGCCACTAACTGGATTTAGAACAAGGGCTTAATTACTCTGAAACACTGTTTCCTCAACTATAAAAAAAAGGAAGATAATAATCCCTACCTTGAAGTGTTTCTGTGAGTTTTAAAAGAGATAGTACATATGAATGCCTAGCATAGTGCCTGGACATACCAGGGCCTCAAGAAATGCTTATCTCCCTCCTCCTTGTCTTATGCGGGACTTTAGGATGATAAAAATAGGGAGTAACTATTCTCAGATGTGTTTGGAAGCCTTAGAAAGAGATAAACAGCAGTCACAGGGAGAGATAGCGTTAGCAATTTTTAAAGGAAATGAATGGTTTTGTGGTTAATTTTCTTGGTTGGGGTTTAAGAGGAGACTCATGTTGTCTATTAATTATACTTACCAATTGGGTCTAATTGGCAACTACCCCAAAATGAATAAAACAAGCGGGAGTCAAGAGAGAAAAACGGCAGGCATCCTGTCAAAAAATAAAATCTTTGAAATTTCTACAACCCAATGGTTGAATATACATTTTATTAAAGCAGACGGACTCACCCAATTTATAAATTTGTACTTGTGATGGTAATTTAAGTTGCACATTCAGACTTTAGCAAAGCATCAAACAGCCTTCTGTACCAGCCGTGACTGGTTGCATTGCTCCTTCACTTGTTTGGGTCCTTCAAATCAGCATCCCCTTTGCTGGAGGAAGCAACCCTCATTATTCTATCTTAGCCTAGGTAACTGCTCTGGTGGTCAAAGGGTTAAATGAGGCAGTCCATGTTGAGGACTTGTCAAGACGCTGAGCCCTTAGTAAATCCTCAAGAAATACTAGCTGTTGTTAAAGTGATTACAACAATAATTATGAATTTGATTCTGTGTTTTCCAAGACTGAGCAAGAACTAGATTGTCTCCTCTCTCCTTTTAAAAACACTTTTCTGTTTTTTTGAGATATGTGTCCTGTTCTCAGGTGATTGGCTTACTTTTGACCTAAAAGGATTATTTTTTTATCCCCTTGGCTAATGTATTTAATTTCTTTTCTCTTTATAGAGGAATTGAAATCAATGCGAACGTGTCATTCAACATGCATGTTATTTACTGAAAAGATTCCCTCATTACCCTCTCTTCTTTCTCTCATTGCCAAGAAAATGACTAATTAGGCAGATATAGCTATATATATATAATATATATATATAATCTATCCATATCATAGATCTACCCCTTCCTTCCCTCTACGTATATATGTATGTATCTATTTAACTACAGAAGAAGTCACCAAATCTATTTCATTATCATAGGTTTTCTTACTAATTTGGTTATACTATCCCAAACTGTGAAGTAAATTTAATTGTAATTTTATGACTCTGGAGTTGTTAATTTACCAAAGAAGCTAGCTTGGGTTGAGATGATTCAGTATCTTATTTCAAGTCTAGGCCTCAGGGGAGAATCCCACAAACAGTTCTGCTTCTGCCTCTCTTGGTTCCTTTCCTAGAAATAACATTTACAGGCGCCTCCAGATCCTCAAGCCAGACTTCTAGAACAGCCTCAACTGGGGGCGGTGGTAGGGCAGGGGGTGGCTGGTCGGTGAGAGACATGGTAGGGGCTTATCCACTTTTATGGAGTATTACTTGGTGATTCCTCAGTGCCCACAGCTTGGCAAAGCTGCCTTGTCATAAGAATGTTCTCCCTAGGGAAAGCACAAAGCAATATCCCTCGAAGCACAAAATGTAAGAGTTAGTTCCTCTGGATTCTTAATAGTTTGTAAAATAATAAGCCAAGAGTAACTACTGTGTATTTTCCAGAAAGTTACCAATTAGCATATTCCTGAGAACATAAATTCAGCTTCGGAGCATATGCCTCCCCAGGCCTCTCTACCACCATGTACAACAATTAGACTGCTTGCTAAATACTATGAACAAAGCTCCAAATAGACAACAACACAAACCCTCCTGGAAATTTAGCACAAGCATTTGTTTATTGAACCAAGCACACAACTGGCTTAGCTGTGCCTTCCCTGCAGAGCGAATGGCACACTGGTATTTTCAGTTTGTTTCTCTTTTCCTTCTAGTTACCAAACCCTAATGAATAAAAGTTGAAATGACATTTTAGTGAAGATTAACTAGATTTGTTGAAGATATGTGCATGGTTGACAACAGAAATGTCTAGACCTCTGGCGTCTGTCAACTGTGACCCCAAATGTCTCATTATTTCTTTGATTACCCTTCTGGGAACAGTGGAAAAAAGTGGTCTTGAGGGGGACAATGGGGAAAATAAAGGGCCAATGATTTTGCATCCAATGAGGCTAATGCCCTAAGTACTCTGCTTTCATTCCTTGTTGAGGTACATGGAGAACCTTTCTTTATTTGAATTCTTCTGGTGTTGTGTTAAATAGAGTAAGAAAAGTACCTCTCGAACTAACGCAGCAACTATGCTGAGCAGCAGACTGGGAGTGTGGTGTTTTGAGCTCAGCTAAGATCTGTGCCCTAATGCAGAGTATGAAAGAGGTAGGACATGTGACTTTCTCTAAGGGGGTTTTCTTATCTGGAAAGTGAAGGCAATGAACTAGGTGAAAAAATATATATACTTATAGATATGATAATAGTATGTATATATGATTATACAGAATCCCATGAGCATGAGTAGCTTTGCACCTGCCCCATCTGTACATCTCTTTCTATAGAATAATGCCCCAGCTCTCATATATTATTCTATAGTTTACCTTTATATCCCTGTCAAGGAGTGTCTAGAAAAAGGAGACAATGAAACATATATTATCTTTTCCTTATGATTCCGATGTTTGTGTTTCCTAAAAATCTAACCCCAGTTTACACATAGACCTTATTTATATTTGCAGCTAAAATAATGCAACTAGATAGGATATAAAATTTAATGAAAGTAAAGCAAATTCAGTTAGACTGCACGCTCTGCACTGTTTCTAGATGTTGAAAACTTTTATCTACAGGGCTCGCGATCCATTGCTCACATTCCACGCATCAAAATCTTACCTAAAATACCTCTGCCACATAGCCCCTTGACCATTCCACCCAGGAATACTCTTTGTATGAATTTCTCTTGTATTTTATGTCATTAAAGGGCACTTAACACTTGCTGCTTAGTATAATGCTGCTCTTTGTATCCTGAGCTGAAACAGCCCAGTGGTGGGGGCTCTGACGCAGGCAGACTTTTCGGGTCAGCCTCTTATTACCCGGCTGACGTTGGGGCCATCACTTGACCTCAGTTTTCTTTTTTGTTGGTGGGGATAATAAACAGTACTCACTTCATAGGGTTCTCAGAAGGAGTAAATCATGATTTCTTGCAAAGTGTTTAGAATAGCACTCAATTAAACACTAGTTATTATTAACTTATTTGTAAAACTCTAAGTTCTCTGAGCACACAACTATGCTTTATTTATCTTGCAAACCCTGCAGTGCTTTGTATACTATAGGCACACAAGCCAATACTGGTAGAGCCATAGAAATACTGTCAAGGGGAAATATAACAGGCAGAGCAATCATTATTTATTGTAAATGACAGATATTTGGAATTCTCATTTTGCTATATTTTGAAAAGCTGAAGAACTGTAAGCCTGTGTTTTGGCTCCATATGAAGCATCTTAAAGGGAGAATGGAATAAAAAATGCAGCGGGAGCCACTTTTCCACAGTTAGCACCACAGACAATATCCAACATGAATCAGCTGTTGAATGAGCTATTGTGTGACCCAGCCCCATCTCAGGGAGGAGGACTCTCGGAGAGGGGAGGGGGACTTTGGGGTGGCCAGGAGCATAATGAAGGGGAAATGAACAATTCCAGCTCTACTGAACTGTACTCACAGTAAATACATAAAATCAGGAAATTTTCAAGAGCCCCATTATACCAGGATGTCTGGTTATGGTTAAGGATTGGGAATAAACTTGGGCTGTTTGTCATTCACTAAGTCCCAATAGGGAAGATAATTTTGCTTCTGGTTTCAGCTACTATCAAGTGTAAGCATCAGATCTGTTACATTAGTCTCACATATTTTTTAAAAGATTTATTAGACAACGAGAGAGAGAGAGAGAGGCAGAGGGAGAGAGAGAAGTAGACTCCCTCCTGAAAAGGGAGCCCAATGTGGGGATCATGACCTGAGCCAAAGGCAGATGCTTAATTGACTAAGCCAGCCAGGTGCTCCAGTCTCATAATTTTTATACACATCCTTTATGTGTGATTGGACAATATTATTTTCTATGTTGTGTCTTTAATCAGCCTCTTCCCTTAGGTTTCCTGACTGAACTCTTTCCTCTTGTCTTAGATGAAACAGAGGATGGCCAGCAGGTTGAGTGAGCAAGGGGACACATGGCGGTGCTGGCTCCTTACCCAAGGTCAAGAATGATATGCACACATTTGAGGGAGGAAAGTTCTAAACTCATATATTACATGGATAGGCTATTGCCAAAGGTTGTCTTCCTCCCTCTTTCTCTCCCCCTGTCCTTTTATCCTTTCTTGCTTCCTTCCCTCAACTCCTCCTTCTCTCCTTCCCTCCCTTTTTCCTTCTTCTCTTCTCTCCACTCCTCTCCTCTCCTCCCCTTTCCCCACCCCTCCCCTCCCCTCTTTCTCCTCTCTTCTCTTCCCTCTCCTTCCCTTCCCTTCCTTCTTTCCTCCCTTCCACTACTAAAACACCAACATTAAGAAGTATTTAAAAGGTAGAAGTGGAACACATCAGCTCTCATCATACCTCCTCTACCTCAGGTTTCATTCCCTCTAAGCTGTGACTATTAATTATTCATGTGTGTCCTTTCAGATATTTTATAAGCATATATGTTTATTTTTTCAAATTTTTATAAACATAAATTTAATCATAAACACACAGCTGTACTGGCTTACAACAATCTTTTTAACTTAGGAAAAAAATACCCTTAGATATCTTTCCATATGAGCCCAAACCAATCTAATGCATTATTCATAATAACTTCAGAGTATTTCACTATATGTTTACATATAATTTAGTCAGTCACTTACTCATGAATCTTTGTAAACATTACTGTAGTAAATATGAATAGCATAAATTCTTAGATGTAAAAATATATGGCCAAAGAGTGTGCACATTTAAAATTTAATAGGGGTAAAAAAATAATAAAATTTAATAGGGGTAGCCAAATTGTCTTCCAAATAAGGTTGCCCATATTTGCACATAAAATAATGCATATTTTTATATATATTTATTGACAGTGGTATCCATAAACTTTGTTTTTTGCCAACTGATAGGCTGAAAACATTTCACTGTCTTAATTTTCATTTCCTTAATTTTGAATAAGGAAATTTGTACTTTCTTCTCTGTGATCTTCCTGTTGATGTATTTTGCCCATTTTGTTACAGAATTTTTCTTTTGGATTTGTGGATATTCTTTACTATGGAAATTAGCCCTCTGTCATGATTGCAATTATTTGCTTTATTTTATCATTTGTTTTTTGAGTCAGTATTTGCTAATGGGGTTTCTAAGCTTTGAATTTGTTTCTTACAGCAACTCAGTTTGTGTGAATGTCACTGTAGCTCTGAATTTGGTATTATTAAAAGAAGAAGGGAAAAGATACTAGGCCTGGCAGAAACATAGCAGTTCCACATATGTAGTATTCAGAGAGGAAAGGTGAGGTTTGTTTTCAAAGCCTATGCCTTGCCTATGGTTTCACTAAATCTGTAAGGCATTAGATCCTCCTACCTCTATTCATTTAGCAAGATAGAAAGTAAATTCCAACTGTCTACAGCTCTGCCTTTGGGATTTTATTGAATAATACAAGCTAAAATCAAGCGAAAAACTAACTAGGGTTGGATAAACAAGGACATAGGTATCTCAGTCCAAAGAAGACCCAATTCACTATTTATTACAAGAAGCTTCATGAATTTTTTTTATAACTTTCAGTATCAGCAAATACTCTCAATTCTATATTTACTGACATTCAAAACATTTTAAGAGCCCTTCAGCTGTATCTTGCCAAATAATTAGTCATTACTTCAGGGTTATTAAAATGTAAAAATGTCATATTGGATAATTGGCATAAGAAGGATTTCAATCCTTGAGAAACTCATCTGTTCATTAGGTCTCCTCAAGTGTTTCCTCAACAGAGTGGCGGGGGGGAATGCTCTTAATCCCTAAGACAGCTCCTTAGTCCTTTTCTCTCAACAGGGCTGAAGTCCTTTTGTGATTTACGGTTTGAGAGGCTGACCAATCTCCATCCTCCTGCCTATTGCCAAGATTACAATCATGTGTAGGTCATATGAGAATTATTTTCCAGGATTTATCTTTGAAACATTTGTATCAAGAGTACAGTGTCATGGAAACATGGAATCTTTCCTATATATTTTTAATATTTTGGGATTTAAAATGTTACCGAATGATGTGCAAAAAATAAGTGACTCCACTAAGGATCCATTATGGAATGCAGATGCATTATGCATTAGCACAGTGTATGCAATTACTTGGAGGCCTATGGGATCTGTTTGAGTTAGCTAACTTAAGAAGTTAACTAAACCAGAATGATCTAAAATAATCTCTATAATTTTAGGCATCTTGTCTCAATCCAATTTCAAGTGGAAATTGCAATTTCCAGAGCCAGTGCAAGACTTCTCCTACTACCGATCCCGAAAAGACTCCCAGGTAGAGAGTGAAAGAACATGGTATGAAGCATGCACTATAGGAGTTGTTTGTAGACTAGGCTCCCCAGTGAACATATTGGAACCATGACAGGAATGTCTTATTTATGAGTGGCAGATACGTTTTACCTCATGTGACAAATCAGCCATTCCTTAACAACAATCTGAAAAGCTAAGCTGAAAAGATATGGCAAAAACTGGTAGCTGTACCCTGATAATTAATTTTTCCCTTTCTTCATAGTTGTGAAAGGATTTTAGCTCCTGATGTATGCGCCCAGGATAAAGACTACATTTTCAAATCCCCTTTTAGCTAGGTGTGAACATGTGACCAAATATTGGCATGTGCGACGGAAGCCAAATGGTGTGTATGACTTTCTTATTGTGACTTCAAAGGGCAGAAGGGCATGACTTTACCTTGCTCCTTTTTCCTGATTCTTTCTGGCTAGAAAGTAGATGTGATGGCAAGCTCCCATGGACCAGGACGACAGGGATGGGAAGAGCGAATGAAAGAAGGAATCTGAGTCCTCAATACTGGGAGACCTCTACATTAAATCTAGACTCCTGTTCAGAATAACAGAAACATAAGGAATAAACTCCTGTCTCATTTAGGCATCCATTGTTTTAAGTCATTGTTACAGCAACAGAACCCATGTCCTAATGAGTGCAAAATTGTTCTGAGCTGAGTCAAGGCTCAATGGAAAAGTCACGCTAGGTTTGCAATGCTTGCTATGGGCAAGGGACTTGATGGTTTCCTGCAAATTCTAACCTCTTACTGTATGGATAGTTAACCTACTCCAAAATGGAAAACTCTCAAAAACACCTTTCATGGCACTCACACGTTACAGCTTTCCTTGACTATATATACACACACACACACACACACACACACACACACACACACATATGCCAATCTCCCTCTCTGCTATAGTTAACCACCTCAGGCTTAGCCTTTCTGTATTTGGTATAAACACAAAGAAATGAGACTGACTTCACAATCATAGTAAGAATAAAATAAAGAATATGTATAGTATTTAGGATATACTATTTATTATATATAAATGACTACAATCCTTTAAAATAGCCCCCCTGGAAAACTATATGCTTATTTCAATGATGCTGCCATTACTAAAATATTTTTGGATTTTTTTTGAAGTTGAAATTTACACATTTCTTATGATAATAGGACTGGATCAAATCACTTAAACTTCTTTCATGTCAAACCAGCAACTCCTTATTGGGCACTTACTATGCACAGCATTGTTAGTTTGAGTGTCAGAGAGGTTGGTAATCAATCAAGGATGTTAGTGGTACTCTTCAGACAATCTATGTTAAATTTTCTGGGTAAGATGCTTTCATGATTTAACAATAGAAAAATAATACATATAAAGGGTCTACTATAGTCCAGGGAAATGAGAAGGATACACCAGGAACGAAATGTGAATTTTCAAAAAGCCCTGCTTCGTGGAGTTTTATACCATGCATTTATTCATTCACTCAAGATTTATATTACTGCCCTGCTCCCTTACTTCCCCCCAAATTCTCAGTCATTTATAGATTAAAAATTAGAGTCCTCTTTATATTCAATTTTGAATTCTTTATTCTACTAGAAACTTGATTTATTAAAACATTCCCTGGGCAATGCATTCTACCAAGTAGGCTTTCCAGAGGCATATGGGTAAAGCAACCCCATCTCTGCCTCTGCCCCCACATGAGCTAACAACAGTGGACAGTAGGATTTCTCTGAGTATTAAGGACTCTGACAGGAGAGCTTCCAGCGTCGAGCACATTTCTAGAGTCACTGAGCCTGAAACATATAAAGCCGTGGTGCTCAGAGCGGGTGCTGCTGAATTGGGACTACTGATCTGATTTACCTCATGAGTCACTTCTGCCCATTAAGCAAATCGGTGTGTCTCTTCAAATGAAAAACAGCTTCCTTACAGCCATGATGACAGAAAGGTCAACTCAAGTCCATTTGCAGTTTTCAACTACACCAAGAGCTCAGACTTAGACAGAGACTTTAGTCCTCACCCAGGAGAGAATAGACTCGGAGCAAATGAAGTCAGATATAAGGAAGAACTTCCCAATGGCAAGTGATGTTGAGATCTGAAGGGCATGCCAAGGCTGATAGCCAGCTGATACTGTTGGTTTAGGAAACCAGTGTCTTCACCAGTTGTTAAAGATTTTAAATCTCTCTGCTGGCTTGCTATTGTTGCTTCTTCTATATGTCTTTAGACTAGAATATTGTGGGTGCGGCCTTGACAAATCAGATATGGGCTATTGGAAAGATTTGAAAAAAACAAAACAAAACGAAAACTCAAGGAAACTTGCTTAGAGTAGCAAGTGTTTTCTGAGGGATGTGATAGACCTTTGGGCCAGGCGGGTATTCATGTGAAACTGTTCTGCACAAGGTAGAAAATTAACATTCCAGCCTCTTCTCTCACACCATTCGGTAGCACCAGAAATTGTGTCAACTCCAATACCCCCTGATATATTTAAATGCTACCTAGGGGAGGGAGTGCCACCCCAGTGGTAAACCACTAGAGCCATGTTTAAGCATTATCACCCAAAATGGTGGTAAAGGGAGCGGGATATGAAAGATGCAGTCATGAGTACTTACTTCTGTTGATGGAAATTTCATGGAAACAAAATGCTTTAAATTGATGTGTATGATGTCATAGAGATGAACTTTTTAAAATAAAATCCCTGGGAGCCAATTGGATTTTACAGCATTGACTCAATCTGTGCATTAGAATGTTCATGTGGCTCATGTATCATGTAGCTCAGTGGTAAGGGGGGATATTTGCTTCCACAATAAGGCCTAATTTATTAGGGATGACATCCTGTACTGTTGGAAGTCATTATTCTCATTATTTTTGTTAGTTTGGGTGAGTAAGCATACAATCATATATAAATAGGTGTGTTGGCTTAGGGACTGCATAATAAAGCATATTTTCCCTAGAGAATTCTAAATAGCAATATCCTCAAATACCAAATGTGATTATGCTTATGAAATCTGCCGTCATTTCTGCCCCTTGTTTACTCAGAAATACCAAGCCTGCTTTAAGCTCCTGCTTTAGAAAAAGTATTCTTCATGTCTTCATCAGATGAGGCTATGCTCAAATGTCAGTCATTACTCTGGGGCAAAGAAAAGGCAAAGAATCAAATTTTCTTTCCAGCAAACCCCGACAGTAGCACAAGTACTGGTTATGGACATCTAAACCTACCCAGACACCCCCATCAATTAATATCGCAAAATAAATGTCTCTATAATGACTGCCATCGGGACATAATCCCTCAGACTGGATTTAGTCTGACAGGGATTTCACTTTATAGTATGGAGATGACAAAGTCAGAAATTTCTAGCTTCGTAATGAAATTTCCTACAACCTAAACTGATGTTCGCAATATGATTAGGTATGCAATCTGAATAAAACTTCGCATTCGGGCAAACCTAAAATAAAATTCAAACAACAAAGGGGAAACATTTTAATCAAATAGAGCCCAAAGATAACGAGATTTCTGTCTTCTTCCTTCAATCCACTTTTTGAGTAAAATGGTAACTTACAAGAAGAAAATTTCAAGTGTAAGATATATTCTGGGCTGATTCACATTTAGCCCAAGTTCTAACACCTCCAAACACAGTAGTCGACAATCCTGACAGTCACCATGATTGCTCCAAGACACTGGAATAACTTGAATCTCTAAAGAAAGACTACATTTCCTCCATTATGCTTTGTTTATTCAGACAGGCGGAAGAACTACAGTGTAGAATATATTTTCGACAATAGAGAAAAAGGCAAAAGAGTTTCCTGGTTATTGCTGCAACAGCTAAGATTTTAAATCAATTACTCTTCAACAAGTCGTGTTAACAGAGGCTTGAGGATATGTTCCAGAATATAATTTTGAGCCTCATTTTTTTCTTTTTGGACTTTTTCAGTAACTACGGAGGTACATGGCTCCCCTTAACAAGCAAAGCCAGGTCTGATCTGTGGTAAAAATTAATATATATATAATATATATTAATATATACGTATATTATATTACATATTAATAATATGTATATTATTGATATATATTAATATATATGTATATATTAATATATATGTATATATATATATAGTGATGAACACCCTTGACTCTGATAGGCTTCAAATGAGAGGGTCTGGTCTCAGGTTGGAATCCATGGCAGCCAGGCTACGTAATGTCCTCGGGTCCTGCCTGAGGAGCACTGTACCACCACGAAGGCAGGAAGGGAACCAGTGTTTCTGGATGGCCAGATGCCAGAATTCTTTCATATGTTGACTCATGTGCTAACTCATTTAAGCAGAGTTCACAGACCCAGAAACAGAGTCTAAGAGAAACGCCTTGATATTGGAATATTCATGGATATTGCTGTCTGGATTATGCTGTCTGGATATGCTGTCTGGATTTCCTTCAAAAGTATCCAGAGGAGGATGTAGGTGGGTATATATAGAGAGATTCTAAGCTTGGCCATGGACTGATAAATGTAGGGGCTGGGTGACAGTCACAGTGGGTTATTAAAATATTCTCCAATTTTTTTGTATGTGACAATTTTAACAAAAAAAATTTTGCAAAAGATATGCTTGGGATTTTAAAGTCCTATGGGGCTACTTATATGCTACTTCCTGGAGCAGCCCCTTGGTAGTCTTGTAGCTAATACATATTTCCTGAGCAGCTACTATGTTCCCAGCAATGTGCTAAGTTGCCTCAATTTATGTGAATATGTGAACAGCAATAAAATAAGCATGAAGCATTTTTGATTATGTACCTTTGTTTATTGAAATAGTTCAAACTCATATGTGATGTTTGGCAATATTAATGAAAGGTGTGGGTCACCTTTGATAATTCTCTTCATCACTTCTCTGTGCCTCAGTCTGATCTTTGAGATGAATGATTTTATGTTCTTGTGAACGTCAGCCACAGCATTGCTTTCATTCACAGACACTGAGGATACTCCTGGGATACAGGTATATGGGATTCTAGAGTACATGCAGCCTCATTTCCTTGCCTCTCTCTCCCTCTTATTTGCCAGGCAAAACTCCAGCAGGTCCTTAACTCAATTTTATGACTGTTCTGTCCCTGGAGCTGACCATGGCTTCAAAGAAAACACACAATCCTGGGGGTCTGTGCCTCTTGAAATTCGCAACCACAAATACCAAGTGGGGCCAGGGTGTGATGGGGCAATGCAACATTCCCCTGGTCAGGTTACTCTCCTTGTCTCTACATGAGTCGTAGTTCTTTCCCTTAATCTCCTCTACCTCCTCCCCTTCCACATTCTTTGCGGATGACCTCCCATATTCTTTTCTTTATACAGAAACTTTCTACAGAGAAGTACCTGATAATCCCAGCAGAAGATATTTCATCCTACCCACGTCTGCGCCCATATGTTCTGCCTTCCTTCCTGCTATGCAGGATGAAGCTGTCCCTTGTCCTAAGGCTGAGCTCTTTATTTGTGCACTGAATCTCATCACCTCCCTCTCTCAAGGACTTTGCCCAAAGTCCCTTTTTTTTTCTTCAAAAGTTTACTTCTTTAGAGTTCTCACTAGCCCCCCTGTTTTAAGAATATACCAGTGTTTGCTAAGAATGGCCGTGCAGGTTCCTTGACGTGTCTCTTTCTTACCCTGGATGCCCAATTTATTTGCAGGTCCTCATGAGTTATACCTTAACAATACATCTTAGGACCAATATTATATGATTTATCTGAGGCACCTAGAATAGGTGAATTCATAAGGATATAAAATAGAATAATAGTTGCCAGAGGCTGAAGGGAGGGAGGAAGGGGGAGTTAGTGTTTAATGGGTACAGAACTTCAGTTTGGAATGATGAGAATGTTCTGGGGATAGACAATGGTAATGGGCATACACAAGGTATATGGACTTAAAGACACTGAACTGTGTACTTAAAAAATGGTTCAAATGACAAATTTTATGCTATGCATGTTTTATATTTTCAACAAAGATCAGTTAAGAAAATATCTATGCATATATTTGAGTCCAATCACGTTTTACTACCTCTTTTGCTGCCATTCTATTTCCAACTACACGCAATGCCTCCTGCATTATTTCAATGGCCTACCAAAATGTCTCTCTGCTTGAAATCCTGTCCCTACCTCAGTCTGATCTCTGCACACAGCAGCAGAGTAATATTTTAAACCCTAAAGTAGATCCTGCAATTTGCCAGATCAAAATTCTCTTAGAATAAATTCCAACTTTTCCCAAATGTCTTGCTCTTTATTGAATACCTGGGGCTTTTGTCTCTACTTTCACTCTCCTCAGAATGTTCTCCCCACCGTGGGCTCCCTGACTTCATTCAGGTCTCTGCTTCCACGTCACCTCCTCACAGAGACCCTCCCTGACCACCTGCTTCTACACCATCCTCTCAATGCGCAGGTGCCCATGCACGCAAACAGGTGCACGCAGGTTCAGTCATCACCTCCCGCTGCTCTATTTTTTCTTTTTTTTAATAAAGATTTTATTAATTTATTCATGAGAGACGCAGATAGAGAGAAAGGCAGAGACACAGGCAGAGGGAGAAGCAGGCTCCATGCAGGGAGCCTGACGTGGGACTCAATCCTGGGACTCTAGGATTACGCCCTGGGCCAAAGGTAGGCGCCAAACCACTGAGCCACCCAGGGATCCTCTCTATTTTTCTTAATAGTTCTTTTTACTACCAGATATCATATATTTATTTATCAACTTATTTCCCTATTACTCTGCCCCTCTGGAGTTCAGCTCAATGAATTGTCAACAGCTGCTTTCCCAGACCTCAACCATGGCTGGTCTATAACAGGACTTCGAGAAGTATCTGTATCTTAAGAAGTCATGCTTGGAACTGTCGGAGGCTGTGCTCATTGAATTTGAAGTTTAGTAAATTGCAGATGGGAGAGTGTTCCAAAGCAGGTCACTGTTCATATCCAAAAGGGTTCCCGTTTACATAGACTTTCAGGAACCAGTGACAATACTTCAGAAGGGACTGCTGACAGCAGTGATGGGGGTGTGTGGAGAGGGACGAGATAATGGATGCCAGAGTGCATAGACACATCTAAGGCACTGGTGCTCGTAATATATTATCATTAATACTTAGCGTTTTGATGAGAAAGGGTTCAAAGTTCTCCCAAGCAGGATTCACTTATTATTTAAGGAAAATATCCTTCAGAAAATTATTGCATGTAAGTAAGAAACAGACTTGTTGAAAGGCTACTGTGGTAGGCAGGTCACCCCTAAGTGATGAGGAGGAGTGGCACTCTGATGAGAAAAACGCACAGTGCATCCAGACATCCCTGGTGTCATCTGAGGTGTGGGGGTGATGAGGAGTGCTATTGTGGTACGGCGGCTGATTTTCAAGAGACCAAACTGGGGCCTCAAATGGAGTCCCACCATTGTGTTTTAGATTTCTTTAACTGTTGGAGGGAGCTATAAAAGCAAATGAAGTTTTTAGGATCAGCTTACAAAAGAAAGTTTTATTTTTGATTGGAAGAACTACATTGCTACTGATTATGATATAATGAAAAGAAATAGTGTCCACATCAAAAAGCAGAGTTGCTGTTCAAAGGTATTGACTTGATTGATTGCCTTAAAGGTTTGTATTCGTACTTCTGTCTCCTATTATAACCAGGTCAACTTCCCCCCTCATTAGTCCTCTTCTGGAGGCTTCTGTGTTCTCTGGGGGGGGGGGTGCTGCTAACTAGATTGAGGTCTCAAGGTCCTGCTCTACTTTGGGGAGCCTGGGTCACTCCTTAAGCTCTGAACACCTTGCTGCTCCTTCCCTACTTTTTGGGGTGAATGCAGTAAAAAGAGAAGGAGACCAACTGACTTATGAGTTGTTCACTTGGAGGGTGGATCCATCATCTGGGTTTGCCTGGGACTGAGGGAAGATAAATCAATAATAAATTGGAGACAGTGATGGGCACTTGGGACAAGTTGATCACCCTCTCAGATTAAGCTTAGGGACAGAGCTGGTGTAAAAGCTAACTCGTGGTGTCTTTCACTACAACTTGTGGGCAAACTGCTCACCCTGAGCCTTTTTACTTCCTGTGACGTCAGAAATCTCCTCTGGGTCTCTTTAACCTCCTCTTCCCTCCCATTTGTTTTTTACTCAATGGGAGCCTGTGGGTTTCTACAAATCTTCAAATACAGATCTCAAAGCAGAGAGAACAATTATGTTTATAAAATATGATCATTCCAACGGCCATCTGGCTCCCCCTGCCCCCACCTCATTCCAGCTACTGTCACTTAACCCAAGCTGGGGGCTCATCCCTTACCCCAGACCTAAGCCTGTTTGTGGATTTGGAGCAGTTCAAGAATCTCTGGCCTGCTTCTCTGACCTTCTGCCTCAGCTTTGTACCTGGGTGCATGGTTCTTTACCCTAGACCCTTGACTGGGTCCCCACTTGTCAATGTTTCTGTGTGCTTCTCCCTGCCTTGGTCATCTAGCAAGGGTCCACTGTCCCTATGAATGGCATGAGGTGTGTGTGTGCAAGGGGTGTTGGCTCCTCCAGCATCTTTGACACCCTTACTAGCCTTGGCCTGCCTTTTGACTCCGTGCTTCTGGGCTCTGCTCCTTATTGTGGCCAGGCCACCATACAGGAGCCTCTCCAGGCCTCTGCCGCAGGCCATCCACACATTTAGCACCTCTGGGAGCTTTTGAGAGAGGTGACCCTCTAGGTACTTAAATTACAAAAAGATGTTCCCTCTAGGACAACCAGTTAGAACTACAGCATCCTTTCCTTGGGCAGCCTGTGAGGCACTGAGCTTGGCACACAGAGCCCTGCTTGGTTTAACTCCCCCTAGCACCCCTGAGCTGGGTGTATACTTCCACCACCACATGCCTAGCTCTCTTCCTAACTACTGACTAGCCTGGCTGCCACTGGGTCTGGCACAATGACATTCTTTGCACTGAATCTGACCCTGCATTTGTTCTTTGTCTATCCTGCTCCCATCCTGCATCTTTTAGGTCACTCTCATTTAGATTCTTATTCTTAACCTGATGATATATACAAAGTAATGTTTCAGCCTGTCAAAATCTAAGTAGATACCACTAGTTACCTAACATTTGCCTTTTCTAGCAACTATTGTAATACAACTCCATTTTAGTTTTTACAAAATCTACCACCCATTGGTTATAGTGCTTTGTTACATTTGATCTCTGCTGGTTTCTGGATCGATTTTCTAGTCTTTTCTATTCTTTTTTTTTTTTTTCTTCCAAGAGAGGTTTAGCTTTGGATAATCCTGTTTTCTCTTTCCAAAGAACATTGGGGATCCTTAGATAGAAGACGGTTTCCTAATACAACTTGGATTTTAGGCCTACACCAAAATGTACTATTTCAGACTCCTCTGTGAAAAAGAGAAAACAGTAGTAGCTCCTAAGAGTGGGGGTTACAAAAGGCATAAGAGAGAAGGTGTGGTCTGATAGGGAGAACATTCCAGTTCTGGGAGGAAGGTGGCTCTGGCAAGGAAAACCCACCCCAGACAGGTACAGAGAAAAGAATAGAGAACAGCCATTTGGACAAGCTGAATCACAGCACACTGAGCTTTTGGAAACACATCTAGCCAAAGAGGAGAATCTTTTGTTATTTAGAATCATAGGCTTTGAAAGTTTGATCAAATAGATCCAAGTTTCCCTGAAGGGACATAGGACTACCCTAAATGGGGAGCCTGCCACGAATCCTCCTCAAGTGTTAACTTTGTGGAAACAAACTGAAGTTTATTTTGTGAGGAGAGATAGTAGATGATTTTCCTACCTCTGTTACATTTAAATGCAAGCCACTTAGTGATTTGAGAAGCCCTGCTGTTTTCACAATGTCACCTTTTCATAGTTCATTGTGGGCACAGTCAATACAGCATAGAACACCTGAGTATTTAAGAGGTACTTTTAGTGTCACCATCAGATATGTATTATGTAGTGTGCATACACATGCACATATATCTAAATATATTATGTTTAAAGACAATAAATACATACATAGAATTAAGATACAGAATTAAAGTTTATGAAGATGGTTACACAGGATACTTTTTGTTTACTTTTGTTCAGTTGCCTTGACATTCCATCGTGTAGGCAGATCTATGCTAAGATCAAAACTTACATATATGTAAATATCTAACATATTTGTATATTTATATATAATAAATTTTATATAGTTACATATACAAATTTTATATCTAATAAATATATTGGATATATATATATATATATTATTTTTAGCCAACAAAAATAGCTTAATAAATAGAAACAATTTCTCCAGGGTGCCTTTCCTCTTTAGATAGAGTACTGTGTAAAGGATGTAGAGAAATTTTGGAAAGAAAAGTGTGTCTGTATGCGTACACCCCAGATGGGATTGGGTTTCTCACCTGTGACAAATGAGCACTAGTCCACTAATCATGTCCAGTCCTCCTCCTCCAGACGACTTCCTCAGGTTCTAACCACTGGCCCAGCAGACACATCATGGTCTGTGTTTGCAATTTGCTCAAGTTTTTATAATATTGCCACATGGTATACTCGAAGTTACTCACTTTCCACATGTTTGCTATGAGGTATGACAGCGGGAGCAGTCACCTACTTACTTGTGTTTATCTTCTGGAGAGAAATATGCTTTTCCAATTGTCTCCTCAGCTTCACCTCAGCTCCATATTTCCCGGTGGTCCCATTGTCAGCCAGAATGAAGTGGGAATGCATGCTGTTGAGAACAGTGAGCTTGCTCATGGGATTGGACATGGTCTGATATGGCCGGACCACCTGCAGGATTTTAAAAGGAAGAAGCAGAAGTCAGAGGAAAAAAAGAGGAAAATATGAAAAGGAGAACCAGACAGAGAGGAAACAGAGAGAGAAGGATAAATCAATTCTTCAGTACAGAGAAAATGGAGTTTATATCCTCTTCCTAATACTGCTGTGGGTAGCAAGTTTTATGGTCAATGTTCCCCAATCCCAGCAAGATTACAGTTAAAGAATAATTTTATTGTATTTATTTATATGCTGAACTGATACAGAAGCTAGAGTTTGTGCTCTCATCATACTCAAAAACTGACGTGTAAATGATTGTGTCATTTTAAAGTCGATCTTTCATTTGCTGACAAACCACAAGTAATTTTCATGTTTACTCATGTGGTTTTTCCTTTCTCTTCTCCATGGTGTCCATACTCTAATGGGCAGAGCCGAGCAATTATGGTTTTGGAGGCGGGTGGGGGTGGGGGCCAGGGTGATCGTTTCTATCCAGCCCATTCAGTCATCTGAAGATCTGTTAATTAAAAGGGGGGCAGCCTGGGTGGCTCAGCAGTTTAGCGCCGACTTTGGCCTGGGGTGTGATTCTGGAGACCCGGGATTGAGTCCCGCATTGGGCTCCCTGCATGGAGTCTTTTTATTTTTATTTTTTTTAAATTTTTTTTAAAATTTATTTATGATAGGCACACAGTGAGAGAGAGAGAGAGGCGCAGAGACACAGGCAGAGGGAGAAGCAGGCTCCATGCACCGGGAGCCCGACGTGGGATTCGATCCCGGTTCTCCAGGATCGCGCCCTGGGCCAAAGGCAGGCGCCAAACCGCTGCGCCACCCAGGGATCCCTCTCTCTCTCTCTCTCTCTGACTATCATAAATAAATAAAAATTAAAAAAAAATAAAAAATAAAAAATAAAAAAAATAAAAAGTGAACACTGTTCTTCTTAGACACCTTATTTAAGTGAAAATGTTGAATGTCGAATACATGTCTCCTGAGGTGGGTTATGAATCAAAATATTCATCTCTGCCTTTTTTGTTGTTGTTGTGCTATTTTAACTTTATGGTGAATTATACTACCTAAAACAGAGTAAGTCTTTTAGATTTTTGATATCAAAAGAAAGGCAAAACCTATTGTGAGTTTTAGTTGCTAGTTCTAGTTGCTTTGTAGACATTATCTATATTCCTTGCAACAATCCTGCAAGGTAGATGCTCTTATGCTTATCTTGTAGATGGAGAAACAGAACTGGAGGTAAAATAGGTTTTTCAAGAGTTTCTTACACACAGAACCAGAATTGACACCCAAGTATGAGTCCAAAATCTGTGCTTTTGTTCCCCTTTCCCACACTGCTTAGACACAACAGAAACAAGATGATATTTTGGAAATCTACTCCTATAATATTTAGGTAGAGAATTCACTCAAGACTATGAAAAGGAATATTTCACAAGCTCATTGTTACCCAGGCCCAGTAACAGTTATCCCTGTACTGAATCATCAGAAATGACAGCACAGAAATAAATACTACTGGGTTTTTATTTCTGTGCCTTTGTGCACAATTATGGAATCGAGATGTTCTCATTCATTTTTAGTATGTAATAACTCACCATGAAAAGCTGTAGTAAGATTGAGTAGTTTGTTAAAGAAATTACAAAGTAGTTTAGTAAGGGCAGTCTTTAATAGTAAAGATCTCATAAAAGTCATTTTTTAGATCTTGATTCCAATTTCCAAATCCATGTCTATGTGCCTGGCAAACAGAATCTACTCAATACATAGTGAATGAGTGAACAGGAAAACTTGAGACAGGCATGCTTTTGTTCAGAATTGAAAAAAAAAGGGGGGACCTACTCTTCTGAATTGTTTGGGATTTGATCTCATCTAAATTTAAAATGTGTAATTTTGAGCTTTTGAAATATCCTTCATTCCTTTTAATATGTCTTATTTGTTAATGTAGCATTAATATAACATTAATTCATAGCTTCATTTTAGTTGACTCTTAGTGATAAAGGAAGCTCATAACTTTTTGATTATTGTTTCCAGTAATGGATGGGATTTTTTTCCAGTAATGGAGCAGTATTCAATTACTCCTTTGTCTAGATGAGTGCATAAGAGTCCCCTAAAATAAAGAGACAGTGGTTTGCTAACTCCATCCTGAGTTCTTTATCACTGGAAGAGTAGGTCACTTGTGGTTAAAATTCCCATTTTGTTGTTACTCATTTTTGATCATAAAACATTCATTCTATAGCAAAGTACAAGTTAATAAATATTAATGCTTTGTTGAAAGAGACTTAGCAGAAGGACTTTTCTCCTATCCTTAAAGTGCCTCTGCGTTGTGCTTTTGGACAAAAGAAAATACTTCAGTTACTGTTCTCTATTTTCTGACAGCGGGTTCCCAAGTATCCATGCTAAGGAAGAGGAAGACCCAAATTATTTCTTTGAGAGGCAGGGGACAGTGGATTTTCTAGAGGTTAATCTATGTATTATACTGAATCCCAGACACTTGTTCTAACTGAGACACAAGAACACATTTTCTAATTCCTGGGAACCTAATGAAAGACCATCAGTGAACATAAAATTTTCAAATGAATAAGGTAGTGAAGGTAATTCTGGGCCATCTGACATACTTATCACAATCTGAGAATACCAGAACATCATTAATCATCTAACTATACTCTATATGTCTGTTTCCTCTGCCACATGATTCTTTTTTTCTTTTAATTTTTTTTAATTTTTATTTATTTATGATAGTCACAGAGAGAGAGAGGCAGAGACACAGGCAGAGGGAGAAGCAGGCTCCATGCACTGGGAGCCCGACATGGGATTCGATCCCGGGTCTCCAGGATCACGCCCTGGGCCAAAGGCAGGTGCCAAACTGCTGCGCCACCCAGGGATCCCTGCCACATGATTCTAAGGACAGTACGGCATCAGCCTTCTGAGTTGTGACCTTTTTGTGTGTGTGTGAAACATGGCACACCAGCTCTTTGGAAATACTGTTCCTTTGAATCAGTCATGGCAAGAGGGTCAAGTTTACAGTGTCATCCATGAATTTTAATTTCTTCATCTTACTGCTCCCCATTTCATTTGATCATATAAGTTAAAGGTGGTCAGATTTTGGCAGAGATTTTGTCTGCTGCATAATAGGGGATGTACATCTGAAAAATACGTAAAATGCTCTGATTTATTTTCCCATCCTCACTAGAGGAAGATCTGCTGAATCCTGGAGAATCCTGAACATACGAGCCATGGAAATCTGTCTGAATCCTATTAGTTCTGCCAGTGGCTGTGTAAATCTGAGGCTCACATTTTTAATCTGTAAAAGGGAAATGAGAAAACCACTTACCTCATGGGGGTTAGATGAGATTATAGGTGCAAAGCACTTGGCACTTTGCCTGGTTTCTAGCAGGCAATCTATAAATGTGAATTCCTTCTCAAGCTTGGCTCTATTTTACCAACTATAAGCTGATTTTCCAATTGCTAGCAAGTGACTAAAATGGCACAATGACAGACAAATCACTGACTTTTGTTTTACTCAAGAGATTTGAATCAATCAATTTCAGTAAAGTGAAAAATCAGCAATCATTTGGCAAAACACACAACGTGTTAGTACTTGGTTGCCTCCTCTCAGGCCATTTAAGAGGGCGATGCTCTGGAATTAATTGTGGATTAACTGAAAAGTTGGAAAGAACTTCCCAAATGCTTCAAGAGGAGTGCATTTTAGTCCAACTTGCCTACAAAACCCACTTAATATTCTTCATAACAAACATACCAGCAGTCTATTCTTGTTTGAGTTATAATTTGCATATCTACAAAAGACTTGCTGATCTTCCTGCTATGTTTCTCAAATAAGAAAAGAAATAATGTCTTTGTGTCACATGAATACAAATGATGTCTTCCCTCTGATAAAATTTTGGAGGTAATGCATCCACTTTCATTGTTAAGAGTTCCTAAAAAAGGACTTTTTTGGAAATGTGTGTGTGTGTGCATGCATGCACGTGTGTGTATGCACATGAGCACATAGCAAGAACAACTGTGACATGTTCAGGACTTGGAGGCATATTAGATAGCTCTAGCCATTTCTCAGCCACTTTGTTTTTGAGAGAATCAAGCCCTAATGCCTGTACATAATAGATCAACTTACCTAAGAATATAGGATGGTACCATCTTTGAGGGAATTAAGAAGGGAGACACTCAAATAATTTTCCATGTTCGTATTTCAGAAGAGGAATCTGGGTTGATAAAGGCTGAATGGCATCTGAAAGGCCTACATATCATGTGATCTTTCATTATTGGTAAATATGGGATTATATATACTTGGAAGGGAAATTTGCTTAGAAATGGATTTTAGGTGCTTTTACTCTTCAGGTAGCACAGGTCAGAATACCTCTGAGTAATGACATTTTGCCTCTTTCTTATTCCTCAAAGGTAGACGGGAGAATTCTGCACTCTTTAATATATCTACAGCACTTTGTATGCTGATTGGTAAAATTCTGACTCCAAGGCCTCTGTATATCTTGACTCTGAAACAAAAAGGCAATGAAGTAGAAGCTGTTTAAGAAATTAATGAAGGTGGGGGGTGCCTGGGTGGCTCTGTTGGGTAAGCAGCTGACTCTTGGTTTTGGCTCAGGTTGTGTTCTCAGGGTCCTGTGATCAAGCCCCAAGTTGGGCTCTTCACTCAGTGGGGAGTCTGCTTCTCTCCCACTCCCTGTGCCCCTCCTCCATTCTCTCTATCTCTAAAATAATTAAAAATCTTTTTGTAAAAGGAAATTAATGAGGGTGAAGGCTTTTTATGTAATGTATTTGTAGGTGGGGATTGATCTAGAGACATCATGGAAGATCTTAACATTCTTTATGTGCTGGTGTCAGTGTGCTACATTTCTTACCCATGGATGGGCTTAAGTGGATCATTTTGGAGCTGATCTAAGATACCTGCTTGAGTTTTCCTAGCTATTTTCATGCCTGTTCTGGTCTTACTCAAGAGTACTTAATGGGTAGTCTGGAGATTGGGGGGGTTCTAGTTCCTCCAGCTACTAATTTGTAACCTTGGGCAAGTCTTTCAAATCATTTCTTCCTTCCTCTATGTACACATTAAGAATGTCTTGAGGAAAGGTAAGTGATGAATATTGTGCTGGCTTGAGGAGAAATATAATCTTGTACCTAGGTAATACCTTTCACTAAATGTTCAAATTATATGTATTAGGATCGCACCCTGGGCCAAAGGCAGGCGCCAAACCGCTGCGCCACCCAGGGATCCCTAAAAGAAACCTTTTGGTTGGTAGTTTCTCATCTATAAAGTAGAGGAACTGATTGTAGTTTCTGAGAGCTTTCTACTTCTAAGATTGAGTCTGGACAGCCTGTGTTGAAAAGTACATTCACTTCTTCCAAGTTAGTGCAGAAAAACAACAAAAATGTGGTTCATTCATGTCCTGGGATTTCCTCTGTCTTGTAGTGCTTTCTACAATGCAAGGGCAGTTTGCTCATCTGCAACTCCTTTCCTGAACAGAACTAAATTGAGCTACCTTGGGTTTTTGAGTCATCAGTCACGGGCCTTTGGCAATCCCTGAACTTAGGACCTGGTGAGGTACATATTAACATGCCCCCCGGCAAGTAGCAGTCTAAGGCATGGGTGGCTCACTGAATCATTCTTTCCCTCCTAGTAGGACTACAATTTTAAATTAGGCAGGAAGAAAATTAGGATTTATTGATCACTCATCATATGCCAGGCACCATGATAAACACTTTCCCATGGATTAATCCATTCCATGCTTATTTTATAGGCAAAGCTATAGATGCTCAGAGAAGTCTATTGGCCAAATGTGTCCCACTAACACTTTTTCCTCTAAATCTACACAGCAGATAGATCTTAAATTCCTTTATAGGCCAGGAGACATTTACAGGGAAAATGGAGGACCCAGTCTGATTTTAAATTTATAAAAGATATTATGGTTGGTTTCGCTGCTGGACATTTTTGCCAGGGGCTCAGCTGAGCACTAAAATTCTTGTGACAGCTGATCAGATTATTTCCAGATGAGTCATCTAGAACTGTATAGTATGCAGAGGTTAGGAGAGGCAGCAGCAGGCAGCAAGATGGGAGTTTGTGCTTTGGAGAAAGGAAGACAAAAGGGATGGGCAAGGTTGTCTTAGGATCTGACATGCAGTTTCTGGGAGGGATGAGGTGATATTGCTGAGACGTGGGCAGCACCCTCTGTGTCTGAGAAAAAGGAACACAGGGACTAAGAGGATGAGATAAAAACCGAATAAAGAAAGGCACTGTGTGTCCTTATAATCCTAGCGAGGCCTGTGCTAGCAGGGGTACTGGGCTGGTTATTTCCCATTTAGCCAGCTCAGCTGCAAGTCTATAGGAGAGTTATATGAAACCCAGATGCTGTGTCTCAGCCCAGCAAACCAAACATGAAACCAGCAAATCCAGGGATCCATCCCAAAGAATGCTCAGGTACCTCAGCTACATAATTCACACTAAAATCCATGGGTGGGGGACACCTGGGTGGCTCAGCAGTTGGGCGCCTCCCTTTGGCCCAGGGCATGATCCTGGAGTCCTGGGATTGGGTCCTGCATTGGGCTCCCTGCAGGGAGCCTGATTCTCTCTCTGCCTGTGTCTCTGCCTCTCTACGTGTCTCTCATGAATAAATAAATAAAATCTTAAAAAAAAATAAAAAAAATAAATAAAATCTACGGGTGGAACAATTATGTCTTTTTGCAGCATTTTGAAAATGTGTCCCTCAACTCGTGGGCTTGCAGAGGGTTACATCATCCTCATTTCACACTCATCTCCCTTTGCCCTGTCCTGAGGGAAGCCACGGACTGTCCAGGTTAAGGGCCTACTTATAGTAGAGAAAGGACCTTAGGTTCTAAAAGGGGTTACTTGCTTTAGAAATCACCATGCATCAGTGGGGTGGTTTTAAAATATGTTTAAAAATTCTTTGAAAAATCTTCCCTTCCAGTCTGCAGTCTTCAGTGACTCACTTCTAAGAAATAGAAAAAAAACAGAAGTGATGGTGTACAACTTGCAAAACTAGGTCATGAAAGGGTTCCTTTTAGCTCTCTTGGATCACTTACTCTGGGGGAAGCCAGCTGCCATAATAAGGCAGCCTTCTGGAGAGATCCACATGATGAGGAACTCCTACCAACAGCCATGTGAGTGAGTCATCTTGGAAGAAGGTACCGTATCCCCATTCGATCCTTTATTAATTTTTTAAATTTTTTTTCCATTCGATCCTTTAGATGATGCAGCCCCAACTGATATCTTGTTTGTGACCTTAAGAAAGACTCAAGCCAAAACCACATAGATAAGCTCCTAATTTCTGACCCACAGAAATCGTGACACAATAAATGTCAAGTCATTAAGTTTTGGGTTATTTGTTACACAGTAGTAGATAGTAGACAACACAATGGATTATTATTGCTATCTTGAGTGGTGGTGCATCATAATTTTGTGACCTCTAGCGCCTCTCTGCATCCTGCCTGGGCTCCAGTCTGCTCTGCTTCCTGTTCTGACTGGAGCGATGTCTGCCATCCTCCACTCTTACTGCTCCTGTCTGACACCTCACACCATCCTTCCTCAATGGGCAGATGGCCAGATTCCCACACCTACACATCTGCCAGTCAGGCAACCCAAAGCAGGTTGCTCCCCTCTGTGTCTCAGCATCTCCATATGTCAGTGCAGATTAATAATGATAATAACCACCACATTGGGGGTACTGTAAAGATTAAGTGAGATATAAAGCACATGGCATGATGCACATATGATCTCAGATAAATGATCGCTGCTATGATTATGGAGAAGTCGTGCCGCATCATAGGTGAGGATGTGGTCTTAGGAACTGGATGGCCTAGGTTGAAATCTCAGCTATGTGACCTACAGTCATGTAACTACCAGGCAAGTTACTTAATCTTACTGTGTTTAGTTTCACCATCTGCGACATGGAAGGATTACAGTGATACTAAAAAGAACAACTTCTGAATGCCATTATGAGAATTAAATGACCACCTGTGATGTGTGCTGAAATGTATTAAGTTCAACAAAACTGCTGGTATTATAATTATTGTTGTTGTTATATTTATTATTATTTCAGTGATAAATAATAAACCTCTAGGCTGACACATCAATATCCTGCCACCAACCCTTTGCATACATACTCTTTCCTCTTCTCCTTCAGGTATAAGGATACAGATAGTTCCTCTCTCCTTTAGCTCTGGACCCCATCACCTCAGGGCCACTCTAGGGCTTATTCATCAATTCCATTTTCACTATCTCTATTTTCTCCCCTATCATCAACATATAAGCAAACTCAAGTCTCTCACTTCTTGCAGAAAAATCCCTCGAATTACAGCTCCTTTCAGCTACTCATATCACTTCTCTTCATCACACCTAAACTTCTAAAAGGTTGGTTTCTACTAGCCATCATCCTCTGGATACATCTTATATAACCTAGTCAAGGAAGTCCAATAAAGTCCATGCGAGAACCATTACTGGGAAGTTTTCTGAGCTTATAATATGAAGTCATATTTGGCTTGCCTTAGAAAAAGGTGACAAATGCACTGAGTTGATAACTACATGAGAATTATCAATCAGGTGCGTTATTAAACTTGATTTTTCTTGTCTTGTAATATAAAGACAGCATTGAAAGAATGCTTTCCAATTAAATATAAGAACTCTTAAAGGTTATAAAATTCTGAGAATAAACCTGCAGTTTAGGGGAAAATACAAGATATCATTGAATGTCATGATAATTTAATAACCACATAAGATGATGTGTTGGAAATCTTCCCAAATACAATTTTCATCCTAAAGTTAAAATGAAAAGTGCTTTTTCTTATGATCATTTCTGGATTTCTAATTTGGCATGGGTTTTGTTAATCTACATTTGGGAAAAGACAAATTATAAAGGTTTCAGAAACTGTTCAATTACCTGCAACCATTCTAGTCACACTGTTTTCTAAAGTAGGGGAATCTAAGGCCACTATGAGTCATGTAAAAATTTTAGTTCACCAGAAGTTCTTTCCTGACTTTACAATACTGTCATCATCTATACAGATCAAGATTCTCTAGGGACAAAGAAAAGGGTTCTGGTCAATCTCACAGTCTGTTTTTTAGGTCAATTTATAGGCTTTGATATTTGCCAGTATCTCAACTAACAATAACAACATCATAGTTGCTATATAATCATTAAGTATTTTCTTATATATTACTTGGCATGCCTCTAGTTAAGTGTATGGGCTTTGGAGACAGTGGATCTTGATTCCAACCCTTATTTAGTTTCCTTATATAATAATACATAGCTCATAAGGTTAATATATGCAATTACAGAGAGCTTCCTCAAATAGGAGCTCAATAAATTATAATTACTATTATTATGATTATGCTAATTCAAGTTGTATAAAGATAGAGCAAATGTTTTTATAGTCCACTTAGAGATAAAGGAATCCACTCTTAGAGAGTTTTTGGTCACATGTCAATGCCTCAGGCTCATGCAAAGTGTTAGTGGCTAACAAGAAACAAAGAAAACCTCCTGTTTTCGAGGAGGTTTTACCTAAATTGGGGAAGAGGATGGTTGTAGGAGAATTACAATCAGGGATATGACATTATGGGTGAAGTTAATCATGGAAAACATCTTGGTGGAAGTGAGCCTTGAGCTCAGTTTGATGGAAGAGAAGTTTATGGGTTGTAATAAAAGAAAGGGGCAGTAGGTATCATATGGAGGAATCATAGAGGAGTAGTAAAACTTGACAGCTGAACAATAGTCATTTTCGCATTTAATGGCAGAGCAAAAATTATTACCATCTTGGTATTCATAGCATTATTTCTCACCAAATTCTGTTGTTTTGATCTATTAATTGGAGGTTTGAGCAAACAGAGTAGAAGATATTTAAATTTAAAGAATCAAGTCTAGTTCATTTCTCAGTTGGGTGGATCATGCCTCTCTCAAAGGGATTACAGAAAGACCTGTTCTCATTCCATTCTTCTTTGCCCCTATACATATCCAACATGTAGAAGCTTCACCATCCACCTCCCACCTTGAGTTGCTATATAAGAAAATAGTTTTATATTTAAATCCTTGATTTAAAAATGCCTTTATTATAGTTACTAAGGGATGATCAACTTTGGGGAAGAGTGTGGAGAAGAAATTGTGGTAAAGTTGCAAACTAGGTAAGATGTATCATTACATTTTTTTCTGTAACATTAATATTCCTTGTAGCCTTAATTTCATTATGCCCAATCCATCTTCATCCATATTTACTGAGCACCTGCTATATGTGAGGTTTTAAGTTGAGCTCTGAGAATCCTAAGATACATGCCCTTTATCTTTAGAGTCTAACCTAAAGTCTAGCTAAGTGATAAGACTTGAAGGGAGGTAGATGCTTCAGAATATCAAGAAGCAGACCCAAGGGAAAGCTAATTTTTCTTTTTTATGTTTAGGACTAGTCTTTGCCTTTATAGTGCCATTTCAAAGAGACAATCAGTGCTACTGTGAATAATAACTGCTGTGTCTACTACTTATATCAATAAAATAACTATAGAACTACTTGAATGTTCAGCTTCTGAAAGTGTTCATCTGAGAACCATCCCCACAGAAATAAAAGGATCTTTATTTTCTATCAGTTTGGAAATAAATCTACTGTAATAAAATATTAGGCATAAGAAATGGAGCCTTTCTTTTATCCCTATATTTTTACTTCAAGTACATTTCCTACGTTTCCCTTGACATTGATTTTGGGCCACTTCAACCTTATTCTGGAATACAGACATAGACTAGACCAAAAGTACAATTTCTTTCAAACGAATGCATTTTGATAGAATTCTGAAGTGGCAACAATTTTTAATAATGCGTGAGGTTTTCTTCCTTCTGCCACCTGATGTCTGATGCTAGGAGGTTTGTTTTCTTGACGTTTATTACATGTAAGTTTGATTATATAAAGTCGAAGGGAAAGGACACAAGGCCCTAAATTAGGCTAGCTATGAAAATTCTTATAACTACGTAAGTTTACCAGATGACACTTCTACGTCAATGATTTTTTAGGGAGACTTCTTTCTCTGACAACCTAGCACCACATGCCTTTTTCATTATAACGTTAGACTAGTAAACACATATAAGAATTTCCTCAAACTAGGTCATAAATCCTGTACACCAAGAACAGAACTTTTGAACCACATAATATACAATGTGAAAAACAAATTCCATTGTTATCCAAGTGCCTGAGAGATCCTTTGCATATTGCAACTCCCCAGTTTGGGGTGAGGAAGGGTTGTTTCAGTGTGGTTGAAATTCAATAGATTTTTGGTCAAAGATTTATTAAGAAAGTAAAATACAACTGTTTTTCTTGCGCTCTTTACAATCTGTCAATGTCAATCCTTCTCTCGATGGTTTCTCTGCAGGTTCACTTGGATCCTTGTGAACCATGGTTTGGCTCCATTAGTCCCCTATGGGCATGGAGAATAAATGTGCTCATTTTACTGAACATGAGTCTCCTTCTGCCCTCTGCATGGGGATCAAGACTATTTTCTCATTGGGAAGTCAGACAATGCATAGGCATATGTGAGTTCCTACTGGCATAACACTGGGAAGAAATATGGGTAGAAAGAAAGTGAGAGTAAAAAGGAGCACAAGAAGAGGTGAAATCAGGGGTAAGGAGCTCAAATTGGAGGAAAATGAATCAGGGGTTTGTTATTCTTCTAACTCATCAAGGCAAGTAAATGTAATGTAAGTAGTGTCTCTCTGCACTCCTATAGAACTTACAAGACACACAAAATGACACACAAAAAGGTAGTCGGTCGCCATTCTCTGTAAATGCTTAGGCAACTGAGGTAATTATTGGGTTACTCTATCTTGAATAAAGAAGTAAGCAGCTTCCATTTATTCATTGCTCATCTGAATAAGAAAGTTCCAAAACGGCTTTTCCCCTTACCAAAAAAAAAAAAAAAAAAAAAAAGGAATAGTAACTCCGTTTTACACTAGAGATCCTGAAGAAATGAACATTTAAAAATGACTTCTGAATCATCACAACAGTTTAAAATAATTAAGTCATTTGTTAATAAAATGTACTATTAAATGCTTTTGGCATCAGGACACTTCAGCATACTCTCATTCTCATTCTAGTTTACCATCAACTTCAAAGCCAGCTTGGAGTCTGAGGCAAGCATTAACCCAAGTATATTTCATCAAAGACCAGTTCTAGATACTCTAAAAAAATTAGCAATGCTTGTTTTTCCAGGGGGTTCTGCCTACATATCACTTTGGAAATTGCTGCTTGAGATAATCAGGTTGTGTGTGATGTAAAACAGCCAATAAATTTTAGTTAAGAAAATGTTACACTGATAAAATTAATATCTCATTTCTTACCCCATGTTTTCTAGATAAATTAGTGTTTCTACACGTGATTGTGTAGCATTGATAAGGATGTTTCTTATGCACTTAAATGTCCTGAAGGACTTAAAGAGTGTTTTATTGCATTTCATGAGGTTTGATTTTTTTTATTCAAAGTATGTTGCATTATATTAAAAATTGCAGATGCTATGTTGTATTAAAATAAGATGGTTTCACTGTATTGCTGCACAATAGAAGAAGCAATTTAGGACCAGTTAATTCTCAAGCTCTGAGTTTTTAGCTCAGACAGACCTCATGGTACTTGGAAAAACTACTTAGCACATTGGTTATACGCTGTGGTAGGGCTTGATTGAGAAGGAAAGACTATATTGATCTGGTTAGAGGTACAATGATCAATAATTAATTGTTAAGATTATTAGAGAAAATAACAGTGAATAAAGTATGGTAATTATATATAGTTTAACTACAATTCCTATCAATTGGAATTTTGAGAATTGTTATATAGGGGGAAAAGTCTGGTGGTTATTAGGAAAGAAAACCCTGTAAGGGAAATTGGAGATAACCTGTTTGTGGTAAACAAGACAAAACACAAGAGAAACAAGACCCTAGGAGAAAGAGAAGTAAGATGATGACTCAGATAAAGTAAGGTAAGTTCTCTCTGGCAAAAACTATTTGACTGATCAGTCAGTGCGTGGCTCTGGACCTGAGAGAAGGAAAGAGAGGTCGGCACCTTGCTGAGTTTGGTCAAGGGCTTCTGAGTAGTTTCTGAGTGGGAAGTCAAGATCCCAACTGTGCCTACCCCTTGCCTGAGCATTCAGCAAATGAAAGACCAACTGGGGAAGCCACAGCTTGAATGGAAAGGATCTTCCTCTGTAGCTTTCCTGAGCTAGCTGAAGGGCACACAAATAATAAATAAGCTGGAGACCTGGGGTGAGAGGTCCCCATTTAATGTGGAAGTTAATGAGCTCATGTTGCTATACGTTACCTGGTATTAATCTGAACCATACTGAGCCAATAGCACTTACAAGATTTGATGGTTAAGGAAAGACCACTGCTTGATTCAAACCAAGAGTATAGTTAGTAAGTCCCTAATTAGGATCTTTTCTTCTTCTTCTTCTTCTTCTTCTTCTTTTTTTAGGTTTTATTTATTTACTTAAGGGAGAGAGAGAAAGAGAGAGAGAGAATGGGTGGGGAGGAGAGGGAGAAGCAGGGTCCCCATAAGCAGGGAGCATGACACAGGGCTCCATCCCAGGACCCTGGGATCATGACCTGAGCTGCAGGCAGACACTTCACCAACGTAGCCACCCAGATGCCCCTGGGATCTTTTCTGATCATAAGACTTGACACTGGAGTTTATATAGATATATTTTGGAAAATACATGGTCTTCCAATAAACTATTCCTCACAAGAATTTCATTTTGGGAAGTGGGAACCAAAAGAGTAATATAATATGTGTATTTTGAAATTCTAATTTTATTTTACTCCTTTGGTATCACTTCCAGAAGAATTCACAGACAGGGGCAGTTTCCAGGACTTACATCTCTTCCAATCAGGTCCTCTTGGTTTTCTACAATTCCCCACGGGGCGATGCCTATGGTACAGATCTTCCCTCGAGACTTAGATGCATGATCCTTTAAGGCATCTCCAACATGGCGAATAACACCTAAGAGGAAAAAGAAGTATTTACTCTTTCCTTTAAAGCAATTACTCTCTGTTGATCTAAAGGAAACTGTGATAAATGTGTCTCACAAGGTTAAATGCATTGAATATAAAATTTTGACACATTTCTACACAAACTACATGTGTTCAGAAGAGAACATAAATTTGTGGGTCTAATGTCAGATGTATTTGTGGGACTTGTATACGAACTCCAGCAATCATTTCTCATTTGACTTTAAATTCTTTTTTTTCCTAATAAAAAAATTAAAAAGTGTCCAATATTATAAAAAAACAAAACAAACATGATTTTTTAAACTCAGGGAACTTTTTTCTTGTACAATAAGCATAATAATATTAGTATGGCAGAACCAATACCATGAGTATGTCCTATAAAAAACACCATGTGGAATATTATATGACATCTACACCAGGGTTTGTGTATGAGCTAGGGTCACTCAAACAGAGTACTTAGCTCAGATTTTGTTAACCTTGATTTCATCTTCCTATTTATTGACACATAATGTAGAAACCCTACTTGTAAAGAAAACCTTGTCATATTCTATAGAGATTTTATGTTTAAAAATATATAAATACAGCTTTTTAGCTTCATCATTCTAATTGTTTTCCTCCTCTGTTATAATAGCCTTCCCCATCACTGTGGTCTTCCTCATCAGAGTTAAAAGTGAAAAAAATTCAGTTGACAAGATGATAGGGAACCTACCTATACTTTAATAAAGACAAACTGTATTTAAAGAAGATGTGGTTTCTAATGTATTAACCTCCCTCTCAAATAATCATTTTTATAGAAGATATAAAATACATTAAGAAAAGTTGTGTCCACGTATCAAAATTCCACCCATTCCTCGAGGAAAAATTCATACCTAGTGCCATTTCCTATACGAAAGCTGAGTTGGATTTGATTTTTTTTCTCCCTTTGAGCAAGACTGTAGTTTGCAAATCTTGAATAGCTCACTATGTTACATAATGTATTCTTCTGTGATTCACAATCACACATGAGGGTAAATCTCCTTGTGTGGTGGGTTGAGAGGTCAAGGTCTCACTTCATCTTTGCATGCTTCAGGTGTAGCACAGAGTATAAGCTCTAACACTGAGCTAAGCACACAAAATGCACCAGGCAGTTTAATCTTGGGAGAAGATACATGTGTGTGAATCATTCCATTCTGAAATACTTAGAAGATCAAAAGACTTTCTTTAAAAAAAAAAATTAAAAAGTAGTGTAAATAGCACTAATCCATATGGAGACACACTGACAACACTAATAAGAATATCAATTTCACTGGTAGCTTTATCTAGGGATCTTCTAAGATAGAGTACTGGTAAAAAAAAAAAACTCAAGTATAGATAAGAGTTAAGCTGTGAATATCAGTGTTCACTTCTTCCTCCCATTTACATGTACAACTCCTTTAGGTTCATCAGGGACAAGACATTTAACTTCACGGTATGCCTTCTATCAGGCACAATTCTACTATTACCTCTTACCTAATGTGAGATGCCACCAATAGAACTTCACTGGGGGTATTAGATTGAATGCTAGCCTGGGGTGAGGCGAGGTTTACAGTATTCATGCTGTAACTTCTTCCTTTGATACTGGGTACATTTTATAGAAGAAAAAAAGTAATAAATAACATTCCGAGTTCCCAGAAATAGAAGATGGTTAACAGTTTCTTTTTAACCTTTAGAAACCTTTGAGTGGGTCTGTAGATGAGGTGCAGGTTATGCCAGGAAAGCAAAAGACTGAATAATCACGCATGAATGAGGCCAGCTAAGCTGAATGGAAGCTGGA
The DNA here is from genome assembly GCF_905146905.1 of Nyctereutes procyonoides. Lineage (NCBI taxonomy): Eukaryota > Metazoa > Chordata > Mammalia > Carnivora > Canidae > Nyctereutes > Nyctereutes procyonoides. The sequence goes on along the minus strand of NW_026575146.1, from coordinate 53,281,797 downwards.
GCCTAAAGCCTGAACAGTCACTGAAAGATAATTGCTCGGTAGATATTTGATTACTACAAAATAAACAGCAAAGAGCTGACTGAGCAGGTCATTCTAAGATCGTGTCACTTTACAGGCTGAGTCAGGATTTCACATAACGATGATGAGCGTGGGCAATCTGCAGAGCTCGCTGCTGAAATGAACCTATGGAAAGTTTGCACACGGAAGGGTCACAAATTCTAGGTATTGAGGAGAATTCTGAGTGCAGGTCTTGCTCAAATACTACCCAAACTGCAAACGAATGAATAAACAGTATTGAGATAACATCTGATTTAAAAGTAGTTGGCCCCGAGTGATGTTTGGACTATTCTACAACTCCAAATGTCTAGAGTCTTAGAGCCTTGAAACAAGTATGTGTGTGTGTATATATATATATATATATATGTGTGTATATATATATATGCAGTCATCTTTATTATAATTCATAAACACATTAGAAACAGGCCCGGATCTTTAATAAGACATTTAGGATCTCATGGGCTTCTGTTTTCTCTTTTTTTTCGGCGGGGGGAGGCTTCTGTTTTCCATTCAGTTATGTAGTTAGAAAATCCAGTTTACTTGAGAGTGGTGGAAAATGCCAAGTAGTTATCTTAGTTTACTTAAGTTTTATCCTCATAGGCATTCTGGAATCTTTGGGCTTCATGGGTGAAAGGACCATATTCATTTAGTGCTGTCTTGCCCATATTCATAGACTTGCCCATACTCAGTGCTGTCCACATTCCTCAGATTTCAATGGGTACCTGTCCTGATTCTTAAAAGTATGGTTCTAGGGCCACACCTGAGAATTTGCTTTTCTAACCTATTGTTCTCCCCTGATTTACTGTAAAGGGTGGTTTCAAAAAGGGGTCAAATGTGCCCAAGTTTCCAAACCTCCATGCTTATCTTATAAACAGCATTTATCACTCACTTTACCAACTCTCCCTGCCAAATAAAGGAAACCAAAAGGATCAAGTATCAACTGCCAATGTTAGGTGAAGCTCCTCTTCTCTCCTCAAATCAAATTATTTGGAATCCTGAGTGATCACAGCCAACCTCAACGCAGCACTGCAATCTTTCTCAAAAAGACCCTTGAAACAAGTTTAAATGAACTTACTGCAGTTATTACTCGAGTACTTCCAATTGGCACTTTGGACTCAGGCTGGGGAAATATGTCAAATCCATTTACAGGCATCCATTCCCTTATCGGCTGCACATTCAATAATGTGCTGCATGCAAGCACTTAACTGTAAGTGGGTCTGTGAGAATTGATTTGATAGTCTATCTGTATCACAATTTAAAGAAACTCATTTGGTAGGAGAAAAAATAATTGTTTGGAATTCAGAGTGTGATATGTTTTCTCTTAATGCAGAGTTGGTTTACCAAAATATTTTACATAGTATACACACAATCCTCCAGACTTTGCGGTCACAATTTATGTCCCAGATGTAACGGGCATTTTACAAAAATTAAAGTTATTTGTGTCAAGCTTAAAAAATCACTTAAAGATCAGACACAGGGCTTCCGATTTAGAGCAGAAGTTATTCTTTAAAAAATTCTCGGATACTTGTGGCAATTTGAGGTATTGAAAATATCCTGTGAAATTCCATTCGTTGTGTTTACAAATTCTGTATCTCAATATTAAAAGGCCCAAACTGCTTTTCAGGTGTAAGTAATTCTTGGTGAGAACTAACTATGGTTATTGTGTCAGTAATGGAGGGAGGAAGAATCAGTGAGAGGACGGAGATCCAGCAAATAATGGACACACGGGGGTGGGTGAGAGATGAGGTGGGGTGAACAGAAATATATTTACCCTTAGGAGAAAATAGTCTTAGTTACAACATTCTCATGGCCTTCCTTAGGTCATCTTTTTCTATTAAATTACCTGTGTTAACCCCTCCAGTGAATATCCATGCTCCGGTTGTCATGGCTGCTTTGATGAGACCCTTCCCAAAGACTTGCTTGAGTTTTGGCTGGAGTTCAAAGTTCTGTAGTCCCCCGTGCACAGAGATGAGAAGCTTGGGAAGCTCCAGCTGCCATTCCTTGGTCATCAGATGTAGAAGGAGATCAGGTTTTGTATCGAAGGATACTCGCACATACTGGAAGAAGATGGGACTGATTAGGGAGACAGGGCAGGGCTGGCTGTGGGGGCTTATCTCTTTACTGATTGTAATGATGTGTATAGTGCTTGAAGAAAACGCTTTCATGTGAAATCTGATTTTATAAAAAAAAAAAAAAAGGCAAATCACTTTCTTTACCAAAAGAGTAAAGGCATGATGAAGGCATGCCATTTTTAAAGGTTTTCTCGAAATGGTGAAGGATTACAAACTCTAAAATAGTTTGCTGTTCTCAAACGCAGTGCAACTACAACTTTTCCCAAGTATACCAACTGGACTTAGATATATCTGTTTCTGTGACCCAAAACTTTGACAGGTTTTGGAAAATTCTGCAGTTCTACCTAATGTAATGAGAATTTTAAAATGAGGTAACTGTCGACTATATTTATTTAATCTATAATAACTGCATACTAAGTATTTATCTTTTTAAAGAAGACAAATGACAAAAGGCATGCCAATCATTCTTGCAGAATAATCTAAAAAAACTAAAGCATATATCAGATTTCAAGGTATTAGCAGATGCACCTGGAAATAAGTACACTAAGTACATATAAATGGAATGCTATAAATACATACAATGATAAACATGTATATAACCACATACATACTCATTTAGGTCTCAGTTTAATTACATAAAGACTTCCATCTTTAGCTGGAAGAACTGAAATACTGGGCAGATATATTTGTTTTTTTTTAATTTTTTAAAAAATTTATTTATTTATGATAGGAGGGGGGGAGGGGCAGAGACACAGGCAGAGGGAGAAGCAGGCTCCATGCAGGGAGCCCGACGTGGGATTCGATCCCGGGGCTCCAGGATCGTGCCCTGGGCCAAAGGTAGGCGCCAAACCGCTGCGCCACCCAGGGATCCCTGGGCAGATATATTTGAAAGTCTTTTGAAATGCATTGCAGAGCAGACATGAAAAGAACAAATATCCAGATTCCCAAACAAAATTGAAGCTGGAACCTCAGGAGATAAGGAAGGACCAAAGCAGGCTTTGGACTTGAGGGTTTTTCCTAAACCTGGGAAGATGTTGGCACCTGTGCTTTACCAGCTTTATGCAGTAAAGGGGACCCCATGTAAGCTGGGATACTTCAAAGGGCTCCACTCTCATGAGTAAGGAAGAAAACAGTGAGCAAGTCTGATGTACAGAAGAGAACAAAGAAGCCTACCTGCTTCCATCCTGGTTCTGAGTGGATGCAGAAAAAAATTCTCCTCTGATTATTTATAAAACAGGGGGCCCTCCCAAAGGCTTTGATCCATATTCACACTATCAACGTGGCTTGAAAAACATCAGAGTATTTAATTTAAAATGGTTCTGGCTGGGGAATGGCTCCAGGTAATCAGCAGAAGCAAATGCAAATCCTCTGTGGAGGAATGAGTCCTCAATCCGGAGCTCAGATAGTTTCCATGGGAAAATAAACATCTCATAGTAAAAATAAAAATCATGTAAAAAAATAAAATCACATATTTTTACATGTGATTTTAATACAGGAGATGCAGCAGTATGAATAAGAACCAAAAGAAATAACAGGAGAATAAGATCCTCAAAGATATTGAAATACTCAGAGAATATGCATAAATAGCTATATTTAATATGTTAAAAACACAAATGAGATTATTGAACATATCAGTAAGGAAAAATAGACTATAAGGAATGACCAATACATGTGAAAAAAGAATCAAAAGCAGCTTCTAGAAATAAAACTGTAATAACTTAAAAATACAATAAAAAAAATTAAGCTACAGATTAGCCATGCTGATGACAGATCCAGAGAAATCAACCAGATGCAGCCTAGAAGGATAAAGGACTTGAAAACAGAAGCAAAACTGAAAACCTTGGAGATGATCTGAATTCTAGATGGAAGTAAAAGAGATAATGGGGAAGAAGCAATACTTGAACAGATGCTGGCTGGGAGTTTCTTAAAAATGTTGAAAGATACAGATTCTCAGATCCAGGAATGTCAGTGAATCCCAGGCAAGGTAAATAAAAACAAACAGCACTCAGAGACACCTCACAGACAACAACAAAGGAAGGGAAATAAAAAACCTTCAAAACCTGCTAGAAAATAAGACAAATCGCCTATAAAGAAATAGTCATTATAAGACAGAAGGTCTATTCCTCAACAGCAAAAATGGATGCCGCAAGCCAGAGTCTACAATGTGCCAAGAGGAATTATCTGGCAGTGTAAAATTCTATATTCAGTGAAAATATCTTTCAAAGATGAGAGCAAATTATAGATATTTTCAGACTACCAAAACTGAGAATTTATCTCTAGCAGACTTCACTGAAGGAATTTTGAAATATATATAGCAAGGAGAAAGTCCATGATCCCAAATGGATGATCTTTGGATACAAGAAAGAATCGCTAACAAAGATATTAGCAAATACATGGTAAATCTATGAAAAGCACTGGTTGTAGAATAAAAAATGTTGATAATATCTAATTTATGGTGAGAAGGGATAGAACTAAAGCACTGGACAGTACAGCATTTAATTGGGTGGAATTCATCAGCATTAAAGCATTCTAAAGTCTGTATGTTGTGTGGGAGAGAAGAGAAAGGTACTGATTAAGGGATTTGTTAAGTATTAATGATGAAGTAGCATAACCACAAAAAGAATAGAGGGGCATGTAATCATGCAAACAAATGCTTTTGGGTGTATAAATAAATAAGGTTATGCAGGAGGTGCCAATTGGTTGCAATAATTTTGGACCTAGGGGATCCCCTTGTCACAAAAACCTCAGTAATTATGTCAATTCTTTTGTTAAAATGCATTTTAAATATGTTTAGCTGAAACGTGAGGCAAAGAAGAAGAAAAAGTTGAAAGCAGCTTGACAAACTAAACTGCTTCATCAAAGAATATCAAAAAGAGGTAAAGCTTTCTACATGCATATACCAGAATTCCAAAGAGGTGTTGGAATCTAATAAGCTGGTTCTATAACGATTTAATCTATGTAGCAACAATCAATTCCAGAATGGAAAGGGTAAGGGTTGGCAATTTTAGTTAAGTACATTATAGCAATGGAATTGAACTAGACCTTACAATATGAGATGTGGCGTATTTTGTGCACAAACTTTCATGCAAAGGACAAGAACTTTCTGATATCTTCGAATAGAAATTTTCAGTAACGATGTATGTTCCCGTGCCACACAAGGGGCCTTGGGGCTGAAGAGTGGCTATTGCAGTGGTAGAAACAAACACAGTGTTTCTTAAATAAAGGCTATGTTAGGGATCCCTGGGTGGCGCAGCGGTTTGGCGCCTGTCTTTGGCCCAGGGCGCGATCCTGGAGAACCGGGATCGAATCCCACATCGGGCTCCCGGTGCATGGAGCCTGCTTCTCCCTCTGCCTGTGTCTCTGCCTCTCTCTCTCTCTGTGTGACTATCATAAATAAATAAAAAAAATTAAAAAAAATAAAGGCTATGTTATTATCTCTCTGTCGTTGTATTTATTGGCTCATTGAGTGACTTGAAGAAAAATATCTAGACAATAGACACTATAAGACGAAAGAATAAAATGTTTTCTGTGCCTGCGCACTGTGTCTATGCCACTCGAGTAGTTAAAATTTGGCGGCTCTGCTGAAGTGAATTTATGTCATTTTGACTAATTCCAGAAAGGGATATTTAGTGAAATAAATTAGGGCTGGGACTCCCAAGGCTTCCAAACTATACAAATAAAAAATGCTTAGTGTGGGAGATGGAAAAAAAAATTGCTTTTTAAGTTACTATTCTCTCCTTTATCCTCTTATACCTTCAAAAAAAAGGAAAAAAAAGATCCCCAGGAAAGTGCCCCTCAAAAATCTATGGAATGTGTTACAATTCCTTTTGAAGTGGCCTAATCTTTTTCCTAGTTAAGAAAAGCTTGCTTGTGATCACAGAACTCTTGTTACTCTAAGTGCTCTGTAGGGAGTGAATGACCTTGGATCACCTTGTCCCCACCTCTGTCTTACAGATAGGGAAACAGAGGCACTTGTTGTCTGATTTGTATAAGGTTACATTACTGGTGGGCCCTCTTCATGTATTTCTCTGTGCTCTCAGGTCCTTAACTCTATTGAGAAACAAAACAAAACAAAACAAAACAAACCCCAAATCTCAAACCAAGACCTTTGTGTATATTCTATGCTCCAACACATACATTATTTCATGACTCCTCTCAGTAAGGAGGAGGTTGATAATCATTCACATTTCACAGCTTGCAGACAGAAAGGATCCATCAGGTTCTCAAGTTCAAGTTCTTTTTTTTTTTTTTTTTTAGGTTCTCAAGTTCAAATGACAGTGGTAATGATGGGGTCCATAGCCCAGGTCTTCAGACTCCAGAGTCCTTGCTCTTGACCACAAAGTGATAATGCCCCTCTCTCTTTCTCCTTTCCTTTTACCTACAAGCAGTCTCAAAGATCTAGAGAACCATTTCTAGAACCATTTCTGAAAAGAGTGTTCTCAACCAGGTCTTTCCCTCTATTCCTTGAGTTGCCACTGTAGGAATAAATTCTCTTTACTAAGATGTCCATTTGGATTATAGCAACAATCTCCAAAAGGCTTCTCGACCCCATGCCCTCAGCAAGACATTGACAGATATAGTTGTTTCTCCAATTCCTTTTGGATCACACTATATCTCAAAGTGTTTCACTATATGTAAACTCTCCTGCCTGTCATGGTCCCCTCCACTTTGGCTTGACTCCACCTAGAAGTGTTTCCCACTTCTCTCTGCATTTGGCTAATGCTGTTCCCTAAGTCCTAGAATACCTAGTTCCTCCCTTTCTCGTCTACAGAAATGATTCTCATCTTTTAAAGGCTTTTACTGAGAATGCAAGCTCATATCGATGCAACATAACAATCAAACTAACCCAATTGGATGAGTTTTTCCCTGGTTGTTTTTTGCATGTGTCAGTTTTATCTGCCCATGTTGAAAGATCTTTGAGGACAGGGACCATGTTTGACCTGACTGTGATTTGTGATAAAACTTTCCATATTGGCTATGAAGTAGTCAATCTTAGAAGTCAAAGAGAACTTAGAAATATCTTAGCAATCATGGGAACTAGAAATCATCTAGTTCAATTCTTCTGCTTCACAGAGAAGGACAAGGAGACCCCAGGGAAAGTGAGTGACTGGGGCCTCAGAGCTAGCTGCCTCATAATCAACCACTCATCTAGTCCATTACTAAAGCTACTACTGCACGGGAAATTCTCTGGTGGAGCTGTGCTTCTCAGACTTTAATGCACACAACTCACCTGGCAACCTTGACAAAAATGTGGGTTTCAATCCAGGAGGTCTGGGGGGGGGCTTGTGGTTTTGCATTTCTGACTAGCTCTCCAGAGACTGCATGAGAGGCAAGGATTGCAACTCTATCCCAGACCAAAGAGAATTTTCAAAGTGCTGTCTTGTGTTTCTCACTGGGCCAAAGGGTAGAAAGAACACTCAATATTTTACATGAAAATCACAGAGAAAAATGGAGGAGATACTGGAGGAATTACCCAGGAGACAGTGAATAGGAAAACTGCCATTTTCAGCTACCCAAATTATCGCCAAAAATGTAATCCCTTGGAGAATAAAAGGCAAGATTTTTTTTTTAAAGAAGAATTTATGTGAATCAGTTGTTTTTGTCATTGTTATGGTTTAGTAACTCAGTAAACCATTTGGGAGATAAGAGGCTAATTAAAACAATGGGATAAAATGACAAAATTATCTGAACATGTCAATTTTTAAATTAGATTCTTACATCCATAAAAAGCAGGTTAGTCAGGGAACTCTCCAGGTGCTTGCATTGTAACAACTAACTCACGTGCTGAATCAGCAGCTTTAAAGTCATAAATGGCTGACCCCAGAGCAATTAATAAATGGTCAATGTGATTTGAAATTAGGAGCTATTTTGGTTGTCAAGAGAAGCAATTTTGACCATCCACTTGTGAGCTCATTGATTGCTAAGGGATCACCTTACAAATAACAAGAAATCTTCCTGATGGGTATACTAAATTTTGTCACTTGGGCAGTAATCTGATGTGGTGACATGTGCTTCCATTTATAGATTTTTCAATCATCAGCAGCATCACCCTCTAGCTCGGACACTGGTGCTGTGTAGTCATTTGGCCAATTTCAGTGCCTTCTCTTGTGAAATGAGGCTGATCCTGACCACCTCACATGACCCTGTGAAGATTAGATTGAGGAAAATCACCTGTTATGGCTGAAAAACCAATATATGTAAATTTAATGAAGGTTACAAACACCTTATAAGTGACGTCTGTGTACAACAGGATCCGAATAACTTGCTTTAAATCTTCAGCAGATATGTTAAAGGAGCACTTTGTTTCTCAACTCTGAGTTATCTGGGGAGTGACTGCTGCAGGTGTTTATCTATATACAAGTACCTGTCAAGAGCAAAAATGCTACGTTGGCTCCAGGTTGCCTAACCCATCCCTCACCCACATGACTTTAGCTCCTCAATTTATAATTTCTAGAGATAAACTGAGCTCCAATAAGTTGCCCAAGTCTAGAATAATCTTCTTCTTTTCCTTTCTATCATTAGTGGCTTTGCCTGGCAGGGGAGAGCTAATGTGTGGAGAGCTAATGACACCCAAAACAGCACTTCAAGAATGCTCTATATAAAGTAGGGGTTCACTCTAGTCGAAATATATTATTTGATCTGTTCTTAGGTGCTTTGGAGGCCATTGCATACAGCATGATTTTTGAGTTCCAAACACAAACCACTAAATTAGGCTTTGTGAAACTCTATTAGAAAACTAGAATTAGAAATTAGAAAATTATTTAATTTGAATGGCACATGGCTTCGGTAGCCAAAGCTTGAGTTTTTGCTCTGCCAATGCTAAAGGCCTTTCTGTGTAGCAGATGACTTCACTGAAGTTTTTTCTAAAGCCATTCTTACTACTTTGTCATTAGTAATATTACTATTCACTTATCAAAACAGGACTTGACTTGACCATGGCCTCACTCTGTACTAAACTGGGAAGTCACAGATGCATCATAGACCAGACAGCGTTGTTCTGCCTTTATAATAACACCCAGGGTGGGCCATGGCTGCGCGTGTACACGTGTGTGTGTGTATGTGTGGGGGGAGGGGATAGTCATTACTACTTAGAATAGGCTGAGGCTGTTTAATTAAAATATAATATAATAACAATATTCCTTTGGAATTCTGAATTTGAGAGCTGGTGGAACAATTTGGTTCTGATAATGAATGAGTCACCTCTTTAGCCCTAAATTTTTATCCCCCTAACTCTGCCCAGATTTTAAATGAAAATGTAAAAGAACTGCAGGATGATAAATCTGGCTAAGCTCCTGGAAACGGTAAAATGACAAATCCTCTTCCTAATACTGTAAAGCCATTTTTAATTCTGGGAAATTATCAGTTTGAACGTGGTGCTTGTTTGGAATAAGGGAAATACCATTGCTAACTCTATTTGAACACTTATTTCTACTGCTTTTCTTCTGTGGCTGGAGGGGGAAATTTGGCCCATTTTCTTCTCTGTTGAGAGATGTGATAAGCATCATTTCATTTTTTTAATTCTTTGTAGCCACATTTTTAAATGGCTACTTTTAATTAAATCTTTGGCCAAGGAGGACACGTCATATCAAACTGCTAACACAATTTTGCTGATATCAGCTTTCTGAGTCCCTGGAGTCATTAGTTTTGCAGTGAGAGTTTAATACTTATGGTGGCTTAATGCACGTGAAAGTTCGCTAGAAGGAAAATACTTGGAAAGCAAATGTGTGGTGTCACTGGCTATTGCATTCCTAGTCTGATGACCCACAAAACTTTGGAAATGAAAATGCCATTGCAATTTAGTCTATATTGTTTTTGTGATTCCTCAGCATTAGATACCAGGTACTTTCAGGTGACAACTGCTGGCTGATAAGTCAAACCTAAAGGTTTAGAAATATAAAACTTCACTGAGCATATAAATAGGTCATAGGGGGGACTCACTACATTTTTCTGCCAGAATTGTTTAGCATAAAATTTTCTAGAGGCAAAGCGATAGGAATTTCCTAAAGGTAAGATGGATTTCTTTGAGGAGGGTTGATTCTTTCCTTCCTTTCCTATAGGTCTATGATTGGGACCAGAAGTTTAAGTGATAAACTCTAGTTTTATTCTCAGTTTCAGAAAGGCTTCTCAAGGGTACTGCTGATTCAGTGGCCTAAAGATTAAAAGGTAGAAAGTGGAAATGGAACAATTACCAAATACCTTACCATGCTTATGTAAAGCTGCTTCGTTAGCCACAGTCTAGTGAGTTGCTATTTTGTTTTGGGAAAGGGGATTCATTTAGTTTCAAATTTGGCATGTGTCAGTTGGTGATGATTCCCAGATTAAATATGCCTAATTCAAAGAAAGACAGTTTTTAAAAAATTGAATTCAATCCCAAAACATTTTAAGAGTGTGAGACTGTCGATGCTGTCGTCCTGCCAGCAGACCTCCCCACCCACCGGAGCTTCCCCTACCTCTATTCTCCTGACCCACTGGCAATGCTCAGAGAATAAAGCTTTAATCCTGGAAGGCTCAATAGTTAGGGCTTTAAGTGTGACAGTGAGGCAGAGGAACAATTACCTAAATGATATAAAAACTATAATAAGGGGTTCAACTTGATCTAATAAACAGTGAATAGCAAGGAAAAACCTGAAGATAATTACATGTGAATGACTTGAGAGGTTTAAATCCAAGTCCTTAGTTAAGTTATACTTACCTGGTGTACAAGTCAGCTCAGCATTAATTGGAAGAGATGATCAGTAGCAAATAAGACTCTGTATAATCAAGTCCAGCACTGTCACTTTTTCTAGATAACTTACAGCTGTAGCCCCAGATAAAGAAGAGCCTTTGAGAGAGGACCCAATGTGTGCTGTGGGGCCAGCCTGCTATGGTCCTCTATGTCAGTTTTAAAAAGTTGCCTGGAACTGGCTCTACTAAGACAATGTCTAACCCAGAGCTTTGGTATCTTACTATCTTCTTCCTTGGTACTGATGTTCTGACTTTTATAAGGCCCCTGAATGAATTGCCAGGTCCTCCAATAGCCCAGGAATGGCATTTGGGGGCATGCAGTTTGGTAGGACATGGCTTGGTGTTGAGAAGAGAAGGGAGTGAGGATCCCTCACTCACTGTCAGCTATGAGCGTCTCCTTCCTGGGTCATGATTCTTTGCAAAGTGAGAGAGATGTTGGATCCATTGCTACTGAACTTTCCCAGGGTTGTTGGGCCTGGAAATTGAGAACAGTATACCACAAAGTGCTGGGAAAGGCTCAGAAAATGGTTCTATTAACCTAGGATGTAATTTTACAAAGACCTCCTCCTGCTCAGAGCTTCTGAGTTTAATTAGCCTCATCAAATAATAGTAACTGTATACTTCTGCAAAGTGTTCAAAACCCTTATAAGAGAGCGAGAAATGTAACAGTAATTAGCTTCCCCCAAATCATCTCCTAGAGTCTATACCAAGCATACATGACAGAGGAGGAACAGAGCTGACAGCGAGTCCTGAGGAGCCTGAATTCAAGAATTCTCTTTATCATGAAATAATCAAATAACTCTCACAGAAGAATTTAACTTCTCTGGGCTCCAGTAGCTTTGTCTATAAAACAGATAGATCGAGATTATTCAGTATTTTTTAAGCCTAGCTGAATAGAATAACCTGGGATCAGGCACATTAAGTTAGTTGACCTGTTTCAGTCATGGTGAATATTTAACCATGCCTTCCCCATCTGAAGACTGACATTCTTTAACAGACAGTAATTGATGATTTTTCCCTTTGTCCAAACTGCATGCCAGTTTGTTGGAGAGGGCAAAAAGTAAAGAAGGCACAGATTGGCACAAAATCACCATCCTGCCTGATAAAACAAGACATCTGACCAGTTGTCAGCTCCACCCCTTTGTCTAGACACGAGAACCAGAACAATTCAAGGCCAAGTATTCAAAGTGGACAAAACGTTCATTGTGTGTGCATAGCGGGGACACTCACTTGCTAAATATTTGGTTGTACAAAAAAAAAAAAGATGAAGAAGAAGAAGAAGGAAAAGTGGTCCTCATTTGGCTGATTAGACTCTGAAAGAAATATTTTTCCTCATAGTATTTGCAACGAGACCATCTAGGACATGCAAGACCTAATCTCAGTGCCGGCTTCACGGGCGTACAACCAGCATGGTCATACTGCTCAGAAAGGCACTGTTTACAGTTTAATGCTCTACACTTGCTGTCTTGAAAATCTCAACAATTTTATCCTTGAATCTGTTTTGTAAGTCAAGTGTGATGGGATGGTAGAGTATGTGCAGAGGGCTTGGATCCTCAACTCACAGGTCGTGCAAGGTCCCACATCCCACCTCCTGCTGCCTCCCTGGCACAGGGGATCCCAGCCACCTGCTCCCATGTCTGGTGTCTCAGTCAGTCTAGCCTTCCCACTCCATTCTCACCTGAGGCAGCAATAGAGATTTTGTTCTATCATTACCCACTATCCCTGACTGGGATCTGAGTGCAGACGAGGGGAGGGGCAAAGCTGGGTATATTCCCTGTAGCATCTTAGGACAGAGCAAGGAAGTAGCTGTCTCTGCTTTTGGCTGGTAATGCCATGGTGAGGTTCTTCTTAGGTGAGAGGGTGGAAAGTCTCACCCACACCAGATACCATGCATGCCCCACTACAGAGATGGCAATTCCTTAGACTATTATTTGTCCACTGTGAGTTGGGGTTGACAGCAGTAGGAACGGGGGATTGATTTCCCTGCCCCAGGAGAGGGGCCTTGATTTTCATTTTACACTGGGATCTACAAATATGTAGCTGACCTGTCCTAACCTGACCTGTCAACAGGTAGTTTGGAGTTTCATCAAGGTACATGGGGCTTTGGGAAGGCTATCAAAGTTCCATGTCATATGTATTCACACTTCCAGAACAGAGTGACAGGTGTGCCTCTTTGAGTTTGTCCTCTGCCATTAAATGTCATAGTATACAGACATCATATATCAGCTATGCAACATGGGGCACAAAGCTTGGTGGCACCATTCCTGCATCCCAAGCCACTTTCTCATCTGTGGCACATTCTCTTTTTTTGGGGGGTACACTTCACTTGCAACATTATCATATTCTCATTTCATCTCATCTCATCTCGTCTCATCTCATCTCATCTCATCTCATCTCATCTCATATTCTTGGCTCTCTGTGGATCCATTTTCATACATTTGCTTTTTTTTTTTGGCAGCACTTTTCTTATAGTGAACTTGCATGACTTTTAATTAATGCATGATTTCCTGGGGGATCCCCAGTGTATATGGTTTGGATCCCATACTGCAAAAGGAAATTGTGCTGAGTTGGGAACCCTTAATGACTTTGTGTAGGTGAATACATCCCTTGGGTGGAGGAGGACGTTGCCAAATTTCCATTGCCCTTGGTTCTGTATAGGCCAAGACTAATTCCCGCCCCCCACCCACCATGTTTTTCCCCAGGCCTTACTGGGGGCTACACATAGCCTCCTCTTCTTTCCAATACATTGCTCAAAACTATTTGTACCCTAACACATAGCTCAGAATTGATTTTCTTGGAAAAAAACTATGAGACTACCTTAGTCAGCCATTCTTAGTGAAGAAAATCCTATAAGAGTGGGGGAATAGAGGGAAAGGGGAAGAGAGAAGAGAGGGGAGGGAGGTGGCTTTTTTGCACATTTTTAGCCTGTGACTAGTATGAAGTGACTTCCCTTGCATTTTGCAGTATGCTTCTCTAAGCAAAATTTCCTCTCCACACTCAAAGAACTTCATGCTGTGCCTTAGAGCAGCCACCTCCAACTGCTCCACTCTCCACTAACTCTGTTAGAAGCAAGCTTGTTGAAATATAGCATTTCTAGAATTTCCAAAAACATATGGTGTACTTTTCTCCTGGAAAAAAAAAATCTGTCAGCCAAGTAGGGAGAGGTTCATGATGAAAGCTGAAATTTAGAAGCAACAACTCTTAGAAGTAAAATTTGTATTATTTCCTAAAGCCACTGTTCCAAACAAAACCCTTTTCATATGGAGCTCTTCTACTGAGAACATTATTGAACACAGCTGCTTGGAGCAAAAGCACTCACTTTAGATAGCAAGATCTCTATTAGAATAGGGAAGGAAACAGTCTGGGATGATCATTTCTACCTTGAATTGAGAGAAGTGCTAGTTACCGATAGAACAAAACAGAAACCTAAAGATTTTTTTTTTCAATCAAAGGAGACAAAAACATGCCATAAAGATGAGACCCAGAGAGTAACATAATAGAAGAGGATCACTATAGAAAGTTACTTGTTATTATTAATAATAACAATAGTCACTGCATCTGATATCATACTAATTATTTAAAAATCCTGGGAGGAAGCTTTTCTTTCCCCCATTCTATAAAGGAGAGCAGAGAGGCATAGGGGCCAGGTCATCAGAGCCGGTTGCCCAGCCTGGATCTGGCAAAGGTGGGATAAAGCCCAAAGACTAAATCTCCAGCTCTTCACCCCTCCTTTGCACGCTGTGAGAAAGAATTTGGGAAGCGACTAAATGGTTTTCTGATTACCATAGCTTTGTTGGAATGGCCACCTCCTTGGAATTCAATGGTTCCAAAAGCATCCGTCGGGCTGAGTTGAGTGTGCTTGCTGATGGACCACTTCTCGGACTGGATGTCATTTCGGGAGAGGCGACTTTCATTTTTCTCATTCTGAAGAACGGAGATACTGGGAGTGAGGCCCACATGCTGGCCTATTAGACGCCCACAGCAACACCTGCAGTAGAAAAGGTCAAAGTGAATTCCTGTATCTGCCATTATGGGATCACCCACTAAGGCAAGCTGCCAGAGAAATCTACAGACCATAGCGAGCCAGTCATTCCTCAGGCAAAATCCCACAATGTGGCTCTATTAGGCAAATAGTGAACTCAAGATTTACCTGACACACAAATTTTCTTTTCTGCCCACCCTCCCTCCTCCTCCCTACCCCCCCCCCCCATACACACCACCCCGCTCTTCATTTTCCTTTAGCTGGATAAGCTATACCATGCCTCCCAGCCTTCTCCACCCACACCTTTCAGACCTGCCATATGGTTCAGGATTGGAACCTGCGAACAAAAGCCCTATAGATTTTTCTACCTCTCACTCCTCCCCTCTATCAAATCTTGCATGAAAGCCATGGCATAACTTTGAGGGAAGAATTTTAACATGCACATTTAAATAAGGACTCTCACTCATATGTGAGTCACAACCTAACTTGTCTCTCCTCAATTGACATTCACTGTCAAATAGCCAATTCTGAGAATAAAAACCTAAAGCTTAAGTGTTCCTGAAGAAATGATGAAAATGTTAGTCACAAGATATCTGAAAACAGAATTCATTCCTCACATCATGAAAATGTCCTTCATACTTTTCTGCTACCACTATTATAACTATTAGTAATAATAGCAATACATATCCTTCATACTTTGAGACACTATTATAACTATTAATAGTAATAGTAATTAATAGTAAAACATAGTTATCAGTTATTAAATACTAACAGTATCACATTCAATTTATGAGTAAAAAATTGCATTTTTGAAGGTTAGGAAATTTGTTCAAGGTTATGTAGCTAGTCTATATGACTCGATAAGCTGTATTTTAAATTGCTTGATTATGTTGCCTTTTCATAAAGGCATTTTCAGACATTCATATGTTACCACATCCTGAAAACTTCCTATCTCAGATGTTGCTAACCTTTAAGGCAAAATCAGAGAGGTAACTAGGATATTGAAGACAAGGTAAGTAGTTACTAAAAAATGTGCTTGGATGGGAATCTGAAGGTCAGTCTAATTAGTAATCTATTAGGAGTCTTTATTTAAAAATCTCTTTTTCATTACAGCAGAGAATATTGGTACAAACTAAGCATTTTGATGAAATGCTTAAAAATCAGTAACCATACTAAAAATACGTATAACCCACTTATAGACAGTGATTAATTCCTTCCCAGTGGCCTATCTGTTATTTTGTACAGGCTCTTAGAGAATTAACTGTAGGCACAGCATATTATGTGGTGTATACATCTAAGATTGCTTCAGAGATGCCCAGCAAAGATAAAATAAAATGATCTTTGACTTCAGATCCCTTGCAATGGATAGTGTTACTATTGTAATTTTGTTCCTGTAAATGCTACTCTGTGTTCTCACTTCATTATAGAAACAGCAAGATTACCTATGGGGGTCTTTGGTGCTGGGTATGATGTGAACACATTCTCTCTTATAAAATGCTCTTTCTATCCAGGATTTCTGAGCCTGGAAAAAAAAAAAAACAAAAACAAACAAAAGAAGAAAGGTGAACATAACCTCCAAGTACTTTTGACTAGAAAGTAAAATTTCATAATCATGTAATAGACTAGTATCTCATAAACTGAAATGAAATTGCAGTTACTTCACACATAAACACGGCATATAACAAAATCAATTGCTGCCAGAACCTGTTGATTAGGTTAACATTATAATATTGAGTCAAAGAAAATGACCTTAAAAAAAATGTTAGTGATGGAACCATACACAAATTCTTAATGATTTTTAAAGGTCAGAAAAACGATACTATTTACGGAGGAAATGAAAAACACAGAACAGTATGCTTATAGCCCTGTACATAACAAATATTCAGTGGTGGGAGGAAATATATGTAAATAAATATGAAGTTCTCATGGCTAGCACTTCCATTTGATTTTCCTTGTAGAAAGAAAGAGAAATTACAGCACCTGGGTGGCTCAGTCAGTTGAGCATCCAGCTCTTGATTTTGGCTCAGGTCATGATCTCAGGGTCCTGAGATTGAGCCCTGTTTTGGGCTCCATGGTCTTTGGGGAGCCTGCTTGAGATTCTCTCTCTCCCTCTCCCTTTACCCCTCCTCCTACTCTCTCTCTTAAAAAAAAAAAAGAGGGAAAGAAATGGTAAGAGAATTATACAACTCAAGAGCCCTAATCCATCATAATGCTTTTCCTAAAATCCTAATTAACAGTGCTTAAACACAGAAGGAAATGGAAGCATAGGAAGATAAATGTCTTCATCACAGTTTAGAACTTCACAGGTAATTGATGCCTTTGGAAGGAAGAAAGATAGCACTTTTTCTTTTCTTTTTTAAATTCCACATGTCTTTAAGCATAGGAAACACAGCTTCTTAGAATAGGCACTGTTGGGATTGTCCACCAGGAAGTCCGGCCATTAAGATTAGGTTCCCAGAAGGACAAAGGAAGCTCCAGCAAACTGTACCATCTTTGTTCCAAAGCATAGTGTCCATCCCGTAGCCCTTTACCTCTTTCTTTATTAGCTTTTAAAATAGCAGAGGAGTCTCCCATGAGATCCTGCAAGCTGCTCAGAAGACCCCTTCTCTAAGCATTTAATATGGAAGTTGTTAAAGCAGCCTGTCAAGTTATTTCCATATGGTATTATCTTTTCTCTAACACAGTATCAGGACTAAATTAGTACTCTTGAAATATACAGGGCCAAAGTGCAATTTAGCTGTTTAGTTGGCCTCAGTGACCAGTGTTAACTGTTACAAACCCCCATATGTTGGCGATAATTGATTCTGATTCTGTCAAGGACTCAAACATCTATATAAACTGTGTGAAGGTCTGGTTTGCTCTCAACCCTTAGTCTCCCATCTCCCTCCTCTCTCATGATGGAGACTATGCAAACATGCAGCACTGAAGGCAGTAGTTATCTCATATGATAAAGAACGTTGTAAGAGTAGCAAGGCAGGGAAGCTTGAGGAGCACAAAGGAGCTGCATCCGTTTCAGTCATGATCACAACTGGGTCACATAATTTCTCAGTGTTTTATGCATCGTCCACATGAAGAGGAGCACATATCCTGCCTCAGATCCCTGGATCCAGGTGGACCTCTGCACCCTCTAACCACAAAGTTAACATTTGGAGTTCTGTTTGTCAGCTGGGCATGAAGAATGCCCCAGTGTCTAATCACAAAGATTTTTCTTCTCAAATATATAGGAAAAGTTAGTGGCTGCATCTTTGCCACAGAAATGAGCTGAGCAGCATAGATAAACCAGGCTTTATCTTTGTGAAAAGCCTGTAAGTTAAACTATTCATAGGCTGTGATTTTTCCTAGACACTGAATACCTTCGTTGATAACATCTCTTGGCAGAAAGATGGTAAAAATATTCCTCACTGGACATCTGAAACCAACGTTCCCTACACCTCGGGGAGCAGAAAAGGGAGAAAGCCCTTTCCTTTCTTCTTTGTGGCCTACTTTGGCTAGAATTCAGAAGGTTCTTTTGGTGAAGCATCTGCAAATTTGGGGGAGTGCTCATCAACTCTCCCAGAGAGAAAGAAGGAATGGCAGTGTCATGGATAGAGCATGAGGTTTGCCAGTAGAAAAAGTGGCATGAGTGGAACTCAACGGTATGGACAAAGTCACATTATTATTGTGGTCCTCAGTTTTTCTCATCTATAAAATGGGCACAATAATAATAGCTGACACATCAAGTTGTTATCATTAGTATTTGGGTACCATGTTTCACTGCAAGGAAAGGGGCCAGTGCTAGGTTGGTTTTGGTACTAAAAGTTCAGATGCAGGTTCAGACAAGAGCACTATGAATCTACTATAACTGACCTGACCTGGTTTGATTTCTCTTTGATGATAGGCTCCAAGGATATTTCACATTTATGAAGGGTTCATCATGTGCCTGGAAAGTGCCCTATGTGTATTATCTCCATGGGTCCTCCTAAGAACCCTATGAGGAAAGGACTTCTGTTACACCCATTTTACCATTGAAGAAACTGAGGCTGAGAGATTCAGCAGGTACGTCGTGTTAAAGCCAGAGTTTGACCTTATGCAGTCTGACTATAGAGTTCACACCCTTACCCACTCTGCTAAACTGCCTTTCCAAGTTATATATTGAAGATAGTAAATGCCCTTAATCTGGGCAGTGCCATCGGGGCATGCCTGGGAGTGCCCTGGTTTATGGACAGTGTTGGACTCCTAGAGGCATGCCTTAGACCCAATTCATACTCGCATCTTTCCCTCCTCTTTCCCCTCTTCTGTCTCCACACGTGAAGTAAAACATATTCTGCTATGTCTTCTATCTCACTCCTTAGGATAAAGGACTGGGGTGTGACATCAGGAAGACATTGTAAGAGGAGCAAGAAGTAAAGGAAGGGGGGAATCATTATAATGGCTCTAACAAAGAAATGCAGTTCCAACAGATTCCTAACTTGAGAACCTGGGGGACCATGACGGATGAATTAGATATCCCAAGGATACCTTGATCATTTGTCTCACTCACAGATCCCAGTTTCAACCTGGAAGGCACTGGGAATTTTACTGAGAATTACTACATAGAGATTGCCAACTTGTTAATTTTTTAAAATAAAATATCTTGACTTGTGTCAGTTCAGCAACTTAGTTACCTTCTTAATGGTGAAAAACCTATCTCACTGTTACCAAAAGGAAACAAGATCAATTTCCATCTCTTATTACTAGCAGATTAACCATTTCCCTTGCCAAGGCATGGGAAATTGGAAGGGGGTGGGGAACAAATGTAATATAATAAAAATCTTTCCAACATCCATAATTGAATTGAATTCTCTTTTTTTTTGAAAAAGAAAAGCAGAATACATAATAGAAAGACTACATGTATAACACATGAATTAGGAATTCTACAAAATATCGTGCATAATTGATTATGCTCTACTGTGGGCTTTGCTGTACTGTGCTTTTATTCAGCTCTTCAGTGTGGGTAGATAATAGATTTTTAAAATTATTTTCTTGGGAGCGGGCAAATTTGATGTATAATCATGGTTTAACTTGTTCCTTAAACTAATTCCCTTTGCTTTTGTCCAAAGGCTTTGAACTGCTCTGCATGAGCTTCATACTTGGCTTCAATATCCAAGTAAGTTAGCTCAGAATGGCTATCCTTGTTGTTTGAGAGCATTAAATAGTTGTGACATGCCATGTTTCTCACTGACCCTTTAATTCTCTTCTAATGCAAAACTTCAACAGACAGGTTTGCCCTAAAATCTTTTCTTTTTAAATAGGCTTCAAAAGTCTCATGTACTCTTAGAAAAGATGGCTTCCATCAGACCCTAGAAAATCGCTTTGTACTTTCTTTTCTAAAGGTAGAACGGTCACATCACCATGACTGAGTTTGTAATGGGCTATTTTCTTTCTTTCTGCATTATCAGTCATGTGTGATGTGTAATAGGGAAGTGGTTTCAAAGGCTAATAATTAAAGGACATCGTACTGAAAACAAAAATGAGGACATTCACATTTTGAATTAAGTATAATGATTACCCTCAAAGAATAAAGTACTAATTTTGAAAGTAAAATGTACAGTCAATAAAGGACAGAAATGATAGAAACAAACAGAAGCTGTAAATATTGCTTTCCAAAGGGAAAAAAATAAGTTATTTCATTTAGTCAGGTTTCAATTCTTTTTCACAAAGCTTCTGCTACAAACATTAGTTCCCCACATTACTCCGATACTTCATACTCCCAACTCTCCACCAGCTACAAGATCAAGGACTTCTCTAGGCAGGAATAGTTTACAAGTACATACATCAAATATGTACTAAATCTGTCTCCAGAAAATCTTGGAAACTACAACTGCAATCACCCTGTAAGAGGGTAACGTAACAGGACGACAACAACCCAGACCGGTAATCACAAGATGAGAGAAAGAAAAAAAAGAATTCCCTAACTTTATAGAACAAATCCAGTGAAATTTCACTGTGTCCTTATTTTGAGACTCTCCTGTTTCAAACGTACACTCTGTCCTAATCAGAACAAAACACCACAGACCCAAAGGGACTGAATACCAGTGTTCATTTTTGACTGTAGCTTTCCTTCGGCATCAACCTGGGTATTCCTTTGGTCTTCCTCTAGGTCCCCCCAATTCACTATTAGGAGGTTGAACAAGAAGAAAATGAGCCGAAATCATTTTACCTGAGCACTGGCTCTGGGTGGTGGCAAAGGCAGTCCCACGAGCAGCTCCTGTTGCTTTCATTTTGCTGTGTCTGGGGCTGGTCATCCCGTTAATAATGCTCTTATGACCGCCCACTGGAAAAAAAAGCCACTTGCCCAGCTCTTCCCCCAAGAGACGTTTCAAGTAAGCAATGAACTTGGGTAGATTAGTCCCTTGGAATGTGCCGCTCTGGGATTAGCCTCACTAAGAATCCCATGGACATTCCCTTGCAGCCCTCAAACACTGCTTGATTTGAACATCTAATCTGACGCCAGAAGAAAAACAAATCCCCGGAGAGATCGGATTTAACTGGCACAAGTCCTGACAGGCTCTCCCCCCTTTCCCTTTTTCCATTTTCAGAGAGAAGGCTTCTGAAAGTGTGATAAGGTGTTCTGAGTTCTGAAAAGTTCAACTCGGGAAAGCAAACCCTTCTAAGGAAACAGTGTATTAACGCTCTGAGTGGTTCGAACACACAAGGGGCATTGTTCTTTCCTCACCAAAGAAAGGAATGATAGCATTTCTTTAAAGAGGAACTGCTAAAAACTCTGCATGTTTCAAAAGAATGGTTTGGTCCCTGAACATAAGCCCAAGGAGAATAAAGTTGGGCTTTGCCAGTGGTTTTCCACAACTTCTAAAATGTCAATAAATGATAAAATTTGCCTGATTGCGCTTCTCATCCTTGGCCCCTCCCTTGCAATTGCAAATGTGTGATTAGAAACCTATACTTTTCCATTTACCTTGAAAAAGAGATGAGCAGTGAGCATTCCAGCAAATGGATACAGATTGAAAGCAGTGACACCAGGATGGTGGTGTTTTTGTTTTTTTTTTTTGTTTTGTTTTGTTTTTTACCTGCGGTAGCCCAACTTGGAACTTTTGGCTCACACAAAAGGGGCTTACAAACATCATCTGAGACTGAATTTTTCAGATAACAGTAGTTATTACCTAAATAAGTGAACACTTTGAGAGAGAAAAGCGCTCCAATATCAACAAGGCAAAAATACTTACTAAAAAAAAGTAAATACATAAGCATTGCATCTCCTAAGGACTTCTCTCTCCCCACAGGCAGATGTCAGAGCAGAGAGGTGTTTATGGTCAACAGCCTGGGCTGTCAATCTTTGAGGGCAGTGCCAATCTGATCTTCATTTTTCCTGAAAATACCTAGTATGTGTTATGTGAGCATACATGGGGAGTCATAGCATGAACCGGATGACTTAAGCCAAACATGGATGGAATCCTTACCCTTCTCCTTGTCTTTCTGCTGTTTCCAAGATTGATCTTCCAACTCTGGTCTGTGACATACTGAGTTTCCCCAGACACAAGAATCAATAAATTACTTAATGACCTTCAACCGAGGAAGTGGTATGGTAAGCAACAAGTAAATGGAACATCAGACTGAGCTTTAGCATTAAAACCATGATGGAGAAGTCCCTTCACTTGTCTGTAGGAATTTGGCTACAGAATTGTATGTAGTGACAGCCTTGAAAATGTGCATCCCCTCTTTCCATGCAGCTGGAACCCTCCCACACATTCTATTCTCAGGGCATCACTGGAGATGTGAGCACACAAAGATGTTCATTGCAGCTTTATTTATAATACAGAAAAACTGGAAACACAAGTCCATCAATGGGAGGCCAGTTAGACTATGGTTCATGCCATTTGATGATGATCATAATCAATTTTTAGAAGACTAATTACATAGAGAAATATACATATCTTTATATTCTTATGTGAGAAAAGTGGGCATAAAATAATAAGTGAAGAATAATTAGAAATTTTAAATGCATATAGACATAATCGGTAGGAAATACTCTGAAGCAGAAACTGTGGCTAATTTTTATTTTCTTCCTTTTGCTTTTCTATATTTTCTTTTTTGCTTTTCCATATTTTCTAAAGTTTTTTTTTCCTCCTATAACCATATATTTGTAGTCCTAAAATGATCTTCTTTGTGGTCAGAAGGTTTCCAGATTTTTTTTTTTTTCATCTGTTAAGTTTCAGATAACAGGAAGTCGGAGGAGAAGTTCAGGAAGTGACTTAAGAAGAATTCAGTCAAAAAAGAGACTGCTTGGCTGGCTCAGTCAGTAAGCATGCAACCCTTGATTTCAGGGTCATGAGTTTGAGCCCCACATTGGGTGTAGAGATTACTTAAAAAAAAGAGAGAGGGCTCTGTGGGGAATATGTGAAAAGAAAATTTCTATAAAGTACTGGTGAGACTTCTAGAGGTTGAAGAATGAGTGGGGAAAGGAACAGAGAAAAGAAAGAGAAAAAACAGAAGTAGGAGAAAGAGAAGGGGATAAAGGGGGAATGAGAAGAGGAAGGGGACAGTTGGTAGGCAGGTAAGCAGGAGAGAGACGTGGAGCTGGTAGGCTGTAGACTCTCCATAAGACTAAATACATTGGTTACAGATGATCGCTCTGATGTAGGAGATACTTTAAAAATTCAGCTTTCTTCAACCTTCTTCCTCATCAGATACTACTTCAACCCTTCATCTGACTTATTTTAAATCTTGAGTTCACTCACATTCATACTGAGCCCTTTAAATATCACTCCTGTATTTCTCTTAATTCTATTCTCTCTAGTCTTACTTATATATATATTTCCTTTTTTCTTACTTCTCCTTTTTAGAGAGAAATATTTGATGGGGACAAGAATGTGAGACATCTTCCACGAACTTTTTACCAAAGACAAAAATATTACCACCAGAACCATGAGCATTTTTGTTTACGAGAAAGGGAAGCTGCAGGTAAAGTCAGACAGTGATGCTTCCACATGAGGTCACAGATGATCTTCAGGACCCTTTGATTTGAGAAGGTAATTAGTTCCAAAGAGACTTGTAGCTCTGGGCCACACTGTCCATATGGATCTTTTTAAAATCTTGTGCATCACCCAACAGTGCAACTCCTGACAGGGTATATTTCTAGCCTGTTTCAGATGTAGTTTAGAAAGAATATAATTTGAATACTAACAAGAGGAAACCACAAGGGTAATGCTAACTGTGGTTGTTCTTTATGTAGTGGCAGAGTACCTTATTCTCCTAATTCATCATTAAAGAAAAAAAAAATCACACTCAAATAGAATATACCAAAAACTTTCCACTGGTACCTAACTCAATTTTAAAAACGGAAATCAGATTTTTTTTACAAGTAGAAACTAAGTTTTAAAATGGAAAAATGCATATTTCACTGTTATAAAGATGTCCAAAGCAATTTTTTCCCCCTGTGATGTCCACATTGGACGACAATAGCAACAAAGCATGACAGAGAGTAGGAGTCAGCAAACATTTTCTCGAAAGGGCCAGATGGCAAATAATTTAGGTTCTTTGTGGGCCACATAATCCCTGTTGTACCATGAAACTCTGTTCTTGTAGCACCATAGGCAACATACAAACTAACCAGCATGACAGGCTGTGGGCTGGGATTGGTGTGTACTAGTCAGTCATTGGTATAAGAATGGATAAAGAAGCTGTGGTCTATATATACAACGGAATATTACTCAGCCATTAGAAACGACAAATACCCACCATTTGCTTCAATGTGGGGGGACCTGGAGGGTATTATGCTGAGTGAAATAAGTCAATTAGAAAAGGACAAACATTATATGGTCTCATTCGTTTGGGGAATATAAAAATTAGTGAAAGGGAATAAAGGGAAAGGAGAGAAAATGAGTGAAAATATCAGGGAGGGTGACAAAACATGAGAGACACCTAACTCTGGGAAATGAACAAGGGGTAGTGGAAGGGGAAGTGGGCAGGGGGATGGGGTGGCTGGGTGATGGGCACTGAGGGGGACACTTGGTGGGATGAACACTGGGTGTTATGCTATATGTTGGCAAATTGAACTCCAATAAAAAAATTAAGCACACACACACACACACAATTATTAGCTACTCCATGTTGTCTTCCAAAAAGTCCTTTTGGATTTTTTTTTTTTCTCAGCAACTGTATGTAGAGAGGGGAGTGGGGAGATGGGGTAAATGGGTGATGTCATGGGCCCTGGGTGTGCTACGCAACTGAGGAAGCACTGACCTTTGCCTCCGCAACTGATAATATACTGTATGTTAATTAATTGAATTTAAATACAAAAATAAAAATTAAAACAGAATTAAAAAAAAGAAAAGAAAAGGGGCCAGTCTGTATGATGGGGCTGCAGGGGAGGGAGTGGTGGTCCTAAGAACCAGGCTTTCATGGCACCATTCCTTGCAATTCCTGGCTCTTTCTCAAGCATGTCGGGCAAGTTCTCACCCAGGTGCCAGGATCCTGTTCCTTCTACCTGGACAGCTCCAGCCTCAGCTATCCCACATCTTGTTCCCTGAACACATCAGGGACTGCTGAGAAGCTTTCCCTGACCAGCTATCTCAAGGCTCACTGTGTCTTTCTCTATTCCCTTACTTTTCTCTGTATTTCTCACAGCCCTTCACATTACCTGGCAGTATGCCATGTCCTTATGTCGTTGTCTTTTGTCTCCGTCCCCTCCTAGAATTAGAGTTCTTGAGGGCAGTGATTTTATGTTGTGACTTCTGTTGCCCCGGCATCTAGAACTGTGTTTGGGATATCAGGGGCATACAGAGGGACTTAGGTACATCATCTGACTCACTGGCACATCAGTTTCTCAGCTGTAAGATGACAGAAGCAGATGGACCTGTCCCTCCTCAAGGGGCATTTTTAGGGTGGTATCTTGATGGGCACTTTTAATAGTTGGGCTTATGTTAAAACATAATATATAAACAATCAGTAACCCTGCAACTTAACAAATGCTATTGCTCTGGGACATACATTTCCCTTTTGGAGTTGTGAAAAGATATTGAATACATTTGAGTAAAAATCATTTGTAGGTAAGAGAAAAATGATGATGTATCAGAGAAGTGACTGAAGTTTGGGAAACACAGGACCAATTTCTCTTAAATGTTCCTTGTTCTTATTCTATTGCTTGAAAATAAATATATCGTGGCCTCTAATATTCAGAGTTGCAGTTGACCTATAAAGTAAAAAACAATGCCAGAGAAACATCAGAAAGCCAGTGGCCTCCAGAGAATGCTGCCACCAGCATATTCTTCCTAAAATAACTGATCAGGCCATCCCTTGGTCAGTTTCCTTCCATGGTTCCTCATCACCAGCACCATCAGGTCCACTCAGTATTTAAAATCTTTAGGATCTGGCTCTGGAGGTATCTTTATTCACATCTTTCAATTTCCCTCCAAATCTTTGAACACATTATGCTCCAGTAAACTAACCTATTGATTGTTCCCCTACAGACCAGACTATTCCAGACTTCTCAGCCTTTGAAGATGCTGTCCCATTTGCCTAGACTGCTAAGTTCCAGCTTCTGTACTTAGTAAATGCCTCTTCGTTCTTCCAGACTCTACAAAATACTGTGTTCTCTGAGAGGCTTGGCTGGCCACTGCCAAACACAATGAATCATCACAACCACTGTTCCACCTCAATTAGGGGAAAAGTCATACAGGGTTATAATTATTCATTTTCATATCAAAATTTATAATCAGGCATTGTCAGTTTCCACTATAAATACTCAGTACGCTGGGTCTGTTATGGTGCTGCGTCACCTAGAACATGTCCCTTCTTCCCTCTGTTTGTTAACTTGGCTTCTATGGGAATATGAAGTCTTCATTTTTAAAAAAAATATTGATTTATTTACTTTTTATTTATGTATTTATTTAGACAGCATGCGAGTACACAAGTATGGGAGGGAGAGGGAGAAGCAGACTCCCTGCTGGGCAGGGAGCACCCCGCACGGCTGGATCCCAGGATCCTAGAGATCACAACCTGAGCCCAAGGCAGATACTTAACTGACTGAGCCACCCAGGTGTCCTTGAATTCCTCATTTGTAATAAATCATCTTTGGGGAGTAATTCTTTGGGGACTGAAATTATTTGTACCAAAATTCACTTTATAGCCTCTACACTTAAATCATATACATCAGAACATAAAGTTAAATTATATTTTATCACCAGATTGAGAAAGGATTCAATAAGTTATGCTTTACAATTATAAATCAAACTCATTTTTTATCAATAGGTCATGCCATGTAAATTATAAACACATTCAGACTTTTTATGCAGAGGTTATATATATATATATATATATATATATATAAGTGAATATTAATCTCGAAGGGAGTTTTCATAAACCATTTAAAAATATATTCCATGTTTCTTTGGAAGACTGTTTCTTCATCATAAAGCAGCTAATCACTGCTTGGCAATAACACATCATATTTATAAAGAATTCTACAGTTCACAGAAGGGTTTCGACAAATAGCATTTCACAAATATTCACAGCAGCTCTGTAAGGCAGGTATTATAAAATTCCATTACCCAAATAAAAAACTGGGGCTTATAGAAGTTATTACATCATGCCAAAGTTATCCATCAGCCATCAGGCTTAGCCTGCTAGGTCCCAAGCCCTTGTGCTTCCTTCCATTAGGATACAGAGAACTCTGCGTTCCTTTATGCTCTGTGACTGATTTTAAGGGTGCCGAAAGATCTTTGTCTTCCTTGTAGTAGAATAAGTGCATTTTAATCATCCCAATCTTAATAGTATACACATTTCATCAAGTCTAACAGACTATCAAAGCACTGATGAGGATGTAGGTCTTTATTTCAAAAGTATCCTACTTAGAGTCACGGATGGATGATTTGTTCCAATGTAATAGCTGATTATGAAACATACTCTTAGAGGCTTTACTGCCTTCATTGATCAAAAAACAGAACTACAGTGGTACCTACTTTATACAACTGGTGTACATCTCTAAAAGGAAGGATAAGATAAACCTCACCCAGAGAAGGAGAAAATGAAAGAGGAAATTATGACCAACAAAAAACTATGAGAATGAAGTTTGACACACTCCACAGAAGCCAGGAAGTTTGAAATGATGAGTCCCTTGTTAGAAATATCTGTGTAATAGTATGGGGGCATGACCAGTGACGGGATGGGAGCAAGTGGTGGTTTCCATACTCATGGAGTCAGGCCCCATTGGGAATACAACTTTGTTTTCTGTCGAGTAAATGAGGAGGAGCTGGGGCCAGGAGATGTCTACCTCTATGCCCTTAATTCTGTTTACAGTTCACTACTCATTCCTGCACTGTTCTGACTTTGTCAGGAGCTGAAGCGAGAGAGGCTGAGTCTGGAAATGGAAACATTCTGTGTTATGAAGAAATGTGGAATTTATGTGACCAATTGTATCACAGATTCAGAGGCTAAGTTCTATTTTGTTTACCTCTCTCACCTAGAAGGAGGAAGATGTTGAGAAAAGGGTGAGGATGGTTACCTAGCTGCACTTGGAGTAGAGTTCCCCCGTCAGGGTTCACTGCTAAGGGAATCAGTGTTTCTTTCTCTCTCCTTCCCTCATCTACTCTCTCTAAACATATATACATGAATACATAGATATATAACATTTAAAATATATACAAATATATATTCCTATTTTACTCTTTTTAAAAAAAGACTTTGTTTATTTATTCATGAGAGACACAGAGAGAAAGGCACAGACATAGGCAGAGGCAGAAGCAGGCTCCCTGCGGGGAACCTGATGTGGGACTCGATCCAGGACTCCAGGATCATGACCTGAGCCAAAGGCAGACGCTCAACCGCTGAGCCACCCAGGTGCCCCTCTGTATTTCTATTCTTATGTTGATAATAAATAGATAATATATTCTATATTCTGTTACTATTTTTATATCATACTCATATTTTTATATTTGTTTTAATTTTACATATTTTATTTAGAAAATATTTTATACCATTATATTAAAGCATATTTATAATATAGCATAATATTTACATATACTTCTAAATATTTGTATATGTATAAATTTTTCAATTATTTTTAGTTTCTTTATCATCAGTCCTAACTACTTTAAAGTGTTCTGGTTTATCTGAGAGCCTGATTTATCTTGATCAATGAGTGATTTCAATTCTTGGGTCAAACTCTATCCTCACTAAGGACAGGCTTAAATCTGGCTCTGGGATTTTATTTCTGAAATCCTGATTTTCTTTATCCACTCAAAGCTGTTGTAAGGCACTGCCTGGTGTAAGCATGACTGATCAGGAGTCCTGAGATATGCATCCTACCCATGGCTTGTTGACAACTATGCATGTGACCTTGGGCAAATGACTTAATCTTGGTGATCTCTTTGGTCATCCCCAGTTCTTAGAGTTGAGGATTCAGGGAATCAGAACCCAATAGCTCTGCCCTCATTAGAGTGTACAGAGTACGTGTAGAGACATTTTGAAAATGAGGTTTTTTTTTAATTTTAATTTTTACAGATTCATGGAACCATTATTCTTTTGATAACAAAAAAAATGTAGCAGAGCACAGTTTTGTGCCTACTGAGACAAAGTACATAAGGAGATTTGAATTAACAAATAATCCCTGAAAGAATTCTCAGTAGATGCCAACCATTCTTAAGAATGCCCCTGGTTTAGTAATCTGGCACACCCGAGAAGTTCTAATTCTGTTTCAGTAAGACTCCAAGTATTATTAAGACATTATTACAATTAATAATTTCACATTTCTAGTTCTGCAATTGAGAGAGTTTTGAAGACCAGAACTTGGTGTTCTCTTGCCCTCACCCACCACCAGATGATGAATCAAATCTTGGTGATCATTCAGGTCAGAATATGCAGAGACAGCCCATGATTTGTACTTTTTTTTTTTTAAACCTAGCAATCAAGAATTATTTAACTGGAGAGATTGAGATCAAATCAATCCCATTTTTATCATTAGAAGCAAGTTCTAAGCAAACAGGTCCAGCAATGTAAATGTGAAGCTATTCCTATTACTCTCTGGAAATGAAAAATTATTAGATATTAAGTTAAAGCAGTGTAAATGTATTTCTGCCTGATAGCCATCTTTCTCTGTCAAATTACTGGGTTGTTAAGTAGAAAATAAAGCCATCCACATAAATTCAGCCTCTGGTTATGTTGGACTAAAGTTTTAAGATAGTTCAAGGTTGTTAGGTCTGGCTTCAAAATACTGTCAATGTCTTCCCTTATGCACTCACTAGCAACTGAAGCTCTATCCTTTCAATTTATTCCTATCTTAGTATAATATAAAATCTCGGGATGCCTGGGTGGCTCAGTGGTTGAGTGTCTGCATTTGGCTCACAGTGGTTGTGATCAGGGGTCCTGGGATCGAGTCCCGAATCGGGCTCCAGCTTCTCCTTCTGTCTTTGTGTCTGCCTCTCTCTCTCTGTGTCTCTCATGAATAAATAAATAAAAATCTTTAAAAAAAATTTTAAAAATCTCTATGGAAGATTTTAGGTCCTGGAAGACACAGATACATATATTAGTTTTTTCCTAATACATTGATATATTGATTTAAATACATCAATAAATGTATCAATATATTGATTAAAATTTGATGCCCACGGAAATGAACACAAATTCAGAAGCAGGTATAAAAAATTACACTAGGTAATGAGAAATATAGATTTAATCTCCCCTTTGTGCTCCCCTGGATGGCAATGTGTTTTTTTCTCCTCTTTTTTTTTTTTTAACCACTTCATCTTACTCCAATGTAGAGAATTCTAATCTTTGAATGTTTGATACTAAAATCAGTTTCTGATAGCAATTTCTTCTGAAAGAAGCTATGCCAATAAAGCTATTTCAAAAAATATACTGTGGTGGCTTCCTAATTCATCCTCCCAATTCACTGTCCATCCAGTAATAATCTCTTTTTTCCCCCTCTTAATTAAGAGAATTTATTTCTTACAGCAGTTTTAGATTTGAAGAAAAATTGAACAGAAGTACAGAGAGTTCTCATATATTCCCTCCCTCTACTTTCCCTATGGTTTCCTTCTTATTTACATCTTTTATTGGTTTGCTACATTTGTTCCAATTTATGAACTGACATTGATACATTTTCATTAACTAAAATCCACAGTTAATGTCAGGGTCACCCTTTGTGTTGTACAGTTCTGGGTTTTGCCAAATGCATAGTATTATGACTCCATCATTGTGACATCATATGGAATAGTTTTAGTGATTATCTCTTAAAATAATGAATTAGTTGGGGCACCTAGGTGGCTCGGTCAGCTAAGTATCCAACTGAATTTTGGCTCAGGTCATTATCTCAGAGTCCTGATATCGAGCCCCGCATCAGGCTTTGTGCTGGACATGGAGCCTGTTTAAGATTTTCTCTCTTTCCCTCTGCCCCCCTTCTTGTCCCTCACGTACTTTCTCTCTCTCACTAAAAAAAATAATAATAAAATTAATAAGACAATGAATTAACTTGTGCCATTTCATCTCCCTGGCCCCACAATCATCCAGTGACTTCTCACTACTAAAAGAAAATCTAAATTCTTCAACTGGTCCCAAGCTTTGCATTGTTCTCACATCCCAGCTCACTACCTCCAGCCACACTAACCTTCTTTCAGACCTGTGACTGGTCCAAATAAATGAGAGTAAAAATGTCATAATATAAGTTAGTCTTTAATTTGAATACTACTTTTTGAGGAAATATGAACAGATAATATTCATGACCTGGGTGGAGGGGATTGTGGATGATTCAATGTTTCAAATGCAAATTTTCATAAGTAGCAATTCTCTATAGATTTATGTAATTTTTTTTGTTTTTTTTTTTGTTTTATTTATTTATGATAGGCACACAGTGAGGAGAGAGAGAGGCAGAGACATAGGCAGAGGGAGAAGCAGGCTCCATACACTGGGAGCCTGACGTGGGATTCGATCCTGGGTCTCCAGGATCGCGCCCTGGGCCAAAGGCAGGCGCTAAACCGCTGCGCCACCCAGGGATCCCGATTTATGTAATTTGATAATGTGATCTATTCTAAGATTCCTATTGACACATGAGGAATAAGTGTGATAACTATGTTGGAAGTACAGCCAGGTCATTAATCACTGGGAAATCATGGAGCAGACACCAAATATCCTGATGTACCTACCAACCTAAACTTCAAATCCTAAATTTGCAAGAGATCTTAGGTTCCTTTCTTCAACTTTTAGTAAAAAAAAAATAACTTCTTTCTGGTGAATGATACCCTGTTTCTAGCTCAGGACATAACTGCAAGGAAAGTCATAAAACACATACACACTCTCATATGTAATTCCTGACTCCAGAATGCTACCCCTTGTATTAAAATACTGTGTGTGACCATTCATCAAAACTGTCATGTCATGGGTGCAGTCAGTTAAGTGTCTGACACTTTGTTTTGGCTCAGATTATGATCTCAGGGTCATGGGATCAAGCCCTGCATTGGGCTCCATACTCAGCAAGGAGTCTGCCTGAAATTCTCTCTCTCTGCTTCTCACTCTCATGCTGTCTCCCTAAAATAAATAAATACAATCTTTTTTAAAAAAAAAAAACCTGTCACTTCAGGTAAAGGCATATAACAGACTATAGTACTAGTTGACTTGCGCATGTGCACACACACACACAATAATACTGTTACCTCTGTTCAGATAGGTATTTCTTTTTCCTTTGTCTTTTTGTTTTGAGTACCACATGTCACACTGAGGTGTGCATTACTGTTAAATATCAACTCTACCTGAGGTCACAGTAAATAAAGAACAATGATGAAGTATAGGACACATATGAACACACACACACACGCACACATATACGTGTGTGTGTGTGTGTGTGTGTGTGTGTATTTTGTCCTACTTCAAATCCTGGGGTTAATTATTTGAAAGTGAATTATTATGAGAAAGAACATGCACTTCACAAATGTACAAATCCAATATTCCACAAGAGAGAACCATGTAGAGAAAGCATTTCTCTATGCTTACAGTTCTAATGCAGAAATCTTTAAATAACCATTAAGAATAAAATGTAAACAAAAGCTTAGCTGTGGACTTGCTAATTATACTTCATTAAAGTTGATGCTACCTGGAGCTCTGACTTTAACCATTACATGGAGATTTTAAAAATGGGCAATCAGAACTGCATTCCCTTATTTTTTAAATTAATTTATCATCACCATTCAAGAATATCTGTTGAACAATAATCAAGTGCAAAATTGTTTTAGTTGCAGAGGAAGTACAAAACTTTACAAAGACTCTCTATCTGCTTTTCAGTTTATACTGTTTGCTAGAACAATGCCTCTCAAGTGATTTGTGGTGAAGGATCATTATTTTTAAAAAAAGAGTTCAATCCACTCCAAACTGATAGTTTTGTAAGATGCCACAAAATGATTCACTTGGACTTTGTGGCAATGGCAAATTGCTATAGAAATTTCTAAATGTGAATTCTGTGTCTGCGCTTCATCACTCACAAACAGGTTGTGGGCCAGCACCAGTTCCTAGACCGTACAGCCCGACCCAGTGTGTAGCCAGTGAACCAGCAGCATTGGCAGTATCAGGGAGCTTGTTATAAATGCAGATTCCTAGGCCTCACCCCAGACCTGTTGAATGTGCACCTGTGGTTTATTAAGATCTCCAGGTGATTCCTTACATTGAAGCTGGAAAAGCACTGTTCTGAAGGGAAATCCATAGATGGATGAAAAACTAAAATAGGGGTGCCTGGGTGGCTCAGTTGGTTAAGCATCTGACTCTTGGTTTTGGCTCAGGTCATGATCTCAAGGGTCCTGGAATTAAGCCCCATGTTGGCTCCATGCTCAGCGGGGAGTCTGCTTGAGATTCTCTCTCTCTCTCTCTCTCGCTCTGCCTCTCCCCCCACTCATACTATCTCAAAGTCTCTCTCAAATAAATAATCTTTGGGAAAAGAAAGAAAAGAAAAGCCACAGTAACATAGCAGTAGTAGCTCTATGCCCTTACAATATGTATATATATATATATATATATATATATATATATATATATATACACACACATATATAATAATAATTAGATATTAGATATTAGATATAAATAATTAGACCACTGTGTGTATGTATATATATACATACACACACAGTGGTCTAATTATTTCCTTATATTAACTAACTTGAACCTAACAAACCTGTGAAGGAAGAGATAT
The DNA here is from genome assembly GCF_905146905.1 of Nyctereutes procyonoides. Classification (NCBI taxonomy): domain Eukaryota; kingdom Metazoa; phylum Chordata; class Mammalia; order Carnivora; family Canidae; genus Nyctereutes; species Nyctereutes procyonoides. The sequence goes on along the minus strand of NW_026575146.1, from coordinate 53,247,818 downwards.
TATTGTGCTCATTTTGCAGATAAGGACAATGAGGCAGTAGGGGGTCAGGCTTCTTGTTCAATGTCACACAGCTAGGAAGCATAAAGCTGATGCCTGGAATAGTGTGAGTGACATAAGAGATACAGAGACGGGCTGAGAAGGGATATTCAGAAGAGGGAAAGGAAGGGCCACTTTGGGCAAGAGAGGAACTGGAGCTGTGTCTGGAAGATGGGGTACTCTCAGCATAGAGTAGGCATTTAAATGATTTTTGTTACATTTCTTTCAATTAGTTGACTTTTGTCCTTTAGTATTTCTATAATTTCAGGGAGGTGGTTTCAATTTAATTTAACTATCTGTTTTCAGGTTTTCTACTTCTTAAGATTTAGCTTTAATTTTCCTTTCTTCTCTTCTTCCCATTTCTACAATGGAAAGTATGTCCTCACCTGAGCTTCCAAGCACTTTGTCCCTTCCCTATGTGTTAATGCTGTGTATCCTTATTAGTGGTGGGCAGTTATTCTAGATCCTTGTGCTCATTTAGGGCAGGGGCCATATCTACTTGCCTTGTTACTCTCTTTCCTAATCCCAGTGACTGGGACCTACTAGATCCTCAAGAAACATTTGTTAAAATAATGGATAATATTTTACAGTTATCAAGAAAAAGAACAACCAACTGTGGATGGAGCATGCTTTAAGATATTCATTAATGGAACACCTTGCTCTTCTATCTTCCTAACACGTTCTGCACCAGTGGATCTGTTGAACCTTAAAATACTGGGCAAAATATACCTGTCAGTCTTAAGGCATTGTCACTGAATTGGCTGAATGATTACACCGGGTCACATGTCCATGCATGTTGTGCATGAGTTCACGTGTGCACACAAAGACACACACACAGGAGCACATTTTTTTTTTTTTTATGTTGTTAGAATTTAGTAGACACATTCCAAGTTCTGCTTTTCCCAATTCTACGTTACAGAAAGCATGCTGGAAAGCACTGGAAAGAGAGAAATGTATTAAAATATATCAAATCTCCACCCTTCCTTTGGTCCACAGGATAGCTTATTAGCACATTTGAAGGCCAGTGGGTCCATACTACCACTCTTGAATCTCTGGACCTCTAAATCAGTATTTTGGAATCCAAGGAAAAAAATCTTAGGAAGGCTTTTGATTGCTATGTGTTATTTTGAAGGTACAAAAAGTCTTAGTGTCAATAGATGTCATTATTTAAATTCAGCTGTTTCTTAAGTAGTGTAATTGCTCATCAATTATGTTTTCCCACTGAATTTAGATCATGTTATTCCACTCCTTTGCTCAAAAAATTTCAAGTCTTAGAAAATAGAGGTACAGGATCTGAAAAATAATTTTAGTCAGTGTCATTCAAAATAACAGAGAAGATTAGAACTTCTATTTCTTAGGTAATAAGGACCCCTTTAAATGAAGGTCCTTGCTAGTGTCTGTTCTATCCAAATAGAAAGTTCTGCATTTTCTATGTTAAAAAAAAATGAAATTACACCAAGGGAATCCCAAATGGCTGGATGCTAGTTGGTACTTACATATGTGTGGTGTTCTGTGTGCCCTGGACAGTTTTAAATGATTAGTCTGTAAGATTGAGGACAAAATCTTGAAATCCTTTGTTCAGCTTAATTCTACGGCTCCCTTTCTTTGTGTTCTTAGATGCACAAATCCTACCTGCATCTGTCCTACTCTGTTCATCATTTAACATTTGAGACCTAATTGATGAGTTCCTCAAGACACTGTTACTTACTATCAACTTGTGCTTTTGTGCCAGACATCAACACAAGTAATTTGGTGAATATCTGCATGAATGCTAAACCAGTTAGTGATTCTGTTCTTACAGTCCTCTTCCACCTTGACTTCTTAGAAAAAAAGACAGTCACCTGAGAGAGAAAGAGATAGACAAAGAGAAAGAGAGATGCAATAATAGCCTACTTGTGTCTCTCATTATGACTGGGGACAAAGCATTCCATTGCCTCAGTTTCTCCCTTTGCAAACCTAAAGCATACTGCCCATCTCATATTACTCCCCAAGGTACTATAGTCTGGACTGATAGCATGATGACAGCCCTGGATTCTCTGAGTATCATGTGAAGACGTCAACTACAGGGCTAGCTCACTGTATGCAAAATATAACACTCTTTTAAGCTTCCTCTGTATAACAAGTGACTAAATTTAAGCAGTTTTAAATGACATTCTTGTTTGACTTCTACCTAAATATCAATTTTCTTTGGATTAAAAAGGCACTCTATAAATTAGTGTGACTAAAAAAAAAAGCACACACACACACATTAGGAATTTTTCTGAGTTTAAGTAACATGGAATTTGATTACACAGTGCATTCTGGGGCTCAGCCACTGCAGGCTGTAGACACCAGGCAGGCTGATTATGTCTTAAGCATTGTTTCAATGTGATTTTGCAAAGGATTTCATTTAATGCAGATTAGTAACTTTATTAAGCTGTTGATAATTGAAGCCTCTTAGTTTTGATAAGTACCATCCAGCAAGGTAGATTAGTGGGGTTTAATTTGTTGCTCTCAAATAGCAAAACAAAGACTTAGCAGAATAATTACATCTCCTCAGTGGGCTAATAAAAGGCGACATCACAATGGTACTTTGGGCCATTTCTGCTTTTCTGCAGTTTCCTTTGGAGCACAGCCTTTAGAGTTTTGTGCGTTTCTCTTAAGTGACCTTCAAACCTAGCACCTGCAAATCCCTTCCCTTCAGGAGCAGTTAAAGATGTTGTCACATGAAATGTGAGCCATGACTGCAAATATTCACTCCAGAGCAGGCTGTCTTCTACCTTCATCCTAATTTTTCTACTGTTCCTAAAATTTTTTATCCATCCCCCTGTTCAGTTTGGAAGTACCTCGAAGGCAGAGGGCATATCTCTCATCTGATTCCTTAGCAGCTGGGGCAGCATCTGGCCTGCTGTGGCACCTTGTTTACTCCCTCAAATTAAGGAATTATTTTAAATAATCATAAAGCAGGCTTGCAAATAGAATTATCTCCAAGTTTTCAAATTCCAGGAAGTCAGTGTTAGAGGGGGTATCAAGTTGCTGTTTTAGCCAAAAGACTGAGTCAATAGAGGAAAGAGACTGTATCAATGAGTGAAATGATGATTTGTTATCTGATAGATTCTTGGCCACACAGAGCAGTTGGCCTGAATCAGCTGGCTAAACAAATTAACTTTGTGTCTTAACATGACCCAGTCCTGACTTTGGTTGATTTGGTGGCATGCATGAAGAGAAAGAGTCCTTATTCCTCTGGACTGCGAGGTCTACCATATTTCTAACAGGGTCACAAGCCAGACAATGAAAAATGCTACACTGGGGAAGCTGACATAAATAACATTTCTTAACAGGAAATACCAAAGCTGTTTGAAGCAGTTGGAAATGAGTTTCTGAAGTCAATCCTGTTTTTTTCTTTTCTTTTCTTTTTTCCCCCTTCTTCTATCCCTGCATATTAGAACATCAGCAAGACTACAGGTATGGAGACTTGGGAACTAATGCTATTTTTTTTCCCTTCATTGGCTTTTCAGGTAGTTTACTTTCTCAGAATGACGCCCCAAACCTCAAACTTGGCAAGCAATTCTGAGTATTCTGGGAGATATCACCTTCCTTCAAATTAATTTTAAACTCAATCAATCCCACTTCTCCATTTCCCACTTCATACTATTGATCCGCTTAGGTATACATTGAATTATTATGAAGTTCTCCCTTAAAGATTCTGCTGAGTGACTGAGCAAGGATGCCTGGTTTCAGGTCACAGAAACTATCCCCAGTGATTTTACAACAGCACCAAGAGCAAAGGAGAATGAAACCTGATTCTGGTGTTTCATGTGAATGAGTAGTGACTTCTCTGTAGACTGTACACCTTATAAACCATGAACCATTTCCCAAGATAACATCCCTAGACATGTATGTTTCCTATACCACAGACCAGGATAGAACAGTAACAAACTTCAAAAGGATACATATATAAGAGTGCTAAAACCATGAGTTACCTTGAAGTACTTAAACCAGTGTGCTTCCTAGAGCTCAGTGTCTTTCGGTCCATATGTGGGTATTTCTATTATGATACTGCCTCCTTCCCCACCCCCAATGGCCAGAGCTGAACAGACCAGTGGACCCAGGGGTGGTGCCTGACTCCAGAGCAAAAAACTGATTGGTGAGCTACTACCTTTGACTTATGGATTAGCCCCCAAAGAGAAACTGATCAGTCATATTGCTTTTCCTGGAAATTTGAACTTAGAAATGTGGAAAGGAACCATGGTAGAACTAACTCAGAGATATCTTGAGGTAGAGAAAATTCCAAAGAGGCAACAACACCTGTGCATAAGTAGAAACTGGAGGGGGAAACACATACATCATCAGAGTACTCTATAGGACCTGTGTAGGTAGAGGCAGAAATATTGAATCTGAGAGAGAAGCCAGGTAGCCTATGGAAGACAGGGAGATGGAGAGAAAAGTCCTGCTTCCTGATTTTTTTCCCAGTCCAATTTCAGTCAATTTCTAGGCTCACAATAATCTCTGCTCTCTTGAAGTGATTTGAGTGATTCTTATTAGTACAGCTAAGAAGGTAACAGTAAAATAACATAAGCCAAAAGACACCAAAAAACCTATTTCTTCAGAGGTCACAGATTCAGGTCTCAAGTGCAGCATCTCATGTGATATACCTGGGCCCCATGGTGAAAGACACTGACATTCAGAGAGCGGATATGACTTGCTCAAGGTCACACCACTAGCAACTAGCAAATCCGGGGTTAAAGACAACTATTCGGCCCCAGACTCCAGTCACACTCCAAGTACACTCCTCCATGTGGAAGGCAGAGTTGGCTGGCTTCTAAAATAAGAGTATTTTCATTGCTGGAAACATGCTCATTGGAAGGACAAGTACAGAAAGGCCGATACACTCTGTTTATACCAGGGGCAGGATCCTAGCTGTTATTTTGCATCTAGAATTACAGTGTTAGCTCTGACATCCTTGAGTCTTAGATGTCCCATCATTTCATTTAAATGGGCTCATCTAAAGGAATGTGACTGTGGTGCCTGGGTGGCTCAGTTGGTGAAGCACCTGCCTTCAGCTCAGGTCATGATCTCAGGGTCCTGGGATCCAGCCCCAGATTGATTTGGCTCCCTGCCTAGTGGGGTAGTCTGCTTCTCCCTCTGCTCTTCCCTCTGCTTATGCTCACTCTTTCTCTCATAAATAAATAAATAAATAAATAAATAAATAAATAAATAAATAAATAAAGTCTTTTAAAAAATAAAGGAACTTGACTTTCAATATTTGGGGATTTGCTTTCTGGATGTATTGGAAAACATATTTTAGGGAGCTCAAGAAATATAGGGACAGATATTTATAGTGAATATAAATTTTGGTCTCCAACCTTTGCCACAGTTGACAATGTAGGGCTTCCTAGGGTGTCCTTCTGTTTTAGGGTGTGGTTTACAGTGATCTCTTGCAAGGACAGTGCCCAAATGCAAACTCATCAAGTTACTTTTTTACGACTCTTTCCGTATATTCTTTCCATTTTATAAAAGCTGTGCTGATTCAATGAGGGACTTCCAGGAAAATGGTTATACAACAAGAAGAAAATACATGTTACCTCAAATCCTGACTCCCTCTCAGAGAGAACTCTGGTAATATGTTGCCATATGTTCTTGGTAGAAAAGTATAGGATACCCCAGGAGCCTACAAGAAAAATGTCTAATTTCTCCCTGGGATGCAGTGACCTGGTGAAAGCATGCAGAACTGAATTAACTATTCATCTGAGAATGTGCTGACCAGGCATGTGAGGGGCAGGACTAGCATGGCCCCAGCATGGGACAAAGTGTACATGTGAAATGTGGCAAAGGTGTGTCTTATGGCATTTATATAAATGTGGTATTTATATAAATAGTTCCAAACAGTTCCTGTTTATAGAAAACATAGCTAACCTTTGTTTTTGCAACATCTTGAATGTGTTTGATTTACATCCCTACTTCACAGGCTGGGGCACATATAGTCTTCTAATTTGAGTGATTAAAAAAATCAGGACAATCCTAGAGATAATTATAAGCATCCTTGACATATGAGAAAACAAGTTTAGGAATCAAGGATTTGACTTGAAACTCCTGCAGAAAATTACCCAGGAGTAAGTGAAAAATGTGCATGATGGTCTCTTGCTCATGGATTCTGCATCTGTCGGTGAGGTTGGTCTCCAGCTTCTCAATTTTTAAATAACCACCACAGCTGATTCTGTGAGTGACTCTCTGAGATACACAGCTAATGTTTTCTCTTGGTCACTGGCATCTGAGTTTTTTAAAGTTGGCTACTTATGATTACTTGCAATGCACCAAACCCTCTGCTGCTGCTTTACTGTAGTCTTGTCATCTTGCTCCAACACTGTGACTGGAATTTTCTTACAGGCCTCTCTGCTCTCAGCCACGTTTCCCTCTTCCATCCTCCCCAGTACTATAGAAATATCTTCTGCAACCAGAGTTTCTCAACCTCGGTACTATTGGCATCTGAGGCTGAATAACTCTTTGTTGTGGGGAGCTGTCCTGTCCTTGAAGGGTTTTAGCAACATCCATGGCCTCTACCCACTAAAAACCAGTAGCATCCCCGACCCCAGTTATAACAACCACAATTGTCTCCAGTCATTGCAAAATGTCCCTTTCGGGCAAATTGACCTTGGTTAAAAGCCACAGTTCTTAAACCTTAGGGAAGAATGGGTGGGTCTCCTCTATTGTACAAAAGTTTTACCATGGTGATCAAGCACCTGTGTGATTTATCTTCAAATTACATTTCCAGCCTCCTCTACTGTTAAACTTCTCAATGATCCTCCCTCTTTACCAAACTAGGCCACTCACATCTCTGTACATTGGCTTCTACATTTTTCTCTGGACTCAGAGTATCCTCTCCTGCTTGTTTTCCCAGGAAAACCTACTCCTTCAAAGCTTAGCCCAAAATTCATCTTCTCCAAAGTTTTTCTTGATTTTTCCTAGTTTTCTCAACTCCTTCCTTGTGAACCACATGTTTACTTGTGCCTCTATGTAGAACTTATTCAAACTTGTCCTGTAAACAAAGTTTTGCCCATCTCTTTACCTTAGATTGGGAAGAACAGACCTTGTTTCTTCCCAGGTCACTAACACTTAGTATAGGGAAAGCACAAGATGGCCCTTCACAATATCTGTACAAATAAGTAAAAAATTGACATTTAAATGTCAGAGAGTAAACTTTTTTTTTTTTTGCATCCATATGTTGTAACTGACTGGCCAGGAATAATGTAAATAAAATTAAATATGTGTACTATAGACCGATAGCCTTATACTTAGAGTCAGGATATTAGCTATCAATGTATCAGAACAGTTAAGTGGCATTAAGTCCCTAAATAGAGTTATAAACCAGTTACAACAAGTGACCAAACTACTTATAAGCAGCTTCCGTTAAGTAAAACCACACCCCACCCTCAACCAGCCCATGAGCCATTTTTATTTTAGCATTTCTCTTTTCCTTTAATAGATATAAATTATACCTCAAGTCATCTTTGAAAAGCACTGATTCAGGTAGGTGCTGTGTTAGCACCTTTGGTGGAGTTGTTACAAAGAGAACTCCCAAGGAGTCCCAGGCTTTAGGGATTACTCTATTATTGGCTTAACAATTGCTGTAATTCATAGCAATTAAGTTGTCTAGTTTTCCCTCCATTGCCTTGTGCCTTAACTTGCTGTTGCATAACAAATACATCCAGTTGACACCAACCATCCAGTCTCAGCCTCAAGTCTAAAGCACTTATTTCTACCACCTTAACTACCTGGAATTCAGGGGGAGGAGGATTTGAAGGGATAGCAGGGATGTTGAAAAAGAAATAGTGGTGGTGGTAGAGGTCCTTTGAGAACTTTTGTTTTCATTTATAACATGTCAATATTCATAACTGATAATCTAGAGGAAATAAAACCAAAACAAAGGTTAAGGGGACCTTTCTTCCTCATGGAAATCCATAATTCTGCCTAGATGTTACCAATATAGACTTGCCTCGCCCCCATTGTCACTCGGATTTCTTTAAACACATCACCCACATTTAGCTACTTGAGCTCCTACTTAGAAGAGTTGACAACACCAATTTGGGTGACTTAATTTAGGTTGGTCCAGGTCTTATTAAGTCCAAATTGTGGCACATCTACACACAGTCTTCTTTCTAACTTCAGTGTTGAAGTTACAGAAGGAAAGTGGAAGATGATTTAAATTCCAGAAAGATATTTGAAGAGCTAACTGTTTCCTGACAAAATGATTCCCGACTATATTGTTCTTCATCTAAAGTGCTAATAAAACCATGGTAAATAATATAAGGAACATAAGTATTAAAATATGCTTCCTGTTCCATTTTTAAAGAGCATTTTGGAATAGATATGTGATGCAAACCAATAGGCATAGTCTGATACTATGATATTTATGTCAATATAAATGCCTTTTTTTTGATGAATTATGGAAGAAAGTTTCCTTGGATATCTGAAATGATAAGGAAAAACTTCTGTGAGGGAACTATAATTTTTCTATTCCTGCAGTTATGAGTCTTCTCATTTATGTCACAGGAGAGTGAGGCAGCTTGTACAAATCTTGTATTTTTTTTGCCATCTGGTTATGTTTTTCAATGTGCACTTTTTAAGTTATCAACCCGCTTATTTCTTATGGCCATTGGTTGGTCCATTTTTCCTATGTGATAAATACACATATTTAGACTTAAATTTGGTCTGAGGCAGAGATATTACAAGAGTCTATCAAACATCGTGTATCTTTCCCATAACCCTCATACGATGAAAAATAATGCCAACAATTGTGCAACTGCAGTATGACAAGTGTGAATGCCCTAATTGGTCAATTGGACCAGAATGATGAGTTGCCTTTTTTTTTTTTTTAAACCAATGTCACTTCTAATCTATTACAACAGTAATGAACAGCCAGGCAGCCTATTTCCCACGGATATCTTCAAAGCTCTACAGATTGCCATTTGAACCATTCTTTAATTGCATTTGGCACAGATTGTAGCATGTTCCATAGAACCAAGAAGGCGTATTAACTAGATTTGGCTATCCCTAAGTCACTATAATGATGAGGCTTTCTATGTCTGAAGGAAGCTTACCTTTAGTCTTTACTATCAACTGTTATAACCATTAAAACCATGTAACACATAGCAGTTGCCTGAAAATTTGAATTTTTAGGACAATGTATTCACTTTTTAAGATTTCTTATTTGGCTTATAGGAATTAAGAGTATTTTTTGCTTTTTTTCTGTGTGTGTGTGCGTGCGTGTGTGTGTATGGTTTGTCCAAACTTGGCTATAAAATTTTCTGGATAATTAAGATAAAATTGGAAAGGGTTAATCCAATAGTATCTGTACTCTAAGATGTTTCTCAAAGATATATCTTTTATTCATAAGGGGATTTGACTTTGGATTTATTTTGTCATTGACATATATATTTTGCCTTCAACTCTATTGTCTTATCTCCATTGTTAATGTATAATCCATATCATTTAAAGAATGTCTGTAATAATTGGGAAGGATGACCAATTATGAAGTATAATATCTTTCTCCTAAGCCAGTGATAATTCACTAACTATTTCTATTTGGATAATCTGGCTTCAGTAGAGTCACTAATTTGACTCCAGCACATAGAAAAAAGCAAGGAGGCATGGCTCCCTTCAGGCTGTTTTTCTAAGTTAAGAGGTGATGATGTACATTTTGGAATGGGAGGTGATGATGTACATTCGGAATAAGATTAAGACCACCATTTTAGAGTGGTCATTCAGAGCACTTCCAATCAAACATGGAAGATTGAATATATGCATTTTTCCTGGTTCCTCTCAAATATTCTCTTCTAATGACAGTGAAGGAACAATAAAAACAAGACAAAGGCATACCCCACAAGGACAAGGGCATGGAGAAGGAGGTGGCAATTCATGATAGATGCCAACAACATCTTGAAAGCTTTACATGGATAAGTAGTAACCAGTAGTCCTGCCTGGGGACTGTTTCAAGAAAAGTGACTGGAAAGCGCAGCATAAGCAAGAAGAAACAGGCTGTTTCCCTTGGCTGAATCTCAGACAGGCTTAGGTATAGATGCACTAGGTATTTTTGAAGGCTGAAGAGTGGTTAGGTTGTAGGGTGAAACCCATATGAACAATTGGTTTAAAGTCTTTAAGACAAGCAGTCAAATTTCCTCCTCCACTCTACACAGACAGGCAGAAAACCAGAGGTTTATTCTTTTGGAAAGTTGAACCTCAGAGGACTCAGTCCTGAATGCAGCTGAAAGAAGGCACAAGGCACCAGACTGGAAGTAAGAAGATGAAGCAAAAGTCTACAAAAGGGCCAGTGAGAGCCCCAGGTTCCTTACCTCTCTCAGCTGCTGGGACATGAGCAATGTGGCTGAAGCTCTTCCCTGCGACCCCCTGCCCATGCCTGCCTTACCTGCACACATCTTCAGATATAGCATTGGAGGACTTTTCTTTGTAAATACTCAGAGCACCAAACAGAAACCTGATGATCTTGGCTTTCAGGGTTCTCCCAAAAAATATTGGGTACTCACTGACCAGGTCACCAGCTACTAAGTTCCACCTCAGTATAAAGATTTCTCAGTTTGCATTTTAGTGTCTCATTTTCAGATAGAATAATAGCCAAATGTTTCTAGGATTTGAGGAAAGCCTCTAACGAGAAAGACTGAGATCATGAAAAAAAAGTTTTGAAAAACTGTATCTACAAATGAAATCTTCATGGGGATGGAGGATTTACTTCTTTAGTCAACAGGGTAGTACACATTACCAAAAGTGGAATGAGTTAACAATATTCAATATCTTTTGGAGAAAGAGGTCCTATTACAGTAAGAATGTTAAATTAGGCATCTGTAAATTGCCAGAAATATCTAGAAATAGGATAATTCCCCTACATCAACAGTTTCTTCTTTTACATTAATGGGGTCAGATCTTGAGTTTTGAGGTTAAAATAATGCCAATTTCTGAAATTTGATTATTTTCTGGGGAATACTTTTAGCTGATTTGTTGAGGCTGTGCCACTTTTTATTTTGTAAATAATTATCTTGAAAAAAATTCTGTGGTTTGATTCAATTTTGGTTACTTCATTTTTTTGTGCTTTTGAATTTTTTTTTAAAGGTGTCAAATTAATACATTGTTCTTTCTACTTTGGAGTTAAGCTTTATATCTGCATGTTCTACCTCAAAAAAAAAAAGAGAGAGGATCAACAAATTAGCTAATTTGCAAGTATTTATGAAAAAGCATCATGTTAAAGGATGGTTAAAACCAGTTCTAAGGGAATCTATATTTGCATGCAGTCTCAAGATTTTCATTTAAAGAGGCTATTCTAATTCTTAATCAATATGAAGGTGTAAGTGGTTAATATTGATAATAATAATTATTTTTTAAAAGATTTTATTTATTTATTCATGAGAAACACAGAGAGAGGCAGAGACACAGGCAGAGGGAGAAGCAGGCTCCACGCAGGGATCCCAGTGTGGGACTCAATCCCGGGACTCCAGGATCACGCCCTGAGCTGAAGGCAGGCATTAAATCACTGAGCCACCCAGGAATCCCTTGATAATTATTATTTTAATCATATGTATGCCAAAGGTGGAATAGGAAAAACTTGAATAATAAAAATACACCCGCACTTAATGACATGACCAAATATGTCTTTAAATAAAATTGAGAAAATGATAACATTCTAACTACTTGTGAGGTTGTAAACATGCTGCAATATGAAATGGTATTCTAAACAAGCACAAAGCACCACTTTTCTAGAGCCTAGTGGGAAAGAAGCAACACTGATGACCTCTTTCCCCAAAGCAGTCTCCTGCACTGGATAGCTATGATAACACCTGGGTGCAGGTGCTGTCTGAGACAGCAGTAACACATTTGCTAGTGAAACTACTCCCCATAAGTCCTCCAAACTGGAAGGACCCCATGATGTGGAGGTTTGCTTGGTGAAGTCACATGGACCATTCCCTGAGGCTGGGGTCAGACAGCTGGCTTTGTCACAAGGAACTTTGGGCAGAAACTGTAATACCCCAAGCCCCAATTTTCTCATCCATAAAAAGGAAGCTCTGTTTGCTTCACAGGGCTTTTCCTAGGCTCAAATGAATACATAATGTGAATGCGTACTGTATAAGAAGCTCTTTCCCAAATGATAAAGTACCATAAGGTACAAGTTATAGTGATATGACTATTAATACAAATAATAGTATAACATAAATATTACGATGCCCCATGGTGACCACCAACTTTTTAGTTGTATCTTGACAACTTTGGGATGAAAGTATACCTCTTAGACCTGGAATGGCTAGGGCTCTGAACTCTTACTTTTTATAAAAGGAAAACTAAAATACATGCACCTAGGGTCATTTTGTGGTAGCAAAATACCACCCCCTCCCCAAATCCCACACGTGGTCAGATTAAAGGGCTAATGGTAATTAAAGATCGACACAGAGTGAATAAGATTAATATTAGAAAAGGATTACATCAAAAAAGATTTACATCAAAGGATTCTTTCTCTTTTCTCCCAAAGAAGGCCTGGGACACGAAACAAGTCCTTATGCAAAGCATTTTAAGCCTCTCAGTTATTTTTAAAGAAGTGGAAAAATATGACGAGGTAAGCACAATTTTTTTTCTACTGAAAAATAGCAAAAGTTATAATGTGCTTAAGGCATTACTCCACATATGGGGAATCATACTATACTGGAGGCAAACTGGGTCAGGTATGTTCAGGTACTTGAAAAATTTGTTTAGAACAGTTAGAGGAGAGCATGTACAGTCCAGGAAATGAAAAGGTGTCTCAAGTCATCCCACCAAATTTCAACACCAATATATGTGTTTTTTTTTAATGTGCAGTTTGTTGAGCTAAAGACGCAAGTTGTCTTATATGGCATTGTGTACAAATGCAGTAGACATAGGTCTGGGTTTGCATGTACACAGCCATCTAATTATGATGTGTAGCCATAGCATTCATAGGCACGCGCGCACACACACACACACACACACACACACACACACACACACACGTAGAGGTTCTGGGTGCTTTTAATATAAACAATCAGGACTATGATCTAAGACCAAAATAAAAAGTAAGATAAGCAGGCAAGTCCTAGAGGAAAAATTTGCTTTGCTTTGCTTAAAATTTAGGAAGTAATTCCATTACAGATATATGCATGTCTCTAACTGACAAGCGAAGAAAGAATCATAGCACAAGAATGGTGAAGAACTTTAAAGATCAAGGAGCCTGAGGAGGTGCAGGGACCTGGGATTTTTCCCTTCAGAGTTAATCTGAAGCTCAAAGGCAATGTCTATGAAAACACTTTGGGGATTGTTACATAAACCACAAAAAGGCGTATTTTCAGTGGAGCTGACCAATAGTTCTGCCATCTAGGAGCAGAGTCAAATTAGGACCCAGGTGAGGTTTGCTATGGAGTGAATGGATCTGGGCAAGTGGGACCATGGCACATCACACGGGCTTTCTGGGACTGCTTTACCCTGGTTTGCTATATTTCATGTTTGCATCTCACAGAACATCTCTCTATACATCAAGATCTATGCCTTTGGTATAAGAGCTAGGGTTACTCTCATCACTTTCTGTCAACAAAGTTTTCTTGAGCACCTACCCTGTCCCAGGCACTGTTTTCAGCCCCCACTTGTACAATGCTGATCAAGAGTGCTGAAGATGTTAAAAAAAAAATAAAAGAGTGCTGAAGATAAGAATAAAATAAGAGGTTATGTACTCTAGTGAATTCTGGAAAGAATAGAAAATAAGGCACCTGGGTGTCTCTGGGGCCCAGATCTCTGGGCTGTCACATGAAATTGTCACAGTATTACTAATATTTATATAACACTTGACAGTTTGTTACCTAAATAAATGTTAGTATTTCATGACAACAGTACTTACAACAGACCTTCTTGAGGGCCTACATCTCTAAGACACTTATATCTTAGTGCCATACTGATTCTAACAGGATCCACCAAAGGATGTGGATACTGCTGCTAGGTCTGTGAATCTGATGTGAGAAAAAGAACACAAGTTTAGAAGTCAGACAACATCAGTTTGAGTGCTGGCTTTACTGGGTGCTAGGGTCAGGACCTGGGAAGATCCTTATCTCTTCAGAGCCCCATCGAAGACCCAGGGAGATGACAAGAGTCCCTATTTATCAAGTGTACTGAACCTCAGATGAGATCTTGTCCATGAAAGCACTTGGCAAAGTGTCAAGTGCTATATAAACATTAGTAGCAATGTGACAATTCTGTATGCCAGTGCACACACACATGGATCTGCAGTCAGAGGAGACCCACTGCTGCATCTTATGTTCTTTGTAGAATTCTCAAGTGCACACCACTCTGAATTCTGTTCTTATGCTTAATGCATATTAACTTTTCAGAAGATTTTTTAAAACCTTAAAATTTTCTACAACAGGGCAGGACCATCATTTCCATTCCAATGAGGCATGTCTATCTATAAGATAGCTTATATGCCACTGAAAATCTAGAGGAGCATGTTAACTGCCCAAGCTATCTGAAATGAAACTATGTAATTCATAACTGGATGGAATCCTAAATTTTCGTTTTCTTCCTGTCCGATATTTTCATTAGAACTATGTAATACAACAAACTGATTAATTAAAGGTGACCTGTGATAACTCCCAGTATTTGTGATAAGACAAATGGATTACAGAAAATTTTTCGTATTTATGAGTGAAGAGAATTCCTTTTGATAATTTTCTACTTTGTGGTATATTTTCAAATACCATTTTCAAGGAATTTCCTGTGAGCAAAATGACATTGAGAATATATTGTACAGGAATATACAGAAACCTCAGAAAATTGGATGGTGCATATAATTTACAAAAAGAGACAGACTTCTGGCTAACCCTCAACCTCAAACCAAAGGGGTAATCTCATAAAGAACACACCTGGAAGAGAGAGCAAATTTAACAGAGAGAGCCGAAGTCTTAGATGACCCTTAGGTGCACAGTATGGCTCTATAGTCTAGTGGAAAGTGGTGATTTAATCTTACAAATTTATTTAGCTTAAATTGATCACTGAAAGGCTAAAACCCTTCAAAATATATAGAGGCCTGGATGTATTTTCCACTTCAGCCACACATATTCATTACATTAAGCTGATAACCACCATATCTTTGATTTCTTTATGAGATACAGTCACAGAAAATAAAGAGCCAGATGCTAGAAGACAAAAGGATTCAAAAGTGAATGTGCATGAATTATTATGCAAGAAAAGCAGTAATCAATGTGTGAACGTGTAGGGACAATGAGTACTTCCAATAACAAAAGAGACAAAAAATACAGCTGTTTAATCACAACTGATGTTCACTGTGCAGTAAAGTACTTTAACATTTATTAATAAAAGCCTCAAAGTTCACTGTATATCACTCTTGGATTGGATTCGGCAGATTCTCATGAAAAGATTACCTCTGACAAATAATAATAATGAGATTTATAGGGACTAATGCCTAAACCAAGAGATTTATGTCTTTTTAAAACCAGTTTCTCTAGTTTACAATAGTTTTTTATGTGACAGAGCAGTGTAAAGACCTGCCTCAAGCCACAGAGCCTTTCAGAGCAAAGCAGACATGCTGACTAATCTTTCTGACAGGTGAGAAAGCCAAGGTGCACAAGGGAGAGTGATTATTAGGGCTGGAACTAGATTCAGATTTTCCAAACATTCCTCGTAGAGATCTCTGATTATATTAGACAGTCGCTCCAAAAGTTTGAAAAAGTCTAGGCTGAGTTTTGAAGAGGAGAGATTGTTTTCCCAGAGGCAGTCTCCTAGAAAAAATTATAAAATCTGTAGGTGGATGTCTGCGCCGAGAAGAAGGCAGTGATTACATTTAGTGAAAGGAAGAAACAGAGTATGCTAATGGTTTGTAAAATTAAACAAACAATGGCTTCTAAATTATGCTGATGACCTAGAAGACAGTTCTCTGTACTGCTGTGCACCAGCTCACTGGCCATTAACAGCATCTCTTGTGGAGGTCAGGGAGGGTCAGACTGGTAAATTATAGTAAGGCTCAGGCTGCCTGGGCCGTTATTATTAAACCATAGATAATTAACAGTTCATGATAAAATATAGTGTTAAGTCCAATTTCTGGAGCTCTGCTAGCTCTGGAGATAACCCTGTTCCAATGAGATCCCTGACAAGTGTTACATGGTAAGTGATTCGTTAGAACAGTCTTTATTTTGGCATTGTAGGAACCTAAACTCTCACTGAGCAACTCGCAGGAAGTTTAAAAGTGAATGTTTTTGAAAGATTTTCTTGTTTTTTTTCTATGTCTACCAACATGAAAGCCGACTGAGGATACAGAAGCTTGGGCTATAATTTGGGTTGAACAGATCTCTGGAAGAGAAGCTCTTCCTGGGAATGAAGGTGATCAAAATGGCTCTAGGAAATGTGTGCCTAACTGGCAAGCTTGTAACCACCATGGAGCTTGGACAAGAGAAATAAATGTGCTATCTCTTCATAGAAAACAGCCAGTGAAAAGAGGAAGCCAAGGCCAGTGCCTGCATAAAATATTCAAAGAACCTGAAATGTGATGTTGCAGAGAGAAAGGAGGAGGGCATGGAAGCCTCTAGGAAAAGGATGAGTGATAGATGTGAAATCGGGATGAAAAAGCAATAGAACAGACCAAAATCAAAAGAGGGAAAGAGAGCTTTCATTTTATAAGATAATCCAAACTATTATCATTGACTGCAAATCTGCACCACATTTTGTTGTAGCCTTAATACATGACTTGCCATTCCCATAGGTAGTCCGACAGTTAGAGTTTATGTATAAACACATGGTCGCTTGGGCAAATTTGACCATACCCTTCAAATAGATCCTCACTGCCTAAAGGTTTGTGTCCAAATGTCTTATGTCATTCTAAGCCCCTTTCTGTTTCTTTCCTTACTCATTTCTTACTTTGTCTCCCCTTCACACCTCACACTTGAGCCACAAAACTACATCTGAGATCCTAAGGTGTTTATTTTTTTTTTAATTTTTATTTATTTATGATAGTCACAGAGAGAGAGAGAGAGGCAGAGACATAGGGAGAAGCAGGCTCCATGCACCGGGAGCCCGACGTGGGATTCGAGCCCGGGTCTCCAGACGCCCCCGGTCAAAGGCAGGTGCCAAACCGCTGCGCCACCCAGGGATCCCCCTAAGCTGTTTAAATTGGTTTATGTCCCTTGGGATTTTTTGTACTGTATCCTCTACCCAAACCACCAAAATTCTTGTCCCCTCCCCTGCCCCTTAGGGATCTGCTGTTTTGAAAACTCAACTGAATCATTATGTCATTTATAAAGCTTTTCTTTACCTATAACTGAGGGAGAACTGACCACCCATTCTTTTGTGCTCTAATGTACCCCACAGATGCCTAGACCATAGTAATGATTACACTTTATAGCATCTGCTTAACCATGTGTTTCTCTCCCCCAGGCTCCAGGTTAGGAACCCTCCCTGCTTTATTACCATAGAAATACTTCTTAGCACTGTGCTTGCACGGAGAAGTCACTTAATATTTGAAGAATGATTTAATAAATGAATGGGTCAATCAATTAACTATTGGATAAATGTATACTTGAAGACATTGGTCTTAATTGTACTAATGTGGCATTATAATTGCTTTAGAGTATCCATCAAGAAAGAATCTAAGGACAGGCATTGTATAAACCCTCATCATCCTTTCCTTTCTTGGACAAAAGGAACATTTCAGAGAATCTCAGGGTTGGAAATGTCCATGGAAGTAATTCATCAAAACAGAAAAATCAAATTCCAGGTATGAGAATCATAACTTTAATGACATAGATATAATCGAACATATAAGAGGTCAAGAAATAGATCTCTAGAAAATCAAGTGAATGAGGTACAAGTGCAGGTCATAGTTTAGAGACTTCTTGCAGAGATTAAGAAAGTTAAAAGAAGGAAAAGAAAAGAAACAACAACCCAGAAATGGAGTTTGGAGCTTAAGGGTACACATAGAAAAAAAATAAACAGACCAGAGAATTACAGAAATACATTATGAACATTAAAAGGGAATCAAGTAATTAAGTACTTCATCTCAAAAGTCATATTCTATAACTTAAAGTACAAAACTAGGAAGTAGCCACAAATTTCTTTTAATTTTTTTTTTATTTTTTTATTTTTTTTATTCATGATAGGCACACAGTGAGAGAGAGAGAGAGAGAGAGAGGCAGAGACACAGGCAGAGGGAGAAGCAGGCTCCATGCACCGGAAGCCCGACGTGGGATTCGATCCCGGGTCTCCAGGATCGCGCCCTGGGCCAAAGGCAGGCGCCAAACCGCTGCGCCACCCAGGGATCCCCACAAATTTCTTTTAATAAGAATCTCTAGTCTTTTCCCACTCTAAGTGGATGGTTCACTTGGATCAACCTTTGCACACTCTTCCCATTTCTCTCCTAGCCAGAGTTACTTCATAACTTCTGATTCTGCCCTAAATCATGTTGATGGTCCAGACTCATAGGTGAGCAGTGTCAGCCTAGAGGAAGAGTCTGTGTCTGGCCTCAGAGGCAGTGAGTCACAATACTTTCATGAGGACAATGTTTTCCTTATCAACATTTATGTTTGTATTTTGTTTTTCTTTTTAAGATTTTAATTTATTTATTTGAAAGAGAGAGAGAGAGAGAGAGAACAGAAGGAGAGAGAGAGGGAGAAACAGGCTCCCCAGTGAGCAGGGAGCCTGATGCTGGGCTCTATCCTAGGACCCTGGCATCATGACCAGAGCCAAAGATAGATGCTTAACTGACTGCCCAACACTTATGTTTTAGAGGTTTATACAGAGCTTTCAAAACTGTGTTCTATGATATTTGCAGTGGGATATAGGGGGCAGCTCTCCCTTCCCTTCATTTGTTTTCAAGAGAAATTCCTGACTGGTTTGCCTTAACAATGTGCTTTGTTTCAGGGCTATTTATATACTGCCTTGTTCCAGAAGGAACAGGACAGCCTAAAATAAAAGGGATATGGAAGAGAGAGAAAAGGGCCTAAAATATAAATAGCAAGTAGATGAAGGTGCATGGGGTAATGACCTACACATTGTCATGGGTGTGGCTGTGATGACAAAAATTAAAACCAAGGGAAACACCCTTCATCACTAAACTCAGAGGGGACAGATTAATGACTCCAGAAGCATTACCAAAAAATAAAGAGCCAGTCCTTGGAGAGAAAATCCCCATGAGGTAGCTCCAAGTATTACCAAGTAATACAAAAGGCAAGACATTCTGGAAGTAAATTCCTAATCTGATGGCTTATCTTGTGTGAGGAACTTATCAAAATATAATATTCACCTTTTTTATCTTAACAAGATAGATTAAATGTGACTTTGGTTAGCAACCTGTTTATAGTGGTAAAACATTTTATGGAATTTGAAATATACTGTGGAAAGAACACACTCAGGAATTTTATTTTATATCCAGAAATAACTTCATTAAATAATTATAAAATTTAAGCATTCAAAAAATTGTTTACAATGGGAGGAGCAGAAATATATGCAGCTATGGAGGACCACTAGACTTGGATAATTTGAAGCATTAAAGTTTTGATGTTTCTGAATGGCACAAAAGAACAGAGAGAAGGTAAGTTTTATTTCCAAGTTATTAATTTCCAAATTATAATAACAGACTAATGTCCCTTCAGGATGATGTCTGATTGGAGAGTACATGAGAGATCATATATAAAAGTGTTGTGTAAACTTTTAACCGGTTGGTAATGTCCATTATCGTCATTATATATCTATTAAATATTGTGCTTGTTGCTACAATTAGGATAAGAGGACACTGACAGACACTGTGGCCACACAAAGTAAGCTTCATGCCCTAACAATCTTGTTCTCTGGTGACTGCGGTGCAGTCATATAGAACATGAGGTCAGCAGTGAATATCATCCAGCTGTAATTACATTATGTCACTTTCCTTTAACCAAGCCTGCTTCTCAGCAACAGGGCTAGCTGACAAGGATCCAAATTCACCACACCTGCAAGCAAGTGGTACATAGCAAAGGCAGGATCAGAAAAGTCTGAGGTGCAAAGAAGCATCATCTCACAAGGTCGGTTATGGCTACAGCTCTGGTTCAGGCAGTTCCCTTCATCTCCTCACCCCCACACTCAGCAAAGCCGTGGTTATGCTTGACCTTATCACACTCAAGATCTGGGATGCGTCATCTCTTTTGTACTTGACACTCATTGTACTTATTTAATAAATGCTGATGACTGAATAAGAACCAATTAAGATTTATTTTGTTACTTGGAAGGCCAAGTATTTTAATTTGGAGGAAGATAAGAGAGGGACACAGATTTCAGATTTTGTACAAGAGACACAATTTCTTCGCATCTGTATGAGACAAGTTAGGGTCGTGTTGGTTTTCCTCCCAATCTTTCATCTATTACTTGAATAAGAATCAAGTTAATTGCTTTTTTCTTCTTCCAGAGAAACTACAATGAGCTAAACACAGGCCATTCACTCAATGATTCCATTTTTGTGGACATACTCAGCCCCAGGCACCATGCTAGGTGGTGGGATCCCTGAAGAATTTCACAGTGCTTGATGCCTAATACATCCTCGATGAATGAATGAAAGAAGAAATGAATGAATGAATGACTTCTGATTTGCACATAATAATGTTTCAGGGAAAAGAAAGTTTGTTGGCTTGGATTTCATTAGAATAAGTCACAGAACCCTTTGAAAGAGCCCACAGTTGTGCCATAAATGGAGCGACCTAAGCCTGTTGTTCCTGCTGCTAGTTTACAGTCTGGTGTAAAGGGTGCCATAACATGAGGCAAAATGTGCTCTGCTGTAAATGTGAAAGAGAAGGTAAAGGGGATGGGGAATGTGGAGATGTTATCCATGAAGATGGCCGGGGGAAAATTACAGCCAGAGCTCTTTCCCAGGAAAGAATTCAGAAACCAAATCCAGTACAAAGGAAAGATGACTCTGTGTTGGTTTGTACCTTACTGTCCTTTCCTGTGTTGAAACGTTAACATTTTCAGATATAATGGGTCTTTTTTCCAGGTCATGAAGCACAAACAATGTGCCGGAGGCCTGAACAAAGTTGGCTCATCAGCAGGGCTTTGCACTTAAAACAAAGATCAGAGTTTTCCTGGCTATTTAAATGAGAGTTGGGCATTAATACACAGAGAAATGACTGACATGTTTGGTTGTAGGGATTAGCTTCATTGTATGGAAATGCCACATTGGCATCCCTACACTAACATTCTCTGTCTCTTAAAGTGTGAATGGTGGCTTCCGCCCACATCCCTAAAAAGATAATTTCCCTTAAAATACTCTGTTTAATGTGTTCTTGGGATTTTTTTTTTTTAAAGGAATTGGGTAAAAAGAAAGGGATCAGAACTAGGAATCAATTGTATTTTTTTCTTGACAGGGGAACTGATGGAAATTTTGTTGAGTTTATCACTAAAACATGAAAAAGCAAAGTGCTGAATATAAAACACTAAAACGTGATTAAGTTAAATTTTATGGTAGAATATTGTTTCACTTTATTGGCTAGGACTACTAGGATCAAATTTACCACTCTTTTGGCTCTATTCTTTGCAAATAGCAGGGTTCTCATACATAAGAGTTATGCAATAAATGAGTTTAACTGTTGTTTAAGCATTCATTGTGTGTATGTAAGAGTAGAATGGAGAAAATGTTTTCTCTGAGATACAGAATTATATAGAATTTGAAATAGTAACATATTTTCTTTTTTGCTTATTTGAAATTAACACAAATTAAGAGTAATTGATACAAATAAAGATTCCCTACTTTTCTGGCAAACCTGACTATCCATAACACAGCCCCAGGCCATACTAATTCCTGTTGATCAAATATTTGCCTAATAAGTAAAAACTAAGAAAGTTTCTGAGAAGTTACTTCTTTCTAATCAAAGAAGTACAATTTAGTTATTTGTTCTGGGATTGCTTCTTGAAGTTATTACCTATATCAACAAGTGTGTGAACATGGTTTCCAAGGGCCCAGTAGATTAGAAGCAGTCTGGGGAGGGGTGTGAAGAAGGGGGATCAGAAGGAAGGACTTCAAAGGCAGATAAGAAGTGACCTTAGAAAACAGCAAGCAGGGGCCTCATAGGGATGAGGTAAATGGCCAACATATATTAACGACTGTAGGGCAGCACTGACTTTCAGCACAAAATGTCACAAAATAATGACACTTTCAAGGAAGAGCTAAATTGGATTTGGTGTACTGAGTTTGGGAAGACAGGGTAATCATTTAGAATATTTTCTCTTCAAAGGTATTGAAATAAAGTTTTACTAATTTAATGACACCTTAAAAGAGTGAAGGGGGAGTTTTTTCACTGCACATCAGTATCTTTTGATAATAACAAAATCTGAAAGGAGTTTTTCTAAAGTTCTTGTTTATATTCCAAAGCATAAATTTCCTTATGGCTGGGGAAGTTTTCCTTTTAAAGATCCCTGAATCTCATCACACTGCTTCACTCAGCATGGCTTCATGAAATAGGTAAGCAAAAACTCACCTGTTTTGGCAGGTTTCAAGATATGTGGGGGAGATGCCAATAATCCTGAAAAGCCATCTCCTGAGCATCAATAATAAATAGATATGGCTCCTGTCAATCATTAATTATCCATTTTCCTCCACTAGAATGTCTAAGCCTACAAATGTAATGTAGGTCACATTCTGGTGTACTATTTCTAAATCTATGCCTTTCATAGCATTTTTCCTGCAAGATGTCACTTAAAAGACATCTGAAGTTAATACACACTGTAATCTCCTTCTGGAAATACCCAATGCACATTAACATATTAAAGAGCATAAATATTGCAGTAAAGTAAGCTGTTTAACTTTTAAGTCAACATTTTCAAAACTAATTAAAAGTCCCTCTTCCCTTTATGTAGAGAGCAGTAGCAACTATGAACATCTTGCAGAAGATGCCATGCCTAGTCTAGAATTTGCACTGTCATTAAAACTGACCAAGGGGAATGGCCTCTATTTAACTGTAATTATGCCATTTTTCTTTCAATAAAGTATATTTGATTACTCTGAGGAGTAACATACCACCATACAAAGAGACCAACAGATTTACTGCCATAAATAGATGCAGCAACACTTTATAAATACCTGGAAATTAGATGTGCAATGAATAATCACTTGTCATCTCTATAGCTAATAAATATGCTTGGGAGATAATCCATTATAAGAATAAGATAATCCATGCACATGATACAAGATACTTGAATTACATTTAATCAATTAAAGGTATGTATCAATAATTACAAATCAATAGTCCACGTCCTCTAAAAAACCAACCCTGAGGGAAAGCTAACGAGATACTGCTTTACTGGAGTATAGAAAGTCCAGAGCAGCAAGAGTGAGGGAAATAGAGAAGAGAGGTAGGGAAGAAGGGAAGCAAATACCTAGCTATTCAGAGATTTATAAGAACATCTAGTTGACTGTTCAGTCCCTAGATCAGACATAGGGACAGGATATAGATGCCTACATCAGAAGGGTTTATGGAAAGAAGAGAAAGGGAAGAATTTGTATGCTCCCATTTTCAAAGGGCTCCACACTAGAGCATTAACTGTTTTACATTTCTAGGTTAAGTCAATTGGCCATTCCAGGTATTCTCTAGGGAGTTGGTGGGTGAAGTAGACCCTCCATGGTCTTATAGGTTGGGCTCGGGAGGCAGAACTACTATAGCTACAACATGGTGGGCATGAGGAAGACCACACTAATGACCAGCTCCTTATGCTGGGGAAGCCCCAAGCAGCCTATGGTGTAGGGAAGGAGGCAAAAGCACTGGTTGCTTGTGCCGTCCATTGAGCAAGTAGCTAAGGGTTCAAGGGTGGGGGCTAGAAGGACTGAGTTAATCGAGGCAGGGTGTATAAATTGGGTCCAGCACACACTCTAATGACGAGTTGGCAAAGTTCTTGATGAGATCCTTTGAAGTAATCCAAATGGCCCATAAACATTTTAAAATGTATTCAGCCTCCTTTGTCATCAGGAAAATAAAAATTGAAACCACAATGAAATACTGGTACACTTCCCCACCCTAATGGCTATAAGTAAAAAGACCAACAACCTGAAATGCTGGTGATGGTGCAAGAATGAGATTCTTGAATGCTGGATGTGGCATACATTGCTATAATATGTGGAGTGTAAACTGATATAACTACTTTGAATTTTCTACTAATGTTGAATATATGCATAACTTAGGATCCAGTCATCCTGCTCCTAGGTGAATAGCAACAGGAATACATACGCATTTTCACAAAAGGCATGTAGATGAATGTGTATGGTATCATTAATTATATACCATGAAATACTATGCACAGTGAGAAAGAATAAACTCCTCCTATGGGCACCCATGTGGGTGATTCTCATCAACATAATGTTAAGCAGAAATTCACATATCAAAGAATACTTTATTCCATATGTATCCATGAGCAGATTGAAAAGGGATTACCTGAATTAGGACTCTGAAGAACCTATGCATCTCTCTCTTTGCATGCACTACATTCCTTTAGAATCAATTCTTGGCAAAAAGAATTCAATGCTGAATAAACACCACTTCTCCAAATCGTGTACTCAGCCACATACACGTGTCCCCGTGCATTATGTTATTAGGGTAGACTTGGACAATCCGATATGTTAGGTAGGCCTCAGAAAGAACTTCAATTGGTGTGCTGAGAATGCACAGTTCTATAAATTTCCTAAAGATTATTGCATGACACACTTAAAGTGAGTTAACTTAATGTTATGTGAATTATACTTTGATAAAGCTATTTAAAAAGGAGTTTAGGTAGCACAAAGCCAGTCTTTACATTTTTGCATCTTTGCCTGTTTTCTGCAGACACTCTTCCTGCTGCTATTTGAAGATACATAATATTTTCCTTTGATTACCATTTTTTTCCTACTCAATCATTGCTTTCAAAACTTATTACAACTCCTTTAACTTAGCTTGTGGCTAAACCCTCACACACTGATACTCCACTGGTGAGAAAATTTCAGTTCAAAAAATTGTTAAGGGAAACAGCCAGCTCCTTTTATTTGATTTAAGTTATTGTTGTGCAGCTAAGTGGTCTCAGGCTTGTTTTCCCTCCACATATTGTGGTTGGATCTCCAAAGAGGTTATTTTTCAAAAGGAGATTTTGCAGGTAACCAGCATGTTATATAGAATGTAATGTTTGGGCCCTGAGGAAAGAGAGGAGACTCTATAAGCACTTTGCACAGAGGCTCACCTGCTGTGAGCTCACCTGCCACTGTACAACTAATTGGCTTATCAGAAATCATGCCCACTTCAAGGGTAAAAGTGATTGGCCTTCCTGACTTTGGCTTTCTAAATGGAGTAGGCTATTGGACCTATCAGAAATGACAATGCCTCTCCAGGGACAATTAACTGCAGCCTACAAATGGCTCAGTCTGTTCATTCCTTTCTTTGACAATCTGGGTAAACTAGCTGATGAAAACAAAGCCTAGAGAACCTGAAGGGAAACACTGCTTAAGGTAACTGAGTATTCATTCCCATGGTATTTCACACTTTTCAATATTCGTTCATATCTACTACGTGTTCATATTTACTATTGTAATTATTCAGGTGTGTCCTATGTTAAGATGATGGAAAAAGTACAGAGGGAAGATGAAATCTGTTGAATTACCTCAGGACAACAATAGCCAGGGATCGAGCATTTGCTTCCTAGCCTGCTACAGGGGGTTCTTAAAACATATCTAGTTGTTTTTTTCCCTGATAACATTAATTCGTGTTACTGTAGGACAGTATGGAACAGGAAGAAAATACAAACAAAACAAAACAAAACAAGTCATCATCACCTGTCAGTGATGAGAACTGAGTCTCTTTTCCCCAAGAGATGATGGTAAAGTAACGTAGCGGATACGAAGGAAAAGATGCCCAAGTTTTCAGGGTCAAGAGTTAGAAAATCTTTTTTTTTTTTTCAGTGTGTATATAGAAATGTATTTTCTATGAGCCCTTCTTGCCAGATGTCAAATCCGCTTCCCCAAGAACTTCATTTAAGGAAGACCCTAGAGAGCTAGTAAGTCACTCTGAAAGTTCTCCGTTGGATACTTCTAAACACTCTATTGATCAAGCCGGGCTCAGTCATATACAAGGACAGAAATAACTTGATTTTACTTCTTTCTTTTAAGCCAGTGGTTCCCAGATAAGGGTGGTGATTCTCCACCCCATCTCAGAGAATATTTAACAGTCTGGAGACATTTTTGGTTGTCATATCTGGGGGCCAGGGGTACTGCTAAACATCCTCCAATAACAAAAGTAACTACTCTCGACATTTTGTTGAACGTCTGTTAATATCTCTTTTCCTTCCTTGATTCCTTTTCTTTTTCCTCCCCAAATTATAGTCACACTGACCATCCACTTCCATATCCTATTATTTTTTTAGTTACAATTATATCGTGAATATTTCCTTGTATCAGGATACTTCAGAACGTGATACTTAATGCTGAGCAATACTCTATCATGTGATTTATTGATTCCCTCCTGATAATCATTCATTGCCTTTCCAGTATTTCAACATCTACAAACAATGCTGGTATGAGCATTTTTAATTAATTTATTTTATTTTATTTTATTTTTAATTTTTAAAATTTTTTTGGTATGAGCATTTTTTACCACAAACCTATTTCCATGTCTCTAATGATTTTCTTTGGATGGATTCCTAGAAGCACAGTTACTGAGTCAAACGAAATGAATGTTTTTAAAGCTTTTCCTTTTATTGCCAAATTACTTTTTCAATTAACAGTCTCTCTGGCAGTGTATTAGAGTATTCATCAGGCCCATGCTGCTTCTACAACATCTTCCTCAGTTAAAATTTGACTAAATGCTAATACTTATATCTTATAGCTCTCACGTGACATGCAGGGTATTAAGCACTTTAGCAACCGTTCTCTCAGCTGAGTAGTGGGAAGTAAGAAATTTAGGTACTATTATCCTCCCCCTCCCCACACACACACATAAGGAACTCATTCATTCATTCATTCATTCATTCATTCATTCATTCAATAGCTTTGTTTTGATTACCACCCCTCCAGCAATTTTATAGTTGAGGATGAGGAAGAGGGTTAGAGCCAGCCCAAGCCCACACAGCCGTTAAATAGAAGTCCTGGGATTTGAACCCAACCATGCTGATGTCAGAGCCTGGATTCCCAACCTATTTTTATTTTCCCAACCTTTCTGCACCTCTATGCAATCTCTATTACTCATTTTAAAGAAGTGATTTCTTCAAGAATACACAGATTTAAAAAAGAAGACGACAAGATGAAGAAGACACAACCAAGATAAGGAGACTACTTTCATTCTGTGCTCTTTCTATTCCTCTGTGAAGCCTCATTATTACTGAGACAATTGCCATTTTATAATGTGAATTATCTGAAGCAGACATGAGCAGATCCACAGATCCCAGCTAGTCAAGGATTTTGGCCTTGAGAATCTCCAGTACTTGGCGAACAAGGGTTTACCTACATACCCCTTTCCAGCAGATGGCGCTGTTTTTCCAACATTTAAATTTGCTACACCGCAACTTTCAACTTTTGAATGATCTGAGCAGGTTTGCTTAAGGGTGTTCGATGAAGTCTACTTTGCACATGGATATTATTGAAATAGCTCATAAGCCCCAATTGAACCTGAAAATGAGAGACGTATTTCAAATAGAAAACCAGTCTTTGCTCAGTATTGATGGAAACATGTTTTTGAGAGTACTAAGGGCAAATAAGTGACAAATCACCACCCTACAGCAATGACCTATTAAAGCAGACCTTTTGGGACACCTGCGTGGCTCAGTGGTTGAGTGTCTGATGGAGTTCCACATGGGGCTCCCCACAGGGGGCCTGCTTATCCCTCTGCCTGTCTCTGCCTCTCTGTGTCTCCATGAATAAATACATAAAAACTTAAAAACAAAAAGCTTGTCCTATAAAATAAATAATAAAATAAAATAATAAAATATAAAATAAAATAAAATAAAATAAAATAAAATAAAATAAACCAGATTATTTTTCTTAGAGACACATAGGTAAATATTTTGGGGAGGCTATATAGGAATCAAGGGTGGATCTTAAACAGTAGTTACAGAAAGATCAGGAGTCATTTTACAGATTCTATATTGTTTCTATGGTAGATATCACAGAACACTTGTTGGTGGAATATGGATTAGATGGTGGGGGTGGGGGTGGCACAGTAGCGTCTCATTTTCCAAAATAATTTAATGTTAAGCCGGATGAAGAAACACAGTATCTCCTTTCACCCAGTCCAATGGAGATAAATTTCTCACTGTCAATACAGGTTAGATGTTCCCTTAAACACAATTAGGGCTAAGAGGAGAACGGCGCCTTTGTTGGGTTCACAAATTGTTTACAATGTAGAATTGAAGCCAGTCTGATTCTTCTGAAAACAGCAGCAGTTTAGGGCCCAGTTTCAGGGAGACATCGTATGATCTGCTTGTAGCTAGAAAATAAAAATGTGTGCTTGAAAAAATCCAAAACACCTCCAACCACCTTTAAAATGAAAGCACAAACAACTACTCTTAAGCCATACAGAGAAGTCATCCACGTCTCAGGAAGACCAAAGATGATCCATAGGTTGTTGATGAAGAGATAAATAATCAATGGTATTGACATGAAGATAACTTGTGATGACTTCCTGCCCAAATTTCTGGAAAGTGAATGGAAATAAAGTAAAAATCTGAGTTTGTGTGATCTTCAGAGTGAGGTATCCCCAAGACTAAAGTGAAACAGAGCAGCATTTGTAAAATATTTCAGGTCTAGCCCAAACTAGTATACTTGTGAAGTTATCTGTATTTATTTGTAAAGATTTGTAGCTATACAAGTCAGAGATACTAACGTGTGAACCCTAATCTCTTGCAAAATCACAAGACTACATGTGATTCCATGGAGAGACTCACCAAAAAAAATGAAAAGTAGGCTCTCCCAAAAAGAAGTGTGGGGTATTTGAAAATGAGGCAGAACAATACCACAGGTAAAATTACTTTTTTTTTTCAGATCTTAAAACATCCCAGAAACATAGAGACAACTTTTGCTTCACCTAGTACTTCTTCAAAGAATCACGATAGCATGTTCTAATTCAACTCACAACCTTGTGTGGGGCTTTAATAATAGAAGTTAACAAGTGGATCTACTTCCCTGTGACCCATTATTTGAAATTTGCTATAATTTACTTAGTCTTCTGCATATCTATCTGATGTACTTGGCTGTGTTGCTCCTACATGCGCTGCACCTGGTAGGCAATCTCAGTCCTGGGTGAGCACAGAGAAGGTATTTTAAAGACTACATTTTCTTTAAGACTACATTTTCAATGGTGTCTGCGACCTTGTAGATCTGAGAACACAAATATCCACAACTCTGAGATCACAAATATCTACAACGCAGAACATGTCAACTAAATCTTCCAATCAGAGGAGACCTATTTTGACAGCTCTCCCCATGACAGGCATTGGGTTTAATCAGAAAATTTCCAGCTTGAAGGTTGAATGCTAACCTGAAAATGCACCATATATATAAGGAAATTCCATTTCAAATAACATGCAACTTTATTGTACAATTCTCCATGATAGTTGAAAGCTCGGTCTGGTTGATCACGGTTTTATGTTACACATTATTATCAATATATTGAATATTTTTCTGTTTATCATCACCTTGTATCTGAATTTATTGCCCTCCTAGTTCTCTTTTCCTGGGAAGCTTTCATGGGAAGTTCTCTTATAGGGAAGCTAGAGAGAGAGAGTTTCCTTACATTTTTATGGAAATTTAAATTTCCTTTCATACTATTATGTTCTGCCTATAGGAGGTGAAAATACATTAAGCTGCAGATAAGACACTACAGAGCGACACCTGGGTGGCTCAGTGGTTTAGTGTCTGCTGTTGGCTCAGGTCCTGATCCTGGGGTCCTGGGATCGAGTCCCACATCAGGCTCCCTGCAGGGAGCCTACTTCTCCCTCTGCCTATGTCTCTGCCTCTCTGTGTGTCTCTCATGAATAAATGGGTAAAATCTTAAAAAAAAAAAAAAAAAAAAAAGACACTACAAACGCTCCCTGAATGATACTGGTAAATGCTATCCACAAAACAACTGTCAGACAGCTAGGAAGATCAACGAACAAAATTTCAGGAAATTCACAGCATCAGAAAAAGGTAAAGAAGTTTCAACGCAACCAGCAAAGGCTTAAAGGCATCCAAATCTCCAAATTTAATTTTGTAAATTAGAAAAGTACATTAGGGTTTTCTCAGAGGGACAGAGCTAGAGAGAGAATGTGTTTTATTATATATACTTTCTTGGGTTGCCTGCTTCCAATGACTGGGTTAATGATCTGTGCCATTCACAAGGATTTTCTGAATACTTTTATCCCAATGTTTCCCTAAGGCTGGGGCACAGAGTCCGAAGTTCCCATTTTGTACAAAAAAGGGAGATATGGCAAAGTCACAGCAGCTCATAGGTTCTGCCAGCAGGAACGATTTAGCTCAAAACTAGGAGCGCAGCATATTAACTGGGTCTCTCTTTTGCTTTTGGGTATCAGCCACTGCCCCCTAATTTAAGCCTCCTTACCATTTTTAGCTCTGGAGCAGCTTCTTTACCTCTCACAAGTTACTAGTTTCTTTTTCTTTTCTTTTTTTTTTTAAGATTTTATTTATTTATTCATGAGAGAGAGAGAGAGAGAGAGAGGCATAGAAACACAGGCAGAGGAAGAAGCAGGCTCCACGTAGGGAGCCTGATGTGGGACTCAATTCTGGGTCTCTAGCCCCTTCAGCGGTGCTAAACTGCTGAGCCACCCGAGCTGCCCAAGTTACTAGTTTCTAAGAGCATTTATAGGCAGTATTTTTTATTAATAACTTTGCTGAGAAATCTCTTTTTTCCAAGATGAATGTAGAAGCTGCTTTAGAGACCTTCATTCTTTCTGAGTTCACATAACTTTAAACTCGTTGCCCCATCTTTGCAGGCCATCTGAATATTTAGCTAGTTAGGCAAGATGGGAAGAGCATTGGTGTGGGGGTCAGAGAGAGAGAGGTCTGGGATCAGTTGCCATTTCTGTAACTTACTAGGTATGCGACGTTGGGGAGTATTAATGTCTTGGAACCTCAATTTATTCATCTGTGAACTGCCAGGACTGCAAGCTAAAGCTCTGAGAAAGACATCTAGACTTGTTTGAACAGATCACATCTCATCACTCCTTTAAAAAAAATGCCTTCTCTCCTCAATTTACACTGTAAGAGTGATCCTAGGGACAACTGGACTTGCTGGTGATCTGGACCCTCTGGCCACATTGACAGAGCAACATGGAAACCTGATCCCAAGGGAACCCATCCAGGGATTAAGTACAGCCAATTATGGTGTCTTTCTTGAGAATTTAATCCAACAGACACACACAAAATATAGTTAAGACAATACAGACCATAGGAACCTCTGTAATACTATCAACATTGGATTGCCCCTCTCGGTGCTTCATTATGTCTGGCCGCTGAACATTTTCAACTGGATCCAAAGAAAAGATGACAAACCTGAGCCATTGATGACATGGAGGAATAGAACCCACGAGGTTCTAAGAGATGTGGGAGGACAAAGCAGATGTGTGGAGAGAGGATGAATCAGGATGTCATCCAACCCCGTGGGAGACTTGGCATACCTATGCTTCTTGCCCTTGGCTGTCTTATAGTTCATCCTGACAATTAACCACCTACCACAGGATCTAGCTGGAATAGGTTTCTTTAGCTTGCAACCAAATCATCCCTAGAAAAAGCTCTAGGTTCCTGTTCTGGAACAGCACCATGTGTGATATGAATTACTAGTTCTTAGTTGGCCAACCAACTGTGGCTTCCTCTATAGTCCAGGAAAGACTAGGGGAGAAGAGATTCTACATTCTTATAGTTGTTCTAGTCATATTCACAAATAGTGGAAAGTCTCTTGGTTCATTTAATTGGTAGCTGATAAATCCCAATAGTCTTCAAACACTGCCTTCTTTTTTGCCTCATCTCTGAAATATAATTCTTCCTCATACTTTTCCATGTCTCTGGAGGCTAAGCCACATTATAAGTTGTATTTTACAAACTGGGTGGTGTTTGAGGACAGTTCTATCCCCAATCACATGTTTACAGGGTCCTAGATGAGTCTCTTTATGGCTGATCTTGAAAACTAGAATATCTATTCTTAACATGAGCAGAGAAAAATTGCTTCCCCCAAAAGGGAACCCTTGGGCCTTGTTGGCAGGAATGTAAATGGGCGGTGTTGCCACTATAGAAAAAAGTATGGAGGTTCCTTTAAAAATAAAAAATAGAAATACCATATTACTTAGTAATTCCACCACTGGGTATTTACCCAAAGAAAATGAAAACACTAAATTTGAAAAGAACCCTATTTTTATGCAGTGTTATTTATAAGAGACAAGATAGGGAAACAACTCAAGTGTCCATTGATAGGTGAATAGGTAAAGAAGATATATATATATTTATATATATACATATATATGTATATATATATAAAACTGTTGTGAGGAACATTTATATATATATATATATATATATATATATATATGAGAATTTAATCCAAAAGACACACACACACACTATATATATATTTATATTATATTTATATTTATATTTATATTTATATTTATATTTATATTTATATTTATATTTATAAATGAAATAAACCAAAGACAAATTCCATATTAATTCACTTATATATGGAATCTAAAAAAAACAAAACAAACACTAAAACAGACCCATAAATATATAAAACAAACTAATAGTTGCCAGAGGGGAGGGAGGTGGGTAGGATAGGCAAAATGTGTGAAGGGGAGTGGAAGATACAGGCTTCCAGTTGTGGAAAGAATAAGTCACAAGGAAGAAAGGCACAGGGAATACAGTCAATGGTATTGTAATAGCCTTGTATGGCGACAGATGGTAGCTACACTTGTAGTGAGCACAGCGTAACATGTAGAGTTGTGAATCACTATGCTGTAAACCGGAAACTAATATAACATTGTGTGTCAACAATTCTTAAAAAAAAAAAAAAATTGCTTCTCCTACAGTTTCTGGTACAGGGCCCTTACCTTAACCAAGAGCTTTCTAAGTGCTTGAACATACTTAGAGTGTTTTGTGTTTTGCTTTTTAGGATACTTTTGCTCTCCTTTTTCTGAACCCCTCACTCTAGCCTCCCTTCCCCCTATAGAATTAGAATTAACTCTCAAAATTCCCACTCTTCAGTCTGTCTGCTAGAATAGAAAGAAACTGAAATCTTAAGCATCAACCATTGGATGTTCATCATGTGATTTGTTCCTCACAACAGTTTTTATGAGGTAGGTATTATGCTCCCATTTTACCCCTGCAACTGAGGCTCTTTCCTTTTTTCTGTAGGAAGGCAAAGTACATATTGTAAATGGTGGATAGGGGAGGCAGTATCTTGAGCTTCCCACAGTTTTACTTTATATGTCCATCCATTTGGGGAAAGGGTGGGAGAAATGAAATGATCAACAAGAGACAGTGGAGGGTGGGGACAGTGTGGGAAAAACCAAATTAATAGATAGAGATATAGTTACATTTGCAAAGGTCCTGGCATACTGTCTTGCACTGAGAGCAAACAGTAAATAAGGACTACTTCTTATCATCTTTTTTCAAAATTACAGTTGAAGAAATCGTCCATGTTGTTACTTCATGCAGATGCAATAAGGTCCGATGTGAGGATTTATTTTTATTTACTTATTTTTTAAAAGATTTTATTTATTTATTCATGAGAGAGAGAGAGAGAGAGAGAGAGACAGGCAGAGGGAGAAGCAGGCTCCATGCAGGGAGCCCTATGAGGGACTCGATCCCAGGACTCCAGGATCGTGCCCTGGGCCAAACTGCGGAGCCACCCAGGGATCCCCCCAACTGTGAGGATTTAACAGTGCCATGAAGCTTGTTTCTCTGAGTGGATTTTTATATTTCCTTTTATCATCTTTTATTACCTTCTGCTTCCAATTGTTTTCTGATTATTTAAAAAGTAGAACTTGTCTGCCATTGGCCTATTTATTTAAATCTTACCATTTAAGCCACATTGCGATTTGAACCCACAATAAATAAAAAGCTAAGGTCAGAGCAGAACATCACATATTCTTACTAACGGTATGTTAGGAGTTGGTACGGAATGAAATACAGGATTACTAAGGAGTGAGTATGTTCTGGAACAGGATCACATGGCTGTTTTCTTGTAATGAAGTATGATTTAAACTCAATTAACTTATATATCAAAAGTCATTTCCATAAACACTTTGGCAAAGGCCTGACTAGTTCATTTTCAATATTCATTGAAAACAAGACCAAATCTTGCTAGTGTGTTTAGCTGAGATGTGGGGCTCGAGGGACCAGAAGAAGCAGGGTCGAGGAAAACAGCTGAGGCGTAGTATAGTACACATACTCCCCTGCATCAGATGCAACAGCCCAAGGGGGAGGATGCCGGTAACCTTGAACGCTGGGGCTCCAGTTACCATATCCTCCAAGTTCTAGATTGGATGAAGGAAAGTACTATTTTTCCCAAAAAAGTCATCTTTTTTTTAGTTTTTGAATGTAATCTATTTGTTTCCTACCTTTGTGCGTTCTATAAGAATAATGATAAGCAATGCATCTTTGAGTAGATGATGTTCAGAGTCTGAAGAAACTCATGTCGCATAGGGTATTTGGCATAATGATCACTGTCCTTACAGTAAATGCATTGATATGCATGTGTAAATTATAAGTTTTAAGAATTATTTGAAATGTGTAATTTGCATTTGGAAGCAAACTGGATAAAATTTAAAAGCTCTTATTTCCAAATGCATCCAAGAAACAAAAATGCCAAGGTTATGTAATTTTAAGACTGGTATATTCAAATGCATTGAGAACGCATAAAAAATACGTTCATAATTAAAAATAAGAATGGCTTCATCAATGTGAACTCCTGACAGTTAAAGCTGATTAGAGACAGAACCTAGATAATAGAGCTATATCCAAAGATTATACCTTCTGGCTTCCAAATGCCAACAATAAAATGAAGTTTGAAAAACTAATTTTCTTTTAAAGAAGTGAAACAGAGGCTCAGTAACCATTTCAATCTCTTTTCCTCTCTCCCTCCCTCCTCCCTCCCTCCCTCCCTCCTTCCTCCCTCCCTCCCTCCCTCCTTCCTTCCTTCCTTCCTTCCTTCCTTCCTTCCTTCCTTCCTTCCTTCCTTCCCTCCTTCCTTCCCAGCAGAGTAGAAGAAAGATTTTTAAAAAATGGAAAAATGAACTCTGGAGAAAGATAGTATTTTCTCCAAATGACACATCTTTTAGTATTTTCACCAATGCTTTTGGATAAGTGTAGAACTTTAAAATCAAAATTTTCTGATAAATCTTGCAGCTTTCCTATCACATACATTTGTATGTTTCTAGATTAGCGAGCATATAATCAAACATTCTCCTCAGTGCATCAGCTCTCACTGAACTCGATCCCTGACATTAAGGAAGTCCTATAACCACATTCCCTGATTTCTGTTGCTTTATCAACCTGCTGGATGCTGAAGGATTTTCTCTTGGCTGTCCAAACCATGTATTTGTCAATGTCTTTTTATAAGCGTGCCCAAGTCCTTGGAGTACACAGGATGGCATCTGCACATGTGGAGTCCTGGGCAGACTCAGTAATAACAAAGAAGGACATGAAGGTTAGGTATTCAGCAATGGAAGGATGATGGGAGGAGAATCTGGCAAGAAAAACCTAATATTTGATGATTCCAGGATCAAGCCAGGGAAAACCTTGAGAACACTTTTGGTTTGCTTTATGACTGTTATGAAAAAAACAAAACAAAACAGGAATCAGCTATACTTGGGTTCAAATCCCAGTTCTGCCAGGAGCAAGAGATCTAGCCTTTAGCCTCAGTGCCCTCATCACAGAAAGGGGATAAAATATGACTTCACAAGGACGTGAAGATTAAAACAAGCAATATACATAATACATACATCATGTGCAGTGCCCCTGAAATACATTAAGTGCAACTTGAGAAGTTATTATGATGGTGAATTTGGGCTAGATAACTACTTTTAGTTTGCATTTCCTCAACCTCCTCATCCTAAAAATGAGGAATGAATAATGCCTACAACCACAGACTCACTGAACCGTACGTAGAATGCCTACTGCAGTAAAATTTCCCCTTCTCTTATAACAGAAGTTGAATGTCTGTCTGTCTTTCACCCACCAGTGTCTTCTGTGAAGAGGTGTGCTGTGGAGGTAACAGCTCTGGGTGATTTAATGCCCTCCTCCTCTGCAAGGAAAGCAGTCCCTCCATCCCAGCCTTTCTTGCCCTCGATGCACCCACTGCTTAGCTCATTAACTCATTAACTCCCACTCACCCAGGTCAAATATTCTATGAATACTTCCCAAATTCTCCAGGCAGCTGGCTTTCCTCTTTTCTCTAGGCTTATAGCACTCTGTGACTTTGGAGCCTATCTCGATTTTAATACTTACTGGTTTGTATTTAATTCATCTGTTAGTGGGTTTTACTTCCACCCCAGACTGTGAGCGTCTCCAGGGGAGAAGAACTCCACCCATTTTTGGGATCGCATCAGTGTCTGCTATGATGCCAGGGTATCATGGCATCTGACAAGCGTTAGATGCAGGAAAGAAGGAACGCTGTGGATATTTTAAATAAGAAGGCTGGCTTGCACAATGATCTAATATGTGTGTCCATTAAAGAATAATGCCATTGAAACAGGAAGTTGTTCACACTTTACAGGTGGTCTGCAAATATTCCTAACCTTTGAACTGTACATAATTAAAATGCACTAGATTATTCACTGTCTTTTTGCATCTACTGTGCCCCCTTTCCTCAGTGATGTATGTCCTATAGATTTGTCTGGGTCACTGGGCACCAGGAACTCTGACAAACTAGCTATATCTTTTTTAAAAAAATACTTTATTTATAAAAAAATATTTTATTTATTTATTTAACACAGAGAGAGAAGGAGTCAGAGAGCACAAGCAGGGGAACAACAGAAGGAGAGGGAGAAGCAGCCTCCCTGCTGAACCAGGAACCTGATGTGGGGTTAGATCCCAGGACCCTGGGATCATTACCTGTGCTGAAGGCAGACACTTAACCGATTGAACCACCCAGTTGCTGCCAAACTAGCTATATCTCATCACTAGTCAGATTCTAAGAATATGTAGAACCTAAATATGTTCCCTGGATGAGACTTAACCAAAATCTTGTTTATATTTGTGAATTTAAGAAGACAAAATAGGGGCTTTTTCCCCTAGCATGATAAATGCTCTGCATTTATCTTCTGGGATCAGTTCTCCATTTTTTTTTTTTTTTTTTTTTAGTTCTCCATTTTCAAATTTGCTCTAATGTGCTCCAAGGTGCAAGGTGTAGGAAAAGGAGTATTAGTGGTCCAGTAAGTGCTAGGAAGACAGTCTGCAAATACTGGTGCACTGATACACGTTCCTTTCTTCAAACGCTTTCTGGTAATGTCAAAGGCACCTGGCATTGCTTAGCAATAGGATTAACGTTGAATTCAAAACATGAAAGAGAGAGCTGTCTCGGGGCAATTGTTCCATAGAAGTAACTTTATAGTTTACAGTTTGTAAGGCTTCTACAGTTAATCGTATGGCATAAATGTGCTGTAAGTTCAATGAGTGTAGCAAATTAACACATAAATAAATGACTAAATGTACCAATCTTTAGATGTGAACAATGGTATTGCTTGCTTTGACTCAATTTTCAGGATTTTCTGAAACAAAACGTAACAAAAACTTAAGTCCATTCATTATATTGTATTATGAAGACCAAGCAGCCATGGAGAGAGAGAAGTATGCCCATCCTCTGCTAAGCTTCAGCCAAGAGTGGGGATCTGTGCATTACTGCCCTTGATAGAATGCTTCATTATTAACTCTTTAGAATCAGATCAGGAAACCAGGCTGAACTGGTAGAAATGGGAAAGCTTAGCTGGAGAGCAATTGTTTTTATTCTGACACGACTCTAGAAGAAGAGTGGCAAACAACACTGATCATGGTTTGATAACTACCAGGCTAGCAGGTGCTTTGAGTAATGGGTTCAGGTGAACTGAAAGTTACAATCTTTACCCTCAGGAACTCCGGGGGTTTCTGTTTCACAAGCGCCTCCTATGCTTAGAGTACTCCTGACTCAGTAAATAGGTTTTTCATTTTGAGCCAATGGGATACCCTCTCTACTCAGAAGAAAAGCCGTCTCTGTGGGTGATGTGAACTAAGACCAAGCTCATTCTGACTCAGCTCCTAGGACTCCAGGCTTTGGCATCCTGAAAAGGAAATTCGAATGTGATTTCTTTGCTACAACTCATGTTTATCAAGCTCTTGCAGACTCTCAACAGCCCAGACCATACAAAAGATACCTGTCTTATCATTCCTTTTCAATCTCTATCTCATACACTTTCCAAAGCAAATCAACCCAAGGCATTAATTATCTTACACTTTTGTTCAATACTAACACAATGAGGAAAAGTGCCATGAGCTGAAAAGAATTTTAAAGGAACTATGTTATACATTTTGATGCAACTTCCCCACCTGGCAAGAGTTGAGATAACTTCATAATTGTACATTTCAAAATGAAATACATTTTTTAAAGTGGTTAGTTAAAAGTAGGCAGATAGGCATAGAAACTGGCACTGGGCTTAGAATTAGATTTAAGTTATATTCTCTTGTTTCCCTTGTTTGGCCACAAATTAGCATCTTTAGGCAAATCTCTTAGCTACTTCTCCCTCAGTGAGAGGTACCACACTCCCATGAAAAGATTTATTTATGATTCTAAAATCAATCATCTGAGGGCCTAGATTGTAAGATGCTATAGTAGAAACAGTAAACATGGCGATATTTTAGAATATTTAATTTCATTCTTGCTGAAATAACTTTGCAACACATTCCAGACAGAAGTATCCACAGTTACTGAGACAATACAAATTTCCCTGCTGACCAAAAAAGAAAAAAAAGAAAAAAAAAAAAGAAAAACAATATTTTAATTGACTGCCATTCTTGAGTTAAAATAAATTAAACATATTTGCAAGTAGAATATTCATTGATTCTCTGGTGTGGAAATGTCACCAGGAACGCAGTCTCAGAAAATGTCTGACTGAAAATATGGCCATCACTGAACAGAGATTTGAGTGTTTACTGGGTGGATTGTGAAATCTTTCCAAGTTCCTAAGGCAGGAGGGTTCCAGAAATTCTATTTGTGATTCCTTGTGACTCTCCTACGTCCTGCAGAAATCAGTGGAGGCCCTGGCTAAATTCTCAGACTAAAAGCTAGCAATGTTTCAGGAGGGGGTTGCTTCTACAGAAATTCTGTTACGATTTAATAGAGTTCTAAATTTTGGCCTCTTAATTGGTTTCAGAGAATTTGTTCTCTAATTTCCCAGGAGGACCCTCTTCTAGACCCTCTTCTATTACAGCATCTCAGTGTATTGTGTCAAGTAAGCAGAAGTGGGAGGGCCGCTTTTAGGACTTTTCCATCTGCTGGGATGGGGAATGGGATGTGGGGCTGCATCAGTGTAAGGTCGAGGGGTGCTGGGTACGCAGAGCTGAGGAGGGGGAAACAAAGTGCTCACTGTGTCAGGAGCTTCGAGTTGTTAGGTGAGGTTGCTTCTAACACTACAGAGATTCCAGTAGATTCTGAAGAATAAACTTCAGCCACATCATCTCCCTTCTTCAGATCCTATTCTCTTAGTTCACGGAGGCCTGAGCCTGCTGTCTTTAAGGTCATCAGTGACTCTTTGTTTGCTTCAAGTTGTTACTCTTTACCAAAATTCTCACCAAAGCCCTTGCCTCTCTTGATGACAGAGCCTTGGGAAATGAGCAAGGGGTTCCGCCTACTATTGCTGCTAATTACCCAACTGTCCCTGAAACTTCTCTCAGCTGTGGATAGTAACTCCTCCCTTTCTCTTATATATATTAATTATTCAGTTAAGATTAATGACTTCTCACTCTGATTTCAGCAGGAGAGCCGATATTAGTCAGCCCAGTTGCTTAGAGCAGTACAGAAGCTGAATGGCAGTGGCAAGATTTACCTAATATGCTTCAAGGAACAGTTTCTTGAGATGAATCAACAAACCCCTAATTGGGTTATAGTGATTGGACATACCCATAAGGGTTGATTTTTGCCAGCACACAATTGGAAAGAGAAATTTCCTAAGATAAATCCAATTAAAATTTATATTGAGAGATAGAAGAGGAAATCTGAAGGAGAGACAGTTCCATCTTTTGATTGAGTGCTGAATTATGAAATAGAGTTGCTACAACCTTTCCCAAGCATCTTTGTTCACTCTTTCTCTGGCCCTGGGGCATCTTTCTCCTCCATGTACCCATCTATTAAGGTAAAATTAATTAATCCTGCTAATGACATAAGATGCTGCTTCTTGAAGCGTGAAGGTGGCATGGAAATAGAGTGCTTAAAGTCCTTTGGAATTCAGCTTGCTGAAGCATATTCTCCTTTATAATTACAGTATCCTACTTTCTACCTCAAGAAGCTAAAGTGAGGGATCATTATTTAAAACACACAACCCTGGAGCCCAGTTGGGTGGCTTTAACCTCCTGCAGTGAACTTAGGATTCCTGCAGGTGCTGGAACCCTTGTATGAGGACTTTGAAATTATTTCCTGAGGATTCCTAGCCAGAACATATGTGCCAGCCACTGTTAAAAAAACAAAGCACATAACATGTGTTAACTTATTTAAAACTCATTACAACCTTTTGAATTAGATTCAGTCATTATCTCCCACTTACAGATGAGGAAACTTACTCACAGAAAGATAAAACATTTCCCTTAAGGTCTCTATGAAGTGGCAAAGCTGGGGTGTGGG
This sequence comes from Nyctereutes procyonoides, assembly GCF_905146905.1. Classification (NCBI taxonomy): domain Eukaryota; kingdom Metazoa; phylum Chordata; class Mammalia; order Carnivora; family Canidae; genus Nyctereutes; species Nyctereutes procyonoides. Next base: position 53,206,971 of record NW_026575146.1, on the reverse strand, counting down.
CTGAAGTTTTTCATCATCAAGTGATATTATCCCTTTATTTGAAAACTTGTTAGGATTCCACTGGAACATAAAGACACAATCGGAGGGTAATTGGTAGAGAATGGAGATGAGAAAGTGTCTCAGTCTCAATTTCTTGGTCTTGCTGGCCCATTGATTCAAAATTACTTGAGCATCTACTATGTGCTAAGTGCAATGATAGGTGATGGGATGTTCCTTGCCATTATGGGGCTCTCAGGATATTGGGGAAAGAAACAAAGAGGAACATAACAAAGAAAGTAAACAAAAACATATGTAAACATATAATAGTGAACAATAAAAAATGGCATGAAAGAAATCATCATGAAGCAAATAGAACACCATGGCACAGACCTATTCTCATAAAGTCGTCAGAAAAGGCCTTTCTAAGGAGGCTGCCATGGAGCTAAGACTGAAGGGTCAGAAGTTAGGGAGCTGGGATGGGGGAGTGGAGAGAAGAGAAGGAGAGTGCTAGATGCTCAGGGAGCACCACGTATAGGCTTGAGGAGAGAAGGATCTAGTTCATAGTTCAACAAGTGAAGAATGGCCAGAGTTGTGGTGTCTCCTTGAGGGACAAAACTCTCTTTTTGGATAGCATTACAGCTGAAGCATTTACTTAAGGTTCTTCTTTGAAATGATGAACACTTTATGATTTCTAAGTTTGCACTTAAAGAATGCAAGAAGAGAATTTGAAAATCATTCTGTAGCATAACGCAAATTCTCAGGGGCTATCAGTGTGGCATCTGCCCTGAACTGAGCAGTGCTCCCATGTCCTACAGATTTTGTGCATGCACAGACAGATGCAGAAAAGCAAGAAGCATTTTACTGAAGATGGCAAACTACCAGCTTCCAATTCACACTGTGGAAGACCCAGAGGGATTGCGTTGTGCCAAATGAGCATCTGATCAGATTCTGTTCCCTTAAATCTAAGGCTCCTTCTGAGAACTCATTGGACTCTGGAAAAATGAATATGATTACTGTTTTTCTTGACTCTTCAATTCAGCAAGTAGATTCCACTCCCAAGTCATTACTTAAAAAAAAAAAAAGATATGTCTCTATCAGTTCCAAAAATAATCAGTAGAGGCTCTTGGAAATCTTATAAAATATTTTGCTCTAAACCTGTAGGGTTTTTTTTTCTGTAAAATCTTCCTACATATGCTTTTCAACTTCTCTTTAGATGCTATTTGCTTTTCACATGTGAGACAAATGGATCATGCAGCTCAGGTTAGCGAGCACTAGCAGAAGCAATTGGCCACTCTTTGGGATATTTTCCAGAAACAGACCTTTGAAAAGGTAGAGACAATCTTCCTTCCCAAAAGTCTACCCCAGCACCGTTTCCTCTGCTATATGTTTTAGAGCTAACCTTGAGAATCTCAAACACTTTACATGTTCATGTACACACACACACACACACACACACACACACAGTTGAATTAACCATTCAGGTATAGTAAGGAATCTTAAAGCAGAGACTGACAAACACAGGCCGCAAATGCATGGAAGTCCAAGAAGAGAGCCAAAGAAAAACAATGGCAAGATTCAAAGAAAGGAGATAAGCATCCCAACATCAACAAGCACACTGGCACACAGACATGTTATTTATAAATCAACTCTGGCTCTTGGAGATCAAAATGTTGCTAGGAAATTTCCCTGGGCAAGGCTTCTTTTCTCTATCAGCGATAATATAATCTTTTAAATCTTCTTCAGCAATGAGCATCAGTTCTATGTAGCATATACTTTCTCTCTCTATTGGTATTGCATTCCTCGTTCAGAACCAAAGACTTTGGGGTCAGATTGGGTTGAGCCTTGGCTTCACCATTGCCTTTGGGGAAACTACTAACCTCTGCAGATCATCTGTAATATGGATTGTTTGGACCACTGGCTCTCAAACTTTGGTGGAAAGCTAATAAGGAACACCAGAAGTCAAGCTCAATAAAGGACGCTAGGGCCTGGGTATTTGCATTTTCATCAAGTTTCCCAGGTGATTCTGATACTCACTGATGTGGGAGATTAAAGATGAGCTAATTTAATAAGCACCTGGACATCTAGAAATGTTTCCTAACTGAGATTTTGTGATAAAATGGAAAGGGGATTTGTCTTTGGAGTCTATCTAACACCTGACTTCTATGTGGGTTCTACTCCCTACTAAATTTGGCTAAGCCACTCAACTTGTGTGACTCATAGTGTACTCATTTGTTAGATAGTGACGGTAATTCCCACATTGGGGGGTCATGAATTTAATGAGATAAGGTGGCTCACAGGAGGTGATCATGGATGTTGGCTAAAGCAGAATCTCCTCCTATGTTTGTGTTTACCCATTTAGAACCCTCTAGACACAAAACTTGTGTGGATTTGGCTCCATGAAAACTCTTCCAAGAATCTTCCAAAAGATTACATATTTCTTGAATGTAGGAATTCAATAATTCAATATATGGATCCTTCTGCATTTACTTATGATACTGAGTACAACTTCTGATACAAAATGCTTTGATTATATAATATATAATTCATGCAAAACCTGTTGGTTTCTCATATCTACTCAATTGCCTGAGATGACTTTCCATAAAGACTGGTAACATGTTTTGCTTTGCTGGGTTAGAAGTTATTTTTATTAACCATGTGCACATCTTCTTCTGATCCAAATCACAGCTAATCCCAAGCATGGGTCAGAGTTATTGAACTATGCTTCCGAGTTAAGTCAATCTCTTGCTTCGTTAAATTAAAAAAAGCTTATCATTTGGTTAAAAGATTTTGTGTAGACTTCAAGGTCTCCAAAATGTCAGATATTGAATAATCATTTTGTTGGGTATTAGTCACTATGATGATGATGATTTTAAAGTAATTTGTTTTATAAAAAGGAGACTCCATAGGGTTACACAAACAGCAGAGAGGCAAGCTCGGTCTGGCCTCTGCTCTAGTTGGCAGTACAAAGAAGGAAGTAGTTGGAGGGCTGGAGGTGGATGAATGGAGTGAGAGAAAACAAGCAGCAGCATCATTAATGACCACCCTGTTTGAATAATCTCTCCTCCAATAAGCAAAAAGGAAGCCACAAGCCCAAGTGAGCAACAGCCTTGGAACAAGGCATGTGTTTCTCTGGTGTTTCTTTATTTTATTCTCTGGCTTCTGAGTGGGCTTCAGACCACAGAGCCCACATCCTTCTCTTTCATTTCCACACCCCCAAATTTCTCTTATTTTCTTATTTCTTTCCTTTGTCTCTTCCTCCTTTTTTTCTGATCTCTTTATTCTTCAATGAATGAAGCAAGAGTTATTCTAGATTCTCCCTATGGAGACTTCCCCTTCCCTTCTCCACAAACACCCCTAATACCTTAAGGGGTTCAGTGTGGATGATAATGTCATTTGATACCAACTGAAATTCCTCCGTGCAGAGAGTATATACTAGCAGGAGAAACTTGATTTAGAGACATTTAGGAAAATATATAGCGCAACTTAAGATTTCCCTTAGGACTTCTCAAAGATTTCGTGATTAAAATGTCCAAAAGGACAGCATTAATCCCCTGACTTTTAAATTTTAACAGTGATCATTTGTGGTTTGCAAGAAAATGTTTCTGCTCGTTTATATCTTATAAGTTGAATTTTCTCCTATTGCATAGAAACAGATTACAAGCTCACAGGAAAAAAAAAAAACTAAACAACACATAAAAACTTCAATAGTGATCAGAGACCAATGTATGTGTGTCCATATTTTACATTAAACTTAAGGCATCAACAGAAGCAAGTGCTGTCATTTCTAAGGCCACATTCAATTGTTTTTTGCTTTTAAAGGTATCATGTCTAATTAAAAAAGTCTCTTTGGGAGTAGAGCATGAGCATAGGTATTTTTCAAAAGACCGTTGGTGATTCATATGTGCAACCAGAATGGAGAAATATTATTTGCAAGGAAGTGAGAAGGCACAGGTGATCTTTGCCTTGAATTTCTCAGGATGAAATGGAGCCTCTGCCCAGCTCTGCAAGTTCCTTTAAAAAAAAAAAAAAGATTTTATTTATTTATTCATGAGAGAGAGAGAGAGAGAAAAAGAGAGAGGCAGAGACATAGGCAGAGGGAAAAGCGGGCTCCACGCAGGAAGCCCAATGCAGGCCTCGAGCCCGGGACTCTGGGATCACTCCCTGAGTCAAAAGCAGATGCTCAACCATTGATCCACCAAGGCATTCCTGCAAGTTCTCTTGTAACTTGTCATTCTGTTTCATAGCATTACTGCCACTGAAATTACCTTTATAGACTTGTGTGTTATTTGTGTATGGCCATTCTCATATCTCAAGAATGGAAACTTCAGTGACCTCAGAAAAATATTTGATATAGAGTAGTTGCTCTATTATGTATTTGTCAAATAAATGAATTTAAATCTATTACACGTCAGCTTTGTCATCTTACAATGAGCAAAATATTGCTACTTCCCCAACTGGATTTCTGTGAAGGTCCAGTGAAGTCATGTCTACATAAGGCCAAGAAATGCTATTTTATTACTACAAGATACTATTTAACCCAAAATGTTTCTCCAGATAGTTCCTGGTTCACAATTTCCAACATTAGATTCCCTCATTTGGCTTTTGGCTGACTATTGTTAAAATGTAAATTGCTTACCTTGGTGGAATAATATTAATTAGGTGAGTTCTTGTCACTTAGCAACGATTAGCAACTCTAAAATACAGAAGAAGTTAATTTTGAAATAAATGTAAAATTGAAAAAAAAATGTAAAATTGAGGGACACTCTGTCCTATTCAGGCAGGGCAGCCCTAGTTTGTAGAAAAAACTGGCTAGGGGCAGCCCGGGTGGCTCAGTGGTTTAGCGCAGCCTTTGGCCGGGGCGTGATCCTGGAGACCCAGGATCAAGTCCCAAGTCCGGCTCCCTGCATGGAGCCTGCTTCTCCCTCTGCCTGTGTCTCTGCCTCTCTCTCTGTGTCTCTCATGAATAAATAAATAAAATTTAAAAAAATGGCTAGGAAGATAGAGGGGGGAATAAAAATGTGACAGGGTGTGGAAGACACTAGGTCTCAAGGGGACCAGAAAAGGAGAGAGAAGTGTGTGAGTGACAGACTTTGTTGACCGTCCATAGGGAAGGTCTAAGATTAGCTCTGATAAGAAAGGTAGAACGGTTATGCTTTTAGTCAACATCAGTTAAGTCCCCTGTGGGCTAGATCACTGCCATATATATATATATTTTATGTAGGCTCCACGGCCAATATAGGGCTTGAACTCATGACCCTGAGATCAAGATCACATGTCTACTGACTGAGACAGCCAGGCACCCCAATGACTGCCATATATTATACCATTTAGTCCTTAATACAACATGACTCTTGATGTACTCTTATCCCAATTTTAGAAGATGGAAAATCGTAGTTTGCAGATGTTCAGTTCCTAGAGAAACAGCAACAGTATAGTGGTAAGGACACTCAATCTGTAGAGAGACAGGTTGGGTTAGAAACCCAGCTCTAAATTTTTTTTAAGATTTTAAAAATTTATTTATTCATGAGAGACACACAGAGAGAGAGGCAGAGGCATAGGCAGAAGGAAAAGCAGGCTCCCACAGAGCCTGATGTGGGACTCGATTCCAGGACTCTGGGATCATGACCTGAGCTGAAGGCAGACACTCAGCCACTGAGCCACCCAGGCATCCCAGAAACCCAGTTCTAACATATACCAGCCATGGGACCTTCAGCAAGTTACTTACATGTCCATGTATCAGTTTTCTCTTCTGTAAGTAAGGGATAATAATTGTAACTACCATCTAGGGTTGTTATGATGATTAATTGCATTACTATTTACAAAGCACTCAGAATACTGGCACAGAGTGGGTACTGGTCTAATCATACACAAGGATACACAGGTAGTGATTATAGAGAACCAGAATTTTTATAAAGCTATTAAAATTTATATGTATCTTGAGGGATTTTACACACTGAACACACATGCAACCAGCATCTGGACCATGAAGTAGAACGTTACGTGAACCCAAAAGCTGCCCTCATGCTCCCTTTCCTGTCCCATCACCGTCTCTCCTCCAGATTATTCCACAGACTGACTTCTTACACACAGCATAGGCTTTCCTGTTTTTGTAACTTATATAAAAGGAACCACATAAAGCATAACCTTTTTATCTGACCTCTTCCACTAAACATATTTATGAGATTCATTCATGTTGCTGTGTATGGATAAAAATCCCTTATTTTTCCTTCCGTGTGGTATTTGAAGTTTATCACAATTTATATATCCAATTTACTGTAGATAGACATTTGAGTAGTTCCTAGATTTAAGCTGTTATCAATAGTAGTGCTATAAACACTTCCCCAACGCTCTTTGGTGAACATGTAAACATTTTTATTTATAATATACTTATGAGTGAAATTCCTGGCTTACAAGGTATGAACACAGTCAGCTGTAGAATGTGCTATGAAACAAAGCGACTGTACAACAGACATTCCATCCATAGTGTAAGGAATTCCACTTACTTGTCTTTTCCATTATCATTCTGGAAGACGCAAAGAGGCATCTCATTGTGATTTTACTTTCTATTTCCTTGATGACTAATGGAATTGAACACCTGCTTATTGGGCACTTGGATCTCTTCTGTGAAGTAATGCCAAGATTTAAACTTAGGTTTTTCTAGGTCAGAAGCCTGTGGTCTCTCTGTATCCCCACTTTTTTTTTTTTTAAATCTCTCCCTCCAAAGGTTTTCAGAGAATTTTAAAGTCCTGATTTAGAAACTGAGGGTATTCACTATTTTTATTTTGTGTTCACTTTTTTTCCCCCTTTTGTAGTTTGGAGAATTATCTTCTGGTAATGGAGGGAAAGAAAGGGGTCTTCCATAAAAGACAGTTTTACTCTTCCTTTTGTTGTCATTCAAAGCAGGATTAAAAAATTATCTCAGCTCTGCAGGCCAGCTCAGAGCTCAATTGTGGGGGTGGGTAGGAACACACAATAAGGGAAGCTGACCTACTTTTGGAGGCTCCATGACACCATTTTTAGTCACTGTAAGGTGCTTCCACAACATTTATATCTGAAATGGGGCCAGGTGTGTAAGTGGGGAAGCACCTTGGGTGTATGTTGAAAACAATGACAATACTGAAAGTCTGTATTTTTTTTTTTTAGATTTTATTCATTTATTCATGAGAGACACAGAGAGAGAGGCAGAGACATAGGCAGAGGGAGAAGCAGGCTCCCTGCGAGAAGCCCGATGCAGTACTCAATCCCAGGACCCCGGGATCACACCCTGAGCCAAAGGCAGATGCTCAACCACTGAGCCACTCAGGTGCTCTCAAGTCTTTGAGTATTTGCAGGGCAATGCAGGATTGTGGTTTGGGTTTTAGGTTTTACTTTCATTGCTCACATATATGGGTATCTCCAAGTTCCCTGCACTTCCTGCAAAGCTTTTCTGGCAGGGACCTTAAGCAGAGAAAAATTACTATTTTAAGATATATCACTTGTGAAACACTCTGTTTTAGCTTTTATTTGTATTTACAACAAGTGTGCAGGACTACCACCCAATTCCTTAACATCACTTGATTTTATAAACAACAGCATTAGTATCCTGGATGATCCTAATGCCTATATTCCTATATTTATTTATTACTATATTTGTAGCCAGGATTCCTATACTTATTTATTCATGTTATATATGAACATGTTATGTATATGTTTTTTAAGTATACTCCATGCCCAGCCAGCATGGAGCCCAAAATGGGGCTTGGAACTCAGGACCCTGAGATCAAGAGTCAGACACTTAACTGACTGATTCCCCCCAGGTAGGTACCCCCCAGCTCCTATATTTTCATTCTCACCTTCAAAAGCCAACTCTTAAAAAAATTTCATATAAAACTACTAAATCGCTCTCCATTTTCATAAGAGGGTTCCAGCTGAAGAATATAGTTTCTTGGCTTATGTTCAAATCACAGTTTTTCTTCTGGATTTGAAAGAAACTTCTTCCTCAAGAATTCTTCTCAAATATAAATTATTTAAAATAATTTTTGTTTTTTTTTTTTTAGCTTAGGAGACCTGGGTAGGGAGGTACATTTTAAATCATCTGTGCCAACCTGAACATTGCTGGAAGCAAAATATGCTTTAAGGGCTCCATCTGAAAGTATTCAGCCCTATTCTGACCTTTCCTTGTCTTTCTCTCTAATAAAACACTAATATTGAAAAACAGAGAGCGCTTTGATGACTGTAGTAAGTTGTTGGAGTGTGGAAGGCTCTTTGGCTTGGGTACCTCTGTGAAGAATTGAGAAGGTGACCAGCAATCTGGGCTGTAGGTTAAAAATGAATGAATCTATTAACAATTGCAAAGACTGTCTTCAAAAACATGGCTTGGGCAGAAGAGAAACTATTAAACAAACAGCACCCTCATTAGGAATTTAGAATCAGCCAACAGGATTTCCGCTGTTCCCAGCAGTTGGTATTCCGGCCACTATTCATGGAGGTGGCCAGGCCCAAAAAGTAGTCCCTGATCTTGGTGAACCCACAACATGACATTGGACCTAGGGCCACTTTGGACTTGCATCTTCTTGGTAATTAATGCAGGAAGATGCTAAATGTTTTGCTTCAAAGTTTTAATCATATTGTATCTTTACTACAAACAGCTCTGCTGTTTTATGTCTTCTGGAATTTTTTTCTACATTGTGTTCTTGAGGGAGAGAGTGCCCCCAGACATTTCCTTGACTCAGCATTTACACTTAAATTTGTTTATTCAATTAGTATTTAAATACCCACTACAGCCTGAGCATGGAAATAAAACCCTGCACAAATAGTGTTCTATGAAATAGACATGATCTATAGATTCATAGAGCTCACAGTCCACTGAGGGTGAGGGAGGTGGCAATAAATAGGCACTATCAGTTGTATATTTTATTTTTCAGTTGTGTATTTTATGAGAATTTCAGTGCTTTAAAGAAAATAAATTATGTGCAATGATAATGAATATCAAAGGTGAGATCCAGTCAGAATGGTCATGGAAAGAATTTCTGAGTTTGTAGAACTGACAAAAGACACATGGAGTGGAGCATAGCATCCAAAAGCCAGAGGAGATCAAGTTGTAAATGGGGATTTATCATAAGGCAGTCACTGGACAGTTATACGGGATGATTGCAGAAAGCTACTTATCATGGCATTATTCATCATACTGGTAAACTGAAAAAAATAGGTTTCATGTCTAACAATAAGGGTATTAGTCAATAAATTAAGGCTTATGCTTACAATTCAAAATTATTCATTATTAAAAATATGACTGGAGATGGATGGTAGTGTTGTCTGATGATTCTGAACGCAGATCCTGAAACAAAGCTGCTTCTGTCCAAATTGAAGCTCAGTCACTTAGCTATGTGACCTCAAATTATACAATTACTTGGCACTTTAGTTACCTGTACAATGAAGATAATAACCTGTTTTGAAAATTACCTGAGTCGATGTATGTAAAGGAATTTAAAAAGAATCTTTGCATGTTGTATATTGTTATCATCATTTGCTGACTTAAAAGCTGGCCGACACAAAGTCTAAAATGTAGGTTACACAATTATACAAATACTATGCCTAACATATTTTTGATACTCTTGCATGAAAAGAACAGAACATAATAGAGACTATTAATGGTGGTTATACCTGGATGATGATTTTTTCATTTTTCTGTATCGTTTGTGTTGCATTTCTACAATTAGCCTATATTACTTTTATAAACAGAATAATAAAGCAAGTTTCCTTTTACAAAAACACACTTTTGCATATCCATTTCTAAAATCTTCTAGTGAAGTGATTTCAAAGCATACTGGCACAGTATGTTGTGGCAATCACATAACATCTCTTTTTATGGGTAGCTCCCTTCTGTCTTTCACCTGCCATTAAAAAGAGCTTTCCAGGGCGCCTGGGTGGTTCAGCTGCTTAAGCATCAGACTCTTGATTTCAGCTCAGGTCATGATCTTAAGGTCATGAGATCCAGCCCTGCGTCAGGCTCCGTGCTGGGCATAGAGCCTGCTTGGGATTCTGTCCCTGTCCCTCTCCCTACTCTGCCCCCAGCTGGTGAGCTCTTGCTCTCTCTCTCTCCTCCCCACAACTTAAAAAAAAAAAGAAAAAAAAAAAGGTGCTTTTCAATGTGTTAAGCTCTATGTCAAGCACTGGATTATACAGTGATAACTAACATGACATTTCCCCCTGTAAACAGTTTACAATCTAGCTGAGATACGCAGAAAAGTAACAGGTATATAAAGTCCTTTCAGTGTCAAAAGTGGTCCCATGTGTCTGAAAGTTCTTATGAAGATGTGACTCATCAGTTCAGCCTTAGAAAATAACAAGGGACAAATGGAATGGTTTAGGTGGGATGGCACAGTGTTCTAAGCAGATGCAGCTGTGTGTGGACAGCATGGCATGTGCAGAGCCAGGAGGGCTTCCATATGGCTGCAGCTTCAAGGAGAGGGAGGAAGTGAGCCTGAAGAGCTTGGAGGAGGTGAGATTCTGGAAGGAATTCTCTGCCATATTAGGGAGTTTGAATTTAATCCTAAAGACAATGGGGGACACCCAGCTGGCTCTTTAGAGTATGCGACTCTTGGTCATGAAGGTTGGGCCTCATGTTGGGTGTAGAGATTACTTAAAATTTTTTTTTTTAATCTTAAAAAATCCTGAAGGCAATGAATGGGGATCCAATGGAGGATACTAAGGAAATATAATGGTAATCAGATGTGTGTTCACAGGAGTCATTTTTTTAAAAAAAATGATGTGAATTTCTGGAAGAAACTCAACATGCTTCCATTTCTAGTGGTAGGAATTGTCTCCTTCGTCTGACACATGGGAGTCACTGCTTGGCCAAGGTAGTCTGCTTTTCTTTCCTATGCCTGAGCCAAAGGGTAAACTGATTCTCACCCATGAAGTCCACATGCAACTTGGAAGCTCCCTGAATACTAATTTGGCACTACAGCTTGGGAGAATGCTAATACAATTCATTTCGGCATGACTGATGAGATCTTCATACCTTGTTTACTTAGATTTGAAAAAAATGATTTGAAAAGCTCTCTGTACAGTCATGATCTTTCTCTTAAATTGAGATGGCAAAGTCTATATAGAATCACAGTTCCTAGCAAAACCCTCTAAAGCTGCCTTATTTACAGCATTATTATTAATTATCTACATTATTTAAACAATGTAGAAAGTATTTAAGTAGCAAAGTGGCTTTCTTTTTAAGTAGTGCCACAGTACAGATGCATTTAAACTTACAGTAGAACATGATCTGTGGCCTCAAAAAACCTTTTCGAAAATCTCTTTGCTTTTAACAAAGAGCTGTCACAAGCTCATGGTGTCATTTTCCAAGTGACTATAATACATTTTTTACTTGATTCATCAAACCTAGATGGGCAAATCTCCACAATATTTTCATGGATTTGGGTGTTGTATTAGCTGTGTACACTTGACATTAGCACTGAAGAAAAATAACATGGTCAAGAATAAATAAAACTGAGACCACCTAGTGTTACATGGATTGCATGAAAATCATTTGGGAAAATGTGTCTCTTTAAGAAACAGGATTCTTTAAGTTGAGGCACTGGGAATAGAGGTCGCTCCACAGTTAATGGATAGACAGGTTTCTAGGGAAATGGAATTAAAACACAATGAGGAACAGAGGAGAAAGTCAACATGATGGCCTATGAACTCACTGAAATTAAGCATCTGAAAAGGCCTATTAACTCTTATCCATCCTCTCCAGTCTACATGCAGTCTTTCTTATAGCACCTCTACCTCGCTGGTTTACTTAATTTGTTTTTCAATTACTCAGCCTTCAAGGTTTCCTGATCTCTTATAGGAAAATATTCTGATTCAATCAACTTAGCTTGGGGGAAACAATGGTTAGATTTTGCATCTTCAGATTCAGCTTTAGTAGATGGTTAACAAATAATTATATTTGAATGGGTGAGGAGATAAAACATCAACAAATAATAATGATAAACTTCTTGAATAATTTTCAGTAGTTCAATATAAGAAACTCTAAATCTGTAGACTGATGACCAATTACAAAAAAAAAAGAGTATAGTGACAATATTCTATTATTCTGTAAGTAATCAAATTATGGATTAGAGGAGTTTGCTTTAAAGTCAAGACATGTCTTATGCATATAAATGATGGACAATAGAGGTACAACATTAAGAGATAAACTAAATCTTTTAAAATATACTAACACTCTATTCAACTTTATCCTATTACAGTGCTGGCTTTTTCTCACAAATCATCCTCTATAAATCATATCATACCATTATGATACTTTTAGAATTTGAGAAATAGGACAGAACTAGTAAGTGTCATTGCTTACATAACCCAGGGGGCAGCGATGCTCATTGATAACATTTCTTTTACAGTCTGTTCTTGAGTCTCTCTGGTAACTTGCAGGGAAATACAGATTTTGCAGAGTGAAAGGAATGTCTTCTGGAAAGCCCTCTTATTCTTACCTGTTTTCTATTACCATTCAACCTGACAAGTGTTTGGGTAACGAGGATGGAATTCTATTTAAACAAACTAACCAACTAATAGGCATTCAAAAAAAAAAAAAACCCACATAACTTGCATCATTGCAGAGTTCTGGAATATGTGATCAGTTGAACAAAAGCTCATCCTGGACATCAAGGCTGATTCTGTGCTGGAAGTGGCTGTTCTAGGGCAAATCAAAATGTTCATGATCAGGAGGCTCCTGGGATCCATGAACCAAGAAGTCTTGGATCCTTGAGAAAACAAATGCAATGCCCTGAACAGAATAGTATCATTCTCCTAATCATCCATGAGCCCATGTTTCTTCCTTAAAAGATTTGCTCACTGCCTTTCAACTGAAACTTTCATATTTGATGAACTCATGGCACTAATGAAAACACATTTTTCTTTAGTAGCAAAATTTTATTGCTCATCTTACAGCCTGAACCCATAGCCAGGGGATATCTTGCTGCTACAAGTGCAATTATGTTGAGTTCTTAAATGGTGTGTTAGGACATATTTTTATGTGTGAAATTTATAATACAGCTCTTTATAGGCATTTTGGTAATGACCAAAAATATTTGCTAGCGAGATGTCACAAAAAATTAAATGAGCAGTTTCTAATAATTGTTTACCCGCATAAGCAGAAGACTCTTGACACTGGGCTAGAGATAATATAGAAAGTGTACTATTATATAGCTCATTTCAAGCACACTAATCATTTTGAGCACTTCTGATGGACCAGGCTCTCCGACAGGCTCCAGGAATTTGGAGATGAATGAGACATGGCCAATTTGGGGAGGAGTTTAAAGTGTAGTCTCCTGAAGGGTAAGTAAAAATTCATCTGGAAGATTGAATAAGGAGGTGAGGGAGGACAGAAAAAGACAGGAATCTAGACAGAGTGCTGGGGGAAATGACAGCAGTTTATTGAGGCTACAGGAAAGAAAGTCTGTGGGAGGTCCCTGGGAGCTGACTCTGGAGAGGGAAATAGGAACCCATTGCTGACAGGCCTAGTAGAGCCATGTGAAAGATTTCAGACTTTATTCAAAAAATAAGGGAGAGCCACTGAAGGAATTTTTAAGCAGGGAAGTGACAAAACTGATTAGAATCATCAAAGAAATGGTAAAGCATTCAAGCCATTTTTCTGCAACTATGCCAAGTACTGACAAAAATGGTTTCTCTACTGACCCAAATAACATAAAAATAGCCTTAAAACTAGGTGCTACTTTTCTGGGTATATGGGTATACTGACTAAAGTCAAATGATGGGCCATAGCTGTGAGAACCCAAATGTTTCATGCTCCATTGCCACTCAACAGAACGTCTATAATCTATTTTCTTTTCTAATACAGGGAGTGGAGTGTGTGGGGGGTGGGGTGGGGAGGGGGTGGGGGAGGCTTGCCTGAGAATGGCCCACATCATGGTCATTGAGTTTCCAAGTGCTTTCATTTTTCAGGGTTACCTAACCAACTGAGGCTCTGATGAGAAGGCTGTCTTACCACCTATGACTGGAGCGTGGGGTCCATAGACATTTTTTTCAAAGTGAAGAATGAACTGATCATCCCTGGGGAAGATTATTGTGGATAATATTTTTCTCCTAGTCTCAAAAAAAAAAAAATCAGTTAAAGTGGAACACAACACTACTTCCAGAAAAATCTGTGATACTGTCAAGCATTTTAAATGTTTCATCATAAACACTCTCTTTAGAAACCAGGAAATATATTTTTTGAGAATTCTGATTGTTGAGGAAACAGTTTTAGACATGTAGTTTTTGATGACTTCTTAGCTGCCTAAGAATGGGTCTTGTATGGAAAACACTTTTTTTTATAAAAAAAATAAAGGGGCCCATAGCCTATGCTGGACTTATCATCTGTGTAAGAATATCTTCCTCTATTTCAGACTCAATGTGTACTCTTTTGTTTAGCCTAAGTGTGTGTCATATGGCACCTGGTCAAGCCCATTGCTTTATCTGTCCTCTGCAGGAAGGTGTGTGTGTGGGGGGGTCCTTCATTCAGTGGCAAAACTGGGGCGTAAGCAGGCCTAAGTGTGTGTCATATGGCACCTGGTCAAGCCCATTGCTTTATCTGTCCTCTGCAGGAAGGTGTGTGTGTGTGGGGGTCCTTCATTCAGTGGCAAAACTGGGGCGTAAGCAGGCCAGTAGCCCTACACTGGCTGCTGGGTGGGACTCACTGGCCACATGGGATCAACATCCATTACTGAAGCTAATAAGGCTCTGTGTGAGGTAAGCATTACTTCTTTAAGTGTTTGACTACATTGTTTTCCTTGGTGACTTTGATATCAAGGTTCCATGGGCAGCAATGTTCAAACTTCTAGTCCTGATAAGAGGCAACATATGTCAACTGTTCAACATGGGCTATATGCTAAAACTCTTAGAAATTATTTTGTAGGCAATCAAAATGGCATTATTCAATGTGAAATGACATTACTGCAGAATATGACCAAGAACCCAAGAATCTGGGTGATAAACTAACCATTGCTCTCCAGGTTTCAAAGGAAATTTTTGGGCACATCATCTCTAAGCTCTAGTGTAGAACTCTCCAGGGGAACTAGGAGGAGCCCCAGGTTCAACCCCTGTGGTTTAAATAAGGTTGAATGAAAAGATCATGGGCTGAGGCAGATTGAGAGGTCCCCCATGCCCAAGCCCCAGATCTTAGACCTTGCCATGCCACTGCGAAGGCTCTCATCCAGAGCCACACAAGAGTTCAAAGAAGAAGACCAAGGAAACATGTTTTGGGATGCCTACTGCAGATTTGGTCTGGAGAAACTTCCATAGGTGTTCTGAGCTGGGGTTATCAGGAACATCCCTGAAGAAATAGCATCCCACAAAGAAACAGAAAAAAACTAGGCTTCTTCCAGGAGAAAGTGGACCATCTCCACTCTGCTCACTTGGGGACACAGGTCAGACAGGGACACAGGTCAGAAGGAAACCAAAGACAAAGAGGGAACTAGCTACTCCTCTCTAGGGCACTGTAAGAAAATCCCTATAGAGTAAGAGGGACTGTGACAGTCCCTTTCCTTCCAGCAGGAGCTCTGCCTGTGGGAATCACTTGCAGGGAATCTGGAGAGAAGAGTAGCCTTCAGCCTCCAGCCTTAGGAGAACACAACAGACAACTAAGGAAGATTTTGCCAGAGGCTTTTTAGGTGAGCGCCTGTGACTCACTTGGCAGCTGCAGGTGATGAAGATCATGGCAATAGCTCTTCAGTGTTACCTGCATTTCCAGAGTTTCTAAAAACCAGGAGCATTTCCCCCCAGCCTTTGATTCTGCAGCCCTTCCAACAGTTACGTCAGCCTCTACTTCCCTGTATTATATTCTTTTCCACCCGAAATGCTTAGAGTGACTGAAAACAAATGGCAATCACATTCTTCTTTTTCCTATGTAACACTCTTCTGCTTTCAGCTGACACATTTTTTTTAACAGCTAAGGGGTAGTCTTTTTAGAGGCTGTTTCTGTGTTACAAAAGACATCAGAGGAAGACTGAGGACTACTCTTTGGCCTTATTTAGTTCCCTTGTCTCATGAAATTACTTTTATTTATACTTCATGCTGTCTGTAGATATTCTCCACTTACCCACGTGGCTGTATAACAATAGCAGCAGTAGCAATTATCATCTCTCTAGTTCTTAACACTTTTTAGTGCACACTTAATATACGTTATCTCACTTGATCTTCACAGTAATTTTATCACTTGAATGGAATGGCATTATATTTCCCTATTTTGGACATGGAAAATTTGAGACCCAGAGAGGTTAAGTGATTTATTCAAGGTCACAAAGAAAATCAGGGAATGTGCTAAGACTAGAATTCAGGTTTTTGATCACTACTATTCTAGGGTGTCTGATAGTATTACTATCTCACCAAGTTAAGATGGCAACTCTCTGCCTGTAACTTTCCTGATCTGGGACATTTCCTATAGCTTAAGCCTTATGAACTCTTGAGTTAGCACATTTCTTTTGTGTGAATGGATTCCAAGTCTTTGTCAATGCTTTCAATCTCATTTCTCATTCTTCAAATTAATATAACAAGCTCAATGGGTAACTGTAAGATTATTGGGGGACAGCTCTATGATTGCTATTTGGCATCTAATATATTTGGTATACTGGCAAAGTATAATAATAATGGGAGTGACAATATATCATTATCTCTGACAACCTTTCTGTGGTTAATACCAATTAGTCAGTGGTCTAATATCTACAGAATGAGTTTTCACATTGGAGAAACTCTCATGGTTCTAATTGGACTATTTACAATGTCACTTAAAGGGCACCCAACTGAGAATCAGAGAGAACTTCTTGCTCAAAGATAAACTTTTCAGAATAAAGATAAAGGAATTGGGGAATGTTAGGAGTAACAGACCACAGGCTATACTGAATATATGAATAAATGAAGAATCTGAATTGCTCTTAGTATTTTTTTAATCATGTAAGTAAAAATACCTAAGACTCTACTAAGAGAAATGTACATTTTTAACCCCAGAAAGCATTGGTTTCCATTAATAAATTCAACATTTCCATCTATGGATAAATTTTAAATATAAAAAATAAGAAAAAAAAGGAAAAAAATATATAAACTGAAGTCAGCAAGGCAAATTGTTGTAGCCAGCTCCAAAAAGAAAGATAAAGATCTACAGGAACTTAGTGGTTTTTTTTTTGTTGTTGTTGTTGTTTTTGTTTTTAAGATTTTACTTATTCGTGAGAGTCAGAAAGAGAGGCAGAGAGAGAGAGAGGCAGAGACATAGGCTGAGGGAGAAGCAGGCTACCTGCAGAAAGCCTGATGTAGGACTCGATCCCAGACCCCAGGATCACAACCTGAGCCCAAGGCAGAGATTCAACCACTAAGCTACCTAGGCATCCCAGAACTTAGTGTTGACTAAAGACATGGCTGGATGTGCATGTGTTGATCGGCCAGCATGCCTAGATGAATGAAAGTTTTAATGATTTTACTTCTCACATTTAAAATTCTTCTAAATTTTGAAGTTTTATTTTTAAAGCAAATACTTTGTAAGTAGACTTGTGCACAACTGCAATGACAAGGTCAGCTTAAGAACAGAACATGTGACCTATTAAGTTTAGACCTAATAAGCATGGCAGAAGCACCAGCTGTGTGTTACCTACTAGCCCAGGTGTTATCACTATTAAGGTGGAAAAGTGCTCTAGGGTCACAAGGACCAGATTCAAACTCCAGGTCTGCCCCCCAATGTGTGTGGAACAATAACGTATTTGGGTAATTTCTTTTAAGTGTTCACATCTCTGAACCCCATATTTTGTCTTGAAGAATATATCAAATGGCATAGTATTTA
The DNA here is from genome assembly GCF_905146905.1 of Nyctereutes procyonoides. NCBI lineage: Eukaryota > Metazoa > Chordata > Mammalia > Carnivora > Canidae > Nyctereutes > Nyctereutes procyonoides. Next base: position 53,189,192 of record NW_026575146.1, on the reverse strand, counting down.
AATTATTTAACAGAGTACCTGGCTCACAATTGCCCATAAATGCTGATTTCCTCTCAGTTTCCATAAATGTCACAGTAATCCCAGCACTCTGCCCAAAGTCTGCAAACCCAGCAGCTGACCTGCTCTACCGTCCCTAGATATCATCTAGTCTGTGGTGCCTACATACGTATAATCAATAGAGCCAGAACTTTCCACATTTTGGAAATGGACTTTCTTCTACTATCATGTCAAAGTCCCCCGTGGTTCTCCAGCACTCTTGTCAACGATTAGCTTCTGTAAGGGAATATGATGTACAAAAAGAGAGTGCTTTGCCTTCAGAATAAACTTCTCCAGAGATACTCTCTGGGTGCCCAAGGAAGAGGGTTTAACTACCAGAAAATTAGGAAAAGCATTCATGAGACACATAACTAGATGTGGAGCCTTGCAGCTTCCAGATAAAGAATGGAAAGGGATACTGGGTGGCCAGAGATCCCTGACTTGAGGTCACCTTCCCCTTGGGGTCTCTCCTGATTACCACTGTGGCTACAATATCAGTGACTCCAGAGCAGTGGCCCTTTTTGTTCTACATCCCAAGCATGGGAAACAGGGACAAAAGGGTAGGCTGCTACTGCTTTGCAGTTTTTCGGTTTTGCTCTATGAGGTAAGGAACTCTTTAAAGCTATCAAACATGTGTATAAAGTCACTAGAGGTCATCTCCCTCGACAAAAAAAAAAAAAACAACAACTCTCAGTAATTGTAAAGCACAAATGCCATATTGTATTGTGTAGTCATTATTTGGTTATGGAAATGTTTCTCTCATTCTAGTCTATCTCTAATCCTCCATACCCCGAGTTTAAATAAATGCTTATTATAATTTAATGTAATAATATAACAATAATGATGATCGTAATGATGAACATAGCCCTTGACTTGTCTTCTTTGGGACCTCCACATTCTAAAGTCTCAGTACTTCTGACGGCCAAAGGGCAAAATGTCTTCAAATGAAGAAAATGGGAAAGACCACTTTTTTTTTTTTCCTTTTTAAGGAAAAAGAACCAAGTGAAAAAGAGAGGCGTGTTCATTTGGCAGCAACGGAAGACATTCTCCTTAAAAAGCAGCCCTCTGCCAAGTTTTTAGCTTCTGTTTGTTGTTGCTTAAAAGGTAAACACAATTAAGAAAGAAAATACTGAGTCTTTAAAAACACAGCTGAGTATTTATGTTTTCCCTCAGAGATTTCTGGGCTTATTTCTGAGGATCTTTCTTTGCAACTGAACATCATAATAGTTAAATGCCACCAAAATAACTCTGCTGCACCGTTCTGCCTTGGAAAGAGGAGAATGTGTTCATTTCATAACGTCCATCCCTTTCAGATTGCGTTGTAATTCCTCAAAGTCTGAACACCAACATTATAATTTTCTCTCCCATTGCTGAAAGCACACACTTTTGTTCTGAAAATTCCATGTTACCAAGTCTTAGGGTACAGCTATCTGATCCCATCTTAATTGCTTTACTCTAGATAAGCAACTATACTGATAATAGGGCCCCTAATGAGGCCCCCTAATGAGTTAATAAACCATCTGGGCTTGCTAACTCCTGAACTATCTGAATTTGTGTTACTAGAGAGGCAACTCCAGTCCTTGCACTTATGTGAGAATTCCCCTAAATATCTCTTGGTCTATTTGCAGGTCTGCTAATTCATTTGATTCTTGGATTTTGTTTTTGTTTCCCCCTAACCTAATTGCACACCATATGAAGCAATGGCTATACCAAGTTTCAACAAAGTAATATCTGAGTTAAAACTCACAACACGTGACAACTTATTTTAAGTTCCGGACAACATGGAAAGCAACAGAGTGTTAGTGCACAGCATCTCAACTCTGCTGTAAACACCATTCAGTCGTCTTCTTTATCAGGCCAATCCTCCTGTCTGCTAGCCTTGCGATAATAGTCCATACCATTGATAAAGACAGTGTCTCCGAGAGATGGCTGCAGCTTGTATAACTCTCTATCACAGACTACTTTATCTCTTTGAGACTGGAAGCCCCTTTGGGAATGCTCTGGAAGGCTGTCTGGAGAGGTCATTTTTAGTTCTCTGAATAGCCCATATTTTTGAGCATGACAATGATTCCTCAGAAACCAAAACATGCGCATTTTACTCCTGTTCTAGCTTATTGGGAGGCAGGGAGGGTCACAAGTCCTCTTTAGGTAGCTGCTTTTCCATGGTGAAGCAAGTACCACTTGGAGTAAGTTAAGACTGTGTTCACAAGTACAAATGTAGGCGGGCATGTGGGTGGTCTCTTGCTCACATGTGACATACACACAGACAAAGAAGCAAAGGGAAGCACACCACACCACACATACACTGTCCAATGATAGATTCAACAATCTCTGCTCTGGTCTCCCTGTCTCTACACCTTTCTGCACAGTCCTCTGTTTTTTTTACTTTGTGCTTTGCTCATGTCACTCCCCATGTTGAAATGTTCAATGGTTTCGAGTTGTGCAGGATAAAGTTCAAAGCATATCCCTTAAGAAGTTCCTCAATATGGTGCTGCCTATAATTGACAGAATGATGGCCCCCAACACACATCCAGGTCCTATTCCCTGAACCTGTGAGTATGTCATCTCACTAGGCAAAAAGGACTTTGCAGATGTGATTCAGTTAATTTAGACATGAGGAGATAATCTTGGATTTTTCCAGTGGGCACAAGGCAACCACAGGAACCTTACAAGAAGAAGGCAGGAGGATCTAAGTCAGGGAAGATGTGATGACATAAGTAGATGTTGGAGTAAGGTATCGGAAATTGGAGGAAGGGGCTACTGATCAAGAAAAGCAGGCTTCTAGAACCTGGGAAAGCCATGGAAAGAGATTATCCCCCAGAGCTTCCAGAAGGAATGCAGTTCTACCAACACCTTGATTGTAGCCATAAGACCCACTTTGGATTTCTGATGTATGTGACTATTAGATAATATATTTGTTATCTGAAGCCACCAAGTCTGTGGTAATTTGTTATAGCAGCAATAGGGACAAGTGCACCCATCTTGGACCTTCTCTCCCCTCCCCTTCCTGAATCCTCAGTTAAAGTCACATTTTATCAGCCAGGTGTTTGACACTCTGACTACAGATTCTATTCATTCTCCACGAGCACTTTCAATTCCACCTGTCGTATGACCAAGGGATTCCTGCTTTCTCTGGACATCTCTAGTAATTATTCTGAAACCTCTGACACCTCCGATGTCTTTACTCATAAGTAGTATTACAACATTTCTACTACTATTTGGAACTAATATTTAATTTTCTGTGACTATATTTTGTCCTTCTTCCCTGCTGAATTTTAAGTACTTTGTAGATGAGGCTTCTATCATATTATTTTCTTATTTTACCCAGTTTCTAGTGTAGTATTCTGCACAAAGAAAGCTCTAAATAGGTATTTGTTGGTTTTTTTGGTCAATGGAGACATTAAATAATGCTGTAAGATTTATTAAATGTGCAAATAGACTTTCTTAGCAGCAACTTCATAGGGTTAAACCTGGCAGTAGGTTTTCAGAGGCTCTCTAGACTTCTGAGGTAGCATCACAGGATGACTCCACAGGGCTGTGATTACTGGTCAGTAATGGAAATTAAAGTAATAGGTGCAAATATTATAAAGATAAAAAGAAGAAAATGGTAGTACAACCAGCGGGGCACTAAAATCTCCCAAAGCTCTTTCCAGATAGCCAGACATGCTCTAGTGCAGATGTAACACAATAAAAATAGATTCAAGCTTTAAATTTTAGGACTTTCAATGAGGCATTTATATGATCTGTGTCCTCTGAACTATGTTCAGTGTCAGACACTGAAGACATTTCCTAGTAAGGATACAGAGGAGTGTATATTAGACTTTCCTGTTATTTTTTTTTTCAACCAAGATCTTCTCCAATGCTAAGCTGAAATCTATAAGCAATAATATTTCCTAAAAAATTGCAGTAAAGTAAGGGCACCTGGGCCGTTCAGTGGTTGAGTATCTGCCTTTGGCTCAGATCATGATCCCAGGGTCGTGGGATCAAGTCCCACATCAGGCTCCCCACAGGAAGCCTGCTTCTCCCTCTGCCTATGTCTCTGCCTTTCTCTGTGTCTCTCATGAATAAATAAATAAAATCTGAATTTAAAAAAATTTCAGTAAAAAAACGACAGGATCTATTTGTACCAGTGCTCTATACATCAGCAATGAATCCACATTCTAGAGACCAACAGCCTACATTGAAATCCTAACTCCATCTCTTAGTGGTTGGGTAAACTTTAAGACTTTCTGGTCTTAGTTCCTCATCTCTATAATGCAAAGAATATGAGCACCTCATTTGGCTGTGGTAAGGATTAAATTAAATAAGACATGGGAGTTAATCGGTAGAATGTCCAGCAGGTAATGAGTCTTCATGAGAGATTATTTGTGATTATTGTTCTATCTGGAAACCTGCTTGGGTCACTTCTCTAAATCTTCCAGGGCACAAAGCAACCAAGCGTGATTGGAGATGAATGCAGAAGGAATAGCTGTTGCACAGGAGAGAATGGTGTAGAGAAGAATGAAATTACAGGATGAAGTGCCATTTTTTAGTGGTAGACCTCAGGCCAAGGTCAGGTCTATCCAGTGTTTCCATCCACCCCTATCCTTGTCACTAGCACTTTCATATGTATATGTGCTGCTTGTGAGCACAGAACTGGGGAGGAAAAAACACTCAGCTTTTCCAATAACTGGTTGGAAGCCCAGCAACGTACATGTAGCATAGCTCCCACATAATTATCATGATTACAGTATAAGGGTATGTAACACTTACTCCCTTTTTATAGATACAGGAGTTTGCCTTCGTGAAAGAAGCCAGACATCCAACAATGCTTATAATTTGATTTCATCTGTATAGAGGTTTTAAAAGACTACAACACAGAATTTTAGAGTTAGAACTAAGTCAAGAAAGTGGTTACTCTGGAGAAGAGAGAGGGGAAGCCGTCTGAAGGGCCCTCAATCCCCAAGGGGGGATTCTGATGGACTGGCAATGGCCCATGTCTTGGTTTGAGTAGTGGCTACACAGATATCCTTTGGTGATAGTTCACTGACCTATATATCCATATTTCATGCATTTTTAAGTGCTGTATTTCAACTAAAATGCTTACAAAAATGAGGCCCTGAAGAGCTAAATAAGCTGTTCAAGTTCATGTGGAAATCCTGTAGAAGAGTATGGATTTATATCCTTGTTTCTCAAACTAGGCACTAAAATGTATAGTCCTCCCCAAGCTCTGCTGCCTTCAAAGAGAGCAAGTAAAAAAATGTGTCTTCTGCATCAATAGTAGGCTATGCTTTGTTCCAGAAACTTCTGTCCGGGGTCAGAAGGAAATGTTTTATAGCAAGATTCTTTTGTTGTTTAACTAAGGAAGGACATTCAGAGCCTATCATCTTTATAGTTTTTTCCTTGCAAAGTGAGTTCTCTATCGTCATGTTTTCTTCGGGTTAGAATGGTTTTTAATCTTTATAACGAGGCATCAGTTCCAGTAAAAGCCTTTTATGGAACATCTGGTTTGGCCTCTAGTATATATCTATTGTTTGGAGAGTCCAAGCACTCAAGCCAGCAAAATGAGGATAAATAGATCATTAAAACTGAATGGACAGTCTGGGTATATAGAGGTAAGTAATTTTTGAGTCATATAAGTCATATAAGCAATTCAAAAAGAAAAAAAAGACAAGACATGATGCTAAAACAACCGTAGATTTGTATAGAAAAAAGAACACCTCAACTCCTACTTTACAGCATACATAAAAATTAATTTAAGATGGATCAGATTGTCTCTTTTTTCCTCAGTTTCCCTCTTTGCCATTAACTTGTCTTCTATGTCACTCACTCGTTCTTCCACCTCGTTAACCCTCGTCGTTAGGACTTCTAGTTTGGATTGCATCTCATTCAATTGATTTTTAATTTCTGCCTGATTTGATCTAAATTCTGCAGTCATGAAGTCTCGTGAGGCCTTAATGCTTTTTTCTAGAGCCACCAGTAGCTGTATAATGGTGCTTCTGAATTGGCTTTCTGACATTGAAGTGTAATCCAGATTTTGTAACTCTGTGGGAAAGAGGGCTGTTTCTGATTCTTTCTTTTGAGGTGAGGTTTTCCTTCTAGTCATTTTGCTCAGTGCAGAGTGGCCAAAAACAAGTTGTATTTGTATTGGAACACGGGGGAGTATCACTGGTCCGTCCAGCTGGTCTTCTGGGGGAGGGGCCTGTTGCGCTGATTTTCAGGTGTTAGCACTTGGGGGAGCTGCTCTGCCCCTGCCTGCTGCAGGGCTCAGCGGGGGTTGTTTACCCCGTCAGGCCCCAGGAGGAACAGTCGCAGTTGCTATGGCAACTCTGGAAGCCTGGATTCAGCCTCCGCAGGAACTACGGGGCTCGGGGCTCTCGGTTCTCCGTCTGCAGGGCCTGGAGGCTCCGGGGCGGGGCCGCTGATCTGCTCAGCTCGGGGCAGGAGCGTCTTCGCTGTCTCGGGCCCTCCCGGCCTCTGCCTGTCCCGGGGGAGGCCGGATCCTGGGCTGTGTCCCGGCGCCCTGTGCTCCGGGGCCTGCGCTGTTGGATTCGCGCTCCCGCCCTGCAGCTCCCTCCCTGGAGCCGCTCCCGAGCCCCTCCGAGCTGCTCCGGTCGGTCCCTCCGTGCGCGCTGCAGCCCTTAGGGAGCTCGGAGCACTCTCCTGGGGCGCAGGTGTCTGTCAGTGTCCCCGGGAGCCCGTGAAGACAGATTAAGGCAAATAAATGACACTCTAAGGAAGAAAAACCTACGTTTAATTGGGGTTCCCGAGGGCGCCGAAAGGGCCAGAGGGCCAGAATATGTATTTGAACAAATCCTAGCTGAAAACTTTCCCAATCTGGGAAGGGAAACAGGCATTCAGATCCAGGAAATAGAGAGATCCCCCCCTAAAATCAATAAAAACCGTTCAACACCTCGACATCTAATAGTGAAGCTTGCAAATTCCAAAGATAAAGAGAAGATCCTTAAAGCAGCAAGAGACAAGAAGTCCCTGACTTTCATGGGGAGGAATATTAGGGTAACAGCAGACCTCTCCACAGAGACCTGGCAGGCCAGAAAGGGCTGGCAGGATATATTCAGGGTCCTAAATGAGAAGAACATGCAACCAAGAATACTTTATCCAGCAAGGCTCTCATTCAAAATGGAAGGAGAGATAAAGAGCTTCCAAGACAGGCAGGAACTGAAAGAATATGTGACCTCCAAACCAGCTCTGCAAGAAATTTTAAGGGGGACTCTTAAAACTCCCCTTTAAGAAGAAGTTCAAGTAACTCTGAACGTGAATGGGCTTAATGACCCCATCAAAAGGCGCAGAGTTTCAGACTGGATAAAAAAACAGGACCCATCTATTTGCTGTCTACAAGAGACTCATTTTAGACAGAAGGACACCTACAACCTGAAAATAAAAGGTTGGAGAACCATTTACCATTCAAATGGTTCTCAAAATATACCCTAAAAACTACAGAACACTTCTGAAAGAAATTGAGGAAGACACAAAGAGATGGAAAAATATTCCATGCTCATGGATTGGCAGAATTAATATTGTGAAAATGTCAATGTTACCCAGGGCAATTTACACGTATAATGCAATCCCTATCAAAATACCATGGACTTTCTTCAGAGACTTAGAACAAATTATTTTAAGATTTGTGTGGAATCAGAAAGACCCCAAACAGCCAGGGGAATTTTAAAAAAAGAAAACCATATCTGGGGGCATCACAATGCCAGATTTCAGGTTGTACTACAAAGCTGTGGTCATCAAGACAGTGTGGTACTGGCACAAAAACAGACATATAGATCAATGGAACAGAACAGAGAACCCAGAAGTGGACCCTGAACTTTATGCTCAACTAATATACGATAAAGGAGGAAAGACGATCCACTAGAAGAAAGACAGTCTCTTCAATAAATGGTGCTGGGAAAATTGGACATCCACATGCAGAAGAATGAAACTGGACCACTCTCTTGCACCATACACAAAGATAAACTCAAAATAGATGAAAGATCTAAATGTGAGACAAGATTCCATCAAAATCCCAGAGAAGAACTCAGGCAACACCCTTTTTGAACTTGGCCACAGTAACCGGAGAAGGACAAACAGTGTATGTTCTCATTCATTTGGGGAATATGAATAATAGCGAAAGGGAATATAAGGGAAGGGAGAAGAAATGTGTGAGAAATATCAGAAAGGGAGACAGAACATAAAGACTTCTAACTCTGGGAAATGAACTAGGGGTGGTGGAGGGGGAGGAGGGTGGGGGGTGGGGGTGAATGGGTGACGGGCACTGAGGGGTACACTTGACGGGATGAGCACTGGGTGTTATTCTGTATGTTGGTAAATTGAACACAAATAAAAATTAATTTATAAAAAAAAATAAGATGGATCAGAGTTTTATTAAACCCAAAATGTACAAAATTTCTAAAAAATATAAGAAAATATCTGATGGAGTAGGTAAAGACTTCTTAAATTGCTCAAAAATAGCACTTATCTTAAAATGAGAAATTTGATCAATTTGACTTAATTAAAATTAGCTTCTGCTCCTTTAAAGGCAACAATAAGAAAATAAAAAGCAAGAAAATTTTTGCCACATGTATATCTAACAAAGGGCTCAAATCCAGAATGTATTTTTAAAAGTCCCACAAAGCAATAATCCAAAGATAAACAGTCTAATATTTTTAATGGGCAAAATAATAGATATGCACATTATAAAAAGCAAATTATGGATGAGTCAATAAGCACATAAAAATATGATAGTGTTCAACAACCATTGGTCATCAGAGTAACTAAATTCACAGTGAGATATCAGGATACTCTCACAAGAATAGCTAAAAGATAGATAGGTAACATCCATCGTTGGCAAGGATGGAAAGCAACTGGAAAAATAAATAAATTTCGTGGTATTTTGTTGGCACATCAGTGAATACAAATAAGTTTAGTGCAGTGGTTTCTCAAAGGAAGGTGAAATTTCTGCTCACTTAGAGCTGCCCTGCTGAAGTGGTACATCCCTCCTGGGTATTTGTCATCATTTTTATTATTTATCCTAATTATAACTTTACATATTCTCTCAGGTTTTTTTTTTTTTTTTGCCTATTTTTCCTACTAGATCATAAACCCTATAATAGCAGAGTGTGTATCCAGTAGCAGGTACAGAGAATAAGCTCAAAGAAGAGGTTTTGAGTGAATGAATGGATGTTTAGACTAATGCATGAATTAACAGAGAAGAAATAGAATGACAAGACTTTACAAATTATGGGGCATCTTGGTAAATGGCAGAAGCACATTTCTAAAGTCAAGGCAATAATCCCACTGACTGCTATTTGTTTCCTTGTGCTTCTTCATTCTGGTTTATTTGCCGACATGACTAGTCCAGATAGCAAGTATTTATTGAGCATTTGCTACCTATTCCCACACAGGGTGGGAATAACCTGGTTGAGGAGCTCGTAGACATGTCTCCAGTTATATTATGAACCAATGTGAATCATTATAAGTAACTACCAGTTTCAATTTCAGACACAGATGTGATTCCTTACCTTAACTCATTTTCCTAAACCACAACTTGGATTTGAATAATGATCTTGCAATTAAGGACAGGGGTTTAAAGAAATCATCTTTTTTATTCTAAAGATCCTGCTTAGATGTCTTGTTCTGTTTTCATAAATCACAAGATTCTCAAAATCAAATCTTTTCTGTTTCTTTTTTTATTATACGAATAAGAAATTTGCATCAATCTTTATTTCTCTGCCTAATTGTAATTCTCTGTCTATAATATAATGAACACCACACTGAGGTGGATTTTAGAGTAAACTAGCATCTGACAATCTCTTTGTACCTATACCCCATTATTACTGCTGATTCTACTACTCAATAATTCTTTAACTCATTCATCCCCACCCCCAATCTAACACCTAGCTTCTCCAAGGGTAGCCAGTACATGCCCTGAAGCTCCTTTTTTTTTTTCCCTTCTAAAATTCACAGTGGAAGTGGCTAATGGGCATTTCCTTTTACCACAGATAACATTTCCATCAGTGCATTATCAGAAGGCCAAAGAGCATCTCATTTGCAAGGGCAGCACTGAGTATGTGTATGAGATTTTAAACTGAGTAAACATTGTTATTTCTTTTTACAACTTCAATAAAAGGGGCCTCCATTAATAAATAATGTGATAAATTTCAGATAGGAATGCTGCATTTTATCACTTTTTAAAAAGTGGTTTTGAATAGAAACTCGCAGTTTTCAATATAGTTGGAAAGAGCTGAAGGTGAAAAGTAATCAAGGACTCGTATAGGGCAGAGAATCGTCATTTTTTGCAGTTGTATTTTTACAATAAGTTATATGAGAACTTGAATGTAAATTTGTGTCCAAGTTTAGAAAACTCAAACTTAATGTCTATTTCAGATAAATGAAATTATTGTAATTGTAAACTCAGGATTGAATCATAATAGCAAAAAACAAAAAACACCCCACAACAACAACAAGAAAGAAGGAAAACAAAGGAAAAAAAATAAAGAAACGAAGCAGCTTCCCTTTGTGCAATTTTTCTGGAACTCTAATGAAGAAATGCTGCCTTTTCTCTTAAAATTGAGGTTTTCTCACAAATTTCACTCTAATCCTATTCAACTCCATCAAATGTGGAACATTTTAATTCTGCATAATTCTAGTTTCTTAGAGACGACTGCAAAGACCCAGTTCCTTGGGGACAGTCAGTGCTAAGACAGGTCAGAGAACAGAGGGATCCCTGTGGGCAAGAAAGGAGGGAGTATTGGGAAGATTTTGTAAAACAGAAAAACCTTGATGAGGGCTTGAGTGGGTTGAATTGGATGGTAAGATATAACTCTAAAAATGCTTTTTATTAAAAAAAAATATCCAAGGGGCACCTGAGTGGTTCAGTCAGTTAAGCGTCTGCCTTAGGCTCAGGTCATGATCCTAGGGTCCTGGGATTAAGCCCAATGGTCATCATCACTGGGTTCTCTGCTCAGTGGAGAGCAGTTCTCTGCTCTCCCTCTCTGCCTGCCGCTCTACTCCTTGTGCCTATGCTCTGTCAAATAAATAAAATCTTAAATATATCCAAGAAGACAAAATCCATGGGTAGAATGAAAAGTTAGTGTTAGACACATTTTCTAAACCAAAGAAACTCTTTACTTCGTGAACATACACTATAATTAGAAAAAATAATGTGGGTGACCATGTACTTTATGCAAGCATATAAAGGACTTGAACGTGTGTTAGCATTTCTCAAAGTCTGTTCCATGGAACCTGCAGGTATTAATAGATAAACTCTGGTTAAACAGGTTCTGTGGTCAAAATATTTGGGAAACCCCCCCAAGGTCTAACTATTTCTTTTTAGCCTTAAATACTTCTCAGTATCATTATGATGCAAATGTCCTTTGAGAATCTATAACAGGAAATATAATTTAGGGTTTTCAAATTTATTTTATCATAAAATACTCTCAGGATATTTCAAGTGTCTAGTAGTACCTACACTGCATCCTAGAAAATGCTGGTCTACATTATGCCATGTGAACTCCATGGAAACCAAGCTGGTGTCATTATCTCATTATCTGTTTTTCTCTCTCTATTATATCTCTCTATATATCTATATATCCCCTTGTATCTGTGTAGCATCTAGTTAGCTAGCTATCCTCTTAGAATAGTACCTGATACATAGTAAAGGGTAACTATTACCACTACAACTATTATTACTATTCCAAAGTTATATAACTAGTATGTATACGGCAAGGCTTAGACTTGAAACTAGATTTGTGGGTCTCTACACTAAACGGTAAATTCAATATCCATGTGGACAATGGCAAAATCAGCATATCAATTAAAGATGTATGTTGAATGATAGAAATGGTATGAGCTGCAGCATTGGACAGAGCTATGTCTATTGCCAGTAGAACAGAGCATTTACTGTATAAGGTGAGTCAGTTAGCTAACCTCTCCAAACCTCAATTTCTTCACTGATGACAGGAGGATGTTAGTACCTGGACTGAGAGCTGTTATGAATACATGAGCTGATTTACGTAAAATGTTCCTATCACAGTGATTCTGATAAAATAGTAATCTTCACTAATTAAGTGATGCACATTAGGGCCATACTGATGAAGGGATTGGCTAAAACCCAGTAACCCGAATCCAAATCCTGAATATCTTTTACTACATCAAAGCTGCATCAGAATTCCTTTTAAGCAGGGGCATCTAGGGGGCTCAGTTGGTTAAATGTCTGCCTTCAGCTCAGGTCATGATCTTAAGGTCCTGGGATTGAGCTCTGCATCAACCCCTGCATTGGGGCTCCCTGCTCAGCAGGTAGTCTGCTTCTCTCTCTCTCTGCTCACGCTCTGTCTTTCATTAATAGATAGATAAAATCTTAAAAAAAATTCCTTTTAAGAAAAAGGTAAATCAAATCAAGAAGGCTGCCAGTCACTTCTTCTAGATCCCTGTTGTTATCATTCAAAGCATTCCAAAGAGTTGGTGCAGTCAATGGGCCCTTTCTTGCCAGGGAAACACAGCAATCTCCTAAGCCTGGTCTGGTCCCCTCTTCCCTTCTCTTCTCTCTCTGTAGTGATTTCTTTCTCCTTGTTTGAACTCACATTATTGTCCTGAACAGCATTTGCTCATCATCTTACATTCTATTTTCCCTGCAGTAACCTATAAAAGACAGTAGCTAAGAGACAGTGGGGGCGGGGAGATGAGGCTAAAATGAATGCATCTGAGCAGCAAAGCTGATCTGCATGGCAAATGACTGGCAAATAATGCACTGGCTAGAAAGAAGCTTAGCACTTGGGAAATAACCTCATCCTCATCCCCATCCTCACTAGCCTGCTGAGTGGTCTCAGCAAAAGAGAACATTTGAAGAATGGCTTACCGCCTACACAGAGATCTTGTATTTCCACAATATGGCACCTAGAACTAAGAAAAGAAAAGCCAACATTGAAAATAGAAAATTTTTTCTCTAACTCATTTGGCAATGAAACCAGACCTACACTGATATAAAGCTAGTTAGAGTTTTTATCCCTCTTTGTGTTATATTCATTTGCTGTTGTGTTTGATTACGGCATGCTGCCTCAAACCCTACCAGGATATTATATAACACATGGTACATCTATTGTAATACTCTTCTAAAATCTGAAAAAGACTAAATTACAAAATGTACCTAGCTCCAAAGAAGTGTGGTTCTGTATAACCAAAGCATCATAACTTTGTGTATTTAAAAGCAGGTTTCTTTCCCCCTTCCTACTGATTTTTTAAAAAATAATTTTATTTGTTTATTTATTCATGAGAGACACAGAGAGGCAGAGAAACAGGCAGAGGGAGAAGTAGGCTCCCCGTGGGGAGCCTGATGTGGGACTCGATCCCAGAACCCTGGGATCACATCCCAGGCCGAAGGCAGATGCTCAAACTCTGAGCCACCCAGGCGTCCCCCAGTTCATACTGATTAATGTCTCCACAACCCTACCATCTCCAGATGGTTCCTTCTGCCACCTCAACTGGTAGCAACATGCAGAAATAGTTGAAGCTCATCATCATAGGTGTTTTGGTCTCCCCTTTTTGTGCCTTTTAAAAATTCATTTGGTGATTCTTATCTTTTGCTTTTCAGGTACCCAGGCTTTCTACACCTAGGACTAGTTTCCACCCATTACCCAACCCAAACTTGCCTGGACTTGTGGTGTGAAAAATGGTACCAGAACCCCTATTACAGAGAAAACTGTCTTTTTTTTGGGGGGGGGATAAATTCTTGTGGGGAAGAAAGGGAGGAACTCAAGTAAAGAAATGACGCTGTTAAGCTGTGCTGCATGAGAAAATGAGAGAAATTTGTGTTTTGGTTCTTGAAACACCTGAAGAGAAGAGCAGGAGAGAGAGAAAGAGAGAGGACCAAGTTGAAGTAAAGAACCATTTAGGAAGCAGATTATACTGGGGATAATTAACAGTGAAACATCCCTCAGCCAAAATAACTTTGAAGATTAGAAATGTCTAACATGTGACTTTAGGTTGTTTATCTGATATAGGATGTGACTAATGAAATTTTTGTGAAGTCTATCTCATGGATGTTTTATGAAAGCAGAGTTTGGTATATGTGTGTCTCTATGTGTGCATACAAACCAAGAAAGGGCTTGGTTCTCCTCTGTTTCAGTGTGAGAACAGGGACAATCTGTACTAAAAAGCCACATATAGCCCAAAGATAGAAGTACCATGAAAGCATTAGTGTCTCTGTATATAGAAAAAAAAAAAAACTCAAAATGGACCAAGACCTAAGCATAAGAGCTAACACTATAAAACTCTTAGAAGAAAACATATAACTACAGCACAAGTGACAAAAGTAAAAAACAAATTGGACTTCATCAAAATAAAAAACTTTCGTGTACCAAATACCTATCAAGACAGTAAATAGATACCCATGTAATGAGAGAAAAATTTGCACATCATACATCTGATTAGGAATTTTTATCTATAATATACGAATAACTCTTACAACTAGATAATAAAAGGACAACCCAATTAACAATGGGAATAGGATCTGAATAGACATTTCTCCAAGGAAGATAGACAAATGGCCAAAAAACTATGTGAAAACATGCTGAACATTAGTGCTCATTAGGGAAATATGAATCAAAACTATAGTAGTAACCACTTCACACCCACTAGGATGATTATAATGAAAAAAGCAGACAATAATAACTGATGGCAAGATTGTGGAGAAACTGAAATCCTCCTCCATTGTTGGTGGGAATGTAGACTAGTGTAGCTGCTTTGGAGGTACTTTCTCAAAGTGTTAAACAGTTACCACATCCCTCAGCAATTCCTAGCTAGGTATATGCCCAAGAGAATTGAAAATGTATGTTCACACAAAACTTTATATGGATGCTGACATTAGTTACTATGCATTAGTAAAAAAAAAAAATGCGAACAATCCAAAGGCCCACCAATTGATGTGGAATTCCATACAATGGAATATTATTCATCCATAACAGGGAATAAAATTGTGGTACATGCTACAACATAAACGAACCCAGACAACATCACAGTCAGGTGAAAGAAGCCAGGCATAAAAGGCTGCATTGAGAATGATTCCATTTATATGAAGTATTCAGGATAGGCAACTCTATAAGAGACAAAATGTAGATTAGTGTTTGCCAGGGGCAAGGAAAGAGGAGGAAACAGACACTGACTTCTAACTGGTGCAGGGTTTCTTTTTGGGGTAATGAAAATGTTCTGGAATTAGTGAACATTTGCACAACCCTGTGAATATACTGAAATCCACTATATTGTACAATTTTAAAAGGTGAACTTCATGGTATGTGAATTATCTCTCAACATGGCTTTTACTTAAAAAGAGCATCAGTGCTCCGGGAATTATTTAGGTTCCTGAAGAGATCTTTGGACTTGTATCAGTGTGTGTGTGTGTGTGTGTGTGTGTGTATACAGTGTGTGTGTGTGTGTGTATACAGTGTGTGTGTGTGTATACAGTGTGTGTGTGTATGTATATATATATATATGTATATATAACATATATATATAAAGTTTTTGTCTGGTAAGTGTCATTCAGTTGGACGCTCAGTATGACTCAACATTATTACTGTTTTCTATGAAAACTATGACATCTAAAAGATTAGAAGCATGGATGGAGGTTACACATGATTTCTGCCTTCTCATATTCTCATGTGGAATCTAATTCCTACATAAGATATAATCATACTCTCAATACCTCATCACTCATATGTGATATTTGCATAATACCTTTAATTTTTACCAATATCTTGGCATTGATGCATTCAATAACAATAATTATCTCCAATGTAAAGGTACAACAACTGGGGCCTAAGTCAGATTTTAAGTGACATCAGTAGGAAGCAACCCCAGAATTTGAGTCTGTTGAATGACAACTGAGAGTCCTTTTTATACCTTATCGTGTCCAATCATTTCTCAATTTTAAGACCTGATTGATCACAAGGACAAGTTGTGGGGGGTTAACATTAGCAGGGACCTTAGTCTTCTTATCATGCAGATAAGGCCACTGCTCACTCTGCTTACTTTAACTGAGTTAGTCTAAGTATGAGGAGGTCCTATTCAGTTGTGAATGCATTTAATTTCTAGTAAAAGTGACTAATGAAAGTGTACTCCTCTGTATGTGGTCCTCCCACTGGTTTGTGCTCATGTGACATCACAAACCTAATCAATAATACCTCCATAGGGGGCACCTGGGAGGCTCAATCGTTGAGCATCTAGGGTGGCTCAATCGTTGAGCATCTGCCTTTGGCTCAGGTCGTGATCCTGGGGTCCTGGGATCGAGTCCCGCATTGGGCTCCCTGCAGGGAGCCTGCTTCTCCCTCTGCCTATGTCTCTCTGTGTCTCTCATGAATAAATAAATAAAATATTAAAAAAAAAACCCTACATGGGAAAGTATTAACTGTCAGACAACTAATAGCAGGCACTTCAAGAGACCCTTTTTCTGAGCTTATCTATGTATTTAGGCTGCTCTCACTAACCTCAAATTTATAGTATTTTTAAAATAAGAAATAAAAACACTCCACTCAACGGATCTGATTGTTGGCATCTCTTCCCAATCCCACATTGTCACATCATGGTGGGAGCCTTAAATCAGCCACAGTGATTTAGACCAGGAGAACTGGCAAATGATACAAATTAGGGTCTTCATCTTTTTCCCTGGCTTGGTTATTTAACATCATTCATCTGGTTATTAAACATTTACAGCACACCACTGGGTGAAAACTGTCTCCCATCAGAAAGAAATTAAAAACCCAGGCTAACGCCATTGGAAAAGGACTACTAATTATAACAAAGACTTCACTGAACATACTTTTTAAAATAAAGTTCTATGAATCACACAGCACAGAACTGGTCAGTTCAAACACATGATAAAATTCCTCACCCATAGACAAAGAATTTTATACAGGGGTTGATGGCTAAGAGGATAATATTTCCCAGTATGTTAAATGAATTATTATCACAAAATGCCTGGCATAGTCAGTGAAGTATACATGCGCACTACATAAATAAAAGGAATGACACAAATGTTATTAACTGCTTACCAACCAAAGGAATCAGCAGGCTAATCCTGAAAAGTGATCCAGACATCAGGGTTTGAAAGCAAATTTCTTCTCTTTATGCAGCATGAAAAACTTACTGAAGCTTTTTACACGCATTATTTTTTAATTGATATTAATAGTCCCCAGATCTAAATGAGAAAGATGTGCATGTGTGTGTGTGTGTGTGTGTGTGTGTGTTTAACAGGAGAAATGTGAAATTCAGGAAAGCTTAACAAATGCTTAAAAAGACAAAAATTCAAAATTGATTGCAATTCCACAAGAATGAGAGACCACCCGTTTCTGCTAAAGAAACTCCAGCAACAGAGTTGATGAGCCATTTCACCGTATCGTTACTCCTGTTTCAAAATGCATCTTCAAGAGTAAGAAAATAAGAGATGCATTTAGGGTTCTGTCAGGGAAAAGAGCTTGTTACTCGCACCACAGCCATGCCTAGGAAATACCTCATGAAAAAAAAAAAACCCTTTTGAACATCTACAAAGTTACAAACATCTTTATGTGTCTCTTGGAACACATACATACGGCTATCAGGGCTTTAAGCCAGAGTGTATTTTATTCTTATCAGTAAAAACTAGGTGCCCATATGTACACTTACCTAACATCACATAGTGACAATTTCTGAGGAAGTTTCTCCAATCTGTTGCAGGGGATAAAGGCCGTGCAAGCCCTTTGGCCCTGGAACCTCTCAAGGAGGATTTAGCACTTGCTGAAAAGCAGCTGCAGCTTAAAGTTCAAAGATGCTGTATTCAGCTGTGTTACCATCACTCAGGAGCTTACTCCAGCTAGCTGCCTGCCCTGTTCTGGCCAGACTTCATCTCAGTAGCCAGCATGATATCACAGAAGGAACAGAGTCTTCAGAATCAGGCCAAGGTTGAATTCCAAGTTGGCCATCTTTTAGCTATACAACTTTGGGCATGTTACCTAACTTCCCTGAGTCTAGGGTCTTCATCTGTAATAACATGGACATCAGGTTCCTTGAAGATCACCTAACCAAATGATCAAGCACAGTGCCTAGGACATGTATCTTAGTTTCCCTTCTTTCCATCCCTCTTCCCCCAGGCCTTTTCTCCATTCCCAACCGGAGACTGAATCCAGGGGTCTCATTTCACTGTCTCCAGGACACACTTTCAGTACAGTTATTTAGTGAGAAGCAGTCTCCTTCCAATGCAGAGCAGACTAGCCATGGTGAGATTCCCCGCACAAGAAGAAGGAGAGCACACATATGCACACATTCTTGGGGCAGACCAACTCAGCATAAGACATTGGTCAAGAAGGGGCAAGGTGAATTAAATATTATCCCATGAGCCAAAACTCTAGGAGGTGAAGAGGTTGTCCACTGTGAAGGTAGACATAGACCAGGGGAGCTCAACGTCCTCCAAGGAGGTTGTGCAGGTAGCGATTTCATAACTAGATCCACTAACTTCCGCACACAGGGAAAGTTCTCATGATACCAATGCCTTAGGCAGAATGTCCAAAAATACATGCTCAAAGCCAAGAGATTCAAAAGCAACCTAGCTCATCTCAGACAGCAAATGTTCTCAAAACATGGGATCCAGCCACAGGTAAATGAACCTAAAAGATTTCTAATTCCAATGGTTCCTGGAGATTCTTATTATGTATGCTACAATTTGCAAGCATCTCCTAAAGAAGCTCATTTCTCTGAAAGCGCTTATGCCTTTAAAAAGTTTAGGGGCAGCCCAGGTGGCTCAGTGGTTTAGCACCACCTTCAGCCCAGCACCTGATCCTGGGGACCAGGGATCGAGTCCCATGTTGGGCTCCCTGCATGGAGCTTACTTCTCCCTCTGCCTGTGTCTCTGCCTCTCTCTCTCTCTCTCTGTGTCTCTCATGAATAAATAAATAAAATCTTTTAAAAAGTAAAATAAATAGATAGTCTATACAATGGTTAAGGGCATGGAATCCGAGAATCCGACTGCATTTTAATGCCTGGCTCTTCACTTTAGGAGCTGTGCGGCCTTGGGCAAGTCAACTTAACCTCTTTATGCTGACGTTTCTCCTTTGTAAAAGTGTACAAATCAGTCTCTGCCTCACTGGATCATGGTGAGGATTGAATGAGATAAAGCACCAGTATACGGGTATCTAATGAGCGCTTTGTACATAGGTTTTTAGTAATGAAAACTCCTGGCCTGAAAATGAAGGATCCTTATTAATGTTGATGCTGAATAATCTGCAAATCTCTGAATAATCCCCTTTGAATTGTGATTTTCTCATTTCTAAATCACTGTAAGGTGATGCTCCTTTAATTACAGAGATTTTTTTTAAGAAGGCAAAGAAAAGCAAGGCACAGCATTACTTTAAGCATGAAGGGTAAAAAAAAAATTAAGAAATACATATGAATGTTAAGAATCTCAAACACATTCTCCCTGTGTGTTGGGGAGAAACGGGGCATGTCAGCCCATGTGTCCATATTGCAGCTTTGACTAATGAGCACACATGAAACAAAAAAACATCCTGGATGCTTCTCCCAGGATTGCTGCCTCTTAGCCATTTATGTCTAGTGATGAAGGCAAATGTAATTCCGCTTGCTGAGTGTAAGATAAACCAGCCCCAGGCCTACTCTACTATCTTTCAGTATAATATATTTTGCTCCTTAGCAGTCAATTGACACTGCTCAGAAAAAATCCCTTTATGTGTTTCTCCCTTTGCAAAACTTGGGTTCTTTCTCTTTTCCCAGAAATGATCCTCTTTATGTAGTGCAGCTACAACAGAGACACAGCTAGTATTTCAGAAACACCAGCATTCATGCATTTCCATGCTTCTGTTTGCAAGATAAATTCCTGAAACCCTGCCTCCATGAGGGAATATTGTAGTTCTCATCATGGGGTAAGGCATTTAGCTTAGTGTTAATTTGCCATCAGCATAATTTAAACAACTTCATAAAATATAAATGGCATGAAATGGAAATGCACTTGTTTTGGTGACAGACGCCTCTGTTTTATGTGAGGAAGTTAGTATCATGGTTACAGGCTCGCTGGGTACCCTGCCAGGGCCTTCAACATAAAACACTGAGGTTGGATGCCACCTATTTTCTAGGGAAATGAATACAATTGCTTCTAAATGCATTGATACCTTTTCCACAAATGCCAGAGAGATTTTTTTCCCCATCTCCACAGGGAAGAAAGAAAATCAGAAGACGGAGTATTACTGGGGTGCCTGGGTGGCTCAGTCGGTTAAACACCTGCCTTCGACTCAGGTCATGATCCCGGAGTGCCAGGATCAAGCTCAGAGTTGGGCTTCCTGCTCAGTGGAGAGTCTGCCTCTCTCTCTCTCCCTCTGAGCTCCCCATCCTAGCTCATGTTCTATCACTCTCTCACAAATAAATAAATAAATAAAATCTTTAAGAAGAAAAAAAGAAGATTGAGTTTTACTGTTCAGGCAGTTATCTTGAAATGAGTCATCGCAAAGGAATACTTTTCTAGAGGAGAAAAGAACTTCCAGCTAATACAACTCCTTCTAAGGTAAGGTTTCATACTGCTTCTTGAGACCAGTGATAGGTCAATACACAAAGTCCCCTTCGGGACATGTGATTAGTCTTCTCAGCTCAAACCTTTCTAGTGGTTCTCCTTACCTCCTGTTACATCTCTCTGGGCTACCCCCTTGCTCATCCTTGGGAGATGGAGGGTGGGGGGCTGTGATTTTCATTTGTTCATTTAACAAATAATTGTATTTTCCTGTGTGTCATGGATTTTCTACTCATGATGAACACAAAGATGAATAGGACAAAGTGCTAGGTTTCTAATTTTTAACTTCAGTTGGCCTACTGCATTCTGAGACATTTCTATGAAACATCTAATAACTAGTAAAATCATAATCTTTTACCTAAAGAATTGTCCCAGGTCTCTTGTGTAGATGAATGGATTAGTGAAATCAGGTAAGGTAGCCTGTGCTGAAGTCTGGGATTCTCTACTTCTCTTACTTGATGTTTAAAGATTGTCAATGCTTTGGTTTGGACTGCCTTCTGAAAGAAGATGTCTTCCACCTCACACTAAATCTGACTTCTTGACCTTTTGTCCACAAGCCTATTTCCCCCTCAGCCTTCTCTATCTCAGTGATGGCCATTCCATTTTTCTGACTTACTGGGCTGAGTCCTGTAAGTGGGTCCCTGACTCTTCTCTAACATCTCATGTTCAGTCTGTCAGGAATCTCACTTGTCTCTACCTTCCAAGTGCATCTGGAATCTTATCTCTGCTCCCTACCTCTCTGTCATTCTGTCATGTCCTGGCTCCATCTTGTTCCCAGGTTCTGACAGGAGCTTTTTTTTTTTTTTAAGATTTTATTTATTTATGAGAGACACACAGAAAGAGGAAGAGATATAGATAGAGGGAGAAGCTCCCCTGCGGGGACCCAATGCGGGACTTGATCCCAGGACCCTGGGATTGTGCCCTGAGTTGAAGGCAGATATTCAACCACTGAGCCACCCAGGCGTCCCATGACAGGAGTTTCTGATAAAGTCTCCCTCCTTCTACCTTTGCCAGCCTATAGTCTGCCCTCAGCAAGGCAGCCAGAGCAATCAGTTTAGAATGCAAGTCAGATTATGTAATTTCCCTCCCCAAATGCTTCTAATTAGGTCTTCACCAGTGTGGTCAGAGTAAAAGATAAAGTCTTCATAAAGACTGAGGTCTGATCCTTTTCTCTCTCTGGCTTTACCTCCTCCAACTCCCTCCCTGATGCCCACTGTGTCATACGAGCAGCCTCTTTGCTGGCCTTGAACATACCTGGTGTGCTCCAATACAAGGGCATTGTACTGGAATTGGCTGTTGCCTCTCTTCCTCTGTCTAGAATGTTCTTCCCCCAGTGTCTTCAGGGCTGACTTCGTTTCTTTTAGGCTTTTGCTCAGAAGTTACCTTATCCCTGAGATCCATCCTAACCACCCTGAAATTGTAACTTTGTGCCCTTTCTCATTCACCCATCACACCCGTCCTCTTAACCTGCTCGGTTTTCTTCCCCTACCACACTTACCACTTTCTTACCTACTATGAAACTTATTTATGTCTTGTGTTTAATATCTGATGCCCTCGTGGATTGTGCCACATCACTGGGTCTTGCCCATGATTCTGAGAAATGTGTCACTCCCAGGTTAGAGCATTTAATTGCTGGTGTGAGACATTCTAGAACTCTCTTGTCTTCTGTGTAGAGATCAGCAATGTTTGTGGATGGTGTGTTTGATCCCTGAGTTATTCCAAGGAGCAGGACCCTCCCATCTTCCCCACTCTATCAAACTATGACAGACAATAAGGCAGAGGCAAGAAATAAGCCTTTGTGTCTTGCCACTGAGATTTGGGGGTTGTTTGGTAGCAGAGCCTCATCTAACCTACCCTGATCGATGCATGGAAGATGGAGAAATTGCTTACCCAGTGTCACACAGCCAGGAAGTCCAGACATTCCTCTATGACACATAACAGATTTCTGAAGGTATGTTGGAAACACAATGGTCTGAAAGTCAAATAATATATTTGCATGCTTTAAGTTGAGGACCAGTCCCAAGAAAGGAACTAAAGCAATGTATAAAACCCTAACTGTGACCAGTGCAGGTGCCATTTTCTTCAGAATCAGGCAACCAGGCACAGGTGGGATTGCCTGCAACAGGTTTATCAGTGATCTGGGCATTTCCCTTTCCCACTGGAGAGGAAACCACTCTAAACAAATTCCCAGTGAATCTTCCTAACAAGCTGTCCCAGGGGCTGGATGGACTGGCACAATCATTCTCAAACTTTTGCAGGTATCAGAATCACCTAAAGGGCTTGTTAAAACACACGCTGCTGGGTCCCATTCCCGGTGGATGAGAATGGGCCTGAGAATTTGTATTTCTTACAGCTTTCCACATGATTCTGATGATATTGGTCCAGGGACTATGCTTGAGAACCATTAACAACAATGAGGAGACCAGGTATCAACTCAAAAAAACAAACAAAAACACCCCACAACTATAGAAGAGTGACTATTTTTGCAAAGGATTTCCAAATCCCCAAATGTCCAAATCAGTCATTATGGAAACAGAACTTTCTTAAACATTTTTTATGGTTTGGGGTTAGGGTAGTCACACATCCCCTCATTCAGGACATTCCTGGTTCACACCTATTGCCCCAGCATTAGTGTGTCATTAGCCCCTTATTTCATTCTTGCTAGTGAACTGGTCTGGGTAAGTTATGGGATTGTTCTGTTTAGGCCTGTTCACGGGGATCCCTGGGTGGCGGAGCGGTTTGGTGCCTGCCTTTGGCCCAGGGCGCGATTCTGGAGACCCGGGATCGAATCCCACGTCGGGCTTCCGGTGCATGGAGCCTGCTTCTCCCTCTGCCTGTGTCTCTGCCTCTCTCTCTCTGTGACTATCATAAATAAATAAAAATTAAAAAAAAATTTAGGCCTGTTTACATTTTTGTACAATTGACTTATGTATGAGAAATTATTATATGATAGTTTAGGGCCTCAAAGGCCTTACCTTTTTTAAAAAAAAAAAAAGATCTAAGATGTATTTATTTAAGAGAAAGAGTATGCATCTGAGTTAGGGAGGGGCAGAGGGAAAGAGTCCTCAAGCAGACTTCCCACTCAGCACAAAGCCCCACACAGGGCTCAGTCTCACAACCCTGAGATCATGACCAGAGCCGAAATCAAGAGTCAGAGGCTTAACCAACTAAGCCACCTGGGTGCCCTTATGGCTTCAAATGTCTTAATCCCACCCAGGTTGTTGTGGCTGTGGGAAGACCCATGCTGCTCTTGGATGAGGGAACAGCTCTGGGCCCTGGTTCCTGACCTCAGGACTCCTGTTGGATTTCACAGGGGTTACAGGGTAAGGATGGAGGTGGGAGGGGTGGGTGTTGAGCATGGGCTCCCTCCCTCTAACTGGCCAGGACCCTGGAAGAGCTCAGCATTAGCCTGGCTCACTGATATATGCAATACAAAATCCAGCACAGAGAAAGCTTCTGGGGTGCTGAGGTATAATGTTGAAAAAACAAAGACTGTCAGAAAAATGAAGATCTCAATATGTACACTTCTCCCCCCACAATATGGGAATAGGACCAGAATCAATCCTCCTGCTAAATGGCCACTGCCATTTTATTTTCCTACTTGGCTCTCAAGCCTTATAGAAGGCAAACACATGCTTTTTGCCAGCCTTCCTGACACTTTCTGGAGGTCCATCTTGCTGGATTGCAATATGTGATGACTAAAGAGGATGAGTCTGGACGGGGTGCATTTCACCTGACGAGAAGCCTCACAGGGGCCACGGTCTTTCTGAGTCAGAGGGAAGGATTCCTTGATATAAATTATGGTGTGGGTGTGTTGGCTCAGGGCAGAGAACAAAGCTTTGTCCTTCCACCCCCTTTTAATAGCATCTAATTACTTCCAGGTTTCTAGACAGTTTCACAACACAGTGATTAGATAGTGGGAGAGCACTTTTTCAGCTAGACTGTCATATACCTACTTTTCCCCCTCTTTCCTTTAAAAAAAAATCATTATTGAAGTGTAGTTGACATGCATCATATTAGTGACAGGTGTACGACATAGTGATGTGACAATCCTATACGTTACTCAATGCTCACCACAGATAGCTACTTCTTGATAACTGTGAAGTCATTACTTGAAGCAATTTATGTGAGTTGAATGCTGCACCTAAAAATGCACACAGATGACTATAGCTTTAGTTTAATGGAAATTCTACAGAGTGTGAAAGATTCACAGCTAACTGGCACAGCCTCTCAACATTCCAAGTTGTTTACTAACTTCACCCCAAACCGATCCTGTATTATCCAGAACATGCAGTATTGCTGTTTTTGGTTTCAGATAAACAGAAGTTTAGAAAAGGCAGATAAGGAAAGTATGGGGGGGGGGGTAGCCAACTGGAAGCATAAATGAAAATAGGCAGAAGACATTTGTCACCTCCACATTAAGAGAATTTACTAGATACTTGTTTTATATAAACAGTGTGATTATTGTAAATGCAGTTAAATTGACAATTTTTGCCTTGAAGGAGTTTTATTCTATCATAGATGACCTAAATTCAACCGGTGCTCTTCACAACTGCCACCACCCTGCACCCACACCCTGCAGGAGGACTGCTCTGGCTGCCATAGCCAAATACAGCATGCCAGGTGCTGTCAACAACAGAAGTTTACTTCCTCATGGTTCTGAAGGACCCCTGGTCCAAGATCAAGTTTCCAGCAGGATTCAGTTTCTAGTGAGGACTCTTTCCCTGACTTATAGATAGCGACCTTCCTGTGTGTCTTCAGGAGGTGTCAGCAAATGAGAGGTGGGAATTTGGGAGGAGGGTGGGATCTCTCTCTTTTCCCTTTTCCTATAAGGTCACAGTCTTTCTGAATTAGGGCCCCATCCACATGACCTTGTTTAATCTTTATTACCTCCAACAACCTTATTTCCAAATACAGTCACTTTGGGGGTTAGGATTTCAGCAAATGTGTTGGCAGGGGCACAACTCTATCCATAGCACACACACACACACACACCACACATTGCACACTAAGCCAAGAGCTGATGGTATGGTGAGACCACTGGTGATGAAAGATTTACACAGAGAAGAGCCTTCTGGAAGCAGGCCTTTGGTGTGCTCTGGAAGGCACACTGACAATCTGCTGGAGGGAGGAGAGGTCAGTGTGAGCTGTCTTCATTTAGCTGGGAAAGGCTTTCTAGAGAAACGGGGATTTCTGGTACTGTCTGGAGGGCAGAAAGATAGATTTAAGTGATAAACAGGATAATAAGACCAGTGGGAGCAGCAGCATGAGAAGGATCTGAGTTAGAAGAGAGAAAGAAAGATACATAGAGGGCTGACTGGGAGAGTTTTCCTATTTTCCCTTTGCTTTTCTAAAGTGGTTTTCAAGTGGTTTGCCTTTGGTGTTCCTAATGTGGGGGGAGCTCATCAACGCCGGCTGTGTGTAGGTGTTCATTTTTCTTTTGCTTCCTCTGCACACTTCTGTCTGCTGCTCCCTGGGGTTCTAAGGCATCTGCTTCATCTTCTTACGGTGTTCCCATCTCTGTCCCAGCTGCCTGATTTACTCATCCCTCTATACTTACTCATATAGTTCTAGCTCCTTTGTTTCCCACCCCCAATTAGTTTAGTAGCATCATGGCCCCTGCCAGTACATATCCTCCTCAGCTGCCTTACCTTGATCTTCTCTCTAAAAAAGGGGGCACAGGGGCACCTGGGTGGCTCAGTTGATTAAACATCCGACTCTTGATTTTGGCTCAGGTCATGATCACAGGGTCGTGCGATCAAGCCTTGTGTCTGCTCCATACTCAGCAGGGAGTCTGGTTGAGATTCTCTCCCTTCCCTCCCCTGCCCCTCGCCCTGCTTGCTCATACATGCATGTGTGTTCTCTCTCTCTAAAATAAATAGATAAATCCTTAAAAAATCAATTTAAAAAGTGGGCACAGGTGATTAAAAATCAAGCAAACTATTTTTTTTTAAATGTGAGAACCCATCTTTGGGTGTGTTATACTATCTTTGCCTGGACTGTAAGCTAAATGTCGCTTCACCATAGAAACAGGCACATGGTTACAGCCTACTCTTTTTCCTCTTCTAATCCTTGCCTGGGTTTTAGGACCCAGGAGGCACACGGTATATTCATTTGTTTTAAGAAATCTATCTCTCAGACACAAAAAGATGAAAATGAATATGTGAGGTGATGGATGTGGATGTGTTAATTAACTAGATGGGGGGGCACTTTTACTTTACTATATATATATATATATATATATATAATCAAGTATATATATATATATAAAATCAAGTCACCATGACGTACACTTTAAATAGCTTATAATTTTATTTGTCAATCATACTTCAATAAAGCTGAAATTAAAAAAAAAGAACACAAAAAAAGAAACCTAAAAGAATTTCAATGCATACATAAGCATTTGCATGAGCACAAACATGCACAAGAATGCCTCTTTTTAGGGCACCTGGGTGGCACAGTCAGTTAAGCATCCTATTCTTGATTTTAGCTCAGATCATGATCTCAGGGTTGTGAGACTGACCCCTGAGTTGTGCTTCATGCTCAGTGTGGACTCAACTTGAGATTTTCTCTCTCCCTCTATTCCTTCCTAGCTTGTGCTCTCTCTTCTTAAAAAAGAAAAAAGAAAAAAACAGAAAAAAACCCTATTATCTTGGCTGATTGGGAAGCTCAAGAGTCAACAAAATAGTTACTTCTGAATTACTATGAGCTTTGATGAGCCTAGAATTCCTATCAGGTCTCTCCTTTCCCATCCCCATAGACCTGTTCACTTCTAATGAGAAGGATGACAGTGTGATTTGGTCCAGAGCCTCAGAAGTCTTGATGTTAGGGCCCAAGTGTCTTGAAACAGTACTGTTCTCTCTCTGCAGCTTTATAGCACAGAATGGTCTGAAAATGGGAGAGCAAAAGCACCATTAGAACTATCTCTTTGATTTAGGTCATGGTCTTCAGAAAGTTTCCTAATAAATTACGAATATAACTTCTGGGAGTACATGATTAACCCATCAGTAAAGATTGTTTTTGTTGCTTTGCTAGGAAAGGAGATGGAAGACGTGTCATTTTGGGGAGGTGGGGGTGTCTGGCAAGGTCTGTGAAGGCGAAGCTTAAAGGGAGACAGTTGTAGGACAACTGGGAAGTTCCTGGAGATCACTTCTGCTGACATCACAATTTGGCCTGAGAAAGCCCTGCCTGCCTTCTGGTCCTGGCACTATCACTTCCTGGTAGAGGGACCTCTAGCAAGTCCCTGAGGCTCCATAAATCTTAGTTTCCCTGATTGTAATATGGAGATAATAATGGTATCTAAATTATATGGTAGTTGCAAGGATGAAATGAGGTAATGTAGGCAAACATTTGGCACAGTGTGTGGCTCATTGTAAACACTCAATGCTAATAATTATTATTATGCGGGAATAACATCTTTTCCCCCATTCCAGTTTTGAAGCTCATAGGTCTAAGACACAAATAATAGAAATTCCAAAAAAGTAATAAAAAAGCATGGAAGCATCCTAAGCTTAGAAAATATTATCTTTGTATTATCTCCAAATTGGACTCCATCCAATAAAGCACTAAGTATCCTTAGGAGACTTATAAAATGATCCAAAGAGAAAGGTAAGTTAAGGTGCCTTGACATACTGGTGTGACTCAAGTAAAACTTGCAAAACTCTTCTTTCTGAAGCCTTGGAGCACTGGTACTATTTCACTATCTGTCCCTTACCAAACCTCAGTTCTCCATGATATCCACTCTTCAAACTAATTCCAACTCATCCTTCATGAATGTTCTCTTTTCCCTTTCAGCCTACCCCTGCATCTCTCTATTGATTTCATTTCTCAAGCAGACCCTTTCTGTCAACATGTAAATACATGTAAACTTGGGGCGCCTGGGTGGCTCTTGATTTTGGCTCGGGTCATGATTTCAGTCCTGAGATTGATTGAGTCCTGTGTTGGGCACTGTGTTGGGCGTGAAGCCTGCTTAAGATTCTCTCCCTCACCCTCTGCTCCTCTCCACTCACCACTTGCACACATTCTTTCTGTCTAAAAAATAAAATAAAAATAAATAAATAAATACTAACTATAAATGTTTTCAGTAGCCCTTTCTGATCCTCACATTCTACTCCTGCTCCCAGTACATTTTCATGTTCTGTAAACTTTCAGCCTTCCTTTTCTCTCTCTTCCTACTCCACCTCCACGAGTCTGGAATCCTGGCCACCACACGTTCATATTGCTAAATCACTAAGCTCTCAGCATTAGGTGGTGTCAATTGCTTCCTTATGAAACCTCCCTTCCCTTGATGCTCATGATCCCACTGCCCTAGTTTTTCTCTCTTATCCCCCTATCATCTTTTCACACTCTTTT
The DNA here is from genome assembly GCF_905146905.1 of Nyctereutes procyonoides. Taxonomy (NCBI): domain Eukaryota; kingdom Metazoa; phylum Chordata; class Mammalia; order Carnivora; family Canidae; genus Nyctereutes; species Nyctereutes procyonoides. Next base: position 53,160,286 of record NW_026575146.1, on the reverse strand, counting down.
CTAAGCTGATGCCGCTTTTTTCTTAGGATCAGTTCTAATATTTCCTATCTCCTCACTTTATACATTTTGCTAGGCAACTTTACCCACCCTCTACAGCTTAGGCCCTTCAGACCAGTATATCTAAGTACCAACTTGACATGTGGACTTCAAGGCTTCAAAGACATCAAACATCCCTATACAAGATCCATTTTTCTCTCACTACAGCATTTTCTCTCTCATTGAAACACATATCTGTGGAAATATAAAAGATCACCCAAATGAGAGCAAGTAAAGACTACAATTCACTCTTGAACAATGCAGGGCTTAGAAGCACTGAAACCTTGTGCAGTTGAAAATCTACATATAGATTTTGCCTACCCCCCCCCAGACTTAACTACTAATAGCATCTTTGACCAGAAGATAACATAAATGGTTAGTTAACACATATTTTGTATATACACTATATACTGTATTTTTTTAAAAGTAAGTTAGAGGAAAGAAAATGTTAAGAAAATCATAAGAAGGAGAAAATACATTTACAGGGCTGTAGTGTATGTATTGAAAAAAAATCCACATATAAGTGGATACATCCATGCAGTTCAAATTGATGTTGTTCGAGAGTCAACTATATTTGGGGAACCTGGGTGGCTCAGTGGTCAAATGTCTGCCTTTGGCTTAGGTTATGATCCCAGGGTCCTGGGATCGAGTCCTATATCAGGTTCCCCGTGAGGAGCCTGCTTCTCCCTCTACCTATGTCTCCGCCTCTCTTTGCCTCTTTCTGTGTGTCCCTCATGAATAAATAAAATGTTTTTAAAAAAAGGTTCAGCTGTATTTGAGTAAGGAAGTCAGCCACCATCATTAGTGTTTGGCAGAGACTCAAAGGCAGAGGAGTGAGAATGTTTCATAGTGGAGGGGAAAAAAAGCCTGCAGGTATGCCCTGATTAGAGTCTGTTGGCATGGGGAAATGTAGGCGAGCTAACTAGATGTCCGTGTCCTGTGTGATGGGTTAGGGTTAGGGTGAATATTTAGCTTTCTCCAGTTAGTACTATACTAGAAATGGAGGCAAAAATTAGGAAAGATGTCAGTTATTAATCAAGCCTGGGATGTTTGGGGCCAGTTGTTACAGGGATTATTGTTTGGTGTCCTAAATGGGTTGCTAGAGATAATAGTCTGATTTCCTGGACTGGTAACTCTATAAATAGTAGGTTAGCTTCCTGGGCTGGTTGCTGCAAGATCAGCATTCTGCTGGGTCAGAATTCTGTTTTATATATAGTCTTCCCATTGCCCATTTGTGTGTGTGTGTGTGCGCGCACACACACACACACAAATATAGTCTCTCAACTTCATCAGTCCAGCTGTGTAAACCAGAAGCTAAGGAGGCAATATAGCATGATGTTAAGAATATGAGTTCTGGAACCACACTGTTTATTCCCTGGGTCCAGCACACATTAGCTGTGCACATTGAATAAGCTACTTAAGTTTTATTTTAATTTTAGTTTACATACCCTAAAAATTAGGAGAATGAGAGACTTATCTGAGTCTGACACAGTTATTGCCTACCCAACAGCCACTACCCACACTTTTCTAAAAGTGTTAACAACATTATCTAGTAGCTATGTGCTTGGTCCAAGGATAATCAGGAATAGCACATTATAAGTAACAGAGCCTAAAATGAGAATTTGATTGAAGGAAGAAAAGAGATGGGGGGTGCTGAGAACTCTACTATTCTTATATTCAAAGTTAATAAGCTTTCAATGTCAAAATGTTTGGATTGGTTATTGCCTTATTACTTTAGAATGAAGACAATTTTACTAACGAGGCTGATACTAAAATAAGGAGAGTTCGGCCTGTTCTTATGTGTTAGCTATAGCCTTGCAGAATTCAGTATAGTCTTTTAAGAGTCAAACTTGCTAAGAGAACCTCTTTCTGCCAGTAGCCTGAAATTTAAATCAACTAAGACTGCTATAATTTGTAGTATTGGAATACATCAATTCTCACCTTGAATTAGTATAAACACACAGAGAGGCAGGAAATACACTGTTGAGAGAGCTAGGCATCCCGTCAACCTTGCTGCATCTTCCAAGCATCTCCTCTTGATTATTCTCTGCTTGATGAAGGAGAAAAGAGTGATGGCAAAGACAAGCTTAAAAGAGATGCTTTCCCATACTACTAAAGATCCTATTTCATATTTTAACTGGAGTCATGAAAACAGAAGCTACTGGGAGTAGCCAAGGAGATGGACAAGTGACTAGAAGACAGATATCCTCAAGGATTATGCACAAGGAGATTGCTGGCTCTGATTTTACAATATGGAGCAGACGGCTCCAGAGCAGATGGCTAAAACTGTGTGGCTCAAGAGTACATTCTACCCAATACATGTACAGATAATGTTCTAAAAGACAACAGACAAGGAAGATGTTAGGGCAGAACCAGGAAGACCAGACTGACTGAGTGGCCTCTACCAGCGTGGAGATTCCTCAACTTTCCTGTATAGCAAGATATGATATATGCTATTTTTCATTATGCGAGGCACTTCTTATTTTCTCATTCTTCTGAAAAGTAATTTTAATTGTAGTCATCCATTTGCTTCTTTGACATAGTTATCTGGTACGAATGGGGTTGAACAACTTGTCTTCTACACTAGAGTACCTGAACATGAGTAATCATTTCCAGACCTGATGCAGGGGAATACCTTCTCACCAGTGACCCCACCAGAATAAATAAATAATAAATCTTAACAGATTTAAAATCTTCATAGGAGAGGAGGCAAGTGTATTTTATGTGGGTATGCCATTTCTTCAATGAGTATATTGGGGTGATGGATGTTAATGGGCCTTGGGGAGTAAAAGAGGTAGACTGGCACTTGCTGCTGGCAGCTAATTCAGCAGTCATTCTTATTCTGTTTCCCTTCCCTTACTACTTCTTCCCTGATATAATATTACGTCCATATATAAAGTGATCATGTGCTTTGTGCAAGTTGGGTCTCATTTCAGTCCCATGGTAAATCTTGATTAGTCTGAGGCAATCTTAGTAATTCCATTTCCTTATCAGCAGTTGTTTTAGGAATAAGTATGTGATACAATTCTGGCTAATAAGATACAATAATAAATATGCTGAGAGGTTTCTAGAAATGTTTCTCTTGCTTTTAACAAAACTAACAGAAGGGAATTTACTCAACTTGATAAATATTTATAAAACATTTACAGCTAACATCATACTTACCAGTGAGAAATTCAAACCTTTCCCACTAAGATCAGCAAAAATGTCTCTTCTCACCACTCCTTTACATCATATTTAAAATCCTAACTAATGCAGTAAGTAAAGGAAATAAGAGATCTATACATAAATAAGAGATATATAAATAAGAGCCATAAGGGAAATAAGAGATAAATAAAGAGAGGAAAGCATAAAACTGCCTTTTTAGATAACATGATCATAAGTGATTACAGCAGTTACAAGATATAAGATTAATATATAAAAGTGAATTACTACCCTTTATGCCAGCAATGAAAGAGTTAAATTAAAAATTTTAAAGACCATTTATTTTAGCACTCAAAAAAGGAAATGCCTACATATAAATCATAGAAAATATGTACAAAATCTACTGAAGAAAGCTATAGGGATCCCTGGGTGGCTCAGCGTTTTAGTGCCTGCCTTCGGCTCAGGGCGTAAGCCTGGAGTCCCGGGATCCAGTCTCATATTGGGCTCCCTGCATGGAGCCTGCTTCTCCCTCTGCCTGTGTCTCTGCCTCTCTCTCTCTCTCTCTCTCTCACTCAGTCTGTGTGTGTCTTTCATGAATAGATAAAATCTTTAACAAACAACGACAAAAAAAAAAGAAAGCTATAAAACTCTGATAAAAGAAATCAAAGACAAACTAAAAACCCATTTACCCATTTTCCCACCTCCTCTTTGCCTCTGGTAACCATCAGTTTGTCCTCTGTATTTATAGGTCTGATATCTGCATTCTGTTTACTCATTTGTTTGTTTTTTTAGGGTGCAGATATAAGTGAAATCATGTAGTATTTGTCTTTCTTGGTCTGACTTATTTCACTTAGCATAATACCCTCAAGGTCCATCCATATTGTTGCAAGTGATAAGACTTCATCATTTTTTATGGCCACAAATATTTCACTGTGTGTGTGTGTGAATGTGTGTGAGAATGTGTGCGTGTATACACATATATTCCTTAACCATTTGCCCACAGATAAGCACTTAGATTGCTTTTATATATTGACTATTGTAAAATTCATCTTTTTGAATTAGTGGGAAAAGGGGACTGAGAGATACTAGCTTCCAATATAGAATGAAGAAATCACAGGAATAAAAGGTACAGCATAGAAAATACAGTCAATGATATTGTAATAGAGCTGTGTGGTCACAGATGGTAGCTACACTTGTGGTGAGCATAGCATAATATATAGATTTGTCAAATCACTATGTTGTGTACCTGAAACTAACAGAACATTGTGGATTAACTATACTCAAAATTTTAAAAAAAGATTTAAGAAAAAAAAAGACAAGCTAAATAAAGAAATACTCATGGTATAAAGATAATATTGTCGGCATCCCTGGGTGGCTCAACAGTTAAGTGTCTGTCTTCAGCTCAGGGTGTGATTCTGGAGTCCCAGGATCGAGTCCCACATCCGGCTCCCTGCATGGAGCTTGCTTCTCCCTCTGCCTATGTCTCTGCCTCTCTCTCTGTCTCTCATGAATAAATAAATATTTAAAATATATATATAATATTGTCAACAGGTCAGTTTTTCCCAACTTGATTTATACATTCAGTGCAATCCCAATAGAAACCCCTACAAGTTATTTTGTGGATGTTGACAAACTGGTAATAAAGTTTACATGGAGAGGCAAAAACTCCAGAACAGTCAACATAATATTGAGGGAGAAAGACAAAGCAGAAAGACTGACACTGTTGGACTACAATATTAACTATAAAGACAGAGTAATCAAGACATTGTGGTATTGGTGGAAGAATAGAGAAATAGTTCAATAGAACAGAATAGAAAACCCAGAAATAGACCCACATAAATATAGTCAAGTGATTTGACAAAAGAGCAAAGGTAATAACAATGGAAAAGGTAATCTCTTCAACAAATGATGCTAGAACTACTAAAAATCCAATTGCAAATAATAAGTCTAGACATGGACTATACAAGCTTCACAAAAATTAAAATGGATCAAAGATCTAAATGTAAAATGTAAAATTATAAAGTGCCTAGAAGAGAACATAGAAGAAAACTTGGATGATCTTGGGGTTGGTGATATCTTTGTAGATATGATACCAAAAGCACAATCCATGAAAGAAATAATTAATAAAGTAGACCTGATCAAATGACAAACTTCTGCTCTGAGAAAGACAGTGTCAAGAGAACTAGAAGACAAGTTACAAACTGGGAGAAAATGTTTGCCAAAGCCACATCTGATAAAGGACTGCTATCCAAGACTTCTGTGGAATATGGTAGGGCAGGAGGACTCTAAGCTCACCTCATCCCAAGGATACAACTAGATAACACATTAGTGTAAGTAACCCAGAGAATTACCCAAAGATTGGCAGAACAGACTCCCCAAACCTAAATGTACAGAAGAGGCCACATTGGAAGGGTGGAGATGCCAAACCCTATGGGTCTGGCGACCAGAGGAAGGGACCTATGGGCGTGGAGAGGGGAGAGAAATAGATTATCACACTGGGGAGTCTGCATAGGGAAGATGAATTCCCATAACATTTGGCTTTGAGAATCAGAGGGGCCAAATTACATAAGTTCTTACAACCAGTGAGACTTAATGCATGGAACTTTAAAAATCATCAGGCTTGGGCAGCCTTGGTGGCTCAGTGGTTTAGTGCCGCCTTCAGCCTGGGGCCTGATCTTGGAGACCCAGGATCGAGTCCCACGTCAAGCTCCCTGCATGGAGCCTGCTTCTGCCTCTGCCTGTGTCTCTGCCCAGCCCCCCCGCCCCATGTCTGTCATGAATAAATAAATAAAAATCTTAAAAAAAAAATAAAAATCACCAGGCTTGCTCTGGGAGAGTGGGAGTACAATAGGAAACTGGGTACCTGCCCTTAAAGAAACAGCTCAACAAATAGCCCACTGAGATATAGCATAGAAGCCCAGTTTAAAAAATGCCTGTAGTGTACAGGAAGATAGATAGATAGATAGATAGATAGATAGATAGATAGATGATAGATAGATAATAGATAGATGATAGATTTATAATTATTTTTAATTATTATTATTTTTTTTTAGAGAGAGAGTGTGCCTGTGTGAACAGGGGTAGGGGAAGAGGGGCAGAGGAGAGAGAGAGACAGAGAAAATCTTAAGCAGGCTTCAGGCCCAGCACAGAGCCAGATGTGGGGCTCAATCTCATGGCCCCGAGATCATGACTTGAGCCAAAATCAAGAGTTGGAGACTTAACCAACTGAACCAACCAGGTGCCCCCAGGAATGAGATTTATTTACTAATCTCAGAGCATGTACTGGAGGGACAGGATCGGATCCAGGAGAAAGGAGCTGGTGGGTGCCATTTCCCTCCCCAGTTCCCCAGGCTAGATGTGTAGACATCTGGAGGAATCAGTACAGTCCAACACTCTCCACCTATTTTGCTAATGGTGCACCCCACCCCTGTGCACTTAAGTAGACCCACACCCTCCTACTCTCCTGAACTGGCATAAGTTTTCCCAGATTGCTGTGGGTCCCTTCCACAGAGGACCAGCACAAACCTTGTTGACATCATATGCCCCACCCCCTTGTTCTCCTGTGGATCTGATCCCTCCAATATGCCAATGGCCAGAGACTATCCAAAGCAGTGGCACAAGCCTGGCAGCGTGCAAGCAGCAGCCCTGACAGTGGCCAGCCCCATTCCAAAGTAACTCCTCCCCTGGGGTGAGGGGAAGATAACTACACACACCAGTTGGACTGTGGTCCTGCCCACCCATGAAAGCTTCTCAGGGGACAACACAAGGAAAGTTCCCTGTGGTTCAATGCTGCTGCATCTCTGGCAAATGCCTTGACTAATTTAACTAGATAGATCATCCAAACAGAAAATCAACAAGGAAACAGTGGCTTTGAATGACACATTGGACCAGATGGATCTAACAGACATATTGAGAACATTCCATCCTAAAACAGTGGAATACATGTTCTTTTCAAGTACACATGGAACATTCTCCAGAAGAAATCATACATTAGGCCACAAATCAAGTCTCGACAAATTAAAAAAGATTGAAGACATACCATGCATCTTTTCTGACCACAATGCTATGAAACTAGAAATCAACCACACGAGAAAATCTGGAAAGAACACAAATACATGGAGGTTAAATAACATGCTACTAAACAATGAATGGGCCAACTGAGAAATCAAAAAGAAAATCAAATCAAATCAAAGAGGAAATAAAAAAGTACATAGAGACAAATGAAAATGAAAACACAATGGTCCAAAGTCTTTGGGATGCAGCAAAAGCTGTTCTAAGCAGAAATTTATAGCAATATAGGCCTACCTCAAGAAACAAGAAAAATCTCAAACCACCTAACCTTATACCTAAAGGAGCTAGGAAAAGAAGAACAAACAAAACTCAAAGCCAGTAGAAGGAAGGAGATAATAGATATTAGAGCAGAAATTAAAAACAAAACAAAGGAAAAACAGACCTATGAAACCAGAAGCAGGTTCTTTGAAAAGATCAACAAAATTGACAAACCTTTAGCTGGATTCATTAAAAAAAGGTGGGACTCTGATGAACAAAACCATTAATAAAAGTGGAAAAATAACACCACCACAGAAATAGAAGAGACTATAAGAGAGTATTAAGAAAAATCATATGCCAACAAACTGGATAACCTAGAAGAAATGGATAAATTCCTAGAAATATATAACATCCCAAAACTGGATCAGGAAGAAATAGAAAATCTGAACAGACCTATTACCAGCAAAAAAATCAAATCAGTAATAAAAACAAACAAACAAACAAACAAACAAACAAAAAAACTCCTAAAAAACCCAAAAGTCCAGGACCAGGGCTTCACAGGTAAATTCCACCAAACTTTTAGAATTAATACCTATACTTCTCAAACAATACCAAAAAAGTAGAAGAGGAAGGAGAACTTCCAAATTCATTCTATGAGGCCAAAATTACCTTGGTTCCAAAACCAGATAAGGACACTGCAAAAAAAAAAAAAAAAAAGAGAGAGAGAGAGAGAGAGAGAGAGAGAGAATATTACAGGCCAATGTCTCTGATGAACATAGATGTAAAAATTCTCAACAAAATAATAGCAAATCAAATCCAACAACACATTAAAAAAATCATTCCCCACAATCAAGTGGGATTTATTCCTGGGATACAAGGGTAGTTCAATATTTGCAAATCAATGTGATATGTCACATCAATAAGATAAAGGATTAAAAACCATGTGATTATTGCAATAGATACAGAAAAGGCATTTGAAAAGTGCAACATTGATTTATGAAGGAAACCCTCAATGAAGTAGGTTTAGAGGAAATATACCTCAACTTAATAAAGGCCATCTATGAAAAACCCACAGCTAACATCATCCTCAATGGGGTGGGGAAACTGAGAACCTTCCTGCCACGGTCAGGAACAAGATAAGGATGTCCACTCTTACCACTTTTATTCAATATAGTACTTGAAGTCCCAGCCACAGCAATTAGATAAGAAAAAGAGATAAAAGACATCTAAATTGGTAAGGAAGACAAGAACTAAAAGGCATCCACAGTTGTAGGAAAGAAGTAAAACTTTCATTATTTGCAGATGACATGATACTATACAGAAAAGACCCTAAAGACTCGATGAAAAAACTGCCTAGAACTGACAAATGAATTCAGCAAAGTCACAGGACGCAAAATCTGTTGCATTTCTTTGCATACCCAAGTGTCCATCAATAGAGGAATGGATAAAGAAGATGGCAGCATATTTTTACAATAGATTATTATTCAGGCATGAAAATGAATGAAATCTTGCCATTTGGAACACCATGAATGGATCTGGAGGGAATAATGCCAAGGGAAGTAAATCAGAGAAGACAAATACCATTTGGTTTCACTTATATGAAGAATTTAAGAAACAAATGAACAAAGGAAAAGAGAAAACCAAAAAGGCAGACTTAACTATAGAGAACAAACTGATGGTTGCCAGAGGGGAGCTGGATGGGGGAATGAGTGAAACAGGTGAAGGGGATCAAGAGTACACTTAGCATGATGAGCACTGAGTAACGTATAGAATTGTTGAATCACTCTACTGCACACCTGAAATTAATATAACACTATATGTTAACTATATAGGAACTCAAAAATTTTAAAAATTGTTATCCAAAATATACAAATTCTTAAAACTCAACAACCCAATTGAAAAATAGGCCAAAGACCTTAACAGACACCTCACCAAAGATGATACACATATTGCAAATAAGCATATGAAAAGATGCTCCACATCACATGCCATCAAGGAACTGCAAATTCAAACAATAATGAAATACCACCACACACTTCTAAGAATGGCCACAAATTACAACACTCACAAGAGCAAAAACAATGGTGAGGATGTAGAGCAACAGGAATGGTCATTCACTACTGGTCAGAATGCTCTGCAAGACAGCTTGGCAGGTTCTTACAAAACTAAATATACTCTTACCATACTACCCAGCGGTCATGTTCCTTGGTATTTACCTGAAGGAGTTGAAAACTTATGTCCATACACAAATGTTTACAGCAACTTTATGCACAATTGTCAAAATTTGGATGCAACTAAGATGTCTTTTAGTAGGTGAATAAACTGTGGAACAACCACATAATGGAGTGTTATTCAGTAATAAAAAGAAATGAGCTACAGAGTCATGAAAAGATAGAGTGATCTTCAATGCATATTACTAAGTGAAAGAAGCCCATCTACAAAGGCTACATATTAAATAATTCTAACTATATGACATTCTTGAAAAGTCAAAACTATGGAGACAATGAAATATCAATGGGTATCAGGAACTGGGGGTGGGAGGATGAATAGCTGGGACATGGAGGAATTTTTAGGGCAGTGAGTATTCTGTATGAAACAATAAAGGTGGATATACATTACTATACATTTTTCTAAACTCACAGAATGTACAAAACCATGAATGAAGTATAATATAAACTACAGACTTTGAGTAATTATGAAGTGTCAACATAGGTCCATCAGTTGTAATAAATACACTTCTCCAGTAAGAGGTATTGAGGATGGGGAAGGCTGTGCCTGTGCCGCGGTAGGGGGCATTTGGAAAATCTCTGTACCTTTCTATTAATTTTGCTGCAAACCTACAGCTGCTCTTAAAAATAATAAGGTTTTTAAAAAATTATAATTCAGCAAATAGAAATATATCCAACATTCTTGAAAGACTCAATATCAGAGGTCAGTTCTCCAAAGTCCACACCTGTGACACAGTTCCAATGAAAATACCAGTCAGTCTTTTTCTAGAGCCACATAAGTCAGCCATAGCATTTATTTTTTTTAATTTTTTTTATTTATTTATGATAGTCACACACAGAGAGAGAGAGAGAGAGAGGCAGAGACACAGGCAGAGGGAGAAGCAGGCTCCATGCACCGGGAGCCCGACGTGGGATTCGATCCCGGGTCTCCAGGATCGTGTCCTGGGCCAAAGGCAGGCGCTAAACCACTGCACCACCCAGGGATCCCAGCCATAGCATTTATCTGGAAGAATTAGCAAGCAAAAATTTCCTGGAAAACTTAAAAACTCCAATGTTGTAGAGGAGGCGGGGATGGCTATGAGATATTCAAATATTATATAAGCTTGTACAATTAAAGTAGTATGCAATGATGTACTGAAGAGAGAGACAAACTCATAGAACAGGAAAGAAAATATAGAAATAGATCCAAGGACATTTGAATATTTAGAATATAAGCACAATATTTCATATCAGTGATGTGAGGGGAAATAAAATTAACTTGCACAAGTGCTTTCATTAATTATGAGAAAAAATTATTAAGTTTGAATAAATAAAAATAAAAACTTTTGCCCAAAAAAGTCAGTAGTAAAATGCCAGGGACAAAAATGAGAAGAATATCTGCAAATTAAACCATAAAGAACTGTAACCTGTAATATATAAAGGCCTTCCCAAAATTAAGACTAACAGGCTGACAGAAAAATGAGCAAATGATATGACCAGACAGCTCACAGAATACATGGCTCTAATCAGAGGAGAAAAATGTTCCGACAAGCCTCTAATAAGGTAAATGCAAAATTAAATAAAACGTGATTCCACTTGTCACCTCTCAGATTGTCAAAAACCCAAAGGCTGACAATTACCATCACTAGCCAGGCTGTCACCAAGCAAATATTCATGTGTTGCTCATAGGAAGAGCAAAGAGGTAGAGCATATCACTGTGGAGGGAAATTTGATGCTGCCTGCTAAAACTGCATCGTGTTTATCCTTTAACAAAGCAGTCCTCTTGAGATTTTATTTTGAATATACATTGGAAAAAGTACAAAATCACATATGAACAGCTTACTCAACATTGCAGTCTTTGTAACAGCAAAAGACTAGAATATATACAAGTGTCTATCAATAAAGGACTAGATGAAAAATTATGGTAGAGCCGCAATTGGAGTGCTATGCAGCTACAAAAAGAAGTGAGGGAGACCTTGTATATGAGTGATTTCAGGATGAATTATTAAATGATAAAAATATGGGCAGAACAATGTGTATTGCATGCTACTGTTATTTAAAAAAAACCCACAAAGGATATGCATCTACATATTTACTTCTATTTTCATAAAGACATAGGATAGGATGTCCTATGGATAAGGATAACCTCCAGATGAAAAGAGATGCTTCCTAAAGAAGAAGGAAGGTGACAGAAGGAGACAGATATGGCAGGTTTTTCCTTCTGGATTTAGCTGAGTGAATAGTGATGACCGGAACGGCGGCAGCCAGCTTGCAACCATGACGGGAGCTATGGCAAAGAATTGTCCCAGTGTGCACTGAGGGTAACTGAGTGGACACAGAATGACTCTCGGTCCCACGTGAGGTTAGAGCTGATGAATTCAACACTGAAGCTACCCTACTTGCTGACTTTTATTCTCCATATTGTTTTGTCTATGACTAGAAGCCAGAGTATATTGACATGCTATTATCTAGTAGTGAAAAATAAGATAATTCATGAAGAAAAGTTACTTACCACCACATCTCACATGGTAAACCTTCAATAAATATTAGCTGATATTATTATCTACCTCCCTGTTTTCCAACCTATCACCAAATTTTTCCCATCATCCTCCTCAGTATCACTGACATCTTTTCTCTCTATCCTTGCTGCTATCACTTACTGTAACGTCTGTTCTACATAACTCAGGAGCACTTTCATTGCTTATCTGATTGTACAGTGAACCTGTCTCTTTGCTCGTACCCAGCTAAAAACTCTTAATGGCTTCACTCTTGGGATCAAGATCAAAATCCTTAGCATGGCCTACAGTAGACCGCCATAGTTCATTGGCTTAACTCTTCAACCACATTGTTATCTATTACTCTTGCCCTTGCTGTCTGTATTCCAATCATGCTTGACGTACCTCAGTTCCTGGGATGAATTTTGCTCCTTCCCACCACAGGGCCTTTGCATGTACTCTCCCCACCATGTGGAATGCATCCCAACCACTCCTCCTCTTTTGCTGAATTTGCTCCTACTCATTCTTCAGCTAAAGCATATCTTCGGTGAAGCCTTTCCAAAATCCCTGTCCAAATCAAGTTCTTTCGTTATATGCTTTCATGGAAAGTTTCTTTCCTTTTATTTACTAGATACTGTTAGCGTGATCAGAATGAGAGATTTCTGGTCTCTTCTGATACACGCATATCAGATTATTCCTTCTTCTTCACTTTGCATTAAAAAGGAAGGGAGCTGTCAATTTAGTACATTGTTTTCTCAAAGATTTCTTGACTACTCAAGAAATAAACATTCTAATCCCTAGAAGTTGCACAGGAGAGTAGTGTAGGGAATGTGGGCTTTAGAGTTAGACCTGCATTTGGAACTCTGCTCCTGCTCCTGATGAGCAATAGGACCCTGCGGAGTTATCTCTGAGCCTCAGCATTTTCCCCTATACAATGTAGACAATGCACCTCGTAAGAATTGGCCATTATTTGTGTATCAGGCTGAGTACCTAGGACCTAGGGAATTCCTTCTTTTTTTTTTTTTTAAATTTTATCCTTGTTTTATTTAAAATCTGTTTCCAGGCCAGTCTGCAGATATTTTTCCAAAAATATCTCCATCCATGGTTAAAACTCTTGCTTTAGTTCTGGATGCATAAGTCCCCCCTTACCCCCCAAAAAGGATTCCTGTAACTGCTCTTTCAAGGCAGAGTAATGCTCTGTAGCCCTTGGGTGTTTAATAAATACTGGTTATGCACTGATTGCATCACTCAAAGCCACTCTATCTTGTGCTTGAAATGCCCCTGATTTGGAAAATTCTCTTTTGCAACTAGGAAAATACTTCAGAAAGTGGTCTTTTACAAACTCTTCTCTTATGACATCATACTTTATCTGTCATTGGCACTAGTATCCACACTGACACTTTATTTTTTTTTTTGGTATCCACCTGACATCTTAAAAATAAATGAGAATGATGTTTACTCTAAGTAGAAAGAAGATGTGATGCAGTGGGAAAACAGAAGCTTCCTTCACTGTTTTTCTGATTTTCTACCCCCAGGATTAACTTCCCCTTAAACACTAACAAATTAAAGCTCCTGTGCATATCACACATAATCTGTTTGGGCAGGCATAATAGCTTTAATACACTGCTGTTATAATGGGTCATTTTTCTTGTCTGATCCTCGTTATAAGCTGTGACTCAGACCCTGGTCTTGGACCAAGATTCCAAAACAGTGAATGAAGGTAAGTCACATCTCCTAATTTGTAAAAGAGAGCAAGCTGACTCGAGATGCAAGATCTCATACAAACAGGGATTTTGTTCATTGCCTATCTCAGATTTTAGATGGGGTGGCATTTTGTGCCTCCAGGAAAAGGCAAGAAATAGATCCCCTGAAGCCTCCAGAAAGCAACAACCCCACTGACACCTTGGTTTTAGCCACTTATGACTCCTTTAGATTTCCAACATCCAGAATTGTAGGAGAATATACCACATGTTTAAAGCTACTAAATTTATAGTAATTTGCCACAGCAATAGTAGGAAAATAATGTCATCCGCTGTCTCATTTACCCCACAGATTATGGGGTCATACATCTCTATCCCAGGTTCCAGCTTCCTGCCGTTGGGTTGTCTCAAATTAAATACACTTAAGATGCAGATGTTAATAATACCCAGCAGATGGCACGGAGTGCCATAGGAACAGATGGGGAAAAAGAAAGAAAAAGTAAAAGGAAATGAGATCACAAAGAAGGTCTAATTATGGCATTATTATCTATAGGAGTTAGGGCCAGCCGTACTGTGGCAGCAGATGTTGGGGCCAATACCAGACATTCCTTAGATGGAAAATGTCAAGGGAAACCCAGATACCCAGTGCTGACTAATTTAAAGAGATTTCTGCTGGAGGATGTCTGAGAAAGAATGTTTTCTTAAAGAGAGATGGGTCAAGAAAGGACCTTTGCTTACTTCTGTTCCTCTTTGGTGTGCTTGATGTGAGGACATGCCACATGGAACTGTTGCAGCCATTTTGGGACCATGAAGAAGAGGCCAAGAGAATTCTAGAGAGGGCAACTCATTGTTCTTATAGTACTGAGCCTCTGATTCAGCCATGGGGAGGCACATTTCTAAATTTCATTTTATGTAGGCAGTGGAATATCTACATTAATCTTTAGACAGAAATTTATTCTATCACTTGTGGTCAAAAGCATTATAACTAAAATGCCAACTTAAAAAAATAATGTTTGGGGCACCTGGGAGGCTCAGTTGTAAACCTCTGGCTCTTGGTTTCAGCTCAAGTCACAATCCCAGGGTCCCAGAACTGAGCCCCGCATCCGGCTCCATGCTCAGCAGGGAGTCTGCTTCTCTCTCTCTCCCTCTCTCTCTCTCCCTCTGTCCCTCCCCCCACTCATGGACACTCTCTCTTTCTAAAATAAATATATAAATAAATATTTAAAAAATGAAAATAAAATAAAGTTTGTCTTCTAAATCCATCTAAAGTCCTTGCTAATCATCTCAGCTCAAAAGTGTTTTCTGAGAACTGACTTTGCACTATTATATTGAGGGGGCATAAAAATGCTCCGGATATGATCCCTGTGCTCAAGAAACTTATATCAGTATATGCAGAAATTCTATCCACAGAATACATAAATCTTAAAAGGTGGGTAGGAGAATTCAAAGAGCCACGAGTTTGGAGAGAGAATAAGCCACTGAAACAGATATATTGAATACCCAAGTGTACCACAGGCAGGATGGAGAGAGGTTAAACCAATAATAAAGCTCACAAAAAATTCAGTCTGCTTTTTATCACACACCTACAATTCTAAATAATGTCAGTGATCAAATATTCCTCCTAGAAGAAATACTTTTGAGTGCACGTTCTAGATAATTCTTTGGTTGCAATTAGGTTTTAGTAATATATACATCTGTTTGAAATTAGTATCTTTTTATATTTTGATAAACATATAGACTTGATTATACATTCATTTCAAGAGCAAGTTTGTTTTGATTCAGAACCATTTGCTTTGAGATATCTTTCCCTTGAATGACCTAAGTCAAATCAGATAATTTCTGAGGTCAATACTGCTGTCCCACTTCAGAAATCTGGAAACCAAGGGTGACTGTACTTTGGAAGTTAAATATGCCTCTTTCTTTAGCATTTATGACTTCCCCCTAAAATGTAGAGAAACAGAAAGCAGGCAGGTTCTGAGGTTTAATCTAGTAGATTCTCTTCATATCTCAGTTATTAGAAAAAAAAATGGTTAACACCTCAGGAGAGCACGGGTCATATTTACCCTTCAGGGAGAATCATTTAGCCATGGTGGATCAATATCTTCTAATAGAGCACATTTTGGGTGGTAGTAATCTTCTGTATCTCTGCTGTGTCTTTCCAATATGGTAGCTTCTAGCCACATGCAGCTCCTGGGCATTGGATTCTAACTAGTGTGACTGAGAAACTAGACTTTTTAATTTACTTTTAATTAATTTATATTTCAATTTAGATTATTGAAGAGTACAGAAACAGATCATAGAGCCTATTAGTTTCTTTCACAGATGAATGAATAGATAAAAAGTATATCTTTTGTATACATACAAATGTATACATAAAGATATATACATACAGACGTGTGTGTATATATATAATATACAACAGAATATTATTCAGGATAAATGGATAAAAAATAAGATATATACACAGATATGTACATACACACAACAGAATATTATTCAGCTATAAAAAAAGGAAATCCTGCCATTTGTGACAACATGGATAAGCTTAGAGGTCACTATGCTAAGTGAAATAAGTCAGAGAAAGACAAATACTTGTATTATACCTGTAGTGCAATCTAAAATAGTACAAAATCGGGCAGCCCTGGTGGCGCAGGTTTAGTGCCGCCTGCAGCCTGGGGTGTGATCCTGGAGACCTGGGATCGAGTCCCATGTCAGGATCCCTGCATGGAGCTTGCTTCTCCCTCTGCCTGTGTCTCTGCCTCTTTCTCTGTGTCTCTCATGAATAAATAAATAAAATCTTAAAAAAATAATAAAATAAAACAGTACAAAATCAAACTCACAGATACAGAGAACAGATCGGTGGTTGCCAGAAGTGGGGGATGAAGGAGTGGGGTGCTGGGGAATGAGTGAAATCAGTGGAGGTGGAAAAAATTTTTAATTACAAAAAAAATGTAAAATGCAAGGGTTTGCAATCTTTGTTGATGCAAGCCTAGCAAAAATTCCCAGTTTCCTTATCAACAAAGCTAAATATGCTATTTTAGCTTCCATGAAAGCCGTTTCTGAGAGATGTTATTTAAGATAACAGTGGGAACACATGTGGACACTTGCTTTTTATTTTTAAATCCTCAGCTCATTTCTTCTTCTTTCGTATGGCTTTTTTTCATACTTTTCCAAATTGAGTGGTATTCAGCTCAAATGTCACCATCTCTGTAACCCCTCCAGTCAGTGAAGGATAGAAATCCAACTCCGAGAAAGCTTAAGAAAAATGTGGAACTGTATTATGTGTACATTAAATTCAAGTGGAATCATATGGACTCAGCAAAATCAACACAACAATGATGGTACAAGAACAGCAACAAACAGGGACTGATGTGTATTGTTTAAATACAAAATAGCTCCTAAACTTAAGCCAAATACCCAAACTCATGCTTAATTGAAGGAAGTATCTGTTCTGTCCCTTCTAGTCTTTGAAGGTAATTTTGACTTCATGTAATTTTTGCATCTCCTGCTGAATTTTGGGCCCAGGCTCTGAGTAAGATGTGACTTCGATGTACCCTATTTGATACAGATAGGAATTGAAATATACTCAACTTTTGGAAAATTCTGCTTCATTCTTCCATTTCTTGTGTCCTTCTTTTTCTGAGGTCTCTAAAATCTATTACATTCCATAAATATTATTTCTGATGTGAAATTAGTTTATTGACACAGGAATTATGTCCCAGTGACTAATTCTGGTATCTTCTGAAACTTGAAAGCCAAGTATGGAAAGACATGTATGTATGGTACATTAAATGTCATTAACAAGTCAGAATATATGTTCACACATATTTGATTATATGTGGGTAAAAACATACAGACAAATTACTATGTATGAGCAATGACAATTCTTTAAGAATAGAACTGATGAAAAGAAGATAAAAGAGGCTCTTAGTGCCATTATTATCATTCTGAAGATGTAATCATGCCTACATGGTATATTATTAATCTGGTAATCTATCAGCTGGAACCTTCCATTAAGCAATATCTCGTACACCGACAGAACAACAAAGATAAATTATCTGTTGGATTGTGAAAAGTCTTTGAAGTGCAAAAATTTTTAACACTATATTAAAATACGCACATATTTTAAATTATATGAAAATTTTTCTTTCATGAATAAGTAATATTATGTGTGTTATATAAATAACTAATCAAAAACCATTCCAACTATGAGTTATTTGTTCCCAAATGCCAGAGCTGGGATTAGTACATTCACTGACAAATTTTTATCGTTCTATAGGAAAGTTAGAAAAATAAAGACATAAATGATTGAGTTTTATTCTGTAACTATGTTTCCTGAGACATTTTTTGGTACTAAAGTATCTGTTCCTAAAGTAGGCAAGCTTACACTAGCCGCTGAAATTCTTTTGACTCTCGACCTAGAGAATCAGAATGTCTTGGAGGAATGACCAGACATGAACATATTTAACAAGTTTTTCATTGATTCAAATACATCCTAATGTTGGAGAACCACTAGTATGGAGTCAAGTGTGCAGACCTTGAATCCAGACACTCAAAAGTTTGAAATCTTGCCTTGTTATTTCCTGAGTGACCTAAGATGCTTGACTTAATGTCTTTCAGCCTTCATCACCTCAAGTATAAATTGGAAGAGCTGTTAGAAGAGGAAATGTTAATCAATGTGAAGTTTCCGATAGCACTTGGTCTAGAATAGAAACCCAAGGACATTAGTTCTCTTCCAAACCCTGAAGATGCTAAGGGTCTATCATGCTGTGTCTTGCATAGTATATTTTGATAGGCAGAATTGTGATATGGTCCCCCCAAATTCCTGATCACTGGTTGATGAATCCTACACCAATCTAGGTACTGCTGTGAAGGAATTTTGCTTAAGTAATTAAAGTCCCAAATCTGTTGATCTTAAATAAGATTATTCTGGTGGGCCTGACCTAATCACACGAGCCCTTTATTTATTTTTAGTTTAGTTTCTTCCTTCCTTCCTTCCTTCCTTCCTTCCTTCCTTCCTTCCTTCCTTCCTTCTTTCTTTTTTTGAGACCAAGATGGTTTGTTTATTCAGCTACAAGCTGAAAGGTTTTAATGATCAGAAAATGCCCTTAAGTTTGGTTCTTGACTTTTGCAGTTAAAGTTGACAAGAGCTTATGTATTATTCTTGTGTTTAGGCTTACACCTGGTGATCTGTGTTATTTTTATCATGTAATTAGCATGTAAAATTTTATTCTGGGTTAAATAACCTATTTCAAAGGTTTTAATGTACTCTAGCTTGTTCCCCTATGACAT
This sequence comes from Nyctereutes procyonoides, assembly GCF_905146905.1. Lineage (NCBI taxonomy): Eukaryota > Metazoa > Chordata > Mammalia > Carnivora > Canidae > Nyctereutes > Nyctereutes procyonoides. The sequence continues at coordinate 53,141,143 of NW_026575146.1, read as the reverse complement.
GACATCTGGTGACGTTTCCTGGATTTTTGTTATCAAAGTTGCCACAAGCTTGTGGTATCACCACAAGCGCAGCTACCATCTGTCCCATTACATTACTATTACAGTATCATTGACTATACTCCTGCTCTGCTTTTTATTCTCATGACTTACTCATTCCATAACTGGAGGCCTATATCTTCCTCTCCTCTTCACTCATTTTGCCCAGCCCCATCCCCCCTCCCCTCTGGCAACTATCATTTTGTTTTTTGTATTTATAGATCTGATTCTGCTTTAGTTTATTCATTTTTTTTTAGATTCCATTTATTCATATATTTGTCTTTCTTTGACTCATGGCATGATATCATTCTTTTTAATGGCTGCATGATATTCCATTGTGTGTGTGTGTGTGTGTGTGTATACACACCACACAGTACCACATCTTCCGTATTTGTTTATTGATTGACATTTAAGTTGCTTCCATGTCTTGACTATTGCAAGCAATGCTGCTATAAACATAGAGGTGCACATACCTTTTTGATTTAGTGTTTTTGTTTTCCCTGGGTAAATACCCAACAGAATTACTAGATCATAATGTATTTCCATTTTTAATTTTTTGAGGAACCTCTACACTGTTTTCTATAAGTGGCCATGCCAATTTGCAGACCCATCAAGAGGGCACAAGGGTTCCTTTTACTCCACATCCTCACCAAGCCTTGTTATTTCTTGTCTTTTTTATTCTAGCCACTCTAATAGGTGGAGGTGACATCTAATAGTGGTTTTGATTTGTATTTTCCTGATGATTAGTGATGTTGATCATCTTTTTATGTGTCTGTTGGCCACCTGTCCATCTTCTTTGGTAAAACATTTATTCAGGTCCTTTGCCCATTCTTTAATTGGATTTTTTGGTGTTGAGTTGTATAAGTTGTTAAAATGTCCGTATTAGGGAATCCCTGTGTGGCTCAGCCATTTGGCACCTGCCTTCGGCCCAGGGCGTGATCCTGGAGTCCCAGGATCAAGTCCCACGTCAGGTTCCCTGCATGGAGCCTGCTTCTCCCTCTGCCTGCGTTCCTGCCTCTGTGTGTGTGTGTGTGTGTGTGTGTGTCTCTCATGAATGGATGAATGAATGGATGAATGAATGGATGAATGAATAAATAAATAAATAAATAAATAAATAAATAAATAAATAAAATATTAAAAAAAAAAGTCTGTATTACCCAGAGCCACCTACAGAGTTGATGCAATCCCTATTGGTAAAAGCATTTTTCACAAAACTGGAACAAATAATACTAAAACTTGTATGAAATCACAAAAGATCCCGAATAGCCAAAGCAATCTTGAGAAAGAAGAAAAAAGCTGGAGAAATCACAGTGTCAGATTTCAAGATGTACCACAGAGCTATGGTAATCAAAACAGTATGGAACTGGCACAAAAAATAGACGCATAAATCAATAGAACAGAAGAGAGGCACCCAAAATAACCCATACTATATGGTCAATTAATCTATGAGGAAAGAGCCAAGAATATAAAGTGGTGAAAAGACAGTCTCTTCAATAAACGGTACTGGGAAAACTGGACAGCTACATGTAAAAAAATGGAACTGAATCATCTCCTAATACCACATATAAAAATAAACTGAACCTGGATTAAAGACCTGAACATGAGACCTGGGACCATAAAAATCTTAGAAGAGAACACAGGTGATAATTTCTCTGACATCAACCATAGCAACATTTTTCTAGATATGTCTCCTGAGGCAAGGGAAACAAAAGCAAAAATAAACTATTGGGACTATCTCAAAATAAAAAGCTTTTGCACAACAAAGGAAACCATCATCAACAACAAAAAAGACAACCTACTGAATAGGAGAAGATATTTGCAAATGACATACCTGATAAGGGGTTAATATCTAAAATATACAAGGAATTTAGACAACTCACAAGAGCCCTTTAAAAGCACAGGAGGAGTCAGAGAGATGCACTCAGGCAGGCCTGGAAGAAGGTCAACGTCCGCATTGTAAACTGCCATGGGGCCACATGGCGAGTGGCCACTAGTTGCTAAGATCAGGCCCTCACTGATAGTCCACAAAGGGAACCCAGTCCTACAACTACAAGGAAATGAATCTGAAGGAGGTTAGAGGAGACGTTTTCCCTGGTTGAGTCTCTGGGTGAGCATGCCGCTGGCTGTTATCTTGACTTCAACTTTGCCAAACCCTGAGCTGAGAACCCAAACATGCTGTGTCAGACTCCTGACCCACACAACAGTGAGACAGTGAGTATCGTCCTCAGTCTCCAAGTTTGTGACAATTTGTTACGTGGTGATAGAAGAAAATATGTGCAGTGCAATTGTGTTATAGGATTACATTTTTTAAAGGTAACATTATTTGAAGAACACATTCTTCCTTTTGCCTTTTTGGCCAGGCACCTATGCTTGTAACTATAATATAAATACAAAGTGACAGTTTTTATCTTCCAAGGGACAAAATGGAAGGAAAAACAACATATTTGCTATTTTGACATATCACGGAGGACTACATAAATGCACATCTCTTTCACTCCATCTCCTTTAGTTTGTTATAAATGCCCTACAGTGAAATAACCTTCCTATCTTGCCCAGAGGCTTAGCTAAGAGTCTAGAAGAAACAACAACTGAACTTTTAACTTGTGGAAACAGCAATCCGCAAAGGTTTAGAACTGTGAAGAGCTTTTCCCCTTATTACTGTTGTTGACTTTTTCTTTTCTGACTCCTTCTATATTACTAAGAGGAAGGGACTGACACTTTCTGCCTTTCTGACCTGGACCAAAATCAAGACTTCCTCTGAAAATCTTTAGGCTTCAGTAATCACACTAAGCTTCATATGTTGTTCAGACTGAATTCCAATTGGTTTGGATTGTTTAAATGAGGGACTTAGACCAGTAACTGTATCTTCTAATGTATTTCAAATAAAAATGAATCATCTTTAGTCTCCCTGAAGTCTGATTTAATAGACGCATAAAGATCTCTTTCCATCTTTTTATACCATCAACCAACTATGTGTAGGCATTTCCACTTGTGTAGGAGGCATGTGTGCATTTCCCACATAGATAACAGCACCTCCCACTTACTGAGCAATTATATGTCAGACCCCATTGTGGGTACTTTAGGTGTATTAATTTAACTGTGATACTGTGATAGCATCTCTCTGACAAAGGTACCAAAGGTTCTAACCTAGCATCTCTTGTACAATGAGGAACCTGCAGAGTATTTAAATAACTTTCCCAAAATCACATGGCTAATAAGTGGAGGAGCTGGGAATCCAGAAATTCTGGCTCTTGAGTTGTGTATTTAATGCCTATTCTATTTTGAGACAAGAAGTATTAATCCTCTCAGTCCCCAAATCCATAGCATGCGAAGTGTGGCATTCAGCAGAAGATGCCAGACCTTCATGTCAAAGCATGTTTTCTCTGCCTGGAGAGGCAAAATGCACAGGCGTGAGACAAGGAAAATATCCAAAAAAAAAATGGTGATCAAGTCCAAACCTGTCCCTCTTCTTCATCACTGTTACTGGCAATAAAAATGAAGAATAAGAAAGCCTGCTTTAAAGCTTCTTCCTAGAGCCTAGAAAATTCAATAAGGCACCATAAAACAGACAGTACAATTTAAGAGTTTATAACAAAATAGAAGCTTTCAGTTCAAGTTATGAGATAAATAGGTCTTGAAGGTGACTCCCTGGATCCATGCTCCTTTATAACATGTTCTTGGGTCCAAAACACTGTGCTTGGGTTGAAATGAAGGAAGGTACACTCCACTCTTCTTGCTCCTAAATTACGTGTTACTGTCACTGATGTCAGGAAGTTAAACTGTGTGTTTGTGTGTGTACATATTTAAAAACAAAACAAAACCATAAGATGCACAAAAGGGGTTTCTTTTCCTGGAAGAACAGATTTTAGGACGACTCAGTTTTCTTCCCACCATGTTCCAAATGAGCTCTGAAAATAGAACTAGCACAACTGTATGTCTCCAGCAATCCTGTGTCTCTGAAACTTGTCTATCTCCATGTTCTGAAAATTAAATTATACCTTAAATGAGGGTGGGGGGGTGCCTATATGTAGGAGACCTGTGATGAATCACTTCTGATACAAATAATTGCCCTTTAAATGTTCTAATTTGGAAGTGAATATGTGCCACGTTGGTGTCAAGGGAATTGCTCAGCTCAGGCATCCTCATCCCTCATGGGAACTCTGGTGTTGCATTCCTAACCACATTCCCTGTGTTCAGCCTCATGGCATCCAAATGGCCCTCCTTCCCACCTCTATCACCTTGAGCAGGGGGCCTGATCTTGGAAAGTTCAGTGGTCCATCAACTTAGATTAAAAAAAATCTGTATTTTCACTAATATCTAACTGAAATTTTGCATTTCTTTTTGTCTAGAATGAAGACAACCACCCTCAGTATTATTTGCAGTAGCAGTGACCTTTGTCACCAGAGAACATCAGAGACACTTCCCTATCTCATTATAGCTGCAGTAAATATCCCTAAATATCATGTACCTTGCTACCACTCAAAATTATCATAGTTATTAGACTTGCTGCTACATCTTGTTATTTAATACATTTAATAAAGCAGCATATATATTGCTGTATCATAAATGTATGTTTTCCTGCATTTAGATCACTGTATTTTATTTATTTATTTTTAATTTTTAAAAAAAATTTTTTTATTTATTTATGATAGTCACAGAGAGAGAGAGAGAGAGGCAGAGACACAGGCAGAGGGAGAAGCAGACTCCATGGAGCCCGACGTGGGATTCGATCCCGGGTCTCCAGGATCACGCCCTGGGCCAAAGGCAGGCGCCAAACCGCTGCGCCACCCAGGGATCCCTAGATCACTGTATTTTAATGTAATTGGTCTTTTTTTTTTTTTTTATGATAGTCAGAGAGAGAGAGGCGCAGAGACAGAGGCAGAGGGAGAAGCAGGCTCCATGCACCGGGAGCCCGACGTGGGATTCGATCCCGGATCTCCAGGATCGCGCCCTGGGCCAAAGGCAGGCACCAAACCGCTGCGCCACCCAGGGATCCCTGTAATTGGTCTTCTTTAAAATTCTACGTGTCTATTTTTTCTTTTGAACCCTGAGAAGGGAGGGCACTTGAGTGACTCCATTGGGTAAGTGTCTGCCTTCGGTTCAGGTCATGATCCCGAGGTCCTGAGATCAAGCCCCACAACAGGCTCCCTGCTCAGTGGGAAGCCTGCTTCTCCATCTCCCTCTGCTGCTCACCCTGCTTGTGTTCTCTCTCTCTCTCTCTCTCTCAAATAAATAAAATAATTTAAAAAAATCCTGAAAATGGATATTTTGGCCTTCCCACACTGCTAAAAGGGAATCCCTGGCATGCACACACAAGAATTAAGAACTTCTCTGGATCTTACTAAAATAAAGTCCTCATAATGTTACATCCTTAAGCTTTGTTAGTGGTGCCAGGTCATCTTCCTAATGGTGCTTAATTCCTCTGTGGCTCACAGAAGGCCTTGCATGATCTATTCTCCCCCCACTGCCTTGCCACCTGCATGCTGATCCTCGTACTCCACATTTCATCTGTTCCACATGTCTCAAGCTGCTGGATGCACTGAACAATCCCAACTCTCTTTTGTCTCTGTGTCCAGTTCTGTCTGATAAAAATGTGTAGTATACTACTGCTGCTAGTAAACTCCTACTCACTCCATAAGACCCAGCTCAAGGTCACATCCTTGAGACACTGACATGATGACTCTTTGTCTCTTCCAGACTTGGGAGAATCACTTGTTCCTTTGCCCCATGCCTGTACACGCTACCTACATTATAGCACCTGATGCAGGGCATTGTGCCTGTCTATGTGTAGGTCTCTTTAAGGGGTTTTGAGTTTGGGAGATCTTTGAGCCATCTGTCCTACAACGGTGCCCAACACATTGTGGGCCTTTTATGCATGGGAACTTGACTGTTGTCCACAAGGGGTATATGAATAAAGTAAACCTTGAGTTGGCCCTAAAGCTGGTTCTGTGGTGACTATAGGATTCTCAGTTGAGGCAAAGTGGGACTAATTTGTCTTGCTGATAGCTTCTTTGTGAAACAGAGCTGTTAAATTGCAAATATTAGTGCTGCATTCTCTCAGCCAACTCTGGGCAAATTAATTTATATCTTCGGAATGCTCCCAAGGAACCCTTATGGTAAAAAAGCCACAGTCAACAGCTTCACTCTGTGTGATAATCTCCTAGTGGTGTCTCCTCCTGAAAAATTACATTTTTCTTTATAGACAAAATTTGTTCATCTGCTCATTCACTCCCTCAGAAGATATTTCCAAGAGTCTATGACCTGCCAGGTACTGTCTGGGAGACCCAGCAGTGAATGAGTCAAACCCTGCCCCTGCTCTCATGAAGCTTACAGTGTAGGGCAGTGCTGTCCAAAAGAGTGTTCTGTGATGATAGAAATGCATATATACACTGTCCAATACGGTAACCATGAGCTGTATGTGGAAATGGCCACATATTGATAGTGGGCACCATACTGTCTGTGGCGTGTGGTAAAAATGAATAAGTGAACAAACGTGTGAATAAATGACTAACAACCAGAAAAAAACAAAACAATACGAAACAAGAAATCCCCTCAGATATTGAGAAGTGCCAATGCAAAGAATTAAGTAGGCCAATGTGGAGTCACCAGGGTGTCAGAAAAAGTTTCTTTGGGAGCTGACATTTGAGCTGAGAGCTGAATATCAAGAGAGGTCCTGTTAGGGGAAGAAATGGACAAAGAGATTTCTAGGCAGAGGGAACAAACTGTTACAAACCTGTAGGAGAGACGTACTTAGACTGTTTGAAGGGTACAAAGAGCAGTGTGCTTGGAAGTAGGACATGAAGTCAGAGGAAGGCTGATGCCACTTAGCAGGGATCTGTAAACCAGTGTAAGGAGTTCAGATTCGTTTCCCAAGAGCAAAGGGAAGTCATCAGAGGGCTTGAAATAAGGGGACTTATCTACATTTCATAAAGCTCAGATGGATGGCTATATGAAGAATGGATTGCAGAATGGAAGCTGGGAGTCCAGTCAGAAAGATTATAGGAGCCCAGGTGTGAGGTGATGGTAGGTTTGTATTAGGGTCATGGTTCTGGAGGTAGAGAGAAGTGAACAGAATGAATTCTACAAGTGAAGTCAACAAAGTTTTCTGGACTGATTAAGAGAAGGGATCAAGAACCATTCCTATGTGGGGCTTCAGCAATTGCATGGATCATGCCATTGACTGAGACTATTGGGGAAGGAGCAGATTGGAAGGGTACAAAATGGAGAATTCAGTTTTGAACATGCCAAGTGTAATACCTATTAGACATCCAGGTGGAAATGTTACATCTGAGGAAATGTTAGGATTGGGAAAGTGGATTTGGGACTTACCATTAGACATGATATTTGAAGCTGAGGAACTAGAGGAGATCACTTTTGGGAGGCTACAGGCAGAAAAGAGAAAGCCCTTCAAGAGGATTGCTTGACCAGCACCTGCAGAGGGTGGTTATCCCCTGCAGATTAGGGTCACTCATCCCTTAGGGCAAAAATGGGCCAATTCCAAAGGCCCAAGTATCGGTGACCCAAAGTGCACAACACAGAGGCATAGTCTGATTTTTGCTCTAAACAAATGGGTACAGTCAGGGAGAGAGAAAGCCACCATGTCCACCCACAAGCCCTGGAAGATTAGTAACAGCATCTTTATTTCACAGAGAGTGTAATTAGAATACAAATAAATAGTCATATAGGCCTGAGTTACAATCCTTGCTCTACCCTTTTATGACTGCATAATCTTAGACAAGGTATTTAATGTCTCCCCAATTTCATCAATAATAGAATTAAGTAAAGAATACATAAAATAAAAATAATTAAGTAAAATAATACATAAAATCCCAATGCCTAACACATAATAAGTGACCAAAATGTGTTAGTTCTTGATACAAAATACCGTGACCGGTGTGAGTAATCCTGGTTAGTGTGCAACACACCTGAGAGATTTATGCAGGTGTATGTGCCCCCAAAACTTGTGATCTCCCTTCCCATGTTTCCATGACTGTGCTTGAGAACTATCTGATTTGGGCTCTCTCCCTTCTTTCTCTTCTTTATTTCTCTAATGCTCCCTAAAAATAATCTCTTAATTTACCTTCCCCTTATTATTATTATTATTTTTTTAATCGGAAAATGCTCTTTCCTGAAACTGGTTTTGCCTTCTGTTCTAAGACAGGCAGGTATTCAATTTTACACGTCCCTCTCCGGGCCCATTTTTTCCCCTCGCTGTTGCCGCCCTTCCTCCTCCCAGCCCACCTTACTCAGGGGAACTTCACTGGCTTACTCAGCATCTAGGGCTTGCCAGCAAAGCCTCAAGACTGCTCTTTCCTCAACCTGCAGTTAAATACTTGGATGAGCCACATTCCCGCTGACTCTGCTCTCACTGTGCATTCTATTTAATAAACCTCCAGCCACTCTGGATGGAAGAAACAAAGAGATGGCAGGCAATTCCTTTATCCCTGCTGATCAATTAGAAACATGCATCCCGCCCAGTGTGGTCATCTCCGAGGCTCCCTTCTCTGTACTCTGTAGAGCGTGTTCTCCGGCTCACTTTGTATTTGCACCAGTGATTCCCAGGACCCATGCAGATGCTCCTAACAAGCCACCACTGCCAAGGCACACGTAGGGGACTTCAGCAGAGCTCAGCCAGCACGCTTCCACCATACCTCTCCTGGTGCCTGTGGTGTGTGTGTGTGTGTGTGTGTGTGCAATCTCATCAGCATTTTCCTGCCTTAAGCTTGGCAGAGAAGGAGTCTACAAGTCATTATAGCACAACACCACATGGATGCTGGCCCTTTCTTAAACAGTCAGCATTTTCTCAGGTTAGGGGATCTAATTAACTCACTTTGAACTCTCCTCATCAGGGTTTAGGATTAATTCAAAAATACATTTAAATCAGCAGTTCAAGCAAATTTTCTCTAGATCCAGGCAGATGAGAAATATATATGGATCACTTGCTTTTAACTCTTGCCTTTCCTAAAGTGGACACATTAGATTTTTTATTTTTAAATTCTCAACTATGTAATTTTCAAACCCAGTGTACTGCATCCATTTTTCTTTATTACCCCCCACCCCCTTCCCTTTGGCATTTGTCATCCCTGCACATCAAATCCTTGTATCAATTAGGCAAGACATCTGGCAGGACTTTTTGACATTTTTCCTCCATTAGGCTGTTCCAGAATGTGCTAAGGGAGAGAGGCTGTTGCTTGCCCAGCCATTGGTAATGCCACAACAAGAGCCATTTGTTTTAATTAGCTATGTCAGAGGTTCCTAGCATCTTTCCAGATGTGTGGGCAAGGTGGTGGATAAACTCAGCATTCCAGGCTCTTAAAAATTAATTGCTCAAAATAAATCCCTGCAAAACCCAGCTGCTGCCTTCCCCCCATACATACCGATTCACATACATTGCTCAGGTTTCTGGACTTATTTACTTAACCATCCTGCCTTAGCATCTCAACTTTCATTTCTAATTGCCACCATTTCAGACAATTTCAGGAAGAGACTTTAATCTTGTCCCCTTTTTTCCTCTGTAATTCCCTGGATCCATTAGCTCTGTGTGTCTCTTTCCTGTAATGCAGCATGCATTCTTTTTGAAATTGGCTGGGTCTTGTTTACCCCAGTGGACTCAGAAATGGCTTAAGGGCAATTACTGTCTCATTCACTTTATTAAAATCACAGAATCCACTGTCATATACACTGAAGGCACTATATTGTTGAGTTAACAAAAGGTCTTTCTTAACCATTTCAGAAAAACTACCAATGACATCCTCTCCTCAAAGAAAATCGATCACATATCTGTAGAAACGCAATTCTTCCTATCGTTTTAAGGAGTTAAGGACTTGGATCTACAGACATGAATTCCCCTTGCTCAGTCTACCTAGAGCATGAAGTCTTAGGTGGTGAAACACATGAATCCAAAATAGTTGGAGTCCATGGGGAATCTGGTCTCAAAAAAAAAAAAAAAAACCTCTCTCTTTGTTTTCTGTTCTATAATGACACCAAATGATACCGAAGGACTCAGGCCACCTATGTCTACTACAGACAAATTCTGAGAGTCAAGCCAAGGGAACAAGATACCCAGGAACGTTTGTTATGTTGGCTTATGAAGGACTGAGCACACAAGGATGGTAAATATACAGTCCCACCTGACTGTCACATCCCATGGCCATGCCACTCGGATCATATCCAAGGCTAAGAGTGAATCACTGGCTGAGTCACAGTATTAAGTCACACTGATTTCACACCTTTAGTTCAGCTCTAAACACTGGGTCATTTCTTAGGTACCGAATACTATCTGATTTAATGGTTTCTTTGGAATCTCACTTTTTCCTTTCACTCTAACAGAGCTTTCAGCTTTCTTTGATTGGGTTTGCTAACTATCTCATTAGATTTCTCCGAAGTTTTAACACTGATCACCTCGTAGGTCACAGTAGCTAAAAATGTTAATTAAATCTGTTCTGGTGCTATGTGGCATATTTGACCAGGTAGAGGTGGAAAGTATTTTTTTGGGTCTCGGGAGTTTTTGGGTAGTGCTTGCCATTCTTTTCATAAATGAGAGCAACCTTCTAATCAGTCATGAATATCCCTTTACTAGGGGTTTATGAGCCTTGTTTTGTTTTGTTTTGTTTTCCTCCTGTGGGTAGTATTGGGGCTTCTTCTGCCCTAATTCTCTTTAATGCTCTATTGAGTCTGGTTTGTTGTTTTCATCTAAGAAGGGTTAGATGGTCAACATATTTTCCAACAACAGCCCTCAAAACTGTTTTTATGACTTTAGGAATGTATTCCTTCTTCTTTTATTCCCCTCCCTCTCTGTGTCACTTTTTTGATACTCATTCATCTTAATACTTCTCTTTGGTTGTCTTCAGCCTTTTCAAAATCAGAGTTCCCCACATTCTTTTGCAGACTATCCTTTCCAGGATTTTGAGAATCTAGTAAATAAGGGTAGACGACCTCCCCAAGCCTTTCATTGTCCCCTTGAAAAGATAAAATGGCTTCCCCCCAGGGCCCATCACTGTTGCCTCGTTCCAGATGATCTTCCTATCACAAGCACTCTGTAGGTAATTTGACAGGGACTTTCATGTTCGGGGTTCCTGGCAATGTTGATTATAACCCACTATGGATTTATTTTTTCTTTTTTTTTTTTTTAAGATCTTATTTATTTATTCATGAGAGACACACAGAGAGAGGCAGAGACATAGGCAGAAGGAGAAGCAGGCTCCCTGCGGGGAGCCCGATGTGGGATTGATCCCAGAACCTGGACCAGAGCCGAAGGCAGACTCTCAACAACTGAGCCACCCAGGCGTCCCAATCTACTATGGATTTCTACTAGAAATTTCATTTTTTCCCCCATCTCTTGGACGAACTCATGTGCCCTGCCTGTCTACTTTCTCTAAAGTGATAGTAATTTACAAAATCTCCACACTTCTTTAATACCCACTAAACAACACCCAACAGGATCTCTCAAGCCTTGCAACAGAAAATCCCACATCCCACAGCACACAGCCCACATGGTAACAAGAAATACCTTGTCCATATGCCTTCCAGCCTGTTCCTATTGTTCTTGAGGTATGGCTGTGGCTGAAAAATCACATTTTAAATTTTTTCTCTATTTATAGACTCCATACCCAATGTTTTAATTGTATTTCTTCATTTTAGTTTTTTTCTTATCCTGATGTAACCTCTGTCCCAGAATTTTATTTGTATCACAATCACTATTTTTAAATTGTTTTCTAGTACAGTATTCTTCTCCTCTCTCCTCTTCTGTGTACAGTTGCTACAAGAAGGATACATTATTTACTCTTAGAACTCAGATGACAACACTGTGAAACACACAATTTCACTCCTGTTGTTTGCAAGGGCTGGAACCCCATTTCCAACTGTTTTAAGATAACGGTCTTTGCATCCTCTTGAAATTTAGCTTTCTACCTTCTCATCCCTGTAATGCTACACAGTGCGCTTACCTTTTTCATACCTTTCACATTTTTTTGTTGTTGTTGCGTACATACTTGCCATATACAAAACACTGTGGTGGAGGGAAGCCAAATTTAAAAGGCCTGGTCTAGCAGAGCCCCTTATTTCTGCCTTACTGACAGTCACTATCTCCCTTAAGCTCCTTGATGCCTTCCAATTTCACCTCGAATGGTTTTCCATTTTTCTTCAATTCCGGGTGCCTTTCGGGGCACACTGGAATGAAAGCACTCGGCAAAAAGGAGTCCAAATATCTGGCCTGTCTCCCACAGGACCTCGCTAGAAAGAATTATGAGAGCACTGACCTAGTAATATGCTGCCCATCACACCTGAAGGAGATCGCATATGTGCTTTCAGCAGAATTGACTTTCCCAGCTGTGTGAACAGGGGTCGTTTTTAGATGTCCACACTTTCTGGTTGGGACTCACTCAGGCAATAGCTCATGCCAGGATTCAGCATCATACATACAATTCACCAGGACGGGGCACAGTAAGTAGTTCCTTGATCTGACAGTGATGAGACATAATGAGCAGAAGTGATGATACTGGCCCCGGCCGAATCCAGAAGAGGAAAATAGAGAAAACTTTCCTTCTTTTCAAATGCAGGAGGTAAAGAGTTCAGTAGGTAACACCAGGGGAAGTGAATGACTGAACACTCCAGTGTAATTATTTCTCCATAATGATGCTTCCTGAGAACGCTTGGCTACCACATGTAGTATCATGAAGTTGGCATACTTCAATCGCCCGTTATTTTTGGCAAGGTGGCATTTTAAGTTTTTGTTCCCTAATGGCAGAATGGACAAATGCAGCATTTAACTCCCGTTGATCCAGGATTATTTTTATTCTCCAGCACCTCCCAATGTCACACTAGAAAAAGGTACAACGCTTTCTGGGCACTCCTCCTACAGACCGTCTAAAATATCCACACGGGGTAGCATTCCTGTTGCTTTCAGGAGCATCTGAAACAATCCGCTGTGATATTCAGCAGGAGTCACTTGGGGAAAAATGTGTTCTTTTTCCCTGTCTTCGGCACTCAGGTCTGTTTTTAAAGTTAAAGCCCTGAGCCGAGGGAGGGGCCCGTGCCGTGCCTTTTAGTTTCATATATTGTGACATTCTGGTGTTTTTCTGATCTCACTTATCCTGAGAAAACTGTCAGGGATGGCCCCTGCAGAGACAGCTGACCTAAATTATGACTTCTTTCAGGGAAGGGAAACCCCTTTAGGACAAACAGGAAGCGATCTTTCAGCATAATGTATTCCCATTGGGAGCAAGTAAACAGTTTACTGTTCAGTTCAAAGCAGTGCATTCAAGACACATAAGTTAGTTTTGGCTCAATGTGACCCTAAAATCAAGTCAAATGGAGTGAGTTTACAATTCAGAGCCTTAAGATTCTGTTTGGCTGAACACTAGGGTTGAAGTGTTGAATTCCATCTCATCTCAGCTATTATTTTTTCTTTGGCCATTTCCAAAATACTGGTAAATTCTGGAAATAAAATAAAGAAAGTGCTAAATTGGTTTTCAGATCCATGAGTAGGCTTTCCTAGGGCAAAAACAATCCCCTGAGGTGTATTGTTAAGTGAAAAAATAAATTTTAAGCGTATACATACAACTGAAAGAAGTTTTTCTCAATCTAATTGAGAACTTGAGAAATTCAGATTTGGCTTCATGATTTATTTGACTTTGTCCATTACTAATAGTGAAATGTATCTAGTTTTATTACCTTTAGAGCTAATTAAACACAGTTTGCTGATTAAGTAGCATAATCACCTGCCATCATAAGGGAACGGAATATCTTGCCCTTCGTTAACCAAGACCCCTCACATGGTTAAGAAGCCAACAATAAAGTGTGCATCTCTCATTTAGTCCATAGGGGTGACACACCCTGAAAAGTCAGGTGAGTTGTTCTTCCTTTTTTTCCCACTAGTATACATAGATAAAAGTCTTCACAGAATCATGATAAATTGCAGTCACACCATCTTCCAATCTATCAGTCCTGTCACTCTTTTAGAAGAACCTGATGCATATCTGATAAGTTTTGTTTCTATCAACATAATGCCAGCTAACGAACACAACATCTTTTCTTGTTAGAAGTGTTTAACAGGGGATCCCTGGGTGGCGCAGCGGTTTGGCGCCTGCCTTTGGCCCAGGGCGCGATCCTGGAGACCGGGGATCGAATCCCACATCCGGCTCCCGGTGCATGGAGCCTGCTTCTCCCTCTGCCTATGTCTCTGCCTCTCTCTCTCTCTCTCTCTCTCTGTGACTATCATAAATAAATAAAAAAATGTTAAAAAAATAAAAAAAATTTTTAAAAAAAGAAGTGTTTAACAGATTACATACAGGATACAAAATGAGAGTCTGGCAGCTAAATTTCCTCCATTCTACCTAATTGCCTACCATTCTGATCAAAGATTGGTGTAGAATATATGGGTTGGTGGATGGGTTACTGAGTAAATCCTGATTAGGGTTTTGGAACCCAAAAGCCCATTCCAAGTCACTAGGGGGACCAGGAGCCCAGGCTGTGATAGATGATGTGGTCTCACAATGGCTGGGTGTCATTGCAAGCCCAATGTAGGGGTTATGTCTACAACTAACTGAAGTGTAAGCCCAACGTAGGGGTTATGTCTATAACCAACTCAATAATCACTGTGCTTTCTTTTCTTTTCTTTTTTTTTCCACCGTGCTTTCTAATTCAATTTAGAAACCCTAGAATAACAAATATAGAGATAGAGAAAAAGGCATCGTTCTCCCTGAAGTTTTTATATTTTTGTTCTATTAGGGTCATTTTAAGCCTCACTATATCACCCCAAACCTAAGATTTCTGGTATCTCATACTTCTAGTATTGGAAATTACTATATTCCTACTGATCCAAATTCATTCCAAACAGACACGCTGAGTTACTTCTAAATGTGTTCATACCATATAATGTCCATTAATAGGAGGAGGGGAAGCCAGCACAATAGAGGCATTGTAAAAAATAAAACCAAACATTCCCCTCTCTTTTTTCCTCCCGTAAAAACATCAAATCCCTAACCTTGAAAGATTAGTCTTTTTGATGTTGAATCCAAAGCAAAAAGAAAAGAGATAAAGAGGAAAGAAAAGAAAAGAAAAGTCATTCTAAATGGAAGGGAGAAGGAGGATACTGTTGATTCACACATGTCCAGGCAGCTATTTTGATTTCTAACCCAAGTGGGAGTATGAGACACATGGCATCTATCGTGTGGTGATAGCAACTTGAAACTTAACCACTTCTGTTTTGCTTTTGCTACCCAGTTAGCAGGGGCATATATGAAAGAAATGGGAGCTGCCCAGATAGTTTTGTATAACCATAAGGAACAAAGGAAATACCTTTGGGGTGGCATATGGCCACAGACCAGGTATCAGGTCTTGGGTGCCTCCTGTGGCTGACATGCCAATACAGATGGCGGAACTGAGCCGGGGGTTGGGGGCAAGAAATGAAAAAAAATTCCAACCCTTTCTTACTATTCACATTTTTCTTTTCTGTGTTTCAGCCATACTGGTATTCTCCCAAATGTGTCATGTGCCATGTTTCTTTCCTGTTTTTGTTCTTTACATGTGCTGTCCCCTGTGCTTATAACACTTTTTTATCCACCCATTTGCCTAGTTAACTCATTTTAAAGATTTTATTTATGAGAGAGAGAGAGAGAGAGAGAGAGAGAGAGAGGCCATGCACAAGTGGGTAGGAGCAGAGGGAGAAGAAAGAGAGAATCTGTGGCAGATCCCACACTGAGTGGGAAGTCCAACGTGGGGATCAGTCCCACAACCTTGAGATCATGACCTGAGCTAAAACCAAAAGTCAGAAGGTTAAGTGACTGAGCCATCCAGGCACCCCTGCCTAGTTAACTCTTACCCATCCTTCAGACTTTATTTTGACACTATTTCATCAAGGAAGCATTCCCTGACTCCATGTACTGGGTAATTTCATATCCTGAAGCTACAAGCAATCATCAGTTGCTAAACATACTTCTTTAGATTGAAATTAGAAGAGTAGTTTTAGCTTTTGGACTTTAAAGAGGAATGTGAGTCTCCAGGAAACTAATACAAGGCACCACATTTCTTTTTAATGAGAATTCTCAGAGGAAATGAAAAATCAACTTTTTAGACACACAACATAATTATCCTACATTCATGTTTTTACCAAAACTTCATTCAGTGTGTTGGTCATTTTTCTCCTTTGATTCTTTTCTCCTTCCAGTATATATGTCTACTCTTAGGAACCTCATTAGGTTCTTTTGTCCCCTACCATACCTCAAACATAACCAACATTCAATGAATGTTTATTTGGTTAAGATAACCAGTTTTTCACCTTTAAATATTATTGAAATAAAAATCTAAATTCCAATGAATTACAAAATAAATAAAAGGCATAGCACTACATTATCTTTTATTCTGGACATCTTTTTTGTCTCTTTTATTTGGATAATTTAAAATCTGCTTTTGAATTGACTAGCATAATATGCACCTATGTATCTTTATCTAGATCTATCTACATATATCCTTTAGAACTCTTTGAAGACAAGTTGCAGATATTATGATACCTCATCCTTAAATACATCAGTATGTACCTTGTTCAATATGAACAGGAACGTTCTATAACACAACAATACCAATATCAACTAAGAATTTAACGCTAAGGGGCAGCCTGGGTGGCTCAGTGGTTTAGCGCCACCTTCAGCCCAGGGCCTGATCCTGGAGACCTGGGATCAAGTCCCACATCAGGCTCCCTGCATGGAGCCTGCTTCTCCCTCTGCCTGTGTCTCTGCCTCTCTCTCTGTGTGTCTCTCATGAATAAATAAATAAAATCTTTTTTTTAAAAAAAGAATTTTAACACTAAAAATATGATTTAATATATAGTTCATATTCTATTTTTCCAAAAATGTCTTTAATAACCGTTACTGTTGGATCCAGGACTCAATAAAAAAATTAATTACTGCATTTGGTTGCCAAAGCTCTCTAGTGTCTTTTAATCTAGAACAGGCCCACTGCCTGTATATTTCTCTTTTTCTGATCATTCATTACATTGACATTTTAAAAGAATCCTGCAGGCAGATAATTTGTGTGATTTTCCATGGTTCACTCTGTGATTGCAGCTTCAAGATTAATTCAGTATAAACATTTTGAATCCTTTGAGTCTTTGAGTCTTTTTTTTTTTTAACTTGATGGTATATTCTGGAAAACACTATCACAATTTTCCTCATGTGTGTCTTTATATGACATTTTCCTCATTCTGTGTGTCTTTATGTGTATAGTACTTTGCTGTGCAAAAGTCACTCAAACATTCTTCTGTGGATGGACATTTGTATTGTCTCCAGTATTTCATTACAACATACAGTGGCTCAATAAAGAAATTTGTATATATGGTTTTTTTTAATATATTTGTTAAGGTGCAATTCCAGGGTAAATTACTAGAATGGAAATTGCTGGGTCAAAGAGAAAATGAATACCTATGTTTTATAGATAGTAATAAACTCCCTCCACAGGTATGGTACCATCTTACACTCCTACTGGCAATGTAGGGTCTGTTTAACTATAGACTCATTAATAGTGTGTGTTGCCAATCTTTTGTATCTTTATCAATCTGTTGGATGAGAACTAGATCTCACTATAGTTCGATTTACACTATTCTTTTGGATTAAGTTTGGTATCTTTTTATTTTAAAGACTACTTGTGTTATATTTTCTGTCCACTGTGTCTTTTTCCCATTTATTATTAGGTTTTTGGTATTTCTTTTCCTACCATTTTAAAGAAGTTATTATATTTGGAGGATACGCCCTTTATCTGTGGTATATTTGCAGTTATCTTCTCCAAATTTTTTATTTGGTTTCAAATTTCATGTTTTTTTAATGTAAGAGATTTCTTTTTACTTTTATACAACAAAATTTATAAATTTCTTTAATTGCATCTTGATTTTTGAGTCATAACAGAAAGGCTTTTCTTTATAGGGATCATACAAGAATTCACCCATGTTTTCTTATAGCAGTTGTGTGGTTTCATTTTTTACATTTGACCTCTGACCCATTGGAAGTTTACTCTGCTACACAGTATGAGGTATGGATTTAATTTTTTGTTTTCCCAACACTATTTATTAAAAAGACTATCTTTATTCCCAGTGAATAGAGATACCACTTTTGCATATACTATATTTCCATATGTGTGTTCGTTTCTTAATTTTCTATTCCAGTCTTTGGATTGTGTATCTATTCATATGCCAGTCCCACACTGTTTTAAATACAGAAGTTTATAATTTGCTTTAACATCTGGTAGGGCCAGTCCTTCTATTACTGCTAGTCTTTTTTTATAGCTATTATACATGTTAATTTTACTATAAGAACTTACATCAGCTTGTCTACTGCCAGGAAGAACAAAATGTTTTGTTTTGGAAAGTATTGCTTTTCTATGTTAACTTGCTCACTTTGACTTGTGTGTCTTTTTGGCACATTTCTTGAAATGAAGTTTCTCTTTCCATTATTCTTTCTAGCAGCTTTTTTTATATGCATGAAAGCTAGTAATACTTATGTTTGTTTTATGTCCTGATATCCTACTGGATTCTTGTATGATTTATCTTGGCTTAATTATGGAGACTCTAAGATTTTTGAGATAGATATCATATTAATAAACACAGATAATTTTTCTTTTCCAAATTCTTATGACTGCATATTTACTCTTGTTTGATCTCATTAGCCAATACATTCAATACAATATTAAACAATAGTAGGGCATTGGTCTTCTTCCCCTTGTTCCTGATCTTAATGTGAATACCTTATATTTCCTTAGTGGTGCTAGGTTTTGCATATGTATGTATTTGTACATATACACATATATACACATGTGCACATACATGTACATACATGTAATATGTGTATATACATATGTATTTATATACATGAAAATATATATAGGTCTACATATGAGAAGGAGGAGAAAGAAGAGAAAAGGACGAATCAAATTGAGGAAGGATCCATTAATTCCTATTTTGTTGATTTCTCTTTTTAACTCAGGAATGGGCAGAAAATTTTAATAAATGCCTTTTTAATGGAGGTAATTATATAATCTTTCTCCTTAAATATATTGCTATGGCAAATCTTATTAATGGATTTCCTGGTATTGAGCAATCTTTGAATTTCTGGAATTGGTTGTAAAAATTTTTTAATGCAATATTAGATTTTATTTATGATATTTGCATTTATATTCGTATGTGAGATCAAGCTATTACTGTCCTTGTTGTACTTTTTTTTTAAGATTTTATTTATTTATTCATGAGAGACACAGATAGAGACAGAGAGGCAGAGACACAGGCAGAGGGAGAAGCAGGCTCCATGCAGGGAGCCTGATATGGGACTCGATCCTAGGTCTCCAGGATCAGGCCCTGGGCTGAAGGCGGCGCTAAACCGCTGAGCCAGCCGGGCTGCCCCTTGTTGTACTGTCTTTGCAATATTTAGAAATAGATGCTATACTTGTCTCATAAGAATTCTTTGGGTGCCTTTGTTTTTTGTATTTTTGTGCTGTGAAACAATGTAAGTGCATTTGGGATGACCAAGCCTTTGAAGGTTTAGTAGAATTTGCTTGTGAAAATATCTAAAGGAGCAATTTTTTGTGAGGTAGTACTTTGATAACTATTTCTATTCTATGAAAATTGGTGTAAGGTTTTTTTTTTAATCTTCCAAGGCCAATTTTGGCAATTTATAAATATTATTTTAGACAATTATACATTTCAGCTAGATTCCTAATTTATTTGCATAGAGTAGTGTGAAATATCTTTAACAATTTTAAAATTTTCTTGATTTCGTGTTTACCAATGCCATTATTAAAGAGTGTCCCCATTATCATGACACTTTGAATTTTATCATTTGGAACCTGCCACATTTGTTCTGCATTCTCAACTGATAAAACCAAAGCTTTCCTTGTGAAAAGAGGCTAAGCAAAAAAAAAAAAAAAAAAAAAAAAAAAAAAAAAAGCCAATGAACTGGAGTTGTGTTGTTTAATTCACTAATAATTTCTGTCATATTTTTGTTTTGAATGAAATATTCATCTGTCATACTGAGGAGCAGATTTTTGGGTAGTTCCCTAGATAGAGCTGTCTTTGGATTGACAAAAGTAAATCAAAAGAGAGGCAAGGAAATTCTGAAGACATTACCAACCAGGCATATACTGCAGATCTCCCTAGCATCTCTTTTTAAAATTGTGGTAAAATATACATAACATAAAATTTACCTTCCTAACCATTTTACAGTATACACTTCATTGACGTTAAGCACATCCACAACGTTCTACAACCATCGCCAACATCCACCTCTAGAACTTTTTTCAGCGTTCCAAACTAAAATCTTGTATCCATCAAATACTGTCTTAATTCCCCTCTCTCTACCTCCAGTCCCTAGTAAGCACTGTATACTTTTTCTCTATGAATTTGACAACTCTAAGTATGTATGCTGAGTGGAATTGGTGAATCATATGGCAACTTTTAATTTTTTAAGGCACCACCATACTGCTGTCCATAGCAGCTGTATCATTTTATATTCTTATCAGCAGTGGAAAGGGTGCCAATTTCTCAACATTCTCACCAAAACTTTGTTATTTTCTGTATTTTGTTTTTTTTTTTAATTATAGCCATCCTAGTGGGTATGAAAGGGTATCTCAATGTGGAGCATGACTTTTGTGCTTATATTGTTATATTTCAATATTATATTATGATTATATTCCATTATATCATTAGTACAAGATTCAGATTCAATCAGTTGATCAGATTTGGGCCACTATGTGCCAGATATTGTGTTACATCCTCTTATAAATATTTTCACATTTGCTGCATTTACTTCTTATGTAAATAAATCAAAGAAACTTTCCAAAGTGTGCCCAAGGAGACCTGAATAAAGCAGCCATAACAGATCTCTGTTCTGCTAGGTCTTTTGATTTTCTTAAATAGATTAACCTTCTAAATAAGAAAGGAGAGGAAAGGAACGTAAAAAATATGGAACAAACAGAAAAGAATAGTATGATGGCATACGTAAGCCATAATTTACACATAAGTATATAAAATAAAAACAGACAAAAATGTAGGGGCTAATTTAAAGATCACCCTTGATCAGAAAAAGACAAACAAGCAAGCAAATAACAAACAACCAAAAAATTCCCCAAAGAACCAAGAAACAACTATATGCTGATTATAAAAAACATACCATAAATATAAGAATACAAAAGGTTTCAAATAGAAAAGCAGAGAATATATATGTATAAACATGAAGCAAAGAAAGATCTGCTAATAATATCAGACAGAATAGGTTTTAAGACAGGAAGCATTATTAGAAATAAAGAAGGTTATTTCAAAATAAGAAAAGATCAGTTCACATAAAATTAATGTGCATATACTTAGTCATATAGCCTTAATTTATAAAGCAAAAGTTGATAAACCCAATAGAAGAAATTCTACAATAATAATGAAAAATTATAATATATCTTTCTCCTGATAAAATAAGGGGGAAAATATCATAAAAGATATAGAAAACTACTAACAGACTTGACCTGACACATGTAAAACTCTATACCCAATAACTGTTAAACATACATTCTTTCTAAATGCCAGAAAGAATGTCTGACAAAATTGTTCATATTCTGGGACATAAAATAAGTCTTAAAAGGTTTTAAAAATAAAATCAAATAAAAGCTTTTGCCTAGTGAAGGAAACCATCAACAAAGCAAACAAAAAAATAAAAGGTAACTTATATAACATGGAGGTTACCAGTAGAGACAAGATTTGCTAATGATATATCTAACAAGGAGTTAATATCCAAAATATAAAGATCTTACACAACTCAGCACCCCAAAAAAATATGGTTAAAAAATGGGCAGAGGACCTGAATAGACATTTTTCCAAAGAAGACATAACAGATGCCAACAGATACATGAAAAGATGCTCAACATCACTAATCATTATGGAAATGTAAATCAAAACCACAATGAGGTATCACATTACACCTGTCAAAATGGCTAGAATCAAAAAGCCAAGAAATAGCCAAGTGTTGGCAAAGATATGGGAAAAAAAACTCTTGTGCACTGTTGTTAGGAATGAAATTGGTGCAGTCACTGTGGAAAACAGTATAAAATTTCTTCATAAAATTAAAAATAAAATAACCATATGATTCAGTAATTCAACTACTGGGTATTTACCAAAGCAAACAAAAACACTAATTCACTAATATGCATCATATGTATATGGAAGCATTATTTACAATAACCAAGATACAAAAGAAACCTAAGTGTCCATCAATAGATGAATGCATAAAGATGTAGTGTCTGTGTATATATACATATGCATATATATACACGTGTGTACATTTATATATATAGTATCTAATAGGTCTATCCATATTGTTGCAATTAGCAAGATCTCATTCTTTTCTACTGCTCAATGATAATCCAATGAATCTTGCCAGTTGCAACAATATGGAGTGAAATAAGCCAGTCAGAGAAAGACAAATTTACATGATTTCACTTATTTATGAATATAACAAAACAAATGAATAAACAAAGAAAAAGAAGAAATAGACCCATAAATGCAGAGAACAAACAAATAGTTGCCAGTGGGGAGGAGGGAAGAGATGGGGATAGGCAAAATGGGTAAAGCAGAGTGGGAGATACAAGTTTGCAGTTATACAATAAATAATTCATGGAGATTAAAGATATTGCATAGGGGGATCCCTGGGTGGCGCAGCGGTTTGGCGCCTGCCTTTGGCCCAGGGCGCGATCCTGGAGACCCGGGATCGAATCCCACGTCGGGCTCCCGGTGCATGGAGCCTGCTTCTCCCTCTGCCTGTGTCTCTGCCTCTCTCTCTCTCTCTCTCTCTCTCTCTGTGACTATCATAAATAATAATAAATAAAAATTAAAAAAAAGATATTGCATAGGAAATACAGTCAATAATATTGTAATACTGTTGTGTAGTGAAAGATGGTAACTACTACACTTGTGGTAAGCACAAGATAATGTATAAACTTGTCCAATCACTATGTTGTATACTTGAAACTAAGGTAACATTGTATGTCAATAATTCTTCAATTAAAAAAAATAAAAATAAGTAAAAGGGGGGAAATGAACTCATGTAGATTTTTTTTCTTATCAAGTGGAATTACAATAGACTTCAATAATAAAAAGTGGATAACCTTCAATGTTTAAAAGCTGAACAATACACCTCTGAAGAGCTCATGAGTCAAATATAATATCAAAATGAAATTAAAACTATTTTAGGATGAATTTTAATGAAAGCATAATATAATGTGAAGCATATATTTAAGCTTAGAGAGAAAACTTATATCCTTGGTTGAATATATTATAAAAGAAAAAAAACCTGAAAATCAATGATTCAAACTTCTATCTCAAGAAGCTGAAAAAATGACAAATGAAATCAAGTAAAATAAAGTATATAATAAAGAATAGAGATTAATGAAATAAGAAACAAACATAAAGTAGAATAAAAAAGCCAAAAGGTGTTTTTTTCAGAAAATAGTAATTACATTGATTAAGATTGGGGGAGGGAGAGTGCATGCAAAAAAACCAATGTTGTAATTTTAAAAGTGGTCATTATCCTACAACCAATAAACACTGAAAAAATAAAAAGTATATTATGATCATTTTTATGCTGATAAACTTGAAAATTCAGATGGAAGAGGAAAGTTTCTAGAAAAATAAAACACCAGAGATGACACA
The DNA here is from genome assembly GCF_905146905.1 of Nyctereutes procyonoides. Lineage (NCBI taxonomy): Eukaryota > Metazoa > Chordata > Mammalia > Carnivora > Canidae > Nyctereutes > Nyctereutes procyonoides. The sequence goes on along the minus strand of NW_026575146.1, from coordinate 53,117,439 downwards.
AGAAAAATAGTAAAATATGAAAATTCTGCATCTTTTTAAGAAGAAAGCTATAATTTAAAAGTTCTTGACACAGGAAACTAGTGGCCTAGATGAAAATTCTTGCTAATATTTGAGGAAAACATGACACCAGTCTTAACTAAATACTTTTGGAGGACAGCAACAGGGAGTGTATCTTCCAAATTATTGTTTTGCCAACCAAACTGATACTGAATACTCACAAGAATCCTATGAGAAAGACAAATTACAAGCCATTGGCTTTCAAAATGTTAAACCAAAACATGGCTAAATAAAAATTAAGTAAATCTGAGCCCAGTGACATATAAAAAGGATGCTACCCTGACAACCAACTCATGTTTATTTTAGGAATATAAGGAAGGTTTAACATTTTAAATTTGATTATTTTACTACATTAAAAAAGGTTAGTGATAAAATTCATATGATTATCTGAAAAATGCATATAAAGTACCAGGAATAAGATATCTTCAATAGGATAAGGTATACCTACAAAAAAAAAAGACAGGAAATATATTCTTAATGGTAAATACTAGAAGCTTCCTTCTAGTATCTTGATACAAGAAAGAGATGCCTATTATCACCACTTCTACTCAATATTTTGTTGAAGATCCTGGACAATGTAATAAAACAAGAAAATAAAAATAATGGAAAGGAACAAGTAAAACTCTCTTATGATGACATGCCAAAGAAAATTATAGCAGATATAAAAGAATCTACAAATAAGTTTTTAGAATAAATGAACTTATCAAAGTCATTGGCTAAAATGTCAATATACAAAAAATCAATTTATTTCTATACATCACTGACACAAAATGAAATGTTTAAAAGTTCCCTTTTAAATAAAAAATCTTCAAATATTTAGTAATAATTTTAACAAAAGAAATAAAAGAAGTACCAGTATGCAGAAAACTACAAAAATATTTAAAGGTTTTTAAAGAATTAAATAACAGGTGGGAATTTATGCCAGATCCATGGATTGGAATATTAATACTGTAAATATGTCATATCTTTGCAAATTGATCTATAGATTAAAATGAAATGGTAATATCTGATTATAGAATTATTTGGAAATTCAAAGAGCCAAAGAATAGCCAAAACAATCATAATCTGGAAGACTTAACCAATTTCCAAGAATTAGTATAGAGCTAGAGTATCAATACAAAAACAGACAAAAAAAGAACAAATGCAACAGATTAGTAGGTGTAGATACAGACCCACACATGTATGGACAATTGATTAATGACTAAGATTTCACTGCAGAACTTTGGGGAAGGGATAGTCTTTTAAAGAAATGGAACAAAATAGTTACATACTCATCTGGAAAAAATAAGACTCCTGCACACTATACACAATAATTAATTTCACATGAATTGTTGATCTAAATATGAAAGGTAAAATAATAAAGCTTCTAGATGAAACTATTAGGCAATATTTCTATAATCTTGAGAAAGGAAATATGTTTTAAACGGGGTAAATAACACTAATCAAAACAGAAAAGACTGATAAATTGGACAACATTAAGAGTTTGTGCTTAGATAATTCTTTAAAAATGAAAAGGAAAGTCACAGGACAATTTATTTGCAATACATAGTAACAACGAGTTCACATTCAGAATATATAAAGAACTAGCCAAAAAACATGAAAAACTATTCAACCTCATTAGTCATTAGGAAAACACAAATTAAAACCAGAATGAGATAAAAACATCTCATCAGTCTGGGTAAAATTAAAATAACGCTCAAGACCATAAATGTTGGTGGAGGAGTTGATCAATCAGAATTCTTACACATGACAGTGAGACTATATATTAGCAAAACTTGGAATATTATTTATCAGTATCTATTAAACTTGAAAATACTCATATTCTATAAAACAATGATTGCACTAACAGCTGCCCAACAAAAAGTTTATATATAGGTACCCAAGGACAGGTGAAGGACAGTTTATACCAACGTATTTTTAATAGCCAAAAAATCCCAAATGTCTGTAAGAGTTGGAATAAAGACATTATGGTACTTTAACTAAAAAAAAAAAACAAACAAACTTTACAACCACAAAAATAAAAGAATTTCTGATGTATAAAATTCAAAATCAGGTAAAACAAGTATATAGTGTTTGAAGTCCAATAATGATTATCTTTGGTGAAGGACTAGTGACTGGGGGGTGCTGGTAATGTTCTATTTATTTTAAAATTTTAATAGGTTGTACAGTTATAATTTGTGCTTTTAGCGTATGCATATACTTCAATAAAAAATGTATTCCAAAATGACTAACAATATGTTACATAAGGAATCAGGAAATAGGTCATTCAAGTGTGAAGTACTTACTATGAAATGTGACATAATTTTGAGCAATTGGTTGGGGATGGTGTATTTCAGCTTGGTATTAGGAACATTTGTATTGGAATGGCCCATGGGTTGTTACTGGCATAGTATAGAAAGTTATAGCTAAATCTTCACAGTTTCAAAAAACTGAAATATGTTGAATGATTTTTTAACTTTTCAAATCCAACTGTGGACATATAAGACAATTATTATAAAAGAGGATGCAAATGTTGAAAAATTTGACAATGTTTAGGACAAAGAAATTGAGGTAAAAACGGTTGAGGGAACAGTAATGTCATCTCACAAAGTGGGGCATCAAGAGATGAAGGTTCAAGCATGTCTTCTGAAGATGACAGGTGGCTAGTGAACAAATTAAAAGCAGTGGTTTAACCATAGAAGAAGGAAAGAGAAAGAGGGAGTGGGATGGATTTCAGTGAGCCAAGACCCTATATGTCTTGGCAGAAAGATGAATAATATCAAAAGTCGATAAATCAGGAGATAGCAGCAATACAAGCATATTATTTGGAGATAAAGAGTCCACAGCCAAAAATAATCTAAAAGCAAATAGTCTAGAGTTGCTGCCTTCAAGAAGTTGGCATAGGATATGAGTCGAGCAGGGGCTGTTGCTCTTCATTAAAAAGATAACAGTATAAACATAAAACATTTAAATCAAACTTGCAAAACAATAAAGTGGAAAGAATCACTCTACCCAAAATCAAGTCCTCCTGGATCGCTACATTAACCAAGACAGGTTGGTATTTATAGAGGACGATGCACACTGAATAGAGAATTCACAAGCAGTCCACACAAATACATCCAATGGGCTTTTGGAAAGGGTACAAAAGCAATTCATTGGGAAGAATAGCTTTCTCAAGAGCTAATACTAGAACAATTGGAATCCACAGGCAACATGAGTAAATAAACTTTGACCTAAACCTTACACCTCATACAAAAATTAACTAAAATTAGATCATAGGCTTAAAGGTAAACCATCAAACTATCAACATTTTAGAAAAGAAAATTGAGAAAAATCTTTGAAATCTAAGGATGGGCAATGAATTATTAGTCTTAAAACCAAAAGCATGATCCATTAAAGAAAAAAAAATCATTTGAGGATCCTATCAAAATCTTAAAAATTTTGTTCTGCACAAGAACCTATCAACAGGTTAAACAGACAAGCTACAAAACTGGAGAAAATATTTGTAAGTCTCATATCCAGCAAAAGGCAATTACCTAGAATATGCAAAGGATGCTCAAAACTCAACAGTAAACGAAAAAAAAAAAAAACACCCAACCAAACAATCCAATTAGAAGATCGGCAAAAGACACGGACAGATATTGCACAGAAGAAAAACACAGATGGTAAATGAGCCCATAAAAAAATGTTCAACATCATCAGACATCAGAAAAATGCAAATGAAAACCCCAGTAAGCTATCACAATATGCCTGTCAGAAAAGCTAAAATACAAAATAGTGAGAGCACTAAAGGCTGGTGAGGATAGAGAGAAACCTCAATCACTCCTACATTGCGGGTGGGAATATAAAATTGTAGTCACTATATTGTAGTCAATATAAAATTGTGGGAGCCAGTGCAGGAGTTTCTTACAAAACCAAAGATTGGCTATCATATAACCCAACAATTGTACTCTTGGGCATTTATCCTAGAAAAATGAAAACTTATATTCACACAAAAATCTGTGCATGAATGTTCATAGCAGCTTTATACACAACAGCCCCAAAGTGGACATGATCCAGAGGTCCTCCAGTAAGTGAACTATTAAGCTGTGGATGATTATCCAAACAATAAAAAGAAACACATTTTTGATTATGCAACAACCTGGGGATTATGTTTTTTTAAAAAAAGCCAGTCCTCCAAAGTTACATACTGTATAATTTCATTTAGATTAAACATTTAGAAAGAAAACATTTTAAAACTGTGGCAGGGAAGTGAAGGTGTGGGAGAGAGATTACAAAGGATCCTTGTGATGGAACTCTTCTGTATTTTGACTGTAGTGTAGACACATGAACATACACATGTGACAAAAGTGTATAAAACTAAAAAACACACACAAATGAGTACAAGTAAAACTTGGGCAATCTGAATGAGATTAGTGAATTGCCCAATGTCAATATCCTGGTTGTGAGATTACATTATGGTTTTATAGGGTGTTACTAATGGAGGATACTCATTAAAGGATGCATAGGACCTCTCCCTTTTTCTCACAAGTGTATATAAGTTAATATTTATACCAAAATAAAAAAAGTTTTTTAAATTAAAAAAAAATTAAGTAGGATTCATGCCCAACATAAGGCTTGAACTCACAACCTTGAGATCAAGAATCACATGTTCTACCAACTGAGACAGACGGTGCCTCAAAACAGAGTTTTTTAAAAAGTTTTAATTAAATAAACACAAAAGCTTCTCAATAATATCACAGGAAAAAATGTATAGATATGTATATACATCTACGTATATGTATATAGAGAAGAGGAGAGATATAGGTCACGCATACATTAGAACAGAGAGGAAGAATATGAAGATCTGAGATATTATCAGGTTCTAGAAAAAAAGGAACAAGTTGGATACAATATTAGAGAGGTAGAAGTACCAGCTAAGACTGGACCTGAGAGCCACCTGAGTGGCTCAGTCAGTAGAGTCCAACTCTTGACTTTGGCTCAGGTCATAATATCAGAGTCGTGGGATTAAGCCCTATGTCTGTCTCTGTGCTTAGTGTGGAATCCACTTGTCCCTCTCTCTCTGTTCCTCCTCACTGTTCCTCCCCCTACCTCTGATCAATCAATAAAAAAAAAATCTTAAAAAAAAAACCTGAGATTTTTATACAAGGAGTAAGCAAACTTTTTCAGGGATGAAAATCCAGGGAAGGTATATATATCATGGTGCCTTCTTGAACAGAATATATCACCTCCCAAGATATACAGCAGAATGTAGTTGTTGAGTGTGATCTCTAAAACTGACTTCCTGAGGTCAGACATCAACTCTGTTCATTATCAGCAGTCACAACGCTGGGCAAGTTCCTGAAACACCTGCATGCTTTGGTTTCCTCATAATACATGAATCCCAGAAGGTTATCATGAGGACTAGAGAAGGTAATGTATATAAAAATCCTAGAAAATTTCCTAGGATTCGGTCTTAGCTGTATAATTGGCTGACAGGAGGGCATTTATCATATATGATAGTCTAAGTTATCATTTTTCTATTTTTTATCATTGATTATGTTTTGAAGCCCATCCCACAGTGTCTAAGGGGAATTGATACCCGCCCCCTCTCTCTGCTTTCTAAAGCCATGTATTTGAAAATAGGCCAAAGCAACACAGCATTGTGTAGGTGGCTGCTTACCTATCCAGGTATACACAGTACTACTTGGAGAGAGAAACTGGTTCATCAATACATCTCACTAGAACCTGTTCCCCTTCTCCTGGCTCTAATGCCCAACATATCTTTATTTCAGTCCAGCACAAATCAGAGGTAATTCTGCAGTTTCTTTCCCCTCTCAGCACCAAGCAATCTGTTTATTCTCTGCCAGAGCATAAATGCCACACTCATTTCCCCAAAGAGAAGCCATAATCATTGTTTCCTAGCCCTGTTGACAAATTTTCCCCTTATTTTGCAACCTTCTTGGCTGATGAGGACTGACAAAGCTAATGATTTAGGCAGAAGTTGTTGCCTCTAAACCCCCTCCAGACAGACTTACTCAGCTTGTTACAGGAGTGCAGAAGTGGGTGTTGAAGTAGCCCTGAAGCCTACAGAATGACCGCCATGAGGATTCCACTCTATGAAAGCATGGGCTTTACTGGCAAGAATACATGATTCATGGAAAAAAGAAGTATTTTTTTTAATGTATGTGCATGAATTCTAGGAGACTCACTATCTTCTAGTGAACCATAATATGATCGCTCCTTGAGAAGATACTGTGTTAGTGGTACAGGCACATTTCTTCTTTAATAAGACTGGGCATGGACTTGGCCGCCATTGCTCTTGGCATATCACACATAACACACAACCTTGGAAACACCAAAAAAACACACATCAGAATACAGTCCATTGTGTGGCTCCTACTAATGTTGTTAAAAGATATTTTGTCTTAGGCAATGGCTGCCCTCTCTGTAAGTAGCTTCAGAATTTTAGGAATGCGAATTTATCGTTTCTGCTTTCTCTTATGAAATCCCTTTGGAAGTCTACCATTCACACTTAATTGTTTTGAGCCCCTCCTTTTTTTTTTAATATTGACAAATATCAGCTTTGGAGATGACCAGTTCCATATGCTTACTGCTTGCTGTGCATGGTGGTTCTATCTCTTTTTAAATTTGATTAAGTCGGGCAGCCCTGGTGGCCCAGCAGTTTAGGGCCACCTTCACCCCAGGGTGTGATCCTAGAGACCTGGGATTGAGTCCCACGTCGGGCTCCCTGCATGGAGCCTGCTTCTCCCTCTGCCTTTCTCCCTCTCTCTTTCTGTCTGTCATGAATAAGTAAAAATCTTAAAAAAAATAAATTTGATTAAGTCAAACCTCCTTTAAGAGTTCTGTGATTCAGAATTTGGCTCAAAGAGCCATCTCCATCTTCTTTATACTCTCCAGAATGTATAGGCCTGGTACGTGTTCAGTCCTCACCTTCTCAAGTCAAGCATACATCCATCCCCAGATCATTTTAGTTCACATCTACTGAACTTCCTCCATACTCACTTTTTGTGTAAGGTTAGGCACCAGCAACATACATTGGACTGGATGGAGCATATAATGATTAGATACATAATCTGAACCAGATTTCCAATTTTTCTTTCCAGAACTCTTCCTGAAGTTTATCGGCTTTGAAGAGATGAGGTCGAGTGGGAAAGGGGAAGCACTGTTGTCTACAGAACACTACACTGGGAAACTGCCAACAATTGCTTCAAGATGCAATAACCTCTTCCTGTAATGGTTTTCTGCAAACTTATTATTATTCCCCATGAAAGCATATCTACCATGTCTTATCAGGTCTTTTAGAAATCATTCTTATTATTGTGGCAACTCATTCCCTGGATGAGATTAGCATCATCTCTAAACAGAAAGATTGGAACTTTCCTCTTTTATAAGGATCATTTACGTATGCCCTTATTTACCTTCTTCCACCTGTCTTTTAATCATTCTCTTTGGTTTTGAAGTTAGTTTTCTATCTAGTTCTTTCTACCCAATTTCCTATTCAAGTTCTATAGTCATCTTTTTTTAAAAAAAAAAGTATAAAAACTAATCAAAAGATACATTTGAAGCCTAAGTATCAAAAAATATTGGCTCTATATGTCACATCTATATAATTCCTTTGTATTACATAGCCACTAAGATAATGTATAAAGAATTAATGGTAAGGTATGATCTTTCTGGTATATTGTTAATTTAAAAAGCAGGTTATAAAACTATATACATAGTATCATTCCATTAAGAGAATGAAGCATGTGCCTATGAAAATACTGGAGAACATCCAATAAATAACAGTAGTCATTTCTAAGTGGGAAATATGGCCAATATCCATCCTTAAATCAAATACAAATGGGTTGAAATCAGTACTATTTTAAGTATGTGTTTTTAAAGTATGCATCTTAAATCAAAAGATCTAACTAATCAGATTTTAAAGGTCATTTATCCTTATTCTTACAAAGTTCTTAATGTTGCAAACTATGATATCATTACTGTGTGTGTTGGTATATTATCCTAATCTCTGGGGGGACTAAAATATAAAGGTAGATTCAAGTCTTACTTGCAAAATACTTTTTATGCATAAAATAAACTATATTTACAAGGAAAACTTATACTGAAGTGCTAAAATACCAGATATTATTGTTAAAATATTAAAACAAGAAATTGCTAATAGAATAAAATATGCAAGCCTTTATAAATACATTAAATGTCAACATCGGATCTGTTAACTACAGTAATTTCAAACTAGTGATGAATGTGCTATGTTAAGATATCTGTAACAACTGTGAAGTGATAAGAAAATGTTGAATTTCATTGGTGACAAAATCATAGATACTGCTAACACTATTGTTATTTGTTGTCTACATTTATAATTAAAGAAACTGATACAATTTTGTTAGGGGTTAGTGATTATGAAGATGTATATGTTTTTCCTATCCAAGTTCAAAGACATTATGAATTTAATCGTTGAGTGCTTTGGAAATCTACAGATTCCAGGTAAAGAACTTCTGAGCTATGTAGCAAGACCAAAGCATTCTCATAAAGAGAAAATTTAAAAAATAAAATAAAATACATACAGAAATCAGTTTAATAAGAAAGATTGTTTAATGTGTTCTATGTATTCGCAAATTTCTAATGCCAAAGATCTACAAAATTCAGTATTGAAGAAAAGGTACATACTGAAAGATGATGAATGTATAAAATCACACCAAATTAAGATGTATAGATTATATCAATAAAAGTTCAAGTTCATACTACCCACTCAAAATTCAACTACTATATGAAGAAAAAGAAGAAAAATATCATAATAGAGTTTAGACAATTTAAGCTTAAGAAAAAAATGTAGAAAATCAATGAATGTTTTTGATACATGGATTCCTGAGAACAGTCCTTCAGGCATTATAAAGTCTTTATAAATCAAGGTATATTAAAAATACATTTTAAGAGATCTTCAGCAAGAAACCACATTAAGTCATATCAGATCCCACAGAGATATGAGTTGAAATGTCAATATTATAGATATTGATCATAAATAACAGACAACTAAATTCAGAAAAGAATATTTAGAAGGAAAATCAGAGTAGAATAAGAGCTATGGCATTGCTTTAGTGGGTTGTTCTTATCATCTGAGTCATGTATCAGGATATACACTGATCTCTTAGCTACAAGGAGCTACTCTAGGGGTATCCATACCTGAAATGACATTTTGAAGCTTTCTTTAAAGACTAGAATGTCTGATTCCCACTCCCCTTCTACTGACTCACATATCTATAAATAAAATATAAAATCTCTTAGGACACAGAAACAAATGTTAATGAATGCTCACGGTGGTTATCTCAGGCCCAAGAGATGGATTTCTTATTTTTGATTATAGTTTCTAAAGTGTGTTCAATGAACATTTACTTCTTTTTAAAGTTATTAAAATTATTTAAAAATAATCTGCCATCAATTAATTTTTAGAGATGAGAGAGACATCTATTTGGTAATAGTTTGATTTTTCCCTTATGACAAAATGCTAAATTCTAATGCAGCTTCAAGTTTGCTGAAGTAGCATGCAGACTTTTCTTGGCTAATTAGGCTAAACAGAATTTTAAGAACACAAAACATTATTTTAGTATAGACAAGATTTTCATTTTGGAATCTAGTGTGACAACATTAGCTTGGATGTAAAGAATATATACATATTAAGTTCTAACAGTAAATATGTGAATTCAACACCTAGGAAACAGTCAATGCTATTTGGTAGTTTTACCTGAGTTACAGAAAATCTATGAACATCAAGCTATTTTTCCCCCAATGTTTTAATTCTTGCATTTATTATGCTGATATTGGCATGGAACATTTGAAAAGAAATTATATACAGAGTATTTGCTGATCACCAATGAAATTTTAGGAGTCAAATGGTGAATTGTTGAGCTCCTGGAGTTTTTGGATTTCAGCATCTTGGTTGTCTTTCGTAGATTATATCTGGGGCTCCTACTATACTCCTCACTGCTGCAACTGCATTAAGTCACATGGTCTCATTAAATGTCTGGAAGTTTAACAGAATTTTGATATTATAAATTCTCACTTTACAGATGAAAAAAAAAAGACAGCTAACAAGAACTTGGGAGAAATGCTCACTTATTCTTTCTACTCACACATATACATTGAATGCCAAGAAAATTATTAAGTGCTAGAAATAGAAAGGTGTGCATGACCAATATAGTGTTTGCCCTCTCAAAGTCTAAAAACACAGAGTCACAGTAGTAAGAGAGCAGAACTATGTCAGCCTGAGATGAGTTTGAATACTGGTTCCACCTCATGTTTTTCTAATTTTTCTAAGCTTCAATTTCTCCAACTATAAACACAGAATAGTGACAGCTCCTATGCCAAGTTGCTGTGAAAAAATGGATGCAACATATCTGAAGTACCTAGTGTAGTACTCAGTATAATGATGGCACTTAAGAAAGTCAGATACCTGGCATGAAGTAGATACTTAAAAAGCATAGTCACTATCATTATTTTTGTGGCTGGAATTTTTAATAGTATTTAAAAAGTATCATGCTAATTTATATTCAACTAGGGCCTTGATATTTCCAGTATTTGATATCATGGGAAATTTTTTTTTTAAGATTTTATTTATCTATTCACAGGAGAAGCAGAGACACAGGCAGAGGGAGAAGCAGGCTCCCCTACAGGGAGCCTGATGCGGCGCTCAATCTCAGGACCCCGGGATCACAACTTGAGCCAAAGGCAGAGGCTCAACCAGAGTCCCCCAGATATCCCTATCATGGGAGATTTAAACACTTTGTTTTCACATGGAAAAACGTGAATATGAGAGTCAAGGTTGGAGACACTGTATTAATCCCACCCTAAATGTGTTTAGCCAGGTTCTTTCATAAAATATATTTCATGAGCCATAATTGGAAAACCACCAAAATTTGACACTTTTCACTTACTGACTAGATGGAAGATATTGCGACCCATTTTTGATGTATTAACTAATATCAGGGTTTTAAGAAATAGACATCAGGTTACATTTCCACCATTAACTTCCACATATTACTGAAATACAGTCTGAATATTGTAGAAGTGAACAAGCCAACATGACAGAAGAAGAGGAAAAATTTAAAAAGTGAGGAAGATACTTATTCTAAGTTTACATAAATGTAGATATTTTATTAACAAGGGATGATATAAAAATGTGCATGATGAAAAGATGTGGACTCAGGTTGCAAGAGCAATTTCCTGTGTCCAATTAACCTCAAGTCTGAAAACATAGGCATTTATTTTTTTTTCTGCTACACCACTGTATGCGCATGTACATGCTAATATGATTTAGATCTGTTTTATAGCAGTTTTTCTATGATAATTTATTTTATTTTTTTTTAATTTTTTAATTTATTTATGATAGTCACACAGAGAGAGAGAGAAGAGAGAGAGGCAGTGACACAGGCAGAGGGAGAAGCAGGCTCCATGCACCGGGAGCCCGATGTGGGATTCGATCCTGGGTCTCCAGGATCGCGCCCTGGGCCAAAGGCAGGCGCCAAACTGCTGCGCCACCCAGGGATCCCCTATGATAATTTCTACTATAAACTTCAGCATTTTGCCAGTGAATATTGAAATAATAAAGTATTTTTTTTTCTTATGAGGAAAGACATGCTAGATTGCTTAGCCATCAATTCTGTATTATAAAATTCCATCAAGGATAAATTTACATCTAAGTTTTTATCTGACTTTATGAAAGACTAAATTGTGTAGTTTTTGGAAAATATTTGTTGATTAGAAGAAAACAATTTCTTGAGTGTTAGAACAATGTCCATGGCTATTTATATCACAAGGGCTTTCAGTACATATATTCATAAACTGTATTTCCAGAATATGTAGGGAAGTAACCTCCCACCCTCTCAGAAGCATTTCACGTATTTGGATTAAACATAATCTTTCCGAATTATACTCTATTATATCCTGGACTCCATCTAGCCACCTATTCATCACAGTCTCATTTATCTTGATTAAAACCCCCCGATCCATTCAGTGCCAAAACAATCAGATCTATTTCCATCTGATGCTTTAAGCACCCACCTGATATTCCAGTAATGAGTCTTCTCTCCATCTCAAGCAAGTTGTGGTCTCTAGTGTCTGAAGCAAGAGAATACCTAGCAGATAAAGTAAAGCGGTCCTAGACTGTTGCACAGCCAAACAAACAGCCAGTGTGAGTTACTCTAAGAAGCATGCTCTACAACTGAATATACTTCACTAAAATGAGCTTATTCACAAGAAGAGGCAAGCCTCACTGTTCTATTCCACTGACTGAAACATAGGGAACAGAGAGGTGAAGATATCATTCTACATATTTAGATGATTTTATACTGAGTTTTGGATCATCTCTAGGTAGGTAGGATTCACAAGTTGGGTTTCGGAGATATAAGAGGATAAATGGTATAACAGGGTGGGGTGTGCAGTGGTTTGCTTGAGTTGGTTTGGTTCACTGTAAGAGCTCACTGTGCATCTATTCCCAACTCTGCACTCAATGATATAACTATCATGGCTTGAAATTGGCCACAATGGAGTCTTTGCACCATGGAAACTAACAATGCTACAAATCAGGGCATCTGTATATTTCTGTTTTCAGGGAGCTGTTGGGTTGTTAAATACATGTATCAGCACACCACTTGGTGTGTCTGTGTGCATGCACACACATTCTGGAAATTTAATTTCTAGAAAATTAATTAAAATAACTTTAAAGATTGCTCTAACTCACCCATGCATTGAAAAAGTGATAAAAAATGATCAGATATATGTTTTAGTAGCTATAAACCTCAAAGCTATTTTTCCTTTTGCTTATTCATTTTTTATAGTGGGAAGGTGGTAACAGTGGACTCATCTCAACCTGTTGGTAATTCTGGTCCAATTTTTTCCCTTATTAGGTCAACTCTTTTCTTGTAGTTAACTAGACTTATGTCAAAGCTTTTCCTTTTAAGCTCATTTTTTTTCCTTCATTAGTAGAAACTTGATTAACAACCACTTAACTAACTGCACCCATCAAGTAACGAGCAATTGATAGAGTGTAGATTGATCAGGAAGAGAATGGTGGAACTTTTATTTGCAAACTTTGCAATCTAACAGCAAAAACGACAACACGCCAGAAACTACTGTAAGAGACTTAGTGTACTTCAAGGACAGGCACTAGGAGACACAAATTTGCCAATTCCTATATTGCATGAAAACATAACATAAAAATCTATCCTCTCATCAAGTTTTATGGCAGTCCATTATGGTTAGGACCTCTTCAAGAAAAAACTCACAAGCCTCAACCCTTGAAGAGCTCAACATCTACTGGAGGTCAGATCATAAATTAGACTGCAATATTTATTACACAGAGATAAGGAGATGTTTTATAAAGAATCTATTTTAATTAAATATATTATATCCCATGCTAAAACTCAACTTTCTGACACAAATAGGAGCTTTTTAGCAAGCAATTTGGGGATTTTGTTTTTCAGTTTTTAGTAAGAGATAAAACAAAAATGATCTCTGACCCTAACTTTGTGGCCTGGAAAGGGTGGGTTTCAAACTGGATTTTTAGTTCACACCTTTTAAGTAGTTAAGAGGGTTTCCCCTTTTGCCACATTATAGTTTCACAAAAATGGACACTAATCTATTAACCCTTAGCTGGTTGAAGGAGTCACCTAAATATAATAACTTATTTCCTCACCAAACCAGCATCCTGAAGCGTAACTATAATTGCTTCTTATCCAGATGACAGGAAGCAATTTCAGTGACTGCTTTACTTAATTAGGATGCATGAAGCACGGACCTCCAGGTCACATCTCTGTAAATTATGCCTCTTCAATTTTCTTGAAAAAGCACTTACGTCTCAGGCACCTTGACATAGTTTTCAGTAAGACCATAAAAACTCAGTGTGACCACATTTCAGTTATTTGTGGATATATTATCTGCATTGCTTTCTGGTTTTTCCACAGACCCCAGTTCATTTAATTATTTATCTCCACTTGCTGGACCTTAACTGGAAAGTTATCGGTGAAATGACTTCATTACACATTTGTTGGCACAATATGTTTGAAGGGATAGGTGAATCCATGAGGGAACTCCCACAATTTCCTTTGCCTGAGGAAAGCTTTTCAAAACAGGAGTTTTTGGCCCCTTGCCCAGATTAAGAAAAGTTTCATAAGAAGGCTAAGTTTGCATTAGTCTGAAGCAAAGTAGCTGCCTATCATAATGAGGCAACTTACAGCAGCATGGGGAACTGGACAACTCCTTTGTACCATGGGGATGTCACTAGATGGTTCAATGGGAGTTGAAAACCAATGGATACTTAACTATGAATAAAAACATATTCCAAAGATAACCACATGTTGGCCATTTTAAAATTATGTGAAGTTTAGGACAACCCACTACAATGTAATTATAAGCATTTATTAAGCATCTATGAAGGCAAGAAGCTATGATGGAGATACCAAGAAATATGAGACACAGTTGCTACACTCAAATAGTTCATGACCAATAACAGCAACAACTGGAGAAACATCAATAATAATGCAAAACTTTAAAAAGCATCCCATATGACAAGGTATACTATATTAGGTGTAACTCTACATTTATTTCCTTTTCTCTTAAGGGTATTGAGAGTTAACTGTGCCTTGATCATCCAGCCTTGATCAACTCTTATTACTATTATTCCTAAATGATGTCAGTGAGAAGAATTTCAACACTTGGACACTTAGGTATACAAGACGGGACGAATGTAACCAATTACTAGCCACAGTCTTGGCATCCTGGGACATATCACATTTAAAGTTTGAACATATAATACAAATCTAGCGTTTTGACTGGATTTTTAATTTTGCTGAGTGGAATCCAAGAGTTTCCTAAAAGTCAATGGGGCTTTGTGTGTTTATGAACAGTTGTATATAACTGTGTATGTATATATGTGTGACTTCAAATGGGACAAGCTTGTACAACCACGTGTATGCACATGTGCACCCATCCATGAGCACGACTCTTCCACTATGGAGTTACAAGACTACATTTCTCATTTATTCTAACCTTCCCATTGTAGCTCACTGTGTGCTGTGTGGTTCACTTTGTTTCTCAGCTAACAGCCTGCAGAATTTGGGTACTACATGGCCAGCACATGCAGAAACCTCTTAGTGAAATGTATCACATCAGATCTAATCAGTAATGTACAAGAGCCCACTGGTTGTATAATACAAGCCAATCTGCTCCTCTTCCCTCCTGCCTACTCACTGTTCCATGGAGCGTGGATGCCACAGGAGAATCGTAATCAAGAGACACCTGATAAGAACATCTGTCCTCTAGAAAATGGCACTCATGCTTTCAGATAAATGGTGTAGCCTATTATTCTTGCAGCTAAGGTTCTTACATGTTTTGCTTTGTTTTGTTTTGGTCTTCTTCTGTCAAAATATAGTAAGGCTTATTGATTACAAGGGAATAGGGGCCTAAGAATTGATTTTAATGATCCTTTTCAATTCTCAAGTCTTAGCTTAGTAAGATAAAAGCTGGACTGACAGAGTATAAAGTGTTTTAAAACACATTTGCATTGTTCAGAGCCATGGGTCATTTTATTCTGTGGGGAGTTGGAAGAGAAGTGCATCTCAGTGTATATTAGGATATAAGAACACTTGTCTGCTAGCAATTGTAGTTCTAGAGAATGATAGAGTTTGAAGAAATCTGACATGCCTCTTGCCTGCTAATTCTAATTTCACTGATAAAAAATTAGAAGTTCAGAGAGGGGAAATAATTTATTCAATGTTATAAAATGAGCAAGTAAAGGGACACCTGAATTCATTTCTACTGGCCCTCAGTCCAGGAATTTTTTGCATTATCATATACTTGCTTCAAAGATTTTTGTCTTCCCCTCTCTACCCTTTCTCTTTCTCTCCTTCCCTCACTTCTTGTCTCTGTGATATCTTCCCTCCTCTCTCTTCTTCTTCTTTCTCTTTCATCTACCCAATCATCCATCTATTTAACAATTATTTGCTGAATATCTATTATGTGCCAGGCATAGTGTTAGGGACTAGGGATCTGGTGGGTCCCTGAATGGGCACATGGCCATATCAGGAGAAACCTTCTGAGGAAGTCCTACTTACAGTGAGACCTGAAGAAAGCCTGTCATGGAAGGGGAATATAACATTCTGGGCAGAGGAAACTATTTGTGCTAATGTCCCATGGCAGAAAGCTGCTAAAAGAGGCTATTAGGAGGATCTCAGCAGAACTGACACATCAGGCAATGGCAAGAGAGTATTATTTTTTGACTCTGTCCTCAAGATTAGGGCCCCAATCCTCAGCCCCAAATTTTCTCCCACACATCCCTGCACCCTCGTGCAAGCCACTGTGGTCAGTGTGGTATATAGATTATGGACTGTGAAATCAGAGAAATCAGAGAATCTAATTCTGACTCTGAAGTTCCTGGTGCTTCTGTCTTGAGCAAATCTTTCTATGGCTAAGCTTCAGCTTTCTCACATCCAGAAGGTATGAAACCAGTATGTTATGCATGTAAAGGGCCAACCATGGTGCCAGGCATATTAAAGACTCAAAAAACATTCAAAACATTCAAAGGGTATATAATATTTTAAAAGTAAATATTTTAAGTCATACTACCAATAGATGCTCCTTAATGATATAAATAGACTTACAGAAATGTAAATCTATATTCTCTAACTAGATATTACCAGGGATGATAGGATGTTCTATTTCCAGAGAACATAATGGGACTCGAAATGCCAGATGTGGGCACATAAGTAGGAAACATGTATGAGCCTCTTGGGCCATAGGCAAGGGCAACTCTGCTCAAGATTGTTCTTACTAACATAGACACACAAAAAACAGACCCCAGCTCTCAGCATTCATGAGTAAGATTCATCAACACTGGAAATGAAATGAAAAGCACTTAACTCCATTTCAGGTTTGCCATCTGTAAATAGGGACAGCATAGCTTTAAACAAGAATATATAGAACATGATGATAGTATATCTTGTACCTGGAGAATATGTGATAAGTAGAAGTCATGCTTTTTCATTCAGGGTATATGAAGGTCGCATTTCAAAATGCAATGTTTGATCATTTGATTTTAATGGTAATAACAGAAAAGTAGCCAAACGTTTTTCTTTGTCCAATCCATCTCATAGGGGTTTTGAGAATTCATTTTTGCCTTCATTTTCAAGGAAGAGGAAAAGAGAGCTGGAGCCCCCATATGGGAAAGAGAAAGCTGTGCCTGGTTCAGAAAAGGCTCTTAAGTTTTCTCTGTCTGCTTCAGGGATATACAAACAAATTTACCACTTGTGTAAAAGCAAAAGACAAAAAAATTCTTCACATCTTTAAGAAGAAGCACATCCTGATGGCCAGAGCTGGAGTTTTTCATAAAAATGGTTTATCCTAAAGCACATACTATTTCTCAGTATATTTTATTTTATTTTTTTAAAAGATCTTATTTATTTATTCATGAGAGACAGAGAGAGAGAGAGAGAGAGAGAGAGGCAGAGACATAGGCAGAGGGAGAAGCAGGCTCCATGCAGGGAGCCCAACCTGGGACTTGATCCCGGGTCTCCAGGATTATGCCCTGGGCTGAAAGTGGCACTAACCCACTGAGCCACCCAGGCTGCCCTATTTCTCAGTATATTTTAAAGATGAACATTAGTGAACAAAGCTTTGACTCTAACAAAAACTCTGAAATGCATAGCTGCTCATCAGTGTCACAGTGCTTCCCTACCTTCTCAGCAGGGCTCCCCCAAGGTATTAATAGTCACAGCTGGGGCTTAGAGAGGTTATTCCAAACTTTCTATAAAACATTTTGATTTCAGGGTGGCATTTTTTAAACTGGAGTCATAGACAAAGAGTAGCATCTCCCTGAATACATAGCCTTTAAAACTTGCTTTGGATGTGGAATTTTAGAAGTCATCATTTGGAAACCGTCGTGGTAATAGTTGATGTGGAAAGAGGCACCAGTGGATGCTAAAGCCAGTAGAAGTTTTTAGTAACACGGTATTTACATGGTTGCAAAGTGAAGCTGAGGAGAACAGGAGAAACCTAGTGGGTACCACTTTAACCCAGTGATGAAAATGAGCACCAGCAACAAGAAAGAGACATCAGGTGCCTTCAGACATGATGCACTAGAAAGAACAGAATAATAATACTTCTGTGGCAAAAGCATGTAACCGGAATCCAATCATGAGGAGATGGCTGAGAAACTCAAATACTGAGAGAGCCGCTGAAATAACTGGCCTGTACTCTCCAAAACTGTCAAGGTCATGAAAGACAAGGGAAAGATAAAAGAAAACACATCTGGCAAAACTAGAATAAAGCATGTGAATTAGGTAATACTGTATTTGTTCCAATTTCCTGAATTAGATCATTGCACTCCTGTTATGAAAGAGAACATCCTCATTTGGGTGAAATATATGGAAGTAGTTAAGGACAAAGAGGAATCTGTAACTGCATGCGCATGCGCACACACAGAACATGATCCCTGTACTTTCTATGGGGTGGCCATGATTATTTCAATTGCAGAGCTCAGGAAACAGAATCAAAAGACAATTTTTAGGCATCTAGCTTTGTCCCTTCCCTACTAATTTCCTAAAGTAGGTTCTTAGAATACTGAGCTGGTTATTTGGAAAAGGGGGGGCGGAACAGAAAACGAGGATCAAAAAATGAAATTAAGTTAGTTTCACAGTGCTATTTTATGTTGCTATTCTTCAATGCACATGCAACTATATAGCATTCCCTATTTAATGTGTACCACGCTATTCAATAGCTACTTCAAAAAATTTTTGCTATTTTATGTAATTTCGTCTTGACACTCACAGAAGTGATATTTGCTTAAAGAATGGATGTGCCTTATACTTCAGTCTCCTTCACGTGTTAAGCCCACAGTAGGTATTCAATAAATATCCCATGGTTATTGGCAGGCACACCCCACCTCCCCTATGGTCTTCTTTCTTTTTACAGAATTCCTCAGTAGTTCTCCTTGAATTTTAATTCATTGTCTAAGCTAATATTTACATGTAAACTAACTGACCTTTGGATGTCCTGGAGCTGATTTGTAATCATTAATAGAAACTCCAGCCTTCTGACAGCCTTTGATTACATTTATGTTACTCTTCACCCTCCTCTCACCCAGGTGAGAGTCAATTTTGCAAACAGCCGAGTCCTTTAAGGAGTTTTGAATAAGAGAGGAAAAATTTAATTTAAATAAGCATTACATACCTGGCAGTTGGGAAAAATGAAAGGACCATAAGCAGTACATCAGGAAACACCACGGTGTGTTAAATTATAGGTAATAAAATCATAGTGTCATAAAGAAAACCACTATACAGACTTTGAAATGACTTTTCTAAACTGCAAGAGTTGCATTAATTTGTATTGCCTAGGATTACATGTGAGCATGACTATCTTTGGTGGGAGCAGACACTATCTGCCAAAGTTCTTGCAGTTTTATAAGAAACGGGAATGTTGATATCTTTGCAAAGCAGATCTTGAGCTTTAGCACGTAAATGTAAGAATGCACGCATTGCTGCATTTATCAGACTCAAGTGATGCCTGACATATTCCCCTGGTCCTTTAATAGCTCAACTCTCCAGAGAGCCCCAAACCCTGCTACATCCCAACTTTGATAGTTAGGGGCTGTCACACAACTGGTATATTTTGGATAAAAGAGGGAATGTGGGGGCAGTTTCTGGGGAGAAGAGGTGGATGAGTTCAGAAGAGGTGAGTGGCTATATTGAAGGCTACCTTTATGAAGGCTTAGCTATCAGAGCAAGGAGAAAGCAACGGCTATTGGCTATCTTCCAAGTAGAGAGAGTTCCTGGGTGCCTAATGCATGTATGCTGCAGTGCTGGGTGCGACGGGAGGGAGAAGGAGTCCCCAGAACTACAGCCTTTTCTCATCTTCTTTCCATAAGCAAATATTTTGATCTTGCCTCCATTTTCTGCATAGACAACTAGATTATCACTTATTCCCTTATTCTCCTGCACCTGTTACAATCTTCCATCACTCTAGGACAATGGTTCTCAAAGCATGGTCCTTTGAAGGAGCAACATCAGCACCACCTAGAAATCTGTTATAAGGGGAGATTTTCTGGCCTCTCAGCAGATCTACAAAACCAGTACCTTTGGTGGGAGGTGGCTAGGGAGGAGACCTGACCCAGAACCGGTGTTGCTACAAGCCCTCCAATGCGTACTATAGTCAGCACCACTGCCCTCTTGGAAACCACATTCTCAAAGTTCATTAATGGCCTCTGATTCACTAGACCTAGTGGTCTTTCCTCAGATAAGATCCTTCTTTACCTCTGTAAGCATCATACCCTGTCCACATTTCCCATCGCTGCTTGAGACTTTCTCCTCCTTTGTTTCCCATGGTTTTGTACTACCCTGATTCTCTTTTCACCTTGTGCATCATTCCTTGATCTCTTTCATTGACTCTTTTTTCCCCCATTACCTGGCATTCTCTGTAGCTAAATCTCCCCTCCTTTCACTTTCTATGTTCTCCCATGGGGATCTGAGCCATCTCTATGATCTCAAGTATTCATTTTAGTTACAGGAGTTTTTAGAATTGTGTTTTTCATCCAAGCCTCTGTATTAGTCTTCAGGTTTACATTTCACATTGCTTGCAAGGAAATGCCATCTCCATGTTCCATGGCCTCGTAAGGAGAATACATGGAAATCCAAATACCCTGTCCTTACCACCCTCAAAGCAGCTGGTCCTCAGCTCTCCTACTTCTTTTTCAACTCTCACACAACATCATTCAGAGACTCAGACACATCCTTGGTTTTATTTATGTTTTGATTTTTAAATTTAAATTCAATTAATTAACATATAACATATTATTGGTTTAAGAGGTAGAGGTCAGTGATTCATAAGTCTTATACAACACCCAGTATTCATTACATCACGTGCCCTCCTCAATGTCCATCACCCTGTTACCCCATCTTCCCACTTTCCTCCCCTCCAGTGACCCTCAGTTTGTTTCCTATGATTAAGTTTCTTATGGTTTGTCTCCCTCTGTGTTTTCATATTGTTTTATTTTCTCCTCTCTTCTGCTATGGGCCTTTGTTTTGTTCTTAAATTCCACATATGAGTGAGATCATATGATCTTTCTCTAATTGACCTATTTAACTTAGCATAATATGCTCTACTGCCATCCATGTGGTTACAAATGGCAAGATTTCATTTTTTGGTAGCCAAATAGTATTCCATTGTATACATACACCACATTTTCTTTATCCATTCATCTGTCAATGGACATCTGAGCTCTTTCTGTAGTTTGGCTATTCTGGACATTGGTGCTATAAACATTGGGGTGCAGGTGCCCCTTCAGATCACTACATTTGTATCTTTGGTGTAAATACCCAGTAGTGCAATTGCTTTGTCAGAGATTAGCTCTATTTTCAACTTTTTGAGGAACTTCCATACTGTTTTCCAGAGTGGCTGCACCAGTTTGCATTCCCACCAATAGGGTTCCCTTTTCTCCACATCTCACCAACATCTGTTGTTTTCTGTCTTGTTAATTTTCACCATTCTGACTGGTGTGAGGTGGTATCTCATTGTGGTTTTGATTTGTATTTCCCTGATGCCGAGTGATGTTGAGTGCTTTTTTAGATGTCTTTTAGCCATTTGTAAGTCTTCTTTGGTGAAATGTCTGTTTATGTTTTCTGCCCATTTCTTGATTGGATTATTTGTTCTTTGGGTGTTGAGTTTATACATTTTGGACACTAGCCCTTTATCTGTCATTTGCAAATATCTCCTCCCATTCTGTCAGTTGTCTTTTGGTTTTGTCGACTATTTTCTTTGATATGCAAAAGATTTTTATCTTGATGAAGTCACAATGGCTCATTTTTGCCTTTGTTTCCCTTGCCTTTGGAGGTATGTCTAATAAGAAGTTGCTACAGCCTGGATCACAGAGGTTGCTGTATTCTCCTCTAGGACTTCGATCAATTCCCGTCTCACATTTAGTTCTTTCAATCATTTTTAGTCTATTTTCATGTATGGTGTGAGGAAATAGTCCAGTTTCATTCTTCTGCATGTGGCTGTCCATTTTTCCAACATTGTTTGTTGAAGAGATTGTCTTTTTTCCATTGGACGTTCTTTCCTGCTTTGTCAAAGATTTGTTGACCATAGAGTTGAGGGTCCATTTCTGGGTTCTCTATTCTGTTCCACTAATCTATGTGTCTTTGTGCAGTACCAGACTGTCTTGACGATTACAGCTTTGTAAAAGTGCTTGAAGTCTGGAATTGTGATACCATCCATTCTGGTTTTCTTTTTCAACATTCCTTTGGCTATTCAGGGTCTTTTCTGGTTCCATACAAATTTTAGGATTATTTGCTCCAACTCTGTGAAAAAAGTCCACGGTATTTTGGGTATTTTCATAGGGATTGCACTGAATGTATACAAAGCTCTAGGTAGCATAGACACTTTAACAATATTTATTCTTCTAATCCATGAGCATGGAACATTTTTCATTTCTTTGTGTCTTCCTCAACTTCTTTCATGAGTGTTCTATAGCTTTCTGAATTTAGATTCTTTGGTTAGGTTTATTCCTAGGGATCTTATGGTTTGGGGGCAATTGTAAATGGGATTGACTCCTCAATTTCTCTTTCTTCTGCCTCATTGTTAGTGTATACAAATCAACTGATTTATTCCTCGGTGCCCCATCTTTTTATTGTCTACACAGTTTTGCCCTTTCCGGGATATCTGAGACTTGGAATCGTACAGTATGTAGCCTTTTCTGATTGGCTACTTAAGGAGATTCTGAAATAGATTTTGATTTGTTTGGAGATTCAGTTTATTTATTTTTATTTAAATTCAATTAGCCAACATATAGTACATCATTAGTTTCAGTTTTCAATAATTCATCAGTTGTGTATAACACCCAGTGCTCATCTCATCATATGCCCTCCTAATGCCCCTCACTCAGTTACCCCATCCCCCGAGCAACCCTCAGTTTGTTTCCCAGAGTTAATAGTCTGTCATGTTTTGTCTCCCTCTTTGATTTCTTCCCAGTTTTCCCTCCCTTCCCTTATGGTCCTCTGCACTATTTCGTATATTCCACATACAAGTGAAACCATATTATAATTGTCTTTCTCCAGTTGAATCTTCAGTGTTCATAGCAGCAATATCCACAATAGACAAACTGTGGAAGGAGCCAAGATGTCCTTTGACAGATGAATAGATAAAGAAGTGGGCTGTATAATGGAATATTATTCAGCCATCAGAAAAGATGAATACCTACCATTTACATCAATGTGGATGGAACTGGGGGTATTATGCTAAGTGAAATGCAACTGATTTCTGTGCATTGATTTTGTATCCTGCCACTTTGCTGAATTCCTATATGAGTTCTAGCAATTTTGTGGTACAGTCTTTTGGGTTTTCCATATAGAGTATCACATCATCTGCAAGGAGTGAGAGTTTGACTTCTTTGTCTATTCAGGTGCCTTTTACTTCTTTTTGTTGTCTGATTGCTGAGGCTAGGACTTCTAGTACCATGTTGAACAGCAGTGGTGATAGTGGACACCCCTGCTGAGTTCCTGACCCTAGGGGAAAAGGTCTCAGCTTTTCCCCATTGAAGATGATATTCACTGTGAGCTTTTCGTATATGGCTTTTATGATATTGATGCATATTCCCTCTATCCCTACAGAGTGAGAGGGATCCTTTCTTAATCAAAAAAGGATGCTGTACTTTGTCAAATGCTTCTTCTGCATCTATTGAGAAGATAATGTGGTTCTTGCCCTTTCTTTTGTTAATGTAGTGTATTACATTGATTCATCTACAGATGTTGAACCACCCTTACAGCTCAGGAATAAATCCCACTTGGTCATTGTGAATAATCCTAAAGTACTATTAAATCCAATTCATTAGTATTTTGGTGAGGATTTTTGCATTTTGTTTATCAGGGATATTGATCTATAATTCTCCTTTTTGGTGGGGTCTTTGGTTTGAGGATCAAGGTAGTACTGGCCTCATAGAAAGACTTTGAAAGTTTTCCATCCATTTCTATTTTGTGAAACAGCTTCAGAAGAATAGATATTAATTCTTTAAATGTTGAGTAGGATTCCCCTGGAAAGCCATTCAGATCTGGACTCTTGTTTGTTAGGAGATTTTTGAATACTGCTTCAATTTCCTTGCTGGTTATGGGTCTCTTCAGGTTTTTTATTTCATCCTGTTTCAGTTTGGGTAGCTTATATGTCTCTAGGAATGCACCCATTTCTTACAGATTGCATAGTTTGTTGGCATATAGTTGCTTATAATATGTTCTTATAATTGTATTTCTTCGATGTTGGTTATGATCTCTTCTCTTTCATTCATGATTTTATTTAGTTGTGTCTTTTCTCTTTTCTTTTTGAGAAGTCTGGCCAGGAGTTTATCTTATTAGTTCTTTCAAAGAACCAGCTCTTAGTTTCATTGAGTTGTGCTATTGCTCTTTGGTTTCTATTTCATCGATTTCTGCTCTAATCTTTATTATTTCTCTCTCCTACTGGGTTTAGGCTTTGTTGTTCTTTTAACAGCTCCTTTAGGTATAAGGCTAGGCTGTGTATTCGAGATCTTTCTTGTTTCTTCAGAAAGGCTCCTACTGCTATATACTTCCCTTGTAGGACC
Organism: Nyctereutes procyonoides; assembly: GCF_905146905.1. Classification (NCBI taxonomy): domain Eukaryota; kingdom Metazoa; phylum Chordata; class Mammalia; order Carnivora; family Canidae; genus Nyctereutes; species Nyctereutes procyonoides. Next base: position 53,092,793 of record NW_026575146.1, on the reverse strand, counting down.
ACCTGTGCTGCATCCCAAAGGGTTTGAACAATTGTGTTTTCATTTTCATTTGTTTCAATTATTTTTTTTAATTTTCTTTAATTTTCTGGTTGACCTATTCATTCTTTAGTATGATGCTCTTTAGCCTCCACATATTTGAGTTCTTTCCAAATTTCCTCTTGTGATTGAGTCCCAGTTTCAAAGTATTGTGGTCTGAAAAGATGCAGAGAATGATCCCAATCTTTTGGTACCGATGAGACCTGATTTGTGACCCAGTATGTGATCTATTCTGGAGAACGTTCCATGTGCACTTGAGAAGAACGTGTATCTTGTTGTTTTAGGATGGAATGTTTTGAATATATCTGTGAAGTCCATCTGGTCCAGTGTGTCATTCAAAGCCCTTGTTTCCTTGTTGATCTTCTGCTTAGATGATCTGTTCGTTGCACTGAGTGAGGTGTTAAAGTTCCCTACTGTCTTCCTTGGTTTTAATTCACTCCATAACTGATTATTTGCCAAGTCCTGTTGAGCCTCTTTACATTCTTTCTGCCACATTGGCATGTCTGCCACTTTCCCAGACCAAGCTTCTGGTCTTCTTTCACTTAAGTATTTTTCCTAGTAATTGCTACTAAATTAATTTTCTCAATGATATAAGTTAGTTCTCAATAATTTATTATAAAGATACTCAATGATTCTGTGATACCTGCCACTGTCTTCCACATAAAATCTTTATTCATTACCTTGATGCATGGCACTATTTATTATATGATTCCTAACTTTCTTTACAGGCTTAGTTCATACCACTCCTTGTTGTATTCCAGCCAAGCTGGGATACTCTCCATCCAAGAGTCTCTAGGCTTACAATTCTTATATTTCTGTAATGGCACCTTCTAATGTTCTCACCCAACATACAATATCATCTCAATTCTCCTCCATTTCTCTTTCCTAGGTGTCCCTCCCCTTGACACTATCTTTCCCCTATTTTCACTTCCTTTTTATCTCTCGCATGGCACATGACACATCCGCAGGTTACTATAATAATGCACACAATGCCTTATCTTCTTGGCTAGACTGTAACCTCTATGAAGATACTGAGATGGTCTTGAAGGTTTTCTTTCTCACCTGAGTAACTCATGCACAATTTGTCATGTGAAAGATGCTTAATAAATATTTGTGTATTGAACTCTGAGGAAAATGAATAGCTAATAATCCATAATGCCAGGAGTTCTATAATCAAATAACTGGGGGAAGCCTGACACAGAAAAATAAACAGGATTCTTGCCTATATAACTTCCTAGGTCTTTCCACTTACTAATGTGTGACTTTCCAGAATGGCCTGAAGCCTGAGGTATTTCCTACATTGATATGAGTACAACACGCTTTTATCACAGAGCATTCTGTAGGAATAGCATTGCTGAAGAAATCATGCTGGGGAACACTGCATGACTGACTTTCTATGAGCTTTCAAATAAGAAACTAAAGGCAATTTTAATATTTGGGGACTTAGAAATGGAAAAAAATAAATTAGCAAGCCCATAAAATGGCAAGAAAGGGGGAACTTCTATTGCAAGCATCTAAAATATTATCTGCTTCACAGTCCCCTCCCCCAAGAGGATTTCTCAGACTATCAGTTATTTGTTGCCTGTTTCCAGCTCTATTCTCCACCACTAACCACCCACCCCCCTTTTCTATTCTCACTTTGTGAGACACTCTTTTGCTGGAGGGATCTTTTTAACAATCCCAGGAAGGTGGAAAAGAGAAAATTAACTACAGACACAACTCTCAGGACCTTGTAATTTAAAATGGATTTACCACAAATTGAAAGTGTTGCTAAGGCAACATATATATTATGCTATATGTTGGCAAATCAAACTCCAATAAAAAAATATACAAAAATAGTTGGTAAATTGAACACCAATAAAAATTAATTCATAAAAAAATATACAAAAATAAATAAATAAAAAATAAAAATAAAGCAACATATATATTAAATAGTAATTGGCATGTGGGCACAGAATAAGAAACTGATTAGAATGGAATGAATATTCCATCTGGACTTTGATATTTCATAGTTGTGGTCCATTTTTTTCCATGACATTTACTTAAGACATGCTCAAAATAATAATTTTTTAAAAGATTTTACTTATTTATTTATTCATGAGAGACACAGAGAGAGAATGCAAAGACACAGGAGGAAGGAGAAGCAGGCTCCCCGTGGGAAGGCTGATGCGGGACTCTATCCCAGGACCCTGGGATCATGACCTGAGCCAAAGGCAGATGCTCAACCACTGAGCCACCCAGGTGCCCCTCAAACTAATCATTTAAAATGATAAGCACCAATATGGCATGAGCTCCACACATATGCCAAAATAATCTTACCCTTGTAATCCCTAAGAATTGACCCTCACAGTGCTTAAATGCAAAATACAAGCTGCATTTGTAATGTTTCTAAGGATGAATTACTCAGGACTATTCCTTTAGGGAAAGAAAAGCATGTGTGTATGTAAGATAAATTTAATAAAATGTTTTTCCAAAAGATGGAGGAGGGTCCTAAATTAATCCCATATATGGGTATCTCCCCAGCAACTGGAATCAAGATAATTGGATTAGTAGGAATTACTAAATACTTATTATGTAGATATATAAATAGGTTATACTCTTCAATCATTCATGGATCTTTATTTTTATATTATCTCAGTTTTTGTTGGTTTTCTTCTATGCATCCAAATGCTCTAGTCTGAAATGGTCATCAGGTAAGAAGATTTTGATGATTTTTTCCCCGAAATTCCTGTAAACATTTCACTTGAATATCTCAGAATCAAGATCCTTCATTAAGAATTTAGACATGCCACAAATAGAGTTGGAAATAATTCAACTGATGGGTTGATATTGTGCAGGGACTGAAATGTTCTGGTAGAAAGTGTCTCAAACTGCTGCAACTTTTATTACCTCTACATAACATAAACATTATTTCACTTGAAAAATATCTGGAGGGATCCCTGGGTGGCACAGCGGTTTGGCGCCTGCCTTTGGCCCAGGGCGCGATCCTGGAGACCCGGGATCGAACCCCACATCAGGCTCCCGGTACATGGAGCCTGCTTCTCCCTCTGCCTGTGTCTCTGCCTCTCTCTCTCTCTGTATGACTATCGTAAATAAAAAAGAAAAATATCTGGAGAAGACACAACATGGTCTGCAGGTTCATCACATGTGAGAACTCCTTCCTTCATGTTCAGTGTAGGCTAGCAATGGTTCAATCTGCCTCACAGTCAGAATTATCAACTGCAAGCTTATAGATAAACATTGCTTTCAAAATGCAAGCCTACTAGTTGTATCCTTCTAGAACAAAATCATATGAAGGCAGAGAATTTGACTCTCTCATTCACCAATGATTCACTGATGCTTTATAGAGTCCCTGACATGGTAGATGTTTAAAAAGTCTTTTTAACAAGTGAATAATTCCATCTTTTCTACTCTGGTCATATCATTATTCAACTGTAATAGATGTCTAATCTAAGATGTTATTGACACTTTTTTTTTTTTTTTACAAAAAGGAGAAGAGTAGTATTTCACCTCATTCCACACACAGGTTAGATCAATGTTCTGTTCAGAACAGGTGCTTAGTATATTTTTAAATAAAACAATAGCTACAACTATCATTTAACTTTTTTAGAGCATTTAGTTATTCAACCATCTATGTCATTTTTGTCAAAGAAATAACTAAACTTCTCAAGAGGGTGGCCTTCATCTAGAGACAGGGCAACTGGCCTCAAATCCTTATGTTTTTGGGGCTACTTCACTCATGGCTATTTACAAAGTACCAAACTTTTCCCCAGCAGTGCATGCTTTCAGCAACAATCCTGTGATTCTCATCTACCATAAATCAGGAGAATATCTATTTGTTTCTATTCTCTCTCTGGGAACTTTATCACTCCAGTCAAGAGGGACAGCCTTGTCTCACTTACCTCATTTGATTCTGTGATTTGAATGCTGTGTGGTTAGTTGTGGTTAGAATCTGAGCCTTGTCCTGAGAAGGGTGTGAACAGTTGCAGACAATCAATCTCGTGCACAGAAACAGCAGGTAACTGTAAAGCAGTGTCCAATTTTTGAGACTGCCTCAGAGAGCAAACCTCTTACTTTGATGCTGATGTGAAAGGAATGTCAAGATGGATTTCCATGGGGGTATTAAATAACTGACGGGACTGGAAATCACTCATTGCTAATGTAAAAAGGACATATGATTTTTCATCAGGAGCCTGAGCTATGGCTCCATTCTTGCCTGCATTAGCCATTATGAGATGAAAGCAGATGGAAATTATTCATTCCCTCCAAACTTACGTTCTTAAAATGCCATCTTATGAAATAGCTTCACCACAATCTTTCACTTCCAGGGAAACAGGACAAATGAGTCTTCCCCCAGAGCAGCCTGAGGATCCTCTTTCCTTATTGTATTTTTGCTGTACTAGCATTTTAGGCATCTTCCTTGCTCATGTGTCACAGGCATTATAGGTGACTCTATCTCTTACCCCAGAAACCAATGTTGCACGGTATATTAACTAACTAAAATTTAAATTAAAAAGAAAGTCAGTGACTCAATCTCACTTTTATTTTTTATCCTGATGCACACCCTGAATCCTCCCACCCCAAGACTATCCTGACCTGCCTTAGTGGTTTGATCCTCCTCCAGACACACAGCTCCTGTCTTGCACCCAATGATAGCCATGTCAGTCATGACCATAGAGTTAAGGACTTATCTTTCAGGATATAAGAAAACTATCTAATAATGCTCTGACACCATCCATATCTGAAATGTAGGGTGTAGTTCCTAAAACATTTTACAATTAAACCAGAAATCAAATTAACCAACTCCTGTTTGGTTCATGAGAGGAAGGGAGAAAAGGTGGTCCCAAGGAGACCACAGCAGTAAGTGGCCATATGTGTTGCCAGGGTTTTGAAGAGGAAGGGGAGAAATGGCCAAACAAGAAGGTTCTTAAAGGGACTGACACCTTGCCTGGTCATTATGGATATATAGCATTGGCTCTGGTGGACTACCACTCTTTGAAGGCATAGGAGGCACTGAGATATGATGGAAAAGAATATAAGTTCTAGAGTCCCAAAGGCATAGACTAAAGTCCCATTTCCTTCACTTTCCAGCTCTATGAATCTGGGCAAATTACCTTACTCTGTGATACTTGGTTCCCTCATTTGTAATCCTGGAGTTAAAAATAAACTCTCTTCAAATCTTCTATCCAACGCTGTGACCATAATCAACAATACAATGTACTACTGTATACTTAGAATTTTGTTAAGGGTGGATCTCATGTTAAGAGCTCTTACCACATCAAAAAAAAAAAACCCCACAAAGCCGAACCAACCAAAAACCCCTCCAGGTTATTTTGAGACTTCAATAGAACAGCACAAAGTAGAATAAAAACAGGGGTTATTAATTGTATTTTACAAAGTACCCCCTCAATGTCACACATATAATAAGAAACAATGCACGTAGGAAATTGTTATATGGGGATTGTGACTTTTTCATCATTGTTTTTCTGGCATGGAGCATGGTGCTTGGGACATAAGAAGCTCTCAACTAATATTTATGCATATAAATGAGATTTATCAATTATTTTTTTGTGAGACTCATGTAGATCTCACAAAACACACTCTGGTAATAGAGAATTTTAAAAATAAATAGAAATAGCATACAATTTGTGCCTTTAAGGAGGGCAGGGGTAAGGTACAATGTTGCTTACAGAAAAGGAAGTGTTTCTCAGATGAGTCCTTAAGTCCTTGCCATGTCAGACAGGAGAACCACAGTAATGGAGAAAAAAAAGGACATGTAGAAAACAAAACATATATCTTGGGTTATTAAAATGTAATTATGATTATATAATTAAATGAAAAAAATATGTCTTATTTGACATCACATATATATTATCACAAAAGCCATATCTTGGGATGCCTGGGTGGCTTAGCAGTTGAGAGTCTGCCTTTGGCTCAGGACGTGATCCCAAGGTCCTGGGATTGAGTCCCACATTGGGCTCCCCGCAGGGAGCCTGCTTCTCCCTCTGCCTATGTCTCTGCCTCTCTCTCTGTGTCTTTCGTGAATAAACATATAAAATCTCAAAAAAAAAAAAAAAGCCTTATCTTAAATACTACTTGTTGACCAGAAGGGTCACTTTCTTAAAACACAATTCTGTTTACATATCATATCTAAGTGCATCCACATCTGATGTACACCAATTGTTCAGACTTTTTAAAATCGTTTATGCTTGCAAATGGGCCCATGCCAATAGAACACAGGTCAGCCATCATACAGAATGAACAAATATTTTTTTTTTCTTTTTCTTTTTTTTTTAATTCTATAAATTAATTTTTATTGGTGTTCAATTTACCAACATACAGAATAACACCCAGTGTTCATCCAGTCAAGTGTACCCCTCAGTGCCCGTCACCCATTCACCCCCACCCCCCGCCCTCCTCCCCCTCCACCACCCCTAGTTCATTTCCCAGAGTTAGAAGTCTTTATGTTCTGTCTCCCTTTCTGATATTTCTCACACATTTCTTCTCCCTTCCCTTATATTCCCTTTCACTATTATTCATATTCCCCAAATGAATGAGAACATACACTGTTTGTCCTTCTCCGGTTACTGTGGCCAAGTTCAAAAAGGGTGTTGCCTGAGTTCTCGTCTGGGATTTTGATGGAATCTTGTCTCACATTTAGATCTTTCATCTATTTTCAGTTTATCTTTGTGTATGGTGCAAGAGAGTGGTCCAGTTTCATTCTTCTGCATGTGGATGTCCAATTTTCCCAGCACCATTTATTGAAGAGAGTGTCTTTCTTCCAGTGGATCGTCTTTCCTCCTTTATCGTATATTAGTTGACCATAAAGTTCAGGGTCCACTTCTGGGTTCTCTACTGTTTTTGTGCCAGTACCACACTGTCTTGATGAACACAGCTTTGTAGTACAACCTGAAATCTGGCATTGTGATGCCCCCAGATATGGTTTTCTTTTTTAAAATTCCCCTGGCTGTTTGGGGTCTTTTCTGATTCCACACAAATCTTAAAATAATTTGTTCTAAGTCTCTGAAGAAAGTCCATGGTATTTTGATAGGGATTGCATTATACGTGTAAATTGCCCTGGGTAACATTGACATTTTCACAATATTAATTCTGCCAATCTATGAGCATGGAATATTTTTCCATCTCTTTGTGTATTCCTCAATTTCTTTCAGAAGTGTTCTATAGTTTTTAGGGTATATTTTGAGAACCATTTGAATGGTAAATGGTTCTCCAACCTTTTATTTTCAGGTTGTAGGTGTCCTTCTGTCTAAAATGAGTCTCTTGTAGACAGCAAATAGATGGGTCCTGCTTTTTTATCCAGTCTGAAACCCTGCGCCTTTTGATGGGGTCATTAAGCCCATTCACGTTCAGAGTTACTATTGACAGATACGAGTTTAGTGTCATCATGATATCTATTTAGTCCTTGTTTTTGTGGATTGTTCCACTGAACTTCTTCTTAAAGGGGAGTTTTAAGAGTCCCCCTTAAAATTTCTTGCAGAGCTGGTTTGGAGGTCACATATTCTTTCAGTTCCTGCCTGTCTTGGAAGCTCTTTATCTCTCCTTCCATTTTGAATGAGAGCCTTGCTGGATAGAGTATTCTTGGTTGCATGTTCTTCTCATTTAGGACCCTGAATATATCCTGCCAGCCCTTTCTGGCCTGCCAGGTCTCTGTGGAGAGGTCTGCTGTTACCCTAATATTCCTCCCCATGAAAGTCAGGGACTTCTTGTCTCTTGCTGCTTTAAGGATCTTCTCTTTATCTTTGGAATTTGCAAGCTTCACTATTAAATGTCGAGGTGTTGAATGGTTTTTATTGATTTTAGGGGGGGATCTCTCTATTTCCTGGATCTGAATGCCTGTTTCCCTTCCCAGATTGGGAAAGTTTTCAGCTAGGATTTGTTCAAATACATATTCTGGCCCTCTGGCCCTTTCGGCGCCCTCGGGAACCCCAATTAAACGTAGGTTTTTCTTCCTTAGACTGTCATTTATTTGCCTTAATCTGTCTTCATGGTCCCTTAATTGATTGTCTCTTTTTTTCTCAGTTTCCCTCTTTGCCATTAACTTGTCTTCTATGTCACTCACTCGTTCCTCCACCTCGTTAACCCTCGTCGTTAGGACTTCTAGTTTGGATTGCATCTCATTCAATTGATTTTTAATTTCTGCCTGATTGGATCTAAATTCTGCAGTCATGAAGTCTCGTGAGGCCTTAATGCTTTTTTCTAGAGCCACCAGTAGCTGTAGAATAGTGCTTCTGAATTGGCTTTCTGACATTGAAGTGTAATCCAGATTTTGTAACCCTGTGGGAGAGAGGGCTGTTTCTGATTCTTTCTTTTGAGTTGAGGTTTTCCTTCTAATCATTTTGCTCAGTGCAGAGTGGCCAGAAACAAGTTGTATTGGAACACGGGGGAGTATCACTGGTCCGTCCAGCTGGTCTTCTGGGGGAGGGGCCTGCTGTGCTGATTCTCAGGTGTTAGCACTTGGGGGAGCTGCTCTGCCCCTGCCTGCTGCAGGGCTCAGCGGGGGTTGTTTACCCCGTTGGGCCCCAGGAGGATCAGCCGCAGTTGCTATGGCAACTCTGGAAGCCTGGATTCAGCCTCCGCAGGAACTACGGGGCTCGGGGCTCTCGGCTCTCAGTCCGCAGGGCCTGGAGGCTCCGGGGCGGGGCCGCTGATGTGCTCAGCTCGGGGCAGGAGCGTCCTTGCTGTCCTGGGCCCTCCCGGCCTCTGCCTGTCCCGGGGGGAGGCCGGATCCTGGGCTGTGTCCCGGCGCCCTGTGCTCCGGGGCCTGCGCTGTTGGATTCGCGCTCCCGCCCTTCAGCTCCCTCCCTGGAGCCGCTCCCGAGCCCCTCCGAGCTGCTCCGGTCGGTCCCCGCTGTGCGCGCTGCAGCCCTTAGGGAGCTCGTTGCACTCTCCGGGGGCGCAGGTGTCTGTTAGTGTCCCCGGGAGCCCGAGGGCATCCCTGCCCTCCTGGGTCCTGCTCCAACTCCCTGCGAGCCCCTTTCCGCCCGCCCGGGAAGGTTGGTGCAGCTCCTGCTCCTCCGGGACGGGGCTCTCCTGTCCTGGGGACACTCGCCCCGGCCTCAGCCCGGCTCCTCGCGGGGCCCCTCCCCCTCGGAGGCCTTTTGTTCCTTTATTTCTTTTTCCCCGTCTTCCTACCTGGATAGAAGCGCGGACTCTTCTCACTGTAGCGTCCCAGCTGGTCTCTCTTTACATCTCAGGCCGAATTCGTAGATTTTCAGGATGGTTTGAAGGTTATCTAGGTAATTTGGTGGGGACAGGTGATTTGGGGACCCTGCTCTTCCGCCATCTTGCCCCTCCCAGAATGAACAAATATTAACTCAAAGTTGATCTTCAATGTCTATGGCTATCACTCCACAGAAGAGAAATGGCTTCAGATAAATGTATAATTCAGTGAGAGCACCTGATAAGATAGGATGAGGAAAGGAAGGCCTGGTATGTTAATTGAACATTAATCACCAGTGAGGAAATGGGCTTCATTTCATGAGAAATGAGTCTCTCAAATCCATAGGCTTTAGTATCCTTATCTATAAAAGAAGAGATTTAGACCTGGCCAGTGCTTTGCAAACTGTTTCTAGTGGACCCTAGGTGTATGGTGGGATAAGACTGGGCTGTGCTTTGAGTCTCCTCCTCTTCAACCTGAGCAGCTCTTTTCTTTTTTTTTTTTTTAAACTGCTTTATTTGCTTGCCATAGTAAGATTCTTTCAACAAAGTATTATACTATAAAAACTCTGTTAGGTTGGTGGGCTAAGCAAATTAATTGGTTTGCATTCATTCAGCAGCTCTTTGAGCCTCTAAGACTCTAAAAACATTTAAGTGCTTCTCAGTTTACTAAACGCCCTAAATCACATGGTCTTGCCTCAGTATTGCTGTGAGGTCTATGTTACCATTCCCCTCCATTTTGAGGATTAAGGAGCCATGGCTGTGGAGGCCAATCGTGTACCTAAAGGTACACAGGTAGTCAGTCATGGAGCCGACACAGGAGCACAAGTATTCTGGTCCCAAGCATCCTTCTGCCACAGTGCATTGCCTCACCCACGTAAAGAACTCTCCCACTCAGTTGGTACTATACATGAGAGGAGAGAAAGAGAAATGGCAAACTATTCAGTCTTATTCTGCATTGCAAATGTGCCCTAAGTATTGAGGCCAACATGTAATTTGGCTGTTTCTTTTTTTCTGTCACCATAGAATATCACAGAACACACAGTTTGGGTGTTCATTTCCATCATCATTATCTAGGGGATAGGAGGAAAAACTTAATTATCATTTAATTTCATCCCCATTAGTGTTTAAATCTAGCATGTCCTACCTGATTCTATACTACATCTCTTAATCAAATGTATTTTTGACATTGTAATAACCAAGTCAGAAGGAGAAGAAAGCCTGGCAAGGTGAAAGAGAAAGCATAAAGGCAGTACAATGTTGTCATTGGCAGTTGATTCTGTATCATGGGAAGAGTGAAAAATTAGGGCACAATGTTAGTTTCATGTTAAAGAATCACATTAATATGTACCTTGTACTTATTATTCCCATTTTATAGTCCAGAAATGAGATAAGTTAAAAAATAAACTTAGCTGGGGTGCCTGAGGGGCTCAGTGAGTTGAATGTTAGTCTCTTGGTTTGGGCTCAGGACATGATCTTATAAGATCAAGCCCCTTGACCAACGGGCTCCATGCTTGAGATTCTCTCTCCCTCACCCTCTGCCCCTCCCCCCCTTACATTTGTGTGCTCTCTTCTCTCTCTCCCTGAAATAAATAAAATCTTAATTTAAAAAAACACAAAAGCTTGGCCAAAGTCAGTAGTAAAAATAGCAGATCAAGGATGCATAGAGTAGTCTCTCAAAAGTAGATGTTTAAGACGAAGTTAAAATTAAGCTACAGTAAAAAAGTATGAGCTCATTAATACAAATCAAGCAAAATTAAATGTACTGTACTTAGAAGCCATATCTATTTATTAGATACCCACAGGGATGAATCTTGGAATAGCAATTGGGCTTGAGGTACTAATTTTTATGAGTCGGTAGTAGCTTCCTGAGATGCTGTGTTGAGAAAGGATTCTGAGATCTTCATGCACACCAGTAGGTAAAAGTGCCATGTTCCATTACTTATGTCTAAGAAGTGTGAGTGTGAGTGGGGATGTGAGTGTGAGTGGGGATGTAAGTGTGAGTGGGGATGTGAGTGTTCCATATTCCTGAATATGAAATTTCAAAATCCTGAATTCCACATTCATGAATTTTGTCTACTGAAATCAGAAAATAACTAATGCTCTTTGCAAATACTTTACAGTAATTTTTAACCATGACAGTCATCCTAAGAGCTTTCTTCTACTTCTATTCGCTAGCTGAACCAAAAACCATGTAACTATCTAAACAATTCTGCAATTCCAAGTATCTAGGAGTTTTCTGCAAATGGCCAAGGTATCATCATTTGCTTACTTCAGTGCACAAGCAAAACACAACTTACTCTCACCAGAAAAATGAACCTCCCATAAGTTCACAAGAGACAATATTTTCTTTTTGATGAAATGACCATCAAAAGCTCTATTTTCATGGCAAAAAAAAATTATACCCTTACAAAAACATTAAACAACAAAACATTGATACCTACCCAAAGTGGATTTCAGTAACTCTCTTGGCACCAATGATGCATGTGAAATTTTATAATCTGTAAATTAATATACCTCTTTCATAGAATCATAGGGAAAAAATGAGCAGAGAGAGAAGGAGGAAGTTGTCAGCCTAACAGTTGATGTTTAGAGTAGTACAATTAACAACCTGGAAGGGACTTTAGGATGATTTATTTCATCTCCCTGGTGAAGAAAAGTGTGATCGAATCCTGAGCCACACTGACCTCTGCAGATGTCTGTGCAATGCTGGGTCTCTCAAGCTAACTCATTCTTCCTGATTATCCTCATGTATACAGAGCTGCCTATCTCATTTCCCATCACATTCATTTAAGTGCTTCTTATGTCACTCCAGTCTCATAGATATTTTGAAGACGACATGTCCAAGAAGTGAAAAGATTTATTGCTAAATCCACATGCAGAGTTTGTGGCCTTGAGAATTGAAGGTCCTCTCCCAAGGTTACAGTGGAAGAGGATGAATGTCAACTTGCTCACTGTATATGAAACACAAGATTATAAAAGACATGCAGATGCCACCTATAATTCCACAGCCCAATTTTGACAAATGTTATTTTTCAGCTCTGCTGGAGATCAGAGAGATCTTCTGACAACTTGAAAATATTTTAAAGTTTCTGTTTAAGAATCACAATTGTTTCTCGCTGACATGGACTTGGCAACCCAAGATTCTTTTTAGTGCCTGTTCTGCCTCCTTACCCTCCCCAGTCAGGATGCCCTCAGCAAAGGTGAGCACAACTAAGCTACATAATGAGTGAGCTCTGTCCAGCAGGTCCCTCATGGGGTAGAAGTACAAGAATCAGTAATACAGAATATTGGCCAAACCTCACAAAATGGGGTGAAGGGTCTGCAGACATTGGAGTGTAACAGCTTCCAGACAACTCAAGAGCTTCAGAGTCAAAGAGAACTTGTGGAAGAATCATTGAATTTTAGAGCTGGAAGAGACCTTTAAATGGTGGCATCAAGCCTTTAAACTTAGCAGGTTTACATCCCAGCTCTGCCCCATGTTAGCTGGGCTATCCACAGTTGACATATGTATGCCTTTAGCATGGTGCCTGACACCTGAAACCATGGTAACCGTGACTATCTCTAGCAGCTTCTTACAGTCAGACATGAGGAACGTGGTCAAAAAGGGTGAAGTGGCTTGACCCAGACAATCCAGTGAGTTGTATGGAGGCTAAGTGAACAGTTCTTAAGAGGGCAGCCGCCTGCTTTATGGACTGGCTGGAGATGTTTCCCACCTTCAGGGTTCTCCATCCTTGGTTATTGAGGATGCCCGGTGTGAAACTCTATCCCCCTCTGGTAGGAGGCCACACACCAGCAGTGTTCTTTCATAGTGCAAACTCATCAAGTTCACAGAATTAGTTTATTTTGCCCTTGAGGCAGACTGAGGTAGTTGTGAAGTGAGAGAATGGAATTTAATTTACCTCAGGGTCTGTGTAAGTCCATATGGTAGTGCTAGGTACCGCTTTGCTTTTTACTTTCACATGCTTTCTCTGAAAGCATGCATTCTATCTGTTCATTCATCGAACATTTATTGAGTGCCTCTTCTGAGGCTAACACTGTGCTAGATCTGATGAGATATAAAAGAATATATTCAGTTGGTATTTCCACAATCCCCGTAATGAAGTAGCTCACACTACTACTAGTGGAGATGTTCAAAGGTCTCACTGGTAGATCTGCAGCAGCAGGGACTGGGGCAGGAGGATGGCTTTGGGGTTCCATCACTGCCAGTTGCACAACCTTGCAAAAGCTCTTAACCTCCTCGGCCCCTGTTTCCATTCTATAAAATGAGGATAACAATATCTTCTAATGATTCCTTATAGAGTTATTGTGATGATTTTTTTTAAATGATGCATACACAGCGTGACACGTAATGTTTGGCAGCTACTAAGCACTCAGTAAATGTTAGCTACATTTCTAGTTTATTTTTTAATTAATTAATTTATTTATTTATGATAGTCACAGAGAGAGAGAGAGAGAGAGAGAGAGAGAGAGAGGCAGAGACACAGGCAGAGGGAGAAGCAGGCTCCATGCACCGGGAGCCCGACGTGGGATTCGATCCCGGGTCTCCAGGATCGCGCCCTGGGCCAAAGGCAGGTGCCAAACCGCTGCGCCACCCAGGGCTCCCTACATTTCTAGTTTAAGCAGTGAGTTCAGAATACACTTGGAGATTCCAGTTCCTTTGAAACTGAAGTGAGGAGGTGAGGCATTGTTTAGTTACACTGAAGCCAGGGATTAGGTTGTGCTTAAACTATTTTAGTCAACTATCCTGTTGACTAAAAGTTCATTATTTCAGGTGGTGGGCTGAAACCAGTCACATCTCAGGAAACTTAATCAGGCAAATGGATGGATTGGAGAGGACAGAGAATAGTATAATCAAGGAACCTAGTTATAAAAATCATCATCTTGGCAAGAGTTAGTGGGAACTTAAGGTTAAGTCAGGGCAAAAGATATAGAAAATAACAAAGAGGCAGTCTAAGGATAATTAGACACCACTAGTGGTAGAGAATAAAATTGAGAAAATTAGAGGTTTCTCCAAGATTTAAAATGTAGCACCTAGAAAAGGAGACCATTCAGCATGAGCAATAGAATCAAGAGGGAAAAGACAATGTTTCCAGATTCCTATTTTTCAGCATATGTTCTTATATCCAGGATTTGTGAGTGGCCAGATAATGTTCAATAGACATCCTTTCTTGAATCCAAGAGAAACATTTTTCCAAACGGGTAGCTTTAGCTCGATCAGAATTCAAACACATACATGTCCAGGCAATATCACTCACTGCTTTGTGTTATCAACCTGATACAATATTATAGAACCTCTAGCCTCAGTGCTTGCTCTCATAAAGGAATTGATGATGCAGACAGAAGTCATAAGAGTTCAGATCTTTAAACCAATTTCTTGAAGACGGCATCATATGTACTGGCACTGCTAATAGTTCAACGTGAGTGTGTCCTTCCCAGTTCACAAGTGAATGTTGGTTAGAATGAAGGATTTGGAAGTAACCCAGAATAGTTTCTGTTCTGGACAGAGAACAAGAGTTGAAGGAGAGTACCTCCTTCTCAACCTTTTCTCAACCCAACCTATGAGAATCTACTCCTTTCCCCACATACCATACATAGAAATAACTCTTATAGCTTTACCTATCATGCATTGAGTGCCTGCTGTATGCCAGGCATTGTATAAAGCACATTAGAGCACTATCTCTTCTTATTTCCTTAGCTTCCCAATCAGGGAATTACCCCCATTCTACAGAGAAATGGATTGAGACCTACATGGTAAACTTGTCCAAGGCTACACAGTAGCCAGTGTCAGAGCCATGATTCAAATCAAGCTCAGCGGAGTATTAGAAGAACTCATGTTGGGGGTGAAAATTTTTGGAGACTAGAAAATTGGGCCTGCAACTGGAAGAATTTATCATGTTCTAGTGTTTACAAAGTACTCATTAGCTGTGAATGGAAATTAACACCAATCACAGTGTGCTGCCTCTTGCAATCTTTTCATATGTTGAAAGGAAATAATTTCATTAGTTTCAAACCTTCAGAATAGGATGATTATTGACTCTAATCCTTAGGATATGCTGCAAAGACACAGAAAATTAGTCACTTTTCACTGAGATGAAGATGAAGCTTGTGGTCTAGTCAGTGGGTCGCACTGTGAATTTTTCCTTTCCAGGAGTCGTTAATGGGCATGTGTATGGGCAGAGTTGTAGCTCCCAAAATTCACATGTTCCGGGATCTCTGGGTGGCGCAGCAGTTTGGCGCCTGCCTTTGGCCCAGAGCGCGATCCTGGAGACCCGGGACCGAATCCCACGTCAGGCTCCCGGTGCATGGAGCCTGCTTCTCCCTCTCCCTATGTCTCTGCCTCTCTCTCTCTCTCTCTGTATGACTATCATAAATAAATAAAAAAAATTAAAAAAAATTCACATGTTCAAGTCTTAACCCTCAGTATCAGAAAATGTGACTATATTTGGAGATAGGGTCTTATAGAGATAATTAAGGTAAAATGAAGTCATGGGGGAGGGACTAATTCAATATGGCCACTGTCTTCACACAAAGAAGAAATTTGGACAGAGATAAGCCCAGAAGGAAGACCATGTGAAGTCATGGGAAGAAGAAGGCCATCTTTAAGAAAGGAAAGAGGCCTCAGAGGAAACAAACCCTGCCAACACCTGACCTCAGACTTCTATCCTCCAGAAGAGGAGACAATACATTTCTGTTATTTAAGCCACTGCATCTGTGGTACTTTGTCACGGCAGCCCTAGCAAAATAACACAGCAAGCTTGGAGTCATCCACACTCCAGAACCTGGTCTCCCTTGTGAGGAAAACCGTATAAGCATATTGACTGAGATGGACAAAATGGTGAGAAGAAATGCTTTGGAGGCCCCAGAGGGTTTTTCTTTTAGGTTCCAACAAAACAGAAGAAGGGGACAAAAAAACTCAGTCTGCAATGTCCTGTCATTTTAGGTCTCCAGACACCCACGTGATGAACTTATGAGGTCCTTTACACAGAATTGGATTTCCATGTCCTTCTCAGTACTTCTCTACTTAACCAGGGTGTCTGTGCCACTTTTTCCCTTCCTCTGAAGGGAAGGGGAACTGTCAGCCCTTCTCCTTTGCCCCTTTCACTGAAAACCCTTCATGACACTTCATTCCATTGAGTCTCCTCTTGCATAGAGTGTAGACTCACCTCAGCCTGATGGTCGTCTTCCCCTCCACTTTTGTATGTGAAACTAGTTTAGACAAAGAAGTGCTCTCAAACAGGCTCAGGTAAACTACCGTTTAGTTACACTGATGCAGTCTCATGGATATAATGCGTTTTCTGTCTCTATGTCTTGCTGCTCGATCTCTATCTTTGTTCTCATCTTTTTTTAGAGGTGTGCAATTTTTTCTAACAGACCCAACATACTAAAAGCAGTAATTTCTTTTTATGGAGTGGCTATGATGTGGCCAGCACTTTGTCTTATTAGCTCTAATCCTCATACCTGTCCTAAAGGTTAAGTATGATCACTTCCATTTTACGGATGAGAAATATAAGACTTTAAGAGGCCACAAAGGAGGTGAAATCTGAACAAAGTCTTGACAGTAAAACCCAGCTTTTCCTCATTGTACATGTGTTTTCTAATTGTGGTCATTCTCATGTCACTGCATGATGTTGATCATACCTGCCTACTCTCCATACTATTAACACATTTTTTCAAAGTTTTACCTTAATGTTTTAAGTAATATGCAATAACTATATTTTTATATAGCTTAATGCAATAGCTATACTCCTTAAATATTCATTAAAATGAATACATTACATTTTACAACAATACACACTAAAACAAATAAGCATGTGAGTCCAATAAAATCTGAACACACATATAGAACCTAAAATTGTCCTGTGTCACCCATGGTATAGATATCATACCCTAGGAAACATTGCACTACAAACTGACACCAATTATGAACAGAATGAACCTAGGGCAGGGCCTAGCACAAGCCTTGATGTTTCCCCTGAAGCTGCTAGCCATATGTTTTAAGCAAGTTGTACAGCCACCTGGCAGTATCTTAAAATCTAAAGCTTTGCCTGATGAGTATTGCAGACTTTGCTTTAAAAAAAAAAAAAATGAGTTTCCCTGCCCAGTGTGGAACCCAAAGCAGGGCTTGAACTCATGACTCTGAGATCAAGA
This sequence comes from Nyctereutes procyonoides, assembly GCF_905146905.1. NCBI lineage: Eukaryota > Metazoa > Chordata > Mammalia > Carnivora > Canidae > Nyctereutes > Nyctereutes procyonoides. Next base: position 53,075,429 of record NW_026575146.1, on the reverse strand, counting down.
CCCGAGCTGAGATCAAGAAAGGGACATGTAACCGACTGAGCCACCCAGACACCCCTGACTCAAAATATATTTTATGTAATCTGCTCCACTCTCATCTTTTCCTATGGATTCTTCAGCTCTATAGTTCCTTCTGATATTGATAGGGGAATTTGGAAACCAAACTAGGGACAGATACAGCAGAGCTGCAGATAGGCTAATCAAGAGTATGTAATCTTGGGAGAGGTCAGCCTCCAGACAGAGAGAGTGAACAGATTTCAGGAATGGAAAGCAGAATTCAGTTGGTCCCTTTGATGAATCCTGTGCCAGTTTCCCCAACTATCTCCCTCTCTGCCTGTCTTCGAAGTCTGAAGTTCTGCTGTAATTAATAAATTTTTATGCCATGTTTTTGAAATGTCAATAGTCATTTATAAGTAACCTGTAAGAATAATAACACTGTGAGTGATTATTAACTACACTATGCTAGTAGCTCTGGGTGGCAGGAAGGGACATGTGAACAGAAGGATTGGACTAGGGTTGGGGTATTGGGTATATCCAAGGCTACTAGAAACAAAGTAGGACCAAATCAAAGAAAAATGTCTCCTCTCCGTCCAGGCTCCTTGACAGAGCTCCTCCCTTTCTCCAGCCTCCCTCTGATGTGGGGTTTTCCTGTGATGTCAGGCACCCCCCCCCTCCCTGCAGGACCTGGAGCTTCTTCAGCAGGGTCCAGGCCCCCTGCTTGCAAGGGTAGTATATACAGTCAATGCAGACAAGGGGGTGTGGTCTGTTTTTAAAAAGTTAATAAAATGCCAGACCACATTTACACAGAAGTGGTTTCCGGATCAAGGGAGCTAACATTCTCCCTGTGTTGGACCCTAGTCAGAGCAAATGTTTTGTGCTTGGTTCTGGCATCACACTTTAAGCCTACTGCCTGTGAAAGTTAATTTTATGGCAGCTTGGCTAGACAAGAGCATCCAGTTATTTCATTGAACAGTAATTCAGGTGTGGCTGTGAAGGTATTTTGTAGATGTGGTTAATATCTACTACCAGTTGACTCTAAGCAGTTTACCATCAATAATGCGGGGGTGGGAGGGTCATCCAATCAAATGAAAGCCTTAGGAGCAAAAATGTGTTTTCCAGGAAGAAGAAATTCTGCCTCAAGAAGACACCATCAACTCCTGCCAGGACCTACTCTACAGATTTTGGACTTGGCAGCCCAGATAATACCATGAATTGATATAAATAAATAAATAAATAAATAAATAAATAAATAAATAAATAAATAAATAACATGTTTCCCATTGGTTCTGCTTCTCTGGAGAACCCTGACTGATCCGCTGCCCATTTGGAGCATGTTGTGGAGGAAAACAGCCAAGACTGCAAGGGGTCTGCAAGGGGGCCTGGAAACTCCAGTATGTGAGGAGTGGCTGACAGGACAAGAGATACTTCATCTGGAAGGAGATCCAAGCATGATTTGACAGATGTCTTTAAATGTTTAAGAGGATGAAATGTGGAAGAGGGATCAGACTTTTTCTGTGTTGTCTCAGAAACTAGAATTTGGCTCTACGGTTAGAGGTTACAGCAGGCAGATTTGGGATCAATAGAAGTAACCTTCTCAGCTGCATCAACTCCCAAGAGTTGGAATTTCCAACAGAACTGTGATATGTAGAGGAAAATGAGACAAAGGACTCTTTGATTAGGTGAGAGGAAAAAGTGTGACCTCAAAGCTCAGATTCAGCATGGCAGGCTACCAAGTGCTTACTATGTGCCAGGCACTGTGCTCAGTGCTTTATACATTTGACTTCACCACATCATCCTTCCAATCCCTAAGGTAGCTTTACTATATCCTTACTCTAACGACAGGAAAAAATAAGGCTCTTGGAAATCTAGTAACTGGTCCAAAGTCATTCACTAAGTAGAGAAGTACTAGGTTTCAAACTGAGGTCAGTCTGACTCTCAAAGCTCCCCTACATGGAAACACTGTGCTTCCCCCATGACAGTAGGACTTAAAAACACAAGCATGAGCCACAGGCCATTGTCCTTTCAACTCGTAGCACATGCCTCCTATGTTCATCTGCCAATGTGGTGAGGTAAATTTACCTGCAATATAGCCATGTCATATTTGTCCAAGGTTTTTTTTTTTTGTCCAAGATTTGAAAGTGAGAGAAATGTATTCTTTCATTAAACAAATACTGGTTGGCCATAGCTACTAGTTATCCAGAAACAAGCTACAAACACCACAGACATTGCCTCAATCCCATCAAGAAACTTACATTAGCAGGAAAGGCAAATATTAAATTAAAATGCATTAAGTATTTAATCACAATTGTCATCAATGCTGAGAGGAGAAGAAATGCATATTTTGAAAATGAGCAACAAGTAGATCCTCTTTTCATCTGGAGGGCGAGGGGAGACCCTCAATAAGGGGTGCCAGGGTGGGAACTGAAGTAGGCACAGGCTTACAGGGGCAGTGAAACCATTCAGAGTGATGGAGGAACTCAAAGATGACCAATGTGGCTGACTTTTTATTAACAAAAAAGGCAGTGGCATAAAATGTGGCTGGAGAGGTGACAGAGACCGTCTCATGCATGGCTATGCAGAACATAAGTGAGTTGTTTTTTTTTTTTTATGATAGTCACAGAGAGAGAAAGAGAGAGAGGCAGAGACATAGGCAGAGGGAGAAGCAGGCTCCATGCACCGGGAGCCCGATGTGGGATTCGATCCCGGGTCTCCAGGATCGCGCCCTGGGCCAAAGGCAGGCGCCAAACCGCTGCGCCACCCAGGGATCCCTACATAAGTGAGTTTTAAGTGAGTAAGGATAGAGATAACTTGGTCGCTCGGGACATCCTAGTCATTGTCCTCAAGTGCAGCTGCAAATGAACCTTGTGAGGTGTGTAGAAAAAGTCAGTATCACAGACTAGAGATTGCCATCCCTACAAAGTCCTTTCTCCAAGGTGGGCCCTTGGCTGGCATTAGGAAATTTGGACATTAAGAAGGTTTCCGCCATTCCCTCAACTGATAAGAATGACTCATGGTGCCTAGCTTGTGTAAACAATATGGTTTGTACAGAGCACCTGCTTTCTTTTGGGTGTCTGGAATTCGGTATGTCTTCGTGGCCATCCCCCAATAAAAACATTGAGCACTGAGTGCCAATGACCCTTCCTGGTAGACACCCTTTCATCCATATTGTCACATGCCTGATGGAGGGATCAGCACACCCTGTGTGACCCTATAGGGAAGGCTCTTGGAGGCTTAAACTTGGTCTCCTGCAGACTTTATTCATGCATCCTTGTTCTATGGCTGATTTTGCTTTGTGTCCTTTCTTTGTAATAACTCTTAGCCATATGTACAACTATATGAGTTCTGTGACTGTTCCTAGTGAATCACCAGCATGGGGGAAAGTTGGTACTGGGAACCCCTGATGCAGGGTGTGACCTTGCTGACTCCCCCAGAGTATGGAATCAGAAGTTCCCTCTCACTGCACAAAAGCTTAGTGAGGTGGATTGAAATGGTCTCTTTGCTTCTGGGGAACTCCAGCCTCTGAAGTACTTCACTACTTTAAGGTCTAGAAATGTCTACAGTGATCCACAGCTGTGTAATGAAAATTTAAAGACAAACATCAAATTTCAGGGAAGATTCATAATAAATATTAAACAACCACCTGCAATCCCCAAAGCCACTGCCCTGGATTTGCCAGCAACATGCCATCTTACCATCGGGAGTTCAGAGAGCCAATTTTGTCATGCTCTATAGCTTTAATCTATCTGCCCTTTATTAAAATGCAGGATGTACCAATGAGTCTAATAAGGTGGTCTTAAGGGCATTTCAGTTTTATATCTTTTATATCTTTATTTAGCTAGTCAATGTTGCTGTCTTAATAGCTTCTTTTTTTGTGTTCTCAACTTATTTTTCAAGACCAAGGAAAATTAGTCATTTTTTTGCACTTTACATTCTGCTAATTGCAAGATCTAGCAATATAAACATACTAGAAACCACACAAAAGCAAATTTTATAAAATATAAGCCAACTTCACTACAGCCAAGGGAACAATGCTTAAAACTGTTGATTTTGCTTACTAAATACTTTTGTTTGAGTAAATGAAAATTCAATATAGTTACTCTTACATTCCTAGAAAAAAAATAGCAATAAAATATTGATGAGACAAGAACCACGATGGAAGACAAAACTCACTTTCTAAAGTAAACAATCCAACAACACTACTGTTCTTCTGTGTCTGGAAGCCAGCCATTCTGGCCACATTTTCAAAGCAGATTTACATTGCTATCATAGCACTTATCCTCCTCCCATAAACTGCCACTTTGGAGAGTCATAAAGCTCTTAAATCTTATATATCTGGGGAGCCTAGTTCTTATAGAGATACTCATTGGCACTGATCAATTAAATGTCCCCACCTTTGCTGAGTATGGTCAGAATTCTTTTACAAAATCAATAAATATTCACCTGGCACCCACTTCATGCAAGGCATGTGCTATGCCCTGGACGTGATGTAGTCCTTGATATCTGGACACTATTAGTCCTAGGTACATAATCATATGTTTCAATACAGTAAAGCAATAGAAAAGATTGTGTTATTAAGTACCAAATGCAGACTAATAGTATGAACTTAGAAAGAACCCTCTGTGGATTAAAAAGTCTTTCCAGGAAGAATCAACAATGAAATATGACGATTGGTGGATTCAATACTTTGAGGATTTGTGATGGAGTTGATTATGTACATAAGCACACATTCTGGAGACAATGAGTAGACTAAGGTGGCTGGGGGGAGAGCATGTTTAAACATATCATGCAGGGGTGCAGTCTAGAAAGGTTGGCTTTCCATGTTCTAACAGCAGGAGACCACCAAAGGTGTCTGTGGAATCAGAGGACTTTTGCTTTCAACATGATACTTACGGGTGCTTAATTTGGAGGTGTGGCATAAAAAGGGACAAAATGGGACACAGGTGTGGAAGAGGTCCTAAGTCATTGAAATGAAAATCTGGAAAATCCTGGATTAGAGAGAGCTAGAAGGCATGTCTATGGAAATGAGAAGAGCTCAAATTGGATTGAAAACATAAAGGAAAAAAGACATAGACATTATAGGCCAAATGAGGAAATAACCAATAAGCATTGGAAGATCTTATGATATAGAACCCTCATAAAAGCTTTAGAAAGTTGGGTTTAACACTATATTGCTATAATGTCCTGCACTTCCAATTCATAATCTTTACCATAATTACAATATAATAATTATAATTATTGATTTATTGTTATTCTTTCCAAACCCATAAACCTTTACAGGCTAGGACTGTGACTCAAAGTGCTTAGGGGCAGGGCATGACATATTATAATTGCTCAAAAACTAGAATTAATGTGTAGGCATATTAGAAATAGAAGATAATTTGAGGGGAAAAGATCTGGGAAATCTAGTTTTAAACAAAGAGAATTAGAGGCCAATGACCAGCATGAGTTGCTTATTTATGACATACTTTCCTGTAGTTAGGTGATAAGGCTTGTAAGCAATTGATATACAGACCCTTCAGAATATTGTGTGGCTATCACTTGTCCAAATCCCTGTAATGATGAAACATGCTATAAAACTGAGTTTTATTGGAAAAGGTGATAGTTACTGAAGATTCTCAAAGCTAATGGATGGAGAAAACATGTTAAAGGGGTATTGTCAAAATAAGGGTGATTTTTTTTCATGCTCAATTATTGAAAATGCTTCTAACTCGTTTAAATTTCTTTTAGGATTCTATTTCTTTGAAGTCCCATTCCCTCTTAAGCCTCTGTAGCCTTGAAATAATTCTGCATGCAAATACAAAATTAATCCTTCTTAAATGGAGTGAATGAATGAATGAGAGCTCTGAATCCTGGGAGATGTTAGAAACCATCTGTGCTGCTTCTACCTGGCTAAGTAATATGGTCAAATCACAGTCACTGATGTCTGGGACTCAGTTGTTCATCTTATATTTCTCAACAATGGGGTCACCCACATGTTCTAAATACTTTGAGGGCATATGATCAAGTAAATTCATTAAAAAATATATTAAAAGTATCTATTGATGCTCATAGTGAAAAAGTCATTTACCTAAGAAGCATTGAGCTTATCTTTTCAACTACCTAAAGTAATCCTGGAACCCAGGAGATTAAGCAAAGTAGCTAAAATTCAAAATTTGTACATGTCTGTGATTGGTATATTGGTAAGATTAAGAAATGATACTTGGAAGTGGCACATTAAGGGAAAAGATCACAAATTCACATGCAGACACACAAATTGACCCTGGTCACGAGGCTGGAACTTAAGTGCAGGAAAACTACTGCATTCTCACCCATTCTTTTCAAAAATAATCAATTGTGTGTACAATGGTGACTCCTGCCCACCCCAGCCACTCCAGCACACAGTGCTTTGTTTCAAAAGGGCAGAAATATATCACACATTTGAGAACTGTTCCTATCCATACGTTTAAAGTTAGAGACAGTAACCTGTGACACCCTCAAGTTATAAAACTTGGTCTTCTAGAAAAAAAATTTTATTCAAGTGAAATATTTTCTATCCTGATAACAGTACTAGCTGAACAAGACTTGACTTTGTAACCTTTATTATTACAATATTGGAGAACCATTATTAAAATATTGGAGAACCTACCTATGGTAGAGCTTGACACTTGAGAAATGGTAGGTTTTGTGAGAAACTAATGTATGGTCTGATTTTCACACTAAGAAATAAGATCCTGAGATGAATTCCATGCAGACTTTCCAAGAAGCTGCCCATTAACGTGACACTCGAAATTGTATCAAACTCTATGACGCAGATCTTCCTGGTCATAAATAATAGATTCTAAACCTGTTTTGTAAATGGGGTCTTGGCAGATGGGGTGGAGTCTTTAAATTGTGCTAATACTGTTTTGTGACAGCAAGGAACAGAGAGGGCCCCTGCTGGCCTGATATGCAGAGCAGGGTCACATTTCAGGCTGTTGTTTAATTAACAACTCTGAGTTTTGGCATTACAGACAAACACTGATGAATCATTGCTGACTAGCACTGAAGGCTGTTGCATATGAAATTACTTTTTTTTTCCTAAAGTGAGAAATCATGGCTGCACATAATTTATTCTTCAGACCACTCTTTCTTATGTGGTCCATCTGAAAGGTTTTTCCCCCTACCAATCCCTCCTGGTCCGTTTCCCCCTTTTCATCTCACCTCTCCACAGTATCCAGCCTTTGTTTACCTCGCTGTATTCAAAAGCTAACTCCTGCAATCCACCCAATCCACAGTGTTCTACTGATAAAATTTGGAGGAGGTCTATCTCCTTCAGTGGTTTTAGGGGTTGGTGCTATGGTGCCATATTTCAACCCAAGAAAGCATTAAAGTGGATCTGTCAACCCTTGAAATTCCCACAACTACAAGAGCACTCTGAAGCCAGACAAGAATATACCCTCGAGGCCTGAAACCTGACAGTGAATGTCTGTAGAAACCAAGGAAGCCTTTCAATGGCTGGAGACAAAAAGGAGGCAATGAATCTGTTTCTTATACTGTGTATCGCATTTTTAAAATGATATTTATTTTCTTTTTGACTATCAAAGTAGCAGATGTCCTTGGGAGAAAATGGATTAGTGCCAAGCAAAAAGAAAATTGCACGTATTGGAGGATCAAAAGATAATCATTGTTGATATCTGAGTACATAACCATCTAGTCTTTTATCACTGAAAACATCTCAGTGGTGCTTCTTCATTTTAGGGCTTAGGTTCAAGTGCAGAAGTTAGCAGGAACAGAGCCAAGATTATATTATCTCTCATGTTTCATAAGGACATGGATAGGTGAAAGCTTTGGTCGTTACTCTGTAAGTTGGCATTAATCATCACTTCCCAGAAAGAAATGGCCTAATGTAATAATGAAGAGTGTGGGCTTGTGGGGGCAAACTGTCGGAGTTTGAATACTAGCAAATGAATTGGTTTTTTGTACTTCATTTTTCTCATAAATAAAATGGAAAGGGCAACAATGGTAATAATGATAGTAATAATACCACTTACTTAATGTAATGATTATGAGAATCAAGTGAATTAATATGTAAAGTACTTAGAACAGTCACTAGCACCAAGTAAGTGGTCAACTAACACTTTCAATCATGAAGACCCCTAGGACTTGGCAATGGCATGTTTATTCACAGCCAAGGCCTCATACTGGGCCACCTTCAGAGACTATTTTCAAAGTCTTGGAGACATCAATTACCACATATTGAAATTCCCAGATTCCAGCCCCATCCCTGCTGCAAATAATTATATGATCTTGATAAGTCACTGCAGTCCTTTGAATCGTGGCTTCATCATTGGGAAAATGAAGGTACGAGGCTACACTGGTAGATCTGAATCATTTCGAGGAAATTAGAAATTCCTTTGACACAGCATTCTGCTTAGGACTTCAGGATGTCCCCTGATCCCTGGAAGATCAAGGGTCTCTCCTAGGGGCCTCAGATTAAACATCCCTATTTCTATGATCTCTGATGATTCCTTAGGCTCTGACATTCTGTGGTGGTTGGATCCATGAAAACGGTCCCATTCTTATGATTTCTGACCTATCATGGACACAAGAAAAAGGTGAAAGGTAAGTTCAGGAAGCAACCTCTCTCCTCACTGAAGGTTTTTCTGTTTTGTGCCTTGTTGGAGATTGTAAGAGTTTCCTAATTAAATCTCTTGCACATACTTTCAATTCCTGGTGCACTCAGGATCTGGGAATCCAACACCTTATTTATATGCTAATTTGCTGCAGAGAACTGTGGTCTTTCTCAATCCCAAAGGCACAACTATTCAGGTATTCAGCCTTATGCTTTGCTGCACCCACTGGAGTCTAAGGCAGCCTGTGCACAGCCAGGGTGCAAAATGCCCTGGAGAACAATGCCTGGCCCCAACCACAACCATGGAACCAGATGGCAAAGCTATCTGGGAATGCCGCTGACTACCAAGCATGATGCCCTACACAAATAATGTATGCACCTAGAGACTATCTACAGCTGCGTGCTAAAGTGTGGTGCAGGGGTCACTGCAAATCATCTGGGGTATAGGTTCAAAATGAAGATTGCCAGGCAGGATCTCTAGGTACCATTTTACATGTATGGCCATGATAGAGTTGGGCTCCCTGCAATAGTTGCAGCAACTCACCCCAGATAGGCTGATGAGCACTTATGAGAGCACAGCCTGGGAATCTGCATTTTCAAAGGCATCAACTGATTCTCTTGAATTTTGAGAACCTCTGGCTTAGAAAAACTTATTTGTGAAGATGCAGAGGAAGAAGATTTTCTTAAGAATACCCAGTATTTGAGGACTGATACTACTGCTTCCACAGCGTGGTATAATATGAATCCATCTCTCAGACCCTGAAAGACAGAGATCACTGTGGAAGCACAGAGAAGCTGCCAGAGTTTTGGTTACCTCTGCAAATTCAGGGTAACAGTGCCTACCTTAAGAGTAGTTGGGGATTTAAGTACATAATTTTCCTTAGACTAGTTAAATAAACTCTGACATATCCACACAGAAAAGTATGCAGCCCTACAAAAGAATAGGAAACAGTTTGTGTACTTGTATCCAAAGCTCTGTAAAATATCTTATGTAAGAAAGCAAAGCACAGAGAAGGATATCTAGAACCTATGTACTCTTTCACAAAAGACAGGCAGGGGAATATGTATTTGCATTTGTACATAAGTGTATAAAGAAAGTAATAAAAATGGTTAGCAGTGGGGATCACGTGGTGGGAATAGATGGCTAGATAGGAACAAGAGGATCTCAAATTAATTTTTTTTAAAGCATGCCCTTTAGTCTCTTCCTGTAGCATAAAATCATTCTCATCAAAGAAAAGTAGATATCAAGCCACTAGTCTAGCAATGTAATATGCTAAGTTATCCTTTTTCTGTTTAATTTAGATTTTAATGGGTGTCGACCACGACATGATTATATTTCGCTCTGTTGCCAAAACTCCCGTCACCCAAATCAACTTGCAAATTAGGGGGGGGGCATATCTGAATGAAGAGCTACTATTAAAATGTATCAGTTACTTGCTTCTGCAATGGGAGGAGGAAATGTCCTAGATCAGCAGAAAACCAAACAGAAGAAGTCTGTAACCTACTGGTGAACTTATTTGTGCAGTGGGATTTCTGCATCGATTGTTATGCACTTTGTCTACCCCATCAGGTCATGAATGATGCATGGTGCTACAAGAGGTTCAGCTACAAAGCTCTTCACTGCTGATTGAAACAGAGAAGACTGTTAGAAAAGCAGAAACAGGTCTTCACTTTGCTTTTACCTCCGCATCAGCTTATAGAACAAACCCACTACAATTTCTGTGAGCTTTGTTCCCTAGATTCTCCAGGGCCAGATTTCTTATCAGATGTATTTTCTTTAAAAAAAAAAATAAAACAACACAAAACCAGAGCAAGATATTTTAGAAGAACAACATTTGCAGAACTCCGAGTTGCCGAATAGTGCCTGCCAACGACAACATATTCACTTTTAAAAATGCTGACGTTTGCAAAGGGAGAGAGGATAAGAAGGGATATGCAAATCTGGAATAATCTTTGCAGTGTGGTTATTGCCTTTTTGCGACACAAATATAAGTTTTTGTCTCTATAGTTAGGATGAGCAGAAATCTCATTTTCCCCCATCCTGGAGAAAGTTGGAGATTTTTCTAACTCAGCTTATCAGCTTGTAAAATATAGACTTTTATATATACCAAGACCATAACTGCTGCTAATTTAAAAGATTTCACTTCAGCTCTAAAATTGATGTAGCTCTATATTAGTGAGTGTCCAGAGGGAAAAAAAAATTGAATGGGCAAGGTAGGATCTCAGAGAGGGCAGTGGAATCTAGGTCAGCTTCGGTACGAGAGACAGTGGGACTTGTGAAGGTTCTTTACTCTGGGATGAGTCAGAGACCATTGATTGTGCCCCACTATGTGTTCCTGTGAGCAGGAGAGCCTCATCCCTGCACCTGCCTGGTTAGAAGGCTCAGTAGTTTTATATCTAGTTTTGCTGTATGAGTTAGTTGGGACCAAATAGATGGGAGTAGCAGTAAGATGTGCCATTTCTGGGCCACCTCCCCGCCTTGGACTACTTTTTGCTCCCTTTCTTGGAAAGAGGCAACATTTAAAACTATGTTTTGAGGATAGCAAACTGTTTGCTGGTCTTGAACTATGACATGAAAGAGAAATGTACCGTATACCTAAGCTAATAAAGATGACTTGATATAGGAGAGTGTTAATTAGGAAATTAGCTATGGATAATCAACAAGGAATAGAGTAAAAGGTGAGAGATTATTAGAAGGTTGTAGCCACAGGAATACAATCATGAAAATGAAATGAATAATGTTAACCTACCTAGGAAAACTTCTCTTCAAAAATTGACTATAGGGAATTGTAACCCAGACTCTACATTCATTGCTTATAGGTTCCTAATTAAGCAAGACCAAATTAATTAATTATAGCTATAGCTTTATCCATAGAGTCTGTGCTACAGTGATGAGAGATGCAAAATAGGGCTTTTCTATAAGAGAATGGGCTTTTGCACCATAATGAGCAAGGTTTGAATTCAACTCTGTCACTTACTTAAAATGTGAGATGCTAGGAAATTCATTTACTCCTCTGAACTTATAATGTAAGTGGAGATACAGACAGCTGCTTGTTGCTAAGGATGCAGTTTAGAGCCTCTAGCAGAGGACCTAATTCATACAGAGAGAATCAATAAATGTCAGGTGTCTTTATTTCTATTCTATTCCTTTGAGGGATATCACAGTGATCTCAGTGCCAAGAAAGAAAAAAAAGGGGGGTGGGAGGTAAGAGGAAAGAGTAAGAAATGGAATTTGAATGTTTTTAGTACTGGATTTCTTGATTAAGCAAGGCTAATCTCTTAATTAGGTAGTAATCCTAGGATTACTAGGCCCAGAACTTTAAGACATAATTTCAGAGAGAAACTAAGTATCACAAAATACATGCCTATCTGATTTCTTTATATAGGGAAACCCAAACATTTCACATCTAGTTTCCAGCAGTTTATGGGATGCCTTCATTTATAACAACTTTTACCTCGTTCAGATTTCTCTACTTGCTATTATAGTCGGTGAGTACCAGGACCACATTTTGCTTTGAGATCAGCAGTTATTTTTTTTTTAAGTTAAGCTAGTTAACCACTATTCCTACAAAGCATTTTATCAAGTATTTGCCCATTTCTCCCACACCCCAACCACGCCTGTCCATTCATCTAATTCTTAGCTAATACTTATTGAGAACTTACCATGTGCCAGACTCTCTTCTAAAGCACTTAATCATTAGCTCATTTAATCGTCACATTAACCCTTAGAGGCAGGTACCATTAGTACCCCATGCTGCAGATGAGAAGAACAAGTTACAGATATATTCACCTGTTGTCCAAGATCACACAGCTCATTGGGTGGCAGAACCAAGATCAAGATGTGGGCAGTCTTACTCCAGAGCCCAAGCAGTTATATGGTCTCTTCAAGGTCTCATGATAAATTGCAACGACTAGAACTATACACAGCATTAGGTACAGAAACCAGAGAAAATAAAACTATGGACAGAAGACCAAACAGGGAAAGCCAAGTAAAAAGGATAACGATGAAGGGGTGGCAGAGACTTGAGACCGAACAGCCCAGAATGTAAGCTCAATGCAAGATCCTGAATTTGGGCCAAAATCATACCTCTGAACTTCTGGGAGGTTGAGGCAAAAATGGATACTGGGAACTGGGATATGGTTTTCACTTTATGGCAAAAGGAAGACTATTAGTTTTGAAGGTGAAACAGACTATATCAGACTGTATTCCCAGCCCTTCATGTAGTTTCTTGGCTCTGAGCTTGAGGACGTACAGAGGTCTCGTCAGTGAGCGCCCATTTCCTGACACTGTCTAATTACTTCAATTGTGCTGGCCAGAGATGTAGCTTCAACTCACGCCCGTATTCCAGTAAGTCCATTTATGTTTTCTTGATAACAAGTTGTAACGTCTTTTCCCATTCCACTCCGCAGATGATCAGTGAACAATAAACCAATCTGCTTAGAAAATCTCATTTCTTCTGTCACACAATATTAAAGCATAAAGTTTTGCTTCTCAAGCTAGTAGCTTATATATAGCAGGAACTCCAAGATATGCTTGAGTGAAATATTATTTAGTCTTTTAAAACCCAGAACAAATATTGCTGAGATAATGCTCAAAAAGTAATGCTTAATTTTCTAGTGATACAAAGACGTTTATGATTATCTTGATTTTATTTCCCCAAGTAGCTATTTAAAAAGCTGGAAAATCACAAATCAAAGGAAAAGAATATGCATCTATAACATTAAATTGTTCTAAGTTAAACTTCCTTGGCTAGACCCATTTTTCTTATCTGTAAAGAATGCATCTTTTGATTATATTAAATCAGAGCTTTTACAGGAATAGCTTTAAGGTCTGCAAAAATAGTTTCTCCTCCATCAAGTAAAGGCCAGCAGCACCATGATTATTGTTAACAATATAATTCAACAGCCTGCAATTAATTCTATTTTAGTAGCTATCAGAACAGGTAAGGTGTATACAGTTCACTCTTAAATTACTGTATATACTATATATATATATATTACAAGTATATATATTACATATATATATATATATTACAAGTATTTTTCTATGCATGAGGTAAGCAACCTGTGCAGCTGATTTTTGCAGCTTTTATTCTAACTGGTATGTGAATACACCATTTATGAGGAGAGAATTTCCTGACATGTATATTTATTTACTCTTGTTCATATAAATTTTTTTGTGTGTGTTTTAAAGTAGTAATGAATATAGCTTTTGGTCACATCACTGTTGGATTTGAGGCAGTTGGGAGTTTGGGTGTTTCTCGGCCCTGTGACATCACTGGTAAACACTGGCAGTAGGCTCCAGCATCATATTACCTGTTTTAAAATCCTGCTTCCCCTCCTCAGCAGGTTACTTACCATCCTCCTGCTTCAGTGGCTTCATATCTAAGATGGTAACAACATACGTTTATCCCTCACGGGTCGTAAGGATTAAAAGAGATAACACTTGTTCTAAGACATAGTATGTTCTAGGCACTTGTTCTGACACACATTAAAGAAGACACTTACTCTAAGACACATTGTGTGCCTTGGAATAAAGTCATCATAGTCTAGAATAGTACATAGATTCTCAATAGCTATTAACTCTTGTCATTGTTGCTAAAAAAGCAGAGACTTGGCTAGTTCTGGATAGAATTCAGAAGGACCATTGCCAGGGAAAGGCTACCTGGAAATGATCCTATTTAATGCAGAAAAATACAGTTGGTTATAAACAGTGGGAGTAAAAAGTTTGAATGGGACTTGATCAAGGAAAAATAAAATTTCATATAGAAAAACAAAATTTTAATTCCAGCTGTGTGCTGATTCTTAGAATTAGCCTACTGTTTCTAAGAATACATGGCTCTACTGTTTTTGTTTTGGAGAACTGGAATGTAGCTAAGTTTCCTAACAAATTTGCGGTATACATTGTAGTGCTATTATTCGGACAGCCATTGTGATAAAAAATAGTTTTTGCAAAGGTTTCTTCCAATGTTTTGATATTTGCATAATTCACTTCTGACGAGCCTATCCTGTATTCACCGTCAGATTTCCTCAATTCTTAATTCAGCTAACTCAAATCAGATTGTTTGTTTTGTGGCATTGCACAACATTCAAGCCATTCCCCAACATTGCCGTCAGTGAAATTCCACATATTAAAGGATTTTCTATTCTGCTTAAGCAGCTTTCACAACATCTTGTTCAGTGTTTAAACAGACAAGATGTCAAGTAGGAGGGTTGTTTGGATGGGGGTTAATTTTATAAGTGGTCAATTAATTTGTGAATATTTGCATGGTATGGTCATCTTTGTTTTCCTTGTGTAAACTTGTTTCCAGAGAGATTTGACTAAGAAATGCTTAGAAAAAAACACCCCCTCTCCTATACCATTTGATAGATTTAATTAAATATGCATCTGTTTTATCTTTAAAAATCTACAAGACTTCTGCATGATGAGCCCAGCTAAACCTCAAAAAGCCATCTAATAAGTGACTTGTGTGTCATAAGTAAATCATAAATCATAGATGTAACTGAAATATTTCTTTTGTTTTAAGGAGAACTATAATTCTTCTGGCCTAAATTTTATAACTGAAATATTTTACCCTATCTTTAATTGTGATGTTCATGCCAATGGAGATTCTTAAGAGTACATACTAACTAGCAACAAGGTAAAATTGTTTCTATAAAGGAAAACTAAACAGGACACAGATGAAAAATCACCAGTCATAGTAAAAGGAATGAAACTTTAGCTTCAATCCTTCATTTTGGTTTTTGTTTCATTATTTAATTGAGATATTGACATTGGGAGATTAAAGGACTCCAGAAAAATCTGCTTTTTGCTCCTCTTTCTGCTTCTACTCTTGCTAAGAAGACACCCCACTTATATATGTTGCAGAATGCAAATTGTGTATGTCCTCTTTGTAAGGGATAAGGAGGTGATGTTGTCTTTTTATTTATTTTTTCTTTTTTTAGGGGGAAATGACATCTAAACAAGGACCAGGTAAGAATGAAGCTAACATATGCCTATTCCGGAGCACTGGCACCAGACCACTCAACACCAAGGACCCACACCAGGGCCCTCATCCTGTTCTAACTGGTTCCTCAATGTCTGAGGGGACATATACACCAAACCTTCATCCTCAATACAAACCCCCAGACTCCGAATAAAGATGAGATTCCTTTCTTTCCTTTCTGAGTCTCCTAGACACTATCTGTTCCTGCAACTCTCTCTATACTTTCAATAAACTCTGCTTTCACCTCTTGCCTGCTCCAGCTTGATTTCTATCCTGATCTCTTGGCTGGTCCTGCAGGACCCCTTCTGGGTCCCTGGACCCAACCTGCTAGTGTCAGTATTACTTATCTACAATAAAGCCAATGGCACATTTTTATAAAAGAAACTACCAAAATTTTACAAATGATCAGAACGTGGGAGGTCAGGAAAGCTTCACCTGGCGGCGTGCTGACATTGGCTCATATTGACTCAGGAGAGCTGCTTGTCCAGATTTGAGGACACTTGCAAGGCAGGTGTTCAACTGCCATCAGCTTGAAATCAGCCAGGGGAGAGGATCTACACCATGAAATTAGCAAAGGCTATGAATAAGGGATTCTCTCTCTCTCTCTCTTTTTTTTTTTCCAGAGCTGATTGTTAAGCATTCACCAGCATGTCACTGAATCTTATAATAAAAACAATGGGCTTGTTGCTACTGGATCAAGGAGCCATCCTTGGGAAGTGGAGAAAAGCTTTTATCTGCTCTCAGATTCCTGGACAGGGTGGAGGGTTCTCTGGGAATCATCATCTGGGAAATGGAGGGCTGCTACACAACACAAGGAAAAGCCATTTGGAGTCACTGAAGATCTGTGTTCTGCTGCTCTTAGCATCTTCCACTGCTAGGACAACAAGTACCACCACTCACTCTCCCCATCAAAAACGTTTGATAACACCAGCATCTTCTCCTTCACCAGAGATCAAGGAGGGTAAGGAAGCTAATTTGAGAATGAAGAGCTGGAGAGAGGTTACCTCTGCCTCCTGAAACTCATGTACATCAAAGACAAGGCTCCTCACACTTCTGCTTGGAAAGCTTTAAAAATCCATCAGCAAAAAAAAAAAAAAAAAATCTATCAGTGTTTGAACCCCATTCTGAAACCAGCGAATCACATCTGAGGATAAAGCCCAGGCATCAGGTGCAGCATGACTGAAAATCATTGATCAAGATCACTGAATGGAGCAAACACCAGAATACAAACTCAGACAGCAGTGATTTACCTCGTTCACTATCCTGTCCCCAGGAACAGAGGATTTGCATCGTATACTCTTCCAAGAAGAGGAAAAGGCACTGTCCTGAGATACAAACAAGCATTCCAGGTGTCACAAACACTTCACCTAAACAAAGTTTTCTTACACTGTCAGAAGGGCTTACACAGTCGTCTCTCCCTGTCACCCAAGGCTGTGTGGTCCAACCCAGTGGTGGTGCTCAATCTGGCTGTGTTTCAGAACCCCCCGTAGCATTTACACACCTGGACAGGAAAACACCAACTCCTGGGCTCCACCCTTTGTACATCCTGTAGCAAATCTACTGGTGCCAGGAATCTGCATTTCCAAAATGTCCAGTTGACACTGAAGTCCTTTGAGGCTTGAGAATCACTGCCGTAAAGCCAGCACTGCCCAAGCCCACACTTCTTCCAAAGGCCAGCTGAGGGGCTTGGGAGAAGCATCAGGACCTGTTGGGTAGTTTGCACAAAGTCTGACGCCGGGCTTCATCACCTGGCTCTTCATCACACAGGCCTCAATTCCACTGCAGGACACCCCTTTCTCACACGGATATACACACTGTGTGAGTACATTCTTCTTTCTATTCTTTATCCCAACTCTTCTCAAATCATGAAAACCTCTCCCTCTGATCTATTTCCATGAATCACAAAAGAAAGGCAAAGGACACAGAAGTAGAAATTAGAATTGGTTAACTCCTAAAGCCCCTAAAGTTTCCAGAGAAATAACCAGCACTCTTCAGACTCTCCACAAATCTTTTCTCCTTCCTCTACCAACATCTGGTGGTGTTCAAGTGATGGTCAGCGACAGATTTAAATGGGTTGTTTCTATCTTTTGCAGAGTTAATCATTTTTATAATATCGTTGCCTTTAATCACAGATGTACAGTTTTTCTGGGACATTCTGCATAAGATATGCTGTTATATACGACAGTTTAAGAATTAAAATAATTTATGCCAAGGTTTCCATGAGGAAAGGTACTCAGAGCTCCCATGGACTTAGGCCAACTTTTAGATTTTGGAATTTAACCCATGGTTAAATAGGAAGTAGTCTGTATATCAATCAGTTTGGGGGATCCCTGGGTGGCTCAGCAGTTTGGCACCTGCCTTCGGCTCAGGGTGTGATCCTGGAGTCCTGGGATCGAGTCCCATGTCGGGCTCCCTGCATGGAGCCTGCTTCTCCCTCTGCCTGTGTCTCTGCCTCTCTCTGTCTCTCTCAAGAATAAATAAATAAAATCTTAAAAAAAATCGGTTTGTACTGAATTGTTGATAAATCCTATGTAGGCCGAAGCAGAAATATATTTGAGGTACAAAACATCCTGTGGATATCAGTGCCCTTCCCACCTGCCCTCCTGTAACACCTGCCAGCCCCAGGGGTTGGGGGAATCACTACAAGCTGAGCCAAGCCAAGCCTGCAGCCATACTGGCCTGTGTACACCTTCCTCCCCATGCCCTCTGGCTCCTTCCCATCCACCTAGCACTGCTCGGTGCACATTGGACAAAAGGAATAAAAGTACCCACTATCTTTAGATTTCATTTAAATTACCATCTCCTCTATGCTTTTAGTATGCTGTAACATTTTAATTCAATTCAGAGTCACCTGTTTGGGTTTCATTTTTTCCCCCTATTCCATCAGTTTTCCCAATGCTAGCCAGTCACACAAGCCCCTTAAAGTTCAGAAACCCTTATCAAAAGTTTTAAATGCATGTATGCTGTTCCACCTCCAGAAAATCTCCTCCATTTATGTGAGCGTGTGGGCAAAAACACACTAATGAGATTTTTTTTACACCATTGTTTGTAATTGCAAAAATCTAGGAATCATCCTCTTTAGATGACTCGTTACACAAATTAGGGAACATCTTTGAAATGGAAATATATGTAGATGCTAAAAAGTGAGACAAATCTATTTGTGCTGATATCGGACTGTCTTCTAGGTATAATTTTAGGTGAAAAAAAGAAAGATACAGGATTCTATGTAAAGTTTCTCCCCATGCCATAAACATACACTTTCATTTATACATAGCAAATTTCTAGAAAGATACAGCAAGATTATTTTAACAGTAATTGTATCTTGGGAGGGAGAATTTGGAATTAAGTGTTGCCATGGCCTGTCTTACTTCAATAAGTTTTTAAAACAGAAGCCACCCTCACTGAAAAGACTTTACACATATTTATATAGATATAACGTTCTGTTAAATAAGAGTCTGCAATGTTAAAGGGATTACCAGCCCTTTTAGCTCCCAGAGCAGTGCCATGGCGGTCGGCAAGAACAAGCACCTTATGAAAGGCAGCAAAAAGGGAGCCAAGAAGAAAGTGGTTGATCCATTTTCTAAGAAAGATTGGTATGATGTGAAAGCACCAGCTATGTTCAATATAAGAAATATTGGAAAAACACTAGTCACAAGAACTCAAGGAACCAAAATTGCGTCTGATGGTCTCAAGGGTCGCGTTTTTGAAGTTAGCCTTGCTGATCTGCAGAATAATGAAGTTGCATTTAGGAAATTCAAGCTAATCACTGAGGACGTGCAGGGCAAAAACTGCCTAATTTCCATGGCATGGATCTTACCCGTGACAAAATGTGCTCCATGGTCAAAAAACGGCAGACCATGATTGAAGCTCATGTTGATGTAAAGACTACCGATGGTTATTTGCTTCGTCTATTTTGTGTTGGTTTTACTAAAAAAAAATGCAATAATCAGATTCGGAAGACCTCTTACACTCAGCACCAACAGGTCCGCCAAATCTGGAAAAAGATGATGGAAATCATGACCCGAGAGGTGCAGACAAATGACTTGAAAGAAGAGGTCAATAAATTGATTTCAGACAGCATCGGAAAAGATATAGAAAAAGCTTGTCAGTCTATTTATCCACTCCATGATGTTTTTGTTAGAAAAGTAAAAATGCTGAAGAAGCCCAAGTTTGAATTGGGAAAACTCATGGAGCTTCATGGTGAAGGTAGTAGTTCTGGAAAAGCTACGGGGGATGAGACCGGTGCTAAAGTTGAACGAGCTGATGGATATGAACCACCAGTCCAAGAATCTGTTTAAAATTCAGACATTTGGGCAGCCCAGGTGGCGCAGCGGTTTGGCACCGCCTGCAGCCCAGGGTGTGATCCTGGAGACACAGGATCGAGACCCACATTGGGCTCCCTGCATGGAGCCTGCTTCTCCCTCTGCCTGTGTCTCTGCCTCTCATTCTCTCTCTGTGTCTCTATGAATAAATAAGTAAAGTCTTTAAAATAAATAAATAAATAAATAAACAAACAAACAAACAAACAAATAAATAAATAAAATTCAGACATTTAATGGTGACAAATAAAAACATATTTGTGATGTTTAATTTCTTATCATTCTTTTTAAATAATCAGGCTCGGTGAAGCAGATGTTCTGAACTGACAGTGCGAACTTTTCAGAACCGTTGTATGGATCTTGTCCATTGCTCTTGGCTACTAAATAACTGCAAAAGGGTAGTGATCTATTTTAAGCTGTAGTGATCTGAATGGAAGTGTTCTAGATGGTTAATAAAAGGAAACTTTTTTTAACGTAAAAAAAAAATAAAGGGATTACCAAAACTATCGTCCCCTGATCATCTTGCTTCTTTAAATATACGAGGGGATTTCTGCTGGTGAGGCCTAATGGGAGCTTGTTATAAAATTCAGTCTAGGAACCTAGAGTTCCAACTGCAATATTTTTCAGTAGCATTTCAATCTATAGAAGAAACCTGGGGAAAAATCCAGAGTAAATCCTGAAAGCTTGTACAAAGCAGACAGATGTCAGAACGACCTGCCTTTACCTATCTGGCAAGCTACTGCCATGGGTCAAGGCTCACTTGACACATCTTCAGAACCCTTAAAGGATTCACTGCCAGTTGAGTAGGAAGAAGAATCATTTTCCCACGCCAGGCCTAAACCCTGTATCCTCACATCCCTTCCCATTCCTGGGGAAGCAGAGGGGATAAGTCTCTGTGCTGGCCTGGCTAGGGCTCCGTTTGCACAATAAAGACATCTCAAAGGAGAAGAAATGTTTGTGCCCATGGAAGTGGGTGACACTTGGGTAAGCCATCTGAACAAAGCATGGGATGCAAAAACAAAGTGCTCCCAGGGGAGGCCAAAGTATACCTGTGTCCTCTGTGGACACCAGCTGGAGTGAAGAGCTGACTGTGAGGGTGCCACTCCCCCCAGTCTCCTTGATGTGGCTTCTGTCCCAGGGAACTTGTGCCAAGTTCTGGGGAAAGGTGTGCTATGATGAAGATGAGGCCAAAGGAAACCTACTTCACAGTGTGGCCTCAGTGAGTCATGTCACCAATCCAGGCCTCCTCTTGGCTCAAGGGCCTGAGTGGGCAGAAATACTTTTAGAGTCCCTTCCAGTTTGCACATTCAGAACTGTAACATTCAGAGATGAGCTGGAAAGTAAATTGTTCTTTATTTAAAATGCACTTGAGGGGTGCCTGTGTGGCTCAACAGTTGAGCGTCTGCCTCCAGCTCAGGGCGTGATCCCGAGGTCCTGGGATGGAGTCCTGCATTGGGCTCCCCACAGGGAGCCTGCTTCTCCCTCTGCCTGTGTCTCTGCCTCTCTCTCTCTCTCTGTGTCTCTCACAAATAAATAAATAAAAAACCTTAAAAAAAAAAAAAGCACTTGAGTCTTCCCAAAGGAGTGTAGGCCTTGCTTATGCAAATTGCACTCAGCTGCTCCCTGTTCTGCTTCTTTCTTCAGTGGCCCAACTGGCTCTGAAGACTCTGCCATCACAGAGCCAAGTCTTCCTCCTGTCGGATTAGGAAAGCTGGTCCACCCTGAAATGGACTCTCATGGTTCTCTGCTTGCCTTACGAGTGTTTCTAAGGACATAGAAGAGACTGCCCTCTAAGGTTTGCAACCTAGTCATTTGGAGAAGATAATCACCACCACCTCAAAGGATGCCATCACCCCAAGTGGCAGAAGCAAGAAGTAGCTTGTGGGGGGGCTTCAGACATACTTTCTGTCAACTCTAAGAAGCCAAACCAAATAAATATGTATTAAGAACCAGCTTCATAGACCTGCAAGAGGTGTAGTTGCTCGGGCCCCCTACTCAGAAGGGGGATCTGCCCTTGGGGTTTAATACTCTGCAGTTGCTATCTTGAAATTCTTAGTGATTTTATTTTGAATTTGTATTCTGTGAGGTTCAATGGGACAATGGAGTATTTTCTGGGGCTTTGAAGCCTAGGCTAAGCTACAGTCGCCATCTCACACTGCTCCTTGGGTCAGATTCTTGGTCATCCCCAATCTCAACTCCACTTGGCAATCATCCCCATTCCCTCTCCTTCAGGGGGCCCTAGTGCATTCACCCAGTGAGTATCCCCATGACTGAGAGAGTGCAGCATCAAATAGCAAATAAAAAATCACATGACCAGGTGAAAGAGACCACAGAAGAAAGGATCAAACTTTTACCTGTTTTGAGTAAGGAGCCCATGTTTTTATTTTGCACTAGGCCTAGCAAATTATGTAGCTGGCAGGAAAGTACCTATAGTTCCTCCTCTCACAGGGATGCTAATCCTAAACCCCTTCTGCAAATGCACTGTGGAGTCAATCAGGTACCCGAGAAGAAAAGACCAGAGAGAAGTTGAGGGGACAGGATGGAGACGCTGGGTTTGTTGGAGACAGGACTATCGCTTCCAGCTCTGATCTCATGACCTCTACCCTCATCTTCCCAGATGTGAACCCCAACTGATTTTTATCAAACCCAAATTTTCTGTGCCTTCAAGGGTATAAAGGGGAACAATGCCTGTAATGTATTTTAAAAACCACCTGGAAAGATATAATCACCCAGAATGGTAATTAATAGTGAACATGCAAGGTGATCTATGGGAGTGATTTGGAAGGTGGGCTCTCAAAGAGGATTGTGCCTAGATTGCATTCATGGCTTATCCCTCACTAGCTGTGTGTTTTTGGACAAGTTGTCCTCTTCTAGAGTTCTCATCCTGTAAAAGAGTCTAATAAGAGCAGCTCCCCTTAGTGACTGTTCAAAGGACTGAATGTTTAGAATAGTGCCCAGCACATAAAAGTGCTTTAATTAATGTTAATATAAAGGTTCAAAAATGGGAAGTTTTTTAAAAAGTTATTTATTTATTCATGAGAGACAGACAGACAGACACACACACACACACACACACACAGGCAGAGACATAGGCAGAGGGAGAAGCTGGCTCCCTGAAGGGAGCCTTATGCAAGACTTGATCCCAGAACTCCAAGATTACGCCTTGAGCTGAAGGCAGATGCTTAACTGCTGAGCCACCCAGGTGTCCCCCCCCCAAAATAGAAGTTTTTAAGTGTCTTGGGGTTATCAGGGAAAGATATGTAAGGTGCTGAGACAAAGGTTGTTTACTGAGGATTTGTACAGCATCGCTAAGAAAGCAACTTGAGCCTAATATAAAAGCTTTCATTGAGAAGAATCTTTGGTATAATAGCTAGATGAAAATGATTTATGTTATTTGAAAACACACACACACACACACACACACACAATGCACACACTCAGAGGACCACTTAGAAAGAAGAGACTTAGTTCAACTACATGCTTTGTAAAATATTTCTGAAATGATTATTGGTGGTTTTTCCAATCTCACAGTCTTGATTTGGTATTAAGCAGTTCTAATGAGAGTGTGTAAACATCTGTCTTTTATTCTGGCTCTTTCCTTAGCTACACTGCCATCCTGATTTACAATTTAGGATGACTCCAAATAAGATAAAAGCCACATCTGCCTATCCATCAATCTTTTACTTTTCTATTAGCAGAACTGTATGTCCCCGTACAGATATAATATCAATTTATTTTTAAAATAAATCCTGTTGGAAAGAAAGCAGGAAAAGTACACCTAACTGGCAACAAATATTTACATATAATGGCGTCCCTAAAATACCAGTTAGGTGATTATGTGTTCAGTTAATAGTTGTGTACTGTCAACTAACTCCAGTACCAATCTCAAGGATCATGGAAATATATCAAATGTACTGATGGTAATTCCCTTGATATTTACTGATAATCTTGGGGGTGCTTTGGATTTAATTATGAACGCTCACTTCCTAAAAGAGGGCCAAATAGCTGATGTTGAAAATAAAAGTTAGGAAACCATGAAAATGATGCCAACTTTCTTAACATTAATGAAACGTCATCTTATTAACAAGGCTGTATAAGTTTACTGTTCCACAATGTCTCCTTATATAATACCTATTATCATAAGGAGCAAAGAGAGGGCAGGTGTAAGGTAAGTTAAAGTTGCATTATCACTTCATTCTAGATGAAAGAAATTTATGTTTGGTTTCAAGACATAAGTCAGAGACAATACTGAATGATAGTTCACAAGGTGCCTTAACTTCTCAGAACTTCCCTTTCATCCTCTGTATAAAGACAAAGGGAGCTGCAAATACTCTGTGTGATGCCTTCCCACTCTAATGGCCTACGATTCTATTGTTAGTGGATTATGTGATTTTACAGGCCTGATCCCCTGTCAAATCAAGAGAGAGGGAATAGTTTGTTATTGAAATTACAATGACCCCGTGTCAAGAAAAAGAAGTGCAAAGGTTAATAATGTAAGCACTGATAGCAGTTTTAATGGGAATAGTATCTCTATGGTGGTAAAGAAAAGTCATATAAAAACACAAGGTGCTAAATTTTACTTCTATTGTAAGAGACTTTGGGATGACAGGAAGGGATTATAAAGGCAGGAATAGGGCAAATAAAATCAAGGAAGACAATTTGAAAAAGTCTTTATATGGAAATTTCACACGGAAATTTCTAGCTTGTCCTGAATAGGGGAAATTTTCAAATAGCTCTATGTGTGTGTTCTGAAGAATAGCCTTCATTTAGATGATACAATATGACAGGTAATGCATTTCACAGAACCTAATGAACACTTAAAAGAGGTATGAGTCTGAATCCCAAGCAAATCCCTTGGAAAATACAGGGATTGAAGTGGCTGAGTGATTGTGTGAGTTGGAAATAATTTCATAAAATTGTAATCAATGTCAGTCTGGTAATAATAGTTACCATTTATTGAGTCCGTACCATGGATCAGGAACTACGCTAGATGATTTATGTATATCATCTCATCTAATACTTACAGCATCACAGAGAAACAATTTAATATCTGAAACAAATGTTCAGAAAGACAAGCAACCTGATCAAGGTCACAAGGCTGGTAGATGGGAAATTGAAACCCAAGCCATACTGAATCAAAGCTCATGTTATTTCCCATCTTCTGTCTTGCCTCTGCATTTTATTGGGTGAGCTAATCTTAAGAGTCACATACTCTGAAACTGTAAACACCACAACCCTCTGACTGCACACTGATTGTTTTCAATGGATTAGAAAGTATGAAGGAGAAACGTAGCCTTTATTTTTAATGACAATTACTTTATACATTATTTGTTTTTGAAATTACTAGACCTATACATTGAAGGGTACACATGTATGTATATACATATATTTACACATACAGTGCAACATACCAATTATATATGTACTATATCAGTGAAATATATATACACCAACTGGCATATACAACATATATTCTGTTTTTTTGGTGCAAAAAAGGTGGCTTTATTAAAGCACAGGGGCAGGACCTGTGGGCAGAAAGAGCTGCCCAACATATATTCTTTATATGTGTGTATTTAGTATATCTGTACGTATATACATATACATAGATAGACATGTGTGTATATGTACAGATATATATCATAAATATAAAAATTGTAATCAAATTTTTCCTTTGAGGTGAAAGATATGTATTAAAACCAGTCAATTATCTGGCATAGGATATTCAAAGAATGAATTATCTTAGCAGAAGAATCTTGAAATACAGTGATATGGACCCAGTCTATGTGAAAGAAAGTAATTCTATAGGGGAAAAAGATTCTTGAAAAAAGAAAGCAAATCAATATTTGACTGAAGGCCTACAATGTCCTAATGTTGTGATAGGTGCTTCCTGAATATCTCTTTTATTTCTCATGGGTGACAGGCTGGCTGACAGTAGTTAAGTAGATATTCTTGATTGGATAGGCATAGAGGGTGTACTGTACACTAATTTTAACAATGGACCCCACAGCATATTCATAAAAGAAACTGCTCTAAGAACCTGTGATTGTACATGGCTTCCTGTAGGCTTTAAATGATGAATTAGTAATAACATGAAGAGATCTTGTCAATGAATGAGAAAGTGTTCTAGGACACCTACTTCTTGGTTTAAAAAAAATAGAGATTCTTTATCATTTTTTCCCCTCTTCTCAGCAACCTTAAACATGAGTAGCATGTCTGAACTATCATAACGGACCACTGACAAACTCATTCTCAGAGTTAGGTGCTCATCACCAGGCAGAGATGTCCTTTCTCTACCTCAAACCAAAAATCTAAGCTAGGTTGAAGTGATGAAGACCTGAGCATCATTTTGCAAATCCTGTCAGGATAAGTGAGAGCGTTGGCCTCAGAAAGACTCAAGTCTTCTTTCTCTAACTGGCCTAGTTGACCGTACTATCTCATTGCAGTGCTACACTTCTATGTGAATTAGCCTTCCTCTCCCCTTACAGAAATTGAAAATGGTGGCCCAGCAAAGAATCTAGTTGACCACTGTTAGAGTACTCAGGAAAAGTTACAAATATCTATTATAGTGATACTAAATATTCTAGGCAGGGCCTAGGCTAGGCTAAGTTGAGTGAGGTACCATTTCACACACTTGCATGACCAGCAGAATGAGTGCGTCCTTTAAATTTACACCCTATTCACTTCACACGCTTTTCTGCAGTCTCAGCCTTATGGGAAGAAAAGCCATGTCAGAACATTTCCTTTCCTTATGAAATTACCAGATTTCCTCCTACTTATCAATTCACTGGCTATTAACTCCGATGTCGGATTCTTGAAAATTTCTGAACACCATGGCTTATTTCTTCTTTTCTTTTCCTCAAAAACTTTCATTATCTGCCTGCAATATATTTTTTTAAGATTTATTCATGAGAGACACAGAGAGAGAGGCAGAGACATAGGCAGAGGGAGAAGCAGGCTCCCTATGGGGAGCCTGATGTGGGACTCGATCCCAGGACCCTGAGATCATGACCTGAGCCAAAGGCAGATGCTCAACCCCTGAGTCACCCAGGCACCCCTGCCTGGGATATTAAACCAAGGTTCTCACCTCTCTCCAAGAATTTTTGATCCAAATCTGATTTTGCAGCCTTATCACATATCCCATCTCTACTCCCACATTCCATCCATGCCAAAAACAAAACTTTTAACCTTCCTGTTTTCATCCTATGACTAAGACACATCTTTGTTTTGGAAGTTCCTTTCTCTATACCACTTATACTGTGCAATGCTTACACTGTATACTTCAAAACTTGATTCAAATGGCTTTTCCTACCACTTCCTTTGTTCACAACAACTGAGCATGTATGTCAGGGTTCCTTTTAAAAAAAAAACATTATTTGCAGTTATATCTTTTCTGTGATCACCCTTTGGACTCCTGGAGGAAAGAGCCTATTTTACTGGTCTCTGTACTCCCATAGGATCCAGCAATGAATTGCACATGGTGGGGCCTCAATACATCTGCACCTCACTGCATGACTGAGTACATTCTTTAGTAAAGTAAACGTACATGGATTAATAAGGTTTTGGGGAGAGCAAGCAAGTACAAGCTCATTTCCTTTTTTTAATCAGCAAAGTAGATTTTAAACATAGGCTGCTGAATGTTCAGGCCAATTCTACTGGGTATAAAGACTAGGAAAACACTTATAACTAATAAATGACTTCAGGGTTAGTACATGGTGTAATTGTATTTTGAAAATTACAATCTGCATGCATACAAAGCAAATAAGTGCTAGAAGCACAAATATTTTAAAAGCTCAAAAAATGTGAACATGATGTTCCTTGGATTCATATGTTGACACAAAGAAACTGCATCTATGGCAGTCCATCTGCTTTAACTTTTACATGGGTATTCATTTTCTAATCAAGTGTTTACCATGTGTCTCCATTGTGCTTCATATTGGTCTAAGTGCTAGAAATGGAAAGCTGACAAAAAACTGTCAGTGAGCTCTTGTCAACAATGAGATACGGCTACACCTGTCAGGTTACAGTGATTCCACAGACTATTGTGGAAGACAAGACAAACACTGGTAGAGGAAAGCATGTGGGAACCCAAATTATACAGAGGATAGAACACTTGGTTATACCAAAAAAGGGAAAATGGATTTTGGGATGGAAGCTGTTCAAACAGATTTTGGACACTGAGTGGGACTTCTACAGACAACAAGGGAGGAACTGTATTCTACAAAGTGGGAACAGAAATACAGAGAATTCTGAATGGATTTGACGTATCCTAAAATGTACAAAATCATATTTTAAAGATTGACATAAAATATCTTTGGAAGCCAAGGTAATCCATATATGTAATCTAATAATAGTTTATTATATAAATTAAGCTATAGTTACTTGGTTACCCAAATGTTTCCAAATATATCAACAATGTTTCTCTCTGGTTCTAGATTGGAGCTAACTACTAGTACTTAATTTTAGAAAGTCCAAAATTGTCCGTGCTAACTGAAAAGCCAACTGACATTTCTGGATATAAGCAGCAGAATTTCAAAGGCATAATGAGATTTCCTCATTCTTAATTCATCTAAGGTGATATAATTAGCAGGTAGATTTTGGGGATTTCATTTTCGGCTCTAAAATTCTATACCACAACTACACCCAGCGTTTCTCGCTTTGAAAGATTCTTCATGCTCTTTTGATTTTAAGAGTCACTCCATCCAAACTTGCCATTTGTACTTGTGCATTGAAACCAGATGATAAAATCCAAAAGAAAGGAGGTGGAAAGAGAGTGGGAAGAAGGTGTAATGGAAACTGGAGCTTCTGATACATTGCTCTACTCTTTCTCTAGTAAATTCTCTCTCTGAAAAATGATCCAGGCTGCATACCAGAGTAGAAGACAACCTCAAATATGAAGGCACACTTGCAAATCACTGTGTGTGTATGCGTATGTGTGGACATACACATATAAAATGTATACAGTTATATAGGTTACATTATGTATATGAACATTAGCTTAAATATATGCATACTTTTTATATAATATAAAATTAGTTTTGGAGAAGTATTTCATAACTCTAAACATGCTATATAAGAGCATATGTACAAGAGGTACCTGGGTGGCTCTGTCAGTTAAGTGTCTGCCTTTGGTTCAGGTCATGATCCTGGGCTCCTGGGATCGAGCCCCGCATTGGGCTCCCTGCACAGTGGGGAGTCTGCTTCTCCCTCTGCCTCTGCCTCTCTCCCCCACCTATGATCTCTCTCTCTCCATCTCTCTCAAATAAATAAAATCTTTTTAAAAAGAGTATATGAGCAAGAATACATACATACATACAACACCTATTTTTTTTAATGTGGCATTTCTATCTCCATATAGCTTATACAGATAATCTGCTTAGGAACAAACCAGGGATAGTAACAGACTCTGTCTAAATCATCTGTATCTTCCTTTATATCACCTGAAACTATTTCCAAGTAGAGTCATCTAGATACTTCATAGCCAGAAATTCATTTAGGATTTTTTTTTCTACTCAGATACATAAAGTGATATGTGAACAATGATGTGAAAAAAAATACAAAGTAGGTATAAAATTATGCAATAAATAACATAGAATGAAGTTGGGTCTTTGAAGTCACATAAAGTACCATCTGCTTAATGCAGTAATTTACC
Source organism: Nyctereutes procyonoides (assembly GCF_905146905.1). Classification (NCBI taxonomy): domain Eukaryota; kingdom Metazoa; phylum Chordata; class Mammalia; order Carnivora; family Canidae; genus Nyctereutes; species Nyctereutes procyonoides. The sequence goes on along the minus strand of NW_026575146.1, from coordinate 53,045,888 downwards.
ACCAGAACCATGGTGTTCAGTTTTCTTTTGAAGATGACCAGGGTCAGAAGCCCTATGTCTCAACAGCCAGCAGCCCTAAGCATCTTCTGTGTGCAAGGCTAGTAAAGGAATCAAGCACAGCCTCATAGAATAAAAGGCATTTTGAGCTTTCAAGGACAGGTTGTATATCGATATGTAAAGGGTATAGGAACATCCTAGACAGAAGGACTAGTGTATGCAAAGAGTAATTGCTAATATCTTTGCTTAGCTGCAGACTGTCTCCCTGAAACATCCAGCACACATTCCAAGAGGGTTAAGTATAATTCTCTATGACCTGGTTCTCACAAGTTGGATGCTATGGACTGAATGTTTGTGTTACCCCAAAATTTGTTGTCAAAATCCTAATCTCAATGTGATGGTGTTTGGAGATGAGGCCTTTGGGAGGTAATGAGGCCATGAGAGTGGAGCCCACATGAGGGTATTAGGGCCCTTATATGAAGACCACAAAAGAGTTGGCTTCCTCTCCCTTTGCCCCAGAGAACACAGTAAGTAAGTAGACTGCCACCTGGGAACCAGGAAGAGGGTCTTCACTAGAAACCTGCTGGCACCCTGATCTCAGACTTCAAGCCTCAGAACTGTGAGAAATAAATGTTTGGTGTATCAGCCACCCAGACTATGGTAATTATAACAGCCTAACTAAGACATAGGAGAAGTCATCACGACCCTTTTGCTGGATAGAAACCCTCTCATCAGCCAATTTTTCAGACTCCTCAGCATCCTGGCCCTGTTCCACAACACCTTCATGTTTCTGAAGGTCTCCCCTCCAAGTTGCTTCCTAGACTGTTTCACTGCCCTTCCACATGCCCTGACCAGCACAAAAGCAGTGAAACAACTGTTTCTCCTGCCATGAGTTGTTTCTGTAGATGGACGAAGCTATGAGCACAGGTGAAAACATCATCTCTCTAACCTACCAAAGGTTAAGGCAGGCTTTCCTACTCACTCATTCTGTGATCATATTCAAGTGATTTAACTTGGCCAATCCTCTGTGTCCTCATTTCCAAAACGAAGATAACAAGTAGATACATCATGGGGTTGCCATGGGTTTACTGGGAGGTTTATGTGAGGATGAAAAGCATTCAGTATAATGCCAGGCATATAGGAAGTACCTAATAAATGTCAGGTAGTATTAGCAGCACATTCATATAAAGTGATTTTAAGAGCTCCAATAAAGCTTTCAGATTCTTGATTCCTATTTCTATCAGATAATTTTCAAACATACCCCCACCCTTTTCTTCTTTTAATAAGTCATAACAATTTACTGTCATTTTCTACATTCTAAATTCATTTTTGCTTAATGGCTACTGATCCTACCTTTTGATTCTGGCTCAGTAAGGAACTCCTTGAAACATCAAAGCTTGAAAATGCTACGCTTGCCATTCCTTTGCAGACAGAACATCTCCTTCTTTAGCACAGTGATAGTAATGATAGCTTTTATTATGAAAATTGAGTGGATTGTGTGGTAAAGAATAGATAAAGAGGGTCAAATTTCTCTTTAAGGCTTCTGTAATTGACATCTACTGTTTCTGCTCCCAGGATTTGCCTCACTCTACTTCTGGTAATTGAAACTTAAACTTTGAGGTACCATCCCTCTTCTCTCAGTTTTGGTCTTCATTCTTTGGCTGGTGAATCTATCCCAGTTCAGAGTTGGGATGTGTAATGCAGGCCTAAGCTGCTTAGAGTACGACACCCCCTCACAACAATGGTTGGTTGGAATTTGCCACAGGACCTGATCAGAGTCCTTGAAACACAATGACAGAAGTCCAGACTTGCTGCAGTCATCTTGAGCCTCAAAAGGAGACCATGCAGTGAATGGAAGTAACCCAGAAACAACATAATAAAAAGATGGAATAAAAGAAACCAAACACTAGCAACATTGCCTACTTAAAACCAAACAACTCCTGGAGCTTACAGTTAGAAGACCCCATCAAGTTATTTTGTGCTTTAAATTGGTTGGGATTGGGTTTTTGTCATTTTCTGCTCATAAAGAGGCATAGCTGATAAAAATGAAATCACTAGTTCATGTACTGCTAAAGAAAATCAGGGATATAAAAACCCTATGAAAGGTCAGTTTCTGAGCATCTTCCAGTATTAGGAAACCCAGGGAAATAAGGAGTCTTAGCTATTGTGATTGGAGTGAAAATGAGGGGTAAAGAATTGTGTGTGCCTGCTCCAAATGTAAAGTATCATAATAACCTTGGTTTCTAGCTATCCAAGCATGAGCATGCATTATTTATATCTCTATACATCTACATGTCTATGCATCTATCTGTATCACTAGATCAATCACATCTGCTGTAGATACTGTTGCATCAGTTTACGGTCTTTCATTCTGACAGATGGTAAATCTCTTTTAGAGATCATGTCTTACCCATCTGCAAGGTGCTAGCCAAAATTTGACAGAGGTACTCAGTAAATGCTAAAATAAAATGAATTATCATAGGAATATGGGGAAAAATTCCCTGGATAAATTGTTCTTTTTCCAAGTAGAAAGCATTGCTTTGGCCTAAACAGTCTAGCTTAAGAGAAGGAAAGGCAGGGCTACTAACGTTTATGAAACTAGAGCATCTCTTAGGCCCAGGCTGCTATTCGCATAGATTCACTACAATGGGAACAATGCCCCCTGGAGTTGTGCAGTGGAGCAACGTGAGCAAGGTTTCTAAACTGTACAAAATAAAACAACACTGATTATCTCTCTTCATGATAAACATGAGACGAGAACTTATTGAAATTTAAACATAATTTCTCACAAATATGCTTCCCAAATGGCAGTAAGACTAACTTCTTCACTTACCCAGTATAGATTTTAATGCTTTCTCTTCTTAATATTTTATAAGCTATAAACACACTTAATTTGAAATTTCAGGATCTGATTAGGAAGATATCCACAAAAAATGTCACTGGTATTTCTGTAACCGTAATACTGTATTGACTATAATACTGACTTAAGGATAACACAGACAAAATAAATATTTCATCTCTTTCTGCTCTGATTCTAAATTTCTGAATCTTTAAGACCCATATGGTAGCATACATGTATATTGAGAAAATCAATGTCTTTTGCCCTTTGGTTTTTATTATGTACCTTTAACATTAAACATTGGGATACATTTATGGATGGAATAACATAAACATTAATTTATTTTAAAGTATCTGTTTGCTTCCATTTGCCAAGCAATGTGCCAGGTGCTAGCAATGCAAGAATGAAAAGACAAGATCCTTCTTGAGGAAATGATCTTTGACAGACATTTAGGATTAAAAAATGGAATCTTCTTTCAAGCCTACATATTCTCATTATATTAGCTTGACTGCTTCTCTATTTCTTTTCCATTTTTTTGTGTGTGCTGTGCTTTATTGTTTTAGAGAATCCTTATCATTCAGTGGAAGAGAAGAGAAGATGAACACAGGAGGAAAAAATCAATTAGTATTTAGGGCACTGAGCAAGATCAAATGTCAGCTACCATTTACCACTGCCTACTAGCAGAGTAACATCTAATACTCTAAGTTGTAGGTATGTACAAAGGGTGATCTTAAGTCAGTCATAGGGGTGTTGGGAAGATCAACGAGATGAATGTATGAAAGGTAGTAAGCACAATGCCTGTCACACCATAATTTTTCTTTGGTACATTAGGTAATATAAAGGCACACTCTGAAAATCAAATTTGCCTCCGTTTAACCACTTATATCATTGAAGAATAAAAAAACTACATCCTTACATCCTCCAAACATAGACACTAAATGTAGCAAAATGACACTGGTCTCACTGGGTAGTCAGTGTTTGCAGTAGAGGGCCAGGAAAAGGATGACCATAGAGCTGTTCAGTTTTGAATGTACACACAGCTCTAGGAAGGTCTGAAGTTCCTCTGAGCACATTCTATCCAAAACAACTACTTTGTATTCATAAGAGGAACTGTACTATCCCACAGATGACTATCTACAATATGGACTGTAATCCAAGCCCTGGGAAATGCCTTGGCTTTTATCTTGAGTAGGGCTCAAAGAACATATTACTATTTCTCTTTTGTGCTACTTGGACTGAGTTTCTGATTACATTTGCCTGTTAAAATTTATGTGAACAAAAACGCTCCTGTTTTCACCAACAAAAGATCTGCTTATTAAATAAAGAGAGAAGGGGTCAAACCGATTTCACTACCATGCACAGAAGCTAGAACCATTTTCCAGATTCCATTCTTTGTCTTCTCTCATGAAAAAACATGGAACTAGGGGGATGTCATGGGGCACAAAGGGAGATCCCTTAATTCATGCCTTTCAACTGTTTCTTATGAGCCCCTAATCACAAACTAAAGCAGGCAGAAGGCAAAGTTAACTCTGCCAATCCAGGAGATGTTGAGAATTTTATATGTAAGTGTATTTTCTACTAATAGTTATGAGGTTATTACCATTGCTCACCAAATACCTACCAATGCTATGGAGTGGACACTTGAGATTTTTCATCAGAATAACTTCTCAAGGAATTACAATTCTCCTCCCCCATTATCAGATTAGTCATAAAAATCAAAGTGGGCCTGTGGTTTTCTTTTCTGGGAACCACTATGGCTTCATCCAGTTAAGAGTTAAACAAAGGCATTTATTCAAGAGAGATAACTTTCCAATATTAGCTTTCTTGCCTCTGGAGGACCAAATTTGATTCTAAGTGAAGTTCATGTTTCTAAATGTAAGGTCTGTTGCTCCCACCTTAAAATAGATCAGTGGCCAGAAAAAAATGTAAATTCAAAAAAAAAAAGTGATAAATGTTATGCTTCGATCCAGAACCAAGACAGCATATAGAGTGGTGGCTTTTTTCCACAACTGATTTTTGTATCTAGTTGCTTTTCTCTTTACTACTAAAAATTGCTAGTATTACTCTGCTAGGATCTGAAGGAAAAAGAGAATCATGTCCATGATTGAAAATCATTAGAATAACCTGAGTCATGAAACCTCAGAAAAAGCAAAGCACATAGTGCATACTACATTGCTTCTGGGCGATATGGGATGCTTCCAGAGGTAGAGAGTGAGAACGACCCAGTAGGTGGAAGTCTGCAGGATCCCCCATCAACTTTTGGAACCCCCATTCTCTGTGCACATACACACACTCATTGTAATAAAATGGTAAAGAAAGTACACGATGCTAATATGGCACTGGCAGATTTTATGTACCTGGAGTGCTGCAATCATTATCTGTAAACAAATAATCCCTCATAATTAAATGTTAACTTTCAGATCAGCTGGCGGTCTGAATTTAGGTTTCTGCAATTTTTGCGAGCAAATGGAAGATGCTATCTGGGACTACTTGAGAGAAAGTACGAATGTAGAACTCAAACATAATCAGATTTTGTCTCCAGAACAGTTGCCAGAGTAATCTTTTTGACTCTACTATAGCACTCACTTCACTGGTCACATATATAATTTTAGCTCAAAGTAGCTAGTGCTTTAGAGAAGGAGGTAGGGGGTAGAAACCAATTCCTGTGACCTATTTGGCCAAGAGCCCAGGTCACATTAGCAATTTCTATGTCCTTCCTGACTCTGGCAGCTTTTATGGTTTGTTGTCAAAAAGACTCCAGCATGGATTTGCTTTATAATGTTTGTTCCTTTTTATAAAAAAGGCTCCTATCCTCATTGAAAAACTTTGAAAAACTCAAAATACATTAAAATAGAAATTGTCTATAATTCTGTCAGGTAGTAATAGTAACACGTTCAGATGCATATACTAGGTAACTGGCCAACACTACGTACACACACACATGCACGTATACGTAATTTAAGGTAGGGTAGGTTTAACTTCCATGTCTGTATATATTTACACTTAATTTATGTATACAAAAGATATTTATGTGTAAATATCTATTTTTTAGTTCCTGGGTTCTTATCAATTCCTCTGAGCTTAAAACTCACCATGGTGAACTTGCCAACACTTTCAACCCTGTATTCTCCTTATTGTTATGGGTACCGGTAAATTTCTCCTAAAACCAAATATATACCCCCAAGGAAAAGCACATGTCCCATTATTCCAGCTTACATGCCTCTATGTTTTAGGGCCTAAAAAAAAATCTGTAAACAGAAGTTCAAGTGCCCAGCAGTGCCACCTAGAAGAGAAATGATTATCCTAATATCATAGGTGACAAAATAAGCAATCATGGTTTTAAAGACATTGCCAACAGATAAAATATTTCTGATAGATGTTGGGGCCAAGGGGTACGTGGGTTATAACCAGCAGCTGCCAAATATCACAGATGGTATGCAGTTAGAGGTGTAGCGAAAGGAAGGGATGTGTGATTAAATCAGTTCGGTCAGGGAAGGATGCAGAGAGTAGAGCTCCTAACCCCATCTAGGACTCATGAGTATCCTGCTACAAAGAGGAAGGAGAGAGGTTGCAAAAACTCAGTCAATGCCAATATGGCCTCTCGGATGCATGCTTATGCCAGGAGTTTCACTGTGTAATGAAGGCTCAGTAGTCAACATTGCAACAGCTGGGATATGTTTACTTATCTCTGATCAGCCCCCCTATCAGGGCCATGGATCATGTCAGAGGTCCTCACTCAACTAACACAATCCCTAAGCAAAAAGTCTTGAAAGCAACAACTAAAAATAAAGAATTTCATGCTTCTCAGTGTGAACCAAATGGTACCCGAACATTAATTGATTTAGCGTGTCGAAGTTAAGGAAGTCTATTTTCACATTATCAGTTAGCTAGCAACCCTGAGAGAGAGAGAGACAGAGAGAGAGAGAGAGAGAGAGAGAGAGAGAGAGAGAGAGAAATAAAGGAGTAGATATATGTGGGGAAACAAACCAAGCTGGGCTGCCTGGCTGCTCATGCTGGTGTTTTTCTGGTTTAATGCAACCATATTCACACACTACTCAGGCCAGCCACACTTTTCATACTGCTAGTTGCTCAAGGGCATATGCATTGGTGGATGGTCCCCTATCCCCCCAAACTTTGTTAAACAGATTCTTATTGCAGGTGATCTTAGGGACAGCACTCAGACTTTCTGGACCACAGGTTAAGAGATACACTTGGACCAGATGAGCTGCTACATTCCTCTGAGCTCTAGAATTCCAGGTAATTCCTGTTTCCTCAACCACCCTGGTCCAGAAGTCATAAATGTGTGGACTGCATAGAGGTAGTTCTCTACTTCTATGGTCAACCAAAGGATCACTAATTCTTCTCAAATCTTTTCTGAAGATGTCTTTGAGTCCCCTGGAGAGGCTAGTGGCCAGTAAAACCTTGCAAGTGTTGCTATCATCATTTGGGAAGTGATGCCCATGCCTCCCTAGACATGCCTACTTCCTTGTCTCCCAGAGCTGTGAACATGGTACTGCTGCCCATGCCACACTGGGCTGCTCAGGTGAGGGGCAAGTGATGGGTCCTCGGTCCTGGGGCATCACACCATGGCACTGAGTCCAAAGCATTATTGCCTCATGCTTCCAACATCTCAGGTACTCGAGAGCAAAGAGATCCCTGTCTCCCCATTATATTTAATTTACAATACTCATCTCCTGAAATGCACAGAGCAGGTACAGGACTGCATTCTGCACACCCCTCCTCACCAGTGGAGGGCCTTTTTAAGGATCCAAGCTCATGTGTGACCATACCTTCAGATGCACTCAAGTGCCTGTGGCAAGCCCCCGTGTCAGCTATACTCCTGACAGGAGAGAAGATGCAATGGGGTCTCCACCTGGGATCCATGCTACATATGTGTTAGGACACCAAGCTCCCTTTGATTTACTCTGCATCAAACAATAGCTAATACTGACAGAGTATTAACTGTGTATAAAGCCTTTGGTGCTTTACATGTATTACCTTATTTCATCTTTGGGTTTTTTTTCCAGATATTATTTATTCATGAATATTTATTTATTCATGAGAGACCTAGGGAGAGAGGCAGAGACATAAGCAGAGGGAGAAGCAAGCTCCCTGTAGGGAGCCTGATGTGAGACTCGATCCCAGGACCACGACCTGAGCTGAAGGCAGATGCTCAACCACTGAGCCACCCAGGTGCCCTTATTTGACCTTTGTAACAACTGAAAGAGGTATTATTTCTTTTATAGACAAGTAAACTAGATTTATGGAAATTAGTTTGCCCAAAGTTTCCAGTGACTTGAAACGAGATTTGGGCATACATAATGCTCATGTTATTCTGTATCCTTGTGGACGTATATTGATCTGTTATGTGCTGGACAGAGGGCTGTAATCTCTTCCAACATTTTTAACCCTGGAAGAAGTTAAATAGGCCTTTATTTTAGAAGCTTTACCTGACATAGCAGGACCTCAGATCTTATTGGCCACACTTCAAGAGATTGCTGTATTTCTCCATCCTGTTTTATAAAAATGATTTTTGACTTCCAATTCTTAATTTTCACCTCCCCAACTTTAACTCCTTTGATTAAAAACTCCACTAACAAATATCTGACTGACTACCTTGAGCCAGGCATTTTATTAGCCACTAAGAGAGAACCAGAGACACCAAGTCAATGTCTTTACCATTAGTGAATATATAATCCACATATCAATAGACACACAAACATTGAAGAAACCATCAGAAAATTATAAGGATGCTCAAGCTCCTTGCCTTGTTCCCTTACTATCACAAAGTGATGGCCTCTGGAGACACAGTCTTTAAGTTCAAATCCTAGTTCAGTTCCAACTATTTTCTGAGCCTAGTTGAAATGACCAGAATCCTAACCCTGCCCCCTTCCTTGCAGGTGTATGGTAAGGATTAAATGAGACAACATATGTACAATACACAATATGTTACCCGGCACACAACTATCATTTCCTAAATCTTTACTGCAATTACCTTGGAGGGACTAAAATGTAAGAATTTCCAAACTGCTTTCCTTCTACATCAAAGGGACTGTACTTTTAGCCCATCTTCCTTCTGTCTTAGAAGATGAGGTGTCATTCCTCACACATTCACTTATTCAATAAATATTATGTCCCCACTGTTAGACTTCTCCTCTCCAAGAAAAACTGTCTCTGATTCAGACTCATCTTGTCTTCTTAAATCATGATTCAAATTTAAATCTGCTTTTCTCCTTTTTTATCCTCTGTGTGTCTAAAAGCTACATATACTTTTCATCTGGGGCCATGTAACCACCTGAAGCCTGCCTTCTCTATCTCCTCTCCTCCACTGCTTATAGTATAACCACTGCCTCTCCTCCTGCTTACTCATGCACTCATCCATTCAGGAAACATACGAGCATCTGTGACTTCAGTGCAGGTGTTAGGATCTCTGCTCTTGAGATGGTGGCAGGTGTTTTTTGTTCCTTGAGCACTCTACAAAGCTCCTCATTTAGTCACCTGGCTCCTCCAAATCAGTCAGACCACGGGTCTTTTCTCAGTCCTGACTTCCCCCTTACAAGGAAGCTAATGCAACAAAATTGGCAGAAGTAGTCTCAACCAATTGCTGACTGTTTCTAATGCCTGAAGAGAGGGCTGGCTCGTATGTGTTTGTGTAACTGAGGACAGACATAGAAGATGAGAGTGGGAATATAGGTAAGCTAGGATGAATAATTTCCAGGGAACTTCTGCAAACCCAGTTAAGGAAATCTACAAATTGGCACAGAGCCAATGTTGTCAAAGATGAACACTGCAAAAAACATCTTCTGTCAGAAGCAATTTGCATTCATTTGTATGGATTTCTTCAAGGTAATGAACACCCAAGACATCTCTTCCTGGGAGGAAGAGGGGAGAGTGCTATAAATGCGCTCTTTGTAGGCCTTCTGACCCAGTTTAGTGACTAGTTTAATATTCAAAGGGCAGATGTGTTCTCTTCACTTTAGAAAGTTTGATGCTCAAAGACAATTTAGGTCATTGGCTCTTGTGACAGCATTTCCCTTGTGAGGAAGCTACACTTAAGCATCTCTCTTTTGTATTATTGATAACAAAATTGGTTAGGGCCCACAAAGTCCAACAGTTTTCTGGGCTGTTCGGAAGAAGCAATTAGATCGACACTCTGTTCCAGCTTTCCTATTTAGAGGGATGTGTGTGTGTGCTCTGAACACCAGATCTGTGAAAGCAGAGTTCTAGCACGAGTTGTTCTTTCCAAATACATTTCAATCATCTCTTCCACACCAAAGCAAAATCAGAAATGACATTACAGACACATTAAGTTTTTGGTTCAAAACATGAACGTTTTTATCTTGGTAGTGAGTGAAATGGGTTCTTTTACCATTAGAGAAAACAAAGCCCCTCCTTTATCCTCCTATCTCCCCTCCCATGAAGTACAAAGAGCCACCGGTCCTTGAATCAAATGCCTTTGTTTCTATGTTGATGTATCTCCAGTTAAGATTTCTGAGAGATGGGAGTGAATCTTTATTCAGTGTATCCTCAGTGCCTAGTTCAGATTCTGGCACACAGATTTCTGTAATTATTTGTCAAATACATTTTTCCCTAAGAACATTTTAGAAACAACTTCAGATGTAAAATCCAAATTACCGAGCATTGCCCATGAGGCCCTTCTCACTTCCTGTCCTAGCTCCGGTCACCTTGCTTACTTTCCCCTCGAGTCTAATTTTACGCAGCAACGCTGATCAAATCACCCAACATATCATGCCCATTCACACCATGACGCTTTTGCACATACACATTTTTCCACGTGGAATGTTCTTTCCTTCCTTTGCTAATCATCTTTTAAGGGTCATACAACTCCAATATAACCCATTTACAAGGTTTTTTCCTCAGGCAAAATTGGTTCTTTTAACACACTCTTATATCTGAAATATTTTTATGGTATGTTTTATTAGAAAGCATTATGATTAATTGCTTATATCAATTTTTCTCATTAGCTGGTCAGCTCCTAGAATGTATAAATTATGTCATTTTCATCTTGGTATTGCTAATGCTTAGCCTGGAACCTGGAATATAGGAAATGCTCAAAAATATTTATATAATTAAATTGATTTCTAGTTCGAAGTCCAACACATCTACTTTATTTTGCCCCTTTGTGACAAACTAGTACATATTTTCGCCCTTAATGGTGTATTTTAATAAATTTCTAGAGGTAGAGTAAAAAATTTCAGAAATTAGTCACAGATGTTGTTTTTTAGTTCAAATCCTCTTTAAAATAAGAGGTATGTAAATAAGTAAAAAGATAACAGCTTTGAACATTTAAAAATACTTATTCCTAATGAATCACATGCTGAATTGCACTGGTTGAAGTTTTCTCAAACACTTACACTATTTTTTTTCCTATTGAATCCTGATTGTAACCATGGTAAATATTCCGATTAAGTTTTATTATAAAATGAGAATTGCTAAAAAGAAAAGGTGGAATAGGAATCTTAGAGCAAGGTGACAAGTATCTTCTCTCTTATAACTTGAATATCCTATGAAAACTAATCTATCTACCTGCTGAAATCAAAAAAGGACTATGTATTTGAGAAGCCTGCCAAGTGAGGTCTGAGATTTCAGGAGCCAGAGTTGAAAAAATATTATGAAACACTGATACAGAAATTTGTGTCACTGTAATCTTTGAAATTTACTTACAAGGGACATTAAAAAAAAAAAAACAAACACAAAACTACCCCATGCCCCAAGCACAAAGATCTAAACTGCAGAGACCTGGAAGCCAATAAGTCTTAAAAAGCACCCTACATAGTCTAATTCATTAAGGAACTACATGGGACAGGCTGGGGAGATAGAGTACATGGAGAAAGGTAACCTTTTCTTCTCTTCTGCTCTATGAAGCCTAACCACACTCACTGTGTAAGTGTGTATTGCCATCACTCAGTATGACATCTTATGCATAGGATGCATCTGAGAAGTTTAGTGGAAGCAGGAATTTATCACTCAATTAACAGGCTATGTCCTATTTCTGAAATATGGACAGTCTCCACCCAAGCCAAGCTCCATGGATTAACTATAGCTGAAAACAATCAGATCCATTCAGCAACTTTTCAAGGGTGACCATTAACATTAATATGGACACATCCCTAGTGGTACAGCCAACATTTTATAAAATTTCCTCATGTTAACGTCAGCTGGATTAAATCCATAGCCAGTCACAACTCAATCTTCCCAAGCCAGAAGGCGAATTTGTTTTTATTTAAAATTTATAGGGGTGCCTGAATGGCTCAATCAATTAAGCATCTGCCTTTGGCTCAGGTCATGGTTCCAGGGTCCTGGGATCAAGCCCCACATTGGGCTCCCTGCTCAGCAGTAAGCCTGCTTCTCCCTCTCCCTCTCCCTCTGCTTGTGCTCTCTCACTCTCTCAAATGAAATCTTAAAAATAAAATATAGAGTATTATGTTTTCAAACAGCAACACTGAGTGATTCTCACATGCCAGGTATTATTCTCAGTTCTTTACATAAAAAACATAATGTGTATGAATGTGTATAACATTTAATTCTCCCAACTACACTGCAAAGTAGTATTACTAATTCTATTTTATGTAATGTCTCTTTATCACAAATTTATCTGAAAACTGGACCTATTAATACATCATTATTAAAGATTAAATAACATGGTATAAATTATGTGTTTTGGTTTTGAGCCATGATAGCTTGTTAAAAGCTCATTTTCTTGCCCTTTCTTCAACTTCATCAATTTTTTTGCTATTGTTACGGTTCAAAAAATATTGTTGTATGTGAAATTAACATCACATTAGTCATCAAGAAAATTATAATATAATAAGGTAAAACTATACACCTCTCAGGAAGGCTAAAATTAAAAAATAAGGACAATGCTAATTTTGGTGAGAAAGTGCAGCAGTTGAAACTCTCATACATTGTGTTAAAGAGAGTATAAAACAGTATGACCAGTGTGAAAAACTGATAGTTTCTACTAATGGCAAGCATATGCCTACCCTATAAGCTAGCAATTCCATTCCTAGAATATAAACAAGACACCTGAATGCATATGTTCACAAGAATGTTCATAGCACCTTTACTTGTAGGAGCTCAAAATGAGAAATAAGCCAAATGTCCATTAATAGGAAAGAGGACAAACCAGTTCTGCTGTATTCATTCAGCATTACACAGTACCATTACACAAAATGATACATGAAACAAAATGGATTAATCTCAGATTCTGTTGAATAGAAGAACACAGGGATCCCTGGGTGGCGCAGCGGTTTGGCGCCTGCCTTCGGCCCAGGGCGCGATCCTGGAGACCCGGGATCGAATCCCACATCAGGCTCCCGGTGCATGGAGCCTGCTTCTCCCTCTGCCTGTGTCTCTGCTTCTCTCTCTCTCTCTCTCTCTCTCTCTCTGTGACTATCATAAATAAAAATTTAAAAAAAAAGAAAAAAAATGAATAGAAGAACACAGACACATGAATACATACTGCCTGATTCCACTTATTCAGAAGTTCTACATCAGACAAGACTAATAATAGAATGATAGAATCCTGACAGTGGTTACCTCAGGTGGTGGTTAGCTCAGGTGGTGGTTGCTGTGGTATTAACTAGGAGGACACCAGGGAACATTTTAGGGTAATATAAATTGATGTGTCTTGATATGGGTGGTGGTCACATAAGTGATTACATTTAAAAATTACTGAGATTACAGTTAAAACTCATTAATTTTACTGTACCTAAGTTTACCACAACGTAAGCAAGTTTTCTCAATGATGTTCAACTATTTGTGTATCTCCACACCTGTGAGAAAACTTTAGGATGGTGAAAACCCACCATCCCAGAGAAGTCAGTCTGAACGGTCTTGATGTCTAAAGGTCATTTGTTTGTTGTGTGAGGACACATGCAAATGCATATTCATTCCTCCTCCTCAGTGATACAGCGCTATTAATGACAGCAAAGTAAGTTCATTATTCCCCTCGCCTAACGTTTCAAAGCTGTCTGGAAAGAAAGCATTCTGTGCCATAGCTGCTACCTACTATAATTCTCAGAAGGCCATTCGATCACTCTGGATGAAAATATTTTAAAATATATAAAACAGGGGCACCTGGCTGACTCTTGGGTCATGAGGTCAAGCCCCATGTTGGGCATAAGGATTACTCAAATACTTTTTAATTTTTAATTTTAAGTTTTTAATGTTTTTAAAGATTTTATTTATTTATTCATGAGAGACACACACAGAGAGAGAGAGAGAGAGAGAGGCAGAAACACAAGCAGAGGGAGAAGCAGGCTCCATGCAGGGAGCCCGATGCAGGACTCAATCCTGGGTCTCCAGGATCACACCCTGGCCCAAAGGCGGTGCTAAACCGCTGAGCCACTCGGATTACTCCTCTCAGGTACTTTTTTTTTTAAAGGATTTATTTATTTATGATAGACATAGAGAGAGAGAGAGAGAGAGGCAGAGACACAGGAGGAGGGAGAAGCAGGCCCATGCCGGGAGCCTGACATGGGACTCGATCCCGGGACTCCAGGATTGCACCCTGGACCAAAGGCAGACGCTAAACCGCTGAGCCACCCAGGGATCCCCCCTCTCAGATACTTTTTAAAAAATAAATAGAACCTATAAAACAGAACACTTGTCCATGATGGGGGAGATTGCGAAGTTGTTTGGATGTAGATAATGAGTTTGCCAGAAGCACTGGAAAAAAAGGAAAAGCCAAGGACGCTCCTACAGTGCAAGTCTCTTCATAAAGCACCCTGTGGCTGCTGAACCATTCCTATCGTTAATGACTAAGGCATCTGGACTTGCCTCTGCATTTGCACAGCTGGGGTGAGTGGCGCTCAGCTACAGAGTTCTCTGAGGTAGTGGGTGAGGAGGTGGCAGCATTGCACTTCAACTTGAGCAGACTCAACTATACAGATAGTTGAGTGCAAGCCGTACACCAGGGCAACATAAATATACCCCACACCCACCACCCAAAGTCGTGTCACTTCTTGTCCCAGCATTCCCTTCACACTCTGTGCTTCAGCCACTAGATCTGGAATATTTTTCTATTCCAACTTGCTGTAGGTGTCTCCTTCAGTGTTAGTTCTAGTAACTTTCAGGCTCTCTTTGGCACCCCTATCTGTGCTCATCAATGTGAAAACATCTATAAAGCCATAGTGTTATTTCCGATATGCTTGTCTGTCCCCCTACCTCCATTATTAGCTCCTTTGATTGTAGCCTAGTATTTTTCCTCCTTGAATCTCTAATACCTGTAGTTTCTGACACAGAGTGAGAGATGATTATAGAGTATGGGTTAAGAATGAATAAATGGGGGAGAAAAACCTGATTTTATATTCTTGTTTTGATATGTGAATTGCTGTACACCTAAAAACAAAATACTCATCTTGATAGCATTCAATGTGTATCAACTTTCTCCCCTCAAAAGAATGTCCCTAGAAATAGGGATATTCTGATTAAAATTTTAATCTCTCTTAAGCTGAATTCCCTTAAGCATGATTAATTAAAAATAATCCTAAAACTTTTCTCATATTCAGTTGACTACCATGTTGCTACTTCCAAACAAGGTGTTCTTCTGCTTTCTTTTCTCAAGGATATAGATGTGGGATGGTGCAATTTTATTAAACCAAAAGAGTTGACAAATCCCATGAAAAGCTCCAAACAACCTTTCAGCAGTTGTGAAAAGCATGAACAATGGAAAACTCAAGGAGGCATTTGAGGAGACAAAGGAGCCCAACTTGCCATCTTTCAGAGGGATTCTGAAAGCATTTCTTCTGGATTTCAATGTGTTCCTCCAAAAGAGGAGAGCTTACTATTTCTGCAGGTGCATTAAGCCTCTTCCTCAGAAATACTGTGTATAGCACTCCAAAATCAGGTTCTGTAGCTGGAGTCCAACTCTTCCTGTTATATCTTAGCAAAAGGTACAGACTAATTGATTATATTCACTTACCGAGTGAAATCTTAGCACTATTTTTTAGGCCTGGGTGGCTTCCAGAATCATTAAGTTATTTTATATCTGAGGGATTCATATTAATTAGCGAAGAATTGTACCTACCTACAACCATGTTAAAGAGAATCTGTTCCTGTCCACATCACCTACTAGAAGAATGAGTCTAGGTGGCCATATATTTATCTGGTGATTCAATTTCCCTACCATGGCTATGTAGGTGAGGGTGGAAATCTGTCCAAACCTGAGTCAGTGAGATTCCATAGGAGACAGAGAGAGAGAGACAGACAGACAGACAAACTAGTGAGCTATAAGAAATGCAACTGTAAGATCATATAGTACTGGCACTATGGCAAGTCTTAATAAAATATGGAGGAGGCTAGTCTACAAAGAAAAACACAAGTATAGGGTAGGTGGACAAGAGAAGCTGAAATGAGACACTAGGACCCCATAACACAGAAACATGGGTCCCTGTGTTATCTCGATTTATTTCTGTTCCAGTTGCTAAATATCCTAGAGCCTAACCTTAGAGAAAAGAATTTATTTAAGTTAATGTGAATGGGGGGGACCCCTAGGTGGCTCAGTGGTTTAGTGCCTGCCTTTGGCCCAGGGCATGATCCTTGAGTCCCGGGATCGAGTTCCATATCGGGCTCCCTGCAGGGAGCCTGCTTCTCCCTCTGCCTGTGTCTCTGCCTCTCTCTCTCTCTCTCTCTCTCTCTCTCTCTCTGTGTGTGTGTGTGTCTCATGAATACATAAATAAAATCTTAAAAAAAAAGTTAACGTGAATGTATTTCTGTTACTTGCAAGCAAACCACATCTAAAACAGCAATTTTAATGTAACCATAATAATGACTTATGTTTTGTGTCAACCTGTCTGGGCCACAGTGCCTAGAAAACATGGTTGAACATCATTTTGGATATTTTTGTAAATAAAATAACCCAATTTTTGTAAACAGGTTTTGGATGATATTTAACTTCAATCAGTGATCTCTGAGAAAGGCATATTGACCTGCACTATGGAAGTGGTCTTCATCTAACCAGCTGAAGGCCTGAATATAACAAAGGCTGGCCTTCCCTCAAGGAAGAAGGAATTCTGCTGAAGACAGACTCAGGACTTAGTCTACAGCACTGGTTATTCCTGGATCTACAGCAGACAGCCTTTGGACTCAAAATGCAAGTCCCTCTGGAGTCTCCAATTTGGCAGTCTCCACCATGAGATTTTGGACTTGCTGAGACTCAAGAGTCAGGTGAGCCAGTTCCTTAAAATCAGATCACTCAACCTCCCTCTGCCTCATGTATAGATATAGACATACATACTTATGCACACATATACACACCCTGTTGGCTCTGTTTCTCTAGGGAACCCTTACTAATACAATGTGCAGTAACTACAAAGTATAATTAGTTGCACATATATAATATGCATTCCCTAAGCCCAAATTATTACAAAAGACACCTTGAATTCTGTTCATCTGCACTGCACCATTTCTGTGTTATTAGATTGAAAAGAAGGGACTCATATTTACTAAACACCAACTATAGTGTATGCCCAAACCTAACACACTGATTTCCAAACAAAGAGAAAGAAGTATTTTTATTTAGCTTACAACTAAGAAAACTAACATCAAAGAAGTTTTGTACCTTGTCAATGACCATTCTGAGGCTATGCCATGTAATTCTTTTTGTTGTCAAGTACTTAAATGATGTATTTGTTTGTATAACCAGAACCTAAGAAAAACTCTATGGTCTAGTTAGGCTTCAGATGAGGAGAGTAACGGAGGGCAGATATAAGATGCAGAGGAGTGCAAAGGGGGAAATTGTGAATCAGAAAAGCCCACTAAGATGTAGCTTAACCTACCTAGGCTATATATGTATATATATATATATTTTTTTCAGCTAAAAAGGAGAATAATTGCTTACTATATACTTGCTTTGCAGGGTTGCTATGAAGTTCAGTTCATTTGATGTAAAGCAAAGTACTCTGCAAATTGAAAAGAACTTTAAAAATGTTACATTTTAAAACGATTTCACTTTCTGTCTCTGTCCATTTCAACAGTGTTTGTGAAAAATGACATCTTTTGTAAGACTGGAGCATTCCTTTTTCTCAGAGCAAAAGAAACCAAGTACCCCCCACAAACATTTGTTAAATACGAACTACATCATGAGACAGCAAGCCCACCACACAACACTGCCCAATAAGCATGAGATTACATTATTATAATTAATGAATGATTTACCCTCAGCTCTTTCAGATATTAAGGTCGTTTTAAAATAAATAAGGACATACAATGACTTTCTCTCATCTTCACTTAATCCCAGTATGTTAGAGCTGTAAGAGACCTTAACAATCACCTTGTTAAGTTGGCAAAATGCAGCCCATACACAGGGCAAGGACTCCCTGCCCTCTGTATACAGCTGCTGAGCCAGGAATCGTTTTATATTTAAAAATGGTCGAAACCAATGACGATAATATTTCAATACATGTGACAACTGTATGACATTCAAAATCAGTTAGTCTTGGTCTGCTCAAGCTGCTGTAACAGAATACCACAGACTGGGTAGTCTATAAAAAGCAGAAATGGGGCAGCCTGGGTGGCTCTGACGTTTAGTGCTGCCTTCGGCCCACCAGGATCGAGTCCCACCTCAGGCTCCCTGCATGGAGCCTGCTTCTCCCTCTGCCTGTGTGTGTGTGTGTGTGTGTGTGTGTGTGTGTGTTTCTCATGAATAAATAAATCTTAAAAAAAAAAAAAAAGCAGAAATGTATTGCTCCCAGTTCTATAGGCAAAAGTTCAAGATCAGAGTGCCAGCAAGGTCGGGGGAGGCCCCTGTTTTGGGTCATAGACTTCTTGTGTCCTCACATGATGGAAGGGGGCTAGCAAGGCTCTTTTACATGTCACTAATCCCATTGATGAGGTTCCAACTTCAAGACTTAAGTACATTCCAAAGTCCTCACCTACTAATATCACTTTTGGTAATTAGGATTTCAACATACAAATTTTCACCATATGAACATTCAGACCTTTGCACGGTGTTCCTAGTAAATTTTATTGGAACATAGCTACATTTATTTATGTGTTGTGTATGACTGCTTTCTTAAGCTACAATGGCAGAGCTGAATAGCTGTGACAGAGATTGTACAACCTACATTTACAATGTGGGCTTTAATAGAAAAAGTTTGCCAACCATGATCTAACCCAATCTTGTTATTTTATAGGTAAGAAAACTAAAGCATTGAAAGATAAAACTACTTATTCTAGGAAACTCAGCTAGCATATTATTTAATGCAGACTTAAGGCTCAAATCTCATTTTTATGTCCATTTTTGATCATGCTGAATTTAAGGGCTGAAAATTAGCTGAATTATACTTATCATTTTTATGGCACTAATTTTACTTGAGTATAGTTGACACATCATGTTACATTAGTTTCAGGTGCTATAAACACAGTGATTGAACATCTCTATATGTTATGCTATCATCTTTAAATTATACAGCTCCCTTGTGCTAATTATTGGACTTATCTTAAAATCTTTGATTGCTCATATGAACTAACTTCATACAAAAATTTCACCTTGAAGTAAAATACTTTCATTTGTTCATTGAAATGGATTTTCTATCTTATTATTCTTAAATAGTTCTAAGTAGAAGTTATTGTAGAACAAAATGATGATAAAAATTAAATATTTCGCTTGATACATCAATCAAATGAAAATACACTCCACTTTTAAGTTACAAAGCAATAATAAATGGAACATTCAAACACTTTCAGACAAATTGGACACATTGGATATTCTTAAAAGAAGAGATGATTGACAATAAGATTGAGAAAATAGTTCCTTAGTCTTTCTATATTTAGTGAAAGAACTTGACCAGTTAATTTCCCAAATGTTAGCTGAATTTCAGTCTTTTGTAAATTAAAAAAGAAAGTGTGCCTAAAGTTAAAACATCCGTTTCACATCACCAGAACTTCTCTTTGGCTATCCAGTGAAATCAACTACCCACCCACTTCTTAAAATACTCATCTTCAAGAGGTAATGTTTAAAGCATTGGTTTTCAACTAGGGATGATTTTGTCCCCCAAAGGATATTTGGCAGTGTATGGAGACATGTTTGGTTATCACAATGCAATATGAGAGGGAGAAGCTCCTGGAATCTAGTGGATAAATCCAAACATATTTCTAAATATCCTACAATGCACAGGACAGACAGCCTTCACAATGAAGATTTATCCAGGCCAAAATGTCAGTAGTGTAGAAGCTGGGAAACCCCATTTTAAAGGGAAATCATTGGGCTAGCCCAAAGTCTTCAACAATTGCAAATTAAATCTCCAGAGCTTAAATGTCAAGCCATCATTCATTCTTTAACTAGCCCTACAGAGCAAACATGTTTTATGGATCCTGTTGAAGAGTTCATTCTTTTAAATATTTTTATTCATTTATTTCTTCTAGTAAAGAGATGGATAAATATGGATATGCCAAATTTTTTTTTACCTTCTTTCCAGTCTTTTCTTTTACTGATCTTAACCAGCAAGTACTAGGATAATTTTTCTAATGATTCTAATATCTTTCCTAAGATATTTATTTTGACTTTGATCTATTTTTTTTCCCAGTAGGAACACGATAAACTAAGACTTCTATTTGACTTCTATCCATGATAGCTGATACAGTAAAATAACCTAATGCTAACAGAAAAACAAATTCTAAGTCACATTTACCTTTAAATGGAAATGTCAAGATACTTCAATAAGATTATATCTAAATAGTTATTTCTAGACACTTGCAAAAAAACACAATTTAAAAAAGCAAGGAGTATCTAGGTGTCTCAGTCAGTTAAGTATCCAAATCTTGATTTCGGCTCAGGTCATGATCTCAGGGTCATGAGATGGATGGAGCCCCGAGTCTGGATCTGTGCTGCATGTGGAGCCTATTTCAGATTTTCTCCCTTTGTTCCTCACCTCCTGAACCCCCTCACATGCTCGCGCTCTCTCTCTCTCTCTCTCTCACTTAAAAAATAAAGAATGGCCCAGCAAGGCCACTATATTATTAAAGGTAATATGTTACAATCTCTTAGATCACTAAATTAAGGAAAGTTCTTATTCTGACTTAATCAATAGGTGAGGTAATTACAATCTCTTTTTCTTTCAGCAAATATTTTCAAAGCAGGCCTCTGCTGCTACTTATTTACAGTTTCTTCCTTGATTGTGTAATTTTATTCTGCATCATTTTTACTATTAATCATTGGTTCAATTCCTTAACTAATCATCCCATTTGGGGAACATATTAAGTACATCAACTCAAGCTCAAAGTTCTCCTAAATTAGACAAAAATGCCAAGACCCTATAATAGCATTTGGTTCTTTTGGATAATAACTTTAGAGAACTGCACCAAGAGCATAGTTGTCTATTTGGACATTTACCTATTCAATAGTAATTCATCTAGCAATCAAAATATTCTAAGCTCTTTGCCAAATGCACACACCAAATTGTCTAAAACATGATTTCCATGAGGCAAAAGAACTAATATTACAACATGCTAAAAGGAAAGATAGAAATACCCACTGATTTTTATAAAAAAGGAGCATAAAAGGAGTGCCTAATCTAGCTTTGGGGATTCAGGGAAATTTTTCCTAAATTCATCAAGCTCACCTGTGTTCAGTATTAAAATATGGGCAGGAGTTAGGTAGGAGGCATGACTCAGACTTTCCAGGCAGTGGAAATGGCTTATGCAAAAAGCCCAGTGACAAGGAATTTCAAAATTTGAGGAAGGAAAAACAAAATATAAAGGTAGAGAAGTAGGCAAAGATTAGATCACTAAGGATATCATATGTCATACCAAGGAGGTTAGATTTTATTCTACAGGAGAAAGGGAACAGCTAAAGAATGTCAAATATGGCAGCATCCTACTCTTGCTTGCATTTTAAGTGGACCATTCTCGTAACTGTGGGAAGGATCAATTTGAAGGAGACATCTGTAGTATTTTGGACCCAAGAATAAAAGAGACTGATCTTGGGAACTATGAATAGACAGAAGGAGAGAATCAGAGACATATGAGGAAATCTGGCAGAACTAATTGGCTGATTGTGGAAGGGATGAGAGCCAACCAAGAAAAAGGCATAAGCCCAGGTTTTTCAGTTCAGACAACTTGGTGAATGGATGATGTTAGTAATTGGGAGAAAGTATAAAGAAGTAGCAGATGTGAAGGAACTTGATTAATTCAGAAATGGCAGAAAGATTAGGGCAAATTTTAGGCATAGCGCTTTCTTTGCTACAGAGTTTCTCTGCCTCCAAACTATGTAAGTGCATCATTTCTTTAAACAAGAAAGAGGTTTATATGCCATGTATTTTTAATATTTATTATAGAGAGAAAGCAAGTGGGGGGAAGGACAGAGAGGGGAAAAAGAGAGAAAAAAAATCCTCAAGCAGACTCCCTGCTGAGCAGGGAGCCTGAAGAGGGGCTCCATCTCACAACCCTGAGATCCTGACCTGAGCCACAATCAAGAGTCAGAGGCTTAACTGATGAGTCACCCAGGAGCAATCTGCCCTCTCATGTTTTCTTTTATTTTTTTTTGTGTGTGTTCCAATAAAACTTTATTTACAAAAATAAACAATGGGTGAGATTGGGCCCATGGGTTGCTGACCTGATTTTGATGGTCAAGTTATCCTTTTTTTCTTTTTACTTTTTATTTTTTTATTGGAGTTCAATTTGCCAACATAGAGCATAACACCCAGTGCTCATCCCACCAAGTGCCCTCCTCAGTGCCCATCACCCAGTCACCCCATCTCCCTGCCTACCTCCCCTTCCACTACCCCTTGTTCGTTTCCCAGAGTTAGGAGTCTCTCATGTGCTGTCAACCCTCACTGATATTTCCCACTCATTTTCTCTCCTTTCCCCTTTATTCCCTTTCACTATTTTTTATGTTTCCCAAATGAATGAGACCATATAATATTTGTCCTTCTCCGACTGACTTACTTCACTCAGCATAATACCCTCTAGTTCCACCCATGTCGAAGCAAATGGTGGGTATTTGTCGTTTCTAATTGCTGAGTAATGTATACAATGGAATATTACTCATGTTTCCTTTTAATACGAGATACCACTTATTGACTATACACTTCTAGCACTTAAGCTGGTGCCCTGCGTGATTCTTTAAGAAACCATTATAAAAGTCATCCAATGTCTGTGAGCATGGGGACTTTTAAGATATGGTAACATTATGGGCTTATATTAATTTTTTTAAAAGATTTTATTCATTTATTCATGAGAGACACAGAGAGAGAGAGAGGGGGAGACACAGGCCGAGGGAGAAGCAGGCTCCTCGCAGGGAGCCTGACGTGGGACACGATCCCTGGACTGGGATTATGCTCTGAGCTGAACACAGATGCTCAACTGCTGAGCGACCCAGGCATCCCTGGGCCTATATTAACTCATACAGAGATACTGCGTGCTCAATTTTTAACAATAAAAATCAGATTACTGAGGCGTGGTCATGCCAGAGGCAGAATATTAAGGAGCCAATGTCTATTTAAGTGTCACACTTCAGAAGACATAGTCTCAAAATATTACAAGGCATAAGGTTCATCTGTATTGTTTGTTAAAAGGCAGATTCTCAAGGTCCTCCCAGGGGCTTATCTTAGTAAGTTTGGGTAGAATCTCAAGAAACTGATTCCATAACAGGGAGTCTTGGACCACACTTTGAGAAACACTTCAAGGTTTCATTTGGTAAATACATCTCCCTCCAAGGCAATTTAATATATAAAATGTTGCTGTTAATGGATTTATGAATAGAATCAATCCTTCTGTCCTTCCTTCATCTATCCAACCATCCACCCTTGAAAAATCTTTAATTAGGGGGTGGGGGGGAGAAGTAAAAGTTATCAATGTTATTCAAAAAAACAGCAATTCCTATGCCTGTGCCTCTGAAAATGGAAGTAGAGAGCAGCCACAGGTCAGATAATTTCCAAAGGCTTCTGAAAAATAAATTATGTGTGATAAACATAAAAATGCAATATCACTCTCCTAGAGATTTTGTTATGCCTGCCCCCACCCCACCGCAGCAGTTGTACTAATGTATTTTTCTCATATGCTCAAGAGCCAAGACAATTTTGTTCAGCTCAGCTCCCCTTATTTATTAATATTAGGTATCATTTTTTAAAAATTCAAGGATAAAATTAATTATAATTTCCAAAGTGTTATTCCAAGTGAAAGGCCCAAATGTTCTCTTCCTCCCCTCCCCTATCTGATCTAGAATCTCTTCTTTCCTAGGTTCTTGAAGGCAGTAGGGTAGGGCAGACAGGGTTATGGGGGAAGAACTCTACCACTACAGGCATTGGTTATGACTGCTTTGGCCTTGGCCCCCCAAGTAAACAGGCCACCCCCTCACGTCCCATTGGCACGAAAGGAACATGCACGTGAGTGACCACTGCAGTTCCAAGGACACAGGTGAAGGATAAAGGAGGCATGTATAAGACACTGCAGAATTTTTACCATGCACACCATCTTTGGGAGCTCTGGTTCACAAATCTCCACGTGAATCCAATAGAATAGAAACATCTGAAATGGTCACAGGATCCAGAACAATCCGTGAAAGTAATAAATACATAAATAAAACACAGAAAGAGGGACAACCATGTCTCGAGATTGTTTTGTCATCTACAAATCAAAACAGGGCAGCCGAATACAATTTACTTCTTTATCTGTAAATGATCACTCATGATTAAATTTTGAAAACCTGTGAACTGTTTAACTTAAAAAAACCTTTTGCTCTCACTGTTTACTGTCACAAAATCTGTTCTGCCCAGATGCCAGCAGAAGAAAGGGCATTTAATCAAGTTTCCCCTCTAGCTCAGCTGAATCTATGTCAGTTTTTCTCCATGTGTGGTCCTTCTAAGAGCTGTTCACATTGGACTCACTGAAGAGCTTGTTAAAATGCAAATTCCCAGGCCCACCACCTACCCCTGGGGATGGGCTTGGATATTTGCTTTGCTCACTAGCTCCTCAAGTGATCCTATGCATTTTCAGGACTTCATGTATTTGCAGTTTATCTGTTTATTCTTCAATAAATATTTGCTGCATACTTTTGCCAGCCAGAGATTTTAAAACTCCTTTTCATAGAAGTCACAGAAAGGGAGAAACAACACAATCTAGTTGTCTGTAGATGATCTTGGAGCCAGTTGAGTTTACAGCAACAAGATGAGGGCGGGGAGGATGGAAATCGGCTGGAAAGGCAGGGTTCTCTTTCACTGCAGGAAGTCCTATCTACAAGGCAGGCAAAGCCCTTTCCCTTGAGACAGGCCTTGCCCCATATTACTGGGACTCCACAAGTCATCCTGGAGCCAGGTGACCCTGGACTCAGACTCCCAGCCACATCCTTCCTCCTTCCCCAGCGACCACACACTTTCAGTCTTCTCTCCATAATAGAGGGCACCAGAAGACAGAACTCTCCAGAGAGACAGGAGGGTTCCTTGTTGCCTCAGGAATTTCCGTCAGGCTGCCCCAGGAACATTTTACAAAAAGGCAAGTCACATGGTGACTGCTCAGCAGCCTGAATCAAGCCACCATCTGAAACACACCAGACAGAATTTCTCTCTCCCCGGCTTTAGTATGAGCACATTCTCTCCTCTTTTTTCTTTTCTTTCTCTCATTTTCTTAAAGGGAATCTGAGGCTGGCTTTGCTGAGATGAAAAGACAGAAGTTTCTTTCTTAGTAGCCCTTAAAATCTTTCCTTACAATACACTGTGTTGGCCTAAAAGCAGTTTATTCTTCAAGTGTCTCATCTTTAAGGAAGTTACTTAATGGAATTGGCCCCTAAGACATTCCCTGACCTCTCTTGTCATGGTTCACCAACATGTCTTAGAGAGTACAGGTGTTGTGTTTCCTCTCCTGTGGTGGAAACTTTACTGCTACTCACTAGCAGGTAGGTAGGTGGCTTAGGAGTGCCTTGTCGTGACTGAGCAAAAACTTTGGTTTATTGATATTCCTCTACGTGCCATGTCAAGATTCAGGATTTCAGATGTGAAAAGGAGACCTTGGGAGTCTTAAATTTGAAACATACATTGAAATGAACCCCAACCTCATTGTTTCCTACAAGTTCGAGACCATCAAAAGGAAGTCAGCTTTTGGAATGCCTGGCATCAACTGTAAAAGACAGACTCAATTCATTTTGTCACGAGGATCTTTTTGTTTAAAAAAAAAAAAAACAGATTTATTTATTTATTACGGGGGGGGGGGGTTGCAGAGAGAGAAGCAGGCTCCTCTCAGGAGCCCGATGTGGGACTCCATCCCCGGACCCGGGATCACGCCCTGAGCCCAAAGGCAGATGCTCAACTGCTGAGCCACCCAGGCATCCCTGTCATGAGGATCTTGCTAAGCTTCTGAGGCAGTATGATGGACATTGGTTACCATGACAAGGAATTGTAGAAGTAGAAAACATTAGTAATTGAGCAGAATTTATGCTCATCTTTAGCCTACCTTGATCACCAATCTCAATTATTTCCCTTTTGTTACCCAGTTCACTTTCATTAATTCTTTGGATAGTGATATGAAAGTGAGGAGAGAAAAAAAAAGTGCGCTTTTTGAATGGATTCCAAAAAAACTGAGAGTTTATTATACATACAATCTTAAAAAACTAGAAGAGTTATTTCTGACTATTATTTACCTCAAAGAGTTTTATTATCAAGTATGTAATGGAGCTCATACTCATCAATAACATGGAATTATATATTTTTTTTCTCAATCTCACTAGAATAACTGACATACCCTTTCTACCTCAAAGAGGAACCACATAATAAGAAGTTCTGTCCTTCCTTCTCAAGACTTTTACTCTCACATATGAGGACCTCCTTTCAACTAGCCACAAAGTTCAAAACTCAGAAGTTTTCCTAAATTCTTCCTTTTGCCACAATTAATCAAGTTAACAAAACCCTGATCATTCTACCTCCGTCCCTATTGCCTCAGCCCACATCCTCATTAATTCTCTGGGCCTCCAATTTCATCTCTCAGCTTCCAATCCTAGCATCTTCCACTCATTCTAGCCAGTACAATCTGAGCAATCTATTTAATACCTGAATTTGGCAGTCACCTCCCTGCTAAAATCCCTTTGATGGTACTCCATAGTTTTCAGGATAATTATCAAACAGCTTAGCAGCTAAGGCCTCCTATGATTTTAAATGCTGCTGAATGTCCTAGTCTTCTTCTATTTGAATATCCAATCCAGTTAAACTATTTTTAACCTCAAGAGACTATGTTCATTCATACCCACAGAGCATGGTAGCCTTTACCCCATGGAGTCCTAGCACTGGATCCAAGTCAAGACCTAAACTCTTCATTTTAAAGAGGATGATGCCAAGTTACAGAGAGCTTAAGTAACTTACCCAAGGTCACACAGGTGGTTAGGAACACAATAGATTAGGATCCAGTATTTAGGTCTAACTCTCCGATATCATTTATATATAAAATTTCTTTATTTTTTAATAAAATTTCTTTAATCTACTTTGACATTGTTCAAAGTACAAAATCAGACTCCTTCTCAGTATGAAACTTTGAAAATCCTAAAATGATATTGACCATTTGGTCTTCATGGACACACTGGCTTAAAAATCTGCTTGAATATTGGATCCAAAATCTGCTTGAAGTACAAAGCTTTTTTTTCCTCTAGTGCAACCCTTTTTTCAGAAGCCTTCTCTTTACTAAGTCCACTCAAACTTCAATACAAACAAAGCTATTTGTCCTAAAATTAATCTTCAAAATCAACATAAGTTACCAAGTAAAACAATGGCAGAGACAGGCCTAATAATGAATATGAAATATGCTAAGAACATTCTGTCACTGAAACAAATTTGACTTCTCATGATTAGTAAGATGAAGTCTTGAAACACATAAGAATGAAGCAAAGGACAACTGAAGAGGAATAGTCTGGACAAGGTCCCATTTGAAATGCATCCGTTTGAAAACAGCCTCTGTCTTTTGGCTATCATCATCATGTGCGTGTCCAAAAATTCATTTTCAAATGTTATTTCCAATTGCAATCTCAAATTCAAATGTGAGTTGGTTGGCATGTTCAAAAATTTCTCTGAGATGGACAAAGCAAAAAAATGAGATGTTTTCAAAAGGAATAATAAGTATATTCCAACATTCATTCATTGAGTTTATTTAATTCCTGCTTCAGAGGCCAGCCTTCCCCTTCTAATTCCTTTGTATCCTGTTTCTATTAGGAAATAGGAAATAGAGAAAATAGAATTACAAAGCCATTTCTAAATATTAACACGGTGCCGAAATAAGTTACCAAAGAAATACATATTTTCAAGGAAAGGATAGGGAGGAAACTGGATTGAGCCCAGTCTGTCAAAAATGATGAGTGATCAGAGTTTAGCTAAATCTGACCATATGATCACGCCCTCTACTGCATTACTGACAAGTCAGAGCCCTGGAAAAAACATATTACATCAGAAAATGCTTGGATGGGGACCAAAAATTACCTGTTGAATAGGATAATTGGGGTTTGTCAGCTTATGATTTCAATAGACTCCTAGATGCCCAGGGAACCCATCCACTAAATCACCATGGTGGTCGTAGTGTGGGGGAGTAGAATAAGAGACAGGGAAGGGAGAGGGGGAAACAGTAAAGAGCAGTAAGAATCACAGTTATTGAATATTTAATTTATAAACTAAACCAGGAAGAGCACTGACCAAAAGATGCAAATGATTACTCAGGAACTTCCAATTTACTTGAAATATCAAAGCCGGGCAAGAATACATAGGGACTAGCAAAGCAGATAAGACAGCAGCAATCCAAAGGGGGAAAAATTTATACGACATTCATATCCAGAACATTGATGATATACAACAGACATATAAAAGTAGCTTTCCTTTCTTTTGCTATTGCTGAAAGAATCTGGTATCACTTTTTTTTTTCCAGAGGAGTTTGAAATATGTTCACTATCTGAAGTTTCCTAGGATAGTTACGATTTTTCAGAAACACAGATGTCATTTGGAAAGGAACTTCTCTAGTAATACACGTCCTGTCTTCCACATATTGAAAGAGTTGGAAGGATACTCACCAGTATACTTTATTAGATAAGTTGTTAAAAAGTCCCATGTTAAAAAAGCATAGTAGGAGTAAACTGCATACTTAACACAATATTGGTAGAGTATTGACAATGCCTGCCGACATATAGCATGAACAGTGGTTCCCATTAAAAAAGACGATAGCTTTTCTCAAAATAAATAATCTACTTCAGATAGATACTTCTCTGCTGGTTTTGTGATTAGGAAATGATGAATTAATGTTTTCCATTAAAAAAAACTAGAGTATTAATGAATCATATATTGAGAGTGCTATGCACATACCTGTTAAGAAGGCCATTATGTAAGTCAAAAAGCATTATTTTGGGGGTAGGGCCAATGAATGACTTTAAATGAAAAATGTTTCTCATTGCACATGGGATTGCTGGAGTCAATTTTCTCAGTCCTAGTTGGATTTGTCAAGACATTCTTTGCCCCAGACCCTTGATTCAATAGTGATTCTTGAGGAAAATTTACATTCATTTGTTTCTCCTGCCCTATCACACACAGTTGGTCCAACACAGCAAAAGCACTTATATCCAAGGACGCTTCTCTCCCACTCCTTATTCCCAAATTGGCTTTTCCTCAATACTCTCTTAGGGAAGCAAACCATCACCATGACAACAATACGATGGGGCTTTGAACAGGACATGGGGGGCAGCCTTTGTGACAGTTAACATGGGTTTTTGTTGAACAGGATAAGGAAGACTCAGACTGGGTAATGCTCTGTTGTGAGGAGCCACTTAGCTGTACAGAACTAACTGTCCACATCAAAATTGACCCAACCAAAACACAACCAAGAAAGAAAGAAAGAAAGAAAGAAAGAAAGAAAGAAAGAAAGAAAGAAAAAAGAAT
Source organism: Nyctereutes procyonoides (assembly GCF_905146905.1). Taxonomy (NCBI): domain Eukaryota; kingdom Metazoa; phylum Chordata; class Mammalia; order Carnivora; family Canidae; genus Nyctereutes; species Nyctereutes procyonoides. Next base: position 53,016,200 of record NW_026575146.1, on the reverse strand, counting down.
AAAATAATGTTGCAAATATAATTTATTCAGGACTAATTCTTTAATTCTCCATTGTGGTCAGTTAGGCTCAACATCTGGTGGTCATGAAATCACAGTATCATGTTAGTATGGAAAAGAGAATAAAGAACTTTGCCTTGCCTTTTTAACTTCCCATGGATGTGGGACACCCAGAAATACGTACTTTTCCCAAAAAGGTGTTGGCACATTCTCTTTTCTAGAGGAAAAATACTTGTTTTCTGCACCTTTTAAATTTTATTTGCACTTTCCTACCTGTAAGGCAGGTGATGAAGGTGAATTATTATGGAGTTGTGGGGACTTTTTCAATAGCTTTAACGTATTTGCTTCTAGAAAGAGGAGTTGCTGCAAACACAAGGTGAGGATTCTAAGCTCAGGTGTAGTACCATTCTTTTGTGTAACTCAGAGCGGGAGCTCAGAGGCAGACGTTCAATATATATTTAACAACACTTTCCCACTACTGGCTTCACTTAGGAGACTAAAATTATCATGCCTTTCTAAAAACAAGGACACCAAAGAAGTCACAATCTGATGAGACTCATTCTTTGTCTTTACCTGAGCGACCACCTAAGGACACAGGGCTTTTAAAATAGTGAGGAGAATCCTTTGTTCTCTCAGGTTCCATTTAAAGGGAAAGTGGGTCGAAGGGCTTCCCCAGGGAGGGGAGAAAAAAAAAAAAAACCCAAGGAGCCAAACACCCAGGAGTAAGAGATTTCACTCCCACTACTGTTCCCACCCTCCCAAAGAAGTTAATTAATTCTATTTTAGGGATGTTTATGGGGGGGGGGCTGAGGTGGGGGGCACTCAGGCAGCCCATTCTCTGCCACCATAATCTCATTCTCAAATGTGGCTCAGACCATCTCTCCTCCCTGACACCATGGGGGGCGATGGACCGCTGAGATCCTCTCTCCAGCCTGGGCAACAGAGCCAGCTCCCTTAGCATTTGTGCTCCCCCCCCCCCCCAAAAAAAGGTGTGTCCCAGCCCGAGTGCGAAGTTGGGCATTTAGACCTGAAAAGCACAATTAGAGCCATTCAAAGGAGCAAGTTACAGTACCTTAAGAAGTCTGACAGATGGGAGAAAGGCTGCGTGGCACAGCTTCCGGATGGTCCAGTTTAGGGGACGAGGAGCATCAGTTTGATTCATGACCCCTTCCAAATTCCACCGGGAAAACCAAAAACTGCACACCTGAGCAATGCCTAGAAAATGAATGGTCCCCCACGGCCTTGGCATCCCATGGTCACCTCCACACCTGCAAATTCCATCAGGGCAGAGGCTCCCTGGAACTTGGGAGACTAGTCAAGTGGCGGTGCCTGAGCCACTGAACCTTCTTAAGCAAGCCACCTCCCCTCCTCCTGCAGCCGTGCTCGTGCATACCAAATGTGGCTGAATGGAGGCACCCTGCCTGCTGCTTCGGGGAGGGGATGCACGGGTTTGAAGGAGAAGGACAGCCTGCACGGAACAGCCTGTGGTCGCAGGCACAGCAGCCCGCTCCGAGTGCGCGCTCCCTCTCCGCCTCTCCTCCCAGGAAACGTTGGGGGAGAACCCGGGCCATTTGCTCCGCTCGCCGGCTTTTGGAGAGGCGGGGGATGCCAGGAGGAGAGAGCGAGAGGGGAAAAATCAATAAAGCCAGAACAACGAGGAACTTGCACTTTTCTTGCACAAAGCATCTTTGAGGGGCTGGAAACTGGCACGAGGGGAGGGGCTAGGACGCAGAGGGAGAAGGGCTGCCTCCAAATGACAAGATAAACACTTGCCTTTCCATCTACGTGACCTAATGAATCGAGAGCTGCTGCACAACGGGTCTATAGTAAAAGGGATCTCGGTCGTGTTCTGGGCTTTTTATTAGCCGTGATGGAGGGTCCTCGCCCCGATGTACACGTTATATAGGTGACCGATGGGCCGACTTCTTCCTTTCGTGGAAAGCAGTGCGCACTACTGTATGTTTGGCTTACCTTTTAGAAATGGCAGTTTCTAAACCGGGGCTTATATCTTCCTGGAAAGCCACTTGATACTCTTTCTCGGCAGCAAAAATTTAACCCTCGGGGTGCCACGCAGGATGCTTTCCATGAAAGATCCCGTTTCCTCAAGTGGGGATACCCACCCACCCCCATCATTTTCTAAGGATGGCTTTCAGAGAGAGAGAGAGAGAGAGACTGAGTTAGCATGATTCGGGTTCCCGTGGTGACAGAGAATAAAGGAGAACTTTCAATGTGAAGGTAGAAATTGGATAATTTCACTTCAAGTGGCGAAGTTCTGGTGGTTGGGAAGAGGACTGTTCATGTCACAACAGAATGTGACATCCCACCCCTCTCCCCCACCAGGGATCAGAACTAGGCGGGTGCATTTGACCCCTGGCTGCCCAGGAGAATCCCCACACCCTTACAGCAATGCCATCGGAGGTATTTTTCCTAAGCCCCTCCCTGTGACTATACTGATTTTCCATTTCTAATTACCTTGAGGAGGTCAGTAAATCCTAGCTCCATGGTTTATACGCATTCTGAAGCAGAATCAGGAAAGGGGAGAGCAGATGTGACACTCTGGGACCCTGCTGTAATGCAGACCTGGGGACAACTTGAATCCTCCCCCTGGGGTGTAATAACTGCCTGACGTGCTGCATTACAACACTATTTCCCTCACAATGGTCCCGTGTTAGAGAACTAAGGACACTTGCAGAAAATCTCATCTGTTGGCGGAATCCAGACCACGGACTTGCCTTGTAGACAACTCAATGTTTGAATATCTTCTCCTCAACAATATCACTTTAACAGATTCTCCCCCACCCCCTCCCTCCAATGGTTGGTTCTTTTTCTGTCACCATTCTATTTCCACAAAGGAATAACAATCGCTTTAAAATAATAACGGCTAACATGCACGCATCAGGCCTTGTGGTGGGCACTCTAAATGCATTACCAGAGCTCGTGTCAACAGCATCTTGTCAGGTAGATACCATGGTCAGAGCCCCACTTCAAAGGTTAAGCAACTAAGAACTTGAGAAATTAGTAGCAGGCCTAAAACGCATTAACTAGTAAAACCAGAATTTGGAGTGAAATCAGTCTATTAAACCACAGAGACAAGCGTTCTCTTCTTTCTTTCATGATTCAGGGGACCCAGCAATAAAGCCAGTGCCTCAAGTTTTCTGGTGACTCTACTATGTAAGAGCTGAGCTAGAAAGCCCTCGAAGAAGAAATGTTCAATATTTCTTTGGTGTGCCGTTGATGCAGTATTAAGCAACGTGAATTCTAGAATCAGGCTGCATGGTTCAAATTCTAATTCTGGGCCTGACCCTGGGCAAGCTATTCAGCTACTCTGTGCTTTTGCGTCTTCGTCTGTAAACGGTGATACAAATGAAACCACACACCTAAGGTTATCGTGAAGACCCACTGAGCTACTATCAGCCAAGCACTCAGAACAGTGCCCGGCACAGACTAAGTCCCTTGCACCACGATCGATCTTCTAGGCAGCTTCTGTTGAAGTTGAAGTGGGAACTCGCTGATCGTTACCCTTCGGTATGCACAAGTGTGTGCACTCCTAGGACCAGATAATGAAGCTGAGCAAGACAGATTTAATCTGAATGTTTCCGAGAAATTACTGTGAGCTTGACAAATGGGGTAAAGAGGAAGGTGGGAGCCTACGAGGTCAGTATGGGTCTCCTCACGCTATCCTGCAGTGTGGTATTCGGCAGATTGCCAAGACGTTGCCTTCAGTGAAGCTCCAAGGCTCCAGGCTCTCCGAGTTTTTAAATGCCATATGGTGGTTCCCTTGTAGTTGTCAGAAGTTCACCCCAAGAAAATGCTGAAACATGCAGTTACCTTTCCCCTGGCACCTCATTGTTCCAAACCATGAAGGAACCCCACAAAAAATGCCAGCATCATTCTGAAAACACAAAGCCTTTGATCCTCCTGGCCCCTTTCATTTTTAGCGAATAACTTTAGTCAAAGAGAATAGGTAGGAACCCTGCAGAACAGGGAAGGAGGAAGATTCTCAGCCCTCTCTAATGGCAATTAGAGAGAAGCACAGGACCTCTGGAGGATTGCCTTGGAGACTACACTGCAAGAGAGGTATAGATCAAAGAGGGAGGGCAGGGTGAGAGAGGAGCTTTTTCTTCCAACGTTGGAGTCCTCGGTGCCAGAATCATCTGCTATCAAAACGTCTCAAGCAGTGTATTCAGAACCCTGCCCCTCCCCCATCAAGAAATGAAATTTTCACATGGAATGATATTTTCTCCTGGGTTTGAGAGAGAAGTCTAATGAGGAAAGAGCTAAGAGGACCAAGTTCAGCTCTGGATGTCAGCATATCATAAATCCAAAATGCTTGCTTACCAATGTTATGGATGTGGATGTTTATAAATCTACAGAACAAATTCGAGCAGGCTTAAAAATCTGACACAACCGCAGTAGCTTTCAGGATCCTAACAAATAGCAAACCCATCACAGCAAACCTCTGCACTCTGAAGTCTGCCTTTACACAAACTAATTCTCTTTCACGCTACATAAGCCCGCTTCCCAATGATCATCTTTGCATATTATTTCCTATGTAAATTATGCTAAATTTAAGAATCATGGTAAGATGAGTTGTCTCATTGCTGACAATGAGCCACAGTATAGACATTCTGCATTCTTTCCTTTTGAAAACCGAGTTCTTTCTCTCTAAAAAAATATCAAATAAAAACCAAACAACTCATGGCACCCTCAATGTACCACTTTGCACACTGTCTTCCTTTACACTCTTTAACTATAAAAGGGGCTAGCTTATGAAAACCTAAGACAACAGGAAGGAAAAGACACAGTGTCCAGGGAGTTCAGTGTTCCAAAGCTCCCTGCTGACATGTGTTTCCAATACCCAGCATGCAAAAAAAAAAAAAAAAAAAAAAAGGGCAGTCCTGGTGGCTCAGCAGTTTGGTGCCGTCTTCACTCCAGGGCGTGATTCTGGAGGCCCAGGGATCAAGTCCCACACTGGGCTCCTTGCATGGAGCCTGCTTCTCCCTCTGCCTGTGTCTCTGCCTCTGTCTCTCATGAATAAATAAAATCTTTAAAAAAAAAGTCCAATGTAATTTTCCATGGTATAACATTGAAATTCACAGGTATCTGGACATTAGCTGAATAGCTATTTTCAGGCTCTAACAGTGAATATAACATACATTAAGTGCAGAAAGGTAACATGCAAGCATCCAAGGGAAATCTTGGATGGTAGTCTTTATAGAGAACTTCATTTGCCACAATATTTTGTAAGCTCAGTGTTACCTTCTTGCTTGCTTTGTGACTGGCCTCAGCTATTAGCTTTGCTGCCTTTGATAATCTACCTTTTTTTTTTTATCAGAAAACCATTCATGTTGTGAACTCCAACAATTTAACATTCTTGTAAAAAAAAAATCCTTTTCCCATTTCTTCCCTTTAACTACACTCAAATACAGCTATAGTATTGTTAGGAATTTCTAGATGCTTCTACAATATTTTCCAAAATAGCAAATATCGTTATAGATTTCATTGATCCTGAAGAGTCCTTAACTTACTTCCAAATATATATACTTCCTATATATATATATAGGTGAAATAACTTTTTTCTACTGAAGGTATTTTTCCTTTTGGCATCTTTTATAGGTAATAGATTCTAAAATACATCATAATCTATTAAAATAAATTACTTGCATTTATAGCTTTGATGGCATTCATTCTGTGTAAAATGACAAGATCTCAGAATTAGAATTGTTGCCTTCTCCATTTCCCCCAGTAGTGAGATCTCACCCCACTTCCTTGACTGCTGTCCACTCTGCATGGACACTGGCAGGGCCAGGGAGTGAGTGCAGTTCTGCGGCAGCCCATTTCATGGTTAGACAGTTCTGGTTGGCAGAAAGTCCCTCCCTGTAACTTCCAAGGAGTTTCTCTTCCAGAGAATCGCTGTCCAAATGTACAGATAGACCACAAACTCCCCCTAAATCTCCTCTCCGCACTCAACATCTTTGACTTTTACTCCTTTTCACATGATGGAGTACAGTTATGGAGAAACCCTTTTTGGGTGACACTCTATTTTACATTATCAAGGTATTTTAAATAACATAGTGTCTCATCCTCTTAAATTCCTTGAATTACTTCTCATGAAGATCCTTTAGAGAGCTTTAAATAACAGCTGATAGACAAATAGACACATGTGCACTCTTCTCCCAACCCCCAAAGTGAGGGTGCCAAACAGAACATCTGCTGCAAAGTGGCCTCCATGGTATCTGAAGCCTGAAATGTTGTGTGTAATTTAGTTTTTAGATCCTGACTCACCAGGGAGGTTGTGGTAAGCCATGGCTAATGAGAAGCCCATGCCTGTATCAAGGCATGAGTAGAGATTGGACCACCTGTGCTTCCTCCTCTGTATCTTTATCTGCCCACTTTGGGGTCAGACAGACTCATTTCAAATTCAAGTCCCCCATTTATGAGCTGTATGGCCTTGGGCCAGTTACTCAACCACTCAGCCTTAATTTCCATGTTGTAGAATAGGGTCTATGGTAGTTTCTACCTTGAGGTCTTTGTGAAGATAAAACATTAGCATGATGCTTATATAGTAAACATACATTTAAGTAGAATTATGTTATGATGATGACTGTTATTTCTTTCATTGACATCATTGGCATGGTGCTTAAGAGCACAAGCCATACAGCCAATGACCTAGATTTGAACACCCTTTCAGCATTTACATGTAGCTTTGAAAAGTTTAACCTCGGCACCAGCCCCAGGCAGCGAGCGAGCGCCTTCTGCCTTCTCCGCACCAGGGAAGCCCCACCCACCTGAAGCCAAGATGTCCAGTAAGCGGGCCAAGGCCAAAACCACCAAGAAGCGGCCACAGCGGGCCACTTCCAATGTCTTCACGATGTTTGACCAGTCCCAGATCCAGGAGTTTAAGGAGGCCTTCAACATGATTGACCAGAACTGAGATGGCTTCATTGACAAGGAGGACTTGCATGACATGCTGGCCTCACTGGGTTTTATCCATGAGGACCACCTTCGGGAGCTGCTCACCACCATGGGTGACTGCTTCATGGACAAGGAAGTAGACGAGATGTACCGAGAGGCACCCATTGATAAGAAAGGCAACTTCAACTACGTGGAGTTCACCCACATTCTCAAGCATGGTGCCAAGGACAAGGACGACTAGGCCGCCCCGGATGCCCCTGCCCAGGCCCCTGTCCCACTCCTGTTCCCCACTCACTGTGTATCAGCTCCATGCCCGTGATCCTACAGGACCCTCTCAGGGGATCCTCCCTCTGAGGGGCTAGGGGCCCAGCTCCTTGTGGGGGAACAGGCTGAGCAAACATAGTGCCAGGCAAGGGGCACACAGCCAATGTGAAGCAGGTATTTCACCATGACCTCCCCCATCCCAAGAGAGAACTGTCTTCTAGGGAGCTGGGCCTCAGGGCTGCTCCCCACAGGACAGGCCCTCTGTCCTGTTGGACACAACTTCACATGCACCCCCATGCAGGGCATGACAGCTCTTTCCCAGCCACTGCCACTGCCACTAACCTCACCAAGGTCCTTTCTCAGAGGGCAGGATGCCAGACCCCTCCTCTGTGCCCTGCTCAGCCACCAGAACATAGCCCACCCCACCGGGAGTGTGATCCAGAAGATGCATGTAGGTTGGACATTTGACCCAGGGGAGACAGAATCTTAAATAGAAGTCTGAGCACTGAAAAAAAAAAGAAAGAAAAGTTTAACCTCACCGCACTTTAGTTACTTCATCTGCAAACCAGGGATAGTTCTACTACCTAGGTCACAGGAATAGTGCAAAGTTGATTAGCTAGTATATACAGAGCCCTTAAAAGAGAAACCAGCCCATGGTTAAAGTTCAAAAAATTTTAGTAATTGAAACTACCAATATAGAGTCATATGTACTATCTTTCCCAAAGCTATTGCTCTGGGAAAAGCAAAGTAGAACACAACATCTTCATGCCCTCCTCTGCTTCCTCTAGGAAGAAGATAAGCTTCAAAGAACACAAGAGAGGAGAAGCACATGGGGCTTTTCTTATGGCTTTCCCCTCTGTAGCTGAGGGGATCCTATATTCCATTAATAGAGTACAAAGCTTTAATATAAAAATGTATTACTTTGGGAAAACCCTAAGGTATATGAGAAGCTTCCATCTCACCAAAAATAGAAACCCTACACACACATACAAAATGTATAACAAATATTCAAAGGCCAAAAGCTAAAATACATCCCCAGTCAAGCTTTGAAAATCTAAAGCTTCCATTTACAAAGGGGATAATTTTTTGTACGATTCTGGAATTTTAATGAGTCCATGGAGGCTTGTTAAAAATATAAGAATTTGAGAGATATATTTCTAAACCACTTAATATATGCCTTTTTCTAATCTGCAATGTTATTCATTAGCATAGATGTTCTCTCTCTGAGCCTACACCCCCCCTCTCTCACATACACACACATGCTCATGTGCATATAAACATATGTACACTAACAGAATATAGGTATTTTAGATAATTTTCCATTATGAAACCAAGAATCTGACCAACTTGGTAAAGAACTCATATATACCTTTTAGGAAAGGGATTTTAAGCCTTAAGTCTCCAATTACTGTTTGAATAAATCGTGTGAATTGGAGGAAAGCTCAGCATTTCATTATTCATGGTACAGCAGTGTAAGTCAGATCCTTTGGTCAATGGATGCTCAAGACACAAGTTCAAGCTCAACCCACACATATAGCTTTCTCAAACACCATCTAACTCCCACCTATGCGAGCTGAGAGCTGGCCCCAGCCACACACCCCTTTCTGCATCTGGGCTTCTGACACAAATGGCTAGTATTGGCTTGAACCATGAGGTGCACTCAACCTTGGAAACAGACACATGCTGTGATTTGGAAAATTCTCAGAGTGGTAGCTCTGCTTGGTTGAGGATTTTAATGAAGAAAGCTAATGGAAACTGCACTTGCCATCTATTTTGATCATCCTTCCACAAAATATATGACTGTTAATTTACTCTGATATCATTTTTAACAACTGTGAGCTTTTCTTTTCTTTTTTTTTTCTTTGACTAACAGTAGTGGGAGGAATTACATGACTTTAGATTTTCAGAGAGGTTGATCCAGTTCTTGTTTTGTTTTCTCTCCTGAGGAGGCATGACATCAACACAAACAACATGGATTTTGAAATCAAAAGAACTGGGTTTGAGTCCACATTACGTCACTGACCAAGTCAAATAACCTTTAGGAAGATTCATCTTAAAAATAGTAGCTAATTAAAACAATGATAAGATGATGATTAGAAACTTTGAACGTATATCATATGTGCTAAAATGTGCTAAACCTAAAAGCATAGTTCTTTTAATTCTTATGACAAACCTATTTTGTTTGCAAATTAACTTTTGCAGCATTATTATTTTCACATTCTTAGTTTGGGTAATAGATGAGATAATAATCTCAGGGAATCATAGACTCAAAGAGGTTAGTTAAACTTGCAGGTCCCATGGTTGGTAAATGGACTTGATCCAGGTCTACGATTCTGCACTGTGTGCATTGGATTCTATAGTCTGTTTTCTTATCTACTACCATAATGCTGCTGCCAATTAAAAAAAAGGGGGGGAACAAAGGCTTACACAAGTTTCCTGTGCTTTCCAAAAGTAAGGTAGTATTCTTTTTTTTTTAATAAATTAATTTTTATTGGTGTTCGATTTACCAACATACAGAATAACACCCAGTGCTCATCCCGTCAAGTGTCCCCCTCAGTGCCCGCCACCCATTCACCCCCACCCCCCGCCCTCCTCCCCCTCCACCACCCCTAGTTCATTTCCCAGAGTTAGAAGTCTTTATGTTCTGTGTCCCTTTCTGATATTTCCCACACATTTCTTCTCCCTTCCCTTATATTCCCTTTCACTATTATTTATATTCCCCAAATGAATGAGAACATACACTGTTTGTCCTTCTCCGATTGACTTACTTCACTCAGCATAATACCCTCCAGTTCCATAAGGTAGTATTCGATCACTAAAACAATGTGGAAAAATGAGAAGCAACTCAGTGGATCTAACCTTAACATCAAAATCCTACAGAGCACAGAAGTACCCAGGGTCTCCCCATGGCTCTGGATTTCCACACTCCCCTACTCCCCAGTTTCATCTGACTGGGGCAGCCTGCCCTGGGACAGAAGCTCAGACCTCTTGCCAAGACAAAGATTTACCCTTCCTCATTAAGTATGCCAATATATAATACAAGTGCCTGGGACACGGTATTTATTAAGTGGAAAAACAAATGTTCTGAAGGACTCACCGGATTTTTTATAAATAGGAGTTAAATTCTTTATACAGACAAATGCATTTAATTATCACTACTATCCTACTTTTATACCCACCTGCATCTTCAAGATGAGGAAACAGACACAGAAAGTTTAAATACTTGTCCAAGTTCACACAGTAAGTTTCAGAGCCATGGTTTTAATTAAAATATAAACTCTTGATATACTGTACACTGCCTTAGAATATACAAATGAAAAATAAAATCTATTTTTAAGGCAGCTGAATTAGTTTCAGATACCCCAGTTAGGTATCTTATAAAACCACAGTCTATCATTCTTCATGCCTGAAAGACCATATTCTCAAATATTTATTAGGGCAATAGGAGGTTGCCATCACACAAAAGAAGCACTTGGCCAAGAAACTCAATAACTATCAGGTAAATATCAAAGGTATATGTGTAACCATATATATAAACAAAACTAGGATGATTATTCAAGGTTACTTGACCTTCATATAAAACATGCAAAACATTTGGGGAGAAAAATATTATCAAATATTTGATATTTGACCTGAAGCTGCTAAGTTTTAAAATGAAGGTACCAAAGAACTTGATCTAAAAATAGCTTCTCAGTTGGCTAATAAATCAGATTCTGACTGCTGTTATTCTAAATCCAGCCAAAACCAGCCATAGGAACCTAAAGGATACATGTGCTGGGATAAGGTATCTGGCTCACTGCACTGGGAACCCCACGCAGGGAGCCTTCTCCAACAAGAAAGTGGACAGATTAATGCACGGAAGACTACAATGTTCTATAGTACTTGACATTATCCCGAAGGGGAAATCTTGAGAAATTATTGTCTTGGGAAATAATAGGTAGATAAAGCTTTAATATATTTTTTTCCTTGCATTTTAATCAAATTCTTTGCAAGTAAACTGCTGGCTACAGATGAGAGAATCATCAGTTCTGTTTTGTGGAAATATCCAAGATTAAAACATAACAAGTCAAAAAAAAAAAACCATAACAAGTCACTCTCATAAATAAAACTATCTATTTCTCCCTACAGAGTTAAGACATCCCTGTTGCAGGTCTCCTTTAAATTCTTTTTACTTATCAGAATTTGTAACTATTTAATTAATTAATTGGCTTATTTTTTGATCTTCATCTCCTACATGAATGTGATTTCCATTAGGGCAATTATCACCTGTATCTCGGGTCTACAGAACATCTAGAAAATGATAGAAACTCAACCAAAATTCAGTGATTGTAGAATGAATAAATGAGGCATGAATGACCCAGACAGGTTGTTGTATCCTTTCTTTCAAGTTATTTAAAGCTACTACCCTACCCCCCCCCCAGTTCCTAGTGCTTATCTGCAAACCAGTTTGAACACTTATCAGCTTTTCAGTGCCTTTCTATTCCTCCAAACCTTAACTCGATTACCTTAAAAGTCTAAGAATTGCTCATTAGATAACAAAAAATTCACAAAAGGAAGATGTTCTTAGATTCCAACTTAAGAGTAGAGATGACGCTCTCAACACAGAGAAATTTGGAAAAGAAAGCAAAAGAAGAAAAAAGTATGGATGTTAGAACTTCGATCTGAAAATAACTCACACTAGAGAATCTATCAATAACCTCTTGTGGTAAAATGTTCTCAAACATTTGGTCCATTCTCAACAAGTGCCCATGATGGCAATTCATGAAGGGCTTAACCTAATGTCAGAAAATGCCTTTATGAAGGCAATTCTCTGCCTTATATGAAGACAAATCTCCTTTTCAAGGAAGGGAAGACTGACCTACACATCCACAGTCCTATTTAGACTCATAATGACAATAAATCCAGGGACTGATGCTCATGCTTCATGAAGTGGTTTAACAAACAGATTCTGATTTGTTACCAGTAATGATGCTCAAGTATGGGTAAGTCAGGTGTTACTATTAACCTCGTTTTACAGATGAGCCAACTCAGAATCAGAAAATGTAATGACTTGTCTGAAGTCTCCAGGCTCAGTAATCTCATTCTTTTCATTTGCTCAGGGCCTCCCTCTTCATCCTAGAATTAAGTTTTGGGATGAACCACTGACTGAATATTCTTGCAGAATATATTCCTTAGAACAAAATACAGCATATACAGCAGCATGGATCAATCTTAAAATCCTGCTGAAATTCTAGAATACTTAAAGTCATACTAAAATCATACTGAACAACAGTGACAGAAAGCAGAGCAGGGGTCACCAGGAATTATTTGGGGGAGGATGGAACTGACTGCAGAGGGACATGAGGAACTTTTTAGGTGATGGAAATATTCTATCTTGAATGCAATGGCAATTATTCAAATGTACATAATTGCTGCAATTTAGCAAACTATACATTCAAACTGTGAATTTTTTGTATTTAAAAAAGCTAGGGAAACCATTTACTGTTTTTTTTTCCTGATTGTGAAAGAAATTTTCAATACAGAAAATTTTAAAAAGTCATATAGAGAAATCAAAATTATCTATAATTCTGTTGCATAACCAACGGTGAGATTTTTTTTAATTCCATTCGATATTTTAGGAATCATGCAATACCTATAGCTTAATAAGATTATCATATTATGAATTAATCTCCATGTTACTGAGTATCCTGATTTTCCAGAATTCTATGTGTTATTTACTGCAAGATAATCAGCCTGCTTCCATTTTTATTGTTTTAAATAATGGTATTATGAAAATACTTGATCATACTTTTTAAAAAATATTTTATTTATTTATTCATGAGAGAGAGAGAGAGAGGCAGAGACACAGGCAGGGGGAGAAGCAGGCTCCATGCAGGGAGCCTGATGTAGAACTCCAGGATCACGCCCTGCCCCGAAGGTAGGCGCTAAACCGCTGAGCCACCCAGGGATCCCCGAACATACATTTTTGTACCCATTTCTGATTATTTCCTTAAGATACAACTTAGGATGAAGGATAATTGGCTCATAAGTCATGAAAATTTTTTCAGGTTCTTGAGAGGTATCTCCAAATTGCTACCCAGAAATGTACCGTTTTACATGCCCCTCAGCAATATATTAAAAAAAATAGCCCCTATTACTAAATCATTGACAAAACTAGTCATATCATTAATTTAAATTAACTTTTGGCCAAGTTGATCATAGAAAGAGAAACATTATACATTTATTTGGTAACTTATAAAGCTCCGTCTCTCCTGTGGCCATTTATAATTCTTCTAGTAAATGGCTTCCTATATTAGTGTTTTATTTTTCTTATGAATTCATAACCATTCTTTTATACTAAGGGTATTAATTCATTGTCATATGAGTTACTAGCATTTTTACAGTTTTCCATTTGACTCTTTCTTTGTTATAAGAAATTTTTAACATTTATACATTCTAATCTAGCAGTAATTTCCTTTGTAGCTCCCACTATAGACGGTATGCTAAAGGCAGGCCATTGCTGACTCATGCTCAGATCAACACCTATTCACAGCTGTTCTGTGGTCAGTTTTCGTACCAACACCATCTTTGCTCCATTCTCCTTCCTTCATGACCTCATTATTTTGCCTACTACCTATGAAAACATGTGCATGTGTGTGTGTCTATCACAATTTTTCTTCCTCTCTTTCATTATATTTTAAATGTTTTGACTAAAATTTCCTTGCTGATACTTAACCAAATTGCAATCCTCTATTACTCTTTTTATTATAGGCCCATCCAAATGGTGTGATAAAATTCCTTAAACAGCAACTGTGAATACAGGGATCTTCTGTTCCATGATATAATCTACAATCTGTTCTAAATCAGGCCTGTCACTTCATATTTTCAAATATTATTAAGGGCTTTTTCTTTCTCACAAACACTATCTCCATAGAGTAAAGAATCCAACTGCCTTGGAATCTCTATCATCTTAGTCTCTGATAGATGCAATCCTGAGGTATTCAATGTGGCGGTGATCTTTACCACAAAATGTATGGGAAGAAGCAATGAGTGAATTGAATGCTATCTTACTAGCCAGCCACTGAATAAATGAATCTAAGCCACTAGAGACTTTGAAGATCAGAGCCAATACCTTGAACTAAGCTCTCTGGACTGTAGCCAGAAAACTGAGAACTTCTGTTTTTAGAGCTGTCACCCTGGCACCAAACCAGTTGGGGGAAAATCCAATTTGAAAATACACTAAACCCTCACCATGGTAAAGACGGGCAAGAGACTAACAGATAAGGTATAAGTCAACAAAAGGAACTCGTCATAAATATACTTTATAGGAGCATACTTACCTAAACCCTAACATTCTGAAATTATTATGATAATCCTCAGGATCCTTGAATGACATGAGTGACTCCTCAAGCATTCATCTGGGGTCAAAACTTATTTTTGGATTCAGAGGGTCATCTTCTGTTGGCAGCTTGTCTACACATTGGACAGCAAATCCCCAGTCACCCTTCACCTCACTGTTCCCCTCTTTGCACAAATTCTGTCATCATTACCTCTAGTTCAATGAGGGGATAGGTCAGAGAGAAGCGTGCTAAGCAGAATCCACGGAGACTTGATGACATAGAATGGGTGTAGTATGGAGGCCAAAGCAGCTGGATTCTTCTCTATACGTACCACTAAGTAGCCATGTGAACTTTCTCAGGGCACTCACTCCTCTGGGCCTCAGGACGATGGTATAATGGTATAAAGTAGGAGTGATGTTGATGCTCTGGTGAGTTCTTTCCAGAACTAACATTTTAGATTTTAAGACTAATGCCTTCCTAGATTGTTGCCACCCATTTTCAGGGTAGTACAAATAAAATGCTTCTAGCATTATCTATTAGCAATAAGAAGTGAATATTGCCTAATATTTACCATAGAGTCCCTATAACAGGACATCTTAAGGAGCTAAATTCATTTTGAGAACTACATGGAATGAAATCACAGATATAGGGGCACCTGGGTGGCTCAGTCTGTTTAAGTGGCTGCCTTCAGCTCAGGTCATGATCCCGGGGTCCTGGCATAGAGTCCAGCATCTGGCCTTCCACAGGGAGCCTGCTTCTCCCTCTGCCTATGTCTCTGGCTCTCTCCCTCTGTGTGTGTGTGTGTGTGTGTCTCATTAATAAACAAATAACATATTTTTAAAAAATAAATCACAGATATAAACGGAGACTTTTGTATCCTTCAAGAGTTTATGCTGTGAAACATCTGGACCAGATACACCTCAACATATCTTTGGGCAAAAAAAAAAAAAAGGTATTAGAAAATTTTAGGTCTGCCTTATTTTTCTCAGAATGACAGAGTGATGTGTCAAAGGCTATTAATATTTAATATAAATATTATTTATCATTTGCTGAGGAATTACATTAACATAGTTCTCTAGGCCTAGAATTTGATGCCATACTCTACTTAATCATGAATTTAAGATTTTTGCATATTTACGAAGACGATGTTTAAGAGTGATTTCATTAACTCTGACTGCAGTAATGGGATAGGTTGGTGAATCCAACCAACTCCTTCTGAATTATATGCTATGTGTCCAGCACTATGCCAAGGTCTGAGGATAAAAAGAGTTTAAAATATAATCCACACAATGATGGAACACATAAGCACATTACTTGAGAAAACAAGAAGTTCACGTAGCACAGCAAATGCCAGATAAAAAGTCAGACTGGACAGAGCCTTCTAGATAAACCAAAAACACAAATTCTGTAACAACTGGCGCAAGAAGGGTTAATCCTTTCACTCTTACTTTGGAGGAGTGACTGAGTGTCACATGGGGAATGATCAAAGATTCCTAGGCCCAGCCCCTCCTCTACTGCCCCAAGTCATTCAGCCCCAACACCAAATATGGAAACTCCACCTGGTCACATGGAAGTGTCACAGGTACCCAGAGGCATCCACCCAAGAAGGTAGTTTGGAGATAGGATTGGAACCTATTTCCTGGGAAGTTTTGCTTTTCAACTCTGCTTCCCAACCCTATCCCTTAGTCTCCTTGAGAGAAGTTCTAATAAATGTATTATCCTCCTCCTGAGGACGTTTCCAGTAGTATTATGGCATGTCGAACAACATTCAAATGTCCATCATACAACTGGAACCAGGTAGATGCTCCTAGTTTTGCTCCTTAATCCAGGTCTGCATCAGGAGATGCACAAAATGCTGAAAGGAGTACAGGAGAGGGAGCACCTGTGGGTGCTCTCATGGTATGGAACATGGGAAGACATGCAACTTCTAAGCTATTACTGGGAACACAAGATTTTTGTCAATTCAGCCAGAGAAAGGAAGTCTAGATAGAACAGCCCTGGTAAAGGCAAGGAAGAGGGCCCATGGTGTCTTCTGAAGATAGAAGGTAGGTTTGTATGGCAAAAGAACAAGCTGGGGGTGGACGGTAATAGTCTGAACTAAGACACTTGAACTATACCCTTAAAGCAGATAGGGTGGGAAGTCTTGAGGTTCCAAAGCCAGGGAGGAAGTAAGTGTGATCAGGATTGCAATTCAGAAAAGGACTCTAGTATCTGTGTAGACAATGGATCACAGAGGGGCATGACTAGAGGAAGGATAACAAATAGTAATTCATATTTTTTTGTGGTTGGTAACTAATTTTTCCTTAACTTCTAGGCTCAAAAGTAAAATTTTCTTAGAGTTAAGACCAACATAAAGCTCCAAGCATGTGCTTAAAAATGCAAAATTATTTATGCTGTGACTGTTCCTTAAAACTAATACAAAAATACTGAAATTCACACATAAGAAACAAGAAGAAAAGGATATTACTTCAAGGAAATAAAGATTAAGTGTCACCATTTTCACGGTTTAAGACAAGGACAAAAATCTATTCTGTTTGAGATAGATTCTTACTTGTACTTGGTACAGGGGAGAAGCTAATGTTCTAATAAATATCAAGCAAACAGATTACCTTAAATACTTTAGTAAATAAGCTTACGCTTGTCTGGGCATAACTAGAATGAAGAAATGATAACTGAGTTTTTAAGAATCATTAGTGGGATTATAGACAATATATTTGGCAATATTTGTGTCAACAAATTTAGGGAAATGGCTGAGCAGTTCCAATTATTCTAATCTTTTCTAAAAAAAAAAAAAAGATGGTTCTTCCCTTATTTCCCTTTAATTTTCCACATGGAATAGCACATGACTTTGAGCTGTAATCCTCACCAGCTCCTTATTTTGATAGGTCACTGAAGGTTTCAAATGTAAAGGATTCAAGACTTCTGCAAAATGTCCAAAAGGAAGCTTGAGGCTTAGATGATATTTTTCAACTATTACTTTTAGGAAGGCAACATTTTTCTATTATTTAGGTAGTTTAAGTAACTTTTTCAAGTAGAAACAGACAATGGAATTTTGGAAAGAAGAAGTAATCCCCCCCTTATCCAAGATCCCCCATGTTTGCCTGATACTGTGGATAGCACCGAACCATGGATGTATTATGTTTGTTCCTATATATACATACATATGATAAAATTTATAAATTGGACACAGTAAGAGATCAATACTAACAAAATAGTAGAGTTATAACAATATACTTTAATAAACATTGTGTGAATATGGTTTTTATGTACTGTATTTTATATACTGTACATATCCTTCTTCTGATGATGTGAAAGGACAAAATGCCTACATGATGAGATCAAGAGAAGGATGCAGGCATTGTGACGTCGCATTAGACCTCTGCTGACCTTCTGACACTATGGTAGCAAAAGGATTATCTGCTTCCAGACAGCAGTTGACCACAAACCACAGTAACTGAAACTGCAAAAAGCAAAATTATGGATAAGGGGGCAGGAGGAGACTACTGTAATAGGATTCAAGAAAAAATAGAAAAGAAACATGCCAACAGAACCTCCATTCTCAAACTCATACACCTGGCTCCACAGCAAAGTTCTCCCTAACTTCTTCCTCTACCCAGCCTTCCTCTGTGTTTTTGGGTTTTTTTTTGCTCCCAGGCATCCGATGCTTTTCAGTTTGCAGGTCGGTGGATCCTGTGCTGCAAACACTAAGGATGCTCATACTCAGGGCATAGACACCAAAGCAGTGCATAAATCTTATTTTTAATTTGCTTTCATGTTTTAAATGAAAAAATTGTCATCCAAATGGTTTTTCAGTATTCATATGAGTTTCTAATTCAAAAATCAGCATTTTTTCTGTCCATCCTTTGTTTTCTCAGTTTACTTAAAAATAATAGAACCAACCACTGAATTATATACTTCAAATGGGTGAATTTTGTTGTACGTAAGGTATATCTCAACAAAGCTTTTTTAAAAAATAAAACAGAGTATAATATATAAACAATAGGCCTGGGTTATAGTCCCATTCTTCTTGATATTTTAACTATTTATTAGGTGGAAGTCATCAGATCTCTCTGTTGAGAGTCTCTCTTTTCTCTAACTAGCCCGCTGATCCCTTCACAGTATATTAATGACATACATTTCAAAGTCAAGTATATTTCTACTCCCTGCAACATAAAAATCAATTTTTAGGGGCACATGGGTGGCTCAGTCAGCTTGTTGAGCAGCAGACTACTGGCTCAGGTTGTGGTCTCAGGTCTTGAGATAGAGCCCGCAATGGGCTCCACGCTCAGCAGGGAGTCTGCTTTAGATTCTCTCTCTTCTTCTGCCCCTCCCCCAACTCGCACGTGTGTGCGTGTGTGTGTGCGTGCATACTTTTTCTCAAATCTTTAAAAAAAATCTATTTTTAAAACATGATTTGTTGCTCCACTTACAAACATGAACAATACTGTTCCTCAAGACTCCTGACTTGGCAAGTTACACTAGCATATAACTTATTTAACATAAAATCTTGTGATCTGTAGGTTCAAAAGGGTCTCTTGCAGATTTTATTACTTTTAACTATTTTTATCTCCTTTGCAGATTTGCATTTTGTTTGTTTACCCCTTTGGTGTTTTTACTTGATTCCCTAAATACATGCTATTTTATCTTCCCCAAATGCTGCATGCTCTCATCAAAACTTGCACTATAACTGAAACAAGGGACATCCTCCAAGATTAACTTGGTGACAATAGCGTATCAGAATTTTCCCGACTAGCTGAATAAGCCACATAGAAATGGCCATGTGGCAAGGTACTATACCAGGTTTTCCACCATGAAAATTTTATAAGTTGTGAATCTCTGATGCAAAATTCAACTTTAACTCCTGAGGATATTATAAGAATAATTAAAACAGGGGCACCTGGAAGGCTCAATCAGTTAAGCGTCTGACTTTTGCTCAGGTCATGATCTTGGGGTCCTGGGATCGAGTCCCATGTTGGGCTCCTTGCTCAAAGCGGAGCCTCCTTCTCCCTCTCCTCCCCACTTGTGCTCTCTTCTCGCTATGTCTGTTGCTGTTTCTGTCTCTCAAATAAGATATTTTTAAAAAATAAACAATAATCATTAAAACAAAACCTCCCATCCATCTTAATTGATATTTTAGAAAAACCACTGTTTATATTTCAGTCCTGAAAACAGGTATAAACTCCTTTTCTTGGCTTGGAATCTGCATAAAAGCAGAGTGGGGGTGGGATAAAGAAAAGGCAGAAATTGAGGTAATACTCACCAGACAATCAGAGTGTCTGAGTTTATAAATAATTTATTTAAAAATATTTAAGTGGTAAGAAGTAGCGTATGTTACCATGAAAAATCTTAACTTATATTGGAATATTTCTCTTAAGTACAGTCCAAGGTAGTCACAGTAATATCAGTAATACCAAATAATAAGGATTTGATAATATCAAATCCATGGAGGCACCTGGGTGGCTCAGTCGGTTATGCATCTGACTCTTGGTTTCAGCTCAAGTCATGATCTCAGGGTCCTGGGCTCAAGTCCCATGTTGGGTTTTATGCTCACTGTGAAGACTGCTAGAGATTCTCTCTCTCCCTCTCCCCCTTCCACTTGGCTATGTCTCTCTCTCTCTCTCTCAAATAAACAAAATTTTTAAAATATATCAAATCTCTGCCAGGCATGGTGTGAAGCAGTAATAATCCTTGTACGGACAGCGACTTATACGCTTGGATGGCACCCCAACTGCCATTCACAATCTCTTTCTTATTGGTCTTTCTGCTACAAAGACTAAAAATCAGATGCTTGTTTTCTAAGACTCCCTTCCCATCAGTTCTGATCAAAAAGGGAAAGAAAGAACATGGAAGTTGGGGAAGGACTTCTTTTCCTGAAAAATGGAAAAGGCACCCAGTTCTCTGGCAGCCCCCTTGCCAAGCCACTTACTGTCCCCCTCCACTTGTTCCCTACGTTTGGAACACTATCATTTGAGGAAGGGATGCCCAGAATTGCATCAATCATCTTGAAACCATGAGGGACAGGTCAAAAAACAGATAGCTCAGAGCCCTCATATCCTGAACTCCTGAGCTCATCACGAACTGGTAATCTCCAAGATTTCTAGTTATATAAGGTAACGAGATCCCTTTACTATTTAACAGGGTTTCTATTACTTACAGCTTGGTGCTTCAGTATAAACAGCCCTAGGGAGCAAATTATGGGGGAAGAGATTGAAGGATAGAAATGCTAACCTCATCCAAGCCACAGAGCCAGGAAGTGGCAGAGACATGGTTGCAACCCAAGCACAAGGTTCCCAGTGTTTTGAGTATCTGCTCTACATTGTCTTTCATTTACAAATGAAATGGTGTAGTATTTGAACTCAGAGTTTACTTTGTTTTCCTTCTTTATTCTCTTAATTTGTTCCAATTCAACCCCTTCTTCTCTCTCCCACTTCCTTAATACAACATCTTGACATCTCCCCACATTTTGTCCTTTATCCCATCCTAGAATAATGTCTGGAAATATTTTAATGTCACGGTACCTTTAAAGCCAAGAGGCACAGAACTTTCCTAGATGATTGCCCTAATTTCATCCATCCATCCATCTACCCACTCAAATACTTGCTGAGCTTCCAAGTGCCAGGCCTTGAGACATAAGTAGCAAGGGTAAAGATAAACAGGACTAGCGTCTAACAAATGAGTCATACATGTACTTATAGAGAAAAATACTGTCTATTAATACAGTGTATAAATATATCACAGTGACAAGCACAATATAAACTAACAAACCATGAGCTTAGCATAGGAATAAAAGCAACTGGCTCTGTTTGGGGATAGCTGAGGGATTCAGAGAGTATGTGCTTGAGGTGGACTTTATCATTCAAGTTTAATTAGTCTCTATCTTCAAATGTAGGCAGATAAAACCTTTGATTTCTAATTTACTGGTCATGTATTCATTCATGTTAAAATATTAAAATGTTGCACATCCTAATTTTACCTTTTTATATTTACAAGAACCAAAATCAAGTACATTGAACATGATTCATTTAACTTTACATGTAAAATTAAAATTTCCACAAAAAAATAAGATGGCTAGGACTGTTGGTATGTTCTTAAAGTACTGAAGTATTATCAAACACACTTGACTTCAGAGATCTTTCTTTCCTTCTTTTTTAAAAAAGATTACACCTATTTATTCATGAGAGACACATAAAGAGAGGCACAGACATAGGCAGAGGGAGAAGCAGGCTCCCTGTGGGGAGCCCCATGTGGGACTCGAGCCCAGGACCCCAGGATCACGACCTGAGCAGAAGGTAGACATTCAACCACTGAGCAACCAAAGCATCCCAGAGATCTTTCTAAATAGCATCTACTAGCCTGAGATTCTGGTATCCTTACACAACTTACAAACGTTTTGAGCATTTAATATAATACAAAAGTACTGAAATTCATATATAAGATGGACTTTAGTTTTCAAAAAGATTGTAACAAGAGGTGAACATTTAGTTTTTAATTTGGGGATGGCTATAACTCTGTCCTTTGACTTCTGATCCTGATTCTACTTTTTTTTTACTGATAATTTCAAAGTAGGTCTTTCTTAATTCATCTTCTAGTTGTAAGTTATGCTTTTTTTCCATACATTATTTATTAAGTTACAGGGGCTTTTCAAACACACACCTAGAATATTCTGAGTTAATGAGGTTACATGTACATCTGATTCTCTGGATTTGAGGCAAAACATAACAATGTTTGAAGTCTATTTCTGAGCCCTTGAACAATGGAATTAATAGTATTACTACCACCTACGATACATTTATTACATTTCATATGTTGACAACACTTTTTACATACCACTTTCACTCGTGTTTATAATTCAGATGGTTGCTGTCTTGTAAAATCCCAATTACTTTGGCATGATCTTTGGATTTCCCATGAAATGAAGCTTCTTCCACCATAGTACCTATAATACCACGTCATTAAACTTTTTGGGTTTTCACTGTTCCTGAAATTCCATTCATTTGGCCTATAATATAACCAAGCTCCTTGTCTATAAAGGATGTCATCAAAACACTAGGAAAGAATATCTGAATGTCTTCAAAACTGAGCAGGAAAGGGTTTTGCCACAACTCAAGTGTTTCTATCTCCATTATTTCTCTAAAGAAACAGATCATATAGAAGTTACTCTAGCTGCCTGGGCCAAATACTAACCCTGTCTGCAATTCTACAACTACTTAAACATCTAAATACTTGAGCAGTTTACGCTGACATATAAATGTTGCTATCAAATTTGTAACATCAAAAAAACTTGATGGGCCAAGAAAGTTAAAGTTCATTTAGCAGTGGAAGCTCAAACAAGCATATATTGGATGTCTACCTAATATGCTTACAGCACCATACTGCTTAGGACCTTTCCAGTACTCTATATATTTCATATATATAATAATTATAATTTTTAATATTAAATTACAATTATTACATATTATACACCATTATATAGAATATATGGTTATATATTATAAACTAAATCTGTTATAATTATATGCAGCTAAATTTGTTATAATTATATGCAGCTAATATTTATATTACTTATTAATTATAACTATATAATATATATAATTTAACCTGAGATCAGATCTAAAGTTAAAATTTTACCATTAAAATTAGATTATCAAAAACCACCAACCAAGCTATTTTCAGCCGTTACTTTAACAAAGGTAACATCCTCAGATTTACTTTTCACTGATTACTTAAAAAAAGGAGCCTGTCTAGCAATTTATATTAGAGTTGTCTCTTCTGCTTATGTGAAGATGTGTTTTTCATGCACTGTCAGATTCTGTTACTTTATATAAATAGTACAGGGTCTTCAAAGCAGTTGTGTATCTTTCCACTGTTAGAATTCTGTCCCATTAGCTATTAAATTGGTTAACAGAGCTGCGTTTTAAAGGCATATGCTAAACAACTTCATTTATTTTCATGTTGGTCAGTGTTGAAATGCAGGTTTTCTCCATGTTTCAACAAAATATCCCTTACTTTATGGCCATTCCTACGGGAACAAAGAAAAACAAAAAATGATAAGAGAGTTCTAAATTTCGTTTCTTTTGCAATTTATTAATACCCAGGTTTGGGTCTATATACCTAGCAGCAGTATATTTAATCCAAGGAAATTACTTTAAAAAGACTTATCTGATTGCTTAATTTTAGTTCTACCCAATCTTGGCCTATTAAACACACACACACACACATATACACACAAACAACACAGAACAAAACAATCTTTCCCAAATCCTTTAATCCAACTATCTGCTCCTGGACACTGAACTGTATCTGGTTCCACCTACCCCTCTATGCATTTTCTTTTTCCTTCCTTTTTGGCTTTAAGACAACTAATTCAGTTCATTTTTTTTTTTTGCTTCTAGTCCCTCCTTAATAATAATTATAGTACCCTGGAAACAGGCAGAGCACACAGTAAGATTTGGGACCTATCTTGGGGGAAGCTAAGATTTCCCGTTTTTTCTCCTCTGGGTCAATTAGATTTCTATGAGCTCCCCAGGGGGTTGGTCTAACAGAGTATAATAAGCATTATTCTGAGGGTTTATATATAAACCCAACTTCACACAACACAAGGAAAAAGGAAAAGCAGTAAAAGTCAACCTGGACTGCTGATGAGTCCTTTTGACACACAGTTTAAACTGTGCCCTTTGGCACGTGCACACACACACACACACACACACACACAGTCTTTAGAGAAAAAAAATTAAAAATTAAGGAACAATATGCTTAATAAAATAAACCTAGTGAAAAAGAAAATAAACCTCAATTAAACAGCAGTACTTTTTGTTAAATTACATTACATACTAAAAATAGTTTGTAATAAATTGATGAAGTAAGCTTCTTGCATGTAAGTATCCATGACAACTCAGGTTTATATTTTTGAGTTTCAAATAGCTATGCCACCAGAAATACATAAATTATGTAAAATGTTGTGGTAAAATTATTTGTTTCCATAAATATCCATTAGCAAATAGTCCGACAAAAAACTTCACAGCGAATCTCAAATTATGAAATGTTTTGACTATTCTTAGAGAACTTAGAAAAACTATTTATTTTCATAATCATAATGAAGAGCAAGAGGCAAAGGATCACGTACCCTTCCAACTATTGTGAAGTCAGAAGGACACGAGCATAAGAGAAAATGTGCGCGCTACCTAAGATGCCAGATGGAACTCCATTTGGAAGTCTGATAGAGTCACTTCCCTGGAGCTGCTACACGCGAGAGGAAAATCGCAATTGAAGACAGCGTGAATGTGGGCATTGAGGCAAATGCTTCTGCTACTCTTTTCGTTTTCCAGTAAGAGGTTTGAGTTCCTTTAGAAATGAGACCTTATGCATGGATTCTGGATTATTCTGTCAGTGAGAAAGCAGCAAATACCACACTGTTAGACTGTGTTTACTTGTAGAATGCTGAAAGCCCTAGCCAATGGTTATGAATACAGGAGACTCCCTGCAGGAAAACTGTGAATTCTTGGGAAGAAAATATAGATAATATGAAGAATGGGTAAAATAGGCATTCCAAAGTCTATCTACTCCTGTAGAATCCTAATTTTTCTTTTGTATAATGAAAAAGAAAAGTATACTTCTACTGTGATGTACAGGGGGAAAAAAGCATTGAAAGAAACGTGACTTAAAATATGGAATTTAGGGTCACTTGGGTGGCTCAGTTGGTTACGTGTCTGACTTGATTTTGGCTAGGTCATGATCTCAGGGTTGTGAGAGCTAGCCCCACATCAATGCTGGGAATGGAACCTACTTAAGATTCTCTCTCCCTCTCACCCTCTGCCCCTCCCCACTCCCTCTCTCTAAATACATATATATGTATACGGAATTTAAATTTCAGATTAAAGTTTTCCAATACTATCTAAAAATGTCTTTTAAAAAAGGAAACTCTTATAAACTAATTGGAATAAAACATGAAAATTAAAGGGATCCTGAAGTATAAAATTAAACACTGTAATTCCTCCCCCAATGCCAGATTATATTTCCCACCATCCAGTCTAGCAAAAATTCTGAAGATGAAAAAGTCTGCCTAATAGCATGGTTCTTTATGAA
Source organism: Nyctereutes procyonoides (assembly GCF_905146905.1). Taxonomy (NCBI): domain Eukaryota; kingdom Metazoa; phylum Chordata; class Mammalia; order Carnivora; family Canidae; genus Nyctereutes; species Nyctereutes procyonoides. Next base: position 52,990,623 of record NW_026575146.1, on the reverse strand, counting down.
GTCATATGGAGGTCAATTAATAGACAATCAATATCCAACTCCAGGTCTGTCAAACTCAGCACCTGACTTATATATATGCCCTAGATGACAGTGTTGGTGGTGAGAAATGAGCCAACATCCATGTGTCCTTGGAATCTTGAAAGAACATGCTTTCTCCTGAAGATCTCAGCAGCTGGTAGCCTTGCATAATTTATTAATATTCCCTCATTGAACCAACATTTGTTACATTACTGTCTCAGGCAAACCATTGTCCCTCATCCTCAAATAGAAAAATGGAATGAACGTGCCTCCTGTCTTTAAGAAATTCATGATTTATTACACGTAGTAATTATGAGGAATATACACTATATACATATAATTATTGACAGTTGTTATGTGCCAGGCACTTGGCTAAGTCCTTTACATACAATACCACATTTAGTCTTTGTAAGGACCCTACACATCATTTTCATCTTACGGACCCAATTAGAAGCCTAAAGTCACATAGTTAATAAGGTTCAGAGGTGCAATTTGACCCTAATCTCTCTGTCTATAAATATCAGGTTTAAAAACATGTCATAGCTTGCCTCTAGAATGCAAACCTTTACTTTCTCTTGTATTGGGTGAGAACTGGTTAGAGCGTAATCAGGTAGATGCAAGGCTGTGCCACTGGCCTGACCTATTAATGATTAGTGCACAGGGAGGCCACAGAATTTGGGAAAAGCAAGTTGGATTCTTAAGAAGCCCTAAGGCCAAGAAATGCCAAACACATTAGAGCTCCTATTTAGTTCTGGGTACTTCCCAAAGTTCCCATGGATTTAGTCCCTGGACCACTGGCTCCCATTGATTCTCAGTGCTGTGCTATACCTTTGTTTCCACAATCCAGATATATTCAGCAAATGTTTGTGGAACGAAAGAATACAAATATGTAACAAACTTCTATCTGTGTCTTAGAAAGCAGAAACACCGAGAAATTACTGTGAGGTTTCATAGTGGACTTAAAGGCATGGTTAATTTGCCCCTGTTTTAAAATTGCTATGTTTTAAAAATAGAACTTGGAACCTTTAGAACACAAATTTCATACAGAAAGGATCTAAACTACAACTGACCACAGTCCAGATCATTTCTCTTTAATATTAAAACAAAATACATCGATCGTTAAACACTCCCACCAGCACCATCCTCCACACCCAGGACGATAAAATTTGGCCTGGCTGGGAAAGGGTTAATGGAAACCAACCTCAACTGTTCAGCCTCCTATGAGAACGGCTTTCCAGAGTTTCTCTGAAGTCCTATGCCCACACTTGACAGAAACCCTCAAGAGATCTGGATTGTGTACTCAGTGATTTTTTAAACTGATCTCCACTCCAAATGGAAATCAGGTTAAGATTGCATTTTGGAATTCGGCCTGTTTCAAGTGTGCTAATCACATAACAGACTGAAAAAATAACTGTTTGCTGCCAACCTCTGCTGATTCAAGTTCTCACACATAGAAAATGCTGCCTCTGGACAAAGGCAGGTACACAAGTCATATTAGACCTGCTGAAGCAGCAGCAACACGATTAACAGGGACCTCACAAGAGGCACTCGTTATATGGCACATCCTGACCAACATTTTGTTTTCCAAGGATAGAATATTCCTCCTCTCCTCTCTACCTTGACAAAAATCTATCCAGCTCAGGGGTCACCTCATCAGGAAGAATGCCTTGAAAAGTCTAGTCAACAATGTCCCTTCCTTCCTCTTACTACCAGCTTTTATTTGAGACTTAATTACTGACTCTGAAATGGGGATGATGGAAACTGGTAGAGTAGAATTGTCTGAAGTTTAAAAATCTTCTCAAGTGATTTTGACATACTAGTTTTCCTATTTTAGAAAACTAAAGTACCACATCTTTCTTGATTCCTTAGGAGACAAAAGCCACATAACAAATTTTTTTTAATTAGCTAAAATTACCAGATAATGTTATTAGATTATCGCTTTAATTACCAGAATAGGTCCAAAACAAATTATGCATTTACCTGAATTTTTATAATTAACATTGAAAGTAATTTACATTTTTCTTAACACCCTAAGACAATATAACATATTGAGAATAGATTCAAAACAAATTACACATTTCCCTGAATTCTTATAATTAACATTGAAAGTAATTTACATTTTTCTTAACACCTTCCTTAAGACAATATAACATCACATTACTATGTGATATGCTGCAAAAATGCTTTCAGATACAACTGAGGTGTATGGGATATTGTTCTAAAAGACTTTACTTTCAGGGGTTTTAGATTTTTATGCCTTTTAAAAATCTCCTCTCCTGTTCTTCTGTCAATTATTCACAGATTTATCCAGAGCAGAATATACAACTAGCACATGGAAGAGTGATGCCTAAGAAGATCTTAGGAAAACCATGAGCCAAGAATTTTATACCCAGCTAAGCAACTGCTTAAGAATGAAGAGAAGTCTTTTTTAACATATAAGAACTCAAAATATTGTTCCAAGAAAGCTTTCTTGAAAAAGTGTGAAATTTCTTGAAGTCTGAGGATGCATTCCAGCTAAGGAAGAGAAAAATGGAGTAAGAAAAGCAAGAGCAGTGGATCTGAAGCCATTTGAATCCTAGGATAAAGAAAAAAAAATCAAGCCTATGGCCATTAGGGTAATAGAATTGTAAAATGTAGAAATAATGTAACTACCAAAACTGTAATGAGAAGGAGATGCTAGTGGATTATATATAGAGTTCTTTTTAGAACTGGGGATTCAAAAGTTATCATATATAGCTGACAAATTAAGTAACAGAAATAGAGATATGTTCAAAGATATAAATAAAGATGTCAGTATTAACGAAAATATAATCACCCAAAATTATGAAAGACAGGAGGGAATGCAAGTGAGATGAAGTGGAACCTTACTAAATTAAATAACACATTTAGAGGAGAGACAATACATTTTGTCTAAATAAAGAGGAGCACACACAGCACAAAAAATAGTGACAGAATTAGTCCAAACTGGGCTTATAATTATAAAAAGAATATCTTTATGGGGATCCCTGGGTGGCTCAGTGGTTTAGCTCCTTCCTTTGGCCCGGGATGTGATCCTGGGGTCCCGGGATCGAGTCCCACGTCAGGGTCCCTGCATGGAGCCTGCTTCTCCCTCTGCCTCTCTCCCTCTCTCTCTCTCTCTCCCTTACTGTGTGTGTGTGTGTGTGTATGTGTGTGTGTGTCTCATGAACAAATAAATAAAATCTTTTAAAAAAAGAATATCTTCAACCATTGAAAGAATGATATTCTTGAAAGCAGAACAGCTACATGTAGTAAATACAGATGGAAGAGATACATTTAAAACAAGGTGATCAGGGATGGCTAAAAATAAAAGGGTGAGCAAAGGTTTTCCAGGAAACGTAAAGAAAAGGAGTAAAGGCTTTGACTCAATTCAGGGCCATAAACATTAAACAAAAACAAAGAAGGCATTCTGCAATGATTAAGAGTTTAACCCACAGAAGAATTAACAGTCATAACATCTGTGAATAAAACAGTTTAACATTAAAATTCACAAAGTAGAAACTATAAGAAACACAGGAGATATAGACAGGATCTGATCAAACAGAGAATTTTAATTTTTTTTTCCCAGCTGACAAAACAGCAAATGGACTAGAAATAATCAAGGCCATCTTAGGCCTAAAGAACACAATAAGCAAGGTATTTGATACAGATTTTTATAATCCACAAACCAAGACAGTAACTCCTTCTGAAGTAATGGCATAAGAGCCACAAAAAATTAAGTTGTAGGCCACATGAAAAACCTCAATAAATTTCCTCAAAATATGATAGTATAGTCACACAAGTTAAAGAGAAAATGAATATAAAATCACAGAAGACTTAGAAAATACACACAATAAAAATTCTCTTAAAAATGTTAAACAGCTAAAGCCAGATTTAGGAGAAAATGTACAGTCTTAAATATTTGCAGAGCCATGAAAAATGAAATTACTAAAAGATAATTACCCAATCTTATACAAGAAAGTTAAAAAAAGAACAACAAAGTGAAAGAAAGCAAGGCAAAGAGAAGTGGTAAGGAAAAAGGAAAAGCAGATAATTAGAATATGGAACTGTTGAAAAGATAATTTAAAAACACAACAGATGCTTTTCTTAAAAAATACAATCGAATAGGTAAGCAATAAATACAGCCAAGAAGAAAATGGGAAACCCATGCATACACATGATGAAAGGAAATCTCAAGAACTGAGGAAGTTAGGGACGCCTGGGTGGCTCCGTGGTTGAGCATCATGGCTCAGGTCATGATCCTGGGGTCCTGGAATCGAGTCCTGCATTGGGCTCCCCACAGGGAGCCTGCTTCTCCCTCTGCCTATATTTCTGCCTCTCTCTGTCATTCTGTGTCTCTCATTAATAAGTAAATAAAATCTTAAAAAAACAAAATTAATTTGAGAATCTATATGAAACATGGTTAACTAGGAAAATATAACTTGCAAAAACTAAGCTAAAGCAGGGGAGAAACAAATAAGCAGAGCACCAAGGATTTTTAGAACCATGAAAATACTTTGTATGATATTATAATAATGGATACATGTCATTATACATTTGTCCAAACCCAATAAATATATTGCACCAAGAGTGAACCTTAAGGTGAGCTATGGACTCTGGTGATTATGATGTGTCTATGTAGGTTCCTCCTTGGTTAAAAAAAAAAAAAAGTACCATTCTGATGAGTGATGTTGATGAGGGAGGCTATTGCCTCCCTCTCAATTTTGTTGTCAACAGAAAACTGCTTTAAAAATAAAGTATAAAAAACAGTAATCTAGAATGACAAAATCTATGAAAATCCCCATGGGTGAAAATAAAATTGAGGAAATGTTAGGACAATGAATCCTCCTCCCTACTCTATCCCACACCACCACTGCCTTATATCTTTGAAAAAGCACCAGTCTCAGGTAATTCCCAGGTGAAAAAAACTGTAAGTAAATACTCCAATATTATATTAACTTTCAAAGTGCAGTTTTTTTTTTTTTTGGTATATATTTTTTATTGGAGTTCAATTTACCAACATATAGCATATCACCCAGGGCTCATCCCATCAAGTGCCCCCCCGAGTGCCCGTACCCCAGCCACCCCAACCCCCAACCCCCCAGCCCCACCCATCTCCCTTTCCACCCCCACCCCCCCCACCTCCCCCCACCTCCCCCACCTCTCTTTCCACCACCCCTTGTTCATTTCCACCCTTTGTTTGTTTCCCAGAGTTAGGCGTCTCTCATGTTCTGTCACCCTCACTGATATTCCCCACTCATTTTCTCTCCTTTCCCCTAAATTCCCTTTCACTATTTTTTATATTCCCCAAATGAATGAGACCATATAATGTTTGTCCTTCTCCGATTGACTTACTTCACTCACTTCACTCAGCATAATACCCTCCATTTCCATACACGTTGAAGCAAATGGTGGTATTTGTCATTTCTTTTTTAAGATTTTATTAATTTATAAGAGAGAGAGAGAGAGGCAGAGACACAGGCAGAGGGAGGAGCAGGCTCCATGCAGCCAGCCCGACACGGGACTCGATCCAGGGACTCCAAGATCACGCCCTGGGCCGAAGGCAGCGCTAAACCGCTGAGCCATCTGGGCTGCCCGTATTTGTCGTTTCTAATGGCTGAATAATATTCCATTGTATACATAAACCACATCTTCTTTATCCATTTATCTTTCGATGGACACCGAGGCTCCTTCCACAGTTTGGTTATTGTGGACATTGCTGCTATAAATTTTGGGGTGCAGGTGTTCCAGCGTTTCACTGCATCTGTATATTTGGGGTAAATCCCCAGCAGTGCAATTGCTGGGTCGTAGGGCAGATCTATTTTTAACTCTTTGAGGAACCTCCACACAGTTTTCCAGAGTGGCTGCACCAGTTCACATTCCCACCAACAGTGCAAGAGGGTTCTCTTTTCTCCGCATCCTCTCCAACATTTGTGGTTTCCTGTCTTGTTAATTTTCCCCATTCTCACTGGTGTGAGGTGGTATCTCATCGTGGTTTTGATTTGTATTTCACTGATGGCAAGGGATGCGGAGCATTTTCTCATATGCTTGTTGGCCATGTCTGTCTTCCTCTATGAAATTTCTGTTCATGTCGTTTGCCCATTTCATGATTGGATTGTTTGTTTCTTTGCTGTTGAGTTTAAGAAGTTCTTTATAGATCTTGGATATTAGCCTTTTATCAGTTCTAATACTATTGAAATAGTCCAAACCAGAGAGAAAGAAAAAAATATCCCCTAAATTATTTAAAATGAAGCCAGTATAATATGGATGCTAAAGTCCAATGAAATAGTCTCCCAATAAAACCACTAACAGCACTTCAGAAAACTGATACAGTCATCTTAAATACAGCTCCAACCTATTTGCTTAGATGTATACCAAGCTATTTAATTCATATGGAAAAATAAATGTGCACAAAAGGGAATTTTTTAGAAAAGAATTCTGATAAAGAGGAGAGTGCACAATTATTATAAGTCTTATTACACATCATATACATGTACTGCTATTAAAATGTTATGGTCCTCTTACATAAAAACATAGAACAATGAATGGAGTCTAGACAAAAATTCAAATACATAGCACTTTAGGTTAAGACGTAAGTGGCATTTTGAACCTGTAGGGGAACAAGGCTGAAAGGTGCTGAGGCAATTGGGAAGCTATCTAGGAAAAACTAAGGATAAATATCTAGCCTACATGAAATAAATTCTAAATAAAACCACTAGAAACAAGATAGAGTGTGTGTTTATGTATACATGTGCATGTGTCTGTATGTCTGCAACCTAAAAAAATTAGGTTAAAAAATTAAGTTTCTTTCACAGCAAAACATCTCATAAAATGCCTCAAGGTAAATGAAAAGTGAGGAAAATATTTGCAAATTTTATCAAAAAGGCCTTTTTTTTCCAACTTGGGAAGATTTTCAACAAATCTGAAAAAGACAAACTGTCCAAGATAAAACAGAAAAGACAGAGAGTTCATAGAAAATGAAATAGATATAACCTCAAATGCTCTTTTTTGTAACAAAATCTGTATAAATTAAAAGTATACAGAGAGTATTTTTCATCTACCATATTGGTGAAGATCTAAACTTGATATACAGGTGACGAATTATGTATCTTCTTACACTCCTGGTAGGAGTATAAGCAACAAATCTTCTATAAAGGATAAGTTGGTTACCCTTGTCAAAAATTTAAAAATTGGGGGTACATGAGTCACTCAATTGATTGCCCATCCAACTCTTTGTTGGGGCTCAGGTCCTGGGATGGAGCCCCTATTGGACTCCACGTTCAGTGAGAGTCTGCTAGAGATTCTCTCCCCCTATTCCATCTTCCTCTACCCTTTTCCCCACTCGTGTGTGACATGTGCTCTCTCCCTCTCTGAAATAAATAAATAAATCTTTATTTACTAGGGCCTAGCAGATGTACCTAGGAATTCATTCTGCACAGTACTAACCCATTAGCTCTGTGGCACACACCCATATGCTTTACAGCATCATTTATAACAGCGAAAGTTTGTAAACAACATAAATTTCCATCCATAGGAGAATGATTACATTGTATAAACCCAAATAAAATGATATTTGGTAGCCCTTACCAAGAATGAGGCAATGCTATATGTACTAATATGGAATGAGCTCCAGTGGAAAAAAGCAAGGTGGCCAACAGGGAATACCACATATTTCCATTACTGCAAAAACATATGCCAAGCTCTCATGTGAAGGCTGTACGTTTTTTACTTCAATATCTGCCATCAACGAATGAAAAATGTACATTACAAAAGCCATACTAGGATATATCCATCTTTCCTTTCAGAAGAGGTATAAGAACTATGGCTTGTTTTTCAATCAACTTAGATGTCATAGCTGATTTTAGGATCATGAGAGTTTTTAAAATGTCGATGCATGTTATAAATAACCAGAAGTGCATGTCCTTAATCATATATTAAACTGTAAACTCCTTGTTGATAAGAATTTTATCACCTTCAACTTGCTCTGTTATGAACTGTAAGAAAAATGATCCTGAAATTTACTGCATTAGTATCTTAAGGATTTATTTTTCAAGTCAAGGCCATCCCTAGAAACTATGTCACTTTAGAGGATGTATGTTGTTATCAAGAAAGGTGCTCTATGTTGATTGCCTTGGACTTTGCTTCTACAGACTTAAGCACCTGACAAATTCCTTTATAATTCTTACTCTACTTAAGTGAGTAAATCATCATAACTGACAGATTCCAACCTCAAGGAAATTGGCAAATGGAAGAGCAAATACAGCTCTGACCAAAAAATAAGTTTTATTTTCCATTTAACTGGGTCATTAATGCCCAACAAAAAAATAATATAAATAAAGGAGAATTGCTTTTCATCTATAAATTTCAACTCATCATATTTCAAGTGAACTGGAACATAAAAAGGAAAACCAGTAAGAGAAAATATAGACATAGTCTGTCCTCATACTGGAGTGACCATCACTGGCTCTTCCTTGCTTATCACTGCCCAAGAAGGTTGACGCTGTTAAGTAGAATCAGGACTCAATTCTCCTTTATTAGCTCACTGTCCTATTAGGAGAGAGATCTGAACTCTCAGAAGGGTAACAAACTCTTCAATTACGTAATTTTTGGATGATGGTGTACATTCCTTTCACCTCTTTAAAGATTAGGACCCAGGTGGCTCAGTTAAATGTTTGCCTTTGGCTCAGTTCATGATCTCAGGGTCCATAACAGAGCCCCATGTCAGGTTCTCTACTCAATGGGGGTCTGCTTCTCCCTCTCCCTTTGCCTCTCTCCCCACTCTCTCTCAGATAAATAAACAATTCTTTTAAAAAAGATTAGGACCTGTTCCAAATCGGGTACAGGGCTTGGTAGGCACAAAGAATGAAACAATAGTCTTCCTCTGCAGAAAGTCTGGTAGAAAAATAACAGGTTGATCAAGTAGCCAAGATCATGTTAAATCTAGAGAAATGTGAAGGAGCCTCAAATTGTCATAATGATCAACGCCTACCATCTATACACTCAGAGCAGCATTTTGTTGCTGTCTCATGGAGTCTTTGTAACAGCCAAGAACAGTCACTGGCCATACTGAGTCCAAAAGTGATACTGTTAGATCACCTGGGTAATGTGTCTGGATGCTTTTAGGTATTAGTAATGATGCTGGTCACATAGTAGCTTCCTATTTTAATTAATCTTTCTTGCTAACTAGGTGCTAAGCTCAGTGCATATGCTATCAATATATAAATGTTACACCATTTTAAATGGCACTAAAACTTCTATATTTTTAAAGTGTTTGTACTCTCTTAACATTGGTGCCTTGGGACACTCCCCTGCTGACTCTATGATACTTTTATCTTAAGGTGATTTTGCAGCTGACCCAAAAGGAGGGTCAGGGATGCCCTGTCACTTGCCACAGGGCCTGACTTGAAGCAGTAGAATGAGACTTGCATCCTGAGCAACTAGACTTTCAAAGTCTCCACTTTTTTATACAACACCTCCCAGAAGAAAAAGGAATTCTGTATGGCCAAATGTGACCCAACAAGTACAGGGAGCACTTTCATTTTTTTTCCTGTGCTTTAGCAACCTTGCTTGCTGGCATATAACCTAACTTATGGTATTTCCCCACAAGACCCTTAAATGTTTTGTAATTTGAAGTGTATATAGCCATCTTTATAGAAGGTCGATTTTACAACATCAGGAGTAAATTTATTTGGCACTCTGAGGGTGAACCCACAGGGAGATGCAATAACAAAGTTCAACTCTTAAGCAGCACAAACTTCATAGTTAATAATCCCGGAGTTCTCCAAATAAATTTAAATCTATTGTAGGTGTGCCTATAGAAAAATGTTTCAAACTGTCACTTCAGGGATCCCTGGGTGGCGCAGCGGTTTAGCGCCTGCCTTTGGCCCAGGGCACGATCCTGGAGACCTGGGATCGAATCCCACGTCAGGCTCCCGGTGCATGGAGCCTGCTTCTCCCTCTGCCTATGTCTCTGCCTCTCTCTCTCTGTGTGTGTGACTATCATAAAAAAAAAAAAAAACCAAAAACCTGTCACTTCAAACACCTGCATATGCTTTAGATCTCTTATCCAGTGATATTTTGCATTTATAATATACATATACCCTCATTATTTTTAAAACATGTATTTTCAGGATTTTTAAGTATGAAGCAAAATGATTTTTCTGTAATAAACACCAAAAGATATACACAGTGAGCCATCCAGTGCATTAGTTGGGAAGGCACAGCATGTGCTATATTGCCATCAACAAGGGAAGCCAGAGTTCCAGATTCACTTCTTTCTGGATCTGTTTCTTTGATGTAAAATGAAGTGATTGAACTAAAGGATTTTAAGGCTTCTTCACACTAAGGGATGCCTTGAGTCCACTGTTATTTTGCAAGCCAACAAACTTCATTTGGTAGCAGGTCAAAATATATTTTCATGGGATGAAACCAAACTGTCCTTCCCTTCCTTCAAAATAATCTAACCGAAGAAAGATTCTCCATCACACGATAATCATCAAGCCATTTTAACTTAAGAGGCAAATTTCTATTATTATAGGAATGGGTATCTGGCTTGGGCAGTTTCTAGTAATTACCATCATTAATAAGCGGGCAAAGACTAAGACCCTCTCCTATGACTTATTTTCATTACTCCATACTCTCCAACTTCCTATCTCTTGGGGAAAAAGGAATATTTCCCAATGAATTTTTCCTAGTTTTATTTTTTCCAAAGAATATTGTGCCAAGATTGGAAACCATTATCACTGAAAGAAAGAATGGTATTGTTTAGAATTCAGAAGACAAGAGTCCCTTCAACTGGTATAAACTACAGAATTCTATCTAGTGTTACTAATGATACACGCTCATCCAAAAAGCATTACCTTAGTTGTTTTGTTTTTTGCTGGGTAGTCTAAAAACCTAGCCTTGCTACATGCTAAAGGTGTTGGTTTACTGGAAAACATAATATTTTCCAGATACAGGATTATCCTCAAATGAGTCACCACCCCAGCTATGACAAAGGCTCTATCATCAAATCACCTTAATTTTAAACTGAATACAGAATACTTCTGCTTGTACACCAGCTGTGTCCTCTTTCCAGTTATCTAGAAAATGATACATAGAATTTGTGTTCAAAGGTAGGACAGTCAGCTTAGTTCATAAACAGATGAACGAACTGAAAACCTGTCCTAAATTTTTTGCTGTTCATTCAGTCAAGAGGCACTTATTGAAATCTTATTAGGTGCCAAACTCCAATCTCTATGCTAGGGATACACACATGCTAAAAAGAGACAGACAGGGTGGCTGAGCCTGGGTGGCTCAGTGGTTGAGCGTCGGACTTTGGCTCAGGGTGTGATCCCGGAATCGAGTCCCACATTGGGCTCCCTGCATGGAGCCTGCTTCTCCCTCTGCCTATGTCTCTCCTTCTCTCTGTGTGTCTCTCATGAATAAATCAATAAAATATTTAAAATTTTCTTTTAAAAAATAAATAAATATAAAGAGACAGACAAGATCTCTGTTCATATTTTTGCAAGGACACCAACAATAAACAAGTAAAAACAGTATTTCAGAAAATTAAAAGTATTAAGAGGAAAAAAATTCATTTGATAAACAATTTGGAGGGAGTTATATAATTTTTTTAGGAAACAGTCATAGGCAATATCTCTGAAGGTACAGTTGAGTAGAAACCATAATCAAGAGAGGAAACTACCTAGGCAAAGCTTCTAAGTATTGTAAGTTACCTGAGGCTAAAGTGAGCTTGGCTCATTCTGGGGTTAAGCTTTTGTACCTAATACATCTGAATGTGTATTTTATTACAACTATTTAATAGTTCAAATATATTAAAAGTTAAACTTGAAGCAAATTTAAAGCATTTCCACTGAATTCTGTTGTCCTAGAAGACAGCATGCTCTAAATAAATGCCTCTTGCATCTATAAGTGGCTATACATTAATGTTATTTGCAGAGCCATTAAAAATAGCAGTGCCCCTGTCCCACCCACAAGATCAATGGATCAGAATCTCAGTATATTGTAGAATACCCCAGATAATTCTAATACACAAGGAGAAGTGAAACCCATCATTCTAAATTAATCTGGAAAATGCATATTCTAGCTACCAGACTGTATTTGAGGTCCTTCATTCTAATGGTCAACCCTAGATTGACTTGGTTATCTCAGGTATACTAGGAGTTCGAGAAAGTCTATAGTGTTGTGTGCTAGTTGCTAATATGGGCCTAGAATCAGATCATTCCTCGTTTGACTACTCTCATCAGCTGTAGAAAGTTAGGCAACTCACTGAATTCTTCAAGCCTTTATTTCTCTATACAAATTGAGTATACCACCAGTGTCTACATCATTGTTCACCAGCTGATGTATACACAGTGCTTATTGCTGCACCAAGTATGTAACTGAAAAGTACGAACTATGTTTATTAATAATTAAGTAGCCTAGTATCTTTATCTACTTTAAAAAATATATATAATTTCTAGCTCTCAGGATTCACTTTAAATGCTTTAAATGAAAGGAACTATTTGTGATTAGGTTTCTGCCCATATAATACCATATAATTATTTTGTTAAGTGCCTTCAAATTATGAGTAAGACAAAAATGTAGTTATACTTCTAAATTACTCACCACCATACCTAAAAAAACTTACTACAAGCATTCTTCAGAATTCTTAAGAGACTTGTACATTTATTTTTAATAAAGGATAGGAAAAACACCCTCTTGAAAATTTGCAGACTCTTATGTGAAAGAATGCTCAATGTCACTTATGAATGCATTTCAAATTGCTATGGAAAGAAAAATGATTATAGTTTGATGTGATAATAGGCATCTTCATGACGACCATTCTCCAAGACCAAATCACTTGAAAGTGCTTAAATCATAACCCTTGTCATACAGAGGTTTCCATGAGATTGTGTCTAAGAATGTCAAAGTCCAGTATCATTTCCATAGAGCAAACTTGATGAAATATTTAAATGCTCCACTTCTACCTCCTTCCCACACACAGATGAGTGAGGGCTTCCCTGACTATAATAATCCACATTGAATACTTAGTGACTTTCTTAGACTCTAGGTTTATTTTCCAAACATTAATAGAAGATGAAAAGCAGTACATTAACAACAAAAAATATAACACCTACACAATGTTGAGGGAACATTTTGGTTTGCTGAGCTAACAAATGTTACAGTTCTGAAGGCAAACAATATTTTTGCCTAAACAAGCATCGAAGTATCATCACTGTGTGTCAGTATCTCATCTATCAATCTATATATATGAGATACAAATTATCATGAATATAATAATTATAATCTTTATAATGCTATTTAAATATCTTTTTTTAAAAAAGTATTCTTTTAAAAAATATTTAAGAAAGAGAAAGTGTGTGTAAACACACATGTGAGCAGATGGAGGGGCAGAGGGAGATAGAGACTCTCAAACAGACTCCCTGCTGAGTGCAGGGGCTGATGGGGGTGCTCCATCTCACAACCCTGAGATCATGATCTGAGCTGAAATCAAGAGTTGGATGCCTCACTGACTGAGCCACCCAGGTGCCCCTGTAAGTATTACTTTTTATTCCAGAAAGTTTTAAAGGCTATAGCTATCAATTTCAAAAGATGTTAATCTCTATGATTTTCTGTCCTACAATCACCTGCAGATACAGATAATATCATTTCTTTAACTCTTGCTTCTTTCACAGTATCAGCAGGATGAAATTAAACCAATGACACTAAGTAATCTTAAATGCAACAAGGATATCAATTAAAAATGTCAAGGCAAAGGAAAGCCATTCTAATTTTTCATTGATATTTATATTTGCAGAAGCTCACAACTCTGACCAAGTTCAGTAATTAGCCACTCTATTTATCTAAAAATGCTTTGTTGCATCATTATCGTGTTTAAGCATTACAGGAAGCAAAAAGTATAGACTTATGATGACCTAATGTTTAACTGACACTTCATATTTACATGCAGATGGTAAGTAATAAAATGAATTGGGTTAAAATATACTTTTATTCTTCTTTTGTGAATCAGAGGAATCAAGTAGTTCAAGTAGTAGTAAGCGACAATGTAAGCCACAGAGCACATAGGCAGATTGTTGAAACTAGAATAATTAAATTATGCAAAAACCATGAGGACAGATTGTCAAAAAAATTTCTGCATTTGGTGCTACAGAACACTTGACTGGGTTAAATGAGGTTAATACAACTTGCCATTCAAGACTGGTAATGAACTTTTCTTATTCCAACCTAATTATAATATCATACCTTGAACTATATACCACATGCAGTCTTAGTGTGTGACAGAGTAGACTATTAATTCTTGATACAGAAACATGCCTTGCCAACCACACAAAGAAAAAGTCCTACTATATTTGACTAACAAAAACTCAAATCTTACTCGTTTAAAACATACTCTTATCAATTCTGCCAAAAACACTCAGAGTACATGTGATTATCCTCAATTTATAGATCAGGAAATGCAAGCATTAAACTGTACAGTAACTTGACCAGGGTTATACCATTCATGAGGGGCAAATCTGGGATTTGAATACAGGACTTTCACATCCTTACTACCTTCGGCCACCTAAGATGTCATATCAGGTCCAGATGAGCACACTGTAGCTTTTACCAATTAGCAGTTTATTCCTTCTACCCAGTTCTAGTTACATATGGTTCAAAGGGACTTAAAAAGAAGTTGATAGTTCAATCACGTGGAAATACAAAGAGCCTGGGGGTCAAAGCAACAAGAATACCCAGTCCAACAACATGTAAGCTGTGCAGCTTGAACACAATTATTGAATCTCTATAAGCTTCAGGCAGCTCTTCTTTAGAATTTGAATAAAAGTATCTCTCCCATACAGTCATCACAAAGATAAGAAATAAAGTACAGTGCAAATGGTAATGAACACATGAGCCATAGAAGGCCATTAACACACTCGAACACACACAAACATGTTTTTTATACCTTTGCTATAGAGATAGTCACATGGAAAAATAAGGCTTAGCTAGACCATCTGTGTCAGTTGGAAGAGAGAATTCAAGTATCAATATGTGGAATCAAATATATCAAAATGCATACTTCAATGTTTGACCAAAGAAAACACATATATGTTAAAAAATATTTCTACCGTACATAAAACTTACAGTATTTTTCTCCCATCTTTTGTTTTTTTTAAAAAAAAGTTATTTTGTAATGGCCCTCTTTCTTTGAAACAAATTTCCTTTGAATATCTTTGGGGTAAAAACACTTTCCAGGAAAATAACTCATACCAGTTGTGTCTAATGCAACATGGGTATGTTTCCATCACAGGGAAATTAGAACAATCTGAAATATTATTTTCTATTTGAAGTTTAGTAAAATCATCTCCATTTCAGAGATCTATTAGGTTGAGTCAAAAAATTAAAATACAATGGAAACTAAGTTGATTCCTTTCCACCATGATATGCATAGATAAATTGCCGGATCTCTTCCAGGGGAAACCTGTAGCAGAATGTATTTTCTTTGAGACTTCAGAGTTGTAGAGCTGCAGAGTGTTTGGGGGAGAAATGTTGGCAGAAGGAACAAGAAAGACTGTAAACCTTCTATGAGACCCTATAGGACCCACCCCCACCATACCACATGCCACTTTACTTCTCTGCTTCTTCTACTTCTCTCCTCTGCACTTAGCTCCAATAATACAGGCATCCAGGTCATTCCTTGAATACACCAGGCACAGTTTTCTCTCATCACTCTCTTCCTGGAACATTCTCCCCTAAGATAACTGAATGGTTCTCTCCCTAATCCCCTTCAAGTCTTTGCTCAAAGGTCCCTTTCTCAAGGAATTATGCTTGGACTATGCAGTTTAAAAGGTTAACTTGTGGGGCACATGGGTGGCTCAGCTGGTTAAGCATCTCCCTTTGGTTCAGGTTATGACCCCAGGGTCCTGGGATCCAGTTCCTTGCTCAGTGGGGAGGTCTGCTTCTCCCTCTCCCTCTGCCCCTCCCCCTGCTTGTGCTCACTCTCTGTCAAATAAATAAAATCTCTTAAAAAAAAAAAGGTAACTTGCAACCTATAAGGCACAACAACCTCCTTACCCTGCTTTATTTTTTTCCTTTAATTGTATAGCACATAATCACTCTCTAAAATCCTTTATAATTCTATTATGATTATTGTTTATCATTTGTCTCTATCCACTTGCACATAGTAAGCATTCAATACCTGTTGAATGCAGAGCACATTCTCCATATAAGAACATTTCCCTTCCTTGCATCATGATACTTCTGCCTCAACCCAAGAAGACTTCACTATTCATTTTGCTCTAATGTCCATGTTTTTGCTTGGAACATATTTTTAACCAAAACAGTTTCCATGGGGCACCTGGGTGACTCAGTGGTTGAGTATCTGCTTTTGGCACAGGTTGTGATCCTGGGGTCCCGGGATCGAGTCCCACATTGGGGTCCCTGCAGGGAGCCCAATTCTCCCTCTGCCTGTGTCTCTGCCTCTCTGTCTCTCATGAATAAATAAAATCTTTAAGAAAAAAGTTAAAAATAAATAAAATGGTTTCCTCAGTACACTTCCACTCGTCAAAATCCAACTATCTTCTAAGTCTGCTCAAGTTCTGTCTCCTCCATAAAGTCTTCCCACATTCCACTAGGAAATATGGAATCCTCTTTTCTCCCTTCCCATAATTTTAAATACAGCATTTACCACAGTCATGTCTCTTTCTCAAGCTGTCCAAGAAGATACAGTCTTTTAAAAATCACCTGTAAGTTCCTCTAGAGCCTAGTACTGCCTGACACTACATAGGCAGTTTTGTATATGAAATTGAACTGGCCATAACTTTGTGGTTGTGTATTATTACTAGACAAAAATTAGACAATAAGTGTTATGCTTTGTAGGCAATGGTACTCAACTTCTCTCAAGTTAATGCAAATCAGTTCAATCTGATAAAATATGAGGTTTCCTACTTAGTGACAATTTACTAACAGTTAGGTGACTCTGGAAATCCAATATTCCCCTTCAAACTTAGGTAAAATAGTATCATTCTTCCCCATCATAATAAATGAAAAGTTTGCTTTCTCACTTACTAGTCTTGGTTTTGTAAAAATGCTCTGATTTAAGTTCAATTTTTCTGTAGGAGGAAGTTCCAACTACTTTCACAGAATCCAAGCCCTCTTCCATCTTCTGGTTATCTCTGGTTTGGCCTCATCTTATACCCTGTCCCAACAAACATCCTTCACTCCAGAAATAACCAAACCTGATTTCAGAGCTCCTTATCTAAATTCCACGGACCCTGGAGGGTCAGTGAAATGCTTTTAGAGATCTATGATGCCCTGACTCTGCTGTTAACATTGATGAGTATATGAGTATGTGTATTCTCTTTGAGATAGGACTCTATCAAATTGTCAAGATGTCCACATCTTCATCTTCATCTAGGAGATGAAGAAATACTCCCTTTACTTCCCATTCTCTATTATGCTATATACTTGAATTTACCTTTGGCTTTGTAGAGAATACATTAGGGGTTTTGGTGGGTTGGAAATCCTCTAAGATGGTCAAACTAAAAAAGAAGAACAAATTCAATAAGGCAGACTCAAAATACCATCATGAGAACCTGCTTAGTATCTGGTACCATGCTAAGGAGGAGGTGAAAAAGGGAACCTATAATGAGTCAAACTCTAGACAAAAGTAGGATTAGATTTAGGGGAAGGTTTAGACTTGCAGAAAGATATTACGTTCCAGAAAAGTTATTTCAAAAAAAGATATTTATTTTTGTTTTTGTTTCCCTTGCCTCCAAAGATGTGTCTAGTAAGAAGTTGCTATGGCCAAAGTCAAAGAAGTTCCTGCCTGTATTCTCCTCTAGCATTTTGATGGACCCTTATCTCACATAGGTCTTTCACCCACTGTGAGTTTATTTTTGTGTATGGTGTAAGTAAGTGATCCTGGTTCATTCTTCTGCATGTGGCTGTCCAGTTTTCTCAACACCATTTGTTAAAGAGACTGTCTTTTTTCCATTGGACATACTTCTCCTGCTTTGTCAAAGATTAGTTGGCCATATAGCTGAGGGTCCATGTCTGGGTTCTCTATTCTGTTCCATTGATCTATATGTCTGTTTTTGTACCAGTACCATACTGTCTTGAGGATTACAGCTTTGTAATAGAGCTTCAAGTCCAGAATTGTGATGCTTCCAGCTTTGGTTTTCTTTTTCAACATTCCTTTAGCTATTCAGGGTCTTTTCTGATTCCATACAAATTTTAGAATTATTTGTTCCAGCTCTTTGAAAAATGCTGGTGTTATTTTGATAGAAATCCTGCAACAACGTGGATGGAACTAGAATGTATTATGCTAAGTGAAATAAATCAGAGAAAGACAAATAGCATAGGATTTTACTCGTGGAATGTAGGAAACAAAACAGATGAATATGGAGAAAAGGAAGGAAAAATAAAATAAGAGAAAAACAGAGAGGGACCATAAGAGACTCTTAACTCCAGGGTACAAACTGAAGGTTGCTGGAGGGGACAGGGGTGGTGTGCATTAAGGAAGGCGCTTGATGGAATGAGCACTGGGTGTTATATGCAACTGGGTGATGAGTCACTAAATTCTACCCCTGCAACTAATAATACACTAATTTGAATTTAAATAAAATGTTTAAAAGGAGATGTTTAGTAATTTAAAATTGCACAGAGATGAGTGAAATACCTAAAGGTTTGCAACATTCCTATTACTGAGTATATGCAGATGCCAGAAGATCTTTTAAGGCAACCTTATTAAAATGAAATAGTTGCTTTGGGGATTAGAAGATTAATTCATGATAAGATATAAATACTTCTGACTTTCTGGTAACCTATACCTCTTATCTACCATACAATAATAACAGTCATGACAATGGACAAAGGACAGAAAACACTGTAGACAATTATTTAGATTATTTTTTCATATCTTGTACTTTATCATATTCAATGAGATGGGCATACTTTATAGAGCACAAATAGCTTTACAAAGTATTAAGTGAAACATTTAATAAGTAAGAATGCAATTGCTCTCCAAATATGCAAAGTAGAGTTTGAAAACAGAACTGAAGTTACCTAAATGGAATCGTTCAGAGCAATCATTTTAATTATTTTACATAGAAAAATTCTGCTGGTATCCTCATTTTTTTATTTCACTCATTCATTTCTATACTAATCTTTCATTCATATACTTACTGATTACCTACTGTATACTGGTCTAGGTGTTGGGTATATAAAATTAATAGAGTTTGACCAAAATCTTTAGTGTAAGAGACAGAAATGTCAATAGACTATTCCAGAAAGGTATGATAAGCACTAAGGTAAAGATGTGTATGCATAGCCTTCCTGTAGCCATAGGAGGGGCATCTATGTCAGGTGGGGGAGGGGGAAAGGGTCAAAGGTGATGCTTTGGGAAGGTGATGCGTTACATAAGTCTTACAAACAGGCCCAAAGAACATACACAGGATATTTAGGAAACATGATATTTGCTATTTCTGGAAAAATTGATGCATGCAGAAAAGTAAAAAGATAAATGTTAAAGAGCTAAGCAGGGGCCAGGTTACAAAGGCCTTAAGTTTACACCAATTAAGTGTTCAAAAAGGAATGGTCATATGATGGTAACTTTTACCCAGAGAAGTGACATGATCAGAGCAGCTCCTTAAAGGGTTGATTGGAGGGAGAGGAGAACAGAAAGAAAATAATCATTCAGAAATAGTTCTGGTGATGTGGTGGGGGGGGTAGGGAAGAGAGGCAGATCTGCACTACAGCAAGAGCAGTGGGACAAGGAAGGGAAAAGAGATGGGGAGACATTGGATGATGTTGATTTGGAAGATGGAAATGGCTGGATTTGGTGGCTGAATGGATAGAACAAGGTTAACTGAGAAGGCTTAGTGTCGTCGGTTAATAGTGTTACCATTTACCAGAAAGGCAGTATCAGAGAGCACAATTTGGAGAAGGATGATGACAAGGTTGAATTGCTTGTGAAATAAGCAAATTGAGCTAACAATGAGACAGTTGTATATGTGTCTGGAGATCAGTAGAGAGACCAGAGCAAGAGAGATAAATCTGGGGATTGTCAGTATAGATCTCTTGGAGTCAAGGAAATAGAGATGTACATTTTAAAGATATAAAGTAAGAACCCAGAGGGTCAAAGGCTCGGTCTCAGGGAAAGAGTCTATTAAAGGGAGTAAGTTGCTGAAGAGAGATTTGTCAAGGTGGTAGAGGTAACATAGCAAAAGGAGACCATAAATCCTGGAAAGGAGGATTCTGGAAACCAAGGAGATTTTAAATAGTAGAGAATTGTCAATATGGCAAAAAGCAGTAAGATTATTGAGAAATATAATGACAGAAATAGAGCTAGTCGATTTAGCCATATGGAAGTCAATGGTCACTGTGGTCAGAGAAATATCCTTAGAGAGTCAAAAATCCACTCCTAAAATAATTAGTAATCCTAACCCTAATCCTAACCCCACTGGTATTTATCTATAATACAAACCCTAAGAAGTCCAGGCTTATCTTATGAGCAAGACAGGTACATAGGCCTCATGCAATCACAGAAACTCTGAAAACAGGAGTGCCAGATGACCTAGACTTTTCTGTTTCTGCCACTTCCAAGGGAACTGTTCAAAGGACTAGTTGACTAAGATTCAGAATTGTCAGTCAGGACTCTTTCCATCAAGTCACAGATGCCAGCTAGAACCAGCTGAAGCAGAAAGCATGCTGGGAGAGCTCATGGCAAAAACCAGAAGGCAGGAACCAGGGCAGCCTCAGGACCAATATCCTAAAGGTTAACTAGCCATTTCATCAGCTGGCTGAATGGCCACTTTATTTAAAGCTAGTCTTCTGAGAGCTCATTTACCCACCAACAAGTTCATTGAATTTAACAATTTGAAATGGTTTACGGAAATTTCTATTTGCTGGGATAGGGATAAGACCTCATGAAAAACTTCATGCTGTGTTTTAATTGACCAACTTTATATTTTCTTTGTTGAGA
The DNA here is from genome assembly GCF_905146905.1 of Nyctereutes procyonoides. Taxonomy (NCBI): domain Eukaryota; kingdom Metazoa; phylum Chordata; class Mammalia; order Carnivora; family Canidae; genus Nyctereutes; species Nyctereutes procyonoides. Next base: position 52,969,643 of record NW_026575146.1, on the reverse strand, counting down.
GAGTTCAATCTGTCCCAGATACCCATTGTTAGAGCTGAAGGGAGCTGGTCAAGGAAGGGGTAGAAGCAATAGACCCACAGCTGGATGAGCACAGAGGCAGCTTGCATCCCGGCCTGGTGCTGTGATGGGTGGAGTGCAGATGAGAGCCAGAGGTGGAGTAGGAGTAGGGTGGTGAGTAAAAAGGGGAGTGAGAGAGAGAGATAAGTCCCAGAAAGCATCAGTTTGGAGCTAGGAGGAGATCAGTGATTCTAACATGATGCAAAGTGAGAACAGTGAACCACACTGTTCTGAATTTTATTTTCCTTTCAACAAAACCAGAAGTGTTAGAGCTATCTGAGGCTGGATAACCATATGTTTTGAGCTTTTTGTTTTTGAACATCTAATACAGTCTGGGACACTTACTAAATAGCTGCTTTGACTCTTTGGAAGGAATTGCTTTAATATCCTCAATTCTTTCATGAGTCATCTTTTTGCCTATATTTAAATCTGTAAGATTTCATAGTCACTGAGTTCAGCAATAATTTGTGAAGTTGCATGCATAGGTAGCAATAATCTGATTTTTGTAAACAAAATAATCCACTGAAATTAAAATGTATTATATTCCCTCACATACCAAATCAGACTGAGCAAATTATCCTTGTGTCTAATTAGCTTTACCAACAACACCTGTTCATAGTGATGCCATATGTTTATGATAAGAACAATCAGTATAGAGAAGCCTCAGAAGGCTTACCTCAGAAGGTAAACCCCAGCTTTACCACTTATCAATTGTGTGACCTCAGGCAAGTTACTTAACTATTCTGTCTCTAGTTTCACAAGCCAACATTGCAGCGATAATAATGATCTCATAGGGTTTATGAGGATTAAATACATTAATACATATAATACTTTCAGGACAGGGACTGACTTATAGTGAACACTATTTAAATGTTCACTATATTATTTTTAAAAACTTTATCTGAGAGAAAGAGTGAGAGAAAAAAGAAAGAGAGGGAGTAGGGGAAGGGGTAGAGAGGGAGAATCTCAAGCAGAATCTACAAAGAGCATGGAGCTCAACACAGGGCTGGATCTCATGACCCTGAGATCATGATCTGAGCCCAAACCGGGAGTCAGGCACTCAACCAACTATACCACCCAGACACCCTGTTATTGTTATTTTTATTGTTATAGTGGTAGTGGGGATGAAAAAAAGTATAAGACAATTTTTGCCTCCAAGGAGCTTAAAATTCATGGAAGAGAGAGAAACTATCACACATGTACACAGACACACAAACATTCTAACAGCATGTTGAGTGGGACTGCATACATTGCGGGAAGTGTAGGAAACCACTAATGTACCAGGTGTGTTCCCCATTCACCAACCTTTCTCTCAGCCCTCTATTCCCCAGTTCACAAAGGAGCCTGAAGGGCAGCCTTAGATTCCACAGATACGCACACTTTGTGGTGAGAGATTACTCAGCCCTGTCCCAACCATAAGAGGCAAGAATAGTTTGTTTCTAGAGCCAAGCATTTCAGGGAAGGGGACAGTTTGTTAAGGAACCTGGCAGGTTGATTCCTAAGCTGCAGTAACAAAGTTCTCAGGTGAGGTTAACACCTGTTCCCTGGAATGTGGGGTAAACCTAGTATAGAACCTGGTACACGGGGATCCCTGGGTGGTGCAGCAGTTTAGCGCCTGCCTTTGGCCCAGGGCGCGATCCTGGAGACCGGGGATCGAATCCCACGTCGGGCTCCTGGTGCATGGAGCCTGTTTCTCCCTCTGCCTGTGTCTCTGCCTCTCTCTCATCTCTCTCTGTGTGACTATCATAAATAAAAATAAATTAAAAAAAAAAAAAGAACCTGGTACACGTTTCCAGGCTGGAGGTGTCTGAAGGCAGAAAGCCCTTCATAGCAGCCTATGTCAGCAGCTCCAGAGAGGATTAAGCCCATTATATATGTGACAAAGAATGAGGGGCAGGCCCCTTCTAAGTTCCCAGAGGCCATCAGTGGGCACAAAAGAGAACTCCTGCAATTCTTCTGGCCCCACAGGAAGGAGCAGAGAGGACAAAGGAAGGCAGAGACCAGTGAGGAAGTACTCTCCACAAGAAGGAACTGGAAACATGGTCTCTGGAAAGGATTCAGCTTCTAGCTGTCCTTCTCTGCAGTACTTGTGAGCAACAGCAGTCACCAACAGGAGGATGCACAAAGCCCTCACTACTGCCAATGACTTCCCCCACAAATGCAAAGCACCTACAGAGACCATTCCCTCAGAGTACAAATAGAGCCAGAAAGAACCAGAACAGCCTAGTTACAATAAGCTCTGCTTCTACTATTCTTCTCCATCCCCTTTCAAGAGACTAAAACTTGAAAAGAGAAAGACAAAGAGGATCTGAAAACCAGACCCTCCTACTCTCCAAAATCCAAGTGGCCAAGATCATAGTCCATGCCTGGACAAAGAGAAGAAAACTTTGATTCAGTCAGGACATTGGAGTTTCAACAGGATTATATTAATTTTAATGACCCAAAGTGACCAGAAAGTTATAACATCTGGCTAAAATGGACCAGAAGGAAATTCAACACAATAGGTTGAAAGCTGTGGCTAAAAAAATAAAAAATAATGTTTTCATGTTGGCATATTCTTTTGAAAGTATTCCAAAGAAAAAAGTCAAAGGGACTGATAGACCATCAATGTAGAGGCTAAGAAGTCAAACTTAAATATATGTCTGATAATATGAAAGTAGACTTTGCCATATTATCAAGCATAAAATATTTGGAAGTTGACAATTTAAGAGAGTAATAAAGTAAAATAATGGGTTGCATAGATTGAAATCTCATACAAAGGACTTGGAATTGTTAACCAGGAATTGATTAGATATTATAGCAAATGACATGGAAATATCCCATCAATACCATTTCAGTTTCTTACCATCTTTTTAAAGATTTTATTTATTTATTCATGAAAGACACACAGAGAGAGTCAGAGACATAGGCAGAGGGAGAAGCAGGATCCTCTCAGGGAGCCCAATGTGGGACTTGATCCCAGGACCCCAGGATCATGACCTGAGCCAAAGGCAGATGCTCAACCACAGAGTTACCCAGGTGTCTCTCAATTTCTTATTATTTTGTTAGAAAAATGAGGTAAATGGCTGAAGGGATTTCAAAAACTCCACTTACTAGTCCATTCTCACACCTAGCAAGTATCAATGTGGTCTCTAAATCTTAGAGACCAACTGGTCCATAGATAGAAGAAATAAAAGAAAAGAAATAAAATAAAATAAAATAAAAAAGAAGAAAGAAAAAATCCAAAATTTGTTACAGTTAAAATTTCAAAAATTTGAATGAAGTTAAATATGTGATATATTACAGTTCAATACCAGGACATTATTTGGAGTAATCAGTGGAGTAACATCCAGTTAATTCTGAAAAAGAGGTCTTCATTTTAGCCCAACCTACTTTAATAATTTCCCCCATGTATTTATTTCCATCATTTCCTTAAGATCACTGGGTATGATAAAGATATTATCTTTTATTTTAAATTCACTGTCCAGGCCCTAGATGGCTAAGTTAGTTAAGCACCCAACTCTTAATTTTAGCTCAGGTCATGATATCAGGGTCATGAAATTGAGCCTTGCGTTGAGCATGGAGCCTGCCTAAGACTGTCTTTCTCCCTCCACCCCTCTCTCCACTTGTGCACGTGCTTTCTCTTAAAAAAAAGATAAAATTATAATAGTAAGATAAAGTTCACTGCCACTTTCCTTTGGCATCCCCAAATGTTATACTAGAAGACTCGGAGAGCACAAGAATGAACTTACCAGAATAATACCTTTGTCCATAAAACCAAACACCACCAAAAACCTCCTGCACCGCGATCCCACCAAAAAAAGAAAACAAACAATTCTTTCTCTCATAACATTTAATTTTGAAATCTTTATAGATATCACTTTTCCATATAGTGACAATGCAATCCTGAATTCAACAAGTCTTTATTCCATGCAAAGGTTAATTCAGAACCCAATTAGCAGTTTTCGGAATCCTGATAACCATAGGCTCATGGTTGAAGTGTCAATTAAACCTCCCTAGTATTATGCTGAGTGAAGTAAGTCAATCGGAGAAGGACAAACATTATATGGTCTCATTCATTTGGGGAATATAAATAATAGTGAAAGGGAATAGAAGGGAAGGGAGAAGAAATGTGTGGGAAACAGCAGAAAGGGAGACAGAACATAAAGACTCCCAACTCTGGGAAACGAACTAGGGGTGGTGGAAGGGGAGGAGGGCGGGGGGTGGGGGTGAATGGGTGACAGGCACTGAGGGGGGCACTTGATGGGATGAGCACTGGGTGTTATTCTGTATGTTGGCAAACTGAACACCAATAAAAAATAAATTTATTATAAAAAAAAACCTCCCTAGTAATGACACCTCTTGTACAGCCTGAGTTGTTGGGGTTTTTTTAACGTTTTCCCTGCTGAGCTATGAGAGATTTACCCAACTTTCCCAATAAACCAATTATGGAGGGAATCATGACAACACAATTAAATATATATATATATATATATATATATATATATATATATATATATATATTTGGCAGCATTCTAGTTACATTATGCAGAAGACAAACAGTGAGAAATGAGTAAGGGTGAGTAGGGGGCAGGGTGTGGGAGAATAGAGAAAATAAAACAATAGTTTTTATTAGTTACACTGTTATCTTACCAGCAGCTATATAATACCATGACGAATAGACTGCTAAGGAATTGTTTTTGCTGCAGCTGAAAATAAGTGCACTATGACATACTTCATCTAGAGGAAAAACTGTTACCATTTTAGAGAAAAAACAAAAACGGATTGCCAAAAATGTTCCTTTACAAGCAAATCAAATTAAAAACTACCATCCATCACTGTACTCTATTTAGTGGTATTATCTGCTTGGCTCTGAAGCCACCAGACACTTCTCTTTCCAAGTGGCATACAGACTACCCTGACTCTGGATATGCTACTCCTTGTGGTCTACTTTTCACTCATTTGTGTTTCTTAGTATCAGAGGGGAAATGAGGACAGATCTGACACTATCCACCCTCTCTCAATCCAGCCCTTCCATTCTACTTTGGTAGAGCAAGGCAGCAGTGAGTATTGTGTGACCATCTAGAATGGTAGGGGATTTTAGATTTATTCACAACATCAGGATCCTCAGTACCTTTAACCATGCCCTTCTTCCCACATGGATTAACCTGTGCCACTGGCAAGGAATTACTTCCTGGGATGTTGGTATAATCTTAACAATAAAACCATTCTTTTTATTTTTCAATGATCACAAACTTCCATGCCTACAAGAAGAAGAAAGTGTCTTGAAGGAGTGAAGATATCTGGTTAGGGTTTTGGGCACACTTTTAGTTTGCATTTGATATATAAAATGTGCTCTAATGACACCAAGAAATAAGCTAGCTTCTAGTTTTTGCTTGAAATAAGCTGTGCTCTTTGAACATTTTTTGTTTTCCCATAATTGACCAAGCCATGGATACAAGGAAGTATTTTCCTACTACAAGGGACTGCAATGAAAGAGCAGAGATGAATGGTAGCATTCCCTGGGCTTTCACATTTAAGAAACAATACGGAGTGGTGGGGACCATGGCCTATGGCAAGTAGATATCCGCACAAATGAAGATTTGCTACTAAGTCCTTGCTGAGTTTCCCCATGTTGCAAAAGTGGATCATCTGTTGGATTTTTTTAAAGGAAAACCAGGAATGCTTAATTTTTATGTTAAACTTTCCAATTTTCACATGCTGACTGAAAAATAATTTTCCCAAGTAGATAGATCTGCAGGTCAAATGTGACCTTCAAGCCTCCAGTTTGCAAGGCTTGTTCTTCATGCTCACCAATGGCTGGAAACAGGACCCCCCCAAATTTACTCTGTGTCAGAGGAGATTGGCAAATGGAGCCTTGTAAAGGAAGAATATGTAGGTGAATATTATTTCTATTCAATAGACAAGTGATGTGCAGAATGTGGCCATGCATACAGATCAAGGGTGGATTGGCAAAGCCAACTGAAAACTACAGTCAGGAGAAAAACTATTTAGAGGCAAGTACTCTATTTAGTCATTCAGTTTCAGTGAAATTGATTTGATTCCTCACTGACTTTATTAAAAACTGTAATTCTACCCCCTTTGGGAAGGAAGGCAGGGAAGAGAAACACGGTGATAGAAACATCAAAATTCAATCTATATTGCTGATTTTCTAATTTTTGGTGGCAGCTGTGGAAGAGAATGGCAAGAGACCCACAGTGGAATAAGAGGGAAGAGATCCTGGAGGAGAAATTCAAGGTGGAGGACTTTTGAAAAGGCTCCCTAGTATTCTATAAGTTGAGGGTTAAGTCGATAATGGCCAATGGACCAGGTTAAGAAGACAGAGATTGCAAAGTAAAGGGGCGGGGAGCTCAGAGGATCACAAGTGTACAAGGCTGAAGACAGGAAAATTTCAGTATTTTGGATCAAGAGTCAAAGCAGGGGAGAAAGTCTGGACTGCTAAGCCTCTGAGTCAGGATATGTAGCAACACTCTGGGTTAAACCTAGGTCTTTCATCTTTAAGTATTAATTTTACAAAGAGGTTCTTCTACTCAGCTTAATTTCTTTTTCATTAATAAAATAAGCCTTTACTTTGTACTTACTATGGGCCAGGAATTAAGTCATTGTTTCTATCTCTAAAAATACAACATGTTAGGGGAGAGAAACATAAAGAGAAGCAGTACTATAATGGTGGAAAACACTGAGTTCTCTAGGAGAAGTACCCAAGGCTGCTATACAATGCTGTTCAGGCTGTGAACTGCACAAACCTAGGAGGCACTATTCACATAGGAAGTAAATGGTGTTCTCTGGAACTGTGTGATATGGCAGTGTCACTACCTGAGATTAGCTTGGTGCACAGAAGGCTTTTGGAGGAAATCACTCCCGAACTAAGTCTTAAAAGCTCCTGGACTGAGTTCAAAAGTAGGATTTAGTCATACAGATATTGATTGGGACAGAGAGGGAAGAAAGGGAATAGAGAATAGGAAAGATCTCACTCCTGTAGAGGAATTTGAAAAAAAAAATACACAAAATAAAGGTCCTTAGTAATTTCATCATTTCCATGTTTAGAGGACATTTGCCACCAAATAGTGAGTCATCTATTTCATTAGGAGGCCTCAGACAGAAACAACCAAAGCTTTTTCATTGTAGGTCAGATTTACTGAACGTGATGTACATAAAGGAATTCTCCAAACAGGATATCTAAACAGATTTCTTCTCATTGAACTGGCGTGGACTGATTCAGGAGCACAAGAAACTCAAAGATGGTGCCAGGTATAGCAAGGACACCACACATAGTAAACAGAGATATCTGAAGGCCAAAGTCATTTTGCAATTAGTGAAGTAAGTGGGGGCATGAGCTAAACATCATGACAACCTGGAAAAGCCACATGGATAAGAGAAAGCAAGATATAGCTAGGAGGGTCTTTTTTTTTTTTTTTTTTTTTTTTTTTTTTTTTTTTAGCCTTCAAGCAATAATTTCTCCCTACTTGGAATACCTTCTCACTGAGCCATGCACTTGTCAATGATTCCCTAATTGCTTTTCTAATGTTGTATTTTTTTTTACATGCCTCCTCTCAGAACTCCTCATTTTCCACAGTGCCTTGAATATCACATGTGCCACGGACACATGCTGACAATAAGTAGGTATAGAGCACAATAGCATCACGGGCTGCTTTTAAGATCTCTGAATTGTACCACCACCATGTGTATCCACCACCATGCAGTCTTTATGAGTGCCACCAGTGTGTAGGATTCTTTGCATTTCCAGAAACAACTACCCACACTGAAGAGGATTGGTGAACAAAGTGAACTTTCCTCCATGTTTTATAGTATAATCAGAGAAGAGCATTGTATCAAGTACACTTTATGAATTCGTACTTGACAGTGCCTTCATCCAGTCTCCTACTAGAGCTTCTCATTTTCTGGAAATATACCGGGCAGTATATTTGCCATTTGCCCCGATCTCTCTCCTATGCCTTCAATACCTCCTACCTCTTTCTCGCGCATTGAACATTATCTCCAAACTCTCTCTCCAAGCTTCTCTACACACACTTAGCAGCTCAATTAAAAAAAAAATCTTTTGTTCGGAATACCCATCCATTTTCCTTGGTGAAGCATTATCAATAATTTTTCCTGATTACAGAATAATATGGACAACTAGAGAAACAAATGATACAAGAAGTATACTTTGAACTTAGAGAGTTCAGGACATGCTAACTCAAGATATGGCACCTAAGCATATTGAATACTTTCACCTGAAGGAGTTTGAGAAAACAGCAGAAGTAGCAAGGTCACTGAAGCTTTCCCAAATACTTTCTCCCCTGAGACAGGTCAGAAAATCTTCATGTGAGGTAGCACACCGAGCTCATACGCTGATCTATTATACCATGTGACTGCACACCCTTCAACACTCCTAACAGTAAAAATACTCAGGTTTAACTATTTCTTCAGGTCTCCATTTCCCATGTCACATAAAACTTAAGTCCATTTGTAAGCTTTTCTCCTGTTGATTGTCTTTGCCAGTTTAATTTTCAGAAGCAGTCAGGGACCCTAAGAGGAGACAGGGAGATTTCTTCCTGCCCTACAGAACCTATATGAAAAGGCAGTGTATTTACCTTCTAAGATATATATGTGGTAGTGAAGAAAGAAACAAGTTGTGCTTTGCAAGAGTGCTATTCCCAAAAATGTAGTTGGCAAGAGCTGCCCCTGCATCTGGGAGAAGAGCGAGCCATGGCTATGTATTGATAGAGGTGTCTGGCTTCTTCATGGAAAATTCCATGGGGGGACTGAAGGGAGACAGATCACTACCTGCCAGTAAAGAACATTTGGAGACAAGCATGTCACAAATCATCTAAATGGCTTTGTTTGTTTGTTTGTTTTATTTGTTTTTTATTTTTATTTTTTTAACCTTCACCTAAGGTAGGAATAATATTGAAAAGGCTGAAGGATAGCTTGAGTCAACTTTTAATTTGTTTTTAAGATGTATTACCCAGGAATATCAATTTATTTCTTGAAATTACTACTCTTATTTGTGTGCTTGTACTTGTATCAAGACAACAAGTTTGATTAGCCAATAACTGACAAGATCTGGGCATTGCTTTGTATTATAAATTGCTAGAAATAAAGTCATCCCACATTCACTGCCCTGCTAGCTAAACCCGATCTCAATCATCATCTGCAATACAATGTATTTTCTATGAAGGAAATTATTTCAAAACATGTAGAAGCATTACCTGACTGTGCATGTGATTATTTTAGCATCAAAACAAAGGAGTATGTTTCTACTACATTTCTTTCTCAAAAATTTAAATAAAATAAATTTGGAAATGAAGCAGAATCTGGGGAAGGAGCACCAAAGGAGAAAGGTCTTGGGGCAATGTAGCTGGTTAAATTGTAGACAAACTAAAATGGAAAACATTGTAGAAAAATTAAGTTGCAGCGTCCAGTAGGTCTTTAAAAATGGAGTTGTAATTTGGAAGAGAGATTTGTGTGGAGGTATATTGTGGGGCATCCTGATTATATGATTGAAATGAAAATGGAGTTGATAGTTGAAATTGGGGTATGCCAGGCATAAAACCTGTAGGGAAAACTATTAAGAATAAACTTTTCAAAAACATTCCTCTTTTGAGTCTGAAGGGTGAAAAAGAGCCAGTAAGAGGAGGAGAATCAGAGCCAAGACTATTTGACAGAATTCAGGTTCAGCAAGTCGGGCAGGCAGAGTCTAGGGCCATAAAAAAAATGCTGCTGCTGAAGATGATATAGTCCTCAAGTAAGGACCACACATTCTAACAGGGACAGGGGACAAGTGTGAGGAGAGCAAGAGAGGACAGTAAGGCCACGTACAAGCGTACAAGCTGTCTGGTTGTTTTATTTTCAGATAGTGAGAACTATTCCTTGTACAAGTGGCAGAGGTGGAGCTGGGGCTCTCGGGAGCAAAGGAGAGCCCCAAAGGCCTCAGAGCAGTCAGGAGGGAATGGCAGATGAATTCTGGAGACTGGAGGGCTGGGGAGAAGAGCACAGACAGGAAGGAAGTGACAGATGGAGGTGAACATGACCAAAGAGGTAAAGCAGCTCCTGCCAGAGTCAAACTATCTCTGCTATAAATTTGGAAGTGAGGGAAGGCAGGACTGGTTGTCAGGGAAAAGAGGTCACAAGGAGCCTTTGGGAGAGTTAGAGTTGCACAAGAGAGAACTAAATTGGCCAGTGGGGCTATGTTAATAACCAGACTAAATTTGTGTGAACCTGTAATAGGCTTGGCATGTGTGATTGATTCTAGGCTTCTTCCCCAGTGAGCCCAGCAGTTGAGGAGCAGAAAAGCAGAGAACATGAGCTGAGATAGTTGCAAGTGTTATCAATGCATATGGAAAGCTATGAGGCCGATTGCAGGACAGGGGAACTCTCGGTGGGGGATAAAAAAAAAACTGCTCTCCAATACAGTGAAGATGGGAGGCCAAAGAGACGAAGGTGTCTGATGAGCTGAAAGGCAGTCAGTGACATAGACGTGACAGACAGGCTGGAGTGAGGACTTGTCTGAGTGGTAGCAGAGGAAGGCCAGTGTGACAGACTAAGAGGACGGGAGAGAGATCTCTGATACACAGCAGTGCCAGCTGTATTCAGCGCTGGGCTGCCGGTGAATGACTAGGCCATCAAAGACGACATAAAGCCACCTGAGGAAGGAATCCATTGGCTTTTGACATTGAAATTGAAATCCTCAAATGGTAAAGGCCATGAACAGACTAAGCATTAGAAATCCAAGCCAGGAGCAGAAATACTGGAAGGTAGGAAGAGCAATCAGGGATTTCACGGCCATGAGAAATCCTTCTCAAACACACTGAGTACTCCAGTTTTCACACACAGAGAGACAGGACTCATACCACTCATGCATTAGGAAAACCTAGTTTGCCCCTGCCCCAAACCCCAACTCAAACACTCAATCTCAAGAAGATCCACTTAATATTCTAAATATCCCCAAAGTCATTCAACCCGGACCCCAACCCTCACTGAGTATTTAGATTTTTAGCTCTTGCGTCCTCTGATTTTCAGACTAGCATACCAGGGCTTAGTTTTTTACCTGGGTAAGTATCATAAAAGGGTTATATCCTACCTTGACTTCTTTGAGGTTTTCATTTTGTTTGCCTTACTTTCCCTTGGGCTACAGGAGGATCGTAGTTTTGTACCACAATAGGAAGGGTAGCTTAAAACAAAAATGCTTCTAATGAACCTGCCTTTGCTAACAGATGATGTTTTATATTCAACCAAGATCTGATCTTAAACTCAGTAAGAGTGTAAAAGCCTTATTCAGCGTGGTACTTCTTGGAATTTACTTTCCTCTAGATAAGATTTTTATCACACGACCACACTATATAAAGAATGCAATCAATCTACACAATGGTAAATGTAGCAACAGGGCATGTAGGACTATAAGGTATCACTGCATTTGAATTGCCAAGACTACACTTCCACGAGGAATTCTTATGCATGTGTTATACAGATTTACAACTTCAAACACAATCAAATGAGTGTATTACAGAAGTGTGTACATAAATTCAATAGGTTTTGTTTTAGGTAGTAGAAACAGTGTTTCTCACAGTAGTTTAATAGAAAGATATCTGAATAGAGGTTACCCATCAAGGCAATTTGAAATGAAGGAGGGGACTCAGCGCCACCTTCAGCCCAGGGTGTGGTCCTAGAGACCGGGGATGGAGTGCCACGTTGGGCTCCCTGCATGGAGCCTGCTTCTCCCTCTGCCTGTGTCTCTGCCTCTCTCTGTGCGTCTCTCATGAATAAATAAAATCTTTTAAAATTTTTTTAAAAAATAAAAAAATAAAATGAAAAGTGGGATTGGAGTGTCTGGGTGACTCAGTGTGTTGAGCATCTGACTCTCAATCTCAGTTCAGGTCTTGATCTCAGGGTTGTGAGTTCAAGCCCTGCATTGGGGTCCATGCTGGGTGTGGAACCTACTTAAAAAATAAATAAATAAAAGAAAAAGAGGGCAAAATAAATGATAACTACTGATAGGATGGAGGTGGCAGCTTATGCTATGATAGTAATCATTTTGCAACATACACATGTATCAAATCAACATGCAGTATACCTTGAAACTACACAGTGTTACGCATCAAGGAGATCTCCATAAAGCTGGAAAAGTAAAATGAAAGGGAAAGTAAAAACAAAATACAACTTCACTCTAAGATCATGGGCATTTTTATTTTTTGTTCAAAGTAATCATTATTAATCAGTATGGCCCCTGTCAAACAAGAGTCCAGACCTGTCCACATCTAAGATTTCTAAGACTCTTAAGATTCAATTAATCTATGACATACATTTGCAAATAGTTATTTTTTAAAACCTAATGCATTTTCTATTAAGGAAACATCTAAGGCTGTATTTCTTTTAGGATATTATCTTCATGGTACTGGTATTTAGCAGGTAGGATTTAAAGGAATAATTATAAAGAAGAGGAAAATTATGAGAAGATAGATGAGAAGATAGTATGGCTGAAGAGAAAATAGCAATTTTATAATATTCATCCCATTTCTAAGAATACTTTCCAACAAAATAGAAGTCTCAAATGTTACAGCATCTATAACCATATCAGAATCCTCAACCCTTTACCCTTGCTTTCCAATCTGCTGTTAAAAATGTCTGCTTCCTTCTCTCTGAAACCCTGACAGGCAAGGGATGCTTGTCTTACTTCAGAGGATTTGCTTCTATGAAGTCAAGGTAATTAATATATTTTATTCCCTCAGTGACACTCCAGCTGACATAGAACCTAGATTCTAAAAATTAACTTTTGTTCAAAAACATTTTTTAAGAGGACAGATTCAACTTTTCTTAAATAAAATTTCATGCATTAGAATGATGAACTAGATAAAGGGGAATTTCCACAAGATACCCAACCTTGATTTTCCTTAGTTCTTTTATCCCAGCATCTCGCCTGCTTTCAAGGAATGGGCAACCCCGGGTAGGAGGAAAAGTTAGCTCCGTTCCACCGTGAGATCCTGGACTGGTCGAATCAGACTGAGCATGAGAGACTTCATAGCAGGAGTCGATTGTTAAGAGGGACAGCAAAATGGATAAACGGGTGAGAGATAGAGGCTTCCAGTTGTGGAATAAGTCATGAGACTAAAAGGCACAGCATAGGGAACAGAGTCAATGGTATTGTAAGAGCGTTGTATGGTGACAGATGGTAGCTATGCTTGTGGTAAGCACAGCATGATGTATAAATTGTGGAATCACTATGTTGTACACTTGAAACTAATACAACATTGTGCGACAAGGATACTCCAAAGGGGGGAGGGGACAAGAAAAAGAAAGAGGCAAGACTGTTAACTTCTCTTGTGACCTCACAGGCACCAGACAGACATCCATTTGTGCAGCAAAATAGTAATCTTCCATTACATCAAACTGTAAGCAGTCTCCCCACATGCCTGTTGATTTTCTTGACTTTGCTTTATTAGAGATCAAATCCAAAGTCATACTACATGAACAAAATCAGGAATTTGCTATTTCTGGCCAAGCTGATAGTTTAGATAATTCTGAACAAATCACTTTTTAAAAATGCAATCTACTTAGTAAATGCTGAAACTGTACAACAAAATGGTCCCAAGCCAGGCAAAGCAATAAGGAAACCAGACTCTGCTTTTTCTGAAGGGCAGGATACTGACTTAGGTGAGGATAGCTGTGATCTGTCGTGATCTAGAAACACTTTGCTTGTCATGCCAATTAAACATAATCAACCTATATACCCGTTTGGGGAATTTTCCATTAGGGAATATTTTTTTCATAAACACCTTGTAGAAACAAAATTTCAAACTCATAATCAGACTTCCTAATCAAATCTGTGTCCCAAAATAGAAAGTAAATTTTAGTGGTTCACCTGACAATAGCAGCAGGAACCACCATATGGCATTAATGTGTTTGGGATGCTGGTGTTCATCACTGCAGGAAATTGCTTTGTTGGAACTACCATGTTGGAAATAATCTCTTTCTCTCTCAAGAATATAATAGATTTTACAGTACACAATAAAGGGGAGATCCTCACCATCCATCTTTCTTAGAAAGGGACATCATTCCTTACGCATGTGAAATTCACTTCATCTGAGAAAGAATTTAACCTGGACATAATTCCTTCAGGTGTGGGTCATGGCCTGACCCCATTTCTGGAAAAAAAAAAAAAAAAAACCCTGTACCTTTTAAGTTCTGTACTTAGTGAGAAATGTGAGTTGCAATACCTCATATGGGAATCCATAACAGACGTTCTAAGGTCAAATCAATTTCTGAAAATGTGCCCTACAGGATAGAAGAGAAGGAGGCAGTGTGGCTATACAGTTCCCAAAGAAACTACCAGTGCATTTGCTGTGGGGATGTGTGGAAGATGTCCTAAGGTCACATGCTCTCTCTGTTGCCTAAGAAACTCTGAAAATTTTTACCAAAAGGGAAAGCATGCATCATAAGGCATTCCTCTCATGTATAAAACAAGATGTGAACAATGTGGCCCCAGGCAAAATGCCTAAATCCCAAGATTAAGAGGTTAAGAGTAAATAAAAGACAAATAGTCCTTGTGAAGAATCCCTACACCACCTCCCTCCCAAAATTCTGGCACATTGAATCTTCTAATTATAGAATAAAAGTACTATTTAAAAGTTTGGCCTTTCGGTACTGTGAGAATTAAGTTGCTAGAATAAAAGCAAAGGGCTCGTGAAGGCTCTACCGTGTTTATTTTAATGGTAATGTAGTCACAGGAGGTTGAGAAGACTGCCCTTACTTGAGAAGCGGGATGTTTCAGAAGTTAGATTCATTTCTATGAAAATTAATTTAATTCTGCCTTTAAAGAAAAAAAAAAAAAAGAACCCTCTGCCTTTTTTTTTTTTTAAATACTCCTTTACAGAGCAAGGAAGATGTGTGATCTTCCAGAGGAAAAAAAGGAACGAGACCCGTCATTCACTATTCAGACTCTCCAAGGTTCTCTTTCAAACTGTGTGGAACCGGATCTTGTATGGCCTTCTACAGCTTTGAACCCTATTAGGAAAAGTATGTAAGCTTTTTTTTTTAACTCAAGCTTCTGTGTTAATCTAAATTCCTGTTTTGTTTTTTAAGAATAGACTCAGCAACTGCTATTTTCTCTTGACTGAGAGAAAACCTAGTTCTTCAAATGACAAGAGGGTAAACCTGGCCTTCAGGTCAACTGTATTAAAAATAAAGCACTGAACGAGACATGCATAGCTTAAATAATAACAGAATGATAAGAGGAATACCTGGCATTCATTAAACATCTTATTATCAAACGATGTGTAAATTCTGTGAAGTATTTTACAATCACCCTCTTGTTTAATCCTGAGGTCAATACCGAAGCTATTGCATTTCTCCAGATCAGTTTTTCTCTTTAAAACTTAGACAAATGATGTCAACTTTACCATGTCCTTTAGCAACATAGGAGGTCTTTTTTCTCTCTTTGTCCTTTCTCTGCCATACACAAACCCACATGGGATTGCTGTAACTCAACTACCTGGCAAGCAACATTAGATACTACTTTTGTGCAGAAGTCTGACCCTGAATACTTTTAAGATCATTTACCTTAGTGTAAAGCACAGGTTTAAGATTATCCCCTTCAAGGCGCAGCGGTTTAGCGCCTGCCTTTGGCCCAGGGCGTGATCCTGGAGACCCGGGATCGAATCCCATGTAGGGCTCCCGGTGCATGGAGCCTGCTTCTCCCTCTGCCTGTGTCTCTGCCTCTCTCTCTCTCTCTCTCTCTCTGTGTGTGTGTGACTATCATAAATAAATAAAAATTAAAAAAAATTATCCCCTTCGAGTTTCCTGTACTACCTGCATCATAGTCACCCGGTGTGTTTGTAAAAATAAAAATTCCACAAGGACTCCATAAATACAAAATCAGAATTGATGGGAGCTTGAGGATCTTCATGTTTGACAAGCGCCACAGACTATTTTTTTTTAAAAGCACAATGAATGATCAGAACAATGGCCTCTGCATGATGCATGTCACAAAATATTTTTTCATGTCATTCTCAGCTTTTTAAAGATTTTATTTATTTATTCATGAGAGATGGGGGGCGGGGGGAGGCAGAGACACAGGCAGAGGGAGAAGCAGGCTCCCTGTAGGAATCCTGATGTGGGACTCGATCCCAGGATCCCAGGATCACACCTTGAACCAAAGGCAGATGCTCAAGCATTAGGCCACCCAGGCGTCCCTCTCATCCCTCTCAGTTTTATTTTTTTAAATATATATGAACCATATTTTGCCAGACCCACACAATCATATAATAGGCACTGGGAAGTATGTGCTGGATAAACATTTTTCTCTCCTAAAGCTAGTACCAAGTACATAGTATTTTTAGAGATGTTTCTTAAATTCAAGCCATAGCAGAGATTATTAGGAAAGGGAACAATTATTCGTGTGTCTGTGTGTGAGAGAAATATTGCTGATCCACCCTGGCCACCATCACTAGAGGCACACACTTCCACTCAACTGCTCTCCTCAAATGACAGCCATGGAGAAGAGCTGCCTCCCAGGGTTCCAAAGCCATGAAAGGAATCTGGCTTCCTCCAAGTCATTAAATAATTTGATATGGCTAAGAAAAATCTGATAATTTTTTTTAAATATGACAAGCAGGACTTCAATGAAGAAAATAGCCCTAACTTCTTATACGCCTAGCAAAAACATACATGAGCCGATTTGTCCTAAAAAAGAATTTTTTTGCACTTTCAAATCTTATTTGATGGAATTAAACATAATAAATACACAAAATAATATAATGGTTTACTTATGTGACCAAAAGTACTCATTGTTGCAAAATTTAAAAGCACAGAGAAGGAAATGAAGTAATACATTCCTCAAGTGGAGTAAAAAAAGACATCAATCTGGTTGTATATAGACAGACTATTCCAGGCAAGGCAGTATATAGAGATTTTGATATCTAGATGCATGTACTTTATTTGACTACCATCATTCACCATGTGGGTGAGACATAAAATCAAACAAATGTTTGCGATCCAGAACTTACTAATGGGCCCCAGTTAGATCTGCACAGTCGATGTACCCTGCATGGGTAGGGTCACTGCATTTACCATCATTTCTGGTCCTCAGAGCCACCTGTTCATCCTCTGCCACAGTCTCTAAGGACAATTAAAGTAGAAGAACAGAGAAGAACAACATCTTGCTCGAAGCAGATCTTCCTCTGTGTGGTTGATGCCACTGGAGGGGTTTCTGCCCCTGGCCATCCCACCCCTCTCAAAGTGCCTCTTCTCTTCTCTTCTCCTCTTCAATTTCCTGTATAATTACCATTACTCCTTCTCCTACAAACGCCTCTGAAACAGCCCCAGCCAAGCAGAGTTGCACTGCAGTGCTTTTCCTTATTATATACAAACCTATTCTTTGCTAAGCCTCACTTATTAATTTCATGCTAATTGTACAATTCAGGTACGATTTGTTTAGAGCACTTTCACATCCAAATAGACCCGGCTAGGAAAATCTTCCCCTCAGGAGCTTCTATCATATCACTGCAGCTGATGACACTGAGTACTGGGCACACTAATAACATGAATGATAGAAGTGGTCTAATTTTCTCCATTTCCTCTATTCATTATCAAGTAGGCCTACCCTGGCTTAATGGATGGGGGCATTTGAAATAAGAAACGTTAGTATGTTTCCACTATGAGCAGAAGCTATGGAACAGGAGAAAACATGGTTTATGGCTTTAAGGCCCACCTCTGAACACAGTATAGATAATTCAACAGCACTTCATGGCCCCACTGAAAAATAGTGAGCAGTGTTAGTGTAGCTTTGCCCCATCGTCTCTCCCACCCTAGTCAGGAAATGTCAATGCCTACCATTAGTTCAGCCACAATCAAGACAAGGTTTTAGCTAGACAGGTAACCAGCTATTTAATGTAACTCTCCAAAAGGAGGTTGTAGGGATTCTCTTCCAGATGTCCCCAGTGTGTGGATGTTGAAGAAGTCGGGACCACCACCTGCCAAGGGCTATTGTTATTACTTAAGAATACTCAGTCTCAAACATACCATATGGGGATAGATCATGCCAGGACCTGGGATGGGGGTTTCCAGAGGTCCAACTGGCCCAATGGTCACTCTTGATGAGGGTCTCAAATCTACACTGATGACTTTCTCTCTCAGTGAAACAAGTGTTAACTTATTGATCGTAATCATTTTAAATGATATTACAGTTTTTGTGACATGGCTTGGCATTTCTTTTCTTTTTAAAATTACTTAAACCCTGAAAAATGAAAGTGGTCTGTGCCTCTCTTGGCATCTGCTAGTCCTCGATTCATTCCCTGTTTTCTGCAGTGATGCCATTTGGACAGGTTCTGTGTTTGCATGGAGAAGGCAGACAATATTCTTGTTGTGAGGCATTAACCTAGAAGTAGCCTTGGGCAAAATCATGAAGGAGGCAAAAATTCTCATTAAGCAGTCTCAATCCTTGCATTTTCTTCTGTCTTGTTGACTCATGCTCTCGCCTAATGCTCACTTCCATCTCTGACCCTGCTCTCAGGCAAGGATCTGACAATTTTTGCATGCTCATCCAAATTGAACTCCATGTGTTGCTTACTCCAGAAGAATTTGCATATAAGTCCTATTTCTCATTGATAAAGAAGTTTCATTATTATTTAAAAAAAAACAGGAGTAATTAAGAAGTAGGCTGTCAACACACACAAAGTTGAAGAGTCAATTCAAGACACAGGATGACTAGAGAAAATTTGCTGTTCTTAACAACCAGATAAACAAGTACATGCATTGATGAACAAAGTGCACATCCAGAGAAACCAAACGACTTTACCAAGATTGTGCTCTTGAGTGAACTATAGGGCAGGCAAGTTGCTGGGGGAATCTACATACTATGATAATAACCCCCCATGTGCAACTTGTATACGAAAGGAGACAGGAGACATTATGAAAGCAATCAGAGCAACCCTGGCTGCAAATCTTAGCACAACCATCGCGGCTTCATTTCCACCCTTTCTCCCTGCTATCCACCACTGCAAAGTGTAATACTGTCCCTGGATCAAAAGCAAAAATGTCAACCTGTAGAAATTCCACAGATATCTGTGTTTTCAAGTAGAGTAGCCAAAGGGGGGAAAAAAACCCACCCAAACAAAACAGAAATGGCAATATAAAAACCATCAAAGTTTGTTTCAGAAGTAGATAAACCCTCTTTGTTCCTGGCTTGGCCGTTTGGGTCAGGTGGAGTATAAGCCTAGTCACTGATCAAGACCGAGCTTTCCTTCCTCAGACATTAAGGAGGATGGACTTTGGACAAAACTTCTCATGGATTAATCTTCCATCCTGCACACCTCAGAGAGAAACTCCTCGAAAACTCACATTCAAGCATCTGTTCCACACCAAGCCCTGTGCTACGTGTTTTATATGTGGTCTCACTGCATAACCTAGCTATCAGGTACTAGTCTATGTGTCGTACAGATCAAGACACTGAGGCTCACAGAGATAAGGGAAATCTTCCGTGGGCTCACCGACCACTCTGAGTATCAAAAGCACTTGGCAGAGACTGGAGCATGTGCACGTGAAAAGCATCATAATCACACATTTGTGAGAAAACCATTCTAATCAAATATTTCAGTTCCCAGATTATGTGTTTTATTAACAACATTGTAGAGATTAGCTAGCCAATAAATTTAAATTATTTTTACACTATCAACTTAGAAAAATCTAGGTAATCATTATTAAGATCACAAGCCTCTGTTTCTCCCTGAATTCATACCCTCTTTGCTCTTATACACTTTTTAAGAGCAAGTTGGAGGCCTACTTTAACTTCCTATCTCCAAAGCATTTAGTTTGCAAATTATCCTCTGGAAAGGTAATAGATTTATGTCCAGTGATGGACTATGTCTGAAAAAGTTCACAAATGAATCATGACAATCTGCGGTCAGCCCAGACCAAAGTGAGGGACAAAGTCTGTTCAAATTTTACAAAAATGTGTGATATTCCTAATTAGGAATATATTAGCAGCAGAATTTGTTAGTAATTATTCTGTTTAGCTCCTTCAAGGATAGATTTGAATATCTATAGAACTCTTAAGCTTTTCTCACATGTATTGTCAGCTGGATGCTTTGTACATGAAGGTGAGCTAACAAGAATCTAACCATCTCATTATGCCTCAACTGGATCTAAGAGCAAATCTGAGACTACCACAGGGGTTTAAACGTATCTCATAAACATATTTTCCCCTATCAGTTAAGAACTCTTCTTAGAAACAATCTATAATAGTGCATAATACTTTATCAGGTGAACATACATAATTCTGGGCTAGTTTTAATTAAAAGATAAGCCTGTTTTATAATTACTAGCCTATTTGCATACCAATAATTAGTTCACAAAATCTTTAATAGGAGCTCTACGGAGCAGATTAAACAAGTTTTGGCTATCTTTATAACAGTACTATTGTGCTTGGCAAGTTTCTTCATAGATCAGATAAAGTTAAACTTTAGTTCACTTTAGGTTAAACTATTCCTTCATTTTTTTAATTAGTCAATTTACATTCAAGACGTTGTATGCTGGCACCACAATCTTTGTTTCTATATAGTTTGTCCCAACTGAATCGTCTTTTGACACAGAGTTTACAGATCCATCCAGGACGTTCCTGCTCACCTCATTTCCCACTGCATCCTCCAGGATGCTTATCAGTCTAACAAAGGCCTACAAACTGGCAGAAAAAAGGGATGGAGAAAGGATGTGCTCTCCTGGTCACCCTACCCAGACATATGCACATAATACCATTCACCCTGGGAATCTAGGGTGGGGAGACCAGGATTCATGAAACTGGAAAACACAGAATCATCATCTCAGAGAAAACTGTAGCAAAATCAAGTGATTAAAAAAAAAAAAACTAAGGTTTATTTTTATTGAAATATATTTTTAGGAAATAAACTCAAAAGAATACTAAGAATAAAGAATGTTAAGCAAAATGAATTTAAAAGCTCCCCTTCCTGCTTCCCCATTACCCAAAGCTGACCACTCCTAATTTTATTATCTTGACATTGTCCAAGAATCTATGATCATACATAGGCATATACTTTTTATGTCACAAGAAGAACATACTTATTTTCCAATACTCTTCTCTGTGAATTTACCTTCACTTGTTGTGTCACTGGATATAGATACGTATTCGTTCCTTTTAAGTTAACCAGTATTCGATTAATTATATATCTATATCATAATTCACTATTTAACACTTGTCCTCATGAACATTTAGGCTATTTCCATTTTTCCTATTATCAGCTGTAATAAGCATCCTTGTGCCCATCTTCCTTTGGGCACAAATGTAAGTACATCTACATGATAAGTTTCTAGAGGAGGAAGTGCTAAATGAATATTTTGCAAATTTTTAATTTTAGTGAAAAATGTCAACGGTCACTCCAGTTTATATTACTGGCAGCACTGGGTGAGAGCACATGCTCCCCCACATTCTTGCTAAACCCCAGTATCATCATCATCTTAATCTTTTCCAATTTGATTAGGAAAAGGGGAATTTTTAACGAAAAACCTCATATCCACAGGACAGCAGCGCTCATTCATAGAGCTGACATGCAGAAGCTGACCGCATCTCCAGATAGGTTTTTATCACTGTAATCACAGTGTATAAAGCAATTACATATTTTTCTCTTCTTGTTCAGTCTCCTAGATGATCCTTTCAATGCTGCCATGTGATATTTATGATTCTGATGCTGCATAGTAGAAACACTGAATTGTAGTTGGACCAGCCCTGGGAGACAGCTCAGGTCTCTCACACACTCACAGCTCTGCTCTAGGCAGACCCCCAAGTACTGCCCATTGTATCACCATGACCCAGAAGTCACCCAGGTTCCTCTCCTGCATATAAATCCTAACATCCACACATTAGTTTTGTGCCAATTAACAAGTTGCTTGGCATCACTGCTTTGCTTTTTTTCTTCTGTAAAATGTAGATACTAACTAAAACTCATCTCTTAAAAATTGATGTATTTGCATTAGATTATACGATGTATTTCAAGCAACAGGCACAGTGCTTGACACATAGTAAATGTGTAAAATTGGAATTTTCATATTACTATGTATTTTGTGCATGTATACATTAGGAAAGAAAAGGATCCGTGTTATCAATTCAAGAAATGAAGACACAGATTGTTCTCATCCCCAAGCCTTAAACACGTAATCCCAGAATTGGTTTTAAATTCATCTGTGCCAACACTACTTCGATAAAGGTGCTTTTGAAAGTCACCCCACTAGCAGTACACTCTGGTATTCTGGGTTTCTGGGATCAAGTTCAGCCAGTCCAAACCCCACCTTCCTGAAACTCCTTCCAGGCTCCTCTCCTAACCTGGTTCACGCTGCTTCAGAAGTACAGCTTCCCTTCACTTAATAAACAACATATTCAGCTTGTTTCAGATGTTGAGTGGAACCTCCTCCTTGAACAGCATAGATGGTACATTTGATCAAAAGGCTAACCTACATCCTTGATGGGCTGCATAGTAAAATTCACCTTTTCCTTTCCCCCATGAAAGATTCAGTCCTCCAGTATCAGCTAAGTACCATGAAAGGAAGCACTCTTATGAAATGAGAAAGAAAAACTTATTGTTATCTCAAGTCTTATTATTCTCCCCCCATAAAAAGAGAGAAAAAGCTCTATATTCAAGGGAAGAATTACTCTAGATTAGTTCATAAGAAAATCTGTTGTTCCTGCCATGGAAGTCAATCACAATAGGAATGTAAATTTAACTTGGGTCACCTGAGGGTACGTTTTTTAAAATTACCTATGTGTTACCTAGAGTATAATGCACATGGAAAAACCCTCAATCTGATGTGTGGAGGATTTTATTGGCAAGTAAGATTATTTGCCTTCTGGAACATTCCCAGCTTTCTGGTTTCAGTTCCATTATACTCATTTCCTACTTCCACTCTATCTGGCCCTCCCAGGCTCCCTTATGGCCTCCATTTATTCATGTCTCTGTACTTGTGATCAAACCACACCTACTGCATAAAAATACTTTGTCCGTTCCACCCCTCACTTAGCAAACTCTACTTATCCTGCAAGACCCAAGTCAAATGTCTCTTCCATTCCTTCACCCTTCTTCCTCCCTCCCTTTTCCTTCAAACACTCTGCATGTCTCAAGATAGCTTCTGCCACATAATTCATGTATCTCTCCCCCTTCGTAGACATACTATGCCTCTTGAGAACATATACCTATAATGTGCTTTTAAAGTCTTTTACTGGGATCCCTGGGTGGCGCAGCGGTTTGGCGCCTGCCTTTGGCCCAGGGCGCGATCCTGGAGACCCGGGATCGAATCCCACGTCGGGCTCCCGGTGCATGGAGCCTGCTTCTCCCTCTGCCTGTGTCTCTGCCTCTCTCTCTCTCTCTCTCTCTCTCTCTCTCTGTGACTATCATAAATAAATAAAAAAATTAAAAAAAATTAAAGTCTTTTACATCCAAGACTTTCCATATAACGTACACAGCTTTTCCATTCATGTGCACTATTTACACACAAAAAAATTTAAAATTCACCCACAGCCGTAGTAACTCAAAAAGAATTTGCAAAACCAGCAGAGGTTTGGCTTTCCATCCTTTCAACTGATTTTGGTGTCATTTTTATACATTTTAAGTTACCAGTTGATTTCCCCAATGGCTGTCAGAGATGTAAAGATTTGAAAGAGCAAACCAAATACCTTGCCTTTGGCCTTGACTTTGTGTTAAAACTATATGGGCTTCACTGTGTCAACACTTTGGTATAAAAAGCATGAGCAGTAGCAAATCCACAGACAGGGTAGTGATAGTACGGAAATCCTTGAGCTGGGATCCACGTCTAACACACTGAACAAAGCAGCTCAGTCCATTCTGCCCCAAAAGAACCTGCACAGATACCTGTGGACTAGGCATTCAATTAGTATCTGCTGAGTGAGTGCCAGCCCTTTTTATATCCTTGCCAATTAAAGTATTCCCATTCATGTCCAAGTATCATGCTGAAGTTTTTGCCACAGAGACTTAGACCAATTACCTCAAAGACAATCATCTTTTCACATTTGATAATTTATAAAGTATCTAAAAACATGCAAGTCTTCCAGGTAATTGAGGCCACTCTATAAGGAGAGATGGGTAAGGTAAAGGGAATGTTTAATTTTGTATAGACATTTTGTGAACTCCTAGAGAGGTCAAACTCCATAAATTTATGACCCACATTTCCTTATGAAATAGGACATAAGTACAGAAGAGCACAATATCACTTATTCCAGGATGTCAAGCTTTGAAAGTTAACTGACTGGTTGCCTTACTCCTCTGCACTAGTCCACATGTTATACAACCACTGTGATTATGATACAGAAACCATGCACAGAAACCTGTTAAGGACTTTGTATGACCTATAGAAAGAACAGGCTCAATTTCCATGAAAGCCATTCACAGACTGTCTCCCATCTAAGCACCCTGATGAAATCTCCTACAAGTTCACTGAATGCAAGTTCTGTTCAGGGAAAAGCATTTTCTAAGCTCTTTCATTTTCTAAGCTCTTACTATATATACACCAGGCACTGTGTTTAATACAGAGGTCTATTTACTCATTCACTCTATGGTAGCCCTGCCAGGGAGACATTACATCTTAGATTAGAGTTAAGGAAATCTAAATCTAAAATGATAATGTAACTCTTCTAAGGCCACACAGCTGGAAAATAATGTAGCTAGAATTTGCATACTCATTTCCAGGCCTCTTAAACCTAATGGTGTATTTTTTAAAGATGTATTTATTTTAGAAAGAGAGTATGTGCTTGCACACACATGAATGCAAGCATGGGGGAAAGGATCTGAAGCAGACTCCTAGCCACTAGCCACGTGGGGCTCCATCTCACAACCCTGAGATCAGACCCCGCCAAAACCAAGAGTCGGATGCTCAACCAACTGAGCCACCCAGGCACCCCAAAGTCTCATTCTTAAATTGAATTACACCACCTGCCTGAATGTCTGCTCCCCCACGGATGGCTGACGTAGGCATTTTCTGAACTGGATTGTATTATACTTGCCTGTGACACTATGAGATTGAAAATTATTTTGGAGAACTGTTGTTTTGACCATTTGGAGCTGATCTCTTTTGGATATAAAGTTTGTGTCTTCTGTTGTAGACCCATCTATTTCCTTAAATTCAACAATTTTCTGATCCCACCACATCAACAAGGATCAGAAAAGTGAAGTGTAAATTCAGCTCCTGGGAGCCCCTGCCTCAGGGTAATATAGTATCTGTGGGGCTCCTTACCTTACCTTTCTTATTATCTAGAGAGCTGATGAGAAGGTGCCCTTTGGCTGCTTTACTCCTTCACAGAGAAATGAATCTAATATTCTAATAGACTTGTTATTTCTTTTGCCCTGCCTTTTCAGGAGTGGAGTCAAGAAAGAAAAAGAAAAATGTATCTCATATGTGGTAACCTTTATTTCTAAGCTTAAGGAGGGCTGTATCTTAAATCTTTATGTAAATATAGCAAAAGCACATATTATTGAACTAGAAATCCAAAAGGTATCACTGTGATTCTCTCCTTTTTATAGCATTTTTAATGTTCTCTTCTTCCAAATCTAGGCCTCTGAGGAGGAGGGGGTGGGGGGGAGGGGTAGAATCAGGCATCAAGTTTTGCTCTTTGACAGCAATTTGGTAATTTAAGGTCCAAGTTTAAGGATGCTAATAAATGAATGGAAATTGCTTTAATGAAATTTGCAACAAGGGTATGTGTGTGTAGCTTTAAGTTGACTTTAGGTCAATCACCCTGAATTTCTAAGTAGGTAGTGCTTTAAGGATTGATGGTATGTGTGTTACACATAGAAACACTGATACTCCTTTCTTTCATTTCATTAATAAGCAGCAGTTTAGAATAGGCGCCAGCCATCACTTTGAAGAATACTGCAAAAAATATACTTATTTTTAAACTATTACAGAAGCATTTTGCTCTTATTTGTTCTATTTGTGGTATATTTGATTTCACAACTTCTTGATCTTAACCATTTTTCTTTGTTTTTAAATATTTCAGGGAGTGAAATAACAGAAGAAAATCACCCATGCTCCCATTCCCAATGGCATATATTAAAATTTATGTCACCCTTTGTGTCCTGATTCATGTGCATATTCAATTTTTGCATTTCTATACTACACTCACGGATAGAGTTTGATAGTACATTTGCTAGTAAATGTCATGTGTGTTTTACCACATTCTCTCCTTCTTCCCCATAGAGTGACCTATTGTGATGCTATCACCTTGCCCCTAACTTCAGCTACAACTGTTTTCCACTGTTTGGTTTCCTAACTGACACTCAGCAATTAAATTCCTGCTAAACCAAATAAATATCAGATTAAGGGTTTTTCTCTTTTTCCTTAAATTTTATTTAGCAATACTTGTAATACTTCTATGTATTTCCAAAAAAAAAAATCTATGAAGAGGAAATTTAGCCATCATTATAAATATAGATGCAACTGCACAGCAGCCTTTGCTACAAAGTAGAACAGATTATAAGTTAGGTTTTTATGTGCACCTCAAAAAAGGATTCAGTCAACTAATATTTCAACAGAATCTTATTATAGTACTCTCTGGTATGGAGATCTCAAGTTGTTATTTTTAATACTTTAATTTACAACTTTTGCCTTGTGCTTGCTCTGAGCATCTCTGGAGGTATAAAGTGGCTTATATATAGGCCTCATGTAGAAGACTAATGGGCCCTACATACTCAGTTGGACCATTTATGATTGTGTGTCGGTATGTGAACCAGCATTTTGGTTGTAACACTTTAGTCAGAATCATCAGCTAGACTACTGAGGTTTGAATGCTAACTATATGCCCTACAAAGCCCTGTCCTGTTTGTACCCTCATTAGTAAGATGAAGAGAATGACACAGTTAACTTCATAGATGTGTTATGGGGATTAAGCAAGTAAATTTATGTAAATAGCTTAAAATTGTGACTGATATGTGGTGTTAGAAAAAACTATCTCTAAACAAGGATAGTAAATAATAGTTTTTTTTTGTTTTTTTTTTTTTGTAAAAGAATCATTCCCACATTGGCAACTAATACTATGGCATCCAAATGTACTGATTGTATGCAATCAGTACCAATTATTGAAAGCCAGGTTGCAGATTGGTAGCCTGCAGGTTGGTTCACAGAAATGTTTAGTTTGGACAGCAAATATGTATAACTGGAGCTGCCTCTCTAGTTGCTCTGAGGACAGGTCTAGTTTGAGGGAAACAGAGAAGCTTTAGAGCAGGACAGTGCTGTTTCCAATGCCAGGTGCACCACTTACGATGTCATACTGGGTATATTTATTAACCTGTCTTGGCCTCCTTCCTCCTTATCTGCAAATCTGGAAACTACCTTCATCATAAGACCATTAGAGTTAGCTGGTCACACATATTCAGCATGGTTGTTATCCACCTTTCCCTTCTAACATGTCTCTGTAACTTGCAGCCAAATCTGCTATACTTCATTTTGTATCAAAATGCAAGGCATAAATTCCAGTCTATTTTTAACAATTGCTCATTTGTTTATATAGCTCAAATTAGGTCTTGAAGGCTCAATAAGAGCTGAGTAAAACTGAGTATTAATGATATTAGGCAGAATTACGCTGGAGACAAATCGTCTGGGTTGAAATCCCAGCTCTGCTATTGACTAAACTGTGTGCCCTTGAGCATGTTGCTTGACCTCTATGTGTCACAGTCTCTTCATTCATGGTACAGCAATTATAGTTGTTACTACCTCTTAGGATTGTTGTGAGAGTTACATGAGTTAATATACCTCTGGTACTCTATTCAATGCCTGGTGCAATGTGAGGAGCTTTGTGCAAGTATCAGCCATCATCAGCCATCATCTTAAATGCCAATTCAGTGCCACATATAGCAATAGAATTTTAGCAATCCCATTCCAAAGATGTGAATGCAAAAGAAGGGAAAAGATTGCTTGTGAAAATACACAAAGGTCTGTCTTTAGGAAACGTCAAAACAAATTCCTCATTGAGGTCAAAATGAATTTAATGTGTTCTACAATGAATTTTCTTGAATTTCAGTCATGTCCGTGTCTAGGTGTGCTCCTTTTCCCTAGTAGGGTGGAGAGTGGTTGAAGAATGGGGCTGGACATGACATAAGGGGTAAAGGAGATGGAATGATGCCCATGCCAAGTTTGTTGGGTGAGCACTTTAAAAAATATTTTTAAGATTTATTTGAGAGACAGCAGAAAGAGACAGAGAGCACCAGCTGGGGCAACAGGCAGAGGGAAAGGGACAAGCAGACCCCCCCAACTGAGCAAGGAAGCCTGATTCAGGGCTTAATCCAAGGATCCTGAGATCTGAGCCAAAGGCAGATGCTTAACTAACTGAGCTACCCCTGTGCCCCGGTGAGCACTTTTGAAATAAAATTATAGGCAATGTTACACAAAGTGTTAAAACACATTAGGGATTGTTTGAGAACACAAACAAAATTATAGTTGTATTTACTAATTATGCGCTTTCCTGAAAAAATACACTGATACACTTTAACTATAATACTATGTAGTCAGAAAGATATTAATGTAAGAATTACTCATGCTTCCCAAATTTACGTTTTGTTTAGTAGTAAAACTGATTCATTCACACCAATTAATACATGTCTCCCGCCTAAGATTGTCATCAGAATGAATAAATTGAATTGTCTGCTGGTAATTTCTATGCAAAAGGATAGAAATCTGTTTGTACACTACTTTTGAAGAAAAAATCCAAGTGTGAAGAGTCACCTCAGGGGATGAAAACAAGCAAATGAAGTGTTGGCTTCCATTCTAAGAACATTGTTGAGGAATTTGAAAGGAAAATGGAGTTTTAAAATGAGGGATAGTAGATGGCTGAGATAAAGAGAAAGTTTACCAAGTAAAGAAAATACATAGATTTGTAAAATGCTTTGCAAATGATTCATCATGTACTAAATGGATTCTCTAATTTATCTTGAGGAATAATTAATTCAGCAACCCAAAACTACCCCACACAGCCTTTCTGGAATGTTCTTCTTTTCAGCAACTGAAGTGAGTACAGAGGCTAAACAAGAAGATAAAAGGTAGCTACAAGTATAAAATAAAATATTAATCTTTTTTTCCATGCTACATACCCAGAGACACTGAGTAAGAATAATGCCTTTCCTTAAAATTTCATGGAATGGCCAGTTTCTACTCAAATTGCTTTTTATTAAAGACGCTGACTAAGACACTATAAAAATACGGAACATTCTACTAGCAA
Source organism: Nyctereutes procyonoides (assembly GCF_905146905.1). Taxonomy (NCBI): domain Eukaryota; kingdom Metazoa; phylum Chordata; class Mammalia; order Carnivora; family Canidae; genus Nyctereutes; species Nyctereutes procyonoides. The sequence continues at coordinate 52,940,368 of NW_026575146.1, read as the reverse complement.
TTATTAACCTAATTTCTGAGATAAATAACACATCTCATATTTCACCTTTAAATGAAAAAAATACATATTGAGATTCACTAGCATGCCCAATTAAGTCAAACTGGTCACATTTCCTAAAGTGATTTTTGACAGAAGAAATAAATGTGAGACTTTCAACATAGATTTTGTTCTTAGTTATTGCACATCATTCGGTTAATTCCTCACCAATGGGAAAATTTTGGCACTTTCTAGGGTGGTACTAGAAACTTTCCATAGTAATAGTGCAATTACAGAAACTCTCTGAATTAGTTATTGTTCAAAATGAGAATGAACTTTAAAGTATTTTAAAATATGCCATATAAAACCACTTGGTCTTTTTGAAATGATTTTTAGCAGATCTTTATTGCCCTTTGGAAAAATCAATATAGAAGAACATAAAAAGCTGATGTATGTCAAGCTTATTTTCATCAGTTCCCCAATACGGCTTAACTAAACTTTTGTTTCTTTAATTGCTCCAAAATTACGCCTGATCCATTCTTCAGTGGGACTTGTTTCCTCTCAAAGCCTACCTTTCCTAAGTCCACACTTGACTCATGGAGCATCTTATCTTACAGGGGGTGAGAAGGAAGGAGGATAGCTGACAAAATAGTGAAGGGCCAGAATTATTTCAAATTTGTTCTTCCCTGCCTAGCCCTGAAAAGCAAGAAGAAAAGATCCTTAAAAAGGTAATTAACTTCATGCAGGTGTTTTGTTAAAACAACAGGGCAGATGGGACATAATCAGATTTTTAAGCCAATTATTTTTATCTGGCATGCCTATCTGACCAATAGTTGACATTCACCTTAGCTAGAACTGACCACTGAAGAATGATGCAAAATGATACCTCCAGGGGGAAAAGGAGAGGGAGAAATACAACTTGTCGTTGAAGTTTTAAGTTTTCATTTTGAACAGAATATTCACACACAAACACACACACTCACATACATACAAATCAGTAATTTAGGTATTAAAAAGCTTTTGGAACACTGAATGAAACGTTTTGACTTTTATCCTTCACCCTTAAAACTGGAATAAAAGTCAGTTAAAAATACTCCTGCAGGGGAAGGTAGGCAAACATTTGGTGGTGGTTGGGGGAGGAGGGGATGCAAGGAATAAATAGTTCAAATTGTTCTAAGAAAGCCTAATTTGGTTTGCATTAATTAACATTGACTGTGAGGTCAGGTTCCAAGGAAGAATCAAGAATTTCAGCCTTTGAAGTCAATTGAAATGCAAGTATCCTATTTATATTAATGTTGCCAAGGCTTACCACAAGAAGTTAACATGAAACTGTTTTAAATTATCTAATCACAATTATGTGCTATCACAAGAATATATTTCATGGTCAAAATATCACTAGGTATTTGTGATATCTACTAATTAGACACTGTAATTCTCCCTGTTTGGTCTCATTTTCCTAGGTAAAAACCAAAAAGGCCAGGGAAATGTAAACATAAATATAACCTTCTGTGATTTGAAAATTATGGTAGAGTTTTATTATGTGTCTGGGAACCCTAGTAAAGCTAAATGCAAATCTCAAGACTTTTAGTAGTTGTCCATGAAACTATTTACTTGTGAAGAATTTCAGTGAATATAGAGGTCCTAACTCACTCCATACACAACATAAATCATGGAACTTCAATCCTTTTCATTATGCACACACCATTTCCAGAGACTGAATTCTGGATGATATTAGAGCAGAAAGAGTAATTAGCAAATTGATGTCCCTTTTCTATTTTGCATCATATGGCTTTTTGGCCTTTTGGCTGAAATCAAGCATATTCTGCATCATGATTGCTAAAACTAACTGTTTGGGTTTTTTTAAGATTGATTGATTGATTGATAGATTTGGGAGAGGCGGGGTGGGGGGGACGCAGGGGGAGAAAGTGTGCATGCATATGGGAAGAAGGAACAGACCAACAGGAGAGAGAATCCCAAGCCAACTCCAAGGTAAATACTGAGATCATGACCTGACCCAAAACCAAGAGTCAGATACTCAACCGACTGAGCCACCCAGGTGCCCCTAACTGCTTGTGTGTGTGTGTGTGTGTGTGTGTGTGTGTGTGTGTGTTTTAAGAAATATATTTGTAGGAGCAGTGTGAAGAAGAAGAGGTGAGAACGACCCCCGGACCGGCCAAAGCCCACGTGCCACCACATCCCCGCGTCCGTCGCTTACATCCCGCCACCATGCCCAAGAGAAAGGCCGAAGGGGATGCTAAAGGAGATAAAGCCAAGGTTGAGGATGAGCCACAGAGAAGATCTGCAAGGTTATCTGCTAAACCTGCTCCTCCAAAGCCAGAGCCCAAGCCTAAAAAGGCCCCTGCAAAGAAGGCAGAGAAGGTACCCAAAGGGAAAAAGGGGAAAGCTGATGCTGGCAAGGATGGAAATAACCCTGCAGAAAATGGAGATGCCAAAACAGACCAGGCACAGAAAGCTGAAGGTGCTGGAGATGCCAAGTGAAGTGTGTGCATTATTGATAACTGTGTACTTCTGGTGACTGTACAGTTTGAAATACTATTTTTTATCAAGTTTTGTAAAAATGCAGAATTTTGTTTTACTTTTTTTTTTAAGCTATGTTGTTAGCACACGGAACACTTCATTGTTGTTTTTGGGGAAGGGCATATGTCACTAATAGGATATCTCCGAAGCTAGATTGATAACAAGAGGGAAAAACACCTTCCCCTCCTAGTTTTGAGAAACTTCCTCTTGGCTCCCAGGAGGAGGGATTCCTTGATGTTGACACACATGAGCCACCTTGGTGGTGTGGAAAAACTAAAATTCATTTTTTTATGTCCTCTTCTCCCTCTCTGCCTTCAACATAGACTTGACTCCCTTAAACCCAGAGACCTGTTGGAACCTGACCCCATGAAATGGTTCCCAGTATGTCAGGCAATCTGGACTTTTCAGTGTCACCACTGAGATGGTGTCCCTCAAAAGAATTCCTTTTTTAGTTTGTGGATCTTCAGATTGATCATTCTGCCATTTTCCTTTCATTTCCTGAAAGTCAGGGTCGGCTTGTGAAAAGTTGTTAAACAACATGCTAAATGTGAACTGTCAACCCTCACTCTAAACTTTCCCTGTTCAGAGCATCACATGAAGACTTCATTGGGTTTTATAGTGGCTTTCTGATTTTGGTAGTCCATTGAAGAAGGGAGTTTGAAAGTTGTTGTATACTGTTAACGATCGTCCGCCCATGTCCTGCCTGAAATACCATGATTGTTTATGAAAAGTATCTTTAATAAAGCTGGATACAGTTTGGCTTGGAAAAAAAAAAGAAATAAGTTTTGTAATTTCTCTATACACTTTAGTAAGTGAATGTTTGCATTTCCATATGGAAAATTTATTTTGCAATTTTAAACTTTCAGATGAGGAAGGCAGTTCCAAGAGTAATTTTAGGAGTTAAAACACACAACCCAGGAAAAAGGGCTTTACAGTGGAGATAGGAGAATTTCCCTGGAAAACTTACTGTTTTGTCTAATGTAAATGTAGAATCTATTGAATAAACCGAAACAACAAACTTTTGAAAATATTTACAAGCAGAAAAATATCAAGTACTGAAGCCAGGGTTATTTATCCCCCAATATCTGCCAGATACTTTAGGTATACAAAGAATATCAGTGCGCTTGGCAAAATTCAAGAGGCAAAGAACACTTGCTGGTAAGGGAACTCTCCATGGTAGGGGTGGCTAACTGTCGCCCACAGGCTAAAGTAGCGCCGCCCCCCCCCCCCCCCCGCCTCTGGCTGTTTCTGTGTAGCCCATGAGGTAAAAGTTTTTGCATTCTAAAATGGTTGAAAAAGAATTCAAAGGACATTTCCTGACATGTGAAAATTCCATGAAATATAAATGTCAGCATCCGTCAATCAAGTTTTCATGGAACATAGCCGTGCATGTTCCTGGGCATTTCTCTAGGACACAGGTATGCAGCTGTGACAGAGACTGTATGGTGCACAGATCCTAAAATATTTCCCAGCTACCCCTTAACAGATAAAGTATGCAAGCCAGTGAACTGGATATTTGCTTCTATTCTTTCCTTGGTTTGTTCTGTTTGATCTCAGAATAAAAAAACTTTTAAAGATGCTTGATAGTGGTATCCTGAGTCTAAGACTGTTTTTTATCTTCTTCACTTCACTCTTTTAAGGAAGGAATATAACACCAAATGGAAAACATTAATTCTTAAGGCTACTGGGGGAGGGGGTGCTCTCAGGAGATATTACAAAAATCCTCAATTTTAAAATTTTGACAAGAAGTCTAGAACATAGACCCTAGTTTCCAATAAGTTTATAAGTACTTCTTGTATAAAGAAATGATCCCATCCATTCACTGTATGTAAGTTGAGAGTATCTATTTTTTTTCTGATGCAACACACCTACATATACATATATAAGAGAACCTGTTTGTTATAGCAGAGCCTGGTGTAGATTTATATTTACTTTGAAAATTAAGTGAAAAGCTTCTTGTGTTGTGATCTTTTTTATCTTTTATTCAACTGCTTCATTTTCTTCCTCCAAGTTGGAAAAAAAAAATAAACTTACTTGGGATATGATATTCATTCCTCTAACTACTATCTTAAAATTCGCGTTTCTTAAAAGATATAAAAACAAGCAATTATGTAATAGTCTTTGCTGGAGAAAATGCCTCTAAACTCATTCAAATTTTACAAAGAAGGTTTTAGGCAGGCTGCCAGCACCCCCAGAATGAGCCGAGAGAGAGAGAGAGAGAGAGAGAGAGAGAGAGAGGGAGAGAGAACTGGGAAGGAAATTTGTTTGAAAGGACCAACAATTTTAAGAATGGAACCTGAATCACAACTTAAAGTATCAGATACATCAGAATTTCTAGGCATTTCAATAAGTTGTTAGGAAAATAGTTGTGAAGTTTCTTAAAAAGTTAAATATAAATTTATTTACACAATTTACTCTTGGGAGTCTACCTAAGAATAATGAAAACATACACCCCCACAAAGGCTTGTACACAAATGTTCATATACCAAAAAAAGCAGAAACAATCCAAATGCCCACTAACTGCTCTAGATCTTCTAACCACAGCTATCAAAATATTTAAGCTTTCCTTTCATGGTGGCTCCATTCATCATTCTCAAATTTTTGTCATATCATGTCCCTTCTCTCCAATTTTGAGGGCTGCCTATTACTGGCAGGAGAAAACTCCAAGTACTGAACCTGATAAACTACGAAACCTCCTTTCCAGCTATTTCCAGCTTTTACAGGCTAAATGACCTAGCCCTGAACATCCCATGTTCTTTCATATTGCATATCCCTGCTTCTGCTGACCCCTCTGCCTGAAATGCCCTTTGCCATCTTGTTCCCCTTGCAAGAGGAGTTTCTAGGTCAAAAGAAAAAGACTTTCCCCCTTGATTGCCTTTCCAGAGTCCTTCTACATTCCCAGGTGAATTGTTCTGTCATTCTGTACCCCAAGACCTCCTCCCAGCTGTCATAATTCAATCATTTTTTTTACCTTGTAGCAGACTTTATCATTATGTATCTGTCCATACTTGTTCAAAAAAATAAACCTTTAAAACTGTAAGGTCTGTGAGGATAGGAAAATGTCTTATTTATGCTTAACATAAACACCTGACTAAAAGGGGTTGGTAAAGCATTTGCTAAATATCAATACCCCTTAATACTACCACTAACATTGTCACTAGAAAGCAACTTGAAAAAATATCTGACTTATTTTATGAAGACATTGAAAATGGCTTGCATGTGGAGATGTTGAGTGAGCACTCATGGCAAAGCATGTGAATCAGCCAATGGTAAAACCAAGGATTGTTTCATGGCATACATTCGTAGACTGCGATAAGCATTTTCCATAGTCTCATCTGTGAAAGCTGGCAAAGTTAAGTCAAACTGCGGGTGGGGAGGGCTCTGTCTTGCAGTTCACTTTTGCTCAAGATCACAAATTACATGTTAGGATAGAGGAATTACAGAAATCCCTAACTTCTCTTACCTTTCAGCTCAAGAGATTCCTTCCAGAAGCAGGCAGACTTAAAAAAATATTGTTTTGAACTTCTCTTAACTAAATGCATTATTAGACAACTACCAGTTGGTGCACTAAGTTTTCCTGACATCCTTGGGAGTCCAAATTAAGGCCACTATTAAAAAATTGGCAAATTTAGGAAGGAGATTTACTTAAGTATAAAATAAAATTGAATGAAATCTCTAGAGTACCCAGTTCCACTTTGAGAAGGAATTGCAGATTTTCCTTTGCTGGTGGCTTTAATTGTATAAAGCATTTGCTTATTTGCTTTTTAAAGCATTTTCCTTGGCTTTTTTTTTTTTTTAATTTTAAGGCCAGGATGAACAGACATTTCCGTGTAAAGCAGAGGAAGTCAATATCACTAAGTAGCAGGGAAACCCTCAAAAAGTTACTTAAGCCAGATGGAAATGTTTATCTCCAGTGGGCCCAGAGGAGAAAGGATGGAGGCACATGTTACAGCTGAAGATGGAGCAGAAGCTAATAGGCCAGAGCCAGGAGAGATTTGCAAAAAACAGGGTCCAGTGTAGGTCTACCATGAAAGCTGATCATTTGACAGCTTAAGGGGAAGCTAGATCTTGATTCTAACTGAAGTATAAAATTGCTGACAGAATTTTGTTTCCAACTAAGGAGGCCTATAAAAATTCTTGGTTTTTTTTTTTTTTTAACAGAGGTGACTGTAGTAATTCTCATTTAATACAAAGAGTTAAATTGCAATACTAATCATTTTTCTACTCACGGGTACACAACTAAAAATAAATTGATCTCACAGATACCTATTTAACAGATTGGCATAGATTCAGAGGTATTTCTGCTTATGTCTTTTGTCTGCCTTGTTCTTGGTGAGTGGTAAAGAAATCAGATTAAAGTCACTTTCACATTATACCTACCTAAAAGGGCTAATGCAGGTATTAAATTTTTATATGCATAAAATAATAAAATGTTGCTCTTTACTTTGGCAGAAGGTTGGGGTATTTGATTTGGACATTTGGGTTCATATTTCAGTACATGTGCCCATAATGACTTTTAAGACACCTATATAGGGAGAAAAAGTTAGCTCCTTGGTTATTTATTCTGTAAGGCTGAGTAAAAAGTGAAAAGCTAAGCAAAGAGCAGGTTTTCACTGAACTCAGCACAAAATCTGGTATGTTTAGGTTTACTTAGACTCTATTGCTTGTAAATTTCTTTTAGAAAGAGATGAATCGCTATCTTTACTTCCGTATGTTCATAGCACTTAGCACATAATAGGTGCTCAATATGTATTTGTAGCATTGCACTGAGTATCAATTTTCTAGGCTTATCCCTTAGGAAAGAGCAAGTGCTTCTACACTGACCCCCAAGACAATGTATTTCATCAAAATATCCAATAAAAATACCCCAGAAGTAATTTGTGATATGAGCCTCATTTATGCATATTCAGGGACCCTCTCTTAGAACTTTCTCTAGATTGTGTAACAAACTACGTGAATACATATTCAGCAAAGAGGAGCCACACAGCAACCATTTCATTGTACTTTTGTAGACACTAAGGTATACCCGTGTGGGGGATGTGGAGAGGGAGGCAAGGCATGTTTTAGGTTTGTCCTCTAGGATCAAGCTAAGGGTGAGGTAGTGTAGTCTTCTGCTCAGCCACTTTCATCACTTCCCTGTGAAGCCAGGATTTATGTCCAAGTATTTAGTATAATAGCATTCTTACAGGGTACACAATAAAAATTTATCGATTGAGGTAATTTAATAAAATACCAGGGTAAGACAAATGGAAACCTTTGACATCTAAAGGCTTAATGCGAGATTTTGAAGTCTGAATTGAAATCTATCTCTCTGGATCAAATCCAATGTTTTGTTTTGGTTTTTGTTTTTTGGCAGGATCATTCTGCTTCAGAGAAACCCAAGCAGTCTACTTGTGGACCAAATCAGCAAACCTGGGAGTCATGTTAACAGCAAAACTTGATTAAAGGCAAAATAAAAGGGATATGTGGCTTTGTATTTTAACTTAACGTCAGTCTGGTTCTTCCTGTAACTTTTCCCATGCACCTCCTGATCCCCGCACATGGAATTTTGGGAAGTGGAGCAGGGCATGTGATTTGTCTTGTTCATTTCTCTTTACCCCAAATATATAGATTCAATAATTACAACAACATTAACCACAACTACCTCTTCTATGGCACTTCTTACATGACAAGCACTCTGCAAATGTTGACTCCTTTAATTAAGGTAACATAACTAACACAATGTATAAATACACTTTTATCACCTTTTTCAGATGACTAAATTAAAGCATAGAATAACTGGTTAAATAGCTTGCCCATGGTCATACAGCTAGCAGAGCAGCAGTGCCAGGATTTGTACTCAGGAATAATCACTAATTATACCACTCAGGGTCCTCATTTTGCAATCCGCCAAGGATTATCACCAAGAGTGAATTTAATTTTCTGCCACAGGCATTGAAGTTCTTCATTTAGCTATCTGATGGGACTGATTTCTTTTGGCCCTTCTTCTAGCATTTATCCATTTACTCATTCATCCAATACACCTACTATACAAGTCAGTGTGCTTAGAGTCAGGGACACAAAGATGCATGAGGACAATGTCACCTGGGAAAGGCAGGTCCATATTCCAAGTGCTACGTCATCAGTCTAAAATGCCAGAGCACAGAAGACTGGGAGACTGCTTGCCAAGGTAAAGAGACTTCTCCATAATGAATGATCTTTTAACCAAGTCTAACACAGCATGAGAAGCTATTGACTGGTGGTTTCATGGCCATATTAGGATCGTATTCCAAATCTTATAGTAAGAAAAGGCTGCATTCCATTTCCTTGTAGTGGATTTACTGAGACTGACCAGGCTTTCAGAAAAGCTTATTAGTGACGGAGGTTTTGGGTTTTCATGGCTTTGTTTTTTGCTTTTTTGCATGGGACTCAATTGCTTTTATTTAAGCAACTTCTCAAATATTCCGAGTATCCATCCAACATCACCACCTTGACACACAAAAAAAGCCCATATCGGTGTATTTTCTAATTCTCAAATAGTAGACAAATTCCCAATACTATTTATAGCTATCTGTGGGAAGGGTGGTGATGGGATTGATGAAACTCTGTGCTATTTAAATCTACACCTTAAGTTTTTAAGGAGTAAGTTTAGCCAGCCTAATCATTCTTCAAATATTTAGATCTTTGACAAGAAGGAGTATCCACCATCCAAGAAACCAATAAAATTGTCCTGAATTCAGAAAAAGACAACTGTTTCCATTCACTACTATCTCAGGATAACTAAAAACTATATACTCATTTGCTGAACTTTCCACCACTCTTCTTAATGCAAGGACATAGGCATGTGCTACAAGATATCAAATAGATTTTACAATAATCACAGACAGTGTGTATTCAATACCAGTGTAGTGTGAATAGTGTTAATCTGGGAATTGAGCACCAGGGAATCGTGGGCGAATTTAGGCAGATCTCCCAATAGAGATTAGATCAAAGTATCAACAGAAAATGTGGGACAATGAATATACATCGAGAGTTTAAGAATGCAGTCTATGGGTAGCCTTCAAGGATCTTTATCACCTGATACTGTGTGTACAGCTGGGTGTATATACTCAAACCTACGTTTTTCTAGGATTGATTTTTATCATAGCCTCAGAATGGATTATATTTCCTTTTACCTCTTCCCCTCAATAAAACCTTCAAAATCATTAAGCCAAGAGATTTCACTAGTTAGAAAGAAATTGATGTGGGGTCCTCACTGTTTTTAGAATTCAGTAGTATATATAGTTATGCCTGGTTGACTATAAAATAAAATGTACACATAAAATTCCCTGTTTAAAAGCCTCTTCAGTATTGTTTTTTAAATAACTGGACTCAAAAATGTCAACTGTGACCTAAGAGGAGCTGCCAATCCCACACTTTACTCCAGGCACCCCATGCCAAGGTGGTATCCAGACTAAAGGATATTAGGATCTCCTGTCCTGGGGATAATAGAAGAAGAGCTAGTAGTTATTACTCCCTTCTTTGGCCACTGTGCCTACTATTTACACATAGAGTTTAACTTTTCAAAGTCTGATTCTTTTGTGCTCAGTTTACCTACTGACGTAAATGATGAGTTAAGGAAGAAAAGCTGATCCCAGACCATATGTTCTGAATAGCCTTTAATTTATCAGCTAACTCAAAGGCCTAGTGAAGTTTTCTTAGTTTATGCCCCATTCTGAGATTTCAACTTCTACTGTTAGACATCCAGGACCTTCATGGGAAGCCATACAACTTAACAAAAAGGAATATGGGCTCTGGCCTCAGGCCCCAGTCCCAATCCCATCCCTGCCTCTATAATCTATGTTCCTTTGAGCTCATTCCTTAGGCTAAGTCACTGTCTCCTTGTAAAATGTAGTAACACTTCACAGGTTCTAAAAAGTAAATGAGAAAATGTGTGATTGATGCAGGATATTCATGAAGATGTATATCCACTATCAAATCAAAAAGTGCTCCCAAGGGAAAAAACAAACCTAACGTCACCATCTCATGCCCATAGCACAATCTTCTGTATCAAAGCACTTTGCTTTAACATCTATCATAGTCTGTCTTGTATACATACAACTTAGCTGCTCTCATGACTCTGTCATGGGGACAATCACACATGGGTCTTTATTCCAAGACTGTTGTACAATGTGAGAATGGTCAAACATAGAGCATTGTTGGAATTGCAGAAAGATGTGTGAATTTGCTAATGAAAATGACTCAAGTAGAGGGAGAGGTCAAAAAACCAACTCGAGTCAACATCCTTGGAGAGAAGAGACACCTACTGCATCCAGTCCAGATCAGCTGTCCATCAACTCTGGCCCACAGGCCAAATCGGCAGGCCAGATTTGGCCTACAACTCACAAATACAGCCACATTGGTTCATTACATAGTATCTATGATAAAACTCACAATCATTTACTATCTGTCCATTTACTGGAAAAGTTGCTGACCTCTGTCTTAAAGCAGGACTATACAAGAGAAGTATAATGTGCTCTTAATTTTTAAATCTTATGTAATACATGTATTACATAAATTACATAATTTTAAATTTTCTGATAGCTATTTTAAAAAGTGAAGGAATTATTTTAACATTGGCATTAACCCAACATGTTTAAAAGAATTACAAATTATTGATTTTTTCATTTTTGTCATATTATGTCTTAGAAATCCCTTGTGGGTTTTGTGCTTGTATCACTTATCAGTTTGGACCAGCCACACTTCCAGGGCTCAGTAGCTGCTGGTGACATATTGCAATACTGGTCTAAAAGTTCTGAGAACAGGTGCCTAGGTGGTACAGTCAGTTAAGCATCCAACTCTTGGCTTTGGCTCAGGTCTTGATCTCAGTGTCTTGGGAGACCCGTGCCGGGCTCCATGCTCAGCATGGTGTTTGCTTGAGATATTCATTTTCTCTCTCTCTCTCTCTCTCTCTCTCTCTCTCTCTCTCTCTCTCATAAAGCCTCTAAAAATAAATAAAAGTCCAGAGGACAGAAGTGGCTATGTGGTTAGGCTCTGGTCAGGTCACTAACACACACAGATTACCTCTGGGAACCCTGTCAAGCAATGGGTAACTCTGGGGCTATGTGAGACAAATCAGAGAATATAAATCTGGTAAGACAAAAAGCAGGAAAATGAGAGCATGCATGAGGGAGAAGGATGGAGGGAAATGATAGCTTCAGAAGATGAAGCCACCCAGAGACACAATGAGCAATGAGTGTATGCACAGCTGCAATTTAATAAAACTAAATGTCACTCTCCCTACCACTGAGATTTGACATAATTCTTACATTTGTTATGTGCCCTTAAAGAAACATTAGCTCTTCCAAGGCAAAAAACACATTATATTCATGTTTGCATGTGGTCCTGGCGTCTACCATGGTGCTTGGTCCTGAGGTTGTTTGGGCTTCAAATATATTAAAGATGAAACTATGGACTATGGACTGTTGGACAAGCCATAGCCATGGCTATGGACTGTTGCTAAATAGACCAAGAACTACTGTCTGAATGAGTCACTAAAAACAGAGTAATAAACCAGTTTCCAGGGACTCTTGATGTCAATCACCCCAGGATACTTAGGGTTTAATAAGGGTCAGAATCTGAAACTTGAAGAAGCAAAGTTTCATTGACAAACACCAAGAACTGTTCTATTAACAAAAAGTGATTCTTTATTCCTTTGTTAGTGTGCTTTTGGGAGGGAAGAGGGGGTGTAGGGGCAGCGAGATCTCAGGGCACCCACACCTACCTTTTACCAATCATTAACATAGGCAATGTTAACAAAGCAACCTAACACAGAGGTACTTACAGGCCAACTCGGCCAATTTCTGCCCCAAACCCTGCATTCCCTAAGTAAACTTGGTCCCCTGACTGATTGTGTTCTTACTCTGCAGGTCAGGGCCTTGATGTGCATAACTTTCGAGGCCATGAGATCCAAAACCAGAGAGAAACAGAAGATGCTGAAAAGCTACTGCCAAGCTTCTAAGATGCAGGATGGCAACTGCGGTTGTGCCATTTCTCCAGCCTTGCTCCAAAGCACACACGTCTGTTCTGGCTTCTGGGTTGTCTTTCTTCTACATTCGCAAGATAAATTTCAAATTGTTCATATCACAGGGAAGTATTTATGGCAAAACAGAAAATATTTTTACTACTTTCCAGTTTCACTAAGCCAGTTTCCAGAGCCACACTTTAACCGGTATCATCTAGCTAAATTTCCCCAACAGTGGCACGGGGAATGATGTTCTTTCATGGAATATGGCAAACTAGTTGACATCTCTCAGGATGGATGCATTTAGATCAGGACGGTAAAGCACTACATTCCTCTATAGTGAGGATTAATTTAGCTTTATTGTGATAGAATATGAACTCTATGCAGAATTTGACAGTTATGGGTCAACTTGACTGATCCACTGGTGCCCAGAAATTTGGTCACACGTTACTCTGGGTGTGTCTGTGGTAGTGTTTCTAGATAAAAAAAATCAACATTTAAATCACTAGGTCTGAATAAAACAGAAAGACTGAGTAAGAGAATTCCTTCCAATTGACTTTAGTCAGTAGGCTGTGGTAGGCTGAATAATGGACCACCAAAGATGTCCATACCCTTATTCCGGAATCTGTAAATATGTTACCGACATGGCAAAAGGAGCTTTGCTGATGTGAAGTTAAGTATGTGGAGATGGGTAGATTGGCCTGAATTTTCCAGAGGGAGCCAATGTAATGACAACAGGTCTTGTAAAAGCAGAAGAGTCAGAAGAAGATGTGCTAATGGAAGGGGAGAAAGAGAGAGAGAGAGAGGGAAGGAGAGAGGGAGGAAAGGAAGGGGCTACACTGCTGAGTTTGAATACAGAAAGTAGAGTTGTGAGCCAAGAAATGCAGGCAGCTGCTAGAAGCTAGAAAAAGCAAGGGAACAGATTCTCCTCTAGAGCCTCCAGAAGGAACATGACCCTGCCAATCCATTTTTGGATTTTTCGGCCTTCAGAACAGCAAGAGAATCAGTATGTGCCTTGTAAGGCCATTAAGTTGGTGGTCATTTGTTATAATAGGAAACTCATTCATACACGTTATATACATACTTTTTAAAAATAATTTAAAAATCAGATTCCAAAGTCACATTTTATTAGTCCTTTCAAGTAACATATCCCAAAAGTGGTGTCTTCCTTTGGAAATGCAAAAAATGCCTGCTGGCTACAAGCCGCCATCTTTTACAAATCAAAAAACAAAGCTAGCCTTTGAGAACAGAAGGTTCAAGTAAGTCCCATTACCACACAGGGCAGAGTCTAAGAAGGACAAGGATACAACAAACACAGAGAATGTGAGCTTCCCATCTGGAAATGAATGGGAATTAGCAGCATTTGTATCTCTAACATGTAAGTCAGACTGTGATAGGTACCTTGTGATACTATCATAACAACCTTCCAGGATCACACTATTGATCAGTAAATAGTGGGACCGGAAGTTGAACCAAAGCTGGTGTAACTCCAATGTTCCAACTACCAATGTTCTAACAACCTGCCTCCCGTGTTTTTGCTACAAGAATACCATCTGTTCATCCTAGTGTCCCTAACCCTACCCTCTCCCTGCTGTATATCCTAATACATGTATCCATTGGATTAGTATCAAGGTACTTATTCTTTTAACCTGTGCCTGTCTCCCTTCCGTGCTGAAGTTTGTGCTGCTGTTCCTTCCATTGTGTTGTCTTTGCTCTTTTGCTTTGATGGGCTAATGCTGGTGTCCTCATTATCACATCGTTGTGTGGGGGCAAGTGGAGAGCACATCCTTTATGTGAGAAGGATGGGACATGCTCTCCATCCTCAGTCTCCATCCAGAAGAGACCTCCAAGTGCCACATGTAGCCAGGAAAAGGCAAGCCCAGGCCTTCAACTTGACTCTCCTGCTTTACTGTCCAACAACGTACATTGTTTCTAATGAAAACAGCCTAAGACTATTGGACTAATGAACCTCGTAATAAGAGAAAGAAAGTAAATTTCATTTCCCTTTTAAAATTCAAAAGGAGAACAAATCCATCCTAACTTTATCAAAGACTATGGTTCATTTCTTTTTGTAAATCTGCAATTACTTATAGCCAGCAGACATCTCATTTGTCTCCAAATTACAATTTGATAATTAAGGTGGAGTTTTCGTACCAAATACCCATAGTGCAGTCAACATATCCACTTTAATTATGTGTAGATACCTTCAACTGCTCATTTCTTCATATAAGTAGTCTATGCAAAATCAAAAAGCATGTTAAAATGAGAGCATCTCATTCTACTTTGCAGAGGCATCATCTCTGCCATAAAAACAAAACACATCTTATTTATCATTCCATGGGGAACAGACCTGATAATTGTAGAAAACTATGCAAACTTTAAGAAACTGCAGAGTGAATCACCATCTTCCAGACTAAATTAAACACATGTTCACATGTGTTTAGAATTACAGCGAAATAAATTGTAGGTGTTTTTATTAGCATTAGAAACTCTTCCAGAATTTTTAAGAAGCCCAGATTTCAAAGACCCTCACCAAAAATTCAGTTAGGCCTTTTAAATGTCATTCTAGGCTTGGGTTTTCCCTTTGCAGTGAAGCTAAAAAATGTTTTCCTTTAATTCAGACTGAATGAGATTCCACTGACCTACTTTCAGATTCACAAGAAGGAATGTGGCTATCTTGCTGAGTGCCTTTCTCTTTATTACACTACTTATCTATTGCTATGTAACAAATTACCCCAGTCTTAGCTGTTCCCAACAACAATATACAGTCATTATTCAACTATCTCTATGGGTCAGGAATTGGAGAACAGCTTGGTTGGATGGTTCTGGCTCAAGATCTCTCATGAGGCTGTCATCCTGATGTCAGCCAGAGCTGCAGTGTGTGCTTCTAGGGCTCCTCACTAATGTACCTGGCTGTTGTCAGAATGCCTCCATTCCTTGCCCTGTGAAACAAAAACCCCTGTTTGTGTGTCCTTCTAACATGGCAGCTGGCTTTTTTCCTCTCCAGAGTGAATGATTCAAATGAAAGCAAGATGGAAGCCACAATGTCATTTATGACATGGCCTTGGAAGTCACTATTTTCCATTTTCTACAGGTTACATGAATCAATTCTATTCCGCATGAGGGAATCATACAAGGCTAAGAGTGTCAGGAGGCAGGGACCATTGGGAGCCACCATCTTGAAGGCTGATTACCCCAACCAGAAAATTCTGATGACTCCAGATACATTCATTGGCTATTACTGCCATAACAAAATTCCACAGACCAAGTGATTCAAACAAAAGCTTATTTCCTCCCAGTTCCATAGGCTAGAAGTTTGAGATCAAGAGGCCAATGGAGTTTTTCCTTAGACCTCTCTCCTTGGTTTGGAGATGGCAGTCTTCTTCCTGTGTACTCGCATAGTCTTCTGTGTTTGTGTCCTAAACTTTTATTAAGACACCAATCATATCAGATTAGGTCCCAGACTAATTATTTCATTTTAACTGAGTTACCTCTTTCAAGACCGGATCCCCAAGAATAGTCGCATTCTGAGGTACTGAGGTTAGCCTTCAGCATATACATTCTGGTGGCACACAAGTCAGCCCCCTAACATCCTGTTATGTACCTTCTTCACAACAGAGATTCTTTGTCCTTGGACTTGTAAAATCAAGTATTCAAAGTGCTTACCCAGAAATTTCTTAAATAGGGAACAAGTAACTATTTCATATCTATCTATATGTAAAGTCCTTGGCATTCAGGAGAAATCTCTGAGAAGATGGGCACTGCAAATGCCCTATGAACAGAGTTCTCCCCAACTGACCTGGTCCCTGACTATCCCTCAACCTAATTCCTTCCCATTTGCTTGTTTACTCCCTCCTCCTTGCTCCCATAATAGGACAGGCTCATTGCTATGCAGGACTTTTGCCCACACCATTCTCTTTGGAATGTTCTGCTATATTGTTGCATGACTTGTTTACTCACTTATTCAGGACTCTGCTCAAATGGCTCCTTTCCAAAGAGACCTTCCCTGACCATTCACTCTATTTAGTCTTCTTTCCTCCTCTCTAGTTAGCCTCCAAACTTTCACTCTGATTTTTTTTATCATAGAACAGATCACTACTTGAAATTGTCAATTTCTACTTCTTTATTATCACTCACACTAGACTCTGAGAACCATGAAAATGGAGGTTTTATCTTGTTCATTATCCCCAGAGCCTTGTATGTAGTATATATTAGACAAGCAGTATAGTTTTTTTAAAAAATGAATAAATAACAACTAGGTTAGTTTGGGGCAACCTGACTAGTAGATGAACCAGAATAAGATGAATGAAGGTGGTATCTATGTTGTATGATCTACATCTTCCAGGGTTTCTGGTCACTAATAAGGTGTTTTGGGTTGGTTTTTTGTTTGTTTGTTTGTTTTTTGCTTTAATTGCAGCAAATCACTTTAATCCATTGGAAATTCCAAGTACACATGTGACATGTGACTGAGATTTAGATATTATGCAATACTAAACAATCAAACAAAATTCCTAGAAATTCTGAAAAATTCAGTTCCTATATTTGCAAAGAGCTCTCTGGTGATGCATATTGTTTGTACATTATCCAAAACTCAACCATAAAGGAAGAAAGTAATTCTTTATTCTAACAAGACATTACATACACCAAAGAGCAAGCTTGCAAAATGCTTCATGACTTCCTTTCTTATTGTATATTAATTTCTTACCTGAAAATCAAATTGTGGGCCTGTAAAATAACATGTACATGTCATGGTGTGACAAAAGTTTCAATAGCACAGCAACTCTCTATGGTCCACAGATTCAGTAGGTTAAGTTAATAGGCATAAGCTACAAAAAAATTCCAGAAACATATAAATTATCTTTCTCCATTCTTTAATTTGTTATGTATTGTGTGTCCTTTATCTGGGATTTTGAGGACCTGATTTCTAGGGTTAGAGTCACAACTACGTGTGGAGTGTGGTAAGGCATTTAAATTCTCTGGACATTAGTTTCCTATAAAAAGTGACTGCCCAATGTGTATTGTTTCTTTTGATTCTAAAGTCCTATCATTTACTTCTCCTCTTCCTTTCCCTTCCACTCCCCATCCCCTTATTTATAAATGTAAATACGAGGTAGCTAGACAAGTTTAGGAATAACAGTGGTTTATAAGTAAATAATCTTATTTCAGTTAAGAATCAAAAGGTTGTCATTTACTATTCATTTCTCCCTAATTGCTATTCCTAAATCTCCAGAGAATCATCTGGGGATGAATTAAATTATTACATTTCAGGTCATAAATGGTCATACAATATACACCTCTGTTTACTATTCAGACTGGAAGAAATAATGCACCACCCTGCTAATATTCATTAAAATAAAGTCAGGTGGCATTCAATTAACTACAATGAGTTTCATAATTTGAACTCTCCACATACAAGACACCCCAAGTCACAAACACTAAGTCCCCTCAGGACAGATGCAGGAGAATACATGTCTTACAGAACAGTTACTTAAGTAGAATGCTCAAAAATTGTTCACAGTAGATTAGTGTGTTTCTCACTGCATCGATTTTTATGTATAACTTACTTTCATATGTTTTGAGCAAAAGATAAAATCCATATACAAAAGTTGCGAAAGAGGTGCCTGGGTGGCTCAGTCAGTTAAGCATCTGCCTTTGGCTCAGGTCATGATCCCCGGGGTCCTGGGATGGATCCCCACCCTGTGACAGACTCCCCACTGGGCGGAGAGCCCTCTTCTCCCTCTCTTTCTGCCCCTCCTGCCCACTCATTCCCTTCTCTCAAATAAATATCATCTTTAAAAAAAAAACTTGCTATACGTTGAAATAGTTTGATTCTGAACTATACAAGAAATGGGTACAATTAGGTTGTGTGGTTCTGACTATATAATTCACCCTATTCATAGGCTTGTTAGTATTCTCTTGAATAAAATGCTGTTTTTATCTGAATGAGTGATGATAAGATGAGCATAGTTCTAGAGCACATTCAATAAGACTTCAGCATTTTTCTAGATCCAGTCCTTGAGCAATATTTCCCTTTTGAGATTTTTAATAGTCTTTCTTTACCTAGGCACATCGTCTCAAAAACCTCCTTTATTTCCTTACAAGGTTGCTGGGGGAGAAAGTGTGGACAGCAGTAAAAAGCCCACATTTTATACTTCTATTTAATAGGTGGTCTGGAAGATGAATTCCATTGTAAAATCTTTAGGCATTCTTGACAAAATTTAAATTTTTTTTGTAATTTTAACACCATTTTCAACATAAACATGAATTTCCTGAGCAAAAGAGTGGATGACTCTCAAAAAGTGATTGGCAGATTTTTCACCTTCATATTCCCCTCTCGGAATACCTGTCAAGTACCTATCAAATTTTATACCTATCAAACTTCTGATGGCTCATTGCAATGAAGGATTAGCAGATATTCAACATGTTTTTCAAGGTAACATCTCTGCATTTCCATAATGTAGTTTAATGAAGAAAAGAGGAGTAGTAGCATTAAATTGTTGGACTCTCCACTTTCTCCTCAGTAAATCTACTTCTATTGTATCTCACATGGATCATGAATAATGTCTGCCACTGAGAATGATGCCTGATATTTTGGGAAGTAAGCCTGGCTTCCTTCTTCACCTATCATTCCCTAACTCAAGTGAAATGGCAATCATCTCTCCCTATCCAAGTATTGCACAATGACGTAAATGTAAATGATCAATTCCACCACAGGAAAGCTGTTCAAAGTGAAAGGAGGCTCTGGTGCCCCCTTTCTTGTGTGGAACACTCAGTTTACTTTAGCCACGTCTCTCAGATCGCCATTCTCCTCACGTCCCCACTGGTCCAATATGTGTGAGTTTATGACGAAATGAAGGTACTAAGAGGATAAAGTTGGGTCCACACATCTTGCTTCTTCAGGGCTCATTTACTTGTAAACTCAGTGTATCTTGCATCAGTGGGACATTAAGCAATGAGCCTATCTGCAAGTTGTTAAGAAAACTTAGAAAAGTGGAGATATTCTTGGTGCTGCTCAAGTCACATCACACAAACAATCATCTAGTCTTCAATATGGAAGGGTATTTGGGCTTTCCCTCTCCCTAGTACATCTCAAGAGGATTGGTAGTACTTTTGAAGAAGACTTTTTGAAAAACTGCCAACCCTCATTCCAAGAGGTATCAATATTCTCTTTGATATGGCCCTCTACCAATTCTACCTGTGGTCACCACAATACAATGTGGTACAAAAGATCTCAGACTGGATCTTGGATCTTGGATCAAATGTACTTCTCTTCTCCGGACGGCCTTCCCTGCCTCCCTCCCTTGAAGAAAAAAATTTTAAATATCTAGTCATACAAATACAATGTGAAATTTTTAACATTTTACGCAGTAAAATTTAGCAATATTACTACGTTTTTATGGATAGCATTTCCTATGCCAGAATAAGACAGGTTTACTGCAATTATTTGGTATATTTTGAGAAGTTTCTCACAAATAAACATTTCAAAATGCACATCTCTTTCAACTCAAGTATCTTTAGCATACTTCTGAATTGCTAAAATATTAAGCTACATTCACTCTAATATAATGCTCTACAGGAAAATATATAACCATACTGATCCATGAACTTGTCATTCAAAAATCATCAAACAAATATTTTGAAGAAAGTAAATGTCACCAAAAAGTACCGAAAAAAAAATCAAAACAAAATCACCTTTCTACATCAAAAATCATGAATCCAAACAGGGAATTCATCAGTTATAGGAAATATTCACCTGTTTCCTTTGATTTAAACTCAGAATTCAAATTAATAGGAGATGTAATATACTCATTCATTCCTTAGAATGGTAATATACCATGCATTTCTTAGAATGAGGAAGTTTTTGATGGCCTTTTATTCTTTCTAGTTAAATAGGGATGAGGAAGATATGTTTTTATGCAATTTATCAACTCCAGGTCCTTAAGTATACCAAAAATAAAAGTTATGCATTGAAACTATTATATCACCATGACAGAGCCTCATGAATTGGAGTTTTCAAAAGCTACCTTGCCTATTTAGATCTTTGTTAGAAGAGAGTTTCATTGTATTTAGAAAATGGAATTAATTAGAGCAGCCTGTTGAGTTTATTCACATTTGCTACATAAGAATTTATTCGCTTGAAAGGTTTCATTCTTTTGTCAGGGATTAACTGAAGAGAACTTTGTAGCATCTAAATATAGCTTAGAGGAATAATTTAGTGCATCTTGAAATTCATTATATAAATGTAAAGTTTCTCTCCCACTGGTACCGGATGAGCCTTCCATGTACTACTTTTTGCACCTGTTTCAGATTCTTTATCAAAATTTTATTTTGTAAATTTAAAAGTCATTTTCTAGGACACTGAGTCATTATTTTGATTTTTAAGGGAAATTCTCAGTTATTTTATAATCTTCAAAATGACAAGAGAGATTGGCCAGATTACTACTTCCTGGAGGGCAGGGTTATGTCATATTCACCTTTTTATCCTTGGTGTCCCACTTACCAAAGTGAGCAGTGAGCACCAAAGTGAGTTGTCTCTGGTAAGTGAAAGAATAAACACACTAAATCTAGCCATGACAATGAGCCAATGGGATACATTATTACCACCACTTGACCTTACTCATTAGGCTAACATCCTATATCCAAGTCTACAGTGGTTTTAATACAGATAATATATGGAAGTGTCAATACAGCTTTAAATGTTAGCATTAAATACCCAGCATTAAACAACAACAAATGTATCTTTTCTTGTTTGGAGCAAAGACAAATTTTAAAGAAATAATTTCGGTGTTTAAGACTTACACAAAAAACGTTTTAGTGTTTCAAGTCAATTTGGAAAGAAACAAGAATAGGGAGAGAGGGAAAGAAAAACACCGTTTTGGGGGGAAGGCACAATAAAACAGAAGTCTGCAGACTACCCATTGCAGGATTAGTCTGCTAAAAAAGAATTCATAGGGTGGTATCTAGGTCATGCCAGGAATAAAATTTTAATTGAACTGTTTTGGCTTCTAGAAGAATACCCATTTTTTTACGTTGAAAATTCCCTATAATGTGGATTGTGCTTTATATTATTAGTTGATCATTAGAACTTTTCTGAACATTGTGTCCTTTTTCAACTATTTTTCTTTCCAAAGACAAAAAGCTTTTAAAATGCTCTGAGTTACTTGGCTTCCAAGAGCAATGCCAATGGAAGAAAATACCTCAAAATTACCACTTCTTTGTAGAGTATAAAGTTAGCAGAATACATTACTTCACCTAAATGCAAAGTCCTTCGAGTAGACCTTGAACCTCAGGTTATCACACATTTAGCCAGTTCACACCTTTAAACTTAACTTCTCCAGGGCTAAGGTGGCAAAGCAACTAGAGTTCTTCTTATTCATGCTCTTTGTAGCTCCTTTCTCTGCAGTTCTGGTGGCCTTCTTAACTGTAGCTAGCCAAAAATTCATTTGGTTCAACACTTGAACAATAATTCTGGATTGAAATCTGGGTTCGTCTAATATTTTTTTTATAGAATACATTGGAACTCTTATGTAACATAGCAACACTTCATAAGCTTGCTAATTTGACATGCTACAAAATCTAAACTCATCTTGTGAAACAACAGAAATCTTGGAAATAAAGGTGATATATCCACACTCAGTTTAAAATTAAAGCCTAAAGAGATAGACCCTGGACTTCGTGCTGCATGGGGCGGGTTGTTGATGAGTGTTGATTTAAAGTATTCTTGGGTAAAAATCTCTCATGTGACTTTATTCAGGACTTTCATTTCATCAGATACCCAGCAGCAATGCTCATTTTTTTTTCCAGTGGACACACAGCATAAGAATGCCTAAGATGTAGTTGTAGTAATCCCCCTTATCCACAGGGGTACATTCTAGGACCCACAACAGAGGCCTGAAACCTAGGATAGTACCATGTATAATTAACCCTATGTATAATTTTTTCCTGTTTGCACATATCTATGAGAAAACATCTTTGATAAATCAGACACAGTAAGAGAGTAACAATAAAATAGAACAATTTTAACCATATACTGTAATAAGTGATGTAAATACTCTCTCCCCCTCAAAATATGTTATTACATTCATCCTTCTGATAATATAAGATGATGAAGTGCCTATGAGAGGAGATGAAGTGGGTAAATGACATGGGCACTGTAACATAGCGGTAAGGCTACTACTGACCTGACATTAGTCTGTGTGGGAAGGAGGATCATCTGCTTTCAGACCACTGGTGACAGTGGGTAACTATAATCATGGAAAATGAATCCACAGATAAGGGGAACTACATTGTTGCTTTGGAAGGGAACCTCAAGATGAAAACCCATCTCTTGTATTCGCATATGGGTCCCATTGGGAAATCACTGCCTCTCCAGAGCTTTAAGTAACTTTCTTGTAGCAAACAGACATGGGAAGCACTGTTTTCCACATAAACTTCCATTTTCCTTCAGCAGCACAAGGTACTGGGCTATGCACGATGCACAGCTCCAGTATGGACTAGACACCACAAAGAAACCAAGGCACCTCCAGCTCAGGTCACTAAGCCTGCAGATGCAGTTTCTTCCTGCAAATGACCACACGACTCACAAGACGACTTTCAGCTCTAAGAGGCTGATTGTGTTTTCAGTTAGCCGTGGACATGTCTGGTTCCCTGCAGCCAAACACCCTCGACAAGCACAGAGCACTGCTCTGAAGAGTGCAGGTCCTTATTTGGTTGAGCGGGGGAAATGACCTATGTATTTATGCTTGACTTTTGTTAATAGAACATACCAATGAAGGAATTTAGATTCTGACACAGGGTTCAGCTTACGTTGGCTATCTAAAACTTGGTTTCTACTGTATTCAATTCAGAACCTGACAAATTTTATA
The DNA here is from genome assembly GCF_905146905.1 of Nyctereutes procyonoides. Taxonomy (NCBI): domain Eukaryota; kingdom Metazoa; phylum Chordata; class Mammalia; order Carnivora; family Canidae; genus Nyctereutes; species Nyctereutes procyonoides. Next base: position 52,917,007 of record NW_026575146.1, on the reverse strand, counting down.
TAATTATCACTATTATTACCAGTGCAATTACTGATGCTAATATTGACATCATTTTTATACAATGTTCATTGGTGTTACTCCTATTACTATGGCCACTGCTATGATCACCACAAGCACTCCTGGTCTGGGCCTTCTGTAACAGCCTTCTCACTGATTTCTCTACTCCTAATCGTGCTCTTTTATCATCCATTATTGCCTACTTTACTGTTCATCACCCACTCTCCATATTGCAACCTGATTGGGCTTTTAAAACCATGAATAAGATCCTATCACTTCTCTGCTTAAAGTCCTCCAATGAGTGCCCATTAGCTCAAAGTAAAATACAGGCTGCTTATCCTGTTAAACATAATTCTTCCTCCTGTTTATTGATTTCATACCACATCGAGGTAGCTGGAGTGCAGTGGGAGGCACTGCCCGCTGTGCACTGGCTCTCCTTGCCCTCCTTCATGCCCCAGAGCCTTTGCACCAGCTATTCCCACTACCTGGAGTTTTCATGCTCCGCTCTTCACACGGAGCTCCCTCCAGCTACTCTCATCTCCAACATTACTGTCCCCTCTTAAGAACATTCTTTCTGACTGCACAGAGCTGCCCTATCATCACTCTCTGGAATATCATTCTTATGGCATTTAGTGTAACTTGTAACTTTTCTGCTTAAGTTTCCACTGTCTGCCTCTCTGACCAGTGTAATCTTCATGAAGGCAAGAATCCTGTCTGCTTTCCATGTAAAATTGTGCTGGATCCATTGTACATACTTGTCAAAAATATTTTGAACAAATGAGTGGAAGAATAAGTATTAATACTAATGGAAGCTTATATGTACTAATCATTTTCTAAGAACCAGACAATGTGCTATGATTATATGATCATACTGATCTATACTATCAGTCTACAAGGGAGAAAAATTTAAATGGTCTCAGTCTTATAGCTTGTAAAAGATATAAGACTTGGGGAAGAAGACAATTGAAAACTCACATATTCTGAGTCTCAGTCCTCAAAGGTTATAAACACACTAATAAACCATTACATAAAATGTGTTCTCTAACCTTATCTTGGCAATATACTTCATAAAAACATGTAAAATTAGGCCTGAATTCCTCAGATTCCACAACAGGGACACAGAGACATAGAAAAATATCATTCTGGACCCACACCCTCTAGTCTACCTCCCTTATCTCTCACGCTGGCTGTATCCCACCATGCAAGGGACATCATGTGCAGTCTGGGGAAATCCCAGCCCGCATGTCTAAACTCAGTCCACAACCCATCAAAAAGCTATCCCTGGAGAACACTCTGTTCCCATGGAATGGCCATAGTAAGACAGGCTGAGCAAAGAGGCCTGGAAAGGTCCTGAAAGTGGTACAAGGTCATCTGGGCAGAAGGCCTCAGGAATCCAGAGCATGTTCTAGAAGGGGATATACAGGATCCAGGTAAGCACATCCCCTTAAGTAGCATAAATTCTTCATCTTGTGAAGAAAAGCATCGCCAGAGCAGAACTTTTCAAAGTAGCAGCCCCTCTCCAAAGAATGAGTAGCAGAGTCTGCTTTCTGTTGCAGCCATTCTGATTTCAGAAGTAATGGTATTATCCACTCTGACAACCTTGTTCACATCCCAGTAAACATATAAAATGGTAATATTTGTAAGACAGACTGAGGTAAATCATTCAAGTCACCCCAAACCCTGTTGTGTTGCCTTGAATACTAAGAGGATCAATGTTTAGACACATCCAAAATCTACTTGGGGCAAATCAGTGCATTGAACATCAGAATGGCGAGCACTGTGCTTTACTTTTCTTTGTAGATGCTATAAAAATTGAGTATAGGTCATTTTCTTTCAGCAAATGTTGAGTTCCTGCTCTGAATAAAACATTCCACTAAATGCTTGAGAAAATGAAATAGAAGTGGCTACAAAAATAAATAGGATACAGTCACCATCTTCAAAAAGTATGCCATCCAATGGGTAAAATGCAGATGAGCCACTGGATACAGAAAAAAAAAAAAAAACCACACACACACTCACAAAAACAAACCCCAAAAAACAGGATAAGTGAAGTGATTTGGCAGCCCTTAGGAATACAAAAAATGTTTGGTTAATTCTGACTAAAGAATCCTCAGGAGAAAGACTCCCTGAAAATCCAGATGGCATTCAAAGTGTATCCTGAAGGAGAAGTAGGACTTTAATAGGTTGGTGGAGAAGAGATTCTGAGTTGACAAAACAACAGGAGCAGAGGCATGACGATTACAGTGATTGCTGTATCACTGGAAAGTCCAAAGTGGGTAGATTAAAGAATATTTAGTGAGAAGAGTTGGGAAAACTGTCTGTGTCAGACTGAAGAAGATTCTGACTGAAATGTGAAGGCATATGAATTTTATCTTTAGATCACAGAAGGCACTGAATGACTATTTTCAAGGCAAGGAATCACATAACTCAAACTGTTATAGGAACACAAGTGAAGAAATTCATAAGAAGAATAAATCAGTAGTGCAAAAGATGTGCAGGTGAGGGAAACTTCAAACAGGGCAGTAGTGGTGGAAACGCAAAGAACAGATAGAATTATGGAGAAAGTGAATGAATGAATGGCCATAGGTAATCACTTAATAACAGCACCCTTGGAGAGGGCAGGTGATGATGTGAAAGACTTTAGTCCAGACAACTAAAAAGTTAGTGGTCAAAGGTTCAGGGAACAGCAACAGAAGTTAATTTATTCATGGGGTTGGAGTTTACACTGGAAAAGAGGAGGGTCTCAACTGCCCCAGGTAAGGGAGGAATACACAAGAGATTTACAGAAGAGAAGTAAAAATGATATTTAATGAAGGTAATAAATAAGGTCTTGAATTTTCTCTGTGAAGCAGAAGTCTAAGTTCATCAGTTGAGAAAGAAGAGATTGGAATACGGCCAAACTTTAAATATTGTTTTTGAAATTTTTTAAATTATGTAAGGGACATGGTTAAAGGTTGGGAAATGGATTACTGGATAACATGGATCCTAATTGTGTTGCACCATGTACCTTTTCCTGGCTCCACTGATGGGTAGACAAGTATTCAGTGACAGTTCTAATACTGTAACAGTTTTTACAAGAACCTTTTATGTTCTTCTTTAAGGTTTGTAGATTTTTAAAATTTTTAAAGATTTATTTATGAGAGAGGAGAGAGAGAGAGAGAGAGAGAGAGATAGGCAGAGGGAGAAGTAGGCTCCTCATAGGAGTCCCTGATGGCAGGATTCAATCCCAGGACCCCATCATCATGACCTGAGCCACAGGCAGACACTCAACCACTGAGCCACCAAGTTTGTAGATTTTTAAAATTTTTCTAAGTATTTACATTTTGGAATACAATTAGAAAAGTCTTCTTTTCAAATTTGCAAACCAGACTGATCACATTTTGGATTTGTGAATGGATGAGATCAATGAGAACAAAAGCAGAACATTCAAGAGAGCATCGTATAGAAACTAAATCAAATTACTTGAAGTGCTTCCTCTGCCCACTTTGCAGCACATGCTTCTGGAAAATGAGATGTTTCACCAAGCCCTTCAATCTGGGCCATAATATACGATGGATTGAGATTTTAACTAAAAGAAAGTTAACAATGCTTTTAGTGAAAAGCACCCAGAATTGAATTGGCTCTATTTAGTAGCCATTTATACAAATAACTAGTTTCACAAAACTAACTGACATTCGCCTACAATTTTATCAACCTACTTTTAGAGTGTGAATAATAATAGGATTTATTTTGCCATCTCAAAATTGGCCTCTGTAAATTCACACAGTTCTAATTTATCTACCCTAACATCAGGAAGATTTAGTTGTAAGACACTTTAATTAGTGCTCTCTCAGTACTTGGTAGTTGCTACCATTTTAGCCTCTTCAGGTTTTATGTACACCCTGTAATTCTCGTGTACTGCAAAGCAAATATAGATTACCAAAAGGTTACCTCTCACAATACTTCATAAAGCTAAAAAAGTATATAGCAAAACAGAAACTCTAGTTCAAATGCCAGACTATTGCAGACACAGCTAGATTCAAGGAAGGTATCTACCGAGCTCCAAGAATCTAAAGCTACATCAGCAAGAGACAATGGTGGCAGTTGGGAGGAGTGGGAATGATACCCAAGGGGAGAGTCAATAGAAATTGGTAACTCATTGCATGTGGAGGTCAAGGGAAGCGTCAAAGTCAAGTCCAAACTGTCCTGCCTGGTGACTTGGAGAAGGACTGGGATGATGAGACTCAAATAGTCAGGAGGAAAAAAATTAACAGTGGCAGAGAGAATGGCACTGGACAATACAAGTATTCCACACTCAAAAATGGGAGGGAAGGGGAACATCAGAGATGACAAAGGGATCATCATTGGATGGGATTTATAAGAACTGACTGACATTTTTTCAGGGATACCAGGCCATCATCTCAGAGGGAAGAATAGCTGCCATGAAGATGAGTTGGTGGAACAGATTCCTCACTCCTCTCCATTTGTTAACAACAGCCTAGAACCACCATTCCTGTTAGAAACATGACATGTAGCCAATTATGAATGAAGGTTTAAAACAAGGAGACCCAGAACCCCAAATCTGTATAATAAAAACTACACTAGAGTGAAGATTTCAAAATAGGTGTGATGGTGAAATATCTGAGACAGCAACAAGGAGACCAGCTTTACCCACTTGGCAGTCCAATCTCCAAGGCTGATGAACTATCATTCCCAAAAGGTCCACAATCTAAGAACATAAAAACACTGACATTTTAAGCAAAGTTCCATTCCTATCTGATTACTGAATTTGTTCAAGCTCTCCTACATTTCCAACAATTGAGAGAAAGTCAGGGCATCAGAAATGATTGGCTATTTACCCAAAGCCCTTTCAACGCTTCTTGGGTGCTTCCCATCACAAAATTCTCCCCTCGACTATGTGACTCATGGGTAAACTAAACAGTCTGAGGAACATGGACATCAAATTGCTTTGCCATTGATTAGCTTAGAATGTAGATTATAACTAACTCTGGCCAGTGTGACCTGAGGGAGTTGGCCACAGGGCCTCGGAGTTATGATTAGACATTGTCCTTGTTACCCCCTCTGAACATCCTGGTGTTTGAATGTGACCTGTGGAAATACATCATCATCATCTTGTGATCATGGGGGAACAAGCCAGAAGGCAGAGTTGACAGGCTGGGAATGGTTTAAGGGAAAGACAAGATATCTACCAGGCTCTATATTAACCAACCCTGGAAAACCTCATACCTCAGTCTTCCTTTTCATCAGAGATAAAACATTGTCTTATATTTCACTTTAATCAAGTTTTTGGTTTTTTGTTACTCGGAGCAAATTTCATCTTAACTGACTTAAAGGGGAGCAGAGGAGAAATGAATTCCCTATTCTCATTTAATTACCAATTTCTTTCATTGTCTGACTGACTCTCCCATTCAGCTGAGATACTAGTAACAGAGTATTGGCGTAACTCTTATAATGTACGTCAATTATTGTTTACGCACTTACATAGCTCCTTATGGCTGCTAAACTCCCTGAGCACCAACATTCTGGAAGAGCCCTCAAGACCATAAACCTAAATTCTGTGTATTGTGGAAAGAAGAGAGCTTTAAATTACAAAGTACAAAGAAAGCCATTTGAGGATACACAGATAAACATCTTCATGAAGGAAGAATATGAAAACAAATTTATTTCAAAGCAGATAATCTCTATTGAGCTTTAAGATGCCTATGATTTACTTTTAAACAGTACGCAATGAAAACCATCTTTCACGTAGAATATACTGTGACTTAAAAATAGCATTTGCAAAAACTGCTTCATTTCATTTGCAAACTGCCAATAGCCAAACTCATCTGGAGCATCTTTTGAGAGTTCCCCTCGAAAGTATGATTCCCTGAAACCTTTGTGTCATGAAATGCCAACCAAAATTTCTCTAAGACCATATCACATGAGAAAAAAATATATATTCAAAAGGTTCATTTACTTGCAAGTACTACAAAACCAAAGGCTAGAATAATTGGAGCTTTGATGTGGCTCCCTAAATATTTTACCCTAAATATTTTTTAAATAATCATAGGAGTTTTTAATAAGCAAAGGAGCTCTAAATATTCTGTTTTACTATAAAGAGTACAGCTTAAAGTTCCCTATGTGAAATCATGGTATGATAGTTCATCAACATGAAGTTACTGTGCAAGCAAATAAGCCTTTAAACAAAAACATTGTACACTCACTCATTTTGTCCACTGTATATATAATTTTCTGATAATTTTTTAAAATCCTATGCAGTTTTCCATTTCCTTTAAAATAGAAGAAAAACTTCCTTACAGTACAGTTTAAATGATGAGAGTGAGAAATTTTCACACTTTTTTTTTTTATGATAGTCACAGAGAGAGAGAGAGAGAGAGAGAGGCAGAGACATAGGCAGAGGGAGAAGCAGGCTCCACGCACCGGGAGCCCGACGTGGGATTCGATCCTGGGTCTCCAGGATCGGGCCCCGGGCCAAAGGCAGGTGCTAAACCGCTGCGCCACCCAGGGTTCCCCCACACTGACTATTTTTTAAAGAAACCTCTTCAAGACTTTCCCTTTATAAACCCTTAGACCAGACTGGTATTGCAGGTGGGAATGCATGTGGTAGTCAAGAGCTGCAGGAGCAGAGCAATGTGTGCTCAGAACACAAAGCATCAGGAGTTAGTTAGGTCAAGAGTTTTTGAAAACAATAGAGAGATGCCATCAAGTGGCTGAAGAAAGAATTTTTCCTCAAGTGGGGAATGGCTTTCCCAGACGTTGCCATCTGGTGGTCAATACTGGAAATCATTTTAGACTGATAAAACTATACCATGCGGATACTGGTCTTTCATGTGGTCCCTAATTTAAGGCTTGACAACTCTCTATTACCTTACCAGAGGAAACTCCATTGGTGACTTTTATTATGCAGATTTGTAAGACATATTAATGACATAGATTATCAGTCTCAATTCTATGGGAGAGGGGAACTATATGTTTAAAATTATTACATCTGGCTTAATAAACGATTTTGAGAGAATTTTTCCATGATCAATTCAAATTGGACAGATACTTGCAACTCTATTTAACTTTGAAGCTAGAGGTTTAATTAGCCCGTCAGAATTTTATTTCTCCTTTCCATACCCACTGGCAATCTACAAGTAGGATCATAGTTTTTGTTCTCATTTTGTTTTGGTTTTTTGGTTTTTGCTTTTTATCAGAAATAGATCTCATAGATCAATTCACTTCCCTCTTCAATAAAATATTTGACAATATTTGCCAAACTGACCTGTAATGGTGAGCAAAATAGTCATAATCTTACCCTGATGAAGATTATAATCTAGTGTAGATAATGAACATTTGAAGCGATGTGTTTATTGATTCATTCAAAATATATGTATTAAGCATACACTTTTCTTAAGCTGTGTTTAGGGATTTATTAGTCAGCACACACACACACACACACAAAACACAAAAAACACAAGGATTCCTAATCTCAAGGAATGCTTGGAAACACAGAGGAGGAAGTGAACTGAGTTTGAATAGGGACTATTACGCTGTGAAGTGAAACATGAAAAGGAACCAGTAGAGGGAAGGACAGGAGGGAAGAGCAAAGGTAAGAGAAGGGCAGGTGCATAAGCCAAGATCTAGAGATGGGGGAAAGGCCAAATAGCAGGAACATGCCAAACAAGGTAGACAGTGCTAGGACTTGAGGTCAGAGAGAGAAAAGGAACAGCTCACCACAGCTTCCTGCAGGTCCTGGGAAGGTGTCTGACTTTTAGTTTATGAGCAGTAGAAAGCCACAGAAGGGATTTAATCACAGGAGTAACAATTTGATTTGCTTTCCAAAGATCAGTACAACTGCCATTGTGCAGATGGATGGATAGTTGGAAGGGAGGGATTTCTCACATTTTAAGAGAAAGTTCCTTTTTACTTTTTGTTTCTAAAAAGAAAAGTGAATTTGTTAACAATGTATTGAAACCACATCACAGCTTTCTAGCAGCTTCATGAACGCTAGTGGAGAACACTTTTTGACCTACAAATGTTTTTTTTAAAAATATTTTATTTATTTATTCATGAGAAACAGAGAGAGAGAGAGGTAGAGACACAGGCAGAGGGAGAAGCAGGCTCCATGCAGGGAGCCCGAAGTGAGACTCAATTCCAGGTCTCCAGGATCATGCCCTGGGCTGAAGGCAGCACTAAACCGCTGAGCCACCCAGGCTGCCCCTGCAAATGTTCTTGATACCTATTCTGGTGCTCAGGAAATAATAACAAGCGAAGCTCATTTTGCCTCCTTCACGAGTTTTAATTCCCTTTCTCATCTGAACTCACCCTTCACAGCACTCATCTTTCCTCCCCAGGAGTTAACAGGTATTTTGCATTTACCTTCCCTCTAAGACTATAAATGCTATATAAAAAAAGTCTTTTTTTTCCCCCTACAACCTCAGAATACTGCCCTTTGTACTTGGCAACTTCACTGTAAGTATTTAAATAAAAATTGATGTATAATACTAATTCATTGTACTACAGAATTTTCATTTTTCAAGTCAGAATCTTCACCTCCTAATGGAAAGTTCAGATGTAAGCTAATTTACCTGGCATTAAGTTTTCTAATTATGGCCAATTGAGGTAGAATACATAATTCTTTATAAAAATCTGGTCTTCAGCTCTTCGTACAAGGGGAGTATAGTATAGTAGGGTGATGAAATAGTTTTTCTTTAAAGCTAGGATACCCATTTACCTGACATTACCTGACTTTGCTTTTTTCCATGTTTCTGAAAACAATGAAAATTTGTAATACTAACCACCTGTCTCAGGGTCTCCCCCCCATCAACACAGAATAGTGTGAAAAAAAAATCACTCAAAAGGGCCAATTTATTTCAGCATAAAATTGTGCAGTTTTTATTGGGAGTTAGTAACTAAAATTAATGACTTCCCTGAATCAATAGAGCCACATGGGGCCTTGTCTTCCAGACAAGGATCTAGCACAGGAGAAACAAGTCTGAAATACTGCAGAAATCCCTTTCATTACACAACTCCCCTGATTTTTTCACTCAAAATTTGATTCTGCATCTTTGGGCTCTCAAGGCACCCGGGACTAACCTTTAGAGAACACTACAACTCTATAGAGTAATGTTTTTTTTTTTTTCATACAACCAATGAAATGGCTCATGTCATACAACCATACTCTAACTTTATAGAGTAATGGTTTATTTCATACAAACTTCATACATCTCGTACAAAATGGTTTATTTCATAGAGGTTTTCCTTATTAAAATATGTTTTGAGGGCAGTTTCGTAGGTCTTTGTATCCCCAGAATCTAATTCATTGTAAGACGTTCAACACATGAAGAACAACAAAAAAAGAGTTAGCAGTACTAGTTCAAAGCTTTTCTGACTCAAAGACAAGTTTTTACTTCACAGTAAGAAACCACACATTGTATTTTAGGTAATTCTCAAACAGGGACAATTTAGGCCTCCAGGGGACACATGCCAGTGTCTGCAGATATTTCAGTTGTCACAGCTGAGAGGTGAGCTTTGCTACTGTCATTTAGCTTACAGAGGTCAATAATGTTGCTCAACACCCATGCAATGCATAGGAAAGCCATAGACACCAAAGAATCATAAGATCCAGAACATCAGGAGTGCCGAGATAGGGACATTCATAACTTGAGATTAAGATTTCAATTACTCTTCTTATATAATAAAATAGAATACCAGTCCCAATTTACTGTACTAGTAATGGTTTTGATATTATCCAAAGTCTTATGATCTACCAAAACAGTATTTTGAAGAAGTTGAATGCAACAATATTTTAGCATTCTGGCCTTGTAGATCTTTAGATTGTGTGTAAAAGCTTTGTGTAAATATGATCCTGAAGTAAAATACAAGATGGAGATCAGACTTGAGAATTCCTTGCTTAGACAAAACCATTTACACCATGAAGACATGATCATAAGCAAAACTTAGATTATTTCTTCTAAATGCTTCTGACAATCACAGAAGAGAATCACAAAATATAAATCTTCTTAAATAGTTTAGGATAATCATTTGTAACTAGTCTTCTTCCTCCTGGAAACCCCCATTGTAATAACTAATCCTTGTCAAGGTTAAACAATTTCCTCATTTTCATCTTATAAGGTAGATTAAAAAAATGTGGTATGCGCACGCGCACACACACACAATGGAATACTACTCAGCCATCAAAAATGAAATCTTGCCATTTGCAATGACGTGGATACAACTTGAGGGTATTATGCTAAGGAAAATAAAGACAATTATCACATGATCTCACCCATATATGGAATTTAAGAAACAAAACAAAAGATCATAGGGGAAGAGATGAAAAAATAAAAGATGAAATCAGAGAGAGAGACAAATCCTAAGAGACTCAACCATAAGAAACTGAGGGTCGTGGAGGGGAGGGGTTAACAGGGTGATGGACTTTAAGGAGGGCACCTGTTTGTAATGAGCACTGGGTATTGTGTAAGACTAATTAATCAATGACCTCTACCTCTGAAACTAATAGTACATTATATATTAATTGATTGAATTCAAATTTAAAAAACTAAAAACCACAGGGATAATAGATGCTTCAAATAATGACTTAAATACTAAACAACTGAGAAAAGGCATAGAGAAAAATGATTAAATCCTTAATCATTTTACAAAACTGACTTATTTGATGTGAAAGTCAAACATTAAGTAAAGGGGGTCTTACTGTACTTTCTTTAAAAAAAAAAAGCTGTATTGTAATATCATGCCTCAGAGCTTTGTCTCAGTTTGGGGTTTGAAAGCTCCCAGTTTGTGAATTTTTCTTATGTGCACAATGACTTCTTACTACATACTTCTTACCAATCTGGTTTTAATTTTTCCTGACAATTTTAAGATCAGATCTCATGCAGCCTTTCAAATGCAAAGGATATAAGGACAAGGAGAAACAAGGAACTCTCCCTCCTTACCTCTCATTCAGGTAAGGTTCACTCAAATTTCCGAAGTATTATCAAAAGATAGACCCTACCTCTTTCATAGATCACCCTCATTTCAGCAAAGCCACATCCAGTGTTGGATTTTGCCGGTTTCTGGAGCTGTGGTACTGGGTGTCCTTCCTTTAGCCAGTCCACTTGAGTACGCACACACACACACACAGAACTCAAGTCCCTTAAGCTTTCATCAATCTCTTGCATCAATCCCTTGTTGGGCCTGCTCTGAGCAAACACAACCAGAACCTACTACTGTGGCCATCTCTATGGATATCTGCCTTCCCACTGCTGTGTATATAAAATATATGGCTTCTGTAAATGGTCAAGTGTTCTGTTTTTTTTAATTTTTATTTATTTGTGATAATCACACAGAGAGAGAGACAGAGAGAGAGGCAGAGAGAGAGGCAGAAACACAGGCAGAGGGAGAAGCAGGCTCCATGCACCGGGAACCCGACGTGGGATTCGATCCCGGGTCTCCAGGATCGGGCCCTGGGCCAAAGGCAGGCGCTAAACCGCTGCGCCACCCAGGGATCCCTGTTCTGTTGTTCTTAAACTTATTTTTAAATGCTTGCTTTAGAGGAAATCCTGACTGGTTAGTCAATTTGGGGTCTCCTAAACAAGGAAACAAAAATAAATGAAAATTTAAAAAGGCTTTAGAAGAATCCACCATCATACCCGTTGGCTTGCCAAGTATCTACCCACCCTGCCTGAGTTTACAACCACTACCCATCTCTTCCTAACTCATTCTTGGATACTCTTCTCCACCTATCTCTGCTAAAGAGGCCTACTAACATGAAACATGTACAAATAAATTAGAAGACATATGCTGCACACAAATTGAAGATAAAAGAGAAAAGCTTGAGACCATTATTTTGCCTAGTCATCCTTAAACATGGATAAAAATGTATCTTTGCAACCTACAAAGTGTATGTTTGATTCTTGTGCCCTTGGAAAAGTATTTTATCTTGTTTTACTATTTTCTTATGTGTAATAATATGGGCTCTATATGTCTCCTAATTGTAAAAACTATCATGTTATTGCCCTGAGTAAATTCATGCTCTGAATATCCTTCCTCCTGGGATAGAGCCGACTCTGCTGTTTGCTTCTTATAGACAGCTGTTGCCACAATTATCTTATTTTAAAAAATGAATGATCTACAGCCAACCAAGAGTAAGTGGTTAAATCAAAAGGAAAAAAAAGAAACCCTATTTATTGTTTCTCCTTTGATCTCTTTCCAAGGTCTGAGATGTGACATATTCAATAATGATCTCAGGCCCTCTGAAGGCCATTCTGTTCCTTTTCTCTTCTATTCAGAGATATAGTAACCACAAAAGCAGAAAAGAGAGAAGGTAGGAAGTAATCTTCAAAGTTACATATGCTCATCATTTAGATTTGAGGCCATCTTTTTTCATAGACAACGAAGTTGAAATTCAGATGCCATTCCTGCTGATAATGATTTCATGTCTGAAGTTAGTGTATTTTTTTTATTTTTATTTATTTATGATAGTCACACACAGAGAGAGAGAGAGAGAGAGAGAGAGACAGAGACACAGGCGGAGGGAGAAGCAGGCTCCATGCACCGGGAGCCCGATGTGGGACTCGATCCCGGGTCTCCAGGATCGCGCCCTGGGCCAAAGGCAGGCGCTAAACCGCTGCGCCACCCAGGGATCCCTGAAGTTAGTGTATTAATTAGTAAACAAACACACAAAAAATTAGTAAACACAGTCTTGCCTCTGAATTCGTTATAGTCCAAACTTAATTGCACTGTTGCTCTCCCTTCTGACAACAGGGTATCAATTCACCTCCCACAGAAGCACTATTCCTTTTATTACTCAGCACTATTCCTTTTATTACTCAGCAAAACTCCTTTTTTTATAAAGAGCACGGACTGTTAAATTCCAGGTCGGGCACAAAAGGGGTTCTATGTGCAAATACTTTATTTTTAATAAAGTGAGATGAGAATTCCAAGAGACATCAGTACCAGGGGGGTTATACTGGAGAAAGATACTGACTGCTTGGTTGAAGCAGGGATAGTTTTACAAAGGAGGTGTTAATTGTACTCATCTTGAAAGACAAAGAGGAGTTCATCAAGCAGGACAAGCTAGGGATAAACATTTCAGGTCAAGAGAATAGCGCGTGCATGACAACATATATGATGTTGGATCTAGATACATAGAGTTTGACAGGGCCAGAACAGAAGTTGTGTGTGCAAGAACAAATGCAGTGCGGAGAGCTGAGGCGATAGCAGGAGGCTGATCACAGAGGCTCTTATGAAACACGTGAAGGAATTTCTGTTCTACCTTGTAGGTCACTATGAATTATAAGGGTTTCAAGAGGCAAATAAAATAGTATTTCATAAAGCGTATTCCATAAAACACCAGTTCCTCTTTTGGTAGACTTCCAGAAAAAAAAAAAAAGATTTTGGTCAGTAAAGTTTAGGAGAGATTATGTATCAAAACAACCTCTTAGATGACTATAATGTGTAAATCCCATAAGCTCTGATAAGTCTTATGATGAAGAACTCTGTTTAACATGACTGAACCTAGAACTTTCCTATTGTAACATTTTTAACATTCTGTAGAATGAGTGTTTGCAGAGCAATATGGGAAATGTCTGCTAATGTAATTAGATTTGCATTTTAGAAGAATTGCTTTGAGGCCATCTTCTAAACTATTCTAGCAGATGGATTAGAAGGAGAAACAGGTTGAAAGGTGCTATAGTAGGACAAGTGAAGGTGACAAGGCCTTCAAATAACTAGACAACAGAAGAGATGAGCTCTTACATAAAGTATCTTTAGAGAAGAGACTTTGGAAACCATAGTAACTGACTGGATGGGGGGCGGCCACAATGTAAGAAATAAGGAAGAGAAGATGGACCCCAAATTATCAAACAGGGCAACTTAGTAGACGGGGGCATGATCTGAAAGAAGAGGGAAAGGAGGAAAAGCAGGTTGGAAGCAAAAAATGATTTCAATGCTGGTGCAGTGAAAACCTACAGGCTACAGGCTCCATGGCTATTCAATCAGAACTGATTGTGAGGATTACAATATTACATACAAAATATTTTTTTCAATATAATAGCAAAGGTAGGAGTCTGATCAAGCTATTTAATACATTTTCTGTACATATTTATAAACATAAAATGAGTTTGTGTACATCAGGAGAAGTTGGGTATTTATAGCTGTCGTAAGGGAAACACTTTCACGAAACCTATAAACACAAATCTAGGTCTCTTTGAATTAAGTGCACACTGTATGCATGCTGATTTTTTAAGCTGAGACGAGCAGAGTTCTGGTGGCTCTTTTGATGAGGTTATTTGTCAGTCAAGACTCCTCCATTATAGCTAATATCCTGGTAACTGAATAAATTGTTTTAATTTTCGTTCAGTGGTCTGATTACTTCCTGAGACTAAAGCAATTTTTGTTACAAACTATCTAAAATTGGAGGAAGGGTTAATTTGGTCACTCTGCTAATTGCTCTCTAGGTTGATTTGCTTGTGCTCATTTCCTAAGTATTTATACCTCAAGAAAGTACGTCTGAAGGTTTCACCACTTAAAAGCAGCAGGACTTAAGTTTCCAAAAATGTTTTTTTATTAACACTGTAAGTGCTAGTGGTTTTTTTTTTAAATATTTTATTTATTTATTCATGAGAGACACAGAGAGAGAGGCGCAGAGACACAGGGAGAGGGAGAAGCAGGCTCCACACAGGGAGCCCGACGTGGGACTCGATCCCGGGTCTCCAGGGTCACACCCTGGGCTGAAGACGGTGCTAAACCGCTGAGCCACCCGGGCTGCCCGTGCTATTGCTTTTTAAATCAAAAGTGGATGAGTCACTAAAATTATGAAAAGAAAAATATTATAGGGCATACGTCTTCATTGTCACATTTTCTAGGTATATTACCTAGCAAATGTTAATGTACCAGTAGCAGTAATCTCAGCTCCTCGCACATAAAAACTCATTTAATTCCTACCATATGGTATGAAGTAGGTGCCATTATTAACTCCACTTCATAGCTGGAGAGACTGAAATTTAGTAGGGTGCCCAAGCTCATGCACCAAAACTAGCATGTGAACACAGGCAGCCTGGCTCCAGAATCTGAGCTCTTGATCCCCTGGCCATACCTGATTTGCACTTGCCCAAAAGTGACCTTTCAAGCTTATGCCCTCACTGTCCTCGTAAATTCTATTTATCTTAAGGAGTACAGTCTATCCATCACTGGGTTTTGTATTTTGAGAATAAGCTTCCTCTTAACTCTTATTTTCTTATTCAAAAGTAAATAACTTATAATATTAAGTTGGTATTCACCTTGTAGGATTTTCTTTTCATTTTTAATTTCTATCGCTTGAAGCAATGTTTTTACTGTTAATGTGTCAATCCTTCAAAATATACCAACATATTAAATTAAGATCTTCCTGTGTGATTGCTGAATACCAAGTACTGTGGTAATTACTTTACATACATCATATTTAATTTTCCCCAACATCAAGAGAATATTTTACATACAAACAATCTGAGATCCAAAGGGATAAAGAAATTTTCCCTGATCTCAGCACCCTGAAAATTGTTCTCTTAAAAATTACAGACTACTTACTTTTGGGGGAATTATGATGGATTCATAAACTTAATTCTAGATCATGATAATCAAAGTTGATTACCTGACCCCCTCATTTTTAACACTACCTTTGTATGAATGTCAATGGCCTAAAGGAAAATTGGGGAAAAAAATCAAGATAATTGCACAATTTACAGTAACTACCATTGTTTTCTCTTCTAAAACTTATCTTCATTTTACTTAACATTATAGTAATTTTTAATGGCTACATCTTCTTTTACATAGTTGACATTATAACAGAATTAACCTCCCTCCATTTATCTGCCTTTAGTTTGCTCACAATTAAATATTTAAAAGTTATAGTGATCCAACATGTACACATATTTTTTCCCTTCTTTTGGGTTGTTCTATAAAATTAAGTTTGAAAAACAAGCAGGTGGCTGATAGTGCAGTCAGAAGGCTACTTTGCTTGAAATTTACTTCCAAGACCATGAGAAAGAAAAGTCAATGAAGTTTTCTGGGGCCCTAAGAGTATCTTTCATCTTTCAATTCCTCTTGTCCTAGTTCATGAGGCTCATCGCAGATCTCCATGGAATGGTCAGTTAATACAGTATATGTTGACGATGACATCCCCTGGGCTAAGTGATCTCACCTTACTTACCTTCTCTACATCACACTTAGATTGCTCTCCACAGAGAAGCAAGGCTATCTGTTGATTTCGGTATAATCACTGTGGGTCCAGAAGTAAGGCGTCCCTGAGCATGTACAAGGGCCACAGAACCAGCCAAGGAAATACCTATCCCAGATCTCCAATACACAGCCCTCTCCCTGATTGTCATTTGAACTAATCCCTAACCCTTGGTCTAACCCACACAATTAGTGCCATCACCTTCGGCCCAAGTAAGATTCTGAAGTACAAAAGGAAGGAAAAGTGACAAAAGAGTCACAAGTTAAGGAAGAAAACCACTCTGGCATGGTGCGCTCCCTCAAGACGCTGGAGAGCATTAATATTGGCAAGAGTGGAGTCTAACTCCCCTATCTTCTCTACTTCCTGATCCACCCAGGAAACAAGTGGACGAAGTTTCAGTAATCACGTTAAGTGACCCAAAGGAGAGCCCCCAGATCAGCAGAGGGACAGCCTCCTCTCAGAAGAAAGTAACAGAGGAGCCTACACCACATGCAGGGGCTATGAGCTTTACACACAGTCACCTATCAGATCCTTACAAAAGCCCAGGAGGGTGGGAACTACTCCTACCCATCTCGCAGATGAGGTAACAGGCTAGGAAAGTTTGGTTGACTTACTTATTAAGACTGCCCTAAACAAAACCGGAGTTAGAATCCAGTGAAGCTAACCTCAGCTTTGCACAGGAAACCATGGCACCTCTCTGGCTTTCCATAAGCTTCATTTCTGCCTTCCTTTTTCCTCACATGATAAAACAATTCTGTCTTCTCTCCTCTGTATCCCAAAGCAGAGTATTTCCAGGAGAAGGTAGATTTTGGAAATCTACTTAATGCCAAATTATTTTTAAAAAGCCTTAGAAGCATGTTTGCATGTGGGTGTATCACTTCTCATTAATGCTAGAGAAAAGAACGTACAACTTACCACAAGGTGTCTTAACAAAGAAATACCCTTAATTTGGAAGACGGTAGAGAAAGGTATTGTTATGAGTACAAAACACCCACTCTGCGCTCTTAAATCCAAGTGTGGGATTTTTTTTATATTGTAAAATGGATTAAGGGAAAAGATGACTCGAAGCTTTTGTAACACAAAGCAAATATGTAGAAGTTAATATGGCCCCTCATACATTACTTACAGAATATATCCCACATTTTCAAAATAATCAAAATATCATTTTCTAGGTTTTGTTTTAAAAAAAGATTTTATTTATTTATTCACAAGAGACACAGAGAGAGAAGCAGAAATATAGGCAGAGGGAGAAGCAGGCTCCCTGCAGGGAGCAAGACACAAGACTCAATCCTGGGACCCTGGGATCACACCCTGAGCCAAAGGCAGATGCTCAAGCACTGAGCCACCCAAGCATCCCTATCATTTTGTAGTTTTAAATTGTCTTTGAGAATAATAATGAGAGGTCCTATAATAGTCACACAGACTAGTTGGCTTATCCTTTCTGACTGTAATTTATAAAGATTTCTTTATTCATTTGTGTGTGAGAGAGAGACAGAGACAGTGAGTACACAAGTGGGGGAGGAGGCCAAGGGACAAGTAGACTCCCTAATGAATATGGAGCCCAATATGGGGCTCAATCCCAGGACCCTAAGATCATGACCTGAGCCGAAACCAAGTCGGTCGCTCAACTAACTGAGCCACTCAGGCGCCCCAAGTGACTTTAATTTAAATTGCTTGTGTAGATGGTTATATATGTTTTCTCTCACATCCTTTAGAAGAAACCCATCTGGATAAAAGATGGATCTGTAGATTAGTAGGACTGATTTTTAAAACCTTTGAAAAGGATGACATTTGGGGACATGTAAGTAAATGTGTGTGCCAAACAGCAATTGCTTTATTGTGTCAGCAGAGTATATACATCAAGTTAAACGAAGTGCATCCTTGATTCCAGTTTCACTAACTATTTCCCAGGGCCTCTCTCTCTCCCCACAACACTTATTTTTAAACATCTGTTTTCAAAAGATGCTCAAGTCTCATTTCATTGTTTTCACTCCCCCATGATAAGTACCCTAGGACCCTTCACAAGTCTGTCACAAGTCCCAAGTACAATGGACAATTCCGCTTGATACTAGTAACGTGAACGTCTTTCATGTATTCATTTTCCTTCTGAATATTCAACAATTGGCTGGATTATTGGACTATTTCCTATTGATATACTT
The DNA here is from genome assembly GCF_905146905.1 of Nyctereutes procyonoides. Classification (NCBI taxonomy): domain Eukaryota; kingdom Metazoa; phylum Chordata; class Mammalia; order Carnivora; family Canidae; genus Nyctereutes; species Nyctereutes procyonoides. Next base: position 52,898,653 of record NW_026575146.1, on the reverse strand, counting down.
CTTCCCTCACACTGCAACCTCATTTAAGCTGTGACTATCCACTCACCTCTTTTTCTCCCATATCCTAAGTCCCCTCAACTGAAATACCAAACTGTCATGACTGTTTATCAACTGAAGTCAAACCCTGACATCCCTTTGAGGATAAACAATGTATTTTTCCAGTGAGTGCCAGCCAACTTGCTGTGCTGGTTCCTTCTCTAACAAGAGAAGGGGAGTGGGGACTATCTCCAGTTCCAATGCCTGACTAGTTGACACCCATCAGACCTTTCAAACCTAAGAAGTCCACTGCAGCTCAAACCAGGAAGCTAAGACATTTCTGCGAGTTCCTTAGTATTTTCACATTCTAGCTCACCCCTTTGGATTCCCATGCACAGTACTAGTGAATTGAAGCTTGTCTAGGCTCTTGCCTTCATTATATCCAGTATGCACATTTATAGGAGTCTCGGTTCTGAAACCTGGAAAATAACTTATTTAGAGATGTTTCAAAAAGTGTCAAAATAAAGTTCAGGGGCTACGAATATGGCCCTGAACCTTCTAATCTTTATATCATGAGTGAATGACGAAATATAGCAGTCTGAACCTTAATGTTCCAGCAAGAAAGGACAAAACTCTTTATTTTTAATAGTTGGAACATATGGTGCATTACTCTATTTACATTTTCTTCTCTTTCTTCTTTTTGTGCCTTTGCCCCCCCCCCCATTAATTCTTTCTGGCCATGCTCTCTCGCATCTTTCTCCCCTTTCTAATTCTCACCTTAAGTGGCAAAATGAGCACAGAAGTTTGAGTACAGGTTTAGTGTACAGGTTTTCATTAGAAAATAAAATTTTAATCCTTTGAATGCCATGTCTTTATCCTCCCCCCAAAAAGAAGTCCTGCCAAATGACCAAAGTTAATTTTAAAATTCCACATGATTCAAACTTAAAAATAAAGTTAACCCTGTTAGTCATTTCTGGTGGATTCATGGAGTGTCCTATGATCTTTCTCATCAACTGGGACTACCTGACCCTACTTCACCAACCATCCTATCAGTCTTGCCCCTCTTCTTCCCCCGTCCCAGGGCCCCATCTGTTCACTTGACTACTTTATCCTTTAAGACTAAATTTAAATGTCACTTCCTCAGAAAAACCTCCTAAGAACTCTCATATTCCCACCCACCATGATAAGCTCATACCCTAGAATATTACCTTATGGCACTTATCAAAAATAGAGTGAACAAATTATTCATGTTTTCACACTTGTCTTCCCTTCCAGGCTGGAAGCACATTGAGGGCAAGATCTGCCTCTGTTTCACTCATCACTGTACCTCCAACACCCAGGAGAGTGGCAGCTCATAGGGAGTGCCCAACAGATGGTTGGGAATAAAGGAATGCACTAATAAATAGATAATTTCCCCAAGGACCCTGTACTACAGTTCCATCCTGTTACTCCCCCAAGCCACAGAGAGATTTCAAAGTCCCAAGGAGTCTCTTAACTCAGACTATTCATCATCTCTGCCTTCCTTGCTCATATGACGTGAAACTCCACAGTTCACACCTCACTTCAGATGGCAACGCTCACTCTCTTGGTGTTATCGTATTTATTTTTGTAGACTGCCTGGAGATGCAAATAGACATTTGTTTACTGCCACATAACCTAAATATACATGACAGAAGACAGACTTCTATCATTTTTTATAATATTCCCAGTGGGTGATAAATGAGGAGGATAATCACAGCATAAGTAAATCAAACATGAGATCTTCCTGATTGTTGTTACCATAGCTTCCAGGGTGTATGGACAAGACAGAGATTGCCTTCTAGCTCGGTGTATTTAAAAATCCCTTGAAATCAGTCAACCCAAAGTTGTTCCTGTTCTTGAAGCTGTTACGAGTTGTAATGAACAAAATGACATGGAAACAAATTTTCTGGGAAACATTGCAATACTTTACACCAATTATTTAAAGTGGTTTTGAGCTGACTGGCTAACATCAACATCTGTTGAGCCTATGACATATCAAAGACTATGAATTGGGTTGTGTCATTAAACAGTTATGACAACTTTCCACTAAGTGCTCTTAAATGGATACCTTAACATCCTAGCCTGGGTTTGTGGTGAGAATAGGAATTATAATTGTCCACTGGGATCAGAGAAGTCTTCTCAGTAGAAGGGATATTTTCATGAGCTTTGGAAAAAAAGCTGGAAGACATTTTAGGCAAAGTAAACCACATGTATAAAGCAGTGAAGATAAGAAAGTACATGGTATACTTATCGGTACTAACACCATGAGGTTCAGGGTGTGGGCACAGGTGGAGGGTCAAAACATTATCTAGTTCTATTTTGTAGGTAACATGCTTACTCTCTTTTTTTATAAATTTATTTTTCATTGGTGTTCAATTTGCCAACATATAGAGTAACACCCAGTGCTCATCCCATCAAGTGCCCCCCTCAGTGCCTGTCACCCAGTCGCCCCCACCACCCACCCACCTCCCCTTCCACCACCCCTAGTTCGTTTCCCAGATTTAGGAGTCTCTCATGTTCTGTCTCCCTCCCTGATATTTCCCACTCATTTTTTTCTCCTTTCCCCTTTATTCCCTTTCACTATTTTTTATATTCCCCAAATGAATGAGACCATATAATGTTTGTCCTTCTCCGATTGACTTATTTCACTCAATATGCTTACTCTTAAAAATGGTTTCAATTATAAAGACACACAAAGTTTAGTAATTACATACTAGAAGAGCCAGTATGTTATACGTGAGGCTCTAAAAAGCACAATTCCTTTCTTGTGTAAGAAGAGAAGAATGCCACATCAAACCCCTTAGACCTAGAGAAAAGGTTAATTTTGCATACATGATTGGGACCAGAGACTAGGAGTAACTTTATGTGCTACATCCTATTACCACTGAAATATTTCAAGGGGCATTGCAGGAGCATGGCAGGTATTTAAGAGTAAGACTGAATCTATTCCTCCTCCAAGTCAGTGAACCATGGCCAGAATCTCAGCACCTGCACAGAGCAACAGAGCAGAATAATCTCATTTGAAATAAAAGGCTCCATTCTCTCTGGAGGTTGGAACCACCTTAGAAAGGGCAAGACTCACCACTGGCCAGTGAGCTGGAGGGTTGAAACATGGGTCAAAAGAAAAGCTATTCTTTCATGTCTAGAAGTATATTTTCTAAAAAGAAGTTAAAAACTGCCTTTTAAGAGCATGAAAAGAAACTGGAAAGATTGGAGTGAATGACACTGTCTGGCAAATAACAGGAGCAACATCAACTGCTTGAGCAGAAAAGCAACTGGGTCCTCAAAACACTTATAAAATACCTCCTAGGTATATTCTTGCTTGAAACTCCCTGTGGATTTTGGTTCCTATAAATGGTCAGGATCAAAAGTAGAGCCCCTTTTATGATGACAGAACAGGAGGTCAGAGTTGCTATAGAGAAGGTGACACTTTATGTTTAAATCCCTGGATCACTTTCGTTCTATTGCTCAACAGAGTAGAATAAGTATTTGCACATCTTTATAGGAGTTTGCACAATATGACCATCAAGGGTAAGAGTCAATCTTCTCAGTCTAACTTGCTCTCTCTAGCATTACAATTTTTCAGGTCCAATTCAGTTGTTAGAATTATACTTTTGTTCCCCACATTGTCATGCAATTTTTGTTACTTCTCTGCTTAAAAGCCTCAGTTTCTCCCCACACTCAATATGTTCCAAACCCCTATAAGGTCCTATGTAATCTTGTACTTGCTTTTTGGACTCATCCTGTATGATTCTCCTTCTTGTTCAACATAGCCTTCTGTCTATTCCTTGAAAACACAAGGACTCAGTGCCACTAGTTCCCTCCAATTAAAATGCCCTACACTCCCAAGTATTCACCTAACAGACTTTTTCACATTATTCTGGCCTCAGTTCAACTATCCCTTCTGGTGGTACCTAGAATCCAAGACACCCCTTTAAAGATCCTCACACTTCCTGGTAGTCACACCTCTATGGTTGTCTCCCACACTGCAGCAGCCTTAATATGTGTGGCCAACAGAATAGAATGGAAATGAGGTCATGTGACTTCCAAGGTCAAGAAAAGGTACTGCTGCTCTGCTTTGCTCTCTCGGATCATTTGATTTAGGGCAAACTAGTCAACACGTCATGAGGACACTTACATAGATAGCCCTTATGTAAAGATCAATTTGGAAGCAAACTGAAATGTCCTTTCAACAGTCAGGAAAGTAGATTCTCTAGTCCCAGGCAAGCTTTCAGATGACTGAAATCTCCCAAGAGATTCTGAGATAGAACTACCTAGGTCATTACTAAATTCCTGTGTGACAAAAATCATGTGATAAATATTTTTTATGCTATTAGAATTGGGGTCATTGCACATTCTCATACTGGTCTCCCTGGACACCCAAACTAAGAAAACCCTAGGCTTATCACATGTTATGAAATCATTCCATTTTATCTTATTCTTGTACTTAGGCATACCTTATAATATTGTTCTTTATTACTGCTTCTTCCCTCCACTGGAATGTGAGTTTCTAAAAAGCAGAAGCCTTGTCTACCTAATTTATCAATGTTTATGCCCAGAATTGGGTCATCTAGAATAGAAGCTTAATAAATATCTGTTGGAAAAATAATATTCTGAAAATCTGATTTCACTTATTCTCCATGGCATAGAGGAGATTGGCTAATTGGATCCCTCTCCCAACTTGTGTGGTGACCACTAGCCTCAGATTCTGTAGATGAGTCAGGAAGTATTTGTACCCAGCAAAGAGGAGGACCCAGGGACTTCAGTTATCCCTCAGGCAAAACTTCGTATTCTCAACTGCAGAAAGGATCGTGTTGTGGGTTTTGGAGGGTTTTGAGTGATAACCACTATTTAGGGAAGATTTTAGAGCAGAGAATATGAAAATGTAATAGAAATGAAGATGATGTAGAAAAGGACTTTTTTTTTTAACAAGAACTGGGGAAAATATTAGAGGTTCAGAGTTAGGGTAGAAGAGATGATCACTAGGGGGAAAAAAAGGAGAGAGAAGAGTATCATCAATCAGATGGAAAAGCAATTTAATATATGTAATCTGGTTTCCTTCAGACCACCTAAAAAAATATACATGTGAATTGTCCAAAGTAGTTTTAAGAGCCAAGGAAGGGAAAACTGCTCTGTAGCCAGCTACTACTTCTGTTAAATAAAACATTTTTTTAAAGTTTCTACATAGGTACATGGTTAAAGACTTCACTAGCAGATGGTAGATATACCATATATACAACTCTATGGCTGAAAATAGGGATAAAAGATCTACACACATCCAGCATGCATCTCCACACACCTAGTGTGTATTTTCATGTGGTTTCTTCTAAAGATTCAGTGGTAAACACTGTATCTGTTTCTTGGCTTCATCTCAGAAAGTTCTTTCAGGCCATCTGGTTGAGGTCCTGCCATTTGTACAAAGTCACCGCTGCACTAAGTGTTTAATCCTAGCTCTCAACAAGGAGGCAACATCACACCTTCACACACCCACCCATATTTGCAACAGATTCCTGTAGGTACAACTTTCTGATCAAAAGGCATGAAGGAAAGGGGGGGGATGTAGTGGGGGAAAAGAGAATAAAGATTCATTCATTCCTCTTCCCTAAGGGGATCAAACTAGAGGTTCCTGTCCTCCTTCTTGTGTTGGGCAGATCAGTACTACTTATTCCAGGATTGTGTGCCAGATGGATAGTTTGAAACATCATTTCGGGTAACAGAGGGAACACCTCTTAATTCAAACCTCGGAAGAGCTGCGCTTCAAAGGAATCATGGAAATGAATCCTGCAGATGGCAAAGTGCAATGAGTGCACATCCTATTCACACAGTGCCTGGGTGTAAGGGAAGTGTTTGTTTTCATTTTCAATTATTAAGATATCAAGAAAATAGACATGGCATAGAAAGAAACTGACACTTTTAAAAGATGATTACTGGGTGTTATACGCAACGGATAAATCACTGCATGCTACCTCTGAAACTAAGTGTGTACTTTATGCCACCTAATTAAATTTAAATTTTAAAAAACGGTGATTACAATTTCACATATAGCTAGATTCTATTTTTTTAATATTTTATTTATTCATTAGAATACACAGAGAGGAAAGAGGGGGGGGCAGAGGCACAGGCAGAAGGAGAAGCAGGCTCCATGCAGGGAGCCCAATGTGGAACTTGATCCCTGGTCTCCAGGATCACACCCTGGACTGAAGGCGGTGCTAAACCGCTGAGCCACGCAGGCTGCCCTATAGCTAGATTCTAAACAAAAATAATTTTTGCCAAGTCAAAGAAACCCTATAAACTGGTATGTTCCTGTAAAAGGTATAAAATAAGTCAAAGTCTATTTGGCAATATACTGTACACAGCCCAAATAAGCCAGTATGCACTAACAACTTTTCCTAGAGAAATTCAAGGTAATGATGTATTTTTGTACTTACATATTAACTCACTTATTAATGTTCTCACTCACCCATGTATTTATTCATTTCCTAAGTATTTAAGCAACTTGAGAGTTACAGAGATGAAGTAGACTCAGGTTTGTAACCTATGAAGCTTAAACTCAGATGTATATCCACTAGACCAGGCTCACATGCCCATAATACATTCCTGGGGGATGCTGCTGTGAAATTAGCCCATTTGTAATAGAAACCATGTAAATTCTTTGTAAATTTTTATATATTTTATCATTTCACATGATCATGTTATTTATTCATAATTATGCTCTATGTGAAGAGCTCAGATGTATGATTCTAAAAAGGTAAATCAAGAGAGAGAATCTAAAAAATATACCTGAAATTACAGAAATTGTTTTGAAGCATTTTTAATCCTGTAACAATTTCATAGGACCAGAATTCTGAAGTTAAAAGGACATCAAATTTTAGTTTATTCTACATCCCCTCTTGCCATCAGAAGTATGTCCAGTTCCATCTACACAGTTCTTCAACTGATTACCAGAGCCAAGCCAAAATTGCTACATGTGGTATTGACAAGAAGCAGGACATGGGGATCCCTGGGTGGCGCAGCGGTTTAGCGCCTGCCCTTGGCTCAGGGCGCGATCCTGGAAACCCGGGATCGAATCCCACGTTGGGCTCCCAGTGCATGGAGCCTGCTTCTCCCTCTGCCTATGTCTCTGCCTCTCTCTCTCTGTGTGTGTGACTATCATAAATTAAAAAAAAAATTTAAAAAAAAAAGAAGCAGGACACTGTTTGATGGAAGTAAAAGACAGGCATGTGACCTGACCTCTCGCCACCTATCCTGTTGTCCTGTCTTTTTTCTTTCATCTTTTGCATAGGAAAACAGAGTTTCTACTGTTAGGCTACATTGGTATCTATAAGTGGTAACTCGATAAGGTAGCTTTCTGCAGTGTATTTCCCTGTTAGAGTTGTTGTTAAGCGTATCAGTAAGGTCATAACATCAAAAGGAAGGCTTTATGTAATTCTGGAAGCTTTACATCGTTTGTTATTAGTCTGTTCCCTAAAGTGCCAATTAAGCATGCTGTGCCCATAACTGGTTTGAAACTCTTGGGGGAGATAATGCAACTCTAAAAATCATTTTGCTTTTCAGCATCTTTCTAGTGTTTGTTCTTGGCACAAAGCCTGGCTTACTGTGCCTTAGACACATGTATGCTGGGCATGATGAAATATGCCTTCTAGCCCATCCTGACCTCTGTAAGGAGCTTCACAATATCCCAGTTACATCCTACACACTGTTCTCCAAGACCCTCCCCCCTGAGATATCCTGTCTCTCCACTCCAGTTCTTGACAACAGAAATGCCACTTCTTCCTCTGAGCAAGTATTTAAGAATAACCTAGGTCATTGGGAAAAAACAAACAAACATGCATTTCTTCATCTGTTAGCAATAGTTTCTGCATAACATGCATGCATTCCCTCCGCCTCTAGAGCTGTGAGTTCAATATCCCTCCTGTTCCCTGGCTCATCTGCACTCCAGGTTGCTCCAAGGGGCTCAGCCTCACTTTCACTGTCACAGAGCAATGCCAAAAAAAGGGTTCCTGGCTTTATTATGCCTTGAATTTGACTTCAGACATCTCCATGTGGATTTCAAAAGACAAACGTCTATTTTATAGAAAGCCTTCTTTGTGCAAGGACCAGCACTGAGAGTTCTATTTTGATTTGGGATGGAACTGAGTGATTTTATCAAGACTTTAGAATGAAACAGCTGGATAGTACCATTGTCCTGTCTCCCCATCACTTACACGTACCACCCCATAAGGTGAAAGAGCAGCAGATCTTTCATACGCTTAAGGGGGCATTTAAGGGCTCTGCAAGCACCCTGCCACCTCTTGGTCCTCCAGGAAATGCTACAAAGACTGCTAATAAATCTGTCCGCCACTGTCTGGCTCTCTAATAGGGAGGCTTTTTACAAAGATTGCCCACTGTAAGAGCCAGAAAATACTCAAGGGAAATATATACCAGAGGATATGTCATTTTCTGCAAAGTATTCACTATATAATGGCCATGTATCTTTGTCCACAAACATAGGTATATAGGAACTATTTTTCTCTGATTCAATCTTAAAGTAAAAATTTCTATTATGTTTTGTGGCAGAAACGTTAAGTTGGCATCCTTTCCTTTGTTTTCAGGGATTTACCTCAATCTTAGGGGTTTATATGTTAAGACCTAATGCAGGCAGGGGAAACCCATCTGATTCTCAACATTGAAAGACTCAAAGTATCTCCTTTGAATTTGCAAAGAAAGAGGAAAAGATACCTGCTGTCTCTGGCTTTTATTCATCATTGCTTTGGAGTTCCTGGCCAATACAGTAAGGCGAGGAAAAAATAAAGGTGTGAAGATGGGGGAGGGGAGATTCTTTATTCATCATGAGATGTTAGTAGACTATAAAAAAATCATCTGCCAGTAAGTTATTAGGACTCTTTACACAATTATCAAGATTAGTCATAAAAATCTGTGCAAAGACATGTGAATTTCTCTTTATCTGCAACAAAATTTAGAAAATGAAAACTTAAAAGAAACCATTTATAATATTATAAAAATTATTTGTAGACTGGTGAAATTATAATTTATTAAAAGACAATTTAAATAATTTAGTGATTAAAATAAAAATAAATGGTGACAATGATTTGGAATATTCAATATTACAAATAGGTTATTTGATCACAAACTGATCTATAAATTCCAATCAAAATTCCATCTGTGCATGTGTACTTTATACATAATGCTTAACAAGCTAATTCTAAAATATATAGGGAATTTCCAAGTTCCCATAAATGCCAATCATCTACTAAGGAAGAGAAATATTATCATGGGAGTTGACCAATAGATAGTACACTCTTATAAAGTCATGTTCAGCCAAGTATTGGAACAGGGATTGAGAAATAGAGCAACTTAAGAAAATAGCCCAGAAATAGAATGAGGACAGCATAGCTGCAGCAGATGATAGAGATTATAATGTAGATTAGGGGAGATAAGATGAACATTTTAGAATAAATTGTACTGGAGCAACTGACTATTTGGGAAAAATTTCTTTTTCTACCATACATGTTAATCCATCCCTGATGAATTAAGCACTTAAATGTAGAAGACAAGATTTTAGAAGGAATTTTGACAACTTTATCTTGGGAGGGTAGAAATTTCTCAAAGTACAAACTAGGCAAATTATAAAGAGTATAATTGGTAAATGCAATTACATAAAAAATGAGATATTCTATCCTCAAAAGCCATCAAGGAGTAAAAACATAAGCTACAAGTTTAAAGAAGACATGACACTGACAAAGGGTTACTACGCAGTATATATAAGGAACTCTGAATAAGAAGTCAACACTACTGAAAAATGGGAAAACGAAATAAACATGAATTTCATAAAAGAGAAAAAAAAGATGACCCAAAACATACTGAAAAATATTAACTCTTTCAGTGATTAAGGAGGTATAAATTAAAATCATAGTGAGCTACAATTCATACCCACAAGGTTGGCAAAACTGTAAATGAGTATGATAATAAGTATTGCCATGAACATACAACAAAGAGGTATCTTATCCGCTGATAATAGGTATGGAAGCAGATACTACTTGGGAAAATCATGTAGGAAAGCCACACAAGTGCTTAATTTATGATTCAGGAATTTCATTAGTAGATATTTACCCTGGAAAAAAGTCTTGCACAATGTGCACCAGGGAATATGTCTAAGAATATTTACTATTACACTACTTATAATAGCAGTGAAACTGGAAAATCCCTATGTATACCTCAAAAGAAAAAATAAGTTGTGATATATCCATACTGTAGAATATTCTAATACCATGATAAAGACTGAACTTAATGTTGTATTCATCAAACTGGCTAAGTTTCAAAAATATAACATTAAATAATAAAATCAAATTGCCTAAGAATTCACGTAATATGCTTTTATTATAATTACAAAGATTTCAAGAACAGGCATATCTAAACAATACAGCATTTAAAAATTCCTGCAAAGATTATTTTTAAAAAGTTAAGAAAAGCAAGGCAATAATTAGCACAATATTCAGGTTAATGCCCCCCCTCTGAAGGCCTACATAGGAAAAAAAAAACAGTAAATATACATCTTGCATTGGGTGCAAATATATACAGATGTGTATTTCTTTATTGTTCTTCAGCTTCATATTTTCCACCCTGTGCTTTTTCACATTCAGTCTATATTCCTCCATAAAAATCCATGCTTTTTTTTTTTTTTACAAACTCCTTTTATATAGAAAAAAAAATTTATGATGAACTATTTAAGGTTTGTGTAAAACAACATGTGTGAGTAGAAAGCTTTGGAAAAATCAATGTGATAAACTGAAGAAGCATGACTGGATTTGGTAATTTTTTTAAAGATTTATTTATTTATGATAGACATAGAGAGGCAGAGACACAGGAGGAGGGAGAAACAGGCTCCATGCCGGGAGCCCAACGCGGGACTCGATCCCAGGTCTCCAGGATCGTGCCCTGGGCCAAAGGCAGGCGCTAAACCACTGAGCCACCCAGGGATCCCTGGATTTGGTAATTTTTAACACTGATTTAGAAAAGATGTGAACAAGAAAGAATAGTGTAAGTTGGGAAATTCTAAGATCTACAAGTAAGGTATAACAATCTAGGGTAGGTTCATAGAACCAGAAAAAAATGCAGAATACTTCCCCAAATAGAAAATGCCTATGGTTGAGGCTGAATATAATGAGAGGACTCTTTTAGTGACATATTTTCTCAACAAATATCTAGTCTGTATTTAAATAAAATGAGGAGTAAAATATTCAAACAGTAGAACAGTTCATCGCAGTTTAATACAGATACACATGAAAGGGACACTGTACTCCAACAGATAGGTTTCAGGAAAAGAGGATGCAGAGACAAGGCCAGAAGCTAGAAATGAAAGGCAGGAGGTTATTTTAAAAACAGAAGAAGGAAAATGACTGAAAAAGGTGGAGAAAAAGATCAAATGCAAGTATAGGATAAAAATGCAATACAATGGTGCTGAGCTGGGGAGGCCGCTCATGTGTGTGTCACACACCACTAAGCTGTGAAAATAGCTGCTATTCCTTGATCTATGGGCAACTCTTTGCTCATTTAGTTCAATTCAGATAAAAGAACACTCACTGAGAGTTTTTCATGAGGCAATCTGTGTCCTGGATCCTAGGACCTGGAAGCAAACAAAATGTGACTACAGCTTAGAAATGCAAAAATTATCAATTCCAGTAGAGATGGTAAATTCTGTGGGACAAATATCCACAGGGTCCCACCAAAGCACAGCACGTTAGCACTGAACCAAGGCTTTCCCCCAGGGAGTGATGCCTGAGCTGTATCTAGAAGGAGTTCGGGAAGGGGAGAACCCCACAGTATTATAATCACAACAAAAGCAGTAGGTACCAATTCAGTTAATGCCAGAACATGAGTGAGTCATTTTAATACTATAAGGAGAGGGGTGCCTGAGGGGCTCAGTGGGTTGAGCATCTGCCTTCGGCTTGGGTAATGATCCGGGGGTCCTGGGATAGAGCCCCACATCAACTCCCTGCCCAGTGGAGAGCCTGCTTCTCCCTCCCCTCTTTGCTTATGCTCTTTTATCTCTGTCTGTCTCTCTCTCTCAAATAATTTTTTAAATACTATAAGGAGAAATAAAGTGTATATTTTCAAAGAAACAATTCTTAAACCAGGCCAGTGATAGATTCCTAGACACACACGTGCACAAAATAGTGCACGTGAAATTTTAAAGTCAAGCCTCAAAAGAGGTAAGCGACCAGCAGCAAGGAACAATGGAGATACCCAATGGCTAATAAGCGTGATCAGAAATAGTCTATCTCAATGGTAGTCAGAGAAATGAGAGTTAAAGTATTAATTAAATACTATTTTTTTGGTCATCAGATTGACAAAGACTCCTTCTCTCTTTAAGGAACTGATTCTGCTAAGGCAAGCACGCACACACACAGAGCAAAAACATCCAATGACCACTCATGCTCATTTTTTTTCTTCCAGTGAAATTGCTGGAGAATACTCTGTAGTGGAAATGAAAAGAAGTCACTCAGTTTCCTTCCCAGAGGGGCCTTTACTACAAATATTTCCTTTGGCCCAGCTACTAAGCCCAGAATGTTCACACAGGCAGAGGAAGGCAACCCCTTCCTGTGAAAGTATCAACAGCTGGAGTGATACCCACTGGGTAAAAAATATACTATGAGGAAAAAAAAAAAACCCAAATACAGATAGTTATACAACAGAGCTCAGAGGTATGTTGGCTTACAGAGGTTCGCCAGGACAATAGAGGGTGTAGTCAAATATTTGTCCATCTGGCACTTTTGAAAAATGAAGTACTTTTAAAAGAGAAAGTGAATCTAGATTTAAAAGAAAAAAAATGTGTTATTTAGGTGAAGAAAAGAAAAGGACATTCTATCATTTTTCCCCCAGCATGTGTGTTTGTGGCAAGGATCTCCAAACAGTGTCAAGCCACTGAGGAGGTCTGGGATGACATGGAGGATAAATGGGGGCTCTCTTGCATCGTAGGTAGAAGAATGTGGGAACACGGGCAAGTATGAGTTCCCCCGGGTGCTCAGAGAGCCACCTCTGGAGAAGGTAGTCTAGCTGCTGGGACTCTGTGGAGACAGAGACAAGCCATTTGGGGAGCCATGCTGATACATACTTTGTCAAATGTACCAACCCTCTGCTTGGATGAAAATGACCCGCTCCCCAGGGACCCGCTCCCCCCCCCCTTTTTTTTTTTTTGCTGAACATAAATTTCATTTAATCATCCAACAATCCTACTTGCTAGTTTTGTTCCCAATTTACAGATGAGGAAATTGAGACACAGAGAGTTTAAACAATTTGCTCTAGATCACTATACTAGTTGAGATATTTTCAGCAGACAAAAATATAGTTTTTACACATATGAAAATATTCACAACAAAAGAAATTTGAGTTAAAACACACTTGAGACACTTTTTAGAAACTGTCAGATTGGCAAAGATCAAAAAGTTTGTTAAGACTCCTAGTTGGCAAGCATCTGGTGAAAGAGGTACTCACATAAAATAGCTAAGGGGGGTTAAAATTGACACAACTTTTGAAGAGGATACTATGGCAATGTTTTGAAATTATAAAAGCATTTACTCTTTGATTCTTCTAGGAATTTAACCTTCAGATATATTCTCATCAAATGTGAAATGACACATTTGATTTGGTTTTCTGAGAGAGATGATGTGTGGGGAAGAAAAAGTCACAATGCAATCACTTAAGATTTGAACATTAGGCTTGCTTTTGTCTCATCCAGAGGGAAAGCTCCATGCAGGCAGGGATCACGCCCGTCTTAATCGCCTCTACGTGCCCAGCACCTGCCCGGTGCCTGACACAGAATACGCTCTCAATAAATATGTGTGGAAGTGACCAAGAAATACATTGGAGAAGAGGGCACTGCCACAGACAAAAGGAGAACCCCAAAAGTGAAGCTGAGAGGTCTACTAATGGGAAGACCTAACCCCGGTGGGAACAAGGGACAGAGGAGAGGAACTTCAACAGAGGCAGTGATACAATTTGAATGACTTACTACTAAAAATCCATCGGTACCCTGAGACCCTTACGGGGTCAGGGAAGGTTTGCCCACCGACCTCCTAAACTCATCTATACCTCAACACGCTGTCCGTTTTCTTTACTGAGTTTGTTTTCCATAATAAAGCTGGACAGCTATTCTGTGCAATGCCGCCTCCCCGGGTGTAGTCTCTGCTATGTAAAAAGCACTCTGAATTCAACGATCGAATCAGTTCTGCTGGTGGGGCGATGGGGGCGGCAGTTAGAGAAAAGCCTGTTACACTCCTCACCGTTACCTTCTCTCCATTCAGTTGTACTCTCAACCGGCCACATGTGATTTTCTTATCATTTTAGAATTTCTTTGATCTCTGAGCTATCTAATTATTCCTTGTTGAAGTCATGATAAGGACAGGAAACGGTCCCATGCTAGGGTACCCTGACATGCTCAACAGGAAGGTACAGCTGGAAGGGAAACTGGTCATCATGCAGAGGTTCACTCCTCACCAGGTGGTGGAGAGTGTGATCGATGTTTAGAACCAAGAAGTATGCCAAGGCACTTTAAAGTCTGTGCATTTATGTTGGAAACTTCAAGGAGACTTGTGATCTTGAGAAGCGTGTTGTTTGGAAACATCTGTTAGCACCATCTGTATAGGAACTCACAATCAAAATTAACAGCATGCTCTTTGCTGTTTGAGGCTCAGCTGCAGGAGAACCTAAAATCATCAGATTCACATTCTTACTCACGGAATACTCCAGCCCCACCTGGCATCCTCTGTGAAGTAACTGATTGCCTCACTTTTTGGAATACCGTCGGACTCTGACTCCAGCTTTTGTGACCAGATACCCTGAGGTCAGTATGAAGCGTTCACAGCTAAGGAGGCTGCATTTACGTATGTGAACCTGCGTGTACCACCAGCACTGCTAGTTACCCTCAAGTTTCAAGGACACCTACCCCTTGCCACCCAGCGGCAATCTCTGCAGAACAGCCAACTTTGCTCCCCCCTCCACCTACTGGCCTATCTCAATATCACTTCCAAGGCACCACCTTTTTGGTATTCCCCAAGCTTCTACATTCTGACCATTCCTCTTTTAGCTGCAACCCCTTTCTCAGAAATTGTATCTACTCCCATGCTTTTAGCTACCACCACTATTCAGAGGTTTCACATTGCCAGCTGGATGTGCCCTCCCATAGATGTTGGTATATGTGAACATATTATCTTCTGATGTTTAGGATTTACAGTCCCATCTCTATTTTTTCTTGGTGAACTCATTCATCTGTCCCCTGCCCCTTCAAGGCCTTCTGATTGGCAGTATGTTGGGGAGCCAGGCTGCCTGGGTAGGAGGAGCCCTAGTCTGCCACTTGCCACCTAGATGAGCCTGGCAAGTTAATTCAGTCATGTGGCCCTTAGTTTTCTCATCTGTAGTACCAGCCTCAATGAGTTGTAAGGATAAAGGAAACAATCCACAAGAAGAGCGAGCACTGTTAATGGTACACGCACCAGCACCCGCTACACTGTAAAAACCAAACCAAAAAGCGAGATATTACCTTAGATTTTAAATTGAAATAATTCATCTTTGCAAAAATAAAATCAACTTATTTCTACATAAAAATAGCTGGTGATTCGGGCTAACAGTCTGGTGCTTCTAACACACCATGTGGCTTGCCTCTATGTTCTCGGAGATCAAGAAGTTCAACGTAAGGTTTTCTTTAAAGTCAGGGATCCTGGGATGCCTGGGTGGCTCAGAGGTTGAGTGTCTGCCTTCAGCCCAGGGCGTGATCCTGGGGTCCTGGGATCGAGTCCCATATCGGGCCTCCTGCATGAAGCCTGCTTCTCTCTCTTGCCTATGTCTCTGCCTCTCTCTGTGAATAAATGAATAAATAAATGAATAAATAATAGATTCATTTTAAAATAAATGAAATATTTATAAAAATAAACGAATAAATTCTCTGTGAATTTATGAATAAATAAATAAAATCTTTAAGAATAAAATAAAATCAGGTATCCTTTATGTGAAGGATACACGGAGAATACAACCCTTGATCAGAGGAAATGAAACAAGATGCCTCACAAGTTGTCTTTTGGGTTTTTTTCTCTATGGATCTGATTCTGATAAACCCTATGCCGTTGTACTAGCATAGGATTCTTTTGAATGGCAAAATAATACATTTCTGAGAATAAACACATTTTTTGAGAATAAACACATTTTATGTTAAAAAAAACGTACCCACAAATTCAACTATCTGAAAGAGGAAACTTATCTATACATCATTATTCAGGAGTTTTTTGGTACAGAAATATGCTATGACGTAAGTTTAACTCTACTTACAACACTTCATTCTCAAGAAAAAGCTTGTAGGTGAGCATAAATCCATAAAACTATCTCCTTTAAGTAAGGCAACAGCTAATGATTGAGTTCTTGTGTGGTCTCAAGTATTGACTTTTTAATGCTCTAGTTTTGAGAAGAGAGTATCTTTGAGCTGATGTTTTTGCGCTTCAAGACTGAATCAATCTCACCGTTCTACTTGGCAAGTTCTCCCTCTCACATGGCAGATCTGCAGATTTGCCAATTCCAAAATTTCTAATTGTAAGACTCCTGTCTTTTCTGTAGTTACCACCAGTAAATAAGGAAAATTGAACATGCTTCACACTAAAATACTCTCTTCAGGTTAATGAGGGCCAAGTTATTCAGTAAACTTGACTAACTTTGTACTTTACCACACTCAGTTACAATTTTATAGGTTAAAGACTAATGTGCTATACATAACTTAGTACATACATTTCTGAACTAAGCTGGGAAATAAAAGAATATTCACTCTTGGAAACGCTATAAAAGCTAGATCAGTTACTACGGAAGAACTGCGAGTTAGGTCTGCATTTTGTTTTGCACTTAAAAGGTATATAAAAGTTATTTTGGACAAAATTATAATAAACTGGGAAAGCTTTATTTTCCATCCGTTATTCTTTATTTCCCTTTTGCTTAAAATCAGCAAACACTGAATCAGTAAATCCAGAGGTGGGACTACCTAAAGAAGGATAGAAGAGGAAATCTAGTTGTGTTCCTGTGTTTGTATATTTGGTAAGACTTAAATATTTTGCATTCTTTTATAAATGGGGATTCTCAACTGTAAAAGCTTTCAGCCTCATACCTAATCCTGCCTGGGTATGTATCATTTACCTGAGGATAAGAAATTGTTTTTCCAGACTTGCTGTTCAATGTATCTGCAAACTCACCATTGTCCGCTAGAGGGCCGTAGCTACATAAGGGAAAGAGGGCCTCTGCGCCTCTTACTCTTTCTGTTCCTATTTGTGTGCCCTGACAACAAGGGGAACCCTAAGCAAACAGTGAATCTCTCAGAATTGAAAAGCTGCCTATTAGCTCAGAGTGCTTCCATCAAGAGACTGATAGGGCAGAAAGGTCTCGCTCTGCCCCACAGCTGCCAACCCTTTACTTGGCAAACCCAGAGCGAAGCAGGGCCCAGCATGCCCTTATGTTTAACAAAGTTGAATGAAAGGCCATTTCATCCCGGGGCTACTCAGGCAAAATCAAATAATGCCGAGGCTGTTCGGGCCAAGCCACTCAAGGGCTCAAACATCCTACAAGGCTTTCTTTGCTGAGAACAAGTACTACCACCACCCGTTTCTACACACATTGAGCTTGCTCCTGTGGTTTCTGTGGCCTAACTTCCCAGCTGGGATTTGTACCAAATTTCAAATTCAAGCCTCATAGAGCACTGCCACATAGACTTCCTTTGACAATCCCTCTGCAGGTGCAAATTAACCTATTATGCTCTGTAATTTCAAAAGAGTTAATATATCCATTTTACGAAAGCAAAAAGATTTACAGTGCCATAGCACAAAATCATTCGTATTTGCTTGTTACTTCCTTCAAGTCCTTATTTCTGCCAATGCTTACTGCCTCCCACGCAAAAAGCCATATTTCAAAAGAGTAACATTTGCAGAGATCCAAGAGTTGTAAGATCAAGGGTTTCATAGGATAAGGTAATACAGTGTCCTAAGAATTCCCTTTCATAAGCTTCTCACAGAAGGTGGCAAAGTGTGGTAACCACTGAAACTCTGTAATGAGACCATCATCAGATCAGAAATAGGAGTTTTATAACTTCCCAATCAACTTGTTGATAATCGTGATTAATAGTTCAGGAAACTCACATTAGACAATTGTAATTCAAATTAAGCTGAGCCAAGGGAGGGCATGTAATTTATTCAGATTTCCAATCTGTTTATTGCAAGCAGCCAGAATCTTGCTGTGATCTGCCCTTCATGTACAAAGCTCACTTTGCAGAATATGTCTTCCACAAAGAGGGAAAATCTCTTCCCAGAGAACCCAGCCCATGGTTGCATTTATTCTCTAATGTCTCACTAATCAAACCAGCTTTCTTGGTCACTTTTAAGCCAAAGGAGTTATAATGCGTGTGGAAGGCTAGGCCAGGAGAAGACATTTAGTGGCATCAATTAGCTTGAGCAAAGGGAACGAGTTTGTAGGGGAGAAGACAAAGTGAAATACAAGTCAACATAGTAAATTCTATTCAATTCCACCTGGAATACTGATAATACAAATTACATGTCAAATGATGTAGCTCTGGTCTGCTTCTCAGATTTCATCTAGGAGCACTCTACACCTTGTTATGTTCCAGCCACACTGGCCTTCTTCCTGCTTTTCAAAATGCCAACCTCTTTCCCCTACCTGTAGTACTGTTACTCACATCCTGAACATGCCTAAGTTCTCTTCATTGTTTCAAGCTCAAATACCATGTCTTATAAAGGCCTTCTCTGACCACCCTAGCCAAAGTGGTCCTTCCCATCTGACACCCCTCATGACTCCATACCACTTACCACTATTTATAATCCTTCTTAATTTACTTGTTCATTTTCCTTTGTCTCTTAACCCCGTAGAATTCCATGAGACTAGGGTCTCGCATTTCTTGCTTACTGATATACATAACCTTAAAGCCTAGAACTTTTAAGTAATTTTTTCCCTGTTTGTTATTCAGTGGACATGTGTTGAAAGAATGAGGGATAAGATTATTCTCAAAAACTTTATAATAATTAACACAAGAAAAGTATAACAGGATACCCATCCTCTGGGGATTTACATATGAGAAATAGAGAGTGTAAGGAAAACAATGACTGGAGATATTGCATAAATGCCAAGAGGGACAATTATAAGTGTTTAGGGAAAAAAACAGTAACTTGCCTTTCTTACTAAGTCTCAGGAATCTTGAAATATATACCAAAGTGCTATGGTGGCTGCACAGCAAACAGATTTTTATATGGGCAGTCACTGTAGGGTTAGCACACCTGTTCCACTTAATGTATAGAGAAAACATTAATCTAGGTACAAAAATCCGTAGGTGCTCTTGGTAATATTTTATGAATGCTCAGCAACTTCAGAAAAGCAGGAATAGGACAAGTACAGGTTCTCAATTTGGGGATAAGGTCTTCAAAATTCTACTTCCGGACTTTGATACACAAAAAGGCTAAAATTACAGAATCATCGAACATATTGTCATTTACTCAGAAAAATAAGACCCTGCCTATTAATACTCTAGCCATGCACTGTGTAGCCTACTCAATAAGCTCTTATTTCTTATAGCAGCTATATGAGACAGATACTTTGATTATTTTCATTAAACCCATTTAACAAATGAGAAAAGGGTAGTTAAGCAAGGCACCCAATGTCATATATGTAATAAGAGCTGGGATTGGACCTCTAGAAATAGGCAAGGTCACATTTTTGAGAAATCTTCAGCCAGTTACCAAACATTTTCAAGTACTGCCCAAGATAGACACTAATGGTGCTGTACTTAAACTTCCGGGAAGATAGAACACCTTCATCAGTTAACTGTCTCTTCTCTATGACTGAGGCCAATCCCAGGGTTTATTATTAACAGAGTTTATTCTTTGCTGGCTGGATGGAAATTTCATAACATGTGCTGCTTCCTTAAAGTGAAGCATTTTCTTCCTCTTAGTATTCCTTGTTCTAAATCTGATATTTTATTTAAACTATGCCATTAAATAGAGATACCTCAAAGATTGGAGAAGACGTGTTAGCAGAGGAACAAGATCTAAATCCATAATGCAGTCTATAGTATGTGCTACTTTCTCTATCTAAAACCAAAATTGTTTGGTTATTAGTAAAATTTAAATTAAAAATTAAATTTAAAATTAAAATTTACCGATACTACTTGTTCATAGCAATAAATTGTTTCATATATATTTGTATATATCTACATGTATGTATGTATGTATATATATACATACATATGTATACATATACACAGCCAAAAATAAAACTCATTTAAACATAACAAAGTTTTCTAGTGAAAAAATATGCACATATGGCTTCCAATAGTATGACAGACTAGTTTTAAACACACACAGTCTCTGCAACACAGAACTAAAAATGAATTAAAAAAATAATTTTAAGGCAGGGCTGAGATGGTAGAGAAATAAAATTTCTTGGAAGACAAAAGTGACAAGAATGAATCCAAAGAGGTAGTAAAACTTCACCAAAGTCTGTTTACTCTGGGAGTATTGGCCAATCCATGCAACCCAGATCCTGATTTTTTTTCCAACATTTCATGAGCAGAAAATAGGAGGAAAAACCTTAAGGGACAAGTAGATGGAAAGTCAGACCATAGACCTGCATAAATGAAACTGGAATCCCTCAGGTGTCTTAGTTGGAAAAATCTCCTGAAGACAGGGATGGTGGGCTGATCTTGACTCGAGACCAAGATAGTGAGAAAGCTTTTCCCTGAGACTTTCTAACCCCAGGTCCAGTTAGGTTGTAAAAATTTTGTTCTCCCCAAACACAAGTGGCTCAATAATCCCTAGTGTACACATTTAAAGAGCAAATGGATGGGTAGTGTCTCTAGCACCACATGCAAAAGCAAACCCAAATCCTCTCTGGAGGAACACTGTAAAACAAAGCCTAAGAGAATTTCCACAGGTAAAGTTCCAAGCACCATAAGCTCATATGAAAATTGACACAATTAAGCCAACAGTACACTAGAGTCAGCAGAAAAGGCAAATTGTGGGAGTAGCCCTGAAAAACCCACAAGTATTTAATATCTATAAATGCTTTAGATGAATCAATAAAAGATGGTCCTGAAAGTATACAAAAGAGACCCCAAATGGACTACAGCATTTCAGAAAAGAAAGCGATAAACAGAAAACATAACACAGATTTAGTCAAAATTCGAAAAGGGCGGGGGGGGGGGAGACAAAATGGAGTAGAGGCAATATCTGAAGACATATTGATTTTGGATTTCTAACACACTGATATTCACATTTTAAAAGTTCAAGATATCCCGTGAGTAAATAATGAAGTCCCTACTTAATTATATCATGCTGAAATTTCAGAGCACCAAAAACAAGGAAAAGATCATTAAAATAGAAAAAAAAAACCTGCAAATGAAAGATCTTAATTTTCATTTACATTACATGAGGATTTTTACTGGCAAGAGCAGAAACCAGTATTTGGATAATACTTTCAAGACAGAGTGAAAGTCAATCAAGAATTTTATGTCCAGTGGAACAAATGTAGAAGATATTTTTATTTTTTTAAGATTTTATTTATTTATTCATGAGAGACACAGAGAGAGAGAGAGAGAAAGAGAGAGAGAGAGAGAGAGAGAGAGAAAGGCGCAGAGACACAGGCAGAGAGAGAAGCAGGCTCCATGCAGGGAGCCCAATGTGGGACTAGATCCCGGGTCTCCAGGATCATGCCCTGGGCTTAAAGCAGGCACTAAACCGCTGAGCCACCCAGGCATCCCAACAAAGATATTTTTATATCAATAGAGTTTAGAATGAAAAGAGTCTTTAAAGGCCCTTCTAAAGGATTTTTGTCAGAAAAAAGAAAATGATCTCAAAAGGACGATGTAAGATTCAAGAAATGAACAAGGGAAACTTGCAAACATATAGGTAGAACCATATAAAAAATAATACAGGTCTTATTTGTGAAGTTAAAAGAATCAGAGTACAGCTAAAATCCAGGACTATTATACAAATCAGGAAAAAAATAATACAAGTCATTCTAAAATATTTACATTATTTGGGAGGATGGTAAAATATGGACGAACATTACACTTTGCTAAATTAAATATACTTTTTAAAGTATGCTGGGACTAAAAGAATGAACATAGCATATATAGATTCTAAACTCATAGAAAATGGAATGAGGAAAATTTCTGGGGAAAGAAAAGGTAGACACATTAGATAACAGAAAACATAAATATGTTAGAAATGAAGACAGATGTGTTAGAAATGCTCAGTATAAATCCATCAGATTTACCCAGATAAATTCCAAATATTTGCTGTTTACAAACACAAAAATAATTACCAGAAAATGGAAGCAAAAGATGTATTAGTCAAATTCTACCTGAACCAACCTAGAATAATATCTTATTAATAATCATAATAGATTCCTAAGGCAAAAATCTTAGCGGAGGTAAGTCACTATTCACAAATTGTTTAATTTACCAAGAATGTATATCTGCTCCAAATTTCTATGCCCTAATAACCTCAAAAACACAAAGAGGAAAAATATAAATACAAGGGAAAAAAAGACAAATCTACCATCATAGTAAGAGGTTCTGAAATATTTCAATACTTGATATTATAATGCAGTAAAAGCAAAAATTTGAACATTAATTAGAAGCTTGATCTGATGGACAAATAGAATCCTGTAATCAATAATTGCAGACAATATATTCTCGCCAAGTTCACACAGGGCATTGGGAAAAACTGATCATAACATAGGACATAAAGCAGGTCTCACTGCATTTCAGAAAATCATTATCCTATATAGATCATGTTCTTTCTCACTACAAACAAGTAAGTAATAGAAAAGGTAAAAGGTAGAAGACCATAGCAGGTAGAATGAGGAGGTGGAAGATAGAAAATATAAATTAGGGGCACCTGGGTGGCTCAGTCAGTTAAATGTCTGCCTTTGGCTCAGGTCATGATCCCAGGGTCCCAGAATAGAGCCCCACATGAGGCTCCCTGCTCAGCAGGGAGTCTGCTTTCCCCCATTGCTCGTGCTCTCTGTATCTCTCTGTCTCAAATAAATAAAATGTTTAAAAAACATTATCTTATACATATGCTATTTAAAAGTAAGAATAAGAATTAAAAAGAAATGCTTAAAACTCAAAAATGACAATAAAAAATATAGCAAAACCCAGAAGGAAAAATATAGAATGCATATACATATAAACATACATGGCTAAAATAAGCTAAATAATTAATTTAAGAAGATGGAAAAAAGGAGGACTTTTTTTTAAGGTGGCAGTAGGAAACAATGTAATTGAAAGCATAGACAGAAAAGAATGGAAAATAGAAAAGATATAATAGAGAGAATTAGTGAAAGTCAACATCTTGTTCATAGCTAATAAAATAAATTTCAAAGGAGGACTGATTTTTTTTAAAAGGCACAAGTAATATTGGAATAAAAGTAACATTTTAAAAGAACATTACAAACAAACTACAAAATAAAAACAAAGTAGAAAGGACAATGTCCTAGAATGTGTAAATGATTAGTACAGACTCAAAAAGAGAAAATTTGAATTGTAATATTTTAAAAATTAAGTCAGTTTTTAAAAATCTTTCAAGAAAACATCATATGTAGACCATTTTACAAGGGACTTCTACAAATCCTAGAGGAATCAAGAACCTCAATCTCCAGATAACAAAAGCTAAAAATCTATTATGATCACATTGGTTTTATCTCAAGAATGAAAGTTCATTGAACACTAGAATTCAGAAATGTAAATCAGATTAATAATGCAAAGGAAGAAAATCTACATATTCATATCAATTTATTTGATAAAAGCACTCTCTGAAATTCAGCAAAAGTTTCTAATAACTCTGTCCTATTGATTTTTTTTCCTATTGATTTTTTTAAAACTAGGAATCAAAGAACCTTATATTTAAAAAGGTATCTACAAAAACAGAGCTAACATCTTATTCAATGCTAAAATAGTAAAATCATTTCCTTTGAATTTATATCAAAAAATGCCCCCAATGCTACTCAACATTCCCTTTGATGTTGGAATCAGTGCACTAAATCAAGAAAAAGGATAACATACAAATGGTTTATAAATGAAGAAAAAAAAATTTCGTTCTTCATGGATGACATTGCATGTACAGGAAATTAAGCATTCCCAAATTTGTAGTTAATAAAAGTAATAAATTGCTTTTCAGTAGAACTTAAAAATTCATTTAAAATATATTGTTTATAAATTTAAAAAACGTTTCCCCAAGGTTAATTTTAATATAAAGGTGGCAAATCTTTTATGTAGAAACTACAAACTTTTTATGGAAAGATGCTAAAAGATAGGTAAATAAATGGAGGTATATTCTATGTGGATAAAAATACCCATTATAAAATGATTAGCCCCTCTCCCAAATTGACCTATACTTTTAATGCAGTTCCAATTATTTTATAGGACTTAAAGATTAATTCTAAACATCTTCACATGCGAATAAAGGGTCAAGAAACTGATGAAAATATTTGTTCTATCAGTTATTAAGATTTATTATAAAGCTAAAGTGATTTTAAAACTATAATATTGTCTCAGGAACAAATAGGTCAATGAAACAGGACAGTCAAAGCTCAGGAAACAACTTGGATATAGGGCAGACCTAGTAATGTACTTCTGTGGGCAATAGATACATTTTTTCAATGTTATGCTAGAATAATTACATGTCCATATACAAAACAATAAAAAATTGATTCCTCCCTTTGAATATATAAATATTTACTCAAGGACTTACATTAAGGGTTTTTGAAAAATGTAGGAGAATATTTTTGGCATCAATGACATGGCATCAAAATGGAGAATGTTTTATGTACCAATTCAAAAAGGAAAATATTGATAAATTCAACTATGCTAAATGTAAAAACTCTGTTTGTAAAGAGGAATCATGACATGACAATCCTAAAACTTAGAGAAGACATTTGTTGTACATATGACAGACAGTATATACAATATGTAAGAGGAGCTTCCAAAAATCAATAAGATAAATACCAACAATCCAAGAGAAAACAAACATGAACATCTCCTAGAAGATAAAACGAAAATGCCAAATAAATGTATGAAAGATTCTCAGTTTCTTTAGTAAGCAAGGAAATGCAAATCAAAATCTTAAGGAGACACCATTTCACACCTGCCAGACTGGCAAAACTTGAAAAACCTGACAATCTTCTTGACAATGTTCAGAAAGATAGAAAGCTTCATGGATTTTCAACAGGAGGGAAATATAAATTCATATAATCACTTTGGAAAACAGGTAGGTATTCCACAGTAGAGTTCGATTTAAGAATATCCTATGACAGAGTAATACTGATTCTAGGTACAATACTTGAAAAAACTTTTGCACACATGTTCTAGCAGGCATAAGAAATTGTCCACAGCAACACTGTTCATGATAGCAAGAAAATGTCAACAATTCAAATATCCATCAGCAAGAGGAAGTAAATTGTGACTTATTCACACAATGGAATTCTGCACTGAAGTGAGCATGATTCAATCAGAAACACAGAACCTAAAGTGAAAATCCAAGTCACTTGAATACATACAGTATGATCCCATTTGTATGAAATGAACAAAAATAGCCAAAAATAATGTTATGTTGCTTAGGGATAGCAAGAAAAGGGAATATTACTAAATTCAATGCAATCCCCTCTGAGAGTGGAAGGAAACATACACAGAATATCAATGGTACTGAGCATGTCCTATTTGTATAATCTGGAGAGGGAAAATAGAGATGTTCATTTACTTGTCTTTCTTTATATATGCACTCCTGTTGCACACACTTTTATACCTATGCATACCCATCATAATACTTTTTTTTTAAGATTTTATTTATTTATTTATTCATGAGACACACAGAGAGAGAGGCAGAGACACAGGCAGAGGGAGTAGCAGGCTCCTCAAGGGGAGCCCAATGCAGGACTCGATCCCAGGACTCCAGGGCCATGCGCTGAGCTGAAGGCAGATGATCAACTGCCGAGCCACCCAAGCATAATCATAATACTTTTCAATATGTACAATTGTATCAGTAATATAGGTACCTGAATAAGAGTATTCCTAATTCCTTCTGCAAGTAACAGGAAATTTGGAAGTTTAGAACAGGAATTAGATATGGAAAGTCAGATAATGATGATCTGTACTTTCATAGTTTGGGAATAAAAGTTTAAAATATTAGCCCCTGACATGACATTAGCTCTCTGGGTGGCTCAGTGGTTTAACGCCTGTTTTCTGCCCAGGGCATGATCCTAGAGAGCCGGGATCGAATCCCACATCGGGGTCCCTGCATGGAGCCTGCTTCTCCCTCTGCCTGTGTCTCTGCCTCTCTCTCCCTCTCTGTGTCTTTCATAAACAAATAAAATCTTAAAAAATATATTAGGGGATCCCTGGGTGGTGCAGCGGTTTAGTGCCTGCCTTTGGCCCAGGGCGCGATCCTGGAGACCCGGGATCGAATCCCACGTCGGGCTCCCGGTGCATGGAGCCTGCTTCTCCCTCTGCCTATGTCTCTGCCTCTCTCTCTCTCTCTCTCTCTCTCTCTCTCTCTGACTGTCATAAATAAATTTAAAAAAAAGTTAAAAAAATACTAGGAGTTGAAGTTGACAAAGTGAATACTGTAGTAGAATGAGAACTCACACCAAATGGTGAATCTTAAAATAAGTGGGAAAAAAAAGATGATTAGCTATAAAAAAGCTTTTAAATGCTTATAGGATAGTGAATTAACTATCATGCATTCGCCATCTGCTGTAGTTTCCTTCTTTTTGAAAAAGGATTATTTATTCATATGAAGTAGAAAAATATATCTAATATCTCCTAAAATTTAAATGCTGGTTATAGTCCACTAGAGAACTTGGGTGCTATAGTGAGAGAAATTCTTGGACCAAAGGCCTTAAGATCCAGCCTTCAGTCCTGACTCTGCTTCTTCACATCCTGTAGATTTTAGAAGAGTCTCTTGAGACTCTTCCTTGAGACCTTTAAGGTGTTAACAATGGGAAAAAGTGGAAGTGGCCTAGAAATACTCCGAAATGTTAAGGACATTATACTCAGCATCTCTGACAGACAAAGCACTGGACTTGGGTGCTTTATGCATAAATTCTCTTTTAAGCCTGTGAGGTGGGCATTACTAGGTTGTTAAGGAAAACTGCATTCAGTTATTAAACATACACTGAAACAGAAATACTCTATACCAGTGAACAAGACCTGTGAGGTCCCTACACCTATGCAGCTTCAAGTTCTAGGAGGAGGATGGAAAAATAAACATAACATTCAGAATGGACATGTTGGAGGAACTTTTACCTAGGATGTTGGAGGATTCTCTGAGGTCACATTTGACTCAGAATAAAATGAAGAAACCAGGCTTATAAAGATCTGGAAAAGGAACATTGCCAGCAAAAGCAACATAGAAAACAAAAGACCAAGAAAAACAAACAAACAACAACAACAACAACAACCAAAAAAACCAAAAGACCAAGGAAAGAACAAGCTTTGTGTGCCTGACTAGGAAGACAAGAGCACTGGGAATGAAGCCCATGAAATTAGAGAGGCAGGTAGGGAAGGTGAAGATCATGATTAAGTGTTTGGATTTTATTCTAATGCCCTGGAGTCCTAGGTAATCATCTGATGTAGGTTTTTTGTTTTTTTAAGATTTTAGAGAAAGAAAGGACAAGTGGGGATGGCAAGGGAGAGGTGAAGCAGACTCCCTCCTCCACCCTGCTGAGTGGGGAGCCTGACATGGGGCTCGATCACCAGGAGATCATGGCTTGAGCTGAAACCAAGAGTCAGCCCCCTAACTGACTAAGCCATCCAGGCACCTTCTGATGTTTGTTTGTATTTATTTATTTATCTATTTATTTGTGTATTTATTTATTGAGATTTTATTTGAGAGAGAGAGCACAAGCAAGGGGAACAGCAGACAGAGGAAGAGGGAGAAGCATATTCCCTGCTGAGCAGAGAGCCTGATGACTCCATGGGGCTGGATCCTAGGACCCTGAGATTAGGATCTGATCCAAAGGCAGATGCTTAACCAACTGAGCCACCAAGGTGTCCCTGAAGTAGTTTTAAATTAGCATTCTAGTCACTACTGATAAAAGGACTATGGCAGACCACAGATCACTAGATGGTTATTGCAGGATCCCAGGGAAGAGACAGTGATGGCCTGCGGAGGAACAGTAGCAATAAATATCTCTAGAGAACTAGTCTGGAGATACATTTTGAAGGTAGAGGAGAAAGAAACTTAACACCTGAACTCCTAAGTTTGGGGCCTGAACTACTGCTGAAGGACAATGCCATTTAGTGAGATGGAAGACACTGGAGAGAAGGCTTAAGGAGAGGAAAATGAACAAACAATACACGAACACAGGATGAGATCTTCCTGTTCCTTCTTCATATCTCCAGAAGAGAAATCTGGAGCAATCCTTCAGTTATTATCCTCCTCCTCATAGCAGTAGTAACAACATTTTTGAGAATTTATTATGTACCAGGTCCTGGTCCTGATCTGAACCTGAAGATGTAGGTGGTAGCATGTCCATTTAATTAACAGAAAACAAAGCACTGGTTTCTTAACTTGGATCAGGTCTCCAGGCCAAGTGGCAAAAGCAGTGTTTGAATTTTGAATACACTCTGGTTCCATTATCTTTACCCCTGACCAATTGACTGCTCAATCTCATGGCTTGCTTGGCATACCCAGAATGAAACTGACCCCTACATATAATTACAGGTGAATGGTATACCTCAGCAGACGCAAAGAGAGGACTACTAACTCCTTTGGTCTTTTGTGTTTTGTTCTGTTTCTTTCAAAACATAGCATCAAAACTTTTACAGTTGCAATTTATAGATACTCCTGAGTAGTCCAGTCCATGTTATGTGAATGAACTGTGTTACCAAAAAAAGTTCCTTTAGGAAACCAAGTCAAATAAATCTACCTTTACTGAAGCATACCTGGAGTCTTTAATGTAATGTATATTATGAATCTCTAGGAGGAACAGAGGATGTATTACATGCTGAACTTACTGCATCTAGAAATCCTTAGAGTTTTTGTTGCTTGCATGTTCTGCATGACATCACCAGGCATCATCCACAAACTCAGCTTGATCAAACCAACATCAGAAAACTCATGTACTAAGATAAGCCCCAGGGGTAGGAATTCATGGTACTGCTGATGGTAAATTTGATCCCCCAAATTGTCATAAAACAAGAAAGGAAATTGGAAATAATCCAATCAACTGCTTTGTTGTTGTTCTTGCACAGATGAGGAGATCTGGGTTCCTGGTTTTAAGTTTGTTCAGCAGCAGTATGCTGAATATGGTACTTGACTAACCCTAAGACATCATCTAGTCCTTATTTTTAGTTCTGTTTTTCTCAATATTAGGAATTCAGAGCTTAAACAGATGCCTCATCACTACTTGGCCAGAGCCCAGGACCAAACTGCAGGTAGTGACACGGGCAAGACCTTCTAATGTCATATGCACACTGTCTCTCCACTTCTCTCTAGCTCCAAACAGGCCTCCTTCAGAGAACTTGCGTCACTAGGCAAATGTGCTTTCACCTGCAGAATAAATTTAAGTATTTTTATAGAACCCTCCCTTTTAAGGAAAGAGGACACCGAATCAGAAAGCAATATGGAACAAGAACCAATTCAAATTAGAGCCCACATTGCCCTACTTTTCTAGGAAAAGCAAACAACTCAGTATTGTATCCCTCCCACTTTCAGAAATGTAATACCAGATAAATATTTGCCCAAAGAAAAGGAACAGATAAAAACACTACTGGATTTGAATTCTTAAGGTCCTCCTTGAAACCAAAAAAATTTTCTACTCAAGACAAGTACTTCCTAATTGTACACCTTCTGAATGTTGAAAATTACTAATCTGCTTACAGAGGAAATGAAAGGCTGCTAAGCCCCAAGAGGGTCTTCCTTTGAGTCTGCATGTTGCCACTAACCAGTTGAAATACATTAAGTGAGTCAACAAAGACTAGGACTTTTTAAAAAGTGATTCCATACCTAATGCAGAGCCCAACATAGGACTTGAACCCATGACCCTGACACGAAGACCTGAGCTGAGATCTAGAGTCAGATGCTCGACCCAATGAGCCACCCAGGCACCCCAACAAACACTAGGACTTTTAAGACCAATGACGTTCTCAGATTCTAAGCAGGATGTGTTTTGATTCAGATGTTAATTTTAAGAGCAAAAACCACGTATTTAATCGCCAGAACTTGACTGAACACTTGCCGTGTACTATGTAGTCTGCCAAGTGCCAGTACGTGCTAATTTCATTTCAGCAATTCTCTTAACGTCTATTAGGTACTAATATTATCCCGATTTTATAGATGAGAAACCTTAGAAATCTTATACAAATGGTAAGATTTCCTCATCTTAAGATGAGAAAATGGATTATGAAGGACATTGTATGCCAACCTTGCCGGAGTTTGAGTTTTACACCACAGACCAGAGATTTGCAAGCTTTGACACATTCAATTTTTTTTAATTTATTTATTCATGAGACACACAGAGAGAGGCAGAGACACAGGCAGAGGGAGAAGCAGGCTCCCTGCAGGGAACTTGATGTGGGACTCATCCCAGGACCATGCCCTGAGCCGAAGGCAGATGCTCTATCATTGAGCCACCCAGGTGTCCCTGACACATTGAATTTCAGCAATTTTTTTTTCCACTGAAAGTCTAGGTCAAAAGAAGTATTTAACTGTTCTGTCTGTTAAAAGAGAAACATTTATGTCCTAAAAACTTAGTAACTATTTGAAAAATATAGGTAAATTAAAAGTCAAAGTAACATTTTTATTTCCTCCTTAAGCAGCCCTATTTACAAATGGGATATGCTTGGTAGGGCACTGTGTATCTTTAGACTTTAAAGTCAGACCAGACACCATCACCACCTTTGTTTTACATTGTTTTTCATTAAATATTTGCTCTTAATCACAGCAGCCACTGAAAACCCAGCATTGTAAAATAGGACCTCATCAAAAGGAATGTAGCCAATCTAATGCCAAAACTGAACCACCTCAAAGCTGATATTGCGCATATTCGACAGATATATTGCTAACACCTATACATTTAAAATGTTCTGTGGTGAGTTCACTGCTGTGCCTGGGGCACCTTAGTACATAAAGTTTGGGAACCACCGCTCTAGTCAGTGAGGAATCCTAAAAAGATCCAAAACAGGAGAATGACATGATCCAGATGTACATTCTAGAAAAACCACCCCAGCACATGACTGGAGAAAGGATGGAAGTGCTAAGACTGGAGACAAAGGGAATAGTTCAGAAATGGCTTCAGCATCCCAGGAGTAAATTCTAGGTGTAATCAAACCACTGTAAAGCTCTCCCAACAGAGTCTTGAATGAGATTGTTCCAGTAAAGAAAAATTTTAGGAAAACAGTCACTCAAAATATGCTATCAGAGTATAAATTACAGTAAATAGTAGAGGGAATAAAAGAGAATGTGGGCTGAGGCTATCTGATTGTGTCTTTGTGTAGTATTCAATAATTTCATTGATACAAGCCAATCCTATTGCAGGGGGGTGCTTAACAGGTGTTGAAAAACAGGTTACCAGCCCCATCAACCTTTGTTTTAAGAAAGAATTTGACAACTGTTAAGGCGAAGGGACTTGCTTGATGTCTCACAATGAGTTAGTGACAAGAGCAAACCAAGAATGTCATTATCCATCCCCAGTTAGGCTTTATGTAATACCAAGTTTACAGATACATAAAAAAGTACAAGAGTTTCAATAAATATACTATAGTTATATTAACTTTGAGGGAAGCATTGAAAGGTGAATGGATAAAGAAGCTGTGGTCTATGTATACAATGGAATATTACTCAGCCATTAGAAACGACAAATACCCACCATTTGTTTTGACCTGCAGGGACCTGGAGGGTATTATGCTGAGTGAAATAAGTCAATCGGAAAAGGACAAACATTATATGGTCTCATTCATTTGGGGAATATGACAATTAGTGAAAAGGAATAAAGGGAAAGGAGAGAAAATGAGTGAAAATATCAGTGAGGGTGATAAAACATGAGAGACTCCTAACTCTGGGAAGTGAACAAGGAATAGTGGAAGGGGAAGTGGGCGGGGGGTTGGGGTGACTGGGTGATGGGCACTGAGGGGGGCACTTGGTGGGATGAGCATTGGGTGTTATGCTATATTTCGCAAATTGAGCTCCAATAAAAAAATTTAAAAAAGGGATCCCTGGGTGGCGCAGCAGTTTGGCGCCTGCCTTTGGCCCAGGCCGCGATCCTGGAGACCTGGGATCGAGTCCCACGTCAGGCTCCTGGTGCATGGAGCCTGCTTCTCCCTCTGCCTGTGTCTCTGCCTCTCTCTCTCTCTCTCTCTCTCTCTCTCTCTGTGACTATCATAAATAAATAAAAAAATTAAAAAAAAAACTTTGAGGGAAGCTAGATAAATAGCATCTGGAAGTTCTTTATACTAGCTTTACAATTCACCTATAAATCTATACTAATAGTTCATTATATGGCTTTAGTTTTAGTTTATTATTTGAAATAAATTAGTTTTAGTTTATTATATGAAAATAAAAGTTTTAAAAGCACAAAAAATTATTTAGAAGTGGAAGGGAAGAAAAAGAGCAGGAAAGAAGAATAAAAAATTGCGGGCAGGGAGGGGGACAGGGAGAGAGGAAAAAAAGAATGCAAAAGGAAGAAAGGAAAGAAGGAAAATTAGGGAACCGGAGAAACTATCCCAATTAGCCAGCCACATCACTGTTGAACTTCTAGTCTTAGTGCGAAAAGTGCTTCTCACTTTCCAGAAAAATCAAAGAAGACTTTCCGTGTAGGAAGTTTTTACAGTTGAAAAACAAATCTGTTATGTTCCTCTGGGTGGTTCAGATGGCATACCTTCCCTTAAATGGTCTTGCATATATTTATAAACATGGAAACTGAGAAGAAAATTTGTGAAAAATATAACTATTAAAAGAACTCTAGGCCTGGGGTGAAGATCATCAAAGTTTAAATGGATAGATTAGATTACAACGTGACAGAGAGAAAAACAGGATAAAAATTCACAAGAAAGGCTCATTTACTTGGGAGAGATGTGATAGAAGTGTTTCTAGGAAAGTCTAACAAAATTAGCTTGGCAGCTCTCCCATCAGCCTCCATGTGCTTGTTCCCATACATAAAGAGGAAATGGAATTTTTTAAAAAGAATTTATTTATTCATGAGAGACAGAGAGAGAGGCAGAGACATAGGCTGAGGGAGAAGCAGGCTCCCTGCGGGGAGCCCGATGTGGGACTCATCCCAGGACCACGCCCTGAGCCGAAAGCAGAGGCTCAACTGCTGAGCTACCCAGGCGTCCCATCTAATTGAAAATTATCCCTCTCTGTGCTTGAAGCTATAAAGAAGCAGGGCATCGCTGATACTGTCCTTTATTTCATGGCTCTTAAAGAGAAAAGGAGCTCTATACCAGTGAAATATTATTAATCATAGTCAACCAAAGGAATGGTTATCATACACATTAACTTTATAAAAATTTACACATATTCTCACCAGTGGTCAAAATACACTCTCCAAATGCATGAAGTTGGGAGCTGGTCTTAATGGTACTGTCCTGGAAGCCTAGAATGGAGATGCCTATTAATGGGCTAGCAAATTATTTAATTGGATCTTTGTCCATTTAATTGTAAAGTATGTGCATTTTTGAGCTCACACAATGTCTCCTTATTGAAATCCTGATGATTCTATTTTGTTCAATTGTAGAGTGAGGGTGTAAGTCTTACCACTTAACCATAACTTATTCAAGGTGACCCTTTTAGCTAAGTACAGTTAAAATGAAGCGACTACCAGAATGAAGACTATGGGAAGGCTTTTGTTTATATGTTCACCCTTAAAAGATACTGATAAAAGGGGCACCTGGGTGGCTCAGTCCATTAAGCAACTGCCTTCGGCTCAGGTCATGATCCCTTGGGTCCTGGAATCAGGCCCTACATCAGGCTCCTTGATCAGCAGGGAGCCTGCTTCTCCCTCTCCTCCCAGCTCATGCTCTCTCTCACTATCTCCTTCACCATCTCTGTCTCTCTCAAATATTAAAAAAAAAATGATACTGGAAAAAATTTAAATGTAATTCTAAACGGGAATTCTCTCACAATTCCCAAATTAGAATTCTTAAAGTCAGTCTTTATAATATAAAAATTCATTAAGAGAAGCCCTGACAGTTTTCCAAATTCTGTAATTAAGTCCTAGATAATATAGTTTAAAGACCATTTTTTTTCTCCTGAAGTAGGAAAAGAAATAGAAGCTAAAGCCAATAATGCTCCTAAAAGAAATGTGGGATTTCATAGCTTAGGATGATTCCTGCTATTCAATCATATTCTCAGGATCAGATTTGGGCCCTTGATCAAAGCCTTAAAAAAGCATCTTGAAAAAAAAATCTTGAAATCAATTTAATATGATTAATACATATTCATTATCTAGTATGTACTCACTTCCACACTACTTAACAGAAGCTCCACTTTATCACGCTTTCATTCCATCACCAAATGAGCCTGTATAGAACACTTCCCGCCTATACAATATTTTAAAACAGAAGAATATAGGAAAACAGCATACCTATCCTCAGGGAACAGTCTCATGGCAACATGTGAAATACTTTAGTGTGGATATCTAATTGCATGGAAAAGATCGTGTCTTTAAGTTGAGTAAGAAAGCATGACCCCATGCAAGGGACCATGAGCAGGGTGGTAGGACAGAGGGATGAGCCGACTCCCAGCTGAGCCAGGAGCCCAGAGACACCAGGCTCCATCCCAGGACCCTGGGATCATGACCCGAACTGAAGGCAGACACTTAGCCAACTGAGCCACCACAGAGCCCCTAGGAGATCATGTCTTATTCTTATTTCCTGAGCAAGTGTGCAGCACCCTGCCACAGGCACCCATGTAATGCTAGGGGCACCTGAATTCCTGAGTGTTTTTTCATGTTGTAGATGAGATAACATGTAAACCTAAGAGGAACCTTTCTATTTCTAAACTAATTCTCAGGAGGGGAAACTGATGCTTTATATGTTGGTTCCTGTTATTCCCAACTCCCAAGAGTAACTGGATTTGTGCCAAACTATTGTGTTCAATTGTTCTCAAAATCATTTATACTCAATTTTCAAGTCACATACGGAGTCAATATAGAAGAATAAATGTTTATGTTTTATGGCAAGTCACCTGCTGTGCATCTGATGGGAAGATTATAAAAAGACAATTTTTGTGTTTGGCAAGGGGTATAGGGAGAGACATAGTTTTTAAATTCCAATTCAGCTACATGCCAGTTGCTTCATTATCCTAAGAATTTCCTACCTAATAGGGACTAAATAAAACATCATATACATAGGAGCTTTTAGTGTAGTGCCTTGGCATACAGTAGATGCTTCATAAATATTAACTCCCTTTATGTTTCTGTGGAAACATGGATTTGCCCTCAAGGGGTTTTCTCAATAGTTAGAAAATCTGATCAATTACTCTCCCTACAAATTCTGCATTGAATGAACCTTATTGAAATAGCTTTTGTGTTTATACCCCCTCTTTATTCTCAACCATTAGAGGTAATTGCCATAGCTTTGGGAATAACAGAGCAAACTCCAAATGTCTCTATAAAACAAAACAAAAAAGATGTACAATTTAGTGCCACAAATCAACTCCTACACAGATTTTCAAATTGTTTTCTATGTAACTGTAGTTTTAAAAGTCTACACAGTTTAAAAAAAACTGCAGGTACTTAAATCACACAGAATAAAAGTCATTGCAGATAGGTTTTAACAGGTCTGGGATCATATCAGTTTAACAAATATTGGTAAATATTTTTTTGCATTCTCATTACCTACTCTTCTGGTCAAACTGAAGGGCCAACAGACCATTCAAGGAAGTAGGGCTATTTAATATCACAGTCTAGAAACCGCCAAAACCTCCCACAGAACACTACTGGACAGAACCATTAGGCAATATTTGCAACACATAAGCTACTTTGAAATAATGGCATCAGGTAATCCTGCATTTTATTGCCTTACTTTTCTCCTTAACCCTTGTCCATTCCCCCCTTATGTTGAAGTTTCTTTTGGTTCAAAAGAAAGGCAAAATCCAGCAAAGAAAAGTAATACCCTCCTTTTGAATTCCAAACTAGGCTCTGAACGTCCATTTCAGAGACAACACTTGTGAGAACAAAAGCTTTTATTTGCAAGAGCCAGGCATTGTTGGCAGGCTGGGTGTATGAGGCCCAGGGAGTCAAAGGTGGAAGACTCAGCAGGAAGATAATCCATGCCAAATGCAGAGTATATAATATTTTTCACTGAAGCACACTTGACATACAATGTTCTATTAGTTTCAAGTGCCCACAGTTATTAGACAATTCCATACCTTATAAAGCAACGCTCACTGCAGTAAGTGTAGTCCCCATCTGTCACCATATCATGTTATTCCAATATTGGAATATATTGACTATATTCCCCACGCTGTCCTTTGCATCACCATGACTTACTTTATAGCTGAAAGTTTGTACCTCTTAATCACCTTCACCTATTTTGCACATTCTCTGACCCCACTGCCACCAAACTACAACCAGGTTATTCTACTTATGGGGTTTTTGTGGTTTGTTCATTTGTCTTTTTTTTTTTTTTGACATTCCAAAGATAAAGACAGATACTGTAAGATTCTATTTTTCTGATTTATTTCAGTTACAATACATCCCACATCATGGCAAATAGCAAGATCTCATTTTTTTTATAGCTAAGTAATATCGCATTGTGTGTGCCTACCACATCTTTTTCTGCCCCCGCCTCACCAAAAGTAGTTTTATTTTACATATTTCTTGCCATTTCTGAAAATAAAGCTTACCTGAAGAGTTTTGGTTCAAAATACATGCACTTTCTTTGAATAAATATTCAGGTGTTGTTAGTCTGCGTGCTGCTCTTTGCACTGAGCTGTGAGGTGCCACTTCTATACCTGAATATCACACCTTTTTTTATCCATTCATCTATTGAGGGTCACCAGTTGCTTCCAAATCTTGGCAATTATAAATAATGCTATAATAAATATAAGGGTGCATATATCTTCCCAAACTAGTGTTTTCCTATTCTTTGAGTAAATACCCAGTAGAATTACTGGATCATATGGTATTTCTATTTTTAATTTTCTGAGGAACTTACGTATTACTTTTCACAGTGGTTTGATAAACTCATTCCCACCAACAGCATACAAGGATTCCCTTTTCTCCACAACCTTATTCACACTTGTTCTTTCTTCTTTTTGACACTAGCCATTCTGACTGGTGTGAAGAGACAGCTCCTTGTGGTTTTGACTTTTGTTTCCCTGATGAAAAGATGCTTAATGTCACTAATTATGTGTCTCCTGGTCGTCTGCAAATTTTCTTTGGAAAAATGTTAATTCAAGTCCTCTGCCCAGTTTTAATCAGATTATTGTGGTTTTGGTGTTGAACTGTACAAGTTCTTTATGTACTTTGGATATTAACCCTTTATCAAATATACCATTTGCAAGTATCTTCCATTTAGTATTTTAGTTTGTGGATAGTTTCCTTCACTGGGCAAAAGCTTTTTATTTTGGTACAGCATGGTTTCAATAGTTAATTTTTGCCAAGTACCAAAAAATTTTTTAGAAAAACCCTTTTCAAGGTGTACTGCTGATAGAAGAGTTCGTACAGGGAGAGGTTTACTATTAAGGTATTGCCTATACGACTGAGAAACTCCAGACAGGCTGAAGGGAAATCTTAAAGTAGAATAGGTTTGTGCCCTAGCTCACATGTGGGGAGATTATCAGGTGGTCACAGTGAAAGTTATGTATAGAGTTCCTGAACTTTCAGGCCTGAGGCTAACACAGACTCCAGAGATACTAGCAGAGGCTGAGTAAATCTAGTGTTCTCAGCTACCTTGGCTAGAGGGAGACCAGAGAACACCTTGCACCTTGCATACCTTGCACCCATCACACCTCACTATCCCTTTTCCCAAGAAAAGGAAAGGGAAGGAGGGCAGTACAGAGTGATCCTGGACTTGTTGCCTTATATGAGGACTCTCAATTATATAAAGAAAATGAATTATTTTGAAGAAGATAAAGTTTGGTTTTTTCCTCCCCACTATCGACAGAAATGGAAGCTTAGGACCAAACTGAGTGCAACTGCAAGGGGAAAAAAAAATCAAATTTCTGTATATCTGCATCCTACAGTGCAAATTCTAACAGACTACAATGTTTCTCTAGATGCCAATTTTGAATATTGGCAAAACAGAAGCAAAAATACTTAAGAATCTCAAGACAGAGACGGAAAGAGCTGGCAAGAAATTAGATGAGGGGGCCATCCTCTCCCGTGCGTTTCTTGACAATTGATTGTTTTTAAGTCCTTAGCTCATTGGTGAAGAAAGACAGGTCTCTGAGGACAGACACAGTCAAATCTGTAGGAGAAAACTCATCTCTTACCTAGAGAGGAAGGCAAAATTAAATCTAAGAGCTAGTTTGTTTCACTAGCTTATTAAAATATAAAAAAGGTACAGATAATTAAATTCTATTATCAAGACCTCAAGAGACAAGGTGGGATATAGAGGTTTTTATGTTATTTTTAAATGGGGTTTAGGGACACCTGGTGGCTCAGTTGTTGAGCATCTGCTATCGGCCCAGGGCATGATCCTGGAGTCCCCGGATCAAGTCCCACATCGGGCTCCCTGCATGGAGTCTGCTTCTCCCTCTGCCTGTGTCTCTGCATCTCTCTCTCTCTGTGTCTCTCATGAATAAATAAATAAAACATTTAATAAATAAATAAAAATTAAACTATGTGTTATGTTCATTATATTGCATTGATTTATTCAAGGTTTGTTTCTGTGAATTATGAACAAAAACCCTCCTCTCAGACCTATACAGAAAACATACCCAGAACACTCCTGTGACCACCAAGACCCCCACATTTTGAGGATCAACATAGAAAATTCCTAACTTGAAGCAATTGCACGCAAAATGATGCAACAAATTGTGCTTCCTGTACTTTAAGTTGTCTACACTGCTGTGTAGTTACATGATAATTCCATCTTTACAGTCACATTTAAATTTGTTAAATGAACACACCAAGATAAGAGTAATCAGAGTTCTCCAGGTGTGGTTTTGGCTGTTTTTCACCTGGACTTTATTTCTCCCAAATGAGCTCTGGCTTTGAAAAACCAGCAGTAGCGTGCTCCATCTGCCCACCTCATTCAAGGGAGGGTAAAGTTCCAAAAGCCCTTTTTGGCACAGCAAGAGAAATCAGCATTACGAAGAGTGGTGTAAGCCATAAATAAGCGTAGTCTCACAAGGCATCAGCCACGTGATAATTAGAATGAAGATTTACAAAACTTCAAAGAAATCCAACCTAGCTTTTATTGTGAAGGTAATCCTTTAATTAAATCAAGTTCCACTTCTAATTAAGCTTAAACAAATTATTCCCAAGACTCTCCACACTGAAACCAGTGCCTAACAGACACATCATGCCTCCATGTAAATATAAAACCTAGTACTAAAAGTTAGGTCAGCTGTTACAGTTGCAAAAGTTAAATTTTTTTAAGAATAGGGATCTGGCTTGCAATGTTCTCTTGAGACAATACATCAAGAAGTACACAAGTAATGTAGACATGCAGTGAATCCATGTGTAGATAGAGTTTGTACACACGGTATAGTTACGTTTGGTTTGTACTGTGGCTTGGGTCAATCCTTAGTTTTGATTAGGGCATCTTCACCCCATATATAGGATTCCAAGAACTTCTGAGACACCATCATCACTACAAAAAATAGTCCCTACTTACAGAGCACTTTATAGCAGGTGCTATGCTGGGGACTTGGCCTTATTTCTTTTGACCTTTAGAATATTCTTGTGAGACACGAATTATTCTAACATTTTACGGGTAAGAAAACTGAAATTGGGAGAGAGAAAATAATTTCCCAAACATACTGAGCTAGTAATAACACAAATTTGTGAGTGTCTTACTGTTCTTCACTTCACAGTAGCAAGAGAGGCACAGACATGTGGTACAGTGAGGAAACCAATGTACACATGTATTTAAAAGTTTTAATTAAAATTAATCTGTAAGAAGAATGCTGCAGGAGAAGCAAGCCAAGAGCCAAGATTTGGAAACTCCTAAGATTCCTTGAGCTAGAGAATGATCCTTAGACACTTTGGTAAAAATAAACTTTCTAGGAATGGCAAGCCTCATAAAATGAGGACTGAATTTATCATGCCAGGGAAGTCTAACACAGAAAACTGCCCACATATATCTAATTTATTTTAGGCCTGCTGATGCCATGGTTGCTGTTTTTCTGCAATATAAGGGCCTGGTAAATAAAATTATAGGATAATGTAGTGAAAAATGTCAGCAAAGTTAGAGCTTTTTGAAGCCAATCAAGATAGTTAGAAGTGGCTAGAGGGACAAATTTTGATGCAGATATTGTTGTTTTGTTTGTATAAAATTAAGTTGCCCTATAGTTTAATGGGCTCCAAAATAACTGAGAGTAGACCTCTCCAAAATACTTCAGTCTAAAAGAAGGATTCACAGTGGACTAAGGCTTACATAGCCTGCCAGGTAAGCTGAACTTAATGAAGTAGCAACAGTCAACCTCAGAGAAAAGGCAACATTTGCCAACAGCAGTCAGGCTATCTGGAATTGCACACAGTCATCACTGAGAATGGTAGTCTTCAAAGTATGGTCCTAGAACTAGCAGCATCAGCATCACAGAAGAATTTGTTACAAATGTATATTTGAGAGACTCCCAACACAACCTACTCAATCAAATTCTGGGGGTAGGATGCAGTAATCCCCAAACAAGCTCTCCTGGTGATTCTAACATAGGCCAAAACTTGAGAAGCACTGATTCAGGAAGATCTTAAAATATATCAATACCAAGGCCCCACTGGGAGCATTAGACCCAGGCCTTTGGCTTCCCACCCCAAAGATGCCTATGATTTTTCTACTGTCTCATACTCCTAGTTGAGGACTACTGGCCTGTTAAGATTTGTTTCCAATGATATTAATACACATAATATCCCTCCTGGAAAATGCAGAAAAAATGTCTGGCTGCACTAAATATCTAATGCTTTCCCACTGAGTAATCTGACCTCTAGAGGATTCAGTTACTGGGACCATGCCCGGTAGCTCTAGTAATGAACATCATCATAGCAAGGGCAATCCTGAGCCACTTCTAGAATGATCCAACTATCTTTGAAAGTAACATTACACATATAAAGACAAAGAAAAGAGAACCCAAACTTTCAACCAGACAATCCAAGTCTGTGTTTGGACTCATGGTATGCGCTCTGAGGTCAACTGTCAACACATTTCCTGGCATGTTGACAGGGGGTGACAAGTGCAGAAACACCCTCTCCACTGATTGCCATGGAAAGCTTTCACGAAAAGGATCACACATGGCTGCTAAAATCATCAGTTAATAGAACTCAGACATTAGTGCTAGCCCTATGAAATATAACTTTTATTCAGCATTTATATCTTACGTTATTCTAAGAAGTACTCTAACAAATATGCTGAAAGAGTGCCACATGCCACTAACTCAGAAACAAAGATACAAAAACAGGTCAGCAGGAAAGTGAGAATTGCAGATCCAAGGCCCGAGGATCTGAAATGCGATGCCCAGCCTAAGAGCATCAGCATCACCTGAGAACTTGTTAGAAATGTAAATTCTCAAGTCCCATTTCACACCTACTCATCAAAAGCTCTGGAGGTGGGCCCAACAAGCTGTGCTGTAGCAAATCCTCAGGGTGAGTCTGATGCCCACTGAAGTTTGAGAAGCACAGCTCTCTGGAGGTAACATTTGCTCTTTCATCTAGCCACATCCAAAGGACACAATAGTTTTCTCCCCAGTTCTTACAAAAAAACCAACCTGGTGCAAAGGTAAATATGAAAGATGAAGCAAGTTGTTTAGATCATGAAGCCAACAAGAGGCACATGTGGTTTCCACAACAACAAGCCATGTATGGCTCAATGTAAAGACCTGTTCCAAGGACTCCAACTCAACTGATGTTAGCTCATTTGTTCCTACAGTTCCCATCTTCCTTCTAACCTTACAAGCCCTACCAGGGTGTATGGAACCTGCCCTGCCCCTGGTTAAGAGACAATTAGTATTACTCTATAAGGTTACTCATTATCAAATCTGTGGCCAATAATCTAACTCCAATCATGTGCCTTAACTCTAGCACCTTAACCTTATTTTTGAAACCAAGTATTTTTTTTTTCAACTGAATCCCCACCCTATTTTTATAGCAAATAACTGATTCCTTTTCAAATGATTCAGTAAGGGTCAAGTGATAATGGGGCCTCAATGAATTGACCTTAAAGAATATGATCTGCCACTCTACCAGCCAGATTTAAACTGTGAGCTGGAAAAGCCCAAAGATGTGTTCTTTGGCTTGTCACGTTGATGCAGACTGAGTCTTTTGAGAATCTAATTGTTGATGTTTAAATACTGAGTGACTTCACATGCCACTCCAAATCTGTCTTCATCTGAAATATTCGCAACTGTAACAATGACTGGATCTGGGTTCCTGTGTGGTAACTGTGGGCCAGGATTGAAGAGCAGCTGCTGTTACTGTGACCTACAAATGGCAATTGTCCTTTATTATCACCCTAGTATGCTAGATTTTCATACGTTAAATAGAAAGTCCAGTATCAAGTATTTCTTGTGCCAAGTCTCTTTGGAAATTGAGTGAACAAAACATAGCCCCAAATGGCCACGTGTTTTACAAAGAAGAAAAAAAAATTTTTTTTGATACAGGTACAAACGGTTTCTAACATGTAGACTATGTAAGCAGAGTGCTTTGAAAAAATGCCTCCAAAACACAATTATGAAAAAAAAAATACTGGCCAGCTTCATTCATTTCACTACCCATCAATCAGGACTCCACTTAAATTTTTATTTGCAAACCTCATTCTATGATATAACTCTTAGACCACTGATATTTCATTAAGGCAACTGGTTCTCAATATTGGCTGCATCTAAGTTATCTCTTGGGGAGATTTGACAATACTCATGTCTGGGATCCACCCCCAAGACTCTATTTTAATAGTTCTCTGCCATGGCCTGGACATCAGTTATTTTTAAGCACTCTAAGACGCTGCTCATGTGCAGTCAGGGGTGAGTCATTCTACAGAATACATGAGGAGGACGAAAAATGTGAGTTCTCAGATTACAAGTTTTAAAGAGCTAGTATTGCCCTGCTTCTCCCCCCCCCCCCCCCCCCGATGTCACAGGGTTTGTTTCCTCA
Organism: Nyctereutes procyonoides; assembly: GCF_905146905.1. Lineage (NCBI taxonomy): Eukaryota > Metazoa > Chordata > Mammalia > Carnivora > Canidae > Nyctereutes > Nyctereutes procyonoides. Next base: position 52,855,375 of record NW_026575146.1, on the reverse strand, counting down.
CAGCTGCCTCTTCTTAAAACCAGCCTTCACCTTATGTATCTGATTTCTTTCGAAAATTTCTTTTTGCAGTCATGGCTTATTCCTGATCAGGACTCCCCCTGATCCCACTGCCCAATTTTTTCTAATTGCAGGAAGAACACATAAGCAAGGTGACTTGTGTACACTAAATTTTCCCAGTATGCATTTCAAGATGGTGGTTTAATCCTCCTGTAGTGTTTAATGGTTGACATAAATAAAAAGGATGTTTGACTGTTGTGCATACATGTGGTTATTGTAAGTGCACGGTCTCTCAAGCAAAAATGCAGACAGGAGAAGGCCTTGCTTTGCTCTTTGCTAACCATTATCATAAGCTTATTTGGTTGGTTACAGTTTAAAAGTAGGGGAAGAAACATTCTGGCTACTCAGACCAAATTACAATCCTGCAGTCTAAATTCTGGACTCAACAGGAAATCCCTGTAGATTTGTAAACTTTTCTATAATATGCTGAACCATCTCTCCTCTCCTATAGGAGTTCTTGCTAGCCATGCAGCAAATTATTTTGATTGGCACCCCACAACAGCGCGTTCCCGCCATAACTGAATGAGGAACATCCCCATGCATGTTCTTTTAACTTCCTTTTAGTTTCATATTTTAATGAGTGATAGACATAGTCAATATAATTTTCCTTTATACTTCATTTATTCTTTGTATTAAAAAATCATTTATTTTCACATCCACTATTCTATCTACAAATCTGTATTTCTAAATATACAGTTTTAAAACCCTGAAGTATCTGTTCAAGGGCATTTCCATATTCTTTAGTTTCATGGTTACTGTCTGTTAAATATCCCTTCAACATGACTAGAGAACACAATTTACCTGAACCTACATATATTATTCACTAGTTTGCTTCCAATTTTTTATAAGAATAAATACTGCCATGCTAAAGATTTTGTATGTCTTTAAGCCCAATAATTCTATCTTGACCTTCATTTTGATCAACCTGGAATGCCAGAGTGAGATTAGTGGGTTAAAGGCTGTGAACAATTTTTTTTTTAATATTGACCATCTTCAAAGTTACTTTTATGTGGCTGGTGCAGCAATACATGTGACTGTGTGTTTTTCTATTAATGTAAATACCTTGTCCTTTGAATATCAATTTGCTCTTAATGTACAAGTATTGTGTGTAACTACTTAATTTCAGATGTTGGGGGGGGGTGCCTACCCTCTGAAAAGTATTTATATAAATTTTTCTTTTAGATTTCTTCTAGCACTTTTAAATTTAGATGTTTTCATCTAAAAGCTGTATTCAATTTATTTACATGTTATAATTCAATTTTTTTGGAAGTTATCAGAGTAAATTGGTATAAAAAAGTGCATCCAACTAGATTTGCCCCCCTAAACTGCCAACCATTTATTCTCAACTATTTATATAGTCGATCGTTCCTTTTTGGAAGGACTGGGAGTGGGGGTAGAGAATGAATGTGTATTATAATTAGTTGTAATCAGTCATTACCAATTTTCCAAGAATGTATGTTTCATCTTTAATAGTGTCATTTTAAAGATCAGTTTAGGATGCATTGATGTATTTATAAACTTTAGTTTTTCCATTAAAAGTATGTCTGTTTCTTCACCTTTGCTTTTTATTAGCTCAGTAAAGTTTCCTAAGAAATGCACATCCTCTTTGAAAATTCTTAGGTATTTCATACATATTTGCTGTTGTTATGAGTTGAATTTTTCCATTATTTTTAAATGAGTACTTCTGAGGCAGTTTGTTTTTTACATTTTCATCTACTTTCCTGAAGCCTTTAATTAACTTACTTTTAATTGTATATGAGTTTTCCTGGTTATTCTAATACTGATATTTTAGGGTCTATGTTATATTGCATTTGTCAAATCATCCCAAACATTAATAGTATCATGCTAAAATAATCATGACAAACATATTTGCATTTTATATAGATAGAATTGTTTTTAGCTATGCAGAGACAACTATTTCTTTGGAATACATGTTAACTATGTCAAAGTGTATTTTGTGTTAGTATTTTTTACTTTTTTCCCCTTTAACATAACCTTATTGGTTTCCACTAGTTGGCAATTTCAGTGTCCTATTAGTGAACTTATTAATACTGAATAAATTCTAGGATGAACCTGAGTTATCTGAGTAGGCTTATTCTTTTACTCTATTGTTTAACATTTCTATTATAGATTTTTATGTCTTCCAAAGTGTCAATAGATATGTTTCAGGGTTAATGTTTTATATGCTTTAGATGGCTACCACTCGAAAACATTTACATCTGACTTTACTCATTTCAATAAGTAAATGCTTAATGTTTAAGCAAGCTGCAAAAATATTCTAATCCCTGCCCTTCCCCAAATCATTAAAAATAAATTATACTTGGAATTTATGTGAAAATATAATTAAGAAATATTTATTTAATACAATTACTTGTTTTCACACATTGTCACTGCCTTAGTATAGAGGGTTAGTTGAGATCTTCTCAGCATGAATCCAGGAGAGCTGAGGGGAAGATTAATAAGGTCGTTTACACATCTAATTTAAACATCAATTTGTGATTACTACATTTATCTGGTCTTCCTAGCAATTCAGGCAGAATGTAGTTGTCATAACTACTTAATGATTAGTTATCACTTCATTAAAATGCCTGTCCTAAAAGTAGTATTTAACAACCTTAAAGGACTGCATCATTTTCTTTTCCAGAGCCAGCTAGAAATTAGGTAGGACTTGGTCAGGCTCAGAATGGAAATTATTCTACGCTTCAGCAAACAAAGTAATGGGGGGCTTTGACATAAACCGTACTGCTGTGCTCTGTAATTGAAGCTCAAAGACAGATCATGAAACCACAGAAGCAGAAAACCCAAGTAAACTTCCCTGAAAAGAAATGTAAACCAAGGGTGCTTCAGGTGAAAAAGGACTCCCAATCTTTAGTAATATTACATTATGAAGCCGATTCTAACGCATTGGAAGCTAGCATTAGAATTACACTGCATTCCTCCTTGAATTAGCACTGCATGTGCTAACAGAAGACTGACTGGGACTTGAATCAGCTTTCAGAGTTTTCCGTGGAGTAAAAACTTGACCTTGTGGGTCTCATGTTTGAAGCTGCTGCAACAAATTCCAAGGCATGCTAGGACCCACCTGAAGACACAAACATCACTATCTGAAGCTTACTCTTAATCTTTAAATGTCCATTGAACTGTGTGACTTCTCCAGGTTGTTTTCTCCTTTCCAGAAAGGACTCACCCCCAACAATCTTGCTTAGTGCCCATTTCCCTACAGCAATACTATTTAGCACAGCTAGATTTCCCAAGATGGTTAGGTTTCCTAAATATTCTACGGTTAGGTTGTAATCATGGTAAAATTTCCATTTGCTTCATAGACATTCTTGATACAAACAGGCTCAGAGTCACATGGGACACATTTATTTTCTTAGAAAAATACTAATGCAATAGTTACATTTTTAAAGGCTAACACAATGGACATGTCTCGATACAGGTCATTAAAGCTGAGTGATTTCCTCTTTCGTAGGTAGACCTACGTGAACTAACCCAGCCATCACCGTAACCACTCATCACTCAAAAATAAAGTATGCCTGGCAAATCCAACACAACGGCCTACTTCCAATGCTGGATCTCCAGTTACTTTCGTGATCTTACTCTTTTGGTGTAACTCTGAAATAATTTGCACTTGATTAACATGCCCAAGGAACAACAATGTGAATATTGAATTCATCGATTCCAGTTTCTTACAATGACCTACTTTCCACCAACTAGATGTTGACATGTTACTTTATAACAGAAATGCACATTCAGGGCAGCGTGGGTGGCTCAGTGGTTTAGTGCTGCCTTCAGCCAAGCTTGGGGTGATCCTGGGGACCCGGGATCGAGTCCCACGTCGGGCTCCCTGCATGGAGCCTGCTTCTCCCTCTGCCTGTGTCTCTGCCTCTCTCTCTCTCTCTGTGTCTCTCATGAATAAATCTTAAAAAAAAAAGAAAGAAAGAAATGCACATTCATTTCTATGAAAACATCATGGCAGAACCGACAAAAAGGACCACAAAGAAGAATTCTGTCAGCATGCTCCACACACCTGACCCTTGAACTACATGGGTTCAAACTGCATGGATCTACTTATATGTGGATACACACACACACACACACACACAGTACAATACTGTAAGTGTGGGGTTTTCTTGAAAGATTTGAGAGCGAGAGAACGAGCAGGAGGGGCAGAGGAAGAGAGATCTCAGGGCTCAATCTCAGGACCCTTGAGATCCCTACCTGAGCAAAACCAAGAGTTGGATGTTTAACCGACTGGACGACCCAGGCCCACAAATGAGTTTTCTCTTTATGGTTTTCTTAGCATTTTCTTTCCTCTACCTTTATTGTAAGAATACAGTATATAATTTATACAATATACAAAATACATGCTATTGACTTTTATTTTATCAGTATGTGTTCCAGTCAACAGTAGGTTATTAGTAAAGTTTTGGGATAGGCGGAAGTTATAGATTTTTTTTTGACTATGCATAGAGTCAGAATCCTGAGCCCCTGAGTTGTTCCAAGGTCAATTATCTTTTTTTTCTATTTTTAAAAAGTCATGTGTGGGGTCTGAAATTGAGTGAAGGATGTATGCTGTCCTTTAGCACATTTATGGGACTTATGAAGGAAATTTATAGTGGAGAGCAAATCTTCAAGAAAGAACTTTCCTTTCATAAAGGAGTGCAACACATACTGAGGTGGGTAGCAAAAATGCCGAACTGATATTGATAAACTATCAAAATGAGAGATCAAATTAAAATTCAGAATGTAAGTATCCTATCATTCGAGAGGTACAGGGAAAGAACCAGCAAGCCAACAGAATAGGACAGAGCCCTAGGTCAAGTACGGCAATCTCTGAAATTAAGTGAGGTAAGCATAACTAACTGGAATTCAAATCTAAAAATCTTATTTTCAGATAGAGATCTTTCTCTAAATACTAAAAGTCAGTGAAATAAACCCAGAGTAAAATAAAACAAATCTGAAATATACCATAATCTTAGAAAGCAATGCTTCATAAAGGACGATTTAATGACTGTATGTTACAATAACGTTAATCTAGATGAAGGAATGGTAGGGCAAAAACAGTTAAGGGGAAATCTGGGTGATGTCTCTGGTTATTACAATAGAAACACCCTGGAGGGGGAGGGGACAAAGGATAAATTATCAGGCTTTCCTAGCTGTAAAGACTGTTAATATTCAATTCCCATTACTCTAATTTCATAGCCTCCAAACAAGTTTCTTTACTGTAATTTGGCCACCAGAGTACATCTACCCACCCAAAGGGAGTGCCTTTTCCAGTTAACTGATCCAGTTATTATACTAAATGCAGCTTCCACTGTCAATTAATGACTGGACATTAAGACTTATAGATCAGTCTCTTGTGACTTTAACTGATGTGAATCAATCTTTTAGGCTGTTTCACTGCCAGCTGGATAGGCATGCTCTGAGGTTTCAAGCACAGAATGATATTCTAAATAATACTTTTTACCAAAATACTTTACCAAAGACTCAACCTGAAATCGCTTAATGCATTTATCTCTTGATGGGCTCTGGTATAAAGTAACAGTTTCAAATCGAATATTGATTTAACTTTGCAATCTGCACCTCAACTAAGTTCTATCCTTAAATAGAACTTTCTACTAAAAATCACAAAGATTATTCTAGAATTGTGGTGAATGAGAACTGTAATGTTACACATCTTTTTAGCTCTTTTTTATCATATACTTTTTGGACAGTGACTTTAAAGAAAATGCACACACACAAATACAATCTAATATCATTCTAGATTATATTTCATATCAGCTCTTTAGAGAAATGGTTTAAAACTTGTGCGCAAATATAGTGCAGCCAAATTGTCAGTAAGTACATTTTTTGGTAAATTCATCTTTTTTAGAAAGTATGTAAGCTCTGAGATATTAGACCTAATTTCAACATCAGAGACATATGGTCTACAAGAACACAATTATTTTTAGAGAATGTACCATACTTATTAGGAGGTAGCAAGACCTCTCCCTCTTATCAGGTGCAGAAGTATTATCTCTTCCAGACAGTGTGGTGTTGGCAAATGAATAGACAAACAGATCAATGCAACAGAACAGAAAACCCAAAACAGGCTGCATAAACAGCTGATATTTGACAAGAGAAAAGGCAATACAATGGAGAAAAGATGGTCTTTTCAAGAAATGGTGCTGGAACATCTAGACATCCACATGTCATGAAACTGGACACAGACATTATACCTTACACAAAAATTAACACCAATCATAGACCTCAAGGTAAAACTCAAAAGTAAGTAGAATAGCAAGTAACATAGAATAGAATCTATAGAAACTTGAGTATGGTAATGATCTTTAGATACAACACCAAAGGCATAATCCATAGAAAAAATTGATTAGCCAGGCCTCATTAAAATTAAAAACTCCTGTTATATGAAATACACTGTCAAGAGAATGAGAAGCCACAGACTAGGAGAATATATTTGCAAAAGATCCATCTAAAAAAAGGACAACATTCAAAATATGCAAAGAACCCTTAAAATTCAACAATAACCCAATTAAAAAGTAAGCCAAAGATCTTAACAGCACCTTATCAAAGGAGATACATCGATAACAAGTATTTGAAAAAATGCTCTGCATTATACATGTCCACCCATTAGAATGGCTGAAATCACAGACCCAGACAACACCAAATGTCGACAAGGGTCTGGGGAAACAGGAATTCTCATTCATTGATAAATGATAAAAATGTTGATAAAAATGTTAAATTGTATAGCTACTTTGGAAGACAATCTTGCGATTCCTCAAAAAATCAGTTATACTCTTACCATACAATCCAGCGACTGTACTCCTTAGTATTACCCAAAGGACTTGAAAAACATATCTGCACAAAAACCTTTTTCCTAATTGCTTTATTCCTAATTGCTAACACTTGGAAACAACCAAGATGACCCTCAGTAAGTGAAGGGGTAAATCGTGTCCCTCCAGACAATGCAATATCATTGAGCAGAAAAGAAATGAGCTCTCAAGCCATGAAAAGATATGGAGGAGTCTTTTTTTTTTAATATTTTATTTATTTATTCATGATAGAGAAAGAGAGAGAGAGGCAGAGACACAGGCAGAGGGAGAAGCAGGCTCCATGCGGGGAGCCCGATGTGGGACTCGATCACGGGACTCCAGGATCACACCCTGGGCCAACGGCAGGAGCTAAACCACTGAGCCACCCAGGGATCCCTGGAGGAGTCTTAAATGCATATTACAAAGTGAAAGAAGCCAATCTGTAAGGGCTACAGACTCTTTGATTCCAACTACAGAACATTCTGAAGAAGGCAAAACTGTGTAGATGTTAAGGAAAAAAAAAAAAACTAACAGTAGTTGCCAGGGGTTAGTGAGAGAAAAATGACCCGGGTGGAGAACAGAAGAATTTGAAGGCAGTCAAACTGTATGATACTCAAGTGGTCGATACATGTCATATTTTTATGTCCAAATCTATAGGATATAACAACATCAAAAGTGAACTGAAATGTAGACTATGGACTGTGAAACAAATGTGGGAGGCGTGCAGATGTTAACTGGGTGAGGTTTGGGGGTGGGTGCATGTCCAGGGGCAGAAGGTATACAGGAATATGCACTTTCTGTTCAACTTTGCCATAAAGCTAAAACTTCTCTTTAAAAAGTAGTTAAAAGAAATGAAACACTAAACATTTTTCAAGTAAATAGCTTTATGGATTTATATAATCTAAGTTATTGCTTACTGATAGAAACACACAAACCTAGTACATTAATAGCTTTAAAAGGATGAGCTGATACTTGATACGTGGTTTTTAATTTCTAAGTGTTTACTGCTTCTTTAGACAGGGGATCCAAAGATGTTACAAAAAGTAGAACATAGCAAATGTATTCAGATACTATTCATATTGCACTTAAAGGTTATAAAATTCATATAGGATTATTTCCGCAAGGAGATACATTGTGATATCTAAAACATGTGCCTTACATGATTCCTGGTATGCCTTTTTCTGATTTAGCACAGGTGAGAGATTTGTGGTATCTAATTTTCTAATTATTTTTTTTTTCCTGTTGCTAAGATAACCTGATATTTAGGTGCACAGTCACTACCTTATTTCTACTGGCTTTCCTCTAAACAGAAGGATCACTGGATCAATTAACTTGCAACAATGCTAAGTCCCATCTGGCTAGAAGGAGCTTTTGTTTCCTCCCTAGTCACCGAAAATACAATCTTCTGCTTTTCCTTTTCATCATAGAACCTGATTTGTTTTTCTGGTTGTAAATAGTGCAAGAATATAATGAAGCAGAAAAGAAAATATCAGCAATAAACCAGAACTCCCCAGGCAGCCACTGTTAACATTTTAGCCATTTTGTTTAGAATTTTTATGTAGTTTCCTAATTAAAGAAAAACTTCATATCCGTAACTTCACATCTTGTTCTTTATTTAACCATTTTCCTGTTGCCAGGCAATATGATTTTTACAATGAACACCTTTTCACAGGAAAGCCTGCCTCCATTTTAAGTTCCCCTTACAGGTGCTTTTCTCAATACCATATTGGTCTTAAAGATAATTCAAATATACCCGTAATAGGCCATGAATACAATTATATTATTCTTTATCACAAAAAAATGGCACATATATCTCGACTGTTATCCAACGTTTTCCCAAATTCTCACACCTCCTTTATTCCTCATTAGTGGGTTTTTGGGTTCTGGGGTTTTTGTTTTTTTGTTTTCTGTTTTTTGTTTTTTTGGTTTTGTTTTTTGTTTTTTTTTGTCCCTTTCGGTAGCCTATATGTAATTTTTTTTATTCTTTGGTTTCAGCTACAGTCCATGTTATTGAGGCTCTTTTAAAATCAAAACAATTATTTTTGCCCTTTTATCGTACCCTAGTAACCCTTATGAGTATAAGGTGGGGAGAAATAGACAAGGAAGCAGGAGTCCTCAGAGAAGCTCATGTGGGTTGCTAAGCTGCGGAAGATCTGAGCTGAAGTACAGCCCGGCCCCATGACCATGCAGCAAGCTTGGCAGACATTCCAGTCTACCTGTTCCCACAGCTGGAGTGAGGCATTAGGTTAGTGTGACTGGATCATACAACTAGAAGAACAAGAAAGCCTCTGCGATTCTAAGACTTTTCTGATTTGGGAGCCCTGGGATGCTTTGGGGAATCCTGTGAATCTGTCCATTTCAGAGGTTTTGTGGGATGCAACCTTTTCTTCTAGGCACACGGTGCCTTCTATTTGAGAGAAGACAGAAAAATGGGTCTCAAGGTTCAGGAAGAGCAGGGAGGCAATGAGAAGAATGGAGCTTTGGAGCCAAGTCTATCTGAGTCCAATCAGGCTACACTACCTAGGGCATGTTTGACCTAGCACAAGTTCTTGGCTGCTCCAAGTCTCGCTTCTTCGCTCCTGGAGAATAACTCAAAAAGCTGTGGCAATGTGTGTAAAGCCCACAGGAGTGTACCTGACACATGGCAGGTGTTTGCTAAGTATTGATTTACTATCCTGTCTCAAGACCACCTCTCCTTCCCTCTAACTTTCCTTTTGCTCCTCTTGACTCAGGGAGAGTGAGGTCACTAAGACCTTGGATTTTTTTTCTAGGTTGTCCAACCCACACCAGGAAGCAGAATAAGACTTATACACATAAAATATGGTGTTCATTTACAATCACAAGTTAACTTTCAGAGATAGCTGAATTATGCAGTAGAATTGTTTAGTCTATTTAAATGTAAAACCAGCTCCTGCTTTTATGAAGATTGGTGTTGGGAGACAGGTATTTTCAAATTCTATACATCTGAAGCTGATGAATTTCCTAAATTATGCAAAATTATCTTCCCACTCTGTCTAGATCTCTGCTTTCCACACCTGTTACTGATTTTACAGCTTCCGCTCCAAATTTCAAACTACAATTAATTTTGAGACAATGAAATCCAGCTATGCTTGCAGCTATTAGAGTCACCTGAATATTCTATCCAGCTCATTTATTAAAATCAATTTAAGAAAAATACAGTTTAAAAGGATTCTGTAAGAAATTAAAGGCATTTAATTAACTAAAGCAGACTATTATCCAGCAGTGTTTTAAAATGATTTTAAAAATGTAATCTGCCTTTCCTTATCAACTTAGTTTCATGAAAATTGGATTTTACTTTGCTAATTTAAAAGTGCAAACTAAACCCTACCCCTCTACTGATATTCACACTTCATAGTTTTATCTGTTTAAATAGAAAACATCTACGAAAATCTCTCTCCCTCAGTTTATTTGGTCTATAGTTATCATTCTCCTATGGATCCTAAATATGCCCTAAAAAAGAAACTCAAAGTTCAATAACTGTATGAGTCTAGTTCTATTTACTTTAATAGTGTAATGCACATAAATGTTTGTCATAAAATTTTAAGTACCTAAATGGATTTGCATCTGATGCCCAGTTTGAGAAACAGCTGACCAAATGGGCCTATTAGCATGATTAGTTTATTTAAATATACAATGAACAAAGAGGATCATCCTGTGCAAAGTGTGGCCACTGGTAAATTAAAAGTGTCACCCTAATAGCTACTTCGTTCTCTGTTGATATTTTTTCATTTGTGGACTCCTCTATTGAAAACCACACCAACAGACATCTGCAAAACACACCAGTTAATTCATCTCCTCTACCCTTGTTTTAGTTCTTCTTGTATTTCATATGGTAGGCACAATGGACTCACAGAACTATCTAGGTCCTAGTCCTTGGAAGTTATGACTGGGGTACCTTCCATTACAGAGTGGACTCTGCCAATGTGATCAAGGTTGAGAACCTTGAGAGAGAATTATCCAGAATCATGCAGGTGAATCCAACCTCATCACAGGAGTCCTTAGAAGAACCTTTCTGGCTGAGTTAAGAGCCAGAGAGAGGTCACAGAGGGCTGCAGCCTTGCTGTCTTTGAAGACAGAAAGGAGGGCATGGGCCAAGGCAGGCAGGCCAGACCTTTAGAAGCCAGAAAGGACAAGTAAAGGGAATCCCCTCTTCCTAGAACATCCAGAAGGCAATACCACCTTGTTGACACTGATTTTACCCCCATGAGGCCCACATCAGACTTCTGACCTACAGAAGCTGAAGAGATTACATTTTTATTGTTTTAAGCCACTAAAGTTGTGGGAATTTGTGATGACAGCAATAGAAAATGAATATACACAAGAATTAGTCACATTTCAAAGGAAAAAGGTTTTGTGGGCCAAGTGACTGCTGTGCTTTTCAGATGCATCAGGTCATCCGTAGCATTACGACTGCACTTTTAAAGGATTTTTTTGCTATTAAGACAATTTGTATATATTGAATCCTCAACTTTTTGAGCCATGAAAGATTTTGAGGTTCTACATGAACCATATTCCCTGAGCTATTTTTTTTAAGAGAGGGAAGGAGACAGAGAGGCAGAGAGAGAGAGAGAATCTTAAGCAGCCTCCATGTCCAGGGCAGACCGTGTTGTGGGGCTGATCTCCCAACCCTGAGATCATGAGCTGAGCCAAAATCTAGAGTCTGACACTTAACTGAGCCACCCAGGCACCCCTGATTTCTATCATTCTATTTTGCTCTCTCCCTCAGATGTCAAGGATGTACTTACTCTCAATGACCAAGATATATTCTGACCTGTCATGTTTTCACTGTGGCACACAAGTGAAAGCCAAGATTAAAACCTTAAAACAAGAAATCATGAAGAAGAGATCAGTTCTTTCTAGTAGAAATGATAAATACTTTGGCCAGAATAATAATGTTCTGTGAAGTAAGAGGTGATAACTCATAAAAATAATGTTTGTGTTTTCTATAGGACTGAGAAATTATTCAAAATATAGGAAAAACCCTGTGATTTTAATTATATTTATCTTTTTGAACAGCTATTCTCATTCATTCTTGTACTTACTGAAATACTTTTGTTTTTAAGTATTCCAAAGTTATCAAAAATACCCTTGATTATATTAATTAAGTTTTGGCTCATCTATGACCAAATACTTGAAATACAAAGACATACTGTTTAAATATATCTAGGAAAAATTGCAGGCAGAATGTGGGGCTTCAATTTTTAAAAACAGATTGGGAAAAACTAAAGTGTTGTCCATGATGTCTACTAACACAGATTTTATGATAATTGAGAAATATATTTGCTCATTATTGAAATCCAAATTATGATCAAGTAGTCAAATGAAATGTTTTAAAAAGATATTATGTAATAGAGGCTTAACTCCAAATATAATCATGTTCCATTAATATATCATTTTTGATAACTAGAATGACATCTTTCAAAAATCTAAAATTCTGACTTGCTATGAGTTTGGACAGGACTTGCACAGCTCTACCTTGATGATGAGGTTCTGCTGCATGTAATTTAAGAATATCTGAAAGGTAATATTTTTTAGTAATGGTTAACAATATGTTACACTTCTCTTTCAGCCAACATGTTACTATTTCAGAGCATCTTCCTCACTAGCTTAGGTTATAGGAAGGAAAAGATGGTCTGTTAGAGTGGCAATTGTTGCAAATCAGTGATAAGTCATCATAAAAAAAAAACTAGCTCTAAAGGTAGGAACAGAGGTAACTTTTGTAAGATACATGGTCTTTTACCTTCAGTTTCCTTACCCCTAAAATAACAATCATAGAAAGAGTTAGAAATAACATTAAGGAGCACCTGGGTGGCTCAGTTGGTTAAGCATCTACCTTCAGCTCTGGTCATGATTCCAAGGTCTTGGGATTGAGCCCCACATCAGGCTCCCTGCTCAGTGGGGGTACCTGCTTCTCTCTCTCCCGCTGTGCCACTCCCCTTACTTATGCTTTCTGCCAGATAAATAAAATCCTTTTTTAAAAAAATCAAAACGTAACATTAAGACAGATTTTTTTCCTTGATTCACCTTTAATTACAATATGATAGACATACAAGGATACATTAGTTTTAGGTGCACAACATAGTGATTCAACTTCTCTATAAGTTATGCTGTGCTCACCCTAAGTGCAGCTACCATGGGTCACCATAAAGCACTACTACAATACCATTGTAGGATTGACTTTCTAGGTCTTAGGTATTTTTTTTAATTTGACATCAAAGTAAAATAGGCTTTACATATTTAAAGTATATAATGTGATGAGTTTTGACATTTGAAATCATTAGTACAATCAAAATCATCAATGTTACCTCCTAAAGGTTCCCCCTGTCCTTTGCTAATCCTCCCCAGGTACCCCCAGCAACCACTGAACTGCTTTCCATTTTCCATCGATGAGTACTAGGCCTCAGGTTTGTTGTTGTTGCCCATATAATGAACTCAGTAAGTAAATTAAGAGCTGGGACTCAATCATCTCTATACTCAAACACTACACGTACGTTACAACATATTATTAGGTTAATACTACTTCTTAAAAATCTTAACCTCTGCCTCAGATATTCCAGTACTTTGGCAACAAGCAAATGGCCCTTAGGGGTCAGCTGGCCTGGGGACTTAACTGCATGAAATGGAAAGAGAATTCTGAGCAGGGGAAAAACACAAATTCCCTTGTGCTACTATTGTTCACCCAGGAGACATCTGAAAAGGTATTATTTAAAAAATCCTAATATGAGAAGACTTTTTTGTGCTTATGTTAAAGATTGTACTACTCCAATTAAAACATAATCACAGGGATCCCTGGGTGGCGCAGCGGTTTGGCGCCTGCCTTTGGCCCAGGGCGCGATCCTGGAGACCAGGGATCGAATCCCACATCAGGCTCCCGGTGCATGGAGCCTGCTTCTCCCTCTGCCTGTGTCTCTGCCTCTCTCTCTCTCTCTCTCTCTCTCTCTCTGTGACTATCATAAAAAAAAAAAAAAAAAACACACATAATCACAGATCAGTTAAAACAACTTTCAGTAAAGCTCCAGAAAGACAGGGATTTGAGTGAACAGTGGGGAGGTGGGGGTCTTCTGGGCTACAGCCATCCTACCAAGAGAAGATACTCTATATTCCCTTAAGTGTGAAAGGCCCGTTAAGAACAGCAGCAGGATATAGCAAAGCTCATCCTGGAATTTTATTTCCTGTAATTCTGATGTTGCGAATGTATTTGCAATATTATAGTATTTCCTATGGTCCAAGCACTGAGCAATTGCCCACGAAACAATTCTCTGCTTATGAGAAAAAGTCTCCACAACTAGATCAGAGCAACACATATTTGTGTAGAAATAAGAGAATAACAGTGTTAGAGATAAGAGAAAAATAATTCTCTTGTCCTAATCTTTCGTGTTCTTCATCAATCTTTTTATCACTCCTGGCAGTAAAACCCAACCCTGGCTATTCCTCCTGGCTCTGTTGCAGGTTTAACTTCCACAACCCAATGTATAAAGGCTGTAATTCCTCTCAACTCAGTAGTCAGTCCTCTTCACCCCTCACTTCCTGCTCTGACAACCTCATCCACTCCCATGCCTTTAATTGCCACCTCTACCTGATGACTCACACCTCCAACCCAGACTTTCTCTCAGAACTCTAGAGTTACAGTCATCCAACTACTTGAAAAATCCTATTCAATGTTCCAAAGTCATCTCAAAATCAATATGCCAAAAATAAACTTTTAATCTTCTTCCCAATCAAGATTCTCTTCCATAAGTCCACATCTCAGTGAGTGATTCATCCAGCCACTCATGCATAGGAGTCTTCCTTGACATTTCCTTCACCCTCCTCCCCCTCTCGCATTTAAGCCATTATCAGTTCCTGTGGTCTTTACTCTCTAAACATAATCTTCCTCTCCGGTTGGTCCACTTCTATCCTTTTTCCACTGATTTTGTCCTAATCCAAGTTGCCATCACAGACAACTGCAATAATTCCTCAGCAAGTCATCCCATGCCTTCCCAACCTCCTATTCATTCTCTGTAATGCAGCCAGAGGGATCTGTCAAAACCCAAACCAGCCCCTCTTTCTCCTCAGCCTCTGATATATAATCACCAACATCTTTTAGTATACTTTAAATATCTCTTGAATATACCCACCTTTCCTGAACTCTAAAGCCACTAAACAAGACACTGACATATCTTATCTCTTGCCTAGATTATACCAACCACCTTGAAACTGGACTCTACAGTCTTTGCCTTGCTTAGAAATACAAACTGATCATTCTAAAGCAATATATATATATATATATATATATATATATATATATATATATATTACTTTAACTACATAGTTGAAACCATACAAATAGAAAAACCAGTAATGTAAAGTTATATATATACATAAATGTCACTTTCATCTTATGAGGCATTCATGAAACTTCCATTTTTAGAATGTCATATGACACAAAAACCACATAAATAAAGTTAAAATTTTGCACATTTGCTGAACAAGATGTAGAGGGAGGTTAAATGTGCCTATAAGCTGCTGAGGGGTTCTGAGCTGGAACTATCATCTATAAGGAGCAAAGATTTTATTCCAAAAATCTTTATTGAGCAGCTAGCTCATGCACAAGTATTTGTAAGCAGCTTTTAGCACAGACTTATAAGAAGTGGTCCTTCAGTATTCTCAAGGTGCTCATAATTTAGCTGAGGCGAAGTAACCAATTTATGAGAAAAAGTTTAAAAGCACATGACCAGAAGATATCACAGAAGGAAAAAAAGGGAGATGAGGGAAAAGGGATTAAGAGGTGCATAAAAACTTTACAGAAAGCCAACAGAAATAAAAATTTCATTTTAATAAAAAGTTGTAAGTGAATAGCCTATGGGTTGGGGCAGGCACTTTAACTTAAAGCTTTTATGGAATGAATCTGGGTTGAATAGACAATTTTTTTTTTGCAATAGTAAGGAATAATGGTATGCCATCATTCGTGATCAAGTTTGAGATTCCATTTTATATTCGGTTAATATTTTAGATCATTAAAATCAGTTGTGATTCATTTGACCATAAGCCATCTAGGAGATCAAGAGAGACCCTACTGATATTAAATGAATGTTGACAGGCAAATTTTGCCTGGATAATTTGCATGTGAACAAACCACCCAGTGATTCACCCAATTAGAGGATAGTATCATTGTTGGGATAAACATATTGTTATTTGAAGCATTTCTTGTAGGATTGCAGTAAATTCTCAAACACGAATTCATTAAGCATCTGCATATGTAACTAGCTATCCAAACTGATATAATATCCAAGAAATGATATCGCAGTCAGTCATATTGCCCCAGGTTATAGCAGAGTTAGACTATGCCTCATGTTCTGTGTGAGTGAGGTGGCTACAAAGAAAATGTCAATTCCTGTCTCATGAACATTTTGGGAGCCAGGATGAGTCACCTTTTCCAGCTTCTATTTTATGGGGTCAGTAGAGACCGTTAAAGAAATAAACTTACATTATACAGATATGTAACCCAGTTTCATGTAAAAGCACACCAACTAGCTAATTTTTGTGTGGGTTTTTTTTTTTTTTTGGCTGATTTCAGCTGATCTCTAAGTTCTAATATATTTTATTTTTTTATTTTTTATTTTTATTTTTTTTTCTAATATATTTTCATCATGAGTTGCATAGTTAAGCAGTTCTTGCTAGATGCCATCATTTCCAAAGCAAAACCTTGGGTTATGGTAAACTATAAATACATGGACTTGATAATAAGTGGCTATTTCAAGGTAAATACATCAGTTCCACTATTAAAATGTTTGCCAACAACAAAAAAGCCATTTTCATTCACCTTTTTGCAATACTTCTAAATCTTTTTTGCCCTTTGTATGAAAAATGTGATCCATTCTAAATGTCAAAATTGGAAGGTATATTAAATATTTCAACATTGCGGAACGCAAACAGCTCTTTTTTTTCTCCTCTTTTTTTTATTTTTTTTTTAATAAATTAATTTTTATTGGTGTTTTTTTTCTCCTCTTCAGTTCAAACTAACTTGTCCTGTTTTCACATTCTGGCATTTAAACGCAGTGCGGTCTCTGTTCTTCAGAGACACCATTTCATCAGCCTCTATGTCTTAAAACACAATTAGGGCTCAAGTCCTGAAAATAGCTAGAGTGAATTTAAAGTCAGATAGCTGTGGTCTCAGGAATACTAGCTGCCAAATACCTTAACTTACCCAGTAACCACTAATCTCAATAGAAGTCCTTGCTTGCTATTGAATTCTTGACACTTTACCTATCATTATCATATAATGGTAATGTTCTATTTCATTTTCACAGGGTACTTTGAAGGAAGTAGTATTATCTACTTTTTTCTAGATGACAAAATTTATGTGAATGTTACCAAGCTTAGCAAACTAGGAAGGGCTTTACCAAATATGGTTCACTGCACCCTTCCTCACCCAAAACTGCTAAATCGATTAGACATGTATATTTGACCCTAACCAACAACCCAAAAGATGGTCTGGAGAATGTGAACCAAGACACACAGACTGTTGTCTGTTGGGTATAGACTTTAAAAATGGAAGCCCATGCTATGATCTGATGGACTAAGAAAGGATCTATTTAAGTCACATCCAGTACAAGGAAGCCAAAGAAACTAAGAAAACAAAACTAAGTTGACATACTAAGATTAAAGAGAACGTAACATGAAGGGAACCATGCAGCCTAGAAGAAGAAAGTGATCTCATACCTAGTTTTCCATTTCTGATCCCTATGAGGTCTGACTAGACTGGACTTCCAGATCTTGTAGGACTGTGGACTACTAGAGACTTAAAATAAATCTCTTTGCTTAGGCTGGTCTGAGTGGGCTCTGTCACAACCAAAAGTGCCTTAACTAAAGAAGAGTGGTAGAGACTAGACTTGAATCATGATGCTCTTTACTCCTGGTACTGTTGTACATAACATGGTAAATTTTCTTTTTCTTATGGAATTCATTTGTTTCACACTTTAGAGTGTCAATGTGCTCACCCATATTACTTTCTATTCTCTACATATAGATTTGTTACTTTGTAAATGTAATAGAGTTTTTATATATGGAAATCATTTAAAATTAGGAAATAATTAAAATACATAAATGAAATAATTAGAAATCATAGGTCTCTAGAATAATTGGCACAAAATTATCAGTATTTTCTGTAACCGAAATAAAGGCAGACCCTACTTTAGCCCAAAATATTAAAACAGGCTTTTACATGTCTGTGAAACAAGACTAATGTCAACAGAAGCCAATTTCTACATTGAGAGCCAATATATAAGAAAAGATGCTGACAGGTCTTCAAGCACCACATATCACCTTTGCAGGCACTGGCTTATCTGTGACCTTTTTTCATATACATGTTTGTTGAACCCTCACAACTTCCCTGGAGAGAAAAGTGTTCCCCCATTTCACAGGTGATAAAATTGAAGCTGTCAAGTCTAGGGTCACAGGGATTTTACATCAAACAACTAAGAATTGAAGGGATCATCATGTAACTCCAAATCCAGTTTGTCTGTAGGTTAGAGAAAGGAAAAGATTTTTTTTAAGATTTTATTTACTCAGAGAGAAAGAACAGGAACAAGCAAGAGGAGAGGTGGGGGGGGGGGGTGGAGGGAGAGAGAAAGTGAAAAATCTCAGACTCCCGGCTGAGCATGGGGCCTGATGCAGGGCTCAATCTCTTGACCCTAAGATCATGACTTGAACCAAAATCAAGAGTTGGATGCTCAAACGACTGAGCTACTCAGGTACCCCCAGAAAAGAGACATTTTAAAGAACTGTTTTTCATGTAGAAGTAAATAAGTTAGTAAATTAAAGATCGATGATACCTGTTGATAATAGGTCAGTAGGAACCATGGAACTTCAAACCTTAAGAACCAAGAATCCATTTCATAGAACATTTCCATTTTATAGATAAAGATATGAAGGCTGGGATCCCTGGGTGGTGCAGCAGTTTGGCCCCTGCCTTTGGCCCAAGGCGCAATCCTGGAGACCCGGGATCGAATCCCACGTCGGGCTCTTGGTGTATGGAGCCTGCTTCTCCCTCTGCCTGTGTCTCTGCCCCTCTCTCTCTCTCTCTCTCTCTCTCTCTCTCTCTGTGTGTGTGTGACTATCATAAATAAATAAAAAATTAAAAAAAAAAAAGATATGAAGGCTTCTCCAAGTGACCGGCAGGTTAGCAATACTTATCAGGTACTCTTTGCATTTGATTCTTCAGCTCCATCTCTTGGATGGCAGAGAATATGTATTTCATTCATCTTTGCATCCATAGCACCCAACAACTTACTTGGGTCAATGTGAGTAAGCTGTAAGCATTGGTTGAGTGAGTAAAGAACTCATAGAAAAAAAATCCAACTCAAACTTTTCAGGTATGAATTAGAAGTAGATGACTGCTGTTTTAATGCAATCTTTAGCATGGCTGATAATGCCATTGAGCCTTCCTGATTGGCTTGCAAAGCAGCCCAAGAACACTCTTTGAAACAAAGAAGATGAAAAGGGAGACTGGGGGCAACTTAGCTTCCACAGGCCCATAAATACCTTCCTGTTCTCAGAATTCAGAGCCCTGGTAAAGGATGAGGGTCCCCGCTCTTGATCTGCTCTGGCCCAGAAGACAAAAAACAAAAAAAAACAAACAAACAAAAAAGAACAAAACAAAACCAGGCTTTTACAGATCTGTGACTCCCAATCCTGGTTTCTGCAGTACTACTCCAAGTACAGAGCACACTGGTTAGGCATTCACCTGGCATGATGATATCAAGGCTGAGTCTCTAGATAAGGGTCTATGGACCAATCATACTGTCTGCAGAGCCTCTACTCCTACAGAAAACTCTCCTCTGTTATAGATCTGAGTTCACAACACTTAGACCGGCTGTTAGGACCTGTTGTTTGGAGTTATGCTACTTTTCTACTTTCCTTGGACCCTGATATCTGCTTTCTTATGATACTGAGATGCAATGTCTTAGCTTTTATTACAGAGATGCTGAATATTGGATACCAAGTTAGGATTTTGTTCAAATGTTATAAGGGCCGGAAGATCATTTAAAGGAGCTGAGCTTTGAAGAACCATGGACAACCAACCCAATGCTAGTACTTCTGGGGATGCTTAAGAACCTAGCATGCCGGAGCAGGCCGATCAGCTACACCATATACTGTTTGCCTCCCCAGCTAATGTAGCCTCTAGCAGAGAGGCAGGGGCTTTCAAGGGATACAGGAGTATTTTATCTGCAATAGGAGTCACATTGACTGCATTTGCATCAGATAAATATGAAATAAGAGATTAACACTATAACCATATGGGACAGCACAGAAAAAAAAGATCACCTAATGGCTTTCAAACCAAAAATGATACAGTGATACAATGAATGAGCCAGTGTTTAATGGATTGTATCTGTGCATCTAAAACAAAATGCACTGTTCTTATATTCTTTCAACTGTTCTTTTATCTCTCCAATGATCTCTGAATTCTCTTTAGAAGTTGGCTTTGCTTCTGAAACAATATGTGCCTACTAGCACTTTCATGAGAGGTTCTGTCAATGTTTTAAAAACGTTGTAATGTATTAAATCATTATACCTTGCCTACTTCCAAAAAGGATGTAAGGGGAATTGCTTTGGAAGTGTAAGCTATGTGTGTTATTTAACATTAAGTAGCACAACAGGAATTCAGCCCTTCAAGTAACCAGTTCTCCTGCCCCAAAGCCCTGCCTTGAAGCTGCTCCACAGCACTGCTGGGCTGAATTCATTTGGGAAATGATGATGAGCCTCTAGATATCAAAAAGAGTGGGCCTGAGTATACATGGCATTAGCCAAAGAAAAGATCTACTGCTATTTTTGAGAAAAAAAAATACCCAGGTGACCAGCATGAAGAAGCCACAGAATCCCCAGTCCCCTCTCTGTATTCTCTGATTTCTCTTTCATCTTTGCTACCCTCCCAAGGAGCTCAACCTGTCCCACAGTTTGTCACCAGAGTGTTCTACTAGGACACTTCGTAGTTCACCTTGATTCTGTCTCACCTTCTTCCTGCCAATCAAACCACGGGGTACAATGACAAGAAGCTCAACATGTAACTGAAGTGGGGTCTGAGATGTTCAACCAAGGGGGAAATGCTCTTAGCTAATTTACTAATACCCAGGAACTAATTAATCACAAAACTCTCAAGACTGCTTATCACTATACTCTCTAGGTAACTACCACTAGGTCTCATGTAAGTATGTTTGAATTCCTCCACAATTGCTGTTATAACAGAATGGGATCAAATAATTAAGGGTTCAATTCCAGAGGCATTTGAAAGATTTCTTAAAAAATGAAAAATAGTGACATGTCAAGTTTCCATGTTCAAGTCATCAGTGTTAAATTCCCATCTAATACTTGACAAGCATGGATCAATGTTATTGGTTGAAAAACTATTAGTAGAAGTATTCCAACATCCCACAAAAGTGTCCATTTTTGTTGTTTTTACTTAGTCTCTCAGTTTGAAGGAAGCCTTAGTGGACAGTAGTCTGGGATACTGATTCCCCCTGCCAGAACCTATTCCCAGCCCAGTAGGACAAGTTGTTTGAGGCCTTTTGGTAGAATTGCCCATATTTCCAATGCATAGTGTAATACTCATTTTAATACTGCAGATTGTCATGATAAATTCTTATCTATGATCACATATACGAAGCTGCTTTCAAAATACAAGGGATTATTCCATTGATTTTTTTACTCTGTCTCCTGTATTGCATTACAGCAATACATCTCATATGTATTTTAACCACCTTCGCTGTTGTCCTACAAAGGAACACATCCCCTCACCATGCCCCAGAAGCTAACACCTTCCACACTCACACATAGACAGCCCCGAATGCCAGCAACTATAGTTTGTACAATTACACTTGCTGCTGATATGATTCTGAGCATACAGTAGACAGAATATAGTTTTAATTATCTGGTGATTCTCCAGTATTTCAGTTGGTCAAGAGAAGTGGAGTATGAAGTCTCCCAAAGCCATAAAGCTGAGCTGAGCCTTGGGCGTGTAGCAAAGAACTCAAAGAAGCCAAGAGGATGTGGCTTTCATGACAGAATTTCCACAGGTTTTATAAGTTGGAGACCTGAATAAAATTGAAATTGGGTAAAAAAGAACAAGAGTTTAAAAGAGGTGTTGAAAACTGTTGCCATGGGCCATCAAAATGATATGCAACCATAAAGACAAATCAATATGAATCTTAGGTATCTTACATCAAACCAGTTATCTCAATTCCACAGCAGTCTTCCTCTACATTCTTCCCATATTTTTTTTCCTGAGGGAAAAAGGTACATCCAGGTCTCCAGAAATTGGAGTTGGGGGCAACGAATGGTCTCCCAATAACAAGGGGTGGGGCAAGCTTTTTATGGTTCCTGAATTCTATTAAAGCAATGTTCCTGAGAACCTGGTGTGTGCTGAGCATCCAATAACTCAAACAGAAGTACTCACAGACATATAACAAATATAGAAAGTTTCTTGGAAGCATCATGTTCTGAGTTTCAACTTGAAGCAGTTGTGGGATTTAAGTTGGCAGAAAATAAAATAAAATGAGTGAGCAAAAAAGGACCCAGATTTAGAAAGACAATAGGAGAGAGCCAACCCTTCAGAAACCTCAGCCTGGTAGGAGCTATAGCATCCTTCCCAGTGAGGCACTTAAACATCCTTTATGCACAGTCCTGGGGCACCCTTCATGCAGGCAACTCACATTTGCCAGGTCCCACAGAGGATCATCTTACTAATGTTGGCTAATGAGAGATGTAGTTGCAGTCTGAATTTGTGGAAAATGAAATTGCAGAATATTTTCAAGTCATATAGTTTAATTACTTTTAAGAACATAGAGTAACTCAGGGTAACTAAAGGTTTTCAGTTTGGTGTGGAATGACTTTCATGAAAGAAAGAACTTCATAATCACTGTATTGATTCATACAGAAGAGGCATTGCCAAAATGGAGTATCTTATACTAATTACACTAAGAAGATCTTATTTATTGAATGCCAACCACTCACCAGGTATTATACTAATGACCACAAAATGCCTGAAAGGTTGGAGTTTATTCTTGCATATTTTTCCTAATACTGAGGAAATCCTTTGTAACGGTATAGTAGAGCACAGAACATGCTTCTCATTTCTCCATCTAAGGGAAGCAGCAACAAAGGTGA
Source organism: Nyctereutes procyonoides (assembly GCF_905146905.1). Classification (NCBI taxonomy): domain Eukaryota; kingdom Metazoa; phylum Chordata; class Mammalia; order Carnivora; family Canidae; genus Nyctereutes; species Nyctereutes procyonoides. The sequence continues at coordinate 52,832,339 of NW_026575146.1, read as the reverse complement.
CAGGTAGCTCCAAGACTAATGCTAAAGCATGAGCTAAAGTTTACAGTGGAGACAACGATGTGGCGGGGAAGTGTCAAAGGAAGGAAAACTGTCACAACAGCTATCCATTCAAATGGGCTACGGGATGATGCCACTGGACGACTGTGCATGTTGAGTACTGCACACTGTGGGCAGATGACATTTATGTGTAATGTTGGCAAATTGCACTGTCTGCAGGGATACAATACATAGCCTAGGAGGCCTGAGTATCTGACATGAACGAGATGGTTGGAATCTGAGTACAAGGCAGAAGCAGGATGAGATGCAAGGGTACCAGAAGACAGAGAGAAGGACACAAGCATATGGGGAAGGCAAAGCTTACAGACATCAGTGAGGAACCAGAGTCTTTCCTTGTAGGGTCCCTCAAGCCTCAGGTGTGGCAGGAGCTAACAAAGGTGAAAACTTGGCCCAGATGAAGTTTTGTTTTGTTTTTAAAGGACTTGCCCTGAGAATCAGGAAAAATTCTTTATCTTTAAATAGCTTTGAAATCTTGGGCAATTTGCTTCAACTCCTAGGATCTCCATTTTTCATCTATAAAGTTAAACTTAGATCTCTGAGCTATTATGTATAGTTTTGTGGGCTTTGATTTTACAAAACATCAATTGTTTGGCAGATTTTGAAAATAATCCTAAATGAGTGCTAATTATAACCCAATCAACATATTTCCATATTAGGAAAAATTTCAGATGAACCTGCAAAATTTTATTATACAATGGAAACTCAAAAAAGTTACATTATGAGGGCTCAGAATGTCCAATATATTGAAACTGTTTATTAATGTTCAGGTAACAAACTAGCTACATATTTATTTTACCTCTTAGTAAATATCCTCCCATTGATTTAAGTAATAGTGTAGATTTATAACAAATATGGCTAACTAATATTTGATTTGCTAGTATTGCTGCACAAAGCTATAATTCTCTACTAAATTGTACACAGTGGAGGTAGGAGGCAGAAACTCCCTCTCAGGAGGAACCCCGGTAGCCCAGTAGATGACTAAGCATACTTTATATTTAGGATTTAAATTATGTATTTAAGATAGTGAAAATCATGGTAAATATACTTAATAGTTACATGGGTTTTTGTGCAGTGTTTGTAAGATAAACTGACATGGTATGGTCAGGGTTAGAAAATTCTGGCTAATTGAATATAGATGTCAAACAATATATTTGGGTAGCTGACAATCTCTTCACCATGACAACTATACTATGCACATTCAAATCCTGGAGAATTAAAAAATGATACAAATTCTTGAGGTGCAATATCCTGAAGAAACTTAAATTTTATAGCTCTTATCAAAATCAAGTTATTGGGACACCTGGGTGGCTCAGCGGTTGAGCATCTGCCTTTGGCTCAGGGCATGATCCCAGGATCCAGGATTGAGTCCCGCATCAGTCTCCTTGCACGGCGCCTGCTTCTCCCTCTGCCTGTGTCTCTACCTCTCTCTCTCTCATGAATAAATAAATACAATCTTTAAAAAAAAAATCCAGTTTTTATTCTGGAAATGTCTTGCTGAAGTCCCTTTACCTAACCCAAAGGAAAATTAGTCCACATCACTGGTTTTCCCTGGGTTTTTCAGTAATGAAAAGTGCATTCTTCCACAATGTTCCAATTCAGCTGAAAGTAGTATTTTATCAACCTAAGTTCATGTTATAAAAAATTTTCCTTATTTTAAAGTCAGTCAACTGAGGATACATTCTGTGCTGATGGATCAAAAATGTGAAATCAGGGGATCCCTGGGAGGCTCAGCGGTTTAGTGCCTACCTTTGGCCCAGGGTGTGATCCTGGAGTCCTTTGGCCCAGGGTGTGATCCTGGAGTCCTGAGATCGAGTCCCATGTCGGGCTCCCGGCATGGAGCCTGCTTCTCCCTCTGCCTGTGTCTCTGCTTCTCTCTCTCTCTGTCTCTCTCATAAATAAATAAATAAATAAATAAATAAATAAATAAATAAATAAATATTTTAAAAATGTGAAATCATGGGATAGAAACTTAGTGTTAGTTCTGCTTCATTATCAATGTTTTCACGGATTTCATTTTCATTGGAAAATTTCATGAATTTTCTTTATACCACTGAGCATTCATGGAGAATTTTACAGAATTGTTTTAAAAAGACCAGTCCAGTGCTACAAGCTTCTAATGAGTAACACATTTACAAGAATTTAAGATGTATGCTCAAAGTTGAAATTCTACCTCGAAAAAAAAAAAACACAAAGCTTTGCTGGTTTTTAAGTGTGATAACTTTTATAGCACACATTCTACTAAGTTCTCCAATTTTAAGTTATTAAAATGTCAACAAAGTTGAATCCGAATTTTGAGAATTCCTAAAGAACTTCTAAAAAACTAAGCAGGGTAAGTTAACCAACTAGTCTATATTAGATCTTGTCCTTTTCATTTCTACTCATGTGATTCCATGTAGTTATATTGTCTCCACAGGGCAAAGGAAAGAAGGAATTTACAACTATAGAACAAATATTTCTACAAAAGAATTCGTAGTAATGACATGAAGCAGGGATCACAAACTGAACTGCACCTAGAATCCCAGCAGAGAACATAAACAGGTTAAGGGCACCGGACACGGTCGGCTATGAACCAGAGAAGTTCATGACCTCCTCAGGGGAGCCAGTCACAGTTCAGGCGAACACATGGCTGCTGGGCAACACAGACCAGTGAGCTACCAATGTTTCTACAGTGGCTCCCAAGGGCATTCACACCTTTGGATAATTCTTCTCTCCTGGAGTATGGACCAGACCCTAGTGACTTTACAATGGGAAAACAGTAACAACACAGTAAAAGTGTCAGGATGGCATTTCCAAGATTAGTTTACAAAAGATTCTGACTTAGGTCTTGCTATTACTCTTTTTGGCTCCCATTTTCTGATGAAACAAAATGCCATATGCTGACCTGCTTCTGGAGAGGCCCGTGTGAACAGGAACCAAGGGAGGTCTTTAACCAGCCTGCTCTAAGGAAGTGAATCCTTCCAACAACCTTGACAATGAGTTTGTATGATCCTTTCCCACTCAATTACTCAAATGGTAGTAATATCAGAATACATCTTAAGTGCAGCTTTGTGAGAGATCTTGAGCCAGAGGACCCAGTTAGGCTACACCTAGATTCATGACCCACAGAAATTGAGATTATCGTTTTAAGCAGTCGATAGCCAATGAAGTGTATCAAATTTTCTCATTTTTTCTGAAGCAGGTGGAAATCTAGATTCATGTTTATGAAATCTCTCAACTTTTTAAAGTTGAAAACCAATTCATTTAACAGATAAATAATATGTAGCCACATCTAAACAATAAAGGGGTTAGAAATTTCCAGTTTTTCATTGATACACTAACAGGGAAAATGTCAGACCATGATCAAAAGTGAACACACATTGATAAACATGTGGAATGAAAAAGAAGTCCTCTGCAGGAAAATAAACTAAACAGTATTTCATCTTGTTATAAAGTTGAATCTGACAACAGATACTGAAAGATATTTCTGTTGCAAATAGGTAGGACAATCAGTAATAAAATTAGAGGGAAAAAATCATAACTGAGCAATTTAGCAGAAAGAGACCTTGAATCAAAGCTTTAATATTAAGTCTGCTTAACATTTTGCTCGTGTGTTTCTACCAAATGGTAATAAGCAAGCAGCCAAGTAAACCCAAGGAATTATTTTCTCCTTTTAAAACTTGAAAACCAATACTATGGTTAATATTTCTGAGTTGCTAACTGTTAGGGGGGGGAAACGCTGATTTTGAATACAGAAATGTACACAAGGATAGAAGTCATATCAAAATATTTTAAGACAAAACGTTTCTAAAGATTTGTACCATAGAATTACCATAACCTCATCTGCTCTATTACAGATGATGGCTAATCTTATTTTACTCAACATTTCATCTATCACTTCTATGAGAATGAATCCCAAATATGCATTTCTATCCCTTTCCACATCCCTAAGCCACCATCCTTTATCTCCAATTGTTTCTCTTAGCTTTCTTATTCCATAGTCCTTTCTCCCCAAAGCTCCTTCTCCTACACTACTTGATCATAGCCATTTTCATTCCATTACCAAATCTGATTAAAGAAATAACATGAAAGAGTATCTAGCATAAGTATCTTAAACATTGCTTTCTTTACCTCCCCAAGAATAATACTGGTTTAAACCCTCACCAACTAGCACCCTAGCTGGTATGTTATTTTCTTTGTTCATCTTCTTTTTTTCAGCAATTCACCCATTATTATTCATTTTTACTATACATTTATACTAATATAGAGCTCTTTGAATAAAATCTCATTAGATAAACTATCAGTCATTGATAATGAGAAAGAATTTTGCCCCACATTACAAAATGCAGTTACCACTGAATTTGTAACTGCCATAATGGAATGAAGCAAGCGAGGAGGTATTAGGAAGGAGATAGTGGATAACCAAAAGTTACAGATAAAAACAAGTGCAATCAATTTTAGTAACCTGAAAGTATTAATAATTTTGCAGACATGAGATACGATCTTGGCTCACTAAGGACCTAAGGTCAGCTCTCCTTGGCAGGATTTGCTATTTCGCATAGGTTAGATTTACTACAGTCTATGATAACCAGACTCTCCTGAAACCCTAGGGAGAAGTTTGGCAAATCACACATTTTTAGATTACATTTTATTTCAATTTATCAGGAGACTTATACAAAGCCATTATTAAGAAATTAATACTTCATGAAGGGAGTAGTCTTTCTTAAACTAGTTAAATTCTCAAATATGGAGCACTTAAAATAGAACATACCTTTATAATCTTCCCAGTATGACTCACACCAAACACTTAATCATTTGATAAAGCTGTGTATGAATATATCTCCTCATGGCTGATATGAAACAATTCTGAAGACAATTGCCAAAATTAAATTCACCAATTTTCCCCATTTAAAATAGGAGAAAGAAATACTAAGTTAGCGTGATATTATGCCTCCAGGACCAATAAACTAGGTTATTTAAAAGAACAAGCTAACAATCTTTTTTAATGAGTTTTTCCTCATAAATTTTAGCATATATATTTTCCACATCTTCAACTTAATTTTATAAACATGAGAAATATATGGGAAAGGTTTAATATCAAACAGAAGCTATTAAAATCTATCATTTAGGGATCCCTGGGTGGCGCAGTGGTTTGGCGCCTGCCTTTGGCCCAGGGCGCGATCCTGGAGACCTGGGATCAAATCCCACGTCGGGCTCCCAGTGCATGGAGCCTGCTTCTCCCTCTGCCTGTGTCTCTGCCTCTCTCTCTCTCTCTGTGACTATCATAAATAAATAAAAATTAAAAAAAAAAAAATCTATCATTTAGAAATAAGTTTTGAGCTTCAAAACTATCTTTCACCCACCTAGAAGTAGAAAGATATGGTGCTCTCTGATTTTAGATTGTGCACATAAACAACATAAACACAGCAGACAGGTTTACTAAAGTCAGGAAAATCATCATGGAGTGAGAATTAGTCCAGGAGAAAATATTCAAGATGGTTGTATTTCCAATCTACCAATTAATTTATAAAAATAAAAAATAATTTTAAAAAACTATTTGCTTAGTACCATACTCTAAGAATAATACCATGTATCTTCTAAGAATCTGGCTAGGAAAAATAATCAGAAAATAATCAAACTCATTTCCAATGCCCAGGAAGTACCAATCAAATAGGTAGGGCAATGTGGTAAAATGGAATAGACAGGTCTTTGGAGTTAATTCTACTGGGATCAGTCTTGGTTCTAGACTTCTGAATCCAGATAATGGCATAGTTGTATCAGAGTGCACTGTATCCTGCCAATAAGAAATTCTGGGCAAAATATTTTTTAAATGTTTTCAAAGGTATGTGTTTTTTTAGAGAATGATCGAAAGTAGACAGAAGTAGAAATAATCCATCCCTTAAAAGATGAAAATGACGTTGAATGAAATCCATATGTATACAGCCATTCTTCTGAGAGCACTATCTATTGTTTACAGAACAAGAACTAGGAAAAAAGAAAGAAAACTGATAATCTTAATGGACTGAAGGATCAGGTGTTAGAGTCTGGGGTTACCAGAAAAAACTACAAATCAAGGAAGAAACTCCTGAAGGAAGGGATCCACAAAGTAGGGAACCCCAAAATCTGCATAAAATTCTCTCAAAATGTATGGATGTCTCCTAACTGCTCAAGTTCAAGGCAAGACTCCCCACAACTGAGGGGAAAAACATCTAGAAAGCCGAAAAAACTGACTAGAGACTTCAGCAGCTATCCCCACATTAAATCAGGAGCATGGTATACACCTTAACCATTCCAGTGAAGCTCTCAGTTTGAGTTTAAAAAAAAAAAAGTCACATTTTGACATTCCATGACTAAGGATGTTCCTTAGCTTAATAGCAAACCTGATGTAGAACCACTCCAATAAAACCTGAAACTTCCAGAAGATCAAGGTGATCTGGCAGGAATTTAAGTGCCTGACAAACAACATTCAACACTCTTAGGAGGGACATGATAGAATCCATGGTGTCCTCATTGTGTCCTACAGAATCCCGTGTATTTTCAGACAAACATGAAAATATGATTCATGGTCATAGAAAAAAAATGACAGAAATATATCTACTGTCAAGGAAAATTTTTGGAGTTAGCACACAAGAATTAAAAAAGAACCTATGATCAATGTGAAACTACAAGATAAGTTTAAGAATATGATTTAAGATAACTAACTTTACTCACAAGAAAAATGCAAATTAACACTACACTGAACACTATTTGTCATCCACCAGATATGCAAAAGCAATGTTGGCAAGGCTACAGGCAAATGGGTACTCTCAAATGCTGCTAGCTGCAATGAAAAACGGTCCCGAATTTATGGGGGAAACTCTGGTTGATATCCAAGAAAAGCACACATCCTTTTATTCCTTTCAGCAATCCCACCTTAAAATATTAATCCTGAAGATACAGTTCCAAAAATATGAAAACACAAGTGCACGAGGTTATTCATTATAGCATTTATCACTGCAGAAGCACTGGAAATTACTAATAAGACCAAATTTAGAAGACTGGAGAAATCAACTATGACACATCCATACAATTGAGTGCTATACAGCTATAAAAAAAAGTATGTTCCAAGAACTGATATGGAATGGTTTCCAAGACATGTTGTTTAGTGCAAAAACTCAAGTGAAAAATAACTTTTCAACTGTTGGCAAGAATGTGGAACTATTCCCATTCGTTGCTGATGGCAATGTAAAAACATTCTTACACACTTTCTTACAAAGCTAAAGATAAGCTGATGGAAATGCAACAACATACTTACAAACTTTCTTATGAAGCTAACGATAAGCTTATACAATCTAGCAATGTAATCCCAGGGTTTGTTTTTTTCTTTTGTTCTGGGGTTTGTTGTTGTTGTTTTTTTTTTTTTTAATCAAAGGAGTTGCAAACTATGTCCATATAAAAACCTATACATTGACATTCATAGCAATATTCAACTACTATGAATTGAAACAACCAAGTTCTCTTTGAGTAGGTAAGTAGATTTTAAAAATTCGTGAAATGAAATATTTAGTGATAAAAATAAATAAGCTATCAAGCTATGAAAACATGAAGTCTTAAATGCATAGTTCTCAGTCTATAAAATATGTTTTTAAAGCAGTATCTATGGTGTTCTACCTTTTTTTTTGAAGATTTATTTATTTATTCATGATAGACACAGAGAGAGAGAGTGAGGCAGAGACACGGGCAGAGGGAGAAGCAGGCTCCATGCTGGGAGCCTGACGTGGGACTTGATCCCAGGACCCCAGAATCACACCCTGGGCCGAAGGCAGGCGCTAAACCGCTGAGCCACCCAGGGATCCCCTATGGTGTTCTACCTTTTGTGTAAGAAAAAAAGATCCAAAAAAGATATATCTGCTTTTAAAAAAGGAAATAAGTTTATTCTCTGATTTATTCTTATTTCCTATAGAGGCTTAGAGTCAGGATTAGTGTAGAAGAAGGTATAGGGTATAATTTTTTTGTATTATTTTGACTTCTTTTTTTTTAATTTTTTTTAATTTATTTATGATAGTCAGAGAGAGAGAGAGAGAGAGGCAGAGACATAGGCAGAGGGAGAAGCAGGCTCCATGCACCGGGAGCCTGATGTGGGATTCGATCCTGGGTCTCCAGGATCGCGCCCTGGGCCAAAGGCAGGCGCTAAACCGCTGCGCCACCCAGGGATCCCTTATTTTGACTTCTGTAAGCCTATTTACATCCTATAAATGTAGAATATAAAAATAAGAATAAGAAAAATGTCAGAACTGAATGCAAAGGAATGTACAAAATTTTATTTCAAAACAATGCTCCTGAAGAGGAAAAAAATAGTCCAAGTAGCTTTTCATCACAGTATTTTTACTATATACTTCAGTTTAGGGGTAGGGAGAAGATTCAAACAAATCTTGAACTTTTTTTTTTTTTTTTTTTTAGTAGGTTGTTTTTCACAAGGGCATTGGGCAGCAATTCTGGATTTTATGTGTATTATATTTAACAATAAATGTGGATATTATTGGGAGCTAGGACATTCGCATGGAAGAAAGAAGATTCAAATATGGAAAGAAAAAGCACAGAAGAATCTTGTGGGATTAGTTTGGAATTGGATTTTAACATGAATTTATATGAGATTTGGGTTCAAAGAGGTAAGTGTAGTCAGATCCTAAACTCCCTCTCTCTCATCAATGTAACAAATATGCAACTAGGTATAGAGTAATTTCCTCTGTAGAAGATCAGAAAACTGGATGAACAGAGCCTCCAACAACAAAGGACAGAAAAGACAGCATGCTGACAGATAAGAGGCAGAGACATGGCCTCACCAAAAAAAAAAAAAAAACCCAAGTACAATGATTCACAATTGGGAGGGATCTCTCTAAAAAATACCAAACTTTTCTATAAGGTGGGAGGATGTGTACAGCACATCAGGCAGTCCAACACTTAGATCCTGCATGAGAGACAAACTCTAGATGCTGGGCTTTGAAAATCAATGGAGATTATGGCCAGAAAGACCATAGATCTGTAGGGAAAGATAAACATACTCTTAAAGGACTTATGCACGGGTTCACTCCTGCAGGACTTAGCACAAAAATGCCAATTTGAAAAGGACCTGGACCGCATTGCAGATAGGCACACACAGGACACCCTTGAGCACCTAGATCTAGTGATCAGAAGAGACTATACTTCTGGTCTTCCAATAGCATTGTACACAAGGCCGCTCCTTAAGGATTGGGAGAGGTAACTGATTTGCCTAACCCACAGAAACAGAGACAGCCAAGCAAAATGGGGAGTCAGAGGAATACATTCCAAATGAAAGAATAAGACATCAGAAAAAGGCATTAATGAAATGAAGATAAGCCACCTACCTGATAAGGAGTTCAAAGTAATGATCAAGGGGTTTTAGTTCTAGTTGGAGTCCTAGGAAGACTCTGAATTCATATCCTCCATGAAACACACCAAGTTACATTAATAGAACAATTCCTCCTGAAGAACTGAGAGATGACTAACCCAAAAATAGAAAATCAAGAGACACAGAAACAATAAAATGGGGGAACCCTCATCCCCATTGCTGCATATGGCAGTGGGGAGGCTTGTACTAAGGGGCTGAAAACTGATTCCTCAGTCCTTGAGCACAGAGAAAAAAAAAAGTTACAGTTAAGAAAGCAACTAGTATATGAAAGAGTCAACACTAGAATTCTGCCAAATGGTGCAAGAGCTGCAGGAAAGCTCTCCAGGTCAGAGGGACTAAAGAACACCACAGTTTACAATCATACCCCATCTTAAAAGCCTGGACTAGAGCAGGATCCAAACACAACAACAGAGGAGTCTGGTGGTGTCAGCAAGCTGGCTACTTCAGCCAGCTCAGAGTACCCGAGCCCACCCCATTCCTGGTCACACTGGAGTACAGAAAAAGAAGTCAGGGTTTTAAAGGGCCTGGATCTGTGAGAATGCTCTACCCCCCTTCATCCACCTTAAAAGCCCAGACCAGAACAGAGTCTGGATGCCAGAAGGGGGCAAGGCTGGACACCATAACTGGAGCATCCCAACATCATGATGAATGGGTCTGGACTCCCTAACTGGTAGCTCTGGTCCTCACAGGGAACCTGCAATCTCAGTATTCTCAAGGTCCTCAAGCCCATACCAGTTTCCCTGTGATGCTGGGGCACAGAAAATAAGCCACAGTTACATGTTTTTGTTTTGGCGTTTTTTTTTTTTTTTTACTTTTATTTTTTTTACTTTTAAAAATTTGTCTTATTTTTTTCCTTTCTTATACTACTTTTACTTTATTCTTTCATTAAAAAGCCACAGTTTAAAAAAAAATAAAAATTAAAAAAAGCCACAGTTTAAAAGAAAGCTAGCATAGAAAGTCACAGCTCCAGCCAGCAAGTCACCAAGAATACCGTGTACATACAGGACATCATTCACAAGACCACTATTTTAAGCTTAGGAGAAGTAGTCATTTTGCCTAATCCATGGAAACACACACAGTTCTTTAGGAACTGTCAGCATGTTGTTGTTGAAGTGTGAAGTTGTAACTCTGTGTGGACTATGGACAGTCAACAATATATACTTAAAAGTTGCATTATTGCAAAACGGCTGTATTATCCAGGTACTCATACACTATTTTTTTGTACTGCTGGTCCTGTACCAGAAACATTTTCTTTTATTGTTACTTGCTTTTTAAACTTTGTTTTAGCCACTTAAGAAAATCTGCTTATGGCACAATTTGCCTCAAATCCATTCCAGGTTGTATATTTGTTATCCAATTTAAAAATTACAATTAAAAAAAAAAGTCAAGCAAAATGGGAAGACAAAAGAATATCCTCCAAAAGAATGAGAAAAAAAACGTCAGAAACAAACTACATGAAACAGACATAATATGCCTGGTAAAGAATTTATGGTAATAATCATGAAGGTCACTAAGCTCAAAAACAGTGTAGAAGAACTCAATGAGACTTTCGGTAAATAGAAAAGATTAAAATATTGGAAAGAACCAAATTGAGTTAAATATAACAAACACTAGAGGGAGTCAACAGCAGATTGCAGAATGAATGTATCAGTGATCTGGAAGACAGGGTAATGGGAAGCACACAAGCTGAAGAGCAAAAAAGAGTAATGAATTTTTTTAAAATCAGGATAAATTAAGAGATCTCTTGGAAAACATCAAGCACATATTCCCATTATAGCTGTTCTAGGAAAAAAAGGTGTAGAAAACTTATTTGAATAATAACTGAAAACTTCCCTAACCTAGGGAAAGAAATAGACAACCAAGTCTAAGCAGAGAATTTCAAACAAGATGAATCTAAGGAGGGCCACACCATGGCACATAATAATAAAAATGTCAAAGGTTACAGAAAAATACAAAATTTTAAAGCAACAAGGGAGAAAGAAAAAAAGTTACCTATGAGGGAAAATCTATAAGGCTATCAACTGATTTTTCAGCACAAACTTCCCAAGCCATAAAAGAATGGCAGGTTATATTCAAAGTGCTGAAAGGAAAAAACCTACAACTGAGAATATTCTACCCAGTAAGATTATCTCTCTTTCAAATCTCAATGATAAAGCATTTTCCACACAAGAGATAAAAAGTGTTTATCACCACTAAACTAGCCTTACAAGAAAAGTTATGGGGATTTAAGTGGAAAAGAAATGACCATAATTAGACATAAGAAAACCATGAATACAAAGATATAAAATATGACAACATATACATAAAAAATGGAAAAGGGACTCGAGGAAATAAGGGGAAAAGATTTCTTCTTTTTCTATTTAGAACATATTTAATTTAAATAACCAAATTAATATAGATTATTATTTACTTACGATGTTATATGTGAACCTCACGGTAACTACATACCCAAAATCTACAGTAGATACACAAAAATATAAATAGAAAGCCAAATAATACACAATGGATACTTTTCTATCACAAATGAAGAGATCAGAAGAACTAAAAAAAAAAATAAGCAGAAAACAAATTCATAAAAAGTATATACCTGTCAATAATTACTTTAAATGTAAATGGCCTAAATGCTCCAATGAAAAGGCATAGAGTGGCAGAATGGATTTTAAAAAAACAAAACAAAACAAACCAGATACATCTATTTGCTGCTTACAAGAGACTCACCTTAAAGATACATAGAAACTAAAAATGAAGGGATAGAAAAACATTCACCATCCAAATGGAAGTGGGGGGAAAAAAAGCTAGAGTAGCAATATTTGGCAAGATAGACCTTAGAAGACTAATGAGAGATAAAGAAAGGCATTACATAATGATAGAATGATCAATCCAACAAGAGTATATAACATTGTAAATATCTACACATCCAACACTGGATCACCTAAATACATAAAGCAAATATTAATGAACATAAAGAGAGAAATTGATGGTAATACAATAGGGGATTTTAACATTCCACTCACATCAATGGATAGAACATCCAGAGTATAAGTAAGGAAACAATCTTTGAAAGACACAGTGGACCAGCTGGATATAACATATTCATAACATTCCATCCAAAAACAGAATAGAATCTTTAAGGGCACATGGAACATTCTTCAGAAGAGATCACGTATTAAATTTATTGAGGTTTGTTTTATGGCTTAACAAGATTGAAATAATGCCATGCATCTTTTCTGGCCACAACACTATGAAACTAGAAATCACAAGGAAAAAACGCCAGAAAAAACACCAATGCCTAGAGACCCAAAAAACAAAATACTAAACAATCAGTGGGTCAATGAAGCAATCAAAGAATTTTTTTTTAAATGGAGACAAATGAAAATGAAGTAACAGTCCAAATTCTAAGGGAAAGATATAGTAATGCAGGCCTACTTTAACAAAACTCTCAAACTATCTAACCTTAGATCAGAGCAGAAATAAATGACGTAGAGACATAAACAAAAACAATGAAACAAGGAGCTGGCTCTTTGAAAGAACCCAAATATACAACATCAGAAATGAGAGGGAAAGTAACAACTGACACTACATAAATACAAGTGTTTATAAGCAAATACTATAAAAAATTATATGCAAACAAACTGGACAATTTGGAAGAAATGGATAAATTCCTAGAAACCTACAATCTTCTAAAACTGAGCCAGAAAGAAATAGAAAATATCAACAAACTAGTTTCAAATAACTACATCTAATTGGTAATTAAAACCCTCCCCCCAAAAAATAAAGGTCCTGGACTAGATGGATCACAGGTGAACTCCACCAGACATTTAAAGAACACTCAATGTCTATTCTCGTCAAATTATTCCACAAAATAGAAGGAAAGCTTTCACATACTTTCTATGAGGCCAGCATTATCCTGATACCAAAACCAGACAAAGACACCACTAAAAAAAGAGAACTATAGACCAATATCTTTGACATATACAGATGCAAGAATCCTGAAACCAGCCAACTAAATCTAACAACACATTAAAAAGATCATTCACCAGGACTAAGTGGGATTTATTCCTGGGATACAAGGGTCGTTGGATATTTGCAAATACATCCATGTCTATAAAAACTCTTAACAAAATGAGGATAGAGGGAACATACCTCAACATAATAAAGGCCGTATATGAAAAATCCATGGCTAACATCATCATCAGTGGTGAAAAACAGAGCTTTCCCTTTAAAGCCAGAAACAAGACAAGGATCTCCACTCTTGCCACTTGTATTCAACACAGTACTTGAACTCCTAGCCACAGCAATCAGACAACAAAAAGAAATAAGAGGCATCCCTATTGGTAAAGAAGCTAAATTGTCACTATTTGCAGATGATACAATACTATACATAGAAAACCCTAAATATTTTTTTGAAGATTTTGTTTATTTATTCATGAGAGGCAGAGACACAGGCAGAGGGAGAAGCAGGCTCCATGCAGGGAGCCTGACGTGGGACTCGACCCCGGGTCTCCAGGATCACACCCTGGGCTGAAGGCAGCGCTAAACCGCTGAGCCACCCTGACTGCCCTACATAGAAAACCCTAAAGACTTCTAAATAAATAAATAAATAAATAAATAAATAAATAAATAAATAAATAAAATTCAGCAAAGTGGCAAGACATATAAACACTCAGAAATCAGTACCATTTCTACACATTAAGAAAGTTTCAAACAGATATTTTTAGGGGATCCCTAGGTGGCTCAGCAGTTTAGCACCTGCCTTCGGCCCAGGACATGATCCTGGAGTCCCAGGATCGATTCCCATGTCGGGCTCCCTGAATGGAGCCTGCTCCTGCCTCTGCCTCTGCCTGTGTCTCTGCCTCCCTCTCTCTCTCTGTCTTTCATGAATAAATAAATAAAATCTTTTTTAAAAAAAGATATATTTTTAAAACAATTTACAATTGGACCAAAAAGAAAATACTTAGAAATAAACCTGACCAAGGAGTTTAAAGATCTGAACACTGAAAACTAAAACACTGATGAAAGAAATTGAAGATGACACAAATGGAAAGCTATAGTGTTCATAGATTGAAATAATATCGTTAAAATGTCTATAATACCCAAAGCCATCTACATATTCAATGCAATCCCTATCAAAATACCAACAGCATTTTTCACAGAATGAAAACAAATACTAACATTTGTATGGAACCACAAAAGACCCCCAATAGCCAAAGTAATCCTGAGGAAGAAGAGTGAAGCTGGAGGTATCAAAATCCTAGATTTCAAGATATACTAAAAGCTGCAGCATTCAAAACAGTATGATATTTTTTTGATAAAATATTTTATTTATTTATTCATGAGAGACACAGAGAGAGAGAGGCAGAGACACAGGCAGAGGGAGAAGCATGCTCCACGCAGGGAGCCCGACGTGGGACTCGATCCTGGGACTCCAGGATCATGCTCTGGGCTAAAGGCTCTGGACTAAACCGCTGAGCCACCCAGGGATCCCAAAACAGTATGATATTAACACCAAAACAGACACATAGGTCAATGGAACAGAATAGAGACCCCAGAAATAAACCCACATTAATATGGCCAATTAATCTACAGCAAATAAGTCAAGTATACTTAATAAGAAGAAGACCATCTCTTCAACAAATGGTGATGGGAAAACTGGAAAGCTACCTGTACTTAGACTACTTTCCAACACCATACACGAAAATAAACTCAAAATGAGTTAGAGACCTACATGTAAGGCTGAAATCATAAGAATCCTAGAAGAGAACACAGTAATTTCTCTAACATTGACCATAGCATCATCTTTCTAGCTATGTCTCCAAAGAGAAGGGAAACAAAAGCAAAAATGAACTACTGTTATTATATTAAAATAAAGCTTTTGCACAGTGAAGTAAACCATTAACCAAACAAAAAGACAACCTACTGAATGGGACAATGTATTTGCAACGGATATATCTGATAAAGGGTTAGCAGCCAAATTATAAAAATAACTTATACAACACCACAAAAAAAAACCCCACAATCTGATTAAAAATGGACAGAGGATCTAAACAGACATTTTTCCAAAAACAATATACAGATTGCCAACAGACACATAAAAAGATGCTCAACACCACTAATCATCAGAGAAATGCAAATCAAAGCCACAATACCACCTTACAACAGTTAGAATGGTTAAAATCAAGACAAGACACAAGTATTGGTGAGGATGTGGAAAAAAAAGAACCCTCGTGCACTGTTGGTGGGAGTGTCAATTGGTATAGCCACTGTGGGGAAACAGTATGAAGGGTTTTCAAAAAGTTAAAAATAGAATTACCATATGACCTAGTAATACCACTATTGGGTATTTACCCAGGGAAAATGAAAACACTAACTCAAAGCAATATGTGCACCCCTATGTTTATTGCACCATTATTTATAATATCCAAGACCTGGAAGAAACCTAAGTGTTCATCAATTAATAAATGGATATGGAAAAGTGCACATATAATGGAAAATTATACAGCCATAAAAAAGGAGATTGTGCAATTTGCCACAACATGGATGGACTTAGAGGGTATTATGCTGCTAAGTCAGACTGAAAAAGACAAATACCATATGACTCTTCTCACAAATGGAATCTTAAAACAAAAAGAATAAGAAGTACAAATACAAAGAACTAATGGCTGCCAGAGGGGAAAGAGGTGGATAGTTGGGCAAAGGGTTGAAAGGACAAGGAAGATACAGGTCTCTAGTTATGGAATGAGTAATTCATAACAACAAAAAGAAGAACATAAGCAATGCAGTCAATGATATTGTAATAGTGATGTGATAGTTAGATGGTAGCTATACTTATGAATATAACATGATATATAAACTTGTCAGATTAAATTGTACGCCTGAAACTAATGTGACGCTATGTTAACTATATTCAAAAAATAAAATGAACACATGCAAAAAACCCAAAGTAATGGTCATAAAAATGTTCAAACCTTGGAGAAGAACCAATTAACACAGTAAAACCCTAGAGATTTTAAAAAGTTAAGTTCTTAATAGAAGTGAGACCTGAATTGAGGATAAATATAGTAGAAGGGTTCAAGACTAGATGTAGCAGAAAATCTGATCAGCAAAGTAGAAGACAAAAAATAAGACTTGCACAAGGCAACAAAAAGAAAAAAATTAAGATAATTTAAATAATTAAATTTAATATTATATTACTAGAATATCAAGCAAACCAACATTCACATTGTAACAGTTCCAGAAGGGAAACACAGAGCCAGAACACTCTTTTGAAGAGATAATGACTGTCAACTTCCCTAACCTGGGGAAGCAAACAGGCTTCAAGGTCAAGGAAACACGATTCCAAATGAGATGAAACCAACACATGTTATTATTCAAGTCACAAAAGTTCAAGATACAGAGAATTAAAAGCAACAAGAGAAGAATTTAGAGAGGAAACCCCATAAGGCTCTCAGCAGATTTTTCAGCAGAAACTTTGCAGGCAATAGGAGTATGGTACCACATGTTCAAAGTTCTGAAAGAAAAACATGGCCAACCTGGCAAGATTATCATCCAGAGAAATTAAGAGCTTTCCATATAGGCAAAACCAAAGGAATTTATCACCACCAAATTAGCCCTATAAGAAATTTCAAGGGGGACTTCTCTCAAATGAAGAGAACTGCCACTAATTAATAACAATAGCAACAAATATGAAAGTAAAAAATCTCACTGGAAAAGCTAAGGATGTAGTCAAAGCAATGGATCACTTAAAACAAGCACAAATGCTAAAAGACACAAATAGTAAAATTAACTAAAAACTACAACAATTAAAGGATGCATAAAAAATGTAAATGTGATGTCAAAAATATAAAATATGGGGGAGGGAGAAAAAATGTAGTATTGCAAAGTATTCAAAATTAAGCTGCTATCAACTCAAAACCGGTCAACTATCAAAGTGACCATGTTAAAACTGAAGAATTTGAAAAAGTTTCTCTATCTGCACAAAATGACAAAGTAATTTTTTCTGGATTATTTTGAGGATTAAGTGAGCTATAATGTTTGTGAAAGTACTTACTTAGTACAGTACCAAATACCCTAAAGAAAGCAATAGAGAATTCTTCTACTCTAAGATATTCAATCACAAGTAACAGACAAATTTGATGAATACAGAGACTTGATAAAGTGTAGCAATGATTTGTTAATAGGCCAGAAACCCTTTTATGAGTAATCACTGAATTATCACAAACATTTATTTGAATTACTACCATCCTGGCCCACTGCAGTATGCATAACTTTTAATTCCCTTATACTGTTAGGGCAAAAATAAGGAGAAAAAAATTTTTAAGCCTTTGAACTCCTTCTCAGTAATCAGAACCAATGAGAAGTTTTATATTTCTCTTTTGTGACATTTCCTTTAAAAAAAGCTACTGAAGACCAAGTAGGTTAGCTGATATATGAGATCACAAGTAAACATTGTACTTTTTAAACTACCACCCCCCCATCCCACCCTTCAGGTACATTATACATTTGAGAATATCAACTGGCTTTATATTACAACCAGAAAAGGCCAGAAAACCAGCCAAGTCAAATTCCACTAAGGAGATTTCAGCATAATGTTCTACAAGTGGTCTAATTGGTGACGGACCTTAGGTTTGTTATTGGTGGTGTTTATTTTTAAAAAATTTATTTATTTATTCATTAGAAACACAGAGAGAGAAGCAGAGACACAGGCAGAGGGAGAAGCAGGCCCCCACAGGGATCCCAATCCGGGGGACTCAATTCCAGGAACCCGGGATCACGCCCTGAGCCAAAGGCAGACTCCCAACCACTGAGCCACCCAGGCATCCTGGTGGTGGTGCTTTTCAAGGAGGCTCCATGCCCAGCATGGTGCCCAGTTCCTCACTTGAATTTATGACCCTGAGATCAAAACCTGAGCTGAGATTAGGGATTCGATGCTTAACTGACTCAACCACCCAGGAGCCTCACATTAGAATGTCTTGGGGTTTTAAAAACCTACTTCACCAGAACCTTGACTTTAAATTTGCTCCCAAATTCCTATTTAAGTTAACAAATGCCCTTTCATATGTACATTTAAGCATAATTACAATCAACAATGATTTAAATGTCTTTTCCTTTGCCTAATTTTCTTTCTAAAACAAGTTTGTAAGGGAACCACTAAAGCAATTCACCCATGCTGTGGAATCTTTACCCCTCCATGATTATTTTTCCCTTTTCTATATAGGGAGGACTTGTTCATCTCCTCTTTGAATACACTGTCTACTCTTCTACTCCACTCTTCATCATGGAGAGAAATAATAGTGTGGGCATCTGGAATCCATCACCCCTCCCAGTAATAATTATATCGTAGTCCTTTAGAAGGACCTCAAAACCTGCTTTGAAGCTGAAAAATTAACATTTACTTTGACTTAAGGATTTTTCACTTTTCTCTTCAAAGTGTGTGTATACACACACACACACACACACACACACACTTTAGGGAGATATATATATCTCCCTAAATTGTGATTTTCCTCCACATACTGATAATTACTCTCTATCAACAGGTTAGAGAATATGTCAAATTGATTTCTTTTTCCATCTTCCTATTTATAATTTGTCCTCTCTGGAGTGATCATGATGAGATATATTCAAAAGTAATTTATGTATCATATGAAAAGTCATAATTTACAGTGCTTCTATCTAATATATTGTGTGTCAATTCCAGGCAGATCACAACACTAGAACTATAAGCAATTATGAAGAAACTTTCACCAAAAATTGTTCTGTAATGGCACTACTTCCAAACCTTGCACTAATCTGGTCATGGTGGAGACTTCTTTTTTTTTTAATTTTTTTTTAATTTGTATTTATTTATGATAGTCAGAGAGAGAGAGGCAGAGACATAGGCAGAGGGAGAAGCAGGCTCCATGCACCGGGAGCCCGGCCTGGGATTCGATTCCAGGTCTCCAGGATCGTGCCCTGGGCCAAAGGCAGGCGCCAAACCGCTGTGCCACCCAGGGATCCCAGGGTGGAGACTTCTAATTTATCAATGTGCCAATGAAAATGCACATCCTGGAACTGCAAACAAGTCTGCAGCTGTGGTCTGACTACTCCCTGCATCAAACAGGCCATTATCTCCCTCGGCTGTGGAATTCTATTTCTACTAATGCAGCCATCATTTTACTATTCACCGCATAATTGAACTGTTGACTCACATTAGATCCTTATTGTAATCCAAAATCCCGACATGTTTTTCCACATGGAAATTTGCCAAATCTACTTGACCCAATCTACTGCCTTTTTAAGGATTCTTTTAATTTTTCCATTCATTCTAGACTTCAATTTTATTTGTTGATTTGGATCTCTCCTTCAAGTGTATGAAATTACCAGCGCTGTCATCTAGCTTCCGAGTCATTTTCCAAGCTTTGTGTCACTCAAATTTAACAAGGATTATTTTTAGTCATACAGCAGAAAGAATGTGTCTTCTGGTGAAAACATCTGAAATATCAATGATTACAGGTGTGGGAGTATTTCGGGGAAAGGATCATAGTTCCACGTAGACCCTGGTGATTAGGCCATATTGATACTTTCCTCCAACTTATGAAACAAATATCTTTAGGACTCTCTGGAAATTAGGAATGGCTAAAAACAAGGACTTTTTAAAATTCAGAGTTCGACACTGAAAAGGCCAAGAGTGTGATAGGATCTGATTGGGTGACCTTTTCTTACAAAAGTCATTCCTTTAAAGGTGAACCTGCTGAGCTGTCCAAAAGCAGTGGATATGAAAATATTTTCCTACAGGTAGCTATCAATTCATTTGGCCCCTTTAATAAACTCATTGGAGCCAGGAAGTACTGGATTATGGACTAAAATCAGAGCTTCAGCTTTATTATGGCTAGTTAATTACTCTCTATTTAGAAAGTCATCATCAGTTCCCATTGTAAGTTTAAGGCACACAGTTTTCAAGTTGTAACTGGATTCACACAGCAGAAAATTTGTTTTTGAAGTATTGCCTCTTTCTCTCATCTTCTTTCAGAAATAATGGTCGCCTAAATTCGAGGATCACTAAAAAATGGAAGGAGGCAGCTATAAATGGCAAAGAGTGAATAACTTAAATTATATGTATGATTAGCCAAAGAACTTGACATTTAGATTGTTTCCAATTTAAATGACTATCAACAGGAGAATGAATGAATAAATCATGGTCTTTTTCTACAGTGAAATACTATAAAGCAATGAAAATGAATGAAGTAGCAGCAATCTATATCTATATCTATATCTATATCTATATCTATATCTATATCTATATCTATATCTATATCATCAAAAGTGATCTTTAAAGTGTAATGCTGGGCAAAAATGTTCTGGAAAGATATATACAGGAAGCTAGTATTTAAATAATATTTTAAATGTCCAAATTACTATGAGTTTTTAGGATATAATTTTTAAATGCCCTAAATAAGTATGATTTTCTATTTAGGTATATAACCCTAAACATAGAGATTTTAAAATATTTAAATTGGAAAGCAATCGAAATTTAACTCTAAGTTCAATATGAAGTCTTATGGGTGATAGGGAGGTGATTAAAAAGTAGGGAGAAGAAATCAGAGTTGGGAACAGTTTTAAGTTAATCATGTACATATAGATTCTAATACATGAAAGGTAAAAGATGATGAGCAAAGTTCTGTAATATTAGAATATTTTACAAATTTTTTAAACATAAGAATTTCTCCCTTGAATACTCTGAAAGTAACACAAATACAGTTTAACTTCAGATAGTTTCCCCGGATGTGAGGGCGATCTGGCTGCGACATCTGTCACCCCATTGATCGCCAGGGTTGATTCGGCTGATCTGGCTGGCTAGGCGGGTGTCCCCTTCCTCCCTCACCGCTCCATGTGCTTCCCTCCCGAAGCTGTGCAATCGGTCAAAGAGGACAACCATCCCCGATAGAGGAGGACCGTTCTTCGGTCAAGAGTATACGAGTAGCTGCGCTCCCCTGCTAGAACCTCCAAACAAGCTCTCAGATAGTTTCCCCTACTATACTAAACAGTGAATTTATTTCCTAGAAAACAGCACAGACATGTCACTGACACTTGGAATAAATGATCCTGTTTATATTCTTTTATGGTTATTTATGGATAGAAAGGGGATATTCTATCATAGCATTTGGCCCAAGGAGTTGATACAAAATATCCACAAATGCCATTGCATTACTAACACACTTGCCACGTGGTTCACAAAGAGGGCACCTAAGTGAATCTTATTCCTCCCATAATGTATCTCTGTCACAAGTCCTTGAGAATTAGATATTCCCCTAAAATATCGTTTAACAAGATACATCCCAAAATGTTCCCTCAGCATCTTGTCCAACTTATACCCCTAGCTGGCAGGCCCCAGGCTCTCCCTGACTGCCCCTCAGGGACACACACAGCCCCTGTGCGTGTCCGCAAGAGCAGGAAGCTCCCTTGGAAATGGCCATCTTTCACATCCAACCAGGCTCTCATTCTGCCCTCTTCCAAAATGATCCAGGTTCTCTAGCCGGGGCCTCACAACTACCCCACCTGCATGTAGGACTCCTGGAGTCAAAACAACTCAAAATTAAGGGTTTACAAGGCAGCCTGGCATTCAAACCACTTCACCTACAATATAAATGCCCCAGCTCTCAAGCCACATCTACCAAATCAGAATCTCAAGTGATGCTGAAGAAGCCATATCAGCACTGGTCCAAAGTTTAAGAGCAAGCTCTGGTTTCTTCACACTATTTTTTTTTTTCTGCTGCAAAACTCTTCTTCAACTACTTCCTTCACTTTCACCCAGTATTCAGCCTCCCAGTTACCGTTTGAGTGTTACTTCTTCAAGGTTGACCTGCCCCTAATGTTGATAATTGCTTCTTCTCCATGAACCATTGACCATATAGATAGATGAACAGAAAGTTGCCAAGTCTTTAACCCTGTTTTCTAGCTAGAAAGGAGCTTAGGAAAGGGCTGTTTTGATTTTAACCAAGAGGAGTGATTTGCCTGAGCTATAAGTAGTTGGTGACAAAGCTTGCCCTAGAACCCAGCTCTTCCAAATCATGGACTTTCCCTTCCATTCATGGTCTCTCATTTTGATTGACTGCTGACTTCTCTCAAATCTATGCCATTCATCATACACCACAGTTATACCCTTTTCACTCACTTCCATGTTCTCCATTTTCCTTACTCCCAAAATATTTTGTCACCTTTTGTTGACATTGGAGATTTTGATGCATGAAGGTCTCACCACCACCAATCCCTAACCTTCCACCAAACTGTAGTGGACAGGCAATGGAGAGACACACAGTCAAGCAGCAAAAGGCCATAGAGAAGCATCCAGCTACAAATAGAATTCACCCTGTAATAAGAGATGGCCCTTAGAGAAAGGTTGTTTTCAGATACTCCTATCTTAGTGACTGTTTTGCCAGTTGGCAGATCCCAAGCACTTCCAACGCTTCACCTATCTACTTATGAGTTAGGTACACAGTATTCTTAGGATATTGCTAACACTTTGATCCATGCATCCAAGATGATCCTTTATACTAGATTCTTGACCCAAATCCCATGGATCTGACTTATATATACCTTAAACAAGCTTCTGATGGGGCCTGCTTACCCCTAGAGACATTAGCATGCATTTCCCACAACTTATCCAAATATAATTCATCCTTAACCTACAGAATTCAAACACAAAGCAGTTTTAGTTTAAAAGACACTCAAGTAATAACTAACCAGAGATATAGTCTGTCAACTTTTCAATTAATCCTGCATTTTTCCAATTTACACACACAAAAAAACATTGTTTATAACCAAATTATGTTCTTTGTAGTAAATCCTCAACCTGAGACAGCCCTGACACCAAGAGGTCTTATTTTTAACTTATCCTCTGTCCCCATCACCACCAAGATTCCATACCACCACCAAGATTCCATACCACCAAGATTCCGCACCACCATTCAACATTCCATACAAAATGCTCAGGTTAGGTAAAATAATTTGGTTTGTATTTATGTCCTTATGCTCACAAAACCTGATTTTCTTCCTTCCATGAGGTGGTAGAGAGAAGATATGCAGAGGTCTCAAAACACTGAGACTATAAATATCAATGAGGCTATTTTCCTAATATAGTAGCTGTTACTCAAACATTTTTATAGGATCAGACTATTTGGTTTAAATTCATAATCAAGCCTGTCTTAGTTCTTTGAGCTGCTAAACTTTCTTAAACTCCTAGAAACTTCTGCAAAGAAGGGTCTCTGTTTCCAATGTCAAAGGGCAATGTACACATCATAAGTGCTCTTTACCATCTGTTTCTATGTCTCTTCCTTTGCAACCTCATGTCCAGTTGTACTTCACAGTCCCTGTTGTGAATTGGATTGATCCCAAAAAAAGATCTGTCCAAATCCTAATCCCCAGTACCTGCAAATATGACTATTTGGAAAAAGGGTCTTTGTAGATTTAAGTTAAAATGAAGTCATACTAGATTAAGATGGGCACTAATCCAAGGACTGGTGTCCTTTTATTATCATTTTTTAAAGACTTAATTTATTTATTCATGAGAGACAGAGACAGAGAGAGGGAGGCAGAGACATAGGCAGAGGGAGAAGCAGGCTCCATGCAGGGAGCCCAATGTGGGACTTGATCCTGGGACTCCAGGATCACGCCCTGGGCCAAAGGCAGACACCACTGAGCCACCTGGGCAGCCCTGGTGTCCTTCTAAAATGGAAATTCTGACAGACATGGACAGATTCATTGAGGCAAGAACTCCACAGAGGCAGAGACTAGTGATGTTTCTATAAACCAAGATGTGCCAAGAATGGTGGATGACCACCAGAAGCCAGCAGAGAGGTATGCAACAGATTCTTACAGAGGCCTTCAGAAGAAGCCAATCCTACCAAACACCTGGATGTTGGATTTCTAGCCCAGATCTGTGAGAATATATTTGTTGTCTTAAACCTCCCAGCTTGGTGTTAGTTTCTTATGGCTGCTGTGACAAATTCACAGTCTCCTTGTGGCTATGTGAAGTTATGTGACTATTTCTCTCCAATAAGCTATAAGGAGAAGTACATGTATTACAGGCAAAAACAGTTCACTGCTGTTGTGAAACCCTCCAATTCTTTCCCTCTGGCTAGTGTCTCTAATAACCTACAGTGGATGTGGACACATAGCATAAGCTATAACAAAACCCTTGTTATTGCAAACTACTGATTATCAGGGTATTTTTACCACTGCATAATATAGTCTGTGCTGGTTTTTCTGGGGGCTGTAATTTATATCACTTGAGAAGACATAATACACTGGAAAATAGTTAAATTTTTTAATAGATAAAAAAAATCTTATATTAACATCCAAATAATCTAAATCATGCCACTTAGAAAAAAACATACTTCAGGAAGAACAAATCTGCTAGGTAGTGGCTGATTAGGGATTTCTTCCAGGAATGAAAACATACAGAAGCTTAATCATAAAATTTCAGGCAATAGCCAGCAGGTGGGTCTCTCTGCCACACTTGAAATTATGCCAAGGAAGTGATTATCCATTTAACTAATGGAAACAGCTACACTGACTGTGGCCCAGAATATCATGTACATTGAACTCTTTGTGTGAGGTCTGTGGCCACAGAAACTCAGAGGTTAACATCTCCAAGATGGTAGAGCAGGCAAGTGATTAGGACAGAACACTTGAATTCAAATCTCAGCTCCTTCCTCCTTTCCCTCAGGGTCAGGTTTCACGACTATAACATGGGGATGATTACATTAGGATGCTCAGAGAAGTAGACGAGACAGTCCACAGGATCCACCAGAGTCAGTGTCTGGCACATGGTAAGTTCTCAGTACTAGCAATGGCTATTAAAAATATATTTTTTTGACTTAGTAACACACAACCCAGAGACTTCTACCATTTTTTCTGTTTATTAATTTAGTTTTGAATCTTTCTCATGCTCTTCTGTACCCTGGCCTGAGGTGGAAGCCTGGTGGAAGAGCAGGAACCCATGACACAATTGGTCCAAATGGGGACCAAAAATTCTCCCAGAGCAGCTCTCGATGGTGTGATGGCACACATGAAAATAAACTGTGAAAAAGGGACAGCAGGATGCGTATGAACAGAGAATCAACCCTCCAGAAACAACTGCATTCAGGGTTACCACAGCATTAGGTTTCCAAGAGGGGAAATTGTTTTATAAATGAGCACATTACACAGTCACAATGGATTTCTTTCATTCTTTGTCTAACATTGTAAGCTTCACTTCTTGCTGCAGTACCAGTATTTTTAAGAAGCAAATGGTACATGTAAAAGTACAGTTTCAGGTCCTTTTTCTTCAACCTGAAATGGTAATAGTCCCTAAAAAGCATGTTCGCATTCTTTAAGTGCCATTAGCTCAAGTGGTGATGTGTAACTTGATGAACCCAAGCTCAACTTCCAAAAACAACGATAAACAGACATGTTCCATTGTACTGAAATTCACAGCAATTCTGTCAGACATAAGGATAGCACTACCGTCCCCTTGGTTTGGCATGAACTTGCATCCTCCAACATTTTCTGGTCCAGTCTCTAACAACAGCATGCATGTGTCAGATGTTTTGCTGGAATTGGGAATACGGTCTGTCATGTCCCACACCAAAATTAACTGTCGTTCTCTGAAATACAAATCATGCCTTCATTCACTGGGACTAAGTTCAAAGCAGGCCTAACTGCTTCACACTCTAGTGATGTGCTATCATCAAAAGAAATGCATTTTCTAATTACACAGAGAGACCCATACTCAAATAGCTATCCAGTTCTTAAAGCTTTTGCCATGAATCTGTGATCAAGTGATTCCAAGAGTATTTGGAAAGCATATGAGAGATAATACCACATGTTACAAACAAATCTCAGCTTCTCAAGATGGGCTAGGTCACTCATTCTACATTTCTAGCCCTACATTTCTATCCCAAATCTTAAAGCAACAAGGGCGTTGAAGAATAGGAAAAGGTGCAGAAACAAGTAAGTCAACAGCATAGTGGACATCAAACATTTATGGTATTTTAAAAGAATACAATAGCTCTCCAACTGAACTTAATTCTTGACTAGAAAGTAACTGGTTCTTTATCTTGGATTAAATTCAATAAGCTCAGGTTCAAATCTCACTTTTGGTCAAGTAACTGGAAGTTCAGTAAATACCACAAGTTCAACTTACTTGGTTACCAAGCACTATCACTCCCCATGTTTGTTTTCTTTACCCTCTTGGCTTTATCTGTAAACAGTTCACTCACTGGTAGAATTTGATGAGACCAAGGTTATAGACTCAATCCTTATGTCAATTTATTCTCTGCACATGACTTTCAAAAATTAAAGAAGCTTTTAGAATGTGTGCACTATTGTCAGACGGGGCCAAGCATGATCTATGGCTAAATGAACATAGTCCGCCACCAATACTGGAAAAACTGAAGAAGTCCACCCTAGTAATTGTGGGCTAAAAAGGTAATTTCCAAAAATCAAAGGCATATCCATTTGCTCAAGTTTTCTGTTCTCTTCAAATAAATGGACCTTGAATATAAATGCTCCACAGTGTATTGATCACCCTCCTACTTAACGAGGTATTTCAAATTTCAAACCCTATAAAGAAAGATAGCAGTAAGAATAGAAAAAAAATGGGGTAGTCAGAAAAGAGCAACACAAAACAAGGTAAGGTAAAAGTGGAGGTCAGCAGAAATTTTAATGTTGGGATGGGACATCTCTCTTCTATCAAGTACATCATGATAGGGAAGTACATTAAAAAATGACACATGAATTATTTTTCCACTATGGAAGAAGTTTAATACAGAGATCAATTTTCAAGGAAGAACAAAAAAAGGAAGACTTTCTCTGTCACATGTTAAGTCCTCTTATAAATCCACAGAGTTTACAACAGCATAGTTCTGGAACCATAAGTAGAATGAGGAAATCTAATAAAAACAATACAGAAATACAGCATTTACATGAAAACTTAGTATATGTCAATTTGAAAATGAGTTATTTAGTAAATAATGCTGGGAAAATTAGTTCTTTATATGGAAGAACATAAAATTAGATTTCTACCACATAGCATATTCAAAAGCTAAGTCCAAAATAGACCAAACACAAATGCAGAAGGGAAGAAAAATCATGAAAACTACTAGAAGAAAATGTAGGAGAATATATATATAACCTTAGGATCAAAAAAATTTTCTTCAAAGACCCATAAAGCATAAGTCATTAACCGAACAATTTATAGATTAAGCTTTATGAAATTGCATGAATTTGGCAACTATCAGAGCTTCCAATACAAAGATGCTTTGACAAAGGAATGAACAGGCACAGCCTAGAATTCCCCACTTTTTTGCCAGCGGCAATCAAGGCCATTTAAATTTTTCTAGAGAGGGATGACATTTACATATCAGAATAAATTCGATTAACTCTGTTGACCACTTATTCAAGAATTTGGCCATACTTGTTTTGATGATATGGTGCATCCTTGAGCCTCAAAAACAAGGGTAGGTGTCATTTATCTAAATGTCAAGAACAAAGTCAGGGGAGAATTATAGAAATTATCCTGTTCCACCCAGAGTGAGAATGAGGGAAGAGCCATCAGGATGTACAAGAGGTTTAGTCTTGAAGAGGAGACAACGGCCATTAAAATTTATACAATCCATTTGGTTAAGAGTCAAATATTGGTTAGTAAGACAAAGGGCAAACATGCTTGTTCTGGGTACTGTATTTATGATTATCCATGAAGGAAAAAAAAATTCCTCAATGGAAGTCACTGAAACCTTGTCAGAAAATTCTGAGATATGTCCAAATAACTGCATTCATTTGAGTTTAATTGCCAATGGCAAATATCATGGTTAACCTCTCTGTTATTATGCCAATATTTTTTTCCTCCTATATTTTCATAACTTTCTTGTGGGGCATGTATTTCCACCCAGATTTTAAGATGCTCTGGATCTTAACACAGGCAGAAAACCTTGTTATTTTCAGGACTCAGACGAATAGAAGGGGCAGGCAGGTAATATTTGATTCCCAGGCCAAAGTGCCATAGTTACGAATCATACTAAGTTTAATTAAGCATTACCCCTGATTTCCCTCATAAAAGAAATGTCTACAATGTCTCACTGGTCTCAATTCATTTCAGAATCCTTCGTAGCTATTTGTACAACTGGATTCTTTCACAGAAACCTTCGCAATATAGGTAGGGTCTTCAAGACCCAACCATCTTTAACACCCCTATTTTTTTTTAGATTTATGTATTCATAAACAGATAATCAACTGCTGAACCACCCAGGCATACCCTTAACATCCCTATTTAATAGCTCACACTAAAGAGGGAAATACTCTGTATGAAGCCTTTAAAAGACAAACAAATTTGACTTTGGATTATGAATGGTTTTGTGTTATCTTAATCAGCTCTAATAGTTTACCAATTGGCTTATTTTCAATGGAACACTTTAAGAGAATGCTTCCATGGCTAAAAGCAACTTTTTAAAGTCCCATGTTAATTTATTGCTGCTCAAATCATTTCTGTGGCTGATTACTACCTATCTTATGTTTATATCTACTCTTGATCACATAGTACAAGAAACACATGGGTTTTTTTTTTCCTATTTCTTGTTTTCTTCCATAAAAAAAAAAGCTATTCTTTTGAAATAATTAAAATGTGGTGGTTTCTTCTTTAAATCCATCTTTCCTCCCTCTAAATCCACTTTTATATGGGCTGTCTTAGGGCATATTAGCAAGACTACTCAGGGATGCCTGGGTGGCTCAGTGGTTGAGCATCTGCCTTTGGCTCAGGGTGTGATCCCAGAGTCCCAGAATCGAGTCCCACATCAGGCTCCTGGCATGGAGCCTGCTTCTCATCTATGTCTCTGCCTCTGTGTGTCTCTCATAAATAAATAAATAAATAAAATCTTAAAAAAAAAATGCAAGGCTACTCAAAGAATGATCCTGAGGAACAAAGCTTCTCAAATTTTGAGATGAGCCAGATGTTTGTGTTGCCATCAGAAAATTCAGTCTCCGCTGTAGCTCTTAACTCATATCCCAATGCCTAAATGGGCGTGGAGGTAAAACTGTTCCCTTGCCCCCAACAGCAGTTCCCTGGAATAGGCTGCACCATATGGATATATGTTTTGCCATCCATGCCTTCATTTTTCACCGACAAAGCTAAGAACTTCAGTAAGAGGGATCCCTGGGTGGCGCAGCGGTTTGGCACCTGCCTTTGGCCCAGGGCGCGATCCTGGAGACCCGGGATCGAATCCCACGTCGGGCTTCCGGTGCATGGAGCCTGCTTCTCCCTCTGCCTGTGTCTCTGCCTCTCTCTCTCTCTGTGACTATCATAAATAAATAAAAATTAAAAAAAAACATTGTTTAAAAAAAAAAAAAAAAGAACTTCAGTAAGAAATGCATGACCAGTACGCAGGGTAGCAGAATGGTTACAGATAAAGGTTTTGGAGTTGAATATAAAAAGAATATCACATGATGCTCATGATCAAATTTCCAAAACAAGACCATGTGTTCATATCCCACTTGTGTGAGCTTGGGTTTCAGATACTTCAGTCCCTTGTGATTCAATTTCCCCAACAATAGAATGGAGTTAAGAGGGGTTATCCATACAATTGCTGCATAGATTCAAGTAGGATGATCTACAATGTAAGATGCATTAGAGCAGGAATTTAGGGCTTTGCTTATTGCTACATTCTAGCACCTAAAATAAGACTTGACACATAAAATTCAATGTTAAAGAATGAACAATGCAGATGGAAAAAATGGCAGGCACATACCTAAATAATTATTTTCATCCTTACATCGTATTTGTCCTAATTTTTACTTCCCAGCTGTGAGACCATAGATAGTTATTTTTTAATAAATTTAGTTTTTATTGGTGTTCAATTTACCAACATACAGAACACCCAGTGCTCATCCCGTCAAGTGCCCCCCCAGTGCCCATCACCCATTCACCCCCACCCCCCGCCCTCCTCCCCTTCCACCACCCCTAGTTCGTTTCCCAGAGTTAGGAGTCTTTATGTTCTGTCTCCCTTTCTGATATTTCCCACACATTTCTTCTCCCTTCCCTTCTATTCCCTTTCACTATTATTTATATTCCCCAAATGAATGAGAACATACACTGTTTGTCCTTCTCCGATTGACTTACTTCACTCAGCATAATACCCTCCAGTTCCATCCACGTTGAAGCAAATGGTGGGTATTTGTCATTTCTAATGGCTGAGTAATATTCCATTGTATACATAGACCACAGCTTCTTTATCCATTCATCTTTCCATGGACACCGAGGCTCCTTCCACAGTTTGGCTATTGTGGACATGGCTGCTAGAAACATCAGGGTGCAGGTGTCCCGGCGTTTCATTGCATCTGTATCTTTGGGGTAAATCTCCAACAGTGCAATTGCTGGGTCGTAGGGCAGGTCTATTTTTAACTCTTTGAGGAACCTCCACACAGTTTTCCAGAGTGGCTGCACCAGTTCACATTCCCACCAACAGTGTAAGAGGGTTCCCTTTTCTCCGCATCCTCTCCAACATTTGTTGTTTCCTGCCTTGTTAATTTTCCCCATTCTCACTGGTGTGAGGTGATATCTCATTGTGGTTTTGATTTGTATTTCCCTGATGGCAAGTGATGCAGAGCATTTTCTCATGTGCCTGTTGGCCATGTCTATGTCTTCCTCTGTGAGATTTCTCTTCATGTCTTTTGCCCATTTCATGATTGGATTGTTTGTTTCTTTGCTGTTGAGTTTAATAAGTTCTTTATAGATTTTGGAAACTAGCCCTTTATCTGATATGTTATTTGCAAATATCTTCTCCCATTCTGTAGGTTGTCTTTTAGTTCTGTTGACTGTATCCTTTGCTGTGCAAAAGCTTCTTATCTTGATGAAGTCCCAATAGTTCATTTTTGCTTTTGTTTCTTTTGCCTTCGTGTATGTATCTTGCAAGAAGTTACTGTGGCCAAGTTCAAAAAGGGTGTTGCCTGTGTTCTCCTCTAGGATTTTGATGGAATCTTGTCTCACATTTAGATCTTTCATCTATTTTGAGTTTATCTTTGTGTATGGTGCAAGAGAGTGGTCTAGTTTCATTC
Organism: Nyctereutes procyonoides; assembly: GCF_905146905.1. Taxonomy (NCBI): domain Eukaryota; kingdom Metazoa; phylum Chordata; class Mammalia; order Carnivora; family Canidae; genus Nyctereutes; species Nyctereutes procyonoides. The sequence goes on along the minus strand of NW_026575146.1, from coordinate 52,800,835 downwards.
TTCTGCATGTGGATGTCCAATTTTCCCAGCACCATTTATTGAAGAGACTTTCTTCCAGTGGATCGTCTTTCCTCCTTTATCAAATATTAGTTGACCATAAAGTTCAGGATCTACTTCTGGGTTCTCTATTCTGTTCCATTGATCTATGTGTCTGTTTTTGTGCCAGTACCACACTGTCTTGATGACCACAGCTTTGTAGTACAACCTGAAACCTGGCATTGTGATGCCCCCAGATATGGTTTTCTTTTTTAAAATTCCCCTGGCTATTCGGGGTCTTTTCTGATTCCACACAAATCTTAAAATAATTTGTTCTAACTCTCTGAAGAAAGTCCATGGTATTTTGATAGGGATTGCATTAAGCGTGTAAATTGCCCTGGGTAACATTGACATTTTCACAATATTAATTCTGCCAATCTATGAGCATGGAATATTTTTCGATCTCTTTGTGTCTTCCTCAATTTCTTTCAGAAGTGTTCTATAGTTTTTAGGGTATAGATCCTTTACCTCTTTGGTTAGGTTTATTCCTAGGTATCTTATGCTTTTGGGTGCAATTGTAAATGGGATTGACTCCTTAATTTCTCTTTCTTCAGTCTCATTGTTAGTGTATAGAAATCCCACTGATTTCTGGGCATTGATTTTGTATCCTGCCACGCTACCAAATTGCTGTATGAGTTCTAGCAATCTTGGGGTGGAAACTTTTGGGTTTTCTATGTAGAGTATCATGTCATCGGCAAAGAGGGAGAGTTTGACTTCTTCTTTGCCAATTTGAATGCCTTTAATGTCTTTTTGTTGTCTGATTGCTGAGGCTAGGACTTCCAGTACTATGTTGAATAGCAGTGGTGAGAGTGGACATCCCTGTCTTGTTCCTGATCTTAGGGGAAAGGCTCCCAGTGTTTCCCCATTAAGAATGATGTTTGCTGTGGGCTTTTCGTAGATGGCTTTTAAGATGTTGAGGAATGTTCCCTCTATCTCTACACTCTGAAGAGTTTTGATCAGAAATGGATGCTGTATTTTGTCAAATGCTTTCTCTGCATCTAATGAGAGGATCATATGGTTCTCGCTTTTTCTCTTGCTGATATGATGAATCACATTGATTGTTTTACGAGTGTTGAACCAGCCTTGTGTCCTGGGGATAAATCCTAGTCATGGTGAATAATTTTGTTAATGTATTGTTGGATCCTATTGGCTAGTATCGTGTTGAGAATTTTTGCATTCGTGTTCATCAGGGATATTGGTCTGTAATTCTCCTTTTTGGTGGGGTCTTTGTCTGGTTTTGGAATTAAGGTGATGCTGGCCTCATAGAACGAATTTGGAAGTATTCCATCTCTTTCTATCTTTCCAAACAGCTTTAGTAGAACATAGATAGTTATTTAATCTCTAAGTTTGTATTAGATTTTAAAAAGCACTATGAGATAATGTTAAGTGTCCTGGTCTCAATCAGGAATCACACAACCACCTATAATTTACTTTGGACGAATTTCTACCATCTTGGTCATCAATGAATTGATAGAATAGTATGACAAATATGATGACTTTGATATTATACTATGATAATTTTGTCATAATGTTAATTTTGTCATTAACATTTCTGAGTACAAAGATGAAAACCGAACAGTGAAAATGTTAAGACTCTCAGAAGGAGGTTAAAGTGGACTTCAGTGAAATTAAATCAGGTATTTTACAATATAGTATTGGATTAGAGATTATAGTTGGGTGTTAAAGATAACAAAGACTCAATTTCCAGATTTCTAAATTTCTAAGTTATTCTGATCTCTAAATAGATAACCACAGACCAAATATTAAGTGAATTCATTTTAAAAAGGTGCTCTCAGAAGCTTACATTCTAGTGGAGGATTCCTAAGATAATATATACTAACTCCTGGAGACAGTCTGATCATATAGCATTTTCTCTTTGGAATTAGGTAAGAGTCTGTTGTTTTTTGTGTATTAGGAGTTTTTATAATTTATAAAAATTTCTAAATTTCTAATTTCAAGTATCATCCTTTTCATTAACAGTAGAGTTTACAGAAAAATGCTCTAGAAAAATAATCAAGAAGATTACCAAAATGTTGAAAATTGTGGAATCTAGATTATAGATATACGGGGGTGGGGGGGTATTATGTTTTTTCTCTTTGTATGTGTTAGAAATTCCGAAGTTAAAAATTAGACATTAACAAATCTTAATTACCATCTAACTTTGAAATTGGCTTTCACTTTTCCCAAGAACTAATAGCTATAGCAGGATAATAAATGTCCGCATGATGTTTTTAGAGATCTTAGCATAATAAATTTCACTCTCAAAGATCTTCAGCAAAATAAAAAGGGACAAGGTAGAGACAGATGAAGCAAAAGGGCCTGGAAAAAAATTTCTCCAAAAATGTCACCTCCCTGAGGCAGAAGTACTGATGGCAGCAGGGACTGGTTTAGGTACATTTCCCTTGTGGCTGACCAGGACCAAAACTGTGAGACCGTAGTAGCCACAAAACTTTTACCTCTTAGGGTGTTGGGTATGGCAAGCTGGCTGGGAAAGAGCAAGTTTTCCTCTCTTGCACCTATGTTTGTATCTAAGATCAATGGTTTTTGTTTTTGTTTTTAAGATTTAATTTGAGAGAGAGTGGCAGAGAGCAGGAGTGAGGGTCAAGGAGCTGAGGGAGAAAGAGAAGCAGACTCCCCATGAGCAGGGAGCCTGACTCTGGGGCTCCATCCTAGGACCCTGGGATCATGACCTGAGGCAACAGCAGACACTTAACAGACTGAGCCACCCAGGTGCCCCTAAGATCAGTGTTTTAACCAGATTGTGTATCTATTGGTTGCATCCCCATGGCACTACCACAGCAATGGAGAAATTCCTGGCATGTGAAAAAAATGGCTTTGTTTCTAGTGCCTAATGAATTATTCTATATGAAAATCTTCTAGATTTTCTCAGTCTCCACTACAACTTCTGCCAAAAAGGTGACATTAAACTGGATTTATTACAGTTGGAGGACTAGTCATTTTTCCCTGATGCATTTCAAATATATTAGAAAAATAAAACTTTTTTTTTTAATCTGTGGTCCAAGAGAAGCAAGTGTGCAAAAGAGGGGAGATTCTAGAATCACAGAATATTTGAAGTCTCCTCATTTTACCGGTAAGAGATCCTAGGCTCAGCTTGAGGGTGATTCACTTTAAGACCACCATACCTTAGTTAATGCCACGCTGGAGTGGGGGGGGTCATGCTGTAGACTCCCAGCTAGTGTGGCCTGTTGCATTCTTCATGTCCATGGATAAGGCCACGCCACAAGTATATATGGGTGACCAGAGAAGCTTCAGGCAGGGTTCTATTCCCCCAGGGTTTACATGACCTGAACATCTCTCACCGCAGAAGTTTAAGGTTTCCTTATCTGGAAATAATTACAAAACTAATTTCCCCAGGGACAGATACACCTGGAGCCATTATCAGTCCACTCAAAACAAAGGATATTGATCTTAGGGAGAGTGACTTCTAGTGAATACAAAGTCCAAGAGGCTGGCCTCGCAGCTTTGTTCAGAACCACAAGGAGCCTTGGTACCTGAAGTTGTAATCGTGTCAAAGAGAAACTCCACCTTCTTGACTATTTTTCCCCTGTGGTGGCCCCGAGGACAGTACATTGTTACTCTTAGCTTGTATAGAAAATTTCGGCGAGGGGGGGTTTGTGCTCACCCAATGAAAATGGAAGAGTTGAAGTTTTCAAGCAACCAAAAATCAGAATGGTACTTTCCGCTTAATATCATTGCCTGTCTCTGGGAGTACAGGTAAACCTTCTGAACATAATAGATAACAATTCTTGTAATATATAATTAAATACCTTTCTAACATAATGAATTAGATCTCAAGTTTCAAATTAAATAGTACTTATGCCTAGTAAAGCTGACTGACTTGGGAACACACATTATAACTCTAGTTCATGATTGCAGATTTATTCTAGAACATGTAGAGATAAATTAACCATCTTAGGAATTAAGTTTAGCAGGCATGGATTTGGACAAGTATACTGGCATTTCATTGGGATTGCTTAAGAACTAACAGTGATCCTTTCATTAGAAATAAACTAAACAAGAAAAATCATCTTCTGGGCAATACAATGGAAACAAGAAGGCTTGCTAATGCTCAGGTTGACAAATCACAACTGCTCATTTTATTTGTTTTACCTGTACCACTCCAATCAAATTTTCACATGGCATGGGCAGCCCAGGTGGCTCAGTGGTTTAGCACCGCCTTCAGCCCAGGGCCTGATCCTGGAGACCTGGGATCGAGTCCCACGTCAGGCTCCTTGCATGGAGCCTACTTCTCCCTCTGCCTGTGTCTCTGCCACTCTTTCTCTCTCTGTGTGTCCTGTGTCTCTCATTAATAAACAAATAAAATATAAAAAAAATTTCACATGGCAAAATTTCTGCATGTGGGCTCTGTTGGACCCCCAGTTACTATTGGAGAGTTAGGAGTATATTAGGAGAAACACTCCACTAAAATAAGAAGATACCTGCTATTATTCCCCGGTTAATAGCATCATCCTACCATTTCTAAGGGTGATCATGGAATTAGTAATTTTGTCTTAAGTCCTGTTTATACTAGACAAATAAGTAGCCTATGTACCAATAGACCTGAAATTGTGCTTTTGTTACCAACCAAATTGAGAAATTATAATCTATTTAATATCAGTGAGCTTTTGCTCAAAGCATGTAGTATGTGCATTATACTATCTTAATGGACCCTGAAATCATTGTCAGGTGGCTACTCCTGTAGTCATTATTCTAATTAATCATTATAGGCCTCTATAGGCTTAGTCATATTAACTTGTCCCTGCTAGTATGTAGCAACATACTGGGGCGATTCTGAAATCGAAGTCCCCAACCTCCGCAATGGCTACTTCCCGGCCAGATGCCTATACATGCTGCTTAAATAGGAAGTGGAAAGGCTTTCCATGGAATCTGAATTGAGAGGCTAATATTTAGTTCTATAAAATTCATTTTTTAATTAAAGGCATAAAACTCCGAATCCAAAAGTGTGCTCTAGGAAACTACATAGTAATGGAGTATTCCGAAATGTTGATATAGGTTCTTGAGCCCATAAGGAACATACAAAATTCACTTTGTAAAACTAAATTCATCTGGATTCACTACTAATTGCAAGCCCATTGCAATGATAATCACCATCTTTCCTGGCAGGAAGTAATTTTATCCTGACCCATGCATGCTGTGTCATGAATAAGGGAGCCAAATTGCCTCAAATGCCTTTCAAAAGGCAACTTGTTCACCCTATTGCAAATGTTTAACGTGATAAATGGCTTTCAAATCCTGTCCAAGAGTCCTGAAACAGTAACAAAATAATCACTTAGATAGCAGCTACTGTATGCTGATACTTGGACTTTATCTAAACAAGTAAGATAAAACTAAAGGCTGGCATAGTTTAATAACATGTCCAGGGACACACAGTTAAGTAAACAACAGAGGTGGGATTTGAACCCAAGCCTCCCATCATTCCAGTACCATTTAATTTTCATGTCACTAGGCTGTCACATTATGATGTAGTTCTAGATCTTATATTTTTAACTTCATTAGTTCTTTGAAACAATTTTTCTGGCCCTAGTCATCTTCATAAAATACATTTGATAAAACTAGAATCTCAGAAGCACATCGTACAAGTGTGCTTTGTAAAATCTCTATGTTAATTCCTTCTAATCCATCAATCTCCACTTACAGCGCACTTCCTCTGAGAATTCTTTTGTGCTCCCTGAACAGGAGGCCCCTGACACATGTCCCCATGGTTCCTGTGCACTACCAGAACACATCCTGCTAAACTTAAGTGCTAAATGAATCTGCCTCCCCACTGGTCTAAGTTCTGTAAAGTAGATTCTAAACATGTTTTAGAGCCCACAGTGACCCCAGGCCCAGCACATAAGAAATGTATTAAAGTATTTATGAAATACATGGACACAATTTGCTACATTTGTGGTATTTGAGTTCATTTGAACTTTGGAAGCTGTTCATGTCAACCAGAAAACAAACAAAAAACCTAGTAAGACTAGAGAAAAGACGTGGGACTATCTCACAACAGTATAAGGAGATTGCTCTCTCTGGGAGTAGGACCATTAAAAAAAATGAAGTATTAGATCCCCATGTACAAAGAGAGCATGGTCATTCCGGGGGCAGTCTTACTATTTCTATTCACCCTTATTAGGATATATCAATTCTGAAACAAGGTTGAAGGCTAATTCTTGAACCATTCATTTAAGGAAATTTCAACATTCAAAAATAATAGGAGACACATGCAGCCATCATTTGCCTGTAACTAATTAAATGGGATTTTCTTCAGGACATTTTCAACCACTAATTGGTTGGTACAAAACGTGTATGTGCGCGCACGCGCACGTGCGCGTGTGTAGTGAAATTACCTTAACACATCTGCTGTCAGCAGTGTCAGGGAGAAAGGGATGATCATTAGGGGAAGGCTGACTAATTTGTTTATCATGGAACCCAACTGGTTATTCCAAATGACTATAAAGGATCATAAATCCTCTTAAAGTTTAATGTGAGGTTCAGAGCTAAACTAGGAGAAGGAAGTGATTTTTAAAGCTTCACAAATCCTAGGAGAGAGGAGGTGGTAAGGATCCCATGGCTGAGACAATAAAAAACTATTTATACCTGCAGCTTCAGAGTAGTGGGTCTCATTAAATAAAATGTCTTTTATCATCCTGGGTGACTGAAGTTACTGACCCAGGGCACTCAGAGTGACGACAGAGAAGTCTACAATTAAGGAAACCATGAATTGTGAATCACAAAAGATTTACTCAAACACAGGAATACATCCCTTTTCTTTTTAACTGAATAATCACATGAATGTTCATAAGCATCCGCCTGGGGGAAGAGAATCTATTTTTCAGAAAGGAAATAAGATACAATCTTGTTGCTCATTAGAATCTGCTCACCTTAACAATGCAGACCTACAGACAAAAAGAAAGGCCTGGTATTAGTGACACTAGAGCAGAAAGGAAAAGATAAAAACAAAAACAAAAAAAAAAAAAGGAAGAAAAAAAGTTGCAGAAGGAAATAAGCTTATGAATCAAGGACTTAAGAGCAGCAGAGCTCGTTTCTCCTTAAGGTCATTGCAGACAACAGACAATGTAGACAAAAGGCAAAGACCCCTTTCCTTCCTCTGTTCCATGACCCTGGGTCCCTGGAACAAGTGAGAAACGGAGTCTACGCACACATGAATTTTTTTTTTATATTAAGTCACATAATGCCATTTTTCTTATTGGGGATTTTCCTAATAAGCAAACTTCAGACCCCATGTAAAGGTCTTAAGAATTATATCTCCATTTTTTAAAACTGTTTTCCAATAGCCAGGTGACTTACTGCATTGATCTTTATCCGGTTTCTCTCAAAATATAGTGTTCCTTTTCACTTAAAAAAAAAAATCACTTGTAGAGCAGGTGAGGGGACTGAAAGAGAGGGAAAGAGGATCCCCAGCTCATCCTCGCTGAGCATGGAGCTTGATCCCAGGACCAAGATCAAGACTTGAACTGAAATCAGGAGTCAGACACTCAACTGACTGAACTACCACCCAGGCATCCCTGAGAAATTGCTTTCTTAGATTCTAGAAATTCCCCAGAGATAAACATTAACTGAGCTAGCTGCACAGATAGAAAAGATAGCCAATGGATTAGGATTTTAGATATTCTGAAGGGTGTGATTCAGGCAAGAATAATCTCTTCAAGAGCTCATGTTGTCTGCCTCTATTAGGATCCCTACTCGTTATACTGTAGTTGGGGAAAGTTACACCATGATGTAATAAAAGATGAATGATGTAGAGCCCAAAAAGCCTGGGTTCTGACCCATTTCCACCACTTGCTGTGGACTTTGAGCTCATTAACTTTTCTCAGCCCAGCTTCCTCAACTGTGGAAGTGGGGATAATGCCCAACGTCACTCAATATGTAACACCTATTGTTCTAGTAATTGGGGATAAAGTGGCAAACGAAACAAAGGGCATACTCTCATAGGGTTACCACTTTAGTTGATGTGTCCGAATATAAACAAATATAGGGATAAGAATGAGTTATAATGTCAGTGATAAATGATGTCAAACAAAATGGATCAGAAAAAGGGGACAAAGATGGATGGGATGGGAGGGTCTTTTAGAGGCTATACTTGAGCTGAATCAAAAATGAGGTAAAGGCTATCCAAAAAATTCCAAAGATTAATAGTACTTTATGATGATCAAGGGACCTAGTACAGTACCTGCTTAGTACCTCATAAGCAACTCCTACAAATATTGATACATACAAAAATTGTAGTTCTCTTCTTTTCTATCATTAAGGCCCAAGTTATTAAAACACTGACATGTTAACTACTTATTCAAGAATACCCACAAGCACCTTATGCTGGGTAGCTTTCTCCTCCTACAGTTTCCTTAGAGAACAGGAGAAATGGAGTTAGAGCTTAAAGGAATGACATCTTGTGACAGCTCTAGGGAGGGGAACAGAGAGGTATGTGGGGCTTGGAACACACACTGACCTAAGGGAAGGACCACATTAGGCTTTCAGCAGCCTTGCAGACAGCTTGGAGTCTCATGCCACTAACATAAAAATAGGCTGAGGTGGTGTGGGGAGAAGGGAAGAAAATCTGGGTCTTCATTGCTAAGGCTTGCTTATGTGACTCGTTTGCTTAAGGCTTGACCTTACAGAGCTATGATGGTATATTGGTGTATACCATTTGGTATGATACTATATATGATACTATATGATTGGTATGATGGTATAGGATACTATGTTTTAAGGACACACTTCAATGCTATCTTAAAGTATCTCCTCAAAAGAACATTCCTCTCATTTATTCAATAGGGCAGGGGGCCTTAAGAGTCCTCCCTCAATTTAGATGGTTTAAGCATGTTTTTATTATGTGAGAGATCAAAAAAATGAATTCAGTCATTTCAATGCAGATTACTCTCTAATAGAAATAATTTGGCAGTGGTGTATCTGCATATTCAGAAATTTAAAGCTCATTATAAATTCAAATGGATTTCTTATAGAGGAGATTCCACCAATAGAAGTTGAAGATTTCAAGGCAAATGAGCCTATTTAATTGATGGTCTGAAAGTCATAGGGAGACAGAGGGCATTAACTGGTCTATGATGAATAGAATTAATAAGGAATTTCTTTTAGATTTTTAGGACTCCCTTGTTCTAACAAGATGATAAACAAAAACGATTCTAAGGAAAGCATTCAATGTGATCTCTGAATCAAATTTTCTTCCTTAAAACAATAGCTTGAAAAACCTGGAGATATTAAGAAATATTTTACCATAGGCTAGGAACACAATTTGAAAAGGCTATACAAAAACAACAATCCAAAGCGACCATGCCCAGGAAAGCATTCTGGAAAGCCTTGCTTTGTAACAGTTGATCTACCTGGAGGATGTGCCTCTGTCCCAGATGCTGGCAATAAAGCCATTAAATCCTCAGGAGAACTCCCTGAGGGAGATTTAATTATTATCTCCAATTTGCAGATCAGGACATGGAGATTTCCTGAAGTTCACCAAGCAATCTACAGTTTACATTGTAAAAGTTAATACTGTGAGGGGCGCCTGGATGGTTCAGTTGGTTGAGCATCTGCTTTCAGCTCAGGTCATGATCTCAGGGTCCTGGGATTGAGCCTTGTGTTGGGCTCCTTGCTCAATGGAGAGTCTGCTTCTCCTTCACCCTCTCCCTCTGCCCCTCCACTCTGCTTGTGCACTCTCTCACACTGTCACTCTTGCTCTCAAATAAAAATCTTTGAAAAAAATAAAGAGTTAGTATTGTGGACTTTAATTCTCTTGATTAGGAACAAAGTCATGTTCTAGAAAATAGTGGCAAGAAGTAAAAGAAGGCCTGAGCTCCAGTACAGGGTCCCCACTTTATTCCAGCCTTTTTTCTCACCAAAAAGATCTCCCATCCAGGTCAAGGACTGCCAAAGCCACAAAATAAGAGAATGGAGACAAAAGAACTCTGAACAAAGTAACGAGGCATGCGGAATTAGCAGAATACCCACAGGGAAATTGTCACCTCACTCTTGGGAATTTAGGCAGCAAGAGTCTGCACAGGTCCTAGTTCAGTTAGTCCTAGGGTGGTTGGAGGTAGCTTTTTTGCCATCCTCCTAACTCCTGATAGAAGTCTTTTTCCCTCCTTCCGAGGTCTTAAACAGTTGGCCTTTCACCTTGCTGTTTTGGTATCTTCCTAGGTAGGTATCTATATTAGGTTCACTGGCTGAAGAAGAATCAGTAACTGGAAATAGACCTGCAACCACTTAAGAGAACCAAGATTTTAGATGAGCCACAGTGACCTTAAAATAAATTTCTTTGGTAAAATGTGATGAGATTCCCAGCAGCGCTATTCTCTTTGATTGGGAGTACAATTGTAGAAGCTGATTTGGACTCTCTGATTACTTGTTTGACAGCTGTAGAGTATGTCCATTAGCTCAAGGGAGCTACTGCTATCCTGAAATTTTCACTGACAAACTGAGTGATTGGAAAATTCTCAGGCAGCTGGCCAAATTCCAGAACTGATTCCCATGTGAATCCCAGAGGCAGCCAAGAAACTTATCCCAAAGTCTGTGGGGGAAAAGACTAAGAAGTCCCTAGGAATACTGATCAAAAGGGATACCCCCCTATTAAAAAAAAAAAAAAGATCATAAATTTTATGCCAACACGCTTGCACCTATAGATAAAAAGATTTTTTTTTTTAAATCTACTTAGAAAAGCTGAACTAAGATAAACAGTCGACTAGGCTGTATCTAGGGGCCCAGTGCCTGGGAGGGTCTGCAGGAGGGAATCATGGACTTGCTGGTGATGGTCAATTTCTGGATTGAGGTTATGGTTAGACAGGTGTGTTTGTGAATATTCAATTCCTGTGATTATTTCGTATGTTTTCTTTCCTGTACAGAATGCTGCAATAAATCGTTTCTTTCAAAAAGAAATTTACATACCTAGATACTTGATGACAAAACTATAGTCTTTTTACCACCTCACAGCTCATAGATCATAATTTCTAATACTGGGTGGTAAGGGGGTAGGGGTGATACTCCAAATTCTGAATTAACCTAGAAGAAATCTGGAAAAAATTGCTTTAGTATTTCATTATTTTCATTTGTGAGTAAGGGAGATCATAAAACTATAACAGAGCTCTAAGAATTTTTAAGCCAACTCTTGACTGAACAGTTTCCCTGGCAAGTGATTTACAGAAACCCTTTAAATTGAATGAGATTTGAAATCTACAAAATTACATTTCATAATTATCAGTAAAAGGCTACAGAACAAGCAATTTTCCAAGAGTTCTATATTTGTAGCATGTTTAAAAGGAGTTCTTAACCTTTCTCTTTCCTACTCAGTGTAATAGGAATGTAGTGCTCTATTTTAACCAAGTTGTTAGGGATAAATAGTGAAATGTGTAATAAAACAGTGCCTGTCACATAGTAAGAGTCCACTAATTGCTGGCTGTTTTTTCATCATCTTGACTCTTAGAATTACTCATTTTCTCCAAATTAAATGCACTGCTAGGGTCTAGTCATCAAATAGGTGGTATGATTTATGTTCAATCGTATTCTAAATTTGACATACAAAGAATACAAAACTTGGAAATTCTGTGTTTCTATTCACAAAGGCACAGTGAAGCATAGATTAAAAGATATTTAGATTTCTGTTCAAAATTTAAGTTAAATTTAAGAGTGTTTGGGATCCCTGGGTGGCGCAGCGGTTTGGCGCTTGCCTTTGGCCCAGGGCGCGATCCTGGAGACCCGGGATCGAATCCCACGTCAGGCTCCCGGTGCATGGAACCTGCTTCTCCCTCTGCCTGTGTCTCTGCCTCTCTCTCTCTCACTGTGTGACTATCATAAATAAATAAAAATTAAAAAAAAAATTTTAAAAAAGATAAAAAAAAATTTAAGAGTGTTTTCTATTTACTATGCTATTCATAAAAATTGTTACCTCTATCATTGTAATTGAGATTCTCTTAAATAAGATTTTGAAATGTGAAAGGCTCTAAAAATTGAATAGCTACTATATGCCATGAGAGGGTTTCTTGGTTCTAACTAAAACATTAAGAAATTTACACAATGCAAACAACTGATAAATAGGAGACTTGAAACCACTTTTTGGAGATGCCAAGTCATTTTTAAATTTTTCACCATGCTATACTGCCTGATATGGATAAAGTATTTAAATAGCCATTCCTTCAAACAATTCCTATTAACCGAAGATATTTTGGTAATAGAATATTATAATAAATCCAGGGTGTAGGAGCATTAAAAACCTAAAAAAAACCACTTTTAACCTCAGAAATGGAGTTTTAATAGCCACCAAAGATGAACATTTGAGTCATTTTATAATATGAAAGGATCATATGGATGTTCTAATAGAAGTTTCTTTAAACCAAATAAGTTTAAGCAGTTTAATAGGAGCCTTTTTGGCCCCATAGCTCATGTTCAATAGCTAAAATTTTGATCAGAACAAACTTAGCATAAGGGAGATCTGCAATAAGTCATGTCCATTAATTGCTTCCTCTGTAAGATCATTTCTGACTCTAATATATTATTATGTTTAGTCTATCTTGAAGTTTTTATTGAAGTAGAATGTATAGAAAAAATATACAGAAAAATACAAAAATCCAGAAGGTATAACTCCATGTCTCTTTACTAAATAAATTCACCAGTGTAAGCAACAACCACATGAATAGCACCAAGATATAAAAAGAGGACATTACTAGTCTCCCCTATCAATAACTTTTGCCTGTATATGGATGTTCCATAAATGGACTCATTATATACTATTTCGTACCTGGCTTCTTTCACTTAACATTAGGGTTTGTGAAATTGAACTACGTTGTTCACATAACTGTAGTCCATTTTTCTCATTGTTCTTTAGTATCAACTGTATGATCATACATTTATCTTCTTGACAGACATTTGGACTATACTATCAAGTAACATTCAAAAAATAAAGCATCAAGCTACAGAGTGGGAGATATTTGCCATACATGTGCTAAATGGTATCTAGAATACATGAATAATTCAAAGACAGATTAACCTATAGAAAAAAAAAAGGCTTGCAACAAGGAACTTCAAAAAAGAATTATGCCAATTGTCACTAAACACTTCCAAAAAGGACTGTTTCCTTAAACAGCAAGGTGATGCAAATTAACACAGTAAAATACCACTATGCACACACTAAAATGTCTAAAATAGAAAAATCTGAACATTCCAAGTGTTGACAGCAAAGTAGAACTTGAACTAAGCACACTGCTGATACAACCACTCTGTGAATCAGTACAAACACTTCAGAAAACTATTGAGCAATAATGTTCAAAGCACCACAACCTGTAGCATTCCTCATTTGATAACGCTATAGTTAGAGCCATCCCAAGGTACTGAAGATCTGCCTAGACCATAGTTTTCCTGGTTCTGACAAAATGAAGTGCTATTCAGTCAACACTAAATACATAAAACACAGATCCCATACCAAGTTCTAAGGATACAAGACTCCAACTTCATTCTCCTTTGTATTTTCGTACTCAGATGCTTCCCGTTGTTGCCCTTTGGAAACTCTGAATAGTGACAACATGGAAATATCCCCCAAATTACCAAAACTTTAGAATGCAACTATAATAATGCCCTTGAGTATACATCTTCAATTATCTAAGGAAAACTTTAACAAATGAGGCTTCATTTTAAAAAATTCCCTTGGCTAGGACCTAAGCATGTCCAGCCTTTATATTTTATATATTATTGAATAATACGTAATGTACACAACCATCTCAAACACAATGGTACAATTTAGATGTAACTTCTTAAAATTCTAGCAAAAGTGGAATTGCTATATACAATTGCTTGAAGATATAAACATTAAAAACACAATTTTTTAGTGCTAAAAACCAGTGGTGTCTTATTTTTTTAAAACTATCTTAAAAAAATAAAAAAAAATAAAACTATCTTAAGTAGGATATTGCATCACAAATTTATAATTACCTTGACTAGAAAGACCATCGTGTTTCTGTTCATATAATACTTAAATCATTTTTCAACTTTTGTCAGACATGACACATTAAATAGCCTATGTAGAAGATATAGATGCTTAGGGGCACCCAGATAGCTCAGTGGGTTAAGCATCTGACTCTTGATTTCAGCTTAGGTCTTGATCTCAGGGTTGTCAAATGGAGCCCAGCATTGGGCTCCACACTCAGCATGGAGTCTGCTTGATATTCTTTCTCCCTCTCCTCCTCTCAATCATATGCTCCCTCAAAAAAAAAATTTTACACACACACACACACACACACACACATATGCTTAATCATATCTTTATGATGCAGGAGAAAAGCATCTGAATTGTTCAATTAAGTCTAACACCAATATAAAATACTGAAGAGTATTATCTGGAACAATACTTAACACTAGTTTTTATAGAACAAAGTTCTACAGAGATTGCTAAGGTGTGTGAAAGCCTGTTTTCACTTCCTCCACAATCCTTCAACACAGCCAATTGATTAGTATGTGTAGATTCAAGAAGTCTTGATTTAAGATATTAACACCCAACATCCCCTGTATTAGAAAGGACCCTATTCCTCAATGTGTCTTGATTATTTGCCAAGGGAAATTCTTTCTTTTAGAAAAAGGCTCCCAGTCCCAAAAGATAATCCCAATATATGTACATGGCTCATGAGGGAACATACACATGAAGTGGTCTGTAAATATTTTAAGATTATCTGCTTTGGGGGTAGGGGCAGAAGGAAAGGGAAAGAGAACCCCCAGAAGACTTCCTGCTGAAAAAAAATAGACTTCCTGCTAAGCATAGAGCCAGACTCAGTGCTCAATCCCAAGACCCCAAGATAATTACCCCAATCAAAACCAAGAGTCCAACACCCAACTGACTGAGCCACCCAGATGCTCACCCTTCTTGTCTGGAAATACTTTAGATCTTTTCCAAAGTTAGGAGAAATTTTGCATGCTTGTAATTTTGTGATATTACAAGCTAGATGAGGAGGAAGCCCAACTCTCAGTACCACTATTAAGAGAAGTTTAAACTTAGTTTCATCTTGGTCAGTCATTTCCTAAGGAGAGAGGCAGAGTCATCTTCATTCTGGAGAAACAGTAACCAACTGAAGTCCATGGGGGTAGATCATGGATCAATCTCTCTAATGCATGCTTCCCAGAGAAAGAAATTTCATCAGAAGAGAACTCAGAAACCAGAATAGTCAATATCTAACTAATATTATATATGGACACAAGGCATAACCACTAACCTTAAGCCTCACACATATGGAATGCTATCAGGCAGCATAACAGAGAATATAGTATTATGTGGTAAGGCCTAGAATACTCACATCAGTAAATACTAGAAAATAGGGAAGACTTTTTAAAAGACAACCTACAGAATGGGAGAAGATATTTGCAAATAACATATCAGATAAAGGGCTAGTTTCCAAAATCTATAAAGAACTTATTAAACTCAACACCAAAGAAACAAACAATCCAATCATGAAATGGGCAAAAGACATGAAGAGAAATCTCACAGAGGAAGACATAGACATGGCCAACATGCACATGAGAAAATGCTCTGCATCACTTGCCATCAGGGAAATACAAATCAAAACCACAATGAGATACCACCTCACACCAGTGAGAATGGGGAAAATTAATAAGGCAGGAAACAACAAATGTTGGAGAGGATGTGGAGAAAAGGGAACCCTCTTACACTGTTGGTGGGAATGTGAACTGGTGCAGCCACTCTGGAAAACTGTGTGGAGGTTCCTCAAAGAATTAAAAATAGACCTGCCCTACGACCCAGCAATTGCACTGTTAGGGATTTACCCCGAAGATTCAGATGCAATGAAACGCCGGGGCACCTGCACCCCGATGTTTCTAGCAGCCATGTCCACAATAGCTAAACTGTGGAAGGAGCCTCGGTGTCCATCGAAAGATGAATGGATAAAGAAGATGTGGTTTATGTATACAATGGAATATTACTCAGCCATTAGAAACAACAAATACCCACCATTTGCTTCAACGTGGATGGAACTGGAGGGTATTATGCTGAGTGAAGTAAGTCAATCGGAGAAGGACAAACAGTGTATGTTCTCACTCATTTGGGGAATATGAATAATAGTGAAGGGGAATATAAGGGAAGGGAGAAGAAATGTGTGGGAGATATCAGAAAGCGACACAGAACATAAAGACTCCTAACTCTGGGAAACGAACTAGGGGTGGAGGAAGGGGAGGAGGGCGGGGGGTGGGGGTGAATGGGTGACGGGCACGGAGGGGGACACTTGACGGGATGAGCACTGGGTGTTATTCTGTATGTTGGTAAATTGAACACCAATAAAAATTAATTTATAAAAAAAAAAAAAATAAAAGGATCAAAATCAAATTAAATTCTAAAGAGCTAGTAACATTCAGATGGGGTAAACAGGGAAGAGGATGTTTCCAGACCCATGGTGAATATAATCAAAACCAGAGGTAGTAGAGAGCAGGTGAGCACATCCCTGGAGACCAAAGAGTAGTGGGAATAGAGTAGTGTCCTAGGTGTGGTAAAGCCAGAACCCGAGCATCTCACTGACTGGAATGGTCTGTGTGTACTCTCAAGCAGTTGTTGAGTGGGATTCTAGACAACTGCCAGGTTCAAAACTGAAAAAAAGATTTGTTGGATAGGAAAACAGATGGCACGCAAGTATTATTACTAGCGACCACGTACTGAGTGGTATATTTGGCAGCACACAAATGCTAACAACATAATGATGTAGCCACTAATGACCACAGCTTACAGGTAAAGAAACTGAGGCTCAGAGAAGATTACTCAAACAAGAAAATTAAGATGTGAAGGCATGTATGTATTTCAGAACCCATACAATTCACTACGCTGCACAGTTTTCTCTAGTATTGGGAATGGTTTAGTTTTTGGAGAAAGGAATTGCTCTTATTTGTCCTCAACATTTGGAGAAGGGGCTGGGTTGGTTCAGTAAATATGGAGTGATTCTACAATTTTTGAGTATCTCCTTTCTGCTTAGACCTGACCTCACAGTGCTGACAAACTCAAGGACAGAAGTCAACAATCACAGTCTATCGTGATTCATGCTAAGGGCACGGGAATGAATAAATGCATGCCATTTAACACAGTTAAGGTATTTGAAATTGTGGTATTAAGAACATGGCTTTAGTATTCAACTTTGTTTTAAATCCCATCCCTGGTATTTATTAGCTGCCTGGCTTTGAACAAGCAGTGTAAATTCTCAAAACTTCCATTTATTCGGCCATAAAATGAAGATAATACCTATGAATTACAGGTTCCCATTCAAATAAAGTCGTGTATGTAAAGCCTTAGTACTGTGTCTGACATGGATAAGCACCCAACTGCTCTTCTTATTGGCAGAAGTGGTGGCATCCTATGGTCTGTTAGACCAAGACTCATGTTTATGTGCCACTAGATACAAGCATCGACAAGTATAAACATGAACAAATGTCCACCTTTCTTCTTGTTCATGTGTGCATAGCAGCCACATTAGTCTCTGAATTTAAGGAAACCAATTCATATTTTCTGTAGACTTGGAATATGGAAGCTTTTACAAGTTAAGAAGTTAAGGTTGGATACCTTGTAGAGCCAGTCTAAGGATTCAGTTAAAAAATGGAGTCCTTGAAAGGAACTGCTTGTTTTACCTAAGGGAAAAAGAATCATACTAGAAAAAAAAAAAAGTCAATGAGAATTCTAATTAGACTTTCTAGATGGTTATGTTTCTTTTTTAAAAGATTTTATTTATTTATTTATTTATGAGACACACAGAGAGAGAGGCAGAGACATAGGCAGAGGTAGAAGCAGGCTCCCTGCAAGGAGACCAATGTGGGACTCAATCCAGCATCCTGGGATCACGACCTGAGCCAAAGGCAGATGCTCAACCACTGAGCCACCCAGGCGTCCCTTAAAGGTTACTTTTCTAATGCTCCATTAGAAAAGCTGAGGGACACCTGGATTGCTGAGTCAGTTAGGCATCCAACTGTTGATTTTGGCTCGGGTCATGATCTCAAAGTTATGGGATTGGGCTCCGTGCTCAGTAGAGTCTGCTTGAGATTCTCCCTCTCCTTCTGCATCTCCTCTCACTCTCACCCTAATAAAATCTAAGTAAACCAACTGACTGTTTTACTGATAAATAGAAGGATAGGACTACTTCATAAGATTTACAGTGTGCCAGTTACAGGTAAAAAGCTTTTCCATTTGTCATTTCATTCTAAGTTCACATTTCATAAATCAACAGGCACTATGTTAATCAAAATCCTACTACTAGAAAATGATAAAACCAAGATTTTAATTCATCTTTGTTGACTTTAAGTGCAGTAGTATTTACAGCTGAATTTAAGCAAGGAGAATAAGAGGTCTATATAAGAGACTATAGAAGAGCGAATAGAAAATGCTTGCCTTGTGTAGAAGTAGCAAAAATATCAGATGAATCCCTATATCAGGAATATTTGATTCTTGTTTAGTAATCTTGAAAAACCACAAAATTCTCAACATCTATAAAACTCTTATCTATAAAGTTATAGTTTCTGCAGTTCATCATATATTGCTTTCTATACCTTCCAGTCTCTCAAATATAAATTCTTTAATGAGCAGCTTATAACTTCCCTTTTCCACTTTTATTCAGAAGTATATGAATTTTATTCAACCACTATGATAGTTTATAATGTCTTGTCTAAAAGACAAGACTAAGGATTACTGGGGCACCTGGGTGTCTCAGTGGTTGAGCATCTGCCTTTGGCTCAGGTCGTGATGCTGGGGGTCCTGGGATCAAGTCCCATATTAGGCTCCCAACGGGGAGCCCACTTCTACCTCTGCCTAACTCTCTACCTCTCTCTCATGAATTAAAAAATAATAATAATAAAAGCTAAGGATTAAAATAAAATCCTCTTTTTCTGGTCTGTGATATTGAACTTTAGAAAAGGGGACTATATTATTCAGCTCCCTTTGTATAAACCCCAAACAGTAATGCATACTGTCTACGGATACTGGATAAATTATCGATAATGAATGGAACTCCTTAAAAATACTTCAGTCAATAGTCTACATTATTCAATGTTTTTATGGACTGTAAGAAGTTTTCTAACATTTTATATCAATATTTACATAAATCTTTACCCAAACTAATACATATGCATATGTATACATATATTTATACATGATACTTTTAGGTCAAAAAAATTTTCACTCTTCAAAAAATGTGTCATTACTTGTGATGCTGGATAGCTTGTGTTTGGCCCCCCTGATCCATCTTCCATTCATTTCCCTGTTATGTGCTCTGGCAGATGAACCTTGAGGGACTTCTATTTTGAGTCTTTGTCTTCTCACTTCTTTTGGGTTCAGCCAGTGGGCGACATTAACAGGAAATTAAGAAGGGTGGAGAGAGTAGTCAGGAATAATCACTCCCCCACTCCTGCTCTGTTAGGCTACTCCAAGTTAATCAGCTTTGTCCCTCTATAAAAGGCTGCAGCTCCTATCAAGTGACTCTCCCCAGAGCCATTCTCCACAGGTTCTGGGAACACCTCCTTCCTCTTGCCTCATTCGTTCTAACTGCTCCCAGCCAGCACCAGCCCTGAAGATACTATCTATCCCTTCTTTGCTTTTCCAAAAACCCAATTTACAGTTTTGTAAATTTTACATTTCTTTACTAACACAAACAAATTAATCTTAACGAGCAGATCTCAAAAAGTTATTATACTAGCATCTGCCCGTGAAACAAAAATGAAATGTGTTCACAAAGTGTTTTAAACCTTAGGCATAAGGCCAGCATTTATTTCTAGGGCTGAATCGATCCCTTACTAACACTTTGTATATGTGTCCTTAATTATGCACACAACACACTAAAAGGCATGGTCCATCTCCCTAGTCCTCATGTTAAATTAGAGATTTCAAAACACAGCAATAAGGAAAATTCACCAAAAGCTGTTACAAACCGAAACATGGGAGGGACTTGGGTAGTAATCAGTTTTGAGCATTCTCCATGACTGCTGTAATAAATTCTATCTTTTTGATGCAACAGGAAAAAAGCTTTATTATGCATTCTGCTGGTTGATTTATGTTCAGAAACATTAGAAAGTTTAAATAACTCCAGTTATTTTCACATTTGGAAGCTGTGCTCCCTGAAATAAATGTTGAAATATAAAAGTAAATTTGAAAAAAAAATCTGCATTCTTTGGGTGCTTCATTTCAGAAATGCTGCCAAAGGAGTTATTTGTAAGTCAATAGCCCCTCTTAACACAATTTGAGAATGTTATTTTCTCAAAAATACAGGAATAAATAGAATCCCTTATTTTTACCATATTTTTCAAAAGATAGAAGAAATATTGATTTGGCAAGCATTTTCTTCTAAATTAATCCAATAGGCTTCTAAAACAAAATCTCATGAGCATACATTTCCCCATTCACATTGCTGTCGTCATGGAGACCAATCTCTGGCACATTTGATGGTGTAACCTACACATCTTTCTAGCTCCGAAAATTCCGTTGTTGCCATGGAAACTGCCCGTCACTACCCTTTCTATTCTTCGATGCTCCCATAGATACCACTGAAATTTCAGCTAGGATTTTCCTAACCTTTTAGCAGTCTTAGGTCTCTTTGGAAAGGCCAGAAAGAAAAAACAAACAACGTACCTACATGTAACAATTTATTTCAGTCAAATGGTATGGTATGAACACAATATTAGTAGTAATTTTAATAGAATCCTAGGTGAGTCTTAAAACTATTCAGCAGCTCAAAATTCTAAAGAGATTTCTAATGCCATAAAATACATTACTTCCTATGTTAATAAAAAATCAAATAGAGAAAAAGTTACTTAATGTAATAGACTTTGAAGTTCATCCCTTTTGGCAAAAAGGTAACCAAGAAATTATAAGACATGGAGTCTCCTAAAATAACTCAATGGGGATATGATTACACATTTGCCTCTTCAGTATTCTCAGCCTATCAATCTAGAAAACCAATTTCTGAAAGATAAGATATTTAATAACTTCAGAAAAAAGTAAACTGCATATGAAACATAGAAGCCAACACTATATGCATAGATCTATACACCTGGCAAGCCACAGGGTCAAGTAGGTTTCTAGAACTCAATTGGCCTGGTCTATTTTTTAACTTGAATTAATCGGCTTACATTTCAAAATCAGGAGCAGACCCAGATTCAGATTCCCAGCTTCTCTTTAGATACTGGAATATCTGAGGTGCCTCAGTGGCTCAGTTGATTAAGCATCTACCTTCAGCTCTGGTCATAATCCTGGGGTCCTAGGATGGAGCCCCGCAATCACACTCTCTACTCAGAGACATTGGGTACCCAGTTCAGCAGGGGGTCTGCTTTTCCTTCTTCCTCTGCCTCTCCCCTGCTTGTGTACTCTCTCCCAAATGAATAAATTTTTTTTTCATCTTAAGAAAAAGACACTGGAATATCTAAAAACATGAAGTTTGAATTTTCACATGGTTACTATATGGTTTACCACAATCCTTTCCATCTCCAACTGCATTACAGCCAGACTATGGCACTCATTCGGATTACCTAACCACTCCCTATCTACAATAAAAATATCAGTCACTATACATTGACATTCACAGACATTTTCTAGTGATCCTTAAAATACATAGGCAAGAAGTCAGTAAGAAATAGTGACTGGTTGGATGTGGAAATTATAAGATAAAGAATGGAACAAGAATGACTAAGATTTCTTGTCTGGAGGAAGGGGAAAGTATGGTGGACAAATCCCTGGAATAAAAAAATACAAGACGACAGGGCACCCAGGTGGCTCAGTTGGTTAAGCATCCGACTCTTGGTTTCAGCTCAGGTTGTGATTTCGTGGGTCCTGAGATCAAGCCCCACACCAGAGTCCCTACACCAGGTTCCATGCTCAGTGGGGACTTCACTTGAAGATTCTCACCCTCTGCCCCTCCCCCCAACACTGTGTGCATGCCCTCTCAATAGAAATAAATCTTTAAAAAATACAAGAAAAGGATACATTTAGAGAAGTTGAGCGAGTGGAATTAATGAAAAGAAAATTGGAAATGTTGGCTTTATAGTAGCTGTTCAAGATCAAGGATAGACACAGCAGGGAGTCAATATTGGGAGAATGTATATATAACATTATTTTTCATGCTATTATTGATGGTAACTTCTAAAAAGTTAGTACTACATGGTAATGTTCTTTATACGATACTAGATCATTCATACTTGAATCGTAAGCTTAAGCCATGGATAGGTACTCAAAATATTTATAGCAATAACTTTGATGAGTATTCAAAAGCCTAGGAAATGATAAAATATCTGAAGAAAATAACAATGTTCCATAGTTATCAGTCAGATTCTTAGTTTACCACACAATTTGACAGACATAGACACGAAGTACAAGCATTTACTTTTCTAATAGGGGCATGTTTTTCTCCATTGGCACTGAGAGCTACAGCTGAGTAATAATCAAAATATTGGAAAATGTACTTATATGTAGCTTTTCCCAGGGATGATGTTTGCTCAACTGATAATTCCCATACTCCTCAAGTTATCTAACAGGTCAAGAAGAGTTGTGCTAAAGTTGGTCATCAAGAGGATGCAACAGCCAGTTGGCCAGTAAGCTGACCTCAGGCAATCAGAGGCTCCTTAACTCCTTCCCTGTGTCCTTGAAATGTATGTTTTACCTACTATAACCATGCTAGCAGTTTTTCAAGGACATAGCTTTGAGACAGTAAGAGGTTGTTGAGTCCATTTAGGGCTGAACATGTAACTAACCATTTAAGGGCTTTCTATAAACCCTTAAGATACTGGCAGGCAGGTGCTCGAATCTACTAATCTTGGAGCTGTGCTGATGACAGGTTTTGTACTTAAATTCTATTGCTTAGTAGGTCCACCACTCCCTACCAATCTGCAGGGGTCTACTTTTGGTCTCACCCCAGTTTAGAATTTCACCAAGGAACCCCAATTCTCTTGGCAAAGAAAGCATAAAAAGATGACTTAGGAGCTTGCAAGAAGAAAATTGCACTCAGAATTTTAAATTTTACAATGCATCTGTAAAGAGGGCAACATCTTCCCTGATTCTTGATAGTGAGCAATGCATTTAAGCAGCTTCCTCAACAGCCTCAGGAACCACTGAATCGGAGACCACCACATACCAAAAGCTACCAATTGCCAAACATGATGGTTTCTACATTCTAAATCCTCATGGTCCCCAAATTGGAGAGAATCTGATCTCTAATTCGATAGCATCAAATTATCTGTGGGTTAGCACTCAGGAAAGAAAATTCAAGCATTGGCACATCCACAGATGATGTGAATTGAAAGGATCTTCAATAGTACATCTTTTTTTTTTTTAAGTCAAGAACCATGGTATTTCACATCCATATATCAAGTCTATGAAGACATTTCTTAAACTAAAGGAAATAAATTAAGACTTTGAGTCTTTACGAGGAATATTAATGCCATAATTTTTCAAGTTAGATATTTGATATTTATACACCTGATTTAGTTGGCAGGATGGAGAAAGAAGGTAACATTCTTTTGAAGCTTCTTATTGTTTTAATATTACTTATAAAAATATGTTTATCACATGAGAAGTGAAATAATTTAGGTCATGCATTAGCAATGCCTGACATGTAATAAGCACTCAAAAATTAATACTTTTACTATAAAATTTATACTAGTACCAAAATCCATATTCAGAAAAATATCCACAGATATAATCTCACAGATGCATACCACAGAACTACTCTCTTTGGATAAAAGATCATACTTTAGACACTATTATGTGCCATGCTTTTTACTCCATCCTATATTGTGAATACATTTCCACGTTAAAATATGTACTTTTCTACAACTTTTCTACTGCCTGCCAAATAACAGTCTTCAGATAGCTCCAGTTCTAAGAAGTTGAAGGGTTCTTTTCCTGTCTTCAAAGAAACCACAGTAATCAAAGGCTCATTACTCAGATTTCTGTACCACTGTCCAGAAGATTTGGGCAGCACCCATCTTACATAGCCAGATTTTTAGAAAAATAAAATAAAATAAATAAAGGGCACACTACCAGTTCTATGAGAAAAACCAGCAGGGAAAAACCTCGCCGTTGCCTTCAGGTTTGTCCTTTCTTACCTCCTACAGTCTCACATGGACATACACAAGCATATAAAGTTTATGGACATAAAGAACATTTTTCCAAAAAGTACAAAATCTGGCTATTTCTGTCAGAGAGTCAAATTATATATATATATATATATATATATATATATATATATATATATAATATATATATATTATATATATATTAAGACTTAAAATTGAAAAAGAAAATTGCCATAAATCCCCACCCAAAAGAATTCGAGTTGAAATCTCAGAGTGCATGCAAGGTATCTGCTGTATTATCTTGGCCTCATCAAATGAAATGCACACAGGAGAGCAGAGGAAAGGGTGAAAAGTCCCTCAAGGAACATTAGATGCTGAAGCAGAAATTAAATCCTGCTTCTATCAGGTCTACCTATTTCAATCTGGAGAATAGTTAACACCATACATTAAGGTCTACACACATATTTTACTAGCCTCTCACTTCTGTGATGTATATACAAGGCAAGGGGAACATTAGCTTCAGAGCAAATTCATTTGAAACTTAAGAACAAAAGAATTTTTGTCTTCAATTTTCTTCAGTGGGTTCAGCACCCCAGGAGAGATTACTCTAATGGTTTGAAGAAATGCACATTTGCAATCCAGAGCCCAGAGAACAGAGTCCATTTTTCCAGAGAAACCATGATGAAAATTCTGGGGACTTGAACTTATGTGAATAGGTTTGAATACTTGAAAAATATCAGATCCTGCTGAAAGAATTCTAGCCAAACAGTTTCTTCAAGTGGAGAAGGAGAAAAGAACCAAATATAATGGGAGACAAGATAAGGTCATCCCCATATAACATTTAAATAACCCATCTAGAAAATTATTTTCAACAAAACAGTATTGGTGAGATAAGATATATACACACATATTCATCTACATTCTTCTTCTTAAGAGATATATGGATAGATCTTAGTGGCACATAGAGTAAAACGGGGTAAAATTATTAGGAACCTATTTAAGTAAGTAAAGGAAAGGGAGAGAAGAGGATGAAAGAAATAATGAATCTACTATATCAAGTTCATTATGCACATAAACACTGGAAATTTAACTAATAATTTCCCTTATCTAAGTTAACAATTGATCTGGGCTCTTAAAATCTGAACAGCATGTCTATTTCTAGAAGTTTTCCATAGTTCAGTTTCAGTCACTTGCAAATCTTTAAATTCTAATGATTCTAAATGTAAAGCCCACATCCTTGTTTTGGCTAAAGACAAGACTCTCCTTTCTACCAGCTCCATAAATAAGGGCCAGTAGACTGCTACTTTACACACATCATATAGCTGAAGTTACCTTAAGGAGGCCACCTAACAGACTCCTCGTCCATCCTGATTGTGCATGTGCTACTCTAGGTCGAAACTAATTAGATTTTTCAGTCATTGATTCTGCAATTATCAAGCACTACACTGTTATGGATTACGTACCATGCTTGGCCCTGCAGTGACAATGAATGAAATTGGCATTTTAAATCTAATAAGGAAGAGATATTAAATATTAAGTACGCAGTCACTTTTTCAAAGCAATTGTGGGAAGTGCTACCAAAGAGAAAGAAACCCACGGACCTGGAAGATGTGTCCCTACAAGTATCAAGACTGCAGTTCAAGCAAAGATTGAAAGACAACAGGATGTGGTTGGCTGGAATAAAGGGAGCAACAACAGACCAAAAAAATAAAGACGTTGAACACAAGGCAAAAGATATTAGGCAACTCAAGTCAGTAAAATATGAAAAAAAAGCAAACATTCCCCACCCATAGCCTTGAGGATTATAAATCACCCTCATTTGTCACCAGCTTGCTCTTTAAAACCATCCCTGTCTGAACAAAGGAAAGGAAACCAATATGACCATCTATTACCTCTACTAGGTACCATCTTTGGCCTCTTGAGAATTATTAGCTTACTTGATCCTCCCAAAAAACCTGTGAGAAGAAGGTCATTACCATTATTTCTATTTTTTTAGAAAGAAAACAAAAACCAACAACAAAAGAAGAAATAAAAACAAAAACAAAAAACTTATCCAGAACCAGAAATCAAGTTTGAGCAACAGATTTCACACTACTACTCAGTAACTACATTTATTTTCATTCATCTTCTTGTTTCTTAGAAGAAATAGTAAACTATATAAAATGATTCTCGTGAAATATTTTCTCAGTAAAAATTTTTCCTATTTAAAACGTAGGTTAGGAATTATTGTTCAAACATTCAGATTAAAGTTTCTTTTTAAAATTCTGGTTTTTGGGGATCCCTGGGTGGCTCAGCGGTTTCGCGCCTGCCTTTGGCCCAGGGCGCAATCCTGCAGTCCCCGGATCGAGTCCCGCGTCGGGCTCCCAGCATGGAGCCTGCTTCTCCCTCTGCCTGTGTCTCTGCCTCTGTCTCTCTCTCTCTCTCTCTCTATCATAAATAAATAAATAAATAAATAAATCTTTAAAATTCTGGTTTTTAAATATAGTCAAGTGTTTTTAAATGTTACTGGAATTTTTCACAAGGAGGATGAAAAACGTTTACTCATACTAAAAATCCATTTTAGGAAGTTTCATAAATTTGCAAATAAAAAAACCAAGTGTGGTGTTGAACCATTTGAAATTGTTAATATTCAACCATTTGTATCAACAAAAATTGCATGCAGTTCAACCTAGTATTTGTTTCACTTGTGCTGAATGTATGGCATTCTCAAGAGCATGGAAAAATTATAAAAACACTTCTAACTCCTTCAGCTCACTGCAAGGACAAGGTATAAACTGTTAAACATTTAAGCAAATTTAATCTTTAAATCCAGTATTTTAAATAGTACATAGTTTCTAACAGAAGGGCATAAAACAGTAAGCTTAAAGAAAGATGATAATTTAAAGACAAGACACTTCTATCGGCTAGAGGGACTTGGGAAAACTTGAAAGAAAAATTCAGTAGAATCTAACAGAGCTCACAAAGATGGCAAATTCAAATGCCGTTGAGGGCCTGGATGGAACTAAAAAGAAAAGCCATTTAAAAGAGTAGGACAACAGAAATCAGGGGGCACTGTGGTGAACCAGATAAACTGTGTGTGCCTTGCATTCAGACATTCAAATTTACTTTACAAATAAACACTGTACTTACTATACAAAACACATCTTCAGAAGTGAGGAAGGTTTTGAGATTGATGGTCTGTGAACTCTGGTTAGAGAGAAAATTAAGCAAGCCTATTAAAAGAACATAAAAGGCAGAGGCAAGGAGAAGGACAATCAAGGCACTTGCCAGATAAGAAAGCAGAGGCCAGTTTGTTGGCACAGAGTGCCCAGAAGGAGAAGAAAAGATAAGCTCAGAAAGAAGATTGGCCAAGGTCAGAAAGGCTGTCAAGCTTAAGATACGAAGTTTAAACTGGACAGCCTGAATTTCTCTAGATATGCCTGGGCTTGGTATCAGCCTTCATTCCTATTAGTTTATTTTCAAAGCCTGTTGCTACATTTTCCCCTCGTCCATTTCCCATTCATTTTTGGAATCTAGCTTTAACAAGCCTGCCCTACATCCCACAGAGAGCCATCACCACTTCCTTCAAGTTCACCAGAACCTTCTACCAAGCATGGTAGTTGGCCATGTAGATCTTGGTTTTCCCACTAAGCAGAGTTTGAGAAACTACATCTAAATCGCATCTGTACCTTGTGCAACATAGAAAAATGGCACGGAAGACTTGGAAGTTGAATCATTATTCCACTGAAAGCACTTTACTCTCTAGGAAGTGGGGAAGCCATTAAATGTTTTATAATACATTTGTAATGTGATCAAAGTAATGTTTGGGCAAGTTATTTGGTAGTAACACAGAAAGAAATCTAGATCATGAATTATTGGCCTAAATCAGGGCATTAGTACCTATGAGGAAGGTGTGATCGGATTCATGGGAAGTAGAACATCATGGTTCTAAGTGGCCAGTGAGATGAAGAGGTCAAAGATGACTGGAAAGTTCAGTGTTAGGGGATTAAAATAATGTAGTTATAAGACAAAGATGGATTCAGGCCAAGAGAGAGGAAGAAGTTGGGTTTAGATCTTGTTCAGATTTCTATGGCATAAAACCACCAAGTGGAAGCATAGAATTAACTTTAAGAAATAACAGCTCTTGTGGGGTGTTTCTCCAGATATTAAATGGCATAACATAGATTGAATTATTCCAAGTGTTCAGAAAATTATCTATTTTCATTCTCCCATCCCAGAACCTGGCTTAGGTTAAAAAAAGAATAAAATAGAGAAGAAAGTCACAGGGCAAGAAGCAAAAAGGGAATTGTTGCTAAGAACTACTTAGGGATACTTGTTGGGGGCAGAGTTGCAGTACAACTTAATTTAAGAATACAACATATCCCTTCCAACTCCACAGCGCCAGTTACGTCAATAATTAAGTTCTGGTACAATGGTCTGGAATAAATTCTAGATGGCCATGGAGCACAGAACAGTTGGCAGAAGTACAACACATAGCACATTCAGTACCACTGGGAACAACAAGTGACAGACTTCTCAATACAATTATTTTCCAACTTTCCCCACATTTGAGACCATTTACACTGAAAAAAATTGAAGTTCATAATCCAAGGTCTTCATCCCCCCCCCAAGAGATCAATAGTCTTCAGGTGATCTATAAATTCTCTGTATATGCATATTTGCCTTTTTCTGAAGGGAGATCCATTGATTTCCTTTGATCCTCAGATTGGAATAAAAGTAGGAACCATTGCTAAAGGAGAAAGTCAGTGATGCCAACTTGTCGGGATTTAACATGGTAAATCTCATAAAATAGAAAAAAAATACAATTGACTCAACCATTCATATTAATATCCTTTTATCACTGCATAATAGATATCTTTATAAAGTGTTAAAATTATGAAAGTATTTTACATACACTAAACTAAGTTGTATATATTGTAGGATTTCAACCATAGTAAATGTATTTGGGGGAAAAAGTCCCTCATTAAGGATATAAATTTTAGGAGCACCTGAGTAACTCCATCAGTTAATTGTCCAACTCCATTTCAGCTCAGGTCATGATCTCATGAGCTTCAGGCCAGACCTGCTTAAGATTCTCCCTCTGCCCTTACCCCTTGGCTGCCTGGCCCCTCACTTGCATGCTCTCATTCAAAGATATAAACTTTAGCTTAAGACGTTTTGTTTTCTCTGAATTGTTAAAGCATATATGGTTTTAGTATTACAATTAATGTGTATGTTTATATGTAATTTATAAAGATACATGGAGACTATAGGCTTCCAAGATTAAATGTGAAGTATCTTTCCCTACATGGGTGTAACAGTCAGCCAAAAATGACCCACTCTCAATTTTTTTTTTTGGATGTCCACCAATTTGAGAAAATTCTGTTTTGTTGGTGCCTATGTTGCCCTCATATTCCAGGCGTTTTTATTACATATGATCAGCTTATCTCACAGATTTTTTTCCTCTCTAATTTACAATAGGCTTCCTCCCAGATAGCAGAAACTCTAATTTAGAAATAATTTGCAGAGAAAACCCAACCTGCCCTTTAAAAGTATACAAGTCTAAGCCTTCTGAAATTGTCAGACACACCTCCTGCTACTTGCATTAAACACTGTACCTGGGAATGCCAAAATCAGGACCACCTATAAGAGAGTGGCATGTCCCAGCAGTGGTTCCCAAACAAGAGTAGTAGGGCACCCATGCTAATGTTTTGACCTGTGAGGGGTACTGTGAATATCACTATAACCAGAGACTACTACTGTTTTCTAGAACACAAGGGCCAGGGATGCCAAATATCCTACCACAACCAGAGCAGTTCCTCGTAATGTAGAGCTATACTGCCAAAATGTCAACAGCATCTCTATTGAGAAAGATGAAGCCTTTTGCCTATGTTCTTGCCACCCTTTCTTCTTCTGGAGGCTTCAAGTCCAAATCCATCTATTCTAGGAAATCTTACCCAGACACCTCATTGCAAGTTCTATTCCCTTCTATTTCCCTCTCTTGTACACATTTGGTACTAAATTATGTGATTTCTTATAGGATTTAAGAGCTTCATATAGAAATGTTTTGCCTTTCTCAACAGAATGATTAGGTCTCAAAGGCATGGTCTTCTAGGAAAATTGAGTACAATCATCTAGGAATAGGAAAATGCTAAAAGCACTCTGAAAACCAAGATAGATTATATAGAAAAAGGTCAGATATTGTAATAGCTCAACATCACTCATCATCAGGGAAATACAAGTAAAAACCACAAGGAGATATCACCTCACACCTGTCAGAGTGGCTAGCTAAAATTAACTCAGGAAATAATGGATACTGGTGAGGACATGGAGAAAGAGGTCTTACACCATTAGTGGGAATGCAAACTGGTGCAGCAGCTCTGGAAAACAGTATGGAGGTTCCTCAATAAGTTAAAAATAGAACTACCCTACCACCCAGCAACTGCAGTACTAAGTATTTATCCATAGGATACACAAATAGTCAGAGGGTCACATGCACCCCAATGTTTATAGCAGCAATGTCCACATGTCTGCAGATGAATGGATAAATATGTGGAATATGTGTACACACACACATTCACACACAGGAATATTACTCAACCATCAGAAAGAATGAAATCTTGACATTTGCAATGATGTGGATAGAACCAGACAGTATTAGGCTAAGCAAAGTAAGTCAGAAGGAGAAATATCATGAGACTTCACCTGTACTGGAATTAAGAAATGAAACAAATGAACATAGGTGAAAGGAAGGAAAAACATAAGAGAAAAACAGAGACAGAGATAAATTGTAAGAGACTCTTCACTATAGGGAGCTGAAGGTTGCTGGAGGGAAGGGATGTGGGTGGTGGGGTAACTGGGTGATGGGCCTTAAGGAGAGGACCTGTTGCCATGAGCACTGGGTGTTGTATGCAACTGATGAATCTC
Organism: Nyctereutes procyonoides; assembly: GCF_905146905.1. Classification (NCBI taxonomy): domain Eukaryota; kingdom Metazoa; phylum Chordata; class Mammalia; order Carnivora; family Canidae; genus Nyctereutes; species Nyctereutes procyonoides. Next base: position 52,769,827 of record NW_026575146.1, on the reverse strand, counting down.
TAAACTCTACCCTGAAACTAACAATACACCGTATGTTAACCAACTTGAATTTTAATTTTAAAAAGCACTAATTAGGTTCTTGCTGGGAAAATTTCTTGCCAATTAAAACCTAAGCTAGAGTTTATTTTTTTTAGTGGCTTCCCATCAAAAACAAATAAACAAAACCAGTAAAATTTTATGATGTGTAGAAATAAAGAACTTAATTTTATGGGACCTAGCATGATGGTGATGAGGTAGAAAGCCTTGAAGGGAAAGATGCCAACAAAAAATTACAGTCTTTGAAAAAGGTATGGTGGGATGCCCCTCTTTAACTAGTTAAGTGAGGGACATGGAATTACAGAATTAATGTAAATGCCTAAGAATTTATAATCTGAAAAGCAAGAGAACAGTTTCTGTTGGATACGAATTTGGACAATCAAGAAGGGTAGGAGTGGGGACAGAAAATAAAGTGAAGGAAATTCAGGAAAAGAACTTAGAAAAGTCAAAATGGAGAAAATGAGAATACAAGTTAAAAAAAATAAGACTATTGTGAAGTAAAGTTTGGGAAATTTGGTCTTAATTCCATGACCAATGGGCAACTACTAAGATCATAAAAGGATTCTAGCCATCAAGTGACAAATGATTTCGCAAATTGTTTTCCGCTCTGACTCATGATATTTAAAATATATCAGATTTAATAGATATATATTCTCTATATTCAAGTTCATGGACTACTGTTTTAAATATTCTTGATGTGCACATGGTTGCATATCACATGTATATGACTATCAAAGCACTTTTTAACATTTTTATTTAACTTTGAAAAGCCCAGAGAGTGACACAGTTTGGTCTTACTATACATGGTGATTACAGTGGATAACAGGGATTCCATTTTCATTTAAAGCAATAAGTTTGTTGCAATGGAATAGAGTATTTAAAAGTCAGAGGGCCACTCAGGGGACCTCAATAGCTATCTTTCCTAATATGTACAGCCAGCCAATAGACTCATGAAAATATGTTCAATGTCACTATCAAGGAAATGCAAACCAAAGCCAAAAGGAGCTATCATACCTGTTAGAAGGGTTAACATTGAAAAGAAATTACGAGTGTTGATGAGGATGTGGAGATAAAGGAACCCTCATGAACAGTTTGTAGGAACGGAAATTGGTGCAGTCAGTGCGGAAAACGGTATGGACGTTCCACAAAAAGTTAAAAATACGATATGATCTATTGGCTCCACTACTGAGTATTTATCAAAAGAAAAAATGCTAATTTGAAAAGATTTATGGACTCCTACTTTTACTGCAGCTTTACAATACCCAAGATATGAAAACAACCCATGTGTTGATCAATAGATGAATGGATAAAGATGTGGTACATATGTACATACACACAATGTAATATTACACAGCTATAAAAAAGCATGAGATCTTGCCATTTGCAACCAACATGTATGGTCTAAAGGGTATTATGTTAAATGAATTAGAAATATAAAACAACAGATTTCATTTGTCTGTAGAATAAAAAAAATTAACAAAAGCAGCAGAATCAGACCTATGAATACAAAACTGATTGTTGACAGAGGGAAGGGAAGGAGAGATGCACAAAATGGGTAAAAGGGAGAGGGTAATACAGGCTTCCAGTTAAGGGATAAACAGGTCATGGGAATAAAAGGTACAATACAAGGAATATAGTCAATGATACTGTAATAGCTTTGTATGGTAGCTACAGATGGTAGCTACACTTGTGGAAGTATAACAACATAGAGATGTTAAATTACTATGTTGCACCCCTGAAACTAATGCAATTGTCAACTGTACTCAAGATTTTTTTCAGTCAGAAGGCCATACCATAGATGTGAGTAGTTCTCTTATACTCTTGTACTGGAGAAATCCCAACCATAGGAGTATCCACTTAGAGGTTTTAAGAACAGTATCTCAGAAAATTTAGGGGTTTTGAAACAAAACCCCTAAAGAATAAAGAGACATAGTTTGAATGAAAAAAAATATACAAGATTAAAATTTTTATCACTGTTTATATTTACACTTAATTACGTTAATTTGTTAGGCAGGAAAAATAGAGCCTATCACAAAAAAAAGTGTTCAACATAGAGAATTTGGTAACATTAACACAGCACAATAAAATATTTCCAAATAAAGAGCACAGTTAGTAATCAGGATAAAACCATGTCCTTCCAATGGTGATGTATTTCCCTTTACATACGGATGATTTTTGTTTTATTTTTTTTATAAAGCGTAATCTTCCAGTACTACTCTATTCTCTGGCTTAATACCTCTAAGTGTAAGCATATTTCTCAATCTTTGCTTTTTCCTTTTTATGTTATAGAGTGTCTTTCTAAAATCAGATAATCTTATGAACCGTATCTTAACTGATTCTTGACACCCTATGGCCTGTTATTACATACAGCATCACTAGTGAAGTATTTGTTGAATTAAGTCTAAAAAAAAAAAATGCAAACTTCAGAGGAAGAGTTGGCACTCCTCTACCCCAGTAAGGTTCTCTTTGGGTGGATTCTTTCCAAAGCAGAAGAAATGCTTAAGAATTAACCCTCTGACCACCTAAATCAGAGGCTTGAAATGAAATTTTAGAAGATTATGCAATTTGAAATCCAATGACTAAACTCATGAGTCTAATATTACAACACATACATTCAGAACTTTAACTTTTACATTATTAAAACATACATCTATAGACTATAGATGCCCTAGAATATATAGTCTATATTCTAGAATATTGAGTTCATCAAGCCTCATTGAGCCCACATTATGAATTCTTTCAGTTAACAAAAATGGCTTTCAAATGTAGATCTGAACCATGTCTGATAAACAGAATGGATTCTTTACCAACCCAAACTCCCGACCCAATTGTTGGAATTTTCAAGCACAACATGCACCCTCCCAGCAACTTTATCCAGTTTATCTAAAACAAACTATCTACTCATTTACTCTGCAATAATATATTAAGTGCTCTACAGGTGTCAGATGCTGACATAGACACTGCTGTTTCATAGTACATCAGTTTAATTATATTTGATTCTCAGGTAATTTTTTCCCCTGTTTTCCAAGTTCAAAGACCTCTCCTTTGAAAAGTTTTCCTTTAGGCTAGGTAGAATGGAAAGAAACATCCAGGTTCAGCACCAGCTACATCCTTGTTAGCCCATCATCTTGAGCAAGCAATTTAATTTAGGTCTCATATAAGATTCCTACGGGGCTCGATTTATCCCACAAGATTGTTTATAATGGATAAAGGACGTGCTATATATACTTCATATCTATAAGTCACTGTAGAAGTAGAAAGTGATAAATGTAAAGAAATGTCCTCCTAAAATGAAGGCCAAACAATGAAAGGGCAATAATCCACAAATGTTAGGAAATATTTAATTTCATGAATAATGGGTAAAGCAGCATAAGGTTTGCATTAAAGAAAAAGGTCTCAAAATTGATATTAAGGGCATTAGCAATATCTGTGATCTGCCTTTAAATAGAAGAGTCTTGGCCGTATTATTTGCTTCCAAATCAATAATTCTACTTAAAAATACACACAGAAATATTTGTGTTCAAGAAGCTTCGTAGAGGGCAGCCCCAGTGGCTTAGCGGTTTAATGCCGCCTTCAGCCCAGGGTGTGATCCTGGAGACCCGACATTGAGTCCCATGTCAGGCTCCCAGCATGGAGCCTGCTTCTCTCTGTCTCTCTGTCTCTCTAATAAATAAATAAAAAACATTAAAAAAAAAGCTTCGTAGACATTTTATAGGGGGAAAATGTGGTAACAACCTAAATGCACAGAAATAGGAAGATGTTTAAAATAACCTAATAGGAGTTTGTTTAAAATAATAGTATAATTCAAAGATGGAAGAAAATGAGGCCATTAAAAGTGATGATTTTGAAGACTATTTAATGTATAAGTAATCACCGTGGATTGAGCTTGTCAATGCCCAACATACACACAGGATTTTCACAATAGTACAAACAGAGTGTAACTATCTCATGGAGCTAGAGTCTAAGTAGAAATAACTAGATAGAAAACTAGATTTCATCTAGTCAGTGATTCTAGTTATATATTAAATATATATTGAAAAAGACAGCAAAGAATCTATAGAATGAGAATAGTTACCTTTAGATAATGAGAAAAATAGATTACAAGGTGCCTAGGTATCATAGTCGGTTAAGTGTCTGATGCTTGATTTTGGCTCAAGTCATCATCTCAGGGTGGTGAGATGGAGCCCTCAGTCAGGCTCTGTGCTCAGCAGGGAGTCTTCTTAGGAGTAGCTCTCCCCCTCTCCCTCTGCTCCTTCCCCCTTTACTCTCTCTCATGCTCTAAAATACATAAATACATAAAATACATAATCTCCTATACTTTATTTTCCAGAGGTTTTAGGGACATGGGAAGTTTATAAAAATACATTTGAAGAAAGGGTTTCTAATTTGCATTAGTAAAACAAAAAACAGGGCAGCCCAGGTGGCTCAGCAGTTTAGCACTGCCTTCAGCCCAGGGTGTGATCCTGGAGACCCCGGATCGAGTCCCATGTCAGGCTCCCTGCATGGAGCCTGCTTCTCCCTCTGCCTGTGTCTCTGCCTCTCTCTCTCTCTCTCTCTCAAGAATAATATTTTAAAATCTTTAAAAACAATAAAAACTTTAAAAAATAAAACCAAAAACACATTAAGGATTGGTAATGTAACCAAAAACTTCTGCTTTCAAGAGATTTCATTCCATTTAACTGAAACAAATGGACATGGGCTAGGAAGAAAAGAGGATCAGATCAGGATAGGTTGGGGTAATTAGAGGGTCTCAAAGGTCATCTGGGATTCATAGGAGCAGACTATTGATTATAGGGAATGCAGATGGAGCAGTCTTTTTTGCAGTCCCCAAGGGATAGTAAATTCATCTTTTAGGAGGATTTTTAACTTTGAGAGATCTTGGACATATAAAAATTGCATATATTTAAGGTATACAACTTGATGTTTTGATATATGCATACATTGTGAAAAGCTATCAAGCTAACCAACTTATCACTTCTATGTAGTTACCACTGTATGTGTGAAGATTTAAGATCTACCTCTTATCAAATCAAGTATACAATACAGTATCAAGTCCTCTTAGTTACTATCACCACATTCATGGTGACATTAGAGGTCCAGAACACATTCCTCTTGTTTGACTTTGTACCATAATTTCTCCCTCTCCCACCTGGTACCACTATTCTATTTCTAGAAGTTCAAGAAGGCCTCAGCACTCTCATGTTCACTACAGCATTATTCATAAGAGCTAAGATATGAAAATTGGGTTTTAAATTAACTAAAAGTAAGGGGGGAGGGAAGAATCAAGGATTGAATAGACAAGCTAGAACTCGTCTAAAAAGTTCTATCTTTTAGAGGTTAGAAGTCTAAAAAGCCAAGTTGAGGAGTTTGCTCTTGATGTACACAGCAAGGGTTCACTGAATATTCTGGAATAATGATATTCTGAAAGCCAAATGAACACCCAGGGCAGTTAGAGAGTAGAGAAAGGACCATGAGCTAGGAGACAGAGGTGCTGAAGACCTGAAATCCAGTGGTAGGTAGCAAGAGAATGGGGAGGAAGCAAAGTGCTTGCTTGCTATTTCAAAGGAAACGGATTCCTTTGGCTCGGTCAAAATAAAGCACAGACTCCAATGTGAGATGTGACCACAGACAACTGAATAACTGAGGAATTTTTTTCAAATACATGACTTATCTACCTTGAAGAGCCTTTAGTCAGAGGCAAAAATTGAAATTCCAAAAGTTGTTATCCACCCATTCTCATGGGTTACTAGGGGAAAGACCATTCTTTAAAAGCACACCAAAAATGATCAGTGTATACATACTCAAGTGATGGCTGGTCTACATATCAGAGGAGTTTCTGCCAACTTTTTTTGCCAGCAAAATTGAATATTTACTTCTCTCTCCATTTCAAACAAAAGGTTATCAATTGCTTATGACAAATTAGAATCAACATGCAAGTCTACATAGCTTGGCACTTTGCTGCTTGCTACGCCAAAATAAATTTAAATGCAAAGCTATTTTAGATAAGATTCATTTTTATGTGGCAAGACAATTTAATGAAAATATGAAAAGATGCTATAAAACTTTACTGTTTTAGTCAGTAAGAAGTATACAGGATATTCTGCAATTGAAGAAACAAGGTCTTAAATTGAATAATTTTCTATCACCAGTTTGTCATCTCTTCCAGAGCAATTGTTCCTTGGTAATTTTGATAATCAGGTATCCAGAAGATGATGTAAGGTTTTATACAGATATAGCAAAGATCTCTAGTATTATTTCAATCTATCTGACAATTAACTCCAAAGTATACAGTCAACATCCCCTTCCCAATTTATCTTTCCCTATATCACTCAATTTAAAGTTTATGCTTAAAATTCACTTAACTGAATCATCCCATTTCTAAGAAACAAAGGAAGAGTTTGTTTCATTTCAATGGCTTCTACCCTTTTGTAGGGAAAATACTTATTTTAAGCAAACAAAGGTGTGTTTTTGCGTTATCTGAGGCAGAGATCCCATGCCTTTCCTAACTATGATCACCTTGGTTTGGCCTCAATTTGAAACTTTCACACATCTTACTCATTTTTTTTAATTTTTTTATGAATTTATTTTTTATTGGTGTTCAATTTGCCAACATATAGAATAACACCCAGTGCTCATCCCATCAAGTGCCCCCCTCAGTGCCCGTCACCCAGTCACCCCCACCCCCCGCCCACCTCCCCTAGTTCATTTCCCAGAGTTAGGAGTCTCTCATGTTCTGTCCCCCTTTCTGATATTTCCCACTTACTTTTTCTCCTTTTCCCTTTATTCCCTTTCATTATTTTTTATATTCCCCAAATGAATGAGACCATAAAATGTCCTTCTCCGATTGACTTATTTCACTCAGCATAATACCCTCCAGTTCTATCCTCAAAGAGTTAAAAATCATCTTACTCATTTTTTAAAGAGTAATTGAATCACAAAACTAGTGCACAGCATCCTGTTGATATATTCATCCATTCTCTCAAAAATCAATGAGGTTTCTCTACCCTTGGAAAGGGTGTAAAAGGTTGAAGATACAACCTCTGGTCTCAAGGTTTTCAGTCTTATGGGAGAGAGAAAGAATTTCCCAAGTGCAGAGAGTGCTTAGTTACAGATAGTAAATAGGTAAAGGCCCACGTAGAAGGGTACCCACCTCAGACTGGAACTTTAGGAGAATTTTCTAGAAAGGAATTGGCAAACTATACACCTGCAAATCAAATCCAGTTCAACATTTTTGTTTAAGATTTAAAAAAAAAAAGGTTTGTTGGAATACAGCTACAAGTAGTCCTTTAATTATAGTCTTTGACTGCTTTCAAGGTACAATGGCAGAAGTGCTAGGTATACTACATGGACTTCAAAGCCTAAGATAGTTACTACTGGGCCCTTCACAAAAAAATTTTGCCAACTCCAATTCTAGAGAATGGGGAAATGAAGGATTTGGAGATAGAGCTTGGCTTTTCTAGGTAGGGAAACATGTCCAAACATGACAAATTAACAAAAATAATGGTTATTTCTGGAAACTGCATGTGCCTTAGAATGCCTAGAGCATAGATTGTGCCTGGGGAGTGAGAAGGAATATGGCTATAGGATAACCATGGACCAAATTACAAAGCACTTTATGCTTAGGTAGTCGAAAAATATGTCCATATGTCCATAATGACTATTTTTTTAATGTTTGCTATATGCCAAGTACTACAAACTTTTACGTTCAGCATCTCATTTATTCTTCATAACAGTCACATGAAGGAAGACAGATCTTCATTTGTTAGATGAGCAAACAGATGTAGAGAATCATAGTGAGATCTCATATCTGGTGGAGTCATAGAGGAGGGGTCTGAGCCCAACTCATGTAATTCTTAAGCTCTATTCCACTTGTAAGGCAAATAAAAAGTAGTTACCACTAAGTCTTTGGGAGATACTATCAAAAAAGCTAGGATCAAGAGGCATCTGCATTGGTTAAGAAGTTTAAACAGTCACTATTTGCAAGTGACACAATACTATAACAAAAAAAAAAAATCCTAAAGATTCCACAAAAAAAAATTACCAGTAATGAATTCAGTAAAGTTGCAGGATACAATATACACAGAAATTGGTGTCATTTCTTTATACTAATGAAGTAGAAGATAAATGAAGACAAACATTTACAATTGCACCAAAACCAGTAAAATATCTACAAATAAAGAGGTGAAAGACTTGCACTCAAAACTAAAACATTGAAGAAACTTTTGACACAAATAAATGCAAAGACATTCTATGCTCACTTATTGGAAGAATACTGTTAGAAGATTCATACTAACCAAAGCAATCTAGTTTCACTGCGATATAGATCAAAATACCAAAAGCATTTTTCACAAAATTAGAATACTTTGTGTGGAACCACATGAGGCCCGGAAGGAATGGTCAAAGAAATCTTACACAAAGCTGTAGTAATTGAAAGAGTATAATACAGGCACAAAAATAGACACAGATCGATAGAACAGAGACCCCAGAAATACATCCACATTTATACAGTCAATTAATCTATGACAAAAAAGACAGGAATATACAGTGGGGAAAAGGACAGTCTACAATAAACGGTACTGTGAAAACCATATGAACAATGGAACTGGACCACCGTTTAACACTATACACAACAAAAAAAATAAAAAAAAACACTATACACAACAATAAACTTAAAATGGATTAGAGACCCTAATATGAGATGAAACCATAAAAATCCCAGAAGAGAATACAGGCAGTAGTTAGTTTCTAACATAGGTCATACCAACATTTTTCTACATAGGTCTCCTAAGGCACAGGAAACAAACTATTGGGACTGCATCAAAACAAATGCTGTGGCATAGCTAAGGAAACCATCAACAGGACAAGTGACTGAGAGGGAAAAGGTATTTGCAAATAATAGATCTGAAAAGAGGTTAATATCCAAAATAAAGATCTTCAGCTCAACATCAAAAGATACACTAATCCAATTAAAACATGGACACACGATCTGAATAGACATTTTTCCAGAGACCTACAGGTGGCCAATAGTCACATGAAAAGATTCTCAACCTCATTCATCAGAAAAATGCAAATCAAAACCCAGTATCACCTTACACCTGTTACAACAGCTAAAATCAAAAAGAAACAAGTATTGGCAAGGATGTAGAGAAAAAGGAGCTCCTCCAACATTGTTGACAATGGAAATTGGTGCAGCCACTGTGGAAAACAGTATGGAGGTTTTCAAAATTAGAAATAGAACTACCATATGATCCAGTAATTTCACCATTGGGCATTTACCCCCAAGGAAATGAAAACCCAGACTTTAAAAGATATGAACCCCTTTATTTATTGCAGCATAATTTACAATAGCCAAGACACGGAAGCAACCTAAGTGTCCATTGATAGCATATAGATAAGAGGTAGTACATATACAATGGAATATTATTCAGCCATAAAAAGGAATGAGATAAAAAAAAAAGGAATGAGATCTTGCCACATGCAACATTATGGACATAAAGGGTATTATGCTAAGTGAAATAAGTCAGACTGAGAAAGACAAATATCATGATTCCACTCTCAAGTGAAATCTTAAAAAAAAAAAGATGAACAAAAAGCAGCATCAGACCTATAAATATAGACAACTGATGGTTGCCAGATGGGAGGGAGTAGGAGATTGGGCAAAATGGGTGAAGGGGAGTGGGAGATACAGGCTTCCAGTTATGGAATAAGTCATGGGAATAAAAGGCACAGCATAAGGAATAGAGTCGACAATATAATAATAGCATTGTATGGTGACAGATGGTAGCTACACTTGCAGTGAGCAGAACATAATGCAGAAACGTGTCAAAACACTATGTTGTACACCTGAAATTAATATAACATTGTGTGTCAACTATGCTCAAAAATAAAGCAGTTAGAACCAATGGAACCCCACAGGCCGCTGCAACATAAGGAACAGGAGGATTTTCTTAAGGAATTATGGATAAGACTTAAAGGAATAAGACATAAAAGAATTTAGAACAGGTCAACAAGTTGGTGCTTCCTGATGTCCAATCCGGAATAGATCCCTTTTCAAAATTTTGAGAACACAGGTATATGAAATTCTGATATACAGAGGCTGAGCAAGTTAGTGAAGAGAACATAGTTTTAGAATTAGAAATGTAATTTTTGTCCTACTAATGAACCTTCTTGCAAGTTCAGGAAGGTACACAAGATGCTAGTTACTCAGAGCCTTGGAGTTATCCATAAAATGAGGGCTCTAATACATGTCCCAAGGTGACTGAGGATGATTAGAAACATCTAAGTTCTTAGCACCTTGCCTGACACAAAGCAGCTCAATAAAGCTTGTTATTATCATTGAGTTTTTAAAGAGAAACCAGTATGCAACATATAAGAAATAAACAGGTGTTTCATAATTGTTGCCTTAATAGATTTTCATTAGGAAGTGAATTTGGCAACTATCAACCCTATCCAGATTCATTTCCATTTAACAGCATAACATGGGAATCGTTTTTAGGATTTGAAATGATTCCAGGTATCTTTCTCTTACTCATTTCTCCCTTTCCCCAATTAACTCCCCAATTTCTTTCAAATCTCCCAACAAAATGTTACAGCTCTCCTTCTCAGGCCTCTTTGTCAGGTAGACCCTGGTCATGTCTTGACTGGACTGGCGCTATCACCTTCTGACTGTTTTTACTTCAAGTCTTTTTCTCTCTCCTACCCCCTTCTCAGAACTAGCTGATGGAATCTTAAGAGGAGGACATGAGTCCTCCTACAACCTCCCATCGCACGGAGGATTCAGGCTGGACTTCACAACCCGCAAGTGCTTTCCCTCCCTGGCTTCCATCCAACATCCCTCCTCAATTTCTGCCACTTCCCCACAAACCAGGCTCATCAACCTCAGTCTTGTTCGACATCTAGAACATGTCTAGGCCTAGACTGAGTAGTCCCTGTACTTTAAAATGTTCCTCTAACTTATTCAGGCAGAATTGGTCCATGGACCATCCCAGTTCCTGTAGTCCTTTACACATTTTGGTGTTCCTACTCTGTACTGTAGTCAATATGCAAGTGTCACACCTAAAAGGTGATTCTCTCTAAGTCAGGGATCCTGTCTCATTTGACTTCACATCTTCAATACCTTGCATACTTCTCACTTGATACTAATTACCAGTAAATATTTGTGGACTAATAAATTAAGTGATAATTACTCCTTGTCTGACTGCCTTCACACGTTCTTCTGTCATAAAAACAACTTCATTCTGAGTTTAGCAGAATTTAGCAATTCCTCATCTAATGCATCATGGCCCTGTCCTATGCCCAATGGAATATACAAATGTTAAGAAGAAACAGAAGCGGGGATCCCTGGGTGGCGCAGCGGTTTGGCGCCTGCCTTTGGCCCAAGGCGCGATCCTGGAGACCCAGGATCGAATCCCACATCGGGCTCCCCGTGCATGGAGCCTGCTTCTCCCTCTGCCTGTGTCTCTGCCTCTCTCTCTCTCTCTCTCTCTCTCTCTCTCTCTCCTCTCTCTCTGTGACTATTCTAAGTAAATAAAAATTAAAAAAAGAAGAAGAAACAGAAGCTTTTTTCCTGTGCTAGGATCCCTACTCTGCTAAGATCCAGGAATTCAGAACAAGGCAGAAAGGATGAGACACCAGGTTTAGGTTAGGTAAAGACACAAATTAGCTGCACACATCCTTCCAACTCCCAAAGGCATTTCAACACTAATAGACAATTAGTGGGTTTTTTTTTTTACAAGATCTTATCCTGAAACTTCAACCATATAATTTTCTTCTTTTTTTGCCAATGTTGTATGAATGGATAGGTGTTTTTTTACCATTAGGAACAGAAGAGGACAAAAGTAAAACCTCTAACCACCACAAACTAAGTTCTGTTAGAACATCTGCTTACATATTGAAATCTAATTATAATTGCCGTATAACAAAAATGCCATTTTATAAATTTCTGCTCTTCCTAATGGTTCTTTTTTGCTTTTACTGTTTTAAAAAAAAACTGTCTTTATTCCCTGTACCAGGGCTACTTCAAAGAACAGTTATAAATAGTTGGAAGATGACATCTAATACATTGTCAAGATGAAAATATATTTTAAAGGATGCCAAAGGCTAAGAAAACATCTCAGTACCCATTCTTCATTGCCTTGCATCTAAGAGCAGAAACATTCAAAGTAACAGTGTAAGAACGAGACAGATAATCTTATATTCAATGATGGGAGGCTTTATTTGTGAAGACAATAAAGTTGGTAAATAGCTCCCTTTAGGAAAAGCTCCAACCCTGTATTTTGTTTACTGTCATATCCATACTGCCTAGGACAATGCCTGGGATACAGGGAAGGTTTAATACTTGTTGAGTAAATGAATCAAGAAACAAATATAGAATAATGTAAAAAGGAAAACCATATAGTCTTAGAGCTATTCCTATAAAAGAGAAACGTGAAAAGTTGGCTAAGATTTTTCTCAAGGAATAAAACCAAGAGAAATACTGGTAAAGGGAAATCTCCAAGGGAAGCAGCCATCTGAAAGTTAACTTAAACTTTGTCAGTCTCAGTGTTGAGCCAGGGCCAACCTTCATAAAGGAGGAAGCCATTTATAGTAGTTTATCAAGAGAAAAATACAACACAATGTGTTTATATGTAAATATATACATCATATAAGCACACATAAACATATATTAGAGCAAATGAAAGTTCTGTCCATAGGGTAGGGGGTCAGAGGGATCAATGGGTCTTCAGAGATTTAGAGGAACCTGAAATCAACCCAACCCAAAAATACTGTTTTACCATCTTTGTTACTACAATCAGGTCATCTCTGCTACTGCCTTTATGAACCAGAAAAAGGAGTTTCCATTGGCTTTGGGGACTTTATTTTGGGGTATTGAGTTCTCTTGGAAAATGGAAATGATCCTATTGCTGGAGGGATTAAGGACTGAACTCAGACAACACAGTGGTCTAGAGTTAGAACTAAGATTTGTAGGGATGAGGGTTTAGAGCAATGACTAGGTTTGAAATAGAGGATTCAAGGGCCAGGGTGGGGTTTTAAAGAAGTTTTTCTCCCTACCGAAGGAAAAAAAATATTGTTGGGCATGTTCATGGAATATGGATTATGTATTAATTTGGATAATGGGAGTGAAGTGGTGGCTTCAATTCAATCAAGCTGGTTATTTTCTCTATACATGGTTTACATCTAGTTTAGAACCTGAAAAATTTACAATAACCCAGATTATCAAACATTTAGTATGTGCCAGTGTCCAGGGTTTTGTACAATCTAATTTAACCCTCAACTTTGAGATAAAACTATCTTTATAGATAAGAAAATACTAGTTATTATATGATACTATAGACAGCTTTCTCAAAGTCATAAAATAGCCAATGATTTGTATGCATGTGGCCAGGCCCCCAAAATAAATGCTTAACGAGTCCATTAGTATTATCATCTTTGCATTCAGTGGATGAACAGTGCTTACTGGGAAGGTTTACCTCCTCGCTGGCTCATATACAGTCTCTCACTTTTCACATTCTTTTGTACTTCACATCCATCTGTGGACACTTCTCTAAAAATGGCTTCTAAGAATAACCCTGTGCGTGATGGAAATTAAGGAGTGCACTTGTTGCAATGAGCACAGGGTGATGTATGGAACTGCTGAATTACTAAATCATACACTTGGAACTAATATAACACTGCATGTTAACTTGAATTAAAAATTTGATAACCATCTGCTTTGTAATATTCACAAGGCTAAATGGAAACATTTTTACATAGCACAATTAAAAGGTTAGGCTTAGTTTGTCCTACTGTATTTCAACTGTTATTTCTTCACAATGTATAGGGTAGCTCCAACCTCTCAAACAGGCTGCATGTTCTGTGGTCTACAAAGCTGAAAGATAGGGAGATTAAAAAATGATGATACCATTTGAGGTCAGATGCCAGCATCTAAGTAAGACCACAGAAATTAAATTTTAATAGGATTTTTTTCTACAGCAATGCCTTATTACAAGAATCAGTCCATCATCCTAATAGGCTGTTGTGAAACAGACTTGATATCCCCACTCTCTGAACAGCTTATTCATTGATTACCTTTTAACTTCCTTTCAAAAGCTAAACAGAAGGGGGATGTACTAGACAAGCTTGAAAAAAATTAAGATGCCATTATTTTCCAAACCAATACTTTTAAAAGGCTTACTCTGCCAGATGATCTGTAAATGGTGATCACAGCTTCTAAATAAAAAATGTAATATGCAACAGATACACTGGCTCACAAAAGGACTGAAAAATGTAAGTTGATATTGTCAGGGTAATTCTCAGCTGTATGATCCATGCCATCAGACACACACACAGGTCTTCTGCTCAAAGTCTTTACTATCATGCTAGTGACAAAACACTAACTCATGAAGCAGAAAAAAAAACAAGATTCTTCTTCTGATTATGAATGACAACAGACATTATCTTAGACAACAGAAACACTCAGTCTGTTTGAGTAAATAAATATACTTAAACTATAAAATGTGTAGGAAAGACCATATGTGCTTTGAAGTGACAGGAAAAAGAGCAATGTAATTAGAATAGCAAGCATTTTTTTTTAAGATCTTTGAAGTAGCCTGCATTATGGTACCCAAAGATAGGACATCCTAATTCATTTCTGGAACTTGTAATTATTACTTTATTTGGGAAAAAGGGTCTTTGTAGAGGCGATTGAGTTGGGGATCTGGAGATGGTGAGGTTATCCTGGATTATCTGGGTGGGTCCTAAATTAACACAAGAGAGGTAGAGGCCAATCCAACAAAGAAGAAAGGGAAACAGGACCATGGAGGTAGAGATGGATGTAGCTATGAGAATGCCTATAACCACCACAAGCTCCAAGAGTCAGGAACAGATGCTCCTCTCAAGCTCCTGCAGGAAGGGTGGTGGTCCTGTGACCCCTTGATTTCAACTATAATACTAATTTCAGGTTTCTGACAACCTCCACAATTAGGACACAAATTCTGTTGTCTTCAACTATCAAGTTTATGGTTATTAGCCACAGGTAAAATGGTCATGCTTGTGTCAACACAGCATTATCATCTGCTATTTTTCAAATACAGAAACACATTTTTCCGTTTAGCTCAATTTTAAAAAGAACCAAAGAAAAGCTTTTTCATTAATTACAAATAGAAGGGTGATACTGAAATATACCTTAAGGAGGTAGACACTTAAGTAAGTTTCATAACTATTTTTAAAAATTGCAAACGGGGTAACTGGGTGGCTCAGTTGGTTAGGCCTCCAATACCTGATTTTGGCTTAGGTCATGATTGGAGGGTCATGAGACTGAAAACTGTGCTGGCTGTGGAACCTACTTGGAATTCTCTCCCACTCCTTCTGCCCCTCCCCCGAAGTTCACACTCCAAAAAAAGGCAAACATATTTTTTTTTAACAAGTCATAAACCTCAGCTGTGTACACGGCCATTAAACTCTTACTACGGAGATGGATTCCAGCTCATAAAGTGCTTCACCTACCTTCTGTTGCTGCCTTACTGGGGGAGTTTCCTGTACCCCCACCCCAATGGCTGAGAGACAGAGGTCCTCATTTCTAACAGCCTCTATTTTGGTGCAAAGATTTTCATAAACATTACAAGTATCAGAAGAGTGAAAATTTGAAGAAATCTAGAAGATTATTTTCAAACAACTTACTCTGATATTGCATTAAACCAATGGATGGTAGAAAAATATTGAATTTCTCTTGCCTGAGGCCTTGGGAGAAACACATTTTTTAATAATCTTGTTATAATATCCCAAGGACTTTTGTTAAGGTATTACTTTCCATTAGTTGACAGTAAGGCTGAGAACTGCCCTTCCCAATTAATGAATTTTTTATATGCTTTTATTTCACAAAGGAAAAAAGGCCTACACAGTTTACCTAAAGAATCAAAGAACTGTTGGGGATTTCAAGGTCAATAAATAATTTAAATCAATGTAAAATCAAGAGAATTTAAGACAGGTATTATAAGAGAAGTTAAACACAGTAATGTGATTCTTATAAGTTTTGTGAGAAATAATCAAATATGGACAAAGATTTCAAAATTATGATCCTTTAATCTTACTATTTGCAACAACATGGATGGATCTAGAGAGCATAATGCCAAGTGAAGCAAGTCAGAGGAAGACCTATACTGTAGGATTCCCCTCATATGTGGAATTTAAGAAACAAAACAAAGATTGAAAAGAAAATTCAAATACAGATGACAAACTAGTGGTTACCAGAGGGAAAGTGGGTGGGAAGATGGGTGAAATAGGTGAAGGGGATGAAGAGTATGCAGTGATGAACATTGAATAATGTATAGAACTGTCAAATCATTATATTATACTTTTGAAATTAATATAACCCTGTTAATTATACTTAAACTGTACCACCTGGAAATAAAAACTGTCCTTTTTATATCTGGTAAATTAGTTTAGGTTGGTTGACAATTTCTCACCACTTCTGCTTTTTTTCCCCTGCTAATTTACCATTCTTCCTCAAATAACACAAGCCATTTAAAGATATAAGGGCTTGTCTCATTCTTGTTCCATAATTAAAATATTATTTATCATCAGCAAAATATATATACTTCATTTCCTTAGATAATTTCCCCATTCTATGTCATTTCTGGTAGACAATAATTTTTATTTAAGATTCTCAAAGAACTATATACTCTTTAAAAATATAACTTTTAAGTGCCTTATATTTCCATTGTAATTAAAATATTCCAAATATATCTTTTATAAAAGGTCTTTTAGGGGCCGCTGGGTGGAATAGTTGGTTAAGCAACTACCTCTTGGTTTCAGCTCAGCCAGGGGACCAAGCCCCATGTGGGGCTCTGCATCAGTGCAGAGTACACTTAAGATTCTCTCTCCCAGTCCCTCTGTCCCTCCTACTCATGCATGCTCTCTTAGAAAAAAAAAAAAAGAGGGAGGAAGGGCTTTTTTTTTTTTTAAGGACAGTATCCACCTATATTTTTGTCAATGATGTTGATGTGTGTAATACAATATACCCAGTTTAAGTGTTTCAAGGAATTTTAACATGATCATACACCTGTGAAACTACCTCCCTACGATATACAACACTTCTCATACCAAGAAGTTTTATTTTCTGTGCCCTTTTCGTGTAACATTCACCCTCACCAGGCAATCACTGATCAGTCACTCTAGACTTGTTTTACCTGCAATTTCATACATATGGAACCATAAAATATATACTCATGTTTGATTTCTTTCCATTCAACATTTTTAAAATTTCACCATACAGCTGTATGTATCCACTCATCCTTTTTACTGCTGAGTATTCCATTATATGGATACACTATATTTGATTACCCATTCACCTATTGATGGACACTTAGCAGTTTCTAGTTTGGGGCTCTTAACATTATTTCCTATGAATATTCATAGGATGGTTTTTGTGTGGGGATAGATTTTCATGGGGAATACCAGAGATATATTGTGTTTAATTTTGTGAAAAACTATCAAGCTGTTTTCTAAAATGTTCAGAAGTGTTTAAGATTTTATGTATTCATGAGAGACACAGAGAGAGGCAGAGACATAGGCAGAGGGAGAAGCAGGCTCCCTGCAGGGAGCCGGAAATAAGACTCAATCCCAGGACCACGCCCTGAGCCAAAGGCAGACACTCAATCACTGAGCTACCCAGGTGCTCCTAAAATGTTCAGAAGTGTTTATACCGGTTTATGTTCTCACAATACAGGGTAGTTTCAATTGCTCTACCTCCCTGACAGCACTGAGTATTGTCAATCTTAATTTTAGCCACTCTATTTGGTGTATTTGTACCTCAGTGTGGTTTTGATCTTATTTCCCTAATTTTGAGCATTGGCCATTTATAGATCTTCTTTGTGAGGTCCCTGTTCACATCTCCTAAAGAGCACAGACTATACATTCTGTTGGAATATATAGACCCACACTCCTACACAGTACCTGTTCCATAGGCACTCAAATGGTGGCTGTCTGTTGGCATTCCAAAGTATGATCATATAATCCTAAGACCTCAGTGTCCTCATCTAAATTAGTGTATAAAAAACCTACAAGCAGCACTGGAGGCACCTGCTTGGCTCAGTCAGCTATGTGTCTGCCTAAAATCATGTCATGATCCTAGAGTCCTAGGATCTGTGCTCAGCGGGGAGTCTGCTTGGGGTTCTCTCTCACCTCTGTCCCTCCCCCTAGCATGTGCTGTCTTTCTCGCTCACTCTCAAAATCTTTAAAAATTTAAGATTTTTTAAATAAAAATTTACAGAAGTACTAGAAACAGATCTGAGGAAAGTATTAAGATGAACAAAATAGCAATAGTAAAGAACATACCAAGCTTAGACTCCTTCACTATCCCATGTGGACTTCTGAACTAACTGTACTTTATTTCTAAGAAAATGACTTTTCAGGGACACCTGGGTGGCTCAATGGTTGAGTGTCTGCCTTTGGCTCAGGTCATGATCCCAGGGTCCTGGGATTGAGTCCTGCATCAGGCTCCCTGCAGGGAGCTGCTTCTCCCTCTGTCTATGTCTCTGCCTCTCTCTCTCATGAATAAATAAATCATTAAAAAAGAAAAAGAAAAAAATGACTTTACAGTGGAGGAGACGAGAGTACTCTGAAAGCCAAACATCAAACAATTTTACAACCATTTCTCACCAATACAGACTTACCTCAATTTTGAAGTAGAGCATTTCTCTTTTTTTTTTTTTTTAAGATTTTATTTATTTATTCATGAGACACAGAGAGAAAGAGAGAGGCAGAGACACAGGTAGAGGAAGAAGCAGGCTCCATGCAGGGAACCTGACAGGGGACTCAATCCCGGGTCCCCAGGTTCAGGCCCTGGGCTGAAGTCGGCGCTAAACTGCTGAGCCACCCAGGCTGCACCAGAGCATTTCTCTTAAAGCATAGAGGTTTTCCAAAACATGTGAAAGAGAAACAATCTATTCAGTGCAAGCCTAAGTTTTAAAACTTAAAGAATCAAATTTTTGAAGAGACTAAAAACCTTTCTTTGATGGAAGGGTATATCAATAGAGCAAAAAGGGACAGAGTAAATATCAAAGTAATTACAAATCATTTTTAAGAGGAGCAATTGTTGCCTTCAATTCAGCTTTAATAGCATGCTTTAAAAGAGCCAAGATTTATTAGCAGAATGATGGAACATAAGGAGTCCTGGAATTTCTAGGTCCAAGCACCAATTTCTGTATCGGTGGAAATGGCCTTGTGTTGGTTTGGGGGCAGCCACAGAACCAAATTTCAGAGCATGCAAACAAAAGAACTGAAAGAGTATCAGGGACTCAGACTCTCCAAAAGGTTGGAGATCATGGAAAAGACAGGAAACAGGAAGATGCTAGACGCTCAGCAATTCTCAGCAGATACAGTCTCATCAAGACAGGTCTCTATGGAGGGCGAGGACTGTGGCCACTAGCATGTTCGCTCACCTCTCAGAAAGGGAGCCTTTACCCACTTATGCTTTAGATCTCCCACTAGCCCCCATGACCAGGTGCTGGTGGGCCCCTCACTACCACCTGAGCCACTGAATCTAGGGTATTCGTGTGTTGTTAGGAAAGGAAAAAAAGGTCCAGAGCAGTCAGGAGCTAATTACACTCCACTAATGACCTCAACAGTTAAAGCTCTCAACCTAGGACACTCCATGGAGAATGAACCCTCCTCCCCTATTGAAAAAAGGATTCCTGAAGTACTCTAACAGTGTAATATATGTGCCTAAGTGCTTTGAAAGCCATAAAGCACCTAGAAAATATTAACATTTCATTGCAAGGATATTAACTTAGAGGGGAAATCTTTGAAAACGCAATAGATGCAAAGCTAAGGAAAATAAAACTGAAAAAGTGCTCATAAAATGTATACGCTGGGTTTTGCTCATCCTCACACACCCTCTACTTCTTAGGGCAATTTTTCTTCCAGAGTAACTTAGAGGACTAATAAACAAGAGGCCTTACTGATAGAATTTAATCATAATGACAGTAAGATGTGATCTTTGTTTATTCTGACTTCTATTAAGAGCATTTCCCCACCCAAGGGCCCAGAAATCAAATGACTGTTCAGAGTTTAAGATTGAGAAATTTATTAAAATATATAGAATACACCACATTTTCTAGCAGTGTTTTTGTTTGCAAATTCATTGGCTTCTCTTGACCTTGGGAATTCAGTTCTGAGAGAATTTATCTCTGAGCAAATTGAAGGGAAAAAGTCAGGTTTCAAGCCAATTAATTTCTTTTGGCTATAAATCTCAATTTTCTTAGATTTTTATAATTAAGTAATAGCAAAAGATAAAACAATTACAGAAGATTTGTAACCAAACATAGAGGACAGAAAACGTTTCCCAAAAGTTCTGATATAATGTGAATGTAGTTAACGCCATTGAGCCGCACTCAAAAATGGTTAAATGTTAACATTTTATCTTTTACAATAAAAATATTGAAATATGCTATCAAAAAGTTCCAATATAAATAGAGTTTGGCTTATCTCATTCCCATAATAAGTGTTCAACTAATGGATTGCTGTCCTGTAACTCCTAAGAATGACTTTGCTCCTATCTTAGCTCAAATGCATGTTTTGGGTAGAATTCTGACATTCTGAATATTAAAGCTTCAGCAGTTCATTCAACGAAACCCAAAACTATTCTATCAAATCATGAAGGCTATTAGTAGTCAACCAAACAGAGGCCAATTGGTTATATATTTGACATTTAAAATATTCCACAGCTGGTTTTAAATAAAAATTCTCATTGTTTCCATGTTGAAAATCTTCATACATATTAGCTGCTCTCTTTCGCTCCTATTAGTCTTCATAATGAAGAGAGAACAGTAGGGATCCGAGACACCAGAGTGAGTGGGATGGGTGCAAAGCCTGGCAAGGAGGGGACAGGCAAAAGAGAGATTAAAAGATCGAAAGAAAACACAGAGAACAAAATGCTGCAGAGACTTTCTCTATGGACCACTTACTTCCTCAACGAGCCCCCTACTTGTGACGAGTTCATTTTACATAAACCTCTCCCTTCTTTAGTAGGATGTTTAGAGCAAATGTGTAAAACACATATTCTGAAGAGAATAATAAATGTATCAAAGATTACAGAGTTAGGAAAATAGAACCACCAACTTATGAAGGAACCAGGACTATTCTATTATCATATGGAAAGGAAAACATGAAAAGTCCTAGCGTAGATGCAGAAGGACAGTGTGACAGATCATCCATACAGTTATAAGCAATCACAGCAAGCTAAACCACCTTCATGTATTACTGAGGGCAATGGCTTTCTACCCTCTTGACTCAGGGGACCCTTTGGCCTTTGAGACCCTTCAAGCTCTATTCACTACTAACCTAGTGGCAAAGTGTTGGAATCATTGACCACAGGCCCAGTTTCCCTCAGGATTCCCAGTAGACACTTTCTGAAAACCTAGGGCTTCACCAAACAGAGCTTGAAAATCACCACCCCCTTACACTGCACAAACAACAGGATCTATCAGCTTTTTCTAGTAGTCTATCTCCAAAGACTTCTAAAGGAACTAAAAACATTTTCATCATGATGGAAATTAAAAAGGGACTCTAAATGAGACACATTTGGCTGAACCCCATGTCATATCGCTATGCTTGGTTTCTTAGAAACAGTTAGCTTTTAAAAATTATTCAGCTGATAATTAAGACACACCATAGATAGTTCCCAGTATCTCTAAACCTTCAAGGCAACTGGTGATTATAGCAACTCAGATACCTTTGTGTTCAGTGGAGATTTAAGAATTTTTAAACCTTTGACTTTATCAGCTCACCACACATCCCAGAAGCTAGGGGAGCTTTGAAGTGCTCCCCCATGCATATTACCACATTAAGATATACTATCCACAATGCAAAACCCCTCTGTCTAAACCTCAGCCCCGTAAACTCAAATGCATTCCACGATGAGCCCCTATACAGCTGATTATTCAATCTTGTTCAGTTCCTAGCACTTTCTTTTCAGTCTGCCATCCCTTGTTCACCAAAGTAAAAACTCTGGAGATCTACATTTCCCTGCTGTGAGCAACTCACTTTCATTAACATTAAATTCACTTCTCAGGTTTGTAGCAGATTTCACTTTGACAGGTAACTCTAAAAACATTAGACCTAAACAGCAATGATTCAAAAAGGCCAGGAAAAAAAAAATCCTTAAATAGCAATTTTTTTATGAGCTAACCTTTAAGAATGAATACAAATTTGCCATTTTTGGTTAAGATGATCCTTTTGAGACTATCTGGGAATGTGACTGGAATCTAGGAGATGCAAACCCTCCATCTAACAATGAAGAAACCAGGCATTTTCCAAGTACCCATACCTTGGTCTTCTCAACTTACGATCACCATTCTCTACAGAATAGGCTTCCAAAAGAAAGGCCTGGATCAAAAAAAGCAGGTTAAGTTTGCTCAATATTTATGCTCCTTACTGAAATTTTGTGGATAGAAAACAGGTTTTCCTAGAAACAGAAGACCACGTACATTGTACCTTCTTGAGCCTACGAAACTTCACACTCTGAAGAAATCTAAAAGGATGATCCAGGATATTAACATTATAGAGAGGGGACAGTTTCACCTAATCCATTTAATAATGTTTCTCTGCTAGATCTGATAGTTCAGTTCTTCCTAAATCTTAGCCCCCAATTTCATAACCCAGAGGAGCGCAATTTTCTTAACAAGGCTAAAATTATTCAAGTGTCAACCAAGCCTTCCCAAAACTAAACTAACCTACTTCCTTCATCTGCCTCCCCCCCCCCCCCCCCCCCCGCAAATCCAGTCATGTTTCCACCTCCTCTGGGACAAGTCAACAAAAGGGGCTGAATAAAAATCAGACTGGCTGAGCTTCCGGACCCTGACTGCTCCCTACTGCAGCGAACACAGCTGGAATGTTTTCCAACTTTCCAGGTCTGCCTTTTGCCTTCCAACCAGAGTTTAAGTCACCCGAGTTCTTAAGGATGCCTTATACACTACCGTCAATTTTACAAGGTCACAAGGTTGCTTACAGATAGTTCCTTTTTTTTAATTTTTATTTATTTATGATAGTCACACAGAGAGAGAGAGGCAGAGACACAGGCAGAGGGAGAAGCAGGCTCCATGCACCGGGAGCCCGACGTGGGATTCGAACCCGGGTCTCCAGGATCGCGCCCTGGGCCAAAGGCAGGCGCCAAACCGCTGCGCTACCCAGGGATCCCAGCGCCACCCAGGGATCCCCAGATAGTTCCATACACAGTATTCTGTGAAAGGAGATTTCTCCACTGTTTTATACTCTGAGTCAGCAGCCCTAAGTTTTGATTTGCATTTGTGTGTTTACACTGTTCAGGGTACAGCCATTTTGTACTTTATGGCAGAGCATCTACCAAGTCTTAAGATTTGGGTTCAAATTCATTTTTCCTCCTCTACAGCATTGCAGGAAATTCCTATAGATGGCACTTACGCCAAAGCACTACTGGAGGTCAGATAAACATGTTCTCTTCCCCACTCTGGCAAATCAAGAGAAACAAAATATCCAAGACAGGTTAAATAATGCAAATATAAGCAGTGCCATAAGGCAGGGAGGACAGAGTTACTTCAAGTATTATGGACAGTGACAGGTTTACCTTGGTGTCTTCTTATTCTCAGAGTCTATCCTTTTGCACAGCTCAATACATCCCTCCAGTGAGCTCTACAAATTTGTCTTACAGGTGTCCCTTCTCTTCCAAAATCAGTCCCCTCCCTCCATATGGGACTATTCCTATCAGCACAGAAACACATGATGGCACTGTTCATCTTAAAAGACATAAAGAAGTACCTTGACTGCATTTGCCCTCCAGGTGTCCATGCCAATGGTCTCTTGCATGTTAAACTTCTCCGAATACCAAGGACACACACGTTTCCACCACCTTACCTCACTCCTCAGCCTATTACAATCTGGCTTGGTCCCTGTTACTGCAATGAAACAGCAAACACATCAGGAATCTAAATTGCTGCATACAGTAGGATATAAAGTGGCCTCATTATCCTTGCCGTTCAACCCTCTCAGGGACTTTCTTCCTGAAGGATCCTCCTCTCCAGGCCTCTACGACATAATTACCTGTGTACATCTCCTGTTCTTTCTGTTTCCCTCAATAGCCCTTCTACTAAATAAATCCACAGGGCTTTTTCCTAAATCCCCTTCTATCTCTATTCATGGCCATCTTAATTAACATCCTTCATTTCCAGGGCTTTAATGCCAACTATAAACTGGTACCATCTAAGTGATCTCTAACTCCTCCAATCTCTCCTCTGGACTCATCACATATGTTCAAGTTTGACACCATCTCAAAATCTGCATGTTCAAAACTAGATTTCTGACTTTCCTCCAAAGCCTTTTCCTCCACGTCTTCATGATTCCTGTAACTATTACCACCCACCCAATTGCTCAAGCCAGATGTGAGGGTAATGAGAGGCCAATGAATCAAGAACGGATCCCAGGTTTCTGGCTTGCATCCCAGCTACAGACCTAATTGCTCCTATAACCAAAATACATTAGAAAGTCCATTTCTTCCCATCACCACCACCTCCGACCTGGTCCAGGCCATGAGTATTTCTTACCATGTTTTCCCACAACAGCCTCTTGCTTCCCCCCTTGTCCATCTGAACTATTCTCAACAAACCATCCAGAAGTGGATTTAGCAAAATCTACCCATTCACATCATTTCCTTTCTCAGAGCTCTTCTTTAATGGTCTCCTATCATGCTTAGAATAAAACCCAGGCTTCTTCCTTTGACCCGCAAGGGGCTACAAATCTGGCACCATGTTCCCTCCAATCTCAACTCCTAGCACTCTAAACCCCATTTCTCTGCCTGCAACCTGCTGGTTGTCTTTTCGTCCCTCAAACACATCGTGGTCCCTGTTTAAGAAGCTGTCCTCTGCACTAGAATGCTGTTCCCCAAACTGGACTTTCCTCCACTGAGATTTGTGAAGGAAATCTCAACTTAAATGTCATCTTTTCTGGCAGACTTTCCTTGGCCTTCCTCCCACATCATACACCATGCCGGTTAGTTCCTTTCCCTGTATTTTGTGTTTCATATAGGTTTCCATCCACTTGTTTATTGGTTGCATCTCCCACTAGACTGAACCTGCACAAGGACAGTGATGAACATAGCACTTAGGACACTGAATAGCACTTAAAAAAAAAGTGTGTTGGTTGCTTATAAACAACTTAGTTGCTTCATAAAACTGTGAGAAATGACCCAATTACACTGGCGAAGTCAGGCAGCTCACGAATCCTGCCAACACTGTTTTTAGGTTTTGGTTTTTTAATTGCTATCTGCCCTATGCCATGCACTACTACAGAGGTGTTCACATATTTTCCTCAGTAAATTTTCAAAGAAGGATGAGTTAGCAAACTGCACACATCAAGAAACTGAGGAGCAAAAGCAAGTCACAATGATACAGAGGGTCAGGGTCAGAATTCCAACTCCAGATCTTTTGAATCCTTTTGATTAACCCAGAGCTGGCTTCATGGGCATGAGACCTATGTAGCCACACAGGGCCCAGGCATTTTTAATGCCTTAGAACTGCTGTCTTGAAATCTTAATAGTTTCTGAACGGGGGCCTTGCATTTTCATTTTGCTCTGGACCGCACAAATTACCCAGCCGTTCTTAACTCTACCACAAGTTTTGTTATGAAGAGCTTCCTTAATTCATTCCTTTCAGCTTGGCATTTCTTACACAGCAGAATTTAGAATCTAAGTAAATGGAGTGATTTGCCACTGTATTCACAGCTGTAAGGCATTTAGCAGTGTTACGGAAAAGACATTTCCAGACCTAATCCCAGAGGTAACTATTTCTTTTTCCCCACGATTTCAGAAACGTCTGCTTATCTCCTTTTTTATGTCAGCCATTAAGCCTGACCTCATTCTTGAATAAAATGTTACCTTCCTACCTGACTCTTTCTAATCCCATGAAACTAGACTACTTTCAAGATTCTTAATCTAGAACCCCATCAAAGGCTTTTTGGTTACCCCATTACTTACAAACTCACTAAAACCACAAACAACCAAACTGACTGAATATACCTTACGGCAATAACATTGCCTTACTTGCTATATTATTTCTCTTAAGCAATCAACGATTCTATCCTGGACCACAGAGTTTTCCATACACCATTAAGAAAGTGATGTCGCTTACCTGTCCTACAGCCTCCCGTGTCTTACTGCAATAATCTTTATAAGCCAAGTGGCCTCAAAGTGCAATGCCTAGAGCAGCAACAGCACCAGCCCTTAAGAACTTCCTAGAAATGCAAACTCTCAAGCCATGCCTCATGTCTATTTACTTAGAAACACCAAAAGGTGGAGGCCCCCCTGGAAAAGGAAGAAAGGGCCGATGGGAGGACAGGGTCCATGTGAAGGTAGAGTCCATGGTGGGGGTGGTTTAACAAGTCTTCCAGGTGATTTCAATACATGCTAATGTTGAGCACCACCATCACAGGAAAAGTTATTAAAATATTCATTCCAAATATCATCGAAATCATCTGGGGATCTTTGCAAGTTACAGTTTTCCCAGCCTTGCCACACAGAGATAAAATGTCCACAGGCATGCGGCCAGTCTAAAAGCCTTTTTAACCTTTACCCAGGCGTTCAGATGGCCACCAGCTTTGGGAAACTCTCTAATGCTGTGTCTGTTTCAAATCAATTACACATTTTGAGGAACAGTTTTACTTACAGAATTCATGGATGGCTGGTGGTTGGTCTGTTCATTTGTCTCACTGATGTATCTCTACAGACCTCAACAAATTCGACCTGAAACTACTTGTTCTGATGCTTCTGGTATATTTTCAGCAGCCAAACTGCAACTGAAACAAGCCTAAAAGTTTTGCTTAGTGAAAAACACAAAAACACACAAACAAAAAATATTCTCTTGTGGCTTCTTTTAACCCTTGAGCACCTATGGAATACATTATAATCATCAAATTGCCCCAGGGTTTAGTAATTGGCTTCTTAGTTTAATATAAAGAACATTTTGAGGCAGATTTAGTAAGTTCTTTAGTGAGGACCCACTATGTGCATGGTACTGTATCTCACTGTTAATCATATTTTCACCCTGGCCAGAGGGAAACTAGAATGAGAAGAATCAGAAAGTACTTTGACTAAATATATATTTCCACCATCCTCCCTCTTCTTTCCTCCCAAATTTTCTTTTTTATTCTTCAGAGGGATCAGAGTAAATTTTTCTTCCTTATAGCTCATCTGTCAAACTTTTCTTCCTAATAGCTCATATTTCAATAAAGTGATGGGTGAAGAGAAAAAAAAAGAATAAAAGAAGAATTGCCCGCATTTTCTTCTATTCCCTTCATTCTTAAGAGCACAGAATATAGTGCCAGGCAGGCCTGGTTTTAAACCTCAACTCTAAGTCATTGAGCAAATTACTTAATATCTCTGTGCCTTAGTTTCCTCATCTGTAAAATGGGTACAATAAAGTTATTATAAAGAACAAATCATTCAATATATGGAAGCCCCACAGGGCAGTTTCTGGCACATGAATATGTGTAACTGTTAATATTCCCACATCACTGCTCTTTGCAGTTTAATCTGCAAATCCACATATACCTTTCTCCTAGAGCCTAAGCCCAGGAGCCCATGTTATCCTGCCCTCAACAAAGCATCTTGCTGTCCCACTGTTGATTTTTTACAATACTTAACCATCTCTTCCGCAAGACCTAGAGTTGTCTTGCACTTCCTGTGTCATCCTCTAGCTGTTACGCGTCCCCTATTTCATGGTGTAAATG
The DNA here is from genome assembly GCF_905146905.1 of Nyctereutes procyonoides. Classification (NCBI taxonomy): domain Eukaryota; kingdom Metazoa; phylum Chordata; class Mammalia; order Carnivora; family Canidae; genus Nyctereutes; species Nyctereutes procyonoides. Next base: position 52,742,062 of record NW_026575146.1, on the reverse strand, counting down.
GAACATTGTAGACACAGGTTTAGAGTCAAACTGTGTGAGTTCAAATGTTTATCTCCCTCACCTCTCCTCCTGGCTTCTTCTGCTCCAGTGTCTTTGGCCTTCTTGTTTCTCAAACATTCCTCTGCTTCGGCACATTTGTTCTTGTTCTGTCTGCCTGGAACATTCCTCCCCAGACATCTCCAGGGCTTTCCCCCTACTCCATCCTCACATCTGTCTGACGGCACCAATCAGAAAGGCTTTCCCTGCAGTTAAAATAATGCCCCTTCCCATCCTCTACCCTCTCATCTTGCTTTGTTTTTCCTTATGGTATTTATAATCACTAAACATTCTATTACATATTTACTTGCTTCTTTGTGTATCTTCTCTGTCAGCCTCACTAGCATATAAGCTCCGGGAAAGCTGGAAAATGGAAATGGTGCTTACCTCATCAGGTTGTTGTGTGGACTAAATGAGATAACATGTATAAAATATAAAGCCTTTATAAATATTAAAAAAAAAAAAGGTCTAACAAAATGCTGAGCATACAGCAAATGCTCATTTCCTCTCTTTCCTCATGATAACAAATCAAGAGGGTTGGCATGTTTTTACTTCTCTTATATTCCCTGCGACCACTGTCAGCCCCACACTCAGTGTCCCTGAGACCTGAGAACAAATGGAAACTCTTCAATGTTATAGTCATTACTTAGATTTACAGCAAACATCAGCATGTCCTCATTAGATTTTAAATATACTCACTTGTGAAAATAGGAGCATATACTTCCTATGTGCACACAGAGTAAAATTAACTGAAAGTGCTTGTGAAAAGAGATGTTTTAAATTAAGTGATTTTTCTAGTCAATCATCAACTCACTTTCATTCATCCATTGTTATTGAACATCTCTCTTCCTGAGCTTAATCCACTCTGTTGCATAAGAGAGTAAGTAGGAAAGACGTAAGAGGAATCCATCCTTCTCTTATGTCTGAGTACATCTTGGCTCAGAGTCATTGCTATGGACACCGATTCCCCTTGATATAACTGAAGATACTGAATATTCAGCAGCATGTTGGCCCAACCTTATTCTGACCCCAAAACGCACCTAGGTAATTACTCTCTCAAATTAAACTCTCAAATAAAAGCTCTTACCTATCTCTTATTTGTCACATTTTTTCTAATGATAATCGCACACGTGTACACACTCTCATGCAACAAAGACAGCCTATTTAACAAGAATCCTGCATTCAAGTTTCACCCAAATTTAAAGTTTTCTAGATCTAGTTTTGTTTGGCATCACATAATTAAATAACCAGTTTATTTAAAATTTGAAAGGATAAGTAAAAATATTCAACACATTAAAAATAATAAAGGAAAGAGTCTGGCGATTATGTGAATACAAACATATTGCCCTATTCTCATCCAACAACAGTGAGAGAAGTAGCATCAAAAATAAATCATCTGTTTTTCTTTGTTCACTCAATAGTTTATTCCTGGAACTCAGCTTGTTTTCAGGGCTGCTAACAATATTGTTTAATTGCTTTCATTATTCCCTACTGCCCTGCCTTCGTCTCACCATCCATAGTGACCTTTAAGCATCCCCCACAAATCACCTCTGTGGGGAACGGCATACATAAACTTTGTTTATCCTCTTTTAATTTTCTTATCTCTAACTCACAAGTCAGCAGAGTATTGAAAAAAAATTAAAGAGTGGTTGCATCTGTATTCTATCCCTACCACTTCCCAGCTACCCCAGTTAAAACTAACATGACTGCTCTGAAATCTAGTTTCTTCATCTGTGCTTGGGGCATCTGCATACAACCTTCCTCAGAAAGATGTCAAGGGGGCACCTGCGTGGCTCAATGGTTGAGCCTATGCCTTTGGCTCAGAGTCCTGGGATCAAGTTCCACATCAGGCTCCCCGCAGAGGGCCTGCTTCTCCCCCTGCCTATGTTTCTGTGTCTCTCATAAATAAATAAATAAAATCTTAAAAAAAAAAGATGTCAATAAGATTGCTTAAGAGATCATTTAAGTCCCAGGCATTTTAAAAAATATCAAAATGATGCTTGCTTGCTTTCCTCTCCTTCTTCCTTTTTCTGCCCAGGATATGAAACACCTAAATCTAGAGCACTTTTGCTATGCTCTTTACTGGCTCCACACACAAGTATTGAGTTTCCATAACATGCCAGGCACTGACCAAGAGCTGGGACTACACTGATTAACAAAATGCAATTCTTATGCTGAAGGAGATCCTAAACTAAAGGACTAGGTTATAGTCTAATCACATCTAAAGTTATGTTTGATAATCAGACATTTTCCTGAAGAAGAAGAAATAATGCCCAGCCTTCCAAAGGTTTTACAATGTGTATGATTCACAAACTATGCAGTAATAAAATATCCTGTGAATTACCTCATTGCTGAGATCAATATAGGACCGTGATGTTATCACATCCGCCTACTTGTCTGTCTCCATCAGTGGAACCAAAGGCACCAGTCATACAAGGCACGGTATGGTCACACACACACAAAAATTATTTCCCTCTCCCAACCGTACTTATCGGGTAATGAAATAAAAGTAGGACTTAGCCATTATTTACTGCTGGTTCCTTCTGCATTCATTTTTCATAGTCTGTTTATTTGGAGTATGTGGTCTTCACAACAGTGAATTAAGCTCCTGTTTTGGTTACTGTTACCAGTGCATTCTATAGTTACATCTGATATCATATTGCACCTCTTAAACCATGAGCTCTTTTTGTAGATATAACCCAGGTTCTGGTAATTTCAGTCATTATTGTTATCTTCTAAAGAAAACAAATTTCATTTAGTGCTGCAGTACCTAATGATTTTAAATGCTTAAAAACTCATATTTATTTCCCACAAAATGGCTACCAATAACTCAGAACAGAAGAGCAATTTTTTTCTTTCCTAGTTTTCATTTAAATTCCAGCTAATTAGCATACAGTGAGGAAAGCAATTTAAAGGTGATTTTTGTGTTCAAAATGTATCTTTACAATGAGACAACTTTGTGATATAAAGTCAAAGCGAATGGGAATAGTACTCTGAAATGGGCACCTACTCTGGGCCATGGGTTGGTTACAACAAATGTCCATCAGGCCCAATTCTGCTACTATTCTTCAATAATTCCTGAAGAACTTCTGTTTTGACAGACTTTATAAAGACAATAACAAAAAAATTAATGAATAGAGTTTAACATCAATTACCTTATACTTGATTACCTAAACAAGTTATCATAACTAATAATAATAATAATAATAATAATAATAATACCAACAGGGGCACCTGGGTGGCTCAGTGGTTGAGCGTCTGCCTTTGGCTCAAGTCGTGATCCTGGGGTCTCAGGATTAAGTACCACATCAGGCTCCCAAGAGGGAGCCTGCTTCTCCCTCTGCCTATGTCTCTGCCTCTGTCTCTGTGTCTCTCATGAATAAGTAAATAAAATCTTTAAAAAATAATAATAATACCAACAATAACAGCACACAGGTATAATCACAGTAATCTTAGGAATGACAAAGGAAAATGTCTCTATGTTTAGTGAAGATCCAGATCTTTTTTCTTCATCTTGGCACTTTTGCTTTGCTAGGGATCAAGTCATCAGCTTTCTCTAGTTCCTGTTCCCTGCTTCCCTGGTACTTTTTTGTAGCCATTAGTAATCAGCTGTAGAATTTCTGAGCTTTTCGCTTTCCAACCACTTGCATAGAGTCCCCATCAATTGTATATCTACAAATATATCTGTTTATTTTCCCCTGATTCTGAACATGTGCTAGAATTTCAAGCTCAAAACATTCCCTACATCCACAAATGACTGCTACAGAGACTGAACACAAAAATACCAGCTATAGGGATCCCTGCGTGGCGCAGCGGTTTGGCGCCTGCCTTTGGCCCAGGGCGTGATCTGGAGACTCCGGATCGAATCCCACGTCAGGCTCCCGGTGCATGGAGCCTGCTTCTCCCTCTGCCTGTGTCTCTGCCTCTGTGTGTGTGTGTGTGTGTGTGTGTGTGTGACTATCATAAAATAAATAAAAATTAAAAAAAATACCAGCTATAATAATACTATAGTCAGAATGATTCTATCTCCCTCTCTCTGATGTTTGACAGGAAGATAGCAGCTCCAGGCCTGAGTTGCTCTCCCTCCCTAGCTCTCTGCTCTCCCAACTTAGAGGTTTCAGTGCACCTTGGAAATTTCCCAATTTCCCATAGAATGCCTTCTATCCTCTATGACAAACGTTCCTGAGAAAACAACCTGTTTGCTGCTTCCCTGAAGTTTCATAGTTTAATTGTTCATAGCCCAATTTGGCATGGCACAGGCAATCACTGTCTAGTGCGCTAGAAAATTATCAAAGTATTTTTTAAAGATGTAATATTTCCTTTGATATAGCTGTTTCTTCAGTTGTATTTCTAGTAACTTTATTTTCCACATCAGAATTTGTTTTTGTTTTATAGTGATATTAAAATATATAATTGTATCATATAACACACTGTACACCTTAAACCTGGACAATGTTATATGTCCAATACATTTTTTAAAAAAGAAAGAAATAGACATGATCTTAAAAAGAAGACTCAACTTCTTACCTTATTTAACCTTAGCATTTGAAGGCATTCTCTATTGTTGTGTCCTTACTCGGTGCTAATTATCCACCCTTCTTTCTTGCCTATTAACATTAATTTGTAATAATTATCTATTGTTACAATCATTGTTATTGAGTAAAGGAGACAGGTACTTATATGAAAAATCAGATGTCGTCAAATAACAGGAAAAAAAAACAGTAAGAGCCCTATTTAAAAAGTAGTTGTAATTCAAACCTTTAAGTGGAGGGTTATTTTCATTCATTAAGATGAAAAAAATCAATAAAACATTTATAAATTAGTAAAAAATTGCTATTTGCCACATCTCATAGAAAATATTAAATAAGAAAATCCCCCAAGTCATTTTACCTGGGAAGCTTCAATTTGGTGAATCAGAAACTGAAAATTCTATCATTTGTTTGTTTGTGGGTCCAATCAATTGATTTTATCACTGATTTGTCTAGTCTTACTAAACATTTTAGCAGACTAATAATATAATTAAGGCAATCTTAATATACTTGTTAAGTTGTTATCATTTACTTATAATTGCTACTATATACTTAATATGCTTATATGTTATATACCAAATTATAATTTCATCCCTCATACCAGCATAAATCTTCCAGAAGTTGTATTCACATTTCTTTCTCCTATAGCATTTGAGGTTTTATACAGAGTAGGTGCTCATTAAAATGTATGTCAAAACAAATCATTCGTATTCCCAAATCTACTGAATATCCACTGGTAGGAAAGGTGATTTCCACATCTACAATCACTATGAAGTCAGCAGTCAGAAAGCAAAAGAATGTAAGTTTTGGTTATGTGGGATGAATTAATTCTGGAAATTGAACATGAAGCATGGTGACAATAGTCAACAGTACTCTATGGTATTTTTGAAATTTGCTAATAGAGCAGATATCAACTGTTTTCACCACACAAACAAAAAAGTGGTGACTATGTGAGGTGATAGATATGTTAATTAGCTTGATTGTTATAATCATTTCACAAGGCATATTACATCAAAACACCACTTTGTACACCTAAGATATATAAACTTTGATTTGTTAATTATAGCTTATAAAGCTGGGGTGGGGAGAAAAAAAAAGAATACAGTAAATCTTCATATATTCTGTTCTTTTGTTTGACTGCAGAACCTCATTCCAAAGAGATGAGCATTTACCATGAACTTAAAGGCACCTTAGAAAGTATCTTTCACCATTTTGCAATTTTGTCCAGTAAAGATTTAACAAACCAAATAGCAATATCTCAATGCCTGTGACAGGCAAAATAATGGTCTCCCAAAGAGGTCCACATCCTAATCCCCAGAAACTATGATTATGTTTTGTTTGTTAATTATTTAACCTTAGAGTGAAAAGATTGTTCTGGATTATCCAGGTGGGTTCAACGTAATCATTTGGGTCCTTAACAGTGGGAGAGGCAGAAGAGAAGGTCAGAGAAAACAATGTAATGATAGAAGTAGGATCAATGAAATGCAACTATACTGACTTTAAAGAAAGAAGACAGGGTAGGAGCCAAGGAATTGGGGCATCTCCTAGAAGCTAGACAAGGCAAGTAAGTGGATTCTCCCATTAAAAACTACAGAAATGAACACAGCTGACACCTTAATTTTAGTCTAGTGAAACCTGTGGCAGACTTCTGAACTCTAGAACAGTATGATAATAAATTCATCTTGCTGTGAGCCATTAAATTTGTGGTGATTTTTTGGCAGCAGTAGAAACCTAACACAATGCCCAGGACTTTCTTTGTAGTGCTAAAAGCAAAAACTTTAATACAGAAATAATTTGACAACTTACTTTTACACATCCTATTTCTTAATGACAATTTAATTGGCCTCCACAATAAATAGACCAAATATTTTCTAATAGTTAACTGAACTCAGTGACCCAATTAAAATCTAAGGCGTGACAGTAAACCTACAGATCAATGCCAGTACATAGTTCCTATTATTATTGGCTCAAATTTTAAAAAATTATCTCTCTCAAGCTTTTATCTTGACTTCACTTTATGCACCATAACTCAGAATGGGCAGTTGATGATGGAGGTTCCTATTTATAAAAATTTTTGAGCTAGGGACACCTGGGTGGCTCAGCAGTTGAGCATCTGCCTTTGGCACAGGGCGTGATCCTGGAGTTCTGGGATCAAGTCCCACATCAGGCTTCCTGCATGGAGCCTGCTTCTCCCTCTACCCCTCTCTCTCTGTGTGTGTCTATCATGAATAAATTAGTACAATCTTTTAAAAATATATTTGAGCTATTAAATGAAAAGAGAAAGAATTGTAATAGCACCATTTTTGCAATGCCCTAATACTATACCAGTAAAGGTGGGTAGTTGAAAGAAACCTTACAGTGCACAAAACCCAAAATATTTACTAATTGGCCCTCTGCATAAAAAATCTGCCAATCCCTACTCTAGGCAATGATCATCAATGGTAGCTGATACCTAAAATGAGAGGCAAACAGAGAATCTATGAAGTATCCTTGTGGAAAAAATCAAAACTGATCTAGGCTCCTGGTCAAACTATAATTCATAGGAAACACAAAGGACAGAGGAACATGTAAGATGGCACGATTGGGATGTATTTAGCAGAGTATAGAACGTGGGAAACTCTAAAGGACAAATAAATCTATTTGACAAATGATTTTTAACAAGAAAAAAAGGAGATAAGATCAGGAAGAGAAACTTATAGATGACAAACCAAACAGTTGTAATGTGCCAATTACAATTGTATTCTGATTCAAACAACCTTTGGGTAAAAAGACAGAATTATGAAATCATTAAGGAAATGTGATCTTAATATATGTGGGCATTAGGAAGTTATTAATTTGTTTAAATTTTATAACAATGTTATAGTTTTGTTTTAATAAAACTTAAAAGTTGAGCCTTATTGTTCAGATAGTTTTCAGAAGACATAATATGACATCTGGGATTTGCCTGCAAATAATCTAGTGGGGAGGGAGGAAATAGAAAATAGAGGTACAGATGAAGCAAAATTGCCATGATTTGATAATCGTCAAAGCTAGATTATGGGCATATGTGGTTATTATACTATTCCTTCTCCTATTGTGCATAGTTGAATTATCCTTAATAAAAGTATTTTTAAAAATCTTTTCCCAAAGGTCTTGAGGTTCATGAAGAGAAAGATTTTGTAACCATAGTTTATTTCAAAACCCAATGATACAGAACCCAATGATAAAAATACCAAAAGCAAGCAAAGAATGTCTTATGTTTTTCAATATGGCAGAAATTTCATATTTCATCTCTAAAAATGTCAATGAATTCACCTTCAGTAAAAACATAGAGTAAGGGCAGCCCAGATGGCTCAGCAGTTTAGCGCTGCCTTCAGCCCAGGGTGTAATCCTAGAGACCCAGGATGGAGTCCCACGTCAGGCTCCCTGCATGGAGCCTGCTTCTCCCTCTGCCTGTGTCTCTGCCTCTCTCTCTCTCTTCCTCTCTCTCTCTCTCTCTCTCTCACCCATGGATAAATAAATAAAATTTTTAAAAAACATAGAGTAATAAATATTTTAAGGACCAGGACCTACTGTGGAAAACAAACATCTTGGAGAAAACAAGATAACTTTATCTTCTAAAGTACTTTCAAAACCAGAAGCTGAATACAATCATTAGCCTTATAATACACCTTGGTTGTACCAACAATATTCTAATCCCAGAAGAACTGAAGACCACAAACAACACTTCCCCATCAAGCAAAGGCAACTTTTGTTTTGGGTATTTGTTATAACACCTCTAGTCAATACTAGTAGCTCGGTAAAAGTTTCCATTCAGCAAGTATCTCTCACCAGACACTATACTAGCTACACAATACAGTTAACTTCCACAGTTCATCCTGGAGACAGGGATTACCATCCTCATTTTATGATGAAAACACCGAGGACAGAAAGATGAAGTTGCAAAATCAGTTAATGACCTGAGATGGACAAAATCAAGTCTGTCTGATTTGAATGCCAATATAATATCAAAGCAGAAGGCTAGCACCCACCCTTCACCCCCTTGCAAATCTTGACTCTGTCCAGAGGTTAGAATCTAGACAAGCTTGACCTTTCTCTGGTGCAAAACAGCTACAAAGGAAGCCCTGATCTTTATGTCTTCCAAAAAGCAAAGTCAGTTCCTGAATTTATATCTTGTCAAAAATATTTGCAAGAACCAGAGACAAGTACAAAGATATTAACTGAATATTGTTTGTAATCACCAAAAAAAAAAAAAAAGGAAAAAGAAACTAAATGTTTGATAGTAGAGAAATGAATACGTTATTTGTGGTACAAACACATACAAAAAATAATATGCAATATTTACATATAACCATTTCCAAAAATACAGTGTTGAGTGAAAAAAGAAGATTGCAAAAGAATGTATGTCTCGCATTCATGTAAAATTTTTAAACACAGAGAACCATATTATTTACACATTTTTATGAGTACATAAATATATACTAGAGGTATTTTAAAAAACTATATGAGAAGAATGAACCTCAGGTTCAGAATATTTCTGACCTTTGGAGAAGAAATCAAGAGAAAGGTAGGTGGGTATTTTAACTGCGCCTATAACATTTTACTTATTTTAAAAAGATATGAGGAAAATATGCCAAACTGTTAACCTCGGTTTAATATGCATTATGAGTATGTGGATTCTTTTCATAATATTTTCTATGATTTTTCTATTTTTCTATTTTCAGACAATTTAAATTTTAAATAAAAATAAATACTTTTTCTTTGTATAAAAAGAAGACCTGAATGAATTTTACATTCAGTGGGAAAGGAAGAAGGAATTGTCTTGGTAAAATTCAGGAGAAAAGAGACATAGAAATATAATTCACCTAAGGCCACACAGCTAATAACTGACAGAACCAAGATTCTAATCTAGATCTGGTTAATTCCAAAGCTACCATATTGTTCTCAAGATCAATTTGGAATTTCCGTACAAGTCTCAAAGTAGAGATGACCTGCGTTCAAACTGAGCCTCCTAGAAACATTTACCTTGTAGAGCCCTTCCTCCTAATCTCACTGTTGTAAAATTCATTCCTAAGGAAGTCCTAGAAAAAATCAACCTTCAGGGAGGACAAACATCCAGTTGGTTATTAGCATGAATATATTCTCTTTTATGTGATTATTTTGTATTCTAGAGAGGCATTTGTAATGAATATGCAATCTCATGACACTGAATGCACGGATTGGCAGTTTGGTGTGTCAACTCTCAACTTAGATAACTACTTTGGAAGAACTGAAGTAGTGATTCCCATCTTTTTGAAATCTGAGAATTTTCCCACATTCCTTGAGGTAAAAGGGAGATACAAAGTTATATTTCAGCTTGAGAATTACTAACAAGAGTTTTCATAAAAATATATATTTTTTGTATAATTTATGAATTAATTTACCAACATTATAGACTAAATATATACAAAGTAAAACCTGCAAAGGAATTAACAATAAGACCCAGTTTCTACCAGGCAAATTCATAAGACAAAGAGAGAGGGCAGAGCCAGGATTCAACACAAGCAAAAAATAGGTCTTCAACTCTTGCGTAAACCAAATACCAACTTCTCCAAGGCTATGGACTAGTTTCACTGCTCTTCTTTCTTCCTACTTATTTAAACTTTCGTTCTTTAGTAAGTTCTTTCTCCAAAAAATAAACATGTTCAAATTTCTCCCATCTTTTTAAACAAGAAAAAGGAAAGAAAAATTCTTCTGCCTCTATTTCTCTTTGCTCTCATAGCCAAGAACTTTAAGTCTACCTCATATTAATGAGAAAATACTGTTTATTAGTATATTTATTAATTGGTCAATTCATTCACTGAACAAACATTTGAGGGCTTGCTATACACTAGGCACTGTTCAAGACATCTGGATAAACCAGGGAACCAACAAAAATCCCTACCTTTGTGGAGCTTACATTCTATCTGACATCAGGCACTGCATAATAAATGATGTGATGTACTTAGAGAGTGCCTAGCACATACCAAGTACTTTACAATGTGTTTGCTCTTGTTGTGGTTATTTCTCTGTCTCATCTGCCTTGGCTTCTACTCACTGCATTCAGGCATTCACACTCATGAGTCGGTTGAAATGACTGAGAAAGATAATTATCACCCTCTTTCCAAACAGCCAAACGCACACATTTTTTTCTTCCTCATCTTTTGGGAATCAGGCATCAAGCACCCGAAGCTTCTTATCTAAATTTCTCATCACCATCCCTTAACAGGCATTCACTGCCATAACCTTTGCTTTCTTGTATTCGGACCATAAAGCTAGACTGCATATATCTCTGTCTGGTTGCCTTGTAGATCCCTGTCTTGTATGAAACCATCGGTTCTACTAGGAAAGTTGTCCAGGACCTACCATGGTGCCTAATGCTTCCTAGGTACTCAATGAATATTAGACAAATAAAAGTTTGCTTAAATGTTGTTCTCTATAATCCTTGCATTTTTGTTTTATGAGTGCTCTTCGGGCTTTGCAAGTGAAAGAAACAAAAAGTAAAGCCAATGCACAGACCATCACAGCTGGTAGAGACAAATGAATATAATGTTTTGCTTCTATTTATAAATGATTTTAATGATTCAATTGTTTTTCAAGATCTCAATAAATAATGGCAGGAGGAACTCTTCTAATATATTTTGGAATAATTGAAAACACATTTAACCATCCCCATACAAGGATGTTTTTCTCCTCAAAACCTAAAATATTTGAATTACTCACTCGCCACCTAATATATTTCTGGTCCTCAAAGATGAAACTAAATTTAGTTCACTATTCACTGGGATCAATGAGAAAAAGCTGATTAGTTGTTGATTACTAAAAAAAAAAGATAACATTTCAGAAATATTTAAAAAAAATAATCCATTATCAGAAAATGGTTGTTTTTCCAGCAAAAAACCATAATAAGAAGAAACATCTGGACTCCTGAGCCATACAACATTGTCCCTTTTAAAAAAAATTAACACAGTGAATAAAAAGCAGACAAAAACCAACCTGTCAAGAAATGGTTTACTCAGTAATGGACTAGCCCTGCAGGGGATTCATTCTGCTTTCACCAGGAGAGCCCTTTGCGTAATAAGAACAAACCATTAAGGGTTTAATGACACTGCAATCGCATATCAGGACACTGAAAAAAGGAGAAAGGATTCTTTTCATCAACTTGCTGCTATTTCTCCCACAGCCACTGCAAGATCTACCATCCATATCAACCTCAAATGGGCAGCCGGTTGGGAGATGGGTTTTTCTGACGTTAGCCCTGCCTTCAACTCAGCTTTTCCTCATTTATCATAAGATCTTGAAGAACCCAGCTTTTGGCAAGAATCACTGGAAATCACCGGAATCATCTACTGGGCCCAGAAGGGACAAGTCATCCTCAGAAAGGAAAGCAGATTCCCTCTCTGCACACATCGCATCTAAAACAGCTGTAGGAGGACCGAATTTGGTAGCCAGCTGTACCGGACTCGTCTACTTTGCAGCGCTGCTGTTTGCATACCCTCTCAGCTGCCCACTTGTCTGCACAAGGCATGATGTTCTGTGGTTGGCACCTGCTGATAAGGGTAATTATAGCATTAGTGGAAGCAAGCATGCCAACTAAGGTTGAAAAACAACTCTAATTACAACTCCATCACTTTACTCCCTCAGAACTCTTTTTTTTTTTTTTTCATTTTACACAGAGCTTACTTGGAGATTAAATGAAATCTGCATCTATTTGAAAACAAGCCCTGAAAGAGTTGTTGGACTAGAGGAGGAAATCACCTTTCAAAATTAAAACTACTCCAGGCTGAGGTGAACATGTGATATTTGTAACACCAAACAGCACTAGCTGAATCATCTTTCAATAGATTTCCATGTATTTTTGTGTGGATAGAATTAAAACAAATAAGAGGAATAATAAGAACAATAGTTCAAGGAGAAATATGAAATCCAGATGGTATTGAATAGAGGCAAAGAAGTCTTAAAATCCCTTTATGCCTACTGACCAATTTAACAGTGACATTGTATATTATATTAATATCCAGAAGTTTAATTTGATACCCAGTATTCAAATATATAACTTTTATATTAATATAAATATAAAAATGATATCAAATTGTTACATTTACAAAAAAATTGTTTTTACATTTAAAAAATAATCTATGACCCATAGTCAGAGAGGAACAAATTCCAAGGAATGAATATGATAAAGTCCTATTTCACTTTATCACAATTTTATGATTTGGGGTATAATTTGAGTATTGGAGATTACTGGATTAAACTGTGCATTAAAAATTACAAAGCCTAAAAAGAAAAGAGAAATGAAGAGTGTTTCTTGAATTAGAAATCAACAAGGATTGATTTGTTAGACACATCCAGTACTGTGGCCCAGAACTTGAAAACATGGCCTCTAAATACCACTATTAGGACAAGAACAGCTACCCCTTCTTCTCAGTATTGCACTGAGTCCTGCTGCTTCTGCCTGGTGCCAGAATAGAAGCAGGCTCCAGAGAGCTGGGGCAAGGATGGCACACATTGTCCTGCCTTGGTCCACAAAGAACATCAGTAGACCATCTCCTGAGTACTAAAGAGACTACCAGAAATGTCTTTTTGATTTCTAATGCTGGCATCAAAATCCTGGGGCCAGCCCAATCTCTAAGATATCTCTAAGAAAACTGCAGCATATCTACTGATAAGTAGAAAGGAAATCTAATTACCAAGGTTGATTTAAACAGGCCTCCCCTACACCTCACACATAAAGACACCATGACTCAGATCATAGAAGAAAAGCATTTCTAGATAATCAAGAATATGGCAGCCCTCTCCTTGCTGAAGAAAATCTCCCCCATTATCTATGATGTATGCATGCTTTGTGGTTAGTGAAAATGAAAACTAATGTAATCATTCCCACTGGGGACAGAGTCATGGACTGTCATTGTTCCCTGGGAATAACTTTAACTGGAAGTGATTTCAGGACTCTAACTAAAGCAGAAAAGAGAGTAACAAAGACCACATTAATAAAACAACTATATAATCATTTTACATTCTCAAAAGAAAGAAGAGAGAGGATCTAAGAGTGCTCCCATGTTTTATTATTAACTACATTTTCCCACATTTATCTATTTTGTCTTCAAAGAAAAAAAAAATCCTCCTATGATTTTTATCACAATGATGCCACAATATTTCTGAGTACAACACAAAATGAATAAGATCCAAAGCCACGTCACAGAATATCTTATTTATTCAGGAGACTAAGTAAAAAGCAGCATTAAACATATTAACTGCTTTAATCATTTCATTTAATCTCTATAGTTTAAGCTTTTTTTTTTTACATAAAATACAATGCAAGTTGCAAATAGCACCAGCTTACCCTTAAGAGGGAAAAAAAAAAGTCTTACCTTGAAGATTAAAAACTTTTTATCAGCATGCCTGCTACAAGCCTCATTATTTCCTCTCTTGCTTGAATAAGTGAGTTGGGGGTATCACTTACAGATGAAGTAGAAACCCTTTGTTAACAACTAATGGAATCGAACCTTGATTAAAAACCAGCTCTAAGATTTACAAAACCTCATTATCTTTGTTTAAAAAATTCTGATAATTCAAATCATGGCTAGGAGCATTTGTTAGATTTTTAGAACAGAAGTGATATCAAACAGGTCACCCAATGTGAGAATAAACACAGGCTTTTGCCATAACTGGTTTTTAACTGAATTACTAATGTTTCAATTAACAAGTACTACAGGGAAATATAGCACCATCATCACCCTTAGTAAATAAGAGGACACAGTTACTTTTCCAGATGTCTTCTGTTGTCATGGTAGCCTATTATATCCTCTCTCTCTCTCATATTTTTATTCTAAGTAACAGACCTGTGAGCTATTGAGCCTAACCTATAGTTATATGAAGATTTTATATGTTCCTGACACTCTGCACACACCTGTTGAACAGAATCAAAGAATCAGTATAAGAAGTTATTTAGAATACTTTTTATTAAAAGGGTAATAAAATTTTTAGTTCACATAATTGATGAAAACCAGAAGTCATGAATTCCTATCTTCAGAATCATATTCTCCTTTTTCAAATGTTAAACTGACCTTTATTTTAAAACGACATTTCAATGCCTGAAATAAAATTAATCACATTTTAAGTGCACAATATCCATCTTTAGATTAAAAAAAAACTTACCCACCACACTAAATATTAGGAAATAAATATTTCAAATTTAATAACATTTTCTGCTAGTTTTTTGTGAACAAGCAAACAAAATAAACGCACCAAAAATTTTTACCTGATTATATTTCATTCTGTTGAATTGATGTTTTTAAACATCCTGCTTTTTTACAGATTAATTTTTATCCCTTAGTGATTATCTCTTGAAAACAGAAGGTAACATTATTCATGCTATGAGATACAAGGCTTGTATACTACCCTTTTTAAAAATTAATTTAGTTTCTCTCCCATACAATATCTGTTGTCAGCTCCTCTGTGTGTAAAGCATAGGTGTACACACACACACACACACACACACACACACACACACACACACACCCTGGTGTTCTTAATGACGTCTCCTAAGTTGAAGCGTTTATTGTTCCCTAGGAGCAACAGGAGGGCTCTGCACTCTCTTCTGGAACAGAGTTCTTTCCCCCTAGGCTAAAGGAAAACAGATAGTATTTAAATACTAAAAATGCATATGCAACTAAAGTTTTCATCAACTGTACTTCTCTACACGCATACGATGCCTGTATTAATTTCACCTGAGTGCTTTTACCGCGCTAATGAGACATTGAAGAGAAGCTGACGCATGGGGAAACTGTTTTCTGAACGCGGTGTATGTTCACAGTAGGATTATAAGCACCTGGGATATTCTTGCATGCAAATCACATTCTGCAAACAATTAAACGCACCCATTAACATAGTGGGGGTGTGGGATGAAAAAAGAGCAAGTGTAAAGAGAGTGTTAAAAAAAAAAAAAACGGCATGCCCTTCCTATTCCGCCCTCATTCAGCGGCTGCCGAGTACCTTCCAACGCCCAGACAGACCCTCGGGACCCCGGAGTCACAACAATACACTCGGCAACATCTCGCACGCTCTGTTAATTGCAAAACTCTACTGATCCGACAGTGAGCCCCTCGCCTCTCGAACATTTTCTCCATTTTTTTGCAAAGACGCGCAGGCGTCAGGAGACCCTCCCCTGGCGGAAGAAAGGGAAGTCGTTCCTTCTTGCCCCTCCCCACGGCCCCCAGCACTTTGCTCAGAAGCGGCTCCGCGAGTTCCCCGGCGCGAGCCCCCCGAGGAGGCAAGTTCAGCACCATGGAAAGGGCTCGAGCGGCGCGCGCGGAGGGAGGGAGGGAGGGAGGGGGCGAGGGAGGGACCCAGGGGCGCTCCCGGGCCACTCACCGGCGTCTGCTGCGAAGGGAGTCCCGCGCGCTTCGTGGATCCCTGCTTGGAACTTAGCCTTTTCCACGACTCGGCAAACCTGCCCCGGCTGGCGCTCCGGCTGCGCCTGCGGCTCTCCGCGCTGTCGTCGCGCTCGGAGCAGCCCCGCTCCACCTCCGCCGCGTCCCTCCACTTCTTCCCCATGCCAAGTTCTCCGGGCTCCGCCGGGCCCCAGCCGGGCGCCGAGCTCTCGCCGCCGGCTCTGCCTCCAGCCTGCGCGCGGCTCTCGGGCGGCGCCGCCTTGGCCTCGGCGGGCTCCTGCCAGAGCCCTGCGCTCCGTTACCGCCGCCGCCACCAGGCTGCGCTTGCGCCCGCGATTGGCTGAACCGCCGGCTGGGGCTGCGAGCGCCACCTGCGCCCGAGCCAGCTTCCTTTTGCGCCTCCAAATTGCTCTCCACCCCGCAGGCGCCGCCTCCTCTGGGGCGCACACGGCCCACGCCCGGGCCTGCTGATGCGCCGCTGGGGAGCCCCCTGCAGTCACCCCGCCCCGCCCAGCCCAGTCCCCCGGGGCGCGGGGACCAACCGCATGCCACCCCGAGCTGCGGGCGCAAGCCCCTGTTTCCAACACCCGGAGACTCCCGTTGACTTGCAGAAAGACAGGAAGCGTGCAACTTTGTCTTCCTCCCTTTTCTCTTTCCTCCCTTTCTCCTCTTTGCAGCAACAGCTGTCTCTTAAGTATCCTTGGGGGGAGAAGAGCTTCATCTCCTTGTCAGATGCCACACTAATTCCTTCTCACGCTGGCCCGGATTAGCCCACTGGTTCTCAAACTTGGCTGCGCTTTGGAGTTACTTGTGTGTGTGTGTGTGTGTGTGTGTGTGTGTGTGTGTGCGCGCGCGCGCGCGCTGATATTCTTCAGAGTCTAATTTAATTTGCCTGGCTGTGGCCTGGGAATCGGGATATATAAAATCTCTCCAGTTGACTCCTGCTGTTCTAACTGCAATTAAGCGTCTTCGACGACCTGTACTACGGGGACAAGGCAGAGGGAGTCTTTGGAATGGAGGAGAAGGTTGATGCTTCTTAAATCGACTCATTTTTCTCTCTAGGGTAGGAGTGGTCGGGTATTCAGTTTACCCTCGCACTCCCGAGGCCAGGGTGCTACGGCAGTGAATGCTTAGCGAGGAGGATGTGTGAGCTCCTGTGTGTTGAATATTCTCTGACACCTCATCCTTGGTTCATCTTTCTGCCTATTGCTCATTAGAGGGCAATCCAGCAGTCTCCCATCAGTTTTGTGTCAGTTATTTTACCAGACTGAGCTGTCCTCGTGTTCAGGAATTTCCTTGATCAGATGAGAGAGGGCCAGGGAGGGTGTGACAAATTTACAAAAGCTGAAACAATGGCTTTACTCCTTATTACAGGGAAGAAGGTCTGAAATCCCTCCTGGTTGAAAAGAGCTGTCTGGTTGCTGATCTGCAGCAATGGCAACATATGTATTTGCATTTCCTTCTGAAATGGAGCGTTCTCCCTTCGGTGTAAATAAGGCCAGGTCTTCCAAGAGGAAAAGGTAGAAAGGGATTAAGAGGAAGGGAAGAGGATGAGAAATGCTGTAGGAAAATGTGTGTTGTGGTGCCAGTTGTGAAAATCATAATCTGAGTGGTGGTCTGATTGGTTGGTCTGATTAAGCAGAGGTTTTGGAATTGACTAGTTTTCAGAGAGGAATACAGAGCTCTAAAACCCCACAGCTGTACACGTGTGTGTAGTGCTACATTAATATTAATCCTGTCATTTTAAACCAAGAGACACACGGGGCACACTTTCCACCTTTTCAAACAACCCTCTGTGTCCAGAAATCACACACCCGTATTAAACAAAAATGAAGCTCTAAACAATGTTTGGAACACACAATGCCATTTAATGAGAAAACCACAGGCTCCATTTTGCATTTCCTCGCCTGCTATCTATGTTCATGGATTTGAAACTATTAGTGCCATTTCGTGGAAATATAATAGTTCAGCCCCAATTTCTCCCCCTCACAAAAATAAATCAAAATGATTTCTCAGAGTTTACAAATCAGACAGGTATGAGAGCTAAATATCAATTAGGGAGTAGAAAAAAAGTCAGAAAATTATGATGTAAATGTTTGCCTTTTCTTTAATTGTCAATAAGGGGGAAATATATGTGAAAACTTCCCTAGGAGTTGAAAGGCTGATATGCTAACCTAGATGCCTTGATAGTTTATTTTTTAGATATAATGATGAAAGCTCTGCAAAGGAGCTAAGGGGCTTTCACAGATGTATCAAGGCAAGAACACTCATGTCACAGAGCCACAAGACCCTGGTGTTTACCCACATCAGCCCATGAACAGGGACATAAGAATGCTATCAAGAATATCCATCACAAATGACAGCACTAGGATATCCAAGAATATTCAGAGCCCCCAATGAGGATTTATATATATATATATATATATATATATATATATATATATATATATATATATATATTTAGAAAAGTTCAATGAATAGTGGTTATATCTGTGTTTTCTTATCCTTTCATCCTAAAAATGAGCCTATTGCTGTTGTCTTAGAGCTGTTTTTAAAGCCTTATTTGAAGATGAACTCTGTATTTTATTTTTGCACTTAACAAGCACCAAAAAATTACCTGGGAACTGTACAAAAGGTTAAATTAGATGTGAGTACAGCTAAGCAAAATATTGACCCTCCCTCTTCTGATGTTCATTTGTCTTTTTCCAAATTTTCTAATAGCTAGGAAGTGGAAAACTACATTGAAAGTCTATCATTTTTATTACAAGTTAGCAGAGAATGGCAGCATCAAAGCTAAGAAAGAACATGTTGAAAATCACCAGCATGGAAATTCTGGAATCAAGGCTAGAAGCCATTTTCAGAGCAACTTAACTTTACTGAGAGTCACTGCAATGGAAAAGGTGAGTGTAAATACATCAAAAGGCTATTGAGAAGGATGCCATCAATCCTTTTTTTTCCCTCCATGGTTTCTATGCATTAAAAAATGTGAATATTAGAACGAGATTAAGGCAAAAATTACTTATATTGTTATATAATAGATATTCTACATAAAATTAAAATGCAAATATATAATTCTTTATGTATGAATCAATCAAAATATAATATGGTGAAATGTTCTGAAAAGTTTGCTTTAAATTGTATTCCAAAAAAATTCTCAAGAAAATATCAAATGCCAACAGTCCTCCATACTCTATGAACCTTACATGATCCAACCAGACTGTTGGATGTGTTGAGTATATAATCAGAAGAAATACTCTTCAAAACCCATTTGCCCTGAGTTACATGGTTATGAACTTTACTGCAAAAGGGTTAATAGGAAATATCTTTTCCTTTGGTTATGTCCAGAACATGGAAACCCACGGGCCTACCGAGGGACCAAAAAGATCGAGCAAAGTGCAAGAGGGGATGGTAAACACAGAAAAAGTGAGGAACACTATAAATCCATGTTTGTTCCAATATCTCTCTTATAGAATAAGAAAATGTCAACTACATTTCATCAATTTTAACACTCCAAATTTTTCACATTTTAAGCACTCTCAAATCAGGATGCTTTTGATAGTGGATGGTATCTCAACTTCAGTATAATACTGAATTACACTAAATCACAGAGTTGGGTAGTGAATTAGATGCTCCTAGGTATGACCTTAGAAATCCAACGAGTCATTATTCACCCTTTGCCTATATATTCAGACTTCAACATTAGATATCTTTTTTCTCATTAGCAGGACATTTCCTTATTAAACAATTTTAAGCATTAGGATGCCCATCCTTATAAATTAAGCAGAAATCCATGCCTCCATCTTTATTTTAAACTCTGGAGTCACGCTAATTTAACATATGTGCTCTTCCAAGTGATTATCATCAGGTATTTGAGGATGGCCTCTACAACTCCCCTAGAATCTCTCTTCTCATAACCAAACAATGTCTAATTCCTTTTGTCACGTCCTTACATACACAGGGGAGCAAAGTCTGAACTGGCATTCTTGTACACTAAGATAAATTTTTAAATGTGCCTGTTAAATGAATTTGGGGTCAGTTGCTTTGTGAATTCACTAAAAGCATAACCACTTTGACTAGACTCATGGAAAAGTAGGCGTAGTCAGTGCCTATGAAGCTGGAGACAGGATATAGAATCTACATTGAGTCATGAGTAGATTCCCTTCAGTAGACATGAGGCTGAGCCTCATACAAAGCCAAACAACCGTGAGAGTTGAAACAATTATTCCTGTAACTCGAGCAAAAAATCTCCCAAAGCCCACAACTATTAAGAAAAGGAGCAGTAGGGTTATACTGGTTTATGCAAATTGGTCATCTATGTGGATGAAATTCTCTGGATGATAGCTTCCTGAAAAATTATCCTCCTTCTTAATGAAAAACAATCATATATCTTCTGTGAATTACCTACTGACAAGCCTTTCTGGTTACACACCCCATCACATCCTCTCTGCAAAAGCCAATGCAGGTCAGAGAATCTAGCTACAGATCTGCTTTCTTTTCTTCCTGCCTCTCACTCTCTCCTCTCTTGTCCTTCTCCTCTTCTCCTCCCCCTCCCTCTCTCCCTTCCTTTCTTCCTATTAATTTTTCTATAGACTATAGAAAAAAACAAAATCCTCCAATTATCCAGGTTTCCTATACTTTAAACATTATTATGATTCATAGGAATGTATAGTATAAACCCTCTTTATTTTTCATTGATGCATTTACATAAATGTATTTATATGTATATATATAATAGTTTCCCCTCTTTCTAAGTTTATACATAAGACAGTTTTCTGAAATTTTATTTCAATAATAAGAGATAGTGACTAAAGTAAATTGTATAAGAATTATAAAGGTAAACAATAATAGAATTAAAAATAACACAACCATTATAATTGGGGAGAGAAGGAAGAGAGAACAAAACAGGGAAGAAAAGAAGATGTAACTGAATTAAATTCCCACCTATTATAAGATAATGTATAAAGTAGATGAATAAAAAAATTCATAAATACTCCCAACAGAATGAATAAAACTCTGTAAATACAAAATTCAAGCAGACAAAAATACCAAGTGTTGCCAAGGATATGGAGCAACTAGACCTCTCATACACCACTGGTAGAAGGATAATGGTATGACCCCTCTGGAAAACTACTTGGCAATACCCACTAATACTAATGATATTTCTACTGTGACCCTGCAATTCTACTCCAAGGTATATATCTTTGGGTATATACCCCAACAGAAATGGATGCATGTGATCAATAAAAGACTGCAAGAATATTCATAGCAGCACTATTTGTGAAAGTCCAAAACTAGAAACTACAAAAATGTCCATCAAGGGCAAAATGGATAAATAAGTTATGGTATATTGAAAGAATGGAATACTATTCAGCAATGAGAGTGAATGAACCACTATTACATGCAAAACCATGGGTGACAACAATAACATGGTGTGGACAAGACAACTATTTTTTAAAAAGAACAAAGTGGGAAAAAACATAGAAGTTGGCTTCCCCAAGATTGCTCTGCTGTTACCATTAAGATCAGTCTCTATTTCAAAGAAATAAAACTGGTAATTATATCTTACATGATGGATGTACTTTGTGTGAAAAGATAAATCAGAGGGTCAATTACTAGTAATATTTCAAAGACAAGACATTATACTTAAACCAAAAAATAGACAATAAATATAATCTGTTTAAGTTCAAACAAGATGTTTAAGCTTAACTGACTTTTCAGCTGGTAGAAGATCCAGCTATCCCTAGGAGGGACAAAGAAATTGGTTGTTACCTATTTAGAAAAGCTAAATTTTGGGGTTTGGGGCTCAGTGGTTGAGTGTCTGCCTTTGGCTCAGGTCATGATCCTGGAGACCCAGGATTGAGTCCCACATCGGGTTCCCCACAGGGAGCCTGCTTCTCCCTCTGCCTGTCTCTGCCTCTCTCTGTGTGTCTCTCATGAATAAATAAATAAAACAAAGAAAGGCTAAACTTTTCCTCAAACTCCTTTACTTGGCATCATAGATGCCTGTACTTTTACCTTTACAATTTCATTATTTTTGCTTCTTTAGAAATGCAACTCCTTCTATGGTCAGTAATCAAAATTTGTCACTCATTTTCCACCTTTCTGAGGTCAGGATTTTTAGATGTGTAGCAAGAACTCTAGGATATTGGTAGAGAAAGATATATAACACAGCTGTGTCAAGGATAGAGGCAGAATCCAGTGTCTGGGGGTTTCTAAAAGTAAACTATTGTTTCCTTCCTGCTCTTGAGTTACAACATTAAAACAGAAAGTAACCATTTGTGCTGAAGTCCAATTATTTCTGTTTGTCCCGTAGAAATGGCAGGAAAACATCAAAGATCGCCTTAAAAAGGAGCACACAATTTCAGAGGAAGGGTCTAAGTATTAGGGGAAGTTACTTTTTTCTTTCTTTTTTACTTTCTTTTTCCTTTTTTTTTAAGATTTTATTTATTTATTCATGAGACACACACACAGAGAGAGAGAGAGAGAGAGAGAGAGAGAGAGAGAGGCAGAGACACAGGCAGAGGGAGAAGCAGGCTCCACGCAGGGAGCTGACATGGGACTCGATCCCGGGTCTCCAGGATCATGCCCTTGGCTGAAGGCTGTGCTAAACAGCTGAGCTATCCGGGCTGCCCCCTTTTTTATTTTCAAGAAAGTATGAATTTCTCAAAGCACCATGCAGGTCAAGAAAAATATTTAGCAGTATCCTAAACATTAGATCTAGCACTTAGACATGCTTAGTTTCCTAAATGTAGGTGCATTAAATGGCCTTATGAAACTAAATTTTAAACTGCCCATTTGAACAATTTTGTGCAATTTTGTCCTTTTGTGCAGAAGTACAAACAGTAATGCGTGGTCCATTACAAAACAAACTGAAAAGGAGACATGGAAGTGACCGTGCAAAATTTCCACATCTCTTAGTCACAGTTTCTATTCATACTGGAAAAGAATTGTGATTTTTGAATCTGAGCATATTAGAGTCCTATTTAGCTTTTTTCACTACTCAAAACAAAACAAATTTGTGCATTTTCCCTTCCAAAGTACAAAGGTGAATGAAGCGAAAGCAATTAGTTAAACAAGAAGTAGTAGCTTCATTACCTTTTCATCTTTAATGTACTTTCAAAATTCATTTCCTCATGCAAAATCATTACTGGAGCTTAAAAAGTCTGAAGGCAGAGACTCAATGAACTAACTAAAATTCTCAAGTGCTTCACATGTCTCCTTTGACTTCTACAAAGGAGCAAAGCCAACAATATGCTAAAAATGAGACAAGCTATTGTCATTAACATGATGTATTCCACTAAAATTAATTTTACCTTGTGAACGGGGTCTTGAGACATTCAGCAGAGATTCCAAAGCCTACTATTACTCTTCAGATGAGATTAAAAGATGGTTTGTAAGGGTGCCTGGGTGGCATAGTAAGCTAAGTAGCTGACTCTTGGTTTCGGCTCAGGTCTGATTTCAGAATCTTGAAATCAAGCCCCTCATGCAGCTCCATACTCAGTATGGAGTCTGCTTGAGTTTCTCTCTCGCTCTCCGTCTACCCCTCCTCACCTCTCTCTTTTTCACTCCCCCTCTCTTCAAGTAAATAAATCTTTAAGAAATAAAAAAAAAAGATGGTTTGTATTAAGTTGAATTTTAAGAGAATTCCCTTGTGCCAGATTATGTAGCTATACCAATCACTTTGTTGAAAAGAAAGATGATCTGAGTGGCTGAAATATATGATGTATGCTATGACAACAAAAAAGTTTAGCAAAGTTGTATGCCCAGACTGGTGTCATAGAAACAAAACTCTTTAGGGTGTTGAAAGCGCAAGAAGATGTAGAGCAATGCCACACTGGTTAAAATAAAAACTTAACCAAAATGAAAAAAAAAAAAAACTTAACCGAAATGAGAAAGGCAAATGGGAAAGCCATACTCCTAAATTCTTCTTTTTTTGAAAGCTTTATAGATAAATGTTTATTTTATCTAAAGGTGAAAATTAAGTGGTTTTTAAGACTCCTACCAACACAATGGCTCAGTATTTGGTGATTGGTTAATCCATTTTATCTCTTATTGCTACCACTATTTTCCAACCAGACCTAATGTGGAGCCATGACAAACACATGGTGCAGTCCTAGTCATTGATAAAGATCCTGCAGGATGCTCCACACTGCTCACCTGTGTCAACAACTCTGCCAGTGGGTTGTAAGTTTCTATCTAACCAGCTCTGTAACAGTGATATGCCCCAGCCAGCTGGGTTTCAAATGTTAGCAAATATCTGTAACTTTTAAAAAGTGTTCTCAGAACCTTAACTTCTTGACTGTGTCTGTGATGAAACCTAACTTGAAGATAATGGGTAACAAAAAACTCTATCTGTCATGACCACATTCTTTCCAAAAATTTTTTATGGTATGAAGTATACATGCTGATCAAAATGGTGGCAATAATATTAGTTCTAAGTGTCATCAATTTATTCATGTAGTATTCATAAGTGTTCCTGAAGGTCCAGGGAATATGTTGAAAAGAATACAAAAGAAAAAGAAAGACAGTAAAAGTACAAAAGAATAAAACATGAGAAACTAAAAACTAATAACAGTGTTAGTAACATGGTTAGCATTTATTTTTTTTAAAAAAAAGGTTTTATTTATTCATGAGAAACATACAGAGAGAGGCAGAGACACAGGCAGAAAGAGAAGCAGGCTCCCTGCAAGGAGCCCAATGTGGGACTTAATCCCAGGACCCCGGGATCATGCCCTGAGCCAAAGGCAGATGCTCAACCGCTGAGCCACCCAGGCATCCCTCAATGGTTAGCATTTATTAAGCATTGACTATGTGTCAGGCATCATCTGTCTCCATGGATTAATTCATTTAATTCTCACAATGACCCCATTTTACAGATGAGAAAATTGAGACAAAGAGGCTAAATAAATTGTCTAAGACTATACAGTAAGATAGCAACAGGCCCTAGACTTCGACCCAGGAGTCTGGCTCCAGAACTCATGCACTTTATATTATGTCATTATATGCAAGAAAGCAGATAGAGGGAGGAAATAATTATATAACCAGCGTGACATGGGACTGTCACGCTGGTTATATAATTCCTTTCCTTTGTGCCACGCTCTGTGCGAAGTATCTTGAATGAAATCACTAATCTCTGAAACTCTATGAAGTAGGAAATATTCTCTTTTTTTTTCAGATGAGAAAAAGAGATTCACGCAGGGTAATGACATGACCCCAATTACCCAACTTTTAAGTTGCAGCATTGAGATTAATCTCCAGTCTGCCTGACTTCACAATCACAGCCTACAAATAAATAATAACCAATATTTATTGAGTATTTTCTATATAATCAGGTCCAGTGCAAAGCACTACTGAGCACGCACATACTTTTCTCAGTTCATCATTCTTTGATCCATCCATATTTGAAGATTAAAAACTGTGATTTAGAAAGTGTAAACAACGTTCCCAGGACACACAGGTAATAATTGACAGAATCCTGACTCCAGTTCTCTGTATCTGACTCTTGAGCCTAGGGACATGCCATTATACTTTATTTTTAGTACATTCAACCATTATACTACTAATTTATTTTATATTTTAAAAAACATAACTGTTGTTATTAAAATACTGGATTGTCTTTGTTGGCTCAGAAATTATAGTTGGGGGAATGGTTATGAGGTTCTCTAGTTACACAGGGATTCTCTTAACCAATATTATTTTTCTCACAGGGGACTTGTGAGAATCCAGTCAGTTAGTATGAGTAAAGTATTTTACTCTATGTCCGGCACATTTCTTAGCTGCCTTCCCTCTTTTTAAAGATAGGTGCCTTCTGGTGGTTATAAACTTGCTGTTACTATTATATTGTTGTTATTATTATAACATGTAATCAATATAAAATTAATGCTGAGATATTTCACATGATGTTTTGTACTGGGTCTTTGAAATCCAGTGTGCATTTACATTTACAGCATAACTCAATTTAGATTATGTTTCAAGCGTTCGATAATCACATATGGTGAGTAGCTACCTTATTGGACAACAGAATCACCATAAAATACCATCTCCGTATTGTGATTGACTTCAAAAAACACCAAATAAAAATATCAAGTAGGTGTTTTTAAGCCAGTGGTGGTTGAGGAGGGAGATTAGATAATACTTCAAAACCTTTGGGAAGTTATAGGTCATCTACCCAGAGGAGAAGTTGAATTATATGTACCCCCCATACATTTGCACATAATTTCATGAGGTCCATGGCCCTAGGTTAAAGAATGCTGTCTAAATGATTTGTTTCAGAGATCATCTACAGAGAATAACAAAGGATTATGCCCACATACTATGAGGTAACTACTGGCTTTACACAAAAGAATGTGGGACAGGGTAGTGGTGGTGGTCTTCTGCCCCTGGAAGCTCATTCTCATACCCAGTCAGCTGTGTGGAATTCATCCAGCTTGGCCAACTTGAAAGATCCTCACCACAGAAGACTATAGGTGTCACTGAGACAGAAATTATAAGAAGGCCCATTAGAGCTGGGACTCTTCTAACTAATATTTTACATTAAGCCAACTGGTCCAAGAACACATAATGTATTCTACATTTCCTGAAGAGTTGTCTCCATACCAACACCCTCTGAAAACATGAGAAAATCCATCATAATTTACTGTTCCTTTTCATTCAAGGCACTAGAGCCTAGGTCGGAAGTTTAACCTTAAAGCACTCTAAATTCCTCCTAAATGTCAGAAGGATTCATAATTGGCCTGAATTTATTTAATTAGGCATCCAAATATTTGGCTCAGTGCATGTTTTATTTAAGTGAGATTCGCCAAATCTGACTCTTACTCTGGGCTCCTGTTTTCACTCCTCCTTGTCATTTAAACATCACTGGGTCTTACCCATATTTCATTTTTGAAATGAAACAACTCAAAATTCAAAATATTCTGAACTTATATCTTATGTTTCTGCTTTTCTTTTTTAAAAGACAGGTACCCAGAGTGTTAATTCTACTTGTCAAACTAGCTATCAAATATTTACTTTTTCTTTCTCAGGAGCATCTGCCCTCCATCAATTTCTTATTAATTTGACAGAGTAAATGATTATTTCTAAGTGTGAAGCCACCTTTGAGACTTCTACTGTTTACAAAGGACTTTATACTAACTGTGGTGATGCATTTCTCAGACTTAATGAGCAGATAACTCAGGCACAATGTGTATTACCTTGGAGAGAAAAAGAAAAGTATTTAAGCCACCCAGTCTATTCCTTTATATTTTAGTTTATTAAAACCCCTGTGTGTGTGTGTGTGTGTCTTTGAGACAGAGAGAGAGAGAGAGAGAGAGAGAGAGAGAGAGAGAGAGAGAGAGAAAGAGATTTCCTTTTCTGTTTGTAGTATTTGTAATTAGCCTTAAAACTTGAGTCTTTGGCTTTCTTGCAAAATCTCTCATTGAAAAGCCAATCATGTTTTTCTTCCAGATGTATTTAACTCCCTTTACCCTAGGATACCTCCTGGCTATAGGAGTTTACAGCTGAACCTTTACATAGAATTTTAAAAACAGAAACAGTGATCTCAACAAAGGAGAGATCCTTTTCTGTTTGAAAGAATAATATGTAGGGGTGTGTGTGTGTGTGTGTGTGTGTGTGTGTGTGTGTGTGTGTGTACAAGTGAGTGTGTGTATCTTAACCCCCAAAGTGGGCAATACATGACACATAGCATTCGAAAGTTTGATTAAGGATGGTGTCTCAGACATAACACCCCACCCACTCTCAACCCACCTCTCCTCTCTTAAAGGCTTATTATGTTGCAAGACAAACAATATGATTTGCAAACAGATTAGAACAGCCCCTGGGGAGGCCAGAGCCATGGAAGCCACAGGAATTCCTGACTTTTCAGGTATATTCTAGGATTTCACTAGAGTAGAGCCATAACCTTGGGCCCTTCTCTGGACCAGGCCGAGACTTGTACATTCTGCTCTCTTTGAACTCCTTGCTGTCTAGCATCTCACACTTGGGGATGCTCCAGATTTTTCCCTGACTTTGGAGAAGGTGGTAACTTGAGGGTTGTGCATATTGACAAATTGGAGGAGCCTGGCAAGCTCTTCCCTGAGTATTCCTGGCTCCAGGGTCCTACGGCATTGATCCTGGTTTGGTACCCAATGCTGTTCTCTGGATGATAAAATAGTATACCACTTCTTCTCACAGCAGACATGCCAGATGGTACTCATTACTTCCTTTCTCCTAAACAAAATGCCTGGAATTATAAAGCTTTTTCTCCTACTTGCAAAAGACAATAGAGAATTTTGCATTTATGAAAAAATACATATTATGACAATGACCATTGACAATTACATATTTATAATCCTCTCTTAAATTCAGAAAGTTTCTGGGGAAAATACTCCTGTAGATTAGCACTAAGAGATCTGGCACAGCAGCAGAACAAGTTTTCCTTTACAAGCTTACCTTTCAGAAATGACAAAAGTTTCCTAGGTGATCTTTCCCTTGACTACCGCATGTTTTTTCATGAACATGCTTTTACTTGTAGCTAAATCTTGGACTCAAGAGAGGCCGAGAAGAGTTTCACCTTTATATCAGGCCTTGTCTTTGAAAATGAAAAAGAAAAGCCAATAAATCTTTATGCCAGAAAAATAAAATGAAGTCTAAAGTAAAAGATTTGAGGATCAAGAGATCCAGGTTCAAACTGCAGCTCTTACTTGCTATGTGATTTGAGGCAAATATCTTCATTTATCTGACCCACAATATCTTGGGGATAACATGATCTAATATGGACACAATAACCCCTGTCTAGCAGGAATATTATAGTAATTAATTATAAAGCACAGAATACCTTCCCTAGCATGTATAAGGTGGCTAAATGATACCTATTATTTCCCAAGTTTATAATAATTACTTACTATATGTGTACTGTTTTCAGTTATATATATATACACATACACACATATATATATACAAATATAAGTATAAATAAATATATACATATATAAAATTAGTGTTTGGAACAAACTCAATAATTTATTGGCATTATTTTTTTCTGCTTCACAAACAAGCCAACTCTTCCCCTTAGATATATTTCCTTCATTTTAGCAAGAAATATATTTGCTCTTTTGTATGTGTGGCATGAAAAAATTCAAAGAATCAGGATACATAAGAAGGAAAGTATCTTTCTCTAAGTTAGTAAGTCACAATACAGTAGAAACCATAATAACTTGATAGTCACAAAACTGCTCTCTGCACCCTGCTTCTACAAAGGGGCTTTGCAATACTGCTTGTATCACAATACTGCAGCTAAAAAAATAAGGTGAAAAAAAAAAAACAGATTGGAGCTACACCAAACACGCACGCACACACACACGCACGCACGCACACACACACACACACACACACACACACACACACACACACCATTAATAGTAAATGGAAAGGCAGTTAGGCCTTCTTAGAAAAGTAACCACAGAAATCCAAAACATCAAAGGGCTATAACAAAATTTAGAAAACATAAGAAAATCATTACAAAGTTTGTCACATAATTTCAACAGTGTAGCAAGGGAGAAAAACAATAACATGTAAGGGTTTAAGTTGGTGGATTTAGATAAATTTAAATAACCTGCATTTTGAGCATCTATCAGAAGAAAGGATTTTAAATCCCTGTTTAACTTTGAGGGGAGTACATTGTTGAGAGAGAATGGCTTCAGTCCAAGAAGGCTATTGCAACATTGTGCAGAGTAAACTTCAAGAGGCAACCTCGCAAAAATCAGTCCCTCTGTCTTTTGTCAGGCTCCTTCTCTGGCCGTGGGTCACAACATGAAGACTCTGAGGGATGCCCTCTAATATATGGATGAATATAGGAAAATGAATATTCTAATCCTCATTAGAAGGGCCCAAGCTCTACCTGCCTCAGGGAAGAGGGGAATGGAATCGCACTAACACCATTAAAATACAAATGCCCTAATCTCCTAGGGTTAGCAACCCATCCACTTTCTATTTTCAATATGAAAACCTCACTCTTTGGGGAAAGGTTACTTTTGCTAAGCTTTATGCAAAATTCTGTTAAATTTTAGTATTCCAAAACACTTTCTTATTTTCTTCAGCAGAGATTTCTGAACTGAGCTTATTTTGTTTATCCATGATTTTACTTTAATATCTTAGCCTATAAAGGATGGGTTTACGCTACACTGAACACAGGAGAAGCTTCAAGTAAACCACAGGACAATACAAAAATATAACCTTTCTGTGACTTCCTCCAATAAAGCTAACCTTGTCCAAGTAAAAACTATGTTTTAAAACATACTTCTAGCCAGAGGAAATGCCTCCTGCCAATGAAACACATAGCGGATAACAGCCAATATTTATTGAAGACTTACTGTAGATTATGAACTACTCTCAACCTTTTAATGGCTATAATATATAAGCAATGTTAAATAAAGCTAATTAGAACAGTTACTATTATATCCCAGACACTCTTCCATGTGTTACCCCTATTAGCTCATTAAAGCCTCACAACAATCCTATGATGTAGATACAGTGATTATCCTCATATTGCAGATAAGGAAACTGAGACCTGAGAAGTCAAGTAACTTGCCTTTGGTCATAAATCAAGGAAATGGCAGAGCTAGGCTTCAAACCCCAAGCAGTCTGATCCCAGAGACCTCACTTTAAGCCATTAGCTCATGTTTCCTTTCTATGTGATGATTGCTTGCTTCACATCATTTTTAAGTGGTATGCAGGAAGTATGAAAAGTATTTGGGAAGTGTATGTCTTTGACATTAGGAAATACATACTGGTCATCGTTATATCCCTATCACCCACAGGAATATTAGCCTCATTGGAAACAGTCTACAGTAACAAGTCTCTGAGTGGGACCAGGCTGACACATCTTCGAAAAGAACTAAGAATTGTTTCACTATGAAACTGGAATTCCAGCTGAACCTGTGCCTGTTTTCATGGAGTTCCAAGTCTTATCTGTCCAGGGGCTCTTGGGGATTCAGAAGTCTTATAAAGCAAGAGTTTGACCAAAAATTTGACTCAATCATGAAAACCTAACACTCCAAAGAAGGGGTGATGACAAATCATTGCTATTTCCCTCAGTATGCTCTTCCTACTTCAGGCTCCATTCAGCAAAGAGGTATGGAGTCCCTATTGTGTGCAAGGAACTCTTCCAGGTACTAAGGATTTAGAATTCCAAATTTCTGCCTTACATGGCCTGAGGGAGTGGGGGGGGCGCATAAGTAAAACCCCAAGGCAAGTATGAATCTCAATCCAAATACTCAAATATATAAGAAAGAGCCTTTTTCTCTGTTTTTCTTTAATTAACAGGCCCCTCAGCAGAAAATGTATTAGGACTTCCTTCATCTCCTTAGATTGCTTTAAAATCAAAGAGCTATTAGGTCTCTTGAAGTTGTTGCCCAGGGCTCTGCCACAAGTTGACACATTTGAACAATGGGTCCCCATTGTTCCAGAACTCCATGCCCATAACTTCTGTTCCCTTTAGTCTCTCTTCTAGTCTTCCTGCTGCCCTGCAGAGCATTCATAACTTCCCTCCCCCTTTGAGAGACTTAACACTTTTTCTTCAAAGGGTCCTGGTTGTCTCAACAAAGGGAGCAGCCTTCGACTTCCAGTATTTCCTGCTAGAGGCACTACAAAATTCCCCCAAGGAAAAGAAATACCAAAAGTCAGGTTCCTTCCCAAAATGGAAACATGAGTAAAACACAAATTAGCATCACAGAAAAAAAAATTATTTTGCCCCAAAAAGCTTTTCACTAAATTTTTGAGATAGTAGGGTATGAGGAGCATTGTGCTGAGATAATGCTGCAAGAGAAGACCATAAGAGTATGTACCGAAATAGCGATTAGAAAATTCTTTAATGTTTTAAGATTCTTTGTAAGTGCAGAAGATGTTAGGGGAAGAGGGAAGAGGCAAAGCCTCAGGATCGTCCTCCTTCCTGCAAATAATCCTATTTTATCTTTCTTTTTTAAATTGGAATTCATATATAGTTTGCTTTTATTCTTATTATTTCTGCTGTTGTTATTATTCCTGTATGGACTTGCCAGTAGGGTTATATGGACTACTACCCTCTATCCATATCCATGCACGTAAATACATGCACTTATATTTTTTCCAAGCTCATTTTAATATGACAGTTTAACATATATACGTTTTTCAAGAGAGAAAATGGGGAAATAATGTTTTCTACCATTTACATCTGTTTTTATGTATATTATATGCTTATTTCTCTATAAATATTTATATAGTGTCAAGCCACATAAAAATCTATAATTAAAATCCTTATCACCAGAGTCTTGTGTTCATGGAGCAGCTTGATCACCTTGAGGTTAGCGGTGGAAGTGCCAGGCTATCCACATGATAAACTTGTGAGCTACACACATACATATACGTGTGCATAAGTTCATGTGGAATGTGTTAAATTCAAATAAACTCTATGGATTGTACTAATGTCAATTTCTTGGTTTTGATAATGTGCTATAGTTGTGTAAGATGTTAACAGTGGGAGGGTGGGTAAAGTACAATAGACTTCCTTGTACATTCTTTGCAAATTCCTGAGAATCTTTAATTATTTCAAAATAAAAAGTGTCTTAAAAATTCTTGTCAGGGCACCTGAGTGGCTCAGTCGGTTAAGCATCTGACTCTTGTTTTCAGCTCAGGTCCTGATCACAGGGTTGTGAGATCAAGCTCTACATTGGGCTCCACACTAGGTGTGGAGCTGGCTTAAGATTCTCTTTTTCCCTCTCCTGCAGCCCCTCTCCTCCCTCTAAAAAATAAATAAAAATAAAAATTATTGTCACCTTATATCTAAACTATTTAACGTATACATTGTGAATTTTTTAACATAATAGTGTTCCTCAATAATAGTGAAAGAATTTGATGCCAACTTTGACATATATATGTGCATATACATATATATGGGATCAAGTTCTGCATCAAGCTACCAGCAAGGAGCCTGCGCCTGCTTCTCCCTCTGCCTATGTCTCTGCCTCTGTGTGCCTTTCATGAATAAAGAAATAAAATAAAATCTTTAAAAATAATAATAATAATAAAAGACATAAGTGATCATATTCAAACAGCTCTGTGGCAAGAGCTGACAATTTACTCAGTCTTTAATGGAGAAAAGTCACCCAGTTCTTGACTTCTGATCTCCCCATGGATGGTGGTGACAATGCCGGGGACTATGCATAATAATGATGATGATATATTTATTTGCATGAAGTTCTACTACTTTACCCAAGGTTCGGTTTGGGCCTAATCCACGATGATGTCATCAAGGATTTTAGTGCTGCGGGAAACACTTCCCACCAGCCGGATTTTTGCCGAAATTTTCGGCAAACAACTGAATACTATATAAGGTCTATCGCCCAGCCACCCCCATCCCGGTTGCCCAGGGCTGAGGGAGTGGGCCTTGAGTCATGAAGGCAGTTGGTGGGGAGGTGGCAGGTCTACCCACCAATGATTATTTTTTAAAATAACTGAGGGCTCTTGTTATACCTTCAACTCACAATTTCCTTGCCTCCACCACAAGCCAGCCAATGTGGTGAGATATACATCATCAGTTTTTTACTTCTTTTCATTTGAAATTTGTTTTTAGCTGGATATTTTTTGTAGCACACCGATATTGAAGCAGAGGGGAAGCGTGAACATGCAGGATAAGGGATCTTAGTTCTTTTTCTCTCTAGCAAATCTGAGGCCCCCTATCTTCTGTGCCTGAAAGTCCTGAAACAGGTCATTACATGCCGCTAGATAAAGGTGTTGTGAAACAAATATTGCTTATATGCCAGTTAGGTTAAGTTCCAAGATGTAGCTGTAAACACTCCTGGCTTGTCTTTGACAAATGAAGATATAAACACTTGCAGCTTTTTTTTTTTAAGATTTTATTTATTTATTCATGAGAGACACACAGAGAGAGGCAGAGACACAGGCAGAGAGAGAAACAGGCTCCCTGCAGGGAGCCCAATGTGGGACTCAATTCCCCCGACCCACGATCACATCCTGAGCTGAAGGCAAATGCTCAGGCTCAACTGCTGAGTCACCCGAGTGTCCCAAACACTTGCAGCTCTTTTCACAAGCTATCCTTTTGAGCTTAGGAGCAGGTTCTAGGTACCTCTTGGATATGTTCCTGGAGTTCTTGGTAGAGAAACCACTCAATCTGATTATGATGTTCAATTCCTACCTACATGCCAGTTTTATTATTAAAAGTAATGCTATGCAAATTCATGACCCTATTTTTTTATTTGCATGCCTACTTGCTCCCCCTCAAATGTTTCAATCTCCACTCTGCTCAAAGTGCAGATCTCTGGGAAGCATCTGTCATTTATTGTAACAGGTGGATATTGAGTTGAATTGAATATAATAAAATTTACAGGTTATTATGTTTCTCATATATCCTGCCTTCCTCAATGGGGAGAAAAATTACCTTGAACTTTTTATCAACATTTTTGTGAGGGAAGCGCTGCTTATTTATAAGAGTTTGGTTTTTTTATTTCAACTCTTCCCACTATCTTAATCATTGCTTTTATTTTTCCTTTTTGTCAGCAAGAGATCCCACCTTCTGTCTGATTTAACTATAATTAGCCTCTCTGTTTGGAAAGGTTATTGTATTTTATATCTCTGGGATAGTATCTTATAATGGCTTAAAACTGCTGCAGATAAAGGTTTAAAATATATGGCACAACATCTTTTATTCCTTTCTTTTCTCAAATATCCCATTTAATCTTCTAACCTTCATATTTATTCTACTTTGCACATAGGTTACACTTTGTAAACACATACTTATTTTGTAAAATCTGTTTTTTTAATAGATGAAATCGTGAAGGATGCCAGTAAACATCAAAGATACACTTCAGTGAGAAACAAAGTCATAAGATGTAAGCATGCATCCTGACTTCAGGAGAGGATGGAAGAAGGGGTAGCCCTTGAGATAGAATAGGATCCAAGTAATTGCTTAGATTTACCATACAACAATGATGGCTTCAGAAGTTAATGTGTATGAAGTCTCAGAAAACATTGAGATAAAAATAAGAAATTAGTTGTGGGAAGAGTATATATTATATGGGAAATATGAGGACTACCATAGCCAGGTTGCGAAACTGGTGAAATTTGCCCATCTTCCATTCCGCATCCTTCTATTCAATATACTTCCATCTCTTCCTCCCCCTCCCACCCCTCTGTCTCCTTTTGTTTTTCACACACACACACATACACACACCACACACAAACACACACACACCACAGTTGATTTTCTAGTCATTGGATCATCATTAGTTTTTTAAACTTTATTTTTAAAGAAATGTAGATTTACAGAGTTTCAAATATAATACAGAGTGGTTCCATGTACCTCTCACCCAGTGTTCTCCAATGGTTACATCTTGTGTAACTAAAATATCATAATGGAGTCAGGAAATCTCCATCAATAAAAAGTATGTGTATCATTCTATGCCATTTTATTACATATGTAGAATCCTGTAACCACCACAGGAATCAGGATGCAGAATTATTTCAAAACCCTGCTTAGCTTCCTTTAACTCCCTTTACCTTCCTCCATTTATTTTTTATCTTTTTTAATAAATTTTTTATTTATTTATGATAGTCACACAGAGAGAGAGAGAGAGAGAGAGGCAGAGACACAGGCAGAGGGAGAAGAAGGCTCCATGCACCGGGAGCCGGATGTGGGATTCGATCCGAGGTCTCCAGGATCGCGCCCTAGGCCAATGGCAGGCGCCAAACCGCTGTGCCACCCAGGGATCCCCCTTCCTCCACTTATAATACAATTGTTTTAAATATTTCCTCTACATATTTTGAGATCCGCAGCAAATAATGTTGTACTTTTTGCTGAGACCATAGTTCAGAAAACTCAAGAAGAAAAAGAAAGTCCATTGTATTTAACCATATTTTGGTTCTTTCCATTGTTCATTCTTCCTTCCTGATGTTCTGAAACTTCTTTAAAAGCTATTATTTTAAGCTAGGT
Source organism: Nyctereutes procyonoides (assembly GCF_905146905.1). Lineage (NCBI taxonomy): Eukaryota > Metazoa > Chordata > Mammalia > Carnivora > Canidae > Nyctereutes > Nyctereutes procyonoides. Next base: position 52,706,147 of record NW_026575146.1, on the reverse strand, counting down.
CTTTTGATGAAAATTATCTTTGTTTTCCTTTGTCTCATAGTGTCTTTATGCCTTCTTCATTCCTGACGGCAAATTTTATTTGTGTGATACAAAATTCAGGGTTGATCATTCTTTTCTTTCAGCACTTCACAAATCTGTGCCAGTCCTTCTGGCCTTCATAGTTTCTGATGACAATCTAATGCCATTTGAGTTGTCATTTCAACACTGTTGTTTCTCTCCCACATCTTTCAAGATTTTTTTCTTTGCCATTAGCTTTCTAAAGTTTAATTATGATGTGTCTTGACATGAATTTCTTTGGGTTTATCCTGTTTTGGGTTTGCTCAATTAAAAAAAACAGCTTTATTGAGATGCAACTCATATTATCATAAAATTCACCTATTTAAACTGTTAAAGTACAACATTATTTATAAGAGTTTGGTTTCATCTGAGAGTTTTATAGCTCTTTCATTAAGTTTGGTGATAGATTTTGAGTCAATTTTGTGTGTCTAGTGTAAGAAAGGGTTCTGATCTTTATTATTTTGCATATGGATATTGTTCGGCCACCATTTGTTCGAAAGATGGTTCCTTTTCATATTGAATTTTCCTGTTAACTGCTTTGAAAAGTCAACTGATCAAAACTGTAAGTGTTTACCTCTGGACTCTCAATTGTACTCCATTGTTCTGTCTATTCTCACACCAGTACCACTGTCTTGAATACTGTCTATTCTTTTTTTTTTTTTTTTAAGAATTATTTATGTGACACAGAGCCCCAGAGAGCACAAGCAGGGGGAACAGCAGAGGGAGAGGGAGAAGCAAGCTGCCTCCTGAGCAGGAAGCCGCACTCAGGGCTCTATCCCAAGACCCGAAATCTTGACAGAAGCCAAAGGCAGATGCTTAACTGACTAAGCCACCCAGACGGCCCCTTGAATACTGTCACTTTGTAAAGAGTTTTCAAATTGAGAAATAAGGATCCTCCAACTAATGTCCTTCAAGATTGTTTTGGCTAGTCAGGGTCCCTTGTAATTCCATATATATTTTACAATCAGCTTTTCCATTTCTGAAAAATGAGGCCATTAAGATTTTGGTATACATTGCATCAAGTCAGCAAATCAATTTAAAGAATACTGTTATCCTAATAGTATTCTAATAAGGCTACCAATCTGTGATTGTGAGAGTTCTTTCCATTTATCTGGAATCTTCTTTAATTTCTTTCAACAGTGTTTACAAGCTTTGGATGTCCTTGGCTAAATGTATTCCTAACTATTTTATTCATTTTGTGCTATTTTAAATAGAATTTTCTTAATTTCACTTTTTGATTGTTTATTGCTACTGTACAGAAATACAACTGATTTTGTAGCCTGTAACCGTGCTGAATGTATTTACCAGTTCTAATAATTTTTTAGTTGGATTTGTTAGAATTTTCTATATACAAGATCATGTCATCTGCAAATAGTGGTAGTTGTACTGTTTCCTTCCCAATCTAGATGAGTTTTGTTTCATTTCTTGCATAATTGCCCTAGTTAAAACATCTAGTACAATGTTAAATAGTAGTGATAGGAGCTGACATACTTAAATTTTTCTTGATCTTAAGGGAAAGGTTTCTAGTCGTTGACCATTAAACGTGATCCTAACTACAGGGTTTTCTTTTCATAGATGTCCTATATCATGTTAAGGAAGTTTCCATATATTCCTAGTTTGTTGAGTGTTTTTAATCACAAAAAGAGTAATGATTTTGTCAAATGCTTTTTCTGCATCTATTGCTTTTATTGCTTCTATGACCTGGAGAAACTGATGATAAATTAATTTCACATTTTCTAAATTCTCCTACTCCAAAGGATCTCTTTCATTTATGCCTGTAATAAATTCTTCCAGGACTGATTGGTAACAGCTGACTCTCTGATCTTGTACACTATGTCTATAGGTGACTATCCTCAACACTTGTCCCTGTGTTTGTGCATATAGGTTGTCTGCCCAGAGATAAAGACAAGGATGAACATTATGAAAGATGGGGGAAGGATATGGCTGTCAACCTACTTAAAAGGTAGGCAAGTAGTTTATTTGAGGATCTTTCTCCAAGAGCAAACAAATAAAGGAAAATTCATTTTTATGCATACTCTGAGGACATAATCAACTTTATGAGGTGAAATGTAATATCTTCCCAACCTCATAACCATACACTATCCCCAGCAGGCTGCAAGCATAAGCCTATCCTTTATTAGTGTATAAGAAGATGAGAAATATAAGAAGTGAATGTGAAAGAACATAAATATATCTACAAGAAAGGATTAATTATGGAAAAAGTCAGTTCTTGAAAAAAAAGTCTAGTTTAAATCTTTCCCTCTTCTCCTTCATCAAGGCATGTTATTTTTCCTAAAATGAGATAAGCATCTTTTAATTCCAAAACTATATCTTGTGAATTCTGCACATAATTGTTACCATGGAGCTTTAAGTATCCCATAGCAAGCTAATATGTTCTTGGGGCTATTGCTATTTTGGCATTTAATGTGCTTGCTTCTTCAACAGAAAAACCTAGAAGGAAAAAAAAAAACTGTCTCCACTCCTAATTATTCCCTTTTAAACATACTGGTGTTCCTACTTGTTTTGCAGAACTGTGTTAAGAAAAAGGCTTATAGATGAGAAATAATTAATAAATTATTTCTCTTTTAGAGCTTTATTTAGATGTATGCTATGCGAATCTGATCATGGTAAAATAAAACATATAGCTAAGAGATAAGTAATAAATAAAAATAAGTTCTATTGTGCAATTTGTTGTAGAAAATTTCAAGAAAAAAACAATGTAATAGAGCATACTATTATTAAATTGCCTATAACACCTTTCATCTGAGCCTTTTAAAACATGTTATAAATTTATCTATCCTTCAAATAATCATGGGTGGGAGGAGAAAGAAGAGAAAAATAGATGTAGATTCTGGACATTTCCCCCTTTTCAATAATATCATAATTTCTTGGATGATACAGCAGTAATCTGACCTGTCTCAAGAAAAAAAAATCTTCCAAAGCCTGTCATGTTAAAGTGTAAAAAAATTACTGTAGCTATTTTATAATGGAAGTTGAGGGCAAAGAACATGAATTTTTAAAGGAGCTATCAGAAAGTTAACTACTCAACGAACTTCTCTGCAGTTTTATTATTCTTATTGTTATGGATAACATTGTTGTTTTAAATTTTAATAACTTGCTTTACAGTTAAAAAAGAATTCTCAAGTACATTCTTACTTAATCTTGACAACAATTTTATGTGGTATGTAGGCAAATATTATCATCATTGGATGGATGAAAAAACTGGAGTTTAAAGAAGTTATACCACTGGCCTTGAAGCAGACACCACATACCAAATGGGAAAATGGAATTGAAAATCTAGACAGTACCACACAGGTTTGTGAGTCACGCTGCCTGAATTCAAATCTCAACTCTGCCTTTTGCTGTCTGAATCAGCTTGGGCAAGTTACTGAATAAATCTGTGCCTCACTTTCCTTATTGAGTATAATGCTACTTGCTTATAAGGATTGTTATTAAAGTTTTATAAATTTAAGATGTATATAGCAGTACGTAGCCTATGGTAGGAAATTGACTTTTTATATTCTAACAACTCATCATTCTAGAATTTTCTGTCTTCATAGCTACAAAGTCCCAAATCAGTTCTGAAGGAAACAGCCCTACCCATGACCCCAGCTTCAGGCAGCCACTGATGGTTGATGGATCAGACCAGGATATAGGCACTTGACATCAATATAGCCAACCACTATGAACATAAGAATCTCATGGAGTTTGTCTTCTGGAAATGGGAAACAAATTAAGTAGCTTGCAGATAGGCCAAGATTGAAAGGATGTCAAGAAGAGAAGTGGTCATGAAGGAAAAAAATGGAGTTGGAGTTAGAAGGGAGAGTCCTTGTAAAAGAAAGAAACTATATGGGCTTGCCACTTCCCTGATTCCTAACTTCTTCTCACTTCGACTCCACTTAGAGGTTTCTTTTTATGATTTTATTTATTCACAAGACACACACACACAGAAGAGAGAGAGAGAGAGAGAGAGAGAGAGAGAGAGAGGCAGAGACACAGGCAGAAGGAGAAGCAGGCTCCCTGCAGGGAGCCCGGTGTGGGACTCGATCCCAGATCCCGGGATCACAACCTGAGCCCAAGGTGTCCCTCCACCTAGAGTTTTAAAATATTTGCCAATATGCTTTTCTAAAGGCATGAGGGTCAGGTATAGCCTGAATCTCAGTTACCTTTTAAGGTATTAGAAACCATCTACTCTCCCTGGTAGGGTCTATGTTTCTCTAAGTCTCTAAGAGGTGGAGTAGCCATTCACCTCTCTCGTCTACTGATCTCATTATTCCCTTTTTACTTACGATAAACCTCTTACTTCTGAATCATGATCTCTGTCACTTCATAATTCCACCTTGCCTCACAAGCCCCAAGAACTTGATAATTCTTATTAACCATTCAATTATCATAGGAATGAATGAATAAGTTAATTTATTATGAAAGTTTATTCAAAGCAATTCACTCTTGTGAACACCAAAGGCAGTGCTTACATGGTCTGATTAAAGGGATATGGAGAAGAATCTCCTACCCTTCCTCTCATACTACCACCTGAATCCTAAAAGATATAAAATCTTTATGAGGTTGCAAAGTAATTTTTTTCACAATGAGAATTAGGCCTTAAAATTTCAAAGCCACCTAGAGAATAATGTATTTCTCAAGATCTTCTTCACAGCTGTAGATACTTTCCTGCGAGAAAATTTTGAAAACTGAATGGCATTAGAGACCCAAAGAAGGCAGAGTTGGGGAGGAGATAAATGAAGGCCCCTGAAGCCACCACACACTTGCTGATCCTCCTCCGTCTGTGGCTAAGTGTGGAAATGGTCTTCCATACAGCTATGTATATACAATTTCTGGAATTTTTATGAAGTTATTATTTTTAGCTAATAATTTGGCAAGGAATAACTTTGATAGTAGGGGTTCAGTGAAGTAATAGCAATGGTTATAGAGAAGAACTTATTTTTTGGCAAATTTAAGGATTCTGCAGTAACTATCTATAAAAAATTTCTTATCCAAAGTATTCCCTTGGGCATGAAAAAAAACTGACTTCCCAAGTGCCAGGGTCTCTTCTGGGAATCAAGGAGGTAAAGTTGGGCAGTATGGATTATAAATTATTTCTTATTATTTCATTTATCTATTGGATACCTTCTATAAGCAGGTGAACATGCTATTTGCTCAATGGCATGAAGAGAATGCACCTGCTGTGAGGCTGTAAACTTTTTAAAGCCAAAACCTGTATCCCCAACGCTTGTATCCCCAACACTTAACACAGTGCCTGGTTAGAGGGTTGGAATTCTTTATGTATTTTTCTGAAAAGAGGAAGGTATATAATAAAAGCAGGCCACATTTCTGAGAATTATATGAAAAACATAACCCATCTGTTTACTCCAAATGGTAGAAGGGAAAAGTATCCTATCAAGTGCATTTAGTTGATGAGGCTAATTTTCCCATAAGCTGGACCTTTTCTTGCTATATCAGACTCCATCAGAATGTAAGCCTCTGAGCACTGGCCGCACATCATTCTTAACTCAGTGAGGCTTGCCACTTTATCGATTATTGCCCTAAATAGACCTTTTGAAGGCTCATTTTCTATACCGGTGCTTTCAAAAGTGATGTTTAAGTTTACCATTTTAAAAGAATAATGTTTGCACGTCCACAACTGGGCTTTTTCTGCAAATGCAATGAGTCACTTGGATGAATATTACATATGAATTCAGCTAAATATTTGAAAAAAAATCACTCCCTGAAGAATCAATCTAAGTTGAAGTTGCATCCATCCTTCATGTATATGAGCTATATGTGGCTTTTTGTTGCCTCTATTTACTTTTTAAGGATTTACACTTTAACAAATCCCAAATTGGTGCATTTCTTAAAAAAGAACTCTCACGTGTAGGTAGCAGCTCCTTTTGCAGTATACTTAATAAATTAACACTTTCTTTAAAGAGCACACTCATTCTTGACATCAGAGATGTGAATGATAAGGTGATAATCATGGATATTTTTAAAGATTTTTTAATAATAAATTGTGATCCTATAAAATGATTTAAAATCTTCTTCTTCTGTAAGCACTAAGTAAATGAAGCACTGACTGAAAACTCAGTGGGCAGATCGGTTATCAAAGAATGATCTAGGAAACACTAAATGGGTTATAAAATATTGTGCCATCACCACTTTCTAAAGATACCTGGAGGGATCTCTGGGTGGCACAGCGGTTTGGCGCCTGCCTTTGGCCCAGGGCGTGATCCTGGAGACCCGGGATCGAATCCCACGTCGGGCTCCCGGTGCATGGAGCCTGCTTCTCCCTCTGCCTGTCTCTCTCTCTCTCTCTCTCTCTCTCTCTCTCTCCTCTCTCTCTCTGTGACTATCATAAATAATAAATAAAAATTTTTAAAAAATAAATAAAGATACCTGGATTCTTACCAATAAACTTAAAATGTTTATGAATTTGATGAAAGATTAGTTGCCTGATTTCCATCCTATTGTTACCATTTTTCAGTGTCATATCTGGCCTATGAGACTAGCTGATTACTCCTACACACACACACACCTGCACTTGTGCATATTTGTGCCCACACACATGCAATGTTCTACTCAATTGCATTTCAGTAATTGACTCTACCATGATCCATTTGCACAACTGAGAAACCTGCAGGTCACCTTTGACCCCTCCTTTTTTCTCCATCTCATACAGCCTATCAACCCCCAAATCCTGGCGGTCTCATCCATGCGTCTTCAATCCATCTCCATCTGACTGAATTATTACTGCAGCCTTTGATCAGATCCCCTCAACTTCCATTTTTAGTCTCTTCCAAACTATTTTGCTCACTGAAGCAAAATAAAACTTCTAAGATGTAAATCTGATCATAAAATGTCCCTGCTTCTGCGTGGTATATGTAAGTGATGAATCACTAAATTCAACCCCTGAAACTAATACTACACTAAATGTTAACTAACTTGAATTGAAATAAAATCTTGAAATGGGGCACCTGGGCAGCTCAGTCGGCTGAGCGCCTGAATCTTGACTTCGGCTCAGGTCATGATCTCAGGGTCCTGAGATGGAGCCCCACTTTGGGCTCCGTGGCAGGCTTGGCTTCGGGCTCGAGCTGAGTGTGGAGCCTGCATGGAATTCTCTCTCTCCCTCAACCCCCCCCCCACTCACAACTCTCTCTCTCTCCCTCTCAAACAAATAAATAAATAATAAATAAAATCTTAAAAAGAAAAATAAAATGTCCCTGCTTACCCCCACCCCCCCAAAAAATCTCTGCTTAAAAACCATAATGACATCCTTTTCCCTTTATGATAAAATTTAAACTCCTAACATACCTATAAAGTGCTTCATGACCTGACACCTGCCCACTCCTCCAGCATCACTTCCTTGTACTCCCTCCTTTGTCACTCTATATCCTTGCTGCTCTGAGCTTTCTTTGGGGCCCTGGAGGACTCACTGAAGGGTATTGGTCACTTTTCCTTCTCCCTCCATGTCCTTCCTTTGCCTACAACACTTTTCACCCTCCCATTTGCTCTGGTAATGCCTACCCAGCACTCAGGTTTCAGCTAAAATGTAACTTCCTGTAGTAAATCTCTGATATTTCCCCAGAGTAGGTTATCCTCTCTTGCCATGGTTTCTATGTCTTCTTTCATTGTACATATCTCATTGGATTGTATTTGCTTAATTAGCTGCCATCTCTACCAGATTACAAGCTGTAAGGAGCTGAGGCATCCTCTTGTCTCTTTCCATTTTAACCTCTTCCTCAATTGCCAAGCAGGGACTTGATAAATGTTACATAAATGTATACATGCCTACCAGAATGGCTCTCCCAAAGTATAGCTTTCCCATTAACTAAAGCTTTCTATACATACAGAATAAAGATCCAACAGATTTACCCAGATTATTATCTTTATGCCACCTCAAATACTATTTCTAGAAAATACCACATTCCCCACAACTAATTTTCACTTTCCTGCTTATTCCTTTGCTCATGCTGAAATGCTAGTTTTTACCATTTATACCTATTAAATCCTATCCATTATTCAGTAACCAAGGACTATTCACATGTTCACTGATTATTATTTCCTGCTCCTAAAAATTCAATCTCTCATCACTAAAGACAGTGACCTACTCTCCCTCCTATGACACTTCATCCATTTCCAATAATGTATGCCACAATCTGCCTTGTAGGGTAGTTAATTGTCTATGTTTGCTACAGTAATAACCTGTTAGTTCCTTGGAGGATAGTTACTTTTTCCTGTATGTCTATTTATATCCTGTAAATAGCTAGTGCCTCTTTCATTTCATAACCTGTAAATAGCTAGTGTAGGTAATGAGAAAATAGAAAGTAAAAGTGTTTCAGAATCAGACAAATTTGCATGTATCTTCTTGATCATGTTACTTAATATCTGTCAACCTCAGTTTTTCCATTTGTAAAATGGGAATAAAAGGGCTGCTATGAGTTAGATGAAGTGATATTCATTCAATAAATACTGAGAATTTACTATTGTCAAGCATCAATTTATTCAATAAATGTTAATGGAGCATCTGTCCTATAGCAGGGGCTGTTCTTGGTAAACCAAATGGACAAAGATCCCCACACTTGTGAAGCATACATTCTAGGGGGTGGGGAGAGGCAATAAAAATAAATCAGTAAATTTCAGAGTATGTTAGATGATGATAAATGCTATAGAAAAAAAAGCACAAGGGAGGAGGGGAGAAGTTCAGAAATGCTAGGAGTGGATGGGAAGTGGGGTCATTACAATATTAAGTAAGGCATCCGAGAGAAACTGAGAAGGTAGTAAAGACAAATTTGAGTAAAGACTCAAACAAGAAGGTGAGGGAGTGAGCTATGCGAGTACATGGGGGAAAATAGTGTCCCAGGCAAAGCGAACAACCAATATAAAAACCTACGTGCAAACATTCCAAGCATATCACAGAAAGAGCCAGAATATCGTGTAGATGTGGTGAAATTAGCAAGAAGGAGAGGAGCAAGACATGAGGTCAGAGGGTCAATAAGAATTCACTTTTATAGGGTTTTTGCGGTCCTTTGTAAGTACTTTAACTTTTACTCTTAATAAAATGGGGAGACACGAGAAGTATTAAACCAAGGAGTCAAATCATTTGATTTATGTTTTAACAGGATCTCTCTGGCTGCAGCATTGACAATAGAGCATAGGAGACAGTATGGAAGCAGAGCGATCACTTAAGAGACAACTGACTATAACTTAAAAGAAATTAGAGTGTGTTGAATCAGGGTGACAAAATAGAAAGTATCCATATTCTGGATATCACTTAAAGACAGAAGTTAACAAGATTTCTAACAGACTAGCTGACGGGTATAAGTAAAAAGAAGGAGTCAAAGATGGGCCTAAGGCTTAAGGCTTTTCATTTGAACAGTTGGAGGGATGTGTTTGCCATCATGTGAGATGTAGATGTAGGTTTGGGGAAAATTAGAAGTTCAGTTTTAACATGTTCACTTTGAGATGTGGACTAGACATCTGTGTGAGGGAGCTGAGTGGGTATATCAATCTGGAGTCAGAAGTTGTTTCATATGGGCTGAAGATACAGATTTGGAGTTTGGGGCAAATAAAAGGAATTTATTCAACCATGACATTGAAGATTTGGTGGTAAATTAAAAACTTCAGAATTCCTCCTGGCAGGAAGGAGTCTAGGACCAGAACATAGTTACTGCTCATAAAATATTTGTTCTTTTCTCCCAAATAGTGCTACTCAGTGTTTATTTGTAGAGCACTAGCATGAGCATGGCCTCGGAAAAACGGTTAAAAATAAAGATTTCTGGGTCTCGTTCCTAATCCAATGGATTAGAAATTCTAAGTGTGGGGTCGTGGGATCATTTTAAGTCTTTCAGATGATACTTCCACTAGTTATCTGAGAACCACCCTATGGGAACTTAATAAATACCTGTTGAACTCATTCACATTCTGAAGGTTTACTTTCTCTTTAATAACAATGTGATACTCATCAATTCAACTTGGTTTTGTTTGGTTGTTTTTTCCACTGCTTTATTTTTTTACTTGATTTTGTTTATAATCACAGTTGAGAGGCTGAATTGCAATCCATATCTTATAGATTAGGACTAAAATTTCCAAGCTGTTGAGTGCCATACTATGAGTGCCCCAATGTTGGGTGGAAAAATAATGACCCAACTGTCTGTCTGACCCTAATTTCCTCTGCCAAGACAGGAAGAAGCAATGAAATGGACAATATATCAGCAAGAGGGAAGAGAATCCGGGTTCTTTTCTTTTTTCTTTTCTTTCCTTTGTTTTCTCTGTCCTGAGCTCCCCATGGGAAGCAAAGCTAAATGATTTTTCAGGTCCTCCCAGTTTTATCATTATATGATCTCCTCCCCTGAGGATTCTACAAGGATCACTGTGGAAAGCATCACCCATAGCCAAGGGTGGTCACCCACACCAACACACATTTCTGATTTCCAGCCCAGGGCACTCAGACACAGTCTATGGATAAAACAGGCAATCCCAGGGGTTTTATGCAGCTGCTACCAGACACAAATAGCATGGGCACAGCCTGTTACTGGCCATAAAAAGGAAATGCTAACACAAAGTAAAAGTATTTTCCATGATGCTTGTGAATCTGTCAGCCAGGAGGACAAAGCCAGTAGGCCCAGAAAGTGGAAGATCAGAGGCGTTTTGAACTGTGGTTGACTACATGTTGCCAAAGAGTTCATGTTAATATAACCAGCATCTCAGCCCCTACCTTGCCAAGCTCTGTTCAACTGGAAATGTGAAGACTTTTTGTCTTCAATATCAGTTCCAAACTAATTCCAGAGCCTTATTCATACCTGACTGGGGACAAGTTTGGCTCTTCCAGGAAGTGGATCCTGATTATCTACATGCTCACAGAATTGCAGGGCCTCCTTACCCTGTGCTTGCCTTGCCTTGATGTATGATGGGATTCTGTTGAGAAGCATTCCCGCTCCTCCAAAGGACAAGAACCCTGTCCCTAGTGCCTGTTGGCTTGGCTGGGATGGGGAAGGGAAGGAGAGAAGAGAGCCCACCATTCTGCCTATCTTTTGCCCCTGTCTCCTTTCCTGGAAGGTTAGGCCCCACCCCCAGTATCTTTGGCTGATGGCTAGAAGCTTCCATTATATTTGCCAATTCCCTAGAACCATAGTGCCATCACTCACCAGCTTTGAGCATCACGTTTTTGCTGAAAATGACACTACTATGTCCTATACAGCAGTGGTTCTAAACTTGCATGTGCATCAGGAGCACCTTGTGAAACAGATTGCTGGGCCCATCCTCAGAGTTTCTGACTTAGTAGGTCTGTGTAGAGCTTGAGGATTTGCACTTTTAGCAAAATGCCCATAATAAGGCATTATCACCGAGGAGCATGCTTTGAGACCATCTTTGCAGTAGGGGACTTGATCACTTGAGTATGGATGGAAGTTTACATGTGGCTTGCATTTGAAAGCATGGATAAAAAGACAAATCACTCAATCTAATATTTTTTGAGGCCATTGGGCTAAACACTTGACATTTATCACTTCATCCTTACAACTACCCTATAATTTCTGTATTATTAGTATTCCCATATTGGGAATTTGGGCTGAGTGGGTTCCTAGGGGAAGTAAGTGGTAGAGCTGGTCCTAACTCCTCACGTACCAGTTTTTGTAACAACTACAAGTTTTATTTGTCTGTATATTGTATTTCTGCTATTTCCCATTGGTCAATGCTATAGTCAGGAGCTAAAGCATGCCCCCTAGTCCCTCATACTCACCCATTCCTCCCCCTACCCCCACATCAGCACTGACACAGTCTCAACATGCCCCAAAGATAGGCTAACCGAAGCTATGACCATGTTCTGTTCTTCAGGACTTCCAGATCAATGAAATAATCAACAAACATGCCCACAATGCAAATCACTTAATTTGGTGACCATACGTTAAATCATCAAGCGATCCAATGTAACTTAGTGTTAGCCATAGCTATATGGACCTAGTGACTGCTTCCACTAATAGACCTCTGGCATACTGCCTACCTTCAGAGCACACGCTGAGGCTCAACAGATAAAAGGTACATGTTCTTCATCCTCAATGCCTGGTTCCTTGAGTACTGAACACCCAGTCTCTTCTACTTTAAGCTACACATACTTAAAGCACTCTAGCACTAAGAGGTGCTAGAGTGGCACCCAGGATGAGATGAGGGAATTTCCAGGGCAAGCAAAACATGATAGAGAGTAGAAGGCAACTCTGTCACTCCTCAAAGGAATCTATCATCACACAGCTGTATATTAAGGATCTGTGTGAAATTATTATGGTTTGAACACAAGCGGACTGAAATACCGTAAAACTGTCAACCTGCATTCCCTTGAGGGATCTTCCTCCCCTACAATCTTCAATATTGACTGCACCTGTTAGAACCAAATCAAAATCTAGCAAATGATAGGAAGGAAAGGAAAGAGAAGAAAATGGACGGAAATTGGTGTGGCCATTCAGAAGATTTTCATTAAATCACCAAACTGGAAAAGCCATTGTGTATGCTAAACCAGTAAGTCTCCTTGTTGCCTATGCTGATGAATTAACATGTTCTTCTTTTCCAGACTGATGTTACAAGAAAGTTTTTCTTTTGATACACCTAACTGACTTTTACTTTAGTCAGACCAAAACTGTACATGAAAAGCCTGTCTGATCATGATAAATTTTTACTAAAAATGAGATAACATGCATTTCCAGATACATGGCAAAGCACCTTTTTTAACTTCTGCATCTCTCTGCTGCCCACTTCTGCTCTCTACTTTCCTATGACTGCAATCCCTGGAAAATGTTGATTACAACAGAATACCAAGCGTAGATCAACACAGTTCCCAAGAAAGAAAGAAAGAAGAAAGAAAGAAAGAAAGAAAGAAAGAAAGAAAGAAAGAAAGAAAGAAAGAAAGAAAAGAAAAGAAAAAGAAAGAAAAGAAAGAAAGAAAGAAAGAAAGAAAAAAGAAAGCAAAATTACTTATTATTAAATGCTTGTTAGTGTGAAAGCACAACAGATTTGATACTTTTTGATAAACGAGCCTGTAGGTCAGGTCAGCCTACACTGGATGTGTTTGTTTTCTGACCAAGTAGCGAAGAACATTAATTTGTTTTCACTTCTCAGGGTGAAAGGGTGAGGATAGGTATATCACCTAGAAATAGTGATCAAGAGGAATATTTGTGAAAAAGGTTAATACATGCAACCCTGCCTTATAATTTTATCAGAAAAAAAAAACTCAGAAATTTTAGGTCAAACATGAATAACGTAGCTCTATTCTCATTGTATTTATACCTAACGTAATCAATGGCTCCCTAGATATAATGGACCAGATCAGAACCATCATCACCTGGGAACTTACTGAAAATGCAGATTCTCAGACCCACCCAGGCCTAACCCAGATCTGAAGCTCTGGGATCAAGACTGTACACTGTGTTTCGATAACTTTCCAGGTGATCTTGAGGCATGCTGGTGTCTAAGAAACACTGCTTGATGAGTTCTACTTTACAAAGAATGGAGTATCAACTTTATGTGAATTAGTGAGGTGTGTGTACTTTACTTGTCTGGCTAACATTAGTAGCTTTATTGCTTCTTGATAAAAGATGTGCAGATCACCAAGAGGTGATCTACCTAGAAAGCTCTGTGATGGAGCCGAGGCCACTGAGTTCAACAATATGACCGGCCACCAGATGGCTGTTTCAGCCTTCCAACTTCATCTGACAGCATCCGTGGCCCATGACTAAAGAACTCTAAGAAACATCTTCACGTGTGGGCTGCCTGCCAGCCACCTGGTTTTGATTTTGCTGTGGAATAAAAATGAAGCAATTAGCTTCCTGTTGCTAAATGGACTTCTCCTGATGCTTTTTACACATGTATTTTTCCCCTGTTGAGCCTTGCTGTGATGAATTTGGGGTTTTATTGTCCCACCCCACATTCCACACTCTTAATAAATACAAAGATGGCTCTGCTGGAAGGATCTGAAGCTACAAACACCACACCACCCTATATCTGCCCAGATCCAATATCACAGCCTGCAAAACTCACACAAATAAATCTCTTTCTCAAGTTCTTTTCCATTTATTTATTTAGCTACTTCTCCCAGGTATTAATGCTTTCTGATCCATCTTACAATAAGTAAATCACTTTTGCTGAGAAAATATTGATATTTACTTCTTCAATAGGGCAAAACATTGAGAGAGTATGGACGTAATCTTTTTTATTCCTTTATGTTTATTTCCCTATTTTTACCCATAACATGCAGAGATAAAATATCATCTATATATCATTTAGAAATAGTTTGTAAAAACATTTATTCCACAAAAAATTACCCTAGGTCCTTAAATATGCATTGACTGCATCCACCTCTGGAATTGCAAGATGTATCTTTTTTGTCCAACATTTTTTAAAAGATTTATTATTTATTTTAGAGCAACAGAGTGGGGGGAGAGGGGGAGAGGAAGAGAGGGAATCTCAAGCAGACTCCTCGCAGAGTGTGGAGCCTGATGCGGGGCTCGATTTCACAAGTGAGATCATGATGTGAACCAAAACCAATCAGACACTTAACTGACTGAGCCACTCATGAACCCCTGTCGAACACTTTTTACTCTGTCTCAGGTTATGACCCTTCCTGCCTTTGCAGCATATTTCTGTGCAAACTTATAACTAAAGTAATGAGAATAAGTTTCATGCTTGACTATAAAATCAGCTTCAGTACTTCAATCATATTCCTCTGCACACATAACTATGTCTTTGTATGACAAGGAAGTCATATTTTGATCATTTTCTATGGATTCTCTGTATGTGTATATACAGGTGAGTATGCAACCCGAAGGTGTCCCAATGCAAGTACTTTCCACAAGTGCTAAAAGGAATAACATAGACCTACCCTTCTACTTTTGGAGAATTCATGTCATGGGTGAATTCATGTACAAGGAGAGGCTTTCCTAAGAATACTGGGAAACTAATTTCCTGAGAATGTGGGGCTGGGAATCATCCACAATCAATGATAAATGCTTAAGTAAATGAATATGTAAATGATGAATTAAGAGTATATGAATGAAATGATGAGTAAATACAATACTGGCAGCCAAATTTGTTGCTATGGATAGAAGCCTCCCAGGACAATATCTTGAAACAGTTGAGTATTCTCTTGCACTTCTAACAGTTCTGCCCTGCCTTTTTTTTTTAAGATTTTATTTATTTATTCACGAGAGACAGAGAGAGAGAGAGAGAGAGAGAGAGGCAGAGACACAGGTAGATGGAGAAGCAGGCTCTCCACAGGAGCCCGACATGGGACTCGATCCTGGACCCTGCGATCATGCCCTGAGTTAAATCTGTCCTGCTTTGTTATACCCACTCATGGGGCTGCCAGGGATGGCTGCTCTGAACCCTCGTGCTTTCTCTTAACCGCTCGCCCTCTTGCTTCAGTGCTTTTGCATGGCCAGCCTTCCTAAGCATAGACACAAACACACAGTGATGGAGAGAGTTCAAAACATCCTATGAGAGCAAATCTAGACCAGACCCAACTCCTGCCTCTGAGCCATAAGATGGCAAAGACCAGCCAGGTATGAATGTTTTCTTCCCTAGAACACTGAGGAGAATGTTACTTTCAAAGAAGAAATTTCCTTGACCTTTATTTTTTGGTACAACATGGAAACAGAGTTGGGAGGGAGTAAAAGTAGAGAATAAAGATGCCTTCATTTTGCCATGAAAGAGATTAAAAAATGAAAAAGAGAAAAAAAGCTTAAGAATGAATCATTTTTACCTTCCAATCTACAGGAAAGACTCAAAACTTGGCTTCAGAAAGCCAAATCAAACAATTTAAAGTACATTCCCATAAAAATCTTGTGTGATTTTGTTTTTGTTCCTGGTGTATGAAGTGGTATAACGTGTACTCTGCAGCATTTGCATGTCATAAAAAAGTCTGTATTAGAAAGATCAAAATTAATAAGTTTCAAATTACCAATTCCTAAAACAGAAGAAATAATTATCTTGTGAAATTAAAACAATACAGCAAAATCTAGAACCCACCAGAGATACCCTATTAAAATCAAGTGTCATGTTACTGAAATTCTCACTTGGGGATGCCATTTCTTTTGAAATCTTTCAGAAAAGGACAGAAACCCATACTGAGGGAGAAATTAAATAACAAACATTTTAGTTTCAAAGTTACAGAGCTGACATTTTTCAGGACAGTGGCATTTTGACTCAACAGATCATAATGAAGCCGCGTCACCTTTTCCCCATGCCTATAACACTGTTGAAGTCAATAAGCAAAGAAACCATGTAAAAAGCATCTGAGAAATTAGCCAAAGAGCATCAGTTGTGATAGTTACTGGGCACCCTCCATGGATTTGGGGCATGGTTTTCTCCACCTAACCTTAACACACGCCCACTGATTCCAACGAGAGGCTTTAGACAAGTTGGGACTTTTAAAATTTTTTTAAATGAAATTAATCCACTTTTAGGCAGAGAAGTTCCTATAAAATAGTACTACCTTTTTTGTTTTCAGTTTGCAGTGAAAAATAATGCAAAACTGGTTTTATGTGCACATTCTTTGAAAACACTTAAGATGCAGGAACTGTCACATGTTGTAGACTATGGTTTCTTAAAACAGATACATATAAATACCTATATACTATACAGACAACATATAAAAGTAGAGAGAACATTGTCATGGGAGACAGAAATCCTGGATTTGGGTTTCAGTTCTGACACCACATGACAGGAGTAAATTTTTTTTGGACTCTTTGAACTTTGGCTTTCATATTTTATAGGAAGGCTTCCCCTTCTTTCTTCAGTTGGTTGTTGTAAGACTAATAGTGAGAAAAAGCATGGGAGATTGCTCTATATTCCATAGAAATTATAGAAATAACAGCATCACTAAGTTTCTTTCTCACTTGTCTTCATGTTTTGTTCATTCTTAAGTGTGAGAGTTTTCCGTAGTACATGTGACTTTGACTTTTCTTTTTGCTGTTAACTAAAACTTATTTAAGATTTTGACATTATGATATATTATCAATTAATAAAATATTTTAGTAAGTCCTTTATAAAGTATTTGTCTGTCTTTAAATCTAGATTTTCCTATTCTCTGTTTGCTTAATGTAGGACACTGAGGTTTGTTATTATAGGTATAGGGCAGGCCTTCTCAACCTCAACACTGTTGGCATTTGGGGTAGACCATTCTCTGTTGTGGAGACTTTCTTGCGCATTCTTTAAGAGCACCCCTGACTCCTACCCACTGGTTGCCAGTAACACCCTCAACCCCCAGCAAGAACCCAATTGTGATAACCAAGAATATCTCAACATTTGCTAAAGAAACATGCAGGAAGCAATACTGCCCCTGTTTGAGGACCACTGCTCTGGGCAGAGAATGTAGAGAAATGAAGGGGGCAAGATTAGATTAGGAATAAGAAATCCCAAATTCTAGTCCAAACCTCTAGGCCTGCCTCTGGCTATGCAAACTTGAGCAAGTCACTAACTTTTCTAAGTGTGGCTCCACACCTAGAGAAGGCAGTTGGACAGATATTCCTTAAGAACCCTCCCAGCTCTAATGTTCTATAGCTTTCATACATGTATTTCATAATTTCCTCCATGAATGTGTTTGTCTTTTAAAGAAACTGAGATTTTGTGTCTTTTATGTTACAAGAAAGACAGCTTAAATATTAATAATGTATATCTGACAAAGCTATTTATTTGGTTGGCATAATATTTTCACAATTCCATACTTGGGTCCCTGTTACTGGCACTTCACATAATCCACTGTATTTTCTTTTAAGATTTATTTATTTGAGAGAGGGAGGAAGGGTAGTGTGAGTGGAAGAGAGAGAAAATCTCAAGCAGACTCCCTACTAAGAACGGAGCTGAATGCAGGGCTTGATCTCACAATCCTGAGATCATGACCTGAGTGAAAATTCAGAGTCTGATGCTCAAACAACTGAGTCACCCAGGTGCCCTGACAATAATCCACTGCATTTCTAAGAAAAGAAGAACACATAAGGTAGAATGATTAAATTATTCTCCCATTTAGGAGAATGGTCTCCTAAATAGCTATCTGCTTCTTGCCTATTATTAATTGCATTCCCTTTTATATGTAACATCCATTTGTTGCTGGCTGTGAGTCAAACTTATAAGCAAAGATTATATTCTACAATCACTTAGGACCAACTCTTTTCTGCAAATCTATGAGCCATTAGAAGAAAATATCTAAAACCAGCTTTGTTGGTTGACTTCAGGGGTAATATGAAAGATTCAACATTTTTTCCCCACTCAAAAATAAATGCTCAAAATGAGAGATAGGTAACCCCCACCTTAAAGTTCTGAGGGCTGTGAATTACCAACAGCTATCCTATTCCAATGGTAATAGAAACCTTCCCAAATCCCACCTCAAAACTGCTAATAGAGTCTTGGTCCTTATTTTATTCCTCTTCTCCAAGCTTGTGCCTCATTTCTATGACCCCTTTCTCCGCAGGAACACTACCCATAAGGATTAGAGAGGTATAGAGTACCCATAAGGATTAGAGAGGTATAGAGTAATGAACACAGAGGTCTAAGAACGTGTAGCAGAGTGATGAGAACTGATTTGGTTGAAACTACATTGTAGGTTCCACCATGTCTGAGGAAGGGACTAAAAAATCTTTTACTTTCACCATTTTGTCCATTGGTATAGTTGTCTATGTGTATATATCCTAAGTACTATACCATCTATTGATACTAAAAAGAAAAATCAATGGCAATATTCATATATATATATATGAATATATATATATACTACATCTTTATCCATTCATTTGTCAATGGACATCTTGACTCTTTCCATATTTTGGCTGTTGTGGACTTGCTGCTAAAAATATTAGGGTGCAGGTAGCCCTTCGGATCACTATGTTTGAATACTTTGGGTAAATACCCAGTAGTGCAATTGCTGGGTGGTAGAGTAGTTCTATTTTTAACTTCTTGAGGACTCTCCATACTGTTTTCCAGAGTGGCTGCACCAGCTTGCCTTCCCAACAATGTAGGATGGTTCCCCTTTCTCTGCAGCCTCACCAACATCTGTTGTTTCCTGACTTGTTAATTTTAGCCATTCGGACCTGCGTGAAGTGGTACCTCATTGTGGTTTTGATTTGTATTTCCCTGATCCCGAGCAATGTTGAATATCATTCTGCCATAAAAAGTAAGAAAGAAAAAGAAAGAAAGAAAGAAAGAAAGAAGAAAGAAAGAAAGAAGAAGAAAGAAAAAGAAAGAAAGAAGAAAGAAAGAAAGAAAGAAAAAGAAAGAAAGAAAGAAAAAGTCTTACCACTTGCAAAGATGTGGATGGAACTAGAGGATATTATGCTAAGCAAAATAAGTCAATCAGATAAAGATAATTATAAGATTTCACTCATATGTGGAATTTAAGAAACAGAGTATCATAGGACAAGGAAGGGACAAATAAGATGTAACCAGAGGGATCCCTGGGTGGCGCAGCGGTTTGGCGCCTGCCTTTGGCCCAGGGCGTGATCCTGGAGACACAGGATCGAATCCCACATCGGGCTCCCGGTGCATGGAGCCTGCTTCTCCCTCTGCCTGTGTCTCTGCCTCTCTCTCTCTCACTGTGTGCCTATCATAAATAAATAAAAATTAAAAAAAAAAAAAAAAAAAAGATGTAACCAGAGAGGGAGACAAACTCTTAACTACAGGAAAAAAAACTGAGGGTTGCTAGAGGGAAGGTGGGTGGGAGGATGGGATAACTGGGTGAAGGACATTAAGGAGGGCACTTGATGGAATGAGCACTGGGTGTTATACGCAGCTGTTGAATCACTAAACTCTACCACTGAAACTAATAATACACTATATGTTGATTATTGAATTTAAAATTTAAAAGGTAAAAAAAGAAAAATTGATGAAGATTGAAATAACAATGGAATTGATCAGATAATAACAATATACATTTTATCATTCATAAAGAAAAATTGGACTTTAGCCTACAAATAGGGTTTAAAGATGTTTATGTAAAACAAAGATCTTCTAGATACTTTCAAAATAGCTTCTAAGAATTTACCAGTGGCGCTTACTTTAAAAAATAAGTAAATAAAACAGGGGCAACTGTATGGCACAGTCAGTTAAGCCTCTGACTCTTGGTTTCAGCTCAGGCTGTAATCTCAGGCTCATGAGATCAAGCCCTGCATCAAGCTCTGCCTGAGATTCTTACTCCCTCCCTGTGCTCCTCCATCTCTCCCTCTACCTCTCTCTCTTTCTCTCTCAAATAAATAAATCTTTAAAATAAAAACAAATAAAAGGAAACAAATTTCTCCCATTTCCCCTCCATTAAAAGCTAATGTAAGTTTCCTTTCTGATGTGTAATTGAAATGTTCTCAAGACCAGTCACTTTACTGGCCAGTTTCCTTTTACAGTTAGGACAATTCCCTTCAATTAATTTTGAGAAAGCTTGGCTTATTTCCATGTGCAATGGCAATTACACCTTACTGTTCTGTTAAGATGTACTTCGGGAAACCAAGAGACCATGGTGAATTTCCATTTTCAAATAGAATAACATTTCCATTTTGTCCAGACTTTGCCAGAATATTAAATATTGGGACTGCCAGGTGTCTTAACACAGACTTTGTCACATTATTTTTTTAAGATTTTATTTATTTATTCATGAAAGACACACAGAGAGAGGCAGAGACACAGGCAGAGGGAGAAGCAGGCTCCCAGGACCCCCGGGATCACGACCTGAGCCAAAGGCAGACACTCAACCATTGAGCTACACAGGTGCTCCAAACTTTGCCATATTAAATAAGGACCAGTGACTAGGAGTCCCTCTAACAATGTCCCCTCCCTGGTGTTCTGGATAAAATCCACATCAGATCTGTGGCTTCTCCCAATGGAATCAGGCCTTGCTATGCACAAGTAACATAAGGGGTATATGTATAGGGGGTGGTCATTCAAGATTCTCCTTAGTATCCACTGTGCAGCCTGCATGCTCCTTCTCATGCTTCAGGTGTTAATTTTGATCTCCTCTGGCCCTTTTTAAATATATTAGCCCTACATGTGTGAATTCTACCAAAAGCATTCCGAGTATTAAATGGTTTCCCTTGTTTCTAGATTTCTTCTCCTATACTAATATGAGCAGATTACATAGCACATCACAGAGAAAATGTAGACAATTTCATTTTATTTCATACAAGTGTGGGAAGCAAAAATAGCCCTGAATAAAATTATCATTAATTCTTGCCACCCTTCTACATCCATGTTACATCTGAAAGTGACTCCTACCCTTAGGATATCAAAGTTCTTAATCCTGGTCCTTCTGGTACAAAAAAAGGTAAGCTCATGAATGCAATCATGTTCAATCATCCTGTGTATTTTAGGATGAGCCACACAGAGCTGAAAGTTCCAAACAAAAGAATGAATTGGTAATGGTGGAATTTCAAGCCTATATGTCTTATTATTTAGGGAGATACTTTGTTTAGTGTGGAGATTCTCACCGCACAAATTACATATCTAGATGATAATTCATTTCACCTCCACATACGATTAGCAATGGTTCCAAAAAGAGAGCTGACTTCCCAGAGAGGATGTAAAGCAAGTTTTAAGATTTCCTCTCATCCTGCTAAATTCAGGAGCAAGAAACAGGAGCCTATGTCTGGTTTGTTCTTCCCTTCCAGACCTAAAAACTGAGTAGGTCTGAGATTAATTGTCAAAATGTTATAATTCTGGCTTATATCATCTTTTCAACTTCACAGACTCCATACTGCATTTCTTCTTGGATGGAATCTGGGGAACTACCATCATCTGGCTGGAGGGCCTCCTGGAGAAGGTAGCACATGTGCATGACCCTGATAGCTGGAGTAACATAATTCCATGGCAGGCAAGTAGACTGGTGTTAGTAACTGCTACCAATGATAGGAGGACAGGCATGAGGGTTAGAGGAAAATATCTCGGGTACTGATGCCCAGTTTCCAAAGGAAATAAAGAGAAGATCTGGGCAGACCAGTTGAACACCTCCTGTATCCAGACTACACTAACAATACCATATCTTTCATAAATAGGGAATTGACAGTGAAGTAGAGAACGGGAACATCCATTCCTGCCAATGAAGAAAGCCATGGAGGATATTGCCCATACCAGCCCTTCTATGCCAAGGAAATGCCAGGGAAAGTTCTGGAAAAGCACAGGCATTTCTCTCTTATTTTGGTAACAAAAAAACAAAAAAAAAAAAACCTCACTATAGAACAGACTATATCTTTCCATTGTTTTGGTTGCCTGGAGAATTTAACCGAAGTTG
The DNA here is from genome assembly GCF_905146905.1 of Nyctereutes procyonoides. Taxonomy (NCBI): domain Eukaryota; kingdom Metazoa; phylum Chordata; class Mammalia; order Carnivora; family Canidae; genus Nyctereutes; species Nyctereutes procyonoides. Next base: position 52,683,853 of record NW_026575146.1, on the reverse strand, counting down.
TTAGTTTAATTATAGCAAATAATTAAGATTTTATAGCCGAAATCTGTACTATTTTCTCTCAACCTTGGTTTCTTGCTGCAGTTGTGTTTTTAAATCCTCCCTGTTTTATTGTTTCTTAATAATATGTTATTTTTAAATCAACATTTGCCTTAAGCCTCTTCTGCTTCAAGTCTTTTGAATATAATAAAGCAGAAGAGGTGATGGGGGATACATGTAGATATCAGGATATTAAGATACATCACTCCTTATCTCTATGAGACAGTTCTACCCCTTATCACAAAGGTCCAATGAAGTGTACACCAAAACATGAGCTCATAACCACTTTCAAAAGAATCTCTGTGGTATTTACTAAAAATGCTGATTTTCTGTCTAATCCAAGATATATAGAAGCAAAAGCTTTAGGGTATCATCCAGGAATCTAAAGTTTTAATAAACATCCCTGAATATACTTATCATCATTCAAATTACAGAACAATGATATAAGGAAAATATTTCTTTCTCCACTGTGTAGCACGTCCTAGACAAAAGTTGAAGCAACACTAGTTTTAGGGACCTGAATTTGAACTTGGAGGACTGGTCGTGCCTTACACTGCTTTACCAGCCAGATATCATGGGTTTTCCTTAATATGAGTTTAATTGGAACTCCACCTTCTATAAATTCTGTATTTCAACCAGTGTTATGATGTTAATAAGAATGCAAGGGTTAGTTGCGTGTTTTACCAATTTATGAAATTGAAATGATTCATTTTTTAACCTGTCAGTGAAGAGCATCTGTCTGTTTACAAAAAATTAAATAGCAATGTCCCTGGCCAGAGTATCACCCTTTCCATGGTTAGCAGGTATGAATCATCTGCCAATGTTTTGCCCATCTCTAAACACAATTCACCCTATGTTTCATTTGCATGATGCCACATCAAATTAGTGCCACTGATGGTGATGGTTTGATACTATTATATGCAAACCAAGTGGTTTTATCTCACCTGTTTTATAAGGACAATGAATTTCTGAAATTAGAATTAATAGGCTGGGACACCCCACCAAGTTCTGAATATTTATACAAATTATGTTTTCATTTTCATCTGGCATTTAGGTAATATGAGTGAGAAAAATGTTTATTTGCTGCCAGAAACACAAAACACTAAGGAATGAAATGTTATTCTAGTCAAAGGCTGATTTTATCTAATGACATTTAAATTATTTGTAGCTAATGGAAATATGTCAAAGTAATAATGCCATTATCACTTAAAAATCATATAATGCTCTTACTTGCCAATCACTAATTTATTTCCACTCTCTTATCACCAACTTTTATGATCCCATTCAAAGTCATTTGGATCTTTGCCTTACTCATTCTGTCAGAATATTCATTGTAACCTATTATACTAATTTTCACACTGCTAGATCATTAGTCTGTTAAAGTCAAACCTTAAGTAAACTGGCAGATTAGAGTTTATGAGTATCCTTTATAAGATTTTCAGGTTGTTTTCAGGATTTTCTCAAGCAGCACAATGGAATGGAGCATCCTTGGTGTAATTTGATGTGTTACATAGAATTATTTGGTCCCTAATTTAGCCAAGATTCCCTAAGAAAACATGTCAGCCTCTTCACAGACTAGGTGGTAAGAAATAACTACAGTGGCTCTGTTAAAGGATAGTATCCTATTTGTAAAAACAAAACAAAACAAAACAAAACAATTCTGTGTTCTTCTGTCCTTCTCTATCCCTATTTATTGAGTTTCTATTCTACCACTCTACTAAATCAACCCATGTACTTGGCAGTTCCATTCTAGAAGATTCAGTGTGCAAGTTGGTCTCACAAAGAATTATGGTAATAATAACTACTATTTGGACCCCAGAAGAATGAAAAATAGAGCTGACATGAGCCCAACACACATGAAAAGCTAAGTTCAGTCAGACCTACAGCTGGAAGCAATTACCCATCCAAACTCAGCTTACATCATCTGACTCCCAGCCAACTCACGTACGTGAGAATAAATGAAAGCTTTTAGGTTGTAGGTTTGTTATGTAGCAATAGCTGACTGATACAGAAATCTTTTATAAAGTATGGTGATTTGCCTAACATCAGACTTTCCAACAAACAGGATGGAAGCCAGAAATCAATAAAACTAATATTTTCAGTGTGCTAATATAAGGTAATAGCTGACCTAGAATTCTGTAACCCCAAAAAAATTCTTAATAGTTAGATGAAAAAAGAAAAAAATTAAGCATTTATAGTCAACAGATGTTCACCAAAGAAACTTTAGGAAGGAAGCATATCATCCCAGAAGGAAAGTTTGAGATGAAAGAAAGAATGGTAAGTAAACAAATTGGAAAATATGTAGTTACGTTTAAACAAACATGGCTGGAATAAAATACTTGTTTCTAACTAACAAGATCATTTATTTTTTTAAAGTGAGAATGGGGAAAATTAACAAGGCAGGAAACCACAAATTTTGGAGAGGATGCAGAGAAAAGGGAACCCTCTTACACTGTTGGTAGGAATGTGAACTGGTGCAGCCACTCTGGAAAACTGTGTGGAGGTTCCTCAAAGAGTTAAAAATAGACCTGCCCTACGACCCAGCAATTGCACTGTTGGGGATTTACCCCAAAGATACAGATGCAGTGAAACGCCGGAACACCTGCACCCCGATGTTTATAGCAGCAATGTCCACAATAGCCAAACTGTGGAAGGAGCCTCGGTGTCCATCGAAAGATGAATGGATAAAGAAGCTGTGGTCTATGTATACAATGGAATATTCCTCAGCCATTAGAAACGACAAATACCCACCATTTGCTTCAACGTGGATGGAACTGGAGGGTATTATGCTGAGTGAAGTAAGTCAATCGGAGAAGGACAAACAGTGTATGTTCTCATTCATTTGGGGAATATAAATAATCGTGAAAGGAAATATAAGGGAAGGGAGAAGAAATGTGTGGGAAATATCAGAAAGGGAGACAGAACATAAAGACTCCTAACTCTGGGAAACGAACTAGGGGTGGTGGAAGGGGAGGAGGGCGGGGGGTGGGGGTGAATGGGTGACGGGCACGGAGGGGGGCACTTGATGGGATGAGCACTGGGTGTTATTCTGTATGTTGGTAAATTGAACACCAATAAAAAATAAATTTATTATTAAAAAAGACATATATGGTGCTTAGACAATTGATTATCCATAAGGCAGAAAATACTGAAATTGAGAGCCTACCTCTCACCATTTAAAAAAACTAATTGCCAGTGTATTGAGGACAATATAAAAGTAAAATATATGCAACATCTTTATTACTATAAGTAGAAAATAATATCTTAAACACAAAGCAATAAACACTACCCAAAAAGGAAAATGTTGAAAAATTCAACTACACTAAAAATAAGAACTTACATTTCAAAATCTATTGAGAAGTGGGGGAAAAAACAAAACACAAGCCACAATGGGAAACCAGGATTTGTAGGGCATACATATAACAAAGGATTAATATCAAGACAGAACACTGAGAAATTAATAAGAAAAAGACAATCCAAAATTTTAAATATATGCAGCATTTGATCTGAAACTTCTCACAAAAGGGAACACAGTGATTATAAATATAAAAGAGCAACTAGATTTATTTGTAACTAGAGCAATATAAAGTAAGATCACAGTGAGATTCAACTTTCTAGCCACCAGACTGGCAATATCAGCTGTTGGTAAAGACAACTCTTGCACACTGCTGGTAGGAATGTAAAGGGTTGCACCTCTTTGGAAAACGTATTGGCACCATCTTATAGACTTGAGCATTCACATATCAATTATACTCCAAAGCACATCTCTTAAGAGAATCTCATGCAACTATAACAGTAAACCTGTATAAGAATATTCATAGCAGCATTGACTGTCATAAAAGGAACATTCTAGAGAAATGGAAAGTAAATGAAAAGCAATGCACAGCAATGTGGTCAAACCTTAGAAATATACTCTCGAATGAGAAAAGCAATTTTCACATGATTATTACATGATGGCATTTTTTAAAAGCTCATAAGCAGTTAAGCTAAATGATACAATGTGTAGGGAAGAATATACATTAAGTAAAATAATACATTTTAAGAGCAAGGTAATAATAAATACATATTTCTAAATACTATTTATCTCTGGTGGGAGCAGCCAGGAGTCAGAGAAACTCAGAGGCAACAGAATTGGTAAGGCTCTAGCTGCTGGGTTTGTGGTGGTTTTGTGAATGTTTGTTACACTTTACAACTTATGTGTATTTCATATATATTCTGTTATATGTATCTAAGAAAATATCACAAACTGACTAAATTAATGGGATTCATAATTCAATGAGGCAGAGTTCTTTTATGTACTATGAAATTCAGCACTAAGCCAATAATTTAAGTGAGGCGGGCATGTAAGGTTGGGTAAAACTTTTCAGAAGCTAATTATTAGTAATTATAGGTTGAATTAAATATTTGTGCTAAGATATGAGTTATGTGCTAGACAAAGACAAGAGTTAGGGAATGTCTACATTCTTCACAAATACACTACAAATATAGAACACTGTTAGCTTAAGAAGTAATATATGGATATAGGCTTTGACCTGATTCAAGGTCATGGATTTGGCTTCAACCACCATCATCTGTTAATTTACAATATATATAATGACCAGAGGAAAAGGAAGTTTGCTGAATATATAAGGACCTTCCTGGACCAAAGAGTTTGAGTCCTATCTGGCTGAGATGCCAACTGTGAGCCCCAAACTGTAATAATGGTTATAATGTAACTAACCAAGAACATATGAATTTTGTCATTACTGAGATACACTATGAAGAGTGGGTAAATATCTCACAATAGGCAACATAATCACTTAATCCCTCTGGACCTTCCTGCCTCTCCCTCCCATCCCCAAAACTGCAAAATGAGATCAACAATAATACCTACCTTAGAGAATTGTTCTGAAAAGTATTTTTCCCAAAAGCGAAATGTATTTCTACTGTATAACATAACCATTCCACTCCTAGGTATTTACCCAAGAAAAATGAAAATACTTGTCCACACAAAGACTTTTACATGAAAGTTCTGGCAGCTTTATTCATAAAACCCAAAAACTGGAAATAACCCAAGTGTCCATCAGCAAATGAATGAGTGAACAAATTGTGTTATACTCAGAAATGAAAAAGAATGACCAGTGATACATATGACAACACAGATGAATCTCAGAACAATTCTGCTGGGTGAAAGAAGCCAGCCTAAAGAAAGTCCATACTATATGACTATGTGCATAAAAAGTTCTAGAAAATGCACTCATCTATAGTGACAAAGTGGATCACTGGTTGCACAGGGATGAGGGTGAGAAGAAAGTATTACAAAGGACAGGTGGAAACTTTTGGTGATGATGGATACTTTCGCTGTATTGATTGTGATGATGATTCCACAGTTGTATACCTCCTGGAGGGCTCAGCTTCTGTCAGGAGGCCATTTTTACATAGCTACTTTGTCTATGTAAAAGTAATGGATGTATCCTCCCTCTCATTTACCCTTCAGTTTTAGGGAAGGTAAAGACACATTGGTTTCCCTAAACCCTAGCCACATCTTTTCCTTTTATTAAATGCTCTTCAATCACTTAGTTTGAGCCTTCTGTATGGTTCAGAAGGCTCTGACTCATAGATTAAAGAGAAAAAAAGTAATGAGAAAAGAAAGGAATAGGTAGGGTGAAGGGTGTTTACCAAGAGGAGCATAATTTGACATAAACACCCTTCCATCAGAGACAGAGGCATCAAGATTGGACATGCCAAATCTTAAGGACAGCAGATTTTTAGTTTTGTTTTTGTTTGTTTTTTAAAGATTGATTGATTGATTGATTGATTGATTGATTTTAGAGAGGGTAGAGTGAGAATGTGCATGTGCCTGACAGCAGGGGGAGAGGCAGAGGGAGAGAGAGATAATCTCAAGCAGATTCCCCATTGAGCATGGAGCCCAACAGGGGGCTCATCTCATGACCCAGGAGATCATTACCTGAGCCAAAATCAAGAGTCAGCGATTAAACAACTGAGTCACCCAGATGCCCTGATACTGTTCATTATCTTGTTTTGGTTTTCTATCTTGTCAAAAAAAATGATTAAAAAACAAAAAGAACTGTGATTTATGTCTCCAAATTTAGGTACCTCTATTTATGTTTCAGCTTCTACCAGATTTCTTACAGTTAATTCATTTATTCCTCAGTTTCCTCAGGACTGTATATTGTGATATAGGAACAATGTAATCTGGGAAACAGAAGCTTATTCAAAGTATAATGATTAATTTGACATTATTCAGTTAAATAATACTCTAACAGCATTTCTATTCATATGAATAACACAGTAATTTGCATACTGAAAACATTCAACAAATGAATATTAGAGAAAATAATATATGAATCAGCATATAAGTAAAAGAATGATGTTTGTAATTATAATGGCCACAAAGTACAATGAGAAACTGAATTATTTTATGAATTACCAAAAAGGGCCAAACCTAATATGTTCCACTAATTAAGACATTTATTGTCAGAACATCTTATTTTGGGACACCTGCATGGCTAAGTGGTTGAGCATCTGCCTTTGTTATCCTGGAGTCCTGGGATCAAGTCCCTCATCAGGCTCCCTACATGGAGCCTGCTTCTCCCTCTGCCTGTGTCTCTGCCTCTCTCTCATTCTCTCTCTCTCTCTCTGTGTGTGTGTGTGTGTGTGTGTCTGTGTGTCTCATGAATAAACAAATAAAATCTTAAAAAAAAAAAAACATCTTATTTTCTGACCATGGCTATTACAGACAGATTGCTATACATAGAATCTTGCATTAATGAATAAAATATATTTGGGGGGCATAAAAAGGAGACAAACACTATTGTTCACAACAAAATCAGCTTATTTTTACAAAATGCCTTTTCTTTGGTTGTTCTGACCCATCACCTTGGATATAGGAAGCAAATAAAACTGATTTAGACACAAGGTGATGTTAAACCCCCCCTATTTAGGCATATTCTCTGGAATATTTACCACCTCTGACTCCAGTGCAGAGAAGTCATATGCCCTGACTTATGGGCTGATTAGACACCAGCAGTAATGCCTTCAGAGTTGAATTCCTTTTATTAATTATTCATATGGGTATATTTTGGTATAAAGGATCATATGCATTTGAAACCTCTCTTTGAAATGAAAAATACCCAGTTTTTACAAGTGTTCAGACATCTTCTATTCAAATATATGCCCTTCTTAAGAGATTTAGAAGTAGCACATGTGAATGGAAAAGATCATCTTTTTTAGATTTTTTTTCCTCTTTGGATTATGTTTTATTAGCAACATCCTTGGATATTAAATCTCTGTTACTGGTCTTTAGTATATTTTGTCTCAACCACTTAGACTGCTCAAAAAGAACTTGCTCTAGCTTTAAGAAACAAGCAGTAAACTTGATCATAGAAGTGTCATAATCTGGAATTAGTATTACTACTACATTTTTCAATGGATTTAAGTAGTAATGCAAATAGGGTCTGTGAGTCTTTAACTTCAAGTACCAACATGTAAGTGCTGTTGTACAACCAAGTGGGAAAATGGGCAACACAGTTTTGCCTTCCACAAATAGACATTTATTTTCATGAAAATCAGATTTCTTCTTTAAATAATATACATGTTGACTCTGACTTTGACCCTCTCACTATCAGTAAGATATATACTTGAAATGTCCAAAGATAGATAATTTTGTAGTAATCAAACATTCATTTTGTAGTTAAGCACAGGGAAAAAATATATCAACCCAAGAGGCCAAGGCTTGAAGATATATTATTGTTTCTCTGGATTGAAATTTTTAAATAAAATGAAATTCTATATCCTTGTCTAAAAATGAGCAATATTCATGCCCAAGGAATAGAAAAGATATATTAAAATAATTAATAATAGAAATACACTAATGAAGAACTCATTAATTATGTTTACATGTGACCAAAAAAAGGTAGATTCTGGGGCAGTGGAAGGGGGTGGACACTTGGAAGATGAGAACAGCACTGAATTTCCTGATTTTTAAAGCCTTTAGTCTAAAGGTGGGTCCAGTCCACCATTAAATTGATAGAAACCTGCAGTTTTACTGGCTTAATAAAGAAGATAGAGTTCAGGGTAACCACTGCAATAGGAAAGTGAAGAGAAAAGTCCCAGAGAGAAAAGAACAAAAAGAGTGATAGCCCCATATTAGGTATAAAAAATCTGCCCAAATCTCTGGTTGACCTATAAAATACTCATAGGTGAGGCAGACTCCATCCAAATACTCATAGGTGAGGCAGCCTTTATTCAGCTAAGGCTAATAAAACAGACCTGAGATTTTAGCTTGTCTACACAGGGGATTTGAGTTCAAAGTCTGAGTTCAGTCCATGTAATTCCCTGTTGGAGCAATATGAAAAAAAAAACTGTAATGAAATATAACAGAATGTAGTCTCTACAATATACAATCACAAGGTGCTGGATACAATCTATAATTATGAAGTTTATCAAAAATCTGAAAAATGTGCCCCACGTTCAAAGGAAAAAAGTAATCTTTGGAGAAAGATCTCCAAATAACCCAGACATTAAAATTAGGGGAAGAAAAAGGGGAAGAGTGAGGTTTAAAGCAGCTCTTGTAACTCAAAAACTAAATAGATTAAAATTATAAATCAGATAAAATTTGTTGTATCTCCTGCCTTGAGAAAAATGCCTTTGCTCTGACTAGAAGGACCAGATTCAGAGTTAGAGGTGCTTCAACTCCTTGAAGTTCTAGGACAGAATATAACAGCCAGTCCCAGGAAAGTCAGGCAGCACCTTGTCTGTGTTTATGCAACCTCCTTCCCTTATTATACCCGATTTCATTCCCACACCTCAAGATGCCCCATATGCCCAGCTCTGAACACTCCCTCTCATACTACACTTGGGGTGTGCGCACCACGAATGGTCCATGCTCAGGACGACACACTGGAGATAGTTCTAAGCAAGCATAGGAAACTGGCTGAGAACTTTTAGCTCAGAGAATTCCAAGGCCCTGGGTGCTCAGATTGTGCTGTAGGAAGGGTCCCAGGCTGTGTGTTCTCCTGGGCGCCTCGGGCTCTTGCCTCTTGGGAATGGACACAACCATAAGAAGATCAGAATAGATCCTTTTCTGTGTGGGATGCAGGGCAAGGGCCCATTTTCATAGACCTAAAAATGATACTGGTCAGAGAAAATCTTGGGTTTTGGATTAAGACAGAGAGATTTCCAACCCTGATCTTCTACTTACTAGTTACATGACCTCGAGCAATTAATTTAATCTCTATGCCTCAGTATCCATAACCATACAACAGGAATAGTAAGAACACAAATGTTTTGCAAAAATTAAATGACACCGTACTCTCTGTGCACAAAATAAGCTTCCAGTCATTTTTAGCTACTATCATTATTTTTGTTTTTCTTCTGTGTATTACTATTATCACATTATTATTGCATTTCCACTGATCTGTATGATTTTCATATCTGAATAGTTTTAAAGTACAAGCTGTTAATTTTTTTAAGACTTCTATAACAGAGGTGCCTGGGTGGCTCAGTTGGTTAGGCATCTGCCTTTGGATCAGGTCATGATCCGGTCCTGGGATCAAGCCCTGCGTTGGGTTTCCTGCTCAGCAAGGGTTCTGCTTCCCCTTCTCCCACTCCCCCTGCTTGTGCATTTTCTCTCTGTGTGTCAAATAAATAATAAAATCTTCAAAAAAAAAAAAAGAAGAACATTTAACAAAAAAAGACTTATATAACATCTTTAAAAAATCACGATGTTATATGAGCTGAAAGTGAGTCTTTCAAATTCTTCTTAGCTTCTGGATACTGAAAAATGCACAGGTTCTTGCAAACATCCATAATGAATGAGAGTGCTTACATTCACTGAATGTTGATTAAATGTCAGACTTCGGTCATAAAACTCTACATACAATATTTTACTGAAGCTCTTAACAAAACTGATGCAGGAATTTTCCCCTGTCTTATGGACGAGCACACTGAAGTCCAGAGAAGTTTAACATGCCCATACTCACACTGTTAGCAAGTAGGCATATTGAGATTCAGAACAAGCAGCCTCCATGACTTTTGACTCAAAGTCATGTGAAAACTGCTAGCCCTTGTTAGAAATTCCCTTTATCACACACACAGTTTAAGCAAAGCTATTCTGCTTTCAGATCCTTTCAGGTCATGATCTAAAGCCCATAGAAATGAGTAAATCCGTGTTGTAATTTACATTATATCAAGATACTAATTACCTTGCAATGCACAGCATATCTCTACTTTTTCCTACATGCACATAGAGGAGGTTCAAAGACAAACTTTGGAAATTAGAATTCATGAGAAAAGGAGTGAGGTCAAGATAGAGACACAGGTTATTCCTGACTTGACTCCCCCTCAGAAGATCAAGTAGCAATTATCTATAGACAACACCACTACAAAAATCCCAAAACCTGAGGATGAGCCTGAAGCATTGCCCCGGACCACAGAGATGGAAGAGTGCATTAGAAAAGTAAGGGTCGGGCAGCCTGGGTGGCTCAGTGGTTTAATGCTGGCTTCCGACCAGGGCATGATCCTGAAGACCCAGTATTGAGTCCCATGTCGGGCTCCCTGCATTGAGCCTGCTTCTTTCTCTGCCTCTCTCTCTCTCTGTGTGTGTCTCTCATGAATAAATAAATAAAATCATCTTAAAAAAAAAAAGTAACAGGGTCAGCTTCACTTTGATCACATCCCTCAGACAAGTACAGTGCCACACCGAGAGGATCCCACACACACACACTCCACTCCATGACATATGGTTTCTCCAATGAGGAGAGGGAACTCAGGGTTGACAACTGTGTTCCCCACCATTGCAGGATGCTTCCCAGAAGACCCACTCAGGACTCACCTCACAGGGTTCAATGAGAGAATCTGCAGAGCTCAACCACAGGTCTCAAATACAGAGAAGGAAGGGAGGGCTTATAAAAATAGTGCTCAGGGGGATCCCTGGGTGGGGCAGCGGTTTGGCGCCTGCCTTTGGCCCAGGGCACAATCCTGGAGACCCAGGATCGAATCCCACGTCGGGCTCCCGGTGCATGGAGCCTGCTTCTTCCTCTGCCTATGTCTCTGCCTCTCCTCTCTCTCTCTCTCTCTCTCTGTGTGACTATCATAAATAAATAAAAAAAAATTAAAAAAAACAATAAAAAAATAATAATTAAAAAAAAAATAGTGCTCAGGTCATGGTAGTTTACAGCAGTGCCAAAACAGAGATCCCAGCCAGTGCTCTGCCAATTTTCAGAGCTGAGTGGGTGACCCCATCAGGCCAAACTCAGACAGCCGTTCTACATTGACTTGGATTCCTAGTCAATGAGCCGCACTAGCTATAGAGACCACTTTTTGACCCCACCCATACCGGGGGGTAAATTTGTACAAATTTACAAATTCAACTGTGGCACACAGCCTCCAGTACTACTCCTCAAAGAAGCCTGACCACAGACACTAGGCAGACATTGAGCACATCCTATGGCCCACCCAGGCAGGGAGCCAAGCCAGTGACCCTACCCAACTATTGAGCATAGTTTCAAGCTCCACATAATTAGGCAGCCTGAACAGTGGCCCTGAGCATAGGTGAAGGCCAGCCTATAGTACTATCCAATCACTAGGCCAGACTACAACCCTATCTAGCAGCGGCACCCAGCTTAGGGCCTGCCATATTGCCAAATACAGCCTGTGGCCTCACCCAGGCAGGGAGGCCAACCAGTCAAACTCCCTATTACAGAGCACAACTTACAGCCCCCTTCAACCAGGGAGCCCAAACACTGCCCTAACCTGACTACAGAATACAGTCTCCAGCACCTCCAACTTCAGGGTACAGTCGGAGGCCCCATCTGACCAGAGAACCTGGCCGGAAACCTTGCCCAAAAGAAGAGCATAGTCAAGCCTACCCAATCATGAAGCCCAGCCTGTGGCCCCACCTAATCACAGAGGACAGCCTGAGGCCCTGTTCAACTGAAAAACCCAGACTGTGACCCTGCCTGAGCACAAAGACATAGCAAGTCCTATTTATCAATAGTCACTTTAAATGTAAATCAATTAAATTTTCTAACAGAAGAGAATACTGAATAGGAAAAAAAAAAAATCCAATGATTTACCACCTAAAAGAGACTCACTCTAGCTTTAAGGACATACATAGGCTGGGAGTGAAGGGATGAAAAATTATATTCCAAGAAAATGATAAGCAAAAGAAAGAAGAGATGGCCAAAATTTTATCAGAAAAGCTGAAAATGATCACAAGAGACAAAAAAAAAAAAGGTCATAATACAGTGATGAAGTAGACAGTTCATCAGGAAGATATAACAATTGTGGGACATCTGGGTGGCTCAGTGAGCATCTACCTTTGGCTCAGGTCGTGATCCCAGGGTCCTGGGATTGAGTCCTTCATCCAGCTCCCCTGGGGGAGTCTGCTTCTCCCTCTGCCTGTGTCTATGCCTCTCTCTGTGTGTTTCTCATGAATAAAAAAATAAAATCTTTTTTTAAAAAAAGACATAACACTTGTAAATGTTACAACAAGTGTAAATGCACTCAACACCAGAGCACCTAAAATATAAAGTAAATACTAACTACTAAAAGGAAGAATAAACAGCAATACAATAATACTTAAGGACTTTAATACCTTACTCTTAATGATAGAAACATCATTCAACAGAGAATCATTAGGAGGACAGCAGAGATCTGAACAACACTATACCAAATAGACCTAACAAATATATACAGAACATTCCATCCAATAGCAGAACATACATTCTTCTTAAATGCACATGGAATATTTTCTAAGATAGATGAAATGTTAGGCCACAAAACAAGTATCAACAAATTCAAGGAGATATAAATTATATCAAGTATCTGTTCTGAGGACAATGGTATGAAACTAGCAATCAATAAGAGGAAGAAAGCTGGAAAATCCCAAAGACATGGAAACTAAACAACATACTCCTGAATAACCAATGATTAAAGAAGAAATCAAAAGGGAAATAAAAATATATCTTGAAAAAAAATACCTTGTGACAAAAACAAAAATGGTATACTATAAAGTATACTTTAGCATAGTATACTAAAATTTATGAGACACAGCAAAAAATGGTTTTACTGGTGAATTCTACCAAACATTTAAAGGATACCAATCCTTCTCAAACACTTGCAAAAAACTGAAGAGAAGGGAACATTTCCAAACTCATTTTACGAGGTCAGCATTACCCTAATACCAAAGCCAGATAAGGACACTTATAAGAAAAGAAAATATAAGTCGATATCCCCGATGAATACAAATGCAAAAATTCTCAATAAAATACTACCAAACCAAATTCAACAATGTATTTAAAGAATCACATATCATGATCAAGTGGGATTCATCCCTGAATGCAATGTTGGCTTAACACACATAAGTCAATAAATGCAATATATCACATGAACAGAATGCAAGATAAAAACTGTATAATCATCTCAATAGATGAAGAAAAAGCATTTGACAAAATTTACATACTTTTATAATAAAAACTCTCAATAAATTAGTTATAGAAGGAATATGCTTCAATTAAATATAGACCATATATGACAAGCTCACAGCTAACCTCATACACAATGGTAAAGGGTTGTAAAATTTTCATTTAAGATCAAGGGTGCCACTTTAACCATTCCTATTCAACACAGTACTAGAAATCCTAATCAGAAAAATCAGGCAAGCAAAGGAAAGGAAAGGAAAGGAAAGGAAAGGAAAGGAAAGGAAAGGAAAGAAAAAGGAAACAAAAGGCATCCAAATCAGAAGGAAGAATTGAAATGATCTTTGTTTGCAGATGATATGATTTTATATATTAAAAAAACCCTAGACTCCACTAAAAAAAGATTGTTAGAATTAATCAATGAATTCAATCAAGTTGTAGGATACAAAATCAACATACAAAAATCACTAGCATTTCTATACACTAATAAACTATCAAAAAAAGAAATAAAGAAAATAATCCTATTCACAATAGAATAAAAAGTAATAATACATAAAAATAAATCTAACCAAAAAGGTGAAAGATGTGTAAACTGAAAACTATGACATGGAGTCACTGAAGACACTGATACATGGAAAGTAATCCCATGTTCATGAACTGAAATAATTAATAATATTAAAATGTTCACAGTATCCAAAACCACCCTTAGATTCAATGCAATTCCTATCAAAAATTCCAAGTGAATTTTTCACAGAAATAGAAATAACAATCCTAAAATATGTATGGAGCCACAAAAGACCCTGATTAGCCAAAGCCATCCTGTGAAAGAAGAACAAAACCACATCCTCATTTCAAACTACATTATAAAGCTGTACTAATCAAAACAATACAGTACTGGCATAAAAACAAACACATAGATCAGTAGAAGAGAATTGAGACCCCAGAAATTAACCCAGAAATAAACATACATGGTCAACTAATATTTCACTAGGGATCTAAGAAAAATATAGTCTTTTCAATTAATGATAATGGGAAATGTGGATATTCTCATGCAAAAGAATGAAACTGGAACCCTACTTTACACCACTCACAAAATTTAACTCAAAGGATAATAAGACCAGAAACCATAAAACTCCTAGAAGAAAACATAGGGAAAAAACTGGGCATTGGTCTTGGTAATAATATTTTAGCTGTAACACCAAAAACACAAGCAGCAAAATCAAAAATAAACCAATGGAACTACATCAAATTAAAAAGCTTCTGAAACTCAACAAAATGAAGAGTCAGCCAAAAGAATGGAAAAACCTATTTGTAAATAGGTTTTGCAAATCATATATCTGATGATGACTTAATATCCAAGATACATGAGAAGCTCACAGAAAAGGGAACTGCTACACACTGTGGATGAAATCATAAATTGGTACAGCCACTATGAAAAACAGTATGGAGGTTCCTCAGAGAATTAAAAGTAGAGCTGTCATGACTCAGTAATTCCACTCCTGGGAATATCTCCAAAGGAATTGAAAATACTATGTCAAAAAGATATCTGCACCCCCATGCTCATAGGAGCATTATCTACAATAGCCAATACACGGAACAACCTAAGTGTCTATCAACAGACAAATGGATAAAGTAATTGTGATACACACACATGCACACACACAAGAATATTATTCAGCCATAAAAAAGGAAGGAAATTCTGCCATTTGTGGAAATACGGGTAGACCTTGAGGGCATTAGGCTAAGTGAAATAAGTCAGCAAAGAAAGACAACTGCTATATGGCCTCACTTATATTTGGAATCAAAAACCAAGACAAGGGGTGCCTGGGTGGCTCAGTTGGTTAAGTGTTTGCCTTGAGCTCAGATCATGATCCCAGGGTCCTGGGATGGAGCCCCCCCGCATCTAGCTCCTTGATCAGCGGGGAGCTTGCTTCTCCCTCTCACTCTGCCATTTCCCCACCACCCCGTCTGTGCTCTCTGGCTCTAGCTCTCTGTCAGATAAGTAAAATCTTTTTTTAAAAAAGGCAAAAACCACAAGACAAAACCCCTAAATTCATACAAAAGAGATCAGACTTGTGGCCACCAGAGGTGGAATGGGGAATGAGTGAAGATGGTCAAAAGGTACAAACTTCAGTTATTAAGATAAATAAGGGGGATCCCTGGGTGGCGCAGCAGTTTGGCGCCTGCCTTTGGCCCGGGGTGCGATCCTGGAGACCCGGGATCGAATCCCACATCCGGCTCCTGGTGCATGGAGCCTGCTTCTCCCTTTGCCTGTGTCTCTGCCTCTCTCTCTCTCTCTCTCTCTCTCTCTCTCTCTCTCTCTCTCTTCTCTCTCTCTCTCTGTGACTATCATAAATAAATAAAAATTTTAAAAAATGAATAAATAAAAATAAAAATAAAAGATAAATAAGAGTTAAGGATGTAATGTAAAACATGAAGACTATAGTTAACACTGCTGTATGGTATACTTGAAAGTTCTTAAGAGAATAAATATCAAGAGTTCCCCTAACAAAGAAAAAATCTTTTTTCTTTTTGTATCTATATATGATGATAGATATTAACTAAACTCATTGTGGTAATCTCACAATATCTCATATATCTCACAATATATGTTAAGTCAAGTCATTATGCCATACAGCTTATGCTTAATACAATGTTGCATATCAATTACATCTCAATAAAATGGGGGTAGAAAAAATTAAAATTAGAAATTCAGGGGCACCTGGGTGGCTCAGTTGGTTAAGTGTCTGCCTTCAGCTTGGGTCAATGATTCAGGGATCCTGGGATCGAGTCCCACCTTGTGCTCCCTGCTCAGCGAGGAGTCTGCTTTTCCCTCTCTCTCTACCTCTGTGATATCTCTCGCTCTCCCTCTCTCTTAAATAAATAAGTTAAATCTTTTTAAAAATTCGAAACTCATATAACTCAAAAGCAAAAAACAAATAAATAATTTTATTTTAAAATGGGCAAAAGACCTAAATCGGTATCTTTCTAAAGAAGATATACAAATAGCCAACAGGTACATGAAAAGGTGCTGAACATCACTAATTATCAGGAAACGCAAATTAAAACACAATGAGCTACCATTTCACACCTGATAGAATAGCTATTATCAAACAGACAAGAAATAATTAGTGCTAGAAAGGATATGGCCAAAAGGGAACTTTTGTGTACTGTCAGTGGGAATGTAAATTGATACAGTCATATGGAAAACAGTATGGAGATTTCTCAAAAGTTAGAACTGCTATAAAATCCAGAAAACCCACTTCTGGATACTATACATATCCAAAGGAAATGAAAGCATTATCTTGCAGAGATCCCTGCACCCCCATGTTTACTGCAACATTAGTTACAATAGTCAAAACATAAAAACAATTAAGTGTCCATTGATAGATGAATGATTTTAAAAATGTGTGTTTATATAGACAATAGAATATTATTCATCTATAAAAATAAGGAAATCTGTCATTTGCAACATGGATGGACTTTGAGGGTATTATGCTAAGTGAAATAAACCAAAGAAAGACAAATTTTGTATGATTTCAAGTATATGTAGAATCTAAAAAAAAGGAAAAAAAAAAAAGGAACTGGTAGAAACCAAGTCTGGGGCATAAGGAAAAATCAGTGAAGGTTGATCAAAGTGTCAAACTTCCATTTAAAAGACAAAAAAGTTGGATGCCTTGGTGGCTCAGTTGGTTAAGCAGCTGCCTTTGGCTCAGGTCATGATCTCAGGGTTCTGGGACAAGATCCAAGTAGGACTCCCTGATCAGTGGGGAACCTGTTTCTCCCTCTCCCACTCCCTGTACTTGTGCTCTCTCTATATATAAAATAAATAAATAAGATCTCTAAAAAAAAATAAAAGACAAAAAAGTTCTGAGGCTATAAACATGCAACATGATGACTCTAGTTAACAAGAGTCATAGTTCTCTATCTGCTAAGATAGCAAATTTCAAATGTTCTTATCTCCCCAAAATTAACAGGAAGCAGTAATTATGTAATCTTGGATTGTTAATAATTTTATGGTAATCATTTCATAATACATAACATATCAAATCATCTTATTGTAAACCCTTAAACATACACCATGTTGTATCCCAATGATATCAATAGCTGGAAAAATTAAAAATAAGAAATCATGAAGAAACTACTCAAAAAAGAGGTATGAAAAGTAGACAGAGAAATGAGTATCCAATTCCTATCAGTGTGAGTGCCTTTGCAACTACAGTGCAATATATATTCATTGTGACCTAGCAAGAAAATAAAATGACAATTAATGCAGTATCACTCTCAACCAACCCACCCCTCTCTCCCAGGACACAAGTATTTTTCAGTCAACATCCCCCTATCAACAATCTCTTGCAATAATATTTGAAGAAGCCACTACTACCAGGTAGCACAGTGAAAGATCAGTGCAGAGAGGAAGAGGATCCAGGACACCCCAAAGTTCTAACTATCCAGAAATAGAGTATATTCAGGGCCTGCATTAAGTTATCTGCATCATTCTTTGTCTGCAAAACACAACAGGCACCATATCACATCCAATATTCTGAGTGACTTATCTGTTACTTACAATCTAACAATTTAATACAGCTTGTCTTTGTTTCTTTTTTGTTGTTTGGTTTGCATATACCTTACTAGGTCTTCTACTACAAGAACTTTGACACAAACAACCTTTGTACAGTGTATGGTTTCTTGGCATGCCCATTGAATAGCTGCATTGATGCTCAAAAAGAAAAAAATAACCATATACACACAAAACCATAAAAAAAAACAAAAAGACAAAACAAAACAAAAAACACCTAAGTGAGACAAGCACTTAACCACATAAATCAAAAGCAACTATATCTGGTCTACTTTTCTGTTCCTTTTGGCTTTCTGATTTTCTAAGAATTTTATGTTTACTTATGTCCCTGCTTACTGGTCTATTTCCATTCTCTCCCATCATATTTTATGCTCTAGGACAAAAGAGATTTGGTCTATTTTGCTCACCACTGTGTTCTCAGAATATAATAGAGTGTCTTGTTCATGGTGTGCACTAATCACCTATTGAATTAAGTGAATGGATGGGTAGCTTGATGGATGGACAAAAGGCTCTATATCATTTTCTGTATACAGATTTCGGAGTTCCCTTAAACCTAACCACAGGAGCATACTTGCAGGAATGTGATGGCTCACTCAGCCAGCTGTGGTCGTAGGTGTGGCAGATGGGAATTTTTCATATAGAAGGATATTTTAATAACTATTTTTAGGTTTACAGGGAGTGAGAAAGAGTGGGTGGGGCTAATGACCTGACAGTTGGGCACCAGCACAGTCAATAGAAGCCTTACTTCAAATTACTTCAAACAACACATTTACTAAGCCAACTGTGCTGATATTTGGCTTGCGAAGTCTTGAGTAATTTTTTTCTTCTTCCTACATTTTTTTGAAGTTGTTTAATGAGTATGCTTTTTGAACTGGGAGAAAAAATGAGTCATAATTGTTCAGAGTATTCATCGAGCACCTACTATATGTTCAACTCAGTGATGGGCAGAATTGGGAAGACAAAAAAGCAAAAGGCATGGTCTCTGGCAAAAAAGGAGCTCAAAGTTTAATTCTAGGCTTAGAATGGTCCAAGGCTATATATTTAGTGGTGGGTATTACTGACATCTCTGCAGGGCCTTCTACTCTCCTCATATTAGCATTGGTCTAAAATTGATTCAAACTCAGTTTGGTAGTGTGGGAGCTGCAGAACTCAGGCAAACAGCCAAGAAGTCTCTCTCATATTTGCAAAACTAAAAGGCAGACTACTCGGATTTGTAAAGAAAATCTGGGACATATTATTCGCTGATCCTACGAGTGAAGAGTGTTCTTAGAAAGGGATTATGATGATTGATGGGTTTTTTTAAGATGTGACCACTTTTTGGTTTAAAAAAATATTCTTTGAACGATATTCTTGTTTTTCAAGTGAAACTTCATATTAACTCATGTTGAATTGGCAGTTTTAAAATCCATGGCTCATTTGATAAGAAAACTGTTCTGTCTGTAGTGGCTGCTCTTAGAGTAGCAGAAACTCAAGAGTTTCTAGGGAATAACAGGATAATATATTGCTACTTGGAAAGAAGGAAATATTGTTGGAAAAAGCAGAGCAGCCATGATAATGAGCATTCTGCTTGCCAGTGGTGAGTGAACAATTAGATGCCAGCAACTTTAAGCTACTGTTATTACAAGGGACAGGACATTTCTCCTGCAGCAGCCACTAACTAACGCTTCAGAAGGCTACACAGATTTAATTGGATGATATTGGGTCAAAATAGAAAGATGTGAAATATCATAAGTGATCACAAAAACAGCTATGGAGATACCTACAGAGTCCTGAGAGGTGATATTGACATAACAGTTTGCCTCTTCCAAAATTAGGAAATAAGTCTTCATGAAAAAAAAAAAATCTACCTGTAAAGGTAAAGCAGTAGGAAATGTAGGTCATTCTTTCCTTAGCAATGAAACAGTCTGTTTTATACAATTCTCTCTCAAGACCCTCCAGGAAAATAAGCAGAGGATAAGGACATTTTCAATATATTATAGCAAATTATGACAGCAGGATCATGTCTTTATCATAGAGGAAAAATCATGCTTTCTTGTTTGCAGTGACAGTAGGATCTCTCTGTGGGTCAAAAAGCAGGACCAGTCCATTTGCGTATACTTGTAGAACATCTTTACATCTGTCGTGCCAAAAATCCAGTCTATTTTGACTCTCCTAATACTATTAAAATGCAGGTTTTCCTACACATTAATAGCTAGGCATTCATATTAAGATCAAACATTAGGCCAACTTCAGTTAAAATTAAATTAAAATAAAAAGCCAAGTTGGGGATCCCTCGGTGGCACAGCGGTTTGGCGCCTGCCTTTGGCCCAGGGCGCGATCCTGGAGACCCGGGATCGAATCCCACGTCGGGCTCCCGGTGCATGGAGCCTGCTTCTCCCTCTGCCTGTGTCTCTGCCTCTCTCTCTCTCTCTCTCTCTCTCTCTCTCTCTCTCTCTCTGTGACTATCATAAATAAAAATAAAAAAAAATTAAAAAAAAGCCAAGTTGATTTTTAAAAAATAATAAGTGTAAACAAAACTATGTTTTTTCTTGTCTTAGTCTCATAAAATGAGAGGAAAATAATTAATGATAGAAGAATTTCACCTAAAACTTATTCTCTCTATTTTTAAAATATTAAACCCAATTAGAGGCAAGGAAGATCATTGTCTTATTTTGTTGTAGTTCAACTGCTTAGTGTTTTGATTTAATTTAATTTAAAAGGAGGTTAAGAAGGGGAAATATAAGCGTTTGGATCCCTAAAACATAAACGTTGCCTTGTTTGGTTGGTGCAGGGAGAACCTCTGATTCCCCTAATCCCATAAAATAAATTAATTAGCACTTGTCAAAAGAAACAAACAAAAAAAAAAAATGGAAGCTTTCCTACCTCTAGAGCATTTGAATACACAGCCTCCCTCAGTACTTGTCTCTAAAAAGAATATACCTATTTTTACCTACAAATCTCTACTGAGAGCCCCAGTCCAAATAATTCAGATATTCCAATGTCAGCTCCTAGGGGATGTAGAAAGGAGCAGTTTTCATTTTCAGTTTCTATTGCATATTTTTTTCTCTACTCAGTCTTTTTGAGATCAGTAGGCAGTCTGCAGGGTATAATCAGAAATGAATACCCATCCAAAATGTGGAGAAATGCATGTTGGATTAAGGAAATAGCACTGGGAATATCTATTGAATTCCCCAGCACTTTGCATTGTGTAATTTTTCAGTAAGGAATGTACATTAGGGAATGTGGAAGGCCAGAATTTCTCCCACCAACACTCCTTTAAAAAAAAATAAAAAAACATAAACAGAGTTCCCTTTGACTGACTTAAGAGGGGCTTCATGAATAGAGGCCAAAGGAGATCAATGTTGGCTTCAAATTCTAACCATAAGGATTGTCCAACATTTGCATTTATTCAGCCTCGCTTGAAACTTTTGGTTCTGGAAGGGAAAAAAAAAGAACTTGACAATCTGGTTAACATCTGGTTTTCTGGCAGCAACTTAAAACTTTGCTACAGTTCTCAGTTTTAAGACATTGTGGAACTCCCTGTAGATAGTGCCTGATCTTGGAAAGTTTAATGAAGCAGATGGCTCTCTTAAATAGAAAAATCTAACTGCAGGAGGCAAGCACCCAACAAGCTCCCTCAAAGGAGCAATTGTTCTCTTCTCCAACACCCACTCTGCCAAGACCATAGGAAATCACTTAATGACTCGTTATCAACTTAAAAATATATATATAATATTTCAAAACCAAACTAGTCAATTGTAGCTCTTTATCTCATTTCCTAACCTCTTGGTTGACCACCATCATCTTCTAGAACTCATTCTTAGAGAAATTCAGATTTCTCCCCCATCCAGAGGCTTTAATAGGATAAAGATTTTACTTAGCTCCATTTTCCTTCAAAACAAGGGAGCAAGCACCCTTTTAAACTTCTGTTCCTCAGAACCACCTTCTGCACTGACTCTGTAATATTTTCAATCAATTATTTTCTTTATCAACAAATCCCTCATGGCTTTGGATGTACACATTGGGAAATGCCTCAGAATTAGATGTTCTATAGTAATTAAACGTCTCTGTTCATAACTCCCTCTAGAACCTCAAAGGAACAACTTAGAAACTGTGACTAATACACTTTAAATCAACCACAAATACCCTAAGCATCACATTTTTTTTCCTAAATGAAGATGAAGAGCAGACTTATTCCTTTCCACTTGGTACAATAATGAAATTCTAGTATCTACAACATGAGCAAAACTATTTGTAGTCCCTGAGGAAGTCAGCTTCTGGTCATTTAATTACTTACTGAGAAACTATGTGGCAGGAACTATGCCAGTTGCTGGGCATATAGTAGTGAATGAGACAACATGGATCCTACCTCATGCAGCTTATAGTCGAATGGTTTCCCAATTGCTCAACCTTTTTCTTCCACAATACCGGTGGTAGGTGAAGCACACATTTGCATACACTCCCAGAGGTGAAGTCAAAATTATAAGTAATTCTCATCATGTTTTCCCAATACCCACCCATTCTGTTCTGACTAAGAAAAATGTTGGAATGCAAATAAATGACAATGACACTATTACAGACATAACTTTGAATATACTCTTTATTTTTAAAAAGACCTCATAAACACTAGATCATCATGATTCATAATAAATTACTGGCAACAAATCATTTGCCTCTCACAACTTATAATCACATTCCAGGATATCTACATTGGGGTTGAGAACCACCGTTCTCATTACTATTTCTTTGGAACTGCTTTGTAGGTTACAAATCAGTTTACTCACAATATCTCATTCAACTTTTATGATTTTTTTTAACTCTCATTCAACTAAACAGTAGCTAATTCTCTCCCATAGTCTTCTGGCTCCGACCACATGTGCTTACCACTAACATGGAAGTTAACCTCTGGGTAACAAAAATATACAAGGTGAAGGTTTTGCAAGTATAAAAACCACAACTAAACCATTGGCATCAGAGAAAAGTGGAGGACAAAACTCTGAGGAATTTGATAGTTCGGTCTACAGGCTATTTCAACCAGGGCAGGAGCATTATATATGGTGCCCAACTTGGTCCGGATTAACACACAAGGCAAGTTAATAATGCCCTCTCTTTTGCCCACTTCATTGTTAGAGAATGTGTCCACATCTTCTTCTCAGGTCATCAGCTAGCCTATTCTGTCCTGAAATGACAGTAAGCTTCCCTGAACACTGCTAGTTGGATGGGGTGGGGGGTGGGGGGTGGGAATGGGACCCAACCTAGACTGATCAAATTTTCATTCTCTGAAATTTGAGTGTTGGATGTGTGAAGACATGTAAAATTGGGGCTGAGGTGGCTATGTTCAAGGCATGAAATATGATGAGCAAACAGAGAAAGCTAAACTATAAAAAGAAACAGAGAAGGATAAAGTAGAAACACAGACAAAAAGAGACATTCTGAAGAGAAAAAAAAGACAGCAAGATAATAAATGCTTTTCACTCTCTGGGCATTCTCATCTGAGTCCCTAGTCTTCTAGGAGGCCAAAGTTTGTATGTCTTGTCCTTGAACTCTTAGCCACTAGGAAATTCCAGTAAATTTCCTTTCTTTCTCTTTCCTTTTCTTCTTCTTCTTCTTCTTCTTTTTTTTTTTTTTTGACTTAATTCCATTGGAGTATATTTCTGTTTCTTATAATCAGGAAATAGTTAAGGCTATATATAAATGCCTGTTTTCCAGACTAGCTAGGCTAGAACCCTTTCTTTTATTCTCAGTTTCCAAATTTGGAGAAAGACCAAAGCCATTTGGAAGTAAAGTCCATACCCATTCTTATGATTTAAGATAAATATACCCTCCCAGAAAATTTTACCCCTAGCACAGAAAATTTTGTTGTTCTGCATTCTATAATCCCAGACATCTATCTATTAGACTCTTTCCTGAGTTTGCAGCCTCCTCATCAAATATTTGAGATATTTCCTTCTGATGGCTCAGTACTCTCTACCTTCTTAGTTTTAATCCTTATCAGTTTCATTCTCTCATTCTTCTCTACTGCCAATTTCAGTAAGGACTATAGAGCCCCACTTATTCTGTCTCATATCATTATATTTCTTCTTATCTCATTACAACAGAATTATAGGAATCAATATTGACTCTTGGCCAATGTAAGAAAGAACTGGCCTAGTGCATAAGGTAGATGTAACTATGACACTATATTAGTCTGGACACTTGTTGCAAAATAGAAGTCCTGTTCAAATTGATCAAGGGAAGAGAGGAATTTATTAGCTCACATGACTGTGGAAAGGACAGGAAAATAAATGCTGCAAGGACCCTCTCATCATTGGGATAGAAGTAGTAGCAGTACTCTTAAAGAAGAGGTCATGATCCTGGGATCCTGAGATCAAGTCCTGCATCAGGCTCTTTGCAAGGAGCCTGCTTCTCCCTCTGCCTATGTCTCTGCCTCTCTCTGGGTGTCTCTCATGAATAAGTAAATAAAACCCTTAAAAAAAAAAAAGAAAAGAGTTTTGGAGATTGTTTGCACAACAACATGAATGTACTTAAACTACTGAACTTAACTCTTAAAAGTGGTTAAGAGCTGAATTTTACATTAAGTGAACATTAAGTGTATTTTACAATAAAAAATAAATTTAAAAATTCTTAAAAAGAAAAGGAAATAACATTCTCAGGAGGGCAATGATCAGATGAAACAATCTATCACCACTACAATTACAAATGAGGAGAAAATGTTATTCATCCCCTTACCAACTAGAAACACCTTGGAGGCAGGTAAACAAAGGAACCACAGGGTTACCTTAAGGAATGGAAGGAGCCTTGTCTAGACTATTTGCATAAATCAGAGTGGGCAGGAAAGGAAAACACAGCAAAGCTACCAACAACATCTGTATGCAGACTTATGGCTCATAAATATGAGCCGGGGACCATTGTTTTAGCATATGGGGGGAAAATAAAGGGAAAGATTAGCATCATGTTGAAATTGCATTTAAAAATTTGATTTCTTTAATACATACTTTTTTAAAAGATTGAATAAAAACCAAATGCAGGATAGCAATGCCAAGTAAAGTTGAAGACGCCCATACTCTATGACTCAGTAATTTCACTAAGATATGCATTTTAGCGAAACTCTTACCCATAACTACCAAGCAATGTGGACCAGGAAGCTCTCTAGCAATGTTACTTGCAATAAGAAAAAATGAAGATCAACTCAAAATGTCCCTTGAAAGGAGAAGGACTGACTAGGGGAGGGATTTTTTTCTTCTTACAATGGAATACTACATAGTAGTAAAAATAAATGAACTACAGCCACCCACACTAACATGGGTGGATGTTACAAGCATAATGTTAATATCCTGCATGCTCTAAAATTACCTCTGGAAACACACAAAGTAAAGCAAATTATAGCTTTAAAGAAAAGCAAGAGATGGTAACAACTTTCAAGATAGACATTATCTCTGAGTAGTAAGTTAGGAAGGGTAACAGGAAGGAACACACGAAAAGGGCAGAAAAGGAACTGGTTGGTGAACACATAGCTGTTTGATTTATTATTAATCTAAACTGCATATACATGGTACACATATGCATTATACAGATTTTGGGGGGACACAGTTTATACTAAAATCTGTTTTAAAAAGTTAAACAAAGAGAATCTTTGACATGTTCAACCTATCTTGCTATGCTGATGCCACAGGACCACATTATTTTATTTAAAAGACACTGGAGGGACACTGGGTGGCTCAGCGGTTGAGCTTCTGCCTTTGGCTCAGGGCGTGATCCCGGAGTCCTGGGATGGAGTCCCACATCAGGCTTCCTGCATGGAGCCTGCTTCTTCCTCTGCCTATGTCTCTGTCTCTGTCTCTCTCTCTCTCTCTCTCATGAATAAACAAATAAAATCTTAAAAAAAAAAGACACTGGATTCTAGTGTGTGTTGGAAGTCAGCTATCAAATACTGAATGTGCAAAGCACAAGGGTAGATTTTATTTTGCATTTGTCTCTTCAGAGCACTTGTGTCTTTATATTCTCTTCTGACACTTGGAAGACAGAAGAAAAAACATAATGGAAAAGATTAACAGGGAATAGAAGTTGACATTTGAATGCATTGCCCAATAGACAGGAGAGTGATGCATCTGCACAATTCACAATGAAGTTTTACATGAGCAGCTAAGGAAAAAATAAATAAATATGGATCTAGAGATCTGATAAAAATATGTCCTTATTTCAGTGCTTTATTGCTTGCAATGGGTGGTTCAAATCACAGCTCCTGGTGGGTTATATAAAGCCTTACCCCATGAGTGAAAATATTTCTGATTAGAACACTCCCCAGGTTACCTACTGTGTTCTGTTTATTCAGCTTATTTCAAACATTTGCAGGGGAGGGGGACACAAAATTTACACAGAGAAAAAGGATGAAGGCTGTGACGTGGATTTCTGGTTTGAGTTGGCAAATTGGAACAGCCCATGGATATAATATCCAGATATTAAAGTTCACAGATACTAAAATTGTGTTTACCAACCAAGTACGGTGGTAAGTCATTGCTGAAATTTTTGACATATGGTCCTGGACTTGGTGACATTTGCTGGAACTTAATATGTGTTTTAAAAGATATCTGCATAAGGGAATTAAAAAATAAGCAAACCAGTGGCTTATATCTGCTATCCAGAGTGATGGGTGTCTTTCCAAAACGTCCTTTATCAACCTCACTGAGCAGCTAGAATGGTTTACTGGTCATGCCATTCAAAAAGGAGCATTCTCTCCCACAATAGAAGTAGGATAGACTGAATAAATAGTTTCTGGGCATTTAAAAAAAAGACAGAAAAAGGTTCCATACACAGAGAACTATCCTCTGTTTTCTTCTTTCAAAAGGAAAATATAAGTAGGAAAATATGCGGGGGATACAGTTTACACAACATCTGTTCCCTCTGAGTCTCTCTGAGGCCACAGAGAATTGTCCAAGAATATTGGATACCAAAGGGAAAATAAAACTGGTGACCTCACAACAACCAAACCAAAAATAAAGACAGAACACATACAAAATAGCATGCGTAGGAAGAATTAATTGGAAGCCCATGTTCTTTCTGGCAGGGCCACAGACATGAACTACAGCACAGGAAAAAGTTACTCAGAAGAGTTATATAGATGAGCTTCACTGTACAGAATTTTTTTAAATGTCTAACCATTGCAAAACACAACAAAAAGCAATCTAAAAACTCTCTAAAACCACGGTCTCTGATCATTAATGAGTTTGGGTTGGATTCCTGGACCTTCCTTTTGGAATATCTCCTCAATGTAACTATTTGACACTCAGGGAACATTAATCTATTTCTCCTAAATATAGTCGTCCAAAGCTAAGCTCCTTAGAGTGCTGTCCACCAGGAAATATATCTGTACATAGGTGACAGAGAGGAACTTTTATTTATTTATTTTTAAAGATTTTATTTACTTGAGAGAGAGACAGAGAGAGTACAGGAAGGGGGAAGGGGCAGAGGGAGAGAGAAAAGCAGACTCCCCGCTGAGCAGTGAGCCTGATGCAGGGCTCCATCCCAGGACCCTGGGATCATGACCTGAGCCAAAGGCAGGCACATAACTGACTGAGCCTTAATCTTCCCCAAAACATCTTACTCTTGCCTTAGAGACATGTTGCAACTCTATGGCCTTTCTAAGTGTCAAATTCAATGAAAGTGCTTCTTAATTGTTGCCTCTTGGTGGGTGGGTTTACAGGATGGTTTTGAGGTTCTTTATGATCATCCATGTTCTGGTTTTCCCATAATAAGCATGTGTTACCTTTATAAGTGGGAAGAAAATGAAAGACACTTCATTTAACAACCATGTGCACAGTAGGAAACCATTTTTAAAGACAAATGTACATATGAGATTACATATCCAAATGTTAATAGCAGTCATTGTGTCTGGGAATATGGGTGATTTTGTTTTTTTTTCTAGTGCTTTGTGTTTTTTGTTTGTTTGTTTTTTATGACTACCCCCTACTTCTGTAATCAGAAAAAAAAATACAAACTATTCTTTAAAAAAAAAAAAAAAAAAACAGGTACAACCCAGAGGGGGCCTTTTAAATTTAGTGAGATATATTTTACCTTTGTAAGTCACACTTACCCAGGACAGAAACTGAAATCAGATTCTATTCAACAGAACCTTCCTTTGGATAAAATGAGCTTATCCATTTGGAAGCTCTGATCAAGAGGATGAAAACAGGAAGCAATTTCCTTTAAAATATATTATAAATGGATACAAAGAACAGTGGTCAGAGTATATCAGAAAAGAAAAATTTTCCAGTCAGTAAATTTTTGAAATTAAGATCCTAACAGGGTTTCAATATGATTTTTTTCATGCCAGTGTTCTACCCAGCAGAGACCTTCCCTAGAGCCTAAACGTGCTATGGAATGGTGGAAACTAATGGGGTGGATATTTTTAATTAATGTTTTTGTACAACCTCCCAGCGTTCCTCTTGTTGTTAGAGCATACAGAAACACAAGGCACCTGAGCAGAAGTAATTTAGTGACAAACTGTGAAGTCTGTCTCTTTCTCAACCCTCATTCTTGTTATATCCAATTTTTCCTTAACATTCCACTTATCTACAATCAGAGACACATTCTCTTTCCTCAACTCTCTCCATTTACCAAAAGATAAGTGCAATAATGGCCCACTGTTTGGTGATGGCTCTCTGCTCTGCCAATTTTATAAACTACTCAGTCCAAGTGCTGAGAGCAAATTGGTTTTATTCCAAGTACCAGTCCTAACTGATTGGTAATGCCTGCTGGGCCATGGATGGGAAAGAGTGGGTAAGGATTCTAAGGCCCTATTGAGATTTAGTAGCAAAGAGTGCTATGCTTGATTTGCAATGTCTGCCACAGATCAGGAGTAGGGGACAAGTAACATACATGCTACGCATTTACCATCCTCACACCATCCTTATGTTCCTGCTTTTAAATGCTACATCTCTATAGCTTTCTTTTAACATATTTTCCTGAGACCAGTTCTTTATCCAAAGGCATAACTCTAAAAGGAGAGCTCAGCCCTGTAGCCATTTGACAGAGGAGAATATATGAGGTAGGTTCAGCTCTGCATTACTCAATTCACCCTAAGTATAAAGTAACCACAATGAGTTAACTACAAGGAAATAGAAGAGTCATACTTCATATATGCTTGTTTAAAATAATGGTTCTTCAACCTAAGTATCCATCAATATATGAATGGATAGAAAAGACGTAGGGTGTGTGTGTGTGTGTGTGTGTGTGTGTGTGTGAGTGATGGAACATTATATAGTCATTAAAAAGAATGATATCTGGGACACATGGGTGGCTCAGTGCTTGAGTGTCTGCCTTCGACTCAGGACATGATCCCAGGGTCTGGGATCAAGTCCCTGCAAGGAGCCTGCCTCTCCCTCTGCCTATGTCTCTGCCTCTCTCTGTGTCTCTCATAAATAAATAAATAAAATATTTTTAAAAAAAAAGAATGAGATCTTCCCACGTGCAATAACATGGATAAATCTAGATGATATTAAATTAAAAATTAAATGGATTAAATGAAATAAGTCATACAGAAAGACAAATACCATATGATTTCACTTATATGTAGAATCTAAAAAACAAAACAATGAATATACAAACACAGAAACAGAGCCATATATACATAGAACAAACTAATAGTTGCCAGAGGGGAGTAAGGTGGGTAGGATGGGCCAAATGGGTGAAGGGGAGTGGGAGATACAGGCTTCCAATGATGGAATGAAAAGGTCACAGGGATAAAAGCCACAGCATATGGAATAGAGTCAGTGGTATTATAATAGCATTGTATGGAGACAGATGGTAGCTACTCTTGTGGTGAGCAGAGCATAATGTATAGATTTGTCAAATCACTATGCTGTATACCAGAAACTAATACAACATATATGTCAACTATACTTCAATAAAAATAAAATTTTAATTTAAAAATAATAAATAAATATATCTTCTCTTCTGCTAATAGTGTTCTGGAGGAAAACCAGCCACAGTCCAGGCCATGCTCTAACATGGCAGAGGAGAGTTGTGTTGCATTTACAGGTGCATAAAGATGGAGAAGATGTAGGCTTTGAGCATGGGATATGGCCTGGCACCCATAAAAATGTATACACATAAAATTTCAGTTCTCTTTATATAGAAGTATTTGTATTTATAGATAAGATGATTTTGCCTTCTGTAAATGGGGCCTCTCTAATAAAACAAAGAGGGGGTCAGGCCAAATCATTGCCATAAATTTAGAAGTAAATGCACTCAGAAACAAGGAACAGGGATCCCTGGGTGGCGCAGCGGTTTAGCGCCTGCCTTTGGCCCAGGGCGCGATCCTGGAGACCCGGGATCGAATCCCACGTCGGGCTCCCGGTGCATGGAGCCTGCTTCTCCCTCAGCCTATGTCTCTGCCTCTCTCTCTCTCTCTCTCTCTCTGTGTGTGTGTGTGTGTGTGTGTGTGTGTGTGAGACTATCATAAATAAATAAATAAATAAATAAATAAATAAATAAATAAATAAATAAAAAAGAAACAAGGAACAGCCCAGATCATCACAGAATTGTGTAGTGCTTTCAGAAGGGAGAATGACTTGCTATTCCTCCCCATCACACCTGCCTCCCCTACTCCTTGCAATACAAGGCATTTATGAAGATAAGTGAAAATGTGGAATTGCTTCCTGTTGTAAATTTTAAATGTCATTGGCTCACTTCTAGTATGGTCTAGAGGATATTTTAGCCCATCCTTCTCAGGAGCTGTAAAATTTTCTTTTGGCCCAGAACTACTTTTAACTTCTGGATACATATCTAGCTCGTCTTTCAAGTTCTGTGGCTAAAGCTTCCTCCCCCTCATGCCTTATAGCCAGTATTTCTCTCCTTCTAAATTATGTTTGCTCTAATAAAAATATGAATTACGCTAAAATTACTGCAGAACCCTTTACCTATTTACTAGATACCTGGAGACCATCACTATTCTTACAGGCTTGAGATCCCCTTATAAAGGTTAGTGGTAGTGAAGGTGAACAGATCTGAGAACCACCTCATGATCTTCTTTCCTGATCTCATTCTCTTAAACATCCTAAAAACTTATATGGAATCGGATAGATAAATCCCTTCTAATGTGTCAGTAAGCTAGGATGTTTTCTCTCCTGTTGCTTTGAAAACAGACATCCACCCTCATCCTAGAAGATCCTTAAGAAATAATTCTAATCATGATCTCAGATGCTGGGATTGAAAAATCCATTGAAAAAGTATTTTTTGCGAGGTGTACCCTTCTGCAAAATCAAATTACTCCAAAAGGAGGATGTGTACTCCACCATCTCTATGATCAGCCACATTGCTAATTTTCAGAGCTTTACAGTGGAGGAGAGAAGGCCTCAGCTGTCAGGACCTCAAGAAATGGGACCCAGGTTAGGTTTTTTTTAAGGACAGCCATGCAGTCAGATATCCAAATGCTCTGATGAATTAATGCCTGCATATTTGTCACACTGAAAGGAAGACAAGCAAAATTCAATTGCCACTCATCAAAATCCTCCAATGAAATAAATGTAAAAGGGGGTCTGTTTGATAGGAAAAAGCAGGAGACAGCTTTTTAAAGAAAAAGACCAAAAAATAAAAATAAAAAAATAAAGAGACCAAACACATTTCTAACTTAGGAGTTCCTCAGTGATCTTGTCACTCTACTTTCCTTATCTGTTAATGCTGTCCCAGACATCACACACAGAACACCATACTGAGCTGGTTCTACTCTCTCTTGAGTCTTTGTAGATTCTGTTCCCCTTACTTGGGTAGCTGGTATCTCTTGCCCCAGCTAAGTATTACTCATTCAAGGACCACATTCATAGGGAACCTTTCCTGACTTTTTTCTTTTCAAGCCTGCCCTTTATGCACCCCTAGTTCTCTCTAATAGTTTGGAGATTATTAGGCAGTCTTTTCTCTCTGAAATCAAAATCTTGAGAGTAGGGACCATTCATCTTCTTTTCTCCAGTCCTAACCCATAACTAAGTATATAATAGACCTGAAATAATATTTATTGGGGAAAAATTATAATTATTTAATGGATAAAAGTATAAATGGCAAGATGCCTGGGTAGCTCAGGTCATGATCCCAGGACCCGGGATCAAGTGCCACATTGAGCTCCTGCAAAGAGCCTGCTTCTCCCTCTGCCTATGTCTCTCTCTCTCTCTCTCTCTCTCTCTCTCTCTCTCTCTCTCCTATCTCTCCATGAATAAATAAATAAATTTTTTTAGAAAAGTATAAATGGCTAAGTAAATAGTCATTCTAAAGGACAAGATAATAGATGTTTTTACAGTGAGATGGGCTACAACATAGAGAGGGGAGGGCCCTAGTGGCTCAGTTGGTTAAACCTCTAACTCTCCATTTCAGTTCAGGTAATAAGCTCAGGGTCCTGGAATCGAGCTTTGAGTCAGGCTCCCTGCTCAATTGGAGTCTGCTCATCTCTCTCTCCTTCTGCCCTTCATTCTGCTTTCTCTCTCTCTCTCCCTAAAATAAAATAAATAAATCTTTAAAACAAACAAACAACACAGAGAAGAGAGACCAGAAAGTTCTGTGATAAGGAGTTTGTAGGAAAAAAATTCAGTTCCTGGAAGAGCTGGGATAATAAGCAGGGCTTCAGTAAAAGAATGACAGAGCAGAAACTGGAGTTCTCAGTAACTGGAGAAGGGGAGTAAAAAGAACTCGATCATAAAGTTACAGGTGTTATCAACCCTGGGGGCAGGACAAGGAGTCAATCACAGTGAACTCAATAATAAACAGTTATAGCAAGAACCAAATGAGTGGGGAACTGGCATACACATGTGGAGTGACAGGAAGAGCAAGACTGACTCAAGACTGTGCTGATGAATTACAACCCCTGGGCTCTCGATGGGACCTTAATCTTTCTAAGATGAACAGTAGGTCTACTCTCCAGAGCCTGAAGTGAAACTGCAGTGACAAATGTGTACTGAATATGCTCAACCTCCTAGATCTTATGGATTTAAAGACAGTCAAGAAGGACATCAAAGCTTTGATCATGGTTTATTTTATAAATGTCTGCCATACCCATTCTTATTAGCCCAGAATACAGTTAGTGTTTTTATTCATATTGGGTAGATATTCTTCACCTTTTTCCCATATTGGAAGCTGCTCTTACCCTCCTCATAGAGCCTTGCTTCCACCAGCAGGAAGGTGAACATGTTACCCACACTGGCCAATCAGATCACCTCATCCCTCCAAGCAAAGTTATTGTCCAAGGATGGGCATAAGATCCAGGTTTAAGGCTGATCAGAGTTCCCCCACAGAAATTCCTAGCAGAAAGAATAATGTAAGCCTAGACTAGATCAACCAGTGGCCAGCCATCTTCAAGAGTCTTCTCGAACATTAAGCCAACACAAAGGAAAGCAGAGCTGAGTGACACCAGTTCTCACTGATGTCCATGAAATCTCTGCATCTGGTTGTGTCTTAATCTTGTATTTCTCACTAATATAGTAACAACACATTTTTTTTTGCTTTAACTAAACTGTTTTGAGTTCTTGTAATCTGTCACCAGAAAACAAAAAATCATCAAATATTCTCTAACAAAATAACAGACAAAACATCTACCCAAGTGTCTGGCCCAGAAGGGCCCTCTTATTCATTTCCTCTCCTACATCCACAAATCCTGATGCCTTCAGTTAAGGATATACTTTTGTCAACAATATATTTGTGTCCAAAATTCTCTTGCGTATGGAAAAATACAAAGATTTTTAGAAAGGGAGTCCCCGGGCAGCCTGGGTAGCTCAACAGTTTAGCGCCGCCTTAGGCCCAGAGCATGATCCTGGAGGCCCGGGGTCGAGTTCTGCGATAGGCTCCCTGAAGGAGCCTGCTTCCCCTGTGGCCTGTGTCTCTGCCTCTCTGTCTCTCTGTTTCTCATGAATAAATAAATAAAATCTTAAAAAAATAAAAATAAAAAAGAAAGGGAGTCCCATCTCTCTTCAGGAATTTATGTTTCCTTGATCATGAAGGTCTTTATGATCAGAATTTATCCCAGGCACCTAGATTTGGGAAAACATAAGAAACTGATTTTTCTCCTTAAACAAAATGTTCCTTTCAATACTTTTATTGCTACTATGCACACATTTTCTTCTACCTTTCAACATTTTTCAAGTATTTATTTCACCCAAAGGGGTAATTTTCCTGATTAGATAATTTTTGTGGCTGCTATCTAAAGTAGATGAGCTAAGATAAGAGCTCCAAATAATAATCACAGCTTCAGGATCCAGAGTTTAGTAACAATTAACAGATTCAGATGCAAAAGATTGTACTAGCATATTCTATAATCTGGTCTTCATTTTTAAGATAAATTTATTATATAGAAGTAAATATGTAATCACAAAAAGTTTCATTCATTTATACTGCTGAGTAAAATATGTGAACATAAATAGAATATGACTAAATCACACTAGTAACACAATATTTGGAATCCCACTAAAATATGACCCTGTTAGAGGTTCTGTTGCACCACGGATAGCACACTGGACTCCTAAAATGTGATCCTGTTGTCAAATGGAGGAAAGTGGGTGGGAAATGGACTAAATGAGTGATGGATATTAAGGAGGGCATTGTCTTGTTGAGCACTGCATATGTTATATGTAAGTGATGAATCACTAAATTCTACTTCTGAAAACAATATTACACTATATGTTAACTAACTAGAATTTAAGTAAAAATATGAAGAAAAAGAAAAAAGAGAGACACCAGGTAAAACAATTAGACCTAAAGGAAACCATAAAAGCAGATCAATTAGAATTAATTAAAAGCCTGAATTAAAGAAAATCCTTTAAAGTGATAAAATTGTGGTCCAATTAATTAATTATTTAATTAATTAATATGACTGTTTAATAATATTGCTAAAGTAAGTGTTTCCTAATGATAAGTTTTCTTCTAAAGGAAACAGAGCAAAATTAGAGCAGGGGAAAAAAAACTCTGGTAAGTGTCAGAGAAATAGAAAAAAATCTATAACAGTTTTAAAATAACAATACAAGAGGGATGTTATACTAGATATCTATATACCAGAAATGTTACCTGATTCTTTACAAATGAACCATAGACTAATAATATAGCAATATTATTAGCTAACCCAGTACTTAATATATGCCAGGTGATGTTCTGGGTAGTTTACCTAAGTAAATTTATTTAATCCTACCAATAATACTATGGGATAGACTACTATTATTTCCATTTCACAGATGAGGAGACTAAGGTGCAGAGAAGTAAAATAACTTTCCCAAGACACACAGCTAATTGCTGATGGAGCTAGTGTTTGAATGTAGAGAATGAGTGTTAACTATAACTTCAGAAAGAGAAAAATCGCCATAGATTTGAATGGTTTAGAGAAACATCATGGAGGGGAAAGACAGGTAGTCTTCAAAGAATAAATAGAAATGCCACTGGAGAGGAAAAGTGCATTGTGTGATAAGAGAACAGTGATTTGACTAGATTTCCTGGAGCACAGATTTCACATCACTGTAAGACCATAAGCAAGGGGAGGACTGGGACCAGCCCCTTCCTACCAGTTTGTAGCACATGATAAATGCTTACTAAATATTTTAGACTGAATGAATGAATGAATGAATATTAGATGTGGGAAAGTAATTGACATTAAGGCAACAAGGTAAATTACAGTCAGATTTTGGAGTCTCTTTGGAGGAAGCCTAGCCCTAGCAGTTAAACTCAGTTTTCAAATCAGGTATGAACTGTATGAGCTTGAGAATAGCATTCAAATTCTCTGAGCATCTCTTTCCTTCTCTTTAAAAGGAGGGGCAATGGTATCTACTTCACAGGGTTATTGTGAAGATTAAATATGATACTGTATCTGCATAAACCCTAGTATCTGGTAAATCCTGAATAAATGGTAGCTACTTTTGATTGGCAGGCTAAGTACTTTACATATCACCTATTGTTTGCATGAGCCATTGAGCCATTGAAGGAATATAAATTATGAAGTAAGCACTCAAAAATAACCTAAATCAGGAGTACCTGGGTGACTCAGTCGGTTGAGCAGTTAAGCATCTGACTCTTGGTTTCAGCTCAGGTCATGATCTCATGGATCATGGTATTGGCGCCAAGTTAGGCTCCACAGTCATCTAGGAATCTGCTTAAAGATTCTCTCCCTCTGCCCCTCCCCCAACTCATGCACACATGCTCTCTCTCTCTCTCTCTCTCTCAAATAAACAAAAATCTTTTAAAAAGAACACTAAAAATTAATCTAAATCAGCAGAATGAAACGAATGGGAGGGATACAAGACTGTTTAATGCACTATTACAATAATCCAACCATGAAATAAGTGTCTGAATCTACTCAGTGGCAGCAGAAAAAGGAAGAAAACTCATGGTTATAACAATTTTATGTAATTTCTACTCTGTTCTATATTGGACTACATTTCAGTTTATTAAGTAAGGACTTCCATGAGAAATAAAACCTCATCATAACTATTAAGTGTTAAATTGCTAGAAAAAAAAAGTTAGGTGAAAATCAACACATAAGAGAAGTCCTACACAAATATTAATATCTAATGCACCAACCCATCTTTTTGGCTTGTGGGCTCATCTATTTCAATCAAATTACACTATTTACACCCAATCCTTCCCCTTGGCAACATGCAGAATTGTGGCAATTTGCATTCCCTAACATTAATGTATTGTCCTTTGCTTTCTAATGATATATTATTCCAAAAGGTTTTATGGACTTTTGCGAAAAATTACTAGTTTGGGAGCAGAAAGAAAATCACCGATTTAAAAAAATATATGTATTTGAGAGAGAAAGAGAAAGCATAAGCAGGGGAACCACAGAGGAAGAGGAAGAAGCAGGCTCCCCACTAAGCAGGGAGCCCAATGCAGGCTGGGATCCTGACTGAGCTGAAGGCAGATGTTTAACTGGCTGAGGCACCCAGGCACCCCAGAAAATCATCTTTGAAAGCCTAAAGCTGTGGGTTCAATCTGCGCCAGTCTAGAGGGTACACTGTAATTATAATGCAGTTGGTTTTGGGTTACCTACAGTAGCAGTGTCGGTATAAATGATTTGTCATATGTTAAAAAATAATTTTGTAAATTATTCATTTAATTGTTTTCATCATGGATACAGATACATTCTTTAATTAGGCATGAGTCAACTGTTTCACAGGCTAATTTGCTGATATGAGTGAAGTTTATACCAGAATCAAAGTGCAACCCTGGAAGACACTTTTTATAAACCTTCCCACCTGGCAAGAACGCTCTGAGAACTGAGGCTCCAGTGTGAATGCCATGTCCACATGTAGTGCACTACTCTTCTTGAAGTCAAACGGAATAATACATGAGAAGATGCCATTTTCTTACAAGAACCCACAAAAATATAAGCAACTTTTTGCAGATCTGCCTGTCAAGCACCAAAGACACATTAGAATTGCTACTCTGTTCAGAAATAACTTTTTAGAACCATCCAGATGTAAATTAAGAATTAGGATGGGAATTCCTAGTTGCCCACCAAGTTTGCCTGTAGTTCTGTGATTATAGTGTTTACAATAGCCCCTTTGCACAGGTGAGCAAGCCACCTGCCCACCATACTGTCTCCTGTTTCAAAGTAGTAGGCCCTTTTTCTGAATCTACTTTTTGTTCCCTCACCTTTGTGCTCAAGAACTTTTTTTTTTCCAGTTTCAGCAAATCACAAAGAGGAGTATGGATGTCATTCCCCTCAATTCATTTTCCCATGTAAACTTGATTTTATTCCTCTGTGCACTGACCAAAAAGACTGAAGTCCACTATCCTCAAGAAAATTTCAATCACCTTCCTTTTGGTTTCATCTCTGATGTTGTATTAAGACTCACTAAAGAACAACAACAACTAAAAGACACAAAACAGCTCTCTGCTAGATACAAGGAGAAATTTACCGATCTCATAAATAAGGATCTAATTAGATTGACAACTATGGCCATGGTGTAATTCTGGTATTCTATGAACAGAAATTTACCTCATGGTTGTCAAATAGGAAAAAAAAAAGAAAGGAAAGGTGTATATGTTTTGGAATAAATTGGCCTTAGCAAGTTTCCCAGAGATAAGTATACTTGGACCCTGACAGACTAATTACATATGAAGTGTCCAGACCAGCCAGACAACATGGTGGAATCTTTGTTTCAGATTCCTCCTGTAGCCTGGGCTTCATTTTCTGAGGAATTACTGAGCCCACATGGTTTCACATGGGTGGGGGAAGGTGACATTTGGAAATATGTAGCACCTGCTGTGGCTGATCCATGGCCATGAGGCAGAAGACCGGGACAGTAAACATCATGAATGCTTCAATGTAAATGCTTCAAATGGTCTTCAATGATTTTTGCTAATAAAGTTATGAAAAACTATGTTACCACTTGTATTTTTAAGTTATTGCTTAAAAATTATTAGTTTAAAAATGTTTAATAGGTTTAATAGGTTTAATTCACGGCACATGATAAAATGCATATAGGCTTAATTTTTTCTTCCAAAACCTTAAAGCTAACAATTTAGCTCATTTGATTTGGGAAAAATATCTGTCACATAACCTAATAGGTAATGGTGGTCCAAACCCATCAGTCAAATCAGATTTATGCTCCATTCAAAAAAGCCACGTTTCATTTTCATTTTAAATGAGTGTGTTACTACACGTGCCTGTGATAACCATCTCAGGTGTGGATTCCAATTGTAAGATAGAGAGGGAGAAAGAAGTTGTAGGAACTCACCTTGAGTTCATTGCATAAATGATATACAGTGCCCATATGCTTATTGATTCTTTGACTTGCTATCACTAGCTATTCCCTGTGGAGTCATGCATTCTCACTTGTCTGTTTATTTGGTATCCAGAAGTTTACAAACTTGGACATTCACCACAATAAGAATCAAGAGAAAGAGGGGTTTGCATTCCTTTTTTAAAATGGGAAAGTATAAAGAGACAATACACTGTAGTTTTGTCAAAAGTAAACCTAACACTTGTTGCCTTGGCATAATTATTAATAGTGCCCCCGTTCACTCTCAAAAGTGTTCCAGTTTGAATGACAAAGGATATGGTAATCCAAGAAAGAGCAATTGTTGGGGGCGGGCGGGGAGGGGGGCGGAAAGAATGATGAATCTCAGGTGCATTAATATTAGTGAAAAGTAATTATGAATGTTAAGAGTCTGGGAAGTCTTCATGCATCCCCAGTGTGTGTGAACCCCAGTATAAAGACAGCTGCCTTGGAATACCATTTTACCTGACCAGAAGTTTTGCTCTGAAATTTTTCTATACAGGGCCTAAAATTATAGACAACCTAAGCAAACACCAAGGCCAATTATTTATTTAGAATCAATTGGAAAGCACTCTGTTGTCATTTGTGAGATGAAATCATATCCAAAGTTTTTTGCCAGAATCCAAGGATGTCAAGGTCACTTAAGACCCAAATACCACCACTCAATAATGCTATCTATGAAGGCTAAGTAGGCATTCCCTACATAATTGTTTTTCAATTGCTTCTAGGCAGAGGCCACTGCCAAAATCCACATGGATCCCCCTCCCTAGAGACCAGGGCTCCTCACCAGCACACAGTGCAGGAGCTGGAGTCTCCTGTGTGTGGAAAGAACATTTGGCATCCCTAAGAACCTGTGCCAAAATGGAGGCAGGAAAGAAATGCTGGGAAGTACAAACCTAAGTTAGCATATCTGGTTTGGAGTTCCTTCATTTTTGCCACAGAGCAAACTGGCCCCCTAGATGAGATGGTGATAATAGAAAAGCAACTTCAGATCCAGGATGGTCTTCCATGACCCCACAAGTCAACACAACTTTGTACACACATTGCAGCCTTCCTGCCTGTCCCAGTTTCATAGGCTGGAGCTCAAATCATTATGAAACCAGACTTGAAGCATAAGAGAAATAAAATTAAACTCCAAAAAAAGGAATGTTAGTTATATTATAAAATTGCAACAACTACACAGGTGCAGCCACCAGAAGACAAAGACTATGAAATTTTAGAAAACTGATTCTTCACACCTATTTGCAAGACTATATTGCAATATTATAGCACCTTTTTCCATCTGCTCTTAGCATCACAGTGTGAAAACTTGCAGGACCACAAGGCATATTCCCTAGATATAATCAAAGCTATATTTGAGCTCAAAGAAAGTTTCTTTTACATTAGAAAGAAATCATAAATGAAAATAATCTGCTGATAATTCTTGGCAGGCTCTCTGATTTTGTGCGTACATTTATATAATCATGCAGCCTCTGATTATTAATGAAAAAATATATTTTGCATGAAAATACCATCATGCCTCCATATTAGTTTCAGGTGAAGATTCTACTTGGGACTGAACAAATATTTCAAAACATCGTATTTCAAAATTCTTATAATGTAACTCTACATTGTTTATTACTTAATTACTGAAGACTTGATTCTCTGGAACTGTTCTTAATGTCTACATTAAGAAGTCTATGGCATTTTCAAATCAGGAAAGGACAGTCCATCATCAGCATTTAGAAAATAGCTACCATAGAGAGAGCTGTATAAAAGCTAGGATATTTTCAAGATTGGGGTTGGGGGCAATGAAAAGAAAGCTGTCATGATCAAGAAGGAAGATAGCATCTCTGACAAAAATATGTGAAATTTAGCTATAGTCCCAGACCACAAAGTCATGAAGCAAACACATTTGCAATATAACCATAATAACTAATGCTCATTGAAGTCATACAGAAGGAAGCGGTTGGTCTAAGGTGGGAACAATAATAGCAGGAAGTAGCAGATACTGTTCATATATGGTGACTGACTAGCCTTAATCTGTAGTGTATAGTTGAAGAAACAAAACTCAAAAGTGCCTGGGTGGCTCAGTTAGTTAAGCATCTGACTCTTGATTTCAGCTCAGATCATGATCTCATGATCTTGGGATCGAGACCCATGCCTGGTTCCATGCTCAGTGGGGAGGCTGCTTGAAGATTTTTCTATGTCTCCCTCTATCCCTCTCTCTACTCAAGCTCCCTCTCTAGAATAAATAAATAAATCTTAAAAAAAAAAGCTCAGAAAATATCCATATATAAATGGTTGAGTTAAAATTTTAACCAAGTCTGTCTGACTTCCTTATATTCTGTGCACTAGGTAATACTACCTACCCTAAGGATGAGTGAATTTCAACAAGTATTACATAC
Source organism: Nyctereutes procyonoides (assembly GCF_905146905.1). Lineage (NCBI taxonomy): Eukaryota > Metazoa > Chordata > Mammalia > Carnivora > Canidae > Nyctereutes > Nyctereutes procyonoides. The sequence goes on along the minus strand of NW_026575146.1, from coordinate 52,642,707 downwards.
TTTGGCAGGACTGGCCTATGTGATATGGAAGCTGAATATATACATATCTTTGGTAGGTCACAGCCGCCTATTGGCTGGAGTTGTTGCTACAATCAACCAGAACACACACCGTGGGTAATAGTAACAGCTGCCCTGCCTATCACAGACAAGGCCCAAGTTGGATCTCCCTCAATATCTAACCATGGCCTTACCCACAGCCTTGACTATGCATTTGTAATCTCCTGGAAATTTTTTTAAAGCTATAAATGTCTGAGCAAAACACCTAAGAATTCTCAATAAACCCATCTGGAGTGGATCCCAGATATTAAAGTGATTTTTAAGAATTGCTTGAGTGATTCTAATAAACATCTAGGGTTGAGGCTCACTGACCTTAGCATAATGATTTTCAAACTATGGTTCAAACTATGGTTTCATAACTATGGTTCTCTTGTGAGTTTTCTTCAACTTTTGATTGGCTACTACCACTTATTGATAAGAAAATCTAGTTTGAGATAGTGTGTGATCAAGTTCAAAGAACTACCCAGTGTCTGGATTCTGACCCACCTGAACAAATTGGGAAGTCATCTTTGCAGCATAGCTAGGCAGCACCTTTCAAGGTGTGCTTTTACTATAAGGAGGACCAAATTATGGAAATGGTGGGAGGGATGGTCTGCATCCAAAACACAAACAAAAAAGACACATAACTAGACTAGCACACCTTATCACTCTCAAGAAATCACTAATCACATGTCAAAAGTCCAGGGGGACATTTGGTTGCTCACCTCTCAAAAGAGATTTTTCTACAAAATGCTTGAGTGGCAGCATGCAAGTGTTGTCAGCTTTTCCATAAGGAAGCTCGCATAATGAGGTGAATAAAAAAGAAAAGAGAATTATGTGCTTTTATGGTCTGATAGCTAAAATACTTGAAGATTTATGCAAAGAAACACATTTAAAAATATAGATATTTGCTTTTGCTTTTGGTTTTACTATCCTGCTGTCAATTATGGGAACTCAGTTTCTATAAGCATAATACCAAAGTGATAATTTAGCTATAGATTCTGATGGTATGTCTGGCTGATTAGAAATTTCATTCTTGGGGATCCCTGGGTGGCTTAGAGGTTTAGCGCCTGCCTTTGGCCTAGGGCGTGATCCTGGAGTCCCGGGATAGAGTCCCACGTCGGACTCCCTGCATGGAGCCTGCTTCTCCCTCTGCCTGGGTCTCTGCCTCTCTCTGCCTCTCTCTCTCTCTCCCCTCCTGTGTCTCTCATGAATAAATAAATAAAATCTTAAAAAAAAAAGAAATTTCATTCTTAATGCTAAAAATAATGTCAATGGGAAAAGGGCACTGAAGTAGTAACAGTCACAAAGGCCAAGCAATGAAACATAAAGAGCAACCACAGGTTTACGTATTTCTTGCTAAAACATTAGACTTCCTCTTCTGCCTTCCCCCCACCTTAAGAACACTGGCCTGCCCTTTTGCTTCTGTGGGCTGCATATCATTGACTTAATAACTAAAGAAAGTATTGTCCCAAATGAGTGACAGACAAGGGATTGACAATCTCTTTTTTTTCCTCTGAAGCTTGATAAATGTCACATGCAATGCTTTAACTGTATTCTACTCACATTTCAAGAAAAATATTTAATTTTTATTTAGTATTCAGTGCTCTATATTTAATAAGAAAGACCCCACCAGTAAAGGAGATTTTGCCAAAGGATTCTTTTCCAGCTTCTGCTTTCCACAGATTTCTATGATCTTTTTAACCATATGCTTCATATGGTATCTTTTAAGAAAAAGTAAGATGATATTTCCCACCACTTCTCTATTGTGCTGTTTAGTATTAAATATTTTTTAGAAGTTCCTAATCCAAAATAAAATAAAAAATAAAAATAAATAAAAAAAAATAAAGAAGTTCCTAATCCAGCTTGAACTGAAGTTAAACCTGCAATTTTAATATACCACCGCTGGGTGGCAAAGCTGTCTCCATCATATAATTCAAATCACATGGTGAGTACCCTACCATAAATATGGATGACACTAGTCACATCTTCTTCATAAAAAGATAGATTTAGTAACAAGTGTTGGTGAGCATTGAAGAAAAAGAAACTTCAGACACTGTTGGTGGAAATGCAAGCTTGGTGGGAAACAGTATAGACATTCCTCAAAAAACTAAAAAAAGAATTACCATGTGATCCAATAATCCCAGAGGATTATTTACCCAGAGAAAATGAAAACACTGATTCGAAAAGATACACGCACTTCTATGTTTATTGCAGCATTATTTACAATAGCCATTTTATAGAAGCGACCCAAGTGTCTGTCCATCCCCTGATGAATGGATAAAGAATAAGCGGTGTGTGTGTGTTTGTGTGTAATGGAATATTATTCAGCATAAAAAATAAGGAGATCTTGCCATTTGCATGACATGGACCTGGAGGGTATAATGCTAAGTGAAGTATGAATCAGAGAAAGACAAATACCACATGTAGAGGCCACTTTTAGGCAAACAGGCTTGAGTGATGAAATGTAGAAAGGGCCCACGGTGACCCCCTGGCTGAATACAGACCAGCCCATCAGGTGACCACCTCAAAATATCCTAAGTGACCACTGAGCTACTTACAACCAGCACAGTTACCAAAAAAGGGAAAGTTCTATACATCCCCATACCTCCTCATCTTCCCCCTTTAAAAACAGCCCCCAGCCACTGCCTCCTTACAGACTCTCTCTCCTTTCTGTTCTATCTACCACTCCCTTTCGGTGTATTCAACAAACTTCTATCTTTTTTGTTCTGCATCTGGTGAATTCTTTTCACAGCCCTCACCACCAGCTGCCACCAGATTGTCATCCCACATTTAGGGGCCAATCTGATTGGTGAGATTTAGACACCCCATTTAGACACCACACTATATGATTTCACCCATACAAGGAATTTAAGAAGCAAAATAAATGAACAAAGAAAGAAAGAGACAGCCAAAAAAAAAAAAAAAAAAAAACAAACCAGACTCTTAAATATGGAGAACAAATAGATGCTTACCAGAGAGGAAGTGGGTTGGGGGGATTGGTGAAAATAGGTGAAGGGGATAAAGAGCACACTTACTGTGATAAGCACCGAGTAATGTATAGAATTGTTGGATTATAACATACACCTGAAACTAACATAACACTGTATGTTAATTATAATTGAATAAAAAAATTATTAAAAATAAACAATTTTGGGCAGCCCCAGTGGCGCAGCGATTTGGAGCCGCCTGCAGCCCAGGGTGTGATCCTGGAGACCCGGGATTGAGTCCCATATCGGGCTCCTTGCATGGAGCCTGCTTCTCCCTCTGCATGTGTCTCTGCCTCTCTCTCTTTCTCTGTGTGTGTGTGTGTGTGTGTGTTTCTCATGAATAAATAAATAAATCTTTAAAAAATAAAAAATAAAAATAAACAATTTTTTAAAAGATAGGTTTTCCTACTTGTTAAAATTTAAATTTGGCAAATAAAAAAAGTTTTCATTAAATGAGCACCGTTTTAGAAGTTGTTATTCCAAACTTTTCTTAGCTTGTAGGGAAATGCTCCTCCAGGAGATTCACCCCAAACTTTTGGTGTGGCTTAACATCCAGTTGGCCTCAAATTGCTTCTCATTCTTAGGCAGTTTCCTCTTCAGTTAGCATTTAAAAATCTAAGCACCTCCCTCAGGGGACTTACTTAAAATGCAAGACCTCACTTAACTTTCCCCTGTTTGAGAATTCTGTGTTTTCTTCATTTCTCTCCTAGCTCTTGAAGAAGAAAAGGCTTTGAGGGAAATAATTAGAGAACCCAACCAACCAGCCCCCTGGAACCACCAGCTTTCCTGAATAGAAAGACACACAGTATTGTTAGCAGCCACACCCACTGCCTATTCAACTTAAACACACACACACACACACACACACACACACATACACACACAGAGAACAAACCTCAAACTATCTTTAAGTATAATACATCTACTTCTGTGACATCCTTTCCCAGATGCAGAAGCTGTAGTTCAACACCATTTCCAGAGCTATTTGCTGAAAGGCTCTGAATTTCTAAAACTTAAGTGCATGATGAACAGCATTATGAGAGGCATTTTATCAAACACCAAATTGGTCTTACCGCTGCTTCTGTAGTATTTGCAGACAGGAAGAAAGAGAGCAAACCACAAATTCCAAAGCCTCAGACTAAAGTCAAACTAAACCCAGTGAAAAAATAATCTGAAAAATAACCTGAATCCCAGGTCAGTTGTCCTGAAGATTAACAATAATGATGACAGGTAAACGTTTCTTGAGCACACAGTACCCATAAGGATCTCTGGAGTCATCTGTTCTAATGAAATTTCCAGAACCCCGCCAATCAAGATTTAGAATGCCACTACCTTCTCTTCTAACAAGTGTGTCTAAAATTATTTTTATTATACCATATTGTAATTTGAGACTACTAATAGTTGAGAGCTACATGATGTTAGGAACCCCAAGATCACAACAGTTTGCTTTATGTGCTCTCCTAGAATATTGCTAAATACTGTTTCCCTCACAAGTCACTCACTTCTCTGTATACATCTGGCTCAGTCCATGTAGTGCATTTTATTCATAAATTTATGTATTTTAAAAGCCTCAATTTTTAACAGCTTATACTCTCTTCCTGTTTTTTATCCCTTCTACTATTTTCAGTAGCATACCAAGATGGTGTGTGTTATGTTTACTTTGAGGTATCTATATATTTATTCATTCCTTTGGCTTGTGAAGAGCCAAAATTTCCCATCAACATAGGTATAAACGACTGACTTTCATATTATCAGATTTTAGCATTAGCTCATTTACAAAGCAATATTTCTTTGCTATCAACCATGAGCTCTAGGTCAAGATCTTCCCCACAACCTGGAAATGATTTAGACCTCTTAGTTCAACTTCAAAAGCATGGTGTTTTAAACTGCCATTGTTAATGATGGCAGTAATGACAATGACTGACAATAATGTTGAAGAACTGACCACTTATTTTTATTACTCAGGAAATCTCCCTCCATAATTCTTATACCTACATTCACAATGTATGATTATTGGACCAGTCATGCTACATGTTAGCTCTGCATTAGCCTCTGGTGCACTGGACAAACTAAACTTCTGGACAATCCAGTCTTAGTCATCCAAGCTAATTTCTTCCCCATGAAACCCTTTGTCAAAATGCCAAGTAAAAAAAAAAAAAATCTACTGTATGGGGGTGGGGAGTGAGACAGAGGTGTATGTCACTTCTGAGCACCTCCCAAAGTTGACCTAGAGGTGCCTGTTAAAAAGGCAGATCCCAGGGCCCCACCTCTGGCAATTATCCTCTTGCTTCCACTTTGATAAACACCAAGAGACAAGCTGCAAAATGAGATTAGAGCACGAGGGAATCTACATAAATCATAAAGAGCCTCCTTTAAAAAAGTGGAAAGATGTTCCAAACCCACATTCAATTTTAACTTTTCTATTTGGCATAAATTCTGTAAAAGGTAAAGTCATGACTGACAAAAGGTAAGCAATGAAAGCTTGACTTGAAGAAAAAAATAGCCATAGTCAGGGTGATTATGCAGCACCTATTCAACAGTTTTTGTTGAAAATTAATCATCTCAAAAAGATTTTCTCTTCCAAAGCCACCAAATTAAATGGTGCCCGGAAAATACTTTGCCTGTGAAATGTTTGCCTCTCCACAATACTGATTTCCATATTTGCCAAATTGTCCATTTAGAACTGGCAAAGTCTTTCAATGTTTACATTCCCCCCCACCCTTAGTAACCCAGGAAATGTTCTAAGACCTCCAACAGATTCCTTGGCAGTACTGAGCCCTCCACATACTGTGGATAGTACTGAGCCTTGTATATACTGTGCATTTTTCTACAAATACATACCTATGGTAAGATTTAATTTATAAATCAGGCATAGTAAGAGATGAGCAACAACCAATAATGAAATAGAACAATTATAACCATATACTGTAATAAAAGTTGTGTGCATGTGGCCTCTCTCTCTCAACATATCTTATGTACCATCCTCACCCTTCTTCTTGTGATGATGTGAGATTATAAAATGCCCATGTGATAAGATGAAGTGAAGTGAACGATGTAGGTGCTGTGACACGGGTTAGGCTACTGTTGACCTTCTGACCATAAGTTAGAAGGAGGATCATCTGCTTCTGGACTGCAGTTGACCCCTGGTAACTGACACATGAGAAAGCAAAGCTGCAGATAAGGGGGACTACTGTACAGAGAAAGACTTTCCTAGTGAATTTTAGCGTACATCTACTGTGCCCAAAGAAGCCAAGAAAAACTGAATCAACCAACAAAGAATACAGGGAATGAGAGAGTAATTGGGCTGTTCCTCCCACCCCAAACCCCACCAAATTTCCAATTCACATCTATACGTAACCTGAGGTCTACACAAGTCAAATCCTTTCAACTATGCACGTCAGGATGTTTTCTCCCATCCTCTGGAGGCTTATTGAAAAAGAAAAAGATATCCTTGGCATATGTTTTGTTTTCTTGTACTAAAACCAAACAGCATTGTTATTTTAGCAACTGTATTCAGATTGAAAGAACAACTTAAAACACTTTCTATTCTCTTAGCTCCCTGAATCATCCTCACTTTCAAATATCTGTTCTGTGGAACAGGTATTTTCAGCTACATCCCCGAAAGTTTTGCTTTCAAAGCGAAACTCAGGAGCTTTGAGGTCAAGAAAGAGCACACCTGACTCTTGTGCCTCTAAGAGTCAATTTGATTATCAATACAATTGTAGGACAGTACCTAGTTCGAAAGATCCTCAGCTTTCCGCACTTAATCCAGAACGCTGTCAACAAATCTTTCTCCTGAAGTGATTAGCTTTTAAAAATGAAGGCAACTACTCCCACTAGCTCTAATGGTTACAGTATTGAACCAAAGATGCTTGTGCTATTTGTTACATATATGTGATTTTAATTTCATATAGAAATCTTTAGCAACTTTTTAAAGTCTTCATCTTGTATGTGTGTGTAAATTTTCCCCATTATCCAATCACATAGGACAAAATCCACACCTCCTGCTTCATACTCAACCCATTAATTGTATTCTGGATGGTAACTTAACCTGTAACAGATTTCCTAAATAGTGTTTTATTCCTCAAACACCTAATGCCTCTGATCATAATGCATTCCTTTTTTCCTCTATATTGTAAGAGTTTAAGGAAGTCTTAAATTTTCTAAGGCTACCCAAATCCAAAGAGAAAAGGCCAGTGATTACAACATCAAAGAGAAGTAACCACTAGCTTTTTAATTATGTTTTCACAACTGAAATACCCCGGGGATAAATCTTGAGCATCCCCAACAAGCTAAAATTGCATTAGATATGACGTTGCATCTTAATTTGCAAAGATGTTTTCTTAGTTGTCAGCTCTAAGAACTAGTTATCAAACCAAGAGCACCAAGATGAAACTCATCAGTTTGTAAACCCAATGTTTCTGTGAGAACTTTAATGACCTAAATCCAAATTAATTTACTCTTGAAAATGTCTTCCCCCCCAAATTTGTTTTTGCTTGCAGACTTTAAGAGTCTTTTCAATGATTTATTTCTACTTTATAGGATATGTAACAAGACCCTAATAGGTATCAGAAATTACTATATAATTAGACTCTCTTATTTGATCTTTCAAAATATCCCAATAACTTGTGTATTTACAGAGAAAACAGATCTATTGTTTCATTTGTTTCTGTGTAATGGTTTGCTCATATACTTTTAACATTTAATTTATTATTTTCTAAACAAAGGTTTCATATTGTCTTTGATCTTTTAAAGGGTGCACAGACACAAACACAGGCAGAACTTTTGATGCACTGAGAGAAAATGTTGGGTAGTCATATAAAATACCCTTAAGAGTCATAATCATCCACATTATAACTTATATACTTTTCTGTCACTTCTTTGTAATATAATAGGTGAGGTAGCCAGTGACAGGTAGAGAATAGAGCTACAGAAAAAAAAAAGCCTTTAAAACTAAAACTTATTTCAAATAACTTGGAAAAGCATAATGATGTAGAAAATGCCTTCAGCCCATCTTCCAATGATTTAAAACCTGCTGATGCCTCAAAGAAGTATTCAGAACAATATTGTGCTTGGAGGGGGTTTTATTTTATTTTTCATTTTGTACTGCATCCATCTGGAACAAATCTCCCTGGGTGTGTTACATCTTGAAATCACAATTAAAAACATTAATCGGATCTGGCCCACCAGATCACATAACCTTGGTTGCCCAGTACACTGACATTCTCTAACCAGAGCAAAGAGGGAAATTTTTGAGATTAAAAGAGTTGTTTCAGGTGTGGCTTGTGGTGTCACTACTCCAAGAAGGGGGGAAATCTGGGTGACTAAGCAATCTTCCTCCTCTTACCACCATACCTAGCCAACCTGTGTATAATAAACCAAAAAGTGACAATCATTGGATGCATCAGTTCAAAATGAAAATAGAACCATTGATATCTTATTAGATACCTTTACTAATTAAGAAAAAGTAAATTTAAAAAGGGGCAAGAAAGATCCCAATTCCATTGAGTATGAATGAATATAAAACTTTTAGCAGATTTTCTCTTCTTATTTAAGAATTACCTCCATTTTTCTGATTGCTAAAATATGATGCACTTACTTTTACATAAAATAATCATCATTCATAACCCATAATCTCACCAGATAGAGGATGACCAGACTATTTTCCTTCTAGTATTTTTCAATGACACCTGTTATTTAACAAAATTGCACTCAATCTCAATTTATAAAAAGGAGTTCAGCCAGCTGTTTGCCAACACAGAAAGAGGTCTTAAGAATTTCCCTTGGCCTCAGTTATGATCCAGTTGGGCACTGTTCACATCCCCTTATCAGATCTCTGCTGCTCAGGAGGTAGTCTGATTTGCACAGCTCCTAGCCGAATTTCCAGGGTCTAGCAGTATTTATACCATGGTTCTACTGGTCTTGGTGAGTATTTGTCCTACCTACACAGTCTGGGTTTCTGATGCTCTAAAGACAAGGTGACGACTAGGACATGCAAAGACTTTGTGTCAAGTGCACACACACGTACTTTAAAAAAGTACTGTTCTTTTTTTAAGACAGACACTCTGTCCCTGTTCAGTTGGGGCAGAGTACAGACTGCACAGCCCTGCTCAGGTAGCCCTGCTTGAAGAGATGGAGTACATGATAACGCTGGACTCCATGTACACTACTCTTAGGCTTCTCCCATGTTCTCCACCCATCTGCAGGGATTTCCCCAGAGGTGCATGGTGCCATTAACACTGGTAATCTGCCATCCTTTCTCCACAGCTGTTCACATGGCCTGCTGTCTCGGACAGTTTTAGAAAGAGAAATGCTAAAATCTAGGCGAAACATATAGTACTTTGGCTTGGCTTCCTCAAAAGCAGCACCCAATAAGGACAGAAGCTTAATTCTCTATTTGGTATAGACCAGGAAGTTGTGAATTAGAAGGAAGACACAAGGGGATCCCTGGGTGGCTCAGCGGTTTAGTGCCCGCCTTCAGCCCAGGGTGTGATCCTAGGGTCCTGGGATCAAGTTCCACATCAGGCTCCCTGCATGGAGCCTGCTTCTCCCTCTGCCTGTGTCTCTGCCTCTCTCTCTCTGTCTCATGAATAAATAAAATCTTAAAAAAAAAAAAAAGAAGGAAGACACAAAAAAAGGCATGAGGTGGATTTCTCCCCATTTTCTGGTCATATTGAAGCTTGAGTCACTGATATTTTTTAGTCCAGTGAAATTTCTCCCATGTATTGGCAACAAGTTGACTACCAGGATTGGTTTTGGGGAATACTATGGAATTTATCTTCTAGAATGCCTTCCTAAGAATTTTAGTGGAGAGTGGGGAACTATTAAGTAGGAACCGCTAGCCAAATGCTGTTTTAAGCTAGTAACTGATAATTAGTTTTTCAAAATTTATCACCCCCTACCAATTTTATTACCCACCTAAAACCACAGATCTCAGCTAACACTACTATTGTTATATTAGAGGTAGTAGCATCAAAAGTGCCTTGAGCATTTTAACAAAGCCAATATTCTATTTGCTTGCAAATATACAAGTGTAATGGTACTCAGCAGTGTTCTAAATGATTTGTAAGCAGACTCTTTTCAAGGTGTTCCCTTGATATATCAATGACCTATTAAGTCTTCTTTAAATGAATCTTTATAGAACCCACTCAGCCAATATTAGTTATAATAATTGATGTTTGCAATGCCTAAATTTAAAACAAAGATGTAGAAATAAAGAACTTTATCCATGCCCATAATGAAGTACCCCATTGTGAAGAAGTGAAAACACCCATATTTGGAGAATAAAGAAAAGCCTCTGTTTTCAATATATAAAATGCATTGTACCAAGCAAATCTTGTTACATCCTCTTACTCTAAAATGAAATTTAAAAAATAAATAAATAAAATAAAATTTTAGATGTCAACAAAGGAATATTTTAAGGAGTTTATAATATATCCATTTCATAGAATATTATGTAAGTTCTTAATGATCTATGTTTAACAATAGTGAGTTTGTCGTTACAAATTTTAAATATGAGGCAATTCAGGATTTAGGTAACAAGTACATAGTAAATGCTCTACTATATATGCTTATAATTCTTATGTCCCACACTCATACATGACATATATCCAAAGAATGAAAAATCAAAAGAGGAAAAGACAATTACACAAGTTTAATATAGAAACTGAATTCTGTGCAAAACAAAATATGTAGCTACTTAAAAATAGTAGTAGTTGAAAATAATTAGTATTTTATAGGAAAAGGCTGAATATAGTTTGTATACAGCATGATTTCATTTTTTAAAATATATGCATATTCTATGCTGATAAATACACCGTATTTAATAGTTCTCTCAGTCTAAGACTGAGTGGTTTTTAAAACTATTTTTGTACTTTTCTATATCTTCTGATCTATCTACAATGAACATGCATCATGTTTAAAATATCTGTTCTCAAAAGGGACATGTATTTTACTATGGATTAAGAAACAATTACCTTGATGAATTTTTCAACTCCCATGGACCTGGTGAAACACATATTCCAGTCAAATTTCTAACAAAATTAATCTACTGCTACTAAACTCCATCTTTGATTTGAATGGCTTTATTGTTTAAATGAAATTATGAAATGAAACCCAAGCCTATACCATTAGGCACCAAAATAAGAAAAAATGGGCGCATTTCACACAGAAAGCAGAAGACACAGCTCCTTTCCAACCACACAAACCATATACTCCAATCACCAAATTAAAATGGTTGTGAATTAATTCTCAAATGTGGAGAGCAAATAAATAAACATGACTTTTGGTTGAATGACTTTAAACTGTTATTAAAGTTTCCTTTCCAGAAATTCTATACATGTCCTTTAAAACCTAGAGTTTCTTTTGCAGTTAGATGCATACACATATTCACTTGCCTTTCTTTGGAAAACCAACCAATGCTACAGCTCAGTACTTTAACAAGACCACCTTGAGAACATGCCCCACCCAGGACCTCATTTGGAATTCCTCTGGTAATTCCAATTCCAAATTCTGACATGTATCCAAAATGAAAACCTACCTCAAACCTACCTTTTTTGGAGCTGCATCCTGAAGGCTAAGAAAGTGAAAATCAGATCAACAGAAGAAAAAAAAATACACCGAGGAGGTGAGGATTTATTGGAGGAAGAGATCAATATCCATAGTCAGCTGTGATTTAGAATTATGATGATAACAGTCACGAGTGTTTGATGTTTAACCTTTATACATTATTTAATTCAAGAGCCTCTTCACATTCCCTTTCTCTTCCCCCCACTTTGGCAAACCACTTTGTCAAACTGTCAAAAAAGGATTCAGACTTAGCAAAATAGCTAGGTATTAAAGAGTTCTCCGTTTTTTTGTGGATTAAAACAATTCCAGGTGAAAATTAATTTTTACAGTCTATTATTTTAGCCAGAGGGGGGAAAATACTTAGCCAAAAGCAACTCATTTAGTTTGGATAACAAATCCAAAAAAAAAAAAAAAACTCAGATAATCAAGATAGATCTTATCATACGAACAAGCACTGTCAACAACAACTAAGATATATTATAAGACACATTTGCAATGTTAGTTTTATCCATATAGCCTATTTTTAAATTTTCTGCTGCTAAATAGAATGGTAACATGATCAAGAAGTCATTTAAACCACATCAAATTAAAGAAAAGTGACTTGAAAGTAAAACCATTCACAATTCAGTCATTTAACCAATTCTGGACAAAATCAAAACTAATACTTTAAAAACTAATACTTTAAAAACTAATACTTTAAAATACTTTAAAAACTAATACTTTAAAAAATATATATAAGATTTTTTTTCATGTTCAGAAACCTTGAATCTTCAAATACTATCATTCACTTTTCTATTGCAATCCACACAATGGCAAAGTAATTTTATATTCTCTTATTGCTAAAAAAATTCGTAACTGCTAAGATTCTGATAGAAAACAACAAATACACATTTTGTTTGCCCCATTCATCCAGAATCTAATCTACTTAAAATAATGCAATGCACATTGAAAATAATATGCCAGTTATTTTACCTACATAATATCTTTATATTTTAAAACACAACTCCAAGCTTGAGGGCTAAGATTAAACTTCATTTCATTCCAAGTACTGGAATTACTGGATGCTTGAGAATCTATCTTTGTTTCTAAGAAACTGACGATTAGTAGTCAATCAGTCATATTACCTTACCACTCTATTAAATAAATGTTTTTCAACTAGGCACTTAACTCATCACCCGCAATAACAACCTACGGGCTCACTACACTATCACAATCTCCACGGAGATCAGCAAGGAAGACACTTAATGAGCCTTACGAAGAACTTTTCACAATCAGACAAGTTTAATAGACCTAATCCTCTTCTGCAACTCCCTTCTAAAGTTTCCTAACAAATCTCCACCTAGGATCAAGCCAGGAAGAACACTTTGGTGTCCTGAATTTAAAAGACTTCTTTGATCTCCTACACCACTTAGCAGCTGCATTTCTGTACACTTAAAAGAAACACGAAACTCACCAGATTTGTTTGTTTGTTTTTCATTTGGGCAACCTTCAAACACAGGAACTATAATGATCCCAGCTGTCTCCTCATTTCAATCTGTGACAGGTGCGGGGAGAGCAGCAAGCCCGTGCATCCAGGAGGACTGAGGGGGCGGGACCTCTCTCCTAGGGTGATGGGAGAGCCCAGGCAGTGGAGCCTGCCACAGGTTGCAACTATTGGCTTTGGCAGCTCTGTCTTCTAGCTTTGCTTCTAGTCTCCTGGTGAGTCTGCAAATGATGGCTAATGCCCCTGCTCCAAAGAGCTGACTGCCTAGAGTAAGCTCTAGTCCTCCTGTGTCAACTGCAGAGCTAAGTCAATGCAAAGAGGGAAAATTACGTGAAGAAAGAATTCCTTCATCTGGTCACACCAGCTGCCACCTGGAGCAAAGGAAGTCATTTCTTCGTTTTCCTCACTAGATGATAATTGCCCCAGCCGCTACCTTACACTGTGTAGTACATTGATTATTAATACTTGCATGAAGCATTTCCTGAGCCAGGTCCTATTTATAGCAGAAGTCTCCTTTGTTTGCAGCGCCTTGTGGGATCAGGAAGGAATATACCATTTACCCTGTGCAGCATGTGGCTTTGCCTCTCTGAGCCTCATTACTTACACTAAATATGAACTACAGTGCTTCATAATAGTGACAAAGTACAATAAAACAGTTGGTGGGCCCACTGTCGTTCACCTCTCTCTTTTATAAATGAGCAAGTGCACACCATTAAGATGAACCTGCTGAACCACCAGCATCCTGATGGTGATGGGAAGGTGCTGCCTTCTGATGCAAGAGTCTCACCTGGGGAACCCGCACTGTTCTCTCCAGAGATGCTGGGGATTTGCTCTGTTTTCCCACATTGTGCAATGCTCCAGAAATAGAGACATAAATCACATCTGGCCTATCTTTCACATTCCTGAAAACGTTTTGGAAAGTAAAATCCCCATTTGCCCTTCTTTGACCTGAGCTATGTCTTATTTCTCCATTTTACAATGAGATTTCTCAAAGGTGACAAGGATCATCACACAATTTGTCTTAAATACCTCTTTGAATTAGTCCTTAGACTTCTTCCTGAGTTCTTAAATCAAAATCCGAGCATGCTAATTTCATAGACTTGGGGGCAGGAGAAGAATGACAATGACAATAACAAAATACATGAGCCAGATTAAAATATATGATGATAATATGCATTTGATAGAGTATATTTGCTACGGCTAGCAATCTTGTCGTAATGAATGTCAACACCAGCCAGGAGGTGTCAGCAACAAGACCTTAAAGAGATCTCGAAGAGGCCCTCATTTCACATAGCAGGTCCCTGAAGCTTCCAAAGGCTATGTGACTTGCTTGATGCCCCAAAGCAAGTTCATTGGAACATGAGGAATGAAGCCAAGACTCTTATGTTCCAGAGCTGCGTTTTCCATGACATCATGGTTTGTACTTGTTACCTATTGTATTCATTTTCTGTTGGTGCATAAGAGATTACCACAAATTTAGAAGCTTCAAACAAAACATGTTTCTCTTCTCATAGTGTCCATGGGTCAGCAGTCCAGGCACGGTGTAGCTGGATCCTCTACTTGGGGTCTCACAAAGCAGAGTGAAGGTGTCACTCAGCCCACATTTTGGAGTTCAGGGTCTTCTTCCAAGTTCATGGAGCCGTTGGTAGGATTTAGCCCCTTGGAGTTGTAGAACTGAAGTCCCTGGGTCCCTTTGCTGGCTGCCAGGTGGGAACATTCTTGGCTCCCAGAGGCTGCCTGCAGAACCTTGCCAAATGGCTCGTTTACAACATGGCAGCTTACTCATTCCCTAGGCCAGCAGGAGAATCCCTCTGCGGTCTGCTAAGACACTCTTATATCATGTAATGCCATCACAGGACTGACCATCCCATCCCCTTTGCCATCCACTATTGGCTAAAAGCAAGTCCCAAGTTTTGCCTGCTTTCAAGGGAATAGGATTATATACAGGCTATGACTCATTGGGGGTCGTCTTAGAATCCTGCCCACCCCAAGTATGATATATGATTTAAGAAATAAAACGCACATGTACATGCAGCAGTCCTACTGCCTAATAGCAAACATGAAAATGTTTTATCAGTGATTTCTATTTCCTAGTTACAGCTTTGTCTTAGTCTATCCAGGCTACTCTAGCAAAATGCCACAGACTGGGAGGCTTAAACAACAAACATTTATTTCTCACAGTTCTAGAGGATGGAAAGTCCAAGATCAGGATGCCAGCAGATTAGTATCTTGATGGGGCACTGTTCCTCTCTTCTGCATGCTGTCTTCCAGCTGTATTCTCTCATAGTGGAGAGAAAGAGCACTTGTGTCTCTTCCTCTTTGTATAAGGGCATTTATTCCATCATGAGGGTCCACTCACATGATCTAACCTAGCTCTAATTACCTCCTGAAGGCCTCACCTCCAAATACCAGCACACTGGGGGTTAGGGCTTCAATATATGAATTTAGGGAAACACAAATATTCAGTCCATACCAACCTTCTGTTTTGGTTACTTTTCTGTTTCTTTCATGATAGTAGCCTGAGGCTATGAAGCCTTTTTATTAGAGTTATTCATCTTATTTCTTTGGCACTTGGGCTGTGGAAACCTTGATCATGTAGTTTCTTAAGAAACAGGCTATTCTACTTGAAACAGAAGGTAGCTAATAGGGCTGTGTCTTCTTTTGGTGCCATACATTTGGAAGGTATCCAAACGACTTCACAAATAGACAGAATTCAGTCAAGGAGGGGGAAGAAAAGAAGGCATTAGAGATTGGAAAAAAATAAATGATCTCTTGACAACTGGGATGGTGGGGAGAATATGTATCACTATGTGGCATGAATATCCATCCATAGCCAGGACTTAGGCAAGTGTTGGATTTTTGGAAGGAACTAGGAAAGTACTTCCATAGCAGCATTTGTGATATAATTGAAAGGGGAAAAAATAGAATTTGAGATCTGGATTTAGGTCCTCTGTGACATTTGTCAAGTCACTGAGCCCTCTGACTCCTTCTTCCATATATATAACTATGAGGATAATAATACCTCTCAGGCTACTGATGAGAAGTAGGTGAGAAGATACATGGGGAAATGGCATCTTAGCAATCACTTAGTGTAAGGAAAATAAATTTTGCTTTGGGATAAGATCAGAGTTTGGCTTAGGTAATGTTGACCATAGGCCAGGGTTGGTGCATTACTTGATTAGGTCAATAGATTGTAGAATCTAGAAGTCATACATATGTTAGGCATTATTATTTAAAATTTAAAATTCATGAAGTTGAGTATAAAAAGTCAAACAATGTATAATGAAAGAAATAATGAGGCAATCCTGTGCTTGCTTCATTTTCACCTCCTAAAGTGTGCAATATTAAGTGCAGTCTGTACTTTTCCCTGTACAATGTGTGTGCATGAATATACACACATATAGAAACATATATCCACATATATATGAGATTATTCACTTGTTTTAACAAAGATGGTATACTATATATATTATTCTGTAAATTGAAACTTGACAAATTATGCACTGTTCACAAAGGTCAGTATGCACAGAACTAAATTTATCCTTTTTTTCCCCTAATTTCTCTGTGTGTGCGTGTATTTTTATTTGGGGATTGTACATCTGCTTTTTTAGTCCAGATGTTTTTTCCTTGCTTTCTGTCTAACATCTTTCCTTTACTCAGCCCCAACACCACTCCTCCAGGTAACCCATGTTAAAATTGACAGTGTACCTCTCTAATCACACACATGTACACTCAGTCACTTATATGGGAGAGTTGTTATCATTTTATAAGAATTAGATCATCTTGCGCAGATTTCTTTGTTTGCTTAGCCAACAATATTTTGTGGCAATCCTTCCAAGATGACTAATATAGCTCTAGTTCAATCCTTTTAGTAGATGCACAGCTCTCTAGGCTGTAAGTTTGCCATAATTTAATTATTATGAACAAGATAGTGATAAATATTCTTGTATATATTTCCCTTTGTAATTGACTTTTTATTTCCATGGAATATATTTTTAATCAATGAATTTGCTAAGTCTACAGATATCTACATTTTTGTTTTAATTTTAGTAGGCACTGCCATGTCTCTTTCCAGAAGAAGGTCACGAATCTTATCACCAATGGATGAATATGTGTGTGTCCCCCAAGACAGGACTTTACATTTCCATGTTTGTTTGTTCCTTTTTGTCAGCCTAATGCTGGTGAATTGATACATCTTTTTTTTTTTTTTTTTTATTTATGATAGTCACAGAGAGAGAGAGAGAGAGAGAGGCAGAGACACAGGCAGAGGGAGAAGCAGGCTCCATGCACCGGGAGCCCGACGTGGGACTCGATCCCGGGTCTCCAGGATCGCGCCCTGGGCCAAAGGCAGGCACCAAACCGCTGCGCCACCCAGGGATCCCTGAATTGATACATCTTGTCAACTTTTCTGTGTTTATTGAGCATATACTTTTTCATTTTTCTACTGGCCTGTCTTTTTCAGTTTTAAGTGTCCTGTATATGATTATGTTTATAAACCCTTTGTCATTTGTATTACCAATACTTTTTCCAAATCCATCATTTATTTTTTACTTTGATTATGGAATCAGATACTATAATTATTTTTAACTTTTAACAAATATATCATATTTTTTCTTTTACAGATCTTAGTTTTCAATCTTGGTTGTGAATTTCTTTCCCACTCCCATATATAATCTAGGATCTCTTGCAATTCCACCTTTAATTATCACAGACAATGAGTTATAGATTTCTAAGTTCATTCCAATTACTAGGACAAAATCCTAAAATCATTTAAATATTCCATATTGGACTGATCCCTTTTTCTTCTTTCTACAAGCCTGATATAAATCTTACAATTAAGTCTGATGCCTTATCCTCATCTTCAATATTATCAAAATATTTATTCCTAAAACTCCTTCCCTGGATATAAGTTAAGTGATGAAAGTATAATTCAAAGTTCTATCATATCATATCATGGAATAACTATAATAATTGCTTCTAAGACTTCAACACATATCAGGATAATTTTTTTTCATATCAGGATAATTTATTGAGATGTTAACATATGCTTTGTTTTTGCTGCAGCACCCCTTGCTTAAACACAGGAGGTACCCCTCAGAAGTAGAAATGTTTTGACATCAATCCCCCTTCCACTTTTTGTTCCTAAAGTGTGACCTTCTTAAGAGTATGTTGTGTTGTCCTGAAGGAGGAGAGAAGAAAGGGAAGTCATAAAATAGAGAAGAAAGGAAAGGATTTGGAGGACGCAAGACCAGGTTTCACATGCTACGTGGGTCACTGAGACAGTCCCCAATACCCTATTTCCCCAGGCCTTGGTTGCACAAAGTAGAATAATAGGACCCCCAAGGAGGTTTGGCAGAGTAACAGGAAAAGTCAGCTGGGCCTGCCTTTCCAGGGAATATCCTGGAAAGAGTGTAAGCTGCCTCGAGGGAGCCTGCCAGTGCAGGGAGATGGTGATCAAAATAGAACTTCGAGGTGGACCCATGGGAGCCTGAGAGACCTATATACTCTGGGGTGGTATAAAGAAAGCAGCTGAAGTTTCTCGGGCTTTTGAAAGGCCAAAGTGTGAACCAGAAGAGATATAATCTCTTTTGAGATAAGTTTGAGTTGAGATGAGAGAGATGCAAAATGTAAGACCCTCAACACACAGGTGTAACGGGACCTAGACATCATCAAAGGTGTCAGCTGATGCCCAATAGCCTGGCAGGTACCAAACAAGACGCCCATGGACAAGCAGGACAAGCTGCATTCACTGCAGCGCATGCCAGGGGTCAAATGATAACCTCAGAGCAGATGCCCCCTCCTCATTATAAATGGCACTTATACCATCCAAGGTTAGACCCCTTCTCAACCTAACACTAAATCTCCTCTGTTTCAGACTCAGAATAATTTCTCTTAGGAACCTGGCTGATACTTACACACAGTTACATATTCTGGGGTGTCAGGACAATACAGCTGGTAAATAGTATCCCTATTTATTCTATCTTACTCTCATTTGAGAATGTTAGTGAAACTTCCAAAGACATCAGAACACAGCTGATCTAGTTTGTTTTCTTGTAGTCAATGACATGAACAGTGTTTCACGGGAGCAATGCCTGGTTTCCACCTTGATTGGTCAGAAAAGTCCTCAAATCACTCCCAGTGAGAAAGAGGCAATGTTTTTAAGGTCATCCATGCATCCCAGGCTCCTGGATAGAAGATGAAGCGAGCATTTATTATTTATGGACCATCATAGCCGTGTCCCGTCATAAACAATAGCTGACATTCCACTGTGACAATTCTGAATTCCGAAGAGCTGCATGGAAAAATTACATCTTGGTGTCAACTCTAATTTCTTTATTTTCTAGACCAGTAGTTTCAATTTAGCAAGTTTCACACCAATTTGAAGTTAAAAAAAAGGGAAAAGATTTTGTTTTCTTCTTATTATTTACCTAAAAATATATTGAGGGGCATTTATCTCCACTTCAAAATCCTCATGTCTGGGAGTTTTCTTGGGGACTCTGGGACTGCACATCAATGTACTGCTTTCTGAACTATTTCTGGACCATTCATCTGCCTATAATCACTCCTGTTCATTTTCTGAGACATCCAACCCATGTGCTTCAATTCCTGGGGAATTCTAATTACAAGCCAGAATATTGCATTACACATACAGGGGCTACATTTTTCCTTCCTAGTACAGAGTACTTAAATTTCTACTGGTTCTTAAATGATTTCCTTTTGTAAAGTAGCTTGTTTGGAAACCCCATTTCCCAGGAAAAGTAGTCTGAAAAAAATTATGCTTTGCCCCAAAAGTTACAGCAGCATTCAGTACATTAAGATATAATCTTTGCATTAGAACTTAACTCTTCTATGATTGCCTATTTGCGTTTTATTATTGGAAGGCACCACACCACATTCTTGATTCTGTAGCATTATATGTAGTAGCTGGTTTAAACTGTGTGTTTGGGGAGGGCAGATAGAATCGAAGGACTCTGACCAGCAAGTAATGGCTGTGGTGGTAATTTTTAAGGACAATTAACACATCCAGGGGCTTGAGAATATCTTCAGATGCAGGATATTTGTAAGAAAACCTGTGGAGCAAAGAATCTCCTACTAGCTCCTCTTTTTCATAAAAAAGTATCTGCTCAGTGAACCACACAGAATGCAAAGTGATGTTCTGACATACTCAAATGCTAAGGCACCTAAGAATGAAATAAGCTACGGGCCAAACAGCATTTAGTAAAAAGATGAGCATTATTTAAATCTTGGAAAAATGAGCACCTCTTATGCCTTCATTTTTGCTCATTTTTCACTGACAGCAGCTTCTGGTGCTATTTGTGAACCTTTGCCCCCTCGGGATTCAAAATCACCCTCAACACTCTGGAAAAGCCCACAGCGAGCAGCTGCACCTCAGCAAAGGTGAAGACTACCAGTTTATGTAACCTGTTCATGAGACCTTTTTTCACTTCCTTTGTGAGCATCAAAGACATTGAAATAATTTGGGCCACATTCATTCTCAAAAGATAAACATTAGCATACTCAGTCTATTTGGCCATGTGTCCATCTCAGACTGGTTCCCAGGGATACTGGGGAAACGCTTTGGTCACTTACAAACAAACAAGAAGTGAAATTATCAAATAAGTAGCCTCTTGCGTATCTGTGATACCATCCACATCTAACATAGGTCTTCCAAATATAGAGCTCATGATGTCTTTAAGGGAGAATCATATGTTGGGAATAGATGAATGAAACTCAAGGGTAGTGTATAATGCCTGTGTTTATCTCAAAGCTTCTTACTAGGGACAAAAATAATCTTGGCTTACACATTCTTTCTGTCATCATTATGTAGTCTGCATATAATAAATGAAATAGAAGGCATAAATTGAGAGCACCATCCTGTTTGATGCAACCGGGGTGAAAGCTGTGAATTTCCAAGACACTAATTTTAAGAAAAACCCAAGTTTTTCTAATACTTAGAGGCAAAGAGAAGATTACCTGTATTTAAATGACTGTAAACCAGTTATGCTTATAAATTCTGTTGTCTCAAGCAAAGCAAGACGGTAAGATGAAGTATATAAAAGCAATTATCACTCAGCCCCAGGGAAGTTAAAGGCCAGCAAAATAGCAGAGGCTAGAATTGCTGTAAGTAGACTTTTCATCAGTCTCACAAGCAAGGCTAAAAGTTCAGCAGAAAAGGAAGTTAATGAAATGAAAAATCTCACTTCTAAAATTCATATCACCTCCAGTTGAAAATAATACTGTGAATTTTCACATCACATGACCACATTCTGTACAAACAAGCTCTTGAGAGTCAGACCAACTGGGTTTCTAATTTGCATGACACCACGGGTTTTGTGGTTTTGGTTTTGTATTGTTTTTTTAGTAGGCTCCACACCTTATATGGGGCTCTTATAAAGATCAAGAGTTACATGCTCTACCAAATGAACCAGCCAGGTGCCCCTGCTTTACACCAAGTTTTATATGTCCTTCCTAAGCAAGTTACTTAACTTCTCTTAGTCACAGTTTCCATGTTGGCAACATGATGATAATATAATAATCCCCCTCAAAGAAATGTCAAGACTAACTCAAAGAAAACATATACAGCATTTTGCCCTGGTAGCTAAAAACAGTTGTGTGATACGTAAAACTTTTTTTTTTTTTTTGGTCATTTGTATCTCCTTTTTTTTTTTTTTTTTACTATTTTCTAATATAAATGTATATATATATTTTTAGTGTTGGAGAACACTTTAATCTTCTACAAATTGATGCAGTTTATTGGCATGATTTGTATAATTTGATAATAACACTACAATTCTGAATGATTTCATAGCAACAATATTTTGAATAATTTTACATTTTACAGTAACAGTACATTTTTTGAATAATTTTTATAGGAAAAGAGGAGATTACAGAGGAAATCATTTCCCTGCATGGTGAAATTTTCACACACTGTACAGAAATTTCCCATCTCTGTCCAGTTCCAGCTCAGAATGACAGCTAATATATTTTACTCATTTTATTCTATTGCTTTTTAAGACTCAGTTCAAATAACCTGGAAGTGAGAACTGATTCCTGGCACAAAGGAGACTATAAAGAACTTGGGTTTCCTGGAAGACAGAGTTGGAACAAGGGGGTCTCTCTCTCTCTCTCTCTCTCTCTCTCTCTCTCTCTTCATATACGGCATAGAAACACATGTAGCAGCATATGTAATTATCATATTGCCCAGTAATTAGATATTGTCACACTTTGGATCATCTCCTTTAACACTGATAATTAAGAATTAAATTTAAAGTTTATTAATTGCAAATGCATGATTTTAAGATCCTCACTGAAATAAGAAACTTAATGATGTGCATCCAACTCATCATTAGTTTTATGTAGATAACAACCAAGTCACCCTATCTACACAAATAGTGTCACAGTATTGACACAGGTTACTGACACATGATAAGAAAAAAATTAATTTGATTGATAAGGCACTGCCATTTCTAAATAGATTGTTTTTGCACCATCAAATAGCACTTCTAATGTGATGCTTCTGAAAGGGGGGGAATATCAGGCTGAGGAAGCGTGCCTTCCCTGTTATGGCCATAAATAGATTTATAAATAAAATAAGACATCTGTATCTCTCATGCTTTAGAAACATAAAATTGGTTATGGAACAGAAAGACATCAAAACTCCTCCCCTCGGGGCAGCCCGGGTGGCTCAGTGGTTTGGCGCTGCCCTCAGCCCAGGGTGTGATCCCGGAGAACCGGGATCGAGTCCTACGTCAGGCTCCCTGCATGGAGCCTGCTTCTCCCTCTGCCTATGTCTCTGCTTCTCTCTCTGTGTCTCTCATGAATAAATAAATAAAATATTTAAAAAAAACAACTCCTCCCCTCAAAAAACAAATACAGACATCCCTGGTTTTTTGAGGTTTTTAAAGATTTATTTATTCATCTTAGAGAAAAAGAGGGTGCATGAGCAGGGAGGAGCACAGGGCAGGGGAGAAGGAGAGAGAATCTGAAGCAGACTCCATACTGAGTGCAGAGCCCAATGAGGGGCTGCATGAAGGGCTCAATCCCACAACCACCTGAACCAAAACCAAGAGTCAGACACTCAACTGACTGTACCACCCAAGTGCTTCTGGGCATCCTTGGTTTTACTGAGCTTTGATTTACTGTACATCACAGATAGTGTGTTTTTTATAAATTGGAACTTTATGACAACCCTATGTCAAGCGAGTCAATTAGCAGCATGTTTCCAACAGCATTTGCTGACTTTGTGTCACATTTGGTAATTCTCAAAATATTTCCAATTTTTTTCATCATTATTATATCTGTTATGATGATATGTGATCAGTGATTTCTAATGTTACTATTGCAATCGTTTAGGGGTACTACAAGCCACATTCCTATAAGACAGCAAACTTAACCAATAAATGCTGTGTGTTTTCTGACTGCTCCACTCACTGGCCATTTTCCCATCTTTCTCCCTCTCTTCATGCCTTCTTATTCCCTGAGACCCAATACTATTGAAATTAGGCCAATTAGTAACCTACTAATGGCCTCTCAGTGTTCAAGTGAAAGGAAAAGTCACATGTCTCCCACTCTAAAACAAATGCTAGTGGGACGCCTGGGTGGCTCAGTGGCTTAGCACCTTCCTTCAGCCCAGGGCGTGAGTCTAGAATCCCAGGATCGAGTCCCACATCAGGCTCCCTGCATGGAGTCTGCTTCTCCCTCTGCCTATGTCTCTGCCTCTCTCTCTCTCTCTCTCTCTCTCTCTGAGTCTCTCATGAATAAATAAATAAAATCTTAATAAATAAATAAAACAAAAGCTAGAGATGATTAAGTTTAGTGAAGAAGGCATATCAAAAGACAGGATACACTGAAAACTAAGCCTCTTTCACCAGTTAGCCAAGTTGTTAATGCAAAAAAAAAAAAAAAAGTTTTGGAAGGAAATTAAAAGTGCTACTTCAGTGAGCACATGAATGATAAGAAAGCAAAACAGACTTACTGCCGATAGGGAGAAAGTGTTAGCGGTCTGGATAGATCAGACTTTCGCTTAAGCCAAGGCCTAATCCAGAGCAAGACCCCAGCTCTCTTCAATTCTGTGCAGGCCGAGGCAGATGCAGAAGCTGCAGAAGAAAAGTTTGAGGCTAGCAGCAGTTTGGTTCATTAGGTTTAAGGAAAGAAGCTGTCCCCATGACATGAAAGTGCAAGGTGGAGCAGTAAGTGCTGATGTAGGAGCTGCAGCAAGTGATCAGAAGATCCAAAGGCCATTAATGAGGGTGACTGCACAACACAGCAGCTCTTCGGTGTGGCTGGAAGAGCCTCCCATTGGCAGCCGATACCATCTTGGACTTCACCACTAGCGGGGAGAAGTCACTGCCGGCCTTCAAAGCTTCCAGGACCGACAGACTCTTATTCGGCCCTAATGCAGCTGGCGACTTGAAGCTGAAGCCAATGCCCATTTACCATTCCGCCAATTCTAGGGCCCTTAAGAATTGTGCGAAATCTATTCTGCCTTTGCTCTGTAAATGAAACAATAAAGCACGGACGACATGACAGCACATCTGCTTATAACACAGTTTGCTGAATATTTCAAGCCCACTGTTGAGACCTGTTGCTCAGAAAAAAAGATTCCTTTCAAAACAGTACTGCTCACTAACAATGCGCCTGGGTCAGCCTACAGTTCGGACGGAGATGTAAGATTAAATGGCCATGGATCAAGGAGTAATTTTTTACTTTTTAGCTTTATTATTTAAGAAATAGGACAGCCTGGGCGGCTCAGCGGTTTAGCACCTGCCTTCAGCCCTGGGCCTGATCCTGGAGACCCGGGATCCAGTCCCAGGTCAGGCTCCCTGCATGGACCCTGCTTCTCTCTCTCTGCCTATGTCTCTGCCTCTCTCTCTGTGGGTCTCCCATGAATAAATAAAATCTTCACACATAAAAAAGAAATATATTTTATACAACTATACCTCCCATAAATAATGTTTCCTCTGATGGATCTGGTCAAATTAAATTGAAAATGTTCTAGAAAGGATTCACCATAATATATGACATTAAGAACTTTTGGGACCCATGGGAAGAGGTCAAAATATCAACATGAACAGGAGTTTCAGGATGTCAATCTTGTATTCTATTCAGATTGTTTACCATTCACCTGGTATAGGACATTTTGTTTATTTCTAGTTTAGGACTATTACAAATAAACCTATTAACCATTGCATACGAATTTTTTTCTGTGGATAAAAGTTTTCATTTATCAGGGATAAATATGCATAAATGTGATTATTAGAGTGTATGTATTAGATTGTATTTTTTAAGAAATTCCCAAACTACCTCCGGAGTGGCTATACCACTTCACCCATAAGCAGCCTCACAGAGATCCAGATTGTTAGCACGTTTGTTGGCATCTGGTGCTCTATTTTTTATTTCAGCTCTTCTAATAGATTTAGAGCAATATCTTATTGGAGTCTTAATTTTCATTTCCTTAGTGACTAGGGCTGTTGCACATCTTTTTATGTGCTCGTCTATCATTCATTTACTGTCTTTGATAAAATGACTCCTCATGTCTCTTCTAATTGAATTGTTTGTTTTCTATTACTGCTGAATTTTGAGAGTTCATTACAAAGTCTGGATATGACTCTTTTAACAGATAAGTAATTTTCAAATAGTTAAAAGTAAAATATAAAACTATAAACATTTTGGAAGAAAACATGGGAGAAAATCGTTGAGATCTAGGGCTGTTAGACTTGATACCAAAGGCACAATTAATAAAAGAAAAAAAATCAATAAATTTTCATCAAAATTTTAAACTGTTGCTTTGTGAAAGACTCAG
This sequence comes from Nyctereutes procyonoides, assembly GCF_905146905.1. Taxonomy (NCBI): domain Eukaryota; kingdom Metazoa; phylum Chordata; class Mammalia; order Carnivora; family Canidae; genus Nyctereutes; species Nyctereutes procyonoides. The sequence continues at coordinate 52,616,828 of NW_026575146.1, read as the reverse complement.
CTCAGAGAGATGTTAAGAAAATAGAACGGGAACGCTGTGAAAAGAGGTTTAAGTTCTCAAGTGCTGTGGGTTGAATGGTACACATTTAAATGTATGAATACATTTTGAGTTAATTTTATTATAACATGTAAGGTTTAGCTTGAGTTTCTTTCCTCCTCCTCCTCCTCCTCCTCCTCCTCCTCCTCCTTCTCTTCTTCTTCTTCTTCTTCTTCTTCTTCTTCTTACCAATGGACAACCAATTGTTCTAACACCATTTGTTCAAAAGAGTATCATTTCTAGAGTGCCAGGGTGACTCAGTCAGATAAGTGTCTGACTCTTGATTTCAACTCAGGTCATGATCTGTCAGTTAAGCTGCTGCCTTTGGCTCAGGTCATGGTCTCCAGGTCCTGGGATGGAGCTCCACATTGGAGGAAGTGGGGGACCTTCCTCAGAGGGGAGTCTGCTTCTCCCTCTCCTCTCCTGTGTGCTGTCTCTCTCTCCTAAATAAATAAAATATTTTTTAAAATGACCATCATTTCTCCATTGAATTGCTTCTACACACTTGTCAAAAATCAGCTGGGCATTTTTTTTAAAGATTTTATTTATTTATTCATGAGAGACCCAGAGAGATAGAGAGAGAGAGAGAGAGAGAGAGAGAGAGAGAGAGAGAAGCAGGCTCCATGCAGGGAGCCTGATGTGGGACTCCATCCCAGGTCTCCAGGATCAGGCCCTGGGCTGAAGGCAGGCACTAAACTGCTGAGCCATCCGGGCTGCCCCTGGGCATTTTTATTTCAGTATATTTTTGGGCTCTCTGTTTCTTTCCATTGCTTTATGACTCTATCCCTCTGCCTATACAATGCAATTTTGATCACCATAGATTTATAATAGGTCTTGACATAATATAGAGATTATTCTCACTTCATTCTTATCTTTCAAGAAACTTTTTACTGTTCTAGTTCCTTTGTCTTTCCATGTGAATTTTAGAATGATCTTGTTTATTTCTATAAAACATCTTGCTGGTTGGGGTCCCTGGGTGCCTCATTTAGTTGAGTGTCTGACTCTCAGTTTTGGCTCAGGTCATGATATTGGGGTCCTGTGATGGAGCCCTACTTCGGGCTCTGCACTCAGCATGGAGTCTGCTTGTACTGCCCCCTCCCCTCTGCCTGTGTCTCTGTCTCTCTCTGTCTCTCTCTGTCTCTCATGAATAAATAAATAAAATCTTTTTTAAAAAGAGAAGTGGTAAAGTTGGACACACAGAAAGGAAGCTCATATGAAAGCAGAGGCAGGGATTGGAGTTCTGTTGCCACAAGCCAAGGAACACCAAAGTTTGCCACAAGAAACTAGAAGCAGGAAAAAAAAACAAAAACAAAAACACCTCTCCTAAATCCTTGAGAGGAAGAATGGCTCTACCAACACTTTGATTTCAGACTTCTAGTCTCCAGAATTTAAGAAGACAAAATCCTGGGTTTCTTTTAAGCCACTATATTTGTAGTACTTTGTTACAGCATCCCTAGAAAACTAAAATGCCAGGTAATGTTTCAGAAATACAGCAACTTCTAGTTTCTAACATTTTCCAGGTCCCCTGCAAATTGACTGAAGCCATGTGCCCTTGGATTCCTATGATATACTTCTGAATCCCTATAATATGCTTTCACATGAATAAATACAAGTAGGCTTCTGCTTCTTGCAGCCAAAAGAAACTAAAGGAAACATAAATGGCAACATAAGAAATGAGCCTGTATTTCCAACATGAGCAGCGCCAACAATCATAACTTCCATGATTAGTACCCTATTAAAAACAGAAAGTATTAAGATGGAGGTGGCTCCAGAGATGATAGAAGAAAGAAATTTACTTGTGGCAAGAGATCAAGCAAAGCCCCCCAAATGTAGTCCAACTGTATATCTTCACTACTGAGGGGAAAAAAATCTATAAGAAATAAGACATTAGTACGTCTCTATTTTTGTTTCCCTATTTTCTTCTACAAAAAAATTGGTTACTGATGACAAATTGAGTCTGAGTTTATGTTTTGGTAATAGATGATTCTATAATAATCCACTGCCTTGTAGGGATAAGATGAATCTGTGATTCCACATGTATTGGACACTAAGATGGTTCATTCTATGTGTCAACTTGGATGAGCCACAGTGCCTGGATATTTAGTCAAATAATATTCTAAATACTTCTGTGAGGGTATTTGTGGATAAGATTTAACATTTAAATCAGTGGACTTCTGGGTGTTATGCTAAATGTTGGCAAATTGAACTCCAATAAAAAATGTTTTAATAAAATTAAATAAGTCAATAAATCAGTGGACTTTGAGCAAAGCAGATTGCCTTGCATACTGAGTGGGCTTCATCCAATCAGTTGAAGGCCTAAATTGAGTAAAAGACTGATCTCCCCTGAGCAAAAGTGAATTCTGACAGCATACAGCCCCTTCAGATTTGAACTGCAATATCGGCTATTTCCTGGGTCTCTAGCCTGCTGGCCTACACTGCAAATTCTGTATTTGCTGACCTCCACAATCATATTAGCCAATTCTTTAAAATCTTTCTCTCTGGATAATTTGAAGAATAAAGGCACTTTCTATCTGAAAGGCACTTTCACCTTAAAATTCACTAATTCATCCTTTAATTAATATTAACTAAGCACCTACTATGTGCTGGACATCATTCTAGGTGTTTAGTGTTAACAAGAAAGAAAAAAAACAAAGTCTCTGCCCTCCAGAAACATTTGACTCAGCTCAACAGTGACTAAGTGGCCAAGCTGGGCTTACAAAACCAGCACTGTGACACCAAACCTTGGAGCCTTTCAACTATTCTTCATTGCTTCTCTTGGATGACTTGAAAAAAAGAAATCCATAGACGTATTGCCAGATTTCATTTCAAACCTCCCTTTAACTATATCCATGATTGGACTTTTGAAGGATTTGATAACAAATATTCCTTGTCCTTGACCTCATTTGTGGTGAAAATGCTAGCAGAGAGGGGAAAAGAAGAACAATACACATATCATACAAGACACCAGTCTACCGTTACTGGATCGATCAGCCCTAGAAACTGTGTGTGATGAGTACTCTCTACCACTAAACAACAATAATCCATAAAGAGAAAGAAGACTTTAAGGCAGGTGTTCTTAAGAGCTATTACAACCTCACAACCAACTTACAGTTTTCAATCCTAGTAATTCTCCTATGCCACACTTCATCATTCTCCCTTCACTGTCTTTTTGGCTCAACACAAACACAACCATGAAAACCAGAACCAGAGAATTCAACTAGCTATGCTTTTTTGTTGTGGTCATTTTCAGTGGTTTACCACAGAAATGAATGTTACTTTTCAATCAAAAATCAACCTCTAAGAGTTTAAAAAACTCTATTCAAGGGGAAAGCTGTTAAAGCAAGTGAAAAAAATAAAAATAAGCTATTTTACGCAGGGTTTCATCTTAGTGGTATTCCAAGGAATTTTATCCTACAGATCTTATGAATTAATATTAGCCAGAGCCTCTTAAACCTTCAGGGAAGTGATCAGAAACTTCTGAAATCCCATCTCTTCCATAAAGCCTTTCTTGCACACAAATCTGCTCCTATCCTGTGCACATATAATTGAAACATGCTACAGGGCAAAGTATGTACTCTGAGGTGTGCCCCCCAAAAGCAATGACTAACAACATATAAGGAATGCCTTTCCCACTTTCTCATTTTTGTTCTCTCAGATTTCAATTTTTAAAATTTTGTTCTTTCTTTTAAATTTTTGTTCTTTCAAAATCTAGCTTAAATTTTAGTTCCTCATGGACTCTTCCTCTGACAACTCAAGCTCAAACATAATCTTTATTCTCTTCAAACACTTACCTACAATTTCTTTTGTGTGTCTTACTTTGGCTATTAATTATGTTTGTGGAGACCCCAGAATGAAAATCCAAGCTGTCTGTGGCCATGAAGCATTTTAATGGGGCTTATGGGATTTGCCTGGCCTGGGATCTAGATGAATGAGTGACCAAGGAAGTTTAGGGGAAGAAATCCATGCTAAGAGAAGAGAGAATTTAGGTGCATACATTTGTTTCAAGGTCATTGGGTAATCATAGAGAAGAGATGACTGTATTTTGGTACCTGACTCTCAAATTATTCCCAGCATATAGTCTTTAAAGCTCCTGAGTCCTGAGGTGGGAAATGGGACTGCCATTAACATGATATTAAAATATTAGAGCTCCATTCTCCACCTGATAAGAAAAACTTTGAGTGAGAGGGTAGCGCATTGCAGCAGAGTAACAAAAATGGACAAAAGACATTTCCTCCAGACCAAGAACATGTCATTCAGGGTGCCCAGCTAGAAACAACAGAGGATAGACAGCCAGGCACCCTCAGGGGTGGGATACTGTCCAAATGGAGAACTCAGGCTAGCAGAAATCTTCCGTACTATGATCTAACATGCACTCAACAAGGTGTAGCACCAAGCTGTCATGATGTAAAGACGGAATGACAACAGAGAGCCTGTGTAAGAAATCCTTCAGCAACCCAAGAGGCTAAAAGGAATGCCAGAGGAACTAAAACTTCTTCAAAAGAGCAGCACTGGAAAAAGAAAGGTAAAGAAGCCATACAGAATATTTTTTTCCAATGCTGCATCTTCTTAGCCAGCTTGGATTGGCATTTTTATTCTTCTGTATTTTTACTTACATATATATGTTAAGAACATTCTTTAACTGCAAGTTCTCTGAGGGTATATACCCTACTGTAATGGGCTCTTAGCATCCTCCATTCCACACAGTACTGTCTATGGAAAAACACATGCTCACAACCTTATCATTGGTTAAATTGAATTAAGAAATTCTTCTTTATGATAATAGTAAGAATGGCTAAGTTCTCCCTGCTTATCTGGCTCAAATATGAGCTTTCACTGGTATCGCTTTTGCATGCAGAGGATGTGTAAGATTCGGGAGAAAATAAGCAACTGGCAGAAAATTAATAGAGCGGACAAAGCTGAGGGAAATTAGCCGGGCATCTTATGCAAAGCCTGTATTTTGGCTGGTGTTCAACTCCATTTACGTTTTTTTTCTCTCTCTTATTCATCCAGACTAAGATGTGTGCTCTCTCATTTCAAGAGTAAGAAACCAAGAGCGAATGGAGGGATTGTTTGAGTCACAGCAAATATCTTTTCTAAAGAAGATTACATATGTCACATACAAATTAGATTTGAAGGGAAAAGTGAAGGGCAGGGGATCAGGAATTATGTTACGAAATTGGGGAAAGAAAAGATGGATTAAATAACGTGGAAGAGAGTAAATATCGAACCTATAAATCCTGCTCAGTCCTACCTACATTTCACATTCTTGAGATTATAAATTGAAAGATACCAACACCTGGATGGGGAAGGCAGAGTGACAGGCCAGACCACAATATTTTTGTTAAAGATTTTTTGTTTATTTATTCATGAGAGACACTGAGAGAGAGAGAGAGAGAGGCAGAGACACAGGCAGAGGGAGAGGCAGGCTCCCTGCGGGGAGACGGATGCAGGACTCGATCCCAGGACCCCGGGATCACGCCCTGAGCCAAAGGCAGATGCTCAACCACTGACCCACCCAGGTGCCCCCAGACCACAATATTTTAAAACAAACTTGTGACACAGTATGGAATGTGCAATGCCTCCTGAAAATTCACTTAATCCTATTTAGTTTGGAAGCTTTGAGAAAAAGAAAATGCTAGCACAGCTTAATGCAGGGCTGGTAAATTACAGCTCACAGGCCCAATTTGGTCTGCCACCTGTTTCTGTATGGCCCACAAACCTGGGAACAGTTTTTACATTTTTTTAATGGCTGGGGAAAAAAACATCAAAAGAAGAAAAAGGTTTCATGACACATGATGTTCTGTGAAATTCAAATTACAGTGCCCATAAATAACATTCCTCAGGAACACACTTTCACTTACATATTGCCTATGCATGTATTTGTGCTCTGACCGCAGAGTTGAGTAATTGTGACAAGAGACCATAGTATTCACAAAGCCAAAAATATTCTCTAGCTGGCCCTTCATAGAGAGTTGGCCTACTCTTAATTTAGAGAATTCATTTGGATGGTAAGTTTGCTTGCCTTTAATCTTTAGCATAAGGAGGGTTTAATCCATCCATATTTTTGTTGAATAGGAGTGGAGTGGTTGCAGAGGAGTCTTATTCCACTGAATTGCTCCGTACCATGTGAGGCCACGTTACAGCATGCCTGCTGCTCTATGTGTATTTGCCCCTTGGACACTCAATCCCCCTAAAGCCTAAGGAGATTATTTTATGGTGATCTGTTTTAATCCTACTGAGTATACAAATTACTATTTCATATGTCATCATGTTTCTTCTTTTTTTTTTAATGCCATCAAAGAACACAGTTTACTTCACTACATCTCACATACAACCATGCTGTCAAGCAAGCCTGCTCCACCACTCTGTTTTACGACGTAATTGTGTCATTACTTTGGAAATAAAACTACATCTTTATGGGACGCAACAGACCTTCAAAACAAGAGATTAGACATGGGTGTGGATTGTAAGGTGGATTCATAAAATAAGTTGACGATGCAGTAAATCACTGATATTCTTTTAATATTTGCCTGTGTTTCAATATCCACATTTTCCTTCCAAAGCCCAAATATTTTTACTAAATGTAATATAACAGCCTTATGCTTTTAAAATCTGACTGTATATAATCAAGAAACTCTTTCTACTACTCTTGCCCTTTCAATATGATGGAGTTTTCATGTAATATTCTTTCTCGGTTGTGTTTTGCTTCCTATAGACTCCTTTTATTACTTATCAACTTTGGTATTTTCCATGAGCTTTCTTTTTTTTCCTCTGTAAAGCTCAAATAACAGCAAACATTAATGATAATTGTTTCTCCTGGCACCATTTACCTCGTTCAAAACAAATACCCAGTTGTACTTCGTAAAACTCAGGCCCCCAAACAAAAACTCCAGAGTTTCAGAATTCTTTATTAGATGCAAAAAAAGTTTAAAACTCTCTTGAGGGGGGACTGTAATATTGAGCTAGGTGTCCTGTCTCCCCACACCTGAATCCCAAATATCCAAATTATTAAAATATAGAGATGAAAAGCTATATATGGCTTATACTGTGCAAAGCCATAGATGGCTCTTACTGGTTATTTATTTGGCTACAGTTGAAAGAGATTTCTTTTATTTCAATTTACCATGAGCACTGCTAAGAAAACTAACTTTAATTTTTTTTAATTTGAGTAGACACACCTGGTACATTAGTTTCAGGTGTACAACATAGTGATTCAACTTCTCTATACATTATAATATGCTCACCACAATTATAACTACCATCTGTCACCATGCAATGTTATTAGAATATCTTTCACTATATTCCCTATGTTGTCCCTTTTATTCCCATGGTTTATTCATTTCATAACCAGATGGCTGTATCTCCCACTCCCCTTCACCCATTTCGCTCATCCCCAACTACCTCCCCTCTAGCAACTATCAATTGTTCTCTGTATTTATAGGTTAATAAATTCTGCTTTTGTTTGTTTATTCACTTATTTTTTTAGATTCCATATATAAGTGAAATCATATGGTATTGGTCTTTCTCACTCTGACATATTTCACTTAGCATAATAACCTCTAGGTCCATCCATGTTGTCGCAAACGGCATAATCTCATCCTTTTTAAGGCTGCATAATATTCCTCTGTATCAGTGTCCACATATTCCTTGTCCATTCCTCTATCAATGGACACTGAGTTTGCTTCCATACCTTGAATGTTATAAATAATGCTGCAATAAACATAGGAGTGCATATATCTTTTCAAATATTTCAAGTGTTTTTGTTTTCTCAGTATAAATACGCGGTAGTAGAATTATTGAATCCTATGGTATTTCTATTTTTAACTTTTTTGAGGAACCTCCGTACTGTTTTCCACAGTAGCCATACCAGTTTACATTGCCACCAGCAATGCACAAGGGTTCCTTTTTTGTCCACATCCTCAGCAGCATGTGTTATTTCTTGTCTTTTTTATTTTAGCCATTCTGACAGGTATAAGGTGATATCTCATTGTGCTTTTGATTTGCATTTTCTTGATAATTAGTGACGTTAAGCATCTTTCCATGTGTCTGTTGGTCATCTGTATGTTTTGTTGGAAAAATATCTATAGGGGTCATCTTCCCATTTAAGAAAACTTAACTTTAGTAAAGTTTGACATAGTGCCTAGCATACAAAAGGCACTCAATATGTATTTTTTGAGTGAACAAAAGTAATTGTAAGAAATTATTATTTAGTGCTATTTTATCTTCCCAAAGCATATTTCCATTTTCATACTTAGCCTATCTCTGAAAGATACACAGGTAGGTGTTCTCAAAGATAATACCTGTAAGACCTTCATCAAAGCCCCAAAAAGTTGTTTCATTAGACGCAATCTGATCAATATTAGAAAGCTACAACTCCAAATTTCCAGCCAAGGAGTAGGCTTGAATTTGTTCATTATCTAAGCAGGAAAAGAAATTGGACTTTCTAGAAGAGATCTGGGGTCGACTAGGCCACCAACTGCCCCACAGTAACCATTTCTATTCTAGAGAAGCTAAAAATCATCTGAACATATTAATGCAACTGACAGAAAATTAGCAAGTAACTCAGGATATTAATCATGAACCATCATAAAAAAGAGAGGTAGCCATGACTTCCCAGCCATAATTTCACACACACCCCTGTTTCTTAGAAAAGAATATACCCAACCAGTTTTGGAAAGTGTAGCCTTCTGTATAAAGGCATCTTGCTTCACCAGTCATAGACTATTGGTCTAGGCATGGATATCTGACCCAAAATAGAATGTTCATATTCATTCAGATGTAAAGAATAGGGACTCTGAGTACAGTGGCCATTTGGCTTTGGTTTTGGGGGGCTGCCCAGAATCTAAATTCCCTTCTTAGGTTAGAGAAGTTTCCCACCTATGAGACATGGTAGGAGGAACAGCCTTCTTTCTACTACAGAGCCTAGAAGCACCTGACAGTTGCTTTCCCAGCCTCCTTTGCAGACAAGGAACTGGCACATGACCTAAGCTTGACCAATCAGAAATACCTGCCCTGGACTTTGAATTTAAACTAGTGATGCTCAGATGCAGGGACACTAGTGAATCTTATTCCAGAAAGAACAAGATGAGCAGCCATGAAGACAACACTAGCAAAATCCAAGACCATCCAGCATCAGTGAGTCAAGGATTAGTAAGGTCAGTGTTCAGCAGCTGTGAAGACCCACAGGACCAGTTCTGGGGCACATTCAGCAGCCGTGGAGTCTTCTGGGGGTTTTGCCCATTTTCCAGCCCTTTCAAACAATTCTGGGTACTACATAATATCCTCCAGTAAGTTCCTTTTCTGTTTAAATTAGCCACGATGGTTTCTGTTGCTTACAATAAAGAGGCACTGATAACACAGAGTCCAGACCAGTCTGCTGCCAGCTTGAGACCATAAGATAGGGCAAATGTGAGATGTGATGCTGCTGTTGGAGACAGCCACGATAAGCCGTGTGAGAGCAGAAGACAGTCTATAGATCACCAGGAAAAGCAGCCACCAAATACAAGGAGGCTCTGGAAAAATAAAAAGAAGAGAAAAAGAGACACAGTTTGCACCCTATTTCCAAGTCCCAGTCACATAAAAAAAAAAATGGGCCAGACTTCATTTCCTACCTGTGGATTAGCTTGAAATTCCTCGTTGTATCCTTGAAATGAATCCCTCATTTTCTTTAAAAAAAAAAAAAAGAGTTTTGTTACTTGCAACCAAATATGTCCTGATTAAGTCAGCCAGTGAAATAACAAATCATAATAATCTGGGGATATGCAACACATGACACCTGGGACCCACAGGGATTTAGGGGACAAACCGTGAGAGAACTTTCACTCCCTTTCTTCTCACAACAGAGAGTGATGACTCTACCTTTAGTTCAACGGTGCTACAAGCATAATGTGCATGTGTTGTTGTATTAAAACTTATGAATTAGCAAGTTATTTATACTACCCAGTGCAGATGAAAATCACTAGGTCATGTCTATATACTGCCCAGAGATAACAAAGAAAGATTTACCCAAATTGTTAACTGTAAGTTCGAGGGCTGAGAAATCTTCACACACAACCCACCCACCGCCCCCCCCGCCCCAAAATGAAAACAGCTCTAATATCACATAAGAACCATCTGTCAAGATAGGCCCTGGATTACAGAGAAGATGGTGGTGAGACCTGCTGACAGATGGAGAATTGGATCCACCCTGGGAGGAATGTAGACAGCTGGCTCCAATAGCCCAGGCTTCTGACCATCCCTTCACACTTCACAACTACATCATGACTGCTCCCAAATGTAGACAAAACAATCAGAACAAGCCACCCCGAGATGGCTGGTTGCAGCTTGGAATCCTGTGGGGGGTGGTACCACAGTCCACTCATTGTCTGAGAAACCAGGAAGTGCTCAGTTGCCTCCTGTGGCACGGAGGGGGTCAGAAACCAGACAGGTAATCTGCTCTCCCCCTCTGTCTTCTGATACTTTAAGGTCATTTTTCTTTTTTCTATTTTTCTTTTTTTCTTTTTCACTTTTCACGGTAACCAAGTTGGGAAAAAAAATGAGAACCCTTTATAGGAACTACTTTGCCTCTGTTCTTATTATTGGGGTGCTCCTGAATGATTTATACAAAACTGTTTCTTATCAAGGAAAGCTAAGGGATGATCATTCCAATTCTGATAATAAGAGCAAAAACACTGATGTCATGGGAAATTCATAAGAATGACAAGGACAAGACCTAAAGCTTGAGCAGACCACAAGTCTCTATAAGACAGTTTTCTCACCGATAAAAATTTATAGAATACCTCCAGTTTGAAACTTCTGGGAATCCCAGATTAACTGTTAAATTTTTTGTAAAATCTCATAATTTCTCTGTACAATTAACATAAAAGTAGCTCTATTTACCTCAATGGCTTGTTGCAAGAATCACACAAAAAATATAAGAGTGGTTTGAAAGCTGTGTGGTACTAGTCACAAAGCCTTAGCATCATAAGGGAAGTGCTAATGTTTGTAGACCTGTTTATCACCATTGGTATCTCAAGCAAGTTATCAGAATCTAGGACCTAATCTTTGTAGATGATAGTTAAATGAGTCTGTTTTGGCAATGCACTCAGATTAAAGTTCCATGATCAACATCCTAGAAGCATGAGTTTTTTATTAGGATGATTTTTTTAAGATTTTTTATTTATTTATTATTTTTTATTTATTTTTTATTTATTTATTTATCTATTTTTTGAGAAAGAGCATAAGTGGGCAGGAAGAGAGGGGTGAGGGGAGAAGCATACTCCCTACTGAGCAGGGAGCTCAACATGGGGCTCCATTCTAGGACCCTGAGATCATGACCTGAGCTGAAAGCAGCATTGAGCCACCCAGGCACCCACTAGGATGATGATTAGTAGTAGTAGTGGTTACCATGATTCTCATCACTATTTTCAGTAATGGGATGGGGTTTGGGGCTTTAGTATACTATATAACTTTCTTATAATAGGAACTCAAGTATTTGGGAACTATCACTCTCCTAATATTAGCAGCTGGGGTTACATTGACCAGCATTTTACACCCAAGAAGGCATCGTCTGTCTCACTACAGCCCAGAGAGCCAGATTCAACATAGCTGCCGCCAACGGACCGAGGATCTCCATTACGTTTAATTATGACTCCTCAAAGTTTGCTTTTACATCAGCCTCTCCTAAAAGCCCCAAGGCCATATATTTCTCTTTAATTAAAATGAAAGAAAATTTTGTTCGCAGAATTTCATGGCAGCCCCAAGGCATCACAAAACCCAATTCGGGAAAATCACTGTGTAATAGTTAAGTAGTATAAAGGCAGTCAAAAAGCCTCCTCAAATCATCCTAGAATGTCTCAAAGCATAGTCTAAATACATAATAACAGAAAAATTTTACGCTCCATTATAGCCACAAAAACAAAACATATCACAGCCTGCTACAGCAAAAGGTCACTTCATGGGTGTCCCAGGGCCCAGTCATTGAAATGAGCCCCAAGTTAGTTTCACCCGATGGCAACACTAACATTCAACTATCACCCTCTCCTTACATTAGCATGCTGTGATTATTCCCAGCAGTGGAGCTGGGCCTCCATGGTAACGCTCTTCAGGGAGCTGGGGAAGCTCTTTAATTATTAAAATGAATAATTCTTACCAACACATTTAATTGGAAAATATTACATGTAAAAGGGGCACTAATGGAACAGCTCTGAGAACTGAGCAGTATGGTAGAGGATGCTTTTTGATGTGAATTTTAGCAATACTCTCCTCATCCCATCACACCATGCATTATTTACTTGCTTTTTTTTTAAAAAAAAGTATCATTTCATTTCTAAGTGGAGATGGAATTATTGAACCCGCAAAAGCAAAGTTTTTGAATTACTCCCTTGTGTTTGAACCTTTACCCACAAAAATCAAATACTGCGAATCGTCATGTTATCTCTGACTGCTAGGAAATCAACCAAAAAATACCCTGAACATTATATCAGCCAGTTAATACAAGCAGTCAGCATAGCTTTACAGAGAGGTGGCTGCAGTATTTCCTTTCTCGAGAAACAAAAATTTATATACTGAAAGTATTTGTCTAATTTCACCAGTGGATATTCTTAAGTGTATTTGGCCATATTTGCACACTGTCTTACAAATGTGTATTTCTCTGTGTGTGTTACGTATTCCCAGAGAAATGAGACTTATTCCAGAGGCAGGCAGAAGAACTCAATCTTATTATTAACTTGTCACACTCAAATATAGATAATTTAAGCCCTCTGACATGTTTCTCTTAATGTTCTTAATAAAGAAAGTTTTAATCTTTGAAGAAGAAAGGAAAAAAATCAGGACCAGTGCTCTCATTCACTTTCCTCATTTTGAGATAACAAGGCTATTTCTATGAGGGAGGAAATGATAGAAACATATAGGATAATAATACAGAAAACCAAAGAATGGAAGGCACACATATTTATCCATTGGCAAGATGCTGTGTAATCATCAGAAATTTCACCCTTCAACTTAGAAGCATTTTCTTTGACAGTAGAATGCTACTGGTACTTGGCTTAAGGATTCCAAGAATTAATTCTTTTGAAAAAAAGCTACTTTGGTTTGGGGACTCTAGTTAGAGCTTTTCTCACATTCAGTTTAATTAATGTAAGATTTCATAAGATTTGAGTAAATGATAAACACCTCACATGCTGACTGAAAGAACAATGATGCTAGACATCATCCTAAAACTCCTCCCAGGGTCATTGGCACACTACCGTTGGGCCCTCTGAGAGCAAGACACCCCTCATGGGGGTTACCTGGGTGGCTCAGTGGTTGAGCATCTTGCCTTCGGCTCAGGTCGTGACCCTGGGGTCCTGGGATTGAGTCCCGCATTAGGCCTGCTTCTCCATCTGCCTATGTCTCTGCCTCTCTCTGCTTGTCTCTCATGAATAAATAAATAAAAAGTAAATTAAATTTAAAAAGATACCCCTCATGGGAGAAGTGCAAGAATGGCCACCTCCAGGTGTTCCCCTCACCTTGGCTGGTTCTCCTGCCCTCCCCCACCCACCACCACTGCCCATCAGCATGAACATTCGGGTCCTGAAATTCTTACTTTTCCACCCCACTTCTCAGTATCCCACACCAGTGGCCCCCATTGAGTTTCTGTCTAGTGATAAAAAAGCGTGACCCAACATACTTCTCAGATGGTGCAAATAGCAAACCACACCACTGTCTCCAAATTCTCTAGCCAGCTTTCCAGATTCTCTAGCTTTCTAAAATCACCCTTCTTGTTCCACTGTATCTGTCAGACCGCCCAGTCCCCTAATGCTGAAGGAAAATCAAAGAACTGCTTGACTGGAAAGGGGTAATTACTATCAGTGACATTTCCATTAGGAAGTTTCCTACAGAGCTGCTCTCATCTTAATACCAAATACTCATATTAATGCTCCCCACAACTCAGCTCCTTACACTAATTTTTTAAATTAAAATTCTAATGATTTATAATGAAAGACTGCTCACTGCCAGGCTGTAAAACAATAACTCAAGAGCACATAAGTGACATGTATGTCTATCCACCTAGACTTGCATGTGCCTGATATTAACTGCTCGGTTAACATCATATGATAGGCTCCAGCAATTTTTAGTAGTTTAATAGCACATGCAGCATAGAAGACATATAGACAAATAGAACAATGGTTTTCAAACTTGCTTTAGAGGCAACCCTACCTTCAAATGAAATCTTACACGAAATAAGTATAAAGACATTATTTATTAACAACAATTCATTAGCATAAATGTAATTTATAAGCTCTATGCAACAATTTTAAGTCAGTAAATTTATTTTGAAAAAGCAGAGATTGTGTTTTTTTAAGATTTTATTTATTTATTTGAGAGAGAGAGAGAGCGCAAGCAAGGGGGAACGGCAGAAGGAGAGGGATAAGCAGGCTCCCCGCTGAGTAGGGAGCCTGACATGGGGCTCGATCCCAGGACCCCGAAATCATGACCAGAGCTGAAGGCAGACACTTAACCAACTGAGCCACCAGGTGCCCAGAAACCATGGTTTAAATGAAAACTGTATATTAACCTCAACATTAAATTTATTTGCATAATTTGTTTTGTTTCTTCTCCCATTTAAGCCATTTCTTACAGCTCATCCTATTGTCTCAAGATATTCTTCAATTAGCATGCAACAACAGCAGAGATTTTATTCCAAAGTCTACAGGAACTCCCAAGTCGTTGTGTGAGTGATCCATAATGTGTGAAAATTTGGTATATAACACACATGAATTATTTCATAAGCTTGTGTGCCTGTTATTTTATTATAGTTTTAATAGTTGAAATATATTTTTTAACGAAATCTGAATCACACATTCAAGGAATCATTAAAACAGCCGTGGACCACCAGGGCTCTGCAGAGCACAGTCTGAGAATGCCGTGGAAGCAGATGTGATTGAAGTTAGGGAGAAACAAGTAGCTAAAGAGATAAGGAAACTTGCAGAAGGCTGTGGTCGTTGCTAATAGCAACCTCTCTCTCTTAAGTCCCTCCTCACTTCTTGTATCCTTATCCCAGGTGTTCAGTCCGACCTCCCTGCCTTACAGCAAGGTGAGCATGCCCAGCCTTCCAGGAGATTGTGTGCAGCCCAAGGCACAAGATTTTTGATAGGGGCTGAACTGAGTTCCTCCAAAATTCGTATGTTGAAGCCTTAACATGCAATGCAACTGTATTTAAGATAGAGCCTGTAAGAAGGTAATTAAACTTAATGAGATCAAATGGGTGGGGCCCTAATTGAATAAAACTGGTGTCCTTGCAAGAGGATGAGACACCAGAGGGGTGGTGTGTGTGTGTGTGTGTGTGTGTGTGTGTGTGTACAGCTGGGAGGGTCATCGACAGCCCTTAGGGAGAGGCTCCCCTGAAAACCAACCTTGCTAACACCTTCTTCTCGGACATCTAACCTCCAGAACTTTGAGGGAAATAAATTTCTGTTGTGTAAGCCATCCACCTTGTGGTATTTTGACATGGAAGCCCAAGGAAACTAATAACACCATGGAACAGATAGGCCTGAAAAACATTTTTAAAATGAACACAACGAAGGATATTTCCTCTTTATCGTTGTGAAGTCACCTAAATATGATACATTACAAAAGACTCAGTAAGATCACTTTGTAAGGGCTGTCAATATTCTTCTGCCTACATAAAAGTAAAAGCTTTTGGCATTCAGGCTTGAAGGATGGATGCCTGTGAATCTGAAGGGATCTCAGCTTCATCCAACAGCTCTCTCTCCCCAGAGCTCACAGCACAGAACTTGGTACACACATGTTAAATTAGGGAAAGACATCCTTGGACTTTCTGAAACTAATCCATGCAGTCTTACATATTGCTCATCCTGGTTTCTTTTTTCTTTACTCGTGTTTTTCTCTCACACCAAGGATAGCAAAAGCTTGACACAGGTTTTGATTGCCACTTCACTGTCAGTGCCTGTGACAACCATGAGTGATTGATCCTGATCCCATTTCCCTCTGGGTTTAGATGTGGCTTCAGAATGCTTCTTAACAGAGTTCTTCAGGCAGCCACTGTCCATCTTCAGTTATGTAAAAGGAAAATTATTTGCCACCTCTTTCATGTCTTTTTTTCATCAGATACAGTTTTAGATCTCAGTATGTGACAGGAATTTCCAGTTCTAAATTTTAAAAAAAATTTATTTATTTATTTGACAGAGAGAGAGCACAAGCAGAGGGAGCAGCAGAGGGAGAGGGAGAAGCAGGCTCCCCTCTGAGCAAGGAGCCCAATGGGGCTCCATCCCAGGAGATCATGACCTGAGCCGAAAGCAGATGCTCAACTAACTGAGCCACCCAGGCACCCCAAGTTTTAAATATTTTTATGGCATTTACTAAAGGGTAGATTTAGTGATTGATTTTACTCTGAGATGTTGAATTCATCAACTTCAAGGGCATCATCCATCCCCTGAGTTGTACAATGCAAAGCCTATACAGACTCACAGTATTCATTATTAAAGGCATTATTACTCATTTTTTAAATCACTTTTAACTGTTTTCAGAAAAGTTACTTTTGTTAGGATATCTTTGATTCCAATAATGTTAATAACTTACATATAAAAAGAACTAATTGGTTTTTCACTATTTTCAATGCCTTTAATAATTACCAAATGAAAACATTTATTTGCACTGTTATTAAATGTTATTAAAAATAACTTACAATGGGACATCCAGTTAGGATGGTGGCCCCAATGTAACCTCTCCAATTTTTTCAACAAAATATCATCAGAAATAGAAAAAGATGAAAACATAATTCATTTTCAAAATCTAAGGCTGATATACCACCAAGTCTAGGAGGTATTTGCATTCTCCACATAGGTAATAAAAGAGATTTAAAAATCAGATGAGGGGAGCACCTGGGTGGCTGAGCCAGTTAAGTGTCTGACTCTTGATCTCAGCTCAGGTCTTTTTTTTTTTTAAGATTTTATTTATTTATTCATGAGAGACAGAAGCAGGCTCCATGCAGGGAGCCCGACATGGGACTGGAGCCCGACATGGGACTCGATCCCGGGTCTCCAGGATCAGGCCCCTGGGCTGAAGGCGGCGCTAAACCGCTGAGCCACCAGGGCTGCCCCATCAGCTCAGGTCTTGATCTCAGGGTTGTGAGATCGAGCTTCGTGTTGGGTTCCATACTGGGTGTAGAGCCTACTTAAAAAACAATCATATCAATATCTAGAAGCAGAGGAAATCTTGGGGATTGGGGAGGTAGAACTAAACACGTTAGTTCATCTGAGATTCAACTGTGGCACCAAAAGAGATGAAAATGATACCTAAGTGAACAGAATCAAGCCAAGGTCATCTGCATTTTCTCCTCCTTCAAGTATAATTAAGTAGGGAACACATATTATGGGGTCTTCTTTTTAAATTTATTCACAATGCACTCTTTTGAGGACAATGACATTTTTTTTCTCTGGATGCTATCGTATTGATTTTTTAAATACTTATTTTTACAGTAATTTCTATGCCCAACATGGAGCTTGAACTCACAGCCTTGAGATCAAGAGTCACATGCTGCACGGACTGAGCCCACCAGGTGCCCCCAAAGATAGGTGATTTTTCAAAGCTCCATATTTCTTCTGGGTCTGCCAGCTGCAATCACCTCTGTCTTATTCTGCAAGGCTTCTATCTAGACCTTTTGCAGGTTGATTATCTCTACTCATCCTCAATCCAGGGATGATCTACCTGGGCTTGGTGTTGTCAGTGAGCAAGCTGTGAATATGACCTGTGTCCTGCTCCCTATCTCCACCAGCCCAGCCTCAGTCAAGATCCCGCATTTCATGCTAACAAGCATAAGGGAGGAATCTTTTCCTATTAACTGCTCTGGGCTTCCTACTCCCTCTTTTCAAATGCATGGAGGCCCTCCAGGCTTATGACTTGGGGGATGGAAGGCCTTAGGAGAACAGCAGAGAAAAGTTATGTCTCAGCTCTCTCCATGGAGAGTTCTGAAATTCTCAGCGCAGGCAATAAGTTGAGAAAGATGTTTCTGAGTCTCAAAAACTCAGTTTTAAGTACCAAGAGGAAAATTTTATCTTATTCATAACAGAGGACTTAAAAAGTCAGTTCTCTGGCCCAAATTTAATTACAAGAGCAAAGGAAAAGGAACAAAGTCAGACCCTGCAAAGTGTCTCCAACAAGTACCCACCCTCTTGGGACAGATCTCAAGGGAGAGACAATAAACTCCACACTGCAGTAGGGCCTGGGAAGCACAAAGGACCTGAACTTACCTTCCAGGAGGGGCTAAGGCTCCTGCACATGTCTGTGGAGGTATGAGAGAACAGCTAAAACTTTCCTGTGTTCCCAAGAGGCTGCAGAAAGCCAAGGGGCTGAGAAAGGCTTGCGCACTGAGAGCTCTTTGCAGATGGGAACAAGTGCACACAGAGGACCTTGCCACTAATGCAGGACTCAAGGTCGAGGGCACAGATGTGAAATACCAAAGTCCACGTGGGATGACGTCAACACCTTCTACCTGGCACAGGGACAGCTGCCAGTCACAGGGACAGTCCCCCTCCCTACAGTCCTATCGTGAGATTTAAGCCTGCAGAACTGAGAAAAGAAGAGAGAAAAGGGGGGGGGGGGACCTAGGAAGATCCAAATGGTCTAAATTGAAACCTGAAATAATGGAAATGAGCAAAAATGGACTGACATGAAGAGTTCTGTCATTAGGCACTTATAATAAAGACAAGCTGCATCATAAGGAACTGAGGAGAGTTATCATTTGCACATCTAGGTAAAAAACTCAGATCCCTGCATTAATTGGGGGGCAGGTCCAGCCCTCTGTGGTGCAGGGAGATCTTCCTGTTACCCCCATATTATGTTCTCTATCTACTAACCAGAAATAGGACATGAAAACTGTAACTCCATCACCCGGGGCTAACTGGGTTCTTTCCATCTGTCCCACATCCATCCCAGCAAACAGACAGACAGACATACTGTCCTTGCCAGCATGCACTGGACCTCTCCAGAGCCTAGTTAGACTCTGCCTAAAGACAGGGAGAGAGGCCTGGCACCACGTGGGGGGAGAAGGGCTGCTTCTAGCTCACCCAGACCTTATTCTTTGCAAATCAGAAAAAGATGCCTGTTAGGCCAGGCACTCTTGTGCAGTAAACAGCCTGCCCAAATGTACGCAGTGGCCCTTGGCTGGAAAATGAGAAACTTAATCTATTCTCTTCACAAAAAGAGCTAGAATGAGGGATGCTCAGTTTCTGGTTCTATTAGCCCTGCCCTTAAGTAAGGAAGCAAATGCAGAGGAAACATGATGTTTCTCTGCCTTTTGGTCAAATATTCTATATTTTATGAAGTAACCTGTTAGTAGAATATGCACTAATGCTTATTTCTTTATTTAATTTAATTAATCCATCTCCAGGGATCCCTGGGTGGCGCAGCGGTTTGGCACCTGCCTTTGGCCCAGGGCGCGATCCTGGAGACCCGGGATCGAGTCCCACGTCGGGCTCCCGGTGCATGGAGCCTGCTTCTCCCTCTGCCCGTGTCTCTGCCTCTCTCTCTCTCTCTCTCTCTCTCTCTCTCTGGGACTATCATAAATAAATAAAAATTTAAAAAAAAATTAATCCATCTCCAAATGCCTTTAAAATAATGGCATGGCTCAGTGGCTCACTGGGTGGCTCAGTCAGGTGAGAGTCCGACTTTTGATTTGGGCTCAGGTCATGATCTCAGGGTTGTGAGCAGGGAACCTGCTTAAAATGACCTCTCTCCCTCTGCCCTCCCTGCCCGCTCTAAAATAAATAAATAAATAAATAAATAAATAAATAAATAAATAAATAAATAAATTTTTAGTTATATTATATAAATATATATAAAATATTTTATATATGTGTGTGTGTATATATATAATAATGGCATTCCTGGTCAAGTACTGGAGTTAAGTCATCCTTGATAAATGCATCTGCTTTGGCCACCAAAACCTATAATGCCATTCAGACTCGATGTATCCCTTACCTCTCCCCACAGAGCTCCTAGCTCCTAAGCTAAGCAAAAGCAAATAAAGAAGATAAAGTACCACTGTGCTCACCCAAGTAGTCCTTCCAGAGTTTTGAAGATGCTATATGTACCGATTCTTAAAGCTGTTTTTAATACCTCCTGGAGATTTAGCACGCATGTAAAATAGCCCCACGTGGCATTCCTAAGCAAATTATGTAAATTCACAAACCCTCGGATTGCTCATAATCAAAATGGAGCTTATAATATCCACCACATAAGATGTTGTGACCTAGCACATATGAGAACAGCTAGCCCAGCACCTGGCACAGTGAATGTGTGTACACCTTAGCTTCATGAGCCTGTGGTTATCATGAGGTCACACTGACAATAAGAACGCAGTCTTCCTAGTACATGCCAAATCTGCGTTGTGCAAGAGCTGCAGATCCATTTCAGAGATATATATGGTTAATTCTAGAAGGTCCAGGAGATGCCCCTGTGATTGCATTTGACATTCATATAATTTCCCTCAGGGATTCCTCCATTAAATCTGCTACTTAGAGTCTCTCAAGGGCCAGACCTCACCATAGCCTCTACTGCAGATTCCACCATGATCATACTGGTATCAGTGTTTCTAAAATAACATGCTGTTGTGGGCTAAAGTCCGCATCGCATTCCTGGTGTCTGCTCAACAGAAGAAAGCTAATCACCATGTTTCACTGGACCTCATCTTCACAAAGCAACTCCTACAGTGTGTAGGGGGATCAACTACACTCGTTTCTCAGGACTGTCCTGGTGTTAGTTTTGAAAATCCCACACACTTGAGAACGCTCTGTCCCAGGCAACCAGTTATTCTACCTAAATTCAGGCACCAGACCTACAAAGCCCTCAAGGGAACAGATGTCATTCTCTCTCCTCTAACTCCCACCGCATCCCAAGAAACAAACATAAGACTGAATCAGCTTCCTAGTACTGCCTAACAGATTTCCATGAGGTCAGTGGTTTAAAACAACACCCATTCATTATCTCATGGTTTTTGTAGACCAGAAGTCTGAATGTATCTCAGATAAGATCTCTGCTCGGGGTCTTCTGTGGTAGAAACCAAGGTATCAACTAGCCTGAGTTTTCATCTGAAGGCTAGGGGGGAACATCCACTCGTGAGCTCACTGAGGATGGTTCACCAAATTCAGTTCTCTGTGGTTGTAGGACTGAGGCCTTCATTATCTCTCTGTGTCAGTTGGGGCCACTCTTAGCTCCTAGAAGCTACTTATATTCCTTGTCATGTGGTCCCCTCCAGCTTCATAGCCACCAACAGGGAATCTCCCCTGCATCAAATACCTCTCACACTTCCAACCTCTTCAAGGACAGAAGTGAGCACTTGTCCCTTTCAAGTGCTCATCTGAGTAGGTTGAGTCCACTAAGGATAATTTCCTTTTCTTAAAGTCACCTGTGCCAAATAACATAACTTTAATCATCATCATATTTGATTGTTTCAGCCACTCTCAAGAAGGGGAGATTATACAAAGGTGAGGGTCAACACAGATCACCTCAGAACTCTGCCTACCACACCGCCTTTCCCAAAGTGTTACCAAAGGTCACAAAAGATGCCTAGATAAGGCATTCTTAACAAAAGTTAGAGCCTGATAAGTCCTAGGCTCTAACTTCACCAGACAGATCCACATGGTCTCATCCGAGGTTCTTTAGTATCAACTAATGTCTTTGATACATTCATGTGTCCTTTCTCAAGGAATGAATCTTCATTTAAGGTCTATTATGAGTTTAGCACTATGTCAAGTGCTAGAGATCATGATGAACAAAAAACATGATCCCTACCCTTGTCTGGTGGGGCAAAATGAATCTGATAATCATAAAATGTAATTGTGCCTTGGACCACTGTAAAGGATGTGAGATCCTATAAAGGGAGAACTTGACCTCATCCAGGGCACAGACTACTTACTATCCACCAAAATCCATTCTCATATTCTGTGCAACTGCACAGCATTTCCCAGATTTTTGCACCCTTTAGGGTGGCCATGCGACAAAGTTCTCTCCAACAAGTACAAGTCAATCAGTTACCATTTCTAGGCCTGGACCGTTAAACTCATCACTCCCATGAGTGATAATGGCATGGCCAAGAGCAACTACGAATCGAGCATTGAGAGTGACAGCCTCGGTCAGCCTAAGTTCCTGAATGATTACGTGGAAATAATCCACTTTCACCCCCAGACCCCCACCACCGTCACCAGCAAAACCAGCCCAGACTATTACAGGGGGAGGAAAGAAATCTCTCTCTTGTTTGAACTATTTCTTTTAGGTCTATTGACTCAGCTATTTAGCCTTCCTCAAGTAATACAGAACTGCATGCCGGCAGGCAAAACAAAACACAACATTCTCTTATCATACATTTATGTAATATGTCTCTTAAAGGCTTTCACATCTAGTAGGAGATTTAATTCTCTCAAAAACCCTATGAGACAAGTAATAGGGCATCTATTATTACACCCACCTGCCAGATGAGGCTCAAAAGAATTCAGTGACTCAGGAAGGTTCCCGTAGGTCATTAGTCATTTCTGGTATCTGTGACTGACTCATCATTTCAATTTGGACAAGTCATCCCTTTCTCTTTTTTTTCATTTATAGGATCATTCCTGTCTTTCCACCTAAGGGGAAGAAATACTATTGGGCTTCTCTATGAAATATTCTGATGGAAAGACAACACAAATGTGATACTTGGTTCTATAAGTTATGTATGCAGGAGAGATATAATTTGGCAATGCCCTCCTAATTATTTACTCTTCAGTACCTTGGATCCATTGGAACCAGATCAATATGCCAAACTATAGGCTACTAAGCATAAACTACTATTAGTCTTAGATCTCAAATCTTAACATCTGAGATAATCTCATCTTTGGTCATTCTTGGTGGGCTCCTTTTGACTTCATGTACTCATCTGCATATGTCCTGTTTGCATCTTTTCAAAAATCATTCATTCATGCATGTGTGCACCCAAATTTTACTGTGTAAAAATCACCATGTTAAGCAATAGGTATCCAAGAGAAAACAATACAGGCACGGTGCTGGCCCTCAGTAAGATTACAGTCTAATCAGAGAAACCAGTATATAGGCAATTTTATATCAGTGTAAATAGTTATCAGGGCAAAGAAGAAACTGAGCAATGAAGACAATGAGAATTGAAACACTCTTTTTACCTCTTCTGGCCTCTAGTTGCATAAACAATGTGGCCTACTTGGGCCAGCAAGGGTTAGGATTATTCAAAAATGTATTATTTCCAAGTTGCCAAGATAGCTATTTTCAGCTTTTGGATGCTGGGGTAGTTTCGCTTTGCTTCTAGGAAATTTGGGGTACATTTGGTACTTAGCTTTAGTACATGGCTGAACTAAGATCTCTAATTCAGGTATCTTTCTAGTCCTTCTAAACTGTTTCTGCTTTGCTTCCTTTTTCTGGTGGAAAAAGATAGAAGGAAGGAGGGAGAGAGAGAGAAAGGGAAAGAGAAAGCAAAGAGGGAAAGAGGGAACATTGTTATAAATGAGAGCTTTGACATTTTGCTTTGTTAAAGATTTATTTATTTGAGAGGAAGAGAAAGAGAGAGCATGTGCATGGGTGCTTGTACACATGCATGAGAGTAGGGGGAGGGGCAGAGGGAAAGGATCTTCAGGCAGACTCCCTGCTGAGCACAGAGGGCTCCCTCTCACGACCCATGAGTGCAGAGGGCTCAGTCTCATGCCTTGAGCTGAAATCAAGAGTCAGATACGTAACCAACTGAGCCACCCAACATTCCAATCATTTGTCCTCACACCCTGACCCGGTAACCGGATGTGCTGTGGGCACTGAATCAACCTGGGAGGCATTTCTGTTCAAGGTCAATGATGCCCCAGAACCATCATTTAGTTTGAGAAAACTATGTCCTTGCCCTGAAAGCCAAAGCAGAAATAAGTGACCCTGTCACCATAGTTCTGCTCCCACTAAGCCTGTTCTATGTACCCAAACAAGTTGGCAGAAGAGCTTCGATCTGAGGCCCAGGGTGAGGAGAGAAACTATATTTGGAAAGGAAAGAAGAACATTTACTGAGTGCTTATTGTATATTTATTATCTGTTATAAGTGCCTCATGACAATTCTCTCATTAAATCCTCACAACTTTATCATGCCATAGTCTTCACCGAGAGTCCCTCCTGCTTGCACCACCTGGCCCAGGGAGGTTAGGGTCTACCATCATGCTCTCCCTGGATCTCTAAATCCAAAAAACAGAGGCAAGCCCCTTGTATACCTAGCCTGGACATTTTTCATGCACCAATCCACACTTAACTAATGAAAAGCTTACCAGAAATTGGATTAGCATGTTAGGCAGATCATAGGCTCAGAAGCATATGGCAATGAGAGTAAAACCATAGGCCTACATGTTTTAATCCCGGTCTTTGTTTCAATCCCCTGCTCATGCCTTTCCCCCTTTCTTCAAGCTTGGGAGACACAGCGCTGATGTTCTTGGCTCCCTACATGTCAACAAGGCACGCCACCGTGGAGCTGAAACCTTGGGGGAACTCAGACCCAAAACATTTGAGAATAGAGCATATGGCTTCCTCGAAGCAGAATGGCACAGTGACATGTGTCTTTACAAACTTAACAGGCTGTAATCTGCTGCAGCTGCTACGGAAAGGCCTGTCTATCTTGGCATTGGACATCCTCTGTTCATAAATTAGCTTTTCAGCTGGGCTTAGGTATGGAAACCAGACAGCTCCTAAAGTGAAAGAGGTTTCTGGAACAGAACTAAAAAGCATATTGAGATGCCTGGCTGAGGATTCATAATTTTTAGGTCTCTTGTTGATCAGTAGAATAGTCATTTCTTTATCAGTCACGGAAGCAGCAGCACAACCATGGAGAAGCATCACAACTTTGCCTACACAGTTATTAGGAAAAATGTCATTCCTTGGCTGCAGAGAAATCTCCAGATACATAGCTAGGGAAGGTTAGGTCCGTAGCATTGTTAGATGCTCTTCTCGATCGACCACCACCAGCTGCCTCACTTCTCACCACAGTCTATTCTAGATGTTTCCAGGTAGCGATGATGCATCACAGCATTTTCACTCTGTTCAACCCCCTCCTGACAGGTGAGTCCTCGCTAGCATGGAAGGTCAGTGACAGCAGAAATCACATTGATCCTGTTGACTATTGTATTCCCACCACTTCGCACAGAACTAGATACATAACAGGCATTTAGTGAGTATTTGTTGAATGGAAAATAAATTCCTTTACTCTTAGGTCAGGTTTCTTCTCTCCCTTTGCACTCACTTTCTCCAGCTGTGGCACATGCTTCCTGGCCTCAGATTTTATTGTACCCAGATGGTTCTTCACAACATGAATTCTCTCAGAATCCGTATTTGCTGCAACCATGTGTTATCTGCAAAAGAAGTACACTACTATTAATGTACCTGCGGTCAAAAAGTGGGGTTGTTCATTGCAGCCCGAGGTGGAAGGAAGATGCCTCTTTCCTTGAGACCATAGGGAGACAGCAGTATTTTAGAATCAGATGACATTTTAAGTGTTTACTATTCCAAAGGGTCTTTCCTCTGCCTAGGTCAGGCTGCTAATCTCTTTCTTCAGATGACTTTTTCTAAGTTTTTCTTTTAAAGATTAATTGATTGATTGATTGATTGATTGACTGATTTGAGAGAGAGAGAGAGCATTGTAGGGAGGGGCAGAGGGAGAGAGAAACTCAGGCAGACTCCCCACTGAGTGCAGGGCCTGACACAAGGCTTGACCTCATGACCCTGAGAACAACCTGAGCTGAAACCAGGAGTCCGACGCTTAGCTGACTGCACCACCCAGGCACCCATAAGGCTTCTTTTATTACCATGAAAGTAGCTACTGCTCATTGTTAGGATGGGGAAAAGAAGAAGGTACAAAAAGTAAAAACAAGATGAATAGAAAACCTCCCCTGGTATCTGTGTCCACACGCTTCCATCTAACTCCCCACATTAGTTCTCCTTTCACTGTAGTTTTTTAATGTAGTATCTACCCCTTGAATGTTGTGGCATTTTTCCTGGGATTCTATCACCTTTTCCCCTCTTCTCTCACATACTGTTCCTGGCTCATCTATGTACTATCAAGGCTTCGGGTACCCTACATGTTATTCAAATGCCCTTAGAATTGGGCTGAATTAAAAAAAAAAAGAATTGGGTTGAATTGAATTGAATTGCTACTCTGTCCTCCTTCCCTTCAAGGCCTGGCCAACAGAGCATGAACACAAACAACACTAGCCAAATAAAACATGCTGTTTATTAATGGCATTAGCAGAGCAGAGCTCTAGCAAAAGCTGGAATGGGAAACACAGCTCAGGCTCAAGGGACCCACTTGCTTCCCAGCCTTGAGCCCCGAGACTCAGCTATGCCAGGAATAAGTAAGCAATAAAGACCGGCACTGCAGAGGCAACCCCAAATCCACTTACAGATCTACCCATGTGGACAAGAATTAGAGGCCTGCCTCACCAGCCCCAACACAGAGGAACAGAGAGGCAGACACAGACAGAGCAAGTTCAACTCCTGATATGGCTTTGCAGTTGCCACTTGGCAGGCCGGTCTGGCCCATGGAAGCAGACAGAGCAACAAAAAGGAATAGCTATTCTTCATACAAGGGGCAAGTCCTTGACTCTCTAACCTGCCAGCAGCACGGATCCAGAGAGTAGGAAAAGAGGAAGGCATGCCATTAATAACACCATGAATACAGTGGCTCTGCCCTCAGAAAAATATAGCCCATTAACTTCAGGTTCTGAGCTACTGATGAACCTTTTCTCTCCCTTAGCAGGGAGTAATGAGGGATGTGAGATGAGACAAAGCACGCTTCCTGGCACTCCCCCAATTAGTCCAATTATCTATGGGCTAAAGCTACTGTGAACAGCCAATACTGCTCCCCAGTACTGCCTGGCACATAGTAGATACTCCAGAGATATTTGTTGACTAAATTAATCAAGAAATGACTCCCAAATCTGTATGTTGTATGTCCAGTCCAGACCCCTGTCATGAACTCCAGTCCACCTTCCCCAAGCCTTCCTTCTTCTATCTCATCTAGTAAATGGAACCACTACCAATACAATCATTCATGTCATTATCTTTCAGCTCTCTCCACCAAGGATGGATCACCCCCAAGAGAAATTAACTTATTACCCAGTAGTCAGAGCCTCCCTCACTCTCCCTTTTATGTTTTTAGCAAGATGGCAAGCAAAAAAATTTTGCTTATTCAAAGAAATTTATCTAGACTTTTGATGTCTAGGAAACATTCCTTGAAGACAACAAAGATTGGATTCACATCCTCTTGCCTTCACTGTATTCCCTTACTTGATGGATAAGTATCCTGCAAACTTCCCTTTTCATACCTTATGAATTATATTTTAGGTCATTAATTCAAATATATAAAATTATCTTGATATTTTTAACCCCAACCCCAAATGAAAACAAAAACAAGGAACTTCCTTGGATACTGTATCTTACACACACATTTCTTAAGCAAATTAAAATTATTCTGCAACTCTTATTATAGTGGTTAAAACTATCTCCCATTGTCTTATTATTCTACCTAATTTTTTTTCTTGGCTTTAAAATTTTGGAAACCATCTTCAACTCTTGAATTACCAGTCAAGAAAAAGGACTATTGGGCAGCCCGGGTGGCTCAGTGGTTTAGCGCCACCTTCAGCCCAGGGCCTGATCCTGGAGACCCAGGATCGAGTCCCGCGTCCAGCTCCCTGCATGGAGCCTGCTTCTCCCTCTGCCTGTGTCTCTGCCTCTCTCTCTCCTCTCTGTGTATTCTCATGAATAAATAAATAAAATCTTTAAAAAAGAAAAAGGACTATTTTCTCTGTGATATGAAATGTTCAAAAGAAAGTTAATAACTTTTTTTGTGTAATTTAAAATTTCTCATTTCCTGTACAAGTTCTCTGAGAGTACCCAAGACTCAAAATATCAACATGAAAGACCCATCTCAACACCAATATCTTATCATACTCCATAGTTTTTAAAAAGTTGCCAACCAGTTCTCATCTTAGCAAGAACCTAGATAATTCACTTACAGAACATCTCATAGTTCACTGGCTTGGTTTTGCTAGAAATGGGTCACAAATGTATAACATGACAAAGAATTCAAAGAAAATAATTAATTATGGTATCAAACAGCACTTGAATCAAAAGAGAACAGTTAACAAGGCTTAACTGCAAAAATACTTTAACGTATGTTAAAGTTAATAAATTAACATATGAAATGCCTAGACAGGGCAGAAATAAAATGTCACCCCTGGTCAGGGGCTATTATAGAAGGAGACTAACATTCATTCATTTATCCCTGATTATTAGAGAAGAATATGATTTCTGCCCAGAAAGGACCTCAGAATGTTTATCCACTGGCCCATAAGGACACTGTCTGCAGTTTATTTTAACTGGAATATTTGAAGAGCCAAAATATTCCATTTGCCAAGTTATAGAAATCAATAAATCTTACTGTATAAACTGGTTCTTGGCATTCTCAGCCATTATTCCTACTTTTTATCATCTGGCCTGCATAAAGCTATTAAAGTAATTCTTTTCAGATTGGGCATTTTTCTGGGGAAAGTATTTGTAATAGCTTCCTTTTAACTTATGAATTTATTCAAATTAAATATCTGCAGGCAGGATCATCTCTGGAATATGAAATACTCGAAGAGTTTATATTCTATAAAGTCAGAGATCTGACTTCAGCGGTGAATCTACCACTTCTCAGCTGGGTGGCCTTGAGTAAATCATGTTTTCTGAGCTGCAAGTTTTTTATTTGTAAGATAGAGATGATGAGGGATCCCTGGGTGGCGCAGCGGTTTAGCGCCTGCCTTTGGCCCAGGGCGCGATCCTGAAAACCCGGGATCGAATCCCACATCGGGCTCCCGGTGCATGGAGCCTGCTTCTCCCTCTGCCTATGTCTCTGCCTCTCTCTCTCTCTCTGTGTGTGACTATCATAAATAAATAAAAAAAATTTAAAAAAATATTATTAAAGATAGAGATGATGACAATACTCACCTCATAAGATTTTGGTGCAAATTTAATGACATTATACATGCAATGAGACAAAGACATGTAGGCACCCCATAAATGCTCTTTTCAAAGAAAGTACAGATGAATAATTTTACATCTTTAAATGAGGAAAGTCTTTCCATGCATGGTGAAAAACAAGAAACCATAAATTAAAATATTAATATGTTTACATAAAACAAAGTTTTTTGAGTAACAAAAATATTTCAGTCAAGAATAAAAGACACTTCAAGAAAAATATTTGCAACATATGTACCAGGAAAAGGGTAAATATGCACAGTGCATCACATTCTTATAAATCAGTATGAAACAGGAAAAAACAGGCAAAGGATATGAATACATAATTCAAAAAAATGGAGCCAATACCTATATGAACAGATGTTCAGCCTCACTAGGAATCAAAGACATATAAATAAAGCAACAGATTGGCTATGATGAAAAAGATGGGTAAAACCCAACATTTGCAGGTGTGGAAGCTGGTAAGTATATTGATTGACCAGATCTTTTTAAAGAGCTCTTTAGTGATATGATCAAAATTTTAAATATGTATTCCCTTCTCTTGGTTATATGATTTTTTTCTGGATATTTTATATGGGTATTATTTCCACAGTTGGACAAAAAAAAATAAAGCTACTTTCATTTTGTAAAATTAAAATAGTTTTTCCCTTATTCTCAGGGTTGTTATGAGAATAGAATTACATTCTCTCCCAAATAAGATCACAGACAGCCTTACAGGGAATGATCATAGCCAAAATGATTACTAATATCCATGTGGTACCTCATAAATGGCAAAAGTACTGCCACTTACCTCAATTCTCATAACTGCTATTCATAAACAGAGCTGGAACTCTCATTGCTCCACTAGGAATGAGCATGAGTCTAGAGGCTCTTTTTATCCACAGGTGGCATCAGGCATTGCCCCATGGACTGGAAAAATGGGAAGGGGGCCAAAATTCAGGAACCTGGACCATCTTCTCCACTGGCCATCCCCTAGGGGCACTCAACTATCAGTAAGTTAATACCTATATAGCACCTTTAGGCTCTTTTGCCTATGGTTCTTTTGCCTACTGCAATATATTGCATAAAAGGGACTGCTTGCCATCTGTTGAATTTTAAAAAGAACTGCTCCTCATTGCAACTTTATGAAATCAGTCTTGTTCTTTAAGATCCTTATCAGATCTGTCCATGGGATGTGAGAATTGCCCCTTCCTGCCAGTAAGAGCTTAAATTTACACTCCTATCTATGACCCCATCAGAAATCATGATGACCAAAATTAGGATTGGGCAAACTGCTCTGCAGTTATATCCCAGATCCCAGTCTTCACCTCATCCACCCACACCATTATACTTGTCAGGCTACTTTCCTACATTAGGTACCAATATGCTTATCTTCTTTCCCTCTCACATTTTTTCAAAAAGATACTGGAGAAAAAAATACACAAGCCTTCTGAGACTCCTTCATACTAAAGTACAAATGAGGCCAAAACCAATGGCATTTCATACCCACAGGATAAAAAAAAATCTAAGGTAATATATAGTGAGGTTACTATAAGTACGATCTCAGTGTATTCAATTATTTGCAAAATATTTTGAGGTGAGAAGCTGTTTCTGACATCGTATTAATAATGGTGGTGCCACACAACATTGACCAGAGGACCTAGGCCCAGATTTAGCTAGATTTGGGTATTTAAACATTATTTATCAGTATATCTTTTTTTAAAAAAAGATATTTATTTATTTAGTTACTTAGTTATTTAGTTACTTAGTTATTTATTTAGTTATGAAAAACACAGAGAAAGAGGCAGAAACATAGGCAGAGGGAGAAGCAAGCTCCCTGCAGGGAGCCTGATGCAGGGCTCAATCCCAGGACCCCGAGGTCATGACCTGAGCCAAGGCAGACACTCAACCACTGAGCCACCCAGGTGCTGTATTTATCAGTATATCTTGAAAGTTAGGGAATTTTCCTGAAATACACCGTAATCTTCTCTATGGGACCTTAAACCTCACCAGCAATTGACTGTGAATAGCTGGTATAAGCATTATGTTTACTTAGAATGTCCTGGAAAACCTTAAGAGACTCAGAATTTCTTTAAAGTCTTAAAAAAAGAATATGCCAAAGTAGAGGGGTAGCAACTTTTCAGCCTGAAATAAATCGTAGGAACTACTATGCACTCAATTACAAAAGAGCTCTATTAATGAAATCTTTCATTTTCTGTATCAACAAAAGGTCAAGTAAACTACAGTGAAATAGTATGGAATCAGTAAGAATGACAATGTAAACTATTATTTGAGGGCACAGAAAGCTGTCCATGATATATATTTTGAAGTAGGTTAGAAGTATGGATATTGCAACCCCATTTTTTAAATGTATGTAACAGGGCATTGTTTTCAAGGAGGAAGAATTAAGCCAATGTGTTTTCATTCTCATTAATCCATAATTCCAAGTCACCCTATGGCTCCAATATCGAGATCCCTGTCGATGGCCTCAGGTTCTACCCTAGGGTAGAGAGGACACTACTTCCAAAAGTAGAAATCTATCCTAAGACGGCCCCTTCCAAAGTGGTTACTGAAAAAATAAGGGAAAGGAGATAAAGGATGCAGATTTGTGCAGGCATTCTCTCCAGGGGCTGACGGCTCAGAGGTGAGAAGGTGGGAGCCTATGTAGTGCACAGGTTGAGGAAAATGCCTAAGGCAAAGGGACTTTCACCTGCTTCCTTTAAGTAACACTGAATTGCTGCTAAGTTTTTTCTGTACTTAATAATCACCACACACTGTTGGAAAATTAAGAGGATATATGGTTCCCATTGTATCCCAGTATCGTACACACAAAAATAAACACACACAATTATGTTCAGGAGATGGGGAAAATATCATTTGCCCAGTAGCGATAACAGAAGTTGGAGCTGGATAAATAATGTGGCATGGGACTTAGAGCAGGCACTCTTCCAACCTGATTTGGCAGCAAATCTTTCTCCCTCATCGTAAACACAGGCTCCATCTCACTTCAAAGCTCTGGCCACTTTTGGCCACCAGAAACCGAACCAGTTCTCCAAACTAGACAAAAGACCATCTACTGGTTTCAATTAGTCATTAAAAGTGCTCTGTTAAGTAGAAAGAATATGTTCAGTGACCAACCCGAAGAAGAATCTTCCCTAAGGAAATTTTGCTAGATTCTCTAACAGCACAGCAAAAGAGAGGTTCTAGACAAAGCAGCTATGATTAGCAAAGAAAAAGAAAAAAGAAGGAAAATATCATGGTGTAGGTTTCAAAACTGTCTACGTGCCATGTAACACAATCACATGTTGCCAAATGCAGTCAGGCTATGGAAATCATGACCTGTAATCATTAAAAATAGGGTTTAATGCCTTTCCATTGCCCACAAATTTAAGACAGATGACATGACTAGCCCCATCCCAGCCAAGATAGACAAGACTTTTGGGTTTAGGGTTTTTTTGTTTTGCTTTTTGTTTTTTGTTTTTGTTTTTTTGTCGTTTTGTTGTTTGGGGGGGTTGTGGGTTTTTTTGTTTTGGTGTGTTTTGTTTTGTTTTGTTGCCTCTCATTATTCCCAGAGTATGATTTCTAAGAACTAAAACCTTTACAAATGTAACTAACCCTTCCAACTAACTGGAGTTGCCAATTGGTTCAGAGCCTAAGACCATGTCCAGGGAGTTCTATAAATTTTGCATAATGCCAAATACATAATCCTTGTTTCTAAACTTTCTCAATATGCTTTGACAATGGCAAGACAAAGGGAAAATTGTTATTGCAGCTAAAGCAATTGTTCAATGGAGCCCAGACTTGTGGAACTGTGATGACTACATTTAAAAACTTAGATTCTTCAGGGCAGCGCGGGTGGCTCAGCGGTTCAACCCAGGGCATGATCCTGGGGACCCAGGATCGAGTCCCACATCGGGCTCCCTGCATAGAGCCTGTTTCTCCCTCTGCCTGTGTCTCTGTGCCTCTCCCTCTGTGTGTCTCTCATGAATGGATAAATAAAGTCTTAAAAAAAAAAAAAACTTAGATTCTGCCCTCTTAGGTATGACATGGACCAAGGTCCTACATGGGGCACATGCACAGATTCCAAGGCCTTCTGTCTGCTGAGGAACCATGAAGCTAAGAGTCAAAACTCCTGACTTTAATTCTGATACTATATTTGATTCACTTATGCCCAAGTTTTGCTAAACATCACCATCCAATACCACTTAAATGTTTGGAAATCCTCTAATATGTTCCGTGACTGAATTTTCCCTTTTTTTTTTCTTGGAAATGCCAAAAGGGCTCAGTCACCTATGTAGTTGACTAATAACAAAAGCTGGAAAGCTACAAGAGAAAGTATTTCAAATATCCTTGCATGACTATTTAAGCCAAGCTTAGTTTTCTGTTTTCTGCAAATCAATATTGAAAGTAGTTTCTTTTTTTCTAAGCACATGTTCTAACGGTGAGGCAATTTCAGATAAGAAGTACTAACTGAAAACCATGTAGCAATGTAGTACTATAACTACACTGCAAAATAAAAACAAGCAAATGAGATTTAGCACCTGCCCTTGAGAATCTGTAATTCATTTGTTCAAGTTAAATGTATTTTTTTAATTTTTATTTATTTATGATAGTCACAGAGAGAGAAAGAGAGAGAGGCAGAGACATAGGCAGAGGGAGAAGCAGGCTCCATGCACCGGGAACCCGACGTGGGATTCGATCCCGGGTCTTCAGGATCGCGCCCTGGGCCAAAGGCAGGCGCCAAACCGCTGCGCCACCCAGGGATCCCAAGTTAAATGTATTTAGCATTTACTATAGGACAGAAGAGCCACGATCCCTGCCTTCACAGAGCACACAGAATGGTGGAATGATCGATAATTAAGCAATTACATGGAGTGCCTGGGTGGCTGGGTTGGTTGAGCATCTAAATTTGATTCCAGGTCAGGTCATGATCTCAGGGTTGTGAGATCGAGCCCTGAGTCGGGTTCCATGCTCAGCTCAGAGTCTGTTTGTCCCTCTCCCTCCCTTTGCATGTGTTCACACATGTTCTCTCTCTCTCTCTCTCTTTCTCTCTTTCTCTCAAATAAATAAAATCTTTTAAAAAATAAAATCAAATAGGGGCACCTGAGTGGCTCAGTTGTTGAGCGTCTCCCTTTGGCTCAGGTGGTGATCCCTGGGTTCTCAGATGGTGTCCCGCATCATGCTCTCCGCAGGGAACCTGTTTCTCTATCTTCCTATGTCTCTGCCTCTCTCTCTGTCTCTCATGAATAAATAAAACCTTTTAAAAAATTAAATTAAATTAAAAAGATAATTAAGCAAGTCATTACAATGTGTCACACTAGAGAAAGTCTGGCATGGTGTGGAGGCACAAATGGACACCTACCATGAGCTTGGAAAAGTCAAGAAAGGCTTTCTAGAGAGAGCTAAAGCCTGAACTACGAATAGACTTTTCAAGGCAAAACAGGAATATTCCCGGTTTTAGAGATGATTATGCTGGTGAAGACAGGTGCTTGTTTATGGCTTGAATTATTCATTCACTAATTCCGCAAGTATTTATTGAACACACACTATGTTTCAGGTATATAATAAAAGGGATTCCCTTCTTAATGTTATTATTGTAGTAGTAGTATCAAAGATAATATCATCTAATAAGTTATAGATTATGTGTTTATTAATTTTGTCTTTCATGCAACAAACACTGGACTGAATGCCTAAGAAGATAGCTGACATTCCTCAAGTTGCTGACATGAAAAGGAGTCAAAATCAGGCAAAGCTTCTGCCCACAACTCATGTTAATTCAACCAGTTAGGTAATTATTCATTATACTTCAATTCTTTGTGCTATGGAAAATATTGCTGATTTTAAAATACATAGGAAGTTTTGTCAGGGATCTATGATTCTAATCATTCCATTTATATATGAATACTAACTGTGCAAAATAATATATTAAACATATGCTTAAAATATATCGAAACAGTAACATACCTGGGGATGGAGACTGTAATGTGGTAGTAGATGTTTAACAAGTTCTCGAGAAAACACAAAATATCTTACTTTGACTATTTCAGTTGCTGTGATATAAACAGTCCCCACCATGGCCAAATGCAAACTATCAATGTTTTACCAATTGGTTTGTAAAATTCCTGAAAACTTATCAATCAACCTTTAGGAGCTGATATAAGCCAGCACTAACATACCACTAGGTGAAAGTAAGAGATAAAAACTCTCCTAGTTTCTTGCATTGTCCTGGATGTATTAAAAATAATAATTTATACTACTTTTCAGTAGAAAAAGTAATAATTTATATTAGTCTCTAACAATGACAAAGATCATCATTTCTAGGTAACTATTAAAAGACAAGTAGAGGAATGCATTAAGAACAAGCAATTGGTGAGAAAATAGAATAATGAAAAATGTTTAATTAATCAAAGAAAATGCAAGAAAGGAGAGAAAATAAAATATAAAATAGGTGGGACAAACTAAAAACTAATAATAAGATTATAGAAATAAAGTAAGTATATAGTAATTGTAATTAAGTGTAAATGGTCTATACACCCCAATTAAATGTCAGAGTTGTCAGGGTGGATGTAATCCAAGATCTAACTACATGCTATTCAACAGTCTTTAAATATAAGGATATAAAATGAATAAAAGTACATGATGACATTTTGTAATATGTACATAGCAAATCATTATGTTGTACATCTTAAACTTACACAATATTATGTCTGTTATATCTCAATAAAGCTGAGAGGAAAAAAGCAACATATATTTTTAGAAAGCAAAATACTGGAAATATACATACCACTCAAATACCAATCAATAAAAGCTTACTTAGCTATAATTATATCACATAAAGTAAATTTTAAGGTAAGAAAATTGCTAAACAGATATTTCATAATAATAATGGGTCAACTAGGAAGATACAAAATTTTTATAAAAGATAGAAAATTTTTAAATTTGTATTCAACAAGAAAAATTAATGAAATAGGAGCAACAGACAAATCCACAATTACAGTTGAAGACTTCAACCCTCCCCAGTAATTAATAGAACAATTAGATAGACAGTCAATAAGATTGTAGAAGATTTTAACACTATTAACCAACTTGACCTAATTAACATTTATGCAACACTCAGCAAATAACTGCAGTATATTTATTCTTTTCAAATGTACATGGAAACATACACAAAAAAATTCCCTATATGCTGGGCCATAAGGCCAATTTCAACAAATTCTGAAATGACTAAAGTCATATAGAGAACAGTCTCTGACCACAGTTGAACTGATGATTAAATCAATATGAAAAGAGAGCAAGAAAACTAAATGTTTGGAAATTAAGCAATATATTTATAAATAACCTGTGGACCAAAGAGGAAATCACAGTGGAAATTAGAAGAATTTTAACTGGGCAGCCCAGGTGGCTCAGCGGTTTAGTGCCGCCTTCAGCCCAGGGCCTAATCCTAGAGACCTGGGATCAAGTCCCGCGTCAGGCTCCCTGCATGGAGCCTGCTTCTGCCTGTGTCTCTGCCTCTCTCTCTCTCTGTGTGTGTGTCTCTCATGAATAAATAAATAAAATCTTTTAAAAAAGTATTTTAACTGAATGATAGCAAAAAATATAACATAGCAAAACATAATTTGCTTCTAAAGCAGTCCATACAAAGAACTGTAGCACCTTAAATGTGTCTATTAGAAAAGGCTAAAAATCAGTGACCTAAAAATACATCTCCAAAAGTTAGAAAAACAAGAACAAATTACACACAAAGAGTGAAGAAACAAGGAAATGACACAGATACAAAAATTAATGAAGTGGAAACAAATTATTCAGCAGAAAAAATTAGCGAAGCCAGAAGTTTTGTTTTTAAAAGATTCATAATTAATAAATTCCTAGTCATTCATACCAAGAAAAAACAGAAAGTTACAACTTACCCTTGCCAGAAATAAAAAGAGGACATCACAGATTTAACAGACATTTTTTTAAAAAGATGCTATTATAAATTATTGTAGGCTACTTAACTTGAAAATTTGAGTGAAATGGACAAATTCCTGGAAAAATACAACTTACCAAAACTAACATAAGAAAAAACTGAAAATCTGAATAATCCTTTATCTATTAAGGAAACTGAAAGCTTAATTAAGAGCCTTTCCACACTTTCTCTCAAGATGGCAGAGAAGTAGGGAGGCCCTGAGTCTGTCTCATTCCTTGAATACAACTAGATAGTTATCAAATTATTCTGCCAACCTGAGAAATCAATCAAAAGTCTGAGAAAACAAATACTCCAAGTCTACAGGTAGAAAAGCCACCACCTCTTGGGAGGTAGAAGGTGTGGGGACTTGAGCCCAGGGTGATATAGCTGAATATAGGTGGCAGGGAGGGAGCCTGCTTAAGGAGGCTACTGCAAGGTAGTATAAGCAGCAGAGCATAAAACTGGAACTTTTAGAAGTCTGCTACAGTGGGGGACAGGCCTGGCTTAAAGGTATGTGAAGCAGAACAGAATCCCAGGTATGACGCCATGATCTGAGGATCCCCTGGGCTGTGAGAAGAATGGGTGCCGCCTAAGTGCAGCACAGTTTCCAGGTAAAAGAGTGGGGAGACCAGTGGAGAATAGTGAGTCTATGGGCAGGCTTTCTGCTCTGTATTGCCATAAACCGTGAACTGCTGCCGGGTCATGTGACTGCTTTCCTGGGACAGGTCCAGCAAAAGGCATGGCAAGATCCCCCCCAGTAGTCCCTAAAATTTGGAGTTTTGAAACTCAGTCACCTGCAGGAGATTAAAATGGCAGGCACAGGCAGGATGAACACAGAGTTCTGACAGAAACCTGGGAGACAGGAGTGAATGACTGCTCTTCTGTGAGGGCTCACTGAAGAATGGGGGGGTGCAAACTTTCAACTCCAGGGCTAGAGAGTAGGGTGTGGCCATATTCATTCCACCCACAAGTCCTGAAAGCCTTCAGGGAGCAAAACAGCACTGCCTGGTGGAGTCTGGAGCTGCTTACCCAGCCCTGCCATCCTGTGCACTGGAGGTGCATTTCCACCAGGGCAAGTCCACCTGAGAACCAACACAACAGGTCCCTCCCCCAAAAGACCAGCATGAAGAACTCCCTCCCACCAAGTTTACTGATCATAGAGGCTGCAAAGCTTCACCTCCAGGGGAAAACAGTATCTAGCATCCTTTATACTTTTCTTCTTTAGCTTTTTATTATTTTTTAAATTATTTTTTTTATTTTTCCAATTTTTTATTCTTTTTAAATTTTTATATATATTTTATTTTTTTTGTTTCCTTTAATTGTATTTTGTTTTATTTTTTTTCCTTGCTTTCTTAGTTGGGGATCTAATTTCTTTTAACAAGCAGACCAAAACACACCCAGGATATAGTTTTTTAATTTTTTTGTAGTTGTTGTTGTTATAATTATTTTTGTTGCTTTTCTTCCTTCCTTCCTTCCTTCCTTCCTTCCTTCCTTCCTTCCTTTCTTTCTTTCTTCTTTCTTCTTTTCTTGTCTGGACAAAACAATAAGATGGAAAAATTCAATCCCCCAAAAAAGAACAGGAGGTAGTACTTACAGCCAGGGATTTAATCAATTCGGATATAAGATGTCTGAACTAGAATTTAAAACAATGATTATAAGGATACTATCTGGGCCTGAAAAAAAGCATAGAAGACACTACAGAATGCCTTATTGTAGAGATAAAAGAACTAAAATCTAGTCGGGCCAGAATTAAAAATGCTATAACCAAGAAGCAGTCCCAAGTGCAGGCCATAACAACAGAGATGAATGAGGTAGAAGACTGTATTAGTGTATAAAAGAATAAATTATGGAAAATAATGAAGCTGAAAAGAAGAAAGAAAACTATTAGGTCACAAAGGTAGACTTAGGGAACTCAGTGATTCCATAAAGTGAAATAACATCCATATTATAGGAGTTCCAGTAGAAGAGTGTGAAAAGGGGGCAGAAGGTTTATTGGAACAAATCATAGCTGAGAATTTCCCTAATCTAGGGAAGGAAATAAGCATTTAAGTCCAAGAGCCCCAAGAACTCCCCTCAAAATCAACAAAATCAACAAAATGACATATTACGGTGAAACTTACAAATTACAAAGATAAAGAGAAAATCCTGATAGCAGCTCAGGACAAGAAGTCCTTAACCTATGAGGTAGATACATGACGCTGGCAGCCACAGAGACCTGTCAGGCCAGAAAGGATTGGCATGATATATTCAACGTGCTAATGGGAAAAATATGCAGCCAGGAATACTTTATCCAGCAACACTGTCATTTAGAATAGAAGGAGAGATAAAGAGTTTCCAAGCAAACAAAAAAATAAAGGAATTGGGACGCCTGGGTGGCTCAGTGGTTGAGCATCTGCCTTTGGCTCAGGGTATGATCCTAGAGTCCCAGGATCAAGTCCCACATCAGGCTCCCTGCAGGGAGCCTGCTTCTCCCTCTGCCCATGTCTCCACCTCTCTCTCTGGGTCTCTCATGAATAAATCAATAAAATCTTAAAAAAAATAAATAAAATAAAATAAAATAAAATAAAGGAATTCGTGAACACTAAACCAGCCCTGCAAAAATATTAAAGAGACCCTTTGGGATCCCTGGGTGGCTCAGTGGTTTAGTGCCTGCCTTCGGCTCAGGGCATGATCCTGGAGACCCAGGATCAAGTCCCACGTCAGGCTCCCTGCATGGAGCCTGCTTCTCCCTCTGCCTGTGTCTCTGCCTCTCTCTCTCATGAATAAATAAATAAAATCTAAAAAAAAATAAAAAGTTAAAAAATAAAAAAAAACAAAGCAGACCCTTTGATCAGAGACACCAAAATTAACAAAGACTAGAAAGGAACAGAGACAATCTAGAGAAACAGTGACTTTATAGGCAATACAATGGCACTAAATTCATACCTTTCAATAAATACTCTGAATGTACAAACATTATATGTTCTCATTCATTTGTGGGAATATAAATAATAGTGAAAGGGAATATAAGGGAAGGGAGAAGAAATGTGTGGGAAATATCAGAAAGGGAGACAGAACATAAAGACTCCTAACTCTGGGAAACGAACTAGGGGTGGTGGAAGGGGAGGAGGGCAGAGGGGTGGGGGTGAATGGGTGACGGGCACTGAGGGGGGCACTTGACGGGATGAGCACTGGGTGTTATTCTGTATGTTGGCAAATTGAACACCAATAAAAAATAAATTTATTATAAAAAATTTAAAAAATAAATACTCTGAATGTAAATGGACTAAATGTTCCAATCAAATGACATAGGGTATCAGAATGGATTAAAAAAAAAAAAAGGACCCATCAATATGCTACCTACAGGAGACTAATTTTAAATCCAAAAACACCTGTAGATTGAAAGAGAGGGGAAGGAGAATTATTTATCATGCTAATGGACATGAAAAGAAAGCTGGAGTAGCCATCCTCATATCAGACAAAATAATTTTTTTTAGATTTATTTCTTCATTTGAGAGAGAGAGAGAGTGACCAGCATGCATGTGCGGGAAGGGGCAGAGGGAAAGAATCTTCAAGCAGACTCCCCACTGAGCTCAGAGCTTGATGCGATGCCCATGAGATTACGACCTGAGCCAAAACCAAGAGCCAGACACTCAACTCACTGAGCCACCCAGACACTCCCAGATAAACTAGATTTTAAACCAAAGACTGTAATAAGAGATGAAGAAAGATACCATATCATAATACAAGGGTCTATCCAACAAAAAG
Source organism: Nyctereutes procyonoides (assembly GCF_905146905.1). Classification (NCBI taxonomy): domain Eukaryota; kingdom Metazoa; phylum Chordata; class Mammalia; order Carnivora; family Canidae; genus Nyctereutes; species Nyctereutes procyonoides. The sequence goes on along the minus strand of NW_026575146.1, from coordinate 52,576,105 downwards.
ATCTAAAAGTTGTAAATATTTATGCCCCTTAACTTGGGAGCATCCAAACATATGAATTAATTAATGATAAACTTAAATTCACTGATAATAATTTGATAGTAAGGGGTTTTAACACCTCACTCATAGCAATGGACAGATCATCTAAGCAGAAGATCAATAAGGAAACAGGATTTTGAATGATACACTGGACCAGACAGACTTCACAGATATAGTCAGAGCATTTCATTCATATATTCAGAATATTTATTCTTTTTGAGTGCATATGAAACATCCTCCAGAATAGATCACTTACCAGGTCACAAATCAAGACTCAATTGGTACAAAAAGAATGAGATCATACCATGCATATTTTCAGATCACAATACTGTGAAACTTGAATTCAATCACAAGAAAAAATTTGAAAAAGAAAAAAAAAAGAAAAAACGTGAAAGGACCACAAATACATGGAGGTTAGAGAACATCCTACTAAAGAATGAATGGGTCAACCAGGAAATTAAAGAAGAATTTTTTTTAAGATTGTATGTATTTATTCATGAAAGACACAGAGAGAGGCAGAGACACAGGCAGAGGAACAAGCAGGCTCCTCACAGGGAGCCCGATGCAGCACTCGATCTCAGGATCCCAAGATCACAATCTGAGCCAAAGGCAGATGCTCAGCCACTGAGCCACCCAGGAGTCCCTTAAAGAAGAATTTTTTTTAAAACTTGGAAGCAAATGAAAATGAAAACACGACAGTTCAAAATCTTTGGGATGAAGCAAAGGTAGTCCAGAGAAAAGTATATAGCAATACAGGTCTTCCTTAAGAATCAAGAAAAGTCTCAAATACACAACCTAACCTTAAACCTAAAAGTTCTGGGGGGAAAAAAAAACAGCAAATAAAGCCTAAATCCAGCAAGAGAAGAGAGATAATAAAGATTAGAGCAGAAATCAATGATCTAAAAATCAAAAGAACAACAGAAACTAGGAGCTAGTTCCTTGAAAGTATTAAACAACATTGAGAAACCCCTAGCCAGATGTATCAAAAAGAAAAGAGAAAGGACTCAAATAAATAAAATCATAAATGAAAAAAATAAATAAAATCATGAATGAAAGTGGATCACAACCAACACCAAAGAAATATAGACAATTATAAGAGAATACTATGAGCAATTATATGCCAACAAATTAGGCAATCTGGGAAAAAATTCCTAGAAATATATAAACCACCAAAACTGAAACAGGAAGAAATACAAAATGTGAAGAGACTTCTAACTAGCAAAGAAACAGAATCAGTAATCAAAAATCTCCCAACAAACAAGTCTCCAGGGCCAGACGGCTTCCCAGGGGAATTCTACCAAGTGCTTAAGGAAGAATTAACACCTATTCTCCTGAAACTGTTCCAAAAAAATAGAAATGGAAGGAAAACTGCCAAACTCATTCTATGAGTCCAGCACTACCTTCATCCCAAAACCAGGCAAAGACCCCACTAGAAAGGAGAATTACAGACCAATATCCCTGATGAACACGGATGCAAAAAATTCTCAATAAGATACTAATTAATCAGATCCAAAAATACATTAAAAGGATTATGCACCACAACCAAGAATTTGTTCCAAGGCTACAGAAATGGTTCAACATCTGCAAATCAATCAATGTGATACACCACAAGAATAAAAGAAAGGAGGGATCCCTGGGTGGCGCAGTGGTTTGGTGCCTGCCTTTGGCCCAGGGCGTGATCCTGGAGACTCGGGATCGAGTCCCACGTCGGGCTCCCAGTGCATGGAGCCTGCTTCTCCCTCTGCCTGTGTCTCTGCCTCTCTCTCTCTCTCTGTGTCTCTCATGAATAAATAAATAAATAAATAAAATCTTTTAAAAAAAAAAAAAGAATAAAAGAAAGGATAAGAACCACATGATCTTCTCAATAGATAACAAAAAAAAGCTTTTGACAAAATACAGCATCTTTTCTTGATAAAAACCCTTTAGCACATAGGGGTAGAGAGAACATACCTCACCATCAGAAAGGCCATACATGAAGGACCCACAGTTTATATCATCCTCAAAAGGGAAAAAAAAATGAGAGCTTTTCCCCTAAGATCAGGAACACAACAGGAATGCCGACTCTCCTCACTGTTGTTCAACATAGTACTAGAAGTCCTAGCCTCAGCAATCAGACAACAAAAAGAAATAAAAGGCATCCAAATTGGCAAAGAAGAAGTCAAATTTTCACTCTCGGCAGACAGCATGGTGTTCTATGTAGAAAACCCAAAAGACTCTACCAAGAAATTGCTAGAACTGATACAGGAATTCAGCAAAGTTGAAGGATATAAAATCAATGCACAGAAGTCAGTTGCATTTCTCTACATTAACAATGAGACTGAAGAAGGAGAAATCAAGGAATTGATCCCGTTGATAATTGCACAAAAACCATAAGATACCTAGGAATAAACCTAACCAAAGAAGTAAAAGATCTGGATTCTGTTAACTATAGAACACTATGAAAGAAATTGAGGAAGACAGGAAGAGATGGAAAAACATTCCATGCTCATGGACTGGAAAAATAAATATTGTTAAAATATCTATGCTACCCAGAGCAATCTACACATTCAATGCAATCCCTATCAAAATACCACCAGCAGGGGTGCCTGGGTGGTTCAGTCAGTTAAACGGCTGCCTTCGGCTCAGGGTCCTGGAATCAAGTCCTTCTGCTCCACGCTCAGCAGGAAGTCTGCTTCTCCCTCTCCCTTTGCCACTCCCACTATTTGTGTTCTCTCTCTCCCTCTCTTGATCTGTCAAATAAATAAATATTTTTTTAAAATACCACCAGCATTTTTCACAGAGCTGGAACATAAAATCCTAAAACCTGTATGGAACCAAGAAAAGACCCTGAATAGCCAAAGGAATGTTAAAAAAGAAAACTGAACCGAGTTGCATCACAATTCCAGACTTCGAGCTCTATTACAAAACTGTAATCACCAAGGCAGTATGATACTGGCACAAAAACAGACACATAGATCAATGGAACAGAATAGAGAACCCAGAAATGAACCCTCAACTAATCTTTGACAAAGCAGGAAAGAATATCCAGTGGAAAAAAAAGACAGTCTCTTCAACAAATGACGCTGGGAAAATTGGACAGCCACATGCAGAAGAATGAAACCAGACCACTTTCTTATACCATACCCAAAAATAAACCCACAATGAATTAGAGACCTAAATATGCGATAGGAATCCATCAAAATCCTAGAGGAATACACAGGCAGCTACCTCTTTGACCTCAGCTTCAGCAACTTCTTGCTAGATGTATCTCCAAAAGCAAGGGAAACAAAAGTAAATATGAACTACTGGGACTTCATCAGGATAAAAAGCTTCTGCGCAGCAAGGAAACAATCAACAAAACTAAAAGACAACCTACAGAATGGGAGAAGATATTCACAAATGACATATCAGATAAAGGGCTAATATCTAAGATCTATAAAGAACTTATCAAACCTAACATCTAAAAACCAAATAATCCAGTCAAGAAATGGGCTTCTGCCATTGGGACATGAACAGACAATTCCCCGAAGACATAAAAATGGTTAACAGGCACATGAAAAAATGCTCAACATCCTTCAGCATCAGGGAAATACGAATGAAAAGCACAATGAGATACCACCTCACACCAGGCAGAACGACTAAAATTAACAACTTAGGAAACAACAGGTGTTGGTGGGGATGCAGAGAAAGGCTAACCTTCTTAAACTGTTGGTGGGAATGTGAATTGGTGCAGCCACTCTGGAAAACAGCATGGAAGTTCCTCAAAAAGTTAAAAATAGAACTATCCTACAACCCAGCAATTGCACTACTAGGTATTTATTCAAAGGACACAAAAATAGTGATTCAAAGGGGCACCTGCATCCCAGTGTTTAGCAGCAATTCCACAGTAGCCAAACTATGGGAAGAGCCAGATGTCCATCAACAGATGATTAGATAAAGAAGATGTGGTGTGTATATATACAACGGAATACTACTCAGCCATCAAACAAATGAAATCTTGCCATTTGCCACAATATGTTTGGAACTAGAGAATATTATGCTAAGTGAAATAAGTCAATCAGAAATAGACAATTATTATATGATCTCGCTCAAATGAAGAATCTAAGAAACAAAACAGATGAACACAGGGAAAGGGAAGAAAAATAAAAGAAGATAAAAACAGAGAAGCAGGCAAACCATAAATGACTCTTAACTCTAGGGAACAAACTGAAGGTTGCTGGAGGGAAGGTGGGTAGGGGATAGGATAACTGGGTGGTGAGCATTAAGAAGGGCATTTGATGTAATGAGCACTGGGTCTTATAAGCAACTGATGAATCACTAAACTCTACTCCTGAAACTAATAATATACTATATGTTAACTAAATTAAATTTAAATTTAAATTAAATAATAATAATAATAATAATAATTTTAAAAGAATATTTCCACAAAGAAATCTGTAGGTTCAGCTAGCCTCATCAGTGATCCTCCAAATAATTAAGGAAAAAATTAATAACTTTAATTAATATTCCTTATATCCAGAGAATAAATAGGAAAAAAACATTTCTAACTCTTTTGATAAAGCCAGGATAACTTGCTTCTACAATCTGACAATACATTAAAAGAAAGAAAATCATAGGCTAAAGTTCTTTATAAAGAGAAATTTTAGAAAATCAAATCAGCAATACATAAAAATTATGATATGCCCTAGTGAAATAAGGTTTATTTCAGGAACGCAAAGATGATTTAATGTGCTAAAATCAATCTAAGAAATCTTTCATATTAACAAGAGAAAAATCATGAAAATCTTAATAGATGCAAAAATATCACTTGATAAAATTAAAAAACCCATTTATGACTTAAAAAAGCTGTTAGCAAAACGGGAAGAGAAGGAATTTCCTTTATCTTATAATATGTATCCACATAAAAACTACAGAGCAAACATTTAGAGGACAGTCTAACAGGTCAATATGTGAATATTAGCAGTTCTAGAAAAAGAGAACAAGAAATAAAAAGGAAGAAATTATCAAAGAAACAATAAACATGCTATCACAGTATCTCATCATGTCATCAGTCAACAAAGAGAAAGTACTCTGGAAATTTCGAAGAGATTTCCCTTCTGTCCATTTATTGGAAGAAAAAAATTACCTTGAATAAAAGATTATGTGAAATCTTCTAACTCATATTTGCATGGAATTTGGACCAAAAACTAGAAGACTTTTATTTGCAAGATCTTGGACCCCCTATAAATATTTCCCATTAATTCTTGATCTCCAAGGAAATGGAAGAAAACCCCTCAGCTTTAAGATACTGGAGTAAGTTTTTGCAATCTGGCCACCTACCCCTTATATAAGAACCTCCATTAGGGATAGAAAGTCACTGACATAAGTAAAACCATAAACACACATTATCTCAGGAGGAATTCCTTAATCATCAATGGCTATATTAGTAACATGCAGAAAAATGTTTTACAAAACTCACAAAAATATAGAGAAATTAAAATAAAAGCAGTAAGATATGTTCACCCCCTACAGTCCTTTTATTAAGAAATCGATAGGGCCACCTGAGTGGCTCAGTCAGTTAAGCATCCAACTCTTGATTTCAGCTCAGGTCTTGATATTAAGGTTGAGAGTTCAAGTCCTCTGTTGGGCTCCACACTGGACATGGAGTCTGAGAGAGAGAGAGAGAGAGAGATGTATTTGGCCCAAACAGTATTTTTATTCTCAAAAGATTTTATTTATTTATTCATGAGAGACACAGAGAGAAAGAGAGAGACAGAGACATAGGCAGAGGGAGAAGCAGGCCCCCCACAAGGAGTCCGATGTGGGACTCTATCCTGGATTCCAGGATCAGGACCTGAGCCAAAGGCAGACACTCAACCACTGAGCCAACCAGGCGTCCCTCAAACTGTATTTTTAGAAATAGAAATTTCACATAAATTTCTCGTCATAACATCTGGGATATCTTGAAACATTTGAATTTCTCTTGAAATGTTTGAAAATCTAGCAATATTTGTCTGAATTTCCACAAAGCAACAACTGGCTGGTGTCAAGAAGCAGCTCCCCCTTTAAAATGAAGCTTTCAACCCCTAAATGGCTGTAGCAGCAACCCCTCCCTGTTGTCTTCCATGAGGCCCACTTCAATCATTTATATCACTTAGTTGGTACCTCTGGGCATATCAGCTTGTGACCTGTGTCCTGTATCTATGCCATTCAAAATGTAGTCCACAGAATCAGTAATACCTAGAAGTGCGGAATAAATGCAAATTCCCAGGCCCTACTACAGACCCACTGAATCAGAATCTCTGAGGGTAGCTTCCAGGAATCTGTGTCTTAGCAGGGCCTCTAATCACATTTATGTTCCACATGAAAACCTATGCTAGCAATTGCTTGTAGAACTTACTATGGAAAAGCTTTTTTCCCATTAACAATGGGTCTGTCTTCTCATCACACAAAAACATATCCTATCTTTCCCTAGCTACTAGAAAGCTCAGACATTAAGTTTGTGGATCTTTCCTAGAGTGACTGTCTGGTCCATCCACCTGTGTTCTGGTCCCACTGGTCACTGCCCCTTGGTTTTTACATCCTATTGAAATGTATTTTTTCCTATACAGCAACACTTTGGGGTTTTTTACGTTAGCGTTTTACTTATATTTGTTTATTTTATTTTATATTTTTAAAAATTATATTTATTTATTCATCAGAGACACAGACATAGAGGCAGAGACATAGGCAAAGGGAGAAGCAGACTCTTTGCAGGGAAGCCGACATGGGACTCCATCCCAGGACCCCGGGATCATGTTCTGAGCTGAAGGCAGACACTCAACCACTGAGCCACCCAGGTGCTCCTCTTTTGTTTTAGGTAGTTCTTGAGAGAGCCTGAAATCCATAGTAGAACCATATGAAGGTATAAGTAGATAAACAATGGTTCTGAAGTCTGACTGCCTTGGTTTGTTAACTCCTGGCTATTCTGTGTATTGGCTCTGTGACCATAGACAAGTCAGTTCTGAGCTTTCCTAATCTTTTAAATGAAGGAAATATTTGTACTTCACAGAATAGCACAGAGTAGTGTTAGGGTTAAATTGGATAATTCATGAAAAGCAAATTAGCATACTACCAGAAAACAGAAAGAATCACCAGTCAGGGATTAATTCCAGCTGCACAGAATTAGAAGATCCACTTCAGGGATTACCAAATAGGAATTTATTGTCTCCTCAAAGAATTTCAGATCGAGGTGGTGCAAGAAAGCAACTCCTCAGCGTCATCAGTTGTCCCGAGTTACTTCCCTCTTTCTCTGCTCTGCCAGCCTCAGTGAGTGGCCCTTATCCTATGGTCTCCTTGTTGCCTCGAGATGGAAACTCTACCTCTATCCTCATCTCAACCTTCCAGTCCAAAAGCAGCACTGACAGTGACAAGAAGAAAGAGGGGGTAGCAATATTAGGAAAGGAAGATTTTTCCAGAAATCACCTGCAAACTTCTGCTTTCTTTTTCTAATCAGAACTGTGTCACATAACCACTTCTAACAGCAAGAACGCTAGTTGTTTAGCAGAGCACATTGTGACTTTCTTAGGAAAATGGGGGAAAAAATATTGTGCAGTTGACAAGTTTTATCTGCCTTCTAAAGACTCAATATCTTGAGTTCATTATTTTTATTAACAAAGAAAACTGGGATCCCTGGGTGGCGCAGCGGTTTGGCGCCTGTCTTTGGCCCGGGGCACGATCCTGGAGACCGGGGATCGAATCCCACGTCGGGCTCCCGGTGCATGGAGCCTGCTTCTCCCTCTGCCTGTGTCTCTGCCTCTCTCTCTCTCTCTCTGTGACTATCATAAGTAAATAAAAAAAAAAAAAAAAACCTAAAAGACCCATCATAGGGCGCCCCGGTGACGCAGCGGTTTCGCGCCGCCTGCAGCCCAGGGCGTGATCCTGGAGACCCTGGATCGAGTCCCATGTCAGGCTCTCTGTATGATGCCTGCTTCTCCCTCTGCCTGTGTTTCTGCCTCTCTCTCTGTCTCTATGAATAAATAAATAAAATCTTTAAAAAAAAAAAAAAAAAAGATTCGGGATCCCTGGGTGGCGCAGCGGTTTGGCGCCTGCCTTTGGCCCAGGGCACGATCCTGGAGACTCGGGATCGAATCCCACATCGGGCTCCCAGTGCATGGAGCCTGCTTCTCCCTCTGCCTGTGTCTCTGCCTCTCTCTCTCTCTCTCTGTGACTATCATAAATAAATAAATTTTTAAAAAAAAGACCCATCGTGTATACCTTTAAAAAGTTTGTGTATATATGTGTGTACACACACACACACACACACACACATACACACACACACGTGGTCTAGAAGCTTTCCAGTTGAAAGTTCCTATGCAACCCTACATTGTTCAAGATGCTTATAAAATCACCAATATTAATAATAGCTACTGGCTATATCCAGGCACTAAAATATTTTATACATTATTACATTTTGTAAAAAAGTTTTTAAGTAAACTCTGCCCCCAGCGTGGGGCTCAAACTCATAACTCTGAGATCAAGAATCACACGCTCTACTGCCTAAGCCAGCCAGGTACCCTCATACAATATTACATTTAATCTTTACCATACTATTAATAGCTATCAATATTTATACCCATTAAATTGATGTGGAAACTTAAATGTTTCAAAGAGATAATAACTTGCCCAAACTTACTTAGACAGTAAGTAGAATAGTTAGGATTTGGATTCAAATCTGATGTACTTCAAAAACCCCTGCTCTAAGATTCCTCTTTCTAAAGATCATTTCTTTACTTTTCAGAAAAGAATATATTACTATTTCTTACAAAGCAATAGCCTGGCCATTCTCACTCCCTTCATAGTTTTTTGTCCAAACATTTCTCTTCTAAGCAGAATACATTTCTCATTAAAATATGGTCCATAGTTTTTCTCACTGACTGAACAAGGATCCTGAGTGGGTATCTTTTTATATATGTTTCTTTTCCCAACCAAAAAAGAAAGAAAGAAAAGTCTTTCAGGCATTGAAACATCCAGGCTCCACTTAGCTCTTGCCCTTAGCCAAAGACTACACTGCTCCTAGTAGAGACACCGAAGCTCTGAGAGATGCATCTTAATAATATTTTTATAGAAATATTGTAGATCTTTTTCAACACTCAGACCTAAGAATGTGAGAAAATGGCATGTGGGAGGACAAGAGTCCCTGCAGTTTATTATTTGAGAAGACAAATTGGTTTTTCACAAGAGATGAAAGATTATGAGAAAACAGCATCCGTTGCTAAACATACTTCATTGTTAGGATGGTTAAAAAGGAACTGACATGCCATTGGAAGGACAAAATCCAGGAGGACCACAGAGGGAAACAGTGGGCTACACAGGCTGTCAACTTGTGCCATGACTTCCTCCTTGCTGTGAAAGCAGTAACAAAGCCCTGAACTATCCAGCTAGATCTTAAAGAACTGAGAAAGGTACACAGGCTGGACTCTGAATCGTAAGTAACGTTTAAAAAAAGGAAAAAAGAGCTAAAGTTTCAACCTAGTTTTTTTCCCCTTATGGCCAGTTTTCCTGAAAGCATCCTCACAAAAGATGGCTTATCCTTCTAGTCAGGAAATGAGCCATCCAGGTCCAATAACAGAGTACTAATGGGCAGCTCATCAAAATAAAAGGAAGATACTGTTTTGTCTCCCCTAAACTGGGGTTAGAATAATGGATTGTTTCCCAACAGAGACTCGGCAAATAATCACAAATTACATTCCCTAAATAGAGGTTTCTTTGAAGATTCGAACTAGATAACAAAAGACCAGACCAAGAATCTTCTTTGTTTATGTTTTACAAGCATTTCTCATTAGACTCCATGGAGGTTGCAGTAGATACTACGGATCAATTCTGTCAACACCCATGTCAGGATCTTTTTAGTATATGCCTTCATGTATTAGAAAGCTAATATATCTACATGACCCAGATTCTCTTGAAAAGTTTCTTTGAGAGCTTGTAATTCATAACCACACAATAAAGGTAGGAGATCAGATCTTCCCACAAAAAGAAGCACTTAGATCTCCCGGACCAACCACAGCTAAAGTTCTACTTTCATGCCACTAACATCGTAGATGTCACAAGGCAAGTAACTGCAACAGAAAAAATTTCATTAAAACAATGTCAAAGTGGTTTAGAGTTTCTCTAAACCATGTTAGATTGTATATTATCTAAACTTAGCTCCCTGGCCCTCTTGGAAATCTAATATGCTACTTAATGCTCTAAAATTAATCGCTTTCTGTTCAAACTACTTAGAGTAGATTCTGTTATCTGCGACTAATAATACTGGCCCATATGGAAATTTGCACCAGAAATGTTTGCCATAAGTGGACCCGTTAAGAAAATGGCAACTTAACGTTAGTTATTGTTTAAGTCTGCTCAGGCTACCATAAAAAAATATCAAAGACTGGGTGTTTAAACAACAGAAATTTATTTTCTCCCATTTTAGAAGCTGGAAAGTCCAAGATCAAGGTGCCAGCTTGATTTGATTCCTAGGTAAAGGCCCTCTTCCTGGCTTGCAGACGGTTTCCTTCTCACTGTGTCCTCACATGGCAAAGAAAGAGAGCTCTGGTCTCTCTTCCTCTTCTTATAAAAACACTAATCACATCATGGGGACTCCACCTTCATGACCCATCTAAACCTAATTCATACCAAAGATTCCACCTCCAAACACCATCCACACTAGGATTAGGGCTTCAACGTATAAATGGGGGTAGGGGCTTAATCTGTAACAATTATCTATTCTGGTTAGACATAAAGTCGGTTAATGCTGGTTAGCATTAGAGGTTGGGGCACTTAATGTCTAATGGATTTCCATGAAATACAGTGTCAACTTGTCACTATGGTTGTCTTGAAGGCAAGGGGCTACTAGTGGGCTTTGGTGACCCAAGTCACGGCTGTGAAAAGCTATTCTGATCAATATGGGGCATGCAATGGTTATGTGGGATATGAGCTAGCTATTTCAACTGTGCTGGAGAGCTTTAATAAAGAAAATATTATTTTTGAGATTTTTAAATTCTTAGCCAAAGTCACAGAGAGAGAACCATGACTTCATTAATGTGGACATTATCTCTTGCTGCTGCTGTGCAGATACAGCCAAAGCAAACCTGTAGGGTCTGATCCTATGGGTTGTTAAAATACAACATAGGTTCAATTCCAACCTTGTTCTAGAGCTTTATATAAAAACATATTATGAGCAGCTGTACACCAATAAATTAGGCAATCTAGAAGAAATGGACGCATTCCTGGAAAACCACAAACTACCAAAACTGGGACAGGAATAAATAGAAAACCTGAACAGGCCAATAACCAGGGAGGAAATTGAAGCAGTCATCAAAAACCTCCCAAGACACAAAAGTCCAGGGCCAGATGGCTTCCCAGGGGAATTCTATCAAACGTTTAAGGAAGATACAATACCTATTCTACTAAAGCTGTTCTGAAAGATAGAAAGGGATGGAATACTTCCAAACTCATTCTATGAGGCCAGCATCACCTTAATTCCAAAATCAGACAAAGACCCCACCAAAAAGGAGAATTACAGACCAATCTCCCTGATGAACACAGATGCAAAAATTCTCAACAAGATACTAGCCAATAGGATCCAACAACACATCAAGAACATTATTCACCATGACCAAGTGGGATTTATCCCTGGGATGCAAGGCTGGTTCAACACTCATAAAGAAATCAACCTAATAGATCATATCAACAAGAGAAAAAACAAGAACCATATGGTCCTCTCAATAGATGCAGAGAAAGCATTTGACAAAATACAGTATCCATTCCTGATCAAAACTCTTCAGAGTGTAGGGATAGAGGGAACACTCCTCAGTATTTTAAAAGGCATCTACAAAAAGCCCACAGCAAGTATCATCCTCAATGGGGAAATGCTGGGAGCCTTTCCCCTAAGATCAGGAACACGACAGGGATGTCCACTCTCACCATTGCTATTCAACATAGTACTACAAGTCCTGGCCTCAGCAATCAGGCAACAAAAAGAAATAAAAGGCATTTAAATTAGCAAAGAAGAAGTCACACTCTCCCTCTTTGCAGATGATGTGATACTGTACATAGAAAACCCAAAAGAGGGCAGCCCTGGTGGCTCAGCGGCTTAGCACCACCTGCAGCCCAGGGCCTGATCCTGGAGAGCCAGGATCAAGTCCCATGTCGGGCTCCCTGCATGGAGCCTACTTCTCCCTCTGCCTGTGTCTCTGCCTCTCTCCTCTCTCTCCTCTCTGTGTATTCTCATGAATAAATAAATTAAATCTTAAAAAAAAAAGAAAAAAAATCCAAAAGACTCCACCCCAAGATTGCTAGAACTCATACAGCAATTTGGCAGTATTGCAGGATACAAAATCAATGCCCAGAAATCAGTGGCATTTCTACACACTCACAATGAGACTGAAGAAAGAGAAATTAAGGAGTCAATCCCATTTACAATTCTACCCAAAAGCATAAGATACCAAGGAATAAACCTAACTAAAGAGATAAAGAATCTAGACTCTAAAAACTACAGAACACTTCTGAAAGAAATTGCAGAAGACACGAAGAGATGGAAAAATATTCCATGCTCATGGATTGGAAGAATTAATATTGTGAAAATGTCAATGCTACCCAGGGCAATTTACACATTCAATGCAATCCCTATCAAAATCCCATGGACTTTCTTCAGAGAGTTGGAACAAATCATCTTAAGATTTGTGTGGAATCAGAAAAGACCCCGAATAGCCAGGGGAATATTACAAAAGAAAACCATAGCTGGGGGCATCACAATGCCAGATTTCAGGTTGTACTACAAAGCCGTGATCATCAAGACAGTGTAGTACTGGCACAAAAATAGACACATAGATCAATGGAACAGAATAGAGAATCCAGAAATGGGCCCTCAACTCTATGGGCAGCTAACATTCAACAAAGCAGGAAAGACTATCCACCAGAAAAAGGACAGTCTCTTCAATAAGTGGTGCTGGGAAAATTGGACAGTCACGTGCAGAAGAATGAAACTAGACCACTCTCTTATACCAGACACAAAGATAAACTCAAAATGGATGAAAGATCTAAATGTGAGACAAGAATCCATCAAAATCCTAGAGGAGAACACAGGCAACACCCTTTTTGAACTTGGCCACAGCAACTTCTTGCAAGATACATCTATGAAGGCAAGGGAAATAAAAGCAAAACTGAATTATTGGGACTTCATCAAGACAAAAATTTTCTGCACAGCAAAAGAAACAGTCAACAAAACTAAAAGACAACCTACAGAACAGGAGACGATATTTGCAAATGACATCAGATGAAGGGCTAGTATCCAATATCTATAAAGACCTTATTAAACTCAAGAGCAAAGAAACAAACAATCCAATCATGAAATGGGCAAAAGACATGAACAGAAATTTCACAGAGGAAGACCTAGACATGGCCAAAAAGCACATGAGAAAATGCTCCGCATCACTTGTCATCAGGGAAATACAAATCAAAACCACAATGAGATACCACCTCACACCAGTGAGAATGAGGAAAATTAACAAGAAGGAAACAAACAACAAATGTTGGAGAGGATGTGGAGAAAGGGGAACCCTCTTGCACTGTTGGTGGGAATGTGAACTGGTGTAGCCGCTCTGGAAAACTGTGTGGAGGTTCCTCAAAGAGTTAAAAATAGACCTGCCCTTCGACCCAGCAATTGCACTGCTGGGGATTTACCCCAAAGATACAGAGGCAGTGAAATGCCAGAACACCTGCACCCCGATGTTTCTAGCAGCCATGTCCACAATAGCCAAACTGTGGAAGGAGCCTCGGTGTCCATCGAAAGATGAATGGATAAAGAAGATGTGGTCTATGTATACAATGGAATATTACTCAGCCATTAGAAACGACAAATACCCACCATTTGCTTCGACCTGTATGGAACTGGAGGGTATTAATGCTGAGTGAAGTAAGTCAATCGGAGAAGGACAAACATTATATGGTCTCATTCATTTGAGGAATATAAAAAATAGTGAAAGGGAATAAAGGGAAAAGGAGAGAAAATGAGTGAAAATACCAGTGAGGGAGACAGAACATGAGAGACTCCTAACTCTGGGAAATGAACAAGGGGTAGTGGAAAGGGAGGAGGGCGGGGGGGGAGGTGACTGGGTGACGGGCACTGAGGGGGGCACTTGGCGGGATGAGCAACTGGGTGTTATGCTATATGTTGGCAAGTTGAACTCCAATAAAAAAAAATTTAAAAATAAAGAAGGCAAAGTGAGAGTAATTACTGTGATGATAGAAGACATAAGTGGTAATGAGAATGATTTGACCTATAAAAATCTCTATAGTGACTTATAAATCTTGAAGTCCCTTAGATGAAGACTGGTAGCATACTCACTTTCATGATCTGTATAACAGAAAACTCTTCATCTGGTAATGGATAGTTATGTTCTGTGAATCAGTTTCAGACTTGAGTCATTTTGCAGCCTCAGAACCCCTTGAATCAAGAGGTCCTCTTAAAGAATGTCCCTCAAAGGAACCTTCACTGTGGCTATTTATCAGGGGAAAGGACATATTATTAACCCTTGAAGATTCAGTGGAGCTAATACTGATCTCTGGGGCCCTGAACACCACTGCCATCTACCTGCCACAGTAGGAGCCTATGTGAATCAGCTAATAAACTACTTTTGTACCAAATACAGTGGGTTCAAAGGATCTTTAAATCCTCTCTGGTCATTTCCACGAACCCTGAGTTTCTGATTGGATCTTCATTTCTTCTGGAAATTAACATAAACCATCCCCCCATTGGCTTCATGACCATTGAGCAAAGACTTCTGTTACGAACTGAATGTTTGTGTACCCCCAAAATTCATATGTTGAAGCCCAAACCTCCAATATGAGGTAGTTGGAGGTGGGGCCCATAAGGATGGTGTCCTCATCACAAAATTTAGTGCCATTAGAAGAAGATGAAAAGACACAAAGCACTTGATCTCTTTCCTCCCGTGAACATGAACAACAAAGAGGTCATATGAGTACACAGCAAGATGGCCACCATCTATCTGCAAGCCAGGAAGAGGGTCTTCCCTATGAACAAAATCTGTCAACATCTTGATCCTAGACATCCCAGCCCTCAGAACTATAAGAAAAAATTGTCCGTTGTTTAAGCCATCTAGTCTATGGTATTATATTACAGCAGCCTGAGCTAAGACAACTTCCAAAAGAATAGCTTTAAAAATACCACATATACGAGAGATTCCACAAACAAGATGGTAATACCATTCTATCTCCGTTTAACTTGGTTGTTTAACTTCTGTGGAGCACAGCTGTTTCTTGCTGAATAACAGGTGTCTTATCATAAACTTAATCAGATGTTAATTCCAATGGCTGCTGCTGTTCCCATTTGAGACAATTTACTGGAGCAAGTCAACCCAGCATTTGGCATGAAATCTGCAACTATTTATCTGAAAAATGCTTTCTTTCTATTCCATTATGAAACCCCCAAAGCAGTTTGTTTTCACCTAGTGGGGTCACAGATTGCCTACATTCTTTTCCCACAGGGCTCTATCTAACCTCTGGTTCTGTGCCATTATTTATTCTGCAGGGACTTTATCCCACCATTCCATAGGACATCATGCTGGCCCACTACTTGAATGACAGGATGATGACAGAAGCTTGTAGACAGAGGGGAGCAGGTATACTAGATGCCATTTTGAGACACATGCATGTAGATGGTTAGAGATAAATTTCATGAATACTCAGATATCTGCCTTCTCAGGGAAGTTCTGGAGGGACAAATGTTTTGAGACAATTAGTGGTAACACATACTCCGTTTTGGTTTGTTGCTCCTACTCCCTCATTGAGTAATTAGCAAAGTTGCCAGCTTTGAATAAAGGGGCACATAGCAAGAGAGGCTCTCAGCCAAGTAGTTGCAGGGCAAATAATCCTGCCAACTGGCCCTTATGAACCAACAAACTCAAAGGTGTTTAAAATATCTGTCACACATCAGCGTGTTATGTGACAATGGTGGCAAGTCTAAAAAGGATGATCACAATGTAAGCAATCTGGAATTTAGAAAATAACCACAAACTATTTAGCAGATCACTATTTTCCTTCTAATAAATAGTTTCTGACTTGGTCCTTGGCCCTGAGAAGGTGGACAATGGGACACAAAGTAATGAGATCTGAGATACATGTGATAAATTGAGGCTACTGACCCACCAAGCCATAAACTTGAGTGTGCCCAGCAGGACCTCAGTGAGGTTTTATATTTATTATCAGGCTCCAGTAGGTCCTGAAAGCACAAATAAGTTGCATGAGCGTGTATTTTTATATACATATTCCTAATATAAACACATTCCTAATATAAATCCCTAATTTTATATACCTATTCCTAATATGTCTAATATATATATTCCTGTTGTACTGCCACATTTATGAACTGGTGGGAAGTCGCCTTTTAGAAGTTGATTAAAGTGGGAAAACAATATCAACTGGACTTACAAATGGTCTTGTTCAGCATCCTGGCATCAGCTATAAATGGACTACTGCATAAATACAGCCTTAGTTAGGAGTGGCCTTAAGGAAAGATGGGAAGAAAATGCATAGAAGAGAAATGACTGAAGACACAGATATTCACAGAAGGTAGAGGCAATTGGTTGTCTAAATAGTCATGGACTTGGATTTATGACAAGATATCTGGAAAGAAGTATATGTGTGATCTTTTCAGAATAAACCAAGTATTAATACATTTGTATTTAATACCTATCCAGGTATGCCTAGGTGGCTCAAGCAGTTGAGCATCTGCCTTTGGCTCAAGTCATGATCCTGGAGTTCTAGGATCAAGTCCTGCATCAGGCTCTTGTATGGAGCCTGCTTCTCCCTCTGCCTATGTCTCTGCCTCTCTCTGTGTCTCTCATGAATAAATAAATAAAACCTCTAAAAATAATAATAATACCTATCCAAAGTGGCCTCCTTAGCACGGTTTAACAGTAATCATGGACAACATGACTTATTCTATGTCAACTGACATCTTTATCCAGACTCTTCTCAATGGTCTCATCTATCAAGTAACAATAGTGGCAGGAATAAAGTTGGTATAATGGCATCAAGCTTTATCTGGTCTAATAGCATTGCTGATTGTTAAAACTTCCAGCCACAAAAACCAACTGCTTGCACCACACCTCTGGGAGATCAGCCAGCCACTTGGTAGAGTGAAGAAACTGATTCGTCTTCTCAAAAATAGACATTTATTCTGAATGTGGATTTTGCCTTCTGTGCCAGCCATGCTTCTGTCCACATCGCCACTCTTGGACTCTCCATTAAAGACCAAAAAAATACCACTTCTAACTAATGAACTCAATTTTATAGCAAAGAAGTAAAACAATAAGTACCACTTACAGGAGTCACTGACCTTATGGTGTTCTCCATCACTCAAAATCAGTTGACTCGACTGAACATGGAACTGCCAGTTGAAGAATCATAACATTAGGTGGGAGTTTGGGTTGCTCTTCTATAGTTTGCTCTAAATAAGTAAATAATATATTGTGTTGTTTCTCCCATAGCCAAAATATACAGGCCCAGGATTATATTCATCTTCTTACACTGACATCATAAAGTACCACAAACCAGGTGGCTTAAATGACCAAAATTTATTTTCTCACATCCTGGAGGCTGGAAGTCTGAGATCAAGGTATCAATAGGGTTCAGGTTCCTATTAAGACCCTGAGGAAAAGATCTGTTCCAGATTTCTCTCATTGACTTGTAGATGCCCTTCTTCTCCCTGTGTCCTCATTTCATTTTTCTACATGTATCTGCGTCCAAATTTCCTCTTTTATATAAGGATACCAGTCAATTTGGACCCAACTTAATGACCTCATTTTAACTTGATTTCCTCTGTAAAGATCCTATTTCTAAATATGGTCACAATCTCAGATATGGGGGATTGTGACTCAACATGCAAACTTTTGAGGAGGTCACAGTTCAGCCCATGACAGGGACCAGGGAGTAGGATTTGGAATGGCACTTCTCAATGTTACCCCTAATAACTCCTGACACAATTTTTGTTTTCCATTCTGGTTGTCTTTGGGCTCAGCTTATTTAGAGATCTTAGTACCTAAGGGTGAAAGAACAAATTTAGCTGACAAAATAATTGACCTAGAAAGTAAGAATCCTACCTGATTACTCTGAGCTCCTCAGTCCACTGAATGTGTGAGTGAAAGGGCTGGGGGAAAATTTTGTCGGTTGAGGTGACAGATTCTAATAGTCAAAAGGAAAAGCGATTGCTACTCCACAATGTGAGCAGAGAAGCTTCTCAGAATCATGTCTGAAATGATTCCTCTGGATCCTCTCCTAGTACTGCCATATCCAGTAGTAATAGAGAGCAACTATAGCAACCTCATAAAGACAGGACCACTAAGGCTCAGACCCATGGGAAATAGAAGTACAGGTTACATGCTCACCGAAGGTTAAAGGAATATAGAATGGGGAGTGAGAAAAGGAAACTGTTAACATGGGTTGTAGACATGATGATCATAGCATACATATACTCATAGTTTCTTCTTTGCTCAAATATACTAACTATTCTTTTCTTTTTAAGAAAAATCCCTTTGCCCTATTATTCTACATATGGTGCATTCATGGTGATTAACATAAATTTAGTTATGGGATACCAAGACAGGGTTACAGCTAGCTAGGATAGGGATCAACAAACTTTTACTGATAAAGGGTCCAATTTTAGTGAGTATTTTCAGTGAATATTTAAGACTTCATTAGTCATACTCTAATCTCTAGCAATCGCTCAATTCTGCCTTTGGAGCAAAAAAGCAGCCACAGACAATCCATAAACAAATGAGTATGGCTATGTTCCAATAAAACTTTATTTACAACAGGGGCACCTAGCTGGCTCAGTCCGTGGGATACATGACTCTTGATCTTAGGGTTCTATGTTTTGAGCCTCACATTGGGTATAGGGATTACTCAGAAATAAAATTTTCTAAAACAACAACAACAAAAAGTATTTACAACAAAATGAGCGATGGACTGGATTTAACCTGGAAACTGGTTTGCCAAATCCTCAATTAAAGGATAAGTGTGCATCAAGATATTTGCAGTAACTGGTGAGACTTTGATTCTCCTCTTTGGGAAGAGGGAAAGGAGTCATTGCATTTTGTTTTACAGAAAAATGTTTTTGTTGTCATTGTTGTTTTGAAATTTAATTAGTCTTCATGGACCAGGCTAGACTGGGAAGGTATTACAAATTTGCTTACTCGATTCCTAATCCCAACCCCTTTTCACCATGTTTTCCTATACAATAGAGAATGAGAAGCTAACACTTCACCTTTGAGAATCCATTTTAGCTGGGGCTATGCATGTGACCAAAAAAGAAGCATTCATTCAAGACCTGAGAGTAGAAATGAATAAAGGAAATACAGAAGCACTCAGGAAGATTAGATGTTCAGAGTGTTTGGTTTTCTTAGGGCTAAAATGGTGGAGATTTTACAGTGCGAGCCCTAAAACCACTGGAGCAGAGCAGAAAGCAGCATCAGAGGGAAAATGCACTAAAAGAGTTTTTGGCAGGATAGGAGATTTCTTTAGGCTGCACCGCTTCCAACTGAGCATCCAAGGCTGGTTTACTGCCCTCCAAAAAAGTTGAATACTAAAAATAACTAATTGTTATTATATGAATCTCTCCTCTTCTGAATAAGGATTCCGTTTTAATAATGTTTTATTACCCAGAAACTAATATAATGCCTAATACATGGTTGGCACACCTGAAATTGTAGTGAATTGAAATGAGAGCCTCGTCAATACTCAGAATAGAAAGGATCATTGCCTGAGGTCTGGAGAATTTGGTAGTGGTCATATCAGTTTTCTTTTTTCCTTTTATTTATTTTTTTCTTTTTTTCCTATATCAGCCAACCTCTGGGGCTTTGGCTAGGGAAACTAAGAACACATGAACTCTAAAACAAAGGCTCAAAAATGGAAGACACAGATTTCATTGGGTTAAAACTTTACCTTTTACAAGCAAAATCAGGTCTCCGGCCGATAGCGCAAGATGTCTCTGCAAGACAGCTAGTGTACGTGGGGAGGAGGTGCACACGTGTGTGTAAAATCATTAATTTACATTGATAGCTAATAATAATTAATTTACACTGAACATCTCAGTGCCAAAGGCTAGATTTTGGAAGGGAGGGTGTTAATGGTATATCTACCATGTATTAAGTAGCACGCTTCAAATCCATTTTCTTACTTAATCCGTACAACACTACAAAGTGGGTATTATTTCAATTTGACTAACATAGGTATCATGAGAAAATGAGGAGTGGGCTTGGTTAAGTAACTGGTAACAGACATTTATTGAAACGCCATTCTTAAAGTGGCTCCTTCTCCCCATAGCCACAGGCATAGTACAGGCTCTTCCTTTTGCCTAGAATGTTCTGCATGCACAATTTCAACTCATGCAACTAAAGATTATTTATTCATCCTTAATTTCTCAACCTAAACATTGCTTACTCAGAAAAGCCATCCCTGACTCCCTGGCCAGCTCAGGTAGTCTCACTGTTCCCTGTGCTGTTTCTTCTCAGCCTGTATCACAGTTTGCAACGACTCACTGTGTGGCCATTAGATTTGTCTGTCTGGATGGCTAATGTTTATGCTACATAGATCTGTTGCTTCCTATTCCCAGCGCCCAGCACAGAACCTGGCACATAGAGGCACTCTGGAAGTAGTTCTGAATGAACAAATAAATGAATGAATAAATGAACACCGTGTCCCGAGGTGATTGCTAAACACTTTATCTTAATTATCTCATTCAATCCTCAAAACAAACGTATGGGCTATGTCCTATTTTTGTCCCTGTTTTGCAAATAAAACAGCTAAAGAGCAGAAATATAATAGCTTGCCTAGGCTCATATACATAGTGAGTGTTGGAGTTGAGATTTAAGTCTGGTATCTCTCCACTATACTATATCGCTGTATATATTTCGATGGCATCTTCAAATAGACTTTTATTGCCAATCACATAAAAGTAAAAAATAAGTCACTATAAGACAAGCAAACAACCACAAACATAGTTTTATCACATGTAAAGGCTGTTAAATGGAAGAAAACGCAGTATCAGAGTCAGGCTTAAGACTTTTTCACACTTTTGTGGTAAGAAAGCAAAACGGAGGATTTCAGAAAACAAACTCGCAGGAGGGAGGGGTTTAGAAATAGCTCAACAGAT
Source organism: Nyctereutes procyonoides (assembly GCF_905146905.1). Lineage (NCBI taxonomy): Eukaryota > Metazoa > Chordata > Mammalia > Carnivora > Canidae > Nyctereutes > Nyctereutes procyonoides. The sequence goes on along the minus strand of NW_026575146.1, from coordinate 52,554,912 downwards.
CTTACCATACACACTGAACTTCTATAACACCATGACTTAAAACACTAGCCATTTTAGGCTTTTGGAAAAAAGAATAAAAGTAACCAAATAAGAAGTTATAAATAGATGAGTAAATTATCTTCCATATTATTTCACTTTTCTGGAACATTTTTTTTTCACAAATTCCATCATCTGGGCTATTTCACTTGCAAATTAACCTTTATTTATGAATATATGTATTTAAACATAATGTTAAATGAATGTATAAATGTGGATCTTTGTTTGACTTTTGCAATCTCTCAATCTTCCCTCTATTCCCATGAGCTCTTACTCCCACCCCACGAGAACTCACTTTTACAATCTAGTACTTACCCTTTCCTGTATTATTTATGCTCACATAATTCTACTTAATCCTATATATATACTTATCCATACACATCTAATATTACAGAGACAAGCTTTTTGGTCATTGTTTTACAAGAGGGAGTTCACATCAACTATGCTTTTCTGCATCCTGCTTTTCTCCCTCAAACCCTCATGAAAATTCTTCCAAGTTGACTGGGATTGCTCTAGCTAATTCTTCTTAAATGGCTGCATAATATTCCATGGTCTATATGTAATTTATAGTAGTCCCTCTCCCTTATCTATACAAGATATGTTCCAAGACTCCTAGGAGATGCCTGAAACCGTGCAAAGTACTCAACCCCATATATACCGTTTTGTCCCATACACACATACTTGCGATAAAATTTAATTTATAAAGTAAGCAAGGTAAGAGATTAACAATAACAACTAGGACGATTATAACAATATACTGTAATGAAAGTTATGTGAATGTGGTCGCCCTCAAAATATCTTACTATCCTGTACTCACCCTTCCTGTGATGATGTGAGACGATAAAAATGCGTACATGATAAGATCAGATGAGGTGAATGATGTATTTTTTCAGGAGGATGGTCCACTTCTGGGCACAGTTACCCTTCGGTAACTGAAAGGGAAGAGAGCAAAACCTTGGATAAGCAGGGACCACTGTATTCAGTCCTGCTCCTATTGATAGGAAATGTTCTTTTCGTCTGGGCCACTAGAGAGCACCATTGGAGCAGTGTCAAGTTCAGTAAAGTTGAGGGCAGACAGTTGGAGACCTATTTGTTATCAGATCTGCATCTTCATCTTCACTGGCTTGATCCAGATTTTGTTCATTCTCAGCTCTGGGAACCAAGAATTCTCTCGCTTCCTCCAATCGGTATCTTACCATTCCATCCCCAGGCGGATGATAATAGACTCACTGGGGTTCTTTTTCAGATTCCCCACAGTTGTTCAAAGACCCAAATGGCAAGGACTGCAGAAATATTATAATGGGCATAGCCAATAAGAACAACTACTCTCACTGCTGTCACTGTAATTACTACGATTTATGAAAAACAAAAAATTGCCAGTAATCAGGCTGAGATAAGAGCTTGACACATGTCACCTCACTTTACAGTTACAACAATCCTGTGAAGTAAGCACAACCATTATCCCATTATAAAGATAAAGTGCGGGGTATAGAGATAACACACACCCAGAGCCAGACCCTTAAGAAATCCCACAGATTCTCTTCATGTTTTTGTATTAAGTCTGTCACTGTGTGGCCTCTCCTGGATCTCCATGTTCAACTGCCAACACCACCTGTCTCAACCCAAACCCAATCCAAATTCCCTACAGTTTTCCAAAGACCACAGAGTTCCTATGATGTTGCATTTATTATTGCTGCTGTCCTGTATACCTCCCTCAGCTTCCCAGATCTTCAAAGAGTCAGATTACATTTTTCCTGGTCTCTGGAGCTTACCCAGGTAGACATAAATACCCCTTGTACCTCAAAATAATGGGGAAAGTTGCTTGCTTATCTCATTCTCCTACTAGAAAGTTCTAAAGCCAAGTCTTAACTGTTCTCAGTATCTCTGTAGTGGTACAGTGGTTGGCACATCCAGATGTACCATACATGGTAATAAAGGAATAAATGACTGAATCCACGAACTAGAAAGGCCCTTTCTTTAAAAACTTAGAGTCAAACCCAATCCTTAGCAGCATAAAATAAATACATAAAAGCCAAAAGACTTGGGTCACTTCCTTTCAGAGAGGATTTCTGTGACAAATCCATTTCCCAAGCCAATCAGCCACAAATAAAGAGCCCCTGGCTTTTTTGTTCTCTAGCTATCCTGTAGGTCTGGACAGTTAAAATAGAAGGAAGAGCGTGTGCCAGGCTATTCACACATGCCTAGGGTCTGCTGTTAGTTGCTGCTGAGAGATAAGATGAAAATTTGTATTAGAGTGGAAGTACTTCAGGCTGCAGAATTACACAGCAGCTGTGAGGGGAAGGGGTAGGGAAGAAAATTTGCCTTTCATCAGAAAAAAATGTGGTAAAAATGGATATTCTTTTTCTCTTTAAAAACACATGCAGAAACTGTTTGGCCTGGTTGGTCTTATTATTTCCTCTTGCAAAAAGCTTGCCAGTCCTCCTGGGTGAAGAAATGAATACCCAGCGATGTGAAAGCCTTTGGGGCCACAATTAGAAATGTTCTTTCTCGTGTGGTGTTTTCTTTCCTGTAAACTCCAGATACCACTAATGAGAGTGCCCAATTATTACATCTGTTGACCAGGGGCAGTACTCTTTGCTGCCCGGTAAATACAACATTGTCTGGCAGCTCATTCTAATGAGAAACTGGATTATTTGCCCCTGAATACAGTCAAGAAGTCAAAGTCTAAATTGAACTTGCAACCACAAATGCATATATTCGGAAGTACAGTTAAGAGATCTTTGGAGAGGGGCACCTGGGTGGCTCAGCAATTGAGCATCTGCCTTTGGCTCAGGTCGTGATTCCGGGGTCCTGGGATTGAGTTCCACTTGGGATCCCCACAGGGACCCTGCTTCTCCCTCTGCCTATGTCTCTGCCTCTCTCTCTGGGTCTCTCATGAATAAATAAATAAATCTTTAAAAAAAAAAAAGACAGAGATTTTTGGAGGGGGCTTGGGTGGCTCAGTCTGGTAAGCATCAGACTAGTGATGTCGGCTCAAGGTCATGATCTCATGGGTAGTGAGATGGAGCCCCACATCTGCCTCCCAGCTCAGTGGGGAGTCTGCTTGAGATTCTCTCCTGCCCCCCCCACCACTTTCTCCCCCCACCCCACCCCCAGATAAATAAATCTTTTTATAAAAGAGAGAGAGAGAGGCCTTTGGAGAGTTTTTCTCCTTCTCTGGCAGAAGCTGACTTTCTACTTGTTTGCATGTTGCAAATCTGATCAAATAGAAATGTGAATTTTTTCCTCTTCATGCCCCCAAATTTGAAATGCATGTTTAATATCACAGAATCAAAAATTTGGATGGAAGCTCTAAAAACCAGCAAGCTCTGCCACACGGACAAAATTCTACTTAACTCATTCCTGGAAGCAAACCACCCACCCTTTTCTCAGAAATATCTCAAAGGAACATCACACATCGGTGCATCCTGCTATCTCTTGGCACAATTTGCTTCCTTGAAGCTCACATACCATTGTCTTCATTTCCTCTGCTGCTCAAGTAGGAGCTTAGTTTTTCCCACTGTCTCCAGCATCAATGTGGGCTTTTAGACTGTAGGAAGATCTGTCTGTAGACAGGTCCCTGAACACTTTGTGCTGTTTTGGGTCTTTGCACCTACTCTGCCATCTGCCTGGAAATCTTCTCTTTACCTATGATCCACCCTTTCCCACATTATGAACCCCTACTGAATCTCCAACACCCAGGTCCTTTGTGAAGAGCTTCCCCCACATCATGTTTTCTCACTCTCCAATCTAAGATACAAATTACCAGGTCCTGCATGCTACCAAGAGGTCTCCTAAAATGGTGCTATTCAAAATGTAGTCTTTAGACCAGAAGCAGTAGCATCACTCAGGAGATTATTGACACTGGGCATTCACAGGTTCCACTTCTGACCTAATGAGTCCTTATATCTGAGGGTAGGGCCTGGGAATCTGGGTTTTAACAAGCTTGCTTGAATTTAAAAAACACTGTTCTACAATAATTTAATTTCAAATAACCTTTGGTAGATATAGATTTAATACTCTTGACAGACCAGAAGGTTCACGACATGGAGCCAATCATTTTACAGAACAAAATTAGAACAAAATTGAAGGTCATTTAATGAAAAAAAATTATAATAGCTCAGACTGTACATATCACTAAAATTCTCACTCTTCATTCTTAATTACAGACATATTTTGAGGGAGGAATTATATGGCAAATTTGGAAGGCCACTGATACCTCCCATAAGAATGCCAATGGTCAACGTTTTTATCTTTTTAATATTATATTGGAATTATTCCTTTGTATGTTTCTCTCATATTACGATAAACTCTAGATCTTTCTCTTATTCATTTCAAAATGAATAAGCACAGGCCCTGACACACAGTTAGCATTTATGATGTTAATTAAAACAATGAACAAGGGACGCCTGGGAGGCTCAGTGGTTGGGCACCTGCCCTGGGCTCAGGTCATGATCCCAGGATCCGGGATCAAGTCCCACATCAGGCTCCCTGCGGGGAGCCCGCTTCTCCCTCTGCCTATGTCTCTGCCTCTCTCTCTCAGTCTGTGGCTCTCATGAATAAATAAATAAATCTTTAAAAAAAAAAACAATGAAAGAATATTCCCACAGCATTTTCTGAATCTTCACTGCCGCTTTTAGATGATATAGTCATCAAACTTAGTTTTGATTTGGCCTCTGAAAATAGTTTTGGCTTACACTACTGTTTTTTGAACTGACATCCCTAAACTAACCAACTGCATCAGCATCGTCTGGGATGCATATCCTGTGCAGATTCCTAGACCCACCCTACAATATTGTTCCTGAATCTCCAGTTTGTGGAATCCAAAAATCCCAGGAGATTCTTATGTAGACAAAGTTAGAGAAATATTGATATGTGTGGTTACCCCAATCTGCAGCATTCTGAAATTGGTCACTAACCATAGAATAAGGAAAAACTTCCCTAGCCAGAAGACTCATTATCTAAATTCAGTATAGGAGGAGGCCTAAAGAGATAGGAAAGAAAGCAAGAATCCCATAGAGAAATTTCATTATGCAAAGATGCAAACAGTCCCATGTGTTCCATTGTATGTTTGAATTGAAATCCATACCTTTGTCAATAGTTGCTTTGGGAAGTGGGAAAAGAGTTTTTAAGAAGTTTCTTTTGCCACACTTACATAAGAAACCAGTGGAATACTCTCCCAGGAATTTAAATCAAGGGAAGGAAAACAAGTAGAAGAATTAGGGGAATTGTTTTTCAAAAATAAAAGAGAAAAGCCAAACATGGAGTTATATGTTCTTCTCAAACCCCTTCTCTCAAAAGAGTCTGAATGCAAAGGCCCCATAGACATGTTTACCAGGTATGATCTCAAGAGGTTGAAAATTTGACATCTGTTACCTGAGACTTCTTTAACTGGAGATGTGTTCTCCTGTCCCACAATTTAAGAGAATATCTAAAACATAAATACACTAAAGGAGGAAAAACACCCACCTTGGCTTAAACTCAAAATACAATATGGGAAGAGAGTGGTAAGGGTATGTAGTTTTTATAATATCCCTAATCACCCCATAAAAACCGATAGAGCCAAACCAACAAGCCACATACAGTATCTATAACATTAAGTAATAAGTTATTCACATGAATTCCAGAATTGGAGTAAATGAGGACAAAACACGAAGACTCATATATTATTAGCATCTATATAGGTAGAAGCCAAAGGAAGTAAGGGGACATCTAGTAGATCTGAGAATAAGATGACTCAAGGATTGCCTATTTTTTTTCTTTAATTTATTTGAGAGAGAGAGCAAACACAGGGGAGAAAGGCATAGAGAAAGGGAGAGAATCTCAAACAGACTCCCTGCTGAGTGCAGAGCCCAATGCAGGCATTGATCTCATGATCCTGAGATCAGATCTGAGCCAAAACCAAGAGTTGGCCACTCAACTGACCACACCATCCAGGCTCTCTGCCAATATATATTGACTGGAAAGTGTAGGTGGCCAATTTGAGGACCACAGCTAAACCAGAAGGGTTATTTACATGTGAGTGCAATGAGATGGCAGGAAGATTTTAAGAATCTGGATTAATCTGGGACTTAACCATGGAAGTGAACTTGCCAGAGTGTTATTCCAGGACAAAGCTCTGTACTAGGGAGAAACTACTGGGGATATAACCTTTTTTTTAAGATTTTATTTATTTATTCATGAGAGACAAAGAGAGGCAGAAATATAGGCAGAGGGAAAAGCAGGCTCCCCACAGGAAGTCCAATGTGAGACGAGACTCGATCACAGAACTCCAGGATCATGCCCTGAGCCGAAGGCAAACACTCAACCACGAGCCACCCAGGCATCCCAGGGTTCTAACCTTTGACAAAGAGATGGAGGAAGAAAAGAGAGGATCCAAAGAAAGTGGAGATGAGGAACAAAACCAGGAGATCTTTTGTTTTGAACAAAAACAATAAAACAACAGAAAGACAGAACTCTATAGCAATCAAGCTAGAAAACTATCCTGATCCGTTCCTTCCCCCAAAAGTTTAGGAAAACTAATCTCATGTGAAAATGAGCAACAGCAAAGAAATATAGTTGAATTCTACACAACTGTTTTATAAGAAAATATAAGATTAGGCAGAAGAAAATATCTCTATAGATAATGAAAGCTCTCCAGAAAAATGGCCACAGACAGATGAAAACTATAACTTAATATTTTCAGATGAATTAATGGAAATTTTTTCATGATAGCGTATGAAAAAAAATTCAACATCAATCAGAATTAAAGAAAACTCAGAAATGAGGTGATAGAACTAAGGACAAAATAGAAAAAAATTTTAAGTCATTTCAAAATGTAACATGAATCGCATCACAAGATATCCAAATGGCCAATAATAATGTGAAAAAATGCTCAGTGTCACTAGTCATCAGAAAGTCAAATTTAAGCCATAGCAAAATATCACTTTGCCTCCATTAAAAGGGCTAAAATTAAAAAGACTGGTAATACCAAGTACTAGCAAAGATGTGACAACAAACTCTTATATACTAGTGATGGGAATGTAAAATGGTATAGCTCTTTTAGAAAACTGCTTAGCATTTTCTGATACATATAAAAATGCATCTGCCCTATGATCTAACAATTTGGCTCCAAGGTATATTTTCCAAGAGAAATGAATGCATATGTTCTTACAAAGATTTATACAAGAATGTTCATCACAGTTATAATTTATAGGGCAGCCCGGGTAGCTCAGCAGGTTAGTGCCACCTTCAGCCCAGGGCGTGATCCTGGAGACCCGGGATGGAGTCCCATGTCAGGCTCCCTGCATGGAGCCTGCTTCTCTCTCTGCCTGTGTCTCTACCTTTCTCTGTGTGTGTGTGTCTCTCATAAATAAATAAATAAAACTTAAAAAAAAAAACAGTTATAATTTATAATAGCTGAAATCTGGAAACACCACAAATGTCCATCCACAGAAAAAATAATAAATTGTGGTGTATATACATGAACTGCTATAAGATTTTAAGAGGCTGGATATTATATTGGATATTTTTTATTAATCTCAAAAAACATTACTTTGAGTAGAAGAAGTCAGGCACAAGAGTATATGTAATTACGTTTCTTCTGATTTGAATTCTGCTGATTTGAAATCTGCTGTTTTGAAATTCAAGAACAGGCAAAACCAATCTCTGGCAACAGAAGTCAGAATAATTGTTATCTCTTTTAGGAAGTAAGGATTTTTACTGGAAAGAAGCATGAAGAAACTTTCTGGAGTTTTCTATATCTTGTTCTATAGGTTATACAGATATATATCTGTGTGTGTGTGTGTGTGTGTGTGTGTGTGTGTGTGTGTGTGTATCTGTATATATGTCAGGGGACTGCAAGATCACTTCCAAGTTCAATGGTTTCCAGGAGGACACAAAGGACTCAGCATAGAGTCACAATTACAGCTATAATTTATTACCAAAAAAATGCACAATAAAATTAGCAAAGAGAAAAAGCACATGGGGCAAAGTTCAGAGTAAACCAGAAGCAAGATTCTAAGAGTCCCAATGAAGTCACACAGGATGTTGTTAATTCCTACAGAAAGAAATGTGGTACGTGTGAAGTGCTATCTCCCAGGGAAGCCCATTAAAGACTCCGTGCCAGGATTTTTATTGGGAGCTAGGCACACAGGTAGCTTTTGCCTAGCATGTACCAAATTACAAACTCTCAGAAGAAAAGCAAGTCTTCAGCATAAACCACATTGTTCCCATAAACACACAATGAGCCATTTGCTTTTGTTTAATTTTTTTAAGTTTATTTTTATTTTTTTAGCAATCCCTACACCGAACGTGAGGCTCAAACCCTGAGATCAAAAATCGCATGCTCTTCCAAAAACCAGCCAGGTGGACCTACAGTGAGTCATTCTTATCAGGAAACAATGCAAACCCTCTCCAAATTCAAATTCCTAGCAACCTTGAAAGCAGGCCTCTAACGATAGCAGTCAAGTCTTCTGGGCTCTTTCTCTGCAATATGTCAGAAAAACAAACAAAAAGCAAAAAACAAAACACCTCACTGAACTGTACATTTAAGATTTTGGTGTTTTATCATGTAGATTATATATCAATTTTTAAACTTTAAACATATAAATAATATGAATGACAGATCCACAGATCCTCTTCTATGAGCAGTTTGTCAATAGTGAAATAAGAAAATCATAATGATTTTGGAGGCCTACAAACAAGGCAAAGTAAAAAGCAAGTCCCTCAACTTGCTAAGGCTCAACTCTCTCAGGGCCATGATGGGTCCTGTTCTTAAGCAGTGTAATGTAATGGAAAGAACATGGACTTTGGCATCAAACTGGTCTTAGAATCTAGCTCTCATTTGCTAGCTCGGTGATAACAGTCAAGATAATTCACTTCTCTGAGCTCCAGTTCCTCAGCAAGCTGAGGGTGATAATTTGCCACTGAAATGTTATAAGGATTAAATGAAATAACACATGCAGTTGGTACTCAAAAAAAAAATGTCAAGTCCCTCTACAGTAGATAAAACTCTAGAAGATAAGACATCTATATGAAAAGTTGTAAGGCAAGAGAGTACTTAGTAAGTGCCATGAAGGTTGTTCAAAGTTCTGACTGCTATAGAAGACCAAGCAGAAAGGTTCTCAGTGGCCTGAAACAGGCCCAAGAGGTGGCATTTGAGCTGGTGATGGAATGTGTGGTAAAATTTTGAGATTCAGAGATGAAGAGTAGGACATTTTAGGACCACAGAAAGGTACCTGCAAATCACAAACTGGATTTGTCTTGGGCTTTTGTCAGTCCAAACTTTGCTGAGAGAACTAGCATTTCTTTACCTACATGACTTGTGACTGAGCCATTTTTTTTTTGCATAATATCAAATACTTTATTTTCCCTCATTTTGTTCAGCCCACATCTTAATCATATCTATATATGCATCTCCATTCCTATAATTACCCAAAGCTAAAAACATAAGTCATCTTTGACTCCTGTTCTAGAAAATGTATCCAAATATGATTATTAGCCATCACCTACTCAGCTACCACTCTGGTCCAAGCCAATCCTTCCTTGACCATGACAACAATCTCCTAACTGGCCTCTCAAACTTTTTTTTATTATTTTTTTAGAGTCTTATGGGGTTTATTTTTTTGTATATATTTTTTATTGGAGTTCGATATGCCAACATAAAGCATAACACCCAGTGCTCATCCCGTCAAGTGCCCCCCTCAGTGCCCATCACCTAGTCACCCCATTCCCCCACCCACCTCCCTTTCCATCACCCCTTGTTCGTTTCCCAGAGTTAGGAGTCTCTCATGTTCTGTGTGACCGAGTCATTATAGGGATTGAATATACTGCCATGCTGAATGGGGTGATACAGTGGGTTCTTCTACTCTGGATCTAAGGCCAATGACATTTTTGCCTCTTGACATCTAGCAATACAGAGCACGAGTATGACCTCAACCAGGAACACTATTGACATAGGCAAAATGGTGACTTCTATAGAAACATCAAATGCATGCACAATCTTCCATTCATTACAGTCCCCTCAGACTCCACTGTTGTTGTTGTTGTTTTTCATTTATTCAGTAGGGATTTATTGAGTGGGCAGTCTGTGCTAGACTTTGTGCTATATCCTAAGGATGAAATGTATGGGTTCCAGCCCCAGGGAGTTCACAGACTAGTCAGAAAGGCTACATGTAAATGCACGGATTACACTAGAAAACAGTAGGGACCTTAGGGTAGAGATGAATGAAAGATCTCAGGATCACACAGGCTAGAGCCGGGCCCTCTTTTGATACATTTGGTTTCTACTTCAAAGATACTCTCACTGCTGACAGTTAAACTGAGGGATGGATTTGATAAACTAGCTACTTTCCCAAACTGGTCAAAGGAAAAAACACTGGGCTCTAGGTAAGGTCAGAGTGCCCTCTGCTGAAATAGGAAGCTGGAATCAGAAGACGAACTATTCTAGTCTTGTTTATACCAAAACACTCTCTATACCATTTTATTTATAGAAATGAATAAATATCCTCTTTCCCTAACAACAATCCATCTTGAGTCTCACTGGATTCTTATAAACATAAGAATTGGGTCAGGAGGCAATGAAGGAAGACCAAGGAACATCAGACTCCTGTGAACATCACATGGCAAAACAGGCTTAGGCTAACCAGCATGTAAAAGCTTTCCAGCTTGCTTGGTGGGCTATCAAAATTCAAGGTGTGTTAGCCTAAGGCCTTTTCATAGAATGACTTCAACACTGGAGCCTCAACTCCTGCAAGGTACCAGGTGTCTTCATTCTCCCACTCTCACATTTTATGTGGATGAGAAAAAATTCAGCCATGAAAGACATGGAGTAAACTTAACCTCATGTGACGACACGAAAAAAGCCAACATGAAATGTGTACATACCCTAATGATTCCAACAGTATGATGTTCTGAAGAAAGTAAAACCACAGAGACAGAAAAAGATCAGTGGTTCCCAGGGATTAGAAGGGTGGAATGAATAAGGCCAGAAGCTACCCTGGTGGATACATGGCATTAGACATTTGTCCAAACCCATAGAAAGTACACCCCCAGAAGAGAACTGTAAGGTAAACTGTGGACTTCGGGTGATATCATGTGTCGACACGGGTTTATTGATTGTAACAGGTGTACCACTCTGGTGGGGGATAATGATAGTGGAGGAGGCTGCCCCGGGGAGGGGGAGGGATGATGCATATTTCATAATTTATGCTCAGTTGTGTTGCGAACCTAAAAAATAAGTCTATTAAAAACCAGAAAAGATTAATACCAGCTAAATTCTTTTTCTTTTTTTTAATAAAAATAGACCAGCTAAATTCATAAGGGCAGACCTCAGGATGTAAAATATGTTCATAAAAAGCTAATTTGGGGGCACCTAGGTGGCTCAGTCAGTCAAGTTTCTGCCATCAGCTCAGGTCATGATCCTGGAGTCGCAGGATCGAGTCCCATATGAGGTTCCCCGCTCAGCGAAGAGTCTGCTTCTCCCTCTGCCCCTCACCCCTCTCATGCTCTCTCTCTCTCTCTCACTCACTCTCTGTCTCTCAAATAAATAAAACCTTTATTTAAAAAAAGCTAATTTGTTTTACCAGCATAAGGGGCTGCAGATAGAGAGGATGAATGTGTGATGGAATGCATGGTGGTGTGAGATTCCAAAAACACCATATTATTTCTATCCTGTTGCCCAACCCCCGTACCAAGCAACAAATCCCAAAGACAATAACTGTCATTACCTGTGGCTTACCCTGTGACTGGTTTAGCAAAGACTGACACATTTCACTCCACAGTAGCAAAGACAGCGATCGTAATTTCCTCTTATCTGGAACATGCATCCCAGACTGTAGAACTCAAACTGACATTCAGAATGCATTGTGACACCAAAGGGGAAAGTGGCTTGCGTAAGGACCCTCCCCCAGCAGCCTGGGACTGTCCAGCTCTGATGATTGACGGTGTGCTGAGGACACCGCGCTCTTATGCAATGGAAAAGGCAGTGGCAACTCCGTGGCTTGTAAACGGGGAGGCTCTGCAGTAAGGACACTTTAGCAAATGGGTTACCTTAAGGGAGCAATCGGGGCTGCTAAAAGTCGGTGTCTTTCCTTGGGGCTGGATCATGTGTGATCTGAAGTCCTTTCCCACTCCGAATTAACATCCCAAAATGGATCCCATATTTTGAAACAGTGTGATTAATGAATTTTCAAACATGTCCCAGAAGAAACACTGTAGTCATTTACTTAACTGGCATTTAGAGTAAAATAACAAATGGTTTTAGACATTTTCCTTGCCTCTTTAATTATGGAGGCTAAATATTTCGGCACTCCTGATAATTAGCATGCTAGCCTGCATGAAAAGGTAAGGGGGAGGTCTCTTTAAACAGGTGCTGAATGCCTTATGTGCAATAAACATCCCCAGCCACCATGGATTTCTACATCTGGTAGCGATTTTGTAGCTGTAGAACATCTGGAATTTAATTTGCTACATGTAGTAGAAACCCTTTTCATTTAAAAAAAAAAAACACCTTCTTTATTCAAAGTAATTTGCAGTCTCTTATAATCCACTCACACACACCCCCATGTACCCCCTTTGAAAAAAATCTCCACAATGCCTATTGTGAAGACCCTTGGAATTTTTTGGCCTTGCAAAATAGTAACCTAATGCAATTCAGGCGAGGTTACTCCAATTCCTTTTTCCTCATTTCAATGCACTGATGAGCTCTGGCTTTATAATTAAAGTGGCCTCTTAGGTTATTCCAGCCTAATTATTATTCAGTGCTGTCATCTACCTATCCCATGGCCTGTGGATTCAACAATATGTATGAAGGTGTGATAAGAGGTGGTGGAGTGGGGGTAAGGGGTGCAGCAGGGAGTTCATTTGTGTTTATTACATACAATGTTCTTTTCCTGTGGAAAGGGGCTTTTGTGACTGTTCTTTTCCTAGTCCTGTGGACTGCCTGCCCCAGTGCAAACGGCTGCTATCAATAAACACCCTTACTTTCATTTGTGAGACCCAACCACCATTTCCTGGAGATAAAGGTGGCTTAGATTTCAGCACAATGTAAAACATATTCCATGACATTTCTTGAATGGAGTTGGGATATTTAAAGAAAACCTAACAGACAGACCTCTTAGGTAAGACGGTTCTTGCCCTTTTATGTTTTGCCATCTTCAGATATGGTGTAAATCCAGCTCCAGAAAGCAAGAAGGAACCAGTAGATAACATTAGCCCCCTTTGTCAATCTCAGTGGGACCAGATTGCCCCACAGGACAAAAGGCTAGAAGCTGACATGTAGGTTCTGAATGTGTCTTTCTCAATTCTTTTGTAAACTTGGCCTATGGGCAGTGTCATGCACATTATAAGCCAGTAAGTACTTCTCAGAATGATTTCCTCCTCCTTTGGAACAGATCCCTAAAGGAAAGGAAACGTTGACTCTGACTTTTCCCTCAATTACTCATACTCAGCTTTTCCTAAGATCACTAACATCTTAGGAAAGCAAACTGTCCATCTCATTAAGAGCAAACTGTCCTCAAACAGTTATAGCCATTACATAAATTTCATGTTCCCTTATTTCATTTATTTCTCCTTACAGCAAATCTTCCCTTTGGGTCAAATCCATCATATTCAATCTGCTAAAGCACTTCATTATTTTTCTAATAATTGAAATGCGAATTGATTGCCTGCAAAAAAAAAAAAAAAAAAAAAAAACACATCCCTGTAGGTGGGATCTTTTGACACGGGAAGGTTACATATGGGAAATACACAATATGGCAACAGTTGAGGTTGGTTCCCCTACGTCGGGACCGGTTGACCTTCCAGTAGTCTTAAGCTTTAAGACGAAATGAAACCCAAAGCTGGGGGAGTAAAGGAGGACTTGCGGTCCGTTTTGTATTGTATATTAGATTGGGAACATGTGTTTTTTAAGGAAAGGAAGCCTGACACAGTGAAACCTTTTGACACAACAAAGGAAGGAAATTGATCTAAGTGTCTGTCTGTAATGTGCCATTTGCTGTGATCAGTCTCTCATTCAAGCCTGATCTCTGGCGTCCCTGTTTGTATTGGAGCCATTTCCTGCATGATAGTACATTCCTGTTTGACACACCATGCCTGGGAAAAGGCAGTATCACCTACCCCCACCCGGGCAGACACAAGCTGTGAGACGTCATCAGGACTCTTCCGTTTCCGTTGCTGGGCGTTGGTTATTCTGTGGGGCTTGCATCTTTCTCTATTGACTTCCTGCTCAGTTAAGGGAAAATTATAGAAGTGTCCAAAGACCTGGTTTCAAGATGAATTGGCAAAGCTTAGAAAAGGAAGACAAGGAGGAGGGGAAGATATATTTCAAGGTCAAAGATTTTATGATCAGAATTTTTGAAGCCTCTAGACTTTATCTGTTCTCTGCTGCTCAAAGTGTGATCCCTGGACCAGCAGCATCGAATTACATGGTTCCCTATTACCAATGCGACATCAGATCCTATCTATGACCTACTAGAATCTGTATTTTCACATTATACTCAAGGAATTTGTGTGCACCCTTAAGTCTGAGATACAAGGATCTCAACCCATTTATTTACAGCTAAAGAAACAGAGTCTCAAGTAAGTAGATTGTACCAAACCATAAAGTTATTCAACAGAGCAGCTAGGACAAGGACCTTAAGATGACTGCTTCAGCTAGTCAGTCTACTTTTTGCCGTGCATGAAAGGAAGACATACAGCTCAAATGCCCCCTTCAAACTCCTCACCACCCTTCAACTCATAGGCCAAACCAATGTCCCCTTATTCATCAGAGTCTCTTCACTTCTGTCTTCACCATCTTGGAATCCGTAACAGTGCTCCTCCTCCTGCAAACTCCTTCCCTAGGACCCTTTCTCAAAGCACCTACTTTGATTGAACTCAACCACCTACTTTCTCCATACCTGTAGCCAAACAGCCCAGTAAAGCTGGACAAAAATCACCCCACTGAACAGATGGCCATCACTTCACATTTAAAACCACCAACCTCAGCCGAACCCTCAGCAGGGCTGATTCATCTTGCTGTTTATTTCTGTAGTTGCTTTTCTACTGTTTTTATATACCTTTTCCAATGTCCTTACACTTTCCATCATGCATTCTCAAGTAATGACTTGTCTCCAACTTCACAGAGGTAATGAAAGGAATTAGCTATCAAACCCCTCAACTTCCCACCACTGATTTTTTTTAAAGATTTTATTTATTTTTTCATGAGAGACAGGGAGAGAGGCAGAGACATAGGCAGAGGGAGAAGCAGGCTCCTCACAGGGAGCCTGATGCGGAACCCGATCCCCAGATCTGGGATCATGCCCTGAGCCAAAGGCAGATAGATGTTCAGCCACCAAGCCACCCAGGCGTTCCCCCACCACTGATTCTAAAGCAACATAACCTCCTGCATCTGCCCACACCCATCTTCTCTTTTTCCCCTTTTTACAGTAGATAAATCACCCATCTCCTCAACAGAAACTTGATCAGAATAGATGCTGTGAGACTCATTCACTGTCCTCTTCTCTGGAAGGGAATCCCACTCCATAGATCACCTCTCTTCCCTAAATATGCCACGCGTATACATTCTTGCTTCTGAGTCCATTTCATCTGCATTCTGGTTTATTCTAGTACCTCACTTCTCAAACAAGAAGCAAGCTAGCAAAATCTTAGAGAAAACCTCTCTAGTTTGAGTTCTATTTCAATGCTCTCCTTCACAGGTAGTTTGTAAGCTTCTAGCTTGTAATATTCTCCACACATGTAGTCTGTGCTTTTTCATCTTTCATTCACTATTTTTCAGAATGATTTCATTGATATGTGATCTTTTTTTTAAGTAATAGGGAAAAAATAAAGAAAACGGCAAAAAAAAAAAATACTGGAACTCTCACAACCCCAAAATAATCGTTTTTTTCTTTTCGTAACATTTTTTTTCATCCAAAAAGAAGATGGATAGGTAGAGGAGAAAATGTAAAGTGAAACTGTACTCTATATACCATCTTTTTAAAGTAAAATTTAATTGTTCTTGAATTTAACAGAAGAAATGTTCAGAAAATGAAATTAGGACTAACTCATTACCTGGAACAATAAGGAAATTCACCTTTTGTAATTCACATTTTTAGTTTTATAAGTTATATTTTATTTAACTTTGTCAAGATTTTTAATACTTAAAATCTGTTTTGTAATGATAATCCTCTGAGTATTCAGTCCTGGTATTCTACTTAAATGTATTCAAACCTGAACACTAATCATTTTTTTACCATAAGTTTTCCAATCCTGAGTATATTCAATCATATGTTTGGAGTATCTGGACACTGGGGAGATGAGTCCAAAAATGGGTCAGATCCCTGCACTCACAGAACTTACATTCTAAAGGAGGAGAAAGAAAATAAACAAGGCAAAACAAAACAAGATATTTCTCAGACAGTGTGTGGTAAGTGCTACATGTATATAAGGATACATGGTGAATGAGTAGGGGGAAAAGCTATTTTAGCAAAAAAAAAAAAAAGATGTCTCTTTAGATGTGACATGTAAGCTGAGTCATGAATAATTGAAAAGTCTCCATCACTAAAAGGCCTTAGTGGAGAAACATTCTATGTGGAAAGAATAGGAAATGCCCAAGTTAAAAATAAGTGTGGCTTGTTTAAGTACCAGAAATCAGGCCAAGGTAGTGGGAAAGTAGCAGAGGAGACTATGTGGACAGAGAGATAGTCAGGAGTCATTTTACACAGATATTTCAGATAATGATGTTCAAAATGAAATGTAAAACCTATAGGTGTAAGTAAGAGGGGGAAAGAGGGATGTAAACTGATATACATTTTTAGAAGATCAATTTGACCACCTGCCATGTAAAAATTGAAAGAAGAGGTAGGGTGAAAAAGTAGAAGCAGAAAGTCCTGCGAGGAGATAATACTAGTAACCCAGGCAAGAGATGACGATGTGGACTGGGGTAGAAACAATGAAGATACAGAGAGGGACATAATTGGGATGTACATCACAAGTAGAATAGAGGGAACTTCCTAGAGTGGGTGGAATCACTGGTAGAGGAACAAGAAAAAGGGAACCAAAGATAAATTCTAATGGTTTGTTTGCTTGGTTGGTTGGTTGGTTGGTTGGTTGGTTGGTTTTGTTCTACTTGAGCAACTGGGTTAAAATTAGTACCACTTACTGAAATGGGCAAGGCTGGAGAAGTAATAGATGGGATCCAGGAGTGTCCAGGGGTGTCACATTTCAGATATCTATTAGAAATCCAGTAGACTCTATGTTGAGCCTAGAGTTCAGTGGCGAGAGAAGTTTTGAAGTGGTCAACATATGGACAAAATTAACACCAGAAAGAAAATCACCACGGGTAGCCAGTGTCTTCAGTCCTCGCTGTGCAACAAAATCATCTGAGCTTTAAGAAATACTGGTGCGCCATTCTCTAACCCCAAAACAAACAGCATATGTGAGGACTGAATGTGGCACTGACATAGATAGAAAAGTGTACCCAGGACTAAGATTTTGGATATAGTCACATCTGGACGTTGAGAAAAGGAGAATCCAGTAAAGAAGACCGAAAAGGAGTAGCCAAGGAGAAAGGAGAAATAAGTATTGTCCTAGAAGCCAAAGAAAGTAAGTGGTTCATGAAGGATGGAGAGGCCACTCTGCCACTGAGACATTCAGAAAGATGAGAACTAGGTCCCTGCAGAGGAGGAAGCCAACTTGCCAACCGTTTACTTTTCTCAGGTAAAGGGAAGCCATCAGCCAAGAGTGTCCATCAGGAACAGACTGATACTAAAGGTTGTAGGAGAGAGAGGGAATTATATAAAGATCAATTTGAAGAGTTAGAGAGAGCAAGGAGAACGTACACACAAAGAAGGCCAGGAAGTATCAAATGCTCATATGAAAATTATGGGCATAAGTTTAAAGCAGGACTAGTCCATCTATGTGTACTAGTTACTCCAGCACCATTCAGGGGCTCAAAGTAACAGACGGCTGGATTTAGTCATGGTAGGGTTTTTGTTTAGAGGTTTATTTTTTGCTTATTTCTTTTGCAGAGTAAATATAATAAAAGAGGAGATGGAGGCAAAGGAGTCAACTTATATACTGGTTTCCTCACAGTTGACTGCAGCGACAGCCCATAGCACAAGAGCCTTCAATATAGGGTATCTCTTGCTCTAAACCAAGCACCAGCCATTACCAGAAAGGCTACCATTCCAGGGAGAATTTGCCAAAAAGATAAAATAAAACAACAACCAAAGTATTATTCCCACTTTCAAGGAGTACAATAGGTCAATCTAAGCTGGATACAGTGGCAGTGAGGCAAGAAAGCTTGATGAATTAATTATGAAACGCACAGATCAAAGGATCATAATCGCAGTGAAGTGGAAGAGTTGGTAAGATGTGGCCTTGAGAGCGATCCAGAAGACCAGCATAGCGAGACTCTGTTCTAACTGCTTTCAACTCTTGCATTTTCCTTTTGAAATCTTCAGCCCTTTCTCTATGGAAATAATTTGATTTTCAGCTGTGTGTACTCTGCTCTTTGTTGTCTCTAATTTATGCGTAAATTTCCTAATGACGTTGTTTGGGTCCTTAATTTGTTCCCTTAGCTCTGAAATCTTCTGTATTTCATGCTGTTGTTTTGTTACCATTCTGTCCTTGAGTTCTTATTTTTTGTCTGTTCTTAATAAAGAATTCCTGGGGTGCCTGGGTGGCTCAGTCAGTTAAGCATCGGACTCTCGATTTCGGCTCAGGTCATGATCTCAGGGTGATGAGACTGAGTCCCATGTTGGGCTCCATGCTGGGCATGGAGCCTGCTTAAGATTCTCTCTCTCCCTCTCCCTCTGCCCATCCTCCCTCTAAAAAAATAGAATTCCTGTTCATACTTCTTTTATGATCCAAAGCATTCATAGAAATACGGACTGAGCTAGTCATCTGTGATTTACTCACCATGTTCTCATTCCTTCCCTTCGTCACCCTCCCTTTCCTTTCTTCCCTTCCTTTCCTTTTTTCTTTTCATTCCTTTGTCCTTTCCAAGCTGTCTTCCTTCCTTCCTGCCTTCCTTCCTTCCTTCCTTCCTTCCTTCCTTCCTTCCTTCTTTCCTTCCTTCTCCTTTGGTCCTTCCTTCCTTTTCTCCTTCCCCTTGCTTCCTTCAACTCTCTCTTCCTTTCTTTCCACTTCTCTTTTTCCTTCCTTCTTCTCAATCTATCTAGCATCATGTGTTTTGTTTTTTACCCATATTTAAGGTGGACAGCTCTAACCAAACTTCTCTTTGCTCAGATAGAATGCAAGTCAGTTCTCATTGACATCTTTGCAGCTCATTTGAGACTACACTATTTTCTCCGTGTTATGGGTTAAAAGAGTGAATATTGTTTTAGATTCATTTTTCCACAGTCTGTGGTGTAAGGGAAAAGAGGAGAGTTCTGCTGGAACTCTGAGTAACCTTAATTTAAAGACACAGTTTCTTCCATTTCTTCAGAAATTCTTCTAATATCTTAAGAATTCACATCATTAATTGTGAGTGCTCTCCTCTCTAAAAAACTATTTCCATGGGGCAAGGGTGTCCAGGCTTTTTCCTATGCTGTCTATTCACTTCCTTTGTCTGCTTCTCCACAAATTTGGCAATATTTACAAGAATTTTTTGAGCATTTTCACCTACCAGGGCAACTGGGTGGCTCAATTAAGCATTTGACTCTTGATTTTGGCTCAGATCATGTTCTTAGAATCATGGGATCAAGCCCCATGTCAGGCTTTATGCTAGGTGTTAAGTCTGCTTAAGAGTCTCTATCCCTCTCCCTCTGTCCCTCTCCACCCCCCCCTTCTCTTACTTAAAAAAAAAAAAAGAAGGAGGAGGAGGAGGAGGAGGGATGCCTGGGTTGCTCAGCAGTTAAGCGTCTGCCTTTGGCTCAGGGAGTGATCCCAGGGTCCCAGGATCAAGTCCCACATCAGGCTTCCTGCAGGGAACCTGCTTCTCCCTCTGCCTGTGTCTCTGCTCTCTCTCTCTCTCTCTCTCTCTCTCCTCTGTCGTCTCTCTCTCTCTCTCTGTGTGTGTGTGTGTGTGTGTGTGTGTGTCTCATGAATAAATAAATAAGATCTTTAAAAAGACAGGCAGCCCGGGTGGCTCAGCAGTTTAGCCCCAACTTCAGCCCAGGGCCTGATCCTGGAGACCTGGGATTGAGTCCCACGTCAAGCTCCCTGCATGGAACCTGCTTCTCCCTCTGCCTATGTCTCTTTATCTTATTTATGTTGCTTCCGTTTTTCTTTATTCTCAGAATACAGACTGAGAAGGAACCAGTGCCAGGATGATAGCCATGGGGAAAATTTTAGGGAGGCTAGATCCACTTATTCACTCCACACACATCTGTTGAATACATGTCTTACACCCATGTGTCAGGCTCAACTCTAGGAACTGAGGTCACAGAAACAAAGACACAGTCCTTGGCCTCAAGGACCCTAGAGATTAAGTGATACAGACACATCAATTGGTAATAAAGGTATGGCGTGATAAATGCTAGACACAAAAATTCTGATGCTACAGAGCCTGTGGGGTCGGAGTGAGCTAAATTGAGAAAGAAGGAGACAGGGAAGCATTTTGTAGTTTGGAAGTGACACCTGAATGGCTGAGGTATAGTTCAGTTAAGAAAGGAGACAAGGAGGAGCACCTGGGTAGCTCAGTGGCTGAGCATCTACCTTTGGCTTAGGGCATGATCCCAGGGTCCTGGGATCAAGTTCCATATTGGTCTCCCTGCGAGGAGCCTGCTTCTTCCTTTATGTCTCTGCCTTTCTCTCTGTGTCTTTCGTGAATAAATAAAATTTTTTTAAATCTTTAAAAGAAAAAAAAAAGAACCAGTAGAATGAGAAGAGAATAGAGGGTCAAGGAGGCAAGCCAGGGGAACATAGATACCAAAAAAAGAAGAGACGTGGAAAGAAAAAGCCAGAGATATATAAAGGGAATAAGAAGAGTTGAAAATCATATTAATCCTGTTTCAAGACTCAATTCAGGTACAACCTTCTCCAAAAGCCTTCTCTTGCTCCCCACCTTACCACCCTGTTTTGCTTTTTGCTCATCAGCAGAGTTACGGCCCAGCGCCCATGACATTCTACTGAAGCATCAATTCCCTGTCTCCAGCCTCTAAAGCTCTCAGGACAGGTCCAAGTCTTACTCATCTCCCTATCTCTGGCACCTCTGATGGTTTCTGGTACATCTTATCTGTCCCATCAATAAATGTTCATTCAGGGCGCCTGGGTGGCTCAGGCAGTTAAGCATCTGCCTTCAGCTCAGGTTGTGATCCCAGGGCCCTGGGATGGAGCCCTGCATTGGTCTCCCTGCTCCTCTGGAGCCGGCTTCTCCCTTGCCCTCTGCCTGCCACTCCCCCAGCTGTGCGGGAGCGCGCGTGCACACACACACACACACACACACACACACACACACACACACACTTTCTCTCTCTGTCAAATAAATAAATAAGATCTTTAATAAATAAATAAATAAATAAATGGTCATTCAACTAAATTGAAATCAGGGGAGGAAAGGCATTCAGTAAGGGGAAATAATCAACTTTATGAACTACTTCCAAGAAGCCAAGTCAAAACATCGTACTTACCAACAGCAAGTTGACAATGTTCTTGGCAAGAGAACTTAGGGAACTAAGAGAGGCGGGAACCAAACAACCGTGGAAGAGGCCCAAGACAGTGCAGAAAGTGCATACAGCTCTCTCTTTTAAGGAATTTGATGGTGAAGGGTTAGGGTACTGCATGGAACAGCCAGTCAGAAAAGGATTTTCCCCCTTAGGGCTCTTCACATGGGGACAGAGTTTTCAGAAACCGATGTTGCTGAGGGAGGAATAAATAGGAGTAGTGGAAATGGGAAGCTCCCGGAAAATCAAGGGGGATTTTTTTTCTTTAAGTTAGAAGACAGTTAAGCATAATTGTAGACCAAAGGGAAATAAAAACACATAGGAGAGAATACCACCACGGGCGTCAGAGGCACCGTGGATAAACTGATGTTCTGAGAAAGTAAGCCGGGAGGGGATCCAGAACTCAAGTCAGTGAACGGGTGTAGAAGGCAGGCCGCTGTTCTCACGGAGACTGAGGGGAATGGAGAGAATAAAGGCTTTTGGCCCAAACCCATGGGTCAGGAAGCAGAGGAGGAGAAGCTCTATGCTAGCTGGTGGCATCTGCTGAGGGTGGGGACTGTTAGGGAGCCTTAGAAGACTGCTGAAGGTGTGTCTGCAGTTGTGGACAAACAAGAGGTTGCTACTGAGAAAAGTGCAGGACCGGTCTCCGGAGCAGCAGCGTGAAGGATGCTGCGGGCTGGCAGCTGCTTGCACCCCACTACTGCCTCTCCAGGGCTCCTGCCGCCAGAGCTCTACAGGCTTGCACAGCATGGGCACCAATAAGAGATGCCAGCCGGGGTGGGAGGATGGAGAAGGACCCTGCTGGGCATCACTGGTTTATAAGAATTATGCGTATGAGGGAAAGAATGCATTTTTCACATATTTTCATGTAGTGTTGTGAATGTTTAAATTGGTTAAATAAGTGTCACCTCAAGGTCCATATTCAACAACTTGCTTTTTTCATTCAACTTTTGCTTTTGAGATTTACCATGTTAACTCATGTAACTGGAAAATTAGATTTAGTATTAGAGGTTGGTTTTTTTTAAAGATTTTATTGATTTATTTATGAGAGATACAGAGAGTGAGGCAGAGACATAGGCAGAGGGGGAAGCCAGCTCTCTGTGGGGAGCCCAATGCAGGACTCTAATCCCAGGAACCCCCCATCCTACCCTGAGCCAAAGGCAGACGCTCAACTGCTGAGCCACCCATGGTCCCAGATTTAGTATTACAGTTTTAAGTGAATGTTAGAAACACTAATTTTACTTCCAAAAATCCTTTTGCAGAGAGTAAGGCTTTAATTATACTTTATTAATTTTAATGAATTTTTAATACACTGGTTGTATTAATTGAGACAAGAACAGAATAACACTTTATTTCTTCAAATGAAAAATACAATTATCTATTACAAATTCCTTGACAAACATAAAATAAACAGACATTGTTTCAAGTTCACAAGTCAACTGTCTTTGGAAAAGAACTATTAAACAAAGTTTTGCATATTATACAAAGTTCTTTGTTCTGTTTAGTAAACAGACTTAGATAGAGATAATTTTATCTAAAATATAAAGGAAGCACAGATTAATTTAAAAATCATGGTTACTGGAACTGAAATATTCTCTTTCTCCATTATCTTTCTAATCTAAACAAAGAGCAGCTAACCCAGTATTTTGGATTCACAAAAGCCCTTATGCCAATGACTTCACTGAAATTTCTTATCGTTGAAACTGTAAACTACATGTTTCAATGATAACTTTAGCTGAGGCTACTTCCAAGTATTTGGGGTCAATACTGTTGTCTAGTAAAGAACACCAGAGAATCTATAGGTAGAATGTATCTCCACATAGTACCAATTCATTTTAAGTATTCCATTTGATGAAGATCCTACATTTTCATCCACTTGCTGGTAAAAGAATTAGGTTATTTCCAGTCTTTCATTATCACACGCAATGCTGCAAGAACATTCATGCCCGCACCTCTGTGTGATCAGATGCAAGAGTTTTGATAGGTTCCTAGTGAGCAGAACCACTGGGTCCCAGAGAATATGCATCTTTAGTTGGATATGATATGAGGACCATATCCTTACTAGGAATTATCAGATTGTTCACAAAGGAATTAGACCAGTGCATCCTCTCACCACCTGTGTGGGAGACTTCTGTCTTGTTTTTCCATATCCCCACTTACATTTAGAATTACCAGGCTTTTACATTTTCCTTGACCTGTTGGGTAAGAATCCACATTTTAATCTGTACTTCTCTAGTTGCTAATGAGATGATACACTTTTCTGTGCTCGTTGGCCATGCTGGTTTCCTTTTATGCAAATCGCCTAATCATTTGCAAATTTTCTCAAGGTTTTGTCTGTTCTTTAAAGGTTTCGAGGGTTCTTCATAAGTTCTAGAAACAAATTATTTTTCAGTCTTCTGTGTTGTGAAACCTGTCTTTCAGCCTATGGATTTAGTTTTACCGACTTCATTCCTGTTTACTATTCTCCTTTTCTTCTTCATTATGTTTTCTCCTTTCTTGCCTTCTGTTGTCCTTATAACATTTTTATACACATTCTCTTCTCCTTGGTGGTTTTAAAGCTATACGTAGTTTCTACTCTCTTGATGGTTACTCAGTTTTTTGACCTACAGAGTTAGTTAGCTACAATATTTTTCTAATGAAATCTGGAGGAGTGGTTCTCAAAGTGTGGACCCCAAACCAGTAGCGTGAGTATCATCTGGTAATTGTTAGAAATGCAAATTCTCAGGTCCCATCACAGACCTAATGAATCAGAAACTCTGGGTGGGGCCCACAGCCTGTGTTCCAAGTGGTTCTGACACATGCCAGAGTTTGAGAATTACTGAACATCTCTACCCTAAACAACCAAAGCCTTCTTTTCCTACCCAATGGAAAGACCTCAACTCCCTCTTCTGTCTTTCCCACTTCCTCAGTATTCTTATGTAGAGCTGTGTGTGTGTGTGTGTGTGTGTGTGAATAATGCCAATCATTAATTAAAATAATAAGATATTATTTTCTGGGTTTTTGCATCCCAGTTCTTAGATAGCTGTTAATAGCTCTTTCACTGAGAATGTTAAGCAGCAAATTTTCCTAATGCTTTCTGAAACTGTATGGTCTTTATATTTGTTTTTTTAAAAAACATTTTATTTATTTATTCATAAGAGACACAGAGAGGGAGAGGCAGAGACACAGGCAGAGGGAAAAGCAGGCTCCATGCAGGGAGCCCGACGTGGGACTCAATCCTGGGACCACAGGATCATGCCCTGAGCCAAAGGCAGATGCTCAACCACTGAGCCACCCAGGCGTCCCTGGTCTTTATATTTGAGTCATACTTTATTTGAATTTAGAAATCGATGTTTGCACTTATTTGCTATCAGTACCTTGAAAGTGTTACTTTGTTATAATCTGGCATCAGCTGCGGGTTAGAAGTCAGTTGTTCATCTAACAGGTATTTATTAGCAGGCATTCTCTCTTGTAGCTTTTAAGACTTTTCTCTCCATGCCTGGAGTTCCACATTATTACCATTTTGTGTCTACATGTGCATCTATTTGTAATTATCCTCTTCATTATTCTTCGTGTTCATTTACATGTGAGGGTTTGTGACTCTAACCCTGAAGTCCTTAGTATCTCTTTTGAATACTGTTTCTCAGCCTCCTTCCTTTCTTCTGAACTTCCTGTTGGATGTAAGCTTCTCAGTCTATCTTCCACGTCCTTCCCCTGTTTCTCCATATCTTGTTCCCTATTCTCTCTGTACTGCATTCTTGGCGAATTTCTAATACAATTATTGAGAACACCCTATTTTTCTTCAGATGTATCAGCCTAATGGTGATGAAACCTATTGTGTTCTTTGTTTCAGTCCATATTTTTCATGCACAAGATACCTAAGTGGCTCTATTTCACATATACTTTTTAATTTCATTTCTGCTTATTTTGTTTGGTTAATTTTTGCCCTTTTAATGGAAGTCCTTATTTCATGTACCACTCTGAGGATCCTAAACACACGTTACCAGAGCAGAAACCCCCATTGCAACCAATACCACGGTAGGAAAAGCTTCAAAAGTAATTGACAAATTTCTGGAAGCTCAGTGCTGACAAGTAGAGACTATGGGAGAAAATGGATCCAATGGGGAAAAAGGATCCATTATGAAATACTCTAGAGAATTCTGTTCTTCTTAACAAAATACCTCCTTTCAAGAGAGCCTAACCTGCTCAGCTTTTATCAGATCCTACCCAATTTCTGGGAAGGAAACTATCCAACTGCAGCCCACTCCTATCCCACCTAAGTGGGAAGGGAAGGGCACGTAGAAGCAGGTGTGAAGGTGACAGTGCAGAGGCCCAGGCTCACTAAGAGACTGAGCCTTAATCACAGAACTTCCCTGCCCCCGACACTGCACCACCACATTAGTAAAGGTCTATTCACTAGAGGTTCTTTTTCACCCCGTAAATTATGTCTGACTTTTAACAAAAAACAAAAACAAAAAAAAAAACAAAAAAAAAAAGCACAAAACTTGCTAAAGCAAAAAACAGTTTGAAGAGACAGAACAAGCATCAGAACCAGACTCAGACATGCTAGGAATGAGAACTATTATCAGGTCTATTATTATGAGACCGGGAATTTAAAACAACTGTGATTAATATGCCCAAGGCGCTAATGGAAAAAAAATCGACAAAATGCAAGATTAGATGGGTAATCAGAGAGATGGAAATTCTAAAAAAGAAAAGACAATGCTAGCAAGCAATCAAAACCACTATAACAGAAATGAAAAACGCCTTCAATGAGACCAGATACGGCTGAGGAAAGAATTTCTAGGTTTATGCAAATGTCAAAAGGAGCTTCAAAATCCAAAAAGCAAAAAGAATGAGGACTGAAAAAAACAAACAAACAGAATATCTAAGGGCTGTGGAACAATTACAAAGAGTGTTAACATAAGTGTAATAGGAATATCAGAGGCAGAATGAAGGGTAATAATCAAGTTTGCATCTGTACGACCAATTAAATTTCATTTTCTAAGCAGTTCTCCTTTAACCCTTTGCGAAATTTATTCATAACTAGACCACAAGCTCCACACAAAAAAGAGCATCTTTGAAGTCACTTCTCATGTGCAATGGGGATAGATATAGAAACCATATAGACTATCACCCTCTTGTAGTTTGAGTAAGGTCTCAACAAGTGCTGGCAAATGCTGGCACAGATACCACGGCTGATCTAGGCAAGCAGTTGCTGTATTCCTCCCACAATCCCTTAGCAGTTCCTCGTGACCCTTCTCAATGCAACGTACAGGAGAGTGGCTTCCTATTTACTGGGGTTAGCATGCAAAATGAATTCTGTTATCAATATCTCCTAAGCGGTGTCTGAGGCAGCTTCCTTCTGTAAAACGTTAATTGGTGAAAAATAATAATCATTATTATAATGTCAAATGAATTTGGAAGTACTGAATCAAAATTATAGAGTTGTTTTTAACTGCCGAGCTTCACAACGTACATTATAAATTTCTATTTTCTGAAACTTCCTAAACCAGGAAGCAGCAGCTCAGAGAATGAGTGTTCCCTGGGACAGACCTGGAGACATATGGTTCTAGAAGTATTCGTGGATCCATTGTCTATGGGAGGAGAAAATTCTGGAGGTAGAGCAGCAGTTAGCAAATTTTGTTCATGAAAGACCAATTAGTAAATATTTGGGGTTTTATGGGCCAGAAGGTCTCTGCCACAACTGCTAACCTCTGCTATGGTAGAAAAAAAAAAAAAAGCAGTCATAGTCAACACTGGATGTAGCTGTATTCCAATAAAACTTTATATAGGAAAATGGGCCTGTGAGCTATAGCTGGCCAACTCCTGCTATAGAGCATAATGATGATACTTTGCCATTAAAAAATTCTTTCATTCCACAAGTACTAACTGAGTGCCTACTATGTGTGTTCTGTTTCCATACAGATGAATCCATGTGTCGGGGGAGACTATAGTATTCGGAGCACAAATACATAGAAAGTCATGTTTATATATGAACTTCAAAGTTTATATTTACAGGCAGTTTTTCACTTGACTTGTTCTAAAACTGGTATTTTTAGGGTCACCTGGGTGGCTCAGTCAGTTAAGCATCTGCCTTTGGCTCAGGTCATGATTTAGGATCCTGGGATTGAGCCAGCAGGGAATCTGCTTCTCCCTCTCCCTCTGCCTCTGCCTCTCATCCCAACCTGTGCCTATGCTCTTTTCTCTCTCTCTCTCTCTCTCTCTCTCAAATAAATAAATAAAATCTCTAAAAAATAAAATAAAACTTTTATTTTTTAGTACCACCATTGCACTGAAAAGGACACTGAGACTCAAACTTTCTTGGGAAGGCAGCTAAAATGGAAGATGAAAGGCCACACCTCTAGGACGGCATTTTTATGTCACATATACTTTGTGTGTCAACTTCACAGTGCCTCCAATTTGTATTCAACCACAATAAAAACATCAGGAAAAAATAAGTAATTTGCTTTTGCCTTAAGCAATGGAAATAAATCCAAGCCCACGGTGTTTTATGTTCCAGGGCAGAAGAGATTCTTGGCTTGTTCAAAGAGACTGATTATTCCAACTCACTAGTCCTCTCACTGAACTCAAAACCCGGACAATGGGAAGAAGAGATAGGGGCACCCTCTGTTTCAATGCTCTATTCTTCTTCAATGTTTTGTTTCAAGATCCTGATGGTGGTGCTTTACTTGAGTCTGACTGGCCTTCATTCTACAAGTTTCCAAACAAAGTCTCCACGGCTTGGTTCTCTTCCAGATTCTGTTGATTCTGGTAAATTGAGCTAACCCCAGGCATGTTTGGGCTTTGTTTAAATCACCACCAGCCTCCACTTACACGCCTTTTCCCCGTGCCAGCTGTTTAGACTACGGCATTCAGATATCTGCTGTCCCCAGTTACGCCTCATCCTTCCCTGGGAAAAGAGAACCCCAGGACTGTTCGAGCACTTGGCACCTCACAACTACAGAGGCAGGGAAGAGGAAGCGACTTATAATGAAAGGGGATATTGGTGCCCATGATTACTTTCTCAAGCTCTATTCCAGTATCCTTTTTAATTGTGACCTTTTGGAACAAGCGCGAGGAGTTAGCCTGTTTCAGACAAAAGAAACCACTGAAGTCCCCATAGCGTCATACACCAAGTTGCTGTTGTGAAACAATTAGCATTGTGGCCAGACATAGGGCTCCAATTTTAAAAAGTGCTGCGTTCCTTGAAATTCCTTAGGCTTGGCTGCCCTGCCGGCCACAGCCAGCCACTGGAATGTTTCATACAGCAAATGTTGTTGCTCTCAGTCTCAGTCATTTGTTTCTCTTCCTAGAATTCCTATGGAAAATTTCCTATGAAATGAACTTGCGGGTCAGGATGAATAAAGAGCTTCCCTTTGAACAACTGTCTTGCACTCCCCCATCCCCGCCACATCAGATGAAAGAAAAGAAAAAAATGTTCTCAGACTATGCAAGAAAATTTGGGCCTCCTAAGGGCTTATAAAAGCCAAAGAAAGTGGGGGCCATTCTCCAATGTGCTTCAATGAATTAGCTGCATAAAAGCAAATTCCTGAAATTCCCCTTCTGCTGGTATCATTCAAGATAGCCCACTCCCAAACAAAAGCACTGCTCCTATATCTGCCAACGGGGATTGTCACCACTCATAAACATCTGGAGATTTAACTCTAAAAAAGGGGAGCTCATTTCATACAGCAAATGTTGTTGCTCTCAGTCTCAGTCATTTGTTTCTCTTCCTAGAATTCCTATGGAAAATTTCCTATGAAATGAACTTGCGGGTCATTTCCCCCCAGAGCTCTAAAAAAGGGGAATCAGGCATTTGTTTTTTCTGCAGAACAAACCAAACTTGACCCAACAAGAGACAAAAACAAACAAAAGCAAAATGAAATGACAAGAAATAGATGTGATTGTTGGAAGGCAGCGTACAGAGACAGGGGACAAAGGAGAGGGTTTGTGCTTGGGACTGCATAACTGACAGGTAAGGACACCTGCCCAGCATTTAGAACCCTGGCTTCTGTTTAATTAAATAAGGAGGCAAAGGACCCTTTCAGTTCGGGTCTTGATCCTGGGGTCCTGGGATCTAATCCCACATGGGGTTCCCTGCAGGGAGCCTGTTTCTCCCGCTGCCTGTGTTTCTGCCTCTCTGTGTGTGTCTCTCATGAATAAATAAATACAATCTATAAATAAATAAATAAATAAATAAATAAATAAATAAATAAATAAATAGGCCATAGGTTGGTGTGGCTCTAATGTTGCAGCAGCTTACGTAAGCGAAGCAAAATCTAAGCCTATAGAGATCACCCCTGACTTACGATGGGTTAAAATTTGTCTATTTTAGAATGGTGTTAAAGTGATATATATTCAGTAGACACTGTCCTCCAAATTTTGAATTTGGATCTTTTCCCCATTTAGTGATATGCAGTACATTGAAACCCTCTCCTGAGCTAGGTAGGGGCAACAAGCTACAGCTCCCAGTGGGCCCCACAATCACCAGGGTAAATTACTGATAGGGTTACAGCTGTTCTGTACCCATTCAGCCATTCTGGTTTTCATTTTCAGTGCAGTATTCAATAAATTACATAAGATACTCAAAACTTTGTTATAAAATTGGCTTAGTGTTAGGTGATTTTGCCCAACTGTAAGCTAATGTGTTCCAAGCACGTTTAAGGCAAGCAAGTCTAAGCTATGGTGTTTCTTAGCTTAGGTGTACTAAATGCATTTTCAACTTAAGAAGACATAATTTTTTAAGATTTTATTTATTTGAGAGAGAGAGAGAGAGCATTCCGGAGAATGAGCAAGGGGGAGGGGCAGGGAAGAGGAAGAAGCAGGCTCCCTGCTTAGCGGGTCTGGGCTCAATCCCAGGACCCCAAGATCATGACCTGGGTTGAAGACAGACGCTCAACCAACTGAGCCACCCAAGTACCCCCTTAAGAAGATATTTTCAACTTACAAAGGCTTTCTGGAGATGCAATCCCATCTTAAGTGAAGGAAGGAAGATCTGTCTCTGCTTCAAGGTTACAAAATCAAAATATTGATCACAGACAAGTAGATTTTAAGTTGTAGCCAATGATTTCCTGACTTTGCTTCCACCTTTTCTCTACAAGAAACTCTCCTCAGCTGCTGTGAGTAGAGCCTTCCTAGCCACTTGCAGCTGGGTGCTACTGGATTTCAATCACATTTCACTCAAATAAATTCTTAAAATGTTAAATGTTCCTCAGTTTCTCTTTTAACAGTTCTGATGTCTTAAGAGGGAACCAAAGGAGGCCTCTCAACACTCACCAAGCCCCCACCACCGCCACCAGGAGTCCCAGGAGCAATGAGTAACCCTTCCTCCCTACCTGCTGAAGCCCTTCAGCTCCCTGCACTCTGGTTGGCTCTGGAGGTCGCCTTCCCATCCTAGCTAGATTCGAGGGTCTTTGTGAGGAGTGTTCAGACCCCTTGAGCATTTCTTTTTCCGGGACTGAGTCTGGAAAGTGGCCAAAGTCAGGCTGGGTCTGACTTGGAAACCTGGTTAATGGGGGCAGGGAACTGTGTCTGACTTGGAAGTCAACTCTTGCCTGGGTCAGACTGGTCCCAACTGGGTGGACCAAGTTTGGGGGCATAGTGGATCCCCCACTTAGAAAAGGGACTATGTCTGACTTAGACACCCTGACTTTCTGTGTTTGATTTCCATCTGAGTGGAAGATCTTCTCTCTGATGTAAAAAAAAGCAAATTAATAATGTGCTTGGGGAGGTGGGTTGACCTGGATATCATTCAGGTTGAAATACTGGTTCTTTAATGTTTCGTGTCTCCAAATTTAAGGAAAGCTCTTTTGATTTTCCCCTAAGCTGTTGGCAATTTTGTAAAGTGTACTTTTGTGAACAGAATTCAAACATTTGCTCTCTCTCTCTCTACCTGAGCCCTCTGGTTCTAGAGGCCAGGAGTCCAAAATCAAGGTGTCATCAGTGTTGGTACCTTCTCAAGACTCTGAGAGAGAACCCATTTCTAATGTCATCTCTCTCTTTTTTTATTCTAAAGATTTTATTTATTTATTCATGAGAGACACAGAGAGAGAGGCAGAGACACCGGCAGAGGGAGAAGCAGACTCCATGTAGGGAGCCCGATGTAGGACCCGATCCCAGGACTGCAGGATTATGACCTGAGCCAAAAGCAGGAGCCAGGGATCCCTGGGTGGCGCAGCAGTTTGGCTCCTGCCTTTGGCCCGGGGCGCAATCCTGGAGACCCGGGATCGAATCCCACGTCGGGCTCCCGGTGCATGGAGTCTGCTTCTCCCTAGCTGAGAAACTAGCTGAGATTCTTCTCTATGTCATTCTCACTCAAGGACAAAGGCTCATGCTTCCGTAGTAGCTAAGGCAGGAAAAGGCTCAATGACAAGTCAGATAGTGTCTCTTAGGGTTTCTGCCCAAATGGGGCACACATCACGTTCAAGCAACAGCGTTGGTCAAAGCAAATTATGTGGCCATGCTTACTTCAAAGCAGGCAGAGAAGTACAATCCTGATACAGGCTTTGAAATGGAAAACACTGGAAATATTCAGTGATTAGCTCTAATAGCTAGCATGATCATCCTGCTGCTTAAATATCTTCAGTGTATACATCTCACGAAAGTGAACCCTCCTTAGCATGGCATTCCAGGCTCTATGTAGTGACCCCACTCTTGATTTTCAGTTTCATTTCTCTCTCCTTCATTACTACACATGCTGCAACCACACTAAATTTAACTACTCATAATCCCCTGCCTCCGATAGGCTCTCTGTGGCCTCAGGGCATTTGTTTACACTTTTCCCTTTACCCAGAGCTTGGCCTTATTCCTTCTCCAAGATTTTTCTTAAAGGGCACTTCCTCTTCAAAGTCATCTCCTTAGGTTGAATTAAACTGTCTATCTGTGATCACATTTCACAATAGAGAAAAGAGCCCAGCCCCGGTGCTGGAAGGCTTGTGTCTTGGGGGAAGGTGGGGGGCAGGGAACCACAGGTGATTACAACACAAAATCACACATGACACTGTGGGAGAAGGATGAGGTGCTATGGGAGCCCTTGGCACAGTGACAATTTCCCACAGGATGTGACAGTTGAACCGAGAACTGGAGATTTTTTTTAAAAAATTAAAGGAGGCATTAGCTCAAAACAAGAATGGGGAAAGGAAAGATCTGGGGAGAGAGCAAAGGGCATATGAAGCCCAAAGATGAGAAAACATATGGTGGTTTGGAGAACTGAAAATATGTAGTTAAGAAATGCAGGGGAAATATGTGGCCTACACTATAAAGCAAAAAGCACCACAGATCTTGAATTGGAGAACAACCGAGTGCCTATTTCCTACTTTTCATGATTCAGCAGGGTGGCTCCTTAATTTGGCCTCCATGAACTATCAAGCTCTAAGAAGGATATTCCTCTTTCTCTTTTTTTTTTTTTTTAAATTTTTATTTATTTATGATAGTCACACACAGAGAGAGAGAGAGGGGCAGAGACACAGGCAGAGGGAGAAGCAGGCTCCATGCACCGGGAGCCCGACGTGGGATTCGATCCCGGGTCTCCAGGATTGCGCCCTGGGCCAAAGGCAGGCGCCAAACCGCTGCGCCACCCAGGGATCCCTTCTTTTTTTTTTTTTTTTTTTTTTTAAGGTAAACTCTACCTCCAAGATAGGGGTTCAAGCCCATGACCTGAAGAGCAAGAGTCATATGCTATACGGGCTAAGCCAGCCGGCATCCCTTTCTCTTTGTCTCCCAATGCCACCTTGTATTGTTATGTGTTACCTTCCTCTTCCTCTACCCAATTTCTTGCTTATATCCTATTAGGATTCTCTTAGTATTAACATTTTTCAATATTAACACTGTTACATCAAATTTCTCTGTTAGTGTATCATTTTCTCTCCTTTCATCACTCCAAATCATTTTGTTTAAGGTAGATCTATAAATAGCTTATAATTATTATATATTTTTAAATTGAGGTATAATTTCCATATAACATTATATTAGTTCCAGATGTACAACATAATGATTCAATATTTGTATATACTACAAAATGATCGCCCCAAGTCTAGTTAACATGTCATCGGACATAGTTACACATTTTTTTCTGTGAAGAGAACTTTTAAGGTCTACCTTTTTACAAATTTCACTTTTTTAATCCAAGACTGAGAGATTTTTGTATCCAGTATTAGAAAATTAAGTATAACCTGCACCTGTGTATTATAATCATTGATGTATTTGGATTAATTTCTACCATCTCTATATTTTATTTTTTGCTATTCATTCTTAACTGTTTTTCTTCTGTTTACTTTCATTAAATTGATCAATTTTTCAAAATTCTTTCTTTTCACTTTCCAATTTGGAACTTATGCCTCTTGTTTATTTTTAGCATGCATTCTTACATTTAAAATATGCTGACAATGTCAAAGTTAATCAGTATGTCTTTTCTCTACTGAGAAAGACAGGACCTTGGCACACAGTAACTTCCTCTGCCTCATGATGAGGCCGGACACTTGGTTCCTGGACCTGTTTTGAAAGCATAAGCAGAACTACAGTTGTGTTAGTTGTGCTATTAACTTTGCTCCATGTTCTATTTTGTTCCCTACTTATGTTTTATGTACCACTTAACGTCACACAGAATCAGTCATTAACTTCGCCTTTTTAGGCCTGCTCTCTGTGTATCTGCTGATTGTAGAAACCTAAAGGGGACCGGGCAGCAACATTTGTCTTGAAATCATCTGACATACCTGATAGAACCAGGTCCCAAATGGTGCCTCATTGTCCAGAAGAACCCATACCTGTAGGTGGTTTCAAGCCCACCCTGTTAAAGCTTTCAAGAAACTCCTCACTCTCCTCTTAAGTATCCACCTCCTTCCCCAAACATATATTAGCTACCCCTGGGCTCAGTGGAGCAAGACAGCCTTGAAAACACTCCCTTGCCTTCCTTCTGATTTTAAAGCTTTCTTTTGCTTCAAAACCAGTGTCTCAGACATTGACTTACTGCACATCCGGGATGTGGACAAATTGAGTTCAGTAACAATGCTTTCCAAGTTATTATGAAGTATTTTATTTCCAGCTTGTTTCCAAACACAAACACATATTGTTATACTTGTTCTGGAAAGCACTTTGTAAAACTATATTCTATGTTTTACTGCTTTCTTTATTCATCATTGCTGTTTGTACCACATAGCTTCACTCTGCAATCATTTCTCTTCATCCTCAAGTATAGTCCCCATGGCTGTTTACAGCACCACCCTCAGAACTGAGTATCTGGGGGACGCCTGGGTCACTTAGTGGTTGAGCGTCTGCCTTCAGCTCAGGTTGTCATTCCTGGGTTCCCACATTGGGTTCCCTGCAGGGAGCCTGCTTCTCCCCCTGCCTGTTTCTTTGCCTTTTTTTTTTTTTAAAGGTAGTTGGTTTGTTTGTTTGTTTGTTTTTAAAGATATTTATTTATTTATTTATTTATTTATTTATTTATTTATGAGAGACACAGAGAGAGAGCGAGAGGCAGAGACACAGGCAGAGGGTAAAGCAGGCTCCATGCAGGGAGCCCAATGTGGGACTCGATCCTGGGACTCCAGGATCATGCCCTAGGCCGAAGGCAGGCGCTAAACCGCTGAGCCACCCAGGGATCCCTGTCTTTGCCTTTCTCTGTGTGTCTCTCATGAATAAATAAATTAAAACCTTAAAAAAAAGAAAAAAGAACTGGGTATCTGAGACCGTGGAGTGTGACCCAACATTTAGAGGGTTTCTCTTGCCCCCAACCACAGCGGCGGTCTTTAAGAACCAAGGAATCCAGGAGCCCGAGAAGACACACCCCTCTGGACATGTACCTCTTGCCCTCTTCACCATGTTCCCAAGATTCAGGACTCTGGACTCTCCTGCATGGATGGCAATTGTTAGGGGCCAGGTTTCAGTATAAATTCTTTGTTCCAGGGAATGCCTGGGTGGCTCAGCGGTTTAGCACCTGCCTTTGGCTCAGGGCCTGATCCTGCAGTCTTAGGATCAAGTCCCACATCAGGCTCCCTGCATGGAGTCTGCTTCTCCCTCTGCCTGTGTCTCTGCCTCTCTCTCTTTCTGTGTCTCTCAGGAATAAATAAATAAAATCTTAAAAAAAAAAAATTCTTTGTTCCAATGAAACTTTAGCTCCTGCTCTTTGAAGTAGTTCCTTCCTAGTTTCCAACATGTACATATTTTCCTTTATTCATTTTGAGCTCAGCTATGTGTGTGGGGGAGGGTGAATATGAAAGATATATTATCTAATAATTCTATATGTTTTAAGTAGAAGGGTTTTGGGGGGTTAAGGGAAACTTGATTTTGTATGTGCTAAACCCACTGCCTTAACCTTTATTTTATATGTAAATTAAATGTAAAATTTATTTAAGTAAAATAAAATTTGTTGAATCACATTGATTAGTTTTAAAATAAAACTACCATACATTAAGTAATTCTTTTACTATGGCCCAAATCATACCTTGGACTAGGTATGATTGGTGTATGGCCTAGGGCAGATTGCTTTATCATTCTGAGCTACAATTTCTCTTTTTTTTTTTTTTATTCATTTATTTATGATAGTCACACAGTGAGAGAGAGAGAGGGGCAGAGACACAGGCAGAGGGAGAAGCAGGCTCCATGCACCGGGAGCCCGACGCGGGACTCGATCCCGGGTCTCCAGGATCGCGCCCCGGGCCAAAGG
Organism: Nyctereutes procyonoides; assembly: GCF_905146905.1. Taxonomy (NCBI): domain Eukaryota; kingdom Metazoa; phylum Chordata; class Mammalia; order Carnivora; family Canidae; genus Nyctereutes; species Nyctereutes procyonoides. The sequence continues at coordinate 52,518,666 of NW_026575146.1, read as the reverse complement.
CAGGCGCTAAACCGCTGCGCCACCCAGGGATCCCCAATTTCTCTTTTTTAAAAAAGGAGATTGGTGTGGGCAACACATAGAGACTTCCTTCCAAAAAGTATGGTGTAGAAAGAGGAGAAAATAGAATAACTCTACAGATGAGAAACCCAACAAATACTACTAAAGGATCAAGATTAATGACAAAGATGATAAGTCATGTTAATGATATGGATGCTTGATACAATGTGATGAAAATGCTACTTTATCTCTGTGGTGTTCTACTCCGATATAATTATGAGAAAAATATCTGACAAATTCCAGTGAAGAACATTCCATGAATTATCTATTACAACTCAAAACTGGCAAAGTCATTAAAAACAACAAAAAAGGAAAAAAAAAAGGGAATGTCTGAGAAACTGCTATAAATGAGAGGAGCCCAAGGAGACACAACAAATACATTTACATGTATCTTAGATGGGATTCCAGAACAGATAAGGGACATTAGTTTAAAAACTAACATAGGGGGCAGCCCAGGTAGTCCAGCAGTTTAGCCTTCAGCCCAGGGTGTGATCCAGGAGATTGGGAATGGAGTCCTGCACTGGGCTCCCTGCATGAAGCCTGCTTCTCCCTCTGCCTCTCTCTCTCTCATGTCTCTCATGAATAAATAAATAAAATATTTTTAAAAAAACTAACATAAACTGAATAAAATATAAACCCTACTTAGTTCATTAATTGTAGAAAATGTACCAACTAATGTAAGATGTTAATTATATGGAAAACTGGGTGCCGAGATATATGGGAACTCTCTGTACTGTACTATCTTTACAATGTTTCTATGCATCTAAAACAATTCTAAAATTATAAGTTCATTTAAAAAGATCTTTTTAAAAAGGAAGAAATTAGATGAGATGAGTTTTAGAATTTTAAACATCAACATTCTGATATCTAAATATAAAACAATGAATCTCTAAGGTTAGCAAGAGTAGAAGGAAATTGGATCATGCAGCTTCAACAATATGTTTGCATCCAGAAATATCATGTCACCAATACTTATGTATTTATTTGTATCTTCTGTATGTGTAAGGGCCGAGGGCAGACCACTCCAAGATGAGCCACTTTGGCAGGAACATTATTTTGAGTTAAAAGCAATCAAAACCCAGCAGATTTTGGAAAAGCTGTTTATCTCTCCAACTGCCTGCATACAGCAGGAAGAAAGCTATTCACAGAGATTCCTCTTTACCTAAGACACTTATCTACATAATAGGGAAACCTTTGCTTTCCAAAGGGCCCTCACCTTCTTATTAATGGTCTTTCTCCCTTTCTCCCTTTTGTATCCTCAGACCTACCCCCTCCTTAGCTCACAGAAGCATGATTTTGCCTCATTGTCTTAGGAATTCAATGTCTGTGTGGATTCCCTGTACATACATGATTAAACTTGATTTTCTCCTGTTAATCTGTCTCAGGTCAATTTCATTCTTAGTCCAGCTAGAAGGACCTTGAAGAGGAAATTCTTCCTCTGCAACAACTGATGTTCTATGTCCTAAGAGGTTAGCTTTGTGACCAATGAGAACATTCTCTTTGGTTTCCACCATCCACTTAACTGAGTGCACTTTGGAGGTCAAATAGATCAAGGATTCAAGTCTCTCTCTCCCTCTCTCTCTTTCTCTGTCTGGCCATGCCAGCTGGCCATGCCAGCTCTCAGGGACGTTTATCATGAGAGGTTACAACCCACAGGAACTTTTGTCACATCAACCTTTGTTCCTTGGTAGTGTGGAAAGTCCCATTCCAGTATTGCCAGCTGAGTGTCACAGATTAGCAGGTCTGTGGATAGAGGCATCTCATGTTCTGTGGGGAGACCGGAGACACTGTTTTCATCACACCATCCTTACCAACTGTGAAACAAATGTCTTTACTTTTATAGGCTAATTTTGAGAGTGAACTTTTGGATCATGAGGCTCCATCATCTATGCCCTGTTTGGACAGCTCTTGGGTCTTTGGTTAAGCCATTAGGGCATATTGGTCTGAATCGCTGTTAATAGATCCTACTCATTAATAGCCAGATGATGGATCCTTTACATTGCCTGTATTTAAAAGGAAAATATTCCACTTTTGAAATTTTCATGCCTGTGTGGATTCCCCATACATATGCTATTAAATTTGATTTTTCTCTTATTAATCTGTTTCATGCCAACTTGATTCTTAGTCAATCTAGAAAGACTTTGAAAAGAAAAGGAAATTCTTACTCCCCAACATCTATCAGTATTACCTTTTCTAGATGTATTTATATCAATACTTGAACATAATTTGTTCATTTTAACTGGAATACAGAAGTCCAATCTATGAGTACACTATAATGTACTTATGTGATCCCTCAATAATGAACATCCATGTTCTTTCCAATATTTTACTCATATAAACATAGCTATAGGGATGCCCGGGTGGCTCAGCGGTTGACCATCTGCCTTTGGCTCAGGGCATGATCCCGCGGTCCTGGGATTGAGTCCCACAAAAGGCTCCCTGCATGGAGCCTGCTTCTCCCTCTGCCTGTGTCTCCATCTCTCTCTCTCTCTCTCTCTCTCTCTCTCTCTCTCTCTCTCTCCCTCTCTCTCTCTCTGTCTCTCATTAATAAATAAATAAAATCTCAAAAAAAACATAGCTATAAATATCTCCACACATTTCCTTGCACAAGGAAATTCCTATGAACAAGAAATTCATAGGAATATATATAATTAAGGTAGCTTATATATACAAAGCTATTAGATACTACCAATTTGATCTCCAAAGTGTTTGTACTCACTTCCCAGCCAACAATGTATCCAAAAGTTTCATTTTCTCTGCATATTCATGAACTCTTTGAATGGAACCCCCTTTTTTTAAAAATAGATTTATGGGGTCCCTGGGTGGCTCCATCAGTTAAGCAGCTGCCTTTGGTTTGTTTGGGTCATGATCTCAAAGTCCTGGGATAGAGCCCCGCCTCTGGATCCCTGTTAAGCAAGGAATCTGCTTCTCCCTTTTCCTCTGCCCTTCCCCTGCTCCTGCTCTCTCTCTCTGTATCAAAGAAATACGTAAAATCTTTTAAAGAAATAAAAATAAAAAGATTTATTTATTTTATAGAGAGCATACAGGAGGGAGGCACAGAGAGAGTCTTAAGCAGACTCCTGCCTTGAGCGTGGAGCCCAACATGAGGCTCAATCTCACGGTCCTGAGATCACTGCCTTAGCCAAAACCAAGAGTTGGTCACTTAACTGACTGTGCCACCCAGGTGCCCCAATATTTCACTTTTTAATTGCATTATCCCTAAACACTAGTACAGTTGGACATCTTTTTCATATATGTATTTGCTTCCCAGGTTTCCTGTTCTCGGTTGGATGTGATTAACATTTGCCCAGTTTTCCCTTGGTTTGCTTTTATTTTCATTAATGACTTAGAGAAGTTCTTTACATGTTTTCGGTACTAATTCTGTTTTTGGTTATACTCATTACAAATATCCAAGTTTACAGTGTGTCTCTTGGCTTTGCTTATGATACCTTTTGTCATACAAAATGATTTCATTGTAATCTAGTAAATTTTTTTTCATTATTTATTTGTGTCTTTTAAATTTTGTTTATTTATTTGAGAGAGAGAAAGAGAGAGCAAGGCAGGGAAGGGCAGAGGGAGAGGGAGAGAGAGAAACTTTCGCAGACTGCACTCAGTACAGAGTCCCACACAGGGCTCCATCTCAAGTCCCTGAGATCACAACCTGAGCTGAAACCAGGAGTCGAATACTGAACCACTCAAGTGTCCCTGTGTTTTTTATGTACTTAATATTGTTCTCTTCCAATGTCAAAATTATATTTTTCTGTATTTTCTCAAAAAGTTTTATAGTTCTACTTTTCACACTTAAATGTTTAATTCATATCGAGTTTGATTTTCTTCATGCTGTTTGGTAGGAATCCAACTGCATCTTTTTTCCATGGAAAACCATTTATTCTCACTTTATTTATTGAATAGTTTATCCCTTACCCACTGATTGTAATGCTATCTCTGTTGCAAGACTATTTCTGGATGCTAATGATTCACTCCACTGTTTAGGCTGCTTATTTAAATGCAGACTTTTGGGTTTCAACCAAAGATTCTAACTCAATCCATCTAGAATGGAGCCCATGAATCTGTAATTTTTAACAATAAACTCCACGGTTCTGATGGAAACAGCCCATATACCTCACTTTTAAAAGGATACATTCTGGGCTTTGGGAAACAATCAAGAATGTAAAACCCACAACAGTGATGTCTCTCTTCTTTATAACTGTTCTTTTTCCATGTGGTACCTGAAACCTTAACATTCACTATTACAGCCCATTTCAAGACAATCTCACATAAGTCTAATCAGAGAGAAAGCCTAAACTGTTATTTCTCTCTAAACTTAGAAACTCATACCAAGCAGATGGGTACATCTAAATAGCTAACTTCCCCCCTGGCAATTAACAGTAGACTAAACTCACCGACAAAGCACAAGTCTACCTACCACTGAGGCAGATCCTCTCCTTGATCAAAATGAGTTAGGCTCCTCTGAGTTCTGACAAGGACCCTGACCTTGGGTCTTGGGATCTTTTGGCTCATTTCAACCAGTTTTAGCAAGAATCCTGCAGCATCAGTTTGGAGAAAATCTCCCACCCTTGGTATCTTACCACCCTGGTAAAAATCCTATAAAGCCAGAATCCCGCCACTCATCAAGTTTCCTCTTAGTAATTTCCTATCCCCCAACACCACCCTGCTCCTTGGCTATGAATGTCTAGTTGTAGTCTGAATAGAGCTCCATCCTCTCTCCTAGTCCAAAACTCCATTGTAACAACCCGTTGAATAAAGTCTACCTTTCCACCCTTAACACAAGTTCTGAGTATTGTTTTCTTTAACACTGTTCACACCAGTAAAATATTCTCTGTTGTAGCCTTCACCAAGATTAAGTTCTTTACAAGTCTGGAACCAAATTTTGTTATTTTTATTTTTTTTTCAAATTTTGTTTTTAAATGTGAGTTTTTGACACTTGGTGGATCTCATTCCAAATCCTCAATTATATAATCACAAAAAAAAATCCATGCTTCAAAGAAATATATATATATATATTTAAAGATTTTATTTATTTTTTCATGAGAGACACAGAAAAAGAGAGAGAGAGGCAGAGACACAGGCAGAGGGAGAAGCAGGCTCCATGCAGGGAGCCTGACATGGGACTTGATCCCGGGATTCCAGGATCACACCTTGGGCCGAAGGCAGGCACTAAACCGCTGAGCCACCCAGGGATCCCCCAAAGAAATATATTTAATATTAAATTCACGTCACTCATCACAAAGTTAAAGACAGTCAAGTGTATTAAGGATAAACAAAACAGCAGTATTTACTAATTTATTTTTATTTTTTTAAAGATTTTATTTATTTATTCACAGAAACACAGAGAGAGAATGAGAGGCAGAGACACAGGCGGAGGGAGAAGCAGGCTCCATGCAGAGAGCTTGACGTGGGACTTGATCCAGGGTCTCCAGGATCAACTCTCTGGGCTGCAGGCAGCGCTAAACCGCTGCGCCACCGGGGCTGCCCAGTATTTACTAATTTAGATTACATGAAACATTGTAAAGAATCTTTTGTTAATCAACAACAAAACACCTGTTTTTTACACACTAAAATGATGCACACCTGTACACAATATGATAAAGTCGTAATGTTGAAGACTTTAAATTAAATTCAAGGTTGTCATGTTAAGGACTTTTAATTAAATTCAAGTGAGAGGGACACCTGGGTGGCTCAGCAGTTGAGCGTCTGCCTTCGGCTCAGGGCGTGATCCTGGGGTTCCAGGATCAAGTCCCACATTGGGCTCCTTGCAGGGACCCTCTTCTCCCTCTGCCTATGTCTCAGCCTCTCTCTCTCTGTCTCTCTTGAATAAATAAAATCTTTAAAACAAAACAAAAAGACTGTCTAAAAAAAATAAATTCAAGTGAGAATGCATTGAAAACTGAACTCAAAGTGATAAAGACTTTAAATTCATGGTGGTAGTGATGATATCAGTATAACACACTCTCAGGCATATTACACACACATACACACACACACACAGAGTAACAAGGAGGGCAGGATTTATTTAAAATAGCAAACTCAGAAATTTAGTGACAAGATTCCACTGGCTCTGACTTGCTAACTTAAGGGTAGAAATAGTTAATGGAAAAAGTTTTTTTTTAAAAAAAAAAAAAAGATAGTCATTCTTCTTCTCTTCATCTCATTATTTTTTATTTTTTTTAAAGATTTTATTTATTTATTCATAGAGACACACGGGGTGGGGGGTGGGGGAGAGGTAGAGGGAGAAGCAGGCCCCATGCAGGGAGCCCGACGGGACTGGATCCTGGTCTCCAGATCACACCCAGGCTGCAGTGGCGCTAAACCGCTGCGCCACCGGGCTGCCCTCATTCTTAATTTTTAATTACTATTCTTTTTTAAAAAGATTTTATTTACTTGAGAGACAGCACGAGCAGCAGGCTTCCAGCTGAGCAGGAAGCCTAACTGGGGCTCGATCCCAGAACCCTAGGATCATGACCTGAGTCAAAGACAGATGCTTAACTGACTGAGCCACCTAGGTGCCCCTTCAATTACTTTCTTAGGTTTTTCATTGGTTATCTTCATGCTTCATATTAATCATTTTGTCTTCTGTAAGTAGATAAAGAACCAAATAAAATGAGAAGAACCTCTTGTTATTTCAAGTATGTAGCAACAATATAGGTATTAAGTTGATCATTTCAAAGTTGACTATCTAAAATATCCAATAATTATACTTGTCAGTAGATTCTGAATCAAGTGATTTTTAGATAATATCACATTAAAAGGGATGTCTGGGTGGCTCAGCCAGTTAAAGCATCTGCCTTTAGCTCAGGTCGTGATCCTGGAGTCCCGGGATTGGGTCCCACATCGGGCTCCCTGCATGGAGCCTGCTTCTCCCTCTGCCAGTGTCTCTGCCTCTCTCTCTCTCTCTCTCTCTCTGTGTGTGTGTGTGTGTGTGTCTCTCATGAATAAATAAATAAAATCTTTTAAAAAAGTATATCACATTAAAAATTTATAACTGACAGAAAAAATTAAAATTAACCCCTTTCGAGGAATTGGAAACAAGAGCCAGAAGAAAGAGGTCATCAGTATAATAAAATCACTCTGCCTTCACCCCCCAAAATAATAATTTTGTATTTGTAATTGACCTTCTTCCTCTGGATAAAAGTGCACAGGAAACTCCTAATCCTTGTGATCTCTAATCTTGTTTATATGTCATCTATCCTCTTGGATCCTCACTTAACCTTACGGCCATATGTTTTCAATATAAAGCTGCAACAAAGGAAAGCTATAATTACCCCAATCTCTTCCTTTCAGCTATTGAAATAAGGCAATTTACAGAAATGCAAGACACTATAAACAGAGGGGATTTTCCAGTGCTCACAGAGCACAGCTTCCAGGAAGATGCTGGAATAAATATGCTTTCTTGTGGCCAAGCCCTTGGGCCTGGAATCCAAATGAATTATATGTTTCAGAGCCAGGTAGGGTTACTCATCTAGTCTGTGTTCTGAGAACATTACTTAAGCAGGAGGAAAATCATAGAATTATCCATAATGTTCTTGAAGATGATCAGAAGGGATTCCATTCAAACACAAATGCTGGGATCTCATCAACCGTACTGACCCCATTACCCAGTAACTGATGATCTGGTTTATGGATTTTCCAGATTTGTGATTTCCTCTAGGCTTTGATGGCAGCTTCATTTGTAGGTGAAGTATGCAGGAGGGCAAAATTGCTTCAAATCAGGTAAACAGAACTTCCAGCAACATGTTACTTTTAGCATTAGAAGCACTGTGGGCTGGTATTAAAATGGCATCATTGCCTAAGAGGGAACTAGGTTCAGATCTGAGGATTAATCCTGACTTTGAATTCATTTAGCAAGGGCTCAGGATCCTGAGAGCTGGACACAGAAGGTGGGATCAGTGATGGGGGGTGAAAGGTAAAAAGAGGTCTGGGAATGTGGTCTTGCCCAGTCTGGCCTGGGCAAATGACCCTGGGCAGTCAGGAGGTGTGACAAGGAAGAAATGGGATGCAGAGAGACATGGGAACCTTTGCCGCCAAAGCCGCTCGTATTCCAAGCCCTCCCCTCAGCTTCAGCATGTCCTATAAAACCTAAGCTCTGAACCACTTCACCGTAGGTTAACATTTTTGCTGCTTGATAAGACGCAAAAGTGAAAATGTGGGTGGTTGAAGGACGGAGCGGTAACTAGAAATGAGTTGTTTCTAGTCCATGTGCATTTAGGGCAAAGAGGGATTGGAAGAACAACCTATTCGCTGAGCTGTAATTCTCCGTCCCAAGAACAGAGAGCGGAGAGCTGCCCACTCCAGCTATGGAACAAGGTGCAGCCCCATGTTCTCACGTCAGGGCTGTCTCTCCACATTTCGTAGTCCTAGCCCATACCCAGCTGGCAGGCTGGGTTACAGACTGGGTGCAACACAGGGCACGGATGCAGATTTCATGAGGACACCTCAAACAAGTCACTGAACACACACTTCCTGGCCCCAAGTCTTGTTTTCTAGACACAAACAACTGAGTACGGAAAGTGTGTTAAAACTAGGCCAGGGGCTTTCATAGGGACTTCTCAGTGGTTCCCAAATTTGGCATTAGCAATAAAGTTTGTTTTAATAGATTTCCTCATCCTTAGCCCTGAAAAAACTAGATCACAATTCACAGGTGTCTGGAAGTCTATTTGGGGGGGCGGGGGGAGGGTGGGGGGAACCCACCACTCAGGCATTGTTATTATTGATTAACCATTTTTGGGAACCACGGCTCTTCTCATTTAAGCCCCTTTGTAATTTTACCCAAGTATTAGTAATCCCATTTTATAGATGAGGAAGCTGAAGATCGGGACTAGAAATCTAGTAACACTGCTAGTAAAGATCCCAAACTCGGGTCAAATCTGGCTTGGTCACCAGAACATCCACCATATCTACAACAATGAACTGTATGAGACACTTCACTATCTCAAATCCACTCACAAAGAGCCATCTCCCTTAGATTGTTCATGTGTACATTTTGGGAGGCAACAAGTTTTGGATTGTTTTCCTCTCCCCTATCAGAACTCTATTCTTCCCTGCCATGGTGGGAACCAATGATGCTCCTTGGCCCCCAAGATCTGTAAGACCCTACATTCTCCCACTCCAAAAACCTTTCTGATCTAAGCCTTCCCTTCTCAGGAACTGGGTGTTTAAGATCAACATGGGCAGGTGGGAGGAGATGGAAGAAGTAGTCCTGCCACAGTGTCCCACAGAGTGTCCCACCCTCTCTGGGCAAAGACCAATTTCATTATCCACCAACCCTATCCAACCACCTCCCACCCCCTCCATTAAGTTTATGTGTTAAAAGGCTTTCACTTAGAATTCAAACTGCTTGTATGAAAAAATCGGGGCTCCTGGGTGGCTCAGTTGGTTAGGCCTCTGACTGTTGGTTTCTGCTTGGGTCACAATCTTGAGATAATGGGATCAGGCCCTCCAACAGGCTCAGCACTCAGGAGGCAGTCTGCTTGAGGGTTCTCTCTCCTTCTCCCTCTCTCTGAAATAAAATCTTTAAAAAGCTAAAATTTAAAAAAAAAAAAAAACAAACCTGCAATTGACAATCCTTCTAGGAATGTGAAATAACCAGCGTGCATACAGTTCCACCCCAGAGCAAAGAAACGATGCTTTTGTTAATCTGTGCAGCTTGGTTGTGGCTAAATGTACATTTTCCTTTAAACTCCTCAACTAACAAGAAGAACATTCAGAAAACAAAGGATGGCTGGCTTTCCATCGTAGGAAGAACTGTAGCCAACAGGATAATACTAACAATGAGAATTTCGGATGATGGAGAGACTCCAAACCGCTGCCTCAGTACCAGTTACACACTGTGCTGTGTGCATCAGATCTGCCTTGCATTTGGCACAAAAAGTTCTGGGAAGACAATGTAGATCAGGGCTAAAAAACACAACATTCATATTTGTTCCGATGTGCTCTCTGCTGAAGGAGAGGAGGGAGAGAAGAACAGGACCTTGCTACATGTTACAGGGTTCTCAAAAAGCTCTCAGATTTCTCTTTATAAGAAATAGCTGGGGAGCTTGTTGTAAAATTACATGCCCGGCTTCAACCTCCGGAGATGCCAGTTCCCCAGTTTGAGTTGGGGCTTCAGATTCTCCACTTTCATCAAGCACCTCAGGTGATTCTGATGCCAGATTTTTCCTTAACTTTTTTTTTTAAAAATTACTATTAATTCCATTTTTTAAAAAAGATTTTATTTACCTATTTGAGAGACACAGTGAGAGAGACAGAGAACACAAGCAGGGGCAGAGGGAAAAGCAGATTCCTCACTGAGCAGGAAGCCCAACTCAGGGCTTGGGGCTCCATCCCAGGCCCCGGGATCATGACTTAGGCAAAGGCAGACATTTAACCGATTAAGCCACCAAGGCACCCCTTTCCTTAAGGTTCTATTTAAAAAATTCTCAAACCTTATCAAAGTTCCAAGAAGAGGATAATGAACCCAGTACACCCTTCACCAAGATCAAGGGTCAGCAAACTTTTTCAGGAAAGGAACACTAAATATTTTTCAGCTTTGCTGGCCAGGTAGTGTCTGCAACCAGCTGGTACAATGCCTGCCACCAGGACATGGGCACTAGTCAACACGTAAGCCAATGAGAGTGGCTGTCTTCCAATAAGACTTCACATATGAGCACTGAACTTCGATTTTCACATCACAAAATTATACCCTTGACTTTTTCCAAGGTGTTACACTTAAAGATGTAAAACCCATTCTTAGCTCAGAATTGGTATGAAGCCAATCGGGGGCAAATCTGGCCCCCATGTCACTTTGCAACCCTTGAGGACTCCAACTGTGGTTATACAGTCCAAGCTCTTCTGAGGATGAACCTGAAATAGAGGACTTTTCATATCCAGACTAATCACACTATCCATCTGAGGAAAACTGAAAAACTCAATCTATGAGGTTGTTTTCTGACTCTCAGCTATATTTTCAGATAGAACATTTTACAGCTTCCTATGCCTGGTATTTTCGGATGCCCTCTGGGGCACAGTTCCTCATTTAGAAATCTTCATAATTCAGTCAGTCATCCTCTAATTTTATCACATAAAATAGTGTGTGGTCCTTCCCCCACCACACCAGGGCCTGATTGGCATCTTTTTCAGCTCCTCTCTTCTTTTGAGGACAAATGGGTAAAAAAAAAAAAAAAACCTCTACCTTCCAAATGACTCCAATGGTCCAGCAAGACGTACATAGTATTTTGGTACTTGTGAACAGGGGCCTGGGCATGCCTTTTCCTGATTTTTTTTTTTTTCCCTCCCTGACCTTTGGTGAAAATTAGCTCCTGCCTAGAGTGTCTGCTTGCCTTTCTGGCAAACTGAATTATTACCACCAAGTTAAGACAACAGTAATGATACAAATCTGTTACCCAATTACTCCCATTCACAGTGTTCACCTTTATTTTTTTTAATAAATTAATTTTTATTGGTGTTCAATTTACCAACATACAGAATAACACCCAGTGCTCATCCCGTCAAGTGTCCCCCTCCGTACCCGTCACCCATTCACCCCAGTGTTCACCTTTAGCTGAATTTCTTGAGTTATTAAACATGGTTTCATAAGAATCTGAAAGCCAAAGAACTCTGGAGGGTGGGCAGCCTGGGTGGCTCAGCAGTTTAGCGCCACCTTCAGCCCAGGGCCTGATCCTGAAGACCCAGGATAGAGTCCCACATCAGGCCCCCTGCATGGAGCCTGCTTCTCCCTCTGCCAGTGTCTCTGCCTCTGTGTGTGTCATAAATAAATAAATAAATAAATAAATAAATAAATAAATAAATAAATAAATAAATAAATAAATAAATAAATAAATAAAATCTTAAAAAAAAAAGAATTCTGGAGGGTAAGCTCCAACTTTGTGTCATGGTCATGATGGGATCATATGTACTTACCTACAAGGACCAATTAGGGGGAAAAAACCCACTTGAATTCACTAAGTGCATTCTTGTTTATTAAAATGCCTTTCAACTGGACTTTTCCAAACATTACTTCATCTCTTAGAGAACGAACACCTAGTTATCTGAAGCATTCAAGCTTCCATCACCTCATCGCCTGCCCCTCCTCAAAACAAAGTAATCCATTTAAAGGCAAGAGGATGTGTTCTCTTCTGAAGAAGTTGGAAAACAGAGAAGTCATATTCCCCCCACCCCATCTCCACATCTGACACGGAGCTTAGCGACTGCACTGGAGTCACATCCTGAGACCATGCGCCTGCCTTTCATCTTCTTGCAAACTCTCCTCCAGCTCCTGAAGAGAGTATGTGGCATGCTGGCTCAGGTGCAGAGGCAGGAACCTTACAGCAAAGACTTAAAACCCACGGTCTGTTGACATATGAGAAGGCCCTGTGTTTCTCATCAGCTGGCTGATTTGTGGACGGCCACATTTCTGGAGCTCAGCCAATCGCCTCACCTGATGGAAAATGCTTACGAACTTATAAATCACCTTTGGATATATTTTCTCCACAGAAATAAAACAGACTGCTAGCTCCCCATTGCCGGAAATGTACTTAAAAGCTTAGTTTACCAATTTAACAATGTGAGACGATTAAGGACGGAAAACAATATTTAAAATTCCTTTAAAAGGAGACAATAGTGAGGCACTGTTTAGGGCTGGGAGTGCTGTAATATAGGAACAGCAAATAAAAATAATAGATAAATGAAATTTTGTTTGGGTCACAAGAAATTACAGATTCGAGTCAAACAGTGGACCTATTATATTAGTGCAGTGGTTTTTAAACCTGGCTGCATGCTAGAATCACCCAGGGAGCTTTAAAAAAATTCCAATACCCAGGCTGCATCCCACACCAATTAAATCTGAATGGAGGTGGGGAGGTGGGGCCCAGGCCTTTGTATTTTTTAAAGCTCCCAGGCAATTCCAACGCGTAGACAGACTTGAGAACCTCTGCAATATAGAATGTGAGCCCTGCCCTTCTGAAGCTTTAGTGTTTCCAAAAACTATTTGGTGGACAGTTTCCCTTCCTCATCTCTGCCAATAGCTTCTTCACGGCTGGAAGCTGGAAGAAAAAATGATCGATTGATTCATTGATTCATTGATTGAGTCACACACATCTATAAAAAATACATGCACACATATTTTTCTTTATTTAACTTAGGCCCTGATAATTAGCATACAAATCAGAAAAACGGAGTGCCTCACAACTTACATATCCTCTCCAAATCTTTAAAGAACCAAACTCTAAAAAACACACACAAAAGATATTTAAGTCATAAAACACACAAACACACACACACACACACAAACACAAACTTTAATCACCTTCAGGAACCATGATCCAATAACATATTTAATAGGTAAGATCTCGTTCATCCATATACAAAAGAAAAAAAAAAAAAAAAAACACAACCCTCAACTTTAAGACACGTGCCCCTAGCAAGGGCACTTAAGAGTTAGAATGGTTTATCGGTAGCATTTTGAGGTAGCATATTTTGTAAAGTAACAGAAGTCTCAGACCTGCTCTGCAGTTTCTCTTGGACACAAAAGGCCAGGCCCTCAGCCTTTGCTCTTGGTAGAGGAAAGCGAATTTGTCTGTATTCACTGCCAAGTCAGCCTGAACTCACTTCCTACCCTCTCGCCATGTCTTCAAATACTCCACGTACTGCAGGTTTTGGAAAAGGTAAAGGCATTTTCTGATCATCCTTCCCTCTTGATATGGGGACATCCCTGGCCATGGAGCTAATCTTTCTGCCACATGCAATTCTCACTGACAGGACATGCATGCACCCTGTGGGAAGGGAAATAGGGCATCACGGCACTTTTTTTTTTTTTTAATTGGCTCTAACAATTCATTTACAAGTGACTAACTCCTCTATACAGAGTATGGTTTCTGAATATCCCCTTCACAATTCTGGCCCTTAAAAGGCTTTCCCTTTTTTTCTCCCCCTGAGTACAAAATTTTGGGGTATCATGAAGCTTTCTGCAATTTTCCTGGCAGGACGGTGAGCAGAAAAGCTTAAAAAAAATCCACATGCAAAAACAACAAAAACTCGGGTGCAGGAGCAACCCCAAGAACAGACTTCCTTTGTGTAAGCTGAAACGACAAAAGTTTACAGTTCAGGAAAACAGCCTTCTTCTTTTAAAAAAAAATGTAAATATTTAGCTCAGCTCTGCATTTTAAACACAAATATACAGTCGAAACAGGCTAAGGAGTAAAGCTGCAAATATGGTCCTGACGACTTCAGACCTTGGTGCAGATCAAATTTTTGCCAGTGGGTGCAGTTTCAAGGGATTTCAAATCCCTAAAGCCCTTTGCCCCAGGATGCTTTCTGTTTGAAAGTTAAACCCTTGGAAGGAATCAATGTACAAATGGATAAAAATAGCACATGCCCAGGCCAAAAAAAGGGCATGAGCTGGGCCTGAGCTGCCACTGAAAACTCCTCCATCATTGAGTATCCTATACAATCCACAAAAGGCGGCCGGCCCAAATCCAGGGCCTGAGGCATCACCGAACATGCCAGGCACCCAAGTCCACTGCTGACCCAAAGCCAATGACACAACTGGGCATCACACTTCAAGTATCCAAGGCGCTACAAGAGCTGGTCCCCTCAAGGACTCGGGCTGACTCCCACCTCCCCCCACGACATCCTGTTAGACGAAAGGTGAAGCACTGCTTACAGTCACTACGACACACAAGGTGAAGGGTGAGAGGCAGGAGAGATGCTCTCTGCATATACCAGCCTAACAAATACAAATAAATTCGTCAACACTTTGTACAACTAGAAGGTGCAGGAGCTGGTATTCAAGAAATCGCTTTCAATTCTTTCGTCCCCTCTCTGTATCAAACAGGAAAATGGTTCCATTGGGTTAACAGTGTCATTTTAAAATGCCATAAATTAAATAAGTTAGTTCACATTTTTTTCCCCCAGCACTTAAGTTACAGTGAGTCCCTAATGTGCTTTTGAAGTCTGCTTTAACATCTCCAGGTCTCTCCTGCGGACAGCGCTGGCTCTGTGACAACCATATTCTTCCAGCTGCAAAGGTATGAACTGTTCAAGCAGCCCGAGGCCCTGGCCAGCAGGACTGGTAAACAGCTTAGCCCAGGATGGTTTAAAGTTTCCGCTGAATCCCACAAATATGGTACTCCCTTAAAAAAAAAAAAAAAAGTACAATTTGTAAATCTACCCATTCTAGGCAAGACAATGCGTGAGGTGAGCTGGAGGTGAACAAAACAAAAACAGCTATAAAACAACACCAAAAAATGCGTATGCTTTCTTACGTCAGTCAATGAACTCTTACCACCCACCTCTTGCCCCAAATAACAAACCACATCCCCAAACACTTCCTCAAATAATGTTTCCTTATTGAAAAATTATCTTAATGATAACCACTCCAGCAAAATAAGCTCATGAGAATGGTCCGGGAGCCATGTTCCACCATAAAAATGCTTATGTGGCTGGACTCATAAGAACGTCATAGAATAAGACAAATACAAACCTTTGTTATAAAGATGAGCTGGTTTGGCTAATCCCAGAGGTACTAATGAATCTGAAATATTTAAATGCTTTATTTCTCCTCTTGTGCTCAACAGAACAATTGACCTGTATGTGGAAGTTAGAAAATTGGAAAATATGGAAAATGTCAATAAACTAGTATTAATTAAGTACCTTTCTGAACTGAATATAGCATAGGAATATTAGATAAAAGCAGAAATAAAAACAAACAGAAAAAAAAAAAAAAAACAGATGCTTTTCACACCCCTGCTGGTACAAGATCCAGCTCCCTGCCCCACCCAGGACACTCGGTTGCTATTACAAAATGTTGGGGAAGCAAAGGTCATTTAGGTAAGTGGACCCAGTGGGTGAATTGGGACTCAGCTCTTTTAGGGAATATATTAATAAGGGAGGCTAGTTTTCAGATGCTCTATTTATCTATTTGTGTCCTATTATCTACTTATAAAATAAATGCATAAACAGCCAATTCTTTTATTTCAGAAGAAATAAAATAAAATCTGTGTCCCATGGTTTGGTTTATTTTTTTAAAATATTTTATCCACTTATTCATGAGACACAGGGAGAGATATAGGCAGAGACACAGGTAGATGCGGGACTCGATTCCAGGACCCCGGGATCACACCCTGAGCCGAAGGCAGATGCTTAACCGCTGAACCACCCAGGCATTGCATCCCATGGTTTGGTTTAAATTCCATGTTTATTATGCAGCATATCAACACATATACTTAAATCTGTGGATTTTCTCTTCTCCTGATCTCTCTCTCTCCTCTGCCAAAGCTAGGCTGGCTTTTTTTTTTTTTTTAAGTTCTTTTTTTTTAATTTTTATTTATTTATGATAGTCACACAGAGAGAGAGAGAGAGAGGCAGAGACACAGGCAGAGGGAGAAGCAGGCTCCATGCACCGGGAGCCCGATGTGGGATTCGATCCCGGGTCTCCAGGATCGCGCCCTGGGCCAAAGGCAAGCGCCAAACCGCTGCGCCACCCAGGGATCCCTAGGCTGGCTTAATTACTCTGTCCTCGTGATTTAATATCTTATAAAACAAGCCTCGTGTGTTATTTTGAGTTGTTCACAAATACTCCATTACTCTCCCACATTCATTCTTCCAGAGGAACTTCAGTATCAACATTCAAGGACAAAAGAAAAGTAACCTATTAGGACACTAATGGAAATGTGGCAAATTTATATATTAATTTAGGCAGAGTGACATTTTTATGTTAATTTTCCCTCCAGGAACAGAGAGAATCTATCCTTTTTTTCAACTTTTATATACCCATGACTATTCATTTTCTGAATGTGGGTCTTGGCGGGTTGATGTCACTCCAAAGCAGTGGTGACCATTCAGAGTCAGAACAGATGTTGGACCATAGCAACCCTACAGGCCTGATCCTCCTCAGGATCACTTACGTGAGATCACTTTACTGGTCCCAAGTTACCCCCACACCCTAACACATGGCTAGTCTCTTTAGAAGTCACTGGCAGTTGCTCCATAACCTCTTAACACTTTGTTAAGATACAACACAAATACAGAAAAGTATTACTAAGTGTATAGCACACTGAATTTCTGCATGCTAAACACAGTTATGTAACCGGCCCAGATGAATAAACAGAGCACTACCCATATCTTAAAAGCCTTCCTTTGGTCCCCTTTCTAGAAACAACCTACTGACTTTTTAATGAGTTGGTTTTAACTCTTAAATCTATAGGGTCCCTTACAGGACTGCCATGTTATCCTAATATTTATGGTGAGCTGTATGCCCTGGGTTGTTTTAGGTGAATTGAGTACATGTTTTCAGCATTAGGAAAAATCTTGAAATCCTTAATGAAAATTGAGGCCTTAGAAATGAATTCCCTGTAAGTATCTTAAAGCAGAAGATAGAGCTATGCATGCACACCGAATATTATGCTCAAATACTATAATGACTTTATAGGACTTAACTGAAATCTGGCTCTGTCATATGTCAAAAGTGTAAGTCATCAGATGACTGAAGATGCATTCAAAAACTAGACAGGACTTAAGCCTCCAGGAAGCTTATGTCCTCCCCTTAGTCACTTCACTAAATGAAGGACTGCATGCAAATCTATGTCTGCAGCACAGCCAAGGGAGGCAGAAAAGGAGCCTGAATTCATCTCCCTTCTTCTAGGTAAGGTCTCCCCAGTCATCCACCACCACCAAAAAAAGGGTTTGCTCATGTGCATGCTTCTTCAGAGATGAACAAAACAAAACCAATCAGGCCAGGGCTCTTAAAAAAGAGAACAGACACCTGTCTGCTTAAAAATCAATTGACTCCTTTCTAGTCACTCCCATGTAAATCAGGGGAATTCCCAGTGCAATGCCGTCTGAGGGCTTATCAGTGGTACAGATGGCCACAAAGGTAATACTGTCTATAAAATTGCTTTAAACTGGTAATGAACCTTCTGAGTGAGTTAGATGCCATGTACTCAACCAAATACTAAAATGTGGGATAGAAACGATCCAAAATACCGAACAATTGCCCTTCTAAGAGCCTTCCCACCGTTTGTAAACTCTTCTAACATCCGGGCTTTCACTGATCTGTAATAATTCCGTTTAGACCACATGGGCGTCAGTGTGAGAGCAGGAAGGCATGAACATCTTCTCAACAGCCCTGAGGGCCCGTGAGGTAGAAGGGTGGAAAGACAAACCAAAGCTCAGAGTTAACCAGGCACCATCTGGTCAGGCAGCTTGTCCCTCTTACCGAGCAAGCGTCACCTACCTTGGAGGGATGCCTGTTCTCAAATACCCTTCCATGCGACTGATGTCACCAAGAGAGAAGACCTTTCTTTCCGTCAACCGGAAGGGAACACTGCAGGCATCCACGAGAAGGAGAAGAACACCCGCACTTTGGATGGTAAAGTCGGTTCCATTGACCTGAGAATAGAGAAACGTCTGCTGTCACCACCACTTCATGTCTCCAGGATGACTCCTCTTCCCAGCCCTTCCCTCTGTCTTCTAAACCCATGAATCAAATGATAGTTCCAGGATTCAAACTGCAGAATCCAGTTACTCTTTCTCCACCAACACCTGGAACTCTGCCAGCCTTCTCATAGCTCTGCCTTGATTGGTCTTTACTGTTTGCACTGGTTCTCTGAGCAAGGCACAGCAGCCCACGCTTGAGCAGTGTGACTCTGACTCTCGCTGCAGCCTGAAGGGCTTCATTCCTATACACTCCCTCCCTGGGATCCAAAAAAAAAAGAGGTTTTCCCTGAAAAAAAAAAATAATAAAATGTGTACAATTATAAACTATGCTAAAAGCTAATAAAGAAGAAATGCTATCACCACTACACTTGTCCTTGTTTGGGGAATTTATATTTAAATTTTTTAAAGGTTTTATTTATTCATTTGAGAGAAAAAGAGATAAAGAACAAGTGAGAAGGAGGGAAGGGCAGAGGGACAAACAGATTCCCTACTGAGCAGGGAGCCCAATGCAGGACTCGATCCCAGGACTCCCAAGATCACGACCTTAGCTGAAGTCAGAGGTCCAATTGACTGAGCCACCCCAGGTGGATGGATATATTCCTTCTCTTTATTTTTAAAAATCTGAATACTTAAAACTGAGAAATTTGAGAAAAAATATATAATGATCCTCAACACATTTAAACTCTTCTCTTGAAAAGAATCCGCTAAAACCTACTGCTTAAAGAAAATACAAAAGTTTCCATAAAGACTAAAGAAACGCCAGGCAGCCCAGGTGGCTCAGTGGTTTAGCGCCGCCTTCGGTCCAGGTCGTGATCCTGGAGTCCCGGGATCCAGTCCCATGTCGGGCATGGGACTGCATGGAGCCTGCTTCTCCCTCTGCCTGTGTCTCTGCCTCTCTCTCTGTGTCTCTCATGAATAAATAAATAAAAATCTTAAAAAAAAAAAAAAAGACTAAAGAAACGCCAATTCCTAGCAAAGACTCTTTAGGCAATGCATGAGTAACATATTGGAGTTAAGTACAGTAAAACAAGGTTCTGTAAATTTTCTGGGGTCCCGAGCACCCAGTGTGCAGCAATGGAGTTAAAAAAGTGTCTTCAGACACTGGAACAGAGCCTGCCTGAGATTTTTTGGGCAAAATAATATCTTCTTGAATTGCTTAGTGAAGTTAGTAGAGCAGAGAGGCTCAGTATCCACTTGCTTTCCTTAAGCAAATGACTCCTGCCAGACACCATGTCTACAGGCTGGGATCAGGTTCTCCATGCAGCCAACAGTATTGAGACGCTGAGGTAACAAATTTTATGCCAAAAAAATTACATCACGAACAAACTACCAAATGAACAGTTGCTAACAGAGGGCAACAGACATAATATATAGTTGGGAAATCTTTGAGCTACATTTAAATAGAGGTATCCTTTTTTCTTTCTTTCTTCTTTCTTTCTTTCTTTCTTTCTCTTTCTTCTTTCTTTCTCTCTCTTTCTTTCTTTCTTTTTAATTTTGTGTGTGTGTGCTCACAAGATCCATCTGCTTAACAAAGTTTAAGTGTACCATACATAATTGTTGACTATAGGGACAACGTTGTAGAGCAGATCTGGAGAGCTTATTCATCATAACTCATCTGAAACTATTTGCCTATTGATCAATAACATCTCATTTCACACCCCCCACCCCCAACCCCCAAACAGAGATACTTTTAATTCAGAGTTGTTAAAAAGTTCTTATTTCAGAGTTCAATCCTGGAAATGGATGGTGGTAATATTTCCACAGCAATATGAAAGTACTTTATGCTACTGAACTATGCACTTAGAAATGGTTAAGACGGGGATGCCTGGGTGGCTCAGTCCTTTAGCATCTGTCTTTGGCTCAGGTCCTGATCCTGGGGTCCCCATATGCAGCCTACTTCTCCCTCTGCCTATGTCTCTGCCTTTCTCTGTGTGTCTCTTGTTAATAAATAAAATATTGTTTTTAAAAAAGGTTAAGACAATGAATCTTATGTATATTTTAACACAATAAAAGAAATTGGGAAAGAAAAAAAAGAGTAAGATATAATTTTGTCCATACATGTGGCTTTGTGATTGTACTACCCACCACTTTAAAACACTGAACTCCTATGGTTGGAGGATGGGTCAAACAGGTGAAGGGGATTAGGAGGAACAAACTTCCAGTTATTAAATAAATAAGTCACAGGGAGGGAAAGTAGAGCAGAGGGAACAGAATTAATAATGTTGTAATAACTTTGGTGACAGATGGTGACTATATGTACCATGGTGAGCAATTTATAATGTGCATAGATGTCAAATCAGTATGTGTTATGCCTGAAACTAATACTGTATTGGATATCAGTTATATTTCAGTTACAAAAAAAATAAAAAAACAAAAAACAAAATAAAACAAAACAAAAAATGAGCTCTTTAAGGATTACACACGAGCGGCACCTGGGTGGCTCAGCTGCTTAAGCATCTGCCTTTGGCTCAGGTCATGACCCCAGAGTCCTGGGATCGAGCCTCATGTCAGGGTCCCTGCTCAGCTGGGAGTCTGCTTCTCCCTTTCCCCCTGCTTGTGCTCTTTCTCTCTCTCTTTCTCTCAAATAAATAAAGTCTTTTAAGAAATAAAAATAAAGAGATCCCGTGAGACTAGGACCAGGCCCAGGCTGGATATTAGATGGCTAGATACCTGCCACCCCAAGAGCTCTTTATATGATGGCACTCAAGTCAACCTGATTTTGGACAGATCTCATGTCAAGAGCTGGTTACCACTGGCTAGCATGGTCTTTAGCCCAAATTCTAAGTGTTCACAGTGAGGCTCAGGCCTACACTTCCCATAAACCCACCTAGAACAGATGACTAACACTTCGTGAATGAATTTTAACATTCATCAATAAACACAATCTAGTGAGAAAAAAGACTTAATAGATTGAACTTATTCAAAAATGTAAATGTTTGGGAGGTATTTATACCTCTATTATATTGCTTGTCACCAAGTGACTGTTGCCAGAGATAATTCATGTCACTGGGATGAAACAATAAAAGTGAGAAACTGAGGCAGGGTACACTCCAGATGGTACTTACAGAGATAACAGACAGGTCTCCACGCTGAGTCTCGGCTTTACTGGGTGACTGGAATTGCACGGGGAGGTAGTTTTTATGAGGATCACTAGTAAACACCACCTACACCGGGAAGAAGTTCCATATTTATGTCAACCACATCTTCCTTCAAAAGGGCCTCAAAATCAACTCAATTATATCAAACCCAAAGGTGATTTTTCCTCCCTGTGAACTTTTTATATAGATCAGATGTCCTAGAGTTCCACCTTTTGATTCAGACTTAACACAAGTAGTGTATGCTCCTCATTTTCTGGAATAATCCCAGTCTCAAATAGCTGTAACCTTGTTATTAAAATCAATTCCGCAAATGACTAATTAAATGTGCTTCACACTTAGATCTTTGTCCTTTTCAGGTCCTCTTCGGACCAGTTATCTTAAATTGGAACTCAGTCACTCCAGACTAAGAGAAGGACAGAGGACAAAGATTACACTGTTCAAAACCTTGTAGCAGGTTTTACATCACTAGGCTAAATTTCTCTACCTGATTTGCAATGTGTCCCACAAATCAATCCACACCTTACATGGAGGCCCCTAATCCCACTGTTCTACCACCTTCTGCAGGCAGAGCAGCTAAACCTGCTTTCCCCCAAATGCTCCCCTTTCCCACCACTCTGCCTTTGCATATGCTGTTCCCTCCCTTGCTTCCTTCTACTCCTTGAAATCACTCCCAGCCTCCAAATCCCACATTCCATCTTTCACCTCCACCATAAAGGCCTTTTGCTCATTCAAAAGCAGGCCTAGGGGATCGCTGGGTGGCTCAGTGGTTGAGCATCTGCCTTGGGCCCAGGGCGTGATCCGGGATCAAGTCCCACATCAGGCTCCCTGCATGGAGCCTGCTTCTCCCTCTGCCTATGTCTCTGCTTCTCTTTCTGTGTCTCTCATGAATAAATAAATAAAATCTTAAAAAAAAAAAAAAGCAGGCCTAACTCACACAATTCAGCACTTAAAGTACATATCCTCATGAATGGATGTCAACAACTTCATTCCAAGGGCAAGCAATCATCATTCAAAAGCTCAGATGTTTCTTTGAATCTCAGATTTGGAGTCAAAAGTTTGTGTGAACTTTCCTACTTACTCCTCACATACATGTGTTTGTTTTTGGTATTTAAAACAAACTCACTCCTTTTCCCAATTTCCAAGTAAAAGTGAGGTTCCCAAATGCCTCAAGTACTTTGCAACTGTGCCCAGTCAGTAATCAATACATTTTTTAAAAAATAAATTCTGATCCATGTTTCAAGCACCAAAAAAACAAGAAATGCTAAACATTCAAGTATGGAACCATTTAAAAAGATAGGCTTAGGATATTTCCAATGATGAGTATTTTTATAAATTATAATGTTACAATTATTATAACAAATTACATAATCGTCTCTGTAATTTTAGCAAATTCAGCTTAAGAATTAGGATGGAGAATTTACTGCCCCACAAAGATTATCTAAAAGCATCACGTTAGGGGGCACTTGGGTGGCTAAGTTGGTTAAGCATCTGATCCTTGATTTCAGCTCAGGTCACAATCTCAAGGGTTGTGAGACCAAACCCCAAACAATAGGCTCTGTGCTGGACATAGAATCCCTCTTCCCCAGAAAATAAAAATAAATAAAATAATAAATAAGTATCACTTTATCACTTTAATAGTTAAGATATTACATGGAACATGCAAGGATCTATATAAATTTCTTCATGTACATGGTTGGCTTGGTTGGTGGATGGGATGGTTGACTGGTGGGTTGGTGGGTTGGTTTTAGTTGAGTTGGAAAACAGAATGGCACAGGGATACAAAAAACTGAAACTGTGGATAGTGAACTGCCACTGAAAAAATGCTTATGTATCCTAACAGAAGAAATAAATTCATGTTCCTCTTCCTGCTCTTACTGCCACCAATAGGCAAAAACAAATGAGAAACATTTTTGATTCAGTAGGACTGGCGTGGAGCCAAAAATTCTAATAGTTCATGAGTTCCCAGGTGATGTTGATGCTGTTGGTCTGGGACCACACTTTGAGAACCATTTCGCTTAACCCATATTTGTTTGTGTAAAGGTTAAATATAAATTAGAGCAGCATTTACTCTATATTTCTTTTTCACTTAGAGTTGGCCTGACATCCTTTGAAAACCCCATGCCCAATTTGAGCTCATATTTTGGATTTATTTTCATTGACACGTTTTCTTAAGATCTGGAGGGAGACTTTATAATTAAGACTATGTCAGGAGAAACACTTCACTTCTAGCCACACAGTTAGTCTGTACTTTTAATTACAGGTAAATATAACAGCACATGCTTCAAACTTAACGGTAGCTTTCCACTTTAAAAGGGAGGGGGACAATTTTCATATGTTGCATTTTTAAAAAATATTTATTTATTTTTAGTGGAGGAGGGGCAGAGGGAAAGAGAGAGAGAACCTCAAGCAGACTCCCTGCTGAGTATGGAGCCTGACTCAAGGCTCCATCCCAGGACCCTGAGATCATGACCTGAGCCAAAATCAAGAGTCATGCACTTAACCAACTGAGCCACCCATATATGAGTTGCATTTTTGGAAGAGAAATTTTATAGTCCTCAACAAAACAAAGCATTTGTGGTACATCACTGACATATAAACCCAAAGGCAATAATATCCTAACAGAATCACCCTGGAGGGGAAGAGAAAAAAGATGAAGGCCAAGAAGTCTATAGTCATCCAGGATTAACTTATGTATCACAGAGATAAGATACTTTTATCACAAATTTGGACTAGTTTGCTTCTTATGACTATCAGATTCTAGAAGGGGCCAAAATTTAGGAGAAATCATGCAGTATTTGTAACTTGGCAATACAGATGTTTCAAAGAAAAATGTTCCCATTGCCAAAACAAACAAACAAACAAAATTAAAAAGTGCTTTTGATTCTTTCTCCTACCCACAGTCGTCCCCTCTTCCTCAATTACCTGGCGGGTTCCACAGCCTTGACAGAGCCGGGTGAGCACAGATGGCATGCGCTTGAGTGCCGACGGCTTCCTGTAATACTGGGGGTACGCTCTGGCCATGCAGTTACTGATATCTTTTGAGTCTGTTGCTGCCTGGATCTTGACTCTTTCGCATCCCTGAGATGAACAGTAACTGTGGCCATCCCTGTGGCTTTTGGCTTTGAGATACAAAAACAGCAACCTGAATGGAAACAAATCAATCCATGGGATGTTAGACGGACTCCCATAAACTCACAAAATTCCTCACATTGGCTCACAGCCCAAAGGGCTATTTCTCTAATAAAGTAACTTTTCCTTAAAAGAAAACAAATTCTAAAACTAATAAAGCTGTTCCTCTTTCCTTTCTATCCTCCTAGGGTCCTAAGTCAAATGCCATACTGCTTTCAGAAAATATTTTGATAACCCGATTCAGCTGTTCTGGAGCATATCAAAGTTAATTTCTGGAGTGAATTACTTCAATAGGTAATTTGGGAGGATGGACTTTGGTTTGTTTCAAAACTTCCTTGGAAATTTTTAGACTTGTGTTGAGTTTGGGATTTCATAAATTAGTGTGTGGGTTTTTTTTTGTTTTGTTTTGTTTTAAATCATTTTCGTTTAAGGCATACATTTGAAATTCATAAAAATAGCAACTGTGACTTGCTTGACTGAGGCCAAGATATGGTCTCACATCAATTGCTGTGATGTTTACTAAGAGCAGATGGGCCTGAAGTCCTTCTGTCTGTACTTTGGCCAACATCAAGGGAAAAGAACAGACCCGCCCACTCTGAATTATCCTCCTGCTGCCAAGATGAATGTAAAAGTAACTTCCAGGCAAGAGTCCAACATCTGTCAGCAAACGTAGTCTTTCTGAACCAAAGGAAGTCAAGATTATAAAGCATTTGATCAAATGTGATTGATTACTATAGATCAAGAATTCATATTTTAATATGAAGTCAATGAACAATGGGAAGTTACAGTTAGGAGTAAAAGTAAGCCACTGTCCTAACATCAATACTTTAACATACATAAAGGAAGGAATGAGAAGGGATAAGAGGGACGTGGTTAGGCCTGGGCCTTTTGATATTAAATAATTAAAAATCATCAAAACAAACAGAATTAAAAAGAATTAAAGCCTTGAAGGCCAATGGATTCTAAAAAACAGCAGAATGAAAAAAATTATTTCCCAGCTAATCATTCATGATCCCCAGACCATCCTCACAAATTTGGGTGTTCAATTTATTTTTGTGGAAAAGCAAACGGGGAATGTGGACATTCTGTCATCTGTAGAGTAAAAGTCCAAGCAGGTTGTTTTAAGTCTTACTAGAAATTGAAAATCAGTGACAATTACAGTAAGAAAAGATTTGAGCTGGTCACACAGGCTGCTGGAGGAGCCCTGGAGGGCAAAGGAGCTGCATCTTATTCAAAAACTAATGAGACCCTCGACTGAACCCCAACCTCAAGCCTCAAACCTGCCACCCTTCTCCCCATTCTGAACCACTGTCTTTCCCCAAACATGCCATGCCATGTTCTTCCATGCCTTCATGCATCTATCTACACCGCTCCTGGGGACACATTCCCCCTTTCTTCTACTATCTCCTCCTACCCATTCCGCAGGAGTTAGCCCCCGTGTCACCCCCTTGGGATGTCACGGATCACCCTAGGCTGAGCTTCCAGGTACCTCAAAAGGCGCAATGAATATTCCACTGTAGGAATTACAGCTTTGAAACCTCTAGCTCTCTAATCACTTGCCTTAGAAGCCTACATCCCTCAATGGACTGCGAATTTGCAGAAGAAATGGGTCTTATTTACATCAGTATCTTTACAGTACCTAGACGATGGCATGTGAAAGGAATGTCAGCTTAAGAAATGGATACTGGAGGAGCATGCTATTTGCTGGAAGAATAGAGGAGATTGAGCCTACCATCACCCAAAGGCTGAGAGACTGTAACTGGATAAAAGCAGACAAAGCCAACAGGACCCCGGGTGAACAGGATTAGAATTAAAAAGTGGAAAGACGCAGCCTAGAGAAAGTTGAAAGCAAATATGCCATGGTTACACAGTGGTTTGGTTTTTTTTTTTTTTTTTTAAGTCAAGGTCAGCTTGAGGGATCACCTTAAAGGGAGGGGGTAACAATGAGCTTTCCCTGAAATATTAACTATATCACATGTAAATAATCATTTTAAGGATGGTCATAGAAAAAAAATTATTTTAATTTTCAATTGGGCCTACTGGTTCTTCATTGACAAGGATAATCTCTCTCCAAATTGCCTTAATAGGTACATGGCAAACATCTTCATTCGATTCCTGCTGCCAACTATAATTACGAGTCATTCTACGTCTCTAAACCTCTAATAGTGATGAACAGAGAATTACCCACATCAGCTGATCTTCTAAACAGCCATCCCATCACAACCTATTCTTAGTTAGGCTGAAGAACTAGTAATTTCACCATTAAAGAAAAATGGCAATAATTCTCATTCACTGGTTGCACCCAATTACCCCGTGCTGGAGTCAAAATAGAATTTCCTCTCAGACTGCTTCCTCTGCAATTCTTCCAATGAATGCACAGGCTCATATTCTTCCATTTTGGATAATGAGCCATTATGGCGCTGTAAAAAGCCAAAGGTAACCTGAAAACTTGTGTTTGATGGATAGCAGAGGCCAACTCGAATCCAGTCATTCCTATAAAGGAGAGACAATAAAACAATGAATTCACACTTGAGCCTATATACTTTGAGTACTATAGCGTATGTAAATTTCAGCCAGGATTTTTCTCTTCCTTCAAAATCCCCCGCTTCTATATGTTCCCCCAAACTTCTCTTTAAAAATATATATATATTTTATTTATTTATTCATGAGAGACACACACAGAGAGCAGCAGAGACACAAGCAGAGAAAGAAGCAGGCTCCATGCAGGGAGCCCGATGTGGAACTTGATCTCGGGTCTCCAGGATCACGCCCTGAGCCGAAGGCAGACGCTTAACCATTGAGCCACCCAGGCGTCCCTCCGCCAATATATTTACAATTGTCTGGCTTACAAAAGTGGCTTGGTCTCAACAGGATTTCAGAGAATGTGAACAGAAGTTGGAAAAAATGTACTTTAGACACTGCAAGAGGATCATAAAATCAAGTGAGATGGCTGGGAATGGCATATACAAAAATGGAAGAAACACTAATAGCCCAACAGTGTGAGTGACACTGGTAAAATCTTCCCAAAGAATTTTTTTTTATTTTATTGATTTATTTTTTAAGTAATCTCTACAGCCAATCTGGAGCTCAAATTCACACCCCTGAGATCAGGAGTCACGTACTCTACTGACTGAGCCAGCCAGGGTCCCTTCAAAGAATTTTTTTGTTCATAAATATATTTTTCTTTTTATTTTTGCAGTAGGATAAACACTTTGTGGTAAAACTGCTGGATATTTTCAAAGCTTTTAATGCATATTACCAAATTGCTGTGGGTTTTTTTTTTCCTTACATAACATCCTGTCTTTATTTTAAGATTTTTTTAAAAAACTTATTCATTTGAGAGAAAGAGAGAGAGAGAGCACAAGCAGGAGGAGGGACATGGGGAGAGGGAAAAGCAGGGACTTTTTCCGCTGAGCAGGGAGCCTGATGCGAGGCTCAATCCCAGGACCCTAAGACCATGACCTGAGCCAAAGGTAGATGCTTAAAAATCTGAGCTACCCAGATACCCCATATCCTGACTTTAGATATAGAATCAACACTTTCTGGAAACCATTAAAAACATTTCTCCTTTTTAAATCATTTGCTGTTGGGAGCATTTTTAAAGTTTCATAAAGTATACATACACAAAATTTACCTTTTTATCCATTTTTAACTCCACAGTTCGTTGGCATTAAGTACATTCACAAGGTTATACAATTACCACCCCTCTTCCACAAAGTTTTTTAAAAATATGTCACAAGGCCTTAAAATTATTCATGCATGTTTTACCAGTAATCCCCACTAATGAATGACTAGAAATGTCCACCAAACATGTATATGGAAAGATGCTCTATGCAGTATCATTTATAATAGCAGAAAGGGGTATAAGAGTATAGGAAGGGCTGGCAGAAAAAAAAAAAAATCAAGCTAAGTGTTCATGGAAGGTACCTTCCATAGAAGGGACAGTCAAATAAATTGTGGCATATCTATATAATCAGAAAACACACAAGGGTGAAAAGAAGAAGAAAATATCTTTTTAATGCCTCACTTTGATTAGAGGAATTATAGATTATTTCAATTTTATTTTTTTCTGGGCAGCCTGGGTGCCTCAGTGGTTTAGCACCGCCTTCAGCCCAGGGTGTGATACTGGAGACCCTGGATCGAGTCCCACGTCGGGCTCCCTGCATGGAGCCTGCTTCTCCCTCTGCCTGTGTCTCTGCCTGTCTCTCGCTTTGTGTGTGTCTCATGAATAAATAAATAAAATCTTTTTTAAAAAAAATTTATTTTTTTCTATATTTTCTTATTTTGTTTAATGAACAAGCAGAACTTTCATTGTTTTTAAAGGGTTACTTGTAGAAGTGGCACTACGACCAAATCTATGACCTCTCTATAATCACAATTAAGTTTGGGGAAAAAAATTGTCCATCTCTTCCCCCTGCCTCTGCCCATGATGTAATTTTTACAAACCCTGAACTACTTAAGCAAGGAAAGTCTGACTGAATTTCAAAAGCCCACACAGATTTTTGAAACTTTCTGGGTTTCTGCCTTTTTTCACTTTAAAAGATTTTTACTTACTTGCTCAGTATTTGTTCAAAAGTTACAGGGGATCCTTATAGAACCCTGCATACCACTCAGTTGTAATATCTCACCTCAAACTCATAACCTGCCATATATAAATCCTTGGGTTACTGATCACTCTGACATTTCTTCTTGGTCCTCTCTGACCATTGCTTATTTCTTTCACTGCCTTCTCCGCACCTCACTCCTGGGACTGATAATACCAGACTGGCTTCTAGAAACCTCACCCTGGATACACTGTGAAGTAAGGATCAGAGGTGGGGAGATCACGTAGGACCCAGGCAAGAGATGATGATGGCTTGCACTCGGCCACAAGCAGTAAGGGTAGAAAGAAGTGGAGAGATTTAAAGACCCCTAAGGAGATAGGACCAATAGGGTTTGGCCACTGATGGGACAGGATGAAGGAAAAGGAGAGTCATTGATGAGTCCTGGGGTTTCTCCTTGGTTGACTCCGTAGGTAAGGGTGTGATTCTCCAGCAAAGGCAAAGAGACACAGCAGCAAGTATTGGAGGAATACAGTAACGGTCCAGGTTAGAGTAGGTGCTAGGGCCCTAACCTCTCAGAATAAGGGCATCCACTGATATTCACAGATCCTTGGAAGTGATCTACTTAGAGCTAAGTTCTTTTTTTTTTTTTTATAAATTAATTTTTATTTACCAACATACAGAATAACACCCAGTGCTCATCCAGTCAAGTGTACCCCTCAGTGCCCGTCTCCCATTCCCCCCACCCCCCGCCCTCCTCCCCCTCCACCACCCCTAGTTCATTTCCCAGAGTTAGAAGTCTTTATGTTCTGTCTCCCTTTCTGATATTTCTCACACATTTCTTCTCCCTTCCCTTATATTCCCTTTCACTATTATTCATATTCCCCAAATGAATGAGAACATACACTGTTTGTCCTTCTCCGGTTACTGTGGCCAAGTTCAAAAAGGGTGTTGCCTGAGTTCTCCTCTGGGATTTTGATGGAATCTTGTCTCACATTTAGATCTTTCATCTATTTTGAGTTTATCTTTGTGTATGGTGCAAGAGAGTGGTCTAGTTTCATTCTTCTGCATGTGGATGTCCAATTTTCCCAGCACCATTTATTAAAGAGACTGTCTTTCTTC
This sequence comes from Nyctereutes procyonoides, assembly GCF_905146905.1. Lineage (NCBI taxonomy): Eukaryota > Metazoa > Chordata > Mammalia > Carnivora > Canidae > Nyctereutes > Nyctereutes procyonoides. Next base: position 52,488,290 of record NW_026575146.1, on the reverse strand, counting down.
CAGTGGATCGTCTTTCCTCCTTTATCGTATATTAGTTGACCATAAAGTTCAGGGTCCACTTCTGGGTTCTCTGTTCTGTTCCATTGATCTATGTGTCTGTTTTTGTGCCAGTACCACACTGTCTTGATGAACACAGCTTTGTAGTACAACCTGAAATCTGGCATTGTGATGCCCCCAGATACGGTTTTCTTTTTTAAAATTCCCCTGGCTGTTTGGGGTCTTTTCTGATTCCACACAAATCTTAAAATGATTTGTTCTAAGTCTCTGAAGAAAGTCCATGGTATTTTGATAGGGATTGCATTATACGTGTAAATTGCCCTGGGTAACATTGACATTTTCACAATATTAATTCTGCCAATCCATGAGCATGGAATATTTTTCCATCTCTTTGTGTCTTCCTCAATTTCTTTCAGAAGTGTTCTATAGTTTTTAGGGTATATTTTGAGAACCATTTGAATGGTAAATGGTTCTCCAACCTTTTATTTTCAGGTTGTAGGTGTCCTTCTGTCTAAAATGAGTCTCTTGTAGACAGCAAATAGATGGGTCCTGCTTTTTTATCCAGTCTGAAGCCCATTCACGTTCAGAGTTACTATTGACAGATATGAGTTTAGTGTCATCATGGTATCTATTTAGTCCTTGTTTTTGTGGATTGTTCCACTGAACTTCTTCTTAAAGGGGAGTTTTAAGAGTCCCCCTTAAAATTTCTTGCAGAGCTGGTTTGGAGGTCACATATTCTTTCAGTTCCTGCCTGTCTTGGAAGCTCTTTATCTCTCCTTCCATTTTGAATGAGAGCCTTGCTGGATAGAGTATTCTTGGTTGCATGTTCTTCTCATTTAGGACCCTGAATATATCCTGCCAGCCCTTTCTGGCCTGCCAGGTCTCTGTGGAGAGGTCTGCTGTTACCCTAATATTCCTCCCCATGAAAGTCAGGGACTTCTTGTCTCTTGCTGCTTTAAGGATCTTCTCTTTATCTTTGGAATTTGCAAGCTTCACTATTAAATGTCGAGGTGTTGAACGGTTTTTATTGATTTTAGGGGGGGATCTCTCTATTTCCTGGATCTGAATGCCTGTTTCCCTTCCCAGATCGGGAAAGTTTTCAGCTAGGATTTGTTCAAATACATATTCTGGCCCTCTGGCCCTTTCGGCGCCCTCGGGAACCCCAATTAAACGTAGGTTTTTCTTCCTTAGACTGTCATTTATTTGCCTTAATCTGTCTTCATGGTCCCTTAATTGATTGTCGCTTTTTTCCTCAGTTTCCCTCTTTGCCATTAACTTGTCTTCTATGTCACTCACTCGTTCTTCCACCTCGTTAACCCTCGTCGTTAGGACTTCTAGTTTGGATTGCATCTCATTCAATTGATTTTTAATTTCTGCCTGATTGGATCTAAATTCTGCAGTCATGAAGTCTCGTGAGTCCTTAATGCTTTTTTCTAGAGCCACCAGTAGCTGTATAATGGTGCTTCTGAATTGGCTTTCTGACATTGAAGTGTAATCCAGATTTTGTAACCCTGTGGGAGAGAGGGCTGTTTCTGATTCTTTCTTTTGAGTTGAGGTTTTCCTTCTAGTCATTTTGCTCAGTGCAGAGTGGCCAAAAACAAGTTGTATTGGAACACGGGGGAGTATCACTGGTCCGTCCAGCTGGTCTTCTGGGGGAGGAGCCTGCTGTGCTGATTCTCAGGTGTTAGCACTTGGGGAGCTGCTCTGCCCCTGCCTGCTGCAGGGCTCAGCGGGGGTTGTTTACCCCGTTGGGCCCCAGGAGGAACAGCCGCAGATGCTATGGCAACTCTGGAAGCCTGGATTCAGCCTCCGCAGGAACTACGGGGCTCGGGGCTCTCGGCTCTCGGCTCTCCCTCCGCTGGGCCTGGAGGCTCCGGGGCGGGGCCGCTGATGTGCTCAGCTCGGGGCAGGAGCGTCCTTGCTGTCCTGGGCCCTCCCGGCCTCTGCCTGTCCCGGGGGAGGCCGGATCCTGGGCTGTGTCCCGGCGCCCTGTGCTCCGGGGTCTGCGCTGTGGGATTCGCGCTCCCGCCCCGCAGCCCCCTCCGCGGAGCCGCTCCCGAGCCCCTCCGAGCTGCTCCGGCCCCGCCGTGCGCGCTGCAGCCCTTAGGGAGCTCGGAGCACTCCCCGGGGCGCAGGTGTCTGTTAGTGTCCCCGGGAGCCCGAGGGCATCCCCGCTCTCCTGGGTCCTGCTCCAACTCCCTGAGAGCCCCTTTCCGCCCGCCCGGGAAGGTTGGTGCAGCTCCTGCTTCTCCGGGACGGGGCTCTCCTGTCCTGGGGACACTCGCCCCGGCCTCAGCCCGGCTCCTCGCGGGGCCCCTCCCCCTCGGAGGCCTTTTGTTTCTTTATTTCTTTTTCCCCGTCTTCCTACCTTGATAGAAGCGCGGACTCTTCTCACTGTAGCATTCCAGCTGTTCTCTCTTTACATCTCAGGCCGAATTCGTAGATTTTCAGGATGGTTTGAAGGTTATCTAGGTAATTTGGTGGGGACAGGCGATTTGGGGACCCTGCTCCTAGAGCTAAGTTCTTACATGTTCTATGCCCACCTCTGTTAATTTCAAGTGGGTGTTTTAAGAGAGTTTTACAAGTCAGAGCCTTATGACCAGCTAGATGAACAGACCATTTAAATTTTTACAGTACCTATCTGAGCAGTTTTCATGGGAATCCCTTGGATTCACCATCACACACAACTAGATAGGTTACCTCTGCCTTCCAAAATAGTCTCATCCACTTTGCCAGTGTCTATCACTTCCCCTGATGCAGCCCATGCTCCTATCACACTCAACTCATCAGTCCCTGACCAGAACCAGCCCTTTCCCAATGGTATTGCTTTTGTAACAAGACTGATCACTTGGTACCACCTTCTCCGTGCAGCCTGGCCCAGCCCCGACAGGCAGCATTACTGCTCTATCCTTTGTCCACTCACAATAGCATCAGCTTGTCAATTTACTTAAAATTTTTTTCTACCTGGATAATATGAGCTCCCGAAAGGCAGGTACTTTTCTTGTTCATCTTTAGATCAGCTGGCATACAGAAAACACTTGAATAAATTCATGTAAAAATGAAGCCTTTGACTGAAAGTGATATGACTAGGACAGACCAATGAAATAGAGAAGGGACGGAAGAAAGAACTTTTCAGGCAGGGGCTGCAAGACCTGGCATTCATGCCACAACTTGTCCACTGCTTGCCTGTAGTTGACATTACTTATCAATCATGCCACTCTCTTCTGGCAGGTCTAAACTTGGCCTCAAAAATGTTTTCATCGTCTAGATAACCAAGTGCTCAGCTGGAACACCAGAAAAAACTTCCCATCTCAGATATGGGGAATTAAAGTATTCAGCAGGCGATTTTAAAACCTACTGTGAATGGCTTTCTGCACACAATACCTCGACCATAGACAAAAAGAAATGTTTCTAAAATGACAGGATTCAATCTGTAAAATTGCTTAATTCCATCAACAAAAATATACAGCCTCCACCTAAGAAGAACAAAGCACACGAAGTTGGCATTCTTTACTTGCTACAAAAGCAGTGTTATAATTTGTCTCTGTGAAATTGGTACTTGCTCAACTATTTGAAATAACAGTAATAGAGACCTACTTGTTGAAGTTTATGAGGTATAGAAAAGCAGTCCTGGGTGCTGGTCCATTCCAGTGGATGGTATAGCCCTTCTCCAGCATGATCACAGGCTGGTACTGGGGAAAGGTAGCCTTCTGGTTGATGCCCCGGAGCACCATAGGGTAGGAGGGATACTCATCTCGCGTGATGGTCATAGTCAGGTTCTGAGTGCTCCATGTCTGCACATAAACCTTAAAAGCAATTAACAATTAAAGGGAAGAAGACTCCACTACAGAGAGCCCACAGGTGGTTACCAGAGGAGAGGGTGTAGGGGAAGATGGGTAAAATAGGTGATGGGAATTAAAGAGGACACTCATCGTAATGAGCACTGAATCCTGTGTAGAATTGTTGAATTGCTATATTGTCCATCTAAAACCAATCAACACTTTAGTTAACTATACTGGAATTAAAATTAAAAACTTAAAGGGCGCCTGGGTGGCTCAATTGGTTAATTGACTACTTTCAGCTCAGGTCATGATCCTGGGGTCCTGGGATGGAGTCCCAACATCCAGCTCTCTGCTCAGCAGGGAGTCTGCTTCTCCCTTTCCCTCTGCCCCCCTCCCCCCACCCCCACTCATGTGCACGCTCTCTCTATATATATAATAAAAATCTGAAAAAAAAATTAAAAACGTGTTAAAATCTTAAAAAAAAAAAGAATTAAAGAAGAGAGAATGAAAGTTTAGATAAACTTAGCAAACATTTCCAGCACAAAGGCCAGTGCCTCTACTTCCAGAACAGAGGTTCTGTAATCTGAGCCAGACTACTCATTTAGCCAACTTCATCCTAAATTATACTTAAAACGAAGCCTACTTAAACTGAAATGGTAAAAACAGACCAAGCATTCTGCTAGCCAAGATCTTCATCATCTCTTCCACCACCACAGGCCAGCTTATTCATCAGAATATAAAACCTTTGCGGCTTATATAGCTTGTCAAAGAAATACCTCAATCTGAAGAACACACATACAAAAAATCTGTAAATCAATGTGAAAACTGATACCCTCCAGTCAAATCTGAATCTGAAAGCCTTTCTTCTAAAATAAGAGCTGGAAAATTGAAATATCTTAGAGGTTTGGCTTTCAATTTTCCATGACCTACATCAGCCCAAGAAGTCATTTTTCACTCATTCAAAAACAAAAGGTTATAAGGAACTTTGCAAAAACTGAAAACATATATTAAACAGGACAAATTTGAAAATCCTGAATTTATTCCACTGGTATTTGAGCCCCTTTCTGTGCCAAAACAAAACCTTCCCCAAATGCATCCTCCAAAAATGAACCTCAGAACAATTTCCTAAAACAAATCAGTCTCCTATAACAGAATTCTCCAGAAAGATTAAAACATTTGCCAAATACTACATTTAATTCACAGTATTTCTTTCTGTCATTTCTTTTTTTTTTTTTTTTAAGATTTATTCATGAGAGAGACAGAGACAGAGACACAGGCGGAGGGAGAAGCAGGATCCTTGTGGGGAGCCCCATGCAAGACTCGATCCCCAGACCCTGGGATCACGCCCTGAGCCAAAGGCAGACGCTCAACCGCTGAGTCACCCAGCCGTCCCTCTTCCTGTTATTTCTATAATTTTGTTTATATTAATTCTTCAATTATACAACCTGTGCGCCAGACAAGCTCCCTAAGTCTCATTCATGTTTGACTCTTTTAATATAATAATACTCTTCCTTATAGATCCCACTTAAAGATTTAAAATAAAGATAGGAAATATATATCTTAGGACTACCAATTGTCTTCCTTTAAATGTATATATTTATTAGTACTACTATGCTATAGACAATATTACAGTTACAACACATACATATTGAATTTTTAAAATACGTTAGTTTAACCTATATTTACTATTTAGGTTATATAAATAGAAAATAGATATAAAAATAGAAGTTAAAATAATATTTTCAAACTAGGTTGCTATATAACAGATTATATATAATAGCTTCTATGTAATATATAACAGGAGATAGACTGATTAATCTCTTGCCTTCTTCCAAACCAAGGAAGGATATGAGGTGACACATGTAACCTTAATTCTCCTTATATTTCCACCTTTCTTCCTGAGCCCCTTTAAACCTTGGGTTAGCAAAGAGCTTAAAATATATTTATAAATAGCCAATTATTATTCTATCTTGAGATCCAAGTGCTTCTACCTTTCACCTAAAAACATACAGTTGTATATATTACCTAAGTAACAATGGACTGCAGATCTGGGCTACCAGCCCACTTCCCAAAGCCTCAGAGAACATTTCTGACCTGTGGTCCTACCATTCCCAGAACCTCTTAGGAAGTACTGGATGACTTACTTCCTTCTCCTTCCTCCAACAAAAAATTGAATTACTACTCTGCTTTGTAAGCTAGGAGGATTAGGTTCACATTCTTGAATACGTAGAAAATCCACAGGGTCAATGAACACATTTCTAATAATTTTGATAGTTTATCTTAGTTTTGGCAGACAATTCTGATAAGAATAACATGAGAGGCGCCTGGGTGGCTCAGTCGTTGTGTTTGCCTTTGGCTCAGGGTGTGATCCTGGGGTCCTGGGATCGAGTCGCATCAGGCTCCCCAAAGACAACCTGCTTCTCCCTCTGCCTATGTCTCTGTCTCTCATAAATAAAGAATCTTAAAAAGAATAAAATGAAAGGAAAAAAGAAATTACATTTTAAATCACATTCTTTTCTTCTCCACTAGATTTAATTCCCCATTTTTTTCCTTGTCTTTCCCAGAACTCAGACAAGAATAACATTTTTTTTCCTTATGGGAACGAGAAGTCCCACAACAAAGAAGCTAATATTCCTTTAAAATAAGCCAAGAAACTCCCCCCAATCTTTATCCCTCTAATTCCCTAATTTAGTAGAGATTATGACCCTGGAAGCAAAGAATAAGTCTCCCTCTCAGTGGGCACAGCTGTAGCATGGCAAGAAACACCTAAGACTTAGGAAATAGGGGTCTCACCCCAACTACATCCCAACCATAAGTAACCCAGGGCAAATTGTCCTACCACTTTCTATTTGTTTAATTGGTTTGGAGCAGGAGAACTTTAAATAAAACTCTAGGAGTCCATGATTCCTAATACATTTTTTTTTCTTTTTTCCTAAAGACAAATCATGCATTGGAAAGTATCAATCATGCTGAAGAGCAGAAGAGTACTCCTCATGGAAGGAGAGCTGTTAGGAGCTGGTTCGGAATCAGGCATCATAATGCATTCTGGCCTACCTGGGCATAGCTCCCGCTGCAGACCACTGCATTCCATTTGGTAATGTTTACACAGCTTGGGTGGCGAATCAGGTAGTTGTCAATTCTTCCCACATAAGCATCCTTGTATCCTGTCACAGAGCCATCAACATCGTGGAATATGGAGTTCTTATCACCATCCAGCTCACAATCTTCAAACCAGGGGCCAGGCTTTCCAAAGAAGACATTCAAAGAGACCTGCCAGCAGTGAGAAGCCAGGACATCACAAAATGAAGCCTTCTACCATCCTGGCCAGAGTTCCCTGAAAGGATCCAAGTGCATTACAACTGCTTTAAGGTTAAAGCAGTTCTGAGTCACAGTTCATGGCTGTCAACTACGGTACCCAGTTAATCACAGTTTTCAATTCATTATGACATGGCTGGGCAAAACAAAATGAAAAAGCCTGTGGAGTTCAAGTAGCAAATGTTGAAAACATATTTGGTGTTTTCTTTTTTTTTTCCATTTAAAAACTATTACCAGCTCTCTCTCCAGACAGAACTAACTATGGCCAGAGAATCAGAACAGTTGTGTGAAGGGGAAATATGCAGTCAGACATACTCATTAAAAATTGTAAACTTTACACATAAGACATGTGTATTTCCCTGTATGCAAATTATACCTCAATTAAATAAAAATCTATCATAAATTCTATCTTCTGAGGTAGTTCATCATTTTACTTCACTCAAAATGCTTTAGTCACTTGTTCATTTGACTCACCCCCCGACACCCCCTACCCACACCAAAAAACAAGTATAGTTGCAAACGAAAACACTGTCCAGGTGTTGCTTTGGCATGCTGGGTGACCACTGACCTAACTAGAATATGCTGCAAAGTGTATGTTACTTTCTCCTTAACACAGACCAAATCCAGGACACCTGGATAGCTCAGTGGTTGAGTGTCTGCCTTTGGCTCAGGGTGTAATCCCTGCAGGGAGCCTGCTTCCCCCTCTGCCTCTCTTTCATAAATAAAAATTCATGAGAGACAGAGAGGGGGGGGGGGGTGGGGGGGGCAAAGACATAGGCAGAAGAAGAAGCTCCCTACAGGAAGCCTGCTTCCCCCTCTGCCTCTCTCTCATAAATAAAAATTCATGAGAGACACAGAGAGAGAGAGAGAGGCAAAGACATAGGCAGAAGAAGCAGCTCCCTGCAGGGAGCCTGATGCGGGACTCAATCCCAGGACCCCGGGATTACACCCTGAGCCAAAGGCAGACACTCAACCACTGAGCTACCCAGGCATCCCATAAATAAACAAAATCTTAAAAAAAAAAAAAAAAAAAAAAGACCAAACCCAGCTCAGTAATTTTCATGTCAGGTAGAGTTAATTTAAGGCTTTTATTAAACACATAGCACACAGCTGCAGAGCAGGCCGCAGGTGACATGTTTTACAGTCTTTAGCTGCTTCCTATTAGTGGTAAATTATTCACGCCAAACAAGGTGTTTAGACACAACTCTCATATGTTTTAAAATCAACTGATCATCTAAGTGATAGGCAATCCAATGAATTATCAGTGATGTTTGGGACAAGTGGCTCTAGGTTCTTAGTTGTTGGCTTTTTTTCCCCCCCATTTCCCTTATAGCATCTATGGTTAAATCCAAGAATAGTTGAGAGCATATTTCCCACCTTTTAAGGCAGAATGAAATTTCCTTCACAGACTGTTCCCAGGGCATCAGCACCATCAGATCAGACTCCAGTTTGATGACTGCTACACTTGAACAGCACAGATGCTAGAACTCAGGAACTCCACCACCAATGTTCACCCAATGAATTGTTTTTCAGAACAACTACGCAGTCACTAGAACTCCATGTATGAAGAGGTCTGTGTGGGCAGCAAGTAAAGACCCAACCTCCACACTGGAAAGCTGATCCAAGGACCGCCCTATTAATTTTTGTGGGAAGCTATCTGCTAGTGTAGCCCTCCCTCTTCCCCTGGAGTCATAGGACCTAAAAGAGAACCAGCCAACGTGGTTGGCATCCCGAATTGCACCTATGCTTCTGTTTCATGCCTTAGCCATTCTGGAAAACCAGATACAGACCTTGGTAAACTAACCCATGTTCTATTTTAAACCAGGCAACTGCAGAGTCTGCCTGTGGACATCAATGAGAGAAGTATAGGCCATTTTCCAGTTGTAGCCACCTGTGTGTGTGAGTGGCGAGAGACGGCCTGAGACTCAATCTCCCCATCCCACTGTCATCTTGGAATAGGTAAGATGGTGGAGGTGGGGTATGAATCAGACTGTCCTGTGTGCTCAGAGAACAGAGGGCACTGATGAAACCACTAAGACAACTATTTCTGTGGCCCACTATACTGTAAACAATTACTTCTCAGTCTTCTCTGCAGTCTTCATAAAAACCTTCCAACAGTTTTTATCTGCATCTGTCTTACACCACCCCAATATTCCTCTTCTTTCCCATCCTTTTATCCTCTGGCTCCCCAGAAGAATAAGCCCTGAACAAGTAAACTACCAAGCAGAACTCAAATCTCTTCAGATTATTACAATGAACTTCTCCAAATTCTATGTTCTGCTGTTCCTCTGAAACACTACCATCCCCATGCCCCTGTCATCACTCCAAGTCATTGTCCCTTTTGAGCTATCACTTGAATGTCAAAAATACCTCAGGTCACATGAGACTACTGTTCTCACCTTGAACCCAATAGGACAATGTGCATGGAATTATGAGTCTCTTTTGCATATACTTCTCCTCCTAGTTGTCAAGACTCAGTATGAATACTTTGTGTTCTTGTCTTTGGGAATATGCTAGCCCTCCTCCTCCCGCCATGGTCACCACGTGGGTACTGTTAAGGACATACTTACATGTGGACCAAACTTCACGAGGGAGATGTTATTCCTGGGAGTTATCTGCCACGGATTCTTCATAAGGAAGCCAATAGCACTGGTGTACCTATCTGGAGTTGGCACATATTTTTTGAAAGTACACCTGGTTAGATGAATGGGCCCATCATAAATCTGAAAGCCTCTGATTGGGAACGTCCTGTTGAAATACAAGATTTTGTTTAATGCACATGGGCCATCCCTGTACTGGCATTCTCTTACAGATTTGTTTTATAAACACTATTAACTATCTCGGCCACACTAAGCACAATTCTAGGATCCAGTGGTACCAAGAGAAGATCCCTGATCAAATGAAACATACACCGCAGTGGGAAAGGCAAACAGAATAACAAGATAATTTCAGAGAGCAGGTGTGCAGGCAGTGAGACACGGTACTACAACAGACCAGGTGAGACGTGCTGCTTTGGACAGAATGGAGGCCTCTCTGAAGAGGTGACTTTGCTTCCTTGAATCAACCCAGTTATGACCTTTCATTTGGGAACTCATATACTTTAGTTTTGGTTCCAAAATCTTTGGCAGGCAGGAGAACAAAAGATAAATCTGTACTTTCACAGAGAGGATCTCCTTCAAGCCACTAAATGATAGTATTAAGATGAAATGATACACTTAAAAGTATAAAAGTGTAAATCCTCAAGGCTTACTATGTTAAAGGGGCTGGCTGGATTGAGAAATTCAGTTTATTCACCTTGCTCCTTTCTGTTCAAACACAAACCCCTTAACCTACTAATCATATATCATTAATCATAATTAAGGTACAAACCCCATAATATTCTGGATCTCTTAGGTTTCTACCCTGTTAAATTCTTTAATGGCACTGCAGAGGATTTCTATAGCAACTTTAGTTTACAACTTGGCGGTGTTTTATAGTAAAAGCATACATGCTAGCAAGATAATGAAATAGCTTGGTTAAAAAATCTATGCATCTTGATGTATTTCTTTTTTTATTTTGTAAAGATTTTATTTATTCATTTGACACAAAGCGAGGACAAGCAGGGAGAGACAGGCAGAGGGAGAAGCAGGCTCCCAGGTGAGCAGGGAGCCCGATGTGGGACTTGATCTCAGGACCCCAGGATCATGAACTGAGTGGAAGGCAGACACTTAACAGACTGAGCTAACCAGGCACTTGCATCTTGAAGTATATCTAAGGATAAATCCCAAAATGGTTCTGTCTCACAGAAAAAGTAGTCAAGACACAGTAAAATAAAAGCTGGATCCATTGACCAGTGAGGAATCTTTGGGAAATCTTCCTTTGCAAAGAAGCAACAAGCATTTTGAAATAAAACTGGAGGCCAGGGCAGCCCAAGTGGCTCAGGGGTTTAGTGCCGCCTTCAGCCTAGGGCATGATCCTGGAGATCCAGGATCGAGTCCCACATCGGGCTCCCTGCGTGGGGCCTGCTTCTCCCTCTGCCTGTGCCTGTGTCTCTGCCTCTCTCTCATTCTCAAATAAATAAATAAATCTATCTTAAAAAAAATTGGAGGCCACATAATGTATGTATACATTTGTCAAATCAGAATTTTGTACACCTGAAACATAATATTGTAAATCACTTATGCTTCAGTAAAAAGAGAGAGAGAGAGAGAGAGAGAGAGAGAGAAAAGAAAAAGAAGAAAAAAAAAAAACTGGAGGCCAATGTAAAAAGAATGGAGCTGGCCACCATGATACTGCTGCCACATGCCAACCAACACAGTTTTCATGACACATTAGACAAGACAACTGCAGCTTCACTGTGACAGGCACAGTGTTGAGGGCAAACTAACAGGGTTTGAATCCCACCTCAGCTCTTTTTAATAAACTCCTCATTTAGAAAGGAGGATAATGACAGTATCCACCTCACTGGACTTTGCAAGGATTAAGCAGAGAATAAAGTATTCAGAACAGGGCCTGACACATCATCAGCATCTAATAAATGTTAGCTATTAAAAATCCATAAAGTTTCTTTCCCAGTGGCTTCCACAGTCTGACTAGCAGGACGGCTACACAGAGCGTAGCTTATAATAGCGTTCAAGATTTCCCAACACCACGCTCACTCTCTGCCAGAAGCTAGTAAAGCCCTTCTGCCACCGAGCACTGCTCTGTCCCTCAAATAGCAGCCTCGTTGGCCCACGCCCCTGACCTGTCCTAGCCCCGTGGCCACATACAGAGTACAACTCTAAGGGAGTGGGTGTTTGATGCATTCTGGCAGTAGCTCTAACATGAGACCTTTAAAATATGAGTTTTTCTCTATCTGTGTTTCTACAAGTAAAATGAGGACAACTCCAAACTTGGTCTCAGAACTAAGGTATGGATTAATTAGTTAATAGTTCCCTAAAAGCTCTGAAGAATCTTTCTGGTGGGAAGTACTGTTTTAATGACTGTGATTATTTTGACAGAAAACATGCCAAGAGTCTACTCCGTACAACAGAAACACTGGTAATTAGATGGCCGTGGTTAGGGTTTGAGTCAGCTTTGGCATTTACCAACTCTTATTTTCTAGGAGTCTTTTCAATAGGTTATTTCCTTTTTCCAGGGGCTATTTCTGCAAACCTATCTCACAAATAGAGGCCAAAGTGACCTAATGTCATACTTCATAGTTTGGCCAATTTCCTGTGGCTCAAAAAGAAGAAAACCAAAATAATCGGCAGCTACTAGAAGACCTCGTGTAAGGAATGAAAAGAGACAGCTTCCTATGGGATACAATTGATAATGAAACCTATAAAGCATCTGGTAGCTAATGCTCCAGAGTTCCAGAAGATAATATACACAATTGCAATAGTAATAATACCAAAAATAATAATAGTGGCAATTGGATAAGGCGGGAAAAGTGTCACAATGGGAACCAATCCATCCAACATTAATTACTACAGAAACTTCCACAAGGGTTAGGTTTTCATTTATTGTTCAAACTAACAGTCCACTGCTAAACCACTGCTTACCTGTTCCTAGGTAAGGTCCGGGGCTTCTGGTCTATTCCTCCAGTGCCTACGTACTTGTTCTGACCACCCTGAAAGCCGTAATTCCTGCTCTCCCCAACAAAGAGAGATTCGGATACCTCCTGGCTGGAGCCTTCATCACTTGGGAAGCTTCCATCGCTGTAAAAGTGAGTATAACCATTACACTCCTCTCCATGAGATTTAAATTCATCCTCAGATAAAGGCAAGCTATAGCTTAAAAGCTAAAAGTTTTCCAAGCAGCCAGGAGCTTTCTCTAATACATATTATCATCAAGAAGTCCTTCTAAACTGTGAACGTACATATAAATTAATAATACATGGTTTGCAGGTTAAACAGACGAAAATGCATCTAGCATCAACAATTGATTATTTTCGTCTCCAGCAACAGCAATGCACATGGGCGAATGAACTTGCCCTGAGTCTAACAGTTCGAAGACAAGTATGTCTAAGACAGCGGCCCAAATAACTGTTGTCCGGAGACAAATATGGGGCAAAAAGGTCTTAAAGATCACTGCAACATCAGACCAGCTTCTAAGAAAGAAATTAATATATTCCCAACCTTTATTCTGTTCTTCTCGAGTGTTATCTTTTAAGCAAAAAATCTGACGGTGCTACCTTTCTTTGGAATTCCAGCTAATATTAACCTCTGACTTTGGTATTATGCTAATATAATGATATAACGTTCCTATGTGTGATTAAAAAAACAAAAACAAAAACAAAAGAAACACAGGCTATTTTACCTTACATCTTTAAAATAATCAGATAAGTATTTTTAAAGTGATTACAAACCTGGCAAAGGTCAGTCCTATTCCATTATCTGCAAATCTATAAGAGAAAAGAGAATAAAAGAACGTTAATTTACCACCTCAAAAAAAAAAGAATAAAATAAAATAAAAATAAAATTTACCACCTCATATAACAAGAGATAATTTTTCTCAATATTCAGTTTTTAGGAAACCCAGGAGGTTCCGATGTTTACTCTCCAAGACCACAGAATGTGTTTCATTTCCCAATAGCTAAAAGCACAGCCTTCACAGTGAAGGCACCTGGTTCAAATCTAGGCTTTGATGATCAACGGCCACATGACCCAGAATGACCTTGGGCAAGCTACTCAACCTGACTCTCCCTCAGTTTGCTCACCTAGAAGTTGAAGCAATAACATAACCTTCCTCATCGGATACTCAAGGGCATTAAACATAATAATTAATTCCACCCCTTAGGACAGTTCCCGGCACAGAGTACGTAGCATATAAGTGTAAGCTATAACTATTACTTTTCTAATTATTTCTGAGAAAAACAATTAGATCATGGTACCCTCTTCAAAATGTTCAACGTGAATACCCAAGCTACTTCTACAGCTGTAATACAAAACTAATTTTTTGCATGATGAAAGTCAGAGGGGACAGTAAAAATGCCAAGGAGCTAACATCAGTGCCAGCCAGAAAAACACATGTTTTTCTAGGCTCTTGGACACCAAATTTTAACTCAACATACATCAAAATTTCTCCTAAAATTATACAAGTGGGAAAAGAGAAAAAAGTGGGATGCTCACTGCCTCAGATCATGTGAAAACCTAAGTCAACAGCCTTATTAAGGTGGAATTCACAACTTTTGTTTTGAATGGCAGTGGAAGAGCATCAGAAAAACTTCGGAGTTTCCAAAAGGAAAGAAAAAAAAATTCCAGGTAGTTTCAAAATCTTTATTTAGCTCTCTGACATAGACCATGTTTGTTCTATAAAGTTAAATCCCCAGTTTCTGTTCAATCTCATCAGAAAACTCTCGGGTCACCAGACAAGTTCAGTTCCAATAAAAGCAGCAGAATGAGACAATTCCAAACATTTGCAGTCTGTGAACACAAGCATACTTCCTCAGAGCTCACCCTATTAGTAATAATAATGATTCCAGAGGCACCTGGCTGGTTCAGGCAGAAAAACATGCAACTCCTGATCTCAGGGTTGTGAGTTTGAGCCCCATGTTGAGTGGAGAGATTACTAAAAATAAACTTAAAAATATAATAATATCATTCCAGAAAGTACCACTGTACTTTTATATGCTGGGGTTTTTTAAAATTGCCTTAAAACATAAATACATCAAAAAAATAAATAAATAAAAGCATACATCAGTGTCATCAGACAATGACTTTGCAGAGAATACCTACGCGGAATTCTGAACAACAATGTCTCCACCTCTGACCCAAGCTCCGTTGTCATTATTTTTAAAAGAAATGAGCCTGTCAATTAAAGCAGCAACACGTGGTTTTTCAGGGTCTGCATCCTGATGAGGCCTAAATCTTGGGGTTAAAAAAAAAAACAAAAATGAACTTTTTAAAAAAGCATTAGAAGCCAGCTATTTACAATTATAAGCTTACGTGTCAAAAGGCAGGATTTATATTTGACCAAAACAAACAAAATCTTAAGACACAATTTACAAATTCATTATTTATATTTCAGATATTTAAAAAAACTTACATTTATTTATATAAGTTTCCAGAGAACTGCTTTCATAACCTATTTTTTTAAATCAAGTTATACTATAGAACAGGGCACTGCAAAACATTCTAAGCACTAAAACCATTTCAAAACAAACAAAAAAACCCCTCAGACCAGGAAATCTGGCGTGTTTTCACAAATTCTTAAGCTACATGACACTAAACATACTGAATAAATTCATCAGCTATTTCAACATCTATATATGTGAACTAGATTATTTGAATTGTGTGCTGGTGAAATGTTTTAGATACAGATATAAAACTAGTTCAAGATCTTAAAAATGCCTAAATTTAAGACATATTGTATTTAATTAACTTACTAACCACAAAGACTGAATTCTACCTCTTTTATTCTTGTCCTTCTAGAATACTTACAAGTATCTTAATGAAAAGATTAAAAACTTGGTGTCAAAAATTGTCCCGTATAACAAATCGAATAATTAATTCCATAAGGCCACCTATTTTTTTTAAAAAAAGATTCCTATTTTAATCTCACAAAGCTTGGGCACAGGTGGGGAGAGAAACAGCTAGATAGCTTTTAAAAACCAATTCAGCAGTTTGAGATTTTTCAAATATGCGGTCAGCAAATACCATTTGCTCAAATGCCACTACCTTCATTGCTGGCACACAGTAGGTGCTGTGATGGGAGATAAAGCCATGCACAGAGAACAGTAAGTGCAAAGGTCCCTAGGCGTGGGTGACCCTGGCTCATTCAAAGGACGAACAAGTTGGCTGGAGAGTAAAAAGCATGGAACAGAGGATAGAGAGCTGAGCATGTGCCAGGCAAAGATGTGGCTCTTCATTCTAAATGCCGCGGGAAAAGCAGAAGAGCGCCTGGATGTCTCAGTCAGTTAAGCATCTGACTCTTGATTTTGGCTCAGGTCATATCTCAGTGTCATGAGATTAACCCCCGTGTGGGGCTCACACAAAACATGGAGCCTGCTTAAGATTCTCTTTCTCCCTCTCCCTCTGCCCCTCCCAACCTTGCACATGCACACATGCTCTCTAAAAAACAAAAATTTAGGATTTATCTTGCATAAGTAAAACTTTGTACCTTTTGGCCATCACCTGCCTATATCCTGCTCCCCCCCAGATACTCACAGCCATTAATCTAGAGATCTGCCATACAGCATAGTGCCTATAGCTATTAACACTCTGTTGTACACTTAAAATTTGCTAAGAGAGTAGGTCTTAGGGTAAATGCTCTTATCACAGAAACATTAAGAAATATTCTTAAAAATTTTTAATGATAACAATAAAGGAGGCAAGAGAAAACTTTGGGAGGTGACAGCTATGTCTATGACCCTGATGATGGTGATGGCTTTATGGGTGTATACCTATCCCCAAACTCCTCCAGTTGTATACATTAAATCTGCACAATTACATGGTAACCATACCTCAATAAAGTAGGTGGATAGATCAATGGATAGATGGATGGATAAATAGATGAGGTAGAAAGTCTTTAGAAACTGGGAGTCAAGGAAGTTATACTAGATTTCACTTTTTTTTTTAAATTAGCTGCTACTTGGTGAAAGGATTGTAGACAATGGACCACAGGAGACTAGTCTGGCAAGGACTACATCCACCCTTAGACTGTATATATAACCCCTTACACTAAATAGCTCTGACCTAAGGGGTGAAAAGTCTAACTCTGGGCCACCACCCACTTTCCAGCATCGTGGTTGCTGCCAAACAGGTTTGCAGTCATTACATAATAGCATGCCAGTGGAAAGTTGTGGAAAGAAAACTATACAATGTTCTTAAAGAAAGCCAAAAAAGGTATCATAAAGCAACACTGATTTTCTGCTGCAGCCATCTTGTCTTCTCTGAAATTCCTATCCATATAAATCAACTGTTGACCACTTGCTTGGATACTCTTTATTTTCAACCTCCTGATGTATAGATGATAGATAACTTTCCCAATTTTTCATCATGCTTATCTATAAGCAGCTTTAAGCAAACTTTTCAATCTCCCTTAATTGTCCTTGGCTTTAAACACTAGTTGGTTTTCATGTTCTTTCATTCCTTTGGATGAAATGTCCCAATCTCAAACCAAGAGTCTTGGGTAATAATTTCCCATCTTTGGATGCCTTTAGTTTCACATCTTGAAGGCACAAGGAAAGACTCATCTGATTAACAGTTGAGTCAACTTCCCCTTTGTTGAACAGACTAAAGATCTCTGAATCCCATGAGCCTGATGTTTAAATCATGGGCTGGCTTATTACTCATTGTGTTTGAGTTTTATCATTTTTACTCATGTCTGGACTGCATGAATGCATGTGGGCAAAGTCTACACATTAGTTTATACAAAATTAAATGTATACACCAGCTGCCAAATGTCTTGTTACTCATCTCCTATAATCAGTTCTTTTCAATAACAACTTCCAAATGGACTCTAATTCCCAATATGTATACATTTATAAACTGGCAAGAGGAATAAGAGCAGAGAAAAAATTACCATTATCATAATATATACACATACCCAGTAAAGAACTTCTCAGGCCAATATGGATAAACTGTTTTATTGTCAAGTCTAATTAATTCTGAATTAATTCAGAATTCTAATGAACTCTGAAATATATATTCTCATCCATCCACTCATACACACATACAGAATTTTTTAAAGCAGGGAAGAGAGTCAACTGTGTTGTATTTGAGAATCTTTCTGTTAATACTAGGCCAAGTACACACTATTAATTCTACCAGTTAAAATAACCTCTTAAAGGCAACTGTGTGCTTGCAGCAAAGCTTTCTTTGTTTACCAGTTCATATGCTCTTCTTGGTTCCTGGTTGGTTGTTATCTCTATGCTCCTGGCTCAGTGGTTGACTATCTGCCTTCAGCTCAGGTCGTGATCCTGAGGTCCTGGGATCGAGTCCCACATCAGACTCTCCACAGGGAGCCTGCTTCTCCCTCTGCCTATGTCTCTGCCTTTCTCTGTATCTTTCATGAATAAATAAATAAGATCTTTTTTAAAAAGTTTATCTCCTATTTACACATTTCATATCTTACTCAGCTATTCGGTATCTAGTAACTTCTGTTTTATTTAAATAATGTCCCTAGTTCCTTGGCTTCTCAAATGCCATCTGACTGTTGCTTTAACATATTTCAGGCTCAACTTGACCTTTAGGAGTCCTGGTGAGCAATTTTACTCACTGTACTTTGCCCAGTTTTCTCCTGACCTCATGCCTTATTACTGTGTTGCAAGAATCCTGCCTGGCACTTAAGTGGGCTTACCAGCCTACAGTGTGGCTCTTATCTTATTCCCTTGTGAACAACAGGGCCTGGCGTCTTTTCCTAAATGCCTATCAACAAAGCCTCTTAAATTTAGCACCCTTGCAAAACTAGAAGTTGGTCAGTCAACTTGCAGTATCAGAAAATAATACAAATGCATTTTCTGCTGAACAGGACTTGAAGTTGCTATCTTTTCCAGAAACTTTTATTTCCATTGGAGACATGTTATTTATTTTGGCTCTTATTTAGCACGTAAGAGAACGTTGTTGAAATGTTCCCCCTGTTCGAACCACATCTTGTGGTTATAATAGAGCCCAGCAATGATGGGACTCTGGGACAATAAACAACTGAACCAAAGTAGCTTGTTCATCAAGTTCAAGATTTTTCCTGTGGAATACATTCAATGCAATGTTCCATTCTGACCACTGACAATAACTTCTACGTGACTTGGTTTTAAGGAATTACACGAAAACTCTTAGCTCAGTTTTTTGTTGTTTTGTTTTGTTTTATGATTAGCTCATTTTTCAATGAACCATGTTCTACTTTGGGCCAAATGTAGACCCTGTTTTCAACACCTCTCCTTTTTCTTTCTCCTTCTGCATATCTCTCTAACATCAACTGACAACGGGGGGGGGGGGGGGGGGGATGGAGAAAGCATGGACCTTGGCATCTCAGTAAGATTTTATAACAAACCAACCAACCAGCCATAGGATCTAGAACAGCAGGAAAATAAAAAATGTTTTTCCAAGAGCTTCCAGCAAACTTTGAAAACTTCAGTTTAAATGTGTTACTGTCAAAGAGAGCACAACGGCTTAACTCAGGAAGTTTTGCTTTAGCAAGATATGGCCAGAGAGTGAGGTAAAAGGATGAGCTCTACCTTGCACTGTTATCCAAACAGAGGTATTCTCTTGGGTCTGTAGCACTAGCGTTGGTCGTTTTGACACCCTTGTCAATAAATAAGCCAGCCTGGAAGATATAATGGACTGAAATGAGTATGAATCCTAAGTTAGATCTACACACACACACACACACACACACACACACACACACACACACATCCAAATGGTACTCAACTGGCAGTAAGAGAGACGTGACTGACCTCTACTATATACAGATTTGGGTAGCACGAGCAACCAAAGCAGAAGGGTCAGGTTGCTGTATTTATGGCTGATCCAAAGATGACAGGTTATTCTCAGAAGATTCCAAGGGCTCTGTTTCCCTTGGCTATAAAGTATCATTCTGGAGAGTCAGTCCCAAATTAAACAAGATAAAAACCTAATCATCCACTCATTATTTAGATCTAATATTCTTATAATTAATAGAATAGATTAATACGTGTCCTCATGGTACATTGCACATTAAAAAGTAATTAGAATGAAATGTTTTTTATACCACTATAATTAGAAAATTTTGAGGATTTCTACTTTGAAGTGCTAATCTCTCAATAATTGTTAGCCTTAATCAACTACTCGGCTCACAAAAATCATAATTCTGACTAAGGATTTTTATTCTCTCATGTCTTCAAGTGATCCTAAGCTTTTCAAGTTATAGCACACTTACGTTTTTAAAGTATCCTCTCAGTATCATAAACGGAAAGGATTAATTGAACTTTGATGTAGTTCACATCAGAGTAAAGAATCTGGGCATTGTATCATATAATGAAAATATCAAAGTGCCTTCTGAGCACAAAATGAGGCAAATATATTTACCCCTTGAGGGTGGGGATGAATGCTAAATATCATGGAAGCTGGAGTTCCTAAGTGGCCTTTGGTTTACTTGATCTGCATCATTTTAAGTTAGGTCAAATATCATAAATAATGTTTTGCTACATAATTAGTATTAAATGCCCACAAGGACACTCTATCAGCACTATGAACTAAGAAAGGATGCTTCTTAACCCAGAGAAACATATTATTTAATGTACAGATTACTAAAACATAATATTAGTGACTGGAAAGAAGGTGAAAGGGAGGAAGGAACACAGGGATCAAATCCCTCACTACAATTATTCAGATTATATACGTGTGTTGGTAGTTATGCCTGTGGTGTATAAAGGTGATACGTACATAATGCTGAATGTGGAAGGGTTATGGGTCTTTTTTAATTACAAATTCCCTTTTCTGGTGATAAATGTCACCTAAAACCGACATTTCTCACTTGTGTTTCTCAGCATTCCATCCTTCACCCTGGAAATCATATGAACTGATTTTGTTAAAACCTAGGAACCTACCTTAAAACTTGAATGGACCCTGTTGTTATAAAATATACCCAATGGAGTGAGTTCTGGTTTTGCTAAGAGCTGCAATCCACTGGATTCCCCAGTAGGTTCCTTGTGGAATAAATACCATATTCCAGCATCCTGTCATTAAAAGAGCAAGATCATTAACAGCCTTACTTTATAATGCCACTCTATGAAACATGCTCAATAAACATGCTTCATAAGCAAAGTGAAATCTTTTTAACACTAATTTTTCATTGTTTCGGGTTCAGAGTGGACTATAAAAGCTGTGCACTCACCTAGCACCCTCAAAGCCATTATAATCAGGCTTTTAAAAAAACAAACTTAACTCTGCTTATGGTATTGGATAGAAGTAATTGGCTGACACCAAAACTCATTTTCAAAATATAACTCTCCATCATCATCTACAAAAGTTATGCAGAATTAGAACCAAACAAGCATGTCTGCCTTCCATGTGACCCGGACAGCACGGCCTTTTAGCAATATGAGTGTTTTTCTGTTTACCTCCAAACCTGATCAAGATGAGTCATACTCATTAAACAACTATCCACCAACACGCAGAGCTCACTGACTTCTTTCAAACAACTCCAATGCCCTTCCTGTCCCAAGGCAAATTTTTGCCAAAGAGAAAAAACCACCACACGCATGAATCAGGACGCTGTCTCAGTCTGGATCCTGTCTGTTCAATTTCAGTATTACTGACCTTAACAGGAACAGCACAACAGTTTAAAATTTTCTGACTCTCAAAATGAGATATAAAAATCAAAATTAGTGGTCTTAAACCCCACAACTGTTTTACTTTACATCTTAATTAAAAACCAGCCCAACTCTAAAAACAACTAGACATGATAGAACTGAGTGAATAGGTTGTTCAAACTTAAACGTAAGTCCAAAAGTGTGCCATACATTCATATTCAGCAAACATTAATTTAGTACCCACTCTGTGCCAGGTGGACAGTAAGGCTATTCTCAAAGAATTCATGGTCTGATGGGAAATACAGAGACAACTAAAATATATGTATTAGGTATTACATTAATTGTAACACACAAAGTTTTTTTGAGGCATAGAGAGATGAATTGTGGAAAGCGTATACATCCACACACCAAAATGAATGCAGTATTTAACATTTTTCCATGATAAAGGTTGAGAGATGGGTCTTAATAAAACAAACTATCGGGCAGCCCCGGTGGCGCAGCGGTTTAGTGCCGCCTGCAGCCCAGGGTGTGATCCTGGAGACCCGGGATCGAGTCCCACGTCGGGCTCCCTGCATGGAGCCTGCTTCTCTCTCTGCCTGTGTCTCTGCCTCTCTTTCGCTCTCTCTCTGAATGAATGAATGAATGAATGAATGAATGAATGAATAAATAAATAAATAAATAAATAAAACAAAACAAAACAGAACTATCTTGAAAAAATGTGTTTGCCACCTTTACTCTTTGGGGCACAAAACAGCACAGATGAAGACAGATGAGGCTCCACAGCACAGCCCTATAAGCTGAGGGTAGGGCGAACCCTCCCAGGATGAAATGGAGTCTGGGGAGGGGGTAGGAGGTGGGGGCAACAGGGGGTAGCAGCTGTTTCCTGTTTAACACTGTGGTGTCAAAACAGGTAAAAGGAGCTTTGTAAAATGCAGTGGAAACGTACAAGAAGAAAGAGTTTGATTTATTTTGGGAGGAAAACCCTTGCCAAAACATGAGTTCTGCTGGAACAGTTTTTCTAGAAAGAAAAGAAAGAACTCACAGAATGAAAAGGAAGAAGAACGAATATAAGATGGAAAACGAAAGACATGCTTTCTTCATGTCTCACATGAGCCCCAAGAAGGGTTGCTGGCAACCTCACCTCACATTTTTTTTTTCATAAACTATTCGCAATGTGCTTTCATCTTCAACCCATGACTTCTGAAACAAGCTGAAAGGAACCTCTGCTCTGGCTGCTCATTTGAAATGTAATGCAGATCAGAAGACGATCCCAGGGTAAAACTGCAAATCAAACCCCGGCCATCTTGGCCCCAAAAGTCATCTCCTAATTAGAAACTCTCAACACAAACCCAATAGAGGCTCAAAAAACATTTGGCCAAAAAATGAATGGACAGAAACCTGAAATGATTAAATGTCTAGCTCTCTGGCCTATTTTTTTTTAAAGATTTTATTTATTTATTCATGAGAGACACAAGGAGAGAGAGAGAGGCAGAAACACAGGCAGAGGGGAAGCAGGCTCCGCGCAGGGAGCCCAATGTGGGACTCGATCCCGGGTCTCCAGGATCACGCCCTGGGCTGAAGGCGGCGCTAAACAGCTGAGCCACCCGGGCTGCCCTCTCTGGCCTGTTAAGTAAAGATTTTGTGCTTTATGTCTTTAAGGAAAATCACAGGTGTGAACTCCACCATTACCCACTGATGCCTGTATTCTGGAAGAAATACTCTCTTCCACTAATCTTTTACTTGGTCCTGGGAAATAATGCTAGGTGTCTCTTTTCTTTTAAAACTTTTAATAGCCAGAATATATAAATATGGATATTTAGGGGTTGCTGCAAAGCTCATATCTCTGTACTATGGTTTTCAGCACTGATATAATCATAATAGTTTAACGTCTTCAAGATTCACTTTTATATGATAAATTAACAGCTTTGAATCACACTCAATTATACATGTAAATCTCCCCAAGCTTCTCCAGGAGACATTTCTGCCATCCCAAAATAGTTCATTTATTAAGTTATTCTTGTGTGCATGTCTCTGAAATAATTCAAAGCACCGAGTTAATGTAAGGCACATAGTTGAGTTTAGCTGCTTTACCAAGGAGATGAAGCGTCCAAGTGTGGATGATCCCTGCATTTAACAAAAAAATGTACACTTGACAAGAACGACCGCTGTCATAATGTTCTACAGAACAATCCATTCCCCTAAAGAAAAGCCAAGGTTTTCTTTGTTCATCAAAATTAAAAACTGAAATGATTAGGCCATGCCTGACTTGAATATGAGGAGCCAGAAAGATTGCACATGATCCACTAAAAACACACTCTGAGGGGATCCCTGGGTGGCTCAGCAGTTTGGCACCTGCCTTTGGTCCAGGGCACGATCCTGGAGTCCCAGGATCAAGTCCCGCGTCAGGCTCCCGGCATGGAGCCTGCTTCTCCCTCTGCCTGTGTCTCTAACATGAATAAATAAATAAAATCTTTAAAAAAAAAAAAAAAAACACACTCAGAGTATGACAACCCCACACATTAGCCCACCTCTTTTCCCCCACTTGGCACCTGTCTTACCTCACTCATAAACACTAACTGGCGTGAAGGACATAAAAGAAACAAAAGAACCATCTCAACCATATCCTGCTTTCAGTGAAATAAGCAGTAGCAGAAACCACCGCCATCGTGAGTTAGACCGCCACACGTTACATCACGTCCATATAAACCAGAATACTTATAAACAGGAAAACAAAACAATGGAAAGCATTTAATATTACTTACCTGTGAGCCCGCAGCTGCGTTACTAATCAGGTGATTGTTGGGATGCGCAATCCAGAAAGTCGAAACGGCCCTGCAAGGCATTTTTTAAGGTGATTCAAACATTAGTCATGAAAAAATCCTGCCCACTAAAAAAACCTTCCCCCAAAATGTCTTCCGTCCCCCCCAGAGTCAAAGGCCTGGAGCATCACACATGTGCTTTGCTCTGTGCCGGCCACTCACATGCAGTCCGTGGCGGGCACAGGGACGTAATTCCCAAACACTTTGTCTCGCATGGTGGTGCACATGGAATTATTCCTATCGGTTGGGAGCAGGGTGCCGGGTTTGGTCAGAAGCCCCAAATTGTGGAACAAAATATTTCTCTGTTCAACGCCGTCTTCCAAAAAGAAACAATGACCCAGCGTGTCAAATCCAATGGTGTCTTTAATCTGCAGAAATACAAGTGTACGATGTCATTGGTAATGTGACTGGCAGTGGTTTAAGTGACAAGTACTGTCCAAGTAGCACGCATAGGACACACGCAGAAACACTGTCATCGTAACTGAAGGGGCAAAGCCGGATATCAGGTTTTAACCATCTCTGAATAGAGAAAAACACCAGAATTTTCAGTAAAAGGATGGAGAAAGATGTAGTACAATAGCTCACTTATACCACATTGAGAGGTGGTGACAGCGAAGGAGAGTTAATTGGTCTCAACAATATGCGCTAGCAGACAGAGAGGCTCCGTACCAGCAGGCCATTTGTCCCATGCACGGTGATGCACCGTGAGAAGCTGTGATGAATAGAGAGGCCATCCACGAACGTCGCGGGGCTGTACCCCCCCTTGTAATCCACATCTCCGCACAGGTGAAAATGAACAGGATACCGCCCCAGCTCCTGCTGACCCATGTGTTTCAATTCCACATAAGAAAGATGGACGGAGGTGAAGTTTTTCCTTATCTATAAGACAAGATAACCGAAATCAAACCAACACTCTGAAATATTCAAGTAGAAAAAAAATATACACACACACACACACATAGAGAGAGAGATATATATATGTATGTATGTATATAGTTCTAATAGAAAATGTCTAAAGGAGAATATATATTAAAATATTTCTTTTCTGTGGCACCTGGGTGGCTCGGTTAGGCATCTGCCTTCAGCTCAGGTCCTGATCTCTGAGTCCTGAGATGGGAGCCCCTCGTCAGGCTCCCTGCTCAATGGGGAATATGTTTCTTGATATTCTTCTGCCCCCTCCACCAAATAAATGATTAAAATCTTAAAAAAAAAATAAAAATTTCTTTTCTTTGCTACCTTGCTTTCCTGGATGTCCAGTTACTGATTTAGCAAATCCTTCCTTTTTTTTCCAAAGTAGTCTCTATGCCCAATGAGACTTGCACTCACGACCCTGAGATCAAGAGTTGCATGTTCTACTGACTGAGCCAGTGAGGCACCCAGCAAATGCTTCTCAACCTAAGTGAATACTTTAAAGAGCCATAAAAATAGCCTCTAATTAGTAATAAAAGGAAATGTAACCAGGAAAGCTATAGAAATGATTTCTATATATGTAAAGTGTTTTTGGTTCATTCAAATATTTTGGTCATTTCCGGTCTTGTCTTGTTCTTTTATTTCTATGAACTCCACCACAGTTTGATAAATAGTTATGTGTAAATCCTCCCTCAATGTTTTCATTAGCACATATTATTTACTTCAGCTCTTTTTAAAAATGTCTCTGTGATCCACAATTTAAACATTCTATTTTTAAACACTGGATTTTTAATCATACTACTAAAAACAAAGGAATAACACTGACCAACATTTCATTAAACAATATAACAGAAATGCTGCTAACAACCATAACCTATTCAGTGCACAAAAACTGATTTTAAAAAAACATGTAGCCAAAATGCAGGCCAAAAATCCAGTTAGTACAGTGCAATGCTTCCCATATAGTAACTGCTCAGTAGTTTTATAGAATAAAAAACTGCATACAAAAAATATTTTGACAGATATTTTGGATGTATATATTGTTGCTGCTTATTCTTTAATAATATGAAGTTTTAAAAAGAATCATCGATCTTTTCAGAGACTGCATGAAAGGACACCAAGAGTCTTTGGTTGTAACTGGTTCTTCCCAACATGAACTGATTTAATTCTTCATGGGACAAAATGGTTTAACTACAGGTTGAGGTCAACTAAATGAAGAGATAACTCTTTTAACTATGCAAAATCTCCTCGCTGACATTGAATAGAAAAATAAAATATGATTTCTTTTTAATACCCAGATATAGCTCATTCCAAAACTTGAAAGTTTTCACAAATGTGTATTTAGCAACTAAGGAACTCATTAAATCTTTTTGCCTACCATGACATGTCCCCCAAAGGTATCATAATCAAAGAACTGGCACTGGTTTCCAGCATAGCATGAGTCCTCCATTTCTCCTCGAATTAGAATATTCCGGGTGAGAATTCCAACCTCTGCTCTCATGTCTACACCATCAATGATCTCACCCATGTGCAGGAACTGGGGGGCTTCTGATTGATGTGGGCAAGAGACAAAAATATTTTTTAAAAGAACACATGAAAAATATCACAAAGACAGTCCTTTTCATTCTGCAACTCTAAGATACTATCAAAATTTATTGTCTGCTTCCAATTCCTAATACCTCAGAATCACAGACTATAAGGAAGCAAAGATTTTAAAGATTATTTACTCTAACCACTCACTCAATGTCAAAATTACACAGAGACAGAGAGGTTAATCCTCTCCTGAATGGCACCAATATTCTGGAATCTACCTAAGTATTCTCTCTCTCTCTCTCTCTCTCTCTCTCTCTCTCTCTCTCTCGATCCTGTCCATACCATATGCTCTTGTTCTAATCCCAAGGACACATGAAGAACCAAGTCCATAGTGAATCCAGAAAAATGGATGGTTTTGTAGATGTTGATAATGAGGTATCCAGTTATTGCTTTTACTTCAAAGCTAAAGTAATATGCATTTAAATATTAACAGTACAAATATTACCATTCTTTCTCTCCTACTTTTTAGTATCAGTATAGTATATTACTATAGTATTTAGTATTAGTATACATATTAGTTTGTATTCTTTTAAGTTTCCACCTTTTTTGGATGACTAGAAACACTTTTAATAATAAGCTTTTCTCTGATGTTTTTAATATATAAACTCAGGAAGGAAAAATACAAATAAATCAAGCAGTTAAGACCATGGGAGATTCATTATCATGTAGACTTGTTAACAAGAGTGGGAATTTCCAAACAAAATTAATGCCAGATGGTAACATAGTGGTTTTGGGTTTTGTTTCCTTCTTATGCTCTATATTATCAAGAAGGAAAAGTACCACTCTGAATGAAGCACAGAGATAAAGTGCCAAGTGAGCCAACTGTCCAATTTTTTTTAAAGCAAAAATTCTTTCCGTTAAACTACAAAGCTCTCAATTACCCATGAGTGTGTGCTATGAAAGTTACTATCAACTCTTTTGTTTTATCAATTTTATATCATTTTGAGTACAGAAGGAAGGGAGACAATGTAATAAATGAAATGCATAATAAATTCCACAAGTCAGGCAACATACAAACGAGCTTTGCCTATTACCTGGCTCAGTTTAAGTACCTGGTAAATATCAGCCATTCTTCCTAAACACACCTTACAGTATGGATCTCACTGCATATTGCTTCCCCTCAAAAAATATATGATTCAAGATTATGATAAAAATGTAGTCTATAAACATACCTTTCTGGTTCTATTTTAAATATTAGTGAGATCTATATATTTGCCAAGGCAGTAGGCACTCAAAAATCATGAGTTTTTTTTTTAATTACGAAGAAGAAAGATTTCTATTTAAATATCAATCAGAAAATAAATAAATAAATAAATAAATAAATAAATAAATAAATATCAATCAGTTGGTAATTGGGATTATTATTTGTTAGCACAAATTAGTAAGAAACAAGTTGGATAGGATCTTAGGGGGAAAAAATCCATCTAGTCCATACCTTTTTATTTTGTATTTTTAAACAAAGCAACAGCACAAAAACACTGATTTGCCTGCTACATATCATTCACAGCAACCCTACTGCTTTACTAACTACTCTTTATCTAACATTCTCTGGGATCTAGTGTTCAAAGCACCCCACTGCTAAGATCTTCAATATCCAGATGATAATGAGGATGTTGATGGTGATGATACTTTGGCCTTGGGGTAGGGAGAGGGGAGGGGGGATAGTCTAGGAATCAAATGGCAAAAAAACAAGTCTGATACCTTTGACTTTGACCTGGAAGCGGTTGCACTCAGGACAGGGGAGCAGAGTGAACTCCTCTGCTTGGTACATAGAATAGTCTGTGCTTGCAACCACAATCTGGTCTCCAGGGTTCCAACTACTAACGTCATCCAGCAGATGAAGCTTCACTCCATCCACCACCTCCACCCGGAAACCTGAAAGAGAAACACCTACACCAAAAAGCAAGAAAGAAAATGATGCATTAGTAGGCATTTTCCCCCCTAAAATCAACCTCCTCCCTGACCCACAAATCAAAAGTTAAGACAGATGCAAGCCAGTAGATTTCTAACAGTGTTAACCATGTGCCAGTCATTCTGCAGATACTAATGATAAGAAGATGAACATGGACATCCCTGAGCTCCAGGATAGAGAGCCCCAAGTTCCCCTAACCAGACGGGACATGAAATGTCACGTCAACAACTCTCCTTTTATAATTTTGAAGAAGGCTCTCGATTTCCAAATCTCTCACTGTACTTCAACTCAGTGCCATAATACTGGGTGCCTGGGTGGCTCAGTCAGTGAAGCATCTGCTTTGGGCTCAGGTCATGATCCTGGGGTCCTGAGATGGAGCCCCGCACTGGGCTCCCTGCTCAGCAGGGGAGTGGGTTCTCCGTCTCCCTCTGCCCCTCTCCCTGATCATGATCTCTCTCTCTCTCTCATATTCACTCTCTCAAATGAATAAATAAAATCTTTTAAAAATAAAACTATAAAAATAAATAAATAAATAAATAAATAAATAAATAAATAAATAAATAAATAAATAAAACTATAGTCCTGCTTCCAAGCCATCCTAAAATGCAATAGTGCCAAACACAGAATAGGTCTGTATTCAGTACTCAGTGCTTCAATCTGATCCAAACAGGATGAGAGAACATTAACACACACATACTCTGAAGAATAAAAGTTTGCCAAGGCAAGCTCTTTTCTGTGCCTCTGTTCATGCTTTATTCTTTAGCTACAATGTCCTTCTACTCTTAATTCACCAAGATTCTAACCCCATCTTTTAAAGATCAGGCAAATCCTATTTTTTTTTCATTGACTTATTTAAATAATCTCCACCCAATGTGGGGCTCAACCTCACGATCCTGAGATCAAGAGCCACACACTCTACCAACTGAGCCATCCAGGTGCCCCAAGATCAGGCAAATCTTTAAAGACTTCCCCAACATCCTTGCTGGGAGCAACCTCGTTCTCCAGGATTCTCATCCTAGTGTTCCCTCTGGTATTATTCATCCCGTCCAGTGGGAGAGTAGCTCACTTCCTTGAAAGGTACAGTCACAAGGGCAACACAGCACTCTACCTGCATCCTCACTCTATTTCGTTGTGCAAACTCACAGATGTCTGCTGAAGGGATGAGCATTCCCACTACAATCTGCAATGTCACCCAGAGGCCACAGGACAGTGTCCCTGTCCAGCGCTTCTCCTCTCCCAGGATAACTTCAACTCTGCAGTCTGTGCAACCCAGAGACCACTAATCACTGATCTCTCCTAATGCCTCCTTTCGAAACTCAAACCAGGTTCCCAATTAGGCAGACGAAACCTGAAACGTTGATCCAACATCTCCTTCACTTACTCTTTTATGTGCAACCAAGTGTAGTAGAAGCATTTCCTGCTTCTAAAACATCCGTGATATAATCTGTCATAAACCAAAAGCTGACTTAATGCAAATGTATATGGAAAATGCATATGTAGATGGAAGCCACTTCATAGGAGGGCAGAGGAGAAACATCGCATTCCAAAGGTACCCGTGCTTACAACCATCCTTCCAATTAACCGGCACACTACTCGGGGGGTTGCTTTAATATATATTGACACTTGGGGGGGCACCTGGGTGGCTCAGTGGTTGAGCCTCTGCCTTTGGCTCAGGGCATGATCCCGGGATCCTGGGACTGAGTCCCACACTGGGCTCCCCGCAGGGAACCTGCTTCTCCCTCTGCCTGTGTCTCTGCCTCTGTGTGTCTCTCATGAATAAATAAATAAAATCTTAAAAAAAAAAAAAGATATTAACACTAAGGGTCAATGGCAGGAGGGAAGAGACACATTTCCTCAAGTGAGGGAAACCAAAAAGAGAGAAATTCAGGCAAGGCATGAGGAATACTACAGATATCCTTACTTTCCTGAGCTGACTCTCCTGATTTTAAAAACCTAGCCTGAGCAAGTCTTGGATTCTGTTCCTTGAGATGCCGACCTATCATGCAGTTGTTTTCACAAAGGACCAAAAAAAAAAAAAAAAAAAAAGTAAAGTAGCTTTCTTTTTTTACAGGTTTCTTGCATCCAGATACTAAAGCCTATGATGGGATCTGGTCTAAACAATAATACTAATAATGATGACTCTAATAACTACCACTAATAGTTGCTGGAAGTTCACACACATAATCAATAACTTTTCATCAAAACAGCTTTGAGAGCCAGAAACCACTGTGCACATAGAGATGAAGAAACCAGAAGTCAGGGAGTGCTGCAAGAACTTCTTCCAGCAAAAAACCGCTGGAAATGGCAGACCCCACAATGGAATGCTAATTTAACTCCAGAGCCCAGTTTCCTCATTTCTGTGTTTTTTCGGCCTTCCCAAGAATCAGAACAGGCAGGTTAAGCACAAAGCTAACCAAGAACTTTAGCAGCCATGACAATCACTGCCCAAATTTCCAAATTTAAAAATATATATATATATATATATATATACACACACACACACACACACACACACACATAAAATCTAAAAAATAAATAATTTTTTTCAGAGAATTTTTTTTCTTTCTTTTTTTTTTTAAGATTTTATTTATTTATTTGACACACACTGAGAGAAAACACAAGTAGGGGGAGTGGCAGAGAGAGAGGGAGAAGTAGACTCTTTGCTGAGGAGGGAGCCTGATGCAGGACCCGATCCCAGGACCCTGAGATTATGACCTGAGCTGAAGGCAGAGACACTTCCCTGACTGAGCCACCCAGGCACCCACACACACACACACACACACACACACACAGATAATTTTTCAAAAAATGCTGTTTAAAGAAGAGGACTGCTAGATAAAACAGGTTCAACTTCAAAGAATATTAGAATTTGTTTTTGGTTAAAAAAGAAGTCAGGAGGTTAGATGGGGACAACCTGTATTATTCAATAATTCCTCACCTTTTCCTAGCTTCAAAAGAAAATCCTGCCTAAGATTTCTTCCCATTAACACCAGCAAATTGGAAATATGAAAGGAAATAAGCTCACCCTCCTTGCTTCCTGGAGAGATTTTCCACCTCTTCCAAAAAGTAAGAGTCATTGAGAACACGGGACTCAGTATCCTACGATAGCTAGAATGTACCCTCTTCCAGAAATGAGTAGTCACTGGTTATGTGGAAATGAAAAACAAAATTTTCCACAGAGGAAATGTTGGCTTGAGGTTTGTCAGTAATTATCCTCTGCATGAACCCTTACTGGAAGCAATTCCACTAAACTCTTCATGCAGGACCAAATTCTTGCTAAGAAATGTTTCTCATCCACCTGTGCTTTTGGCCAGAGGCAACCATGATGGGGAAGAAAGAAGTGGTCTTGGAGGCAGAAAGCTGAGCTTCCCCGTCCACAGAGGTACCATCAACTCACCCCAAACCCAGAAGGCTGCTTAGAAGCAACATATGAAAGTCTCTGTTACATACGAGGAACTCTATTTACCTGTTTATTTTAAAGCAGAAGACTTTCTCTAATTACAATGGTACAAAATATACCATTATAACCCAAGTCATGTTTGATCACTGTTAAAATCACTGATACCACATGCTTCCAACGCACACTGTGCTTTTTAAAAACTTCATATTCTTCACATCAGATACCCACAACAGCCCTAAGTGGTAGTTCCTCTCATCATCCCCATTTTTCAGATAAGGAAACTGAGGGTTAGGAAGTTAAAATCACATGCCCACCACCACACAGTAAGTGGAAGAGCTGGGCTACACATTCCGGCACTCTGTCTCCAGAAATCCATCTTGTGACCATATTGCTACCTTGCTGCTCAAAACAGAGGTATGAGCCCTGATCAACCTCTCTGGGTAATAAAGCACTTCTCAATTACTCATTTCACAACAATTTTGGTATACTGTTTGGTTGCAAAGGAAAAGGCGGTAGGCAAGCACAGACAGGAGGCCACCAATCCATAGGTGGCACAAAAAAAAAAAAAAAAAAAAAAAAGTCTGGCAGCAAAGGAGGTAAGTAAACATCCTGAAAGAAACAAGCCAGAGGTACCCCAAATACCCAGTACTAGGCACTATTTGAATAAATGATATTTCTTCTGAAAAGTGAATAAGAACAAAAATTCAGCTGAAGAAAATGTAAAGATATAAGGTAACTATATGAAACATTATCTAAAGAGAGGGAAATAGGTTACAACAAAAATGAACACCAGGGGAATTCTTATATGTAAGATAAAAACGACTAGATTACTTGCACGAAAAAAAACTATCTCTGGATGATAGGGTTAAGGATTAGTTTTTACTTTGTACTTTTCCGTGTTTTCCAATTCGTCTGTAAGATAAATGTCATTAGCTGGATAATCAAAGAAAACCTGCTAAGAAAATGAGAGGTTGGTTTGTACAGCACGTGTGCAAAAGTACTATTTGCTAGCAGGTCTACCTAAGGAGAGGATCCAAAGTACAAAACTATGTTCACAGTCACAGAGATTAACCAAAGGCAGCTCACCCCACCACATCTAGATTGCTTCAACTGGTTCCAAATCCAGGAAACAAATCCATTTCTAACACTTAACCATACTTTATGACTCAAGAATCGAGAACAAAGTCCAGTCGGGAGTAACCGAACTAGAACAGAGCATTCTCCAATCCAACTCTTGGAGTCTACAGGATCAGAGGAGGCAAACCACAGGTTTTGTCTTCAACCAGCTGAGAAATCTAATCAGACTGTCCTCTGACTACAACACCACCTAAAAAAGAACCAGTCTTTCACAGTACTTACCAATGTCTTACAAGGGTCTAAACCACACTTGCTTACCTTCAATCCACTCACTGTAAGCTGTCACAGTGAACTTCTGACCATCCACAGTATGAAATTCTCTTTGGGCAAGTGCCTTCCCTCCACTGCTATGATTTTCATAGTTTCTCACAGATTCATTGCAAGAAGTACTCCCACCATCAATGACACCAACCAAAGCCCACGCTTGCCTAGAAGGAAAAAGAGCACATGCCTTATTTGTCATGGTACCAATCCAGATTCTTTTACTTTTTTATTACTTTTTTCAAAAGATTTTATTTATTTATTCATGAGAGACACAGAGAGAGGCAGAGACACAGGCAGAGGGAGAAACAGGCTCCCTCTGGGGAGCCTGACACAGGACTCGATCCCAACACCCCATGATCACGTCCTGAGCCAAAGACAGATGCTAAAGCACTGAGCCACCCATACACTCCTTTTTATTTTTTTAAAGATTTGTATTTATTTATTTATTTGAAAGAAGGAGAGAGAGAGAGGAAAAGCATGAGAAAGGGGAGGGGCAGAGGGAGAATCCAAAAAAGCCCAAGTCGGAGCTCAATCCCAGGACCCTGGGATCGTGACCTGAACCAAAGGCAGATGTTTAACCGAGACACCCAGGCATCCCATCAACCCAAAACCTTGACACAGATATTATGTCAAGTGCTTCAATTCTTCTATTTCATTTTTATCAATCCCTCTTTTTCCCTGAGGTTGTAAGTCCAAATCTTGACTAAAGTAACTGACGTCACAGAAGGAAATGCACATGGATTTGAAATCCTTGTTTGTCTAGCTCTGTAACAGGTGAAACACGGATGACTGGGACTAAAATGAATCACTGTCTTCCTTCCTCAATACACACCCATTTTATTCACCTATCATTCTGGCCATAAACCCATTTATTTCCCTTCTTTTAAAATGAGTATTGCACGCACCCCAATGTTTACAGCAGTATTGTCTACAATAGCCAAATTGTGGAAACATACCAAGTGTCCATCGACAAATGGATAAAGAAGATGTGGTGTGTATATACAATGGAATATTACTCAGCCACAAAAAAATGAAATCTTGTCATTTGCAAAGACACGGATGGAGCTAGAGAACATTATGCTAAGCAAAATAAGTCAGAGAAAAACAACTACCATAGGATTTCATTCACATGTGGAATTTAAGAAACAAAACAGATGGGGGCGCCTGGGTGGCTCAGCTGGTTAAGCATCTGCCTTTGGCTCAGTTCATAATCCCAGGGTCCTGGGATATAGCCCAATATTGGGCTCCCTGCTCAGTGGGAAGTCTGATTCTCCCTCTGCCCCTCCCCCTGCTTATGCTCCCTCTCTCTTTCTCTCTCTACAATAATAAATAAAATCTTACAAAAAAAAAAAAGAAACAAAACAGATAAACGTAAGGGAAGGGGGAAAAAGAAGCAAACCATAAGAGACCCTTTTTTTTAATTGTATTTTA